>NC_073260.2:43717500-53717500 GCF_029289425.2 Pan paniscus
TCAATACATGCATTCCTGCCCTGTTCATTGAGCACCTGTGGGCCTTGATCTAGGAACTAGTTTCACAGAGATGAGTAAGACCTTATTCCTGCCCACGAGGAGTTTATAGTTTACTGAGGGAGATGGACACAGGAGCAGGTAATTCCCCTACAATGTGATGCTTCCTCCGAAAGAGAAACTCACAAAGGGACAGTGATAGCTCAGATAAAAGGGGTGAGTAACTCTGCCTCCAGGTAGAGGTAGACGCAGTCTCTAGAGAAGCCTTGAGATATTACATTTAAATTGAATCTTAAAGGACGCACAGGAGTTCACCAGAAAGAAAAGAAGGGAGATGGAAAGGAAAGAAATGCATTCCAGAAGCAGCCATGGGTCCACAGACCTGGAGCTGTGTGGAGGGAGGTAGGGGTAGAAAGGGAGATATGATCAGAGCCAGATCAAGAAGGGCCTCCCAGGCAGGGCAAAGAAATGTGGACCTCATCTGCATGCAGTGGAGGAGTTTTTAAAGAGAAGGTGTCCAATTTTTTGTTCCACACTGGTGGTACGGTGGAGGAGTCATTGAAGCAGGAGAAGAAGATAAGAAGACAGGACATGCAAAGTGAACCTGGTCCCAGCACACCTGAAATGCATAATATGTGGAGAGGTCAAAAATGCACATCGCTTTCAAAAGGATGTTTGGGAGCCTCTCACGTGTGAAATTTTTAGAATCTCTCGTGAATAAGAATGCTGTTTGGAAAGATAGAATGAAGTGAAGTGTTTGCAGTAGAGGCAGGGAGAAGGATGGCCTGAGGCCCCATTCCATGGCCTTGCTTTGGTCAGGACCTCTGTTTTTATGCATGAGGTTCAAGCACCTTGCAACCAGGTGGTGATTAACCCAACCCAGGTTCAAAGACACCCATCATGATAGCCGTGAGTAAGACCAACTATTGGGCCTCCTTTCTTAGGCTTAGACTTTGGGCTACGGTGTACAAATCTCCACTATTCTCACAAGTCATTTTGTAAGAGTTTCCAGGTCGGTGGAGCTCTGGGCAGCCACAGAGAACAGGGAGGAAATGCTTTGGGGCAGCAGGGAAAGCCATTGGAAAGGCAGAAATGCAAGTCCACTGGGACTCTACAGAGCATTCAGAAGAAGCAAGGGCAGCACGCTTGTTTGCAGGAAGGTGGCTCAGCTCTGCTTACATTGTCTCTGATGCCCAGCACAGCAGAAAACCAGTTCAGAGGAACTATAACATCCTAAGTGACTTTGACTGGTGAATGCAATAAAGTCCAAAAGGAAAGGGCAAATTCCCAAAGTCCCCTTCCTTGCAGATGCAGTGTTTGACCAGATCTCCACCATGAGAGGGGTCCTCAGATGCTGCCCAGTGGAACTGAGGCATGCTCATTCTTTTTCGTCTTTATTCTTAAAATACATTCCAAAAACATATTACTATTGCAGAGGAAAATTCTGCACCATAGCTTACTGATAAGAAATGCCTGATATTGGGATGAGCTCTTTCGTAGCTGTGGTTGCCATGGCAATATAATTCCCAGCCATCAGGGACATACTCCCCTTCCCTGGACTTTTTTTTTTTTTTTTCTGTGCATCTATTTACTAGTCATTGATCCAAGACCTACCAGGTCACCTCCCAATTCCTGCACTGCAGACAGCAATTTCACATAGAAACAGCCCATGACTAGCTGAATGGACCCCACATTTAGCTTTGGACCTCTCACCAAAGGCTGCACATCAGCGCCACACACACACATCTGTGTCCCCATATCACAGCTGCATCAACAGAGGCGCAGGGCAGTTAAGGGACAGCCCTGGATCACCCAGTGAGCCCCTGTCTGCGCCAAGAATAAGATCTGGGCCTCATGACTCTTGCTCCATTCCCTTATTGCTCTCTGCCCTTATAAGGTGATTAAATGGTTCTTTTTCTCCTTAAAAAAGGCGAGGAGGGAGTGGTGGGAAGTGGGGAGGGGAAGGGTAGAAGGGGGCAAAATTAATTTGAATGCAACTATTTTGCCCAAGTCTCAGAACACTGTAGTTCTTTTATTCGTTTGGAATGAGTGGGTATACAGAACAGCTTTGTTTTTCAATTCATTAACTTCCACAGAAAAAGACCATCCTTTCTGTTTATACTAAAGGAACTGGATGTCGGAGCCATCGCCATGTGTGTGGTGTAAATAAGAAAGGCCACCAATGGAGATCCGTCCCTTTCATGATGAGAAAATAAAAGTTAGTTACTTGGGTTCCAGGGGAAGTTTCTTACTTACCAGATGTCAGCTTTTATTTTTTTTTGTTTTCAAGAAGTAGGTAAAATAGCTGTGTTTTTAAATTCATTCCCTTTAATTTTTAGAACCCCAGTGACTTCTAAAGCACTTCTCTGGACATAAATGCTTTCTTTAATGGAAAAAGAAGGCATCCAGAAAATGCAACAGAGATGAGACATTCAGAGAACAAAGAGCCCCAGGTTATCATGAGGTAATTACCTCCCTGCAGCATGGAGCACAGAGTTGGGTGTCAGTAATTTTCCTACCTAGATAACTAGGCCCCCAAGGGGTTCTGTTATTGCTGTTGTAACATTTCTGTGGTAAAGGAATGTGTTATTTGGATACATCTGTTGAAAGAAGATGAATCTACTTGTGCACGTTGGCCAGAGATGACAAAGGGACATGAATACCAGATCTGGACTTTTCAAATGTTCCATCTGGACATTTTCTCCAGTCCCCGTTCTTGAGCACTCTTGCCCCAAACAGCAATGTTTGGCAAGCTTTGTAATGAAGACGATGGTGTCGCTCATTTCATCTGTCTAGAACACTCTAAAAACAAAACTCTTAACTGCAGTGTGTTTATTACCCATTTCCAGTTCTACTTGCATAATTAAAATATACAGCAAAGAAAACATTTTTGTAATGTCAGTGATGACCCTTGAACTTTTGCTTTGCTCCATCAGTGTTGTTTGATTTACAAGGAAATGACAGTTTGTTTCTGTCTTAAGCTTGTAATTTTCACCCGAGTCCAGCAGTGACCTCAAAGGCACAGGCCAACTTCCTGGGATCAGGGGTGGATCAGCAATTCAGACAAACAGGCTTCATTTCCAACTAAAAACTCAGGAAGCTTCGATGAACCTAAACTTCTCCCAGTCTGGAAGTTCAGAAGCCCAGTGGTTCACTCTAAATTTTAAACTGATTTTGGAATAAGTCAGCTTCACCTGAGCCCAAAGATAACATACCACCTAAAATAGGTGCAGATTTGAGGAATAAGTCTCCTCCTTTCACTAGAACAATTCTCATTCCTTTCATTCTCGTTTCCAGTTTTTTCCTGGTTGCTCCTAGCCAGTGGAAGTGGCTTATCAACAGACCTCTCCTTCTGTTGAACTTCATTAGGTAGCAAATAGAGAAAAACCTGCTCTGAGAAACCCATCTTCTCGTTCTGTGACTCTCTGATCCTAAACAAGAAGCTTCATTAGCAGCTGGAAGCCCTTGTCTCCTATGGATTAGAGAGACTCCCATAGCTAATAACTAACATGGATGGGATTTCTTGGCTGACAGTGCTCAGTGTTAACCATTTTACCTGGAGCACACTCTTTTCCCTCACCACTCCCCACACTCAGTCCTTTACCAGATGATTTACTAAATCAAATTCACAACTTGTAACATGACTCCTAAAGTTCCTGATAATCCGGAGCTGCCCCTGAGTGCGCCCCCCAACAACCCTGGACTACACCACCACATTCCCCCTAGACTCATGGGATTCCCATGTGCTGTGCCCCCTGCCAGGAATGCTCTTCCTCCTGTTTCTATACCTGGATAAAACCCACTCATGAATCAAGTATCAGCGGAGAGTCCCCTTTTTAAGGGTAGCATTTCTTAAACACTCCTTGCCCCTGCAAACATAGCTTTTTATCCACTTCAGTAGTTCTTTATCTCTTTCATAGCACTTCTCATGACTCATCATTATATTTTTGTGTCATTATTAGATAAATAACAGCCTCCCTCTGTGGCTGTCTCCCAGTACCCACTATCCTCTTCTTTAATGAAAGAATCCCAACTTTTATCTGGGCACGTTGTTACCCACCTAAAAAGTCCACATTCTGGCGGTGGCTCAAGCCTGTACTCCCAGCACTTTGGGAGGCTGAGAGGGGCAGATCACGAGGTCAAGAGATCGAGACCATCCTGGCCAACATGGTAAAACCCTGTCTCTACTAAAAATGCAAAAATTAGCTGGGTGGGGTGGCATGTGCCTGTAGTCCCAGCTACTCGGGAGGCTGAGGCCGAAGAATCGCTTGAATCTGGGAGGCAGAGGTTGCAGTAAGCCAAGATCACGTCACTGCACTCCAGCCTGGTGACAGAGCGAGACTCTGTCTCAAAAAAAAAAAAAAGTCCACATCCATATTCCTCACCGTCTCTTATGGCTAGATGTGACCAGGAAATGAAATGCTGGTCAATAACATGTGCCCTTCCCTGTCGTTTTTTCTGCTGACTGGAATGGAGATAATGAGGAGGGCTGCAGCTTGGGTAGCCATGTTGGATCAAAAGGTGGAAGTCATAGGCTTAAAAGATTGCAATGAAAAGAAAGGAGCCTGGGTTCCTGGGGATACCAAAGAGCTTCCACACCAGCCTTGGAGTGTCACATTTTAGTCTCCTCTTCATGTGAGAGAAATAAACTTTCATCTTGTTTAAGCTACTTCTGTTGTCATTAACCTATCTTAAATGAATAGTTTCAGAAGCGACGACTGCACCACCATCTTGCAGAAGAGACAAATAGCTGAGCACATCCTACGTCTTCTCCAGTGTGAGCCGGGGAGGAGACAGGCGCACAGGCAAGGTTCTAGGTCATCAGTTTTTGTTCTTCCTCATGCCATGGATTTGGGATCTATTCAACATCTTTTTAGTCTCACAAGAAATCTTTTGGCAAAGATTTCTTTTCTCTCCTTGAATTTTTTTTTTTTTTTGGAGATAGAGACTCACTCTGTAGCCCACGCTGGAGTGCAGAGGTGCAATCTTGGCTCATTGCAACCTCCGACTCCCCAGTTAAAGCGGTTTTCCTGCCTCAGCTTCCCGAGTAGCTGGGATTACAGGTGTGCCACCACGCCCAGCTAATTTTTGTGTTTTTAGTAGAGACGGGGTTTCACCATGTTGGCCAGGATGGTCTCAATCTCCTGACCTCGTGCTCCACCCGCCTCAGCCTCCCAAAGGGCTGGGATTACAGGCTGAGCCACTGCCGGCGACCTTTGCTTCTTAGCACAGCCTGCCTGGCAATGAGGGCACCAAAATCATAGAATCAATTTTTCAGAGTTCATGTGTTAAAATTCTTAGGTGATATTACATTTGAAGATGCTGTAAATATGGCTTCA
The DNA here is from genome assembly GCF_029289425.2 of Pan paniscus. Taxonomy (NCBI): domain Eukaryota; kingdom Metazoa; phylum Chordata; class Mammalia; order Primates; family Hominidae; genus Pan; species Pan paniscus. Next base: position 43,722,837 of record NC_073260.2, read on the forward strand.
TTATTTTAACTTGCAAAGAGAACAAAGAGAACTTGCAAAGAAAACACCTCAGGCGAATGTGCCCTGCAGAGCACGTGCCTTAAAAACGTCCTAGACAAAGGTGTGTAAACAGTAACTGGCCTTATCCAATGCAGGATTCACAGCGGCTAGGAAATGAAGCTTTAAGGTCAATCGAAAGGAAACAGGAGATAGTGCCTCTACAGGTCATCATCTACAAGAAGAAACCCATAGACTACTACTATTTTTTTTTTTAGAAAAAAATAATTTATGACACCAATAAAAATAGGACTTGTGTTTTAGAAAATTACATCATGGGTTGGTAAACTGTGATCTCAGTTTTGTAAATAAAGCTTTATTGAAGCACAGCCACACCCATAACCTTCCTGATTCTGTGTGGCTGGCTGCTTTGGGACTTGAACTCCAGCAGTTGCAACAGAGACCCTATTGAGTCCGCAGTTTCTTTCTTCCTGCTGTAGAGTTCGTAGTCTCACCAACTCCAAGAATGAAGCTGCAGACCTTCGCATTGAGTGTTACAGCTCTTAAAAATGGCACAGACCCAAAAAGTGAGCAGCAAGATTTCTTGTGAGGACTGAAAGAATAAACCTTCCACAAACGTTCCCGCTACTGCAGCACGTTCCTGCTACTGGCTGGGGTGGCCAGCTTTCATTCCTTTATTTGGCCCTGCCCACATCCTGCTGATTGGCCCATTTTACAGAGTGCTGATTGGTCCATTTTACAGAGTGCTGATTGGTCCATTTTACATAGCACTGATTGGTCCATTTTACAGAGTGCTGATTGGTCCATTTTACATAGCGCTGATTGGTCCATTTTACAGAGTGCTGATTGGTGCATTTACAATCCACCAGCTTGACACAGAGTGCTGATTGGTGCATTTACAATCCTCCAGCTTGACACAGAGTGCTGATTGGTGAGTTTACAATCCTCTAGCTAGACAAAAGTTCTCCAAGTCCCCACTCGACCCAGGAAATCCAGCTGGCTTCACCTCTCACTATTGCCCTCAAAGACAAATATTTCCTCTGGTATTTCACAGAAAAAGATTTCCGACCTCTAGCTTATGTGATGGGGAGGCATCTTTCTCAGCTCCTGCTTTATGGCCCTGATGACTAGAGAGCAGAATGTCCTCCCACACACCGCATTGCCCCTCAGCCCTCAGCTGGGTGCCCAGCATTTCCAAGCGGGCCTGTGTGGGGCATTTGCTGCCTCTGGCCTCTGGCCGAACCTGACTCCTCTTTCCCCCAGGGTCTCCGGAAGGGCGGTGCGGGCCTCCCACGCGCAACCCCACGGAGTCTGGAGAAGGTGGAGACCCCAGGGAGGCCCCTGGGGACTGTGCCGTCCCCAGCGGCTCCTCCCCTCCTTGCAGCCCGCGGGACCCGGGCGGTGGAGGCGCCGGGAGTGCGCTGTCTCCAGCCCTACGGGCTCCCGCGGGGTCCTCTTCGGGACTCCCCTCGGGCTCCCGGAGGGTCCGGGCTGGCGTGGGGTGGGGCGGGCCCCAGGCCAGCCTGCGGGCGTCCTCCTCCTCCGCGATCACACACACTGTCACCGCGGAGGCTTAATTTCCTTCTCACTGTGTCCAGCCCACGCACCAATGCAAAGTAGTCAGAAGCGCCCTTCTCCCCTCCCACGCAAATGAAGTCCTGTCCTGAGGGACACCTCAACGTCTCCCTTGGCCGAAAACAAGAGGCAGCTGCCCGCCTTCCTTGGTGCCCTGCTCCTTCACCGCACAAAGGGACCTCGCCCGCTCTCCACCAGTGGGTTTGTGGGTGGTGGGTCTCATTCTCCAGGCTGCTGGGCCGGCGTGACCTTCGCTGGTCGCTTTCACTCGGCCCAGGTCGTTCTGTACCTCCACGTCCAGGAAAGGGTCAGCAAGGAGCCTTCCTAGGTGACCGAAGGCCACCTTCATGTACCCCCTCTTCTAACGCCCACTCTTGGGAAGGTTATCCTGTCCATTACTAGTCCCCTTGACTTCAGCAGATGGCCCTGGCAAAAAATATAGAAGGGGATTTATGGATCATTGGCATGTAAGGACCTGGGACGATGGCTGAGCATGCAGGAAAATAATAATAACAGCTAACGTTTGTTCAAGGTTTACAGTGTCAGGCTTGACATATATTCTGTCACTTGATGCATAAAACAACTTTATGGTTGTAGGACCTAGCATTTTCCACAATCATAGGGAAATTCTTCAGAGACACAGAGATTAAACGATATTCCAGGGTTGACTCAAACTCAGGCAATCTGACCGCCAATCACAGTTTTAAGCACCTGTGCTGTGCCTATCTTAATAGAGTCCTGTCGCAGGCTGCCGCTGCTGACGCACAGTGGTGCAGTTTTCCCAGGCAAACCTCATGAGTGCCTTTCAAAAGCTTTCGGCTTACCAGTTCCACATCTTGGAAATTTTCCAACCCAAATAATGAAAGGTATGGGTAAAGATGTATGCATAAGAATGTTCATAAAGTTTTTTTTAGTAATGTGAAAAATTAGTAACAACCTGAATATCCAACAATAGGGGACTAAGTATACTGTCGAATGTATTTCTGATAGACTATCACAAAAGCATTAACAATTATTTGTAAAAAATACTGAAATGGGATATTGTTTAGTCTATATTGCTAAATGAATGTATCAGGTTATATAACAGTATTCCATAATCATAGGAAAATGCACATATAAATACAAAAAAGACTGGAAGATCATCATACCGAAAAATTGTTAACTGTGAGTTTTCTCTGAGTAGTAATACTTGGGGACTAATTTTAAAAAATGATGTTCTATCTTTTCCAAGTTTTCTGAACTATAATTAGAAAAAAATCAATAAAAGTCTTTATACATATATGTATAATTGAGATAGAGGTCCATTCTCACATCTCTCACACCGAAAAGGATTACTCTATCACTTACTTTCACTTCCATGTAACTTACAACAAAGTGTGGAAAATGAAAGTCTCTGGATTCTACGTGGGCAATTGTCTTTTTTCGTCAACTCTGAAAGCATAGAAATAGATCTCTCATTGGTTAAAATAACTTTATAGTTGGGGTTGAAGAATAAAATCAAATAGCCTCCACCACCAAAGACAAACTGTCACCCATCTACTCTGGCCTGGCTCAGCCAGAACTGCCATTACTCAAAACTAGCTTCATCTACTTACACAAAATGCAATATATGCAAAAAGAGAGAAGCACTTCAGAAGAAATGCCCCTGTTTCTCTAGTGTTTATTTCAACAATAAATATCAGTGCTACCAAGCTAGATCTCATGAGGAAAAGCTGTAAACACAAATGGTTGCAAAGGTGTCCTTTGAGAAGATTGAGACCTCGGAGTAGAGCTGGCAGAAAAAGGAGGAGGAGGAGGAGGAGACGAGGAAGAGGAAAGAGAAGGGGGGTGGGGAGAAGTGGAGGATCTGAGGATATAGGGGCCCAAGCTGGATCCCTGCAAGGGAGCTGAACTGATCTTGAGACCTTCCAAAGCTCTAGCACTTCACCTCCTGCACCAACAGCAGCATCATGTGGGAGCTTGATAGAAATGTAGACTCTGAGGCCTCGCCCAAGACCTACTGGATCAGAATCTCCACAAAACCACCAGGTTATTCATATGCCCATTAAAGTTAGAGAGACACTAACCTTGTATTTTGTCCAAAGCCCATGGCTATTTTGGAATTATTTAGACAAGATTGAGACTGTCTCCCATCTCTCTTTAGTGACCCCTAGTGGTAAACCCAAAAGGAACAAGATCTATATTACAGGATGACTGAATTTTGGTCTCCAACCTAAACCAACAACTGTCCAACCTTCAGCCGGTTGACCTATCTAAGGTCCAAGCACTTGGAAGATTAGAATCCTAGTTGGCCATCCTGGTTTAGAAAATCTTATGTAGTCCAATCCAAGCTGGAGGGTAGTGTTTTTCTGCATATTGCTGCTGTTGGAACTCAAAGACAATGTTCCTGAGTGAGATTATTCTCTGTGTCTGAAAAACACTGATCCAGGTAAGTTGGGATCTCTTGATAGAAGACATATCAAGATGGGCTATTATTCATGTTACTAAGTATACCTCATGTGCTTCCTCTTGGACTAGCCCTCATTGAGAAAGCTTTAGCTAAAAAAAGAAAAAAAAAGTGATGTTTCCTTGTTGCAGGCTGCTCAGTGTTCAACTGGACTTTCAATTTATATTGGGGTTTGAGTTTTGTAAGAAAAGTGGAAAAATTCAGGGCATTGTAGAGGTGAAAGAACTACCCTAGACATCATTTAGAACACTACCCAAAGTGTGTTTCACCTGTAGAATATTACTAGAAGTTACAAATAAGGGTTCCAGAGTCAAACTAGTTTGAGAAACACTGGATTGAACAAAGTTGGAAAGTTTTTTTTTTACTGCAGGACATCTCAGTACTTTTATTCAGGTGCCTTGTAAATTCCTCGAGTTATTCTCTCATAGAAAACACACACACTTCTTTTGGACTCCTGGGGAAATATGATCTACGGAGCCTCAGGGCTGTGAAATATCTCAGTATCTCACCCCCAGTCATTCTTAGAGCAGCGCCCAAGCACCCTGATCCTCCATCCGTTTCTCTGTGTGCTGTGTTATGCTGCACCGTAAAATTGATTCCCATTCTTTTCAACTCTGGTCTTATCTGTCAACCCATCCACCATTTTGTGCTCTATGGATAAATGTAGCAATGTGCAGGAGGAAAAGCAGGAATAAAAGAAGGGGAAGGATAAATTAGAGGAAAAAAGAAGAGAAGGTACAAGGAGAACTTTGCACTCATTTAGAAGTGGGAACTTGGAAATAAAACAACAAAATGGTGACCTGATTGTCTTCCATGCTTTCCTTATCAAGCAGAGAACTGGTGAATTGGTCACAGTGATCATTCACATCGGACCATTAATGCGCTGGCTCAAGTGGTCCAAATTACTACCCCATGTTGATGGACACATAACACCCATTCCTTCAATTCGTGGGCAGGTTCCAGACAGCTTCCATATACATCCCCTCTGGGCTCTTCACGACTCTTGGCAGTGTGTCTTTAGTGGTGGGGTCTGTGCTCTTCAAAGGGAGTCCATCTACCATAAGCATTTTCCAGGGGAACGTTTGGTTATTGAAAACACCATGTTGTCTGGCATTTATGCCTTTTCCACCAAATGATTTTGGGTTTGCCCCACTGGGGGCTGGATTATTCCATTGTCAACCTATATGGTTCTAGGTTCGAGTTGGCAAAAGTGACTCTGCACGATATTTAGGAGGCAGAAGAGAAACCACAGCCACTATGTCCTGAAGGTCATTGTTGAATGTGGGGCCAGAAGTGCTAGAGAGTTCCAGTGTGTCCTCACCCCTTCCCACTCCATACCCAGCTGTCCTTCCAACCAGCAGCGCTGCTGCCCAATGGTAATGCCAGCCCCCCACCAGAGGCACTGCTGTGGCCTGACACAGGCGGTAGCTTCAAAGAGCCAATGACCTTTGGACTGATATCAACCCCTTGTCAACTTCTCAGTGCAGATGCTCCATGTGCTTTGATTCAAGACTTCCTGCAAACTCTGACTCAGTCACCAGCACCAGGGCTGCCTAATGACTTTTCTCCAAATATTAAACGCCCATTTTCAGGCGCTTGCTTCCTTCCCCATCTTTGCCCACAAGGTCTAATATCTATATTAAATGTTTAGTTCTAAAATATTCATAATGAGTCTGCTTCTCTGAGCCCTGTCTGATACACCTATGAACTCTGGCTGTTATGTTCTTCTGCTCACAGTCTGGGGTTTCCTGTTGAGACATCCTAATATCGGATTCTGGTTGTACCTCACTCGGCTTTCCTTTGGGCACCATCTGGCTTCTGCCCACCCTTTACTTTTGCTTTGATCCTCCTGTCCAGGAAGTGGCATCTTTAGACACCGCTTCCTGCCACAAGCCCAAGACTTACTCTATTTCTCACTCTCTCACCAGTGTTTGACAAAGGTTGCTAGTCACAAAGAAAGCAGGTCACTGAATGCTATATTTATACTACTACAGAATTTAAGGCAGTATGAAGAAGGCTTTGCTTTATGTGGCTGGAAACTTAAAGTCTGGGTTTGTAGTGGAAATAAAGATAAAAGAGCAGTAGTTCAAAGAGCAGTGATCTTTCTTGTTGGAGCCATGAGAACAATTAATTATAGGTTGTAGGTTAGCCTGGTTTGGGTGCTAATTTCTAGCTCATAATCATATGTGAACGCTTCTTTTCAATCTCAGTACGGTGGCGGAATGCTAGTTTCTAAACATCCTTGGGATGATCATATGGTCATAAAATCCTTGGCAATAAATAAGTGCTCTGATCTTTTTAGAGTTAATGCACTGTATACAATGTGTTTTAAAGGAGGGGGGGTATGGGATGTTTTATTAGTGCAATGTTTCTGGGCGTGTACTTTTGACTTTCTATTGGCAGTGCTGTAGGGGTAGAAGTTAAGTAGTAAAAAACTGATAGCAACATAAAGTAATTCTTGTTAGAGAATCATGGAAATGATTCCAGCTCATTACAACGCAAAGAGATTTGACCTGGTAGAGATTAAATTTATTTTCATCTAATAGAAAAACTAACTCCCAAACATTACAGTTTATTACTGTCTAGAATATTAATCAGTTTACATTTGTTGGCAAGTTTATTTCAGCATTCTTTTGACTGACCATATAAATCTGTTTCTTTCAATAATTTCAACTTTTATTTTAGATTCAGGGGTACACATGCAGGTTTGTTACATGGGTATATTGCATGACACTGAGGTTTGGGCTGTGAATGGTCCCATCACCCAGGTAGTGAGCATAGTACCCCATAGGCAGTTTTTCAGTCCTTGCCCCACTCCCTCTCTCCCGCCTCTAGTAGTCTCCAGTGTTTACATCTGTTCTTCAAATTCTCTTTCGAACCAGTCTTAACATTTTACTGGTTCCCCCATCAATTAATGAGTCACATACAATTTTGACATGGATATGATTTCTATATCTTTAAGAGTCATGTTTTTAACTTTTTTTTTGAGATGGAGTCTCGCTCTGTCATCCAGGCTGGAGTGCAGTGGCGTGATCTCGGCTCACTGCAACCTCCACCTCCCAGGTTCAAGCGATTCTCCTGCCTCAGCCTGCCGAGTAGCTGGGATTACAGGTGCCTGCTGCCACACCCAGCTAAATTTTGTATTTTTAGTAGAGACAGAGTTTCACCATATTGACCAGGCTGGTCTCAAACTCCTAACCTCAGGTGATCCACCCGCCTCGGCCTCCCAAAGTATTGAGATTACAGGCGTGAGCCACCGTGCCTGGCCTTTAACTTTTTGAAAAGCTCGTTTCATTCACATTTGTTTGTTGTTATTTATGTGATGTTAAGACAACTGAACTTGAGGTTTCAGCTATAAACCCAGTTTCAAAGTACAGCTCCCCTAGTCTTAACTTCTCTTCATATACACTCTGAAACATTTGGATGTCTTAGCACCTAGTATGCCTCGATATTCTAAGCACTATAACACACACCTGGAGAGGTGGGAGGCCCACCTGTACAGGCTAGACCATCCATCTGGGCTTGGCTCTCCTGACATTGATGAGGTCATGCAGAAACTCCTGGGATTTGGAGCACCAAATCTCTCAGTTCTTCCTTTAGGATACAATGGTAAGAAGAGGGGACCGGGCAACCACTGTTGACTTATTAAAGTAGAACCAATGGTTAAGAAGTAGCACAGGATTTATATTATCAAAACAGATAAAGAAAATAAACAAATCAAGCACACAATTGCACAAGGGAACTAAAACCATGAAGATTCATTCCTAATTTCTCTCTTTGCCTGTCTAATGGATCTTATTATCCAATTCTTTACCAGACTTACTTATGATCGGGCATTGTCCAGTCTTTCTACGGAGGTCCCTTGAGGTGGAGGAATCTTCCACAGTGCCTCGCATCCCAGTTTTCTTGCAGTCTCTGCCCCTCCCTTCTTCCACATCCCTGAAGGTGACCTGCTCTTTCTCTATTGTCTGGAAAGTTCAGCATGTGTGTACACATGCACAAGCATAGGCACACACAAACACAGAAACAAACACACACCCCTCCATGATTCCTGCTCATCCTTCAGCTCAGACAGCATTTCTCAAGGAAGCTTTTGAGGCCACTCCAGCCCAGAGCAGGCCTTCCTGTTTTACACCGCACAGACTCGCTGCTTTTCCTTCTGAGCTCTTGTATGTGATCATTTGTCTGTCTCCCCCATTGTCAATAAAATCCGGGATCATTGTATCACTACTGTATCCCCAGACCTGGCAGGATGCCTGGCACATAGAAGGTGTTCTTGAATGAATTAATAAGAACTCAATGCCTGTTTGTTACAGTGATGAATAGATGGCTGTTTGGTCTGTTATGGTCCCAAAAAGCAAAAGAAGCTGTTAAAATAGTGTGACTCTGACTTACTGTTCACGTCTGAATAAAAGAAACCATTCAAATTTTGGACTGAGTTTGACAGTCTACTATGTTGGTGAGTTGTGAGGAATCATTTCCATACATTTCTAGGGGGAACTGGTAAACCTGGGAGAACAATTTGGCAAATCTTTAAAGATTTACAAATTTAAAAACCTTCTGACCCAATAATTTCACTTTCAGAAATATATTCTCTACTTATGCTTGCACTTGCATAAAATTATTTGTGTTCAAGGATGTCTATTGAACATTCCACACTGAACTGAAACATTCCACAGGATGTTTCTGGAAGTATCTATAATAAAGTGGCGGCAACAGTTGCTTTGGGGAGGCGAGGTGTGTGGCTGAAGGGTAAGGGTGAGGAGGAGACTGAAGTTTCTTTACAAGGATACTTTAAAATTTGTAATTTTGTGCCTTAATCATGCATGACCACTTCCAGAAATTCACAAATGTAAAAAGGTTACTATGTAGTAACTGCAAAAAATATGTATTCATAGGAGTTAGATCTAGATTAAGTTTTACTGATGTTCCTTTGATTTTTTCAACCCCAGATTTTCACACATGTACTGTCAATGTATCATTGGCTTAAGCAGTCCCTGCCGTTCATTCCTTCTCTCCTAATCTCCCCCAAACCTTTCAGTCTTTGCAGCACTCCCAAAGTCTTATCTAATTTGGAAACAGGGGACTCCTTCAATGGGAGGTCCAGAAATAAGACTGCATCTGGATGCACATTGAGGTTTGTGACATAAAAGCTCACCACCCTCGTGAAACCTGCCTAGTGCATCCTGGCCTACTGTATTGACTTTGGCATCCTTGCCAGCCTTGTCATGCCAATAAGGTTATTGCGACTAAATTGAACGAGCATGTGGCTATGTCCTCCAAATGTTTTATGATACAGTTAAATGGAAAACTGTAGATTACATTTATTTATTTAGTGATAAACCCTTTGTTTATGTTGCTGGTGATCCAGAAAAAGTGGTCTCCTACAACACGCCATGACCTAAACAACGACAAGTTGAATTACTCTTTCATTTACCATAGGAGACTTTCTACCATGTGTTTTGCAGCAATGATTTCTGACACAGCTTAAGAAATGATAAATTACACCCAACGAAAACAAAGAGAAACTCAGAATTTCATAGCATAATTGTAAAGAAAACAGTTATTTGCATCTCTGTCTCCCACATTTTCAAAAAACAATGTACTTGAAACGAAAAAGACCCAGGAATAGTAAAAACAATTTCATTTTCCTCTTATAATTGGAAACATTTGGAGAAAGCACTTTGTCTACTCGGGCTGCATATTTATGGCTTAATTTTAAATAGGGAATGTTACTGTACCTTTGCCTCTCATTTCATTGTTATTGTAATTTTCACAAATGACCAATATCATGTTATTAAAACAAATGTCACAAGTACAACAGCATTCCTGTATACACACACACTAATATAGCTGTCCTTTGTGTTGAAAGACATTCTATGGCGTGCTAACCTTGTCTGCAAGGTCATATAAAAGTGGGAGGCAAAGATAGCAATGCTTTCCACACCCCTTTCAGCAATAATAACAATTGTGTGGCCAAGTTACACGAGGAAAACATGAACTTCTGGTCACTGGTGCTCACACAAAATCATCATAAAAATCCAGATTGGTGGCTGGGCGCGGTGGCTCATGCCTGTAATCCCAGCACTTTGGGAGGCTAAGGCGGGCAAATCACAAGGTCAGGAGATCGAGACCATCCTGGCTAACATGGTGAAACTCCGTCTCTACTAAAAATACAAAAAATTAGCCAGGCGTGGTGGCGGGCACCTGTAGTCCCAGCTACTCGGGAGGCTGAGGCAGGAGAATGGTGTGAACCTGGGAGGTGGAGCTTGCTGTAAGCCGAGATCATGCCACTGCACTCCAGCCTGGCGACAGAGCTAGACTCCATCTCAAAAAAATAAAAAATAAAAATAAATTAATTAATTTAAAAAGATTGGTATGAAAACACTCACAGGGTCTTCGTACATCAAAGGACTTTTTTTCTTTCTTTTTTTTTTTTTACAGGTTCACAGTGTTCTGCATTTTCCTTTTCCTTTGAATTATCTCTTATTTGAAACTGCATTGAAATAAATCAAATGTATGTTACTTCATCAATGAGACAAATGCTTTTATTGTTAAGAACCAGTAACAATTTCTACTTTCAGAAACAGTGACTTTAGAATTGTATTAACATTTTGAAAGCTGACATCATTATTTTTAACAGTTCCCGGAATTTATTCTACTAATATCGACTAACCTCAAGCTGCAGATGCATTAATTTAATAACCCAGGAACACATTCTCCTGCTCAATTACCCCAGGAGGTTCGCTATGTTTTTCTTCAAATCAGTTGATCCAAGATAGAGATACTGAAGCTCTATGGGTAATTAATTATTTCTGCTTAAAAAGGTTTAGTGATCAAAATCACCTTAGCCAGGGTTTATGGCATTCTCCACTGAGGACTCAATTAAGCAGTTACTCCCATGTGGTAGTTTCCTGAAAATTCTGACTCTACTTGGACCCTGCGCCTGCTCACGTCGGAGCTCGTATTCTTGACTGGACTCCTCGTTTTCACCAGAGTGTTAATCTCACCCACCACTTCTCCACTTGTTTAAAGTTCACAAATTCTCTCCTTACACTGGTAAAAGGTAAACTGTTTTCAACAGCAAGGAGTACAAAGTCTCAGCTCCAGGAGCGTAGACCATACGGTTATTTTATTGCTTACTTGATAAGAATCTGCAGGAGAGCTCTCTCCAGAGTGCACTCCCAGCTCCATGTCAGCAAGGACCCACGCTCACTGTTTTTTCTCTTGACCCACCTCAGCTAGTTGGCTTTTCAGTTGCATTTCTATTACCTACTGCAAGGCTCTTGTATTGGTTCGAACCCCAAGAACGCGTCAACAAACAACACAAGGTGGAGTGGAGCAACACGCTGTTTTAATGAGCGCCTGGGTGCAGACGGGCTGAGGCCCAAAATGCTGTCAGCCTCAAGTGAGGATGGGGCAAGGGTTTTGTAGTCTCCTGTAAACAGTAAGTGTCCCAGTCTGACGTAACTGCTACGTGGTACACCAAAGAACTCTCTCTATTTCCAGGGGGTATGTGTCTTCTGGCCAGCTCTCTTCCTGCTTCTACCATCTTGCTGATGCATGCTGCTGGCACAAGTGGTCTTGTGCCTTGGGACTGGGCCCGAGGAGGAAGGAGTTATTCATCTCCCCAAGCTTTCAGGCCCCCAGGCTTTCACCTACCTCATGATAGCCACCATTGCACCAGACATCACATTCATGTTCAAGACAGGAAGAAAGAAGAAGAGGCCATGCCAACATCTTTCTTCTCACATCATTCACTTTGTCAGTAGAGCAAGAGCTTTCCTAGGAGCTCCCAAACCTATTTCCCCTTAGTCTTTCTGACTACATCTGTGTCATCTGGCCACTCCGTGTTGCAAGGAAGCCTAGGACATGGACCATCAGGCTTCTATTTTTAAAAGATAGATAAGGGAAATGGGGTTGGGAGTAGCTGTTGAGATAGCTAAGTAATGAGTGGCTGTCTCAACAGGCAAACAGATTGTTGGAGCTCCTAGGCTTAATCAGAGCACCACCCTGGGCTGAATGTTACTCATCTTGAGAGGTGAAGCCAGCTAGACTTCCTGGGTCAACTGGGGACTTAGAGAACTTTTCTGTCTTACAAGAGAATTGTAAAATGAACCAATCAGTGCTCTATAAAAATGCACCAATCAGCGTTCTGTAGCTAGCAAGAGGATTGTAAAATGCACCAATCAGCAAGATCCTAAAAGTAGCCAATCGCAGGGAAGGTTGAAAAAAGGGCATTCTGATAGGACAGAAAAGGAACACAGAAGGGGACAAATAAGGGAATGAAAGCTGGCCACCCCATAAAGCAGTGGCAACCTGCTTGGGTCTGCTTCCACACTGTGGAAGCTTTGTCCTTTCGCTCTTCACCAGAAATCTTGCTACTGTTCACTCTTTGGGTCGATGCCATGCCATCTTTAAGAGCTATAACACTCACCAAGAAGGTCCGCAGCTTCATTCTTGAAGTCAGCGAGAACATGAACCCACTGGCAGGAACCAACTCCAGACGCCATCTCCCCTCCATCTTATGTGTGGTCAGGCATTCTCTTCACTCTTCCAGAAACTCTGAGATCCAGCCTTGAAACCTGCTGGATCAGTAGAGATCACACATTTTTGCCCTTTGCAGAATCACTGTAGCTTACTTCAATAGTAGTGCTAAACCATAAACTTCCATGGAAACTCTTATACTGCAGGGCCCAGGCCCATGAAATCCACTATTGAGCTTGGCTGTAAAGATGCTGTTGAGAACCCTTTCCCTGCATTGCTCCCTGCTCCCTGCTCTCACAGGTAAGCCCTAAGAGATTTCTTTCAGAATTTGGTGCTGGGGAAGATTTGCTTGCTCTAGGGCAAATTTGTCCATTCCATGGCCTACCGGCCACATGTGGCCCAGGATATCTTTGAGTGCAGCCCAACACAAATTCATAAACTTTAAAATATTATGCTTTTTTTTTTTTTTTTTTTTGCTCATCAGCTATCGTTAGTGTTGGTGTATTTTATGTGTAGCCCAAGACAATTTTTCTTCTTCTAGTGTGGCCCAGGGAAGCCACCCCTACTCTAGGGAAATTAGCACTCCATCTTCTTTCTGATAACACAAATAACATAAAGCATGGTCTCTTCTACCTGTCCTTGGGTGCCAGGAAGCACAGATCCAAGTTTGAACCACGACTGTAACAAGTGTTCACCCCAACCCCGGGATCTGTTTGTCTTCTTGTTCTTCATGATATGGGGTTCATTTTGTTATTGTTTTGTTGACTGTATTTTGTTGTAACCCATCACACATTTTCTGTAGAGAAGGGGTAATTGGTAGACAGGGAAGAGAGAAACATTTATTTCAGCACGTTTTATCAAAGCAAACTTCAAAGGCTGAAATAATCACAGCGGTGAAGCAAAGGGGTCATTAGTGGAGAGTAGGTTGACAGGATATAGTACATTATTTCTCAGTGTATAAAATACTTCCAGTTTAAATGGATCCCTACTGACCAAAGGTTGGGTTCTAAAATCTTCATTTTTATATTTTTTATACTATTCCTACCTGCTGATACTTTTATGTATTTCATTTCCCAAATTGTTCTTTTCACTAATTTAATACTTAAAAACCACCAAATGATCAATATTGACATATGTTGATTTTCAGGACTGGCCAGTTGCCCATCAAATAAGCATCCTTTTCTTCTGTGAGGACAAAACCTTGATTTAGTTGGGGATGCCAAAGTGCCCACCTAAAAAGCCTGTATTTCCCAGCTTCCCTTACGGTTAGGAGTGACCACTTGACCTGATTGTGGCTCTGAGATTAGCTAGAATTTGCTAGGAGGGATTCCCAGGAAAGCCCTTTAAAGGGGCAGACTCAGCTGGTATCTTAGTTTGAGCTCCCTCAAGAAGGAGCTTGAGACGAACTTGGGTGCAGGTGGTTTATCTTGGAGTGCATCCCAGGTAATAGAAATGGGGGAGAGGGAAAAAAGGAAGAGAGGAAAGCAGTGAAGGAGGCATTAATAGGCCAGTTGCCAGGGAGTACCTCAGTCTGCCGTGGGACCCTGCACACTGTGGACCATGCCTCACGATCGTCTCAGTGGAGGACTATGAGGTTGGGCTGCCTAGTTCCCCATTGCTTGGGATCTCCCTTGGGTTCTTAGCTCCCCCATACTAACTGATTGTTCTTGCATGTGGTTGGGTGGTCTTCTGTGGCTCCAGCAAAGCAAAGAGGCATCATGGTGTGGCTGGTGTGTGATGCTTACCATGTGTGTGGATCTATGGACGTGGCTGGCTGGAGTGAAGATGGCCAAGGGAGTGCCACCAGAGCATCCCAGGCACCCCAGAGCCAGTGTGCATACCTATGCACTCCACTTCTCCTCCTGTACTCTCCCCAAAATGTCAACATGACAGCTGGGACTCTAGTAGCTGTGAACACAAAATGAAGGCCACACTCTAAAAATGGCTCTGGAGTGAAAAACTAGAAAAAGCCTGATGTCACCATGGAGCTGATAAAGCCTTGGACTATGTAACTTGAAGCTTGAGAGAAAAATAAACACTCATGTTGTTTAAGCCTCAGTCATTAGTTTTCCTTTTAAATAGAGCTGAACTCAGTCATAATGGATACACATCCCTAGTGCCAGCCACATTCACTGGATTCAGGCTTCCTGGTACCACTAATAAGCCAGTGGTCTTCACTGTGACTCACTCCCTCTGGCTCAGCTCAGGCCGAGTTCCTTCTTTGTGAAAATGACCCAGAGGAAATCTTTCTCCCTTTGAATTTTTCTAAGCTGCCTGGAAATCAAGTTGCATTTTTCCTTCCCCATGCATGCTATCGAAAACATCACTAAACATCTGAGTTTACTTAGTTTTTTTCTCTTCAACAGATTTTGTGTTAATCAGAGTAGACGAAGTGCTATAACAAACAACCTCAAACTCTCAGTGACACACCATAATGAGGGTTTATTTCATGATCATTTCACAATCCAAGGTTGGTTGGAGGGGGCTTTGATCCATGCAGTCCTCCAGGGCCCCAAGCATCTGCTATCGAGCGGTTCTGCCATCCCCTAGGGCCTTGGAGGCCTCCACTGGATCATCCATGTCTGACCAGCAGGAGAGAGAAGAGCAAGAGTGTGGAGGATGCCACAGGCAGTTTCATGGCCTGAGCTAGGATGTGGTGGATCCCACTTCTGCCACCTTCACTGCTTCTCAGGTCACATGGCCTCACAGACCTGCAGCAGAAGCTGGGAAATTCAGTCTAGCTGGGTTTCCAGGAGGAAAAGAAAGTAGAGCTTAGTGAGTACTTAACATGCCTCTGCCATACATGTTTAAAAGCTCCCAAGGAGGCCAGGCATAGTGGCTCACGCCTGTAATCCCAGCACTTTGGGAGGCCAAGATGGGTGGATCACCTGAGGTCAGGAGTTCGAGACCAGCCTGGCCAACATGACAAAACCCTGTCTCTACTAAAAACGCAAAAATTAGCTGGATGTGGTGGCACATGCCTGTAATCCTAGCTACTTGGGAAGCTGAGGCAGGAGTATCACTTGAACCTGGGAGGCAGAGGTTGCAGCGAGATCACGCCACTGCACTCTGGGCAACAGAGTGAGACTTCAATCTCAAAAAAAAAAACAAAAAAGAAATACTTCCAAGGAATCCTCCCAACAGGGCCGGGACAGTCTGGCTACCACGATCTTGAGACTTGTGCTCACACCCTTCAAAAACTGTTTTTGGCCGGGTGCAGTGGCTCACGCCTGTAATCCCAGCACTTTGGGAGGCCAAGGTGGGTGGATCACGAGGTCAGGAGATGAGACCATCTTGGCTAACACGGAGAAACCCCATCTCTACTAAAAACACACAAAAAATAGCTGGGCATGGTGGCGGGCACCTGTAGTCCCAGCTACTGGGGAGGCTGAGGCAGGAGAATGGCGTGAACCCGAGAGGCAGAGCTTGCTGTGAGCCGAGATTGTGCCACTGCACTTCAGCCTGGGTGACAGAGCGAGACTGTCTCAAAAAAAAAACAACAAAAAAAACCAACTGCTTTTACACATTGTAGAACTTTGCGTTTTAAAGTTTACACCTGGAGATTTTTATCATAAATTTAAACCATTGTGAACGGATATCATTTTTGGCATAGTATAGACACTGAAATTTGTGGTGGTCACCAGACGATGCTCCACCCAGATCCCCCATCAAGGAAAGACTTGTCCCTACCCCCTCCACTGCTGGGAGCACTACCAGCTTGCAGCTGGGTTAGGATGGCCTCAGGCGCAGAGCTGCCTGGCCCTGGTTCATGCCCTTCCCCAGGCAGCCCCCCTCAATGACTGGCTGTGGTGGGAGTACAAGGCTCGAGGCAAGGGTGGGGCAATTCTGATGACCCTTTCAGTGGCAGAGCTTCCCTGGGGCTGCCAAGTCTGCTGGGGACCTGCATCGCAGCTAACTTCTTCCTCTCCCCAACTCCTGCTTCCTTCCCCTTCCTTTCTCAGGGGTTCCCCCCAAGGGTACCCCCCATAGACATTCTACACACGAAACTCCAGCCCATGATCCCCTTTCCAGAGACCCACCCGACAACAGCTTTTCAAAATGAAATGGTCATCCTGTTCCGCTACAGCAGAAATACATAAATATATTTAAATTAACTTTAAAAACAATCCTTAGTGCCATAAGCTTTCAAGCAATTAAAAATGTGTTCCGAGTCGAGTTGCCATTTCAAGTTAATGTCAATCATTATTAAAAAGAAAAAGTAATTTTGGGGGGAAATGCATCTGTAATGGACAGGAAGTTGTATGCTCCCTAGAAGGAAACACCAACACTGGGGGACACCAATATTTGGATTACGTCCTTGTTGGGCACTCTGAAGGTGTTTCTACCTTGAAGCAATTCACATAAGAATATTCAGGAAGGATAAAGATATGCCTTGCTTTTGTAAAGTGGGAAAAGGCCAATTTTAAAAGTAAAGAAAGAAAAACCAACCTAATACCTCCTGACCAATTTTAGAAGAGTACAGCTGCCAATTTATTTTCTGAAAACCATCGGGGTCTGGATTACAAATCTCAGAGCTAGCAGGAAATGTTCACACCCCCGTTTGAAGATCGTGTCCACTGCACAGAATCCTCCTACCCTGTGTTCTTTCCTTTATTTCTGTTTCAGACATGTTGGTCATGTCGATCAATTACAAAGCACTCCCCAAGAGGAACGTCCCTCCCGTGGTGCCTCCTGAAGTGATGCCCCTCTGCCATTGTGCATTGCACCTGCCACAGCTGATTAGACCAGGAGTGGCATCTGATTTCAGTCTCTCTCTGTTGCCTAGGCTGGAGTGCAGTGGTGCAATCATAGCTCACTGTAGCCTCCAACTCCTGGGTTCAGGCGATCCTCCCCACTCAGTCTCCCAAGTAGCTGTGATTACAAGCATGAGTCACCGTGCCCAGCTGGCATCTGATTTGACAACCACCAATGTATAGGCCAGCCAGTGATCGATGCCTGCACAAAACAATGAACAGAGCCAATCAGAGCCTCTGTTTTGGAGGAATCTGAGTTGTGGACATGGAGAATACCATGCAGTTAGAAAAGAAAGCAGGAGGCAAGTCGACCCAGGAGAGGAGCCAAAGGCCAGAGTCACAGCCACACAAGGCCACTAGGTGAATGGGGGTGAGTCTATAGGGAGGAGGAGATGGGGAGAGAGGTGCTGCCCCCCCTCTCAGGAGCTCTGCATGCTGGGCACCAAGATCTCCTGGATCCCCACAGGCGCCTGCACACTTGACGATCCCTAGTTACCATGGTATCCATAGGGATGGTGGCCATCTCCTGCTGCGTAACCAACCTCCCTTAAAACGCAGTGGTTTAAAACAACAGGAGTCACTTACACTGTTTATGTATCTGCGAGTAGGGCGGGGCTTGGCGGGGACTACTTTTTCCTGCTCACAATGAATCTTAGCTGGGATGCCTGGGGGCTCAGATCCCGGAGCCAGTGGCCCAAAGTCAGGTCCCTCAAGCTGTCCAGTGCTCCTCCCAACCCCAGGTTGCTTCTTAGGTGAAGGGTGGACATTACCAGTAACTGCAAGTTGCTGGAGTCCTGTTGCCCCTTCTTTGCTCTCCCTGGAGCCATTTCTCACCACAGGCTTCCTTTTCATGGCCAGCACAAAACTCCCTGAGTTCTGAAGGATGTAGAATAATCGCAACAGTTACGTCCAATTGTCTGCAGTTTGACCTGAATGCTGCTGATTCAGGGCACGGATGGAGACCACACCCCATGGGTGGTCCAGGGCTATTACTTCACTTTGGAAGGTGGTCAAATGAGCTACCACTTTACCTTGGAAGAATTATCAGTGGAAGTGCTTGGGGCACCAAGGAAAGAATACAGAAAGTTCTGTCGCATACACAGTGCTCTATAAAGATGTCCCAGTTATCTTTTCATCCAGAGGCTCGAACTGCCGGCTTACAGAAAAAATACAGCTTATACAGATATTTATCTTGCTTGGCCTATACTCTGCTTAAAAAAAATTCCCCACTTTTAAAACCTGGGAGAGTTGTGTTCAAAAAAATGGCTTTATGGCCGGGTGTAGTGGCTCATGCCTGTAATCCCAGCACTTTGAGAGGCCGAGGCGGGCAGATTGCCTGAGCTCAGGAGTTGGAGGTCAGCCTGGGCAACATGGCGAGACCCCATCTCTATTAAAAATACAAAAAAAAAAAAAGCAAGCATGGTGGTGCGCACCTGTGGTCCCAGCTAGTCGGGAGGGTGAGGTGAGAGGATCGCTCGAGCCTGGTGGGTGGAGGTTGTGGTGAGCTGAGATTGCGCCACTGCACTCTAGCCTGGGTGACAGAGCGAGACTCTGTCTCAAAAAAAAAAAAAAAAAAAAAGGTTTTCTGACTTCTGTTGAAGAGACTGGAGGCCGTGGAAATACCAGGCCACTTTCTCGCATGGACTGAGTGGTTCCTGAGCCCCCGTCTACCTGCCTCGCTCCTTCAGGCTTCTGAGTTTGAGGTCCCCATGACTTTCAGGGGAAACATGAGTGGCAGGCAGTGGCTGGAAACAGTGTGTAGCCACATTTTAGTCTTGCATTTCATAGACCGCCATGCCAGCCCCCTGTTAGTTTTGAACCGCTTGTTCAAGGCCTGAGCTGACACACATGAGACAGGGTTGAGGCTGACGGAACAAGAGGGGAGCTGGCCTAGGGAGTCAGCCAGAGGCCACAGACTCTGTGCCATCAAGCACAGGCTCTCCCTCTCCAACGACACCTTGCGAATCTGGAGACTGGCAGGTTACCTGGGGTGAAGGTCCCAGGTAAGTAGGGCCACACGGGCCGCAGTTCAGCATAAAGATTGTTTCCCAAATGCCGGGCCAGAAGATTCTGCAAGTGTAAAGGAAGCGTATTTGTCGAGTGATACTAGCTTCCTCCTCCACACATTGACATGATTTTTACTGCATTTCTCATAATCATTTTATTACCTATTAAGTGCAAGTTCCCAGGTCCTAATGCTTCTCGCAACGATGGCATTGTTGGCACAGCAGGCTGTTTCGGTCAGGGCTGCTGTCTGCTGGAGGGGAGTCCTTTGTCAAGGAGCAAAGCTTGTTCTCAATCTAACATCACACCAGGCCCCAGAAAAACCAGGAGGCCTCGGAACTGAATGTTGAACCACAGTGTTCTCCCCAGGGTCTGGTCCTCAGCTTGGATTGCCTGCAGGAGGAGCCTGTGCCTCCTGAGGACATTCTAGTGGGGGGTAGATGTCACATCGTCATATTTCTCTGGCTCTACCACCACTAGAAGAACCTCAGACCCCAGTTAGTGCAGGGACGCCCTGGAAGGTAACTCACATGTGCACCACAGGTGCCGGCTGGCATTGGCTGTTTTCCCTCTCTGATGCTGCTTCTGACTGCTGATGCCTGCAGCAGAGGCCACCCAAGCTCCAGGGAGGCTGGCATTCCTGCATGACAACATCTGGACCTCTGGCACCCCAGCCATGCGTGGCCTCCAACGGGGACCCCAGGGGAGAGAGCTGTCTTCACTCCCCACCCCACCGCTGCAGCCCGGTCACCCAGAGCAGAGCTGCCTGGGCCCCACACCTGGAGCTCTGAGTGTCACTGATCTTTGGAACTTCGTCTTCCAGGGCTCAGCTCTGGTCTATGGGGCTGGGGCTGAGGACAGCCCAGGCAACCAACACCATGCAGCGTGTTTCACTTGCCCATTGTTCATGAACCTCAATTCTTTCTGCCATTTATTCAAGTCCCTCCAGCCCCCCACACTGGTCTGGATCCTAGGCCTGAACACGGCTCAGGTTCCCAGTGGGACCCTGGACTTGGGGCTACACATGGGCTAATCCAGAGCAAAAGCTGCACAAGGTGTTTTCCTGACCCCTCAGATAAAATATGGCCCTTCACCCCTCCCGGTAACCCTCTCAGTCCCTTCCTCTGCTTATGTTTTCTTCTCATTGCTTCCTGTTCTATTTTACTTTATTTTTTATTTATTTTCTGTCTCCTGTCACGAGAACGTTAGACTTTGAGAGCAGGAAATTGATATTGATGAGTGCTGTATTCCTAGCACCCCGAACAGTGCTGGGCACAAAGTTGGTGCATAATAAATGTGTTGAGATAAAAAAGTAAGAGTGGACAGGGGTTGATTTTCCATTCTATAACATGACTTCTTTCACTTATTAGGCATGGCTAAGGAACCGAAGACGCAGAGTGGAAGATAGGATGGGAGGGACTTGCTGGGCTCTGCTTTCTGTAATCTGCCTTGGCAATAAAAATGGCCAAGGAGAGAAAAGATGCTACGATTCTTTCCAAACTGATACAGATTTGATCACTTTGAATGACAATGACATTCCCAGGAGATGAGGAAAAAGCTAGAGTTCCTGGCCCAAATGTAGCAGATTGTTCTGTGTCAGATTGTGCCTTCTCTAGCATGGACACACCATGTCTTCTACTTGGCCCAGGGTTCAATATCAATCAATATCCATAGAAGGATAATGTGCCTGACACTATGCTAGGTACTAGGTAGAGAGTGACAGGTGACATTTGGGAGTGACACAAGAAATGAATAAACAAATAAGATAATTTCAGGTAGTGACAAGTTCTTTATAGACAATAACAGCAGGTGACATGATGAGGGTGGCATCTTATCTGTATTGATATATGCCCACTGTGGAAGGATGCCTCTTGGATATCTGACTCTGAGTTTTCAGAAGACTGTAGAACTAAGCCCTTTACATTGCATTTTAAAATATCTAAACCCAACCAGGAGACTAAGAGAGCTTAATCTGGAAGGCTTCGCTGCACTTACAAATTCACTGGAAATTCACCAGCATCTGTTATTTTTCTGTTGAAGATGGTTTATATGTCAAATCTGGGCTCATGAGTCTATCCCACTTAACTTTCTTACTCATTTCCAATTTTTAACTGCCTCTTAAATAATAAACATTTATCGAGTTTGCCATGTGTCAAGCTCAGGAGCAAGAGATACGAAATGAATGTGACAAAGGTGAGTGGGTCTTCTTAGTGGCTGAGGGCAGAGACTATGGAATCAGGCAGGTCTGGGTTAGAATCCTAGTTCCTGCCCTTCCTCCCTAGCAGCTAGCTCCTGCCTATTGGAGCCCTTTTCCTCTCTTGTAAAATGGGAACGATCCTATCCAGCTTGCAAAGTTGTTGGGTTATTTAAATGAGATAAATGTGGTCTCCCATAGGAGATATTCAATAAAGGGAAGCCATTTCTTGCCTGAGACACCTGGTTTCCGGGAACAAGCAGGAACTTGAAGCGGTTCAGTGATGCATTTTCCTGAATGGGGACCTCGCATTTAAGGAATTGGTGCAAATGGAGGCTCAAAATGCTGTCTATTGTCCCAGAATAGTGTGTCACAGAAAGCCACGGTGGTGACTGGGGGCGGCACATTCTCTGTGCGTGGGACATGGACACTTCATGTAGGAGCAGCCGGCTTCTCTGGGGCCATGGCTCCCTTCGGGCACAGTTATCAGATTCGTGACAATGTGGAAGATCTAATAATAGTGTTTTCCACCCCAAGAGCAGGGGGCTGCTTTGCATATTTTGCATCTTTTGTAGCTCCCTAAATGACTTGGTAATCTGAAACATGCCTATGGAGAGCCTTGTTTTGTTTGTTCTTATGCTTTCATGCAAACATCAAGCAAGAGGAATTTGTTATAAATAGCTTGCAACTATTTAGTGAAAAAAGTAGAAAAATAAAGTTGGGTGGGCACTAGGCAGACTTCTGGACAAATGCAAGCTCCCTCAGCAAGAATGGTCAAGTGGAACGGCACGCCATGGGTGCTGGCTATGGACCTATGTTCATCCTAACTCAACCCTGAGGAATGTCTGCTTCCAGGGCCTCGTGTCTGTGAGTGGCTTGGAATCACGGGTGAGGGAAAACATCTCCCCAGAGCCCACTCACTGGGACACGTTCACCCACATGGAGGGTCAACCTTAGACAGATTTGGAAGAGTAATTCTCGGCTTTAGGAGGCCAGCGGGGGGAAAACTAAGAAATTCTGCAAAGGGAATAGTGTGGAACTTTCCATCTAGTTTTTTCTCTGTAATTGCTGGTTCAAATTTTCATATTTAGAAGTTGCAAGCTCAGTGTGGCAAACATGTGAAAGGGCATCTACTCTTTCTGCCACTTCCTTCATTGCCAGGAATCTACTGTTGGAAAAGGACAAGCATGTGTGTGTGCACGCGTGCGTGCGTGTGTGTGTGTGTGTGTGCACACGCGTGCGCGTGTGTGTGTGTGTGCACACGCGTGCGCGCGTGTGTGTGTGTGTGTGCACACGCGTGCGCGTGCGTGTGTGTGTGCACACGCGTGCGCGTGCGTGTGTGTGTGTGCACACGCGTGCGCGTGCGTGTGTGTGTGCACACGCGTGCGCGTGCGTGTGTGTGTGTGCACACGCGTGCGCGTGCGTGTGTGTGTGTGCACACGCGTGCGCGTGCGTGTGTGTGTGTGCACACGCGTGCGCGTGCGTGTGTGTGTGTGCACACGCGTGCGCGTGTGTGTGTGTGCACACGCGTGCGTGTGTGTGTGTGTGCACACGCGTGCGTGTGTGTGTGTGTGCACACGCGTGCGTGTGTGTGTGTGTGCACACGCGTGCGTGCGTGTGTGTGTGTGTGCACACGCGTGCGTGCGTGTGTGTGTGTGTGCACACGCGTGCGTGCGTGTGTGTGTGTGCACACGCGTGCGTGCGTGTGTGTGTGTGCACACGCGTGCGTGCGTGTGTGTGTGTGCACACGCGTGCGTGCGTGTGTGTGTGTGCACACGCGTGCGTGCGTGTGTGTGTGTGCACACGCGTGCGTGCGTGTGTGTGTGTGTGTGCACACGCGTGCGTGTGTGTGTGTGTGTGTGCACACGCGTGCGTGTGTGTGTGTGTGTGTGTGATGAAGAACCTTCTCTTACGATTCCATTATGGTGCTATTTCTGGAGAGTAACTGCAGCAGTAGGAAAGTCCTGATTTGTGTGTTCAGTAGGCTATTGTGTCAGAATAACCCAGGGAGTGGATCTTTCGAGAGGCCCTTGGGACTGCCTAGGTGCAGAGATACTTTGCTAATGGTGTTGATACCATTTTTCATAAACACATTCTTCTTTGTGCTGTAATTTGCATATGGCATTTCCATGATTCTGCAGAATTCATGAGCTGAAATCTCTATTGTTATAAACTTTGCAAAGTATTTTAGAAATAATTATATAAACTCAGCATAAGCTCGATTTCCATTCTTGCTTTATCACTTTTCTGGTCTCTGCTGGGAATGCCTCATGAATATTTGATGCATCCATGGTACACTTTTAAGGAGAAGAGCATTTTCTGCTGTAGATGAAGTAGAAGATTTTTCTTTCCACGAATGGAACCTGAGAGGAGCTATTTTCGCTATTTTCCTTACCTTCTTTTTCAAATGAAGCCACCAGTGCAGACGATGTAAATGACATAATTGTCTGTATGTTGTGTGCGCATTTGTATTTTGACTAACCATGGGAATACTGTTCAGGTATTCCTTAGATTGATTACTTCTATCACTAGATTTTGCTGCCAGCTTGGGCCTTTCATCAGAGGCCTTTCTGGTTGAATGAGAAAATCAAGGCGGTAAGGCACTGCGTGGAGAGAACATGTGCTTTCTGTTCACTGATGGGGAGAGGGTCTGCCACCCCAAAATGACAATGTGAAGACAAAGCAAACACAGTCTCCACTTTCTGGCCATACACATTACCTTTGGAAAATGTGTCTTCTGAAATTCCACCTCCTCCCACTCTGCCATCCAAATAAGGGCTCTTTCCAAGAAAAACATCAGCGGTTCCAGTTCTGCTTCCAGTATCTTGCATGGGAAGTCTCTGTTTTAATAGGGGTACTGCTGGGTATATTTCACTGTTTCCAAGAGTGGAATAAAGCAGTGTGCAGTCTATCAACCTTATTAGTAGCTGATGACAGGTATTTGCAATCCACGGAGAAATATGTAAAGATGGAGGAGACTGAAGCAGATTCTGGGGATACTTTAATAATAAAACACATCCCCAACACGGCTCACACAGGCAGAGTTTGTCATCTCCTCCTCTGTTCCCAGAGGTTTCTACCCATATTGCAACTATGGAACTCATATGTTAACATGACTACCCAGGCCACGTAGCCTTGAGCTCTGAAACCTAAGGATATGACTTGCTGACTTTGGATCCTCAGTGCTTAGAGCAACTTCTAGGACATAAAATAGATGGCTACTGACTAAGTGGTTGAATTTTAACTGCTTTATCATTAACAAGGATTTCCACATGTATTAGCATATCTATCTGAAGATTCTGAATGTTCTGTCTCTTTAAGCTCTCTTTGACTCTTCAGTTCAGCCCTATGTTGACCAAAATCAGAGTTCAGCATGGTGGACACCAAACAACTAATCAATTAACTTACCACTCTTTCATCAATTGACTTTATGCTGTATGTAAATTTTAAAATCAATCATTTATAAACACAAGCAGCTCTAAAATTGCTTTGGCATCTTGGGTTTTAATCTTTAAGAAAAACAAAATCATCTTTGAAGAAAAATCAGAAGAAAATTTTTTTTACATATTCCATATCATCTGAATTTCTCTGAATCAAAGTGCTTTTTTCAAAAAAAGCACCTATTTTGACAGAAATAAGATAAAGAAATGATTAAGCAGAGAATGCACAGTTAGCCTACATATGGGATTCTCAAACTTTAGGGAAGCACCTAAACAGAAAAAGATGTCTGGGTGGGATCCAAAAACTTTCAGTTCTAGCAAGTTCCCAGGTGATGGTGATGATGATGATAATGGTGATGGTGATGCTGGTAATGGTGATGGTTGTGATGATGGTGACAGTGGTGCTGGTGGTCATGATGTTGGTGATGGAATGGTGGTGGTATAGTAGTGATGGTGGTGGCGGTGGTGGTGGTGATGGTAGTGGTGGTGGTGGTGGTGATGGTGATGGTGGTGGTGGTGGTGGTGATGGTGGTGGTGGTGGTGGTGATGGTGGTGGTGGTGGTGGTGATGGTGGTGGTAGTGGTGGTGGTGATGGTGGTGGTGGAGGTGGTGATGGTAGTGGTGGTGGTGGTGGTGGAGGTGGTGATGGCAGTGGTGGTGGTGGTGGTGATGGTGGTGGTAGTGGTGGTGGTGATGGTAGTGGTGGTGGTGATGGTGATGGTGGATGTGGAGGTGGTGATGGTAGTGGTGATGGTGGTGGTGGTGGTGATGGCGGTGGTGGCGGTGATGGTGGTGATGGCAGTGGTGGTGGTGGTGGTGGTGGAGGTGGTGATGGTGGTGGTGGTGGTGATGTGATGGTTGTGGTGGTGGTGATGGTGATGGTGGTGGTGGAGGTGGTGGTGGTGGTGGTGATGGTGGTGGTGGTGATGGTGGTGGTAGTGGTGGTGGTGATGGTAGTGGTGGTGGTGATGGTGGTGGTGGAGGTGGTGATGGTAGTGGTGGTGATGGTGGTGGTGGTGATGGTAGTGGTGTTGGTGATGGTGGTGGTGTTGGTGATGGTAGTGGTGGTGGTGATGGTGATGGCAGTGGTGGTGGTGGTGGTGGTGATGGTGGTGGTGGTGATGGTAGTGGTGGTGGTGTGGTGGTGGTGATGGTAGTGGTGGTGGTGATGGTGATTGTAGTCGTGGTGATGGTGATGGTGGTGATGGTAGTGGTGGTGGTGGTGGTAGTGATGGTAGTGGTGGTGGTGGTGGTGGTGATGGTGATTGTAGTGGTGGTGGTGATGGTGGTGGTGGTGTTGGTTGGGGTGATAGTGGTAGTGATGGTGGTGGTGATGGGTGGTGATGGTGGTGGTGGTGATGATTATAATGCTAAGTGGTAATGATGGTGATGGTGATGATGGTGACGGCAATGACATTGGCCTGGAGACCACACATGGAGAACCCTGAATTCAATCAGAGAAGAAGTATAAAGGTTTGGAATTGAATTTTATCAATTGTTTGATGTGATGCAACAGATGGATGTCTTGTCATTGGACAAAGTCTCTCTTTCTATATGTCTTATTGCTTTTCCCCATTAAAAAAAAAATCTGGGCCAGGTGTGGTGGCTCATGCTGGTAATCCCAGTACTTTGGGAGACTGGAGAGACTTGGGAGACTTTGGGAGACTTTGGGAGACTTGAGCCCAGGAGTTCGAGACCAGCCTGGGCAACATGGCGAAAACCCTCTCTACAAAAAGTTTAAAAAATGAGCTGGGCATGGTAGTGCACACCTGCAGTCCTTGCTATTCGGAAGGCTGATGATCTCCTGAGCCCAGGAGGTCGAGGCTGCAGAGAGCCATGATGACACCACTGCACTCCAATCTGGATGACAGAGGGAGATGGTGTCTCAAAGAAAAAAATCTGTATATATTTGACAAAGACACCAGATTGGGAGGATGGCAGAATAGTGCAGTGGTGAACAACCAGCTCTCAACAACAGTAACAACAAAAGCCCTGATTTGCAGCATTTGCCTCCATGGTGCAGCTCCCTCTGCTGTGGTCACCCTCAAGTTGCCAGCATGAATTCAGGGGACCTGGAGTCGGGAAGGGCTAGAAGCACACACTTCGAATTAGACACAAGCCCAGCCCTGTTCCCTAAAGCCATGTGTTACCTTCTGAGCATGAGGCTTAATCTCCTTAAGCCTCCTTCTTCTTATCTGTAAAACAGATGTAGTAATAGCCCCTTAGGAGCTTGGAGGAGCTGCCCAGCGCCGGGCTCCAGCACTCCACAACAGTAGCTGCAATGTCTAAGCAAAGCATTGCCTGGTCTCAGCCACCTGTGCGGAAGCGGAGAAAGCCTGTTTGAAATAAGGTCTTCTGTGGCCGGGCGCGGTGGCTCACGCCTGTAATCCCAGCACTTTGGGAGGCCGAGGTGGGCGGATCACAAATTCAGGAGATCGAGACCATCCTGGCTAACATGGTGAAACCCCATCTCTACTAAAAATACAAAAAAGTAGCTGGGCCTGGTGGCCGGCGCCTGCAGTCCCAGCTACTCGGGAGGCTGAGGCAGGAGAATGGCGTGAACCCGGGAGGCGGAGCTGGCAGTGAGCCGAGATGGTGCCACTGCACTACAGCCTGGGCGACAGAGCAAGACTCTGTCTCAAAAAAAAAAAAAAAAAAAAAAGAGACAGAGAAATAAGGTCTTTTGTAAAAAAGCTCTCGCGTCATCTTTGTCTCTGTTTTATAAACCTTCCCGTGGGATGTTCCGTAGGTCAGCTTCCACATGATTACTGAATTCGCTTTCAGAGCAAATTAAATTTCTCTTCAATTCGTTCACTTGGTTCTTTGTTCTAGTACCCAGAAGGTTTTGTCTTCTGGATGCTAGAAGCGTACACCATACAGATAATTGGAGTTTCAAAACCATTGATTCCTTGATTTTCTTGGGCAAATTCATAATCTGAACATGGGTCTGGTACTTGGATTGTGAACTTCCCTGCATTCCTTCCACATATCAGTGAGCTAATGGGTTGGCAACCTGTGAGCAGTGAAAAGTAGGCATGGGATTTATAATGGTGAGAGAAACTGGAAGCGAGGCAGAGGCCCCGGATGGAGGGTTGGTGAGTAAAGTTTACCTCATCACAGGATGCTCCTCACGCAGCAATCAAAAATGACATTTGTAAAGTGTTTCTAAGAACATAAAAAATGCTATGACTTGTTCTGTGACAAAAGCAGCACACACACACACACACACAGACACAGACACACACATATATATGCGCAAATGACCCTTGAACAATGTAGTGGTTAGGGATGCCAACTCCCCACAAAGCTGAAAATTGGTGAATAACTTTTGACTCCCCCCAAGCTTAATGATGACTCACAGGAACAGTGTATAAATCAGTGTCCCTATGAGCTGAGAACCCAAGCTGAAGCTGTCTCCACTCGCCACGCTGGTGATTCTCTGAGCGTCCCCGGTGATCCACAAGTCTTTGCATATCTCTGTCATCCTACAAACCAAACGTTATTGTAACAATCTATTTATGTATCTGTTTCAGATGTTAGACCAGAAGTTCCTTGAGGGCAGGACTGTGTCTTCCTTTTTGTACCCCTGGCACATGGATTTGGTCAGAAAGTGTGTGAATGACCTCATCTCAGGAATGGAGAGGCCAGTCATACAGTGCAGTCCACAGAGATGTCATGAGCCCTTTGGGACATGGTATTCTGAAAGCTCCTCGTGAGTTAATGTGTGGGAGGACACAAAATTCTTTCTTACGTCCCAGCAAACCTTTTCCAGCCCTAATATAAATCCCCTTTTTCACAGTACTGAAGACCTCAAAGAATATTGATTGATATTTGGTACAAAACACACTGATGTGCCTACGTATGTACTCATACTTCTCTTATAGTAAAAAGGATTTCAGTTGACTTATAAACCTCCAACGAAATAACGTGAAAGCAGGAACAAAAAGAAATGGAAGCCAGTGGAACAGGGTGGGGACACAAGCAGCTGGGCCTCAAGGAACTGGAACACAGAGCTCAGCCCTGCCAAGGTTTTCCCTCCACCTGCTGCTTTTTGCATTTTCGCTTACCTTGCTCAGGCTGGCTTTGTCCACATGGTGACTAAGAGGTTTCCAGGCTCCTATATACCTCTTATCTCTCAGCATCACATCAGAGGATGATCAAATCTTTTTCTCTGGTTACACTTTAACAAATCCCAGGGAAGGACATGATGGATCAGGATTAGGTCAGGTGCCTAACCGGAAGCAATCAACCATAGCCGGATGAATGTGGGAGGCACCCTAGGGCTGACTGAAGGCTGGTCAGGGCACTTCCTTAGTCAACAGGGTCTAGCCCAAGAAAGGAGCTTGAGGAAGAACTTGAAAGCTGCATTTGAAACCTAAGGCTGGAGAGGTGGAAGCAGCTCTTCTTTGATGAAGTGGGGAGAAAGGTGAACAGACAAGACACAGACATCCATCACAGCTCCTAACCCCTCAGGGATCATATGGATGGCAGTCACAGTGGAGTGAATAGGATGGGCAGATGGCATATTACAAAGCAACTTATTTACTGATAGGATGCTAAGGCCCCCAGAAGCTTCTCAAGGTACGGGAAGGACAGAGGCGGGGGCCCTATAGCCCAAAGACCACACTGTCTTCATTCATGTATAGAGTTCATATATAGTGTAGAGCCTAGGAAGAGTATAGTCAGTGGTTCTTTCTCAATATTTCTTAGGAAATAAATAACAAATATAAGGTCAAAATAAGAAAATGTTTATATCTGTTTTTATATGCTATAGAAACCTTATAAATTTACATGCAGCAAACAATAAAAATGTGGTAGTGAAATCACTTTTAAAGACTGCTCTACAATAAATGCATTTTAAATATTTAATAAAAATATTAATCCTTAATAATTCTCAGTCCTTAGTTTCATGGCTTCTTTGTGACCTCCTGCAGCTCTACCAGGTTTCACAAGACCTTCATGCTACAAAGATAGCAGCTTCTGTCACCATTTAACAATAATAGAGTGCATACACAATCTGGGTCAGGCACTGTGCTAAGTGCTATGTGTACAGTGCTGGGCTAGTCAAAAACTGTCCCTGCCCTCACAGAGTTTATGTATCAGTTGGTTCTCACATTGCTAGAAAGAAATACCTGAGACTGGGTAATTTATAAAAGAAAGAGGTTTAATTGACTCACAGTTCCACATTGCTGGGGAGGCCTCAGGAAACTTACAATCATGGCGGAAGGCAAAGGGGAAGCAAAGACCTTCTTCACATGGTGGCAGGAGAGGGAAGAGTGAAGAATGAAGTTGGAAGAGCCCCTTATAAAACCACGAGATCTCGTGAGAACTCACTCACTATTATGAGAACAGCATGGGGGAAACCTCCCCCATGATCCAATCACCTCCCACCAAGTCTCTCCCTAGACACAAGGGGATTATGGGGATTACAATTCAAGATGAGATTTGGGTGGGGACACAGCCAAACCGTATCAGCTTACATTCTAATGGGAGATACAACTGGAAACAAGCATTACAGATGTTTCTTTAAGGAGAAAACATTCAGGGAACCATAAAAGTTTCAAATGAATGAACCTATGACCACACAGCAAAAGGACTCATACCATAGAAATGGACTCCAGGCCTGTCCTGGTCCAGGTTACCTAGCAATACACTTCCTCTCCTCAGAGGAGAGGAGAGCTCGAGGCACACACAGAGCAATTGGAATAGGGGTTAGAGAGATGGAAGGGCAAGATGTGGATTTTCCTTCTCTGTAGCAACTTGTATCTCTCAGTTCGCAAACTAAAAATAAAACCAAGCAGGGTATGGTGACATGCACATGTAGTTCTAGCTTTTCAGGAGATTGAGGTGGGAGGATCACATGAGCCCAGGAGGTGCCCTGAGCTATGATTGCTCCACTGCACTCCAGTCTGGGCAACACAGTGAGACCCTGTGTTTAAAATAAATAAATAAATAATAAACTTTAAAAAAAAGCCATAGATGGGATAGTTCTCATTTACTTGCAACAAAAATGTCTTATACATGGTAACTGTGTTCAATTCATTGGCATACTGCAAGAGAAACAGAAGAAAGCTCTTCTCTCTTGGATTTAGGGGAGTGAGTTATTACCTTTTTAATTCAAGATTAAAAAGAAAAAATGCCAGGCGAGATGGCTCATGCCTGTAATCCCAGCACTGTGGGAGGCTGAGGCAAGCAGATTACCTGATGTCAGGAGTTCGAGACCAGCCAGGCCAATATGGCAAGACCTGTCTCTACTAAAAATACCAAAAGTAGTCGGGTATGGTGGCACATGCCTGTAATCCCAGCTACTCGGGAGGCTGAGGCAGGAGAATCACTTGAACCCAGGAGGCAGAGGTTGCAGTGAGCTGAGATCATGCCACTGCATTCCAGCCTGGGCAACAAGCGAGACCCTGTCTCAAACAAACAAACAAACAAACAAACAAAAAACTCCCTAAGCTCATTACAAACAAACAAATAACAACTGAACTGCCTAGAACACTAGTTAAGAAAACATAGGCTGCATTGGGAGTGTGAGATGTTTTCATAAATACCATAAAAGCTTAGAGAAGATGGGTGTTTTTGAAAGGTTCATTTTTAAAGAATAACTGTATCAGTCAGGGTAAG
Source organism: Pan paniscus (assembly GCF_029289425.2). Lineage (NCBI taxonomy): Eukaryota > Metazoa > Chordata > Mammalia > Primates > Hominidae > Pan > Pan paniscus. Next base: position 43,754,358 of record NC_073260.2, read on the forward strand.
TCTAGGTTATGCTGCAGTAACAATGATCCTGAAACTCAGTGGCTTCAATAACACTAGGTTGTTTTTTACTCACGCTACGTAGACATCACATGTTGGTGGGGGTTTGACCCATGGTAGTCCCTCAGGGGCCCAGGTTGGAGGTTCCAAACTGCACACATTTCCACAGTAAGGTGCACGGTGAATCATGCATTTACCATTAAAGCTTCTGCCTAGAAATGACACATGTCACTTAACTTACCTTTGGGCTAAGCAAGTCACACGGTTATACCTACTTTAAGTGGGACAAGAGAGTGCAATACTACAGCAGTGACTGGCTTCATGAAAAATGGGAATAATTGGAGTGTTATTTTTAAGCGTAGGAAATCTATCTCAACTGTATTTAATTCCATATGTTTTAATTTTTAGAAGATATTTTCCAAGGCTTTAATCATCTTAACTACGCACTTGAATTCATAGAGAGATGGAGTCTAATTATCCTCCTCTTGAATTTAGGCTGAAATTAGTAAACTGCTGGAGCAATAGAAAGTGGCAGAAGTGATGTTCTGGGAATTCTGAGGTTAAGTGTTCAGAAGGCTTTGCAGCTTCTTGCCAGCCCCTAAGGACCTGTGATGGGCAGTGCCCCCTGCCTACCTGGGATGCACTGGCAGTGAGACGCACTTGCTCCTGCAGCCCCAAGCTGCCATATAACCAGACCAGCTACCCTGAAGCCACCATGCTGGGGAGACCACAGGAAGAGACCACACAGTGTGGCCCAGAAACTACACGAGGAAAGGAGTGCCCCCAACTGGAGACGAGTTTACTTCTTTGATTTGAGTGTTTTGACGCAAACAAATGTATTTCTGCCTTCTAAATGTTGTGTGAAGATATAAGTATCCCGAGGAGTGGTTGTACCTCTAATTGATTTCTTTGGGCTCTAATTCCTTGTGCAAATTAGTGGATCAGAAGATGTTTTTCCTTGGTTGCCAAGAGCCCTAGGGGAAAGGAGTTTTGGTTCTCTAAAGGAAAAGGGAGGACAGGAATAATTTTGAGGCTCCAGTTACTGTCTAGGAAGGCACATGCTTGTGTGGTTGGGATACTCACAGGGTGTCCTGCAACCAGCACAGAAATGGAACACACCCAGAAGCCCAAGAGCAGGGAGCCTGGAGGAACCCCCACCCCATTTTGCCAGGACCACCCTGAGCTGGTAGCGGCGTGGGCTCTGAGCAGATGTGAGATACACCATGAACTCAATCTTGTCTCCTGGAAACCTGCAGCCATCCCATGGAATCGGCTTGGGTCTTTTGAGCAGAAATAGGTAGAAGCCACCCTTTTCCCTACCTAAGTTATAAAAATATTGACCAAAAAATCCCCCAAAATGCACCTGAACTGGGGACTGAAAGAGCACATTGGTTCTGTCAAAGCTGACAATGTCGAGAAGGCAGTTTCTGGTCTTACAGCCTCATGGGCTTACCCTATGAACCCCAGAATGAGGCAGACTTCATCACCTGGTCACAGACAGCATTGGGTGACAGTGGGACAGCTGATGTGATCAAAACTTAAGATGCAGAGGAGCGTAGGAAAACACACGCTTCCTGTGAGCCTCTCTTCCCCGAAAGAAAGTAGAGAGGGATTGAAATGAGCAAGCCCAATGTATTTCTCCCAAATTTGTGAAAAAGAAAGTCTTTCCACATTCCTGGGATGCAGTAAATAAAGTGGGAGAAAGAGGCTTGGAGTGTCACACTAGCTGAGCTCCCTCCACAGGGAAGCAAACAGTAGCAGTGGAGAGGAGCATCTCACCCACTGGTGGAGTTGACGGTGCCTCACAAGACGGGCATGCACCTACACCCCTAGCAACGCAGCGCTGAGCAATTGCATTGGCCTGGAGAACCTGGCAGGTTCATCAGATCTTACACTTGCTTGGCATGTCACACCAGCCCTCATTGATTAGATGTCTGCTGTAAATCTCTCTCTTGGTTGTGTGATCCTAACTCTAAGAACCTGTATTAGTGAAGATACAGGGGAGCTTTTATAACCAAAAAGCCACCAACACAAAGGCTCTATGCCAGGCACTCATCCAGGCTCTGGAATAAGGAGATGAATAAGACAAATATTCTGTTATTAAGGAGCAGTCTGTTCAGTGAATGAGCCAGGCAAGTAGATAGAATTTTTTTTTTTTTTTTTTTTGAGACAGGAGTCTCGCCCTTCACCCAGGCTGGCGTGCAGTGGTGCGATCTCGGCTCACTGCAACCTCCGCCTCCCAGGTTCAAGCGATTCTCCTGCCTCAGCCTCCCGAGTAGCTGGGATTACAGGCATCCGCCACACCCAGCTAATTTTTTGTATTTTTAGTAGAGATGGGGTTTCACCATGTTGGCCAGGCTGGTCTCGAACTCCTAACCTCATGATCCACCCACCTCGGCCTCCCAAAGTGCTGGGATTACAGACGTGAGCCACCATGTCCAGCCCAATAGAATATTATAGGACAACAATAGTGCTATCCCAGGGCCACGTTCACAACATCACAGAAGTAAAGAAGCCATCAGCTCTGCCTGAGAGGCTGGAGGAGGTGCACAGAGGAGGTGAGGGCTAAGCCAAGAGTGGTAAGAATTTGCCAAGACTGGGGAACAGCCTGTGGGAAGGCATAGCACTGGGAAAGAGAAAGCCTTGTGCCCAGACTACAGCAGTTTCTCTCACTCAGCGGGTATTTATGAAACACTCCTGCCATCCGTTTTAAGGGTTTGATGTTGAATGAGACAGGCACAATCCCTGTCGTTGGGGAATTTATCATCTCACTCTATATAGAAAAGGGAGTAATAGGAGACAAGACTGGAAAGATAGACAGGGGCCAGATCATGGAAGGTCTTATGTGTCATGCTGTGGAGGTTGCAGTTTCCACAAAACCTTTTCCTACTCTGCTATTGTCCACACCATACTGCAGGACTGGCTCATGATGGGGACATGCCACATCCCTGCTCAGGGGCCAAAGTGGCCATGGGTGATGGAAAACAGAACGTCCAGCATAGCAATTGCCTTTTATGTCCAAGCAATTCTAGAGGTACAAGGAGTCTCTTACATTTTCCTCAAGCCAAGTCATAATAACAATGAGTAAAAGCACTAGGAAAATAAACCAAAGTTAAAACAAGGATTTGTATCCTTATTACACTTAATGGTGGGAAACTTTTAGCAAGTCTTTTGAAAGTACCATAGGATTAAGTCAAGTCTCAGAAAAGAATGGCTTCCTGGCCCATAGAAAAAGAAGAGGGAGCTTATGATCCCCTGCAAAGACCTGTCCAGATTTCTTCTAGTTTTCAGGATTCTATTATAATTTTTTTTCTTTATTTAGACTCAGAAGATGCTGAGACTGCCTTGCTAGGTTTTTTCTTGGAGACAGTTAGAGGGAAAACCAATTCAACAACAAATACTTATTGGGCACCTGTACACTGTATGCTTGGTACTATAGCATGTGAGAAAGGTACACTGTCTCTTTAGTGGATATTCAGTGTTTAGAGTTGAATAAATAAAACTTCATTATGCTCATCCTAAATATGTTCCTAAAAGTAAAGTTCCAGTCCATTTAGTTTTTTAAGAGGAAACTGGGCATGTCTTCTTTGGAAATAAGTTAATCTGAAACAATTGTAGGGGCAGATTGCTTAAGTGTTTATGAATAAATATAAGCCCTTGAGCAAGTTTCCAGTTTTTTCTGATGCCCCAGGGATAGATCTTGCTTTTGAAGGGAGACAATTAATCCCTTGTGACTGGGGAAACAAAGATAATGATGGAAATTTATATTGCTGACCTGAAAATGTACTTTTTAGTGTAATTGTCTCTCTGTTCTGGCTTTTTTCAAGCTGCAGGGAAGGCAGAAGCCTGGGTTTTGAGGTTCTCATTTCAGTTTTTAAGCAAAAAAGACAGGCATCACTGCATTCACTCACAAACATTAACCCAGGATACTGAGGTGACTGTTAGGATTTTTCACAAATATCATGGTTGCCCTCTCCTTCCAGCTCAGGGCAAGTGTAAGCCTCCCCACCCTCTTTGAAGTTAGGTGTGGCCGTGTGTCCTGGTTTAGAATCAGGCCTGTTTGGAGAGTGGAGAGCTGGAGAGCTAGCCTGTTCCTCACCACATGTCCTTCTCCCTGCACAGGTCCTCTGCGAGGGTATGACAACATAGCACCTCTTTCCCTGATTTTTTTTTTTTTTTTTTTTTTTTTGAGACGGAGTCTCGCTCTGGTTGCCCAGGCTGGAGTGCAGTGGCGTTATCTCAGTTCACTGCAACGTCCGCCTCCCTGGTTCAAGCGATTCTCCTGCCTCAGCCTCCCAAGTAGCTGGGATTATAGGCACCCACCACCATGCCCGGCTATTTTTTGTATTTTTAGTAGAGATGGGGTTTCACCATGTTGGCCAGGCTGGTCTTGAACTCCTGACCTCAGGTGATCCACCCATCTCAGCCTCCCAAAGTGCTGGGATTACAGTGTGAGCCACCACACACCTGGCCACTGTCCCTGAAGTAATTCTACGAGGAGAGCCTCTCAGCAAGAAATAAACTTGTTGCCTTAGGTCACTAGATGTGTTATTCCAGCATAAGGCGCCTATGCTGGCTTGCCAGATGTTCACATGTAACCACCCTGGTGCCAGGCTCTGAGGGTACAAAGGTGTCAGACAGCACCTGCACTCTCCTTAGGGAACTTCTGTTCCAGGGGGCAGGAGAGCCAGGAAAACAACTCTGAGAGAGCCACACCCACAGGGGAGAGGAAATCCAGCCTCAGGGGACCCCAAAAAAGAAAGGCAGTGAGATAAGTCTCTTTCCTTTAAAACAAGAGGTGGATCGACTAGGAAAAGCTCCTCTACGTATTCAGTTACAACCTGACCTATACTCAGTTATAGTCTGTGCTATTTATAGTGAAGTGATGGGATTGTTTATATGCTAGCAGAAAGCTTAATATTCTACTTAATATATTTAAGTGTTTCTATGGAAATCCAGTTCCAAGATGGCAAATGGGGGTCATATTTTGGATTGTCTGATAGATAAGGAGTGGTTGCCTGATTTTACTTAAGAAAGATTATGATGCTGCATCCAAGCTTGGGAGAAGAGTGATGTGATCAATTAGCAATGTCTGTCTTGTGGTTAGCAGACGGGATCAGAAAGCCATATGTTACTATTTGCCAACCTACATCTATCTGAAACAAAATAATTGACAGTTTATAGATTGGTTACGCGTGTTTTAGCAAAATGAATTTCCTGGTTTTGATAACTGTACTCTACATTTGGAAGAAGTTTGCTTTAGGGAAAGCTGGGTAAATACTACGTGGGAACACACTACTATTTTTGCAATTTTTCTGTACGTTTAAAGTTATTTTTTTTTAAGTCCTGTCATGTCATAGCAACACTTTTCACATGAAAGGCTAATGAAAGGCATGGAGCCAGAGGCCTAGAGCCCTTGAAGGACGCCCATCTCCTCTCCATCCTGGGCTATTCCAATAGTTATGTAACTCATCTCCAAATCTTCATTCTCTCCCCAGCCGCTCAGTCTGCCTGGTCCACTTCCTGTACAAGCACAATTATCTTGATGTCCCACACAGAACCCAGCAGGGGCTCACCATTGCCTAGTAGAGCAAACCCACACTCTTTTTTTTTTTTTTTTTTTTTTCAGATTTTATTTTAGGTTCGGGATAGATGTGAACGTTTGTTACATAGGTAAATTACATCTCACAGGGGTTTGTTGTACAGATTACTTCATCACCCAGGTATGCTTATGCATAGCACCCGATAGGTAGTTTTCCTATGTTCCTCCTCCCACCATTCACCCACAAGTAGGCCCTGGCATCTGTTCTTCACTTCTACATGTTCACGAGTACTCAATGTTTAGCTCCCACTTATAAGTGACAACATACAGTATTTGTTTTCCTGTTCCTGTGTTAGTTTGCTTAGAATTATGGCCTCCAGATCCATCCATGTTGCCGCAAAGAACATGACCCAATTCATTTTTATGGCTGCATACTATTCCATGGTCTATATGCACCACATTTTCTTTATCCAGTCTACCACTGATGGGCATTTAGATTGATTACATGACTTTGCTATTGTGAATAATGCTGCAATAAGCATACATGTGCATGTGTCTTCATGGTAGAAAGATTTATATTCCTTTTGGTATATATCCAGTAAAGGGATTGCTGGGTTGAATGGTACTTCTGTTTTAAGTTCTTTGAGAAATTGCCAGCCTGCTTTCCACAATGGCTGAACTAATTTACATTGCTACCAGCAGTGTATAACTGTTCCCTTTTCTCCCCAACCTTGCCCGTAACTGCTATTTTTTGACTTTTTAATAATAGCCATTCTGACCGGTGTAAAATTGTATTTCATTGTGGTTTTGACTTGCATTTCTCTAATGATTAGTGATATTGAGCATTTTTTCATATCATATGCTTGTTGGCTGTATGTATGTCTTCTTTTGGAAAGTGTCTGTTCATTTCCTTTGCCCACCTTTTTTTTTTTCTTTTTTCTTTTTTTTTTGAGACAGAATTTCACTCTTGTTGCCCAGGCTGGAGTGCAATGGCATGATCTTGGCTCACCACAACCTCCGCCTCCCAGGTTCAAGTGATTCTCCTGCCTCAGCCTCCTGGGTAGCTGGGATTACAGGCATGAGCCACACATCCAGCTGATTTTGTATTTTTAGTAGAGACGGGGTTTCTCCATGTTGGTTAGGCTGGTCTTGAATTCCCAATCTCAGGTGATCCACCCGCCTTAGCCTCCCAACATGCTGGGATTACAGGCATGAGCCACCTCACCCGGCTCCTTTGGCCACTTTTTAATGGGGTTGTTTGTTTTTGCTTGTAAGTTTCAAACTCACACTCCTTAAAATGGCCTACAAGACATTTAATGGTCCAGCCCAAACTTAGCTCTCCACTCTTAACTTCTGCCCCTTCTAGACATTCCTTCTCCTCTCAACCCAACAGGACTTTTTGCCTATTTTCAAAGATTCCATTTTAGGCCCCACCTCCCAGAATTCACACATACTCTTCTGAGTGCCTGGAATGCCTCCCTCAGCCTCCCCTCCGTCTGAGATTTCTGGGTTAATTCCTATGTTTTCTTAGAGATCCAGCCTAAACATTACTTCCCCTTCAACACTCTGCACCATTTTTTAAAAACTCTTCTAGTTCTTATTATTAATATTGTGATTCATCTAGTCAGTCATGGTGAGTAATTCTGCTTGGTTCTTGGATGACAAAGACAAAGGACAGAATAGCCCCTGCTTCCTAGGAGCTCCAGGTAGGGGGCGAGGCTGGTGGGGAGCCAGCAGCTGTAGTACAGCGTGATGGATGTGATGGGGTCAGCACAAAGTGGTTCCTCCAAGGGGGAGGATGCAGGAAGGCTTGCTGGGGACATTATTCAAGAGTTCAATCTTAAAGGGTGAATGGAGGTTCCCAATTCTCCTTTCACTTAAAGGTCAATTCTTCCCACATCTCACTGCTCTCCTTCTTCTGCTACTCATTCTCTATCTGTTCCATCATGGTTCAATTACCAGTTCAATGTAGTTCAACAACTTCCCCATATGGTCTTTTATGAAAAGCATGAACTTTAATGACAAAAGTTAACCTGTTCATGCTGAAATATGGATGAGGTCCTCAAAACTATAGGAGAGAGAACTACTTGTCTTGACCCTAGTACCAATAGAGTGGAAGTTTTTTGCAAAAAAAAAGTATTACAGCCATTCAGAACATTTAGACATCAAAGAAAAACACAATGAAGCACAGCTTTCAAAATAACTACTTAAGGATGATAAAGATTGTCACTGTTAATGAGGACCCAACGGTGTTTATGATTATTGCTTATGCCTGTGGTTCTTAAACTGTGTGTCAAGGCACCCAGGGTTGCTGCAGTAAACATCCAAGAATATGACAGACTTTTTTTTTTTTTTTTTTTTTTGAGACGGAGTCTCACTCTGTCATCCAGGCTGGAGTGCAGTGGCATGACCTTGGCTCACTGCAACCTATGCCTCCTGAACTCAAGTGATCCTCCCATCTCAGCCTCCTGAGTACCTGGGACTATAGGCACGTGCCACCACATCTGGCTTTTTTTTTTTTTTTTTTTTTAGGTAGAGACAAGATTTTGTCATGTTACCCAGGCTGGTCTCAAACTCGTGAGCTCAAGCGATCTGGCTGCCTTGACCTCCCAAAGTGCTGAGATTACAGGCATGAGCCACTGTGCCCAACCAACAGAATATTTTAAAATTTTGAATGAAATACAAAGCTACTTAACATCTGTCAGACACTCAGTGAACTAATAGCTGAGCAGAATTCACAGTTTCAACATGAAATTATGCTAGATTCCTTCTGATGATATCATATTTTTGTAAAAACTAGGTTTCCAGTGGTTTTTGTGATAAAAAGCCAGTACTGCATGAAAACCAATGTGGATGAGGAAATGATGGGGAGATGGTCAATCTGATTCCAAGATTTGGGAAGTCAGGCAATGCCAACAGGCTTACACATCCCACGATTGTGGTTATTAAAGAATGAAATAAAATGATATTTTTTTCTTTCAATCTATGTGTCTTATTTTTTCAAACAGCTACTGAGTTGTTAGAACATAAATATTATTAAGGTGTTTGGACTTACTTCATAAATGGAACTGTTGGGTGTTTCTTTTGGCCTTGAGTGTCACAAGGAAACTTACTGGGAAATGAAGGGAGCCATGAACTAAGAACGTTTGAGAACTTCTGACCTATACTGTTATTGAATTGACAGTGATGTTGCTCCTTTTATAACTGTTTCTTCTGAAGGCCACGGAAAACCTTTGGATTCCAAGGATTTCATGGGTCTTCAAGTGTAAAGACAGAAACACAAAGAAAATCCTCATATAATTAAAGGAAATGTGAAGGACCTGGTTTATTAGATTGGGCTTTACTGGTGAGTTCTTGCAAACTAAAATGTGCCCGTTCTACAGATTCAGATGCCATTCCTGAGCCTCATCAGAGGATATGACAAGGGGTTTCTGGTATCTTGCCCTGTCTACTTGTGACAAAACAAATAGGCTTGCCAGCTGCAAAGCCAGGTTTAGGGTTGCTTGCTGCAACTGATCATGATACAGTGAAATATTTTCTTATTTTTCCTTTTATGATACTACTTGCCTCATTCAAGTTTAAACTCACCACCCTCATCGGCACTGACACTGCTGTGATTTTAACCAGGGAAACCAGCCAGCTCTTCTCTAAAGCTGCCCTGGCCATGCAATCTTACATGAGCATCACCAGCCACTGGAGAGAATTGGGTTTGGAAGTGGCATAGGAAGGGGAGATGATAAGTGCATTTGTTTCACCAAGAGTGGTTTAAGAACATTATCTTCTTCCTGTGAAAATGGAAATAAGCAAAATTACAATCAATGGAATAAAGAACCTGTGTTCTAACAGTTCCTTAATTCTTTTAAAGCTAAAACAAATATTTAATACTAGTATTTCAGTATTAGTGGCACCTACGTTGTTGGCTAATAGACATACATTGTTTTTGCACCCTGGAGGGCTCACTATATCAGGCGATTTACTTGTTCATTGGTTATCCATCCAATACACTTATTGACAGTTTTTGAGAAACTGCCGTGTGTCAAGCACTGCACAAGATCACACTGCTGGCAAATCTGGGGCTGGGGAAAGGGCATGAATCCAATTAGCCTCATCTTTCTTGCCCAACAATGAGAATGTAGGGAATTACACTGTGGTTACTAACACAGTGTCCTCTGTAGATCAAAGAAGGGCGTTTTCCCCATGGGGCTCAGTGACACATGGATTTGGGCAATGGCAGAAAGAGTATGTTCTTCCTTGGCTTAGAAGAATCTGTCCAAATATCATAAGAGTGCTTGTCATGAGAGGCCACCACTGATGAATTGTAGGATTGTCCAAATGTTCCCTGTTTCTTGGAACCACATCCTGTTTCTGAAGATTCAGGCAACAAATTAAACGAAAAGTTCATCGTTTAAGTTTCTCCAGGCTCCTGTTCATTTGTGTTCAAATTAGGATTGATAGACATTAATAAATAAATGATATTATCTAAGAATTACTGTTAGACTTTTATAAAATGGATATGGATAAAGTCGACTGTGTCATTCCAGGTTATGGAAACCTGGAGTTGATTTCCGTCAACTAACAACAGGGTTAATAGTCTCAGTTATACCAGAGAAAGTTCTTTGGAGGACAGTGATAGAAAACCCAGCCCAGGATGTCTTAAGTAGGAAGGAAATATGCTGGATCGCATAACTGAAAAGTTGGCGCCAAGAGTGGGCTTCAGACAGGACGTCAAAAGAGGGACACTGCCACCAGGCCCCGGTGGCGTTCCTCCATCCCTCGAGGCCACTCCCTTGGAGCTGCTTTGCTTGCCAGTGTTTGTGCTCTTGTGGTAATAAAACGGAAGCAGCAACTCCAATCTTTGTTTTTTAATAAATTTTATTGTGTATATTTAAGGTGTACAACATGATGTTATAAGATACATTATATATATAGTAAAATGGTTATGATAGTAAACAAATTAACTTATCCAACACCTCACATTGTTACCCATTTTACCTCCCATGACGAGCAGCTATAATCTACTCATTTAGCAAAAATCCTGAATGCAATATGCTGTCATTAACCAGGGTCCACCTGTTGCACCTTAGATCTTTCTTTTTCTTTTCTTATTCTTTCCTTTTCTTTTGGAGACAGAGTCTCATTCTGTTGCCCAGGCCAATCTCAGCTCACTGCAACCTCTGCCTCCTGGATTCAAGTGATTCTCCTGCCCCAGCCTCCTTTATATTTTTAGTAGAGACGGGATTTCACCGTATTAGCCAAGATGGTCTCGATCTCCTGACCTTGTGATCCGCCCGCCTTGGCCTCCCAAAATGCTGGGATTACAGGTGTGAGCCACTGTGCCCGGCCCCGACCTTTTTTTTTTTTTAGATTCCACATATAAGTGAGATTATGTACTATTTCTGTTTCTATATCTGGTTTATTTCACTTAGCATCCTATCCTCTAGGTCCACCCATGTTGTGGCAAATGGCAGGATCTCCTCCTTCCATAAGCCTCAGTAACATCCATTATATGTAATGGAATTCAGCATACATGCACCACACCAGTTTCTGCATCCATTCATCCATTGATGGACACCTATGCTGTTTCCATATTGGTTCTTGTGCGTAGTGCTGCAATGAACATGGGAGTGCAGACATCGTTGCAAGGAAGTGACTTCATTTCCCATAAGTATATACCCAGCTGTGGAATTGCTGGATTCTACCATAGTTCTACTTTGGGATTTTTGAGACAATCCCTTAATGTTTTTCATAATGGCTGTACTAATTTGTATTCCAACAACGTATATATTAGTTCCATTTTCTCTGCATCCTCTCCAGCATTTGGTATTTTTTCATAGTAGCCATCCTAACAGGTGTGAGGTGATATCTCAACGTGCTTTTGGTTTGCATTTCTCTGATAATTAGTGATGTTGAACACCTTTTCCTATATCTGTTGCCATTTTTATGTCATATTTGAATAAAGATCTATTTAGATCCTTTGACCTTTTTTCCATCAGATCATATGTTTTCTTGCTATTGAATTGTATGAGCTCTTTATAAATCTTGGATCTGTAAACTTTTTTTCCCAGTTGGTAGGGTCTTTTCATTTTGGTGATTGTTTCCTTTGCTGTGCAGAAGCTTTTTAGTTTCATGTAGTCTCATTTACTTATTTTTCTTTTGTAGCTTGAGATTTCAGTGTGATAGTCGAGATATTACTCCCAAGGCCAATGTCAAGATTTCCTCCTATGATTTCTTCTAGGAGTTTTATGGTTTCAGGTCTTACATCAGGTCTTTTATCCATTTTGATTTTGTTTTTCTGTATGGTGTAAGGTAAGGATCCATTTTCATTCTTTTGCATGTAGAAATCCAATTTTCCCAGCAGCATTTATTGAAGAGACTATCTTTCCCCCATTGTGTCTTCTTTGTGCCCTTGTCAAAAATTAGATGACCATACATGTTTGGATTTATTTCTGGGCTCTCTACTCTGTTTCATTAGTCTAAGTGTCTGTTTTTATGCCAGTAAGCAATTTTAATCTTATATCTTGTCATTCAATTCCAGTAGAAAAAGCACATGTCCCTCTTCCAGAAGTTGCAGCAAAAGTCTCAAACGCATCATCATGCCACAGGGGCCACATGCCCGTACCTGAACCAGTTACTCTAGCCAGAGGAAGACAATGCTCTGATGGGCTTTGACCTAAGTAACAAGCTTCATGTCTGAGCCAGGAGTGGACACCAACCAAAGCCCCACGCTGTTGATGAAAGATGGAATGATGCGCAAACAGAAGGTGGAAGTAGGGGTGCAATTATCCAGTGAAAGGTAAATGGAGGCAGGAAGCCACATGCTCACCACAGAAATAAAACTCATTTCCTTTTCCAAGGAAGGGGATTTCCAAGAAGCCATCTTCATAGATTGTGGAGTACAAGAAGCGAATGTCTTAGAATAGCAGCCCAGCCTCAACTGATCAAGTTTTGAAAAATATGATAGGAGGCACAGAGCCAGGAAGTGTTTGATGACAACTCTCCTGGTGGATGATTTGTAGCATCTATTGATTCCCATGCGTAAATACTCCCACTATGGCTGATGTCAAGCTACCAAAATGGCTACACTGAGCATAGGTTTTGGAGGAGATGCAGCCAGCTCTCATGCGCCAGTGAGAGCCGATGCAAGCTGCCTCCCGCACTGGCAATTAGTGATGGTCACAAAAGGCTTGCACACTTATGCCACCAAAATGATCAGAAAAATCCCCCAAAACTTTCCAAATTAAGACAGATGTGAAGGTTGAGGTGAAGGAGGGAACAATTATAAGAGACAGCTTTGTCACCAGGTCAAAAATGCATATATTTTAGATGCTTTTGATGGAAGCCAGAGAAATAAATCCATCATTTGGCTGGTCACATAGCTGTGTCCGGACTTGGTGGGTTTTTGGTCTCACTGACTTCAAGAATGAAGCCGCAGACCCTCGCGGTGAGTGTTACAGCTCTTAAGGCAGAGCGTCTGGAGTTGTTCGTTCCTTCCGGTGGGCTTGTGGTCTCGCTGGCTTCAGGAGTGAAGCTGCAGACTTTCGCGGTGTTACAGCTCATAAAAGCAGTGTGGACCCAAAGAGTGAGCAGTAGCAAGATTTATTGCAAAGAGAGAAGGAGCAAACCTTCCACAGTGTAGAAAGGCACCCAAGCGGGTTGCCACTGCTGGCTTGGGAAGCCTGTTTTTATTCTCTTATCTGGCCCCACCCACATCCTGCTGATTGGTAGAGCTGAGTGGTCTGTTTTGACAGGGCGCTGATTGGTGCGTTTACAATCCCTGAGCTAGACACAAAGGTTCTCCACGTCCCCACCAGATTAACTAGATACAGAGTGTGGACACAAAGGTTCTCCAAGGCCCCACCAGAGTAGCTAGATACAGAGTGCCGATTGGTGCATTCACAAACCCTGAGCTAGACACGGGTGCTGATTGGTGTGTTTACAAACCTTGAGCTAGATACAGAGTGCCGATTGGTGTATTTACAATCCCTGAGCTAGACATAAAGATTCTCCACGTCCCCACCAGACTCAGGAGCCCAACTGGCTTCACCCAGTGGATGCCGCACCGGGGATGCAGGTGGAACTGCCTGCCAGTCCCTCGCCATGCCCCCGCACTCCTCAGCCCTTGGGTGGTCCATGGGACTGGGTGCCGTGGAGCAGGGGGCCGCGCTCATTGGGGAGGCTCGGGCCGCACAGGAGCCCATGGAGGGGGTGGGAGGCTCAGGCATGGCGGGCTGCAGGTCCCAAACCCTGCCCTGCGGGAAGGCAGCTAAGGCCCGGTGAGAAATTGAGTGCAGTGCCAGTGGACTGGCACTGCTAGGGGACCCAGTACACCCTCCGCAGCCACTGGGCTGGGTGCTAAGCCCCTCATTGCCTGAGGCCGGCAGGGCCCGCCGGCTGCTCCGAGTGCGGGGCCCGCCAAGCCCACGCCCACCCGGAGCTCCAGCTGGCCGCAAACGCCGCTCGCAGTCCCGGTTCCCGCTCGCGCCTCTCCCTCCACACCTCCCCGCAAGCTGAGGGAGCCGGCTCTGGCCTTGGCCAGCCCAGAAAGGGGCTCCCACAGTGCAGGGGTGGGCTGAAGGGCTCCTCAAGTGCCACCAAAGTGGGAGCCCAGGCAGAGGAGGCGCCGAGAGCGAGCCAGGGCTGTGAGGACTGCCAGCACGCTGTCACCTCTCATAGCCACACTAAAATAGTCTTCCTCACTTGACACAAAATGTTAAAGAAAAACAGCAATTATGTGACGTCACTCCAGTTGCCTCTGTCCGCGTGAACTGCTGCATAGTCAAGCATTTCTGCACACACATCTCCAGTCCCTTACTCCTCAAGAGGGTCTCCTAGGTTTAAAACTTTCTGGCCACAGAAGACACATCTGTTTGTTGCTATTTTTCTAGACTGCTCATTACAAGAATCCTATGATTTTCCACTCTGGTGAATGAACAAAAACAAGACCCTCTGTCAATAATGTGGCTCGGAACACGCTGGCTTGATCCAAACGCAGAAATAACCACAATGGCTAAGCCTAAGGTAAAGTGCCCACTAAGAAAACGCATCTGAAAGGTTTAGGTTTGCCCTTTGCAGTCAGCTACTCTGACTGGGCACCAAGTGGAAATGGCATAACTTGTCTTCAGGCTTATTTGGGAAATAAGAATAAATTCCCCTTTAAAATTTTTCTGGAAAACCAACTTTCTGTGGCAGGATGTGAGTCCAGAACTTGCTTATTAGAGTTTGGGGTGTGGCTGACCTCGAGAAAAAAAGCAACGTTCCTTGATTTGCTTCATTTTCTGTCATGTTGGGCCCTGCTTTGGGGACATCTGGATCATAGATATAAATCAGTCAGGACTATGATTAGCAGGAAGGATGCATAGCTGGAGGAAAGAAACTAAAACTTTTCAAGATCTCTTTTTCCCTCTCTTTCAATGAAGATGCTAGTTGAAGTAGTGCCTAAATGTAATAGACACAGCTCCGAATATTTGCCTTTGCATTTCAAATTCCAGAGCACCAAACTATGAGAAAGTCATCAAATTCTCCCCGAAATGGCTAAGAATCACAAAACTTGTAGTAGCTAAACTGTAGATTTACTAGAAAAATAATATTTAGTGTGTATCAGAATGCCATATGGGGGAAACCTGGAATTGAAATCCTTTCCACCTACTAAAGATAGGATATTAATAAGCTTCTTAGTAAGTCAAAAGTCACACTCATCCCAGCTCTCAAGTAATTCAGAGTCAATCTACAAAAATAATCTTATTATTGATAGTAATGATGGCAGCAGTGGCCCACCTGGAGTGGCTGCTGCCAGGACACTGGCTGCAGCAGGGGAGGTGCAGCTGGGCTATGTGCTCCACAGAGCCCACAGGAGCTAGGAGCAGGCAGGAACCCCGCCCTCCTGGATGCAGATGCAGCTGCAGCTGCAGCTGCCCAAGTCAGGCTGTGGACCCGGGCCTCCTTGTGCTCTTGAGGGCCAAGAGCACAGCTGTAGCCACCCAAGCTGCCACTGCAGACCCAGACATTTCTGCACTCTCAGGGACCTGGGAAGGCCCCTGTGTCTGGGCAGGCATGGAAGTGTCTGCTTCTGCTGCTTGGCCTCTCCCTGCTCCCTGCACCCATTCTCCCTGCACCCATTCTCCCTGCACCCACTCTCCCTGCACCCAGACTGTTGTGTGTACCACCAGCTCTCTGCTGCCTTGGCTCCCTCCCCACTTTGGACGCTGAGGCGCATGGGAGGGAGGCTGAGCAGGGAGCTGAGGAGAGCTCAGTGCTGGCCTGCAGGAGCACCTTGGCACCAACAGCCTGGACATCATGAATGGGGGCAGGAGGCAAACAGGCTCCTGGGTGGAAGGGGGCAGGTCCTTGGTGAAGCCCCACCTTGAAGCTGGAGAGGACCTGAAGCCTGGGGGCAATTCTGCCAGTCCCACAGACTGAAGTGGGAACTTGTGGTGCTTTTTCCAGGGCCCATGGCTGCCTATGGACCAATCAGCATACACTTCCTCCCCTCTGAGGCCCATAAAAGCCCTGGACTTAGCCAGACCCTAAGACACAACAGGAGGACCAGCTGCAGAGAGGAGCTACCCACTCCAGGGTCTCCTTTCTGAGAGCTGAACACTGCCCACTGGAGAGGAGCTACCCAATATGCGTATCTCTAAGGTGTTCTGCTGGTCAATAAATCTTCCTTCGCCTTGCTCACCCTCCACTTGTCTGCATACCTCATTCTTCCTGAATGCAGGACAAGAACTTGAGACCTGCCAAATGGCAGAGCTAAAAGAGCTGTAACACAAATAGGGCTGACACATGCCCCTTCCTTGCCACATTTCAGGCAACAAGAAGGAAAGAAGGAAAGAAGAGCTGCAGCGCTCAGGGAGCCCAGACCTAGGAGCTCCAAGCCAGGGCTGTGACACCCTTTTTGGGGCTCTGCAGTTCCTGGTGTCTTCAAGCTTCCAGGTAACATGGTGCTCTTCAGTGCCAACCTCAGTGGAAGCTGCTTATGGTACTCCTGGACCAGATGCAGTCTTGCAGGGAGCCAGCGCCCATGCTGGTGCCTGGAGCTGCCCGCCCCACACAGCCAAGCATGCCTGGCTATGTACAGTGGCTGGACCCCACGCTCGCCCACACATCCCTCACCACTCCGTGCCTGGCTCACCCTTGGCAGGCATGGGATCCAGTCCAATAGGGCTAGCCGAGCACAGCCTGCCAGGTTGAGTGGGCCAAATGAACCCAGCAGGCCTGAGCAAAACTCAGGCAAAAGTGTCACTGGCCACAGAGATTTCCAGCTGGCAAAACAACACCCCAAGAATCCCATAACAGTAATAATAGCTAACTTAGTTTACAAGTATGCTTAAGAGGGGGATCAAAATATCTTCACCCTCACAATAAGCCCATCAGGTAGGTTCTATTGTCTCCATTTCATAGACAAAGAAACTGAGGCTTAAAAATATTTAGTGATTGGAACAAAGGTCACAAAACTAATACATGTCAGAAACAAAAATTGAAGTTTGAGGTTTTTTTGGTTTTGTTTGTGTGTTTTTTTCTTGTTGTTTGTTTGTTGTTGTTGTTGTTGTTTGAGACAAAGTCTCACTCTGTCACCCAGGCTGAAGGGCAGTGGTGCAGTCTCGGCTCACTGCAACCTCTGCCTCCCGAGTTCAAGCGATTCTCATGCTTCAGCCTCCCGAGTAGCTGGGATTACAGGCACCTGCCACCACACGTGGCTAATTTTTGTATTTTTAGTAGAGACAGAGTTTCACCATGTTGGCCAGGCTGGTCTCGAACTCCTGACCTCAGGTGATCTGCCTGCCTTGGCCTCGCAAAGCTGAGCTCTTAATTATACTGAATTTCCAAGTCAATTTCCAGAATTTGCAAAGTACATAGAAAATGAAAGAATAAAGGAAAAATAGAGTATTTGGATGCAATACAGCCTTAAACATAAAAACAGTTCAAACTTTGAATTTAGAATGCAAGTAATAATTATTTTAACAACAATTTGTATAGCATGTCAGAATTTGAAAAATATTTTCATGTGCATTTCATCTTCTTAGCAGTTCTGAAATCCGAAAAGATCTGTGGTTCTCATTCTGCAGAAGCAAAGACCAAGCCTCAGTCAATGACTGAGGAAAACAGATCACTGCTGTGCTATTCTAGGCCACTGAGAAGGATAAAGAGTTTCTCAGCTCATTTTCAATTCTATGCCATAATACACAAATCAGATAGACAGACTAATACTATACATGAATTTCACTTATAAATACAAATTCTAAATCAAACATTTCAAATTAATATAAATGCAAAATTTCTAAATAAAATATTTGCAAATAGGATCCAGAAGTATATGAAATAATTACATACCACGGCTCCTGCTATGGTTTGGGTGTTTGTACCTCCAAAATTCATGCTGAAACTGAGTAGCAGTGTGGCAGTGTTGGCAGGTAGGGCCTAATGAGAGGGGATTGGATCATGAAGGTAAAGCTCGCATGGGTTAATGTTGTTATTGTAGGAGTGGGTTAGTTACCAAGAGAGTGAGTTGTTATAAAGTGAAACTGGACTCCTGCTTTCTCTTTTTTGCCTGCACTGGCTTGCCCTCCCACGTTTCTGCAGTGGGATAACACAACACGAAGATGCCAGCCTATGAACCCTGGATTTTCCCAGCTTCCAGAAGCAAGAGCTAAATAAACCTGTATTCTTTATAAATTACCCAGACTGTGGTATTCAGTTATAACAACAGACAACGAACAACGGCAACTCCCTAGGGCATATCCTAAGACTTCAAAAATGGTCCAACATAAGGAATCCTTATAACATACCATATACGTATGTTATACCTCCAAATTAAGGTAGAAAAAGTACATTACACTGCCAGCTTCCTAAATAGACATTTAATAAAACTGAGTAGCCACTTTTATTAAGTTAGGGAAAAATTACGAAATGGCTACTGAAAGCCTAAGAAGTCTTCAAGTATTTGTTGAATCAAGTACATGTGCTCTAGAATAAGAGAAGAAAATGAGCTGTTTATTTCAACCACATCTGCAGGGGCAAGTACACTATATATCTGAAATATATGCATAATTTACCTGAATGAAAAGCCTGCAAACAAAGCCAGTAAAATAACAGGCAGCAACCTTGCTCAGCCCTTCCCATCACAACCGCTTGGGTGTAGGAAGGTTCAGGGAAGCAGCCAGCTCTATCACCAACTTTCTCTGATGGTGAACTGCGGTTGGGTCAGTCCAAAGTCTAATAGCCATGTTTTTCTCGTCTAACCATCTAACTAACCTGTTTCACATACTGTCATCATCTAACTGTCTAACTAACCTATTTCACATACTGATGAAGCCCTAATCAGCCCATGAAGAGAGGACATGGAGGCATCTCTTGGTGGAGGGTGCTCCAGCAGCCTTCACAGTCACTGGTCCCTAAAGGCTAAAGTCATGGGTGGCAGAGAGAATGGTGACAACCTTCATTCCCTGGTGGAGAGTGGTGAGATCCCCCACCAGATCACACCGTTTAAAGCCCATAGTAGCTTTGCCTGGTTGTGCAACAAGTCCAAGTAGCCTTCATCTTCACAATCACAACTCTTCCACAGAACACCAAGCCGGACCCAGTGGGGAATGGACAGAGCCAGCTTTGAGGACAGTCTTGCCCCTCCACATGTAGGCTGCTGTGTTTGCAGAGTTAGAGAGCACAGTCTTGTGCACAGGTGTTTTAAACTAACATCTGTGGATGAAACAGATCACTGTGCCATCTTTCCTGGGGTGTAGGAAATGGACTGGTCAGTGTGTCCTAAGGGGTCTTGAGCCAAAATCCGAGCTCCGTTTTCGAATCTTGTTAGCTCATTAGAGTGCTGAAAGAATGGGAAGAGCAGTAAGTATAAAATAAGCAGTATTTTCCAATCTCCTCCTTCCCTAAGTCACAGATGGAATACCAAAAAGCTCTACCTGGTCCACAATTTTTATTTCAAAATGCTGACCAAAAAAGCTGTCCCACTCTTTTCTGAGACTTCTAGAAAGAAAACCCCCAGAAAATCAGTAGCTGCCTAATTATTACACTAAGATCGAGCTTTAACAAAAGTAAATTATTTTTTTAATGCAGTAGACTTTTCAAAAATTAAAATTAAACAAAGTAGCTTTAGCATAATAGTTAGAGAATGTTATCTCTTTGGACTCAAGTTGAAATGTAAGCCTTACATTGCCTTCAACTTTATTTGTTTATCATCTTTTTATTTTTTTAATGAGGTTCCTTTGGTGCATTTTGAGCACTGTGCAGAACTGTTAGACTAACTCATGCGGCAGCATGCCTGTTCCAGTTGGCATGTTTTTTTATTTTACTAACCTCTGTGTATCCTTAGATATTTGGTCAGCTGGGCCAAAACTGCAGAGGCTATTCTAAACAGCATGACCTAAGTATTTTAGCTTAGCAATATTACAAATCTAAAAAGGCAATACTGCCAATCAGACTAAAGCAGATATGTAAAAGTGATTCATTAAACTTATATGTGTTTTTATTTATCTAAATTAATTAAAATAGATAACATGTTTAAAATGTGCCCAGAAGCAAGTTTTTTTATTTTGATACTTGAATATTATAAAATAAATATTCTAAAAACAACTTGTCAATTAATTATAGTCTATTATGGAGTGACAATATTACATTTGCTATGGGTGAAATTTATGTGTTGGAAACAATCCCCAAAGCAACAATGTTGAGAGATGTTTAGGTCATGAAGGCTCTGCCCTCGTGAATGGACCAATGCCACTATAACAAGGGCTTATGGGAGTGGGTTCAGTCTCTTCCAATGTTCTGCCATGTGGGGAAGAGCATTCTTCCCCTCTGGAGGATGCAGCATTCAAGGCGCCATCTTGGAAAAGGAGACTGTGCCCCTCACCAGACACCAAACCTGCCAGCATCTTGATCTTGGACTTCCCAGCCTCCAGAACTGTGAGAAACAAATTTCTGTTCATTATAAATTACTGTCTCAAATATTCTGTTATAGCAGCATAAAGCAGACTAAGACAACATTCCACTTTTCTCAGTTAGAAAATCGATTAATTTACCCTAATTATTTCCACTTGCTAATTTGCTTCCTCGAAGATTTAATACATCTCAAATATACTCATGTATTAAAAATTACCTCAAAGACACAAAGTTAAAATAAAATTCCATGTTGAAAAGGCCCTTTGTAGGTGGCCAATATTTTCTATGCTAAAGGGAAAGCATTATGTTTGTTGTGGAATTTGAAACCCCAGTTAAAGTAAAACAATAATACCAATTATCTGAGTCTGTTCATGTTTCATCTTTATCAAACTGTGAGAGTGCCTCTCTTTACACATATTATGACATGCATATTTACACAAATCTGTACATTTACAGAGTTTAAAAATCAAGAGGAGTGCAGGGAAAGAGTTGACTGGCAGCATGGAGGTAACCAAATGGAATGAATCCAACTTTGATTAAGTGTTCCCATCAACTCCCATGAACTGGAGAGCAGAATGGTCCAGTCTTAGATGTACCCAGACTGAAAAACAAGCCACAGTTCCATGAACAACAACAAAAAATCTTACAAAAGTATAAGAGCCGTGCATGAAAAGTTTGAAAAAACAAGTGAAAGGCTTTGGTGCATTGGAAAGTTACACGTCATCTGAAAAAATGATTTTGATCACCCTACACATACATAGTCTTTTTTTCACACAGTCTGATTCCCCCTAACATTCTATGAGTTGTATGCAAGCAGGCCACAAGGCATAGCTCAGCACTCATTCATACATTTAACAATTTTGAGACATCTAGTATTACACCCACTAGCAGACTCTGTGCAGATAGAGGGGATACAGGGATAAACAAGGAGTCTTTGATGAGGATATCTGGTAGTTAAACCAATGATTATCACACAACATGATAATTTGCTATACAATGAGAAATGAGAGAATGAAAGAGAATCATGA
The DNA here is from genome assembly GCF_029289425.2 of Pan paniscus. Taxonomy (NCBI): domain Eukaryota; kingdom Metazoa; phylum Chordata; class Mammalia; order Primates; family Hominidae; genus Pan; species Pan paniscus. The sequence goes on from NC_073260.2 coordinate 43,775,814, forward strand.
TTTCTGAGGAGAAAAAATGACATCACAGAAGAAGTGAGCTGAGTTGTTCAAGAATGAAGATGCATAAAAGAGGGAAGTAGAAATTATCACCCTGGGGTCATCCTTGAGCAAAGAGTAGAAGAATCTTAATGGCCACAGGAAATTAGGAACCCTGTCTTTATGTTCTGGTCAAGAGCAAATGCAGTGCTGAGAAATGGTGGTGACAAATAGATTTATAGACATTAGAGCAAAATGATGGCTTGGGATTTGGATGACAGGGTTATGAACTGTGGGCTCAGGCCATGCAAGTTTAGACAAAGTTGAGGATGACAGTCTTCTTTTGCTTTCAGTCAAGTACACGAATATTGAGACACATCGACTGCCCTGGCGATTTTAGCTTGGTTAGGGAGGGACCTTCCTTAGCCTTCACTTACTGTGCCCTCCAGTTTTTTTTTTAATATACATAATTTCAGCTTTTATTTTAGAATCAGAGGGTACAGGTACAGCCTTGTTACATGAATATACTACAGGATGCTGAGGTTTGGGGTACGACTTATCCTGGCACCCAGGTACTGAGCATAGAACCCAATAGTTTTCTAACCCTTCCCCCAACTCACTTTTAGTAATCTCCAGCGTCTACTGTTCCTATCTTTATGTCTGTGTGTACCCAATGTTTAGCTCCCATTTCTAAGTGAGAACATGTAGTATTTGGTTTTTTGTTTCTGTGTTAATTCCCTTAGGATAATGGCCTCCAGCTGCATCCATGTTGCTACCCAGGACATAATTTCATTCTCTCTTATGGCTGCATAGTATTTCCTGGTGTATGTGTACCACATTTTCTTTATCCAATCCACCGTTGATGGGCACCTAGGCTGAGTCTATGTCTTTGCTATTGTGAATACTGCTGCGATGAACATACGAGTGTATGTGTCTTTTTGGTAGAACAATTTATTTTCTTTTGGATACATACCCAGTAGTGTGTACCCTCCAGTCTTTGGCATCAATAAAATAGTTGAGATGAATATTCCACAAGTAGATTTTTGTAAAAATTATAGAAGCTACTAACGAAAGAAGAAATAAAAGAGATCCTTCACGCAGTGTCCAGAATGATGATAAAAATCTTTTTAAAGGTTATAAAATTTTCATAAACTTAGTTCTGAGATTTTGCCTTCATCTTCTTGTAAGCTTCTATCAAATCCTAAAACATCATAATTTGACCCAGTCATTCCACTTGTACAAGGGTGTTTAGTGTTTATGGCAAAGTTGTTTATGATAATAAAACATTTGAAACGTAGGACAAATGGGAAATATTGAAATATACCATCTGATAGAACAATATGCTATCATTGTAAAATCATCTTACCTTTAAAGATATGAGAAACTTTTCATAATGTGAAGAGAACAAAAGTTTACAAGCTTTATCCAAGGAAGACTACAAAGCAATAGCCCAGTGCTTAAGAGTGATTCTCTCCAGTCAATGCAATTATGGGTGAATTTTATTTTATTCTCTATACTTTTCATCATTTTCCAATTGTTCTGCAATTAACCTTTATTCACTTTATAATCACAGAAGTGCTTTAAAATGTTAGTTAATTGAATAATTAAGAAAATACATATGTTCACAACTCTACTTGCAAAATTAATCCTGGAATTCTAGAGACAAAGGTCCACCTTCTGTGAGTTTGACAGTAGTACTCAATAGAGCATGATATGGGATATGGTATGTGCTGTTAGGATAAAGATCCTCCCATTCTTCCCCACACAAGGAGGAAACAGTGCATTTGTGGTGATGGATGATGATGATATTAATGACTATCCACCTAAGGTCCCCAAAGTAATGGGGGAAGCATGAGAATCAGACCAAGCAACATGAACTCCATGTGCAAACTGAACTTTAAATGTTTACAATGTTTCCGTTTATTGAACTAAAAACAGTTGCAAACTCTAGAGATGGCCTCGAAACACCTGGAGGCCCCTTAACTGCAAGGGCAAACTATCTCAATAGCGCTTTGGGAAGGCCACAGGGCATTCCAAGACTCATTTGAAAAAGCAAGTCTTGAATATGGAGCTAAAGCTTAAGATGGGAATTGTTCAGGAAAGGGAATTCGAAAAATCAGGATGTAAAACTGGAAGGAGGAAGAAGGACAGACACAAAAAAGATTATCATCTAAAATGGAGATTACTTGGTGAAAAAACTCAATGTAGGAGAAAAAAAACTGAAAAGTTAGACCCAGAAATGAAAATGACAGAAATCGACACCGAAGGCCAGAGGATTCTAGATCACTAGAAATAAGTATGAACTAGGAGTGGAATTTTTTTTTCAGAAATGGACAGAAATTAGAATACATTTCTTGCATTCAATTTCATCCATTAGCCTTTAAAATGCTTTATCCAAATGAAATTTACAGCACTTGCTGATTTTTAATGGGGTTCTCTAAGCAGAGCGTGATCAAAGTTGGCTTTCTCCTGGTAGCTGGAAGCCAAATTCAGGTTGGAGAATGACACAAAAAGCGAAAAGCCTCCAGGCAGAAGAGGTGGTCCCCGCGCTCTCCCCGAGAGGAGGTCAGACATCTGGCGGCCACACCTGGCCCGCAGCGAGGCAGCCCAGAAGGCAGCGCCATGTGCAGATGGTTACAGATGCACCTCCCAAGGAGAAGGGCACCGGATCGGGCAGAGATGAGTGTCTGGACAGATTGCTTTAGGCTCGGAGAGAGCTCCGAAGGAACAGCGGCTGCGCCACAGTCACAAACATTTTTTAAAGGATGAGGGCACAGCCTTCCAATGGAAAGAGCTTCTTTATTCTAAGAAATCTCACTTGAAGACCTAAAATCTGACTAAACTGGTTGTCTTGTTTTAAACAAAACATGTATTCAATTCATTATTTCCCTCCCTTCCCTTATGACTTTTTCAAAACACAAATAAGAACAGTAAAAAGCATGTGAAGTGATTTTTAAAGCATTTTAGTAACTTTCAAAACCATAAGTTTGGGATCTTACTGTCACTATGGGGGATCTTTCCCATTCCCTCACTCTCCTCCAGCCTCCCCCGACCCCACGCACCGGTCTTGGGCCTCCCTTCCATTCCCAGCGGTAGCTGCAGGACTCCATCCTCCCGTTCTCCCCGAGAACCACAACCCACTGACCCTTCCCCCATCCCTCTTTCCTCTTCAGCGCTCAGAGTCCAGGACGTGTCACGGTACCCACTCCCCTGACTGTCCCTCCCCTCTCACCCTCCTCAACTTTCCCCCCGCCCCCGCCTCCCCCTTGTAGGTGTCGGGGGCACCGTGGTGGCCACCCTTCATGATGGCGGTGCTCACTCTCCCAGCTGCCAGATCATTGCTGCTGAAGACTCACAGCTCACTTGTTCTCTTGGAAATGCCTTTGGCAAAAGGGAGTTGTCCCCTCCAAAGTAACAACCCATCCCCAGAGGCAGCCTGAAACCAATGACAGGGATACAAAAGCAGGGCCTGTGGCTTCGATCCTGTGCAGCTCGGGAACAGCCCTCCGGGCTCCAGGATCCCAGCAGATCAGCCCTGCCCGTGGCTGCAGCTGTGTGGCATTTCAGCTTCTCCCTCTGTCTCATCCTGTTCTCCCACTCCTTTCTGAGTTTTCTTTGCAAAAGCACTCCCCGATAAACCTCCTGCTGGCAAATCTCCTCAGGGTCTCCTTCCAGGGAGCCCGGGTTATCCGGGGTCCCAGAAACAGGAGGCACAGGGGTCACACAAGAGAGTTCACAGTTTACAAGAGCTTGAGCAAGGGTGCGCAGAAAAATGAGGCTTGGTGAAGTGGCAGGGAATAGGAACAGGGTTGACACAGAAGAAACATTATTCTGTATTCTTTAGTTCTTTAGCTACTGATTCTAAATATAAATCGATCTAATAAAAAATGAACATTCATTTCAGCTCTACCAAAAAATCAATTAAATCTAAGTGATATTAACTAAGTAGCTACTATGTATAAAATAATCTGCTAAGCACAGCACACCACCAAAATAGCCAGGTAACAACAGAACAACTCCAACCTTCAGCAAATTATCTTGGCTACATGACACTGGTTGATTTGAAAATGAAATATACTGATTCAACACATTCTTCTCGAATCTGGTAAACAAAGCCATAACAAAGCATACATAATTGGCACACCTTTTTTCGTACAAGATTAAATTTAATCACGAGGATAAAACTGTCTTGCAGGCATTTCTTTTAATCCACCAATTCATGTAAATACATCAAACACCTGTAAAAGAGAAAGCTCCTCTCCACTACCTCCCACCTCCCATCAAATCTGCCTTTTGTTATATTTTATACTATTTAACACTTTACTTCTTAATTCATAAAGAAACCTTCCAACTACATTTATGTTAAAATTTGGGGACTTGATTTTAGGATTGCATTTTTTAAAGAAGAAGTTGTATTCTCGTAAAAGCTCTAGTATTTATTAACAGCCACTTGAGTGACTTGGCAACACCCAATATATCAATTTCATTAATGATATCATTGCAGTGTTCAATGGGGAATGTCCATTTTCATACATTTGTTTTCTCAATGCCATTATTTCAGATTTCACTGCCGGAGGATGCTCAATATCTGTTCATTACTCAGTTAAACAGAATTTGCTAAGTGTGTTTCATGTCCAAGTCTGTGGAGCACTGGGAAGGTCAAAGAAGTGGAAACTATGGTGGGGAAATAATACAGACCCTTAAATACTGAGAGACAAGGACAAACCCTAGTCTTCAGACTATGCCGAGACCCGTCCAATTCCCCTTGCCTCTGAGAGGTAATTCACTAAAAACCATAGACAGAAGTAAATAATTTTTTCTTGTCTTTGCCACCTGATTTCAGGAGAGAGTATTTTAAATCTGTGCCCTGCAGGGAACATTTTAGAAGAGGCCTGCCAATCTCTGATAATTGCAAAGTAAACAGATTTTTCCAACAGAGGTAAAGCCTGAGTTGGCATTATTTGTTCCTTGTCTTAGTATGCACATTTGTATCAGTTTCCAGGCTAAATTTAAAGAGGGAAGATAATTTTGAAGTAAAATTTAAAGATAAAAACGGGTGAGGTAGTTCACTAAAAATGCACATTTCATGCTAGGTCAGAAAACAAATCTCAGTAAATTTCAGTAGCTTGAAATCTGACCACAATGGAATTGAATTAGAAATCAGTAACAATAAGATGTTTTAAGAAAGGATACTTAGAAAATAGCTAAGTATTTGGAAATTAAGTACACATTTCCAAATAACACACACCGTTTTTTAAAAAAGGAGAAGTCTTTAAGGAATTAGAAAATATTTCAAACTGACTGATAATAAATACCCAGTATGTCCAAGTTTGTAGGATGCACCCTACACAATTCTTAGAGAAAAATTTATTCTTTTAAATGTCTGTATTAAAAAAGAAAAAAGTCTTAAATCGCTGTTCTAAGTTTCCACCTTACAAAGCCAGAATAAGAGCAAATTAAACCCACAGTAGGGGAAGGCAAATAATAGAAATATAGATAAAGACAGAAACTAAGAAATAGAAAACAAACATACAGAAAATCAACAAAGCCAGATGTTGGCTCTTTGAAAAGCTTACTTAAAAAAAAAGTCAGCACATATGTACAGATATAGCACATTCCACTTATATACTTTGTTAGGAAAATAAATAAATATATTGCTTCAGGAAGATTAGAAGCCATTAATACTTCTTTCTTTTAAAAGCAGAAGAAGATCATGTTTATGCATGCCACAGACGCAGTTTGGCTTCATATGTCTAGTCAAATGGAATAGCCACAGAAAATGCCCAAAACCATCATTTAAATTGAAACACACACACATACACATAAGGGAATTTTCTGAAAATATTGCTACTTTTGTTAAAAAAAATAAGGTCCAAAGTTGCTTTTAAAAAGAGAGGATTGCTATTGCGTCTCTGAGTTCCTCCATCGTGCCTCTGCAATAGGGCTGTTTGCATTCTCTTGAAGTCACACTTCCCTCTCCCTCCTATTATGGACCTCACACTGCGTTGTTTTTTAGTGCAAAAGCTCTGCATAACTAAAAAAGTTTCCTAGCCTCTGTTAATGGCATACTTGTTATGAGTACTGGAGTCAATATATGTATATTTTTAATCAAGAATGCTGAAGCCCCTTAGACTTCAGCCTGATGGGACAGTGTTCATATTCATTCCGGGATCCTGGTACACACAGGGGCTTTCCAAAAATCCAGCTAATTGCAGGCTAGTGGCAATTGCTCAGCTTCATGGGAGGTCATTGTCACAGTAACTGGCTGGGTGCCCCGGGCAGGCAGATTCTCCTGGATTGTGGGAGAAAGACAGAGAGGGGGAGGGACAAGTGTTATGGGGAAGCTTAGCCACGGTGTTGAGAGCCAGGAAAGAACAGGTCTCTCAGGAGACCTGGGTCTCCCTGCACTCCTTTCATCCCAGCCCAAAGGCAGGGTACAGATGATCCAGGGCAGAAGGCAGCAGGGAGATGAGACCCCAGGGCCTGGAGCAACTCAAGGACAAGCCTCAAAGCAAAGGAAAGCCGGAGCTGGCCTTCTGATGGACTCCGTATGGGCCAGAGCATCCAGGTCCTGTCTGGTAACTCCACATACAGGACCGAACAGTGCCCCGTCGGGCGGTTCTGTTGCATTGCCAGAGTGCATGAGTTAGGAGAAACAGCAAGCTTATTGACAACTATCCGCAATAAATTCCCTTTTACATTTATTTACTCTATCAACAAATATTTATTGAAGGTCTACATGTACCAGTTCCTGCCCTAGGCATGGAGACACTTAGGACAAGCTTTCATGAAGTTTACACTTTCGTGGTGGACAACAAAAACAGACAACAGGTTAAAGGGATCATTTCAGAACATAATTTTGTTCTAAAGGACATAAAACAGGGAGGTGTGATGGGGTGTGACTTTTGCAGTCAGATGGAATGGGGCTATTTTGGATAAGGGGATCAAAGCAGGTCACTGAGACAGGGCTGGCTTCACAGGCATGTGGCTCGCATGGTCGCATAAGGTCCCACATTCAAAAGAAGCCTCGCAACTGGGCGCGGTGGCTCACGCCTGTAATCCCAGCACTTTGGGAGGCCGAGGCGGGCGGATCATGAGGTCAGGAGTTTGAGACCAGCCTGGCCAACATGGTGAAATCCTGCCTCTACTAAAAATACAAAAAAAAAAAAATTAGCCAGAGGTGGTGGTGCATGCCTGTAACCCCAGCTACTCAGGAGCCTGAGGCAGGAGAATCGCTTGAATCCAGGAGGCGGAGGTTGCAGTGAGCCGAGATCATGCCATTGCACTCCAGCCTGGACAACAGAGACTCCGTCTCAAAAAAAGAAAAAAAAAAAGACTCGCATGTGGAGACTGAAACTCTTCAGCAGTCATGTTGAAATTCTTAATAACTTTATCTTTGATTTTGTGTTTTGTAAGTGGCCTCTGATGGGACAATGGCACATGCTCCAGGAGTACCCCATGACAGGTTCTCAGCCACCTACTGCCTCACCTGCCCAGCAACTGTAACTGTCCTCTGCACCCTGAAGGGGCACCAGTGCCAGGTGGGACAGGTTCAGTGTATTTCCCAAGAGCCTGGGAAGGTCTGTATTTGCCCCAGAAGTATCTTGTGCCCCAGGAAGCATGGCAATGAATAGCTAATTTAAAACACCATGATAGTGTGTCCGGGGCTGGTTCCTGCGGGTGGGTTCGTGGTCTTGTGGTCTCGTTGACTTCAAGAATGGAGCCGGGGATCTTCGCAGTGAGTGTTACAGCTGTTAAAGATGGCACGGACCCGGAGAGTGAGCGGTAGCCAAGTTTATGGTGAAGAGCAAAAGGACAAAGCTTCCACAGCCTGGAAGGGGACCCCAGCAGGTTGCCACTGCTGGCTGGGGGTGGCCAGCTTTTATTCCCTTATTTGTCCCCTTCCATGTTCTGTTTCTGTCTTATCAGAATGCCCTTTTTTCAATCCTCCCTGTGATTGGCTACTCTTAGAGTCTTGCTGATTGGTGTGTTTTACAGAGTTCTGACTGGTGCATTTTACAGAGCACTGATTGGTGTTTTACAGAGTGCTCATTTGTGCATTTTATAATCCTCTTGCTAGCTACAGAGCACTGATTGGTGCGTTTTTATGGAGTGCTGATTAGTGCATTTTACAATCCGCTTGCTAGCTACAGAGCGCTGATTCGTGGGTTTTACAATCCTAGCTACAGAGTGCTGATTGGTGCATTTTACAATCCTCTTGTAAGACAGAAAAGTTCTCCAAGTCTCCACTTGACCCAGGAAGTCCAGCTGGCTTCACCTTTCAATAGGCCAGGTGCAGTGGCCCACACTTGTAATCTCAGCACTTTGGGAGACTGAAGTGGGAGAATCACTTGGGCTCAGGAGTTCAAGACCAGCCTGGGCAACACAGCAAGACCTCGTCTCTACGAAAAAATTAAAAATTAGCTGGGCATAGTGGTACAAACCTGTGGTCCCAGCTACTCAGGAGGCTGAGATTAGGAGGATCTCTTGAGCCTGAGAGGTCAAAGTTTCAGTGGGCCGTGATCACGCCACTGCACTCCAGCCTAGGCAACAGAGCAAAACCCGTCTCAATCAATTAATCAAAAAAACACTATGACAGACAAGAGAGACTGCAGAAGAAAGAAACAAGCTACTTTCCCTGCTTTTTACACAAGGGACTTCCATTTTCATTTTGCACTGGGCCCTAAAAATTACGTTGCAGGTTCTACTCTGAGAAAGTGTCATTTGGACTAGAGGCAAGAGCATTTCAGGAAGAGAGAACTCCAAGTCCAAAGGCCCGGGGCTGGAACAAGCTTGGCGTATTCCACCGTGAAACAGAAAGACAGTGGCCAGAGCCCCGTGAGCAGGGCCCAGCCTGGAACCAGGTGCAGGAAGGAGAAGGCAGACCCGAGGGGCTGAGAAAGGAGGAGCCCTGGGAAGTCCAGGCTGGGCAGTAAGCACATTGGAGTCCAGGTGTTGGTGCTGAGGAGGAAAGCAGAGACGCAGGCCCTAGAGGGAAGGGGACATGCGGGGAGGAGAGGGAGGAACATCATTGCTGAAGACTCAGCCCACTTCACTTCCTGACTTTGCCTGTTAAGTCCTGGAGGACTCTCACACATCTGAGATCTACCGCCTTCTGGCTCAGCTCCGGAATCTAGGAATTTTTTTTTCTATTCCCAAGCCTGCCCTGAGCTATGGGTGCCTCTGGTCTTCACCTTCGTTACTGTGTAATGGGCACTAAGTGGTGTAGCCCGTGCCTCTGTGCTAGGACCTGTGTTCCCTGTGCAGCTCCCCCAGATCTTCATGCCACACTCGCAGGCCTTCTTGCCTGTTTCAGATAGGCCACTCTCCACCTCATCCTGGGCCGGCTTCTGCCCGGTGACTCTCACCGCTGCCGTACCCAGCCAACTCTGCTCCCCTCTCAAGACTCTGCCTAAATGTCCCTTCCTCAGAGCCCATGCCAAACCCTCAGCCAAGCTTAGGTCTTCAGTCTTGGTCCCTTTCTTTTATAGCAAAGGTACCATTCTGTGTGTGTTTGTTTCATCAATGTCTGCCTCTCCAAATGTACTGAGACATCCTTGAGGGCACGGGGTAAGTCTGTTTTGCCTGCAATGGTGTCCTGAGCACCGGCTCAGAGCCTGGCACAATGCAGACTCTCAGTCAGGAAGGGCTAAGGGAGTGCGGGAGAGAGATGACCAATCCCTGCCAGGGAAGCTGGTGACCTCCATGTTGGGCCTTTGGAAATGCAAGGAATGGTCTGAGGAAAGAAGAGGCCCTGCCTAAGTATAGATTTTCTTTCTTTTTTAAGACAGAGTCTTGCTCTGCCACTCAGGCTGGAGTGCACAATTATGGCTCACTATATTCTTGGTCTCCTGGGATCAAGCAATCCTCCCGCCTAAGCCTTCCAAATAGCTGGGACCACAGGCATGTGCCACCACAAGCAGTTAATTTTTTGTTGTTTGTAGAGATGGGATTTTGCCATGTTAACCAGGTTGGTCTCAAACGCCTGGCCTCAAGTGATCCGCCCACCTCAGCCTCCCAAAATGCTGGGATTACAGGCATGAGCCTGTAAGTTCCTGACTTAACTATACAATTGAGCCAAGTGTGAAGGCAGAGAGGAGGAAAGAAATGAACAAGAGAAGGCCTTCCCTGTGTCAGGAAGATCGTGAGTGTGAGAGGGGCCTGCCCGCCCAGGACAGCCGCTTGCCTCTCTCCTTTGCCTGCATCTCCACCATCAGCCCTTGCAGATCCCCTCACCAGGCTTTCTGCTATTGTCCCATTTGACCCATCAAAAGTAGTATACCATGGCTGGGTGCAGTGGCTCAGCCCTGTCATCCCAGCAATTTGAGAGGCTGAGATGGGCTGATCACTTGAGCTCAGGAGTTCAAAACCAGTCTGGGCAATATGGCAAAACCCTGTCTCTACAAAAAAATACAAAAATTAACTGGGCTTGGTGGCTCACACCTGTGGTCCCAATGCTAGGGAGATGGAGCAATTGACCCCAGGAGGTTGAGGCTACAGTCAGCCAAGACTGCACCACTGCACTCTAGCCTGAGTGACAGAGCCAGACACTGTCAAAAAAAAAAAGTATATCAAGGTTTTCCTTGGGAACACTGGGGTAGAATCCAATACCGTGGGCTGGGTTGAGACACACTTTTAGGAAAGTAGCCATTAAGTATCTTATCGCTCTGATAAGAGCAGAAATGAAGAAGAAAATAACCCAGTGTGGCAGGCAGCCTCTAGAATGGACTCAGAACCCCCACCTCTGAGTATCCACACTCTTTCATGGTTTCCCCCACTGAATGTGAGCTGAACTTATTGACTTGCTTCTAAAAAGTAGAATATGACAAAAGTGATGAGGTTGAAGTGACAAGTCTAATATTAGGCTATAAAATATTGCGGTTCCTGCCCTAGGCATCCTCTTCTACTCACCTTGAGGAGGCAGATGCCCAGTCCTGAGGCAGTAGCTCTATGGAGAGGCCCACATGGCAAGGGGCTGAGGCCTGCCAGCAACCACATGAGTGACTCAGAAGCAGACAGAGCCCCCTGAAGTCGAACCTTCAGATGAGACTGCAGCCCCAGCTGATAGCTTGACAGCAATCTCATGAAGACTTTGAAGCAGAGGCAACTAGTTAAGTGAAACCCAGGTTCTTCACCCACAGAAACTATGAGACAAGTAATGTTTGTTGTGTTAAATCACCGAAAAAATTTGTTACCCAAAACTAGATAACATGCATTGTGGTGGGCAGTTTCTCAACTCCACACCTGTGCTGAGACTTGGTCCTTGAGCAGCAGCAATATGCTGGACATGTGGGCACATGGCACAGTGTTTGCTGGGACCCCTGCTCAGTGCAGCTCAGTAAATGACAAAGGCAGACAAAAATAATTTCTGGCTGAGAAGATTTTATAGCACTGGTTTTGTTAAGCAACATTTAGAAATCTGTAACAATTACGAATATCCCCTTCCTTAAAAAAAGCAACTTATGTAAGAGAAAGGAATTTGGCAGTTTTGACTCCTTTTTAAAGAATCTATTGAAGCATGTGTCCACAATATGTAATGCCGAGTTGACTTGACCAGTTCTTTCTTATCCCATATTTACAAATTGTGAATAATCCATTATATACATGACCTTTGAAGATTCTTTCCTTCTCTCTTTCCCTCTTTCTTCCATCCTTCCTTCCTTTAGTCCTCCCTCCCTTCCCTCTATCATTTCTTCCTTTATTCCTTAATATTACAGGCAAAACATTAGTAGCCTTTTGTTCATTGAATAAAATTTCCTTCAATTTTGGCAATCCTCAACTTACCTTTTAAACTTGGACATCACTCCTAAAGCATATGTATAAAGAATGTTTTATAAAAGTAAGAAAACTTATCCCAAATCATATTAACTTAGTACTAACTGAGCGGTGCAGCATATTCATTAATTTCCTTGGAACAGTGCTTCTCAAGCTTGATGTCTACAAATCACTTGGGAACCTAGTTAAAATGGAGGTTCTGATTCCACAGGACTGGGAAGGCTGCGACTTTGCATTTCTAACAAGCTTGCACCCTTCGAGAAGCAAGGCCTTAGATGCAGTCGTTTCTTATTCCTGGGCCTGAGTATCTGCAACTGTGAAGTGAAGGGGTTGGACTCATTGATCTCTTAACTTCTGTAGTCTTGTGATCTTCCCCCTTTTTCTACCCCCACCCCCCACATTCCTTGTTGCAGTACATGGCACTACCTCCATCCCCATTTTCTTCTAAAAATATGCAAATGGTCCTCCCCCAGCCTCTCCCCGATACTTGATCCACATTCAGGTGCCGTCAATTTTGCCTCCAATATCACTTATCTCTATCCACCTCTCTTCCCCTTGACTTCCAGGCTCCACTCTATGCCGAGCCCTGATAACCTGCTTGCTGTTCTCCCAGGCTAATAACACCAACCTCCAGGGCCTTTTGACAAGGCAAATCCAACCATCTCGTTTCTCTACTTAAGCCCTTTGGTAATTCCTTAAGGCGGCTTGTAATGCAGTTCTCTTTGAATTTCTTAAAAACCACAAGGTTTTTCCATCCTTAAAAGCCTTTGCATGGGCAATCTGCTTAGCCTCAGAATGCTATTCCCCAGCCTTGTCACCCTTAGGATGTGGCTTGCCTTGGAGAAGTCTTGCCTGAGCCTCAGAATGGTTTGGGCATCTTTGGTGCGCAGTCTTTCAACAGGCTGTGTTTTTCCTTCCTAGCACTGATGATGATTAATTACATTTTGTTTAAGTGTCTGCTTTATGCGTGGGCTGACATCCATATTGGTTCTTGATCACCAACCTATCCTCACTGTCCAGTGCAGGACTAGCACATTTGGGCACATGATCAAGACTTTTCTAATGAATAAATGCTTTTCCACCCACATTCAGAATTCCTAAAAGATTTCTCTACATTGTATCTATAAGCTTTTAATAGAAACTATGGTCTTATTTAAAAATTTAACATGGGCCTCTCATAAGTGGCTGACATTCCCATGTTGTCTTATAATTCTTGTAGCAATTTCCTTGCTAGGAAGGCTGTGTATTCTCTGGCTAAGTGTGATAATAATTAGTGGATGGAGGCAAGGGGCCTATGGCTCCTTATTGAAGTTCCAAGTAATTGACGTTGGAATTTTAAATATTGACACAAACAACAATAGAGAACACGTGGCTTCCAGGCCCCCTCCTTCAGAACTTTAATTTGCTTCTGCATTTTTTAAAACAATGAATTTTAAAAGTAAAGTATTGTCTATCAAAAACCCAGACCAGTCCCAAGAACAGAAAAAATGTATGGCCAAGGAGCATGTGTCTACCTAGGAGGTGTGAATGGAGGACTGGGAGCCCTGCAACCACAGTGGCTTCTCAGTCACTTGAACTCTACCAGAAGAAATGTGTTTTTTGGGGTTTTTTTTCTTTTTTTGTTTGTTTTTTTGAGACAGTCTTGCTCTGTCACCCAGGCTGGAGGGCAATGGCACCATCTCGGCTCACTGCAACCTCCGACTCCCAGGTTCAAACGATTCTCCTGTCTCAATCTCCAGGGTAGCTGGGACTACAGGTGCCCGCCACCACACCCGGCTAATTTTTATATTTTTAGTAGAGACGGGGTTTCACCATATTGGCCAGGCTGGTCTCAAACTCCTGACCTTGTGATCCGCCTACCTTGGCCTCACAAAATGCTGGGATTACAGGCATGAGCCACTGCGCCCTGCCAGAAATGTGTTTCTTTAGACCTGAGAGAGTGCTGTAAAAACACAAAGGCCTTTTAGACAGCTGAGCCATCTAAGATGAGAGAAACACACGGTGTTCTCAAATCAGAGTATATGTGTACTCACAGACAAAATAGGAACATCTTCCGAAGCCATTTGTTTTTTTCCTACAATAAGAATCTTTAACATATTTTAAACCAAGGAGAGAAATATTTATTTTTTTAGAATAGTGTCAAAATTTGCATGAGTCTTCAGACGAGAGATTGAAGTAAATGTAATGATTGTGGAAGGTATTCCCTAGGGATACTAATTCAGTCCTATGGTATCAAGGATCTCTCTTGCAACATTTAAAAAGCACAGGCAAAGTGTATTCTCTAACCAAGCAGTCAGGCTACAGAGCTGTTGGATGATAGTATGTGTTTGTAGGATGATGTGTGGCAGGGACTGCTGTTCTGTACTTTCCATCTTTCTGAGAATAGAATCCTTCATTTAAATCGTGGAGCATCACTAATCATGACAAAAAAAAAATCAGTATTTCCCAGCCTCCCCTAAAGCTAAGTGTAACCCTGTGACTAAATTCTGGTCAAGGTGATGCAAGCTGAAATGTGATGAGACAATTTCTGAAAACTTCCTTACAAGACAACTGATAGTTACATGGTCATATCAATAGATACAGAAAAAGCATTTGGCAAAATCCAACTCCTATTCATAATTAAAAAATAAAGAACTCTCAGTAAACTAGGAATAGAGGGCAACTTCCTCAACTTGATAAAGAATATCTACGAAAAGTTTATAATGAACATCATACCTAATGGTGATAAATTCAAAGCTTTCCCACTGAGATCAAGAACAAGACAAGAATGTCCCTTTCACCACTGCTTTTCAGCATTGTACTGGGAGTCCTAGCTAATGCAATAAGACAAGAAAAAGAAAAAAACCAACAGATTTTGAACCATAAATAAAATTGTCTTTGTTTGCATATGACATGATTATTTTTGTTAAAAAAAAAAAAAAACTAAAAGAATTGACAAGAAAAAAACCTCCCGCAATTAACAAGCAATTACAGCAAAGTTGCAGGGTGCAAGGTTAATACACAAAAGTCATCACTTTTATATACCACCAATGAACAAGTGGAATTTGAAATTAAAAACACACATACATTAATACCCCCAAAGTGAAATATTTAGGTATGACTCTAACACATATGTGCAAAATCTATATGAGGAAAACTACAAAACCCTAATAAAAGAGATCAAAATATAACTAAATAAATAGGGGAAAATTCCATATTCATGGATAAGAAGACTCAAGATTGTCAAGATGTCAGTTCTCCTCAACTTGATCTTTGGATTCAATGCAATCCTAATCAAAACTCTCAGTAAGTTATTTTGTGGCTATCATCAAACTGATTCTAAAGTTTATAAGGAGAGGAAAAACATGCAGAATAGCCAACATGTTATTGAAGGAGAAGAATAGTTGGAAGACTGACACCACCTGACTTCAAGACTTACTATATATAAAGTTACAGGAATCAAAACTGTGTTACTGGTGAAAGAATAGGCAAATAGATCAATGAAACAGAATAGAGAGCCCCAAAATAGACTTACATAAATATAGCCAAAGGATATTTGACAAAGGAGCAAGGGTAATGCAATAAAGAAAAGGTAGTTTTTTAACAAATGGTGCTGGAACAACTGTAAATCCACAGGCAAAATTTTAAAAATGAATCTAGACACAGACCTTACACCCTCCACAAAAATGAACTCTAAGTGGATCACAAACCCAAATATAAAACACAAAACTATAAAAATCCCAGAAGATAACATAGAAAATCTAAATAGCCTTGGGTTGGGCAATGACTTTTTAAATTCTAACAACAAAGGCACAATCCATGAAAGAAATAATTGATAAGCTGGAATTCATTAAAGTGGAAATTTTCTGCTCTGAAAAAAAAAAAAAACCATTGTGAAGAGAATGAAAAGACAAACCACAGACTGGGGGAAAATATTTGCAAAGGATATATCTGATAAAGGACTGTTATCCAAAATATACGAAGAACTCTTAAAACTCAACAATAAGAAAACACAGCCTGGACAACATGGTAAAACCCCATGTCTACAAAAAATATGAAAAAATTAGCCAGACATGGTGGTGTCCACCTGTGGTCCCAGCTACTTGGGAGGCTGAGGTGGGAGGATCACTTAAGCCCAGGTGGTCAAGGCTGCAGTGAGCCAAAGTTATACCACCACACCCCAGCCTTGGTGACAGAACAAGAGAACAAGACCGTGTCTCACAAAAAAAAAAAAAAAAAAAAGAAGAAGAAAGACAACAACTTAGTTAAAAATGGGCCCAAAGACTTAATAGATAACAAAGAAAATACGCAGATTGCAAATTAGCATACAAAAAGATACATACATAACATGTCATCAGGGAAATGCAAATTAAAACAACTATGAGAAACCATTACGCACCTAATTAGAATGGCCAAAATCCAAAATATTGACCACACTAAAGGTTGGCAAAAATTTGAAGCAACGGGAACTCTCATTCATTACTGGTGGGAATGCAAAATGGTGCAGCCACTTTGGAGTTCAACTTAGCAGTTTATTACAAAACTAGACATACTCTTAGCATATAATCCAGCTATCATACTCCTTGATGTCCACACAAACACCTGCACACAGATGTTTCTAGCAGCTTTATTCGTAATTGCCAAAGCTTGGAAGCAACCAAGGTGTCCTTCAGTAGGGGAATGAATTAATAAAAAAACAAGGTGATATCTCCGAACAATGAACTATTACTCAGAGCTAAAATGGAAATTAGCTATTAAACCATGAAAACTCATGTTGGAAACACAAATGTATTATGAAGTGAAAGAAACCAATCTGAAATGCCAACACACTGTGCAAGTCCAACTCTATGACATTCTAGGAAACACAAAACTATGGAGACAGTAAAAAGATCAGTGGTTGCCAGGGGTTAGGAGAGAGGGAAGGATGAACAGGCAGAGCATGGAGAATTCTTAGGGCAGCAAATCTACTCTGTGTGATCCTATAAGGGTGGATACATGTCATTATGCCCACACATAATGGGTTATCCATGGGTTGTCCAAGCCCATGGAATGTGCACCACCAAGAGTGAATCCTAATATCAACTCTGGGTGACAATGATATGGCAATGCAGGTTCATCAAATGTAATAAAGGCACTACTCTGGTGTTGGATGTTGACACTAGAGTCTATGCATTAAGGCTATGCATGTGTAGGGGTATGGGAATTATCTTTACCTTGCACTAAATTTTGCTGTGAATCTAAAACTGCTCCAAAAAATAAAGTCTATTAAAAACAACAGGCAGCTGGCACCTGTCCTTCACTGCCTGTCCTCCCTCTGCCTTCATTCCTATTGACTGAATTTTCCTGAGGTAACTGAAGATGGAACAACCAGACATGGCAGTGGAAACTACGTACACTAGAAGAATAAGACAGGAGGAGCAGGACTTACATTCGGGTCCCCAACAACTGACCCCAGACTTCTACAGAAGAGAAAGAGGCATCCACCTTGCTTACACCATGGCTGTCAGGGGTCTGTAACTTGTAAACCTAAACCTAACTAACGCACAAGGTAAAGATTTTTGAAATGCAATTTATCACCCTACTTCTGGAAGGAAATGGGGTATCAAAACAATATAAAATCTTTTTCTAAATTGCTATTTCATGTTGCTAGAAACAAAATTATATGATTTTTAACTTTTTATTGACTAATAAATTGGTTTTATTATATTGATAGACCTATGAAATAGTTCAATTCAAAGACTATTTTTAAAAATAAACTTTCTAGAAAAATAAGTAGCATATACCTTTGTAGTGTATGTAAATAAAAATAGAAAATTTCTTCATATTGATTATCTGAGTGTTAAAAATTAAAATAAGCAGAATTATTTTTGGTGCCTATTCACATGCTTTGATCAGTTTCTCAGCTATATCTTGAATGCATGGCACTAATTTTTTTTTCTGAAAAATGTACTTTCTTCAAATTGGTCTTATTATCCTTTCATCTTTTTTATAAAATTGCCAGCAATCTTCTTCAAAGTCACTTTTTATCGTTAATAATTTGTGGTTTTTTTAAGACAGAGTCTTACTCTTTCGGCCAGGCATGATCTCAGCTCACTGCAACCTCTGCCTCCCGGGTTCAAGCAATTCAAGCCTCAGCCTCCCGAGTAGCTGAGATTACAGGCACACGCCAACACGCCCAGCTAATTTTTGTATTTTTAGTAGAGACGGGGTTTCGCCATGTTGATCAGGCTGGTCTCGAACTCCTGACCTCAGGTGATCCCCCCCAACCCCAGCCTCCCAAAGTGCTGAGATTATAGGCGTGAGCCACTGTGCCTGGCCAGTTAATGAATTTTAAATTATTGATACCTTCAAGTCACCTCAATAGACCATAGTATCTTTAGTTGATAAAAAGTCTTCTCTAGGGACAGAGGTACACAAATGCTCCTAACTAGAGAATATTCTCAGTACTGATTTTCCTAATTGAAATGTGTAAATATTGCCACCCAAATATAAATATAAAATATTTATATAAAAAATATAAGACAAAAAATATAGTTTTTGTCTTTTTAAACTCTGTTCAAAACACTTTTTACAAGGTCAAACGTTTCAAACATGCCAAATGTAGACGCAGCAGAATAGATTTAAAAATGTCATTTCACTAGGGTTCTGAGTAAAAATTTATCTAATTAAAAACAGAACTTCGGCTGGGCGCGGTGGCTCACGCTTGCAATCCCAGCACTTTGGGAGGCCGAGGCGGGTGGATCACGAGGTCAGGAGATTGAGACCATCCTGGCTACATGGTGAAACCTCGTCTCTATTAAAAATACAAAAAATTAGCCGGGTGTGGTGGTGGACGCCTGTAGTCCCAGCTACTCGGGAGGCTGAGGCAGGAGAATGGCGTGAACCTGGGAGGCAGAGCTTGCAGTCAGCTGAGATGGCGCCACTGCGCTCCAGCCTGGGCGACAGAGCGACACTCCGCCTCAAAAAAAAAAAAAAAAAAGAACCTTCGGCCGGGTGTGGTGGCTCATGCCTTTAATCCCAACACTTTGGGAGACCGAGGCGGGTAGATTGCCTGAGGTCAGGAGTTTGAGACCAGCTTGACCAATACGGTGAAACCCCATCTCTACTAAAAATATAAAAATACAAAAATTAGCTGGGCGAGGTGGCCTGCGCCTGTAGTCCCAGCTACTCGGGAGGCTGAGGAAGGAGAATTACTTGAACACAGGAGGTGGAAGTTGCAGTGAGCCAAGATGGGGCCACTGCACTCCAGCCTGGGCAACAGAGCGACACTCGGTCTCAAAAAAATAAAAAATAACAGAACCTTCTTCAAAAATATTTTTCCCACACACAAGATTTTTGAAATGAAACTAAAGAATCCCGAAATTAAACTTTATACCTTATCTGAGCCCTTGCCTTCTAATTTATTCAGTTACTTCCTCTTGTACGTGTAAGTTATGGAGTCTCTGCTCTCAGCTTTGTTTTCAATACCAGTAATGCGTAATATTACTTGTAATTTCAATACATGTAATAGCTAATACTTTTTTGTGCTCCCTTCTTTAAATACTTTGGTCACAGATTTCCAACAGATTTTGAACAAAATGCAATCAAAATTTAGAAGACTCATTTACAAAAATATCCACTGCCACGTTTAGAGACTTAGGTTTTACTTGTAAAGTTGACCTGCAAAACTCAACCATTTCTAAATGCAATTGATGGCAGGCAGCCAAGGAAGCATGCTTAGCCTGCCATGCTCATTTTTTATATTCAGATATGGAAGTTTACTGTAGGACCCTCAGATGGTGTGAATAAAGGCAATGAAAATGCCTACATCATGTAGATGTAGACTCATCCGTGATTTGAATTTAAAAATTGTTACAAGCAAGAACATTTTAGTCATCATGATGCTTTCTTTTCTTTCTTCTTTTCGTTTTATTCTTTTTATTTTTCAATTTCAGCAACATATTTCTCAATTTCTTCAGGATTTAAATTCCTGAGGGATCGATCTCGCCTGGTGACAGCAACTTCAATGTTTCTACCACCTGAGGCACCCACTTCCAAGAGCGCCTTCATTACCAGCCTAAGGGTCAGGCCACACCTTTCCATGGCTTCATCCCTTACTTCTTCTCCAGGCACTCACTCACTGCCTTGGTGCCCGGCCTGCAGCACTGGCCCTGTAGGCACGGTGTATGCCTGAGGGGTCACCCTGATAAAGTCTAGAGGTGCCATTAAAATCAAAACCCACCATGAGGGCACAGGGGCCCAACAGCCCAGCCCGTGCTTGACCCATAAGGCTGCTCCAGACAGTGGAACTATGAAGTGGAGGCCTACCAAACCTACCCCAGCCAATGTATGTTAGTTCAGCCACTGTTTGAAGATTTCTCAAAGAACTTAAAACAGAGCTGCCATTCCACCCAGCAATCCCACTATGGGGTATATACCCAAAGGGAAGTCATTCTACCAAAAAGACGCATGCACCTGTATGTTCATTGCAGCACCATTCACAATAGTGAAGACATGGAATCAACCCAGGTGCCCATCAGTGGTGGATTGGATAAAGAAAATGTGCTACACAAACACCTTGGAATACTATGCAGTCATAAAAAAAATTAAATCATGTCCTTTGCAGCAACATGGATGCAGCTGGAGGCCATGCTCCTAAGCAAACTAATGCAGAAACAGAAAACAAATACTATGTGATCTCACTTATAAGTGGGAGTTAAATATTGGGTATACATAGACATAAAGATGGGAACAGAGCACTGTGAAATACAAGAGGGGAGAGGTAGAGAGGAGGGCAAGGGTTAAAAACTACCTCTTGGGTACCATGCTCATTACCTGAGTGATAGATTCATTCATACTCCAAACCTCAGCATCATGCAATTGACTCATGTAACAAACTGCACATGTACCCCTGATTCTAAAATAAAAGTTGAAGAAAAAAAACCTATTCTGACTTATTTTAATGTGACCATTAATAATATTTCCTCATTAAGGAATGGAAGACCAATATTAAACCATGTAGAACCCCAGAAAAAGGCTTAAACCAGGACTGTCCAGGACAAGCAGGAATTTTGTATTTCCTCCATAAAGGAAAAGGTAGAACAAAGAAAAATGTCGTCTCCCATTTTATCTAAAGTGTACTCTGAAAGGAGTCATCAAAGTTGTTCCCTTCTATGGGTCTCTTAGCATATCACTCAAGTTGTTAAATCCGATTTTTGTGTTTAATCCCATGAAATACTGTGATTTTTTCAAGAATTTTAATGTTCTGTAAAACAGACGTCTACAGTTATTATGAATATTTTGAATTTCACTCAATTTCATTCTGTATTTCTTTATTCTCTGAATATGAGCCAATAACATAATTAGCAATTTATGCAATAATGGCCATAACACCAAGAAGATAAATACATTATAGACAGCCCCAGAAGATATAGGAATGGATCCAATTTAAAATCCGGAGCAAACTGGAAGTTGAGGCTGTTCCTGGAAATTAATCAATACATGTTGGACAAGGTGCAAATTTTACTGATTGACATTGTAGAAGAAGAGACAGTGGCTATTGGAGATCTAGTGGAGTGAGTTTCACTATTGCAAAAGGGAAAATAAAAGAAACCTTTTTACTGGAAACACATCTTTACTTGTACCCTTACTTTGAAAGAATTAACCAATTAAGGCTGTCAAGCTGCTTTGACAATAATTTTTCAGTGATGGGACAAGGTTGACTTAATTGACTTCTTATTTTTGCATCATACAGACTATCTGTGTTTTGTACAATGAAAACACAAACTAACCTACATCATGCATGTGCTTAAACTTTATGTTTTTATTTTTATTTATTTATGTATTTTTACCATCAAATTTACATAAGCATGCTTAAATATTTTTAGTAGCTCTACATTGCCTACAGAAAACAAATGTCTAAACTCCTTCAACTCGCTCTTCATGAGGAAGCCCCTCCTTGCTTTTAGCCTCTTCTCACTTCAGCCCCACCACACCACAGGCCGGCTGCTCCCCTATACACCCACGAGCTTCATGGATGCTTTCTCCATCTCTAAATACCTATCCTGATCTGTGCCCACATGGCTCACCTTCAAGATTCAGGCCATGCCTTATTTTATCTTGAAAACAACTTCCAACACCTCTTGTCCATTTCCACTCCAACCTGGGCATAGCCCAGCCCCTCCCTGGGCTGCCTCTGCCCCCACCAACCTGTGGTGCACTCCTGTTTGTGGACCTCATCACACAGTATTAGGTGATTGCTTTGCCTATCACCCCTGGACCCGAGCTTTATGAGGGCTGGCTGCCAGGACTGTGTCCCTGGAATCACACACAGTTCCTGGCCCAAGGTGGAGACACTCAGGAAGTGTTGGGTAGATGAAAGAATTTGGATGGATTCAAGCTCCAAGAATTAAACTTCTTTCTTTACAAGAATCACCTCCCGTTTAACTTTCAGAGTCAGACTTCATCCAATGCTTGAAGCTGTATCTGATGACATGTTTTCTAGTTTAAATGGTAGTTTCATAAATGGTGCCCAAGTCTCTAATCAATCAAATAGTATTGTCCAGCAGCGGGGGAACAGCCAGACACCTTCCATTCTCATAGCTTTGAAAGTGTCTAAAATAGAGCGGCTTGGGGAGCAGGAATCAAAGACACTTTCTTCCCTTTTCAGCAGAGCTTTCTGAACATCTGTGTATTATTGTAAGGAGAGACACAGAGAGATGAGACCACAAACCAAAAGTTACACCCTTCTGGTCTGAAAGGTTTGGACAGACACTAGTGTTTCTGGAAGACAGAGAATCCGCAAACATAAGAATGTGGGTGTGAATGTTTGCACACAAAGAAAGGCACGTTTTGAAAGCACGTTTGCAGACCACGGTGTGAAATAAAAACTGTTGAGACTTACCGGTAAGAGCACACATCAACTGTGGGGCTCTGACTGCAAGAAGGGGACGCAGAGGACTCAGCAGAAAGCGAGACAACTCCTGCTCCCATGGACCCACAAAACAAAGCACTAAACAGACTCCATAGTCATTTTCCTTACACGTCATTTCCTGGTAGAATTCCCACCTCCTAAGAGGAAACCTCCGTGACCACATAAGAAAAAAAATTTTTTAATTTCATTCCAATTTTTAAATGAGTCCAAACTAAAACAAAGATTTTATGACTCTCCCTCTCAGTCTGCCATGCGGATTTCCGCCTCTGACAAATGCCAGGAATCCTTGTGGCTACTTTAGATGTTCAAACCATTTATTAAGAAGAATGAGAGGGTGCCATGTCGGAAATCGGGCTCCAGAAAGGTAACTGTGGCCACCACTTTGGATGCCAGCCAGAAGAAGACTTCTTGGCAATGAAGCAGGCAGTTTTAGGAATTTCACAATTGTTTAAACTCTCCTGTGCAATTTAAGAAAAGTATTTGCAATGGCAAGGAGGTACCATAGAGCTGGAAATACAGATGGACGTATTCTCTCCAAATAATTGTATTATGCTGAAAATGAAAACTAAAACCTGATAAAATGCTGCCATTATCCACCAGAAGCTCAGACAGAAGCCAATCTCATTCAAAGGATTATCCCGCCATTGGATAAGAGGAAGAAGAATAAACTGAAGGTACATTTTGAAGAGCACAGACTTGTTAATATCCCATCTAATTGGTATCGGACTTTTGGTGGGAGGAAAAGGTATATACTCTGTATCAGATGCTATTGGCTTTAAACTAAGTAGTGACTGGACATCTAGAAGATCATCTCCTCTGGAAACGTGTGGGTTAAGGATTGAAAATCACTAAGGGCACATGTGGATGGGAAATAGAGAGGGGGGAATAGAAGTTAGATCATTGATTAGCTGGCAGCCAGATGAAAGAATAACTTGCTAGTGATGGGGGCCACTCAGCTATCTAGACAGAAATCTACTCCTAGGGTCTAGTGCAGTGCCTGGGACACACACGCACATAAAAAGTGAAAGTCTGGTTTAGTTAAAAGTAAGGCATATTTTTTTAAAATGTGTATCGAATCAGGTGAAGAGCAAATAAGGTCCATACCCGAGTTAAGAGTATTGGATCAATGTTAGTACCCAGGTTTTCAAATATGTTCTATGGTTATGTAAGACACTATCATTTGGAGAAGTGTGGGGAATCGCTTGTATTTCATTTCAAAATAAAAGTTATAATAATAACAATTTACAAACAGAAAGGTGGAAGATAGATTCTTGACATGCCACATGTAGAAGATGACTGAGTCTCCAAAAGCCTGGACCCAGAATGGCCAAGTGGAGGAAGGCTGTCCCACTGACCTACTGACCAGCCCAGTACCATCCTGAGCATGACAAATCAACTTCCTTATTGTTGCCATTACATGTTTGGGTGTCTTTTTCCTGCAGCCTCACCTACTCAAACTAACGGGGTCCTGCTCCTTCTTCTCCTGCTAGCCCATTAAATAGTGGGAAAACCACTCTAATAAAACTTAACTTTGGCCTCTGGAAGAGTAGGAAGGAGGGCAAACTTTCAAAGGAGCTAAGCTTGCAAAAACACTCTGAGGACAATGGAAATGACTGTCTTGAGTTATACTCAAATAGCAGGTGCTAGAGAGACCGAAATTTGGCTACAGAAGCTGCATTTTTTAACGCTGACTTTTGGGTTGAGACAGGAAGACTTCTTAGAGCAGGGCAAGGTCACTTTGTCATGCAAATATAAGAAGCCCACGCGCCCTTTACCCTGGAAGGGAGAGGGAGGGGCCTTTGTGGCCTGGCAGAGGCTGCCTTTGCCCCTGTGGTTTGTAAGGGTGGGAAGGTTAGTAAACCTGTACTGGAGACCAAGGATCCTGCTGTTGGGAATGAAATGGGGACTCCGCTCTTCCCTTTAGCGTTTCAGCATTGTGGGACCACTTTACTGGGCCCGGCATGCTCTGGTTGATGTCTGCTGTCAGGAAAAGCACCAAGGCCCACAGAGGAGAACTGACTACAAGGAAGGGGAAGCGTGGCTGGCAACCTTATCTCACACCAGGGTCTGGCGGATCTTGAGGGGAGGACTCTTTCTGTCCCAAAGGGTGGCTGAGCTTAGATGGCCCTTCTAACCCAGCTACCCTGGTGTTCACAGACTACCTTGGGACAGTGCATGGCTTGAGAGTGTGAACCCAAGGGCTCTAGCCTTGGAAGGCCAACAGTGGAGCACAATACATTAGGAACTAGCAAAGGCATGGACTGGCCAAAGCCCCATTACAGTAGTGCACAGGGCAATAAACTGGTGCCAGGATAAGTGGCACAAGTGGGTTAACCAGATTCTCTGACACTGTCTACACCGAACAAGAACAGCACTTGGACTGTGTACCACCCTGGGAATCCTGAAAACCTGACACTGGTGAGAGGCAGGGAGGGCAGATGTTTCAGAGGAACTGGATACCCTGCTAATTTAATATTCATAATTTGTATTCATAGTTAATATTCATAATTTAATATTATATTTTAATATTTGACCCTTTAAAATAGCCATGACCATTTTTGCACTTTCAAGCTATATAGTGGATCATACCAGCTTCCCAGGGAAAACCCATTAGGAAAGGAGAGACCTGCAGTCAAAACCTACAGGGTAAGGTTGACAGATGGCAAAAAGCAAGCAGGGAGCTTGCATCTTCTTTTACAAATATAGTTATATTTAGGCCAAAAAAAGTAACAAAAATGTTAGTATGAGGGAGTGGGACCCCAATGTAGACAGAGTATAAGAAAGCAGTGAGTGTTCCTATTGAACACTCTTCTCCTGATCTGTACAAATAATACCCAGGCCACAGGCAGAAGCAACCTTTACCAGCAGCTGCGGAGGATAACTGGGGCCAGAGGAAGGGCCGAAGACCAGAGGCGGGCAAATGGCATTTCAGTTTCCTGAAAGAGGAAAAAGGTAGATTCTGAAAACCATGCAATTTCAATCTCGGGTAAGTCACAAGAATAGATCATTTAAAGACCTGGGTGAGTAGTAGAAGCTTCGATAGGCTCACTGAGAGCAAGCCATTGCAGATGAACCACGTTTCTTTTTTCAAATTGTTAGAGTAGTAGCTCAGAGAAATGTGATTGACGTAGAAAATGTTGACATCAGAGAAACATTTGACAAAAGCACAATAAAATATTGGCAACATGGGGATATTTGGGGTTAGAGGCCATTGAGTTGATGAATGACTGAATCAAAATGAGTGGGTTCGGTTCATTAGTGATGTGTCATAGGCCTCAGAGCTGGACGTTGTCTCATTCAACTTTTTTTAATGATGTAAATGAAAATATAAATTACAATTTACTACAATTGCTGAAGCTGGGCGGAATATCAGAATCCAAAATTACCTCAAGTTGAATCAAAGGACCAACGAACACCATAGAAATGGAAAAAAGTTCCTTAACAGTTAGCTTTTTATTGCTATTCTTAGTGCCAATTTTTTTTTCTAATCATAGCCAGAGCCAAGGCTAGAAATTTAAAACTATTTTGTAAATTTAGTAAATCATTTCCAAATTATTCTGGTAGGGAATGCATTGCTCACTGCACAACTGTACATAGTAGGAAATTACATCCATTTTCAAAGGCAAATGTATTCCTAAATCTTTCAAATTTAGTGCCCTTCAACTTTCAGTAACTCAAGAAAACTAAAAGAACTTTATATTATTTTTCTTAATCCTCTCAGCAGAGATCTTTTAAATAAAACTTTCGTGCTAAACCATCATTTCTTAAATGGATATTTCATTGAATACTATCCCATTAGAGGTTAATAGTATAGCATGAAGAAAGTGTTCCACAGTCAAATAGATTGAGAAACCCTGGGTCAAACTTGGCTGTCAGACTTCATTTCTGCAGGAATTCTCAAAGCCTTTGAGTTTAAATATGCTAATGTGAAAAGAGCTCAAAGAAGGGGGTACAGCAGAGGTCCAGTCTACAATCCTCAGTCCTCAGGCCAAGTATGACTCAATGCCTGTTTCTCTTGGAACACAGCCACACCTATTCATTTACATATTAACTCTGGCTCTGAGGACAGACTTGAGTAGTTGCCACCAGGACTGTATGACCCTCAAAGCCTAAAATATTTACTTTTATCTCACCCTTGACTGGAGACATTTGCCAACCTCCGGGCTATAGTTTGCAGTGTTCTTGAAATTTGTCTGGCCACAGAATAATTTTGGGGAGCACACCTATTATGAAGATTAATTTTTGTGTGTCAACTTTACTGGGCCACAGGGTGCCCAGATATTTGGTTTCACATCATTCTGGGTGTGTCTGTGAGGGTGTTTCTGAATGAGACTGACCTCTGAATTGGTAGACTGAGAAAGCAGATAGTTCTCCCAAATGTGGGTGGATCTCATCCAACATGTTCAAGACTCAAATACCACAAAATGCTGAGCAAGGGAGAATTCACTCTGTCTGACCATCTTTGAGAATAGGCCTTCTGCATTTGGACTCAGACTCAAGCTAGAATTTACACCATGGACTCTCCTGCTTCTCAGGCCCTTGGACTTGGATTGGAAGCACACCTTTGGCTCTCCTGGGTCTCCAGATTACTGACTACAGATCTCAGGGCTTCTTGGCCTCCACAATCATGTGAGATTGGTTCTGTTTCTCTGCAGAACCATGACTAACACAGATGTTGATACCAAGAGAAGTTCTAGAGAACAGAATAGAATGTTAAGGATGAGTTTTCTGAATTGGTTCTGGGGTTTCTAGAATTGGCTCTCTAAGCTGACTAGATTTAAAGCTTCCAGTAGTAAAGAGAGCATTGAGAGTCCATGGTGTGACCTAGCAATAGAGATGTGCAGAATAGCTCCACTGGATACTCTCTAATCAACCACTTTTAAGAAGCAAGGATGACTATGTGTGTGATATTTTCAAACACTTTTTTAAAACTAATGAATGTAATGAGACTGGCATCAGTCAATGGGCTGCTGACTTCTGGTTATAAAAGGGAAAAAGTTCCTTGGTTGTCACAGTTGACATCAGTCAGTGATATCGTATTGATAACTGACATCACACTTTCACTGAAGTGCATACTGGTATCGCATCCTCAGCTGACACCGAGAGATGCCCTACGGAACTCTTCCATGGCAGTTGCAACTGTATTGTGTTTATTGCCCATTATGATAACTGGTTGCTTTGCATCCAGTCTTGCACCCTCCAATACCTTCTCTATTCTGCAGCCAAGATGGTCTTTTTAACATTCAAATTTGATTATACCTCTATCTTGCTCACGACTCTCCAGCGGCCTCCTGCAGCATGAACAGATAATCATGCACTAAACTCCGCGCCCCCTTTCCAGAGTTGAGCTATTGCCGTGAAGTGGCTGCCCAGCCAGGGACTGCATTTCCAACCCACGTTGCATTTAGGCAGGGTGTTGTGACCACTTGCCAGTGAGTTATGTGGAAACAATGGTTCATTTTGGAGGTCAGAATGATTAAGACATGCTTCTTCTCCACTTTCTCTCTCCCCTCCACAGTTACAGGTTGGCTGTAGAAGACGTAGGAGACTCATGACAGAATCACCACTGGGAAAGCTGCCCAGCCATCAGAAACATCCCATTAGGCTAATAGGGGAGTAAGGAGAGTAAGCTACAGTGTGCACTGAGCTACTTAAACCCCGAGGTTTATCACAGCAGCAGAGTGTTCTAACTATTAATAACACAATTTATGTTGGATACAGTCCAGAATCCTTACTGTGGCGCTCCACCATCTGACACAGCACACGCTCTGTTCTCTCATCACTCCAACTATACCAGACAATGACACAGACAAGTATAGGTGTCTCCATTGGTCTTCTGTCTGCCTTGCCTGGCAACTTCCTCCTCTACTCTTTGCCTGATGAATTACTGTCATGCCATGGAGAAATGACTTTGGATGTCACCTTTTCAGAGAGACCTTCCCTGACCAGCCCATAGAAAAAGTCCCCCTGGCATACATGCCTGTGCCTCTCTTCTTCCTCATCCATAGCACTCCTTGGACTTGTCAATAATTGCACATCCTGCCAGGCTGTGAGCTCCAAGAGGACAGAATCATTTCTATCTGGTTTATGACATATCTTACTGGTCACTAGGACAGTGTCAAGTATGTAGAAGGCAATCAATGAATATCTGTTGAGTGCATGAATGAATGAACTGATATTGTGAGAATAACCCTGAGTGTCCCTGTTTAGGAAGATCCAAGGAAAATGTCACTTCAGGCTGTCGAATTCCTAGCAATTTTTTAAAAATTCTATTAACAGTGTTATTCTTACACAATCATCCTTCTGTCTTTGCGTTTGCCTCTAGGAAACTCACAGACAGAATTACAGCTCGTTTTTAAGAACCACACAAGCCCTGAGGGCATGCCATACTGGATAATCTCTTAATCTAGCTCCATGTAATTATTGAATCCTCCCTCTCTCATTCTGAGTTCATTATTCTTTATCCTCAGAGAGTGAAAGTACTTCTGTGGACTTCTCAAGTGCTTTTCTGTACAGAGTGGCATAAAAATTTTAGTTTCATTCTGAATGAGAGGGTTGGCCTGTAATTTCCCCATGCTTATACTAACTTGGGAATAGTTCAAAATTTATTTCTGCCTTTATTTTGCCTATAAATATTGAATCTTCCCTGATACAACTTAGAACAAAGCTGCTCAGAATAGATTTAAGCCACATCACTTATAGCAAAGGTCACTATGACAGAGGCAGCTGTTGAAAATACTCCTTCTCAAAAATCAAAAAATTTAAAGATGACAGAGCTAAAAAGAGTCTCAGGGGGTCATATAGTCTAATTCCCTCACATCACAAATGGAAAAGCTAAAAGCCAGGGAGGTCCAATGACTCTCCCAAGACTGTGCATACAGTGACTGGAGCTGGGCCTCTGGCTCTGGTGAACTTGCTCCTAAATCAATGTTCTTTTTACAGCAATCCCCCCCACCCCTGCCTTTTTGTTACTTCATGCCAGGGTGTAATAGGATGAAAAATGCCCCCTCACCCCAAGATATCCACATCCTATTTCTGGGAACCTGTAAACGTTACCTTATGGCCAGCCGCGGTGGCTCACGCCTGTAATCCCAGCACTTTGGGAGGCCGAGGCGGGTGGATCACGAGGTCAAAAGATCAAGACCATCCTGGTCAACATGGCGAAACCCCACCTCTACTAAAACTACAAAAAATTAGCTGGGCCTGGTGGTGCACACCTGCAGTCCCAGCTACTCAGGAGGCTGAAGCAAGAGGATTGCTTGAACCCAGGAGGCAGAGGTTACAGTGAGCTGAGATTGTGCCACTGCATTCAAGCCTGGCGACAGAGCAAGACTCCATCTCAAAAACAAAAACATTACCTTACAAGGCAAATGGATTAAGTTAAACGCCTTGAGATGGTGAGGTTAGCCTCGCTTATCCAGGTGGGCACTAAATGCAACCACAGGGGTCCTTGTGAGAGGGAGGTTTGATTACACAAGAGGAGAAGGTGATGCCATGATAGAAGAAGCAGAGGTTGGGATGATGGAGCCACAAGCCAAGGAATGCCGTCAGGCCTTGGAACCTGGAGCAAACAAGAAACAGACTCTCTCCTGGCACTTCCAGAGAGAGCGTAGCCTGCTTGATTTTAGCCCAGTGATAGTGATTTCAGACTTCTGTCTTCCTATGAGAGAATACATCTGCATTGTTACAGGCCACTAATTTCTGGTCATTTGTCACAGTGGTGACAGGAAACTAATACACAAGGGTTGGCAAACTATAGCCTGTGACCAAATCTGGCCCATTGCCTGTTTTTGTAAATAAAGATTTATTGGAACACAGCCTTGCCCATTCCTCTGTGCAATATCTATGACTGTGTTAGTTGCAGAGCTGAGTGATTGCCACAGAGACCATATGACCTGCAAAGCCAAAACTATTTACAATCTGGCTCTTTACAAAAAAAGTTTGCTTTTAATGAATTCCACCTTTTCACATATTTTCATTGTCCTTTTGGACTAAAAATAATACATATTCATTATACAAAGTTAAAACATTAACAAATCATATTCCCTAGAAAGTAAGTGTCCCCTACAATTGTTATTAAAAGTTGGGAGTATATGCTTCAATTTGACATTTACTATTACTGATGCTGTTAATCAGTGTTTCTTGTCTTCAGATATTCACAAATTACAAGACTAAACACTGCAGAAAGATAATATAGCTGGGAAACTTTTCAATGAGCGAGCCAAAGGCAAAGAGAAAAGCATGAAACTGATAGGTTCCCAAGGCGCTCGCAAGACACTCTCCCTGGAGCACCCCAGAGGGAGCGAGTGGGGTAAGTGGCTGTGGCTCGAGTCTTTGCCTTCACCAGACCAGGTCCAGATCCAGATCCCCTCCTTTCCGGAGGAATCATCCCTTAGCCTCTCTGGGCATCAGTTCCGTCATCTGTAAAATGGACATAAAAAGACACGTAGAGCAAGGTCTCATGTAACAAGTACAGAGACAACACTGTGAAACCCTGGCAAAGTGCCCAGTACACAGTCACACTGCATAGAAACAGCTGCCATCACTTTTAGTAAATGAAACAATATTCAAGGCAAAATATTCAAAGCAAATGATTTAAAAAAATAACTGCACAAAAAAATTAATTTTTTTCTAAAAAAAGAAATTAATAAAAGCAATTCATGGTTATTATAGATAATTTGAATTTGACAAAAATCATAAATTTTAAAAATTAAAATTATCTTTTAATCTCACCACCCTGAAATTGCCTTGTTTACTATTTTTTCACATTTCCTTCCAGTCCTTTTTCCAAGTGCATGTATCTGTGCCTATTTATAACAAAAGTTGAATCCTATTATGTGTAAAGTGTGTGCTTGGCTTTTTAAAATTAAACCTGTATGTGCCATTAAATATTTTTGGAAAATATTTTAATACCTTCTCATGTGTTCCCCAGAGATATATTTCAAGCATTTTAATTCCACAAATACATCCCAGGCACCTATCACATGTCAGACATTCTGGCTGATGTTGAAAGGGTAAAAGAGGAATGGATGTTTTTCCTGCTCTCAAGGAGCTTATAATTTTGTAAGAAATGAAAGAGCAAGCAAGCACTTTTGTAGTCCATAATACAAGGTAGGCTCAAATAAGTACAATTTTTAAAAAATACCAGTGGGTTTAGGTGTGAGTACAAAGTGCATTTTTCTCCCCCTTCTTTGAATTTTCTGTTGGCTATTTCCTCAATAGAATTTGCAAATAAGTTACTATCATTTGAGGAGTAACAGAGCTAGCAAGAACATTCTTTGCCAAGAAAGGAGAATTTTCCTTCCAGTGAGCACTCTTTGGGAGGTATTTTGAAAAATGCAGCACGTCCTTTTAAAGAGAGAGGAAATGAGGAGATTGTCGTGTCTGTCTCACCTTAGATAATAAATGCTGGGTCGACATCAGAAATTGGAAACAAATTCTGGGAAAACCTCTCTGAAGTTTCCACAAGGTGATCCAATTAAGATATGACTGGCAGCCATGAAAAGCTTTGGTCCTGCCAAACCACAGAGAAATTTTAGATGTAGAAACACAAGAAATATCTTGCTGGATAACCAAATATTTTTTAAAAGAGCCATATAGTGTAGGCTTAAACTTCCAGGACATCATTGACTATTTTTCTTGCCCTCCAGCCAAAGATAACCTAAAACAAGGGAAAACACTGGCTATCCCACGAAAGCCAGACAAGTAAACAGAAATTTGCAATGAATCTTTCTTAGCCTCCGCAAAGGCCAAGTTGAAAATCCATCTTCAGCACATTGGAATGGAATCTCTTAGGTCAACTAACAAGACCCCGCCTTGCAGGGGTGCTGACACCGAACCACTCCGGAATCTCCTGCGACATGTGCCTCCATCTGCCATCATAAAGTACTGTGTCAACTAGGCTCCAGATGCTCTGGGCATCTTCTGAATGCTTCCAACTTCCCCTGACTGCAGAGAAGACCCAGTTCCCACTCCAACAACAGCTGGTGCCATATATGATGAAACTGTCATGGAGGCATCCTTGAGTCAGATTACCCCACATGACAAGGAATGGAAGCCAAGAGAAGTCGCCGTCAAATCCCCTCCTCTTAAGCAGGAACATCACCCTCACATGAGAACCCTTAAAAAGTCAGACTCCTGACTCCTTCCCATTCTTGAGTAGTCACACTGGGGCCAAGTGGAATATCCTGGGAACCTAGGAAAATCTCCTCAAAACAGGCTACACAAATTGATTGCTTAATAAAATCTCCTCGTTCTTCTTGAAAGACATTGTTTTATAGACATTTCAATTGTATTCTTAAACCTGTCCCATCAGGTAGAACATTTTGAGATCATGGAATGTTTGTTGAGTTTTTGCTTTATTTTGTTTTGTTTTTTGAGATGGAGTCTCCCTCTGTCACCCAGGCTGGAGTGCAGTGGTGCGATCTCGGCTCACTGCAACCTCCGCCTCCCAGGTTCAAAGTGATTCTCCTGCCTCAGCCTCCCGAGTAGCTGGGACTGCAGGTGCCTGCCACCACACCTGGCTAATTTTTTGTATTTTTAGTAGAGATGGGGTTTCACCATGATAGCCAGGATGGTGTTGAGTTTTGACTGAGCAGAATTAAATGTTTCTGGAATGAGACTGGGCATCACTGAGTCAAGAGAACCACAAAACGCATCTCCAGTCACTGATGGTGTTGGTCTTTCTCATTTCAGGTGTTCGGGCAGGCATGTCATAGTGTCTTATGATAAATTGTGCATTTCCCTGGTGACTGATGATGTTGAGCACATTTTCATATAACCATTGGCCATTTGTATATGTTCTTTTGTTTTGTCAGTTTTTTGCCCATTTTTTAAAAATTGGGCGTCTGTCTTTTTATTATTGTGTTACAGGAGTTCTTTACATATTATTGATACAAGTCCTTTGTCAGATGTATGTGTTGCAAATATTTTCTCCCAGTCTGCGGCTTGCCTATTGATTTTTCTTGATGGAGTTTTTCAGAATTTTGATGAAGTTTCATTTACATACACTGTTTTCTTTTATGACTTGTGCCTTCTGTAACCTCCCCAATAAATTTTTGCCTACCTGAAAGTCATGAAGATACTCCTCTGGGTTTTCTCCTAGTAGCTTTATTGTTTTAGATATTATATGTAAATATTATACCCATCTCAAATTGATTTTTAGTTATGGTACAAAGTAGGAATTGAGGTTATAGACACACACAAAGGGATATATATATATATATATATATATATATATATATATGAATATCCCATTGTTTCCATACAACTTAGTAAAGAGATTTTTCTATGTACATTAAATTGCTTTCACACTCATCAAAAATTATTTGGACATCTATTTGTGGGTGGTGCGTCTCTGGGCACTCTATTCTGTCCCACTGACCGACATGTACAGGCTTCCACCAGTGCCACCCTGACCTGATGCGTAGTCTTAAAGTCAAGTACTGTGAGTCCAGAAACTTTTTTCTTCTTTTCCAAGATAGTTTAGGCTATTGTTGGTCCTTTGCTTATCCAGACAAAACTTAAAATTGTCTTGTCAATTTCTGAATAAAAGTCTTCAGGCTATATAGTAAAGGCACAGAAACAAGGCTTTGCTATGAAAAACATGAAAGAAACTTTGAGGTGAATATCCTGGTGGCAAGCATGTGGGGGAGGAGAACAAATGACAAAATAAGGGACATGAGCCAGTGTGGAGGGTGCTCCATGGACTGACATGCCCTACCCCAAGAATCATAAGTTGAACCCCTTACCCCCAGTGTAATGGTATGTGGAGGTGGGCATTTGGAAGATAATTCAGTTTGTATGAGGTCATGTGGGTGGAGCCCTCATGATGGGATTAGTGCCCTTATACAAAATCATGCCAGAGAGCTTGCGTCCTCTCCCATCTCCACTATATGAAGACACAGCAAGAAGGCAGCCACCTGCAAGCCAAGAAGAGAGCCCTCACCAGGAGCCAATCAGCCTGCCTCCAGAGCTGTGGGAAATAAATCACAGTAGTTTAAGCCACCCAGTCTGCAATATTTTGTTATGACAGCCCAAGCTGACTAACAGGCTTTAGGCATAGAGGGGAAATTATCATGTGCCTTAAAGCTGACAATTTAATTTGATTCAAGGGGCCATTAGAACTTACAAATGGCAGATTGATCACAAGCATTATCTCCATTCCCTTCCAAAACCCAACTCAAATAACAGCAAAGGAAAATAGTAAACCCATAAATGCTAAGAGAATGGCAGAAGAGATAATTCAATCAACTTTTTGAAGGTGAAAAGCACATGAGGCGATAGTAACTAACCTAAACTTAACAGAGAAAGTTAAAACCAAGAGGCTGCAGAGGATGCCAAGGAGTAGCAAGGATTTGTTCTGCTGAGCCCTGGAAAGGATCAGGAACTTGAGGCAATGGCTCCCATAGACACATGGGACTAAGACAGGAGCAGGGAGGCCACTGGATCCCTTTCCCAGCAGCCACAGAAGAGCAGCATTGTCAAACAGGAATATAATGTGAGCCCTGGATGTAATTTTAGATTTTCCAGCAGCCACATTGAGAAAGGTAAAATTAATTTTAATAATATACTTTACTTAACCTAATATATCATTATTTCAATGTGTAATCAATACTTTACAAATTGAGATAAGGTATAATCAGTACTTTAAAAACTGAGATATTTTACTGTTTTTTGTAATGTCTTCAAAATCAGGTATGTATTTTATACTCACTGCACATCTCAATTCTGACCAGCCACATTCCCAGTGCTCAGGGACCATCAGTGGTGAGAGGTTATGGTATTAGACAGCATCAGTCTAGTGTAACACAACTAAGGAGACCCTGAGCACAAAGACTCAGGCATGGGGAGAGTTAGGCATCTGGAATGAACTGAAAACAGAAGCTCTAAATAAAAACCTTCATTCTGAACAGTGATACTCACAGCTTCCTCTCACCCCCAAACCAGAACACAAACAATGACTCTCTTCTCTCCCCAGCCCCCAGTTCAGGAGATTTGGTCCTTTTCAGTACCTTGGAAGAAAGAGAAGCAATTTAGAGGGCAAAATTAAAACTTCAGAAGTCAGTAAACTCAAAGAATTAATAGAAGATATCACGTCCCTAAAGCAGTACCAGGATACCCTAAAAATGAGGAAGATATTTTGAAAATTAAAAATAGTACAGCTAAGTAAAAATGTCAACAGAGGGCTGGATTTAAAAAGACAACATAATCCGGCAGACAGGAGGAAAGATTAAAAAAATGAACTACAGAAGAGAAAAAGATAAGCAATTAGAGGATTAAGCCAGGAGATTCAACATGCAAAGGAGTTCAAGAAAAAGACAGTAGAAAAGACACTGACAGGAAATTAACAAAGAAAAATATGAGAAAAATTTCCTGGAAGTGATATCTGACTTTCAAAAGTATGTGCATATATTACTTCGATAACATTAAAATTTATTTAAAAACAAAAACTATTATAAAAAAAAAAAAGAAACCATTAGACTTTGCTGTGGTGTCTAAGGATGGGGGTAATGGGGTTATCGATCCTTCATGATGAACACAATTTCTGTTCCTAGCACCTGGCAAGTATTAACTGACCAGAGCAGCAAAGCCATCGGAGAGGTTGCCTCCCTGTTTCCCACCCCACCCCTTGTTCTATGGCACTGCTTTAATGCAACAACAACCAAAAATCCTCTGGGCTTCACATTGCAGAAAATCTCTTTTGTACTTTAAGGCATTTTTGTTCACATTCAGAATCTGTGGTCTAGACATGTCTTTGGCACTTGTCATCATCATCCCAGGGAAATGGAACTCAAATGAAAGGAAGGGTGGGGAGTGCCTTAGAATAATCCCCTGGAAGAAGAGACTGCAGAGCACATTCCCCCCCTCAATAGGCAGGCCTGGCTCCAGTGCTGACTGTACCAAGGGTGCAGGGTGGGAAGGGCAAGGCGGTGGTCTTGGAATCCCTGGGACCGGGGGAGTGGCAAGGGGGTGAGTCCATGGATGCCCTCAGTGGGTCCCTGTCTTCAAGGGCTCCCACATCAGAACACGCAGAGGACTCTAAAGGCAAGGTCCAGGAATCCACCTTTAACGGGAACCCCACCCCTCCATGTTACCCCCATTCATTCTCTTGCACACCTGCCAAAATTAGAGGACCACTGGGACACATAGGAGCACTGGAATTGGAATCACAATGGTACTTCTTCCAAATGCAGACATCTGTGATCCACCCCCAAATGTATTAAATGAAAATCTGCTAGGCACAGTGGTTCACCGGGTGTGATGGTGTGCACCTGTGATTCCAGCTACTCGGGAGGCTGAGGTGGGAGGACCACTTGAACCTAGGAGGCCAAGGCTGCAGTGAGTTGAGATTGCACCACTGCACTCCAGCTTGGGTGACAGAGCAAGACCCTGTCTCAAAAAAAAAAAAAAAGACAAATATATATGTATATATAAAGAGAACAGAGTGCTGAGAGCTATTCTCATGTGCTCCTCTACTTAAAAATCTCTGGATCGATGGCTCTCAAACTCATGTGTATTTTAGAATCTCCCAGGAAGTATTATAAAAATGAAAATACCTAGGTTCCATGTCTTCTGAGTTGTGCAGTCATGAGTGAGGCCCAGGAATCTGCATTTTGACTGGCTCCCCATGATATTAGATGCAGGTAGTCCTGAGAGCTCACTGCTGAAAAACACAGCTGTATGCTCTGGAGCTTACATTTGCCTCAGACCACATCTCCAGAAGACCCCTTTGGTGTGCACCCATCTTCCTCAATGGGCTGAAAGAATCTTACATGGGAATCTGGGTTCAAACATCCAGATACTTCCCCAGCAAACACTCATCCGATTGCACCTACACTCACAGCTTAAAACAAGACAGGTTGAGAACTTTAGGCTCAGGACTTTTTACCCCATTTGCTTCTTGCTGACCTTGAGGATGTGCGGCTGGGAGAAGTACTTATGTTGTCCATTTATTTAAACCATCTCTGCCGGAAAAAAAAAATAGGCTCATCATATGCTTGGGACCTTTATGTTATGACGGTGGGTGGTGTGGCCATATGTGTGAATATATGTGTGTATTACACAAATGCCTCTATAGACAGTGCTCAGGAATTGGATCTGTGCCAAGGGCAGATATTAAGGAGACATTTGATTAAGATCAAGCCCTGCCCAGTCATTTGAAGTGTATGTTAACAAAGAGTCAGGAAAAGGGGTCTGAGTGCCAATTCTCCAAGAACATGTGGAGGGCAGCCCCAGCTTGTGTGTGTGCTGTCCGGGAGGCAAACAACACTCCCTACCCAACTGCTGGAAACCAGATGAGAGAGTGGCCGTGCCACGCTACTGCTGCAGGCAAGGGAATGGGCTTCTTGAAGAAAACATTTTGGATAAGTTCTAGAGGCCAGATAACTGCTCTGGGGAAGTTCAAAGACCTGCAGAGAGAACACAGCTCTCCCTAAAGGCAAGCGTCTGGTCATCGCTTCCCCAGGGGCATTCTCATCCAGGCCAGCACAGCTCTTCATGGAGAATCAAGACTGACAGGAATTAGAAAAATGACCAGAATGAGGCTGTCCGCAGGGTTTCCAAACAAGACAATGCTGCCTGGGCCCAGTGCCTCTGCCCGCCCTCCTGCTTCTAAAGGAGGGTGCCCCACAGGCTCTCAAATCTGGGCCCTTAATTAATCCTCCTGTGTCTCCAGTGCTCTGCATGTGAACAGCAGCAACGATCTACAAAGAAGCACTTACACCTAGAACACATTTACTAGTCCGTTCTCACACTGCTTTAAGGGAATACCTGAGACTGGGTAATTTATAAGAAAAGCGGTTGAATTGGCTCATGGTTCTGCGGGCTGTACAGGAAGTGTGGCAGCATCAGCTTCTGGGGAGGCCTCTGGGAGCTTTCAATCACTGCAGAAGGCAAAGGGGTGTGAGGTGTCTCACATGGTGGGAGCGGGAGGAAAGGGGGGAGGTGCCACATACTTTTAAATGACCAGGTCTCACGAGAACTCACTCACTATCACAAGACGAACAGGGAAATCCACCCCCATGATTCAATCAACTCCCACCAAGCCCCACCTCCAACACTGGGGATTACAATTTGACAGGAGATTTGGGCTGGACACAGATCCAAGCCAGATCAACACACAAGGACAATCATCATACTCCGAAACACCTTAGGCACTAACGGGGTTACAAATCCATCTTTCGCATGGGATGTTAATGATCTGGGGAGGGCTTCTATTTGGGAAAGGTGGGTCATACAATGAGAGACAAAGTACTGAAGCTGATGTTTCCTGGCATTATGGTGGGGCATGTACACGTTTTTTTTTCTTTTTCTTTTTTCTTTTTTTTTTTGTTTTTTTTGTTTGTTTGTTTGTTTTGAGATGGAGTCTCGTTGTGTTGCCAGGCTGGAGTGCAGTGGTGCAATCTCAGCTCACTGCAACCTTCACCTTCCACCTCCAGGTTCAAGCGGTTCTCCTGCCTCAGCCTACCAAGTAGCTGAGATTACAGGCACACACTGCCATACCCAGCTAATTTTTGTATTTTTAGTAGAGACAGGGTTTCACCATGTTGGCCAGAATGGTCTCGATCTCCTGACCTTGTTATCTGCCCACCTCGGCCTCCCAAAGTGCTGGGATTACAGGTGTGGGCCACCGTGCCTGGCCGTGTACAAGTTTTTAAAATAGAAAAGAGTGCAGCAATATGACAAATTCAGTCAGTCAAACCAGAACTCTCCAGGGTTTATCAATGCAATCTGATTGCAGTTAGAATTTTGCAGTGCACCAAGTATACTATCAACATATCAAAATGATATTGATGACAATGGTGATGATCACATCCTCATCATTTTCTGAGCATAGACTATGGTCCAACCCCTTAATATTTTACATGTATTTACTTTATTTATTCTTACAACAGTCCTGGTATCACCTCCACTTTATTAATGAGGAAACCGAGGCCCAGACAAGTGAAGTTACTTGTCCAAATCCACACAACTAAAACTGAGAACTTGAGGCAGCCTTACATCAGTACCCATGGCTGTCACCACTGTTCAGTCAACACAATAGACAGTCTATCATTTTTCAGTTTTGCTCTTTGTTGGAGAAAAGAATGAAAATGGAAAGGGTTGGAATGGATTTGAGGGAAATCTGGGAGGAGTTTAAAGTCTAAAGAAAATGAGTGAAAGAGCTCTTGGATAGTTCCAGGGCCTGACAGTGATGGAGGGAAGCTTGCAAGTCCCGTCTTCCTGGTAAAAGAAACTATGGAGTCAGATTGCTCCAGGGCCCAAGCCTCACTCTTGGAAACCACACTCAGATCAGCCCATGCAACACCTTTCCCCGGGGGTCGGACTGCCCCCTGAGACATCACACAGACCTCCAAGCAGGGTTTTCCATGCAGAAGCCTCTGGAGGATGAGCGCAGAGATGGAAGCCCTTCTCTCCCATGTGAATGGGCACCTGCAGCCCCATCAGGCATCATTAAGGAGCATGCCGGCTGCTTTTTCCAATGGCATTTGTGATGCTGAAGGACTCTTCTCTATGCAGATTCACCCCCGCCCCCCGCCTTTTTTTCTAATAGATTTCTTTTTATGTAACATCTATTTACATTTCATAGAAGCATTTCATGGCCCATACTAGGGGAAGCACACACTGGCTTAGGTGCTGCTGGTGATAACAAATGCAAGACCACCTCTTCCGTCAGAGATCTTACACTCCCATTTCCAAGACAGGATCAACTCACACCAAACTAGAGAACAACGTAAGGAGAGTCCCTTCTAGCCAAAAGGTGCTCTGTGCAAACTAACAGGAAAATGGGGACATGTCCCTTACTCCAGGGGCATTTAGCCCCACACCAGGGCACACTGCTGTGAGCAGAGAGCATGGACTAGACTTTTGTCCCAGCTCATCCTCTTGGCCAGATGCCTTGTGCAGTGAGCAGCTTACACAACCTTACATGAAAATAAGACCCAATAAATTAAATATAACCCCATTTCAGTAAGTTTATTACCAATAGTTGAAAAAAGGACAAGAAGGGCATAGTTATCAAAGAACATTCCACAGCTAAATCTCCAGGTGCCCCAGCCTCACCGCAACTTCCCCTAGACTCTGCCTTCCTTCTGTTTTGCACGCATTGTCTGTGTTTCTGTCTCAAAGCCCAATTCCCCTCCCTCTCGCTGACTCGAAGACCTCTCATCTTCAGTTGACCCTTCTTTCGAGCCCCAGCAGTCTCCTCTTTCTATCGAATCATTCCAATCAATTAACAAATGCTGAGATGGCTCTCAGCTTAAAAAACAAACATTTTGACCGCATCTTTTCCAACTCTTGCCCCAATTCTCTCCACTCCCTTTCTTGGTGAAGCTCCTCAAAGAAGATGTCTGTACGGGCCATCTCCCTTCCCTGCCCCTAATCTGGGGGTGCCTCTGCAAGCCTGGCACAGACTTGGTCCCCCCAACCAGCTTAGGATACAGTGGTACCTGGCACTTACTGCACCAGGCTTGGCCTTTGGGGCATCAGTGACAACGGAGACAGAAGTACTCCCAGCTTATCCTCCTGACACATGACCATCATAACGCACGAATTCCCTGAAGCAATGAGACTCCCGTGATTCTATTTCTCTTGCTCTTCCCTTGTATTCAAGTGTCTGTCATCACCAGTCCATCACGGTCTTCAGTGCTCTTCAGCAACTTGCAAAGCATAGAAGTTCCCTAGGTCAGGGCTTGCAGACTCAAATCCTTCCAGAGTCCAAGAACAGTATGAATAGGGAGACCCAGCGGGACTGAGAAATCCCAGATGAAGAGGAGTGACATGGAGGCTTAGTGCAGGGGAGCCACAGGGAGGGGTGGGGCCATTGCCAACTTGAAGGCGACAAGCCCTGCCCTGTCTGAAGGGGCAGCTCCTGCTGGGTTCAGGCCAACTGTTGCTTTGCTGGAATATGGGCTTATTGCTGTTCCAAACTCTAATTTTTCAAGAGAAGGTGGAAATCTGGCTTTTTATGTGATATCTCCAGGTATTTAAAAGTTGGCTACTAATTCATACTTTCTTCAAAATACTGTGTGGACCAACAAACCAGAGGCCAATCAAAATGCATATGGGCACCAGGGCTGGCAACAGGCCTTCAGGGTGCTACCTTGGCCTGATGTTTTCATCCTGAGTTCAACCTCCCTTTGATTATTTCTCCCAAGTTCCCCACAATTTTATTATTTCCTTTTCGTTCTCTCCAGCTCTCTTCTTGGGTCTTAGACATGGAACCAGGAGATAGATGGACAGAAAGCAATGTTCTTCCCCACATACTGAACTTAGAGATTCATTACTGATTCACATTGTAATTATGAGTCAAGAAGACTTTTTTCTCAACTTCTTTCTTATATTTCTATTCTAAATCAGAGCACAAAGAATAAACTTCCAGGGTCACCCACCAGATGACAGAGCCACCCAATGGGAATCACCCACATCATTTGTGAGCTCAAAGCCCCAAGCATACGTCTGACCAGAAAATTAAAAGGCAAATGGGACAAGCACTGAGCCAGAGGAACCAAAGACTGAGCTCTCTCCTCATTTAACACAGGGATCTCCAATGAGAATGCCTT
Organism: Pan paniscus; assembly: GCF_029289425.2. Taxonomy (NCBI): domain Eukaryota; kingdom Metazoa; phylum Chordata; class Mammalia; order Primates; family Hominidae; genus Pan; species Pan paniscus. The sequence goes on from NC_073260.2 coordinate 43,818,018, forward strand.
CCACGCTTGTTACTCCTAAGAGTGATGGTTGCTAAGGCCAGGGGTGGGCCTGGGGACTGTGTGGTGCTGAGCTGTCAGCAAGGCCATTCTTACCTGCATTCACCTGCATTTCAGAAGCCTGGAAATTAGCAGAACTCCAGCGTTGCTCAGCAGAAGCTTATCCTTCTGCATCAAAGTAGTAGCTGAAAGAGCTGCCATCTTAGGTTAAGATGTTTAGCCTGCCTAAAACAGTGTATTTCTGAGGAAGAGTACATATCACTCATTTATACTTCCTTTTTACCTTAGTATTATGTATGTTTCAGACCTTTCCTAAGGGATATGTGTAGAAGAGGAGTTTCTCCAGGAGTCGAAAGGGGGATTCGCTGAAGAGCTTGGACACTGAGGCGCTACAGAGCATGCCGTGCTCACCAATGTCCATGGGCTCCTTCCACGGTTAGGTGGGTGGCATGATGGTTGTAGCCAAGGGCATCGCACTTCTGATTCAGGTGGTTAAGAACCTGGTGCTCCTTTTACTCTTTCTCTTCTGTCCACATGACTAGAAGTACCTGAGCCAACTCAGATCACAAAGCCACACCATGATCCCTGAGTCACTGCTTGGAGGACCACTGCCATGGAGCCACCCAGTTCTCAACAGACTTTGCACACCTCAGAAACACACTTGTATTCAGTTATTGGAATTTGAGGACTATTTGTTATAACAGCTAGCATGAATTACTATAACTAATACAAAAGAGAAACTGGAAAGGGTGGTCAAAATGTATGCACAGTCCTTTCCACAGCCGCTGGGCTGAGCTACAGGAAGTGGAAGCTGTGGTTATTCCACCCCTGTAACTGCTGTCCCCAGGTCCTGAGATAATGTCCACCTGTTCTTTGAGATAATGTCACCCAGATCTCCAGATCTTAAGGACCCATCTGGAATGTGGCCCCCTCCACTGTAGAACCCACATGGTTGCCACGGTTTTGCCTCATCGCGGGCACATTAACAGGTAAGGCCTGCGCGATTTTGCTGAGGAAAATGCAGCTCCCTTCAAGGTTGCCTCTGAGCTTAGGCAGTGAAAAGTTGTCTTAATAGAAAAAGTAGACCAGGTAGGACAGAGGAAGATTTGTGCCTGATTGCAAGAAAGCCACCCTATCTGCCATGGGTGAAGAAGGAGGGGAGAGCGATGACTTTACCTCTTCCGCTTGTTTTGCTAAATTGGTTTGACAGAGTTTCAGCAACAGCTTCAACTCCAGAGAAGCTACTCCAGAATGGCAAATTTGGTTTTCAGGCTCCAGTTATAGAGGCATGACCCCTGATCATCCAGATAGACAGAGAGAACCTTAACTTGGTTAAATAGATACTGTAAGGGATATAGATTAAACTGGCTTCCATCAAAAAAGGTCCATCTTCTTTGCCCCCTAAAAGAAAGAAACAAAATAAATAAATAATAAGAAGACAAGGGCCAGGCATGATGGCTCATGCTGGTAATTCCAACATTTTGGGAGGCTGAGGCAGGAGGATCACTTGAGCCCAGGAGTTTGAGACCAGCCTGGGCAACATAGCAAGACCACATCTCCACAAAAATAAAAACAAAAACAAATATTAGCTGGGTGTGGTGGTGCATGCCTCTAGTCTCAGCTGCTCAGAAAGCTGAGGCAGGAGGATCACGTGAGTCTAGGAATTTGACACTACAGTGAGCTATAATCGCGCCACTGTACTTCAGCCTGGATGACAGAGTAAGACCCTGTCTCTCAAAAAAAGTTTTTTTTTTCAAAGACAAGGAAGGAGCAGAGGAGGAGAAAGAAGAGACGAATGTCCCTCCTTATTTGACACAAATGCAGAAAGATACACAGTTGACCATTGAGCACTGTCAGAGTTATGAGTGGTGATCCCTTGAGCCGCCAAAAATTCACACAGAACTTTCAACTCCTTAAAAACCTAACTACTAATAGCCTACTTTTGACTGGAAACCAAGAAGATAAGCAGTTGATTGACACATATTTTGTATGTCTTATGTATTACATACTGTATTCTTACAATAAAGTAAACTAGAGAAAATAAAATGTTACTAAGAAAATCATAAGGAAGAGAAAATACATTTACTAGTCTATAAGTGAAAGCAGACCATCCTAAAGACCTCATTGTCTTCATGTGGAGTAGGATGAGGAGGACGAGGAGGAGGAGGGGTTAGCCTCGCTGTCTCTGGGGGCAGAGATGGAAGGAAAACCATGTACAAGTGGACTTGCGCAGTTCAAATCCGCGTTGCTCAAGAGCCACCTGCATGTTTTGCGATCCCAGGATCCAGTTTCCATTATCTGGAAAGAGTTCCAGCACTTCTGAGTCCCATTGTCCCTTGCTCAGGCAGCATTCGTGGATTAATTTCTTATCCTCAGCATGACGATGTTAGGTGCCCTGTGGTTTGACCCCTCAGCTCACCCATTCAGGTGGGAAGAACTTCTCTTTCTGCTTATTTAGCACAGGCGGGTAGGAAACTAACATCAGTCTTTTTCAGGTGGCCACTGCCCCCGGCCAGAGTGAACAGGACCAGGGACTCTCTGGGGGGTCTGGCAGGAACCATGGCTGTGGCTGAGGAAGCACTCTGGTATGTATCAAGTGCAGCATGTGTCCTGACTCGTGAGGCTGCCCCAGATCCAATGCATAAAAGGGAGAATCCAGTTGGCCCCACTGTAGTAACATGCCTACCGCTTGGCCAGGGAGAGCAGGGCGCCTTGATTGACAGTCTACCATGCGGGTGAGCTAATTCCCTGGAATGCACAGGACGGGGATGAGGTCATTTCCTGGAAAGGAAATGGGGTGCTATTAGCATGAACGGGGAGCAGCAAAAACAACAAATGTCCATTCTACCTCCTTTCTAAGTTCATAGATTTGATTTTAGCCCAAGACTCCTGGAGACTGATGCTTTCATTCAAAGGCTTGGCCTCCATGGAAAGGTGGAAAAGCATGCCCTGGTTGGGTGGTAAAGAGAGAACACCACTCCATGCAGTGTCCTGACACTGGAAACTGATGACTGACCTGGATGCTCATTTCCTCCTGTGAAATTATTCCTCTCCTATTTCAGAAATGAGGAAGGTGGGGCAAAGATGAGAAAACTGCCCAACATCATCAGCTAAGCAGAAACCTGCCATGCGTCCGAGATCTCTGTCTTAAGGCTCAACCTCCCGACCCCAAGCATCCCTCTCGGTCAACTTCCCCTGCTGACAGGAGGGTCCTGGGGGGCTGAGGGCCTCACTACCACTGGAACCATTTCTGAAAGCACGCATCCTCCTGGGGTAGGGGCATGGGGCGTGGCTGTAGGCTTGACTTGAGGCTGACTGTTCCTGTCAAGGCTGGGGAGGGAGGGGACCAGGAAGGGGGTCAGGAACGGGAAGGAACACAACGTGACAGATTTCAAAAGGTGACAATATTTTCCTGAAAATATAGTGTCTATGTGCAGTAGGTTTCCATATAACTAACCTTCTCTCTTGAGTTTGAGCTGGGAATTGATTTTTTTTTTTTTTTTTTTTTACGGGAAAAGGAAATGCATGGGTGTGGAGCTGCCAGCAGCGAGGGAAGTTCCCAGGCGACTTGTCATGATGCAATTTATAGACCCAAGTCTCAGAAAGGCTGTGGCGGGCTGAGGAGAGGGTGTGATTTGCTGACAGTGGAGCCTGGCACCTGGCACCCATCCACGCCGCTGAGCTCAGCATGCACGTGTGTCGCCGGGACACGACCGCATCAGGGCCATTGAAGTGAAAAGGGCAGAAGGCAAATGCACTCATCCAGAGCGGACATAAAAAAGGAACCCGGAAAGCAACAGAGAGGGGAAGGGGAGCTGGCTCCAGGGTGAGGGGCCTCCCATGACCTCTCCGAGACCTGACTTGCCGCAGCTAATTGAACCTGCCCTCCGCTCCTGAAACACACATAGCATGGATGCTGGCAAGGTCTTCCTGCCCAAGAGAAGAACGTCCCTTTCGCTGTCAGTCCAGCTCTTCTGGGAAGTGGACAAATGGACCTCAAGGGACAGAATCAAATAACTTGACTCCCACCCTGTCCCCGAGGCTTTCCCCAGAGCCACAGAGACCAGAGGAAGCGGCTGGAAGACTCTGCGAGAGCCCATTAGGCAGCAAGTCCTGACAGTCCACATGGCGTCCCCGGCCTAGGGCCGCAGCGGTGTTTACAGAGCCCGGGGGCCCTGCCAGAGCTAACATGCCACACACTCGGCCCATCTTGGCAGGCTGGAAAAAGTCAACCATTTTCCTCTGGATCCCGATGGCTGTGGCTCAAAACATTCCGCACAGCTACATTTGCTTCCCTCCCCTCACATCCCTTCAGAAAACCCACACATCTGTATACACACTTGAAAATAAATAAGCATAAATGCAGAATCCACACTGAAGGTGGGGGGCAGGACAGGCCTCGGGGGCTCCTCTCTGCACGGACCCTGCCTGAAGCTGCTCTCCTGCCCCACCCCGGGCAGCCCACCTCAGGTTGGGCTCCAACTGCAGCATTTTCTAGAAGTGTGAGAACTCTTACCAACGTGCTACCTGGCTCTGTGGCTCCCCAGTCAACACAAACACAATTTTGAGGTCTGCAGTTCAAATTTGCTTCCCCTACAAGCTTCTGAGCTGGGTTCATAGGGCAAAAAGGCCCGAGTTTCTTTTCAAGTCAATTGGAAACCCTCCAAGCCAAGACCCGTCCCCATACACCAACTTTACCAAGGTTTTCCTTCTCACTAACACAACAAAAGATAAAGCCTCTGCTCTGCTCTTTTTGAGCTTATTCTTGTCCATTTTTCAAACTCGGCCTCGTTGTTTTGATCCTCTTGGATCCTGGGGATTGAAAGTGCCACCTGATTTCTGGAAGCCTGGAGGTGCACAGGTGGTCCTGTCCTCTTGGCATGCTGTGGGCTCTAGGACTGCATGTGGGGCAAGGGAAGGCAGTTGGGGTTTGAAGCCAGGCTAATTCAGGGTGCCGCTGAACAACAGCTACCACAGAGAAAGCAGAGAGCCATGCACACACACTCACCAGGGGCCAGCAAAGGGTGGTGCCATCTGCAGCTGCATTGTTGACCGTCACATAGCTGCTTCTCACACTTGGGTGTCTACAAAATGGCCACGATATCAGTTGCTATGGTAATGGGCATCCTGGTGAGTGTGCCAGGAGCCAGCCTTTTGCCCCTAAAACCTCAGCCTCCAGTGGGCAACTGGCTGGGCCCTCCTCTGACTGGCAGACATCTTTCTCCCGTCGAAGTGCAGCTCCCAGCACCTCCTCTGCAAAGCTCCCTCACCCCGGTACATCCAATCACCCCTCAGGATTTGAAAACCCATTTTCTCCCTCACAGTTTTAAGATGACATTTTTAAAAACTTTTATTGTGAGTTTAAATAGTTGCAGAGAATGTCATTTCCTTACTATTGTAAATATTAGCATTTTAAAATAAAACCATTACATCACTCTTTTAAACTCTGCCAATGGAACTAAGTAGCAGAGCAATTCTGTACCCACCATGACCAATTTTTAAAATACATGAAAAGTCTTCTTTATTTGCTTCTTGTTCCATTTTCTCCTTGAACTCATATTTCCATTCCATTTACTCCTCGTACTTCTTAGCAATTGTCCTTTGCTAAGGAATATCTTAGCAATTGTCATGTTTGAAAGTTATTTTCATACATGACCATCATTATCATTCTATTCTGACACAAAAATGCACATACACTAAAATTTTAATTTCAGTATCATTGTAAGACTGTAAGGTTTAAACAGCTTTTTCTAGACCAAGTTTATAATTTCAATAATCATCAGAATACAATTGATCAAAACAACATAGCTCTATAATGTGTTTAAATAAATAATCAAAAAGGTGTTTTTTTCAATCAGCTGATATACTCACAGATGAAAATTACTTATTGCTAAAATGAAATGGGGTCCAAAATTAATTCTATTTCTATTTCACATTTTTAGAAAGAAAATTGTGAGAAACTTTGTTCTCCTCAAAAACAAGAGATCAATGAAAGGAGTTTTATGATGTCAAAAATTACATTATAATCTATTATCAAAAATTAGTAATGACCTGTCACCTGACAAATCAACTTGGTCCCCCTTCAATTTTGTCAAAAGAAAAGAAATGGAAACCATGAGACATGAAAATGTATTTGTTACCCAGTCATTTGTCATTCACTGTCTTGATTCTGGGAAATACACCAAAAAGACTGCCCCCAAACTTCTCAGATGACTGCTAATTATACCTGCTACTCATTTACTTAGAGATTCCTTGTTAACATGGAAAAGGTTAGGAAAATTAAAATACTAGTCATTTTAACACAACTTTGCCAATACAATTTTTTTTTTTTTTTTTTTGCTTTTCAAATTGAGAGTAATTCACCTACCAGAAAGATCACTCTTTTAAAGTGTGCAATTTAGTGGGTTTTGGTATCTTCAGAAAGTTGTGCAGCCATCACCACTGTCTAATTCCAGGACATTTGCATCTCCCCAGCAAGAAATTTCATACCCATTAGCAGCTACTCTTCATTCCCCGCTCCACCCTCACGATTTTCAATAAAGTTATTTTATCTCATCATATGCTTTAAGTACATTTTCATCCAAATCATGGCATTTTAGATGCAGCTCATTCAGTTCATGGAAATGCCTGCCATGTAACCTATTTGGCAAAGCAGTCCACTCATCAAGCCAGCAGCCAAGCCAGATCTAGCTTCAGTTAGGAAAAAACTGATTTCAATTTCAAAGCAATGTGTTAATATGCATCCCTTCCCAACCATCTTACTTCTGAATTCTAATTCTGAGATGAGAGATTGATGTACAAGGCGTATTGCATACCTCAGGTTTCATTCCAGACCACCGCAATAAAACAAATATCACAAACATCACAATAAAGTGAGTCACACATTATTTTGGTTTCCTAGTGCATATAAAAGTTATGTTTACACTACACTGTAGTCCATTAAGTGTGCAATAGAGTTATGTTTTTTAAAGATGTACATGCCGTAATTCAAAAATATTTTATTGCTAAAAAAATGCTAATGATCATCTGAGCGTTAAGTGAGTCACAATCTTTTTGCTGGTAGAGGGCCTTGCCTTGATGTTGATAGCTGCTGACTGATCAGGGTGGTGGCAGCTGAAGGCTGGGGTGACTGTGGCAATGTCTTAAAATAAGACAACAGTGAAGTCTGCCACATCAATTGACTCTCCCTTTCACAAAAGATTTCTCTGTAGCAGGTGATGCTGTTTGATAGCATTTGACCCACAGTAGACCTTCTTTCAAAATTGGAGTAAATCCTCTCAAACCCTGCAATGCTTTATCAACTAAGATTATGGAATATTCTAAATCTTTTGTTGTCATTCAACAATGTTCACAGCAGCTTCACCAGGATCAGAGTCCATCTCACTTTCTTTGCTCATCCATGAGAATCAACTCCTCATACATTAAAGTTTTATCATGAGATTGCAGCAATTCAGTCACACTTTTGGACTCCACTTCTAATTTTAGTTTTCTTGCTATTTTCACCATATCTGCAGTGACTTCCTCCTCTGAAATGTTGGCCCCTCAGAGTCATCCATAAGGGTTGGAATCCAGTTCTTCTAAAGTCCTGTTAATATTGATACTTTGACCCCTTCCATAAATCACAAATGTTCTTAATGGCATCTACTATGGTGAATCCTTTCTAGAAGGTTGTCAATGTACTTTGCCCAGATCCATTAGAGGAATCACTAAGTATGGTAGCTAAGGCCTTATGAAATGTATTTCTTAAATACTGAGTCTTGAAAGTCAAAATGACTGCTTGATCCATGAGCTGCTGAATGGATGTTGTGTTCACAGGCATGAAAACAATGTTGATCTCCTTGCACATCTCTGTTGGAGCTCTTGGGTGACCAGGTACATTAACAATGAGCAGTAATATTTGGAAAAGAATCTTTGTTTCTGAGCAGTAGTTCTCAATAGTGGGCTTAAAATCTTCAGTAAACCATGTTGTGAACAGATGTGCTGTCACCCTGGCTTTGTTGTTCCATTTATAGAACACAGGCAGTAGATTTAGCCCAGTCCTTTTTTTTTTTTTTTTTTTTTTTTTAATTTTATTTTTGAGAGGGAGTCTTGCTCTGTCACTCTTGCTCTGTCACCCAGGCAGGAGTGCAGTGGTATGATCTCGGCTCACTGCAACCTCTGCCTCCGGGGTTCTAGTGATTTTCCTGCCTCAGTCTCCCAAGTATCTGGGACTACAGGTGCACACCACCACAACCAGCTAATTTTTGTGTTTTTTAGTAGAGATGGGGTTTCACCATATTGGCCAGGCTGGTCTCGAACTCCTGACCTTGTGATCTGCCCACCTGAGCCTCCCAAAGTGCTGGGATTACAGGCGTGAGCCACTGTGCCCGGCTCCTAACTCTTAAGGGCCCTGGGATCTTCAAAATGGTAAATGAGCATTGGCTTCAACTTATAGTCACCAGCTGCATTCGCCTCTAACAAGAGAGTCAGCCTGTCCTTTGAAGCCAGGCACTGACTTCTCTTCTCTAGCTATGAAAGTCCTAGGTAGCATCTTCTTTGCATTTAAGGCTGTTTTACCTACATTGAAAATCTGTTGATTGGTGTGGCCACCTTCATCTTAGCTAGATCTTCTGGATAACTTGCTGCAGCTACTACATCTCCACTTGCTGTTTCACTGTGTACTTTTATGTTATGGAGATGGCTTCTTTCCTTAAACCTTGTGAACCAGCCTCTGCTAGCTTCTGACTTTTCTTCTGCAGCTTCCTCACCACTCTCAGCCTTCACAGAATTGAAGAGATTCAATCCTGAGCCTTGCTCTGGATTAGGCTTTGGCTTAAATGAACATTATAGCTAGTTTGACCTTCTATCCAGACCACTCAAACTTTCTCCACATCAGCAATAAGGCTATTTTGCTGTGTTATCATTCGTGTGTTCACTGGAGTAGCACTTTCAATTTCCTTTACGAACTTTTCCTTTACATTCACAATTTGGCTAACTGTTTGGCTCAAGAGGCCTAGCTTTTGGCCTATCTCAGCTTTCAACATGCCCTCCTCATTCAGCTTAATCATGTCTAGCTTAATCATTTAATGTCAGAGATATGCAACTCCTCCTTTCACTGGAACACTTGTTAGCCATTAGGGTTATTAACTGGCCTACTTTTAACATTGTTTTGTCTCAGGGAGGCCCAAGGCAAGGGATATAGACAAGGAACGGGCAGTCAGAACACACACAGCATTTATTGATTAAGTTCGCCATCTTTTATTGGAATGGTTCATGGTGCCCCAAAACAATTAAAATAGGCCAGGAGCGGTGGCTCACACCTGTAATCCCAGCACTTTGGGAGGCCGAGGTGGGTGGATCACTTGAGATCAGAGTTTGAGGCCAGCCTGACCAACATGGCAAAACCTTGTCTCTACTAAAAACACAAAAATTTGCCAGGCGTGGTGGTGGGTGCCTGAAATCCCGGCTACTGGGAGACTAAGGCAGGAGAATCGCTTGAACCTGGGAAGCGGAGGTTGCAGTGAACCAAGATCTCACCACTGCACTCAAGCCTGGGCGACAGAGCCAGACTCCATCTCAAAAAATAAAAATAAAAAACCCACAATTACAGTAGTAACATCAGAGATCATTGATCACGGATCACCATAACAGATATAATATAAAAAGTTTGAAATATTGCTAAAATTGCTAAAATGTGACACAGAGACATGAAGTGAGCACGTGCAGTTGGAAAATGGCTCGGTTAGACTTGCTCGATGCAGAAGCCTTCCATTTATAAATAAAGCGATATCTGCAAAGTGCAAATAAAGCAAAGAGCAATGAAACGAGGCGAGGCCATGGTGGCAAATGATTGGTAGACCAGCTGTTCATCTCAGAGAGGGACATCAAGAAAGTACAGCACCATGCCGTGAATCAATTGCCTCCATGAAAGAAAGCCTTTGCGATTGCCTTTGATACCCTCCTCCCTTCATTTTTGTGGACTCTTTCTTTAGGGACATACGTTCTTTGATATTATTTATTTAGGGGATGGAAGAAGTGAGCTTCTTGGACAGAAATTCTCATCAATCCTGCTGCCTCACTCTACAAAACATCTGAGTTCAAAACACTCCAACTCAGGTCAAAATATCCCTCTTCCGAACACGACATTTTGCCCTTAGCGGAACCACGCTAGCATAGGGAGGTGTGCTGGACAGAGTGCACCGTGTGGCTCTCCTCCAGGGAAGCCTTTGCTACCCAGCTGTGGGAGTGAGGCCAGCAGATGGCCTCCAGCTGTTAGCTCCTTCAGAGTCAGCCTCAGCTGCAGGGAGGCCAGCCTAGTCTGCCTTTTCTGCCCAAAGAGAGCCACCTTGGTGGGCAATGCTTGCTCCAGCACATCCGCCGGGGCTGACTAAGCGTTTGTCAGGTCTACAGCGAAGTTTGACTTCTTCTGCCCAATCTTGCTTCCTCCCCTGTTCCTTGACAGTTGTTGACCCCTAATAAATATCTGGCACCCCAAACTCTGTCTCAGCTTCTGCTTCTGAGACCCCCCTAAACAGAAAGACACTGGTGGTCTCTCTGCAGGTCAGCAGTGTCCAGTCACAGAAGCTTTGCCTACACCAGTATATTGAATCATAACTTTATTGCTCCCAAAGACTCTCACAGTCCAGAGCAAGACCCCAAGGTGAGGTTCAGCATGGGTGAGGGGTGCCCTGAGTTTCTTTGGCCAAGTGGGAGAAGAGAACTGTGACGAGGCATTGGGGAAGGCCAGGGGCTGGCACCCCGTCACAGCTGTGTGCATGGGCAACGCATCTTAGGAGAGTCAATGGAGAGTGAGCATCCACAGTTGACTCCCTTAAAACCAGCTCAGGCCACACCCACCCCAAGAAGTCTCTGAGGACATCTTGAGGGATGCAGGCCCAATTTAAAACTCCTGCCTACAGCAAGGTGTCTGTCTTAATACTAACACACTGCATTCTATGGGTCTGGTAAACATCTGCCATCTCCACCCCATGGGAGCTTCTTAAGGGAAAGCATTGAGCTTCCTTTGTTCATTCACTCCCTCAGTCGATCAGCTGGTCAGTCGGTCAGTCACCAATAACTTTGCTTTTTTTAACAAATATGCCTGAGTACCCTCTGTGTACTGGGCAGATACAGCTGAACAATCCTCTAGGAACTCACAGGTCTATAAGAGAAACAGGAAAAAGTGGAGGAAGTGGAAGGAAGCCAAAGCATCCATCCTTTCACTTTCACTAACCACTGAGTGGGTCTTCCTGGGTCTCAGTGAAAAGAAAGCTGTTTCTACTGCTTTAACCCTTTCCAATGCATGTCCCTTCAGACAGAGTAACCCCTGTGAGCTGGTAATCAAACAGAAGTTTATTCAAGTGAAACAAACAATGGAGAAATATGGAGTACCCCAAATTTCCTCCCTTTAATTTGCACATTTTGAAGTGCCGATATTAGTAAGTAGCTTATTTACATGAACATACAGGAACTTTAACCTTTAAGAGTTTGTAAAATACGGCTTAGTTTAAATGCATTTATTTGTCTAAAATTCCTGGTAGTTAATTGTACTTTTTTTTTTTTGGCAAGTTTTCACTTGAAATCTCAAAGTACTTTAAAGTAAGATAGCATTAAAAACAGCAACAGGAATAAGCCGACGTGTCTTAAGGGCTCACCATGTTTAGACACTAAGTGCTGTTAACATGTATCACTATTTACTCCTTGAACTCGTCCTATTTGTTATTATATACACACCATATACTGTATTATTATTATTGTCTCAGCTTCACCGATAAGGAACCCTAGATTGGTGAGTTCAGAATTGCTGGCAGATTAGGGAGGAATGGACAGTGGAACCCAGCCCTGGCTGTGCCCAGACCCCCTCTCCTCTGCAACACTGTCTGCCTCTGAAGCGCGTGGAGTCCTTCTCCAGCTCTTCAAAGCGTTGCAGGTCCATGTTGTCCCAGCAGAATTTAAAAGTGCAGGCCAGCATCACCTGCAAAGTCCCAGGTTGGAAGAGAACCTCGTCTACACTTCTACGGGCAGATAAGGTCAGAAGTACATTTTCCAGTCACCACGTAAGCTGCAGCTCTCTCTAGATAAACCCGTGTCTGGAATAGAAGAAAATGCTCCCCACATGCCAGTCTTCTCTGTGACCTTTTAATTCTGGGGCCCGGGGCTCCCTTGTTGGTCAGCTCTTCCCTCCACACCATCCATGTGCTGAGGCCTCAAGCCACCACTGCTCCAGCCTGGACCTCACCCCTAAACCCAGTCTTGTGAGTGCATTTTCTACGCTCCCACTAGGGTGTTTAAAGGTCTTCTCAACCTTAGTGTGTCCCATAGAGGGTTCCTGAGCGCCCCCCAGAGCTCTGCCTCTCCCAGTCTTTCCCACCTTAGTGAAGTCACTCCAGATCACTTCCTGTCACCTGGAAAATGTGGAGGGTCCTCCTGGAGTCCTCCGTTTCTCTCACACCTCACACTCTGCACACAAGCCATGGAATGGATCAGGATCCAGCCCCAGCTCCACCCTCACACAGCACCCCACACTCCCACCCCGGTCCAAGCACCATCATCTCTCCTCTGGATCACCGCGATGGCTTCCTGGTCCCTGTTTCTGTCCTAGCCTCCTTTCAGTCTATTCTCAACACCCAGCCAGAGCGGCCACCTTACACCATGAGTTGGAGTGTGACTCCACTGCTCAGCTCCCCCATGCCCATCACTCAGAGAAAATGCAGACTCCTCACAGCTGGCCACTGGGCCCTGAGCCGCAAGCACCGCGGCCCCACCATGACTCCTGGGACCTCACCCCCGGTCCCAGCCACGCGGCCTGCTTGCTGTTCCTTAAACACTCCTGGGCACTTGCACCTGCTATTCTCACTGCCTGGACCAGCCTCCCCCAGGGATCCACCTGGCTCACCCCCCGCCCTCTTCCGTCTTTCCCCAAGGCACCCTTGGTGACACCCTTTCCAGCCACTCTGTCTAAAATGGCAACTCCTATAGGTCGCTCTCCCTTGCTCTGTTTTTCTCACAGCACTGACCTCCATCTAACAACCCACATGTTCGTAACTTTAAACCAAAAATTGTCTGAGACACTTCTCAGTCAACTTAGTGGCTCACTCCTGTAATCCCAGCACTTTGGGAGGCCGATGCAGGTGGATCATCTGAGGTTAGGAGTTTGAGACCAGCCTGACCAATGTGGAGAAACCCTGTCTCTACTAAAAATACAAAATTAGCCAGGCGTGGTGGCGGATGCCTGTAATCCCAGCTACTTGGGAGGCTGAGGTAGGAGAATCGCTTGAACCCGGGAGATGGAGGTTGCAGTGAGCTGAGATCGCACCATTGCACTCCAGCCTGGATGACAGAGCAAGACCCCATCTCAAAAAAAAAAAAGTTTATTTCACCAAGGTTAAGGATGCACCTGTGACTCAGCCTCAGGAGATCCTGACGACATGTGCCCAAGGTGGTTGGGGCACAGCTCAGTATTATACATTTTAGGAAGGCATGAGACATCAATCCATGTGTGTAAGACGTACATTGGTTGGGTCCAAAAGGTGGGACAACTTGAAGTGGAGAGGAGTCTTCTGGGTCATAGGTAGATAAGAGACAAACGGTTGCATCCTTTTATGTTTCTGAGTAGCCTTTCATGGAATACACAATTTACAGCCACTTATGCCTTGTTTGGCTTAGCAAAACAATAGGACAAAAGAGGGAATGGGATATGCATCGGACTCACGTGAGCAGAGGGATGACTTTCAGTTCTGTCTGTCCTTTGCCCACAAGAAATTACCTTGTGGGCAAATTATGAGGGAAGTATGTAGCTTTTTTATCTTTGTAGCTCTCTTATTTAGGAATAGAATGGGAGGCAGGTTTGCTCAGTCAGTGCAGTTCCCAGCTTGACTTTTCCCTTTGGCTTAGTGATTGCGGGGTCCTGAGATTTATTTTCCTTTGACATAACCATCCTGTGTCCTGTGCCGTTGGGATGTAGACTCCAGGAGGATGCAGAGTTCCTGTCTGTTCAGGCATTGTTATTTCTCCAAGTGCCTGCCACACAGTATATGCTCAGAACACCGAGGCTGAAATAAGTAATAAAGTTGTAGGAGAGGTGAGAGGGGCTACCTCATTCCAGGGAAAAAGTTATGCCCTATGGTCCAAAGTTTGGAGTATATTCCCCTAAAGCCAGCATACCTCAAGTGGAAGCTTTGTGTCTGTTGGTTTCCCCTTCCCTGAGAGCTGCTTGAGTCAGCTCCTTGCCTTCAGATGGGCCTGTTAGAATCACAGATGGTACTCACGATGAGATGCTGTCCTTTGAGGGGCCATGATTCCCCAGCAAAGCTGTTTCATGGGTCTGTGAGCTACAGAGGAGGTGAGAACTGCATGCTGACAAAGGCTGGGGCACATCTTGAGCTAGAGACCCAAACTCTCTGCACCTCTACCAGATGAGAAAACCAAACCTGGAACACGCCTGCCTGTCTACCCAAGAGGCATATGAGATCCAGTGGAGTCAGGCCATGAAAGTGCTTAGCACTGAGCCCCACTGCTGGCTTGGTCATAACTGTGCTCTGCTCCCAGGGCCCATGGTGCCTGCCCTCTCCAGTCCAGAATCCAGTGCTCCCCAGCCACTCCCCTCAGGGACCTCAGTGCCCTGCTGTGTCTCCCCACTACCCCAGAGTGCGTCCCTATGAGGAAGGCAGAGAGAAACCATCACAGCACCATTCATTAGCTCAGGAGGAATCCATTCCATGCATCACTCTCGCTATCTCCCTCTCTCACACACAGAAAAACCCAGATAAAATTGGCACCTAAACACCCTTGATTTCTTCCTGATTTTTTTTTCTTTTTATTAGAGACATGATCTCGCTCCGTTGCCCAGGCTGGAGTGCAGTGGTGCGATCATGGCTCACTGCAGCCTCGAACTCCTGAGCTCAAGGGACCCTCTAGCCTTGGCCTCCTGAGTAGCTGGGACTACAGGTGCACTCCACCATACTCGGTTTTTGTTGTTTTTTTTTTTTCCTGGTAGAGATGAGGTCTCACTATGTTGCCCAGGCTGGTCTCCAACTCCTGGCCTTAAGCAATGCTCCCACCTCAGCCTCCGAAAGTGCTAGGATTACAGGTATGAGCCACTGCACCTGGCCACCCCCTCCTGATGCCCTGTCCTTCCAGCAACCCAGGCAGAAACTTCCTAGTGACCACCAGATGGCCCTTGGTGGAGCAGTCATCTGCAGGGATTCCCTTCCTTGGGAGCCCCTCGCAGGCCTGCCCACTCACTTTACTCTCAAAATCTGCCAAAAGGAGAACTACAGAGAAGCCAAGCAGGGGTATTTATCTCAGAATCCCTGCTCCACTAAACTGGACCCCTCCAAAATCACTCACTTCCTCGTTCCTCCACCAGTTTCCATGGCAGGCTATGGGCCCAGATCT
This sequence comes from Pan paniscus, assembly GCF_029289425.2. Classification (NCBI taxonomy): domain Eukaryota; kingdom Metazoa; phylum Chordata; class Mammalia; order Primates; family Hominidae; genus Pan; species Pan paniscus. The sequence goes on from NC_073260.2 coordinate 43,833,390, forward strand.
CCTCCCCTTCCTGCCGTCATCCTCTCACCCTGGCACCTCACTGCGGCCGCAGCTTTCAGGGACCCCCGTCCATCAAGCATCCTGCTCTCATCATCCTCTCTTTTAAACATACCCAAATATCAGGGGGTCTGCAGTCCTCATGTAGGTTGATGGCTTTCACAGGTAGAATGTTTTGGGTTTCTAGAGGAAAGGTATCTTGGTTGGCACAGTCACAAATGGCATGTCAACAATTTTGATTCTAAAACCAGTTCTCCCCTTCTAGGTGAGAACAAATTCCCTGAATTCAGAGGTACTGCCTTCCGGTGCCAGGCAGCTTCTCCCACTCCCTTCTCTTTAAATCTAGGTGGGGAACAATGGACACCTCCCACCTCCCTGCATAAGCACCCACAGGCCGAGCAGGGGCTGGGGCATCTCTCAGAGCCCAGGCCTGGCTAACAAAGAAGACTCAAAGATCAAAGGAGAGACTCAAAGGTTGATGTGGGGTGGGGAGAGTAACGGGGGGATATTGGTCAAAGGACACACAATTCTACAACTTGGAGATTATAGTTAATAGCAATGTATTCTTGAAAATTGCTACAAAAATGATAAGTATGTGAAATAATACATATGTTAAGTACGTGAAGTAATACACATGTTAAATATATATACATTGTGGAATTTAGCCATTCCACAATATACACATATTTCAAAACATCATGCTGTACATCATTAATAGGTATAATTTTGTTAATTAAACATTAATTAAAAATTATTTTTTTACAAAAGGCAGATGTCAGGACATGACCCACAGGGAAGACTCCAGGGGCCCTGAATCACCCACTGACCTGGCGGGGACTTCTTTTTCCTCTTCTGAATTCTCTCAAGCACCCAAAGCAGGGCCTCTGACAGAGACCCATGAAGGCAGAAAAGTGTCTCCTGTTCTGTGAGCGAGCTTGTTCCCAGAACAGTCTCTTTTCCAGAAATGGACAGGTGGCAGCCAAGAAAGCAGAACCCCAACTAAAGCCACGAGAGGGTGGTATGTCATGGCAGAAATTCAAGCCCAGAAGCCTTAAACCTGGCCTTGACAACATGCTGCCCTCTGGGCTCCCTTTTAATCAGGTTATAACAGAGCAAGGCTCAAGCAATTTTTTTTTAAATTTCTTTAAATCTAAAAAAAGACTTTTCAGGGCACAAATTAACAGGCCATGATAAAAGTGTATGGAGTGGAGGAAGCGATCCAAGTGACTGTTGAGAATTTCAGCCTTCATGGTTCCAAGGGGAGCCATCGCTCAGGCAGAGACCTGCTGGACACTGTGCTCCCATCAGCTCAGAGAAGAGGAAAGTCTTTCTTATCTTTATGCACTTAGTTAATGAATTATAACCCATTTATATGTAATGTTAAAATTGCAAGGTGTGGTGAGACTCCAAAACTTGCAATGCATTTGATCCAGCTCCCAGATCCACCCACAAAGCCTACCACACACAATGCAAGGAAGGCTGCAGGGAGAGAGGTGCACGCATTATAAGGCAGGTCACACCTCTGAACCAGAAGCTCAAATCAGAGCAAGCCCTCAGGAGAGGTTGTCTACTATTGGGAGAGGCACTGTTTATTTTTGAGCTGTGAAAGGAGAAATCTTTTGTTGGCTTGAATCCTACAAGACATCTGCCCAGGTTCATTCAGCCGGGAAGTGATTCCACCAACACAACCTCGCCCTTCAAAGTCCATCTCAATGTTCTCCCTTCCATGAAAGGACTTTTGCACTCGCAAAATGATTATTATCCTTTTCTGAATCCCCATAGCCCTTCATTCATTTTCCATCACATTCACATTCTGTCTCGTATTAATTATTTGTGCACTTATTGTGCCCTTTGGGTAAGGGTTTTTCTCCTTTGTATTGTCAAACTTTGCTGCTAGGTCAATCATTGCTGAATTAGAGCAAATCAAACCCAGTGTTCTCTGATGACAAGAGAGCCTTCTAGTATTTTAGGAACCTCCACTCCCAAAGACACCCAATTAATAAATAATTTGTAGCAAATGTCCTGGTGAAATATACCCAAAGCAGCCCGGAGGGTTGGGTGTGTCTACTAACTTCCCTCCACATTGATAGTAAGAGCTAAAAACACGTCCTTGAAGTCTGTTCCAATTACTTTTTTTTTTCTAGACAGAGTCTCTGTTGCCCAGGCTGTGGGGCAGTCACCTCATCCTCTGCCTCCCAAGTTCAAGCGATTCTCCTGCCTCAGCCTCCTGAGTAGCTGGGACTACAGGCATGCACCACCATGCCTGGCTAATTTTTGTATTTTTAGTAGAGACGGGGTTTCACCATGTTGGCCAGGCTGGTCTCGAACTCCTGACCTCAAGTGATCCACCTGCCTCAGCTTCCTAAAGTGCTGGAATTAGAGGCATGAGCCACCGTGCCTTGTCCATTCCAATTACTTTTAAAACTCGGTTTGATTACTCCCATGGAAATTTAGGACAATGGGGAATTTTAAATGATATTCTTGCATATACATTAAGAAGAACTTGTTAATTCAGCTACTCATTTGCATTTCTGAAAAGCTATGAAATCAGAAAACTTACAAACAGCCAAGGAAATCAACAGCAACCCTCTATAGAACAATAATCCTCCACGGTGAGTCCATCTTGCAATTAGAGTCCTCTAAACGCATCCCCTGGTCAGTCGTGGGAGTCTGTTGTTTTTACCTGCCTGGCCTCCATGATCCTTTCTTGGGAGATCAGGGGACCCATATCCAGGGCACACATACCTAGTTTTCCCTAGGATTATCCCCTTAACCTCCCCCTGGTTCATGTGGGGTACACCCCTGTGCCTGGCTGCAAGATCCGACACAGGATGAAGGCATGACCAACATATTCTGATCCTCAGGACATGGTAATGGGCTTGAGGATGGACAGATGATCTATCCAACACATGCAAGTATCATCTGGGAATTTGAAGCCAGCTCAAAGGAAAGAGAAAGCTTGATTCTTCAAGGTTCAGTTTGAGCACCTAGATTAAGCCATGCCTGAAGCTCCTAGACTTTTAAGTGAGATAAGCCAATAAATTGCTTTTTAAAAAATATCTTGCTGGGATTGGGTTTATGTCACTTGTGACTATGAGTTCTGACTAATGTAACATAAATGGTACTATGATAAGAGTTATTGTTATATATATTATTTTTAAGCTTCACATTCATGGAAGGGCAGTTATTGTAGCTGCTTTTCCTGGTGAGGAAATTGTGGCTCAGAGAGGTGATTGGTTTGTCCAAGATCACACTCTTAGTGAGTAGCAGAAATGGGACTCGAACTCAGTTCTCCTGCCTCCAGAATCCAAATTCCTGTCTCTGCACCAGGCTGCCTCACCAAGCACAGCACATCAGCTACATATTGCACCAGGGAATAAAGATTCTTTGCAGGCATGACTAGCCGCTCATCCATTACATCCAAATAAAATGTAATTATTTTCTATTGAACCATCTCTTTGAGCTTCCACATCCTCCTCGAACTCACCAGTCATGTCTTTTTCTCACCGAATGAGTCCTTTGCTGCACTGTGTGACATTGCTACCTGACAAGAAAGTCTGGGTTTCCTTGCCACTCCAGTGGGGGGCCCAGAAGGAAAGTCCCCAAGAGCTGGACTCTGATCCCCCACAACATTGGGCTGTGTGGTTTGGCACTCATGGAATACGAGCACTGAGACGCTGTCACACAGTTAGGAAAGAGGTGAGGATTTTACTCTGAATCAGGTCAACTTGGCAACTTGCCAGCTCCTGGGTCCCCTCCAGACACTGGACACATCCCTGGAGGGAGGCAGTTCATGCTGCCACAGGCACCTGGCTGCCCAAGCCACAGGCATATGAGTCAACCCCACGGAGGACTTTGTCATCTTTAGTAGGGAGATTATTTGGGATTACTGGAGATTAAGGTAAAGGGGAAACACAGTATCTGTTTAATCCCATGTCTAATGAGTTGAGAAGGAATTCCCTGTAAGAAAGATCTGCCTGCTTTGCAGGATTGAATGTAACTTATAGACACATTGACTGGTGCCCTGTGGCCGAGGCTGGGCCAGCCTCAGTGTGTGCGGTGGAGGCACCAGCATAACCACCCCCCACACACACCCTGGCAGCCCAGACGCAGGCTACTTGCCCCTCCTTCCAGAACGTCTTGTCTGGACTCTCTGGTAAGGTTCAGGTGTGTGTGGAAAGAAAGACCCTTTAAGCCTTTACTGAGCTCCCTTGCAGCATCAAAAACAATGGGTCAGAGAGACTTAAAAGACAGGAGGTGGAAGAAGTAAGAGGTCTGTGAGAAAGGGAGGGCCGGGCTGGGCGCGGTGGCTCACGCCTGTAATCCTAGCACTTTGGGAGGCCGAGGCGGGTGGATTGCCTGAGCTCAGGAGTTCAAGACCAGCTTGAGCAACACGGTGAAACCCTGTCTCTACTAAAATACAAAAAGAATTAGCCAGGCTTGGCAGCATGCACCTGTAATCCCAGCCACTTGGAAGGCTGAGGCAGGAGAATCACTTGAGCCCAGGAGGTGGAGGTTGCAGTGAGCTGAGCTCAAGCCACTGCACTCCAGCCTGGGCAACAGAGCCAGACCCTATCTCAAAAAAAAAAAAAAAAAAAAAAGGGAGGGCCCACCGGGCCGGGGCAGGACTTCCCAGTGTCATGACAGTGGCCTCCGACCCAGACCCAAGAGCAGTGGGAACTCGCATAGCCTCAACCCATTTTGCTCTTGACTCCAAGACTGAAGTCACAGGACTTCATAGAGACACCGCCAAGCCTCAGTTATTCAGGGGATGGTCAATGCAGAGTTTGTCAAATGGTAGCCCTCGGGGGGCAGTCAGAGAAACGGCAGCTTTTTATTTAACTGCCACGTTAAGTGTAGGTTTCCACTGCCAAAATAATACACAGATCTACTCTACTCTTTAAAATATTTGGATAAGGCTAAAGTCCTTCTTGACCACTACTCCAATCCCACCCTCTGGGGTAGCCCCGGTGAGAAATAACTCCTTCTAGATACACATGTGTTTGCACGAATGCAAGTGTGGGCACATATACGCCCACAGAAACTTTATGGTATTTTGTGTGTATATGCATCTTCACATAAATAGTGTGCTATCTACCTATGATTTGTCTTTTTCACTCAAAAAAGTTGTCTTGCAGGGCCGGGCGCGGTGGCTCACACCTGTAATCCTAGCACTTTGGGAAGCTGAAGTGGGTGGATCACTTGAGGTCAGAAGTTCAGACCATCCTGGCCAACATGGTGAAACCCCCCTCTACTAAAAAATACAAAAAATTAGCCGGGCATGGTGGCGGATGCCTGTAATCCCATCTACTCAAGAGGCTGAGGCAGGGGAATTGCTTGAACCTGGGAGATGGAGGTTGCAGTGAGCCAAGATTGCGCCACTGCACTCCAGCCTGGGCAACAAGAATAAAACTCTGTCTCAAAAAAAAAAAAAAAAAACCTGTCTTGGGGATGCGTCCATGTTGAGAGCCGCTTGCACCTTCCACGCAGACTTTTTGAGGCAAAGCCAAGTACAATGAAATTGAGCTGCATTGAACATGCCCTCCGCCCACCACCCTTGCTTCTGCCCTTCCTCCCTGGAGCTGAATCAACATTCCTTCATCAAACACTTCTTGGCCTCAAGGAGATGTCAGATTGAGTCCTAGTCAGGCTGAGACTCGTAGCCCATGAGACTTGTGGCCCAGGAGTGTCCTCCAGCACCTGTGAAAATCCTCCAGCCTCTTGTGAGCTCAGGGAGACCACAGCCGCTCCCCACGAGTTGCCCCTGGAGAGACCATTACTAATGTCTGAGCCCAGTCTCTTTCCGCGAGCAGCAGCACAGAATGGGGAAAGCGACGCATGTTTAGAGCTGGCCAGCTTAGGTTTGGGTGCTTCAGCCCAACCATCTACTTACATGCTGTGTTCTTAGACACATTATGTAACATCTTTACATCTCAGTGTCCACATCTGGAAAACGTAGAGAATTCAGTGTCTCCTTAGACGAGGAGCTAGAAGGAATAGCTACTCTGATGATGATGGCTGGGCTGATGCGGCAACAGGGAGGCTCAAGTTACTCAGTTTGGGGATCACCTGGTTGGGCACCGTTTTTGGAGCATCAGTGGCTCAGACTCTGCCTTTTTCCTCTTTCTGCTTCTGGGATCCCCTTGCTCTTCCCTTTTCTCTCCTTCTCCCATTCTTGAAGTATGTCACACCACTGGGCTTTGGAGGATAGGAAACTCAACAGGAAATGAAATAAGCATCTGTACTCACCTGTTTAGAAAACAGCTGAAGCTGAGAGAAGAAAAGAGGGAGAAGATTCTCTTTCCTAACTTAGATTTTGTAAAATCAGTGGTAGATTTTGTTTTTTGATACAGGGGAGATTACATCAGAATGGTTAAGAGAGCTGGCTTTGGAGGCTGAGCTGCACAGGGTCAAATGCAAGCTTGCACAGGTGACCTTGGGAGCCTTGGTTTCCCCACATCACGCCTCCCCTCATAAAAGCTGTGATTGGCACACGTAGTAGGTGCTTGATAAATAGGCACTATTAACATTCTCCTCTAGTGATCCCTGTTCTTCCCTAACATGCTTACATGCAAGTTGACTGAACAATTTCTTAAATCCCCTTTCAAATGCCTTAATTAGCGTTAAAAAAAGAAAAGAAGTGAAATGATCTATAAATCACAAGCTTTCATGTTTCAAAATGAAAATAACCAAGATTTAGTTTCATCAAAAATGATGTTTTCCTAGCCTGGCAATATAGCAAGACCCCAACTCTATTAAAAAGAAAAAAAGACAAAAAAAAAGACTCTTTAAATTAACTGGTCTTGATGGCACACATCTGTAGTCCCAGCTACTTGGGAGGCTGAGTAGCCCAGCTACTTGGGAGGCTGAGTAGCCCAGCTACTTGGGAGGCTGAGTAGCCCAGCTACTTGGACTCAAGATCCCTTAAGCCCAGGCAGTTGAAGCTACAGTGAGCCATGATCACACCACTGCATTCCAGCCTGGGTGACAGAGCGAAGCCCTGTCTCTTAAAAAAAAAAAAAAAAAGTTCTGCCATTTCAGAGTTAAACAAAAATCACTAACATTTGTCTTGGTCTGTGGGACATCCACAATGGACAGGAGCAGCAGCCTCGCTGTCCTTGGCCCTCAAGTGTCTCCCCTGACTCACTAGGAAGACCAGCAACAGCTCACTCTGGGACAACCCTGGACACACATTCAACCCTCTGCACAGACTATGACAGAAAGACCCTTATCCTCATTTAATGGGTGAAGAACTGGGTGCTGACTGAATGTTCAGGACTCCAGCTCTCAGCCTCTGTTTTAGGATTCCTTTCTTCACCTGGTTGCACCTCTGCCTCCCCCAAAGAGCCTGTATTCTATTGTGCTGCATTGAGACCACTTCTCTATGATGGAAAACAGAGGTAGGCAGCTAGGGTGGAGCGAACAGACCACAGGACTTAGCATCCAAAGGCCTGGCTCATGGTCTGTAGGCCGCCCTTTGGACATAGGTAAATCATCATCTTAGTCTCCATGTCTTAATTTATGAAATGGGCAAAACCATACCCCACTGAGCCAAATAACATGATGCATGTATATAAGAAACCACTCCACGAATGTAACATGATGCACGTATATGAGAAACCACTCCACGAATGTAACATAATGCATGGAAATTGAAAACACTCCACAAATGTAAGGTCGCCAAGTCCTTGGCAGGGAGTGAAACAGGAAAATTGGGTATCATGAAGTTTCTCATCAAACATTTACTGAACCCTCATAAAATCCCAGGCTGGAAACTGCGATGCTTCCAGGCTTCAGAGAAGGGACCAGGCAGAGACATTGACAGCAGGGCTGCTCACAGTAGGTCCGGGGGCCAGCAGCACCATTGCAGTGCCTGCAAGAAAGAAAAATGCATGGGCCTCGCTCCAGACCTGCTATATTAGATTCTCTAGGGGTGAGGCTCTGGAATCTGCACGCTAACAAGGCCTCCAGGTGATCCTCATCGTTCCCAGGCACCACAGCCTAGCGCACTTTGGTTAGTCACAATCACTGCCTTAAACCCAATGTTATCAAGTAGATTGATCTAATACAGAGGCAAACTTGACCCAGGGTGAGGGTGAAATGTCAATAGGCCTACAACCAGGGCAGCTGGGGCTCCCTCGTGGTGAGAAGCTGAGCCGGGTTTGGCTTGGAACAGCAGTGGGGAGGAATTAGTGAGGCGCCTGGCGGGGGAGGTATCCATCAGTGGGGTCTCGACTGCACTGGCAGCTGCCTCTGGCCCCCCAGCTGATGACACGTGGCTAAGTGTTGTTGCAAGAATTAAGCGAGATAATATATATAAAGCACGTGGTAGGTATTCAATTAGCTACTGTCATCATCATCATTATTCTCGCCGTGGCCTCCACACCTCCAGCTTGGGCCGTGTCCATGCATATCAGTATGAGTCAACTCTTTTACCCTTCATGTGTGCCCATGTTGAGAAAGAGGTCAGGAAAGGGCATTTGCATGTTTTAAAACAGGCCCTTTGATCATTCGTAGAAACGCCTATAGTCAATAGGGAACCTCAGAGGGAAATTGGGGTCCTGTTTTGTGCCCTCCAGGCCTCTGCTAACATTGACCCCTTCATCAAAGGGATCGTGGTAAACCAACTGCAAACCAAATGAAACTGGTTTCTGAGATGAGAAGTGATTCAGAGTGTATAGCAGCTCATTAAAAAAAAAAAAAGGCATTTGCTAATGAGTGCAGCAAATGCCTGTAAATGAGACAGACCTGCTCCATTATGATGGTCTCAGAGTTGTGCAAACCTAATTTTGCAGCAGCAAGGAGAGAATAAAAACGTCTAGAGCTGGTCGTCCCCCGCTCAGAGACAGGATAATCTTGGGAAACATTTTACGGTGTATCGCTTGAAGAAAAGTGCATTAGTCTTTCCTGGAAAAACATTTGGTTGACCTTGAAAATAAAAGCATTCATGAGAAGTATGAGCAGAAGTTTTCATTATTCCTTAAGCCCTTGATTCAGAGAGACAAAAAATTCCACCCTCCACTGCAGCCCCACAATGCCAAGTTGCCAAGCAACGGATCTTTTATGGTGAATCGCCACGGAGACTGATGTAAACAAAATCATAAATCCCATTACCCTGCTAAATACTAGGTCTGGGTTAGAAAGGGAGCAAAAGAGCTGCTTTTCAGGTTAAAAGAGATCATATGAAACGGTGAGTGGCAAGATCTTAGTCAGAGTAAATTGTCATGGGTGAGACTGTAATTAATGTCGCGCTTTTATTCTTTCAATGGCCAACAGCCCCCAGTTTTCTTGTATCGAGGAAAGCAGTCATCGTTGGAAGAGTCATTTCCAGCTAAAAACTTACCTCCAGTACCCCCCAGGCCCAGGCCCGCCATGGAAGGAGCAGTTCCTTGTGATTCTTCCCTGCACTTCCCAACTGGACTTTGGCCAGGGCCCACCCAGAGCCAGGGTATGGTCATTCAGAAAACAGCTCCAAGAAGGAGACCCTCGGGAACAACATTTTGTACTTTATTCCCCCTTTCAGACAAAGGGAAAGAAAAGGGACATTCATGGAGCCCGTCTCTATGGCAGACTGTGGCAGACGACCCAGTTGTGGTACCTCATTTCATTCTCGCACAGTTCCAGGAGCTCCAGGCTACCATTCCCGTCAAACAGACAGAAAGCTGGAGGCCTGAGGATGAAGACATCTTTTCTAAGGTCACACAGTTAACTAGCAGAAAAAGGGAGATTCCACCTTCAAAGTTGAATTACAGACTCAACGTGGCCACCACTGAGTTGGACCTCAGGCCTTCTGCGGGTAAAAACCTCTGCCTCAAAGTGAGCAACAAATCCCACGTTGGGACATTGACCCCTGCAGAGGGAACAGCTCACGTTGTGGCTCCCGTAATAATGACACAGGGCCTCTTCAGTGGTGTGCCAGGAGTGTTTAACAACCAGCTCTCTGGAGCGAGGGGATGAGTTCTGGTTTCTGTGATGCAAATATTTCTCCCTGGCCAATTTCAAGCTATCAGCAAGAGAACATTGGCCCTCCTGAGCTGCACAAGTTAGCTCCAACACACCAGCTCCAACACACGCTAACCAGCCCTCTTAGTGCTACCCTGGCCAGCCCCAGACCCATCAAACCTGAATTCCTAGGGGCGGGGCCCAAATCTTGGTATCCTTTAAAGAGGAGAGCCAAGGGTTGAGAACTGCTGGGCTCAAAGCTTCACGTTCAGGGGCCTGTTGGCCTTTTGGGTTTTGTCCTGGTGAGAAAATACTAGGCTCCGGAATTAAGTGCTGACCATCAGATCTGCACTGGAAAGATACTTCTGTTCTTTCCTGAGTATGGCCTGCCACCAAATCTCAAGCCCCGGCCACCACAGCCACATGCCAGCCATTTATTCCAGGCATTTTGCACACATTCAGTCACCTCTGCCCCAGACATAGTGCCCAGTAATTCCTGCACAGGGTCACAAACCCAAACATCCACAGGGAAGACAATAAAGGGATGTTCCCAAGCCAGTTTCCACAGGACAACTGCAGTGTGATGGGAACTCTGGAGGCTGTGCAGAATACCCCTCAGAGTCACCCCAGCCACGAGGCAAGACACTAGGTTCTCATCCAACACCTTGTCTGTCATTGGTGAGAGATGCTTCTGGGACATTAACTTTATGGCACTTTTGGCTGGCCCCGAGCTCAGGCCAAGCACCTTCTAAGATGAGAAAAAGTTCTCACATGTCTTAAAGAACTAAAAATAGAACTACCATTCAACCCAGCAATCCCCCTACAGGTATTGGAAACCAAAGGAAAAGAGATCATTATATTAAAAAGACACCTGCACACATATGTTTATTGCAGCACCATTCCCAATAGCAAAGTCACGGAACCAACCTAAGTGTTCACCAATGGCGGATTAGATAAAGAAAATGTGGGCCGGGCGTGGTGGCTCCCACCTGTAATCCCAGCACTTTGGGAGGCCAAGACAGGCAGATCACGAGGTCAGGAGATCGAGACCATCCTGGCTAACATGGTGAAACCCTGTCTCTACTAAAAATACAAAAAATTAGTCAGGCATGTTGGCGGGTGCCTGTAGTCCCAGCTACTCAGGAGGCTGAGGCAGGAGAATGGCGTGAACCCGGGAGGCAGAGCTCGCAGCGAGCTGAGATCGCGCCACTGCACTCCAGCCTGGGCTACAGAGCAAGACTCCATCTCAAAAAAAAAAGAAGAAAATGTGGTACATATACACCATGGGATACTATGCAGCCGTAAAAAAGAATGAAATCATGTCCTTTTCAGCAACATGGATGGAACTGGAAGCCATTATCCTAAGGGAAATAACTCAGAAGCAGAAAATCAACCACTGTCTGTTCTCACTTAGAAGTGGGGGCTAACCAGTGGGGGCACTTGGACAGAAAGAGGGAAATAATAGACACTGGGGACCCCCAAAGAGGGGAGGGTGGGGAGGGGAAAAGGATTGGAAAACTACAATTGGGTACCATCTTCACTACTTGAGTGATGGGTACACCAGAAGCCCAATCCCCACCATGACAAAATACACCCATAAAACAAGCACAGGTACACCCTGAATCTAAAATTAAACATGTTTAAAAAGCAAAGGCTTTCAGGGGTGTTTGCAATAAGCAGCCTCTGGGGCACACGTGAATGTCAAGAAGGTGTGGGCAGGGCACAGGCAGCACCTGCTACGCACAGGAACCAAAACACTAGTGCCAAAGCCAGGATGCTAGGTAAGCAGCTCACTGCAGGGCACAGGGAGCAAGAAGACTGCACAGCGAGTCATAGGCAGAGCATGATGGGGAACTGGGAGACAGCACATAGCTGAAGAGAGAAGAGCAGAGAGCGGGGGCATGACACAACACCTCCCATGGCCACGGATGCCAGGAGCTCCGCTCCTGATTTCTGCCCCTGCCCTTCTCTGGCCTCCTAGGTGGGCTTCTAAGTGGGCCCAGGACTCAGCATCTGAGAGAAGAGTCCTACAAAATGCAAGACTAAGGCAACATTGTCAGGCATCAAAGGTGTCTTCAGGGCCTCTCTTGATGCTTGCTTTTCTCCCTTTGGAAACTCTGAGTTCTGACCCCTGTGCTCAGTCACCTCCAGCTGAGGCAGGGGCCAGGATGATCCAAGGGAACCACAAATTGTGTAGGAAGCAATAGGCAACCTGGGAGAAGGTAAGTGCCTGTGTTAGTCCAGGTCTGAGGATCACATGCGAAGACAGGATGAAACATGCAAGGGTTGTATCAGCGGAAATGCCTGGATGGAGACTAGGTGGAGAACTGGAGGAAGCTGGGGGAGTTGGCAATGCAGGGCTGACCCACAGAGAAGGAGAGAAGGAAGGAAGGTGGGGTGGAATCATCCTAGACTGCCATGCAGCGGAGGGAGGCGCTACAAGGCTCTGGGGACTCCTGGAGCCAAAGGCAGTTCTCAGAGCAGCTCATTATCTGTCAGGTGGTAGCTGGGAGCGGCCTTCAGGAAGCGTGACCTTGGCACACACACTGCCATCCATTGATCCATTTCAGATCCCAGCAGAAGATGTCATTGGTCAATCACACTCACCCCTCTCCCCACTAGAGAATGCTCAGAAATATTGGAAGGGCACTGGATTTCCCACAAGTCGTGGAGGGTAAGGGCTCAAGTTATTTTAATTCAGAGTTAAAGAAGAAAGGATAATACAGTGTATGAAGGATTATTATCTCTAGGCTGTAAGGCAAGTAATTATCTTTCCTTAACCTTTCTTATATTTACGAATCCCTTCGTAGTAAGCACTCGTTGCCTTTGTAACTGGTGGTAGGAGGTATGGTAACTACTATAGATGCCCACTCGATCCCATTTACCAGGACATGTCCTCCAGCTCCCAGTCCCCTTCCCGCTGCTGAGAGCTCAGAGCCTGCTCTCTGCGCCCTGAGTGGGAGCCCTTCTGCCCTGGCATTTCCTCCAGCCCCTACCTCCCCTGGTAGGGGGAAGGGGGCCCCCTGCCTCAAGGTGGGACCAGCGCTGTGTGCAATCCAACCTAAGTGGCCACACCCTTGCTTGCTCCTTCCCCTGCCCAATCCTGCAACAAATCCCTTGCACCAGAATCCTTGGTTTGGGCTCTGCTTCTAGGAAACCCAACCTAGGCTGGGGTATTTTTTTCAAAATCTTGTATAGACTCCATTGGGGGATTATTCTCGGGTCTGTAGCCCTTGGTCTGCTGTACAATTTATTTGTGCTGTGAAGCAACTGCTTTAATTTTCAACTTCCCATGCTTCTTGAAATAAAAGATGACTTTATTTCAGGAGTGGCAAATTCAAATTCTCCTGAGGCAAAGGCAGTTAATACCAGTATATAAGGCCAGCCTGGTGGGGACCGAGGTGAGTGGGAAGCAATGGCCTCATCTGAAAGGGGCGTCATTGGCCGCTGCCACACAGGAGTGTGGACTGCAATCACCAGGTCTCCTGGACATCTAGGACATTCCAAAGTTTCAGGTATTTATGTGAAATTCCTGATGTTTAAGCGTTGGCTCAGATTTTTCAAAAAGCTCTGCATGGGCCAAACAAAACACGTCTGTGACTCAATTTGGCCCATGGGTTGTCATTTCAAGTCATTTGTTTTCTGGAACAAGTTGGGAAAAAGAAAAAAATCCCCTTCAGCACTGACTCCCACATGCACGCTGATGAATGGAACATTCCTTTGCCACTGTCTCCTTTTCTTATCCCAAACCTGATTCTAAACCCCTGACAAGTAACCAACACGACCCTGATCCACATAAGGGGAATTCAAAAAATAAACTCCATCTACACTTTCGAGGTGGACTTTGGGTGATCTGTTGGCCTCCAGAAAATGTGCTGGTTTTTTGGGTTTTTTGTTTGTTTGTTTGTTTGTTTTGAGACGGAGTCTCCCTGTTGCCCAGGCTGGAGTGCAGTGGCTCGATCTCGGCTCACTGTAGGCTCCGCCCCCGGGGGTTCACGCCATTCTCCTGCCTCAGCCTCCAGCGCAGCTGGGACTACAGGCGCCCGCCACCTCGCCCAGCTAATTTTTTGTATTTTTAGTAGAGACGGGGTTTCCCCGTGTTAGCCAGGATGGTCTCGATCTCCTGACCTCGTGATCCGCCCGCCTCGGCCTCCCAAAGTGCTGGGATTACAGGCGTGAGCCACCGCGCCCGGCCAAAATGTGCTGTTTTTTAAACGCACTGCATGTCTCCCCACCTCCAATGAAATGGTTCTAGGCTGTTCTTGTGGTCTTGGAGAAGGTAGTAGCCTTTGCCTCCTGTGGTGCTTGGAGAGTGAAGTGGGTGGTGCACAGGAAGGGCTGAGCCCAGGGCCCGGCCTGCGGTGAGTGCGGAGAGGACGCCAGCCTTGGTGCTGCTGGCAGCGGTGGGCAGGGCTGGACTCAAGCCCTGGCCAGGCTGCCGTTCTCCAGCTGAACCAAATAGGTTCACAGCAGCAGAGGGGTAAAGGCATGAACAAGGATACTCCTGCCCTGGGCAATCCTGCCCTTTTGTTCATTTCACACGTGTTCCTGGAGCATCTTCCTCACTGAGAACATGATTTTTCATGGAAGACCTGAAAGAAGAAGAGCGTGGACCTCCCTGACCCTTTGGGGAAGGAAGGGCATTCCAGACAGCAGGAGCAGCAAGTGGAGAGACCCAGGCGAGAGCAAGCTTGGCAGGCTCTGACAGCTCCCCGACAACAAGGAGGAGACCAGGGAGTGAGGGGAGGTCAGAGAGGTAAGAAGTATCCTGGTTCATGCCTTACCCCCTGCTGGTCTGAATCTATTTGGTTCAGCTGGAGAACGGCAGCCTGGCTGGTGCTTGAGTCCAGCCCTGCCCAACCTGGGCGACAGAGCGGGGACTCTGTCTCAAAAAAGAAAAAAAAATAGAAGAAGTCAACATGACTCCATGGCTTTTGGCCTGAGCAATTGAAAGGATGGAGTTTCTATTCATTTAGATGGAAAGGGGAAGAAATTATTAGGGAGGGTGAATATCAGTTCAATTTCAGACGTTCAGCAGGTGGTACCCATTATACATCTCAAGATATTATACATATTCAGTTGTGTTATACATATCAATATATAGAGTAATATAAGATTACGTATCTTACATACATAATTATAAAAATATTATATATACAACGTATATTATACATGTGTAACATCTGAGTTATACACTACAACTGAAATCCTGCAGTTGACCATTAGATATAAGAGACTGGAATTCAAGGGAATCCTTGGCCGGAGATAGATGTATTAATATTTTTCAACTCATCAGGATCAAGATGGGATCTACAGCCATGGGACTGAATGGAATCCCCTGGAGAGTAAATGCAGAAAGAAAACTAAAGGTCCAAGAACAGAGGCCAAGCCCACTGTCACTGTCACAGGGTGGCTTCAGGCGATCATTCAAATACAGGTTTACAAAAGAAGTGATCCTTCCTAAAAAACCCACAGCCAAAGAGTCAGAAGGACCACTCAAGGAGGCAGCCCCCGCCCCCCCGACACACACTCAAGCCATTCACTTACCTCCCAGAAAGCAGAATCTTGAGAAATTTCATCCTGAAGAACACACGTACAATGTTCCTTTTTTCTGTCACCATTTATTTCATGATTTTACCTCAGCCATGAACTTCACAGTCCTGTTTGTGACTGTTACATTTCACTTCCTCCCCTCTGGGCCAAGCAGACATTCCTGGGTGGCCACTGTTCAGCCTTAGAAGGTATTCATCAATTTTATATGATCACATTTCAGCATTTGAGGTTCTGCAAGAAGAGCTCTGTTGTTGACGCCATTGGGTCAACTGGAGACTCCACAGAGTTGCCACAGAGCTGCAGTATGGAGCATTGGTTGCTTTCTTGAGTTGTGCTAACAAAATTAAAGATACGAATTTAACTGGTCTCGAATGGACTGTATGAGTTAGCACTTGCCACAATACTACTGCAAAACAAAACACCTCACAATCAGTGTCTGCAACAATAAACATGTATTTCCAACTCTCACATGTGCAGTTGGCTGGGGTTTGGCTCCTCTTGGTGGGGTTTTGTGCTGGGCTTGACTCTAGACTGCAGGTTTGGTTTGGGTTTGCTTCTCATATTTCGTTTTCTTCTGGGATGAGCAGGCTACCCGGGACATGTTTTCATGGTGGTGATAGGAGCCAAAGAGGCAGACCCAATCACACAAGAACATTTCTGATTGTTGCTTGCATCACATTCACTAGCATCACCATTGGCCAAAGCAAATCACATGGCCAAACCCAACATCGTGGAGGCAGGAAAATATTCTCCACCTCTGCTCAGAAGGGAAAGGATATAAAGACAGGGAGGGTTGAAAAGAATCAGGAACAGTTCTGCAATCCACCATGTAGACTTTTCTTTGCCTCTACTCTGTGTACCCATGCCACATAGCAGCAGACATTTCCCAGTCAAACCTATGCATGCATCCATATGTTTTGTAAGTCAGTCGTAACAAGACAGAGTACAGCCTGGAACTCTGTTCTTTGGGGGCAGAGCTTTTGCCATGAACCTGACTTGCTAAAGCAACGAAAACGTTTGAGGGATTGAAGAGAGAATAATGTTTCCAGAGGGGCAAGCTAGGCCAGAGATGCAGACGACTTTCAAAGGGAAGAGTTGGATTTCTGCAGTGTGCTGTGGAGTGGGCTGGGACATGTGAAGTAGGAAAACCACTCAAGGGATTTTTTTCTTGTTATTAATACAATTTTTCTCACCCAGGTTTTACAAATAGAGGGAGTAATGAAATTGGCTCTGGACAATTCACACCCAAGTGTTTTGCTGATTTGACCCTCTAACCACAGGATTAGCAAGACCCATTTACCCTGGCTAGTTCTGCAAATTCTTCCGGTTTCATAATTCAATCCAAGATAATAGTAAATGGAATGACAGGTTGCTCATAGGAAAGCCAAATGCAGGAGAAACAAAAATCAGGGGAACCAAAGACTTAAATTTTATGTATGTCTTGAATCGGTTTGGCAGGGAACCAACTAGAAAAAAATCTCATTCCCTGTTAGCTGCCTATTTCCAAATCACAAAAGCCTTGTGGGGTCTGGCCTAGCTCTGCAGCTTCTTCTCATAAAAGGCCCAGACTAAAGGAAAGCCCACTGCAAAATGCAAGTTCCCAACAGAGCTATGCAGGGAAATTATTTGGTGGCTTCCTGAACCCAAGGGTGTCCTTCAGCCTTCTGATGAGTCTCCCAGAAACCCACCAGCCAAGAACTCAGAGGAAACCATCCTTCACATCAAGGTCTCCTGTCCAGTGTAACAAGAGCATGTGCTTTGGCGATATCTGGTTCAAATGCTGTAATTGCTACTAACTAACTGTAGGACCTTGGGCACATTACTTAACTTCTCTGAGCCCCAGTTTTCTCATCTATACAATGTAGAAAACAATGACACTTGCCTGGCCCTTCCTAAGGGCTCAGGAAGTGGAAGTTATTATTACTAGGAGGTGCTAAGGAAGCTTTGTGTAGCTACAGGTTCTACCATCCAACAATTCCTCTAATTCCAATCCCCCCTGCTTAGTGGAACTAAAAATAACAAAATATCTTTCATCTTCATAAGTACCAAAGACATGCTAGTGATCCATCCAATCTCCCCGCAAACCTAACAAAATCCATCCAAAGAAAATAGCCCCGGCTGAGCATGGTGGGTCACACCTGTAATCTCAGCATTTTGGGAGGCCAAGGCAGGAGGATTGCTTGAACCCAGGAGTTAGAGCCCAGCCTGGGCAACATAGCAAGACTCCATTTTTTAAAAGAAAGAAAAAAAAAAAGCAGGCTGGAGACTGGCAGAAGCAGCCTACCTACAGCCAGGTAGGCCAGGAGCCCCAGCGTCAAGCCAGACATCAGTGGACCTGATCAAGAGGGCCCCTGCGCTGGAGCTCCCACACACTTCAAAGAACGCCTATGGCCCTTCTCTGGCCACTGTGATCCCCCCACCATGAAGTAAGAAATCTGCTAGTTTAGGATGGGCCCACCAGGAGCCCAGATCCTCTTTTGGAGGCCACGCTCTAGGGACCTGGGGCCCCAGGTTTCCCTGCCCATAGAGCACCAAGCCTGCTTCCAGCACTTGTGGGGCCTCTTTCCCTGGTCCTCCGTCCCATGATGGACTGTGCTTCTAGGGCATAAACTTTCAAGTCCAAGAAGTGGCCAACAGTAGATGTTTGCAAGGTACGCAGAAGGAGCTCAGAGGTGCAGGCTGCGGTGTGCACATGCATACATTTGAAGCCCTTTACAGTGTGGAGAAAAGCCGGGGTGTGAAGCCAGACAGGGTTTGCTTTGAGGGCTGAGGGATGGTTCTCCCCACTTAGGAAACTCCCAGGAATTCAGGAAATCCAAATTCAAATCTAGCTTTTCAGTTCATTAAGAAGGATATCTGCCAAGATGACAGGATAAGGTAGTCATTTAACAATTAGTTTGCTTTATTTATAAACTGTAAATATTTAGACATATGGCAGGTAGAGCTCCATATGTACTCTTGCTTTGAGCCTGCAAAAGTTAGGGGTGAGTCTGTCACCTAGTAAACCCCAGAAACAGCATATATTGATGGGATTCTGACACTGATCCCCTTAATTCAATTCAGTCTCGGCTACAGAGGCCGTGGCTAGCTCATCCAAACCCCAAACACCTCTGCGATCCCCAGGGACCCTGGGAGCAGCTGCCAGTACTGTCCTTTGGCTCACGGTGACTGCTGATACCAAAGGGCCCAAGATGGCCTCAGAGTTCCAGAATCCCTGGGCCTGTGCTCTGCCCTACAGACCTGGGCCCCATCAGGAGATGGTGGCAGGTTTATTTTCCAGAACTGGCCTCGCACAATTACCCTTGCCATACACTCTTCCAGAACCTTGCCCCTCCCCTATCAAGAGGTGGAGTCCATACCCCCTCCCCTTGAACCTGAGCAGAATTGTGTGACTTCCCTGGCTGGTGGCCTAGGTGGAAAATGCCACGTGACTTCCACTAGATCATACACGGCAACAGCATTGGCTCAATCCTCCTGTGATATGCCTCTTGGGAGCCCTAAGCCACTGAGTAGGAAGTCCCACTGCTCTGAAATTAACATGGCTAGAGGGACCATGCAGATATAGGGATGTCGGCGGCAAAAACCTGTCCTTACAGAATTGCTGCACGACCCAAGACAGGGCCGCCAAGGTGGAGGCCAGCACCAAAATGAAACAACCCAAAGTCAATTTCTATATTTACAGAGACTAATTTAAAAGATTGGCTCTGAAATGATTGTTCCAAAACTGCTCGGTGGAAGCCGGTTCCACATGCGAAAGGGTGAGGCAGAGTCTATGGGAAGGATCTGTTCCCGCTGCTGCCTGTGGCTACTGATCATCCTGATGGCCTATTGCCTAGTAACAGGCAGCGCTCTCCGTGAATCCGGCCCAAAGGCCCCGCTTGGCCCCCGCACTGGTCTGAGTGGGCTCCCAGGTCACGCAGCCTCGGTGGATCTCTCCAGCAAGCGAATACTACCACACCTTGGCCCCAGGCCAGGCCCAGGTCAGGGGCCTCACACAAGGGCTGGCCTGCTGAGTCCTGGAGCGTCTGCGGCTTGGTCATGCAAGTGTGAGGGCCAATCATGCACAAAGGGGCCCTGGATCAAAGCCCTGGCCCACCCTAGACTTAAGGGAGGCTCAGCAGGAACTACATATATGAAAATACTGGCCAGAGCTTTCAACACTCACAAGTCAAGCATGTATTGGTCATAGCCCTTTGGGGAAAATTTTTTTTTAATTTATATCTTGTTTTTTTTTTTATGCCTCTTTTCATAGGGCACGTCAGTTCAACCATCACCCATGCAATTCAGGCTAGGAGTTTTGTGGTCTCAGGCACAAATCACACAAATCACAAAGCAAGTGCCCACCGGGGCATTGTCAGAGATGTGGATGCCTGCAGCAGGCTGGAAGGGGTGGTAATGAATCGGATCCCAGGCCCCTGCTCAAAACGGCATGGCCAGCTGTTTGCAGCCTAGTAGGAATGTCAGCCAGTTTTGCCAGGTCTTCACTTTTTTCCCCCGAGAAACAAGAAATTTATATTTTGTCCTATTTTTTAAAATATTGGCAACCAAGGAGAAATGATGGGTGCCACACCCACAACCCCAGGGCCTTACAACTGCAGTGTGTACAAGCTGACTTTCAGCTGCCAGGCATTGCATCTCTGAACCTGGGGGCTTTTTGAAAGCATTGGAAGGCCTCTGAGCCTGAACACAGAGGCTGGAATTGTCAGAGCATTAACTCCTCCCAGGAGCATCCTTCTGGGACTGATAGGACTTGGTGTATACACGCTCCAGCTCCCTCGCCCCAGGCTGGGAGAACCCTGGGAGCCTTGTGTCCTGCAGTGCTCCTCAGCCTTTCCACCAGGAGGAAGCACCGTTGCTAACAAGTTTCATCATCAGTCCTTAACTGCTGGCTGTCCCTTCCCTCTCTCACAGCCCCACTCCCCACGAGCATTCCCTGAGACCAGCCCCATAGAAGCTGTGTGCCCTGGACTCCCTATCTCACACACCAATTCTAAAGTGTTTAAATGCATAGAACCATGGTATAGGGATGTCCATGCTGCATACTGTTTTTGTTTTTTTTTTTTTTGAGACGGAGTCTCGCTCTGTCGCCCAGGCTGGAGTGCAGTGGCTCGATCTCGGCTCGCTGCATGCTCTGTCTCCCGGGCTCATGCCATTCTCCTGCCTCAGCCTCCGGAGTAGCTGGGACTACAGGCGCCCGCCACCACGCCCGGAGAATTTTTTGTATTTTTAGTGGAGACGGGGTTTCACCGTGTTAGCCAGGATGGTCTCGATCTCCTGACCTCGTGATCCACCCGCCTCAGCCTCCCATAGTGCTGGGATTACAGTCGTGAGCCACCACACCCAGCCTGCTGTATACTTTTTAAGAGCACTTGGGAGGGTTTACATGGAGGCTAAAATCCAGCTGAGCGTCTGTTCTCCCCACAAATCCTTCCCCTCAGCGGTGGGCTCAGTGAGCGGGAAATGGGCCAGAAGATAGGCACCCTTCTGGAATTCACAGAGCGATGCCGGGTGGGCTGCCAGAGCCTTAAAAACAACCTGAAGCTGGAGGTGGCCCCAGTCACCAGCCTGCACCTTCCGACTTAGGGGACAGCAGAGTCCACTCACAGGGAGGTGGCCCCGGTCACCAGCCCGCACCTTCCGACTTAGAGGACAGCAGAGTCCACTCACGGGGAGGTGGCCCCAGTCACCAGCCTCCACCTTCCGACTTAGGGGACAGCAGAGTCCACTTACGGGGAGGTGGCCCCAGTCGCCAGCCTGCAACTTCTGACTTAGGGGACAGCAGAGTCTGCTCAAGGGGAGGTGGCCCCAGTCACCAGCCCACAGCTTCCGACTTAGGGGACAGTAGAATCCACTCAAGGGGAGGTGGCTCCAGTCACCAGCCCTCACCTTCTGACTTAGAGGACAGCAGAGTCCACTCATGGGGAGGTGGCCCCAGTCACCAGCTCGCAGCTTCCAACTTAGGGAACAGCAGAGTCCACTCAAGGGGAGGTGGCCCCAGTCACCAGCCTGCACCTTCTGACTTAGGGGACAGCAGAGTCCGCTCATGGGGAGGTGGCCTCAGTCACCAGCCCGCAGCTTCTGACATAGGAGACAGCAGAGTCCACTCAAGGGGAGGTGGCCCCAGGCACCAGCCTGTACCTTCCAACTTAGGGGACAGCAGAGTCCAGTCATGGGGAGGTGGTGCCAGTCACCAGCCTGCACCTTCCGACTTAGGGGACAGCAGAGTCCACTCAAGGGGAGGTGGCCCCAGTCACCAGCCCGCACCTTCTGACTGAGGGGACAGCAGAGTCCACTCCCACCAGGCCCAGCTCACGTCACCACAGCCCATCCTGCCTTCTG
Source organism: Pan paniscus (assembly GCF_029289425.2). Taxonomy (NCBI): domain Eukaryota; kingdom Metazoa; phylum Chordata; class Mammalia; order Primates; family Hominidae; genus Pan; species Pan paniscus. Next base: position 43,855,221 of record NC_073260.2, read on the forward strand.
CCTCCCCGGCCAGGCACCTTCCAGAGTTATCTTATTTTGTTCACTATCTCCTACCAAAATTTCATCTGAGGAAAGTAGCACATCAGTTTTTTATACTTAGTTTTATAGGATAGACCATAGCTAAAAGTAATGTCCGGCTGAAGGGTATTTATGTTTTTCTGAAATAAAAAACTCAACAAAAATATCCCTGTATTCATTCATACATCAAATATGTGTTCAGTCCCAGCCACTGCTCTTCCTGCTGGGGAAGACACAAGCAAACAAAACACATAAGGACCCCTGGTCCCTGCACTCGCACTCCAGGTAGTAGAGACAGCCAATGAGCAACAGACATAATTTATTTTAAGCAGCTTCACTGAGATATAATTCATGTACCAGGAAATTCATCCATTAAAAGTGTACATTTACCTGGCTTCTATGATATACAGAGTTGTGCAATCGTCATTTTCATCACTCCAAGAAGAAACCACACATGCATCGGCAGTCACTCCCCATCCCAGCCCATCTCACCTCACCTCTGCCAGACACTAATCTGCTTTCTGTCTCTCTGAATTTGCCTAGGCCGAACATTTCCTATAAGTGGAATCACATAATAAATATGTGGTCTTTTGTGTCTGGCTTCTTTCACTTAGCATCATGCCATCAAGGTTCATCCACGCGTGGCACTGATCCTTCACTCTTTGTTATTGCCAAATAATACCCCACGGTATGAATATACCACATTTTATCTATTTATTTCTCAACGGATGAGCATTTAGGTTGTCTACACCTTTTTGCTGTTGTGAAGAGTGCTGCCATGAACATTCATGAACAAGTATTTGTTTTCAGTCTTTTCTGGGTGTATACCTAGGTGTGGAATTGCTGGGTCATATTATGATCCTATGCTTAACTTTTTAAGGAACCACCAAACATTTCCACAGTGACTGTGCCATTTTACATTCTCATCAGCAATATACGAGGCTTCCCATTTCTCCACATTCTCAGCAACACTTGTTATTTTTCTTTTTTAAAATTTATTAGAGCCAGCCAGGCACAGTGGCTCACTCCTATAATCTCAGCACTTTAGGAGGCCAAGATGGAAGGATAACGTGGGTCCAGGAGTTGGAGACCAGCCTCAGCAACATGTCAAGACTTCATCTCTAGAAAAACACAAAAATTAGCTGGGTGTGATAGCATGTGTCTGTAGTCCCAGCTACTCTGGAGGCTGAGGTGGGAAGATCACTTGAGCCTTAGAAGCAGAGGTTGCAGTGAGCCAAGATCTCACCACTGCACTCCAGCCTGGACGACAGAGCGAGACCCTGTCTCAAAGAAAAACAAACAAACAACAAAAATTTCTTAGAGCCATGCTGGTGGGTATGAAATGATATCTCTTTGGGATTTTAAATTTGCATTTCGCTAGTGACTAATGATGTTAAGCATTTTTTCATGTGCTTGTTGAGTATTTATATACCTTCTTTGGAAAAACGGCTATTCAAGTCTTTCACCCATTTTTAAATTGTATTGTTTGCCTTTTTGTTTTTGCATTGTAACAGTTCTTTACATATTCTGGATATTAAATCCTCACCAAACATGATTTGAAAATATTTCCTCTCATCCTGTGGATTGTTTTTGTTTTTTTGTTTTGTTTTGTTTTGTTTGCTTTCTCAATGGTAACATTTGCAGCACAAAAGTTTTTCAATTTTGGTGAATTCATCTATATTTTCTTTTGCCATTTGTGCTTTTGGTGTTATATATAAGAAAGCTTTGCCTAAATCAAGTTCACGAAGAGTTACTGTTATGTTTTTTCCTAAGAGCTTTACAGTTTTAGCTCTTACATTAAAGCCTACGATGCATTTTAAGTTCATTTTCATATATGATGCCAGGTAGGGATCTAATTTCATTCTTTTGCATGTGGATATCCAGTTTTCCCAGCACCAAAGCTTAATTTTCATCATTGAATTGTTTTGGCACCCTTGTGGAAAATCAATTGAATGTAAATGTAAGGATTTATTTCTGGACTTTCAGTTCTGTTTTATTGATTAATATGTCTAGCCTAATATCACCAACACACTCTCTTGATTACTGTAGTTTTGGAAGCTTTGAAATTTGAAAGTGTGAGTCCTCCAACTTTGTTCTTTTTCAGACTTGTTTTGGCTAATCTGGGTCCTTTGAATTTCTATATGAATTTTACAATAAGCTTGCCTATTTCTGCAAAAAAAAAGAAAAAAGGCAGCTGGGATTCTGATAAGAGTTGTATTGAACCTGGAGATCACTTTGGGGAACATTGTCATCTTAACAATATTAAGCCTTCCAACACAGGAACGTGGGATATCCTTCCAGTTCACTTCTTTCAACAATGCTTTCTAGTTCTCAATGCACAAGTCTTGCACTTCTTTTGTTAAATTTATTCGTAAATACTTTATCTTTTTGTGCAATTATGAATGAAATTGTTTTCTTAATTTCATTTTTGGATTGTTCAATACAATAATTTTTGTATATTGTTCTTGTATATCCTGAACCTTGCTAAACTCATTTGCTAGTTTTAATAGTTCTTTAGGGGATTTCTTAGGATTTCCTATATATCATGTCATCTACAACTAGAGTTAGTTTTTTGTCTTTCTTTCCAATCTGGATGCCTTTTATTTCTTTTTGTTCACTTAACTGCCCTGGCAAACATAATTTTTAAAAAGTAAATTTTATAGTATGGTAGAAGATGGTAAGTTCGGTGAAGAAAAGAAAAGGTGTATCCTGGTAAGGAGGGTTCAGAATACTGAGGGTTAGAGTTGTAGTTTTAATTTCTCCTCAATGAGGAGGTGACATTTGAAGAAAGACCTAAAGGAGGTGAAGGAGTTGAATGTGTTGAACATCCAGGTGGTTAGAGTAGCCAGGGCAAAGAGCCATGGTAAAAATGTGACAGGCAGGTTGTCCAGGAAGAGCCAGGTGTCACTGTGGCTGGAGCAGAGTAAACAAGGATATCCCACAGAGGGTCTTGGGATTGGAGGGTTCGGAACAAACGTGTGACCCGACTTAGGTTTTGAAAGCATCACTGTGGCTTCCGTGCAGAGAACAGACTGAAGGCATGAAGGGAGCAGCCAGGACACAGCTGGGGGCTGCTGTGGCCATCACGGGGCCACATGATCATGGCTTGGAGCAGGATGGGATCCACGGAGGTGGTGAGAGCAGATTGAATTCTAGCCATATTTTAAAGACAGAGTTGACAGGATTTGTTGACAGGTAAGATGAAGAGTGCGAAAAGGAGGAGCTAAGATGAGTTCAAGATTTTTGGTCTGAGCAATTGAGAGGCTGATGTTGCCATCATCTCAAGCTGCAGGTTTTGAGATGAAGACTAGGCATTCACTTTGGGACATGTTTTATTTGAAATGTCTATTAGAAGCCCAAGTGGGGATCTCAGGTAGGGAATTTGATATGTGAATCTAGACTCAAGAGAGAAGCCTGGACTAGAAATGGAAAGGGAGACTGCCATCCAGGTGGCACTAGAGGCTGAGCAATGGAGTGTGGTTGCCAGGGGGGTGGTGTACGCAGAGAAGACAGAAGGACCGAGGCCTGAGGTGTGGGTCCTTCCCATGTTGACAGGTGGAGGAAGAGAACAAACCGGGAAAGAGGCTGAAACAGAGCCACCAAGGAGGTAGGAGGAAACCCCACGAGCGTGCCATGACCTGAGACAAGTGAAGAGCTGTGTTAGGGAGGCAGGGATGATGCGCTGTGGCAAAGGAAGAGGAGGACTGACGATTCTCCACTGGTGAACAAACCAAGGCATGAGTTTGTCATTTCAGATACCACAATGTAGAGAGGTTTTTTTCCCCCACATTTCTTTTTGGTAGGGAGAAGCTCAGGTGGGCAGGGCTGGGGGTGAAAAATGAGGGCCATCCAGAAGGGTGCTGCCAGAGATGGTGCCTGACTCTCTAGCAGGCATTTAGTATCTACTGCTGCATAACTAATACCCCAAAACTCAGTGGCTGGAAGCAACAGTTACGGTCTCACGGTTCCTACAGATCACAGGCCTGGGAGGGGCTCAGCTAGGTCCACTGCTTCCCAGTCTCTCCAGGCTGTGATCAAGGTGTCAGGGACAGCACTCTTTCCTCCAGACTTGCCCCAGGAAGGGTCTGTGCCCAGCTCATGCACATGGTTGCTGGCAGGACTCCGCTCCCCACTGGCTGCTAGCCAGAGGCCTCCTTAGTCTTTTGCCACATGGGCCTCTCCATCGTGCAGCTCAAAGCATGGCCTGCTTCTTCAGAATGAGCAAACAGGAGTGCCAGACATATCCTGCAAGGAATGGACAACCAAAGTCACGAGTGTTTTGTTATTTAGTCACAGAAGTGATATGCCAGCATTTTTGCCATATTCTATTAGCATTAGGTCGCCAGGTCCAGCCCATATCCAAGGGGAGGAATCACATAAAGGCCTGAACACCAAGAGCCAGGGTCACTGGGAGCCAGGACAGAAGCCGCCTCCCTGCTCAGCAGGTCCAGTGCGATAAACGGGTTGAAAAGCAGAGGCATTTCACCAGTCTGCATTAATCATTAATCATGAAAAACAAGTTAGAAAACCTACTCAGGAAATGAACTCATTGATGAGATTTTTGACAAAACTTTTAAAATGTAAATCCTGGAGCCGGGTGCAGTGGCTCATGCCTGTAATCCCAGCACTTCAGGAGGCCGAGGCTACAGTGAGCTATGATTGCACCACTGCACTCCAGCCTGGGAGGCAGAGCAAGACTCTGTCTCTAAAAAAAATTAAATAAAAGTTTAAAAAAAGTGTAAATCTTGGCCTTAGTATGCAAAAAACCCACCTTATCAGAAAATCAGCTCTATTTTGCAATTGTTTTATTTAACTTAGAGCCTTGATGTTAGTTCTAAGCACCACAACTAAATGGAAAACCTGGAGTGCAAAGACTAAATCTTACAATATTCAGTGCCAGCACATTGCCTTGCTGAGAAATATGTGAATGACACATTTTCAATGTAATGATTCTTTTAAAAAAGTAGGGGGACACATTATGGAAGAGTTACGTTGTATCATCCCTGTGATTCAGGTTTTATAAGGTCAAATGTGGGCTCACTACTTATCAGCTGTGTGGTTTGGAGCAGGTCACTCAGCCTCTCTGTGTGTCCATTGTCACACATATAAAATGCAAATATTCATGCCCACCCCTCAGATGGTTGTGTTGCTTAGATGGGATCCTGAGCACAGTCTTCAGGCATCTGGCCCGTCTTCCGTGCTCAGTGGGGGTAATCATTATTACTGCTATTTTTATAAAAATAAACATAGTGGCCGGGCATGGTGGCTCAGGCCTGGAATTCCAGCACTTTGGAAGGCCAAGGCAGTGGATCAAGAGGTCAAGAGATGGAGACCATCCTGGCGAACATGGTGAAACCTCGTCTCTACTGAAAATACAAAAATTAGCTGGGCGTGGTGGCACGCACCTGTAGTCCCAGCTATTCAGGAGGCTGAGGCAGGAGAATCACTTGAACCCAGGACTTGAACCCAGGTTGTAGTGAGCCAAGATCATGCCATTGCACTCCAGCCTGGCGACAGAGCAAGACTTGGTCTCAAAAATAAATAAATACATAAATAAATAAAAATAACAAAAATAAACATAGCAACTGAAGGAATTTGTGTGGAATGTGACGATTCAAAGAACTAATCCACGAAAGTAACTGTACAAAGTATCTGGCTCATACTATATGTTCAATAAATGGGAGTTACCACTACTACAGTGAATTTTATAGTGCACACTAGAATTCCTGAAGGAATTTGTGTGTGTGTATTCTCATTGACTCTGTTAAATCACATGAATTCTTCAAACAGTCCTCAGGTCACCTCTTCCAGGGAGCCTTCTGGGTTCAGTGCCTAGAATGAAACTTTGACTGTCATTGACGTGGGGAAGCAGAATGTGCTGTGCTCCATGCTCATGTGCCCCAGGCTGGGAGGCTCCATTCTCAGGCCTTTTCTTGGCATGTCCTATTTCTCCCATTTGGTTATGGCACCTGGAGAGTTGGGTTGTGTATCCTCCTTTTACGTGTCCCCAGGACCCACCAGTGTGCTGTGTACTCCATTCTGTTTCACCTGACATGCGTGCCATACAGCCCCAGACTGCCCCACAATGGACAGCTGAAATAACTACAGACACCTAGCCAGGTGGTGACCAGCAAGGTGGGTGGAAGGCTACAGGAAGGGTCAGAGGTGAAGGAAGAGAAAAAAGCATGCGACTAGAAGGGCAATCACAATCTATTTGGATGCATTCAATCTTACAGAGAGCAGCAGGAGCCGTGGGTAACAACTGCTCCATGCCAAGGCCACCCACGAGGTTGTGCAGCCAGATGATGGAGAATCAGATGACGCTGTCTCCCAGTCAGGCCACTCCATGAGGTGGGGTCACTTCGTGGTGAGAGGAGAATTTGCAAATGAAGTTGGTTCAACACTGCGGAAGGGTCTTGAGTCAGGCAGCACAGGTCTATCAGGAATGGGTTCAGACAGTTAACTTCTCTGAGCTTCTTGCTGTTATAACTAACACGTATGGAATGCTTCCTGTCTACCAAGCCCCTTTCTAAGCATTTGCATGTATTATTTAATGACACAATAACCCAAGAGGCAGGTACTATCATTGTAGGTATTTTACCAGTGAGGAAACTGAGGCACAGGGAGGTAAGAAACTTACCCTTGTTCAAAGAGCTCAAAAGTGGTACAGGCAGGATTTGAATCCGTAACACACACTCATTGAAGTCCTAACTTCACAAGGGTTATTTAAGAATTACATGAGACACTTTATGTAAGTAAAAGTGAAAAAAAAAAAAAAGAGCAGAGCCTAGCAAATGGTCATCAGTGTTAGCTAAAATGCAAAAGAAAAGATATTGAGAAGAGTTGAGTGATTCAGTTTCAGTTGCTAACAAAGGAGTTTAGGGGCTCAGGGCTTGGCATTGCTCGCAAAGGAAACTTTCCACCTGACTCATTTGCTGCTAAATATGCAGCTTGAACCAGACCAATCTATGCAGGGAACACAGAACTTCTGTGTCAGGTAGTTGAAGGCCCTGAGAGAAGGCTCATGCATCCACTCAAATCCAGTTTCAGCTGGCATCGATTCCGTGCTTGCTGCCTGCCAGGGAACATGCAGGGTCGTCGTCCTCTGTCACCTCCTGCAATCCTCACCATACCTGTGCAGGAGTTGCCGTCGTCCCCATGTGGCCGACAGCGAACCGGGGGCACAGAGAGTTTACTGTGGCTCATTCAGGATCTCACAGCTGATAGGTGATGGAGTCGATATGAGAACTCAGATCCACTTTCCCTAAAACAACTGCCACTACTTCTATGCCCCAGATGTCTGTCTGGTCTCCAAGGCTTGGGCAACGGCACCCCCAATCAGGGCCTAAATTGCCTTATCCTAAGAGGCGGCCCACAAACTCAATTTGATCAAGACAAAATAAGTATGCTCGGGTTGAAGTTTCGGAAATAGCCACTTTGGAGCCTGATCACGGGAGCAAAGAGGAAGGGCGTCGGTGATTTCAGTGACCTTGCTCTGCTCCAGGCTGGGACGGACATGCTGGAGAGGTCTGATGTCACAGTGCTGTTACGTTATACGATGCCAGGCCCCCATAGGCACTCTGTTCAGAAGACGAAGCCGAGGGCAGGAGCCAGAGGCTGCTCTGCAGAGGACCTCCACTCCTAGAGGGGCGGAAATAGCTTGCTCCAGGGCAGAGGGTGGGTGCAGTGGGTCTTTTGAGGGGGTCTTAAAGCCACAGGGCCATTTGAGGAGATGGACCTTTCATGCAAAGGCAGTGAAAACTTCACACCCCATGAGAGCAGCCTCCCATGGACTGCTTTGGTGTGAGGTGGTCTCTGGGTGTGATGGTCTCAGTCTCAGCAGGGGTCCATGTAGCTCTCAGGAGCACATCCAAAGAGCCCAGGGTGGGGTTTCAATATTTGGAAACTGAGAGAAGCATCAGAGGCCAACAGCCCAATGCTGTTCTCTTCCTCTGGCATCAGTTCTATTTTCAGAACCCTCCTGGGTCCAGTGAGTGACCTCTAAACATCTCCTGAGGGGCCAAGACCAGAAGGGCGAGTGTCTGGCAAAGGCCGCCAACCATCTCCAGAAGGCCTGGGCTGCCTCTTGTCACTTTCACACAGCACACAGGTTAATGCTCCTATTTCCCGGGTAGGCTTCTCTGAGGATAATGAGCACAGTATGAAACAGACCCCTTTGGGAGGCCAAATCCCAAAGGATCAAAGCGGGCAGATCACAAGGTCAGGAGATCAAGACCATCCTGGCTAACACAGTGAAACCCCGTCTCTACTAAAAATACAAAAAATTAGCTGAGCATAGTGGTGGGCGCCTGTAGTTCCAGCTACTCGGGAGGCTGAGGCAGGAGAATGGCATTAACCGGGGAGGCAGAGCTTGCAGTGAGCCGAGATCGCACCACTGCACTCCAGCCTGGGCAACAGAGTGAGGCTCCATCTCAAAAAAAAAAAAAAAAAAAAAAAGACCCCTTCACCCACCCCCGCTCCTGATGATGCCTGGAGGGGAAGAGCAACAGAGCAACAGCCAGGACCCACCAGCTTCCAGGCTTCTTGCAGGAGGGCAGGTGTCCCACAAGTTTTCTTTCTTTTGCTCAGTTTGGAGACATTTTCCCAAAAATCATTCTGTCAGCCCAAGTTCAGCCACCAACTGGCAGAATCTGCAACACTACTTCTCTTGAACTTTAGAAATACAGCTTCCTAATTTTTTCCAATTCCAAATATAAAACAAACCAAAAAAGTATTAAAATAATTTGGGCTTCAAAGACTTTCTCATTCTTAGTGGCCATAATGAAATTAATAAGAATCAGCCTCTCTTTTTAGTCTCTCTCTTTCTCTCTCTCCTCTTCCCTCTCTCTCTCCCTTCCTCCCACCACCTCTCATTTTTCTCCCCTCTTTAAGGAAAAGAAAATAAAGCGAAGAGAACACAGGGCCCATGCAGCCCCAGGAATTGCTTGCACGGCGCTTATTTACCTTCTAACTAACATTTGTAACCCAGGATTAGTGGAGCAGCCTCTTGTAATTACCCGTGTTGCCCCATTTGCGGCCGGCTATCTCCGTGAGGCCAGTAAATCTTGAAATTACAGGCTGACCACCCGGGAGAACTGAGACAGAGTCAGCCACATCTCTGAAAGGCGCTGCCCTGGGTTGCTTCCCGCCCCCCGAGATGACTCGCTGGCCAGGGAGAAGGCCCCGCCTGGGAGTGGCTCCCAGACCTCACTGTGGCTGGGAGGTAAATAAAGCCAGGGTGGCCTAGGACACCCTGCACCCCCTGTGAGTGGGACGGAGGCAGCTGGCCAAGACAGAGCCTGCTCTACCGCCCATCCTCCCACCCAGCGTGGACTCCTTCTGGTTAGGGCCCCAGAGATGGACAGGAAGAAGGAGACAGGACTGAGATGGGGGGATAGGAATGCACTGAAAAGGAGATTCTGCCTCTTGAAATGCTGTTCTCTTCTGTTGAGGAGCAGAACACCCACAGAGGACTTCTAGGGTAGTGTGGCTGTCATTTTATAGAAATGGAGATCGTGGGCCAGGTGCGGTGGCTCACGCCTGTAACCCCAGCACTGTGGGAGGCCGAGGCAGGTGGATTGCTTGAGCCCAGGAGTTCAAGATCAGCCTGGGCAACATGGTGAAACTCCGTCTCTACTAAAAATATCAAAAATTTAGCCGGATGTAGTGGTGCGGGCCTGTGGTCCCAGCTACTCAGAAGGCTGAGGCCGGAGATTTGCTCTAGCCTGGGAGGCGGAGGTTGCAGTAAGCTGAGACTGCGCCACTGCGCTCCAGCCTGAGCGACAGAGACCCTATCTCAAAAAAAAAAAAAAGAAAAAAGAAAGAAATGGCGATCACAATTTGACTTGAGAGTTAACCATAATCTTGATCATACCTTTAGAATGAGTGTCAGATGGACCTATGTAACATACACCTGTTCTGGAGCTCTGGGGAATGTCAAGATATTTTGAATCAAACAGCAAATGTTGCTCAGGTCCAGGCTGTTTTGAAATGAGATATGCTTGGCTCAACCCTCACTGACACCTTTACAAGGATGAAGCCATCACTAAGAACATTCTCCATTTTCTATCTGCAAGTGCCCTACATGGAGGCTCTTTTTGTTACTTCTCCCTGTGATCTGAGACCTTAAACACCACATATAACTTCATTAAAACACAACCAGGATTAGGAGATGTTAAAGCGTCTCCAATGCCAAGAGCCTATGATAATAAAGCGCTCAGCATTCTGTGCATTGCAGGTGGATTCCATGATTTTGCCTTTGCAGAACGCACTTCATTCCATTTTTCAATGTAGGTGTGGATACCTATAAAATCTCCCTTACTGGTTGGGCGTGGTGGCTCACACCTCTAATCCCAACACTTTGGGAGGCCGAGGCGGGCAGATTACGAGGTCAGGAGATTGAGACCATTCTGGCCAGCATGGTGAAACCCCGTCTCTACTAAAAATACAAAAATTAGCTGGGCATGATGGTGTGTGCCTGTAATCCCAGCTACTCGGGAGGCTGAGGCCGGAGAATTGCTTGAGTGAGCCGAGATCGCGCCATTGCACTCCAGCCTAGGCAACAGAGTGAGACTCCGTCTCAAAAAAAAAAAAAAAAAAAAATCTGCCTTACTATGTGCTACTTTCTTTATTAATTCTACTATTTACAAAAGCTCAGCGGGATTTGACACTTAGTAAAAGAAAAAAACGCACAGTTAAATAATTGAAATAATTAATTTAAATGTGTATAAATTTAGTATATTTAATACTAAATATTAGTATAAATCTGGATCATACCTTAAAATAATATTCCCCAACCCATTTAGCATCTATCAATGGCCTGTGGTCCGGATGTCCCGTCTTATCTACTCCACCAGCTCCTCCACCATCATCCTAATTCCCCATATATGTTCTGTTCAGCATCTCCACAAAAGGTACCACTGGCTCTGGGAGGCCCTGTGCCCTTCCCCCATCCCCCCTCACCCATTTGCCCCCCTCTCTCTCTCTCTCTCTCATTCAAAATCTTTAGCAATCCCAATCTTCATATTATAACTTGAATTGAGGGGACAGGTCTTTGCCGTCTACTGAGAATGGCCCAGAGGATTAGATTCCTTGCCCAAAGCCACACAACAAATCAATGAAATGAGTTCTTTCTTCTGTTCTTTCTGTTGTTCTTCCAACCTCGTAAGATTTCTTCTTGCCCCAGAACATGTGAGTCTGAGAAGCACTGTTCAGATATGGATACTGTTGTGTTTCCATTTCAGAGAAAGCAAGAGACAGCCATCAACCGATTTGCTTGCCACACTCCTAAACTATACACAGACAGCAGGACGTTCCGCATTATGATTCCCATAACAAGTTTACTAACACAAAAAGAAAAAAGAATGACAGAAAAGAAAGAAGAAAGAAGGGGAAAAAGGAGAGAGGGATAGCGAGAGGAAGGGAGGGAGGGAGAGAGAGCCTGCAGGGGAAGTTGTGGAAAGTCCCCTTTGCAGGGGGGATTAGGTTTTAGTTGCTCAAGGAGCTGTAGGGAGGGGAAGGGTGGAAGCCGAGGAATTCATGCCACCCAGTTGGTCAGTTGGGAATTGTTTACAGCCCTGAAGGAGATTGGCTTTTGTGTTGCTGACTTCAAAGTGTAGTCAGATATTAACATACTGACCCCTTCACCGTTTCCACCCCCAAACACAGTGGGGGTTAGGAGGACCATCTCCAGTGGGGAAACTGAGGAATGAAAAGGGGAGCTGGGAAAAGGGAAGTGAGGAGACTAGGAATGCCCCCAAGACTGTGCTGTTAACCCAGTGCTAACACTGGCCACCAAAGGCAGGATCCCTTCCTCGTAAGCCAGCCGGCCTGCATGCTGTGGTGTTGAAAGATGAAAGGGTTCTCTTTGGGACCAGAGATACAGAAAGTCCCAGGTGAATAATGAAATCCAGCAGTCTCCAGGTGCCTTCCCTTCAAGGTGGGCAGTCTCGGTGACCCGCTTTCCTGCTGGCCCTTACCAGTCCTAAGGCCTGGCAGCAGCAGGCCACGCCCTCCCTGCAGCCTTCAAGATATCTGCCTCCATGCCGTGCTTGGATTCCCCTCTCCGTCTCCTAGGAAGAAAGGCTGCTGGAAACCCAGACGCCCCATGGAGGGGACTGGTGCCAAGTCGTCTGGGGCCCTTTCCCTGGGGAAGCAGGAGGCACAGCCAGCCTTGTCACCATGCCCTAAAGTAGGATGGATGGCCCCGGTAAACCGATCCTCACTAATGTAGCCTAGGTGCTATTTCATATAAATACATCCACCCAGACATTTCCCATCAGCACAGCGTCTTTCCCTCAAGGCCTGGCTTTCGGAGGTCTCTGCCCCCACCGACAGCCTCCAACCACCCGAGTTAATGACATACTAGGGTGGAGAAGGGAGCATGTTAAGTGTCTTTGCAATGGCAAATAAGGGAGCCCCAAAGCCTTCCCTTTCTTCATTTATCATCTTCTATAATGTACCTATCACATCCCCGGCTTCTCTCATCTTTGCCAAACTAAACAGCCTTAGTCTTGCTAATCTCTCCTCAGATGGAGGCCTGGGCCATAAATCTAATCACTGTAGAAAGAAGGCCTTCCCCAACAGTGCCTTGGGCGCTGGGTACAGCACACATTATAAAACACACAGCAGATAATGACAGAACTGCTGTCACAGGACATGTTATAAAGTGCAGATGTTGTTACCACAATGTGCCTGTTGTGAAGTTTACACTGTAAATGGGTAAATGGGCCCGCTTGCTATGGGATAAAGGCAATTAAATTTGCTCATCCACCCCACCTGCTCTCCTCTTTCTCCTAGGTCCCTACTTGGTACCTTACGTTTGAATGAAATTGTGGGTGGAAAGTGGAAAAGGGGAACTCCTCACTGGTTTTGCCAGAATAACATGAAATTAAATCCCATTCGCTTTTTGAATCAATTTCAAAAGGTAAAAGGACTTCATGGTTTTAGTTCAACGTGTGGTCTATATGCATTTTTTTCAGTAATGGGACACCTTCTCAGGACCCCAGATCTGATTTAACACTCCCCCATGACAACTTCTCATTCACCTCTTCCTCCCAATCGTGAATGTATTAATGCCTTTTTCAACAAGTACTAAATTTTCATGGTGTTCTGCGTTCAGAAAGCGAAAGGAGCTGGGGGGTCTATACATCCTTAGAGAAGATCTTTAGGCCTGGTGACGTGGCTTATGTTTATAATCCCAGCACTTTCAGAGGCTGATGCAGGAGTTCAAGACTAGCCTGGGCAACATAAGGAGATCCCATCTCTAAAATATACATATATATATATATATATATATATTTTTTTTTTTTTTTTTTTTTTTTAAGGATATCTCTAAAGAATAGCACCAAATGGGTTAAATCTCTCATAGCACATTTCAGGGATGCTAATAAGGTCTTTAAGGAAGGCAGATGTGCTGAGAGTATCCCTTGGGCCATCAAGGAAATCTTCAAATTCTTCTTTGTATTTCTTTCTTCTCCCAACAGTCTTCAAAAGAAGAGAACAGTTCCAAGAGACAGGATGTATTGGCAAGAGGAACTATTAAGACCATTGTTACTTCTGTTTAAGCATCTGTCCTGGAGCAAAGAACCGAGTTTGAGATTTGGGGAGCACTGAGTTGTCCCCCACGCCAGTGACCATGGAGAAAGTCCTCTGGCTCAGCTCTCCCCAGGCAGGGCCACATCACAACTGAGAAGCTTCGTTTCTGGAACTTGAGAAATTCCAAGATTGCATCTTTTCTAGCCTTCACCTTGGGCAGTAAATAGATTGAAAAAGACCTAGTTCCAAGTTACCTGGTGTGTTAGTCAAGGTTCTCCAGAAAAACAGAACCAATAAGACAGAGACAGAGAGAGAAATAAGAAGATGTATTATAGAAAGTGGTCATAACACCAGAGGATCTGCCATCTGCAAGCTGGAGACCCAGGAAAGCTGGCATTGTAATTTTGTCCAAGTCTGAAGGCCTGAGAACCAGGGAGGCCACTGGTGTGAGTCTGGGAGTTCAGAAGCCCCAAAGCTGGGAGCTCTGACATCCAGGGATAGAAGATGGATGTCCCAGCTCAAGGAGAGAGAGAATTCACCCTTCCTCCACCTTTTGTTTTATCTTCGGCCTCTATGGAACTGGTGACACCCACCCTCATTGGTGAGGGCAGAGCTCCTTCACTCAGCCCACTGATCCCAGTGCTCACGTCTGCTGGAGACACCTTCACAGACACACCCAGAAATCAAGTTTCATCAGCTGTCTGGGCATCCTTAATCCAGTCACACCGACACCTGAAATTAACCATCACATCTGGTGACCCGTGCTTCTCCAACAGGTCACAGTAAGAAACCTGAGGAACTACCAGGAAATCCTCAATTCCAAGAGTGAGCACAGACCATCTTACTGAGCCATCAATTCTACCCAATGGCATGTCATTGAAAACATTAATGTGTACATTAAGACAAGCCCTTTCTTTTTTTAAAGAGCACATTTATTTGTGCATTAAATGCAAAATTCACATACACTTCTAGGTGGGGGGATGATGCAATGAATTTCGAGCTTGTGAGCTGCTGCAGAAATCCCATAGCCCTCTGCTCATATATCTCCCTCTTCTGCAAGTCAAGTTTGAGAAGCGTCTTAGTGGGCCATGCCCAACCCCTAAGAACACAGAATGCAATGGGGGTGGGGTTGGGGGGCTGGATAGAGAGGCCAAAAGAACTGAATTCATGACAACATTGCAGAAATATGGGTGAGGAGTAGCTTAGAAGCACAGGAGGCTGTTCTGAGGATCACAGGGTCCAATCTTGGAGCCCAGGTGTTCCAAGAGCCATCCTCATGAGGTTCAGAAGCTAGGACAAGATAAAAACACTGGAAGTCTGATCCTTCTCATAAACCAAAGAGTTTCCCTTCCTTGCTTAGTCTGTGTTCTCCTGACCGAGACCTTGAGACAAGAATTCAATGGCAGGTAATTTATTACGGAGGGGATCCCAGCATGGGGAACAACAGCAGGGGAGTGGGGAAGGGAGACGGAGAAGGACAGCCAGCCAAATAAGGATCCATTATCCAGCAAGTTCCCACCGTGGACAACTGGAGCTTGACCCTCTTGGTCTGCAGAATTCTGGAAGGCACTATGGAACACAACCTCTGATGCACCCCACCCGAGGGGCAACAGTGCTGGGGTACTTGTACACCACACTCCATGGCCATTGGTGGAGGGCAGCAGAGGGGAGGAGAGTGGTCTTTAATTCCCTAGCACTTTGGCCTGGCTTGAGTAGAGCTACCCCAGGAGACAAAGAAAGCCCTCAGGCAAAGCGTTGCAGGGTCTGGTGGTTGGAAAGCAGCACGCACTGCGAGGATGAGGGTAAGGGTGCTGGCGAGGCACAAACAGCCAACCGCTATACCCTCTGCATGGAGGAATCTGGTCCTCTTTACTGAGGGTTAAGTAGCAGACATGGTGGCAGAACTGGGCTTGTAGATAAAAACGATAGACTACCGCCACTAAACACATAGGTCAGGCAGTGTGCTTGGGGCTTCTTATTTGGTCCTCCCAGGAAACTTCTGGGTAGGTACTGGGATTACAGATAAGGAAGTTGACCATCAGAGCTTGAGGACCTTTGGCAGTGTCCTACAGCAGAGCTTGAGGACCTTTGGCAGAGTCCTACAGCGGGCGAGGCTGGGGCTTCAGCCTAGAGTCCATGATTTTAACCTCTGCATCTGCAGCAAGAAGGGACTGCCTGTCCTTGTGGTCACTGCCAAGAGGCATAATGAAGTTTTGTGACATGTGACTGAGCCCTCCCACCTAGCCACAGTTTTTTGGACCAAGGGGTGGGAAGCTGACCATTTGACTACCCAGGGCCCTGCGTGGCCTGACTTGGAAAGATGAGCTGGATAAAGCAGATTCCTATGGTGAGATTTAGATTGGTACCTGGAGACCTAGGCAGTTAGCAAAGTGAACTGGGGGTGGGGATGAAGCCACATACAAAGGCAGCATTTCTTGGTTTGGCTTTCCCAGTACCATTCCTTCCCTCCCTCCCTCCCTCTTTTCCTTCCTTTCTTCCTTCCTTTCTTCCTTCCTTTCTTTTTCTTGAGACAGGGACTCACTCTGTTCCCCAGGCTGGAGTGCAGTGGTGTGGTCATTGCTCATTGCAACCTCAAACTCTTGGGCTCAAACAGTCCACTCGTCTCAACCTCCCAAATAGCGGGGACTACAGGCATGTGCCACCTGCCTGTGTAATTCAGTCGCTGTTTTTCTGGTCTCCTCACTTCTCCATTTTTTTTAAAGAACGACCTTCCCCATTGTATGCAATCTTGAGGTCATTGTCAGTCAAGATCCCCTGCCATCTTGGACCCAAGATTCCACTGACTCATGATGGGACAATTGGGACTCCCTCCCTCCAGGGAATTTAACTCCTGAGCAAAATGACTCAGAGAAAGCAGCCATTGAGATCAGTGCTCTAAAGTGATTGTCCACTCTGTGCCACTACAGAGATCCATGGCATATCGTCTGTGAGGCCGGGACACAGGGTTTCTCTTTCACTGCACGTGCTGCCTGCAGCAATGTCATAGGCGTCCTGCCCACATCCCTGGTACTCACTGCTCCCTTATGCGGTTCCTGTTATCTGGGGCTGCATAACAAGCCACCCAGAAACTTAACAGAGTACAGCAATAATTTATTGTTACCTCTCATGGTTCTGGAGGTTAACACAACTGGCTGGTTGTTCTCATACAATTGCAGTCAGTCTATGACTGAGGCTAAGTTCATCTGAAGTCTTCTTCACTCACCTGTTGGTGTCTGGTCTCGAACAGCTGGAACATCTCAGAGCTAATCGAGCCTCTCTTTTTCCTCTCTCCCTCCCTCTTCCTTTCTTTTTTGTTTTTGTTTTGTTTTGTTTTGAGACAGAGTCTTGCTCTGTCACCCAGGCTGGAATGCAGAAGTGCTATCTCAGCTCACTGCAACCTCTGCCTCCTGGGTTCAAGCAATTCTCCCGCCTCAACCTCCTGAGTAGCTGGGATTACAGGTACGCGCCACCAGACCCAGCTAATTTTTGTATTTTTGTACAGACAGGGTTTCACCATGTTGGCCAGGCTGGTCTTGAACTCCTGACCTCAGGTGATCCGACCGCCTCGGCCTCCCAAAGTGCTGGGATTACAGGTGTAAGTCACTGCACCAGGTCCCCTGTCTTCTCTCTCTCTCTCTCCATCTCTCTCTCTCTCTCCATGCAGCCTCTTCATATGGCTAGCTTCGGCTTCCTCATAGCATGGCGATCTTGAAGTAGTTGGCCTTCTTCCAAAGCTGCTGATTCCTCTCAAAGTGAGTGTTTCAAGAGACTCAGGCATAAGCTGTGAGACATCACTTTCACTCAATTTGATTTCAGATTCAAGGTGCAGGGGCAGTCAAGGAATAGACTCCATCTCTCAATGCAGGAATAGCTTATGCACACAGAGAGGGAAGGGGATGATGGACAGGAACCATCTTGGAGATAAACCACCACATAGCCATCGGCTCTTTTCTTCAAAAACCTGGACTCTGCCAGAGAACATTCTCTGACTGGAACTGTATTCTGCTTGCCTGTGGCAGAATTCAGGAGAGTTAACACCCCAGATTAACTAAGGATAGATGGGAGTTTGAAGATAAACACCCTGGCTTCTCCCAGCTCGGGGGCGGGGTTAATTCAGAGGCAAGTCTGTATAGTTCCCCAGAGGCCCCTAAAAAAACCTGCTCTCCTTGTGCCCTGAAATCGCGGCCTTCCTTCCTCAACTCATCTCCCCACTCCACCTGTGCTTCCTGAGATCACCTCTCAAAAAAAAAATCACTTGCACTCAAACCCCTTTCTCAACATCTGCTTCCAAGGTATCCTACTGAACACATGCCCCGCATTCTCCCCAAGTACTTCCCTCTTGGGTAGGTTAACCGGAGTTGGTTTCTTTTGCTTACAACCAAAGACTAGTAAGGGCTAGAAGGAAGAAGTGGCTAGAGAGAGGATGGGGGAGCCGTGGGGTCTGGGTGCCAGTTAGCGTTGGAGGGACATGGTAGCGGGTCCGCAGAGGAGGCCGCTCTAGGGAAGAGTGTGCAAACGGAGTGTCCACACGGAGAAGCCACAACAGAGAGGCCGGGCTGCAGGCCCTGCTCCCATTCCCACGTGTGGTGCACGGTCTCTGTGGACTTCCAGGTCCTCACAGTTCCACAAGATCCCTTCTCCTTCTAAGAAGGTGGCTGAACCCCCTCATGAAAGCAAGCAATTCTTAGGTGTGAAGGGCCCAGTACAGCCATGCAGATAACCCTCCCGGCAGACAGCAGTGTCCACAGAAACCTTCTTCCTCCCTCTTCTCCTCACTCCCTCCCCACCCCTCAGGGACTGGCCTCCCTGTGAGCTCCATGACTCCATAGCACATGGGATATTCCCCAAAACAGCTCCTTTAACAAGGCCTAGGAGGATTCGTGGAAATGAGGGCATTAGGTCCTTCCCTAAGGCTCATGCGAGGGCAATAAAAGTGGGAAAAACTATCTCAATTAGGAAAAAGTGGGAGATTCAG
This sequence comes from Pan paniscus, assembly GCF_029289425.2. Taxonomy (NCBI): domain Eukaryota; kingdom Metazoa; phylum Chordata; class Mammalia; order Primates; family Hominidae; genus Pan; species Pan paniscus. Next base: position 43,873,750 of record NC_073260.2, read on the forward strand.
TGAGAGCTGATGCAAGAGACTGTGGGAATGCAGAGGACAGCCTGGGGGCGGTGCCATGGTCTGTGGGACTCAGAGTACAGCCTGGGGGTGGTGCCATCATCTGTGGGACACAGGAGACAGCCTGGGGGCAGTACCTTCGTCTGTGGGACGCAGAGGACAGCCTGGGGGTGGTGCCATCGTGCCATCGTCTGTGGGGACGCAGAGGACAGCTTGGGGGCTGTGCCATCGTCTGTGGGACGCAGAGGACAGCCTGGGGGCGGTGCCATCGTCTGTGGGATGCAGAGGACAGCCTGGGGGCGGTGCCATCGTCTGTGGGACGCAGAGGACAGCCTGGGGGCTGTGCCATCGTCTGTGGGACGCAGAGGACAGCCTGGGGGCAGTGCCATCGTCTGTGGGACGCAGAGGACAGCCTGGGGGCAGTGCCATCGTCTGTGGGACGCAGAGGACAGCCTGGGGGCGGTGGCATCGTCTGCGGGACGCAGAGGACAGCCTGGGGACGGTGCCATCGTCTGCGGGACGCAGAGGACAGCCTGGGGGCGGTGGCATCATCTGTAGGATGCAGAGGACAGCCTAGGGGGCGGTGGCATCGTCTGTGGGATGCAGAGGACAGCCTGGGGGCGGTGGCATCGTCTGTGGGATGCAGAGGACAGCCTGGGGGTGGTGCCATTGTTGTGGGATGCAGAGGACAGCCTGGGGGCTGTGCCATCGTCTGTGGGGTGCAGAGGATAGCCTGGGGGCGGCGCCATCATCTGTGGGGACGCAGAGGACAGCCTGAGGGTGGTGCCATTGTCTGTGGGACGCAGAGGACAGCCTGGGGTGGTGCCATCGTCTGTGGGGATGCAGGGGACAGCCTGGGGTGGTGCCATCGTCTGTGGGGATGCAGGGGACAGCCTGGGGTGGTGCCATCGTCTGTGGGGACACGGAGGACAGCCTGGGGGGCGGTGCCATCATCTGTGGGGACGCGGAGGACAGCCTGGGGGTAGTGCCATCGTCCGTGGGGATGAGAAGAGATGGAACCTGAGGGTAGGAGGTGGACAGAGAAAGAGAAGCAGGAAGGCACCAAAAACCAGCTTGGCCTACATAGGAATCTGCTTACAGCAGATTTCTCCACTCCTTCCTTCTTTGAGAGAGATGAAGAAACCATGGTTAACTTTGGAGTAAGGCACAATGTAAGAACTAGGTGGTAGAGAATTATGTGGGCACTCAGCCAATGCTTTGAGCCTGCATTAGGTATTTCTATCAGGAAACCTTCAAAGTCTCTGAAAACAGAGACGTTACTCCTCAAAACAGGAAAACACCCATTTGGAAATGTTTGTGGGAAGCAGCTGGGATGGAAAAGTTCAATGATTTATCCAAATAAAACCAGAAAAATCTGTCCCTTTTAGACTGGATTCAGAGAAGAGTATCCACATAATTCATCGTCTCAAGCTGGACACTGTTGAGAGTGAGATGGGGCGCGGGTGGTGCTTACACATTGACCAGGATGTCCCAGGCAGCAATGTAGGAGTTCAGGAGCCTGGGGCTCGTTCTGCTTTACCTGCGGGAAGGTGTGTCTGGCTGGCAAGTGGAGGTCTGAGATCTGAACATAAACAACACTGGTAATTGTCACATTCCTCCTTGGTAGATGTCGAATACTGGGAAATGCCCTAGGCTCAGAACTTCAAGATCCAGATCAAATCCAGCCCTACCCCTTCCTGACTGAGAGACCCTGAGCAGATCTCACCTCAATCCACCAATTCCCTCTTCTGTAAAATATGGGTGATTCACCCCATTCACGAGGTTGTGTGTGTGAAAGCACCTTGTAGACTCTTGTTGAACAAATGCACAGTATCATTATTATTTGACCATTCACTGGGAAATTTGGACACTCCAAAGCATAAAAAGCTTAGACACAATACAGGAGTTCTTAAAAGCTCTGAAGAGAATTGCACCTGTTTCCATTCTGGCCTCAGCATGCATGGATTCTTTCTTCTGGAAGCATGTCCTATGACAGCCCAGGCCCTTGAGCTTTCAGCTCCTTTCTCATTGGAGAGGAAGAGCAGCTCAACCTCTAAGGGAAGAGGCATGTATACCCCCGACTGCCTGACACCAGGCAGCGTCACCGAAACAGACCGGCGGCAGGAGCAGCTTGCGTTCAGCAATGGGATGCCTCCGTGGCCAGCTTGTGGGTAACATGGAAAAACTTACAGGACATAAGAAGGAGACGGGGGTTTTCCGCTGTAAGGGAAGACCACACACATAGTCCCATGAGGACTGTGCCCTGGACCATCTTCAAAACCATGGAAGCCGCACTCTCTCCAGCCATGCGTAGGCCTGGTTTAATTAAATGTGGGCCATGAACGGGCTGGCAACGGTGACGCAGAGACGCTGTCCGTGTCTGCGGGAGAAACGTCCCGCAGCTCCGTGTCCCTGATAAGATTGTCCATGTGGAGAACAACCTGAATGCCTGGCAGATGGTTCCATCTGTTTTTCCATCATTTTGAATTTAGCAGGAAACCCTCAAGATGTGTTTTGACACAAGTGTGCTGTTTCCCTTCCCCAAGTTTGGAAATGGCTGTGTTTGGAGGCTAATTAAATCCAGATGCTTCTGATTCATTTACACTTAACTCATCAAAATGTTTTGTAATCGCCATTTGAAGTCCAAGGCGCCTCTCTTGAGCCTTTTTTTCTGAAAACCAGGAAGTTTTGATTTGCCAGCCAACAGCAGTGTTCATGTACCAAAAGGTTCAAATGCGGTTCAAGACAAGATCCTAGACCCAAGAGATCATAATGGCTGGAATTGTCCTAAAGCATCATTGTCAAATGTGGGGTGTGACCAGGCACGGTGGCTCACGCCTGTAACCTCACCACTTAGGTAGGCTGAGGCAGGCGGAACACTTGAAGTCAAGAGTTCAAGACCAACCTGGCCAACATGGTGAAACCATCTCAACTGAAAATACAAAAATTAGCCAGGTGTGGTGGCACATGCATGTAGTCCCAGCTACTCGGGAGGCTGAGGCATGAGAATTGCTTGAATCCAGGAGGCGGAGGTTGCGGTGAGCCTGGATCATGCCACTGCACTCCAGCCTGGGCACAGAGCAAGACTGCATCTCCCACCCCCAAAAGAAGTGGGGTGTGGGCCGGGCGCGGTGGCTCACGCCTGTAATCCCAGCACTTTGGGAGGCCGAGGCAGGTGGATCACGAGGTCAGGAGATTGAGACCATCCTGGCTAACATGGTGAAACCCCGTCTCTACTGATAATACAAAAAAAAAAATTAGCCTCCTCCTCCCTCTCCTCCCTCTCCACCTCCTCCTCCCTCTCCTCCTCCCCCTCTCCTCCCCCTCTCCTCCTCCCCTCCTCCTCCCCCTCTCCCCCTCCCCTCCTCCTCCCCTCCTCCTCCCTCTCTTCCTCCCCCTCCTCCTCCCTCTCCTCCTCCTTCCTCTCCTCCTTCCTCTCCTCCTCCCCCTTCCTTCCCTCCTCCCTCTCCTCCTCCTCCCTCCTCCTCCTTCCTCCTCCTCCCTCCTCCTCCCTCCTTCTCCTCCCTCTTCTCCTCCCCTCTACTCCTCTTTCTCCTCCTCCCCTCTCCTCCTCCCTCTCCTCCTCCCCCCTCTCCTCCTCCTTCTCCTCCTCTTCCCTCCTCCTCCCCCCTCCCTCTCCTCCTCTTCCCTCCTTCTCCTCCTCCCTCTCCTCCTCCTTCTCTTCCCTCTCCTCCTCCTTCTCCTCCTCCCTCCCTCCCTTCCCTCTCCTGGTCCTCCTCCCCCTCTCCTCCTCCTCTTCTCCTCCTCCCTCTCCTCCTCCCTCCTCCCTCTCCTCCTCCTCCCTCCTCCTCCTCCCTCTCCTCCTCCTTCTCTTCCCTCTCCTCCTCCTTCTCCTCCCTCTCCTCCTCCCTCCCTCCCTTCCCTCTCCTGGTCCTCCTCCTCCCCCTCTCCTACTCCCTCTCTCCTCCTCCCTCCCTCCCTTCCCTCTCCTGGTCCTCCTCCTCCCCCTCTCCTCCTCCCCCTCTCCTCCTCCCCCTCTCCTCCTCCCCCTCCTCCTCTCTCTCCTCCTCCCTCCTTCTCCTCCTCTCTCTCCTCCTCCTTCTCTTCCCTCTCCTCTTCCTTCTCCTCCCTCTCCTCCTCCCTCCCTCCCTTCCCTCTCCTGGTCCTCCTCCTCCCTCTCCTCCTCCCTCTCCTCCTCCTCCCCCCCTCCTCCGCCCTCTCCTCCCTCACCATCTCCCCCTCCTCCCTCTCCTCCTCCACCCTCACTCCCTCTCCTCCTCCCTCCCTCCCCTCTCCTCCTCCCTCCCTTTCCTCCCCTCCTCTTCCTCCCTCCCTTCCCTCTGCTCCTCTTCCTCCCTCTCCTCCTCCCCCTCTCCTCCTCCTCCCCCCTCTCCTCCTCCTCCTTCTCTTCCCTCTCCTCCTCCTCCTGGGATGGGTTTGCATAAAGTGTCCTTAGCCTGGAAACTGCCATGGGGGCTTTCAGCTCTTGGGTGCCATAAAAAACAGTTACTTTGAAATATTTGGTGGCCAAAGAGAAATCCAAGTCATTAGGGAAAATTATAACCAAAATGACAGCAAAATTCTCTCATCTGGAAGGGCTTTGAGTCCAGGTCGTCAGTCAGACATTGCTCCCATTCCTTGGGCTTTTATGAGACTGTGGAAGAGCGAATGTATGTGGACGGTTCCAGAGCATTCTAGCAATTATCATTTTAACCCTTGCAGAGCGCACTAATTCCGGGCCGGTTGCCCATTTGTTCTTCTATGAACCAGGCCCTGTTCTAAGCCCTTTGCAGTACATGATTCAGAAGGCCTGATTGTCTTCTCATTTGCCGGCAGGAAATCTAAGGCACAGAGAGGTTAAGTAAGTAGCCCAAGGCTTCCCAGCCTGGGAGGTTGTAGAGGCCAGATTCAAACCAGGCCGTTAGTCTGACTGGAACTGGAGAAACTTCCTCGCTCGACCATCAGGCCACGATGCCGCTCCGCATGGAGATCTAGGTAAGTGGAGGCGCGCACCCCAGCTTATTAGAGCCAAGACACGCAGATGTTTTCACCTACTAAAACTCTACCCTCAGCCATAGCATGGACCCTTCACTTAGCCCAAACAAAGCCTGAGAGGAGACCAAGGCCTGGCAGGCTGCGTTCTTTCACTCCTTCCTTTCTCTCTCCGCTGTGTGAATGAATTGGAAAACTCCCGCATCACACTTTATCTGCAGGGTAGCAAACAAATGTAAGGGTGCAAGGAGGCAGCTTGTTCCTGGGACTCTCCTGGCAGCTCCCAGGAGCAACTGAAAACCCGCAGGTGATCCCAGCCTCCAGCGTTGGCACTAGAGGAGCGCCAGCATCTTACAAACGCTCTTCCATGAGGGAGGTGAGCTCACTTCCTGAGGAAGTGGCTGCAGGGGGTGTCTGTAGGGGCCAGCCAGGCCTGGCTTGAAAGCATCTGAAACAGCCTGCGGTGTAATCGAGCATGAGTATTGGTTCAAACACATGATGCATATTTGTCCACTTGGTTATTAGTTATTCACGCGATCGTCCTTAGCCCGTGAACTGCCATGGGGGCTTTCAGCTCTTGGATGCGGTAAAAAACCAGTTGCTTTGAAATATTTGGTGGCCAAAGAGAAATCCAAGTCATTAGGGAAAATTATAACCAAAATGACAGCAAAATTCTCTCATCTGGAAGGGCTTTGCGTCCAGGTCGTCAGTCAGACATTGCCCCCATTCCTTGGGCTTTTATGAGACTGGAAGAGCGAATGTGGACGGTTCCAGAGCATTCTAGCAATTATCGTTTTAACAAACAGGGCTCTTTTCTAATACTCACATTCCTTTCGCATGGCCTCACGAAAACACAAACATTCACTCCATCCGCAAAAAAATGCAGGCGCTCTGGGAGGAAAGAGCCACCCGCTCAGCCCCCTCGCCGGGCTGCAGCCACAGGAGATTGTATCTGCTCCCGGTTTCCCGTGCGGACTGTGTCTGACTCCGCTGAGAAAAGATACCGCAGCCCTGGGTGGCCACTGCCACGGCCAGGCGAGAGATCCGGAGCGCTGGGGACCCTCCATGCAGGAGGCCGGGCTACGGTGGTTAGAGTCGGCCCTGCAGATGGGGCTTTCCCTCCAGCATCTTCATTTTGGAGAGGAAGGAGAGGGCTCCCTGAACCCTGTTTTGAGGACTGCACTGATACAGTTCATACAGTTCTTTCATTTTCGTCTGATTTTCTTGGGTCTGATCTGTTACCAATCTCAAAGGGAAACAGAGTAAGATTTTGGTCTCAGCCACTGCAATTAACCTCAGAACCTACCCACACGTCCAGAAGTGTTATGAACGTATATGTCAACATGAATTCACCTCTACAGGTCCATTTTAGCTGGGGGGGGGGGGGGGGGCGGGGAGGGTGTCAGGTAAAATCAATTGGCAACCTATATTGATGAGCTATTTTCAAAACATTATTATCTGAGAGAAATGAAAGTCAGATCCAAGAACGTGACATGCTCTCTCCGAAAGCAACATCAGGGATTTTCACCTTCTATAGTAGGAGTTTCTCACTCTTCCTAAAACAATCAGGTAAATTATTATGTGATTTTAAAATGTTTTTAAGGAAAGGGAAAACAGCAATACCTAGAGACACTCTCCCCCACAAGGAGAGCATTTTGCAGATTCGCTGGATGTTCAGTGTCCTTGTGTGTCCAGAGTTGGTTCCTGCCAGTGGGTTCATGGTCTCCTGACTACAAGAATGAAGCCAGGACCTTCGCAGTGATTGTTACAGCTTTTATTCATTCATTCATTCATTCATTCATTTTTTAGACGGAGTTTCGCTCAGTCGCCAGGCTGGAGCGCAGTGGCGCGATCTTGGCTTACTGCAACCTCCACCCTTGGGGTTCCAGTGATTCTCCTGCCTCAGCCTCCCTGCCTCAGCCTCCCGAGTAGCTGGGATTACAGGCGCACACCACTGCGCCCAGCTAATTTCTGTACTTTTAGTGGAGACAGGGTTTCACCATGTTGGCCAGGATGGTCTCACTCTCCTGACCTCGTGATCCACACGCCTCTGGCTCCCAAAGTGCTGGGATTACAGGCTTGAGCCACCGCGCTCAGCCATGTTACAGCTCTTGCACAGACCCAAAGAGTGAGCAGTAGCACGGTTGGTTGTGAAGAGCGAAAGGAGAAAGCTCCCACAGCCTGGAAGGACATTGGAGTGGCTTGCCATCAGTGGCTGGGGCTGGCCAGCTTTTATTCCCTTATTGTCCCCGCGGATGTTCTGTATCTGTCCTATCAGAGTGCCCTTTCTTCAATCCTCCCTGCGATTGGCTACTTTTAGAATCCTGCTGATTGGTGCATTTACAGAGTGCTGACTGGTGCGTTTTACAGAGCGCTGATTGGTGCGTTTTACAGAGCACTGATTGGTGTGTTTTACAGAGCACTGATTGGTGCGTTTTACAATCCTCTTGTAAGACAGGAAAGTTCCCTAAGTCCCCACTCGACCCAGGAAGTCCAGCTGGCCTCACCTCTCACTTGCACAGCACTCCACATAGAGAGAGAAAGGCTGTTCACTCAGCTCGCTGTGCATTATCCACTCGGAATAATTGTTCTAGGAGTGGGGAGATGCAGTGAGTCTGGGAAGGAAGGTCTCTCACCCCTTCACTCCCAGGGTGACCTCCCTGTTCCCAAGAGAGGGCCAGCGCCAGGAGCAATGATGTCCATACACACCCCACACAACACCACAGACACCCAACACAACAGATGCCACACACCAGTACATGCCCCCCACACCTCATAGACTCATACTACACACATCACACATCTTGCACACATTACACACACACCACACAACAGACACACAACACACAACACACACCACCACATGACCCCCACATGCCCCATAGACCATGCATCCTACACACATCACACACACACCACACGCACTGCACACACTACACCTACACCACACAACAGACACACACCACACAACAGACACACACCACACAACAGACACTACCACATGCCCCCCACACTCCTCACAGACCACACATAATACACATATCACACACACACCACACACCCTCCACACACTACACATACACCACACAACAGACACACTGCACAACAGATGCCACAACCACCACATGCCCCCCACACGCCCCATAGACCACACATCACACACACACTACACACACTGCATACATACACATCACACACCACACACACACTACATCTACGATACACACACACCACATAGACCACACATACCATACACATTAAACACACACCACCCAACACCTCCCACACACCTCATATACGCCACACACTATCCCATACCATATGCACACCACATATGCCACACATACACATACACCACACATACACAGCACACACACACCACACACACCACCCACCACCCTGTACCCTATACGCACCACATATACCACACATACCACATACCATGCATACACACTGCATGCACTACACATACAACACACATCACACACACACCACCCAACACCCCTCACACACCACAATACACACTACACACACATCACACACCCATACCATACACACACTACATACACCACACATACACACTACACACCCACACCCTGTACACACCATAGATGCTACACATACACACCACACAAATACACAAACACACCTGTGAGTGCTGACTTCCCAGGCAGTGAGCCCACTGTGCTGATCTGTGGTCAGTATCTGAAGGGCAAACAAGGGCTTAAACTAGCACCGGGCCTAATTTCGGAGGCCATTATGCAACTGTGTAGCCAAGTGTAACAACATCCTGTGCTACTTCCAAGAGCACAATGGCCGGTCCCCCTCTGTGAGAAGGGGGACCAGGAGGTGGGAAGACATTGTGAGGCACTAATTTTACCAAAACAAAGTGGAGGCATTCCATATTCTGGAAAGTGTGATTGGCGCTGATTGTGTGAGTGTGAAAAGGAGCGTAAACCTCAGCACTAAATGAGCACTCTTATTGTTTGGGGCATTTTTTAAAGCAAGTAATAATTTTTTTAAGTAAACTGTGATTTACAATTTTTCTGAGAACAACCCAAATTTCCATCACTAAGGGCGGTGTATACTAGAAAGCTCTTAAATAGAATGAGGCTGATCTGTGATGTGGCCCTGGAAATGATCACTAAGATGTAGGGTCCACTGGGGAGAAAGACTAAGTGACGAAACAATGCACAGAGTATGTCATTTACATGAAAAGAGAACTTTATTCCACGGCTATAAACACGTGTGTGAATGCAGAGAAAAAAGACTTGCAGGATCCAAACCTGAGGATCGTTATCTCCCAGGAAGAAAGTTGGATTGTCCTGCAGAGAGAAGCAAGCAGCAAAGAGGCTTTTCCCATTTCACTCTATATGTTTCCAATCTACTTAAATCTCTGAGAATGGAAAATACATTTGGGTATCAATTGCATAACTTTAAAAAGCAACAGAAAAACAGAAAGGGACATGCTTGCTTTGGCAGCACATATACTTAAAAAACAAAAAACCCAGAAAGTTGGGGGAAGAAGTTGGATTCATACCCATAAATAAGAAGTATAATTTGTTTAAACGGCTGGGCACGGTGGCTCACGCCTGTAATCTCAGCACTTTGGGAGGCCAAGGCGGGTGGATCACTTGAAGTCAGGAGTTCGAGGCCAGCCTGGCCAACATAGTGAATCTCCGTCTCTACTAAAAATACAAAAATTAGCCAGGCATGATGGCACACACCTATAATCCCAGCTACTCAGGAGGCTGAGGCAGGAGAATCGCTTGAACCCAGGAGGCAGAGGTTGCAGTGAGCCGAGATTGTGCCACTGCACTTCAGCCTGGACAACAGAGCAAAAACCTGTCTCAAAAAAAAAAAGAAGAAGAAGAAGTATAATTTGTTTAAATGCATGCCTAAATTGGCAGGACACCCTGGGTTTGGCGGCTCTTTTAAAGCTGAAGACACTTGCTAGATTGCTAGTAGAATACAAAGAGGCTTATAAAACACCAAAGAGGCTTATAAAGCATCTTCAGTGTGCTGCAGGCCCCTAACCCACTGCACAGCAGAGGACCTCCTGGGACTTGCAGGCAACAGGTGTCACCGCAGGCAGAGAGGTCACCAGTGTGAGTTTGGAACCAGAGTCCAGCTTCCAACCTGCATCGGCCACATGCCTGCTGTATGGTCTGGGCCATTCGCTTCACCTCTTTAATGGAGTTAAAAATAGTACCTACCTCAGTCATCAAAGAGTGACTGAAGCCAGGTGCAGAGGGTCATCTCCGTAATCCTAGCACTTTGGGAGGCAGGCAGATCTCTTGAGTCTAGGAGTTTGAGACCAGCCAGGGCAGCATAGTGAGACCTCATATCTACAAAAAAAAAAAAAAAAAAGCCTGGTGTGGTGGCACCCACCTGTAGTCTCAGCTGCTCAGGAGGCTGAGATGGGAGGATCACTTGAGCCCAGGGAATTGGCGTGCAGTGAGCTGAGATTACATCACTGCACTCCAGCCTGGGTGACAGAGCCAGACCTTGTCTCAAAAGAAAAAAAAAAGTGAGCTAAAAACATGGGATGTGCTTAAGCACTTCGTGGGACAATTTCTAATTGTTCTAGAAATATTGGCTATTATTATTGAAGCACCACTAGGGATTCCTAACCGAATGCATAACATCACCCCAAATCCAGAATGCAGGAGAAGTTTCCACTAGCCAGAGTCAGGTTTCAAGGCCCCACACTCAGCACTGGGCAAGTATTTGTTAAGCACTGTCAATGTGTCCACCTTGGAGGGCTCTGCCAAGGAGTGGAGCCGGAGCCTCTCCAGGACCCTCATTCAGGGACATTAGCAGCCAGTACCAAAAAGAGATAAGGACGCACTGCCCAGGCCCAGCACTGGCCGCCCTGGGAGTGGATAAATGTGGGGCTCAGGGCGTCCAGTCCTGTCCTGGGGAGAGGGCAATCAGGTCAAGCTTCTCAGTGGAAGCAACATCTAAGTGTGGAAAAGGCAAAAGGAATGAGAATCTGTCCCAGATAGAACTCAGGAGCAAAAGCGTAGTGGTGAGAGGGACCGTGGCACACACCCAGTCATGCAGGCGCTGCAGGTGGACTTGGAGAAAGGAGTGTGGGCAGACAGGCCCACGAAGTAACAAATAAAAGACGGTTCACACCTAATAAATTATCTGTCACACCACATACCCTACAATAGCAGAGCTCCCTGCTGGGCTGAACGTGGGGCCTGGATAGCTGCACCATCAATGGAAAAAGTGTGCACGGACGCTGGGGCATTTCCAGCAGCAGCCAAAGGGCACTCCTGAGCTGGGAGATACGGAGGAAATTCCATGCCCACAGAAATCCCTTGGAAAATGCCCTCAACGGCGAATCAGCCTTGTTGCACAAACGTCAGACAAGCCAGAGACAACTAAAACCTCAATGATGCAGAACTCCCATCGTGCTTCCCCTCTGCAGGCACCGGCAGGTCGAGGTTTCCCCAAGCCTGGACCTCAGGGCTCTTCTAATGCAGTGTCCTTAGCTGTGTGCTGCAATGGGAAAGCTGGTGACGTGGAGGAGGGGACAGGCCCCAGCTCCTTTCAACGGTGGACTCAAACAGCCCGGCCCAGGAAGGCCGTCAACGGGGAGGAAATAGACCTGAAGGTCGAGAGTAGCTGAGTGAGCACAGGAGGGTGAATTCCTGTCCTAGAATGAAACCAAGTGAAGTAGAGATGCTGGTTCCCAGACAGAACTCATCCCCAGCTCTCCTGGAAGAAAGAATAAGACAATCAAGATTTATACCTGACCATTTGTTTCCTTTTCAGTGACGTGGGCAAATCATTGCTTGCTGTCCTAGTTTTCCTTTCTGCCCATGGTTTGTTATGGATTCACCTCAAAAGAAACGATAGCCTGAGGAATCCCAGAGCCCAGCTCACCACTTTCCCCGCTGTCTTCGAAGACCCAGCAGCCATGTGTCATCACAGGACTCCAACCCCCCATGCCCAGGGGACCAGATCTAGTGTGGCCAAAAGGAGCTGGGCCAGTGGAATTCCCAGTTGGGAATTTCACTCAAGAAAAGGGAGAATCGGCAGGGCACAGTCGATTACAGCCTCACGCCAGCACTTTGGGAGGCTGAGGCGGGCGAATCACGAGGTCAAGAGATAGAGACCATCCTGGCCAACAGGGTGAAACCCTGTCTCTACTAAAAATACAAAAATTAGCTGGGTGTGGTGGCACATGCCTGTAGTCCCAGCTACTCGGGAGGCGGAGGCAGGAGAGTCGCTTGAACCCGGAAGGCAGACGTTGCAGTGAGTGGAGATTGCTCCACTGCACTCCAGCCTGGTGACACAGCAAGACTCCGTCAAAAAAAAGAAGGAAGGAAGGAAGGGAGAGAAGAAGGGAGGGAGGGAGGAAGGGAGGGAGGGAGGGAAAGGGAGAATCGCACTGTGGGAACCCAAGCTGATGGGATATAGGAAGAGTCAAGCTGAGAAGCCATGTCCCGAGGAAGGAGCCAATGGGTGCAGAAGGCAGAGGAGCCCCCTAATAATAAAAAGAAAAGAAAACACAGACACAGAGGCAGAGGCTGAGAGAGTAGCCACACTGGGCTGGGAGTGGAACACTACAGGGAAGGTGCTGGTGCTCCAAGGAACTGGGCTGCGTCCGCGAGGGAGCCCCAGGGAGGCCCCAGGTCCTGCTCTCCACTGACGCGGTGGCCTTACAATACGCCTCCCCATAGCCCGCCTGCGAGCGCTTGTGTTCCTTGGGATCCCAGTCTCCTGGAAGATTCAAATGAAAGACTGTGAGATGCCTGGTGAAAAAATGTACCCCCGGGGGCTGGAAGAAAGTGGCTATTTGGTTTTTTTCACCAAATCTCCACTACGGATTTTTGAGGAACTGTGAATCACAGGAGTGGTGCAAAATACATGTACATGGGAACATTTTGTCCATGTTGTATAAAGATGAGCAGGTGGTAGATACCACCACCTTGTGAACTCTGGCTCTATACTGTGCAGGTTCTAGGAAGGAAAAATCAGAGCAAAGGACGTGACCCAAAGAGCTAGGAATGGTTTAAGAAGAATCATTTATGGCAGATTAAGCTCATTGATTTTTTTAAAGTGGCATGGAAAGTCAGAGTTTCTAGTAAATGTTTTTATGAGAGTTGACTTTCTTTACCTTTGCCCCAATGTGAAAGCCATTCTTTAAAATACAGACTTCAAAAATCAAACACATCATAAAACGTGGTGAATTAGGCACTGTGAAATCAACCTTCTCCTCAGCTCTTGAGCCTTCCCCTCTTGGAGTCTAATTTTCTCCAACAATAAATAATATGTAATTTGTCTGCTTTCCCTAATTCTTCCTGCCAAATTACCCCTTTCTGTTAGTAAGAGAACAAACAAAATCTCTCTCTTAGATAACCACAACTGGATTAGCAGTTTTCCAAGGATTCTCTTCTTCCTTCTCCTCCTCTTTCTTGTTTTTGATTAGAAGCAGCTTTTATCAATAGATCATTTCCAGGAGTCCAAAAGGCTATATATATATAGGTTCAACTCCTCTCCCCAGAGTCCCCCAGGCCCCCACCCTAGGCAAGGCTGCAAGGTGCCTTGTGGTTTTCAAGGGGCCCTGTCCCAGCCCCTCTTATATGGGCATCCCAGCTATGACACCCAGTAGTGACTCTGGGCTTTGCATCAGTGCCGGCTGCAGCTTTAGTAGCACTGTTTATGGTGGAAGCGGAGGTGTCAGGGCCCAGGTCTTATTAGAGGCAGAATGATGAGAAAGTCCCTGAAATGCAGGGACTGGGACTACCAAAGGAGGCTTCTCTTTCTGTCTTAGGAGCTTGATCCTTGACGGGCTTCATCATTCTTTCTGCAAGACCACACCCTTCTCAATCAGATGCAGGACGTCCCTGCCAGCCACAGGTCCAGTCCTAGAGTGATGAGGTGAGCCAATACAAACTAAAGCATATTCCTGGTCTGCAAAGACTTGAAGTGATTAATTAGACATCCTTTCCGTCTTCCCGCCTACCTTAGCGAAATGCAATTTCTGCTGCAGTGTTATGATAAGTGGGGAGACGTCAAGCTAGACATCAGACGCGTTCCTGAGGAAGCCATGGAAGTACTCGCTTTACCTGGGTGTTTGCTGTGTGCTCTGTTCACAGTGATGTTTAGTTTAACTGGTCTGAAAGAGGAAGTGCTCGAAAGGAAACACTTGGTAAATGCAGGCAAAATCTAGGTAAATGTTTCTCCTGAACAGAATTAGTGCTGGGAGCAGGAGAACAGTGATTTGGGAAGATCATGTCTTTCGGTGGTTTTGTTCACTGTCTGCAGCGATTCATGCAAATTATTTCAAACATCATCTCCAGCATTCACACAGTCTATTTCCCTGCTCTGCAGACAGTAGAAAGGTAAAAGCCACGCCTCCCGGACTCCCTTACAGCCAGCACTTGTTGAACTCAGGTTGGAACTGATTGCCATCTGTGTTGTGGGAGTAGGCAGGAGTTCTAGATTATACCCAACAAATGCAGCCATTAGGATGGAAGGTGGCATGAGAGGGGGAAATGGGATCTTCTGGCAAGCCTGGAGAAGGACGTCTTTGTTCTGTGGCAGCCACGGCCAGCGCTCTTCTCTCTGGTCCCAGCAGCATACAATCTGAGTGTTAGAAATATCTCATTGTGTGGTTGCTGTTTCTTCTGGTTGCTTATTCCTGATGATGTAGTATCCAAGCTTCATTCTCTGGTCCTCCTGAAAATTCTGTACTGACTGCTTAAACTAGCGGTGGATTCTGTCGTCTGCAATTAAGAAAGCCTGCCTCTTTATGATTTCCAGGAGACAGAGTGGCATCAGGACAGCCACACCACCAGCTCACAGCTTTCTTCTCCAGTGCTCCCAGATGAGACTCCAGGGCCCTGAAAAATGTCTCTAGTGGGTCAACTAAGAGACCTAAACCTAATGTTTTCATGCATTACATTGAGCAATCTGAAAGGGTAGGAATGTCCTCACAAACTCCGTGCTGAAAATACTTCTGATATCTTTGTGTTCCAAGGAGTATATTTTGAAGAAATTGATCACATCTTATGTTTTTATACAATAAGTCCACTCCAAATGGCATCAAAACAGTTTAAATTGTCTAGGCACAGCGGTTAACACCTGTAACTCCAACAATTTAGGAGGCTGAGTTAGGAGAATCACTGGAGGCCAGGAGTTGAAGACCAGTCAGGGCAACATAGGCCTTGTCTCTACAAAAAATAACAATAATAAAAAAATTAGCCAGGCATGGTGGTGCATGCCTGTAGCCCCAGGGACTCGAGAAGCTGAGGTGGGAGGATCACCTGAGCCCAGGAAGTCGAGGCTGCAGTGAGCTGGGCTGTGTTCATGTCACTGCACTCCAGCTTGGGCAAAAGAGTGAGACACTGTCTCAAAAAAAAAAAAAAAAAAAAGAATAGTTGGAATTCTTTTAAGAAAAAGAAATTCGAAAGGAAAATATTGTGTAGTCCAGTTCATTAGTGAAAAAAAATGGCTGAAGTCGGTGTTTATTTCCTGTCACTTCTTTTACCTTTCTGAATTCAGAATTCTTATTAGGTTTTAACTTAATATTTCAATGTTTCATGACTGTTCCTCTAGAAAGATCATTTTAAAGCAATTGCATTTGTTCTGAGAGCCACATCTAGATCCTCTACCTGGGCCTATAGGTTTATAGAGTAAAAAGAACTCTTTCACTAATTTACATGTTAAAACGATGACCCAGTTGCTCTGGGCACGGCAAGCATACAGATGGTCACTCAGTGAATAAGTAATAACAGTGGAAGAGGGTGAAGAAAGTTTGTTAACAAAAACCAGGAAGTGACTTTTACTTTGAGGTTGACCGTAGGGAGATATTGGGACCACTGGAGAATGAGGTAGAGTAGCCTTTAAGTGCTATAAGAGGGGTTTGATGTCCATAGAAGAGGTTTCCCATCTTTGTCAATGACAACTCCCTTCACCCAGTTACTCAAGCCAGAAGCCTAGGAGTGCTTTTCATACCTGTCCCTCCTTCACGCCTCATATCTGATCCATAGCCAGGTTTGTCTGTTCCAGCTCCAACATGTTCCCCAAATGCATCCCTGTCTTTCCAAGTCTATGGGCAGCATCCTAGTCCTACTGAACATTGTCTCCTGCCTGGATGGCTGCAGAGGCTTCTCACCGGCCTCCCGTTTCCTCGCTTGGCCTCATACAACTCTTTCTGCTTGCAGTAACCAGAACTATCCTTCAGCCCTGTGCAGCAAACCACAGCTACCATTCCGTGGCCTCCCCACGGCCAACCAGACTCCAGGCCAGGTCCCGCCTGCCTTGCCAGCCTCACATCATGCCATCCTCCTCCCCCACACTCCTCCCAGTTCATCCATGTGCCCAGGTCCTCTGTCCCTCGGAGGCCGAACAAGAGAACATCTTGCTGCCGGGAACATCCTTCGCCCGACTCCTCACAGGAGGCACTCAGGCCTGAGCTTACCTGTCACTTTTCAAACCAGGCATTCTCCCAATCCTGCCCACATCTTTGGGTCTAAACAGTGCCATCTCTCCCCACAGCCCCTTATCCTCTCCAGCACCTTATTCATTTCCTACACAGAATGTCTCGCCATTTTTAATTATATACTTAGTCTTGTTTATATGCCTGTCTCCCACCAGACTGAGAGCTTCACACAGGCCAAGCTCTTCCCTGTCTCATTAAATATTGTGTTCCCAGCACCTTGCACTGGGCCTGGCATATAGTGGGTTCCTGTGCATATACATTTTATTTTCCGGACAGATCAAGAAAAAGTGTTGCCCACTTAGCAGCCTGGACAACATAGGGAGACCCCATCTTGACAAAAAAAATTAAAAATTAGCCAGCCGTGATGGCACACGCCTGTAGTCCCATCTACTCAGGAGGCTGAGGCAGGAAGATCACTTGAGCCTTGGAATTTGAGGCTACAGTGAGCTATGATCACTGCACTCCAGTATGGGTGACAGAGCAAGATCCTGTCTCAAAAAAAAAGTCACTTAGGATATTAATTCAGGAGGATTTAGCAATAACCAACAAAAAGGGGATTAAATTGGCCAACGGAACTCCAATTGAAAACAAATCTGGCCAGTACCTTCCAAAATTGGGGGGATGAGGGATGACAATGAATTACATATACAGCTGGTAGGTTGTTTCCACCTACCAGTCTGCAAAGACATAGACAAAGGTTCTTAAAATTGTACTTACAGTACAATTTTACAGTTTATAAATTTTACAATTTTACAGTTTGTAAAACAGTTTGCATTCTCTACAAATGTTGAAGAGAAGCTCACCCAGCAATCTCACTCTTAGGTATGACCAAGAGAAATGTGTTGGGCAAGAGTGTTCAGAGCAGCATTATTCACAACAGTCGCATGCTGGAAAGAAGAACCCAATGTCCACCAATGGAATAGATCAATAAACTGTGGCTTAGTCATGCAATGTAATTCAACTACAACTACAGGCAGAAACATGAATGAATTTCACAAACCTAATGGTAAGGAAGCAAAAAAAAAAAAATCCAATGCCAAGCTACATGCTGCATAACTCAATTTATATAGAACTCAAAAAAACAGACAAAACCCTACTATGATGTTGAGAGATACATGTTTAAATAAATCCCTAAATTTTAATGCATGCCCTCTCAAGAAAGGCATTGAAGCAACTGTGTAAACTCAAGATAATAGTTACCCTTGGGGAGGCTGGATACGAAGGGATCTCTGCCATTGATAAAGTTCTGTTTCTTGACAAGGGTCATAGCTACATGCATGTTCGTTTTCTGGTAAATAGCTGTTTTTAATAAACTAAATATGCATAAGAATCACATGTTGAAAGTACCAGTTCTTGGACTCATGCTCAGGATACAATGGGCCCAGGAAGCTACCCTTTAACAATGAACTTGAGAGCTTCAGATGGAGGTGGGTCCTTGCAGAAATGATGACTGACAACCTCATGGCTGGAAAGAGTTTTAAGGGACAGCCAAAAAGTATACCCTGATTCTGAATTTATTGCCTTGGCCTGATCAGCTCAAGCTGTTTGATCCAGGCAAGGCTCTTGTTGGTAGAAGACAGAGATACAAAGAGCAGCAAGATGTTAGGAACATCTCACAACCCAGCAAGGGTTTAAATCAACTCTGAAACAAAGTGAGGGTGAAGCTGGAAATTGCATTATGGTGTCTCTAAGGTCAGAGCTGTGTGTCTCATGGGAAAATTGACCCTTGCACATTTTCTCAACTCCATTTGATCACTTTCCTTAGCTTTTGAAAGAGCAGTTGCATGCCCATCATTGGGATCATTGTTGGTGATATGTCATGTGCCAAAGGCCATCATTTTGCAATATGGAAAACTAAGCCCAGTCCTGATGTGGGCATTCAATTCATGAGCGCTCATGTCCAGCACAACTGAGCTCCTACTGAACAGGCTCCGGTTTTCCAGGGTAATATACCTGCAAAATGCAAGAGCATGGGACGCACAGACCCAACATTTCCTTGCATTTCTGTCAGTCAACTTTGCTGAGCTTTCTCTCTGGATGACAGCTCCTGAGCTCCAAACTTTGAGGAGCCCTTCCCCCACGGGACTCTGGGCTTGGCTGACTGGGACTATTGCAGGAACTACAGCTCAGCTCCACAGCACTCCAGGCTGAAATTGCATTGAAAACCACTCAGCCATAACTAGGCAAATATACCCATTCATCAGAATGACTCTCCTCCTAAAGGTAGGCCCTAACCCTAACTACTCACCAGAGAAGCCTGGGTTGTGTTATGCTGTGTGGTGTCGTGTTGTGTTGTGCTGTGCTGTGTGGTGTTGTGTAGTTTGTTATGTTGTGCTGTGTGATGTGTTGTGTGGTTGTGTTGTGTTTCGCTGTGTGATGTTGTGTGGTTGTGTTGTGTTGCACTGTGTGATTTGCTGTGTGGTTGTGTTGTGTTGCACGGTGTGATGTTGCGTTGTGTGGTTGTGTTGTGTTTCGCTGTGTGATGTTGTGTGGTTGTGTTGTGTTGCACTGTGTGATTTGCTGTGTGGTTGTGTTGTGTTGCACGGTGTGATGTTGTGTTGTGTGGTTGTGTTGGGTTTCGCTGTGTGATGTGTGGTTTGTTATGTTGCGCTGTATGATGCTGTGTTGTGTGGTTGTGTTGCGCTGTGTGATGTGTGGTTGTGTTGTGTTGCACGTGTGATGTGTTGTGTGGTTGTGTTGTGTTGCGCTATGTTGTGTTTAACACACCTTGGAGACTTCTGAGATTTGCATACAGCAGAGTCTTCCCTTTGGTTCCAGTCTGTGCTCCTCCTAAGATATTACAGATTTTTCAGAACCTATGCTAAGGATTCCTACAATATTGACTAAAACCAGACATGTTTCGAGAACATCTGGAATCCCGTGTTTTTATTTTCCTGGACCCAGCAGGCAGCTTTCCCTGAAAACCCCCAGTCTGATGATCCCACCTTGCCACCTGGTATTCCCCACGTGCCAATCCCTGGCCCCACACTTCCCAAGTCCTATTGTTTCCAACAAGCACCTTCTGTGTTTTGACATCCACCTCCCACCAGCAGCCCTCCAGCGCAGGCAGGCCGAGCAGGGAGCAGGCTGGCACAGGCGCGCTCCTAATCCCTAGCATTAAATCCAGGGTGAACTCTGAGGAAAGCGATGAGGGGGACTTTGCTTCCATCAGCGTATTGAATTTGGAAAGTCTGTGGGGGAAAAAGAATTACACATATGCAGGCATAACCTCTTAACACACTTTCCAAGGATCTCAAACGAAAAAGCTCAATACTCAAAATGGGAAGAACTGCAACGTTGTGGGTGGTATCATGGAAAAAGCTAGGAGGAGAGAGAAAAAGATTTTCATCCCATTGTCTCTGCCAATAAGTAGTTCTGGTCCTTAGGCAATTTGCTTGGTCTTCAGTTTTCCTCATTTCTGTAAGGAAGTATTTGGATGTACCAACAATTTCTTCTAGCTCAAACATTCTGTAAACCTATGGATACATGTTCTTATCCATACTATCTTTTACATAAGACTACGTGAGCAAAAACTTGATCTCAGTACTTGACTGAACTACTTGTACCAGCCATCTTTTTAAAATCTGTCCCAGGCAGTATTAAATTTCCAACTGTGCCTGCTGGGCCAAAAGTCCCAGCAGCTCGCCCCAGAAGTACAGGCAATCAAGGAGTGTCACCTTCTTCAAGTGTGTGTATTCATCTGGGACCTCAACAAGTGCCTTACTTCTCTCCCGCCTCTTCCTTCGGTTATGAAAAAAGCAAACTCCACAGCATAACATAACACAACAGGCACAAGAAACGAGTGTGGGGAAATGTGAATAAGTCTGAAAAATCACAGCCAAAGAGAAAGACATCAAAGTCCTACAGAGTTCTTAGAGTTCACCCTCAAATTTGGCCCCCAAGTTTCTGGAAGCCAGAGAGGAGAAGGAAGCCTGGGGAAGAGCAGACCAGGTACTCAGTGACATCTCTGCAGCGCAGTCAGTGGGAGAAAGCAGCTGACTTATTTTTGTATTATTTCTCACAAAAGCTGTGGTACAGTCGGTCTGTCTCCCTATGGCTGGAAAGTCAGGTGACACTCAGTACTGGAGAAGTGAAGGAAGCAGGGAAGAGCATGTGGTGGGTGGGGCAGGTGCCACTTGCATAGGGTGGCTGGGGAAGCTCAGATCAGGGGCATGTGAGCAGAGGTCTGCAGGAAGTAAGGGAGAAGCCCGGATACCTGGGGAAGAGCACTCCAGGTAAAGGGAAGAGCAAATGCACAGGTGCCGAGATTGGTGTGTCTGAGGGACAGGAGGGAGGCCAGGGACTGGAGTAGGGCAGGTGGAGGGAATAGTGACAGGGGATGTGATTGGGGAGGAAGAGTCTCTGGGGTGGTGTGAAGGAGCAGATCCTGTGTGGCCAGCAAGGACTTTGGCTTTCACTGTAGGAGACATGGGGAGATACTGTAGGCTTTGGAGGAGAGTTCCTGGTGTATGTAGCTGGAAATAATCACTACAGCTTCTTCCTCCTTCTGAAATACCCAGAAGCTTCAAAGAGAGAGAGCCATGACCCCTCCTCTGCCCATGTCTGGGTCTTCACCATCCAACCTGAAGAGCTCCTAAGCTCTGCGAATGAGCACCTCCGTACCTTTTCACACACATGCCTTGCCCTCGTCCTGGCTGCCTTAGTCCATTTGGGCTATATAACAAAAATGCCACAGACTCCATGATTTATAAAGGACAGAAATGTATTGCTCACGGTTCTGGAGTCTGGAAGTCCAAGATCAAGGCACTGGCAGAGCAGGTGTCTGGTGAGGGCAGCTCCTGCTTCCAAGATGGTGCCTTGTTGCTAGGTCCTCATACAACAAGAGGCAGAAGCACAAAAGACCTAGCTAGCTCCCTCCAGCCCTCTTACAAGGCACTAATTCCATCCCTGAAGACAGCCCTCATGGCCTGACCACCTCCTAAAGGCCTCACCTCTTAATACTTTTGTTTTGGGGACTGTTTCAACATGAATTTTGGAGACAACATGAACATTCAAACCATAGCATTGACCTTGGTTTCCAAGGCCGGATCCCCAGGAGGGCTAAGATAGTGGTTTTCAATTTGTCTTTGTGCCTTGTAGTCTGTGGGTTCCTCGGAGAGACTGTAGGAGCAATAGTCAGTGGATTCCAAGCATCCCACCATGGCTGCTTCAACAAGCCTGGTTCTGTTTCTACCTGTGTCAAAGCTTACATTTCCTATATATTTGAGTCCATTGTCACTTGGAAAGTGTCTTCCTAGAGAAAGGACTGGAAGGGTCTTCACCAGAGTGTTCTTGGTTATCACTGGTTACCATGGGCATAGGAGGTGTGATGGAAGAAGGGCGCAGGGGGTGAAGGCAAAGCTTATTCTTCTAGATTGTTTCAATTGTCTACAAGTCATTGTACAAGGCATAAATTTTGCTCATTTTAAAAAATGATATGAAAAAATTAAAACCTGCAAAGTCATTTTTCAGCTCTAGGATGTGAGCCTTCTGAGGTGGTTTCTGGTGGATGCTATTCAGTCTGGATAGAGAAGAGAAGGCTGGAAGGGAGTGGAAAAGAGGGAGGCTTTGCTGTTTGGGGACAGCCCCAAACGCTCTAAATATAATAAGAAAAGGCCAGCTTTGGTGAGTTCGTTAAGTGAGTCCAAAGGAAGCGTGTTGAACTGGATGGCTTTCAGCCCTAGATACAACCAAGCAGAAAACAGCAGCTTGAGAGGGCGCCTCTACCAGCTTCCCAGGGCTGCCAACCAATGACCACAGATCACCAAAGACCATAGACCTGGTGGACTAAACAACAGAAATGGGCCCTCTCACAGCTCTGGAGGCTGGAAGTCCAAGATCAAGGTGTGGGCAGGGCCATGCTCCCCACCAAGGCTTTAGAGGAGAATCTTTCCCTGCCTCTCCCAGCTGTGGGTAGCTCCGGGCATTGCTTGGTTTGTGGGTCCAATCTCTGTCTGCCTCTCCACATGGCCTTCTCCTACTTTGTCCCCCCGACCCCCCGTGCCTCTTATAAAGACACTTGTCATTGGATCTAGGGCTCAGCCTAACTCCAGGATGATCTCCTCTCAAAAACCTTTACTTAATTTAATCCTCAAAAACCCTCTTTACAAATTAGGTTCCGGGACATGGACGTGTCTTCTGGAGAGCCACCACTCAACCCACTACAGCCCCCCTAATGACACCTCCAGAGACAGTCACCGCTCGCGATAGGTGGTGAGGAGAAGCGAGGATGCAGCCCTTCAGAATCAGGCAGAGGCACCGAACCAGAGGGCAGCCCGTGGGGTGGGGGGCCGCGGCGGGGCGGCGGCTGGGGCGGCCCCGGAGTCTGCAGTGCTGGCTGCGCGCTAGGTCACCTGGGAACTTTACACAGTGTACGTTCGCACTCAGGCCCCTCCCTCAGAGATGCTGATTTAACGGGGTTGGGTTGGTGCCAGGGCATTCGTAGTTTTTCAAAGGCCCCAGGGGGTTCTAATGTGCAGCTAAGGCAGAGAAACCCTGGCAGCTGAAAGGGGGCTGCGGGCAGGAGTCAGAGGCCTGGGTCCCCTCCGGCTCCGCCGCTCATGCGGGACAAGGACATTCCCATCTGCGGGGAGGGCAGGCGTGAGGTCAGAGAGGAGAGCCCAGGCTTCCTCCTGTCGTGCGCGTCCACTGCCCCTGGACGCCACCCTCCTGGCTCCGCGCTGGCCGGGCCTATGGGGAGCCGTCCGCGGAGATGCGCTGTTCCGGCCCTGCTGGCCCTCGGTTTCCACCCGGCCCCAGCCTGCTGTGCCTGCAACTCGGCCATGAGGAGTCGTTCACATTCTTACAAGGTCTTAACAATTCAAGCAAGTTGTCTTGGGTCCTCCGCAGAGCCGTGGATCCATTTGATGTTCATCTGTAAGGAGATTTTCATTCTTTCAGGGCCTTTCCCAAATGTCGGCCACAGTTATGCTAAGGACCCCCCACTCTGTCCACAGCTGGGTACGATGGTGCTCTATTTTATCCCTCTGCGCCAAACACTCTTCTCTGGGGCCTGAACTCTGCAGCAGTGGCAGAAACTCACTCTCTTCTAGTTTTTTGAAAGGAAGACACAAATTCAACAGGGCTTCTTGTGTTGCAGTAGTTACCCATCCCTAGGCCTCGGGTTTTACTACATACCTAAAACTGTTATGTATATGAGTGGCTGTATAATATCTTGAGATACTAAATTAAGTGCATTTTTCATCCTCTATTTTACCCTTTTCTTCCCCCCACCCCCCATTCAAGCAGGAAGCCTCTTCAGTGCTCATTGCCAGGAGCTGGCCCTGGTATGCTAGTGGGCAGGGAATGGGCAGAGTGTGGGAACTGTGGAACCAGAGCCCTTGGCCAAGAGCAGCCTTGCGTGGAGCTCCGCGGAGGGCAGCTCAGGCAGAGCGCAGCCTCCAGGGTGCCCGGTGCCCTGCAGGAGGCAAGCACAGCCTCCCCTGCTCCTGGTAACCCTCCAGTTTGGCCGAGGAGGTCTTCCACTGGGAAGTGGCCCTGCCCCCTTGAATAAACATTCTAACCACCAGCCCTTCACTAGAACAACTGAGTTACTCTGAAAGTTAGATAAATAATCTGTCGGGGATGGAGAACTGACTGAAGACAGAAAACAAAGAATAAATGAATGATTCTTGGGATAGAGAAGTGGTAAAGGCAGGGATTTCCTGAGACTAAAGTGGCCTAAGGTTGGGAAGGCTTTTTTTTTTTTTTTTTTTTGAGACAGAATCTCACTCTGTCATCGCCAGGCTGAAGTGCAATGGCGCCATCTCAGCTCACTGCAACCTCCGCCTCCCAGGTTCAAGTGATTCTCCTGCCTCAGCCTCCTGAGTAGCTGGGACTACAGGCGCCTGCCACCACGCCCAGCTAATTTTTGTATTATTAGTAGAGACGGGGTTTCACCATGTTGGCCAGGATGGTCTCGATCTCTTGACCTTGTAATCCACCCGCCTCGGCCTCCCAAACTACTGGGATTCCAGGCGTGAGCTACCGCGCCCAGCCCAGGAAGGCATTTTTTTAAATATTCTGAGCGCCTACAGTGAACGTTCCAGGTTTAAAGATTATAGCTAAACACTTTGAGGGACTGCACCAATTACAGAGACAGAAGACAAACTAATCTCATAAGTTACCATGATGTGGTAGATAAGCGTTGAACTGAGAATGGGGATCCCCAGCTTTCAGGGCTGACATCACCATTACCTAGTTATACAACCTTGGGGAAGACACTAACATTTCCAGAGCCCAAGTTTTCTCACCTTCAAATGAGGAAGTCAGTTTACAAGGTTACTAGGATGGCTTTCTACAAAAATCATAATCTATATCCATGGGAGTGAGCTGGAAATTAGAAGGGAACTATAGTATGTATTCCTGGCATTGAGCTGGGTGTTCAATGAGACGGGTTACTGCAATCAATTTTTACAACATTTAATGACACATAGGAAGTTCCCCCACTCCCTCTACTCTGTCTACAGTTGAGAAAACTGCCTTCTAAAAATTTTGCCCACAGTCACACAGCTAGTAAAAGGTGCACTCACCCACGTTTATTTGACTCCACAATTTATTAAAACATGATTCCTCTGTGTTTGGAATTGTATTGATGAGTTTTCATCAGCAGTTGGAACCTAGCACAATTCATGAAAATAACTGGATGCTCAAAACATGCTTTTCTGGATGAGTCAATGTTGAATCTAAAATATATTTATCTAAAGTAACTCTATGAGATGATATGATGGTAATTTGCTTAACTGTAGTAATCAGTTCACTATGTCTATGTGTAGTAAGATAAGTATATCAAAATATCCTGTACACCTCAGATATATACAATTTTAAAAATACAATTCATTAAAATAAAATTTATTATCAAACCAGATCACAAATCCACAGCACCTGGAATACACCCTGGCACATAGTAGGTGCGCAACAAGTATTTGTCACAGCAGACTACTCCCTGAACCTATTAGTCCAGCATGCTGTTACAGCTAAGAGGATCAGAGGCAAAGGTTTTATTGGCAAGGATATTGGGAACCAAAGCATAGATAGCATATTCCTATCCTAAAAAGAGGCTGTGTGCTGCTCACCACAATGTGTGGCTGCCTCTTCAAGGCTCTTCTTGTCTCTGCTGTCTGTACCTACAACCAAGAGGTGAAGGAGCTGGAGACAATTCCGAGGGGAAAGCATTTTTGCGTATGAACGACCTCCAGTGCTCTGTTTTCAGTCTTCATTTTCTCAAGCTCTCGGCAGAGTGGATGGCTCCCCTCAGTCCACAGCCTCCTGCTCAGAAAGCTACCAGATGATCTCCAAGGCAATGTTTGTCTTCAAACATTCCTAAAATCTAAGCTGAATAAGACAATTGTACTTGACATGACACTTAAACTCATTCAAAGACACACTGAATTACATCACCACAATCTAATTTTAGAACATTTTCAATGTCCCCCAAAGAAACTCTCTGCAGGCCTGGGCAACATAGTGAGACCCTGCCTCTAGAAAAATTTTTTTGATTAGCTGGGTGTGGTGGCACTCACCTGGGAGGCTGAGGTGGGAGGATCCCAGGAGTTAGAGGCTGCAGTGAGCCATGATCATGCCACTACACTTCAGCCTGGGCAACAGAGCAAGACCCTGTCTCTATTGAAAAAAGTGGTGGGAAGTGGGGAAGAAACCCTGTGCTACAGCAGTCTTCCTGATTCCTGCTTACCCATCTCCTACTCCATCCCCAGACAATCTCTCTATGGATTGGCCTATTCTGACATTTCACATCAGTCATCTGTTGCTTAATGACAGACACACATTTGGAGAAATGTGTCATTAGGCAATTTTCTTCATGTGTACACATCAAAGAGTGTCCTTACACAAACCTAAATGGGACAACCTACTGCACACCTAGGCTGTATGACAGAACCTATTGCTCCTCGGCTACAAACCTGTACAGCATGCAACTCTACTCAACACTGTAAGAAACTGTAACACAGTGGTAAGTATTTGTGTATCTAAACTTACCAAATACAGAAAAGGTATGATAGGAAAATGGTATAAAAGATAAAAAATAGTACACCTGTGTAGGACACTTACCATGAATAAAGCTTGCAGGACTAGAAGTTGCTTTGGGTGAGTCAGTGAGTGGGTGGAGAGTGAATGGGAAGGCCTAAGGCATGACTCTGCACCACTGTAGACTTCATGAACACTGTACACCTAGGCTACTCTCTATAGAAAAAGTTTTTCTTTCTGAAATAATAAATTAACCTTAACTTACTGTAACCTTTTTACTTTATAACATTCTCAATTTTTGTCAACTTTTGGACTCCTTTGTAATAACGGTCAGCTTAAAACACAAACACATTGTACAGCTACACAAAAATATTCTTTCTTTATATCCTTATTATACAAGCCTTTCTTTGTTTTCAATTTTTTTCTTTTTACTTTTTAAACATTTTTGTTAAAAAATAAGACACAAACACAGACATTAGCCTATGCCTACACAGGGTCAGGATCCTCAATATCACCATCTTCCACCACCACACCTTGTCCCACTAGAAGGTCTTCAGGGCAATAACACACACGGAGCTGTCATCTCTTGTGATAGCAATACCTTCTTCCGAGGGACCTGCCTGAGACTGTCTTACAGTTAAATTTTTATAATAAGTAGAGTATACTCTAAAATAACAATAAAAGTATAGTGTATTACATACATAAACCGTAACATAGTCATTTCTTATCATTAGCAAGTATTATATACTATACATAATTGTATGTGCTAGACTTTTATATGACTGCCAGCACACTAGGCTTGTTTATCCCAGCATCACCACAAACTTGTGAGTACTGTGTTGTGCTATGACATTATCACAGCTCCGACATTACTAGGCAATAGGAATTTTCAGTTCCATTATAATCTTTTTTTTTGAAACTGAATCTGGCTCTGTCACCCAGGCTGGAGTGCAGTGGCACGAACTCAGCTCACTTCAACCTCCGCCTGCCAGGTTCAAGTGATTCTCCTGCCTCAGCCTCCCAGGTTCAAGTGATTCTCCTGCCTCAGCCTCCCAAGTAGCTGGCACTACAGGCGCATGCCACCACACCCAGCTAATTTTTATATTTTTAGTAGAGACAGGATTTCACCATGTTGTCCATGCTGGTCTCAAACTCCTGACCTCAAGCTATCCACTCGCTTTGGCCTCCCAAAGTGCGGGATTATAGGCATGAGCCACCACACCCAGCTGTTCCATTATAATCTTATGAGACCATTATCTATATGCAGTTCATCGTTGACTGGTCGTTATGCACCACATGAGTGTAAACAGAATTATACAATATGTGGCCTTTGCTGTCTAGCTTCTCTTAGTTAGCAAAATGTTTTCAAGGCTCATCTATGCTGTCACATGTGGCCGGACTCCATTGCTTTGCATGGCTGAATAACATTCCATTCCATGGACATACCACAGCTTGTTTATCCATCGATCAGCTGATGAGCATTTGGGCATTTGGGGTTTTTCCACTTTTTGGCTATTATGAACAATGCTGTTCATTATGAACAATGCTGTGAGCATTCAGGGACAACTTTTTTAGTTTTTTGTGTGTGCGCATGTGTGGTCATATGTTTTTTATTTCCCTTAGGTTTATACCTAAAAGTGAAATTGCTGGTCATAGGGTAACTCTATAACTAGTATTTTGAGTAACTGTGAAGCTGCTTTCCAAATTGTCTGCACCCACTTTCAGATCCCACCAGCAATGACTGTGTGAGGATTGCTGTTTCTCCACGTGCTCACCAACACTTGTTATTACAGTCTTTTGATGACAGCCATCTTAGTGGGTGTGAAGTGGGATCTCACTGAAGTTTGATTTGCATTTCCCTAAAGACTAATAATGTTGGGCATCTTTTTTTTTTTTTTTTTTTTTTGAGACAGAGTCTCGCTCTATCGCCCAGGCTGGAGTGCAGTGGCGCAATCTCGGCTCACTGCAAGCTCCACCTGCTGGGTTCACACCATTCTCCTGCCTCAGCCTCCCAAGTAGCTGGGACTACAGGCACCTGCCACCACACCTGGCTAATTTTTTGTATTTTTAATAGAGACGGGGTTTCACCGTGTTAGCCAGGATGGTCTCGATCTCCTGACCTCATGATCTGCCCATCTCAGCCTCCCAAAGTGCTGGGATTACAGGCGTGAGCCACCGCGCCCAGCCTCAATGTTGAGCATCTTTACATGTGCTTATTGACCATTTGTCTATCTTCTCTGAAGAAATGCCTATTGAAATCCTTTTTCAGTAGGTTGTCTTTTTATTACTAAATTGTGTTTTCTAGATATTCTAGATTTAAATCCCTTGTCAGAAATATGATTTGCAAATATCTTCTCCCGCTCTGTGAGTTGTCTTTCTCCCTTTACTGGTGGTACCCTTTGATGAACAAATGTTTTAATTTTAATGAAATCCAATTTAACACTTTTTTCTTCTCTTGCTTATGCTTTTGGTGTCGTTTTTAAGAAAATATCTTCTCACTCAAAGTCAAAAACTCCTGTCTTCTTTGATGAGTTTTATACTCCTGGCCCGTATGTTGAGGACTATGATTCATTTGTGTTTTATTTTTATGGATGGTGTAACAGCAGGTCCAAGTTCTTCAGATGTCCACGTGTTCTGGTACTGTTTATTGAAAAGACCAGTTGTAATGGTTGGAATTACAGGTCAATTTGACTGCTCCAGCAGGTGCTCGGATATTTGATTAGACATTATTCTGGGTGTATCTGTGAGGCTGTTTCTGGATGAAACAACATTTGTATCAATAAACTGAGTAAAGCAAACTGCCCTCCCTACGTGAGCTTTATCCAGTGTGTTGGAAACCTGCTTGAAACAAAAGGCAGAGTAAGGGGAAATTTGCTGTCTCTGCCTGACTGTGCCCGAACACTGATTTTCTCCTGCACTTGGAGTAGGGATCAGGCTGGAACTTACACCATTGGCTGTCCTGGTTTTTGGGCCTTCAGAACCTGCCTGGAACTACACACTGGCCCCCTAGGGTCTCCAGCTTGCCAACTGCAGACTGTGAAACTTCTCAGCCTCCATCATTGTGGGAACCAGTCCTTATTTCATACATATCCATCCCATTGGTCTTGTTGGTTCTGTTTCTCTGAAGAGCCCTGACTAACACACCAGTCTTTCCCCTGGATTTATTCATCGTCAAATTCCTATGTCTCAGGTTGGATTTCCTGGGAAGCCGCTGGGTGTTTGAGCACATGGGTGAGGGTGTCTGGGGAGTGCTCACAGCAGCAGTACCCAAAGAAACAAGGCAGAGGGAGAAAGGGGACTGCGGGGAGTCCTGGAGTGGTGATGGCCCATCAGAACAGCCCCAAATTCCCACTTACAGCAGGTCCTGGAGAAGGCGTGCCTATGTCAGGCGGCTTCAGCAGCTGAAGGCAGTTCTCCAGGAGGGCCTCAGCTGAGCTCCCATCAGCCAACACTCCTGGCAGCCTGGAGCAGCAGTGCCCGGCCTCAAATAGGGACCTGGGCCCCACGCTGTAGCATCCACTACACCTCCAGTGTTTACCCAAATCAACGGGAAATTGGGGGAATTTTTAACTAAATCAATCAAGAGACAAAAATCATCCTTTCTGATCTGTGGGAGGTCTTCCTTAACTGTTTAAGAGCTTTAGCAGGAAAAGCTGAAAAAGAAACAAAAAAAAAAATTGCCCTCACTAAGTGATGAAAGAATTCTACAGCAGTTGGCAAGAACACTGAGAAGCGAGTGTTTAGATATGAAAACAAAACCTCTAAGGCACTTCCACAAAACACTGGCATTCACAGTGGAGACCCTCACACACGTGGGCAGGCAGGCTGACAGACGGCCAGGAAGACCAGCGGCTTTCAGGACACACAGCTTCGGTTACAGCAGCCAGGGCTTATTTATCCTCTCCATTAGGTGCTGCATTCAAAGGACCTGCATGTGGTTCAATGAAGATCAAAGCACATTCTTTCATAGTAGAAAAACAAAAAAAAAAAAACAGAAAGAATGAACTATTCCAAATATACACATGTTCTGAGTTGTGACTATTTTCCATCCTTTGTTGTAGGAAAATAAGGGAAGACAGGAAAGAACTAGGTGATAGAATCCATTGCGTACGTATCATTGTCAAGACAGAGACACCCCATTCAACACAATGTTAGCCCATCCATGGGTCCAAGCTTTTAGAATTTAAAATCATCAGCGATCGCCTTGCTTAGGATATGTTTTGCTGTGATTACATTTGAGATGTTTGTAAAAGATGATTTCCTTTAAAGAGTTTTCCAGCATATTGAATTGACTTATAAATACCAAAGCATTTTCATAGCGGGTCTCACATCTCACATCTCACTTTTTTCCTGCAGATAATAGCCTATCTCCACAGAAAGCCATATGTAAAGGAAAATAAAAATTATGCACTATGTTCTTGAAATGTCCCCAACAGAAAAGTATTTCCAAATAGTACACATTCAGCGCGCAGCCTAACACGTATTAATGGTTGCCTTCTTTGTGCCAGGTATTGGCACTGAGGATCACACAACTAAATCCCAGTTCCTACATTCTTTTTTTTTTTTTTTTTTTGAGAGAGAGAGAGGGTCTGGCTCTGTTGCCCAGGCTAGAGTGCAGTGGTTCGATCACAGCCCACTGCAGCCTTGACCTCCCAGGAGATCCTCCCACCTCAGCCTCCCATGTAGCTGGGACTACAGGCACGAGCCACCATGACCAGCTTTTTGTGTGTGTGTGTGTGTGTGTGAAGTTAGGTTCTCACTGTTGCCAGGGCTGGTCTCAAACTCCTGGGTTCAAGCAACCCTCCCAACTTGGCCTCCCAGAATGCTGGGATTATAGGCGTGAGCCGCTGCACCCAGCCTAGTTCCTCCTTTCGGAGTGTAAGGAAGACTGGCAATTCCAATGTTAAGGAAGGTATTCAAAGGTAGCGTGTAAAAAGGACGATGCTTTGGAAACCACCTGCTTACCCCTGCGGAAGAAGGTGGAGGATGAGGAAAGGTTTCGTGGAAGAAACCTTTTTTAAACTAAATCAATTGGACTTAGTTAAGTCTGATTATCTTAACTAAGTTAAGTTATAGGATAAGTGGGAGTTGGATGGGGGAGGAGTCCCAGAAAGGACCGTCCAGGCTTGGGGAATGGTAACTACATACACATACTTGCTGTGTATGAAAGAAAGTGCAGCGAGGAGGAGAAGAACTGGACAGGTAGTCAGAAAACAATTACGGGAGCTCTGAATGGCATGCTAAGGAGCTTGGGGTCATTAAAGAGTCATATGGCCGGACACGCATTTTAGAATGGCTGTTGAGCAACTCCATAGAGGAGGGATTTAAAGGAGACAGTATAGACCTGGGCTTCAATGCATAAGGTGGTTCTTAGAGCAGTCCAGGTGGGAAACAGTGAGGGCCAACCTCATTAGGCAGGGCATGTGGGACCTAGATGATGGGACAAACATGAGAACTATTTCAGAAGCAGTAAGAGACTGGGTACTGCTGGGATTTAGGAGTGAGGGAGAGGGAGAAATTACATATCATTCCATGGTCTCTGGATTGGGCAACTGGCGGGATACACGACTGGGCAGACAGAGAATCCAGTGGAGCATGTCTAGAACAAAAGGATAAGGAGTTTGATTTTAGATATCCAGAGTTGGAGGAAGCCGAGGAATAGGTGAATGTGGGCATGTGTGTCTGAATCTCTGAAGAGAGGCCTGAGCCGAACAGGGACTCGGGAGTCATTCCCATGCTCAGGCATTATAAAGGCATGGATTTGTGTTTGTTTGTATGTGGGTTTTTGGATTTTTGTTTGTTTGTTTGTTTGTTTGTTTGTTTTGAGACGGAGTCTCATTCTGTTGCCCAGGCTGGAGTACAGTGGCGCAATCTCAGCTCACTGCAAGCTCCGTCTCCTGGGTTCAAGCGATTCTCCTGCCTCAGCCTCCCAAGTAGCTGGGATTACAGGTGCCCACCACCACACCCAGCTAATTTTTGTATTTTTGGGAGACACAGAGTTTCACAATGTTGGCCAGGCTGGTCTCGAACTCTTGACCTCAGATGATCTGCCCACTTCGGTCTCCCAAAGTCCTGGGATTAAAGGTGTAAGCCACCGTGCCCGGCCTATTTTCAACTGATTTTTATGCGCTAAAGTGAACTTCATAAATAAATGAGAAATCCACCCAACCACATACAAACAGAAACCCTGCCTATTTCACCTAATTTTTAAGAACTTCAAAAAAATAAGTTATATAATAATAAAAGGGCGCATCTTGGTTTCCAGATCCATATTCTCGTGCCTACTCAACATCTCCATTTGGATAACTCAAAGGCACTTCAAAATAATTATGTTGAAGATCAAACATGATCTTCCCCCAACTCTTGGTGAATGACATCATCCTCCATGCAGAGTCAAGAGTCAGAAAACTAGGATTCATCCTGGCATCTTCCTCTCCCTCACTTTTCACAGCCATAACACCCCCAGGTCCTGTCAACTTTACATCCTGTGAGCCTCTTGAATGCAGTCACTATCTCTCCCCATCACCCCACACTGGTCCAAGGAACTGCCACCTCTCCCTTGGACATCTGCAATAGCCGACTCATTATTCCATTCCACGGCTTACCCTCTCTGCTCCTCTAGATGCCAGATGCCAAACTGAGTTATTTGTTTGTTTCAAAACACAAATGTGATCACATTTCCCAGCCATGGAGAGCCCTTGTTGGCTCCCTGAGACTCATAGGAGAAAGACCTACCTGTGTACATGGCTGTATGGCGTTCATAGGCATGGCCTCTGCCTCTCTCTCCAGCCTCGTCTGGCTGGCTCTCCCCTGCTCTCTCTCTCTGCGCCCAGCAGCCCTTCGGATCCTCAGGCATATTGTGTGCACCTGCTATTCCCTCCACCTGGAACTGTTTTCTCATCAGCCTCCCAAATCCAGCCCAACCCATTTGTCTTAAATAACTCCACTCATCCTCACATCTCAGCTCAAACACCCCTTCCTCAGCCTCGGTTCCATTCCACCAGTAGGTGATTCCATGAAATTCCACTACTATCTCTCAGAGCACATGATCTCACTTTATAATTACACCCATTCTTCACTGTATAATCATACATTCTTTTGTGTAATCAAACAACACCTGTTTGCTTTCCACTGAACCCTAGCCCCCTGTTTTTTGATCACTGATACCCACACCACCCAGCTCTGTGCCAGGCACATGTATAATAGGTATTCAGTAACTAATTGTTGGAGTGATGGGTGAATATGTGTGGGCATGTGTCTCTATCATGTCCATTTCCAAAGGCTTTGGAATTATTAACCAAAAAATATCTCCCCAAACAGAAGTACTGCATGGTTTTTTTGCTCCTATCTCTCAGTTATTACACAAGCTTAAACAGCATGTGCCTGTACATGCTCCTTGACAAAGTGTTTGGCTATTGTAGATTCATCTGATTTAACTTCCCAAGTTGAACTAAAAAAACTAGAGCAGCTGGCGCGGTGGCTCACGCCTGTAATCCCAGCACTTTGGGAGGCCAAGGCGGGCAGATTGCTTGAGGTCAAGAGGTCGAGACCAGCCTGGGCAACATGGTGAAACCCTATCTCTACTAAACTACAAAAATTAGCCCGACGTGGTGGCAGGCACCTATAATCCCAGCTACTTGGGAGGCTGAGGCAGGATAATCACTTGAACCCAGGAGGTGGAGGTTGTAGTGAGCTGAGACTGCGCCACTGCACTCTAGCCTTGGTGACAGAGTGAGACTCCCTCTCAAAAAAAAAATAAAAAAAACTTGAGCAACACCCATGTAAAAATTTCAGTGAGTCTCTTTCCTTAGATGTACCTCCATTACAAAGAAGAAATCAACTAGAAATGGCAAATGAAATGCTGTTTTATTCTACCCTTTACCATAACACGATATGAACTCTTTTTATTTATTTTTTATTGTATTTACTTTATTTTTTCTGAGATGGAGTCTCACTCTGTCACCGAGGCTGGAGTGCAGTGGTGCAATCTTGGCTCACTGCAACCTCTGCCTCCCGGGTTCAAGCAATTCTCCTGCCTCAGCCTCCCAAGTAGCTGGGATTACAGGCGTGCACCACCATGCCTGGCTAACTTTTATATTTTTAGTAGAGATGGGGTTTCACAGTGTTGGCCAGGCTGGTCTGGAGCGCCTGACCTCAAATGATCCGCCCACCTCAGCCACCCAAAGTGTTGAGATTACAGGCGTGAGACACCATGCCTGGCCTGAACTCTTTTTAAATAAAAAGAAATGTTTTAAAACATTACAGTAAGCAATCTATATATTATGAAAATTTAATCAGGATATTGCAAAGTAAATACTATAGAATTTCAAAAAGGCAAGACAAGCTTTGTAAATATATTTAAATAATTCAGGCCGGGCGCGGTGGCTCACGCCTGTAATCCCAGCACTTTGGGAGGCCGAGGCGGGCGGATCACGAGGTCAGGAGATCGAGACCATCCTGGCTAACACAATGAAACCCCGTCTCTAATAAAAATACAAAAAATTAGCCGGGCGTGGTAGCGGGCGCCTGTAGTCCCAGCTACTCGGGAGGCTGAGGCAGGAGAATGGCGTGAACCCGGGAGGCGGAGCTTGCAGTGAGCCGAGATCGCGCCACTGCACTCCAGCCTGGGCGACAGAGCGAGACTCCGTCTCAAAAACAAACAAACAAACAAACAAACAAACAAAAAACAAACAAAAAAAAATTCACAACCGTATTTAGTGTTTCACATGGCTATTTCCTCAATCATATAGAGAGAGGAGGTCTTATGGATCTTTTTATTGCCAAGGGATAGGCCCACATGCTTTCTACCCAGTAGCAACAAGTGTTCATCAAATAAATAATTGCCAGCCTCAAAACTTTCACCAAATCCTTCCTTTTTTCAAAAATAAATAGGAGACCAGATGTGATAGCTCATGCCTGTAATCCCAGCACTTTAGGAGGCTGAGGCAGGAGGATCACTTGATGCCAGGAGTGTGAGACCAGCTTGAGCAACATAGTGAGTCCCTGTCTATAAAAAAATTTTTTTTTAATTAACTGGGATGGTGGGCACCTGTAGTCCCAGCTACTCAGGAGGCTGAGGCAGGAGGCTCACTTGAACCCAGGAGTTCAAGGCTGCAGTGAGCTATGATTGCGCCACTGCATTCTAGCCTAGGCAACAGAATGAGGCCCCATCTCAAAAACAAACAAACAAACAAAAAAACAAAAAAGTAAGTAGGAGGCATTCAGTTTAAAACAATATCCACAGGCAGGTGTGGTGGCCCATGACTGTAATCCCAGCACTTGGGAGGCCAAGGTGGGCAGATCGCTTGAGCCCAGGAGTTTGAGACCAGGCTGGGAAACATGGTGAAACCCTGTCTCTACAAAAAATACAAAAAATTAGCCAGGTGTGGTGGTGCATCTGTGGTCCAGCTACTCGGGAGGCTGAGAGGTGGGAGGATCACCTGAGCCTGGGGAGGTCAAGGCTACAGTGAGCCATGATCATGGCACTGCACTGCAGCCTGGGCAACAGAGTAAGACCATATCTTAAAAAACCCAAAAACCCAGAGATTGAATCTCCAACGTTTATAGATATTCTTGTTCCTTTTTTTGCCTCAAAAAAAGATTATGTTTAAAGAGAGAGTTTTGTTGTTTTTGCACAACATTCTAAGACAGGACAACAGAATTCTCTGTTGAAAGGTGAAAAAATATGGCAAATAGAACACCAGAAATCACTGCTGCAAAAGAAACCAACCTATAGGAAAGATGTTTAATATGTTTATTGCCGCAGCACCCGGACAGTTGGTGTTGGATCCAGTGTACTCATTAAGTAAAAACCCTTTATGACTCAGTTGATGACAAGGCCTCATATCTTGCTTGCAAGAAGCTTCCTTGTAGAAGTTTTGGGAATAGGATTCATGTAAATGTCCATGACTGAGTCCAACATTCATAATGGAAATTCTTCCTCATGTTCTAGGTGATTGTCTTAATGTGGGTTTCCCCAGAAGTGGCCCTGAGGAAGGACTTGAGTGCAAGTAGCTTCCTGAGAAGTGGCGAGTGGAAAAATGCAGCAGGGAAGTGGAGAAGAGAGAAGCGGAAGGGAAGACAGTTGCTAAAGCTGCATTATCACAAAAGCCACCCCTGTGGAAAACTGGAGCTCGGTTCCACTGAGGAACTCATGGAGCCAGGGTAAAGCCCAAGAGTCAGTTACTCCAGTCAAGTGGCAGGGGAGCTGGGGTATTTATACATCAGTGGATTCTTGTTTGAAGGTGGCCTCCAGAGTTGTTAATTCCCTAGCTCTTCCAACCTGTTGTGTGAGAGCCACAGAAAGCCCTTGGGCAAAGAAGGGCAGATGCCAGCAGCTGGAAGTCAGGCCTGTGATTTCTGAAGTGGTAGGAAGCGGTAACATATGGGCACCCATAGCATCTGCCATAGGGACAAATCGTTCAAAATTAATTCCCACTTATTTAGTGCTTGCTCTGTGCATAGGCCCTTGCATGTCTTATTTCATTTTCCAACTCATAACAACCCTCTGAGGTGGGTATAGTTGTTAGGAATTTACAACTAAAAAGCAAAGGTAGCTAGCTTTTCCAAGGCTGCACTCCAGTGCACAGCAGAATATATTTGGCTGCAGTCTCAGTTCCGAACCACTACCCTGTACTGGCAGGACTATCCCTGCCCTTCCACAAACACATACAGACCCCCGTTCCATACACAGTGGCGTTGATGCAAGATCAACATGTCCCTCCTATCGGGCACTGTACTCTGCCTTTCCTGATTCTTTCACGTTGGCATGAGAGCAGTGCCAATTATTCAACAGTCAGTTGACCAAATACAGGACAACTTTGTGCGGGGTAGCAGAGCTCTATGGGCCTTTGACTGAAACTTCCAAATGAACATTCCATGTGGCCAAGGGCTCAGTGAGAAAGTAGGTTTAATGAATCTCCATGGTGTAAGAGTAAAGGCAGTGCCTGAACCACCCGAGCTTGAATACAATTATAAGGGGGTCATCCCAGTGCTTTGGGGCACAAAGTAACTGTTATCTGAAGTCGGGAAGGAATTTCCTGAAATAGCTGGCAATTGTATAATGAAGCATATCATAAAAGCTTGTTGCCCCGCAGACCCTGGTCACGAAGACAAAATTGGACCAGTTAGGGCATGGATTTAGACCATGAAATTATTTTCAGAGACTTTTCCTCCAATGGAGAAAAAAAAATCCACCTCCCTAAAATAGCCTCCATTTAATAGACCGTTGCAGTTCATAAAAGGCTTTATTTTATGGAACCTGCTGTGTATTCAGAATGAATTTGGACCAACCAAATTCCCAACCTTCTGAGAAAGTACAGTAATGACCTGTTATATATTCATGCATATAAGTCACAGCATTTTAAATTTTGTCTTGAGAAAACCTGAACTCTTTAAAAGTTAAGTGCTAACTTTTCAGGGTCCTCATTTTTTCTTCTAAATTATGCAAAGAATCTCTGTAGGCTCTTTGTTTCCATGGAAAGCCCACTGCTAAGAAAAAATAAAAAATCATTTTCCCTGTACTCCTTTTTGAAAACTAGACAACTATAAAATGATATTCAAGAGATAATCACACCAAATGCAGTAACAATTTTTTTTTTTTTTTTTTTTTGAGACAGAGTCTTGCTCTGTCACCCAGGCTGGAGTGCAATGGCGCAATCTCGGCTCACTGCAACCTCTGCCTCACAGATTCAAGCTATTCTCCTGCCTCAGCCTCCTGAGTAGCTAGGATTACAGCTACAGCCACCATGCCCAGATAATTTTTGTATTTTTAGTAGAGAGGGGTTTCACCACGTTGGTCAGGCTGGTCTCGAACTCCTGACCTTGTGACCCGCCCACCTTGGCCTCCCAAAGTGCTGGGATTACAGGTGTGAACCACCGCACCCAGCCAGGATCAAATATTTAGGAGAAGAAGCCAGGAGCTTGGCCGACACTAATCCTCCAGTTTTGGCCTGACACTGGTTAATTATCTCTATCATACAAGTTGTCCATCATGGTTCGCATTCTCTTGAGGCCAAAAAAAAAAAAAAAAAAAAAAAAATGTGAACATACTCCACTCTCTGAAACAATTAATTCAAAGGAATATTGCTGCAAACAGGCATCTAGAACAATTTGGAACTCAAATTAGAGTGTGAAATGTTAGGGTCTTCTGTATTCCAGCAGATACAGTCTCCTGACATCTGCTTTTCTACAGGGAATTTGGTTTCTTGTGCCTTTAGCATAGACATTGTAAAAGCATCAGTTGATTGTAGGATGAAAGCACGTTTAAAGTACCGCTGAGAGGAAACCACCAAAAAGAGGGGCCCTGGGAATGACGGGTTCGTAAACCCAGCAATAGGGACTTCTGAGGTTCTGCATTGCCCCTGCCCATTTAAACAACCGACCGCCTCCTTTTCTCCAACTGAAAGTGGAGAAATGCTTGGAGACGGGCTTTTCTGAAGACCAACTCAAGTATTATCTGTGGTTGGTGCTCATTTTTAAAGGATGCTCTTTCCCTACTAAAACATTTGCCTTGATAAAGCAAGGAGCAGCTCCGACTGTGAGATGTCTAGCTGGAGTTCCTACGACATAATAACTCCTGACCTGTGAAGACTTGGGCAGAGTAAACAAATGTGTGTGAAGGGTTTGTGCCCTGAGGAAAAACTGAAGTACTGCCACTACCATCATCAGGACAATCTTGCGTAAGCATTGTGCCTACCAAATGACATCACTTGTTCCAGCCAGCACAGATTGGGTGACCATAGCACTGGGCTGTGCTAAACAATACTCAGAAATTAAAAAGTTAATTTTTTAAAAAAAAAGCGGGGGATGGAGGATAAAAAGTGGTTTATCTTAGACCTCAAAAAAAAGGTATTTCCGGCTGGGCACGGTGGCTCACGCCTGTAATCCCAGCACTTTGGGATGCTGAGATGGGCAGATCACTTGAGGTCAGGAGTTCGAGACCAGCCTGGCCAACATGGCTAAAACCCATCTCTACTAAAAATACAAAAATTAGCTGGGCCTGGTGGTGCGCGTCCATAATCCCAGCTACTCGGGAGGCTGAGGCAGAGGAATCGCTTGAACCAAGGAGGCAGTTTGTGGTGAGCCAGGATTGCGCCACTGCACTCCAGCCTGGGTGACAGAGTGAGACTCCATCTGAAAAAAAAATAAAATAAAATAAAAGTATTTCCTATCTTCAATCTCAGCAGTTAAGGATCATGCAAAAAATTAGAAATAACATATAGTGATATGGAAAGGCATATTTAAAAATAGTTTAAAACCGAAGATAGATTACTAGTTTTCTATGCCACCTTTTTATAAAGAAAGGGACATATATACATACACATCTAATTATATACAAAACAATCTTAAGAGATAAATAAAATCCCCAAATGATGGCTGTCTCTGGAGAAGGTCTTGAAGGATTTCTTTTTTGTTTTTAACTTTTATTTTAGGTTCAGGGGTACATGTGCAGGTTTGTTATACAGGTAAACTTGTGTCATGGGTGTTTGTTGTATAGATTATTTTTTCACCCTGGTACTAAGTCTAGAACCCAATAGTTTTGTTTGTTTGTTTGTTTCTGTTTTGTTTTGTTTTGAGACAGAGTCTTGATCTGTTTCCCAGGCTGGAGTACAGTGGTGCAATCTTGGCTCACTGCAACCTCCACCTCCCAGGTTCAAGCGATTCTCATGCCTCAGCCTCCCGAGTAGCTGGGATTACAGGCGTGCGCCACTATGCCTGGCTAATTTTTCTGTATTTTTATTAGAGACGGGATTTCACCATGTTGGGCAGGCTGATCTCGAACTCCTGACCTCAGGTGATCTGCCTGCCTCAGCCTCCCAAAGTGCTGGGATTACAACCGTAAGCCACTGTGCCTGGCCCCAGTAGTTATTTTTTCTAATCTTTTCCCTCCTCCTACCCTCCACCCTCAAGTAGGCCACAGTGATTGTTGTTCCCCTCTTTGTGTCCATGTGTTCTCATCATTTAGCTCCCACTTATAAGTGAGAACATGCAGTACTTAGTTTTCCTGCACAGCTCCATCCATGTTCCTGCAAAGGACATAATCTCATTCTATTTTATGACTTCATAGTAATCCATGGTGTGTATATCTTCCTTACCCAGTCTACCATTGATGGGCATTTAGGTTGATTCTATGTCTTTGCTATTGTGAATAGTGCTGCATAAACATATGCCTGCATGTGACTTTATAGTAGAACTATTTCTATTCCTTTGGGTATATAGCCAGTAATGGGATTTCTGGGTCGAATGGTAGTTCTGTTTTTAGCTCTTTGAGGAGTCTCCAAACTGATTTCCACAATGGTTGAATTAATTTACACTCCCACCAGCAATGTATGTGTTCCCTTTTCTCCATAACTTCACCAGCATCCGTTATTTTTTGACTTTTTAATAATAACCATTCTGACTGGTGTGAGATAATATCTCACTGTGGTTTTTATTTACATTTCTCTAATAATCAGTGATATTGAGCTTCTTTTCATATGCTTCTTGGCTCCATGTATGTCTTCTTTTGAAAAGCATTCATGTCCTTTGCCCACTTTTTAATGGGGTGGTTTGTTTTTTTCTTACAGATTTGTTTAATTTCCTTAAAGACACTGGATATTAGGCCTTTGTCAGATGCATAGTTTGAAAATATTTTCTCCCATTCTGTAGGTTGTCTGTTTACTCTGCTGATAGTTGTTTTGCTGTACAAAAACTCTTTAATTTATTTAGATCCCATTTGTCAATTTTTGCTTTCCTTGCAATTGCTTTTGGCATCTTCTTCATGTTATCTTTGCCAGTTCCTGTGTCCAGGATGGTATTGCCTAGGTTGTGTTTCAGGGTTTTTATAGTTTTGGGTTTTACATTTAAGTCTTTAGTCCATCTTGAGTTTATTTTTGTAAATGGTGTAAGAAAGGGGTCAGTTTCCATCTTCTGCATATGGCTAGCCAGCTATACTGGCGCTGTTTATTGAAGAGAGAATCCTTTCCCATTGTTTGCTTTTGTCAGCTTTGTCGAAGATTAGAGGTTATAGGTGTGTGGTCTTATTTCTGGGCTCTGTATTCTGTTCCACTGGTCTATGTGTCTATTTTTGTACCGGTATCATGCTGTTTTGGTTACTATAGCCCTGCAGTATAGTTTGAAATCAGGTAACATGATGCCTCCAGATTTGCTCTTTTTGCTTAGGATTGCCTTGGCTATTTGGGGTCTTTTTTAGTTCCATATGAATTTTAAAATAGTTGTTTCTAGTTCTGTGAAGAATGTCCTTGGTAATTTGACAGGAATAACATTGAATCTGTAAATTGCTTTGGGCAGTATGGCCATTTTAATTATACTAATTCTTCCTATCCAGGAGCATAGATTGTTTTTCCATTTGTTTGTGTCATCTCTGATTCCTTTGAATGATGTTTTTTAATTC
This sequence comes from Pan paniscus, assembly GCF_029289425.2. Classification (NCBI taxonomy): domain Eukaryota; kingdom Metazoa; phylum Chordata; class Mammalia; order Primates; family Hominidae; genus Pan; species Pan paniscus. The sequence goes on from NC_073260.2 coordinate 43,915,539, forward strand.
TTTTTGCAGAGATCTTTCACCTAGTGGAGGATTTGAAGTCAAGGATAGAACAAGGACACTTACTCTTCTTTCTGTACCTTTGGCACTCTTTGACTTTTTGCCATGGATGTGTATTTCTTCCTTTTAAGTACTAAATATTCGGAAATGTACAGCCTCTAGAAAGCAGGAGGAGAAGAATGTAGAATTCGGAATGTGTTGTGCATGAGTAATACCTCTGGACATTGACGGGAGGCTGAGGCTTAATCCTGCAGGGAGACTCTGGGCAACTGCACAGGACATAAGCCTTGGAATTATGCCAACCCAGGCTGGGGGGTGTAGTCGGGGTGTTTATGCACCAACTTCTGAAGGTCCACCACCTGCCACAATTAGACTCCACTGAGAGCTGCTGGGTAGCAAGGGGTTATTGATTCCTCGGCACTGCAAGGTAGTGTGACTTTGGCTGCTGGGAAGACAAATAGTCCTCAGGCCCAGAGAGAAAGATCTGGGCAGCTGGAAACTTGCACAGCACCCACAGCACCCCTTCAGGCCTCATCCTTTGAGTGCCATGACAGAGTGGCCCACTAACAGGCACTGAGTGCTCCAGTAGATACCCTTGGGACAGCACCTCACATTCACAGGCCTTGAGTCACACCCGGTAGAGCTTTGCTTGTGCTTTTAGGAGACGTTACAGGGACTTTGTGGAAAATAACAAAGCAATGGAAATGAACAGTGAACCTTGAACAGAAGCAGCAGCTCCATGTGCCATCACCACACCCGGGGTAGACACCACTGCTCAGTCATGCCACTCTCCCCTTTGACCTGACTTGGCTCAGAATCCTCTTCAATAGCAGTCGCTCTCAGGTTATCAAAATCAGCCATTGAAATGTCAACTACTTATCATGTCTTTCCTAGAGGATGCAAACAGTTCCGCCAGACTAGGGAGTATTAGTAACATTTTTTCTTTTTTTAATTGATAAATAAGAAGTGTACATATTTATGGAGTACACGTGGTATTTTGATACATGCATACCATGTATAATGATCAAGTCAGGGTAATTACAATATCTATCACCTCAAACAATGATCATTTCTTTTTATTGGGAGCATTTCTTCTCTTCTAGCTATTTGGAAATATACAATACTGTGTCGGTAACTGTAGGCACCCTGTGACGCTATTGAACACTACGTCTTAGTCCTTCTATCTAATTGTATGTTTGTATCCGTTAACCAACATCCCCCGCTGCTCCCGATTCCCAGCTTCTGGTAGCTATCACTCTATCGCCATGAAAACCACTTTTTTAGCTCCCAAATATGAGTGAAAACATGCAATATTTGTCTTTCTGTACCTGGCTTGTTTCACTCATGATGATCTCCAGTTCCAACAATGTTGCTGCAAATGATGGGATCTCATTCTCTTTTATGACTGAATAGTACTCCATTGTGTATAAGAACCACATTTTCTTTATCCATTCATCTCTGGATGGACACTTAGGTTGATTCCATATCTTGACTATTGTGAATAGTGCTGCAATAAACATGGGGGTGCAGGTATCCTTGTAATAAACTGATGTCCTTTCCTTTGGATAAATACCCAGGAGTAGGGTATTATTCCATATGATGCTGGATCATATGGAAGTTCTATTTTTAGTTTTTTGAGAAACTTTCATACTGTTTTCCATAAGGGCTGTACTAATTTAAATTTCCACTAACAGTGTGTAAGAGTTCCCATTTCTCCACATCCCCACCAGCATTTGCTATTTTTTGTCTTTTTGATAACAGCCATTCTAACTGAGGTAAGACGATATCTCGTTGTGCCTTGGGTTTGCATTTCCCTGATGATGGGTGATACTGAGCATTTTTCATATACCTGTGGGTCATTTGTATGTATTCTTTTGAGAAATGTCTATTCAGATCTATTGCTCACTTTTTAATGGGATTATTTGTCTTTCACTATTGAGTCATTTGAGTTCCTTGTAAATTCTGGATACTAGTCCTTTGTCATATGAGCAGTTTGCAAATATTTTCTCCCATTCTAGATTGTCTCTTTACTCTGTTGATTGTTTCCTTTGCTGCGCAGAAGCTTTTTACTTTAACACAGTCCCATTTGTCTGTTTTTGCTTTTGTTGACTGTGCTTTTGAGGTTTTAGCCATAAATTTTTTGTCTAATGTCCTGAAGTATTTCCCCTATGTTTCCTTCTAGTAGTTTTACAGTGGCAGGTCTTACGTTTAAACATGTTTAAAATAAGTTTTCTTTCTAAGCTTTGGTGTGTTGCCTCAGGCAACAGAGGGCAGGTGGGTAAGGAAGGGAGAGAGAGTATCTACCTGAATATCCTATACTGCCGCCACAGTGACCATAGACTTGTGGCTTACAGCAGCACGAATGTATTCTCTTAGAGTTCTGGAGTTCCGAGTCCAACACACAGCTCACTGAACTAAAATCAAGGTGTCAGCAGGCTGCATTCCTCCCTGTAGACTCCAGGGAGAATCCATTTCCTTGCCTCCTTCAGTGTCTAGAGGCTGCCTGCACTCCTTGGCCGGTGGTCTCCCCCTTCATCTTCAAAGCCAGCAACAATAGGTCAAGTCCCTTTCACATCCCATCACTCTGAGCTCCTTTTCTGCCTCCCTCCACTGTTAAGGACCCTTCTGAGTCCATTGGGCCCACCGGGATAAATCTAGGATGATCTCTCCATCTCAGGGTTCCTAGCTATTCACTACCCTGGCAAAGTCCCTTCCCAGGTGAGGATGTGGACGTCTTTGGGGGACCCGTACTTCTACCTACCACAGGTCTTATCAATAGTATTTATCAATGTCTTAATTTTTCATAAAAGGCACCTAATTCTATGCCATCTCCCTTATTCTTTTTAATCTGTGTAATTTGTGGAACTCTATCAAAGCTATCTATGACTCTTGGCTCATTTGTTCACCTAGAGTTTTACCAGATGTATTCCTCTGACTCCAACTTTAATAATTTTTTAAAAGCATGATTGTGGCACTCTACAGAGACTGATACAGCCAAAATCCTACTCCAAGTTGTTGGCAATTGAGATAAAGTTTTAGAGCTAATCCAATATTTCCATTTAATAAATGAGGAAATAAAAGCCGAGAGATGCTACTCCTGGTCATACAGCTGGTCAGTGGCAGGCCAAAGATTGGATTTGGAGTTTTCAGAGCTCTTTCTATGGCATTGTCTCTGGACAGCTATTCATCCCAGAAAGCAACAGTGCTTTAGTGCTTGCCATTACTATTACTACTACTATTACTATTATTTTACCTGACTCAGATAAACATCCTATAACCCATATCTTGACTATACCTCTTCTTTCATGCTTCAGAGCCAAGAATTTATTAGAAATAGTGATGTATCCAACTAAATACTCAATTTCCCAGGCTCCCTTGGAGGTAAGTGTGGCTTTGTGAACAATTCTAGCCAATGAGGTATAAGCTGAAGGCCAGCCACTGTGAGTGGCTTCTTATAAAAAGGATCAAACTGAAAGTGAGCAAGTGCGTTTTGCAATTCTTCCTGCCCAGAGCATGCCCATGATGCCTGGGTGCTGGTCATCTTTGAAGCATGAGAAAGCACATGCTAAGGCTGGCAGAGTGGAAAGCTACAGAGGGGACTGTGCCTGTGACATCAGAGCCCCTGCACCTTCCCAGGGCCACCTATCTCCAGGCTACTTGGGACATGAGAAAAAGAAACCCTTACTTGTTTTAGGTACTCCGGTCAGAGTTCTGTCAATGCTGCCAAAAGCAATCCTAACTGATGCAGATGGCATCAACAAATGCTGAGGTTCGGAGAAGAGTCTAATTATATGTTTTCAGTCTAATAGGAAAGGATAGAATTATAGCTTGAATTCTCTCTGCCATTCTCATTCATTATCTTCACTGAGTAGGAACTCAGCTTTCTAATTTCCAGATTGCATGTAAATTTTCTTTAAGATTTTGAGTTTGTATACTCTTTTTTTAAATTTCCCAACTTGATTTTCTCTTTTGTTCCAAATTATGAAGCTCTTAACTAATTTTTTTAAAATTGTTGTTTAGACAGGGTTTTGCTCTCTCTCCCAGGCTGGAGTGCAGTGGTGTGATCTCAGCTCACAGCAGCCTCAACTTCCTGGGCTCAGGTGATTCTCCCAACTCAGCCTCCCAAGTAGCTGGGACTACAGGCATGCACCACTATGCCCAGCTACTTTTTTTTTTTTTTTTTTGGATAGAGATGGGGTCTCCCTATCCAAAAGACCAGGTGGTCTCAAACTTGTGGGCTCAAGTGATCCACCTGCCTTGGCCTCCCAAAATTCTGAGATTACAGGCGTGAGCCACCATACTCAGCCTAACTTCTTTTATAGTACATACATCATTGTAGGTTTTAGACCAAAGAGCAATATTCTACCAGCAAGAGTTCAATTTAATCATGTTTGATAAAAATTGAGTTGGTATATTAACATTTCTTTAGCTCTAAATTCACCTATTTCCAAGTTCCATATTCACAGAAATATTGTGGAAATACTATAAGAATTTTTTTTTTTTTTTTTTTTTTTTTTTTTTTTTTTTTTTTTTTTTTTGAGACGGAGTCTCGCTCTGTCGCCCAGGCTGGAGTGCAGTGGCGCGATCTCGGCTCACTGCAAGCTCCGCCTCCCGGGTTCACGCCATTCTCCTGCCTCAGCCTCCCGAGTAGCTGGGACTACAGGCGCCCGCTACCACGCCCGGCTAATTTTTTGTATTTTTAGTAGAGACGGGGTTTCACCGTGTTAGCCAGGATGGTCTCGATCTCCTGACCTCGTGATCCACCCGCCTCTGCTGATACATTATTTTATATTTCATTTTTTAATTTTTGTTTTGTTAAAAGATAAAATTTTAAAGGTATTTATGACTCTCATAAAGATATAAAATAAACACCTGTCAAAGATTTTATTGAACTGTAATTAATGAGGGAACTAGTAAGATGTTACAACAGAGTCAGAGGTGAATTGAAGTATCATACTGATGGTCTGATAAGGAAGTGTTGAAATGAATTTACAAGTGGATGCAAAAACTGGCAAAACTGGTCACTGTACACCAAAATAATCAGTTTTGTTTCACTAGAATATTTTTGCATTTTTATAGACAAGAATCATTTGTGTTACTATCCATTTTCTATGACTTGCAGTTATAAAGTAGCTCAAGAAAATGAAAGTGTGAATGAATTTAATTCTCACTGAATTAAATTATCTCCCTTGTCGGATATTACATTCCTATATTTACTAGGATCTATTTCTGTGTTCTCTATTCCATTGACTCAACTATTTGACTTTCCTTATGGCTAGGAATAGCCAGACAAAACTCTAAAAGTAACCTGGAGGATAAGCATGAATTCAGGCTGTCTAGAGAATCTGTCTCTAGGTCCTTAGAGGAAGACAAATAGAATGAAGGAGGACTGAATACGTGTGAATAGTTTGGGGTAAGGAAATACAGCCAGTTTTGGTGACACGGAATTTTGAATTTTGGGGAGGTAGCTACATGATGCTGGCTAATTGGCTGTTGAATGAGAAGTCAGGCAAGGCAGTGGATCAAAAGATCACTCATTTAAAAGGAGAAAAGACCTAGCAGTAAGACGAGAAAAACAAATGCAAGGTCTGGGCCATCAGTGCCAACTTCCTGATACTAAGACCAATTTCTATCCCATTCAGAGGGCATCTGATGGTCTTCCTGATGGGAAAGGAACCTGTCTCAGGCTATGTGTGAGTCAGGTGACTGACTGCAGCTGGGAGAGACAAGGGCTTGGCTAAGGGAAGCCCCATCCGCTAGCTACAGTGGCTGCATTCACAATGCAATTCCATCTCCCCTTTCTCCTTATGCCAGATGGAGACTAGTGGTTCTCAAATTGGAGCAGGCACCAGAATCACCTGGAGAACTCACACAGATTGCTGGGCCCCACTCCCAGAGATTCTGACTCAATAGATCTTGGCGGGGGTGGGTGCTGAGAATTTGCATTTCTAACAAGTTCCCAAGTGAGGCTGCTGCTGCTGCTGCTCCAGGGACCACATTCTGAGAACCACTTCTCTAGACTTTTTTTTTTTTTTTTTTTTGAGATGGAGTCTCCTCCTGTTGCCCAGGCTGGAATGCAGTGGCGTGATCTCGGCTCACTGCAACCTCCGCCTCCCAGGTCCAAGTGATTCTCCTGCTTCAGCTTCCCAAGTAGCTGGGATTACAAGCGCCTGCCACCATGCCCAGCTAATTTTTGTATTTTTAGTAGAGATGGGGTTTCACCATACTGGCCAGGCGGGTCTCAAACTCCAGACCTTAGGCAATCTGCCTGCCTCAGCCTCCCAAAGTGCTGGGATTACAGTCGTGAACCACTGCGCCCGGCCACTTCTCTAGACTTTAACACCTAAATGACTACTAATACATTAGAGATTTAAATGTGATAAGAGAAAGCCTCATTTGTGAAGTCCCTCTGACTCTCTCATGTAGAGTTGATGAGCCCCCATATGCACTGATGAAGTGGCATTTGAGCCATGTGCATCTTAAAGGATACGTGTAAAGTAGAAGATGCAGGAAGTAGGTGAAGGGAAGGACAACGAACAGGTGTGGGAGAGTGAGAAAGTCATAAAACTGCACGTCATTCTGTTTCTTCACTAAGGAAGAGTGGCAGGGTGTGGAGATACGCTGGAGAGGAATGCAACAAACAAACTTACCAGGGGCCTTGCAAAACACCCCTGAGAATGTGGACATGGTGCCTGACAAACTCCTTTGGGAACAGAGCAGGAGCTGTCAACGGTGCTGCAGAATTGCTGGCTGTGTATCTTGTGATGGGAAGAGCCATTAATTGAGTCAGAAGAGCAGGTGTGGGGTGTGAAGACGTGATCCTGAATTCAGGTGGAGGAGGCGGGGCAGGGACATGTCAGATCCCCCATAGATCTGAAGCTCAGGGTAGACAGCTGGGAGGAGACGTGGGTAACAGTGGGCTTACCGTCCAGCCTCAAGAGTAAACAATAAGTCAGCAGAAGGAAATGAGGCAGCGCTGGGACCTCAGAAACACCCAATTTGAAGGAGTAGGTGGAAGAACAGGAACCAGTGGAGAGATTGGAAGGAATAGTCAGAGAAGTAGGGCAACAGAGGCCAAGAGAAGCTTGCCACCAGGAGCTGCAGGATGCGAGCACTCCATCGATGAATGTCAGGGCAGTCCTGCCGGTGAGATGGCTGGAGCCCCTGGGGCAGCATCTCCAGCCACAGGGCAGCTTTCCCCAGAACTCTGTGAGTGCAGGTCAGACCAAATTAGAACCTCACTGTTATTTTGAAATGCTTGCTTTGAAAAAGTTCCGTGGTGTTATGTGTTGACTTGTGTCCGCCAAAAAAGAAATGTTGAAGTCCTAACCCTCTGCACTTCAGGATATGACTTTACTTGAAAATAGGGTTGTGGCAGATGTAATCAGTTAAGGTGAGGTCACACTGGAGTAGGTGGGTTCCTAATCCAGGAAGATTGATGCCCTAATATGAAGAGGTGGGGACACACAGGGAGAGCTCCATGTGAAGACGGAGATGGAGACTGGAGAACATCTACAAGCCGAGGAACACCAACCATCAACAGCGGTCACCAGAAGTTAGGAGAGCAGCCTGGAATAGATCCCCCCTTGGAGCCCTCAGAAGAAACTAACTCTGGCAACACCTTGATTTCAGATTTCTTGCCTGCAGAACTGTGAGAGAATATATTTCCTTTAAGCCACTAGTGACTGGTTCTTTATTATGGAAGTCCTGAGAAACAAATGTACATGGAAAACTAGAAATCCATTCGTTATTAAAGTCATACTCAGAGACTGCATGCTGCCATTTTAGGCATTAAAAAATTGATATTCATGGAAGGAAGTTTAGGGTTCTCAATCAAAGACTTGAAAAGCTTTTATTTGGAAGTTTAATATGAATTTCATATTGAACATTTTTTCTAATGCTTTGCATCTTTAAAAACTTTATAATATAAAAGATATAAATTATCTACTAAATCCCCCCATAGATAAGTGCTTCAAACCTCTTCCAGTTTATTCCAGTGTGCACAGCAATATTATTATTCTTTCTACGTGTACCATGACATAAAAGTTGGAAAGCACTAGAAACTCTAGAAGAGAGGGTGTTAAGAAGTGATTAGGGGAGCCAAATAGAATTGTATGTCTGCATAAGTGGGGCTGGGAAGGCGTGCATGTCTGCATGGTCAGAAGGGGTCACAGAAATGAATGGGACGATCCGTGAGGGTGGGTGGGTGGCTGTTTCAAATCACAAAGCTTAAACAGAAGTGTTCACCTGTATAAGCAAATAACGAGCTGCAATGTGTGAGCCACCTTCTCCTTTGCTTCCTCCTGGCCAATGCTATCTGTAACTGAATATTTCTGAAGAAGTCTGTCACTTTACGTGACTTCATCATAAAACTTCCTATTGATGTGCCAATTGACAAGAGAGTTAAGGTCACAATTTTATGGGTTTTCACTACCATATACATTTATAACTCCTTCTAGTATTTGTAGTAAATAAGTAACATTGCCTTATACACAAGGCACCACTGCAATGTCATTATAAAATGACCCCATTAAAGGGTTGACTTATATATGCAGTTTTTTTTTTTTTTTTGAGATGGATTCTCACTCTGTTGCCCAGGCTGGAGTGCAATGTCGCCATCTCGGCTCACTGCAACCTCTGCCTCCTGGGTTCAAGCGATTCTCCTGCCTCTGTCTGTTGGGTAGTTGGGATCACAGGCGCCCACCACCACGCCCAGCTAATATTTGTATTTTTGGTAGAGACAGGGTTTTGCCATGTTGGCCAGGCTGGTCTCAAACTCCTGACCTCAGCTGATCCACCCGCCTCCGCCTAAATATGCAGATTTTTAAAAACCCACGTTGGGGCTCATAAAGTAACATTGCATTTGCACATTTTCTAACATTAAGCTTTGTATGGCTTAAATCTCTACAGGAATGGGCTTTCCTCGTTCCCTTGGAGGAGACTGCGTGGGTTTCTAGACTATACTAAGGTTGGTGAGTTGATATGCAGTAAGCATGAAGTCAGTTACTCCCGACGCCAGGGCCTGGGGCCAAGGAAGGGGCTGTATTCTGGATACTCCCCACTCTCACTGCCTGTCCCGGGGAAATGCCCTTGTCTCGTTTTTTGTTTTGTTTTGTTTGTTTGTTTCGAGACAGAGTCTCACATTGTCATGCAGGCTGGAGTGCAGTGGTGTGATCTTGGCTCACTGCAAGCTCCGCCTCCCTGGTTCAAGCGATTCTCCTGCCTCATCCTCTCGAGTAGCTGGGACTACAGGCGCCCACCACCACGCCCGGCTAATTTTTTGTATTTTTAGTAGAGACGGTGTTTCACCGTGTTAGCCAGGATGGTCTCGATCTCCTGACCTCATGATCCGGCCGCCTCGGCCTCCTACCGCGCCCGGCCTTGTCTCTCCCTTTGACCTGGTCAGTAGCCCCTCCTCCTCTTCCCCAGCAAGCCCCTCCCCACTTCATGCAGTCTCAGGAGTCAGGACCCAGGCAAACTTCCCACTGAGCTCCCACGGTATTTTCTGTGTGCGGCGGCCTCCTCCTTTCTCAAAGTATAGTTTCATGTTCTCCTTCACTCCTTCACTCCCCACCGGACTCTGCATTGATCCGGGACTAGGATGGCATATTTAAAATAAAAATGTATGAAACAGAACATACGATAAAAAGTGTTATCACCTGTATGCACATTTTAAAGAACAATAATAAAATAAATACTTAAAGGAGCTTCTCCTCCCTTCACCTCCTGCATTCCAAGACGTAACTGCTTCCCTGAATGGGTTTTTCACTCCCTTTTTAAAATAAGTATTACTCTATACAAATGGAATTTATGAATGCATTCTGGTTTTTTGTTTGTTTGTTTGTTTGTTTGTTTGTTTTTGAGACAGAGTCTCGCTCTGTTGCCCAGGCTGGAGTGCAGTGGCCAGATCTCTGCTCACTGCAAGCTCCGTCTCCCAGGTTCAAGTAATTCCCCTGCCTCAGCCTCCCGAGTATCTGGGACTACAGGCACGCGCCACCATGCCCAGATAATTTTTGTATTAGTAGAGACGGGGTTTTACCATGTTGGCCAGGATGGTCTCGATCTCTTGACCTCGTGATCCACCCACCTCGGCCTCCCAAAGTGCTGGGATTACAGGCGTGAGCCAGCGTGCCTGGCCATGAATGCATTCTTATGACACTTGCTTCTGACCTAGGTATTTCACCCAAGATTATGTTTGTGCGGTTCATCTGTGTTGCTGTAAGGTGGCTGTGGCTTGTTGCTTTTCACTTCTTTGTAGAATTGCATTGCAGAAATTCTCTACTGTTTATGTTTTCTACGCTGATGCCCATTGTGGTCATATCCAGTTTTATGTTTCTACAAGCAGTGGTGCTGTGGACATTCTGGTGTGCATCTCCTGAGCCCCAGAGAGAACAGTTTTCTCTTGGAGAGACCCCTAGAAGGGGAATTCAACCTTTCCAGAGAATCCCAAGTTGTTTTCCAGAAGTGATTAAACCAATCTATGCTCAAGGAAGTCATGCGCAAACGTTTCCATTGTTTCACAATCTTGCTCATCTTTGCTGCAGTCAGACTTCTCAATTTTGACAATCTGATGGGGATAAAATGGTATTTCACAGTATTTTAAAAGAAAATAGCCTTTTTGTTCCCAAATTCCCATCACCTAGCAGAGGATGATGCATTTAAAAGCTCACAAACCTTGTATTTGGTGAATGAACAGCAATAATGTAATGTGACAAATGCTGTAACAGAGAACAGCATCAAGAAGATATTCACCAAATAACCAAGTGTCCCTTAGGTCCTCAAATCCAGTTGCACAGCAGAATAATTCAGGTATCCTTTTATTTTCTTTTTGTCATTTTATTATGAAAAATTTCAGGCCGGGTGCTGTGAGTCACACCTGTAATTCCATCACTTTGGGAGGCCAAGGTGGGTGGATCATGAGGTCAGTTCGAGACCAGCCTGACCAACATGTTGAAACCCCGTCTCTACTAAAAATACAAAAATTAGCCAGGTTTGGTGGCATGCACCTGTAATCCCAGCTACTCAGGACGCTGAGGCAGGAGAATCGCTTGAACCCAGGAGGCGGAGGTTGCAGTGAGCTGAGATCATGCCACTGCACTCCAGCCTGGGCAACAGAGCGGGACTCCATCTCAAAAAAAAAAGAGAGAGAGAGAAAAGAAAAAAGAAAAATTTCAAACATACAGCAAAGTCGGAAGAATTTTTCAGTGAACACCATATACCCACTCCTAGATCCTACCATTAGCATTTTACTGCACTTGCTGTAGTAGTCTGTTCTCACTCTGCTAATAAAGACATACCTGAGACTGGGTAATTTATAAAAGAAATAGGTTTAATTGAGTCACAGTTCCACATGGCTGGGGAGGCCTCACAATCATGGCAGAAGGCAAATGAGAAGCAAAGTCACATCTTACATGGTGGCAGGCAAGAGCATGTGCAGGGAAACTTGCCTTTATAAAACCCATCAGATCTGGTGAGATTTATTCACTACCATGAGAACAGCACGGGAAAGACTCACCCCCTTGATTCAATTATCTCCCACCGGGTGGTGGGAATCATAGGAGCTACAATTCAAGATGAGATTTGGGTGGGGACACAGCCAAACCATATCACTTGCTTTAGGGGGATTATTTTTAAAAATACTGATTCCCCAGGGCTGAGAAGTTGATTCTACAGTTCTAGGATGGGGTCAAAGAATCTATTTTTGTTTCTTTGTTTTTAAACTCCCCAGGTGATTCTGATGAACAGCAGCCTTGGAAACGACTGCCTTAGGGGACTTGCTGCTATAAATAAAGAAGACAGATTTGTAATTAGCCTAGCAGTGTTCATTCTTTGTGGTTGAGGGTTGGGGGAAATTCTGCTGGGTGCCTAAGGCCATTTTCTTAGACCACCAACATTCTTAGAAAATGTGTCAGCTAGTGTCTGTTTTGTGGAGGTTTAGACAGGTCTCTGAGAGGGGGTGGGTCAGGTCCTCTCAGCACTGGATGCCAGGAAGGACCCAGCTCCAGTCTACCCGGAGCCCCCCTCCAAACACAGAGCCGAGAAATGAACTTGCCTTTCAGATGCAAGCCAGATCTTTTCAACCTTTGGTTGCTGTTGTGGGCTGAACTGTGTGCCCTCAAAATCCTTCTGTTGAAGTCTTAACTGCTAGTGCCTCAGAATGCGACTGTATTTGGAGACTGGGTCTTTAAAGAGGTAATTAAGCTAACATGAGGTCATTAAGTTGGATCCTAATCCAATATGACCAGTGTCCTTGTAAGAAGAGGACATTTGAGGGCTGAGTGTGGGGTCTAATGCCGGTAATCCCAGAACTTTGGGAGGCCAAGGTAAGAGGATCGCTTAAGGCTAGAAGTTTGAGATCGGCCTAGGCACCATGGCCAGACCTCATCTATATGAAAAATTTAAAACATTAGCTAGGTGTGGTGTCACATGCCTATAGTCCCAGCTACTCACAAGGCTGAGGCAGGAGGTTCACTTGAGCCCAGGAGTTCAAGGCTTCAGTGAGCTATGATCGTGCCATTGCACTCCAGCCTGGGCAACCAAGTGAGACCCTGACTCAAAAAAGAAAAAAAAAAAAAAGAAAAGAAATTTCAACACAGACACCCATAGAAGATCAAGCAAGGGCACAAGGAGAGAGGCCTCAGGAGAACCCAACCCTGCCGACACCTTATTCTTAGACTTCCAGCCTCCAGAACTGTGAGGAAAATTCAGTATCTGCGTGTAAGCCTCCTAGTCTATGGGATTTTGCTATGGCAGCCCCAGCAAACTCACACAGGTAGAGAAGAAGGCACTGAGCCTGGGATATGGATGGCAGGGCAGGGCCAGCCCAGACCCAAGCTCCCACCTCCCACACTACAAGAAACCGGCCTCAGTCAACAGCTGGTAACACATCCTTTCCACCTCACAAACACAAGGAATGCCACTGTCTGGATATATGTGAGAAGGGTCTTCAGAGCCACCAACTGATCCCGCAGATGGCTGGCTGGGTGTCCCCCAGGGCACAGCCTAATGAAAGGACTGTTGGAGGCTCAGCTTCTCCCACATGGCTCAAACTTGCTCCCTTTTTAGGAGTCTGCTTTACACAACTTCTTTCACAAATGGAGTGGATATAAACTTTGACTCACCCCTCCAAATTTTCAATCACGTAACATAATTCAGTTCTGCACCTTCTGCCACCAATCTCAATGGAAACAAGTGATGAATGCCTAGTTGCAACAATGCAGAATGTGTAAGCAGCAACTTTCATCAGATGGAGGCTGTCATTCATATTCACGACATTTAATCTCTTTATTCAGGGCCTCTTAGGTCCAGGTAGATCCTCATGATAAATTTTGGGAACCTACTTGATCGCAGTGGGCTATGTCTCCCGGCACTGACCCATCACCCTCACCACCAGCCACCCTGGCCACACCTGCCTCCCACAGTTGACCAGGCCCCTTGGCATTTCATTTTCTCAGCACGTTCTTCGTTTACAAGGCTGCCCCTGCAGGTCTTCTACATACGGGAAGGTCATCACTGGATGAATAGGAGTCAGTTTGTATGTGTACCTCTGTTGGAGGAAGAGCAACTTGAGTAAGTATTGTTTTTTGAGGTGAGAGTTCCACAGGTATCTATCTCTCTGTTTCTTCTTGTCCTGAAATTATCATCTGATTTTTCGAACACCTCCAACTGCCTTCCTACTCCTCAGCAATGGGGTCCGACAAAGCCTGTATTCCATAGTATTCCAGGTTTTACTCCACCCCTTCTGTTTCCAAGCTGTATGTTCTGGTGTTTCTATTCATACAACATCATCGCCTTTTCTGTTTTGCAATCCTATTTTCTTTCTTTTTGTTGTTTGTATTTAAACAATTCCTTTGTTTCAACTCAAGTTATCTTCAATTGTTCATTGGGTCTAATTCTATGTTGTAACAAACACCTTTAAATATTTCTTACCTCTCCAGTCCCCAAAGCCCTAATTCTGAGAGTTGATTTGGCTTGTGAATATCCTCCCACAAGGAAGAGGCCAGGATAGGGAGTGAGGGGGGGCAGTCATTTTAGAATTGAAATCCCCACATTGAGCAAGAGTACTTTTATGAAAGCTTGTGAGGATCTGTCTGATCCAGAATCAAAGACTGACCACGCCTAAGGTGTGGCCAGTGTGGTATGGCCACTGACCATGTGCAAGAGCAGCATTCATCTTGAGGTGGAGAGCTCCTTAAATGTGGGCAAATGTTTCTTCTGAACCCTCAATTACTCATTTGAAAGCCTTCCAATTGCTGGAGGTTACCGTGAGGGAGGAGATGAATGGAAACTCTTAGGCACCCATTTTTATTGGGAGCCAGAGAAGAGGGGAGCTTAAAATGAAGAATGTGTGAACACATGTATGCATGTGCAAGTGTGTGTATAAGTGTGTATGTTGATGGTACAAGAGTAACACTGGGCCAGGCACGGTGGCTCAGACCTGTAATTCCAGCACTTTGGAAGGCCAAGGTGGGCGGATTACAAGGTCAGGAGATCAAGACCATCCTGGCCAACATGGTGAAACCTCATCTCTACTAAAAATACAAAAATTAGCTGGTGTGGCGGTGTGTGCCTGTAATCCCTGTTACTCGAGAGGCTGAGAATTGCTTGAACCCGGGAGGTGAAGGTTGCAGTGAGCCAAGATTGTGCCACTGCACTCCAGCCTGGTGACAGAGCGAGACTCCATCTCAAAAAACAAAAACAAAAACAAAGAGTAACACTGTATCTCCAGTAGCAACAATATTCAGAAAGACAACCTCGCCTATGCATACTCATTGTGGTCTGTTTTCAGTCGGTTTCAGGCCTGTTTCAAAAGTCCTATTGTCCTGTCTTCCAATGCCCCCTAAATCTCCATCTGGCCCTGCCCTGAAATCTTCAACTTTGGAATTATTCTTCTGTGTATGGCTCTAAAAGTCCAAGTTAACCAGCAAAAGTATTGTCTAGTAGCCTCATCAGCCATTAACACCTTGATGCCAATTGGCTTATCAGACTGGGAAGACTTGGAGCTGAGTGTTGTCTGGTAGCCTTGTGTGCCATTAACACCTCCATGCCAATTGACTTAGATTGGGCAGCACTGGAGCTGGTTTTTGGGAAGTGGGGAGACATAAGCAACTTTAGAAGTGTGGAGGCAGCTGTTTGATGAGAGAGGGCCCACCCTGGTGGGAGTCTCAGAGAACCACTAGAAGGTAACACATAAGGGTGTTGAGTCCCTGACCCCCAACCAGAACCTACATCATTGACTTAATGCTTCTAGCATCTGAGAGTGGAGAGAAGAGAGGCACAGCACTGACATAATCTGCGAAGATTGATTTCAAAGGAAGGAAAAGACAGACAGGTTGCTTTTGGGAGACGTTACATGGAAAATGTTTATTTAGAAACAGAATGCTTGTTCCCTGGTGCTGCAAAGAAACAGCACTCGAACATAAATTTAATTCTCTCAGCAAGGCCATTATTACTTTCTGCAGAAAGGGTGCTCATTGGAGATGAAACAATGTGACAGCACACCTGAACAAAGGAGGGAAGCAATTTTTATCCCTTACATAGTTTGTCCCTGAGACTGTGTCCTGTCTCCATTGGCTGGAGCCAGACCTCACAATCTAAACTAAAACCAGATTGGCTAACAGTTTAAAACTTTTCTAAATAGGTAAAAGTAATGGAAAGACAAAGGAAAACAGGAAGTTGCTTGTGCCATACAGGGAAGGGCCATAGGCTGCCAGCTGGAACTTGCCTGTGAGCATGTCCAGCATAAATATCTTGGTTAAGGTACAAGGACATAGAATGTACTATGTGCCTGTGAGCATGTTTAACAGCTACATACGACAGGGCTTAACAAAGAGTTATTAGCACAAAGCAAGGAGGCTTGAAGGAAGTTAGTTTTTAAAAGAAACTATTATTTTTAACACTTATGATTTATTCTTTAACAAGAAGGGAAGGGGAAACTTTGAAGAGGAACTTTTTACATTCTACAAGAGAGAACATTTCAAGCGGCTTCCCTCCTTCCTATACTTGTACGTTTTAACACCAGATTTTCTACTCCCTGCCTCATTATGCCACTCCTGCCCAACTCTAAGTACTTACACTCTTGTACAAAACAAACTTGTCTTTGCTCCCAATTGTAAAGCCTTGGACTAAGATAAGACTCATATGAACACATTCAGTCCTAACTAAGGGACAGCGTAGACCATCAGGACCACAAAGACTGGGTAGTTCTGTCGTCCTCCTGTCTGCACACTCAAGAAAGGCGATTTCCTAGAAGCCCAGGTAGCTTTAGGGCTCCTCCCTGCCCAGGCCACTTCAAGGCCCTGTACTTAATTTTGTGTTTGCAGTTTTGAGTTGCTAAAGAAGCTCCCCCCTCCCCCTTCACTCTGAAAGCTGCCTAAGTCCTAGGCCACACAAAACTAGTGTCCACTCTTGAGTATCAGCCTTGGCCACAACTCAGCAGGAGCATGTAGCCAGGTGTGCTTCCATGAGGGTCTTCATTTTAACTAGAAAAAGCAAACTCCTCAAGTTCTGCTGGAATTTTCCTAGCAACTGTATATTGTGGGCCATTTAAATGCCCTTTGTCAGCTGTTTCTCTTTTTTCTTATCCCCCTTTCTCCCTCATATTCTAGACCCCTCTATTTGGAGATTATGTATACCTTCCTGTTCGTAACCCCACTCACATTTATAGATAAACAGGGCCCTTTGATATGACACCAAAAGACAGGGGGAAGTGTTTCGAAGGGAAATGTTGGGTTTTTCGTTGTTGTTGTTGTTACAACTATTGTGACTTTTAGAATCCATGGTCAGCCAATATGCATTTGAGTCCATTTTTGACTGAAGTCACTGGTATGAAAATGACCTTCTGGACCAGCCAAATTCACAGGGCTGCCCCCCTTCTAATGCTTAATTACTTAACGTGTCTCAAACACATACATTCTGGAAACTCAAATGACTCTGCTCAAGAATGGCTACGTCATCTTTGTGGGAGGGAGATCCCAAAACTCCTAGGATTATTATTATTATTTAATAACACATGGGGCACCTCTTCTACCCCCGCCCCGCCCCCCCCCCGCCCCCAACACACACACACCTAATCACACTGTCAGCCCAGAATGAAGTGAGAAGAGTCTGGCTTTATTTCAAGACCAGCTAGTCAGCTCTTCAGAGCTGCAGTAAATGTTCTCACTCCCTCTACCCTGCCCTTGTATCTGTAATTCATCTTTATTCATAATGTGGCCCATTTAAAGACGCAGTGTGTGAAACACCGTCTACCAGCGGCGGGGTTGAGCAGATAAAATGTCAGACATTGTAGCGGGGGCGCTCCCGAATAGAACGCTTCAGTCTTGAGCGAGAGCAGGGTTATCCGCGCGACCCACCAGCTCCTAGGTTTAGGCCAGTCACCCAAGGCCGCCTGGCACAGGACGGCACAGTAGGTGGGAGCATTTGGGTGGCATACCCCAGAAACCACAGGAATCAGAAGAGAAAGGGAGCAAATGTCAATCCGTGATTCTTCGGACCAGCTACCAATCTTGGTTTCCAAGGGACGCCACCTTGGTCTCTTTCAGAAGAAACGGCTTCCGAGGGACCGACAGGAATCCGCACACATCTCGTGCTGAAATTTCCCCGGGAAGGCGCTGTGATCTGTCCGGTTTTCCTGCTCCCCGCCTCCCTGGCGGCCCGTAGGCCTGTCATCTAGAAGGCTCCCAGCTTTTCCGCGCTTCCGTGGGAATGCGAGAAGGAAAGCCTTTGAGAATGCAAGCATGAAAGGTGGTGTTCTTCTGCAGTCCTCTGGGAACCCCCCACTTCCCGGAGCGCTGAGGATGCTAAAAGGAGCTTCCTTGCTTCCCCACACCTCCCCCGACCGGAATTGGGACAAGATGGCCAAATGTTAGCAAATAATGTTTGCGGGGGCGGGGGAGCCGAGCACAAGGTGGAGAAGCCGCGGGAGCGCGCGGAGACCCCCAGCCCGGCGGCCCCCAGCAAACACGGCCGCGGGGGGCGGGGAGAGGGTGGCTAGGTTCGCGGGAGCTCGCCGGGCAGGGCGCCTCCCAGGAAGGCGGGGAGGGGAGCGCCTGTTTACCCAGGAGGGCTGTGCTGATAGCACGTTCCTCGAGTTTACTTTGCTTTCCTTGAGTTTATTGTAAAGGGGTAAAGTTTTCGGATCCGTCACGTGACCCTGACAGGTCCTGCCTATGGCGCGGCAGACCACCCACGCCGAGGGCCATGGAACTGCTTAATAGAAACAGGCTTGTAATTGTGAGTCCGCGCTGCACTCCGCCGAAAGCCTCCGGCGGCCCAGCGCGCCGGGGTTTTTACACTTTCCGTTCCTTTTGTAAAGACGGAGGAGGAGGAGAAGAAGAAGAAGAAAACGGAGGAGAAGAAAAAGACGACAGGGGAGACAAAGAGACCCGCAGCGACAAGGCAAGGGGGAGACGAGGGAAGACTGGGAGAAGACGGACGAGCGGAGGACGAGGAAAGGGGGGCCAGGGAAAAAAAAGGAATTGATGTGAAATCCAAGCCCAGCGTCCGCGCCATCGGCACCCGCGCTCCGAGCAGGGGTTGACGGCCGGCTATGGTGAGTGCAGCCAGCGCGGCGGCCGCCGACGCCACCTCGCCCTCGCGCGCCGTGCTCCTCGGGCGGCGCGGGGACACGGGGACGCGGGACGCCCCGCGCGGCGGACGGAGGAGCGAGCCCCGAGCGCCGGGCAGGAGGGGCGGGCCGCGCGCCGGGGCCGTGGGGCCGGGTGGGCTGCGCCGCCTGGGCGCGGGAGCGCGGGTCCCGCGCCTCCACGCTCGCTCGCACGCCCGGGCCCCCGCCCCCGAGGCCAGCCCCGCGTGGCGGGGAGGGGGCTGGCCGCGGCGGGCCCCGGCTGAGGAACGGCTCCGGGGGGAATTCTCACGGAGGGGGTCGCCGGAGCTCCCATTTTCACGCCTGAAAGGGTCGCCACCTTGGCTTCCGCTCATCAGCCTGGTGGTGGCTACTGACTCGCCAGCGGAGGCAGAGCTGGTGATGGAAGGGCTGGTGCGGAGAGTGACAGCGCCGAGGGGAGGGGGCTCAGAGCGCGCGCGCGGAAGCCGCTGCCGCCAGCTCGCGGGAGCAGCCGCAGCCGCAGGGAAGGGCACGCTCGCGCCCCGCAGACCCGCTCTCGAGCCCGCACGCACGCCTAGGGGTGCGGGACACCCGGGCTAGAAGAGACGCACCTTACCCACCTCCCCTCCCATGCTGCGGGAAAAGGGCCAGAGAGGCTTTTGGAGTTCTGGAAGGGGCGGTGGGTAAGAGAGGTGTTGTGTGTGACTCTTATGCCCACCGATTCAGGCGCTTGGGTGGCTGCCACCCTTACAGAGATGGGCGACCAGCCCAGTGCTTAGAGTGCAGAGTGCGGCCTCAGGGGAGCCCGGGGGCGGGCCGGACCGATTCTCACTTTACAGGCCCGGGCCCAGCGCTGAACCCCAAGACCCCCAGAAACTGTGCCTCTGGGTGACATGCGCTGTGTCTCCACGTATTTAGTACGTTCATGTTTAAAATGATGCTAGCGTGTGGATGAGCACACTCTCAGGGAAACTGATCTGTTTCCATCACCTAAGAAGAACCATATGGGTGGGTGGCTGTGGAAGACACCCACAGACCTGTTTTCCTGCACCTAGGAGAGAAGACCGTCTTCCTCCCTTTTTATCCTTTCTTCCTCCCTGGGGAGGAGAAATACAAAAGAACTAGACATAAATAATACAGAGCCACAATGGGTGGCTCTAAATATTTGATAATTGGATCACTGAGGTCTTGAACTACCACAATAGTCCTTTTTCAGCATTCTGTGTGTGTTCATTTCTTTTAGGTTTTTATTTATTTCTGTGTTTATTGGCGACAATAGTTCAGCATGCAATTAATCGCCTCCACAAAGAAAGACAATGCTTTATGGTGTCATCCTTTGTTATTGCAACTTAAAATTTCTGGGTGGTACTCCGGATAAATTGTTGCCTCAGGTGCATGGAGTGCCCAAGTTGTAAAACAAGGGGCTTTCGATTGTGAGTTTGTGTGTGTTCCAGTTGTCACCCAGCTTCCTTCCACAAGGCTATAAAATGCCTTTGAGTCCATGATCTGTTTCAATTAAAATGTTGAATCAAGGTAGACATCAATAGGCCTCGCCATTCTCAATTTGGGGTATTAGCTTCATTTCAAACTCACTGTGAGTGGTGTATCTAATTTCTGGTTATAAAGTAGTCATAATCTTTGAAGCTATTTGAACAAAACTTAGAACCATTTGGAATTATTTTCTGAAAAGAAAAAGGCTGTTTTACAAATTATCTTCAACTTTCTACAGATAGATAAACTGATGAGGTTAATCAATGTGGACTAAAATATGTCTCCCGTTTTTATCCTCATTCCTCTCTCTCTCTCACACACACACACACACACCTTTTATTTTCTCCAGCCTCTGCCACAGTGTATAATGCCCTATTGAGACGTGTAGGCGTGATGTGTAAACCGGATTAGCAGTATGAAAGAAAGACACACAATAAGCTGGAATTGTTTTACTTCCCTTTCATTTCTCATGCCTATATTTCTAATAAATTTGTTGCTCCAGCAGTGGGTCAAAGGGATCATGTTGCTCAGCTTCTTTTTCATGCAGGACCCAATAGCAGAGATCACTGAAATGAATGGTGTGCCTCCTAGCAAACACAAAGCTTGATAGAGATATATTAGACAGGGAGAGGCGAGGAGAGGGAAGGATGCAAAACATGTTCAAAGTCTGGGTGTTGTAGGAATACATCTCTATCCATGAGAGGAAAGCAATGTGGGTAAGAATATATTTGGAGAGAGAGGGATCAATGCAGGGGTCAATGCTCTGTTTTCTTTCAAGTTCATAGTAGGCTCTGAACATTCAGCAGTTGGTGACATGCTTAGCAAGAGAATACCAATAGCTTTTGGCAATACATAAAGTCTAATTCCCCTTTCAAGCTAGTATTTAAACCTGGAGTAATCAATGTGGAGATTTCTGGGACCTTCTCAGGACACTCCCCTCTGCCGCTTTCCCCACCCCCAGCTCACTGTAAGCTCAAAAAATGCCAGTGCTCCCGGGTTTGTGCTGTAGACCCCTCATTTACTCCTTTGTGGAGTTAGGAGCAGCTTCCCATTAAAGGAGATCAGGGGTAATTAGCAGCATTATTTTGACAAGTTGGCTAGAGCTGTTCCCTTTCCTCCAGCCTGGGGAGGGGGTAAATAAGGGGAGGAAACAGAAGGTGGAAGGGAGTAGGGGAGGGGAGTCAAGCCCAGTAGTTTTAAATTTTGTAGCTGCTGAATCTCCCCCCACCCCGCCCCCGACTTCCCTGAAAACTTTTAGACTCATTTTCTACCATCACCTTTTAAGAATATACAAAAGCTGCCAATGAGAAAATAGTAAGGCATTCTTAGGGAGCCAAGAAAATGTGGTGGATGGTGGCACATTGACTTTAGTTGAGTCGACTCAACTCATATTCAAGGTACCTGCTTGGAACTGCTGAAGCCCTGCCTTGACCATCACTCACATCCTGTATCCTGGGCTCCCCATGCAGTAAAAGAATATTGCATCAAATCCCCAATTCCTCTCTCCATCCGACCCTCTCAACAAAGATACTGTAGGACTTAAAATCATGTTTGCAATTCCTTGTATTTCTGGAAGAGTATTAAACTCAGTAGACAAAATTATAAATGGCCCCAGGGTCAAATTACTGGAATACATTAACCCCTTTATTCATTTATACTCTGCAAAACTTGCCAAATTACATTGGATTTTAAAGACTCATTTGGTTTGATCTGAGAAACCAGTGAAAAGTTAAATCTCACTGTGGTTTTTCATAACTCCACCAAGTCTGGCTTCCACAATTGCTTACCATTGGAACATCCCAACACAAAGGGCAGATGTTTTATTTCGTTGTCATCATTTGGATAATCTGATGTCATTTTTGAAATGTGTGTGGTGTGGCCAAGGATATTTGTAGTATTGGAACAGAGAAGGGAGGAGATGTGAGGGAATCCGGAGAGCTTAAGGCATCTGCTTTGAAAACTACACACTCCAATGAGAAGTCTTGGATCATGACTGGGAGACCAAAATGACAATTTATGCATTGAGATGAACTTTACTTGGAAAGGGGAAATGGAACACTCAGCTGTTGCTTCATAAAGGCTGGCAACTCCTGCTGGCTGATAAGGCCCCAAGTTCTCACTTATTTTTATTTGGTAACTGTCACAAGGGGTGCCAGAGGCAGAAGGGCCATTTAAAGGGACTGTCTTCCCGGAGGACACCTTAGCAGGTCTGGCTGCCCCAGTCAGCATCTCAGATCTGTGGAATCCTTGTGGTTAGTTGAAGTTAACAAACCCGGTGTGGCACAGCAGTCCCCTGCACAGGGCATGCATATTAAAGCCGACAATGCTTACAAATGTAAATAAGGGCAGATTGATTAGGAACAACATTATCGCTGGGAATGTCGCACTCGCATGCATCAGCAATGAGGCAAATTGGGGGCAGCCTCAGCCCTGACCACCCAAGTCGAGCAGGCTTTTACACTGGCTCCTCTTCCCTTTCTTAAAACGTTACAGAAACAAGGCCAATTAGATCCTCAAAGTAATTCATCTCTAAGTATGAAAAAAGCAGACCACAGGGGAAGCGGCGGGTGGGGGGTGGGGAGATTAAGATAGCGCTCGTTAGAGCCCAGGCTCCGGAGTGCGTCCTGGAACCCACGGGTAGAATTTACAGGGACCATTGTCTGAGATGCTGAAAAGTTAACCCATCAAACAGCGGGCGAGGGGGCTCAGGGCACTGAAATCTCCGGGGATCAATGTTCAAAACGTTTAGGAATTAAGTCAAACTAAGGGATATGGGCCTGAGTGGAAGAGGCTTTGCCACTGAAATGACGTGCATGTGGCAGCCGCCGGAACCAGAGGACATGCAGCCGCGTGCGGAGAGTGAGGCGGATCCATTACGGGCACACAGCTTACCATTTCCTTCCAGAATTCCTTCTTCCAAACAAGCTATACTGAAATCCCTCTAGTAAAAGATTGAGACGAAACACTAATAGTTTTGGGCCAAAACGTGGTGGAGAAGTTTGAAAAGACAAACATAGCAACGTGTCTTTGGCTACATGGTTCCTTGCCCTCCAGCAAGCTTGAAATATAAAAAGGCTAACATGCAAAACTAGGGGTACTACCCCCCTCCCCCAGTTTTTAAAAAGCAATTTCCAGAAGCAAACACACAATGGTTCGACTTGAAGTGTCGGCATAACCATTCAGTAAGAAAAGCTAGAATAGTAAACCTCTTTTCCTGTTTTGTGCTATTTATCAAACCTAATAAACATCAGGATCGTACTCAAAGATGAAACTGGCAATGTGTGGAGCCGTCTGAGCTCTTTATCAACTCAGTGTCATTTTCCTCGCATGCTGCCCGCCTGCCTTCCGAGTTTCCGCAGCCCTTCCCTGAGGCACTCACAAAATCACGTGCTCCTTAAGCGGTCTGAGTTTTGAATTTCCGCGCTGGCCCGGTGCTCAGGTCCCCCTCCGGATCCCGCGAACGCCCCCAAACACCTCCACCCCGTCTCCCTCTCTTCCTCGGGACATCCCGCCCTGACCCCGGCACCGCATACGGTTTGCGGGTTAGGGGGTCGGGGGAAGGGCCTCCCCCTGAAGCCGGGGAGGAGGAGAGGCTGGAGGGAAGGTGGCCAGGCTGGTGGGGGAGGGGAGATTGAGGGAGGGAGCGGGGCGAGGGAGGAAGGAGAAGGCGCAGGCAGAGGGAAGGAAGCGGGGAGGGGAAACCGCCGGGGAGGAAGGAAGGGGGCGGGGAGAGCCGGCGGACGGGCCCCCTGCGGGAGCCGCGTGGACCGCCCCGGTGGCCGGCGCGCCCCGCCGCAGCCCCCAGCGCGCCCAGGCAGCCAGCGCGGGGCCGCTGAATGGGCAGGGACTCGTGAGCGCGACCATTGGCCGGTCGCGGGGAGGCGGCGCGGGCATTGGGCAGCGTAAGGGGGCCGGTCCGCCTTCAGGAATGTACTACGGCGCGTCCGGCACGTCCGTCCGCGCCGGCTGGGCGCGCGCCTTGCCTGGGCTCCCGGGAGGCCGCGCTGGAGGCCCGGAGCCCGCCCGGCGCATCCGCCTCCCTACCTGCTCTGCCCCGGCCGCGCGGGCGCGGGGAGTCCGGGAGCCGGGCGCGCGCGCGCGCACCCGGGCCGCCTGGCGCGGGGTCACGTGGCCACCGGAGCTCCGCCTTCTCCCTGCTCCTCCCACTTTCCCTCCATCTGGGTTTCTTTCTTTCCTTTCCTTTCCTTTCTTTCTTCTTTTTTTTCAATGAACATACACCGTGTGCATCTTAAAGCCACACCGCCCCATTTCACGACTTCACTAGACTTCTCGCTACTGCCAGTCCCTCTGCAGTTCAACCCCGTTTAAAAAAAAAATAAAGTGAAGCAAATCAAGGGTTTGCGGGTCGGGCTCCTACCGCAGGGAGGAACGTAATAACTTGGAAACGTAAGAAAAACACATTCCACTTTCCGAAAACAAAAATTTTTTAAAATAAAAAGCCTAGTTGTGTAGACGTGTCTGGCTCCAGAATCCACCTCAAAGGGTCGCGTGTTTTCCTCCTCCGCGGGAAGCGAATCCCCGGGATGCCTTGGTGACACTGGACGCGGTGTCGGGACGAATCCTCGCGATCCGCGCACAGTTTGTTTTGAATGAATCCAGCATCGGGGCATTTATAATCTCCTACGTCATACTATTATTAAATATAACATGCATACCGAGTTTTGTAAAAAAAAAATACTGACTATATAAACATCTGGTTAATAAAAAGGGGTGTACAAATGAACCCAAAATAATCAGGAAAACTTTACTCTCTCAAGGAAACAATTCCGTTTCTCTAAGTTGTAAAAAAAGATTCTGTTGTTTCTCTTTTACTTATGTCACATTCGAGATTCAAATAAAAACGCCTCTGCCTCTACAAGACTGCTTCGGTGTCTGGATTCCACGTTTATAGAACACTGACTCCTTCAAACCAAGACTGTGTTGTTTTTTTTTTTAAGTTGGGGGGAGAAAGCGGCGGGGGGGCAAACGGATTTTAAGAAAGGTGGCTTTTCCCAACGTCCTTGCTTTCCTCTTTAACTTTCCATTCTGTTTATCTTAATGCGAGGCGTTGTTCCCTGCAAGAGCCTAAGTCTTCCCTTTAGTTATAAAAGAAAAGAGAGGAGGAAAAAAAAATCTGGCACACACTGGCGCACTATCCAGCACGCTGTCATTATTGGTGCAGGCCTGGGAATGCGAGCCGGACCTCCCAGTATTTGCTGCAGCTTGAGGCCAAGGTGCCTCTGAAAGGCTTTTCTTTGAGGAATTTCAGAAATTGTTTAAGCGCTTAAAAAAATATTACATTTCCCCCCGTGTCTACCGCGAGGCAAATGTTCGTGTGTGTGCGTGCGCGCGCGTGTGTGCGCGCAAAGGGCATCCCACAAAAAGAAGACACTGTTGAAAAGAAAAGGAATAAGAGAGAAAGGAGGGGGAGCATTCCTTAATGGAAGTATTGCATGCGAGAAGGTTGGCGCTCTCAGAGGCTGCCCCGAAGCCGAGGATGCACACACTGGGTTGCCTACCTGGGTGGTCTCTCTACTTTGGTGAGCTGTTGCTAAGCAGCTAATAATAGTCATGTTTGCTGAGTAATTTCTGCCCTCCGCGAGCCAATCGCGTCGCAGAAACCCAAGCCATCTGACAGCCCCGGGGGCGGGAGCTCCAGCCTTTTTCTCTTTCGCTCGCTCTCTCCCCCTCCACCCCCTCCCCTCCTCCTCTTCTTTCTCCAAATGGAGAGAGTTCTTTTTTTTCTTCTTCCATCTCATCTATTGAATCAAGGAGCTGCTGCGGCCGCTGCCCGCTGCACACACACAGAGCGGAGTCCCCAGGTCCCGGGAGCGAGAGACGCGCGCTGCACGGGGACAGAATGGTCCAGCGGGTTGCCGAGGAGCACAAGAAAGCAGAGTCCGGGACCGAGCAGCCACCGCGAACCCAGCAGCCAGAGCCCGAGCAGCCCGAGCAGCAGCTCCTGGAGCCGCCACCGCCAGCAGCAGCCACCGCGGGAGCAGCGGCAGCTGCGGCTGCCCGGGCCCGGCAGCGCTGAGACCCGCCGGGCACCCTCGGACCCCGCGGCGGCGGCGGCTCTGCGCTTGCCCTCCGCGGCCGCTCGGGCGACCCGGGAGGCGCCGAGAGAGCCAGCGCGGCCGGCGGGAGCAGCGGGGATTCGCTGGCTCTTTCTGCAGTGAAGGGGTCGCGGCGCGGGGCGGGGGGCGGGTAGGGGGAGTTGGGGACCGCAAGGAGTGCCGCGGAAGCGCCCGAAGGACAGGCTCGCTCGGCGCGCCGGCTCTCGCCCTTCCGCGAACTGGATGTGGGCAGCGGCGGCCGCAGAGACCTCGGGACCCCCGCGCAATGTGGCAATGGAAGGCGCAGGGTCTGACTCCCCGGCAGCGGCCGCGGCCGCAGCGGCAGCAGCGCCCGCCGTGTGAGCAGCAGCAGCGGCTGGTCTGTCAACCGGAGCCCGAGCCCGAGCAGCCTGCGGCCAGCAGCGTCCTCGCAAGCCGAGCGCCCAGGCGCGCCAGGAGCCCGCAGCAGCGGCAGCAGCGCGCCGGGCCGCCCGGGAAGCCTCCGTCCCCGCGGCGGCGGCGGCGGCGGCGGCGGCAACATGGCCTCGGCTGGTAACGCCGCTGAGCCCCAGGACCGCGGCGGCGGCGGCAGCGGCTGTATCGGTGCCCCGGGACGGCCGGCTGGAGGCGGGAGGCGCAGACGGACGGGGGGGCTGCGCCGTGCTGCCGCGCCGGACCGGGACTATCTGCACCGGCCCAGCTACTGCGACGCCGCCTTCGCTCTGGAGCAGATTTCCAAGGTGCATTTCAGACTCTCTCCTCCCACTTTCTCTTCCCTCCTCTAACTCTTTGGGATCGCCCCCGCCACACACAAACACACACACTCTCTTCCTCTCTGTCTCACACACACACACACTCACTCACACCTCTCCAGGAAAAGCAGCAGACAAGTGGGGATTGAAAAATTCAAACCCTCCCTCTGGTCCTGGGAGGAAAGGGCTGTCTGAGGTCCGCAGGGGGTGGAGGTGTGTGTGTGTGCGTGTGTGTGTGTGTGTGTATACACACGCCCTCCCCGGCGTGCCTTTTCCGGAGCACTGGAAAGCCGTCCATGGCGGACCACCTCAAGGGCGGCCGCGGCACTGTCCTGCCCCGTGCCCCCTGCCCTGGAACTCCTTCCTCCTGCGCCCCTGCCCCTATTTGCAGCCTAAACTCCTGTACGGCTGCCACATTTCTTAACATCTTGGAGGGGGAGGCGGAGTGGAGAGAGGCGGAGAGAGGAAGGGGGGAGGGAGCCGAAATAAAGGTGGTTTCCTTTTTTGGCAGCCAGTTTTGCTTTTGTTGAGCATGAAATCTCTGCTCCCTTAAAAAATTATTCTCGGAAAAAGATATCCCCCCCGTTTTCCAGGTTTTGAGCCGCCTCTCCTTAGGGCCTGGTCGGGGGAGGAAAAGTTGTAAACAAATTGCCACCTTAAATTCGCGGTGCGAGTCTGCGGAGCTGCCGGGTTCATTGTGTTTACGAGGCTCGCTGAAATGTGTGGAATCCAGGGAAGGCGAGCACCCAGACGGGGGCCCGCCGGGGCCGCGGCCAGCGCCGGGGAAACGCCGCGCCGGGGAGCAGCCTGCGCCGGCCTGAGCCCTTCCCTTTGCACTCGGCTGTTTTTTACGTTTAACCAGAAAGGAAGGGAGAGGAGGGAAAGATCCATGTGGCTGCCCTCTTCCGATCACAAATATTGTCGTAAGTTGCAGATGGCTGCCCCACTTCCTAATTCAGCTCACACAGCCTCTCCCCACGCTATGGAAATGCGTCGGGAGTGAACTCCAGCGGCCGCGCTCACCACGTGGATCCCCACTTACTACCATTCTCGGCGGGGGTCCAGTTGGGGGAACCCGCAATATGTTGTTCCAAAGAGCGCTCGCCCCTAGCGCCCGTCCCCGAGGGTGATGGACAGAGCAGGACTGGTTTGCTGGCTCCTGAACCTTGGGCTCCATCGCTGGGATGACGCAGCCCCTCCCTTCTCAGCTCTGGGGTGAATATTGTCTGTGTCCAGTGGTTTCTCTCCTCTCTACCTCGGCTTCCTCTTCTGTATTGCAGCCCCAGTGCCCCAAGTCGCTCAGGGATCCCGCGGGTGGGGGCGCCCTGATGTCCCCGAGGTGCAGCTCCCACGCTGCGGCCCGGCTTTGATTTATGACCGAGCCCCCCATGACGCTCAGATCCGCCGGGGCTGCAGTCTCGAGGGCGAGTCCGTGTGCCGCGGCCACCCGCGCCCCCACGGCTGTTGGGGGCTCACCGGGCGGGTGCGCGCAAGCGGGCGTGGGCGCGCGGGCCGCGACTCCCCGGCGCTCACTCCTCCCTTCTGCTTCGTCCCCAGGGGAAGGCTACTGGCCGGAAAGCGCCGCTGTGGCTGAGAGCGAAGTTTCAGAGACTCTTATTTAAACTGGGTTGTTACATTCAAAAAAACTGCGGCAAGTTCTTGGTTGTGGGCCTCCTCATATTTGGGGCCTTCGCGGTGGGATTAAAAGCAGCGAACCTCGAGACCAACGTGGAGGAGCTGTGGGTGGAAGGTAAGAGCGCCCGCCGCGGCGCCCGCGCCCCCGGCCCGGTCCCTCCTCGCGGTTGATAGAGATATTCGCCAGCGCACACCTAGAGCCTGGCTGCGGCCGGCGAAACCCCCTGCCCGCACCCGGGGGATTGTTTATTGTTTGGGCGCCTGGCCGGGAGCCAGGCCCGCCCGACAAAGGCCGCGCTGTAATCTACTCGGGGCGCTGCGCCGGCCGAGGTGTGGTGGGAGAGAGCGGCGGGGGCGGGACGGGGGCGCGGGGCCCCTCCGGGACGGACCACTCTGCGCGCCGGGGGCCCCGGGCCCGCCGCCGCTGCCGCTGTCCGCCTGGGCCGCGCCCCGAGAGGCGCCCGGGGGCTGGCCTCTCCCGGCCCCGCTCCGCGGCCCGGCTTCCTTCTCTCCCCCACCCCCACCCACCGCGTCCAAAGAAAAAGGAGTCGGGGGGAGCCAGAGGCCACCCCTCCGGCTGGCTGGAGTGTGCGCGCCCCCGGCGGCCGCGGCCGCCCCGCTGGGGAGGGCCGGGGGCGGGCGCAGCGCGGGGCTGCGGAGGCGGCGGCGTGTGTGGTCCTGTTTTTGGACAGCTTTCAACTCTGAGGGAAAAAAACATTTGTCTCAAGGTACAAAAAAAGCGGGGTGGGGGTGGAAGGAGTGGAAAAAAAAATAGTAAGGCACAGACTGGAACGCATGTTTGCAAAGTAGATTAATGTTTCCTCGCGGGTGGGGGCTTTTTACATGGAATTATTCTGGGGGAAGGCTGCATTTTGCAGGCAAAGAAAAGAAATGTTTTAAGAACGCGGGGTTGAAGGGACCTCTCAGAGGGGTTCTGCCAGTCTTTTATCCACGTTCCTCAGTTTTGGGGTTCTTGAGACCTTAGCAAAGCAGTTGCGGATTTAAAATAGATACATATTTTTTCGAAGACAAACATTTTTACATTATTTTGGTGACACAGGTTTCAATTTTTTTCCCCCGCTGGTTTCTTATTTATCTTTTTGGCAAGTTCCAAATCCTGCTATTTGGAAACACTTTAACCCTAAACACCACTTCGGGCATCCCTTGCCTTACAAGAGGGTGGTAGGGGAGGGTAGAGGTGACTAGGTAGATAATTCAAACCAAAATACCTGGAGCATTCCTCCGGACAGCATGTGGAAGCTGAAGAGTTATGCGCATAATCGCTTCAGTGATCCCTTTCAGGATGCTGTTGGAGACCTTGAAGAATATTTCCTTAATCTCTCCTTGTTTGTGAAGATTCAGCTTGCAGAGTTTTGCAAGCCTGGGGTGGAGTTGGAGTATTTAGTTGAGAAGTGACAATT
The DNA here is from genome assembly GCF_029289425.2 of Pan paniscus. NCBI lineage: Eukaryota > Metazoa > Chordata > Mammalia > Primates > Hominidae > Pan > Pan paniscus. The sequence continues at coordinate 43,945,459 of NC_073260.2, forward strand.
AAAATAATAGTTACATAATTAAGACAAAACATTCCTGCCTTAAGTAGTTTGGTAATTAATACAAAAGCGTTCTTTGGATTGAATCCATGGAGTAATTTACCTCAGTTCAGCGATTCAGTATCACTGATAGATAAAAGAAGGGTTTTATCGAGCAGCTATTATGCTCCTAGCAACAAGTTTCCTGAGCACCTATGATGTCCCTAGCACTGTGTTAAGCACCATAAGAGACTCAAGTGTGTGCGACACTGCACAATTTAAAACTATTAGAATTCGATGCATTTGGACTACATTTGGGTTCACAGCTGAAATGGGCTGTGAAAGTTACAAGAGGGTGGTAGGGGGTGGGGGGAGAGAACTGGAGACGGTAGGGGAAGGAGGGCATTTTAGGCATGGGCGGGACACCAGCAGGGGCCCCAGCTGAGGAGTTTGGAAGTGATGTGATTGGCTAGACTGTAGGGGCGCTGCCGTAGATTCTAGGACAGAATAGGGCATGAGCACAGGGAGGGCCGCTGCCGTAGATTCTTGGACAGAATAGGGCATGAGCACAGGGAGGGCCGGCTCATCCACCACTTGATCCAACCTGTATTTTTTGCCATCGGATGAGGATGACAAAACGTGATTTTGTGGTGTTCTTAGCAAGAGTTTTCAGTGGACCTTTGACATGTTGAAGGAGATAGAATGTGATTTATTTTCTTAACATTGCATATTTCTGGAAATAACTTGCTTTCTGCATAACATGACCCATTTCAAGTCCTGGAAGGAGATGCAGTGTGCTTCCTAGCAGTTTTATGGGAGCTGCCAGTTGTGTAGTGAGAGGGAGTAAAGTTTTTCTTTTTCAATGGACTGGATGAGGACACTTCTGAGGGGCACACTCACTTTGCTTACTTTTGGCAGTTTCAGCATGACTCACTGGTCTTGGGCCAAATGTTATTTACTCAGTACTAATACTGTCACTTGTTGAGCAACTGCCATGTACCAGGCATTTGTTATATATTATCACATGCCTTACGACTCAATAAAATAGCTATTATTATCTTTATTTTGTTTTTATAACATGATAGTGGATGTAATGTCTTTATAATGAGGATTGTCCCATTTTACAGATGGGAAACTATGGGTTGTCTGTTTGTCTCCAGGTCTACTTTGCCTACTAATGACATAAGTCACTTGTTCTGTTGTCCTGTCCTTGATCTCTCATTCATTCATTCATTCTGTGCTAGATTCTCCCCCTAGAGAAGAAGCGACAGTTTCATAAATGCAGATAAACCCAACTAGAGAGGTGACTATACAACAGTAGCCATATAGATTTAATTTCATTTTCAAAGCAGAAGTGATTGTGTAGAGATCTTGTTTGTGACAGAGTGAGCTGAGTGTTCACGTCAGCAGTAAGTAGTGTGAGCATTTGCATTCAGGAGTAAGATTTCCCTGCTGTCCTATACCTCAGTGGACGTCCGTGAATTGAAGTGAGTAATAGCTCCACATTTAAGTTCATTTTGTGCATCAGTCTCATAGATAAATTCCTCATCACTATCAGCAAAGAAATCTGTTAGATGCTGCTTTCTTGGTAGGTTGTTCTTAAGGTTCTAGGCATGAATTTTTATATGAACTGGGCATCAACAGAGTGCTTGCTACACAAACGAAATGGATAGAGGTAGCATATTGCCCTAGTTAGAAAACAACAGAAGAGAGGAAAGTATGAGATTTTAAGGGGAGAGGGATGCTGAAGGATAGTTTGGAAGAAGCTCCTTCTCCTGCGATTTAAAATCACAGGAGCGTGTGTGTGTATGCACATTGTCTTATTCTGCATATCCTCCTATCTGCCAAAGGCATGTTAATGTTATCTTTTTAATACAGCCAGCAAATTAAAGGGATCCACTCGAAAGGCTGTGTCTTCAAATTGACTTTCATGCTTTGTTTAACATGCTGGGGAAATGTGGCTTTATAAAGAGTTGGCTTTATAAAGAGGGCAGAATACATCAGCCACAATGTGCAGACTAATATATGCTAGATGAGAAAGAGTCCGTGTGTGTGCATGCGCGTGTGTGTGCGTGTGTAGGAATTGGTGATAAGAATTATTGTATTCTGTTGTTAAAATGTCCATATAATGATTGCCTTTTAATAAACTGTCAATTATATGTTAAGATACCAGCTTGAGTTTTAGGGTTATAGTGTTTGCCAATCAAAATTGTCAAATCAGTTTCACATATGTGCGGAGTAATGAGGTTTGATAGAGAATATGTTGACTGATGTAGTGGACATCTGCTGTTGCAGAAACACATGACCATGGCAGCAAGGTGGGGGAGAAACTAATTGTCATTGTATAAAAATAGAAGCGTTCATTCTGCACGTGTTCTCAGTACCTACTCTGCACCACCATTGCAGAAAGCTCTCCAGAGAGATGTTGGTGAAAAGCCGCAGTCTCTGCCCTCAGGGGAACTCCATCCAAACATTCAGCAGGTACACGGACTGGTGTGTGGGTAGTTAACATGAAGGACAGCAGTGCCAAGATGGCAGGAAAATCGGGGACATCTTCCAGGATGGCCTCAAGGGTGGAGGCCTGAGCTAGGCACAGGGGCTGGAGAGGAGAGGGTAGGGGGCATTCCGGGCAGAAGGAACAGCATGGGCAAAGGCTCAGAGAACAGGAATGTGGCCTCCTGGAGGGCTGCCTCCCTTTGTGGGTCGTTGAGGTTGGGTGGGAGCCTGGAAGCTGGGCTCGTCCCTCAGGGCCATTTCACCGAAGTCTCCCTGCTTGGCTGGGGGCTGTCAGCTCTTCCTACTAGCCATCCCTGTCTCACGAGTGTGCTCACGTGTTGGCCTCTAGTGTTTTCCCTGGAGCCACGAATGCTTCACCTGGATCTCACCCTTCTGGGCACAGACTGGTGTTATTTTTAATCTTGCCTGTTTCTTTGTTGGTATTTCCTTTTTGTTAAGCAGTTTTAACCCATCTCCCTCAGTATCTATTTCTTTTCATATCAGCCCCCTCACTGCAGCCCTCCCTCAGAACAAGTTTCTTGTCAAGCTTCTCCAGCGATAGAACATTCATTTATTTCTTTGAGCTTTTTGTTTTTTCTAAAAGCTTGCCCAGCTCCTGGCCTCCTTTTCTGCAGAGGGCAGCAGCCTTGTAATGAATCCATATTGCTTTGGTGTTTGGATGTTAACATTGCTGCAGGCCAGCGTCAAGGGAGAAGGAGGCAAGTTGTGACTTTGACTTTTTTTTTTTTTTAAGAAAAATAGAAGAAATTGTTTTTTAAAATACATGCTTGGTATGTGTAAGTGCTTTCAAGTTTGTACCTTGCTAGTGTTAATGCTTTCAGTGTTCTTGAACTCAGGCAATCAGTTGTAGGAGATAACTGAGTTTCACCACTCCTTCAATTTGGAGCAAGGTCCCTCAACCTCAGGACTATTGACATTGGGGCTGGATCATCCTCTGTTGTTGGGGGCTGTTCTGTGCACTATAAGATGTTTAGCAGCATCCTGGTTTCTACCTACTAGATGCCAGTAGCACCCTCCCAGTTGTGACAACCAAAATGTTTCCAGTCATTGCCAGATGTCACTGGGGGAGAGGGTGTCCCAAATCATCACGATTGAGACCCACTGGTTTAGATGATAAAAAGATTTTGATTGGAAGACTCATGCTGTGCAGATGGAAGACGTTTATTATGATGGAGTTGTGGCTACAATGCATTGCAGAGACGCAAGAGTATTAATCTTCTTTAAGATAACTCCCCCATCCCATTCCTGTATTTATAGACCCAGATAACTATTTTTCTTAGAATGACATTAAATGTCAAAGAAAAACACCGTGATGGGTCGAAAGAGGAAAGAGGCCATGGAAGAAAGAAATAATTTATATTTGGGTACCTTTTGGTGGGGGGTATCTAAATTTGCAGAAAGACTGGTTGCACCTCAACCCCAGTAGCCTGAAGGTTTTTAGCATGGTTGACTTTCTGAAAAGCTTTAATAGAAGACACCACTGCCTTTGTGCATATTGAAATAACAGCTCCTTCAGAAGCCCGGCCAGTGTGTGAACTCCTTGGTGGTCTCATTCTCCTCCAGATGTTTCTGTCACAAACCACTCCCCCTTGTCCCCCCAGGAGCCCTTGTGGAGCAGAACCAAGGGATAGCAAGGGACCAGTCCCAGCCAGAAGGGCAGAATGGATTCTGCTGTCACTGCCCTTCCACAGTGAGCACCTGGTTTCTTTTCTCTGGGGCTGCCATTCTGGGGGCATTTCACAAGGGACAGGAAGAAAAATGCAGCTCCTTTCTGCTCCCTGGACCCCCATACATGGTTTAGAAGGGAGAATATGTTTATAGGTATTTATTAGTTTCTACTACTGGGTATGCACATTTAGGTGGAAGCAGTTGTGATATTTCTTTCATATTTGGAGAAAAACGATTGGAAATGAGAAGCCACCAATGATTGTTTAAAAAAGAACAAATAGCCGTCAGGTGTCTTCTACACAGGGCAGTTGACTCTGCGAATCCTCCCTATCTCTTTGCTGTCTGCCATTCTTGACCCTTCACCAAGTTGAGAGGACAGGTTGGGTAATGGGGTGTTTCAGATACATAGGATGCCGCTCGGAGGTTCCAGAAGATGACAGCTTCCAGATGTATGAACAGCCTGATCCGTGTGTTTAGATTATGCACCACAGCTGATGCCGAGATTAATGCTGGCTGGACAAGCCATGGGAGATTTGTCTGGTTTCCACAATGCCATGTTTATGTTTCATTTGAGTTTCTCCTTCAAAGCTGACCTGCCTGTGACCCTGGGCTCTGTCCACTCGGGCAAGCTGAAACTCGTCTGCCCTGTTCTCCTGCTTGTATTGGGGTAGGGGAGAGTCACAATTGGGCGGAGAAAGGGGCGCTCTGGTGGCCGCCTCCTGCCTCACCATGCCAGCTATCTGCCCAGATTTAGCCCCTGATGAGTGTTCAGTTCTCCTCGGGGATGTGTTTCACTGTAAAAGGTTTTTTGGCTTTTAAAACAAATATGGAAATATTATAAAATAACTGTAAAGGGGACCAGATTTAATAGAAGCCACTTTGCATAAATGTAGTATTTTAACTTCTGGCACTCTTTTGACACTATTTAGGGGGAGAAAAAGTTGAGGGAATTTCAGCTATGTCAGACACCCCCACATAATAACCATAGCTGTGTCATCCTATTATAATACTATTAATGTTTCCTGTGCCCCTCGCTGGCTCCCAGAACCTCTGCTGCCTCCTCCCCCTCTCCCCTGCCCCCTTCCCTCCTGCCCCTTCTCCCGCCCACCCACTCTAACCTGCCCACGTCATTTCCTTCCAAGTGGACCTCTGCAGTTACTAGTGTGAACTCTGAAATGGTAGTAAGTCTGGCTAATCACAAACTAAGAGGAGGGAATGAGAACATTTATTATTTCAAGCCAGCTGTGGGAGATACTAGATACAGAGCTGCCATTTGCATCCTTGGCATTCTTATTTTGGTTAGGGTTGGTTCCAAGACCACACTCTTTGATGGGCTCTTGGCAGAAGATGTGATTCCCCTGTTGAAGAATCATGACTTTTTTTAATGGACTGCTGAGGCAACTTTAAAATCCATTGACAAGTTTCTTCAACCCATACCACACCGCCAGAGAGAGTGGGAAATAAGTCTTGGTCCCCTGTGCTTACCGTGGCGCATGGACAGTGGAAGAACTGGGTTCCCTAGCATTTCTGAGACAGTGAGTGGAGCACAAACCATGGCTTTCCCTCCCAGGTGCCCCACTTCAGGTCTTCCTTGCTTAGAACTCCCACCAAAGCCAGTGGGCACATGGAGCTTGGCTAGATTGAAGACGATGGAATTCCTTATCCACATTTTGGCCGACTCTGAAGCTTTATGTGGTCCATCCTCACGAGAGGTCTTGGTTGACATCCAGAGACCAGAGGGCCTTGCTGGTGAGGGCACTTCTGCCTGCAGGAGGAGGAAGCTCTGCGGGATTCTCTCAGTGGGAACATTCCTTGAATACACAGATATAATGAGGGTCATCAAAATATAAACACTTCTGTTACTTTCTCTTCTAATCTTTGAATTTCGGTGCTTATGATAATACTCACTGGATTTTTTTTTATCTTTAAATTGGATTTAGGGCACTTTTTTCCTTTACACTGCAATGTCTAATGCCTTCCGTACAGCAGAATACTGCCATTGAGAAACTGCTGGGCTGTGGTGGAGGATTTTAGGAGCCTGGTGTACAGGAAGATGCGCCCCATCCTTAGTCCCTCCAGGAGGGAATATGACTGTTCCATTTGGGGTTTAGAGCATGGCTGGAAAAACAGCTGTCATGTGTTAGGGAAACTGTATTGTTGGTGGGCAGTCAGATACCTGCTAATGAATGGCAAGTTTGTTGTTGGAGAGATTTATAATGTGGGGGCAGGACCTTATTTCTAATCCAGAAACCCAGGTGTGAGTTGGCCCAAATAGTCCACTCTGCATGTGGGTCCCATAATGCCACTGCTATGAAAGCAAGGCTAGTGAGAAGCAAGTCCCCATACCACAGTGCAAGCTTTATTTATTATTGTTAGGATAAATGAAAAGAAGCAGTAGACTTACCCAATTTAGCAACCAAGATAGTTTTCAGTTATTAATGAGACATGTATAAAAGTAAGCAAAAGGAACTGGAAATGGGCTTTGTTAAGTCAATGTGCATGATTTTTTTTCCCCCTTAAATCATTGCTTAAGGGCTTCTGGCCCCTAGCTCAGGAATCCTGCCCAAAAATGCCAGATGTATTACACAGTCAAGTATTGCAATGTAAACACCACTCCGTGCCACGAGGCAGGGTGGTCCATCTCCTATTTAAGAAGAGTGCGAGATTGAGAGGATGGGGGGTGGGGGGTAAACCCTCTGCTCTGTAGTGAGCCCAGTGGTGGTTGTGTCATTTGTGTTTTTGGCTGCACAGTCAAGATTTGAAACTACAAAACCCAGATAAACACATTGGAATGGCAAAGAATAGCAACTTGAATTGGGATGCCAAACAAATCAAGATGTGGCTTGGATAGTGTTGCTTCATTGGGTCAAATAAGTTTATAAAATGTGGGACAGAATGGAGGGTGGGGAGAGACAGGAAGAGCGCTCTTGTCACAGCAGCATCTTTAAGTTGCATGAGCATCCTGTTATTTATTTGCTGGTGGTGAAATGGAAAGGTGAGTGGAAGCGAGGCGGAGAGAGCCCGAGCCTCCAGGATGACCTCCTCCGTGAGAGGAAGCCCTCCCGGGTGGGTGCACCTTCCAAGCCTGGAAAGCTGATGGGTTGCAAAGCCAGTCTGGTGTTCTGTGGCACTGAGGGATGTAGCCCACGATATGTTCTGAAGTAAATGGCCAGTTTTCTCCTGCTTTCTGCATTTCTGAAGTAAGAAGTCTGCTAATGATGATTGTTCGGAGGTGAGAAAGTCACTGGTACTTTGGGCCACCCTCCGGTATAACGTGTCGTACGATGCTGCCAGCAATGACAGGAAATTGGAGTACCCAAATATTACCTATCCTTCCAGATAGCCTAACATGAAGCAGCCCTGAGAGTGACTACACTCAGGGTTTTTAAAAATTAATACGAACATGTTTTGTGAGTTAGGAAGAAATAGGATTTCAGTTTGAATTTGTGGAATTGTTGAAATACCTGCACCAATATTCTCCTGATTAAGAAATTTATTCTACAGAGTGATCTGAGAAAACGGCTTTAAGAAATAGTGATGATAAAAACAGGAATTTTGAGATGAAGGAAAATGTAGGCTTCTTGACTCCCTCTTTCTCCTCCCACCGCTGTTTTTTTTCCTTTTGTGAATTCTTCCACATTCCCACCCCCACTCCCTGATTTCCTCTGCTCCTTTACTGGGAAACCAGCAACCTTCACAAAATAGACTCAAACATCACACAGCCTCTTTTTAAATAGAGGCTTTCTAAGAGAAAATAACAAAAGAATTTTTCCTAGCTGCCTAAGAAATTCTTTCTTTCTTCTTACTTTATTTTCCTCATGAGATTTACACATTGTTGTAATAAGTAAAAAATGATAAATATGATACCATCATTTTGGTCTACACATGATCCAGAAAAAAAAATTGCACATGTTTAATACCTTGCTTAATTGCAAACAAAGCTTGCAATTTGAGAGAATTGGGATTAGGGCTAAATATCTATTAACTGCTCTTTCTAGAGATTTGGGGAATAGGATGACCCTTTTTTTTTTCCTTTTTTTTTTTTTTAATAGGCTACAGTTTCACATGGCTCCCAAAAGAAATCTCTCTCCCTTTTTGTTTCCCACACCAATTGATTTATCATTTTGCTTGCAAGCAGATCCAGAATGTTAGGGCAAGAACACACTCACTTTTTTCTCGTAACTTTTTTGTTGCGGACCGAAACCAGTTGACTTGAATAAATTTTTCTGAGGCCTGAATGTAGCCAGCAACGTGGAAAAATCTTGCCATTCAGGGCCGTCTGAATGTACATTTCAGCCACACAGTAAGCTGCATTGGGAGGCGCTGGACTGCTAAATGCAACCATTTTTCGCAGCAGCGAGTTAGACAGGTGATTAGCATAATTAGCACCGAGCAGCTATACATATGGTAATGCTGAGTGTGTAAATGCCAGCTGCGGTGTAAAATTTATGTCAGGGGTCGGCAGGGCTGTGCGAAAGTATTGTGTTCCAGCTGCAGGTCAGGGCCGCCAAAGCTTACCTCCTTTTCTCTTGTTGGTGAATACGCCAAACAGAAGAGAAAGACAGAAATATAACAGATACGGCTTTGATGGGACAGCCCAGTTCTGTGCAAGAGGGACTGCTCTATAACACACACACACACACACTTGCAGAAATCCCATTACTTTCTGTAGAAATCGTGTGTGTACTTCATGCAGGGTCCAGATGAGTGGGGCCGGGATGGAGGTAGGTAAATGATTCCCTGGGAGGAAAAAATTCAGTCATTGAAGTTTTAAAAGGAGTTAAAAGTTCTGTTTTGTTTTTCTTCCCACCCATCCTTTTACCCCCCACACCATTCCCTCCACCACTCTCCTGCCCACATTGTCTTATTTCACATTAGATGGGGGGATATCCTTGCTGGATGGGATAGCATTGGTCCTTTAGAAGAGGAGGAACTAACCGTCCTGGAGGTGTTAGCCTTGAACAAAATATAAGGTTTCAGCAGTGCAACTCTTCCCAAACTGCTTGACTAGCTTTAGAAAAGGGCTAAAAAAAGCTTTTGTGGGCTTTTTGTTCTTCCTCTGGGTAGCTATACTTACTCGCCTACCTATACTTACTCCCCCTACCTCCACTGTCAGACCCACCAAATTCTTTATAGATTTAAAAAAAAAAAAAGAATCACATGGGTTTCTTGTTTGAAAGGATAGTCTTGAATGGCTCACATACTTTGAAATGCATGATGCGGGAATTTATTGCTATGATGAGTTTATACATTTTGCACTTGAGGTATTTTCTCTGCCACGCCCCCACCTCCACCCTGCCGTTTTTTGGTTGGTGGCTATAAGAAGTGGTGGTGTTGACAGAATATAGTTCACACCACGCTGACCCGGTGATGAAACTTCCTCACAGCACCAGGGGGTCCTTATGTACTGGCCCCTAATCCAGCTAATCCTGATGGCAACAAAATCATGAAAGTGGCCCCCAGTGACGTGAGTCTCCCTGCACAGATGCAGAGGGAAGGAACAGTGCAGGAGATAAATGAGGCCAGCGTGGTATTCCCCGGAGGCCAGGGAGCCTGCGTGCGAAGGTGGAGACTCGCATTGTCTTCTCCCCCATGTGGGCTCAAGTGGGAGGCCAATGAAGAGAGGCCCAGGCTGGATAATGGCAAGAAGACTGTTCAGAGCTGAGAGGTGATGTCAGCCCCACAGAAGCTGAGAGAAGGAAACTGGGGTTAATGTTATGCAATGCCTGAGTGCTGTGATGGAGAGCCTGCCGTGGAAGCACTTGGGTTTTGTTGTTGTTGTTGGGTTTCTTTCTGTTTCTATTTTTTTAATGAAGACTTTAGGAGGTTTCAACTAAGCTTGATGAAAACACGCTGTGTTGGTTCCTGGGTTCTGCTGCCTGCTGCTGCTGGAGTGTGGCCTCTGAGCCAGCGCGCGCTCGTCATCACACCTCTGGGCCCGCCCACTTCCTGCAGAGCGACGGGACCTGGGTGTGCATCTGCCTGCCTGTTGCGCTTGAGAGGCCTGGTTGCACCTGAGGTTGAGGTAGAACCTGGGACAGTTCCCAGCTTGGAAAGTACGCCGTTCCGGATGGAAGACATTTCCGCCTGTGCTCTGCAGGAAGTCAGCAACGTTCTTGGGCCTGTCTCAGGTGGCGCGGTGCACAGCCCTCATTTGCCAGTGTGGCAAGTAACCAATGAAGAAGGGGCCTCCTGGCAGATGCAGCGTCGTCTCGGGAACTCGTGGCTCCTTGGGAGCTGGTGGGAGCTGCGACAGGCAGCAGGTCCAGCGTGGGCAGAGTGCCGGGCTGACCTGATTGCATCTGACAGGGCGAGCAGGTCTGCGTCAGGGAAAGCCATTCAGAGGGAGCAGCCTGGGCAAGGCTGATAACAGATGGCACTGCCAGCAGCTGGTGGGGGCGGGGAAGCTTGCTTCCGGCGCATGCGCGGTGCAGAACCCCGCGCCGGCGCCTGCGCACTACCTGCGCCCAGCCTGCCACATGCCCCGTGCGGTCCCGTGCGGTTCCGTGGGCAGGTGGGGGTGTCCTTTTCTCGTTATGCTTTGGTGGTTGACCTCTCACTGGGCTCACTTCATGAAGGCACATTGTCTTTGGGCTGATTGTAGCGTTTTTCCTATGGCAACACGCAGGGGCACAATCTCATAAGGAGAAAAACGGCCCAGAAACTTGGACAGCGGTTGGCTCCTCCTGAATAAAAGAGATGGGTGGGAGAGGACTAAAATTCACAGCCCGTGAATTTTCAGCCAATTGCCCACATTACTGAATTTTCTTTTTTTTGTTTTTCGATTATAAAAAAGAGGCAGTGCTGATAATTTTGCAGTTACACCCGCTTAGAGATTTGTACTTTTTCGGCCTCACAGTAAGTAAATGCAACATTGAAAGGAGGACCTGAGCAACTAAAAGAAAAAGAAAATCTCTCTAGAGGCTGTTAGATAATTCATGGGATTAATCAAATGCAAATGCAACGCTTGCATATACACAGACCCTATTTTCCTAATTGGACTCTGAGTGGGTACTTTTCAGGCTGAAAGGGTCATTTGTTTTGACTGATTGACTTTTTGAGGCTTTGGGGGGAATTAATAACTTATACAGATGACTGCCTGTTCCCAAGGCTCTGTATTGAGACTGCGCATTCATTTATTCATTCAGCACACTTGGTGTGCCATGCCCCTGGTGCCCCTCTGCGTCCCTCACATACTGAGGTGCATGGGCAGGACTTGAATTTTGTGGAAAATAACTTCGGTTGGTCCCTCAGATCATCTTTATGTGGATCACAATAAGCTTTTGCTAAAAGGTTTTTGTGTGAATGACACAGAAGTTTCTTAAGCTCTGTGCAGAAGGCTGTGCTGAGGAGGGGCACGGCAGGGAAGCGTGATGAGGGAAACATCTCTTGTCTACAGTGGATTGGAATCATATTGGCCTAGAAGTATGGGCCTCTGGGTCAGCTGGCATCCCACCTGAGCTAGCTAGCCTTTCTTCACTTTGGAAAGTTAAGCCTGGCTTGATTTGGGGATGAGAGGATCAGCAGAGCTTGATCAAAAACTTATTTGCAGAAGTGATGCTTCTTTTGCCTTTCAAAGAATTGGCTTAAGCCTTGGATTTCTGGAGAATAAGATGGCAGAATTTGCAGGTAAAGAGGCTTAGGGCTGCATGTTCTCTGTGTGCCTTCATCTGCCCCCTCTAAGACAGGACTCTCTGGGGACGAGAAGGAAAATGAGGCCTGTCCACTGTGACCCAGGGAGCCCTACTGAAAAAAACTGCATCTTCTCACTGGCTGAGAAAAATCTTTGATGCAACATGGTTGTACTTTAAATAAAAATACGGATTATTGTCATATTTCACGCATTCTAAAATTCTAGCTGTGAGCGTAATACAGGTTGAGTATCCCTTATACAAAATGTTTGGGACCAGAAGTGTATGGGATTTTGGATTTTTTTTAGGGGGGGTGATATTCACACATAAGCATAATGAGATAGCTTGAGGATGGGACCCAACTCTAAACATGAAATTTGTTTATGTTTCAACTACTTTATGCATCTAGCCTGAAGGGAATTTTATACGATATTTTAAGATAATTGTGTGCCTGAAACAATGTTGGTGTATATTGAACTGTCTGAAAGCAAAGATGTCACTATCTCAGCCACCCATGTGGACAATCTGGTTGTGTGGCATTCCCATCCTTCCTGACTTATAAAATTTATATGCTGCCGATAAGCAATCATTTTCTTAAACTAATTCACACCTACGTACTTACCAGTAAAAAAACCACGACACTCCATTAATGCAGTGAAAAAAATAATGTGTTCAGGGTACCCAAGCAGCACAATAGCATCACCAGATACCTGCATCAGTGGCTAAACAACAGCAGCTTCCGGTCTCCACCTGCAATGCTGTGTTTTCACTGAGAGGTTACTGTACACCATGTTTTATTTTTTTAGGTGAGAAGAAACATCAGAAGCAGTTGAAGGATCAGGGAGTGGGTTGTGTAGGGGCGAGGAGACATCTGCTGGATGGCTTTTCAGAATGTTTCCTCCAGCATCACCGGCCTCATTAACAATAGTTTCTGTCTTAAGACGTCTCTCTTTGATTTTATGAACTGACATGATTTCCTGTTTGGTTGTGAATGCACGATGCGTTAGTTTTCAATAAGCCCATCACACATTTTTACCAGGTCTGCTGTAGTTAACTTTTTGTGCAGTTGTAACATGTCATCTTCATGGTTGTGAGCCTGTTTTGACTGTGACTGATTACATGAGGTCAGATGTGGAATTTTCCACTTGGAGCATCATATTGGCACTCAGGAAGGTTTTGGAGCATTTGAGACCTTCAGATTAGGGATGCTCAACCTGTCTAGTGTGCTCTGTGGAATTTGGCGCTCCTAGGCTACCTCCTGCTGTACTCATGTTCTCAGCTGGTGCTCAGAAGCCATGAGGCTCGCAGGGCAGTTGGACTCTGGGTTAAAGGGTCAGTTCTGCCTCTTACTAATAAGGTGGGTAACCTTGGGCAAGCCACCCAAACTCTGCAGCTATGCCCCCTCCCCTGTAACGTCAGGACAGTGAAACAATGCTCTGTGACAAAGGCATGGGTGAACTGACACTTGCTCAGCTCTTGGGTGAGGGTCTGGGAAATTTCACACACATTGTCAGCTAAGGCTCTCACAGTCCTGTGAGGTTCATCACAGCATTTGTTATCCCTGTTATCCTCAGCAACCAGGAAAGGTGGCTGAGGCTCAGCTGTGTCAGGGACTTGTCCTAGATCTCTCTGCCACTAGTGGCAATGCTGGGGTCTTCCGGTTTCCATTCTCACTGCCTGTCTGGTACAGCTGGCCCCAGCTTGATGGAGGAGCAGCAATGATCAAAATATTTCCAAAGACGTAAAGAATATGGTTTCAAAGGGCTTTGCAAATGGAAAGCACCACCCAAGTATAAAACGTTATTTTGTGTCTCAGGATCCTGAGATAATGATTTTTCTTGAGTCTTGTTCAGAGGGGTTGTTATTTTATTGTTAATATAAAAGGACTTCAGAATATGATGAAGATGCATATGATTATTTTTATAGTTTATTAGTATTATTGATACATAATACTGTATATGTTTGTGGTGTACATGTGATGTTTTGATATAAGCATAAGATGTGTAATGATCAGATGAGGGTAATTGGAATGTCCATCACCTCAAACACATTCATCATTTTTTTGTGTTGCGAACATTCTAAATCTTCTCTTCTAGCTATTTTGAAATATACAGTGTATTGTTGTTAACTGTAGTCTCCCTACTATGCTATGGAACACTAGAATGTATTCTTTCTACTTAACTGTATGTTGGTACTCATTAACCCACCTCTCTTCATTTCCCCTCTCATTCTTCCCAGCCTCTGATAACCCTCATTCTACTCTCTAACTCCATCAGATTAACCTTTTTTACCTCTCATAGATGAGTGAGAACAGAGATGCCTATTTTTTTTGCATTGAGTTTGTTTTTAATTCATATCTCTACCAAGTAGCTCTCATATCTATTTTTCTTTGTGTGTGTGTGTGTGTGTGTGTGTGTGTGTGTGTGTGTCACATAGAAGGTTTTGTTTTTCTGGGTTTTGTTTTGTTTTGAAGTGGGGTCTCATTCTATTGCCCAGGCTGGAGTGCAGTGACACAGTCACAGTGCACTGCACCCCCCAACTCCTGGGCTCAAGCGATCCTCACACTTCAGCCTCTGAAGTAGCTAGAACTAAAGGCAGCCTCCACTACTCCACAGCTATTTCTTTAACTTTTTATTTGTAGAGATAAATATGTTTATCTGTGTTGCCCAGGCTGGTCTCGAATCCTGGCCTTAAGTGATCCTTCCGCCTTGGCCTCCCAAAGTGCTGGGATTACAGGCATGAGCCACCATGTCCAACCATAGAAGCTTTTAATTATACTCTTTCATTGTAGAAAAATTAATAGAAATAAACTCAAAAAAGCAAAGCGGGTAAATATTATCCATAGTCTGGCCAGGTGCAGTGGCTCACGCCTGTAATCCCAGCACTTTGGGAGGCCGAGGTGGGCGGATCACAAGGTCAGGAGATCGAGACCATCCTGGCTAACACAGTGAAACCCCATCTCTACTAAAAATACAAAAAAAATTAGCCAGGCCTGGTGGCGGGCGCCTGTAGTCCCAGCTACTTGGGAGGCTTAGGCAGGAGAATGGCGTGAACCCTGGAGGCAGAGCTTGCAGTGAGCTGAGATGGGGCCACTGCACTCCAGCCTGGGTGACAGAGCGAGACTCCGTCACAAAAAAAAAGAAAAAAAAATTATCCATAGCCTGCCACACAGCAAAAATGGCTATTAACTTGGTTCCTTATGCCTACATCTACATAACAGATACTAGATTTAATAGTTATTTTCTTCTGCACTATTTCACGAACATTAGATTATTTTAAAAATATGTTAGGACTTTGATCCTGACAGTGGAAAAAAGTCATGCCTGAAATCCCAGCACTTTGGGAGGCCAAGGCAGAAGGATTACTTAAGCTGAGGAGTTTGAGACCAGCTTGGGCAACATAGTGAGGCCCCCGTATCTACCCAAAAAAATGAAAAATTAGCTGGGCATGGTGGTGTGTGCCTGTAGTTGGAGTTATCTGGGGTATTAGGGGAGGAGGATCGCTTAAGCCCAGGAGGTTGAGGCTGCGGTGAGCAGTGATTGTGCCACTGCACTCCAGCCTGGGCAACAGAGCAAGACTTGTCTTTAAATAAAAGAAAAAGAAGGGGGAAACCTATTTCTCCAAGACCACGACCTTCATCTCAGTCACCTAAAATGGGTTCTGTGGGACTTCCTGAGCTCAAAGCTTCACACTTAGGGATGATAAGGAAGACAGCAAGATAATGAACAGCTTTCAGCTGTCATTCAGCAGTGATTTAGGATAGGCATTTGCTAGGGTAGCAAATGTCAGATGAGTCCGTAAAATTGCTCTATCCTGAAGGGTTTCTGTTTCTGGCAGCTTGTTCCAGAGTGCCTTGGGTCAATACTGATGTCAGAATATATGAGTGTCATGCACTTTATGACACAGTTATACCCGAGAGGGAGCTGAGTCTACCAGTTCACATGGTGAATGACACAAGACTTAATTATGGTCTCACCAAGCTCCGCCACACTTGCCTCCCTTCTCTCCCTGCAACAAGCCAAACCTGAGGGCTTTGCAGTTGCTGGTTCCTCTACCCAGAACGCTGTTTCTCCAGCTCTTCAAAGTCACCTAAATGTTGTTTCCCTTTAGGTCTTCCCTGCTATCCCATTTGAAGTATCTTTTCCCCTTCCCCACTACCCAACATGGCATCACCATCTTCGTTTTCTGCATCACACTTGTGCTATGAAGGTATCTTATTGTTTTGCTTGGCTGTTGCCTGTTCCCTTCACTGACCAGCATGCCTCTTGGAGAGAGACCACGCTGACTGGTTTCGTCCACCACATCCCCACTGCCTAGTCAAAGTACCCACCCACCCACCCACAAATGCTTGCTGGATGAATGAATCATGTTACAGCTATTGGTCAGATAAAATGGGTGGCAACTAAACTTCATTAACGTTTTTGAATCATTTTGCAAAACATTCATATTTGGTTAAATATAAGATGAAATATTAGATAAAATATAACCATATAATATGTAAAAGTGAATTGCATTTAATAGTATATATGGCATAGGTGGTTGAGAAAACCGTAGACTTCAGAGTCTCAACTCTAGTTGCTTGGCCACCCTATCATGATAGTCTTAGTTGAAACATCACATTGGCAAAATATTTGTGTTCATCATTAGAGCAAAGAGATGGGGGAGCGACAGGTTTTCCAATTCCAGAGAAAGGACAAATCTATACCTTTATTAAAATGTTTATGTAAATATACATCTTAAAACATCTAAAAAGGGGACATGATGGAGACCCTGAGGTACATTTTATATCTTGTAGAGAATAAATGCCATTTCTGAAACACCCTGTGATAAAATAACTGCTCCATTATGAGGTTGGTCTGGAAGAGTCTGGTAAAAATTTCTTAGCAGCACAAACTTTGTGTTTGGTTTCGCCATTTTTGTGCACACTGCACTCTCAGGTCACTTCGAGGATTACATAGTTAACAGGCGGCTGCTCTGCCAAGGCTCGAGGGGCAGAATCTTGCTGAAGCCAGGCTGTCTGTCATGGACTGCTCCTCACTATAACGGCACCTAGGTCACCATAATAAGGGTGGGGGGTGTGCTTTGTTGCTGTTGTTTTTTAATTTCATGGGTTTAAGTCACCTGATATGTTAAGCTTCAGTAAAGGTGCAGGAGGTGCAACTTTGTAATCAGAATGAAAAACCACGTGCATGCTGATGTTCGAGGAGGCAGTAACAATGGGAATGATTTCTAGGTTTGTGGCATTAGATGTGATAACACAAAGAAAGGGTGAGCAAAAGCTGCATTGAGCTCCTTGGTGGGCAGCTCTGCAACTGTGACCTCTGGACTCATAACTGGCTTTTTAGCCTCATACAGCTTCTGCACTTCTAGGGGATGTGGGCTGGCTCAAATTCAGTTAATTGGTTGGAAGTCTGCGTGGTGTTAAGTACTGTGCTTTCTGCTAGAGTGAGCAAGCCCCTGCCTTCAGGCAGCTTTCCCAGGGCTTGCAGAAAAGGCCAGCCGAGTAGGTAGATGCTTCTCTGTGCAAGTTGTTTCCCAGTGTTTTCCTGTGATTTTTCCTTAACTTCACATTGATGGCAAGGCCCTCGGCAATGCCCCCTGGCATTTTTCAGTTTTCTGCACACAGAAGTCTTATTCCTTTTTATTAACCAACTGATATATTCCTCCCTCCTTCCCGACCCCACACGCAGTATGTTAAACCTCACCTCACGGAGCTCCTGGCCTTGGCATCCGCGTGGACCTGCACAGAGGGTCCTGCCAGGCGGTGAATTTGTACTGGTTTTCCTAATGAGGGCATTATTTGCTTTTTAGCCTGCCCCCTTGTTTATAAAATATGCCAAGAGAACTAAACAACCCGCTGTTCCCAGTCCTTATTTACTTGTCCAAACCAAATGTTTATGTCCTTGAATACTAAACTTGAAGAAAAAGGATTCCTCCTCGTGGGAAAGCTATGATCACTGAGTTTTTTTCTAAACTGTTGCTGCAGGCCTGCTTTTCAGTCAACATGCAACTTATCAATGACTTTAGGAACAATTCAGACCTGCTTCCTTTGCCCTAGACTGTGGAGTGGGGGAGCTCTAGGTTCCTGGGTCTGTAACTATTAGTATCTCCCTGAGACACCTCCCGGCAGGTGCAGCATTTGGAGCTTGGTTTGGCCCAGAACCGTTCATTGAACATAACCTTGGGCCTAAGGATGTAAAAAGGAGAGGAAGAGAGAAGGCATTTGGCAGTCACAGTGTTGATGGTTTTCTTTGGTCACCTGATCCTGCGCTGGCTTTGGGCATACCCCGTGCTGGCCAGCTTGCTGGAAAGCTGGGTTGGTGTGAGGCAGGACTTCTCGGCCTGGGCAGCAGGTTCAGGGTCACCTGGGGTGCTTCCGGAAAACAGGCTGCTCACCCCCAGCTGACTCAGAACCTGGCACCTGTGTTTTCTGGATGCTGACCAGGTGAGTCTGATGGAACCAGGTTCCAGGGACTGCCCATGATGGCTGTGGCTGATACATTTTGTTCCTCTCAATTGGGATTTCCCCATGGGCATCTGACTTGAATCACTTTATTTATCTTCTCCTGGCAAGTTTTGTGCTGAACACACACTTGCCACCTTTCCTTGTTTCTTTTTCCACAGAGGAGAAACATTTCCTTGTTACCTTTGCCAGATTACTTAGGAGAAGAGTGTAAATTGAAGCCATTTATCTTGAAATCTGCTGCAGGGGCGCATTGTTTATACAAGTGAAAGAAATTGTAACAGGGTTATTTGGTCTGGTCTGCAAGGAAAAGGTGTCTCAAGTTTTCCTTTCTGCCCCCCACTTTCAGCACACAGTGTATTAGTTAGAATTAGGTTTGCGTCTGTGACAGGCGGGACAGCCATTAATGGGCTTAGTGAGTATTTTTTATGTTTACTATTGGTGAAGTTAACATTGCCATTAATAATGTGAATGTTACTGCTCACACATCAGCCAGTCTCATGAGTAGAGTTCATCTATTGTGTATCCTATGGCAGGTAGTCAGATAACAGATAAAACATGAGTTTGCAGTGATTTTGCTATTCTAATTAAACCTGTACATATTTGTCAGTTGGAGGACGAGTAAGTCGTGAATTAAATTATACTCGCCAGAAGATTGGAGAAGAGGCTATGTTTAATCCTCAACTCATGATACAGACCCCTAAAGAAGAAGGTGCTAATGTCCTGACCACAGAAGCGCTCCTACAACACCTGGACTCGGCACTCCAGGCCAGCCGTGTCCACGTATACATGTACAACAGGTAAGGCCCGCCGCGTCCACCTACTAATGAGCAGCAGGTAAGGCTGTGGGAGAAGGCTGCTGGTTTAGGCCCCGTTATTTTAGTAAATGCAGTTGCCCTGGAAATGCACCTGGAGTATTAGTTCAAATAGCTTTGCAATGAAAGGATTTTTTTCATCTTGATTTATCGTTTCTCGAGTTTGGTAACAAAGCAAGTGCATTACTTGATAATGTATTGCCAGTAAGTATCTTGGCACTGTCCCCAAAAGAGGATGACGCTGAGCCACTTGGGGACTATACACCCAGGCTGTAAGATGTTACATTGCTTAAGAGATTTTTGGAGAGTGATATTTTGAATTGCCCTTACTGAACTTAAAAACAATGCGAAAAAGAAGAGCTGCTTCTTGTGACTTTGTACTCTTTGTTGTTTTGTGTCACACAAGCACGTTGGGGGCTGAGCCACCATGGGAATTGTTGCTGACACCTTTTTATTTATTTTTTTGAGACAGAGCCTCACTCTGTTGCCCAGGCTGGAGTGCAGTGATGTAATCTCGGCTCACTGCAACCTCTGCCTCCCGGGTTTAAGCGATTCTCATGCCTCAGCTTCCCAAGGAGCTGGGGCTAGAGGCGCCCACCACCACACCTGGCTAATTTTTGTATTTTCAGTAGAGATGGGGTTTCACCATTTTGGCCAGGCTAGTCTCGAACTCCTGACCTCAAGTGATCCGCCCGCCTCAGCCTCCCAAAGTGCTGGGATTACAAGTGTGAGCCACCATGCCTGGCCCGCTGACACCTTTTTAAAAAGTCATGTTTTAGCATCGTATTGCTAATTTCACAATGCTGTGAGTAGAGTAAAGCATTAGGAAGAGTTCAAAACTCGGTCCTTTTTCTTATGTATCTAGACTGTTGGTTACTACAGGGCAGGGGCCACCTCTTGTCTGTTTTCACCCCAGCATTGAGAACAGAGTGGGCATTCAGTTTGTTGATTGCTTTTGAGGTTGGCATCACTAAACCCCATTTCCAGGGGACCTCTGAGTTGATGTCACCCAACCCCATCACCTCCCCTAGGCTTTCAGCACCTCTTCACTGAGGCCTTTGCTAGTACTGTTTATTTTTCCTGGAAGAGGTGAGGAAGTAGCAGTATAGGCATATTCAGCAGCCAGGGAGAACCAAAGAAGAGAATAAAATTAAGATTTTTCTTGTCCCTTCTCTAACCTCTGCTTACATTCCAGCTCGACAGGATCCTAGGGACAAGCACAGCCAGGGTCGAGTCACATGTCTTTGGCACATTCTTGTTTGTTTATCTGTAACCTGGGCTTATGGTCATGTGTGCTCGTATCCTTCATGGTTCCCAGAACAAGACCAGATACATGAATGCAAGGGCCTTAGAAAATGTAAAATCATGTTTCTGCCAGGCAAACTTGCCCTGTTGGTCTGTAACAAGTATTGTAGGGAAGCAACTACCTGGTGCAGTTTTGCAGAATGTGAAGTGGCATCCCTGTGGGGAGCCAGGTTGTCCTGGGGCCACTGCAAGCATGGCCAATGCATTCTTAGTGTTTGTCACCTACATGCTTCAGGAGAAGATGTGAGGGTCTGTGCCATTAAATTACACTCTTAAGCTGAGATGGGTCCAGAGTAATTTTATGCATTGGAATGAACTTTAAGAACATGTAGTTCAACCCATCCCATGTTTTAGGTGAGAAAACTGGGAATTAGACTAATTAGAGCATTTGTCCAAGTTCATGCAGTTATAAAATGAGAGAGCCAGGTTTCAAAGCCTTTTTCTGGCTTCAAGCCCATTCATTTTTCTAATGCACAATGATGTCCTTCTCAAGTGTAAATGAGAGTTGATCAAGTAATATAAAGTGAGAACCTACTCATGCCGGATAGTCTATGTTGATGCTGTATAGAATTAAAATATAAATATGTCCATGGATGTGTGGCTAGGTGGAGGATGGCGGAGATATGGGTAAGTTAGGCACAGCTCTCAAAGAGAGGAAAGACATCAGTATAGATAGACATGGACAAAGGAAACGTGGGCGGTCCCCATGACAGCTGCGCCAGGTTTCAGCAGGAGATCTGCCCAGCCAGGGCTCTAGAGTTCAGGAGAAGGGGGTCATTTTCAACAAGCTTAACATGGGGGTGACATTTCAACAGGGCGCTGAGAGACAGGAAGGCACAGGGAAGAGGACACAGTAAGCTCCTTGGGTGAAGACAGGCCTCCCTTAGGAGGCCAAGAATAGAGCAGTTGGGAGGGAAGTTTTTACTTTGTTTCTTTCTTTTTTTTTTTTTTTTTTTTCCTTCCCTTGGACTTTTCCATCCCCACTCTTCCAGATTTTCTTTTTTTTTTAGTTAGACTGATCTCCCTAACATACCTGGAAAGATATGGGCTTATATAACACTTTTCTAGAGACAATAAAACTCCCGATTAATTCTTTTTTTTTGAGAGATAGGGTCTTGCTTATCTAGGCTGGAGTGCAGTGGAGCAATCACAGCTTACTGCAGCCTCGAACTCCTGGGCTCAAGTGATCCTCCACCTCTGCCTCCCGAGTAGCTGGGACTATATATGTGTGGCACCACGCCTGGCAATTTTTTTTTTCATTTTTTTGTAGAGATAGAGTCACTCTCTGTCACCCAGGCTGGAGGGCAGTGGCATAATCACAGCTCACTGCCTCAGCCTTCCAGGATCAAGTAATTTTCTTGCCTGTATAGCTGAGACGACAGGCATGCACCACTGCGCCCAGCTAATTTTTAAAGTTTATTTATTTATTTATTTATTCATTCATTTCATGCATTCATTATAGAGATAGGGTCTCACTTTGCTGCCCAGGCTGATTTCAAACTCCTGGCTTCACGCTGTCCTCCTGCCGGCACCTCCCAAAGTGCTGGGATTACAGGCATGAGCTGCAGCACCCAGCCCTAAATTAATTCTTGATCTGTATATTTATTCACATTTCTGTAAGATAGGAATAGAAGAGACTGTGAAGTTAGAATTTGACCCACCTGGCACATGTTGTTTATAATATTAATGGTTAAGAGCAGGAGAGTTCATTTTGAATACTACCTATTAAGGACATGATCTGCCAGTAAAACATCTCCGCACCTGAGTATGTGTCAATACTTTGCAAACCTAATTTAATCCCCGCCTATTTTGAATTTATGATAATTCAGCTGGGCTGCCCTGAAGTTGTTTAATGTATGTAGAAAAGCAGATTAATGGTGTAAACAAGATTATTGGGAGAACACTTAAGAAAACAAGACTTTTCAAGTACTTTGGTAGCATTCATTTACATAAACACCCTACATGTTAATTACGATTGAGTATTATCTATTCATTAAAGCAAGCTTGCTGGGTCTCTACTTGGCAAAAGCTCTGCTCGTTTTGACAGATGCTTAAAAGTGATCGAAATTGCAGTTCTTTTTATATGTTCTATCATTTCGAATTTGCACTAATTTTCTTATTACAGTGAGAAATTTTTGTCTCTGCTTTTCATTTTATTAGGCAGTGGAAATTGGAACATTTGTGTTACAAATCAGGAGAGCTTATCACAGAAACAGGTTACATGGATCAGGTATATTTTCTTCTTGTTGGCAAAAATTTCTCAGGAACACCCCAGTAGTGTGCCTTAACCTAACGCATGGCCTCTTCTTTTTAACTTTGACAGATAATAGAATATCTTTACCCTTGTTTGATTATTACACCTTTGGACTGCTTCTGGGAAGGGGCGAAATTACAGTCTGGGACAGCATACCTCCTGTAAGTGTGTGATCATGCTTTCTGATGTCTGTGACTTCTCTAGGACTCAGTGTTTCTAATGTTGCTTATCATTGTTTGTTCCATTTCGGTTTTGAACAAGAAATAAAAACATTGAAATTCCATGTGCATTTTTTGAGTGAATAGTCGGGGGAGAGGGGATTTCAGCAGAATGTTTTTTCTCTTTTCAAAAAACAATTCTGTAGGCGTCATTAAATTTCATTCACTTTTACCAACCTATTTATATGCAAATAAAATGCAAATTATTGCAGAGTACGTGTGATTTTTTAACTCTTTAAAATGTTCGTAGTTTCGAAGACTAGGCATTTAGACACTTATTTTTTAAGGAGAGACTTTATTAGTGAGTGGGTTCACATCAGAATGAAATATTTTGAGTTTGAGATCTTCCTGTGAAGTAAAAAGCTAACCTTTCTTTAGATCACACTAATGGCATTTAAGGGGGAAATCCACTATCTGTGAAGGCCACAGTAGGGAATGTTTCACCGTTTGGCAGTTGGATATTATATATAGCGCATCATTTAGAGAATAATTGTTAATCAGCATAGACATTTTCAGTTAATTATGCAAGAGTGAGAGCTTGGGTTATTGTTTCTGTCCTGGCTTGCACGTATCTGCAAAAGCAATTTGCAGTGGCCATCCCCTGACCTTCAGTGTACAGTTTTAGATGGGAAATAAGGGGTTTTGTGTTTTCTGGTTGGGAGATTCCGAATAATGACTTCAGCCTGGTTAAGCAGCTACAGTGTGGTTTGAACCACATAACAGGCAGCCAAAAGCCTTTCTGGTCTGTCAACAGCACAGATTCAAAAGTGAGTGTGGGGGGAAGTGGCTGTGATGGTGGTGATGGCAGAGGCTGCAGGGGGCTTGCCCATTCCATTGCCAGGCTGTCAGAGAGCGCTCATAAGTATGGGATTGTTAAAGGTAGCAGAGATCAAATATTTTGATTGATGACATTTACAAAGTATTTATTTGGCTGCCAAGTGCTAATTTGATATTGTGACGCCCTCTTTTTTTAAAAAAAAAAAATTTAATTTTGGATCTGTCTTTTTGGCTAATTTTGTATGTAGATATTAAATATACAATATCAGCAATTAAAGATTATTCAGTGCCCTCATTAACTTATGAGTCCTCTCTCTGCTTAGCATCTTCAGTCATGAATTATTTTCCTGACCTAAGTTTTTATGCAGATATGCTGGAAAGGAGCATTTGTTTTGATGCCAGAGTCCCAGAATTGCAGCATTGCCAGGAACCTCCTACAAGGTGGATGCAGTGGGCGCAGCCGTGTTACTTTACGATGCGTTTAGAAGGCTCTTTTCATGGTCTCGTCTCCTAATTTCTTTTGCAGAGGTAAACCTCCTTTGCGGTGGACAAACTTCGACCCTTTGGAATTCCTAGAAGAGTTAAAGAAAATAAACTATCAAGTGGACAGCTGGGAGGAAATGCTGAATAAGGCTGAGGTTGGTCATGGTTACATGGACCGCCCCTGCCTCAATCCGGCCGATCCAGACTGCCCCGCCACAGCCCCCAACAAAAATTCAACCAAAGTGAGTACCAGCAGTGAGCGCTCTCAGAAGGGTGGAGAGCAAAACACTTTTTTGTGTCCATTCATCGTTCACTTTATTATTTTCATTTTTAACATTTCATTCTCCACGATCATCTTTGTCTATGGAACTAAGTTTGTTTATAGAGCTAAATTTTGCTGTAAGATTTGCCATACACCTCCCATTAGCCTTGCTATTAATGTTCTCTCTGAAACACACAAGCCCTTAATGCACTGGATTTTAACAAGGCATGTGACCTGCCTACTAATTCCCATAATTATGTGGCTGTCTTTTTATTTTAGCCTCTTGATATGGCCCTTGTTTTGAATGGTGGATGTCATGGCTTATCCAGAAAGTATATGCACTGGCAGGAGGAGTTGATTGTGGGTGGCACAGTCAAGAACAGCACTGGAAAACTCGTCAGGTAAGCCAGCTCCCGAGGACAATCTATGCCCTGTAGTCTTCTTCCTTTCCTCAAAAGCCACTTCCCTCCTGACATCGGCAAGTGTATTTGTATTAATACTTAAACCGTTATCCTCGCTAGCCGGGTGGCATCATAGAATATTAAGAAATAGTAGCAGACTGCAACAGCTTGAAAAAGCACCTTGTGGGGAATTTTTCAAGAATGGATTTGTAGTTTTCATCAGGACCGTAGTTCCTGACTATAGGGTTTAAGGAGATCTGCCCATTAGGTAGAGAATGGGAGCAGGTGTAAAGTAGGCCGGGACACACTGGTCAGAGAGAGTTGGTGGTGCGAGCTGCACAGTGTCATAGACTGTTAGCAAAAGACGGAGAGCCAGCAGCTCAATAAGAATTATCCTTTGTGCACTTGTGGACTCTGGTCAGTCAGGTGTCTGGCGTTTCGTGTAAGATTTCTCCCTTGGGAACACCACCGTCTGGGATTTCTGCACAGCAAGTATGCGTCGCTGAGCCCGGTGTATCTGTTCAAGCCATCTGCTCCTCTCCCCTTCCTGTTTCATGGAATGGAAACTGTGAAAGGAAATTGCCTATTAATTTAATTTTGGGGTATATCTGTAAAAGGTTTGTAAGGTTATACCTTTAATATGGTACATCAATCTATTAAATAAAATAACCATCCTGGTCCCATTTTAATGGAAACATGTGCTCACAGAGAAGGAAAAGAATTGCAGCCAGTGAGTTGGGGGAGCTGGCTGGGGATTTGAGGCAGTGGAAACTGCTTCCTGGGAATACTGATGATGTGCCTTCCCTTGGACTGTGCTACAGCGCCCATGCCCTGCAGACCATGTTCCAGTTAATGACTCCCAAGCAAATGTACGAGCACTTCAAGGGGTACGAGTATGTCTCACACATCAACTGGAACGAGGACAAAGCGGCAGCCATCCTGGAGGCCTGGCAGAGGACATATGTGGAGGTAAACCCACCTTCGAATCGGCGTGCAGACTCGCTGGTTATGCAATTCTTCATTTTCACCATTATTTAAAACATTTCTTTCCATTCGCTTTATTTTCAAAACATTGCAATTCTGGGAACTTGATGGGATGAAAACTTTTCTCCTCTTCTTTGATATTGAAAATCCTGGGATAATATCTAAAAGACTAGTTCTAATTGGGGTGCCCTGAGACATGTTTAGTAACCAGTTGTGAATTCCAGAACTAAAGCACATAACAGTGTTTAAAAAAACACTTGGTTAGCAAAGGTGTCTGGAAAACATTAGCAAGGCATAGAGTCTGTTCACAGCTGCAGGCCCCTTGGTCAGGTCATGTGACAGGAGCTGGCCTTTGTTTCCCAAGCAGTGACCTCTACTGAGCTGCATGTGACCTTTTAAAAGTGGCCAGCAAATGAACAGGGGGAGGAGGGCCATAAGAATGAGTTGTTTGGGATTAGTGGGGAGCCGATGGGACCGCAAGTCAATTGTGAAGTTAACGGAGAAGAGACGAGCAGTCTCAGCCCTGGAGTAAATACAGCACTCAGAGTGAACTCCAGCGACAACAGCCCTCAGCAGCACCCACTGCCACTGATTAGCCATGGCCCTTGTCCTAAAACAGGGTTCTTTAATGTTAGCCCAACTTCAGCTTCTCTCCCTGCCCTGGAATCACGTAGAACTTTTTTTAAAAATGCATCAGAAAAAAAGAAGGGCTGCACTGTGTCACCTGAGATCTGTGCTGTCGAGGCTTGTGGAAGTGTTCATTGCATTTGGGCATTTCGCATTCTGTTGTGACCACAGGTGGTTCATCAGAGTGTCGCACAGAACTCCACTCAAAAGGTGCTTTCCTTCACCACCACGACCCTGGACGACATCCTGAAATCCTTCTCTGACGTCAGTGTCATCCGCGTGGCCAGCGGCTACTTACTCATGGTAACGCTCGATGCCATGCTCCTGGGGGCTGGAGTTTGGTTTGGTTGTTTTAGTCTTTACTTTTCCATGACTGCTCCTGCTTCTTAACTGCTCTTAACATCGACGTGCATCCAGGACAGAGAGCGTGGCTTCACAGTGGTTTAAAAGTGGTCGTGTAAAGCATTTTTCCCATTTGCCGTTTGCCTACCTTTGACTCCTGTCATTTTATGTGACGTCCTTGATGTAAAGTTTTGTTGTTGTTGGATAAGTTCTGCCTTTTGATTTGGGGTGATGGGTGGAGGGAAACATTAGAATCACGACACATTCTAATGTTCGGCTTTTGTTCTGTGCCCCCATTGTTCTGCTTGCAGCTCGCCTATGCCTGTCTAACCATGCTGCGCTGGGACTGCTCCAAGTCCCAGGGTGCCGTGGGGCTGGCTGGCGTCCTGCTGGTTGCACTGTCAGTGGCTGCAGGACTGGGCCTGTGCTCATTGATCGGAATTTCCTTTAACGCTGCAACAACTCAGGTACTAAAGGAGCCATTTATCTGCTGTCCGTTGACAAATGCCCCCCGGCCCCCAGGCTCGGCCCAGCCAGCCTCCTGTGTGCTGTGTGTCCTTCTCACCGGAAGGGTCTTGCAGCCTTTTCCACTAGGATGCTACTGGTTTCAGGGGAATGCTGTCTCTTGATGCTGTCCGCCCTCAGGGAAGTGGGTAGGAAGTCTGTTGGGCTTATTGGTTAGTAGAGACACTTGGCTGATAGGAATGTATGTCATTGACCAGGGTTGTGGCTCTTCAGCTCTGGTGGGCATTCGCATGGCTTGCAGGGCTTGTGAAAGCTCAGATTGCCAGGCCCCACCCCCAGAGTTTCTCAGTAAGTCTGGGGCCGGGGCTGAGAATGTGCACTTCAGGGCAATTCCCTGTGATGCTGGTCCATGGGCCACACTCTGCGAATCATTGCTTAAATGAGTTGGATTCCTTCTCATTTACTAGCTTAAAAAATGATAGTACACTGACTTTTGACGTAGAAACGTGCAGGATCTCCTGTGAGCTGAAATGGCTAGGCTTTGGGACGTCAAGTGAATTCTTCACCGTGAGGTTACGGAAGCCCTGCTTTAGGAGCTGTTAGGTGCTGGTGGCAGAGTCCTAACTAGCTTTAGAATCATCTGAATTGCATCTCGCGTGTCTAATGCCACCATCCTCTGTTTTTGCTGTAGGTTTTGCCATTTCTCGCTCTTGGTGTTGGTGTGGATGATGTTTTTCTTCTGGCCCACGCCTTCAGTGAAACAGGACAGAATAAAAGAATCCCTTTTGAGGTAATGCAAAAACAAAAGAAGAGAGCTTTGGGGACATCACAGCTTCCTCTGTTCCTAAGTATTTGTCCTTTAATTTTCCTCAGTCTGACCCAGTAAAGATTTCAGTCCCATGTCAGAGGATGTGTCACTGGCTGCCAGTCAATGAAATAAGCTGGAAGACTCTCAGGACATGTATTTGCTATGAGAAGTCCCAAGAGCTGCATCTCGGGTGCCTTTAGGAATACGGGTGTTTGTTTTAATGTGACACTTTATCCCTAACTGCCATACCTTTCCAGAGCCTGCATTTGCTTCTCTGGAGATGTCTGTCACTTAGCCATCACCTCCCTCCACTCCCTTTTAAAATTATACTTAAGCGTTAAGTCATTATCTTGCAGCTTTCTTCTCTGGATGGTAATAACCATGAAGAATTGATGACTCTGTAGATGGTACTGAATAATGCTGGTGTTAGGGGGTAAGGCAGGTGGCTCTGTTTCCCTAATGCCAGCATGATAAGCTGTAATAACAGTTGTGTTATTCTGCCACGTATCTGCTCACACAGTCTGTGCTCCAAGGGGACCCTGTCCAGTGCAGCTCTCAGCGCTGTGGTTTTTTATTCCCAGGACAGGACCGGGGAGTGCCTGAAGCGCACAGGAGCCAGCGTGGCCCTCACGTCCATCAGCAATGTCACAGCCTTCTTCATGGCCGCGTTAATCCCGATTCCCGCTCTGCGGGCGTTCTCCCTCCAGGTGAGCTTCTGGTGATGAAGGCTGTGGTGATCCTGAACGGGGCATTGACTTCCAGCATCCCATGTCTGCGGTCTCTGCTAAGGCACTTCAGTTACTTATGAAGTGAAATAGAAATGCCTGTGTTTGAGGCTCTGTTTAACTGGGTGGATGCTGCTTTAAGCTTATAACCCTGACACTCCCTCTAAAAAACTAAGCCCTTCTGGAGTTTTTCCTTCCTTTCTAGCCCTATGAAGCCCAGACGTCTGTTGCCTTATAGAGTGGCCATGTCCTTTATGCATGGCTTTCGGGGCTACTTCATGTTGCCCTCTGGGGTCACCAGCGCTGCAGCCAGCTTCTGGGCCATCCCCTGCTTCCAAACACCACTCCCAGTACCTGCACTTACCCCCTCTCCCACTGCCCACTTGATCCCAAACAGGCTACCTTTTCTTTCGCTTTTGCCAAAGCACCCCCAACCCAAGACAGTATTAAGCTGAGGTCGCGTGTCAGACGGCACTGCAGGACCGCAAACTGGCGAGGCTCCGTGGAGAATTTCCTGCAGGGTGCTCCTCGGTGGGCCCTTTCTTTCCACCTCCCTTTCCTAAGTTGGCCGCCACAATCTTTCCTGTCCCCTCTTCTCTTTCCTTTTGGTCCCCTGCTCCCCTCTCAGGCTGCCCAAGCAGACTCATGATCCCTCTCACCTTCCCATGCAGAGCACGTGGTCCCCTCGTGACTTGTCCTCTCCTTCCAGACCAGGCCCCGTCACCCCCGAGAGGCCATCAGGGTATTTTCTAATCGAGACTCAGCTTCTGTGAATTATAAGCATGGACAGTTCCCTGGGATGGGGATAGAGCTGTAGTCCGTTCTGCGCCTGGAGTAAATTACTGACATTGCCCTTCAGCTACCTGAAATTCATAGGAATCCTAAAATTAGTTACTGCAGCCAGTAAAGCAGAGACTTCACTAGTCTGTGCCATGGTCTTCCTGAGCCCAAAGTGGCCTGGAGTTTTGATATCTCAAGATGTTGTGGGGGTTTTGTGAATTAATTTCAAATTTTAAAACCTCAATTGTTTCCCCTTTCTTTCTCTGTGATGATATGATGTCTAATTCTCAAGCTGGCCAGGTTGTTAAAGGAAATGACTTCTGTGTCACTTTTTCACTTGTTGTTAGGATGCCCGGCACGCTCACACAGCTTTACTCTACTCACCAAGAGTTCTTGCAGATGCGAGCAGGAAGAGAAATTGACCAGTCTTGCATCTGGTTTCTGTTTATATTTTGTCAATATGTTTAGCTCTTTCCTAGTCTTTACATTTGTCATATAAGAGGAACCAATCAATCACGTATTTGAATGTCATTTCGCTAGTAACCAAGAGGCCTGGGCAACTACTGATCCTACTGGGTTTGGGAATGGAGGCATCTTTAGTATTTAGTGTGAGGCACAGCTGGAGAAAATATTCTATGCCAATTGCCGTAACCGCCAGCCCCAAAAGAAACATAAAAAGAAAAGAAAACAGGGTTTATTTATATTATAAATTTATATAGAAGTAAAAATAGTGAATCAGTGAATAACGTTCAGATCTGATGCTCGAACCAAAGCACAGGACAAGGAAACTCTCTCTGATTGCTCAGTGGCATGAAAGGTGAACCAGACTCGCAGTGCAGCTGAAGTTGTAGAATGCCTTTGTGCGCAGGTGTGTGTCTGCTCAGCACCCTGTGGTACCCCAGTCTCATTTCACGTGTAGCCGGTGCTGGAACTGAGAAACTGTTCTAGAGTCTTTTAGTCATGGGACCCTGTCTGCCCATTCTCTCTCCTCTCCCCTTCTTTTCTGCTTGCCTTTTTGCTCACTGTCTTTCTGTATCTGCTCACACTCCTTCTTTTCTTCTTTTCTCTCTCATTCTCTCCTCTCCTCTCTTAGTACATACTGATGGCTCATCGAGGCCGACTCTCCTTTAATGATACCCTATGGTGTGGTGGTCTGAAAAGCTACATGAGGTTTCCTTACGAGGAGTAGCCTTGTAGAAAATCCAGTGCGCTAAATTCTCCCAAGGTAAGCACCTTACAGAGACAAAAATGAGTACTGTTGGTTTTTGTGTTTCTGTTTCAAAGCACCGCAGTATCACTGTAGAAAATTGCAACTGTAGCTTCCAAGAGTCCTCATCTTACTGAAGAATACCTCCTCATGACACTGGTTAATTCTCTGTCAAAAGAAAAAAGGAGTGCTTCGCACGGTGGCTCACGCCTGTAATCCCAGCACTTTGGGAGGCCGAGACGGGTGGATCACGAGGTCAGGAGATCGAGACCATCCTGGCCAACATGGTGAAACCCCATCTCTACTAAAAATATAAAATTTGCCAGGCACGGTGGCTCATGCCTGTAATCCCAGCTACTCGGGAGGCTGAGGCAGGAGAATCGCTTGAACCCGGGAGGCGGAGGTTGCGGTGAGCTGAGATCGTGCCATTGCACTCCAGCCTGGGTGACAGAGCAAGACTCTGTCTCAAAAAAAAAAAAAAAAAATAGGATAGAAAATGCAAGGAAAAGAGAGAGTATGCAATGATTTTTGCAGTGGCCATCAGAAAATTTTCCCTGGTTCTGTTTTAAATGTATTGACCCTCAAAATTGGCCATTATGTAGCTTCTCTTTCCGTTGATGAACAGTATCAGGTTTGACTCTGGGTGTTCAGTTGTGTTTATATTTGCAAGATGCTACAGATTAAACATCAAAAGGGAGTGACCCAAGGCGGTTCTGTCCAATAGTAAACCTGCGTTACCTTCAGAATTTTCCATATAAAACTCCTCCAATTTTGTAGCCTGACCAAATAATTAGATATTTTTTTCACAAGGAAACTGTCTTAAACCTCATCAGCCTTTATCCATCTGCCTAAATGCCATCTCTACACCGGAAATCACTGGCATCAGCTGTAATTCTTTGTAATTAACTAGGGCTTGCTGGTAGCCCAGTAGTGTTTATTCTTCAATGAAAACTTGCAGAACAGAACCCCTTGTTGTTCTGTCTGGTCTAGGAGGGTTCGAGTGGAACCTCCTCTGCATGTGTCCCAGCCTTAGCTGCTTTGAGGGGATGGGGCATTTCCTATGAGCACAATAACTAGAATTGATTCACAGTTGCAGTATCATCCCCATCATCTTCTCTGGTTTACTTACACTCTCTTGCCTTTGCGACAACCCTTTTCGCTTTCTGAGCAGCCCTTGCTGGTTGTTTTACTATTTTGGTGTACACCTGGGGACCTGGCACTGAGAAAATACTCCGCCATACATGTAGTAGGTTATGAGAAAGTCAGTAAGATGGGACGCTGCTTGGGGTTCTTCCCTCATCCCTTCATTTCCGTCACGGACACGGAGCAAGGTGCCCAGCAGGCTTCTCTGACCGAAGAGGCCGGCTGGTGCCCATGCCTGTGCCCGTGGGGCTCCCTGTGTCACGAACCTCTGTTGTCCTCATCCTCATGAACACCTGTCCAAATTGGGATGCCCAGGGTCTCTTCTCTACATTCCACTCCTCCATTCTAAACATGACTGATTTTAAAAGCTAAAAGGATCCGGCCCCCAGGATGACATCTGGAAAATCTCCGTTAGAATCCTACCTGTTCTTCCTGCCGTCCCCTGCTGTCTCACGGTCAGGTGTCCTAACCCCGTCCACAGACATCCTCTCTGTAAGGGACCAGATCTCACAAAACTCCCGGTTCTCAGCTGAGCTGGGGGCTTGGCATCAAGTCTTTGTTTGATCTGATTTACTGGATAACCTCAGGCAGGTGACTTGACCGCACTTCGGGGACTTTATCAGGTAATACTGTCAAGAGCAGTGAGAACCTCCTGTTTGCTATGAATCAGGTATGAACAATCTGATCTTCATAGCTTCTCCTTTCTCTTCCCCAAAGTGAATTTCAAACCCCAGCAGTACTGAGGTGCTTGAGCCAGGTGTCTCCTCTTGCACACTCT
Source organism: Pan paniscus (assembly GCF_029289425.2). Taxonomy (NCBI): domain Eukaryota; kingdom Metazoa; phylum Chordata; class Mammalia; order Primates; family Hominidae; genus Pan; species Pan paniscus. Next base: position 43,978,088 of record NC_073260.2, read on the forward strand.
GTGTTTTTTTCACAGGGAGCACCTGCCATTCCCCTGCTCCTGACTGATCTCTTTTGCTTTTCTTTTTTGAGACAGAGTCTCACTCTTGTTGCCCAGGCTGGAGTGCAATGGTGCAATCTCGGCTCACCACAACCTCTGCCTCCTGGGTTCAAGCAATTCTCCTGCCTCAGCCTCCCGAGTAGCTGGGATTACAGGCATGCGCCACCACACCTGGCTAACTTTGTGTTTTTAGTAGAGATGGGTTTCTCCATGTTGGTCAGGCTGGTCTCGAACTCCAACCTCAGGTGATCCGCCCGCCTCAGCCTCCCACAGTGCTGGGATTACAGGCATGAGCCACTGTGCCCGGCCCTCTTTTTCATCTTATAAACCCTGCTGAAGCCTCTCCCGGGAATCCTGCCTTGACTGACCACCCCTCCACCCCACTGAGCTGCTCTGCAGCCTGACACCTGCCTTCATGACGCCATCCATCATTCGAGATTGTCATTTGTGTATAGGTCTGGCTCTGTGAGAATTGAGAGTAGGATTTTGTCTTATTTATCTTTGTGTCTCCAGCACCCAGCACAGTACTAGACTTTTCTTTTTAAAAGATCTCTCTCTTTCTCAGGTAAATTCTCTTGTCACAGTGGTGATGAGCTTATTTGTGTAGGTCTATCAGACAGGTCTTAAATACATTAGAGTGGTAAGCTAACATGCTTCATATTTTTCAGTTGATGAAGGATTTTCAAGATAGACCAAGAAGAAAGAGGTTAGGTAGTTTTTAGAAGAACGCTCTTGAGAGGGAATTAATTATTGGAAGACATCTCTCCGGAACTCAGGCTTGCTGGTTCACCGTCAGCATAAACTCACAATTCCCATCCAAAGCCCTTTGTGGAAGTTCTCCCTGGATTGTGTTAGGTGGCAGTTATAGCCAGGTTTTCTTTCCTCACCCTAGGACGTTTATCAGTTTGAGATTTGTGAACTAAGCAGTTCTTTGAGAAGCCTCGTTTTTTATTTTCTTTCTTTCTTTCTTTCTTTCTTTTTTTTTGAGACAGACTCTCACTCTGTCACCCAAGCTGGAGTGCAGTGGTGCAATCTTGGCTCACTGCACCCTCCATCTCCCAGGTTCAAGCAATTCTCCTGCCTCAGCCTCCCAAGTAGCTGGGACTACAGGCATGTGCCACCACACTCAACTAATTTTTTGTGTGTTTTTAGTAGAGACGGGGTTTCACCGTGTTAGCCAGGATAGTCTTGATCAGGAGATCCCTGACCCCGTGATCCACCCACCTCAGCCTCCCAAAGTGCTGGGATTATAGGCGTGAGCCACCGCGCCTGGCCTCGTTTTTTATTTTCAAAGCCATGTCTGGCAATTTCCTGGCTCCTCAGCATTGCCAGTGCTTTTCTCTGTGGTGCCCCTTCTGCCGTGCCCTTCCGAGCTGGGTCGACTTCCACCGGCTTCTGTTGGCTTCCCCTATTAACAGCCCAATTTTGTAATTTTTACTAGGTCAGCAGGAGATTTGCCAACGCACTGCAGAATTTAGCCCTGTGTTTATTCTAGGTTATGGAGTGACTTTTGAATCTGTACTTATTTATTCTGCGTACTATAATCACACACAGGAATTTCTTTCTGCTTAACTCTCCTTGACCTTTTATGTTTCTTGCTCTCACACCCCACAGGCTACTCCAGAGGCAATTTGGAATGTGCCTATTAAAACCTCAGGGGACACGTGTGAAATTGTATTTCACATTTTAAAGGGGGACATTTTGATATACTCGATCCACTTTATATAAAAATGTTTAACTGTAAAATCAGGGTCACGTGACCTCTTGGAAGCATTCTGGAAGGGAACTGCTTCTGTTTGTTTTAAATTCTATCTCAAGTGTGCTCTCTGTTCTGCCTTTGTGGATTTGGTTTGGTTAGGTTACTAGCAACACGTTAGTAGTTTAGTTCCCAAGTTTGTGCCTTATCGGTTTATGGAATTATTAGAGATAGAAAGGCCCAGAAACAGTCAAGACTATTCCTATCAAATAGGCTCTTGATGATGTAGCAAAAGAAACTCTTAACATCTGTCACGGTTTCAAATGCTTCAAGAGGAAAGGGAAAGAAAAATATTGTTTAAAAGCATCTTTATTTTCGAAGCAGTCCTCTGATTGGGCGGAGGCATGTTGGTGACCTCTGAATTTTTTTTCTGCTCCCAGGCAGCGGTAGTAGTGGTGTTCAATTTTGCCATGGTTCTGCTCATTTTTCCTGCAATTCTCAGCATGGATTTATATCGACGCGAGGACAGGAGACTGGATATTTTCTGCTGTTTTACAAGGTACATTTTCAGACTGCTGTGGCCTTTTGATTGGGTGCAGAATGGTGCTGTGAGAGAACTCTTTCAGCCTGTGGACTTATAAAGGAATGTGGGTAACGGGGTTTGTGCTGGTGTGGAGAACGTAGGGGAGAGATTGGACAGAGGCTGCTTCCCTAGGGGGACATCAGAGTCCCTGGGCTTCCTTCTCCCCTGCCGCAGCTGAACAGTCTCACAGCCCTCAAGATGCTGGTTCCGATGACCCCTTTTTCCATCATGAACTGATGTTGCCGATTGTAGGAATGTTTCATATCTCTGCGTTAGAGCAGAACAAGATTGAAAAACACCCATCTAGAAAATATATAGTCCTTTGATGGTGGTTTGGTTTTGTTTGGAATTGTGCTTTGAAGGATTCGTCATCATGGAACTTGCTTTTGAAAGCCAAATTTAGGATCAGTCCTCCATGTGGCCTCCTCAGACTGACTTTTATCTAGTTCACCAGGCGATGAACCAGGTGATGTTATCAACCAGGTGATGTTATCAACCAGGCGATGTTTCTGGAGTTCAGCAATGTGATGTTTCTCTCCTAAGTCAGAGCTGTGTAAAATGGGTATTCTCCGTACACAGTGAAAAATGGCAGAATGAAAGCACCATTTCCCTGTTTCAGCATAACATTGCAACATGTTTCCCCTCCTTTCAGCCCCTGCGTCAGCAGAGTGATTCAGGTTGAACCTCAGGCCTACACCGACACACACGACAATACCCGCTACAGCCCCCCACCCCCCTACAGCAGCCACAGCTTTGCCCACGAAACGCAGATTACCATGCAGTCCACTGTCCAGCTCCGCACGGAGTACGACCCCCACACGCACGTGTACTACACCACCGCTGAGCCGCGCTCCGAGATCTCTGTGCAGCCCGTCACCGTGACACAGGACACCCTCAGCTGCCAGAGCCCAGAGAGCACCAGCTCCACAAGGGACCTGCTCTCCCAGTTCTCCGACTCCAGCCTCCACTGCCTCGAGCCCCCCTGTACGAAGTGGACACTCTCATCTTTTGCTGAGAAGCACTATGCTCCTTTCCTCTTGAAACCAAAAGCCAAGGTAATCTGCCACAACTTAAGACTCTTCCTGTCTTCAAAAAAATAACAGAACCTTTGGAGTTCATCAGATTGCTTCTACTTTTCTTCTTTTTCCTTAAAAAAAAAAAAATTCGTATAAGTATGATATATTTCAGTCCTCCAAAAGTCAATGCTTTTAGAGCATAGGGCCATTTTAATGAGGTCATCTTCCATGGGAGTGAACCTCTATGCAGCAAGTCTTTTTATGAATGAGGTTGTTTAAAAATGTGATTCTTGCCACTTGCGGTGGCTCATGCCTGTTAACCCAGCGCTTTGGGAGGCTGAGGTAGGAGGATTGTTTGAGCCAGGAGTTCAAGAACAGCCTAGGCAACAAAGGCCAACCCTGTCTCTACAAAATATTTTAAAAATTAGCCAGGGACAGCTGTGGTGGCTCACGCCTGTAATCCCAGCACTCTGGGAGGCCAAGGCCAGCGGATTGCTTGAACCCAGGAGTTCGAGAACAGCCCAGGCAACATGATGAAACTCCATCTCTACAAAAAATTGCCTGGGCATGGTGATGTGCCTATAGTCCCAGCTGCTTAGGAGGCTGAGGTGGGAGGGTCACTGAGCCCAGGGAGTCGAGGCTACAGTGAGCTGTGATGGTGCCACTTCATTCAAGCCTGGGTGACAGAGTAAGACCCTGTCTCAAAAGAGAGGGGGAAAAAAGGCATGGTGCTGTGTACCTGTAGTCCTAGCTACTTGGGCAGCTGAGACAGGAGGATCATTTGAGCCCAGGAGTTGGAGGCAACAGTGAGCCCTGATCATGCCACTGCACTCCATCCTGGGAGACAGAGTGAGATCCCAACTCAGATACATAACAAAACAAGGCTGGGCATGGTGGCTGACGCCTGTAATCCCAGCACTTGGGGAGGCCGAGGTGGGTGGATCACCTGAGGTCAAGAGTTCAAGACCAGCCTGGCCAACATGGTGAAACCCTGTCTCTACTAAAAATACAAAAAAAATAGCCAGGCGTGGTGGTGCACACCTGTAATCCCAGCTACTTGGGAGGCTGAGGCACGAGAATTGCTTGAACCTGGGAGGTGGAGGTTACAGTGAGCCGAGATGGCACCACTGCACTCCAGCCTTGGCAACACAAGACTGTCTCAAAAAATTATATGTAAAACAAAACAAAATAAAAATGCGATTACTATGATTTTATCCTTTTTCCTATGGGAGAACAACCCCTACAAGCTAAATCAGGTTAAGTGTGGTGGTGAAAACAAGGTATTAACTAGACAGCTTCTCTTTGTCCAGGAAGAGTCAGTGGTGCTCCCTGGGGTCTGACCTTGTGCCTCTTCTGTTCCAGGTAGTGGTGATCTTCCTTTTTCTGGGCTTGCTGGGGGTCAGCCTTTATGGGACCACCCGAGTGAGAGACGGGCTGGACCTTACGGACATTGTACCTCGGGAAACCAGAGAATATGACTTTATTGCTGCACAATTCAAATACTTTTCTTTCTACAACATGTATATAGTCACCCAGAAAGCAGACTACCCGAATATCCAGCACTTACTTTACGACCTACACAGGAGTTTCAGTAACGTGAAGTATGTCATGTTGGAAGAAAACAAACAGCTTCCCAAAATGTGGCTGCACTACTTCAGAGACTGGCTTCAGGGTAAGACGCCTTGGGAGGGCTCTCGTCCTTTCGGTCTTTTGCATGTTCAGCTTCAACAGGTTCCTTTGTCATGATTATGAAAGCGTTAGATTAGAATGTAACACTGACGTGTTTCATGGACTTTTAAGAGTTGCTCAAGATTCTTACATGAACTGTTTCTGCAGCAGCCTCCCAGATCTGGCTTTTACCTATAAAATGATGCAGATAATTCAGATGAGCTTCTGTGAGAATGTACAAGTGCACGTCAGGAAAAGGGGAGCATGTTGTAACAGGTGGAGCCGAGGCTTCTGGTGCTCTTTCCTCTTGGATAGATGGTGGCTAGTTTGGTGACCACATAAAATTAAAGTGCGGCTGGGATTTCCAGACTCATTGCCAAATTATAGCTTACTGCACCAGGAGATGCTAGATAAGCAGTGGACATAGTCTTACACTCCATATTTTGACCATCTCTTAAAAAATTATCTATTTCTAATTGACTTTGTTTTTAGAGCAGTTTTAGGTTCCCAGGAAAATTGAGCAGAAGGTGCTGAGATGGCCCATATCCCCCTTCCTCACCCACACACAGCCCCCTCGACTGTAAACATCCTGCACCAGAGGGATGCATTTGTTACAGCTGATGAACCTGCACATTATTACCCAGGCTCCATAGTTTACGGTTGGGTTCATTTTGACCATTTTTTGATTTGGTACATGAAGTAAAGTTATAAATGCTTAGTCACATTTCACATTATTTTATAAATAATTAAATTCTGTTTTAAAATGCCTTTCTTGGTGGGGCACAGTGGCTCACGCCTGTAATCCCAGCACTTTGGGATGCCAAGGCGGGCAGATCACCTGAGGTCAGGAGTTCGAGACCAGCCTGGCCTACTGGTGAAACCAGCTCTCTACTAAAAATACAAAAATTAGCTGGGCGTGCTGGTGGGTGCCTGTAATTCCAGCTACTCAGGAAACTGAGGCAGGAGAATCACTTGAACCTGGGAGGTGGAGGTTGCGGTGAGCCTAGATTGTGCCATTGCATTCCAGCCTGGGCGACAAGAGCGAGATTCCATCTCCAAAAATAATAAATAAATAACAGTGCCTTTATTGGCTTCTTCACTCTTAGAAATGTTTCTAGGAAATATTCGTCAGCTGGAGGGAAAAAAAAGTCTAAATTTTCTCCTGACTGACTGCACGTAAATGTATGCAGTGATTCCAGGAACATCTGTTCATTTATTCTGCATTGACACATGCAAAGCCAAGTAGAGAATCAGGATAATTATCCACCCAATTCAAGCAAAAACGCTTTTACTAGAGTACCAAATCATTATGGCCCCCAACATTTTTTGGCTTGGATTATCCAAATGATTGTCTTAATTTCCCACTTAATTAGGCTTGTTTAAACACAGATGTAAGTGCTTTTTTTGGTCTGAAGTCAATACACTTGTATGTAAAGACTCAGCAGCCAGTTTCCCTGAGAGTTTGCAGGAAATGGTCAACAACTTGAGGTTGGTGGAGGATGGTTCCATACAGCTTCTGGCCTTGACTTGTGTTTACCAGAACTTTGTGTCTACATGTACACCCAATTTGACTTTCCTTTTGGAGGAAGGTAAAGAGAACATGCCATGATTATTATTTATTAACACCCTCCTGAGACGAACGTGAATTTGTTCCAAGTTTTATTTTTCACATTTAGTTTAGAAAGCAATGGTTTTTGGGATAATGAGTTAAAAGAGAGACAGTGGAGAGAGTCCCTGTTTTCATTTTCCCCCCATTGACCAAAGACATGTAAATAACTTGCCACAAATGACAAAGAGATCTGCTGTGCCCTGCCAGTCTCTGAGCAGAGAAGGGTTATTGTAGAGTGTATTTCAGTGTCTTTGGCCATTGCTCTGGAGGCTCAATGTGGCATGTTAGGCAGGGATTGGGAAGGGGGTAAAGGGGGATTGTCTCGAGGCAGTGCAAAGGGTTAACCTTTTTATAGAGCATTGTAGATCATCTCTATACGTTTCTTCTTTTATAGATGTAAATCAGCTGGACTTGAGTTTTTTTTTTTTTAAGGTGCATTTGAATCATGTTTTGATTGCTATGTGAACAGCATACACCTAGACCAAGTGAGATCCATTGGTGCTAAGCAATCAGGGTCCCAGGCAGCCCTGGGACTCCATGACTGACTCTTACAGGGTCCGCTAGAGCACTCAACACAGAATGACCAGACACTGGAGCCCTTTGCTGCCTACACGTTTTTCAGGCCTGTTGAGTGGTTGATGTGGTCTTTGAACATTTTCTACAAGGAAACAATTATCCTTGAGTCAGCTTTCTTTGCTGACATTTTTGTGTGGCTTTTAAATGGTGGGAGCCTCATTGGTTTTTAATGGAATTCCCATTAAAACTATGTCATCTCATTGGTCTTTATCGACATTACAATAGTTTGTCTTTGATTTTTTTTACTCCTAAAACTATATAATGGTTAATTTCAAAACTCTCCCACGTCACATCTTAAAACATACATGCAAATAAGGCAGAGTCAGATAAAAACCATGCCTCGAGTCATGTGCAAATGTGTTCATTTTTATTTCACACTGGATTATGCAAACAAAATTTTGATTAACATCTTACTTCTAGGGTCCCATAGCTGAAGGAAAATGGGCAATTGGGGTTATTCCTTTGGCCTAGAACTTTAAATTAGAAAATAATTATTGACACAAAATATTCATAAGGGGAGAACTTCTAGCTAAGATATTAAGGTTTGCTGTAAAATAAGTAAAAAGTCACAATTTTCTAGAGTGTGCATGCATTGGAATATGAAGCACTGGCTAAAGGGCAGTGGAAACCCAACCTTATCCCTTGTTTTGTATCCAGGCTTGTACTTTGTACATGTGCTTAGGCCAGCCCCTTGTTACTTGAGCTTTTTGGTGATTAGTCAGAAAATACTGTAGTAATGGGGAAAGAACTTAACTGTTCCAGAAAGTCAATGACTGTTTCGTATTCATCTTTGAACCCCCAGTAGAGTGAATGGCACCTAAGGGACCAGCAGTGTGGATTCTGAGTTGAACCGAGTTTCCAGCAAGGCTGACCTCCCCAGATAGGATCTTTCTTCCTTTGTTTCACCCTCGGGTGTCCCAGAAGTCTTTGTGTGTGAATATCGTAAAACTGCCCCCAGATTTTGGGGGCCCCGTTTGCCACCAGATGTTGTTGATGCTGGAGTTGAACCTGCTTGTCTTACTCCTGCCTTTGACACATCCTTGGGTACCACGGTGTGTCCCCGCACTGTAGGCCAGTGAGTGGCTCCAGCTGCCTCTGGTGACTTGCTGCCTGGGTTTGAGCTCCATCCAACACTCACCTGCTGGGTGGCCTCCTCCAGTCTCCCCTTTCCAAGACTCAGTTCCTCCATCTGTGAAGCCAGAGTGATTAACTCTAACGGGGCTGTCCCTTGGTTGCTGTGGGATGCCCAGCGCCACCCCACACTCACCAAGTGTGAGCCTCTCTTCAGGATTAGCTGGTTAAGGGAGAGGGGCTTAAAGCCCAGGACACGTCATGACATCATGAAAATTGTTACGGCGAGGAAAACAGACGAGGCCTCCCTTTTTGAGGGGAAAGGAGGAGCAGTAATTTTTCTTCTGCTGTTTATTGTTTTTCAAAAACAGAAAGAAAGGGCTTTCAGTAATAAAATAACATCTGCTCAGTACCCTGTGTGTGCATGCCTCCCTACGAAAACCCGTCTGTCTGAGAGGTGCACGGCCCACTCGGTGGTCTCCTGTCCCGTCTCCCCTCCACGCTCACCCTGACACGGACTCCTTTCACCACCGAGCCCACTGTCATCCCCAAATTGTTCCTCTAGCCAGTAGTGTCAGAAGGAGGGTTTCGCTTCTTAGAGAGACAGAAGGGGGCCTGTGCTCCCCCTCCCTCCCCACACTTCAGACCCCAAGAGCTTAACCATTCTGAGCACTAACGCAACCAGATTTTTTTTGAAGCCTTTGAAATCATCCAAGGCATGTCCCGAAATGAAATAAACCCTTCTCCCTTCTTACTAGCCGTGTCCAACCCATACATGTACAGCTTGTTCAAAAGCTGTGGTTTCCTGAGCTGCTGGGGCTTGGGAGCTCTACTTGGGAGGTGGCCGGGAGGGGCAAGGGTGGGTGGGGGGAGGGGGGTGTCCCGGAGAGCGTGCGCACCAGCCAACGCTCAGACCCTAAGGCCGGGTCACCGGGGCCCTGTTTTCTCTTCCAACACGCTTATCTCTTTACAGCTGCAGCCAAACCGTCAGGTCTGTAATGATGGTTTTGATTACTGAGGCCAAGCGCAGCTGTGTGTGGTGTGCTGGCGGGCTCGCCCATCCCCCAGGCCCAGAAAGCTCTTTCCTCCCCCTCCCTGGCTTGTGGTTTGTCATCTGTTCTCACAGAGCCTCCTTGTATTGGCCTGTGGCTTCCTGTTCTCAATCGGATCCAAATTTACCCTGTGAGGTATTTCCCTGCGTGCACACGAGCGCCTTCCCTTCCTTCTCCTCCACCCCCTCTCCTGAGGAAGGGTGGCAGAGAGGAAGAGAGCAGTCGAGAGTGAATAGGTGTTGGCTGTGATCTTTACACAACCTGGCAGCGGATCCCACAGCTTGTGTTAGCTCCACAAGTCGAACAGATGGAACAAATTGACAGAATCGTGTTCGCTCACCCTGGGCTCCAGAAGCAGCTGAGCTGCTGTTTGAAGTTGGGGGAGTTTGAATGTGCTTTTTCCCCTCTGCGTGGAATTTCTGGTTGTATTGAAGAACCCATGACTTAGCACCCCGAGTGGCACGAAACGGTTAATGACCCTGGTGCGTGTCTTTCCGTCGCACTCTTGCCTTCTTTTGTAATTGTCATGGGGCGAAAGGAGGAGAGTGGTTTTTCTTAAGATAAAATATGAGTATTTGTTTCATAGAAACAGATAATCTCCTTCCCCCTTTTGAGCAGTGGCTGGCAGCAGCTGCAGTTCATTCATGAAAGATCCAGTGCTTTCAGTCAAAGTGGATGTGGGACACAGAGGGTGTGTTTCTGATGGACGTCTAAGAGCCCCCTGCCCTGCTCACTCTCCTCAGCCCACCCCGCTAGGACCAGGGTCCTTCTGGCTGCGAGTTATAATGTGTTACAATCATTTGCCATTTCTAGGACTTCAGGATGCATTTGACAGCGACTGGGAAACCGGGAAAATCATGCCAAACAATTACAAGAATGGATCAGACGATGGAGTCCTTGCCTACAAACTCCTGGTGCAAACCGGCAGCCGCGATAAGCCCATCGACATCAGCCAGGTACTCCAGCTGCTGGGCACTGAGGGCGCTTCCAGGGCTGTGGGGCCACTGCCCTGGTGGAGGCTGCTTGACAGCGTGTGACCCCACCCTGTGCTCTCTGGAGACCTAAGGCACTGGGAGCTGGTAGAAAGAATATTGGGTGACTCTAATTCACCTCCTCCCACCAGCTAATTGTGTGACCTCAGGCCAGCCAGTGCACCTCACTTTCCTCATCTGTCAAATGGGACAGGCGTGTTCCTACCACCAGAACAATTGTCAGAATAAAGTGCAGCCGAGAGAGTGCAGGCTCTTTCCAATGTTAGAAATGCAGCGGCGTGTGATTCTTTCAGTTCTAGGACTCGGTACCTTGTTGGTCTTGATGGTATTCAAGCTTGGAAAGATGGATTTCTTGGGTAGCAGTCATTTGGATGAGCAGAATTTGGGGTAGGTGGGTGGGTTAGGAGATTGGAGAGGTGACAGAAGGATGGGAAGATTTGTTACATTTGAGATCTTTGTGTGGCCCTGGCCCCAGGAGTAGACAGATCGCTCTGTGATGAGTGAAGCAAACGGAAATGTGCACCCTTGGAATCAGAGTGGCTGCGCCATTCTGCTCACTCCTGCAGTAATAACCGTTTCTGTTTGGGAATCATATTCTCCACCTGTGTTTGCATCTTCTTGCTGCCGTTTGGATTCCAGCATACCCCTTTTGGTTCTGCAGGTGTGTTCAGGAGTGTGTTTTGGACTCCTGAATTGCACGGGGCCCGGGCTACCTCAGCTTCCTCGGAGCCTCTTCCCTTGGCTCTTTGTAGCTTGCTTGCTTCACCTTCAGGCAGAAAACCGTCATGCTAATGATCTTCTCAGCAGCTATGTTTATTGTCTCCCCTTTTTTGCTGGCATTCAAGGTGACAGATTTACAAAGTACATTGTTCAAAGTTGTTATGGAGTGTGAAGCTCTGAGCTCACAGCAGCAGGCAGCAGACCATCACGTTTCCCAAGGATGCAGGCAGAGGAGTCTGCCTCAGAGACACCAGGGAAGTGCCCAGGCAGCAGGGCTGGGCGAGGGACCAGGGATACTGTGGGACAAATGGGATTGGGCCAGACCCCCAGATACCATTTCCTCCTCCCGGGAGGGAGAAAGGCGTGCCGCATACACGGAGGCCACGGGCTGCGCTGTTTGATTCCAGGGATGTGTTGAGGACATACAGTTGTTACATATCCTGTGGATTAATTGAATCCAGATCCCCGAAATCCAGTTCTCTCACTCTCTCCCTGCTCCTTCTTCCTTCACTCCTTCTCTAGGAGCCGCTGTCACTGGTGTTTTTCATTTTGTTTAAAAAAGATCCAAAGCGAGGAATGAGGCCTGAATCTAAAATAAACAGGAAACAGAATTTTTCTATGTATATAAAACGTACATACACATACTGAGTCCCACAGAGCTCCCCACCTCAGCAAAGCCCACAAGCCCTCCTGCCGAGGGAGCACATTTGGCCACACAGAGGACGCGGCATGCAGAGTACTACGACCTCCGGGAATAAGATCACCTGGCGAGGCTTGAGGGTGTGCACTCATCCCTTGCACTTTCTGGCGCTGGGCATTTTTTGAATCCACAGGTCATAGGAGGCTAGTGTTAGCAAAATTTATACAGATGTTGTTTTATTTTTATAGCTCTCCTCCATTTACTGGGTGGCATTTCCTTCAGTGTTAACAACAGAGGTTAACTGCACACAGACGTGCATGGGGATTCTTGCCAGGTTTCTCCCCCTTCCCCTCCTATAAATATGTTTCTCCAGATTGTTCATTCTCTGCCTTGGCTGCAGACGGTCTTTTAGCATTCAGATTTAATTGGTTCAGCCAATTCCTGGGCCATCTGCAGAACTGTGTTTGTTATAAACACGCCAGTGATTGCATCCTCCGATAAGTGCACATTGAAAGAAATCAAAGGTGTTCTGATGGGATTTTCGACACTTTCAACAGTAGGCATTCTATTCTTTGTTGTAATGCTGTGCGAAGCTCAGCTTCTGTGCTCTCAAGGCAGAACTGTGTGTTTACCCCCAACCCCATTCTCAAAGGCCTCTGTTCTTCCCGTTTTTGTAGTTGACTAAACAGCGTCTGGTGGATGCAGATGGCATCATTAATCCCAGCGCTTTCTACATCTACCTGACGGCTTGGGTCAGCAACGACCCCGTCGCGTATGCTGCCTCCCAGGCCAACATCCGGCCACACCGACCAGAATGGGTCCACGACAAAGCCGACTACATGCCTGAAACAAGGCTGAGAAGTAAGTAGCGTTTTATCGGGGGGTCTGGGAACTTACAGAGGTGCCTTCCCTGGTTCTCCAAACTCAGCAACAGCCTTCGTCCGTTGACGCTACCCAGGGTTCAGAAGTGTAAACAGAACAATCTATTTCTTCTCGTTTAAAACTCTGGGAGACGAGGATGTGTAATGGGATACAACCCCCGCACTCTATCACATTGGGAAATAAGTGTCTCGTCTCCGTTCGTAGCTTTAATGCTAAGACGTTCATTAGGCGTTGCTCTCGCGTGCCAGCTGTTCCCTGTGAACACCGGGGACGCCTCCAGGTTGAGTGTTATTTTACTATTGCAGAGTTTTATCGCTGGGGATTATATGTTTATCTTAACTTTGTCAACTCTGGTGTTGAAGGGATTTTTGGCACATTGGGTCATTCCTATAAGCCACCAAGCACCTGCACTGTGTCAAAGCTGTTTAAACCGGAGCAGAAAAGTCTGTATACAACAGTGTCCTCTTCTTTTCACCTCTCAGCCCAGAGTTTGAAAGGTGGTTCTGTGTGGATTTCATTTGCATTTCTGGTGGAGATATTAGTAGCGTATGCTTTGGATACCGGGCCAAGGGAGGATGTGAGAAAGAAGACGGGTCCCCTTGCAAACATGGCTGGAGACTCAGCGAGTAGTGCTTCCCCGGATCCAGTGCTGCCCAGAGCCCTGTGGCAGGCAGCCAAGGCTTGTCTTAATGAAAATTTATAGTTGAGATTATAATAGGGCAAATCATGTTTAGCAAGTCAACTGAATGACCCCAGAGGGTCTGGAACACACAACGGCAGTAACTAAATGCTTGTTGTGTAAGGATTTCTTCCCCTGTTGCTGAAGACTTAGCATTGCATTAGAAAAGAAGCATACAAGGTTGAAGTTTGTTCAGGCACTAAAAGGATAAGTTAAGCATTTTTCTCAGGAAAGCATGACTCTTGAGTTCTTTTGCTCTTGCAAGTGATTGAATAAAACTGTGTGAACTTGGTATTTTCATATGTGTCAAGGGAACAAAAAATGTTCCCAAAATGTAAGCCTGGAGTTTTTAGACCCCTCACAAAGAATGACTGCTGGAAGATTAAAATCAAATCTTAAAAAATACACACATCACAGAGTTAAACATTTTTAAACCAAATGGGAAGATCGTAAAGGCCTGGAGGCTATGATCAGCATTGTTTGTCCTTTGTATCATGTAGAAGAGCAGTCAGTAAGCTTTCATGCAAAGTTCTTCTCTCTTTCCATTGAAACTGTGATGCACCTCTCCCCTGGGCTGCTCCTAACCTGTGCCCTTTTCTATCCAGTCCCGGCAGCAGAGCCCATCGAGTATGCCCAGTTCCCTTTCTACCTCAACGGCTTGCGGGACACCTCAGACTTTGTGGAGGCAATTGAAAAAGTAAGGACCATCTGCAGCAACTATACGAGCCTGGGGCTGTCCAGTTACCCCAACGGCTACCCCTTCCTCTTCTGGGAGCAGTACATCGGCCTCCGCCACTGGCTGCTGCTGTTCATCAGCGTGGTGTTGGCCTGCACATTCCTCGTGTGCGCTGTCTTCCTTCTGAACCCCTGGACGGCCGGGATCATTGTGAGTGTATTATAAGGGGCTTTGTGGAAGTCAAATTCCTTTCAGCATAGCTCTTTCTGCAGCCGGGAAGTTTTGTTTATGTCTGGGCCTCTGGAGGAGGGTATAGCTTGCATCATCCGTAATATATTTATTCTACTCGAGGTGGTGAGGTCCATGGTTAAGGTAGAACCTCTAATGGCCTTATTCTTAGGTCCTCTCTCCTGTAGCTTGAAGATTTTTGTGGAAAGACAGGGGACTTTTTAAAGCGCACTTTCCATCACAGCTCTGAACATTTATTAAATCAAAACACTCAAAGCCTAGCTCATTTTTTCTTTAATTGAAAAGTGTCATTTTGTGACCTCATCCAGGCCTAATAACGACATAGCAGGTTCTTCTGCATTTAACATGAAGGGACAATCAGAGAAGTTAGGAGAGTGATATATGGAGAAAATAATTTTGTGTGTTTTAAGTCCTGGGGGAAAATGATAAACTAATATTACGAACCTGTTTTTTGGCATCCCTTCTCCAAAATACTCTCAGATTTTGATGTAAGTTTCATGTAGAGTCTAATAAAACCGTGGCAGTGTTTAAATTCTGTGAACTATGGTATAGCCTTTAAAATGCCAAAATTATAAAAACAGAGGCCAGATTTTGTGTCTGCACCGTGAGTCTGTGCAGCAGGTACATTAAAAGGTAAATGTTTAGTCTGTGAGAGTTTTCATGGCACTTAGCAATTGATGTTGTCCATCTTTCATCATTCCTTCCCCTCCCTCCACCTCTGCCCACCACCCACCCCCAGAGAAGAAAGATCATTTTTCTCCTTCTCTTCCATCTGGTAACTTGTTGTTTATTTGTATCTTCTCCGCTTTGGACCAAGAAACTCCAAATCTAACTCACAGATTTTATTTCCATTTCCCCACAAATTTTTACAAGGAAGATGAAAGGCAAGAAGCTTTTCCTTGGATTTTAACAGTTGGCTTAGTCCACCCCAGCTGTCCCCAGCTCTTCAAAGTGCAGGGCTCCTGTAACGTGACAGCGTCAGCTGATGACGACCTCCCCGCTTACCTGGCCCCCACATCATCTTTGCTTAGCCTGCAGGTTCACTCACAAAAGCAAAACTACTTTGACCTGCAAATCTTTTATTCACCCCGCCCTATCAGCTTTCTTTAGAATGGAGAGTGAGGCAACCAAAAACTTAATGATGGGTTCACGGATGGTCTCTGGCGGCTGAGACCCAAGCAGGAGGAGAGATGGGTCTTGTTGTAAACTGTGTGAAATTCGCAGCTAAGTGATGCGGCCATGCTTGTGCAATTCCTCGTGGATTGCGCTGGTGGAGTTGTTCTGTATGTTTTTTGCTTTCTGGAGAAGGTACATTGGAAAATAATTTGCATTAGAACACTCTACTTTGCCTTCTACAGCTTTACACATCAGCTGTCCCACAGTCTCCCTTCCCAGCGGGAAGATGAATTAGGCAGTAAAGGCAGTGTCCAGAGTTAAAGCAAGTCAGTCCATTCATTGTTTTGATCTGAACTGAGGACACCTTAGCCCTCTGGCGACCTCCCTTGTGGGCAGCCCCAGAGGGTGACCTGCCCGCCCACTGACCACTGTGTGCCCTGCTCCAGGTGATGGTCCTGGCGCTGATGACGGTCGAGCTGTTCGGCATGATGGGTCTCATCGGAATCAAGCTCAGTGCCGTGCCCGTGGTCATCCTGATCGCTTCTGTTGGCATAGGAGTGGAGTTCACCGTTCACGTTGCTTTGGTATGGGAGACGTTTGAAGCACAAACTTTGTGAAAAAACAACCCATTTCCTCTGGCTCTGTTTGTCTCCAAGTGGGAACCTTGGCATTCTCCCTGTGCGTGGCAGTGAAAAGGCCTCAGGGCACAGGGGCCCCCTCGGAGAGCCTGCAAGATTTCTGGATTCCTTTCCCTCAAGGGAGGCTAAGGAGAGGGATGTGGAAGGTACATGGCAGCGGGCCCTGTCAGCCGTAGGCAGTGCAGGGTTGGTGTGTTGGAGTGGGCCTTGAAGGGCCGTGCTCACCTGACTTTGACTGTCATTATACCCCCACGATTCCTGACGTTGTGACGTTTGTTCATAAGGCGGATTATGTGGTGAGTGTGTGGGTGGGCATACACAGAGTTTTAAAAACAACAGGAACAGTGGGGATAAAATGAGACCACACTCACAGGCTTCGGGATGGCATCACTGAGGGTGAGGTGAGCTGGCAGCCAAGGAAGTACCCTCGGGCTTAGGAGTGGAGGCTCCATTGTTCAGCCCCGGGGAACTGGCTCTTCTACCTAAGCCCACCCAGCTCCTCAGACCTCCCAGCCTCTACATTCATGATAGCAGAAAGTAAGAGAACCAGTGTTGCTTTCAACAGACATTTTTTTCCCTCTCTTTTTCTCTGTCTTGCCCTGTGAATGCTTTGTTGGAGGTAATTAAACTTCAGAAGGAATCTTTAGTCCAAGAGATAAATCTGTTGTATACATTTATCAAAGAATTATCCAAAACATCACAACTGTGTAAATTATGTTCTGTCTGCAGATTAGAGCCTAAGAACTTGGGGTTATCAGTAGGCATTCAATAAGTAAATGCGTTCACCTGTTAAATATCGACGTGCGAAATACCCTAGCTAGGAAGCCAGCACTGGGCTTGACCAAATGACTTCCGCCGTTGCTTTTGCAATCTCCAGCACAGGTTTCCTTTGGGCTCAGCACATGGCACATGCATGTCTCCACGTAGGCTGCAGCCTTGTGCCTTCTGCAGTGTTTCCAGGGCTACTGTGATACAACTGAGAGATTGTAAACTTTCCTGTTTTGGAAGGAATGCTTTGTTGAAGTTATCCCATTTTTTTACAGTGTATCATAAAAAGCCAATAATATAGCAACAGTATTCTCTAAATTTTGAGCCTGCTCAAATTATTTTCTTCCTTTGAGCTGGGAGGAGGGACTATTTTTTTAAAAAGAAGAGTGCCAGCCTAGAGTTTAGAAAACCCATAATTCCAATACAGTTCTTCAAAAGGGAGATAAATTTGCATGTGAGTTAAGAATCCATAAGTTATTTTATTCTGATGCAAATGGAAACCACCTTTTTTGGAAGCTAGCAGGGCAAATGGGTATCCCAGAGCAGATTTTTACCATGGAAATGCTAACTACAGTCTCTAAACTCTAGGACTTCTAGTCCAAGTCATTTTCAGTATTCTGATCCTCTATGTGAAATTGCATTTAGAGTTGGCAGTTATTGGTCTTTCAAGGTTTGTAAAATGGTAGAATAAGGCTGTGAAGAAGAGTCTTCTTTCATGAATGTCTTTAGGAAATCAGTGGGTTCCCGTTCATTTGCTGTCTCAGTAACATAGAAACAGCGTGTGACAGGGTAGTCACAACTAGGCCCTTATGGCCTCATGGCCCAAATATGATGCAAGCCAGCATGGCTGAAAAACCCCCTTGGTGCCTTGCCCCAAGAGCAGAAGGCAGCTATATTGACCCTAATGTCTTTACCAACTCTGAAAGAGTAGAACCTTTTTGAGAGAAAAGTATGAAAACTCTTAGCACACCTTTGTATATTTGTATTTTTTCATCTGTTAAGGAGAACGACCGTCTCAGTCCTTCTGCAGGTAGGTAAGGGATAGAAACGCATCCTGCCAAAGACACCCAGCCCTCTCCTCTCGGCATAACCCAGAGCAGCCTGAACTTCAGAGAGAGAACTTGTGCCAGGTTCAACACTCCCTGCAGGGGTCACACGTTCAGGCCAACAGTCTGATCTTCCAAAATTTACTCTGCAAAGTTCCCATTTAGTTATCAACAGCATTTCTGGCCTAGGAGAGCTTTAGGACTGCAGGAGAGACAGGGATGTGTCCACACAATGTTCAAAAGGGCTTGATTCAAATGTACGGTCCTGTGTATTTCTTGCAATACACTCATAGTGCTTAGATGTACTACAAACATAGCCTGAAACAGTGACAGAAGGTCTCACCTCTGCATAATCGTGAGAAAGTGTGTGTAGTACCCAATTGCTTGGGACACTGAGCTAAGCTCTTAGCCATCCAATGCATTAGCCAGAATCCTGTGCTGTGGGAATTGGAGGTCTCACGTGTGAGTGGTGTGAGATCATTTAAGGAGGGGGGAAACTTCAGGGTGAGTATCAGTGAAAAGAAGGGGACATTTCTGTCCATTTTTATATAGTTTTGGTTTTACTGTGTTCAAGATTTACGTCAACACCAAATATGACCCAGTGTCATGAAGAGGTCATCTTAGTCTAGGTGCTGCTAGTTGAGCTACTCTGATTACACATTCTAGCAACTAAAACAGTAAGATGTGAGCAGTTCTGAGAGCTTGTAACATTTAGGACAGAGCTGAGCATTTACCAGGTGAAGTCCAGCAACCTGATCTTGTGAACATCCTCATTGCATAGGCCTTTCTGACGGCCATCGGCGACAAGAACCGCAGGGCTGTGCTTGCCCTGGAGCACATGTTTGCACCCGTCCTGGACGGCGCCGTGTCCACTCTGCTGGGAGTGCTGATGCTTGCGGGATCTGAGTTCGACTTCATTGTCAGGTAAGCAGGCGTGTGCAAGGAGACATGTTTTAGAAATCATTGTGATTGGGCCGGGTGCAGTGGCTCACGCCTGTAATCCCAGCATTTTGGGAGGCCGAGGCGGGTGGATCACAAGGTCAAGGAGTTCAAGACCAGCCTGGCCAAGATGGTGAAACCCCATCTCCACTCAAAATACAAAAATTAGCCGGGCGTGGTGGTGGGTGCCTGTAATCCCAGCTACTTGGGAGGCTGAGGCAGAGAATTGCTCGAACCCGGGAGGTGGAGGTTGCAGTGAGCTGAGATTGCGCCAGTACACTCCAGCCTGGGTGACAGAGCGAGATTCTGTCTCAAAAAAAAAAAAAATTGTTATTAGCTCAGGTGATCTTCGTTGCTTATTTCCTTCTGTATCTGGTAGATTGCAGCACCTCGTCATCGTGACTCTGCTTTCTTTTGAACTTGTTAACGTAGAGATACTCGGAGGTATAAAGACAAGCTCTCTTCTAGAGCTGTCTTGGGGAATATCTTGAAAACAGAAGGTAAAGGATTTGGGGCTGGCAGCAAAGACAACTCTGCAGCTTGAAGCCAAAGGATCACCCAATAGGTGGCCCATTATTGTCTCGGGTTAGAAACACTGCAGAAAGAGATGCCACATTTGACCTACGCTCCCTCTCCTTCAAACTGTAGAAAGGAAAACTTAAAAATACCTAAAATTGTCACCTGACTTTATTCTTTTAAGAAGTGAAGATGACATGCTCAGATTTCATATTCGAGTCCCCACAATTAGGAAGCATTTAGCATTGGACTTTGGTGTCAACTCTTGGGAATCTAAGCCTAGTTTGGATCTCAAGGCAAGTCGTTTCCAGTTGATTTAATTAAGAATATGACTTTGTGAAATATAAAAGAACAGTGAGTTTTCCTTTTGAAAAGAATTTGAGAACTGCAGAGGAGGAAACCACTTGCTTCTTTGAGCAGCCTCCATGGCTTTGTGAGGGACCTGCGCTTGGCTGGAACTCTGCTACTTCATGGAGCTCTAAGGCCAGAATCACCAATAAGTAAAAGATAGTCCAGGATTAGAACCATGACAGGGCAGAACCAGATGTGAGAAATGATTGGTTTGTTTGGCACGCTTCAGTACTGAGAGGTTGTGTGTGTGTGTGTGTGTGTGTGTGTGTGTGTGTGTGTGTGTGTCAGAGAGAGAGATAGGCTTCTTATCTTCAAGTAAAAAGCAGAGGGTTTCAACTAGAAGTTTTAGCCAAAGTTTTATTACGGGAAAGAGATGAGTCCATTGGTTGGCCTGTGGCATAGCCCACTGGGCAATTTGGCATCATGGAGGCCGCCTTCTTAGAATGAGTGCCAAGCTTGCTTGTTGTAGTTTTTGCATAGAGTGAATGGTGAAGTGGAATTGCTGTAGACCAGCGCTTCTCACACCGATGTGTTGAGGAATCATCTGAGGCTCTAAGTGCAGGGCCGATTTCGGGGGGCGGGAGGTGGGATGAGGGCTGGGTCTGCATCTCCAGCTACCTCCCTGCAATGTCCATGGAGCTAGACTTCTCAGCACAAACTACTGCTAAGCCAGCAAGCCAGTTCCTAAATTCCTGTTTGCCAATACCAAATAGAGAGTTGCCCAACTGAGTTAAATGTTTTGGTCTGTGTTTTATTTTAGTTCTTAGTTTGATTTTAGCTTTTCCTTTGTTCTTAGTATACACTTTTTCAGGCACTAACGTTATCGCTATGATATAAAAGCTCAATGTCAAGTAGAGTTTCTTTTGCATATTTACTTTCTCGTTTAACACAAATATAACAAGCACCCCATAAGTGCCATTTGCACAACAGCAAATAATGGGGACCCCCATATCCCTCTGTGTAGCCTAAGGTCTTTTAGGGGAGAGACAAGTTCACAGGCAAAACCAGGGGAAATGCAAGGTGTGCTGGGGTCTCATGAGTTACAGGAGGGTCTCGCTCAGCCTTGTGGGGGATGCTGAATGAGGAAACTTAGCCTGAATTAGAGCCCCCAGCTGGAAACCTGGCAGCTGGAATCCCAGCGCTCTCCTCTCACCCGGGATTGTTCCCGCCCAGAAATATCAGGGTTCCTCTTTCAAGCACTTAAAAGGGCTTCCCATTTTCTAGGACGGGATGGATTAACCTGATAAAGGCCTCACCAAGGTCAAATAAATGAGCAGACACTGTATATGCTAAGCCGTCAGAAATCTAATTGGCCTGTTTATGCTTCAGCTAGATGGATGGGATGCAAATGTCTTAATGTGGCTGCTGATACATGCCCCAGCCGAAAGTTCCAGCAGTTTACATTAGACCAAGACATTGGCTGCTTGGTTTTTACTAATGTAGTTCAGAAGTTTCTAGTGTTTACAATAGCTGTGAGGTATTTGTATTTTTATAGGGATTCTCTCTCCTTTCATCTGATGTCAAAACATATATAGACATGGCAGCACTGGTTGCCTGTTCCATTTTATGAACCAGAGGACCATTAACAGATAGATATCTTGCCCCCCGCCTTCCCAGAACATCCTGAGCCTCTCCCCTACCCCAGCCCACTTCCATCAGAGTTGCCCTAGAAATCATTAGTTCCAGAAACGCATCCCTGCGTGGAGTCTGTGCCCTCCAGCCATGCAGAGTGTCTGCCAGAGGCTGTCCCTGGCTGACAGGTTTACCTTGGTATTCATGAAGGATTCCAGACCTTAGCCCTCAATGGTGGGAAAGCAGAACTACTTCTGCACTCTCCTCCTCTGCCATGGTGCTGCGGCCTTTATGTTTGAATTGGCTGACGCAAAACAAGAGTATTCAGAGATGCTAAATTGTTCAACAAAAGATTGGCCCGCAGAGCAGCCCCGCCATTGTGGAGTGCCCTCACCCAGCACAATGCCCCAGCTCCCACAGAATGGGCAGCATTTTCTTTGCAGAAAGCTGGTTCCTGTGTTCTAAAAAGGTTGCAATTGGAGCTATTTGGTAAAACTGGAACTCACAGAATTCTAGGCAGAAAGTTGTGATTAATGAAAGGCCAGGGAAAGCCTTACCTGATATGCTAGAGACTTAATTAGAGATTCTGCCGTAAGATGCAGAAGCATTTCACAGTGGATTAGCAGCCTGCAGAAGTGGGCTGCTTTTCCTCCTGGGCTAAATTGTTTAAATTCTACACCCTTCACTTCATTTGTTTGCTTCTGCTGGGTTTTCACGAGCGGGGCCCCTCGGCATTGTGTTTGTGCTTTCAGTCTGCCCAGCCATTCAGGTCGCATTCCATATTTTTGTGTTTGTGTAACACATTCATAAATAACATTACATGCCATCAGAGTTCAGCAAATTAACAAACTAATTTTTTTTTTCTTCCCTTCATGAACTAACACTTTGGGTTGTGGAATGTAGTCCTCAAAGTCATAAGGTAAAGAAACAAAAAGCAAAAACTCACCTTGTGTTGAATGTGAACTGCGGTTGGATAACAGCCTTTTCAGTGGGGTGGGTTTTGTTCATTTCTGGCGTTGCCATGCTGCTGTGTCGGGCACACGGAGGGTGGCGCGATCCACCCTGTCACAGCGCGTGTTCCCGTTTCCTCTTGATCTCCCAGGTATTTCTTTGCTGTGCTGGCGATCCTCACCATCCTCGGCGTTCTCAATGGGCTGGTTTTGCTTCCCGTGCTTTTGTCTTTCTTTGGACCATATCCTGAGGTCAGTAGTGACACGGGGATGTCCCATATGTAGGCCGGCTGAATGCTGTGTTTCCTGTGCCGCTCTTCACTTCGATACTTAGGTGCCTCCCCACTTGCTGGTGGTTCTTCAGTAAACATCTCAGAGTCATGTCTGTTTTCCTCTTCGGTGTACCGGCTTTGAGGGCTAGAGGGCGGGTTCGGTTTGGTTCCTCTAAATCAACTGATTGGCAGCCTGGGTCTTACAGATCTTTATACAGTAAATGAAGACTTTCCCCTTGAGATGCATAATTGGACTTCACAAGAGTAAAAAGTACACATCCTGCCTTTCCAGTGTGGAGCAGAGGACAGTTCTTCTGCTCCAGCTGCGGGACCTGAAGGTCCTCCAGGTGGTAGAGAAGGGGAGGTTAATACGGCACAGTGCGCAGGGCCCCAGGGCAGGGGACAGAGGCCCCTGAAAAATACCGTGCTTTGAGCTTTGAGGATGGCCAGCAGGTAAATGGACAAGAACACTTTTAACATGGAATCCCCTTAAATAGGTGTCTCCAGCCAACGGCTTAAACCGCCTGCCCACACCCTCCCCTGAGCCACCCCCCAGCGTGGTCCGCTTCGCCATGCCGCCCGGCCACATGCACAGCGGCTCTGATTCCTCCGACTCGGAGTATAGTTCCCAGACGACAGTGTCAGGCCTCAGCGAGGAGCTTCGGCACTACGAGGCCCAGCAGGGCGCGGGAGGCCCTGCCCACCAAGTGATCGTGGAAGCCACAGAAAACCCCGTCTTCGCCCACTCCACTGTAAGTGACCCTGCAGAACAGGGGGAGGGTCTTCCCACCGTGGTAGTGGGCCTGGAGGTCCAGCGGGGGCTCCTGTCTGCTCTGAGCAGCACATCACACAGGCAGATGGGATGCAGAGATAAGGTACAGACTAGGTCAAATCATAGGAAATAACCAGTATTTAACTCTTTCTCAACTATAAAAATGCCATCTTCCTGTGGTTTGATCTCATAAAGGATAAAAAGGGCAGGGGCCAGTAATGTCACTGCACAAAGCAGTAGCATCTATCTTGTTCAGGGTGAGGACAGTTTGGGCTTCAAAGGCCAGAGATAAAGCATTCCTGCCTTTTTTTTTTTTTCCTCTTAAGGTGCATGTCATTTGAGAGTGATATTTTCTAAAACTAGTAGTATTTTTATTGCCAACAGAGGTAAGGTTTTTTCCTTCTCTCATTTCTGTTAGGTTTCAATGCCCTTGATACAACATTCATTATTATTGTCTAAATACTTTACCATAGCTTTTGGGGCTCCAAGCTCATGTTCCAGGTGGCAGGAAAGAGCAGAGAGGCCAAGAACCACCCCTGAGTTCTTAGCCTTCAGTGATTCAGGAGGTCACCAGGAGCCTGGGAGCCCCTCCTCGGAGGCTCCAAGGACCTGGGTCCTTTCCTCCACCCTGTGCTCCCTGGGATGGGCTCAGCCCTGAAAACTCAAGGAAGGTTCTGGGCTGATGTTGCTCCACTGAGGGCCCCCTGCTGTCCCTCCAGGAAATGGGTATTCCAGTCCCAGGCCAGAGCAGCCCTTCCGTGAAAGAGAGAAAGGCCAACCAAATAACCTGAATTGTCCTCCTCCTACCCCCCGCGACGACGCCCGCTGAGCTGCAGTGTGAATCTGGTTTTGTTCAGCAGGAGCCTAAAAATAGGTACAAGCTGAACGACTTTGAAGTTGGTCACGGTCCTTTTGATTGATGTGGCCACTGTGTTGCTCTGTGCTTTGTATAGAGACGCAGAGACCAGATTCTTAACAATCAGATGGAACAGGCTGCCCGCCACAGCCCTCCGCGGTGACGAAAATGCCCTCTCTGCTTTCCAGGATGGGAGCCACCGGCCACACGTGGCTGTGGAGCACTTGAAATGTGGCCGGGGCTACCGAGGAGCTGGATTTTGGATTTTAGTTCATTAAAACTTAAGCAGCCACATGTCTGGAGCGGCTACTGTGTTTGACAGAGTAGGCAGAGATAGTCCTGCCAGCGTCCTGCACTCAGGCCAGCCAGGGCCGCACACTTAGCAACTTCGGGAGAGCAGCTCAGAGCCTGCAGAACCTAACAGGGTCGGGGGCAGGTTGTGGGGGGCAGCAGCTTGGATGCTCTGACCACAGCCCACATTTATGGGCAGCAGCAGTACGTGTCCAGCCAGCTGTGTCAGAGAAAGCCTGGAAACAGGATTTTCAAACAACACGCTCCTCCGCCAGGTCCTGGAGGTTATTAGAAGGACGGGCTTTTCTTTTGTGGGTGGAAGGCCCCCATTGGCTCCCCAGGGTTGACTGAGTCTTTGGTGAAACCCAAGGAGGGAAGTGTGGGAGCTGCGGGCACCATGCCCAGCCTGGGATACCACCCTCCCCGCCCTTCTAACCCACCCTCACCCTCTGCAGGTGGTCCATCCCGAATCCAGGCATCACCCACCCTCGAACCCAAGACAGCAGCCCCACCTGGACTCAGGGTCCCTGCCTCCTGGACGGCAAGGCCAGCAGCCCCGCAGGGACCCCCCCAGAGAAGGCTTGTGGCCACCCCCCTACAGACCGCGCAGAGACGCTTTTGAAATTTCTACTGAAGGGCATTCTGGCCCTAGCAATAGGGACCGCTGGGGCCCCCGCGGGGCCCGTTCTCACAACCCTCGGAACCCAGCATCCACTGCCATGGGCAGCTCCGTGCCCGGCTACTGCCAGCCCATCACCACTGTGACGGCTTCTGCCTCCGTGACTGTCGCCGTGCACCCGCCGCCTGTCCCTGGGCCTGGGCGGAACCCCCGAGGGGGACTCTGCCCGGGCTACCCTGAGACTGACCACGGCCTGTTCGAGGACCCCCACGTGCCTTTCCACGTCCGGTGTGAGAGGAGGGATTCGAAGGTGGAAGTCATTGAGCTGCAGGACGTGGAATGCGAGGAGAGGCCCCGGGGAAGCAGCTCCAACTGAGGTGAGTGCCACTGACAAGGGCAGCCAAGGGACCTAGAGCCAGGCAAAGAGGAGGACAAGGTTCTCCTGGGGTTCTCAGCATCCCCGAGGGGCTGTGGCGCTCGGGCACATCCCACGCTGGACCCCAGTGACCTTTTATCCCCAGAGCAAGGCTGATGTGTCCAAGCTTTGTCATCCTTGGGGAACCAATCCAGCTCCACACTGCTCTCTTCCCCCACTGCTAACCTGCGGAGGGTCGGTGCAGCGCCACAAGGACACAAACAGCACCACCTTTTACCAATATTTGCCAGTCTTTATGGAGGTGCATGCCACAGCGAATTGGTCACATGGGAACGTATCCGTGTAACCAGCCCCCAGATGAAGGGAGAGGTCACAAGCAGCCCCCAGGGACACCTCAGGCCCAGACCCCACTCGTGATTTCTAATACCAAGGTTACTGCTGCCTGCTTTTGTACTTTATAAATACGGACTTGCACACCTCTTACTCTGTTCAACTTCCTTTTTTGCTTCCTTTTAAAGGGTGATTAAAATCTGAAGCAAAGAGGCCAAAGATTGGAAACCCCCCACCCCCACCTCTTTCCAGAACTGCTTGAAGAGAACTGCTTGGAGTTATGGAAAAGATGCCCTGTGCCAGGACAGCAGTTCATTGTTACTGTAACCGATTGTATTATTTTGTTAAATATTTCTATAAATATTTAAGAGGTGTACACATGTGTAATATAGGAAGGAAGGATGTAAAGTAGTATGATCTGGGGCTTCTCCACTCCTGCCCCAGAGTGTGGAGGCCACAGTGGGGCCTCTCCGTATTCGTGCATTGGGCTCCGTGCCACAACCAAGCTTCATTAGTCTTAAATTTCAGCATATGTTGCTGCTGCTTAAATATTGTATAATTTACTTGTATAATTCTATGCAAATATTGCTTATGTAATAGGATTATTTTGTAAAGGTTTCTGTTTAAAATATTTTAAATTTGCATATCACAACCCTGTGGTAGTATGAAATGTTACTGTTAACTTTCAAACACGCTATGCGTGATAATTTTTTTGTTTAATGAGCAGATATGAAGAAAGCACGTTAATCCTGGTGGCTTCTCTAGGTGTCGTTGTGTGCGGTCCTCTTGTTTGGCTGTGCGTGTGAACACGTGTGTGAGTTGACCATGTACTGTACTGTGATTTTTTTTTTGTCTTGTTTTGTTTCTCTACACTGTCTGTAACCTGTAGTAGGCTCTGACCTAGTCAGGCTGGAAGCGTCAGGATATCTTTTCTTACTTTGTGCTGGTGAGGGCTGGCCCTAAACATCCACCTAATCCTTTCAAATCAGCCCGGCAAAAGCTAGACTCTCCTCGTGTCTACGGCATCTCTTACGATCATTGACTGCCATCCAGGACCCCAATTTGTGCTTCGGGGGAATAATCTCCTTCTCCCGGATCATTGTGATGGATGCTGGAACCTCAGGGTATGGAGCTCACATCAGTTCATCATCGTGGGTGTTAGAGAATTCGGTGACATGCCTAGTGCTGAGCCTTGGCTGGGCCATGAGAGTCTGTATACTCTAAAAAGCATGCAGCATGGTGCCCCTTTTGTGACCAACACACACACGACCCCTCCCCCAACACCCCCAAATTCAAGAGTGGATGTGGCCCTGTCACAGGTAGAAAAACCTATTTGGTTAATTCTTTCTTGGCCCACAGTCTCCCAGAAATGATGTTTTGAGTCCCTATAGTTTAAACTCCCTCTCTTAAATGGAGCAGCTGGTTGAGGCTTTCTAGATCTGTTTGCATCTTCTTTAAAACTAAGTGGTGAGCGTGCATTGTGGTGGTGTAGAGGCAGGCATTATGTAGGATAAGAGCTCCGGGGGGATTCTTCATGCACCAGTGTTTAGGGTACGTGCTTCCTAAGTAAATCCAAACATTGTCTCCATCCTCCCCATCATTAGTGCTCTTTCAATGTGATGTGGGAAAGCAGGAGGATGGACACACCCCACTGAAAGATGTAGGCAGGGGCAGGTCTCAACCAGGCATATTTTTAAAAGTTGCTTCTGTACTGGTTCTCTTCTTTTGCTCTGAGGTGTGGGCTCCCTCATCTCGTAACCAGAGACCAGCACATGTCAGGGAAGCACCCAGTGTCGGCTCCCCATCCAATTCCACACCAGCACCTTGTTACAGACAAGAAGTCAGAGGAAAGGGCGGGGTCCCTGCAGGGCTGAAGCCTAAGCTACTGTGAGGCGCTCACGAGTGGCAGCTCCTGTTACTCCCTTTTAAATTACCTGGGAAATCTTAACAGAAAGGTAATGGGCCCCCAGAAATACCCACAGCATAGTGACCTCAGACCCTGATACTCACCACAAAACTTTTAAGATGCTGATTGGGAGCCGCTTGTGGCTGCTGGGTGTGTGTGTGTGTGTGTGTGTGTGTGTGTGTGTGTGTGACTCTGCTGGGGACCCTGGCCACCCCCCTGCTGCTGTCTTGGTGCCTGTCACCCACATGGTCTGCCACCCTAACACCCAGCTCTGCTCAGAAAACGTCCTGCGTGGAGGAGGGATGATGCAAAATTCTGAAGTCGACTTCCCTCTGGCTCCTGGCGTGCCCTCGCTCCCTTCCTGAGCCCAGCTCGTGTTGCGCCGGAGGCTGCGCGGCCCCTGATTTCTGCATGGTGTAGAACTTTCTCCAATAGTCACATTGGCAAAGGGAGAACTGGGGTGGGTGGGGGGTGGGGCTGGCAGGGAATTAGAATTTCTCTCTCTCTTTTAATAGTTTTATTTTGTCTGTCCTGTTTGTTCATTTGGATGTTTTAATTAAAAAAAAAAAACTTTGCTGATATTTATAATTTTGTATCATAAGAATGTTTTCCTCTACAGTATTTGTCATGCCAGTTTATAACAAAAAAAAATGCAGGGATTTTATTTCTATTGGAAACATTACAGCTATGTTTTACTTTTGGACAGAATTTTTATTTGTATAGAATGCTTACTAATGTTAAATAGTTCAGAGTATATAACATTTACATTAAGGACTCATGGTAGGTTTTAGGGTAAGGAGTTTAAAGGAAATAAATATTCAAACTGGGTCTCATTGCCAATTTTGGTGGAAATGAGTTTGTGTCATTTCAATTACAAAGATAAAAGTATGCCATATAATTTATTTATATGAAGATTTATTTTTGTAGTGTACATAGTAGTCATCAAGTCTTTTGACAGAAGTATATTTTTAAAGAATTTATATGTGATGAATCCATAATGTCTGGAACTTTGCTGAGACATGAGTGGGCACAGTTTTCATTGTAAATTACAGCAAGGAAAGAAAATGTTTAACAGTGTTAAGAGAGTCAGCGCAGAGTGGATATTCATGCGATTATGAAGTGTTTATTAGTTACCATTGGCGACCTAGCATGCTTCTCATTTCAAACCTTGGAAGGTGAAAATGTACAAACTCTCTAAATAATTAATGTTCAAACACTGATAGAAATTCTAACATGAATAAAAAATAATATAACTTGTTGGTTATATCTTTGTTTGTAGAATGCTTTTTTTCTTTAAAATACTTGGGAGAGGCAGTTAGTGTTGGAGCCATCAGAAACTGTTGTTTCATCTTGCTGACCTTGTGACACTCTTCTTTTTTGCTCTATCTGATGGAGAGAGTTTTAGGTTTTCCTCCTTTTTGTTTTGTATAAATAGTGGGTATAAGCATAGCTCTGTTACATGGATGTATTACAAAGTGGGGGCTGAGCTTTTAGTGTGATCATCACCCAAATAGTGTACATTGTACCCATTAATTAATTTCTTATCACCTGACCCTATTTTTGTTTTCTCATACCAAGAAACTTCCTAAGTTAACCATCAAAATTAGTCCTTCTGTCATCTCTCTTAGCATACTTATTTCCCTTATGTGATGCCTAATAATGAGGGAACATAAAGCCAAATTCAAAGATGATTATCATCAGTGAAGGTGTCATACTTCTAAACAGTGTCAAAGATAATATGGAATTGATTGAACCTGATACAGAACAGTTTTTGAGTGTTTCCTGGTAAGCAATGATTTCATCATAGGCATGGAGAAAAATATGGCCAGGAATATCATGTCCATGTTACAGCTGTGTAAGCAAGGAGTGGTGGGGCTGAACTCAAGGCCCACACTGCCGTGCACATGGGCAAGTTGCAAAGGGGTCAGTGAGCCACAGCCGGCTGGCCATGTCCTGTTGCACAGATTCATGAGGAGAGAGTCGTGCCTGTTGCCGCACATGTTGTTGATGGCTGTTTTTCTGCTGCAACGGCAGAGTTCAGTAGCTGCAACACAGACTATGGTCTGCAGAGACTATGATATTTACTATCTGGCCGTAAGACACCTGACAGTCCATCTCTAGACAAGGTAACATAGGCCAGTGCTAGTCAAGTGTGGTCCATGAATCAGCCTGCCTTGGAAGCTTGCTAGAAAAACCGAATCCAACACCACCTAACTCAGAATCTTGGAGTGAGGTCCAGGAATCTGCTTTAACGATCTGTCCTGGTGGTTGTGATGCACCAGCGGAGGCGATCCCGAAATTCCAGCTGAGTGTGGCCAGGTTCTATCATTTGGCTTCGGCTCCTGGGCCAGTGCGGGCCGGATCTGGAAACGGCACAGAGATACCGACTCCACTGTGTGGTCCTTTCACAAAACACATGCTCCTCTGTGGGTGAGCCCAGGCCAGGAGCTTGACTGTTATGTCTGGGAGTACAGAGTGAGGAACTCCTTTCTTAGTGCTCACCCCACAGTGAGGGAGGACCTGGAAGGAGAGTGTGGGCCCCTTTCCTAGAGGGGAGGGGGAGCCACGCCGGGCCCTTCCACGGAGAGGGCTCCCTGTCACCCACTTGACTGGCTTGGGCAAGTCTCTTAAAACCCCAGAGCCTGTGTGTCCTCATCTGTAAATTAAAGAGATAAATATCCCTTGAAAACTTCTGAAGGGTGGCAGCAGTGATGCTGGTGACGAGGTCTGGATCTCAGGGGCTGGCCGGAGTCATCTGAGTGAGAATTGGACAGCCCGTCCTGAGGACCCCACTCCAAACCCCAGTTCAATCACCAGCTCTGCCTCAGGGTTCCCATCTTGAAGATGACAAGGGCTCCCCATAGAAACAATGGGCGCTGCTATGGGAATAGTTCATGTTTACTGAGCCCCGCTTGGGAGGCATTTGAGGTAGCACAGTAAATTCTGACCAAGGAATAAGATGTTCAGGTAATACACTGTCCTCCTTAATACTACACATAACAGCTAATTTGGCTCATTTAAGACACAGAGAATATGTTCTCCCTGAATCTGAGTACGGGAAATAGTAATTGCATTAATTGGAATTCAGATTGGGACATGCTTTCCCCAAGACATGTTTAATACCACCAAAATGACCATTTGCTACCATCCAATTTTATATTCCTTATAAATGACACATAGCTAACTAGCTAACTTAGTTTTTAACCATGTTGGCCTAGGGAGAAGTTTTTAATCAGATTTGTGTCCCCAAATCCACCATATTTATTCAGGACTTAGGTCAACACAGAGCTCCATTTTTTTTTTGGCACAACAGATGTATGTAACAGCTTTGTGAAAGCTGCGTCCTGCTATGTTTCGGCAGCAGCACGTTGATGTAAAGGCAGGTGTTTCATTTTTGGTAACTGGTAACCGACCTCCCAAAAGGAGAAGTGGAGATGGTCTATTAATCATCCGAGATGAGTATTTGCCAAGTTTTAATTACTTTTAATGAAGGCTGCGCATAATGAGAACATGCCTTGAACATGAATCTGTTTCATCCTTTGCACTGTCGTGACGGAGGGCATGTCAGGTACCATTTTCTGCAAGGGTTCCCTGCCAGGAAATTCCAACGACTGCCACCATAAGGATCTGGGAGGGATATTCTGGCGTGTCAGGAACACGCTGGGCCTCAGGAAGGATGAACTATAGAGATGACCCAAATCAAACTTGGTGCACGTGGGAAGCACATACAGAAAGCGTGCACTTTCTACACCATGAGGTGGCATGTGTATCATAGATTCCTGCCCGCTCTCAGGGAGGTCCCTTTTCAGGGGGGCAAAAGGAACAGGGCCCTTCAGGTGAGAGGCTGTAGAGAGAACCAATTATGTCAAGACAGTGTTTGCCCTGAGAATGAGTCGTCCCTCTGAGAGCAGTGCCACCCTGCAAAGACAGCCACAGCCACATCCACAGTGGTAGCACCATCATGCAAGCACGTCTCACAGGTGACCCTGGAACAGCATGGGTTTGCAGTACATGGGTCTACTTATACACGCATTTTCTTCCCCCTCTGCCAATCCTGAGACAGCAAGACCAACTCCTCTGCCTTCCCTCCTCCCCCTCCCTGTTTTTCTTCCTTCTCTCACTTTCCTCCTCTTCCTCTTCTCCCTCCTCCCCCCTTCTCCCTCCTTCCCCTCCCCCTCCTCCACCTACTCAATATGGAGACAACGAGGATGAAGACCTTTGTGATGCTCCACTTCCACCTAATGAATAGTAAATATGTTTTATCGCCTCCTTATGAGTTTCTTCATAACATTTTCTTTTATCTAGTTTACTCTACTTTAAGAATAAGTATGTAATACATGTAATATACAAAGCGTGTGTTAGTCACCGTGTTATGGGTAAAGCTTCAGGTCAGCAGTAGGCTACCCGTCTTTGAGTAGCGTTGGTCTTTGAGTCAGAAGTTATACATGAATTTTCAACTGCTAGGGGATCAGCACCTCTAATTCCCATGTTATTCAAGGGTCCACAGTGCATCCCACTTTCCTGGAGAGTGTTGTCTTAATTTTTCTGCTTCCCATCCACAGGGCTTGAGGCTGAAGATATAGGAATGTGATGTAAGCTACCAACAAGGCAAATAATAAAGTCAAAGAAGAAAGCAAGCACACGAAATACCTAAGTCAACACACCATCTCTCAGGATAAACACTCTCTTGACAAAATTATTTCTCTCTACAACCTCTCACCAGAAGGGCCCTGTTCCTTTTGCCCCCGCAAAAGGGAATTCCCACAGAGTAGGCAGGAACCAGTGATAATAACACCACCTCGAGATGCAGAAAGGACAACAGCTTGTATTGTTATGGAGAGGGGGAAGGTAGATAATAACCTGTTATACTCTTATAAGGAAAAAATCCTGTAGTGGGAGAGGGATTGATGAGCAAGTTCTAACTGGTGAGTTATTATGTAATAATGAGGAGTGCAGCATGAAGCCCAAGTCAAGATGCCAAAGAACCCTCTTGGTAATTACAGACCTCCGTCAGCAGCAGTGGTCGGTGGACTTGTGTTGAGAGCCTATTTTGCAGTAAGAGGAGAGGAGAAGCAAGACAAGGCAGGAATGGAGACCACCAGCAGGCTCTCTGCTGCGGTTTAAGAGTGAGAGCAGAACTATCCGTCGGTGAGGACTGGGTCAGACATCCAGAAAGTGAGGCCAATACTGGGGAAAAGACCAACCTACCACCAAAATTAGGAAAAGGCCATTGAAATTAGGGAAGAGGTATGAAAAACGATAAAATGGAAGGGTGCCAAGAAACAAAGACCTTCTCCTTCAAAAAAAATCCATGGACTGCAAGAGCAGTGGCCAGCCCCAATCCTTGTATTGTGACCGTGCCGTGTCGACAGGCATACTCGGCCCTTTTGTCAATAGATGCTTTTGCTTTTCCCACACAGCTTCCACTTACATGGCGGCATGGTAGGTTACCATGAATCATAGAAGCTCGTCATGAATCACGGAAGCTCGTCATGAATAAGCTGTAAGAGACCTTTGCCATCTTATATCCAGGAAGCCTGGAGAAGTGATATGACATGTCCAGTGTTAGCCAACAGCCCCAGCCCTTGGGTCAGCTTGAGAACCTGGATCTCTGGAGTCCAGTCCTATGTTTTTCTCTCTTAGTGTCCTCATTTTTTTCCCTGTTTGTTTCATGTTGCTAATTCCAATATTATGGTGACTGCTGTCTACACAACGACTCTAGCAGGAGTTTCCAAGCCTCTCAGCCATCCGTGTGTGTGTGCAGCATCATGCAGATGGTATATGTTTGCTCTAAAGGCAAACAGCTGCAGTGGAGGAAGCAATTAGCAAATTTCTGAATTATCCTTCTGATTCCACTTAAATTCCAAAAGCTAATTGGCCAAAATGTTCCTCCTTAATTAGAAGCAATTAATATGTGAAACCAGGTTTGCATTTCACAAGAGAGTGTGCATTTCACAATTGAAATTGCATAGTTCATTTACTAATGGTCTCTAATGGTCTGTAATCATAAGGCACACACAATTAAGGTGGGATTTTCAAAGCGTAAGTACGGAAGGAAGCCTGAATATATGAATTATTCTTCTGCTGCTGAGAATCCACTTTGGGCTGTAAAGTATCCACTTTGGGCTGTAAAACATACTTCATGCATGCACACGGTTGCCCAAACACATCCACATGCATAGGCAGTCCTGACCTGTCACCTTTGACCCCTTCTGAATTCCCTCCTCTCTACTCTCGCTCCCTCTCCCTGGGAAGGCTTGTCCTCTCTCCCTGACTCCACCAAGACACTCCCCCTCAGCAGCAATGCCAATAGAAATCTGTCCATGATAAAAACACTGATGGTTGGACCCCATCTTGGGTAGCAGTAATACCGATAACCAAAGCCACCGTTTCCTGCTTAATATGTGCCATGCTATAGCTTCTCTCACTAGATGAACCCAATAAATAAGATGTTGGCAGAGACTAGAAATGAGCAGGAAAGAGCGCGAAGATGCAGGAGGAAATACAAAAGATGAGAAAGACATGGGGCAGGGCAGCGAGGATGAGAAATAAAGAATTATGGAGGTGAACTCAGAAGGACAGAGGAAAGGGCCACACTTGAGTTAGAAGAAGTCAGAAGAATTGAGGCAAGGGCAGGCATTTCTCACTACACCACCCAAGTGATTTTAATGAGAAAGGCGGTGTTCTAAAGTGAAAATAGAAAGATGGATCATTAAAAAGCAGCGTCTTTGTTTTATGTACTGATGTTTTCCACTATTTCCTTTTCATTGTCCAAAATCAGAGTATGATAGATGTGTTTAGAGTAGGGTCCACAAACTATAGCCCGCAGGCCAAATCTGGACCCAACTTGTTTTGGTAAATAAAGTTTGCGCAACACAGCTCTGCCTATTTATTTATGTCTCGTCTAGGCCTGCTTTTGAGCTATAATGGCAGAGTTAAGTGATTGCAACAGAAACCGCATGGCCTATAAAGCCTAAAACATTTGCTATCAAGTCCTTTAAAGAAAGAGTTTGCCGTCCCTGATCTGGAGCGTAGTATCTCCACATCAAACCAAATAGGCACTTTTAGCCACTGTACAGACAGGCGCTGCTATTTCTTGATATTTCTCAAACATACCAGGCACTGTTCGGCCTCAGGGCATGCACTTATTCCTTCCTGCACCTGTAATATCAGTCTCCCAGACAGACACGTGGTTCATTCCCTTATGAAATTCAGGTCTTTGTAGAAATATCATCTTTTCATTGGGACCCTGCCTGACCACCCAGTTTAAAGTTGCAAATCCAGGCAGGGCGCACCTGTAATCCCAGCACTTTGGGAGGCCAAGGCGGGTGGATCACGAGGTCAGGAGATCAAGACCATCCTGGCTAACACGGTGAAACCCCATCTCTACCAAAAATACAAAAAATTAGCCAGGCATTGTGGCAGGTGCCTGTAGTCCCAGCTACTCGGGAGGCTGAGGCAGGAGAATGGCGTGAACCCGGGAGGCAGAGCTTGCATTGAGCCGAGATCGCGCCACTGCACTACAGCCTGGGCGACAGAGTGAGACTCCGTCTCAAAAAAAAAAAAAAAAAGTTGCAAATCCAATCCCCACCCCACTCAACACATCCCCTCTTCCTTTACTACTTAATTTTCTCCAGAGCATTTACCATTATCTAACATCCTTTATATTTTGCCAATGTATTTGTTTCTCTTTCTTATGCTGCTAGAATAATGTCAGCTCTTGGAAGACAGGGATTTTTTACTATTGTATCCACTACTTATTCCCAAAATCTAGAACAGAGCCTGGAACATAGTACTCTCAGTTTAGGACAGTATTTGTTATTTTTAAAAATGAGCCCTACAATGCATCTGCAGTATTATTCCTATTTCACAGATGAGAAAGCTAAATTCTGTGAGGTTAAATGACTTCCCAGAGATCGCAGTGCTAGTAAGGGGGAAAGGCAGCCATGGATTCCTGAGTTTGCAGGCTAAAGGATCGCGATGGGAACGGTTTCCAGAGCTACTGGTTGCTTCCACTGCTTGCTCATGCTGAAGCTAGCTCAGAGCGTAGCACCCTGCCTAGCCCCAGGCACCATGCTAAGTTCTGTGCAGGCTAAAATGATGAATATGACAGTTCCTGACAAAAAGAACCTTAAACTTCTTTAAGTTTCAGTGTCGAACTCCTGGGCTCAAGTGATCCTCCTGCCTCGGCCTCCCAAAGTGTTGGGATTACAGGAGTGAGCCACCACGCCCAGCCTACGATGCATTATTTTTAAGAAGGAGTATATTAGGTACAATGAGGCTCAAAGGGATGGATAGATCAGAAAAGATGTCCTGGAAGACGTGGCATTTGAATTTGGCCTTGAAAGCTAGGATTTCAGCAGATAGAAATTGTGGGAAGGGCATTATCAAAAGGAAGGAAGAGCTTGAGCTGAGTCCCAGAGGTTAAGAAAGTAGAGGTGGCGTGGCGCGGTGGCTTGCTCCTGTAATCCCAGCACTTTGGGACCGAGGCAGGTGGATCACCTAAGGTCAGGAGTTTGAGGCCAGCCTGATCAACATGGTGAAACCCTGTCTCTACTAAAATACAAAAATTAGCCAGGCATGGTGGCACGCACCTCTAATCCCTGCTACTTGGGAGGCTGAGACAGGAGAATCGCTTGAACCTCGGAGATGGAGGTTGCAGTGAGCCGAGATCGTACCACTGCACTCCAGCTTGAGTGACAGAGAGAGACTTTGTCTCAATAAAATAAAAAAATAAAATAAAATAAAATAAAGTAGAGCTGTGTCTGAAAAACAAACAGCCCATTTTGCAGGAGCAGATGCCACCCATGAGCTGTGGTTCTGAGTGTGGTTCTAGGACTGACAGTTTCAGTGCCAAGTGAGAAATTGCTAGACATGCAAACACATAGGCCCCGTCCCAGCCCCACTAAGTCGGAATTTCTGGGTTGGAGGCCCAGAAATCTGGGTTTCAATTAGCCTTCCAGGAGATTCTTAATCTTCTGAAAGTTAAGAAGTGCCCATGTAAGGTGCACTGGAAGAAGGTGACATTGAATGCTAAACTGAAGACAATGGCCATTATCTGTTTGCAAAGCAGTGACACCCTCTCGAAGACTGTTGAACAGATACGTGATTGTACCTGTGATTTAGAGCTCCACCAGATGGATGAGAAGTGCAGAAAGAGAACGTTGAAGTGGGAAGATCATAGAAACTTTTTATATTGGTTGCAAAATGGAAACAAAGAAGCAACCTGTTATTCTTCATAAACATGTTTCCCAACATCCACTCACTATTCAGGTCCCCATAACCTAATTTCCTTCTAGAAGAACCATCCCATTTCCCACTCTCAGTCTGTTTGGTTCAGACAGTGCTACCTTCATCGCAGGGTCCAGGGTTGTTCATGTGACTCAGACAGTCCAATAAGAGTATTACATTCTCTTGGCCAACGTTATTGGTTTGAGGATAAGAGCATGGACCAATCAGAATGTGTTACATGTTGTGAAGCTTTGTCTGAAACATAGAATGTGCTTTTCCATGGGTCTTTAATCTAAAAATCTGTAGCCTTAAGGGAATTGAGGGTGGGGGCCTTTTCTGAGAAAGGAGCGAATACAGCAGAAAACAGATTAAATGAAGGAAGAGGAAGAAGTCAACTCTGATTACATCATTTGAACCCCGGGTCAAGCTGTACCCAAAGCTAAATCTATTTCTGCTAAACTTTCCTTTCTAACAGGCCTTTGTGCTCAGGGCAATTGGAATGAGACTTTTTGTCTTGATTGACCCAAACTCAGTCATGGCTCTGGACTTCAGATAAGGGAGTCACAGACTCGTAAGATGTTTGCAGGCTTTGGACTATGATTCAGAGAAGAGAGGGAAAGTCAAGGGCAGTTGACAGTGTTGCAGGATGGATTCCATGAGAAGCAGACTGTGAGAGGGAGCGTTGTGTGCGCGAAGAGCACACGGGGGTGGTCCCAAGTCAGCGCCTGTGGGGGAGTGAAGAAGCAGCACTGCGCAGTGGAGGAAGACAAATTGTCATGCGGCTGAGGCTATGCGGAGCTGAGATGCCCTTTGGAGTTGGCTCAGGTTAGGGCAAGGAGGCCAGAGCCTCACGCCCTCACATTGACCCGTCATTGGATGCAGGTGGCCACCAGGAGACATGATCTTGGGCCACACGTTTCTCTTCCATACAGTGCAACTCTCAAAGAAGGATTCAACTGAGCCATCGGCCAGCGCACTCCCACAGCCGGAGGACAGAGTGCTGAGTCAGGGTGTGGGTGGAGGGGCAGGGCGCTCAGGACCACCAGGTTCCCAGCGGGGTGAGCAGCTGTGAGGAGACTGAGCCCTGCAGCTGGAATGAGGAAGTGGGAGGAGCAGATGGCATCAGAGAGAGGACAGATTTCGTTTTGAGCTGGTGGCATTTAAACGCTGGAGAAGGTGTCGACCTGGGATCAATGGGAATAGAAACCACGGTTGATGAACCCTGGCCCAAAGAGAGCACAGACAGAGATAGTGGGGAGCTCAGAGCTCAGGGAGTGGAGGGAAGAAAATGTGGAGCCCATAGGCCGGGCGCGGTGGCTCACGCCTGTAATTCCAGCACTTTGGGAGGCCGAGGCTGGCGGATCACGAGGTCAGGAGATCCAGACCATCCTGGCTAACACGGTTAAACCCCGTCTCTACTAAAAATACAAAAAGAAATTAGCCGGGCGTGGTGGCAGGCGCCTGTAGTCCCAGCTACTTGGGAGGCTGAGGCAGGAGAATGGCGTGAACCTGGGAGGCGGAGCTTGCAGTGAGCAGTGCTCAAGCCACTGCACTCCAGCCTGGACGACAGAGCGAAAGAAAGAAAAGAGGAAGGAAGGAAGGAAGGAAGGAAGGAAGGAAGGAAGGAAGGAAGGAAGGAAGGAAGGAAGGAAGCGAGCGAGCGAGGGAGGGAGGGAGGGAGGGGAAGGGGAAGGGAAGGAGGGAGGGTGGAAGGGAGGGAGGTAAGGGAGAAAATTTGGAGCCCATGAAGGGGAGGGAAGGAGAAGCTAAAGAGGCAGCAGAAACCAGGCCGTGTTGCCAGATGATAACAATATAAATAGCAAATGCTTATAGACTCTTGACTGTGTGCCAAACAGTATTTACTGTAGAACGTTGTTCTACATTCTTAGCTCGTATTATTTCTTCATAGGAAACAAAGGAGGTGACGGCCAGTGAGTGGGGTGGGGTAATCTGCTGATGAGCAGTTAAATCAGGGAAGTTAAATTAGCAGTTAAATTAGGGAAGCATCTGGACTCTGCATGTAAGGTGGATATTTTAAAAGTCATCAAAAAGGAGTTTGTGTGTTTGCTGAAGAATTGTGTCCCCACTCTCTTCATTGCTGTTCTTTTAACAGCTTTATTGGGATATCATTCACATACCATACAATTCACCCATGTAAAGTATATTATAATTCAATCATTTTTATATTCACAGAGTTGTGGAACCATCACCATAGGCAATCTTAGGACAATTTTGTTACCTTCAAAAGTAACTCCATACCCTTTAGCACTCACTCCCCCCCCCACTCCCCCCCCACACCCCCCCCTCACCCCGTCTGCCACAACCGGTGCCTGTTCACCTGTGCAACCCTAGGCAATCATGAATCTACTTTCTGCCCTGCTCTGGATGTTTCCTATGAATGCAGTCTTATAGTATGCAATCTCTTGTGTCTGGTTTCTTTCACTTAGCATAATGTTTTTTCCAGTTTCATCCATGTGATAGCATAAATCAACACTTCATTCCTTTTTATGTCCAAATAATATTCCATTGTATGGCTATCCACATTTTGATTGTCTTTTATCAGTTGATGAACGTGTGGATGATGTCTGCTTTTTGACTATTATGAATAATGCTGCTGTGAACATTTGTGCACAGGTTTTTTCAAACACTTGTTTTCCATTTTCTTAGGTGTACACCTAGGAGTGGAGTTGCTGGGTCTCTGTTTGGCTTTTTGAGGAGCCACCAAACTCTTTTCTGCAGTGGCTGCACCATTTTATCTTATCACCAGCAGTGTAAGAGTGTTCTGATTTCCCCATGTCCTCACCAATATGTGTGATTATCTGAATGTTCATTCTAGCCATCCTAATAGGGATGAGGTAGCATCCCAATGTGATTTTTTGGGTTCCGTGTAGATTAGACTGAACTTCTTGCCCATGCTGACATTAAACTCACATGCAAAGAGATGGACACACACACATCTCACATGGGGAAACGAGCTCAGGGGGGCGAACCAGGGTAGTCCCTTGGGAACGCCCAGCTCTGAAAGAGGAGAGAGGCACACAGGAAGAATAGGAGTGCTTGGCATCTGAAAGCACAGGGCGAGAATAAAGCCAAGCACCGACCATCCTAAGGAATGACCCGACCCTTGACCTTCCACTTCAGCAGTGTGAAGATATTCTCCATTTTGTTCTTGAAGTGGCCATGGATTTAGTCCACCCCATGTTCCACCCCCGCCCATCACCACCTGTTCTGGGGGCTGGGGTGAGGAAGGAAGGAGCAGGATGGGTCCTTTGAGCCCAATTAACACACACATTTTGCTTCCAAAGCTTATTGTGCACCTTATGCCAAGATTTGAGTAGGACTCAACTTAACCAGTATATGTAAAAGTCTTCTTGGAACTTGGAGAAAACAGATGATGCATAATGCTGTGTCGCAGATTATTAAATAATACTAACAGGCAGATCAGGGGCAGGCTTCAGGAAGGGGTAAGCACAGCCTAGAAATTCAGAGGCAGGAAGGATCACTGTGGGCTGGCAGGGCCATTTTGATATTTCTGTGGCAGGAGGGACTGGTTTCTGAGATGACCTTTCTGGCAGGGCTGTAGTCACCTGCCAACCTAAGAATGAAAGTTTAGGAGAGGATGAGAGCAGAGATAGTGTCCAAAATAGATTTGACGTCTTTGCCAAGGACTGTGCTTTACACTTATTCTCTATGTAACTTTTAGAGCAGGCCTGTGTGCCAGACATGAAGTGCCAATTTGCAATCGAAGAAGCTGAGGCTCAGAGAGGGTATCAGGTAGAGTTCAACCAGAGAAGCAGAGCCAATAGAAGAGATGAGAAATAGATAGACAGACAGACATATAGATGATAGATAGATAGATGATAGATAGATAGATAGTTAGATAACAGATGATAGAAGATTGATAGATGATAGATAATAGATGATTGATAGATGATAGATGATAGATGACTGATAGACAACAGATAGATGATAGATGATTGATAGATGATATATAATAGGTCATTATAGATAGATGATAGACTGATAGATAGATGATTGATAGACAATAGATAGATAGATAGATAGATAGATAGATAGATAGATGAAAGATAGGTGATAGATAATAGAGGGATAGATAGATGACAGATAGATAGATAGATGATAGATAGATAGATAGATAGATAGATAGATGATAGATAAATAGATAGATTAATTACCAAAAACACTGGCTTATGAAAGTCTGGGGTTGTCCTCAGGACAGACAGTCAGGAAGGGGAGATCATGAGCAGGCTGGAGCCCCATAGGCATGAGCTGAAGCCTCTTATTCATATACAATCTCTAAACATAGGAAAGCCTATACCTTCTTTTAAAGGTCTTCAAACTGATTAGGTCAGGCTCACCTATAATAACCTCGTTTTTGATCAGCTTGAAGGGGATTGATCTGGGACTTTCATCACATCTGTAAAATACCTTCACAGCAGTACCCACATTAGTGCTTGAGGGAATACCTGGGAGAAGGTGCATGCATGCTACAAAATGGCCACTGCTTCCCTTCTATCCTCCAATTCTCCAAAAAGAAAATCTCTTGTATCCCACCCTAACCAGAAACATACTCAAAAGAGAATGCTGGGGTCTGTAGCTGAGCCTAGACCAGGCAACACATCAGAAGCTGTCACCATCACAGATCACAGAGAGGTTAAGGAACTCTGTTGGTCAGGATTCCATTACAGGGAACAGATTTCACTCTCCCTAGTTTAAGCAAAAATATTTATTACAAGGTAATGAATGGTTTACAGAATTATTGAGAAGGCTGGAGGGAAAACTGTGGGATGAGCTTTCAGAAGCAATGCC
Source organism: Pan paniscus (assembly GCF_029289425.2). Lineage (NCBI taxonomy): Eukaryota > Metazoa > Chordata > Mammalia > Primates > Hominidae > Pan > Pan paniscus. Next base: position 44,019,615 of record NC_073260.2, read on the forward strand.
AATACAACAGAGGCAGACCACCAAGAGGGTTTCTGCCTCTTTTAAGATCAAGAAGCCACCAGTCAAACTGGAAAGTCCTTGACAACTCCTGAACCAAGCCACCAAAACCATGCTTCCCAGAAGAAATACCAGTAACAACACAAAAATGGCCTCGTACTCATTTCTGCGTTCTGCTTTCTCTGACCACACCAAATGTGTAGGACCTAAACACTAGGTCCTAACCCCTAGCTGCAAGGGAGTCTGGGAAATGTTTTCAGTTTCTCATCTCTGAGATACAAGATGAATGGACATAGAGTACCAATCCACGGCAGTAATACACTCAAGATCCTTCTGCCATGAAGGAGCAAAGTCAGGATTCAAACCCAGGTCGTGCTCTTGACCCCCAGAGTGCACTTCATCCCATGATCTGGAATGGCCTTTCTTCCCTTGCCACATTGGGGGCTTGTCTCAGTCTGTTTGCACTGCTATAACAAAATACCACAAACTGGGTAGCTTCTAAACAAAGACATTCATTTCTCATGGTTCTGGAGGCTCAGAAGTCCAAGATCAAGGTGCCGGCAGGTTCAGTGTCTGGTGAGGGCCTGCTTCCTGACTCATAGATGGCCCCCTCTCAATGCACCTTTGTAAGGTGGATGGGGCAAGGCAGCTCTTCAGGGCCTCTTTTATGAGGGCACTAATCTCATTCATGAGGCCCTCCCAAAGGTCTTACCTCCCAATACCATCACACTGGTGATTAGGCTTAACATGTGATCTGGGGGGACACAACTCACATCATAGCAGGCCTCTTTCTTGCAAGTATTTCTGGTCTCTTCTAAGTATACATTTACTGGCTATATCCACAGTTTCCATTCTTGTCATCAGCTGCAGAATATTCTGAAACAGTCCATACGGGAGGAAATGAAAATGATCAGTTTTTGTCTCCAGCCCATCTGCATCACCTCAGGATTGGGAAGGCTGCAGTGTGTACAATCCACTTTTCTTCCCGAGCCAGCCATGTTAAAATGCTTCTGTTTATGGATGTCTACAAAGCAGTGACTGGGCAATTCAGTCCAGTGGTCTCAGGGACCCCTGGAAACGTAGGAGGCACTTGGAAAAAAACAAAACAAAATCTATGGCCATGATAATAGAAAGTACCTGTAGTGAAAACCCTGCCTTCCTCGGGTCTTTTCTTTGTGTCCTAGTCTATCAGCCCCACACCCCAAAATTCCTAAATAAGCCCCAGTGAACAAACTTGGGCAGCTTCTGGGCAGGCACATGAGTGCCGCAGCACGGCGTTCTCGAAGGAGCTGCGACAGCCATGGAAGGCCAGTTCCTGAATGAAGAAAGACCTGCATGAGTCAGTGATGCTCCTTCACACCGGGAGGAACCTGGAAATAAACAGTTTAAAGGCTCTCAAGGGAACCAAATTCACATTCCGGGCAAATGTCCCTGTATTAGTCAGTTCTCGCACTGCTATAAAGAACTATGTGAGACCGGGTAATTTACGAAGAAAGAAAAACTTCTTTCTTCATAAAGAAAAACTTGACTCACTGTTCCACAGACTGAACAGGAGGCATGGCTGGGGAGGCCTCAGGAAACTTACGATCATGGTGGAAGGGGAGGCACGTCTTCCTTGTCACAAATAAATATGTACACAGGTTTTGCTATGCCACCCTTAGGTGTATACAGTTGAATACAAATGTGCAGTGTTTACATAATGAACCACCTGAGGAAAGGTTATTTCCTTAAAACAAAGGTTTAAATGGCTGGAGAAGGAGAAAGAAAGCAAAGGGGAAAGTGCCACACACTTTTAAAAACTAGATCTCATGAGAACCCACTACCATGAAAACGGCAAGGGAGAAATCTGTCCCCATGATCCAATCACCTCCCACCAGGCCCTTCCTCCAACATGGGGGATTACAGTTCAACATGAGATTTGGGCAGGGACACAGATCCAAACCATATCCATCCCTAACAGCAAAGTTTCAGGTACATGGTGCAGAACTCCAAAATTTATAAATCCAAACAAATGGATTTTTCCGACACAATTGTACAACTTCTTTGCAGGGAAGCATTCACACAGTAAACCTTTGTTTTAAGGAAATAACCTTTCCTCAGGTGGTTCATTATGTAAACACTGCACATTTGTATTCAACTGTATACACCTAAGGGTGGCATAGCAAAACCTGTGTACATATTTATTTGTGACAATTTATCTGGAAGATTAGAAAAATCCTTGCATATATTAGAAAAATATATGCAGAGACCATATATTTACTGACACTGAAAAATGTTCATGACCTACTATCAATGAAAACGTTGATTACCCAAAAATGTAGGCACATTATAATCCTGTTTCTGAAAAAAAAAAAAAATGTATCTTTATATAAGAGTAGAGGCAGGCCCGGCACGGAGGCTCATGCCCGTAATCCCAGCATTTTGGGAGGCCTAGACAGGTGGATCACTTGAGGTCAGGACTTTGAGACCAGCCTGGACAACATGGTGAAACCCCGTCTCTACTAAAAATACAAAAATTAGCTGGGTGTGGTGGCACGCACCTGCAGTCCCAGCTACTTGGGAGGCTGAGGTGGGAGAATTGCCTGAACCTGGGAGGCAGAGCTTGTAGTAAGCCGAGATGGTGAAACTGTACTCCAGCCTAGGTGACACAGCAAGACTGTATCAAAAAAAAAAACAGAAAATGTATATTTTTATTATATTATTATAGTATTCATACAGATGAAATTTAATATTGATTATTGATATCAACTTTATATTATTGAATAATTATAATTATTACTTAATATGTCATATATTATTCATTACATTATTTCCTTATATGATTTTTAAAAATTGTTTTAAATTACTTTTAAAATTTGCTGTGGGTACATAGTAGGTGTATATATTTATGGGGTATATTTGGTGTTTTGATACCAGCATGCAATGTGAAATAAGTACACCATGAAGAATGGGCTATCCATCCCCTGAACATTTATACTTTGAGTTGCAAACAATCCAATTAACACTCTTTAAGTATTTTTAAATGTACAATTAAGTTATTATTAACTATAGTCACCCTATTGTGCTGTCAAATAGTAGGTCTTACTCATTCTTTCTTACGTTTTGTACTAACCATCCACACCTCCCCCCAGCCCCACACTCCCCTTCCCAGCCTCTGGTAACCATCCTTCTACTCTCTATGTCCATGAGTTCAACTGATTTGATTTCTGGATCCCACTAATAAATGAGAACATGCGATGTTTGTCTTTCTGTGCCTGGCCTTTTTCACTTAACATAATGACCTCCAGTTCTGATATGACTGTTTTGTGGGATTTATACTTTGCGTGTATTTTTTGTTTGTTTGTTTTTTGAGAGGGAATTTCACTGTCACCCAGGCTGGAGTGCAATGGTGCAATCTGGGCTCACTGTAACCTCCGCCTCCCAGGTTCAAGCCATTCTCCTGCCTCAGCCTCCCTGGTAGCTCGGATTACAGGCGTGCGCCACCATGCCTGGCTAATTTTTGTATTTTTAGTAGAGACGGGGTTTCACCATGTTGGCCAGGCTGGTCTCGAACTCCTGACCTCAAGTGATCCGCCCGCCTTGGCCTCCGAAAGTGCTGGGATTACAGGCTGAGCCACTGCGCATGTGTATCACAGAGCCGTGTATCAGTATTTTTAAGTTAGTCTGTCAAAAACAACCTTGATTTCACGAGACACATGTTAAAGAGATTTTGTGATTGTCCTTTCTCCCTTGCTTTCCTCGTCTGGCTCCTGGCTGCCCCTTGGCCCGGCGCCTCTCGCTCGCTCTATTCCTTCTCCCCGCGGCTGCCTCGTGCCGGCCGCACCTTCTCGCCGCGGACCGGAGCCGGGGCAGGAGCCGGGGCAGGAACCCGGGCAGAAGCCGGGGCAGGAACCAGGACAGGAAGCGGGGCAGGAACCAGGAGAGGAAGCAGGGCAGGAGCCGGGCAGGAACCCCGCAGGAGCCAGGTGTCTGAGCCCCGCCCCGCCGCGGGGGAGAGGCCGCCGGGAGCCGGGGCCGCCCAGAGCCGCAGCCGCCGCGCGGGCAGGGCCGGGCCGGGCCGGGCCGGGCCGGGCGCGCGGGCACAAAGGGGCCGCTGCACATGGCAGGCAGGCGAGCAGATGCCAGCAGACAGCTTTTGTGAGTCCCTTCATGTTAATTAACTTTTGTGAGAACCTTCATGTTAATTAACTTTGCTTCAGCTTTCCCTAGACTTGAAAGCTCTGGAGTGGTTTGTTTTTGTAAAATGCTTTGACTCCAGGGAAAGCCGCTTCAAGGGGGAAAAAAGGAGAAACAAAAAGAAAGAAAGGGAAAATTTTTAAGTGGGGCTTTGCTTACCAGCAAATTTCTTCCCCTTGGCTCCGTCTCCCCCTCCCCCACAAGCAGGGACTCAACCATCAGAGAGAATTTTAATGGCCTTTTTCTTACCCTAAAACATAAACCCGAAGCAGACCTCCCCGTGGCAGTGGGGGCTCGGCTGGCTGCATCCGGGGACAGGGAACAGGTGTGTGCAGGCAGGGCCGCCTGTGTTTCCAAGGAAGCAAATCAAAGTGTGAAGGGCCCTGGACTAATGTACTCCCAGTTTAGAGAAATGGGGACATGGAGCTAGATTTGTGGGGGCCAGTTCTGATAAGTAACAAATGTGCTCACCCACAGAGTCTCAGGGCCCCAGGGTGAGATGCAGGGGGTGGGTCTGCTGCTTCCAAGACTTCTTCCTGGGACAGGACCGGTTGTTAAAGTTTAACCGAGGCCAAGTAAAAAGAGACAGTGCTGGAAAGTGGAAGATCTAGCCAGCCACCCAGCTGTTTATTAATATAAAGGCGGCACAGCATCAAACCACTGACTCAAACCACTGACTCACCTCTTCTTCCCCCAACATCTTCTTATGAAAATTTTTGAACAAACGGAAAAAGTTGAAAGAATTATGCAATTAATACCCATATACCCACCACCTACTTTCTGTAATTAATATTTTGCTATATTTGCTTTTATCACGCGTATGACCACCTGTCTGTCCCCATCTTACCTGTCCACCAAGTCGTCTTATTTTTAAGAATTTCAAGTTGCTAACATCAGTATTCTTCAATCTTTAACACTTCAGCATGTAGTTATCTAACTCTAGTTAGATAACTAGAGTTCAATCTTCGTTTATTGCTCATGGATTTTTTTCTTTTACTTTTTCTTTTTTTTTTTTTTTTTTTTGAGAGGGAGTCTCGCTCTGTCGCCCAGGCTTGAGTGCAGTGGCGCAATCTCGACCCACTGCAAGCTCAGCCTTCCAGGTTCACGCCATTCTCCTGCCTCAGCCTCCCGAGTAGCTGGGACTACAGGCGCCCGCCACCACACCCGGCTAATTTTTGGTATTTTTTAGTAGAGACGGGGTTTCACCACGTTAGCCAGAATGGTCTCAATTTCCTGACCTTGTGATCCGCCCGCCTTGGCCTCCCAAAGTGCTGGGATTACAGGCGTGAGCCACCGCGTGCGGCGGCTCATGGATTTTTTAAGGTAAAAAGTACATACAGTAGAATGCACAAATAAGTGGAAATTTGATGAATTTTCACAATGCATACAGTTTGCTTTTTCTTTTTACTTTTAATTTTTTTTTTTTTTTTTTTTTGAGATGGATTCTCGCTCTGTCGCCCAGGCTGGAGTGCAGTGGCACAATCTCGGCTCACTGCAAGCTCCGCCTCCCAGGTTCACGCCATTCTCCTGCCTCAGCCTCCTGAGTAGCTGGGACTACAAACTCCCGCCACCACGCCCGGCTAATTTTTTGTATTTTTAGTAGAGATGGGGTTTCACCGTGTTAGCCAGGATGGTCTCCATCTCCTGACCTCGTGATCCGCCCGCCTCGGCCTCCCAAAGTGCTGGGATTACAGGCGTGAGCCACCGCGCCCGGCCACTTTACTTTTAATTTGAAGTAATTTCGCACTTGCCAAAAAGTTGCAAGCACAATCCACAGATCTCTTATTTGCTCTTTACCCAGATTCCCACTTTTTTAACAAGTTGCAAGTAAGTTGCATACATTATATACCTTTATTTCTTAATAATTCCATATTTTCTAAGGACAAGGCTATTCTCTGATTTAGAAAATTTGATTTTGATATAACACTTTTATTTAAACTACTGTCCATATTCCAATTTTGACAACTGCCCCAGTAATTTTCTTTATAACATTTTCCTCCAATACAAGTTCCAGTCCTTTGCGAACTATGGTTTCAGCTTTACTAAATCTCTTTCATCTTGTTTAATGCTTTTTGGCTTAAATGCTACTTTGTCTTAAACTGTCATAACAATCCCTGAATTCTTATTGTTTCTATTAACCTGGTAAATTTTTGTTTTTATTCCTTATTTTTTACTCGTTTTGAATCACTGTGTTTTAGATGTGTCTTTTGATCACAGCATAGACTTCGGTTTTGCTGTATGAGCCAACTGTTCTGTTTTGTTTTGTTTTGTTGAGACACAGTCTTGCTCTGTTGCCCAGGCTGAAGTGCAGTGGCATGATCTCAGCTCACTGCAATTTTTGCCTCCCAGGTTCAAGCGATTCTTGGGCCTCAGCCTCCTGAGTAGCTGGGATTACAGGTGTGTGCCACCACGCCCAGCTAATTTTTGTATTTTTAGTAGAGGCAGGGTTTCGACGTATTGACCAGGCTGGTCTCGAACTCCTGACTTCAAGAGATCCACCTACCTTGGCCTCCCAAAGTGTTGGGATTATAGGCATGAGCCACCGTCCCTGGCCCTATATGAACCAATTTGAAAATCTTATCATAAATAGGTCAATTAAGTCTACACACATTTAATATGACATGTTTAATCTCGACTCTATCATATTACTTCATGTTATAGTTTGGTGTATATTTTATACTATTTATTGTGCTTCTTTCTCTATTTAGTATGTCATTCATATTAATTTTTTTTGAGACAGAGTCTCGCTCTGTTGCCCAGGCTGGAGTGCATTGGTGCCATCTCGGCTCACTGCAACCTCTGCCTCCCGGGTTCAAGTGATTCTCCTGCCTCAGCCTCCCAAGTAGCTGGGACAACAGGCACACACCACCACACCTGGCTAATTTTTCTTGTATTTTTAGTAGAGACGGGGTTTCAGTATGTTGGTCAGGCTGGTCTCGACCTCCTGACCTCAGGTGATCTACCTGCCTTGGCCTCCCAAAGTGCTGGGATTACAGGCGTTAGCCAACACGCCCAGCCATTCATGTTAATTTTTAAGGTTTCTTTTGGTATTTAAGAATATTTTTGTTCTAGTTATTACCTTTGTTTTCATATATTTTATGTTATGGTTTCCCTAACTCCTTTTCTTTCTTTACTTAATCTTTTATGATCTAACCTGTCAGTAGTGTCTTCTGATTCCCACATATTACAACTGGCAGTGATCTTATTCAGCCTTCCCCCTTCTCCTGTTCCTGTCTCCTCTCACTTTTACTGGTATTCTTCCTCTCTGCCAGAATGTATCACCATTATATGTTTTCCACCCATGTTCTCTCCCTTGTTTTACTCCTGGCTCTGCAATTAAACATATTAAGTGCTGGTTATTTTGCTGAAGTTTCCTCTATGATCACTTAAGGTTGGATGAAGTCTACTCTCCAGTGTATTCTTCAGGAAGAGCATTAGCACACTGTTCCATGGATAGCTTGGATGGATATTAAATCTGTGACTGGCACTTTCTTTCCTTGAGTCCATGAAAATGCTGCTTCACTCCTGCCTGACCTTTTCTGTGGCTGTGAGAAGCCTGATACTCTGCCTGATTTTCTTTCCTGTAAGTAACTGGATCTTTTTGCCTGGAGGCTCTGATGATTTCTTTCCTTTGTCTTTAAAGTCTAATCATTTTACCAGGATATGTTTTAGAGTTAATTGTCTGTTGTCAATTTTCTCATTTACACAGTAAGTTTGCTCTATATGTAGAATGAATTTTTTTTCATTTCCAGAAAGTTATCTTAGAATATAAACTTAAATATTAGCTCTGTTCCAATATTTTGCTTTCCTCTTTAGAGAGCACAATTATTCATATGTTGGACCTTCTCTGTCTGCCTTCCATTTCAACCACTTTCTGACTCTAACTTCTTTACCTCATTTTAAATCTCTTGGTCATTTGCCTACTTTTCTTCAGTATCCCTTATTAAATTTTTGTTGAATTCTGTTTTCCATTGGGACTTATAATTTGTTCTTCATTTCTGAAATAATTCTTTTTCTTTCGATATGTTTTTTGAGATTAGTCAATTTGTGTGGCATTTCTTCCTGTTTTATGTCCATTTCTATTCTTGGTTTTCTAAAAATTATGATTCTAACATTTTAAAAAAATCCATCTTCATGTATTTGGTTTAGGATATTTAACTGAGTTTGGAGAGTTGTGTAAAGTTTTATTCTACTTTCTGAATTTTTTTTTTCTTTTGAGGCAGGGTCTCACTCTGTCACCCAGGCTGGAGTGCAGTGGCACAAACATGGCTCACTGCAGCCTCAACCTCCCAGACTCACACAGTTCTCCTACTTCAGCCTCCCGAGTAGCTGGGACCATGAGTGTGAACCACCATGCCTGGATAACTTTTTAAAATTTTTTGTAGAGATGGGGGTATCACTATGTTGCCCAGGATATGAATGTTTTTTTAGAAAACACTTTCATCAGTCAAACATTACAATTAACACTTTCTGTTTTCTTCTTACATTTGCTTTATAGGAAGTCAGTTTGATTTTTTTCTATCTCTGGGTGTTTTGTCAGGAGGGTTCCTAGTTGAGTGTTGTCTTAAGATAGTTTAATTGAAGTGCAATTTATTTAATGGAAAATATTGTTGGCAGTTGTGGTGGTGATGGTGGTAAAGAAAGGGGACTGACAGATGCAGTGGTCAGCTGGTAAATGTTTAACAGCCAGATCTCCAAGAAAAAGTAGCCTGATTGGTAGCATTTGCCATGACACGTGTACTCCCACTACAGCTGATTTTAACCTACCAATGGGGTGTCACCGAACACAGAGTCGTGAAGAGATGATAATAACCAGTCCTCGTGAGCCGTTATGTTTACCGCACATTTTATTTCTCCTTTAATGTGCCCGTCTCACTTCCTTCTTCTCCGTCATGGCAGCATCTTCAAGGGCGAATCCCTTCTCTGTTCTTTCCCAGCAGCACTGCTTCTTCATGGCTGTGGTTTCCAGTGCCGTTCACTGCAAGCCCCCATGCTGTAACTGTGGCTTTCCACTACTATGTCCCGGACATGTGTTCAATACTTAGACACTTACTGTTGGGCTTTTCCAGGGTGAATTTGCCTGTGCTTCATCTGTATCTTCTACTTCCCTGTCTCATTTTTTATGGGCCTCTGAAAGCCCCTTCTCCATACTCTCAGCATCCACAGGCTTGTAGGTGGATGGTAGGACTCTCCTGGGATTTGGTATTTATTTCTCTATCTACAAGTAATTTGAAGACCATGGTATTCTCTGCCACTAATAATGCTAAAGGCATGATTCACGTGTAGTTTTGGGGGTGTTTTTGTTTTTGTTTTTTTAAGAGACAGGGTCTCACTCTGTCACCCAGGCTGGAGTGCAGTGGTGCAATCATAGCTCACTACAGCCTTGAACTCCTGGGCTCAAGCCATTCTGCCTCAGCCTCCCAAGCAGCTGGGACTAAAGGTGCATGCCACCACACCCAGCTAATTTTCTTTCTTTCTTTTTTTAGAAACAGGGTCTCACTATGTTGCCCAGGCTAATCTCGAACTCTTGGCCTCAAGCAGTCCTCCCAGCTCAGCCTATGTGTGGTTTTATTGACACTCATTGGTAATTTTATATTTGAGGGTGGATGTAGAAGAGAGATTTGGATTTAGGCAGCCACCAGTATCTCCCAGCCATCAAAACCCTTCTGGTTTTACTTTTTACTATCAAATTCATTGATTTTTTCAGTTTCATGTTGACCCAGGATGTGAGCTTTTCACTTTATTCCACTTCAAGTGAGATCTAGCCCCTTAGTCTAAGTCTGTGTGCCCCAGTAAGTAAAGCATGGTTTTAATATCCAGTCAGATTGATTAATATGGTGAGTGGTAAATGCCATACCTACAATTCTGGGTCAGTGGGGTTGGTGAATTGATCCAACCAAAACTTCAGGTCAAGTCTCATCCAGCTGTTCCTGTCAGCCTGACCTCAACATATGCCAATTAGGCAGAGATGCTTGGCCTTTGATGGCTGTGACAGAAGGAGAGGGAGGGGAATGTGTCAAAATAAGAGCATTTTGAAGCTGTTTTTAATTTTGATGTCTAATAGAATAGGACAAGTCCTCAATTAAAAGCTATTCAGTGTTCCTGTGGCCTCACTAATCACAAATGCATTTAATCTTCAATTGTTACTTCATCCCATCCCAGTGTGTCCCACTTATTAAAGATTTACTCATCTTTCTGTTTACCACAGTGCCTAGCAAAGATCCATGAGTAAAGTTGCTGATTTGTTAATTAATTTTATTTTACTTTGATTTTATATTGTAAAGCCGTTTTTTTTGAGAACCAACATAGTAAAATCATTGACTCAGCAAAGCACACAGGCTACAACTCCACACGCTCATACACTAGGTCATTCATTCAGTCAGTCAACAAACATTTTGAACACAAGCTCCAGGGACTGTTCTGAGGAATATGGTAATAAGAAAACTAATCTGGCCAGGTGCAGTGGCTCACGCCTGTAATCCCAGCACTTTGGAAGGCCGAGGCGGGCAGATCACGAGGTCAGGAGATAGAGACCATCTTGGCTAACACGGTGAAACCCCGTCTCTACTAAAAATACAAAAAATTAGCCGGGTGTGGTGGCAGGCGCCTGTAGTCCCAGCTACACGGGAGGCTGAGGCAGGAGAATGGCGTGAGCCCACGAGCCTGAGCTTGCAGTGAGCCAAGATCGTGCCACTGCACTCCAGCCTGGGCGACAGAGCGAGACTCTGTCTCAAAAAAAAGATCTCTTAGCATCTAGATTCCCATTGTTTTCACATTCTACTCCAGGTAGCGCTTCTTGATACATGTTAAGATTTAATTTAAAATCTTGCAGCCTTCTTGACTGTTTAAGTATTTTCAACATTTCTGACTATTCACTCTGCATCTTTGAGGCTTCTGAAAAGCAAACCTATTTTTCTTTCTCTCCAAAACACACACACACACACACACACCACACCCATACACGTATACACACAAATACTCACACCTCACAGTGGCGATCTCTGGCTAGCAGAAATATGATTTGTTTTGTTGGTTTGTTTCGCTTTGCTTGCCTATATTTTGAAATTTTCTTCGCTGTAGCAATATGGTTTCTGTAATAATGAACAGTTTGCCTGTTTGTTTGTTTTAACAATAAACTAAACATCGACATTTAAGTTTGCCTCCCAGGCAAATAAATAAAACACCGTTCTGTATTCTTACCAACACTTGGCATTATCAGAAGTTTCCAATTCTGGAAATCCAATGGGCATATAGGGTTATTCAGAGTGGTGTTAAGTTGCATTTCCTGATTATTAATGAGACAGCCATTGGTGTTTTTGTCTTGCTCTGCGTAAAACCTACCTTGTTTTAATTATTACATTAAAATTTTTAAAAAATAATAAATCCTGATATCTGGTAAGGCAGCTTCTCCAACCTTGGTCTAAATCTACACTATCCAATATGGTGGATACCCTCTACATGTGTTTATTGAGCCCTGGAAGTGCAGAGTGCAGCTATTCAAATTGAGACATGTTGCGAATATAAAATACACATCAGATTTTGAAAGTTTAGTACCAAAAAAGAATATTTGCTGATAATTTTTATATTGATTACATGTTGAAATGATATTTTGAATATCCCTGGTTAAGTAAAATATATTATTAAAATTAATTACAATAATTTCCTTTCACTTTTTAAAATGTGGCTACTAGAAAATTTTAAAATGCATAATGGCTTACATCTTTGGCTCATGTTATATTTCTCTTGGACAGTTCTATTCTAGAACAATCTGATTTTTTAATTTCTTCCTCAGTCAAAATTGGTACGTTACTTTTTATCCTACAAAATTTTCCATTTTGTCTAATCTTTCAAATGTATTAGCATAAAGTTGTTCATAATAATACATTATGATCTTTTAAAATATCTATAGCATTTGTAGTGATGTCTCCCTTTTTATAAGATTCCCAATTTGGGTTATTTGTGGTTTCTCTCTTTTTTCTTGATTAGTCATACCAGAAGTTTGTCAATTATTAATCTCTTTAAAGAACCAACTTTTGACCTTGTTGGTTCTCATTTTATATGTTTGCTTTGTATTTCACTAGCTTCTGCTCCTATATTTATCATTTTCTTTCCATCCTCTTTGTGTTTATTTTGCTGTTTCTTTTTCCAGTTATTGAGATGGAAGTTTGAATTGTTGATTTTCAGACTTTTTCCTATTACATTTTTTTTTTGACAGGGTCTCACTCTGTTGCCCAGGCTGGAGTATAGTGGTACAATCGTGGCTCACTGCAGCCTTGACCTCCTGGTCTCAGCCTCCCAAGTAGCTGAGACCACAGGTGCACACCACCAGGCCCAGCTAATTTTTTTAAATGTTTTTGAAAGATGAGGTCTTGCCTTGTTGCCCAGGCTGGTCTTGGGGGCTTAAGCAGTCCTCCTGCCTCAGCCTCCCGAAGTGCTGGGATTACAGCTATTCTATGTTTTATATTTCATATGTCTTAATATGTATTATTTCATTTTAGTTCAGTTAAGTATTTTCCAAATTTCATTGTGATTTCTTATTTGACTATAATATATTTAGGGTTGTCTTACATAATTTTCAACCAAGTGGAAATGTTTCCTTTTAATTATTGATTTTACTTTTAATAATTGATTTCTGACATAATTTCATTGTGATCAAAGAACATTCCTCTGTAAAATTTATTGAGACTTGCTTTTTACCTCCAATATATTGTGAATTTTTGTATATTACTTGTTTGCTTGAAAATAGTGTGTATTGTGCAACTGTTGGGGACAGGATCTACACATCATTTAGTTTAGGCTTGTTAATCATACTCAAATCTTCTATATCAACAATTTTTCTTTCAACTACTGAGCAAAGCGTTTTAAAATTTCCCCTATGATTGTGGGTTTATCTATTTCTTATTTTAGGTGTCACTTTTTGTTTAATATATTGAGGTTATACTATTAGGTACATACAAATTTAAATTTATTTTTATTGTGAATCTAGCCTTGTATCATTATGAACTGGCCCTTAAAGAATACATAAGTAATTATGAACAGAATGTTGATGGAAATATGGAGGTAAAAGCCTTTCTGATGTGGTCTCAGACGTAAATGAGGAGTGTTATTGGATGACGGTGGAAAGGCCATCCTTATTATACAGTGGCAAATAACTTGGCTGAATTGTGTTTGTGTCCTAGTGTTTTGTGGAAGGTAGTACTTGCAAGGGATGAAACTGGATATTTTACTGAGGAGATTTCTAAGCAAAATGTTGAAGAAGTGACTTGGTTCCTCCCAGTTGCTTGTAGTAAAATGCAAGAAGAGAGAAATGAATTGAAAAAGGAATTGTTGAGCAAAAATGAACCAGAGTTTAAAGATTTGGAAAATTCTCTGTCTGTTCATATGACGAAAAATGAGAAAGTGTGTACTGAAGAGAACACTAAGGGTGTGGTGGACCAACCATTTCATAAAGAGATTAGTGTGGCTGTGTACCATGAACTTAATCAGCCATTTCAACAGAGGCCGGGAATACAGATGGGATTACACCTGCAGAGACACTGCTGGCTGGGACTAAAAAAAACAGAACATGGGATGGAATGAAGGAAGGCCGTGACTTTGTGCTATCATCTAGTAAAAGGGATGAAGGGCCCCGAGGCAATTTGGAGGTCCTCTGCCTCCAATTTGAAGGACCATTGCCTTGGTTTCAATAGTCCAGACAGCTTCCAACCAAAGATGTGGAGGCACAATCTTTGCCTGGTAGAGAAGCTAGGGGTGCAACTTCTGGCCAGGAGAGCTGCTGGGGTGGGACCTTTACCCTAGTGGCTCCAGAAGGCAGGGCATCAAACCAAGGATTACTCCCAAGCCTTAAGATTTCATGGAGTTTGCTTTGTAGTTTGGACTTGCTTGGGACTGGGTCACCCCTTCCTTCTGTGTTTCTTGCTTTTGGAATGGGAATGCCTATCCTATGCCTGTCCCACCAATGTATTTTGGAAGTATACAACTTGTTTGGTTTCACAGATTCGCAGCTGGAGAGGAATTTTGCCCCAGGATGAATCATACCTCAAGTCTCACTGTACCTAATTAGAAGATATTTAGAAAAGACTTTGGACTTTAGACATTAGCGTTGTTGCTGGAATGAGTTAAGACTTTGGAGGATGGAATGAATGTACAGATGCTCCTTGACTTAGAATGGGGTTATGTCCCAATAAACCCCTTGTAAGTAAAAAAATATATAAGTAAAAATGCATTCGGTACCCTGATAAACCCATGGTAAAGTCAAAAAATCAGAAGATGCTTTTCAACTTACAGTGGGGTTATTTATTTCCTGATAGACCCATCGCAAAATTTAAAAATTGTAAGTTGAACCATCATATGTTGAGGACAATGTGTATTTGGCACATGAGAAGGACATGAATTTTGGGGGGCCAGGGGTAGAATGCTATGGACTGAACTTATGTGTCTCCCTAAAATTCGTACGTTATGACCCTAGTTCCTAATGTGATGAGGAAATAAATGTTCATTGTTTAGGCCACCCAGTCTATGGTATTCTTTTTGTATCATCTTGCACTGACTAAGACAGGCATTTATGAAATACAGTTGCTCTGGCACTAAAAGGAACAAATGATATGCAGCAGTAAGGATGGGTGTTAAAAAATATTGTGCTGAGTGAAAAATGCCAGACCCTCCCACAACATATCCTCTACGTAATTCCATTTATATGAAGTTCTATCATTGGCAGGACAAATCTAATGTATGTGATTGAGATCAGATCAGTGGTTGCTTTGGGAGTATGAGGTGGGATTAACTGAGAAGGGGTACAGGGAAACTTTCTAGGGGATAGAAATTCTCCGTATCTTCCTCAAGATATTAATTTGTCGAACCCCATGGAACTCTACAATTAAGACCTGTGCATTTCACTGTATGTAAATGATACCTCAGTAGTGTGATCTATATGTGTGTGTATATACATGTGTGCGTGTGTGTGTATCTGTTCTTTGCCCTGCCCCCTTTCCATTCCTGCCCTGAGAAGATAGAAGACCTAGGAAGTAGAGAATGCAGTCCCATAGAAAGGAAGGCAGTCCAAAGGATGGCCATAAAAGAAGTCCTAGAAGGACTGAGAAGGAGAGTGGAGGGTTCCAGCAGGGACGTCTACAAGAAAATGGTGGCCCAGATGGATGACTTCATGAGGAAGCTGGAGGAAGTTGTGGGAAGTTATACCAGGAAGTTATTAAAAGGTGTGAGAAAGAAAACTAAGGAAAAAGAAAGAAAAGCAATCATTAACATGAGGAGGCAGGGGGCAGTAAGGACAGGGGCATGGTCACAGTACCCTACAGTGCTCGGCTGGGAGTAATATGTACATAGGATAATGTAAACACTATGTGTTATTTAATCCTACAATTTGCAATATAATTATATTGAAGGACTGCTGAGGGAGGGCTGAAGGATGGCTCCTTGACCATCATGTGAAGTTAGTAGTTAAAACAGTTGAATCAGAAGAGGTCAGGGTGCACACATTACTTAGAATCAAGAACATGTGAATGCCAGGAAAAAAAATTGCTTAAAAATTATGTGGACTTTAAATTCTATCTACCAGGCCACATTAGTCTTTTCCAGTAACAAAGTTGAACCCTCTAAGGAGATTTCTAGGGCAGTTTGAAAAAGACCCAAAGCTGTTTACTAATGTAGTTTATTAATTAAAGTGGCCCTGGAGTCACACACCACAGGTACTACAATTTGTCATGACATTTGGCCCTCCATGTCCAAGGGTTCCACATACACGGATCAACAAACCTCAGATCAAAATTATTCAAAAAATGAAAATAAAAAATAATAATGCAACCATATGACACCTTCCAGTTGCCTGACTGCCTCTTCACCTTTCCCATGGGAACTCCAGCGTCTCCTTGGCTCAAAACGGACCCCAACAGCTCCTGCACCACTGGCGGCTGCTGGCCCTGTGCTGGCTCCTGCAAATGCAAAGAGTGCAAATGCACCTCCTGCAAGAAGATCTGCTCCTGCTGCCCTGTGGGCTGTGCCAAGTGTGCCCAGGGCTGCATCTGCAAAGGGGCAACAGAGAAGTGCAGCTGCTGTGCCTGATGTGGGGACAGCCCTGCTCCCAGATGTAAATGAAGCAACTTGGATACAAACCTGGATTTTTTTTTTTGTACGACCCTCAGCCATTTGCTACATTCCTTTTTCTATAAATATGTAAATAACAGTAAAACACTTTTGACTTAAAAAAATAATGCAACAATATGAAGTAATACAAATAAAAATACAGTGTTAACAACTATATACATAGCATTTACATTGTTCTAGGTATTATAAGTCATCTAGAGATGATTTAAAGCATATGGGACAGTGTGTGTGGGCTATGTGTACATACTGTACCATTTTATGGAAGAGACCTGAGCATCTGCTGCTTTTTAGCATCCACGGGGGTCCTGAGACCAATCCCCTGAAGATACTTAAGGTTGGCAGTACTCATTTATTTGTTTACTTGTTTTCAGAAGTTCACACTAAAACCAGGTAAGCAAAAATTATTGACGGTAGCTCTGAAGCAAGCAAGAGGGAGGAGCCCTTACCTCCCTGCTGTGGTGTGGCAGGAGTCCCTCTCCTGAAGCCGTTGGCAAGACTAGACCTCTCTCATACATCCCCCACCGCAGCCTCATTATCAGCCAGTCAGTTCAATATGATGTTTCCTCAACTCTCAGATCTTCTGTTCCAAAACCCACCTACAATTTGATAACAGCTTTGCAGCTGACAAGCCTACTTTGACCTGAATTGCAAAATGCATCTCAATTTCAGAAATATTAATATGTGGAAAACCATGTATCTCTCCACCACAGATTCCGTTAAAGGACCCTGGTTTGGGTCTTGTTCCACACCTCCCATCTTGGCCTATTGGTGGAGGTATTTTTGTACAGCTGAACAGTGTCCCAGAGTCCCCCGACAGCTCAGGCCTTCATGCTCTTGGCTATACCGAGTGTTGGCTGCCCACAGCTCTCAACTGAATTCCTCTCTGTGATTTGCCTTCAGCTCAAAACAGCCACTTTCCCGAGTTCATGCCCCTTCCCCAGGACAGCTGTGTCCAGTGGGCGATGGGGCAGGGGTACAAAAGCCCCGCCCTCTGAGGGCTCTTTCCACTTCAGACTTGCCCTGGGGTCGTCGGAGGCCTCGTGGAGACTGCCTTGCAGCTCAGCATCTCTCTGCCTCATCCTGCCTCTTTCTCTTCCTTCACAGATGTTGATCCTGGGAGTACCTCAATAAACTTCAGGAGGCAAATCTCAGAGTCAGCTTCCTGAGGTCCCAAATGGGACAAAGTCTCATTTCAGCCTATTGTCGTTCCCTTCATGCCGTAGGCATTTCAGGGGTTCATGACTGACCACCCCGTCCAGTCTCTGTGCAGACATGAACCCATTACACGTGGAGCCCTCCCTGACTTCCTAAGGCCCTGAGCTGGTGCTTTTCTGGGCCAAGCCCATCATGAGGCTTCTGACAGATGAGGTGACCATCCTGCTCTGCTACTGACGTGACATGTGGCTTCGGCAGATTGCTCACGGTCCCTCCGCCTCCAGGTCCTCATCTGTCAAATGGGAGGATTCAGCAGGAGGACTGCGGTGAAGCATTAAGCAGAGGCCTGGCACATGGCAGGGGCTCATTCCTTTTTCCTGTATCCCATTCCAGGTCGTCCAGTATCCCAGTCATCCGCCTGACCTGCTCCTGTCTGAACATCCTACCGCGAGTCAAGGCAAATGGGCTCAGCTGCTGTTCCACTCCACCCAGGCTTGGAGTGGACTCCCCGTGAGCCTGCAGAGGGGCAGGATGCTGAGTAGCAGGCCATGCGGGTGCGCCCGGGGTCTCACCCCAGCCCCAGGGAAGAGGCTGTTTCATTCAGTGAACCAAGAGGTGATGAAGGGGAGAGCTCAAGCGGCCTCCTGTTCCCTTGGGAACTTGAGGGGGTGTCGGGATGTGTTCCCTTTCTGCACTCAGCTGGGAAAGAGCTGGTGGAGAATTTTCCCTTCTGAGCAGAGAGAGAATTCTCTTCCCCTCCCCTGCCCCGCCCCCGCCCACTCCCACAGCCACCAGTTCTCTGGGCAACCCTAGTTAGCAGTTTGGGCCTTTCTTTCTGCACACAATTGACCTGGAGGGCCTGAGTCTGGTCCATTCAGAGGCCACATGGAACACTCTGTTTTTGTCACTGCCCTCTCATCTTCTAGAAGCATAACCTTATCCAACAGAAAGAGGCAAAAGCGATTGGGCCCGACCTCTCCCAGTGACAGTGTTTGCACTTCATTCCATGGCACAGCATCTTCTGTAACTTTAAGATTTAACATTTCAGATTATTTTCCACTGGGGCTCCCATCGATGCTGAGTTCTGGCTACTTTTTTCCCCTGATGCTGAAAGGTTCGATTCTTCCATCTATCCATCAACAAATCGCATTGAATGACGGTGCTCAGTGACCCAGGATGCCACTGGAGACAAAACACACTATACATATTTTCTGGTCTCCCTGGAAAATTAGTGCAAACACTTTCATCACTGCGGAGAAGGGAAATATGCGCGGAGCTGTGAAAATCTGCTTTGTTTTTTGTTTTTCTAAGAGGAGATTTCCCCCTCCTTCAAACAGTGAAATTTATATTGTTCTTTGTCTGCAAATTAACCAGTTAAGTAGAATTCCTGTATGTCTCTTTCACTTTCTGCAAGCCAAGGCCCCTCTTTCTCTCCACCCTGTATTCATACATAGTCCAGGATCACCCCCTGTCCCCCTCCAATGCTGCTTGAAATTTCATTCCATTTTCGTCCTGACTTGTTCAAAGTAACATTTAAAATATTTTAATTCAAATTCTTATCTCATCCATCCTGTTTAAGTTCCATTTTAAAGAATCTTCTTTTTTTATGAATGGTCTGTTTTTGATTCAGTGGAAAACTTGGGCTGCTCAACCCTTTCTCTCTCCTGTTAAATTTTCACTTTTATGAAGAGATCAGATGTCACCCTCTGGAAATGGAGCGGGAGGAGACCCAGGAGCTCTGGCCCTCCCTGCAGCCCCGCGTGGTGCTCCCTGTGCAGCCGCTCCCCCTGTTCAGTGGAGAGGACAATTAATCTCCCACTACACAGAAGTGGTGCCTGAATGCACCAAGATGAAAATGTTTGTGTACAGGGTGGTCTATTTAAAACAGTTCCCATATGATGCAATGCAGCTTGACAAGGAAACTCTTTCAGATGACTCACCATTTCACAATAACAATTAGCATTTGAGAATCTTGCATAGAACACCCAGCAGAAGAATATTTTATTGATTTCTTAAGAGTTTCCACACGCTGGCTGGGGCTTCAATCAAGACAACCTATTAAAGACTGATGTCCAATTTCATTTGTATGAGTTCGCAGTAAGGGAGATAAAGTTTAACAGTGCAAAAGAGAAGGACTTAGGAAATGCAGACTTCAAATTCAGATAAGCCATCAGTGGGACCTAGTTTTTCAAAAAACCAATAAAATGTCTGGATGCATTAATGAAGGCATAATATTTCAAATGAAGGAGGTGATAATCAATCACATTGTATTCTTTGATGGTCAGGCTATATTTGGAGTATTTTTTAAGTTACAGGCAATGAATTTTAAAATAACCAGAAAGCATCCAAGGTAGACAATCTAAATAATGAAGACTCTGAAAACTAGATTCTCTAGAAGAACAGGATTCTGCATTAGAATTGGGTTGCAGTCCTAGCAGTCCCTTACCAGCTGTGAGCTTAGGCAAGTTACCTAATCTTGCCTCAATATCCTCATCTACAAAAAAGATGATGATAATTTTTAAAAACCCATACCATGGGGTTATTCTGAGGGTTAAATAATTCATACATAGTTAGTGGCAGAGTGCCTGGCACATAGCATGTGCTCAATAAATATTAGATATTGTTATTAATGTTGACAACAAAAACAGTGATTATGATACCACCTTATGGTGGTATAGCGTTTTCAGTTTATAAAGTGACTTTATATCATTATGTTTTCTAATGTTCATGTTTAATACGATTTGGTCATTACTATCCTCATTTTTGGAGGAAGAGAACTTTGGGGTCATCTGCCCTGAGAGGGCCTTTCCTTCCTGCTCAGCTTGGCTGGGCACCAGCCTCCTATGCCACCTCCAGGCAGTCCTCACAGCCTGGGGCGCCTCTGGCCCCCAGCAGCTGACCCTCCTCCTGAGGAGGAACCAGCCCTGGAGGGAGGACCCCTGACGATGGATTTGGCCATCTTTGTGATTACAAAGTTTCCAGTCAGCCTCGCCATTCAAATCTCATCGGTCCATCTATGCAAAAAAAAAAAAGCAAAACAAAACAAAAAATTGTGTGTATGTGTATGTGTATGCACATACACATCCATGTTCGAAAGAAAATATACCGCAAGGTTAACACTGGTACTCTCTGCGTAATGGATTATAGGTATTTTTAAATCTTTCTTTCTAAGGTGTATTTTCTAATTTAAATTTTTTTTTCACTGTGGATTTGTATTGCCTGGGAATAAAGAACTAAGAAGTGCTTCACAACAGCATGGGGCTGTTGTGACCGGTTCATTGTAACTAACATTAGAAAGGCCCACAGTTTATAAAAGATGATGAATGGGCAGAACCTGCTAGCATCCATCCAATATCCGTTCTGTCCTTCTCCCTAACCACCGTGATTTTGACAGGGCAGCACTGGGCCGAAAAATTACACACCTTCATTTGCAGCCAGGGGTGGTCACACAGCCCAGTCCTAATGGATAAGATGAGAGCAGAAGTCGCTGAGTGAGAATTTAACTTTATTCTTTTGTTTTTGTTATGATTTTCTTCTACCATATACTTGCAGCAATAGGAAGACTTTATTGTTGTTATTGTTTTGTTGTTATTGTTTTTGAGTTGGAGTCTTGCTCTGTCACTCAGGCTGGAGTGCAGTGGTACGATCTCTGCTCACTGCAACCTCCACCACCCGTATTCAAGCAATTCTCCTGCCTCTGCCTCCCGAGTAGCTGGGATTACAGGCGCCCACCACCAAGCCCAGCTAACTTTTTGTATTTTTAGTAGAGACGGGTTTTCGCCATGTTGGCCAGGCTGGTCTCAAACTCCTGACCTCAAGTGATCTGCCCATCTCGGCCTCCCAAAGTGCTGAGATTACAGACATGAGCCACCACACCTGGCCCAGCAATAGGAAGACTTTGTATGAAGCATGAATTGCAGCATTTTTTTTCTACCTAAGAAAACATTACAGCCCAGGCACAGTGGCTCACGCCTGTAATCCCAACACTTTGGGAGGCCGAGGCAGGCGAATTGCCTGAGGTCAGGAGTTCAAGACCAGCCTGGCCAACACGGTGAAACCCTGTCTCTATTAAAAATACAAAATTAGCCTGGCATAGTGGTGCATGCCTGTAATCCCAGCTACTCAGGAGGCTGAGGCAGGAGAATCAGTTGAACCGGGGAGGCAGAGGTTGCAGTGAGCCAAGATCATGCCATTGCACTCCAGCCTGGGCCACAAGAGTGAAACTCCGTCTCAAAAGAAAAACAAAAGAAAAGAAAGAGAGAGAAAAAAAAGAAAGAGGAAAGAGAGGAGAGAGAAAGAAGAAAGAAAGAAAGAAAAGGAGAGAGAGAGAAAGAAAGGAGGAAAGAAAGAAAGGAAGAAAAGAAAGAAAAGAAAAGATTACTGCAGAACTGAAGATTGTGCAAACCAGGTGGGAAACACCTGGGACAGCATATGGGCAGGATCCTCAAGAAGGTGCAACTCCCCTTTGCACTCCTCACAAAAATGTGGGGTTGTGGTTAGATTCCAAATTTGGAGGTCTTTTCAATTGATCTAGACCAAGCAATAGAAGTAGACCAAGGAAAGGGAGGCAAGCGAGGTGTGAGTTTTTTCTTCTCCTAAGTTTGGTAATTCTGAATGTCACAAAGGTCCTTTGTTTAAGAATCCTGCATGTTCCAAGCAATTCCTGGAATTTCTTAAATGGCTTCCATTTTCCTGGAGGAGAAGCTCGTAATGGTCTGCTTGGCTCTCTGCCTTTATAGCCTCTACTGGAGCCACTTAACCCGCAATTTGTAGGTTCAGCTGTACCCCCAGGCCTAAGGCCACCCCTGTCCCTAGGTGAGGGAAGATAAGTTCAACCCAGCCTACCCTGCCTCTGTCCTCCCTGGTCACCTGGCTCATCTACAAAAAGCGAAGATTCCCCCTTAGTGTCTGGCAGAGATGCACATTTACTCCTGGGTAGAAGTTAAAAAAACAAAAGATGTATTTGCTTTTTTTTAAATCTGCTTGGAAATATAAACAAAGGTGAAATCTTATAAAATAAAGTGTTCCAAAAACACTTGCCCAGGTATCAGCACTCCTAGGTGGTCAAGCCGTTTAATGCGTGGGGACCTTCTGCTTCCAAGTGGTCACAGGAGGCTTAGGGGATCCTTTAGGGTTTATTCTAATTTTCCAGGAAACATCCCATTTAAAGGGAGAAAAAAAACACTTACAAAATTTCCCATGAAGCCTCCGCTATACAACACTTAATAGAGAGGCTCTTCCTTTAAAAGCTTGCACATTTTCATACTATCCCATTTTTATTCACACTGGTCAAAACTGTGCTATTTTTTAACTTAAGGAAAGTAATTTGATGAAATTTAACAGCCCTAATGAACTAAGCGGAAGAAAATGCAGAAGGCTTTAACAACAGCAAACCTATTGAAACGAAAGACCCTATACATTGTTCTACTGACAGACTTACCAGCAGAGCAAACCAGATGTAGGTTGCCAAGGGAAGTTCAGCTTGTAAATTGTAAGAAAAGAGTATACTGCCAGGCTCTGCTGGGCTCTGTTATTTCTTCATTAAAATGCACTGTCAATCAGATTGAAAAGAAATGTCTAATTAACACCATAGGGCACCAAAAATTTAGCGTCAGAAACTCAGCTGCTATCCCTTTTTACAACTGTATCTCTCTGAGCAACTCCAGTCCTCTTTCCACCCTTTCCCCACGCCATTGCCCCTCCCCCATATCCTACTTGCTTATGATTAAAAGCATCAGAGAAATTGCAAAATGCATTGCATTACACAATTCCTTCTTTATAGCTGTGAACCCACTAGAACTAAAGTTTCCAGCAACTTCATTTCTTTTTATGCCTTGTATCCATGCAAGGACCCAAAGACAATGGAACATAATGAAAACCAACAGGTTCCATCCTGAGGTCTCCTCTTTCAAGATGTGGAAGAAGGAGGACAGGTCTAACCTGGAGTAGCCTAGTCCAGGCTCCCCAACTCCCCAACCTGTTTGACTTTGGGGATGTCCCTTCATGCTGATGAGCCTCAGGTTTACCACTCAGAAAACAAGTAAGGACGAAGGGCTCAACCACCTACTTCAAGGATCCATTGAGGCAGGGTGTGTGAAAAGGCTTCCTAATATTTAATGCACCATTAGTACGACTCCAGTCTCAGAAGGGCTGGGTGGAGTCCCTATTTTTTTTTGTTAATAGGAGGCTGACTGCGTTCTGGTGCTTCTTGAAAGGTCATGGTTCCCAAGGTCTCCCCAGGTCACAGTGGCTGAGTGGAAGCTGAGGATGAACCCAGGGATTTGGGTTTGGGAACGTTCTAGAAGGGAATACAAGGTATTAGTGACTCTAAGGCTTAGAGCAGAATCCTCCCCCACTCCCTTGCCATCCGGGCACCAAATACTGTTGATTTCTCCATTGTGATGCCTTCTCCACCTCCATACACTCTTTCCACTCTCATCACTTCTAGGGAAACACACTGGTACTCCTACGATGGGATTTGTGGTTAATCTTTACGCTACCCTCACCCTTTTTGTCCCTTCTGCACATGCCTACCAGATTAGTCCTGGTTAAACCCCACTTAGCATATGTCAGGCTCACTGTTTGGAGATTTCGGTGGTTCCATCATGTTCATATACAAAGTCCCTCTTTCTTCACTGGGCATTTTAGGTCCCACAGTGATGCACTGTCTGCTTTGCTGACTCACTCTCTTCTCTTCCATTTTAAGTCCACCCGGTCATTTGAAAGTCTCTTTTTCTGTAAGTGTATGTTTCATAGCCTCTTTTATTTCTTGAAATATATTTCTTCAAATATATTCCAACTGGTCATTGTGCATTCTGTGCATGGGCATTCTTTTTTTAATTATTATTTCAATAGGTTTTTGGGGAACAGGTGGTGTTTGGTTACATGAATAAGTTACTAAGTGGAGATTTCTGAGATTTTGGTGCACCCATCACCCAAGCAGTGTACACTGTACCCAATGTGTAGTATTTTATCCCTCACCCCCTCCTATCCTTTCCCCCAAGTCCCCGAAGTCCACTGCATCATTCTTATGCCTTTACATCCTCATAGCTTAGCTCCCAATTATGAGTAAGAACATACGATGTTCGGTTTTCCATTCCTGAGTTACTTCACTTAAAATAATGGTCTCCAATTCCATTCAGGTTGCTGCAAATGCCAATATTTTGTTCCTTTTTATGGCTCAGTAGTCTTCCCTGGTGTATATATACACCACATTTTCTTCATCTACTCGTTGACTGATGGGCATTTGGGCTGGTTCTATATTTTTGCAATTGCGAATTGTGCCGCTATAAACATGAGTATGCAAGTATCTTTTTTTGTAAAATGACTTCTTTTCCTCTGAGTAGATACCCGGTAGTGGGATTGCTGGATCAAATGGTAGATCTACTTTTAGTTCTTTAAGGAATCTTCACAGTGTTTACCACAGTGGTTGAATTAGTTTACCTTCCCATCAGCTGTGTAAAAGTGTTCCCTTTTCACCACATCCATGCCAACATCTATTATTTTTCAATTTTTTGATTATGGCCATTCTTGCAGGAGTAAAGATATCGCATTGTGGATTTGATTTGTGTTTCCCTGATCATTAGTGATATTGAGCATTTTTTCATATGTTTGGTGGCCATTCGTATATGTTCTTTTGAGAATTGTCTATTCATGTCCTTAGCCCACTTTTTGATGAGGTTGTTTTTTCTTGCTGATTTGTTTGAGTTCCTTGTAGATTCTGGATATTAGTTCTTTGTCAGATGTATAGATTGCAAAGATTTTCTCCCACTCTGTGGGTTGTTTACTCTGGTGGTTATTTCTTTTGCTGTGCAGAAACTTTTTAGTTTAATTAAGTCCTATCTATTTATCTTTGCTTTAGTTGCATTTACTTTTGGGTTCTTGGTCATGAAGTCTTTGCCTAAGCCAATGTCTAGAAGGGCTTTTTCAATCTTATCTCTTAGAATTTTTATGGTTTCAGGCCTTAGATTTAAGTCTTCAATCCATCTTGAGTTGGCTTTTGTATAAGGTGAGAGATGAGGATCCAGTTTAATTCCTCTACATGTGATTGGCCAATTGTCCCAGCACCATTTGTTGAATAGGGTATCCTTTCCCCACTTTATGTTTTTGTTTGCTTTTTTGAAGACCAGTTGACTGTAAGTATTTGGCTTTATTTCTGGGTTATTCATTCTGTTCCTTTGGTCTATATGCCTGTTTTTATACCAGTACCATACTGTTTGGGCAACAGTGTCCTTATAGTATAGTTTGATATCAGGTAATGTGATGTCACCAGATTTGCTCTTTTTTCTTAGTCTTTGCTTTGGCTATGCAGGCACTTTTCTGGTTCCACATGAATTTTAGGATCGTTTTTTCTAGTTCTGTGAAGAATGATGGTGGTATTTTGATGGGAAAAGCATTGAATTTGTAGATTGCTTTTGGCAGTATGGTCATTTTTACAATATTGAGTCTACACATCCATGAGCATGGGATGTGTTTCCATTTATTTGTGTCATCTATTATTTCTCTCAACAGTGTTTTGTAGTTTTCCTTGTAGAGGTCTTTCACTTCCTTGGTTAATTATATTCCTAAGTATTTTATTTATTTATTTATTTATTTGCAGCTGTCGTAAAAGAAGTTGAGTTCTTGATTTGATTCTCAGCTTGGTTGTTGTTGGTGTAAGCAGGGCTACTGATTTGTGTACAGTAATTTTGTATCCTGAAACTTTGCTTAGTTCTTCTGCCAGTTCTAGGAGCTTTTTGATGAGTCTTTATGATTTTCTAGGTATATGATCATGTCATCAGCAAACAATGACAGTTTGACTCCTCTTTACCTATTTGGATGGCCTTTATTTATTTCTGTTGTCTGATTGCTGTGGCTAGGACTTCCAGTACTATGTTGAATAGAAGTGGTGAAAGTCGGCATCCTTGTCGTGTTCCACTTCTCAGGGGGAATGCTTTCAACTTTTCCCCATTCAGTATAATGTTGGCTGTGGGTTTGTTATAGATGGCTTTTATTACCTTAAGGTGTGTCCTTTCTATGCCTATTTTGCTGAGAGTTTTAATCATAAAGGGATGCTGGATTTTTAAAGTGCTTTTTTCTGTGTCTGTTGAGATGATCATGTGATTTTTGTTTTTAATTTTGTTTATGTGTTGTATCAGATTTATTGACTTGTGGATGTTAAACCATCCCTGCATCTCTGGTATGAAATCCACTTGATCATGATGGATACTTTTTTGATATACTGTTGGATTTGGTTAGCTAGTATTTTGTTGAGGATTTTTGCATCTATGTTCATCAGGGATATTGGTCTGTAGTTTCTTTTTTGTCTGTGTTATGTCCTTTCCTGGTTTTGGTATTAGGGTGATACTGGCTTCATAGGATGATTTAGGGAGGATTCCTTCTTTCTCTGTCTTATGGAATAGTGTCAGTATGATTGGTACCAATTCTTCTTTGAATGTCTGATACAATTCAGCTGTGAATCCATCTGGTCCTGGACTTTTTTTTGTTGGTAACTTTTTAATTTCCATTTTAATCTTGCTGCTTGTTATTGGTCTGTTCAGAGTTTCTATTTCTTCCTGGTTTAATCTAGGAGGGTTGTATATTTCCAGGAATTTATCCATCTCCTCTAGGTTTTCTAGTTTATGTGCATAAAGGAGTTCATAGTAGCCTTGGTCTTTTGTATTTCTGTGGTATTGGTTGTAGTATCTCCCGTTTTGTTTCTAATTCAACTTACTTGGATCTTCTCTCTTCTTTTCTTGGTTAATCTTGATAATGGTATATCAATTTTATTTATCTTTTCAAAGAGCCAGCTTTTTGTTTTATTTATCTTTTGTGTTTTTCTTTGGTTTCAATTCCATTTAGTTCTGCAGTGATCTTGGTTATTTCTTTTCTTCTGCTGGGTTTGATTTGGTTTGTTCTTGTTTCTCTAGCTCCTTGAGGTGTTGACCTTAGATTGTCTGTTTGTGCTCTTTCAGACTTTTTGATGTAGGCATTTAATGCTATGAACTTTCCTCTTAGCACCACCTCTGCTGTATCCCAGAGGTTTTGATAGGTTGTGTCACTATTATCATTCAGTTCAAATAATTTTTTAATTTCTATCTAAATTTCATTGTTGACCCAATGATCATTCAGGAGGAGCAGGTTATTTAATTTCCATGTATTTGCATGGTTTTGAGGGTTCCTTTTGGAGTTGATTTCCGATTCTATTCCACTGTGGTCTGACACAGTACTTGCTATACTTTCAATTTTCTTAAACTTACCGAGACTTGTTTTGTGGTCTATCATATGGTCTAAAATTTTGGAGAATATTCCATGTGCCAATGGATAGAATACATATTCTGCAGTTGTTGGGTAGAATGTTCTGTAAATATCTCTTAAGTCCATTTGTTCCAGGATATACTTTAAGTCCATTATTTCCTTGTTGACTTTCTGTCGTGATGACTTGTCTAGTACTGTCAGTGGAGTATTGAAGTCCCCACTATTATTGTGTTGCTGTCTATCTCATTTCTTAAGCCTAGTAGTAACTGTTTTGTAAATTTGGGAGCTCCAGTGTTAGGTGCATATATATTTAGGATTGCGGTATTTTCCTGTTGGACCAGTCCTTTTATCATTATATAATGTCCCTCTTTGTCTTTTTTTAAACTGCTGTTGCTTTAAAGTTTGTTTTGTCTGATATAAGAATAGCTACTCCAGCTCACTTTTGGTGTCCATTTGCATGGAATATCTTTTTCCACCCCTTTACCTTAAGTTTATGTGAATCCTTCTGTGTCAGGTGAGTCTCTTGAAAACAGCAGATACTTGGTTGGTGAATTCTTATCCATTCTGCCATTCTGTAACTTTTAAGTGGAGCATTTAGGCTATTTACATTCAATGTTAATATTGAGATGTGAGTTACTATTCTATTCACTGTGCTATTTATTTCCTGAATACCTTGTGGGTTTTTTTTTTTTTCATAGTATTGTTGTTTTATAGGTCCTGTGAAATTTATGCTTTAAGGAGATTCTATTTTGGTATATTTTGAGGATTTGTTTCAAGATTTAGAGCTCCTTTTAGCAGTTCTTGTAGTTCTGGCTTAGTAGTGGTAAATTCTCTCAGCATTTGTTTGTCTGAAACAGACTATCTTTTCTTCATTTCTGAAGCTTAATTTCACTGAATACAAAATTCTTGGCTGATAATTGTTTTGTTTAAGGAGTCTAAAGATAGGACCCCAATACCATCTAGCTTATAGGGTTTCTGCTGAGAAATCTGCTGTTAACCTGATGGGTTTTCCTTTATAGGTTACCTGATTTTTTTTGCCTCCTAGCTCTTAAGATTCTTTCCTTTGTCTTGACTTTAGATAACCTGATGACTGTGTGCCTAGGCAATGATCGTTTTGCAATGAATTTCCCAGGTGTTCTTTGAGCTTCGTGTATTTGGATGTCTAGATCTCTAGCAAGGCCAGGGAAGCTTTCCTCGATTATTCCCTCAAATATGTTTTCCAAACTTTTAGATTTCTCTTCTTCCTTGGGAATATCAATTATTCTTAGGATTGGTCACTTAACATAATCCCTAATTTCTTGCAGGCTTTGTTGATTTTTTTAAAAATTTATTTTTCTTTGTCTTTGTCAGCTTGGGTTAACTCAAAAGCCTTGTTCTTTAGCTCTGAAGTTCTTTCTTCTATTTATTTGATTCTATCGCTGAGACTTTCCAGTGCATTTTACAATTCTCTGTGTCCTCCATTTCTAGGAGTTGTGATTGTGTTTTATTTATGCTATCTATTTCACTGAAGATTTTTTCATTCATATCCTCTATCATTTTTTAAAATTATTATTTCTTTGAGTTGGACTTCTCCTTTCTCTGGTGCCTCCTTGATTGGCTTAACAGTCAACCTTCTGAATTCTTTTTCTGGCAATTCTGAAATTTTGCCTTGGTTTGGATTCATTGCTGGTGAGCTAGTGTGATCTTTTGGGGATGTTAAGGAATCTTGTTTTATCATATTACCAGAATTGTTTCTCCAGTTCCTTCTCATTTGAGTAGACTGTTTCAGAGGGAAGATCTGGGGCTCAAGGGCTGCTGTTCAGATTCTTTAATCCAATAGGATGCTCCTTTGATGTGATACTCTCTGCCTTCCCCTAGGGATGGCGCTTCCTGAGAGCCAAACTGCAGTGATTGTTATTTCTCTTCTGGATCTAGCAACCCAGTGGCGCTACCAGGCTCCTGGCTGGTACAGGAGAATGGACAGACCTGATCCATCTTCAGGCCTGTCAGCCATGGATACCAGAACCTGCTCTGGTGGAGGTAGCAGGGGAGCCAAGTGGACTCTGTCAGAGTCCTTGGTTGTATTTTTGTTAAGTGCCCTGGTTTTGTGTTGGTTGGCCCCCAGCCAGGAGGTGGCACTTTCAAGAGTGCATCAGCTGTGGTTGTATAGGGAGGATACAAGCTTGCCCTAGGGTAAGGCAGTGGGCAGGGCCATAGAGCTCCCAAGGGATTATGTCCTTTGCCTTCCACTGCCAGGGCAGGTAGAAAAAGACCATCAGGTGGGGGCAGGGTTAGGTCCGTCTGAGCTGAGACTCTCTCTGGGCAGAGCTTGCTGCAGCTGCTGTGGGGGATGGGGGCGTGATTCCCAGGCCAATGGAGTTATGTTTCCAGAGGGATTATGGCTGCCTCTGCTGCGTCATACAGGTCGCCAGGGAAGTGGGGGAAAGCCGGTAGCAGCAGGCCTCATCCCGCTCCCCTGTGCACAGGCATTCTGTTTGGTGTCTTTGTTCTCCTGGTTCTGCTGTTTGTTGCTTTGCTGGTGCTCACTCACGATACCTTGTTCTCTCACGTGCTCCATGACTGCTTTCATCGTGATTCATGCTGGCCGTAATATGATCTGAAGGAATTACTTGAGGCCTGGGTTTAAGGTCATTCCCCCAGAGAAGATTTTAGTTTGTACCACCATGGATCTCAGATACTATCAACTCTGGTTCACTTGGAAGTAAGTTCTTGGCTTGAGATTTATCAAGCTACATGGACAGTGTAAACTGGGGCCTCATTTCTTCATAAGTGAAGAACAGCAACCTCCGCTTCCCAAGTTCAAGCAATTCATAAGGGCCTGCCCTGTGGTTACAAATTTCAGGGACTTTTTATTTTTTCCTGTGTAAAAGCCAAAAGAGGACAACTTTTCTTCCAATGCCCCTTTGAGGGTCATATGTTTGTCTAGGTCACACATTGAAGGTGTGTTATACAGGACTTAGGTTTATGGTGGGAGAGATCCCCAATGTGACTTCTCTTCTCCCCTGTCACCCTGTGCAACCCTTTAAAACCAACACTCAGGCCAGGCGCAGTGGCTCATGCCTGTAATCCCAGCACTTTGTGGGGGCTGAGGCAGGCAGATAGCTTGAGCCCAGGAGTTCAAGACCAGCCTGGGCAAAAGAGTGAAACCTCGTCTCTACAAAAAATACAAAAATTAGCCAGGTGTGGTGGTGCACATCTATAGTCCAAGCTACTTGGGAGGCTGAGGCAGGAGAATCTCTTGAGCCCAGGAAGTCGAGGCTGCAATGAGCTGTGATTGTGCCAATGTACTCCAGTCTGGGCAACAGAGCAAGACAAAAAACCAACTCCACAGGCAATCAGGGAGGGATAAAGGCCCACAGAGCAGCAGCTGGCTTCAGTGCTCATCACTGAATTCATGATTTAAAAAAAATTTATTTAGTACACAATAGATGTACATATTTTGGGGATACATGTGACAATTTGAAACATTCATACAATTTGTAAAGAGCAAATCCATGTAATTAGGATATCCATCACCTTAAATATTTGTCTTTTCTTGGAGCTAGAAACATTTGAGTTATTCTCTTCTAGCTACTTTGAAATATACACTAGATTATGGTAAACTATAGTCACCCTCCTGATCTAGCAAACAGTAGGTCTTATTTCTTCTATCAAACTGCATGTTTGTACCCATTAATTAACCTTCATTCACCACCACTGCCTCTTCCTGGCCTCAGGTAACCACTAATCTACTCTATGAGAGTATATTGAATAGGCACTCCATGAAATCCACTTTCTTTTTTTTTTTTTTTTTTTGAGACGGAGTCTTACTCTGTGGCCCAGGCTGGAGTGCAGTGGTGTGATCTTGGTTCAGTGCAACCTCTGCTTCCTGGCTCAAGCAATTCTCCTGCCTCAGCCTCCCAAGTAGCTGGGATTATAGCCGTGAGCCACCATGCCCAGCTAATTTTTGTATTTTTAGTAGAGAGAGGGTTTCACCATGTTGGCCAGGCTGGTCTCAAACTCCTGACCTCAGGTGATTCACCTGCCTTGGCCTCCCAAAGTGCTGGGATTACAGGCGTGAGCCGCCATGCCTGGCCAAGACCCACTTTCTTAGCACCCACATATGAGTGAGAACATGTGGCATTTGCCATTCTGTGTCTGACTTATTTCATTTAACATAATGACCTCCAGTTCCATCCATGTTGCTGCAAATGACAGTATTTTATTCTTTTCTATGGCAGAATAATATTCCATATTGTATATATACCACATTTTCTTTATCCATGTATCTGTTGGTGGACACTTAGGTTGATTCCACATCTTGGGTTTCGTGAATAGTGCTGCAGTAAACGTCGGGGTGCAGGTATCCCTTTGATGCATGATTTCCTTTCCTTTGGGTAGATAGTTAGCAGTGGGATTGCTGGATCATATGGTAGTTCTAGTTTTAGTTTTTTGAAAAACCTCCATACTGTTTTTCATAATGGCTGTACTATCTTATATTCCCACCAACAGGGTACAAAGGTTCGCCTTTCTCTGCATCCTCACCAGCATCTGTTATTCCCTGCCCTTTTGATAAAAGCCATTTTAACGGAGGTAAGGTGATCTCTCATTGTGGGTTTGACTTGCATTTTCTGATGATTAGTAATAATGAGCATTTTTCATATACTTGCTGTCTATTTGTATGTCTTATTTTAAGAAATGCCTATTCAGATCTTTTGCCCATTTAATAAATCAGGTTGTTTTTTTTTGTTTGTTTGTTTTTTTGCTATTGAGTTGTTTGAACTGCTTATATACTCTGGTGATTAATCCCTTGTCAGATGGATTGTTTGCAAATATTTTCTGCCATTCTATGGGTTGTCTCTTCACTTTCTTGATTGTTTCATTTCCTGTGCAGGGGACTTTTAGCTTGCTATACTCCCATTTTTCTATTTTTGCTTTGGTTGCCTATGCTTCTGAGGTCTTACACAAAAAAATCTTTGCCCAGACCAAAGTCCTCGAACATTTCCCTAAGGTTTTCTTATAGTAGTTCCATAGTTTCAGATCTGAGATTTAAATCTTTAATTCATTTTGATTTGATTTTTGTATATGGTGAGAAATAAGGATCTAGTTTCATTCTTCTACATATGAATATCCAATTTCCCCAGTGCCATTTAAGAGACTGTCCTTTCCCATTGTATGTTCTTGGTAACTTTGTTGAAAATGAGTTTGCTGTAAGTGCATGGATTTATCTCTGGGTTCTCTATTCAGTTCCACTGGTCTATATGTCTGTTTTTTATGCCAATACCATGCTGTTTTGGTTATTATAGCTTTGTAGTACGTTTTGAAGTCAGGTAGTGTGATGCTTCCTTTGTTCTTTTTGCCCAGGATTGCTTTGGCTATTCAGGATCTTTTGTGGTTTTTTATAAATTTTACGACTGTTTCTTCTATTTCTGTGAAGAATGTCATTGGCATTTTGATAGGAATTACATTGAATCTGTACATCTCTTTGGGTAGAATTGTCAATATTAATTCTTCTGATCCATGAGCATGGATGTCTTTCCATTTGTTTGTGTCCTCTCCAATTTCTTTCATCAGTTTTTGTCATTTTCCTTACTTACAGAGAAATTTCACCTCCTTGGTTAAAGTTATTCCTTGTGTGTGTGTATGTGTGTGTGTGTGTCTATTATAAATGGGATTATCTTCTTGATTTCTCTGTCATATTCTTTGCTATTGGTGTATATAGATGCTACTGATTTTTTTTTTTTTTTAGACGGAGTCTGTCTCTGTTGCCAGGCAGATCGTGCAGTGGCGCGATCTAGGCTCACTGCAACCTATGCTTCCCCAATTCAAGTGATTCTCCTGCCTCGGCCTCCTGAGTAGCTGGGACTACAGGCCCACTGCCACCACGCCCAGCTAATTTTTGTATTTTTTAAGTAGAGATGGGGTTTTACCATGTTGGCAAGGATGGTCTTGATCTCCTGACCTCATGATCCATCTGCCTCAGCCTCCCAAAGTGCTGGGGTTACAGGCGTGAGCCATCGCACCCAGCCTCAGTGATCTTTTTAACGAGTTGTTGAATTCAGTTTACTAGTATTTTGTTGAGGATTTCCCAACCATGTTCATCAGTGATATTGGCTTGTAGTTTTCTTTTTTGGTCTGGTTTTGGTATCAGGGTAATGTTGGCCTTACAGAGTGAGTTTGCAGTTATTCCCTCCTGTCCAATTTTTTTTTTTTTTTTTTTTTTTTTTAGGAGTTTGGTTAGAGTTTGGTTTAGAATTCAGCACTAAAGTCATCAGGTCCTGGGCTTTTCTTTGATGAGAGACATTTTATTACGGCTTTGATCTCCTGATTCATTATTGGTTTGTGGAGGTTTTCTATTTCTTCATTGTTCAATTTTGGTAAGTTGTATGTGTCCAGGAATTTATCCATTTTTCTAAATTCCCTAGAATTTTTAAAAATTTGTTGGCATGTAGTTGTTCATAACAGTCTCTAATGATTCTATTTCTGTGGTCTCAGTTGTGTCTCCTTCTTTGTTTCTAATTTTATTTGGGTCTTCTCTCTTTTTTTCTTAATCTAGCTAAGGGTTTGTTGATTTTGTTTATTTTTTCAAAAAACCAACTTTTCATTTTATTGATCTGTATTTTTAAGTCTCAGTTTCATATATTTCTGCTCTGATCTTTATTATTTATTTCCTTCTACTAATTTAGGGTTTGGTTTTTTTCTTTTTTTCTAGTTCCTTATGGCACATTTTAGGTTGTTTATTTAAAGTCTTTCTACTTTTTTGATATAGATATTTATTGCTATAAACTTCCCTCTTAGTACTGCTTTTGCTATATTCAATAGATTTGGTATGTTGTATTTCCTTTGTGATGTAGTTCAATAAATTTTTTAATCTTCTTCTTTATTTCTTTTCTCACCCATGGGTTGTTCAAGAGCATGTTGTTTAGTTTCCATGTGTTTTGTGGTTTTCAAGGTTCTTCTTGCTACTGATTTCTAGTTTTATTCCATTTTTGTTAGAAAAGACACTTGATATGATTTATATTTTTAAAAAATCTGTTGAGACTTGTCACATGGCCTAAGATATGGTCTGTTCTGGAGAATGTTCCATGTCCTGATGAAAATAACGTGTATTCTGCAGCATTTGGGTGAAATGGTCTATAAATGTCGCTTAGGCTTATTTGGTCTGCTATGTAGTTTAACTCTGATGCTTGAATTCATGCTTTTAAGTACTTTTTTGGAATTTGAGGATTTCCCTTACTTTTTGAAAATGTAACTATAAAGTCTTTAAAAAATAAGCATTTTTAGGGATTTTGTAGAGGAATGATTTTCAGGACATCTAGTCTACCTTATTGCTATTACTTCTGTACAAGATTTCTTGGATCATCCAAGTAATCTTTTTGTTTTGCGAGCCTGCCATACACATTGCAGCTTCCTCACCATAGCCCATTATGTCTTGTCTCTTTGGAATGCCATAACCATGTTCACTCACTCTCACCTCGAAGCTTGTCTAAGCATTGTTGTTTTGTTTTTTTGTTTTGTTTTGTTTTTTTTTGAGATGGAGTTTCACTCTTGTTGCCCAGGTTGGAGTGCAATGGCACGATCTCGACTCACCACAACCTCCACCTCCTGGTTTCAAGCGATTCTCCTGCCTCAGCCTCCCGAGTAGCTGGGATTACAGGCATGTGCCACTGTACCCGGCTGATTTTGTATTTTTAGTAGAGACAGGGTTTCTCCATGTTGGTCAGGCTGGTCTCGAACGCCCGACCTCAGGTGATCCGCCCACCTCGGCCTCCCAGAGTGCTGGGATTACAGGCATGAGCCACTGTGCCTGGCTAGCGTTGTTCTTTTTTAAGGGCTAGATCAAGTCCTGCTTCCTCCATAAAGTCTTTCCCTACAACTTTAGGTTTCCATAGGCGTTCCTGTTATACTTTGTGTAACCCAGTTATCACTTACCTGTGCTGTAATGCTGCTTATCATTTTCTTTAGTCACTACCAGTTTTGAGGGCTTCCTACATGTCAAGCACAGAGTCAAGTACTTTTCATGTATTATACCGTTTAACCTTATAAAAACCCTGACAGGTGACTACAGCCAGCACCCAATTTTTTAAATGAGAAAATCCTAGTGTCAGAGAAGTTAAGGAACTTTCCCAAGGTCATATAGCTAGTAAATTAATGGAGGCCAGATTCATATCCAGGACCACTGGATTTCAAATTTCATTCTAATACCCACTAAACAAAACCACATTACACAAAACTAAACGTGTAAGTTTCACATTAAGTTTTCACAGTCATATAGTTTGTTCTCTAAGGGTAGAAAAAATACCTCATACATATTCTCTGCATCCAACACAAAATTATTTTCTCAACAAATATCAATTACTTGTTTATTAATCCGACATGTATTAAACCATCTACTGTGACAGACAGCATGCTAGACTTCATGTTGCAGAAAAAAAGCAGACAAAATCTCTGACCTTGAAGAGTTCAAAAGCCAATAGAGTAGTCCTCCTTACCTGCAAGAGATACATTCCAAGACCCCCAGAGGATGCCTGAAACCACACATAGTACCAAACGCTATATATACTGGTTTTTTGGTCTGATAACCAAGAGGACTACCAAGTAACTAGCGGTCAGGCAGCATATGCTGAGTAGATATGCTGGATAAATAAATGATTCACGTCCTGGGTGGGATGGAGCAGAAAGGGGCAAGATTTTATCATGCTACTCAGAACAGTGCAAAATTTAAAACTTATGAATTCTTTATTTATGGAATTTTCCATTTAATATTTTCAGACCACTGTTGACCACAAGTAACTGAAACTAACTTTCCAAGCAAAAGCATGGATAAGAGGAGACAACTGTAATAGGACTTCCAATTCCACCAAGATGAAGTAGCTCCTTTTCCCCCAGGTCCTCCCCTTTACAACTAAAACCCATGGACATAACACAACAAAATAAAAAAATGCTGACAAAAGAAATCAACCTATATACCTATAATCAACCTATAATAAATGACCTATATAAATGGAGAGACATACTAATTCATGAATTGGAAGATTCAGTATAGTAAGCATGTCATTTCTTCCCAAATTGATCTACAGATGTAATGAAATTCCTATCAAAATCCCAACAAGGTTTTTTTATAGACAAAGTTAAGTTTATTGTAAAATTTATATGAAAAAAAGCGCAGGCCCAAGAATAGCTAAAACAATTTGGATGAAGAAGAAGAAAGTGGGAGAAATCACTCTATTTGATTCATTAATTCAATTTCATTACAACTATTATCAAGTTGGGGAGAAATGACATCTTTACTATACTGAATCTTCCAATTCATAAGTACAGTATGTCTCTCCATTTATTTATTTCTTCTTTGATTTCTTTCGTCAGCATTTTGTAATTTTCAACATACAAATTCTATTCATGTTTTATTAAGTGTATATTCTAGGCATTTCATTTTATTTGGAGCAATTAATTATAAATGACATTGTGTTTTAAATTTTGCTTTCCATATGTTCATCGTTAATATGCAAAATGTGATTGACATTTGTGTATTACTCTTGAATCCAGCAACCTTGCTGAACTCACTTACCAGTTCTAGGAGCTCTTTTTTGGAGATACCTTGGGGTTTTCTGTGTAAACCATTTTGCCATCTGAAAATAGGGACTGTTTTATTTTTTCCTTAAGGCTTACAATAATAGCTGTAGTCATTAGACCATATTATATTGGCAGAGGCATGGATGCAAAGATGATTGGAGCAGAATAGAGAACCCAGAAATAGAGCAACAAAAAAATGCTCATCTAATTTTTTACACAATTTCAACAAATGGTGCTGGAGTAACTGGACATTGACCTAAACCACATAAATTACACCAAAAACATAGCTCAAAATGGATGAGGGACTTTAAAACTATAAAACAGTCACTCTAGAAAACAGGTTGGGCTGGATGCAGTGGCTCATACCTGTAATCCCAGCACTTGGAGGCCGAGGAGGGAGGATCACTTGACCCCAGGAGTTCAAGACTAGCCTGGGAAGCATGGCGAAATCCATGGTCTCTACTAAAAATACAATAAATTAAATGGGCGTGGTGGTGCATGCCTATAGTCCTAGCTACTCGGGAGGCTGAGCTGAGAGGATCACCTGATCCCAGGAAGGTCAAAGCTGCAGTGAGCCATGATCACACCACTGCACTTCAGCCTAGGTGACAGAGTGAGACCCTGTCTCAAAAAAAAAACAAAAAAGAAAAGAAAAGAAAACAGATTGGTAGTGCCTTAGAGAACTGAACATGCAACTACGATACGACCCAGCAATAGTTCTCTTGGTGTTTACTAAAGGGAACTTCAGAAGCTTTTCCAAAATTCACATGGAGAAGCAAGCTGCCAAGAACAGCACATGCTAAGGAAAAGAAGAAAATTATAGAAATAAACAGGCAGCATCA
Organism: Pan paniscus; assembly: GCF_029289425.2. NCBI lineage: Eukaryota > Metazoa > Chordata > Mammalia > Primates > Hominidae > Pan > Pan paniscus. The sequence goes on from NC_073260.2 coordinate 44,057,690, forward strand.
TTCTGTTTATATAACGTTCAAAAGCAGGCACTAAAGGAGATATGGTTCACAGATACACACACGAGTGGTAGACGTGCAAATCCCTCCAATCACCTCTGGCTGAACGTCCTAAAGGTACCAAGTAGAGTAAAGCGAATCAGATGCTTCCCACTATCGTATTCTGTGCCTGTTAGTCTGAAGCCACCTATAATACTGAGATGTCTCAGGAAGGAAATATTCTTGTAACATGGTTTCACTGATAACTCTTAAAATCTGAAATCCTTAATATCTGAAATGATAAAGAATTTCTTTCCATATTATGACATACAGTGCATACCCATTGGCTGGTGATAAAACTATTACAGAAATAAGATATAAATTGCTTGAAAAGGTGTTTGGAATTTTGTAAGATAAAAAGTATTTCAGTCTCCTATTTCTTTGTAACTTACAAATTAAGAATTAAAAGATATTCCAACATGCAAATAGCACTCTTCATACTAGAATAATCTACAGTTGAAATGCAGAAGTCAGTCCTAAATTAAAGGTATGGTTTTACTTTTAATACTTTCTTTCTGAAAATCAGGCATGTTTAAGTTAATTTAAAATTATTTTGAGAAAAAAGGAGTCACTATCTTCATTACAAATATTTGTGATCATGCATCCTTTAGCGAAGTAATAATGAATGGTTGGACTTCTTTAGGCATGAAGACAGTCTAAGCTTAGGGCCTAGACCTTATTTCCTTCCAACACAAAAATGGCAGTCTGAGTAAATTAACCTAAGCAGTGACACAGGAAACAAATCATGCCCAATTCCCAACCTTGAACCCAACAACTTGCTTCCAACAGTTAATGGTCTTCCTTATCACTCTTATTAGGGCACGACAGATTCCATCTAACAGATCTGCAATTACCATAGTTCCTTTTCTTTTAATCCAGTATTTAAACCATTCAATGATTTCCAGTTTCACAGAATCCATATCTACCTAAGCCTAAGTGGACAAAGTATAATTCAGCGAACAATTCCCATCTGCAGGAAAACTAACCATATAAAACATGTTTTCGGAAACACTTGTCCCCATTACATGGTTAGGAAGCAAAATTCAACAAGTAGTCATTGACAATTTTGCGTCTTTCATAAACCACACTTTGAGATGTATAAAAGTATTGCTAATTTCAAATAAGAGAAGAAGCCAAGTCTAATTAATTTTTTCCTCAGAAAATCTGAAATCTTACCATATGTTTAAAATGGACTTATTATTCCGCACTCTTTTAATGTTTTTGTTTTTTTAGGAGATGGGCTCTCAGTATGTTGCCCAGGCTGCTCTGGAGCTCCTGAGCTCAAGGGCAATGTTCCCACCTCTGCTCCCAAGTATGCACTCATTTATGTAAAGGTTGGTGTTGATAAAACACATATTGACCAAGCCCCTTAATAAGACGGTTGAAACACAATTAAGATAAGTAGGTTTAAACCAATCACATTTTCTCAGTGCTGCCACCATTGACATTTTGGGCCTGACAATTCCTTGTTGCAGGGGCCTGACCTGTGCCTTCCCGCCTTCTACCCCCTCAATGCCAGGAGCCCCCTCACAAGTTGTGACAACCACACATGTCCCCAGACATTGCTCAAATCCCCTCAGCAGCAAAACCGCCTCAGCTGAGCAGCTCTTGTTTGAACACACACCCATTTTTAGAACTGAGTTTGGATTACAGTTTTTGAACATTCATCTTGTCTCTGGGTTAAAGATGAATATTACCAATATAAAGGAGATTTGTGTGGCTGATAGAGAAACACTCAGGAGTTACTATCATGTGAAGAAAGCAAGTCATATAATACAGTCAGCATAATTCCACTTATGTGAAAACAAACGTAAAAGTTATTTCCATATATAAAGGCAAAGAAGACTACAAGAATCTGCACAGCCCACTGATATCAGGTTACTTCTGAGGAGGCTTTTGAGGTTAGGGGGAGACTGCTGTGCTTGGAGTGTTGGATTTTTTTTTTAGAAACTGTATTGATGTATTAATTGTGTAATTAAAATAATAAAGGAAAGAAAGGTCTTGGAGCTTTAAAGTTAAACAGACTCTCAGTCCTAGCTAGTGACCTTAGGGTAATTTTATTTATTTTTATATTGTTATTATTATTATTATTATTCTGAGACAGAGTCTCACTCTGTGGCCCAGGCTGGAGTGCAGTGGCACAATATTGGCTCACTGCAACCTCCGCCTCCCAGGTTCGAGCGATTCTCCTGCCTTAGCCTCCCGAGTAGCTGGGATTGCAGGCATGTGCCACCACGCCTGGCTAATTTTTGTATTTTTAGTAGAGACGGGGTTTCACCACATTGGCCAGGCTTGTCTCAAACTCCTTACCTCAAGTGCCTTGACCTCCCAGAGTGCTGGGATTACAGGCGCGAGCCACCGTGCCTGGCCTTAGGATAATTTTTAAAAACGGTGTTAGGTCTCCTCAGTTTTCAATTCCATAAAATGTAGATGATAAAACTGACTTTGAGGAAGTTCACAGAAGTGAGTGAGGCACATGCACGGGAAGCAGCGAGCATTATGCGCTCCCAGCATGTCTCCCATCTGATGCTGCTGTATCTGAAGTCGCAGTTCGGATGAGCATGGAGTATAATCTGAGAGCTGCGTAACCCCAGTTCCTGGGTTCTGGATACCTCTAACCTTCTCCCTTCTCCCTCTTCATGGTCACAGCCAAGGCCCACCTCCTGCCCTCTGGCTCATCTCCAATGCCTGCTCCTGCATACACTGACCTGACGATATCATCTCTAGGTCTGCCACAAATGTATGCAGAGGCCCAGGAGGAGCCAAGACTGAAAACCGGAGGGCCTAAGTCAGCGTTTCTCAGGATGTGATGTGCAGAGACCTCAATCTGAATTATCCTGCAGACCACCTTGGTCCCACCCAGCCCACTGAATCCAAACCTCTGGGGGTGGGCCCTAGAATCTGCTCTTCCAACAGGACAAACACCCCCTTTCCACTGCACTGTAAAGTCTGGGGCTCACCAGCCACAGACCTGACTATAGCTCAAATGCTGTGTGTCTTTATCTCCTGTGCACTAGGGAAAGAACCAGGAGAGGACAGCATAGGGGGAAGCCCAGGTCATCCTGTGACCTCCCCCCCTCTGCTGGAGTGACCCCTTCCTCTGGTTCAAAATCTCCAACAACAGGATGCAGACACGCCCTAGACCTCCCTGTGTGGTGAGATTACTTGAGGACCTGAGGTAGAACGCTTTCAGGATGGAAACGTCTCAAGACTTGGAGTCAGACCCATTTAGGTTCAACAAGTGGTTCTGCCACTCAGTAGCACTGAGCACACGTAGAGTCCAGATCTTGGTTTCCAATCAAAGGAATCAGAGCTCCTTGGAAAGACGGCTGATTCTAAGGCTGGGGCAGGAAACATGCAAGATGAGCCTGGAGCTTCTCGTAGTGACAGGAAGTAAGGAAGCACTCAAGTGTCCCCCCCACCCCCACACACCCCCACCATTGATGGAGCTATGTCAGAGGGGCGCAGAGACAACTGCAAGGCTTCTAATGGCCAATGCTGGAACAATGACAGCAAGGAATAAATAAAGTGATATTTAATTATAACCCAAAGCATACTACAGCTGTTCATGATCCCATACTGACATAAATAAATTGTTGAATAAATTAATAAATGGAGAAGAAACAAACCTTCCAGGCAGAAGAATTCCAAATAATGTATGTAGATGCTGCACACTGAGAGAGATAAAGCATAGCTCCCCACTCCTAAGTGTGGGCTACACATAGTCACTTTCTGCTCAAGAGTACAGGATGGAAAAAAGGAAAAAAAGAGTAACATTCCAATCACCTGCACCATTCAGGTGATCGAGGTCCTCATCAACAGTCATAAATGGGCCAGGCACAGTGGCTCATGCCTGTCATCCCAGCACTTTGGGAGGCTGAGGCAAGCAGCCCACTTGAGGCCAGGAGTTCGAGACTAGCTAGCCTGGCCAACATAGTGAAACCCCGTCTCTACTAAAAATTAAAAAATTAGCCCCGAGTGGTGGCACACACCTATAATTAAAGCTACTTGGGAGATTGAGGCAGGTTCAAGACTCGCTTGAACCTGGGAGGCAGAGATTTCAATGAGCCAAGTTCGTGCCACTGCACTCCAACCTGGGTGACAGAGTGAGACTCCATCTCAAAAAAAGAAACAAAAAACATAATTCATGTTGCTAGAGTGTCCCCTTGATATGGCACTTTCATTCTGTGACCTTCCTCCCCAAAATCTATAACCCGTGTCCAGTCATGTAAAAATGATCAAACAAATTCCAGGAGAGGAGCATCCTACAATACACCTCCCTAGCACTCCTCGAAAGTGTCAAGGTCATCAGAAAAAAGGAAAGTCTGTCACGGGGTGTCCAATCTTTTGGCTTCCCTGGGCCACACTGGAAGAAGAGGAATTGTCTTGGGCCACACATAAAATATGCTAACACTCAGGATAGCTGGTGAGCTAAAAAATAAAAAAGGTCCGTGCATCAATCTCATAATGTTTTAAGAGAGTTTACGAATTTGTGTTGGGCCACATTCCAAGCTGTCTTGGGCCACATGTGGCCCGTGGGCAGAGGATTGGACAGGCTTGGTCCGTCACAATCAATAGGAACCCAAAGAGACAGAACAACTAAATGTCCTGTGGTATCCTGGATGGGGTCCTGGAACAGAAAAGAGATACTAGGTTTAAAAAAAAAACTAAGAGAATCGGAATAAACGATGGACTTTGGTTGCTAATAATATATCAATATTGGCTTATTAATTGTAACGAATGTACCATACAATGTAAGGTGTTTATTAACAGGGAAGCAAGATGGTGGGGCTGGGCTGGGAACTCTATCTGCTCGATTCTTCTGAAATAAAGAACTGCTCTGAAAAATATCGTAAGTGCAAATCTTATAAATCTGGGGAGAAGTGTTTAAAAGGTATTAATAATAGATGCAGCCCCTAATGCTCCCTAAAATCCTCAACAGCCTGGAAAATTGCCTTTGATGCAAAATAAAACGAATGATATATTGTTGTTTTTAGAGGTAGAGCAGGAAAGTAGAGAGCAGAGCTGCCTGCTGATGAGGAGGCAGCAGGAAAATCTCATTAGCGCCTGAACCTCTGGTTCCTCAGGGTGTCCATGGGACCTGGTTGGTGAAGCTGTTTGTTATTTTCCCCAATTTTCCATGTTTTCCTGGTACTGAAAATACCTCTCCAGTAACTCTCCTAGAAACATGTAACCCCACGGAGAAAGCTAGACACACCCTGGGGCTAAACAGGAATGTCAGGACACCTTGCCTGGGTGGTCAGGAGAAGGTGCTTTAGTTACACCTACAATAAACTCCCGCGTGTCAGCAACCTGAATGGGTCTCTGCTCCTCGCAACAAGAAAGAAGCACAGAAAGGACGGAAGTTACTCAATGTACAGTGGCACATTGGTGATTTCTTCTCAATGCAGCGGCATTATCAGAACCATGTGTTAGGGAAATAATGGCTTAAAAAAGAAAACTGGAGTTTGGAAGGCCCATTACAGCAGTGCTTCTCAGCTGTAGGGTGGGTGAGAATCCCTTAGAGAGCTGCTTCACACGGATTCCCAGGCTCCCGCCCCAGAGATTCAAATCCAGTAGGTGTGGGCTGGGGCCTGAAAATGTGCTTTTCTGGCAAACTCCCCAGTCCTGTGGCGGTGGCGGCTGGTCTTCTCCCACTCTGAGGAATTCTAAGGCAGGAGGGCTTTGCAAGTCTGTCAGGAACGAGAATGAGAACAAGAGGACAGGGTCAATAAATGACTCTCCTCTTCTGTGGTGCAGGATACCGTGTGCATTTTAGTACCTGGTATGTGGACACTAGACAATGATATCCTGGGACCTAGGACCACAGGGAACTCACTGTTACTTCCCCGGTGTTACATGCTGTCCGGTACAGAGGGTGAGCTTCACAAATAGTTGTTAGCTGAACAAGTGAATGTAACATGACTTAGCGTTTGCCTGGGTATTGGGAGTGATGACGGTTTGAGTGTTTATGTACCGCCCAAAACTCAAGTGTTGAAACTTAATCACCACTGTGATAGTATTAAAAGAAGGGGCTTTTCAGAGGTGACTAAGTCATGAAGGCAGAGCTCTAGTGACTAGGGTGAAGGCCTTTATAAAAGAAACATCACGCAGCATTTGCCCCTTTTTTGCCCGTCCACTTTCTGCCATGTGAGGACACAGCACTCAAGGCACCATCTTGGGAGCAGAGAGCACCCCTCACAGACACTGGACCTGTGGGTGCCTTGATCTTGGACTTTCCAGACTCCAGACCCTGGGAGAATATACATTTCTGTTCTTTTTTTTTTTTTTTTTTTTTTTGAGACGGAGTCTCGCTCTGTCCCTCAGGCTGGAGTGCAATGGCGCCATCTCGGCTCACTGCAAGCTCCACCTCCCGGGTTCATGCCATTCTCCTGCCTCAGCCTCCTCAGCAGCTGGGACTACAGGCGCACGCTGCCATGCCCGGCTAATTTTTTGTATTTTTAGTAGAGACGGGGCTTCACCGTGTTAGCCAGGATGGTCTCGATCTCCTGACCTTGTGATCTGCCTGCCTCAGCCTCCCAAAGTGCTGGGATTACAGGTGTGAGCCACCGCACCCGGCCTTACATTTCTGTTCTTTATAAATGGCTCAGTCTATGGTATTTTGTTACAGCAGCACCAGTGGACAAAGACTGGAGTGGAAGTTACATGTTTTGTTCTGGTGGAGGGGGACATGGAACAGTGGTGTCAAGAAAAGGACTGGAGATAAAAGAGAAGACTAGAACATGAAATAAAGGAATCAGCAGGGGCTCTTAATGTCAGCAGCTGAAACTTACTCCTGCTGCTTTAAGCGAGGAGAAAATTCACTGACAGGTTATAGGGTGGTTCATGGAGGCTAGAGAGCCCCGCAGGGCACCCACATGGGCGGGACCATAGTTGGGATTGCCCCGCAGAACTGCTCCAGGAGGACCCGGGTGTTATGGGTGCTGTACACAGGCTGCATTTCTTGCCCCGTGCCCACCTTTCCCGTGGGTGTCAGACACCCCCCCATACTGCCCCTTGAGTTCCCTTCCACTAAAGGTTCTCTGCTGTCACTGCTGGGCAGAACCTGGTAAGCCAAGCCTTTACCTGGTGTCAAGCGAGGCTGGGGAGGCAAAGATATGGAGGCTTCAGCCTCCAAGATGGGAGCCAGGCTCAGGCAGGGCATCTCCCAAGTATAGAAAAGGGGCTAAAACTCACAAGCATCCAGGACATCTGGCTTCACAGATTGGTCAAGAGCACTCAGTTCAGCAATCAGAAGTGGCCAGGACAGGGGGAAAAAGTTCAGCCTGTGTTGCCTTCTTCACTGGCATTGCCAGGGGCACCTCAGTCCCCCAGAGGAATCATCCAAGAATACAAGTAACCAGAAAGTCAACTTAGCTTAAATGAAACCGTGTCTATTGCAAACCATTTTAGTAAAATAAACTTGCTCATACCAAATTAGGAAATATGGAAGTAACTTCTGAATTACAATCTATGTAATTATTTTGTTGGTGAAACAATTTTTTTCTCATATACAATTGGGAAAAATAAATGGGTCAATGCTGTCATGTGAGACTACTGTGACATGGAGATTTCTATAATATCATATTTATTATAGCAGGATTTTATTGGTTTTTAGCAAAGTGGCAGTGACATTAAAGAACTCTAACCAAGCTGCTTTGCCTGAACACTTCCAAAGGGAGGTCTGAGATTCCAGAACACGTTATCATTTTGAAATGCTAGTCAATCCAAAGATGGGATTAAGATAAGCAAATTAGCTTACTATCCACATTGGAATGCAAGTCTTCCAAACAGTGAAATATCTCAGAGCATACTCTTATCTCATCATCTCGTTTTTTGGAATGAATTATTCTGCCTACAAAAAAGCCTCGCTGAACCACCAGAGTAACTGGCAACCTGTGGAGAAACCACAAGCTACCCCGAAACTAATTCACGAGAGTCCCCTCAGCAGATCCTATTTTATGTAAATAAAATAAATTTTTTCATTGTTAGGTGTAAAATCTGCAAGTCATTTCACCAACTTTGACTGCATTTCTCAGCCACGCAAGTCTGCAGCTGGCAAGGATGCAAACAGCAGGCCAGCAGCTCGTAAACAGGGTTGGGCAAAGCTGTCAATGTTATTCAGGTATTTTCTGGTTTTAGCCTTTAGCTCATCTAAGATCCTTTGCTTATTTTCTGACTGCAGGCTAAAACTAATTTGTTGAGCTTTTATCAGGGCTGGCTGGCCCTATAGAAATTTAGAATGTTGTTGGCTGGGTGTGGTGGCTCATGCCTGTAATCCCAGCACTTTGGGAGGCTGAGGCGGGTGGATCACGAGGTCAGGAGTTTGAGACCAGCCTGGCCAACATGGTGAAACCCCGTCTCTACTAAAACTACAAAAATTAGCTGGGTGTGGTGGTGCATGCCTGTAATCACAGCTACTTGGGAGGCTGAGGCAGGAGAACTGCTTGAACCCAGGAGGCGGAGGTTGCAGTGAGCTGAGATCACACCACTGCACTCCAGCCTGAGCAACACAGCAAGACTCCGTCCCAGAGGAAAAAAAAATTGAAAGGTGGCCCTCCTTGTATTTGACCTCGAACTCGTCTTCCAGCAGTTTATTTTCCTCCTTCACTTCTCTCTAAGCGCCCAGTATTCCTGAGCCGCCGCTTCCTACCTACCCACCGACTCCTATGACTCCACCTGTGGGTTTGGCATGTTGCCAACCTGACCAGGCCAGAGGGGCTGAAATGTAATTAAGTTGTAGATGAGCTTTTGTTTTAAATCAACTTGGAGAAAAGATAAAAACCAAAATGTGACGGCCCAGGGAGATAATTACTTTCCTGTGGCTGTTTGATGATCCAACGCAGGTTGGCTCCCAATTTGTCAAATAGCATGTACTGAGCTTCAAACACACAACAAATCTTTATTAAGTACCTTCCGTGCGCTAGAGGCTGTGCTAGGTTGTGGGAATAACCAGAAGAGGTAATCCATGCTTTCAGGTAGCTCAAGGTCTGTGAAGAACACGGGGACCAAGGGAAATAATTACAACATGCAATTAGTTTCTCTACCTTGGAGTTTCCATTGCATTAGGTACAAATGTCTGTTGGCACTTACCTCACACCATGCTTTCCCAGCTCCTAACATGGTGTCAGGCATATAGCAGGCTCTCAAAAATGCTCATGAAATAATGAATGAATACACAAATGAACAAACAAAACATTATGGGAATGCCAATATAGAGTGTGGTGGGAGCAATTAACTCTGGCTGGAGGAAAAAGGAAGTCTTATAAGAAATTGTGATTTGAGTTGAGGTTTAAAGCATGTCTAGCGCGGTGTCTGACCTTGAATGAGCCCATAATAAAAGTCAGATGAATTCACTTGGGTGGAAGCTCAGGTGGAGAAAGAGGGCATTCGGAGGCGAGAGTGTTCCAGGCAGAAGTATTCCAGCACCTAGCCTAGTGCCTAGCACGTGGCAGGAACATAAGAAGTACTTGTTAAATGAATGAATGGACCAATGAGTGTAACACACGGCACAAAGTCACCAGTATTGTGAAAAAGTAGACACATTTAGGGAGTGACATATTTGGAAAACTCTATGATTATAAGAGAAGAAGAGAGAGCGAGAGAGGTAGTTAGAGAAAAAAGAATGGAAAATACAAGAAAAGTGCAATGCAAGGAGTGGAGCTACTTGGGGAAAGAGGAACTTTGCAGGGAGGAAAAGGCTCCAATGAGAGCATGGAAATAAGCCAAGGACTATAGAATCAGGTGTGGTGTCTGTGAGGAGGAAACCTAAGGATCATGTCTTAATATGACCGTGGCCAAGGGGGCTTTCCGGCAGCAGGGCTCGGGCGAGGAACAGAGTGTGGTCAATCACTGAGGACAGGCAATCTCTCAAGGGACTCTGGCCCAGAAGGAGCTGAGTCATTGGGAAAATAAAAACAAGGAGAGTTAAGAAAAAATGGATTGTCTTAAGCTGGGGCAAATCGGAGTGAGCTATATTAGACCATGTATTCGTTATCTATTGCATGTAACAAGTCACCTCAAAACTTTGTGGCTTTAAGCAACGATCAACCTTTATTACCTCAGACAGTTTCTGCAAGTCAGGAATTTGGGAGCAGATGAGCTTGGTGCTAAGGTCTCTCATGAGGTTGCAAGAAACATGTTGGCTGAGAGGCAGCCATGGGAAGGCTTGGCCAGGCTAGAGAGCAGCTCAAACACATGTTGGTGGGCGCTCCAGTTCCACCTCACACAGGGAGCAACTCACATTAAGTGCATTGATGTCCTTGTGATGTGCAGCTGGCTTCCCCCGGAGCATGTGTTCCAAGAGAGGGCAGAGTAGAAGCTGCAATATCTTTCATGACCTACCTTTGGGAATCGAATGCCATCATTTCTGCAATATCCCATTGCCTACATTGATCAGTCCTGTTCAAAGTGGGAAATGGGGCTGGGCACAGTGCCTCACGCCTATAATCCCAGCACTTTGGGGGGCCAAGGTAGGCAGATCACCTAAGGTCAGGAGTTTAAGACCAGCCTGGCAAACATGGTGAAACCCCATCTCTACTAAAAATACAAAAATTAGCCGGGTTTGGTGGTGCATACCTGTAGTCCCAGCTACTTGGGAGGCTGAGGCATGAGGATCACTTGCACCTGGGAGGCAGAGGTTACAGAGGTTGCAGTGAGCTGAGATTGCACTATTGTACTCCAGACTGGGTGACAGAGCAAGACTCTGTCTCAAAAAAAACAAAAAAAAAAAACAAAAAAAAAAAACAAAGGGAGCCAACCACGGTGGCTCACTCCTGTAATCCCAGCACTTCGGGAGGCTGAGGCGGGCGGATCACAAGGTCAAGAGATGGAGACCATCCTGGCCAACATGGTGAAACTCTGTCTCTACTAAAAATACAAAAATTATCTGGGCATGGTGGCGGGCACCTGTAGTCCCAGCTACTTGGGAGGCTGAGACAGAAGAATCGCTTGAACCCGGGAGGTGGAGGTTGCAGTGAGCCGAGATCACACCACTGCACTCCAGCTTGGCGACAAAGCAAGACTCCATCTAAAAAAAAAAACCACACACACACACACAAACGGGGTTCAACAAAGATGACTAGAAGGTGGCAAGAATCACTGGGGGTAACTATCTTGGAGCACTATCCAAGAGACAACTCCAAGGTGATGTTGGAGGCTGGTTACCACAAACTGCATTCCATAATTACCTAATCTGATGGAGTTCTCTAGATTTGACAGGCAGGTTCAATAAAAGACGACAAAAGTAGCCTTCCACAGCTCTGGGCTTAAGATATCCTCCCCATAGTAGCTAATCCCTTCAAAAGGAAAACATCGCATCCTCATCGTAATGAGGCTCATTGGCCTGGCTTGGGTCCAGTAAACAACCGTGAACCCATTTATTGTGACAGGATGGGTCCCTTCCATCTGAAGTGCATAGATGGAGTGTGAGGGACCCACCAGCAGTGACTCGGGCAATTCACTCTTTCTGGTTCCATTACTGGCTCTGTTCCTCCAAAAAGAAGAGACGCAGAGCAAATGAGAGAAAAGGTGGCAGGTGCCCTCTACTGCCCCAATGGAAAAAACCGCCCACTCTGCCCATATCTAAGCTTTTTCTTAGGTGGCGTAACATCACATCCTATATCTACTTGTCTTTTTTTCAATCAACATTTTGTTATTATCTGAATATATTGCAAATATAGATATATCACTACACCAAAGATTTATGAGACCTGGAGGCTGAAAACTATGAAACATTGTTAAGAGAAGCCACAGGGCTGGGCACAGTGGCTCATGCCTATAATCCCAGCACTTTGGGAGGCTAAGGCTGGTGGATAAGTTGAGGTCAGGAGTTCAAGACCAGCCTGATCAACATGGCGAAACCCCATGTCTACTAAAAATACAAAAATCGGCCAGGTGTGGTGGTGTGCGCCTGTAATCCCAGTTACTCAGAAGGCTGAGGCACGAGAATTGCTTGAACCTGGGAAGCAGAGGTTGCAGTGAGCCAAGATTGTGCCACTGCATTTCAGCCTAGGCTAGGCGACAGGGTGAGACCCTATCCCCCCCAAAAAAAAGCCACAGGAATAATGGCTCACACCTGTAATCCCAGTTACTCAGAAGTTGAGGCAGGAGGATTGCTTGACACCAGGAGTTCAAGACCAGCCTAGCCAACGTAGCAAGACCCTCACTCTAAAAAAGTAAAATAAATAAATTAGCTGGGCATGATGACATGCACCTGTAATCCCAGCTACTTGGGAGGCTGAGGTGGGAAGATCACTTGAGTCCTGGAGTTCATGACCACAGAAAGCAAGCTATGATTGTGCCACTGTACTCAAGCCTGGGGAACAGAAAGAGACCCCATCTCTAAAAAAGTAAAAATAGCCCAAGCATGGTAGCTCACACCTGTAATCCAAGCTCTTTGGGAAGCCAAGGTGGGAAGATCACTTGATCCCAGGAGTTCGAGACCAGCCTAAGCAAAATAGCAAGACCTCTTCTCTACAAAAAAGAAAAAATTAGCTGGTGTGGTGGTGCATTCCTATAGCCCTAGCTACTTGGGAGGCAGAGGCGGGAGGATCACTTGAGCCCAGGAGTCCAAGCTTACATTGCACCATGGCACTCCAGCCTGGGCAACAGAGCAATACCTTGTCTCTAATAAAATAAAAAGAAAATTATAAAGAAAATTAAATAAACCTAAATAAATACAGAGATATCCTATGTTTATAGATTGGAAAACAGAATATTGTTAAGATGCCAATTATCCCCAAATTGATCTATAAATTCAATGCAATCCATCAAATCCAGGAAGACTAGATTTTTATGTCCAAATTGATAAGGGGATTATAGAATCCCTACGGAAATGCAAAATACCTAGAATAGCCAAAACAACATTGAAAAACAAGGACAAAGTAAATAACTCATATTCATAAAGCTATAGTAATGAAGACAGTGTCTTATTAGCATAAAGACAGACAAATAAATGAGCGAAAACAGAAAGCAGAAGCAGACCCAGATATACATGGCCAGTGGGCTTTCAACAAAAGAGCAAAAGTGATTCCATAAGCAAGGATTGCTTTTTCCACAAATGGTGCTAGAACAAATGAATATGCATATGTAAAAAAAAAATTAATCCATGTCTCACACAATATATAAATATTAACTCAAAATGAATCATAGCCATAAATATAAATCCTAAAACTATAAATCTTCTAGGAGAATACATAGAAGAAAATCTTTGAAACTTTGAGTTAGAGCTTTTTTAGAATAACAAAAGCACAATTTATTTTTAAAAATTGTTAAGTTAGACTCCATCAAATTAAAAACTTCTGCTCTTCAAACAACACGTTAAGAGAATGAAAAGACAAGCCACAGCTGGAAGAAAATATTCGCAAATTACATATCTGATAAAGGACTTATCCAGAATATAAAAAGAACTCCCTCAAAACCCAGTAATAAGAATATAAACAATCCACTTTTTAAAAGTCACAAAAGGGCTGAAGAGACTGATGAAAATATTTAGATGGCAAAAAAGCTGTGGAAAGATCTTCAACATCATTAGTCATTAGGAAAATGCAAATTAAAACCACAGTGAGATACCAGTACATATCATTAAAATGACTACGATTAAGAGGACTGACTATACCCAGTGTTGGTGAGGATGTGAACAACTGCAATTCTCCAGCCCTACTGATGGGAATGTAAACGGGTACAACCACTTTAGAAAACAGTTTGGCAGTTTCTTAATGAGGTACACAAATACCTAACGTGGGACCCAGCCATTTGACTTCTAGGGATCATAGACCTACATTTCTTGAGATTTACTGAAAAGAAATGAAAGCATTGTGCATAAAAAGAGTTGCACATGAATTTGTAATGGCTCAAAACTAGAAACAACCTGTATTAGTCAAGATTCTCTAAGAGAAACAGAGCCAGTAAGATATGCATATGTGTATCTGTGTGTGTGTGTATTTCTTGTGTGTCTCGTACATGTCTGATAGGTAAGTAGACAGATAGACAGATAGCTAGACATCATATTGGTTCTACCACTCCGGGGAGCCTTGGCAAATATGTATTTGTGTAATTTATTAGAGAATTGGCTCGTGAGATTATGGAGGTCAAGAAGACCCACAGTCTGCTGTCTGAAAATGCAGAAAAGCCAGTAGTATAATTCTGAGAACGAGAAGAACTACTATCTGAGCACAGAAAAAAGATGGACGTCCCAGAGTGAATAGAGAGGGCAAACTGCCCTTCTTCCACCTTTTTGTTCTATTCCAGCCCTCAATGGATTGGATGGTGCCTGCCCACATTGGTGAGGGCGACCTTCTTTACTCAGTCTACTGATTCAAATGCTCATCTCTTCTGGAAACAACCCCGGAGCTACACCCAGAAACACTGTTTTACCAACTATCTGGACATCTTTCAGTCCAGTCAAGTTGACACAGATTTAACCATCACACAACCCCGTTGTCAGTTAATAGATGAATAGGTAAGGAAATTGTGGTATATACCATAGAATACCACTCAACCATGGAAAGGCATAACTACTTATATAACACAACATGGATGCAGCTCAAATAGTTCTGTCACGTGTATACTCTATGATTTCATTACATAAAATTCTAGAAAATACAATTGATAGCGTTGGAAAGACAGCAGTGGTTACTTGGGGGTAGAGAGGCACAGGGAGGGAGAAGAACGGGGTTACCGAGAGAAATGGAGGTTTTTAGGGGATGATGGATATGTTTATTATCTCGATTGTGGTAATGGCTTCGTAAGTATATACCTGTGCAATTTATTTTAAGTCAATCATACAATCATACCTCAATTAAGCTTAAAAAAAAAAAAAAAACAGGTATGATGGCTCATGCCTGTAATCCCAGCACTTTGGGAGGCTGAGGCAGGCGGATCACTTGAGCTCAGAAGTTCATGATGAGCCTGAGCAATGTGGTGAGACCCCGTCTCTACAAAAATACAAAAAATTAGCTGGGCATGGTGGTACACACTTGTGGTCCCAGCTACTTGAAAGGCTAAGGTGAGAGGATTGCTTGAGCCCGGGAGGTGGAGGTTGCAGTGAGCCAAGATCACACCACTGCACTCCAGCCCGGACTCCAGAGTGAGACCCTGTCACAGAAAAAAAAAAAAAAAAAAAAAAGAATGCAAGGTTTCAATTTGTCTCCTATAAATCTGTATCCCCAAAACCAGGACCCTTTCTCAAGAAGCTGCCTGCAGCCAAGTGGCACGGTGGCTCACGCCTGTAATCCCAGCACTTTGGGAGCCTGAAGCAGGCGGATCACGAGGTCAGGAGTTCAAGACCAGCCTGGCCAACATGGTGAAACCCCGTCTCCACTAAAGATACAAAAAATTAGCTGGGCGTGGTGACGTGCGCCTGTAATCCCAGCTACTTGGGAGCCTGAGGCAGGAGAATCGCTTGAACCCAGGAGGCGGAGGTTGCAGTAAGCCGAGATCGCGCCACTGCACTCCAGTCTGGGCAACAGGGCGAGACTCCGTCTCAAAGAAACAAAAAAACAAAAGAAGCTGCCTGGATGATGGGGATAGCATCTTCACTGTCATATGCGTAATTCCCTACAGCTGACCATCCCAGGCATGAAGGTCTGGTCTATTTCAGATGCCCCCACCGACCACTCCAACTTGGAGTGAGCGCTCATTCTGCCCCACTGGTTTTATGCTTATGACAATCCAGAATGTTCTTTGGTTCTTCTGGTGCACTGGCTCCTTTGTTCGTTGTTGTTTTAACTTACATTTTGTCGAACACCCACCATGTTGCACTGTACTAGGCAACTGTGTAGAAGGTGCCCGTAGCAATCGTTACAGTTCAGAGTGAAAGTAGTGCAAAGTCCAGAAAAAGCAGTGATTGACTCTTCCGGCGAAGGACACTGGAGGAGAGCCAGGTAGGAGTCTTGAGCTGATTCTTGAAGGATGAATATGGTTTTGTTTTGCTTTTTTTTTTTTTTTTTTTTTTTTTTTTGAGATGGAGTCTCACTCTGTCGCCCAGGCTGGAGTGCAGTGGCGCGATCTCGGCTCACTGCAAACTCCGCCTCCTGGGTTCACGCCATTCTCCTGCCTCAGCCTCCCGAGTAGCTGGGACTACAGGCGCCTGCCACCAAGCCCGGCTATTTTTTTTGTATTTTTATTAGAGACGGGGTTTCACCGTGTTATCCAGGATGGTCTCGATCTCCTGACCTCGTGATCTGCCCGCCTCGGCCTCCCAAAGTGCTGGGATTACAGGCGTGAGCCACCGCTCCCGGCCAAGGATGGATATGGGGTTTTTTATGAAGTAATTTTTATCTTCAGTTAAATTGTAAGCAATTCAAAACAGGCACCGTGTCTTATACTTTTTGGTTCCCTCATATTTGTTACCGTTGCATGGAATAAATGTTGAGTATTTATTTGTTAACTGATTAATAAATTCATGTAGATGAACAGAGATGTGGACTTCTCAGCTCAGAAATTCCGTTTTCACAGAGCAGTTCCCACAGATGTCATTAAGCATTACAAACTTGTGTTCTGTGACCCGCACTGAGATAGTCCAATGTGATTACTGACTTTTTTTAAGGCCATGGTCACTACGTTGCAGAAATTAAAATCATAACATCTTAGGCAATGTGGAGATAAGAGCTGCCCCTCTGTTATGTAAAAGTATGAATCTTGCCTCCTTTAAACATTTTCAATTTGGGACAGAAAACATTCATTGAATTAGCCAAGCCCTGTGGCACACAACTGTAGTCCCAGCTACTTGGGAGGCTGAGGCAGGAGAATCGCTTGAACCCAGGAGGCGGAGGTTGCAGTGAGCAGAGATTGCCCCACTGCACTCCAGCCTGAGTGACAGAGTGAGACTCTTGTCTCGAAAAAAAAAAAAAAGAAAGAAAACATTTATTGAAACGTGGCATAGTCATATGTCACAATGATGTGAAATATTTCAAGCTCACCCTTTAAAATTAAAGTCCGCAATGACCCTTGGAGCAGGTCATTATTGTTAGAAATAACTTGTGGGTGTCCGTCTGCTGTATCCCCACAACCATGCCTCACCTGGGAACACTGTGAGTTGAAAATTACACGCTTATGAGAGTTTCAAGCACCAAGTCAATGAAAGAAAGAAGTGTTAGCAAACCCATTAACAAATCTGTGAGATACAAATCATAAATTCTGCTTCTTTATGTGGGTGTCTGCCTCCCACACCCCCTGTTATTTTTTTACCTCTGGGTGTTTCATGAGTCAAGGGGAAGAGAAAGAAATACAGGGATTGAGGGTGTTTCATGTTCAAAAGGTAACATTCGCCCGTAAGTTACCCCAGGCAATAGGAAGGAAAGAGGTTTCTGGCCTCTGGTGTAAAAATCAGGTTGATACTGGCTAGTTCACTCTTTTACCATGGGATTGGTGGTGATAAATCATACATAAATCATTAGCAGTAGTTTTTCCCAGATGAGGTGGGCTCTGGAAAAATACACAACTCTAAGTCACGTCTGAAATATGAGACTGGCACGGCCCACTTTGATGTCATTTAATGTTTTTAGAATCAGTGTCAGTTTTATTTTGCAATTGAAGCAGACATTTCCTCCTTTGGTGTCTAAGAACTCACTGAATTCAATGTTGAACTATTAAAATATATCTTGGTCCTATGTACTTGAATTAGTTCAAAATAGGGGCTTTTTTTTCTTGCTATTGCCAATGTATGCAAATATATCAAGCACGAAATCATTCTCCTGGTGCCTTCTTCCCACAGATGTTTTGAGTTCTCATTCTTTGTACAAGAGACATACAGGGAGTGTGATAAAATTGGCATGATTGTCAAAAGGGCAGGACAGGTGCACTTCCCAGGTGGAGATATTGTGAATGAATGTCAGTCGGGAGAGACAACTCCAGAGTGCTTCCCAGCAACCAACCTGCGCCTAGTTGCTGAGAAGGGATTCATTCTCAGGCCCTCTGAATCTGTCAGCAGAATCTCTTTCCCACATGATTTCCCAGCCTGGTCCAGAGGTGAGTTGGCTCAGAACGAGGTCCATACACTTCAAAAAAGATCTCCACGTTTACAGCTGTGTTTCTGTAATCATTCTTAAAATTCAAAGTTGCCAGAGACTAGGTGCATCTTGTTTACGTAGGATGTGGGTGTGTTTATGCAGTGCTCTGTTAAACCCACCACTTGCCAGCCTGGCTAACTGCCCAGGCGTAGCCTCCTGGAAAGCTTGCACAGGAAGTGGGCAGGGGCTGAAGCAGGAGAGTAGGGATACTGAGAGATTCATGTGGCTCCAGGTGAGATGACATAGATGTCAGAAAAAGTAATCAAGCCTTGGAATTTGAGAGACGCTGGGATCTGCAAAAGGTGAGGAAAGTAGGTTTTTATTTCATTACTTGTAAAAATAACAAGAGTATAGTGCAAAAAAGTGTTTTCCTAAAACGAACTCAGGCAACATTTATTGAGTTCCAACTGAGCTAGAAACTGAGCAAGGCTCTGGGATCACAAAGATGTTTTTCTATGGGCAGAAGTTAGGCAGACACAAAATTACTCCAGAAGCATTGATGAAGACACCAATGAGTAACATAGGTATCTGTATCAGCTAGGATGCTTCTGGCTGGAAATAATAGAAAATCTAATTCAAACAGGCTTATGTGATCAAAGGGATCTACTGGCTCCAAGACTTGAAAAGTCTAGAAGCAAGAGTATCTTAAGGCCTGTTCCAGAAACATAGCCACATGACCACGGCCGGAATTTCTCCCCAGTTCTCAGAGCTGCTTTCCCAGTGCTGGCTCTGTCCCGAGGGTGGCTCCTCTCACCAGCCAAAGACAGCTGCCCCCAGATTCCAGGTGACAGGCTTTGTCCACATCAGTAGGAAAGAAAGAGTACTTCTGTCCCACCATTGCAATAAACGTCCTGAGAAGACGCTGATGGAAACAGGGTGGCTCATAGGACCCCCCCACCCAGGAAGCAATCACTGTGACGAGGACATGGAATGTATTATTTAAATTAACCTCCAGGTCACACGCCAACCAGAAGAGTAGGAAAATAGTTCAGTTTATCAGCAAACATATGTTTGGGATGCTGAGTGCAAAGGATGTGGAGATATCTGACTCTGCCCGAGGAGGGTGTGGTGTAGACCGGGAAAGAGGAGGTTGGGGAAGACTTCACAGAAGAGGAGATGTCAGGCCAGGCGCGGTAGCTCACGCCTGTAATCCTAGCACTTTGGGAGGCCGAGGAGGGCAAATCACCTGAGGTCAGAAGTTCAAGACCAGCCTGACCAATATGGTGAAACCCATCTCTACTAAACATAAAAATACAAAAATTAACCAGGCTGTGGTGGTGCGTGCCTGTAATCCCAGCTACTCAGGAGGCTGAGGCAGAAGAATAGCTTGAACCAAGGAGGCGAGGTTGCAGTGAGCCAAGATTGCACCACTGCACTCCAACCTGGGCGACAGGAGACCCTGTCTCAAAAAAAAAGATGTCACTTGGGACCAGAATGTGAAGAACCCTCAGTGTCATGCTAAGAAACTTGAACCTTTAGCTCATCTAAAAAGAAATAAGTTGTTAAAGCAAATCCACAGCATAAACCAGACGGGCTGACTTATGCTACCGATAAAGCATCATTTTCAACAAGTTAGTTGTATGAGAGTCATACAACTATAGGATGAGTACATATCAAATTTTATTCAACTAATTAATGAGGCATCCAGTAAGAGTTCAAAGCTGGTTTTAAGAACATCTGAGGAGCCCAGGAATTTGAGACCAACATAGGCAACATGGAAAGATCCTGTCCCTATAAAAAAATTTAAAAATTAGCCAAGCATGGTGGCGTGCACCTGTAGTTCCAGCTACTTGGGAGGCTGAGGTGGGAGGATCATTTGAGTCCAGGAGTCGGAGGTTGCAGTGAGCTGAGATTGTGCCACTGCACTCCAGCCTGGGTGACAGAGTGAGACCCTGTCTCAAAAAAAAAAAAAAAAAAAAAAAAGCTGGGCACGGCCGCTCATGCCTGTAATCCAAACACTTTGGGAGGCTGAATAGGAGGATTACTTGAGGCCAGGAGGCTTGATTACTTGAGACTGCAATGAGTTATGATCACACCACCGCATTCCAGCCTGGGTGACAGTGAAGGCTTGTCTCTTAAAAAAGAAGGAAGGAAGGAGGAAAGGAAAGAAGGAAGGAAGGAAGGAAGGAAAGGAGAAAGAAAAGAAACAATAAAGAAAACCTAAAAAAAAAATTCAGAATAACATTACTTGATCAGACATACAAGTAGCTAGTTGTGTTTCAAAAAGAGATGGAAGCCTAACTTTTGGGGTTTTCTACCTGAGAGAAATAATTGGTATTTCCACTGCACACAAATCTACAAGTTAATACTTACTTGCATAGAGTCTGAGTCTTTAATTAAAATAACAAGCAGAGTAAAATAATAGTACAACCTTCTATCCCTAGAGAATGAAATAATCTTTAGATAGGCTTGTTAGACAACGCTTTAGTATGGCCTTAAAAAGACAGTCATTCTCTTGGCTTTATTTCTAAGTTTTGGATAATTTTTCCTAACACCAGAGCAATCTATTTAAGACAGTTTTGTTTTTTAAAGTGGACTTAAGCATGACAGTACTTGCATATCAGTGAATACTGCTAATTGTAGTCAGTTTTAATATTGTCATTAAGAGAGGGCTGGGAGTGGTGGCTCACGGCTGTAATCCCAGCACTTTGGGAGGCCGAGGCGGGCGGAGCACGAGGTCAAGAGATTGAAACCACCCTGGCCAACATGGTGAAACCCCGTCTTTACTAAAAATACAAAAATTAGCTGAGTGTGGTGGCACGTGCCTGTAGTCCCAGATACTCAGGAGGCTGAGGCAGGAGAATCACTTGAACCCGGGAGGCGGAGGTTGCAGTGAGCCGATATCGTGCCACTGCACTCCAGCCTGGCGACAGAGTGAGACTCCATCTAAAAAAAAAAAAAGAGAGAGACTTGAAGAGGTTTACAGAAGTAAAGAGCCCAGCAAGCGGAGGCCCCAGTGTCACAGAGACATCTCCAGGGCGTTATTCAGAAAGCAGCTAGCGAGGGAGACATCAGCTCTGAACCCAGCCCAGGCTGTGGGAGTCCCACTCCCTGGTGTCTCTTTTGCCCCTGAAGTGTTTTGGTTAAGAGAGAAAGACATTCCAGACACCCAGTAATCAAGTGCAACCACGCTAAGCCACGTTTAGAGCCACATTTTTGGATAACAGATTTATTAATGGGCTGGTTGAGAGAACTGGACCATGTGGTGTGTGGAGAAATTCAAAATATTTCAAATAAATACTTGGTGTACTTTCTGTCTGACTGCTGTGATGTGTTCAGTTACTCTTATGTTCCCTGTTGAAGATTAATTAAATAGAAATTGCTCACTAAAATATAGTTCAGAATATTAAAAAGCTAATTAATATAAATTTTTCTAAAAAGGAAGGCATTTATTTCAATAGATGCTCACCTGTCCAAATCCAATTTTTTTGTTTACTGATAAAGTTGTAGGTGGAATAATTGCCATAGCAGAAGAGAATACACCCTATCTACACTTCCAAAAATGAGGATTGCCACATTTAGCAAATAAAAATATGGTATCCCCAGTTAAATGTGAATTTCAGAAAAACAATGAATAATTTTTTAGTGTAAGTATGTCCCATGCAATATTTAGGACATACTTGTGGCAGGTGGAAAAGGGGCCAACAAAGATGTCCATGGACAGATATTCCTAACACTTGGAACATATTCCCTTACATGGCAAAAAGGATTTTGCAGATGTGATTAAGTTAAGGCTTTTCAGAGGGCAGGTCGTCCTGGGTGATGTGACTGGTCCAAATGTAACCACAGAGTCCTTAGAGGAGGGAGGCAGGAGAGCCAGAGTTAGAAATTGAAGGTGGAGGAAGGACCAACCAGCTGAAGGATGCAGTCGGCTTCTAGAAGTGTGGGAATAGGCAAAGAAACGGACTCTCCTTGAAATCTTCGGAAGGAGCATGGCCCTCCTAGACACTGATTTGAGCCCCAGGAGACCCCGGGGCTAGTTACCTGCAGCAGTGTTAGATTAATTTGTGTTGCTTTACACCACTGTAATTTGTTACGGAACCAATAAGAAACTCAGATAATGCTTATACTGAAAAAGTTATTTGTTGTTTATCTGAAAATCACATTTACTTGGGGCATCCTGTATTTGGCCTGGCAGCCCGACCTAGAACGCCAGAGCAGGAAGCAGCCGGCAGTGGTGGGAAGCGCTGAAACAGCTTCGGGAGGTCCCACTGTCTCGCCTGGGGAGTCTCTTCAGATTCAGGCCTTCGGTCCCTCCAGGGAAATCTGAGGAGCTGTCTGGCCTGGGTGATCACTGAGGCTCCCTCGCAGTCCGTGAGCCTATCTAAGAAAAAGCCTTTTGCCAATACGAAATAAAACAACCAGCCCAATTAGCGAATGTTCACAGTTCAGACAATTGCCGCCTCTGGGCTGTGTGCCCCTCTCCTGCGGTCCACTACCCCCTCCGGGAGGCGGCCCACCTGCTGGTGCGTCTGCATTGGGCCCTGCCCAGGGCTGGTGTCCTGGTACTTCTCCCTGTCTCCTCACACCTCCTCCTAACTCTGGGACAGACAACGCCAGGCGGCACTGCATGAGTTTCGTATTGCAAATTACCACACAGCGGCTTAAGAACACAAACTTACTTTAAAGCTCTGAAAGAAAGTCAGAATTCCAAAAAGGATTTTGTGGACCTAAAATAAAAAGTGTCCAGAGAGCTGTGTTCCCTCTGGAGGATCTGAAGAAACATCCCTGTCCTGTCCGTTCCCCACCTCTAGATGCCGCCTGCTCTCCTGGGCTCGCAGCCCCACACCATTCTGCCCTCTGCTTCTAAGAGCGCATCTCCCCTCAGACGCTCACCCGCCCACCTCCCTCTAGTGAGGGGCCTTGTGATTACAGTGGGCCCTCCAGGTAACCCAGGAGAATCCTCCCGTCTAATCACATCTGCAAAGTCGCCTTTGCTGTGGAAGATAACATAACCACAGGTTCCAGTGATTTAGTCATGAACATCATTGGGGGGCCATTATTCCACCTATGACACCTACCTAATGTCTATTCTTCCCTTCCTTCTGACAGAATCATTATTTTGTTCAGGGTGACGATATGCTTGGCTAAAGAATTTTTTTTTTTTTTTTTTTTTTTGAGGCGGGGTCTCGCTCTGTCGCGCAGGCTGGAGTGCAGTGGCACAATCTCGGCTCACTGCAAGCTCCGCCTCCCAGGTTCACGCCATTCTCCTGCCTCAGCCTCCCGAGTAGCTGGGACTACAGGCGCCCGCTACCACGCCCGGCTAATTTTTTGTATTTTCAGTAGAGACGGGGTTTCATCGTGTTACCCAGCACAGTCTCTATCTCCTGACCTCGTGATCCGCCCACCTCGGCCTCCCAAAGTGCTGGGATTACAGGCGTAAGCCACCGTGCCCAGCCAAGAATTTTTATTTACAAAGCTGCCTTGAAGCTTCCTGCAGTCATGTGGCTGATGAGATGTTAGTAGATGTCTGCTGGCCAATGAGAAGTAGGAGTCTGGCTTCCCAGAAGGCTGCTGTTTTCCCAATTAAAAGATGGAGACTCACTTGGCATATACCTTTTGTTCTCTCTCATGACCTCTTCATCCTCATGGAAAATGAACGTGATACCTGGAAGGGCAGCCACTATATTGTGACCTTGACAATGAAAATCACTCAAAAAAGATGACAAAGCAAAGAAAAGTGGATAAATCTGCAAGGAAAAGTGGACAACTCCGCGATCCCTGAGACACTGTGGAAAAGACTCCTTCTTCCCTGTCTGCCAAGCTTCAGATTTCTAGACTCATGAAAACGGAGGAACTTTATTTATTCATTTATTTAAGGCAGAGTCTCGCTCTGTCACCCAGGCTTGAGTGCGATGGTGTGATCTCGGCTCACTGCAACCTCTGCTTCCTGGGTCCAAGCCATTCTCCTACCTCAGTCTCCTGAGTAGCTGGGATTACAGGCGCCCGCCATCACGCCCAGCTAATTTTTGTATTTTTAGTAGAGACAGGATTTCACCATGTTGGCCAGGCTAGTCTCAAACTCCTGACCTCCAGTGATCCACCTGCCTCGGCCTCCTAAAGTACTGGGAGTACAGGCGCATGCCACCACACCTGGCTAATTCTTGTATTTTTGTAGACAGGGCTTAGCCATGTTGGTCAGGCTGGTCACAAACTCTTGACTTCATGTGATCCTCCTGCCTTGGCCTCCCAAAGTGCTGGGATTACAGGCATAAACCACTGCACCTGGCCTGGGAGGAACTTTTAATTGTGGGAGGCTGGTAGTCAGTTAAATGCAGCAGAAACCAGTTATAACAGATGCAAGCTCTGTCTAAATCCTCACTACTTAAAGCGTGCTCCTGTGGGAGCAGCAGGGACAGCCCCTGGGAATGTGTTGGAAATGCAGAATCCAGGGCCCCCCACAGACCTGAACCAGAATCTGCATTTTAACAAGATCCCCAGGGAATTGCTCTGTATGCCCTTCGGAGTCACCACAGCTCTGGAGCCCACAGAAGCTGAGAGGGAAAGTGCCCTGGATTCCTTCACCCTGTGCTTGAAGACACGGCCTGTCTGGCAACAATAGTAAGTACCCTTGGAATTTACTGGAACGAAGGTCAAACCGTGGGAGGTGGGTGCAAAATTGTATATACAGTCGTCAAGTCTGCTTCTCACCCCACCACCACCAATTACCCTGATTTAGTTCTTTTCTTTTCTCCCTAAAATTGTATATTTCATGATTAGTCAGCCTAAGACTCCTACATCCATTTCATTCAATCAAGACCAACATTGATAAGAAGTTGAAGACCGGGTGAAATCAGGAAAAAGTGGAAAATTACCTCTTTTTAAAAGTTTCTTAAAACTTTTAAAAACTTTTGGTGGTTTGTAAATAGACCTGAAATTTCTTTGATGCTATCAGCCACCCAGATGAATGAAGTGCAGTATATAAAGCCCCCGACTTACGATTCAACTTGGGATTTCTTTTGACTTTAAAATTTTTTGACTTTATGACTTTAACCCCATCGTAAGTTAAGGAACATCTGTAAATATATAAATCCACAGAGAGGAAGAAAGATCCAGAGAGACTTTCAACACACTGCATTTCTCATTTCCATTAAATCTCTCAAGTTATACATTTAATATGGACTGTAAATTGTGTACTCATTTTTCTTCAATGATTTCTATTCAGAATATTACAAAGAAAGAGTTAGATTAAAGCCTAGCTACTGTTTCCTGGGGACTGGAGGGGACATCAGGGAAATGAGTAGATCATCCAGCTGACTTTGCCCTCTTGAAGACTGTTCTGGGAGGGTTTTTAAATTTATTTTTTACATAGGTAAATCCAAAAGGTATATAAGCATATATATAGACAGTGAAAAGTCTCCTTTTCCTTCAGTCCCTCCCTCCAACTGCCAAATTTCCCTCTCTCAAAGCAACCTCTGTTACCGGTTTCTTGAGAATCCTACCACGTGAGCACGCTGCATGCTGGAAGAGGCTAAAACATGTGGCTAAAAAACAAGAGGGGAGTGTGTAGATGGCTTGGAATTGTTCTTGAGGGCATGCATTAAAATTAATCTTTGTCATCATCCAATTGCTTTCTGTTAAGATCTTCTGCTGGCATTTAATTTTTCCAATCATAGATAAAATATCTGTCAAGTAAAGAGCCAGAGTTGCCACCTACTTGTTCCAGAGGATTAAGGAGATAACATTTATAAAACACTTGGAGCATCTCAGAGGAAGGCTCTGAATAAACATAAACACTTGTTAAAGCTGCAGCCCTCTTCTACATAATTTACATTTTATCACTCTGTCCTCTCCCCCAGCCCACTACATACTTGCCCCCACCTCCTTGCAGCATGGTTTAAGGGTGAGAGGTTAATAAGAAAGGGTGATTGATGTAAGGCAAGACTAAGTAGACTGCTTTGAGGATTTTTGCTTTGTTTCCTAAAGCTTCCCAACTCATCTGCTCTTTAAAGAACCTGGAGTTTTTTTCAAAAAGAGAGACACCTAATTGCATAAGTCAACTTTGTAGTTGTGTGGCTTTATTTAATAATTCAAATAATTTAAGAATGTTTTCTTTTTTTAAAAAATGGATAACTTACATCCTTTCTTGTTTCACTTATTAATATGTTATGAGCATTACTGTTGTGGACAGCTGTGTTGATATAGCATGATTATTTGAAAAATAAGAAGTGTTTCTGTAATTAAAGATACCCATAAGGAGACATGGTTCACATTTATGCAGTAAATTGATATATGCACGTTCAGGGCCTACTATGTGCTAAAACAAAAATGGACACCACAGAGATACCCAAGATGTTTTCCCTGGCCAATACAAAGCCCTCGGTGACAAGTGTGAAATTGGAGGATTCAGAGGGCATTTTCTTGCACCTGAGAAATAAGGTTGTTTGCTTAAATTGCTGCACTTTAGGAAGACTTTGTTTTGTCCTAGATCACTTTGAGTACCCCAGTGGTCTTATAGACAAATGAATAGACTTTTCTAAGAGATAAAAGCCCCCACGTAAAGATTCTAGGAAAAAATATGAAACCATCTCTGGGAAGGAATATAAAAATCATAAGTAACTAAAGTAGATAGAAATAATAGACTATCTACTATCTACTACTAAATATAATAGAATATTTAAAAGTATTTCCCTTTTAAATATAAGATCTTTAATTGTAAAACTGTTGGGCAAAGAGCTGAATGATGGTTTAAGCCATATGAAAGGCAAGTCTGCAGATCGGCTAATTATTGGCCAAAACGATAATTGCCCTGTACCTTCCAAATTAAAGGACACAGCCCATAAAGATAGTAGTAAGAGTTTATGTTTCCTTCTCCTTAATCTCATACAAGAGTTAACCTCCTAGACCCAAGACATTTCCAGCAATTAGTGATGGGTTGAAGTTAACAGTGCTGACAAAGCCTTGGTCACTGATCCCTTCGGCTTGTCATTAACCTCTAAAACTGCTAAATAGGATGCAAAAAAAGTATTTCACCAATATTATTTAAAAGACTGTATCATATTTCATACATAAATTTCCAATGTAGAAAAATCTCTTACAATGTATATATGTGTGCAAGGTAGTTTAAAGGTTTTTTTAGTTTTTTATTTCCAGAATTTTCTTCCAGTATAAAAGAGTAATTTGAGGTAAATATTCTATGTATATAGGGAAGGAAAACTATTACTAAGATCAGGCATTCCAAAATGTTTTTCAAAGAAAAGGGTTATAAAATTCACTTTAAAAAACGGGAATCTTTGTTTTTGCCTATTAGCACTTTGAATGAATTTATTGAAAGTTTTAAGCAGAGTGAAAAATTGGATCATAGGTTAGTGTCCTCTTGAAAATGGTGGTGTATGTTTCTCATACTCTTAAAAGAACAAAAGGTAAAATATCGTTGAAAGAACACAAACATAGCCCCATTTATTATTATAACTACAAATCATATTTTCACAGTAACTTGTTCTGATTTAAGAATTTTCATAAGAAAAGATATGAAGTCTCAATGGATTGTAATGTTACTGACTCTATTCAACATGTAATAAGCTTTACTCTGATTTTATATCCTGAGTCCATAAAGCTTATTAAATGACACTTCAAAATTTCTTTCAATGGTGGAAGCTTTGGTTAAGTGAAAAAGCCTGTTGGGGTTTTCCCCCTGTAGTTTTCTAATTAGGGCTTCCTTATTACATCACAAACATTAATCACCACATTATCCAGTAACAGATCAGACTTACCCTATCTTTCAGATCCTCATTAATCTACTAGTAAAGTTATGAGCTCCATTAACATGGTTACATTTAGAAAGTCTCCCTGAAGCACAGTACATCCATTACTGGGGCTGAATAACCCAAAAGCCATGTGTCTTATCCAGTCCAGATACGTTTTTGAAATGTCAACTTTGACAGAGAAACTTTCTGTGCACCCCCCACATAGGAATCCTACAGAATATTTGCTTTATTTACTGCTTGGGGTACTATTTTAGCAGAAGATAAATTCTCCAAGCAGGATCAAGTTTGCATTTTGCAGAGACGGAGCCATCTGTTGTTGTCCAGAGCTTGGCTGTGTTCCATTTGGAATGCAGGGCCAGCCCCGGTTAAAAAAGAATGTGAACTCTTCCTAGTGTGATCACCCCCACAAACAGAGAGAACGCTGCAAGTTCCTTGCAATCCTAAACCAGCCAGCACTTCCTGAACACCTGCCCTGAACACAAATGTTCCTTTGGTGAGTGACAGTGAAAATGACAGGGCGTCAAGTTCACCTGGCCATGTCCACATCGATGAACCAACCTGGCCAGTAGACGCAGAGCCCACTGTGGTTCTGCAAGAGCACACATCGGGGAAAGGTGCTCTGGTGCGTTCACACGGTCTTCAGATTGCTCAGAAAGGCGTATCATTTTCTAGATTTAGGGAGTGTGGGCTTTTATTTCAGAACTTTACAAAAAGAAGTGTCTAAGCCTCTCAGCTTACCTTGGAGTTGAATTTATTGCATTCATGGCTGGATTTGGCAATTACTGTTTGCTTTCTGTCCTTCCATAGAGTGCTATATAGACGTAAGCAAGCCATTTCCTTCTAGAGGATGCAAAAATGAATAAACAGTTAACAATGTATGCTACATACATATGGCATTTATCATCAGACTCATTTAAGAGAACCTAGATAAATAGAAAGACACTCTTTTTTTATGAAGAGGGAGTCTCACTCTGTCGCCTGGGCTGGAGTGCAGTGGCGCGATCTCAGCTCACTGCAACCTCTGTCTCCTGGATTCAAGCGATTGTCCTGCCTCAGCCTCCCAAGTAGCTGGGATTACAGGCACCCACCACTATGCCCAGCTAATTTTTTGTATTTTTAGTAGAGACAGGAGTTTCGCCATGTTGGCCGGGCTGGTCTCAAACTCCTGACCTCGTGATTCACCCACCTCAGCCTCCCAAAGTACTGGGATTACAGGCATGAGCCACCGCACCCAGCCTAGAAAGATACCCTTAAGGAATTTTAAAATATTAGAAAATATTTTCCTGAAGAGAAACATGTTGAAGTCAATGAATATTTTGTTCAAAATGTCAAATGGATAAGACAAAATTCAAAGATAGACAAGGTGAAGGAAGGGAAATACCAATAAAAAAAAGAAAGTCTGTTAAAACAAAACTCAGGAGACTTAAAAAAAATTTTTCAAAGATTAGAAATTACATATTTGTGAGCAGAGTAATGTGGTTATCAAATTTTTCTGCAAAACAATCTAGTTTTGGAATTTGAGGACTGTGTTTCATTCATTTTTTTTTTTTAAGTCGGAGTCTCACTCTGTTGCCCAGGCTGGAGTGCAGTGGCCCAATGTCGGCTCATTGCAAGCTCTGCCTCCCGGGTTCACGCCATTCTCCTGCCTCAGCCTCCCGAGTAGCTGGGACTACAGGCACCTGCCACCAAGCCCGGCTAATTTTTTGTATTTTTAGTAGAGACAGAGTTTCACCGTGTTAGCCAGGATGGTCTCGATCTCCTGACCTCATGATCTGCCCGCCTCGGCCTCCCAAAGTGCTGGTATTACAGGCGTGAGCCACCACGCCTGGACTGTGTTTCATTCTTGAGGTCAAGGACATCCTATATCATTTAGTGAGCTTCATGCAAGAAATGGTAAGGGAAAATGAAATAAGCCTGAAAATAAATGAACAGTGTCCTCGTTTCAGATAGGTGCTTTTTCAGTCGTTTATGATATTCTTGTAGAGCTCATGGAAAACTGAGGCCTGAGTAATAGTACAGTTCTGTGGATTTATAGTTGATTAAGCCAAGAGGTCACAGAGGCAATAGATCAGTGTTACATGTCCAGGAGAGCTCTAGGGCTTTCTATGTGACTTTGCAACAGAGAAACATGCTTCTCAGATTTGTAAGGTATGTAGAACTCAGGATTCAAAAAGATCTCTAGGCTGGGTGAGGTGGTTCATTCCTGTAATCCCAGCACTTTGGGAGGCTGAGATGAGAGGATTTATTGACACCAGGAGTTTGAGACCAGCCTGGACAATAATATGAGACCCTCATCTCTAGAAAATTTTTTAAAAAATCTCTAACGACTGTGCAGATGAATGGAAATCAACAAAATGAAATTGAATGTAAATAAAAATAGAAACCTGCATTTAGGTTCAAAAAGTCCACTATAAAGTATACAACCTGGCGTCAGAAGTTTATATGGGAAGACAGACACACATACCTCAGGTGCTTTAGTTGATTTCAAGGCAGAATGAGTCAGGAGTCTGTGAGCCAGAGAATGAACTAGCTAATGAGATCTTAGTTTGTATTAACAAAAGGATGGCATCCAGATCAAGAGAAATCATCATCCCCACAGACGCTTCCCTGGCCAGGCCACATCTGGAGTTGCAATTCCATGTGCCACCCTGGGGAGCCCAGGCTGGGCCGAAGGGTAATGGAGAACAGGCAGAGGTCAGCGACGAGGGAGGTCGAGGGGACGACTTGCAGGGATGCTGAGAGAAGCTGGCTAATGAGAATCTAAGTCTTTGAAAGCTGGGACTTTCCCTTAACAGGGGCCCAGGCTCATTTCTTCCAGGCTAAAGGTGGAATGTTAAAGGGGCTAAGAAAATTTAAAATAAAAGAAATTTACCGTTATGCCTCCTACCACTCCAACACAAGTAAAAAATAACCTGCTATAGTAATTAAGGGGTTTCTTCAACAAATAAGTGGCATGAGGAAGAAAAGGGGAACCTGGGATGGATTTTCAAAGAGGCTTTAGAGACCTAACCACATTTATTCTGTGGGCTTTCTTAATTTTTTTTTTTTTTGAGACAAGAGTCTTACTCTGTCACGTATGCTGGAGTGCAGTGGCGCTATCTCAGCTCACTGCAACCTCTGCCTCCCACATTCAAGCGATTCTCTTGCCTCAGCCTCCCGAGTAGCTGGAGTTACAGGCGCCTGCCACCACCACAGGCTAATTTTTTATATTTTTGGTAGAGACAGGGTTTCACCATGTTGGCCAGGCTGGTCTCGAACTCCTGACCTCAAGTGATCTGCCCGCCTCAGCCTTCCAAAGTGCTGGGATTACAGGTGTGAGCCACCATGCCCAGCCTGGCTTTGTTAGATCTTGATTTCAACAAGATCTACCTGGTAAAAGAAACACTTTTTGAGATAATCAGGGAAAAGATTTTGTAATAATAGCTTTATTGAGATACAACTCACATGCCATAAAATTCATCCTTTTCACAATGTTGGGCACCATTCACCACTATTTAATTCCAGAACATTTTTATCATCCCAAAAGGACACCCCATAGACGTTAATAGCCACTGCCCACACCCCTCACTCCAGCGCCTAGTAAGCATTCATCTTTTCTCTCTATGGGTTTGCCTCTTCTGGGCATTTAATAGAAATGGCATCATGCAATCTGTGGCCTTTTATGAGTGACCTCTTTTACGTTGTCTAATACTTGCAAAGTTCATCCATGCCGTACCATGTATCAGTACTTCATTCCTTTCCGTGGCAGGATACTATACCATTGTGTGGAGAGACCACACTTATTTATCCGTTCATAAGTTGTTGGACATTTGGGTTGTTTCTACTTTTTGACTATTATGAATAATGCTGCAATGAAAATTCACCTACAAGTTTTTGTGTGGACATATGTTTTCAGTTATCTTTAGTATATGCCTAGGAGTGGGATTGCTGGGTCATATCCTAATGCTACGTTTAACATTTTGAGGAATTGTGAAGCTGTTTTTCCGAAGAGGCTACGCATTTTGCATTCCCACCAGTAACGTGTGAAGGTTCCTTTCTCCACATACTCGTCAACACTTTATATTATGCCTTTTTTATTACAGCCAGTGTAGTATGAAGTAGTATCTCATTGTGTTTTTTGTTTGTTTGTTTGTTTGTTTGTTTTGAGACAGAGTTTTGCTCTTGTTGCCCAGGCTGGAGTGCAATAGCGCAATCTTGGCTCACTGCAACCTCCACCTTCCAGGTTCAAGCAATTCTCCTGCCTCAGCCTCCCAAGTAGCTGGGATTACAGGCATCCACCACCATGCCTGGCTAATTTTTTGTATTTAGTAGAGACAGGGTTTCCCCATGTTGGTCAGGCTGGTCTCGAACTCCTGACCTCAGGTGATCCACCCGCTTCAGCCTCCCAAAGTTCTGGGATTACAGGCATGAGCCACCGCGCCCGGCCTCATTGTGGTTTTTATTTGCATTTATCTAATGACTAATAATGTTGAGAATCTTTTCATGTGCTTATTGGCCATTTGTCTGTCTTTAGAGAAATGCCTGTTCAAATAATTTGCTTGTTATATTGGGTTGTTTCCTTATTATTGAGTTATAAGAATTATTTATCTGTTCTAGGCCAGGTGCGGTGGCTCACACCTTAATCCCAGCACTTTGGGAGGCCAAGGCAGGTGGATCTCTTGAGGTCAAGAGTTTGAGACCAGCCTGGCCAACATGGTGAAACCCTGTCTTTACTAAAAACACAAAAATTAGCCGGGTGTGGTGGCCCGCGCCTGTAATCCAAGCTACTTTGGAGGCTGAGGCATGAGAATCGCTTGAACCCGGGAGGCAGAGGTTGCAGTGAGCTGAGATTGTGCCACCGCATTCCAGTCTGGGCAACAGAAAGACTCTGTCTCAAAAAAAAAAAAAGTATCTATTCTATTCTGAATCCAAGTCCTTTATTAGATATATGATTTGCAAATATTTTCTCCTATTCTATAGGTTGTCCTTTTACTTTCTTAATGGTACCATTTGAAGCATAAATTTTTTTAATTTTGATGAAGTCAAATTTATCTAAATTTTCTTTCTTCATTTGTGCTTTAATTTAGATTTCTATAATTAGATTTTTAAAATAACTTTTCATCTATTAATTTAATGTAGTTAAATATATGTTACTACAACTATGAAATAACCTTTGTGTTGTGGTTGCAGAAGAGATGTTAAAATGCAGTACACTTAATTTTATTAAGGTAAATTAGGACTGCCTCCCATGGTAAAGATGCGTAACCAGTCTGTTACAATTTTTAAATCCACATTATACCATCAGTTCAACTATCACAATAATGTAGTCAAGTTTGGAAGGTAACAGAACCCCCTGAAAATCACTGTATATAGTAATATGCATCATTTGAAAATTCCTGGGCCGGGTGCGGTGGCTCACGCCTATAATCCCAGCACTTTGGGAGGCCGAGGCAGGCAGATCACCTGATGTCAAGAGTTCGAGACCAGCCTGACCAACATGGAGAAACCCTGTGTCTACTAAAAATACAAAATTAGCCAGACGTAATGGCGCGTGCCTGTAATTCCAGCTACTTGGGAGGCTGAGGCAGGAGAATCGCTTGAACCCAGGAGGCAAAGGTTGCGGTGAGCTGAGATCGCGCCATTGGGAGTCTGAGAGAGAAAGAGAGAGAGAGAGAGAGAGAGAAAGGAAAGAAAGAAAACTCCCTTGCCTCAAATTTTACAGAACACAGTTATGCTCATGAGTAAGGAAAAAATGTTGCTTCTAAAATCATCCTCAACATAGTCTTAACAACCTGGTAAGGTCATGTGCCCTTCCTCCAGCCCCCAGTAGGAGTACTAATTAGAATCTGGAGAAGTGAGAACATGTAACTTGGAAAAAAAAAATCAGCACTATTTATTTGTAAACGAAAACAAGGGCTGGGTGTGTTGGCTCACACCTGTAGATCCTAGCACTTTAGGAGTCCAAGGTGGGAGGCCAGGAGTTTGAAGCCTACCTGGGCAACATAGGAAGACCCTGTCTCTGCAAAAATTAAAATATTTAGCCTGGCATGGTGGCATGCACCTATAGTCCTAGCTACTTGGGAAGCTGAGGAAGGAGGATCGCTTGAGTCCAGGAATTGAAGGTTGCAGTGAGGTACGATTGCTCTACTGCACTCTAGCCTGGGAGACAGAACAAGATCTTATCTCTAAAAAACAAAACAAAACAAAACCTCAAATATACAAAGTAAAGTTCAATAAACGTCTTTTAGGCTCCTAAGAAAAATGTATTAGAAATGGCAAGGTTTGGGCAGGGAAGGGTGTGGCTCACGCCTGTAATCTCAACACTCTGGGAGGCGGAGGTGGGCGAATCACCTGAGATCAGGAGTTCGAAACCAGCCTGGCCAACATGGTGAAAACCTGTCTTTACTAAAAATACAAAAATTAGCCTGGCATGGTGGCATGCGCCTGTAATCCCAGCTACTCGGGAGGCTAAGGCAGGAGAATTAGCTTGAACCCAGGAGGTGGAAGTTGCAGGGAGGCGAAGGTTGCAGTGAGCCAAGATCGCGCCACTGCACTCCAGCCTGGGCGACAGAACAAGACTCCGGCTCAAAAAATAAAATAAAATAAAATAAAAAATTAGCTGGGCGTAGTCATGCACACCCGTGATCCCAGCTACTCGGGAAGCTGAGGCAGGAGAATTGCTTGAACCCAGGAGGCAGAGGTTGCAGTGAGCCAAGATCGCGCCATTGCACTCCAGCCTGGGCGACAGAGCAAGACTCTCAAAAAAAAAAGAAAGAAAGAAAGAAAGAAAGTGAAAGAAGAAAAGAAATGGCAGGGTTTGGGGAATGTGGTGAGTTTTCTATTTGTCCAAAAAAGATATGCGTTTAAAAATACTGAGAAACAGTGTAACAGTGGATTAGATGATTAACAGTACAGAGAGTCAAATCTCAATGCTCCTACCCACCATTTAAAAATGTTTAAATGTCTTTAAATAATAGATACTTTCAGATAGTATTGCACAAATAAGTATATATGGAGTAAAACTTGGTTTCGTCTGATAATCAGTGTCCTCATATAAACTCAATTCCATAATCCCTGGGTCATTATACATAACTATACACTAAAAATTACATAATACTTAAATACCTGTATTAATCTTAATTAAATCAGTAATTCATCGTCACATAACAAGTAGTTTTTAAAAAGTAATTACTATAACTAATTGCTCTGCCTTAACTTTGTTCTAGGAATGATTTTTACTTTCGCCAAACTGAAATTCACATGGATCAAAATCATGATTATTTATATTTGTCCAAAGTTTCCAAAGCTGTATCTATTTTCTAGAAGTAGCTCAAGCCTAAATTTTCATTAGTTTTAAAAGAGTATGGAAAAATCCAAGAAATGACCCTCAAAGAAACATGAAGTAAAAAGTAAAAATCTTTTATTTTTACATAAATAATTATATGAGGCATGACACAAATCACTTCCAATTAAATATGCTGATTAATATATTTTAATTTTTGTTCTTTCCTGAAACCCCAGTAGAGTAAAATAAATTAAACATGCAGAAACCCAGAAGAAAAAAAGAAAGCAGAGAAAGCAACAGCAGAGGGGAGATCTCAACAAACTTTGGAGGTTGACAGGAAAATCAGTGGATGGCCAGAAACCAAAACCTTACACTGCCGGGAAGATCAGAAGAAAGGAACAGATTTAAACTACTCAACTCTGGAACAGCTCAGAAATGAGAGGTACTGGGTAAGCACTTCAGAAGCATAGGTGCAGGGTGGAAGTAAAAGCAAGAGGAAAGTTGATGGTGCTTGTAAGAAACAGTCAAACCACCATGCTGCACTCCTCCCCTGGCCCCCCAAACAACCACGAATTACCCTGCCCCTCCACAAGCGAAGCCAGGGTTGAACTATTATGGAATCTAATCTTTGAGCTACTCACTCTGATTTAGGGCAAGATAACATTCTGTACTAAAAACTCAAGTGGAAACCTACACACCGAACTTGAGATTTCCAGCCACAATTCTCTCCCACTCCCACCATGCCCTGTATCTGCTCAGATCCCGTTACACTGGCAGCCAGGCATATACTCCCAGGCAGGAGCTAAGACAATGCATCATTACTGGCAAAGTAACCAGCCCCCTCCTCCCCGATTCTGTAGATACTGGTATTTGGAGTTCTCCTGCGAAAAGGCCAGGGACATCTAGCACCACCCAGCGAGACCTACTCATTGACAGGTTCCACCCAGGTAGGCAGAATTTCCAATGAGCTTTTAGTGCTTGGAACTTAAATATGAATAAACAAAATCATCAGAAATTTGAGGGAAGCTTTTTAGCATGGAAAACAAAAAGGGAAGCAGAAAAAAGAAACTCAGAGGAAACAGATAATTCAAGGAAGAAGAAAACTTCAAAATTAAGATATCATATCCATGAAGAAAAGCCAGATTATAAACACGAACATTTAGAAAGCCAAAAAAGAGCTTTCGGAAATAAAATACGATTGCAGAAATTAAAATTTTAACACAAGGGCCAGGCGAGGTGGTTCATGCCTATAATCCCTGCACTTTGGGAGGCCAAGGTGGGAGGACTGAGCCCAGGAGTAAATCCAAGACCAGCCTGAGCAACATAATGTGACCCTGTCTCTGCAAAAAATAATTTTTAAAAATTTAGCCAGGCATGGTGGTGCATGTCTGTAGTCCCAGCTACTTGGGAGGCTGAGGTGGGAGGATGTTTGAGCCTGGGAAGATGAGGCTTCAGGGAGCTGTGATCACCAACTGCATTCCAGCCTGGGCAACAAAGTGAGTCCCTGTCTCAAACAAGCAAACAAAATTCAACACAAAGTTCAGAAAATAAAGATGATGAAATATCTCAGTAATTAAAAGGAAAATGTCAATGAGGCAGAAAATTGGACAATAAATTATAAGAAAAGTAGAGGTTCATTCATTCATTCATTGAATGCCTACTATGTGCTAGATATTAATCACAATATATGAGTGAGCAAACCAACAGAAGATCCCTGCCCTCAAGGACTTTACATATTAACTGCAGAAGTCAGAAAATAAACAATAAACATAATAAATAAGCAAATTACATAATATGTTAAGAGATAGTGCTTTGTTCAAAAAGAAAAAAAAAGCAGGG
The DNA here is from genome assembly GCF_029289425.2 of Pan paniscus. Lineage (NCBI taxonomy): Eukaryota > Metazoa > Chordata > Mammalia > Primates > Hominidae > Pan > Pan paniscus. The sequence continues at coordinate 44,094,547 of NC_073260.2, forward strand.
AAAGGGGATTGGGAGTGCTGAGAGGGTTTTGTGGTTTTTTTGTTTTTTCCATTTTCTGTCTTTCTGTTTTGTTTTGGTTTTGGGTGTTTGTTTGTTTGTTTGTTTGAGACAAGGTCTCACTCTGTTGCCTAGGCTGAAGTGCAATGGCAAGATCATGGTTCACTTGACCTCCCAAGCTTAAGTGATCTTCCTGCCTCAGCCTCCCAAGTAGCTGGGACCCCAAGCACACACCACCATGCCCGGCTAATTTTTTTATTTTTCACAGAGACAGGGTTTCTCCATGCTGCCCAGGCTTTTTGATACAAGCCATTTTAACTGGGATAATGTGATATCTCATTGTGGTTTTGATTTGCATTTTCTGATGATTAGTGATATGGAGCATTTTTTCATATACCTGCTGTCTTTCTGCATATCTTATTTTAAGAAATAAAAAATATTGGCTAGGCGTGGTGGCTCATGCCTGTAATCCCAACACCTTGGGAGGCCAAAGTGGGTGGATCACGAGGTCAGGAGATCAAGACCATCCTGGCCAACATGGTGAAACCCTGTCTCTACTGAAAATACAAAAATTAGCTGGGCTTGGTGGTGCGTGCCTGTAATCCCAGCTACTTGGGAGGCTGAGGCAGGAGAATCGCTTGAACCAGGGAGCCACAACACTCCAGCCTGGCGACAGAGCGAGACTCCGTCTCAGAAAAAAAAAAAAAATGGACAGGCATGGTGGCTCACACCTGTAATCTCAGCACTTTAGGAGGCCGAGGTGGGCAGATAGCTTGAGCCCAGGAGTTTGAGACCAGGCTGGGCAACATGGGGAGACTTTGTCCTACAAAAATACCCAGGAATGGTGGCATGCACCTGTAGTCCCAGCTACTTGGGAGGCTGAGGTGGGAGGATCACTTGAGCCTAGGAGGTCAAGGCTGCAGTGAGCTGTGATCGCACCACTGAATTCCAGCCTGGAAGGCAGAGCAAGATACTGAGAAAGAAAGAAAGAGAGAAAGAGGAAGGAAGGAAGGAAGGAAGGAAGGGAGGGAGGGAGGGAGGGAGGGGGGGGGGAATGTAAACTCTGAGGTTAATTTAAAATAGTTATATAATTATATTGGGAGGAAATGTGTAGTTTTGTGTGGAAGAAGTGAGTATGTGGGTCTGCGTGTGTAAGACAGACAGCAACAGAGAAAATGAGCTTGTATATTTGTATATCGATATGTTTAAGTCAATAGATAATATCTTTAATGGACAAATTGAGAAACAACAGTATAAATATAGCATTTACAGATATGATAGTAAATACCCGATCAGCTAAGAGTTGAATATTGTTGTCTCTGTAGAGCAGAAGACTGCTATTTTTATAGTAATTCTTATATTATTTGTTGTTTTAAACAATGTGCATGCAACTACTTTGAAATCTTTAAAACTTAAAAAGTAATATGGCTTATTTTAGAAATATAAAAGAGAAATAAAAATGAAATCAGTACACTGAGATTTTCTATTATATATCCTTGAAACCATTACCATTTTCTTTTCCTGCTTTCCACTGGACACTTTGAGATTTCCTTGGCTGGTTGAAATTAGATGGTATTTTTGTTCATGCAATGGTTGTCCTCATACTCATTCACCCCTCCTGATTTCTTAGGTGTATAACACCTGCTTCTTCCCCTAAAGAGACCGGTCTTCTAAGCTGAACTTACCTCCCACATTCCCAGTCCTCATTATGTCAATATCATTCAGATATTTAGTTGTGTTTTCTTTGGTCCTATATTTTTCTTGAAGCAACAAAAACCTCATCAAAGTATTTGATCATTGGCAGGGCACGGTGGCTCATGCCTGTAATAACACTTTGGGAGGCCGAGGTGGGTGGACCATCTGAGGTCAGGAGTTCCAGGCCAGCCTGGCCAACATGGCAAAACCCTGTCTCTACTAAAAATTCAAAATAAATTAGTCAGGCATGGTGGCGCACACCTGTAATCCCAGCTACTTGGGAAGCTGGGGCAGGAGAATCGCCCGAACCCTGGAGGCAGAGGTTGCAGTGACAAGAGATCGCACTACTGCTCTCTAGCCTGGGCGACAGAGTAAGACTCCATCTCAGAACAAACAAACAAAACAAAAACGAAGTATTTGATCATTGTTACTTCCTCTCTCATTTGCAGTATCTTTTTCAATATGTTTACTGTCTTCTTTAAGTAATTTTTTTTTTACCATGGGTAGTGCTTGGTTTGTTAGTATTAAAAATAGTTCTTATGTACATAACAAGCTGATGTAAAGGCACTCTTTTTTTTTTTCGAGACGGAGTCTAGCTCTGTTCCCCAGGCTGGAGTGCAGTGGCACGACCTGGGCTCACTGCAATCTCCGCCTCCCGGGTTCACGCCATTCTCCTGCCTCAGCCTCCCTAGTAGCTGGGACTACAGGTGCCCGCCACCACGCTAGGCTAATTTTTTGTATTTTTAGTAGAGACGGGGTTTCACTGTGTTAGCCAAGATGGTCTCGATCTCCTGACCTTGTGATCTGCCCATCCCAAAGTGCTGGAATTACAGGCGTGAGCCACCGCGCCCAGCCTGTAAAGGCACACTTTATGCCGGGAGCGGTGGCTCACGCCTGTAATCCCAGTACTTAGGGAGGCCGAAGCTGGCGGATCACTTGAGGTCAGGAGTTCAAGACCAGCCTGGCCAACATGGTGAAACCCCGTCTCTACTAAAAATACAAAAATTAGCAGGGCGTGGTGGCAGGCGCCTGTAATCCTAGCTACTTGGGAGACTTAGGCATGAGAATCATTTTTGGCATGAGAATCATTTGAACCTGGGAGGTGGAGGTTGCAGTGAGCCAAGATCGCACCACTGCACTCCAGCTTGGGTGACAGAGGGAGGCTCTGTCTCAAAAAAAAAAAAAAAAATTAAATAGAAGTTAAAGTATGGATTACATGGAATTGTTTTTCCTGGAAGCACTTAAGTCACAAATATGCCACAATGAAGATATCAAACACAAAAGAGGGGCGTGGGCAGGAACAGTGATCCTCATCACAGCTTCTGATCCAGCAGATGTTGACTGTGGATGGAAGGTGGCACATGCCCGCAACTGGGTATAGAAGTGAATTCCCGCCAAAACCCAGGGGTGCACAATGTGTAGACAACTCACTTGCATGTTAGAATACCAACAAGATTCAGCTGCAAAGTAAACCCTGCATTGCAGCTGAGCCATGAGGTTGAGTTGTGGATCTTGGGGGACTGATGAAAGTTTGCTGGACAATTACAGTGTAAACGTCATGACCCGTCAGTACCTAACACTGCTTCCGTCTCTACAGTAGCCACGGGCACCGCAGCGGCCTCAGAGCAGAAGGCACAGGGTACCACCAGGGAGGCATCGCGGGGCGTCAACACTGAGGACCTGAGGCCACCGCCTTGAGCCACGCCGCGTGCAGGAGCGGGTCCTGCGCGTTCGGCCCCGGGAGGCGGCCTGCAGAAACCGTCCAAAGGGCTGGCCTTGTTGTTCGGGCACACCTCTGACTGGGCCCCAGTTTCTGGAGGGCAGGTGTGGGGAAGGCTTGTCCCCAGCACCGGGCTTTGCACATCATCTGTGCCCAAGGTGTTTGGGGACCAAAGCTCTAAGCAGCGCCTATTGGTGTGCGCGAATCAAGAAAAGGAAATTTAAAATGGACACGTTGTATTACCCTTTAGAACCATGACTTAAAATAAAGAACAGTAACTCCATATAAAAAGAAGTGTATTGCCAGGCGCGGTGGATCACGCCTGTAATCCCAACACTTTGGGAGGCCGAGGCAGGCGGATCACCTGAGGTCAGGATCAGGACCAGCCTGGCCAACATGGTGAAAACCCATCTCTACAAAAATGCAAAAATTAGCCAGGCATGGTGGCACAAGCCTGTAGTCCCAGCTACTCCAGAGGCTGAGGCAGCAGAATCGCTTGGACCTGGGAGGCGGAGCTTGCAGTGAGCCGAGATCGCGCCATTGCACTCCAGCCTGGGCGACAGAGCGAGACTCCATCTCAAAAAAGAAAAGAAAAAAGAAAAAAAAAGAAGAACTTTATTTAGATGTTAGAGTCATCTAGTGATTGAACAAGATTGGACATGAATCCATCCAGGTCTGGGGCTCCGCTGCAGAGCAGCCACCGCGGACATCCGCGGATTTCACCTGCAACAGGGAGCGGTCAGTGTGCTAGCTGGCCTTTGTGCTTCCAAACGTTTTTCCAACAGACGGCTGTGGCTGCAGTTTTCAGAAGATATGCTCTGGCCTCCAAGGACCAGCGCGGTGGGGAGGGACCCTTTGTATAGAAAGTGCTGTCCTGGGAGCTTCCCGACGGACACTTTCGGGCATCTAAGCGATCCGCGGAGCGGGCAGCTGTGGCCTTTGGTCCTCGAGCTCCCACGGCGGCCACAACCAGACTTCTTCACCAGCAATCAACCAAAAAGTATCCTCTCAGAGTCTCTTTGAACCTGGCTGTGATGATAAGAGCCAAATGTTTGCTGATCTAAGACGTGTATGCAAAACACAGAAGACTGCAGTTTAGGAACACCCTACAAAATCGTATTTTCCAAAAACAGGGCGCTGGGAGCCGGGGCGCGCCCCTGCCTTTCGCGTCAGGAGAACCACCTCCGCCTCCGGAGGGAGTCCGTCCCCGTGAGGGCCGCTCCCAGCCCCGGCTCCCCGTCTGAAGACAGCAGTTGCGGGAACCGCGACGACAGAATCGAACTGGAGATCAGGAAGTTTTGGCGGAAAAGGCCAAGGAGTGGTGTGCACGCGGAGCCCGGGACTCGGGCGGGGACAGAGCGGGAGCGCGGGCGCAGCCCGTTAGCGCCGGCGGCAGAGTCTCAGCCAGAGGCTGCGAGGGGCCCAGCAGACCGCCAAAGGTGCTTCTGGCCAGAGATGCCACAGCACGCACCTAGGCAGGAGGCACAGGGGACCTTTCACAGGGGCTGCGGGAGCTGGCGCTTCCCCGCCCCAGGCCGGGAGCTGAGAGGGGCTCTAGCGCCCAGGCCGACTGCGCCCTGACCGGGAGCCACTGCGCCCAGCGCAGCCCGAGGGCGCTGAGCTCGGAGGATGCGGCGCGGGGCGGGGGTCTCGGGAGCAACAGAGACTGGGATCCGAGGGCCCGGCCCGCGCTGCTGCCCACGCAGCGCTTCCACTTTGGAACGAGTGTCTCCCGCGCGGCGGGCCGGCCTCTCCAGTGTGCACCTGGGGCTGCCTCTGCAGGGCCACCCCCGCCTCCAGGAAGGCCCACGCTCGCCGGCGAGGAAGGATGGTGGGCCCTGGCCCAGCGGGAAGGCTGGAGGAACGCAGGCTCGGAGGAAAAAGCCTTTTAGACCTGGGCCATCAACGAAGGTCTCTATAGGGACTACCAGGACCGGGACGCCATGGGCAGAGGCGCCATGCCTTCTGCGCCACCTCCCTGGGGACCGCGTGTTAGCTTGTGGTGCAGGGCCGAGCCCTGGGGCTGTGAGCGCGCGTCCCGTCTTCGTGCGCTGGTGGAAAGCGGGGTGTCCGTGCGTGCGTCCGCGCGTGTGTGTCGGCTGTGACCGCAGGGAGTGCAAACAGGCCATTACGCATGTGTCCTGGTAGATAGGATTTTTGTAGCTTTTTGTAAATTATCTAAAATGATGTAAAAATATTTTTGGAAAATTAAGTAATTTTTTAAGAGAGCTTTCAGTATTAGCCTTTGTGTGAAAAACCTTCTGTGGCCGTGTAAGCCTGGGGATATTTTTTCACACCCTCGAGTTTTGAGAGTTTGGCTGGTGTAAATTCTAGGTTCAAAGCTCTTTTTCCTTTAATACTTTAAAATATAAATCTATTAACTTCTTGCATCCTGTATTGCTTTTTTTTTTTCCTTTGAAACGGAGTTTCACTCTTGTCGCCCAGGCTGGAGTGCAATGGCATGATCCCAGCTCACTGCAACCTCCATCTCCCAGGTTCAAGCGATTCTCCTGCCTCAGCCTCCCGAGTAGCTGGGATTACAGGCGTCCGCTACCACGCCAGGCTAATTTTTTGTATTTTTAGCAGAGATGGGGTTTCACCATGTTGGCCAGGCTGGTCTCGAACTCCTGACCTCAGTTGATCCACTCGCCTCGGCCTCCCAGAGTGCTGGGAGTACAGGTGTGAGCCACCGTGCTCGGCCTGCTTTTTTGATTTTTGAAGGTTATCTCTAAAAGATATTATCCCCAGATACTTTTAGAATTTTCGTTTTGTTTTTTTTCCTTAAGACAGGGTCTTATTCCATTACCCAGGCTGCAGTGCAGTGGCACAATCTCAACAATCTCAGCTCCCTGCACCTCTGCCTCCTGGGCTCAAGCAGTCCTCCAGAGTAGCTGGGACTACAGGCTAGCACCCACGATGGCCGGCTAATTTTTTTTTGTATTTTTAGTAGAGACGGGGTATCTCCATGTTGCTCAGGCTGGTTTAGAACTCCTAGGCTCAAGTGATCGGCCTGCCTCTGCCTTTAAAAGTGCTGGGATTACAGACATGAGCCTAGGTTTTTTTTAATGTTTTGAAACCCTATTCTAATATTAATTCTTTCTCTTTCCACCTCAGCATCAAAAGAGCCTTTGAATCTGGGAAATTTATCTTCACTATTTCTTCCAATAATTCCTCTCTTATGTCACTCAGTACTGGCACTTATATTTTATCTTCCATATCCATGAGCTTTTCTGTTATATTTTCCCTTTGTCTTTCTTTTTTTCTTTTCTTTTCTCATTTTTTTGTTTTAGTGTTTGTTTTCTGAGACAGGATCTCACGGTCGCCCAGGCTGGAGTGCAGTGGTGCAGTCAGGGCTCACTGCAACATTCACCTCCCAGGCTCAAGTGATCCTCCCATCTCACCCTCCCAGATAGCTGGAACTACAGGCATGCACCACCTCGCCAGGGCTAATCTTTGTCCTTTCTGATGTCTTCTAAAACAGTTCCTCAATCTTTCCTCAGCTGCACCCATTCTGTAATTTATTCCGTCTTTTGTATTCTTTTTCCAACTATTGTATTTTCTATCCAATATTTCTCCTTTGTTGTTTTTTATGCTTTCTTGATCTTGCTTCACATTTCTAAGAAATTCTAGTATCTATTAAATACATTTATCATACTTATTTTAAACCCTTGGTCCCGGGCCAGGCACGGTGGCTCACGCCTGTAATCCCAGTACTTTGGGAGGCTGAGGCGGGTGGATCACGAGGTCAGGAGTTCAAGACCAGCCTGGTCAACATGGTGAAACCCCATCTCTACTAAAAATACAAAAATTAGCGGGGCATGGTGGTGCGTGCCTGTAATCCCAGCTACTTGGGAGGCTGAGGCAGGAGAATTGCTTGAACCCAGGAGGCGGAGGTTGCAGTAAGCGAAGACCACTCCACTGCACTCCAGCCTGGCAACAGAGTGAGACTCCGTCTCAAAAAATAAAAAAAATAAAAAATAAACCCTTGGTCCCTGTGTTCCAATAATTTGGTTTCAGAAAAAGTTTTTAGATCGTTGCTTGTAGTAGACTGAAAAATGGTCTCCAAAAATATCAGGTCCTAATTCCTGGTATCTGTGAATATTACCTTAGTTGCAAATATAGTCTTTGCAGATGTGATTAAGTGGATGATCTTGAATTTAGGAGATTGTCCTAGATTATTCAGGAAGGCCCTAAATGGCATCACAGTGTCCTGATTTGAGAGAGGCAGAGCGATATTTTACATGCATATGCACACACATTAGAAAGTGACATGAAGATGAAACAAAAAGAGATTTGAAGAAGCTGGCCTTGCAGATTGGAGTGATGTGGCCACAAGCGAAGGAATGTCACCAGCCTGAAAGAGACAAGGAACAGATTCTCTCCTAGAATCTCTAGAGGGAGTGTGGCCCTTTGATTTCAGCCTAGTGATATTGAATTTGGATTTCTGACCTCCAGAACTATGAAAGAATAAATTTATACTGTTTTAGGACACCAAATTTGTGGTAATTTATTAAGCAGCCACAGGAAACTAATCCATTGCCTTGCCCCTGTTTCATACTGTGGTTGTGTGCCTCCCTGTCCAGTTACTTTGGCTTGTGCCTTCATTTTCCCCAAGGGAATCGTCTACCCTGTCTGACAGTGTGTATTAGAGAAAGGTCAAAGACCCTGTGATGTTTCTTACAACATTGTTTGTGATGGCAGGAAGTTAGAAGCAATCTGAGTGTCCATCAGTGGCAGACAGGATAGAAAAAGTATGGTGAGTATACACTCCCTGGAGTACTATGTAGTATGTAGTTTAGAAACGTGGATAGATTTTAAAGACATGATACCAAATGAAAATTTAGCAGCCTGGGCAACATAGTGAAGCCTCATCTCTACTAAAAATAAAAAAATTATCCAGGCTTGTTGGCACGTGCCTGTAGTCCCAGCTACTCCGGTGGCTGAGGTGGAAGAATCACTTGAGCCCTGCTTCAGTGAGCTGGGATGGTGCCACTGCACTCCAGCCCTGGTGACAGAGCAAGACCTTGTCTCACAAAAAAAAAAAAAAAAGAAGAAGAAAAAGAAAATAAAATTAAGAATCAGATGATTTCTGTGACTTACATCATTTATGTGAATAAAAAACACACGCAACAACAATGTGCATTTTACAAGAACACATATAAAGAAAGGATGCGGCCGGGCGCGATGGCTCACACCTGTAATCCCAGCACTTTGGGAGGCTGAGGCGGGCGGATCACAAGGTTAGGAGTTTGAGATCAGCCTGACCAACGTGGTGAAACCCTGTCTCTACTGAAAATACAAAATTTAGGCTGGGCGCAGTCGCTCACGCCTATAATCCCAGCACTTTGGGAGGCCGAGGCTGGTGGATCACAAGGTCAGGAGATCGAGACCATCCTGGCTAACATGGTGAAACCCCATCTCTACTAAAAAATACAAAAAATTAGCCAGGCATGGTGGCACGCGCCTGTAGTCCCAGCCACTCAGGAGGCTGAGGCAGGAGAATGGCATGAACCCGGGAGGCAGAGCTTGCAGTAAGCCGAGATAGCGCCACTGCACTCCAGCCTGGGCGACACAGCAAGACTCTGTCTCAAAAAAAAAAAAAAGAAGAAGAAAAAGAAAATACAAAATTTAGCCTGGCTTGGTGGTACATGCCTGTAATCCCAGCTACTCAGGAGGCTGAGGCAGGAGAATCACCTGAACCCGGGAGGCGGAGTTTGCAGTGAGCTGAGATGGTGCCACTGCACTCCAGCCTGGGCGACAGAGCAAGACTCTGTCTTAAAAAAACAAAAAGGAGGATGATATTAAATATATTAGAATAGCATAGCTTCTTATGGGAGATCAGGGGAATGCAAGAGGAGAATAGAGGATAAAAGGGAATTGATGAATAAATAAAAACAAGATGGAGCCTGAAAGGACCAACGATGGTTTGCACCAGAAGCAGGAAACGGAACTCTCTGGACCCGAGGTCCAGCCTAAATCACCATCAGCTCATTCTTATCACTGTCATCAGTTTAAGATGAAGAAATACTGGACTGAGAAACTGTGATATTGTGAAATATATGTTTGGTCTTCAACCCTATTTCCTGGCACACAGCTCCTAAAATTCTTAGAATCTCCAAAGTGCTGACTTTTTGTATGCTAATGATTGACTGGAGGCTGGCAGCCCCTGGATAACTACAAGATGGGTCTGGTCACCAGAAAGACCAAGGCAGGGGTAGGATTGGGACTTTCAGCACCACCCCCTGACTTCTGGGGAGGGGAGAGGGACACCTCCCACAAAGTTGAGTCAATCACCAGTGGCCAATGATATAATCAATCATGGTTACATAATGAAGCTTCCGTAAAAACCCAGTATGACAGGGTTTGGAGAGCCTTCTGATAGCTGAACACATGGAGGTTCTTGGAGGGTGGTGCACTTGGGGAGGGCATAGAAGCTCTTTGTCTCTTTCCACATACCTTGCCCTAAGCATCCTTCATCTGCATCTTTTGTAATATCCTTTGTTAAAAAAGAAAAAAAAAAAACTGGTGACGGCCGGGCATGGTGGCTCACACTTATGATCCCAGCACTTTGGGAGGCCAAAGCAGGTGGATCACTTGAGGTCAGGAGTTTGAGACCAGCGTGGTCAAAATGGTAAAACACCGCCTATACTAAAAATACAAAAACAACAACAACAACAAAAAAAAACACTGGTTGTGGTGGTACATGCCTGTAATCCCAGCTACTCAGGAGGCTGACGTGGGAGGATCGCTTGAACCTGGGAGACGGAGGCTGCAGTGAGCGGAGATCATGCCACTGCACTCCAGCCTGGGTGACAGAGTGAGACCCCATCTCAAAAACACAAACAAATAAAAAACTGGTAACATGTTCCGTTGAGTTTTGTGAGCTGCTCTCACAAATTAATCAAGCCCAGAAAGGGAGCCATGGGAACCCCAATTTGGAACTGGTCCGAAGTTCCGGAGTAGAAGGGGGGTCTTAACGGGACAGAGTTCTCAACCTGTGGGATCTGAGGCTATCTATCTCCAGGAAGATAATATCAGAATTGAGTTATAGGTGTGCAGCTGGTGTCTTCTGCAGAACTGATGACTAGCTTGATGTGTAGGGGCAACCCCACACGACTGATCACGGAAGTATCCTGTGTTGATTGTTGTCATAGGAGAGCAGAGGAAACACAGTTTGTGGGCTTTTTGGTTTTGTTTTATTTGGAATTAACAGACTCCTACTTTTGAACTGTGCAACACTGAGCAGATCATTTCTACTCTGTAAGCATCTGTTTCATAGTCTGTCAATGGGAATGAGTATTGCCCTCACCACAGAGATTAAAACATGAGATAAAGTGAGACAATGTATGTGAGAGTTATTTCTAAACCACAGGGATTATCTGCAGAGATTACCTTGTTATTAAGCTCCTGGGCCAGACTGAAGTCCAACATATAATAGTGGAATTGGGGTTTGGGGATGGGGAGTCTAAAACGAGGAGGAAGGAAGTAGGGGCCCACCTCTGTGATCCTGCCCATTAACTGGTCCTTCTGACCTTGCTCAAAATGTCCCTCCCCAAGGTGCTCCCACCACAGAGCTGGCTCAGTGCTTCCCACAAACAGGGCAGAATGCCTAGAATAGGGGCCACACACACAAATAACTTTCAGGGCTCAGTCACATAGCAGATATGGCAAGATTGAAAGGTTTATGTCATAGTATAGCTTGTGAATGCGAGAAAATGGGTATCTTAGCTGGGTTACCCACAAATGGACCTTGAGATGAGCTTTTGTGTGCAAGGGATTTATTGAGGAGGGGCTTCCTAAGGAAATTAGTCAGGAGATAGAGGGAAAAGGATGGGAAGGGGATAAAACAAAGCAACAGAACAATTTCAGAGTCTGCAGCCTGCAGGCTCCAGGAGCCCAGTTTTCCAAAGCAAGTCACAGCAGGGCCTGAGCCTCAGAACAAGAGCACACAGAAGCTAAAAGAGGGGGCATCTGACACAATTCGTGTAAAATGTTTAACAAGAGTGAGGACATACCACCAAATTAATGCATTTTCTTTATTTTGACTCAGTTTAATCTGATCTTCGTCATGAGCCTCCACCCATTGGTTCAATGGCACAGGGGTGGAAAGGGAGTTAAAAAATTAACTATTAGTTCTATCTGGTTTAAAGATTGTAGCATGTTCCCTTAATCTCATCAGTGTCTTTAGTTATTGCTCAGTCTTCTCATAGATACAAATATTCCCTTTCTCAGTTATCCTTCGTCCCCCTTGCTCTCTGTCCGAGGCGGTATCTTGAGAGAAGGGGAGTAGAGTGTGCCTCACACAGGTCCTGTGGTGATGCAGAAGGTCTGGGTCTCCGCGGAGGCATCTTCCACTTCTTGGCCTCTGGGGAGGGGCCCTGCCCTGACTGTTTGCAGGCTGCCTGGATGTCCCCGACCCATGCTCGGTCTGTCAGTTTGGTCCCAGTCTGGGGTCACCCTCTCTGACTTGTCATCACGTTGGCCTCCACTGGCTGTAGACACAGGGCCTGTTCTATGTATCCGTTCCATCTTCCCGCCCAGCAGTTACAGGTCCATTTTCTGTCCACTCACTCCGACCATCAACTTTCGATTCACCAGTTTGCTGTGGGGAACCCCAGATTGTAGCAAAATACCTGTAACATAAAATTAGTCATTTTAACCATTTTAAGTGTGCAATTTGGTACCATTATTAGATTCACAGTGTTGTACAACCATCACCACTACCTATTTCTAAAAATTTTCAACTCCCCAAATAGAAATTTCCCTAGTTACCTCCTTCCCCCAGCACCTGGTCACCACTAATCTACCTCCTGTCTCTATGAGCTTGCCTATTCTAGATGTTTCATATAAAAGGAGTCAAAAATTTGTCATTTTTGTATCTGGCTCATTTCACTTATAATGTTTTCACAATTCATCCATGTTGTAGCATGTATCAGAATTTTGTTCTTCTTGATATGTCAACTTAAAATCATTTCTTCTTCTTATTATTATTATTATTTGAGACAGAGTCTCACTCTGTCACCCAGGCTGGAGTGCAGTGGCGTGATCTCGGCTCACTGCAACCCCCACCTTCCAGGTTCAAGCCATTCTCTTGCCTCAGCCTCCCAAGTAGCTGGGATTACAGGCATGCTCCACCATGCCCAGCGAATTTTTATATTTTTAGTAGAGATGGGGTTTCACCATGTTGGTCAGGCTGGTCTCAAACTCCTGACCTCAAGTGATCCTCCCACCCCAGCCTCCCAAAGTGCTGGGATTACAGGCTTGAGCCACTGCACCTGGCCTAAAATCACATATCCTAAAATTTGGGAAGGAGACTTTCTTATAAAGGCTTACAGTGTGCAAAGTGGTCATTCTGACAGGCTGGGAAGAGTGGCCTCTGGCTGAGGCTGTTAGCAGGCACTTTGAAGAAGGAGGGGCTGGGGCAGGAACATTATGCTGAACTGGTTGGTTAAACATACATATTCAACAGGCCACAAGAGGAGCTATGAATATTCATGAGGGGAGTCACACCTGTATGTGATAAGCAAACATGCATGTTACATGTGACCTGTGTTCATTTTGGGGTGGAGACTTAATGTTCAAATGCATTACAATTAGTCCCTATATATCAGAAAGTGAAGCAGGGACAGGATGGCACTCACGTGTGCAGCCTCTGTAAACCAGCCAGAACCAAGCCATGGCTGGTGGTCTTCTTATCAGGAGAAAGTTACTAAAATTGGTCTCTTGTCCAGTCACAGCTGTGGTTCTGGCTGGTGGAATGGGAGAGTGGGTGTGGGACTGAGACTTTGGCGGTCATTGCCTGGCTGTCAGCTGTGGATGAGCTGCAAATTGTTTTAATATTGCTTATTTCAAGGCCAGTGCTTGTTTAACTGCTAGAGAAAAAGAAAATAATTCATAGCAGTTAGAATATAGTTTATTTTTTAAGTGTAGGGGTGAGTGATTTAACCCTCACCTGGCATGGCCTTAGATCCTGCTTATAATTTGGTTCCTTATACCACAGAGAGTCAATTCTGTCAGTCTTATGAGCTCCATTTTCACGTGAATGCTGGTCAGTTGTATCTAAATTGCACAAGGCAGGGGTGTATAACGAGGCATGGCCAACCTCCCATCCCTTCATGGCAGGGAACTCGGTTTTTAAGATTTCTCTGGGGTGCCTTTGGCCAAGAGGGGATCAGTTCAGTTGGTTGGGGAGCTTAGGATTTTATTTTTCCTTTACATATGGTTGAATTATATTCCATTGTATGTATATACCATATTTAACTTATCTATTCACCTGTGAGTAGACACAAAGGTTGTTGCCATCTTTTGGCTAATGTGAATAATGATGCAATAAACCTTAATGTTTGAGTCCCTATGTCTAATTATTTTGAGTGTATACCTAGGAGTGAAACTGCTGGGTCATATGGTAACTCTATGTTTAGCTTTTAGAGGAATTGCCAGACTGCTTTTCACAGCATCTGAACAACTTTATATTCCTACCAGCAATGTATGAGGTTCTGATTTCTCCACATTTTTACCAATACTGTTATTTTGGTTATAGCCATTCTAATAGGTGTGAAGTGGTATCTTACTGTGGGTTTTTCTTTTTCTTTTCTTCCTCTGCTTTTTTTTTTTTTTTTTTTTTTTTTTTGAGACAGGGTCTCACTCTGTCACCCAGGCTAGAGTGTAGTGGCACAAATACTGCTCACTGCAGCCTCAGCCTCCTGGGCTCCAGCAATCCTTCCACTTCAACCTCCCCAAGTACTGGGATTATAGGTGTGAGCCTCCTCACCTGACCTCATTACAGTTTTGATATGCATTTCCATAATGATTAGTGATGTTGAGAATCTTTTCATGTGGTCATTGTCCATTTGTATATCTTTGTAGAAATGTCTATTTATGCCCTTTGCACATTTTAAAATTGAGTTGTTTATCTTTTTTGTCAGAGACAGATTTTTAAGAAGGGTGTGAAGACAAGAGACCCTTGTGCTTGAAGTGTCAGCCTTACTGATTTTGTACTGCTTTCTGGAAAAGGGTAGATGGGGACATATTCATCTCCTGGGCTTAATCTCTCTGATGCTTCTAGATTCTTCCTTCATTCTCAGTGCTTAAAGGAGTGGTACATTTCTTTTACTTTTCCTATAATGTATCCTCCCTGTACCATAAGGAATGATAGGTAACTCTAGTTATTACCTAGTCATCATGTTGTACAATAGAACTCTTAAAATTACTCCTCCTAACTGAAATTTTGTATCCTTTGAACAATATCTCCCTATAGTTAATAACAATATTTTGTATTCTTGAAAAGTGCAAAAAATAGATTTTAAGTGCTCTCACCATAAAATAAATATCTATGGGAGGTAATGCACGTTAATTAGTTTGATTTAGCCCTTCTACATGTATACATATTTCTTTTTTTTTTTTTTTAACAGAGTCTCGCTCTGTCACCCAGGCTGGAGTGCAGTGGCACGATCTCGGCTCACTGCAAGCTCCGCCTCCCAGGTTCACGCCATTCTCCTGCCTCAGCCTCTCGTGTAGCTGGGACTACAGGCGCCGGCCACCGCGCCTGGCTAATTTTTTGTATTTTTAGTACAGACAGGGTTTCACCGTGTTAGCCAGGATGGTCTCGATCTCCTGCTCTCGTGATCCGCCTGCCTCGGCCTCCCAAAGTGCTGGGATTTAAGAGACCTTGTCTCTTAAAAAAATGTTAAAAAAAAAAAACCCAAAAAACTAAATTTATTTGTTTGCCACGGTTTGGAGCATTAAAACGACCAGTAGCCTTAGAGTTACAAGATGGTTCAAGATCTGGTTTTGCAACCCACGAGTTGCTATGGTCTGAATGTTTAAGTCCCCTCAAACTTCGTGTGTTAAAATCTTTACCTGCAAGGTGATGGTATTAGGGGGTGGAGCCCTTGGGAGGCAATTAAGTCATGAGAGCAGAGCCCTCATTAATGGGATTAGTGACCTTAATGAAACAGGCCTAAAAGAGAGCCCTTGCCCCTTCCACCATGTGAGGTTAGAGTGAGAAGACAACCATCTATGAGGATGCAGGGCCCTTGACAGATGCAATGAACCTGCTGTTGCCTTGGTCTTGGACTTCCTAGCATACAAAACTGTGAGAAATAGATTTCTATTGTTTATAACTACCCCTCCCTCACCAAAAAAGAAGATGATAAATACATTCAGCTGGGTTTTCCTGTCCTGAACCTGGAGAAGTTACCTCATTTTTTTTGTTGGGTATTCTTTTGTAATCGAAATATCCCTCCACTCATTTTAAAGAATGCCTCTGAGATTTGGAAAGGCAAAAGAGAAAGGCATGTTAATAATTTTCAAAATGCTATTTCCATGATATGTGAAATTGTTATGGGCTCTTCGGGGTGTCGTTTTTCTGGCCGGAAGCCTCTGTGGCCTGTGGCACCTTTGCTTGAGTTTTGCTTGGGCCTGCTGGGCTCGTTTTGCCCACTCAGCCTGGCAGGCTGTGCTCAGCTCACGCTACTGGCCTGGATCCCATGCCTGCCAAGGGTGAGTCAGGCGTGGAAGGGTGAGGGGTGTGTAAGTGAACGTGGGATCTTGCCACCGCACACAGACATGCCAGCTGCTACAGCTGGTGGGTCAGCTCCAGGTGCCAGCATGGGTGCTGGTTCTCTGCAAGGCTGCAGCCAGACTGGCACTGGGGAACATGTTGGCGCCTGGAAGCTTGGAGACAACAGGGACCGCAGGGCCCCAAAGAGGGAGTCACAGCCTTGGCTTGGGAAGCTCCTAGGTCTGGGATCCTGGAAGGGCCACAGCGACCCTTTGTTCCTTCTCTTCCCCCACAATGTGGTGAAGAAGGGGCATGTCTCAGTCCTGTTTGTGTTACAGCTCTTTTAGTCTTGCCATTTGGTGGGTCCCAAGTTCTTGTCCTGTGACCAGGAAGAATGAGGTATACAGACAAGTGGAGGGTGACCAAGACGAAGAGGAGCTTTATTGAGTGCTAGAACAGCTCAGAGAAAACCTGCAGGGGCAGCTCCTTTCACAGCCAAGGGGTCCTGATGAGTGTTCAGCTCCTAGTACAGAGAGTAGCTCCTCTCTGCTAGGCAAGTCATCCCAACAAGTGTTCAGTTATCAGCAGAGAGGGTAGCACCTCTCTGCAGCTGGTCATCCTGTTCTCTGCGTGGCTCTCAGCAGAGAGGAGGCCCTAGAGTGGGTGGCACCTCTTTGCAGCTGGTTGTCCCAATGTCTGCTGCTCTCAGCAGAGAG
This sequence comes from Pan paniscus, assembly GCF_029289425.2. Taxonomy (NCBI): domain Eukaryota; kingdom Metazoa; phylum Chordata; class Mammalia; order Primates; family Hominidae; genus Pan; species Pan paniscus. Next base: position 44,111,177 of record NC_073260.2, read on the forward strand.
AAGGCCATGGAGTGGGTAGCTCACCTCTACCACTGGTTGTCCTGACATCTGCTCAGCTCTGGCTGAGCCTGGGGCTTTTATGGGCCTCAGAGGGGAAGAAGTACACCCTTGTTGGTCCATGGGTGACCATGGGTGGCCCAGAAAAGGCACCACAAATTCCCACTCTGGTCCATGGGACTGGCAGCCCGGTCCCCATCCTTCAGGCCCTTCCTGGCCTGAAGGTGGGGCCTCATCAGGGACCCACCCCCTTTTGCAGGGAAGCCTGTCTGCTTCCTGCTGCTGTTCATGGTGCCTAGGCTGTAGGTGCCAAGGGGCACCTGCAGGCCAGCACCAAGCTGCCCTCAGCCCTACCTCAACTTCCTTCCTATGCTTGTTGGCACCCAAAGCCTGGTGGGGGCTGAGGTGGCAGGGGGCTGGCATGTCAATACTGTCCCAAGTGTGTGCACACCTGGCTGGGGTGCAACAGTGCCTGGGCTTGGCCTCTACTTTGCTCCCAGATTGGAGTGGGCGCCGACAGCAGGGAGAAGCCACACAGCGGGAGCAGGCCCTTCCCAGACCCCCAAGAGTGCAGGGATGCCTGGTTCCTTGCTCCCTGGAGTGGAAGGCCGGGTCTGCACCTGGGGTTGGGGTGGCTGCAGCTGTGCCCTGGAGGGCAGGCGTCCTGCCTGCTCCAGTCCCTGAGAGCACAGGAATGCCTGGGTCTGCAGCTGTGACCTGGGTGGCTGCAGGGGCACCTGGGGAGCTCCTGCCCCAACTCAGAAGGGTGGGGCTCCTGCTTGTCCCTGGCTCTCACCAGCTCCACGGAGCATGCAGCCCCTGTCGCATCTACCTGTTCCAGCCAGTGTGATGGCAGTGGTGGCTCCAGATGGCCCGCTGCTGCCATCAATATAAATGAAGTAGGCTTGGTCTTAGTGGTATGTGGAGGGGCAGGTGAAAGGTAGTTAGCCATGAGCTTCATCTATAGCAGTACTTCTCAAATTTTCATGTATATCCAAATCACCTGAGAATGTTGCTAAAATGCAGATTCTGGCTCAGGAGAGCTTTTAACAAACTCCCAATTAATGCCAATGCTGCTGGTCTGTAGACGTTGATGTGCAACGTCTTAGAGGATAATTTATACATTAAAAATACGTAGTAAAAATGCCCTCAAACAGTTCCTGGGCCAAATTTGGGTTTAGCAAGCAGTTTCCACATTTGAAAAATGAGGTGATAATGTTAGGATATCGCTAAGGAGAATTTCTACAGGGTGTCTAGCATAGGGGTCTCAAACTCAAATACTTACCGGGGTCAGACTAGGGCTGGGTGAAGACCGTGAAGCTGGAGAGCCTCTGCCTGCCTGCAGGGGGTACTGCCACAGAACTCTAGCTCCTGGTTACCAGGCAGAAATGCTGGCACAGGGTGCCCATATTAGCCAATTTTTTAAGATAAGTGAAATCAAAGGATTTTATGTGAAATTCTCTGATTTCTAAATGTTTTCAATTAACTTTTTTCTCAAACACTCTTCAAGCTAAACAAAACAAGTCCGTTGGCCAGATGCAAACTGCAGGGTGTCTGCTTACTCTCTCTGGTCCAGTATTTTGCTAGGCCCTTGATAGATATAAAAGAAGAGGACATGGGTTCAGCTCTTGAGATGAGCATAGCTTTGTTGGGAGCTAAGATATTTGGATAGGAAATAGCCAGGGAGCAATTCAAAGGCATGTGTCTGTAAATGAGAAAAAAGAAATCCAGGCCATCTAAAGGAGCTGTGAAGTAAAGCCGGGATGACTTCGGATACTATCCCATAGCTGAATCTTGTGATTTGTAGAAGTGCCCTATGTTTGGGAAATATCCTGTTTACTTAATCTTAGTGGGTTAATTAGTGCTGATAAACAGTGTAGTTATTTCTGCTCAGTACCAACTTTGATAGTTAAGCAGGTAATAGTTATTTGATACAAATCTGTTCAAGGAAATAAATTGATCTGCAAATATTAGTGGAATCTGTCATTAAACACTATAAGAAACAGAGAGCCTTTGAAGAAAGTAGATTTCCTAAAAGTCATATGAAATAAATTACCTTCAATACTATGGAAACAATATGCAGAGCATTATGCATCATTATCTGAAAATAGAGTCATGAAAATGTATTTAAATAAATAAATGGGATGTGGTAAGCTGAATAATAGTCCCCCAAAGTTATCCATGTCGTAGTCCCTGGAGTTGGTGAATTTGTTACCTTACATGGTAAAAGAGACATCGTAGATGTGATAGAGTTAAGGATCTTGAGATGGAGATACTATCCTGGAATTTCTGGGAAGGCCCAATACATTCACAAGGGAGAAGCAGTGTGGTCAGAGAGGGAGACACCGGAGGATGGGGCCAGGGCCAAGGAATGCAGGCAGCCGCCTGAACTAAGAAAGGTGAGGAAACAGATTCTTGCCTAGGACCTCCACGAAGAACAAACCCCAGCTGACACTTTGATTTCAGTCCACTGAAACTGACCTGAGACTTCTAACCTCTAGAAGTATAAAATAATAAATTTATGTTGTTTTAAAGACTAAATTACAACATAATGGGGTTGGTAACAAACCAACCCCATAATGAGATGGGTGATTTGTTACAGTAGCAATAGGGAACTAACACAGATGGCAAAGATACAGAGGCAGGAATCATGAAAATACTTCTAAGTTTCGAGTTTCCAATATAAACAAAAGGAAGTTTTTTTGGTTGGTTTGTTTTTTTTAGACGGAGTCTCACTCTGTCGCCCAGGCTGGAGTGCAGTGGTGTGATCTCAGCTCACTGCAACCTCTGCCTCCTGGGTTCAAGCAATTCTCCTGCCTCAGCCTCCTGAGTAGCTAGGATTAAAGGCATGCACCAACATGCCCAGCTAATTTTTGTATTTTTAGTAGAGACGGGTTTCACCACATTGGCCAGGCTGGTCTGGAACTCCTGACTTCATTATCTGCCTACCCTGGCCTCCCAAAGTGCTGGCATTACAGGTGTGAGCCACCACACCCAGCCCAAGGAAGTTGTTTCCTATTAAAGCTATTCTGTCACTTGCTGTCCTGAAATTTTTAGTAAACAGATTTCTTCTTCTTCTTCTTTTTCTTTTCTTTTTTTTTTCTTGAGACGGAGTCTCACTCTTGTCCCCCAGGCTGGAGTGCAGTGGTGTGATCTTGGCTCACTGCAACCTCCACCTCCCGAGTTCAAGCAATTCCCCTGCCTCAGCCCCCCAAGTAGCTGGTATTACAGGCGCCTGCCACCATGCCCGGCTAATTTTTGTATTTTTAGTAGAGATGGGGTTTCACCATGTTGGCCAGGCTGGTCTCAAACTCCTGACCTCAGGTGATCCACCCTCCTCAGCCTCCCAAAGTGTTGGGATTACAGGCGTGAGCCACCAAGCCTGGCCTAGTAAACAGATTTCTTCTAATACATTGATTGACTTTATTGACATGTGCAAAATGACAGTGACACTTTTATTACACTTACATGTGGTGAAATTATGTCAGAGAAACAAAATCAAATGAGATAATAAGCATAAAGTGCCTGACACAATGCCTGACACATAGTAGGTGCTTATTAAATGTTAATTTCTTCCACTTGTCCTTATAGATCATGGATTTTAAGGTATGCAAGTAAATATATATGCATGTTGATATTATGTTTGAAGGTTGTTCCTTTATTGTGTAACACTTATTTTATTGTATGACTTGGGTGTACTAAAACCTTAATTTAGCACATTAATATTATACATAAAATAATGAAACTAGGCTTGGAAAATATTAGACAAAGAGTCAATCTGAAACAGACACAAGAATGGGATGAAATTTACTTATTTTTGACTAAACGGTTGCCAGAATTAATGAAATCACAAATGTGCATAATTTCCTTTTCAATTTGAATTTTTAAGTGCTTATTGTTAGCAGTTCTTTAATATTAATTTCATGCTAAATGAATCATTATGAAATACTTATGAGGGAAACTATTTTTAAGACGTGCTCCTTTAAAAATGTAACATTACTTTCTGCAGGCAATAAAAATGTGTTATATTAGTTATAACACATCACACTTGGTGGGATGCATGCGCTGAATAAGAATGCATTTTTTACTGAACTAAAGAAAATTGGACTAAAACTGGCTTAAGGTTCTTTTGAAATAGTGTATCATTGCTCAATGGAAAAATGACAGATTTTTATTAATGTCAGATTTTTATTTTCTGGGAATTCTGTCAGATTGCACAAGGATAGTTTTTTCTCCATTCCACAACATTCACGGAATTTTAGTAAGCAGATAAGAGAGTTTACTCTTCTTGCCTCTTGGTCTGGTTTAGGTCCTCCCATAGCCTCTTTTTTAGAATGAAACTTGCTACTTTCTTGAGCTTACCTCATTTTGACAACTATGTATCTATTGATTTATGCTTCAGGAAGAGCAGACTTCAATAAATTAAAGGAAAATTCCCTTCACTCTGCTAAACTTCACAAGGGCATAGAACATGTTTTTTTTCTTCTTCTTTTTTTTCATCCCATTAACCCCAGACCCTACTATAGTGCTTTGGTTGAGTTCTGTTGCCAGCCACAGAGACCTGAAATAACAGTAATTTAAACAAAATAGAAATTTGTCTTTATTATGTGAAAGAAAAATCTTGGTGAGAGGTGAAGTCAGCTGGACTTCCTGGGTGGAGTGAGGACTTGGAGAACTTTTCTGTCTTACAAGAAGACTGTAAAACGCACCAATCAGCACTCTGTAGCTAGGCTTGTAAAATGCACCAGTCAGCACTCTGTAGCTAGCAAGAGGACTGTGAAATGCACCAATCAGTGCTCTGTAAAATGCACCAATCAGTGCTCTGTAAAACACACCAATCAGCACTCTGTAAAATGCACCAATCAGCAGGATCCTAGAAATGTCCAATTGCCAGGAGGATTGAAAAAAGGGCACTCTCATAGGACATAAAGGGAAACATGGGAGAGGGCAAATAAGGGAATAAAAGCTGGCCACCCCCACCCCCCAACCCCCAGCCAGCAGTGGCAACCTGCTGAGGTCATCTTCCATGCTGTGGAAGCTTTGTCCTTTTGCTCTTTCCAATAAACCTTGCTACTGCTCACTCTTTGGGTCCACACCATCTTTAAGAGCTGTAACATTCACTGCGAAGGGCTGTGGCTCCATTCTTGAAGTCAGTGAGATCACAAATTCAACAGCAGGAGGAGACCCAACTCTGGAAACATTGGGGTCCCGAAATCACTAAGCTAAAGGGAAGAGTCAAGCTGGGAACTGCTTAGGACAAACTTGCTACTCATTCTATTTCGCCCCTCTGCTCACTGAGATAAATGCATATCTGCTTGCCTCCTTTGGAGACGACAATCAGAAACTCAAAAGAATGCACCTGGCCGGACACAGTGGCTCACGCCAGTCATCTCAGCACTTTGGGAGGCTGAGTGGGCGATCACTTGTGGTTGCGAGTTCAAGACCAGCCCAGCCACGGCCAACGTGGTGAAACCCCACTCCACCAAAAACACAAAAATTAGCTGGGCGTAGTGGTGGGCGCCTGTAATTCCAGCTACTTGGGAAGCTGAGGCAGGAGAGTCACTTGAACTTGGGGGGTGGAGGTTGCAGTGAGCTGAGATTGTGCCACTGCACTCCAGCCTGGGCAACGAAGTGAGACGCCATCTCAGAAAAAAAAAAAAAAGCACCCATTTGTCTCTTATCTACCTATGACCTGGAAGACTCCCTGCCTGCTTCGAGTTGTCCCACTTTTTTCCGGACCAAACCAATATTCATTCCACATATGTTGATTGATGTCTCCATGTCTCCCTGAAATGTATAAAACCAAACCGTGCTCTGACCACCTGGGGCACATGTCTTGAGGACCTCCTGAGGCTGTGTCATGGGTGCGTATCCTCAACCTTGGCAAAATAAATTTTCCAAATTAACTGAGACCCTGTCTCAGATATTTGGGGTTCACATTTTGGTAACCACAGAGGGATTCTGAGTGCAGATGCCCTGCCCGTGACCTTTGACAAATCTCCTATTGGTGTTTGGTACCAGCATGAGCCAACTTTATGGTTCAAATCAACAGGACAATTTGCTGAGGTCTGGGAGCACCCCCCTCCAGAGAATCCCTGGTCTCCCGAAATTTGGTTGTGATCTAAAGTTTATTTTTATTTTGCTATACAATTCTCTCTCTCTCTCCTTTTTTTTTTTTTTTTTTTTTTTTTTAAGAGTTTTACTTGCTTCCAACAAGGAAGGCAAGATTTCCTGCTTCCATGATGATGGAAGGCAGGTAACTCCTTTATGAAGTCTGAGTTCACTCTCAGCAGGGAAGAAGAATTTCGGTTTTCTTTCCCTGCTTCTAGGACGGTTGAAGGCAGTCTTCAGCCTGAGACCTGTCTCTAGGTAGGTATCTGAATTGGGGTTTTGGCTTGGCTAAAGTTCAGCAACCACCTGGCCTTAATTCCTCCTTACCATTAGAGTGCTCAGTGATCATATTGTTGGGTTTGTTGTTGTTGTTTGTTCCGGTTTTTCTCCCATCAGATTTGACCAATTCTACCTAGTGAGGTCAAATCCTAGTGAGAATTCTAAATTATGGGTAACAAACCCTCTCTAATTTGGCTAAAATTCCTTGCAGCTGCAAAAGGGGGAGAAAAAAGCAAAAATCCATGCTTGCGTTTGCTTCCTGTCTTAAATACAAAAACAAATTTCTTTTGTTTACTTTTCTTCCAACCTGTACTTCCTTCCCCCTTTGCTGTCTGCAGTACCAAAAAAAGTCTAGAAAAGGCTTCTAATGACTTGAACCCCTTTAAAGAATTCAGAACAAAGGTGTCACTCAGCCCTTTTGGGCTGTTCTATTTTCTATGTGGAGTTTAAAGAGTCATGGGCAGATTCTTCTTAGGTCTAGAGCTCTGTTTTCCTCTATTGCATGGCCTGGCCTCTTTAGCTTTGGGGGGTACCAGAGATGACCTTGTACTGTGAGAGGATTTGACCTTGGTGTGTGTAACGGCGGACGAGAGCTACAAAGTAGGGGTGGCTGAACACAGTTTACAGGAAGTGGTCTTAGCTGTTGTTTTTTATTTCTCTCCTAGAAAGGTGTTTAAGGACCCTAATTCTAATTAGGAGATATATTCTAAAGGGTCTTCTCTATTGCTTTTTCTCTCAAAATTAATCTTGATTCAGCTTGTCTATACGAATTTGCGTGAGGAACTGAACTGTTGTTTTCATAGGTAAATGAGAGATTGAGTTTTCTTTAGTTCCAAAGAGAAAGGGCATTTGCTCCTCCCAGCTGAAAGGTGCCCCAGGTGATGGAGAGGGGGGCCTCGTAGAAGTATCTGGGGGATTGATCCCCTGTGATGTGCAGTGGCCCTACAGGGAAATCCCCCACAAAAATTAATTTTTAAAAAAAGGCCTGTCCGGGAAACACATATAAGGGCTGATCATCCAGCATTTTGATCCCTCTCAGAGGTCAGGGATGTCTGGAGAGAGAAACCGAGACATGTGAAAGGGTGGAAACAACTCTGTGGTGACACACTGTGGAGTCCTGTCCACAAGCAGCGTATATAAATCCACCGGGCAAAAACCTAGCCTGCAGCTCACAGCTCAGTTACTCCTTTTAAGAAAAGAAGTGGGAAACAATAAGAATTAGGAGAAAACAAGGAGAATGACCCCCTTTCAAGCACTTTGTAGATTTTATGGCACCCCTACTTGCCACAGTTTATGTAAAATGGAACTAATATGGTCTCTATGCACAATTACATTAAGGAAAAAAAAGCCCCTAAGGTCGATCTGCAAACTATAGTGTTCCTAAATTCTTTTTTCCTCTATTTTATTTTCTGCCTGCTTTAAATCTGCTGTTATTTTTCCATTAAGATAAAAACCACTGGCCGGGCCCAGTGGCTCATGCTTGTAATCCCAGCACTTTGGGAGGCCGAGGTGGACGGATCACAAGGTTAGGAGATCGAGACCATCCTGGCTAACACAGTGAAACCCCGTCTCTACTAAAAATACAAAAAATTAGCCGGGCGTGGTGGCGGGCGCCTGTAGTCCCAGCTACTCCGGGAGGCTGAGGCAGGAGAATGGCATGAACCCAGGAGGCAGAGCTTGCAGTGAGCCAAGACTGCGCCACTGCAGTGCAGCCTGGGGGACAGAGCGAGACTCCATCTCAAAAAATAAAATAAAACCACTGTTTGAATCCAACAGGTTTTTTGTTTGCAAGCCAGTGAATTTGTATTTAACTCATGGCCAAAAGTTCTGAAGTAAAAGCTATAGGGTGTGTGTGTGTGTGGGTGGGTGGGTGTGTGTGTGTATTTAAAAGACCTTTATGATTTCTATAATTTTATGTTTAATTGGCAATTAAATCCACTTTAATTTCCCTCTAGCGCACCAGACTTTTTCTCCTTGTACAATATGATGTAAATCTTGCTATTTGATTTTCACCTGAGTTGGCCCCTTTAATATGAAAATTTAAGGCTATTTAGCTGACAACTGGCTAGGGTAGTGAAAATAGGCTATCAAGAATTTGAAGGCTGGGCTCAGTGGCTCATGCCTGTAATTCCAGCACTTTGGGAGGCCGAGGTGGGCGGATCACCTGAGGTCAGGAGTCCGAGACCAGCCTGACCAACATGGCAAAACCCCACCTCTACTAAAAATGCAAAAATTAGCCAGTCATCGTGGTGTGCGCCTGTAATCCCAGCTACTCGAGAGGCTGAGGCAGGAGAATCGTTTGAACCTGGGAGGCAGAGGTTGCATTGGGCTGAGATTGTGCCACTGCACTCCAGCCTGAGTGACACAGCGAGACTCTGTCTCAAAAAAAAAAAAAAGAAAAAAGAAAAGAAAAAAGAATTTGAAAGTCTAAGATAGGAAAAAAAAAAACTCTTAAGAATCTATGAGATGTACTTCTATCAGCATGCCTAACATATCTATGTATTTATGTGTTGTGTACACAATGTTTCACTACTGAAAATATGTAAAGGAACTCCAATTAATTGGCTTAAGAAAGTAAAGGTGGTTGAACCAAATACTTTATCAGGAAAAAAGACTAGTCAAATGCTTTTTCAAGTTTACATAAGTAAAATCTTTTCATAAATAAACTAGCTTTGAAATTATTGGTGAAATAATGTTACAAATGGGAGTTGCCAGCATACATTTTTGTTTGCATTTGTTAATCAAGAAATTTCATGCTTATACCTGCCAAATACTATAGGGTGTCAAAATTTGGCATAGAGGCTACAAAATTACAGATCCAGACCAAGACAGAATGATCTTTGCTTATGTAATTTTTTTTTTTTTTTTGAGACAGAGTCTTTCTTTGTCACCCAGTTTGGAGTGCAGTGGCTTGATCTTGGTCACTGCAACCTCCACTTCCCAGGCTCAAGCGATTCTCCTGCCTCAGCCTCCCAAGTAGCTGGGATTACAGGCACCTGCCACCACACCCAGCTAATTTTTGTATTTTTAGTAGAGATGGAGTTTCACCATGTTGGCCAAGCTGGTCTTGAACTCCTGACTTCCAGTGATCTGCCTGCCTCGGCCTCCAACTGGGATTACAGGCGTGAGCCACTGCACCTGGCTGTAATTTTAATAAATAAGACATAAATATAGGTCTAATGAAAATAGTTACATCTTGAATTTAGTAAGATTACTATAACTTCTAATCTTGTGACTTTAGGCAGTCTAGTCCACAAGCAGTAAGGTTTATTTTGGGAAAGGACTGTTATCGTCTTTGTTTCAAAGCTAAACTGTAAACTAAGTTCCTCCCAAAGTTAGCTCAGCCTATACCCAAGAATAAACAAGAACAGCTTGGAGGTTAGAAGCAAGATGGAGTCAGTTAGGTCAGATCTTTTTCATTGTCTTAGATATAATTTTGCAATGGTGGTTCCATAACTTTAAACGAAGCCTATTGTAGTTTTCATAAATATCTAGGTAAATGATTAAAATACAATAATTAACCAAATGTAATGGGATAAATACTTGTAGACAAACTCATCATAATTTAGAATCTAAAGTTATATTAAATTAAATAATAGATATTTCATTATTTGGGTATTTTCCAATAAAACTATGTTATAGGAAAACATTATTTCAAAAAAGTGTGTCCTTTTTAAAAAGGTGAACAATTTTTGTCTAATTCAAACCTTATATAAATGTTATATATAAAACAAGGTAAAAGGAGCCAGGAAATAAGAGAGATGTAATGAAAGTTATAAAAATAAAGAGGTTTTTTTTTTTTTTTGTAAGAAAGCTTAAAGAGAAATAATTTTACATGAGACAGAATCTTGTATGGTAAATTTAGTCCTAAAATAAAATAACTGGTTGTTTAACAAACAGGGATGTTCAGGACAAACCAGAAAGTCCAAGCATATCATGAATAGTCTGTGTAAGTCACAATAAGATGATTTATTAAAAAAAACCCCAAAACTTTTATATGATCAAATTGTCTATTAATTAAAGGGAAATTGTAATGGTCTTTCTACAGATGGGGCTTGATGTAAAAAAACCACTTATACACTAAACAATTGGTTAGAGCAATGAATTTTTTTTTTCAGATGGAGTGTTGCTCTGTTGCCAGGCTGGAGTGCAGTGGCACAATCTCAGCTCACTGCAACCTCCACCTCCCAGGTTCAAGCGATTCTCCTGCCTCAGCCTCCCTAGTAGCTGGGACTACAGGCATGCACCAGCATGCCCGGCGAATTTTTTGTATTTTTAGTAGAGAGGGGTTTCACCATGCTGGCCAGGCTGGTCTCAAACTCCTGACCTCATGATCTGCCTGTGTTGGCCTCCCAAAGCACTGGGATTACAGGTGTGAACCACTGTGCCCAGCCTACAGATGTTAATTTTTAACCTAAATTTCAACTTTTATTGCACCTTGCCATTTTCGGTTTTCTCTCCTCTTTTAAAGGTTGACATACAGTAACACTCTCCAACTCATCTTTCAGGTAATATAAGTTTTTCTTCCTCAAGTTCTGTTTGTTGTGGCCTGATGCTAACAATGTTTTCTTAAAGGTGTAAGGGAAATGTTTTCTTCCAACATAATATTCTGTGCAGTGCAGAAGTTATTCTCTTTTGCCTTTTAGGAACTGGCCTAACAGATTTTATGGTTTATTGAAACAATTCCTATGCCATTATTATTAAGTTTTCGGTTTCCTTAGAAAAAAACTGAGATTAAAATATATTTTTTAATTAAGGTTATTACATCCTTGTATCTTTCTGTATGGGCTTTTAAAGTCCTTTTGACATTGAGTTACAGGGCTTTCAGTCCTGGGTCTAAGAGGACACTAAATCCTGCTAAATCTAAAATACAGCAATTAAAGCCTCATCTTCAGGCCTCGTAGAAGATGTCAATCAAAATAAACTGCATTCCTGAGACACAGGGCCAGAAATTAAAGCTATTCAACAACTCAACGTTCAGGGACTATCGCAGAAGATGTGGGTGTGTGGGATTGTAAGGGCCAATTTTGAGAGATAAAATAAGTTCAGTTTTTCTATAAATTAACCATTAATGTTAAAGGCACACTGATGCAAGACCATCATATGGACCCCTCTGTCAGATTAACAAGGTTTTCTTGAAGCATTAACCACCTCCTTAATAAAGGTTATGAAGGTTATAAAAGGCTTATGTAAGTTATATCTTATGGTCAAGATAAGATAAAAATCGTATAGATTGTTCACAAAATTTTGAAAAAAATTTAATTGGCTTCATGCTGTTTTTATTAGGACTTATTGTTTGAAAAGTTAAGTCTCCTCTCTCAAAGAATGAAGGTTTTCACCTTTTTTGGAAATTCTTGAGTTATCACCTTAGTCAAATGAATGACTTATTTTACAGTGATGTGTGATATCAAGTGTTTTAAACCTTTGATATTTAACAAACTTTCCAAAATCAAATGATAAATTATGTCTTTTTCTGACATGATTAATCCTTTAAGATATTAGTTTCCCTAAAGTCCAAAAATGACATAATTTGGCTTATTGGTATAAAAATTATACAGAAAACATTGTCAAATGTGAAATAGTGTTTGGTTTTCTTTGGGCTGTATTTGTATAATTATGTTATTGGTATGTGTTCCAAAATTATGGGAAATGCCTATGATTCTGATGTGACTTAGTGTACATTATCAGTAATAATTATAATTGTTAAGTTAAATTATTATGTGCCACAGAGGTAACAAATTTCCTTGTCAGCTGTGTCTTTGACTATGGCTGCCATAAAACGTTTTGTCATCCACAGACAATTGTCTTGTTTTGGTCCTCTTTAGAAGGTGGATTTATAATCAGCTATAAAACTCTAACAGGTGCTCTTGAATATAAGTTTCTGATAACTTTGGAAATTGTGGCATCAGAATAGGAGAAAAACTTTTGGGATTCATGGAGAACTGAAATGTTTATGAATATCAGGCAGAACAGAAATTAACCACATGGACTGAACTAATAGAAGACTAAAGTAATCTTTTTGACTTTTTGCTTAAAACGTTTCTCATCCTTTGTTTTGTTTCTTTAGAGTCAAAGAAACTTTTTTTGAGCTATTAACAGCTTTTAACAATTTAGTACACTTCTGTGAACAAAATTTAGAACATATTTGTTTCTCTCTACCTGATTTCTCAGGAATTTGGAAACCATTTGTGAATATTCTTAACTTATGGCAATACAGTGATTTGCATAAGTGCAATAAGAATATGTCTTCATTTATAACAGGACACAATTTGAGAAACTGGTTATTTTACCAAGACTTTGACTGGAATGATGTGCTTTCCTTTAAGGAATCAGACTTGACTTATGGAGCCAATAAAAGCCCCTTGGGAAAACAGACCTCATACCTTGTCTACATAGTCCCTGTACAGGGTTCCTGACCTGTGGTAAGTAAAGAATGTAACTTTCTGACAGGCCCAGGAGCCCCAAGTCTATCTTGGAACCTCAGGAGTAGAGAAATTCACCCAACTCATAGGTATTTGATGGTACAAATCCATGGCTGGGCTGGACTTTAAAAGTCTTATCTCAGATTCCTTCTATGGAACAAATTTCCATCAAAGGCAATTTAAAAGCCTATGTAAACAAATAATTATTCTTGCTGCACTGTATACAAATTGTCAGTTCAAGTGTAATAAAGCAAATCAGTCTTACCATGATTTGGCTGTAGTAAAAATGGGAAACTGGAGAGAGAAAAATTCTGTTTCAAAAACTATAGTACACCTGTTGTTACATTCGAGTCTTGCCTAATGTTTTCCAGTTTTTATTATTTTCTACAGTTTGGGCCAAATTCTAATTTTTCTTGGCTATAAGTCTTCAAAATAATGTTTTCATTTTTTTCCTTCTTTTCCCCCCCATTTTCCCTAATTTGGAGTCACTGTTGTAAAGCCTTGCAAACTGAAGCTAGACAACTTAAACTTCAGAAGAAAATAACAGCAACCTATTTACATACATAATCCACTTTCATACCTACCTACTGATGTATGGACTTCAGAATCATATGGCCTATACCAATTTTCCAAGATTGTTCTTTTGTTTGTTGTTGTTTTGCTCCCTTCCTCCCCCTATTTTCTCTTCATAAAACATAAGATTTCACAACCTGTTAAAAATGAACTTTCCTAATAACTTGGGACCTACCCATCTAGGAATAAACCATGCTAGCCATGAGAGATCAGAAAAAAATGAGACCAGAGACTCATTTTCTTCTAAAATTCTTTCTCCAAACTATTTTTTAAAAAGAAAGGGGGGGAAATATGAAAGGAAAATAAATCTGGGGCCCCAAAATCACTAAGGTAAAGGGAAAAGTCAAGCTAGGAACTGCTTAGGGTAAACTTACCTCCCATTCTATTCAAAGTCACCCCTCTGCTCACTGAAATAAATGTGTATCTGATTGCCTTCTTTGGAGAGGGTCATCAGAAACTCAAAAGAATGCACCCATTTGTCTTTTATCTACCTATGACCTGGAAGCCCCCTCCCCACTTCGAGTTGTCCCACCTTTGCTTTGAGTTGTCCTGCCTTTTCCGGACTGAAACAATATTTATCTTACATATGTTGATTGATGCCTCATGTCTCCCTAAAATGTATAAAACCAAACTGTGCTCTGACCACCTTGGGCACATGTCATCAGGACCTCCTGAGCCTGTGTTATGGGTGTGTGTCCTCAACCTTGGCAAAATAAACTTTCTAAATTAACTGAGACCTGTCTCAGATATTTGGGGTTTGCAATTATAAAGTCCAGAGTTAGGCAAGCCAGGTAATTCTCATGATTATTGGGAACCCAGGGTCCTCCTTCTTCTCTTTTTTCTTTTTTCTTTTTTTCTTTTTTCCTTTTTTGAGACAGAGTTTCACTCTTGCAGCCCAGGCTGGAGTGCAATGGAGTGATCTCGGCTCACAGCAACCTCCGTCCCCCAGGTTCAAGTAATTCTCCTGCCTCAGCCTCCCAAGTACCTGGGATTACAGGCATGAGCCACCATGCCCAGCTAATTTTATATATTTTTTAGTAGAGACAGGGTTACTCCATGGTAGTCAGGCTGATCTCACAGTTCTGACCTCAGATGATCCACCCGCCTCAGCCTCCCAAAGCACTGGGATTATAGGCATGAGCCACTGTGCCCAGCCCTCCTTTTTTTATGCTCTGCCATCCTCATTCTGTGACTATCATCCTTGAGAGTTGTTTATAGTCCAAGATGATGGGAACTTAAGCCCTTCTGCCCTTATACTAAGTAGGAAGCAGGAGAGAGGGGAAGAGGGCTAAATATCTCCTGGCCTCTCTTGTCTTTCCACCTTTTCTCTCTCACTGGCTACAGCTGAGTTGCTGGCCACCCCTAGTCGGAATGGAGTCTAGTTGTAGGGAAGGTGGTCCTTTTTATTGGGCACATTGCCGTGCTAACTAAAAGCGGTGTTCTGATACTAACAAGGGGAGGAAGTGGTAAAATGAGATAAATAAAAACAACATAATGAGTTTTTCATGAAATAAAACTTATTCAATTTAAAAGACTGTTCTTTGAGACTTTTTCCCTTCATCTTGTCTTAAAGTTAAAAATACATTTCTTAAAAAATGAAATTATAATTATGGGAGACTTTTTTCTCCTAAGGTCTTTACTTGACCAAACAAAAAGTTGTTAACTCTGTTAACTTCTAATATTACTGACATTTTACTGGCCCCCTCCCCTGCCAAATCCAAAACCTAGAGAACTCCTGCTTTCTCTCAACTCTAAAATACTTAGATCTGTGTCTTTCACACAGCGTATAGGCTTTGTGCTTTATGCTTTGTAGTGATTGGGTTGAGAACATGCTTCTCCTAAATACAGCATGTTGATATTTGAAAACATGGCAGAAGCTGGAAAGTCACTCTCACCTTCCCTCCTCTCCTTTCTCCTGATGCAGGTCATAAAACCTTGGAATGATTTTCTGAACTTCCCCTGAAGCAGGTCCTAAGACCCTCATGTAAGAAGTGCTGCCTATATCCACAGTACCTATCTCCACAGGAAAGGTACTTTCTTATCTCTGAAGACTGACAGGTTACAGAGAAAAATCTGAACAAATAAGCCTTGCTAAATTCCCCCCCAGTTTATTCCCATCTTTGTTCAACTGTATCTCCCCACAACTGTCCACTCTTCATGAAAACCTGGCATAGAAACACACAAGTTTAACAGCTTCTCTGGGTCTTCCTTTCCTTAGGAAGGCTCCTATGTCATGGGAAACTTACATGCAATGTCTATGCTTTGCTCCTGTTAATCTTTTATTATGGAGGCCTCAGCCATGAACCTAGGATGGTTACGGAAAAGCTATTTTTCATTCCCTATAGTAATCTCGCAATAGGTATCTATTGATTAATTTATCAAATAGGCTCAGCCAAAGTGCGAATGCCCAGTGACACGATGAAGAGCTGCCACCTCCAGGTTCTTAGTCAGGGCTTGCTTTGCAGTGAGGGAGAGAAACTCACTGAAGTCAGCATAGGTAAAAGGATGACTGTTGCAAGGATATGGGGGAATCCTGTGAACAACTAAGAACAGAAAAAATATATAGTCAGTTTACCTTAAAATTAGGCTTAAAAATAAAAAATAAGGAATGGAAGCTCCCCTCTCTCTCACAGAATAAATAACAGCCTTTCAACATCATTTTGCTTTTCTCTGCCAGCCAACTTTCTTTGCTACTTACATATTTTTCTTCCCCCAGTAACTCCAGTTGGCATGAGGGCTTTAGCTCCTGTTGTATAGAGATGTTACGGTCTCTCAGTGTTGCAATTCCAAATTCCCCAGCAATAGTTTGATTGGTTCAGCTAGGGTCAGGCTACCATCTCTGGTTCAATTAGCTGTGGCTAGTAATGGAGGCTGTAGTACAAACATGTCCTCCTAGGTGCATTCTTTCAGCAGAGCCTAGGGAGTGAGCATATTGGGGGCAGGGTAGAAGTGGCAGCTTCCATGCAGCATTTATAATACATTTCCCTTTTTCCATGAATTTCCATCTCCTGCAGCCATCCCTTTCTTGGCCTTTTCCCCTTCAGGGTGGCAGATCAAAGCCCTTCACTATTATCTACTCCGTTTCTTAAAGTGTTTCTGGCACAAAAAATATTCTCATTGTTCTCTTCTCTAACTCAACTTACATTTCCTCAGTTGGAATGTTTTAATGGGAAAGTAATGTGGTGATTAGAGTGCAGAAGCCTCTGGGATCACCTCACCCTATTTTCAAGTCACCAGCCTGGGCCAGGAGCAAGAACATTATAAGTAAGAGGCCACTGTAAATGGAGTTGAAGCCAGGTTCCACCCTCCACTAGAAGAGATGGCTCTGTGCATGAGTTTCTGTATCTGTGAAAGTGGAATATTACCACTGTGGATTACATAAGATCACTGTGAGAATCAAAGGGAATAACCCAGGCCAAGGAGTTAGCCCAGTGCCTGGAACTTCAACACGCATTATTCACAACTGAGGTACAAGAGGCAAATATCAAAGCCATGGACAAGATAGTATTAAGGGTGTGATGGCATGTGCCTGTAATCCCAGCTACTCACGAGGCTGAAGCATGAGAATTGCTTGAACCGGTGAGGCAAAGGTTGCAGTGAGCTGAGCTGAGATCATGCTACTGCACTCCAGCCTGGGCGACTGAGTGAGACTCTGTCTCAAAAAAAAAAAAAAAAAAGAAAAGAAAAGATAATGTTAAATGTTGGGGTGCCAAATAAGGACTGGAAACCAGGTGGGTGGTGTCTGAACTAATTCTGGAAGTAAGAGTCTTGGTACAATGGTTTCCACAACGTGGATTCTAAGACAGTTGATTCTATTTGTTGAACTTTGAAGGAAGGTTTGATAATGTCAGGAACTTTGCAGCACTCAGCCAATTGACTTGTTTTCCTCTAGAATGTAAAGATTTAATGTAAACGATGTAATAATTTTCACCTAAGTAGGCCATTTTTCATTTTGCGACATTATTTGTGATTGGGTTCTATACTACAACCAAAACTGTGTTCCAGAGTAACACATACCTGGGCCCGGTGGCCCACGCCTGTAATTCCAGCATTTTGGTGCCACTGAGGTGGTTGGATTGCTTGAGCGCAGAAGGTCGAGGCTGCAGTGAGCTGTGTTTGCACCACTGCACTTCAACCTGGGTGAGAGTGAGATGCAGTCTCAAAACAAACAAATCAAAACCACACACACACACACACACACACACACACTCCCACACACAAACAAAAATTGGATCACCCATAATCAATTTTATGATTCAATTAAAAAGAGGGTTTGTATTGAAATATCTGTTTCTCTGGAAACTTTCTGGGCATTTTACAAAGTGAACATCTCACTATTGCTTAAAATATTATTAAGATAGTTCCATGTATATGAATGCCAAGCAAAATGAATCCCTATAAATATAAGTTTGGATCTTTATGCTATATATGCTTCCCATTTAGGTCTAATTAAGGCCTAAACATGGTGTCATTTCATATACTGCAAAGTTGGATGAGCCTAGCAATTCTTTATTAACCACTGAACTAAAAAGACAGAAAACTGGGATATGGCAAGACATCAATCATTAACAAACACTAAAAATGATTTTTCAGCGAATATGTAAAAGGATGTGGGTACCAAAATAGATAATTTCTCTCAAGAAATACATACTTTAATTGCTTGCTTTGCTGATAAATGCAGAACTTAAATGTCAACTCACTCTCGATTTGTTACCACAGAGGTGACTTTCTCATGGTCAAGGTGCCACGATGAGTGCCCCTCAGGCATGTATTTCCCTACCCAGGACTTGCTTTTGATTTATCCATGTCACACTATGCACACATCAAAAACACATCGACCTCTCCGCTGTAAAACAGAACGAAATCATGTCCTTTGCAGCAACATGGATGGAGCTGGAGGACATTATCCTAAGTGAACAAACTCAGAAACAGAAAATCAAATATTGCATGTTCTCATAAGCAGGAGCTAAACAATAGGTATACATGTACATAAGAATGGGAATAACAAGACACTGGGGACTACAAAAAGGGAGAGGGTGGGAAGGGGGTGAGGGCTGAAAAATTAGCTATTGGGTACAATGTTCAATGTTTGGGGGACAGGTACACCAGAAGCCCAATCCCCACCATTACACAATATACCTATGTAACAAGCAAGCACATGTACCCCCGAATCTAAAATTAAAAAACAATCAAAAAGCACCGACTTCCTTAACTGGCAGGGAATAGTTTTGAGAATGGATGTAAACACCGAATTCCTTAATGTAGTTGCAGATTCTGCCAGTTTTGTCTCAACCTCTGGATCGGTTCCTTTTTTTAACTACCTTTAATTCTTAAACAGATTGTTGCTATTGCTATGCTATATACTTATTGTATCACTTATAAATGTATAACCTCTGCAAATTAGTCTCCGAATTGAAAGTATTCATTGGTAAAACGGGTATTTCTTCACCACAGGAATAGTTGGACATGTTTAAATACTTGAGAGCTATTTTTATTACAAGCACACACAGCTTTGTGGTGTTTTTTGTTGAGACAGTCTCGCTCTGTTGCCCAGGCTGGAGTGCAGTAGTGCGATCTTGGCTTACTGCAACCTTCGCCTCCTGGGTTCAAGCAATTCTCCTGCCTCAGCCTCCTAAGTAGCCGGGAGTACACACTAATTTTTGTATTTTTAGTAGAGACGGGTTTTTGCCATGTTGGACAGGCTGGTCTCAAACTCTTGACCTCAGGTGATCCACCCGCCTCGGCTTCCCAAAGTGCTGGGATTAGAGGTGTGAGCCACCGCGCCCGGCCTGTAGTGTGTTTTTGAACGTATATGTGAAGTTGTAGCTTTTTTTTTTTTTTTTTTTGAGACAGAGTCTCCCTGTGTCGCCAGGCTGGAGTGCAGTGGCGCGATCTCGGCTCACTGCAACCTCTGACTCCCTGGTTCAAACTATTCTGCCTCAGCCTCCAGAGTAGCTGAGATTACAGGCGCCCGCCACCGCACCCGGTTAAACGTTTTGTATTTTCAGTAGAGACGGCGTTTCACCATGTAGGCCAGGATGGTCTCGATCTTCTGACCTCGTGATCCACCCGCCTTGGCCTTCCAAAGTGCTGGGATTACAGGCCTGAGACACAGCGCCCGACCTAAGCTGTAGTTTTATGATTATGATTTATGGTTGTGAGGCATTGATTTAAGACATTTTAAAGCTTAAGTCGTCAGATTCTAGAAGAAAAAAAAATTCACCAAGACAAGCTAATGCCATTGTCATAAATGGGAGTTTGGAGAAAATTCTATTAATATTTGTTTGGGTGGTTTATGTACAGCGTTGAACTGATCTGAACTCCGACCAAACACTGTATGGAACTGATATACGGTAGGGGAAATCATTAACTGAAGATGCCTTTTTTGTTGCTATTGTTTAGAACGCAGTTAGAAAATCTTATTTTAGAGGTTTTACCCCGTTGACAAAGCCTCAACTTTTCTTCAAAAGAACTAATTTCCATTTTACCTCCCCTACATTTTGAACAGAATATGGAAGAAGCCAGCGCCCCTTCTCCGCGGGCGCTGCTGCTGCAGCCCTGCTCCCGCCGGGGCTTCCGCGCGAAACCGGGAACACTGGAGCAGTACCGACTCCGCTCGCCTAGAACCCGCCCCAGCCGGGCCCACTTCCGCCAGAGCCCTGGCCGCGCCCGCCCCGCCCCACGGACCCGAGATTCGTCGGAATTTTCCCGCGACGCCGCGGGAGCGCGCGGGGCCGCCAGCCAGGCCCCAGAATGCACTGCTGACACGTGTGCGCGCGCGCGGCTCCACTGCCGAGCGACCGCGGGAAAATTCCAAAAAAACTCAAAACAAAAAGCCAATACGAGGCAAAGCCAAATTTTCAAGCCACAGATCCCGGGCGGTGGCTTCCTTTCCGCCACTGCCCAAACTGCTGAAGCAGCTCCCGCGAGGACCACCCGGTAAGCGGCAGGCCGCAGAACGCAGCGAGGGCGGAGGCTTCCCTCGGGGGTCTGGCCGACACGTCAGCGGCGAGAGCGGGAGGAGGAGGCGAGGGGCAAGAGGGAAGGCTCGCGAGAGCGGGTGGGCCCGGCGCGCCTTGCGGTGGGTGAGAGGGGTTCCCGCCGGCGCAGGGCTGTGGCTAAGGCTGAGGCGGGAGGCGGGAGGCGGGAGGCGGGAGGCGGGAGGCGGGAGGCGGGAGGTGGGAGGTGGCGGGCGGTGCCAGCCCGCGGGGCGGGGCCGGGGCGGGGCAAGCCGGGGCGGGAGCCGGCGCTGGGGTCGCGCGGAAGGGAGCCCCCGGAGAGGCGGGAGCCGGGAGTTGGCGTTTTGGTTCTTTTTGTTCATTGAGCGCAGGCAGCTATGTCTTCTTCAAAGGAGAGGAGCAAAGGTGAATTTCTCTGCCTCGGACCCGTGGGAGCCGTGAAAAGCTCGCCCCTTTGAGCCGGTCGCACTCTACAGCTGGCCTCGTCCTCCCCGTCCCTCACACCCCTGCCCCCAAGCCCCAGTCGCCGGGGCGCCAGGAGGGGCGAGGTCCAATTAGAGGAGCCCGGGGCGCGGCTGTTACCCCTCCCGCCCTCCGCCTTTCATTCCCGGAGGGAGGCGGGTTCGCAGAGGCCAGTGTCTTCCCTCCACTCTTTTTGTGGACGCCAGGCCATATCTTCAAAGCCCGTGAGAGATTTTTCAGGTGCTGTTTGTCTGTTGGTTTGCTCTTTTTAATTTTTTAGGTGGGTGCGTTTACAACTACGAACCCTCTATGATCTTATGTGTCCAGCGCACCGAATGGGGGAAAAGACTTGGAGTTTTATAACATGGGAAATTGGGTACCAGAATCTTACGGGAAGAGACCAAGGAGTTTTCTAGCAAAGTCCTGTGTGTGCCTGGACTTTTGTTCTAATCTGAAACTTGGAAAACTCCCGGGCATCTGATTTTATTCTAACTTGTGCCCCATTTAATGCATCTAAACTGTGATGTGATTTGACTTAGCATTTATCAAATGAGCAGAGCACTTTTGGGCCACCCAACTTCAGCTCTTTGTGGCTGTCACTCACTGTCAGTGATATGCCCTCAAACAGATCGTTTTCTCCTTACTCCCCTGAAAGGTTGTTACAAACAATAGAATTCATACCATGTGTTGAGATCATTCATTACCTAAGCTTAGATAGAAAACATGTTCATTGCGACTTTATACATTAAACTTGAATTGATGTTTCAATGTAATGTGCTGTACCAGAGTCACCTGGAAATAAGCACTCATATACATTATTCATATACAAGAAAGGCTGCATCGAAAAAGAATTTGTTTTCCTAGATATATCAGAGATCTTTTTCACCAACCCACTACTCCCAGTAAAAGAGCCTGCTTCTTGAGAACTGGACTAATTATACTTTGTATATTATACATTTGAATTTATTTTTGCTTTATTCGGTCATATTTTCTCTTGATTTCTCCAAAAACGTTTACCAAGGCATCAGAAAAGAAAAGCAGGCTCTATATTGGTATTTTTTGTTTTGTCCTCTAATAAAAAGCATTAACTTGATTGATTGGCTGGTTGTGGAAGATGTGTTGCTGCATGTATGTGCAACTGTGCATGTACATTTTAAAACAAATGGTACTTTTAACCAGTTCCGTATTTCAGCAGGTAGTTCCAATAACAATTATACAAATTTCGTGTTTATGAGAACCAGCTACAGGGAGGCCAGCCTGGCCAGTAGAAAGTTGGATTGATTATCTGGGCCATGGAGAGAGCCAGAGGAAACTCACATGAGTGGTAGTTCCAAGTTGGTAGTGTTAGGGCCTCAAATCAGGCTGGAAATGAGCACCAAATGATTTTTTAAAGTTTTATTTTAGGCTGGGATATGTGCATTCTCTGTCTTGTTTGTGGATCTTGAGTGATTGACTTAATGTGAAAGAATACATACAGGAGAAGCACCTTGGAAGTTTTGCAGTGTTTTAATAAAAATGCAGAAGTGGAGAAGGAAAGGCAATTCATATAACAGGCATGCTCTCGTGGTGGCTCATGCCTGTAATCCCAGCACTTTGGGAAGCGGAGGCAGAAGGATCACTTGATCCCAGGAGTTTGAGTCCAGCGTGGGCAACAGAGAGAGCCCTGTCTCTACAAAAAGTTAAGAAATTAGCCGGCCATAGTGATGCGGGGCTGTGGTCCCAGTTACTCGGGAGGCTGAGGTGGAGGATCACCTGAGTTCAGGAGGTCGAGGCCACAGTGAACTGTGATTGCGCCACTGCACTCCACACTGGGCAGCAGACTGAGACCGTGTCTGGAAAAATAAAATTGGTAACAATTCAGATTGGCCACCAGAGTTGGACTGGGGGCTAGCAGGCAATGGTTTTACCTCCATTTTGAGATTGGCATCTTCTAACTCAAGTTTAATACGGGACTGAGGGGAAGAGACCTGCATGCCTTTTATGTCAGCATTACGCTATCTTGATTATGGCAGCTTTATAGTAAGTTTTGAAATTAAGTAGTGTAAGTTATCCAATGTTTTTCTTCATTTTCAAAATTGTTTTGGCGGTTCAGGGTTCCTTACATTTCCATATAAATTTTAGTGTCAGTTTGTTATTTTTTTTCAGAAAACCGTGCTGTGATAGACTTTGTAGGAATTGCATTTAATTTTGTATATCTATTTGGGGGAGAATTGCCATCTCATCATGAACATGGAATCTCTTTGCATTTGTTGAGTGCTTTAATTTCTCTTAGCAATATTTAGTAATTTTCAATGTACAAATTTTGCCCTTTTGTAAATTAATTTTGAAGTTTTATTTTTGATGGTATTGTGAATTGAATTATTTTTAAAATTTCATTAAAATTTTTTTATCGATAAAGTGAAAGCAAGTTTTTTGTTTTTTTTTTTTTTGAGACAGAGTCTCGCTCTGTTTGCCCAGACTGGAGTGCAGTGGCACGATCTCGGCTCACTGCAATCTCCGCCTCCCGGGTTCAAGCGATTCTTCTGCCTCAGCCTCCCGAGTAGCTGGGACTACAGGCACCCTTCACCACGCCCGGCTAATTTTTGTATTTTTAGTAGAGACGGGGTTTCACCATATTGGTCAGGCTGGTCTCAAACTCTTGACCTCGTGACCCGCCTGCCTCGGCCTCCCAAAGTGCTGGGATTACAGGCGTGAGTCACCGCGCCCGGCCGAAAGCAAGTTTATTAAGAAAGCAAAGGAATAAAGAATGGCTACTCCATAGGTAGAGCAGCGAAATTATTTTTAAAATTTCATTATGGATTGTTGTCAGTATATAAACATACACTTGATTTCACTTATTAATCTTATATCATGCAACCTTCCTTGTTGAACTTGATGATTACTTCCAGTTTTTTGTGAATTACACAGGATTTTCTACATAAGGCATCATGCCAATATAGTTTTACTTTTCTTTCCATGTGGATGCCTTTAGTTTCTTTTTTGCCTGATTAATTTTTTTCTTACCTGGTTCGACCCTCCAGCACTTTGCTGAATAGACATGGAGTGTATATTATTGACTTATTTCTCATCTTAGGGGGAAAACATTTAATCTTTTACCATTAGATACGACGTTAGCTGTAAGTTTTTCATAAATGCACTTTATCAGGTTGAGAGATTTTCCTTCTGTTACTAGATTGTTGAGAATTCTTATGAACAAATGTTAGAAATGTTGCTTTTCTGCATCTATTGAGATGACTGTGGTTTTGTTCCTTTATCAATATGATTTATTAACTGATTTGTGTATTTATACTAACCTTGCATTCTAAATCCCATTTAGTCATGTTATATAATCCTTTTTACATATTGCTGGATTTGGTTTAATAATATTTTGTTTAGGATTTTTGTATTATGTTCATGGTAATGTTAGTAATATTTTGTCTTGTGATGTCTGTCTGGCTTTGGTATTACCGTAATAGTGGCATCTTAGAATGAGTTGAGAAGTGTTCCCTCCTATTTTTTCAGAGTTTGTGAAGGATTGGTATTTTTTTTTTCTTTAAATATTTGATAGAATTCACTCACAAAGTCATCAGTTCGTGGATATTTCTTTATAGGGAAATTTGTAATTACAAATTCAGGTTCTCCAGCGCACGCATGCGTGTGACTTCTCCGGTGAAGGTTGTCGTGCGCGCACCTGGCCGTGACTCCTCCAGAGCGAGGTTGTGCACGTATGCGCGCGCCTTCTCCATCGCCAGCTCCCACATACTTTCTCCAGCACTGGTTCCCATGCACACACGTGACGCTTCTCCAGGGCGGAGCTCCCATAGTGTGTGCGGCTTTCTAGCGCTCACTCTTGGTGGGTGTGCTTTGCCAGCGCTAGCTCCCTGGGGTGTGCCGCTTCCCCAACGCTGGCTCCCGTGCTTGGGTGCCGCCCCAGCACCTGTTCCCAGGCGTGTGCACGTCTCCAGCGCTAGGTCCTTGGCATATGTGCTTCTGCAGCGCCGGCTTCTGTGGTGTGCATCTTCCCCAATGCAGGCTCTTGTAGTGCGCTGTGATCAGCTGCACCCAATGGTCAACTGTGTACCTCAGCATCCCCCTCAGGCGATTTTGTAACTGAGCCTGTGGTGGGACACCTCCCTGTGAACACCTTTTCCTGGCGCCCTAGGGGATGGGTTTCTGGCAAGTTACCAAAGGTGGTTTTCCAGCAAGTTGTGCTGGTACAGCACCCACAGAGACATCTCTCCTATTCAGTGAGCCATGGCTGTGCTCCCTCCAAAAAGTTCTTGATCCCATTTCTGGGAAGAAGTGGGTATTTTTCCTTAGGGCACCCACCTCAGCCCTAGGGGCAGTGGCTCCTCCTTATATCTGCTATTCCTGTGTTTTGTAGAATTCTCTGTACTTCTGACTAGCCAGCACCTTGTTACTCCAGTCCTGTTACAGTGAATAGTTCTTGACTGGGCATGGTGACTTATGCCTGTAATCCCAGCACTTTGGGAGGCCGTAGGGCTTGGGAGAATTACTTGAGACTAGGAGTTTGAGACAAGCCTGGGCAACATAGCAAAACCCCTGTTCTACAGAAAACACGAAATTATCTGGGAGTGGTGTGTGTCCCATCTACTACGGAGGCTGATGTGGGAGGATCGTTGAGCCCAGGAGGTTGAGGCTGCTTGGAGCCATGATTATACCATTGCATTCCAGCCTGGGCAACAGAGTGAGACCCTCTCTCTAAAGAAGAAAAAATGACAACAACAACAATAATTCTTTATAGTTGACTTTCCTTATTCAAATTATTATGTGGTTTCTTTTTACTGACTGGACCCGGACTGATTTATCACCTTTGCTCTGAACTTCCTCAAGAAATCATGAGTGGTGAGAGTATTTAGTCTGTTCATTTTCTTGAATTGTGAAAGTTAATCCTAAGGTTTCTCCCACTTCCACATGACGAAAGACACGTTTGTGTGAGAGTATGTAGGCTTTTATGAAGTGATGAAACTGCCTTTCGATGCCTTTGCAAATTAGAAACAGTATAGATTATCATGGAAAGTGGGGTCAGAGATTAGGAGGGGAGGAGAAGAGGACAGGATTAGAACTGTGGTCGACCTTATGGCATCCAGTGGGCAGGGTTCCCAGATGACCTGACTTTAGATGTGACTGTACTTCTCATTATCTTTCACCCCTGTTTTTCATTTTTCAGATTTCTGGGACTTGCGTTTTCATTTTCCTCTAGAGCACCAATGATGCTTTTGTAATTCAGAAACATTTTATGTGTGATATAAACATTTTATGTACATTTAACTATTTTAGTGGAATCTGAGATCTGTTACTCTGGTGACTACCCATAAGACAGTTTGAGGCTGCGGTTTTTCACACACACACACACACACACACACACACACACACACAGATTCAGAGGAGACTATTTAAACAATATGAATTTGGCTGGGTGCAGTGCTGTGCACCTGTAGTCCCAACTATTTGAGAGGCTGAGGCTGGAAGATTGTGAGTTCAAGTCTCCTGGGCAAAATTGTGAGACCCTATCTCCAGGGAAAATAAATAAATAAATAAAAGGCTATGACTTTATGTCTGTGATTCCTTCTTTACCTGGTTCAGTTCAAAGGTATGGAATTGCCAGGCACTTTTGCTTCTTTTATAAGATTTTGGAGGTGCCATTTACCTTAGTGACTTCCAACACCCTCCTATGGCTGGTTCCTTTTTGTTGTCATTTTGTTTTTGTTGGTTGTTACTGTTTATTTAAAGCTATAACATTATAAGGCATCGTACTTAGCCTAATCCTATTTTTGTAATTATGCTTGTACATTCAAGTGCTGTACTCAATAGATTTCCTTATTAACTCCTGATTTTTTTTTTTTTTTTTTTTTTTTGAGACGGAATCTCCCTCTGTCTCCCAGGCTGGAGTGCAGTGGCGCGATCTTGGCTCATTGCAAGCTCTGCCTCCCGGGTTCACACCATTCTCCTCCTGAGTAGCTGGGACTACAGGAGCCCACCACCACGCCCAGCTAATTTTTTGTATTTTTGGTAGAGACGGAGTTTCACCGTGTTAGCCAGGATGGTCTCGATCTCCTGACCTCGTGATCCACCTGCCTTGGCCTCCCAAAGTGCTGGGATTACAGGTGTGAGCCACCGCTCCTGGCCAACTCCTGATTTATTAATGACCATTTGTGGTTATGCATAATGACTTTTCCTCTGTCTTTGTGCACTGCAGTTCATATTATTGCCTTATGTGTATATGCTTGTTTCCACAACTCTTAGCCAACTTCTTCAGGGTATATTCTTTTTTATTATATAACTGCACTGATGTTTGTTGAGTGCCAACATCCTTTCCTCCCTTCTCTGTCATAACAGACCCTAGATTTTCTTTTAGTAGTCACTATTCTATGGGCTCTGGGGAACACTGATACTACCTCTAGCTCCTGGGGGTGGACTTTTATTGGTTTAAGGAGTGTGTTTTATTGATTCGTCACAGTCATTGGTTAAGGATGGGCATAAGCTCAAGCAAGTCCAGTCTGAATACATCTGAGGTCTGTCTCTTACTTGGGATGCTGGAACAGAAGTATGTACTCTATTTTTGGGTGGTATGGATGTGATGTGACTTCTGTAATCGCTAAAGCTGTTTTGCTATCATGAGGGAAGCAGGATGGAGAGACAGATCAACTGTGAAGTCTGCCCTGTTTCTGGACTTGCCAGTTTCTTGAACCAACAAACTCCCCCACCCCCTTTTTTTTTTCTCTTTTGAAACAGGGTCTTGCCCTGTCAACCAGGAGTGCAGTGGCATGAACATAGCTCACTGCAGCCTCAAACTCCTGGGCTCCAGGAATCATGCCACCTCAACCACCTGAGTAACTAGGACTACAGGTATGCACCACAATGTCTGGCTAATTAATTAATTATCATTATTTTTGTAGAGACAGAGTCATGCTATGTTACCTAGGCTGGTCTTGAACTCCCAGCCTCAAGCTATCCTCCTGCCTGGGCCTCCCAAAGTGCTGTGATGAGAGGTGTGAGCCACCATGCCTGGCCTCCCATTATTGTTTTAGCTGGTTTTGCTTGGTGCAGCAGGGGCATTTAATGCTTACTAAATATTTAGATCTTCCCTCACATTTCCCAGTTCACTTGCAGCTAGGTAGGACATTGTGATTGTTCTAGCCAATAGATTTTAAGCAGGTTATTTCCGGGTAGAAGCATTTAGTAGCAGATTCCTGACCTAGCTATCTCTCCTTTTTGCAATGGTGATTATGGAGGCTAGGTGTTGAGATGTCTGAGCACCTGTCATGCTGGATCCATGAGTGACTGTGGAGCAGAACAACACCCCCACCCCACAAACATGTGTGTCCCACATAACATGTTGGACATATAGTATCAGAAAAAAGTTACTACATCATAACTTAGCCTATCTTGATGAATAGAGTTGGGTTTTCAATTACTAGAAACCAAAGGCATCCTAGGTGATATACTATAATTTTGTAATTCTTAGTGTGTATTTGGTGATTTACAATGTATGCAGATTATACATTGTAATTGATTGGTAAGACACTTGTCTGAAGGAATCAGTTATATTTAGCCCTAGCTTTCTGAATTTGGTGTACCCAAACATGACCTTGTCCAACATGGATTGTAATGATTACTTAGCCTATCTACCCCTACATATTAAAGGTTATAATAAAACACTATATAAAATATACATTTATACAAATAATATCGAATTGCTGCTTTTGCTTGAAGCCGTTAGCTAGGAATTTCTAATCATAGGCCGTAAGAGTGGGTAACCGTTTATTATTGGTATAACAGCATGCATTTTATTTATGAAGTAGTATTTTCTGCAGTATTTGGCACCCAGAAGAATATCTTGTGTTTCTGATACTGACTAGTACCATTAGAATTTTTAGTCATTACGCTAAAAAAGTTGGCAAAGCTAGTGAAACTTTTGCTTGATGATAAGTATTTTGTTAAGTGGTGACTTTTTGAAACTATGCAGCCAGTTTTAGGAGTAACAGAAATATTTTTATATGAAATGGTATAATATGATTGATTTTTTCTTAAAATTGAGTAGTTGTAAGGAAGAAAAGTGCAATACAAATATCTTTTTCTTTTTTAGAGATGCATCTCACTCGGTCCCCCAGGCTGGAGTGCAGTAGTGCAATCATAACTCGTTGCAGTCTTGCCCTCCTGGACTCAAGTGATCCTCCCACCTGAGCCTCCTGAGTAGCTGGGACTACAGGCATGAGGCAGACACTGTGCCTGCCATTAAAAATATCTCGAATTTTGGTAGTGACATTCCTTTGAAGGTATTAAAAGCTAGAAATTTGTTTCATTCTATCAAAGTTTCAGGTATCTTCATTTAGTTCTACACATGTGTGCTGTACCCATCTAATGTTTGCCTAAAATTGTACTGTCTTTTTGGTTTTAAAATAATTTAAGTCTAGGCCGGGCGTGGTGGCTCATGCCTGTAATCGCAGCACTTTGGGAGGCCGAGGCGGGTGGATCACTTGAGTCCAGGTGGTCAAGGATGCAGGTCCGCTGGGCAAGGTGGCTCCTGCCTGTAATCCCAGCACTTTGGGAGGCCAAGGCGGGTGGATCACTTGAGGTCAGGAGTTCGACTCCAGCCTGGCCAACAGGGTGAAACCTGTCTCTAATAAAAATATAAAAAAAACTAGCTGGGTGTGGTGGCATGTGCCTGTAATCCCAGCTACTTGGGAGGTGGAAGTACAAGAATCGCTTGAACTCGGGAGGTTGCAGTGAGCTGAGATTGGGCCATTGCGCAAACAAAAAAAAAGCGGTGATCTGTGATTGCACCACTGCACTCCAGCCTGGGTGACAGAGCAAGACCCTATCTCAAAAAAAAGAAAAAAAAATTAAGCCTAAGATGTTTAATTTAAAAATAATTTAAGTTTTAAAAAAAGAATGTTTTTGAGGCAAAATGGTGAGAATAGGACAAGTATTTGAAAATATTGTGGTACTTGATCAGAACCACGTTTGGTTACATTGTTTTGTGGCCAAAGTGGCTATGACCAAATGACTACATGTTATTTTAAAAACATTGTTTCTAAGGTATTACTGATGTACATGAATGGATTGATATTATCATGGAGTGGTTTGTTATAAAAGCGAGTTTGGCCCTCTTGTGCTCTGTCGCTGTGTGATGCCTTCCATTGCGATGTGACCCCTCAATCTTAGACTTCCCAGCCTCCAGAACTGGGAGCTGATAAATGTCTGTTATTTGTAAACTACTGAGTCTCACATATTCTGGTATAGCAGCACAAAACAGACTAAGACAGGCAGTTGGGCAACAGCAAGTCTGAGTTCCCTTCCAGCAGCAACTGGCAGGAGTGAAATCCTGGCTGTCTTCTTTGCAGTCAAATGCTCTACCACTGAGCTATACCTACTGGCTATCTTCTTTGGACAGTTGCTGTTTTTCACCACAAGCCTGTCTAATTGCTTTACTCATTTAACTTATCTGTTGTGGACTTTGAATTTATGACCTTTGTCTAAAGTAATTTAAGTTTTGAATAATTCTGAAATGCATTCAGTTGTTAAACTAACACTTAGAAAAAAATGGACAGATCAGAACAAATTTGTCATACTTATTGGAGAAATTACTGCAATAATCAGGGTTCTCTGGTGACTTCTAAGTTTCATATCTGTAGAAAAGATTATTATTCTTGAGCAGTATAAATCAGAGCTTTTTGTTCTGTTGATTTTATACAAATACGTTGGTTTTATAAGCATGGTTTTTTTTTGTTAACTACTTCTTTTGATTTCTTAATTTATTTCTAACATTACTTTGGGCAATAGCCCTATTAAAAGTGCTTTGTACTTTCCAAATTATTTCCATATAGATTATATGGGATTCTCACAATAACCATATGTGCTAAGGTAAGATAGGCATTTTAAAAACAGAAATACAGGGCTGAGCACCTGTAATCCCAGCACTTTGGGAGGCAGAGGTGGGCAGATCACTTGAGCCCTTAAGTTCAGGACGAGCCTGGGCAACATGGCGAAACCTTGTCTCTCCAAAAAATACAAAAATTATCCAGGCATGGTGACATGCAACTGTAGACCCATACAGTGTGACATGCAACTGTAGGCTGAAGTGGGAGGATCGCTTGAGCCTGGGAGGTTGAGGGTGCAGTGAGCTGTGATCATACCACTGCACTCCAGCCTGGGTGACAGAGCGAAACCCTGTGTCTAAAAACTAAATAAATAAAAATTAGAAAAGAAAAATAGAATGGAGACTTTTCAAAAAAAAATTACTTTGGCTCATAATTAAGGAATTCCCAAGAGATTGCCCAAAGGAGGATAGCTACTGATGAACTTCTTGGGTTGATTGTGTGTGTACAGCTTTTAAATGTGTCTTAATTGTTATGAGATGATAACCTTTTCAATAATCAAAAGAGCCGGGTATTTCTGGTTACCCAAACCCAACTGATTTTAGCAGAAAACATTTGCCTTAAATAATAACTTCTCTTTGAAATGTTTACAGAGAAGGAAACTGAGTTTAATGGCAGGGTTGTTGGCTGTTACCCAGGGAAACTAACTCGTCTGGTGCTCTTTTTGTTGCACCAGTAGTTCAATGTCCAAGGGTGGCTGAAGCTTCCTATGGAAGCATAGTTAAGCAAGTCTTTCGCAGGCTTTCGGTTGCATCTTTCTACTGTGTAAATAGGGGCATTAGGAGAAATGTAATCTTTGAATACTGCCCAACCAGTTTCTGCTTGGTAACGTGCCCTGAAACCCTCAATGAATGCCAGCAAACAAATTAGATCCACAGTGTATTTGATACGCATGTCTTTTCCCCAAACAAAATTCAAATTTCACAAACACAAACTGAGTCATTTTCCAAATGTTTGTATATGAATGGAAGTTTTTGTCCTGTTCTTCTGTAACCAATACCATAAAACTTCTGAAGGTCCTTGATGCATTTATTGTACAATGTTAATCCAAAACAAAACTTTATTCTGACTAAACTTGTAGATATAGAGAGATACCAAACTCATTTTTGTTGATCAGTACAACATGTTTGTACCAACCAGATGTAAAAAATGTGTAAAGGAGTGCCATGCTGTAAAGACCTTATTACAGTTGTAAACATCAGTGCAGCTGTTACAAATCTAGCAAAACCTCAGGTTAAACAATTTCAAATTTACTGAAGATGACATTCCAGACCCAGTTTTCATAACATAAACACTCTAGGAAATGCCTTTGAGATGAGTGGGATTGTCATTAATATTAATGCCACCGAATTCAAGGCTGAGAAGTCATTTCTTTTCAAGCTTTATTTTCACTCCTAATTTTGGAATAAAATATACTTTTAACCTGAAGTATGGCGTGTCTTTTCACAGCCTGAAAACATTTGATCCTGTTGCCTTTGAATTGTAGGAATGCAAAAATACAGTATGTCTTTTATTCTTGATGGTCATTTAACTTAAATGAGTTTGTTAGAATTAAAGTTGGGAAGAATTAACTGTTAATGGAATTCAGTTGCATTGTTCAATTAAAAAATAAAAGGATGCTAAAAATAATTGCTGTTTAAGGATTGTATTAGTGTGACATTTTAGAATGCTGCATTTAGGGAAGGAATTTTATTCTAAAGTGATTTGAAGCACATTTTTTTGTGGTCCTGTCTTTCATCTAGACAAGGTAGGACAAGCATTCAAAACCTGTACCAGTCTTAATCTGTTTTTTTCTTCTTAGTTTCCACTTAGTGGGACATCTGGTGAGGTATCATTTTGGCCATATAGTCATTTCTAAAGTTTCTTTCTGTGCTCTGATTTCCAATTAAGTCTTCTATGATGTTTGCCAAATTTAAGAGCATGCAGGGGTCCACTGGAAGCGCTGAATAACTGGGCTTTGGCCTAATTCTTGTGCATGGCTGTATGTGTGGGGTGGTTTTGTTTTCTTTGCTTGTTTATTGGTAATTGCATTAAATTCCATTTGCCTTTACTGAATTTTTTTTTGTTGGACTTTTGGGGAAACCTCTAAATTGGATAATAGAGCAATTAAGTGACTGTTTGTAAGCGATCCTCAGTGCTCTATTAGAGAGGCAGCATTTATCAAAACAGTTGAATTTCTCTTGTTTAAACTTGCTTTTGAAATTCTGTTAATTTTCTAATAAGAATTGAAGCCAAGCATTGTCAAGTATCATACTGTAATCTAAAGTTGGTAACTGTGGAAGCACATAGTTGATATGGTGATACCTTTTTCAGAGGAACTTTGGCTATTTCCATCAGCATAAAGGACACAACAGACTGCATCTATTGCCTTCACCTCTGCCTTATTTCTTCTGTTTTCCTTTTTTTTTTTTTTTTTTTGAGATAGAGTCTTGCTCTGTTGCCCAGGCTGCAGTACAGTGGCACGATCTTGGCTCACTGCAACCTCCGCCTCCCAGGTTCAAGTGATTCTTGTGTCTCAGCCTCCCAAGTAGCTGGGATTACAGGCGCTCGCCACCACGCCCACCTATTTTTCTTTTTCGTTTTTAGTAGAGACAGGGTTTCCCCATGTTGCCCAAGCTGGTCTTGAACTCCTGGGCTCAAATGATCTCCTCCCTCAGCCTCCCAAAATGCTGGGATCACAGGTGTGAGCCAACACTCCTGGCCCCCTTTTTTTTAAAAAAAAATTAAAGAGGTTGTGGAGGTTTCTTTGAATTCTTTTGGTGTTTTTAAAAATGTTATATTTTGAGAAGAAAATCTGGGCAGGTACAAAGAACCCCTCCCTTTCCTGTTTAAAAACTTTTTTGCAGTTGCCCTGGAATTTTCCTTGACTGTCATTCATCCTTCTCTCCTTTCTTGATATTGGGTCTTCTGTTTACTTTATTTTCTTTCTTGGTTTTCTCCCTCCTCTTGGTGTGAAGCAGATGTTCTAGTATCTTCCTAAAGCAGAATGTGTGGGAGATGAATTATTTCTAGTCACTGCCTGTTGAATGTGAAGTTATTCTAGTCACATTTGATTGATAGTTTGTCTAGATAAGAATTCCAGGTTGGAAATTATTTTCCTTTAGAATTGTGAGGCATTGTTTAATTTCCTTCTACCTTCCTGTGTTTTTACAATTTCATGATGATGTGCCTGGTGTGGATCTCCTCATCCATTTTCTTGGGCACTTGGTCAGCCCTTTCAATCTGGAAACTCCTGTCTTTTCGTTCTGAGAAAATTTTTGTTGATTATCTCTTCCCTTCCATATTGGAACTCATTACAAGAAAGCTAATTAAGGAAGAGTAGAGGGTTGTGTTATGGGCTGAATTGTGTCCACCCCTCCCCCATTCATAAGTTGAAGCTGAAGCTGTAACCCCCAATGGGACTGTATTTGGAGATGGAGCCTTTAGGAAGTCATACCGGTGGGGTCCTAATCTGATAGGATTGGTGGCCTTAGAAGAAGAGGTAGAGAGAGAGATCTCTCCCCACATGAGCACAAAGAAGAGGTCATGTGAGGACACTGGTAGCTGCCTACATACAAGCCAGGAAGAGGGCTCTCAACAGGACCTAATAGGCCTTGATTGTGGACTTTACAGCCTCCAGAATTGTGAGAAAATACATTTCTGTTATTTAAGCCACCATGTATGTGATATTTTGTTATGGCAGCCTAAACTGACGAAGACAGGTTGAGGTCAAGCTAGGACCTCAGCTTCATAAAGGTGAACTGCATGCGTTGCAAGAGAATATTAACATGATGCTGGTGCGCATGTGTTCTCCTTTTTGACTGGTCCCTTTTTGAACTTAGCTCACTCATCTGCATATCACCCTTTGTGAGTTAGCACAAGTCATTAACCCAAGGTTCTAGATCTGTGCTGACCAATGCCATAGTCAATAGGTACGTTTAATTATTTAAATTTACATTAATTAAAATTAAATAAAATTCAAAATTCACTTCCTCAGATTCATTAGCCATATTGCATGTGTTCAGAAGCCACATGCAGCTGGCGCCTGCAGTATTGGATGGACAGATAGAGCCAGAACCTTTCCATCCTTGCAGAAAGTCTGGCTGTACAACTGTATTCTAGATACTTGCCTTACACCTCTCCCTCTCTCTTTTTTTTTTGTCCAGTGGGTCTGAACTTTTTTAGGTTCAAGACATACTTAGGAATACTAGAATTTGTAGTGGACATCTTCAAGGTTTTAAAACAACACTAAGAAGTAAACAACCATTATAGTGCAAACTCTGCCAAAGTGTCATATGCATACTGAGTCTATAACTGCGTCTGCAGTGATCAGGCTATTCATTTGGCCATGCTTCTGCAGTATGGCCCTTAGAAGAGCTGTTTTTTACCCCTACTGGGCTTTCTGATATGTTTGTAGGACAGAGAATTGTAGGAAGCAGGCCTTCACATCTGAGCCGTGCTGCTCTGGTTTGCTGTGCTGAATGTTGCTGTGCTCTCCCGGAAGAGGTAGGCACAAGTGCTTTAGAAGCAACTGTCAGAACCCCACTGCTCTACTGAGCACTGGTGAGTCTGAGGATTCACAGGCTGAAGGCAGGTCACTGAAAGTGGCCTACATTCTGGAATTTCTCGGAACAGATTATTTCCTGAGATGACAAAAAGTATAATTTTGGTCAGAAGGATCACTGAATTTCCTGGAATCTACCCCACCAGGCTGTGTCTTCATAGGTGGGAGCTGTTCTCAAGAATCCTCAAAACAGCCCTTTGAGGTAGGTTCTGTTTCACTCCCAAAGAGAAGCGAGGTTGGCACTCAGAAATTTCACATCATTTGCCCTGGCTCACTGAATGAACTAGTGAATAGTGACGCCGGGTTCAGACCTTTCCGTTTCTCTTTAAAACTTGTGTTTTTTTCTACCAGAATGCAACTAGGGTTGGCCAGTGGCCCCTTCTGTCCACCACGTGGGAGCAGCTCTCCTAAAGCTGGGCTCTGCATTAAAGGGATTGTTTGCAAATTCATTAAATTAAACATGTTTAATTCAGGGTAAAAACTGAATGATTTAGAAGATCTTTTTTCTTTTGTTTTTTTCTTTGTTTTTTTGTTTTTTTTTTTTTGAGTTGGAGTCTCACTCTGTCTCCCAGGCTGGGGTGCAGTGGCGCCATCTCTGCTCACTGCAAACTCCGCCTCCCGGGTTCCTGCCATTCTCCTGCCTCAGCCTCCTGAGTAGCTGGGAGTACAGGCGCCCGCCACCGCACCTGGCTAATTTTTTTGTGTTTTTTTTTTTTTTTTAGTAGAGATGGGGTTTCACCGTGTTAGCCAGGATGGTCTCGATCTCCTGACCTTGTGATTCACCTGCCTCGGCCTCCCAAAGTGCTGGGATTACAGGCGTGAGCCACCGCGCCGGGCCTTTTTTCTTTTATTTTAAAGAACTGTTGTTATTTTTATTTCAATTAAATTGAAAAACACAGGGAAAAAATACAACAACAACAAATCCCAGGCAGGGCATGGCAACTCACGCCTGTAATCCCAGCACTTTGGATCACTTGAGTCCAGGAGTTTGAGACCAGCCTGGGCAACATAGTGAGACCTCAGCTCTAGAAAAAAAGAATTAGCTGGGCATGGTGGTGCATGCCTGTGGTCCCAGCTACTAGGGAGGCTGAGGTGGGAGGATCGCTTGGAGGAGGTTGAGGCTGCAGTGAGCCTAAAGCAGTCATGCCACTGCACTCCAGCCTGGGCGACAGAACAAGACCTTGTCTAAAAAAAACCCAGAACCAAAAAAAACAAAAAACCCCAACAAATCCCTCATAGCACCAGCACTTATTTTTGAAGACTTCCTGTACTTACACATATAAATATTTTGTACAAAAATGTTATGATATTATAAATATTTTTCTGCAGCTTCCTTATTTGACTTAAGAATTTATGATGAACATCTTTCTGAGTCAGTCAGGAATATTCTTCATGCACTGTTAACTCCTCTGTTACCTTAACAATTTTGTGTGTGTGTGTGTGTGTTTTGATGGTTATTGTTATACTGACTTTAGCCACTTTTCATCATTTTAGCTGTTAGGTCTCTTTTTTTCTTTGTGTGGTCTTAACCGAGAAATAATTGCAAGCGAGGAACAAAGTCTTAAATTTGGTGGCACTCACCACCAAATAATTCCAGATGTTTGCCTTCCCTCTACATAGAAAGAGCCCACTCTCATGCTGTATTTGTTCTTCTCATCCTCCCCTGTCTTATTTCTCTTTCATTTCATTTAATTTTAACCTCAATACCAGACTTATTTTGTGCAGCCCTTGGCCTGCTGCGGAGATATCTTTGCCACTGGCTCTCTTTCCAGCCCCCAGTCGCTGATGTGTCTCTTGGCAGCTAGTGTAAATGATGGTGGTCCTCTCATTCTGACATGGGAGCACCCCAAGTCAGCAGTAATATTTGGTGTAACAAGTACCAGGGTGGGATAACCACATATCCCTGGACTGGGATTTTAAAATTGTCAGTTGTCCTGTCATTTGTGGTTTAGGGATCAACTTGAGCAAGAGAAACTCCGTCTCTACTAAAAATACAAAAAAAAATTAGCCAGGTGTGGTGGCAGTTGCCTCTAATCCCAGCTACTCAGGAGGCTGAGGCAAGAGAATTGCTTGAACCCAGGAGTCGGAGGTTGCATTGAGCCGAGATCGTGCCACTGCACTCCAGCCTGGGCGACAGAGCGAGACTGTCTGAAAAAAAAAAAAAAAATTGTATTTATTTCCTACAGACTTCTTTTTCTTGGTTGTCACCCGACATTGCCTTATCAGGTATTTTATTATGTATTTTATTCCTTTTTATTATTTTTGGCTTAAATTTTCCTTTTAGTCTTTTACTTTGATCATTCTTTCTTATTTTCTCCTCCATATTTTGGATTCTTCAGACTTCTTCCCTTTTCTTAATCTTATCCTTACCAGATTTCCCTTCTGCTTAAATTTCATGATCCAGTTTTTCAGTGGATGGAGATAGAAGGCTGAGGTGAGGAAGGTGGGGGTAAATACGATACTTGCTGAATTTTAAATATAAAACAAGATATTAAGGAACTTATTTCCTTTTTTATTCCCTATATTTGGGAGACCATAGAATTGGCTGGCCACTAATATCAAGTGGCTTTTGTGTGTAGACCCTTACAAAGAAATGACTGATAAAGTCCCTACTTCTGGGAGTTCTGATAGTAAAAAGTGTGACATCCATGACACATACATTGCCAGTCAATGATGGATAGAAATGGGCAGACTTTGAGGAGATGAGTTTGAGTATACAGAGATACCATTTTGTGTGTGTGTGTGTGTGTGTGCGCGCATGCATTTGAGACAGGGTCTCACTCCGTCTCCCTGGCTGGAGTGCAGTGACGCGGACATGGCTCACTATGGCCTCGACCTCCCAGGCTTAAACAATTCTCCCACCTCAGCCTCCCGTGTAGCTGGAACCACAGGCATGCGCCACCATGTCTGGCTAATTTTTTGATGTTTTGTAGAGCTGAGGTCTCACTATATTGCCCAGGCTGGTCTTGAACTCCTGGACTCAAGCGATCCTCCTTCCTCAGCCTCCCAAAGTGCTGGAATTACAGGTGTGAGCCACTGCAGGGCCGCAGAGATACAGTATATTTGTGATACCATTAGTAACTTTTATTTGACAGAGGGTTAAGTATTGACTAAGGGATAAAACCTATTCTGGGGCTCAGAAAACAAGGTTTTGCTCCAAGAAGGCAGTTAGATGTGGATAACAGTTTCAGTACTGAATTTGGAACCTTTTTACTAAAATGTAGTCTACATGTGGGTATCTAGCAATAGAGTCACTGTTAGTAAAGAACTATATATGTGACATACAGAGGAACCACATACAGTTTCTTAAAATAATATGTTCTTCATCTTTGAGGAAATCCTAGACAAAGCTGGAAACATTTCAAGTTTTCTTATTGCTCATTACAAATTATAGGGATTTTGATATTGTGCAGTTAAAAGTTCAGTAGATTTTCGAAACTAGTTATTAATTGACCTCGGTTCTGCACATTTTTGTTGCTTTGCAAGAGTACCCTTAAGGCTCAAATAAAGTTAAAAGTAAGGTAAATGGTGTGTTAGACTAAAACTGTATTTTTTGTCTGTCAACACTTAAATAGAAAAACAAACTAGCTTAAGAACATGACTGCAATTTAGGATCTTAAAACCATATATGCCGTAGTATTTTTAAAGCCTGCAACCAAAAAGTAGAATCATTGTGTTTTATAGCTCTTTGAAATTCTGTCTGATGTTACTGTATGTCTGTGCTGTCCTGATATGGCTTTTGGATTGCGTTTGTAGTACAAGATTGATTTCTTGTATTTGTATATTACTTGGCTGCACAGATGGTATCCACTTCAAATCTACTAAATAAAACTAGAACAATGATTTTGCCAGTTGGTTTTGACTGCTTTTATTTATTTTGGATGGCTGTAGTCTTTGTGAAGATGGCAGACTAAACCTGGAAGTGACAGCTAAGAACAGAATGGGTGGGCTACAGGTCTGCTAATTGATCTCAGCAGAACTCATGCCACTTCTCCCTGGGTACAAGACGTTTTCTTCAATTGAATGTTCACAGGCCAGCTGAGCCATCCTTTGCTCCCATATCTCTATTGTCCTTGGCCCAGACCTTTTCTCATCCTCCCTGGGTTATCTCATCCATTTCCATAGCTTTAGTTACTGTCTCTCTGTTGATGTTTCTACATCTATGTCTTCAGCTCAGGCCTGTTTCCTAACCTCTTCCTCACATACCCACTGCCTATTGGACCTCTTCATTTAGATGCCCCAGGTCTCTTGTACTCACCATGCCCTAAGCTGAGCCTATCTTTTTATCCAAGTATGTTCCTACTCCTTTGTTGCCCCTTTCAGTGTATGGTGGCATAACACATCTAGTTCTCTAATCAGAAACCTGAGCAACATCTTTACCTCCTCTCTATTCCTTTTTTTTACTATGTCTGATCTAAACACTAAATACTATGTGTTCTCCCTGATAAGCATCTCTTATCTGGGTGCTTTTCTCTATTCCTTCATGTGACTAGACTAGGCCTCAGTTACTGTAAGATGGTCTTCCATCTTACAGTATGATCTTGTCTCCCCTTGCGGTCCATTTTCTATATTGCTTGTGTGATTTTTCTGAAACACAAATCTGATAATATCACTTTAATGCTAAAAATCCTCCAGTGACTTACCTTTGCTCTTAGAATAAAGTCCAGAGTCCTTACTCTGTTTTGTAAAGTCCTTTTAAATCCATCTACTACTTGCTTGAGCAGGGTGACAGTCTTGGTAAAATGTACTTTTATAGCCAGAAGTCCCCCTCACACTTAACATATCATGATGCTTTCCTTTCTTGTGAGAAGCGAGAAATTTTATTGTGACATGT
The DNA here is from genome assembly GCF_029289425.2 of Pan paniscus. Taxonomy (NCBI): domain Eukaryota; kingdom Metazoa; phylum Chordata; class Mammalia; order Primates; family Hominidae; genus Pan; species Pan paniscus. The sequence continues at coordinate 44,151,238 of NC_073260.2, forward strand.
TGTCCATTAGTAAACCACACTCAGATCTGTGTGCCTCTCTTCCAAAAAATACATTATACATATTTCTACAAAGAGAGAAAATATGTAATAGTTGTCAGGTTCTTTTGAGAAATCCTTTTGTAGAAGTTATGCTTGGTGTTGTTTTAATGTTTTTATTACAAAGTAGAGAGCCTGTCTGATGAATCTTACACAAATAAAGTAATGGAGGTAATTAGATACCACCACAGCCTTTCCTTTCTCTCCAGAAGAGGTAACAAGAGTCAGCATTCATTTGGAAGCAGTTGCCCAGACATGCCAACAGAAGTTGTGGGCGTCTGTATCTCCTAAGAAAGCGAGTTTCCTGAAAACCTTGGGAAAGGAAGGAAGAGAGGGAGGGAGAGAGGAAGGGAAGATGCTATGTAGGTGGGCCAGTCACCAGCAGAGGGATAAAAAATGGTGAGATCAAAATATAAAAGCACCAGTAGTGTATTCCTTTGGCTGGCCTCTATCTCTAGATGCCCTAAAATGTTTATCTCCATTATTATAAGTCAGTGTAGATGCCTAGAGAAAGGAGGCATCCCTGATTTGGGCAGGATTCTAAACAATTGCCTTTTGTATTGTTAGTCTACACTTTGCTGAAAGTCCCTCTTGCCTCAGTCTGCTGTTCCCCTGGTGAGCCCCCACATATGGTTCAGTTCTCAGTGTCAGGTCTCTTTTTCTGGAAACTTTCCTCAACACCCCAAATCTGGGTTAAGTGCTCCACTTAGTCTGCTGTACTATGTAACACTTCTCACTCTGAAGTTTTAGTTTGTATTTTAAGTTCAGTGACTATGACTAATGTTATTGTTTGAAATGAAAGAGATTTTAAGAGTTTCTTCAAGAGGATTGACCAGAGTCCTGAGACATTTCTCCATTCCTAAATATATAAAAGCCATGAGTTGCCTTTGAACTTCATTACAATTTTGAAAATTTTTAGACATATCAACGGTATTCTGTAGATGAGAGCTAGCCCGCTTCAATCCAGTTGTGACTATCTTGAGTGTGAATGTCAGTGTTCATGTTTGATGTTCTTTATTTTGGTGTATACTCTAGGTGTAAAGCCAGCCCAATGTTGTCCCAACACATGACTGTGTTTGTTTGGCTAACTAAATACACCTTACCTGCCTTTTCTCCACTTTCTGTCTTCATATCGAAATCCATACACTTGAAATATTCTAATCCATTAGATATATGTAATTTCCTCATTTATGCTTTACTGAAACCCTGTTGGAAAATTCAAATTAATTACCCTTAGATTAAAAAAAAAAGCCTAACAAAGCTCTGTGGATTTGGTATGGGAACATATCAATAAATTTTCTTAAATAAAAACCACATAATTATTTTTAAAAACAACATTTATTTTCAGATCTGTTGAGTTTTTCCACCTATTTCTTCAAAGTTTTCCTTGTCATCCAAAGACATGACATTTGAGGATCTGTCTCTTTACTACTTTTCTATTTTTCAGGCAATGAAACCTCTTGTTACATTTAATTAGTGTGTCTAGGTCATGATCCTTAGTCATTTTAAATTGGAGTGTGATAGAGAGGTTTTAATATATTGTGCAATAGATCCTTGATATTTTCAGATTTAAAAGGTTTGTTTTGATTTTTAAAATCACTTTATTGAGATATGATTGATATATAAAAAGTTGTACATATTTAATCTATAGAACTCAATGAGTTTGTGGATAAGTATATACCCATGAAGTTATCACCACCATCAAAACTGTAAACATACCCATCACCTCCCAAAGTTCCCCCTGCCCCTTTTGTTATTATTTTTTTGTGTATGGTAAGAACACTTAACATAAGCTCTACTCTTTTAGTACATTTTTACTATACAGCATAATATTGTTAGCCATAGGCACTATGCAATATAGTAGATCTCCAAAATTTACTTCTCTTTTAGGACTGAAACTTTGTACCTTTAACTATCACCTCTCAATTTCCCCTCCTGCCAGCCCCTGGCAACAGCCATTGTACTCTTTTTTTTTTTTTTTAATTGATACAGGGTCTCACTGTGTTGCCCAGGCTGGAATGAGTGGCGTGATCATAGCTCACTGTAGCCTCAACCTCCGGGGCTCAAGAGATCCTCCTGCTGTAGCCTCCTAAGTAGCCAGGACTACAGGCATGCGCCATCCTGCCTGGCTAATTTTTTATTTTGTACAGATGGGGTTTTGCTCTGTTGCCTAGGCTGGTCTCAAACTCTGGCCTCAAGTGATCCTCTCTTATTGTGGTTTTGATGTGTATTTCCCTGATGATTACTGATGTTGAGCATTGTTTCAAATAACTGCTAGCCATTTGTTTGTCTTCTTTGAAGAAAAGTTGGTTCAGGTCCCTCTGACCATTTAAAAGATCAGGTTTTTTTGTTTTGCTTTGTTTTGTTTTGTTTTTTGTTTTGTTTTGGTATTGAGCTGTTTGAGTTCCTTATATAATATATTCTGGATATTAACACCTTCTCAGATGCATAGTTTGCAAATATTTTCTCCCATTCTGTAGGTTGTCTCTTCACACTGTTATTTTCTTTGCTGTGAAGAAACTTTTTAGTTTGATGTAATTCCATTTGTCTGTTTTTGCTTTTGTTGCTTTTGTGGTCTTATCCAAAAAATCTTTGCCCAGAAGACCAGTATTATGAAGCATTTTCTCTATGTTTTCTTCTAGTAGTTTCATAATTTCGGGTATTACATTTAGCCCATTTTGTGTTGATTTTTCTTTTTTTTTAGATCAACATCTCAAACTTTATAATACACTCACATTTATACACAAATTTCTGTTTACAAGTACAAAAGGCAAAGAACTGCAAAGAAGCTAAGCAACTGCATCATCAGCCACATTCAATCGAATTAATACTGTTGTCCCCTGTCCGTAGTTTTAATCCAGAGGAAATGGTAGATGCCGTCTCACACATGGACTCCACTGTTAGTTTTAGAAGTTGGAGACTGTGTGTGGTTCCGCAGAAGTCTGGGTTTCTACAGAGCTGAACTGAGACTCCATCATGTTCCAGGCCATATCAGCCAGAAGAAAGTCGTCCATTGCTGTTTGAGTTTCGTTGTTGGTGAAGAACAAGCTCCCCAGGGTTTCAAACCCAGAACTCATGGTCTGTGTTTCTATACTGTTCAACTGAACTTTGCTTTCTAGAGCAGGTATATCTTTAGCAGTGGAGATTCCTTCAGTTTGTGTCTCTGTGTCAGATGAATCAGTACTCATGGAAAAGCTGGAGTGTTTCAGAATACTTCCCAGAGGCAGATGAGGGTTACTGTCTAAGAAAAAGTTTAAGTCTGTCTGTGTTTGTGTGTCAAACATCTCAAGGCCTAAGAAGTTAGAATTTCCCCTACACCCGTAGGACTGAGCAGAGGTATCTGCGAGTAAGAAGTCCGTTTGAGTCTCTGTGTCCAGTGACTCCAAGACTGGCTCGGTGTTCATGGTGCTAAGTTCACTCTCTTCAGTTTGAGTCTGGATATGTGAGGCCGAAAAGAACTCTTCAATATCAAAATTGATTCCAGGGTTCTGGGCTGGGCCAGATGGGAGCTGGGTGTCAGGTCCAGGATTTGTGTTAGACAAAAGACTATGATGATCCAATGTCTGAGCAGGCAGATTACTTGACAAGATGTTTTCCAAATCACTTAATAAATCTATGGTTTGGGTCTGATTATCTGTCATGTTCTGTGAAGGAAGCATACTGTTCTGTGCACTGAAGTTTATAATTGGTGCACATTTCTCAATCTCTTGATTTAAAGTCTTAGGCTCATTCTGAGGTAACAAACTATGAGTTACTATCTCTGCTACTAAACTGTTGCTTATAATGTTACTTGTAGCAACATATGATGAATGAACACTCTCAAAAATGTCTCTGCACATTCCAGCTTGGTCCATCTGTACATGGTCATCCGTTGGACTTTGTATCCCACTGGTTTGAGTTTCTCTGGAGACCCCACCCGACTGGAAACAGGTGTCCATAAATGCATCAGTCTGAGCAGCTATAGATGAAGTTAACTTAGAGCTGGGCAAAAATGTCTGAATGTGAACACTAATGGGAAGAGACACTTGAGAATCAAACAACAAATCAGTTTGAGAACAAGACGACACAGAGGAATCAGCGGTGGCCCACTGTGCAGAAGGTATAAAGTTTTGTGAGGCATAAGACAGATCTGTCTGCACGTTGATTGAAGAAATGCTGTTCTTCTGACATGTGTTCCCTAGTTCTTGTAAAGGATTAGATGGACTTTTACCCAAGTTGACTTGAACACCAGTACTTATTGGCTCAACAGCAACAGGATCAGCAATTTAGAAAAGAAGTAGGCTCTCCTTAAGAGAGCAAGCCTCTGAATCTAGGCCGAGGATCAGGGTTCCTACTGACAAGGGCAGGCAGTAAGTGCACAGCCCCTGTGGCAGAGCCCTGATCAACACCTAACACCACAGGCTGGGCTGAGGAGTCGGCTGCAGGCACAAAGACAGGCATGAGAGAAAACTGCATCACGGGTAGTTTAAGCAAAGCCACTTTGGGCTTTGGTAAAAGCAACTTTTGAGGATATCTCGGTGGTGTTGTAAGAGTCTGCTTGTCAGTGTTAGAGCCACAAGAGTCTTCAAAAGATGGTTCTAGCTTTATTTCTGAAGCTTCTAGTTCTTGAGTGTCTGGTCTAGAGATTGGTTGGTTGTTAAATGATTCAGTGGTCTTGTTGGATAACTTATGGTTTTGCACAGTTTTCCATTTTCCTTTTCTTACTAGGTGGGTCCCTGTGTTCTGCAGGGATCTCGTGGCCAGTTCGGTAGATGTGAGACTGCAATGCTTTTCTACTGGCGTAGGGACAGCCGCATGTGCACCGGAAGGTCTTGCCACAGTCCTCTGCAAGTCTTTTCAGGTCCCATTCTGTACCGTACGAATTGCTGCACTTACTACATTTGTGCTTCTTCTCAGCATGCATTTTCATAAAGTGCTGTTTTACGAGAGAAAACTGAGAAAATGGTCTGTCAGGGCCTCTGGGGCAGCCTTCGATTGGACAACAGTAGAATTTCGGTACAGTTTTCAAATCTTTTCTTATTATTGGATTGACTATGCTATACTGCATGCGGTGGCTCTTGACCAGGTGCATGTTGAGCGCGGGTCTGTTGGGCAGGATCTTGCGGCAGCCGCGCACGGTGCGCAGGATGTTGGGCCATGTGGCCTGGGACAGCTCGCTCACCTACTGCTGGATCAGCTCCCCCGCCAGCACGGAGGCCGCGGGCTGCTGCGTCACCCCCGCGGGCCGCGGCCGGCTGCCCCTCAGTCGGGGTCCCGGGGGCACCCACGGGCCCGAGGCGGCGGCGGAGGCTCCTCTCGTGGCCGCCGGGACGGCGCGGGCACCCGCCGCCAGAGCCGCGGACCCCGCCGCCGCCAGAGCCGCGGACCCCGCCGCCGCCGCCGCCGCCGCCGCCGCCGCCTCCGCCTCCGCCTCCGAGGCCACCATGGCTCCCGCAGGGCGGCCAGGCCCAGCTCGCAGTTGTGTTGATTTTTCTAAGTGGTGAGAGATAGGGTCTACTTCCGTTTTTCTGCATGTGGATATCCAGTTTTCTTGAACACCATTCATTGAAGAGACTGTCCTTTCCCCAGTGTGTGTTCTTGGCGCCTTTGTCAAAAATCAGTTGACTGTAAGTGGGTTCTCTTTTCTGTTCCATTTGTCTGTGTGTTTTTATGTCAGTACTCTACTGTTTTGCTTACTATAGCTTTGTAGTATATTTTGAAGTCAGGTAAGATTGATGCCTCTAGCTTTGTTTTTTTGACGCAAGATTGCTTTGGCTCTTTGGGGTCTTTATATATATATATATATATATATATATATATATATATTTTTTTTTTTTTTTTTTTTTTTTTTTTTTTTGAGACAGAGTCTCACTCTCTCACCTAGGCTGGAGTGGCGCGATCTTGGCTCACTGCATCCTCCACCTCCTGGGTTCAAGGGATCCTCCTGCCTCAGCCTCCCGAGTAACCGGGACTACAGGCGCCTGCCACTATCCTCAGCTAATTTTTGTATTTTTAGTAGAGACGGGGTTTCGCCATGTTGGCCAGGGTGGTCTCGCACTCCTGACCTCAGGTGATCCACCTGCCTCGGCCTCCCAAAGTGCTGTGATTACAGGCATGAGTCACTGTGCCCAGCCTCCATACAAATTTTAACGGACTTTTAAAAGATACGAATTCTTCCAATCTGTGAACATGGGGTATCTTCCCATTTTTTGTGTGTCTTCAATTTTTTTCAATATTTTATAGTTTTCATTGTAGAGATCTTTCACATCCTTGGTTAAATTTATACCTAAGTATTTTATTTCTTTTTTTTGGCAGGTATTGTAAATGGGATTGCTTTCTTGATTTATTTTTCAGATAGTTTGCTATTAATATTTGGTGTATAGAAACACTAATGATTTTCGTTTGTTGATTTTATATCCTGCAACTTGACTGAATTCATTTATTAGTTCTAATAGTTTTTTTTTAGTGGAATTTGTAGGGTTTTCTATGTACTGTGTCATCTGTAAACATAGACAGTTTAACTTCCTCCTTTCCAGTTTGGATGCCCTTTCTTTCTTTCTCTTACCTAATTGCTCTGGATAGGATTTCCAGTGCTGTGTTGGATAGAAGTGGTAAGAGTGGACCTCGTTGTATTGTTCCTGATTTTAGAGAAAATGCTTTTAACTTTTTCCCAGTCGATATGGTTAGTTGTGGGTCTGTCACAGATGGCCTTGTGTTGATGTACATTCCTTCTATACCTAATTTGTTGACAGTTTTTTTTATCATGAAAGATGTCGAATTTTGTCAAGTGCTCTTTCTGCATCTATTGAGATGATCATATGATTTTTATTCTTGGTTCCGTTAATGTGGTATATCATCTTCATAGATTGGCATATGTTGAATCATCCTTACAACCCAGGGGTAAATTTCATTTGATCATGATATGTGATTTTTTTTTATGTGTTGTTGAATTCTGTTTGCTAGTGTTGTGTTGAGTGAGGACTTCTGCATCTAAGTTTATCAGGGATATTGGCTTAAGATTTTCTTTTTGTGTCTTTGCCTCCTCTTCTTAGCAGTGTTCCCTTGAAAGTAATTTGTCTTTTTATAATCTCTGTCTGCTTTAAGGATTTCCTCTTTGCCTTTAGTTTCTGCAGTTTTACTGTGTATTTTACTTCAGAGGAGTGTGTTTTGTCCCATTTTCCAGAGGTCTTGTTGGACTGAGCTCTGGTTACCTACCCACTCTGGTAGTTGGCTTAATAACCCTCCTTTCATTGGCTGTGATTCCCTGTGTCACTTCTCTACTTTCTTAATGGTGTTCCCTTTACTGTCCAAATAAACTACTCTACTCAAATCCCTTTTTCAAGATCTCCTTCTTGGGAGTAATAGGGCTTCTTAGATCTGAGGATTAATGTTCGTGTTGATCACAATGGAATAGTGATATTGCTGACAGAAAGATATCATTGGTTATACTTGGAAGATCCTCAGTTTCCCTAATGGCAAAAGACTTGGGAATCTGTGGATCAAGATGGAGCATATATGATCCCAGACAGAAGTATTGTTTCTCAGGTCCCCCAGAGTTCCCCAAAGGATGGATTTGCATGGCAAGAGAAGCTCCCTTATCACTTCTAATGGGGTTTTATATGGTTTTGGTCAATCACCCTTCCACTGCTTGAACATTACTCTTCTGGAACCCAGTGACATGTGTGCCTATTCAGGAGGTAGAATTAACTGATTCACAACAATTGCCAAACGTTTTTTAGAGTTTACTGCAAGGTTGGATGACATGAAGACCAATTTTCTGGAATCAGTCTTTCAGAAGACGTAAGCCTCAGGCATGTCTGATTTCTATTCTAAAACGTGTGGCTGGGCACAATGGATCATGTCTGTAATCCCAGCACTTTGGGAGGCTGAGGCGGGAGGATCACTTGAGCCCAGGAGTTTGAGACCAGCCTGGGCAACATAGCAAGACCCTGTCTCCACAAAATATAAAAATAATATCAGATTAGCCAGGCATGGTGGCATGTGCCTATAGTCTCAGCCATTGGGAGGCTGAGGTAGGAGGATCCTTTGAGCCTTGGAGGTCAAGGCTGTAGTGAGCCATGATAGCACCACTGTACTCCAGCCTGGGTGACAGAGCAAGACCCTGTCTCAGTCAGTCAATAAAATATCATACAGTTATGGTTAAAAACTAAAACAAATTTTTAAAAATTTGAATGAACAATAGAGAATGTATTAATGTATTAATATGATTTGAATTTATATTAATTTTGTGGAGAAGAATCATTTAGAATTTTAGCTCAATCATAAGCCTGTAGATGATGATACATGAAATTATTATTCCCCCGTGAAATACAAGTGTGAAAGATGACTACCTTTTTGTGGTATGATTTCTATATACTATACTCACGCGCACTTCTTCAAGGTTCAGTTGTGTGGTTTTTCAGTTCTTACTCCAGCCACTGGTTGTGCAAATACTCCGTGATTGTGTAAAAATCATACCTGTTAATTTATATATACTGTTACTGGCAGGAGACAGATAGATAGTGCTATTTATTAGAATTATATGTGCTTCTGAGCATTACTTACCTAATCAGGTATTTTAAAAGTTCAGAAAAAAATTTTTAAGTCTGAACCTTATGTAGTAACTCTGAAAAACTATAGAAAACAGAGTAATAAAATATAAAAGTAGTAGATTGAAATGATACTCTTCCTATTATCATTATTTCTAGAGACAGGGTCTTGCTCTTTTGTCTAGGCTGGAGTGCAGTGGCATGATCCGTAGCTCATTGCAGCCTCAAACTCGTGGGCTCAAGCAGCCCTCCCTCCTCAGCCTCCCAAGCAGCTAGGACTACTGGTGTGTGTCACCACACCTGGCTAATTTTTGTTTGTCTGTTTTTTTGTGAAGATGGGGTCTCACTGTTAACTGAGCTGGTCTCAGAACTCCTGGGCTAAAGTGATCCTCCCATCTCAGCCTCCCTAAGTACTGGGGTTACACGCTTGCACTACCAAGCCTGGTCTGAAATGAGACTCTTAAAGGAAACAGGAAACAGTGAACAAAGAGAAGAGTCATTGGAAATTAAAAAAAAAAAAAAAGTGAAATGCCCTATGTCTGATCAAATAGAAGCACTGGATTCAGATTATCAACAAACTAATCAAGATGGAAGAGCATAGGAAATTTCCCCTGGCAAGAGCTTGGTAACCAAGACGTCAGGGGCCAGAGTGAAACATGCTGAATGCATGAGCCAAGTGCTGGGACTCAGTTGACCTATAAGAACAAATAAAAAGAAATCCATGTAAATCCATATAAAACACAAAACCATGGACACTTGTATTAAAGTATGGCTTGTCAATAGAATTTGCATCAGTGCATGCTAAGGTTAAGTCACAGTCAAAGCCTATTCAAAGAATAGCCTAGCGGTTTTCAAGTAGCTGGGCAGGTAAAGAAAATACCTTGACATATATAACTCTTAAGATCTGCTGTAACAAATAGTTATTATACTAGCCATACCAAGTTTAATTTTCTCCTATATATGGTCTTGGTAAAGGCATCATGTTATATAGAACAAACATGATCGACTTGGATAATGAAATTGTAAATAAAATCCTGCTTTACAAATTATTATTGCTGAAACAGCCTGTGTTTTAGAGAAAGCAAGAATGTTTTTAGATAAAAGAAATAATTATTCCATTTATTAATATTAATATTAAATTATAACATTTTATTTTAATGTCAGAAGTACTTGTTCTGTACAGAGATTATTAAGAACTGGGATCATGAATCTGTTGCTGATAAATAAAATTTCAGAGGTCTTGGGATAAATTATGAATTCAGTTTGGGAGAACAGGGGTTCCTTATCAGCTAGAAAAACTGATTTTACTACCATATGGCAGTGGTAAAAAAAAGTCCATACCAAATTCCTTATCTTGGATATGTATCTTGAATTTTTATGCAACAGAACAGAAATACAGTTTTGTTCAGGAAAAAAAATTGCAGAAATACTACTCTGTGCAGCTCCTGTCTAGAACATGCCTGCCTTTTTGTTGTACACAAAAAAGAGAATTTTCTAGTTTAATTCCTTGAAGAGCAATTTGAATGGTTTCCACTTGGGAAATTATGTAATTTCATATTAAATAGCAGGTGGTAAGGTAGTCAGATGGAAATGTTCAGTTCATCCAGCATCATCAGATTGATTTGACAAATGGAATTCTTTTAACTCTATGGAAAGCATTTTTCTCCCTTTATCCTTTGGCAGAGGCAGACATTGTCTGTGGTTTCCCCACAAAAGTTTGAGTGGGTAAACTTTGGATGTGTAAATATAAACAGCAGACAGAGACATTGCCTCTGACAGCTGGAAGGATCCACTGAGGATCTTAGAAGGAGACTGCTGATATGGATGATGTTGGATAGAGAGACTTGAGGGAGGAATTAGCCAATGTGAACATAAATGAGGAATGCACATGCTTAGAAAAAATGATAGTTCCTCCTTAAGTTTAGGTTGAGGTTGTTGAAAATTTTTGCTTTTGATATGGATAAAAACAACAAAAAACTGACTTATGGATAAAAACAACAAAAAACAATAAAAAACTGACATACCATGTGGATGAGCACATGGTATGTTTCTTGGTGAGTGGCTCCATCTCGTACATGATATGTAACCTTGGGCAAGATATTTGGGCAAGATATTTACTTCTCTTTTCCTTAGTTTCCACACCTGTATAGTGGGATTGTGGGGACTGAGATAAGTTTACGGTGCTTATAATTGTCCTTGGCATAGAATAAGCATCATGTAAGTGATAGCTGCTATAAAATAATAATAATTATTATTTTGGTGGATTGAGAAATTCCCTTAAGGAGGAAGCTATTTGCTTCCTCTAATAACCTTAGTATAGTTGATGTATTTATATATAAATGAGATACAGAATTCAGGAGCAAATTATTTAGTGTTTAAGATGATTTATAAAGATATGTTCATATTACCTTTTAAAAATTAAGTTGTGAAGAATACTGCAGGTGCTCGCCACCATGCCTCGCTAAACTCTGAGCCTTTGCACGTGCCAGGAAAGTGCTGTGGCTGGACACTGGGTCTGATGATGCTCCCCTTTTCTTTGCTTGAACAGTAATCAGCCCTCAAGACTCTTCTGGTTTGTGAAATCTTTGTGCCCCCACGTTATGCGTGTGTGCTGCCATTAGATCAATTTCACATTATTATTGGAATTTTTGTTTGCATATCTGCTACCCCACTCAGTTGTGTGTTTTCCAGTCTACTATAAAATGTTTCAAAGATTAAAAATTACATCTTTTCATTAGCCACAGTGCCTGCTGCAGAGTAGGTGTTTTTAGGTAAATGATTGAATGATAAATAAATCATACCGGTCATGACAGTATTCAAAAGAAAACAGTTCTTCTCTTGTTTTCCCTGTAAGGAGCAAGGAAATCTTTCCTGGAAGCCCCTACACCAGACATCTCCACGTATTGGCCTAGGATACAGTCACTGACAAGGGAATGGAATTTCCCTAGTTGGCTTGGAAAAGGCATTTTGTGTTTAACCACAAAGATCACTGCACTGGTTACAAAAATAATACATGATTATTATAGGAAATTTATAAATTAATGAATAAGTACAATAAAATAATCTGGCATTACACAAAGAAAACTGTTGTTAACATTGTGGTGTTTGCTTTCCAGTTTTTGGTTGTATATGTATATGTTTGTGTGTATAGAAGAAAATTGCAATCATATCGTATATAGCTTTTTATAGTCTTACATTTAAGTCTAACATAAGCAGTTTTCCGTACCATTAAGTCATATTTTTCTGAAATTAGACTAATGGCTTAAGTTCCTTCATATGGCTGTATTACAAATTATATAATTCATTGCTTATTGTTGGAGATATAGATTGTTAGCAGTTTTTTACTATTGTAAATATGCAGTGAACATCCTTTTATATCAATCATGTACATCTCTGCTTATTTCCTTACACTAAATTCCTAGAAGTGGATTAATGAGTGAAAGGGTATAAACACATTCAGAGTTTTTTGATATACTTCTCTGATTATCTTTCAGAAAACTTGGACCAATTACATTACCAGAAACCTGCATATGAGTGGCTGTTTAACTGTATTCTTGCCAGTACTGGGAATTTTTTTTTTTCAAGGCAGGATCTTGCCCTGTTGCCCAGGCTGGAGTGCAGTGGTATAATCATAGCTCACTGCAGCCTCAACTTCCTGGGCTCAAGCAATCTGTGAAGTATTTTTTAATCACTGATTTTATAGTCAAAAGTAGTTTCACTCTGCTTTTTTGACTTGTAGTGTTATTTTTCATTTAGTCAGCATTTAGTAGATGTTTGTTGAAAGAAGAAATCCATGTTTCTTGATATGTATATTGTTTATTCACATCTATTATTGGCATTATTATTTTTGCTTTTTTATTGTGATATACAAAAAGTACATAAGCTGTACTAATGTTAAGTGTAAAACTCCATATAATTTATGGCATTCTATTTTCAGTTTGCTGTTTTGGATATTAGTTTGTTTAGTTTATAGTATTATAATAATTTATAATATTATCTCAGCCAAGTCTGTTGGGTGAGATTTATTCCATCATAGTTATATTCTCCCTAGGGCTCCTAATTACATAGAGACTTCATTTTTGGTTCTGACTGAGAAATAAATTATTTCTTTCTCAATTCCTTGATGTTATTTATTACATGTCTATGATTTTTTTGCACAATCCTTCTCTTTGGCAACATACCATTTTATTTATCTTCATGTTCTTCTAGATATCAAAATCTTTTTTTTCACTATTTAGAAGAACCATTAAATTATTTCCTTTTTATGCTTTCTCCCTTATTCCTTGGCTCAGATTTATTTTTTCTGTGTGTGTGCGTCTCTCTCTGTGCGTGTGCGCATGCATATGTTTGTGTGTGTGTGTGTGTGTGTGAGAGAGAGAGAGGAGTCTTAGAGTTCAAGTAAATGATACTTTCCTGTGTTATTTATTAACAGCTACAACTGCTGTTGTTAATATTTATCTCATTTAATCTTTTTTTTGTCTGGTAAGACTGGTACATATCATTGTGCTTTTCATTTAGAGGGAAGTGAAATATTTTGGGCCATACTGTTAATAGTGCTGTGTGGATCAGAGCTGAGATTAGAACCCAGTATGCTAGTGATATGTTTGGATTTCAAATTATAAACTGTACTGAGTTTAGTCTTGCACATAAAAAGAGGCTGAACTGAAGTTTCCAAGATGTTGAGAAATTTACAGTTTATTTAAATTTGAGTCTTGCTCTCAAGTACACTCTTTTCCCAGTTATTTGCAGCTAGAAAAGCAAAAGTCTTCAAGTATAATTTAATATGACCAATAGGAACCACATGACTTTTACAGTCATTTTGTTGCGTACTAGTGTTTATACAACTCATGACTTGACAGCCGACCAAACTGTCTTATCCATCTCATATTAACATATTGTGAATGTAGTAGGAACTGGCTTAGCAAAATCTTGAAACCTCTGACTCTAATATTTGTGGGGTAGTAAAGTAAACAACTTTGGGGCTTTCGGGCTGTGTGATGCACAGCCCGTTCAGGACATTAATGCTTATTCTCTCTGTTGACTCCGTTGCTTTTGTGAACAGTTTTGCCGACAGGTGTTTAGGCTTGCCAAGAGAGATTATTTCTAGCTAGTAGAGGACTCTTGGAGAAAGACATTGGTTTCTACTTAGAAATACAATAGCTAATGATAATAACTGACATTGAATGGGTGTTAAAATGTACCAGGCACAATTCTAAGTGCTTTCTGTGTAATTAATGTATTTTATTATTCACAGCAACCCTACTAGGTTTTTCCCATTTTACAGATACAGAAACGGAGGCATAGACTGGCAAAATAACTTCCCAAGGTCACATAGCTAGTATGTTATAGAGTAGGGATTCAAACTTCGGCAGTCTGCCTCCAAGTCAGCCTTCTTAATCACTCTGTTATGCTGACATTTATTTGATGAAAAGAAAGAGGCACAGGTGAGTCATAAGTGGCTGTTTGTGTTTTTGGAAAATATCTGACTTTATGCCTACTGGCAGCTGGAAATAATTAAGCTGCTTCCATTCATTAAATTTTTATTTTTTGTAAAGTGAGTTATTTGCTTGCATGTAATATTATAATTGGAACATAGTGAGTAAAGTATACCCTTTTGTGTTTGTACAAATTTAGGGTAAGCCTGTATTTTCATAAAAAAAAGTGGTCTTTGAGAAAGAAAGTGTTTGAAACAAAACTTTGAAGAGTGGGTTCAGAATCAGGGTGACAGCCACAGAGTAGTAAGTAATTTGGTCAATGCTCTGTAATAAATAGCAGAGACTGCCTTATTGGTCCTGTGTGCCATCTTGAAGAGCTGAATGTTGCAGAAATGGCAGGCTAAATGTTTTGGAGTAACCCAAGCTGACTCTAGGCAGAATTTGTCTTTGGCATCTTCTCATTTTGCCTGTCACTGGCACCTGTCTCATTCACCTTTTGTCATTGCCAGATATGGTATGGTGCCTAACAACCTTTACTAACTATCAACAAGTCCAGCTGGGTGTGGTGACATGCACCTGTAGTCCCAGCCCCTGGGGAGGCTGAGGAGGAGGATCCCTTGAGCCCACGAGTTTGAGGCTGTAGTGAGCTATGATTGTGCCACTGCACACCAGTCTGGGCAACAGAGGAAGAGCCATCTGTTCAAAACAAAACAACAACAAAACAAGTTTCTCATAAAATATTAATGGATGTTTAATAAAAGGGATATCCTTTCTCAGGGTATTTGCATTTAATAGATCATTCTCAAAGTTTGGGCTTTGGGTTATTTTTGAGAGTTGGCATTTATTGCTATAAACTTCCCTCTTAGAATTGTTTTTGCTCTATCCCATAGGATTTGGTATGTTATGTTTACATTTTCATTTGTCTCAGGAAATTTTTAAATTTCTCTTTAAATTTATTCATTAACTCATTGTTTAGGAGCATGTTGTTTAATTTCTATGTATTTGTAAAGTTTTCAAGGTTTCCCCTTTTATTGATTTCTAGTTTTATACCATTGTGGTCAGAAAAGATACTTGACAAGATTTTGATATTCTTAAATTTAAAAGACTTATTTTGTGGCCTAACATATGATTTATACTGGAAAATGATTGATGTGCAGTTGAGAAGAATGTGTATTCTGTACCTGTTGGATAGAATGTTCTGTAAATGTTTGTTAGGTCCATTTGGTCTAGGGTACAGTTCATATCTGATGTTTCTTTGTTGACTTTCTGTCTAAATGATCTGTCCATTGCTGAAAATAGGGTGTTAAACTCTTCTACTAGTATTGTGTTACAATCTGTCTGTTTCTTGAGATCTATTAATATTGGCTTTATGTATTTAGGTGCTCTGACATTGGGT
This sequence comes from Pan paniscus, assembly GCF_029289425.2. Classification (NCBI taxonomy): domain Eukaryota; kingdom Metazoa; phylum Chordata; class Mammalia; order Primates; family Hominidae; genus Pan; species Pan paniscus. Next base: position 44,166,633 of record NC_073260.2, read on the forward strand.
GCATATACATTTACCCAACATCAGAGCACCTAAATATGTAACATATCCTTTTGCTGAATTGACCAACCCCATTATCATATGTTAATATAATGACCTTCTTTGTCTCTATTTACAGATTTTGACTTAAAGTCTATTTTATCTGATATAAGTATAGCCACTCCTGTTTTGGTTTCCATTTGTGTGAAGTATCTTTTTCCATTTATTTACTTTCAGTCTATGTGTATCCTTATAGGTGAGGCAAGTCTTTTGTAGGCAGTATATAGTTGGGTCTTGTTTTCTTTTTTTTTAAATCCATTTAGCTACTCTGTGTCTTTTAATTGGATAATTTAATCCATTTACATTCAAAGTAATTATTGGTAGGTAAGGATTTACTACTGTCATTTTATTAATTTTTTTCTAGTTTTGTAGATTCTTTTTTTCTTTCTTTCTTCCTTTGAGGTTAAGTGATTTTCTCTAGTAGTATATTTTGATTCTTTGCTCTTTATTTTTAGTGTATCTATTATAGGCTTTTGCTTTGTGGTTACCATGGGACTTATAAAAGTATGCCTTATAGTTATAAAAGGTTATTTTACACTGATAGCAACTTAACTTTGATCGAAAAGAAAATACTCTTTAACTCCACTCCCCCATTTTGAGTTTTTGGTGTCAAAATTTATATCTTTTTATATTGCATGTCCCCTAACAAATTATCGTAGCTATTATTTTTAATTGTGTTGTCTTAACCTTCTTAAAAAAATATATGATGTACATACCACCATTACAGTATTAGAGACTTCAGAATTTGACTGTGTACTTGCTTTTATCAGTGAGTTATATACTTTCAGATGTTTTTGTGTTGCTCATTGCTATCCTTTTCTTTCATCTTGAAGAACTCCCTTTAGCATTTCTTGTAAGACAGGTCTGGTGCTGATGAATTCCATCAGCTTTTGTCGTCCAGAAGTCTTTATTCTTTTCTTCATTTCTGAAGTGCAGCTTTGGTAGGTGTAATATTCCTGGTTGACAGTTTTAATTTTTTTTTCTTTAGGACTTTGAATTTCTTCAGGACAATGTTTCTGCTTAGAGGTCTCTTGTTAGGCATATTAGTACTCCCTTATAAATTATTTGCTTCTTTTCTCTTGCTGCTTTCAGGACCCTCTCTTTGTGCTTGATCTTTGACATTTTGATTATAATATGTTGTGGGGTAGTGTTATTTGGATTAAATCTGACTGGATGCCCTTGATCTTCCTGTACGTGGATAGCTATAGCTTTCTCCAGGTTTGAAATACTTTCTGTTATTATTTCTTTAATAAGCTTTCTAATACTTTCTCTTTTTCAGGGTTCCCCCTTGAACACCAGTGACCCACATATTTGCTCTTTAGATGTTACTCATAAATCCTGTAACTTCATTCCTTTTTCCTTTTTCACCTTTAGTTACGTATTTTCAATTAACCTGTCTTTGAATTCACTGATACTCCTCTAATTGAACAATTCTGCTATTGATGCTTTCTGTTGGATTTTTTATTTTGTTCATTGTAGTTTTTAGCTCCTGGATTTCTGTTTGATTTTTTAAAATTATTTCAATCTCTCTGTTAATTTCTCTGATGAATTTCTGAATTGTTTTTCTCTACTTTATTGAAGTTAGCCAAATTTCCTTAAAACAAGTATTTTGAATTTCTGTCAGGCAGCTTTTCTATAATCCTCTCTTTAGGATCAGTTACTGGCAGCTTATCTTTGTCCTAAAGCATGTTTTTCCTCCTTTGGGCCAGCTGGTTATTTAGTAGTGCCTTGTTCAGTTTCCACATTTGTGAATTTCCTTTGAAACTTCCTGCATTTATTTTTAATTGCTTTTTTTGTCATCAGAGCACATTTGTTATATTACTAATGTTCTTTTAAATATATGAAGACTCATTTTATGACCTAGCATATGATCTGTTTAGAATATTCCATGTGTTCTTAAGAAAAATGTATATACTATTGGGTGGAGAATTCTATAGACGTAAGTTAGATCTAGTTGGTTTATAGTGTTATTCAAGTGTTCTGTTTTCTTGTTGATCTTCTTTCTAGTTATTTTATCTATCACTGAAAATGACAGTTTGAAGTCTCCAGCTATTAATATTCAATTGTCTGTTTCTCCCTTTCTGTCAATTTTTGCTTCATGAATTTTGGTCCTTAGTTGTGTATGTTTATAATGGTTGTATCTTCCTGATGGATTGACCGTTTTATGATTAACAAAATGTCCCTCTCCATCTCTAATAACTTTTTGTTTTAAAATTTGTTTTTTTAATATCAGTATAGCCACAATTAAGTTTCTTGTTTTTGTATGTTTGCATGACATATCTTTTCTATCCTTTTACTTCCAATCTGTTTGTATTTTTCACTCTAAAGTGTGTCTTCTATAGACAGCATATAGTTAGATCATGTTTTCTTAAAGTCTGACAATCTTTGTCTTTTGATGGGAATTTTTTTTTTTTTTTTGAGACAGAGTCTTGATCTGCCACTCAGGCTGGAGTGCAATGGCACGATCTCTGCTCACTGCAGCCTCCGCCTCTCAGGTTCAAGCGATTCTCTTGCCTCACCCACCCGAGTAGCTGGGATTACAGGCACCTGCCACCACAGCCAGCTAATTTTTGTATTTTTAGTAAAGCAGCGTTTCATTATGTTAGCCAGGCTGGTCTTGAACTCTTGACCTCAAGTGATCCACCCACCTTGGCCTCCCAAAGTGCTGGGATTACAGGTGTGAGCCACCGTGTCCAGCCTGATGGGATTGTTTATTCCACTCACATCCATGATATTATTGACATAGTTGGCTTTATGTCTGAACTTTTACTTTTTCTGTATATCTCTTGTCTTTTTTTTGTAACTCTGTTTCTCCTTTTATTACGCTCTTTTAAGTAAATATTATCTGTTTTTTTTTTTTTTTAGACAGGGTCTCACTCTTTTGCCCAGGCTGGAGTGCAGTGGCATGGACATGGCTCACTGCCACTGTTGACCTCCTGGGCTCAAGTGATTCTCCTTCCTTTGCTGCCCATGAAACTGGGACCACAGGCATGCACCACCACACCTGGCTAATTTTTCTATTTTTGATTTTTTTTCTTTTTTTTTCTTGAGACAGAGTATTGGTCTGTCACCCAGGCTGGAGTGCAGTGATGTGAGCTCGGCTCACTGCAACCTCTGTCCCCCGGGCTCAAACTATTCTCATGGTTCAGCCTCCTGAGTGATTAGGACTGCAAGCATGCACCACCATGCCCAGCTAATTTTTGTATTTTTAGTAGAGACGAGGGGTTTCACCATGTTGGCCAGGCTAGTCTCTTAAGTCTTGGCCTCAAGTGATCTGCCTGCCTTTACCTCCCAGAGTTCTGGGATTACAGGTGTAAGCCAGCATACCCAGCCAATTTTTTAATTTTTTTGTAGAGATTTTTTGTTGCCCAGGCCAGTCTCAAACTCCTGGGCTCAAGTGATCCTTCTGTCTTGGCCTCTCAAAGTGCTGGGATTACAGGCATGAGTAGTAACTCATGCCTGTAAGTGAATATTTCATAATGTAGCATTTTAATTTCTTTAATGATGTTTTCACTATTCTTTTTGAATTTTTTTTTTTAGTGGCTACTCTAGAGTTTGCCGTAGAATAAGTTTCAGACTTATGCTCGCTTAATTACCGTGATATATAGAAATGTTACTCCTATACATATGATTTTTGACTTATGTCCTATACATATGATTCTCGACTTATGATGGAGTTATATCATCATAAGTTGAAAATATTGTAAGTCAGAAATTCACTTAATACACCTGATGTAGTGCACATCATTGCTTAGCGACACCGTGCACTGTAGAGTGTTACTTGTTTACCCCTGTGATTGCTGGGCTGACTGGGAGCTGTGGCTTGCTGTCACTGCCCAGCATTGTGAGAAAAGCATACTTGAGAAGAATGTATGTTCTGTTGTTGGGTGGAGAGTTCTATAGATGTCTGTTAGGTCTGCTTGGTTATAGTGTTATTCAAGTATTCTATTTTCTCGATCTTTTTTCTAGTTGTTTTATCAGTAGTTATGGTATCACATATCAGTAGCCTGGGAAAAGAGCAAAATTCAAAATTTGAAGTATGGCTTCTACTGACTGTGTATCACTTTCATATCATTAAAAAAAAGTCAAAAAATTGTAAGTCTAACCTTCATAAGTTATGGATCATCTGCATAGCTTTATTCCCTTCTCTTCCTTTTTTTGTGGCATTATTGTTATACATATTACCTCTCAATGTTATGAATTCAACAATGTTTTAATTATTACTTTAACATGTGTAGTTACTTCCTTAGCCCAATACAACTTGGCTGTTTAACTCATTTGCACTGTGTTTGGCAAATATATTTACATATCTTATTCCTTTCTATATGTTATAGGCCCAACAGTACAGTGTGTACATATCATTTTATGCAATTCATTTTTATGTCAGTTATGAGAATAAGAGAGAAAAAATGTGCATTTATAACTACATAATTAACTTATCAGTGTTCTTTTATTGTGTGGATTCAAATTACCTTCTGGTATTAATTCACTTTTTTTTGCAAAGTGGGTTTTCTAGCAACAAATTCAGTTTTTGTTCTTCTGGGAAAGTCTTTATTTCACCTTCATTTTTGAAAGGTAGTTTTGGGGGATATGGGATTCTTGGTTGACAACTTTTGAGCACTTTGAATATGTTTTCCCGTGTTTTTCTGGGATCTTTTGTTTCTGCTGAGAAGTCACCTGTTAATCTTATTGGGGTTCCCTTGTAAGTAATGGGCTATTTTTCTATTTCTGCTTTTAAGACTTTCTCCTTGTCCTTGACTTTCAGCATTTTCACTACAGTGTTTTTGTTTGTGGATCTCATTGCATTTATCTTATTTGGAGTTTGTTGATGTTCCCAAGTGCCAATAGATTTGGGGAGTTTATATGTTTCTTTTTAAAAATTATTTTATTTTTAATTGGCACTTAATGTGCATATTTATAGGGTGCAATGTGATGTTTCAACACATGTATATATTATGTACTGATCAAATTAGGATGATTAGCATATCCGTCATCTGAAACATTGTTTCTTTGTGGTGAGAACTTTCAAAATCCTCACTTCTAGTTATTTTGAAATATGCATACATTATGTTTAACCCTTTTCCCATTTAGGAAAAAAGGTGCAGCTCACTACCCAGCACTCATTTAATTTTACATTAATGTGCTCTTTGAGGCTGAAGCAAATCTGACAGATTTTCAATGTGAAAATAAAATATAAAAACTGTTTTTGGAGTTATTTCTAAACAGAACTAACATCAGAATTGTCTGAATCATCAGAATCATCTATTTCAGAAAAATTGAATTGAAATGGATCTTTGGCCAGTAACTGTTCAAGAACAATGTTACCATCATGCATAGGAATGCTGCATTTTCTAGGATTTGATATTTTCAGCGATTGAGAATTACTATATTTTGTAAATGGAAATACCAGTGCTAAAAACAGAATGTTATAAATAGAATGATGTTTTTTGTTTCCAAATTCAATGTACTAGAGCTTGCGAAAATAGTAGTAAAAGCGAGCAAAGTTATCTCAGAGTAGACGCTGCAGCCGCATGTATTGTGGGCGAGTATTCTCTGGGCAAACGGGAAAAGGGTTAACTGTAGTCAACCTACTGTACAATAGAATACAAGAACTTTTTCCTCCTGTCTAACTGTAACTTTGTACTGGTTGATGAACCGATAATTATGCTTTTTAAGCTCGTGGAAAATGTTTCAGATCTTTAACCACAGTTAGTAGGCAAAAGTACTCATACTCTTTCTTTGATTTTTGTTGTTGTCGTTCTTGAGATCCTACTCAAATCAATGTGGTGAAACCTTCTGAGGATTGCCAGACCAGATATAATTCTTGGGGTATGACAAGGAATGAGTAGTAGCGCCTTATGAAGCCTTAGGTTAGGTATACATAGAAATAATCATGCTGTTACTTGAGATTGCCCTGCCCCTAAATAAGTGGTCTTGAAGATGTGGTAGGCAAGGGACAGAGAAAGACCAAGCTCCCTGTGACCAGAAAAGGATTATCTGTTATTTAGAGGAAGGGGTTAGAGAAAAGTTGGCCCATTGAATTAACGCAAGAAACCAGAGGTACTGTTAGGATATTCTGCAGACTTAAGTCAGGATGAAAACATATTTAAGAACAAATTCAGCAACTAAGAAACTTCATGTCTTGAATGTGAGAGGCAATCTCCCATATGAAACTGTTAGTTGATGTTGAAAATTCATTCATCCTGATCCTGGTGGTTGAATTAGGAGGAGACCCAAGAAGAGCTTTTGTATTTAGTTTCCTGGTGGTTGGAGAGTTCAAACACTAGACTTGGAAGCAGATAATACCTCATAGTACAAGGAACAGGAACTTTTCTCACTGTCTGGAAAAACCAAGCATCTGGCTGTCTGATTTTAGTGAAATTGTAATTCAGGGGGAACTGATTAATTTTATTAGACAGGGTGTGAGTCCCGTGGCTCCTGCCAGGTGTAACTGAGATCCACTCTTGCCTTCTCTCTCTGCTCCTGCTATTTATGATCCTTATGCTCAGAGTGTGTAGAGTAGGTTTGCATTCTTTTTTTTCTTTTTAGAGACTGAGGTCTTGTGAAGTTGCCCAGGCTGGATTTGAACTCCTGGGCTCAGGCCATCCTCCTGCCTTAGCCTCCTGAGCAGCTGGGATTATAGGCATGCACCACCTAGCTAGGTTTGGGTTTTGTTTGGCTACACTTCCTCCTATTCCTGCCACCAAGGTTTGTAGTTGTCGTTGATTTTAATAGACTATTTTTTAGAGCAGTTTTAGGTTCACAGCAAAATTGAGCAGAAAGTACAGAGATTTCCTCTATACCCCATGCCCCCACATGCATAACATCCCCCTACTGTCAACATCCCCCACCAGAGTGGTACATTTGTTAAAACTGATAAACATGCATTGATACATCATTATCACCTGAAGTCCATAGTTAACATTAGAGTTTACTCTTGGTGTTGTACATTCTATGGGTTTGGACAGATACACATGTGTCCGCTATTATAGTATCATACAGAATAGTTTTATGGCCCTCCAAATCCTCCGTGTTCTACCTATTCACTCTTCCCTCTCCCCTACCCCAGTGGAATTTCTGTTTTTATTTTATTTTATTTTTTGTTTATTTATTTTTTTGAGATAGGTTCTTGCTCTGTTATCCAGGCAGGAGTGTGGTGGCACAATCATAGCTCACTGCAACGTCTACCTCCTAGGCTCAGGTGATCCTCCTGCCACAGCCTCCTGAGTATCTGGGAGTACAGGTACACACAACCATGCCTGGCTAATTTATTTTTCTTCTTTTTTTTTTTTTTGTAGAGACAGGGTCTTGGTATGTTGCCTAGGCTGGTCTCAAACTCCTGGGTTCAAGCAATCCTCCTGCCTCAGCCTTTGCAATCCCAAAGTGCTGGGATTACAAGCATGAGCCACCACGCCTGGCCTGTTTTTATTTTTAAAAATTACTTGAGGAACTAGTTCTAATTCCAGTCCTGTGCTGAACTTGTATCATACATAGTTCAGAGAATTCCTACCTATGTAGGGACTGCAGATATCCTCCTCTTATCCCTTTCCTCCTTTCCCTTTCCCAAATAATGGCAAGTCAGTGCCCATACTGTGTATCAGTCCATTTCATTTTTTGAGATTTCCTTGATGGTCTGCTAATTTGGAGACACTTCTGGACAAATGATAAATTTCTGGCAGTACAAGCCCAAAGTAGTAAGGTTTTGTTCTAGACACTGGAGCTAGAATGAAATTTAAAAATGGTTCCTTGCTTTTACACTGTTGGTGGGAGTGTAAATTAGTTCAACCATTGTGGAAGACAGTATGGAAATTCCTGAAGGATCTAGAACCAGAAATACCATTTGACCCAGCAATCCCATTACTGGGTATATACCCAAAGGATTATAAATCATTCTACTATAAAGACACATGCAAATGTATGTTTATTGCAGCACTGTTCACAATAGCAAAGACTTGGAACCAACCCAAATGCCCATTCAGTGATAGACTGGATAAAGAAAATGTGGCACGTATACACCATGGAATACTATATAGCCATAAAAAGGGGTGAGTTCATGTCCTTTGCAGGGACATGGATAAAGCTGGAAACGATCATTCTCAGCAAACTAATACAGGAACAGAAAACCAAACACCACATGTTCTCACTCGTAAATGGGAGTTGAACAGTGAGAACACATGGACACAGGGAGGGGAACATCACACATCAGGGTCTGTCAGGGGGTGAGGGATTTGGGGAGGGACATCATTAGAAGAAATACCTAACGTAGATGACGGGTTGATTGGTGCAGCAAACCACCATGGCGTGTGTATACCTGTGTAACAAATCTGCACATTCTGCACATGTATCTCAGAACTTAAAGTATAATAAAAAAATTTAAAAATGGTTCCTACTCTCTATTTACAAATTATGACCACTTCATCCAAAGATCACAAATTCTAAAGTGATACAATCTTTCTAGGTAGCCTTAACTAAAAGAGCTGTATCACTCTTGAGTTCCTCTATGCATATGCCAATCATTTCCTCTTTGCTACACCCTGTTTTGAAGTGTCTGCCCAGACAGTAGTACTCATCAACCACCAATCTTTGTGGGATGAGCAACTGACCCCGTAGAAAACTATCTAAAGGGTCTGTTGGCTGGATTGAGCCAATCACATCCTCTTCCCTGAGAATGGGGACCTTGAGATACTGAGCTGATTAGATAATGGTTAGTTCTTGGGCTGAAATTTCGTATAGAATTGTGACCACGTTCTGAACTACAGCATAAAAGACGTGCAAGCTGGGGGAACAAAAAAAGCCACAGACAGCAGAGACAGCAGAGGCAGCTAGTGTACAGAGAGATGCGCTTGAACAGAGCAGAAATGTGGACACCCTGAGATGTGGCAGGAGCTTCTAGTTCCACTTCCTATTTGGACCAGCTAAACCTTTTCTTTCCTTGGGTGTTGTTCATGAGATCTTTGGTCATAGCCTTTTCATAACACCTCTTCCCCCATTTGACTTGTGCTAGTTGAGTGGATTTCTGTTCTAGAGCTGAAATGCAGTGCCAGCAGAATCTAGTGCAATAGAGTCTTATGTAATTAAAGTCCTAAAGACTCTTTGGGTTGTGAGACACACAAAAAGATAGAAAACCAAGGTTGATAATCAGTACAAAATAACTACATGTTGGGGTACCCTTCAGTCAGTCAATGTCTTCCTCACCGGTAGGCATTTAGTGACTCATTCACCACCCTTCCCTCGTCGAGGCTAAAGAATGCCTACGTCATTTCATCTTTTCTCAAAAAAGAAAAACATTCTGCTGTTTTCTGCTTCTTTATTGATCACACTTGTCCTTAATTCCTTCATATAACCTCAGGTAGAATATTAGTCTAGGTGCCAGGGGATGTGGGTTCTGTTCTTGTTGGGGTTCTAAAGGGATGGATGGTCTCTGTAAGGTTCTTCATCTCTCTGCACCCCTACCCCCACACCTTTGCTGGACAGTGAAGAGTTATGCTGATCACCGATTTCTAGCTGATAACTCCCACAAAACAAGGTGTGAATAAAGAGGGTGAAGAAATCAAGCTACGTCACAGGCATTTGCTATAGATGAAATAAATATGCCTATCCCTCACTTAATGATGTTAATTCTAAGAATCCTGCCAGTAAGTGAAAAGCTAGAAAGTGAAAAATTACTTCTGTTAATTTTTTTGTTGTTGTTTTGGTTTTGTTTTTTGAGACAGAGTCTTACTCTGTTACCCAGGTTGGAGGGCAGTGGCGTGATCTCCCAGCTCACTGCAACCTCCACGTCTCGGGTTCAAGCAATTCTCGCCACAGCCTCCCGAGTAGCTGGGATTACAGACATATGACACCACGCCCAACTAATTTTTTCTATTTTTAGTAGTGACAGGGTTTCACTGTGTTGGCCAGGCTGGTCTCGAGTTCCTGGCCTCAAGTGATCCACCCGCTTGGCCTCCCATCTGCAGCCGGCTAACTTATGTTAATTTTAGTGGTAAAAGTTATGATGTGTTCCATCCCAACCTAAGATGTCCAAATACTTTCTACAAATAGAAAAATATATCATTGAGCAATGAAAACTTTTTATTAGTAAATAATCCAAAATTAAATAAATGTAGTTGGTACATAAAATGTGTTAAAATGATGCTTTGATGCCTCAATAAAAAAGAGGAGGCGGGGCCGGGCGCGGTGGCTTGTGGCTGTAATCCCAGAACTTTGGGAGGCCAAGGCAGGCGAATCACGAGGTCAGGAGATCGAGACCATCCTGGCTAACATGGTGAAACCCCGTCTCTACTAAAAATACAAAAAAATTTAGCCAGGCGTGGTGGCGGGCACCTGTAGTCCCAGCTACTTGGGAAGCTGAAGCAGGAGAATGGTGTGAACCCGGGAGGTTGAGCTTGCAGTGAGCCAGGATCGCGCCACTGCACTCCAGCCTGGGAGACAGAGCGAGACTCCATCTCTAAAAAAAAAAAAAAAAGAAGAAGAGGCTTGATGGGATTGATGGAAGAGGGAAGGAGCCATACTTTGGAAGGTGGTTGGTGAGTCAGGTGATAAACTTTTAAGGCGTGCATTCAGCAGCAAAAGTGCTTAATAATAATTTTCATTGGGGATTTTGACAGTAGAAGAAACTCCTAATGTGGAAACCTTTGATATATTGGTAGAAGGGGATCTTCAGATCAAAAAAAAAAAAAGCAAGATGTAACTTTGCTTCCCTTTTTGTAATTTGCAATTCATACACCTCCTTGCAGGATGCGATATTAGTTTCCCGAAGCTGTTATAGCAAATTACTACAAACTTGTTGGATCAAGAGAACAGAATCATATCTTGTTGCAGTTCTGGAGGCCAAAAGTGTGAAAACTGACATGGCCACATTCCCTCTGGGGACACCTTCCTCTCACTTCTGGCGGCCAGCATGGCATTCCTGGGCTTGTGGCCGCATCCCTCCAATCTTTGCTTCTGTCTTCACTTTGCTGCCTCCTCTGTGTCTGTCTCCAACTTCCTCTGCCTCTGTCATAAGGTTGCATGTGGCCTACCCTACCCTGATATTCCAGGACAAGCTCCTTCTCTCAGGATCCTGAATGTTACCACTTTGTAGTAGTTGTTGTTGTACAAGGTAATAGTCATTCCTTTGCCATGTAAAGTAATATTCACAGGTCCCATGTGCTAGTGTGGGAATGAGGTGCCGACATTTGGGCTGCTAATTCTTTGTTGTGGGAGACTGTCCTGTGCTTGGTAGATGTTCAGCGGTGTACCTGGCCTATGCCCACTGGGTGCCAGTGACATCTTTCTCCCAGCTGTGACAACCAAAAATGTCTTCAAACATTGTCAAGGGTCCCCTCTGGGGCAAGACTGTCCTTGGTTGATGAGCACTGCTTTAACCTAATCAGATCCCATTCTTATCCCACTCAAATATGCTGACTGGTAAGTTTCCAGTCTCATTAAGAAGGGGGAGGGTGGAGAATGGATGCTGGAGAGGTGACTGCTCCTCTCCACTACACCTAACATTCTAGTGAAGTCCACAAATGGGCCAAATCGAGCAGGATTATGAAATTTTTGCTAGACCCCTGTTAGTGTATTCTAACATTATGGCATTTTATATTAGTCAACTAAATCTCAATATTATGTTTTTAAAAAATCCTATGGACCTCTGAATCCCCAAGTTGGGTTTCTTCTACTTTACCTATGTTAAATATGTTAAATACCTAGGTTGCCCTTTATCTTAGAATTTGTCCATGTATCACCTCATTCTTTTTCAGCAGGTCCCTTTCTGGAGGTTTTCATACTCAGTTGGATTTATCCTCCCTGCGACTGCTGCCTGCTCCTTGCCTTGCCATGCGGCATTAGTAGAGTATGAACTGCACATTTAGCACAGCAGTTTATGCACTAGAGAATCAGGATTGGAATTTTTCTGAAGTATCTTATTTTTCTGTGAAATAATTGAAACAGAGTATAGACACATTTGCTGTTTTGAAGTTTTTATGATTTCCAAAGTAATAAATGTGCAATCTCACAGTTCTCCGGTGGCTGATCTCTGGAGTGCTTGCCGTTTCTCCGGGTGGGTGCTTTGTACAGGCTCCCCTCTCGTGTTGGCCTGCAAGTGCTCTCGCTGCGACGGGTCCCTGACCGGTACTGGATGAGAGGACTAGTACTGGTGCAGATGTTGGCATAAACAAAAGCTGCAGCTTTTTAATCATGACTAAGGCATGGGGGAGGTTGACATATAATGGTTCCCAGAGTGTCCCTCTCAGACCAATAAAACATAGCAAAGCTATGTGATAACCAGGCTGGAATGTATGTGAATTGTTCGAGTGAGTCTGTGTCACTTGAACTGTACTGGGCAGTACCTAGGGGCTTCATGTAAGGCATGAAGGGCTCCAGAAAGAACCCGCTCTTTGCCTTCAGTTGTATTCTATATGTTTAATACACAGCACAGCAGAAGCAATCAGCTCTCCCCAATGTTATTTATCCCATAAATCATCTTTCCTTACACCTACGTATTTTCTTCTGTATTCAATTTTATTAATGGATCATCTGATCTCCAGCTTTGCTGGTTTGGAACCTCTATGCTCATCTTAAGCTCCTCAAGGAGAAAAGGACTATTGTAATCATCTTTCAACGAGTTTGTAAAAACAATTCCCCCATCACAGCACTGTGCCTCATAGGGTTTAAAATTTGACCGAATGACTGACTTTACATACATCCTTCCCAGACCCTTTAGGACTACTGCTCCCCTAGAGGTTTTCTCTGCCCTTTGGAAAACAGGTAGGGGAAGAGGGATCTAGAAATGGCAGTATTCATTAAGATAGCCAAAGCTTGATAGGAAGAGACATTCATTTTACTGTGGTAATTAAAGTGAAAATGGGAGAATAAGAAGGCATGCTGCTTCTTTTTCAGGAGTCTTGGCAAGGGTTCTAGTTTTAAAAGAAAGAGACACAGCCAACTAGATTGAAATGATGTGGAGTTCATCCCTCCACAGTCATATTTTACTGAGCCATTTTTCAATAAATGGACTAAATTGTCCCTTGGAACTCAGTAGGTGGTGCTCTTGTGCCATAGCATAGCATCGGCTTTGGAGAGGTTCTGAGAGCACAGCGGCTGGTTCCAGGGCCTGTGTCCTGTCAGTCCCCTTTCATAGCTGCCAGGCACACACCTGGAGGGCATCACATGGCTGGTCTGGTGAGAGGCTTTCTGTCTTTGGAAATGAGGGGGTGAATTAGGGTCTTTACCTTCTCTAGCCTGTCTGAGCTCTGCTTTCCAGGGGAACCTAAATGAGAGGTTTTCTAACCTTTTAAAGAAAAAAAAAATGTGACTCTTTATCCAAACAATTATGATGTGTATTGTTACCAGTTTTCCAAGATTTTTTATATTGTTATTCATCCGTGATTCCTCAAATCAAAGTTCCTTTCCACATAACTCAGGGTATCATTCTTGTTTATGTTTTCCTTTATGTTAATGTTTGTGTCCTGTTTAAGCTTCAGAGAAGATTCAGTAGAAAGAAATAAATATGTAGTAGAGAAATTTGGAAGTGATGAAGGAATACAGGTGAAAGCCATCGAGTTCATGCAGCAGCTAGTAGTAACTTAGCTGACAATAGACCCTTTTGGCAGGAGCCCATTGCTTTACTCCTTTTGCTATATAATGAGTTCCTTGGTCCGAAGTTGGTTGTGATACCATGATGGTGAATAAGGAATCCAGTCAAGTCCACATTTGGTGATGCTGGAGAAGTGTGGTGGGCAAAGAAGATAAATTTAAATCCAGAGTGAGTTAACTATTACAAGGAGGACAAATCTGTTGCCTGAAGCATTTCAGGGTCTGCTTTTTCATCAAGTTTCTGTAGGGGTTGTATAAAACGAAAGTTACTTCACCTATATCCACCAACTGGTAGGGGAGAGGCAAAATGCTAGTGGGACTCACAGCCTGGATGTGCTGATCTGACCCATTCAGTCACTTGTGATGTCGAAAGGCTACCAGCCAGGTCCGAGTGAGGCCAGGCTGTGGGGCCAGCAGCTGGGCTCCTGAGCTGTGCTGCTGCAGATCCAGTGATGTGCAGTGTGTTTTGTCAAGACAGAATGCTTCCTCTCCAGTCTACTGTCTAGTATCTTGTGCACTGAGTTTTTAGGTTTTAATGACCGTAGTCCTGATTTACATACTTTGCAGTTGATTTTTTTTAGCCATCTTTTAATTCTGCCTTTTCAATTTATACTTTCTTATTTTTTAATTAGCTTTTTAAAAAAGCACCCTAAATATACTGATTTTTGTTGGTTTTTAAAATCACCTTAAATATATGTTGTTGGGATTATTTTAGTGTCTTAAGTATACTTTGTTAGGATTTTTTAGCATCTAAATATACCTATTTGTTGGACTGATTAACTTCATCTGAAGTGAATTTGTGATCTAATGTCTGATATTGTTAGTTGCATTTATTTCTTCATGTACTTTAGAACTTTGGTTAAATGACATGTTTTGAATGAGGTTTTAAAAACTTTTCACTCATTCAGTCATTTTTCGCCTCTTTCTCCCTCTCTGCACACTCTCCCCTGTGTAGCCTCATTCTGCTTGTCTCTGTCTGGCTTCCATGGAGCCTGGGTGCAGAACTAGCTTTCACAGTGGGGGCTTAGTTACCTGGGCATTCACGGCTGCTTCACGCAGTGCCTGGTCCTGCCTGACAGGTGTCCTCCATCCTCCCTAGACCGCCACTCCATAGGAGGCAAGGATGCTGCGAGCCTTCCTTCAGGCATGGAGGGGTAGGGCTCTAGTCAGCACCTTCCATCCCACCTTCCAGCAAGGGTGCTAGTTTCTCACTCTGTCGTTTGTGCCTCTGTTTAGCCCCCAACCCTTCTAAGACCCAAACCTACAGTTTCATTGCCTGTTTTTGGACCCTAGCATAGGAGGGGCTGGCTGCTCACGGTTTTGTCCTCGGGGTCTTGCCTCTTTGTGTTTCTGTCCCGTATCGATTTCATAGAAATGTTTATTTTGTGTGTGTGCTAGCCTGTATCCTTTTCCTTTTTTCTTTTTATGTTTCCCCTCTCATTGCTGTATGTTTGGAGTAAAGAGAATCCATCCAAGAGTGAATTTACCGAGCCATCTTAACTGGAAGTCACATGGGCAGAGAGTTTAAAGGAAAGAAAGATATTTGGTTTTACATAGTACTGAAAGCTAACCACAAGAACGCTTCCTATGTGAGCTCAGTGACCCATAGCATATAGTTACTTAAACTCCGTCTGAGGCTTGCAGGCCCCAAAAGATGAGTGGGATTAGGCAGGTGGGATTTATTAGGGTGCTATGGTTCTCTACAAAGGTTTCACCTTCTATTTTTCATTTTGGTGGTAATTTTTTAAAAATTCATAATTCCACACACCTAAATGCCTGCAATTCTAACTAAGTAATGTCTTAAAATTTCAGTGCCTGGAGTTGTGTTTGTATTGGTGCCAGGGAGCACTGCTTTAAATATAGGGAGATATTATAAAAGAACAGAGATGAAAATGTAAATAACGTGTTTGAGCTAAGAGATTGCCGTTGCAGTGGTTCTGAAGAGGAAAGTGATGCGTGAATTAAGCTGTCTCCCTGCATGTGTTAGTATTGGCCAGTCAACAGAACCTGCCTGTCAGTACCAAGACCTACATGGTTAGTCCAAAGTGAGTTTCAATGACTGCATCATTGATCACGCTGAATTAATTTTGTCAATTTAAATTTTACTCATTTTGTAGATTTGTTGGTATTTAATTTGTATATTTTTTATTTTGTGGTTGTGTAAGAGTTACAAGCATAAAGGTTTTACTGGTTTATGTTTGTTAATATTTAACTAATAAGAAAAATGACTTTAGATAATACTGGGTGCTCTCAACAGTTTTTAAGTTTGAGAACCATGGGTCAAATGGTAATTTAACTCTTGCTGTTGGTTGCAGCAAGCACCTTGCATTTGATTTTGATGTCACTCCTGCTCATGCTTCCTGACCTGCTTAGCTCAGGATCGTTTCTCTCTGGGGACTCTGACACCTCCATGCCGGGCTGGTGCCCCTTCCTCATGCTGCCTGCAGCCCCCTGTGTTTACTTCTCTCCCAGCCCTTCCCACAGTGTAATCTGTGTATGGGTCCCAATTTCCTCATTAGCCATAAGTTGCTTGAGAGTGGGGAACACTGTCATCTTTTTATTTGCAGTGATTTTCAGAGCTCTTGTCATAAAATAGGCTCCTAATAAATGTATGGGTTTCCTTGTTTTTGTTTAGGTAGTAATAAATTACCTGTAGAATCAAGGAGAGAAAGAGGCAGAAATAACTTGGAGCCAAGTCACAAGGCAAGAAGAAGCTTCGTAATATTTTAATAACTAATGTGTTCCTCAGCTCACTTTCTAACTGGTCTAACCAAAACCCGAGTCTTACTGTCAGGTAAGTGAAGTGAGGACAAGAAACGCAAGGAAAGGAAGTAATGATTGTAATAGAATGCATGAGGGAAGGCTGGTATTTTTCAAGTCCGAATGATGGCTCCTTGGTGCTCTGATGGAGAACAAGGTCAGAGATTTCTGTCTTAGCAGCCTCGACGGCAAGCGCTGTGGTGAAGGGATGCTTTTATTTTGAGGCCAAGTCCAGAGAATAGCTCCTCTCCCCCCATTGCTGAGGTCTTGGGTGGGAGAATTGAGCCTAGTAAATCCCCAGAGTTATCTGCTAGATTCAGTTTCCTTAATTCTTTGCAAAGTCATCTGAAGAGTATATATACATACTCTGCACCTGGATTGACGTTGCCTCCTCCAATTCCTTAGACCCAGATTTTGTTTACAATTGAGATTTGTTTGAAATTATCTGCAAATTTCAGGTCTGTGTTTTTGATTAGACTGTCTCAGAGGTGGAACGCCACTGACTCAACAGAGAAATAGCCAGCTCCTCCTAGTGGAACTTTTCTTAAAACCTCATTGGTTTTAGGAGGAAAAATACCATTTGTTTCTTTCATAAGCACTTAATGGGAACAAGAATCTTTTATTGTGACTTTCAAAAAAAAAAAAAAGCCACAAACACAGGGGTAAATTGACCAATCTTACCCTGTGAAGTGAAGCAAAGAAACATTACATTTCAGCAAATTAAAAATAGTTATCAGGCTTTCATCAAGGAAGAGGAAGAATCTTGTCAACTTAAGTGGAATTGAACATAAATTTCTTAATTTTATATTTGATTATATTTTAGGGGGTTTTAAATATTTTCTGACAAGGTCATGGTGCCCCTAGTTGATGACATTGATTGGAAGCTAAGTATTTGATTTGTCTTTTTTTCTTTTTCCATAATTAGTGTGTTTTGTAGCATTCTCTCCATACATCTCCTGTTTGGTGCTTATTTCATGAGAGAAAGGACCTCATGCTGAGGGTAAATGGGAAAAAAGTGCACTTTATCAGGTCGCCTCCACTTTGAGAAGCTTATATGGTCCATATTTGGCATGAGTAGACTTAGCTCTCTGGGCTTAGAGATGTTTTAGAACAAAGGAAAGCATTCTTAGACTTTCTTGTCCCCCTGACAGGTACCATGTATAGCTACTTTTGTGTGGTTTAAAATGAGCTTTGTTTTAAATGTTAACAATCTTGGAGCTACAGGGGTTTCTATCAACATAAAATCAGTCAGAATTTTATCTGTTTTATTTTTCTTCTACAACAGCCTTGTTGCGTTTTTTTATGTATTTATTTTCCATACATTTGTTCAGTACATATTTATCATGCTCCTACAATGTGCCAAGTACTGTGTGAGTTTGTGGGTTTCAAAATATGCTCAGCAAACTAGGTCCTGAGATGTGTCAGCTAGGATGTGTTTGATTGCAAGTAACAGGAAAGCCAAAGAATGGTGTTAAGGGATTAAGCAAAAAGAGCAGTTCCACATTTGGCTCCTTCATTGCCTCAACTATGCTGTGAGGACACGGGGCTGTGATTCTTCTTTGCTGTTTGCAGTATGTTGGCCAGTCCCCTCAGGTTTCCTTATCCCTGGGTCTCAAGGTGACTGTTACCGTTCTGAGTATCACACAAAGACTACTATGTCAGATATGGAAAAAAGTGAACTCATTTAAAACTGAGGAAAACTGAGAAACCTTTTGTTGAAGTTCAGTTCTCATGCTCTATATTTCCATAATATACCTGTTCCTACAGTTTGATAGGCGAGCAAAAGTAAATACCATGACTGGTCTGTACTAGCCATTCCCAAAATGTGGCTGAGGGCCCAGGGTCCCCGAGACCCTTTTAGGAGGTTCACAAGGGTAAAACTATTTTTATAATAATGCTAAGCTGCTATTTGCCTTTTCAACTCGCATTCGCTCACTAGTGTGCGGTGGCATTGTCAAGAGGTTACACGATAGATGATGATGACCTCTCTCTGACAGCTAATGGAATGTGTGTTTGTATATTTTGTCTTTTTAATTGTTCTCAGTTTTAGTTTCTGGTGGTAAATATCTATCTATCTATCTATATCTATCTATATATATAGATATATATATACACATACATACACACACACACGTATATATATAAATAAAACTCTTTGGGGTCTTCAGTAACATTGAAGGGTGTAAATGGGCCCTGAGAACAAAACATTTGAAATTACCTGCTCTGTGTGAATCAAGATTCACCCCTGGCACTGGGGGATATCCCAGTCTCCCTAAGACATATGGCCTTGAGATTCCTGGACAAAACTCTTAACAAAGAGGAAATGGAGAGCTTAGGGCTGCTGGGTGGGCAACTAGCAGTGTGTGCAGCCCTGTTCTGAGGGGGCCCTGAGGAGACAGCAGGGCAGGGATGCAGCATGTTCTCCAGGCCCCACCTCTGCTGGGCCTGGACTGGAGCCACTGTAGGTTTGTCATTTGTGTGTTGTTGGTTTTTTAATTGTGGTAAATATAAATAAGATTGTAACCATCTTAACCACTTTTACATGTAATTCAGTGGCATTGATTACATTAACATTGTTTAACCATTGCCGCCATCCATCCCCAGAACTTTCCCGTTATCCCAAACAGAAACTCTACCCATTAAACAGTAACATTCCATTACTGTCTCCCCTCGTGAATTTGCCTCTGTGAATTTGACGATTGTAGGTACCTCATCTGTGTGGAATCAAAGAATATCTGTCCTTCCGCATTTTGTCTGATTTCACTTAGCATGGTGTTTTCAAGATTTATTCCTGTATGTATCAGAATTACATTCCTTTTTAAGGCTGAATGATATTCCAGTGTGTGCATATGCCACACTTCGTGTATCCTTTTCTCCACTGATGGATATTTGAGTTGTTCTGACTTTTGGCTGTTGCGCTGCTATGAAATTGGGTGTACAAATATCTCTTTGAAACCCTGCTTTTAATTCTTTTGGGTATATACCTAGAAGTGGGATTGCTGGATCAATGGTAATTCTATGTTTAGTTTTTTCAGGAACCACCATACTGTTTTTCGTAGCAGCTGCGCCATTTTACATTCCTACCAGCAGTGCACGAGAGTTCTGGTTTCTCTGTGTCCTCATCAACACTTGTCGTTGTTTTCTTGATAGTAGCCGTTCTAAGTGAAGGGAGATGGTTTTCTGTTTGTTTTTAATGAATTAGGATGCATTGCCCCAGCCTGTCACCCAGCGTCTCCTCCCTCTTTGTTATCTTTCTTCAGACACTGCTCAAGTGTTTTAATGCTTTTACTTCCTTTTCTGCTCTCATGAATTGTGCTTGGTGAGCTCCATATTCTTGTAAGGTACATTTTCCATGAGGTTTTTGAATATGTCCTTCTCCTAAAGGATAGAATTCACCAAAATGAGGAACCTTTAGTCCTGAGGTAATACTCTTTGTTGCCTGCTGTACTTTGAATCTGAGCCATGTTATCTCGGTGACTCAGACCATGAGCCCCTGTGGACAGTGGTGTATCTTTGTATCATGGCTATTTGAGTTCATAAAATAGTACTTAGCAAGCAACCAAACTCTTGAGCAATTTATATGTGTGAGAAGAAGGGCAATGGCAGTGGTCCTAAACTGATGCCATTGTGAACTTGTTCCTTTTCAGTATCTTGGATGTTTGCATGGCCCCATGGCTGGTTTCCCTTGGTACTTTATCCCAGCCCCTCACCTCTTCCTGCTTCTGAAGGATCTGCTCCCACCTGGCAGGAAACAGGGACAGGATCAAGCATGTGTGGGTCCTTCACTGGACACTGCCTTCTGTTCCAGCGTCTGCATCTCTCTGCTCATACGACTTTGCTTTAGTCCCCTCTGCATAGGAATTTCTGAAGGTCTTTATTTAATTTCTTTATTTTCTCCTGGAAATACTTACTGAGGGATCTAACAGCTTCTGTTGTTTTTAGTCTGCATACGTGGAGAAGGCGAAATCATGGTTTGTTTTGATTCCTTAGGGACTGGGTAAATGCACTAAAAGATACATTATGCAAGAAATGGAAAAAGTGGATTTCCTTCTGATTTTTCATGCCAATTGCTTTTGCTACATTAGTATATGCTGTGCGTGTATGCACAAAATACTTGTTAACATCCTGAGTTTTCAGGAAATATGTTATAAAACATTTACCTTTTTTATTTCTTAAAAATGCTGAACAGTATTTCTCTAAGAGCTAGTAATGAAATGAATTTAGGTACATACACTAGGCAGAATCATAAGAAAGTCAAGGACTTACATTTGGAGCAAGATAAAGGATTTTGGTATTGAGCAAAAAATATAGTCAGCTGTCAATTGTCTAATAGGTTTGTAGATTACCTGCGATAAAAAAGTAGTACATTTGTGAAAAAAGTTGAAATTACCATAAATCTGAAGAATCAGCCCCATTTTTCAAGGCATGCATTTTTTGGAGCTGCACAGAAGCCACCTTATATGTCTGCTTCGTGTGACACTGTCTTATTCCTCCGTGAATAATGAATTGAACGTCTCTCCCTCTTTGTGACAAAGCCCTCGGGGGCAAAGCAGTAGCCGTACAGGTAAGATAGGGGGTCCAGAAAGCAGGTTTTGGATTTTCCCCTCCTTAGAGCCAGGACTGGAAAAATGGAGTCATTATTTGAGGACTGGAAGGAAAAGGAGGGAGCAAGTGCTAGGACTGTTATCTCTGCCCATCCTGGTGGGTGGTTTTAATATTTCCAGACAGAGAACTCAGTTAAAAAAACAAACAGAAAATACATACTATTTCAACAATTTGCAAAATTTTGTTGTATTCATCAAGTACTGTCCATCTTTATTCACATTTATAAACTGTAATACTTTTTCCTTTTTTCTTTGCCTGTGGGGTGATGTCTTTATGGTAAATGTGTATCTGGAAGTTTTTTATTTTTTATTATATTTTAAGTTCTGGGATACATGTGCAGAATGTGCAGGTTTGTTAGCCAGGTATACACGTGCCATGGTGGTTTCCTGCACCCATCAACCTGTCATCTACATTAGGTATTTCTGCTAATGGTATCCCTTCCCTAGTCCCCCAACCCCCTGACAGGCCCCGGTGTGTGATGTTCCCCTCCCTGGGTCCATGTGTTCGCATTGTTCGACTCCCACTTATGAGTGAGAACATGTGGTGTTTGGTTTTCTGTTCCTGTGTTGGTTGCTGAGAATGACGGCTTCCAGCTTCATCCACGTCCCTGCAAAGGACATGAACTTAGCCTTTTTTATGGCTGCATAGCATTCCATGGTGTATATATGCCACATTTTCTTTATCCAGTCTATCATTGATGGGCATTTGGGTTGGTTCCAAGTCTTTGCTATTGTGAATAGTGCTGCAATAAACATACATGTGTGCATGTGTCTTTATATAGCAGGATGATTTATAATCCTTATATACCCAGTAATGGGATTGCTGGGTCAAATGGTATTTCTGGTTCTAGATCCTTGAGGAATCTCCACACTGTCTTCCACAATGATTGAAGTAATTTACACTCCCACCAACAGGTTAAAAGCGTTCCTGTTTCTCCACATCCTCTTCGGCATCTGTTGTTTCGTGACTTTTTAATGATCGCCAATTCTAACTGGCGTGAGATGGTATCTCATTGTGGTTTTGATTTGCTTTTCTCTAGTGACCAGTGATGATGAACTTGTTTTCATATGTTTGTTGGCTGCATAAATGTCTTCTTTTGAGAAGTGTCTGTTCTTATCCTTTGCCCACTTTTTGATGGGGTTGTTTTTTTCTCGTAAATTTGTTTTAAGTTCCTTGTAGATTCTGGATGTTAGCCCTTTGTCAGATGGATAGATTGCAAAAATTTTCTCCCATTCTGTAGGTTGCCCGTTCACTCTGATGATAGTTTCTTTTGCTGTGCAGAAGTTCTTTAGTTTAATTAGATCCCATTTGTCAATTTTAGCTTTTGTTGCCATTGCTTTTGGTATTTTAGTCATGAAGTCTTTGTCCATGCCTATGTCCTAAATGGTATTGCCTAGGTTTTCTTCCAGGGTTTTTATGGTTTTAGGTCTTACATTTAAGTCTTTAATGCATCTTGAGTTAATTTTTGTATAAGGTGTAAGGAAGGGGTCCTAATTCAGTTTTCTGCATATGGCTAGCAGTTTTCCCAACGCAATTTATTAAATAGGGGATCCTTTTCCCATTGCTTGTTTTTGTCAGGTTTGTCAAAGATCAGATGGTTGTAGATGGGTGGCGTTATTTCTGAGGCCTCTGTTCTGTTCCATTGGCCTATATCTCTGTTTTGGTACCAGTACCATGCTGTTTTGGTTCTTGTAGCCTTGTAGTATATAATTTGAAGTCAGGTAGTGCGATGTCTCCACCTTTGTTCTTTTTGCTTAGGATTGTCTTGGCTATATGGACTTTTTTTTGGTTCCATATGAAATTCAAAGTAGTTTTTTCTAATTCTGTGAAGAAAGTCAATGGTAGCTTAATGGGGATAGCACTGAATCTATAAATTACTTTGGGCAGTATGACCATTTTCATGATATCTATTCTTCCTATCCGTGAGCATGGAATGTTTTTCCATTTGTTTGTGTCCTCTCTTATTTCCCTGAGCAATGGTTTGTAGTTCTCCTTGAAGAGGTCCTTCACATCCTTTGTAAGTTGTATTCCTAGGTATTTTATTCTCTTTGTAGCAATTGTGAATGGGAGTTCACTCATGATTTGGCTCTCTGTTTGTCTGTTATTGGTGTATAGGAATGCTTGTGATTTTTGCACATTGATTTTGTATCCTGAGGCTTTGCTGAAGCTGCTTATCAGCTTAAGGAAATTTTGGGCTGAGACAGTGGGGTTTTCTAAATATACAATCATGTCATCTGCAAACAGAGACAATTTGACTTCCTGTCTTCCTATTTGAATACGCTTTATTTCTTTATCTTGCCTGATTGCCCTGGCCAGAATTTCCAATACTATGTTGAACAGGAGTGGTGAGAGAGGGCATCTTTGACTTGTGCCAGTTTTCAAAGGGAATGCTTCCAGTTTTTGCCCATTTAGTATGATATTTGCTGTGGGTTTGTCATAAATAGCTCTTATTATTTTGAGATACGTTCCATCAATACCTAGTTTATTGAGAGTTTTTAGCATGAAGGGATGTTGCATTTTATCAAAGGCCTTTTCTGCATCTATTGAGATAATCATGTGGTTTTTGTCATTGGTTCTGTTTATGTGACGGATTGCATTTATTGACTGGCATGTGTTGAACCAGCCTTGCATCCCAGGGATGAAGCCGACTTGATTGTGGTGGATAAGCTTTTTGATGTGTTGCTGGATTTGGCTTGCCAGTACTTTATTGAGGATTTTCGCATTGATATTCATCAGGGAATTGGCCTGAAATTTTCTTTTTTTGTTGTGTCTCTGCCAGGTTTTGGTATCAAGATGATGCTGACCTCATAAAATGAGTTAGGGAAGAGTCCCTCTTTTTCTATTGTTTGGAATAGTTTCAGAAGGAATGGTACCAGCTTCTCTTTGTACCTCTGGTAGAATTCGGCTGTGAATCTGTCTGGTCCTGGGCTTTTTCTGGTTGGTAGGCTATTAATTACTGCCTCAATTTCAGAACTTGTTATTGGTCTATTCAGGGATTCAACTTCTTCCTGGTTTAGTCTTGAGAGGGTGTAAGAGGGTGTATGTGTCCAGGAATTTATCCATTTCTTCCAGATTTTCTAGTTTATTTGTGTAGAGGTGTTTGTAGTATTCTCTGATGGTAGCTTGTAGTTCTGTGGGATCAGTGGTGATACTCTTTATCATTTTTTATTGTGTCTATTTGATTCTTCTCTCTTTTCTTCTTTATTAGTCTGACTAGCGGTCTATCTATTTTGTTAATCTTTTCCAAAAACCAGCTCCTGGATTCATTGATTTTTTTGAAGGGTTTTTTGTGTCTCTGTCTCCTTCAGTTCTGCTCTGATCTTAGTTATTTCTTGTCTTCTGCTAGCTTTTGAATGTGTTTGCTCTTGCTTCTCTAGTTCTTTTAATTGTGATGTTAGGATGTCAATTTAGATCTTTCCTGCTTTCTCTTGTGGGCATTTAGTGGTATAAATTTCCCTCTAAATACTGCTTTCGCTGTGTCCCAGAGATTCTGGTACGTTGTGTCTTTGTTCTCATTGGTTTCAAATAACTTCTTTATTTCTGCCTTCATTTCATTATTTACCCAGTAGTCATTCAGGAGCAGGTTGTTCAGTTTCCATGTAGTTGTGCAGTTTTGAGTGAGTTTCTTAATCCTGAGTTCTAATTTGATTGCACTGTGATCTGAGAGACTGTTATGATTTCCGTTCTTTTGCATTTGCTGAGGAGTGTTTTACTTCCAATTATGTGGTCAATTTTAACAGAAGTGTGATGTGGTTCTGAGAAGAATGTATATTCTGTTGATTTGGGGTGGAGAGTTCTGTAGATGTCTATTAGGTCCACTTGGTCCAGAGCTGAGTTCAAATCCTGAATATCCTTGTTAATTTTCTGTCTCGTTGATCTGTCTCATATGACAGTGGAGTGTTAAAGTGTCCCACTGTTACTGTGCGGGAGTCTAAGTCTCTTTGTAGGCCTCTAAGAACTTGCTTTATGAATCTGGGTGCTCCTGTATTGGGTGCATATATATTTAGGATAGTAAGCTCTTCTTGTTGTATTCATCCCTTTACCATTATGTAATGCCCTTCTTTGTCTTTTTTGATCTTTGTTGGTTTAAAGTCTGTTTTATCAGAGACTAGCATTGCAACCCCTGCTTTTTTTTTTCTTTGCATTTGCTTGGTAAATATTCCTCCATCCATTTATTTTGAGCCTATGTCTGTCTTTGCACGTGAGATGGGTCTCCTTACAGCACACTGATGGGTCTTGACTCTTTATTGAATTTGCAAGTTTGTGTCCTTTAATTGGGGCATTTAGCCCGTTTACATTTACGGTTAATATTTTTATGTGTGAATTTGATCCTATCATTATGATGCTAGCTGGTTATTTTGCCCATTAGTTGATGGAGTTTCTTCACAGAGTCGATAGTCTTTACAATTTGGTATTTTTTTGCAGTGGCTGGTACTGGGTTTTCCTTTCCATATTTAATACTTCCTTCAAGAGCTCTTGTAAGGCAGGCCTGGTGGTGACAGAATCTCTCAGCATTTGCCTGTCTGCAAAGGATTTTATTTCTCCTTCGCTTATGAAACTTAGTTTGGCTGGATATGAAATTCTGGGTTGAAAATTCTTTAAGAATATTGAATATTGGCCTCCACTTTCTTCTGACTTGTAGAGTTTCTGCAGAGAGATCCACTGATAGTCTGATGGACTTCCCTTTGTGGGTAACCCGACCTTTCTTTCTGACTGTCCTTAACATTTTTTCCTTCATTTCAACTTTGGTGAATCTGACAATTACATGTCTTGGGGTTGCTCTTCTCGAGGAGTATCTTTGTGGCATTCTCTGTATTTCCTGAATTTGAATGTTGGCCTGTCTTGGTAGGTTAGGGAAGTTCTCCTGGATGATGCCCTGAAGAGTGTTTTCCAACTTGGTTCCATTCTCCTTGTCACTTTCAGGTACACCATACACCAATTAAACGTAGGTTTTGTCTTTTCACATAGTTGCAAATTTCTTGGAGGCTTAGTTTGTTCCTTTTCATTTTTTTTTTCTCTAACCTTCTCTTCATGCTTTATGTCATTAAGCTGATCTTTAGTCTCTGATATCCTTTCTTCTGCTTGATCGATTCAACTATTGATACTTGTGTATGCTTCACGAAGTTCTCATGACGTGTTTTTCAGCTCAATCAGGTCATTTATATTATTCTAGTTAGCAGTTCCTCTAACCTTTTTTCAAGATTCTTAGCTTCCTTGCATTGGGTTAAAAAATGCTCCTTTAGCTTGGAGGAGTTTGTTATTACCCACCTTCTGAAGCCTACTTCTGTCAGTTTGTCAAACTAATTGTCCGTCCAGTTTTGTTCCCTTGCTGGAGAGGAGTTGTGATCCTTTGCAGGAGAAGAGGCATTCTGGTTTTTGGAATTTTCAGCCTTTTTGTGCTGGTTTTTACTCATCTTCATGGATTTATCTACCTTTGGTCTTTGATGTTAGTGACCTTCGGATGGGGTTTTTATGTAGACGTCCTTTTTGTTGATGTTGATGCTATTACTTTCTGTTTGTTAGTTTTCCTTCTAACAGTCAGGCCCCTCTGCTGGAGTTTGCTGGAGGTCCACTCCAGACGCTGTTTGCCTGGGTATCACCAGTGGAGGTTTCAGAACAGCAGATATTGCTGCCTGATCCTTCCTCTGGAAGCTTCATCCCAGAGGGGCACCCGCCAGATGCCAGCCAGAGCTCTCCCGTATGAGGTGTCTGTCGACCCCTGCTTGGAAGTGTCTCCTTGTCAGGAGGCATGGGGGTCAGGGACCCACTTGAGGAGGCAGTCTTTCCCTTAGCAGAGTTCAAATGCTGTGCTGGGAGATCTGCTGCTCTCTTCAGAGCCAGCAGGCAGGAACGTTTAATTCTGCTATAGCTGCGCCCACAGCCACCCCTTCCCCCAGGTGCTCTGTCTCAGGGAGATGGGAGTTTGATCTGTAAGCTACTGACTGGGGCTGCTGCCTTTCTTTCAGAGATGCCCTGCCCAGAAAGGAGGAATCTAGAGAGGCAGTCTGGCTACAGCGGCTTTGCTGAGCAAACATCCCTGCGGCTTTGTTTACGCTGTCAGGGGAGAACCGCCTTCTCAAGGCTCAGTAATGGGGGACGCCCCTCCCCCCACCAAGCTCAGGCATCCCAGGTTGACTTCAGACTGCTGTGCTGGCAGCCAGAATTTCAAGCCAATGGATCTTAGCTTGCTGGGCTCCTTGGGAGTGGGATCCACTGAGCTAGACCACTTGGCTCCCTGGCTTCAGCCCCCTTTTGAGGGGAGTGAACGGTTCTGTCTCGCTGGTGTTCCAGGTGCCACTGGTGTATGAAAAAACTCCTGCAGCTAGCTCGGTGTCTGCCCAAATGGCCGCCCAGTTTTGTGCTTAAAACCCAGGGCCCTGGTGGTGCAGGCACCCAAGGGAATCTTCTGGTCTGCAGGTTGCGAAGACCATGGGAAAAGCGTAGTGTCTGTGCTGGAATGCACCATTCCTCACGGCACAGTCCCTCACGGCTTCCCTCGGTTAGGGGAGGGAGTTCCCCAATCCCTTGTGCTTCTTGGGTGAGCTGACACCCCACCTGGCTTCTGCTCACCCTCCGTGGGCTGCTCCCACTGTCTAACCAGTCCCAGTGAGATGAGCCGGGTACCTCAGTTGGAAATGCAGAAATCACCTGCCTTCTGCATTGATCCTGTTGGGAGCTGCAGACCAGAGCTGTTCCTATTCGGCCATCTTGCCAGCCTGTGGAGGTTTTAAAAACTATTTTTTAATTGTAGAAAGTAACATATTGAAAAGCATATAAACACGATTTATACTTTGGTGAGTTATTAAAATGTGGATACATAGTCATTGCCACACAGGTCAGGAAATAGAATATTGCCAGCATCTTGGTGCCATTCTTGCACACCTTCCCAATAGCACATCTTCCTTTCTTCTAAAGCAGGGTTCCCCAAGCCCCGGGCCACAGACCGGTACCAGTCCGTGGCCTGTTAGGAACCAGACCATACAGCAGGAGGTAAGTAGTAGGCCAGTGAGCATCACTGGTTGAGCTCCGCTCCCTGTCAGATCAGTGGCGGCATTAGATTCTCATAGGGGCATGAATCCTCTTGTGAACTGCACATGCAGGGGATCTAGGTTGCACGCTCCATATGAGAATGTGACTAATGCCTGATGATCTGAAGTGGAACAGTTTCTCATCCCAAAAACACATCCCCCCCATCCCTGCCCCTGCCCTGGTCCATGAAAAAATTGTCTTCCGCAATGGGAGATGGGTGCACCAGAATCTCACAAGTCACCACTAAAGGACTTAAAATACCACCTGTTCCCCAAAAACCTATGGGAATAAAAAAATTTTTAAAAGAGAAATATCTGAAACAGTAATTACTGAGAATTTTCCAAGTTAATGTCAGACACCATACCACTAATACAGGAAGCTTTCTTATTTTGAATGGAAGCCAGAAGAAAAATGCACTTTACCTGTAGAGGAGCAGAACATTCAACTTCTCCTCAGAAACCATGTAAGGAAGAAGAGAGTGGAGTGAAATATTTAAAAATATTGATTTAAAATGTTGAGAGAAACACCTTACATTATTAAGAACATGAGCTCAGATACCTCTAGGGATCTGGATTAAGAGAGCCTTTGAATGACTGAGTTCCACCTGTCAAGACTCAGATTCCCAGCAGGGTCAGATATGCCCAACAGGTGTGATCATCCCACATGTGGCCGATGGCACAGGGTACTTTGATTAACCAGATGCTGGCAGCAGCCATCACCCGCACTCCCTGGTCATCACAACTACAGCACCATGTTTTCACCCCTCCCAGCCCCAGAGGTTGTGGAGCAGCATATTGAGGATCAGTGCACTGCATGATTCCTAAAGCTGTTTGCATTTAAAACAATCAGATACATTTCTATTGCTGAGCGAAGGTTGTTTGCCTTTTTTTCTTTTTTAGACAGTCTGGCTGTCTCACACAGGCTGGAGTGTGGAGTGCAGTGGTGCTATCCTAGCTCACAGAGGCCTTGAACTCCTGGGTCCAAGCGATCCTCCTGCTTCAGCCTCTAGAGTAGCTGGGACTATAGGCATCTGCTATTATGCATGGCTAATTAAAAAAAAATTTTTTTTTTTTTTTTAGAGATGGGGTCTTGGTATGTTGCCCAGGCTGGTCTCAAACTCCTGGCCTCAAGCGATGCTCCTGTGACCGCCTGCCAAATGCTGGGATTACAGGCATGAGCCACTGTTCCAGGCCTGCAATTTTTTTTTTTTTTGAGACAGAGTCTCGCTCTGTTGCCCAGGCTGGAGTGCAGTGGCGTGATCTCGGCTCACTTGCAAGCTGTCTCCCAGGTTCATGCCATTCTCCTGCCTCAGCCTCCTGAGTAGCTGGGACTATAGGCGCCCACCACCACGCCTGGCTAATTTTTTGTATTTTTAGTAGAGATGGGGTTTCGCTGTGTTAGCCAGGATGGTCTTGATCTCCTGACCTCGTGATCCGCCCGTCTCTGCCTCCCAAAGTGCTGGGATTACAGGCGTGAGCCACAGCGCCCAGCCCCGGGCCTGCAATTTTATTTGAATAAAATGTTTATCTCTTTTATCAAAAAGTTCTTCATTTTACTGGGTTCCCAAATATCTAAACTGATCTGCATCTAGTGCCATATGAAATATATAAGAAATTCATCAGTTTGTTAGTTTCTTCAGTTTCTTTCTTTCTTTTTTTTTTTTGAATCAGTCTCACTTTGTCTCCCAGGCTGCAGTGCAATGGTGCGATCTCGGCTCACTGCAACCTCTGCCTCCTGGGCAAGTGATTCTCCTGCCTCTGCCTCCCAAGTAGCTGGGATTACAGGCTCCTGCCACCACGCCCAGCTAATTTTTGTTATTTTCAGTAGAGATGGGGTTTCACCATGTTGGCCAGGCTGGTCTCAAACTCCTGACCTCAGGTGATCTACCCACCTCGGCCTCCCAAAGTTCTGGGATTACAGGTGTGAGCCACTGTGCCCCGCCTCTTCAGTTTGTTTCTTTAAGGACACAGACTTTAGAGCCAGACCCTGGATTCATATTCCACAATCATAGCTCTGCTGTTTACTAGCAGTTACTTCCTTTCAGTTTTTACATAATCTTACTTTGGGCAATTATGTAATCTCTTGGTGCCTCTGTAAAATGGAGATGATAATAGTACCCATTTCATAGTGTTGCTGTAATGATTAAATTAGTATGAATAAAGTATTTAATATATTGCCAAGAGCATAGTATAAATGTATGCAAGTATAAACTATTATTATATTTATAAAATGAGATATTACTAATTAAATTTCACACAGGCAACATAAAAATACCTTAAAATTTTTTTTGGTGGGGAATTACCTTTTAAAAATTAAATTACTGGCTGGGCACGGTGGCTCACGCCTGTAATCCCAGCACTTTGGGAGGCAGAGGAGGGCGGATCACTTGAGGTCAGGAGGTCGAGACCCACCTAGCCAACATGGTGAGACCCCGTCTCTACTAAAAATACAAAAATTAGCCGGGCGTGGTTGTGTGTGCCTGTAATCCCAGCTATTTGGGAGGCTGAGGCAGGAGAGTCGCTTGAACCCAGGAGGTGGAGGTTGGAGTGAACCAACATCGCACCACTTAACTCCAGCCTGGGAGATAGAGTGAGACTTCGTCTAAAAAAAAATACATAACATAAAAATAAAATTAAATTACTTCATCTGGAGAAGCGTTTTGCTGTGGCATTTAGCTTAGAACTGTACTATGAGGAATACCGGTGAATTATTCATTCCTTAATTCAGTATTTTTTGAGTGTTTGCCAGGCATATGCTGCATTCTAGGAAGACAGGGAATTTACACACCAGTAGAGGAAGCAGTAACTAAGTGAACGAATAAAGCCCAGGATAATTAACTGGAATCAGCAGAAAGGATTTGTTGTGTGCATGAAGCAGATGAGAGGCCTGGGCTGGACCGTGGTGAGCCGGGGAGAGAGGAAATAAGGGCTGTCAGAGACGGTGCTGGAGCCATGTTTTGCAGGGTCTTCAAGACTCCAGCAAGCAGCTGGGAGTATCTACGGGGAGTTTAAGTTTCTTTTCAAGGAAGCGTGAAGAGAGGTTTTACCCAGGGGAATGTGCTGGTCTCATTTACATTTGCTAAAGTTTTTTCTGTCTACTGCATAGAGAATGAATTGGAGACGGGCAGGCCCAGCCTGGCAGTAGACAAGTGCAACACTCCAGGGCTAGGCTGAGGGGTGGCAGTGAGGTGGAAGGAAGTGCATGCAGTCAAGTCGGATCACACACATTTATTTTGGTGGTAGACTTGACAAGTGGTGATAATAGCTTGGATGAGGAAGACAATGAGGAGGCACGGACATTATCTAGATTTTTGGCTAAGTGCCATTTTGACAGTTGCATATATTCCCTCTATTATTAAACTTTCTTTTCATTTAGACATGATCCTTCTCAAAACTGTAAATGTTCTAGTGTGTGTGCTGCCCAAGTGAACATGAAGACTGCACATTTTTTAGGTATTTTAAAACTTTCCCAATCTAGATTTTTTTGCACTGCAGCCAAATTGTACAGTCGTTTCAAATTTCTTCTTGTTTTCTTGTTTAGTAATGGGAACCTCCTTTGTTGATATCTTGGGTATTTAATTGGGAGCATTTTACCTGTTAATTATGGTTGTTGAGGATTTTAAACTCACTTTATTTACCACTAGTCTTTTGAAATTACATTGCTGAATATCCTGCCTGCCCTGGGGAGTGTCAGAGCCTGTGAAGGCCTGCACCTGTTGAGAGGCAGCCTTCCCTCCTCTGCGATTCCTGCTTCTGGCTTCCATGGGTAATGAAGGGTTGTGGGATGGGAGGGGCACCTGGAGCCGCTGAGCCAGCTCCACCTGAGTCTCACTGTGTAACTCCATTGTTCTTTTTAGCATGGCCTTCAGGGGTAGGAAGTCAGGCTTATG
This sequence comes from Pan paniscus, assembly GCF_029289425.2. Taxonomy (NCBI): domain Eukaryota; kingdom Metazoa; phylum Chordata; class Mammalia; order Primates; family Hominidae; genus Pan; species Pan paniscus. Next base: position 44,198,530 of record NC_073260.2, read on the forward strand.
AGATTTTATCTACTGTCACTGGGACTAGTATACCTCCTCAGTAAGTGGAATTTATTATTATTTTACTAAAATATGGTTTCTTCGTGTGAATGAAGTGAGATCAAGCATATAAAGCAATCTTTAGTTAAAAGATTGCTTAAATTGTTACATGTGGGATGAATTATTTTACTTTTTTGTAAGAAATGAAGAGAAACTGGGAAAAAAATTCGTTAGACAGTAATGCATAGAGATTTTTTTACACCTAAATGAGAAGCCAGAAATTCGTATAAAACATAAGAACTTCAAAAACATTTCTTAGGCACAGACTATTATTAAACACTCATGGATGTTTTTTATTTTCTATTACATTAAAATACTCAAGTCAACTTCATATTCAGAACATTTAAAAATAGCTCAATCTTAAAAAGAAGATATAAAGTATTATCAGCTGTGCTTTTTGTGCATAATTAGCGTGTGCCTGTGGAGGTATAAAGACTTCTAGCCTAATGATAGTATCATGATAAAAAGTTCAGATGGTAAAAATTGGAGCTCCAGCTGGATGACATGTTTTATAACAATTCAAAGATGGCTCCAGCATAGAAGCCATGCTATTTTAGTTCTTTGTAATCCCTCCTTCACCCATCAATGGGTCGTGAAGGCACTGATAAAAGAGCCTTTTAGAAATGCTTCTATTTGTTCCCTTTCTTACAGATTTAATGTGTGCCCACCATTTCCTTCAGTGCTGGACAGGCTGCTGTGAAGGGACATCACCTTTTCGCTTTTTCCAAGATGGCTCAAGATTCAGTAGATCTTTCTTGTGATTATCAGTTTTGGATGCAGAAGCTTTCTGTATGGGATCAGGCTTCCACTTTGGAAACCCAGCAAGACACCTGTCTTCACCTGGCTCAGTTCCAGGAGTTCCTAAGAAAGATGTATGAAGCCTTGAAAGAGATGGTAAGTAGTGGACCAGAATAATGAAATTATTTTCTGACTTCAGGGACTCTACCAGATTTCACCAAGACAGAATGCCACCCAGAATCGGGACTTGTGGTATTGACTGAAGTGCCGATGGATTAGGAAGACAAATTACTCAAGAGCTGGTTTCCTAGTCTCCGATTTATTATATTATTATAATTTCTTCTTGAGTAGCTGTATTGTTACATGACACTTCCTGACCAAGCAAGTTGTTCTTAAATAATCAAGATTTCATGCTTGTTGTCAAGTAGTAAATGGGATTCTTTTGAAGGCCTTTGTGTCCCTTGAATCTTGGAGAATTTGCTACATGCTTAACCCTTCTTCAACCCTCTTGTCAAGTGGGCTGTCCTAAGAGTTGATAAATATTAAGATCTCTTCTTATAATACTTTTTATAAATATTAAGATTTTGAGTATCTTTACTATTATATAATTTATTATTTTCAAAATTTAATATATTTTCATTTTGATGTCATGTTTCTTTTATTATGATAGATATTTTTATGATTTAGCACATGTTGTTATATTATGAGCTAGTATTTTGTATTTAATTTCAAAATGAAAAGCAAAATTGTCACTTAACAAAGTGTTCTTGTGTTAAGCTTTTCTTCCCTTAATCAAAGAGTAAATAGGAAATTTGAAGAATAATTTGTATTGATAATATGAGTTCATATGTCTTTAGAAACTATAAGGAAAGATACAGTCTGTGTGAACAACCGATGCTAATTTTTAAAATTGTTTTTTTAATGAGACATATGTAACTTGACCTTTATATGGTCCCAAAAAATCTAGGACCAGGCTTGATGCTGGGACACATGTGAGAGATGTTTTGCTGCAGTAGCAGAAAGTGCCCATTGTGTCGGCTTACCTGCATGTTATCCTAGTTTGCTTTTATTTTTGAACTTTTATGAAAGGTAACAAGTGGAAAAAGGTCCGGTTTTACAATAGCATGCATGTGTGTTTTTAAATCTTAAGCTGTTTTCTATTTGGTTGATCCTTTTTCTATTTCAGGGTTTAGATTGTTACAGACTATGATGTCATTTGCCATACAGTACTCAAAATAGTAATAAACAGATATATACATTTATGCTTTGGCTGCTTTTATTTCTTTTTACAAGTTCCAGAGTTCTCATCCCTTTAAACCTTCTTCTTTGAAATAGTCTTACTGGAGCTGAGTTCGTAACCTCTCTTATGTTAGAATAAAAAAACCAGGATAAAGATACGGGATTATATAGTTATTAATCACCAATAATGTGTTTTCAACTCTTAAGGAGTCTTTGTTATTTTTAAATAAAGTAGCCTTTACTGACTATTAAGTATGAGTAGAATTAATTTTGCAACACAATTGATTTTACCTATGTCATACATCTTAGTTTGGTGACCCCATTTAAGGATGGAGTAAGTTGGTTGGTTGCTTTTTAAACTTTATTTGAATAACTTACCTAAAGATCTTCTCTAATCCTTTTGTGCTTACTTTTAAAAATGGTATACTAAACAAGAAGCATTCACGTTCCCTCAATCTATAATGTCAGTTCAGTATTTCTAAGTTGCATAATGCCTTTACTGACCAAAATTTATTTTTCTTTCACAGGATTCTAATACAGTCATTGAAAGATTCCCCACAATTGGTCAACTGTTGGCAAAAGCTTGTTGGAATCCTTTTATTTTAGCATATGGTAAGAATCAAAAACGTGTCCTCTCAAAATGGCTATTTTAATCTTTGCATTGTTTCACAGAGGCTTACATTATGAACCTTTCTCCTAGTTTTTTGTTTTTTAATGGAACAACTTATCAAATGTATTCATTGTTCTATTACAAAGATGGCTTCCTATACTGTTGTCCATGTATGTGTGTGTAGGTTTGTATAGATAAACACACACACACACACGCGTGCACGCACCCGTGCAGATCTTCAGGAAAATAGAGCTCTTCGTATTAGAGGACAGAAACTCCCAGATGATTTAAATATCTACTTTTGCCTGTAATCACTTTCATAACTTCATTTTAAATTCAATATAAAATGGCTATACTAATGATACTGAGTTAATTTTGTTTCACGGTTTCATAACTCACACACTCTTTCCCATGTTGTAAAGTCATTCTTCAGAGTGTGAATCCTGCCGTGACTTTGCCTTTGACATTGGCTGCTTTGACTTTATTTAAGGATGCCATTTTGGTTTTATCCAAGGTGGAGATGAATGTGGGGGCACTTTGGGGAGGTATTCCTTCACTGAGCTCCTGTCTGCTGTCCAGTCTCATTTCCTGTTTCATCTTTCACAGCTATACCTCATGGTGGTAGCCGGGTCCTATTACTAACAGTGCCTGAAGGCACTTTGTGTCAGGATTCCTTTCACACTCATTCTCCTTTGAAATAGCCTTACTGGGCTGAGGTAGGAGCTGCTGGGAGTGTCTCCATGGCCTCCAGCATCTCCCTTTAATACACTTACTTCACTGTCTGATGCCCTGGAAGACAGCATGCCTCTCGAGAACAGGAACCATGGTTTTAGTTCTCTTTGTTGTCCTAGGGCCTCCCAAGGAGCATGGCTGAGGTTTGCTTTGGATTGACTGTATTATTAGCTAATGTAATATTTATTTTTAAGATTTTTTAAAGTCAAAGACTAATTGCATAATATAATGACATTAGAACCCAAAATAAAATGAATATTCCCCTTTGATGTTTTAAAGAATCATACAGTTTCCCATTTATAGGTTGTCATAGTCATTATTGGAAGAGACGTGAACTAGGCAGGAAAGGGACAATATGTGTGTTTAGCCCTGTGAGCAGGCGTGCATGGACGCCCACACTCTCAGCCTTCCTCACTCTACCCCACCCTCGTATGTCCCTCCTCCTTCCCACTTATACCTCTTCCCCCAACCCCTGAACTTCTTCAAGTTCTTGATTCAAAATGGCAAAACTAGTGAGGCAGCAATGTGTTTGCCCACCAGGACCACGCTTACCTGTCCTAGGTTTACCTATTGCAGTTAGGTCAGTGTTTCTCAAACATCTTTGACCAGAAATACATTATGTATATGCATATGCACATGGATATGCACACACACACAGTGAAACACATCTCATGAAAGAATGCATACAATGGCACCCCCCTTAGACTTTCTGCACTTTCAGTTACTCACAGTATAGTGCAATAAGATTTTGAGAGAGATGGAGAGATCACATTTATGTAACTTTTTTTTTTTTTTTTGAGACAGAGTTTTGCTCTTGTCAACCCAGGCTGGAGTGCAATGGCACCATCTCGGCTCACTGCAACCTCCGCCTCCCGGGTTCAAGCGATTCTCCTGCCTCAGCCTTCCAGGTAGCTGGGATTACAGGTGCCTGCCATCACACCCAGCTGATTTTTGCATTTTTAATAGAGATGGGGTTTCACCATGTTGGCCAGGCTGGTCTCAAACTCCTGACCTCAGGCGATTCACCCGCCTCGACCTCCCAAAGTGTTGGGATTACAGGTGCGAGCCACCGTGCCTGGCCTAAGGATTTAACAATGACAACAATACAATAAATCAACTGTAACAATATAGTGTAGTACATAACTTCTATTACACTATATTGTTACAGTTGATTTATTGTATTGTTGTCATTGTTAATCCCTTACTATGCCTAGTTTATAAGTTAAACTTTATCATAGGTATGTGTATAGGAGAAAACACTGTATTTAAGGTTTGGTACTATTCTCAGTTTCAGACATCCCCTGAGGGTCTTGGAATATTTCCGCCATTGATAAAGAGGGACTATTGTATTATTAGTCTGTGCAGTCCATGTTCACTATGCTGTTCATAGTGAATGGTGTTCATGACCCGAGACTGGATTTCATAACCCTTGATGCTTCTTGACCAGAAGTTTGAAGAACATTGATCTAGGCCAATATTGATGGCAGGAAAAAGGAAAAGAAATTGTTGAATGACTTTCATTTAAAAGCAGTACCCATTGTTAGGGGCTTCATGGATTTATTAATTGCTTTTTAGAAAGAAAGAAATACTACGTCCTTTAAATGTACATCGTGGATGTAATACATCCTCAAGTCAGAAATGTGAGAAACATGGGGAGGTTTATGATGTCGTGTGAGAGGCATTGCTCACTTTGAGCTGGGCACTGTTCTCTGTGGGCTACATAATGGACCTAATTAATTCTTGATGACAGTGTTGCAGGGTAGATAATTATGAATTAGAGTCAGTAAGTCGCTTTCCCTAGAATACAACACTAAGAAGAGCCAGAACCCCACTCCTCATGTGACTTTAAAGTCCACCTTCTGTAATGTTCTGTCCCTATTGGATCACATCTTGTGATCGAAGTGTTCCAGTCTTGGCATTCCCACTAGCCAGCTTTACTTGCACATACATATTAATTCAGCAGGTATTTACCAAGTGTTGGGGTTTTTTTTATTTTTTATTTTGAGACAAAGTCTTGCTCTGTTGCCTAGGCTGGAGTGCAGTGGTGCGATCTCGGCTCACTGCAACCTTTGCCTCCCGGGTTCAAGGGATTCTCCTGCCTCAGCCTCCTGAGTAGCTGGGACTATAGGCACCCACCACCACATCCAGCTAATTTTTTGTATTCTTACTAGAGATGGGGTTTCACCGTGTTAGCCAGGATGGTCTCAATCTCCTGACCTTGTGATCTGCCCGCCTCGGCCTCCCAAAGTGCTGGGATTACAGGCGTGGGCCACTGCACCCAGCCTACAAAGTGTTTTTTTTTGTGTGCCAGCCCTTAGGAAAACGCGGCTCACTGTCTCTGCCCATTAGGAGCTTCCAGTCAGGGAAAAAGAGATATTTAAGCAGGTCAGCCTGACTCAATGTGATGGTTCTCTGAATGGGAGTAGCAGTTGCTGAGAGGAAGGAGGGTTTCTCAGGAGAGCCCCTGCTGGGGCAAACTTGAAGATGTGATTCTCTAAGACAGGGCGTCTGAACTCGTGGGGTCTCATATTTCTTCTTTGTAAAAGTAGGAGTTCAGACTGATTTATTCTGGTGTCCTTGAACTTGTATCTGTCTATGATCTTTCCTTAGCACCTTATCTGCATTACCTTGGCCCCTCTGACAACCAGAAACAAATTCTCCATCCCTTTCTGTCTCAACGCTTGTATTACCTTTTGAACTGTTCATAAATTTCAGTTTCCTGTTGAGGTATGCCCTGGCTGTGAGCTCACAGAGGTAGCTGAACGGCATGAAACTCCATTAGCAGTCAGATGTTGCCTGTGTCGCCCCTGTTGTTTCACTAGTTGGGCACTTTCTTCCTGGAAGGGATCTTTTTTTATGGTTTTATAATATCAAAATTTGCTTTTTTTTTTTTTTTTTGAGACAGAGTCTCGCTCTTTCACCCAGGCTGGAGTGCAGTGGTGCTATCTCGGCTCACTGCAAGCTCTGCTTCCTAGGTTCACGCCATTCTCCTGCCTCAGCCTACCAAGTGGCTGGGACTACGGGCGCCCGCTACCACGCCCAGCTAATCTGTTTTTTTTTTTTTTTTTTTTTGTATTTTTAGTAGAGATGGGGTTTCACCGTGTTAGCTAGGATGGTCTTGATTTCCTGACCTTGTGATCCGCCCACCTCGGCCTCCCAAAGTGCTGGGATTACAGGTGTGAACCACCACGCCTGGCCCAAAATTGCTTTTTAATTACAGTAAAAGCAAACAATTTTCATCATGGAAAAAAGTAAGTCATATGTAGTGTTCATGGAGAATAGGATCAGAAAAGGGTAATAAGGAAGGAGGGATGATTTGGAAATGAAAAGATACTGAAAAGAGAAGAGACAAAATAGATAATAATGGAAAGTTAGAGAATACCTTTTTATTCGATGATGTCCTCAGCATAAAAATACTGCCTTCACCTTCTGAAATTCTGATCCATTGCTTCTAACTCTGCCCTCATGATTAAGCATGACAGCTGTTACCTCTCTTCTTCACTATTCAGTATTCCTGTATAACAAATTTCTGCCAAACTTAGCAGCTTAAAACAGTGAATATTGTCTTAAAAATTTGCTGCCTTCATACTTTTAAACTATAGAATTAAAGTTTAAAGAATTGCTTTAGCTTTTATGTGGAATTTCAATTCCAGATATCAAAAAATAAAATACAAGATGGCAAGTGTATGTTGTTATCTTCCTTTCCTTTCCACTCAGTTTTAGAATCCAAATTTACACTAAGATGGGCTGTCAGTGACTGTCCCTGCAGTGAATCCCAGGCAGTTTCCCATCTCACTTAACATGCCCTGTGGGATGCTCCAGCCTGAGCTCAGGGCCTCCAGGGAGGAGCCTGACAGATGCCAGCCCCTGGAGTGAGTGCTGGTGGCACTTGTGAATAACAGTCCATGGCTCATGTTTGTAAATTGCCTAAGCAAAGCAAACTGTAAGCTCATTAGCAGTGCATTTCAGTGCATTGACTCTGGGCACGGAAAGTCACCTCCTACAGGTTGGGTGGAAGTTTCTCTGGCTCCTTCTCTTTTTTTATTTTTCTCCCAAAAAATAAAATTTTGGGAGAAAAATAAAAAATAATATACCTTTTGAACTAAGTTTGCATAATCACTCAACACCTGGGGAAACTCCCAGTTTTGGGTATTCTTTTAGATTTAAGCTTCATAAACTGACATTTCCTTTCTTTTTTTTTTTTTTTTTTTTTTGGTGGTGAATGTCTGGTTTTTGGAAATGCTCTCCATCAGATTACATTCTTTTTAACACCCTGCTGCATGTGTAAGGATGCCATTGGATGCATCTGTCACACTTACTACATGAAGCTAGGTAGAATTTCTTCTAATATTGAAACTATGGGAAGCATAACAGTCACATTTTTAATTAGTGGCATTGGTTAAACCTGAAGAATCCTAGGATCTTTAGTGGTTAAATTATATGACTCTTGAAATGAACTGATCTCAGGCAAGCCAGTGCTTTATAATGCTTTATTTGAGCTCATAAAAGCTAGGGGAAAAAAATGAATGGCCTCAGAATAACCCCTGATAAAGTTTTTTCAGAGATGTTAGTTATTGGAAAAGCATAAGCTATGTATGTTCACAGGGAAAAAAATGGGTTTAAAAATTACTGTTAGCATTATTTAGTTTGTGGATAAAAATACAGAAGTCACTTACTAGAGTTGGTATTGTTCTTATTTCTTTGTTAATGAAGTCCTTAGAAATGCTGGGTTTTGGCCAGGCACGGTGGCTCATGCCTGTGATCCCAGCACTTTGGGAGGCCATGGCAGGAGGATCACTTGAGCTCAGGAGTCGGAGACCAGCCTGGGCGACATGGTGAGATCCAGTCTCTACAAAAAATACAAAAATTATCCGGGTGTGGTGGCACACACCTGTGGTCCCAGCTACTCAGGAGGCTGAGGTGGGAGAATCGCTGGAGCCCGGGAGGTGGATGTTTCACTGAGCTGATATCATGCCACTGCACTCCAGCCTGGGTGACAGAGCGAGACCCTGTCTCAAAAAAAAGAGAAAGATTGGGTTTATTAGATTGCAGAAGATGAGGCGGTAGAGAGTACTGATTCCAGGCACCGGCTGTCTTAGCCTCACCTCCATGGCCTTGTAAAGTCTGAAGTTGCTTTTCCCTAGCTCGGGTACTGACATCTTCAGTTTCTAGGCCCCATTTTTGTTTCTTAATTGTGTTATAAAATCATCCGCTGGAATAGACTCAGTCACCACAAAAGGAAAAAGAAAGTAGCTCATCAAGTAGATGTTCCTGCAAAATGTAAGATTTCAAAGTTCAGATTTTCATTGCATGTTTGGTAAAGTTTTATATTTTAAAGAATTTACATTTTAGAGTAAAAGAGCATGTAAGAGACTTCAATTTTATCCAAAGCACTTGGTACTAGAAATATATTTTAAAACAATCCTTTTTATTAAATTTCTTTTTAACAAGTGGAGCTATTTTGGCAAATTAAAAAATTAAAAGATTAAATCACAAATATTGGCTACCAACTGCCTATAACCATTAAGTTGCCTTAGAAAGGTCGAAATTACTAACCGTTTGAAATGTGAAAAAACTGATCATGAAAAAAGCCCAGTTCTCGTAGTTCTTTCCATCATTCTCGTTTGGCTTTAAAAATTGATACTGTTACAGAAAGGAAATTGACCACACAAGAGTTAAGTGATCCCAAGGCCACAAGAAGGACAAAACCCCACAAAGTTAAGTTTAGGGAATTCTGAAGGACAGCTAGGAGAGCAAAGATAGAGTGAGGGAAAATATTCCTGTCAGCAGAAAGAGAATGTGCAAAGTATGGTGGCGAGAAAGTAAATGTTATATTCAGGGATACTTGTTCTGTGAACTTAGTAGTTTGAGATTTTCCTAAATATAATGTTTACAGTGTTTTTATATTAATGATTTTTTCTGCTTGATAAAACTTATTAAGTTTTCCTTTTTGTAGATGAAAGCCAAAAAATTCTAATATGGTGCTTATGTTGTCTAATTAACAAAGAACCACAGAATTCTGGACAATCAAAACTTAACTCCTGGATACAGGTAAGAGAGTAAATCTTGCTCTGCACTTCTTTGAATTAAATTGATTATTTAAAAGTGCTGCTTAAAAAATTTTTGGGGGGGGTGGAATCCAGTTCTATGATGTTTTAGAAACTTTTTCAAACATACCCTTCACTGTTACATTATCTTGCTGAGTAAAAAGTTTTTCAAGAGATTTCAATTTTGCTTGACTGTGAATTCCAAAAGATACCAGTCTTTAGGATGAAGACCTAATGTTGAGTGGTTTTGAAAAGTTTCTTTCAGGTGATTAAGATAATGTATTCCATTTCACTCTAGCAATTGCTATCCTTCAAAAAATTGTTTTTCCCTATCAACCTGGTTTAAATTCCTTTCCACATGCTTCCATGCCTCTCTCAAAATCTATTTTGTAGTGAAATGAAAATTCAGCAGTGCGGTGGGAGCAGCACTCTTTATTTTGTGTCCCGAAGTTGGTGCCTGAGCCAGCATATGCACAGACTGGATCTTGGTGCTGCGCGGCCTCTGCTGCTCACTCACACTTTCCAGTTGGCTATCTACTGTGCTAGTCCAGATAGCTGACAGCTTCCTAGATTTCCCTGTCTGCTTCTGCTTTCTCCTGAAGGGTAGGCATAAGGTAGAGATGTGGTGAGGCTGGGCTGCAGCTGCCCTCACCAGCAGCGCATTGGCTGTTCTTTTCTGTTCCCCGCACTGCCTTGCTGCAGCAACCCCAGGACTGGCTGATGCCTGTCAGACTCCACTTAGTATGCATGTGGTTCAGATCAGCTGCTTAGTATTATGAAATCATCCAACCAGATTAGTGCATATGGTTTTGTCTATCAGTCTGACTGGTGATATCGTTACATTCACTGCTTTTTACTATTTCTTTGTTTTAGACAAAATTGCTAACAGATGATGAAGACAATATTTATATTTTTCTGTTTGAAAGATAGAAGGGAGTGAGAGGGATTGGGCAATGTAAGGAAAGAATACAAACTTTAACTGGAAGGAAAATTAATGTAAGGAACTGAAGAAAGGAACAGATAAGTAGAATTAGGGAAGAAAGAATGTGTAACAAGGCTGAAGAAACAAAATGACATATTTAGTCCTTAATTTTTTTAATTGTTGCTTTTATTGAGTATTTGATATTTTAATGAATATTTAGCATATAATTTTGTATTAGATAGCTCATTGAGTCCTGAAGTAGGCCATCTAATGAAGTGTTTTTAGAGTGACTGGGTTAACTTTCTTCATTTAACTCATGACTTTATTAGCCTGTTTAAAAATTTCTAGCCTCACATTTTATTGTTTTTCTTGTTTAATACTATATCTACTTACTAGTAGGTACTTATTAAGTATAGTTCAGGGAGTTAAAACACTTAATCTGTGCCTTCGGGGAATTCCCAGACTGGTAACCAGGTCACTCCAGGGCAGCGTGGTTGAGTTATTGCTAGAGCTGTGTTTAGGTGTGACGCTGACGTAGAGGGGGACACTTGTTCTGACAAGGGGGTTTGGAGACATTTCCTGGGGCAGGTGATGTGTTAATTGAATTCTGAAGAACAGCTAGGAGAGCAAGGATAGAGTTAGGGAGAATATTCCTGTCAGCAGAAACAGACTATGCAAAGTATGGTGGTGAGAAAGCAAACGTATTCAGGGAACTGTGGGTGCTTAGGTGTGCCTGGAACTTGGGGTTTTGTGGAGTTGGTGATGAAGCATGAAGCCAGAGAGACCAGCAAGCACAGTCCTTGCATATGACTATAGAAGGTTTTTATCTTGATGACAGTGGGGCAGCCACCAGAGTATTTAAACAGAGAAATCATGCCTGGGCGCGGTGGCTCATGCCCCAGCACTTTGGGAGGCCAGGGTGGGCAGATGATGACGTCAGGAGATCAAAACCATCCTGGCTAACATGGTGAAACCTTGTCTCTACTAAAAATACAAAAAATTAGCCAGGCATGGTGGCACGTGCCTGTACTCTCAGCTACTAGGGAGGCTGAGGCAGGAGAATCGCTTGAACCTGGGAGGCAGAGGTTGCAGTGAGCAGATATCATGCCACTGCACTCCAGCCTGGGTGACAGAGCGAGACTCTGTCTCAAAAAAAAAAAAGAAAAGAAAAAAGGAAAAAAAAAGCCAGAGAAATCATGTAGCCAGTGTGAGTTTTAGAGACTAACAGCAAAAGGAAGTTGGTTGGGAAGAGGGCAAGGATAGACGTTGGAAGCTATTGTAGTGATAAGTTGAGAAATTGCGAGGGCCTCAAAGAAATGGAGAAGGGGGCCCGATTTATAAGATATTAATAAGGCAAATACCCAGAAGGTATAATGGCAGATTAAATGTCGATACACTTAGGCATAGCTGGAAATGTACAGAGAGCAGGTGAATATCCCATTCTCAGGAGAGCAAGCTGATTTGCTGGCAGAGGGTTGAAAGTCAGCCACCTGTGGGAATAGTGGAAGCCTTAGGTGAGGTAAGGTCTGCTCCCAGAGAGTGCTGGGGTAGGGGCCCAGGGGAACTAGAGAGAGCCTTGGGGAGACACTGACCTTAAGGGGAAGTGGAAGAATGATTGATGCTACAGAATGTAAGGAGGGGTCCAAGAAGTAGAAGGAGAGAAGCAACGGAGAATGAGTGCTCATTCATATTTAATGCCATACAGCAGTGCTGTCCAGTAGGAATAAAATACATGCTGCATAGACAATGGTAAACTTTCCAGGTGCTGCTTTAAAAAACATAAAAAGAAATAGTTAAAATTAATTTTAAGAAGATATTTCACCTAATTCAGTATATTCCAAATACCATCATTTCAACATTTAATCATTATTAAAGTTACTGAGATTATTTATAATCTTTTTCATGATGTATCTTTGAAATCCGCTGTGTATGTTATGCTAACACTTATATCTACGTGTTGTATCTTCATTCAGATGTTAAATTTTCTTTGGAAATTCTTGATCTGTATTTAGATTTTATAAAATGTAGGGTTGAAAAAGTAGATTCACATACCCAAGTTGTTCCGAGGAATTTTATAACTGAATCAAGTATCGGTATTTAAATTAAAATTGAATTAAAATTAAATACTAAGTTCAGTTATTCCCTGGTGCTTACTGCACGGCAGTGCTCTGCAGCCACATGTGGCAGGCGGCCGCCGTGTTGGACAGGGCAGCTGTGGAGCATACAGCAGAAGGATCAAGAAACACTACTTGGATTTAGCCACTGTGAGCAAAGACTCGGTGAGGAGAGGTTTAGTGAGAGGTGGAGGGAAACAGCCAGATTGCTCCAGATCGAGAAATGTTGGAGAGGTGAGGAAGCAGAGATGATAAACTTCACTCTTTCAAGAAACTTGGCAGTAAAGGAGGGACAACTTTGGCAATGAAGGGGGTGATAGCCAGACTAGGGTGGGGTTGGCTGAATTGAGCAAGTCCCAAACATGCTTTACATTGAGATGAAAATGTGGGTAGGGAACAGGTGAGGACATGGGAGGTTGGGAAAACAGTTTCCTTCCTCAGTTACCAAGCAAGCCTGAACTAAATAACATGAACCGATAAAAAGATGTCTAGGAACATATTAATGATTTAACTCTTAACAATTTATTATTAACATATTAATTATTTAACTCTTAACAACTCTAAAGCTAATTACATTGCCCATCATCAGTCAGTACATACATAATCTCATGTTGGTTATAAATGCAGCAAGATAGAAGATAGTCTGTAGGTTGGTTTATAAATCAGTTCACATCTCGGGTATACTTAGAGGTGATATTTTCTTCATGGAGGTTTTAGAGTGACATAGTACCTGTTAAAGATGTGTACCTTGTCATCCAATATCCTTGTGAAAATTATAAAACAGCCATATTTTAATGTTTGCTAGTTCATTCAGCAAGCATTTATTAGGGCCTACCATGTGCTAGGATGTTCTAATTGTGGTAATAAAATCTTGGGTCTGTGTTACTGGAGCATTACAAGTATGATTGAAATACTCTAAATCAAAAACTAAGAATTTCTACAGTAAATTACAAAATTCAGTAAACATTCAAATTAATTAATAAATTTGAAAATGATAGACTGAGTTGTATTTTTAGCACAGAGAAGAAATAATTCTGTTTGACACTTGACATGTTAGCATGTGTTATACTGGAAACACATTGATAAAATGTTTTGGAGTTTTACTGACAACCTTGAATGTGCCATCATAGAGCACCACCTCAACAGCTCTTCTTACAGTTCAGAGACGAAGTTCCGGGACTCTTTCATGTATTTTGGGAATATGTGGTCTTGAAAAATGTAGTTTTACTGGTAAATCCACTGAACAGATACTCTTTGAGCACCTACTGTTTGCCAGGCACAACTATAGAGGCTGAGGATACAGCACTGGACCTAGAAAGACAGTCTGTTCTCAGATGCTACAATAGATGGGGAAGGTTTCCAGGGCCTGCCAAATGTAAGAGGATGCCTGTCTTCTCTGGCAAAACCATACCACTATTATTTTTTTATTCTGATAGAAAAAAAAAAACAAAAAAAACACAACAGGGTACCAGGAACAGAGATCAAAAGGTGTTGTATTCTATCTGTATTCTCTTTTGAAATGTAATACTAAGCAATATCCAGATAGTGTCTGTCCTCTACTTTCTTCTTTTTTCAAAAAAAAAACTTATAAATTAAAAAATCTAACAGACTTACATAAAACATAAATGCCAAGCTTAATAAATTGTGACAGATCCTTGTAATCACCACCCAAGGAAATAGAACAGAACATTGACTGCTCCTGGATGTCCCTGCCCCCCATGTGCCCCTTGTTGCTTTTTTTTTTTTTTTTTTTTTTTTGAGGTGGAGTTTCACTCTTGTTGCCCAGGTTGTTGTGCAATGGCGCAATCTTGGCCCACTGCAACCTCCGCCTCCTGGGTTCAAGCGACTCTCCTGTCTCAGCCTCCCGAGTAGCTCAGATTACAGGCATGCGCCACCACACCCAGCCAATTTTGTATTTTTAGTAGAGATGGGGTTTCTCCATGTTGGTCGGGCTGGTCTCAAACTCCCGACCTCAGGTGATCCGCCCACCTCAGCCTCCCAAAGTGCTGGGATTACAGGCGTGAGCCACTGTGCCCGGCCACTTTGTGCCTTATTTAAGAAATTTTTCTGCAGTCCAAGGTCATAAAGATCTTCCATATTATCTTCTAAAAGCCTGTTGGTTTCCTTTTCCTATGTAAGTCTGTGATCCACCTGTAACTTATGGTGTGGTGTAAGGTGGTAAGTAGTCCATTTTCATCTTATTTCCACGTTGATGTCCCATTGCCTGACACCGTTATTGAAAATCATGATCTGTGGTGCTACCTTCGTCATGCATCAGGTTCCTTTGGGTGCATTTCCCACTGATCTGTGGTGCCACCTTCATCATGCATCAGGTGCATTTCCCACTGATCTGTGGTGCCACCTTCATCATGCATCAGGTGCATTTCCCACTGATCTGTGGTGCCACCTTCATCATGCATCAGGTGCCTTTGGGTGCACAGGTGTGATCCTGCATCTCTCCATTGGTTTTGTTGTTTATTTATGGTATTAATCTTAGTATCAACTTGACTGGACACAAGGTCCTGGTAACATTATTCTGTGTGTTTCTGTGAGGGTGTCTTGGGGTGAGATTAACATTTAAATTAGTTGACTGAGTAAAGCAGATTGCCCATCCTAATACGGGTGGGCCCTATCCAGTCAGCGAGAGACCTGACTAGAAAAGAAGGCTGATGCTCCCCTGAGTAAGAGAGAAGTCCTCCTGCCTGAAAGCTTTTAAACTGAGACATTGTCCTTTTTCCTGCTTTCACACTCAGACTGAAACGTCACCTCTTCCTGGGTCTAAAGCCTGCTGGCCTTCTGACTGAAACTATACCGGTGACTCTCCTGGTTATCTGGGCATTTGCGCTCTTGTGTCTCTGACTTGCTGGCTACTGTAATGGTGTTAGCTGATTCCTTATAATAAATCCCTGTGTGTGTGTGTGTCTATCTTATTGGTTCAGTTTCTCTGGATAACTGACAAATATACTATATTTATGCCAGTTCCACATTGTCATCATTAATGTGGCCTTGTAAGTATCTTGCTATCCAGGAGGAAGTTCTTCCATCTTGTTCTTCATCAAGACAGCCTTGGCTAATATTGGAACTTAGCATTAACTGTTACATAAATTTTAGGATGTGTGTGTCAGGTTTCACTAAAACACAAAATAACTTGTTGGCATTTTGATTGGCATTGTGATTAGTCAGTTTGGTGAGAATCTCAATGGCCACTATCCTCTAAGGCAAAATTGGTTTTTCTCAGTTTTGTTTACTATTAGCAAATTGAACAGTACCTGGCACGGCATAAATTTTTGAATAAATTAATGCATATATGATATGCATAAACGAATTAAAAGTTGTACAAATTTATTTTTTCAGATAATCTTCCTGATAACTTTGAAACATTTTTGCCAACTTTTAATTAGCATAACCTTTTAATGAGGCTGATGATTCGCTTGCAGAAGTGTCTGTGCTACCATTTCCCAGTTCTCTTAGGTTGCATTCATAGTAGTATTTTTAATCTCTGACTTCTTTGCAGGGATCTTTTGAAGCCAGGTGTCCATCTGATGGTTCCTTTAGTTAGATAGCATAATCAGCAGACCTTCCTTACTGGTCACATGGAGACCATAATGCATATCCTGAGAGGAAGTGGGAACCGGAGGGCTCCTGCCAGCCCTCTGTGAGGTGGAATCCCCACCCTTCCCTCAGGGTCCCACTTGGACTACTTGTGACACATGACCATCTATAACATCTAGACTGGCTAAGGTCGTAGTGTGAGTACATTTGTGAAATATTAATAAAGCTTGATTTCTTCTTACATATAAACATTCTAATGTTGTTTTCACATCTCAGTGGACTATCTTGTGCACTACTTGGAGTACACACCCCAACTTTATTAACCAGTAATAAATTTTGATAAAATCCACATTCTACCTTGGTATATGCAGCTTCTCTTCATCTTTTCTCAACCCTAATATCTCCATTTTCCATTTTTGCATCCACATATCATGAAGGCCACTCCCTGATCTTCCCAGATCCTAGCATCTTGCTGCACTAGCTCCAGACATGCCAAACCTATGCACAGATTTGTACTTGGCAGAAATTTTCTTTCCTCTCCTTGGAATGGTTTTATACCCTTACTAGCCTGGCCTGGCTGAGATATGGAAACCTAGGGAAATAATTATTGTTCAAGTTTGAATGGCAATTTAAAAGGGAAAATAAGATGATTAGTGAAAAATAGCAGAGGCAAGGTGAAATTCAGAGATGAGGCCAGGGATGTTAGCGATTCCTCTTCCACAGCTCCATCTACTATTTTTATTACTTTTAAGTAACAAACACATTACTGATATTTTTTTCTACCTGCGTTCTATTTGCTTGACTTTCTACAACCTCAGGTTTTTTTTTTTTTAAAGATTAATTGATAATTGAATTTTTGTATTTGCCTGTATAGGGGATATTTATTCATTGCTTTTCCAGTATCCATCTCCCCTCCTTTCCCACCTTCTTAATAGTACTCTGAATTTCCCAGCTGTGCATGATTCATTCTGGGTGAGAGGTATCTTATGTGGCTCCTGGAGTGGGTCCTACCTGGCTTAACCAACACAGCTTCTCTGTTCCTCTGGCCACACTGGTTGGTCAAGATGAGCCCCGTCAAGGCTGATGAGATTCAGGGCTGTAACATTTGTTTGCAAGATTGGGAAGTGGATTGTATCTTTCCTGATGAACATGAATTAAGTAGCACATAATCCCTGAAGTTGCTTTTGGTCATGTGGAACCATGAGATCAGAGCATCTCTGGAAATGGAGTTAGTTCTGACAAAACATAGCTGAGAAAAAGAGCAAGAGAAAACAGGTCATATTCACATTGTGTGGACCCTGGATCAAGTCTTTTCTAGGCATAAATGCTCGAATGTCTTTCCTTTTCTATTTGAGCTGTTTGGTTCAGGATTTTGTTACTAAAAGCCAAGAGTGTTTTGAGATAACATTGTTTGGGGCATAAAAAAACATTTCTTTGAAGGTTTTTGAAACTCAGGGACACATGGACACAATTGCAAGAAAAAAAATCTTATTTATTCAAGGATGTTATGAATAAATAGTGAATTTAATAAAGTACTTTCAGTTTCTTAAAAATTGCTCTAATTTGTATTTGTTTTTTCACTGCCATTCATTGTAGAAGATATATGCATTCAAGAAGGCATCCTTCTTCCCAGCCTCAGTTAATTTTACCCCTTTGCACAATCCTGAAATGAGTTCATAATATATGTTTGTCACTGATATGGTTTGGATCTGTGTCCCACCCAAAACTCATGTTGAATTGTAATCTCCAGTGTTGAGGGTGAGTGGGGCTTGGTGGGAGATGATTGTATCATGAGGATGGTTTCTCACAAATGGTTTAGCACCATCCCCCTGGTACTACTGTCTTCGTGATAGTTCTTGCGAGGTCTAGTTGTTGAAAAGTGTGTGGCACCTCCCTTGTTTCTCTTGCTGCTGCTCTGGCTGCGTGACATGCCTGCTCCCCCTTCACCTTCCACCATGATTATAAGTTTCCTGAGGCCTTCCCAGAAGCCAAGCAGATGCTGCAGTGCTTCCTGTACAGCCTGCAGAACCACGAGCCAGTTGAAGCTCTTTTCTTTATAATTACTTCATAAATTATTCATTGCCTCCATTACTCAGTCTCAGGTATTTCTTTATAGCAATGCGAGAATGGACTAACACAGTCAGTCAGCTTATGCTCATTTCCATGGTTGCTGAAATGGCATAGACCCAATAATTGGAGGTCACCACAAGATCTTGGCAAAAGAGAGAGTGGCCTTCAAGTAATACCTTTATTCCATGTTATAACTTACCAAATAATAAAGGACTGGTATATAAGTTTCTTTTTAAAATATCCCTCTCTTTGATTTGCACCCTTATAAGAATTCCTCTTTAGGTTAATCACGATCTCTATTCTCCACACTTGGAACTTTCAAATATAGGATTGTTGCAGGACTTTTCCCTAGTTCAGCTAAGGACGGGGTTCTTTATCCCACGGCCATGAAAATTCAGGCTTGTAGACAATTTGAATGGTGAGTGAGACTGGGTTTTACTGGGTGAAAAGGAAGAAAATGGGGAGACAGGGGCTCTCGCTAGGCCAGAGTCCCTGCTGGAGTGCTTCCCGCCTGCCATTCGAATCCCAGGGTCCTCACAGGAAGAGGAGGGGCCAGGCGCCTCCCTGCTGCAAATGTTGTGAACTTCCTGAGGCTCCACCTCAGTCAGTGGGCAGGCTGGTTGGAGTTTCTCCAGGGACCCCTGTCACCTGGCTGTCTCAGTATGACCTTGATGTATCATTTTTAGGAAACGTGTTTGCAACCACCATTGAAAAAGTAACATAGTTTGGATATTTTATGGACTTGGTTTTTACTTTCTGCAAATATTGCATATAGATCTCAGAAAAGTAAAACAGAAGGAGATAAACTCATGGTCTAAAGTAGTATTTGGTATGACAGTGGAATTCAAAGGTTCATACTTGAAATTGAACCTAATGCAAGATCAGACTGGTAAAATGGAGTGAAGTTACAAAAAGAAATCTGATAATGAGAGGTGAAGCCAGCTGGACTTCCTAGGTCAAGTGGGGACATGGAGAACTTTTCTGTCTAGCTAGAGGATTGTAAACGCACCAATCGGCGCTCTGTATGTAGCTAAAGGATTGTAAACACACCAATCAGCACTCTGTAAAAACAGACCAATGAGCACTCTATGTCTAGCTAAAGGATTGTAAATGCACCAATCAGCACTCTTTAAAAACATACCAATCAGCGCTGTGTGTCTAGCTAAAGGATTGTAAATGCACCAATCAGCACTCTGTAAAAATGGACCAATCAGCACTCTGTAAAATGGACTAATCAGCAGGATGTGGGCGGGACCAAACAAGGGAATAAAAGCTGGCCACTCCAGCCAGCAGCGGCAACCAGCTTGCTTGGGTCCCCTTCCACACTGTGGAAGCTTTGTTCTTTCACTCTTCACAATAAATCTTGCTGCTGCTCACTCTTTGGGTCCACACTACCTTTATGAGCTGTAACACTCACTGCGAAGGTCTGCGGCTTCACTCCTGAAGTCAGAGAGACCATGAACCCACCATAAGGAAGAAACTCCAGACACATCTGAACATCTGAAGGAACAAACTCTGGACACACCATCTTTAAGAACTGTAACACTCACTGCGAAAGTCCGCGGCTTCATTCTTGAAGTCAGTGAGACCGAGAACCCACAAGAAGGAATAAATTCCGGACACAATAAGGTTAAATAATTTTGCATGGGAGACTGGTTCTTTATTCATCCATGGGCCAGATGCAGCATAGAAAGCAAGGTATGTGCTTCCAAAGATATCTCACCCCTGAAAGGAACCTTGAGCTCTCGAAACCACTCACTGGTATGAGGAACAGTTAGATTGCACTCCAGGTGGTGGTGTGACTGCACTGCAGCCGCACTACACCGCGCGGAACCCTGGCTCCTCAGACAGACCTCTTTCACTAGGCTGGAACTGCTGGGGGATGGCACAGGGCTAAGTCTTCATTGTGGCTTTAAAGAAATACCTGCATTGATTTCTGAATGGCAAACTTAAAAAAATTTTTTTTTTACTGAAATAATTAAGGAAGCAACCATTTAAAGAGGATTTGTCAGCTTTTCAGACATTATATTCCGCAGAGTTGGGCCATGTCTTTTTGTTCATGTTCTTTTTTGTTTTGTGTTGTAACTCATAGCAGGCACAAAATAAAAAACTACTGAATGGATAAAATTATTTAAAATTTAATAATTCAGAATTTTTTCCCTTCTCTTTTTCTAAAAGGTAAGACTACCCAGAATTTTATTTTGAAGTGATCTGTTACAAGATCACTGGAAAGAGCCATGAAAGAATTACAATGTGTGTGTGTGTGTGTGTGCGCGTGTGTACATGTGTGCACACAAGCACTGACAGGTCCTAAGTCCACATCTCCAGGTCGAACCTTTCCCCTGAGCCCCACATTTTCAACTGCCGGTGTGACATCTCCACTTGGGTGACCATGAGTATCTCAAATTAAACATATTCCAGATTAATTCCTGATCTTTCCCCCAAAACTTTATTCTCCCTCCAGGCTTCCTTAACTCAGTTAAAAGGCAGCTTCATTCTTCCTGTTTCCTCAGGTCAAAAGCCCTGGCATCATCCTTGGCTGCTCTTACTCTCCCATCTCACCTCAAGTCTATCAATCCATCCAGTCTGTTGATTTTTATCTGTGACACATGTCCAGAATCTGACCACTTCCTACCAGCCTCACTGCTTCTACCCCCATCCACGCCACTGTTGCCCTCTCCAGGAACATTGCAGTATCTTTGTGTGTGCTCTCCTAGAGTCTCAACCAGAAGGATTTTTTTTTTTTTTTTTTTTTTTGAGAAGGAATCTCACCCTGTCGCTCAGGCTGAAGTGCAGTGGTGTGATCTCAGCTCACTGCAACTTCCACCTCCTGTATTCAAGCGATTCTCCTGCCTCAGCCTCCCAAGTAGCTGGGATTACAGGCGCCTGCCACCACACCCAGCTAATTTTTGCATTTTTAGTAGAAATGGCGTTTTGCCATGTTGGCCAGGCTGGTCTTGAACTCCTGACCTCAGGTGATCCACCTGCCTTGGCCTTCCAAAGTGTTGGGATTACAGGTGTGAGCCATCGTGCCCAGCCGAGAAGGATCTTTTTAAGTGTCTCTGTTCAGGAGCCTCGGGTAGGTTCCTGTCTTATTCAAAGTGAAATGCAAAGTCCATGCTTGGCTCATGAGGCCCTCTGTGACCTGGCTGTGGGGTGTTACTGATCTTCTCTCATATTCTCACTTCTCTCAGCCACAGTGGCCTCCTCACTATTCCCCATGTGTGCCCAGCAACTCCTTCCTGGGGTTTGGGGGTTTAAGCATCTGCCTTCACTGCTCCTCTCCGAGAACAACACTGCTCCTCTGGGTACCGTTTGGGTCACTGCTGGATGTCACCTCCTCATGGAGGCCTGCCTCATCATCCTGGGCTAGACCCTCACTCTCTTCGCTTGCACGCAGTCTTAGTGCTCGTCAGCTCCTGACATGCTGGGTTTTTTTCTGTCTCCCCATTACCTCCCAATTAAGTTACATGTTCCATGAGTGCAGAGACCTTCTTGTACAGGCTAGGATAGTGCCTGGCACACAGTAAGCGTTCAGTGATTATTTGCTGAATCAGTAAAGAAATGAATAGGAATTTTTGTGGCAAAATGTGGTGGGATGAGGAGAGGGACTTCCACGTGGAGAGGAGAGAGTGGACAAAGTTGACCATGGCCAAGAAATAGTGATTACTCCAGTTAGGCTGGAGAAGGAGGTACCTAGAGGGAGAAGTTAAAATTAAGGTTAGAAAAATAGTTTGGGACGCATTTTGGAGGACTGTGAGTTTGTTTATAAATTAGTGGTGTGAGGCAATAGTGCTGCGAGAGTGTTGTAATGTGGCACCTGTCATGCTCCGCATGCCCCTGCTTCCTCCCTGGCTCCCCTCCCATCTTTTCTTCATCCTCCATCCCTCATTTATTCCACAATTGTATCCTGAGTGCCTACTGTGTACAAGCAGGTGTTGGGGATGGAAAGGTCTTGCCTTTGAGGATCTGGTGATTTTATTGCATTTTACCAAGTGAAGGGGTGGAACAGCATGCAGAAGGCACTGAGGTAGCCAGAGGGAAGGGAGAGACACTTTGTTGGAGGAGTGCAGAGAGGTTGCAGGGGTGGTTAAGAGGCTTCCAGAGGGGAACAGTTGAGTTTGCAACATGAAGAACAAGGCCCCAAGTGAGCAGAGGCTGAGGGCCTGTATGGTACTAGGAGACCTGAAAGTGATTTGAGGTGTAGGCAGAGAGATAGCTAGAAACGTTCTTCTTGCTAATGATAAGAAGAATGGCCATCTCATTAATCAAATGTTAGGTACTCAAGAAGATTTAGCTGGGCCTGATCCCAATGGGCCACTTGGCCCGTAGTAAAGAATTCACTTAACTTGGAAGGCAAAACTTTTAATTGAAAGGGTTTAAATGGGGGTTGGGGGACATATATGTAAATATAAATCAGATGGTGGCTTCTTTGTTGAAAATACGTTCAGCACAGTGCAGGAGGGCAGGAATTGGCAGGTTGAGATGTTGGAGAAGTGGGAGTGGAGCAGTGGAGGATAGCGTTAGGTTTTAGGAGACTAATAACACTTCTGTCAGTCATCTCCTGTCTTAGGAACTAGTTGAGAATAAGATACCAGAGGCAGGCAATTGGACAGTTCCTTTACACCTAAACAGATTCAAGAATGTAGCTTGTGTCTGTGGTTTGGTTGGCTCCTCTGGATTTAGTAGATAAATCCACCAGGCACTGGTGAGCTGAGCCCCCAGAGGCCTACCTGGCTGGGACTGAGCCTGCCTGGCCCAGTATGGTGCAGCAGTAGGCCAGGACGCATCCTTTCTGCAGGCAAGGCAAGTTGGAAAGACAAAGGAAAAAGGACCTATGGCGGGCAGGACATTTTAAATTTTCTCTCTCAAACTGACAAAGTAGATCAGTTCTCTTAGAGAGGAGAGAGAGTAGGTTGAGAGATGATGTCATAGGTCGGGTTCTCAGGAACTCTGACTTTGAGATGGAGATTAGTGTTCAGGGAGTGCTTTGGGGAGGAACAGCTATGGAGTAGAAAGGAAGGAGACAGGACTGTGCAGAGGAAAAAGTTTAGCTGCAGTGCAGTCTCCACAGAACTGTCAGCTGTGCCTGTGGGGGTAGAAGCGGGAGACCCCTCAGAGCTTTCCTGTGCTGGGACGGGAGGGCTGGACCTTTGTAGCTCTACATCCATCAGTCCTTGAGATGTGGCCACTATGGGATGGGGGTGTGACCTTGGGCAAAGCAGAGACAGCTGAATATGATATGGTTGTCAAATCACAACATCCTTCACAGATATTGCACTTGTTCCTCCCCTGCTTTGCCCTCCTGGGGAGTGGGTGGACATTCTGTCTTTGGGAACCTGGGCAGTTTATTCTGTCTTCTCTGGGAACCCGGGCAGTTTGTCTTCCTCTAAGAAGGAATGCCGAGGTTTTGTGGTTGAAGATAGACCTTTCCCTGAGAAGTATAAGGGGAAGATGTGGTGGGATCCATGACAGAAGTCACTAGAATGTGCGAAAGGGAGGAGCAGGAGACAGCGCATCCCAGCAGCTGCCCTCACTCCTGTCTGCCGTGTTCCTGGGCAGCTGCCCTCACTCCTGTCTGCCGTGTTCCTGGGCAGCTGCCCTCACTCCTGTCTGCCGTGTTCCTGGACAGCTGCCCGGGGAGACGCTGTCTTCTCCTCTGCCTTCCTCACTGCCTTTTGGTGTCCTTTTCCATCCCTAGAGCATAGATCAGGGACTACAATAAAGTTGAATCCTTTTCCTTTTCACCCCCTGTCTATTATTGAATAAAAGTGGCTAGTAACAGGCATCTGAAAAAGAGAAATTGTGGAAAAATTTTTTTATACTTTTGTAAGTGTATTTTTCCTGGAGGTTTGGAAACCACAAAAGTTTTCTGTCATACTTTATTAGGGTAGCAGAATTGGTGGTAGGTTCTAAATTCAGCAAGTACATTTAGTAAATCCACAAAATGCCATTGCTTTCTTAAATATCATGGTTTTATTTAGTCTGAGAATTTTTTCTCAGCATTTCATAGTTTTGCAGTGTAAATATGGCATTTAGCATCATTTTACAGGGCTCTGGAAAATGTGGAAATTACTGTTACTCCCATTTTCAGTATTTCAAGTCCATTTGTTGTGATCAGTACTTCATTCCACACATAAGGTCTAATTGTGAATTTTTTAAATGTCTTTATATGTGCATGTTTTGGGGGAGTGGTAGCTGTCTCCTGAGTCATTAATGTGAATGCACTGAACTTCTTAAACTTCCCATTATGAAAATTTGCCTCCCCTAAAGGGGTAAAATGAGATACCATTTGTATTCCTAGGTAGGTTTTAATTTTGTTTGGAAGTTTTGTTTTATTTTGTTTTTTTCACTTTATTTACATGGAGTTCTGCTTATTATAATTCTAATTGTATCAGATTGTTTCTTAGTGATTTGCCAGGGCTCAGATGGGCCAGATCAAGACATCTATTGCCAATTAGGAACAGGATGTTTATGGTATTTACTGATGTTCTCCGGATGACCTGTTTTACGTTTTCAGTTTGTTTTGTTTTATGATCATGTTGGCTTTTCCATTAAACTATAACTTTAACTGAGTTGGCTTAGTTAGTAAAACATTGACCAGCTCCCCTTCTCTATCCTCCAGCTCCCTTCTGATGCCTCTTCCCCTGTTGTGCCCCAGCCTCAGTCTGAAGGGAAGCGAATTTTTAGGTCTCTATGTTCCAGATGTAATCTGTATTTCCAAGACATAAGCTCACTGTATTTCAACCTAAATTGCCTGAATAATGCTCCTTGGAACATTTAGGGATAAATCCCTGTGAAAAGTAAATTTAAACAGTGACGTCTGTAGTGGGAGGTATTTCTTAATGAATAGCCACTAGTGAGGATGTGTGGATGTCTGCACTACACGTGGCTGCCTGATCGCTACATCTGTTTTGAAGTTCAGTGATTTCCCAGACCACATGTTCATTTCTTTAGGGGGCTGACATCCCTCCCAGGATCCAGTCATTGTGAGCTGGTAACTGTAACTGGCTTACTCTTTTTGACCTAGAGATTATTATACTTTGTCTCAGTTTGACTATTGTTCCTATCAGATCTGACAATATTGGAGTTTCTATAAATTAGCAGCATGTCAGAGGAACCAAGTGTATTTAAACCCATAAATCATGATTTCCAGGTCTTTTAAAAGCTGTGTGGTTTGAATAGTACTTTACTCTATGGTAGACATAAAGAGTGGTTATAAAAATTCTGGCTAATCAGGAAGCTTTTGTAGTTCAGCTGAAACTACAAAATAACCTCAGATGCGTCACTCCTTTGGGAATCAGACCATCCCGATTTGTCCTGGCTCTGCCAGTGAGATCTTTTACAAATTACTTACCCTCATTCCTATATATTAAAAAAAAATAACAAATACTATATGATTCCACTTAAATAAGGCACCTAAAGTAGTCAAGTTTATAGAAACAGAAAGTAGAACAAGCTGGGGAGTGGGGGTGATAGGGGAGTTGTTTAATGGATGCAGAGTCTAGGTTTTGCAAGATGAAAAATTTCAGGAGATCTGTTGCACAACAGTGTGAATGATTAAGATGATAAATTTTCTGGTTTTTTTTTTAACCAATCTTCAAAAGGATGGTATTACTGTTAACTGAATGCTTGGTATGTGTTATGCATGCATTATCTTGTTAACTATTCACAACTCCATGAAGGTAGATATTGTCACCATGTTTATAGGTGAGAGAACTTAAATGGAGTTTACTAGCTAGGAAGTGGCAGACCATGTTGGGCCTAGATGTGACCGTAAAGCCACTTGAAAAATGTGTTGCCACCAGCACACTTAAAGGCAGGCTCACTCTCGGGCTTT
Organism: Pan paniscus; assembly: GCF_029289425.2. Lineage (NCBI taxonomy): Eukaryota > Metazoa > Chordata > Mammalia > Primates > Hominidae > Pan > Pan paniscus. Next base: position 44,224,433 of record NC_073260.2, read on the forward strand.
TTAGCTCTAGAATCTGTGATTCTATGATACTGAGACACGCCAGGGACCTTGCAAAGACCCATCAAGTAGGAACAAAGTTTAAATGTTTATGTGTTCAGAGACCACTTCTCTACTATTTTTAGTGAATACAAACTACCATATTATATATAATCTGTGGTACATCAGCAGCACCAAATGCTGGTTTGTGAGAGGGTGAGATGTTACTGAAATGTGAGAAAAGTTAAGGTGTTAATAGTAATTACTTCTTTTTTTTTGTTCGTTTGTCTGTTTGTTTTCCTTGAGACGGAGTTTCGCTCTTGTTGCCCAGGCTGGAGTGCAACGGCATGATCTTGGCTCACCACCACTTCTGCCTCCCGGGTTCAAGGAATTCTCATGCCTCAGCCTCCCGAGTAGCTGGGATTACAGGCATGTGCCACCACACCCGGGTAATTTTTGTATTGTCAGTAGAGATGGGGTTTCTCCATGTTGGTCAGGCTGGTCTCGAACTCCCGACCTCAGGTGATCCACCCGCCTTGGCCTCCCAAAGTGCTGGGATTACAGGCATGAGCCACTGTACCCTGCTAATAGTAATTACTTCTATGGAATGGTTTGGTGAAGACTGAGAAGAACCTCACCTATTCATTATATTTTTCGACTTTTTGAGTTTGTAATAATTAGCTTGTATTACTTATGTTATAGGTTGAATTTGTGCCCCCAAATTCATATGTTGAAGTACTAACCCCCAATACCTCAGAATGTGGCCTTACTTGGAAACAGGGAATTGCAGAAGCGATTAGTTAAGTTGAAGTCATACTGGATTAAGGTGGACCCTAATCAACATGACTCTTGTCTTTATAAAGAGGGGAAATTTAGACGTAGACATGCACACAGGGAGAATGCTATGTGGAGATGAAGAAAGAGCTCAGCTGATGCTTCTGCAAACCAAGGAATACCAAAGACTACCAGGAAGCCCCAGAAGTGTGGGGAGAGGCATTTCCTCACAGCCCTCACAAGGTATCAGCCCTTAGGACACCTTGCTGTCAGAATTCTAGTGTCAAGACTGTGAGACAAATTTCTGTGGTTTAAGCCACTCAACTTGTGGTACTTTGTCACAGCAGCTCTAGCAAACTAGTACAATTTCTAAAATAAAAAGGTTTTTATTACATGCAAAAAAATGTTAACCATGGTTACTGATAGTTTATCCAAAGCAGTGTTGAAATTAAGAAATGATCTTTATATGTGAAGATGTTTATTGTAATATTTTTTATAATCAGAAAAAATGAGAATCCAAATATCTAGGTATTGGTGAATAACCAGGTATAACAAATTATAGCATAACTACTTGATGAAATATTGTGTGGTCATTTTGTATAGCCTTTGAAATGTGAAAAATGCATATAACATAAATAAGCTGGATGAAAATTTTTTATACAAAATGATAACAGTTGTATGAAATATATATGCATCAGACTGAAATTGGAAGGAAACACAGAAAATGAAAAAGCTTTGTTAGGATTATGGAATCGTAAGTGGGCTTTTTTCTTTTAATCTTTTAATTTGTTGCTTTTATTACATAGAATTGTGGCAATGTATTATTGTGTTATATTATTTTTTAAAAATCAACTTTATTGAGGAACATTTTACATGCAATCAAATGCACTCTTTTAAAGTGTATAATTTTATAGTTTTGACACATGTATACCTCTTTATAACCACTGCCACAATCAAGAAACAAAACATGTTCATCACCCCAGAAAGTTCTCTCTTGCCCTTTTATAGTCAGTCCTTCTCCCAACTCTGGTCTCAGTTAGCCACTGATCTGCTTTCTGTCACCATAGATGAACTTTTTCTTTTCTATAATTTCATATAAACATAATATAGTATATACTCTGTGTCTGGCATCCTTCATTCGGCATAATGTTTCTGAGATTTATCCATGTTCTAGCTTATATGTAGCTGATTACTTTTTATTGTTCAGAATGTTCCAATGGTATGTTGTATCCATATACCAGTTTGTTTATCTGTTCATTTGTTGATAGCAATTTGGATTGTTTCTAGTTTTTGGCTATGAGTAAGTTGCTATGAACAATTTTTTTTTTTTTTTTTGAGATGGGGCCTTGCTCTGCTGCTCAGGCTGGACTTAAACATCTGGGCTCAAGTAATCCTCTCACCTCAGCCTCCCAGGTAGCTGGAACTATAGACATGTGCTCCTAGGCCCAGTTTGAACATTTTTTGTAAAAGTTTTATGTAGTCATACATTTTCATTTCCCTTGGATAAATGCCTAGGATTGGAATTGCTGGATTGTGTGATAGTATGTGTTTAATATTATAAGAAACTGCCAAATGGTTTACATTCTCACCACCAACCTATGAGAGTTCCAGTAGCTGTACATGTTCACCAACACCTCACATTATCAGTCTGTTTTTATCTTAGTCGTCCTCATGGATGTATAGCAGTCTCTCAAAGTGGTTTTGGTATGAATTTCCCTGATGATTTGACACTGATCATCTTTTCATGTGATTCTATCTTCTTTTGTGAAGTGTCTATTAAAATATTTTGCCCATTAAGAAATATTTATCTTCTTCTTAAGGTGTGTAAGACTACCCTTTATATTCCAGATACTGTTCCTTTGTCAAAGATACGTATTCAGAGAACATATCCACTCAGTTGTGGCTTGCCTTTTCATTTTCTTAATTGTATACTCAAAAGTGCATATGTTTTAAATTTTTACTTTAAATTTAAAAATTTTCCTGATTTGTCATTTTCTTCTGTTATAATTCATGCGTTTTTTTCTATTATAATTCATGCTTTTTATACCTAAAAAATTTTTGCCTATGTCAAGTTTATGAAGATTTTCTCCTGTGTTTTCTTCCAAAAGTTTTATGTGTTACTTTTTACATTTAGATATGTGATCTATTTTAAGTTAACTTTTCTAGACAGTTATGAGGTGGGAGTAGAGGGTCTAGATTTCCATTTGTTCTCTGTTTTCTTGTTTTAGCTCGTTGAACATAATTTCAGACAGATTTTGTGTGTGGCTTTTTGTTTTTGTTTTTGTTTTTTTCAGATGCTCTGTTGCCAGGCTGGAGTGCAGTGGCGCAGTCTCAGCTCCCGGGTTCAAGCGATTCCCCTGCCTCAGCCTTCCGGAGTAGCTGGGACTACAGGTGCATGCCACCATGCCCGGCTAATTTTTTGTATTTTTTAGTAGAAACGGGATTTCACCATGTTGGCCAGGGTGGTCTCGATCTCTTGACCTTGTGATCTGCCCGCCTCAGCCTCCCAAAGTGCTGGGATTACAGGAATGAGCCACCACGCCCGGCCCAGACAGTTTTTTAAAAGTCTTTGTCTAGTAAGTTCAAACCTGTATTTCTTTTATTTATTTATTTATTTATTTATTATTATTTTTTATTATGCCTTAAGTTCTAGGGTACATGTGCACAACGTGCAGGTTTGTTATATATGTATACATGTGCCATGTTGGTGTGCTGCACCCATTAACTCGTCATTTACATTAGGTATTTCTCCTAATGCTATCCCTCCCCTCTCCCCCTACCCCACGACAGGCCCCGGTGTGTGATGTTCCCCACCCTGTGTCCAAGTGTTCTCATTGTTCAATTCCCACCTATGAGTGAGAACATGCGATGTTTGGTTTTCTGTCCTTGTGATAGCTTGCTCAGAATGATGGTTTCCAGCTTCATCCATGTCCCTACAAAGGACATGAACACATCCTTTTGTATGGCTGCATAGTATTCCATGCTGTATATGTGCCACATTTTCTTAATCCAGTCTATCATTGTTGGACATTTGGGTTGGTTCCAAGTCTTTGCTATTGTGAATAGTGCTGCAATAAACATACGTGTGCATGTGTCTTTATAACAGCTTGATTTATAATCCTTTGGGTGTATACCCAGTAATGGGATGGCTGGGTCAAATGGTATTTCTAGTTCTAGATCCTTGAGGAATTGCCACACTATCTTCCACAATGGTTGAACTAGTTTATACTCCCACCAACAGTGTAAAAATGTTCCTATTTCTCCACATCCTCTCCAGCACCTGTTGTTTCCTGACTTTTTAATGATCGCCATTCTAACTGGTGTGAGATGGTATCTCATTGTGGTTTTGATTTGCATTTCTCTGATGACCAGTGATGACGAGCATTTTTTCATGTGTCTGTTGGCTGCATAAATGTGTTCTTTTGAGAAGTGTCTATTCATATCCTTTGCCCACTTTTTGATGGGGTTGTTTGATTTTTTTCTTGTAAATTTGTTTAAGTTCTTTGTAGATTCTGGATATTAGCCGTTTGTCAGATGGCTAGATTGCAAAAATTTTCTCCCATTCTGTAGGTTGCCTGTTCACTCTGATGGTAGTTTCTTTTGCTGTGCAGAAGCTCTTTAGTTTAATTAGATCCCATTTGTCTATTTTGGCTTTTGTTGCCATTGCTTTTGGTGTTTTAGTCATGAAGTCCTTGTCCATGCCTAGGTCCTGAATGGTATGTCTAGGTTTTCTTCTAGGGTTTTTATGGTTTTAGGTCTAACATTTAAGCTTTTAATACATCTTGAATTAATTTTTGTATAAGGTGTAAGGGAGGAATCCAGTTTCAGCTTTCTACATATGGCTAGCCAGTTTTCCCAGCACCATTTATTGAATAGGGAATCCTTTCCCCATTTCTTGTTTTTGTCAGGTCAAACCTGTATTTCTTTAGGGTTGTTTCTAGAAATTTATATCGTTCCTTTGAAGGGGCCATGTTTCCCTGTGTCTTTGTGTGTCTTGTGATATTTTGTTGACAACTGGTGATTTGAAAAAAAAAAAAAAACCAGCCAATTCTCTCAATTTTTGCAGACTGGCTCCATGTGGGGAAAGACCTTCAGTAGTTAGCCCAGTATAAAGGCCTAAGGTCTTACACTTTTTTGGCATATACATCTTCCTTGGATTTGTCTGTCTGGTTTTTTGTTTTTTTCCAATTCCCCCATATACATGGCTGCTGTTACATGTATTAATTTCTCTAAGAGCCTTACTCCTGCTGCTTCACAGAGACTCAGCTGTTCTGCTGTTTTTCTCTGCCCATAATCTCTTGCCCACAGGCGACTGCAGTTTCCTGCAGTTTTCATGCACTACAGAACTTGCCACTACCTTCTGCAGCCTTCAACTTGAGATCCAAAGTGTCCCAGCATTCCCATCCGAACTCTGAGTCAGGCAATGAAGAACCAGTCCCTTGGGCAGCCCGCAGACATACTTTTCTCTGTAATGAGGGAGAAAACTAGGAATTGGGTCACTTTGTCTCTCCCATGCTATGCCAGGGAAAGGCTAGGGCAAGTGCAAGCAAGCACAGCATGACATTTCCTATCGTTTTCAGTGTGGCTTTTTCTTGATTGGGTGTTTGCTTGGTTGCTGCACATCCTTGACCTGTTTCCACAGCTTCCACAAAACCATTTTAATCAGCATGTAGTTGTTTATTTGATGTTTCCATGGATGAACGGAGAGGGCCATCCTAGTCTGCCATCTAGCTAACATCACCCTATCAAATGCTGAATATTTTTAAATGTTTTTTCTGCATCTATTGAGATGATCATATAGTTTTTCTTCTTTATACTATTCTAGTATGGAGAATGCAGTCACTGATTTTTAATGTTAAACCTACTTTTCATTACTGGGATGGTCCCCATTTAGTCATGTAATGTTATCTTTTTAATATATTGCTGCTATATGCTAAAATGTTAAGGGTTTTTATGTCTATGTTCATGAGAAATATTGATCTGTTGTTTTCTTACAGTGTCTTTGTTTCGACATCAGGGTAATTCACTCTTATTATTATTTTTTTGAGACAGGGTCTCCTTCTGTTGCCCAGGCTGGAGTGCAGTGGCCAATCATAGCTCACTGCAGCCTTGACCTCCTGGGCTCAAGCAGTCCTCCCACCTCAGCCTACTGTGTAGCTAGGACTACAGGCATGTACCACTGCAGCTGGCTAATTTTGAAATTTTTTATGGCAACGAGGTTTTCCTGTGTTGCCCAGGCTGGTCTCGAACTCCTAGTCTCAAGCGATTCTCCCACCTTAGCCTCCCAAAGTGCTAGGATAACAGGCATGGGCCACCACACTCGGCCTGCCCTTATTTTTCTTCCTTAAATGTTTAATTGAAGTCACTAGTGAAACTTTATGGTCCTCAGATTTTCTTTGGGGGATGTTTTTAAATTGCAGGTTCCTTATTTTTAAAATAGGTAGTTTCTATTCAGGTTCTCTGTTTCTTCTTGAGTTGGTTTTAATAATTTTTGTCATTTAAAGAATTACCTATTCCATCTTTGTTGTCAAGTGTATTGATATAACATCCTTTAATAATGCTTTTAGTATCTGTAGGATATGTAATGATGTCTTCTCTTTTATTTCTGACACTGGAATTTGTGTCTTCTCCCTTTTTTCTCCCCCATGAACTGAGCAACGGTTTAACAAATTAAATTTTTTTAAATAGCCAGGTTTTGGGTTTATTGATTTTATCTATTGTTTGTGATGTCTTTGATTTTTGCTCTTTATGATTTTCTTTCTTCTACTTACTTTATATTTAATTTGATCTTTCTTACCCTAGCTCTTAAGCTGGTGACAAATACTTGCTCAGAGACCTTTATTTATTTACACCATGAGACTTAAAGCTATAAATTTCCCTCAGTCGCTGCTTTATGTGCATCCACTGAATTTTGATACATTGTGTTTTTATTTAAATTTAGTTAAAAAAAATTTACTAATTTTCCTTGTGATTTCTTTTTTGACCATTGGTTATTTAGAAATGTGGTGGTTTTTTTGGGTTTTTTTTGGGTTTTTTTTGAGATGGAGTCTCACCGTCACCCAGGCTGGAGTGCAGTGGCACAGTCTGGCTCACTGCAACCTCTGCCTCCTGGGTTCACGCCATTCTCCTGCCTCAGCCTCCCGAGTAGCTGGGACCACAGGCGCCCACCACCACACCTGGCTAATGTTTTGTATTTTTGGTAGAGATGGCGTTTCACCATGTTAGGCAGGATGATCTCGATCTCCTGACCTCATGATCCACCTACCTCAGCCTCCCAAAGTGCTGGGATTACAGGTGTGAGCCCCCAGGCCCGGTCTAGAAATGTGTTTTTAAATTAACAAATATTTGAGGCTTTTCCACATATCTTTCTGTTACTGGTGTATAATTTAATTTTGTTGTGTCTGATTATAGTATTATTTCAGTCTTCTCAAATTCACTGAGAATTGTTTTATGGTTCTGAATTTGGTTTGTTTCAGTAATTGTTCCATGTAAACTTCAAAATAATGTTGGGTGGAATATTTTCTAAATGTCAGTTGGGTTAAGATGGTTGATAATTATCGAAGACTGTGGCCAGTCTGAGATTTTTTTTTCCTTCCTTTTTGGAAGGTAACAAGTTAGACTGCCACTGTTTCATGCATGCTGGCTGAAGACATAGGACTTCTGGGTCAGAGACAAAGGATTTTATAATCACAGCACAGCAAGCCACAAGAGTTTGGTGTTTGTATCTGCTCCTCTGGTCCCAGAAGACCTATGGGAGAGATGCAGAGAGTCCTAGATAAATACTGTGCACATGTGGGTTTGTGTCACAGCTGAGGAACCTGCAGCTTGTATTGCTCAAATCTTTTATAATAGGCTGCAAACAAACTTCCTTTTTCGTGGAGGAAGACATTATTCTTATTGTTGGACAGTTAGCAAACCTGTCCCATTTCTTCTGAATGAGACCCTGTCTCTTTTCCAAAGGGGTTGGCTGTACAAATATCATTGAAAAGATAGTCTGGAGCAAAAGCAGAAATGCAGCAGACCCATGGAGAATTGTCTACCAATAATAGTGTTGTTCAGGTCCCTATAGTCTTCTGACTTTCTGTCTATTTTTATCAATCTCCTAAGAGATGATGTTGAAGCCTCCAATTATGAGTTATTAATTGCTATTTTCAATTCTGTCATTTTTTGTTTCATTTATTTCTGAGCTCTGTAACCGTGTATAAACACATTTAGAATTGTTACATCTTCTTGATGAATTGACCCTTTTATCATTGTGAAATCTTTCTTTTTTCCTGGTAATACTTTTTGTTTTTAAGTCTGCTTTGTCTGACATTAAAACAACAGTAACACCAATAACAGTTTTCTTTTGATTACTGTTTGCATGGTACATCCGTTTACTTTTAACTTACTTGTGTCTTTATATTTAAAGTGGGTTTTTCATAGGTAGCGTATAGTTTTTGGTTTTATCTAATGTGACACCTGCTGCTTTTTCATCTAATATTTAAAACATTTCTATGTAATATTATTGATATGGCTGGTTTAAATCTTTAATAATAGTTGCTGTTGTTAAGTAACAAGCCATTCCAAAGTTAGTGAATAAAATAATAATCCTTTTAATGCCTTTTTAGATTCTGGGTTAGAAACTCCACTACACAATGTAATTGGCCTCTACTGGGAAGACTTGAATGCTGGCAGGATTCAGCATCTGGGGCTGGAGTCACCTCCGTGCTTACTCCCTAGTTTTCCTGACGTTAGTTGATACCGACTGTCAGCTGGTTCCTCAAATGAGGCTGTCATCTGGAACCCATGGCCTCTACGTGGGGCTTCTTGGCTTTCTAACGGCATAATGGCTGGGTTTCATGAGAGTGTCCCCAAGAGAACCAGGCAGAAGCTACATAGCCTTTTGTAACCTACCCTCAGAAATCACAGAGTTACTGTACTCTCTTAGCAGGAGCAGTCATACTACCCCACTCAGATTCAAGGGAAGGGATCTGAAACCCCACCTTTCAGGGGGAGGAGTATCAAAGATCTTTAACACCAGACTTCAAAACTGCCACATCTAGCACCTTGCTATTTGTTTTCTATTTTTGTCATCTGTCTTTGTTCTTTCCTCCTCTTTCCCGTCCTCCTCACTCTCTCTCCCTATCCCTCTCTCTCCATCTCCCTCTCCTCCTTTCCTACCACCTTCTTCCCTCACTTTCTTGTTTCTCCTTACCTCTTCAGAGACCATATAAACTGCTCTCTGCTCCCCTAAGAGAGGCTCTTGTTTTTAGGAATTTAATTCTTTTACATTTCTTTGCATCCTCAGATGCAAAGTGGTTTACCCATTTTATCTAGTTATTACTGCAGAAGCAGTGATCTGTATCTGAACTGTAAGAGATATCTTTGTCTTTGAACTGGTAAGTTTACACCATTTAATTTTTCAAAATTACTGCTAGTTTGGAACTCTTTTTTATAACTAAATTTATTACTTCAATTTGACCTATTTTTAATGTTTCTTTTAAACTTTTTATCATATATTTTTGTGGCAAAACGCATATAAAATTTATTATCTTAACCATTTTTAAGTATATAGTTCAGTGGTATTAAGTACATTCATATTGTTATGCAGCTATTACTACCATCCATCCTCAGAACTCTTTTCATATTGTGAAACAGTACCCATTCAACAGTAATTCTCCATTTCCTCTGCCCCGGCACCACCATTCTACATTCTCTCTCTGTGATTTTTGACTACTCTGAGTACCGCATATAAGCGGAGTCATACGTTTGTCTTTCTGTGTCTTACTCCACTAAGCATAATGCCATCAAGGTTCATCCATGTTCTAACGTAAGTCAGAATTTCCTTCCTTTTTAGGACTGAGTAAAATTCCATTGTATGAAGAGACTGCATTTTGCTTATCCATTCGTCTGTCAGTGGACACTTGGGTTGCCTCTACAGTTTAGTTGTTTGTGGATAATGCTGGTGGGAACATGGGTGTACAAATATCTCTTCAAGATCCTGCTTTCAGTTCTTTTAAGTATAAACCCAGAAGTGGAATTGCTGGATCATCTGGTAATTCTATTTTTAATTTTTTATATATTATTATTATTTTTAGAGACAAGGTCTTGCTGTGTTTCCCAGGCTAGAGTGCAGTAATGTGATCATGGCTCACTGTAGTCTCAAACTCCTGGGCTCAACTGATCTTCCCACCCCAGCCTCTTCAGTAGCTGGGACTACAGGCATGCACCATCATGCTCAGCTAATTTTCCAAATATGTTTTTTGTAGAAATAGAGTCTTGCTTTGTTCCCCAGGCTGTTCTCAACTCATGGCTTTAAGCAGTCCTCCTGCCTCGGCCTCCCACAGTGCTGGGGTTACCAGTGTGAGCCACCACACCTGGCCCATTTTCTGTTTTTTTCATAGTAGCTATCTTAATGGATGTAACATAGTATCACATTGTAATAGTTTTGAGTTGCATTTTTCTAATGATTAATGGTGTTGAACATCTTTTCATGGGCTTGTTAGCTATTTGTATGTCATGTTTGGAGAAATGCCTGTTCAGTCCATCTATTTTTCAGTTGTGTTGTTTGGTTTTTATTGTTGAGTTTTAGTTCTTTATACATTCCAGGTATTAATCCCTTATCCTGGTATATGATTTGCAAATATTTTCTCCCATTCTGTGGGTTGCCTATTTACTGTATCTGTAGTGTCTTTTGAAAGTTTTAAATTTCGACTATTTGATTTGCCTATTTTTTTCTTTTGTTGTCCATGCCTTTGGTGTCACATCCAAGAAATCATTGCCAAATCTGTTGTCATAAAGCTTTGCCCTATCTTTTCTTCTAAGAATTTTATAGTTTTAGGTCTTAAATGTAAGCCATGGATGCATTTTGAGTTAATATTTGTATATGGGGCTAGGTAAGGGTACACAGTTGCATTATTTTCCATATGGATAGTCAGAATTTCCCACCATCATTTGTTGCAGAGGCTGTCTTTTCCCCATTGAATGATCTTGGCACCCTTGTTGAAAATCATTCAACCAGATATGCAGGGATTTATTATTGGACTCTGTATTCTATTCTACTGATCTGTATGTCTGTCTTTCTGCCTGGACCACACTGTTTTTTATTACTGTAGCTTTTTAGTAAGTTTTGAAATCAGGAAGTGTGAGCCTTCTAGCTTAGTTCTTCTTAGGGACTGTTTTGGCTATTCTAACTCTTTTGATTGATGGTTTTTACTGTTTCCTTTCATCTCTACTTTTTGCTTATTAGGCATATCTTTTTATCTCTTACTGGCTGCTCTAGGGCAGCAGTGTCCTATAGAAATATAATGTGAGCCACAATTGTGACCCCCATATTTCCCATTAGCAACATGGAAAAACTCAAAAGAAAGAAATGAAATTAATTATAAAAATATTTTATTTAACCCAGTATAATGAAAATATCATTGCAACATGTAGTCGAAATAAACAGAATGAGATACTTTGTTCTCCTTCTCATACTAAATCTTTGAAATTCAATGTGTAACTTGTAGCTTATCTCAGTTCAGACAAGCCACATTTGAAGCTTTCATTTGCCCATGTGGTCAGTGGCTACTGTGTTGGGAAGCACAGCTCTAGGATTTATAATATTCATATTTTGCATAATACATGACTACAAATATTACTTGAAAATAGAGTACATAACATATGTATATACTATTAGAACCTCATCACAGTCTGCAGCCACATCTCCTCTCCCTTCTGTTTATCGTGGTGGCACATTTACTTCTAAACATTTTATAAACCCACAGTATATTATTAGTTTTAAACAAAATTACTGTTTTAAGAACATTGACAAGTAAGGAAAAAATCTTTTCTGTTTACCCACAGATTCTCCCTTTTCAGCACTCTCCCTTTCTTCCTGCAGATACACATTTCCATGTGATATCACTTTCCCTCCTCTTGAGTTTCTCTTACCATTGCTTGGAGTGCATGTCTGCTGCTGACAAATTTTCTCAGCTTTGGTTTCTCGGAAAGAGGCCTTATTTCACCTTCATTTTTGCATGACAGATTTCTAATTCGACAGGTTTTTTTCTTTGCTATTTGGTACTTTAAAGAGGTAATTCCATTCACCTCTGTCTTGCATAGTTTCTTAGAAGGCTGTTGTCATTTTTATCTTTGTTCATCTGTATCTTTTTCTACTTAGGCTGCTTTTAAGAATTTTTTCTTTATCATAGATTTTCAGAAGATTGATTATGATGTATCATGGTATGGTTTTCTTTGTGTTCATCCTAGCTGGAGTCTTTCGAGATTCCTCTATTTGTGCATTTATAGTTTTCATCAGATTTGGAAAAAATTTAGTTATCATTCCTTTAAGTGCTTATTCTGTCCTGTACCCCCTTTCCTAGGACTTGAATTCTATCAGTGTTAACCTACGTGAGATTTTCCCAAAGATCATTGAGGTTCTTGTCATAATTTTCCCCATCTGTTTTCTCTCTCTGCTTCCTTTTGGATAGTTTTATTGCTATGTCTTTAAGTTTCTAAAGATTTTTCTTTTAAAAAAAGGTTTAAAGAAAGAATGACTTTAAATCTTTCTTTAAGTCTTTCTCCTGAAGTATTTAATCTGCTTAATTTTGCTTTGTGTATTTTTTATTTCATATATTGTATTCTATATCTGTAGAAGTTGGGACTGGTTCTAGTGTTTTTTTTTTCTTACCATTCATTTCTCTCCTGATTATGTTTTTCTTTAAATACCTATAATACATGTAATTGTTTAAGGTCTTTACTACTTCCATCATCTCTGCCATTTCCAGCCTGCTTCCTTAAGCTGCTTTTCTTTTTGGTTATGGGTCATATTTTACTGCTTCTGAGCATACCTAGTAACTTTTTATTAGATGCCAGGTATTATGAACATTGCATTGATGAATGTTTTGATTATGTTGTCTTCTTTTAGAGAGAGTGTTGTTTTATCCCGGCAGACATTTATGTTTTGTAGATTAGGTCTATCCTTTCCAGGCTTGTTTGTAAACGTTGTTGGGGCAGGTCTATAGTGGCCTTTCTCCAGGGCTCATTTTATCTGCCCTTTCATATGCACAGATAATTAATTTTACCAAGGCCAAGTAGCATGTTAAGGTCAAGTAGCATAACAAGGTCAAGTAGTACCCTACATATGCACAGATTATTATTCAGCCAAAAACTCAGAGCCCCCATGTTGATTTCTGGAGCCTTTTCTCTATCTAGTTTCCTTCTTGGCTCTCAAATTGTAGCTATCTTCGCCTTATCAGACTCCAGTGTTGGTCTCCTTAACTCAGTGAAACTTCTGTGCTCTGCTCACGATGGCTCTCCAGCCCTGATTCAGAAAGTGCACCCAGGCAGAAAGCCAGGCCAATCATAGGGATTCCCTCATTGGTTTTTCTGCTTTCAGGATCACAGTCTGGTGCTGCCTGTTGTCAAGTGTCTGAAGATATTTTGTTCAGTTTTCTAGTTTTCTGTAGCAGGAGGATACATATAATAGCTTGCTAGGGTTAGAAGTCCTGAAGACAACTGGAGTGCTTTAAAATCCTTTGAAAAAGTTGGTAAGCCTTCAAGAAATTTTTAAGTAGTGTTAGAGGTTAGTATATATATTTAATATGCTACTTGACCTTGGTAAAATTAACATTTTTCAGGTTACAAAGATCTATTGTAACCTGTCCTATTAGTATATAGATAGAGTTTATGGAATATATATGACATGTTTTCAGAGTCTCCATTCTGTAATAATTGCCGTTTGTTAAGATTGTTAAGTTGAAAAAAATTGTTGGGCATCTAGATCAGATTTAAAAGGAGTTAAACCAAATTGAGACTGAATTTTGGAATGGCTATGCCAAGTACTCTGCAACACAGCTAATTGCCTGGGTTCAAATCCTGGTGTGTCACTTACTACTTATTACCCTGGGCAAGTCATATAACTTTTCGAAATTACAGTTTTCCATCTGTAGTGACGAAATAACTTTACCACCTTGTAGGATTGTTGGATTAAGTGATTATATATAGTGTGTATGTGTATGTGTGTGTGTAAAGCTTTTAGAACAATGCCTGATGTTATGTGCTCAAAAAATGTTAATTATTGTCATTGTGATTGTCATTGTTAGGGAACTGAGTTTCTGATTAAGGTTTATTAAGCCTGAATTTTTTTTTTACCATTTTAATTGAGACTTCTCTTGCTTTTTTAACCAAGTATATCATTTTATAATTTAAAAAATAATAAATAACACATATCTATCATCCAGTGTTAGGAATAGAATGTTACTGATATGTTCAATATCATCCACATAACTGTCCCTGCTCACATATCCTATTCTCTCTTCCTATCTTGAATTTTCTATTTATTGTCACCTTGCTTTCTTAAAAATAGTTTTGCTATGTATTGATTTAGTCATAAATAATAGATATTAATTTTTCCTGTTTCTAAAATTTTATATAGATATAATGACATGTATTCTTCTGTCACCTGCTTGTTTGCTTGATGGTGTATTTTTTTGAGATTTGTTCATGTTGGTGCATGTAGTCGTGTGCATTCATTTGTACCAGGGTAGAGTGTGTTTATTTCCAGGTTTTGCTGTTACAAACAGTAGAGCTCTGAATATTTCTGTGCATATTTCCTGGTATACATGTGCAAGAGTTTCTCTGGGTATATGTCTGGATACAGACATTTCAGGTTACAATCTTTAGCAGGCTGCTCGCTGGAGCAGGCCAGAGTGGAAGTAGGTTATTGCAGTAGGCCAGGCAAGGGGTTATGAGGGCTTGAACCAGAGTGATTACCTTGGGATGGAGGGAAGCAGATGAATTGGAGATTTTGTCTGGAAATATAATCAATAGATATTGATGGTGTATTTTATAAAGGGGGCCGGATGAGAAAGAACATCAAGGAGACTCCCAGGATTTTACATCAAGTTGCCATTTACTGAAATGAGAACTGCTCCCAACAGATAGACATATTTTATTTTGTTTTAATTCATACATGGGCTTTTAAAAAGAATAAACTTTATTTTTTAAAGCAGTTTTAGGTTTGCAGCAAAATTGAGTGGAAGGTACAGGTATTTCCCATATCTACCCATTCCTACACATGCACAGCCTCCCCCGTTATCAACAGTCCCCTCCAGAGGGATGCATTGGTCACAACTGATGAACCTGTCCTGACACATCGTTATCATTCAGAGTCTGTAGTTGACATTAGGGCTCACTCTGGGTAGTGTACATTCTATGGGTTTGGGCAAATGTGCAATGACACATATCCACCATTACAGTATCATACAGCGTAGTTTCACTGCCCTAGAAATTATTCGTGCTCTCCCTGTTCATTCCCCTCTTCTCCCTAATCCCTAGCAGCCAGTGATCTTTTTACTGTATCCACATTTTTTCCTTCCCCAGAATGTCCTGTAGTTGGAATCATAGATTATCTAGCCATTTCAGATTGGCTTCTTTCATTTAGTAATATCATTTAGTAGCTCATTTTTAAAGTGCAAAATAACATTCCATTGTCTGGATATATTACAGCTTATCCATTCACCTACCGAAAGTCATCTTGGTTGCTTTCAAGTTTTGGAATTATGAGTAAAACATCTGTGTTTACTAAAACACAGATGCTAAAAACATCTGTGTGCAGGTGTTTGTGGGGACACAAGTTTTCAACTCTTTTGGGTAAATATCAAGGAGTATGATAGGTGGAGAATATGGTAAGGGTATGCTTAGTTTTATAAGAAACTGCCAAAATGTCTTCCAAAGTGGCTGCACCATTTTTCATCCCCATCAGCAGCGGATGAGAGTTCCTGTTGTTATACATCCTTGTCAGCATTTGGTGTTAGCAGGGTTCTGGATTTGGGCCATTTTAATAGGTGTATAGTGGTATCTCGTTGTTTTAATTTGCATTTCCCTGAGGACATATGATGTGCAGCATCTTTTTGTATGCTATTTTTCATTTGTATATCTTCTTTGGTGAGGTGTCCATTACAGTCTTTGGTCCATTTTTTAATCAAGTAGTTTTCTTCTAGTTAAGTTTTAACAGTTCTTTATATGAAGATGTCTTTTTAAAATATTTTCTCCTACTCTGTGGCTTTTCTTTTAATTCTCTTGATAGTATCCTTTGCAATGGCATAGTAGGAGATAATATGGGTGACTTTTCTGTTAAAAGGTTTATGGAGGCCGGGCGCAGTGGCTCATACCTGTAATCCCAGCACTTTGGGAGACCGAGGTAGGCGGATCACCTGAGGTCAGGAGTTCGAGACCAGCCTGACCAACATGGAGAAACCCCATCTCTACTAAAAATACAAAATTAGCCAGGCGTGGTGGTGCATGCCTGTGATCCCAGCTACTCAGGAGACTGAGGCAGGAGAATCGCTTGAACTCGGGAGGCGGTGGTTGCCGTGAGCCGAGATTGCACCATTGCACTCCAGCCTGGGCAACTAGAGAAAAACTCCATCACAAAAAAAAAAAAAAAAAAAAAAAAAAGGCTTCTGGATTAGCAGAAGGCATTTACAGAGTTTAATACTTTCCTGTCCCTTACCTCTTACCTGCAAAGTTTATTAGAAGATGGATTTTTAACATCTAGGCTGAAATACTACAGTTAGAGCCATTTGTGTCACACTCCTGAATGTAGTCTAGTCTGTATTATTAAAATTTTAAAATAAACACCGAAAAGACAGACACACACGTACACACACACTCACCCTTCATTCCTCTTCCTTAGGATGAAGTAAAATTTGTTAAGTTATATTAAGCCTCTAAACAAACTGCTTTATGGCTCCAGCAGCTTTGTGTTGTTTCTTATCTTTGTAACATTTTGCCACAGGTACAGTATATAATGAAATAGGTGGGGGTGGCTAGTGGAGAGGTTGTAACACTGTCAATGAGAAGGCACCCGGGATTTGTCTGTCTGACCTGCTCAGTCAAGAGTAGTGGAGCCACCCGGAGTTCTAGGGAGCATCAGTCTAGGAGGGAGATGGGCAATGTTGCATCTCCTGGAGGCCAGCACAGTTCAAAGTTGGTTTTCTGAGTCTCGGTCTTGTGGTTTTAGGATTTTATGGCTTTTGGTGGGTATGTTTGGGAAGGAGGAGCCTTCATTCCTTGCTTAACCTGTGCAAATAATCTTCAAGGACTTTGATCACTGGGCAGAGGGATAGGAGACTGCCATCTGTCCTCCAGATGAAAGAGTTCTTCTTGGCAGGAGCACTACAGAGATGGAAGTTGTGATTTTTTGGTTGTTTTGACTTTACGCTTCTAGAAAGGATCTTTTAAAAAATTCTTATAGCTCCTTTGTTTTCTTTTCTTCTTTATGGTTTCTTTCCTTTTTAGTGATAGAAGCTGTGGCCAGCTTTTCATGTGAGTTCACCCACTTGCCCCTCCCAAGGCAGGCACCCTGATATAGACCAGTTTAGGTGGAGATTTGGGGTCTTCCTTGCTCACCTTTGAGCCAGGCTGGCCTGCCAATTTCTGGCTGAGCTGACTTGACCTTTAAAAAAAACAAACTTGATATTATCTTGGCTCCTACAGAGAAGACATGCAGTATGGGGCTGGGGGCTGGGGGTGGAGCAAGGTTTGGCTGTACTCCCATTCATCAGTTCACCTCCTTTTCTGAGTTCCTATGCTGGGTATCCTGACTGACCCTTATACACTGTACCTGGGATAATGCTCCTGGAAAAGCATGTCTTTGCAACCCCATTACTGTCATCATGAACAAAATTAGAATGGAAAGCAAATTTTTGTTACAAAACAAAGTTTAGGGGTAAACAGACCTGCAGATTTTTACAACTGCTATGTTTCTTGGTATTCTTCTGTGTGTTTAATCACTGGACAGATGTAAGGGTGAATTTTATTGTTCCCTTGGTGCATGTTTAACCTGTATCTTAGCTATCTGTTAAGGGGTTTAACTTGGGCTGTATATCTTCTTTAAGAGCTTGAAAGGGAATTTAGAGTGGCATATCTATTTTCATTGCAGCGTTAGATGTACGGTAAGTTAAGCCATTTTTGTGAAAATTGAAAGCGTAATGTTAAAAGTGTCCAGTTTTTTAGCCATTTGTGCACATTAAAAATAACTTGCTATTTATGTTCAGTGGTTTCCTTGTTAGACGATGTAGGGGACTTGCCACAACACATGCAACAGATTATAAAAAGACTGCAAATTTAATAATTACAACATGGCGCAGACCGCGCTGGCAGATACCGAGATCCAGCACACTCTTTAATCATCATGCTTCCCATAGTGTGGGTGGTCATGGTCCGCAGACATTTCAGGCAGGCCAGTCCCGTTGCAAGAGCACAAGTAAACAGCATTCCACAGGCTTTTCAGGATTTTTAATTTGAAAAAGTATAGCATTTCTTTTAGGTTGCTTTCCCTTTCTCCTTCCTCCTTCTCCCGCCTCCTCCTCTAAATTTTCGTTGTTTAGAATGTTTGCTTTTTCAGCAAAACCTTTTTGCATATGATGCTTTTGTGTATTTCTTTTTCCAGCTTTTATTTGGGGCAACAAAATAAAACATTTCTTAATACTCCTGAAGCCTGTTTCAGCACAAAAGCTGAAAATGACCGGTAGGATATTTTGCTCTTTGGAGAAGTTAGCAACTTTTCATTATAAGTCCTGGTAAATTGAATTTAATCAATTTATTTCCTTACTATTTTTTTAAAATTTAACTTTTACCCCTTGTTTCCTTTGATGTTTGTTCGATTAAATGAAAATTTGAGTCATCTACAAAGTTTTTCTTCCTCATTCAAAAATGTTGTTCTTGCTAGCCTGTTTTGTTCTTCTACTTTCCATTTTTTTTGAAGCTTTTATGATCTTAGTCTTTAATGTTAATGAATATTGATAAAAGAAGCAAGTCACTAGTTTTTGTTCATTAATGAGAATTATGGAGTTTAGTAAAGCTCTTGGTTAGTTTCTCTCGGGAGGAGTTATTTTAAGTAATAAATGTGTACAAATGGAAATGTATCATTCCAAAACTTTAACATTTTCTCTGAAAGTGTTTTTTTTTTTTTAAGAAAAACTTGGAAAAACACAGATATTTTAATAAAGAACAGTTAATGTTACAGATGCGCACCTTTCTCTTCTTTCCTTCCCTAGGGATTTCCTTAGGGGATGCTGTCTTGTTGCTTTAAATTATAGACACTGTTCCTAGTCTTCATATATATAATTAAAGACAGTTGTCAAGTTTTTTTAAATATAAAATATGACATCTTAGCTGCTATTTTATATAGGCACACATAATTGAGTAAAAGAACTATGTAAAAAAATACTTTAAATGTATATATCATAAGATATAGTCCTTACTAAAGTCATAGTATACTGTACCTTTTTTTACATAAGCTGATTAAAAATGAATTGCTAGCAATTAGAATTTATAATGACATTGTCAAAACCAGCTTAAAGAGAAAGTGGTGTGATTATACATTTTAGAAGGAATAACTTCCTTTTACAATCATACCTGTATAGAATGCAGTGCTATACATAATTTTTGGAGTTTTGTTATTGTTCATGAAAGCATTTTAAAAATGCTTTAGTCATTTTCATTTGTGATAAAGCTAATCTAATTCTCTATTCTGATGCTTCTTGCCAAGCTTTAGATCATAACAGCTTAATTTAAGACAAAAATTGCTGGCTAATCCCCTTTGGTATTTTGAAGCTATTTTGGGCTCCTTTTGTTCTATGGTACATTCCACTCTGTTTATGGGGAGCCATCGGGTGTTTGATGTGGGACCCTCTGGCAGAGGAGATTGGAACTCCAGAGTCTGGGTGCAACTGGGACAAGTTAAGGATGCTGAATTTAACTTGCTCTTGGATTTGTATTTCTTCTATATAAATTGAAGGATTACATTTAATTTTAGATGGAGTAGGGGTAAGGCAGATTGGGTTTGATTTTCGAAGTCAACATTTGGAGTTTGGTAACCATATCAAAAGCGAGGATTTTGACAGATTTAATTTTCATATTACTGGTTAACATATACTTATGACTAAGTGTTTAGTCTCCCCTTTCCTGAGCTTCCTGATGGGTGTCAGATTTGCATTAAGACACCAAGGCCAACCCGCCTACACACAAAAATTGTGTTTTGAAAGTTCTTAATCCCTCATTTCAGACTCATGTTGTGGTTCCCACCAAGTGGGCTGCCTGAGACCCAGTGGAAGTTCAGCAGATTTCTATTCACAGGCATGCTCTCAGAACATCTCCCAGTTACCAATGCCTAATTAATGTCCTCGTGATGGATATCCATGGGTCTATATAGGTGAAGCTTCTTGAACTCCATTCATAAAACAGATATATAACCATATAATAGACATGAGTAATGGACGCCTAGAAGACTAAATGTTCTATGTATTGTTTTTTGTGGTTCCTTCAGTGAAATTAAAGGATCAATGTTTTACGTAAGTTTAAACTACTATTCTTGAAATTATTTTACTTTCCTGGCCTTTTGTCTATAAAGAACACATTAGCATATACTAACCGTGTCTTATTATTGAACACAGTGCTTCTTTGCTCCTGGGGATATTTACAGTTATCCCCTCCACTCTGTCCTAAGTGTAAGTATACATTGTTGTGTTTTTGTGTTATAGATTAACAGCTCTGAAAATGTGGTCCAAGGACTCTGGGGTCTTCAAGACTATTTCAGGAGGCCTACAAGGTCCTCCCTTTTCCAGCTATGTAATTTTATTATGCTGGATTTTCTTTATAAATTGAACTAAAGCAACATATCACAACAGATTGAATGCCGCAACAGATAGGAGAACACAGCTGTCTTCTATTGAGACAAACATTAAAGAGATTTGCAAAAAAATGTAAAACAGTGCCACTCAAAATTTTTTGTTTTGTTTTGGAAAACATATTTTTTCATAAATAATATTTTTGTTAACATGTAAAGGGTTATTATCTCATATTAATTACTAGATAAATATTTTAAATTTTTCTGAGGCTTGATTACAAGTACAGTAAATAGTGATAGGTAAAACCAAAATAAAAAGTGCTTTGGGATCCCAAGACCAGAAAACTTAAGAACTGCTAATATATATAATTGGGATTATTGCTGTGGTTCTAAAATCAAACTTCCATTGGCTTCTCTGAGAGTTTTAGCCAAGTGAGCATATAAAATGTAGTGAAATTAGCCTGCGGTTACGAGGTTTTAATGAACTGTTTTTTTTTTTTTGAGACAGGGTCTTGTTCTGTCACCCAGCCACGAGGCTGAAGTGCCCTCCAGCTCTGGACTCAAGCGATCCTTCCACCTCAGCCTTCCAAGTAGCTGGAACCACAGGCGCATGCCACCATGCCCAGCTATATTTTTGTATTTTTTTGTAAAGATGGGGTCTTGCTATGTTGTCCAGGCTGGTCTTGAACTCCTGAGCTCAAGTGATCTGCCCACTTCAGCCTCCCAAAGTTCTGGGATTACAAAGTGGAATGAGCCACTGTGCCTGGCCTCATGTGTCTTTTTATAAATAAATTATCAAGCAAAGCTGCCACTGTCCTCTTGTAAATTTAATAAGGAGTCATAGGTTTTAGAGTTATGATCCCTTTTACTTATTTAGCTGATATTTCTTTGTAGTTTGACATAATCTAGACCCATCTGAATTGTAATATGTGACTTTTAACAAACATTGTAGATTACCATCTTTCATATGTGATCTCATGCCATTCATGGAATCTATGGCAATTTCAGTAAGGATAGAACTCATCATTCTTGTGTATACTTGGGATGTTTCTAACCACATTTGCCTCAGTTACCTAATATTTTTTGCTTTTCAATTGATTTCTAGTTTGGGGATGAAGAAGAAAAAGAATGTAACTGGCAAAATAGCCATTATTTTTTGCCTTTATTCTTATTTCACACTTTCTATTTTTAGTTTATCTTGCTTTGTAACCAATCCTTTAGAATGTAATTACTTCTTAATTGGAAGGGGCTAACTGCCCCACAGAATAAACTTCTGTAATTAGAAAAAGAGTCCCATTACATCTGATCTGGTTCTTTTGCCCTGAGCGTATTTGTTGGCAATTTATGGCAAGGTTGACTCACTGGTGGGAAGCTGCCTCACTCCTAACCTGTGCTAGAAAAGCTGCCTCTTTCTAGAGGCAGCCCTGTCCCTGTTAAGCCCAGTTCTGCTGCCTCACTCCTAACCTGTGCTAGAAAAGCTGGCTCTTTCTAGAGGCAGCCCTGCCCCTGTTAAGCCCAGTTCTGCTGCCTCACTCCTAACCTGTGCTAGAAAAGCTGGCTCTTTCTAGAGGCAGCCCTGCCCCGTTAAGCCCAGTTCCCTCTGCCCTGGCATCTCCACCTCTACTGGGGCAGTTTCCTCAGTTCTCTTCCCAGCCAGCAGCACCCCTGGAGTCTTCCTTTTAGTCTCCGGTCACATGAGTGAAGAGGAAATTTTCCTCCTTCTCCGAGCTTAATACAGCAGTTTTATGTATTTGACATTGTAGGTGATTTGCATGGCAATGAGCTTATTAGGCTGTTTTTTGAGTGCTACCAAACACCTAATTGATTTTTTCAGTTTTCTTCCAAGATTATAGTTGTCAAGAACCATCTACCTTATATAGTACATTAAATGGGTTAAAGCTGCAAATGCTTCTTTAAGCAAAATATAAGTGTGTATCTTATAGAAAGTAATGCAATATCACCAGTCTGAGGTTTGGAGTGTATTAAGGTACTTGGTTTCTGGAAATCTTTTTAACCTTGGAAACCTTTAAACCTGTGACTTAAAAAAGGATCTACAGCTATCTAAGTAGGTGGCCTTCTGTGTCTTGGCTAGTTTTGGAGTGTGGTGTTTGTTTCTTACGCAAAAAGGAACAAATTTAAATCACTAGGTACTAAACCAACAGATTTCAGTGTGGATTAGTTAAGAAATAATTGTAGTTCTTGTGTGGTGGCACAAATTTTTTTCCCTACATTTTGTTTATGCAGACTGTCTTTTTTTCCTTCATCCTTTTCTTTTTTTCACTGAAAAAGGAAATCGCAATTTTGTTAGTGGATTGCTTTGAAGAAAATACGGAGGGAAAGAGAGAACCAGACTTGACTTGTGATTACTTTTCATGAGTGTGGATAAGTATGGGCTTCAAGACTTGCCAGGCCTTCAATTCTTTGGCTTGCTTTTTTTCTTAACATTTCCAAAGGTTTTGTTAGTGACTTTCAAATGGAACTTCAAGCCTTGGAACAGTTCCATTAAAAAGTTGTGTGGTCTTTGCCACAGTAGCAGCATGGTTTATTTTTCCTGTACTAGTTTCACAGAGGTTAACTGAGCTGGAAATGATGAGAGACTAGCAGTGCAAGCGGGTGGGTGTGTGCTATGTGTATGCTTTTTCCCTCTTGATTTGTGCAAAAAAAAAAAAAATTTTTTTTATTGGCATTAACGTGTACTTCAAATGTTGTTTAAAAAGGAAGCAAGTCAAATTATCCTAAAATGCTTTATACTACATTGTTGAAAACTTTCAAAAATGTTCTCTTTTGTTAATTGTATTTTTATATTGCATAGTACCAGCCCACATTTATAAAGGCAATTCATTGTAGAGATTTGCTTTCTTGGTGGGAAATGTACTACAGTTTACAGCTCAGCATAATCTTAGTTGACGTGTTCTGGAGAGTGCTTTTTATCTGTCTGAATTTAAAAGAACACTTGACTATGTTCATGATTGAGACGGTTTTATTCCTGGTTCAAATAAATATCTTGAAGTTAAAATATGCACCTTTTATTCCTTAGGTGAGTATATTTTTTAAGAAAACATGGTCTGTTATTTATATGTCATCTGCTTGTTATATGCATGTTACTTGAAGAATAGTGAATTTCTAATGAAAATAATTACATTAATACTTTAGATTTTAATGCTGTTTTGTAAATTTTGAAGCAAATTCATATATCTCATTTAATTCTCACAACAACATCATGATACCCCAGGGCAGATATAATTATCTCCATGTTATAGATGAGATGAGAAATGTAAGGCATTTGCCTGAAATTCCCCATTTGGTAAATGAAGGAGCTGGATCAAGTCCTCACATCCCTGACTCTGCTGTTCGTCTTGCCACTCTCCCGTAAACAGCCGCTTAGACCTCCTTGATAGTTTACACCATGGCTTGTGGATGGACAACTGCCATAAAATTGTTTATAACACACACTTATTGACTGCTTACAAAGTTTCGCACATTTTGAAATAAGACTTACCCCAATTAATTCCCTCACCAACTCTCTGAGTTAGGAACTATTATTATATCCCTATTTTGTGGTTGAGGAAACTCAGGTTCATTAGATAGGTGAGTTGAGCTTCCTAGGGTAATGTAGCCAGTAAGTGGTGGGTACTAATGTGAACCCCAGCAGCTTTGCTCTGAGATCCAGGGTCCCTGACTGCTACCGTGCATGAACTCCCAGTGGTTCATGTGCCGGATTTTCAAACGCCAGGTATTCACTGGTATTTGTAATAGCATCTGTTTGCATTCATCTGTAATCTTGAAGATCTGACCATGAAAACTTAGAAATGAGAGGTTTATCCTCTGAATTTACACCGAAATAAAAGAAAAATTTTAAATATAAAATACATATTATTATCAGTAGCTATACCGCATGGAGCAGATAGCTACTAACTTGTATAAATCATCCTAAAAATAAGATAAGTGTTTATTAAGAAACAAAGAAGGTTCATATAAGCTGGGGAAATTTTTTTTATCTAATAAATGTCCTCTCTGTTGTATAGAGGGTTCTTAAAATGTAAAACTTTTGGGGAGAAATGAAGTATGGAAGGTTTCACCTAAACAGCAGAGCCATTGTACCAAGGCGAATGTGTACCTTTCAGAACTCTGGAAGTCACTACTGTAAACACTCATCCTTGGAATGGAAACCAGGAGCCTCTGGTGGTGGTTTTTTCTCTGTTCCCCCACCCCTCCATTCAACAAATGGAATGCCTGTGTGCGCTGGGCACTGTCTGTGCTGTGCTGGGCACACAGTGGTGCTCAGATGGTTCAGGAGGCAAACAGCCATCAGTCAGTACTTCCTTAGACCGAGAGACCACGCCCTGTGAGAAGGGTGGCTAGTAAGGTCATGGCAAACGGACATGAGGTGGTCTTGCTGGAGCTGACACCGGAAGAGCAATTCGGGCTTTAGTAGGTGAGGAGAGGGAAGGGGATGTAGGAGGTGAGCAGAACGCACTGGGAGGAGGCATGGTGAGTAGGAGGGGCCCAAGGAGGCAGAGAGGGCTGTGGGTGCAGGGTGGGGCTGCAGGGTGGGACTGCAGAGTCAATCCTGGGAAGGCTTCTCTATATCTAAGCAGCAGCAGGAGGAAAGGATTTTAAGTACTAGGGGTGAGGTGGGGGGCTTCGAAAACTGGCCAGAGTGCAGTCTGTGGAACAGATTGTTTTAAGGATATGATACATGGCAAGGTCTAAACCCATTCAGATCCAACACCAGTTTTTAATAACAGATGTTTTATAATACCTGGTTGGAGATCCTGAAATGAAATTCAAAATACTCGTTAAAAAAAAATTCATATATTGCCTTTACTACAATATAAAGAAAACTAGGTCAGGCACAGTAGCTCACACCTGTAATCTCAGTACTGCAAGAGGATCACTTGAGCCCAGGAGTTCCTGGCCAGCCTGGGCAACACAGCGACACCCTGGCTCTACAAAAAAAGTTTAAAAGTTAGCCAGGCATGCTGGCGCACACCTGTTGTCCCAGCTACTTGGGAGGCTGAGGCGGGAGGATCACCTGAGCCCAGGAGGTGGAGGCTGTAATAAGCTGTAATGGCGCCACTGCACTCCAGTCTGGACCTGTTTCTAGTAAGACTCTGTCTCCCCTCCCCCACAAAAAAAACAATTTTAATAAGATAATGTACATTTCCAGTGTAAATACTTGGGTCTTATGAGACTGGGAGACATCATGAACGGATGCATGCATCTACACGTGGGCTCTCTGAGAATGTGACCACTGCAAATTCAGGCTGTTAGAGGAGGGCCTCATGTGGCCTTGCCTTCCAGGAGGTGATTTTCCAAAACGATAGACAACTCTTGATAATGCTATGATGAAACTGCTGTAAAATCTTCCCTGATCAACAGGGTAGTTACATTTTCAGAGAAGTCAGAGGATGCCAGAACATGCAAAACATATTTTGTATTTCTATGTAAAACAGCTTTAGGCTCTAAAAGAAGGTTCCACATACATGATGATACAGTGGAACGTCTGAAAATTGTGTGTGACAGTTTGCTATTATATGGTATATTTCTAGTTTTCCTTAACCACTAAATGCCAGTAAAGCCACAAAAATGTTTTAATAGCAGATTAGTGGATTTTGAATTGGCCCCATCAAGAGTCACTGTTGTGTTCTATAGCCCTTTCCCACCTAAGTCCCAAGCTAAAGACAGTGAATTGTGGTAGCATTTCAGAAATTCCATCTCCACTAGCTGCTGGGTCATGACGTGTGTCTCACTCCTGCGAGTGCTGGCTTAGGGGCCTTTAACACCTCTGAGCCAAGACTCTGGCATGGAGCCCTTTGCCCATCCTAGGAGTCTGAGTCTCAACCCGTGATTATATTCTTGATTGTAGACCTTCTCCCCTGATGAGATCAACCCTTTCTCTAGGGACTCCTGGAATTTGGCCACTGATGCCTACTTGACTACTATTTTTGGGTCCTGTGGGGACCTCTGCTGTGTTGTTCCACCCACTCAGAAGGGCTTTTTGGATGGCTTCATCAGTTCAGAACATGCCCAGGCTTGAGACTTTGTTTCTTGGCCTTCTGCCTAGTAACTCCTTTACGTCAACTCAGGGCTTGGCATCTTGGCTGCAGCAGCAGTAGAAGGTCCTCTTGGGCCCAGCACCACTGGCCTTCCTCAGGAGTCAGCTCTGCACTTTAACTAACAAGCCATGATTCCTGCAGACTGTGAGGGCCATGTGCAAGATAAGCATGATGACAGGGCTAGATGCACAGTACCTGGCAGAGAAAGCTTTCAGTACATATCAACTATAACTACCATACAGTTCCTTTATTATATTGGGGTTTGTTTGTTTGTGACGGGGTCTGATTCTTTCACCCAGGCTGGAATGCAGTGGCACAATCATGGCTCATTGTAGCCTTGACCTCCCAGACCCAAGCAGTCCTCCAACCTCAGCTTCTCAAGTAGTTGGGACTACAGATGTGTGCCACCATACCCGGCTAATTTAAAAAGTTTTTTTGTAAAGACAGGGTCTCCCTTTGTTACCCAGGCTGGTCTGGAACTTCTGGGCTCAAACAGTCCTCCTACCTCAGCCTCTCAAAGTGCTGGGATTACAGGTGTGAGCCACTGCACTTGGCTATAGTTGGCTTTTTTAACTTGAGGACCTTGGGCCCTGGTGTTCATGGATGGGCTTCAAAGGGTCAGAAAACTCCATGAAATTGTGTGGAAATATTGTAGGCATATGTAGTTTTCCTGGAAGAGGGTTCACAACTTTCATCAGGTACTCAGGATAGGTCATGAGGGACTTCTGTTTTTAGCAATTGCAAACTCAGAAATCAAGTGACACCTCCTCCTAAGGATGAGAAAACTCAGACTGAATATGAAAAATATGCTTCAAAGCTTGAAAAAGCTCATGATATAGTAAATATGTTCTCAGTCAGAGTCCAGGGAAAGGTAGAGGCAACAGGAGGTGAGCCTATGGTTTAGGACTAGAGGTGTCTGCCAGTTACAAAGGAGACGATTAAGCAGCAAGGTGCTTTTGGAGCATCACAGGACTAGGAGGGCAGAAATTAGAGTCTGTGGTCTGCCAACTGAGCACATCCTGGTGAACCTTTTACTTGAGGTTGGGATCTTGAAGGGAAGCACCTGAAGAGTAAATGTGAACCGAAGCAGACAGGCCCTCAGAGAGTGTGCAGTTTACCCTCAGATCATCTCAGTCACTGACCCTGGATTAGGGTAATCCTGGATTGCTAGTGCTTCAGGTCTGACAGAAGCCTCTTTGGAGGAAGACAATATTATCTTGGTGTCTCAAATTATTTCTGCCAGCAGTTTTGCAAGTGTAGTGTCGTGTCTGGTGTAGATAAAAATAACTAGGTACACAAAGAGCCAGGATAACAAAACTGAATCAGTAGAAATAGCAGACAAAACAGACACATAGGGGCTCCAGATATTAGCGTTAAGACTCAGACTTTAAAATATTATAAATCAATCAGTGTAATCCACCATATTAAAGAAGAAAAAGCATGTGATTATATCAATTGATGCAGGAAAAATGCATTTAATAAGATCCAATACCTATTCATGATTTAAAAAAAAATCTCCCAACAAATTAATAGTGGGGAATTACCTCAACTTCATAAAGGGCATCTCCCAAACACCTAGAGTGAACATCATATTTAATAGTGAAAGATTGAATACTTCCCCCCTAAGACCAGAAACAAGGCAAGGAGATTCGTTCTTATAACACTGGAAGTTCAAGACACTGTTATCAGTCAAGAAAAAGAAATAAAAGGCCTGCATATTGTAAAGGAAGAAAAACCATTGCTATTTGCAAATGATATAATCGTTTACATAGAATATCTTAAAGAATCTACCAAAAACCAAAATAAATCAATTGTTAGAATTGATACATCAGGTCAGCAGAGCTGCAGGATACAAGATCAACACACAACAGTCAACTGCATCTCCGTATACTATCAATGAACATTTGAAAACCCAAACTAAAAACACGATATATTTTAGAGTCACTCCACAGAAAATAAAATACTTAGGTATATACATAACAAAATGGGATCTGTTTAATGAAAGTTACAAAGTGCTGATGAAATAAATGCTTAAAGATTGAAATAAATGGAGAGATATTTAGTGATGATGGATTGAAGACTCAACTTAGTAAAGATGTCAGTTCTTCTCAAATTGATCTATAACTTTAAAGCATTTCCTATCAAAATTCTAGCAAGACTTTTTATATTCATAGGCAGACTTATTCTAGAATTTATAGGGAAAAGCACAAGCCCTAGAATAGCTATAACAATTTTGACAAGAAAACGGGGAGAAATCACTGTATTTAATACTAAGTCTTTACTATGATAGCTGCAATAATTAGATCCTGTGATATTGACAGAGGCGTGGACACATAGATGAATGGAACAGAACAGAGAACCTGGAAATAGACCCACACAAATAAGTTCAACTGGTTTTTGACAAAGGTACAGAAGCAATTCAATGGAGAAATTTCAACAAATGGTGCTTTTGCAGTTGGACATCAACCTAAACCTCACAACTTATACAGAAATTAACTCAAATGGATCAGGGATTTAAATGTAAAATGTAAAACTATAAAACTTTTCAAAAAAAATCTTTAGGCTCTGGAACTAGGCATAGTTGGGTTTTTTTTTTTTTTTTTTTTTTGAGACGGAGTCTCACTCTGTTGCCAGGCTGGAGTGCAGTGGTGCCATCTTGGCTCACTGCAACCTCTGCCTCTCGGGTTCAACTGATTCTCTTGCTTCAGCCTCCCAAGTAGCTGGGACTGCAGGCACGTGCCACCACGCCAAGCTAATTTTTGTATTTTTAGTAGAGACAGGGTTTCACCGTGTTGGCCAGGCTGGTCTCCATCTCCTGACCTCGTGATCTGTCTGCCTCGGCCTCCCAAAGTGCTGGGATTACAGGCGCGAGCCACCAAGCCTGGCCAAACTAGGCATAGTTTCTATACTTGCTACCCCAAGCATAATATGTAAAAAGAAAAATCAACTGTGTTAGGACCTCATCAAAACTAAAACCTTGTGTTCTGTGAAAGCCCATGTGAAGGACAATGGCAGACTGGGAGGAGATATTTGCAAGCCACAAATAACAAAGGACTAGTATCTAGATAATCAAGAAATCTCAAAACTCAATGGTAAAAAACAACCCAGTTAGAAAATGGGCAAACACTATTTCACAAAAAGGTGAAATAAGTTCATGAGCAAAAAAAAAAAAATGGCAAATAAACACATGACAAGATATTTCACATCATTAGCCATTGGGGAAGTGAAAAAATAAAACCACAGTGGGCTATCACTACGCACCTATCAAATGGCTAAAATAAAAGCCAGCGAGAACTTAAAATGCTGGTGAAGATGTGGAGGAACTGCGTTACTCATGCATTTTTGGTAGGAACATGGCTGTGGATAGTTTTGTACCCAAGGCAAGTGCTCTCCTGCATCTTCTTAGTGCCAGCCTTGACAGGCTGCTTGTTGACTTCTTACAGAAGTAATGGAAGCCAGGAGACAGTGTAATGATATCTTCAAATTCATGGGGGTGGAGGAATCCATTAAAAATGAGACATTTTAGGTAAACAAAAAGTAGGAGAATTTGTCACCAGCAGAGCTCCACAAAGGGAGTACTAAGACTGTTCTTCAAGCAGAAGGAAAATGACCAAAGTAATCCTCCATCTCCAAAAATATACGAAATTTAATTAATCTAGTTTCCATGCTCTGCCTGGCCCAGTGAGTTTTGGCCCTGGCTGCACATCAGAATTACCAATGGAATTTAAAAAAAAACAAAAACCCTCTATATCCTTCTTCAGTTGGTTTGGTGTATGGCTCAGGGTCACTAATGGTACTGGTGTGCAGCCTTGGAAGTAACAGGGTGGACTCAGAAGGAGAGAAGAAAGTGGTGTCATGGCTTAAATGGAACACACTGTCCTCCTGGTTCCTGGGCCTCACCTTTATGCCTGGTATGTCTTCCTGTGGCAGCATTCGTTCTGGCTAGGCTGAAATGACCCTCCGTAGCTCTGACTTCTCCCTCTTTTGCTCCAGTGAGCACCAAATCCTGTCCATCACACCTGTGTGGTATCTCACACTTTTATCCTTTTCTCTTCATTGCCATTGCCGCCCTTGCAATTTGGGCACCTTTTACATTTTGACTGTGATAGCTGGTCAGTGGCAAAAACCGCAGTTACTTTTGCACCAACCTGTAGTATCTCAGTTTCCAATGTCATCTTCCTCTTTCAGTTTGTCTTGCACAGTCTTACCAACCCAATTTTTGTAAAGCATAACTCATGCTACTGCCCTATTTAGAGACATTTTTAGTGCTCCCCTCCCCAATGTTCACAAAATAATCTCAAATTTAATACTTTTGAAAACAAAATCAAGTTGTTTACCTATTGAATACCCTTTGATCACACCGTCGGCTCCTGTTACCACAGCATACAGGATGCGACATGATTGGAGGCCTGTTTCGTCTCCGCCCTCATCTCATAGCACTCCTTCTGCTCGCCATGGCCTAGCTAGAGTCTGGGTTTTTCCTTGCCTTTGGGCTGAACTTGCCGATTACTCCACAGGCTGTTTGCATGCTCTTTTCTTACCTTTCAGGTCTTGATCCCATGCTTAGTCTTTGGAGTAGCGCCCCCTTGCTTATCTAAAGTGAATCGTATCCATTTCTAATCTAATCAGCATGCTCTTCATTTCTTTTATTGTTGGTCATCTTCATCTTGTTGACTTCTATATGTGTTCGTTGCCTCTTCCCTTTTCCCTCACTGGAATGTAAACCCCTTGAAGGCAGCCACCTCAACTCTTGTTGGCTGCTACATCTCCAAAGCCAGGTACATAGGAGGTGCTCAATAAATATCCCCTAATCTATTTTGAATATAGATACACTATAGTAAAGATTTTATAACAAAGGAACTTTCTGACAAGAGAATCTTGTTTGTTCAGTGATTCGGACAATGTAGTACTATGTAGTTGGTTATTGAAATTCTGCCTGTTCCCATTCTTACATGTAACCTTTGGATGAATGAAGGGCAGGAAATGTGGTAGGAAATGAAACCGTATAGGAAAAAACTGATGTCTAGGTTGGACAAAGAAGCTGGAAATAGAATTCTGTCATTTCTGCAAGATCCAAGAGTCTCTACTTTGACTATACCTTTATGTCTCTGAAATTTCTGTAATCTTTTTCTGTTGCTTCAATAATAGTAATTTTAAAAATTTGATACTCAAATTCCAGGTACTGTTTTTAAAGGGACATTTCTAGAGAGGTTATATTTAATAACATATTTGAATGGTGTTCTATAGTTTGTTCATTCGTAATTGCGTTGAACAACTCCCTGTGAAAAATGTTATATCCTCACTTTGAAAATGAGAAAAGTGAGGCCCTAAATGTTAAGAAACATTTAAAAAGCTAGTTAAGTTGGGAAACTGGGACTGAGGTCTTTGAATGTCTAATCCAGTTTCTGTGTCACTACTGGGTTTCCCATCCCTGGGGCGTCAAGTTTCAACTGAAAGTACCTGTGGCAGGAACTGGAGATGTAACAGACTTGCTTGTCTCTCAAATCTGGGAACAAGTGAAGGTGACTACCACCAGGTCACCTTCACATAGCAACACGATGTCTACCTGGTGATGTCCTTGGTCGTTGTCCCTGCTCCTCCTGTCGTTGGTCCCAGCAGATGTAGTTGTCCAGCTTGACGTGGCTGAAGCACCGTGGGAATCGATTTTAGATATCACATCCAAGGTGTTCCTCCCATTGTTCTCTGCATCTTCATTCTTAAAAAGGAAATAAGTCTCATCAAAAGTATTACTGCATTCAGAACAACTCACATTTCTTACTCATAAAAATTGTTTTGGCCTTAAGAGAGATATGTCCTAACATTCCCTCCTCTTGCTGCCTTATGGAAAATGGATCTCGGGGGAGGAAGCAAGAATAAAATGAGAAAAACGAGACTGGAGGCTGTGACAGCATGCAGGTGAGAGATCATGGTGGCTGGGATCACGGTGAAAGCAGTGCCCTGGAGAGAAGCAGACCTATCCAGAGTGTAGTTGAGCTGTAATTGTCAGGACTTGCAGATGGACTGCGTATGGAGGATGAGGGAGAGGATTTGAAGGATGAGTCGAAGGCAACATCTAAAATGTTGACTGGAGCAACCATGTGGTTGGTAGCAGCATGTTCTTGGGTGGCAAAGATGAAAAAGGGGCTTGGGGATGGCTGGGCTAAGAGTCTTAGTTGTGTTAAATTTGAGATACCAATTGCACAGTTGCAGATGTCAGGCAAGCTAGTTGCATATATGATCTGGGGCATAGGAGAGATGGCAGGGCTGGAACTAGAATTTTGGAACGTGTGGTCACCCTATAGAAGTAGGATGCTGGCCAGGTGTGGTAGCCCATGCCTGTAATTCCAGCACTTTGGGAGGCAAGAGGATTGCTTGAGCTGAGGAAGTCTTGGCTGCAGTGAACCAAGATCGCACCACTGCACTCCATCCTGGGAAACAGTGAGACCCTGTCTCAAAAAAAAAAAAAAAAAAAAAAAAAGGAAGTAGGATGGTGACTGGGGCTGGGCTGGGCTGGGCTGGGCCTTGTGAGGTTTGAACCCGACCCTGGGCCATAGGAGGGAGAACTCAGGCTTTCTTAGTCTTCTGTTGACCTGCCCAGATGCAAGGCCGAAGGGGAAGTTGGCCTGGAGTTCAGTCTTTTATGACAGAAGACCCCAGCATAGAAATGGTATCCACAATCATGGGACTATACAAAATCTCATGGACTTGAAAGCCACTGTCCTGACACCTCAAGACTGGAGTCCAGCCCTTCATGACAGAAGACCTCAGCATAGAAATGGCATCCAAAATCCCGGGACTATACAAAATCTCTTGGGGTGCAACCTTTGTGACAGAAGACCCCAGCATAGAAACGGCATCCAAAACCACGGGACTATACAAAATTTCCTGGAGTCCAGCCCTTCATGACAGAAGACCTCAGCATAGAAATGGCATCTAAAATCATGGGACTGTACAAAATCTCCTGGGGATCACTTGAGCTCCCAGGTCTCCAGTGTCTAAAAATGGGGTTGAAGAGAAAGTACCAGCTAAGTTAGACTAAATGAAAAGAAAAATGTGTAGCATGTGGTGTACCAGCAGCAGAAACCAGGGCCACCCTGCTGACCTGCTCTGGTCTCACCCCCACAGTGCCAGGGCGGGCAGTGTGTGTGCATCCTGGAGATGTACAGGTGCAGCCCTGGGGGAGAGGCAGCCCAGGGCACCGCTGAGTGGGCAAGCAAGAGGGTGCAGGGGTGGGTCCCACGGTTTGTAGCATGGAGTTCTGACTGGTGAACTGGTAGGGATAGAAGCCAGATTAGAGAAGCCTGAAGAATGAATGTGAGTTGCAGAAGCAAAGAAGGCAAGTTTAGACAGCTTTCTCAGGAAATTGTGCTAAATGCAGAACACAGAGATGAGGAGTAATTAGAAGGAGGGAGAGGTAGGATCAAGGAGAACTTTTTTCTTTTTAATCTAGGTAGCTCTTCTAGCATGTTTGTAATTGACATGAGAAATCCAGCAATGACGCGGGTCACTGCTGCGGAGGGTCCTGGCGAGGTAGGAGTGGAGGTGATCAGGGCCCAAGTGGACAGCTGCACTTTATAGGAGCAGAGACACTCCTTCCATCTGAACAGGAGGGAAGACAGGACATGGGGGGTGTGCGTGTGCAGGTGAGCTTGTAAATTGGTTAAATTGGTTGGTGGTGAGATGAGTGAATTTCTTGCTAATTGCTGTTTTCTCAACTACATATGAGCTGAGCTCCTCACCAGGACTTTTGGGGAAGGGGTGGTGGTGTGATGAGAGAGGAAGCAGGAAATAATTACTCAGGAAGTGGCCAAGCAAAATGACCAAGGATGCATAAGAAGATTGCGAGGCACTGCTGAGCCCCTTCCCTTCAAGGGTTGTGGTCAGAAATCCAAGCCAACGCTGTCAGCTCAGTTGTCTGATATTCTCCAGCAGTGTTCAGCTGTGTGGGCACCAGGAAGAAAAGCTGCAGCGTGGATTCACAAGGGCCAAGGTTTTACACAGCAAGTACCACTGGACTTTAGAAAAGGGGGCAAGCCAGGGAGGTGAGGGTGTTTTCAAAGGGATGATTATTTAAGCCTGGCAGAATATTTATCAAATGCATGATCTGCTCCTAGTGAATGTATTTAGTAAAGCACACATTTCCAGGTCTGTGTATCTACATATTTCTGTATACATTCTTATAGATACGGTTTAATGCCATGGTTTCATTCAGGCTTATTTTCTAAAGCCTTTTGGTTTTGGTTTTTGGGAAGCCTACTCTATTTCCCCCCCTGGAACTAATGAGCGAGCAAGCAAGAGGTTCTGTAAGCAAAAGTAAAAGCTGCAGACTTTGTTATGGTTGGACCTGTGTGTGGAAATTCTGTGAATTGTGTTCTGTCAGCATCCTGCTCACAGAATAGGCTATGTAAACAACGGGCGCTGGGAGGGTCTGTGAATGAGCAGCCTTCCTTCCCACTCACAGACTTAACCACTGCAATTCTCCAGGTTTCTGAGTGTTTATTTCATAGTAAAAAGGGCTCTAAAAATACCAGGGCAGTTAGGTTTTTATTGTAGATCATTTCACTTAAACTGCAATGGGACATATAAATTTTAAAAAGGGGAAAAAAAAGCATTGAAGGCAGGATTTTGAAGCAAAAGCTACAGAAACGTGTCTGCAGTAATTTGTTTTGGCTGTGGATGTAAAACTGCAAAAGGGATGGGAATAAATTTGTTCCATTTTTTTAAGTTAGAGCAATTGGCGTATTTAATTGATATTCACAGTATTTGAATAGCATCCCAGAATGCACAAATAATATGCCATCATGAGAAAATTACATATACTGAGATGTAAATGAAAGGAAATTCTTTTTTTGAACTTAAAATATCATTTGTAACTTATTTGTAATTTTTTAATTAAAAATCATAGGGCACATCATACTGTAAGTTTGAGTATGCAGAGTGAAATGAGAAAAGGATTCAGGCAGATTAGGCTTGAGGACAGGAGGCAAAGGCTCAAGAGTCAGTCCAGGGAGGGATTATAAATGGCGGGGTTCAGGAGGAGTGGACATAAAAATGCGAGAGAACGGGAAACTGCAGGAAGTAACAGTTAGTGGGAAACAGAGAAGTTACTGAGAAAACAGACACAAACACTGACGTGTTTCGGACTGCCATGTGACCACCACTGAAGGATGATAAGGTTTACTGAGTAGGAAGATTTGAAATTATGGACAGGAGCAATATGTACCAAGGAAAGCAAATATTTTGCTTTTCACTGGATGGAAATTTCTCCCTTCTAGGAACTCCTGACCTTCTTTATGGGACCAAGCAGTGTGAGTTGTAGGCTTGTGGTTCCTTCTGACTTCTTGTGTCTTCTCCCTAGGGGCAATGATGGTGCTGGGGTGTGATGTTTTCAGTATGAAGTTGTGCTTGGAGGCAGTGGCAAGAGCCAGTGGGAGCTTTTCATGGAGCAGGCTGCATTAACCCACGCGCTGTGTGCCTCCTGAAGCTGTGGCAGTAGTGGCGTGACACCTGCCTTCCTGGGAGCCTGGGAAGAACCCCAGGAAGAGACAGTGAAGATTGCATCTCTTGTGTGAGATAGAAAAGAGTTCAGTTCAGTATTGGCAGTGATAAATGCTTGCTGTGTAGGCAAACAGAATGATGAAACAGAAGACATTAAAGACCTCTTTCTCCCCCTAATTAGGATAGGTTCTAGACATTTGGCCTGTGTCAGAGAAACAGCCCTGGCGCTGAACCATGGAAACTAACATTTATTTCGCACCTACTATTAGCCAGATCTCTAGCCGGGCGATTTACATGCATGGCTTCTTTCAGTCCTCCTCACCTTGAGAGGTATTATTTTCTGCATTTCAAAATGAAGACACTGATGCGTAGTGACAGTAAGTGAGTTTCTTCACTGAGAGGCAGAACTACTCATTGAACCTAAATGGGTCTGACTCCAAGTCTTGAGACGTTTCCATCCTGAAAGCGTTCTACCTCAGGTCCTCAAGTAATCTCACCACACACGGTGGTCTAGGGCGTGTCTGCATCCTGTTGTTGGAGATTTTGAACCAGAGGAAGGGGTCACTCCAGCAGAAGGGGGGAGGTCACAGGATGACCTGGGCTTCCCCCTATGCTGTCCTCTCCTGGTTCTTTCCCTAGTGCACAGGAGATAAAGACACATGGCATTTGAGCTATAGTCAGGTCTGTGGCCGGTGAGCCCCAGACTTTACAGTGCAGTGGAAAGGGGGTGTTTGTCCTGTTGGAGAAGCAGATTCTAGGGCCCCACCCCCAGAGGTTTGGATTCAGTGGTCTGGGTGGGACCAAGGTGGTCTGCAGGATAATTCAGATTGAGGTCTCTGCACATCACATCCTGAGAAACGCTGACTTAGGCCCTCCGGTTTTCAGTCTTGGCTCCTCCTGGGCCTCTGCATACATTTGTGGCAGACCTAGAGATGATATCATCAGGTCAGTGTATGCAGGAGCAGGCATTGGAGATGAGCCAGAGGGCAGGAGGTGGGCCTTGGCCGTGACCATGAAGAGGGAGAAGGGAGAAGGTTAGAGGTATCCAGAACCCAGGAACTGGGGTTACGCAGCTCTCAGATTATACTCCATGCTTATCCGAACTGCGACTTCAGATACAGCAGCATCAGATGGGAGACGTGCTGGGAGCGCGTAATGCTCGCTGCTTCCCGTGCATGTGCCTCACTCACTTCTGTGAACTTCCTCAAAGTCAGTTTTATCATCTACATTTTATGGAATTGAAAACTGAGGAGACCTAACACCGTTTTTAAAAATTATCCTAAGGCCAGGCACGGTGGCTCGCGCCTGTAATCCCAGCACTTTGGGAGGTCAAGGCACCTGAGGTAAGGAGTTTGAGACCATGTGGTGAAATTCCGTTTCTACTGAAAATACAAAAATTAGCCAGGCGTGGTGGCGCATGCCTGTAATGCCAGCTACTCAGGAGGCTGAGGCAGGAGAATCTCTTGAACCCGGGAGGCAGAGGTTGCTATGAGCTGAGATCACGCCACTGCACTCCAGCCTGGGCCACAGAGTGAGACTCCTTCTCAAAAAAAAAAATCCAACAGTCCAAGCGCAGCAGTCTCCCTCTAACCTCAAAAGCCTCCTCAGAAATAACCTGGTATCAGTGGGCTGTGCAGATTCTTGTAGTCTTCTTTGCCTTTATATATGAAAATAACTTTGTTTTATGTTTGTTTTCACATAGGTGGAATTATACTGACTCTTACTCTGTGACTTGCTTTCTTCACATGACAGTAACTCCTGGACTGTTTCTGTAGCAGCCACACAAGTCTCCTTTATATTGCCAATATCTATCTTTATCCCAAAGACAAGATGAATGTTCAAAAACGGTAATCCAAACTCACTTCTAAAAATGGGTGTGTGTTTAAAGAAGAGCTGCTCAGCTGAGGCAGTTTTGCTGCCGAGGGGATTTGAGCAATGTCTGGGGACATGTGTGGTTGTCACAACTTGTGAGGGGGCTCCTGGCATTGAGGGGGTAGAAGGCGGGAATGCACAGGTCAGGCCCCTGCAACAAGGAATTGTCAGGCCCAAAATGTCAATGGTGGCAACACTGAGAAAATGTGATCGGTTTAAACCTACTTATCTTAATGGTGTTTCAACAGCCTTATTAAGGGGCTTGACCAATATGTAGTTTATCAACACCAGCCTTTGGTGTAGTGGGGTGAGTTGTGCTCATGTTGGAGAAGCAGATTCTAGGGCCCCACCCACAGAGTGCATACTTGAGAGGCAGAGGTGTGAACATTGCCCTTGAGCTCAGGAGCTCCAGAGCAGCCTGGGCAACATACTGAGAGCCCATCTCCTAAAAAACAAAAACAAAAAAGTGCTGAATAATAAGTCCATTTTAAACATATGGTAAGATTTCAGATTTTCTGAGGAAAAAATTAATTAGACTTGGCTTCTTCTCTTATTTGAAATTAGCAATACTTTTATACATCTCAAAGTGTGGTTTATGAAAGAGGCAAAATTGTCAATGACTACATGTTGAATTTTGCTTCCTAACCATGTAATGGAGACAAGTGTTTCCGAAAACATGTTTTATATGGTTAGTTTTCCTGCAGATGGGAATTGTTCGCTGAATTATACTTTGTCCACTTAGGCTTAGGTAGATATGGATTCTGTGAAAGTGGAAATCATTGAACAGTTTAAATACTGGATTAAAAGAAAAGGAACTATGGTAATTGCAGATCTGTTAGATGGAATCTGTCGTGCCCTAGTAAGAGTGATAAGGAAGACCATTAACTGTTGGAAGCAAGTTGTTGGGTTCGAGGTTGGGAATTGGGCATGATTTGTTTCCTGTGTCACTGCTTAGGTTAATTTACTCAGACTGCCATTTTTGTGTTGGAAGGAAATAAGGTCTAGGCCCTAAGCTTAGACTGTCTTCATGCCTAAAGAAGTCCAACCATTCATTATTACTTCGCTAAAGGATGCATTAACATGAATATATATAATAAAGATAATGACTCCTTTTTTCTCAACAAATTTTAAATTAACTTAAACATGCCTTATTTTCAGAAAGAATTAAAAGTAAAACCATACCTTTAATTTAGGACTGACTTCTGCATTTCGATTGTAGATTATTCTAGTATGAAGAGTGCTATTTGCATGTTGGAATATCTTTTAATTCTTAATTTGTAAGTTACAAAGAAATAGGAGACTGAAATACTTTTTATCTTACAAAATTCCAAACACCTTTTCAAGCAATTTATATCTTATTTCTATAATAGTTTTATCACCAGCCAATGGGTATGCACTGTATGTCATAATATGGAAAGAAATTCTTTATCATTTCAGATATTAAGGATTTCAGATTTTAAGAGTTATCAGTGAAACCATGTTACAAGAATATTTCCTTCCTGAGACATCTCAGTATTATAGGTGGCTTCAGACTAACAGGCACAGAATAGGATAGTGTGAAGTATCTGATTAGCTTTACTGTACTTGGTACCTTTAGGACGTTCAGCCAGAGGTGATTGGAGGGATTTGCACGTCTACCACTCGTGTATCTGTGAACCATATCTCCTTTAGTGCCTGCTTTTGAACTTTATATAAACAGAATGATGCTGCCTGTTTATTTCTATAATTTTCTTCTTTCCCTTAGCATGTGCTGTTCTTGGCCCCTTGCTTCTCCATGTGAATTTTGGAAAAGCTTCTGAAGTTCCACCAAAAACCCTATTTGGAATTGTTGCTGGTACTGCATTGAGTTTCTATGCCAGAGAACTGACATCTTTGTGACATTGAATTTTTCTTGCTAAGATCCAAGGTCTTCCTTTATGCAGACCTTTCACATGTATTTTTAACAGTTTTGTAACACGAATCTTCTTTGCTGTCTTGTCATGTAATGCTTTGCCGGGGAGTGGTGGTCCATCTTACTCTATAGAGGACATTTCTTTCCTTTTTTAGTGAAGTAAATGTAGGTGGTGCTTATGAGTTGTTTTAATTTCTAGTTTGTCTTTGTTTGCAGGGGGAAGTGATAATTTAAAATTGTGTTGTAAGAAAATTGGCCAATTTTCACCATGGTATTTAATTTAGAAAAATATAAGTCACTTGCAGGTAATTTAGTCAATTTGGGCATTTTGATATTAAGTAAACAGTTCCAGTATAATAACATAAATGCTTTCCTAGATGTTTACATATAATGCCATAATTATGTAAATAAATAAAATTCATTTAATTACATTAAATTTTTTTAATGTTTACATTAAAAAAAGGGGGGGAGAAGCAACTAATTCAGCATTCGGGCACAAGTATTTTATATGGTCATGGTCAGAGAGCCCTCTAGGTATTCGACATGGTAGCATGGCCACAGGCCCAGGACTGAATAGACTGGTTTCAGGAAAGAGAAGGTTAAACACACCGAGTTATACCTGAGAAATACATTTTGGTGGGCCAAAAATAATTGAGTGTATCGGATGGAACTAACAAAAGCTTTCTTTTACTAACCAGGTTTGCAGGAAAAACATGTTTTTAAATATGTAGATATGCATTATAACTTCTATTTAAATACAGCTGAGGTTGAATTTCTCAGGACCCCTTTCAGCAAAGATGGCCCTTTGCTTCTGCTTTTCCTGTCCGTCCTGGATGTTCTAATCCCAGCTCCCGAAGGTTACTGCAAGCTGAGTGGCACCAAAGCAACACCGTAGCCAATGAAAGTACATCCCCATTGGTATGCAGGTTCTGGTCAGTGTTACCAACATGAGTTAATGTCTTTGAAGTAAAAGCACATAGCGATGTCATGTTTTCCCAGTATTCTGTGGGTATTTTATGACCTGCAACTTAGGAAAGCAAATTGTGAAAAAGAAAACTTGTTGTGTTCGCCTATAACAAGGTCACAAGGGAATCCTGCAGCGATTATGTTCTTCACTAGCTGTAAGAGAGAAATCTGTGCTCTTGGTTTTGACTCAGCTGGTCTTTATTGAATGACTATTGTGTGGCTCACAGCTGTGCTAGGAATGTGAAGGACAGCGAGGCAGTGCCTGCCGTGGAGCGCCTGCATGCTAACGGTGGACAGAGGAGAGCAGGCTCACCGTTACACTGCAAGGTGACCTTGGAAGGTGCAGGGAGAGAAACACAAGGGAGGAACCACAGAGACTCCAGAACAACATCTTGCCCAGTCAAGAACTAGAACAGGAATCCTAGAGAAAGGTGAATTTTGAAAGATGGGTATGATTTTGGCAGCTAGAGATGGGGGCGGGGAGTTTGTTGGGTTTCTCAGAAGAAGGAAAAGGTCTGGAGGTGGGAAGGGGCTGGGTGAATTTGGTGACCAGCCAGGAGTCTGATGTCACCAAGTCACAGGGATGAAAGAGAAAGGCAGGGGAAGTGAGTTTGCGCAGGCGGGCTGAGGCCATGTAGGGGCAGGCTGGAGTGGGGGCCGGGAGCCTTAGGGGCTGACAGGAGAGGTTTTCCCACCTTTTTTCTCTACTCCTTCCCCAGTCGCCTTCCCCTGTCCCAGCCACATCACACATGCATTCTTTCTGTCTTCCCCTTGCCTCTCCCTCCTCCACTTTGTCTTCTTCCCCAGCCCTCAGAATCAGCTCAGATGCCATTGTCTTTGGGAGCACCCCAAAACCCAGCAGTTGGAACTCATCTCTCCTTGCTCTGTTCCCACAGCGGCTGCCTCACCAAGAGTCATTCCAGCACTCAGCAAGCTGGCTCACGTGATGGCTATTCCCACCTGCAGCACCCTTCACCAGGCTGCAGGGCTTCTCACCCCAGTGGTCCCAGGAGAGTGGCTTGAAAGCAGATCATCCTCAACCTGTGTTTGTTGAATGAATAAATAAGGGATCCCTATTTATAAGCACGTTTTTCTTGGAGATGGAGTCTTGCTCTATCTCCCAGGCTGGAGTGCAGTAGCGCGATCTTGGCTAACTGCAAGCTCCGCCTCCTGGGTTCACGCCATTCTGCCTTGGCCTCCTGAGTAGCTGGGACTAAAGGCACCCGCCACCATGCCCAGCTAATTTTTTGTATTTTTAGTAGAGACGGGGTTTCACCATGTTAGCCAGGATGGTCTCGATCTTCTGACCTTGTGATCCGCCTGCCTTGGCCTCCCAAAGTACTGGGATTACAGGCGTGAGCCACCACGCCTGGCCAACACCTTTTTTTTTTTTGTATATTTTGTATAAAGAGATATGCCATGGAGAGCAAAGTGATGGAAATTCTAAAAGACTTTAATGATCAGATGAAGAAATTGTTTAGAGAAGCATAATATACGTGCTTTGTCTTAGTTTGAGAATACTGACCACAGTTTGGCTCTCCTAGCCCTTTGCCTGAGCAAAACCCACAACCCTTCTTCCACACCCAGACCATGTTCCAGGCCACAACCCATTGCTCCAGCTTTCCTAACCTGCCTGTGAATGTGCTGCCTGTTACACGAGGGAGCAGATACAGTGAGGCAAGGACAACTAACAGCACCCAAAAGCAAGGGCAGTGGATTTCCCTCTGCTTTATTTAAAACTCCCCTTCTTAGGAAAGTTCACTCGCATGATCTAAGCACATTCAATGGCTTTTCACACATGAGCAGAGTTTCATTCTTTTACATGAATCGAAATTGGGCTTAAAATCATTTTAGGTACAGCCATCTTAGTTCCCATACTTTCTACTCATGAAAGATTTTATATCAGTGGTCAGGATGATAAAATCTGTACATCTTTATGTCTGAACCTGTTCATTTATATCCACATCCTTTTCTTAAATACTGATTTGTATATTTAGAAACTCAGTGCTTCATTAGTAAACTGAGGGAGTTAGAGTAAAGGATCTCCAAGATCGCTCTGCCAGCATTTGAGAAAGAACCTATTATTATATGACTATAGGAATTTATTTTTGTCCAAGAGCCAATGCCTAATCTTTAACGGTTTTGTGTTTAGACTATTTACCACTAGGTGGCGGTAAAAAAAAAATTATTCTTAGCAATGAGAAATGCTCATCAGTATTTAAGTTTACTATAAAATAAAAATTTAGAGGACCAAAGTTTGAGGTGTCTGTTTGAAAACTACGTAACCATATACTGGCCTCTGTATGTTGTTTCTAGGACTTAACACTGATTTTATTCAGGGAAAAAACTCTTGTGGCACTTCATAGCCACTTATATTACAGAATTATGGAAAAAAGATGTAAATTAAAATATGTAATTTTGTTTTTTATATACACAGACACACACACACACACACACAATGTGTATATGTGTGTGTGTGTATGTGTATATATAGAGAGGAGAGAGAAAGGTTAGGTACATTCAAGGTTTCCGGCATCCACTGAGGGTCTTGGAGTGTATCCCTTGCAGATAAGTGAGATACTACATTTTCATTTTTCCAGGACATTATATGTTAAAGTCAGCTCGTGCAATGCAGACATTGGAAGTTTAGTCATGTGCCTTATAATGACATGTTGATCAACAACAGCCTGCATGTACAATGGTGGTCTCATAAGATTATAATGGAGCTGAAAAGTGTCTATGACCTAGGGACATCATAGGTGTTATAATGTAGTATAACACATTGTTCACATGTTTGTGGTGATTCTAGGTAAACAAACATCCTGTGCTGCTAGCCATAGGAAAGGATAACACATACAATTATATATAGTACATAATTACTTGATAATAATAAATGGCTATGTTATTGGTTTATGTATTTAACATACTATACTTTTTGTTATTTTAGAGTGTACTACTTATTTAAAAAAAAAAAAAAAGTTGGCCAGATGTGGTGGCTCATGCCTATAATCCCAGTGCTTTGGGAGACCAAGGCAGAAGGATCACTTTAGGCCAGGAGTTTGAGACTAGCCTGAGTGACATACTGAGACCCTGCCTCTACAAAAAATAAAATTAAATTTAAAAAATAAGCCTCAGCTTATTCAGTCTCAGCTACTTGAGAGGCTGAGGCGGGAAGATTGCTTGAACCCACGAGTTGAAAGTTGCAGCGAACTGTGATTGCTAGCCTGGGTGACAGAGCAGAGCAATACCCTGTCTCAAAAAAAAAAAAGAGTTAACTGTAAGACAGCTTTAGGCAGGTCCTTCAGGAGGGATTCATTCCAGAAGAAGACATTGTTATTACAGGAGATGACAGCTCCACATATGTTATTGTT
This sequence comes from Pan paniscus, assembly GCF_029289425.2. NCBI lineage: Eukaryota > Metazoa > Chordata > Mammalia > Primates > Hominidae > Pan > Pan paniscus. The sequence continues at coordinate 44,268,440 of NC_073260.2, forward strand.
ATTGCCCCTGAAGACCTTCCAGTGGGACAAGATGTGGAGGTAGAAGACAGTGATATTAATTACCTGACCCTGTGTAGGCCTCAGCTAATGTGTGTGTGCTTCAGTTTTTCTCTTTAATATTTAAATTTTTATTGATACATAATATGCATACAGAAGTACATGCACAAAGCATTAAGATAAAGCTCAGTGAATTATTACAAGGCAAATACATTTTTGTAACCACAAGATAGAATCAGCCTTGTTCATGCTTCTGACATCCACTTTCTTCCTTCTTCCTCTCCAAAGGTAGCCAAAATCTTAAGAGCTAATGTTATGGATAAACTTTGTCTTTTTAGACAAGTGTTTTATTACAGAACATTTTAAACATATACAAAATAAACAAAATGGTGTAATAGACCTGACACTCAGCCTCAACAACTACTCATCCTGTGCTATTTCTGCTTCATCTATACTTCAGCTCATTCCCCATCCCTTTATTTTTTTATTTTTATAAGATAAGATGTATGTGCATTGAAATGTATAATCTTTATTGTACCTTTTTGACAAATCAGTACACCCATATAACTTTTTATCCTCTTAAGAATAGAATACCGGCTGGGCATGGTGGCTCACACCTGTAATCCTAGCACTTTGGGAGGCTGAGGTGGGCAGATCACTTGAGGCCAGGAGTTCGAGACCAGCCTGGCCAACATGGTGAATCCTTATCTCCACTAAATACACAAAAATTAGCTGGGCGTGGTGGCGCACACCTGTAATCCCAGCTACTCCGGAGGCTGAGGCAGGAGAATCACTTGAACCCGGGAGGCAGAGGTTGCAGTGAGCTAAGATTGTGCCATTGCACGCCGGCCTGGGTGACAGAGCTAGTAACAATCATTAATGTGCATATGAATCACCTGGAAATATTATTTTAAATCCAGATTTTAATGAAATAGGTCAGATTTTGATAAAATAGGTCAGGGTTTTGTCTGAGAGTTTGTATTTCTAACAAAGTACAGATTCATAGAGCACATGCTAACTACAAGGTCTCTTTTATCTAAAGTAAATAAAATTTGATGAATAAACTAAGGGAAATTGACCTTAGATGAAAGAACACATCAAAACACATGTGCAATATGCTATCTGTAGGAGCATTTGGTTAACAAGAGCATAAACCAACCAAGCAATTTTATAATTATTTTAATCCAAAGTTAGCGAAATCTCTGTTATGGTTTCCATGGAAATGCTCCTTCAGGCTAAGAAATGTTAGTATCACCAGAGGGCACTGGTTAAAAACACCACAGATTTGGAAGTCGATGTCTTATAAAGTAAGTGACAGACCCCTCTTTACACCCATAAGTGGCTTTTACAGAGTTACCCAAAATTCAGTCATTTGTACACCAAGTGTAGATAATTTTCATAGCTTCCTATTAAAATTATATTTTAATGCCCTTACAAAATTTAACTCAATTTTCTTATAAAATGAAATAATATTTTTATATGACATTGTTATTCAGCTTAAACCTACATACTTGTATTGGGTGCTGTGTCTGTGTGTTGACCACCCAGTGTTCTTTGGGGTTCCACTCTTTGCACAGGCACCACAGCTGGAGAAACACAGATGCACAGACACAAGCTGGATCCTGCGTCTCTTCCTGCCTCCGGGCATCAGGGCGCCAGTCAGCCTGGTTGTGCGAATGGAGGTCGTGTTCCTTAGCACAGAGGGACTCATTCCAGGGCGCTCCCCTCAGAGGAGGAAGAGACCGGAAGGTCGTTTTAGGGGGCACTTCCTGGGACATGGGCCAAGCCTCCTAAGGAGTGAGGGCTCCAACCAGCAGGTACAGACCTCTCAGAAGTGAGGGATAAGGCGGCCATTCTGAACCTGGATCTCCACCACCCCTTGTCCCATCTCATCAAGACAGTTCTGAGGGGCTATTGTGGCACATGTCTGGACGTTAGAGGCTGGAGGACAATGTGGGCTTTGATGGGATTCAGATAAGGTCTGTTCCAGGGAGGCAGGAGGTTGATGCTCAGCATCTGGGATGGTGTCCTTGTGGACAGTGAGTTGCCTCTTTGGGTACAAGTCCATTTTCACTACAGAAGAGGCTAGAGCAGGGGTGTCCAATCTTTTGACTTTCCTGGGCTACATTGGAAGAATTGTCTTGGTCCACACATTAAATACATTAACACTAATGATAGTTGATGAGCTTAAAAAAAAAAAAAAGCAAAAAATAATCTTATAATGTTTTAAGAAAGTTTACAGATTTGTGTTGAGCTGTGCACTGACAAGCTTGGGCTGGAGAGTCTGAACGGCTCCCCGATGCCCTCTCTGATTCTCTTTGGCAGCAAGGCCTTGAAGGGGCTGAGTCTCAGTGTCTTGGGGAAATTCTGGAAAGCCTGTTTGGGAACCTGAGAAGACCTCTTGCCTGGAGCTTGAATGCTTGATTTGCTGTCCTGGCCACATGCATGCTTGGCAGCCAGAGAGCAGGGTTTGCATTCACACCGGCACAACAGTGAGCCAGGGGTTGAAGTGACCAGGACAAGTGTCTGGGTGGCAGTGTGCCTCAGTTTTTAACAAAAAAGTTTAAAAAGTAAAAAAAAATTAAAAAATTAAAATAGAAAAGCTTATGATGTAAGGATATAGTGAAAGAAGGTATTTTTGTACCGCTGTACAATGTGTTTTAGGCAAAGCATTGATTGTAATAGTCCAAAAGTTCAACAAAAATAAAAGGTTTATCAAATTTGAAAGTTGCGGTAAGCTAAGAATAGTTTATTGCTGAAGAAAGAAACAAGTTTTTATGAATTTAGTGTAGCCTAAGTGTACAGTGTCTGTAAAGTCTACAGTGGTGCAGAGTCATGTCTTCGGCCTTCACATTCACTCCCCATTTACTCACCCAGAGCAACTTCCAGTTCTTCAGGCTCCATTCATGGGAAGTGTCCTATACAGGTGTACCATTTTTTCAGTGTTATACCATAGTTTTACTGTACCTTTTCTATGTTTAGATAGGTTTAGATCACAATGTTACAGTATTCTGTACAGTCCCATGCTGCACAGGTTTGTAGCCCAGGAGCAATAGGCTCTCCCATGTAGCCTAGGTGTGCAGCAGGCTGAGCCATCTGGGTTCACGTAAGTACACTCTGTGATGTTTGCACGCAAAGAAACTGCCTAACGAAGCATTTCTCAGAATGTATCCCAGTTGCTAAGTGATACATGACTGTAATATCTAGGGAACTATTTGTGGCTATTTTAAACATTACTTAAGAATTATTTACAATCTCTCATCTCACCCTCTGAATCTATCAAATGTCAAGACGGAGCTCATACAGTATTGGGAAGTCACCCTCCGTGAGCTGGTCCCAGGCCCAGGGTGTGAGTGCTTCTGGGAGGCTGTGGGTTAGGGGAAAGCCTGGGCATGGTTTTGTTTAACATCTACAATCTTAACTGACCCTTAGCTGTTACTGCTCAAAACTGGTTTCCTTCAATTGCATACTACATTACTTTCCATCTCAACCAGGTTTGTAGCGCCTTGCGCTCTAATTTTTTAAGGGTGGATTGTGATATATAATAACAGTAGCCACCTGTTTATGGGTGGCTTAATTGAAACTTTGCTGAATTGAATTTGATTAAAAACTGATCCTGGGATTTTCAGTGAGATGCCATGCTTAGAGAACATAGTGCCTCACACATTGTAAGCACTTGGTAAATTGTGGTTGTCACAATTGCTAGAATTCCTTCAAGAAGTCAATTCTCACAAGTGAGGGGCATAGGAGAGCTCCCCAGGCAGAGGGGATTGGACATACTAAAGTCCTGATGGCCCCAAAAGCCTGTGGCCCTCCAGGGTCGCAAACAGGCTAGTAAGGAGAAGTCAAGTCTGGTGGCGGGTGTGGGGTGTGCTGGTGAGCCAGGCTGCTTCACTTTGAGAAGTTTGGGCTTCACAGTAAGAGTAACTGGAAGCTGTAAGGGTCTCAGACTGAGAGCATTCAGATTTGCATTGTTAAAAACTATCCCAACAGTCTCATGGACAGTGGATACAGGGAGGTTCATTATAAGGTTTGGCCATAGAGTAAATAACTAGCCTTGGGCAGGCTGCTTAAACTGTCTTGATTTCCTCCTCTTTAACCCAGATTCAGTAACAGTACCTACCCGTAGGCTGTGAGGATTAAATGAGTTGCTATATGCAATTGGCTTAGAACAGCCCCTGGTGTGTAGTAAATGCTTTAAATGAGTGTTAAATAGAATGCAAAAGTCTGGTTTCTGAGCAGAAGGTTGCATTCTTCTGACACTGCCCTCCCCTCACCTAGCATCAGACTGACCTGCTCTGTGCAAACCCAGACTGCTGCCGACTTGGAGCCCACCTACTTTCCAAACCAAGTCCTCCCTTCTCTGCCTGGGTCTGACTTGGACACCTCCGCGTGGATTTGACATATGGCTGGCCAGACCTGGCCGGGCTTTCCCTTTTCCCAGAACACCTGCACTGCACCCCACTGGGGATTCAGGCTCCATCCTGGCTTGCTAAGAGCACCAAGTGCTCTCCCTGCTGTGCAGGCCCCACCCTCTGCCTTCACAAGTTCAGTGGAGTCCAGCAGTAAGCGCAGCTGGCAGTAAGCGCCTCCACAGATGGCACGCTGGCTTGTACCTGAGCTCCCTGACTCTGCCCGCCCAGCCATGGCTGCTCCCTCTCTCTCCCAGATTGCACTTGGTGTTGGAAGAGAACACCACTAACATGGAGACGAACTCTCTTGGGGCTATGGTCAGCTCCTATTTGCTTTCTGTATTTGCGGCAGATTTGAACTGAAAGAGGGAAAAAACAATAACAAGCAAGTGGCCCCATCCTTCTCTCTACCTTAAGCAAGGTTCACTCTAACTCTCTAACTCTGTAAGGTTCCTGTTCTTACCCCTTTCCAGTGGATTCATTTTTTTGTAAATCATGTAGTACATATTACTGGGGTTTTTTTGTTGTTGTTGTTTTTATTAATCATGAACATCTTCTACTGAGTAGTAATGTTTTAAAGCTACTTTGTTAACTTGCAATTCTAATTTGAAAACTGTAGATAGGATGTCATGTAGAAATGGCAGGTTTCCACTTACATGACTTAGGAGTGTTGCCTGGATTCTCTTTTAAGGATACGGAGGCAGGTCTGAGCTCACAGGGAGAAAGTACATGATCTGCACAAAAGGTTGCATCCCAGATTCAGGGTAGAGTTCCCCCCAGGGGTAGGGCTGTTGAATCATGATGGGGAAGGGAAGAGGGCATAGAAGGCTTCTTCTGTATTTCTAATGTTTACTGATTAAGCTTGAAGGTTTGTGGAATTTGACATTATATTTTGTATCTTTTTGGATGTGTGAGATACTTTATGATGAAATTGAAATGACCACCGTGATAATGGTAACCACCCAGAGTGTCACTGGTATGTGTGCCACATGCTTGTCATCCCGGGTCTGTGGAGCCTGCCTGCCCATCACTGAGGCACCCTTAGCCTCCACCCTGGATTAGACTGTCATTTCCAAGTATTTGTGTATGAAGTTACATACATACATTTATATGCACAGATGCAAATTCATTTTATCTTGTAATGTGTTATCACAAAATGCAGTATAGGACTTTTTTAAAGATCAAATATTTCCAAATAAAACTTTTTCAAAAAATATTTTTCCTGGTAGTAAAAGAAGCACATACATGTATGGAAAGCTAGGAAATTGTACTTAAGTAGAAAGAAGAAGAAAAAATATATATATATATATAATGTTAATATAAATGTTAGCAGTCTCTAGGGTGGTACTATTATGGGTCTCTAGCACCACCCTAGAAACTGCTAACATTTGGTGATAGCTGTGATCTAAATATATCCCCTAAAATTCATGTGTTGAAACTTAATCACCCATGTGATAATATTAAGAGGGGCTTTGGGGGTTGATTAAGTCATGAGGGCAGAGCTCTCATGAATGAGACTGGTGATTTTATAAGAGGTGGAAGAGAGTGCCCTGGGCCCTTTCTGCCCTTCTGTCCCTTTCACCATGTGAAGACACAGCATTCATAGTGTCCGTTTCCTCTAGAGGGCACAGCAACAGGGCATCACCTTGGAAGCCTTCAGCAAACACTGAACCTGCCAGCTCCTTGGTTCTGGACTTCCCAGCCTCCAGAACTGAGACATAAAGTTCTGCTCTTATAAATGACCCAGTCTGAGGTACTTTGCCATAGCAGCACAGACTAAGACAGTGATATTTTCTTCCATTGTTTTTCCATTCTCATTTATGGATTATTTTTATATTGATGAGATCATTTCTGAGTATAACATTTTACATCTTTCTTCATTTAGTAGTATAATATAACCATTTTAAATACTATTAAAATTATTCATAAACTTTTCTTTTCCTTGGAGACAGGGTCTCACTCTCAACTCCCAGCCTGGAGTGCAGAGCCTCAATTTCTGGAGCTTGAGTGATCCTCCTGCCTCAGCCTCCTGAGTAGCTGGGACCACAGATCTGCACCACCATGCCCAGCTAATTTTTTTGTATTTTTTATAGAGGTGGGGTTTCTCTGTGTTGCCCAGGCTAGTCTCGAACTCCTGGGCTCAAGTGATCCGCCCGTCTCGGCCTTCCAAAGTGCTGTGATTATAGGTGTGAGCCACCGTGCCTGGCCCCTTTGTAAACATTTTAGTGGCTTACAGTGAGCCACTATATAAGCATATTAATCATTCTCTGCTGTTAGACAATTTTTACTATATGAGAAATAACCACTATAGTGAACATCTTCGAGCATAGTTCCTGTCATCATATTTGCATTTATTTCCTTAAATGTATGCCACATATATCAAAGGTTCTGAATATTTTGAAGACATTTAATATATTTTTTTCAAGTTGCTTTCTATAAGGCAGGGCCTCTGTTAGCCCGTAATCGGTCTTTGTTCAGGTGATAAACCTCTAGGCAGACACACCCCTGTAAGTCCAAGCTTCATGATGGGTTCTGGGCTGTGTTGCCTCTGCTCACACTTTGGGCGCCTCAGTGCCATTCACAACTGCACTCTGTATGGAAGACCCTATTTCTATTCCTCCAGGAGCTCACACAGAGTACATGTTTCATAGAACCCCATACAGCATTAGCTATTCATGTCTGTAAAAAACTTGAATTCATTAAGTGAAAGTGCCATACAGGTGTTTTACCCTACCCTTTTTGATTATGGAGGATGAACATTCATTTATGTGTTTCTTAGCTATTTGTATTTTATGAATTATCTATTCATATTCATTGTTATGCTCTTAGTGTTTGTCGTATATTTTGTACATTAATTTGATAACATAGAATCTGTACTGTTTGTTGTTAATGTTCTTCTTAGTTTGTGCTCATATTATTTTTCTGGTAAACACAAGATTTTATTTTTATTGAGCACAGCCAAGCCTCTTCCCTGATGATTTACTCGCAGGATTTTCAGTTCTCAGAGTTCTTTCTCATTCAGATACTTGAAAAATGTTCATGTTTTCGTCTTGTGTATTATTTCATTTTTACATTTATCTCTGTGATTTACATTAAACTGGAGTATATTTTGATGAATAATACCCGGTGAGAATCTTTTTTTCTTTTTACAAATAGTTTTTGAGGCACCATTTATTACATAATCTGTCCTTTCCCTACTGATTTGTGATGTGTTCTCTATCTTATATTAAATTCTAATATGTGGATCCTTTTGTAGTTCATGAGCGTGATGATTGGGTGTTTCACGCACGTGTGTGCAATGTGCCACCCTTGAACCTTGTATGACATTGGCACGTTACCCATCTGACCTCAAAAAAAAAGCAAAGAAAAATTATCATCTCTGTTAAACATATTTTACTGAGTTTAAAAACAATAAAGATTCCATTCTTAATATAGGTAAAGCACTGCGCATTGATGATATATATTTTTGTTTCACTGCTAATGTTTGTTTAAATTGACTTCTTTTTAATGTGTTAACTTTAATGCTAACATTTCTCTTTTACACTTTGAATCAAAGTAAATTGGGTACTTTGACAAACAGATTTTTTTGTTTCATAGAGACCACCCCCATGTACAAATAAATTGTAGGCATTGTACATAAAAGGCACTTGCATTTACTTTTAAAGAAGTTAACTTTTTCTGTTTATGTTTTTTAGGGTGTATTATCTCATATACTTTCAGCACTCAGATTTGATAAAGAAGTTGCTCTTTTCACTCAAGGTCTTGGGTATGCACCTATAGATTACTATCCTGGTTTGCTTAAAAATGTGAGTATTTAAAATTTATCACTTTTGAAATGTTTAATGCTGAATGTGCCATCAGCAAAAAGAGTAAATGGAAATATTTCAGTCCTCCAGAAGAGATGTTTAACTTTTCTTTGTTTATCTCTTCTTACCTTGGGCAGACTTATGGCCATGTACGGAAGAAATGTGAGATGGGAAGTTATGAGAAAGAAGGAAACCAGGAAGGGTTTTCCTAAACCAACCAATCAGCCTCTCTTTCTAGGGACACATCTCACTTATTCACTCAGAGATGTTTGAGAGAAGAGCTGTTCTTAGCTATTATAAATACAGTCTTGTACTGTTGAAAGAATCTTGTATTTCAAATAACCTGATTGGAATTTTCTGTTAAAGCAAAACAGAAAATTTAGTACATAGTTTTACATATTTACCTGTTAATATTAAAGCATTGTTTTCTTCTGGCTTAAATTATAGCCAAATGTGAGAAATTTTAACTTACAATCTTGATGTAACTCTTCTAAAAAATGTTATGAGATTTTTAAATGTTTGTTAACCATTCCGGTGTTTTGGAAGCTTTGTACAATAACAACTTTTTTTTTTTTCAAATGAACTGAATTTTAAATGAAGAAGTAAACTAACTTTTCTTTAAATGGATTTGGTTTTAATTCTTAGGAAATTAATGACCTGTCTATTGTTCATTGCTTAAATAGGAATGCAGAATTATAGACATTAAACATAAAATCCCAGTTATTAGTAAATGTGACATGGCACTGCTTCCTTTTCACTCTGACAGAGTAAAACATGAGAAGATGGGGGTTGGGGGAATCTCAACGGAAATATCACTCACACCAAGAAAAATAGAACTGATGTAATCCTGTTTGCAGCGTGAGTTAACCTGCAACTGATTTTGTTTTACAGATGGTTTTATCATTAGCGTCTGAACTCAGAGAGAATCATCTTAATGGATTTAACACTCAAAGGCGGTAGGTGTTAAACTAAACATCCTTCTTCTCAGGTTTCAAAATGTATCAGTTTGGTTATGAGAGGAAAATTTTACAATTCATAGGAAATAGATGTTCAGTTATGGTTGTATTTTATATAGAAAGATTATTTTAGTGGAATACATAGCAAATTGGTGAGTTTTTTCAAACTCTTTTAAAAATCACTATTTTCTCAACTCTCACAGAGCAGTAAGTAAATCATACAATGTCTTTTGTGGGTCCATTAGGTAGAAAGCCCTACATACACAGTAGGGAGCATGAAAGAGCAGTACTTAGTTTTACCCTGGGATTGCTCACTCTGCAAGAGGAGAATGTACACAGATGTAAGTGTGTGCTCTCACACTAGCCTGCCCTGGCTCTGCCTTCTTCTGCTCCCAACACACACATACACACACACACACACACACACACACGATATTTACAAGGCAACATTTGATGTGAACATATGCCCTATTTTAAGAAACATGATATTCCAAAATCTAGACTAAACAAATCAAAGAGATTCAGACAAATTAAAAGGCAATTAATCACATTACAAATGTTTCTTCACTCTGTAAAAGAATCTCAGTTTTCATTGGTGGGCATTTCATTTTTGACATATCATTAACCAAGAGAATCTGGGACTGAGGGACTTGGTGATTTTTTTTTTTTTTTTGTAAAGCTATTGCTAATTCAAGCTCTATCAGAAATGTCTTTGTCCTCAACCTTTAGGAATCCTTTGCACCTAACCCTTAAACTATATAATTATTAGAGGAAAACATTGGAGATAATCTTCATTATGTTGGATTTGGCAATGTAAGAAGAACCATAGGAGACATGGAGAGTGTTTAGATTTATTTATTTACATGTCAGGTAAAGACTTGGATTTGGTTGTGAGGTGAATGTTGACTGATGGATCTTTTGAATTATGTAATTATAAATTTATTTAAAAAGACCTTAAAAATCAGTCAGTGCAGTGTGTATGTACTCCCTACACCAAACTCCCAAAATATGCATCACAGTTGATTTTTTAAAAAGCAGCTGACAATAAACAAAATAATTTTTAAAATCTGTTAACAAATAGAAACAAAGGATCAGAATGCAAAATATAGAAATGACTTGCAAAAATAAATCATAAAGAGGCAAACACTCCATTATAGAAATGAGCAAGGAATATAAGCAGGTCATTACTAGAAGATGAAAACTGAATTAATAATAACATTAAAGGCGTTCTTCAGGAATGACATCAGCAAGATGGCAGAATAGGAAGTCCTAGACCTTATTTTCCAGTAGAGACATTGACTTAACTACAGCATACATCCCAAAAAATTATAGTGAGAACTACAGAACCAATTAAGAAGTCACAGTACTGCAGGCAAGCTCAAAGTCTAGAATAGCCACATTGAAATTGATTAAACAATCTGTTTCATGTCAACTGTGATAGCCCTTTTCCAGGTCTGGCAGCTTGGTGAGATTGGTAGGAAAAACCCAGCTTGTGGCTTCTCTCCCTTGGGAGGGAAAAAGAAGAGTGGAATGTGCATCCAACATTCTCACTTTTTAGGGAGCAGACTGAGGAACTGATTTCTGTCTCTACTGACTGGGAGCACTGATGAGGAAATCGCATACAGTAATCCCTCCTTATCTATAGGGAATATATTTCAAGACACCCAGTGGATGTCTGAAACTGTGGATAGTACCAAACCTGATTGCCACCAATCATAACACATTTCTGTATTCCACTCACAACTTTAATGTCTTTTCCATCTTAACTAAGCACTTATCATATATGATGGCTGTAATTTTTGCCATGTGAGATGCAACGACAAAACTAACAAATTTTTTTCCTTCTTTACAATTTCACAGATAGATGATTTGTTTTTACTATAGATCTCAGCAACCTCAGCATATGATTTTTTCTTTCCTTATTAAGTTGAAAACTTTCACCTTTTCACTTAAAGAAAGCACTTTACAACTTCTCTGTGGCATATCCAAATTGCCAGCCCCAGTGCTGTTGGACTTTGAGGTCATTATTAAGTATTAATAAAATAAGAGTTACTTGAACACAAGCACAGTGATACTGTGACAGTTGATCTGACAACCAGTATGGCTACTAAGTGACTAACGAGCAGGTAGTATATATATTATGGATACCCTGGGTAAAGGGATGATTCATGTTCCAGATGGGACAGAGTGGGACAGCATGAGATTTCATCATGCTACTCAGAACAGTACACAATTTAGGCCAGGTGCGGTGGCACATGCCTTTAATCCCAGCACTTTGGGAGGCTGAAGTAGGTAGATCACCCGATTTCAGGAGTTCAAGACGAGCCTGACCAACATGTCAAAACTGCATCTCTACTAAAAATACAAATTAGCTGGGCGTGGTGGCTTATGCCTGTAGTCCCAGCTACTCGGGAGGCTGAGGCAGGAGAATCACATGAACCTGGGAGGTGGAGGTTGCAGTGAGCTGATATTGCATCACTGCACTCCAGCCTGGGCAACAGAGCAAGGTGCCATCTCGAACAAAACAGTGCGCAATTTAAAACCTTTGAATTATTTCTGGAATTTTTTCATTTAATATTTTTGTACCACGGGTGACCATGGCTAGCTCAAACTACAAAAAGTAAAACTGCAGATAAAGGAAGACTACTTTTGACGCCTTGGGGCCATGGAGAACAAAAGAAAGCTTAGTGGTTTGTGGTAGCACCAGAGAATTGACAGTGCTGCCGATGGAGGCTGGCATAGCTCAACAGAATTGGGAGAAAGCACTTAGCTCATGACCTGTTCTTTGGGAGGGGAAGAGAAGCCTCTGGCTTCTCAGGGGCCTACTAGAGGGACTGGTATCTGTCTTGCCTGACTCACAGCACTGACAGAGAAATGGCGTAGTTTGAAACAAGAGAGCTCAGCAGCTTGTTGCAGCACTGGAGAATCTGCAATACCACAAACGGACACTAGAGGGAGGGGAAGATTAGGAGCTCTTGAAAAACCAGTAAAGCCCTCTAATTTGGAAATCACACGCATAAGCCCAGAGAAGATATATCCCTGGAAAAGGTTTGAGGGACCTCCAGAATCTCCAGCCGGGTCCACTGGTGAAAGCCTTCCTTTGTACCATGTCAGTCGATAAAGACTGAGAGAAGTAGATGTTTCTTTAAATGTACAAAATACAACAAAAATAACAAGACACAAAGTAAACCAGGGAAACGTGGCATAATCAAAGGATGAAAATAAATCTACAGAAACAGACCCTAAAGAAGCAGAGATCTATGCATTACCTGACAAAGTATTTGAAATAATTGCCTTAAGGGATCTCAAGGCACTACAAGAGAACACAGATAAACAACTAAATGAAATCAGGAAAACAATACGTGAGCAAAATGAGAATATCAACAAAGAGATGGAAACTAGAAAAGAACCAAACAGATATTCTGGAGCTAAAGAACCACAATAAGTGAATTGAAAAACTTACTAGAGGGGTTCAGCAGTAGACTTGATCAAACAGAAAAAAGGGTCAGAAAACTTAAACACAAATCATTTGAAATTATTAAGTCAGAGAAACAAAAAGAAAAAAGAATGAAGGAAAGTCAAGAAAGCCTAAGACACTTGTGGAACAACATCAAATGGAACAATACACACATTTTGGGAGTCCTAGAATAAGAGAGAAAGGGGAAGAGAACTTATTTGAAGAAATAATGGTGAAAACTTCCCAAATATTAGGAAGGAATTGGATATCCTAATTTCAGAAGCTCAGCAGACTCCAAAGAATGAACCCAAAGAGGCCTACAACAACATACACAAAAATCGAATTGTCAGAAGTTAAAGACATAATCTTGAAAGCAGCAGGAAAAAAGTGACTTTTCATGTACAAGGAAGGTTCCAGAAGATTATCAGTGGATTTCTCAGCAGAAATATTACAGGCCAGAAAGGAGTGGGATGATACATTCAAAGAGCCAGGGAGGAAACAAAACAAAACAAAAAACCCTTCCAATCAAGAATACTGCATCTGGGCTAAATCATCCTTCAAAAAATGAAGAAAAAAAGACATTCCCAGATAAACAAAAGCTGAAGGAGTTCATCACCACTAGACCTGCCTTACAAGAATTGCTAAAGGGAGTCCTTCAAGTTGAAATGAAAGAATATTAGCAACATGAAAGCATGCAAAAATATAAAGCCTTCTGGTAAATGTAAATACACAGACAAACACAAAATCTTATAATACTGTGTTGTGTAGTACAATTGTCCCTCGGTATCCAGAGAGGATTGGTTCCAGGACTTCCCACACATACCAAAATCTATAGATGCTCCAGTCCCACAGTAAACTGTATGGAACTTACAGATACAAACGTTCAATCTTTGGGTTCTACATCCTGCAAATACTATATTTTTGATCCATGATTTAGTTGAATCCATGGATACAGAACCCATAGATATAGAGGGCTGAGTGTACATAAATCACTTTTTAATTCTGGTATAGAACTTAAAAGATAAAAGTGTAAAAATAACTATTAAACTGTGTTGATAGATACAAAATAGAAAAGGATGTAATTTGTGATATTGATAACATAAACTGGGGAGGGAAATGTAAATGAGTAGAGTTTTAGTATGTGATTGAAGTTATCTTGTTAGGTTGTTATAACTCTAAGATGTTTAATGTAATGCCCATGGTAACAACAAGAAAATACCTGTAGCAGATGCACAATGGAAAATGAGAAGGAAAGCATGTCACTATGAAAAAAATCAATGAAACCCAAAGGAAGGGAATAAGAGAAAATCTGAACAGAATAACTACTAGGTATATGGAAAACAACAAAATGGCAATAGTAAGTCCTTCTCTATCGGTAATTACTTTAGGTGAACATGAATTAAACACCCCATTCAAAAGACGTGGAGTAGCAAAATAGATCAGAAAACAAGATCCAACTATATTCTAGCTACAAGAGACTCACTTGAGATACATAGGCTGAAAATGAAAAGATGGAAAAATGGCAACCAAAATAGAGCAGGCATAGCCATACTTATATCAAACTATCAAAAGAGACAAAGAAAAAGATTATATAATAATAAGAGTGTCAATTCAGGGAGATACAACAATTACAATAATATATGCACTTAACAGAGCATCCAAATATATGAAGCAGATACCAATAGAATTGAAGGGAGAAAGAGACAGTAACACAATAATAATAGATTTCACCACCCCACTTTTAATAACATATTGATTAACCAGACTGAAGACCAATAAAAAAATAGAACTTGAATAATGCTGTGGACCAATTGGACCTAATAGACATATAGAGAACATTCTACCCAATAACAGCAGAATATACACTCTTCTCAAGCACATATAGAACATTCTGTAGGAAAGACCACATGTTAGGCTGCAGAACAAGTCTTAACAAATTTAAGAAGACTGAAATCATAGTAACTATTTTTTCTGACCACAAGGGAATAGAAATCAGTAACAAAAAGAAAATTGGAAAATTCACAAATATGTGGAAATTAACCCACTCTTAAACAACCAGTGAGTCAAAGAACAAATTACAAGAAACACAGAAAATAACTTGAGACAAATGAAAATGAAAACCCAACATATCACAACCTATGGGATGCAGCAAAAGCAGTTCTAAGCAGGAAGTTTATAGTGGTAAATGCCTACATTAAAAAAGAAGAAAGTGTACATGCTTTTGAAGGAAGAAAAAAAAAAGAAAATAAGAAGGATCTCAAATCAGAAACCTAACTTTACACCTCAAGCTACTAGAAAAAGAACAAACTAAACCTAAAGTTAGAAGGGAGAGACTAATAAAGATTAGAACAGAAATAAATAAAATAGAGAATAGAAGAAAAAACTAAGAGTTGGGTTTTTGTAAAGATCAGCAAAATTGACAATTCCTTAGACTAAGAAAAAAAAAGAGAAGACTTAATAGCAAAAATCAGGAATCAAAGAATAGAAGTTAAAACTGATGCCACAAAAATTAAAAAGATTGAGACTACTATGAACAATTATATACCAACAAATTGAATAACCTAGAATAAATAAATATCTAAAAATATACAGCCTACACGAC
This sequence comes from Pan paniscus, assembly GCF_029289425.2. Taxonomy (NCBI): domain Eukaryota; kingdom Metazoa; phylum Chordata; class Mammalia; order Primates; family Hominidae; genus Pan; species Pan paniscus. The sequence goes on from NC_073260.2 coordinate 44,283,670, forward strand.
TGAATAATGAAGAAATAAAAACATCTGAACAGACCTACAACTAGTAAAGAGATTGAATTGGTTATTCAGAACCTTCCAACAAAGAAAAAAACCAGGACCAGATGGCTTCACTGGAGAATTCTATCAAACATTTAAAGAAGAATTAACACCAGTCTTTCTTAAAGTCTTCCAAAATATTGAAGAAGAGGGGACATTTCCAAACTCATTTTGTGAGCAAGCATTACCCTGACACGAAAATCAGGTAATGAAACTACAAGAAAACAGATTAATATCCTTCGTGAATCATGATGGAAGGATTCTCAGCAAAAAGGGAATTCAACAATACGTTAAAAGATATGTATAAACACCATGACTGAATGAAAATTATTCCTTGAATACAAGGATGGCTCAACATACAAAAATCACTATAATGCACCACATTAATAAAATGATGAACAAAAACCACATGGATCATCTTAATGCAGAAATAGCATATGACAAAACTCAACACTCACTTATGGTAAAACATTAAACAAATTAGGAATAGAAGGAAATGACCTCAATGTAGTAAAGTAGTAAAGGCCATATTTGAAAAATCCATAGCTAACATCATACTCAGTGGTGAAAAAGGGAATGTTTTCCCTCTGAGATCAGGAACAAGGCAAGGATATCTTCATCCTCTCTTACCACTTGTATTTAATATAGTATCAGAAGTCCTTGTCAGAGGAATTGGGCAAGAAAAAGAAATAAAGGTCAACAGATGCTCCAAATTCTTTCCATCCAAATTGGAAAGGAAGGAATAAAATTGTCTCTGTTCACAGATGACATGATTTTATATGTTAATAATCCTAAAAGATTTCACACAAAAAAATTGTTAGAACTAATAAACTAATTCAACAAAGTTGCAGTATACAAAATCAACACACAAAACCAGTTGCATTTCTATACATTAATAAGAACAACCCAAAAAGGAAGTTTAAAAACAATCCTGCTTACAATAGCACCAAAAAGATAAAATATTTAGGAATAAGCAACTAAGGAGGTGAAAGATTTGCACAGTGAAAGCTATACATTGCTAAAAGAAATTAAATAAGACATAAATAAATAAAAAGATATCCCATGTTCATAGATGGGTATGGTTTTTTTGGGGTTTGTTTGTTTATTTTTGTTTTGAGATGGAGTTTCGCTCTTGTTGCCCAGGCTGGCATGCGATGGCACGATCTCGGCTCACTTTAACCTCCGCCTCCTGGATTCAAGCGATTCTCCTGCCTCAGCCTCCCGAGTAGCTGGGATTACAGGTGCACGCCACCATGCCCAGATGATTTTGTATTTTTAGTAGAGACGGGCTTTCTCCGTGTTGGTCATGCTGGTCTCAAACTCCTGACCTCAGGTGATCCACTTGCCTTGGCCTCCCAAAGTTCTGGGATTCCAGATGTAAGCCACTGCACCCTGCCTATACTTAGTATTTTAAATGCCCATACTACCCAAAGCAATCTTCAGGTTCCAGTGTTATTTCTATCAAAATGTCAGTGGCGTTTGGTTTTTCTTTTATTTTTTACAGAAATAGAAAAAGAATCCTTTAATGTATATAGAATCTCAAAGTACCCCAAGTAACCAAAACAGTTTTGAGAAAGAAAAACAAGGTGGAAGCCTCATACTTCCTTTTTTCAAAGCATATTACAAAGCCACAGTAATCAAAACAGTGTGGTACTGGCATAAAGGCAGACATATTGACCAATAAAACAGAATAGAGAGCCCAGAAGTAAGGCTTCACATGGAAGATCAAATGGTCTTTGACAAGGGTATCCTGTCTACAAGATTGGGAAAAGATTGTCTCTTCAATAATTGGTGTTGGGAAAACTGGATATACACATTGAGAAAACAAATTTGAACCCTTACCTTTCATTATATATAAAAACTAACTCAAAATAGATTAAAGACCTAAACGTAAGACCTGAAACTATAGGAGAAAAGTGTCATGGCATTGGACTTGGCAATGATCTTGGATATGACACCAAAAGCACAGGCAAGAAAAGCAAGAATAGACAAATAGGACTGCATGAAATTTTTAAGTGTCTGTGCAACAAAGGAAGCAATCAACAGATTAAAAAGCAGCCTATGTAATGGGAGAAAATATTTTCAAACCTTAAATCTGGATAAGTGATTAATATCCAGAATATACAGAGAATTCCTGCAACTCAACAACAGCAAAATAATCCAGTTTAAAAATAGGTCAAAGACTTGAATAGACATTTCTCCAAAGAATATATACAAATGACCAACAAGCATATGAAAAGATGCCCAACATCACCAGTTATCAGGGACATGATAATCAGAACCATAATAGGATACCAGTTCACACCTATTAGAATGGCCACTATCAAAAGAAGAAAGAGAAAATGACAAATATTGATGAGGATGTGGAGTACTTGGAACCCTTGTACACTGTTGCTAGGAATGTTAAACTAGTGCAATCACTATGGAAAACAGTATGGAGTTTCCTTAAAAAATTAAAAATAGAATTACCAGATGATCCAGCAATCCCATATTTGTGTATATTTCCAAATAATTGGGAACAAAATCTCTAAGAGATATTTGCACACCCATGTTCATTGAGCATTATTTACAAGAGCCAAGAGGTGGAAGTAACCTATGTGTCCATCAGCGGATGAATGAATAAAGAAAATATGGTATATATGCACATTGGAAGATTATTCCACCTTAGAAAAGAAGGAAGTCCTGTCATATGCTACAGTGTGGATGAAACTTAAGGACATTATGCAAAGTGAAGTAAACTAGTGACAGAAGGCAAATACTGCATGATTACTTACACTTATGTGTGGTATCTAAAGTAGTCAAACTTGTAGAAACAGAAGCTAAGGGCAGGTGCAGTGGCTCACACCTGTAATCCCAGCACATTGGGAGGCCGAGGCAGGCGGATCACCGGAGGTCAGGAGTTTGAGACCAGCCTGGCCAACATGGCAAAACTCCATCTCTACTAAAAATACAAAAATTAGATGGGTGTGGTGGCGGGTGCCTGTAATCCTGGCTACCCAGGAGGCTGAGGCAGGAGAATCGCTTGAACCTGGGAAGCGGAGGTTGCACTGAGCTGAGATCGTGCCATTGCACTCCAGCCTGGGTGACAGAGCAAGATTATGTCTCAAAAAAAAAAAAAAAAAAAGAAAGAAAAGAAAAGCAGAAAGTAGACTAGTGGTTACCTTGGGATGGGAGGAAGAGGGAAATGGGAGTTGTTGTTCAATGGGTATAGAGTTTTGGTTTTGCAAGATATGAAAGTTTTAGAGATCTGTTGCATATAAGGACATATAGTTAACACTACTGTACTGTATAGTTAAAAATGGTTAAAATGGTAAATTGTATGTTAATGTGTTTTTCACCACAATTTAAAACTGGTCTATGAGCTTTTCTGTGCATTTTCAGGAAAGTGTAAACTAACAACATCAGTTAGACATCCATTAGGTTATGGTGAGCTTTAGGAGGTTGCTGATGGGAACATAAATAGGCATAACCACTTTGCAGAACAATTTGGTCTTCCTGGAATTTGGGATTCCTTGTTAGTCTCTCGATGAGTGCTCTGTTTACTGTAGCCTCCAATAATTATGGGAAGATCAAGAGGTAGTGTTGATTGAGGTTGCCAGTAAATTGTATTCTGGGCCTTAGAGGACTCCCATATTTCCTGGAGGTTGATAGCCATTTCGGGCTGGCTTCTCCTTCCAGGCCTCCTTCCTCCTTCCTCCTTCCTGTTGGAGTCAGGACATTTCTGTTATCTCTTGCCTAAAGACAGTGGATAAGAAGAAAGAGTGTATAAGGCCTTGGCAGCTGGCTGTCAGGTTGCCCCCGTTCCTTGAATTCATCCCCAAAGTAACTCTTATCTTTTATAGTAGTCCTCTCTTGGCAAGCTTTTAGGGCTGTGGTATTTTCCTTCAAAAAGATCCCACCTACCTACCATCAAGCTTTTCTCAGAATTCATGGGTCACCAAAAGCCCCCATTTTACAGTATTATATATTTAATTGTAAAAACTCTTCCATCATTGACATGATTGTATATTTAGAAAACCCCATTGTCTCAGCCCAAAATCTCTTTAAGCTGATAAGCAACTTCAGCAAAGTCTCAGGATACAAAATCAGTGTGCAAAAATCACAAGCATTCCTATACACCAATAACAGACAGAGAGCCAAATCATGAGTGAACTCCCACTCACAATTGCTACAAAGAGAATAAAATACCTAGGAATACAACTTACAAAGGATGTGAAGGACCTCTTAAAGGAGAACTACAAACCACTGCTCAAGGAAATAAAAGAAGACACAAACAAACGGAAGAACATTCCATGCTCATGGATAGGAAGAATCAATATCATCAAAATGGCCATACTGCCCAAGTTAATTTATAGATTCAATGCCATCCCCATCAAGCTACCAATGACTTTCTTCACAGAATTGGAAAAAACTACTTTGAAGTTCATGTGGAACCAAAAAAGAGCCCACATTGCCGAGACAATCCTAAGCAAAAAGAACAAAGCTGGAGGCATCATGCTACCTGACTTCAAACTATACTACAAGTCTGCAGTAACCAAAACAGCATGATACTGGTACCAAAACAGAGATATAGACCAATGGAACAGAACAGAGGCCTCAGAAATAACACCACACATCTACAACCATCCAATCTTTGACAAACCTGACAACAGCAAGAAATGGGGAAAGGATTCCCTATTTAATAAATGGTGCTGGGAAAACTGGCTAGCCATATGTAGAAAGCTGAAACTGGATCCCTTCCTTACACCTTATATGAAAATTAATTCAAGATGGATTAAAGACTTAAATGTTAGACCTAAAACCATAAAAACCCTAGAAGAAAATCTAGGCAATACCATTCAGGACCTAGTCATGGACAAGGACTTCATGACTAAAACACCAAAAGCAATGGCAACAAAAGCCAAAATAGACAAATGGGATCTAATTAAACTAAAGAGCTTCTGCACAGCAAAAGAAACTACCATGAACAGGCAACCTACAGAATGGGAGAAAATTTTTGCAATCTAGCCATCTGACAAAGGGCTAATATCCAGAATCTACAAAGAACTTAAACAAATTTGCAAGAAGAAAACAAACAACCCCATCAAAAAGTGGGCAAAAAATATGAACAGACACTCTCAAAAGAAGACATTTATGCAGCCAATAGACACATGGAAAAATGCTCATCATCACTGGTCATGAGAGAAATGCAAATCAAAACCACAATGAGATACCATCTCACACCAGTTAGAATGGCGATCATTAAAAAGTCAGGAAACAACAGGTGCTGGAGAGGATGTGGAGAAATAGGAATGCTTTTGCACTGTTGATCGAGTGTAAACTAGTTCAACCATTGTGGAAGACAGTGTGGCGATTCCTCAAGCATCTAGAACTAGAAATACCATTTGATCCAGCTATCCCATTACTGGGTATATACCCAAAGGATTATAAATCATGCTTCTATAAAGATACATGCACACGTATGTTTATTGCGGCACTATTCACAATAGCAAAGACTTGGAATGAACCTAAATGTCCATCAATGATAGACTGGATTAAGAAAATGTGGCACAAATACACCATGGAATGCTATGCAGCCATAAAAAAGGATGAGTTCATGTCCTTTGCATGGACATGGATGTAGCTGGAAACCATCATTCTGAGCAAACTCTCACAAGGACAGAAAACCAAACACCACATGTTCTTACTCACAGGTAGGAATTGAACAATGAGAACACTTGGACACAGGGTGGGGAACATCACACCCCGGGGCCTGTTGCGGAGTGGGGGGCAAGGGGAGGGATAGCATTAGGATAAATACCCAATGTAAATGATGAGGTAATGGGTGCAGCAAACCAACATGGCACATGTATACCTATGTAACAAACCTGCACGTTGTGCATGTGTACCCTAGAACTTGAAGTATAATTTTTAAAAAAAAAGGTCAAAAAAAAATTCTTCCATCATTTCTAGGAGTTGGGAGTATAGCATGAATGCTAGGACATCCGTGTCCTTAGTTCATTGCTTGATGCAGTCTCTTAGGTTACATTTTCATCTTATTTTCTCTTGACTAGATTAAGAGAGTCACCATTCTTCATAGGTCTTGCCTTTGAGTCCTCAGGATGTGTAGCAGTTCTACACCAGAGCTACTCAAAAGTGTGGCCCTACCAATCAGCAGCATCAACATCCCTCGGGCAGAGACCAAGAAATATGACTTTAAAAACATCTGTCCAGACATACTCTCTGGAAGTTCAAGAAATGCTGCTCTACACTACTTCTTTAGAAGCAGTTCCCGTAACTGCATATCAATCCCTGGTAACAATCTGAATACTTTATGGTGACATGATAGAATTTTATTTACGGTTTTTATTTTTGTTGATGAATTCCTATAAATTGTTAATATTTTTGCTGTATTCTTGATAATAGTAAATTCTCATAAAGATAATTTTTTGCCAAGCTACCCATAGTGATCTATTATGTGTGAACAGTTTGTCTTTTCTCCTCAAATATTCACCTTTTCTAAATTGTTCTTCCTGTTCTCTACCACTTAAGTGGCAGATATCCTTTCAACATTTACCTTCCATAGTGCTTTATCATCGTTCTCTTACCACCAAGATGGTTTTAGATCTAAAATTAATTAATGTGTTTTTTGAGTCTATCATCTAAGTTGTTAACAAAAAGACACATTTAGCATGAGTTGTAAATATCTTAAATTTTTGGAATATATGAGCTTAGTGGGTGGACTGGTAGAGGAAGAGGTATGTGGGGATGTGTGTGAAGGTGTATACTTTGCACATAGCCTAGCAGAATATATTACATAGAGTTAGGGCGGGATGGATGTTTGTGCAATTGAAAGGTAGGCCTGAGAGTTGCCTGTGTGCATCACTCATGTAGCGTCTCAAATAGGCAGGCAGGTCTCCAGCCTGGCTCATCAATCTTCCTCCCTAAAAGATCTCTAAGCGCAACTTTTCTCTCATCTGAAAAGAGGAAATGAGAAGAGTCAGAGATTATTACTGGGGACTGAGTGGGTGGAAAGACTGTGGTGCTGGGGACATTTATCAAGTATTGCAGTTCATGGCTGCAGATTATATCTTCTGTTTAGGCTGGAAATGATCCAGGATAATTTTCCTGAAAAATTTAAAAATCTCATAAAGACAGGTAGTTCTTGGGTATACCAAAATTCGGGCAGGCCAACTGATAACCTTCCCAAGAACTTCAAGGTGCACGCAGCCTTCATGGCTCCTCTTTTGGTCTGAAGTTTGTCAGAGTGTGGAGATCCAAGTTCAAGTGGAGAGTTATGCAACACTTTCCAGATTGAATTACACTAAGCATTAGGTCTTGACTGGTTGCCAGAGCAGCACTTCCAAATAATTTCTGCACAAGAATTCAACTGCAGAAGGCTAGACGGTAACCATATACTGCTGGGAACATCCTTCCTGTGTGGTTGTATTGTAGCTTCCAAACCATCTGCCCCAAACCACAGAGCTACAGGATAAGCTGACGATGCTCAGAATGTTGCTCCTTCTAGATGGTTTGTAGCAAAGAATAGGATAGAATTTAAACATTCTGTCACTGAATTGTTGACTTTACTTGGTGGCAAGTGAAACTCTATTTAAAGCCCTATGACAACACCATTTATCAGGCCTCTAAAAATAATGCAAAAAGAAAGTAAGCTAATTTTCCCACTTTTTTTGTTCCTCTGGCGATCTGTGCATCTGAAATTATGAGATCAATTTCTATATTTTCTGAGACTTTTTGAATCTTTGGAAATGAACTTTAGACACTGAAGTGCTAAAAAATTAGAAAAAATAAATGCATAGATGCCTTCTAGAAGGAAAAAAAAAACACAGGAAAACAGCATAGCATTGTTTATATGGTGCTTAAGTTTGGGAGCTCTTGGCTGCTTCGACATTTGAAGTCATACTTGTGAAAGGAGAGGAATTAGAAACTTAGATTCATAGGTGGATGGGACTCTCCTGACTTTAAGCATATACTGGAAAGTAGTTTGCCTGTTATGCTGTGTTCTGATTTAATTGTTTCAATTTGTAAATCTTAAAAGTGGACAGAGAACTTCAGATATGTAGTAGAAAGTTATGTGGTATTATGATACCTATTTTAATTGTTATTATTAATGACAGCAAAAATTATAATGGCTGCAGCGTGGTTGACAGCTGTTTTGCAAAGGTTATCACGGTGTCAGAGATGTTACCTGATTTCATTAAACCGGCTTCTACTTGAGATAGAAGAATACACTTGGCAGAATTTATAATTCACTGGAGAACTGTGGACTTGAAAAGTTTTGTTCTCACACAAGCTTTTAAGAATCCAAGTTAAAATTTTATGAATGGTGAACACAAAAGCTTCTAAAAAGGCTCAAAAAGCATGTTACGCATCAAATTGCTTTTTAAATTCAATCTTCTGATAGGTATAAATGAACTCAGTCCAAGAGATTGAATTACCTTAAAAACTATATATAAGGGCTCAACACATTCAGAAAAGTACCTGGACAAATTTATCTGGTTGAATTATAAAATTCTTTAAAGAAAAGATTCTAAACATCATTCAGTAGAGCAAATTAGGAATGTATCGGATGTGTTGGTTTACAGGGAGCACTCTGCTAGCACAGGCATCTCATATTCTTAGTGAATTCAGTTAAGAATTTTACTGATTGTATCATAGCTTTGCTTTGACTAGGAATATCCTGAACTGCTAACTAAATTAATTCCAATTTTATCCTTGCTACTCCTGCCAGCTGGGATGCCAGCATGGACATCCTTCAGTGGACTTCGCTCTGTGCCAGGGAATTTGTTCATATTACTTTTGAAAAACAAGCATTCTTAACAACAACAACAACACCAAAAACCAATTATAAACTAGAGAATAAACCTCTTCCAAAGTGGCACAATCTGGCACAAAGGCAAGTTTTTAATCTATAAAAGTTGTTTCAGCCCTGGCACAGTGGCTCACTCCTGTAATCCCAGCAATTTGGGAGGCCAGGGTGGGAGGATTGCTTGAACCCAGGAGTTTGAGACCAGCCTGGGCAACATGGAGAAACCCCATATCTACAAAAAAAAAAAAAAAAAAACCCAAAAAAAGCCAGATGTGGTGGCAAGCACCTGTAATCCCAGCTACTAGGGAGGCTGAGGTGGGAGCATCGCTTGAGCCTGGGGAGGTTGAGGTTGCAGTGAGCCAAGACTGCACCACTGCACTCTAGCCTGGGTGACAGAGCAAGACCCTGTCTCAAAAAAGAAAGAAAGAGAAAAGAAGATTGTTTCAGCTGATACCATCCAGCAGAGTCTTTTAATTGTGGTCCAGGAGACTTTAAAAACCTCTGTGAACTGCTTGTCTTCTGTCCAAGGGTGAGAAAATGAAAAGCACAAATAATTCTATAGAAATACCCTGAAAAGAGACCAGTAGAATCAAATAATGGGAAGAGTGCAAAAAAAGATGTAAATAAAGGGGAAAAAATACTCCAGAGGGAAATAAATACTAAGCAATTTAAGACTGATTAAGGATGATTAGTTTTTAATGAGCTACTTTTGCTGTTTTGGAAATAAGAACCTGAGGCAGGAAGTAACTCCTTTATTATGAATATTTTCTTTTTCCTCCCTCCCTCCCTCCCTTCCTTCCTCCCCCTCCCCTCCCCTCCCCTCCCCTCCTCTCCCCTCCTCTCCTCTCCCCTTCTGTCCCCTTCCTTCCCCTCCTGTTTCCTCCCCTCCCCTCCCATCCCCTCCCCTCTCTCTTTTCTCTCGCTCTCTCTTTCCTTTCTTTTTTTGACAGGGTCTCGCTTTGTTGCCCAGGCCAGAGTGCAGTGGCATGATCTCAGCTCACCCCAACCTCCACCTCCTGGACTCAAGCCATCCTCCCACCTCAGCCTCCCGAGTGGCTGGGACTACAGGCGTGTGCCACCACACCCAGCTAATTTTTGTATTTTTTTGTAGAGGCAGGGTTTCACCATGTTGCCCAGGCTTATCTCAAACTCCTGGGCTCAAGCAGTCCACCCACCTTAACCTCCCAAAGTTCTGGGATTGCAGACATAAGCTACCACACCTAGCATGAATATTTTCATTTTCAGTATTTTACTAGTTAACATTGTATTTTAGTTTTTTAAAAGTTTTATTATAAAACACTTATGTCATGGAAAAACTGTGTGCCTGTTGCCCAGGTTTTATAGTGCTAAAATTTTATTTATATTTGATATTTTTAAGAAAAAGTTTCAATTAGAGCTGAAGCATCCTTCTCCTATTCCATTTCTTTATTCTCCCCGCTGGAGCAAGCACGCCCAAGAAGTGGGGTGTAGATTCTTCCTGCCATGTTTTAACACTTTTACTTCACATTTCGCTGTGCTTTAAAACTTTACATAAGGATGGTGTATTGTGGATATCTTTATGCAACTTGCTTTCTTCATTCATTCAACTTTTGAGATTTATGTATGCAGATAATGTAGGTCTAGTTTATTCATTTAAACTGCCATATAGCACTCCATTCTGTAAATAAATCATCATTTATTCATTTCTGTACAAATTCACAGCAAGATTGAATCTACCTTTTACAAACAGTCCTGTTTGTCTCCCTAACCTGTAAGAAGAAATGGTAGCACGTTGCTACCAGTTGTTCTCCAAAGTGTTTGTGCTTATTTATTTATGTTCCTATCAGAAACATCCTGGAGTTCTCTTTTCTCTGTAATCTAATGGATTTCCCACTACAATTTTTTTTTTTTTTTTTTTTTTTTTTTGAGACGGAGTCTTGCTCTGTCACCCTGGCTGGAATGCAGTGGCGTGATGTCAGCTCACTGCAATCTCCACCTCCTGGATTCAAGCAATTCTCCTGTCTCAGCCTCCTGAGTAGCTGGGACTACAGGTGCCCACCACCATGCCTGGCTAATTTTTGTATTTTTAGTAGAGATGGGGTTTCACCATATTGATCAGGCTGGTCTCGAACTCCTGACCTCAGGTGATCTGCCCTCCTTGGCCTCCCAAAGTGCTGGGATTACAGGCATGAGCCACCACACCCAGCCCTCCCACTACAAATTTGATGTTATAGTTTGTATTGAACAACAAACAACACATTGAAGTACTAAAGAATTAGAGTTGAAAGTAATTTCTGGACATCAGAAAATGGGGATAGGAATGCCCTTTCAAAAGCTACTATTTTGATTAACTTTGAATAACTATTTGACCATTTCAAGTAGTTACATCAAAGAAATAAACAGACAATCAACAGAGTGGGAGAAAATATTGCAAACTATGCATCTGACAAAGGACTAGTATTCAGAATCTACAAGGAACTCAAATCAAGAAAAAAGCAATCCCATCAAACAGTGGGCAAAGGATATGATAGATATTTCTCAAAAGAAGATGTACAAATGGCCAAGCATATGAAAAAATGCTCAACATCACGAATCATCAGGGAAATGCAAATTAAAACCACAATGAGATACCACCTTACTCCTGCAAGAATGGCCTTTTAGATGTCGGCATGGATGTGGGGAAAAGAGAACACTTATACCTGCTGGTGGGAATATAAATTAGTGCAACCTCTATGGAAAACAGTATGGAGATTCCTCAAAAAGCTAAAAGTAGATCTACTATTTGATCCAGCAATTACACTACTGGCTATCTACCCAAAGGAAAAGATGTCTTTATATAAAAAAAAAAAAACCACTTGCATATGTATTTTTATAGCAGCACAGTTAACAATTGCAAAGATGTGGAACCAACATAAGTGCCCATCCACCAATCAGTGGATAAAGAAAATATGGTATATATACACTACTCAGCCATTAAAAGGAACAAAATAATATCATTTGCAGCAACTTGAATGGAACTGGAGGCCATTATTTTAAGTGAAGTAACACAGGAATGGAAAATCACAAACTGTTATGTTCTCACTTATTAGTGGGAGCTCAGCTATGAGTACACAGAGACATACAACAAGCTTGTCGAACCTGTGGCCCATGGGCTACATGCAGCCCAGGACAGCTTTGAATGCTGCCCAACACAAATCTGTAAACTTCCTTAAAACATAGAGTTTTTTTGCGATTTTTTTTAAGCTCATCAACTATCGTTGGTATTAGTGTATTTAGTGTGTAACCCAAAACAATTCTTCTTTTTCCAAAAAGAAGGAAGCCAAAAAGATTGGACATCGCTGGCATACAGAGTGACATAATGGACTTCAGAGACTCAGAAGGGGGAGGAGAGTGGGATGGGGGGTAGTGAAGAAAACTACACATTAGGTGCAGTCTACTCGGGTGATGGATGCATTAAAATCTCAGAATTTACCACTATACAATTCATCCATGTAACAAAAAACTACTTTTACCCACAAGCTATTAAAATAAAAATTTTAAAGTAAATAGTCTAAACAAAAAATATAGTTGCATTTATTAATTTCATAAAAATGAAAACTAAATTTTTACAAAAAGAATATGCAGGCCCCTACAGTGATCTACAGAAGCCTTTCCGCCATCCTCCCCGGTTCACTGGGTGTGGCCACGTTGGTCCCCTTGCTATTTTCAGATGCTGAGGGCCTTTGCTTTTGCTTTTCATCTGTCTGCAATGCTTTCTTCCCAGATATATACGTGCTTGTTCATGTACTTCCTTCAGAGCTCTGCTCACATATCACCTTCTTGGTAAATTTCCGTCACTTCTGAGTATTCTTTACTTTTCAGCATGACACTCGGTATCATCTGGCATTATATTGTTCCTCTCCCTGATGAGACATTGTCATCTTTGCATCTGTGTCATGTACACCTCAAACAGAGCCTTGACTACAGTAGGGGATCAATAAATAGGTATTAAATGAACAAATAGGACAAAGATACACAAATATATAAACAAATTCTCTGAAGAGGAAATACAAGTGGGTAACAATTACTGTCTCACAAGTTATCAGGAAAATGCAAATTAAGACAAAGAAATAGCAATTTTTGTCCGTTAAATTTGCAAGAAATAGAAACAAATAATGATATAATTGGAAAGGGTGGAAAAGTAAATTGGTGTGGTCTTTTGCAAGGCATTTTTTTTTTTTTTTTTTTTTTTTTGAGACAGGTCTCGCTCTTGTCTCCCAGGCTGGAGTGCAGTGGTATGAACACAGCTCACTGCAGCCTTGACCTCTTGGGCTCAAGCAACCCTCCCACCTCTGCCCCCCCGAGCAGCTGCAACGCAGGCGTAAGCCACCACACCTGGCTAATTTTTGTATTTTTTGTAGAGTTGGGGTTTCTCCATGTTACCTGTGCTGGTCTTGAACTTCTGGGATCAAGCGATCTGCCTGCCTCAGCCTTTCAAAGTGCTGGGACTTCATGTGTGAGCCACCACCCCTGGCCTTGGAAGGCAATTCAGTATGCAAATACTCACACATGGGCACAGACAGGCATGGGCAAGGGTAGCACCACAGCCCTGTCTGAATAGTGAAAAACCAGAAACAGCCTCAGTGCCTACTGATAGTGGCATTGTTAAATTACAGAACATGTTTGTTTTAATAATAGGCAGCAAGTTTTTAAGAATGAGGAACAGCTACATGCTCTATACTGTGGTGCCATTTGTGTTTCACAAAACACAAGACTAAATTTCTATATTTACAATTACATATGAAAATACCTAGAATAGCCTCCACCCAGAACTTTCATTTTATTTATCATTCACTGGAGACAGATTTGTTGAGCACGTGCTGTGTGTGAGGAGTTATCCCTAAGTGCTAGGAATAGAGCGGTGGGCAAAGTAGGAGAAGCTGCCTGCCATTGTAGAGCTTCTGCCCTCAGAGGAGGAAGCGAACCATGAGTACTATAAGGGAATACTGTGTAGGTCAGGTGGTGAAAGGTACCAGGAAGAGAAGTAAAGCACGGGTAAGAGGGCACTTGAAGCTCGAGTGTCCAGTGGCGCTTTCTGCAGTCCCAGGCACATCCTGTAAGTGTGCACTGTTCGGTACTGTAGCCGCCAGCCACCTATAGCTGTTGAGCACTTGAACTGTGACTAGTGCAGTTGAGGAGCTGGATTTTTAATTTTATTTCATTTTAATTCATTTGCATTTAAATTGCCACACATGGTAGACAGTATAGTGACATGGGATGATCAGAGAAGACCTCACTTAACAAAGGGACATTTGAGCTGCAACCAGGGAGCTAATCATGTATTTCAGGCAGAGTGAACAGCAGGACTTTATTTGGGCAGTCAGAGGCAGAAAAGACAAAGGTAAGAGTGGAAGGAGATGAAGTCAGTGAAACAGACGGGGACCCACCATGGAAGGACTTGCTGGCTAGTGAAAGACATTGCTTATTCTCTACATGAGGTGAGAAGCCATTGCAAAGCTTTGAGCAGACAAGTGTTGTGATCGGAATTTTTAAAGGGGTGCTGGAACTGTTCTGATGTTAAACTATAGGAGTGAGTGCAGAAACAAGAAATCCAGAGGCTACTCTGTCACCCAGGCTAGAGGTGGTGGTGAGTTACTCTCCACTTAGGAGGGCAGTGATGGAGGTGTTCAGAAGAGGTCAGATGTGTTGCTAGTATTCACTGATGCATCAGATGAGGGGCCTGAGAGAAAGGGAGGAATCAGGATTTGGGCCTGAGCAAACAAGATAGCACTGGGGAAAGGGAACACTGGGAAGGGAATTCAGGAGTTGTGTTTTGGACATATTAAGTGCCTGTGAATATAAAGAACAAAGTCCTGACCATGAATGACACTGAAACAGCAATGGTAGCTAAAAGATTTCTTCCTAAAGAATTGGATAAAAGAGAAGTGTTCATCGATGGTGTTAGAGTCATTCTCTTTATTTAGAGGCAAAACAGGTGATCTGTCTTTGACCTTTTTAGCATGAAGGTTTTTATATGTCCTTAATTATGCATGGCTCTTAGATTTGAGTGATTATTTCTTATTTCTTCCATAGAATGGCTCCCGAGCGAGTGGCGTCCCTGTCACGAGTTTGTGTCCCACTTATTACCCTGACAGATGTTGACCCCCTGGTGGAGGCTCTGCTCATCTGTCATGGACGTGAACCTCAGGAAATCCTCCAGCCAGAGTTCTTTGAGGCTGTAAACGAGGCCATTTTGCTGTAAGTGGCAAATGTTTCCTGTCATCCTGCGTCGTTTTTCCTTTTCTTAGAAGGCTGTGGTGTGTTGGAAAGACTGTACGACAGCAGTGTCCAAACGTTTTTGTCTCAGTACCCTTTATACTCTTAAAAATTACTGAGTATCCCAGCCAGGTGTGGTGGCTCACACCTGTAATCCCAGCACTTTGGGAGGCCAAGGCGGGTGGATCACCTGAGGTCAGGAGTTTGAGACCAGCCTGGCCAACATGGTGAAACCCCGTCTCTACTAAAAATACAAAAATTAGTCAAGCATGGTGGTGTGTGCCTCTAATCCCAGCTACTAGGGGGGCTGAGTCAGGAGGATCGCTTCCACCTGGGAGGCGGAGATTGCAATGAGCCGAGATTGTGCCACTGCACTCCAGCCTGGGCAACAGAGCGAGACTCCATCTCAAAAAAAAAAAAAATTACTGAGGATCCCAAAGCATTTTATTTTTTTATTTTTAACTTTTATTTTAGGTTTGGGGGTACATGTGAAGGTTTGTTACATAGGTAAACACATGTCATAGGGTTTTGTTGTACATATTATTTCATCACCCAGGTATTAAGCTCAGTCCCCAGTAGTTACCTTTTCTGCTCCTCTCCCTCCTACCGTTGCTCAGGTAGGCCCCAGCGACTATTGTTTCCTTCTTTGTGTTCATACATTCCCAAGAGTTTTAAAAATCTGTTAAACCCTTATTAATATTTATCATATTTGAAACTAAATTTTTAAAAATGTGTTTGTTACTTAAAAAATAAAAATAATTTTATTACACGTTAACACAAATAGCTTATTTTTATGAAAAGCAATGCTCTTTTCCAAGGCAAAAAAAAAAAATGTTTGACAAGAGCAGCATTGTTTTTACATTTTTGCAAGTCTCATTTTCTACCCTAAGACTGCTGAATTCTCATATCTGCTTCTGGTGGGACATGTTGTTTTGGTTGAAGTGTATGAAGAAAATCCAGCCCCACATAGATAGTAATTGGGAAAGGCGGGAATATTCTAGTAGCCATTGCAGATCATTGTGGATAATTCTGCTTTGATAGCTCACCAAAATTTGAAAATGGTCATTTTTTAAAGGGTAGTTGCAATGTGGAATCTGAAATTATGTCAGTTAACTTTCCATACTCTGTTACATTAGAACCCATTGGTCTGTCTTGCACTTTCAGTGGATCTTTTTTGCCAACACACATAATTTTGTAGCATTATGCATGGTTCATTTGGAAAATCTTCATTCATTGAGTTATGTATATCTTCCAAACATTGACATATTTCATATGCAGTATCAAAACCTATAGTCATTACTGCCACCATGGAGCTCATCAGAAATGACTTTAAGTATTGGGAAGCTGTCAAGCTTATGTTGGTGGACATAGATTTTCCAAGATTCTAATTTCTGCTTAAAAGCTAAAATTTATCATGGGCTACAAACACTGTCAGTCGTTTTCCTTAGGGGACTGAGTCACTTTGCTAATTATTGAGAAAGTATGTGCCTAATCCTAAAATGTGACTGACCACTGCCTGTCTGCTAGTCATTCTTTCAGGTCAATTTCCATGACAAAAAGTGGTCAAGTGAGCCCACCGCTGAAAGAGTTGTGCAGGTGTACAAGTGGAGTGCTTTTCTCCAGGCAACCGTCATTTTTTGTTATGAAGCAGAAGTGCTTTATGCACACTTTCCTTTTCACCGTACAGAATTCTTTTTTAAAAGTATCCTTGAGGGCAACAGTTTAATAAAGTCAGTATGTTAAACTGCTTCATCAGACATTCATATGTGAAAATGCAGTGTTTCGACTGTGTGTGTGTGGTGGTGAAGAGTAGCGTGAGGGCTGTCTCCGCTCTGATTCCCACTGAGACACAGCTGTGTTACCCACTGTTGCTTTTGCGCTATCAGTGCAAATGTCAACACGGTTATTCTAGGAAAAACCAGGAGATTCAAAATAGTTATTCAGTACTTTAAGTATTTCCCTACCACTTGGGTGTGTGGCCAGCTTTCATATAAAAGAGCTTCTGTGCTTAAGTTGGTGCTGATACCAGACAAGTACAAGCAATACAGTAAGTCCAGAGATTCTATTGTAAGGCAGAAGTACAGTTCTGTTGGTGACATATTAATTTATCACATCTGCATTTAAATTTTTTTTCTTCAGACTCTGAATGATTGGTCTCAAACTGATGTGGCAGTTAACTTGCACCATAACAGTATTCAAAATATTGTTGCATAAGACACAATAAGGTAAATCATTAACATCTGTAAAGGCAAGGGAAAAATAACTTTCCTCACATTTTTTGTCTTTATTTACAGTTTAGCCCACTTTCTCTGTAGCAGATGTCTCCATCTCATGAGTCAGAGAATTCTCTGATGTGTCAGTTTCATCTTTTCTTTTCTTTTCTTTTTTGAGACAGAGTTTCACTCTTGTTGCCCAGGCTGGAGTACAGTGGTGCAATCTCGGCTCACCGCAACCTGTGCCTTCCGGGTTCAAGCGATTCTCCTGCCTCAGCCTCCCGAGTAGCTGGGATTACAGGCATGCACCACCACGCCCAGCTAATTTTGTATTTTTAGTAGAGACAGGGTTTTCCATGTTGGTCAGGCTGGTCTCGAAATCCTGACCTCAGGTGATCCACCCACCTCGGCCTCCCAAAGTGCTGGGATTACAGGCGTGAGCCACCGCGCCAGCCAGTTTCATCTTTTCTTGATGAAACATCTGTAGGATAAGAAATTGAATCTTTTAATCCTCATTTTTAAAGCCAGTGATCCATTCTTAAATGCAAGAAAATACATCATAAATAAATGTTACTTTTCAAATAGAATATTGTAAAATTCCAAAATAATAATCTAAAATATATATTAAAATATATAAGTAAAATATACACTGTATATATACATACAAATATATATCTAATAAAATTATCTAAAATAACTTAGATAAAATTTAAAACTTAGAAAAGTTTTCAAAATTAAAAAATATATATTACTACAAAACCCAACAAAGTGTACTTATTTCTTCTTATGTTTCCACGTAGGCCCAAGAAAAATATGAGAATTTTTTAAATAATGATTTTTTCTTTTAACGCATCTCAGTTCTTCCCTCCCTCTCTGGAAACAGTTCTTTGAACCCCACTTTGAAAATTGTTGCATGGCCTCTGACTACTGCTGTAGTCATGACTCCAAGTTACGAGTGGCTCTGTCTGCAGTGTTTGAAAACACTGTGAATCCACTGTGTGGTGTAATTTGCAGAGCCCTCTCCGTCTCAGATAATGAGATCCAAAGCATTCACATTTCCGAATTCAAGGTATACATGCAATGTGATTTTAAAATGATACTTACTGCTTATAAACTTGACATTTTGTTAAGAATACTGTGGTTTTTAAATCATTTTATTAATACTATTTACGTTTTCAATTCTTTTTTTTTTTTTTTTTTTGAGATGGGGTCTCACTCTGTCACATAGGCTGGAGTGCAGTGGTGCAGTCTTGGCTCACTGTAGTCTCAAACTCCCAGGCTCAGGCGATCCTCCCACCTCAGCCTCCTGAATAGCTGGGACCACAGGTGTGTGCTACCATGCCTGGCTAATTTTTTGTATTTTCAGTAGAGACGGCATTTCACCATATTGCCTAGGCTGGTCTTGAACTCCTGGGCTCAAGGAGTCCGCCTGTCTTGGCCTCCCAAAATGTTGGGATTATAGGCATGAGCCACTGTGACAGGCCCAATTCTTTATTTAAATACTTTCAGTGAGAAATTGGAGAATTGTTACATATGTAGACCCTTCCTTGCTATACAATGCATTTTAAAAAAACAAAACTACAATACCATTATTACATCTTAAAGTTGACATTAGTTCCTTATCATCATCACATATCTAGTCAGGAATTATCCTGATTGTCTTAGAATTTTTCTTCCAGTTGGTTTGTTAGAATCAGAGTTCAAATAAAAAAAAAAAAGAATCAGAGTTCAGATCTACACATTGCCTTTGGTTTATGGTTCTTTTAAGTCTCTTTCAATCCCTCTTTGTTTTTTGTTTTGAAATCATTTGTTGAAATAATATGGTTGTTTTCCCCGTTCTCCGGTGGTAAAGCATGGCCCTCTTGAGTGTGATAAAGGGTGCGTGCCGCTGGAGCACAGTCCTTCGGGCTTAGGTGGTTCCCTTGTCACATTCTCAGTTCTCACATAGTCAGGCCTGTTTTGTTACCTTCTGTTCTGGTTCTCTGGTCTCTTGCATGTGCGTGCGGCAGTATCACTGCTTTAGTGCTGGCATCAACTGTGTTCA
The DNA here is from genome assembly GCF_029289425.2 of Pan paniscus. NCBI lineage: Eukaryota > Metazoa > Chordata > Mammalia > Primates > Hominidae > Pan > Pan paniscus. Next base: position 44,303,006 of record NC_073260.2, read on the forward strand.
ATACAAAATAAGGATCATTCCCTTTGATTTCTCTTCTTTACCAGGGTTGTTGTTAGTTTGTTTTGCTATCATTGCTTGTCTTATATTCCACATAAACTTTGAAACCAATTTTTCTAGTTGCAGGGAAGACACCCAGTGTTGTTGAGGGAAGACTCCTATAAGTATATAGATTATCGAGAGAGCTGGCGTTTTCATGATGTTAAGGCTGTCTGTCCGCCTGTTCAAGAACACATACGTTTTACCGTTTGTTAAGCTTTTGTGATCTGAAGGGAGTGTTGTATATATTTTTCACACATTGGATTTACACATTTCTTGTTCCTAATGTTTTGTTGTATTTGTGTTTTCAATGTTTTCACTGTCATAAATGGATCTTCTCCTCCATCTTCAAATAGATTTTCATTGTGTTGTTTGTTGCGTTTGGAAAACAAAACAGGCTCAAAAACACCGTTGTTCTTACAGTTCAGAGTATTTCCATTTTTTAAATCTATAACTCTTAAAAATTAGGATACATATTTTAATTTCAGTTTATATGAAAGGTTATAATCCAGGATTTTGTGAAAGTGAGATTTAAAAAGAGAAATAGAAGATTAAGTCACTTGATGTTTCGAAAAATGGTCAAAATGCAGATTTCATGGCTAAAAGAATAAAATGGCCTTTTTTCTACCTACTCTAAACCTTCTGTCAAAATTCACCCAGTAAGTGGAGTGAGCTTCCTGAGGAGTCCGAGCGTTATGTTTGGTCCTTATGTGAGATACTGAGTAAAGGGCGCTGTGAACGTGCGGCGCGGCGCTCGATTCTTTCCTTACAGTGCCCAACACCCGCAATGGAGCACACGCTTCACAGCCCCACCACTGATCACACCAACTGGCATTTTTACTCTCCATGGCGATTTTTCAAAATACTTACAAAGAATATTTAACTAAAATGCTCTTGCCTTTCACTGTGGCAGCTCCCTTCTTGATTCATCTAGGAATATATTTCACAGGAGAATATGGTCTCAGCCACCCCCGTGTCTAGCCTTACTCTTTCAGCAAGAGCTGAATTAAAGGGAATCTGGAAGTGAATACTCCTGGTCTTCTGTGAAACCCCAAAAGCTGTTTGAGAAATCACTGGCCAGGCGACGTGCCCAGAGAACAGCTACTCCTGCTCCAGCACAGTGCTCAGAGGGACGCTGAGGGCAGCGGCTCCCCAAGCAGGCCCACACTCCCTTGCTTGTAATTTTGCTTGTGATAGCACGTTCTCCCTCAACAACTCATAAAATTTATTTGGTTTGGAAAGTTATGTCTGCTAATCCATAAGGGACAGACTGTCCAGAAGTGCTGGGTGGTCTTCAGTGTGTCCAAATCCTGTGGCTTCAGCTCAGCAAGTTCCCCAAGCAGTGGCGTAAGAGCTGGAGCCTCTCCATGGACACTTTCCCGTAGACGGAACATCCCAGCCACATGTTGACACAGCGAGGCTGATCCAATCAATCAGTGCAAATTACCAGCCACGCCCAGCACCCCCTCCCCAGATGTGCTGCGTGGTCATTTGGAAACCACATGCTTTCTTTGACCAATGCACTCTACCCCGTGTTTAGCCTTCCAACTATTTGCTTACCGCAGTACACCAGTGGAATTTCATCTGTTTGACAATTGGCTGGTGTCTTTGGTCTTGGCTTCCAAATGCAGTCATATATTTTCAGCAATGGTCTGCCTGTCTTTTAAACAGCAGATGCTTGCCCCTCTTTATGGTTTAGATAACCTAGAGGAACTTTTAAATTTCTTGGCCTAAATGTCAGCTTTTCATGTCTGTCCCTGGGGCTGCCGTCATAGGCACCTGCAAGCTAAAGACGGCATAAAACCTTCCTGGGCGGGCTGCTGAGGTCCTTTTGTAAGTCTGGAGTATAAGTAATACAGCATGACATGTCCTCTGAGGTCATCCGAATCCACTGCTTCAAAAATACTGAGAAGCTTGAAGACTGGATGGAGAATTTGTTCTATATGCCTGAATGAATGAGACACTGAACAAGTGAAAAAAAGAATGAAGGCATGATGGTGATCTCGTGATATAATAAGAAATGTGCATTTGGTCTTCATCCAGGCTCCTAAAACCCTTGGAATTTCCTGAGTGATGAGGTGAGAAGAGCATCTTTTATTATTCATAAGTCCCTTTTCACCACACCTGAGTGTAGGCTAATGAAGTGACTCCTGGTGGGCCCCCAGATAGCCTCAGGATGGGGGCTGCTAGCCAAAGAAACCAACCACACCTGACCCCCAGAGTTCGACCTGATCACTACTGGCCAGCGATTTAATCAGTCGTGCTTACATTGTGAGACCTCCATAAAAAACCTAAACTGTGGGGTTCAAATAGCTTCCAGGTTGGTGGTCACATCCAGGTGCTGGGAAGGTGACATGCCTGGAGAGGGCCTAGAAGCTCAGAACTTTCCCCCAGGCCTGGCCCCATGCATCTCTTCCATGTGGCTGTTCCTGAATTGTATCTTTCAGAATAAATTGGTAATGGCAAGTAAAGTGTCTTCCTGAGTTCTGTGAGCCATTCTAGCAAATTATCAAACCTGAGGAGAGGATCATTGGAACCTCTGATTTTATAGCTAGTTGGTCAGAAGAATGAGAGGCCTAGACCTGTGATTGGCATCTGAAGTGGGGGCAGTCTTGTGGGACTGAGCCCTTAACCTGTGGGGTGTGTGCTAATGCCAGATGGTGTCAGAATTGAATCACTGGACACCCAGTTGGTGTCTAGAGAGTTGGGAGCATTGGTTTGTGTGGAGGAAGAAAATCCACACAGTGAGTGTGAGAAGTGCTCTGTGAGTAAAAACAGCTCCTAGTAGTGGGAGTGACTGACATATGAGTCTCTGACCACTCTAACACTCGCAGCTCAGGGGTGGCTCTGAGTGTTAAATAGGGTGGCCATATGATTTAAAATCTAGACCATGCCACTTCTGAGAGTTAAAAGAGATCCCTTTTATAAGTATAGTGGGATAACAGAAATAAACTTACAAACTAGGACAAATACACTAAGATTTAAATGGGTTGAATGACTGTAATATTCTTAGTACAGTGCCTGGTATCCACAGTAAATACCCCGTAACCATTAGCGTCTACAGCCACTCCACCCTAAATGTGCCCAGTCTTGCCTGATCTCAGAAGCTGAGGGGGGTTGGGCCTGGGGATTAGCGGGTGCTATAGGCTTTAAAAAATAAAAATAAAAAGCCAGGCACAGTAGCACACACCTGTAATCCCAGCTACTCAGGAGGCCGAAGCAGGAGAATCACTTGAGGCCAGGAGTTCAAGTCCAGCCTGGGCAATGTAGCAAGACCCTGGCTCTAAAAAATAAAAACTGTTAGTGGCCGGGCACGGTGGCTCACACCTGTAATCCCAGCACTTTGGAAGGCTGAGGCAGGTGGATCACCTGAGGTCAGGAATTTAAGACCAGCCTGGCCAACGTGGTAAAATCCCATCTCTACTAAAAATACAAAAATTAGCTGGGTGTGATGGCAGGTGCCTGTAGTCCCAGCTACTCGGGAGGCTGAGGCAGGAGAATTGCTTGAACCCGGGAGGCAGAGGTTGTAGTGAGCCGAGATCTTGCCATTGCACTCCAGCCTGGGCTACAAGAGCAAAACTCTGTCTCAAAAAAAAAAAAAAAAAAACCCACAAACTGTTAGCATATTACTATTACCATTATTGACTCTAGTAATTGTATTATTTTTGACAATGTGTAGTATTAGGTTTTTGCAAACTCATATTTTTCCCCCTAACAAAAGAATCACTGAACTAAAACCAGATGTAAGCTTAATTCCCATTGCTGAAAGAGCTAGTATGGCTTCCAACAATGCTTAATAAGAAAACAATTCATTATCTATCAGAAGAACCTAATTTATGCTTCTTGACTAATTTATGTATTAGTAGTTTACTCATCTGTTATGCTCTTGCATATCAAGTTACCCCAAAAAAGGAGCCTAACTAGAATTACTCTTGAGGAGCCACAGATTCTTTTGAATACCCTCAGCATCGCTGTAGCCATTTTACAAATCAGGAAAATGAGACCTCTGGAAATGAAAACGTAAATTAGAAGAAAGGGCCGACCTACAATCAAGATGTTGGGTTTATGTTTTTTTCAACTTAGATAAGGAAAATCCAGATTTAAATGTTGTTAAATCTTATAGGTGAGTGTTTAAACAAAGAAAAGTCAGCATAATACCAAGGACAGAAAGGTGGCAAAGAATTAGCAGTAACTAAAACTCCCATTTCTATTAATATTGTTTATCCATGATGGAAACTGAGAGACTTCCTCACATCCTTTTTTTTTTTTTTTTTTTTTTTTTTTTTTTGAGACAGGGTCTCACTCTGTCACCCAGGCTAGAGTGCAGTGGTACAGTCATGTCTCACTGTAGCCTCGACCTCCCAGGCTCAGGTGATTCTTTGACCTCAGCCTCCCGAGTGGCTGGGACTACAGGCATGTGCCACCATGCCTTGCTAATTATTTTGTATTTCTGGTAGAGACTGGGTTTTGCCATATTGCCCAGGCTGGTCTTGAACTCCTGGACTCAAGCAAACCACCCTCCTCGACCTCCCAAAGTGCTGAGACTACAGGCCTGAGACACTGTGCCCAGCCACATCCTGTTTTTTTAACCTTAATAAGATATGGTCACAAATTTAGTCACAGAAAACTTTACTTTTCTAATAAAAAATCTGCTTATATTGATGTGTAATTGCCAGACATTCTGGTGTGTTTGGGTTTGCACATTTCTTCTGCTTGTTGGTGGCTGCCTTTTGAGAAGTGAGCTGCTCTGCACATGCAGATGATAATGATGGCAACTTTTGTCTGAATTATGATGCATTGCTTAGATCAGGCTGTCACCTAAATACAACTTTAGGATCAAACAGTGTTCTTTTCAGTTCCTTGGAAGTAAGCAATTCTCCACAACAGTTAAATCCAAGTTTTGTGAGTTTCTCTGGCAACCCAAACAGCCTTGATCTCTTTCTGGTTTGAAAAGGTGGACTGTTGCCGGTGCACCTTTGTCTTGGTTGAGGAAGCCCTGGCCTCCTCTCTACTGCTCAGACAGCTTTAGAACACAACCTCTCAGATGGGCCTCCCTCATCAAGAACCTTTCTTGTGAAGAATTTAATTCTGCATTCTGGTTTTGTTTGTTTGTTTGTTTTTTGTAGCTATAAAAATATTTGGAGCCAAAATTATTTAGTAAGCAGTTGGACCAATTTCTTTACCTGCTACCTCTTTTTGTAAAGGATGAGAAAACACAACTGCCTCACTAAACTGAGTATTTGGGGGAAACAAAGTAGAGTTTTCTAAATCTCAAGGAGGTGTCTTTTGGAAGAGTCTGTTGGACAGGGGAGAGCGTCCTGTCCAGGCTTCCCTGGCTCATGGCAGACGCTGTCACTGTAAATCAGATTTCTAGGTGGAGCCCTGACTGGAAGCCTACTGCTCATTATTTTAAAGGAGAAAATAGTAATGTATTACACATAAATTCTAAATGTCCACCCCATTTCCTAAAACATAACTATGATACAGAAAACTCTCCCAATTATTAGGTAGGGATTTGGGGGAGTCAAGTTTTTATCTTACTCTGTTTTCTTGAATTCATGATTTTGGTCAATTCCAGGCAGGATGGATGGAACCATTATAGAGAAGAAAAAGGACAACCTTAGCGTTTCTGTCACTAACATATTGAACAGAATGAAATTTTTTAGTTTCCCTAAAAACATTTTTTTCTTTTTTACTTTATTGTCCCTTTAAATTTTCCACAGAATGAATGAATATATATATATATATATATATATATATATATATATATATATATATATTCATTTTGTCAGGTCAAACAATACAGCACAAGGCATATACAGAAAATGTTCATTACCTCCTCCTCCTCATCCTGCAGTAATTCTGGTAGCCATACCTTATGCTTGTTAAACATAAAGTCCATATAAAGCCATTGTCTGCTCATTGTCAAAACAAGAGCAGCATTACACCATAGCGACATCACTCCAGAGCCTGCTTTTTAACCAGCGTGTCTTAAATACCCCTCACAGGACACGGATCCAGCTCATTTGAAATAGGGGCATACTCCGTGGCACGAGGCCCACACTCTGTTCCACCATCCCCGTGGGTGCACACTGCAGTGTTTATAGTTTTGTCCTTATCATATTTAAGGATTGCAGTAAATATCCTCAAACTGATGTTTCTATTTCTGCCAGGCAAATTGACAGCAGTACGATGATTAACACGGGGCTGTGTGTCTTGCATTTTCTTCAGTGGCACCACATGACTGGCCATGTGAAGCCAGTGCCTGCCTGCCTGTGAGGAGGCGCACCCTCTGCCTACCCCAGCACTGGGTGTTGTCACTCTTCTCAGCGCCTACACGGGGAGGGTGAAACTGAGACCACGTCGGTGCGTTTCCCTTCCTGTACTGTTAATTAGATGGGAGAGCTGCACATTTTTATCAGCCATTTGCAGTTCTTTTTCTGTGATTTGCCTCTTTATTTAAAGCCAGCCTGGTTCAGAGCACCAGGTAGAACACAAATATGTTGGCTCGGCCAAATTCTGTTAAGCAAGCGTATCAAGATGATACTGCTTCGGCGATTCCTTCATTCAGGGGTGATTACAAAGAGTTAAGTCACTGAGGTTTTAGAGCAAAATCTATCCAAATATTAAACACAGGTCCATAAACATAATCACTCACAGCAATTAGTAGGGTGTGCTCTGAATCAAGGCTCTAATAAAAAGACAGCTATTAACACGCATCGTTTTCAAACTAGAATGGGCGCATCACGCGCTTTACTGACTGGAGTGTGACTCGTGTGCTTGAGTGACTATGCTAAGCAGGATGGGTCGGTTCTTCACTGGTTCATGTGAATTTGCTGCTGCTCCTGGCGGCCTGGCCTGAGTGCTGCAGCAGCTTCCCCACCACCACCTGGCGGGATGAATGACAAACACCGTGCCATGGCTCTCGGCCAGGATGTGGTACTGGCAGAAGACCTCTCACTGCAGTGAAACGCCTTTCCAGTGACATACAGATTCGTGTTACCTGGATCCTGAAAAAAGATAAGGCATGAGGAAAGCTGGTCAAAGCCAGCACTGCTGCTTGAGAAGGGAGGAGCCACTGAGAGGTGAACTCTCCTATTCAGAGCTTCCTGGCTCCATGATGGAAGCTACGAGCACCCTCTCCACACCCAGGGGTGTTCTGCTTCCCCATGATTACTGGACAGGAACCCCTCTCCAGGGCTCCATTGATGTGGCTAGAATTGGCTGACCACCTGGATGGAAAAGCCTTTCCTCTTCACAAGGGGCATAAGCACAGGCACGGCGTCTGGCCCACCCAGTAAAGCTGCCCACTGTTCTGCTGAGCCCAGGCCTGGCTTCTTGCACCCCTCCTCAGAGCCAACGTGGTCCTGTACTCACTCCAACCTCAGCCGCCCTGGCTTCAAGTCTTACCAGCTGCGAGTCCTGGTCCTCTCTGACCTCGGCTGCCTCTTCTGTGCGGGGAGGGGATAATTTTGTACCTGTTTTGTAGGGCTGTTAATGAGGATTCAAGTGCAAGCGAAACAGCATCATTCCAGCCACTGCTCTTCAGCCTCTCCCACTCCTCTGCGCCTTGCCCGTTGGCAGCCTTTCAGGAGCACACTAGGCCCCACCTCTGGGCCGCCGCCTGGGATCACTCCCGTTACCGCCAGTCCTCTGAAGTCCTGTCTGCAGTCCTGGCTTCACCTCCACTCCTCTCCTCTCTCTGCCATGTGCTGCCATCCAGGGCCTGCCCGGCACACTCAGGGTTCATTCGCCCCTTTGTAGCACTGCTCAGGCCTGTGTCTTCTCGTGCTCTGGTGACAGCGTCCTCTGCTTCTGTGCCTCCTGCCATCTGCAGCTGCTCCTCCTCCCTGCCTGCCTCCGCACTCAGAGCTTCCTCCCTTGGGGTTCTGACACCCAAATGTGTACCTTCAGCCAGTTCCTCTCCCGGAGCTTCCACCTTGGATATTCAAGGACCTATTGAATATCTCTGCTTGGTTGTGCCTCAGACACTCCAAATCCACACACCTCAAACTGATCTCTTAGTAAATCCTCCAGAAATCATTTCTTCTCTTCTTTTCATCTGAGTAAATGGCATGTCCAGTATTGAGGGGGTATGGCACCATGGCAGGGCTTTGCCAGGTGTGGGAGGTGGGGAGATGAGGAACGGGGCCTGCCGGTGGGTCCTGGACAAATTGAAGCTCAGGGTGTGAGTGTGAGATCAGGAGGGTGTGAGTGTGAGATCAGGAGGCTCTGAGGTGAATGTACCCTCCCTTCCTTCTCCCTTCCCCCTGCCTTCTGCCAGCTCCTCCGCAGTCTCCCCGGGTCTTCAGCATCTTCCCTGCTGCTCTTGCCCCGCGGTCAACCCTGGACAAGGTCTGCAGGAGCTACACCAAGCAAGCAGAAAAAGTGAAACCTCTAGGAACTGCTCCCCATGTCCCTTCCTGTCCCTGGACCCAGTTGCTGGGCTTCACACCAGCTCTGCAGAGAAGTGGCCCAAAAGTCATGGTGAAGGGACAGGCCTTGAAGGGGTTGTTGGGTCGGTGGGGGGCTTACGCCCCCACTTTAGTTTTCCTTATTAATAGCAGTAGCCTCGTTTTTCTTGGGGCAAGACAGGAGGGAGATTAATGAATAGACATCAAGTTTGAAAAGCACCCACTGTCTGGGATGTGCAGGTAAAGGGCAGGTGGCTCTCGGGGGCAGCTCTACTATATCCCAGAGCCAGCAGTTGGGGCTCAGAGTCAGACATGTGCCCCTCATGCTCCCTCCAGGGAGGGGAAGTGGAGCCCCAATTCACTGACACAAGAGGACCTTAATATATTTTCCTTTAGAAACAAATGTAGCTACACAAAATGGTTGTGTCTAGGGAGTATTGGGGCTCAGGCCTGTATTCCCAACATTTTGGGAGGCCAAGGCAGGAAGATTGTTTGAGGCCAGGAGTTCGAGACCAAACTGGGCAAAATAGCAAGACCCCCATCTTTACAAGAAAAAAAATAGCCAGATGTGGTGACGTGCACCTGTAGTCCCAGCTACTGGGGAGACTGATGCAGGAGGATCACATGAGCCTAGGAGTTTGAGGTTACAGGGAACTTTGATCACACCATTGCACTCTAGCCTGGGTGAGAGAGCACGACTTTGCATCTTTTTTTTTTTTTTAAAGGAATCTTTGATTCCCAGTCCTGCTAACCTATCCAGTATCACACTTAAGGTCCAGTGCCTCAACTAGGCCGTAACTACCATATATGAAATTGGATTTTTTTCTTTTGAGACAGGGTCTTGCTCTTTTGCCCAGGTTGGATTGCAGTGACGTGAACACAGCTCACTACAGCCTCAGCCTCCTGGGCTCTAGCGATCCTCCTGCCTCAGCCTCCCAAGTAGCTGGGATTACAGGTGTGCTATCACCATGCCAGGCTAATTAAAAAAAAAATTTTTTTTTGTAGAAGCAGGGCCTCACTATTTGACCAGGCTGGTCTTGAACTCCTGGACTCAAGTGATCCTTCCACCTCAGTCTCTCAAAGTGTTGGGATTATAGGTGTGAGCACTGCATCTGGCCTTGAAATTGTTAGAAATATTTTCAACTTTCAAGCAACCGATTATAATTACAGTTATTGAATATTTATGTGCCAAGCACTGTGCTAATCACTGTACGTGTGTTGTTGCATTACAAGAACACTGTGAAGGAGATAGGCCCATTTTACAGATGAATAAACTGAGGTTAACTTCTCCGAGATCATACAGTTAGTAGGCAGTGGCGCTGGGACCGAAACCCAGGTCTGCGTCCCTATTGTGAGGCATGATTACGCGTGTTTGAACATGCCTATTTCTTCAGTTAGGGACTGGGCATCACAAGGCCTTTTCCATCCCGTTTTTTATCGCTCCCTCTTTCTTCCATCACTAGACATTTGCTTATTCTTTTTGAAAGCAATTTTTTTCCTGAGCATTTCTGATTTCTTAAGGTGAGTTGAAGTGGAAGCATATTCACATTATTTTGCAAATGAGCACTTGGTAAATATTCACTGATTCTATAAATTATTAGCCACTGCTGTGACCATGATGAGAAGTCTCACAAATTGGATTAGTGATTGCATTTTGAACTTTTTTTAATCTTCTTTTTTCAGTGAGCCATTTCTGTTTAAAATTTTGTTTATTTCTTTCTGAAAGGAAGAAGATTTCTCTCCCCACGTCAGCTGTAGTCTGCCTCTGGCTTCGGCACCTTCCCAGCCTTGAAAAAGCAATGCTGCATCTTTTTGAAAAGCTAATCTCCAGTGAGAGAAATTGTCTGAGAAGGATCGAATGCTTTATAAAAGATTCATTGCTGGTACGTGCTGGGTTTTGATGAAGGGAAAAATCCTTGAAGGAGATGCTGGGAATCATTTCTTTTAGTCAGAGAATGAAAGGGGGGGATGTAAACAAAAGAGCAATTGGAACCTTTATATATAATCGTGTATTTACATTTTATTTTTGAAATCACTAACATAGGGGGCTTTTCTGCATCCTTGGAGCATGCAGGGAGAGATCTGAGGTTTACTTGATTGATATGCCATATATCACATGTTCACAAGAATTGACATTTGCACAACAGACTTTTTAAAAACAGTATTTCTTATTTCAGCATGGAAAATAAGTTTTTGGAAATGAACATATGGGTAAGAGGAAGAATCAATTAAAAACATTCAAAAAATAAACTTGTAGCTCTTCACTAGAGGAAAGATGAAATAAGAGACACAAAACCCCAGAAAAATGGTTAAAGCAGCAGAACCAGCTAAGACTTCTGTAAGTTTTCTTTTGGTGTGAGGCCACCTGCCTTCACCCTCCCCTGTGCGGTGGCGCCTGGCTCCCTTCCCGCTCAGGACTGTGCAGCTGGGGACTCCAGCCCACGTGGACATCCACCTCCTGGCCCGGTGTCTGGCACCCTGGGCTCTCAGTGGCCCTCGCCACCACTGACTCGCCAGTCATCTTCCTTTGTGGGAGGCAGGTCTGTGGGATTGGAGCACATTTTGTAAGGACAGGAATAAAGACCAAGGCACCCTGAAAAAATGATTCAGAAACCTGCAGGTGCCGTGGTCCCGCAGCCTCTGTCTTCCAGGAGCTCCAGTGAACTCTGCCCTTTTTCCCTTTAGCTTTCGTAATCTGCAGGGATGTGGCACAGAGATTGCCTTCCACTTCTTCCTGCTTCCTGCAAGTGGAGAAAGTGAGTTCCAAGAGCCACAGTGAACAGTCCGGTCTTTAGTTAGTGGCCGGGACACTGGGAAGGAGGGAGTGTTCACCCTCGCCCTTGAGCTGAGACTGAGGAAGTCCCTGAGGTTGGCTGTGCCCACTTTTCCTGAGCTCATAGAACCCCTACCTCCTAGAGGCCTTCAACTTGTTTAGTTCAGTTGGGACTTCTGTGTTCTTTCTTTCTCTTTCTAGTTGGAGACTGTCTAAGGGAATCCTAATGGAATCAGTTGCCTTCCTCCGCGATCCCGTTTCTCCCCTTGTTTCATGGCCCCTTTCACCCTTCCCCTTGGCCTCCCAGGGCGATGTGCATAGGGTTGCAGGTGCTGACAGCCACGCTGCTCTCACCTGTACCTCAGGCTGCACACACGGATCCCACGTGACTTGAAAGTTTACCATGATAGAAGAGAAAGGAAGACGTGTATATTAAGACTGAGAGAGCCCAAACAGATTTCTTAAGGATAATTACTACCTAACCTTACCATCCAAAAGAGTCATATATTAAGGCAAGAAATAGGAATGCACCTTATTTTAAAATGGTTGCAGTACAATTCAAAATAAATCATGACTTTCAGAAGCCCTCTGACAGCCCATTCCTGGTGATTCAAGGTCATAAATTACCTTTATTGTCTGCTAAATCTATTTCTAACTTACATGTGCATACTAGGATTTCAGTTTCTCTGGTCCCTTTTCAGTGGCAAAATAATAGTAACTGGGCTATATGCTTGCTCCCAGGGTGCTTATGACATTTTCCTTAAGTCTTCTCCCTATTGAAAAATTCTAGTCCCATTGCCTTTTTTCCAGCCTTTCCTTAATCCTTGGATTCTTCTCTGAACCTTCTCCATATCCTTTTTGCCTGTGGCGCTCATGCCTGAGCAGCACTGTGGTGAGCACAGCAGATGCAAGACAGAGAACGCAGGCCGTCCCATTGCACATAACTGTATAATGCTCAGTCTCCAGTTTGTAGTTTACAGTAATCTCCCACGAGTCACACAGCTTTGAAGTCAGTTGACTTACAAAAGCTTTTATCGGGATCATGTGTGCAGAAATTCAGAGCTTCCATTATGGCTAAAGGGGGATTCTAGAGGGTGTTATTTGGTTTAATTTATTGTGGCATTGGCAGGATGTGACCTCTCTGTGCCTCATGGTTCAAGGAGGTAATTACAATACAGACGATGGCTGGAAGCACCTGATTGGTGTGGGCTGTTCTCCTCAGCATCCTGGGCCTGCAGTGCCAGAAAGCCAGGCAGGCCGCAATAGGCCTGTGACGTGGCTAAGTGATTGCAGGGGTAACCTGAAGAGCCTGCTTCCTAATTGCATCATCTGATTCATTTATCGCAGTGCAGTATCTTGGTGCAGTGACAGGACTGTACAGAAGTATCAGAGAGATCTCTAAGACTCAGATAGCACGAGACTGCTGTGCTGTGCTCCAGAGGAAACCTGATGCCTATTACATTAGAGTTGGATTCTGAGAGTAATTAAAGTGTGATGGTCTACATAACTTGTGTTTTATATAGAGCACTGTTAATTATATTTCTCTCTCTTGGGACTATGCAGAATGAGTCCTGGAAATTCTATAGTTACCAAAATGTAACAAAAACAAAAGATAAAAGTGTGGTACAGGTTGTACAAAGTGAAATGACCTTCCCAAATGTTCTTTGGCCTCTTGGACTCGCAGGTCTGATATTTTCCATTAAGACCATGAATAATGAGGGATTAGTCTCTTATTACCTGAGTTCCAAATGACTATGTATGTATTTAACATCTAAAATAAAAGAAAAGTTTTCAAAACCCGTTCACTTTTGAGGCTTCCCCTTTGGCTTCCGTGCGGTGGACTGGACTGCTGTCAAGTCATGCTGTCTGCCACAGTTGGTAGCTCCTACATCAAGTGAGGTATTAGCCCTAGATTGTCATTTACTGTACAGACTGAAACTTTTCAAAAGCAGATGGTCTTGTGTTTTCCTTGACAGCATGGGCACGGGAAGACCATAATCCATAGCTTCAGACCTGACCTTAAAAACTGATGTCACCGACAGCAGTGAAAGCCACTTGTTAATTATGCAGCCTTCTTGGCATTGTTCGGTTTCCCAAGGCTGGCCCCAAATTAGAAGGATGTTATGTTTTCTAGTTACAATTCTGTTTGTGGAGCCCAGAAAGCTATTCTTTGGATTCCACATTGGAATGAAAAGTGTCTGCAGGGTGTCAGGATGGCACTGTGCTTGGCTGGCAAGCTGCATGCCAGGGCCGGAAGGTACCCGATTCCCATGCCCTCCCATTTGCTGGCAGAGCCCGCCCGCAGCTGGGTCCAGAGGAGCTAGCCTCACCTTCCCAGGCAGACTTGTCCCCAAAAGAAAGGAGCAGAGGAGGCGCCCAGGAGGCAGAGTTGTTTCTGCTAAGATTTGATATCAGAATATGCTTCATTTTCTCTCCTACCTAAAAATCTTTATGGCTTAATTCAAAAGATTACTTTGTCTAATAAGAACTTAAGAATAAAAAGCATCTAGATACCTCAGTATCCTCCTCAATATGGGATAGGTTGTGTTTTTTTCCCTCATTCTCCAGGTAGCAATTGTAGCACTTCAGAAAGAAAAAGAAACTTCCTTTACACAGACTCCCAATATACAGCTCCTCCTTGGTAAAATATTGTGCTGAAGAGTTCACTCTACATCCTGGGTGATATTGTCAGTTTGCTGTGCTTAAGTAGCTTTTCACTAACATGCCAGGGTTTTCTTTTCCTGCTTTTTCAGTCTTTTCGGCACTTCCTTTTGAGCTCTTTACTGTGGTGCATGTAATTGAACAAGAGCTGAAGTAGATAATTTAGCAGTAGTCCAGTAGTGCTGGCTGATGTGTATGGCTAAAAGCTGGGAGGTTCTGCGTCTTGGACTGGAGTTGCACTTTCCAGAATTAGCCTCAGGGGGGCACCAGATCCTCCAGCATAGTCTCTGTGAAGAAAGAGGCCCACGTTGCGAGTTTCCTTGCAATGGAATTGCAGTTGGGGATGCAGACCTTGTGGCCAGAGATGAAGGGAGAGGGAAAAACCCAAAAACAAAGCAGGGGTGGACGTAGGGGTCATTGCCACTCAGGCTGAGCTGTGAAGCAGCAGGGGGCTGAGGAGCTTTCTTCCAGCTTGGGCTACCCGGGCTAATTGGATAGAGGCCACTGGGCAAGGCTAGAAGGACTTCAGGCAGGGGAGGGGGTGCTGGGGATCCTCTGCGTCCAAACACAGAGGATAGCACATGTAAATTTAAGACGCAAAAGTACATTTGGTACTTGTTAAGTTCTTAAGCCCAGGAATGACAGATTTATCACTAATTAAACAATAATTGCATTATGGAGTACCGAAAAAATTGTTTGTGTATAAACAACATCTGGTAAAGATTAAAAAGAAAGAATAATTTTTCCGAGCTCAAATTTGTTAAAAGGAACCTGAATGTTTTAAAACAAAATAGATCTGAAAATGTAAAAGGGATATTTAGAGTCTTATGTTTAGTATTTTGAAAATAGAAAAGAAGCAAATGGCATAATTAAAAATACATATTTATAAAGGTGCCTCATTGTACGTGATAGATGTGAAGGTTTTGTATAAATAGGTTTTTCTCAAGCCAAATCATTTTTCACTTCAATAGAAGAGTTCACTGGTGAAATGACTCTTATGGAGAATCTTCTTTTTAAGAAGAAAGGTATTTTGTGGTGAATATGCACATATTAACAACAAGGGCTACAAGGGCTTCCCACTGTGGAGAGAACAGTGGCTCGGAAACAGCTACACAGTGGGACGGGATTGTCTGGCTGCTGGGTAAACTGGAGGGGAAGCTGCCCATCAGCTGATTCTTTAAATGACCCATTTCCTAAGTAAATATTTAAGCTACATGCAAGTACATGAAAATACCAGGAAAGATTCTATTCCAGGCTTAATGAACTTCAGCTTCTCTGTCATCTGCTATTTCCTTCTTTATTTTTAAGGCGAATATACCTATGAAAGGTGATAGATGGAAAGCACTTGATAATTTTTTCTGTTCCTTCACTGCCTTTTTATTTTTTCTAAAAGGGATTTGCTTTTGTCTGTGAATTACCTTAAATCATAGTCTAATTTCCCTTTTTGGTTTGTTTTCTGTCCCTCTCCTTTTCCCTATTCTCTCTCTCTCTCTTTCTCTCTCTCTCACACACACACACACAGAATCAGCAAATGACAGAAAGAAATGCTTCTTCCTGAGAATTCTGTTCTTCTGTGTTCTCAGGCCTCTTTCAAGTGGCAAGTGGCTTGTAATAATCATTGGTGAGTTGGTATGAAAATAACAGCTTAAGTAAACATCAAGGACCGGGCACAAGAGCCTGTGTAATTTGCACAGTTCATGGTGCAGAGTGACAGGTTGGCCTCTCCCTTGCCTCTCCTCCAAAACAGGCACTGAGACCATGGTTATTGTGTGTTGATTCCATGTTGACTTTGTCTTCCCTTGTGTTTTGAGGGATGAAGATGGGCTTTCTTTCTAGGTGGAGAGGAGATAAACAATGCAATTCTGGGTAGCCATGAGGGGAGATCAGAGGGAAAGCTCTCGTTAGCCCAAGGGGATGCACACCCAGCAGAACAATCGGGTCTATACAAGAGGGAAGGCAGAACCCAGAGCTCTCCATCTTCGCCCCCTAGTCATCCTGGGCATTCAGTGAAAAGCCTGGGGGGGAAGATAAGGAGGGAAGGACAAGACTCATGTTATTGAAGACCTCCTGCTGACGTAGCTCCCCTCAAGTTGAAATGATCTGCCTGTGGAAATTGTTAGGCCAGATGGAGAAGAGAGAGCTTGAGAAGGAACAGATTTTGGTAGGATGGAGAAAAACAAACAGATGGAAACCACAAAAGGTTTATTTTATTTCCCCGCTTTTATAGAAAAGATAATGGCCGCAGTCATGGGGCTTCAGAGCCCTGGCTTGCAGCGTGACCTCTGGTGTGTTACCGGAGTGCCCCACCTTACAAATAAAACAGGATCAGAGGTTAGATGCCTGCGTCATCACTCATGAAGATGCTACAGAGATTTAGGGGGGAAGATACAGCTTCCAAAGAAGCGTGTATTAAAACCTTAATTCTATTTGGAAGATTATCTTGATAAGAAAAGCAGCTTAAGATTGCTTTTGTGATTTGATGTCGCTGGGACATATGCCTGACCTGTAGTACTCCAGTCCTCATGAGAGGACTCACTGACCCTGAAATTATGTGCTCAAAAAGTATAAAGAGTCTCATTTTAAAAGCCATCGGTGAGGGGTGCAGATGAGAAGGAGCAGTTCACAGCTGTAGGGTAGCAAGGGAGACTGGTTTTCTTTTTTTTTTTTTTTTTTTTTTAGTGAGGTCAGGAGATCGAGACCATCCTGGCCAACACGGTGAAACCCCATCTCTACTAAAAATACAAAAATTAGCCAGGTGTGGTGGCACGCGCCTGTAATCCCAGCTACTCGGGAGGCTGAGGCAGGAGAATCTTTTGAACCCAGGAGTCGGAGGTTGCAGTGAGCCAAGATCACCACTGCACTCCAGCCTGGCAACAGAATGAGACCCTGTCTCAAAAAAAAAAAAAAAAAAAGGAGACTGGTTTTCAAATCAAAATCTCTGCCGTTGCTGTTTCTGCAGGTTCCCCTGCCTCCTGGCCTCTTACCTGTTTTAAAAGCTAAAATGGGTTGTGGAAGCAGGCTAAGAGTAGCCAAGGGTCTGAAATATTTGGAAAGAAAGAAATCTAAGAGGAGAGTCCATCTGTATGGGGAAGAACAAGCAGATTCCACACAGCCAGCAGGCATTTAAAACATTGGATTGAGCGATTTTGCTAGAAAACAGCGCACAGAAAAGGAGCATATCTAAGCTCTCACTCTCTTCTAACAAACTGAGTAAGAGCTGTCTTCCTTGCTCCCCCAGTGGTTTTCATAGTAGCCCTAATCTACATCTGATCATCATTTTCTTTGCTGTTTGGAAATCCCTATAATTAGTATTGAATGATTCTCTACTAGCATCAAACCTATAGAATGGCTCTGGGATAGTTTGACCATTTAGAAAAAAGAAATTTAATTTTACCATTTTCAAGTTTGATCTTACTTTCTATCAACGCATTTCCAAGCTCTTATCTGTCTGCCTGTGGGCACATAACAGTGCTATTTGATCTTAAACACTCTTATTCAATAGGCATGTTGTTGTACAAACTTTGAAAATTGCTCTGGCAAACTTAGATGAATCACATTTCTTCAAGACATACGGTTGCTTTTCCCTTGTTTTATTTTTTCATTATGAATACATAGAAACTTATATTTTCCATGCTTATATCCAGTGACCTCTTAATAACTGTTATTATTTACAGTGAGACTGGGCATCAGGAGATTAACTGACATGCCTAAGTTCGAAGCCACGAAATAACCTGCCTCTCCTCTCTTGAACGGTGGTCCTGCCAAATTATTTTCTTGCATAGATAATGAATTTATCTGTAAGAATATCAAGTTGGTTCCTTTTAGATAAAAATGCACATCAGTGAAGGATGAGGGAGCATAGATTATTTAAAGAGTAGGACATTTTAACTTGCAAATTAGAAATCTTGAAATAATTAAAAGGAGATTTATCCTGTCCTGAAAAAGTGGCAGAGCTCCTGCCTGGAGCCCGGCGGGTCCAGCAGTGCTGGGCAGTGGACGCTAGATGGCGCGGGCTCAATGTCATCGGGGAGGCCGCGAGGAGGCGCGGTCCTGCCTCAGTGTGATCCAGGGCACGACCGGAGCAGAGCGCCTCCTTTTTTCTTGCTGACGGGGGCCTGTGAACAGTGTTTCCCAAAGCTAGTCATATCAAATGCACTCTGACTTGAATTTCCAATAGCGCCTGATCCACTAACATGTGAATGCTGCTGTGAAGCAGGGGTCCCCGCCCCCTGGGTGCACAGCGGAGAGGAGCCCCTAGCCTTCCCGCCCGCACCTGCCCCTATCAGAGCCCCGCGCTTCGCTTCCCACGGAACCAGAGCCCCATCCTGACTGCGCATGCCTGGAATCGGGTTGTCCTCTGATGATCTGAGGAGCAACCGTTTCATCCCAAAACCATCTCCCCCTCCCGGTCTGTGGAAACATTGCCTTCCAAGAAACCGGTCCCTGGTGCCGAGAAGGTTACGGACCCTGCTATAAAGGATCTGTTTTGGAACACAAATGGGCATTTTCATCTGGCATCATCTCATACTTTGAGCTCTGGCCAAAAAGATAGGGAACCAGGGACTGGGCCAGTGAAGCTCCCCCCAGCTCCCAGGGCTACCGGAGGCCAGCTTCTGCAGACTCAAATAATCAGAACCCATCACTGAAATATTCAAGGAGAAATTAGATAACTTTTATTCTTCTTCATGAACTCCCTTTTCATCTTAACGCAAGCTGTTAAGTGCATTAAGATGCGATGTGATTTAGTCCAGCGTGGTAGTGGTCACTGGTTTGCCAATAATAATTCTAAATTGTTATGTACCCATTACCGAATAAACAGGCTGCAGGCACGGGCCTGACCTCGAGGCACATCTAGCCATTTGAGGAGGTCACACAGGCACACTTCAGTAGAACTGGCAGTACAGGCAGGCTCCACGGCATGCGGGCAGAGGGATGTTTAAAGTTTCTCTAATACTTACTGATTCTGTATTATGGATCGCCTGAGCTTTTATAGAAAATGTGGGACATACAGGAGTATACAGAGGAATAAGCTGCCTGTAACCCCTGCCCAGGGAGACCACCGTATGCACTTGTATGTGGGGCGTTTTCAGTACAGCAGTGGTTCGTTCTTCTAACCAAAAGGAGTATGCCAGTTTTCTGGACATCAGCAGTTCCCAGTAACTCCTTTGGCTGATAATAGCAAGTTTCTGAGAAAGTGCTTGTGATATTTCACATTCTCGTGGTCTTCTCCTTTTACAGCCTCAAGCAGCCTGCCACCCTGCCATATTCCGGGTTGTTGATGAGATGTTCAGGTAAATGTTAACACTGTTTCTTCTAGTAATTGATGTAAAAAAGGTTCCATTTCCAAGCATGAATCAGAAAATGTTGTGGTAGTCTCTGGCTGTATCATGGGGAAATTAGAGTTTCTGATTCCCTCCTGTTCCTCTGAGCTTTTTGGTAATTAGAAGTAAAAACTCAAAAATCAGTGTAAATTTAAAGGCCAGTGCCTAAGAATTAAGATAACTTTATTTTCTTTAGCCTTTTAAGATTCTAATAATAGAAACACAGAATTGAGTTAGGTATTAATATCATGAAATATTCACGTAGGATTTTTCTCAGCTCAGAATAAAGGGTAGCAATATACTCCCTTCACCATGTGAGGGCTGACCAATATTTTTAAAAGACTTTAAAGCTAAAGAAAGCCAAGAAAAATAAAAGTCATTCTTAACAGAACTCTTCTGAAAGGCAAAATACACCATGCATGTTCTCTTACAACACATTACATTTTTATTTTGAAAATACGAGTACTTCTTGGGAAATGCATTAGATTTACAGACGGCAAGAGACGAGGAGCTCACAGCCATGAAGCTGAGATGTGGCTGGCAGTTAGTGGGAGTTTTAACCATGGAGTACTAAGTTAGTGGGAGTACTAACCATGGAGTACTAAGACTGGACGCCCCTGGGGAGCTTGTCACCTGGGAGTGTCCCAGCCCCTCTTCCAGGGGAGCCCATATCAGCTCTCTCTCTAGCCCCTCCCACCTAACACACAGCAGCATAGGCTGCAGGGCAGACTGCAGACTTCGGGGAAAGGAATTTTTATTGTGACAATAACTCACCAGTAGTCAGAACAGTGTTTGGGGTTTAAAGCTAGCAAAATTTGAGAGTTTTTTTGTTTGTTTGGTTTTGTTTTGTTTTGCTTAAACAAACATAAAGAAAAATTAATTGTACAATAATGCATGGAAACGAAACCAGGTACACACACATTTTCCTACTTTGCTGGGTGGATGGACGAGGCCATTTTACCCTTTGAGCAGCTTCGTCTCCACTTGTGAAAGCAAAATGTTGATGTTGCGTGTCCAGGCATACAATACAAAAATATTTGTACAGAGTATGCAAGCCTGTGTGGAAGGGATTTGCATTGCTTAATAATTTAAGAACCAAGAAAGAGAGCTCTGCACATTGCAATTTTAAAGAAAATATAACAGGGAGCGACAGATTTATCCTGTTTTCACACAAGGACTGAAATCTGATGAGTTGAGATACTGCTGAAGCTTATGGCACAAAAAAAGTGTTTCTACTTTTCCCTTATACAGTGCAGGTTTTCATGTTTGCCGGATTACTTGTTAAACGTGTTCTGATCTGACTTTGCATTGTTCAGGTGTGCACTCCTGGAAACCGATGGAGCCCTGGAAATCATAGCCACTATTCAGGTGTTTACGCAGTGCTTTGTAGAAGCTCTGGAGAAAGAAAGCAAGCAGGTTTGTTATATCACATATATTACTCATTCATCCCAGAGAATAAGACGCTGTTGAGAGTATTTTGGACAAGAGCACTTTATTTTCAGTAATTTTGATGGACTGTTTTGCTCACAAAGAAAGGTTCCTAATGAGTGCCCCAACAAAGGTTAAGCCATTTTAACTTAACATAGATCAAGATCTGTCTGCCCCGTGCCCTGATACCCAGAAGCATCTGTCTACTATTGTGTCTGAGAACTCTGTCATGCCAGCATGCATGGCCCTGGAGGACGGCTCTTCTTGGCCCTGTGTTGTGCACTGTCTGTCGAGCAGGACACTGCCCTCTGGCTGCATCTGAGCCTCCCAGGTCAGCAGGAGGCACCCTGGGGTCTATATGGCATGTGATGAATAGGAAAGGGCACTTATTACAAAGCACTCCTGGACATTCTTAATTATTAGCATCTTCATTCTTATCAGAGACCCAAATGTGAATTGGCTTCCAGGAAAGGAGGTGGTAAGAGTGACTGGGAAAGGCTTGACTAACTAGAAGGGGAGTGAGGAAGGGCAGTGAGCGGGAGGTGTGTGTTAGACACAGTCAGTAAACCAAAGGCCAGGCCCGCACCCTGCAGAAGATTGTGCTCCACGTCCCCAGCAGCAGAGGCTGGGCAACAGCTGCCAAGAGTCAATGACCAATTAGAGGGACCTCGTGAAACAGGGACCTTTGCTACCAGAGAGCTTTCACCTTTCAGCATATATATTTGGCCTTGATTTCTAACGGCCACAGAAGTAATGTTTATGGGACACATTGCCTGTCGAGAGTGGTGCTGGTCCAGTGCATCTCATCTGTAGAGTATGTCACGGCCCCTGTGAAGCTCTCCGCAGTTTGACTTCCGAGAGGAGAACTACAATGCTTGGCTCCACCAGATCACACCCCCCGCCAACGTCAAATAGATCTCTCAGGTTTTAGCCGATATTTCTACTTTTTTTTTTTTTTTTTTTTTTTTTGAGACAAGGTTTTACTCTGTCACCCAGGCTGGAGTGCAGTGATGTGATCTCAGTTTACTGCAGTCTCAACCCCCCAAGCTCAGATGATCCTCACACTTTAGCCCCTGCGTGTAGCTGGGACCACAGGTGCATGTCACCACTCATGGCTACTTTTTGTATTTTTTTATTAAGTACAATTTCCATTTTATTTTTCTCGAGAGAATAGTCCGTTTTCAGTCTTTAAGGACTCAACTCCTTACGTGGGCTTTGGTGGGGGTTGTGGGGCAGCATCCGCAGGTCTAAATTGGAGTAGGGGTGTTCAGTCCTTGTGGGCCTCACAAGATCGATTCCTGACTACTTTGCTGTGAATTGCGCAACTCAGACAGTAATGTAGCTTCAAATACAGCTTGGGAAGCACATAGGCATCAAAGACGCTCGCTTCAGAAATGTCCCTGACTGCTGCAGCCTCCACTTTGTTTCCAATGATGAATTTCTTAATAGCCTTGTCCTTGGGCACACATTGGGCACAGTTCGTGTCGCAAATAGGCTGCACGTGGCCGCGGCCCTTTGTGGCACGACCGTTGTTCCTTCTTTTTTTCATCATATTGGAGGCACGGACTGGAGGAAGCACTAATTTTTGTATTTTTATTAGAGATGGGGTTTCACCATGTTGCCCAGGCTGGTCTCAACCTCTGAGGCTCAAGCAGTCTTCCCACCTTGGCCTCCCAAAGTGCTGGGGTTACAGGTGTGAGCCACCACACCCAGCCTGTTTCTGCTTTTTAAAGCAACAATAAATATATATTTATTTTATTTTATTTTTTGAGACAGGCTCTTACTCTGCCACCGAGGCTGGAGTGCAGTGGTATGATCATGGCTCATTGCAGCCTTTGGCTTCGTGGGCTCAAGCGATCCCTCCACCTCAGCCTCCCAAGTAGTTGGGACCATAGGTTCAAGCCACCACGCCGAGCTAATTTTTAAATTTTTTTTTGTAGAGATAGAGTCTCTCTGTTGCTCAGGCTGGTCTCAAACAGCTGGGTTCAAGGGATCCTCCCACCTTGCCCTCCCAAGGTGCTTGGATTCCAGGCTTGAGCCACTGTGCCTGGCCAACAGTAAATATTTGTGATTTATTTTTTCCCACCCTCACTTTCCCTGGAGAAGTTAGCTGGGCTGTAGCAAGCTGCGCTATCCATGGTCCCACCTAGAATTTTGGAGGTGGCTCGGCTGGAAGGCACAGCTGGCCCTCACGGTTATTTTGAGCCTAACTGTAAATGTCTCTGAGCCTCCCTTGTGCATTCTTTGTAGGCCCCATTAGGAACGGGCCTCTGGGGAGTCTCACCTGTGGCCTCACGGAGCACACCTGGGTTGGAGCAGAGGCCGCGGAGGAGTGCCACTGTGCTCTTTAGGGTTAGCTCGCACCTGTTTTTCTTCTTAACTTCACCCTCAGCCTCTATGTTGGCCGTGGGCACTATGGATTGGGAATGATGTTGCAGTTGCTTTTAATTGAGACTAGTACCCTGACCAGGCATACGTATCTAAGGACGTGGGACCACACACTGGGTCCTGGTGTGAGGCAAGGCAGGGATCCAAAAGCAAACAGGAATCCACCACCCTCGCCTTCAGCTCAACAAAGGAAAGGAAAGTCTCTTTGCTTTGCCAATGCCTGCATAGGTATCTGTTAGTTTATTTCTCTTCCTAGAGCTGGACCTGAGTGCCTGTCTTTTTAACTGATGGCCATCTACATCTGTTGACCCTCTGCCTTCTTGACTGTCCATTTTTAGCTAATCAAAACCCTTCATGTCATATTTGGTAGATGCGTGACCCTCTTTTCTCTCTTGTGTTTTATTCATTAATTCCTTCTTAATAAAATGAATATCTGTAAACCTGATATCTAATAATCTGAATATATGTCTATCCACGTGCTCCTCCCTGCCTCTCTCCCTCCAGGTAACCTCTGGTTTGAATTTTATGTGCCAGGCGTGGTGGCTCACACCTGTAATCCCAGCACTTTGGGAGGTCGAGGCAGGCGGATCACAAGGTCAGGAGATCGAGACCATCCTGGCTAACACGGTGAAACCCTGTCTCTACTAAAAATACAAAAAAATTAGCCGGGCATGGTGGTGGGCGCTTATAGTTCCAGCTACTCAGGAGGCTGAGGCAGGAGAATGGCATGAACCCAGGAGGCGGAGCTTGCAGTGAGCTGAGATTGCGCCACTGCACTCCAGCCTGGGCGACAGAGCGAGACTCCGTCTCAAAAAAAAAAAAAAATGAATTTTATGTTTATTATCCCTTTGCTCTTTCTGAAAGTAGTTTGATCACATATATATGACTGCCTAAACAATGTTTTGTTTAGTTTTGGTTGTTTTTGCACTATATAAAACAAACAGGAGCAGCATACTCTGTGCAATCTTTTGAGACTTGCTTTTCCACTCAGCAGAGACTTCTTGACGTTGCCATGTGTGGCTGTGGGGAAGTATTGTTATGCATAGTCCATTGTGAAAACGTATGGCAGTGTAGCCATCCTCCTGCTGGTAGGCACTTGAGATGCTTCCAGGTTTTGTTTTTTATTACAAACAATGTTGCTCTGGACACTCTGGGATAGATACTTAGGAGTGGAAGTGTATTCGGAATACAAAAGTTCAGCTTTCATAGATCCTGCCAGACTCATTTCAAAAGTGTTGGTGCTCATCTGCACTTCCTGCAACAGTTTATGAGTGATCCCATAAATCCACATTCTCTCCTATCATCAGAAGCACTCATGTCAGTGCTTCTGTCTCTTCTTACCCTTTCCTCTTGCCCCTGTTCTGTTTGGAGGACACAGGCAGCTCCATCAATATGCCCTATCAGACAGTAGGCAGAAATTGAGATGGGTGTGACAAGCCACTTTTTCTAAGCCTGCACTGTGGCTCAGTACAGCCAGTCAGGTCAGTTTCTGGTTGCAGCCATGACAGCATCTGGTAATGAGCTAGATTAAATCATCTCCCACAGATAAAAATGATAAACTCCAGGCAAAGTATTTTTAAAAATCTATTTGAAGGCACTACAGAGCACCTGAAAAAGTGGACAGAAACTGGAGGCCATCAGCCCTTTAAAGGGACACCACACAGAGAGGTCTCCTGCCTCCCCCCAGCTGCCCTCATGTGAGGTTGGAAGGCAGTGTGGGGCCGGGAGAGGGCCAGAACTTGGCACAATCTGATTGACTTAAGGTGCCAAAAAATAGAAATGTAAGCTGCCAAAGGAACAAAAAAATTGAGGGGAAAAAAGAAAACCAATGTCAAAAGATAGACCTAAACCCAAAACTACCAACAATGACATTAATTTCAACAATGACAGCAATTAAATGGAAGTTAAATATTCTAATAAAAAGGCAGAAACGTCAGATTGAACAAAAAAATGAAGACCTGGCTGGGCACGGCGGCTCATGCCTGTAATCCCAGCACTTTAGGAGGCCAAGGTGGGAGAATTGCTTGAGTCCAGGAATTCAAGACCAGCCTGGGCAACATAGTGGGACCCCAGTCTCTACAAAAAAATAAATAAATAAAAAATTAGCTGGGCATGGTGATGCATGCCTGTAGTCCCGGCTACTCGGCGGGTGAAGTGGGAGGACTGCTTGAGCCCAGAACGTGGAGGCTGCAGTGAGCCATGATCACACCACTGCACTCTAGCCTGGAAGACAGGGCGAGATGCTGTCTTAAAAAAAAAAAAAAAAAAAAAGATTTTAAAAGCTATTGTAATCAAGACAGTGAGGTATTGGCAAAAAGACAGCCATAGATAGATCAGAATTGAGTCCAGATATAGACCCATACATATGTGGCCAACTGATTTTTGACAGAGATGCCAAGACAATTCAATGGGGAAAGGAACGTTTTTAACAAATGATGCTGGAATAACTGGATGTCCATATGTAGAAAAATGAACCTCAAACATTACCTTGTAAAGCACACAACAGTTAATTTGAGAGGATCATGGGCTTCAACAGAAATGTTAGAAAGATAAAGCCCCTAGAGAGAGCATAGGATAATATATCTGTTTGACACTGAGGTGATCTAAGATTTCTCAGAAGCACTAACCATAGGAAAAAATGGATAAATTAGACCTCATCAGAATTTAAAACTTTTAGGCTGGGGGCATAGCTCACTCCTGTAATCCCAGCTCGTTGGGAGCCCCAAGGCAGGAGGATCTCGGGAGCCCCAAGGCAGGAGGATCTCTTGAGCCCAGGAGATGGAGACCAGCCTGGGCAACAAAGTAAGACCCCTTTTCTACAAAAAATACAAAATTTAGCTGAACGTGGTGGCACACACCTGTTGTCCTAGCTACTTGGGAGAATGAGGTGGGAGGATCACTTGAGCCTGGGAGATCAAGGCTTCAGTGAGCTATGATCATGCCACTGCACTCCAGCTTGGGCAACAGAGTGAAACCATATCTCAAAAAATAAGAAAGGAATGTAAAATTTGTATTCTTTGATAGATATCATTAAGAAACTGAAAAAGCAGGCCAGGCACGGTGGCTCATGCCTGTAATCCTAGCACTTTGCAAGGCTTAGGTGGGTGGATCACGAGTTCAAGAAATCAAGACCATCCTGGCCAACATAGTGAAACCCCGTCTCTACTAAAAATACAAAAATTAGCTGGGCATAGTGGCATGTGCCTTTAGTCCCAGCTACTTGGGAGGCTGAGGCAGGAGAATCGCTTGAACCTGGGAGGTGGAGGTTGCAGGGAGCCAAGATCACACCACTGCACTCCAGCCTGGCAACAGAGCAAGACTCCATCTCAATTAAAAAAAAAAAAAGAAAAGGAAGAAAGAAGGAACTGAAAAAGCAAGCTGTTAGCTAGGAGAAAATATTTGTAATACATGTATACAACAGAGGACTTGTGTCGAGAATATATGAAGATCTCTTATAACTGCCTAAGAAACCAGTTTTTAAAATGGACAAAAGACTTGAATATATACTTTCAAAAAAGATACATAAGTTGGCAGTAAGCACATGAAAACTGTTCAGCATCATTTGCCATCAGGAAAGTGCAGAGTGAAACAGGTAGGAAAGCAAGCATACATAGGGTTATGTTCCCAGCCACTAGAATGGATGAAATGCTGGGGAGTATGTGGAGCAACTGGAATTCACATACATTGCTGGTGGGCGTAAGATGGTACAACACCGGAAAACCATATGGCCTTACGATGTTAAACAAGCATCTATCTGTGACCCAGCAATTCCATTCCGATGGCATACCCAGGAGAAACAGAAACACATGTCCATGAAAAGACATATGTATGCATGTTAACTACAGCTTTATTCATGACAGCCCCAAACTGGAAGCAGCCCAAATGCACATCAAGAGGAGAATGGCTAAACAGACTATGGCATATTCATACAATTCAGACTACTTCTGAGCAATAAAAACAGAATGATCTACTCGCACACAATAACGTGGCTTAATCTTTAAGAAAATATGTTGAGCCCAAGAAGCCAGACACAAAAGAAAACATGCTTTATGTTCCCTTTACACAAAATTCAAGAATAAGCAAAACTAATCTCTCTTGTCAAAATCAAAACATTGGTTGCCAGGGTGGGGTGGAGGGAATGATTGTTAAGAATTGGAAGGGGACTTTTTGGCGTGATAGAAATGTGTCTTCACTGGGGTGGTGGTCACATGGATTTTCACATTTACCAAAACCTCATATACTTAAAGCCCATGCACTCCATGCTTTATAGATTTTACCTCAATTTTTAAAAAAGCTTCTGTGCCCCTTGGGGGCATAGGTAGCTGTAGCTCTTTGGCCCTCGAAATGCGAGCACAGTTTTACACTTTTGTTGTTATTTTAAAAACCATGCTGAGCCGGGCTCAGTGGCTCATGACTATAACCCCAGCACTTTGGGAGGCCGAGGCAGGTGGATCACTTAAGCTAAGGAGTTCAAGACCAGCCTGGCCAACATGGTGAAACCCCATCTCCACTAAAAATGCAAAAATTAGCCAGGTGTGGTGGCGTGTGCCTGTAATCCCGGCTACTCAGGAGGCTGAGGCAGGAGAATCATTTGGACCCGGGAGGTGGAGGTTGCAGTGAGCTGAGATTGTGCCTCTGCACTCCAGCCTGTGCAACAGAAGGAGACTCCATCTCAATAAAAAAACAAAAACAAGCCGGGCACGGTGGCTCACTGTAATCCCAGTACTTTGGGAGGCCGAGGCGGCCAGATCACCTGAGGTCGGGAGTTCGAGACCAGCCTGACCAACATGGAGAAACTCTGTCTCTACTAAAAAGTACAAAATTAGTGGTGCTTGGTGGCGCATGCCTGTAATCCCAGCTACTTGGGAGACAGGGAGGAGAATCGCTTGAACCCGGGAGCCAGAGGTTGCGGTGAGCTGAGATCGCGCCATTGCACTCCAGCCTGGGCAGCAAGAGCAAAACTCCGTTTCAAAAAAAAAAAAAAAAATGCTGAAATACCTAACATCTCACAACGGCTTTGGCAAGTCTTTCCAAAATAGAAGATTTATTTGTATAATTGGGTTCATGTGAGGTAGAACTCATAAAGACATCAAGAGCATAACTTTATTATTTTTAAGTCCCAGAAGGTGACTTTAAAAAGGTTAATTATTCTGGAAAATATGAGGTTATTGGGAGCTTATTTTTCAAAAAATAAATGTTTAAGAAAGTGTTCTGACCATGTTAGTACTGGTGGGTCTTTTTTGGGCAGAGGACTCAGAGTTTTGTATTTTCCTGACCCCGTTTCAATCTTAATGTTCATGCTCTTTGGATTTTCCATCCTGTAGCAGCTGCGGTTTGCACTCAAGACCTACTTTCCTTACACTTCTCCATCTCTTGGCATGGTGCTGCTGCAAGACCCTCAAGGTGAGTTAGGGTTGACTTTGCCCACATCAGAATGATTTCCTGGGAAGAGCATTGTCAAATTATGACCTCCCCATCAGGCCCTTATCTATAGCATGAGGGAGACAGAACTGGTTATTTCTAAGATCCCTTTGAGCCCCCAGGATCCCACATTCTGTGGATTTTGATATGAGAGTCTGCTTGGCTTCCCAGTTGTGATCACTTACCAAAAGAAGAAAACAAACAAACAAAAAAACAGTGGCCTCTGGTAGGTGTTGCTAGTCTGCCTCCAGATAACACAGGCTCTGCTGGTGCCAACCAGATCCACCAGATGCCAGGAACAGGCTAAGACTTGGCTGAGTCAGAATAAAACAGTACATTCGTTTGCTTTTCATTCTTTCTACTCTGTGCAGCCTTGTTGCAGAAGAAAAGACAAAATGATGGATGAAGCTGAGGAAATGCAGGGGAAGTTTCCCCTAACCAAGCTAAGGGAAGGATTTTGAGAGAGTTCAGTAAGGTGCTTCATCCACAGCCTCTCCTGATATCCTTTGCCAGCCTTCCAAAGGCCATCCAGCTGGGGAAGTGATGGTTCCAGCCTTCATTCGACTGGTGTTGATCCAGGAATGTGGCTGTGAGCTCATGCTTAGGAGACATTTCGGAAATAGAGAATAAGGGCATCCTTTCCCTCTGAGGCCTGAAACCTGATGGAAGGCTGTCCTGACATGGGCACAGACTGCGCCAGCCAGAAAGGGGCCTTATTGGAGCATGGGAGGAGAGGAGACAGAAGGGAACGAGCCAGTCACATTTCCTTTTTATGCCATTTTGGGCCTGCCTTTTTTCTGAGACTTGAGTGAGTAGATCTGTTTGAGAAATGCAAATGATTCAAAGTTTCAGAGCATTTTACAAAACCTAAATTCCTCTTCCTTTTTCGAGAAGATGTAGGTTCTTGCCCAGGGTGATCCCCTGACACTGTCTTCTCAGATGCTGGAGCTGGGGGTGGGATCTCTGGGTGACAGTTTTATGAAAACTCTTGGGAAAACTTTATTAACAAGACAGAAAAATGAGGAATTCACTCTGCCAGGGTTCACCTTACGCTTAGGTCAGATCAGCAAAGCCTAAAGTCAGCCAACAGGGGACGCTGAGTGAGCTCCAGAAAATGTACTGGAGTTGTTAGTGTCTCAGTTTGGAAATAGTAAATAAACGGTGAGGTGGTGCATGGGCATGGGCCCAACCCTTTACCTTTCCGTTTGTGTAACTTGTAGATTTATGTCCAAATATAAATAGGTGGCTTCGGGCAGAAGTACAGGAACCTCTTGTGCTAGTTCCTAGAAGAGCTGTCTGTATATTACTTTGGGAAACAGTGTTATGGTCACAGATTGAAGAAGTGTTTTTTAGTGGCATGATCTTCTGTTCATCAGAAATTTATTTCATACCCATTGTGAAGGCCGGGAGAGGGGTGTAAAAGAGGATCACTTACGAGCCCTGACTGTGTAGACACTACAAGTGGAGGAAATGCGAAATAAACATCTAAATAGCTAGTAAAAGGAAGAAACGAAAAATACCTTCAAAAGGCTGTGCACCAAGGGCCACGGGAGTTCAGAGGAGGGAGGCGCTGGCCTTGTGGAGTAGCAGCGGTTTGTCCATCACTCGCCTTACCTTCCTTGTGTGTTCGATTATAGCATCTATCACTATGTGAAAACTTTTGCAGATGCTGCACAGAACTGCAGATATGTGCTGCTCAGCTGTATTTAAAACCACAGGATGACTGTGAAACCAGAGCAGCTCACTCAAGAAAAGACATTCGTTTGCATAATGCTCACTTATTTTCTTTCCTGGCCTTTTTTTCCACTGTAAACCTGAAATCATATTGTGAATTCATCACAGCCCTAGGAAAGCAGTCAGGCAGTCTATTCCTAATTCCTTGTTGGCTGCTTTACTACAGTCTCCGTCTATTTTGAAATCAACACATTAGTGATGGAGGAGTGCGTAGGTAGAAAAGAAGAAACCTAGGGCATCCGCAACCCGGCATTTCCCAGTCTCAGCGGGGGCTGCTTATGCAATCTCTAGCTACTTCCATGTACCTGAATTTAAAATTACTTGAGGGCAAGCGTGGTGATTAATGCCTGTAATTCCAGCACTTTGGGAGGGCAAGGCGGGAGGATCACTTGAGCCCAGGAATTTGAGACAAGTCTGAGAAACATAGTGAAACCTCATCTCTACAAAAAAAATTTAAAAATAGCTGGGCATGGTGGTGCACCCCTGTAGTCCCAGCTACTGGGGAGGCTGAGGTAGGAAGATCGCTTGAGCCCAGGAGGTTGGGGCTGCAGTGAACCAGGATCGTACCACTGCACTCCAGCCTCTGACCAAGCAAGATCGTGTCTTAAAACCCCACAAAACTAAATTAAAAGATTAGATTCTTTGAGGTTCAGCTCTGTGTGACATGGACAGATCTTACTTCCCCAGGCTTAAGAGATAGGTACTGGCTGGGAAAAGCATGAGAACAGTATTGGGTTCCGTGAACCAGAAGTAAAGGGCGTCTCCCAAAGACTCTTCAGGTCGTCCCTGCAGGTGGTTCCTCATGGGCTTGACATTTCCTCAGTTGCCCTCTGACATATCTCTCTCCACCCGCAGATATCCCTCGGGGACACTGGCTCCAGACACTGAAGCATATTTCTGAACTGCTCAGAGAAGCAGTTGAAGACCAGACTCATGGGTGAGCAAACACTGACCACTCCCAAATCTACTTCACACATGGTTTCCCTAGATCCTCATCTGCCCTTTGAGCAGGGCTGACAGAGGAAGGCATTACTGGTCTGGGACCATCACCAAACAGGTGAGCACCATGGTGAAGTGAGAAGTGGAGGAAGCGCATGGCTGCACGGATGGCTTGGAGCAGGTCAGGATGAATAGGCATGCGCATGTATGCGTGTGTCAATACCTGTATCGAAACGTTTTCTACATTAACGTCTGGTTTTAGATTTTGAAATATACAGGCATAACAATAAAAAGAAGAGGCCTTGGAAAAAGCAGCACCTACCTGCTGGGAACCCCTCCCTGGCC
The DNA here is from genome assembly GCF_029289425.2 of Pan paniscus. Taxonomy (NCBI): domain Eukaryota; kingdom Metazoa; phylum Chordata; class Mammalia; order Primates; family Hominidae; genus Pan; species Pan paniscus. The sequence goes on from NC_073260.2 coordinate 44,334,466, forward strand.
GCACAGAAGGGAAAGGGCACTTGTTTGGGTCCTGTGGTCTTCCCTCTACCTCTCTAGGGAAGGAGATTTGAAACTCCTACACAGTAGGGTGGAATGTTAAATGCTTGCTTTTCCTTCTCTCTAATAAATATCTCTAAAATGAGAAAATCTATTCTAATATAAATTCTGGGTTGGTTGGTTTTAAATTTTTAGAGATAAGGTCTTGCTCTGTCTCTCAGGCTGGAGTGCAGTGGAATGATCACATCTCACTGTAGCCTCAAATTCCTGCACTTAGGTGATTCTCCCACTCAGACTCCTGAGTAGCTGGGACTACAGGCGTGTACTACCACACCTAGCTAATGTTTGAATTTTTTTGTGGCCGGGCGCGGTGGCTCACACCTGTAATCCCAGCACTTGGGGAGGCTGAGGCAGGCAGATCACAAGGTCAGGAGATCGAGACCATCCTGGCTAACACGGTGAAACACCATCTCTACTAAAAATACAAAACATTAGCCGGGCGCGGTGGCGGGCGCCTGTAGTCCCAGCTACTCGGGAGGCTGAGGCAGGAGAATGGCATGAACCCAGGAGGTGGAGCTTGCAGTGAGCCGAGATCGTGCCACTGCACTCCAGCCTGGGCGACAGTAAGACGCCGTCTCCAAAAAAAAAAAAAAATTTTTTTTTTTGTAGAGGTCTTGCTGTATTGCCTTAAATTCGTGGGCTCAAGTAATCCTCCTGCCTTGGCCTCCCGTCGTGCTGGGATTACAGGTGTGGACCGCTGTGCCTGGCCTGTTAATTTCTTAACAGTAGTGTTAGGTACCCTCTTATGTGTGTGATTTTCTTGAAAGCATTCACATTTATGCCTTGCTAAATTCCTTGTATCATAACACTCTTTGGCTTCCTCTTTCAGAGTATAATTTTATTCATTGTCCCTGCTAGCCTACTAAGACTATCTTATTTGTTCCTTTTGCCACTTTTCACTCCTGGAATTCTCTGTAGTCTCACACCGAGTTGACACAGACAATGGGTGACACACCTATGTCCAGCTCCGTGATTGATGGCTTGGGTGCCAGCTGCTCACTCCTTCCTCACCATGATTCTTACCGACAGAGACCAGACAAAAAAGGCCTGCAGCCAATGGAGGCTGCGGGGTTGGCCACATGAATAGCCTGCAGTGGCCAGTTGGCCCCCCCCCACACCCTCCCTGGTTGTCCTGGTGTTACACAGAGCTGGACCTTGAAGAATCTTAACTCGGGGACAGGACGTAGATGCAGGTGGCATAAACAGCCCATCCTGTGATTGAGAAATGTTGTGCAGTGGGTGCCCTGGGTGTTTTTCTCTTCTCTCTACCCACCCTCTCCACCATCACTCAGAATGTGTGATGTCAAATGCGTGAAGACTGGAATAAAACAGCAACCAGAAAGGGCGCATGTGGTGCTGCAGAGCAGGACTTAGACCTCGTGGGGCTCCCACTTCAATCCAGACCTTGGAGCCATGAGATACCTTTCAGGTGGCCACATGGGACTGCTTGTGCATTCAGCTACTGGTGGAAGACAGAGGGAAGGACCAGGCCGGTCTCTGATCCTGATCCAGTCACGCTGCCAACCTGGGAGCTGGGAGCGTGAGGGAGCCTCATTGCTCTGTGCATCTGTCTACCCTGACATGGTGCCTGCAGGGAAGAGGCATGGCAGACTCCCCTCCTCACTCTGGTACAGCCTAACCCAGCCCACAGCCAACGTGGCCTCCAGAGCATCAGCTCTGACCATGTCCTGGGAAAGAGGGACATGTCTCTGTTGCTCAAATGTAGAACATTTAACCACTTGTTCTCAGGGAGGACTGGAGCAGGACAGCAGTGACCAGGGAGGCGAGGACAGTGCTTAGAGCTTGGGAATTCCATGGGCCAGGCAGAGGAACATGCAGGCAGATCCAACAAAGGGGCCAGGAACACTCCTGTTCCAGCCACTGCCCCAGTCCAGAAGGAATGTTCTCATCTAATGTGATCTCAGGCTGGTCTGTTCCATCCTCTCCAAGGGAGATGTTCACCTGCTGAGACCGGCACTGCACACAATTAGTAGGCCCTTATCTCAAGCAAATTCTACCCTTAAAACAAGTATTGCAACTCCCATTTGCCAGTGTGGCGAGGGGATAGCTTCACAAACACTTCAAGTTTCTGGCATTGACGCACCCATGATGACAGCAGCTCATTAAAATTCGTAGTTGCTGAAATATCCACCCGAACTTTGCGTCTTGTCAGAAGGGAAACAGCCCATGTTTCTGCCTGCGTCCTACCCTCCACCTCTTTCTCCGCATCTCAGAAGGCAGGGAGGTGTGCCGCCACATCCTGCCACATTCCTGTTGGTCATGGCCGCAGTCTTCCTTCCTCAGTGCCTGTCCTCACTGAACGTACCTGGATTAAAGACTCTGATGTCCAAAGGCCTCAGGCCTCACGGGGGTCCTGAGAGGCACTCTTTCGATGTCCTGTGATGGTGCAGAGTGGCGTTTGGACAGGCTTTCTGAATCTAAATTGTATTCCTTGCAGGTTGCACTTCAGTGGATAAGTACAATTTAAGCCAACCGTTGGCAAACGTTAAAGTTGCTTTAAAAACCCAAAGGAAGAAGAATTCAGGTTGTCAGCTGCCATGTGTTCTGCCTCTGTTCCAGGTCCCGCGGAGGTCCCTTTGAGAGCTGGTTCCTGTTCATTCACTTCGGAGGATGGGCTGAGATGGTGGCAGAGCAATTACTGATGTCGGCAGCCGAACCCCCCACGGCCCTGCTGTGGCTCTTGGCCTTCTACTACGGCCCCCGTGACGGGAGGCAGCAGAGAGCACAGACTATGGTGGGTAGCAGGCCCCACTGCATGTGTTTGGGGTGGGCTCTGGGGGGCTGAGAGGAGCTTGCAGAGAGGGGCTCTGTTGTGGGCTTGGCTTCCATGACACCTGAGCTCTGCCCACAGATGGTATATGTCATGGCAACCTGCAGGCATGGTGATCTCCAGCCTTGTGGTCAGAGGCGTTCTCCTGTCCCCACCGAGGTGGCCAGAGACGAGACGCTGCCAGCCCATTCTCCTGCAAAACAAAGACCCTTCTTCCCCAAGGTCATTTGATCTGTTATTGCTCAGCTGCCATATCTGCCCCAGGGTCGCGTCCTCCAAGGCGTGCCCTGCAGAGGCGGGCTCTTCTGAGGGGTGTGCCGGCCGCAGAGCCTGGCCACAGCCAGGGCCCTGTCTCACTCCCCAGCAGCCCGGCCAGGGCTTGCTTCCATCTTGACTGTCTCCTTTCTTGGATCAGTCAACAGATCCTCACATTACTGGCTTTATTTACATCTCTTACTAAAGTAATCACATGATATTAACCACTTTGCTTCTGAAAAAGAAGTTGGTCATTTCCTAAATAACAGAGCAGCTAAGTATGGGACTGGATAACTGTCTGTGGCAAAGACAGTTGTTATTTTATGTGGAATATAATAATTACAGGAAGCAATGCTTTGATTAAAGGCATTGGCACCTCCCTTGCAAGCATTGATTTGCTAGGTTCTTAAAACTTCAACTGCCAGTGCTCTATGCTGATCTTAGTAGTTAAAGAGGACAAGGCTCATTTTGGATGGAGCACTGCCTCTCTTGGCTTTGGCATTTTCTGTTGTTTGAAAACACACAGACTAATAAAGATGTCTGCGTATTTTGTTTAAAGGCTTGCATGGCATAGGAAAGAAAAATAGTTTTAGATTTTAAAAAGTTGAAATTTGGTGATAATTTATTTTGGATCAGAAATAAAGCTTTGTGAAAAAATTATCATAACCCACGTATGTATTTGAGGATTGCTGTCTGATTAAAAAGAAAGCTTTTTATTTCTTCCCCTTTAAAAGATCACGTTAAACTAATTAAGGAAAATCCTGGTTGATGTTTTTAACAGTAATAAGATGTACGGGGCACATATGGTTTTTAAAGCCCTTTTATATTCTGTCTTATTTGATTCTGAATAAGCTAAGTTGGTAGATATGTGTTCAATTCCATCACAGTCAAAAGGTTACTGACAGAGGATCACTTTTGAAGTATAAATAAATAAATTATTCAATAACACTTAATTTCTAGAAAGTTCTACATTGGCACATCTTCTACTAGCTAACTTGGTCCTTTTTTATGAAAAAATAAAACCCTTGCGTAATTCTCCCTCAGAGGATGCCTAGGATTTTGGATGAGAACGTATTGGCTCAATGTGAGTGGGGCAGTGGCAGGCATCCATTTCCCTTCCCCCCATTCTGTCACAGGTGCCCATCTGCCTGGCAGTTCAATCCAGTGCTCATGTTGGTGACTCCAGAGCCCCTTCCTCGCTGGTGCCTGCCTGAGGCATTGGTGTATGTGGCGTCCTGGGAAGGGGATTTTAGTTTAATGAATGATACGTACCTCTTGTTTTCCTGGGTTTTGTGAGCTTTAATCCCTTGATGGTCTGTTGGGAGGCTTGAGAGACAAACTGTGAACTGTGTTAGAAAGCATGATTCGTATGCGATTGAATTGAAATTAGCAGTATCTGTGCATTTGTGCATTTACTTAAAAAGGCACAATTAAATCAGCTGGTGGCGTATCCCCGCATCGTGTGCTGGGCCTGGCGTCACTGCCTCTGTGGACGTCCTTGAGGTGAAGAACATGGGTGCAAAGAGCAAGCGTGTCCCCGCCCAGGATGTGTCCTGCCTGTGAGAAGGCCTGTCCCACTCATGGGCAAGCTACCCTTTCCACCAGCAGCCAGAGTTCATCTTTTGCCAACTGAATCAGATCACAACAAAATTTAAAAAAGTCATTCAGATACCCTTAAGAATCAGTAAGGTACAATGATGCCTAGAGAAAAAAAGGAAAAAAAAAAAATCAGGCAAGGGTTTATACCCTTTAACCCTGTGGTTCCACTTCTAGGAATTACCCTGGGGAATAGAGATCCATGCAAAGGCTTATGTATAAGAATATTCAGCACAGCATTGTTCATAAATACAACAATGGGAAATGGCCTGAACTTTCAATAGTAAGGCTACTGGCCAAATAAATTGTGGTATATCCTAACCATGGAATAGCATTCTGTTACATACCATGAAAAATCATGCTCTTGGATGGGTGTGGTGTTTCATGCCTGTAATCCCAGCACTTTGGAAGGCCGAGGTGGCCGTATCACTTGAATCCATGAGTTCTTGAGACCAGCCCGGGCAACATAGACCCCTGTCTCTACAAAAGAATAAAGAAATTAGCCAGGTGTGGTAATGTGTGCCTATAGTCCCAGCTACTCGGGAGGCTGAGATGGAAGGATCGCTTGAGCCCAGGAGGCAGAGGTTGCAGTGAGTAGAGATTGCACCACTGCATTCCAGCCTGGGTGACAGAGCAAGGCTCTGTCTCCAAAAAAAAAAAAAAGGTCTTGAAGAGCATGTTCTATAGATACAGTGAACTGAACTGCTTATAGTACATTATGGAGAGAAAAATGAAAGATACAAGGCATTATGTGTAGTGAGTGGTATGGTCTCAGTGCGTAGAAAAAAGACAAGAAGTATATAAACCGAATTATTAACAGTGAGTCTTTTTGGATGGTAGAGTTATAGATCATTTTAATGGTTTTTCTTTTTCTCTTTTCAAATTTTCCATAGTAAGCATATATGTTTTTATAATGCAGGATAAAAAAATAAATACTTTAAAAAGAAAAGAAAGCTTTTATCTTTCTCCTGAAAAACTTAGGACATGTTTAAAGTTAGTTATTGGTGTTCAAGTGGAAGCCCATGAGCATGGACGGCCTCTGAAGGGAAAGACAGTCTGGGCCAGACATAAAGGAAGATAGACCCCATCTTAGGGATTATTGGACAAGGGCAGAAAGTCGGTTGTGGGTCAAGAGAAAAAACAGATATAAAGGCATAGCCTCCTAAACCCTGACATTTTTGCAGACCCAGTTAGATGGCAGAATGGCCTTGGGCTCCCGTAGACACCATCAGACCCGGCAGGCTGGGCTGGCTGAGGGGCGAGGTGGGGAGAGCGAGGCCTGCCCTGCTGGAGCGCTGCCGCTCCCCGTGGAAGAGCCCGATGGTGCAGTTTCTCACGGTCTTGTATTGTGGTCAGAGGAGCTCACACAACACACCCAGTGTACTGGAGTTTATGACAGACTTCATTGAATGAGGCCTTGACTTCCAGGGAAAAAAAACGCCTCACACAAAATCCATAAAATCAGTCATGGGAATTCTCAGAATAGGCCTAAGTATTCTTTCAGAAGTGATGGAACATAGCTGTTCACGAGTTCCATGTGGCATTTGGAGCTATGGGCTTTCGGTTTTTGCTTTGCTTTGTTTTCCAAGTCACAACTGGGTGTACCATTCTTGTAGCAAGCAGAAACATCTCAGCATGGAGTAAATATTTTTTATGCAAAAACAACCTGCAGACTTATAAGTACCATTATTATGTGGGTTCCACAGACTTGTGACCTCTGCTTGAGCATTAAACACGTATGAACAGATTGTTCCGGCATCTAAAACAAAACAAATGTGTTCTTGTGTGTGCATGCATGTGTGTATGACCGTGCTTGTGTACACGTGCGTGCATGTGTGTGTGTTCCCCCCGACCCCCCGCCCTGACCCCCAATATAGCAAGAAGCAAAGGCAAGCCTGCATTCGCATGGGAACACTGGCTCGGCGGAGGTCTGACTGCGTGGGGCTTTAATTGATTTGTGGCTGTGATAGGCGAGTCTTCAAGGAGCCTTTTGTTCTTTTTCCCACAATATAAAAATCTGACTACATTCTGTTGAGAACTTTTCTCTGTTTCCTTTTATACAAAAAAAGGTCAGTTCCTGGCATGGTGCCCTGACTGCTTGGTGAGCAAGACGAAAGAAAGTCAAGAAATTTCCATTCCGCCCATTTGGGTTTGTGTGAAATCGAGTGTAAACTCGGCCGCTGCCTAGCTCCCTCTCTCAGGGGCCAGTGCTTACCCATTTCTGGGGGTTGTTTCAAAGCAAATAAATAAATCCTAGAAGTATGTCTGTCCTGCCTCTTCCTAACCTCTCCCCTGTGAAATACTATTGCCCAGGTCCAGGTGAAGGCCGTGCTGGGCCACCTCCTGGCAATGTCCAGAAGCAGCAGCCTCTCAGCCCAGGACCTGCAGACGGTAGCAGGACAGGGCACAGACACAGACCTCAGAGCTCCTGCACAACAGCTGATCAGGCACCTTCTCCTCAACTTCCTGCTCTGGGCTCCTGGAGGCCACACGATCGCCTGGGATGTCATCACCCTGGTAAGTCTCCCTGTGGTCCAGCATCCTAGTACTCATTTCTGCTCCAGGCGAGAGGTGGGTTACCTGTCCGAGGGTCTGGCCTCTGCACAGTGTGTGTACCAGGATGCTGCCCAGCACGGATAAATGGTCAAGGAGGTTGACAGCTGGGATGGACCCCAGAGCCTGCCCCTTCCAGCACCTTTATGTCATAGAAGAGAAAACAGAGGCTCAGAGACAGGAGATGCCATCTCCTGGGCCCATGGCTTGCTGCCAAAGCCTGCAGTAGAAGCCAGGTCTCCTGTCCCCCTACATACATTTCTTTCCATCGCAGTGTGCTGCTCTCCTCCTCCTCATGGAAAGAAATAAGGCCACGATGAGAATGGGCTCACAAAGCAACCACAATGCTATTCACTGCAACAGTGCAAAGAATTCTGTTAATCTTTAAAAAATTGGTTTATTACAAAGAAATCCTTCCTGAAGCCCACTTGACTTGAGGGGTAAAAAAACGGTCCAAGTCAAAAGTGAGCACTCTTTGTGACATTAGATTTGGCAATGATTTCTTGGATATGATACCAAAGGCAGCAATGAAAGAAAACAATAGATAAATTGGACTTTATGAAAATTAAAAGCTTTTATGCATCAAATGATACTGTCAAGAAAGTGAAAACACAATTCACAGAATGGGAGAAAAATATCTGGAAATAATACATATGATTAGAGTTTAGTATTCAGAATACATAAGGAATTCTTATAACTCAACAACAAAAAGATAAACAACCCAATTCAAAAATGGGCGAAGGACTTGAACAGACATTTCTCCAAAGAAGATGTACAAATGGCCAGTAGGCATGTGGGGAGATGCTCACAGAAAGGGCATGAGTGGTCAGGGAAAGGCAAAGTGCAGCGAGATGCACTGTACAGCCATCAGGATGGCTGTCAGCAAGGAGAGAAAAGAAACGCCCGTGAGGATGCGCGGGAACCGGAACACTCATATGCCTCCCGGTGGGGACGTTAATGTCGTGCAGCTACTGTGGAGAAGAATGGGGTGGTTCCTCAAACAGCCAAACTTGGAATTACCATGTGGCAGGCAGTTCTCCTAGGTCTATAACCCAGAGAGCCGAAAGCAGGGGCTGGAGGGCCATCTGGCCCAGTGCTCAGGGCAGCACTATTCTCAGCAGCCAGCAGGCAGAGATGGCCCAAACGCCTGTAGAGGGACAAGCAATGCACCGTGTGATCTGTACCCACGAGAGAGTACTGTTCAGCCTGAAGATGGAAAGAGGTTCTGACAGTGCTACAACATGAATGAACCTGGAAGACACTGTGCTGTTGAAATAAGCCAGAAACGAGGATGTTGTGTGAGTCACTTAGGTGAGGCACCTGGAAGAGTCAAGTCCAGGGAGAGGAAGTGCCAGAGTTTCCCAGGGCGGAGGGTGGGGAGTCAGTGTGGGGATCATGGAAAGGGGCAGGAGACGGCTGGTGCTGATGGCTGTGCAACACTGTAAACATACTGCATGCCACCAAATTACACAAATGGGTAAAATAGCACATTTTATGTATATTTTACCACGATTTAAAAAAATACTCATCTCAGAAAAAGCACCAGCATGCTGGCTCTGGGAGTTTTATTTTTTATTTTATTTGTACTTTTGTTGACGTATACATACAGAAAATACACAGCTTGATGAATTTCACAAACCAGCAACACCTGTGCAGCCAGCAGCCAACTCAAGAGAGGAATATTCCCAGTCCCCAGAGGCCCCTCCTGCTCCCGTCCAGGCCGGGCCTGACTGAAACGTGAATGTCCATGTACAGAAAGTCCCCGTAACATGACCCACCTGCCAAGAACCAGGGCCAGGAGATTGTCTCCATCCTGGTAGGACAGTCCTGTGGAGCGGGCCCAGGCTGTGCCTCCCAGGTGCTGGTGTCTCAGCTAAGACGGATCCGAGTCATGAGGGCGGCCCAGGGCTAAAGACGACTGGCTGCCACATGCCAGGTGCCACCTCTTTGGGCCCGGCCCCAGCACAACGAGAATACTTTCGAGAATCTATTGTGTACTCTTATAAAATGCACACCTGCAACAATGCGGCCCAACCTAGAGGGCTTTACACTGAGCGAAATAAGCCAGACGTGAGAGACAAATGCATGCTCTTACCTATGGGTGGGATCTAAAAAGTCGAACTCACAGAAACAGTGGGAAGGTGCTTATGGGGGGCTGGGGAGGGGCAGTGGGGAGATGGTCAGCCCTGCCCTGTGACAAGGACAATTCCAGCTCAGGCACTTCCTCCCCAACCCTGTGGCCCGTGTGAGTGGAGAAGGCTTAGCAGCAGGGGTCAGCATGGGAGTTTGGTGGCTCCAGCCCTGCCCACAGGGTGTGAGAGAAAATCACCCAGAGCAAGCACCTTAGAGACACCCAGGTCTCTGCTTCAGTTATCCTGATACCACGTTTCCATCTACTCGGAGGAAACTTTCAGTCCACATTCAAAGCAGATCGCCCTCAAGACTGGGCCCAGAGACACTGCTGGGAGTAAGCCAGATGCTGCAAGGGTCAGCCTGCGTCCTGTGCTGGGCAGTCCCTCCTGACACGTGGTTCAGCCCCTGCTGCGGATCCACACGGGAACCCTCAGGAGCACAGAGGGCCCCAGTGCTTTGTCATCACATCCCCCAAGTCAGTTCCGCCACAGAGAAGACACACACAGCAGAAGCTCATTCCCAGAGCAGACGCCAGTGTGGCGCTCATGCACTGACTCTGTCAGGGACGGATGCTGGCCATCTGGGCACCCATCGTGGTGAAAGCGCCTCCTGGGGGCTGTCCTTTCGGATGTTTTGAAACCATCTTTATTGACACATCAGTCTTCCTAGTGAGAAGCCTTCGCTGCGGTGGCCGCGTGGCAGGGAGGGCCTCTGGGGAAGGATCCCTCCCACCACCCCTGCCTCTCCTAGCCTTTGTCAGTTCCTCTGCCAACAGCACCTTGGAAAGAGCCGGGTCTGCTTGGCCCACGAGCAGGTGGTGGCCAGATGGTTGCTTTGGTGGGACGGCCTTTCCCTCCTGCAGCTTGGGTCTCTCCACCCTCAGGACCTAGCACGAGCGCAGCCACCTCCCGGCTGGTCCCAGGCTCTGCCCTCTATCTTGGCATCCAGATTTGGAGAGCAGTGCCAGCTCAAGGCAAAGGCCACTATCTCTCTTCAGAGCCCTTGCACCCTCTTGGAGATGGCTTGAGCGAGTGGCTCCATCTGACCTAAAGGACGCACTGGTCCTGCAGCCCCATCTGCCCACAGCCTGCTTCCTGTGTGGCCTCTGCGGTGAGCTCTGCGCAGTGGGCTCTTCTCCAGGCACCTGGAGGCCCACTCCTCGGCTGTCCCGGAATCCTCTTCTCTGACCTCGGCCCTCCGATTTTCCCCAGAACGCCATCCACGAGGCCCTGCCCAACGTCCCTGCGGTTCTCCTGCCTCTCTGGCTCCTGGCCTCTCGCCAGGCACTCCTCTGCCTTGCCCCAGCCGTCCACTTGCTCCCTCACTTGTGCCTGCAGGAGGCCGGCACAGAGCAGAGGACTGCGTGGAGTCCACCCCTGGGGCTCCACCTCCTGTCCTGTCCTGGATTCACACTTCTCCCTCTCCTGCCTCCTGCTGCTGGGCCACAGCAACAACAGCAAAAGTTAGCTAGATTCCGAGATGCAGAGTTCAATTCTGTAGTCGTTGAACTCAAAATGAATTGAACCCACTCGGTGCACCAGCCAAGGCCAGCAGGGAGGCAGGTTTTCCAGGCGGCTGCAGGGCTGCGAATTTTTGCATGTGACTAGAGAGCTGGGAAGGGGCCCACCCAGGAGTGTTGGTGTGTAAGGAAGATGCAAGGTTGGATTTGTAATGACAACTCGGCCTTTCTTCAGACATGGCCAAGCCCATCAGCATGGGCATGGCCAGCCCCTGAGCGGGGGACAGTCCTCCCGCTCAGGGTCTGGGTGGTATATTAACTCTGAAAGGGGTCCACAGCAGGCTCACATTGTTTCCTTAATGAAGGACAGGCTGCATCTACCGAAGGCCATCAGCACTATGTGCCTGTCATTTCTGAGTAAAAACCAAGTGATAGCAATACAGACGCCCAGGGACTCACTGGCACGTGCCTGGGCTACAGCCGGAGCCCCCGTGCTGGCTGCACTGACCCTGGCGGGCTCGTTGCAGGCCGGCTGCAGGCCCTGTGTGCTGCCAGCTGGGGCCGAGGAGAGCGAACGTCATGGTCCACACCACGTCGTTTACTCTTAGCTTTGCGTCCCCACGCTGCCATTCACACAGTGCGCATGCGACAAGAGGCTCCCTTTAGTGGTGGTCAGGAGGTGGAAGGCCCAGTTCTGAAGGGTGTCCTGGGCTGTCGGACCTGAGGCAGTAAAACCAGAATAGTCCTGGGAAAACCAAGGCAGTTGTTCACCCTCCCAGAACGGCCCAACCCTTCCAGAGGAAGCTGACCTTGGGCTGCTCTGGCTAATTAAACATTTGCGGGTTCTGTATAAACTGACACACACTAAGTGAATATATCGGTTACTCTTTGAAAAACTTAAGCCTTCTTAATACTGCTTGTGCTTAAAAAACCATAAATTCCCCACACAACTAAATTGTAAGATTCTCACCCTTCCCTTTTTTCTTAACCGAAGTTTTTAGGAAAATACTTACAGGCACCAACAAGTACGAATGCCTTGAGGCTGTGTCTCTTGCTCTCCCGCAAGAATCAGGTGTTAAAACCTTAGAGGCCTATTAAAAAGCAAGTAGGTCCGGTTGCTAGCCCAGGGATGCCAGGGGCTGTTTCTGTGAAAACAGGTGGTATTTTCCAATTATCATGTTCGTGTGAGCCTTTTGCAGAAAGTCAAGCCACAGCATGCTCATTTGCCTTTGTTCCCCACAGTGGATCATCCCACAACTTGTGACTGGCATTCTGAGAAGCACTTCTGACTGCAAGCAGCGCTTGTTTGTGGCCTTTATGAGTCTAAGGCTGTTGGCAGCTGAGCTCAATGCGAGGAGGCTCGTTAGGAAATGGCACCGCTCACTGTGTAGCCAGCCTTGGAGACAGACTTGCTGTGCTAATCACCTTGCAAACAAGAGCCCCTGATGCTTTACTTTGGAACTGATGGAAATGCTGGATAGGGCTTCTTTCAGGGACTGGGTGGTTATGGTCCGTCCCTGGACAAAGGACAAATCTGTCTGGAAAGTGTTTTAATTTGCCTTCTCTTCTGTCCTGATTGCAGATGGCTCACACTGCTGAGATAACTCACGAGATCATTGGCTTTCTTGACCAGACCTTGTACAGATGGAATCGTCTTGGCATTGAAAGCCCTAGATCAGAAAAACTGGCCCGAGAGCTCCTTAAAGAGCTGCGAACTCAAGTGTAGAAGGCACGCAGGCCGTGTGGGTGCCCGGCATGAGGGATCAGGCTCGCCAGGGCCACAGGACAGGTGATGACCTGTGGCCACGCATTTGTGGAGTAAGTGCCCTCGTTGGGCTGTGAGAATGAGCTGTACACATCTTGGGACGATCTGCTAGTATCTATTTTACAAAATGCAGAGCCAGGTCCCTTAGCCCAGACTCAGTCAGACATGTTCACTAATGACTCAAGTGAGCCTTCGGCACTCCTGGTGCCCGCCCGGCCAGACCGTCAGCTTGATAATTACTAAAGCAAAGGCTTGGGTGGGAGAACAGGTTTCTAGTTTTTACCCAAGTCAAGCTGCACATCTATTATTTAAAAATTCAAAGTCTTAGAACCAAGAACTTGGTCATGAACCATTAAAGAATTTAGAGAGAACTTAGCTCTTTTTAGACTCTTTTTAGGAGTCAGGGATCTGGGATAAAGCCACTGTCTTGCTGTATGGAGAAATTCTTCAAGGGGAGTCAGGGTCCCTCAGGCTTCCCTTGTGTCTCCCTGGACCTGCCTGACAGGCCACAGGAGCAGACAGCACACCCAAGCCCGGGCCTCCGGCACACTCTTTCCACTCTGTATTTGCTGAATGATGCTAACTGCTACCAAAAGGCCCTTGGGACATCAGAGGAGCCGGCAGGCGAAGGTAGAGGATGTGTTCCAGAAACATTAGAAGGCAGGATTAATTCAGTTAGTTCTCTTGTTAAATGGAAATGGGAATTGGAAATTCCTGATAAAGAATTGGCCTGGCTGGGTGCAGTGGCTCACACCTGTGATCCCAGCACTTTGGGAGGCCAAGGCAGGGGGATTACTTCAGCCCAGGAGTTCCAGACTGCCTGGCTAACATGGCAATACCCTATCTCTACTAAAAATGCAAAAATTATCGGGGTGCAATGGCATGCATCTGTAATCCCAGCTATTCAGGAGGCTGAGGCATGAGGATCTCTTGAACCCGGGAGGTAGGAGTTGTAGTGAGCCGAGATCGTGACACTGCACTCCAGCCTGGGCAACAGAGCGAGACCATCTCTTAAAAAAAGGCATTGTTAGTGTAATCTCAAGGTTAACATTTATTTCATGTCAGTACAGGGTGCTTTTTCCTTTCAGGGACATTCTGGAATTGTATTGGTTGTACATTCTTTTGTGTCTATTCTGTTTGTCAAGTGAGTCAAGACTTGCTTTTGTCCATTTTGATTTGTGTGTATTAGTCTGAGTCTTGGCTCCGTTTTGAGGTATGAGCAAAGTTTTGCTGGATTAGAAGTTAACCTTTAGGGAAATTCCTTATTTTGGTATGTGGCAATGCTAATAGATCCACCTGAAGATCTGGAAAATTCCAGGAACTTTTCACCTGAGCCTTTCTTCTGAGAAATGCTGCAGTCAGAAGGGTGTGCTGGTAAAGTATTTTGGTGGCAGCTGCCATCATGATCATTGCTTTCATATAACACGCTTCGTGCCATCATGATCCTTGCCTTCATATAACAAACACGCTTCGTCAGAGGTGTTGGGGTTGAAAAAGGTGCTGCATGCTTCACTGGAGTTGAGGGCCTCTCTCCTGTTCTGACTTTGAGCCAGAACTTGTGGCTGGGCCATGGAAGCTGTGACTCCTCTGTGGACATGGTGGCAGCAGGGAACCCCTAGAGAGAGGGGCCACTGGGACCAGGCCTCCTGTTGTGGAGGGACTCCTGGGACAGTCCTCCACCCTGTCCTGTGGTCCTGTGTACAGGGTTGGCCTCTTCCTCCTCCCCTGCCAGGCCTCTGCCCATGCCCCTTCCTTCCTTCTCCTGGGACTGGTGAAGCTAGGCATCTGGAAGACTTCTTCCTAGCCTGGAAGCCCTGACCTCGGCCCATCTGCAGAATCTCCCAGTTCCTTCACAGCTGCCGAGTCCTCTCGCGGGCGCGGTGGAGGCGGCCTTGCCGGTGGTGCTTTTTGGGCAGCCAGGGGTTCCTGGGTGGGAGGACTGTCCCTCTGGGGACGTGGCACTGAAGTGCCTGCTGGCTTCATGTGGCCCTTTGCCCTTTCCCAGCCTGAGAGATGTTCAAAGGTGGGGAGCTGGGGGAGCCACCCCTCAGCCATTCCCTCCACCTCCAAGACAGGTGGCGGCCGGGCAGGCACTCTTAAGCCCACCTCCCCCTCCTGTTGCCTTCGATTTCGGCAAAGCCTGGGCAGGTGCCACCGGGAAGGAATGGCATCCGAGATGCTGGGCGGGGACGCGGCGTGGCCGAGGGGGCCTTGACGGCGTTGGCGGGGCCTGGGCACAGGGGCAGCCGCAGGGAGGCAGGGATGCCAAGGCGTGAAGCCACCCTGGAAGGAGCTGGACCGAGGTCTTCAGAGGTGCGACAGGGTCCGGAATCTGACCTTACTGTAGCAGGAGTTTTTCTAGACTCTCCCTGATAGTTTAGTTTTTGATAAAGCATGCTGGTAAAACCACTACCCTCAGAGAGAGCCAAAAATACAGAAGAGGCGGAGAGCGCCCCTCCAACCAGGCTGTTATTCCCCTGGACTCCGTGACATCTGTGGAATTTTTTAGCTTTAAAATCTGTAATTTGTTGTCTATTTTATTTTTTCATTCTAAATAAAACTTCAGTTTGCACCTAATGTTGTATCCATTAAATATTACAATCCTTCTCTCAGGAAAAAGCTCCCCCGATGGCCCCAGACAGTGGAAGCTTCGGGCCTCAGGAAACCTAGATGTGCCCTGGAAGAGACCGAGGATGGCTTAGCCTCTGGGCCTGGGAACCTTGCTACTAAATACCTAAAAACTGAGGGTCCTGTCACCAAGGAGGAAGCAGGAGGACAAGGGCAGGCATCTGGCAGGGCCTGCTAAAATCAGGTTACATGCGTTTCATATCTGTTTTTTCTCTAAGCCAGGCTTGACCATAAGCCTCACTTGAATTGTTCTGTCTCTTCCCTGATCCCTGAAGCTGAAGGCCTCGTCCCACCAGCATAGCCCACCCACTCTTGCTCTCTCCGTTGCTTCACAGGCTGCTGTCCCCTCCTCCAGCCCCACAGGCCCCTCTGGGAGGCATGAGTGATGCGGCCAAGGCGAGCAGCACCGTGGCCACCCCCAGGACCCCCACTCCAGTGGGGTTTCCAGCACTCCCCATGCTTCCGGCTATGGGACACTAGGGCCCCTCTCGGGGTCAGGAGGGCGCCTGAGGGAGCAGACAGGAAATGCTAAGACACTCCTGAGGAGCCTCTCACTGGAGCAGGCATGGTTGGCAGGGTTTCGTGGTTTGTTCTTCACCCTGTCCTGCCTGGTGTCTAAGTGGTGGGACAAGGTGCTAGGACAGAAATGGGAGCTAGTCCAGTGGATGGGAGGAAGCCGAGTTTTCTGTTGAAGTGGAGAAGTTACGAACAGGGCCTTGACAGAGAAGCCAGAGAAGAAGGGACCTTGGTGAGCCTGGCAGAGTGAATCCACCCGAAATGCTGGGAAGTCAAAACCGAGCCTGGCCTTACGCTGCCCAGAGGACGGCGGATGCACTGGAGGATTTGCACAGTGGGAGCAAATGTGAGGAATGTTCTCCTTATTCAACAAGGAATCCAAAATTTTTTTGCTTTCCAAGGAAGAAGAGAAACAGTTCCCCGTGCTTCTCCCCTCGCCTTTTTCTTCCTCTGTTTCCAGCCCAGGACCACCTCCCCCAGCCCGGGGGCTCGGGTGCTAAAGTTCTTCCCTCTGCCAAATGTTGGGAAATCCGTAGATTTTGTCCAAAAATCCTAAGTCATTAATCATCGCTAAGCCATTTTACAACCAAAGAACAAAAATTAAGATACAGTAAGTACATAACATGTCTTCAAGCCTCCTCCTAAAATCCAGTTCCACAATTTGTTTATACCATGGGTCCAAATCACACCCCTCAAGCCCAAACTGGTAACGGAGAGCTCATAGCAAAGGCCTTCCCTCCCGCTCCTGTCATGGTGTCTTACTGCACTTGCTGTTCTGGGCAGGGAATTTGTTCACCCAGGACTTTTGGTTGCAAGCAACAGAAACGTGCACTGAATGCTGAAAGTAAAGGGGAACTGATGAAAAAGGTATTGGGCTGACGAGGCCTGGTGTGAGCCAGCCAGCAGCAGTCCCAGCCTTGCTTCAGATGCTCTGGCAAGGCCAGTCGTGCTGCCCAGCCCTTCCGGACCCCACTCCAGCCGGGAGAAAGGCCCTTGTGCCCACTCCTTTCCGCACCCCTGCCCAGGTGCATCAGATGGAGGAGCCTGGGTCAAAGGCCTGCCAGGGATGCTAGGAAAGCACGCATCTGGCTTCAGCTTCTTTAACGTTATTGGGTACCTTGGATACCACCAAAGGCATCAGCCAACTACAGGAAGGGGCCAAACACTGGGCAAATGGAGACAATAAAAATGTCTCCAGCTCATTACAGCATCTATACTTTAGCCTATGCCAGAGCATTTTAGAAGGTTGCGTCCCATGAAACAGCCCAGCAGCCAGCACCAGAAGAACAGGCAGAGGTGAGACGTTTTGTAGGCACCTAAATCTGGGTTTCTTAAATGCAGCACCATGAGCACTTTGGACCAGATGCCTCCCTGTTGTGGGGGTGTCCTGTGCACTGCAGGGTGTTGGCAGCATCCTGGCCTCCACCACTAGGTGCCGGTGCACCCCTTCCACCAGTGGTGACAAAACTTTCTCCAGACATTGCCCAATCCCCTTCCAACCGAGGGTACTGCTGTAACTGCTGGCCTCTCCCTCTGGAACGACATCCTGGACACAGACACTAAAGGTTGTAGACACAGCGAATAGACAACCTGATTCCAACATTCATATGGACAGTAAACGTTCATGAACAGCCAGGCAAGCTCTGAAAGTGAAGCGTCATGAAGCGTACCACGCACTGACACATACTTTGGTGTGAGGTTCTCATGAAGGGAAACATGGGTGGGGCTGAAAGGGCCCCCATGGCTGCAGCCAGCGGCCAGCTCTCAGGCCTCATGGGCCGACCTCCTCCCAGCTCACATGCTCCTCCTCTTCTCCTGACCCCCTCCTGGTGGGCGCCCTTGGACTCCACCTAGAGGCTGGACCCTGTCCTGCCCGTGGCTTCACATGGCATCTCTAGGCAGAGGGGCCACACCTGCCCCTGGATCGCCGGCCCGGAGAGCCCGCCGCCTGTTGGGCATCACCACTGGCGGTGTGAAGACCCTCTCTGCTTACCACATCCCAGGCGGGCCCACCTGCCCCACCCACCTCCCGCACCCACCAGCTCCCCATGTTGCCGATGGCCATTCCATCCTGCCAGGGACTCAGGGCGAGTTCTGAAGCCACTCTTGACCCCTCCCTTTCTCCCACCTCCACATCCAGCCCGTCAGGAAGCCGGGAAGCTGGCCCTCTGTCACTCCCCGCTACTCACTGCCTAGGTTTCAGACATCATCTCCCGCCGAGTAAATCACATGTACATGTACAGAATTTAGTATAAGATAAAGACATTGCCATCAACGGGGAAAAGATGGTATCAGGAGTAAAACTGTTACAGAATAAGCTCCCCAGCCCTCTGCCTTTCCCAGCGTCGGCATCTGGAGCATGGCTCGTTCTGGGATCTGTGTGTTCCGAGAAGCCTCTAGCAGTTCCCCTGCTTGGGAGAGGCAAGGAGGCTGCAGCCACTCTGGGGAGATGCTGTATTACTTACTTAGATAAATAAGGATTTAGCTTATAAAATTGAAGCTTCCCTCCTCCCAAAATGCAGAAAGCATTTTCTGGTCTTTCATTTAGAACTTCTTTGTTCCTCAGTGGTTTGCAGATGGTCACACCCTGTCCAGCCCCGGCCACTCCCTCCCGGCCCACCCACACCCCTGCGTGCAGGTCACTGCCTCAGGGCAGACTCTCCAGTCCTTTGGAGGGAGGAAGGGGAGCTGCGAGGATGCCGATCTCGCGAAGTGGGGGCGGGACCCAAGGCTCCAGCGCATCCCTGCGGACTTCCATGCCTCCTTTCAGGCCAGGCCGTGGGGACCCCCCACGCATCTCCCTTGGCTGTGTCTGCCACAGGGAACCCTTTCCATGCCCAACGCAAAAGCAAGAAACCACAGGAGAAAAGGCGGGTAAAACTGGCCATACAGAAATCAAAAGCAAACTCACCAAAGTATCTCAATACACATGGTAAACTGAGGGAAGAAGTATTTGCAGCATATGAAAAGAGTGAATTTCCTAACTTCTAAAGCTCTTCTACACATCAGTAAGGAAACAACTGCCAGCTTGAGACGCACGGGCAGGGACACACACGACACAGGGAACGGGACGGCAGGGGCTTTTCCACAGCGTGGCAGAAGCCCAGGTGCTCCCAACCATCTCCACGGCAGCTTGGGAAACACTCAAGGCTGATGCTCCCCATGCTGATGACAGAGTGCGGAACAGGCAGAGGAAGGGACAGGAAACTGGTACCACCTTTTCGGAGGACAGCCTGTCAAACATCCAAATTTATCAGCACCATAAGATAGGGTGAAAAAAATCAAAATAGAAAATTGACTCTGGAAACAGTATGGTAACCTAGAACTCTGATCTATCCATTCTGCCTCTAGATGTTTACCCAAAAGAATGCAAAGTAACAGCTGAGGAAATCCTGGATGCCATGTTCCTGGCAGCACTCTCCTGGACAGCCAAGAGGCAGACAGCTGCATCAGCCAGCAGCCAAGCCAGTGCAGAAAGGAAACGCGGTCTGTGTGTATGGCAGGATGGTCCTCAACCTTAGAAGGCAGAGATCCTACACTTCGGGAGGCCCAGGCAGGCGGATCACGAGGTCAGGAGTTCAAGACCAGCCTGGCCAACATGGTGAAACCCCGTCTCTACTAAAAATACAAAAATTAGCTGGGCATGGTGGTGCACACCTGTAATCCCAGCTACTCGGGAGGCTGAGGCAGGAGAATTGCTTGAACCCAGGAGGCAGAGGCTGCAGTGAGCCAAGATCGTGCCACTGCACTCCACTTGGGCAGCAGAGTGAGACTCTGTCTCAAAAAAAAAAAAAAAAAGAAAAAAAAGAGGCAGAGATCCTGAGCACGCCACAGCATGGAGGAACCTGGAAGACTTTATGTTAAATGAAATCAGCCAGACATAAAGGACAAAGATTTTATGAATCCTCTCATATGAGCTCCCTAAAACAGGCAAGCCTCAAAAGACAGGAAGCTGCATGGTGCTTCCCAGGGACCTGGGGGAGGGGAAGTGGGGCGCGAGTGTTGAATGGGTCCCATTTCACTGGGGAAGATGAAAAAGTTCTGCAGGCGGATCGTGGTGAGCTGCACAACAATGAAGACACCGAGGCTGCTGAGCTGGGTCCTGACACATGGTTATACTGGTCAATCTTATGTGTATTCTGCTGTAATAAAAGCACTAAGATCGAAAAAGATTATATATCCTTTCTCCAAGGAGCAGACACCCAGTTCTCCTGACCCCACTCCCTCCACTGCAGACCACAGGGATCCACACTAGTGCGCACATCTAGGGCTTTCCCCGTGGATATGCCGGCGCCTGTGCGTGTGCAGGATGCGACAGCCAACAACCACTGGGGCAACTCAGAGGTTCACACAAAGATATAAATGAAAGGAAACAGAGAGGGAGGAAAGGGAGAGAAAGGAGAAGAGCAAGAAAGGGGTGGGGGAGAGAGAGAGGAACGAGAGAAAAAAAGGAAAAGCCTGCGTGCAAGCAAGTGCACACTCTTACCCTCGAGCCCGGGCCTGCTGTCCACTTCACACACACTGACCCGACAAAGTCAGCTGAAGCTTACAGAGGAGGAAATGCAAACACAGAGGCCGAATAATGTGCCCAAGGCTACACTGAGGCCATCTAGCAGGGCTGGGACTTGAACGAAGCCCACAGAAGGTGGGGTGTCACTGCCTCTCGAGTTACAGCGCGTCCATGCAATGCAGCCATCGACACAGAGAAGCGAGCGTTGTGTACGTGCCAATCTAGACCCGTGTGAACACTGTGCCACCCTCCGTGTATAAAGCAGGGCCTGCACACGTGCTTGCCGGCGCCAGGGTGGAGACGGTAATCAACTTCATTATAGTGACTTGGGGAAGAGACTAGCTGAAAAGGCAGAGAAAACTTACTTTTTGTTTACATATTACCTATATTTGTTTGCATGTGTGATCTATGAGAAAAATAAGTTGTTATCAAGTATGCAAAGGAAGACTCTTGTTTGCTCTAAGAGAGGGCTGCTGTTAAACGCTGCCCTGAAGGGAAGGAGGCCAGGCACCATCTGTAACTTTAAAAGGAGACAGCGCCATCTCTGATCCTTGCACCGTAGTCAGCGTGGTGGTGCTTTTGTTTCTTATTCACAGGACTTATGTTCTACCATTGGACAGAATTTTCTAGAAAAAGTCTACTTACTATGACTGGACGCATGTGCCCTGACATTTGTTGGGCCATGACCCAGCTTTCCAAAGACCCATCCTCCATCTGCCAGGGCCCTGTGCTCATCATGGCTTTCCTCCTGTACGCAAGTCCTCTGCC
Organism: Pan paniscus; assembly: GCF_029289425.2. Taxonomy (NCBI): domain Eukaryota; kingdom Metazoa; phylum Chordata; class Mammalia; order Primates; family Hominidae; genus Pan; species Pan paniscus. Next base: position 44,355,497 of record NC_073260.2, read on the forward strand.
TCAGCTGTGCTAAAACCAAGTTTCTGCAGTCACTTCCTCCACAGCTTTTAACTTAGTAAAGCAGATACAATCATCAAACTATAGCTCCTTCCCCGTAAATTATCTGTGTTTTCTTTACAACCCAACATAAACGCACACTTGTTCCATTCCATCAGCAATCACTGAAACGGACTCCGGCCTCATCTCTGAGTTATGCCATAATTCATGTTCTTCCTGAGCCTCCCTCCCTAAACATAACTGCAGCTGAAGTCCCTGGGGACTTAAATCATAGGGTGAGAATGCAGAAACCTCAGGGATCATGGGTGAAGAGTGTAGTGTCTTAGCCACAGAGGGCTTCCTTGACTCCTGCCTTTCAGAGCTCGCCATGAGCGTCCAATCCAGTCGTCAGGACACGCACTTCTGTTCTCAGACCTCGTTGTGGCAAGGGAGGACTATGAGAGCAGAAAGGAACTTTCTGGAACTCAGGACTCTTGGCAGTGAGTCAGGGTCTGACCATGGGCAGCTTCAGCACCCCACCCACACCCCGCTGGCAAAAGCACCTCCTCGGCTGTGCTTTAAAGTGGCGGACAGATTCCACAAAGGCCCAGGCTGAAAGAAATTACAGGCAGAAGGAGCACAAAGAAAGCTTAAGAAAATGGAAACCACAGGGTGCACACCCAGTCGCCTCTGTGCCCCAGACAAAGCCACAGATGAGCTGTCTGGGCAGGCGGCCCCAGGCAGGATCAGAGCTGGGCACTCCTCTCCCAGGTGGGGAGCCTATGGGAGACTCAGAATGGACAGTCCCCCTGGGAGCAGCCCCAAGCCCGCCCCCAGGCCCCACTCAGCGACTGCAAGGGTCAGGTAGGGGTGGCAGAGCAGCCAGATGCTGGGTGGGCCCAGGCGGGGGTGGGAGGCTCTGGTCTTTACAGCAGCTCCCCCTGGGCCCACTCCCTTTAAGTCCTGGGGCTGAGAAGCCAAACCCTGACCTTGTTTTATCTCAACAAACACCGCAGGGACCGGTCTGGTTCCTTGTAAGCTGTTGGGACTAGACAGAACTCTGTGGTCAGAGGTCTTTCTCTGCATTTCTGCATTTAGCCCTGCACTGCCTCTCCCTACTAGTGTGTGTGTGTGTGTGTGTGTGGCACACACACACAGCCTTGAACAGGCTTTTGGTGCCATCAGCAACTCTCTCAGGCCACAGCCTGGTGACCGAAGCTCTCAGCCTTTCTTCTCTTCTGGATCTATGTGAGAACCACGGGGCATCAACCCCCTTTTCCCACCCCCAGCCCCAAGAGTGGCTTCTCAGGCTGGGCCTCCCATGGGGGCTGCTGGGGTGGGGTGCGCACATGCACACATGCCAAGTTGGTCTTGGGACATCTGTGGCTTTACGGTGGTTTCCTTCCACCCCAGGCTCGGCTGCCGGCCTTTCTCACACCGTCTGGTTATCCAACTGGAACAGGAATGCCTATCGGGTGATCAGTCTCCCAGACAGCAGGGAGGGTGGGAAGAGATCTATAAAACCCTGCCACTGAATAGTCACAACTGGCCTCTCCTCACTTCCACCTTGTAAATCTCCAGAGCCCAAGCAGCAAGGCCAAGGTCACTGTCCCACGGGTGCTGGGAACGACCCTGGGAGGTCCAGGCAGCCCTTTCAACCTCCAGCCCCCCCCAAACCTCTTGGGTGGCCACCGTCTCCGTGCCCCTATACAGAGTGACTGTCATGGCTGGGCCCTGCACAGAGTGAGCCTGCAGTGGCTCAGCCCAAGGCACTAACCAACCAAAGAGCCACCACACTTTAATGTCAACCCCTGACAAAGTGCCAGGCAGCACCCCGCTTATTCTGGGGAATGGGGTGTGGTGGGCCCTGCGCACCCAGAGTTCTGCTTGGAAGGAGCCTCCCAGGGCAGACTGTGGCCCCTTGCCGGGTGGGACTGCCTTGCCAAGGAGCCCTCCTTCCCTGCCAGCACCTCCCCTCACCCCCACCCATGACCCACACAAGTCCTCCACTGGCCCCATCTATAGAACAAGGACGTGCTTGGTCTAGAACTTGAAACTCTAAACAAACTGTCCCTTGAAAGCGGCCCTTGGCCTTGCTTTCAGCTGCTCTGTGGGTCACAGCTGCCTTTGGTGAGGTCACTGCGGCACAGGTCCCTCCCCTCGGCCTCCCCCAGGCCCGGCCACCGGCTGTTGCAGGCTGAATCGAGGTGGAGGGAAGCCGCAGCCTCCCTGGACCCCTCTTTGTCATTGAGGGCAGGTTTTCCGTCAGGGCTGTCTTGGGTGTGGCTGGCCTCCCTCCATGCTGCAGGCAAGGTCACCTTGCCTAGCATGGAGGCTATTATTTCAATATTTTGGTTTGAAATTCCAATAAACATAAATGCTTTAAAATCCTTTAATCCTCAAAAGGAAGCTGAGCTGGGACCTGACCATCTTCCCTGGTGTTTCTTTCCTGTATCCTCCCTCGCCCCACTTTTTGCCTTTGTCCAGCCAGAATTCCCTGCCCTTATCCCCTGGCTGTGGTCCAGAGCCCCGGGCTGGGGAGGTCCTCCTGTCCCCTCAACCCCAGCAGGGAGGCAGGGGCTGCCTTTCTAGGCCGGCCCCAGGGTGCTGGCGAGGCCTGCAGGCGACCAAGTGCAGGGTGTGGTCACTGCTGCTTCCTCCCTTCGAGGGGGGGCCCTCTGGGCTGGGGTCACCCTCAGATGCCCTGGCTACCTCCCCTCCCGCAGCAGGCCCTGGGCCCGGGCCCAGCCACAGGTTGGCGCAGCCTGTGTTCAGACAGCCGGAGGCGGCAGCAGGGGACATGGTTTAAAACGTGCTGGCCTCTGGACAAGTGCCCTGCACTGGGCTGCCCGGCTCCTGCGGGCTGAAACACTGGCATCTCCGCGGCCTCGGGGAAGGACTGGACCCGGCATCCGTTTGTTCTCCTGGAGGACAGTGGCAATTAACCCATTAACTTGCTGCCTCTCCCTGATCTTTTATTAAACCTGGCAAACCCAGTTAACTGTTCGTACCTACCACTCGGGGGACAGATGGCCCTGTGACGTTGCTAGTGGCTGCAGGCCACAGGGGCCAGGGTGGCGTGTTGCGGCCTCTGCCCTCCAGCCCCTCAGTGGCCCTTCAGTGCCATTCAGCCCCACGCAGCCTCAGGGCATAGCCATGGGGCTCCCCCATCCCATGGCATCTGCAAGTCATTTTAGAGCCTAAGAAAGCCCCGTGTGAGCAGGTGTTTCTTGGCTTCTACCTAGACAGGGAGCTGATGTGTCTTGTGGGGACCCTCCAGTCCTGGGTCCGTCTGTTCAGTGGAGGCGCTGGCTTGTTGGTAAAGAAGGTTGTTCCTATCAGTTTCTTACAGCCTGTTGCAGGGTGGGGGGAGCTAATATCTTCACATCTGATTGAGAACCTGTGACAGGTCCCACCCATGGGTCGGCCGCGGGGAGCTGCTGAGCTGAGGCTGGGAAACAGCACTTAACTGGCGGATTCAAGTTCAGGTTTCCATGCTTTCCAAAGCAGCCCGTGCCCCCACCCAGCCTGCCCTTCCATCAGACTGGATTAGGAGTGAAGGCCCAGGGGGGCCTCTTAAGTCTTGGCTGCTGAGTGTGACAAGACAGTGTCCCCAGGAGTGCCTGGACATGGAGGCTTCAGCAGATGTCAACGAAGGGCCCACAGCTGGGGAGGCATTGTGGCGTGGAGGAAAGCTCTGAGCCATGTGGACCTGCGTTCAAACCCTGCCACTTGGCAGATGAATCCACAGTGGGAACTCAGGTTCCCCAGCACACCCACATCCTGCTCTTCCAGACAGCCCGTCTTCATCCAAAACTACTGTGTCCTGTGCAGACACCCCTGCTCTCCGAAGGCGCTATGGCTGGGCTAAGGCAGTGAGCGTTTTAGCCTCAGTCGTCACACGCCCTTTGATCTGAGCTAGTTTCTGATGTGATACCTCACTTAAAAATGGAAGAGTACTGGTCACATCTGTCTCCTACTGACCCCGAGACCCCGGTTTGCTCTCAGGCTGGAATCTAGAGGCCTCTCTGCCAGGCCCTGGGTGGAGGTTCTCTCGAGTCTCTTAGGAGATGCCAGAGGAGCAGCTAGCAGAACCCATTCAGAGTCAGCTGAGGCACGGGTGAAGGATGCCGGCGAGGGCAGTCGCAGAGCCTCGGGGAGCCTCCTGCCTGGACAGAGTGGCGGAGCTGCTCTCCGGCTTCCTCCCTCCCTCACCTCCAGGGGCAGCCCCAGCACGGGCAGGGTGCCCCCAGGTCTGGAGGCAGCAAAGGCCGACTCCTGGCAGGACCTCAGTCAAATCCGTGACAGCAATGTCCGGTTCTGATGAGGTCCACCAAATTTATGCCACCCACTGGCCAGATCCCCGGTGGTCAAAGCAAGTCACAAGACCCGGTCACTCACAGGAGCCAGGGGATTAGTGGTCTTTGTGCAGAACCCCACCTATTCAGCAGTTCAGCTTTGCTTTAGTGGTTTCTAAAGAAGATAAAGCATGGCTTTCACTTTTTGGAAAAGCAAGGTCATCCCAAACCACTGGGCCGGTGAGCCACCCGCAGCTCTTGAGAGCTCCAGGTGCCAAGCATCTGCACACAGTGGGAGTGGGAGCCTCGCAGGGCAGCGCGGCCAGTACTCCCACGGTCCTTCCTGGCTCTGCCTCAGTGAAAGCCAAACACACTTAGAAAGCGCAGAGAGAGAGAGAGAGAGGCCGGGTACAGTGGTTCACGCCTATAATCCCGGCACTTTGGGAGGCCGAGGCAGGTGGATCACCTGAGGTCGGGAGTTCAAGACCAGCCTGACCAACGTGGTGAAACCCCATCTCCACTAAAAATACAAAATTAGCTGGGCATGGTGGCAGGAGCCTGTAATCCCAGCTACTCGGGAGGCTGGGGCAGGAGAATCGCTTGAACCCGGGAGGCGGAGGTTGCAGTGTACAGAGATCGTGCCATTGCATTCCAGCCTGCGCAACAAGAGTGAAACTGTCAAAAAAAAAAAAAGAAAGGAAAAAAAAAAAAGGCAGCAGCACACAGAGAGAAAGCATCGTTCATTCTAAGTCTCCACAGGAAGCCACGGTCGTGTATTTATTCAAACATAACAGTCAAGTTCCGAGCCATCCTCCACGATGGCACAGCCAGCTATACAGTCCCACGCAAAGGCATGTGACAGAGAGCAAATCCTAAGAACGTTCTGGAATCAGTCACTGGGACAAGAAAAGAGAGTTCTGGAGACCAAGGCCTCCCAGTCCAGAGCTTCTAATGAGATCCATGGTAGAGCCCCACTTCACCCCAAACAGGCCAGAATTTGTGCTGCCCCCTGGAGCCAGGCAGAGGAGACTGTGGGTGTGTTCAGGTGCACTCAGGCTCAGCCCAGCTTGGCACAGGGCCCATGGCTGCACCCGTTCCTACAGCCTTCTCCAGGCATTTTCAAACATTCTGCCCCATGGACAGTGCCAAGGAAGCTCAGTGCCCAGCTTCTGTCTATACCCTAAACCTTGTGGAGAAAGAAAAATCATACCACCAGACTCCCACGATGCCTGAATATGCCCAGGCTCTCCATTTTATCGGAAGAGAGTGCCCCACGCGCAGCCAAATTACTTTTGTTTTCAGGCTTCAAGAGAACTAACACTACCTTGAAAACAACAAAGAAACTAGTGAGGTGGGGGGAACACCAGAATGTGGAGAATACCTTTTTCTTGTACGTGCTTTTTTTTTTTTTTTTTTGAGATGGAGTCTTGCTCTGTCGCCCAGGCTGGAGTGCAGTGGCGCAATCTCGGCTCACTGCAACCGCCACCTCCTGGGTTCAAGCGATTCTCCTGCCTCAGTCTCCCGAGTAGCTGGGATTACAGGTGCCCACCACCACGCCCGCCTAATTTTTTGTATTTTAGTAGAGACAGGGTTTCACCATGTTAGCCAGGATGGTCTCGATCTCCTGACCTCGTGATCCACCCACGTCGGCCTCCCAAAGTGCTGGGATTATAGGCATGAGCCACCACACCTGGCCTTTATTATTTTTAAACAGTATGAAATTTAGAAGCAAACACGTATACAAAAAAAAAATCCATTACATTTATTAATAATATATCTTAGATTCTCATCCCGTTCTTTTAAATGGCGCCCACTGGTCTCATACAGAGGAGCTGTGTGACTTTCTGGAATTATAGAAATATCCACATCCAGCCATGTGCTGAGCAGACCAATGTAAAATGTTCAGCAGGTTTTCCAATGTCTCTTGGATATATTTAATCATCTGTGCAGAAGAACTCAAAATCTCAGAGCAGCTCCACTCCAGATCCAGGGCAGGAGGCAGCCTCCAGGGAGGGAGGCTGCGTTTACGAGAATCTGCCTTTTGTGTGTGCCTGGCTGGGACCAGCCTCTGGGAAAGAGAAGCACCAAGACGTGAACAGGGCTGTGGGCCGATGGCTTTAGCAGCCACATAATCCCTCCTTTGATGTCCAGGGTCAGTTCGAGCCTGGTCCCCCAGGCTAGGAGGAGACGAATGAAAGAATCTTGCTGTGGTCTTTCCTGCAAAGGAAACAGCAGTAACATTGATTACCCAGTCACCGGGAGGAATTCTTGTGAGCGCGCACCTCTGTGTGCCTTTGCTCTCCACTTTCAAGAGAGGACTTTAATCACAGGACAAGGAGGAGACCCAGGCCCATTTCAGTCTCCGGGACGGGTCACAGCGAGCCGTGTGACGCTGGCCTGCTCACACGTGGCCATGACACCAGCAGGCTGTACTCAGGCTTTGCGTACACAATAGCTGCTAGGAGTACCCATTTCAGACCCGCACCCACTCTAACTGTTCTCAGAAAGTCTCAGCTCACCTCGCCGTGGGAGAGCTGGGCCCTGCCTCCCTTACACATGGGGGCAAACGGCCCCCTGCTGGCACTGTGTCCTGCCTTCAGGCCTGGGAGCTCTTAACTTTCTGCCAACAGGGTTTTCCAAGTCTACAAACCCCCACGCCGCAGGAGCACATACAGATGACTGGCACCGTGCTGCCGCCGGGCCGGGGTGGACGCGGGGTGGACGCGGGCCTGTCTGCCGCGAGTGGGAGCCCCAGCTCTCCTGAGCCTCGGGCACTTACAGACACGAAGGCTTTTTGCTCAAGGGCTCGACTCCTGTTCCTGCTGAACTGAGCCAGTGTGTAAAATGAGAACTGATATCAGCTCAGTAGGCACCGGAGGGCGGGTCCAATCGACAGCCCGGAGAAGCAGCGCCTCAGCTGGGAGCTCCGTGGGCACCGTCTGCTGGCGCAGGAGACGCGAAGGCCTGGACTGCAAATACAAGAGAGAGTTCACCGCGCCCAGAACAACAGGAGCTCCTCCGAAAGCCCCGCCCCGCCCCGCTCACAGCCATGAGCCAACACATGATTTCACTCGACTTAGGTGATGCATTTGGTTTTAGTTTTTTGTAAGAAGAATTTTTGCAACTTTCAATACATTTGACCTTTCAGACAGATGTCCGATTAGTGGATGTTTCTGTGGACAGACTTAAGGACTCAGTACATGGCTAGCATTCCCAGCAGGAGACAGTGCATCCTTGGGGTCAAGTGGTCTCTCATCCTCCAGGATCGCGCTCCGCACCCAAGCTGACTGTGCAGCAGCGGCCGGCCCGTCAGCAACGGCCTCTGCCCCAGCGGCTCCAACTTAACTGTCCCCATCTCACCTTCTCTTCAGGTGCAGAACTTAGCCACTGTGAACAAAGCGGAAACCAATCACTGTTCACCAATCAGCTAAGCTCTGCACCTTGTTAGAGAGGTCATCGCTGGGCATAAATAAAGGGACGGTGACCGGTGAGCATCTTCCTCAGCTGGTGGCTTCTTTTGTTTCCAAAGAAGAGCTACGAGATGCACCTGTTCTCCAATCTGCAGTGAGCGCGACCACGGTTTCTGGAGGAGCAGCCAAGGTCGTGGTTGCGTGGTAATCCCTGGCAATGTGATTTTAATCTTAAGTCACAAATCAGCATGCCAGGAACCCAAGCAGCCAGAGCACCTGAGAGCAGCGCCGCCCCGTGCTGTCTGCACACACCGGGCTTCCGCGGAAGGACGCCGGCGACACTGCCGCCTTCACGCCTGTTATGCTAGCAAACAGGTGGAGTTTCTGTTTGTTGTTCGTTTAGTTGGCATCCTAGAGGTATAATTTCTTGAATCAAAGGGACTCCAGAGATGACCATAAAAATGCCAGTGCAGCTTTGGAACTGAAGAAAAATGCAGGGACCGGCCATGCGACACACACAATTGCTAAAGGCAGCTGTCCTTGCTATTAGTTTACTGCCTCTAACCCTTGGGGACAAGATCCCTTCTCTCCAGGCAGATTCTAGCTGCCCTGGGAAGGCTTTGGGGACTCTCAAGTCAGGAGGTCCCCCTGCTGGAAGGGGCCCTGGGACAATCCCGGCCACTGTTCCTCATGGGGACTGGTTGGGGGGCAGGCTTGCAACCCCTGGATGCATCTGGAGGGGTGGGGACAGGATCGAAGATGCTGGGGAGGGGGAAAAGGGAGACTTGTGACCAAGATGACTCCTTTGCCTGCCTGAGCAAAAATTCCCCATAAAGAGTGGCGAGGGGTGTGCCCTGTGGTGCTGCTCCAAAACCTGCACCAAAGGGAATGATGAAAGGACTAGCTGGCCTTGTAGTTTCACACACTTTAACACGAACGCCACGAAATAACAAAACGAAAGAGAAACACCATTTACACTGATTACTATTATGAGGCCGGCAGTGAGGTAAGTGCATAGTCTGTGTGCCGCCAGCCCGTCCTGGAGGGGAGCCGCGTCAAGTCTGCAGCAGGCGTTTCGCTACGAGACGCTCAGTCCCGTTTCCCTTTCCTGGCACACATGGTTCCTGACTCTTCTGGAAGAATATGATCATGCTTCGGAAAAACTTTTTATTTCTTTTCATTATTAGAGTTCTTTCAGATAAATAAGCTACTGAAACACGTTACACAGAAATGGTTTTCATAAGCACAAAACATTAGAAGAAAACTCAATGTTCAAAACTGAGTGAAGAATATCAACACCAAATATTCAATATCCATGAAAAATTATAGAGAAGCTATAACATGAAAAATGCTTCAGATTTGATAAAGTTTTTTTAAAGATACAAAATTAGACATCCCCTATTAATATCATATAAAACACTGAAGAAAAACGGAGCAGACACAGAAATGATGATGATTGTTAGAGAAAAAAAATCTCACAGCTGTCCTAACAAAACCTTATGTACTACTGCTAGGTTGCTTTAATAGTGTAGAAACCCATACTGAGCAACTAACTGCTAGGAAGTAAATCTAACAGGTTAATTCCAGGCACAATTAACAGAGGAAGTGATTTAAATAATCTAGGACTCACTCCAATAGAAGCCAGGGGAGAAATTCTGCTCCAACACAACAAAGCAAAAAGTAGGACCTGCCCTCAAGACACAGGGTCATGGAGGCCATATGCCACGTGTGCTGTGTGCGCCGCGTCTGCTCTGTGTGGTGCATGCGCTGTGTGTGCTGCGTGTGCCGCGTGTGCTGTGTGGTGCGTGCACTGTGTGCAGTGTGTGTGCCACGTGTGCTCTCTGTGGTGCGTGCGGTGTGTGTGCTGTGTGTGCCGCAGGTGCTCTGTGTGGTGCACGCGCTGTGTGTGGTGTGTGTGCTGCATGCAGTGTGCGCTACATGTGGTGCATGTGCTGTGTGTGCTCTGTGTTGTGCATGCGCTATGTGTGGTGTGTGTGCCGCGTGTGCTCTGCGTGGTGTGTGTGCTGCGGGTGCTCCAAGTGCTCTGTGTGGTGTGTGTGCTGCGTGTGCTCTGTGTGGTGTGTGCGCTGTTTGGTGTGTGTGCTGCGTGTGCCACGTGTGCTGTGCGGTGCGTGCGCTGTGTTTGGTGTGTGTGCTGCATGTGCCGTGTGTGCTCTGCGTGGTGCGTGTGCTGTGTGTGCTGCGTGTGCTCTGTGCAGTGCATGCGCTGTGTTTGGTGTGTGTGCTGCATGTGCCGTGTGTGCTCTGTGCAGTGTGTGCACTGTTTGGTGTGTGTGCTGCGTGTGCTCTGTGCGGTGCGTGCGCTGTGTTTGGTGTGTGTGCTGCCATGTGCCGTGTGTGTGCTGCATGTGCTCTGTGCGGTGCGTGCGCTGTGTTTGGTGTGTGTGCTGCATGTGCCGTGTGTGCTGCGTGTGCTCTGTGCGTGCGCTGTGGTTGGTGTGTGTGCTGCATGTGCCGTGTGTGCTGCGTGTGCTCTGTGCGGTGCGTGCGCTGTGTTTGGTGTGTGTGCTGCATGTGCCGTGTGTGCTCTGCGTGGTGCATGCGCTGTGTGCCGCGTGTGCTCTGTGTGGTGCGTGCACTGTGTGGTGTGTGCTGTGCGTGCCGCGTGTGCTCTGTGTGGTGCGTCCACTGTGTCGTGTGTGTGTGCTGCATGCAGTGTGTGTGCTACGTGTGGTGCATGTGCTGTGTGTGCTGCGTGTGCCTGGAGAGCCTCCTGCCAGCCGATGACCAGGCGTGGACAGCCCAAGGAACCTCCAATTCACACATGGCTAGAAGAAAACATCTGCTTGCAGAAGCTAGGCTTTGGAGTCACACGGCCGCTTAAACTCCTGTATCAGCCGTGACCCTGAAGACCGGACCAGCGCTTCTGCCAGGCTTCCCATTCCATCTCTAAACCTACTCAAGATGTTCCCCCACAATTTTTGTTCCAACAGATTATAAAACCTGAAGTGGCCAAAATAGTGCCAAGGAGCGCCGCTGTGCCTCCAGGTGGACAGCCTCTGCTTCCCGGTGACTGCCACAGCCAGGCAAGGTGCTCCAGGGACCCTGGGCTCCCATACCAGCCCAGCACCCACTTGGCCAGTTACTCTCCAGGCCCTGGGCCAGGGAGCCGACTATTGATGCTGCAGGTAGTCTTGGCTAACTATTCGGCTTACTGATTTAGTTGGCTCCTAAGAGGAGTATCTGGTTAGAACTAAATGACAGAAAGGAAAGGGAGAGAATCACCTCGTTAAAATAACATTTCGGCCACCACCTGGGCTGAGGACCTATCCATCTGCTCCTTGGTCCGCTCGAAGCACCTACGGGCGAGCTGCTGCTGTCTGGCGTCCTCACTCACCATCAGCTCCCCGTAGAGGTACACACCCATGGCCTGCAGGGCACAGAGGCCAAAGGGCATCAGGCGAAGGTGTGGGTACCCACACACACGCACACATGAGCTCAGTCTGTGCTTGTTCCACACACACTTGCTGGTCTAGAAATTGCAAAGACCCCAGAGAAGACAGAGGCCGTGGGCTGACTGTGCTTTTGGAAGCTGCAGTCTGCAATCCCTGTCTCCTCCTTGTACTCAAAACCCCAAGGAATCCTCAGCTCCCAATTCTCTATAGACTCTGACGATTTCACTGGTGACAGAACGATGAGCGGGCATTCCCACCATGATGGCCGTGTCAGGAACGCTCTGAACAGACAGAGATGGTTCCCAGAATTACCACACGGAGAGCCTGTGTGGCATTACAGACACGGGACTCCTGCCCCGCAAAGTGTGTCCCTAGGAGTAGCTGGTCTGAGCTCACCCGGGAAGTCCTTCACCTGCCAGGGAAGCAAAGAGCACAGCAGGCAGTAGCCGCGGCAGAGACACATCACGATGCCCGCAGAGACGCCCACCCCGCCTGCGCCCTTTCCTCCACAGCCCTGCACCGCAGCCCGCACCGGCTCTGCTGCTTGGGAACAATGCCACAAACACTCATATCTGCATTTTTCCTGTATTTTTAAAATAGCCAAGGACGTTCTAGAAGACCCAAGGGCCCATCTGGATCTGCCTACTCTCTTGTGCCATGCTTAGTTATGCCACGAGTTACACTCCGCTGGAGTAAACTAAAAGAAGGGTCTCAAAGACATCGCAAGAGCAAAACTTCGTAGTTAAGGGTTCAAAAGTGCTTTCCCAAAAAAGTCCAGACATGGTGATCCTTATTTGTCAAAGATCACAATTCTAAATATACTGCAGTCATTTCTGGTCTTTAGAATAGACCATAAAGTTGCTCTTAAATTTTGTCCTTCTTATACTCCTGTATGTTTTTCCAGATACCTCTTGCTCTGCTGTGCAAATGTGACATTTCTTCTGGTACAAAGGCATGTACTTTTCTTTGTAGGAATAATGAGGCCTCAGGCCTCACTGGCTGGCTGTCCCCCACACTGAGACCCTATCAAAAGTCCTTTTGTTTGCCTCACTCCCACTCTCCACCCCAGCTGGAAGGCAGCTCCATGCTGTCACCCACAGTGCTTGACAGGCCACTCATTCAGAGGCAGAGGGGGTGGAGAGTGGGGAAATGGGGAAGGCGTGGGAGGCTGTGACGTGTTACAGGACACACCTGTTGGTGACCTGACACACTGCGGACATCAGAGGCGGCCGATGAAGGTCTCCCCAGATCCGCTCCCACACGCACACTGCCTGTGAGCTCCTAGGAAGGTGACTGCTGTCCCTGGTGAACAGTGAGAAAAGCTCTCATGGGAAGGAAACCCGCCTAGCACAGCACGGCAGGTGCAGGTACAGACCGAGACTGTCCCGTCGGGGCTCTCCCAGTCTGACTTGCACGTGTACTTTAAATGAGGGCCACTGAAATCAGGGATCTACCCCACGGCGTCACCAAGGGACACGCATGGCCTAGCAGGTGCTGGAGATGCCGTGAAGTGTGAGCACGCAGCATCGGATGACGTGTGGGCCACAAGGCGGCATTGAAGGTGCTCAACTCAATCCTTCAAAGACATTGAGAGAGGAAAAAAGCAGCTCAGAAGAATCAGTGTTAGGCAAGATCCCACCAGTCCTTAAGAATCTCTGTAACAGATTTAATTATTTGTTATGAAAGAGATACTGAGAACGTGGATTCCTGTGTGAAGTGCAGGGATAGCCTTTACAGAATCCCCATCTGCTGAAAGATGACACCTACCTGATCCTCCTGAAGGAACCTCTCCACATTTTTGTAGGCTTTCGTGAACTTGTGCTTAACAATGAGTTCACACCACCGATGGCGAACCTGGAGGAACAAGAGAGAGCCCAGTGAGCGACAAGCAGGCAGGCATCCCAGCCCACCGGGCCCAGTGACAGGCAGCCTCTGTATTCCGGAAAGCTGTGCTCTCAAATGGGCTGGCATTGTTGACACACTTAGTTTTACATTTTCTTTTAGTATATTTTTTTTACTTTTTATTTTCTTTGAGACAGAGACTCACTCTGTCACCCAGGCTGGAGTGCAGTGGCACGATCTGGCTCACTGCAACCTCTGCCTCCCGGGTTCAAGCAATTCTCCTGCCTCAGCCTCCCAAGTAGCTGGGATTACAGGCGCCTGCCATCATGCCCCGCTAATTTTTGTACAGACGGGGTTTCACTATGTTGGCCAGGCTGGTCTCGATCTCCTCACCTCATGATCTGCCCGCCCCAGCCTCTCAAAGTGCTGGGATTACAGGCGTCAGCCACCATGCAGTAAGTTTACTTTTTAAAGAAAGAAACCACAGTGCTAATTAGGGCTGTTGGTCAACTTTAGAGAGAAAAGCAGGTGTTTCTGTTGGGTGTTTCACTGTTTTAAACATGATTTTGCAAGATGACAGATACTAAACGCAAAGCATAACGGGAAATTCAATGCACATTCCGACCAGGCTGCTGGTGCTCCTTCCTCAGGGTGCTGTGAGTGAGGGTTCCCTTTCAAACCACCACTCCTTAAGTTCCTGCAGCAGATTTGACTCAGTGCAGCTGATTTGTAACAAACACAGTAAGAGGCGGAGACACTGCTCTCTAATTCCCCGAAAGAGGCAAAGCACCCTTCTGAGAGTCTGGGGAAGGAGTAAGCCCAGGACACCCCTGAAGTGGATAGTTCCTGCTGTGTATCCACATGTGTGTAGGTTTGCACAACATTGAAAACAGACAAGCTAAAGGTGGATGCTGTTCTTTTAAAAGATACACTTTATTAAAAGTTCACCTGCAGGAATTCGGAAGGAACCCCCACTCCCACCCTCTTCGAATCTCCAGACACAGTGGAAGAGTCCGATGCCAGCCCTGGCCGCCCTCTGGACACAGGCAGAACCACCTGCGCAAGGTATTCCCCACATCCCGGAGCAGGCGGCATCGCTCGGTGCTGCAGGCACATGCTCTACAAGAAGATTCACCTACCACTTGTTTTTCAGAATCCAGTCCCCTGCCTTTTTCTACTGCATCAAAGCGCTCTCAGTTATACCACGTCGACCATTTTATACTCCATCACTGAACCAACATCAGCCATACATGGAAGTGATTATGTGCATTTTAGAAGAGCCTCCTTCTATCACCCCTTGTTTTTACTGACTGTGAAAGAGGGAGATACTCTATAGTAATATATTTGCAGCAATAATTAAATGTAAGCAATGTCAACATTTTGGCGAGGGCCCCTGTAAATGACATCATTATCCACTGACCTAGCCAGATCTCTCCTTTAAACTACTCTAAATAGGTTTACATGCAAACAGTTAAGATTGAAGGAGAGAAACCAATCTTTTGGAAAGAATCCTTCTCCCAGGCCACAGTGCCCTCTGAGAACGGGTGTTAACTCAGGAATTCCACTGGGCGGCCCTGGGCTCGCAGGCAGCCAGGCCCTTTGAAGTGCTGAAGTGGCATGCCTCTGGGAGGGGCTGATAGCCTCTGCCCTCAGAGCAAAAGGGAAGGAGGCTGGGACGGCAAAATCTTTCCACCTTCAACAAAATGTGCTTTCCTGTACAGCCAACAGAAATTAACGACACACTATACAAGAAAGAGTCCCTCCACCTCCCCAACAGAAAGAACAAGTGACCAGAGGCCAAAGAAGTTAGCTCACCATCCCATGCCAGAGGAAGCCGCTAGAAGAAACTGCGCCCAGCTGTGGAGAACCCAAACTGCCCGCTGGACGCCTCCGTCCCTCATCTCTCTTCCAACTCACAGCCACCTAAATGTGCCACCAAACTGCCAGGTCCACACACCAGCAGAGGTGTCATCTGCTGCGAGCTTTGTGAAGATGGGCACCAGCTCCCCAAGGCTGAAGGGCCTTGCAGGCAAGCTGGTGTGGTCTGGCGAGATGGCCACATATGGATGGGTGCGACAGCTGGGGACAGGAGCTGCTGCTCTGAGACTTAGGGAAAGAGCCGATTTTCTTAACTGCACAAAAGAAACCCTACGTGTGCCAGCTTTTAGGGAGGGTCCCGTGCGTGAGACCTGTCGGTTTCTAAGTGTTCTTTTAAGTGTTCTAACAACCAACGCTTGTCTGATCTGACCACACTACACTTTTGGCAATGACTGCTGTCACTCTAAAACTTGGAGGACATTATACAATCTAGATTTGATTGTGAGAATGGAGGGTTTCGCCTCTCCTTTTCTTTCTGTGCTTTCCTTCATCTTATTTACACACACAGAAACAACGAAGCATAAACTGGGGCTTATTTCCTAGTAGAACAAGGCCCTCGGTGGGGGCCGGAGGCAGCGGCAGCCCACAGCTGGTGCAGGTCCAGATGGCGGGTGGAAGAGGCTCTTTCACCATGGATCTGAAGTGAGTATTTCCACGTTTTTTACTGTTAGAAATAGTTTACTGTCAAGATTAATAAGAGACCCAGGCTTCTGACCCCTGGAGGCTAACAGCATCCAGGAAGGACAGACCAAGCCCAGTCTCCCACCCCCACTCCCTTTCCCACCCCATCAAGAGAAGATAAAAACAACAAGTCTTTTCATTATAAAGAGCTAAGTGTATGTCAATATTTCGGCGACAGGATGCTGAGAAGACATCACAGAAATGCTGCGGGAGGCTGGGCAAGCCAGATAGTTCCTGCTCACGCGCAGTCTTCACTTTTCTTCGTTCCTTTGAGAAACAAAGAAAATCCTTATTTTTATCCCCCAAACTCTCAAGGACCCACAATTCGCACGCCATTCGTCACCACAGGGAGTGGGGATGACATCAGTCTCACTTAAGCCCAGCAGTATTTCCAAAGGAGCCCTGACAGAATATCTGTCTCCAGACCACCGAGGGGCTTCAAGGTCGTGAAAGATGCTCTGCCCTCCTGCATCAAGTTCCTCCACAGCTGAGAAAGCAGGGAAGCCCTACGGGCCAGAGAGGTGGGGCCACAGAGTTCCGCAGCATGCCACCAGAGGACAGCTGTCCAGTCTAGAGGTCTGCTCTTATTTCTTAATTTATTAACGAGGGTGGTCAACGTGTCTTTCTGTAATTTCCTCAGTCAGAATAAAAATAAACAGGGACAGCGCATGCTCCCAGGACGGTGCCTGGCACCAGCGGGCACTCCTCACTGTCTCTTCTGGTCGCCAGCCACCCCGCAGCATCCTGGCAGGGCAACCGGCCTCCCTGTGGACCCAGGCAGTTGTCTTCTCTGCACAATTAGGAAGGAGTTTGCTTTTCAGAGGTGAAAGCCACACTTCCTGGCTGCCTTTCTGCTCCCACCCTGTCTGGGAGCCGGGGCAGTGCTGGAGGCTGGCCCAGGCTCCCCCAGAGCCACAGCACTGTGCTGTCCCGTGCCTAGGAAAGCAGATGCTGGCAGGAGGAACACATAACCTGGGCTCCTGGGGACAGCCAGCTGTGGCTGCCTGCCACAAAGGACACAGAGGGCCGTCTGCAGGGGAGCAGCTGTGAGGGTCAGAGGGACCTACTAAGAGATAGTGTCCCCTCCCCCTCTCCTCCCCAGGCCTGGAAGGTGGCAGGAGAAGAACCTGATCAGACCCTTCCCCAGCCACAAGGTACCCCCACAAGCCTAGACCTGCACTGGAGATCTGAACTTTAAATCTGAAATTATGATAAGGGCTTGGCTCCCTAGGAGACTGGACAAAGTCCAACTGGGGATAGGGATGGGAGAAAAATGTAACTGTTTCATTTTAGACCCAATCAAATGGAGACTGATCAGCAAATGAATCACACCCCAAAACAAGTCAATTTCTATTTCTCAGCTTTTTAGAATCCTTTTTTCTAGATTAATATACAAAATACGGTAAGGTCTTCCCCTCATCCCTATGCCCAGAGACTGCCTTCAGTCCCTACTGTGCAGGTGGCCACTGGGCCAGTGTGTTTTACACACACACAATGTATTTTTCCTTTTCCTCCTAACAAAGATAACTTCATGGATTGCATTCCTCTGTACCCTGATAAGAATATATATTTACTTTATATAATTACATTGATATTTAATAGGATATCTTGACTTATGATTCCCATGAGTGCAGGAAGAGATTCCCCATTCCTTGTATTAATGGTTGCAGGGTAGTCTATGATACTACAAATAATGCTAAGATTAGCGAGACCCTGACAGATAGACACAAGTTTACATCCTAACAGTAAAGACTGAAAACAACCTCTGATGCAATGAAACACAAGGTGTGGGTCATCCAGTGCCCTGAGGGTATCTGTGTGCAACTTCCTAGATGTGGGGTGTCCAGATCAGTGTGTACATCTTCACTTTGAGAGGCTGCTAAATTGCCTTCCATGAGGGTGTAGCAATGTACACTCCTGCCAAAATCGACGTGAGACCCCACCTTCCTGTACCATCACCACCACTGAATTACCAAACTTTTGATAAGTGAAAAATGGTGTCCATGAGGTCCTTTAGTTTTTAATTAAGAGAGAACTTGAGGAAGGGACTAATTAGAAAGGTGGGGACAGTATTATGGACACCAGCCAGGTACGGTGAAGTACCAGAGACCATGGAAGCGGTAGCTACCCACTGGCCTGAAGAGGTGGGAGGCTATTTCTGGAACAGAGAGAGCTAGAGCCCTGGGAGGGGCTGCCAGCCTGCAGAAGGAGCGGGAGAGCCCCCATCCCCATCGGGGCAGCTTAGGCATTCTATTACCAGTTGAGTATGGCTGCTTTCTTTTCTTTGTTTGTTTGTTTGTTTGAGGTACGGTGTCGTTCGGTCATCCAGGTTGCAGTGGCTCACCACAGACTCCACCTCCCAGGCTCAAGCGATCCTCTGGCCTCAGCCTCTCAAGTAGCTAGGACTACAGGAATGTACCACCACACCCAGCTAATTTTTTTTTAATTACTTTTTGCAGAAATGGGGTCTCTTATTGTTGCCCAGGCTGGTCTCAAACTCCTGGGCTCAAGCCATCCTCCCACCTTAAACTTCTGAAAGTGTTGGGATTATAGGTGTGAGTCACCATGTCCAAGCATTTTTTTCATGTGCATAAAATCCTTTCTAGTAACTGTCTATTCATATTCTTTACCATGTTTTTCCTATTGGATCACTGGCTTTTTCTAGTTAATCTGTTGAGTGTTTTTGAGTACTAGGAAAATTAGCTCATCTTTGATGAAACTGCAGCTTTTTCCAGGTTTGTCAATCTGTCTGACTTTGTTCATGGCGGTTTTGCTTGTATTTCTTAATTGCATACAGTTATCTGGCTTCTCAGTTCTCTTCATTTACGTTTAATGTTTCATGGGTACATATGTCAAAAGTAATCAAATGGTACACTTCAAATATTCACATTTTATTATATTTCTATTGTCAATATAGTTGAAAAATTTAATGACCTTTAAAACTGTGATTAAAATTCATCAAGTCACTCCAAATCTATGCCAGGAATCACCTAAGAGCCTAGAGTCAGCACGTATTTCAGCCCTACACAGACCCAGACCCCAGACCATGACCAAAGGGGCGAGGGAGGAAAATGATGAAGTTGGTGTGGGAGGGAAGGAGACTGGGCAAGTAGAGAAAGAACAAGACGGCAGAAGGGAAACAGGGATAGGGCACGGAGAAGTGAGAACAGAGCTGCCCGTGGCAGTTAGCACAGGGTCCTGGACACCTGCAGCACCCACACCTCTGCACTGGATCCAGCCTCTCAAGCACCTAACACCTCACCTATCAAGGATGTGCTCATCTCTTCCCTCTGCTGCTGCCGGTGCTGACGCTGGGCAGCAGACAAGCAGGTGTCCTGGGAGGGGGAAGAGCAGGTGCGGCCTGGGCCTGGCTGGCCTCCTGACCTGCCGGAATTGGGCGAGAGCTCACATATGAAATAAATCCGCACAGCTCTCGCAAGAAGAAGGGGCATCTGGGTCTCTGGATCCTTTCCATGTCATCACAGTGAAGTTGACTTTTGCACAACACACAGGTGTGCACCCTTGAATGCTTTAGTCCAATAAAAATTACTTTGGACATCTGCTGTTCAAAGTGTTCTGCTTATGGGACATGCTCAACAGAAACAATGACAGTGCTGCCCTCACTTAGCGTACAGGTGGGGGTAACACAGAGGCTCAATTTATACTGTTGGAAAGGGATTCAGCACTTTCCGGGTTTCCAAAGCCTCCATGAATACAGGGTAATGACAGCAAAGATTTCAGCTTCTCCTAAGAGTGCTCCACACAACTGGTTCTTTGAGGTTGGGTGCAGGTGGGAGGGTCTTGGAATCTAGGGTGGGAAGAATGAAGGGCAGGTATGTGGAAGCCAATTCACATCAGGCACATATCTGGCAGTAGAGAATTAAAATCCTCAAGGAATCCAAGTAATGGTTCCAGGATTGTGGACCCTACCCCACTGACAGACTGCCACAGGGAGGACGGGGTATGTCTGTGGTACAGGCCTGAGCCACCTAGGAGGCTCAAGCAGACATGCAACCTGGGTATCCAAAAAGCACGTGGAAGGAAGCACACACACAGGCACTGGCTATGAGGATGGGGCTCACTGATTCCAAGCACATTCATGGCAGCCAACTGCATGACAGGCACTGGGAAATGGTGCGGGGCAGAGTGATGGTCAGTACAAACACGTATGCATATCTATGTGTGCATACGTATCCACAAATGTGTATATGTAGAACATATAGACACACACTGAAATCAAAGTGTTATTTCCCAACGCTTTCCTTCACTACACGCAATGCAGTCTGGTATTTTTATTCTTTGTTTTTTGTTTTTTGAGACCGAGTCTCACTTTGTTGCCAGGCTGGAGTACAGTGACACGATCTCGGCTCACTGCAACCTCTGCCTCCCAGGTTCAAGCAATTCTCCTGCCTCAGCCTCCCAAGTAGCTGGCAACACAGACATGTGCCACCACGCCTGGCTAATTTTTTTGTATTTTTAGTAGAGATGGGGTTTCACCATGTTGGCCAGGCTGGTCTTGAACTCCTGACCTCAAATGGTCCACCCACCTCAGCCTCCCAAAGTGGTGGCATTACAGGTGTGAGCCACCGCGCCCGGCCTGCTGGGATTACGGGTGTGAGCCACTGCGCCCGGCCTGCTGGGATTACAGGCGGGAGCCCCCGCGCCCGGCCTGCTGGGATTACAGGCGGGAGCCACCGCGCCGGCCTCTTCTTTCTTTTTTTAAAATGCTGGCTGGTGACCTACTAGATGGATTTCATGACCCACTGTGTCTTGACTCCTGGACAGTGTGAAAACCTACATACAAGCTCGGCTTCCAGAGCCTGATGCTCCAGGCTGGACCCTCGTCGGCTCAGGCAAGCTGCTCTAACCAGGCCCCACTCCAGCTCCAGCTCCCCAAGATGGGGGTTAGAAGAGCGTCAACATGCAGGGAGGGCCACAGACAGGCTGGGCTGGCATGAGGTAGGAGGTAGGAACCACATGGCTGAGCAAGAGCCTGGGCCAGGTCAGAGACTCGCAGCAGGACAGCAGAGGGAGCAGGGGAGTCCCAGGAGTAGTAAGGGCCTGGGAAGAGCTACAACTTTTCAGGCCGTCTCCTGGGAGGGAGACCCAGGGACAGGCACCTGGGAATCCTGCAAACCATTTGTAAAGATGGCTCCCTTAGCCTTGCCCCAGCCTCAGCCCCAGCCAGACTCCACTTCTGCCTTTACAGGAAACTTATCACACACTACCCAAGAGGTTCCATGGAGCTGAACTCTGGAAGGCTCAGAAACACAGTGGAGGGGGAAGCCTGCTCTTCTGACTTCCTGCAATGCTAGAAAAATGGCACATGCCTAGAAGGACCATTTAGAAACCACATCTTGGATTTGGGACACAGGTCCCGTGACAACAGGCATGTCTATGATATAACAATAATTTTAACTAGGATATGGTAAAGGGGCCTCCCCCTTATTTGATTGCTTTTTTTCTTGGAAACAGGAAAGCTGCTGAAGCTTCCTCACAACTTGAACCACTCTAATCTCTTTTTTTTTAATAATATTTTTTAAGACAGAGTCTCACTCTGTCGCTCAGTCTGGAGTGCAATGGCATGATCATGGCACACTGCAGCTTCCAAATCCTGGGATCAAGTGATCCTCCCGCCTCAGCCTCCCCAGTAGCTGGGACTACAGGTGCATGCCACTATGCCTGGATAAGAGTGGGACCCTGTCTAAATAAAAAATACAAAAACTCCTGGGCTCAAGTGATCCCACCTCAGCCTCCCAAAGTGCTGGGATTACAAACATAAGCCTGGCCCCTAATCTCTTTTTAACCCAAGATATCTTCATGTGTCCAGAACCAGATTCCTGGTAAACTCCAGAAGAGAGGCTGGCAAATTTTTTCCTTCAAGAGCCAGATATTGAGCACTTTTGGCCTTTTGGTCAAAGCAGCCTTGGACAACATGTAAATACGTGGGCATGGCATGGCTGCCTTTGGATAAAACGTTATTTACAAGAACAGGCAGTGGGCTGCACAGGCTCAGGCTGGGGTTGGCTGATCCTTGCTCTAGAATGGGTGCCCAAGCTATGGCTCCCAGAGCACAGCATACACAGTGGTGTACTGGTGTTCATCCCCCAACATCCACCAACATGATGTCACTGAACACAGAGATGAGGCAAAAGGTGAACAACGGCCCCATGAGTGGGTTTGGGCCAGCTTTAGCACGACCCCACCAGAAAATCAGAGGTGCTCCTTAATGCTGGTCCTGACACCCTGGGCCTTATTCTTCCCTCTGCAGGTCAAATTCCTCTGTACAAGGAAACATGCTCTGGCATTCATCTTGAATCAGACTCATTAAAAAGGGGCACTGTGTCTTTAGAGTACCCCAATACTGGAGACAGAGTCTGAAAACCAGTGTCTTACAGAAAAATTACTCTGCCTGAAAAATAAACATCATTCACAAGGGCCTGAGCAGACATGGCTACAGGCACGAGACAGAGCAGATGAGCTCTTAAGAACTCAGCCAGTATACCCAACTTGGTTCCAAGAGCTGCGGTGCCACCACCAAAAACCATCAAGACCAAAGACAGGAATGGCCTCATTGTCTCTTCCATGGCAATCCTGGAGCCAGGATTCAGTTTGGTGCATGCTCATCACCATGCTTAGAAAAGCACGTATGGCTCCTTTTGGTAGCTGCTTTCCTTGCTTTATTTTTAAACACTTAAAAATTATAAGCAGATGACTATACATAATACGGAACCCAATGTACATGAAATTCTAGCCATTCATGTCAAATTCACTTTTGATCTTTCCAACAGCAACAATTGATACAGATACATATTTAGCATCCCAAATTCAAAAATTCGAAATCTGAAATGCTCCAGTGAGCATTTTTTGTGTGTGTGTGTGGGGCGGGGGGAGGGTCATGTCAGCACTCAAAAAGTTTGGGATTTTGAAGCATTTCAGAGTTTGGGTTTTCAGATTTGGGAAACAACCAGTTAAGTATAATACAAATATCCTAATAACTGAAAAAAATCTGAAATCTGAAACATTTCTGGTCTCAAGCATCTTGGATAAGGAAGACTTGACCTGTATATTACTTTGGGTTTTTCCTTCTCCCTGCCTGCCACTGTTGCATTTACTGGCATGGTGCCCTTCTGTTAATATACTACAGCTCACTGTCCTTCCGTCTTCTGATGACACTACAAAGTCTCAAGTGTGTCCTAGTAGCCTTTAGCCTTTTAACAAGAAAGCTATGCTGGGGCCAGCAGACAGAGGGTACAAGGAAATCTGCTGTGACACTAGATGGCATTGCTGTGGCCACAGCTCATCCAGCAGACCCAGGTTCACTTGAGTGATCTGACGCGTCCACATCTCCTAGTTCACCTCTGCAGCCCAGAGATCAGCTCCCAGTGTGCCCCCACCGGCCACTCTCAGAGTTGGGCTTGCAGCCTTTCCAGCTCCCACTGCTCTCTGCACTGCCGTGTCCTTCTCCGCTAGTCTGATGTATTTATTTACAGTATCATGCAAGTCTGGGGCGTGCATGGGCCTCTGGGCCATCTTTGGGCCTGTCGCAATGCCCAGCACATAGTACATGCTTGATAAATGCTTCTGAGTAAACGTACCACTTGAAAACTTGGAATGCTTTTCAGCTACTCTGAAATTATAATGCACAGTTAGAGGCTATAAAATGCTTTGAAGAATGCCACCAGTCCTATTTATAACAGGAAGCACTCCCCTTTCTTTTTAGTCCTTTTGATTTTCAAATTTACTGTTGAAGAAGGAAAAAAAAATCTGTCCAGGGAACATGATCTGGGAAGCCCATTAAACCTCATTTAGAGTTCCATTTTATTTCTGTAAACAGAAAGACCAGGGCTCATGGCTCTTCTAAGTTAATAAGTCTACCCTGCAATAAACAAACCTGCTTTGTCAATTTGTGTCCTTAAATTAGATTTAACTTGACTTTACAGTGGGCTGACTGGCTGGTAAGGGGTGCCTCTGCAGAGTAGCCACAGGGCAGACGGCATTCCAGTGGGGGACTGCCCCGGGGGCTTCTGGACGGGTGGAGGCCGTCTACCTGCTCAGTCCCATGGAAAGAGGAAAAGAACCTTTCACTGTGTGGTGATCACATCAGGGCTGTCCACATTTGTGTTTTCATTCTTTTCTTTTCTCTCTCACCTTTTCTGCTCCTTATTTCTGAAGGGCTGCAATCTGAATGTTATTTTTTAAACTAAAGGAAATTAAAAGTTACTTTATTTGCTGCCGCAAAGCCAGGTTAGTAAATTCCTAGGCACAGGGTTAAGAGGACAAATGAAGCATTGGAGGCTCTTACCACCCTTGCTGGAGTCAATTCCTACAGCTCTTGTCTACACCTTAACTGGTTAGAGCTAAAGCAGCAGCAATGTGCTGCTCAACTGCTACCAGGGCCATCACACTCAACATGCACATGGAGATCATGGTGAGGGTCAAGTGTGATGACAAACATCAAATATTGATGTCAAATACAAACGTCAAGTATGATAAAAGAGGCAACCTTGCTTCACTTGTGTGGTCTTAGACAAATCTTAACTACTTTTGAAAACCTGGAATGCTTCTTATTTTCCTCCAAATAGGCTCTTTTATTTAATAACACTGGTGCTATTAAAGGCTCCAAAAAGTACAACGTGGGAGCCCATGTGGGGTTCACTTTGAAATATGGCACAGTTTGCCTTCCTTCCATACTGAAACTGCTCATCCCTTCCTTCCATACTAAGACTCTCATTGAATGGCTATCCATCTCAATATGTAATTCTGAAATTAGAAAACAATACACCCTACCTTCTTTCTTCAATTTATTGACATGTAACTCACAGCCTTTGCTGAAAGGGACTTTTACTGCTGGCAGAAACAGTGACCATCGTTACCTCCTCTAATAAGCCCTGCAGACACTTGTCCCCTTCCCTCACTTTCCCTGGAGGTGAATTCAGCCTGGAGGACCTCCCCAAGTCTGAGGGATGGCTGACTCTCTCCCATCACCTTGCTGTGTCAGACATGAAATCCAGGTAACATCATTCTCCAGCAAGTAAGTCGATTGGGCATTGAGGATAAAATGGTGACTAAAATAGATAAGCACTTGTCCTCTAGGAGCTTACAGTTCAGTAGGAAGTTTAAGAAAAATCCAGTAAACCAGCAAGTGTAGACTCGTGTTGGTAACAAAAGCCACGAAAGGGTGCATGAGGCAACAGGGAGTGAACAGGGCTGCGGCATAAGCGCAGTCATAGAAAGCTCCTCAAGAAGGGCCATGCACACTGAGGCCTAAAAAAGGAAAAGAAACCCACCACTCAAAGGGGGCATCCTGAGCCCCGCCAATTTCTAGCCATATCACGTTTTACTCCATGAAAGAAACTCAGCCTTCCCTCCCCCTTCTCTTCTCAGTGGCTATTTCTTCTGATACCCTTCTGTTCAAGAGCTAGAGAAACAGGCTTTTAAAAATAAACCCCAGAGACTAAAGAACTAAAACTATACAACTTTTAGGAAAGACACAGGCATAAATCTTCATGACCCTGGCAATGATTTTCAACAAAACAAAGGAGATACACTGGACTTCATTAAAGTGAAAATTTTTATACCTCAAGGGATACCATCATATAAGAGTATATTTTTGCAAACTGTATTTGAGAAGGAACTCGTATCTAGACTATATAAAGAACTATTTTAACTCAGTAATACAAAGACAAACCAATTTAAAAATGAGCAAAAGGTTTAACTAGCCCTTTCTCCAAAGAAGATATGCAAATGGTCAATATGCACATGAAAAGATGCTCAACACCATTAGTCAATACGTGAAAAAAAAGGAATGACGACAACAGTGGGGTACCAAGTCACATCCAACAGGATGGCTAAAATAAAAAAGATGGACAACAACAAGTGCTGGTGGAGGCCGAACCCATACTCACTGCTAGAGAAAATGTAAGATGGTTTAGCCACAGCAGAAAACACACTGGCAGTTCCTCAAAAGGTTAAACAAGGGTTATAATCCAGCAATTCTACTCCTAGGAATATACCTAAGAGAAATGAAAGCATATGTCCACACAAAACCTTACACACATATGTTCCTAGCAGCATTATTCACAATAGTTAAAAGTGGAAACACCCTAACTGTCCATCAGCTGATGTGTGGATCAACAAATGCCATCCATCCATATGACTCAAAATATTTGGCAATAAAAAGGAATGAAGTAATGATACATGCTACAAAGAAGGATGATCCCCGAAAACATTATGCTAAGTCAAAAGAAGTCAGTCACAAAAGACCAAATATTATATATAATTCCATTGATGTGAAGGCCCAGAATAGGCAAATCTATAGAGACAGAAAAATGAGTGCTTGCCTAGGACTGGGGAGCTAGGGATGACAGCCAAAGGGTACTGGGTTTCTTTTGGGGATGATAAAATGTTCTACAAGTAATTGTGGTGATGGTTGTACAACTCTGTGAATATATTAAAAGCTATTGAATTGTATACTTTAAAATGGGTGCACTTCATGGTATGTGAATTATAGCTCAAAAAAGTTACTAAAAACAGTTACCCCTCACCCTAAGAACCAAGTTGAGAAAGGCTGTTTCGGCGAAGGGTACTATTCTACACAGTCTACTCTCGAGAAAAACTACCTGGTGCCCTGAGAGCCGAGGCCATGAAGTCAGCTTTGGGCTGGCTGGTTCCCTCAGTGCCTGGGAACTTCCTGTGCCCAGCCTGGGCATTTGCTTCCACCCATGGATGGGCAAAACCAGGTGGTCTACAGAACACAGTTCCATGTGGTTCAAGGTTGCAGCAAAGCAATATGCAGAGACTGAACAGCCTAAAAATCATTTTTAGTGCCACCCCACAAAGTTTAGCCAATCTCTACTGTGTTTATGTTCTAAATATCATACCCTGCCATCCACACAAAATTCCACCATTACACGCACAGCAGGCCTGGGAACGTGCTTCCGCAAGCTGACTCCGTGCGAGCGGCCTGAACACAAGGGGTAAAGCTCACATCCTATCTGTGCTGTGAGGTTCTCACAGCCTGAAGTCCAGACAGATCCACCTCTCACATCCTGGTGTGCCACAGTTCTAGAGAGCAAAGATGGTGTACATGAAAGCCACCAGAAGGCAGAAAAGCCACCTGGAAAGCTATGTTGAGAGCTGTGGCAGAGTGAGCCCTGTATTTCAGGGCATTTAAGGTATACTTTAAATGGGAATATGGCTAAGTTTACAATTGTAAAAAGAGACGGCAATGTTCAAAGAAAGTTGTGTGGTTTCTGGTGTGGATTTCAGAACAGAAATCCAATACAAAAGTATGTAAACTACTGACTGAGCTGTAAAGAACCCAGAAGCACCAATTAAAGCCCAATGCATTAATTCCACTCGAGAAGCCTTTGGACACACAATGAATATGAGATGCTGCTGGTTTCCTGGCTATACTGGAAGAAGAGCATCAGGGCACTGCTATTTGGACCCCAGAGAATGTGTAAATCTCCATCTCCATCTTTCTGAGAATATCTATACAGACTGGAGAGCGCCCTATGGAGCAAACACAGAGGCCCTCACATCTTCAGAGGTCGGTAACAGTGGGCCCACTGCTGAACCCTGTGCAAACAGCAGACGGCAGGGACACTCTGCAACCAGTGGCTTTTCTAATAAAGTCTGGCTGAACCTGTAGCTAAAAGCCACCTATTAAATGCCCTCTCTCTTTAAACAGATAAATGCTAAGCTGACCATTTAAGAAAAATTAGCCAGATTATGCTGTCCATGGCTTGCTTCTTCTTTACTTTCATTTGCTATAAATTCACAGTAAACAAAACACAATCTTCAGGAACAACACAGGAAATTATTTATCTAAAAAAGAAAGTTCTTTGTGATTTTAGATCAGCTTTTTTTAAAAAAAATCCCTTTATCACAGTATAACAGGGGAGATGCTGTTGCAGGCTTTCCACAGGAAAGTTCCAGAGGCACTGAATTTAATAACCGAAAGAAAACCCTAAGAAGGATGTACTGAGAGACAGACCGTCCTGACTTTGAAGGAATGTTCTGAAACATCGATTAAATGTTTCATAAACCAAATAAGACAAAGAAAAAATGCACAAATAAAACCAGAGAACTCTATTCTTTCTCCTATCATAAAAAGCAGATGGTTTAAAAAGATATGTCTAAAGTAACTAAAGACAATTACCCCAATCCCTTTTTTCAATCTATACCCACCCACCTTTTAAACTCTAGAAAAGGAATAATGCTGTGTCAAAGGGACAGCCATGACCCTCACAAGCATGGTCTCAGCTTTCTAAAAACCTGAAGTCACACTATTCACAGGCCATGTTCTAAAGTTCAGACTCATCGGTATCTGGCTTCTTGATCTGTAACCTAAGGTTGATGGCATCAACGGGCCAGTAAGCCAGACCCCTGTACCTGCAATCATACTGTGAGAAACGGCCTAATGCTGAGTTTCTGTGGGTTGCCAGGTGGAGGTGGCAAGTGTCAACTTGCCCTTTCGGGATCCCGGGGGGACCTGGTTCCTTGTATTTTACCCTATAAAAGCATTTCACTAATTGCACACACTACTCTGACACTCCACAATGGTGTCCTTTTTCATGTTCAATCTGAAAACCTGCCTTGTAGGGCTCTGTTCCACAATGGTGTCTCCTGACAATGCTGGATGATGACGTGGTGAGCCAGCTGGCTTAGTAATGAGGCCCTGGATTCGCCTGCACCAAGGGCAGCCAGCAGGAGAAGGGGAGGAGAGGAAAAGGGGGCCTGGGTGGGCCCCCTGGACATCACCAAGATGGTGCCGGCGCCTTGGCCGGCACTGCTCCTATTCATAAGCCTCGGTGTCCTACGGGGCAGAGGCCTTGGTGCCAGCACTGTGGTGGGAGAGGCAGAGCTGGGTGCTGCCCTCACACACCACGATGACAGGACCTGACGTCAGCACAGCCAGAGTTTCTGCCTTTATTACGCTTAGACTCTGGATCAAGGCAGACAACAGGAAGGACTTCTAAGTTCAGCACACTACATATTAATAAATCTAAAGCATCGAGCATCCTGAAACAGCAACAGAGCCCAAAGAGATTATATCTAACCTTTCCTCTAAGCCACTCTGTAACAAAACAAAATAGAAATGTCTTACTTATTTGTAGCCAGAATACTATGAAAAAGCAACCAGGGAAGAAAAAGAAGCTCCAACAGCAGGGAAAAGACCCTCCTGAACACTTCACATCTCCAAGCCCTCCAAAGCAGAAGACGAAAGTCATCTCTAATGGAAAGAGTTCTAGCACTGAAAGGAACGAACAGAACCACAACTATGGATCAATTTTAGAATCTGGAGATGTAACAACCATCAAACCTTCATTCTTTGCCCCTTTGGTAAGTTCCTCTAGAGTTCTATTAATCATTAAGTGCTTGAGTCACAGAACTATGCTTTTGGCCCAAATGAAATTCATAAATGAGCATTAAAGCTGTCACATGATTGTGTTGCTGGAGTCACAACTTCCACCTTTGGACTGCAAATAAATGCTATGGTGCTTTCTTCCCAAGTAAACAATGTATTAGTAACAGCATATTAAGATAAATACCAGCTTGTGGACCCGCCCCCCGACCAATGGCTTGTGTACGATGCATCAAAAGAGGTAGACGAGGCCAGGCGCGGTGGCTCACGCCTGTAATCCCAGCACTTTGGGAAGCCAAGGCAGGTGGATCATGAGGTCAGGAGTTCGAGACCAGCCTGGCCAAGATGGTGAAACCCCGTCTCTATTAAAATACAAAAAATTGGCTGGGCATGGTCGTGGGCACCTGTAATCCAGCTACTCGGGAGGCTGAGGCAGAATTGCTTGAACCTGGGAGGTGGAGGTTGCAGTGAGCCAAGATCGTGCCACTGCACTCCAGCCTGGGAGACACAGCGAGACTCCGTCTCAAACATACAAACAAAAAAGAGGTAGAGGAGACCTAGACCCATTACACAGGGTCTGCAGGGCCTCTTCAGCTACTGCCCGTGCTGCGGGACAGGCCTGTGACGCTGGTCGTTTTTTCCATTTCCAATCAACCTGGAGTTTCCTTTCTATCCTGGAAGGCAGCCGGATGAGTGCTGAAACAGGTATGCCCTTACAATCTGTTTCCTCACATTCACTTGCTCCTACTAGTTTAGTTTGCAATTCTACATGAAAGAGTGGAGCCTCCCAAGGTTACATTCTTTGGCACTTTGGGAGAGTATAGCTGGCTTAGGGTGGCCTCTAAATGTTGTTAGCAAGCTTTTTCTAGCTACTCCCCTCTGTGCTGACACCTTACTAAGTTGAGATTTTTTTTTTTTGAAACTGCCTTTTGTCAATTAGCTGTAGTCAGTCAGCAGGAAGAGCCGCTCACGTGCACACAAGCACCTGGGGCCAGGCATGAGGGCCAGACCCTGAAGGGAGACCTCCAGTGAAGCGGCACCCCGGAGAAGACACAGTCACAACACACGATACCCACACTTTCTTGCTCCAATCCAATCTCGGAGTCCTCTTCCTTTCAATCAACACTATTTCCCCCACACAGTGAAGGGAAGAACGGGTGCTACCAAATTCTCCCAGAAAACTAATGTTCTTATTAAGCATATCAACCAAACTCAAAGCAGGGCACGCTGCAGCGTGGGCCTTTCGGATTCATGGCCACCAGCAAAACAACACAGGGGGAGCCCATCCCCTGAGGCATGGCCCCAGTCTGAAAGCGCTCAGTGGAGTCTGCAGAGATCTGAAAGCGCTCAGTGGAGTCTGCGGAGATCTAAAAGCGCTCAGTGGAGTCTGCGGAGATCTGAAAGTGCTCAGTGGAGCCTGCAGAGATGCTGCTGCCTGAAGGTCAGTCATGGACTTCCTGGGGGAAAGAGGTCAGAAAGGCAAGGTCCAGGGATCCTCATCTCACTGCCATGGGTAGCTATTTTTACAGCTTAAGAGACCTGCTAAGGCAGGCAGGAAATGTTACTTAAAAAGGGATCTTAGATAACATCTTTTGTTCCCAGAGTTAGCTGTCAAATATATTTTTTAAACTTTTATGGCTATTTGAGAAATATACTCAAAAACTGCAGAAAGACAAGGTGCTTCTGTGGAATGGATTTCCCTTCGGCTCATTTTCCGTGCTGGCTGCAGTGGCCCAGCACCCGCCCATAGTCCTGAGGCCTGCTACATACAAGATGGCTGACTTTGAGGTCAGCTTCACTCTCCAGGCCAAGGAGCATCAAGGAGCGCAGCCTGTGCCCGCCCTGCAGAGGGGTGGCAAGGCAGGAGGTAGCCTGGGATGGTTTGCCTACTTCACCCATGCTCTCAACTCTGTCTGTCCCTGAGCACTTTTCCTTTCACATTCTGAACACGGGGGCATTGCCTCCATGAAGAGCATACACCTGGGTCTTCACATCACGTGATGCAGGCACATGGAGGGCAGGCAGGGTGTGCATAACCTGAGATAGTATTCAGAACCCTGGCCCCACAACCCCTCGACATTCAAGCCCTTGGCAAGCAGACACAGCAGACTCAGTGCTACACTCAGAAAATCAGACCAACAGATCAGATGCTCTGTGAACACAGCCCATACACAGAAGCAACACACATAGAAAGAATGGTTAATAGTAATCTCGTCCCTCCTTTCTTCCTTCTCTGTGTGGGTGGGCCTGTACCGGCCCATCCACATGAAAAGAGGGAGGGACAGACGGGGATGGCAGCCCAGGAGCTAAAGCAACCATGGAATAGGCTTCTCACTTGCAGCCGCTACATCCCGAACACGCTGCTCAGCCAACAAAACTCAGTGCACTTTGCCATGAGGAGCAGGAACAGCTGGAGGCAGCAAGCTTACCCTTCTGGAAAGGCAGCTTTACATATGCATCTCGGTCACATGTAGAGCAAGGGAAGCCTTTCTGCGTTATCTCAAAAATATAGGGGCACAGAAGGTAAAGAAATCTGCCCCCACCAGGTCCCAAGCACCCCTGCGCTGTACTAGAGATCTGCCCCGTCAGCCTGGGCAGGTGTTTCTGCACCAGCCACCTAATTCAACACTGGCCTTAGCACCCACAGCCGTTCATTTACTTAGGAGCTGTCTTTTCAGAAGAACGTAAGCTTCCTAAGGGTAACTAACCTTGCCTGTCATTTCCACTGCTATATTCCTGGTGCCTAGTGGAATAGTGGAATACTTGTGAACTGCATGAACGCAGACCACACTGGTCATATAAACTGAGCAAAGAAGTAATGAGGCCCTAGCGTCTCATCACCAGGGATCTAGCTGAAGAGACTGCCTTGTCCAGCATCATGACATAGTTTGTGCAATATAAAACAAGCAACTAAATAAAACCTGTTACACTTCTCAAAGGTTCTAAGAGGTTATATATAACAACTAAGTTGAGCTGCAAGAACAGGACATGTTTTATGCTAAACGGAAGGGGGCCACCTCATGGTTTCCGGACATCAAGTGACAGGTACCCGGTGCCTGCTCTGATCCTCCCCTCTGGTCTGTCCATGCCCATCACAGGGTCCTGGAGGTTCGGTGGTACTCCACCCTGATTAAAACACAGCCTAATGACTATATATAGCAAAGTCTTTTAAACACTAATTTAAAATAACAGTCTGGCATTTGAGAACTCCTACATACAAAAATATAAGAGCTGAAATAAACAGCAACAGTTGTAAATTTGGTCTATGCTCAGGTGGGTAAAAAGCTACATGTCCCCTCTGGAGTTTTTCAATCACTGTTGAGTTTATGGGGCTTTAAAATGCCTAACAATGGCCATCTTACCTTTTGGTTAATAAGGAACGGGCTTTTCTCAATTACTCCATTTTAATGATTATAAAATTCATTACAATAATATTTAACCTAATATATCCCAAATATCACTAACACTGTAATCAATTGGGACACATTAAGTTATTTTGTCTTTCTTCATTCCAGTGTCTTCGCTATTCATTGTGCATTTTATACTTACAGCACATCTCAACTCAAAATAGCTGCATTTAAGTGTTTAACAGCCACACATGGCTAATGGCTGCTGTACTAGACTGCACAGTTTTAAAATGTTCAAAACCAAACTTACTTTCTGCATTTTGGGAGTCTTATATAAAAGAGGTTTTCTGTTTAAGCTCTTGTTTTTACTTAAGATGTCTGAATACATTATTTACTATTTTGTATTTTTTTAAAACCCTGGAATTTGTCTTAGGATTCACACTGCATTCCTCACAATAAGGTAGAAGATATTAAGGACTATATCACATTGCTTTCTCGCAAGCATCCAATTGCCTTTTCCAACTACAGCTGCTAGATTTAGTTTTCATTCCCTTTACACGTGGCTCCTTTCCTGCCCTAACTGAATGCAACCAAGAAGCTCTGACACATCTGAGCCAAGTTTGCTTAATGTGCAACAGAATGGCACCACCGTCAGTGGGCACAATGACCCACCCAAGTTTACAACTCAAAAACATTCCACTCATTCCTTTAGGAGACTTATGTCCATCTTTATGATTTAAGAAGAGGGAAAAACTTAAGACCTCAAAATACTCTGATTAGAAGCATAAGCATAATCAGATTAAAGCACTTAGTTCTTCACTCATACAGCAAACACATGAGATTTTGCTAATAGAAATGGTGGTTTCAATAGTTTGGGACTGCAATGGGATCACCATTCTTCACCAACAGTGGGGACCTGCTGGTTAAACTCCGAGAGTGTTCCTGGTTACCTCTGCATCCTGATCCTGGAGGTGGTATGTCCTCTGGAGGCTTTGCAGAGTTCGGGGGCTCAGAGTCTTCTGCTCCAAGAGATGCTCCAGAAGCAAGACCAGCTGGTCTGGAAGAAGCTAAAGACAAAACCAAACAGCCTATGAAAATGCCATTCAGTTGATGAGAAACACCACCCAAATGTTCAGACTGAAGACCACATACCCAGGGTAACCTGGGTGCTTTCAGCATATATTGGCAACATGGAAAGACTGTTCGGCTGACTTGTAATTCCTCAGGGCCTACATTGTCTGTATTCCCAAAGACACTACATTCTGGGGTCTGCTTTGGCCCCGTTTTCCATGACTAATCATTTCAGTTCTATACTTAGAGCAGATCAAAACTGTGCTTATCTTAATAAAACATTATCGTGGTTTACTGGATCTCTTCCTTTACAGCACGCATACACCAGAAAATGTAATTTAGCCTACACAAAGATTCAAGGAGCCATCCAATTATAGGCAAACACCTGGAAATTTCACAGAAGTAAGATGCGGCATTCAGTCTTTTTACCACATAAGCTCTGCAAATATACCTGCTGCACACTGAGAAATAAAGAGCACATACTGAAAGAACTGTGTCTTCCCTCCATTACGAAAATCATACTTATAATTCATTAAAAAGCTCAAAAGGCTGTACACAACTATATGTGCAATACACACAGACACACGAAGTTACCCATATTCCTGAGTTCTCATACAGGAATGGTCAAAAGTGGTGTTACAAGTTAAGGGCAAAGACAGGAGATAGTCTTAACATGGTACAAAAATAAAACACAATGTATGTGAAATACAAGAAATGAAGAGAAGCATGTGTAAGACTTCATCCGTGTTACTCGCTATGCGACAGCAGGGCCAGGCCTGGTGGCCCTGTGAGATCGGCCCTGTAGTGCACTGGAGGAAGAATCAATTTGAGATATGCCTTGTAGGAAGTGAAAAATATTTATTCTAAAATCAAGATTTTAAAATTAATCCTATGAATTCCATGGTTCTCTCTGCTGAGCTTCTCTCCATCCCTGTGTATGTGCAGATCATTCCTGTCAATCCCAATTACAGGTCTGGAAGCTGATATCAAGTCAACAGTACATTCATAAGAACACCTGGATTTTAATTGCCACTTTCTGGTGTTCTAAAACAATTTTTAAAAAGTACTGGTTTCCCTCCCTGCTCCTCATCTTTCTGCCCCCAAGTGTGCACTCTGCCTGACCCTCCCTACCCCCTACCCCCTTACCCCCTCACTCATTCACACACACATATACTTTTCCAAAAGGTATGCGGGGGGCAACGGGCAGACAGCAAGCACTGCAAACACCACACCCACCGCACCATTCCACTAGGTATCTGTTTTCTCACCTCACTCTTCTAAGTTCTAAGAAAGCCCCCACTTGCCTACACACAGAGGCAGAAAGAAAGGAGACAAGACACCAATGCAATCACTTGGTTCTTGGGTATATTCTGTACTTCATAACATCGCTTCATCTGAAAGACATGCTGTGGCTATTCTCTCAGGAGAAACAAGGCGCCTTCAGCAAAACTGCAGTACAATCAGCACTGACAAGGACCCAAAGAATTACTAACACTCCATTTCTTTTCATGAGAAGTCAAGTAATTGCAGCATGTTTTAAAGATATCAAATTACTACATAACTACTTGTAACAAAATCACCCATCCACCATACGATATTAAAAAGAAATCTACTGTTTTACAGAAGAGGCCAAACCCAGGCGCCCAGCCTCTGGTAGGCCTCCTCACCATTCATACCATGAACACTGCCGGGTGCATGTGGGTATCCAGCACTTCTGCCCAGGCAGCCCAGTGAGACCGGTTCTCTTTCTCCCTCTGCCCTCCTTCTCCTTCCAGTTCATCTCACCCTTCAGCCTCCTGTGATGTTCCGGGAGAGGTGCTTTCCTGCAGGAGGCTGGGTCTTCAACCCATGGCCTCAAGCACCCCTAACCCGTCTCCCAGGGCCACTGACTGAATGCCCTCCAGCCCTTGAGCCCTCTTCCCAGTGTCTTCCTTTTCACCCCAGTCGTGGGCTCTCCCCACTTCACCTCACTACTACCCTTTGTTGTGCTGCTGTCAAACAGCAGCTCCACGAGGGGTACCCAGGCCAGGCCACAACAGGATGGGGACCTGCTCTACCCCACAAACACTCAAAACTGGTGAGCAGCATTTCTCAAGACAGACAGTCCGAGGACAACAGGCGCCTGGCATCAAGGCCCCTCCAGACAAAGGCAGGCAGGCTTTGGGGAATGGGCTCAGCCTCACAGAGAAGCGATTCTCGGCACCACCAGCCCCTAAACACCCTTTGCCAGAAGTGGGGCCTCGTTTGCTAACTAAATACAGAAGGAACCAGCCCTGCCAAATTGCAGAATTACAGGGAAGGGGAGAGTAGAAAGAAAAGCATCTCCCCATATTATACGCTTGTGCTTACAAAGAAGCCTACTGTTAGAACTCTCATTTGGGATTTGGTCTAAACTAAAGAGACACACAGAGCAAAGAAACCCTGAGTAAGACAACTAGCTTGGTCCTCAACTTAACCCCAACTAGGTTTAACCAATAGATACAGCTCCAGTTTAAAATCAAACAATTACCTATATGTGAACCTACAAAAATACCTGCATTCATACCTGTATATCTGAGTTTTCTTTTAAGCTGAAAGCTCAGCATCTCTACAAAGAAACAGAACCAAAAGGATCAATGGAAGCTTTTGTCCTCTCCAAATTTTACACAATGAAAATATTTAAAGCTAAACTCCCTGACTTAAGACCGCGAGATGGAAGTAAGGGAGGGAGCACACTGACTGACTCTAATTTGAGAGAGGTAAGAAGCAAGGATGGACACTCCCCTCAGGTATCTGCTCCCCCTAAAACAAGGCCCCCGACCACAGTGCTGCCAGAGCCAGCTTCATGCTCCCAGGTTTCTGTGAGTCCCATTCTTCTGAATAGACTTGAAATGACTCTCACTTGGTAAACAACCTGCGGCCACCTGGCTTTTAGTTGTAACTATTCTAACTCATGGGGGGAAATGTAGTTTCTGAAAAAAGTAGGGAAAAAAAAATCAGTGAACAAACGTTATTTTGGGACACAGACAATAAAACTAATAAAGCATCTTTCATTCGCAAAGTACACATTACAACTTTTTAAAGGATAAGATAATAGACCTTAAAAAGAGGATATTGAAGCAAAAATGTGGTTAAACAGCTTCCATACATTTGTCTTTGTAAAATAAACATTTGCTCCCCGTAAAGCCACCCTACAAATGAAAAAGCAGTGGTCATGTAATAAACCAAAATGTTTGTAAAGCAAGTGAAAGAGACCACATATCAGCAGATGTGCTCAAGGCAGCACCGGGTGGTACGAGGAGCCTGGGGCGGGCACAGGGGGAGTGGGACATGCTATGTGGACCACTCTACTTCCACCCACGTGGAAATCAAAGCAAACTTCACATGACTTCTAGGCCAACTGCGTTTATTTATTTATGTTAAGATCAGCTGAATTTAAGACTGAAAGGCCAGCTGTGTTTAATACAGCAGCACTGGCGGGAGAGAGATAAGGCTTTGGTCGTACCACAGAGTGATCGTGAAAAATAAAGGACCTTACCTCCAAGCATCACCACCTAAGAAAGCAGCTCCTTCAGACAGTATAAAAAGAACTTGCCTTTATTTCTGGGGGCCCAACAGTGCTCACACCCACAGTTCAACAGTGACAGGAATGCAAAAGTCCTTTCCTTTGCATAAACAAGAAATTCATGATGGGGTTATTTTTTCCATACAGAGATCAGCTCATTATTTTTAAAATGCATCTGCCTCGGAAATTTACACAAAATAGGACTACGAGGTGCCAAAGTGATGTGGGTACTTGCAAGAGAACTTCACAGAACTATAAAACTTACTGAAATGAGTACAAGAAATAAAATGCTAAACGAGGTCAGTCAAGTACAAATGCTGCTTGTTAAGGATTTTAGACGTCTGTGTTCTACTCTAAACATGGAAGATTTCATAGTTGCTAAATACTAAGAACTGTACAAAGAAAAAAGTCCACTGCATGTTTTTCCCAACTTCAGAGTCGACGCAAGCTGTACGACTTTGAATGGTTTGGGAGAGTTTTTATGCATGCTCTTGGAAAGAAAATATGAATTTTCCAAACCCACCCTCCTAAACTAGAGGCAGCTCAACTAAAAAAAACCCCTGACTCTTCCAGAAGCCTCTTACTGCTGTCACGGGGGCATCACTCACTCTGTGCTCCCAGAAGACCACCCACGCAACTGAGGTTCCGCCACCATTTCTTCCATTAGCATGATGCAGAACAGGCCAGCTCACCTCCTACATCAGAAAATGCCACGGATATGTCCCATGACTGACCTTGCAGAGGCAGGGCCTGTGACAAGAGACCAGCAAATGGCAACATCCAAGCCCCATTGCCTGCACCCCTCCGAAAGCAAAGGAGGGCACCTCCCGGCGTGGCCCAGCTGGTGCGCTGCAGCCTCACACGAAGAAAGTCACTGTGCGGCTCCCCAGACAGAGAATAAGCCTGGGACTAATGCAGCCACAGATTGACAGTGGCATGAGTTCTATTATTACCCCATTATCACTCTGGGATCTGTGCCTAAATGAAGCATGCTTCCTCCCTGATGCCATTTCCTTTTATCCTGGCTGGAGACTAAAAGCGGATCAATGGGGGCAATACATATGATGTCACTTCAA
The DNA here is from genome assembly GCF_029289425.2 of Pan paniscus. NCBI lineage: Eukaryota > Metazoa > Chordata > Mammalia > Primates > Hominidae > Pan > Pan paniscus. Next base: position 44,393,408 of record NC_073260.2, read on the forward strand.
TTTACAGCCACGGCCTCCCCCTCTCCAGTCTGTCTGAAACACACAGAAAGATCAATTCTTCCCAAAAATGGTTAAAAAATGCTTAGGGAGCATTCTTCTTCCAGAAAAGCATTCTCTGCTATATTTGTCTATGTTACTACGCAGGGAACTGTTTACATGGAACAAAAACAGAAGAAACGGTGGGGGTGGGGGAAATCTCAAATTCTGTATGCTGGAGACTTGCTGGCTGAAATTCAACACAAGCAGGGTCCTTTGAAAGTCACATGCAGGCGGCCTTCGGGCAGGGGCACAATAGAAACCAGTTTTCTTTTGCCCCTTGGATTAAAAAGGTGATCCCACTGACATAAAATATCTTTCATTTTTATAAAGTTCCCCCAAAGGCTGACAAATCCCCTTTCACTCTTCCCAGAAAACACACCCACCACCTTAGCAGACCCTCAGGTTGCCCCTTCAGTCCACAGGAATGGGAGGAAACAGCTTCTAATCACACAGTGCCCTCATTAAAGGAGACCGAAAGCTTGGCTACAGGACACGAGACAGAACTTATAAACTAAGTCATCTTCCAGACTCGGCTCTGAACCAAATAAAACACAGTGAAAATCTCTACGCTGCATAAATTTTCACATGGTGCTTTTTGCCAATAAGGCAAAATTAAGATATAATCAATGAAGTTCCTCAAAACAAAACCAAGAGTTCTCCCTCCTCATAATCCAAAAAGAAACAGAAAACGTTCAGAGCCACAGAACCCAGGTGCAGTCACCCCTTACTGCCCACACACTAGCCAGGCCACAGTCTTCAATAAACGGTCTTCTTCCATCTGTTACTTTTTAAATGATAAACATTTTTAAGAAACAAAAGTAGACAACTTAATAATACATACACATATCAGGTGTCTGCCCAAGAGCCTGCCTACTAGGATATCATGACAGAAATGAAATATATTTATTCTAAATTAGTAATTTGTATAATGGAAAAATACAATTGGTTTGAATTGCTGCTGAAAACACAATTCAGAAAAGAAAAACCTTTATATGTTGAAGCAAAAACTTAACATATTTTAAAGAACTGCCGAAACTTACAAGTAGAAGTCTCTACTGTTCACATTATTTGTGGGGCATAAAATTGGATTTGCCAGCAAAGGAAGTCACCAAATAATTAAGAGGAAAAAAATTTTCTTCAAAATAAAGAAAATCAATCAATTGGTGCATATTTGTCTAGCAGAATCAGTTATTTCTGATTATCAAACATCTTTAGGGAGTATGTCTATAAACAAATTTTGGAAAGAAAATTCAGGTAGCAGCAAATATTCATATAGCTCATTTTATACAAAGAAAAGCATATTTATTAGATTTTTGGGAAATTCTAATAGTTACCGTTCAAAAAGATTACTACAAATTTTGAGCCATGGTTTGCTTGTGGAGTTTCTAAAAGTGGCACCACAGAACCTAAAACAGACACATACCATCATTAGCAAATACTATCTGAAATAATTTACTGGCATAAATAATTCTCATGTTTCCAGATTGTAAGTGTCAAATGTTCCCGTGCTATTATTCCCCTAACTCTTGTTAAAAGCATACACTATATGCAATCTAACACAAAGCATATTATTTAAATGATGAAACATGCAATCCTCTGGTCAACTGGATCTCTTACAACCACGTGTACATTAATATTTTATGTTATTATATATGTTGGAAGCATCATAAACACTCAAATTGAAAATTTCCAAGTATTTCACAAGAGATGTGTGGGATCCTTGTGTCCACCTCCCCAACCCCAGATCCTGCCAGACCAATTACAAGGGGCCAAAGGGAAAACATTCCTGATCTATGCTTCTCAAGAAAATAATCACTCATGAAAAAGAAACTAAATTCCTAAGTGATTCTGTCTATTCACCCTGCCATGACAACAATGGCATGTTCAATATATGCCTGAATATTTCTAAAGAAATTGGAATACTTTAAAGTATCAGAATATTCCTAACTTTTCTTGTATTCACATTTTCATAAAAATTTCCTTCTTTTTGTTTCCTTAGAATTAATGCTTTTGCCACAAGTGGTAACTCACACCTGTAATCCCAGCACTCTGGGAGGCCTAGACAGGAGAATGGCTTGAGCTCAGGAGTTTCAGACCAGCCTGAGCAACACAGTGAGACCTCGCTCCCTACCCACCCCCAAAATTAGGTGTGGTGATAATGCGTCTGTAGTCCCAGCTATTTGGGAGGCTGAAGTGGGAGGATCATCTGAGCCCTGGAGTTGGAGGCTGCGGTGAGCTATGATTAATCCAGTAGACTTCAGCCTGGGCAACAGAGCAAGACTCTGTATCCAACAACAACAACAACAACAACAACAACAAAAATGAATTAATGCTCTTACCTAAATTAATAACAGTGTACGTAATATACTTGTTGTATTTATCTTGAAGGAGAGTATACGTTTTATAATTCTGAGTTCCTAATTTACAAACAGTGACATTTGCTAGCTCCAATTCTAGTTATATATTAACTTATAACCCCCTAAGGCCCAGCATATGAGTATACCTTTACTGTAAAAAAACGGTTGGTTGAGTCTACGAATCAAAACATCCTATATGGTATGTAGCCATGCAATGGAATACTATGTAGCTATTAAAAAGAATGAGATGGAATTATTTTTGTAATATAGGAAGATGGCAAGAAATGTTTTTAGAAAAAAGGTTCAGAATAAAATGTAAACTCTATGGTTCAATTTGTGTAAATTACATTCTAAAGATACATAATAAGAAAATAAGGAATGCTTTGTGTCAACTGTTTCTCCGAGTAACCTACCTGAACTCTCTGGCTTGCCCTCTGTCCATTTTTCTGCTTCCAGCTGAAGCTGAAATATTTTTCTTAAATCATGCTACAAGTATTTCCTAATAATTCACTTAAAAGAGAGATCTACTTTATGAAGAAATTCATTACCACAACCAAACCTAAGAACACTGAAAATAATTAAAGCATGTGCTCTAACAAAGTACTGAACCAGGCAACTGGAAACCAGGGGTTTCCCTAAAGCTGGCCCGGTAGTTATGGGAAGACCTCCTAGCACTAAGTGTGCACCGAGAAACCTATCATTGTCTCTCTAGTCTTAGTCATAACATTTTAACATTGGTTCTGTGCAAGCAGCAATCAAGAACTGGAAGAATTTAAAATTTTCCAAATATTCTGTAAACAGATATATAGGAAGCACAGTGTCAAACAGTCACATGCTCAGGTTTTTAGGCTGTTACTTACAATACTAACAAATTATAAAATATATTCAGATTTTTTTTCCAAGGGAAAAAACCAGTAATTTCATCCAAACCCAGAATTTCTTCCTTTCTATAACTTCCTATATTACTCCAATATGTCAAAAATCACAATCAGATGGTCTGTGTAGGATTATTCATTACAAATTTAGTAATTTTAGTTAATAATTTATCAACACGATTCTTCTTTGGTTAAATGTTTTTTATACAGCCCTATATTCCTGGTGAATAGTAATCTATACTATGCACAAAATTACTGTGTTCATATGGACAAATAGGCAATCATCACTAACATTCAGTGTGATAATACGGTTTTTCCTCTAAATTAGAAGGGATTAGCAAATAGGGGAAAAAACTCAGCTCTTACAGAAAATACCTATCTTCAGAATTTTATATACAGAAAATAGGATCCTCTCCTTTTGAGTTTAAACAAGGAATAACTGAGTTCAAAGAAAACTATATTTTAACTTCTATAAAAGGAATATACATTTTTAAGGCTGTGTCTTAAATACTGGAACCAGATTTTGCTCATTTCATGTGCTATCTACCCCCATCCTTGATAGTCAAATGTTTATCACATTGAAATAAAGGACTTAATGCCCAATATAGTAAGAAGAAATAAGAAGGTAACAATGTCTGCAAGAATAGCTGTCAATTAACAATCTGGTGATTGAAAAGAATTTATTAAAAGCAAATTTATATAGCAACACATGAAAATTCAGACCAGGAGTGGTTCTCATTCCTCAACTAGAACATATCTAAAAAATACAAATTTATCAACTTAAAAAGTTTCATAGGCCAGGCACGGTGGCTCACGCCTGTAATCCCAGCACTTTGGGAGGCCGAGGTGGGCAGATCACGAGGTCAGGAGATCAAGACCATCCTGGCTAACACAGTGAAACCCTGTCTCTACTAAAAATACAAAAAATGAGCCGGGTGTGGTGGCAGGCGCCTGTAGTCCCAGCTACTTGGGAGGCAGAGGCAGGAGAATGGCGTGAACCTGGGAGGCGGAGCTTGCAGTGAGCCAAGATTGTGCCACTGCACTCCAGCCTGGGCAAAAGAGTGAGACTCCGTCTCAAAAAAAAAAAAAAAAAGTTTCATAAACATTCTTTACAGTACAGATCTGGTTAATTATTCTTCATATTTAAAAAGCTAATGGTAAAATGACTGAAAATGCCTCTTTAATTATAACAAACTGCAATCAATGAAATGATAGCTCTGCAATTTTTTAAAAAGCAAATAGATGGGTTGTATGAGGAGTTCTAACAATCTAGTTTGCTTTATGTGCAAAAACTCAACTGTATGTCTTAGAAAGATCTCTCCCTTTGCCTTCCATAGTCTCTTTGTTAAAACTTAATATTAACGATTAAGGGTTTTTTTAAATCAAAACTCACAGTTAAAAAAAAAAGTATGGCTGGGCACAGTGGCTCACTCCTGTAATCCCAACATTTTGGGAGGCCGAGGCAGATAGATCACAAGGTCAAGAGATCGAGACCATCTTGGCCAACATGGTGAAACGCCATCTCTACTAAAAATACAAAAATTAGCTGGGTGTGGTGGCGCGCGCCTGTAGTCCCAGCTACTCGGGAGGCTGAGGCAGAAGAATCACTCGAACCTGGGAGGCGGAGGTTGCAGTGAGTCGAGATCACGCCATTGCACTTCAGCCTGGGCGACAGAGCGAGACTCCGTCTCAAAAAAAAAAAAAAAAAAAGTAAGCCATAAAAACATTTTAGAGATAACAACATAACAGTTGCTAAGTGAGAAAAAGAACAGCAACAGAAGGACAGAGAAACCAAGTCAACCACTCCGATCCTCAGGTTAGACAAGTGATTCAAGTATGGACACACATACACTCTTAGCAAATTCTGAAGCAGGAAACATAATTTATAAATTATTTTCACTCTTGGGTATTTATTCTGGAGTCGGAAACACTAACATTCCATTACTCCCAGTTCCTGTCCTTTCTTGTGCATAGACACACAGTCAAGACAACATAAATATTTTTTTGGTCACATTTTATTTTCTAATATTCTTTATTTTCTACCAAATCCAAACTAAGCATAAATTTTAGCCACATGTCTACAATTTGTCAGGTGGTTTCTGCCATCAAGTTGACAAAGCAACCTGTCCATTTGTAAGGAGAGCCGACCACAACTAAGGAGCAGGGGGGAGGTGGTGAGGTGAGTCCAACTACATGAAGGATTGCTGGAAAAATAATGGAACTTGTTTTCATTTAATAAAAATGTGTTGAGAGTACTGTACAATCTCCTATCCAAAGTTTCAGTTTTATTTCACAGAATGATTTAATGTCTACATGGCATAGGAGTCACATTTCCTCCAAATTCTGCAGTTTTGGATTCTCGTCCACACAGTTTACACACTAGATTAACTGTGAAAAGTGTTATGAGGAATAGAGCAAAGGATTAATTCCTTAACAGTCTCTTGGACATGTAGGGAAATACATGCTACTGAAAATAAAATGGATTTAATTTCAGGAGAACAAGGGCAGAAGTCTCAGATTTCAAGAAATGTTTAATTTTCCTACATTACATAGGACAGAAAAGGCTGCCTTGCCGATGTGTGAGAGAGGTGATGCGAACAACATCGAGTCTGTTTGCCCTTAAGTTACACATTTTGCACAAATAGCTGAATAATTCATAAATTTAGATACTGCCCATCACGACAGAAACTATTTCCAAGGAAACAAGTGGACTGAAATAGCGTTATAAAAATGTTCTTTTATGGCAAAACGTCACTTTACTGCTATGAGTTTAGACATAATCTTAGTTCTACTGTGAGTTCCAGCCTGGACCCAGAGCCTGGAGCAGCCTGAAGTTGATAGGGGAGCAGGGGATCTGAAATGCGACTTTGCTGCCAAAAAAGTATTCTCTTACATAATTTCAAGTACTTGATAGTCAATCAACGAGTCTTCAAAAATGCAAAATGGATACTCACAAGTGGTGGTTAACTATGGATCTAAAATCCTGGTAGGCTTTTCATAGGCGTTGGCATGAACATGATTAAAACCTAAGATGTGCTTTCCAGCAATAATCTAAATTCTCAAATCTATGCAAGACTTTAGGAAATTTGTTTAGACAAATTTCGCAAAAATGGTTAAGTTTTAGAATTTCTAGTATTTTTGTATCTTCCTTTACATATGTAAAATGTGCTCCTATAAGAAAAAGTATTTTATTGGAATTTTACTTTGATGTTAAAATGTAACATTTCCTATAACTTCCCGAAGTTACAGGAATAACATTTCTGAGCTTTCTGATTATTTAAATTTTAATGGAAAATAGTCTATAGAAAACCATACTTTCCCTCCCTCCCCTCAGTATTCCCATTTATCTGCAGAAATAAGAATTTATCTTTTAAAAAGAGGCTAAAATGAAACACAGGCTTTTAATTGTTTTTCTTATACAAATTAAGCTGAAAAAGAAAAACTTTTAAAATGCTCCTGTGGCTACTGCTTGCATCCCGCATTTTTACAGAATTTCCCTTTAACATATCAAAGTTCCAACGGAGCAACTATAATCTCCACCTTTACTCCAAAGTGAAGCTTGACTCCTTTAAAACAAACCAGCTTGAAAAACCAGTGAGCACAGATCCTCAAAAAGTAAAGTGGATAAACAAACTTTAAAATTTCTAAGAACCACTTTTCTGCTGATTTCACAGTATAGATTCTCATCTCGGAATTTAACAAGTAAGAGCTAACTCTGACAGAGAAATGTTTGAAAACTCACAGGCTGCTCCTCTCTGTGGAGCCCAGCCCTCTCCCCTGGAGCCGGAGTCTAGAGCAGGCTTCTCCCGGCGGCAGTGCAGGCGAGGTCCCGTCGGGTGAACGCGCGCGTGGCTGCAGAAATCCCAAGCCTGAGCCCGCAAGGTATGTCACTTTCCCCCTGCTGGATTTGTCCTTCGTGTGAACTTTCTTGATAGCCCCAGAACGTGTGTTTGCCTGGCCTTTTTGATTTGAAAGCACGAAATCACAATTCCGACGCCTATGCCCTTGAATCACTCTGAATTTAAAAGGTTTACCGCCAGCTTGGAAGCAAGAAAGCACAAGCAGTAGCCACTCAGCAACGTCCCAAAGCGCGCCCGAGGGACATAGCAGCCCAGCTCCCGTCCCTGCGTGTCACCTGGGCGGCGGCAGCGCGGACTGGGAGCCGAGGGCAGGCGTGGGAGGAGAGCCTGCGCTGTTCTGGTCCCGGCCGCCGCGGCCGGAGGGGTGGGCCGCGGTCGGTCCCAGTGCTGTCAGTCTCCCGGCCAGGTCCCGCGCCCTTGAGTATCTCGGGCGCCGGCACCTCGCCCCGCCCCTGCGCCCCAGGCCCCGCCTCACCCCGCCCCGCCCCGGATGGGCCGCTCCCACCCGGCAATTAGGCAATTACTCTAATGAGAAGTTCTCATCTCAGCACTTCAACAAGGTACAAACCAGCCCCAACACAGCCGGCAATTCAAATGGCTTTGAGAACAAAGGCAGTCATAGCTGTAGCAATTTCTCCTCTCACTTACACAATGTGAGGACTTTCTCTCTTTGCATATGGTATTTAAGAAAAAAAGTTTAAAACTATAGCATACATGCCATTTCACAAGGATATTAGTATTACTGTGGCAAAACATCAGACCTGGCCGGCTGCAACTGAAAAAAAAAAAAAAACTTACCAATAAATACATAAATAAATTTTTAAGTTTGGTCCCTCCTGCAGAACAAATGTTCCTGGACCACCTGGTGGAAATCAGCAACATGCTGAGGTGTGAGAGGACTGTTTTCTTATAGCTTATAGATCATGTGAATAAAAGAGCAACAAACCACCCAGGGCAGCTTTCTGTAAGAATAAACAATTTATACAATTCTTAATCAGCACTGGTGGAGGTCGCTAATTGTTCACACTAAAATCAGAAAAAAACAAAATGCCAGAGATAAGTTTTCTGTATGCAAGGACAGCTTTAATGGTTAATTACTGGTATCTTCATCCTAAACAACCAGAACATTTGCATGGCAAACAAGAAACCCATCTCATTTCCAATCTTGCAGCAATCTCAGTAGATAAAAGTCACCAGAATCGACCCCAACAACAAAATCAAAAACTCCAATAAGGATTAAGAGGAATGTGATTTATTGAGAATAAGTGAGAGGTAGGTATTCCTAGAATGCACTTCAATCAAAAACAGAAAGATGTGGCCCCAAACCACAGGATAGGGACCCACCTCAGGAAGGGAACTGATCAGGGCAGTTTTCCCTAGAAAACTGTAATAGTCCATTCACAAGTTCTGCATGTTAAACTCTTCATTCTAATTTAAAATGTAATTAGAATGTTGTAGATGAGAAAAATTATAATTAAAACGTGCTTAGAAAAATAAAACATCAAAAACAAAGCCTTCTTATACTTTGACAGTACTGATTTGATCTTTAAATAATCTGCATCCATTTAAAAGAATTACTGAACAAAGTTTACATGAAAGGTTAAAAAAAATCAGGCAATGAACTACTGAATGGAGGAATATTAAAACCCCACCACTATAAAAACTTTGCATTAAATAGGCTGAGAGTCTTCCACTTTCAAACTGTATATTTTTCAAAAACAGATTTAAATTTTTAAAACACTTCAGGTAAGTATGGCTTTCAGTCCCATTCCATGCATTTATAAAATGTGAGCTAAAATATCTCCATCTAAAAGTCAGGAAAATCCTAAACTGTTCGTGTGATAGAAAACTTAGTACCTTATTTTCTTACAAAATGCCATGTTTGGTAACTAAATTTGCCTCTCTAAATATTAATATGACAAATAGCTGAATACAATTTAAATTGTAATAACCACTTTAAAAGTTAATCCTTTTTTAAACAAGAAAATTAACAGATTTTAAGTTAAAACAAGCAGAATAAGAAACAATTAAAGTGAGTACTTTCAAATGCTAATATGTCTACCTTAACTTACAACTTTAGTTTCCTGAAGTAAGATGACATTCTTACATACTTAAAACTAAGAAAATCAGGTGTCTGCGAAGTAAAAATATAGAAATGACTCCCAAACACTTGTTCTGCAGATGAAATAAACATGGTGAGCAACTGAGAACCTAGGGAGAAAACTCCTTCAGAGAAAATGTAACACTCCCAAAAAACTTATCCTTCCCTATGGTTCCCCACACTCCCAGGTCTAGACGTCGTTCTTAGCTGGGTCGATCTCTTCGTGTACAGCACACAACACTCCCCTTTAAATGTTAAGAACACTAATAAGCTTTATGCATGTTTTCAAATGCATAAGAACATTACAATTAAATATAATTCCCTTAAAAATTATGTCAGTTTGAAAAATTCTTATCTACCTTTAAAAAACAAACATTCTTTAATGAGAGACAGAAATAAAGAAGTTTCACAAAATACACCAAAACATTCTTGGCAAAAGTAAATCTCCACTTCAGGTACCTACGCTATCAGCCTCATCGCTCACACAAACATTTTAGCATGTACTTTTAAAAGCAAAAAGCCACTGCCTTAATTAAGTTGGTCAAATTTGCAATTCTGCTTTCAACTAAAAGGTAGAGAGTAAGCCTTGGGATAAGCCACAAAAGGTCTTGAGAGTATTTCCATTTCAGATAAGCAGTTCTCACTAACATCACAGATTTAACTTACCAAATGATTCCGATACTATTTGTTCACGCCATTTTTATAATCTCCATTTTGCTTTTTGGAAGTTGAATCAGTGGCCCTAGTCCACTGACATTTTTTTAAAGAACCCGTATCTGGGAACCCATATCTTCCTTTCTAGGCCCAGCGCAGTCCCCTGCTGGCCAGCAGTGCTCGTGCCACCTGAGCACCCACCCTGCGTTCCTACCGTTGTTCAAAGTGGGGGTGGCGGCGCCTTCCCAAGGCATTTCCAAAGCAAATCCCCGAACACCACTCTCCATTCCGCAGGGGCCGGCAGCGTGATGCTGCCTGAAATCTACTGGTACTGCTCCCCTCTCAACTGGCCTCAAGTTCGTTTAACGAGGGTTAGGGGAGCTACGTTACATGGACATCTATCTGTCCCTGGAGCACCTCTGTGAAGGCTTAAAGCATGACCTATTTAAATTAGAAGCACGAGGACCACGATCATCCATAAAAAAAAATAGAAAATACCTGGCCCTTAGGAGAGGGCAGCCGCTGTACAGCAATCCTTGACACTAGTAACTGGTTCTGAAGCCAAGGCCCCAGGGTGGGTGCAAGAGTCCCGACCCAGAGCCCTCCGCGGAGAGGACCCAGCCACCAGCATCCTTGACCGCACTGGAAGGTGCGGGAAGACCGGAACAAGAAGGCTTTAGAAAAACTCAGGCGTGTCCAAAAGCCTGGCTCCAAAGCTGGGAGCACACCTAACACAAGGAGGTTTTAACAAAAGCAAGTCGCGCTGGACCTGGGGCCTCTCACCGACCCCTGTCCGCAGCGGACGCAGCGGAGGCCCGCCGGGTGCAGGGGCGCGCCCCAGCCTGCAGCCGCCCCAAGGCGTCCCCAGCCCGCATCCCTCCTGTGCCTGCGGAGCTGCACTGCCGGGACATGGGTCCGCCCGCTGCAGGCGATGACACTCCCTCTTTAAAACCTGTCGTCCTTTCCTCCAAGCACAGTGATTTCGCAGACGCTAGGGGCGCCGTTGGCTGGAGAGTAACCCGGACCAGGGTCTAATCCTGCCTGGCTACTCACCTTGTGACCTTGGGCACAAGCGCCGTGACGCCCAACTCTCCAGGGTGTCAGGAAACAGCACCGTCCTTGGCGCGCCCTTTCTGGCTAAAGACCCCTGTTTCTGAGCATGAATATAAAATGAGCCACCCTCTTCCCCATGTTCCTTCAACACCAACTCTGCACAACCTGAGATGTGTGCCGAGAGGGACTGACGCAACCCATGATCCTACCAAATGTAACCCTCAAATGTAAACTACAGGTGCCAAGTAAGCTCTCCACTCTCCCCCTTCCCCCACTGCCAGCGCCTCTCTAGTGCAGGCCCTAGGGGCACACCAGGCCTGCCTTACCACCAGGTGGGTTCCCTGACTCCCACCCTGCACTTCTCTCTGGCTGGGGACTGAAACAGTGACATGTATGCCCTATGTGTGCAGGTCACTATGCTCATTTCCAGTCCCAATCCACTCCTCAGCCCTTCAACAAACCTTTCTGCAGCCTACTCAGCCCTCTGCCTGGAATGCCCTCTACTCAAATCACTATTCAAGGGGTCACGTTTTTCAAGAACCCTTCACCAATCTTACCCTTCCAGATGCAGAATTTGCTTCATGAGTTTTACTCTCATTCATTTCCACGTGGGCTGTTATGCTATTCTGCCATACAACAGAATTATCGGAGTGCTGCTGCGCATGATGCTCCCATTTCTGAGCTCCTTGCAGGTCTGGGATGTCTTTACTTTTAATCCCCCCTCACTCCCACCCCCACCTGCATCCAGCAGAGCCAGTTTTGAATTAATGTAACCTTCTTGTAGCAGGATCTAAGTTTCCATTTGTGCCCATTAGCAGTGATTCTTAGCAACTAAATGATGAAAATATGTTAAAATAGAATCAACTTTAAAAGACAAATTAAAAGATAATACTTTTTTTAAGCCTTGTACCATTAATTTCACAGGCAAAGAAAACCATTACAGGTAAATGTCTTATCTGTTTCAGGGACATTTTCCCTAGGAAGCTGTTGACAGCTTAACCTCAGCAGCTCTGCTTTATGCAAATGCAGATGGTGCTTTTCTCCCAGAGAACTTCGCACGTGTTATCTCAGTTGACTTTGCAATGGCCTTGTAGACAGGAGCACATGTTACCCACAGTCTTAGGTGACTGGGGAAAGAGAACACAGGAAGGTCAAGCCACTTAATACACAATATGTACACAGTGGTTACAACTATGTAAAAATTTTGCTGAGGCTGGTGGATCACGTGGGCCCACCAGTTTGAGATCAGACTGGGCCAAAACTCTGTCTCTACAAAACATACAAAAATTAGCCAGGCATGGTGGCATGCGCCTGTAGTCCCAGCTACTTGGGAGGCTGAGGTGGGAGGATTGCTTGAGTCCGGAAGGTTAAGGCTGCACTGTGCCCTCATCTTGCCACTTGTATTCCAGCCTGGGTGACAAACTGAGATCCTGTCTCAAAAACAAAACAAAACAAACCTAAAAATTATACAGATGTGTGCACAAAAAAGGATGTTTACAATGTTAAAACTGGAGTATCATTTTAACTGGAAGTTTTCCTATAAAATGTTAGTACAAATTATAAAATAAAAAATTTCACAAGACAAAGCAAACGATTAACTCAATTATTCACAAGTCAATAAAACTATAACTGAATCATTCTTTTAAATAGAAATGCCAATTTCCTTCAAACTAAAACCATAAATTAGTTTTATGTCACACTGAAAATTTCTCTTTATGTCAGCAGTTGGCATGTTAGCTATTACAGTGTAATAGAAACTTCATTTAAGCGAAATGCAAATGACTTTTTCTACTATAATAGCATATATCTGTATATGTGCATATACAGATGTATCTGTACATATATACAGATATATATGTACATATATATCTGTATATATATGCACATATACAGATACATATGCACATATACATTTTCCTGATGGTAGTTATGAGAAGCTGTAAGAAAACTACAAAACTACTAACTACCTCCCACCTTTTCTTATTTTTGTAGATGAGGTGGCTGAGGGGTCTCAGTTTGTTGCCCAGGCCGATCTCGAACTCCTGGGCTAAAGAGATCCTCTTGCCTTGATCTCCCAAAGTGCTGACATTACAGGTATGGGCCACTGCACCCTGCCAAAAAACCCCTACCTAATACTACACTCTGTATTTGTCAACTATCAAACCCTATGAACTCCCCAATTCACTACCCTTTACATTATCAACATCCTCTGAGGTTGTAGGCAGGATAATGGCCACATTACCTGGCAAAAGGGAATTAAAATTACAGATGGATTAAGGCTGCTAATCAACTATGAGATTACCCTGGATTATACAGGTGGGCTCAATGTAAGCATAAGTGTCCATATAAGTAGAAAAGGCAGGCAAGAGAGAGAACCAAAAAGACAGCAGTGTGAGAAGGACTTGGCCAAACCATGCTAGCTTTAAAGATGGAGGAAGGGGCCATGAACCAAGGAATACAGGCAACCCTAAAAGCTAGACAAGGCCAGGAACTAGATTCTCTCCTAGAGCCTACAGAAAGAAAGTGCTGCAGACACCCTGACATTAGCTAATGAAGGCTGATATTGGACTTCTGACCTCCAGATACTATAATAAATTTGTTTTAAGCCACAATATTTGTAGTAATTTGTTAAAACACAATAGGAAATTAATACATCTGAGTTCCAAGTTCCTCATAATCAATGTCATTGCTTCTTAGCCTGTTTGGTGCAACACCTAAGGACAATGACATCCTTTATTTATTTATTTATTTATGTATTTATTTATGTATTTATGTATTTATTTATTTATTTTTGAGACAGAGTCTCGCTCTGTTGCCCAGGCTGGAGTGCAGTGGCGCAATCTCGGCTCACTGCAAGCTCTGCCTCCTGGGTTCACGCCACTCTCCTGCCTCAGCCTCCTGAGTAGCTGGGACTACAGGTGTCTGCCACCACGCCCAGCTAATTTTTTGTATTTTTAGTGGAGATGGGGTTTCACCCTGTTACCCAGGATGGTCTTGATCTCCTGACCTCGTGATCCGCCCGCCTCGGCCTCCCAAAGTGCTGGGATTACAGGCATGAGCCACCGCGCCTGGCCAATGACATCCTTTAAAAGCTCTTGGCTACACTTGAATTCATCAGTTTCCTTTTAAAAGAGGAAGGTTTCTTCCCGTTCCCTCCCAGATCCCTAAGAGTGCTGCTTTATAGATGATTTCAGGCTCAGTTCTGAAGGTTGAAGAGTTTGTTGGGTTTGGGGGGAGGGGAGAAAAGGCGGCTAGATAGGAGGTCTACGGGCCTTCTGGGTCTGGTTCTTTAACTGCTCTGCTGCTTTTACAGCGCCACGGAGGCCGGGGCAGAGCGTGTCAATGAAACAAAGGACAAACATGAAACAAAGCGCCAGGGGCCATCGCGTCTTGATCAAATCTAAGAGCGATTCCAGTTAATGAGTAACATAACCCCACCACCTTTTTCATGGCTTTAATTATTACAGCCGGTAAGAAATATTCAAGCCATCCCTGTTTAGTGATGTTTTATTTACCCCTAAAGGCTAAAGTCTTCATTAAGTGCAGAAGAGTTGTGTTCAATTCAACACATATGGTGAGATCACAATCTGGCTTATTGTACTTTTTTAGTGTCTCTCCCTCTCCACACACACACACACACACACACACACACACACACACACACACACCCCCAAGGACTCTGAGTACACAGTATACAATCTCAATCTGGCAATATCACAATTTCACATTACCACAAAGATGATTTTAAAAAAAAATCTTATTTCTGAATAGTTTTCCTTATTCTCAATTTTTCTAGCACAAATCCATCTTCTCATAAGGCCATTTCCTACACTGATTAAAGCGCAAGTCACTCTTGCTACAAAGGAGTCTTTCTTTGGCCCCAAATGTTTCACTCACATACATGAAAACTGGCTAAGTTCCTGAATGGCACAGAGCCTTTTGGTTTGAGAAGCCTGACAAAATGTCTAAGTAGTAAAAAGAACTGGTAAAACGTGAGAGCCTGTTATTTATTGCAATTCACATATCCACACGATCAACAGCCATTACTTGCTTTTTTTTTTTTGGAGTGTGGAGACTTAACTCTGTCATGGAACTCCCTGATTATGGTATTTTCTGAAGTTCACAATGTTATGTATTCTAAAGGGAAAAAATTAACCAGCCATGGCTTTCCAGGTACAATCTTTGAGGAAGGAAGTGAGACTGTTTACCGTGTTTTCTATCAGAAAAGGAATGTTTTCAGCTCATCTGCACTTGGATCAATATTTTTATCTTTGGGTATCATTTGGCATTGCTGTCACTGGAGCTGCAAAAAACATGGGAGGAGCCAGGATAACCCAAAATTCTCATCCTGCACTTTGCAAAAGAGAGGACAAGCTGGGTGTCGCTCTGTCATGTGTGGTCCCACCTCCAGGAGCTTGGGCCAGGAGGGAACTGGGAATGCCTACGCCCATCAGCAATAGGCGTCCTGGGGGCACCTGGTCAGAAAGACACAGAGGAGGGGAGGGAGAAAGGTCCCTGCTCTCCTCTTTCATCGCAGAGATGGAGACAACTTCTGAGGAAGAGCTGGAATCCTGGGGTCAGAGGAGGCAGCCCAGGGGGAAATGCACATGGCCTGGGCCTCAATGCCGTTCCTTCAGAAAAAGGGGGTTACCACGTGGCTCTGTGGTGGCCCCAAGGTGGGAAGATGAACTTGGCTTTGTGTCTGATCATCCACTTTATTAGCAGGATCACATATCGTGGGACACAGCCTTTCTTCAGCTCCAGTTCTCAAGAAACCATTCCTGATAGCAATATAATTCTAAATGGGAGTAATAAAATGCATAATAAAGAGGCTGGGCACTACATTTTACAGAGGATGGGAAAGCAAAGTTGATTTTGTATGTGCAACTGTTCCTGTCAATGGACGAACAAGCCTGTGGGAAGGGACTGGGGCAGCAGAATCCCCTGGTGTGGCTCTGGCCTCAGGGTCCCCTGACTGTGTGCCTCCTCTCTCCTCTACCTACTGAGGTCCCCTGGGAGGGAGGAGAAGCCACCTGTAACCTCTTGCTGCTCAGGTATTAAAGCAGGGCTGATGAGGCCTGTGCCTCTGAGCTCCTCAATGCCCCAATGCTATTTTTATTATGTTCCCAGAATTAAATTCAAATAGCATCTTTAACATGCTTTAGTTCTGTGGGAAAAGGAAACACATCAATCATGCAATAACTATAAAAATTTAACATCCTGAAACCTGTTTTTACAAACTCTAAATAAAAAGTCAGCAATCTTAGTCTGCCATCACAAATCATTGTTCTTGACAATAAATAATGACAGTGGCTATTTTAAAGATTTCTTAAAATTAACATGAAAGGTGAATGAATGAATGAATGAATGAATGAAGAAACATGTCTATAGCAGGGATAAACAAATTAGCAAGCTCCTAAGTTGTTTCTGTTTATACAGCCTGCTTAAAGCTTTTGAGAGAAATATTACTTATGTTAAACGTATTTAATTATAGGATAGGAATTCCTTAAAACTATGGTCCAGTTTTATTTTTTGTTTTTGAGACAGGGTCTCACTCTGTCACCCAGGTTGGAGTGCAGTGGTGTGAACACAGCTTACTATAGCCTGGACCTCTTGGGGCTCCGGTGATCCTCTCACCTCAGCCTTCCAAGTTGCTGGAACTACAGGTGTGCACCATCATACTTGCGTCATTTTTTAGTATTTTTTTTGTAGAGATGGGATTTCACCATGTTGCCCAGGCTTGTCTCAAATTGCTGGGCTCAAGTGATCTGCCCGCCTCAGCCTCCCAAAGTGCTGGGAATACAGGCATGAGCCACCGCACCTGGCCAACAATTTCAGTTTTTAAAAAATTTTCCCATAGGTCTTATTTTTCTCATGCCCACAATACTACTTTTCTTTGGACCATTCTCAATTGCTCCATCTTGCTCAAGATGCAGACTCCAACAGCATGGGCCGATCCCATGTTAACTCCACCATTATGCTATTCAATATTTAAAGACATTGAACACATGCTCACATGTGTTCCATCTGACTTCTGTCCATCCAGAAGGCCCACAATAACCCTCTTTCAAACCCAGAGCTGGTCACTTTGGCACATGAATCTAAACAGTGCTTGGTATAACAGGATCATTTCGATTGCCAAATTTACTGGCAATCCTATGTTAAGCCCGCCTCATCTGTGAACTCATTGAGGTTATCCGTAAGTCCCAATTTCTAGTACAGATATTAAGCCACACCCCAGAACTGCTCCTATCACCTCCCTACTGGTGGCAATGGAGGCACTGATGAGCACCCTTTGGGTCAGACCTGTCCGCCTAGAAGTAACCTGGACTTACCGAGCTTGCTGCTAGCAATAAGAAGATGTACAACTTCTAAGAATCTTAATGTAAGACTAATTAAAAGAACAGGAAAAGAAATGAAATCTCCCTTAACAAGACTCGTTCCCTTGAGGAGATGCCTTCTCTTGCAGGGCACCTTGGAGGCAGAGCACACCTGATGTGCTTGCGTTGTAGAGACATTATCACTGTGCAACAAAAGAAGTTATTTATAGCTGCTTTGTCTTTATTTCCTAGGTCTAACCACCAACATCTCTACTTAGCCAGGTAGTGGCCTGGATTTGTTTGCTATAGTTACTGAGACTTGTGGCAAACATGGTTTGTATCATTAGGCTTTTTATTGTTTCATTCTGTTTTGGGGGTGTGTATGTGTTTATATTCAGATTTAAAATGTGTGCAAGTTGCCTAGAAACCAAAGTGCAGAATTCACAACCTAATGCATGCTAAACTGCAGCTGCTGGAAAACAACATGTTCCTTCACCTACAGTCTGGGCTGGGCTCATTCCTATCTACCCTGTCATTCAAGTTTGATGGTATCTAGTTTTCCAGGGAGTTTGGTTTAGTTATATCATCACTTTTGGTATAACTGGAAAGAAAGTGTTTTTTGTTTTTCACCTTGCTTAAAAGCCCATTTTTTCTCCCCAGAAAACTTAGGTTCTTCTCCTGCATCAGGACAGTACATATAACTTTCGGTGTGGGAGACACAGGCTCAAGAGGCAGAGAACTTGCTTGCATGGAGCATGGACGGACAGACAGCTGGATGGAAGGTTTCTCACATTACTGTATTTCCCACACTGAGAGCACCTTTCATCTAAGGAGCTCCACACCATCTCATACGTGCCTGAGGTGCCAACCTTCCCCACCACGGCATGACACTCAGGGTCTCAAGGCAGAAAGCCGGTCAAGATCACTGTAAATTAGGAAGTGAAGCCAAATAAACCCTTAGGAATGTATTAGCTTGCACTGAGAGGTACATTACTTACAGAAGCCCCTTCTACTGTTGCCACAATTCTTCAGGAGTAAACATGGCCCTTCCCCAGGAGCAGCTGAAGGCCCACAGACAGCCGCTGAAGAGGAACAAATAGTGCTCCAGGGTTTTTCTTTTCAGTTTCACTAGCTGGACCATTCCTACTCCTGACATGCTCTTTCCTAAGTCCTTCAGCAATAAGAAACTGTGCCCAGAACAAAAGTTATGTTTTATTTTATGCCACAAAATTAGGAGTGGAAAAGAAATGTGAATATCTTATGAGAAAAAAATGCAAGTTAAACTTCCTGGAAAAGACCTGAATTCATCGAGCTTTGGTGCTTGTATACTATAAGCTCAGACAATAAAATTCTACCCACTCTCTTTAACTGAATGCGGTAATACTTTTGACAACAACTTTTAGGTGTTAAGGAGAAAAATATTTTTCATGGTTAACTGTACAGCCTATCATCTTCTATCAATGAACACTAATCAGTTTTCTGGCTGAAATAAAGAATGACTTCAGAAAGAGTTCTTAAGATAAAATGGTTAGGGATTGATAAAGGAAAACCACCCCCCTTTAAAAAAATCAAAATAAAGGCTAAAAGGTGAGGTTAAAAAAAAATTATCCTGAAACTTCATAAAATAGCTATTTAAAACCAAATCAATAATACTGCTGTGAGGTCTTTTTAGAAAAAAATTAAAAGCCTCTATGGGTTTGCTACAATTTTCATGCCCACTCTTAGGCCGAAGACAGCTCATACATCTGTGGTGTTCAACTAACTAGCAACTTAGGTTCTGAATAAAAAGTACACAGAGATGTTACCACTTTCTGCAAGTAGCACACTGGAATGCATTATCTGCCACATCGCAGGGAGCATCCATCCCATGACAATGACATTGTCAAAAGATGGCACACGGGCTGCAGACTGCTAAGGCAAGCTTGTGGCCAGGCTGGAAGACTGACAAGATGAAAAGATCTCTAAAAACCCACAGTCCCTTCAGGGTGACTTTAAGCCAAGGTGCCCAGGCAGCAGCTGTCCCTCCATCTCTCAGCTGAGCTATGCTTGGCCACCTCTGAAACAAACTATAGTTTTATTCCCCACAAAAAAAAAAAAAAGAAGAAGAAGAAGAAAGAAGAACAAGAAAGGAGAAGAGGAGGAGGAAGAAGAGGAGGGCGGGGAGGAGGAGGAGAAATAAAACAAAACCCAACATTCTGACATTTACCGAAAGGAATGAAGTGCTGCTCTTGTTTATAAAGAGCAAGTAAACACATACTTTATGGCAGATATTTGAAGATAATTAAAAAGTAAGGAAACTTTTAAAAAAGATTAAATACCTTTAAAAGAGATGAAAGATTTTCTCTCACCCCAACCCCCAACTATGATTCTTGTCATTTAAAGGGCAACTACTATTAGGAATTTGTTTAAAAGTTGGAATTTTTTTTCCAAAGGCAAAGATTTAAAGCAAGTAAGACCTATCAGATAAATTCCATCTTCATGAATTATAACTTAAAGAAATAAAGCATTTTATTTTCATGCTTTCAAATATGAAATGTTTTAAAATATCCTGAGAAATCAGTGGTAAAATCTTAAGAAAGCAGGCAAGATCAGTGGAAGATTCCACCTGTCCTCAAGCCTAGGCTTAGGGAAAATGAGATCACAGAAGATCATATGCACATCCTCACAAAGGAACCTTTAAACAGGACAAAAATTCTTAAAGCCATCTAAATCACTAGACAGCAAAAATCTAGGGAGATTTAAAACACAAATATTTGCATAATCCCTTCTATTCAAGAAAACTCAGTGTGACCACCATCACGGAAACCTCTCCCGGGGGTCTACAATCACCACCCTCAGACCTATTTTCTGGGTAAAGCATCTGAAAGCATGTGGTAGGAGGGAAGTCTGTCATAACTGAGTGAATGACTGGGGGCCGGTGCCTGCTTTTACTGACAAGCAAGTAAGGCCACACAGCAATTTCTTTTAAAAAAAAAAATTATCTGGGCTGGGCGCAGTGGCTCATGCCTGTAATCCCAGCACTTTGGGAGGCTGAGGCGGGCAGATCACCCGAGGTTGGGAGTTCAAGACCAGCCTGACCAACATGGAGAAACGTCGTCTCTACTAAAAAAAACACAAAATTAGCCGGGCATGGTGGTGCATGCCTGTAATCCCAGCTACTCAGGAGGCTGAGGCAGGAGAATCACTTGAACCCAGGAGCCGGAGGTTGCGGTGAGTCGAGATCGCGCCACTGCACTCCAGCCTGGGCAACAAGAGTGAAACTCCGTCTCAAAAAAAAAAAAAAAAAAAAAAAAATTATCTGAAGCTGGTGTCAAAGAGATTTATTTTAAAAAACAGCAAATCACTAATACAAAGGAAATTCCTTAGAGATTTACTACCCACCTTAGATACCTTTACTTAGATTTTTCAAGATGTTCCAACTGGCCCTGAACTTGATTGCATCAAACTGTTAGGTCTGGCTGCTGACTGCTCCTACGAGATACATCACAGTAGCAGACTTTCCCAACATGCCAACAATTAATGTCCAGGTTCAGGAGAAAACTGGTATGTCATCAATGTAGGGATGGTTTTCTTTCAACCAAACACCGCATGTTCTCACTCATAGGTGGGAACTGAACAATGAGAACACACAGAAACAGGGTGGAGAACATCACACATGAGGGCCTGTCATGGGGTGGGGGACAGGGGGAGGGATAGCATTAGGAGAAATACCTAACGTAAATGATGGGTTGATGGGTGCAGCAAACCAACATGGCACATGTATACCTATGTAACAAGGCTGCACATGTACCCTAGAACTTAAAAGTATAAAAAAAAAAAGAAAAAAGAAAAAGAAATGGTTTTCTTTCAAATATTAAATGAAATGTTGGGTGTTATTGGATGTCTTCCCACTTCTCTCCCAAGTTCATAACAAAACCTGAATCCTATCAATCAATCCAATGCAGCGATTAGAGGAAATCCCAGCAAGGCCCGCTTCTCAAGCTCCTCTTCTGAGAGATCTGTATCAGCAAACCAGGATCCGCTTTATCTCAGTGTGCTTCATGTTGAGTCAAAGACTGTCAGTTGATCAGAATTAAGAGCAAACTTGATCCAACCTTTCCCTATTAAAAACACAAGGGTATTTACATCTTCCAAACAAATGCCTTCAGCCCATATAAAAACTGATGAGCCAAAATGAGGCCTCGCAGGCCACTGTGTGTGATTCAAGGGAAAAATTATTAATATCCAAGTAGAGTTTCATGATTATCTCTCCTTTTCAAATTGTTTCAACCTCAGCCCTCATGCCATTCCTGACCCATGTATAATTCTCAAATTATAACAAGCATAGTCTCAAATCCTCTCATCTAAATGACCTGTACAGACACTTAAGTAGCATTTACCCATTTGGTAGATTCTTTGGTATTTCCTAATACTATTCTATCAAACCCACCTATATTGCAAGGAAGGAGAAAATGGGAGAAAACATGTCTTAATGGGTGTCTGGGTCTATTTTCCCTTGTCAAAGATCTCCTTTATGAAGACACCTGTCCAAATTACTATATAAAAGTACAGTAAAAATAAAGTGGAAGCAATCGCTACCTACATCTTGGCTTCAAGCAAAAAATAATAATATCACTATGTCTCAAATATAACTGAAAACTCCCTTGTTTTCAAATAGGTACCCTGGAATAAAGCAGTATCAACGTCAGGACTCAGAACCAAACCTCTAATGGAAGACAAGGCAGGGAAGTGTCTTCAGTACGTCATTTAGACAGCAATTCTGTCATCATCAATGACCTCATAGAACTAACAGCTGACAGCAAAGCAAGGGGAGAAAACAATATATAAGATTTTTAAATCTCCACTGGGTTAATCAAATAATATAATTTGATATAAATTTATTTTCACAGTATCCCCAAATTTAACTGCTCACAAATGAAATTGGGGATGTTTAACTTCTGAATATACAGAATGATTTCTGTGACTTCTATATGTAGAATCCTTATGTATTTCATACTCTTATTTCTATAATGTTACAAAAGAAAGTAAATACGAAACACTGTATTGTGATTTGCTGAACCCTGACAAAGACTGAATTCAGAGATAATTTTTAAATGTCAAAATTTTCCCATGTGGCCTTTTTGATGAAAGACATATTAAGTAGAATACAGGCTTTATTATTAATTATAGTGTCATATAATTAACCTACTATTTCATTTTTACGAAGGAGGAAACTTCAGTTAGGGAACTGTAGCTTCTTTAGAAATGGAACCTTTTCTAAAGAAGGTTCTAAATGGAACCTTTCTAAACATGAAGAATCACACCGAATGATGGAGACAGAACCACATACACATGAGCCTATCAATTCTGGCTCATCATATCACCTATCAAAGAATGGTAGAGAAACACAACAGGGAGGGAGGAGAGGGAAACTGAATGAGTACATTTTGCTGGAAGGAAGGAATCACCACTTGGGGTTTTAGGGGGTAAGAGAGGAGAATGGAGAGACATGCTGAGCACACGGCACCAGAACAAACAGGTGGAGGAGACGTTAGTACTAGAAAGAGGAACAAAAGTACAAGAGAAAAAGGCGTAGAACAAAAGAAGAGGTGAAATGAGGACACAGCGGACTTATATCTGTTTGGCCAACTCTAGACTCCATGGACTAGTGGTAAGGAACCGTCTCCGAGATTAACAGCACATAGCACAGGAGCTATTCTTAGCTGGCTGTGCTGGCTGAAGCTGCAGGCACCTTCCCCCAACCATGTCAGGTGTGCTTCCAACTGCACTTTTTCCAACTGCAATCTCCCTGAACAATACGTGGCCATCCCAAAAACAGCCATTCTAAAATGAACTCTAGTGTTCTAGCACTTGGCACAGTATCAGAAGAATCCTTATCCCCATTACACACACCTATACATGCACGTGCCCATCACATAGCCTGGTCAGAAAAGAGCTCTGGGGCTCTCTCAGGGCTGCACGTCCTGTAACATCACTGATGAGGCTGTTTTGTCATAAAATAAAAGCACAGAGGTGGGAACAACTCCAAACCACCCTCCCCTCACTTAGTCATGTATTTACCTACTGATTCGGGTGCCAGTTATTTATTCCTAAGTAACACCTAGTATTTACTAGCTACAAAACAGGCTCTGTTGCAGGTGAAGTATTCCAAAGTGAGGTTTTGTGCCTAGAGCAGAGTAGCCTGGGAGAACATCAGCTCCTCAAGAGAAACATTCTCCAACTAGCCCACTGTACACCCAAGGTGAAGGACCCTCTGGTAGTGCACATCGCTACCTTTCACTGGCTCACCATAGGACAGAGGAGAACGTTTTCACATTTCACTCTCTGGCTTTTGTTTCAGTAATACCTTTGAATGGCAGAGTTTACTTAACAGATAACATATCTGAAAGCCTCACTTGAAAACCAATACTGCAGTATCTGCTTCATTTCCCTGGGAGGTGGACAGGCTTCCTGATGGGCCATGCGAGGTCTGCCAGTCTGTCTGGCCCAGAACAGCTCCCCTGCACCTGTGAACACCTGGCTGGCCACAGCACTCAAGCCAAGAGGCCTATCTACCACTCCAGGTGGGGGTGGCCTGAAAAGGAAGGGCCAGAAGCAGGTGGCCTCCGCTGGCCAGGTGCAGTGGGGTTTTTCTCAGACACACACGATAAAGTGTGTTTGCAGGCTCACCGCGAGTCCTGCTGGAGGGTTTCAGGGCCCCCCAGTTAGTTTGCTTTCCTGGGACATGTACCTTCTGATCATGCCCCTTTCCATGTTATGGTTAATGTAACAGGATGAGAGAAACCACAAAGTACAAAAAGCTACAGGACACTGAGCCACTTATTCATGCCCCTGTAAGCACTGAAAAAAGCTGTCTTTAGCAGAAACACATGTAATCAAAAGAAGAGGCGGGGGCTCTGCAACATCAAAGCCCCTCAGTTGTGGCACATGGTCCACAAACAGGATAATCCTCCAGTTATCTGGGACAAGTCAAAAGACAAGAGGAGCAAACAGTGTTCACTTGTTTGAACTGGGACACATTTCCAAAAGGGAGCATGAAATGACATGATCCAGCAGCAGCTTAGGGAGCTTATGTTTTAATTCCCCCCTACCCGGAGAATTGGGCTTGAACAGGATTTAAGGTGCACAGGTGAGCTTTAGCAATTCATCAGTTACGTGTAGAGTAGTAAAATCCAACAGCCCCCTTTGATCTGCAAAAGTGTGCAGTTCTGTCCTCACTCCCCACCAGTTGGCCACTGTCGGGGCATTGGCACAGAGCTGGGCTCTTGTGCTTTGATAGATGGTGATGTTTAAATCGGGTATCAGTTTCTATTAAAAAATGCTGAGGGACTTAGCTTCTAATCACACTAAAATGAAGACCTAGATGACGTCGTGTTCTGGCATTCTGGGTACACGTGAAGAATGCCCACCCAGAACACGCTCCGTGATTGGATGTTTAGGAGAGAAGAGAAACTACTTCACTTTCATGACATTCTTTTTAAACTAAAAGAGTAGACATGTGAAGAACAAAGGCAGACCGACGCACTGACTTCACTTCACTAAATACATACTGGTAAATGCAGAGAAATCTATTAACTGCCAAAATAATTGACATTCTTTGGCCACACATATTTATATTTAACACTTTGTGCTGTTAACACCACCAGAGCTCATGTCATGTGGGGGTGCATGTGACTGCACACCCAGGGTAAAACTGCACACTGTGAACACCACACTTTCCACTAGCCTGGGATCAAGCCTAGCCGAGAAGGGTCGGAAAAGCCAGCCAGGCCAGACAACATAGTGGAAATACTAGAGAGGAGGCAAAGTATCAGTTATACTTCTTTCAGGATTTGATTATGCTACTTTGAAGTGAGGACTATTTGCATTTTAATAAAAGCCAGAAAGCAGGAGACAGCTGTGTAACTGCATATTTCTTAGAAATAAGTTGAGTATCCATTTCAGTGTAACCCATAAAGTAGAGCAGAAATAGACCCACGGTTAACTGCTGAACCTTGAAGCTCATCTTCCATAATTTCCATATTGCGCCTACAAACTAAACACACAAGTCATGATGGGGAGCTGGCAGTGTCCCCTGAGATTGTGAAATGGATGCCTGTTTGATTCATGTTCAGAGAGGAAGAAGAGACACAGAGAGGAAGAAGGATGGCTGCTGCCAGTTTTTACATCACTGGCCACATGCAGAAAGGCAAAGGTAAAGGACGAATGCACAAACCTTCCTCTCACAGGCCGACACGATCCCTTCATGAGGCTCAGACGCTGCTCTGCACTTACAGCCATTTACTCCAGGGCACAGGAGATGGTTATCAAATGGCATCAGTTAAGGTATACATATCCCCAGGACTACAGCTGCAGTTAAATGCTGAATTCCAGTACTCATGGTCAATGAAGTTACTTTTTATGAAATGTACCAAACAGATCTTTCCAAAAAAGCAGAATTTCAAAATAACTGAATTCAATTATTTTTTTAAAAAGTAGCCTGCATGAAACCACCTTTGAAGTCACAAAGTCAAAGTCACAAATATATAACACACTCCCATTCTTCTTCAATAATTATTCTTCTTAAAAGACAATCAAAATACTAAAAGTAGCTGTTTGAGTGACTGGATTACTGGTAATTTTGAAATTTCTTCTTTATACCTTCCCATATTTTCAGAATTTTCTCTAACAGACAGTATCACTTTGATATTCAGGGGGAAAAAAAGTTAAATTTCTTATCTTGAGTTGGTTTAAAACAAGAAACTAAATATGCTGAACTGTAATAAAAATACAGGAAAGGTATCACACCAGAAAACAAAGCTTGGTTACTTTATGCAGAGACCAGAATCATACCACGGCTGCAATGGTCAACTCAGCACTCAAATCCAGATTTCAACAACTTGAGCAACATGAACTGGACTCCCAGGGGGCCTCCCTACTTAGGAGTGCTGGGCACATCATCAGTAATGCCACTCGTCTCCCAGGACAAGCACTACGAAAGAGAGGCCAGACTATCACCTGGATTTCATATTAACAGATTTGGTTATTATAAATTAAATTGAAATGAATTTCAACCTCCTTCCCTTGAGTAACTTTCCTTTTTAAATTCTCACCATGCCCCTGATAAGCTGCTGGAGAAGATGCTTACAAAACACTGAAATGCCCAAAATATAAATAACAAATGAAAGAAGGACAACAAATACTGGAAAACTTAGAAACTCCAATCAGTGCTGAAACAGGAGCTGCTAACACATGGCGTCTCTCAAATTCTGGGGGTGAAGGAGTGACTGGCATGGCACTGAATGGATGGCAGGTGTGAGGGCCCAGGAGGGTGACACGCAGCACACAAAAAAGAAACGGCACTTACACTTGAGGATCTCGAGTAACTTTACCCTACTGAGAAAACACAGGCTTTGGAAGGGGCCACACCGGTTTACAGGGCATGGCTCCTCATCAGTAACACACGCAGACAAAAGGACAAAGGCCAGGAAAATTCAGACTGGTAGAATGATTTAATGTATACATCTACACAATGCCCATAAGGAATTCAGTAATGTCCACCTGAGGCCTGCCAGCCTGATTGCCTCTCACCCTCACCTCTTCTCAGAAATGTGTGGCTGGTCTTCTGGCACCCCCAGTTTCCCCAAGAGAGTGCACGGTGACAGGAGATTTCATGTTGGTCACGGCAGCAAGTATAGAGGAACACATCCTAGGGAGTCCCAGGCAAGCCCCTGAGAGAATCAGTTTTCAGCAAACGAGGACAGCTCAATGCCACACAGCACCTGCCCACACAGCTACCTGGAAACTCTGCCCCACGTGCGTTCCTCACCAGCTGGCGCTGCCTTCCAGACACACTAGGCTAGTATCTCAGTAATATGGACCAAAACACTGCGGACATCTGGGGCCAATGGCTCTCGCGGAATTCTTGGATAACCTAACACAAATAATGTACACAATTGGGCAGGGAAATTCTAATACAACGCTCTATCTACAATAGAAAGCGGAATTAAAAGAAAAGTGAGTTATAAAGCATTAATATGGACGTCAATATTTACAAGCTGATGCCTGAGTACCCTATTAAATACAACAGTGAAGCAGTGGGCTGCCTGGAGAATCCCCACTAACACACAGCTGTTAATGCAAACTGAAGCAGCTGTGGCAGGTGGTCACTCAGACATCACAAATGCATTCTCACTGCAAAAGAGATTTTCTGAAATGGCAAGTAACTCTTGGAAAAATTCAACAAAATACAATCTTCCCAGATTTACCCTTCAGACTCATTCCCAGAAACCTGAGTCAATATTAAAACTGTGTACATAAAAGAGTTTCTAAGCCCAAATATTAGACACCAGTTTTTCACCTGTACAGCTCTCCAGCTGGCACCTGAAGGCTGTGTGGGTAGTGGCGTAATTCTCCAGTCTGCTGGAATGCACTGTGCACCACAGGCATAGTGCGCCTGGACTCCACACACCCATGGCCAAAGCACCCCGATCACAAAGCACCCACATCACTCCCACGAGGGTGATTCTGCCCTATGAGAACCGTTCCTTTATAACAAACCGCCACCACATGACAAAAGCGCCTCTGGAGGCCAAAATAATTGATGTAAATTGTGTTCAGTTGAGGTTGTTTATTCAGATATCAGACCCTAAGAAAATCATCTCTGTCACTATTTTCCTCCCATGAACTTCTGGCACTGGGCACCTGGGTGCTAGGTGTGAACTGGAATGCCTCTCATCTTTTCCTCTTGACAGACTGCATGCCCCGCTTCAGAATATTTGGACAAGCACAAATTTGAAAGATAAACAGGCCTGCAATGAGTGTTCTGAGGCTTATGATTCTGCTGAGACCCAAAGGGTGGTCCTGAACTTCACCCACGACGAGAGGGTTATTTCACCGGAATGCTCTGTCATGACTGATGATACGACTTATTTAGAAAAATAGGTTCACTTGATTTGCTCATTGCCAAAATTAAAAATACCTGCAAATTCTAGAATAAGCAAAAATAATGAGAAACTCTGGTCATTTGGACTTGAAAACGTAGTAACCCCTGCCATGTTCTAATGATGTGATAAAGTTTCCTGCACAACTTTTGCAAGGCTTTTGGAGATAGCCTAGATTCATACAGATACTGCTAGTTGCATTTTTAATAAAGAATCCTTAAAAGCTACCAAATTTTAACACCTAGAACTTCACTATTTAATTATTTAAAGCATCCCAAAACATGGCTCTACAGACACATGTGTCTTTTCTATATTAAAACAATGTGTATAATCAGAAATACAAACTGACAAACATTGGTTTGAGTAACAGAACTAAAAAAAAGAATTCAAAATACCAAAAAAATCACTTCTCAAAGTAAACTTAATTTAGACAATATCACATACACACATCAACTCAATACTTTATATCAAGTCCACAAGAAAAAAACATAATTAAATGGAATGTGTTTAACTGTTGCATGCATGACTGGTGGTAGAACCTAGAGAGTAGGGAGGATAGGCATCAAAGACTACAAGTTTATTTATTTTATTATTCTATTTTATTATTTTTTGAGACAGGGTCTCACTCTGGCTCTGTCACCCACACTGGGGTATAGTGGTGTGGTCACAGCTCACTGCAGCCTTGAACTCCTGGGCTCAAGCGATCCTCCCACCTCAGCCTCCCAAGTAGCTGGAACCACAGGTGCATGCCACCGTATCCAGCTAACTTTTGTATTTTTTTATAGAGATGGGGTTTCGCCATGTTGCCTAGGCTGGTCTCGAACTCCTAGGTTCAAGTGATCCACCCGCCTCAGCTCCCAAAGTACTGGGATTACAAGCGTGAGCCACCACTCCCAGCCTACAGTTTTAATTAACATGTGTTAACAATGCTTGAAAAACTGTAAATACCTTAAAATAGTTCCTAGCTTTCTTCTGTACCTAAGAATATAAAACAAATCAACAGTTAAGGTTATATTCCCTACAGCTCATGGCAAAGATGTGGAGAAACTGGGACCCTTGTTCATCACTGGTGGGAAGGTAATGTGGTATAGCCACTTTGGAAAACAATCTAGGCTTCTTAAATCACTCCATTTACTCAACTGCTCATATAAATTTACTCAACTTACGTGACTCCTAGGTCATCTATCGGAGAGAGGTAAAAGCACATGTTCATTTAACAACTCATCTGTACTTACTGCAGCATTACTACAGCCCTAAACTGGAAATAACCCAAATGTGCATCAACTGGTGAACAGACAGATAAAATGTGGTGTAACCATAAAATGGAATA
Organism: Pan paniscus; assembly: GCF_029289425.2. NCBI lineage: Eukaryota > Metazoa > Chordata > Mammalia > Primates > Hominidae > Pan > Pan paniscus. The sequence goes on from NC_073260.2 coordinate 44,422,919, forward strand.
CTGTCCAGGAATAAAGGGAACACAGCGATACACACTGCGACATGCATGCACCTCAAAACGTTATGCTAAGTGAAAGAAAACAAACACGGAAGACCATGTATTATATGATTCCACTGATATGAAATGTCCAGAAAATGCAAATCTACAGAAACAAGAAGGAGATTTACAGGTTGCCTAGGGATGAGGAGAGGGGGAAATAGGCAGTGATTAGTGATGGACGCCAGGGGTTTCTCTGGGATGATGGAAATGTTTTAAAACTAGATTGTGGTGATGGTTGCACAACTTAGCTAACTTACTTAAAATCAGTGAATTGTTTATGGCATGTAAATTACGCCTTAAAGTTGTTAAAAACATATATATACATATAAAGAACCTGTGCTGAAGCCCTGGGTAACTATGAAGTGTTAAATCTATATTCCGGTTTTCTCTTACTTTCTTGACTTCAGAGTGGAAAAGATGACATCAGTCCATTAGCATTATGAGAATGCAGAATTTTGCTATTCAATTTCCTCTAAAGATAATAAAGGAACACGGGGGAGGGAGGCATGCAGGGGAGCAAATAAATCTGCTCTTTCCTCATTATGGAGTTCAAACTGGGTCACAGCCCTATTAGGCTTAACCACGCGGAGCTTACTTATTACTGCTTGCTGCCGGCGGAGGCAGTGCTGGGGCCTGGGAACTGGCAGAGTCCAGTGATGATCATGACCACTGCCCTAGGAACACAGGACTTTTAGAATGGGCAAACCCAAGCAAGACACCTAGGCTAAGCATAATGGGCACTCTGAACAATTAGGAAATGACACTACAGAAATTCTTATCTTTAGCTCATGTAACCTAAAACCTTACACAAGTCACTTACCTCCCAAACTTCAAAGTTATGTTTTATTTGTTAAAATCACTATCAACTTAATAATTATACAAAACGAAAATACCAATGTGGTAAGCAGGCAGCCCATGCCCAATAATCTAAGACGACCTTTCTTGCACCTTTTCTCCCAACTCCTGATGAATTAACTTTTGCCAAGTACCTACTAAACTCACTGCTTTGCTCAGTGGGGTCAGCTCTGGCAGCTAACCTACCAGCTCTGCTTTGCAGACTCATCAACAACTCCTGTCTGTCTGACAAGGCACTGAGCCGTATCCAGCACTGTTGCTGTGGACAAGGAAGTAGCAATGGGCCACGTCTGCAGTGGCTGTGGGCTGACAGTATCTGTTAACAGAAGGCTGGAAGGAGTAGGGGGACACCAGCATATGTAATGGCCTCTGCTGGGAAAATGGATCACGGGAGAAGGAAGAGCAAGGACAAGCCAGAATTTCTGACCATCCAAAAGCCAGGACACCAAGACTGCCCCAGCCATAAGACCATGACACATGCACCAGGTGCAGCAGGTGAGCACTGTAGACCATCTTTTACTCCCTGTGGAAAAGCTATTGAGAATGGTTCTAGCATAAAGAAAAGACAAATATTTAAGTTGATGGAGATCCCAAATATAATGATTTGATTTTTATAAATTATATGATGGTACTAAATCACATGTACCCTAAAACTATGTATATCTATTATCCATCAATAACAAATAAATAAATATGAAGCTAATAAAGTAAAACAGTTCATTGGCCTAAGGGGAAAAAAAGGTTTTGAATAGGAAAGCAAAATAATAACAAGTATGATAAGAGGGCCAATCTGATAGAAATGGTTGGAATTATTTTTAGCTGAAGTCGATAGGATGAAAATCTAACCGTATGAAAAGTGAAATGCTGTGGAAGAGTAGAGGAAGCAGGCGGAAACGCTATATTTATCCCCTCCCCTCCCACCATTCCCTTGAGTATTTCCTTTATTTTGAGAAGAAAGCAATAAAATTATTCTCCATACCAACATTCTCCCTCCTCTCAGAGACACTCTGGCAAACAAACCGGCCAAAGGCCTCATGGAACGTGGGGCCACATGCTCAGGCTCAGAGTACAAAACTACTGCCAGCTCTTGGGCGGTCGGTACTCGCACAGGGGTCAAATACCATATCTAGAAACGGCTCTGGCCAATGACCAGGTGGCGTTTCCCTAGGCCTAGGAGATCCCTGGTCACTCTCAAGGCTGAGGGGAAGAACAGCACAGCCTGGAGAAAACAATGAGAATGCTCCCGAGGCCTCATGGAGGCAGTGCTGCCAGTGGCTGCTCACGAGCTTGTGGCTGAACTGCTGCTCTCTGTTGACAAAGGTAAGGATATTCCAACAAGGACATGGACTATGGAAAACAACTGGTGGCATTTTCCTCATGATTCATTCCTATCCTACGTTCTCTCTCATTCCTGACTCTCCATTTAAAATAAACTTCTCAAGGAAAAGCAGGGATCAGGTGGGGAAAAACAGCAACCTGCCTGGATGATAGAGCCGGCTGGCTGATCTAACATTTGACATGAAAATTATCCGACATAAAACCATAATTTCTTTTCCCATAAAAAATTCAAGCATGCTCATAATTTACAGGGCATGTGGAGTTTCAGCCCTTAGCAATTAGGAAGCCAGTGTCGGTCCACTGGGCTTTATCCAATGACCCTTTTAACTACTTGAAAATGATGTCTGATTATCAAGTAATGTTATGGCTTACCTATAAAAACTTCTTTTCAAAAATATTGATCCTTGACTACATAAGCAAGGCCTTTCTGAGAAGCCTTTTTAAATCATGCATAACCCATTACTCATAGCTGGGACAAACACTGGACCCATTTCTTCTGTGACTAAGTGGGTTTCTGTTAGTCAGCGCTCAGGGAAACTTATTAACGATCCAGAGCCAATTCCACACAAGAATAATAGTTACTGCAAACTCAGACCTCTGTAGTTGCTGGGAGGCGGGGGTCAGGGGAGATCTCAACACTTGTTGTTGAAAGCTTTCTGGAATTCTTCAGTTGCTCAGGACACCAGCAAGCATTTTTTTGTGGATAACCAGACTTTTTGTAAATTGAGCTCGCAAAGACCTCAACCAAAATCAGTAAAACAGCTCTAGTGACTTCAACTAAAACTCCCTTTGGAGGAGCCGACTGGAAACTTCCAACTGAACCTGAGGCAGTATTTGACTAGGGCAGAGTGGCCCCATGGGGCAGCTTCCCGGGTCTGCCTGGGAGGCAGGCGTCCTCTGCACCTGTGGCTGGGACCCACTAGAGAAGTGACTGGGCTGCTTTCCCAGTCTTAATGCTGGGGACACTTCAGCTGGCCCACATCCGCCACACTGATGTTCCAAACGTGTCCTCATCGTCATTCTTCCTGCAGCTACACTTCCTGGTCTCTCCTATCAGCTCTCAGGAACATCTTCTGTTCCCATAACACACCACAGATAACAAATGACTTTAAGTCTGAAAACAGTACTGGAAAAGCCCATTCCCCAGTAACGTTAATTACTACTGTCTGCGACCCATGATCCAGGGGCAGCTCTGTGCAAAATGTTTTCCCGAGAAGTCTGTTTTGCAGATGAGGAAACTGAGACTTAGAGAAGCGAGTCGGTCCAGCGTGAAAAAGCCGGTGAGGGGCAAAAAGGTGGGATTTCAATCAGTTTGTCTGATCACAAACCCATGTCATTCCGGACTATAGCGGGGAGAAAGGTACCTTAAGATCTCAATTTAACCCTAATAGCACAGGTGACCCACAGCATCAGCTGCAGCCATGGCCAAAGTTCTATGGAAAAATAAGTTAATGGAAACCACACATGTTCTGGGCAAGGGGGGAAATGTTTCCATCCACAACAGACAAACATTTTTCTTGCTAAGAAAACTACATCAAAAAACTTCTTGGGAAGTAAAACACTCTCAACAAATAAACTATTTCTACTGAGCTATTGTTAAAACGGCTGCTTTATTTTGAGTGATTTCTAACATATTAAGATAGATAATAATGAACTGTCTTTAAAAAAAAACAAAATAGGCCAGACGTGGTGGCTTACGCCCGTAATCCCAGCACTTTGGGAGGCCAAGGCGGGCGGATCATGAGGTCAGGAAATCGAGGCCATCCTGGCTAACACGGTGAAACCCCATCTCTACTAAAAATACAAAAAAAATTAGCCAGGCATGGTGGCGGGCACCTGTAGTCCCAGCTACCCAGGAGGCTGAGGCAGGAGAATCGCTTGAACCCAAGAGGTGGAGGTTGCAGTGAACCAAGATCGCACCATTGCACTCCAGCCTGGCGACAGAGACCCCATCTCAAAAATAATAATATAAGGATGTATTCCCAAATATGCTGGCAACAGTTTTTCAGAGGAAAAAAACCCCACTAAGAATACCATAGAGGCACTTTCTGTTTTATTCTTAACCTTCATGTAAATGACATACCTCACCCTCTAGACACCTGGAACATCATTTTGAAGAGAAGGAATAACACTGAAGTCCACACATGTTTATAATATGCCTCCTCTCTTTCTCTGTAACACTGTATGATCTCAAAACAGGTTTGATACAAAGAAGAAAAAAAAAGCTGAGACAAAATCTACAACAATCACTTGCGACTACTCTCTTCTCCCCTCCCATTGAATAATCTGAACCAAGAGCAAGAGGCCTGTAGCAGTGTCTGACTTCTTCTCTTCTATGACCTTGAACTCCATCAGGGGTTCCCAAGAAAGTGAAAATGAGGTTAAGCAAATCTAAACAGAAACAGTCCTTCTTCGCCTTCTCTTCTGGAGCCGGTTTGCTTGCTCCACCTTTACACTTCCCACTGAGCCTCTCCCTGGGATGGCTCCTGATGACAGTGACTCTTCCATAAACGAGGGCAGTTCTCCAGAAACCAAGGCGTCGGTCAGACCGTGAATCAAGAGTTAGATGCACACAGCGATGTAGCTTCAATCCAAGATGGGAGACTGTGGTCACACAGCAGGCCCCAGCCCAAACCTGCCCCCTGCTCAGAGGACAAAGGCCAATTAGACTCTCTGTGTGTGTGCGCACATGTGCATGCTTGTATGCACACACACCCACACAAGCTACACATGCATGCTGGTACATCACTAATCCTCTGCTGGAAGATACTTCGGCATCACTTAAATTTGTCTTATGATAATCTGATGTTCTGTGATTAGGTAATGCTATTGTTGACCAAGTCATTAAATTAATCTTCAATAAAGACTCAAGGATGCCAGGATCCTCAAGGCAGGGAAAGGCAGGTGCCTTTTCCCAGAGCCTTTCATTTTGCTAAGAAGGAGGAGAGGAAGCTTTCTGCAAGTCTGAATCAGCTCAGTACTTGCCTTTTCTTGCCACCTGCCCACTTCAGTATCTGCCAGTTGTGTTAGAGAGAAAATATGTCTTTTTCCCTAAGCCAGACTATTCCTACCCATTTTGCCCTGCCAGTAACACACAAGAGTTCTGGGGCACTAATCCCTTCACAATCCAAGTTTTGGGGAATGAGGGTAGTTTGATCTGGCCTATGAACAAACAGCCAAGTTAGACAGACTGCAGAAACTCTAAAATTGCAATATATCAAGGTATGAATATATATAAACATGAAAATCAGCTTTGCATTTTAGAAAACAATACGAACATATATATTTACAAATACCAGCACAGACTGGTGAAAAGGTCATTTGTGAGAGTGCCATTACTGCATTTCAAAACAAAATGTCAATTTATCTGGTCATGCTTATGTCTGACTTTTTTTTTTTTTTTTTTTTTTGAGACAAGGTCTCACTCTGTTGCCCAGGCTGGAGTACAGTGGCACAATCTCGGCTTAACTGCAACCTCCACCTCCCAGGCTCAGGCAATCCTCCCACCTCAGCCTCCTGAGTAGCTGGGACCACAGCCATGCACCACCACACCTGGCTAATTTTTGCATTTTTAGTAGAGACGGGGTTTCACCATGTTGCCGAGGTTGGTCTTGAACTCCTGAGCTCAAGCGATCCACCTGCCTCAGCCTCCCAAAGTGCTGAAACTATAGGCGTGAGCCATCATGCCTGGCCCTATATTTCATTTTTTTTTTAAATAATACTGTCATGTCACAGTTGGTCTATAACAAGCATCACAAAAATGTCAAATAATCTGTGCCTTGTAAAATCCACTAATGTAACATGAAAAGCACAATTTGACATCAACCCATGCAGTGAACCCAGCTGTGTTACTATAGAATCCTTATCTGCTCTTTGGAATGACTGATCTCTCAAAATCTGACTCAGTTTACTCCTAGCCCAAATGGAAAAGTCCTCAGTAAGCCAGGAAACAGCCCTCCCTTTGGATGTGTGTCTAGTCTACAAAGGATGGCCTTCTGGGGTACCATCTTGTGTCTCCCAGACCTTTCCCTGTCTCCCTCAGTGTCTGTGCCCCACAATACAACAAAGGCCACCTGGACACATCTCTCCTTACCTGGAACCCAAAGCAGCTCTGCCTCCACGCCTGCCTTGGGGAGCTACCTGGGCAGACAGCTGGAAAAAGCAAGAGGAGACCCAGGCTCTAGTTCCAGGCCAGCATGCAGGCCTGGGAATCAACTTCTCAGGGCCTCTGCATTCTCATATGTGAAACAAGGACTTGAATTAGAGAAGCTTGTGAGGTCTTTCCCAGCTCTCACAACTCCAGCCTTGGACAACTTTCCAAACAAAGTGCTCAACTGAAACTTCAGGTGTTCCTCCGTGGCAATCCTTCTCCTCTTCCTTCTCCTTAGGACTAGCACATGCATCTATGGAGGACCTCTAGTAGCTTTCATAACATTCTACTCACTAGCACACTCCTCCACGTGCTTGGGTTATAATCTTCCAGTTATTTTAGACAGCTTCTTGCTGGTGGTGACTTTATTTTCTCAAGTTGCCTGAACTTTTCAGTTCTTCCTGATGGTCTGTGCAGCACCATGGTACCAAAATGAGATTTCCACAGGTCAAAAGCACTATGTTCTCTTTAACATTTAGAAGCTCAACATGACCAAGAATCATTTCAGAGAAAATAATCATTTCACAGAAAACTAGAGTGCACTTTTGTCATGAAATACACTGCAACACTGCAACTGTGTTTAGCAAAAGGATAACAGGTAGCTGGAACCTTCCTTTAGACAGAAAACTTCAATGTGATGATGCAGATGGGCCCAATCTTAAGTGCCTTTCATTAGCTGGGTATTTGCAAAAGCTCCAACAGCCTTTAAAGGAACTTCAAATCAAAACTGTTTGAAAAAAAGAAACAAAATCAGCGACTTACTGCGTATAAAAAATGATGATAGATTATCTAAAATGGAGCTTTGATAGAATACAAATCTCATCAACAGCCTGACCACCACCTAGGGAGCTTCCAATTTGGAGACGGGACAAGGACAATTTATTGTACTATAATGGACAAAGTGAAGAGAGTGGCAAATAAAACAATACAGTTGCTCTGAGAAACACAACTGGTTTTCTTGAGTAAAGCCAAAAGGCAGGGAATAAACACAACAACTCATAAAGTACTGCTGCTGTACTTGCTGCTGCTGTACTTGCTGCTGCTGTACTTGCTGCTGTATACTTGCTGCTGTATACTTGCTGCTATACTTGCTGCCAGCTGAAGAACAGTTACAGGAAAAAACCAAGCCTGATTTTTTTTTAACGTCTATAAATAAATTTAGGAATGTTTTCCTGCTTCTCTGTCATGGAGGAGAAAAAACAAACGGATGGCATCGCTATCCACATGCCATCACGTAAGCAGCCTTCCACCGCCTTCTGTGAAGAGGTGCCTTAAGATGCATTAAGTATTGAGTGAGTACTAGCTGCCTTAGAGAAGTCCCCTCACTAACTCCCACAAGGCTCTGACGAGGCACGTATCTGCCCTTTCACAGGATGACATGCGGTTGCACAGTCACTGTGGAGCCAGCCTCGGAAGCAGGTCTGACCACCCAGCGCCTGTGTGCTGCAGCCAAGAGGCAGAGAGAACCTCTCCACAACACTAGCATTCTTCTGCAGAAAACAAGCTGCATGTCATCAGACACAATTCCAGAGAGGATAAGAACAGATGATTTTGAAAGGATAAAAAGAAAGGCACACCTAACAATGCTACAAGGACAGAGAGGATTCTGAGTCACAATAGTTGACAGAACAAAAGCAGGTTGCTACAACTCCAACTGACGCATGAAGATTCTAGGCTCAGTGACTCATTTGGGAATCTCGGGTGAGACATTTAGATTCCCATTTACTGGGCCAATGCCTTCTGGTCTGTAAAATGGAAGACACGAGCAGCATTAAGGTATCTAGACACTTTCAAATCCTCTCAAGAAATAAAATGTTAAGTATAAAAAAGCATGTTTGAACACCCACCGGAGTGGCTAAAATAAAGAAGTCTGACAATACCAGGAGCTGACAAGGAGGCAGAGAAACTAAAAACCTTAAACACGGCTGGTGGAAATGTAAAATGGTACAGGTACTTTGGAAAACAGTCTAGCAACTTCTTAAAAAGTTAAACATATACCTGCCATATAGCCAAGCCATTCAATGCCTAGGTACCCACCCAAGAGAAATGAAAACATATGTCTACACAAAGACAGTTATACCAGTGTCCACAGATGCGTTATTCATAATAGCCAAAAACTGCAAAAAACATTCCAAACATCTCATAACCAGTAAGTGGATCAACAAAATGTAGTATATCCATACAATGCAAAACTACTTTAAAATAAAAAGGAACTAGTGATACATGCAACACCACTGGAGCTCAAACTTTACAATGAAAGAAGCAGATCCAAAAGACTGAGTAGTGTATGATTCAATTACATGAAATCTCTAGAAAAGGTAAACTATAAACCAGAAAGCAGACTAGTACTTGCCTGGGGCTAGGAGGAGGAATGGGGATTGACTACAAATGGACACAAGGAACTTTCTGGGTGATGGAAATGTTCTAAAACTGGACTGTCGTATCAGGTACACAACTATAAGCATTTCTTAAAACTCAACAAACTGTCTGTGGGTGAATTTCCTGGCATGTAACGTATACATGACATATAACTCAAGAAAGTCATTAAGAACGAGACTCAGAATCACCATCTTTGCTGTCTGTGGGGGCACTCAGCAATCTTTACCTTTGTCATCAGGAGTAAGTGTTGAAGGTAGAGCCACACGCTGCATAACGACATTTCAGTCAACGATGGGTCACATACACAACAGTGGTCCCATAAGAATATAATACTGTATTTTTACTGTCCCTTTTCTATGTTTAGACATGTTTAGATATATTAATAATTACCAATGTGTTACAATTGCTTGCAGTATTCAGTACAGTAACATGTTGTACAAATTTGAAGTGTAGGAGCAATAGGCTCTACCATCTAGGTTTGTCTAAGTATACTCTATGATGTTCCCACCATGATGTTCTCACCATGATGAAATCACCATATGAAGCATTTCCCCATAATTAAGTGATGTGTGACTGTATAGCTTTGACACTGAAAACTAAAGCTTATGTATGTGTGATGGTTAGGGAGAAAAAAAACAGAAACCCACTTGTATACAAATAGGATCCAGAGGTACATTCTGCTTTTCTCCTGGATTCTTTCTGCCATTCCTGTTTAATGTCTCATGCCCCTCATAGCTTTTTCTCCTCTTGGACACCAAATTAATGGTAGAAAATTGCCACATTTTATATATACATAAATTATATATATAATTATATATAATTATAAATTAATAGCATGAGCTATGTGACTTGTAGTTACAAGTGAGGCCACATAAAATGACTACTGTTACCTTATCTAAGAAAATGCCAGGGTCGGGAGTGGTGGCTCATGCCTGTAATCCTAGCACTTTGGGTGGCTGAAGCACAAGGATTGCTTGTGGCCAGTAGTTCAAGACCAGCAACATAGAAACCCTGTCTCTTTTAAAAAAAAAAAAAAAGCTGACATGGTGGTACACACCTGTAGTCTCAGCTACTCAGGAGGCTGAGGCAGGAGGATCACTTGAATCCAAAAGTTTGAGCTTACAGTGAGCCATAATCATGCCATTGGACTTAAGCCTGGGTGACAGAATGAGACCCCATCTCAATAAAAAAAGGTCATGCTATATCTGTGGTGCTGGAAACGTGTGGGATGCTATCTGAATGACAACCTAATATTCAAAAATCACAAAAGGGCCTGGCGTAGTGGCTCACATCTGTAATCCCAGCACTTTGGGAGGCCAAAGTGGGTAGATTACCTGAGGTCAGGAGTTCGGCACCAGCCTGGTCAACATGATGAAACCCCATTTCTACTAAAAAACAAAAATTAGCCGGGCGTGGTGGTGGGTGCCTGTAATCTCAGCTACTCAGGAGGCTGAGGCAGGGAGAATGGCTTGAACCCGGGAGGCTGAGGTTGCAGTGGGCCAAGATCGCGCCACTGCACTCCAGCCTGGGCGATAGAGAATACGTTTCAAAAAAAAAAAAAAAAAATCACAAGAGAAGGAAACTTTGAATAACTCTAGAACTTAAAGTTACCATCCCCAATTCTGAAACATTTTATTTTGCCTTAAAACCAAAGGTTTACCGTGGGGGGAAAAAAAAAAGCTTAATGCAAGTAAAAGGAAAAAAGAGTGAGAGTAAAATAGACTGAACCAAGTTCAGAGGTAGCCTAAACTTGCTGTGGCACTTTGATTTCACATTTATGAGCCAAAGATAAAAGATCAATTTCCAGGCAAAGTGGTTCATACCTGTAATCCCAGCACTTTGGGAGGCCAAGGCAGTCGGATCACTTGAGGTCAGGAGTTCGAGACCACCCTGGCCAACATGGTGCAACCCTGTCTCTACTAAAAATAGAAGAAAAAAAATTTCATACTGAGTATGTGCTCATGAAGGCAATCTGGATTTTGAGAATACAAATTATGGTATCCTCGATTATACAAAACAACAAGAGTTGAATGAAACTGCACAAGTATTTGTATCCTGCTATCAGCCTGAAGGAGGGCTTATGGACAATGAAAATAGCCCAAAGTGATGACTTCCCTTATAGAGATCCAAACTGTTCCGATACCTCCTGCACTTTTCTGCACCTCTGATACAGGTGTGATTCAATTCTGTCTTCTATCCTATAACAGTTTTCTACATCTATCTATAAACTCTCCTATCCTATATAGTTTTCTACTTCTAACTATAAACTATTCTATTCATCTCAGTATTCTCTACTCCTGACTCAGGGTTTTGTATGTTGTGAACATCAAATAAAAATTGTAAATTGTTTGAATAAATATAGAATTTAATAAGAAATGTGTTATGCACAGAATAATCAACAGTATTACATTTCTGGCCTTGGGTTTCCAAATCATCTTGATTCACAGGTGTCAGCAGGACTTCTATAATAGGTTCCAGCTTTACTTGCAAAACATAGATGAATTTTTAAAAGCATATATTCAAATAAAGACACTAACACTATTTACATATACATCAATCAAACCCCTATCTGTGCTTACAAACCAGGTAAAAGCACTAAAATGGACTCAGTTAATTCAATTATCCAATTTCCCACCATAATTTCCAGCCTACATGTGTAAAGTGTTGCTTTATCAAAACAAAGACCAGGCATGGAAACTCTAGCCCAGGGTAGCCTCAGGTAAAAATGCATCATATACTCATGTCTTTAGTTTGTGTTATGCTGCTGTGGATTTATTTATCACAGGATGCTTTGTAAGTGATCTTTGATATGCTGTGTGTTTGATCTCCCCATGGCCAGAAATGACATTTCTCATGTCTCTTTGGTATTTTCCAGCAGCCTCTTACGTGGGGGGCTTATGTACAATAAATTCAAGAAAATGTACTGGTTGTTCAGGCTGACTTAGGTTTTCAGCAATCCTCATTATCTGAAAAATAGACTACTTTAATTTTTTCCAGTGTTTCTCTATGCACATATAAACTGAAATCATGTAAACCCAGAGTTCTGAGTGGGGAACTAACATGACAGGCAAGAGTGTGAGAAGATAAATGGAAATGGAGTTTTCTAGATGAGGTACTTCAGAAAGCACCACTTCCTTCAATCCAGTAGTAGTCCTCCATGAGTAGATGCAGAGATCCTGCTTACCACATGGAATCAGGGAAAGGTTATTTACTGTCGGGACATAGAAGACTCACTGGGTAGCCACTATTTACTTTTCACAGACAGAACATCAACTCAAGTCCATACACTCATAAAATGAAGTACTCTTAAGTTTCTTTTTTTTTTTTTGAAACAGGGTCTTGCTCTGTCACCCAGGCTGGAAGGCAGTGGCACGATCTAGGCTTATAGCAACATTCGCCTCCCAGGCTCAAGGGACACTCCACCTCAGCCCTGGAGGAGCTGGGACCACAGACATGTACCACCACGTCCAGCTAATTTTTGTGTTCTTTTTTTTTTTCTAGAGATGGGATCTCGCTATGTTGCCCAGGCTAGTCTTGAACTCCTAGACTCAAGCCATCCATCCACCTTGGCCTCCCAAAGTACTGGGATTACAGGCGTGAGCCACCATGACCAGACAATTTTTGTATTTGGTAGAGATAAGGTTTTGCCATGTTGCTCAGGCTGTCTAAATTTCAAAGTTCCTAATAACAAGAAACTTTAAAGGATAACAAGATAGTAAAATAAAACACTTAAAGCACTTCATATACAATACCTTATTTGGCTTCATATCTACTGTGAGCAAGCAAAACAAAAAAGTTATTCTCATTTTACAGACAAGGAAAATAAAGCTCAAAAGCCAAGTGACAACCAGGAAAAGTAACCCACAATGAGACATATTAAACTAAAATTATTGGAATGTATAGAAAAAATCTGGGTGTCCAGGAAAAATGACCAGGTCACTCCCCAAGGCAAAGAAATGAGACCAGCATGAGACTTTATGCAGGATGACAATGGAGTAACAGACTTTAGATAATTAAATTAAAAAATATGAACCAAGGATTTCTTATTTAGCCGACATGACCTTCAGGTATAAACAGCACAAACTTAAAACATGCAAAAAACCGGGACTATAGCTGTTCTAAGCTCTTCCTGAGAAATCTACTAGAAAACAAGCTTCAGAATTGACTGAAAAGACATCAATCTAAAAGCAGATGATGAACATTAAATATAACCCGCAGAATTAAAACTTAAGTGATTTTATAAAGGGTACAGCATAGTATGTAATGCCTATATGCTCTGACATTGTAGACACAGTCCAACCATCAAGAAGGGAATAATGAGGAGATTATATTGAAAATACAATCCGCCGGCCAACTGTCTTACAGGTATTTACAGGAAGTAAAAAAAAAAAAAAAAAAGGATAATATTTCAAGTTATATGATGGAAAATAAAGAGAGGAGGGGGAAGAAAAGGTAAATGACTGATTTATCACTCACAGCGGGAATCAATACACAAGAGCAGGAAAAAAAAGTATTACATCAAAGTAACCATTAAAACAAAAATAGATGCCTTCCTAAATGCCAAAAAAGGATAATACTTTTAAAAAATCATAAAACTAAGGGAAAAACTTGAAGTCAAACATACTGATTTTATTAATTATTATAAATGGGTTTAATTGGCCTACTGAGTAAAAGGATTTTCAGAGGAAAGCAAAGGTCACGTGACAAACTCAAGGGACACATGATTAGGTGGTACAGTTGGGACCAGTATAAGGTCTTTAGGAATCCAAGTTCTCTTTATAGAAAAGATAAGAGATAACCGCCCTGCCCCCCACCCCCCAAAAAAACAGGAAAACTCTACCAAATATACTTTGATGAAAACTTCTAACGTTAAAAAAAAAAACAAAATAAATAAAAACCTGAATAGCGAAAAAAAAATTTTTAATGCAATAGCCAGGTATGAGTTTATAAAATAAATGCCATTTGTGGGATTCATTCATTTAATTCATTCAACAAATACTTATTGAGGCTGCATGTGGCCAGGCCTTTTTCTAAGTGTTGGAGATTAAAAGCTTGAGTTTAACTCTTCTGTGGGCACAGACCCTGAACATATATTTCCAGAAGGAAATATATGTTGGCTAGACTCGATACACGCTGCTGTCAGCCTCCTCCAATACAAGATGAATGGAAACAATGGCAGGCCTGAGCCCACACAGACATCAGTACGTGCTACAGAAAAAAATGCACCTTATTAGTGCCATATGAGACCCAGGCACAAAACAGCAGCTCCTTAAAATGTCGATGAGAATGACTGCCAAGTAAAGCATTCTGTCACAAGAATGAAACTAATACTTCCTATAAAAGTAACTAAAAAGCCACGAAATTTTTCTCTGCCTGCCTCCCTTTTCCAGCCGAACTGTAACATTTTATATAAAAATGGCTTTCATCTCTTATGGCATAGAAGAGTTGATGGCTGCTGGCATCAAACTTGCTAAAATCAATAGTAGTGTAATTATCAGCACACTTCCAAATGTTTTCAAATACATCCCGGCTGGGATTTTCCTAAATTAGATATGTGTGCTTTATGCTGGTGGTCTAGGATTGTCAATAACCTGCACTAAAGAGAATTTTCAAATATTGCCCAAAGCATTCTTTTTTATAGCAATTGTTTGACTTCTTTACACCTCACCCCTTTCAAAAAGTGTTTGATGCACTCTACAACATCCTAATGTCATATTGCTGGTTGTGATACTACTTTAATGGTACATTTACATGAGCTGATACATGTAATGGATTTAGAACAGTGCTTGACACATGGGAAATGTTAGCTATTATGATATGAATAGTTCCATTCAAAGATTCTTTTTAAAATATGTAAATAAGTGTATGTGGGTAAGTGGATGATGATACTTTAACTTTCCTTATTATGCTAGTTAAAAATGGGAAGGAATTTTAGTACACAGAAATCTTGGAACTTTTTTTTAAACTATAGATTTTTTTGTTTTTGTTTTTGAGTTTGGGTCTTGCACTGTCACCCAGGCTGGTGTGTAGTGGCAGGATTACAGCTCACTATAACCTCTAACTCATTAACTCAAGCAATTCTACTGCCTCAACCTCCTGAGTGGCTGGGACTACAGCCATGTACCATCATACCTAATTTTTACTTCCTTTATGTTTTGTAGTGATGGGGTCTCTCTATGTTGCCCAAGCTGTCTCGAACTCCTGGTGTGAAGTGATCCTCCTGCCTCAGTCTCCCAAAGTGATTGGATTACAGGCGTGAGTTACCATGCCCAGCAAAACGCCAGTCTTAAAAAAATACATCAGCTGTGCGCGGTGGCTCATGTCTGTAATCCCAGCACTTTGGGAGGCCGAGGTGGGCGGATCACGAGGTCAGGAGATAGAGACCATCCTGGCTAACACGGTGAAACCCCATCTCTACTAAAAACAAAAAAAATTAGCCGGGCATGGGGCGTGGTGGCACGTGCCTGTAGTCCCAGCTACTCGGGAGGCTGAGGCAGAAGAATCGCTGGAACCCGCGAGGTGGAGGTCACTGCACTCCAGCCTGGGGGACAGAGTGAGACTTCGTATCAAAAAAAAAAAAAAAATCAATGGCTAGGGAAATTAGGAAAAATAAATAAATCTATACAACAGATAAAAATTTAACAGTAAATTATACAGATCAGATTTCCTTCCTGAGGCTACCAAAAATACCTTTTATCAGCAATTATTCCTTGGTCCCGCTTAAAAAAATATATAGCAAACAAAGCTAAGACTTTGTGAAACCTCATCTAAAATGAGACCTGGGTACAGAAACTTTAATACATTATTTATTAGGGATTTACAAGGGAAAATCAGAGACCCACAAATAGGACCAAGAATCTCAAATGAGTTCCAAATATTTCAGCAATAAAGTAACGAATTGCGTATTAACAGCACTGTAATTACTCCTTTTGTTTGGTTTCTTTGTAATTACTTTTAATAAATTATTCTGCCTCCCCCCATCACTCAAGTAAGTTGTCATCCAAAGGCACAATCAGTACAACACAGGATACAAAGCCACTCACAGTTAGGGAGGAAGGGATGAAGGGAGGGAAAACGGGTAGGCTGGTGCTTCAAGAGCCGTGACTCACTAGAATCCATAAAGCTTTTCTATGGAAATCAAGTATCAATGAAGCTATTGTAAGAGATTACGGCTATATAAATGTAGACTAGTTATGAATTCTCACAGAGCAATGGCACTCTCAAAAAGAGGCAAGGGCACCAACGCCTGGGAAAGCACTCAACTGCAATGTTGCCTCAGTGGCATAAGAGTGGCTGCCTAAGCCTACTATTTGCTGAAAGCGGGGTAGTTCCTACAAAGTGAAGGGACCCTCAGCTCAGCACTCCGTAGGTTCTTTCTGTGCCATTTTGCTAAGCTTTGTGTGCTGATGGCTCTGGAGTCAAGCCTACCGCAGTCACCATCTGTTGTTTTGGGTCCAAGAAAGAGCCAAATAATTTTTATTAGTCTTAATATTCATTTTCAGAGATCATAAACTGAACATAAAATATACCTTTGTAACAAAAGACAAACACAGCAGTACTTTGTTAAATAGTTTAAAATTTGTACCTACCTTTATCATTTTGAATAATATTAGTACTGTAATAAAAGTATTCTCTTACAATACATAAAATTTAAAAGGAACAATAAACGCTAAAAAATGCATAAACCAAATTGGATTTTATATACAATTTTTTAAATCTGAATTATTATTCAAACTAAGATTATCACTGATTTTGGTTCAGAGTCAAGTACGTACAAGGAACAAATGAAATAGAAGTAGAGTGAAAATACTCTAGAATTTAGGAATATATTATAACAAGGAAAATCTTTTTTTTTTTTCACTTAAAGACTTGGAAAACAGAATTTATCATTTGGGCTCAATGAAAATGCCCACTAGATACTATAAAGTCCATACTTTTCACAACCATCCTTCTAGATTATGTTTCACTTTGAATACATGAAGGAAAATTTCAGGAAATTTTTAACAATTGGAACACTGAGTAGCTCAAGAGTATTGTTTTTTGGGTTCTGGCAGAAAAGAATTATGAAGGTAACCTTGAAGTGCGCTGTTGTTGGAAACCATTTGCACCATGTTCGTTGTGACTAATCCTAACAGACAGCTGACAATCTCACCCCAGCCAAGACCACTCGCTTGGAAACGCTAATACACGTAATAGCCAACCTTAGCATGGCTGAATTTTCAATGATTTGAAAGTGAGCCAATGAATACTTCTGACATCATCATACACACTTACTGAAGACCTGAAATGAGCACTGTAAAACTAGTTCTCCGCTTATTATATATATAGACTAGGAAGGGTGCTTCCTTTGAATCTGAAAATTGAAATTTTCTTCCTCTAAAGGAATCATATACCAGTCATATATTTTCCATAAGTATATTATTTCATAAAAGACTATGCTACTATACATTCTAATCCTTAGAATATTGATAAAAGAGTTACTAAATCTTTATATTATTTTATATGTATATATTTATAAAAACATTCCTTAATCTGTGATGGCACATAATTTTATCTTTGAATCAGCTAACAAAGGTAAAAAAAAAGAAAAAAAAGTGCATTCCTCTTCCAAAACCAACAGCCATTTAGTGAAATCTATTAGTTTAAAAACACACATAAAATCCACTGTTGCAATCACAACCGTTCATCCTGTCCTTTGCACAGCTGGCTGATCCAATCATCCTAATTGTTCTTCGTTAGTTATTCATACTTTCCTTGTTTTTGTGTTGCAAAAATTATTCAAACTAAATGAAAGGAACTTGAAATAATAAAAAAGAGTATCAGAATAGAAGAAAAAAATACCTGAGGACCAGAAGTAGAAGAGGTGAGTTTTGTCATTTTAAACAAAAAACAAAATATAAAAGAATTCAGTCATACCAGGAGAACAAGGGCTAAAATATGAAACTAAAATAAAATGGAAATAAATGTCAGAGAAAATATGAAAAGATGCATGAGACAGAATGATGCATCTTCAGAGAGATAAGAAATGAAGCCTGTTAGGACAACACAGAAAGATGGCACAATTCTCTGGTGGGTGGGATGACTGGAAGCAGAAGGCGGGGAAAGGCCAGCAGAGCACTTTACATCACTTTATCTGCATGGTACATCTCAGTCCCCAATTTACTTTATTTCACTATTCGTTATTTTAACCCACAGCTGAGCACAGGGTGAGTTTGTTTTGCTTCCCCTTGTGAGTTCACTGAAAAACTCAACTAGTATTTCAGGTTACATCAGACTGTGCCTACTACTCAGCACCTTCGAGATTTTCTTTAAGGGGAAAACAAACATCCCTGGAAGATGCCATTCTACTTCCAGCGCCTTGCTCAGCGCCCGTGGTCAGAGTCCGTCCTCTCACTAGAGCACTGTTTTCCTTTCCCGGGCAGGTCAGAGGTTCTGCTTTCCACACGGCAGGAAAAAAGCTGCCCCCTCCTATCGGAGGAAAAAGGTTGTGACCCCCAGCAGAGTTAGTACAGATGACTTCACCGAATTTACTCATCTAGGCTGAATCCTGAGAGAAGCCTGCAGGTGTAGACAGACCCTTCAGGGCTGGAGGCAAGGGCAATGTGGAGGGGATGAACGGAGGCAAGGAAAACAAAGTAGACAATCAAAAGCAATGGCTACATTTCAAAGCGGCATCTACCAGAAATGACTAAGATTCATTTTATTTTACACTAATACAAAATGAATAAAATCAGAAAATACCATAGTTTTATTTTAACATAGAAGAAAAATAAAGTGGATGCAGGAAAAAAGAGAAATTGAATAATCTGCTTCTACTTGTGACATGGCAAACGTTTTTAAAAATAACTTATTAGACTCAACAGCAAGTGAACTGCGTCGGCTCCTACTAATAACAGGTTCAAATCCTAGCAAAAGGTTAACACACAGACCTTGGAATGAATACACATGATCACAAAGCTCAATTTCTATTTCAGAATAGGGGGAAGGCCCTTGGAAATATCGCATGTTTTGCCTCAGCAAGCTCTGAATCTTCTCCCAGGTGTGGCAGAAGCAAAACAGTGAGCAAAAGGGCTTGGAAGTGCTGTGCAGAGCCAAGAGAAACACTGGAAACACTGACAGTTCATATTCTCTGACATGACTGTGAAATTTGCTATCTTCTAGCCCTTCCTCACCTCCACCCTCAAACCTCCTCAGCTTTAAGTTTCAATCCATGAAAGGAAGTTCTGAATGTTGGTTTCAACCTACTCCATTTTCATGTTCTCTTTAAAATTGCTGCCCACATTTTCCAAGAAAAAAAGTCAGAGGCAAATCTTCCCCCTAAGTTTTAACGCAAGAGCTTGTATCAAGAGGAAACGGTTGGGCAAAGAACTTCATTCTCCTGCAAGGTAAAATAATCAGTCCCCCCCCAACTTTCTCCCCACCCCGATTCTCAGGAGACCCAGTGGTCAGGTCATGGGTGTCACAAATACGGTTACTTCTAGGTTAGATTTTGGTAGTGACAACATCTAGTAATCCACAAAGATAATGGCTTCCCCTTCCTTTCTACAGCACATTGTGCATTTTGGTAATCTTATTTTTGGCTTAAAAATTAACAGCTGGCAGGGCGCAGTGGCTCACGCCTGTAATCCCAGCACTTTGGGACACCGAGGCGGGCAGATCACGAAGTCAGGAGATCGAGACCATCCTGGCTAACACAGTGAAACCCCGTCTCTACTAAAAATACAAAAATTAGCAGGGCGTGGTGCCACGTGCCTGTAGTTCCAGCTATTCGGGAGGCTGAGGCAGAAGAATAGCTTGAACCTGGGAGGCCGAGGCTTCAATGAGCCGAGATCGCGCCACTGCACTCCAGCCTGGGTGACAGAGCAAGACTCCGTCTCAAAAAAAAAAAAAAAAAATTAACAGCAACGACACATTTTTAAAAAAATACCAAGCAAGCCATAATTCTTTTCCTTCTTTGGGTATTTTATGATCTCATTCATCACCTCACAAACATTTAAAAAAACACCTAAACTATTAAACACAACTTACCATACCATGCTGAGGTATGGTCAGAAAACTCAAGTCTGTTCCAAATCACAACTTTTTATATTATTCTTCAACTGAAGTGACATATATGACCCTCTGTGGAAAAAGAAAAGGGGTGGGGTCCCCCTTTTCATGCACACTTAAAGTCCAGCTACAAACAACTATATTCGCAGGCTGGTTCCTTTTCCAGCTCTCTCAGAAGCTGCCCTCTGGTATCCTGAAGTGCACTCTGAAGCTCTGGGATCACCTTTATTCTGATGTGCTTTGTGCACATTCTCGGACGCTGCAATGCCCATACTAAGGCAACATAGCACAGAAATTGGCAGCAATGCTATCAGCAAGAATTTGGCTTCAGAATCAAGAGTGATTCATCATACATTCTAGCAGCAGAAAAACACACCGCTATTTTAATCCCTTGCTGGTATCAAGAATCAAAAAACAGTGAAATGTAATTAAGCAAAAGCAACAAAAAAACCTATCAGCTGTAATATTTGTCAAAAAATTATTCACTTTTACGAGTTTTCCGCAAGTCACTTAGAAAACAACGGGCTACTTACCTTATTTCATGATATTTATTACAATGACAAATCAAGTTTTAATACAAAATCAAAAGACAGGCAGTCCAAACTTCTGCAAAGTAACATACTGAAATTCTAAACTTGGGCAAACAAATTTCTCATTTACTTTACAGTAAATAAAATTCCTCCTAGTGTTTTAAAAGTAATCCACTTCTTTCTTCTTCTCTCTCCATTTCTTAGATGACTCCAATTTAAAGTCTAGGTGAGAGAAAGTACAGCGTGGAAACCTAATACTGTGGGCGATTTATTCGGAACACTTTTCATTTTTCAGAGGTACCTTAACACTGAGATAATAAACACTGCTGATCTAAAATAATAATGGAACCCACTTAAGTCCGATTGCTGTATTTAATGAGCATGAAACAAATTTCATGGGCTACTCTCTCCTAATGAGACTATATAAATGATCATTAGCCTTATCGACCAATATTTCTGTAGAATTTCCCCATATATTAAATCTATGGTTTATTATAACAAAAACTTTTTAAATTAAACGCTACTCTATTGTCATGACCAGGTCCTCACGGGGCAGAAGCGGATTTACCAAGACCTGCACCGAGTACCGTCTCGGGAACCCCTACCTTTTCAAACACCTCTTCCTTCTCCCTGCGCTTCCGTTTTCGGGGTCTCCGGTTCACTCGAATCCATTTCGTGACCTGAGGTTCAAAAACCACAGCATTTCAAACAAGGCGACAGGGTCCTGACGGCCGTCCCCCAGCGCGAGAAAGCAGAGACCCCCGGCCTCGCGACCTGGTCTTCCCCGCACCTCGGGAGGCCACCCGCGCCCGCCCGCGGAACTCGCCGGGCGCCTCAGCGCAGGGGCCGCGACGTTCGTCACGGCCGCTCCCCGCGCCCGAGCCGGAGCCTGGCGGGTAGTCCCCGCGCCCGCGCGCCGCAGCGCAGAGCCAGGGCCTTTCGCCAGCCGCGGTCTCGCGTCGGCGCCACCGGGGCGCAGGGACCGCGCCGCCCGCACTCACCTCGGCGCGCACTTGCCGCGCGAGCCCGCACTCCGCCCCGGCGCGACGCTCCCTCTGCAGCGGCTGCGGGGGAAGAAGACACAGTCAAGTTTACCGCGGGAGCGGCCCCGGCCTCCCTGCCCCGCGCCCGCTAACTCGGCGTGCCCGCCCCGTACCTCGCCCGCGGCCGGGGAGGACGCAGCGGCGGCGCGGGAGCCCGCGCCCTGCGCCCGCCCGGGGTCCGCATCACCTCAGGCGCGGCGCGGGCGGCGGGCGCGGGGCCTGGGCGGCGGCGCGGGCGGGCGGGCACCGAGCGGGGGCGGGGCCTGCCTTAAAGGTATAGCGGCCGCGCCGCCTCCCGCAGGTCGCCCTCCCGCCCGCGCCGGCATTGTATTGTTCTCCCCACGAACGGCGTGCTCCCGCTCCCGGGCTCCGGCCGCCCCGCGGCCCCGCGCCCCCGCGCACCTTGCCCCCGCCACCCCTCCCCGGGCTCCGGCCGCCCCGCGCCCCCGCGCACCTTGCCCCCGCCACCCCTCCCCCGGCTCCGCGCCCTGCGAGCGGCTTCCCGGCAGCGAGAGGGGCCCGCGCCGCCCGCCGCAGGCTGGAGGGAGCGGTGGCGGGGAAGGAACCCCGCCCGTAGCCAGCCTAGCGCGCTCCTGGAGTCGGAAACCTGGTCCCGGTGGCTTTCGCGTAGGGAAAGTAACTTTCCTAGTGGAGTTTTCTCCGGGACCGGGTTCTACGCCGTCGAGTAGACGTTTCCCAGTGGCCCCTCGGGGCTCCGGGCAGCGGCAGGTGACCTCCCAGGGGGCGAGGCCAGGGCGCAGAGAAACCCAGCCCCGCGCTCCCGCGAGTGTGGACCCGCAGCCCTCAGACTGCCGTGGACCCCCAGAACCACTGGGTAGAATTTAAAAAGAAGGGGTCAATCTGTTTTCATAATTAGGGAGAAAGTTTACACTTACTTTATAAAAATGTGCGATACCCCAAGATTTTCCTCCACCCGCCAAAGGCCTTCTCATCCGCATCAGCAGTTGCTGGAACCCGCCTGCCGGTGAGGGCGGGCTGGGGCGGAGAGTCGGGTTGTCCTGTTGCTTGCTGGGTCTTGACCATCCCTTTAACTTTATCACATTTCTTTAAAGAAAATCTGTCTTGCCCTCTCTTTATTGCTACTCCATCCTTCTTTCAAGATCAAAAGGTTTAGATCAAAGCCAAGATCAAACTCACTACTTTAAATAGCAGCAACTTTGCCATGGAGTATTTTACACAGAGGAGCTTAATGGAGACATCAGGAATTTATCCCTTCATTCCATATTCATAACTGGACTACTTAAAATTACACGGATGATGTATGTCTATTTCCTAAAACAAACAACAAGTCTGCTCAAATGAGGGATTCTTACTGTTTCCAGGAATACAAAAAAGTTGAAATCTAGAGAGCAATATAAATAGACGTGTTAACCATTTTGTGTCATTATTATAGCTAAGTGCTACGAAATGTGTGCTCATTTGCTAGAGATTTTTCAATGTGTTATTATATCTTTTAGTATAGACTGTACAGCCATCATATACAATTTTTTACTGTAAAGGAAATATATATAAATAGTTAATGGTTTGGAAATCTTGCACATAGGCAGGTAAATAATTATAAATGGTGAAGTGGATTACTCTGAGCTGCTTAATTTTAAAGGGAAAGAGAACTTTAAACTCTTCAGCCTTTTATGCTGCTAATAACATTTCCACAATCAATAGAAATCTATCTTGGCAGGCACTTCCTTTTACCCACTAGAATTTTTTTCCTTGGGAGTTCACGATCCCCAGAAACTCTGATATGAACCATTCAATATTGATGTACTAAAACAGTGCTCTGCTTAAATACAGTTTTTCAACATACAGTCTTGGAAGAAACAAAATCCAAAATAAATTCCAATAGTCCAGTAACAGGAATAAAGACAACTATTGCAAATTAAATCTTACAGACTTATATGAAAGCTGTTGTTAACAGCTAGGTACTAGTTATTTGAAAAGTTTTTTCCCTTTGCAGTTTTTAACTGGTTGCAGTCACACACGCACACACACATTCTTAATTCTATAAATCCCATTGAACCACTGGAAAGATCTTAGAAACTGAGACCTGGAAACCCTGTCTTGCTCTGCTACTGACACAGTCTCCTTTCTTCCTAGCACCCAGATCATGGATAACCTAACGGTTTCCGGCATGAGCTGAACAAAGGAAACAGCCTACTGTCACTCTGCTCTTCTAGGATTTTGCTAAGTAGGAAGCAAAAGCTGTGACCCATCCTAATTGCCTCTTGTCTCCTTGTTTGTCCTTTGTCCCCCAACTCTCCTCCCAATTGCCATCCCAGAATCCATCCTCCACAGAGAAGCCAGAATGGTACGTCCAAAGGTAATTCAAATGATACCACTTTGCTTCACTGAGAATGCTTTTCCATCTCTTCTTTGCATGGTAGCCCACTTATCCTCTAGTTCTGGGTTTAAGCAGCGCTTTTGCAGAAAGGTCTTTCCTTACTCCCCAGTCCAAATTATGTCACTCCACTATAATTTCTAATAACATTCTGTTTATTTCCTTTAGAGTGATTCTTAGAGCAGTTTTAAGTTTATAGAAAAACTGAGCAGAAAGCAGAGTTCCCATATTTGTACCCACTCACCAGCTTCCCCATATTTAACATATTGCATTAGTATATTTATTATAACTGAGGAACCAATATTGATACATTATTATTCACTAAAGTCAAATTTACATTAGGGCTCACTCTGTGATGTTCAGTTATTATAGCTCTTTTAAAAATGTACTGAACGTCTCTCTCCCCAGCTGGATTTTATGCCCCAAGAAGAAGGAGATCCCGTATCTTTTGTTCTTGATTTTTGTTCAGTCCACCAGAAACATTGCCTGGCATATACTAGAAATTCAATAAATATGTTACATAGTGAATGGAAGGATTAAAGGAACAAATGAAGGACGCCTAAAATTTCAAGGGGGAGAAGTCTTAAAATGAATATCTTTCTAATTACCTCCTGTTTGTTTCACCACTAAAATGCTTAATTTGTAAAGAGGCTAGAATTTTACATTTTTACAAAAGGGAGACCATGGGATATTAGTTATATTGCCAGGGTAACTTTATAAACAGGCTGTGCACGGTGGCTCACACCTGTAATCCCCGCACTTTGGGAGGCCAGGGTGGGAGGATCTCTTGAGTCTAAGAGTTCAACACCATCCTGGGCAACATAGCAAGACCCCTGTCTCTACAAAAAAAAAAAAAAAATCAGCCAGGCATGGTGGTGTTAGCCTGCGGTACCAGCTATCTGGGAGGGTGAGGTGGGAGGATCACTTGAGCCCGGGAGGCAGAGGCTACAGTGAGCCATGATGGCACCACTGCACTCCAGCCTGGGCAACAGAGTGAGATCCTGCCTCAAAAAAATATTAATAAGTAAATAACGATAAATTTTAAAAAATTGAAATGAGAAAGGTTCCTAATTCTGTCACATATGAATCACTAAAATTATATTCCAGCATGGTGCTACAAGCTGAATTTAATCTAGAATGAAAGATTTACATATTGCATGACACGGAAAAAATACTTTTCTATTGTGTTCAATCCAACCTGAGCACATTTCTCCTGTTGTCTACCTGAATCTCCCCTTCTTCACAGGCTGATGCCAATGAAGGTAGGGTGTAGACAAACTGGAAGACCGCTTTTTTAAAAACTGGAATTCTATAGTGGGGGACAGGTATTCTAATTACTGTCTTTGAGAATGTAGTAAAAGCACTTTAAAGCTGTCTCTTAAAACAGATGTTTTCTATCTGAATTGTATCTTTAAAAATGCCTCATCCAGTAGATACGCATGTTTTGAAAGGAAGTTGTTCTAAGAAACTTTTTTTGTCAAAGCAGTTCATAATAGCTGAAGACAACGTCCGAGGCTGAGGAAAATACCATTGCTTTAAAATTATTTAACCTCGTGATTGATTGGAGATTACTTTTGGAGGGAAAGCCTTTTTCAGTTTTCTTCCTTTTCTTAGACAAAGAAGAAATTCCTCCTATCACTGGAAAAATACAGTGAGACCAACTTCACATTGTTACGGGTGTGTTTTCTCTTCCTGCTTCTACTTCATGAAGGGGGCACAGGACAGAGGAAGGAGGAGGAGCCAGCCTTCCTAGGCACCAGGAAGGCCACAGGGCAAGCAAGGGGCTCTTCAATGTTCCCAAACAGTCACAGATGGCAAATTACATTCCCTCAGGCACAGCGGAGGGAAAACTATCCACTAAAAGAAACCGAAAGATCTTTGAATACCAAACAAGGTCGAGAGTTCCAGAAGCTTCCACTGGTTTCAGAAGTGTTCTATTGCCAACATACGTTCAGGGTGAATTTAAAAGTAGGAATCTACACACGTCTAGAAATAAAATCAAGGTTGGATTAAGTTTCAAAAATAACAGAGGGATTAGGAGCAAAATTATCAAATATTTATATCTTTAAATTTGGTTTATTTATTTATTTATTTTGAGACAATGTCTTGCTCTTGTCACCTAGGCTGGAGTGCAATGGTGCAATCTCGGCTCACTGCAACCTCCGCCTCCCAGGCTCAAGCGATTCTCCTGCCTCAGCCTCCCCAGTAGCTGGGATTACCGGCGCCTGCCACCACGTCCAGCTAATTTTTATACTTTTAGTAGAGACAGGGTTTCACCATGTTGGCCAGGCTGGTCTCAAACTTCTGATCTCAGGTGATCCACCCACCTTGGCCTCCCAAAGTGCTGAGATTACAGACGTGAGCCACCGTGACCGGCCGTCTATTATTTTTAAATGTAACATCCTTTATGTAATATTTTTGGATGATTTTAGAAAAATTATAAATTAATCCAAAAAATATAAAAGATGCTACATAAAGGATGTTTAGAGGGTTGTTTATTCCATTAGATAGTAATTTTCTATGAGGAGCCACAGGACAGTCTTCTCCCTGGCGTCAGCATCAGGAATAGTTGGACTTGATCAGCTGGTTTGTTTTTACCTGTTATTTGTATTATTTTTATTTGCCCATTTTGTCTCTCTCTTAAATAAACACCTAGTTGTTGTTGTCGTTGTTTTTTTTTAGTAGGATTTTGGCCCTGCCAAACGGACCTCTTAGTGGAAGTCCTTACAAAGCATAATTTTCAAAAAAGGAAGTCAGTTTCATGCTTGGCGTAGTGGATTGCTGAGGCTATGGTTCTGCAGCGAACCGGCTAACAGACCTTCTTTCTCTCAGTAACCATAACCTGAGCTCACTGCTGCTAAAAACGTTTACAGAGATCAACTGAGGGAACATGTACAATGCTTAGTTCTTCCATTTCTTGACCCCCCCTGAGATTCTAATGAAGGCTAATGGTGCTATCAGCTCCTTAGAAAAAAATACACCTACAGCACACACACATGCATGCACACACACACACACCCCAATTGTCAGGATGTTCACAGATTCTTCTGTACCTAAACTTGTAGTCTGGATACTCTAAAATCCCTTCTTGGAATAAGCCAGACCACTTTTAAAGCTGGCCCTGGACTTGGTCTTATGGGCACTCTGTGAAAGTCCTGTTATCGCATTAAGTTCTGGTAAGAAGCCATCAACATTTATTGAGGTGCATTATAAGAAACAGCCCCATAAAATCCATCACAATGTTTACTGGAAGGATGGATTTAGAGGGTTGTTTATTCCATTAGATAGTAATTTTCTGTGAGGAGCCATAGGACAATCTTCTTCCTGGTATCAGCATCAGGAATAGTCGGACTTAGGCAGCTTTTTTGTTTTTACCTCTTGAATATTGAAATTTATCCCTTTTCCCTCTTCTAGAAAGCTTGGAGTTCTGTGACCCTGTTTAACCAGGCATAGGAACTTCAGGGTGTGCATATTATGTGCTAATTTAATTCCTGGCCCCATCCTTTTTTTTCTACCATTATTTTCATGTTGCTTCATTTTTCTTGTTTTATTTCTATCATGTTATATGTACCTGTTTTGGAAGCTGCCTTCACTCCATTTTGGACAGGGAAGAGTATAACTCAATAAAGTATTCTGGGTTTTTTGGGGTTTTTTGTTTTTTTTTAATTTCCTTTTTCTCTTTGGATGGGAGAAGGGAGGAGCTGGGAAAATCTTATGGTTCTAAGATTTATCTCCATTAACAACGTTTAGAAGTAAAGTACAGGAGTTAAGGATATATGACTGTTCTTAACTTATAACCCTACTTATAAAATTCTATGAAAAGAACTGTCAAAATATATAATACTATGCAGATATAATACTATACAGACATCATCAAATAAACATAATACTATACAGGACTATTACAAAAAGGCTAACCAACCAAATATTTTACTTCCTGGTATCAAAACCAGAAGAAAGGGGCTTAGATTATGGAGAGAATAATGTAAGTTGAACATATGGACAGGTTATTCACATAAAAGACATATTAAATACCTACTGTGAAACAGAGCACTAGATTTCGTGAATGCAAAGATGAGTAAGATGTTGTCCCTGTCCTCAGGAAACTCCTGTGACAACGCAGTAATACAGCAAGGTGTAAGGAGCACACAGCCGGCTTGCCTAGTAGCTGTGTGGCCCCTCTAAGCCTCCTTCCTCATAAAGTTCTGATCAAATGACATGTAATTTGCTTAGAACAAGAAGCAGTTGTTATTTATCAACTTCTAAATGACTAGAATTAAGAAGCAATACAACATTACCAGAAGCTGGAGGGAAGTGACTTTAAGACAAAAAAAGTATTGAAGCACCCCTACCAGAGAGCACAGGACCTTAGACTGCTAGAGAGAAGAAGAGTGGCAATTACCTACAGAACTGAAGGCTTTACAAAATGCTTCCATATACAGACTGTTCTGCTCGTTCCTCACACAGTCCCATCTGAAAGATGGAAAAACTGAGTCTCAGGGGATTTCATATCGCTTGGCCCCTAGGTCTCCTGGTTGGAAATGGAATACTCTTTCTACTCCAGCGTGAGTACTTACGGAACATCTAGTGTGACTGTCTCACTTTAACATATTTGTTCATTATATGGATTAGATCAACCCCAGATGACAAATTATATGGAAAATATAATTCCATACCATAAAAGTCTACTGAAAAATACATTCTAAAAAGCAGACATTATTATATTCCCTTCAATGCCTGTTACGACTGCAGTTATTTACAGGGCTTGATATTCATGGACATTATAACCTTAAAGAGTTTTCAGCTGTGTGTGGTGGCTCATGCCTGTAATGCTAGCACTTCGGGAGGCTGAGGTGGGAGGATCACTTGAGGCCAGGAGTTCAAGACCAGCCTGGGCAACATAGTGAGATCCCATCTCTACAAAAAATGAAAATAAAAAATTAGCTGGGCACGGTGGCGTATGCCTCTAGTCCCAGGTACTCAGGAGGCTGAGGCAGAAGTATCGCTTGAGCCCTGGAGTTTGAGGCTCCAGTGAGCCACTGTTGTGCCACCGCACTCCAGCCTGGGTAATAGAGCAAGACTGTGTTTCAAAAAAAACAAAATTTCACAGGTGAAATATAAAATGATGTAAGGGTGCCTTTAGATCAGTGGTTTCTACTCTCGAGTGCTTATTAGAGTCACCAGAAGGTGTTTTACAAATCTCAATGCCCAGGTGACCACTTAGGTTCACATCTCTGAGAGTGGGACCCAGACATCAGTCATTTCTGAAGCACCTCCACCCCTCAGGATTCCAATGTGCAGGTAGCATTGAGAACAACTGCCTTAGATAATTTTAATGATGCCCCATCTCAAATAGGTTACTATGGAAAAAATTCCAGATGCTTGGGAGACATCTAAATTTCAAAGTCAGTGCCACAGATGATAGCCACTCACTATGCTTTACTACAGTAAGTCCAATTTGGCAGATGGCAGACACAATGTTGGGCAGGATGGGCTGGTGGTCCAAACCAGGAGTCACTTCCTGCAGCTTACACCAAGGGATAAAATTTTGGGCAAGATGAGTTAAGCATACACACAAAAAGAACTAAAAAGAAGTGGAAGATTTCAACATTCTACCCAGAAGGGAGGCAACAATGGGCAGATATCTGACTTTTTTTCTCTAAAGCTAATACAGTTCTGGGTCCTTAGCGAAAAGTGCATACATCCTTATCTTTAGGAACCCAATCTTAGTGCTGACCTGCAATACTGTAAACATGAAGGTGGTATTTCCAACTCATCATCTGTAGATGATGTTCTAATTATGCTGATGGCTGCCATCCATTCCCTTGAAATGAACATCTGCATTTGGAAGATTGCTGGCTAGAATTAGGGGACAGTGTGCACCAATGGAAAAGACCCTTTGCTGTGTGCAAAAGGTATTGTTCCATTCAGGAAGCAACCCATGCTGACTTCCTCCAGTCTTGAGCACTGTGCTCTAACCACATGGGCTCTATTGTTTAGAAAACACACACACATATATTGCTGCTATAGGAAAATTATTCTGACAAAATGCCTTACAAAAAGGGATTAGTTACTATTGAAAAACACAAAAATATCAGATGTTGATGTTTCACCAGCTTGAAAAGCAAACAACCATGTCTAGGTACTTTCCCGTTATTTCCTAAGATAGAGCAGGTGTGGTATCTGGAAGTGTGGGCACATGGACATGTGGATGCTCCACAGTGCCTCTGAAGGAGGGGACGTGATGGGAGTCTGTGGCCCTGGCAGGTCGAGTTTTAAAAAGCTTGGCACTCAGACTGTGTGGCTTCTTATATATCCTCCAAAAGAAAACCAATGAAGTCACAATTTGCAACAAGAGGAATGGGCCTGATTCATCCATCCCTTGATGAAGAAGTAAAATCACACACACACACACACACACACACACAGAGGCAAGTAAAATCCACCACATGTGGGGGGTGGCGTGGCTGTTCCAAATATAAATAAGATATGAGAGAAAGCTATTTTCCAGAATGTTTGTTCACCAAACATTCAGTGCCATACAAGGAGGTGTTCCAGGAAAACAATGGGAAGGGCCAGAATTAATTGGCTGCTAATCTCTTCACTTTTTGTAGGATGTTTTCTCCAGCGGTGGATGAAATCAGTGTTTAATGCTACACAGGCCGAGCTGTGTCCATATAAGGAAAGCCCAGGCTCACGTCTCTCCGTGAAAAAGGACCTGTCCTCCCCTCCCTGTATTCTGCTTCCACCCCCTGCATGTGGAGATGGAGAGTGGGAGCCGGGGAATGTGAACTTGATCCAGCACTGATCAGCCAAGCAGCAAACTCTCATTGTTCTTTAGATACCAAACATAACTTCTTTCTACTAGGGATAAACCCAGCCATTCTGTACATAACACAGCTTTTGTGCTCACCAGTATGATAGTTGGAAAAGAACCACAAAGAACATTAGAGCTTTATTAGACACCTCCTAATATGCAGGATTTAAGAACCTACCCAGTTAATTTATATTCAGATTTATATTAGGTATGTTAGAATCTTATTAAATCTATCTTCTAGTAGTTTCTGAATGCTTTTATAATTATGGGTTTCAATTTATTATGTAAATATTATGGCCTGTTTTGCCTTCTATGGGAGCATTTCTTACCATCACTGCCTTGATCTCTGAGTTTCAAGGATACTGGAAATCATGATAAGGGACAACCAAATATGCTGTTGCTGTTTTTACATGTCACCCTGTAAATGTGACTTAACTGTTTCAGTACAAAGCCATGGTGTCATAGGAAATCCACAGCTGGGAATTTAGACAAGGCACTCTCTGTCATTGCCACCAAGAAGCTCTGTGGCCTTGGACGTGCATGTCACACAACCTCTCTGAGCTATGAAACAGAGATAATGCTGTGGTGAGGATAAAATGAGATGGTGCACATGGTAAAAGGCACAAAATAGACCAGTAAATGCAAATCCCTTCCTCTTTCCCCTCAGAAACAAAAGTCTATCTGGTATTTTGAACCTAAGTAAATTTTCAAAGGTATCAAAATAACTGAGTTGTGACGTCATAATAAAAAGCCTGGCCTGACAAGCACACAGGCTCAATGCCCTTGTACGGAGCCTGCAAAGACACAACACATCTGAGCTACTACAAACAAGTGTGTATCCCTTCCAATGACAACCAATGGACATGAGAAACCAAGTTCTGTTTCTCATGTGTCTTATTATAAAGGAGATAATTCCATTTCTGGTCCTGTCTCATTCAAAACAGTAAGCTGACTGTTATTACAAGAATATCACAAAGTGAAATTTGATACTTCTTTTTTTCTGTTTTTGAGATGGAGTTTCACTCTGTTGCCTGGGATAGAGTGCAGTGGCATGATCCTGAGATCATTGCAACCTCCACCTCCTGCGATCAAACAATTCTCCTGCCTCAGCCTCCCGAGTAGCTGGGATTACAGGTGTACACCACCACACCCGGCTAATTTTGTATTTTTAGTAGAGACGCGGTTTCACCATGTTGGTCAGGCTGTTCTCGAACTCCTGACCTCAGGTGATCCACCCACCTCGGCCTCCCAAAGTGCTGGGATTACAGGCATGAGCCACCATGCCCAGCCTGAAATCTGATATTTCTACATTGCTCTCTGAAGATACCACCATGGTCAGGTGCTAGATGCAAAAATAGCTATAATCCTAACCGGAGCTACATGCATTTAAAACCAGTATAATAATTAAGGATGAAGGCTTTTAAGTCAGACAGATTTGGTTTTCAGTTTCTTCATCTATAAAATGGGTATAATAACAATGTCTGTCTTACGGAGTTGTGACTAGGAGAAATAAATAGCTATTATGTATAATGCACTTAGTATATAGCCTTTTCTGCTCATTCTGGATGTTCTAAATGTAAAATAGGATACTCTAGTCAACTGGAGGCAGGGAGGTGAGGGGAAGGAGGGAAGGGAAGGATTAAGTTAAAAACTACAATTCTATAGAGAGTTAGACAATCTACATATTCTTAGATTTACCCATTTACAGCTTAATTGACTAGAGGCATTTATGCAAAACCCAGGCAGATGTCTCTCAATTATAAAACCAATGACAGTGACTAGGAAATACAATTTGAAGAGGAATAACCAGAGAGAATTGTAGAGCAACTGCCTTTGCAATAAACAGAATCCAGAAGCATCTTAAGGAGAAGTGTGTCTCTACCTGGCTGCATGGAATGTGAAAAGTGGCAGCATGCGTGGCTCGGGAGAAGAAGGGAGACACCAGAGAAAAACAAGAGGAAGCGCTTGGACAAAAGGCAAGAGACGCTGCCTGACGTGGGAGGCAGCTTCTCCGTCCCAGGGAAACAGACCCCAGGAGTGGAGGGGTTATCTCCAGCTGAATCCCATTATTGCTTGTTGCCCTGGAGTCTGAGTCCCAAATTCTGATGTATTGACTTTGGCCTCCCTTCCATGCATGTTCGTGCCAATAAAGTTGCTGAAATTAAAGAAGAACTGAATTGTGAAGTCTTCTGGCATAAATAATGTCATATTGCAAAGTCAAGGCTAATAACAACCAGGATGCTGGTAACACTCTTACAGAAAACCATCTGATCTACATGTCTCTCAGTGCGGTTTGAAACTCCCCTCGGCCTACAAAGGAAAATATTTTTAGCATGTAGCACACTTTGTAACAGACATATAAATGCACCAAAAATATAATTTTAGGAAAGCATCTGGGTTTGATCATTTCAACCCCAAATAGGTTCTACTTTCTCAATATAAGAAATACTGCAACGTTTTGCTATAAAATATGCAGCGATCACTGTAGCAATTTCTCACACACATTTCATTACTGGTTCTGTTTGTTTTTTTAAAAGCAGCAAATACTTGAATGATTGAGATAAAAAGCAGCATAAAACACGAAGTGCTCTTTCTAGAGCATTGGGCAACAATGGCTTCCCCTCCTCCAAAAGGCAAACTGGACTCACTGGACTTTTCCCCCAAGGTTATTTAGGCAACGGGCATAAATATTTTATCTCTATGTCTCAAAATGTATCTTAGAAATAATAATTGTCCCTGTCTAAGGTAAAACTGACCTGCAGTTACTACTGACCCGTAGGAATTTTAAGACTAAAAAGGCCAGCAAAAATTTTTTCATCTCCTGATCAAACAGGTTAATCTCTATGAATAATTGATTTCAACTAGAAGCAAATGCCTATTCTTCAGTGGTCAGGCAGCATAAATGCTTTTGTAGATTGATTATTACTCAGTTCTCTCAATCATCTCTCAAATAGTAATTTTCCACTGGAAAAGAAAAGAAATGAAGAAACAGGGTTCCCAGATAGTGTAACTTTGTAAAACACCATACAGGACAAAGTATATTTAAAAAACTCTCCCAATACCAGTCCAAGCTAAGGGCAACTTTTAAGTCTGAGGGCAATTCTACAGGTTCCAAGGACAGAAGGAAAGACACACGAAAGTAAATCCCAACTTTTCTCCTCTCAGATGCGACCAGGTACACCTGCATTGCAGGCCTCAGCACGGCACCGGACGCAGCCCAGAGTGCCTTCACCCAGGCCAGCTCCCCTTACCCCCAAAGAGGCAGTGAGCCTCAGAGAGGGCAAGTGGCTCGCCCACTGCTACACGGCTTCGAGGTGGTAGAGCTGACTCCAAAGCTGGTATTTAATGGATTCACTGACGTCTTCATCCACTATAGGACTAGCCTTGCTGAACAAAATTTCACAATAAAGAACTCTGTGAAAAAAACATGGATTTGGACATAACAAACCGACTTTCCTCCTCTACCCAGCCTCCAATCTTGTTGATTAACTTTAAAGTAATGCTGTCTTGCATGTTATGCACCAAACTGTTTGGAGCCCACTTACAGTGTGACGGTGGTGGCTGTAACTCGACAGGATCAGAAGCAGAAAATACTGGGGTCGTAAAGGCCCAAGCTGGAGGACTGACCTGGAAGAACAGGGTCTTTTGCTGAATGATTGCAACAGACTCCTTACCAAGCACCAGTGAAAAGTAGACAGCTGCCATCCAGAGATGTGTGACAAGAACGCTGGCCTTTTTAAACACACTCTGGGATCTGTGCAGTTCAACAATCATTGACAGTTACCCTGACCTGTGATACACTTGTTGGCTGGCCACCACCTTTGTGCTCTCTGACAGTCTTCTGCTCTGGGTCAGCTTCAGGGCAAAAGACAGGGACTCTGGTTGGAAGTGTGCTTGTGAAAGCAAATAAGAGGATATGAAAAATGTACATCAAGACACACTTTTTGTTTAACCATTTACTTTTTCCCATTCGTTTGTTTGTTTGGGTGGCCTGGTATTATGTAATTTAGTTTCCATCTCAAGTGAGGAATGGCTGTATCTTTCCAAATGCAAAGACCTAAACTAATCTCTATATACAATCACATTCACTCACACCAAAAAATATACCAGCTTTTTGATGCAATGGAGCCCAGTATTTCCTATGCAAAATATTCCATCTAGATACATAGGGCTACCGTTTAGAAATATCTAGTGGAAGAGGGGCATGTATATCCACGACACATATTTGTGAAAAGCTCTGCAAAGTGAGGTCCACATCCTCCATCTGTGAAAGAAAAGGAACAAACAGCTTCAAGAAAAAGAGGAGTCATTAATGAAAAATCATCACTTCTCAGGGCCCTCTGCCATACTCCTTTATTATCTACTCATAGGTCTTCGTAGAAACTAAGGCAAAGATGGGACCCAAATTACAAAATGCTTTAGTCTGATGGGCTGAAGACTTAGAATCCTGTACTCAAGCCATAGCTCTGCCACTAACTAGTGCTGCGAGCTTGGGCAGATACTACACTTCTCCTGGGGCTCCGCTCCCCCGGTGAGAAGAAGACGCACTGCACTCTAAGACTCATCTGTAGCCTGTGATTCTACAGCAAGCTCAAAGTTGCACAATACCAGAAAAAACTAATATTTAACCATGAAGCAGCAGAGGCCACACAGGAGAAATACCATGCAGGTATTAAATGTATACCTATTTGGTACCACATAATGGCTTCCACAAAAGAGAAGGAAAAAAAGCTCTGACTGTAAAAGTAGCCAGGTGCTCCTGATGGCTTTCCCGGTCAGCAGGGTGCTCTGGCTGCAAGAGCTGGGACAAGCCACTGTGAGCATTGTGCAGGGCCACAGTGGGGGCAGCAGCCTAAAAAGCCCTGGGTGTTGATCTTCTATCAGCATGTGCCATGATGCTGTGCGATGTCAAACAGCCAAGGGGTCATGCTTGTGTATGCAGCCATGTGCACAACTCACTCAACTACTGCTTTGCCGGGCTTTACCCTCCAGGTGTGGGAAGAGTGCAATGTCAATATAAAATAATCTGCTTTTGGCCAGGCGCGGTGGCTCATGCCTATAATCCCAGCACTTTGGGGGGCTGAGGCAGGAGGATCACCTGAGGTCAGGAGTTCGAGACCAGCCTGGCCAACATGGTGAAACCCTGTCTCTACTAAAAATACAAAAAATTAGCCAGGCATGGTGGCACAGACCTGTAGTCCCAGCTACTTGGGAGGCTGAGGCAGGAGAATGGCTTGAACCTAGGAGGAGGAGGAGGTTGCAGTGAGCCGAGATCACGCCAGTGCACTCCAGCCTGGGCGACAGTGAAACTCCACCTCAGAAATTAATTAATTAATTAATTAAATTAAATAATCTGCTTTTGACGAAGAGTCTACCAGAGTATGTCTTTAGCCTAATAAAAGAAAAAATGGGGGCAGTTTTTCTTAAAAAGCAGAATCAGTTATTTTTCTATTGATACAAGGTTTACACTCTAGAGCTGCTATCTTTGTCCTAGTTCTTTGAGTTTGCATTGCTCTTTCTTTCTAAAAAGGTTTCTCTACAAAATAAGGCAGCACTGCAGTGAAATCCTATTACAGGTCCGCTCATTATTAGGGATGCAGTAGTCCTTCCTTCAGTGACTCTTTCTGTGGGCCAATACTTGAAAGCCTGAAAGACAGGTACTGCCCATGTGTCCAAATATGGCTCACCAGACTACACCTTGAGGACAGTCATGCTGGCTCCTTTGCACAATGGGCCAGCTGACTTGTGATTGAGTGGGGCTTAAGGGCAGTCTCCTCCCTCCAAGTGTATTTGTTTTCTTACAGATTTAGCCTCCCAGCGGAACATGGCAAACACAAGACATCAACCTCTACAGTTCTTCGCAGGTCTCTAACTCTGGGGTGGAGACCTGTTGGGCAAAGGTTGGTTTGCAGATGCTTCCACAAACCATGAGCTCATGGGCAGGGTCTGTGCCCTTTCGGCTTTATATGCAAACCACCCAGCGCAATGTTTGGCAAACTGCTTGAACTAATAAACTAAACCACAAAGCCAAATGTTTGGGTTACTTGGCCGGGCGCAGTGGCTCATGCCTGTAATCCCAGCACTTTGGGAGGCCGAGGCGGGCGGATCACAAGGTCAGGAGTTTGAGACCAGCCTGGCCAATATGGTGAAACCCTGTCGCTATAAAAATACAAAAATTAGCCGAGTATGGTGGCTAGTGTCTGTAATCCCAGCTACTCAGGAGGCTGAGGCAGGAGAATCGCTTGATTCGTGGAGGTGGAGGTTGCAGTGAGCTGAGATCATGGGCAAGACAGCAAGACTCTGTCTCAAAAAAAAAAAAAAAAAGTTTGGGTTACTCAGGAAGGGTATAAAAATGAAGGATTCTAAGGGTTTAGGTTGTACTTAGAAAAGAAACTTCTTGGCCAGGCACAGTGGCTCATGCCTGTAATCCCAGCACCTTGGGAGGCCAAGGAAGGCAGATCACGAGGTTAGGAAATTGAGACCATCCTGGCCAACATGGTGAAAGCCCGTCTCTACTAAAAATACAAAAATTAGCTGGGCGCGGTGGCCCACACCTGTAATCCCAGCACTTTGGGAGGCCGAGGTGGGCGGATCACGAGGTCAGGAGATCAAGACCATCCTCACTAACACAGTGAAACCCCGTCTCTACTAAAAATACAAAATAATTAGCCAGATGAGGTGGCGGGCACCTGTAGTCTCAGCTACTCGGGAGGCTGAGGTGGGAGAACGGCATGAACCCGGGAGGCGGAGCTTGCAGTGAGCAGAGATCATGCCACTGCACTCCAGCCTGGGTGACAGAGCAAGACTCTGTCTCAAAACAAACAAACAAACAAACAAAAAATACAAAAATTAGCTGAGTGTGGTGTCGTGCACCTGTAATCCCAGCTACCTGAGAGTTTGCCCCAGCTGAGGCAGGAGAATTGCTTGAACCCAGGAGGCGGAGATTGCAGTGAGTCGAGATTGCGCCACTGCACTTCAGCCTGGGCGACAGACTGAGACTTTGTCTAAAAAAAAAAAAAGAAAAGAAAAGAAAAGAAACTTATTTTGATAGAATATATTTCAGAATATGAGATAATTACGGATTATGTTGACCAGTTCCAGCCGTACCTATGGAGATGCTGACTCAGTAGCAGGTTTGGGCTGGCTCCGGGATCTGCAGTTTTAATCCGCCTCCTACATGATTCTGATGACCAGGTCTCCCTGAGCGCCTTCAACTCAAGCCTGCAGAGCTAGACTTCCAGCAAGAACCCAGCTTGATCCTATTATTAAAACCCACACGTACATGGGCCACTACCAACTGTCTCCATTAGCTGCATTTTTTAAATGCTAGTGGCCTCTGCTTCCTTTTCCTTCTGGTTATCCTTCGATGTTCGAAGGCAGGACTGGGTTATCCTTCATACACCTAGCAAATATTAGCTTTCTCTCTACAGTGTCATACTTTCAATGTGTCTGTTTGCATCTGAGCCAGTTCAGAATTCTTATTCTTTTTACAGGAAAAATGTCTCAAATGCCCTTTATCCCTAATGAGAAAGCCATCCTCATATGCCTTCCTCTGTGCTCACTGAAAAAATGTACGTCTAATCCGAGGTTGTGAAAGCTGTGGGCAATCGACTCTCCCTGCCGACTTCCCAACGTCCTTCCCCGTCGTGAGTAGGATTTGGGTGCATCAGCTGCATCACATTGATCTGTGCTTGTTTCTTGTGGCTTCCTTCTCATTCCCATGGATATAGGCATTCCTCAGCCCACTGCATGTCCTCTCTGGATAGACAGACACCATTGGTTATCTAGATACTTAATGCTGTTTTTAGAAGTATCCATGTAAATGAAGAGCTTCTGGACCTGAAAGTTCAGTCAGAAACCAAGGAGCTAAAGTCAGTCTAGCTGTTCCACACCCTCCACTAGACTACCTCTTCCCTGCACAGAGGGGAAAAGCATGGCTTTTTACCCAGGGAGCTGTCTTTCCAGGCAAGGCTGCTGACCCACCTGACCAAGTTTATCTAAACATGCTGCTCAAGTCCTGTCACTCCTTGCACAAGCATCAGTGGCTACTCAATCTGTAGGAACTCTCTAGCATCACATTCAAGTCCCTGTGTAATCTGGCTGGGTCCTGCCCCACTAACCATTCCCCCTCACAGATCCTGCCCTCTATGTAAAACAAGCAAGAATTAAACATGTCCCCAACAAGAAAAACAGAAAGGGAAAAGATTACAACCCCAAATCACAATCAAAATGCGTTCACCCAGTATATTTTATCAGTATTTAAAATGCATTCATCCCTCTATTATTCAGGAGCAGAACAACCTTGGTTAGATTGTTGCAGGGGCTGGGAGAGACCTGAGAATGAGAAGGAGGCTGAATGGGAAGGATTCTTGCCCCCATCCTTCCAGCTGAGGACGCCACCTTGATTTCACTGGGGCTGGGATGCTACCCGCTGAACCTTCATCATAGTTGTGACACTAGTTAATCAGCTTCCCAGCACTGAGATTTGACTCTGCCTGATGCTGTTCAAACAGGGACACTGAGATTTCCAGCAGCACACCTTGGTTATGTCACACTCCCTGCCCGTAAGGGCCTTCTCCACAATCTCCACCTGCCCATGCTCTACCTGCCTGTCCTTCAAGATTGGCTTCAAATGGTACTTAAACTGTCTCTGCTTCCACAAATCAAAATGGCCTTTCTTCTGAACACTAAGCTTTCCACTACTTATTGCTTTCTGCCTTACGTCAGTTATTTATGTATCTATTTTTCCTATTGAATTATTAAGCATCTTGAAGGCAAAGCCTGTATTTCTCTCATCTTTGAATCATCCACAGTCTCTCATCAAGAACCTATGTGTGGGCTCTACTCATGGGAAGAAGGATAGGAAAGGACTGGACTCAGAGGTCTGATTTCAGATCCTGGAAGAAGCTTCCTCTTGCAAATATCATCCATCTGGTCTGGATGCTTGACAGTTCTACCGTAGAAGCCTAAGCTCTAAGCTCTGACACTTACAAAGGAAATCTTCAAGAGAGAGGAAACATTTTTAATTCTTGTTATTCACTTGAAGTCTAGTCTTAGACTACTGTGAATGAGATTCAAACTCGTTCTGGAAATCAGGTTTTGAAAGACAGAAATGAAGGAAGCACACAGCTTTCATTTGGGGGCACCAGAGGAAAATGTTTCTCATTTCATTGTGATGGCTTGTGCTGTAAAGAGGTCAATATATTTGGACAGTGTCAAATCAGATGCCCCAATGTTACACAACACGCAGCACAGACCTTCAGCTATTACCACTTTCTGAGGGAATGGACCCTTCCCACATTTATTTCTCTCTCATGCCATGAAGACATGATTTTTAATTCTTGTGCACTCACTAGATACTAACATCATTTGGGACCAAAACATGTACCCAAAGCATATTCATCCATAGGGGAATAAAATGCAGTGAGGTTGCGCTGAGTAATTTTTATTGGCCATTCTGAAGGGATTCACTAGAATGCGGAACTAGTGAGAGACGTACTGTGAATAAGGTAAATAGGAATGGCTAAATTGTGTCCCACCAAATTCATATATTCAATTCCTAAACCCCAGTACAACTCACAATGCAACTGTATTGGAGTTACGGCCTTTAGGGAGGAAATTAAGGTAAAATTAGGTCATATTGGTGGGCCCTAACCCAATATAACTGGTGTCCTTATAAAAAGAGCAGGTAAGGACAGACATGTGCACGCATACAGAGCAAAGACTACATGAGGACATGATGAGAAGGTGGCCGTCTGCAAGCCGAGGAGAGAGGCCTCACCAGAAACCAACCCTGTTGGCACCTTGGTCTTGGACCTCCAGCCTCCAGAACTGTGAGGAAAAACATCTCTGTTGTTTAAGCCACCCAGTCTGTGGTACTTAAGTTATGGCAACCCCAGCAAACTCATTTGAGCACAAAGCCTTAGATGCCAAAAATAAAGGAAATTAAGCTAAAAATGAAAAGATTTTAATAAACCCTCTCCCTGTCTTGTGATTCTGCTGAGCAGTAGAGCAATTTGAAGAGCCTATGGAGGGGGCCAGGTGCTTGGATGAACGGAAGTGACTGTGATGACTCAGGCATTTTGGGTGCTGCCTCAAGTGAGGCCACAGAACCTATTCCACATGTCTTTAAGGATCCTTGACAAGATGTTTAGTCACTTAGAAAATATAAGTTTAACTACTGGACAAAAATGACAGCAAAATTATTAGCAGCCCAAATAGTATACCACATTATGGCAACTGCTATTATAGATATAAAAGAAGCAAACATATCGTAGTTCATATAATTTGAAAAATATACTTTCTCTGAAATTTGCAAAATAATCAGTTTCAGTTTTCTTCACTGACCATTAAATGTAGAATTCTTCTAGACACCACTGAGATTGAGTATCTTAATAGGCCTTAAAATTATATTGATAATACTGCATAATATGTGCTATAAGAAGTCTACTAGTCATTCCCCTATAAAACCAGCTGGATTTCTCTGTGCTAAAAGCACATCGTGACTACAGTGACATAAAGCCTCCTGCATACTGTCTTATCAAGTATTCTCAATTCTGTGATTGCAGCATTTTCCCTACAAGACTTCAGTTTTCTATCATGTGCTCATGCAGCCTCTGGCAACTTGCAGGTGTTTGCTCGGAAAGAAGTGGCATTTTCCCAAGATGACAAAATAACCTGTTGTTCTAAATTCTGGGATTCAGGAGCAAGTCTGGGAACCCAAGTTGCTTTCTGCCTATTTCTGGGACACATTATTGTCGGCTCATTTCCCATTTTCTCTCTCCTCCTCACTGCCGCTGCTGTGATGATTTTGCCAGGAACTGGCGGCTGAGCACTTCCTCCAAAGAGGAGACTGAGGTACAGAAGACACGTGAGGTTCACCTGAGGCGGTGTGCTTGTGGTTCACACCTCAGGAAACTGGTCTACCAGGAGTTGAAACCCACAGCTAATGCAAGGCTGCTAGTTCATGCCCTCTGAATGTCTACTGTGAACCCAGCACTCCCGCCCCGTACCTGTGGATTCTCATCATCCATGCTGTCACAGCAAATTGAAGGGTGTCTATGGATTAACCAGCTCTATCTTTACCCCGCATTTGACAAAAATACAGACGATTTCACTCATATCTATTCTGTGGGTGACTTTAAGGCATTATGCACTCAGATTTTAATCCAACTAATAGCTTTAGAACAGCTCTATTCAACAGGAATATACGCAAGCCACATGTGTCTTTTAAAATTTGCTAGTTGCTACATTTAAAAAGAAGTAACAGGTAGGATTAATTTTAATATATTTTATTGGGTATATACATTGAGTTGCAATGTATCCAAAATATTATCATTTCAACATGTAACCAATATTTTTAAAAACATTAATGAAATATTTACCTCCATTTTTGTACTAAGTCTCCTAAATCTGATGTGTTCTCACAGTCCATCTCAATTTGGGTGTTAAATTTTCATCAGAAATGTTTGGTCTCTATTTATATTTCATAACAGTCCGAGTTGAAAAAGCAGACTCATTCACATACCCAAGGTATTTCAAACAATAACTAAATTATGAGATTTTAAATTTAAATTTAATTACGACTAAATTAAAAAATCAGCTCCGGCTAGGCGCGGTGGCTCAGGCCTGTAATCCCAGCACTTTGAGAGGCTGAGGCAGACAGATCATGAGGTCAGGAGATCGAGACCATCCTAACACGGTGAAACCCCGTCTCTATTAAAAAATACAAAAAATTAGCCAGGCGTGGTGGTGGGCGCCTGTAGTCCCAGCTACTTGGGAGCCTGAGGCAGGAGAATGGCGTGAACCTGGGAGGTGGAGCTTGCAGTGAGCCGAGATCATGCCATTGCACTCCATCCTGGGTAACAGAGCGAGACTCCGTCTCAAAAAAAAAAATTAGCTCCTCAGGTGCTTTCGATATATTTCAAGTGCTTACCAACCACATGTAACTAGTGCATTGGACGGTGAGCTCCTGAGCATCTACTGTTAATATATGCAAGGCCCAAAAGAGATAAGCACCACAACAGGTACTACAGGATGAGGCTTATAGACATAACCCTTGTTTCCGGGGGAGGGGGTAGGGGAGGGGACGGCATGGGACAGATACAGAGAGAAACATGTAAGGCAGGTTGTGATGTATGCTAAAGAGAGGGAGAGGAAAGCATGCCAAGGAGCGAAGGGCATGCACAAAGGCAGGCTGATGGAAAAGCTTGCAAATACCTGTGCACTGACAGTCGTGAGCGGGCGAATCTCCAGAATGCCAGGAAATAAAGTTGAAAAGGGTGGCTTTGACCAGTCTGCTGGTAGCCTCAAATAGCAGGCCAAGGAGTTTGTTCTAAATCCCTTGTCCATGGGGGAAAAGTCTCTGGTGAGAAGAGTGGGTCTGAGCTGGGTTGTGGGAAGATTTACTTGGCATTGATGTGAACAATGAATCAAAAAGGAGAGAGCTAAAAGACCAGTTTGCTATTGCACCAGTCCAAGCGAAATATAATTTATAAATGGCAGAGGTGCTAGGAAAGAAAATTAGACATTTGGTAAGTGTGTACAGA
The DNA here is from genome assembly GCF_029289425.2 of Pan paniscus. Lineage (NCBI taxonomy): Eukaryota > Metazoa > Chordata > Mammalia > Primates > Hominidae > Pan > Pan paniscus. Next base: position 44,466,023 of record NC_073260.2, read on the forward strand.
AGGGCCTCAGGACTTGGCAATTTAGGGAGGAAATCAAAGAAAGGGAGGAGTCAGAGTTCTGTAGAAACTGGCTGGCTCACATCTGTAATCCCAGCACTTTGGGAGGCCAAGGCAGGTGGATCATGAGGTCAGGAGTTCGAGATCAGCCTGGCCAATATGGTGAAACCCCGTCTCTACTAAAAATACAAAAATTAGCAGGCATGCGTGCCCGCCTGTAGTCCTGTCTGCTAGGGAGGCTGAGGCAGAAGAATCACTTGAACCCGGGAGGTGGAGGTTGCAGTGAGCCAAAATCGTGCCACTGCACTCCAGCCTGGGTGACAAAGCGAGACTGTCTCAAAAAAAAAAAACAAAACAAAACAAAACAAAACAAAACAAAAGCGCAGTTCTGTAGCAACTAAAATAAGGAGTGTAGAAGAAAGGCTGGATGCAGAAATTTATTTCTAGTGTATTTATTTCTAGTGTATTTGCATATAAATGTTTTAAAAGAAGACTAGAATATATGGCTATGGGGCCGAGGGAAACCTTTGTTTGGACATGAAAAAAAATCCAAAATCTATTTATAGAGCTGTCAAATGAGCGGAATGTGCAACTTTCTGAGAATAACTGTACAATATACTATTCTAATAGTGTGGGGTGGGCCCCGAGTAAGTTTGATTATGGTATTATTCATCAGGAAGCGGTGCAGCTCTTTAAAAGTATTGCCCTTTCACTGCAGCCCGGGAGGTGTAGGCTGCGGTGAGCCATGATCATACCACTGCACTCCAGCCTGGGTGACACAGTGAGACCCTGTCTCAAAAAAAAAAAAAAAAAATTATTGCTCTTGAATTATATTAAGGGATGTGGGAAACTACTCAGTGTATATCCTTAAATGAATAACTTAGTTTGGAAGATAAGACTCCAATTTTATTTCAAAAGAATGTGCGCCTACATGCTGTTCAGCACAGAAACTGTGTGGGCGGACACACAGCGGGCTGCTCTCAGGTGCAGGTGATCTCTGGAGGTATGACTGAGGGCAGCGAGGAGTTTCACATTTTCTATTTTGCTATTGTTTGAATTTGCTACGGAGGGCATGTTATTTTTACTTTTAAAGAGGGAGAGAAAGGAAAACGTAAAATATGTATTTATATACCCAGAACAATGAGTGAAAGGATGTACATAAAAAATTGTCTCTGGGTCATTTTTATTTTCTTAGACTTTTTTATATCCCAAAGTAAATGTGTACTTCTTCTATAACCAAAAAAAAAGTCATAAAAGGAAATAATCTATAGTACTGATGGTACAATCAATTTTAAATCTCTTTGTAAGGCCAAAGGTTATAGAGTTGGGATATTCTTTAAAGAGGTTAGGATCCAATTTCTTTTGCTTCTTCAGGGCTCATGCTCACTTTTACTGAAGCTATTTCCACTTTTTAAAAATGATTTCCATTCAACGTAGCCAAAAAGGAAAATCGAGGCCAACCACAAGGCAAGTCTTCCTGAGAGAAGACAAAAAGCCTCTGTAACCTGTGGAATGAAAACTCCACCAGTAGAACATGACTCTTTTGTCATGAATGACTTCAATTGCTGGTAGACAGAAATTTTTACGAGAACAAAGAGCATCAGAGCAATTTCAGGGCCCTGGTTGTCATTCCAGGGCAAGCATCCTAGTAACTTTATATTCTAATGATGGGGACAAAGAACAAGGTGTCCCATTCACCACAAGCCTCCTGCAACCGGAGGGTCCCAGGTCCTTGTAGAGCCTTTCAGTGAAGTGGAAACGGCAAGGAACTCTCAAGGAGTGGGAAAGGGGCTGAGAGTAGATAAATCAGCAGCAGCCGCAGAAATCATGGCCGAAATGGGTAGAAGAGACGCAAAGACACCATCCGATCACCCACCAATCATGCGCTAAATCAGGGTCTTTTCTGTCTGACCCTGTTGTTTTTACTGAACAGTGAAGCACCCAAGGAAATACCAGTTGGGTCTTAAACACAATTTATAGCCGGTTGGCCTCATTGCACCTGGCTGTTTTGACAGCAGGTTTCTTCAGTTTATAGCAGAGATTCTTGTCTACACTATAAGCTGTCACTAATGCAACTAGACCTTTGGAAAAAATGTATAGCTCAGAGGCAAATCTCTCCCTGCCACAGACCCCTCCCTCTTTTAATGAAAACCAAAAGCCTCCTGCTGGCAGCTAAAACCTCCTCCTCTGTAGGGGAAATTACAGAGCCTCCGGCAGTGAGAGAGCCAGCCCCAGCACTACAGCCTAAGTGGAGTGCGCCTGCTTCTGGGCACTGGATTAAGGTCTCTTTCTTTCCCCCTCCCTAGGGGCTAATGGCTGCAAACAGCAGCCTTCTTGTTCCAGGCCAGGAAATTTGGGAGCCAGTTACTGGAGCTCCCAGCTTCCAGGCCACACTAAGAATGTCTGGGAGCCTTGTAACAGCCTGGCTTAGGATCACAAGGCAAACTTCAGCAAATGTCCCCCACCACCTGCACTCCCATCTGAAACGTGAAGGAAAAGGGTTGGTTATTCACACCTAGACAAACCTTAACTTGTTTTTCGTGGATGTTTGTCCTCAGTGAGTAGTCTGGTTTGGAAGTCACCGTCTCAGAGCTCACGGGCCCTCATTGTCACATACGTGAGTGAAAGGCGCTGCCCCCAACCACGCACTGCCTTGTCCTACCCCTGGTCTGTTTTGTTTGTAAAACTCGGGATTTTTTTTCTTTTTTCCTCCCAGAAGGACTGGACCAAAGAAATAATTTGTAACAGGTGACACACATTCCTGAACTGAAGGCAAACTGTCCTTTTTTAGGAATGAGCTTATGGTGGCTGATGGCCGACATTTCCCCTGTGGTGAAAATGGACAAAGATGTGAGGAGGGGGATGAAAAGGTAATGGAGAACAGCCCCTCCTGTCCCTTCATTTCATGGTTCACAGACATTCACTGACATTGAGACCCTCCTAAGGGGAAGCTCATGTAACCAGCCATGAAACCAGAAACGAGCAGGCTACAGGGCCTGCCTCACCACACGGGACCGCCCCCAGATGCCAAGGCCCATGACCCTGGGTCAGGCCCAGCCTGCAGCCGCTCTGGGGGCTGCCCCAGACTGAGAGAGCTCCCAGCCTGCAGGGTCCTCTGACCGCGCATCTGGGATCCCACCCTCAGACCTCCCAGGGCCTAGGCTTGCCATGGCCAGCATTTGATTTGGCGAAGGGGCCTGGGCTGTCCAATGGTCTCTGGGAGGCACAGGGCCAGAGGAGAGTGGACGGGGAGAGGAGCTCCAGGCCAGGTGATTTCCACAGAGCTAGGGCTGGCCAGGAAAAGGTTTCTCCCTTAGAGTTGCCCATAGACTGAAAGGGAGGGAGAGAACAACAATCTCCAGCTGGGATGAGCCCAGGTCCCTAAGACAGAGAAATGAATGGAAATGGGTCAGCCAGGTGAGAAGGCCGGCCTGAGACAGGAGCCCAATGCAGAACCAGGAGACGAGGGAGCCACAGGCGTGTCAGGGAAACAAGGGACAGGGACCATGGGGCAGGACAGACGACGGCGGCAGCAAACCAACTCCTGTGTCGGGCCGCATCCAAAGAGCAGAGCTGGAGGCTGACCGCTCCCCCTCAACCTGCTCCCCTGCCACCTGCCCCCCCACCACCTGCCCCACGGGGCATGGAACTGTTGGCTGGTGGTTCCACCCAAAATCTACCCCACGTCTTGCAGGGTCTCATTTAGCAAGGAGTTCAGGAGCTACCATCAATTCCACATATACCACGGTCACTTGAAAGTGGCCAGAGGCACACCCCACAATGAGGGGGGGAAATGCGGAAGAGAGACTAGTGTTCTGACTTACAGATACTTGCACTCAGTAAGATAATTACTTCCCTACACATATATTAAGAAATCACTGTCATGATTGATGTGCTAAGCAGCAAGCTTTACTACTCTCCATGGATTCTACCAAAGTGGTTATCTTGAGTTACCTTTGGTATTCCGGAACTCTCAAGCCAGTCTTGGTGGATGTTTTCAACAGACAGCTCAAGCCTTTAGAAGTAAAACAACAAAAAGTAAAGGATTAAAAAGTTACAGAGCGCTTATTACACAGACTGGTTCTCTCTAACTGGGTACATCACAGCATCGATCTTCCAGAAGTGCCCGTGCTTTACAGAAAGGGCAGCGCTCCCCTGGGTTGAAGCGTGGAAGGGAGCCCAGTCACATGAGACCGCTTCTCTTCACCCACAGCAACATGCACGATGAAATCTAAGGACCCAGGCACAGCATCATGGGTGCTTTCAGTGCTTTGAAAGGAACTATTTGGTTGGGAAAGCCAGTTTCGGGAGGATAAGGCATATTCATCGCACACATCAGGCATGGCTGCTTCCTGGAGAGTAGTGAAACAAAGTGAAATCTGAACATCATGGCATTGAGTGCATCAACACGAAATCTGCACTTTATAGGAAAGATGGACTACAACAAGCAAAAATAATACAAATCACTATCAGACCACAGAGAGGCTCAGGTGCAAGGAATGAGGACCACTTCCACTGTCTCCTTTCAACCGGGCCCCGTTCTGCTTTATTTGAGGTGTTATCATTGCTTGATATGTCCAATCTAAAGTCAGCTGAAATTATTTTGCTTTCATGCCCCGCTGACTTGAGTACTCCTTAAAATCACTAAGTCTTCAGTATATTTAGGATCACCAGATCTCCGGCTGTGTCCTTTTGTCTTCCTTGGCTAATGCAGCTTAAAGCACACCCATCCCCTCAACCTCTTCCAGGTAACTCTTGCTCATACCCAGGATCTCTGCTTACAGAGAGGCCTTTCTTGACCTCCTCCCAGACTGAAGCAAGGCCTCCCCAGTGCCATAACATCTGTCACACGCCCTGTTCTCTGCCTCACAGCCTCCACGCGAGTTTGTGACTATTTGTTCGACTACTAGACTTAGTTACTGTCTCCTCGTTGGATTGAAACCATCTGAGATCTGATCCCTGGTATGAAAGAGGATCCTCATTTTTTTTTTGAATGAATGAACGCACATTTAATTGTAGACTCATTAAAATCATTCCTTTTAAAGATAATATTCACCTTTCCACCAAGATACTTCCAAGTTGTTAAGCTCTGCCTCTTTTAAATCTTAACGTATTATACACTACATCATATGTAAAAGTATGTAACTATATACCTGCTCTCTCCCTCCCTTTTGGAATTCTAGAAGTTATGAAAAGATACAGTGTTACACACACTGTTAAGGAGCTGGAAGGCCAAGTGCACCCCTCTCCGACCCTGTGGGTGGTGTTGCAGACGGGGAAGTAGTGAGGTAGGGAGGGAAGGAGGGGTTGGCTTTGGGAGGGCTGGAGGAAAAGGGGACTGACTGATTTTCTCTTCCTTTCTTTCCCCCTATTGGTCGCTCACTGGTGCCCCTCGTCCTCCCTAGCCAAGGGCAAAATGAAAGGCTGCTTAAAAAGGCAATTGCTATTTCAAAACAGAAAAAGTTCATGGAGGGAAAGAGGGCTTATGCAGAAAAAGGGCTTTGAGTTCATATGAAAGATGATGGCCCTCTGTGTGATTAGCAGGCAAGAGAAGGGGAGGGGACTACCTCTCTAGGTCCTCCAGGGTCCCAGACTCAGTGGAATTACCGGGCAGACCTCACAGAAAGGCCTGTGCCACCATCGCTGGGCCTTCCACTGTTTCTTAGTGGTCATTTTCATAGCATCAGCTTCAGCGCAAATGGCCAAGTCCCCCTGTAAGCTATGAGAGTGTGGGAGTGTGTGCATGCATGGATGTGTGCACGTGTATCTGTGTGTGTGTGGTGGAGGCAGGGGAGACTTGAAGAGAGGAGGAAGCTCTCAGAGCACCTTCTATGAGGTCATTGTTCTTTTTTAAGCTTTATTTACCTGGGAGAGAGGCTGGAGATTCCCTTAATGGGCAGTAGCAATTTGCCAGAGCAGTGGGGCTAACTGACCAGCTAGAGAGAAACACCAATGAAGAAGGTCCGAGAAGAAAACAGGCCTGTGCCTCTAAATCAGGGCAGGTGACATAGAGTACTGCAGAAGCCTCCACAAGCTCTGAAAGCCCAGGGCTGCTCCGGGTTGCAGGCAGGAACCTGACCCCTCCACCAATGAACTATCCTCTCCAGGGGCATGTCCAGCAGCAGATAAGGTGGGGACAGTGCGTTCATACCCACCAAGAATAGGCCTTCCACTGGGCAGCCTTGCTTTCAATGTACTTTATAAAATCTGTCTTACCTCCATCTTCACACATTTCATGAGAAAATAAAGCAACTTCAAGCTTACTTGTGCACAGGTAGGAAAGTGTCCTTCACTGGCTTCCTTTCCAGCCAGAGAGGGATGTTTCTGTGCCCAGAACCCTGAGCTCAAAGCTCCTTTCATCCATCCTTCAAGCGATCCTCAGGAAAGCCAGAGCAAGAGGCTGACTTCTGGGCCAGGCACAGTGGCTCACGCCTGTAATTCCAGTGCTTTGGGAGGCTGAGGCAGGAGGATCACTTGAGGCCAGGAGTTCAAGACCAGCCTAGGCAACATGGCAAAACCCTGTCTCTACTAAAAATAAAAAAATTAGCTGGGCATGGTGGCATGTGCATATAGTCCCAGCTATTTGGGAGGCTGAGGTGGGAGAATGGCTTGAGCCTGGGAGGCAGAGGTTGCAGTGAGCCGGGATCACACCACTACACTCCAGCCTGGGGACAAAGTGAGACCCTGTCTCAAACCCCCCAAAAAGAAAAAAAAAAAAAAAAAGAGGCTGTCTTCTGAACTGAAAACAAGTCTCCACCTTTCCCATAAGATATTTAAAAGGACGATGCAGAATTTGGAAAGGACTTAGAGAGAGCAATAGTGACGATCAAAAGGGGAAGAGCCCACAAGGGAGGTAAAGGGAACTGAGGTTAAATATCCCAGAGAAGAGAAGTCCGAGGAGCGACTTAATTGCTATTTTTGAGTGATTTTACAAAAGACAGTGAACAGCTGTTGTGCATCAGCATGGGGGAGTGAATATGAAGACACGGACATAAATTTCCTTTGGGGAATTTTCACTTACAGATGCTTCTCTAGGGGTGGCATGGAGTGGGGGCTGGGGAGTTGAGCCCTGGAATGTTATTAAGTGAGGTCCAAAGTCTTCACCAGAGAAGACTGAAAAACAGGCAACATTCTCTATGTGGCGAACATTCGCTGGATGGCTGCTGGGCAAAGGTTCTGTGGAAGGCTGGGATGGGAAAACCCAGGGAGTGACTGTCGATTAGGGATGTGTAATAGACACCAGGCAGAATGCTACCAGTGCCTGTAGAGATGATGGTCCTCTAGGTGTTGAAGAACCACTGCTGCAGGTGGGATAGGTAAAACAGGACAAGAGGAGGTGCATCAGGAGAGGCTTCCTAAGAAGGCCATGCATGACTGGGTCCTGGTGGGGCAAAGCCAATAGAAATGGAAGAAAAGCACATCGGGGCAAAGACAGCAGGAGCAGGAATGCCAGTGCAGTAGTGTGCAGACTCCGTTCAGCTCAGTGGGGCTGGCCTCCAGAATGAGCTGAGAAAGAAAACAGGGGGTCCTGCGGGGACTCTGCAGTCCCTGCTACCGGGCCCTGCCTTTGTCAAGGAGGCTCTGGAGCACAACTGCAGAGGGACACGGCAGAGAACTGAGTCAAGGAAGAAAAAGCGGAGAAGAGGCTGGAGGCAGGGAGACCACACCAGAACTTGCAGAATGTTTCTGCAGGAGGCAATGAGAGCGGCCCACATGGATGTGGCGTGCAGGGGACGGATCTGCAGGGCAGCACTGAAGCAGTCCAGCTGCAGGGTTGGGAGACACTGTGCAGATAGTGGGCCCCAGGAATCTCTGCAGGATGACTTTCCGTAGGAAGTATGTGGCTGCATACAATTTGCCTGTGCCACAGTCTTCGGCCAACTCAGAGGGTTAGTTCATTGGCAAATTCTGCTTTAACATAGTTAGTACTTGCACACACAGACACTATTCTACAGTGGCACTAAAAGTGAAACAAATAAAAAGTCCTCTATCCACTGCCAAGAAAAGGCATAAAAGTAGAAGCTACTGCTTATTGAACACCTACTGTGTACCAGACACAATAGACAGAGTATCATCTATACTTGACAATAACTGTGCAAGACCAATATTATTATTATTACTTATTATTATTATTATTATTAGAGACAGAGTCCCACTTTGTCACTCAGCCTGGAGTGCAGTGGTTCAATCTCAGCTCACTGCAACAACCTCCTCCTCCTCCAGGGATGAAACGATCCTCCCATCTCAGCCTTCCGAGTAACCGGGACTACAGGCATGTGCCACCACGCCCGACTAATTATTGAAATTTTTTATAGAGACAGGGTCTCACTATATTGCCCAAACTGGTCTTAAACTCCTGGCCTCAAACGATCCCAGCCTCCCAAAGTGCTGGGATTACAGGCATGAGCCACCACACCCAGCCAAATGACCAATATTATTGTCTTAATCTTACAGACAAACAAATACAGGTTCCAAGAAATTGAGAAATGTATCCAAGGCCACACAGATGGTACTTGAAGAGCTGGGATTTGAACCTTTGGTGCGTGGCTATGAAACCCCAGCTTTTCTTTCCGTGCTAAACTCAGGCTTCATGACACATGGGTTTCTATTATGGAACTGACAAGCTGGCAGAAGGGGTGGGCCTGTGCCTGCTCCAAACCATGCCGACTTCCCCCTCTCACTAATCTCTCCTGCTGAAGACAGCCTGGCTCCTGCGTGGTTGCCCTGTTTGTCAACCCTTCGGTTACATTTCTGAAGAGATCAGGAGACCCTTGGGAGGGGCAAAAGTGTGAGAGCAGGAGAGCTCATCAGTGAGCTGCATCCAGAGGCAAAAGGCCCTCTCCGTGAATGAAGAGAACATGTGTTTTCACATCACTTTTCTTTGGAAAGGTTCGAAGCATCTTATAACCATTATTCATTTCTCATAATATCCCTGTGAAGTGAGTGTCCACTGTTGTGTGGCTTCTTAGCACAGGAGCATAGGAGGACTCTGACCCAAGTCAGCAAAGGAAAAAAATCCAGATTTCTAAACTTCCAGTATCAGTGTCGACATCACACTGCATCATGCCCTATTTGGGGATTGTTAATGTGGAATAAGATGTTAAATTATGAGAGAAAGATGAAAGCATTAATTCCAGCTGCTAACAAAAATTTTTAAGGTACTATGAGTGGCCTTATCTCCCAAGGAATCATGGGACACCATAGGACAATGTTTAATTTTCAGCAAAGAAATGGACTAATATGTTGCAGAAAGAACATAGCATGCAGGTAGCTCAGGGAAGAAACAGGATGTAGGTCTCAGGAAGAAAGATGACATGTGTGCAGATTCTGCTGTTTGGAGCATAATTATTGAAATGACACTGCAGGTGAATTTTTAGGTCTGGGATTGGATTTATACAGTGGTTAAACTAAAAACTGACTTTTTCAAATCAAGATACTCAGAATCCAAGCCAACGGTGAATTTTTTCCCTCTGAGGTCATGTGGCTTAAATAATCGCAACAGACAAGCAGAAGCATTTCCACTTAGCCAGGACCCAGAACTTACAGGAAATTACTCTTCTGCATGTCTGATCACTATGGAAATTGATTTTATACAGAGAGCTAAAAGTACACAGACCCATGACTGCGAGTCCTGCGTATCCGTACTAGTGAGCGCGGACTTTCCGCCTCAGTACTGAAACCCAGGCCTTAGCCCTGGGCCTCCTGGGTATGAGGAACAGCAGGTGGCTTTGCCCTCTGGCTGGCTGTTCCCTGGTGCACTCCCACATCCTATAGGGCGACTCTGAGTGTCAATGGTCTCCAGTTCCTCGGAGCTATAAATTTGGTCACACTTAGTTAACACGGCAGAGGAGAGAATATGCTGACCACCTGGCATGATACTGGTTAGAAAAACAAGCTGTGTGTAAAGCCAGAAAGTAACCAATTGTTCATCTCTTTACGAAGTTAAAATAAATCAACAGGCTTGTGTGAAGACGGTGTTGCCCATGCCTGTATTTGCTCGCTCAGTTGATTTCCAAGGTGGGATGACAAGAATGGGGATTATAGGACGGATCTGCTACTTGTGCCTATCAACATGTTGCTTGATCAAGAGAAATGTCTTCATCACTTTTGGCTCCTGTCTTCAGCTCTTGAGATCCTAAAGATCACAGTCTGTCAGTGCCTCTGAAGGGAAGCACACAGCCCCAGCAATTTTCACATGAACTAAATGACAGACTTCAAGAATTGGGAAGTGCAGCTAGATAGAGGTAAGGCAGCAGAAACTGCAGAGCTCAGGGTCTGGAATGGAAAATGCCCTTTTCTGGAATTCAATTTACATCTGTGTCGATGTTTACATTTAGTTTACATGTTTAAATTCCCTCTCTACATGTGAGTGGATCTCAAAGCTGTACAGAGTTACTTATTTTCTTCCTTTTTTTTTTGAGACAGGGTCTTACTCTGTCTCCCAGGCTGGCATGCAGTGGTGCAATCTCAGCTCATTGCAGCCTCAAACGCCTGGGCTCAAGCCATCCTCCCACCTCAGCCTCCCGAGTAGCTGAGACTACAGACACGTACCACCATGCAGGCTAATTTTTTGTATTTTTGGTAGAGATGGGATTTTACCATGTTGGCCAGGCTGGTCTCCAACTCCTAAGCTAAAAGTGATCTGCCCGCCTTGGCCTCCCAAAGTGCTGGGATTACAGGCATGAGCCACGGTGCCCAGCTGATTTATTTTCTTGATCAAAACAATTCATTTGTGCTTGGGTAGATAATAAAGATTGCTGAGGTCACACTTATAAAACAAGTACTGTGTAGCTCCGTGGGGGAGGAACAGTATTAAATTAAAACAAACACAGGAACATGCACACACAAACACAGTAACTGATGGGCAAGGAAAGAAGTGGCAGCTGTTACTAACACTGGAACACCAGGCAGCAAGGACACTGGCATAAGGCGTTCCACGGGGCTCTTTCACCAGGAGAGACTGCTGCTCAGGATTGTCTGGGTTTTCTTCTGAGCCCTTTTAGTTTTACCTGACAGCATCTTTCTGCCTTCCAATGCTCGCCCCTTTCACTCCCTCTGCCCCATCCAGACTCCCCAAACATCTGCCCTCCTGCATTTCCACTGCTACTTCAGAGTGTGACTTAGTGGCTAAGAAAGAAAGGTCGGACTCAACTTTCACAACCAGTCAACCAAGTCTTTTCTGTGGCAACTCTAAAGTATGCCTTGGCCATTATTTACTCTCAAACCCACCACCACGGTCACCGTCCCTGCCATAGCTCCACCTCTCCAGGTCTCTTGATTGAACCGCTCTATTGGTTTCTAATTGTTTTCCTGGCTTCCAGTCCTCTCCGCCCCAATCTCTCTGCCACACTGCCCTCGGCAGGTGTCTTTCCAATCTGTTGACGGCACTGCCTTCCTTAAGCCCGTTAGAGGTACAGGTGCCTGAAGGCTCAGAGCTGGGACTGATGGACCCTCTCTGTGTCCCCAGGACTCTGAACCTCAGCAGAGCACTTCCTACATGGAGTCATAATGACTTGTTTCTGTTTTGTCTTCAGTAGTCGGCTAGGAGCCTCCTAGGGCTATTCATGGGATTTATTCCTCTAGATTCCCCAGTGTCCAGCCCAAAGCCTGGTATGGGAGATGCTCAATAGAGAATGTTGAGTAAATCAAAGCAAGAGAACAATGCAAAGGCAGTAAGGCCTAGAGAGTGCCGGCCCCTGAACACTGACAGACTGGTCTAATCTGAAAAACCTTGCCTCATCAGAACAGTTCACGTGCCTAACAGATGTGCCCAAGGATCAGTTTGCAACAGAGGCCAAAGATTAGAGGCTCCGGGGGGTAAGTGTGGGGCCTTTGGAGACCTAGATAAAATTGGTACAATATGTCGCATAACTAATAGGGTAAACAGTCTGTTTTAATAGCTGAACTAGATTCTGAGATTAGTTAGCAGGCAAAAAGATTTTGAATTTCAAAATATATTCTGGTATACCTGCTGAAATCAATTCATTGTAAAAATGAAATCTCCTTAGCTTTTAAGGAGATTTTTTAAAAAAGAAGCTTAAGCCTGCTAGACAAAACATGATCCTAACCGGGAGAGGTATCCTATCAAAAGGCATGTGATTGGTGATTGGGGGCCACCATTAAGACAGGGACACTGCTCTTAAGTTCCACAATTACAACAACAAAAGTCTCTTTGTGGGCTCAGTGTGCAGCCTCAATAAATATTCACAATGATAAAATCCAGGTTCCCCCAGAGCCAGAGGGCTCAGGGGCCATCCAAATGAACTCCATAACCTTATTAGGAAGAGGATTAAAAGAGAGACCTCCAAAACTAAAAATGCACTTTATTGCTTCAGTGAAAATTACTATATTTATGCCCTAAGAAGTTCTTTTGAAAGAATGCATAGTCACCACTCAGAAACAGACTTTGGTAACAGTCTAAGAAAGTAATACACCATTTCTATTAATTTTCTTTTTTTCTCGGTTTTAGTTCCTAAGGAAACTGCTTCATTCTGTGAGAGGACCTGAAAAGTTATTCCGGGGTAGGTACGAAGAAAAGGAAAAAATATATCCTGCAGGTAAACTGTCTTCTTGATCTTAACAGCCACATGTGATGGGATTTTTGCATGAAGAAATCCCATATGTCTGGTTTTTTTTTTTCAAGACAGCAAATCTGAAAACATTTCAGACCTCCCAAAACAAGCCACATTTCCTTTGAGCAGCCTCCTGAAACACTTAGACAAAGTTTTATCCAGGGAGACTGCACGGGGCCTTGGAAATCTTGGCCAATTTCTAAGGCCCCACGCAATCTCCCTGCATAAGATTTCTTCAGCATCAAAAGGAATGAACATGAAAAGGTAGAAACAAAGAAATTTATCAAATATGTGTATGTTAATCCTTTATGATGCCTGGCTTGCTTTATGTGTGTGTATAGTGGGCATAAAAACACAGTTAGTGAAGTAAGATCTACTGTTTGATAGCACAGTTGGGTGTTTAAAGCTAACAGTAGTTTGTTGCATTGTTCAAAATTGCTGGAAGAGAGGAAGTGAAATGTTCCCAACATAAATAAGGGGTGGATGTCTGGGGTGACTGATGTCCCAGCTGCCCTGGTCTGATAATTCCACATGGTATGCATGCACCAAAATACCACATGCACCCACAAATACAGACCACTATTAAGTATTGAAAAACCTGACTAACAATAATACTTCCACTATTGAAGAAAGAATTTGGAGCCATTCTGAATGGAAGGTGAAAGAGAAGTTTACACAGAAAAAGCCAAACAAAAACCCAATGCTTAGAACAAAACCTCCACGTCCTCATGAGCCCTGGATCCTCTCCTGAATCTGCATGTCATCTCCTCCACCTAGTCTGGTAGCATAAGCCCTGACACTGTACCCTGGAGACACCCAATTCACACTGCCTATAAGACAGGCTCATCAACATGGAGGTTACTGGCCCTGCATGAATCTAAGTCTATGTCTGTGTCAAAGAATTCATTTCCACACTTGGAAATCTGTTCCATGCATAAAAACATAGCTAAAACTGTCGGTCAGAAATGAGGCAAGCAATGTTAACTCTTCTTCAAAAAATGTTTAATTTCTCAAGATGCCTCCGTTTAATGTTTGAATACCAATTTTGCTATTAGAAATTATGTTGGCCAGGCGTAGTGGCTCACGCCTGTAATCCCAGCACTTTGGGAGGCCGAGGCGGGCAGATCACGAGGTCAGGAGATCGAGACCATCCTGGGTAACACGGTGAAACCCCATCTCTACTAAAAATACAAAAAATTAGCCGGGCGTGGTGGCGGGCGCCTGGAGTCCCAGCTACTCGGGAGGCTGAGGCAGAAGAATGGCTTGAATCCAGGTGGAGCTTGCAGTGAGCCAAGATCGTGCCACTGCACTCCAGCCTGGGTGACAGAGTAAGACTCCTCAAAAAAAAATAAAAAAAAGAAATTATGTTTCAGGGTATTCACTTTTTAACGCCTAAATCAAGATAGGAAATTAGGAGAGGGATGGAATGAGCGTATTTTAACCCCAAACATTGGTTCTAAGACCCCTCTGCAAACCCTGTCGGTGGTCAGCCAGCCTAAAACTGGATACCTCCAAAAATGAGAATCTCCCTCCTTCCAGGGCAGTGAGCTGGTGCTGAGCAGTGTACTGAAAAAACACGGGCCACATCCAGATGGGCCTAATTCCATCTATGCTGTTTTGCTTGCTGAGTGATCTTGGAGTCTCAGTTTCCCCATTTGTAACAAAGTAGATAAGAGCATAGGTTCTAGAGCCAGACTGCTTGGGCTAAAATCCCAGCCTGCTGCATACAGCTGTGAGATCCTGGGCAGCTTACTCAGCCTCTCAGTATCTTGGTCCTCTTGTTGGTATAATCGGGATAAAAACATCATGGACCAAATAGTGTTGTTTTGAGGATTAAATGAGTGTCTGTATGTGCTCAACTTCAGTGTTGGCTTATAATAATCACTATCATGATGATGCTGAACAGCACTGTAGTAAGAGTTAAATGATTTCTGTATCTAGATCCTGGATCCAGTGCCTGATACACAGAGGATTATAATTTATCTACACCAATCATTAATTGAACAGCTACTTTTAAAACATATGCTAGCTCCTTTAATCCTCTCTAAAACCCTGATAGGTTAAAAAACTAAAATTTGGGGGGATTATGTGACTTGCTCCAAATGTCACAGTTAAGAAGTGGCAATCCCAGCACTTTGGGAGGCCAAGGCGGGTGGATCACTTGAGGTCAGGAGTTTGAGACCAGCCTGGCCAACATGGCGAAACCCCAACTCTACTAAAAATACAAAAATTAGTGGGGTGTGGTGGCACACCCCTGTAATCCCAGCACTTTGGGAGGCTGAGGCGGGCGGATCACCTGAGCTGAGGAGTTCAAGACCAGCCTGGCCAACATGGTGAAACCTTGACTCTACTAAAAATACAAAAATTAGGCATCGTGGATGCCTGTAGTCCCAGCTACTTGGGAGGCTGAGGCAGGAGAATCACCTGAACCTGGGAGGTGGAGTTTGCAGTGAACCGAGATCTTGCCACCACACTCCATCCTGGGTGACAGAGTGATACTCCATCTCAAAAAACAAACAAAAGAAGTGGCAGAGCTGGGTTTAAAAATCTAGGAGAGCCTGATTTTACATCCCAAGCTCTTACTACTATACTACATTTTTTCTTTTAATTAAACGGTATTTCTTTGCATTAAGCCACATTAACTAGAGCTATCCTGAGTTTTCTAACCTTCCTCTCCTCCATTCTTTCCGCAGCAGCAAAGGCCACAGATTGCGCTTGGCTTGCCTCCCGTATCACTTTCGGGGCTCCTGAGTTCGGGGATCTTCAGTCGTGCACACTGGCTCCCAATATCCACTGGGGCTCATCCCAAAGTTTGGCTGATGATCCTGTACTCCCACTGGCAGAACTAGGTCCCTGCCTCTATTAGACAGAAAGACTGAGCTTTCTAGGCTGTGACAAGCCAACCAATGGCAATGTCATTTTTAACATTAAAACTGGGCTCTTAATTCCTAAATTGGTCCTTACCTTTTTTCTTCTGGAATGTTCTCCAGTAGCATTTGAAGGAAATCCTGGGATTAAAAAAAGCAAACCATTAAAGATGTCCATCAATAAATAACTCTGCCTGGAACCATGCCAGAGGCTGAGTGCTCCCAGCTACTGACAGCTCACCTGCTAGAGAAGCTAGACCTATGCTGACTTAAAAGACTATAGACTCAATTTATTAATTTCCCAGGGTTTCAATCGAATCATTGAAAGAGATCTGTTTTGTAAAAACCAAGAACACATTAAAAAGTGGAATGTTTATTATTCTGACCTAATCCAACAGTCTATTTTGTTTTGTGTTTAGCCATTTTCAAAAGGCTGGCCATCAAGTAAAGCATTATCCCTCTCTACTCCCCCATCGCCTCTAATTCCTGAACCTTCCCTAGAGATTCCTGTACTCCTAGAGTCTAGGAACTAACTGCAACTCTCTTGCGTTGCTCTACCAAATGGTAAAGATAAATATCAAGATGATAAATATGCCATCAAGGAACAAAGATGTCCACAACTCCAAGCATGGCTCACAAGCCCCTGCCTCCATCTGTAGCCTCTTCTCATGCCCTTGTACAAGTCCTCGGTCACTGGACATTTGAGATGTTTAGATGATAAGTTTTTTAAACCTAAAGGCATGGCTTACACACACATACACACACGCACATTTTATTTTCCTTTACTATGGAAAATTTCAAGCACAATCAAAAGTAGACAAAACTTTCACATACCCATCAATGCACAGCCCATCCCGCCCTATCCACTTTCCCTCTTCCTGTGTTATATAGAACCAAGTCCCAAACATTACATAATTTCATCAATAAAGGTTTTAGTAAATATCTCTTATTTACTCTTAAAACATACCACAAAAGCATAAAGACCTAAAAAATTCGAATATGAATGTTCGTTTATATTTAATTTGTACTGTGAATATTGTGACCCCCTTTTCCAGCCCATTTCATTCTAGAATCTTGATTTGTTCTTAACTAGGGTTGTCAAATAAGAAGAGATGCCCAGTAAAATTGGGGGCATAACTACATTAAAAAATTATTCGCTATTAAACTGAAATTTGAATTTTACTGATTTTTCTGTTCTGTATTTTTATTTGCTAAGTGTGTAATCCTAGTGTCAACCTTTCCTCATCTGAAGATTTAATAAGATATACTTTGTATACTTTGGATAAATACAGAACATGAAACAAACAAGAACAATATTTAACTTTCTTGGAACTTGATGATAATGAGTAACAAGTAAGATCTATACTTGAAGTTTTTATTTTAATAAATAGAAAATAATCTTTTAAAATGGGTCTGCCCAAACATGACAGACAAGAGTCACTCCAGACTAAGCCCTCCCAATAGAACCAAGTCTGCAAATACAGACTCCACACAAGACTCTGCTGACACCCATTTAACTGCAGACTGAAGCCTACCAGTAGAACCAAGTCTGCAAATACAGACTCTACACAGGACTCTGATGACACCCAGTTAACTGCAGACCGAAGCCTCCCAATAGAACCAAGTCTGCAAATACAGACTCTGCACAGGACTCTGATGACACCCAGTGAACTGCAGACCGAAGCCTCCCAATAGAACCAAGTCTGCAAATACAGACTCTACACAGGACTCTGATGACACCCAGTTAACTGCAGACCGAAGCCTCCCAATAGAACCAAGTCTGCAAATACAGACTCTACACAGGACTCTGATGACACCCAGTGAACTGCAGACCGAAGCCTCCCAATAGAACCAAGTCTGCAAATACAGACTCTACACAAGACTCTGATGACACCCAGTGAACTGCAGACCGAAGCCTCCCAATAGAACCAAGTCTGCAGACACAGACTTCACACAGGACTCTGATGACACCCATTTAACTGCAGACTGAAGCCTCCCAATAGAACCAAGTCTGCAGATACAGACTTCACACAGGACTCTGATAAGACCCATTTAACTGTGAAATGGAAGCAGTAGCACAGATCTTCACATTACAGAACAGCTAGAATTACAGAGGAATAGAAATCTGCAAACCATTTGTATGACAAGGTGCTCTTCTTCTATCATCACACAGAAATACAGCTACCACTACACTAGTGAAGCTGGCTGTCTGATTTCTACATGTTCATGGGTGGTCACAGTCCATTTCTTCCAGAGACAAAGTCTCCCTATTAAAAGCATTAATGAAATATTTATTTCTTGTAATGTCTGTTCTCCTTCTGAGACTTTATTTGTTTATTGCTGTTTGACGTGAAATAACAATACAAACAGTAATAAAACTAATGTTTAAAAAAATGGACCACGCAAAGAAAATGAGAGCGTGGGGACAACCCCAAACTGACTGATGCCTCACAACTGAAGTCATTCCTTGCACCTGCAGTGGATATACAGAGAAAAATACCAAAGGAAACGAGCAGTATTTAGAATGCAAAGAATTATTTGTGCTTGAGGTTCTTAGTTATCATTTTTATTACTTAAAAATTATTTTGCAAAAAAGTTGAATTAGACATTTATCACAATCTAATATATTATTTTATAAATTTAATATCTTAATAGATAACTTTGTAGATTAATTTCTCACTGGCTTGTGGATAGGATTTTTGATTCTTAAAAATCCAAGTCCTTGTAGGGGCCGGGTGCGGTGTCTCACGCCTGTAATCCCAGAACTTTGGGAGGCCAAGGCGGGCAGATCACAAGGTAAGGAGTTCAAGACCAGCCTGGCCAACATAGTGAAACCCCGTCTCTACTAAAAATACAAAAAATTAGCTGGGTGTGGTGGTGGGCACCTGTAATACCAGCTACTTGGGAGGCTGAGGCAGGAGAATTGCATGAACCTGGGAGGCGGAGGTTGCAGTGAGCCGAGATCGCGCCATTGCCCTCCAGCCTGGGCGACAGTGAGAGACTCCGTCTCAAAAAAAAAAAAAAAAAAAAAAAAGTCCAAGTACTTGTAATGATAACTTTTTACTAAGTTTACTTCATTATCTCCTTGTAGCCTATACTAATTTATCCTATATTTGCCTGGTAATTTATGCTCAATTATATGGGGGGAAATTACATTAACTCAATGGCAACGGGGGGAATTTAATTGCATGAGAAGCAGGAAATTCAGAGTTAACCTTAATTCTGCCCTTTTGCATTTTCCAGTTACAATTGGATCCTTCTGTACAGGATTGCAGAGCACAAGTATCCAGAATTGGGTGTTGAGTTCAGGGTAAGCGCAGGAGGCCCCGGAAACCCTGCTTCGTGTTGAAGGAAGATGGTTGTCCTGCCTCCCAGTGGGCTGTGATCCTGGAGCACCTGCCTCTTCCTACCTCAGAGCTCAGGCCTGCAGGCAACAGAGCAGTGAGCTGGAGGCTGCCAGCGATGCTGGGGATGGCAGGCCCAGGGGATCGCAAAATCCTAACACCTTGGGCATCTCTAAGACATGGAGCTGCATTCCCACAGGCTATGGGAATGTCTTTCTATAGCGTTCGATATTCTTCTGTTCTGTGTTCCATCCCATTCAAGATAGCTGGTCCCATCCAGGCAGTCTCTGTACCATCTATCAATGGAATTAACCCACTGGCCCTTCTTACTCCTGTCATAGATTCCATCTTTAACCATGAAACACTAGTTCTCCTGTTTCTTTTCATAAATTGGCATATACCTCTAAAGTGGACTTATGACAGAAGCTTTTTCCACTTTCTACAGCACAAGAAAATAAAAAGAAAAATGTCTCTTATGATTATTCCTTCCTGCACCACCTCTTTTCAATTCTTTCATCTGTCTTCTTTCTTTCCTACAGTGTATTGGCAGTTTTGTGAAAGCAAATTATAAATCTTATTTGGACAAGGAAGACTTTTTTCATAGCTGATTCTAGAATAATTTGACAAAGTTAGCTAGCAACAAATAGTAGGGGCCCCAGCTTGTCACCTCTGCAGTGTGCCTGAAAACAAATTAAAACCAAAGCCCACCCCCACTCCCCAAAATCTATTGATTAAACAATAAATTTATTTAAATCTATGAAGGGGATGAAATTCTATCTGGACCCTTGGCGATGGTTACAAGCCCACACTCCAATCAGAAAATACATTCCTTTAGAATTTTTTTTTCATTTCCTACTGTCCTAATAATCTATATGCCAATCAGGTCCATCGCATACAGCTTGTTTTGATTAACAACTAACAACACTAAATTAAACACTACACATTTTTGAAAAACTAACACTGATTTTGGCACATGGCTAATTTGGTAACTATTTTTTAGTCCTGGTGAAAGCATTCAACAGAAAGCAGGTACATGTAGATTCTACTGGATAAACTGATACTGGCTTGACTATTACATGGGGCTAGCAATTTCTGTCAAGTATTTTATGAATAATTATCATGTTCATGGGGAAGGGGTGGGAGGTAGTAGAGGCAAAACAAAATATTGAAGGAAGGACAGGATTGGCAAGATAAAAACTGAGAAGAAATGAAATTGTCAGGAAGAAGTTATTGTTACACTCAAGAGAGGGCTTTTAGTGGGGGCTACAAAGATGATAATATTGGCCGGATGCGGTGGCTCACGCCTGTAATCCCAGCACTTTGGGAGGCTGAGGTGGGCGGATCATGAGGTCAGGAGGTCGAGACCATCCTGGTTAACACGGTGAAACCCCATTTCTACTAAAAAATATAAAAATTTAGCCAGGCGTGGTGGCAGGCGCCTGTAGTCCCAGCTACTCGGGAGGCTGAGGCAGGAGAATGGCAGGAGAACGGCGTGAACCCGCAAGGCAGAGCTTGCAGTGAGCCGAGATCACGCCACTGCACTCCAGCCTGGGTGACAGAGTGAGACTTCGTCTCAAAAAAAAAAAAAAAGATGATAATATTGAAATGCTGGACAGGGAGGGCATTTGGAAGGGAAAGGATTAAGATGTAAACTGGAAAAGGAAGAACTTTAGGGACTTCTGAGTAAAGAAACTGGATCATAGACCTTCATCATCAATAACTAACTAGCAATTTACACAAAAACACAAACCATTAAAGTAATTAAAAATGTAACCAGCAGCATTCAAACAAGGACAGCCTCATGGCATAAACTTCAAGAAGATGCAACTAAGGAAGAAATCTAAGATTCAAACACAGCTTCTAACTCTCCCTCTGCACCGACCCCCAGCCTCATGCTTAGCAGTAGCAGTACTGGTGAACTGCACAAACCCTGCAAATTCTCACAAATATCCACACATTTGGGAAAAAATAGGAATATCTTTGTCTGTCTTCTTTTTTGCCTGTGGAGGGGCTGGAAGTGTTTACTGGCAAGAGATGAGTAAAACGTGGGAAATAAACAACTGAGGATGACTCTCTTCGGTGAACTGCTCATGTTCTAGGGCTGTCACCTAAATTGGAGGAACAATATTAATTGAGAGGGAATTAATTAATATTAACACAGTGGGAAAAAGCTGCACCCATATTAGGTCACAAGAATCTTGGCAGGGGACATTTAACAAGTTTTCAAGAGCAGCACAGCCACATTTTCCCAACAAAGGCTGTATACAACTCCAGTGGAGCTTCTCTCCTCCTCCCCTGTACACATAACATCCAAGTTTCAAACTGTAGCTCAGAGGGAGAGAAAAACAGGCATAGCACAAGTTGGAAAAGGAATCAAAGATAATGTTCCAATACATATGAGAATAAACGAAAGGTCAGGAGAGTGCTACCCAAGCTGAGAATGAGCAAAAAGAAACGTATGGCAACCATGCAAACTAACACAACAACAACTCACATAGAAAGAAAGCAGCATAACACATAAAAGATAAGGAATCCCGCCTTGAAGAAAACATAATCCAAGGAATAGAAGAAAATTCTCCATGAATACTTTACACTATAAAATAAATTAACAGCTACAGAAAAAATAAAAACATAAATTTGGTAAAATGAAAGCTCAAAGATAAGTTGACAAAACAAC
Organism: Pan paniscus; assembly: GCF_029289425.2. Taxonomy (NCBI): domain Eukaryota; kingdom Metazoa; phylum Chordata; class Mammalia; order Primates; family Hominidae; genus Pan; species Pan paniscus. Next base: position 44,487,480 of record NC_073260.2, read on the forward strand.
AAAATGAAATGAACATAGAGATTTCATGGCAAAGGTAATAAATTAAGGACCAGTACAGGAGCACTAATAGAAACGTCAAGGAAAAGAACAGACATTAAGGAAAATAACACTAACAATAAAGGGGTTGCTTCGGATTAATACAGGTCATGAAGAAGAAAAAGATAAACGCAATTGGAAAATAACAGGTATAGAGGACAAGGATGACATAACACAAGGAAAACTGGTAACCTTGAAATCCAGAACCCTGCAAGGGGGAAAAACGAATTCAAAAATACAATGAAGACATACTTATTGAAAGAGGAAAGAATAGAATCTAGGACTAAAAATAAAAATGCACACTATTTTTCCAGGGGGAAAAAAGATAGAAAACCATAGACACCAAGCCATTTCCTGATAAAATTACTAAACTTCAAAGATAAGGAAAGAATTCTTCTGTCATCTAAGAGGCAGAAAGGGGGAAAAGTAGGATGACTGCAAAAGTTTCCACAGCAGGATTTAATGCCAGAAAGCAGCTGAGCCATGTCTAAAAAGTTTTGAGGGCATGAAAATGTGACCCAAAAATATTATATCCAGTCAGTTTATAATTCAAATATAAAGAAAACAGGCAAGCATTCTTTTTTTTTTTTTTTTTTTTGAGACAGATTCTCGCTCTGTCGCCCAGGCTGGAGTGCAGTGGCGCGCAATCTCGGCTCACGGCAAGCTCCGCCTCCCGGGTTCACGCCATTCTCCTGCCTCAGCCTCCCGAGTAGCTGGGACTACAGGCGCCCCCCAACGCGCCCGGCTAATTTTTTGTATTTTTAGTAGAGACGGGGTTTCACCGTGTTAGCCAAGATGGTCTCGATCTCCTGACCTCGTGATCTGCCCACTTTGGCCTCCCAAAGTGCTAGGATTACAGGCGTGAGCCACCGCACCCGGCCCACAAGCATTCTTACGCAGTAAGAACTCAGAAATAGAGCCTGTGAGTCTGCAACGAACACAAATTTGGTAATGAAATTCAGCCAGCAAAGAGCTGAATCAAAATAAACTATTCATGAAAAAAGGTAAAATAACTGGTGGTAAATACTGAAATCCTTTAACAAGCCAAGATTACACAACTGTGAAAATTATGGTTATAGTCAATTTTGTAAATGAAATAAATCTTAATATATAAAAATAATAATTAAGAAAAATTTAGAATTAAGGGGAAAGTAGTTAAAGTACGTAACTATTTAATTCCTCATCTTTTTTTTTTTTTTCCCTGAGATGGAGTCTCGTTCTGTCCCAGGCTGGAGTGCAGTGGCGTGATCTCGCCTCACTGCAACCCCCGCCTCCTGGGTTCAAGCTATTCTCCTGCCTCAGCCTCCTGATCACTGCAACCCCCGCCTCCTGGGTTCAAGCTATTCTCCTGCCTCAGCCTCCTGAGTAGTTGGGATTACAGGCACTCACCACCAATGCCCGGCTAATTTTTGTATTTTTAGTAGAGACGGGATTTCACCATGTTAGCCAGGCTGGTCTCGAACTCCTGACCTCATGATCCACCCGCCTCAGCCTCCCAAAGTGCTGGGATTACAGGCGTAAGCCACCGTGCCCGGCCAATTCCTCATCTTTTACAGTAGTGAATAAACTGATGTTTTCTACAAATGGAATATATAGGTAAAGGGAAAAAATAACTTCAACCTCTTAATTCTTTTATAATAATGTTTCTTAATCATAAAAAATTCTTTTAGAAAATAATCTTTCTTACATTTATCTTAAGTTTGGGAAGTTATCTCCACTTTAGTTGCTTTTTCATTCATTAAATTCAAGTAAAAGAAAATTTAAAACACTTCATTAAAATGCACATATAATATAATCCTATTGTTATAAAATTATTTCTGTCCAGTGACATCAATGTCTGTATACACACATATGCCATATATACATACATACACAGATACATGTATATATATCATGTATAACATATAAACATTGAGGGATAAATAGTATGATTTCTGGAGTGTCACTCACACAATATTAATTATAGGTATTTCTGGGTGGTGGGATTTTGAGTAATGTTTCACATTCTTTGTATTTTTCTGCATTGCTTATAATTTTTTATAATGAGTATATGCCAGGTGGAAAAGCAATAATTTCCAAAGTTAATACAAAGCTACAGTAATCAAGACAATATGATACTAGCACAAGAATAGAAATAATGATTAATGGAATCAAATTGGGAGTCCAGAAGTGAATGCTTACATTAATGATCAACTAATTTTTGGCAAGGGTACCAAGGCAATTCAATGGAAGGAAAGAACAGTCTTTTTAACAAATGGTTTATGGGACAACTGGATATTCACATGCAAAAAAAAATTAAGTTGGACTGTAATCGTCACAACATATATAAAAATTAATTCATCACACCTGTAATCCCAGCATTTTGGGAGGCTGAGGTGGGTGGATCACGAGATCAGGAGATCGAGACCATCCTGGCTAACATGGTGAAACCCTGTCTCTACTAAAAATACAAAAAATTAGCCAGGCGTGGTGGCGGGCACCTGTAGTCCCAGCTACTAGGGAGGCTGAGGGAGGAGAATGGTGTGAACCCAGGAGGCAGAGCTTGCAGTGAGCCGAGATCGCGCCACTGCACTCCAGCCTGGGTGACAGAGCGAGACTCCGTTTCAAAAAAAAACAAAACAAAAACAAAAACATTAATTCAAAACAGATTAGAGGACTAAATATAAGAGCTAATGCAATAAAACTCTTAAAAAAAAATAGGAGTGAATCTTTGTGACCTTTAATGAAGCAACAGTTTCTTAGTTATGACACTTAAAGCATAATAAACCAAAGAGAAAATAGATACATTGGACTTCATCAAAATTAAAAACTTTTGTGCTCTAAAGGACACCATCAAGAGAGTAAAAACACAAAACATAAAATAAAACAAAATATTTGAAAATCATATCTCTGATAAGGGACTTATATCCAAATAAAGTAGTCTTAAAACTCAATAATAAAAGACAATCAAAATTTTAAAATCAGCAAATAATCTGAATAAACATTTCTCCAAAGAAGAAATGGCCCATAATCACATAAAAAGTGCTCAAAATCATTAGCCATCACAGAATGCAAATCAAAACCATCATGAGCTATAATTTCACACCCACTAGGATGGCAATAATAAAAAAATCCAGAGGGCATTAAGTGTTGGCAAGTGCGTGAAAAAACTGGAAGCCTTGTGCATTTCTGGTGGGAATGTAAAATGGCACAGCCAATATGGAAACAGTATGGCAATTCTTCAACAAGCTAAACATAAAATTATTGTATAACCCAGCAATTCCACTTCTGGGTATATACTGAAAATAACTGAAAGCAGGGACTTGAACAGATATTTTATTCACTAATGGTCACAGCAGTATTATTCACAATGGCCAAAAGATGAAAAAAATGCAAATGTTCATGAAAGAATTAACAGGTAAACAAAATGTGATATATACATGCAATGGAGCATTCAGCTTTAAGAAGGGAAGAAATTCTGGTACATGCTGCAACATGGATGACCTCTGAAGACATTATGCTAAGTGAAGTAAGCCACATACAAAAGGACAAATACTGTGTGGTTCCACTTACATGAGGTACCTAGAAGAGTCAAACTCATAGAGACAGAAAGTAGAATGGCGGTTGCTGGGGCTGGGGGAGGAAAGAATGGAGGGTTATCATGATGAAATATTAATGGTATGGGAGATGGATGGTGGTAATGATCGCACAAAAATGTGAATGTACTTAATGCCACTGACCTGTGAACTTAAAAATGGCTAAAATGGTAAAATTTTTTTGTATATTTTATTACAATTAAATGAACATTAAAATAAAAAAGAATGAAGTACTGATACATGCTATATGAACCTTGAAAACATTACGTTAATAAAGCTAGACACAAAAGTTCTCAAAGCATATGATTCTTTTATATGAAATGTCCAGAAAAGGCAAATCCATAGAGACAGAAAGCGGATTAGTGGTTATGTAGGGCTGGGGGAGTAAAAATGGGGAAATGACTGCTAATGATTTCTTCTGGGTTTGGTGAATATGTACTAAAATTAGATAATGATGACGGTTGAACAATCTTGTAAATATACCAAAAACCACTGACTTGTAGACTTTCAAAGGGTTAACTTTATGGTATGTGAATTTTATCTCAATAAAGTTGCTATGAAGAAACATGAAGTTTTTCAAAAGAGATAAACGGGCTGGGTGTGGTGGCTCACACCTGTAATCCCAGGACTTTAGGAGGCCAAGGTGGGCAGATCACCTGAAGTCAGAAGTTCAAGACCAGCCTGGCCAACATGGTGAAACCCCATCTCTACTAAAAATACAAAAATTAGCAGGGTGTCGTGGCAAGCGCCTGTAATCCCAGCTACTCGGGAGGCTGAGGCGGGAGAATCGCTTGAATCTGGGAGGTGGAGGTTGCAGTGAGCCGCGATCGCACCACTGCACTCCAGCCTAGGCGACAGAGGAGAATCTGTCTCCAACAACAAAAAAACAACAGAAAAGAGAGAAGCAAACGAAGAACTGAACAGTTTGGTTAAGAGAGCAGTAAGAGTTCCATGGGAAGTGAAAATCAAAACCTCCGAAGTCATGGTAAATACAATGCACTTATTTAACACTGCAGTCTCTTGGTGAGAAGTGGCTTCAAGCAGTAGGAATTTGTACTAATCAGTCAACCAAGCATGTAAGACTTCTGAACCAGTTTTCGAATTGCTTTTCCAAATATATGCTTAGGGAGGATTTTCCCCACACCCAGTACAAAAATAAAAAGAACACAGAGGAACAGCCATCCGGTCTTGTTACGCTCATGTGATTCTTCCATCTGTGTTCAAATTATACGTGCACATCCTTTACATCTAACACTGGAGATAATGAGACTCACAGCTGTATATGAGCACAATTATCAAATATGAAAAAGGTCCATTAGTCCAATCTATGCTAAGGATGCATCACCTATTTTCTATTAGTTATGAGTGTCATTTTTCAGAGCCTGCCTGCCACTCCTTGTTAACTTCCTTGCTATGTGCTGCTTGGCCCCATACCCATACGAGCTGACAGGGTCTCTCTCTGACAGTTTTGTGGCCAGGCTGTCTGCATATTTCAGTGTATCTGGTTATTAATCTATTGATCAAATATTTATGGAGTACCTACTGTGTGCCAATCATGTGCTAAGTACTGGTGAAATAGAATGGTCTGGCCTTGTTGGGCATATACGTAGAGTGGAGGACAGCGAAAAGAAACAAATAGCCCCATGATGAAAACATAATTACAGACAATGGCAATGACAATGAAGGCAATGGAAAGGGCAAAGGGGTGGGACACGTGAGCCTGGATGCAGATCTGTTTAGCTGGGTGACTTGGAGCCTGTGGCATTCAAACTGAAAACTAGAAGGTAAGAAGGAGGCAGTCTTCCAAAGATAAGTCCAGGTAAAGAGAACGGCAGGATTGTTTTATTTTTGTCTTTATCACTGTGTACGAGACAGCTTTGGGTTATAGTTTATTTCAAAACTACAGAGAGATCACCTTCCCTGAAGCAACCCTTTCTTTGTGTCCATTTCATTAACTTCCTATTTTTCCCACTGCATTAAATGGGAAACCTTTTCCCTACTCTTTAATACTGGCATAATCTAATCTTCATGTGCCATACCCCCTCCAGTCATACATCATGGACTCATGAGGACCCATAAGTTACCTGGGAAAGAATCAGCTGTCCATGAAATGTGTGCACAAATTTTCTTAAAAATGAAAAATAGGTTTCATCTCCAAGTCTTTTGGCAAGAAACCAAAGAAGGAAGTAGCCCTAGAAGAAAGAAAAAAGAGAGAGAAAAAGAGGCCTGCCATGAGTTCATAAAAAAATGGTTATATAGTCAGCCCTACCTAACCCACAGTGCACTTGTGCATCTAGAATGTGCTGTCCTACCTGTCCCTGGCTGCCCTTTCCATTTTCACCAGGAAGGCGTGGCCTGGAAATTAATTAGTTCTCAACTCCTTTGTTAATGTTGTCATCATTTCTGTTTGGACTTGGTTCACATGAAGGCTGGTTGTCCATCGCAGATGAAAAGAGAAGAGAGACCCAGTTCTTCTCTACTCCCCCTACCAGGAAAGGCCTTCACAACAGAAAACACTTCCTTCTCACCCATGTCTTTCAGTTGGAACCTGACAGCAATGTGAGAGTTCTGCTCCTCAGGCAGGGAGAACAGAGGTACAGGGCAGGGAATATTTCAGCCTTTGTTCATTCAGTCTTTCCTAACTTGGTCTCCTTTTTTGGGCATGAAGTGCTTTAATTACTGAACGCTCAGATATCTGGCCAGTCAGATATCATTACAGTATTTTCGCCTCAGTCTTGTTACTAATCATCATTGTTTAATTGTGTGGCCTAAAAAGTGCTGCACCACAATCACTGGCTTCTGCAACTGACATGTGCTTACCTTTAAATAATGCACCTGCATGAAGATCTTCTCCGGATTAAGTCCATGCTTGATAACAGATGCTCCCGAGTCACTTGTGTGGCCAGTTTTGTCTTTACTGGGTCTAAAACGATTCAGTAACAATTTATTTAAGTATAGCACATTCTTAAGTAATTAGGTCATAATAGCATCTTATTTGTTATTTTCAGAGTTGCTCAATATCATCCTGATTCTATTTAATAGTACCAGGTATAACTTAGAACAGTTTGTATTACATACTCATCTACGGGATTTATATTTGGGTTGGGAACCTGAAGTTGGCTATTGGCAAATATTTTACATCAATTTATCCAAAATTAAAGCCTGCCAGACCCTCAAGGGATCTAAGCTCTACTATAAATTGTCTAAGAACGTATACCCTTTTTTGATGACAGACTGGGAAATGCAATGGAAAATGAAGCTTTACTTGGAAAAGTAAAGAACTTATATCTCTTTCAAAAAATTTTGAAAGCCTCAATGTTATCCACTTCTCTGGATTTGCACTTAGTAATTAAGGCTCCTTTAATAAATATTTGTACTTTCCACCCATATTAGAATTACAAAAGAAGGTCATAGAAGCTCATGTTTTTAGAACAGGTGGGGACATCAAGAATCACATACTTCAACTTCCTCATTTCACACAAGGTAAACTGAGGCACACAGACATTAGTTCTACAGTAAGTTTGCCCAACCCGCAGCCCATCCGTGGGCCACATGTGGCCCAAGATGACTTTGAATGCAGCCCAACACAAATTCATAAACTTCTTAAAACATTACGAGATTTTTTTGCGATTTTTTCCTTAGCTTATCAGCTGTCATTAGTGTTAGCTTATTTTACATATGGCCCAAGACAATTCTTCTTCTTCCAATGTGGCCCAGGGAAGCCAAAAGATTGGATTGGATAGTCACGGTCCACTCAAAGTCTTTTTTTTCCTTCGAGTCAGGGTTTCACTCCCATCACCCAGGCTGGAGCACAGTGGTGCAATCTTGGCTCACTGCAACCTCTGCCTCCTGAGCTCAAATGATCCTTCTGCTTCAGCCTCCCAAGTAGCTGGGATTACAGAAGCCTGCCACCGTACCCAGCTAATTTTTGTTTTTTTCTGTAGAGATGGGGTTTCGCCATGTTGGCCAGGCTGGTCTCGACCTCCTGAGCTCAAGCCATCCGTCCACCTCAGCCTCCCAAAGCATTGGGATTACAGGTGTGAGCCACCACGCCCAGCTTTATGCCTTGTTTTGATTTGTAGTGACATTAGGACTGAAACCAGTGACTCCTTATTATCCATGAAGATCTTTTCCACTATGCTATTTGGCTTTAAAATTTTTAATATTTTAAATAAAATGTAACAGATCCTTTGGGCCATCTAGTAAAGATTTGTGCAGTGTTACAGTATAGCTTCAACAGCTGAATCAAAATAAGTGAGGAGGTATTTACAGCTTTCGGCTGTTCTAAAACCGGCCACTCACTGGATCAACACTGAGGAGTGTTGAGGTGAAGGAAGGCAAGGAACCACGAGAGGGTTGGTGCATCAGAAAAGCAAGGGGTTATTTTAAAAGGTAGTGTGGTGGTGCAGAAGGTATGCAGCCTTTGGAATATGAGACCTAGTTTAGACTAGCAGCCTTACTTCTTACTACCTGTTACTTACTAACCTTCATTTACTCACTTGTAAAATGGGAATAATCCTACCCACCTTCCCTGATCCTGCAGAGAATAACTGAAATAATACATTGCAAAGCCCCTAGCAAGGGCCAGGGATACAGAAATTACCTAATAAACTTAATAAAATATTCCATTTTAGCAAACAGGATCCCTGATTAAGTCTTAGCTGAATACTCTGGGGCATTATCCCAGCAGACACAAGGCACAGAATCAGCAGATACCTAAAGGAAAGATGATGATGAAAACCATCAGAGCTAACTGCATACTTTTCATTTTTCTACTCGATCCCTGACTTACCTACATGCCCACACTTGTAAGAATAACTAATCCATTTCATCTTCATTTAAGACTCCCCTGAAAAGAATCAGCTTTTTTCACTGCTCTCAGGTTTGTCCTGCCATGCAATGTTTTTGTAAGAAAGCCACACTAGCTTTGATAAGGAAAGCCCATCACCCACTGTCTGGGGGAAGGGAGACTTCTCAAGAGTCAGTCTGAACTCAAACTAGGTTGCCCAGCCCTAAGACAGGCAGAGTTGCCGTGCGTCTTTTTTGCCCTTGAGCCCTGAATTGAGACTGCTTGAAGGGGAGGAACACAGAAGAATGATTTAAATCTCTGCTCAGAAGGCTGGCTTCCAGGTTCCAGTTCCCAATGACGCCTTCAGTTGCTGTTTTTTCCTTTGCCTAAAAATGTCCTTCCCGAAAGCATCCCTCTCTAACTCTCTTCTTCCATCCTCTCCAAATGAAGAAGTGCTCAAGAAAATTCTTCCTGCTGACAGCATTCAAAGCCAATATACAAGTCCCCAAGAGATTCCTTTGATAGCAGCTTGCTGCTGGAGAGGGCAGTGCAGAGGCAAGCTTTGCAAGAAATCAGAGGGGGTGGTTTCTAGGAGGAAAAGACACTCTATGAATGGAAACAGGAAACTTCCATCTCTGTGCTACTCTGGTTCTCACAATGCTACTAATACCAGGTCTGTGTAGAGAGACAAAGTACCGGAGAAAGCAGATGAACTACAACCACACACAGTAACACAGATGACTCTCACAGGTCAGCCAAAGAAGTCAGGTCCACGAAGTGCACACACACATGTACAAGTCCATGTCAATGAAATCCAAGAACAGGCAAAACTGACCTATGGGGATAGAGATCAGAATAATGGTCACCTTGGGAGGGAGTGTTGACAGACAGCAGAGAAACAGGAAGGTTTCTGAGATGCTGGGACTGTTCTATAGATTGATCTGAATGTACTTTCATGGGGATAAATCATAAAAATCCTTTGAGCCATCTAGCAAAGACTTGTGCACTTTAATGTATCTATGTTATGTTTCATTTAAAAACTTAAGCGATGCACGTACATGAAACAGCATACACTTGCGAGCAGGAAAGGCCGTCAGTCTAGAAAAGGGGCTTTGCCACTCATGTGCCACTGGCACACGACTAGGATGAACTAAGCCCTATGCACCTGAGGACCAATGCAAAATTTTTTTTAAAATGACAGTGTGAGAGGCAGGAAGGGCTGTGGCAAATCCAACTGGTCGGTCTACTCCCATTCTCATTTGCCTTCTTCCTTGCCACTTGTATGACTGAATCTGAAAAGCTAATGCTCATTTTCTAAGTGTCTCTTGCAGCTGTGGCACTTAGTCCAGGCCAAAATGAAAAAAGCAGATGTCTGCTGTGATTCCATGCTGGGGTGGGGTTCTGGGAAAGCTTTTGCTTTCCTTATAAAGGGGGAAAATGTGACTGCTACCGCACCTCTTCCCCACAAGCCTGGTGGATGGAGCAGTGATGGCCATCTTGCAACCATGAGGCAGCAAACCAGGATTCTGTGGAGAGCAGAATGGACTGAAGGAAGGCAAACAGCCTTTACTAGCATCATGCTGCTCCTGGCCAGCCTGGGGATGCCTGCCTTCTGACTTTTTATTGTGTGTGAAAGATAACTACCATTTGTTTAAGTCAACCATTGCTTTATTGCTGCAATAATTGTAGCCAGATTCGTTTCTAACTGGACTAGTACTAACAGCTAACGTTTCCTGGTTATCCTCTGTGCCAGGTACTCAGCCAAGCTCTTCTTATTATGCATCACACCCTCTTCCCTCATAAGATCCTGATGAGGCCACATCCTGTTTATGCCCATTTAAAAGTTAAAGGAAGTGAGTCCTAGAGAAGACCACAAAACTGGTTAGTGGCAGAGTCGAGGTTAAGAACCCAGGTCCACAGAACACCAAAGTCCTTGCTACACTCTGGGGCCCCCCCAAGATCCAGGTCCCCATCTTGGCTGTGCCAAGTACTAAGTGGAGAACCTTAGAGGAATTGCTTACCCTCCCTGAAGCTCAGCTTCCTCACCTGTAAAGTCTGCAGTGAGGCTCAGGTCATGTGGAAGCATTCCATAAAAGCAAAAGTGTTCAGTATCTCTTAGACATTACACTCTGGTGTTTATTTCTTTGGCTGGAATACATGGAATGTGAGAGATCAAGTTACCAAGGTCATCTGAGCTCAAATGCCCTTGGTTTCTGTTGTACTTGGCACCAAATGCAACAACTGAGATTGACGTGCCCTTTCCCTTCCCCACGCCTTCCTTTTCCACCACAACCACAGAGGCAATGTGGATATTTAAAGAGTGGGCAGGTGGCAGTGATATTTGATACATAATGATTTGATTTGGAATCGGGCCTCCTGAAGAAAGGTCCAATCCTGCAGGATAACCCCAAGGGTGGGATTTGAGAAAATGCCTCTGAACTGTCCTCTGGCATGTCAGCTGGGTCTGAATACCCACCTGCTGCTCTGCCCCCACCCAGGCGGGCCCTCCAGCAGCACTCTTCCTCTCACACTCCCAGCAGTCAGCATGAGAGCCACAAGAGATTCTTCAACTATAAACCTGCTGCTGCCACGCCTGAGCCAGGGACTAAGCATCCCAGAAATGAGACAGAAGGGAATTAATGAGCATTTCAACATCTCAGTGTTTCTGTTAGTCGCAGCTGCCCCACCAGGTTTGACAGCTTTGAGAGCAGGACCTGCTCAATGGAGGAAGTGAAATCTGACCCTTGTGTAGAGACTGGCCGACAGTGCCCATCTGAGCCCCAGAAGCACAGGTGAGACCTGCAGGGGAAGCAGCATGACCACTGCGTGAGGGCTTGGACCCAAGTCTCTCCACTGCCATGTGATCTTGAACATAAGCTCCATGCAGTCCAGCTCCCTCATCTGTGAAAAGGTGACAGTAAGAGTCACTGGGGCAGCTCCCAGAGCTGAGTGGCACCAGAGCACTCAGCCAGAGCTCCTCCTGGCATTCAGTAGCTCAATGTAAATGTGGCTATTATCTGTGTTCTGTGTTCCGACTATGTTCTGACTGAGGCTCCAGTAGCATCAACTAAACCTTCCTCTGACAGGCAAAGACATTAAGAAGACATGGCGCCATAGTTACGCATGTGAGATGCTGTCATGGGGGGAAAGCTGGGGGAGGGGACACAGGAACTCACTCTACTACTACAGTAATTTCTTGGGAGTCTAAACCTATTCCAAAATGAAAAGGTTTTAATGACACCACACACAAATGTAGCCTATACTCTCCCTTGGTGAGACTGCTGATTTTGAATGCAAACCCTTTAAGGGCTGGTCTTTAAGCTTGCTCCTTGACTCATCATCATCAGAAAATAAATAAAAGAAACAACAAATTTCAAGAGCCACATAAAGTCCTACTAAGCTAGGTCTGGGCATCTTCCTTACACACTCATCCCCTTGGTCTACACTGCTCCACGAAGACACCTCTGGGTAAAAAATGAAGGCAGAATGATGAAAGCACAGAAATTCTCTATCCACTGTTTGTTTTCGGTGACAATTTTCCTATCTATAAACTGTGAATAATGAACACTTGCCACTGACTAGCATTTGCAGTGCTACCAAAAGGTTGTGAATAAACCTTTAACTAATAAATTTGTATTGTATCAACACCGCTGGTATTTGGCAGGTGTGACTGTCTGTATGCTTTTCAAAATGGATTTAACAGCTACCCAGCAGGAAGGGCTTCCCCACTGGGACCATCAGCCTGCAGCAGACACAGAAAGATATTCCTCTGGTGTTGAAAAAGGCAATTGCTAAGATGATTTAAGACAGAAGGAGGATCCCTCTGAGGAGCCACGGGAAAATAAAGAAGGTTTATTCTGTCCTCCTGATAGTGAAAGGACCCAGTGGTGGGTACCCATAAGAAGTCTCAGCGTCCCAGGTCGGCTGCTAAAGAAGGTGATAAGGAGAAACTCTGTAGTTAGCAGAACTGTGGAAAATGCAAACAAACTCCACACATTTTAATAATCAGGGTAGGAAAATGAAAGATGAAACTCAGAAAAGCAATGAGTATCAAAACAAAACCAAAATGTCCTCAGGTCTTGATTGCCCATGTATCAGAAATTCCTCTGAGAAGCAAAACACCACATGGAGAAAAAATAAGAAACCAATCAATGCAATGGTCTGAGTGCTATATTGCCCCATTCAACACAGCAAGCGATGATCTAGACACATTCTCAAAAGAGACAGAGAAAAACGGAGAGCCAAGACACCCATGTGACTGCACAGGCAGTTTCTGCTAAGGGTGGTTTTCAGAGAACACGGACAATAGTTGAACGGGATGCTGGAGAAAGGAAAAACCCACACTACATAAAGAGAGCTGGGAGGCTGTAAAATGACTGCCAAGAAGGCAAAACTTCAGGATGGGCTAGTGGAGAAGGCCCAGGACAACAAAAAGGGCTTTGGAGGTGAAGTTGGGAGCATAAGGAAGACCAGGTGCCAAGAGGTGGCAGAAAGAACAGAATGACTCAACTCCCATTTTGATTCAACTTTCCTGCCAAGGAGAATGATTTTCAAGCTACTCATGGTAGAATAAGCCCTGCTATGTGGGAACTGCTGCTTGGTACTGGTAGACAGGACTCCTTCACCCTTTAAAGGAGTTCCCATTCCAAGTCCAGGTGAGGGACAGGCTATAGCTCTGAAAGCTTCCACCTGTGATATGTGATCACAGATCTCTGTGGGGGGATCAATTCACACAGACAATGAGAAAGAAGCTGAAGGAGGTAGACAGCTATTCCGATTTGCAAAGATAAGAGATGGGGGGCGGGGCAAAATTTGTGATGATGTTATTGAACAGTTTGTGAGCACTTAAAAGAGAAAATGATGAACTACAAGAGTTAGAATGGGATCCTGAGGGCCAATTCCAGAAATTCAGTGGGGCATCTTGACTTCTGCAAGGCAGCTAGTAGAATGGATGTGGTGGAGAGCATGCAACGGTGAGCATATGGTAGTTGTTTCACGGCTTTATACAAGGCTAAAAAACAGAGCCCCAAGGATGTTGATTAATTATTTGCTATAACCTGGATGGAGATCCTTAGGGCTGTGCCTAAGGAATGGTGATTTACTGGCTTAACAGATTTGCCTATGAGCTATAGTTGGGAGTCTACCTGGTTGACTGACAGCATCCACAGTCAAGAACAGCAACCGCAGGCTGAACTGAGGGTCCAATGAATAAGGAGAAAATATCTAATAGAGAGAAAGAGTTTTTAAAAAATTAACTGTTTGCCTATGAAAAATATTTAGTATATTTAATTTTCTGTAAACTCAACATGTAGCAGGAGGTGACTGCTGTGGCTTCCAACATAGTAAGCACAAGGGTGGGCTGGATCAACAGGAGGAATGCAAATGTAATGGGAATCCCGCTGGGGGAGGTGATGTGGAAAGGAGCAGTTAGGAGCTGGGCTCTGGGGTCAGATGCGCCTCTGCTTTCACCCCAGTGCTGCTGCTTACTCGCTGTGCAGATAAGGCTGACTGCTTAATGTCTCCATGCACCTGCTTCCTCCTCTATCAAATGGGGAGGAAAATGGTACTATGGTACCAGCACTTCTCTCACAAGGCCATTTTGGGATCAAATGAGATAATGTACATAGAATGCTTAGGACAGTGTTTGGCATATTGAAAGCACTCAAAGAATGTTATTAAGGAGGAAAAATGCATGGGACTTGGAATGGTAGAACTGCCATGACAAGGTGTATTATACTGAATGTAAAAATGAAATATGGGGCTGGGTGCAGGGGCCCAAGCCTATAATCTCAGCATTTCGGGAGGCCAAGGCAGAGGATCCCTTGAGGCCAGGAGCTCGAGACCAGCCTGGGCAACAAAGCGAGATGTGGTAGTGCTCGCCTGTAGTCCCAGCTACTCAGGAGGCTGAGGTGGGTGGATCACTGAGCCCAGGAGTTCAAGGCTGCAGTGAACTTTGATTGCGCCACTGCATTCTAGCCTGGGCGACAGAGCGAGACCCATCTCTTAAAAGAATAAAAAAAGGCCGGGTGCAGTGGATCACGCCTGTAATCCCAGCACTTTGGGAGGCCGAGGCGGGTGGATCACGAGGTCAGGTGATTGAGACCATCCTGGCTAACACAGTGAAACCCCGTCTCTAATAAAAATACAAAAAAAAAATTAGCCAGGTGTGGTGGCAGGCGCCTGTAGTCCCAGCTACTCGGGAGGCTGAGGCAGGAGAATGGCGTGAACCCAGGAGGCGGAGCTTGCAGTGAGCCGAGATCGCGCCACTGCACTGCAGCCTGGGCGACACAGCGAGACTCCATCTCGGAAAAAAAAAAAAAGAATAACGAAAAAGAAACATGGTATATATATATATATATATATATATATATATATATATATATATCTGAGTGAATCCCACTGGATGAACACTTGTCCTTTCTTTTCTGGATGATCCAGATCCAGGGGTGCAATAACAGTTCCACTCCATGCTTCATGGGTGGCGCCTCAAAGCAGGCTGTGTTCAGTTCAGTTGTCACATTTGGAGAAGACCACTATCAACAAAGAGAACAACCAAGGACCAAGCCCAAGAAAGCGAACGTTCTCCCAGGCATGCGGTATATATGCTAAATTCACCCAAAAAAGTGACCTATTGGTCAGGAAAAGAAAGAAGAGCCTTCAGATACGTAGATTGTTTTGGTGGGAGCAAGGCGCATTCTGTGCAATTCTGGAGATAAGAGCTAAGAGGACTGCGCAGATGTTACAGGAGGCAGATTCCAGCCCAATCTGAGAAGGGGCATTCTAAGGATCAGGCTCTTCCTACAGGAAATCTGCTGTTTGTTAGTGCAATGAGACCTGGATCCTGGAACTGCTCAGGTAGAAGCTGAGCACAGGAAATCTGCTGTTTGCTAGTGCAATGAGACCTGGATCCTGGAACTGCTCAGGTAGAAGCTGAGTGGCCATCTGTCAGGCACAGGGAAGGTTAGGCAAAATCACTTTTAAGGTCCTTTCTGACTCTAATATCTACAATTTTAAGAGACTGTACAGCCCGGAATATATTTAAGCTAAAGCATGTGAAGGAAAACATTATTCATCCATTCAGTAGAGTCAAGAGGTTTGCTACATAGCTTTGGCCTTGCTAAATCAGCATCAAGTGTGGTTTTCATTTCAAAAAAACTAAACTAAATGAATTATTTAGAGGAAGCTTAACTGAATTGTATTAAATATATATTGCGAGATAGAATTAACTTTTTGAGTATAGGATCCAAGCAGTACGAGGCCTTGACTGTACTTTTCACAGTGTTCTGTTTGGGGCGGGGGAGAGCTGTGCAATGTGCTGAGACAGGTCTCCTCATAAGCTGGGTTCATCTATCAGGGTTAAGGTGATCATAGTGACTCAGCCATAACTCAGGCTGCTGGTGTGCCATACACATTCAGAACACAGGAATACAGAGAACCTGAAAATTACTGGAAGCAAAAGTAGAATAAAAATGGAAAACTTTTTCTGTATTGCATTAAAAAAAAAATCACGACTTCTTCTGGAAAGAGGCAAATGAGACAAACATTGGCTTCATTTTACAAGAGGAGGCTCGAAGCCCGTTTTGAACACCAACAGCATGTGCAGCGCTGTGTGCTGAGGTAATGGGAAGGATCGCCTCATCTGATGACTCAACGAGGAGCAGATGGCCCGTGGGAGCTGGAGAAGGACTTTTCCCTCCTCAGTGGAGGACAGCACGGCCCTAGGCATGGGGGCGGCAGCGGCAGGGGTGGAGGGCTTGCCTGGATTTCAGCCCAGTACATACCAGGATGCACAAGAGGACGAGTCCTCAGCAGAGGAGCTCTCTTCTCAGCCTTGCCAGCAACAGTGTGCTCTTTGGGTTTTCTATTTCACATGCAGTGCATCTAACAGTAAGTGTGAGACCATTCACCATAGCATTGTTTGTGAAAGCAAAAAACTAGAAATGACCATGATGACGCCCAATGGTTAACAAATGTTTGATGGTTAGTAACGGAACATTCATATCTGAGAATACTCACAGCAGTTAAAAAAAAACAAATAATTCACTGTGTTGATGACAGAACACTAGCCAGGATTCTATTATTAAGAGGACAATGGGAGGTATAGCATGGCATGGATAAAACACACAATCTTGTGTGTATACACTTGTGCTTGAGGGATGCTTTCTTGGGAGTGAATTATCATTCCACGGGGTTGTTGTATCACAGACCCCATGGAGATGTCTTCCATCCATCCAACGCTGGAAATGGCCCCGTGGGTCTCATCCAAACCTCGGAGGTCACCAGTCGCCTCCTGCCCTAATTTCTTTTTCCATGTCTCCTCCAGATGATTGTTGATCAACCCCATCAGGCTACAGGGGTATTATGAGACAGTAGAGAACATTAAATGATTTCCATCAATCTCTCTCTTTTTTAAAAAATTGAGATGTAATTCACATATAGTGGTTTTTAGTGTACTCATAAGGTTGTGCAACCTTATGAGTTGCACATAAGTTGATTATGTGCAATAAACTTTAGAATGTAATCAACTTTAGAACATGTTAATCACCCTAAAAAGAAACCAAATACACACTGGCAGTCACTCCCCAATCTCCTTCCCACCTCCACCCAGGCCCTGACCATTAATCTACTTCTTACTTTGGGAGATCAAGGTGGGAGGATTGTTTGAGCCTGGTAGGTTAAGGCTGCAGTGAGCCATGATCGTGCTACGACACTCCAGCCTCGGGGACAGAGTAAGACCCTGTCTCAAAATAAAAAAATAAAAATAAAAAATCTACTTTTTGTCTCTATGGATTTGCCTATTGTGGACAGTTCACATAAATCACATGATACAGTATGTGGCCTTTTGTGTCCAGCTTTTTCCGCTGAGCATAATGTTTTCAAGGTTCACCCTTGCTGCAGCAAGTATCAGTACTCCGTTCCTTTTTATGGCTGATTAATATTCCACTGTATGGATATAACACATTTTGATTATCCATTCATCTGTTGATGGACATTTGGGTTGTTTCCATTTTGGGCTATGATGAATAATACTGTTATGAACATTTGCATATGATTTCTTCATTTCTTTTGGTTATTTAGCTAGGAATGGAATTGCAGGGTTATATGGTCACTCTATGCTTAAGCTTTTGAGGAACCGCCAGGCTGTTTTCCACAGCAGCTGCACCATTTTACCAACAGTGAACAAGGGTTCCAATTTTTCCAAGTCCTCACTGATATTTATTATCTGTCTTTTTCATTGTAGCCATCCTAGTAGGTATGAAGTGGTATCTCACTGTGGTTTTGATTTGTATTTCCTGATAGCCAATAATGTTGAGTATCTTATGTGCTCATTGGCCATCTGCATATTTTCTTTAGAGAAATGTCAACTTAGATTGACCTGTTTGTTTTTTTTTTTTTTTTTTGAGATGGAGTCTCACTCTGTTGCCCAGGCTGGAGTGCAGTGGCACAATCTCAGCTCACTGCAACCTCTGCCCCTTGGGTTCAAGTGATTCTCCTGCCTCAGCCTCCTGAGTAGCTGGGATTACAGGTGCGTGCCACCACACCCTGCTAATTGTTTGTATGTTTAGCAGAGATGGGGTTTCACCATGTTGACCAGGCTGGTCTTGAATTGCTGACCTCAAGTGATCTGCCCGCCTCAGCGTCCCAAAGTGCTGGGATTACAGGCATGAGCCACTGTGCCCAGCCAGATTGATCCTTTTTTTTTCTTTTTTCTTTTTTTTTTATTTGAGATGGAGTCCCACTCTGTCGCCTAGGTTGGAGTGCAGGGGCACGATCTCAGCTCACTGCAACCTCCACCTCCCAGATTCAAGCAATTCTCCTGCCTCAGCCTCCTGAGTAGCTGGGATTACAGGTGCATGTCACCACACCTGGATAATTTTTGTGTTTTCAGTAGAGACGGGGTTTCACCATGTTGGCCGGGCTGGTCTTGAACTCCTGACCTTAAGTGATCTGCCCACCTCACCCTCCCAAAGTGCTGGGATTACAGGCGTGAGCCACCACGCCCGGTCCAGATTGACCATTTTTTAATTGGGTCATTTGTCTTTATTGTTGAGTTGTAAGTGTTCTTTATATATTCTGAATACAAGTCCCTTAACAGATATATGATTTGCAAATATTACCTCCCATTCTGTAGGTTGTCTTTTTATTTTCTTGATGGAGTCCTCTGTCGCACAAAAGTTTTTAATTTTGATGCAGTCCAATTTACTGATTCTTTTTCCCTTCAGTTGCTTATGCTTTCAGTGTCTAGTATGTAAGAAACTATTGCCTAATGCAAGATCATGAAGATTTACATCTACATTTTTTCTGTTTGTTTTATAATTTTAGCTTTTATATTCGGGTCTTTGATCCATTTTGAATCAGTACCTCATTATCTTTGATGCTACTGTAAATGATTTTTTTTTTTTTTTTTTTTTGAGACAGAGTCTCACTGTGTCCCCTAGGCTGGAGTGCAATGGCACAACCTCGACTCACTGCAACCTCTGCCTCCCGGGTTCAAGCGATGTACATGAATTTTTCTTAATTTAACTTTCAGATTATTCTTAGCTAGTGTATGGAAATACAGCTAACTTTTGTATGTTGATCCTATATCTCGCAACTTTACTGAACTTGTTTATTAGCTCTAATTATTTTTTTGGAGGATTACTTAGGATTTACTCCACATAAGATTATGTCTACAAATAGAGACAGTTTTACTTCTTCCTTTCCAATCTGGATGCCTTGTAGTTCACTTTTTTGCCTAACTGCCCTGGCTATAACCTCCAGTACAATGTTGAATAGTACAGTCCCTGTTTCTTATTCCTTCTGTCCTCAACCATTGACTTGAAAGGGGCAAGAACTCCTGTAAAGCAGATTTGTAACATCTAGCAGGATGTTCTTCTTTCGTGTCTTTGTGGCAGGTCCAGCAGAATACCCATACAGTTTTTGTCATCCATTCTAGATCAAAACTCTTGGCCAAAACACAAATTAAATGGTAGGAAAAAGGGGCACAGGAAGTAAGCAAATACTCTGTGGAACAAAGTGAATTTGGCGTTACATGAGAAAGCACTCACTGGATGAGAGTTTTTCTGAATGGGAAACTAACGCTCATTAGCTGAACATGTAATGTACATAGTGATTCTTCCTACTGGCTGAGTGCATAAGATATCCTTAGGATGGGCAAAATAAGAGTGAATTATTATGGATTGGCATATGTACATGAATAATTTTGTACAAAATATTTTATAGTCAAATAGCATTATAATGAATCAGTGCTACACGGAGCAGCAATATGGAAGTATGCATGTATACTTACAAAATTTACTTTCCCAAGATTCACAAGAAAACAGTAGCAGTAATTATCTTTGGGTAAGGGACTACAGTGGTAGTAAATGGAATTTTATACTTTTCTAAACTGCTTGAATTTTCTTACTATGTGCTTTGAAAAAAATTAACCAAAGTTAACTAACCAGTGATTATGAAATGCCTTGCTTTTTCATGTTTTTCTATATAAAGAAAAAGGACCCTACTAGATGTTATTGCAAAAATGAAACACCAAGTACTGTAAATATGTAATTAGGGGTCTATGGAGAATTCTGTCCCCCTTAGAAAGACCTGAGTGCTGACTAACCAGGAAATGGTCTGGAAAAATAAAGAGGGAAGGTTATTTGAGTTCAATTATTCAGGACATGTCTGTCATCTTTGCTGTTTAAAAGAGCTGAGAGCTGAGGGTGTCCCTCTAACAGGAAACAAACTGAGTGGGCAGCTCAGGCTGATGGAGCTGACCTCTGAAACAGGAAAGGGCAGAGTCCATTTCTGGCTAGCTGAGAGCTCTAAAGTTTTTCAGAAAATGCTGGCATAGGTATAGCATCCTCCCATCAAGAACAGGTAGAAACACTCTTCACAGGTCGCTTGTTAGTGTATGTGGTTCAAATAAAAACACTAGACAGACAGGAGTGGGTAGGGGGATCCCACGTGCCTGAGGGATAGAGGGGTGTAGGGCAGGAATTCTAAGACACACAGTTGAGACCTTAGGAGAGGCACAGGCCAATGGTCAGGTAGGAACTCTCGGAAGCCATAAAGGCAAGAACTTTTTTCCACTCCGGACAGTGGTGAGATTTTGAACAGAGGCCAGAGGAGCTTTATAGAGAAGAGCCAGAGGGGACCCAAGGGTTGCCCTTCAGAGGGGCTGGACTAGATGTAGGTTCCAGAAGGGTAGTCTTAGAAGTGCTGCTCATTCAATTCTTACCTCTAGCGATTTGCTTGAGCATCTCTGTTGAACTTTCAGACTCTTTCCTTTTATGCCTATGCTCTACATTTGTAACCAGGCATTCTTGCACTTTTTTTTTTAACATTCTCTTAATTAGTAAAATTAACTTTTTGAACATTCCAGCCAATTATATTTGTCAGGAAGGGAGGGAGGTGTTTCCATGTTCTGGTTGGTAAAGAGACAGGAGCAGATGCCTTGTGTGGTCCCCAGGGAAGGGTGGCAGCAGGGAAAGGGATAGGCCCAGCTCCAGAGCCATGTGGACATGAGGGGACGAGCCAGGCTAAGGAAATCAGAGTAAGCCAGGAGGGGCAGTGGGGCTGGCTGTGGGGGCTGTGTCCTTGTGCCCTCTGCCACTTGTTTGACAAACCTTTTCCAAGTGCCAGAGGACACAGATGATAGCATCAAACGTGTTAAGTGTTTACCTGAACTGTAGGAAATTGCCAATATTCATTCTATTTTATTTTATTTTATTATTTATTTATTTATTTATTGAGATGGAGTCTCACTTTGCTGTCCAGGCTGGAGCGCAGTCTGAGCTCACTTCAGCCTCTGCATCTCAGGTTCAAGAAATTCTCGTGCCTCAGCCTTCTGAGTAGCTAGGATTATAGGCATGCCACCATGCCCGGCTAATTTTTGTATTTAGTGGAGATGGGGTTTCACCATGTTGGCCAGGCTGATCTCGAACTCCTGACCTCAAGTGATCTGCCCGCCTCGGCCTCTCAAAGTGCTGAGATTACAGGCATGAGCCACCACACCTGGCCCTGACAATATTCATTTTAGATCCACCAAAACAGCAATTCCCTGTGATTCAACTTAACATACATGTTCTAAATGGATTGCATGTATTCATTGTATTTATTCCTCACATCCACCTATAAGGTAGAAACTATTGTGTTAATCATCCCTGTTTTACAGCTAAGGGGACTAAAGCTAAGTGTGGTTGAGTAACTCTCTCAAGGCCACACAGCAAATGTGTGTAAAGGTTGAGTATCCTTTATCCAAAATATTTGGAACCAGAAGTGTTTCGGACTTCCGATATTTTTGGATTTTGGAATATTTGCATACAAATGAAATATCTTGGTGATGGGACCCAAGTCAAAATACAAATTTATTTATGTTTCATATATAGTTGGTCCTCCCAATCCTCAGGTTCTCCATGCTCGGATTCAATCAGCTGCAGATTCAACCAACCTCAGACTGAAAATATAGTACTCCAGGGATGTGGAACCCCCAGATACAAAGGACCAGCTTTCTGTTTCCTCAAGTTCCACAAGGCTGACTATGCAACCTGAGATTTTGGTATGGGGGCAGTCCTGGAACCAATGCCCCGAGGATACTGAGTACCTTTTATACACATAGCCTGAAGGTAATTTTATACATTATTTTAAATAATTTTGTATATGAAGCAAAGTTTTGACTGGGAGCCACCATCACATGAGAGCAGGTATGAAATTTTCCATTAGTGGTCATGTTGTTGCCCAGGAAGTTTTGTTCAGATTTTCATATTAGAAATTCTGAACCTGTAGTAGAGTCAGAACTCATCCAGGCAGCCATTCTCATAAACCCCATCCCACCATCCCGGGTCAAGACCAAGGGCGGATGAGCTCTGGAGTGGAGCTCAATCCATATCCTCAGATGATGCCTCCCTACCACGAGGCAGGATCAACCAGACCTTGGCCAAGGAGGAACATGGGCTGTTGTCTTTCCCTCTTTTCAAAGATTCACAAACTTCACAGAACCCACGAATTTAACCTTTCTTTTAATGGGTCAATCCTTATATACAATGGGGATGGCTTTACACTGTATTATTAGAAGACTTCTTTTTTTTTTTTTTTTTCGACACGAAGTCTCACTCTGTTACCAAGGCTGGAGTGCAGTGGCATGATCTCGGCTCACTGCAACCTCTACCTCCCAGGTTCAAGTGATTCTCCTGCCTCAGCCTCCCAAGTAGGTGGGACTACAGGCGCCTGCCACCATGCTCAGCTAATTTTTGTATTTTTAGTAGAGATGGGGTTTCACCATATTGGGCAGGCTGGTCTTGAACTCCTGACCTTGTGATCCGCCGGCCTCGGCCTCCCAAAGTGCTGGGATTACAGGTGTGAGCCACCGCGCCTGGCCTAGAAACCTTCTTTCAATCCATTTTTGATAGCTGCAAATGAACAATTCGGTCAGATCTTTAGGCCAACCAAGGTCTTCTGAACTTATGCCTCTGTTCCTCACACAGCCACCTGATTCCATCTGTTCTCTAGACTCTTTCTCTTTGATCACGTTATCCCAAACACTGGGTAATCTTCCTAGAACTCTACTTTCATTATGTCATTCTTGGAACATAAAATACCTCACCATTACCCAGAGGATCACATACGAGTTCTTCAATTTGGCATCCGAGGAGCTCCATGACTTAGCCTAGCCTTGCCTGGCCCACCTTCAATCTTACTGGTTCTTTTCGTGGCTGTCCTCTCCAGCAAGTCCATTCTCATGTTAATGTCCACATCCACAATCCATTCCTTTTTATGCCTACCAGGCTTTGCTCCTTGAACTCCTCTCCCTCTGCCTCTTCACCCATCTCAGTGGTATCCTTTCTTACTATCCCAGCTCAAGCCTCACATCCCCCCTGTAGCCCTTTCTAACTAAATCTGTCAATAGTAAACTCTCAGTTCTTAGAACTCTGAGGATGTAGCCTAGGATTACCTATCTATCTTGGGACCAGTATTTCAGCTCTCCAAATAACGTATAAAGAACCTCAGGGACAGACATCATGTCTATGCGATTCATTTTTTCAACACTCACAGAGCACCCTCTCAGTGCCAAGCACTGTGGTGCACTGAGAAACAAGACATAATCCCTAGGGACAAAAGTCTGAGGGTCAGAAGCGAGACATGTATTTGGTTGGACCATATGAAATTGTTTTTGGCCAGTCGCGGTCGCTCACGCCTGTAATCCCAGCACTTTGGGAGGCCAAGGCAGGTGGATCACAAGGTCAGGAAATCGAGACCATTCTGGCTAACACGGTGAAATCCTGTCTCCACTAAAAATACAAAAAATTATCTGGGTGTGGTGGCACGTGCCTGTAGTCCCAGCTACTCGGGAGGCTGAGGCAGGAGAATCGCTTGAACCCAGGGAGGTGGAGGTTGCAATGAGCTGAGACCACGCCACTGCACTCCAGCCTGGGCGACAGAGTGAGACTCCATCTCAAAAAAGAAAAAAGAAATGGTTTTTGTAGGGCAAAAATGGTCAAATATTGGCAATTTAATGTGGTAAACATAAAAAGAATGATCAAATCATGTAGTAAGATCAGAGAGGGACAGAGAAGAGAGCCTAGGAGTACAGAGGAGGGACAGCAGCTTACATTAGGATAGGGTCTGAGACTTTCTGGGAAGGCAATGCAATCTGTGCTGAGTCATAATGATGAGTCATAATGATATGGAATTATGCAGCAAGGCAAGGATATTCTAAATAGAGACAACATCTTTAAAAGGCATGGAGGTAAGAAAGAGCAGGCAGATGGTAGGAGCTATGACTGAACTGGGTTCCCCCAAATGTATATGTTGGAACCATATCCCCCTGTACCTCAGAATATGACTGTCTTTGGAGATAGCGCAGTTGAGGGCTTCAAGGGGTGGTTAAATTAAAATGAGGCCGTCAGGGTGGGCCTATTCCAATGTGACTAGTGTCCTTTAGGAAGAGCAGATTAAGACATACAGAGGGACACGAGGGACATGCACATGCAGAGAAAAGGCCGCTTGAGGACACAGCGAGAAGGTGGCTGTCACACTGTGGAGTGTATATTTGGTTTTTGTCCTCATTTCCTGGCATATAATTTCTAAAATCCTCTGGATCTTCACAATTATGCCTTTGTATGCTAATGAGTTGATGGGTGGCTAGCAGCCCCTAGGTAGCTTCAGGAGGAGCTGGTCACTGGAAAGACCAAGGCAGCATTAGAGGGTTGGGACTTTCAGCCCCGCCCCCCAATCTCCGGGGAGGGGACGGGGGTAAAGACCAAGTTGACCACCAAAGGCCAATGGTTTGACGAATCATGTCTGTATAACGAAGCCTCCATAAACCCCCAAAAGGACAGGGTTAGGAGAGCTTCTGGATAGCTGAACGCAGGGAGAGGGGCACATCTGGAGAGGGCAGGGAAGCCTCACACCCCTTCCCTCATACCTCACCCTATGCATCTCTTCACCTGTATCCCTTGTAATATCTTTATAATAAAGGAGTAAATGTGAGTGTTTCCCTGAGTTCTGTGAGCTGCTCTAGCAAATTAATAAACCCAACGCGCCAGCCATGGGAACCCCAATTTATAGTTGGTTGGTCAAAAACACAGGGTAGACAACCTGGGGCGTGTGACTGGTGTCAGAGGTGGAGGGCAGTCTTGTGGGACTGAGCCCTCACCCTGTGGGATCTGATGCTCTGGACAGTGTCAGAATTAAACTGAATTAGAGGACACCCAGCTGGTGTCCACTACAGAAGTTATTGCTTGCTTGGTGTGTGGGGAAACCTCCTACACATTTGGCCACAGAAGTCTTCTGTGTTGATGGTTGTGGAATGAGAGCAGATGAAAAACAGTTTGTTTTTTCTGCTCAGTGACTGCAAGCCAAGGAGTGAGGGCTCAGAAGAAACCAAATCTGTCAACATCTTGATCTGGGACTCCTGGCCTCCAGACTGTGGGAAGATAAATTTATGTTGGCCTTTGGTAACTTATTATGGCAGCCCGAGCTGACTACCACAGGAGGGGTCTCTGAGCTACCTGGAGGGAGAAGGTAAAGCAAAGAACGACAAGAGATGAGATGGGGGACAGAGGTGATGTGCAGGGACTTGCATGCCACACTAAGGGGCTTGAAGATTTTCCTGCAGGTGAGGGGAAGCTTTTGGAGAGTTTTAGCAAGGAGGTGGCAGAACCATGAGGTGTTTTAAGGAGAGCTCTCTGGTGGCAGCAAGGAAGGGCAAGACCAGAAGTAGAAAATAGAGAACACTTTGGGGCTGTTGGACTGCTACAAGCAAGTGGTGAAGAGAGAGACAGTGGTATTAGGGGTGGAGAAGAGGAGTTGAATTGAGGAAATCCTTAGGAGATGAAATTGGCAGTTGTTAGCAATGGCTCCCAGGGGAGGAGTGAAGGAGAGGCAGGAGCTGGAGCTCCCAGGCTCCTACCCTGTTGTGGGTGGACCTGTGCCACCAGCGATGAGTACAACACTATGGGAGGGGAGCAGATGAAGCAGGGTAGAGGGGATGATCAGTAAGAGATGCCTGTGGGGTAACCAGGAGAGATGTCAACGGGGAGTTAAGCATTCACGCTTGATCTTTAGAGAGAGTGGGGCTGCCAGTGGAGACTTGGGAGCCTTTGGCTTAAAAGGGGGTATGGCCGGCCATGCCCACACCCCACCCATGTGCACACCAGCCCTTGGCATGCTCTCTGCGACTCTTCGTCAGAAGGTGGCCCTGGGGTTGCCTGAGCCTGTGAACACATGGAGCTGGAAGCACCTGGGACTGTACATTTTTCCAACCAATGAGACAAGTGCAGGGGTACATGCACCCTGGGGGTCTGCTGCCTGATGCGAACAACTGAGGGTGACCCATGCTTCCTCCAGAGTAACCCTGCATGACCTGGCCTGATGTCACGGCACCCTGGCTTGGCCTGCTCACTTCCATTTCCCTTCCCTTTCCACCTGAATTGCCATAAAGAAATACACGAGACTGGGTAATTTATAAAGAAAAGAGGTTTAATTGGCTCACGGTTCTGCAGGTTGTACAGGAAGCATGATGCTGTCACCTGCTCGGAGGCCTCAGGAAACTTACAATTATGGCAGAAGGCAAAGGGGAAGCAGGACGTCTTACATGGCTGGGGCGGGAGGGAGACAATTGGTGGAGGAAGGTGCCACACACTTTTAAATAACCAGAGCTCATGAGAACTCACTCCCTATTGTGACCACAGCACCAAGGGGGGATGGTGTTAAACCATGACAAACCACCTCTGTGATCCAGTCACCTCCTGCCAGGCCCCACCTCCAACACTGGGGATTACAATTCAACATGAGATTTGGGCGGGGACACACAGCCAACCCGTATCAGAACAATTCCTAATAAATCTCTTTCCCATACCCCTTGCATCAGGGTCTGCACCTGGAGACTCCCACCTAAGATAGGGGTTTAGATGAGACCACTCTGGGAGGACACGCAGCCGAATGTGGAGGCCCCGCAGCCGAATGTGGAGGCCCTGAGGAAGATCAGCTCTGAAGACACAGGCAGGCAAAGGGCAGACCTCGAAGGAGATGGAGGAGGAATGACAGAGGGCAAGAAGAATCAGGTGAGGGACTGCCACAAAAGCCAGTGACAAAAACTTCCAGAAGAGCTGTCAACAGTACCAAACAAAGCAGAAGAGTCTCATAAGATTAAAAATAAAATTTGCTTCCATAATCTGGTGACTGTCAGGGCACAATGAGCCAAGGAAAAAACAGTTTTCCTGTACTGGTGAGAGCAGAAAGCAGATTCCAGAGGACTGGAAGTTCTTAAGAGCTGTGGGAATGGAGACAAGAAGTGTTTTGATAATTAGATGAGGGTGCAGCAGTTTAAAGGAGAGATTATTAAGGATAGGAGAGGCTGGGTGTGATGGCTCGTGCCTGTGGTCCCAGCTACTTGCGAGGCTGAGGCGGCAGGATCACCTGAGCTCCGGAGGCAGAGGTTGCAGTGAGCTGAAATCGCGCCACTGAACTCCAGCCTGGGCAACAGAGCCAGACTCTGTCTCAAAAAAAAAAAAAAAAAAAAAAAAAGATGGGAGAAGTGTGAGCATAGTCAGCAGTTAGAGGGAGAAGGAAAGGGAAGGGAGGGAGGGCGGAGGACAGAGGACTGTGGGTGACGACAGAGCCAGGTCCTGGTGGAGGAGGGCCTCAGGTAGCTGGTGCACTGGGCAGGGTCCCCAGGACATTTCCGTTTTGGAGCTTCTGCCACCAAAGCAGATGAAACTGAGATTTTCCTCTCTCCTTATCAGACACTTCCTTGAAGCGTGTAAGCTTTCAATTTAAAAATAAGATGGTATATGGCTGGGCGCAGTGGCTCACGCCTGTAATCCCAGCACTTTGGGAGGCCGAGGCACGCGGATCACGAGGTCAGGAGATCAAGACCATCCTGGCTAACACTGTGAAACCCCGTCTCTACTAAAAACACAAAAAATTAGCCGTGGTGTGGTGGCGGGCACCTGTAGTCCCAGCTACTTGGGAGGCTGAGGCAGGAGAATGGAGTGAACACCGGAAGCGAAACTTGCAGTGAGCTGAGATTGCGCCACTGCACTCCAGCCTGGGAGATAGAGCGACACTCCGTCTCAAAAAAAAAAAAATTAAATAAAATAAATAAAAATAAAAAAAGGCTTCCTATTTTAAGTGGAATGTACAGTAGGCATCATACAAATTCACAACACTTGTGGCATGAAGACTTTATTTTGGCTATGGATAGGGTTACATACTTGGGGTTTTCCCCCTATTATTAAGGGATGTTTTTGTGATCAAGGGATGAGGCATTCAGGAGGAAGGTTAGGAAAAGATGCTCGCATTTATCTAGCATTGTATCAAAGTGGAGGCAGCAGCTAAGATTAAGAGTTCCATAGACTCCTGCCTGTCAGCACCTCCTTAAAGCAATACATTTTAACGTTTTCCTCAGCAGGAGCTTGACTTTAACAATGAATCCAGAAAAAAAGAGAAGTCATAATAAATCACAAACAATAAAAAACAACAGATTTCTTCTGACCCTGCCACCTTAGCTCTTCCATCCCTGGGGCCTGTCAGAGTGTGCTAACTGAAAGCACTTAGGCAGAAGCTGCCGGAATCCAGCTGCACCCTGGAGACAGGAGGCATGGCGAGCCTTTCGGAAGCTCCCATGCATCTCAGGCAAGAGCCACCACTGCTGCACGAGTCAGGAGGGGACCTTGTAGGCAGGGGATGGATGACAGGAGATAGCTGAGCAGTGGCAGGACAGAAAGGAACACTGAAATCAGACTTTGCCTGGGGAAGAGTTCTGCCCAGGGCCAGAGAGGAGATGAAGAGTCTGGGAGAGTCCTTGGGGTCTTATGTGTGGGAAAGACATCTTCAATAATTAACAAATGAAAAATGGCATGTAACCCCTAACATTTTGAAACTGAGCAAATCGTCTTGCCTCAGAAGCCTGTAGCCACATTACGGGCTCTCCAGCCAATGAAGGCTGAGAAGGCTAGGAAAACACAAGAAACCTGTTAACAAATGACTTACAAGGAAGTCAATCTCAGACAAATCTGATACAAAGGAAACACAGCAAAGTCAATCTAAGAAACATCTGGGCTGGGCGCAGTGGTTCACGCCTATAATCCCAGCACTTTGGGAGGCCGAGGCAGGCAGATCACTTGAGGTTAGGAGTTCGAGACCAGCCTGGCCAACATGGTGAAACCCTGTCTCTACTAAAAATACAAAAATTAGCCGGGCATGGTGGCACATGCCTACAGTCCCAGCTACTTGGGAGGCTGAGGTGGGAGAATCACTTGAATCCAGGAGGCAGAGGTTGCAGTGAGCAGAGATCATGCCACTGCACTCCAGCCTGGGCGACAGAGCAAGACTCTGTCTTAAAAAAAAAAGAAAGAAAGAAAAGAAAAAAAGAAACATTTGATGAAACCTCATGACTCAGTGGATGTATGGAAGGCACAAATGGAAAGCTGTTCTTATAAATTACTAAAACTAGTAAGTCAGAGCCAAACAAAATTTTAGTTTTTCTCTTTTCACTTTGTTAATACTCCAGTATCTATAACCAAGAGGATGTTGAGTGTTCCTTTTTCTCAATGTCTTTTAAAATAATAAGACACATACTTCATGTGTTAAAAGAAAAAAGATGCTTGGACCAAGCATACTTTTCACCCTGACCTGTATGTCCTTCCAGAGCCCAAGATACCTGCAGGTTTTTTTGTTTGTTTGTTTTTGTATTTGTTTTAATGCAACTAAATGCTCTCAGTTCCCTGAAGACAGGAATATGGTATAGGGAACCGAGAAGAGTTTCCGTCCTGGGTTTAAATCCCTGTTCTCTTCTTTATCAGCTAGAGGAGGTTAGACACGTTATTCAGTCTTTCTGAGCCTTGGTTCTTTATCAGCTAGAGGAGGTTAGACGCGTTACTCAGTCTTTCTGAGCCTTGGGCTATTGAAGTGGAGACTGTTAACCTGCCAGCAAGAGAGGTGAGGAAGGACTGGCCACAGAGGCAGAGGGAACTCAAGGAGAGTAAGACACACAGAAGCCAGGAGGAGAAAGTGCTTTAAGAAGAAAGTGTTTTTAGGAGAGAGTGGTCAAACATGTTGAACAGTGTGGCAAAGATCTCAAGAGAAGCTTCCACTATGTCCGCCAACATGTGGAAACCTATCAAGACATAAAGCCAGATTTTTACGTTGTTATGGCTCATCATTTCAAGACCATGGGGCATCTTGGAAGAAAGAACAAGATAGCATCTGATTGTTTTTAAGGGACTTCTTTCCCAAGGTCTCATTGAAAACAAAATCTGAGAACAAATTTTTACAAGTCTGGTTCTTCCTTTTACTTTCAATAATTTCCAGGTTCTCTGTGTCCATTTAAGGGAGAATTCTAGGGGATGGGAGTAAACGAAACCTAGACTATATAATTCAGGGCAGGTTCGGAAACATTTCCTCCTCATTGTAAGTACATCTGATAACAATATTTTCCTTATTGATGTGCAATAAGCCTTTCAAATGCAGTCAATTCATAGTTAGCCTAAATTTAGGCAAACAAAATTTCTGAATACTAAGACAAAGAAAAGCAAATGCCATAAAAAGCTGTCTAGCACAAAGGTCTAAAAATACTAGATTGTTCTCCCAACTCCACACACAAAGGAAAAGATCTTGGCCATCAGAAGCTCGGTTGACTCAGGCTCCAGGGAAGCCAGAGATGAGGCCCTCCTCATGTGTGAACTGACTTCGCAGGGTGCAGTCTAACTTGCTTACAAGTTGGAAACACAGTTCACCAAAACTCACATTCACTGAGATGCCCCTACCCCACTGAAGGATTATGGTTATGCAGAACCAAAGGGATCAAAGGGACTAAGAGACGTAATGGAAATGACCTCTTAGGTGGAGGGACTGAGCCTTTAAGAGGTGAAGGGATTTGCACAGTGAGGCAGCTCGCAGGTAAGCATGCTCCTGGGCGCCCTACCTGAAAGCAAACCTCTCTGGCCCTCATGTCCCTCTGCTACCTTCCCAGTCCCGCTTCCTGGGCCAACACACCCCCTCTCACAGAGCCTACAGTCACCAGCCCCGCTTCCTGACTTCCCATGATGCCCCTGTCCACTTCAGCCTGACTTCCTTCTCCACCACCCATGTAGTCCCGCTTCTCTCTCTTTCGCCCCTCTTCATCCCCCAGGCAGCTTCCAACATCGGCCACTCCCACCTGCTTGCCTCAGCTTCTTTTCTGGCTTCCATGGCCCCTAGTGCCCTGGTTTTCTCTGGGGAAACACATAATGGTTTCCCCAGAATCCTCTGTTGGCTCCCCCTCTTCCTCCTGACCTCTTCTCTCACTTTCCTCTCTCTCTGAGGATTTCACTGTGTTCAAGATTTAAAGGGTTTTATAGGGTGAATGTTCCAGTCTCTCCAGTGAGCTCCTGAATTGCAATCTCCAAAGTTCATAATATTGAATATCTATTGGTCATCACAAACTTAACACATGCAAAGCTGGAAATTTCATTTTCCTTCCAAGCTCCTCCCCATGTCTTTACCATCACACAAATGGGATCACCATCTACCCAACTGTCCAACTCAAAAACCTCAAAGTCATTCTGGATACACTCATTTTCCTCTTCTCCACATTCAATCAACCAAAGACCTGCCCGTTCCACAGCCAAAACACATTTCAAATAGGTCTGCGTCTTGCATCTGTCACAGGCACTCCAGGGCCTCTCGCATGGACTACTGCAAGGCTGCAACCATTCTCCTGGCTTTCCATCGGCTGCCTGTGGTGCTCTCCACACAGCAGCAGAGCAGCACTGTCCAAATACTGAGCAGATCATACCACCTTCCTGCTGAAGGTCCTGGAGCAGCTTCTGAAGAACTTGGGGAAAGACTCGTGTGACCTGGCTCCTGCCTGCCTCTCTTGGCCCCAGCCCTCAGTCCCTTTTCCAGCCACACTGCCCTTCTTTCTGTCCCTAAGGCACATGAAGGCCTTTCCCACCTCAGGCAGGCTATGCACAAGGCAGCTCATTTTCAGAGAGAAATTCCCCACCTCCTTA
Source organism: Pan paniscus (assembly GCF_029289425.2). Classification (NCBI taxonomy): domain Eukaryota; kingdom Metazoa; phylum Chordata; class Mammalia; order Primates; family Hominidae; genus Pan; species Pan paniscus. The sequence goes on from NC_073260.2 coordinate 44,519,360, forward strand.
TGCGCCGCCGTCCAGTTAGTATGGACATCACCGAGTGGTCTGCTCACAGTGCTGCGCACCACCTGTGACCGGCCGGTACCTGTAGCCATGTCCCTGCTAAGTGGAAGCTCTGTGAGAGCAGGGGCCATGTTCACTTTGGCCATAGGAGTAGCTGTCCTGCCTGGATCAATCAGCATTGGCCAAGAGAAAAGATGCTGGAACAATGGCTTTGGGGCGGGAACACAGGTCTCCTGGCTCCTGGCCCGCTCCACTTCCCTCCGCTAGATCTCCTTTCCGAAACAATGGATGAGTCAACTTGGGAGTCCGCCTTAGCGTGCAAGCACAGGGAACTTTGCTGTGGGAAGGGTGCAGCTTGCCACACCCCAGCATTCTGCAGTGCTGCACAAAAGTCCCAGCCAGCTCCCTCCCTGGGGTGCATTTGCGTTAGGCTTCAGTCACAGTCAGGCGAAGTGGGGGTGTTCATTTAAAAACAAACAACAACAGCAGAACCGTCCAAGGCAGGCCTCTGCCTGGGAAAGTAGATGGGCCTTCAGGGCAGCCATCTAAGAACGGGCGAGGAGAGGAGCAGTTCCTGGATGGCCATCCCTCCCCACCTGTTTGATGGCAGATTACAAACATCTGACTCTAGTGGAAGAGGAGGGGAGGTGATGGAACCTCCTGTTGCCATAGCAACCACAGTGCTCCCGGAGCCTAGGTACCAGGTTTCAGATAAACATTTCACAAAGAAAAGGAGCAAAGCAGAGAGGGACAAACGTGGAAAAATGGCATGAAATAATCCTGCACATGCCACAAGCCACAGTCTACAAACAAAACTCAGGAGCTGGCCATGGAATCCTGCTGCACAGGGTAGCAGCAGAGGCTTCCTGCTGGGCTACGATGAAAACAAAAGGGCCCATTGACACATACATCTGTGACCACTAAACACTTAGGAATCAATATTTTCCTAAAGATTTTTTTCCCCTTTGGCTTTATAGGGTTACTGTCTGCCAGGCTGCCAAACCCCAACCCTCGCCACGTCTGCAGCCACCACATAAAGTGACTGTTAGAACTTCAAACGAAGGATCTGACCCCTGGAAATGGCCTCATGCTAGTTTTTTCCTAAACAGTCACCAGGAAAATGTCGGAAGGCAAATCGAAACGCACACCCTGAAAGACTTAGAACATAACCATCACATCTTGGGGACAAGAAGCCCACCCCAACTTAATTTAAAAAGGAAACACAGCAGATGTCATCAGTTGGCAGGGAGGTGTCTTGAAGGGAAGAAGGAGGGGAATGAGAGGGCTGTGGATCACCATGCAGCTTTACCTTAACACCTGCATCTCCTCGGGGGAGCATTGCATCTCGTCCTGGAGGCGACGCCAGCGCAGACAAGCCCTCAGCTCCTGCTGCTCCCGGGCCTCATGGGGGGCCAGCTGCTCAGCCACAGACACACAGACACAAAACACAGTCACTGTTGTGGTCCTGGTGCAATGGCTCACTTTGTTTCAATGGGGGACAATATAGCCTGCCCCTGCTCTCACCTTGCTTCCATCAGAAACCTAAAGGCCACTGGAGCCTCTTAGTGCCTAAAACAAAAAACCAACCGTGCACGCTCGCTTGTGCTGCTGGCAGTGGAGCTGGGCCTGCTGTTTGGCGGAGGTCGCCTTGTTCTGGAACCCACCCATCCCACCGACACACACCTGGTCTGGAGAGAGTGGGCTTCCCTTGGGACCACTTCCACTTTGATCTGTCCTCTTTTCCTGCTTTGTCTTTCTGCACAGGATGGGGAAGGCCCCACCGTTCACCTCCGATTTTCCCCAGCCCTCAATTTTGTTAAGGACTGTTTCCAGCGGGGCCTGCTAATGCAACCCAGATGATTCTGTGTGCACATAACTAGAAGTGCTGCCTGGACTCACTCTGGGGGAGGGGAGGCCAGCACACTCTGCCCTACTGAGTCAGAACCAGCTGCCGTCCCATGGTGTGCTCACTAGGCCACACAGCCCCGACCTCTGTGAGAGAAGGCAGCAGAGCACCCACTGCGGAGGGAAGACATCTATCCACGGGTGTTTCTGGAAATCAAACTTTCCTGATAATTCGTTCAACAGATATTTACTGAGTCTCTGCTAGGCCATGGGGACATTACAGACAGGGCCTGGGGCAGCAGCCAGGGGAGGGAGAGATGGGCAGGAACACTAATATCAGAGAGCAGGTGACGGGAGAGGTGAAGGGAGAACCCAGATGCCCCCTTGCCCACCAGGGCTTCCTGAGGAGGTGGTGGTGACAGCACTGATCCTCAGGGAAGGAGGAGTCAGCCGGGGAGGAGGGATTTCGGGAAGAGCACTTGCAAGGCACGTCGGGCCAGGCAAGTGTGTGATGTGCTTAGAGAATGGCAAGGCATATGGTCACGCCTGGAGCAGACTACCATTCTGGGAGGGAGCAAGGCGCAGGGAAGCTGGCAGAGGCCAGACGATCCTCAGACCCCATGTGCCTGCTGTTATGGACTAAATTGTGTCTCCACAAAATATACGTGTTGAAGGCCTTACCCCAGTGTGACTGTATTTGGAGATAAGGCTTTCAAGGAGGTCATTAAGGTTAAGTAAGTCATGAGTGGGGCCCTAATCCTACAGGGCTGGTGTTCTTATAAGAAGAGGAAGAGCCAATAGAGCGTACTTTCTCTCTGCATGCACAGAGGAAAGGCCATATGAGAACGCAGAGAAAAAGCAGCTCGTGGCCATCTGCAAGCCAGGAAGAGTGAGGGGCCTCACCAGAAACCAACCCTGCTGGCACCTTGGTCTCGGACTTCCAGCCTCCAGAACTGTGAGGAATAAACATCTGTTGTTTAAGTCACCCAGTCTCTGGTATTTATTATGGCAGTCCAAGCAGACTAATATGTCTGTGAAGGCATTTAGACTTTCTCCAGGTTGATGACAAGTTACACCATCCAACCTTGCGACTGACTCGATTCACAAATCCCTGCGGATGCCTCTCTGAGTGGAAGGTGGTCTCCATCTCCTTGTTGAGATTTCACATGTCCCCCGCAACCCACCCCCGGCCCCACCATGCTGTCTACTGCTCAGTGCTGCAGAGCACAGTCTCCCAGGCAGCAAAGTGACCCCGGTGACCCCTGTCACCCTGTATCCTCATGCCCTGCTCCCTGGTGGGGCCTGCTGGCCAGGAGTACCTGGGAGATGGCACACCCACCCCTGCCCCACAGGGCACTCCCCCACTCCCTGGACGGTCTGAGGCAGGCACTCGCCAGGGCCAGCAACAGCCCAGTCTCACGCTTGAAGGGAGAGGTCAGCCTGGCGGACTTGCTCTGGAAATGTTTCAAACTTTGTGCTGGAATCTAGAATGGCAATTTTGCCTCAGGGGTGTTCATGTTTTCGCATCTCGAAGAGTTACTGCATGTACCTCCAAGGATGATGAGGGGGCTGACTCCTATCATGTTAAGGGAAAAGAGCAACAGAGCAAGCTCAGCTCCTGCTGTCCCTTTAGGCTCACAACAGAAGCCACCGCCTCCACAAAGGCTTTCCAGGCCCGCCCAGACCTGTCCTCTCCTACCTCGGAATTCTGACAATATTTGGTGTTTACTTCTTTATGTAAACTTATCAGTCAAGAGGCAGGACCAAGCCAGCAGACTAAGGAGTGGCCTCCTAGAAGTCTAGGCAAAGGGAAGGGTAAGGAGGAGCACTCTTTGGAGATGCAGGAGATAAAAACTGGAGGTGCCATGATCAGATGCCTGGAATGCACCACAATTGCCAGGACCAGCGCAAATCTGAGAGTCTCAGAAGGGAGGCACTCCAGGGAAGAGATGGTGATAGAGGCATGTTCATATTAAACCCCTGCTGAATGCCTGTGTGTAAGACGGAGGGAAACAAAGAGGAAGGGAACAGGTATTTCTTGTGCATTCTCCACGTGTCAGGCACTGTGCTAAGCTCATTCACACCTGATCCCATTCACCCTGCAAGCTTTGGCATTCTTATATCCATTCTACAAATGAGGAAACGGAGGCTTGGGGAGGCTACCTAACCTACCTATACTCACAGAGCCGATGAATGGCAGAGCCAGGACTGGAAGTCTGTCTGACTCAGACCCCAGAGCCTTTTCTGTATCTATCATGTGGCCTCTCCTCACAGGACTCCATGTGGCAGGGGACACTGATGTGCACACTGCTGGGTCCACGGCCAGGGTATGAAAAGCAAGACCCAGCTCCAATTTAAAGCAGGTATAGTCCAGGTGTGAGGATAAGGAAATGACACAGTAGAAGGAAAAGAAAAAATAAAATAAGTTTAAAAAGGTAAGCACCAAGTATTGTGGGAACCCACAGTGTGTAGGAGGGTAGTGTTGAATTGTGAGCCGGGTAATCAGCCTGGGCTAGCTAGAGAAGGTGACCTCCAGCTGGTTAGTGAAAAATAAATAAGATTTCAACAGACAAAGGACCTTGAACAATATCATGCAGGTATGCACAAACTTGGGAATTCTGGAAAATGCCAAATAGTCCAGTGTATAAGGGACAGAGATGACAGGGGGAAAAAAGTGACCTAAACATTAGGAACTTGAGGCTGGGCGCGGTGGCTCACGCCTGTAATCCCAGCACTTTGCGAGGCCAAGGTGGGCGGATCACGAGGTCAGGAGTTCGAGAACAGACTGGCCAATATGGTGAAACCCCCGTCTACTAAAAATACAAAAATTAGCTGGGCATGGTGACATGTGCCTGTCATCCTAGCTACTCAGGAGGCTGAGGCAGAAGAATCGCTTGAACCCAGGAGGTGGAGGTTGCAGTGAGCCAAGATCGTGCCACTGCACTCCAGCCTGGGCGACAGAGCTAGACTCCGTCTCAACAACAACAACAACAACAACAGGAACTTGAAAGTAAGCACGAAGCAGCTTAGTTGCTTATGATCCTCATTGGAACTGGTGGCCAATGCTTTAAGGTAGAGGTTGCAAACTGGAAGCGTGTGCACCAGGTCTGGCTTCTGGGTATGTTTGTCTTGCGTGGTATTTTTTAAATTAGTAAACTTCACATAAAAGTCCAGAATTATAAATTACCTTAAAAAACTAATAGTGTAGGTTATACTGAGCCCTCCTTCCTTCACCATGACAATTGGTTAGAGCTGAGTAGCTGCTGTCAGTTTGCCACAGTTCTCACCATTCCCTAATCTATACCACCCCTGCTTCATTCTTCATTCACTACTTGTGAGCAGACATCTGAGATGACTCTGGATTTATGTTTTAATCTCTTTATTTAAAACACACACACACACACACACACTGCACACACACAAGTCACCACAATCACAACCACAAAGAAGTGCTTGAGTATGCTATAGCATGACCTTTTCTTCACATCTCTGCTCAAATATCTCCTTATCAGGGAGGCCTTCTCTTACTACCTTCTAAAATAGGACCCACTGCCCCTCTATGGGTCTCATTTCTCTTTACAGTACTCCAACACTTGACCCATTAATGATTCACTTGTCTGCTCTCTCTCCCATCTCTAGATTGTAAATGCTGTGGGGAGCAGGGGCTTCCCTCTCTTATTTATGCAGCCATCTCCCCAGCAAAATTTGTGCCTAGTGCATAGTAGGCCCTCAGTCCATAGCTGTTGGGTGAGCAAATGACCAGAAATGGAATTTGACTCTGGGTAGTGAAATGCTTAGGGTCACTTTAACCCACCTGCTGTGCTGTGGCCCAAAACACATCCTCCAAGTGAGTGGCGAAGCCTTCACTCAGCCACTCCTCTGTCCAGTCTCGGGCCCCGATGGCTAGGCCAAACCAGGCATGGGCAATTTCATGGCAGAGGCGGGTCCCACAGAGATGGTTCCCTCCTGTCAAGATGCTCTGAGAGAGGAACATGATGTGTGGGCTGTGGATAATGGGGGAGAAAATGCACAGAGTCTTGTTAGAGCCTGTCCTCATGGCCATCCGATGGGGCAGCTTTCCTAGCCTGGCAAGCCTGTTATTATCATGTGCATGCTAGATCATGACAGATAGGCTTGCGGCTTAGATGCTTTCAGACATAAATAAAGTGGCAGTTTATGTTTCTGGCTGTAGTTCAGGTGGCCGTTTCTGCCAAGCAGTTTTCTCCATCATCAAACGGCTATTACCTGTAATAAGTAACCTGCACCAAAGTTTTACACTCAAAACAAAAATTACAAGGCAATGGAAGCATTTACTCTGAAATCTGGACTGTAAAAGAAGAGCAGGTGTGACAGTGTGAAGCCTAAGCTGTCAGGAGAGTGATCAAAGAAGACCCTTCATCCAAAAATCTGAGCAGCTTACAAACAAATTGAGAAGTCATGCAGAAGGACAGAAAAAGCCAAGAAGAATGGAGCAGAAAATGTTCCATTCTGCACGGGGAGCTGGCTATGATGTTAACAAACGAGCAGGTGCCGGGGATGGCTGAGGTTTCCAGGAGGCCCGAATAAAGGCCGAGACCATGTAAGGCCAAGCTTTTCCGTCATATCTGCAAGTGCTTATAGAATCACATGACAGAACAAAATTATGCTGACAGAAAGAAGGCAGGGAGTTATCCCACCCAGGTGTGCAAATGGCCCCAGGACTGGCACCAGACAGGGAGATTTATCTAATCTCATTTTCCATACCTTGTGTTAAAACCCAAAATATCACCATTAAAACTGCATAGGTGGAATGGGAAGAAGGGGAGCTGACGAAAGAGGCCCATCAAATATCTTCCATGCCTCCTCCTTCAGCAATTATCCTTTTTCCAGGACTTGTTTACAGTCTTCCTAATGAAGAATTTGCCCTTAAAAAATCTCTCCTCCATCAGTTGAACAAAAACAGTTGTGAAACCTTCCAAATTAGGAAACTGTACACACCGGTTCCTCCCTTCAAAAGTCATTTGTTTGCTATCATGTCGGCTTGGCACAAGCCAAGACTGCTCGCAGGTTTTTCTTCCACTCCCACAGCCACCATTAGAGAAAATCCCACCTCCAGTTCCCTTACACAACATCACCCATTCACCTCAGAGAGCTCAACTGCAATCATGGTAGTCATGTCTGCCAAAACAGACAGCTTTCATGTGAAGTAATAACAGGGCAGGCATGCAAATGAAAAAGCATCTGCCAGGTGCTCTGAAGAGGACACCAGAAACCCCAGAAATTACAAGTGGAGTTGGGGCACTCAGGATAAAGGGGTGCGATGCAACAGGCACCAACAGTATTGTTCAGAGCACTAACTCAGGGGGGAAAAAAAAAAACAAGGAAGGAAGGAAGAAACTGAGAGACACAGGAACTAAACTCCCCTAACTGAGAAAGTCACCCCGTTGAGAAGACAAACTGTGCAACCTGGCATTTTCAAGTAAATGGCTCTGGCATGTGCAATGCTACAAAGAAAAGCCACAGAAATGTACCAAGTAAATAACATTCCAGACATACTGCTGGCAGCACTTCACCCTTTGGGCTAAAACAAGACAGAAGTAACTTCAGGCCTTATAAACAGGCTGGAGGGCAAGCCTGCGTGGGCAGAGTCTGCAGCCAGAAAGACAGACACGCACGTCCTTACAGAGACTGGAGGGCGGACTCCAGCCAGGAAGCTTCCACGAGCGGATGACTGCGAAATCGCTCTAAGACTATTCATGAAGAAAAAGCCTCCACTGTCCAGGGACCTGCCTGCTCTTCTGTCCCAGTGTGGAAGCCTCACCAGGGCCCATTTATGCAAATATAAAAGTCTGCGAGGGCCTGAAGGAATGCACAATAGCAGCTGTGGGGAGGGTGGGTGGCACTTCTTTCTCCCACCCTTTCATTTTTTCCCCTTGAGCAGTCCTTGTTGTCTGCACCACACTTCCCTCCCCAACCTTCAATGTTCTGGAGACACCACCCCGGCCTCAGTCCATCTTGTTGGGCTTGGGACAGGCCCCAGCGTTGCCAGAATTCCACCTAAATTTCCCCTTCCCATCTTCAATCCTTTCTTCTGAGTCGGGGGTAAATATACTTCCTACTGTCCTCTGAGGGAGGCCAAGTCTGAACATCCTGCCGGCTCAGAAGGAAGGGCGTTTAACCGTATAAATGACCCCACTATCTGCGGAAAACATGACCTTCTCCCTGAAAAGCAATTTTCCGGCTGGGAACCTGAATCGAAAGCCTCCGGGGCCCGTTTGGCCCTCTAAGGTTGGGTTTGACATACTGGATACTCTGGGGCTATTTCCCTATGAAGGAAAAGGCTTCTTTTTAAAACTAAACCAAAAACATGGAGTAAGGTTTTGATAACCTTTCTCAAAGGCTGTTAACAAAATCCTGACATAAAAGGACCAATGGAATATTCTTTCAAGGAGAATTTCCTTCCCTCCTTTGGGCCCTAAATGTCTGAACGTCTCATGTTAAGTAGATTTAACCTCTTTTTTTAGATTGCTTTTCTTCAACAGTGAGTGAAGAAAAGTAATTCTCTTTAGCTCACTTCAAGGAATAATATTAAGTATTTCTTTCCCAACAGGTAATCTACCCATGTCCACCCACAAAACAGAACAGACCTGTAAAACACTGCACTCCTACCTCAGCCTGGACTCAACAGCCCAGCCCGGCTCCTCCTCATCCCTGCATTCTTGGAACTGTGCTCATGGTCCGAGCTGGCCTGCCGGCGATCAGTCTTCCCCCTGACAAGCCTCACTGGAAAACTGTTTCTTTTTTTCCCCTTGAAAGGGTCTGTGTCAACTGCCTCTACAAATGCCAGACTGTCGATTCATCACTATTACAGAGAATGGAAGATAATCACTTCAATGACATCTTCATCCTAAAAACGTTTCTTTCTTGTCTTTTTTTTTTTTTTTTAATCACAGAGTTGATTATTTTTCCCAAATAAGAGATGGGCAGGAAAGTGATATTTCAAATCTCAAAAAACACAAGCCCTCTTGCTTCTATTCCCCACCATAAATTCTTTTTGGCTCCAAGTGGTGGAGGAGAAGGAGGTGGCAGGCAGGGGTGGCCTGCAGCCACACTCCCGTGTTGTCATTCTTCCCCAGCAGACCACCTCTGGGGCTGCCTCCTCCACAGAGGCCAAGCGTATTGCATGTCTGCCGCCTTGCCCCTCGAGATTAAAAATATCATGTCTGGTCTGAAAACACTTTCTCAAGGCTGTTCCTGAACACTACCTACCCACCCAGATTAGAAGACTGCGTCTGTTAATCTAAAACATGTTTCTAGCAGAGGAGGAAGGAGTGCCTTCATTACTCCCAGGAGCTGCTCCCATCCTTCGGGAGGAATTCAATTTGGAGCGGAAATGGAGAATTTCATCAGATCTTAAGTAGGAGCTGGTGTTTGATTTATTTGTGCTTTTTCCGTGGAGCCCTGACCAGCATGGCCCATCTTGCTGTGGGTGGAGCGACCCAGCACTCGGCGGCCCTGGCTAGATGCTGCTGCCACAGCAGGTTCCAGCAGGCTGCAGGGGTAGAAGGAACCCAGAGGACGGGAAATTGCTTGCCCTTAAGGACAAGAAGAGCCCCCAGGCCACCCCTCCCATTTTACAGGAGCAGACCCCAATTCCCCTCATGGAGAGCAAGTTTACTTTTTTTTTTTTGAGACGGAGTTTCACTCTTGTTGCCCAGGCTGGAGTGCAATGGCACGATCTCAGCTCACCACAACCTCAGCCTCCCAGGTTCAAGCGATTCTCCTGCCTCAGCCTCCTGAGTAGCTGGGATTACAGGCATGCGCCACCACGCCCTGCTAATTTTGTATTTTTAGTAGAGATGGGGTTTCTTCATATTGGTCAGGCTGGTCTCAAACTCCCAACCTCAGGTGATCCGCCCGCCCCCTCTCAAACTCCCAACCTCAGGTGATCCGCCCGCCTCAGCCTCCCAAAGTGCTAGGATCACAGGCATGAGTCACTGCGCCTGGCCGCAAGTTTACTTTTCACACAGATCCTTGGGAGGCATCATACAGACTTACATTTATCAAGCTGGTACTTCTTATGGATTCAACGCTTTTCACAATTTCAACATGTGCAGCCCAATATCCCATGATAGAGACGAAGGAAGACCCGAGAGAGGGGGGAACCAGGCTCCTTGCCCTCTAAAGTCCAGCAGGATAGTTCTAAGGATAATCATAAGCAGCAGCTTCTGCTTGTGTGACTTCATTACTTGCTAATTTAAACTGGACAAGTGAAACCGTAGACTCGTAGTAGCCTGGGGCCATCTGAAAGGGAGACAAACTGTCGCTCCGCCCCTCTTAGGTTCATAGCCTGTCTTCTCTTTCCTTCATCAGGTGTGAAGTGATGTATGTCAACACTCTCACCTACACATTTACAAGCCGAACCCTCAGCCCCTGCCCCTTCTTCTAAACGAAATCCCTTAGTCCCTCTCCTGGACGCAGCCTAACGTAGGAGATGCTTCTGTAGTCCTGAAGCCAAAGTGGGGGGGTGGCCCAGACAGCCTGGCAGGACCCTCCTTCCCTCTGGCCCTGAGACTGCGTGGGAGGGAATCAGCATCTTCCGCTTTCCTCATCTGGCACCCACCCGACTGCAGTGTGTATCTTTAAACGGGAGGCTGAGGAGATGAGGGGATAGTCTTCTGGGGATATGGGACCTTCAGTAGCCTAAAGTGGAAACCAGTTCCAAAAACTTGAAGCAAACTTGCTACGTCTGATCAATGTGTAAGGGGATCTGGGTTTGAAAGAAAGGCTTAAGGTTAGAAGTGTTTTCTTAAAAATTCTGAAAAACTTTGGGAGGCTGAGGTGGGCAGATCACAAGGTCAGGAGTTCAAGACCAGCCTGGCCAATATAGTGAAACCCTGTCTGTACTAAAAATATAAAAAATTAGCCGGGTGTGGTGGCAGGTGCCTGTAATCCCAGCTACTAGGAGGCTGAAGCAAGAGAATGGCTTGAACCTGAGAGGCGGAGGTTACAGTGAGCTGAGATTGCACCATTGCACTCCAGCCCAGGCAACAGTGCGAGACTCCGACTCAACAACAACAACAAAATTAAAATTTAAAAAAAAAATAGTAAAACATCCACTCATTTGCCTAAATGAATTTTGACTCAAATGTGACTACGGCAGAGAGACTGAGGAAAGCCCCAGGGCCACATTCCTTATTCTTGTACCCAAACATCTTCTCCTTCTGAAGACTGACTGCTCAGTGTTTGCTACGTGCCAGGCACTGTATTTTACACATGCCATCTCATTGCTCTACCCCACAACCTCAGGATGTTACTATTATTCAATTTCATTATCTCATTTTACACGTGAGGAAAGTGGGGTACAGAGAGGCAGACTGACTAACCCAAGGTCACACAGCTGGCAAGCAATAGAGCCAGGACTGGAGCTCACACAGTCTGGACTCTAAAGCCTCACTCTGATCCACTCTGCCCAGTGTCACTGGGTTTAGACCTGTGGCTTCTGGGCTCCCGTCCCTCTGTGCCAGCTCAAGCCCATGGGCTTCATGCTCACTACTCTCCCAGGAGCTCTGTCTTCAGGAGGCACCAATGGGAAGCTATCAACCACGTCCTGAGACCTCTGTTCCCTCAATCTACATCATAGCCAGAACTGGCCCAAGGTGAGCAGGCCTCCTCCTAGTGAAAGGAAGGTAAGAAATAAGGGTACAGAGGCCATAGGGGGGCATCACTACTCCACTGTTGATGCCCCTGAAGAGCAATGCCTACTTCCTCATAACCCTGTCCTACGCTGGGAGTCCCCAGTGGGTCACAGGGGCATGTGTTAGACAAGCCCTTACAACGGTACTTAGGTCAGTCCCCAGGAGGGTGACACACAAGTCTACCTCTCCCTGGTCTCCACCTCTCACCTATATTTGCTAAAGCCTGGTATTCTTTTCAAGTAGAGATGGTTTAAAGCAGGTCACAAACTCAAAGAGCTACAGGAGGCAAGAAGATAACAAAATTAGGGCCGTAGAGAATGAGATGGGGAAACAGATAAAAAGATGAGGGAAGTAGACAAGGAAAGAAGCAGAGAAAGGAGCTGGGGGAGCAGATGAGGGAAATAAAGATGGAGATGAAGGAAGCAGATAGAAAGATGAGGGAAGAAAATAAGATGAAGGAAGCTCATTACAAAAGAGGCCAACAGGCTGAGGGTAGCAGATATAGGTAACAAAAGGAGGGAGACAGACAAAATAGGAAGGACAGACAACAAAGGGAAGGATGCAGAAGACAAGCTGGGGAGGCAGCTAACAAGATGAAGGAGAGAGAAATTGAGGTTAGGGAAGTGGCAGTGATACTATAGGGCAGTGGGCAGCTACGTCAGGGAAGCAAACAACGATGCCAAGGCTAGGAGCTCCAGCTTTATGATCTGGTTTAACTTCTAAGTGCTCTCAGAGGAGGCTTATGGTTTCATGTCACATGGAGATGTAAATGACGGATACCTGGATCCTAGCAAGGTTCAAGGTGGGTGCTCATGGGGGGGCAGGGAAAGGCTCCAAAGCACAGCACAGACAACACTGGGGAGGAGAGAGGCATGAGGGCGGAAGGGGAGGCTGGGGACACAAAACACTGTAGCCAGCTTCACCATTTGCTTTAGCGTTAGCTGTGGCCTATTGCTAGCAGGAAAAAGAGCATGGCAATGACAAAACATGGAGACCACCTTGAGTCTAGGAAACACAGAGACCACCTCTGGCTCAGTGGCAGCTCTGCAGACCATACAGAAGGCTCAGCTACTGACCAGCAGAGCAGCGGATACATCCCTTCTGACCCCAGGGCAACACATCCCGAGAGAACGTTGTGGAGACCTCAGCCCTGCATACAGAACAGGGCAGCACTGCTGTCTGACTCTCAGGAGTTGGCCTCACCTGCCTCAGCTGCTCTGCCTTAGCCCGGGGGTGGGGTGGGGGCAGGTTCTGCTGGTTATGGTCATCAAAAAAGCTGCATGTGAAAGTCTCAGGTTTCAAAGCTAAAGAATCAGAGGGAGAAACAGTATTTTATTGAGTTTTTCAACTAGATTTGGACTCCTTTCCCTCTCTCAATCTGACAGTACATGTTCTGCCTTAAACATTCCAGAATCTCATAGATGAGAACAAAAAATTTGTTTTTGAACAAATTTTGAACATTCTGTTCATTTAGTTATACATTTTGGAGACTATAGATTTTGGTTGTCAGGGGACACACCCATACCCACACAATATGAACAAATATTTATTGTAACTGAACATGTCTTTATTTATTTATTTATTTAATTTTTTTTTTTTTTTTTGAGAGGGAGTCTCGCTCTGTTGCCCAGGCTGGAGTGCACTGGCGCTTACTGCAACCTCCACCTCCCGGGTTCAAGCAATTCTCTGGTCTCAGCCTCCCGAGTAGCTTGGGACTACAGGCGTGCCCCACCATGCCCAGTTAATTTTTGTATTTTAGTAGAGACGGGAGTTTCACCATGTTGGCCAGGATGGTCTTGAATTCCTGACCTCATGGTCTGCCCGCCTCAGCCTCCCAAAGTGCTGGGATTACAGGCATGAGCCTGGCCCTGAACATGTCTTTTGAATCATCTATAAATTACTTATGAATGAAAGCTGTGTATTTTCTGCAGGATCTGGGGAACTCTTCTGGTAAGTAAGTAATTAATGTGAGTAACCAACTAAAACATATCGGCAGCCTCATTGGAGCGCGCAGATGACAAAATGTGATTCCACTCCCTCACCTCCCCACGGCCCCCACCTCCGTCCTCCCCAATCAGGGCGATGATGTTTGTTCCCATAAAAAGAGCTAATAAAATTAGCCTCCACTGTGATACAGGGAAAATCTTTATTTAATAAAATAATGTGTTTTGCTCCATTTCCAGAACAGCAATAAAATGGCACAACTGAGAGCCGTAATAGCTCATCCTGGTGGTTTTCACAGTGAGCACAAGTCTGTCACGTGTGGCGGTGTGGAGGCCTGGAGGGCTGCTTTATGGAGGGACACGTTGGGGCAGCTTGCAGCCATTCTCGGCAAGGACAGTTTGGTGACTGCTTTGCTTTGAAATACACTCTTTGGGTCCACAAATCAAATCTTCCCATGTTCCTTGTCTGGAAAAAGTTGTGGGGATTTCCCAAAGTGTACTCAGAATTCAACTGGTGAGGAAGGCATTCATTGTTTCCCCAACTGACAGCAAGAAGCCAAGCCCCAGTCAGGCCCTCTGCAAATCTGAAAATCCAAGGTAGGGTCAGGAAGCTGTTGACTTGCCCTGCTGGGCTGGTGAAAGCAGACACGAAGTAGCAAGGCTGGTCTGTACAACAAGAGGCCTGAGCGCAACAGAGGCACTGCCGGCTGACAGAGTTCAGGCAGCAGGACGTTGGGGTGGAGGCAAGTGTGGGTTCCCTGCCAGACCACCACACTGTCAACTAGATTTCAAAGAAAGGGTAACTCTGGTCAGGCTGCAGGACGTCGGGGTGGAGGCAAGAGTGGGTTCCCTGCCAGACCGCCATACTGTCAACCAGATTTCAAAGGAAGGGTAACTCTGGGTAGGAACAAGCAACAGAGTGGCCTTGGGGAATAGCACGTTAGAATCAATTCTGCTAAATCAAAGTTAGATCCAGGAAAAAAGAATTGAAGGAAGATGAGTTCTCATATTCCCTGATGGCTGCGTGGTGGCAGGAGCGGTGATGATTAGAGCAGAAAGAAAAGAAAAAATAAAATGATGATACTAAACACATACATTGTTTATTTTCTCCCAGGCAAAGTTCTAAGTATTTTATGTTCGTTAACTCATTCAATTCCAGCAACCACTCCATGAGGAAGAAATTATTATCGTGCCTATTTTACATGTAAGTAAACCAAGCCACACAGAAATTATGTCACTTGCCTAAAATCCCAGAGTTAATATGTGTCAAAGCAGATTCAAACACAAGCAGCCTGGCTCATACACGTTTTGCTTGATCAACACCAGCGGGTATCAGAAGCACCGGGAGGTAGGTCCGCTAGATAAGAAAGCAGCACACGCAGTCAAATTTGAATTTCAGATAAACAACGAATAATTTTTTGGTGTATGTTCCATGAAATATTTGCTAAAAGCTGGCAGCCCTACCTGAAAGGCTTGTTAAAACAGATCTCTGGGCCTCACCCCAAGAGAGTTTGTTTCAGTAGGCCTGGGTAGGGCCTAGGAACCTGTATTTCTGTGAAGTTCCCGGGTAATGCTAATGTGGCTGGTCCAGAGACCACATTGAGAGCTGCTGATCTGCACTGTGGTGGCTGCACAGCATCAGCTTAAGTAGCAAAAACTCATTGCCAAAGTTTATAAATGGGAAGATTTTATCCAGAAATCCAGATTTTGACATTACATTAAAAATTTGAAAGATGTGGCCACACTAGGCCCAGGTCTTTTTTAGAAGTGGGCACATATTTATCCTGTACATACACACACACACACACACACACACACGTCTAATGCCAAAGGGCAATATTTTATCATTTCCTAAGAACGATAATAAGCATTACAGAGCATTTCAAAGATAGGAATTTATCAGGTCCCTGTTATGATTCACCCTGGTGAAATCCGAGAAGCAGGCAAAACCTGCTTGGGAGTCCCTCATCACAGGCCTGCATTCTTATGTAGTAACTGCAGCTGAATCGGAGCTGGCCCTTTCAGACAGGGCTTGGGCTCTCCAGTTTGCTGTGGTCCCAACTTCTCCCTCCTGTCTCCCTGCCATTGGCTGAGCCTCCTTGTCATTTATAATCATGTGTGTGGATTTTTCCTTCTTATCACAGGATTAAAAAGTGAAATATTTCTTATATCCATGTCTCCATCAAAAGTAGACCAAGTGTTTCTTAGAGGATGCTCTATCCAACCCATTCACTAATTTATATTGCTGCCTGGCCCCTTAGAAGCATTAGGATTTAAGCTGTTTTGTTTAGTTTTTCTTATGAAGAATTCCTATTTATGGCTATAAGATGATTTAGCAAACCCTTCATGCAAAGGGCAAAGACACAAACTTCTGCCTAGCTCAGGTTGATCAGACAAATTCCATATTACTAAGGGTGAAATTAATTGGGTTTATTGTATTTGTGAAATCCAAACACAGTTTCAATTATTATTAGCCACTAATGGCGTATAATGAAGGCAGAGCTTGTTAACTAAGCAAACAACTGGCATGTTTGTTTAAAGTGTAAATAGAAGGAAAATTCATGAATTAAACGAATGAATTCACTGATTGTTCTCCCTTGGCTGTAAGGGGGCATTCAGCTGCCACAATATATGTCACCACCTTTGTTAAACAAATTCGCCTGCTCAAGTTATCTTTATCCGGTCAGAGACCGTCTTAGTGGTAGCTTAAAAAGTAAATGTCTCTCTTAATTTTTCAAAGTACTCATCTGCATCAATAAATGCCACTAAGTATAAGGGATCACCTGGCTATTGGGGATTCATAAATAATTGAGCTTTTAAGAATAACAGCATATTTCCTAATCTCAAATTATGACTCCATGGATAGACCACCATGGCACGCTTGTCGAGATAAGGAGACAATATGCTTCTTATTTCCCAGGGTGGTCCTGGAAAATATGTGACAGATGGTCGTTCTCAGAGGTATTCAACTTAACAGCATGTCCCTCTGAAAGGTAATAAACCTCACCAGAAACAAAAATAAACAAATAAAAGTCTCTCCAAAGTCTCCTGATTTTAACTAACCTTTCCATTTAAAATTATGAGCCTTCTATTTCTTCTCCCCAAATGGAATGCATCAGGTTTATTGGATATCTACAGCTCAATCCCATTTCTCTGGATGGTTCCCTTGACTCATCATTCTTTGCATGTGTTCACCGTGGTGAAAATGTGGGCAAGGATCCCAGGAATTCCTTTCGTTCTAAAGAATTCTGCCTGCCCATGTCCCCATTCCTAGGTGGTTACCTTTTTGTGATCTGAAAGGCACCCGGGTCTGTTTGGAATGTATTCAGCTGCAAGTAACAAAAAATACAATGAACACTGGCACACACTGGAGAGGTTTTTCCTTTCTTGAAACAATATCACTGGAGTGACAAGACCTTGCTGGGGCTGGTGCAGTGACTGGTAGTGCAGCGGGAGCTGGAGGACTTGCTATACTCCCACTCTCCATCCTTCCTGTGTGCACTTCTTTCCTCATGCTTGCCCCTCATGCTCACGGGTTGACCACTACACCTTCACACACCATGTTCGCGTTTAACATGGAAGAAATGCGCTGTGCCAGCAGCAACGATCCCTTTCATCAGGAAAGCAACTTTTCCCAGGGAGCCCATAGCCGAGATTCCTACTCTTTAGTCTCTGCTAGCTGTAAGGCAGCATGGGAAAGATGCTTTTTGGTGTTTTCTGACTCTGCAGTGGAAGATGGACAAGGAATTGGGTCTCACACGGTCAGCCATGGCACCCTAGTGTAGCCCTCTTTCTCATAAATAGTAGAAAGTCATCACTTAGGTCATCTTTTAGAACACAAATACTTTAGGAAGAGATAACGCACCCAACTCACACTGAAGTGTTAGTAACATATCACATTCCCTCTTTCCAGGCAGGGGACATTCTGAGCATGGGGGTCGGGGGCTGGGCAAGTCAGAGTACCTCAAAGACACTGGCTACCTAGTACCCAACTTAACTGCACGCTGGCTGGCACTTGCACTTTCATTTTACCTTCATACCCTCACCAATGACCAAACACCTAACAAAGCTAAGAGAGGTACTATCTGTTCTGGTGGTTTTTAAGAACTCGGTCTCTGGGGATAGAGCTGGGGGTCAACTCCTGGCTCTCCCTCTTGCCAGCAGCATCAGTGCATTGGTTTCCTAGAGCAGCTGCAACAAACCACCACAAGTACGGTGGCCTAAAACAACACAAATTTATTATTTTACAGTTCGTCAGGTCAGAAGTCGGACACAGGTCTCACTGGGCTGAAATCTATGCTGCTGGAAGTCCTTGTGTGTGTGGTTGACTGGAAGGGGCACAGGGGTCTTCTGGAGTGCTGGTCATGTGCGTTTCTTGGTCAGGGTGCTAGTGACAGGGATGTCTACAGTTTGTATCCAACAAGCTGTATGCTAAGATGTATACTTTTCTGTTTTACACTGCAATGAAAAGTTAAAAACAGGCAAATACCCTGGGAGGTCCATCTTTTCCATGGAGAAACTGAGGCAAAGATGAAGTTAGAGCTCTGTCAGTAGGGACAGAACTGAGACCAGGATCTGGGCAGCCCACCTCCTAGTCTTTTGAGTTTAATGTATTCGAGGCCAATTTCCAACACTAATTATGTATTATATATTTAAAATCTCTTGAGAAAAGCTTTTTTTAAAAAATTTCTTTTGCCATAGAGTCACATTTCTATTGCAAGTGAAAGGTACCTTGTCTGCTTCAGACACACCTGTAAAAACAGAACCAATCCTGTCATATATCCCTGTCTGCTTCACTTTTTTTCAGACGCTGTGAAAAAACATGCCACGATAATAAACCCCTTTTCCATCCTAGCCAGCTGGAAAATTACGTGATGCTTGAAGTGACATCATTCAGCTACGACACCAAGCCAGTGGCTGCTCTGAGAAATCTGGGTTAGACAGCGACAGCATGGATGTGAATGCCACTAGGCAATGAATGCCATCCTTTTTATTAGCAAATGGCTGTTTTTATCACCATGACATTTTAAAAATGAAACTGTGACAGCTACATTGTCTGAGGCCATTGATCAACCAACATCTCTTATCTCCAAAAGGAAGCCCACTGGCCAGAGGTGTCCTGTTTCAAGGCAGGGAAGACAAGAATGGAGGTAAAGGAGAGCTCATTTTAAACCACTAGTTCCAAAGGGAAAGACCAGGGGCCAGGACCGAGGCACTGGGGTCTTCCAGGGGATAGACAGTCTTCCCTCTATCTCTATCAATTGTTTCTAAAGTGAGCTCAAGTAGCAGTAGTGATAATACCTTAAGTAGTAATGACAGTATCTACATAATACTCTTTGCTATAGACACAGATACTGTATCATAAACCCTAGGCAAAACCCCAGGATGCTTATTAGGTAAACATAACATCACGAGGAGGCCCAGACATTCCTCCACCTTTTTGACCTTTAAGTTGAACTACATAAAATGCAATAAGTGACCCTTTCCAACTTCAAAAAATGGGCAATTTCATATGGCTCATCCTAATAGACTGGCCCCTCCCCCAAGATCCTTCTCTGCAGATGTGTTAGGAACTGCCAAAAGATCTAGGGAAATGTCCATACTTCTCAAGCGACAGAGAATTAGAAACACTGCTGCATCTCATCATATAAAAGTGCAAAGGATGGCCCTGGGGCAAAAGACGTTCTGCTGTCCTCCGAAAGAGCTGGACCCTCGACCAGTGGGCCCTCTGTCCTTTGCCCGCTCAGTGTGAAGCCAGGTGCAATAGGTTAAAAGCACATCCTCAAGTCAACAGCAAAGGCAGAGGCGTGCCCACAGCAGGGAGACTGGAGTAGCATTAGGTCCCACACTTGAGGGAGCCCAAGAAGATCCGCGGTTGATGTGCTGCGTGCTGCAAGGCTGCCCAAGACCCAGTCCTCGCTCGGAAGCCAGAGGACAAGGAAGCTGGGGTCCTACCCGGGTAGCAAGGTTTCAGATGACCAGTCTGCCACAGGTGCTGGATGCTTCTGCACTGGAGTGCAGGGCCCAGGGTAAGAGAGAGTACCCTGCTTCAGAGCCACTCTCCACAGGTGAAGAGGCATGGCCTAGTCGGTTCACAATCTGCCAGGGAGGGCTCTGGGAAGGAGAACCGGCTGCTTCTAATGCAGGACTAGAGGTGAGGAGGAAAGGTGAGAATGAACGGAGGGCTGCCAGGGAGAAAACTAGTTAAGGGGAAGAAGTGTCCATCTAGGCAGGGACCCGCAATTCAAAAGCCTGCATAGCTCTGGCTCACAGCAGTCCTGCCGCAACCGAAATGGGGGAGACAGTCTGGGGAGTATGGATGTGCTGGCGCTGAACCTTGGGAAGGAGTGGGGCTGGTTCTGGAATCCCCAGACACTCGATCCAGAAGGGCTCTTAGAGGCCCCACCCCCTCCCATTCTCAGATGAGAAAGCAAGACCCAGCGAGCTGCAGCCTTCATCCATGGGGTGGGAGCTGCTGTGTGCCATGGCGGACTCATGACAGCCGTAAGTCTGCAAGGTATTTCCTTCAAAGCTCTTTTACAAAGGCCCAGTCACCTCAGAATCAACAGACACCCCTTGCCTGAAACTGGTGACTCACCCCAAGCTAGAGGCTTGTGGGGATCTAGGGCAGACATCAGCGTATGCCACCCTGTGTAGTTACATTCACACAGGCTTCTGAGATGGACGTCACACATGTCACAGCAGTTGACTGCGATGCCTTCTCTCTGGGAATACTTGGCCTTTACTTCTGCTGACAAATGGCTACCCTTAAGTTTCAGCCTCATCGTTCCTTTTCTTTGTTTTGGTGGTTGGTTGACCAGTTTCATGTGAGAGGAAAATAACAACAAAGAAAGAAAAGAAAACATTTCATACTATTTTCTAAGTATAAAAGCTGTCATCTTTTCACAGTTGTATAACCATAATGGTTTACCTAATTGTTTTCAAATTTTCTCTTTTTTTTTTTTTTTTTTTTTTTTTTAAGGCTCCAAAAATTCACCTTTGGGTTGAACACATCTGTGTGAAAAAAGCCTGGCGGAAAGAAAAACTGGATTATGCTGACGCTCAATGCGCGTAACCTTAACTACAGCATGTTTGCTTCTGCAAACACTACAGTATATGAAATTAAATATTAATAGCCATCACCTCACCCCTTCGGAGAACAGGCCTGAGTCACAGCTCCTGTGTGGCGTGATTTCCATTCACGGACTCACTGTGAACGCTGCTCACGTTATGAAGCCTCAAACCAGGCAAGACCAAAGCAAGTGTGTGTTTTTATTCCATAATGTCATGGGGAACATTGCTTATTTTGGAGGCCAAGTTCAGTTCTCCTGAGTTTACCACCTATGACACATTTTAAGACTAATCACCTCAAAACATACTAGGAGAAATGACAAAGTTATTTTTAAGTTAGAAAGGAAAATATTGGAATAAGATGAACATGTCTGTTATTTATCAGTGACGAGATTTGCAGCCACTCGGCTGAACTCTTCTGACATTTGAAAGCACCAACATATTTGTATTGGTGAATATATTTCCAGTGCCCCTTATCTGTGCATTGCAAATGGACATAATTAGATTTTTAAACTTTGCATGGGTGGTGTCAAGTATGCCAAAGATATTTAGCTTCCTGGGGGTTTATGGGAGGTCTGGTTTCCCCTCTCTACCTCTGCATGGTCACTGTCTTCTTGAGAAGCTTTAGACTCGCAGCAGCCTAAACCATTTGACGGTTTTGTGTATGATGATTACAAAGCAGAGTTAAAGGAAAGAATGAAAGTCAAGCAGCCAGCCCAGTACCTGGCACGCAGCAAACATCCCACAAATGTTAGCTCCCTTTTCCCTTCCCCACTTCTTATACTCTTAGAGGGATAAGTGCTTTCAAGTCAGCGTTCAGAATTGATTCTTCAAATCCCCCAGGAGATAGTGTAAAGTGAACATTCCGCTTTTATTGGTGAGGGGCCAAAACAAGGGGAGGATGGAGGATTTACTCTGTGGGATGGGATCCTGGCACAGTCAGAGACTGGACCAAAGCTCTCTCTGCCACAGCTTAACAGCAGGGCTCCTGGGCTAAATCGCTTCTTTCGGTGGCCTGCCACACCAAGGTGTGTTTTTAAAATCTGCGCAATAAAATTTAGTGTGGTTGGAGAGGTGGCAGCGGATGGGAACCCACCCACAGGCAACTGACGTCAAAAAACCAGAGGGAAACATTAGGCTTCTCTGTTCTCGAGAAGCTTCTGCTCTGTTAAGCAACCTGAGAAGGAAGCTGACTTTCCATTAAAAAACGGCCACTTTGGCAGTTGTCAGAGACAGCCTGGTGTCTTATACTTCCCCTCTCAGGAAAAGTGAGGAAAATAATTTCCATAAGTTGGAAAGGAAGAAACCAGCAGTTCAAAGAATAGAGCTGGAAAGGAATTTGAAGGGCACTTAGAGTAACCTCCACCTCCAGAGAGCAAATGAGGAAAGAGGCCCAGCACAGACTGGGGACTAATCTTGCCCTTAAATTTGCAGGGTAGCCCACCCTGTAGGCCACGCTGCCTTCACAAAGCTAGCTAGCTGCCTGCACCTTGGTCAGCTGTTGAGAGGGACATGCCTCGAATTCTAGTCTGAAGAGGGGTTGCTGCAAGGGAGGCTCCCAGATGCCTGGAAGGAGAACTGCACTCTAATGTTGATACCCTGAGGCTGGAGATGTTGCTTTGGAAGAGGCTCTGGGGAAGACTGGTGTGGGCGAGGGTGTGCATGTGTGTAAAGGGGCAAAAAAACAGGCAGCCCTTTCCTCCTTACACCTTTTCCCACGGAAAACAACCTGATGCATGACTCTGTGCCCTGATGCTTGACTCTGTGCCCAGCCAGCCTTCTCCTGGCTGGTCTCTGAGGCCAACACTGTGTACACACAGAAGACGGCTCTCCTTGAAACATGGCAGCTGCACTTGATCTGGACACCAGCCTCTGGGTCTCTCAGTTCTTCAGTTTTCTCCTTTCTAGAGAAGCCCGAGAAGCAGCGTGCCAAAATCAAAGAGCAGAGTTGTTCACATGCTCCACACATGCCTGCAGGTGTGGGTCTTCCCTGTGTCTGCAGGAAACCAATGTGTCTGATTTTAAAATATGGTGATGTCACTCATAAGACTGTACTTTCCTTAGGAAATTAGTAATGTCCTTATTTCTAGGGGCCCTTCATATCCATCTTTCCTCTCTTTTTCGTTGAATCTCAACAGCTTTGTGAGAGTGGTGGCCTTTTGTTCCCTTCGGGTGAGAAACAAAGGCTCAGAAAGAGGAAAATTCCGACCTGGAACAGCAACCCAGTGATGCAGCAGAGCCAAAACTCGGGCCCACCTCTCCTTTCTAGTATCAGCTGGATGTACACATGGGGGGAACAGCTCTGTGTCTGTGGGTCACCAGGTGATTCCATTCAGGGAACACACACCTAAGTCCAAGACTGGGTTGGGCAAACAGGACATAGAAGGTGGACAGTGCTGCTGCACCATTCATTGATTCAGCAAATATTAACTGAGAGCCTACATTGCCATGCTCTGTCCTGGGGGCTTGGGATACATTAGCAAACCAAACTGATGTGGACTGGGGTCCTTAGGGAGGTCACAGTGTAGCAGGAAGAGACATTCAATAAACAAAAATATTTTTTAAGTTTTTAGAGACAAGGTCTCACTCTGTTACCCAGATTGGAGTGCAGTGGCACAATCGTAGTTCACTGTAACCTTGAACTCCTGGGCTCAAGCAATCCTCCTACCTCAGCATCCTGAGTAGCTGGGACTGAGTAGCTGAGACCTGGTTAATTTTATTAAAATCTATATTTATAGAGAGGGGGTCTTTTTTTTATTATTATTATTATTATTTGAGACAGGGTCTCACTCTGTCACACAGGCTGGAGTACAGTGGCTCACTGCTGCCTTGACCTCCTTGGCTCAGGCAATCTTCCCGCGTCAGCCTCCTGAGTAGCTGGGACTACAGGCATGCATCACCACACCCAGTTAATTTTTACATTTTTTTTTTTTTTGTAGAGACAGAGTCTTGCTATGTTGCCCAGGCTGGTCTCGATCTCCTGGGCTCAAGTGATCCATCCACCTCGGCCTCCCAAACTGCTGGAATTACAGGTGTGAGCTACTGTGCCCAGCCAGAGACAGGGTCTCACTATATTGCCCAGACTGGTCTTGAACTCCTGGGCTTAAGTGATCCTGCCACCTCAGCCTCCCAAAGTGTTGGGATTATAGGTGTGAGCTACCATGCCCAACCAATAAACAAAATTCTTTACTTTTTTATTCTTTATTAAGTTATTCGTTTCTTTCCCTGTCTTGATTCCCACAAATTTTCACAGTAGATACTGGAGGTCATGTTTGGATCTGCATTCTGCTGCATGATCTGCTGTCACTTCTGTCCACTGCAGGGCCCCGGCCCCCTCCCCCCAGCCCCTTCTGCACTCCCTGCAGAAATGACAGGGATGATGGATGGTTCCCTCAGTGTCTTGACTGCTTTAGTCTGAGTGTTGGCAGTTGTTAGTGATGGGTGTTATCATCTGATCATTGATAGATTTCATTGTTTGTAGCTTTCTAGCAAGGCTTTTACTGGAAGTCCTCTGTGAGTGTGAGTGTGTGTGCATGTGTTTCCCAGAGCATACTTTATAACAGATTTTAACAAGATTGGGGCAAAAGCGTGAGGTGAGCAACTTCCAATAAGGGCTCCATGATATGTACAGGAAGGTACATTTGAATGATGAGGCTATCCCTCTAAATATAACCAAAAAAAAAGACAGAAGAACATGCATATTTACCATTTTGATAAAACTAGAATTTGAAATCAAAATTTTAGTCCTTTTCCTTATTTTACGGAACTCTTAGTTTCCTGCTCCCCCATCTCACCTCTGTTATCTGAGGATGTGGAACAGTTATTTAATGCAATCCGAACCATAACTGTGTTTATAATGTTTTAAAATAATCCTCCTTAAACGATATGTAAGTGGAGCATAAAGAAGCCAATATTTTAACTTTACTGAAAGATTATTGATTGCTGTTGAGCTTGTTATTGAGATGAACAAAACTCATTCTTTTATCAGGAAAAAAAGGATGAGAAGAAGAAATCACATAAAAGAGTAAGTAGCAACTCGAAAATTATTTTCTTGGTTTATTTTATGTTGCAGCTACACAAGCCATCCCTTTTTGTGTGTCCATCAATACGATATCTGTTGTGCTTTTGTACAAAGAACAAAGATGCTTTTATCAATTCTCAAAAGTCTGTAAGACAAACCATTCATGCTGTCAAACCCCCTAAAACCCTTTCAGCAAATAATGAAATCCATCAGTGACAAATGTCAACATACTAATTTGTTAAATGCAAAACAAAAGCAACATTCAGACAAGGCGCTTCATTTCATGTTATATCAGCACTCCAATTTGTACCAAGTTTATGGCAACCCACAGATCATGCAATATTAAACAGGGCTGTATTATAATGACTAAAACAGGAACAATAAACTCCCCTTAGCTAGACTGCTAATAAAGCAGCTGAAATACGTGCTATGATTCTAGTACATTCAACTCCTTCCAAACTACTAGAAATTCTACAAAGATACCTATTGCTAATAATTTGGTTTAACCCAAATATATGGCTTTCAGATGGATAAGAAACTTGAAACACAAAAGTGAAGTCCCGGAGAAGACTTTAGAAATCATTTAATCCAATAAGACCAATTAGAGCAAAACAAAATTCTTAAAGGTATGAAATATGTAATAGCACATTCTTGATTTTTATTATTGGTCATGATTTTCAAAAACAGATATTTTAACTGAAACTATCCCATTCCACAATTCTGGAAGACTTTTTAAAAAGCCCAAAAGAAACAACTCACAGATGCCGAGATTCAGAGCTCTATCTGCAGGGTGTGAGGGAGAGGCTCTGAGTAATGTTTCTCTGTGACTTTTTTGAAAAAAAACTGCTTCAAATAATACCCAGTGCCCCATGTGACTTCAGGCCAAGTTCTTTACCTCTCTGGCCTCAGTTTCATATAAATGAAAACCACAGCCACTGTGCAGGGAAGCTGTAGGATTTCTAGTATCATGTATGCAGTGGGTAGGTATTCCATATCTTTTTGATACATGAATGCCTTGGTCAGGCTTCCCTCAGATTGGTTGATTTCATCTCCTTTACTTTTGGAGGGATTAATTTAGTTGGGCTTTTGGGCAGCTCAAATGCAGATGCAGCAAAGGACACTATTCACATGAAAGGAAGGCAAAATTGAGTAGTTACAGTATGTAGTCATCAAATGGCAATCACAAATGTTTTAGTAATTTTTTTTTTTTTTTAAGAAACAAGAGTCTTGCTCTGTTACCCAAGCTGGAATGCAGTGGCACAATCATAGCTCACTGTAACTTTTTAAACATTTTTTAAACTTTTTTTTTTTTTTTTTTTTTTTTTTTTAGAGTCTCACTCTGTTGTCCATGCTGGAGTGCAATGGAGCAATCTCAGCTCACTGCAACCTCCTTCTCCTGAGTTCAAGCGATTCTCCTGCCTTAGCCTCCCTGGGATTGCAGGTACCCACCACCACACCCAGCTAATTAGCTCACTGTAACCTTGAACTGCTGGGCTCAAGTAATCCTCCTGCCTCAGTCCTCCAAGAAGCAAGGACTACAGGTGCATGCCACCACACCCAGGCAAACTTGAAAACTGGTTTTTTTTTTTTTTTAGAGATGGAGTCTTGCTACATTGCCCAGGCTGGTCTTGAACTCCTGGCCTCAAGCAATCTTCCCACCTCAGCCTCCCAATGTACTGGAATTATAAGTGTGAGCCACTGCACTGGCAGGTGATATTTTTACAAGTGTATCTAGTTGGATTTCCATGTATCTTCAACCAATTCGATTACTGTAAAGAGATGATGAGGATGACACCTGCTATCACAGATCCATTTGCTACCACTTTCCCCCACAATGGGGCCTGCTGCCTGTTATGATCTTTGAAACAGAAGCAAACAAGCAGAGATACTTCAAGAAACCTGAAATGCAAAAGGCTATCAAGAAAAGGTTTTAAGGCCAGGCATGGTGCCTCATGCCTGTAATCCCAGCACTTTGGGAGGTTGAGGTAGGTGGATCACTTGAGGTCAGGAATTCAAGACCAGCCTGGCCAACATGGTAAAACCCCGTCTCCACAAAAAAGACAAAAATTAGCCGAGTGTGGTGGCAGGTGCCTGTAATCCCAGCTACTCGGGAGGCTGAGGCAGGAGAAGTGCTTGAACCCGGGGGGCAGAGGTTACAATGAGCCAAGATCGGGCCACTGCACTCCAGCCTGGGAGACAGAGTGAGACTCTGTCTCAAAAAAAAAAAAAATATTTCGGGTTCAAGAGATTCTCCTGCCTCAGTCTCCCGAGTAACTGGGATTACAGGCATGCACCACCACGCCAGTGAACTTTGTATTTTTAGTAGAGACAGTGTTTCTCCATGTTGATCAGGCTGGTCTCAAACTCCCAACCTCAGGTGATCTGCCCACCTCGGCCTCCCAAAGTGCTGGGATTACAGGTGTGAGCCACGGTGCCCGGCAAAAAAAAAAAAAAGATTTTAAAAAGAGCTTTAAATTTTCTTTCAAATGACACACAGATACAGAGCCCCAGGGGAACACACCCACAAGTACATACACACAGCATATTTCTATCTAAGAAAATTCTAGGAAACTGAAGACCAGAAAATGTATGTACCTAAATTGTGACAAATGAGACAGATGAACACATCTTTGCAGAAGAAAAGTGACATAATCACTAGTACTAATGTCTTGGGTAAATTCTCAACTAGGCAATTGGTATTTGAGACAGGCAGGTCTAAACTACCATTCCTGACCATTTCTTTTGGATACAATACATTCTTATGCTTCTAGTCCTCAGAGGGGGTGTGGTATTGGGGGAGATGTTAAAACAGCTGCTGTCTCACCCCCGCAGTAAACTGTGTTTTAGCAGTTGACCCTGCTCACCCTAACCCCACTCCAGCTCAGTTTGCTGAGCTGAGGCACAGCACATAAAGCAAGATCCAGCCAGCTTTATTAGTTTCCTTTCTCACCTGCTGAACATCATTCACACAGAACCCTGTTAACCCTTCCTCACCCTTTCTGTGTGTGTAAGAAATATTAAATGACGTACTCACTGGAAAGCTAAACCATGTTTTTCCTCCCTGCTTAAACACTCAGTCAATTAACAATATACACAAGTCAACTTAGAGTTCTTGATACTCAAAGTGTGGTCTGTGACCAGGACCAGTGGTCCTGGTCTAGACACCTGGGCTCTTATTACAAATGAAGAATCTTAGCCTCTTCTCAGAACTGCTGAATTGAAATCTGCATTTTAACAAGATCCCCAATTTATTCATATGCACATTAAGGTATTTTATTAGCACTTTTTCTTTTCTTTTCTTTTCTTTTGAGACACAGTCTCACTCTGTCACCCAGGCTGGAGTGCAGTGGCGCAATCTCAGCTCACTGCATCCTCAGTCTCCCAAGTAGCTGAGATTACAGGTGTGCTCCACGATGCCCGGCTAATTTTCTGTATTTTTAGTAAGGACGGGGTTTTGCTATGTTGGCCAGGCTGGTCTTGAACTCCTGGCCTCAAGTGCCCACCCACCTCAGCCTTCCAAAGTGCTGGGATTACAGGCAGGTGCCACTGCACCCAGCCTTCTCAGCACTTTTCTATGTGAAAAGTTATTATACACATTTTAAGTGAAGGTTGTTGAAGATGCGAGGTGTTTTGTTTTTGTTTTTTCTCTTGTGGCTAGCAAAAGGTATGTGAGATACTGAGAAGCAGCGAGGAGTCCTAAGGACTCAAGGGTTAATCCGACAATCAGGAGAGAAATCCCACATTTAACAAATACTAGATAAACACCGATCATAGGTGGAAACTTGGGCTAGGTGTCAGGGACTTAAGGATGAATGAAGACAGTGCCCATCCTCCCATTTAAAACATGTACTATACTATACTATTAGGTGATTAAAGCCGCTACATTGAAAAAATACATTCTTGCGATAGGGGCTCAGAGGAAGAAGCAATCGATTCTTATTTGAGCAAACTTGAATACTCTATACTTTTTGGCCATTCTTCATTAAAAGCTGAAAGGGCCATAAATATAAGTCAATTCCACATGAGTCAGAGAAGATTATGAAATTTTGATTTCTTGCTTATTGACAGTAACACATTCTAATTGTTTTGATAATGTCTCCCACCGAACCACTTACTGAAATGATGTTTCATATTACTTATTGAACTTCGCATGAATTACAAATAAAAAGCCAAATGGCAACCACCTCTTAACAGGAAGGAATATTGGAATGGCCGGTTTGCCAGGGTCTGAGAGAAAGCGGGCCGATCCAAGCACAGCATTATTGCAGGAAAGAGTTGAGCAAGTTCTAAAAAAATGGGCCCTTGGAAAGCATTCAACTTACTTGTGAGTCAGATGTGTCTTCACTGCAAAGCTTCGTGATTTTGTTTGAAGTCAGTTCCCAGAATCGCAGATCTATCCAGAACTCAAAGCTAAGTAGAAAACACACTCTAAAGCCAAATATAGATGACATTTGGATTGTCTACATGCCCCACTCTCCTCAAGCAGGGGAAACTGAAAGTTGACTAAGATACAGACATGCAGAGAAAAATGTTTCAAAGAATTATTCATATCGGATCCTGTTCCAAAGATGGTAGTCTGTTTCCCATGAAATCTTCTACTCGAGCACGATGAAACACTTTCCTAATGTCAGATGGGGCAGAGGCAGTGATAAATCAGGAAGAAGAAGATGAGGAGGAGGCAAGAGATTCTCCTGAGAGAGGGGGAAGCATGAGGAATACCCAGAAGGCTAAAGATGGTGAGAAAAACAGCTCTGCACTCACCTCCCGAAGGGCTGAATAATCGCCGGCCTCAGTAGATCATCTACCGAGGAGAATTACTTGACGACCTGGGAAGGATGGTGTTTTGGCCCTGAAACTGTGACCTGAAGAATAGTGCTTACATTAGCAGGCCACTGTGGTCCTCACAATCACCTTGGTGCCATTGAAAGTTTACAGGTTACAATATTCATAAATCACAGAATTTGGTTGCTAGAAGGGTCTTTTACCACCTCCTTTTACCCCCAGTCTCATTTCACAGACAAGAAAACTCAGGCTGAGAGGTTGGCTCACATAGCTAGCTAGTTGGCGGCGGCCAGCAGTCAGTCTGGCCTTCATCCTCTGACCCCCCTGCCCAGTGCTCTTCATATTATAACTGTGGTTTCTAACCTGGGTTCCCCAGACCCCTCCATCTCATTCAAGTCCACAGGAATCCATGAACTATGACTCACAGACTCATAGTTCAGTATTTCAAAAAGTTTACTTGAATCTATATATTTGGCTGGGGGGGAGGGGTCAGGTAACACATTAACCTGCTTCGGGCTAGATTTAACTCAGTAACTCAATAATTCTAATTATAGAGACAGTAAGTTGGGACTCAAGCAACCTACGTCTAAAAATTTTGTAATGCTTATTGAAAAGGGTTGTCTGTACTTTGTTCCAATTTCTTTGTTCTGAGAATTTTATATTTTTGTTTTTGTTTGTTTTTTTTTAGATAGGGTCCCACTCTGACACCTAGGCTGAAGTGCAGTGGTGCGATCATGGCTCACTGCAGCTTCAACATCCTGGGCTCATGCAATCCTCCCACCTCAGCCTCCCAAGTAGCTGGGACTACAGGTGCACACCGCCACGTCTGGCTAATTTGTAAATTTTTTGTAGTGATGGGGTCTCATTTTGTTGCCCTGGCTGGTCTCAAACTCCTGGGCTCAAGTAATTCTCCCATCTTAGCTTCCCAAAGTGCTGCGAATAAAAGTGTGAGCCACCGTGCCTGGCCTTCATAATTTTAATTATTAATAAGCTAACAGTTGCACGGTTAAAAAAAAGTCAACATAAAAAAATAGCAAATGTAACACAGTGAAACCTCGTCTCTACTAAAAAAAAAAAAAAAAATAGCCGGGCGTGGTGGTGGGCACCTATAGTCCCAGCTACTCCGGAGGCTGAGGCAGGAGAATGGCGTGAACTCAGGAGGCGGAGCTTGCAGTGAGCCGAGATGGCGCCACTGCACTCCAGCCTGGGCAACAGAGCGAGACTCCCTCTCAAAAAAAAAAAAAAAAAAAGCAAATGAAGAGGCAAATTATCTTCCCTCCTCCCATCAGTCCTCCACTTGGACTTTTTCTCCTCCAAGGCAACCGGTGTTAAAAACGTATTACGAATTGCTCCAGAAAATATTTTAAGGTAATAAGGACAAATGCATGATGGACATTGCATTTTGTTTCTTCAGTTGATATTGTACCAAGGAGCTTCTCCCACATTTGGTCTACTTCATTCTTTTTATTTTTTATTTATTTATTTATTTGAGACGGTGCCCAGGCTCGCTCTGTCGCCCAGGCTGGAGTGCAATGGCGTGATCTCAGCTCACTGCAAGCTCCACCTCCCGAGTTCACGCCATTCTCCTGCCTCAGCCTCCTGAGTAGCTGGGACTACAAGCGCCCGCCACCACGCCCTGCTAATTTTTTGTATTTTTAGTAGAGACGCGGTTTCACTGTGTTAGCCAGGATGGTCTCGATCTCCTGACCTCATGATCCACCCGCCTTGGCCTCCCAAAGTGCTGGGATTACAGGCATGAGCCACTGTACCCGGCCTTTTTTTTTTTTTTCATTTTATTTTTTATTTTTGAGACAGTCTTGTTCTGTCGCCCAGGCTGGAGTGCAATGGCGCGATCTGGCTCACTGCAAGCTCCACCTCCTGGGTTCAAGCGATTCTCCTGCCTCAGCCTTCCAAGTAGCTGGAATTACAAGTGCCCCACACTTGGCTAATTTTTGTACTTTTAGTAGAGATGAGGTTTCACCATGTTGGCCAGGCTGGTCTCGAACTCCTGACCTCAGGTGATCCGCCTGCCTCAGCCTCCCAAGGTGCTGGGATTACAGACATGAGCCACCACGCCTGGCCAGCTTCATTCTTTTTAAAGGCTGCATAGAATTCCACTGAATGGTGCAGCAGAATGCACATATCCTGGCCCCTCATGAGTTTCCAGAGCTTTGCTTTTACCAGCAATGCTGAAGTGAACATTCTTGCTTATTTAGCCACCTACACTTTGGTGAAATTCCTAGCAGTGGAAGTGCTGAGTCAAAGAGAGCATACTTTTAGGCTGGGCGCAGTGGCTCATGCCTGTAATCCCAGCATTTCGGGAGGCTGAGGCAGTTGGATCACCTGAGGACAGGAGTTCTAGACCAGCCTGGCCAACATGGTGAAACCCCATCTTTACTAAAAATACAAAAATCAGCCAGGCATGGTGGTGCGCGCTTGTAATCCCAGCTACTCTGGAGGCTGAGGCAGGAGAATCGCTTGAACCTGGGAGGCAGAGGTTGCAGTGAGCCGAGATAGTGCTACTGCATTCCAGCCTGGGCGACAGAGCGAGTCTCTGTATCCAAAAAAAAAAAAAAAAAAAAAAAAAGCATACTTTTGAAACTTCAGTAAATACTGCAAATGGCCCTCAAAGAAGTCACAACAATTTCTATCCCCACAAAAAAACAAACGAGAATGGCAGTTTCATTTGCCAGCTTTACTAATGAGTTAATTTTTATTTGGGGAGAGAGATTTTTATTAAAACATTTGTTAGAACACTTGATAAAATAAGAAACTTAGCCCTTTATTTGTCTACACCCCCTTTCATTTGTTGTATTTCTTTTTGTATTTCTTTCAATTAGAAGTTTGAAGTTTTTATTAAACATGTTTTATCACTATTTCTCTTTACAGCTTTTGAATTTTACTTTCTGACTCTAAAAAGTTTCCCACATATCAAGAATGCATTTATTTACTCATGTTTGTTTCCTACTGTGGTTTGATGTGCTTTTTTTTATTTAATATTTGATGTGGAATTTATTTTGGTGAAAGAAATATGGTATGCAGCTAAATTTCCAAATTGTGAATCGGATGTCTCAATAACATTTATTGATCAGTCCATCTTTTCTTCATTGATTTGAAATGCTCATTTCATCATATAAAAAAATCTGAATGTATTTGACTTTATTTTTGAGTTTTATTCTTTTACATTTCAAGGGCTTAATTTAACTTCTCAAGCAACAAACTATTCTGATTAATATATCTTTATAACATGTTTTAGATAGAAATATAATAGAACCCCTCATCATTACTCTTCAAAATTTTTTCCGATTCATCCTCACATTTATTTTTTCAGATGACTTTTTAAACCTTTCCAAAAATATATATTTACATGTACATGACCAGGGAAATTTACTGAGGACAAACTATACACCTTATGTTTCACATTCAAATTCTGGTGCTTTTTAATTTAAATAAACATTTTACTTTAGTTTTAGAAACACAAAAGTTGAGACATTTGTCAAAATGTACAATGCTAATACAATTAACCAATATTAACATGTCATTATTAAAGTCTGTAGTTCACTCCGAATTCCTTAGTTTTTACCAGAATACCACATAACATTAAGTCTTCATGTCTCCTTAGGCTTCTCTTGCTTGAGACAGTTTCTCAGACATTCCTAGATTTTGATGACCTTGACAGTTTTAAGGTGTAATGGTCAAGTACTTTACAGAATGTCCTTCAATTTAGGTTTGTCTGAGATTTTTCAGTTAGACATGGGTTATAGGTTTTTAGGAAAAAGAATAGAGATATAAAGTGCGTTCTCATCACATCACATCAAGGAACCTGCTATCAACATGACATCACTGTTGATGCTAACCTTGATCACCCCGCAGAAGCAGCAGTCCAGTCTGTCAGGTTTCTCCACTGTAACGTTATTCTTTCCCCCCACTTTCCCTACTGTGACCTTTGGAAGGAAGTCACTATACACAGTCCACACTTAAGAGGCGGGGCATTATGTCCCATCTCCTCGGAAGGGGAGCATCGACATGCAGTATTTGGAATTCAGTACAGGAGATTCTTATTTATTCATTCCATAATTTATTCATATCATATAGACTCATAAGCATTTCTTTTCTGTGCTTTTCTAAATGGGAGCTCTTCTTCCATTATAACTGTTTGTTTGTAAATCAGAAAATGAATGATTTTTAAGAAGTTTATTTTGTAACCATCCATCTTATCGAGTTGTATTGTTTCTATTTTCCATTCAGTTGATCATCTTGGTTTTCCTATGCATCCTCCGAAAATAATGATAATTTTGCTGCCTCCTTTCAATAATTCTACATCTAATTTCTTCCATTTATCTATTAGTATTGTCTAGAACAGAGATAGGCAAACATTCTCCATAAAAGGATAGCAAATATTTTAGGCTTTATAACATACAACCTCTGTCACAACTACTCATTTCTGCAGTTGTGGCATGAAAGCAGCCACAGACAATACATAAATGACTGGGCAATGCTGTGCTCCAATAAAACTTTATTTAAAAAGCACAGCCGAGTGCAGGGGCTCACATCTGTAATCTCAGCACTTTGGGAGGCCGAGGCATGTGGATCACCTGTCAGGATTTCAAGACCAGCCTCTCAAACATAGTGAGACCCTGTCTCTACTAACAGTACAAAAATCAGCTACTCCAGAGGCTGAGGCATGAGAACTGCTTGAACCCAGGAGGCGGAGGCTGCAGTGAGCTGAGATCATGCCACTGCACTCCAACCTGGGTGACAGAGGGAGACTCTGTCTCAAAAAAAAGAAAAAAGAAAAAAGCAGGCACTTGGCTTACAGGTAGTTTACTAACCATGAGTCTAGAATCCAAATGTTATTACATAGTGATGGTGATGGTAGGTACCTTGTCTTGTTTTAATCTTAACTTTAAATAGAATTTTCTTTTGTTGTTTCATTACTAATATAATGCTAGCTTTTTTTTTTTTTTTTTTTTTTTTTTTTTCCTTTTTGTGTGTGTGAGACAGGGCCTTGCTCTGTCACCTAGGCTGGAGTGCAGTGGCATAACCACAGCTCACTTTAGCCTTGACTTTCCAGGTTCAAGCAATCCTTCTACTTCAGCTTCCTGAGCAGCTGGGACTACAGGTGCACACCACCATGCCCAGCTTTTTTTTTTTTTTTTTTTTTTTTTAGTAGAGATGAGGTTTCACTGTGTTGCTATGTTGCCCAGGCTGCTCTCAAACTCCCAGACTCAAGCAATCCTCCTGCCTCGGCCTTCCAATGTGCTGGGATTACATGTGTGAGCCACCACATCCAGCCTCATGCTGCCTTTTGATTACAAATACACACACACACAAACACACAGAGAGAGAGTTTACATAACATTAAAGAAATATCACTTCGTCCTATTTTCTCTAAAAGTATTTATTAGAAATATTATTGAATTTTGCTAACTGCCTTACTTGCAACTACTGAGTTTTGACATATTTGACCTATAAATATAAGTTTTCCTAACACGTTTCTTAAGATGGAACCATCCTTACACTTTTAGGATAAAACCCATCTAGTTTGGGTTTATCATGCTTTTGATATGTTATTGAGTTATGTATGTTGTTTGTTATTTTTACATTGATATTTACAAATAAGAGTAGCTTATAGTATGTTATTGTTCTGTCTAACTTGTCAGGTTATGGCATTAGTATTTTGCTGGTCATAAACATAATTTGAAAGCCTTCCTTTCTATGAAAATATCTTTATAGTTAGAACTGACCTGTTTATTGAAATTTTGAGCAAATTCACTTATGAAAGAAACTCTGTGGGTCTGGTGTTTTTCCAGGAAAAATTCTTTGCTTTCTTCCATGGGTATTGTTTACTTAGGTTGTCTAATAATTCATTCGGTATCAATTTTTGGTGACTCATATGTTCTTAGAAAATCATTTATTTCAGTCAGATTGTCAAAATTCTTTGCTGAAAAGTTCACAAAGTACTATTTATGATTCTTTTAATTTCCTCTGCATCTGTTACTATTTGTCACTTATGATTTCTAATCCTCTGGATTAGTGAGTTTTTCTCTTTCCCCTCTTAATGCAGTTAGCCAATGTTATCTCTGTTTTATTGGTTTTGGCAATAAATCAACTTTTGTATTTGTCAATTCTGGTTTTTCTCTCATATCTTCTAATTAATTCATATCTGCTTTGATCTTTCTTTCTTTTGCATTCTGTAGGTTGATTTTATTGTTGTTTTCTAACCTCAGAAGTGATGTTAGACTATACATTTTTCATCAAGAACAATTTTGGTGGCATTCCATAGATTGAGCTACATATTGTTTTCTAGATATTCTGCATTTTGGGGTTAATTTATTCTTTGACCCAAAAGTTCAGAGAGGTTTTAGTAGAAGAGGGGTAAATTGTACTTCTTTTATTATTTCCTCATTTTATTACCTTACTGCATTGTGACCAAAGATAGTCTTATTTCTACTTTTGAGGAACTGATTGACATTTTTAGCAAGTCTTCCAATTTGATTAATTTCTATAAATGTTCCATGAACTGTCAGTTTATAAAGCAGACAATTACACATTTTACATTTTTCTTTCTAAGAAGAGAATAATGTTATTTCTGTATTATTGGTTTCTTAAGAGAAAGAGACCTGTCTTGTTCATTTTCTAACTCTAACACCTGGTATTATATTTGGTACATAGCTGTTGTTCAGTAAAGGTAGGCTGAATGAATGAATGCTGTCTGTATTCAATGGGTTTATGTTTCCGAGGTTAACTGGCTCTGGAAAGCCTCTCCTCACACAAGCACAAGACTGACTACTAAATCATTAGTTTTATAGGGATGCATGGCAAAATGAGCCAATAAGAAAGAACAGGATTTGACATGTAGGTTGTTAAAAACCTGGCTTATATACCTCTTTTTCTCAAATGTCTTCTCATTTCCTCATTTTATACTTACCTGTTCAGGCTCGAGTCTGGACTCATCCATGAAACCAGGCCACCTGCCCTTCCTGACCCCTCCTTCACTCCTCCCGTGCCCTCACTGACTAGACTCATTCTGCATGCCATCCAATGGGCCTTACACTGCTACCTGGCTATTTCCTGTGTCTTTATCTTCCCGGTAAAACTATAAGCAACTTGAGTGTCTTATGTTCCCTTCTATCCTATAATGCACCCAAAAGGGTGTTCAATAAATGACTGCTGGAGCAACAAGAGAAAAGCTAAGAGAAAATAATACTCTAGAGTTCAGTTGCCATTCTATCACGTCACAGTCTTGTGACCTTAGTGAAGTAATTTCACACTCTAGGTCTCAGTTTTCTATAAGGGTCTTCTCAAGGCTTAAAAAATGCAATCATTCTGTCATATATTTGATTATACAAAGCAGAGAGAGGCACTATATCAAGAAAATAGCATAAAACATCCAGGTGAGGTGGCTAACCCCTGGAATCCCAGCACTTTGGGAGGCTGAAGTGGGAAGATTGCTTGAGGTCAGGTGTTCAAGACAAGCCTGGGCAACCTAGCAAGAAACAATTAGTCAGGTGACGTGGCCTGTATCTCTAGTCCTACCTACTTGACAGGCTGAGGCAGGAGGATCGCTTGAGCCTAGGAGTTCAAGACTCCAGTGAGCCATTCTGGTACCAATACACTCCAGGCTCAGTGACAGAGCAAGACCCTGCCTCTTTAAAAAATAATAGAAATAAAAAGAAAACAGCATAAAACATTCTAGTTAGCCAAATGACAACAGGACAACAGCACCTTCACTCTACACAGAAGTCAGCACCTGCTCCATGGTTTCTTTTCTCTTCACCCTCCAAATGAGGCCATCTCACAGAAACTATCCTCAGCCCTCACTCTTCCTTCTTGCTCCACTCAGAGAATTTATGGCTGTCACTAACATGTCTGTCTCTTAATCTGCCCCTTTCTGGGCCTGCTTCTTCCAGTGAGCTCTATGTAGCCAACTTCTGGGTGTTTTGAGTGAACTTGATAGCATAGTGGAGACAGAATCAATGAATCTGACAGCAGATCAATAAAATTTACTCAATTTGAACAACAGTGAGAAAATAGAAAAAAATGAACACTGCTTCAGGGTTCTGTGGGAAAATAATAAAAGATCTAAATTCATATCATAAAGGTCTCAGAAAGAGAGGAGGAAGGGAGTAGATTTGAAAACTTCTCAAGTTTGGCAAAAGACATAAACCGACAGTTTCAAGAAGCTGAGTAAGTCCCAAATAGGATAAACCCAAAGAAACCCATGCCAAGATAAATTAGGATTAAACTTCTGAAAACAAAAGACAAAGAAAAAAATCTTGAAAACACAGGGAAATTACACATTATCTATAAGTAAATACTAATTTGAAAGACAGTGGTTGTCCCATCTGAAACTATGGAGGCCAAAAGGAAGATGCATAATATTTTTCAAGTGCTGAAAGAAATATCAACCCTAAATCCTTTCAGAAATAATGGGGAAATAAAGACATTCTAAGATAAAGGATTAAGAGAAATTGTTGCTAGCAGACCCGCCTTTAAAGAATAGTTAAAGGAAGCTCTTCTTAACAAAAAGGAAATAATAACAGAAGAAGGTTGGGACATTCAGAAAGGAAAGAAGAAAAGAATGAGTAAAAATGTAATAGACTATTCTTCACCTTATGGGTTTTAAAAATCTTATTTTATGGTTGAACAAAAGTTATAACACTACCTAATATGACACACAATGTATCTAGAGGAAACACCTAAGACAAAATATATTTCAGAAGTGAGGAGGGTAAAGGTATCTAAATGGAAGAGTTCTGCATTTCCCTTTAAGGGGTAAAATGTCAAAAACAGTAGGCTGCCATAAGTTACATATGTATATGGTATTGCATGAAAGAACCACTAAAAAAATCTGTAAAATGCAATATGCTAAAAAAATCAAAATGAAAAGCAAGATAAAAGAAACAGAAGAATAACAAAACAAGCATAAAATAAAAATAAAATGGCTAACTTAAGCCCTAGCATATCATAATTACATTAAATATAAATGGCCTAAATATGCCAATTTAAAAGTAAAACCCAACCCAACTATAGAAGAAACTGTAAGAAATTCACTTCAAGCGTAACAACATAGGTAGGTTGAAAGTGACAGGATAGAAAAAGATATATCATGCAAATATTAATCCAAAAAAGCAGGAGTGGCTATATTACTATCAGATAAAGTAGACTAAGTAGACTTCTGAGCAAAGAAAAGTAAAAAAGACAAACATTACTCTCTGCCAAGAAGCTATAGCTATCCTAAATGTGTATGCACCAAACAAGAGCTTAAAAGTACATGAGGTAGAAACTGATAAAGCTAAAAGGAGAAACCGGCAATCTACAATTGTAGTTGGTTATTTCAGTACCCTGCTTTCAGCAATTCATAGAACTACTTGACAGAAAATCAGCAAGGATCTAGAAAAGCTGACCATCAACCAACAAGATCAAATTGGCATTTAAAGAACGCTCTACCCAACAACAGTAGAATACATATTCTTTTCAAGCACCCATGGAACATTCACCACAACAGGCCCTGGGTCACAAAACAAATATTAACAAATTTAAAATAATTCAAATCATAGAGAATATATTCTCTGGCCTTAATGGAATGAAACTAGAAAGAAATCAATAGAAAATCTCCAAACACTTGGAAATTAAACAATAACACATAATAATGCATGGATCAAAGAGTGTCAAAAATTTAAAAATACACAGAACTGAATGAAAAAACCAAAGTTTGTGGGATGCAGCTAAAGCAATGTGGAGAAGCGAATGTATAGAACTGCTGACATTAGAAAAAAAGGAAAGATCTACAAACAATTTTTTAAAAAGAGCAGAATAAACCCACAGCAAACAGAAGGAAGGAAATAGTAAAGATTAGAACACAAATCACTGAAAATGAAAACTCTCAAAACTGCATATTAAAAATCAAATAATACAGCCAGGCATAGTGGCTCATGCCTGTAATCCCAGCACTTTGGGAGGCTGAGGCGGGTGGATCACCTGAGGTCAGGAGTTCAAGACCAGCCTGACCAATATGTGTGGGGAGCAGGAGCCTGTAATCCCAGCTACTTGGAAGGCTGAGGCAGGAGAATT
The DNA here is from genome assembly GCF_029289425.2 of Pan paniscus. NCBI lineage: Eukaryota > Metazoa > Chordata > Mammalia > Primates > Hominidae > Pan > Pan paniscus. The sequence goes on from NC_073260.2 coordinate 44,558,773, forward strand.
GCTTGAACCCGGGAGGCAGAGGTTGCAGTTAGCCGAGATCATGCCACTGCGCTCCAGCCTGGGTGACAGAGCAAGGCTCCGTTTCAAAAAAAAACAAAAAAAACACAAAAATTAGCCAGGCATAGTGGTGCGCACCTGTAGTCCCAGCTACTCGGGAGGCTGAGGCAGAGGAATTGCTTGAACCTGAGAGGCAGAGGTTGCAGTGAGCCAAGACCATCACACCACTGCACTCCAGCCTGGTCGACAGAGTGAGACTCTGTATCAAAAAAAAAAAAAAATCAAGTAATACAATTAGAACATGGGCAAAAGATATGCACAGATACTTCAAAGAGGATATACAGATGGCACTTAAGCACATAAAAATATTCAACATAATTAGCCATTATAGAAATGTGAATTAAAACCACAATGTGGTACCACTACATACCTATCTGATTGGCTAAAATTACAAAGTGGTAACACTAAATGATGGTGACGATGTGGAAAGACTGAATCACTCATACACTGCTAGAAGAAATGTAAAATGGCACATTTCTTTGAGAAATAGTTTTAAACTGAAAAGGGGCTTACCATATGACCCACAATTGAACTGTCTTGGGTATTTATCTAGAGAACTGAAAAATTATTTTCATGCAGAAATTTGTACATGATGACCAGGTGCGGTGGCTCACACCTGTAATCCTAGCACTTTGGGAGGCCAAGGTGGGAGGATCACTTGACCCCAGGAGGTCAAGGCTGCAGTGAGCTATGATGGTACCACTGCACTCCAGCCTGGGTGATAGAGCAAGACTCCATCTCCAAAAACAAACAACAACAAAAAGAAACTTGCACATGAATGTTCATAACAGTTTTATTTGTAACATCCAAATAGGGAAAATTGTCCAAATGTCTTTGGTGGTGAATGGTTAAACAAACTGTGGTATATTCATACCATGAAATTCTACTCAGCAGTAAAAAGGAACAAACTTTTGATACATACAGTAGATTGAATTAATCTCAAAAAAATTATGCTGAGTGAAAAAGACTAATTTTAAAAAGATATAGCACTTTGGGAGGCCAAGGCGGGTGGATCACTTGAGGTCAGGAGTTTGAGACCAGCCTGGCCAACATGGTGAAACCCCATCTCTACTAAAAATACAAAAATTAGCCGGGCGTGGTGGTGGGCACCTGTAATACCAGCTACTCAGGAGGCTGAGGCAGGAGAATCGCTTGAGCCCAGGAGACAGAGGTTGCAGTGAGCTGAGATCACGCCACTGCAAAAAGGAGAACAGAGGAGAGGTTTCGAGGGGCAGGGGAGAGGAAGCCGCAGCTAGAGCTCTAAGCAAGTTATATGAGGGAGCCTTGAGGCAATGGTATACCACAGTCATGTGGTGGTGGTTACATGTGGTGGTGGCAGCTTCATGCATGATAAAATCACCTAGAACTATACACATACACATGCAGAGAGAAAATAATGCGTGTATAACTGTTGTAGTCTCATCAGTGTACCAAGATGTAATAGTCTCTTGTTGTCTGAGAGAGTAGTCCCTTTACTCATGTCCAAGAGAACTAAGGACTAAACACGTTCCTTCCCCTTCCCAGTCCATAAAAACCCTAGACCCCAACCTCATAGGGGACAACCCATTCAGGCCTCACCTTCCACTACAAAAAACTTTCTTTAACTTATTAAAGTTTCACTCCACCCTTGTGTCCACACTCCTTAATTCTCTTAGATGTGAGACAAAGAACTCCAGGTACCATCTCAGACAACGACAGACTAGTACATCTTGATACATTGACAAGACTACAACATAACTGCTGAAATCTGAATAAATTGTGGATTACACCAATGTGAATTTGCTGGTTTTGATACTGTATTGTGGTTATACAAGATGTTAACACTATGGAAGGCTGACTGATGGGTACATAGGCCCTCCTTGTACAGGTCTTTGCAACTTTCTGTGACTCTATAATTATTTCAAAATAAAAAGTACACACACACACACACACACGGTAAGGTTCTTCATGATTCCATCTCAATTTATTCCTTGATGGATTCACATCACTTGAGGTCACTATGGACAAAATGTTTAAAGTCTCATTTTGTGGAGAAGAGAATAAAACTATACTTGGTTGACACAGTCACCTCAGCTGTTATGGAGAGATTTTCTCGCCTATTTTCATTTTCACTCCTTGACTTGTCACTTATCAAATTAGTTAGGTGCTACTATAATTAAAATAATCCTCTTTTTAAGATGTAATATTGGATAAAAAGGTGAAAGTTTAGTGAACAAACATATTTTCAATAGTCAAAGCAAACAATGGCCTTATACTTGGATAGCTTTCAACATGACAAATCCTTTCCCAGTAAAACCCACTGCTCGCTGCCTAATGAAGGAAATTTCCAGTGTTTACACTGAATTTCTGTAGAGGCTTGTTTCACTTAAACATGCGCAGCCCTAGTTTCTCTGTATGGACTGAAGTTTCAGAAAAAAAAAGCCTAATTTGCTTTCATTACTTCAGATATGTTGACACCACTCTGTGCACAGGTCTATCTGTCCTGTCTGCCCGTGGACAGGAAAGAGAGGACCGAGTTATCTCACTGATTTGGTCTTCCAATGTGACTTCCAGCAAAAACTTATGAAAATGCAATAGCAGTAACACTGACATGGTACCTGCCCTCCCAACACTCTCAATCTAGTAGCAGCCTCTTGATAGGTTTAGCACTTTAGAGTTTATGTCATTTCACTTCATCTTTAATCCAACTTAAGAAGTAAGTAGTAGAAGCCCCATCTTACAGGCATCAGAGGTAAGGCTTGGAAAGGTCAAATGACTTGTCCCAGGTCATAAAATACCAGGACTTCCAACTCAAGTACAATGCTTATGCCATTATACCATGGAATTCCATCCTGTGTGAATTTAACTTATATGAATTATTATTATTATTATTTTGGAGACAGGGTCTGGCTCTGTCGCCTAGGCTGGAGTGCAGTGGTGCAATCTTAGCTCACTGTAACCTCTGCCTCCCAGGCTCAAGCCATCCTCCCACCTCAGCTCCCCAAGTAGCTGGGACTACAGGTGCATGCCACCATACTTGACTAATTTTTTTTAAATTTTTTGTAGAGACAGGGGGTCTCACTTTGTTTCCTAGGCTGGTCTCGAACTCCTGAGCTCAAGGGATCCACTCACCTTGGCCTCCCAAAGTGCTGGGATTACAGGCATGAGCTACTATACCTAGCCCTACCTGACATGAGTTAAACTACGCCCACTCATAATAATGAAACAGACTAATAATTTAAATAGTACCATGAAACAACAGTTGGCATGTATAGTTCATTATGGACTGTATTTTAATCTATATTACCCATTCATACTAAGCAACAGATTTATATATACAAACCCATATATAACTGTATTTTAATCTATATTACACATTCATATTAAGCAACAGATTTATATATACAAACCCATATATAGTATATATTGTGGGTACTTTAATGAATTTTCAGGATGATTGCAACTATTGGGATTTTTAGACTTATGAGCTTAATTTAAAATGTTGTACAAACCTTGCATAAAATGTGACTGCACTGTTCCACAACAATTCAAGAATGCAAAGTAACAGAAAACAATCAAACTGTAGGAAATCAGTCTAAACACTTTTTCTAAGAAAATCTTGCATAATATTATCTTTTTATTTTTCTTAATGCTAACTCAGAAACTAATATGTTTGTTGCAAAAAATTTGAAAATAAAAAAATTCATAGTGAGCCATTTATATTCTGAATTTTAAAAATTATCACAAGTTTGCCTTCTTAAATATGTAACATAAACTAGTGTGACAATCTTCTTCAAGAACATTGGTAAATGCTTAGGCTTATAAAACCACATGAATAAAAATGATTTTTTAACCTTTTCTGTAGGCGTAATTATATAGGTATCTTTTCTAAAGCATTAAGACTAAGTTTTTATAAATCAGCTTATGGACGTCTCAGGAATGTTCACACACCCAGCACAGCACACCTGGTCCCTGGCTCTATTTTCTTTATGTACTTTAGAAAGTAGCTAGGAAATTTCACTGCCCAGCACCTGACAGATGCCCACGGCTTCTGCTTCTCCTTTGGGCTAGCTTTTTCATCAGACAATTTTCTATTGCTTTCACCCTTGGGTTCCATACAGACCTCTCCATTGTCCACAAAGCTTTGCGGTTTTAATTTTACCAACACCTTTTTTGTAGTACTCTACTAACCTCAGGTCATACTGATACTAATCCTGGCCACTGAACCAAGAGAGTAAATATGGATTTTACAATGGTGGGTCAGTTGTTCATTACTGAACAGAGAACTCTGCGATCTTCTGGCACTGCCCTGATTTCATACAATTATATCCTTTTCAATAAAGGCAACTCTTTAAATATACAACCAAATTAATTTAATTTTTATTATTTTATAATACTTTTCATACAGAAAGCTTTTGTAAATCAGAAAAAATAATGTTTAGGCCACACACTCCAATTCTGCTAGCAAAATATGATTACTATACATGTATTTTATCTACTTGATCTGTCTATTCCAGTGGTTCTTAACCCAAGAATGCAAAATCATGTAGGCACTTATGGATGGGTTTTGGCTTGATGAAGACTACTCAGCAAAATTCACATTCTCCTCTTGTTTCTGGGCTCAAAGTGTTAGGCTACATGTCCCAGCTTCCCCTGCAGTTAGCTGTGGCCATGTGAGTTCTAGCTGAGGAATGCGAGTAGGAGTGACACCAGCCAGCACCAGGCCTGGCTGATAAAAACTTCCTGTGTGTATTCCTCCATGCTTTTTCCCTTTAGCCACGTGCATTCAGTAAATAACTAATATAGGATATATTTGTATTTTTCAGTACAAAATAATAATGCTAGCACAATGTCTTTTTTTTTTTTTTTTTTTTTTTTTTTTGAGACAGGATCTCACTCTGTCACCCAGGCTGCAGTGCAGTTGTATGATCTTGGCTCACTATAGCCTCAACTTCCCAGGCTCAAGCGATCCTCCCACTTCAGCCTACCAAGTAGCTAGGACTACAGGTACACATCACTGTGCCTGGCTAATTTTTGTATGTTTTGTAGAGATGGGGTTCCTCCATGTTGCCTAGGCTAGTCTATAAGTCCTGGGTTCAAGTGATCTACCCTCCTCATCCTCTCCAAGTGCTGGGATTACAGGCGTGAGCCACTGCATGCGGCAAGCACAAATGTTAATATAGCACTTTGCACCAGTGCCTGATTTAAGAGCTATACATGCATTTACTCGCTTCATCTTAACAACCCTGTGAGATAGGTATGGTAGTAATATCATCCCCACTTTTTGGATGACGAAACTGAAGTTTGGGGAGGTTACGTAACTTCCATCACACAGTTAACTAGTAGCGGGTCTGGGGTTGGCACCCTGCGGTCCTGCTCCAGAGCCTGTGCACTGTGCTGTACAGCCTCCTTATATCCCAAGTCTTTCCTGGTGGTAGTGTTTCATGTTTGTGATTATGCCAAGTTAGCCTTAATGTGTATTTGGTCAGAACATCCTTACTGGCTAACAGCATCTCATTTTCAACTTTCCTAGTCTCACTGAGGTACCACAGGCCAATTCCGTACAAACTCATTCCTTAGCTGGTACAATAGCTATCTTGGGTTTGAATTTCAAAGTCTCACGTAAGCACCCTTAATTGTTTTTTGTTAACAATTGTACCCACTGATATCAAGGAACAATCTGAGACAAAGGAAAAAGTAAACAGGGCTATTAGAAGGAATTTAATGGTTTCTTCTTCTCGCCATCTGTCTCAGAATCAGGAGGGCAAAGGCTTCGGATTGGGGCTTCTTTGTGCTGATGAGGACAGACACCCAGAGGGCAGGTCCAAGCAGCTCTCTGCATTCCAAGGCAGGTGCGCATGAAGCAGGGATGCCCCTCGTGAAATGTCAAAGTAGAAGCAACCCATGAGGAAACTCTATCTTGGGGTCTAGTCCTGATGGATCAAGGGGTGGCCAGAAGTTTGCTCTGGGTCCCAGTTTTCAGAATATTGACTGGGATGGAGGTCCCACAATATCCACCATTCTGTGTGGTCTCCTGGCTCATCCTCTTCACATGGTCTTCAGTATGTCAGATACAATTTCTCAGATCTCTAGGTCAACCCTCAACTTATGTTTAACATTTTAAACTAACATCCTCTGCCATCAACTGAAACTGTCTCATAAGAATAAACTTACATTAGATGAGAGAAATATATTTTTCTGATACTTAGAGGTACTTATTCTTAGAACTTTATTACTCTAATACATCATGATCTATACTGTTAAATCCAACTAAAATTTGTTCTGAGAAAGCCTTGTTATTAATACTTGCTTCCTTGAGTTCTTCAGTCTGAATTGTAACTTAACTTAGTGTGTAACAAACTGAAAACCTGAGGAGTTTCTTCTGTAACAAAAGTTGAGCCTCAGCCCATCACTCTAGCCACACTTCAACCATTGACAGGCAGCCAACTGTTCAAACTCCCTTAACATACTGGCAAAGTGAAGCTGGAACCAGTCCAGCTGTTTATGTACCTCATTTTCCTTTTTCTTTTTTTGGTCCATAAATCTTATCTGCTCATGTGGTAGCCCCAAAGTTTCTCTGAATCTGTTTTGATTCTGAAGGCTGTTTGATTTGCAAATCATTTTTTTCCTTGCTCAATTAAACTCTGTTAAATGTGTCTAAAGTTTTTCTTTCATCAGATCTGGAGTAGAAGTGAAGAGTGAAGTAAAATTCCAGTGACTCCTTGGAACAGCAGGCAACGAAGCGGGGCACCTGCAGAGCCAATTGTGTGCGCTACTCTCTTGTTTGTAACTGGAGGTTTGTGGGTGAGTTTTCTCTCAAATCCCAAGCTCCACTGACTTGTGTTCTCAGCTCCCTGAGTTGATGTAAGCAGTATTTATACTGCACTGGGTATAGCATCAGATTGAATTTAGAAGCCCCAGACTTCAGATAAGTAACTTTTTGATAATGTGTTCATATCAATCCAAAGAATCAGAGACTGTAGCTTCTGAGACTCCAGCTAATTTTATCCATAAAAATTATGGGTCCACAATGTACGTATTTTTGGAAAAACGGGTTAACCTTTCTGGAGACAACTTAGAATTAAGATGACCACAATAGGGAAGTTTGGTTTTTATTTTCTGTTTTTTGTTTTGCTTTGTTTTTTTGAGACGGAGTCTCGCGACGCCCAGGCTGGAATGCAATGGCACAATCTTGGCTCACTGCAACTTCCGCCTTCTGCGTTCAAGAGATTCTCCTGCCTCAGCCTCCCCAGGAGCTGGGATTACAGGCTCCCACCACCACATCCAGCTAATTTTTGTATTTTTAGTAGAGACTGGGTTTCAACATACTAGCCAGGCTGGTCTTGAACTCCTGACCTCAAGTGATCCACCTGCCTTGGCCTCCCAAAGTGCTGGGATTACAGGCGTGAGCCACCGCACCCAGCCAATAGTTAAGTTTTATTTTGGATAAGATTGTTTAGTTGGGAGGCGTATTAGAAAAAAGGGGATTTTAAAAACCCCACAAAACAATGAGATGTGTTCTTTAATTGGTATGCAAGGCATCTAAAAGACTAAACAAATTAAAAATTGCCTCCTTAAATGATTCTTTGCAAAAAGCAAGCAAACATTTTAAACAACAGACTAAGAACATGACGAAAGAGGACTGTACTCTGAAATAACCCTGTTTCCTCTCTTTACCCATCTCTACCTAAATAATTTGCTCCACTAATCTTCTAGTCAAATTACGAAAAAGGAGAAGTTGGACAGATGACTTACAAAGTAAGAGCTTGTGATCAGCCAGGCCTTCCTGCCATAACCACCTTCACTCCATGTTCTAAAGCTGAGCTTAGAGCCATAGTAAAGGACTCCCTAGCCCAAGGGGAAGTCCTCAAAAATTTACTCATAAGAGCTTACGATCCAGGACTCCCTGACCTTTACCAGTTTATTCACATGATACTGGGACCTGTGGAAGCTTGAAAATGAGTGACAGCTGCAGAATGGAGCCAACCTAAGGAGGGTATTAAAGACCCCTCCAAAACCCCCTCACAGGAATGGCTGAAAGAAGCTAGAAACATTGCCAAAATCATTTTAGATTCAATTCCTAAGATTTTTCCACACAAAAAAATTGACTGGTCCACCATACAGACAAAAGAAGTTTCGGACGACAGAACTCACTTAGAAACACTGCTTGTGAAGCATTTGGGGCTCAAAATAACAGCAAGGAATATTTCCTGCAGGAACTGCATCAACTACTCTATTTATAAATGGACTCTGTCCCAAACTTAGCAGTTTAATTAAAAAAACATAAACCTGGATGGGAAGTTACAGACATGACTGAATTGGTGGCCTTAGCTGAACATTTTGAGAGGACTCTGGAGCAAGAAAAAACCCAAAAGACTACCAAGCTTATGTCTCACCAATTACAACAGTTACAGGGGCTGAGACCAAAGGAACCTTCTTTTTTATTTTAAATCACAACCAAGAGGTAGATCCTAGAACAAGAAATTCTTTTCCCCGAGATGTCTGCCTTCCTTGCAAATAAGCAGGACACTGGAAAAGAGTTGTCTGCTTTTCTGTTAGTCTACCAATAAGCCTCCTCCCATTAGGCCACACTGTTTCACCACTAAAGGAAGCCTAAGACAGATCCTGTGTCTTAAAAAAAAAAAAAAAAAAATAGAAGCAGCAGCAGCCACCAAGTTGCTACAAGTTTCATCTGAGCTGGTTTTAGGGAATGAACTTAATTTGCAAATTCCACATGCTGTGGAAAGTCTATTAAATTCCAACCAAGCTCAGCATTTTTCAGCAAGAAAACTAACATCTTATGATCTTATGAAATTTTCTCCTGCCTCCTTCTGACCTCCATCTAAAATGCTACTCCATCTAAAACCTACTTAACCCTGCTACTCCATTACCTCTGACTGACTGTGGTAAAGATCACAATTGTGTAGGTGTAGTACCCAAACTAGTAGCCCCTTGTGTTGATTTATGAGATGCTCCATTGGATAATCCTGAGTTGATACTTTTTGTTCGTGGGTCCTATGCCAAAGTCTCAGAGGAAAATATCAGGCAGGGTATGTTGTTACTGCCCAAAATGAGTTATCTTCCTCAATTTAAGTCCGCTCAGCTGGCAGAGCTTTTTGCTCCCACCCAAGCTTGTCATATAGTTAAGGACACGTCAGTAAATATTTAAAAAGATAGCAGATATGCTTTTAGAGTAGTACACAATTTTGGCACGTTATGGAAACAATGGGACCAGGTGCGATGGCTCATGCCTGTAATCCCAACACTTTGGGATGCCAAGGCAGGCAGACTGCTTGAGCCCAGAAGTTCAAAACCAGCCTGGGCAACGTGGCAAAACCCCTTCTCTACAAATTATCTTGGCATGGTGACTTGCGCCTGTAGTCCCAGCTACTCTGGGGGCTGAGGTGGGAGGATGGGTTGAGCCTGGGAGGTCGAGGCTGCAGTGAGCCATGGTCACGCCATGGCACTCCAGCCTGGGCAACAGAGAGAGACCCTGTCTAAAAAAAAAAAAAAAGAAAAGAAAAAAAGAAAAAGAAAAAGAAAAAAAAAGACAAATATGCATAATAAAAATTACATTATTAAAAAATAAACAATAGGGGTTTCTCACTTCTAGTGGGACTCCAGTTAGATGAACTCCTTTCAGCTATCCTGTTAACACTGTTATCATCACAGATCGTTATGATTAAGATTGAAGATGATACCTGTAAAACTGAATCTGAATATCAAAGGAATGCCCTAGCTGATTTGCATGTTAAATCAGCTAGTGCTGACACTGAGAATATGCAATCTGAATGAACTCCATAAGACTGATCCAAATCAACTCCCATACGGTGATCTATTTAATAAACAGTGCAATGCATTTAATTTGGAAAAACAAAGTTGGTATCTAAAAAAATGTAAATTCAATGTTAAGCGTGGATTCACAAAGGGCCTGACAACCACTTGGTCCTTCCTGAGTCTTTAAAGCTTCCGTTGTTAAAAGGCCTGCACTCCACAACTCATCATGGAACACACAAAATGATCCAAATTATTAAAAAAATTGGTGAGGTATATGTTCCAAAATTGCTAAAATGGGTTACAACCAATGTTTGATTTACCAAACTCATAATCCTAGGAAAACAATAAAAACTTCAGATAGTATATTTCCACCATCTGACGGACCATTTGAACATTTACAAATGGACTTTATTCAGTTATCGCCCTTGCTGGGGTATCAGTTTTTGTAATAGTTTGTATGTTTTCTGGTCAAATCGAGTCTTTCTTTGTAGAAAAGCTGGTGCTGTGCCAGCAGCTAAGAAATTATTAGAAAATGTTTTTCCTTTATGGGGTATTCCTGGAGAAATCTCCAGCTATAGATAGGGAAACTCATTTTACTGGGTAAGTTAAAAGCAGTTAAATAAGGTGTTGTGGATGCAGTGATACTACCATTGCCTTTATCACCCTCAGTCTTCTGGAAATGAAACCACACTTGCAAAATTATAACTGAGACAGTGAAAGAGATCTGAGCTAACCAACTCCATCTTGTTTCTAACCTCCAAGCTGTCCTTGTTCATTCCTGCACATATGCTGAACTAACTTTGGGAATTACTTAGTTTATAGTTTAAAACAAAGATGCTAACAACCCTTTCCCAAAACAAACCTCCTTCTTGCCTGGGTACTAGACTGCCTTTTTAGGACTAATAAATTAGCCTGAAGATTAGAAATTGTAGTTTAGGAGTCATACAGCTGGAGGCTACAAGATTCCAACCCTCCCTAAACTGCTCCTAAGATCAGTGCTTGAGATATTTTGCAGACCCTGGATCAGCTGTCACCACCCAGACTGATAAACTGGCTCATCTGATCTTGTGGTCCCCACCCAGGAACTGACTCAGCACAAGAAGACAGCTGAGTTCTTCCACCCACCCAATTACCCTTAAAAATTCTGATCCTCGAATGCTGAGGAAACTGATTTGAGTAATAATAAAACTCCGGTCTCCCACAAAGCCAGCTCTGCGTGAATTACTCTTTCTCTATTGCAATTCCCCTGTCTTGATAAATCAGCTCTGTCTAGGCAGTGGGCAAGGGGAACCCACTGGGCAGTTACAGAAAGGCTGAAAGAACAAATGGTATCTTAAAACTGAAATTGGCAAAGTTAGCTGAGCCAATTGGGTTGTCTTGGCCAAAGGTACTACTGTTGGCATTAAATGGCAATCAGATCCACTCCCACTGGAAAACATAAGTTGGCCCCTTATGAAATAGTCACTGGAAACATATGCCCCTAATAGTAGAACCTAATGGATGTTCCACTCTCCTAAACTCTGATATGACTAAATAACGCAAGGTTTTAATGCATTATGCCAAAGTGTATTTTTACCAGGTACAGGAAGCTTTTTGTGATCCACTGACTAAGTACAATCAAATCCTTCATGGTCTAGAGCCTGGAAATTGGGTCTTCGGGAAATAACATCAGAGGAAGACTGCCCTTGAACCCTGTTGGAAAGGACCACACCAAGTTCTTCTCACACCCACACCTGTAACCTTGGGTCCACATCTCACAACACAAAAGGGCCCCTTCAGACTCTTAGAACACCTGTTGGAGACTTTAAGGTAAAGCTGACCAGGAATACTTCTCCCCGAAAGTGGACAGCATCCTAGATGTGGACAGCTTTCCCAAGATCACAGATCAAGACTTTTCTGCCATTATGAAAGCCTTGTGCTTTTTGCTTTTTTCCTCTAATCTTTTATCCCAATACTTTCCTTTTTCCTACAGGAAAATCCATGGGACCATAATCACTAGATGGCATTAGCTCTATCTTATGTTCTAGCACAAAACCAGAGTAACTGTTGGGTTTGTGGGCAAATGCCAAAAAATCAGAAAACAATTCCATTGATGCCTCTCCATGTTCCCAATGGCAGTGATTCAAACTCCAAAGGAGGAGGGAGTGGAAACCTATCCTTGATATTCTAAAAATGACTGCTTCATTTGCTTTCCTGCACTCGCTAGAAACAGCACTTTAACTTTTCCAATGAATAACCTGGTTGTTACCAAACATAGAAAACCTATCCAAGTGATGCCTGCAAAAGGTATATTGTGCTTCTAGACATCACGCACTTGAGACCTGGGAATTAGCTATATGGATACAAGTAATTGCTTGTATAATGTTACCAGATTAAATCCAGTAGGAGGTTGGGAACAGTGGCTCATGCCTGTAATTCTAGCACTTTAGGAGGCCAAGGTTGGCAGATCACTTGAGGTCAGGAGTTCCAGACCAGCCTGGCCAACATGGTGAAACCCTGTCTCTACTAAAAATACAAAAGTTAGCCGGGTATGGTGCTGGGCGCCTGTAGTCCCAGTTACTCCAGAGCCTGGGGCAGAGAATCGCTTGAGCCCAGAGGCAGAGGTTGCAGTGAGCCGAGATCGCACCACTGCACTCCAGCCTGGGCGACACAGCAAAACTGTCTCAAAAAAAAAAAAAAAGAAAAGAAAAGAAAAAAAATCCAGTAGGGTCATTTTTTTACTAAATGTGGCTATACACCCTTACCGCATGCTATAAACGAACCCAAAAAAGTACATTACCCACTGAACTTTGTTCAGGAGCTATGCAGATTTACAGGCAAATAAATTTAACTGACCCTTGCACAAATGCAACTAGGTAACCCTCTTTTCCAATCCCCATGGGCTTCTATTGGGTCTGAGGAAAATCTGCTTCCTGTCTGGTTTGGATGTTGCTATTTAGCCTGGCTCACTCCGGCCATTCAAATAGCTTCCCCTACAAATTCCCGTAACAGCTCCTAGGATCAGAGGCCAAAATAATCAATAACTGAAATTACCTCCAACCTTAAAATAGATAAACTATTTTCAACTAAGAAGAAACTCCGGTGGGGCTCCTGGGGGCTCACTTTTGGCAGTAGTGGGGTATCAGTTGTATAGAATTTAAAGATAATCTGTAAATTGGGAAAAATCTTGGATTTTGTAGACAGTCAGACCTCCCAGGGGTTCAGATGGGTAGATGTCCCTCTCTGAAAGGTGGATAACAATATATGCATTCAACCAAAACACTTAATGGAACATCATGCAACTTTAGGGCTCCTTTTTGCTCTAGTTGGGGGCTTATATTTGGTACTGAGGAAAACTGAGTATCTCTCCCCTGATTTTGTTACTACAGAAGGCTTAATTTAAAAGGTAGCCTTAGATACTGCCACCAAACATACTAAGGAAATTAATCTCCTAAAAGAAAGGAACACGGCTAGGTGCAGTGGCTCACGCCTGTAATCCCAGCACTTTGGGAGGCCGAGGCAGGCAGATCACGAAGTCAGGAGATCGAGACCAACCTGGCTAACACGGTGAAACCTCGTCTCTACTAAAAATACAAAAAATTAGCCAGGTGTGGTGGCGGGCGCCTGTAGTCCCAGCTACTCGGGAGGCTGAGGCAGAAGAATGGTGTGAACCCGGGAGGTGGAGCTTGCAGTGAGCCAAGATCGCGCCATTGCACTCCAGCCTGGGGGATAAAGCGAGACTCCGTCTCCAAAAAAAAAAAAGAAAAGAAAAGAAAAAGCAACTGATGTGTTTATGAGAGCAACTAACAGTTGGTCTGCAGGCATCCTCAATGGTGGATGGCAAGCTTGGGTTTTCCAAGGTTTTGTCATCTTTAAATATATTCTAGGTATGTCTCCAGGTTATTATGACTTGTGTTACCAGGCTAACAATGAAAATGAATACCTCTTTCAATCAGGCCGTTATACAAGCAACTGTGGTCCTTAATCACTATCAGACCCTGAACAAGGACTATGACCAATTAGACTCAAATACTGTTGAACTGCCTATATTGCCTCAATTGTGACTTGTTTCATTTGGTTTGGTTTGTTTCATAAGAATGCTTGTGAACTCCTTGGTCTTTTGATATCATCCTCTTGGAAGTCATCATAATAGTAACTCTGGTGCCTTGTGTCTTCTCACGTCTTAAATGTTTTGTATGCAGCTATCTATTGAGTGTTGAATGGTCTCACTTCAACTAGGTAAGTAAGAAAGAATTATTCAGCTAGTTTCACATTGTCATCTGTGAATTCCATACTCAGAACAAAGGAGTCATTTACAACTGTAATGAGAGTGGTGCCCATGCTCAGAATTTAGGTTAATCTCTCAAAACTGAGAGGCCGACCAAACAGGTGGAATTCTGAAATCAAACTAAAATTTAGCCTGAGAAAGCATACATACTCACCTACTTCAGTTCTTAGAAATGAACTACAATCTTAGTACATAACAAACTGAAAACGTAACTGAGGAGTGTGCTTCTATAACAATGGCTCAGCCAACCACTCCAGCCTTACTTCAACCACTCACAGGTGGCCAACTATTCAAACTGTCTTCAAATAAGGCAAAGGTCGAGGTATAAACCAATCCAGCTGTTTCTCTACCTTACTTCTGTTTTCTGTGTATCACTTTCCTTTTTCTGGTCCATAAATCTTATCTGACCATGTGGCGCCCAAGTCTCTGAATCCATTTTGACTCTGGGAGCTGCCTGATTTCATGAGTCTTTTTTTTTTTTTTTTTCATTTTTCTTGCTCAATTAAACTTTGTTAAATTTAATTTGTCTAAGTTTTTATTTTAACAAGACATATAAACAGTACTTTCACACCATTCTTTAACTGGAAGTGAAGTAATTAAAAATCATGTGGGTGAAAAAACATGGACCCTGGGTTGAAAAATAACCCCCAACACAACTCACTGCTTTAACACCCTAAAGGGTAGCAGAAAGGCTACTGATTTTACCTATCAAAGAAAATTGGAAAGATAAGGCTAAATCTTGAGACTATTAATAAATAAAATCTTAATGCATACTTCATAAAACTTCCAATTACTGGCAGCCTATTTTCCCACCTTTGGCCTGGGAAATATTTCCAGAGGAATTCTTCAGCCAAGAATCCATCCTTGAGCCCCTTACACAGGTGAAAGGCATGCATTCATGTTTGGCAGGATATTATAAATAATATAGTTGCCTTGTTAAAAAATAAATAAGGAAATACTGATTAAAATGTCAATTCAGCAAAGCAAGTCTGCCTTCTGTATCTTGGAATAATTTAAGGCTCAAATCTTCTGAATGCCTTTCTGGACTGTTCAAAATATGTAGAGATTTCCGTCTCTGGTTTTTAAGTCGTAGCATGTGTTATTGGGAATTGGAAGAACTTTTCTGTGGCTCCTGCCTTCATCACACTGAGTTCCTAGTGGGTTGGGACGAAGCCATATTTCTTCTGGCCTTTAACAAGAAATAAAAAATAAAGTAAAATTTAAAAAAAGAAAAAGGGAAGAAATCAAAACAATAATTCTTTTAAAGCATCCGCATACCTTAGGACACAGTGAGTTCTTTGAAACCAAATGGAAGCAGAATTACTGCCCAATCTGCTAAGTGTGTCACGGATTGATGAGTCAACATTTCAAAAGTGCTTGAAAGTTCTTAGATGAAAGACCACAGATCTGTATAAAGTATTATCATTATAAAAATAACTCGATTTTCCTGTGGCTTTTTTTTTTAAAGGAATGTTCTTTTAGATGCTGTTTGTAACCAACTTTCTCTTTAAAAAATAATAAAAACCTCTGAAAGTGGGATATTCTTGTAGAAAAATATTAAATCATTAGTACTTTTCCTGGATTAAAAAAGGGAGTGGAGACTGAGCAATGCCTTTGAGAACACTCACAGTGCTGCCTGGTATATAACATTGGAGAACTGTATAATGCTTTTTGAAAAATTTATAATCATATCTAATGACTCATTAAATACAAAAATTTCTAATCACATTTTTATTTTTTCAATTCAATATTAAAGGGAACCCATATTTCTCCATGATCACAAAATAAAACACAGTTATTTCTAATATACTTTACATGTTTCCTATCATTCTTCCTTTTTTGTGCGTATACATCCCAGGTATACACAAAAAGGAATGTACTCAATAAACTACTAATAGTTTATTCATCCTCCATTGAGAGAGGATGTATAATCTTCTCACTTCACTGTGTGTAGTGGCTATAACTTGACTAAACATGTCAGCAATATATATCATTTACTGAAACTTCTATTACCTGAAAATTTGTATAGCATCTTGACGAAACAAAGAATAAGACAATATCATATCAAAGAAGTTGCTTGAAAAAATATTAAGCATTCGGTCACTCTTTGTTCAATCAATATATTAAATATGTAAATATAATAAACCAAAGGAAACTAAATTTGTTCTTTAAGGTCTACAAATAACTGCTCAGATTCTTCAGGTTGATTCATAATTTCTCATGAATAAACCAGATACAAAGGAAGGGAGAAATGATGTGAAGGCAGCAGTTTCCCTCTTCTGTCTCTTCTTTGAATCTGTGCAAAGTCCCCAGCTCCTTCTCAGAGTTATCTCCTAACCACTCATGCAACTGTTATTTATCAAGTTATGCTCTGGCTCCAAAGATGTCAGGTGCTTCCCAACATAATAAGATAAGGACCACACCACATATTTGTTAATTCCAAAGAATTCCGGAATCAGGACTTTCAAATTATATTCTTGGTCAAAAGGTATAACACTGTCTTTCGTAGTCTTTGAAGTAAGACAAGTAAAAATAGAAGCTTGGGGAAAGCATTCAAGTATTTTATCTGGGAGGTTTCTCCTAAATTTCCTTTGGCCATGAATCCAAAGCATTTCTGACAGATAACTGGACTAGAAACAATGCCCCTGGAAACCATCAGCCAGTATTCCCACCCATTAATTAGGTGATTCATTTTCAGTTTTTTCCTCCCTGTTTTTTTTCCCCTCATATCCTTTCCCCACCCTTTCCTTGTTGCCTTCTCTTTGGATCATCGGCTCCTCTGCTATCCGCCTCAACCTATTTATTTGTGTTATACTTCACTGCCCCTGGATATATTTCCTTTCCTTATTGCCTCTCCTGGACTCTGGGTTCCTCTTTGACAAATCTTCCTGCCTGGCTACTTAACCTGCCAGTAAAGACCTTAACCCTCTTGTGAGTGAGAAAGCTCTCTGGATGCCTCCCGTGACTGCCCCGACTTCCAGTGATTTTTATTTTCCTTAAAGTTTTAAGGCACCAATGATTGCACTTAATGGCTGTTTGTTCATCTTTCACGTCTTTTCTTTCCAAATGAGTAGGCAGCTACTTGAGAAGAGGAAATATTTTATCTAGCTCTTGGAAAATATACCATCCATATAAATGTAATGAAGCATTCACAAACTGAGCAGGATGGTGCACACATCTCACCGAGTAAGATTATTATTGCCTCATTTGGGGATAACAGGATTTGAGGTTAAAGGAGTTTTAGATATTAAAGTCTTTTACTGAAGAATATAGGAGACACGGTGGTATGAGAAGCTCACTGATGGAACATAGAACTTTTGCCTTAAAGAGGCATGTCTGCTGCTTGTTGAGTTAATGATCCAGAATCATGTGGGACTTGGGTTTTGAAATCCCTCCTAGGGGTTCTGAGTACATGCACTCATGAGCCCCGGGTTTGGGCCCATTTTTGCCATGTAATTCTCTGAGTAGAGATGTAAGGCAACCTTTCTTGGCCTGTTTCTGCCTCTGTAAAATGAAGGGTTAGACAGATGACCTTTAAAAACCAACCAACCAAAACAAAAACACGACTGAAGAATGACTACTGCCCCCGTTTAGATCTCTGCCAGAGTGCGTGATGGTTCGCCCTGCCATCAATCCATTTTAAACACACGCCTCACTTGTAGGATCACTTATTCATATACCCAGAAAAACTCATCCCAAAAAGACCTGGGGGAGGAAAGTGACACGGAAATTCTAGACACTACTTTTGCTGACTCTAGAACCATATGTTGCCTATAGGTGTCTTACTGAGCTAGAAAAAACTAGGGGGAAAATTTCGTCTTTTTTTTCTTCTTTGAGACAGGGTCTCCCTCTGTTGCCCAGGCTGGAGTGCAGTGGCACAATCAGGGCTCACTGCTGCTTCGACCTCCCCAAGCTCAGATGATCCTCCCACCTCAGCCTCCCGAGTAGCTGGGACTACAAGCACACACAAACATGCCTGGTTAACTTTAGTATTTTGTATAGAGACAGGGTTTTGCCATGTTGCCTAGGCTGGTTTCAAACTCCTGGGCTCAAGTGATCCACTGGCCTCAGCCTCTGAAAGTGCTGGGATTACAGGCGTGAACCACCATGCCCAGCCCATATTTCTTGTTACTTTGATGAATGAGATGCAAGATAGGAAAAAAAAAATTAACCAAACTTCAGTACCAATAAATATCAGATAGGCAAAATACTTTTAAGTCTGTAACAATCAAGTTGATAAGAGGTTGCAGAAATTCAAGTGTGCTGGAATGCCAATCTGACACTCCAACATTAGTAAAACCAAAAACAGCACATGCTGAGCTACTTTCTTCAATCAGACAATCTCTGTGGTAAAGGAAATGGGATCAAAATATCAAGATGAGCATGCCATTGGCTTGAGGTATGTGTCAGATTTATTGTGGCCAAGAAGATTAAAATCAGCCACCATTACGCAGGGTGGTATGTCCCGCACTCAGATGTCAGGAAGTCTGAAAATCATGTGATCAAACCAGAGAGGTTCCTGGGTAGATGATAAATAAAAGACATGTTTAAAACAGAGGCCTGTAGATAAAGTGATCACTTGAGTGGTGGCATTACCTGTGCCTGTGGTTAAGAGAGCAAAGCTAAAGATAGCAAGTTGAATCAAGGTCATATGAAAGGATATAATAAGAGTGAGTAGAAAGGCTGCTGACACAGGCTCAAAAATATGGTGTCAGGGTGGGGCATCAGAATGCCCTCCAGGCTACAGACCTTTGCAGAGAATGGAATTGGGAGTCGCGCCTGCGCCCACACCCACATTAGGAAGAGTGGAGGAGGAGGGCTGAAAAAGGAGTGGAAAGAAAGAGGAACAGCCCACATGTGCACTACTTTACTGCTGAGGGAGCGGACAATGGCCTAGTCCAATCAGGGCAGAGAGAGGAGGGCAGCAGCCCGAACACCCTTATGAAGGCCAGCCAGACACAGACAGACCTCAAGTAGGGCAGCGATCCTTTGAAGCCAAAGGCAGGTCTATAAAAACCCAAAAGATAGTGACTTTAATTTTTCTGGCTCTTCCTTAGAAACCACATAACCACCAACATTTTACTACTTTTCCCACTTGGCCGACCCAGATCCAACTTATATCTTCACTATCCGCAAATGTCGCAGCGTACATCTAGTCATCACCTGGCACCAGGCACCAGTGGTGACCCCTGCCTGAGACAAGGCTGGCTCACTGCTAAACTGTAGCATCAGCAAGCTTGGCTTACTGGAATATGTGCAGTCCTGCCTCTGTGGCCTCTGGGTTCAAATACCAGCCTTCCCATCACCAATTCTGGGACCTTGAGGGAACTCTCTTTGTGTCTAAACTTCTCATTTATAAAATAAAACAAATACCTATCATTTGGGGTTGTTGTGAGGACTGAATGGGATTTGAATGTATGTAAGCCACTCAGCATCTGCCAGACAGACTGGTAGTCTAGAAATGAAAATGATTATTATTAATTCTCGATACTCTTCTCCTTAAAAAAATTCATGTTTTGACTGCCCCCCTTCCCTTTTAAAATAATTAATGTCTTCAGCTGGGCGCGGTGGCTCACGCCTCTAATCCCAACACTTTGGGAGGCGGAGGCGGGCAGATCACCTGAGGTCAGGAGTTCGAGACAAGCCTGGCTAACATGGTGAAACCCCGTTTCTACTAAAAATACAAAAAATTAGCCAGGCATGGTGGCGTGTGCCTACAATCCTAGCTACTTGGGAGGCTGAGGCAGGAGAATCGCTTGAACCCAGGAGGCGGAGGTTGCAGTGAGCCGAGATCGCACCATTGCATTCCAGCTTAGGCAATAAGAACGAAACTCTTTCTCAAAAAAAAAAAAAAAAAAAAAAAATTCATGGTTTCTATTCCTCCCTCTCCTGCCCGAGGACGAAGTGCCCAATCATGTTCCATCTTTCCTATTAGGGGAGAAATCAATTTGATAATGCCACTCCTATCAAAGGGTCACACTTAATATTACAAACTGTAAAAAGTAATGAGTATAATGAGATTGGGCAAAGATTACCTAAAGGAAAAATCTGTGGAGAGAGATTCACAGCAGATACGCTGTCCTCAGATGACATTCTACAGATAAGTAATCATTCATTCTGCTTCTGGGTAACACGAGCCGTATCTGGCTTTGATTCTATATTTCTACAGGCTTCCTTTTACACTAATTCAATTTCATTTGAAGGTAAATGGTCTAACCCAAAAAACATTACCAACCCCATTCTATGTGGGCTGTGCCATCCCACAGCAATTGATTGCCAAGAGACACTAGTAAACTTTTCCAGCCCACATTCTGCCCAGACAATGGGCTGAGTGGAAACTCAATACAACAGATAAGGGTTGATGACTCAAGTCTCCAAACAAATTTTTGGTTAAATACAGCCTCAAAAGCTAATCACTACATGCACCCCACCCAAGCTAGAAATAGGGCATTCACTAACAGTCAACAACTTAAAGGATCAAAAACTTGGAACTTCAGACACATAAAATTAAACTGGACACAAAGGCTATTGCCACAGCAACATGGACAAATTTTTAAAACATACAGCAAATGTCTTTATTTTTATTTATTTTTTATTTTTATTTTTTGAGACGGAGTCTTGCTCTGTCACCCAGGTTTGAGTGAAGTGGCGCAGTCTTGGCTCACTGCAGCCTCTGCCTCCCAGGTTCCAGGGATTCTCTTGCCTCAGCCTCCCAAGTAGCTGGGATTACAGGTACACACCACCATGCCCAGCTAATTTTTGTATTTTTAGTAGAAAAGGGGTTTCACCATGCTGGCCAGGCTGGTCTCGAACTCCTGACCTCAAGTGATCCACCTGCATTGGCCTCCCAAAGTGCTGGGATTACAGGCGAGAGCCCCCATGCCTGGCCAAAAACACACAGTAAACGTTTTGAGAGGAAAAAACAAGCTGCAGGTTCCTAATGACACTGTCCACATTAAGTTTTAAAATATGGCAAGCAATACTAAATACATTCCGAATACACATGAAGTAAAATAATAAAGATACACATGAGAATAGAAAATTATAGTGGTTGCTGGGAGAGGGGCAGAGAAAGGAATGAAATCAGGGAAGGTAACATAGGGAGCTTCCACTGCATTGGCCTGTGTAGTCACAAGGCCCCACTCATCCCACACTTGGTTTAATGATCTGCTGTCACTGTCTTGAAACTCCTGTTAATGTTATCTTTGGACCTACACTTTGTAAGTGAAATCTGATGCAGCAATGGAGCATGCATGGGAGCAAAGAAGCTTGGTGCAAAATGAAAATATGGGACACACAAATTATGTGTGTCTGCCACCATTTCTCACCACCTCATCCATACTAGCAGTCAAAATGCCCATGAACAAAGAATTCCAGTGGACCCTCAATGCACGGGAATTCGGTGAGACTCAAAGTGAGTACAAGGTAGCCGTGTTACATCTAAAATTGAAGAAAATAGATGTTCTCAAGTCAGCAAGCACAGTCCTTCAGATCAAGTGATTTGCAGGTATGGTTACTCCCAGACAACTGCCTTCCCCAAACTGGTGAACTGCACTATTTCTGGTACATCTCAGTCTGGAAAGAAGAGGAAGTCACCTGTGGCCTCCAAGCTGCTTTACTAGGGAATGAGTGACACAGGCCTGCTATCCCAGTTGTTATGACCATTCGTGCTAAAGCAGCCTAGGAATTAGTAATTTTGGTCAGTTGTTTTAGTCAGCATTGGATTCGTTCATTTGCAGCTTTGGAATTTTTCTTAGTCATCAACAAATCTTTAAATTGGTGGTCACTGTCTGTAGGCAAATCTCCAGAGTGTTCTGTCAGAATGGAAAACAGCCAGGGGAGCATGGGTTGAGAAAACAGGAAGGATTTATATTATAAACATGTTACTCTGTCCGGCCTCTCATTTTCCTGGCTGGTCTGAAGTTATAGCTTTATTTGATACTTTGACATGGTTGAAATGAAAGGCAACTGGCTTAAATTACCTCGTTACAGGGAAGTGACTGCACCAGTATATGAGAAGCCAGGTTTATTCACCAAGAAATGTTCCCTGATATTCTGAATCAGAACAGATCCTATCAGGGCTGGGAAGACTTTCTGAAGAATGATAAGGGGTGCTGACCACAGTTTCATTCTAACTTCAGGCCAAGGTGTTTGCAAAGGGAGCATTCAGCTATCCTGGCTAGAAAACTAGGTGTCTTCCAGTCAGGAAAAGAGTCTGACAGAATAAGAAATCAGAAAGAAAAACAAATCTACTCTTCAGTGTATGAGGTGAATGTTATCACTGTTTTAATGTACATTCAAATAATATGGGCTACGCAAAGTAGGAAGAATGCCTCAGATACAGTATTTTCTTTCCCTCTGTGAATCATGTGGAACAGGCAGACTTATACGTGGACTGCTGAGGCTGACACTGAAGTGACCTCTGAAAGCAAACAGGCCAGGGAAACTGTTATGTAAACTGAAATGACTAGACATTCCAGGCCACCTTGGCCGAGAGTGGGCCGTGCTGACTACAGCCTGGTACCTGGAAATAGCAAGTACTTCTAAACAGAAAGGGGATAAATGCAAATCTTCTGTGATTTTACATTAAGCGTTGTATAAAATTTTGTAAGTGATGGAAATCTAAAACACTTCAAAATTTCAGAGAAAGGCTTTATAAACTTGATAGGTAATAACAGAAAGGCTTTGCTGTTTCAAATCTGAATGGTAGGAAGTAAATTTAATCAAAATAGCAGGCAGCAGACTGAAAAGTATATAATACAATATGGACTAATGTATCATTAGCTCATCTTCACTGCAATGAGATTAGCTTCCCATAGCATCATAATTAGATCTTGGAATTTTGCTGGGTTAGATTTATGTCCAAATGACATACAGCCAGAAATAAGTTTCATGCATTTCACACCAACATTTTGACTTATTTTAAATAAGGCTGCTATTAAAAAATCCTCACATTTTATAAACTGATTATGAGTCACCAAACTCTTCAAAATCCCTTAAGTAAACAGTCTAAAAAATCCAATTTGAACACTGGTTACATTGATGCTGGCTGTATTTTTAATCAACCAATAAGCTTTATTTGTAAAACCAAAGATTTGGTTTGAAAAAGACTTATATTTGATGTACTTCACACCAAAAATTTCCATATTCAAATAAATTGTTTTTTTAAAAATCCTCCAATTCTATATACTGATTGAAATCATCAATCTCTTCTAATGCCTTTTCTTAAAGTAAACAATCTAAAATTTTGAAAGGTAGCTTCCTTGATGCTTGAAGCTACCTTCAAATTTTAGATTTTACATGTAAAGCCTATTAGTTTATTAAAAACATTATTATGATTAGTTTTTAATGAACTAGTAGACATCATTTGTAAAATTTAAAGTTTGGTTTCCAAATGCCAGGAGGCCTGGGTAGAATCATCAGAGAGGAGTCCTGTATTTCCTTTGTGCATGAGAGTTAATAGGATTAGGGCTGGAAGAATTGAATAAACCCTGAGCTGGTTAAGATGGATGTATCACATTTCAGAGTTCCCATTTCATAACCGGCATGCCCCACATTTCACAAAATAAAACACGCTGGTGAGCTTATTTAAATGATTCTTCAGAAATACACTGATTTCAGAAACTTGAAAAGGGCACGCATGTCCATTTCCCCCTTGAGCCACATGGCTCTTTGTGTGCTCGGCCCTCCTGGCTTCAGGCCGACTCCTGCTTCCCAGTCAGTGACTCCTTGCTACGGTCTGGTTACATGGAAAAAGAGAATAAAGACTTTTGTGTTCGGAGAATTTCTGTACGTAAATTAATAGTTTCTAATTTTCACAATGATGCCATTGGCAATGGCCCTCATCTCTGTAAATGTAGCAAATCTGAGTTAAAATGCCAAAGACCTGTTACCTTCCTCTAGATCATGTCATGGAACAGGGGTCTGCTGCTTTCTGCTAACAAGGTGGTTATTATCAAGTATAATTTGCGGTTGGAAATGTTTGGCATTCCTGTCTAGCAGTAGCCCAGATTGTTTAGAATAGATTTTTACATAAGAGTTCCAACATCTGTCTGTTTTAGGTCAGATTTCTGTGAGAACCTATGCATATAGTCTCTAAACATATGCAGCTGTCCAAGATTAAACAGGAATGGTTTCTTGCATTACAGTGACAACAAAGGGTCAAGTTTAAATTAAGAATATAAAAATAAGGCTAAGAATGGTAAGCAAAAGGCATTTCCACCCTACAAAATGCCAAGTAATGTTACCAATTAAAAGTGGGCTTGAAAGCAGTTTAAGCCCTAGCCTAGCAAAAGACTCACTAATCAGCAATTTATAACACCAATATGCCTATGGACTGAAATGCAGCATTTCAATTTCATTACAGATTCCTTTCATTTGTAATTCCTGTTACAGAAATCAGTTCGTTTGAAGTGAAGAGTGGTTATTAAATAAAAGCTGTATATAAAACTGTGAAGAAACTTAACATCAAATTTTGGAAAGGAAGTAAAAAAAGAATTAAAACAAGCTGCGATGCTCTTAACAAAGACACACAAAACCTGTTACTAGGAGAGTCGTTTGGTCAAATTTCCTGTTTTTTCCTAAGTCCTCATTTGTTTTAAATATGTCGTCAGCACAGAGTTTATTGCTGTTGATTAACGTTTCTACATGTAAAATCCAGAACCATTCTCTAGGATTTCTTATTTAAAGATATTCCAAACAATGCAGATTCCCTTTTTTCTCCAGATTCTGGTCTTCATCATAGTTAGGAGATGATAAACCATGGATTTAAATAGCTGAAAATTAGTGTTAGACACTAGAAAATTACTCGAGTGTGTGTTAATGGAGTCATAAAATGAAGATTGTATAAAATAGCTCCTTAACCCTAAGCAATTTTAGTACAAGACTCCAGAAATCAGCGTGGAGTGTTAAAAAGTACATCAAATCAAAGCCACACAAGTGTTGCTGATGGCTCTTTGTTTTACTCACATTTTTAAAAAATCTCTCCTGCAAAGACAGATCTGGCTCTAACAGCAACCTATTATAAAATTAAAATAACTGAATTATACTGTTGTGTATGAAATGCAGGAAAATAAAAATTCCTACCTTGGGAAAAAAGTATAAAACATTAATATTTTTCTAAGTATTTTATAAATTACATTGCTTTATTAAACACATACCATTAGAAGTCTCTTCTATTACTGACAACACTTTTCTTAATGGTCTTTACATGTTTAAATAAATGGCTCCTGAAAATGTGCATTCATATTATATAAATAAAACCTTAATTAATATAAACATACCCAGATATAAACTTTTTAGAAATGTCAGCGTAAAACTTTCCAGTCTAAATAAATCCTCTAATGAATGGTCCAGCAAAGCAATTTTTAATGCATTTTTTTCCCCTCTAAAAAACTCATAGAGATTTACTGGCACAATCCAAAAGAGAAACCAAAATAGCTTTGATGAAGACTGAATGTCTCATTCATATAATAAGCAACTGAGTGATAGCCAATAAATGGAAAAGTTTTTAAACCAAGACCATGTGACTTTTTTTCATATAGTACTTACTATTATCTCATAATTATTTCGTTCATTTATTTGTCCTCCTGTGTATTGTCTCCCCATGCTGAATTGTCATCTTTCTGAGAGTAAAGGCCATATCAGTCTTTTCTCTGTTCTATCTCTAATAATTACCACAGAACATAGCAGATGCAAAAAGTGGCTCACTGAGGAATTCATGAAGGGTCTGATAAGGCTAAAAAGACAGTTATTTCAGCATACCTTATTTCATCCAAATTGGCCCATGTGTGGGAGTATCCAGCTATTTTCCCCCTTCTTCCTCAGTACCCCCAAGTTTCCACTGAATACATGGCTATCTAGAATGAAGCCTGTATTCTCCAACCTCTCTTGCAGCTAAGTGTCACTAGGTTTGAACTGGTAAGATGCAAGCGAAAGTATTCTGCAGCAGCTTCTGGGAAAGCTCCTTGAAGGACAGTTGGTGCAGGCCTTTCACTCTTTCTTCTTCCTCCTTTCCTCCTTCCTGCTGCCTACAATGTGCATACACATACACTTGCTGCATTTCCAAAAGCTATTATGTACTACGAGTTGACCCTGAGAATGAAAATCATATGCTATGGCCAGGCGTGGTGGCTCACGTCTGTAATCCCAGCACTTTGGGAGGCCGAGGCAGGTGGATCACTTGAGGCCAGGAGTTCAAGACTAGCCTGGCCAACATGGCAAAACCCTGTCTCTACTAAAAATTCAAAAATTAGCTGGGCGTTGTGGCATGCACCTGTAATCCCAACACTTTGGGAGGCCATGCAGGCGGATCACCTGAGGTTAGGAGTTTGAGACCAGCCTAGCCAACATGGCAAAACCCCATCTCTACTAAAAATATAAAAAATTAGCCAGGCGTGGTGGTGGGCGCCTGTAGTCCCAGCTATTCGGGAGGCTGAGGCAGGAGAATGGCATGAACCCAGGAGGCAGAGCTGGCAGTGAGCCGAGACCACGCCACTGCACTCCAGCCTGGGTGACAGAGCGAGACTCCGTCTCAAAAAAAAAAAAAAGAAAAAGAGAAAGAGAGAAGAGGGAAACAGAGAGAGGAGAGGGGAGGGGAGGGGAAGGGAGGGGAGCAGAGGGGAGAGGAGAGAAAGAAATCATAGGCTAGGATGGTAGAGCAGCAGGAGAGAAGCGAGAAGCAGCCCCGGTTCCCACTCCACCCTGGCCTCTCTACCTGTGCCCTTGTTTCATATGGGGAAAGAAGGAAACTTCTGTCTTACCTAAGTCATTATTTCAAGTGTTCTGTCACGCGCAACCAAATTAAATCTTACCATTATGCTTTTGAAAATAATTTGGAAAACAAGTCCATGTAGACTTTATGTGTGTCTTTTTAAACCTATTACTCGACGAACACACTGAAACTCTTTTCTAGTGAATGATCAAGTATTTGTGCACATATACTTTGTCCCGAGAATTAAGCCTAACACTATGAGAGAATATAAAGAAGTCCAAGACGGAGTTCTTGTCCTTAGGAAGTTAGTGAGTTTGCCACTGAGAAAGGACAAACACGCACCACCTATCCTCTCTCCCAACACATCCACCCAGAGGAAACAACATGAGGCAACAAAGTGCAAAACTGTGCAGTGTGATTGCAAGTGGGGATGGAATCCAGAAACCAAAAACAGGGAGGACGGAGACTCTGGGAGAAGGTTCCAGGGAGGCACTGGCCCTTGAGGTGGGCCTTGCAGGAGGGGCAGAACCTGGAGATGCAGTGGAAACTGGCTGAGCATCCTCAAGGGTGGGGACCAGTCGCAGGCAAACCGCTGTTTCAGTAATGAACAGAGCATGTTCAAGGAGACTGGAAGGAGGTCAACCAGACGTGTGGCCTCTGGAAACAGAGCCCTCCCTTTTCTCAGGACATGGTTTCTCAGCCTTGAAAAAGAGTCCCTTTAAAGGATGATTTACCTCCCCATTCACCCCACATCTGAGAGATCAATCTGTGCTCCAGATCCTCCCTGCCATGCATCTAACAGGCTTGACATTGCTCAGACATCCCTGAGCATCGCCCTGAGGTATGCCTGAGGCCCAAGAACACTGTTTTTCTGTGGGGGTCCTGCTCAGCCAGCCCAGTGACTTTGAAAGAAACGTCCTTTTTACTATGCAACAGGCACATGTGAAGTCTCACTCACATACTCTGATGAGGTGTTTCAAGTTAAACTGTTAGGTAGAGGTGGTGTGCTCTGCTTCCTATGTTGTGAAATAGTAATAAACCAACAGAATGACTGGTCATTGCTTCCAAAGAGGAGGCCAGGGAATTTAATTACTCACAAACTAGCCACGATCACAGGATGAAGCAACTTTCCTAGTAAGCTGCTTTTCATAAACAAAGCCGTTTTTGAGTTTTTAAAATCCAACCAAACAACAAACAACTCTGAGGACAAGAAGAGCACCGTCTAGCCTCATGAAAGATGTAGTGCAGCCTTCACTCACAGAACGTGCTTCAGAAGAGCAGGTCCTACAGAAGCACAGAGGACCCGACCCATGCAGTTACAGGGAGGATGGCTGTGGAATCCGGGCTGCACCAGGTGTACTACTCATCAAGCACTGGCTGATGAGAGGGCCTGCACATTCAGTGGTTTTATATCAGGGGTTGGGAACAGTAAATAACATCTCTGGGGTCTAGTCTAAGACAAATGAAACCAAATGACTCTTTTTCCAAAAATGGGCCTAAAACAGCTCATGGGAACCACCCCTGGCAGCCTGGTGGAGCAGGAAAGCACAGGCCAGGTGTGAGGAGACCTGAGTGCCAGCTTGGCTCTGTTGCCATGTAAGTCGTTGTTGACCTTGGTTGCTTAATCTGTAAATTAAGGGAGTTCAACTGGAGATGACCCATCCCTGATACTCATTGTGGCACTAATGATGACTCTGTGTCAGTAACAGATGAATACACAGGAAAGAACCAGTATATGTTTCTCTCTTCATCTTCTTTTCTGCCCATCACCATTTCTCCATATGCCCCCACATCATATTAATTTGCCAATTAATAAACAGCCATCCTCAGTTGCAATGTCATCTGAAGCTAAGTGGATTTCATGCTTGTTTGGTGACAGCAGCTGCTGCTGCTGCCCTCAAACCACATCCTTCCCCTTCGTCATGAAGCCTCCTCGAGAGCCACAATTTGCCTTGGCCAGAGCTCCCCGTACGTCAGCTTCCACCAGAAACTGCCATCCATATGCAGAGTTCTGGTTCATCAGCCCCTCTGAAGCAGATCCAGCTGGCCACAGTGGATTCCAGGTGGTCAAGACCAAAGAATCTCATAGCATTGTCAGCACACTGAAGCTGAAAGGAACCGCAAAAAGCACCGAATCTGACTGCCCCCAATTTGTAGATGAGGACACTGGTGCCCTAAGAGGTTTATTTATCTAACATGGACTAGCCAGAGCTAGAACCCAAGTCTCCTGACTCAACGGTCAATTATGACTTTGAAATGGACAGAATTAGAAGCTACTAAAATCTACTATTTATGGTGTGCTCTGTGTCAGGCACTGTGCTAAGTGGCTTCTTAAACCTGACATGTACAGAGAACTCAGAATCTTTTCTCCTAATCTGCTCCTCTTCCTGTCCTCCCCACATTAGTCAATGGAGCACCCATCCATCCAGCGGCTTCTGCCAGAAACTTGGGAGTCACCCTTGACATCTCCCTCTTCCTCATCATCTCCCCATATAAAACTCTCAAGTCCTGCATTCTCCAGAGCATATCTTGGAACTCTCCAATTTTCCCCACCAGCACCCTCTCCACCCTGGTCTAAGCCACCTTCATCTCCTGCCTGGATTGCGGCCACACATCATCTCATCTCACCATTCCACTGCCACTACTCCTGTCGCTTCATTCTAGAACCAGAAACCTGAGCAATCTTGTCAAAACATAAGCCAGGTCACGACCTACCCACCCCATCCCCACCCTTGCCACTGCTTAAACCTGCTGGGCTTCCCAATACGCTCAGAATGAAGCTCAGATTTATATGAGGCCCTGCTTGGTCTGACGTCCTTATGATGCTGCCAATCTCATTTCACGCCAATCTTCCCATAGGTCACTAAATTCCATGAACACTTCTTTCGGGTCCTCCAAAGTTCCAAGTTGCTTCCAATCACAGCCTGTCCTCCTGTATAATATGCCCTTCTTCCTACTCCTGGCCTGGCTCACGTTCCACTGCCCTTCAGGTTTCAGCTTCTACATCACTGCCTCAGAGGCACCTGCCCCAAGGCCCTGCCAGGAGTGTTTCCTCTAACCCTGCATTCCTCCCACACAGGACTGACCAGTTTGTCGTACTCCATTTTTGAGAATATTTGTTTAATAACTATCTCCCCAACCAGACTATAAGCCCCTTGAAGACAGGGACTGTCTCTATTTGTTCATCACTGTAGCCGAAGAATTTAGTGTTCAGTATATAGGACGCCCTAAATAAATGTCTGCTGAATTTATTTATCAATTAGTTTACAGAAAACTTGAGTATAATAGTGCCTGTCATTTACAGATGAGCAAACAAAAGCATAAAGAACTTAAGCAATATGCCCAAGACCTAGAATACGTAAGTAGCACAGAAGAGATTCCAACACAGGTTAGCTGACCCCAAAGCCCATGCCCTTAACTCAGATCACACCAGGATGGAATAGGCTGAGAGAAGATATAAGAGGCAGTAAGCCTTGATGCTTACTTGATTCATATGGAACAAATAGAGTCTGTGAAAGGGTGAAAAATAGCTCCCCAAAAGATATTCATATCCTAATTCCTGGAACTGTGAATGTTACCTTCTATGGGAAAAAAAGAAAAGCAAGCATGGGTCTTTGCAGATGTAATGAAGTTAATAAGGATCTTGAGTTAGGCAGATTATCCTAGATTATCTGCATGGGCCCTAAATGCAATCACACATGTCCTTGTAAGAGGCAGGCAAAGGGAGATTTGGCAGACAGAGGACATGGGGACGTGAAGACAGTGCCGACAGAGATTTGAAGATGACCTTAGTTCAGGCTGCTAGAACAAAGTACCACAGACTGGGTGCTTATAAACAGAAATTTATCTCTCACACTTCTGGAGGCTGGAAATCTGAGATCAGTATGCTAGCACGGTCAGGTTCTTATTGAAGACCCTCTTTCTGGTTTGCAGATGACTACCTTCTCATTGCATCCTCACATGGTAAAGAACAGAGAGGGAAAACAAGCTCTTGTGTCTTTTTGCTTTGAGACAGAGTCTCACTCTGTCGCCCAGGCTGAAGTGCAGTGGCACAATCAGCTCACTGCAACCTCCACTTCCAGGTCTTCTTTTTTTTTTTGAAATGGAGTCTCGCTCTGCCGCCCAGGCTGGAGTACAGTGCTGCAATCTTGGCTCACTGCAAGCTCCGCCTCCCGGGTTCACACCATTCTCCTGCCTCAGCCTCCTGAGTAGCTGGGACTACAGGCGCCTGCTACCACACCCAGCAGACAGGGTTTCACCATGTTGGCCAGGCGGGTCTCCAACTCCTGATCTCAGGTGATCTGCCCGCCTTGGCCTCCCACAGTGCTGAGATTACTGGTGTAAGCCACCGAGCCCAGCCTCAGTGTGTTTTATAAAGCACTTATAGCATTAATGAGGGCTCCACCCTCCACCCTCATGACCTAATCACCTCCCAAAGGCCCCACCTCCTAATCCCATCACATCAGTGAGTTAGGATTTAAACACATCAACTCTGGGAGGGACATAAACATTCAGTCCATAGCAAAGATGTTGGCGATGTTGGCTTTGAAGACTGGAGTGATGTGGCCACAAGCCAAGGAACATCAGTGGCCACCAGAAGCTGGAAGAGGTAAGGAATAAGATTCTCCCCTGGAATCTCAGGAGGGAGTGTGGCCCTGCTGCCACCTTGATTTTAGCCTACTGGTCGTACTGATTTCAGCCTTCTGGTCTCCAGAACTGTGACAGAATCCATTTCCATTGTTTTAAGTCACCAAGTTCGTGTTAATTTGTTACAGCAGACACAGGAAACTAATATAGAATCCATAACGTTATTTTGCTAAAACACAGAGGTTTACATCTGGAAAGGTTTTACTCCCTACTTCCCCCATCTGTACAGCGCCAGACATTTCAGACACAGATAAACACAGCACCTCCATTCTTAGCACCATTTCCACTATACATCCCCTAGGCCAAGAATCAGCATTGAGGAATCGGAAAATCGGAAGACAAAACGATGTAACAATTAACCAGGGTTCTAAATGTGTTTTTTTTTTTTTTTTTTTTCAAACTAGAACTAGAAATGCTTCAGGCCAGACATGGTAGCTCAGCTACAGGCTGAGCTGGGAGACTTGCTTAATCCCAGGAGTTGGAGGTTGCAGTGAGCTATAATCACACCAGTGTACGCCAGTGTACACAGTGAGATCCTGCGTCTTAAAAAAATAAAAAATGCTTCAAAGCCCAGCACTTACGTGAAAACCAACGTAAATGATGTCTTAACATAGCTTCCAAAATGTTTTTGGATCCACAGAGATCTGTGTTTTCATTTTTGCCATACAATAAGTAACCTGTAGTAGATAAGCAACTGCTTTAAAATAGCTAAATAATCATATTCCATGAAATGATAAGCCTGTACTTGCAAGTTCACCTTTCAGCCTCACTTTGGGTCCTTGTTCTGCATCATATACTGGGGTTTGGCTTGAAATACTGTTAACTCACTCTGCTTGAAGACAATCTGTAATTTTATAAGATAGATAGGTAGAAATATAAATTTTAATGGCTTGTTTTAACATCCTAAGAAGTCAAATAATATTTACAAGGTGAGACACACTGAGAAGAAACACATTTTAACATACTCTCAATCTCTCCTCCCAGAAGACAAGGAAAATGCGCTCCTACCAGAGCAGCCATCTTGCTATTATTCCATCCAGTTTCCAGATGGGAAAGGAATATTAAGTCGTTGGAGATTAATCCTACCAAAGCAAATCGGAAATTTCCAAAGCTGTTGTCAATATGGCTCTGCAGTTTAAGATGAACATACATGAGGTGAATTCGCAGCAGTTAAAACATGGTTGAAGAAATGACGATCATAAGAACTGCTATAAGAGAACATAACACGAACTCTATGATGAGAGGGATAGAGAAAAGATGGTTGAGGAAACTAGGTGAGCTGACTTCAGGTTGCTGAATCTTCACAGAGACAGAAGGGTGAGGATATTTCCATGTAAGAAAATGTCCTGAGCAAAGATATTTTTTCAGACAGCCCAGAGCAGCTTTGGAAAGCAGTTAGAAAAACTTTAAAGTACTTCACTTACAATAATATGTCCAGAGCAGGAAAGAACTTTTAAGTTCAACAGCCCCATTTTATAGACGAAAAACTGAGGCAAAAACAGGTTAGGTCACGTCCCCAAGGACAAGCACCTGGTAAGTGGCCAAGCTGTGATCCAAATTTGGGCCTTTTAGACCCTCTTCTAGTACTGTCTGTTGGGCCATGAGCGAACCCTTTGCCTCTCCATGTTTATTTCAGATGCTAGAGGTGTGTCTACCAGCTTAAATAATGAATGACAAGCTACCTTTTATTTCTTATAGGCCAATTAATGTTTAAGCACTATGAATCTATCCTATGAGTCGCTTCAACCAAATTGCTTTTTACCAATTCTTTGTAATACGACATTTACACAAATGCCACCCCTCATCATCTTCCTGCTTTTTTTTTTTTTTTTTTTTTTTTAAGACGGAGTTTCACTCTTGCTGCCCAGGCTGAAGTGCAATGGCACGATCTCGGCTTACCACAACCTCTGCCTCCCGGGTTCAAGTGATTCTCCTGCCTCAGCCTTCAAAGTAGCTGGGATTACAGGCATGCACCACCATGCCTGGCTAATTTTGTACTTTTAGTAGAGACAGGGTTTCTCTATGTTGGTCAGGCTGGTCTCAAACTACCAACCTCTGGTGATCCGCCCGCCTCAGCCTCCTAAAGTGCTGGGATTACAGGCGTGAGCCACCGCACCCGGCCTTCTGCTGCCTCTTTTACCCTGGCGTCTCCTTGATCTCATGGGTAGTAAATAGCTATTTGGCCCAATTATTTTTACTGAGACTACCTAGCTTTTATACCTGAGTCCTTACCCGCCACACTGAAGAAAGAAACCTGTGCTAACACTATACCTGAGTACAGACACTCAGCAGGTGTGGACATGTGCATGCTGGTCTATGAACACGTGGCCTGAGTCAAATGCACAGACATGGCACATTCCCAGCCATTCATGGTCAGGGCCATTAAGCTCTCTGCTGCTGTGCCTCCACCCTAGAGCTGGTGCCTGGAAAAGCTGCTTTGTGGCCTCAGTAGATAGAACATAGGGTGTGAGCAACCCCAGGCAAGAAACCTACGTATAAGTCCCATTGCTGGGGTTCTTATTCTAATGTTTCCTCAATGGTGACATCTGATAATAGGAGCATGCCTGTCCTTTGTTATATATATTCTTTCAGTCTCACCCCAGAATCTAAGAAGAGGACACCTGTGACTTTGTATAATGTAGGTTACATAAGGATAATTTATATATTTTCTCTATTTCTAGGTCATCATTTATCAAGCTTAATGAGCATTTGACCCACATGCGAACCACCAGTTCTAGGCAAATTAAAAACAAGATGCCCCACAATTTCTTTTTTTTTATTTTTTGAGACGGAGTTTCGTTCTTGTTGCCCAGGCTGGAGTGCAGTGGTGCGATCTTGGCTCACCACACACAACCTCCACCTCCCGGGTTCAAGCGATTCTCCTGCCTCAGACTCCCGAGTAGCTGGGACTACAGGCATGCGCCATCACGTCTGGCTAACTTGTATTTTCAGTAGAGACAGGGTTTCTCCACGTTGGTCAGGCTGGTCTCGAACTCCCGACCTCAGGTGATCCGCCCGCCTCAGCCTCCCAAACTGCTGGGATTACAGGCGTGAGCCACCGCACCTGGCCCACAATTTCTAAATAATAAACTAAAACACGGCCAGGCCTGATGGCTCACACTTGTAATCCCAGCAATTTGGGAAGCCAAGGTGGGCAGATAACCTGAGGTCAGGAGTTCAAGACCAGCCTGGCCAATGTGGCGAAACCCCGTCTCTACTAAAAATACAAAAATTAGCCAGGCGTGGTGGCACACGCCTGTAGTTCCAGCTACTCAGGAGGCTGAGGTAGGAGAATCGCTTGAATCTGGGAGGCAGAGGTTGTGGTGAGCCGAGATTATACCATTGCACGACAGCCTGGGTGACAGAATGAGATTCTGTCTCAAAACAAAAATAAATAAGATAAAATATGCTAATTCTAAAATTATTTTAAAGAATAGGTTCATATCTATGAGCAGGATGATACTGTTTACAGTACTGTTTAGAGTATGTATAGAATCTGACATTTTATACATGCTTGTTACATGTATAATGACAAACAGTTTGAGTTGTCCTCCAGGTAGTTCATTTTCTTACTTTTTGTTTCTTCTAAGTTAGAACATCCTAACTCATATGTAGAGCTCGTTTGGTGCCTCTGTCAGATACATTTGGATGTTCCGATCCAACATAGTCCTACAAATTATGAGGTGATTTCATGTTTATTATGGTAAACATAAATTGATGGGCACATTAAATTCAAGAGCTAGAAGGCTGGGTTAAATGTTCCATCGGGGAAGAGAAATCAACAAATAGATGTGTAACCTGCTTTTGGTTGCAGTTAGCAAGCATGTTTTAGCATTTGGATGTCGTTTTAAAACATAACCTATAGTATGTCATTAGTTCTTTGACTAAGGAATAAAAATCCACTCATTCAGCAAATATTTAGTAGCTACTGGTGACACTGCTTGGCACTAGGGATACAGCTGGAAACCAGAAGATGGTCTCTGCCCTCACATACCTATAACAGGATTTCTTGTGCTTAGCATTAAAAATCTTAATGTTCAGCCTTAAAATAGCACATCATTTGAGAAAGCCACCTAAATAATAGAAATGGCCTTTAGAGACACTGTTCAGTGTCATGTTTTTAATTCATACCACATTCCAAAATCTTTCATGAGGCACCTTTGCCTCCAGTACATGACTTGCTGCCCATTTTCTTCATTTTTATAAGAAATTGTCACATTTTCACAATTCCTTTCAACTACAGTGTCAGCAGGCACAGTACAGACCACCACCTGCTCTCTGAAAATAAAATACTGCCGTCCACCATATTCTAATGCAACTTCTGAGTCATGTAACAATGTCCTTTTTGTCCTTTCTTACTGGTTGCCACTGACCCAACTTACCTTTTTCATTCTCCTTCATGACTCACAATATAATCATTAACCAAATCAAACAAAGCAGTCTTCTCTTATGACGTGGGTTTTCATTGAACAAAAACTCATCAGGCAATTCCCTTTCACATAAGTGCTGCGCATGTGCTAAGAGGTGATTGATAATCTGCCCATCACTGGTTCTGCCCAAGTGTGAAGTAAAAGCTCTGCTAGCATGTACCTATGAGAGTAACTGCTTCTCCATGCGTGTACCATGGATATTATACAATATCTGTCTGATGAAGAATACCCTATTCTGCTTTCTCTGCACATTAAACTCATCGTTAACGTCAAAGCTAATCTTACTAAGCTTTCCAATAGTAGTGCGACTTGTACCTTGTTTTCTCTGTGTGGAGTAGAGCTCTGAATATTGCCTCTGACATTTTTACCTAATTTCTGATATCACTGTAGAATCTCAAATTCAACATTTTCAAATCTCACTTTGAAAAACCACTATTTTGGATATGTTCTGGAAACAATAGGTTTATCTTTGTGTTTAAAAATAATAGAAAAGCTTCGTGACTTCATGTCACCATCTGATAAAAGGACAGTACACAGTGAGTGAGGTGAGACTGAATGGACTGCTTGTTCGATAATTTTTTTTTTTGAGATGGAGTCTCACTCTGTTGCCCACGCTGGAGTGCAGTGGCGCAATCTCAACTCACTGCAACCTCCGCTTCCCAGGTTCAAGTAATTCTTCTGCCTCAGCCTCCCAAGTAGTTGGGACTACAGGCACACACCACCACACCCGGCTAATTTTTGTATTTTTAGTGGAGATAGGGTTTCACCATGTTTACCAGGCTGCTCTCAAACTCCTGACCTCAAGTGATCTGCCCACGTCGGCCTCCCAAACTGCTGGGATTAGAGGCATTAGCCACTGCGCCCAGCCTTGTTTAATAAAATCTAATTTCATATAGTAATAATTATTTTTTCCTTTTTTGGCTGTTTGTGTTAAATCATTCTACTCAAAGGAATCATTTGTCTCATCCACAACATATACATTTCTATATCTGTACTGTGGTCCTAGTCACTATAGTTCTAATATTTTTATGAATTCTAATATTTACTCGATTCATTCTATCTCTGCTTTTGCCCTTCAACACTGAGCCATTGAGCTATTTTTTGGAATTGGCATAGAATACCTATAATCAATGAAAATTTGTGAATAAGAATGGCAGATAATGGAAAAATATATCAGCTGAGGTGAACTGCACTCAGCTGACCAAATACTAGCCAAGACAAAGTGATTAACACTCTTTTTGGCATATATATAATCTTAAAGATGATTAATAACAGGATTCCTACAACAATAATGATTCACACGATTTTTAATTAATAAAATATGTAAGAATAAAATGACTGCATT
This sequence comes from Pan paniscus, assembly GCF_029289425.2. NCBI lineage: Eukaryota > Metazoa > Chordata > Mammalia > Primates > Hominidae > Pan > Pan paniscus. The sequence goes on from NC_073260.2 coordinate 44,595,987, forward strand.
GATTTTTCCTCTGAAACTGCGAAAGCACCTGCAGATCACCTAACTGACTTTGGGGTATGGTGGTGGGGGGATCCCCCAGTGGTCTTTGAGCCACATTGAGAAACTCTGCTCTCAGTCTTCCAGCTTACATTAGTTAGGCCTGTGTAAACACACAGTCAAAAGTTGTCATAATATCCGATCCCACTGTCAATTCAAACTGAACTCCATGAAGAAGTATCTGTCTTCTCTCCTTGTTCCTTACCCTATGTCCAACTCCCAGCCACTGCTCTTCCCACCCTGGTCTATGCAAACCTCTCCTCAACATCTCAAGTCAGGAAGCCTGTGATACTAACATTGAACTAGGGTTGAATCCTACTGCTGTTCTTCTAAGGCAGTAATTCTCAACCTTGGCAACTCATTAAAATCATCTGGGGAGCTTTAAAAAAATTTCAAAGCACTGCTGCCTAGAAGCTACCCCAGATCAATTTAATCAGAATCTCTGGGGTGGGATCCAAGTACTTGTATTTTTAAAAGGCTTCTCTGGTGTAGGCAGGATGAGGATAACTGCCTAAGATGACACTGACATAAGGCATCTCCCATAGCAGCCGCTCAAATTATCATGTCTACGGGGTCCACCCTTGTTCTAGGTTCATCTCTCGTCAGGGCTACTGTGACAAGCTTCTTGTTGGATTCTCTGGAGCCAGTGACATCTACTGTCATCACAGTTGTCAAACGGTCTTTGCTGTCTTTCCCTCTGGCTATGTCACTCTCTTCCTGCAACTCTCTTCCCAACTTGACTGCATACTGGAATCACAGAGGCCTATAAAGCACCAATGTCTGGGCTGTACCCCATACCAAATAAACCACCACCTCCAGGGATGGGAATCATGAGAGGGGTTAAAAAGCAGCTAGGATTGAGAAGCAGTATTCTAGGAGTTGCAGTATCTAGTATGACTACCACATCTAGGTTAATTTAGCTACTACAGATGAGCTTGTTCTGAGCTGACAGCCATTCTCAACAAGGAACTACTTTCGCTCAAGAGCTTACAGTCCACTGGCAAAGACAGACTTGAAAGACCAGTCATCAGATCACAGTGATGTAAGTGCCAACAGAAAGATTAAACATCTTCTGAGGAGAGAGCAAGTAATGGCTGGTTAAGTTAGGGAAGGCTCATCAGGGGAAATTATACTTGAACGAGGTCTGGAGGGAATCATCCAGCCCAAAGGATGAGGGGCAAAAGACGTTTTCTTAGAAACATACATTCATTCTTTAAAATATTTTAATTACCTATGCATACTGACACATAACATTTCTATTACATGTTTTTGATCAGTTAAGACAATGCTTCCCACTCTTTTAAATGCCATGATACAAAGAGAAAATATCTGCATATTCCCTGATTAAAGGAGGCTCTTACTGGTGGAGGTAACGGGCGTGGGACTCCAGCTGAGGGCAGCTAGATCTCAGCATACCGGTCACCCTTTGCATGCCAAGGCACGCCTGCAAGGACGCTCCAAATGAGCACCCCTTTGGCTACCAGTAACAGAAAAGCCAATTCAAACTGGCCTAAGCGACGATGGGTCTTTTCCTCTCACAGAATGAAAGGCACAGGGATGGGCACCTCCAAGTATAGACTGTCAGAGCTCCGCTTCTCCGTCATTTTCTTGGCTGTGCCTTACTTGGCATTGGCGTCATCCCCAGGCTGGTACCAGATTGCTGCCACATTGCTAGATGTGATCAGGTCAGGGGAGGAAGAGAGGTGTCCTTCCTTGTATGTCTATGTCTCCCTGTGAAGAAAGTTTTCTGAGAAGCCTGCAGAGAGTTACTCCTCATATTCCCGCAGCCAGAATCTTGTCAAATGTCCCTGCCTAACCCAATCTTTGGCAAGGAGAAATGGAACACCATGATCAGCTTAGATGAACCAGGATGAACTCACAGAAATGTGGACCAGATTTGCTTTCACACAGACACATAGGGAGGGGTAAACAACCACACAAAGTCAAGGATTTTCCAGCAAGGAAGACAGTGGGACTGGTTGTTGGGTAGGCAACCAATAGCGTTTGCCTCATATCAGAAAGAGGCTGTACAGCATCGTAATTAAGGGCACCACTCTGGAGTCGGGCGGTGAGCTCAAATTCCACTCTACCATTGCCAACTGAGTATATGGGCTTCAGTTTTTTTGTCTCTGAAAAGGAAATGATACGAGTTCCTAACTCGGGGTTGCTGGGAAGATGAAATGAGGATTAAAGGTACATTGCTTAGAAGCAACTCTGGCATATGTGCACATTATGATGTGGCTCAATGTTAGTGGTCATTTCTGTAGTGTCCGCCATGGGTTATAACAGCCAACAGGCAGGACCACATCTGTGGGTAAGACAGGTTTTCTCTGATTAGCACTGAGCCAGTGCCACACTCAATTAGACATTCAATAAGTTCATTTTTTTGCATATTAATAATTTAATTTAAAATCTATGTCTTCTTCTTGCTAATAAAAAATATGCTACCAACTAAAAAGTAACCTTTTTACAATTAGAAATACTTCTAAAGCAGAGGTGCTCACCCCGCAGGCTGGGGACTGGTAAGAACCAGGCTGCGCAGCAGGTGAACCTCAGGCAAGTGAGCATTCCCGCCTGAGCTCTGCCTCCTGTCAGATCAGCAGCAGCATTAGATAGTCTTTTTTTTTTTTTTTTTTTTTTGAGATGGAATCTCACTCTGTCGCCCAGGCTGGAGTGCCGTGGCATGATCTTGGCTCACTGTAACCTCCATCTCCCGGGTTCAAGCGACTCTCCTGCCTCAGCCTCCCAAGTAGCTGGGATTACAGGCTCACGCCACCACGCCTGGCTAATTTTTGTATTTTTAGTACACACGGGGTTTTGCCATGTTGGCCAGGCTTGTCTCGGACTCCTGACCTCAGGTGATCCACCCACCTCAGCCTCCCAAAGTGCTGGGATTACAAGCGTGAGCCACTGCGCTCCGCCTGGCATTAAATTCTCACAGGAGCACAAACCCAATTGTGAACTGTGCATGAGAGGGATCTAGGTTGCAAGCTCCTTATGTGACTCTAATGCCTGATGATCCGAAGTGGGACAGTTTCATCCCTAAACCATGCCCTCCTCCCCACCCCCGTGGAAAAACTGTCTTCCACAAAACAGGTCCCTGATGCCAAAAAGGTTGGGGACCACTGTTCTAAAGTATTTGAAGATATTACTGCAAAAAAAAAAAAGAAAGAAAGAAAGAAAGAAAAGAAATGTTACCAAGTAAAAGGTAACATTTAACAATTGGGAATACTTCAAAAAATCTACTGCTCCCTGGAAAGTATATTAAGATAACAGTAATTACAATTTACTATGAATATTTATTGAGCCTTCACTATGTGCTGGGAACTGCTTTAAATGCCTTACATACATTATCTCATTTAACCCTAAAACCAATCTTTGGAGCCAGGATTATCAGTAAAACACTTAAAACTAAACTTCACTGAAAATATAAGTTTGTTTTTAAAGGACAAACTTTTCCAGAATTTCATGTTAAACAAAAATTTAAGCTACTCAATTCCTAGTTCTAAGACACACTTTCTCTCCTTACTATTCCTACCCCCTGCCCCATTTTAGCATTTCTGAACTCAGGATGCATCTTAAAATATTTAGACTTGGCCGGGTGTGGTGGCTCACGCCTCTAATCCCAGCACTTTGGGAGGCCCAGGCGAGTGGATCGCCTGAGGTCAGGAGTTTGTGACCAGCGTGGCCAACATGGTAAAACCCGTCTCTACTAAAAATACCAAGAAAATTAGCTGGGTGTGGTGATGCATGCCTGTAATCCCAGCTACTTGGGAGGCTGAGGCAGGAGAATCGCTTGAACCCAGGAAGCGGAGGTTGCAGTGAGCTGAGATCGTGCCATTGCACTCCAGCCTGGGTGACAAGGGTGAAACTCCATCTCAAAAAATAAAACAAAATAAAATGTTTAGACTTCACTATAATAATGCTTTCCCCTTTTACCTGGGCTATTAGCTTGGTAGGGCATTCACAGGAGAGGAAGTGCAGCAGTTACAACCATCTCTGAGTCAAGCTCCATGTTTGTTTTTTTGTTTTTTTGTTTTTGGTTTGTTTGTTTGTTTGTTTGAGTGGGAATCTCCCTCTGTCACCCAGGCTGGGGTGCAGTGGCGTGATCTTGGCTCACTGCAACTTCTGCCTCCCGGGTTCAAGCGATTCTCCTGCTTCAGCCTCCCAAGTAGCTGGGACTACAGCATGCACCACCAAGCCTGGCTAATTTTTTTTTTTTTTTTTTTTTTTTTTTTTTTTTTTTTTTTTTTTTTTGAGATGGAGTCTCGCTCTGTCGCCCAGGCTGGAGTGCAGTGGTGCAATCTCAGCTCACTACAAGATCCGCCTCCCGGGTTCATGCCATTCTCCTGCCTCAGCCTCCTGAGTAGCTGGGACTCTAGGCACCTGCCACCATGCCCTGCTAATTTTTTGTACTTTTAGTACAGATGGGGTTTCACCGTGTTAGCCAGGATGGTCTCGACCTCCTGAGCTTGTGACCCGCCCGCCTTGGCCTCCCAAAGTGCTGGGATGGATTACAGGTGTGAGCCACTGCACTGGCCCAAGATCCATGTTTTACTTATTAACCAAGTATATGCTGGTGAGATCCTCTCTTCCACAGAGGGCCTTAAAATGAGAATCTAATGAGTAACTGCAGTGTCACATTTCCCCTGATGCTGGTAGCCAAGTAATCCCCACTTTAGATTGTAGAAATTTTGTGAAATAGTGTGGACCTGAACATTAAAGCCTAAGTGATATGTCCCCAGTCCTGCAGGTGGTTTATCGCCAAGATTTCTCACTTTGCTTCAGTCCAAGGACCAAGTAAAGAACTAGAAATTCAAGAACACCATTTAAATCCTAGGTCTACCAATTGATTTTCTGGGTGCTATGAGCAGTGACTGAAATGCCCTGGACTCTCCTCCTTCATCTGTTAAAAGATATCAACAGTGCCTACAGAAGGTCTAAGGGTATTAAGAGTAACTAACAGGATTGTTGTGGTTCCAAAATACCTCACATTTTCTCCCACTCATATCTGTTTCCTCCCTTACCGCACACGAAGGCCTAAATCTCCCAACCTATTAATGATTCATCTTATTAAAGGAAATCAGCTGCTTGCCTGGCAGCTAACATAGTTCTGCTTCATGACTACTTGAATTAATTTGATTTTCTTCAATCATCTATAAGAATCTATTCAATTTCAGAAAAGTACGTGTTAACAACGTATTGACAGAATAAAGAAGTAGAGTTCACCTGGCCCTGGCAGCAGCCTCTGTGCCCCAGGTTTTCCCAACCAGCCCTGCCCCACTGAAGTTCCTGCTGCCTCCACATCCCACAGAAGATCAGGCTCTTCCCATACTTACTAGCCACCAGGGCTCCCCTCTGCCCAAGAATGAGATCCAAACTCCTTAGGTGAATGGAATAGAGCTTCTCCACAATATCCATTCCCCACCCACCTTTCCAGCTTCACATCCCATCATTTCCTCCTTGTACCCTGCACTGCAGGCATGGCGGGAGGGTGGGGATGTGTGGAGAGAGAGAGAGAGACAGAGACAGAGAGAGAGACAGAGTGTGTGTGTGTGTGTGTGTGTGTGTGTGTGTGTGTGTGTGTGTGTGTACAAAGGGAACCACCAAATCTACCAACCTCCCTGCAGCCACCTCCACATGTGCCTCCCCATCTTTGATAGTGGGTAAACCTTCTGTGTGCTCATCAAAGACCCACTTTACTCCTATTGTAGATCCCCACCCCTCCCACCACCTCAATAAATATGGTCACTGCAATCATCCACTATCCGCTCCATTCTCATCAGCTTCATTCATTCATTCATTCATTCAGAGACAGAGTCTTGCTCTGTCACCCAGGCTGGAGAGCAGTGGCGCCATCCCTGGCTCACTGCAGCCTCAACCTTCTGGGCTGAAGTGATCCTCACACCTGAGCCTCCCAAGTAGCTGAGAACACATGTACACACCACCATCGCAAGCTAACTTTTTAAAATTTTTTGTAAAGATGGAGTCTCACTTTGTTTTCCAAGCTGATCTTGAACTCCTGGGTTCAAGCAATCCTCCCACCACCTCGGCCTTGGAAAGTGTTGGGATTACGGGCGTGAGCCACCATGCCCAGCCAGCTTCTTTCTCTTTGCCCAGGTTATTCTCTTCAGCACACAAATGTGCTCTGATAGACTGTTCCCTTAAAACATCCTCACTTGGCTTCACATCCTTCTCCAGCAATTTCCCTATTTCTTTAATCTTACAGTAGGACTCCCTGAAAGAGCTGCCTGTACTTGATGTCTCAACTTTCTTGCCCCACCTTCTCTCAACTCACTTCAGTTAAGCTTCTTTTCCCAATATTCTATCACAATTGCCTTCTTCCAGGTCACCAGTGACCCCCACTGAACCAAATCCCACAGTCCACCCTCAGTCCTCATAACTTCCACTTCTCGGCAGCTGATATTCCTGACACCACAGCTCAGTCCGCACACCACTGATCTTCTTTCCACCTCCTTCCACGTGGTGCTTCTCCAGTTTCATGACGTCAAATACCATCTGTATCCTGAAGGCTCCACAAATTCAGATCTCTAGTCATGGGCTGCCTCATGAACTCCAGCTGTATTTCCACTAGCCATTTCAGACTCATTTTTTTTTTTTTTTTTAAGATGGAGTCTCGCTCTCATCGCCCAGGCTGGAGTGCAATGGCGCCATCTCAGCTCACTGCAACCTCCACCTCCCAGGTTCATGTGATTCTCCTGCTTCAGCCTCCCCAGTAGCTGGGGTTACAGGCACCTGACACCACGCCTGACTAATTCTTGTATTTTTAATAGAGATGGAGTTTCGCAATGTTGGCCCGGCTGGTCTTGAACTCCTGACCTCAGGTGATCCACCCCCACCTTGGCCTCCCAAAGTGCTGAAATTACAGGCGTGAGCCACTGCGCCCGGCCCAGACCCAATACATTTAAAACCAACCTTGATTTTCTCCTACAACCTTATTCTTCCCCTGCCCAGCCCTCCCTCAACAAATGGCACCAAATCTTGAAATTGTTCTTGACCTCTTTTTCTCTCACATCTTAGACACAAACCACTCCAAAATCCCAACAGCTCTTCAAAATATCCCAAATTTGAACACTTCTCACTGTTACCAACCCTAGTCCAAGCTACCATTATCTCGCATGTAGATTTCTCTATTAGCTTTTTAACTTGTATGTCTGCTCTTCCCTGCCCCTTTCCTGTCCCGTTCCCCCAAAACGGGTATCCACCCAGCATGATCTTTTCAAGGCACACCTCAAATCGTGTTACTCCTTACTTAAAACCTTCAAATGGCTCCCCACAATTGCTCAGAATAAAAACCCTGTAAGGCCCCATGGAATTGGGTCCTCAGCAACTTCTCCAGTTTTACTTCCTACCACTTTTTCCCTCGTTCATTCAACACCAGCAGCCTGGCCTTCCTGCAGTTCTCCCAGCTTGCAAAGTGCTTCCCACCTCGGGGGCTCTGCCCCACCTGACTCTGTGTCTTGTCTGTGCTGGAATACCACAGTTTCCTAAAGTCCCACCTGAACATCCCACAGAAACCAGCAGGGTTCCTTATTCCCAAGTTTCCTTTCTCTGCTTTATTTCTCTTCATAGTGCTTTCATTACCTAAGAACATATAAAATATTCATGTGTCTGCCTATTTGTCTCCCCTAGCAGAACTCAAGTTCCATATGCAATGGGCTTTGTTCTGAGCACCTGGAATAGTACTTGCACATAGTAGGTGTTCCATAAATATTTGTTAATTGATTGAATGAATAATTAAATTCTTGGACTTCATCTTTTTTTTCTGAAATGGTCACTTTTCTATTTCCACAAAGCACTCACTCAGGTAACTTGTACCCTGGCCTCACAGGTACCATACCATCCCACCTGAACCCCGCTCCCACGGACAGCCCACATCCGGCCTGCTCCAGTCTCACAGCAACCCTAGGAACAGCGCATCTGCCCCCTGAGACTATGAGTTCTTCCAGGGCACAGATTTTGGATTTGTCTGGTACCCCAGTGTCAAGAGTTTCTGGCACAAAGTGGCTATTCGATATGTGTCTGTGGATTTAAATAATATGCCAGCATGCGGAGGAGGGACAGGAAAGGTTGGTCAGTGGGTACACAGTTACAGTTAGACTGGAAGAGTAAGTTCTGGGTTCCACTATACAGTAGGGTGACTACAGCAAGTAACAATGTAGTATATATTTCAAGATAACTTTAAGAGAAGATTTTGAATGTTGTCACCACAAAGAAATGACAAATGCTTAAAGTGATGGACATGATAATTACTCCGATTTGACCATTATACTATGTATACATGCACTGAAACATCACATTGTACCACATAAATATGTACAATATTATGTATCAATTACAAATTTCTTTTCAAAGTAATTGGATTTTTTGCCTTTTTTTCTTAGAAGGGTACGGGGGGCTTCTCAAAAATTAAAACTACTAGTTAGTGACCAGCCTGGCCAACATGGTGAAACCCCATCTTTACCAAAAGCAGAAAAATTAGCTGGGCATGGTGGTGAGTGCCTGTAATCCCAGCTACTCGCGAGGCTGAAGAATAAGAATCAGTTGAACCTGGGAGATGGAGGTTGCAGTGAGCCGAGATCGCATCATTGTACTCCAGCTGGGCGACAGAGGGAGACTGCCTCAAAAAAACAGAACAAAACTAATAAATATCCACCTTTAAGAAAATAAATGATATGCCAGGCATGACTGTGCAACTCCATGGAGAAAAATAAATAGCCCAGATATAGACAGATGAAGTAATAACTTTACCTAAATTTAAAAATAAAAGATAGCAATATCTTTAAATAACTTACCAACAAAAAGATAGCAATAACTTAAAAAATAACACCAAGGCATACATGAGATGATGGGAAGGTATATTTGAGGGAAACCAAAAGTCAAGTGCAAATACTATAGTTTGGATTATGAGAGAAAAAACAATGAAACAGTACAATCTTTTCCTTTCTGAATAGTAATGGGGTATTCAAGAGGCAAAATCATTAGAGCAATAATAGATGAGATAAAAAGCGAGTTGGGTTAAATGGAATGAGTTTAATATCCACTAAAAACTTGGTTTCAAAGGCTCATGGGCATTCTATATCTGGTCCTCAACCTACCCAGGAGGCTGAAGAAGCCATATGGTAATAATAGCAAACTGACTGCTCAGCCTCTGGTTGAGCCTATTCTAGATGCCAGACACTGTGCCCAGCACTGAGGACATAATAAGACACAGTAGACCTGAGCTCCTGAGAACCAAGGCTCAGAGACACTGACACAGACCCAGCAAACTAAAGTACAAAAAGGTCAATAAGCACACACGGACTCTACAAGGGTTGGAGGCTGGAATTAACTCACTCTAGGTGATCAAAGACAGGCCACAAAGCATGACATTTCTGAAGTGGATTTTCAAGGATGAGTAGAAGCTTGCTAGGCAGCAGGAAAGTAGGGTGGGGAAACAGGAAGGGGAGGCTAGGTAAGGGAAACAAGATGTGAAAAGTGCAGAGGCCTGAGAAAGCCTGGAGCACGGAGGAATCTGGATGGGAGAGAGATCAGCGTTTCTGCTGAGTGAAGCGCACCAGAGACACTGGCATGGGCAGGCAGGGAAGGGCCTGTGTGTCATGCTAAGGTGACAAGAAACCAATTCTAGTTGCTTTTCAGGCAGGTTAATCAGGTCTGCGTTACAGAAGGAAGATTCTGACAGTAGTACAGAGAATGAACTTGAGGGGAACAGGGCCAGAGGTAGGGACCCCAAGGTCCTTCAAAGGAAGCCATCTGCAGAGGGGAGAGAAGAGGACAGATTTCAGGAAGACTTTGGAGGAAGAGGAGACAGTGCTTGCTGCCTGACTGATAGAGTGAACAGGAGGTTAGCAAGAGTTCAGGCTGACATGGAAGTTTGTATCTTAAGTTACTCAATAGATGGCAGTGCCACTCATAAGATAGAAGAGAAGAGAGGTGACAGCAATTAAAGACATGGCTGCATCAGTGCCTGCTCACCACGGCCCAGGTGTGGCCAGTGGCCTCCCTTACACTCCAAGTGTTTTCTGGAGCTTCTAGGGCAGGCCTGGAACACAGGACCAAGTTCCCTGGCCTCTGACCTCCCTGAGAGACCTAGTGTCACAGGGTGTGGGTACCACTTCCCTGACGATGTGCCCCCCCACACTGGTGCACCATGGAAAGGCCACATCAAGGCCAGGCGCGGTGGCTCACGCCTGTAATCCCAGCACTTTGGGAGGCTGAGGCCGGCAGATCACAAGGTCAGGAGATGGAGACCATCCTGGCTAACACAGTGAAATCCCCTCTCTACTAAAAATACAAAAAATTAGCCAGGCATGGTGGCAGGCACCTGTAGTCCCAGCTGCTCGGGAGGCTGAGGCAGGAGAATGGTGTGAACCCGGGAGGCGGAGCTTGCAGTGAGCCGAGATCGGCCACTGCACTCCAGCCTGGGTGACAGAGCAAGACTCCGTCTCAAAAAGAAAAAAAAAAAGAAAGAAAAGGCCACATCAAATAAAGCAGAGGCGACCCTACCTGCTGACAGAAACAGTGAAAATCCGTAGCCCTTGGCACCCCACCCCCCAGGCTCTAAACAACATACACTTACTGGCATACAACAAGTTTTGTGGACAAGCATGGAAATTTTGAAGATGTCAACACTTTCTCATCACCTACATTTGTTGCTTCTTAAGCATTACAACTATGCATCGGATGAGAACGTTTCATCAATGACGGGCCACATATGTGACTGTGGTCCCATAAGCTTATAATACTGTATTTTTACTGTACTTTTTCTATGTTCAGATACATAGTTACCACTATGTGATACTGCCTACGGTAGTCAGTGCAGCCACATGCTGTAGAGGTGTGTAGCACACCATTTAGCCCAGGTGTGTAGGAGGCTATACCAGCTAGGTCTGTGTAAATGCACTCTATGACATTCACACAATGACAACATCACATAACGCTTTCTCAGAATGCATCCCCATCATTTAGCGACACATGACTGTATTTCTTCCACGTAAAATAAACATTCCACTTACAGTTTGAAAATATTTCTCAATTTTATTCAGTTTTGGTGAATAAAAGTGGGTAAGTTTTTACTCCTGCTGCTTGGCCCTGGAAATGGGCACAGCTGTGGAGAGTGTGTGACAGAGAGGAGTAATAAAAGCCTCAGTTTTCTTGCCACAAGACAAAAAAAAGGAGGCTCAGAGAATGAGAAAGTACTAGGCAGACTGCAGAGAGGGAGAGTCCATGACCCCATAAAGACGTCTATAAACTCCTGAGCTCACCCCCAAGCTACAATGTGGAGATCTGATCCTAAGCAGTATTCCAAACACTACAGGACAGACCACCACCCGGGTGGTGTGCACGTGGGACAGGTCCCAACAACACTGCAAAGTCTTTAAAAACAGAACAGACTCTGAAAGTATAACTTACAGAAAACTATTTAGCACTTGTAGCCTAACCTTAAATGCACTGATCATTTGCTTAAAACAACAAAAACGTTATCTTTAGTTTTAAATAAGACCCAAAGTCTCATAATATTCAAAATGCCCAGGATACAATCCAAAATTACTTGGCATATGAAGAATCAATAAAAATCTTGACCCATGTGAGAAAAGACAGTCAACAAATGACTTTGTGGAATGACAGAGATATTGAAATTATCTGACAAAGACTTTAAAGTAGTTATAAAAATGTTCAAGGAAGTAATGGTTAACTCTACTGATACAAATGAAAAGACAGAAGATTTCAGCAAATAAATAGAAGACATAAAGCAGGAACAAATTAAAAACTTAAACCTGAAAAATATAACCAAGACTTTTTAAAACACCTCACTGGATAGGCTCAATAGCAGATCAGAAGTAACAGACTTAAGGAGCAGTCCCCAACCTTTCTGGCACCAGGGACCAGTTTTGTGGAAGACAATCTTTCCACAGACCCGGGGGATGTTGGGGGAGATGGTTTCAGGATGAAACTGTTCCATCTCAGATCATCAGGCATTAGATTCTCACAAGGAGCATGCAACCTAGATTGCTCGCATGCACAGTTCACAATAGGGTTTGAACTCCTATGAGACTCTAATGCCGCCACTGACCTGACAGGAGGTGGAGCTCAGGCCATAATGTTCACTTCCAGCTGCTCACTTCCCCAGTGCAGCCAGATTCCTAACAGGCCACAGACCAGTACTGGTCCACAGCATGGGGGTTGGAAACCCCTGGACTAAAGAGTCAGTGAACTTGAAGATAAAGCAATAAAATGCAATCTGAAAAACAGAAAAAATTTTTGAAGAAAAATGCTCAAAGCCTCAGGGATTTGTGAACCAATACTAAAAGGTCTAATATTTGTGTCGTTAGAGTCCCAGAGAGAGAGAAAGGCTGTAGTACAGAAGAAAATATTTGAAGACATAGAGTCAAAAACCCCACAAAATTGGCAAAATACATAAACTTACATACCTAAGAAGATGAGCAAAGCTTAAACAATAAAGAAGTCAATTCCAAGACAAATCATAATCAAATACTGAGAACTAAAGACAAAGTAAAAATTCTTGAAAACAGTCACAGAAATCCTTCTACTACTTATAAGGGAAGAATAATTTGAATGATGGTGGATTTCAAAATAAAAACTTTGGAGGCCAAAGGAAAAAACATAATGTTTTTATTTTTTATTTTTATTAATTTTTATTGAGATGGTGAAATAAAGATATTCTCAAATGAATGTAAATTGAGATAATTTCTTGTCAACAAATCTTGCTCTAAAATAATTTCTAAAGAAAATTCTTTAAATAAAAGGAAAATGAAACCACAAAGAAACCTCAAACATCAGAAATGAAGAAAGAACAGAAATGGTAAATATCTGGGTAAGTAGATTATCTTTCTGTTATTCAGTTATTTAAAATGTGTTTGACATTTGAAAGCAAACATAGGATTGTCTGATGAGATTTTCAATCTTTGCAAATGTAATATATAAGACAACTATAACATAGAGGGAAAGGGGAAGGAGAGCCTTGGATAGACAACTCCATCCAATAACAGCAGAACAGACATTCTTTTTTATAAACTTAGTTTTGGTTTTATTTTGTTTGTTTGTTGTTGTTTTTCTTTTTTTGTAAGACGGAGTCTCGCTTTGTCCCCCAAGCTGGAGTAAGTGGCACAATCTCGGCTCACTGCAAACTCTGCCTCCCAGGTTCAAGCAATTCTCCTGCCTCAGCCTCCCGAGTAGCTGGGACTACAGGTGCACGCCATCATGCCCAGCTAATTTTTGTATTTTTAGTAGACACAGGGTTTCACCATGTTGACCAGGCTGGTCTCGAACTCCTGACCTCAAGTGATCCTTCCACCTAGGCCTCCCGAAGTGCTGGGATTACAGGTGTGAGACACCACACCTGGCTTCGTGTTTTCTTTTTGTTTGTTTTTTAGAGACAAGGTCTTGCTATGTCACCCAAGCTGGAGTTCAGCGGCACAACCATAGCTCATTGCAGCCTTGAACTCCTAGGCTCAAGTGATCCTCTCACCTCAGCCTCCTAAGTAGCTGGGACCACAGGCATGTGCCACCACACGCAGCTAATTTTTAAAAATTTTTGTAGAGACAGGGTCTTGCTTTGTTGCCCTGGCTGGTCTCAAACTCCTGGGTTCAAGCAGTCCTCCTGCCTTGACCTCCCAAAATGTTGGGATTACAGGTGTGAGCCACTGTGCCCAGCTAGGAATAGATATTCTTTTAAAGTACACATGGAACATTCACCAAGATACACCATATCCTGAGACAAAACTCTTAAATTAAAAAAAGAAAATAATTTAAATCACAAAAAAGTGTCCTTTGACGTAAGTGAATTAACTAAAAATCAATAATAGAAAGGTAATAGGAGCATCTCCCAACAACTGCAACTCAAACAACACACATCTAAACAGTCCATGGATCAAAGAGAAAGTCCCAAAGAAAATTAGAAGGCATCAAAGTGAATAAAAACGGAACATAATGTATCAAAATGTGTGGAGTGGCCAGGCACGTTGGCTCACATCTGTAATCCCAGCACTTTGGGAGGCCAAGGCAGGCGGATCACCTGAGGTTAGGAGTTCAAGACCAGCCTGGATAACACGGTGAAACCCCATCTCTACTAAAAATACAAAAAAATTAGCCAAGCATCGTAGCACACGCCTGTAGTCCCAGCTACTCAGGAGGCTGAGGCAGGAGAGTTACTTGAACGCAGGAGGGGGAGCCTGCAGTAAGCTGAGATCACACCATTGCAATCTAGCCTGGGTGACAGAGTGAGACTCCGTCTCAAAAAAAAAAAAAAAAAAAAAATGTGTGGAGCACAGCTAAAGCAGTGCTTAAAGGAGATTTATGTCATTCAGTGCTTGTTACAATAGAAGAAAGGTCTCAAATCAATAAGCTAAGTTGCTACCTTAAGAAACTGGAAAAAGAAGGGCAAAATAAATTCCAAAGCAAGTAGAGGAAGGAAATAATAAAAGATCAGGAATCTATTAAACTGTAAGCAAGAAAAACAACAGAGAAAAATCAATGAAACCAAAAGATGATTCTTTGAAAAGATCAATAAAAGTGACAAACCTCTAGCCAGATGGACAAAGAAATAAAGAGAAAAAGAACAAGTTACCAACATCAGGAATGAAATCATCATTAAAAACCATGAAGACATTTAAAAAAATGGGGAATACAATGAACAACTCTATACAGATAAATTCAACAACTTAGATTAAAAAAAATGCATGAATACTATAAACTTCCAAAACTCTCCCAGGATGAAAGGGACAGCATAAATAGTCCTAGAAATTTAATGAAATTAAATCTGTAGTTAAAAACCTTCTGAAAAGGAAACCTCTAGGCCCAGGTTTCACATGTGAATTATATCAAACATTTAAAGAAGAAATAATACCAATTCTACATAATCTCTTCCAGAAAACATTCTCTTCTAGAAGGGAATACTTCCAAACTCAGTTTATAAGGCCAGAATTACCCTGATACTAACACCAGTCAAGAGTACAGGAAAAGAAAACTGCAGGCCAATATCCCTCATGAACACAGATGCAAAAATACTCAACAAAATATTAGCAAATTAAATCCAACAATATATAAAAAGAAGAATACATCAGAATCAAATGTGATTTTATCATGGCAATGGAAAGCTGGTTCAATATTTGAAAATCAACCACTGTAATCCAACATATTGACAGCCTAAAAAAGAAAAATCATAGATCCTGTCAATTAATACAGAAAAAGCATCTAACAAAACTCAACACCCATTCATGATAAAATTTCTCAGTGAATTAGGAGTAGAAGGGACTGTCCTCAACCTGGAAAGGACATTTACAAAAACCTACAGCTCAGGTCATACTTAATGGTGACAGATCAAACACTTTCTCAATAAGATGAAGAAAAAGAGGCCAGACGAGGTGGCTCACACCTGTAATCCCAGCACTTTGAGAGGCCAACACAGGAAGATTGCTTAAGCCCAGGAGTTCAAGATCAGCTTGGACAACATAGCAAGGCACCAATTCTACAAAAAAATTAAAATGTTAGCCAGGTGTGGTGGGGTGCTTATAGCACCAGCTACTTGGGAAGCTGAGGTGGGAGGATCAATGGGGCCCAGGAGGTTGACACTGTAGTGAGCTATCATTGCACCACTGCACTCCAGCCTGAGCGACAGAGTGAGACCCTGTCTCAAAAAAAAGATCAGGAATAAGAAAAAGATGTCCACTCTTACCACTCCTGTCCACATCATATTGTAAGTCCTAAGAGTGCAATAAGGCAGGAAAAAGAAAAAGTCATATAGATTAGAAAGAAAGAAATAAAACTGTCCCTATTCACTGACTCACAGAATAAATGAGAAATAAAATGACTGGATACAAATCACCCACAAAATGAATCATATTTCTATATACTAGTTATGAAAATGAAACTAAAATATAAAAAGAATACCACTTATAGGCCGGGTGTAGTGGCTCACAGCTGTAATCCCAGCACTTTGGGAGGCTGAGATGGGCAGATCATGAGGTCAAGAGATCAAGACCATCCTGGCCAACATAGTGAAACCCCATCTCTAGTAAGAACACAAAAATTAGGCTGGGCGGGTTGGCTCATGCCTATAATCCCAGCCACTTTGGGAGGCCGAGGTGGGCGGATCACATGGTCAGGAGATCGAGACCAACCTGGCTAACACGTGAAACCCCATCTCTACCAAAAAAAAATACAAAAAATTAGCCGGGTGTGGTGGTGGGCACCTGTAGTCCCACCTACTCGGGAGGCTGAGGCAGGAGAATGGCGTGAACCCGGGAGGCAGGGCTTTCAGTGAGCCGAAATCGCGCCACTGCACTCCAGCCTGGGCAACAGAGTGAGACTCCCTCTCAAAAAAAAAACAAAAAAAAGAATACAAAAATTAGGTGGCTGTGGTGGCGCATGCCTGTAGTCCCACCTACTCGGGAGGCTGAGGCAGGAAAACAGCTTGAACCCAGGAGGCAGCGGTTGCAGTGAGCCGAGATTGCGCCACTGCACTCCAGCCTGGCACAGAGTGAGATTCCATCTCAAAAAAAAAAAAAAAAAGAATAGCATTTATAGTGATTAATTATAGTAATTCCAAAAAAAGTGAAATACTTAGGTATCAATCTGGTAAAATACATACAGGACCTCTATGTTGTAAATTACAAAACACTGATGAGAAAAACAATAGAACCTCTAAATAAATGGAGAAACATGTTTGTGGATCAAAAGATTCAAAGTAAGAACCATCATCTGGAAGAGACACTGGGAATAACCATGGTCAAGATGTCAACTCTTTCCAAATTTATATCAAGATTTAATGAAAATCTGAACCAAATCCCAGCATAATTTTTTGGTAGATATACACAAGTGAATTCTAAAATTTATATGAAAAGGCAAAAGACCCAGAACAAAACAATTTTTAAAAGAACAATAAAGTTGGAGGAATCAAATTAGCCAATATTGAGATTTACTAGAAAGCTTCAGTGATCAAATCAGATGTGTTATTATAGAAGAGAGAGACAGAAATCAATGGAAGAGATGAAAACATCCAGAAATAGACCCACACAAGCATGGTCACTGATTTTTGATAAAGATGCTAAGGCAATTCAATGGAGAAAGAGTAGTGTTAAAGAGTAATGTTAAAACATTATTGGGTTTTTTGGCCAGGCACAGTGGCTCACGCCTGTAACCCACCAATTTGGGAGGCCGAGGCAGGCAGATCACAAGGTCAGGAGATCAAGACCATCCTGGCTAATGCAGTGAAACCCCATCTCTACTAAAAATACAAAAAATTAGCCAGGCATGGGTGGCGGGTGCCTGTAGTCCCAGCTACTCGGGAGGCTGAGGCAGGAGAATGGCGTGAACCCAGGAGGCGGGGCTTGCAGTGAGCCGAGATTGCACCACTGCACTCCAGCCTGGGAGACAGAGCAAGACTCCTTCAAAAAAAAAAATTATTGGGTTTTCTAGATATACAATCATGTCATCAGCAAACAGTGACAATTTGATTTCCTCTTTACCAATTTGGATGACCTTTATTTCATTCCCTTGTCTGATTGCTATGGCCAGAACTTCCAGTACTATGCTGAATAGAAGTGGTGAGAGTGGGCATCCTTATCTTATTTCAGTTCTCAGAGAGAAAGCTTTCAACTTTTTCTCATTCAGTATTACGTCGGCTGTGGGTTTGTCATAGATGGCTTTTATTTACATTGGGGTATGTCCCTCGTATGCCAATTTTGCTGAGAGTTTTAATGACAAATGAATGCTGGATTTTGTCAAATGCTTATTCTGCATCTATTGAGATGATCATGTGATTTTTGTTTTTAATTCTGTTTATATAGTGTATCACATTTATTGACTTGCGTATGTTAAACCATCCTTGCATTACTGGTATGAAACCCACTTGACCATGGTGGATTATCTTTCTGATATGCCATTGGATTCAGTTAGCCAGTATTCTGTAAAGGATTTTTCTATCTATGTTCATCAGGGATACTGAACTACAGATCAGTATCTTTTTTTGTTATGTCCTTTCCTGGTTTTGGTATTAGGGTGATACTGGCTTCATAGAATCATGCAGAGAGGATTCCCTCTTTTTTTGTATTGTGGAATAATGTCACTAGGATTGGTACCAATTCTTCTTTGAAGTCTGATAGAGTTCGGCTGTGAATCCGTCCAGTCCTGGACTTTTTTTGTTGGTAATTTTTTTAATTACCATTTCAATCTCACTGCTTGTTATTGTTCTGTTCAGAGTTTCTAATTCTTCCTGATTGAAGCTAGGAGAGTTGTATATTCCTAGGAATTTATCCATCTCCTCTGTTTTCTAGTTTATGTGTGTTAAGGTGTTCACAGTAGCCTTGAATGATCTTTTGTATTTCTGTGGTGTTGGTTGTAACATCTCCCATTTCATTTCTAATTGAGCCTATTTGGATCTTCTCTCTTCTTTTCTTGGTTAATCTTGCTAATGGTCTATCAATTTTTTTATCTTTTCAAAGCACCAGCTTTTGTTTCATTTAAAATTCATTAAAAAATTTTTAAAAATAATTAGACAAGCATAGGCAAAAAAAATGAACCTTGAACTAATCCTCGCACCGTACAAAATATTTATCTCAAAATGACATTAGATCTAAATATAAACCATACAACTGTAACATTTTTGTAAAAACATAGTAGAAAATCTCTGTGATCTGGAGTTAGACAAAGAATTCCTACCCATAATACCAAAACCACAATCTATGAAAGAAAAGATTGATAAGTTGCACTTCATCAAAACTGAAATTACTTGCTCTATGAGAGATACTATTAAAGGAATGAAAAGGCAAGCTACAGGCTGGGAGAAAATATTTGCAAATCATACATCTGACAAAGGATTCTATCTAAAATACATAATGGAACTCTCAAAACTCAACAGCAAGAAAACAACCCAATTAATAATGTGCATAAATGACCTGAACAGATATGATGCCAAAGAAAATAAGCATATGAAGAAATGTTCAATATCATTAACTATTAGGGAAACACAATGAGAAACTACAATGAGATACCCCTAAATACCTAACAGAATGACTAAAATTTTAAAAACTAATAATACCAAGCACTAGCCAGGATGCAGAGCAAGGAAAACTCTTGCTCACTGCTGATAGGAATGCAGTATTATAAAGCCAATTTGCTAGGAAATTTCTTAAATATATACATACCATATGATCCAGCAATCCCTCTCCCAGATATTTACTCTAGAGAAGTAAAAATTTATGTTCACACAAAAGCCTGTGCTATGACTGTCTATAGGAGCTCTATGTATGTCTTAAGTTACATGGCAATTACATTTTCCTTGGAAAAGGTGCATGTGCTTGTACACGTGTATACACACACACACACACACACACACACACACACACAAGCAGGAAACAAAAATCAACCAAATTCAGGCAATCTGATCAAGGTCCTTTCTTCTGTAGATAAGCATCCCTACCCTGTACCACTGCATCTCAGACCTCAAGATCCCTTGCTTAGGGATTGACTACTGATTTGGGTTAGAGGTATGGAGAGCTATAGGGATAGAACAAAGACAAAAACAAAGAGCGGTAGAAGAATCTAGAAAACCCACTGAAACATCAATCAGTTGATCAAAGGAGCCTTTGAACCACGGTCTGGAAGAGACACTGGGAACAGCCATAATAAAGAAATACCTTGGCCCTACTGCACTCCCTCCACTCACCCACTCTTTGGAATTTTGCATAGATACCACTTCAACTGAAGCAAAAAGAAAAACCGTTCAGGCATTTGCCTATAAGCTGTTAAAGTCTTTGCTCTGGTCTGGTTTAAACAGAAAGAGACAGAGCAAGATTTCAACATAAACAGGAGTCTCAATGCATTTCTCAGAAAGGCCTTGCACCCTTGTACTAATTTAAGTCACTGGGACATGCAGGAAACCAGTTTGAGACAATGAGAGCAAGTTCAACTTCTTTTAAAGGAGAAAAAAATAGAGGTTATTATTTGATGGTTGCAAATTTTCTGTATCCCTTTCCATCCATCACTAGATTCTCCCCACTGTTCTGTTTCTAGTGATATGCAGAATAAAAGAAAATACTGGCCAAGGTTAGGAAGAGACAGACCAGGGGGATCACAGGTCGGACAACAGATGAGCCAAAGCAAAACCTTGACCACATCTATCCTTAGTACAGAGTCAAAGTACTCATTGTTTTGGGGAAAAAATTACTCCTGTACATCCTGTGGTGGCCTCCCCTAGCTAGACTCTTGTCCAACCAATCTATTCTGCCCACTTACGCACAATGAAATGCACTAATGGGGGGAAGGGAAAGTTATTCCAAAACAATACCCTGAAAAGACTGTCCTTTCCCCCTATGAAATAACTTAGCATTTCTGTTGAAAAGCAAATGACCATACATGTGTGGGTCTACTTCGACACTCTACACTCCCTATCCTTTTACCATGCCTCTTCCTTTCTCAGGTACCCATAAGGATTATTCAATGTCTCTCAGATGAAGTATAAATTTCCCATTCTGACATTTGAATTACTTCAATCTAACAACAGAGTTTGTCTCCCTCAAAAAAATATTTCGGTATATAGCTCTAAAAGATAAAAAATCTTTTTTGTTTTATTGTATGTATGTATGTATGTATGTATGTATGTATGTATGTATGCATGCATGCATGCATGCATTTAGAGACAGTCTCGCTCTGCTGCCCAGGCTGAAGTGCAATGGTGCAATCTCTGTTCACTGCAGCCTCTGCCTCCCAGGTTCAAGCGATTCTCCTGCCTCAGCCTTCCGAGTAGCTGGGACTACAGGTGCACGTCACCACAGTGGGCTAATTTTTTGATTTTTAGTAGAGAAAAGGTTTCGCCATGTTACCCACAATGATCTCGAACTACTGGCCTCAAGCGATTCACCTGCCTCAGACTCCCAAAGTGCCAGGATTACAGGCATGAGCCACCAGGCTCTTTTTTAAACAAAGACTCTTTTTTAAACAAAACCACAATACCATTCTTGTACCTTAAATAATATAATAATTCCTTAATATCACTAACTATCCAGTCAGTGTTCAACTTCTTGATAAGCTCATAAATGTTTGTTTATATTTGGTTCATCCAAATTGGGATCTAAATAAGGCCCACACGCTGTAATTGGTTGGTATTTCTCTAAATTTCTTTTAAGTTCTCCCAATCTCTCTCTCTTTTCCTTGCAATGTATCTTTTGAAGAAACCACGTTGTTTATCTTACAGAGCCTAAGATTGCCTGGATTTTGCTCACTGTACTCCTGTGGTATCATTTAATTTGTTCCTCTGTACTTCCTGTAAATTGGTAAGCAGATATTCCTGACTGCCTATCAGATATTTCTATCCTCTGTATTCCGGTAGTGTCATTTAATTTGTTTCTCTGTCCTCTTTACTTCCTGTAAGCTGGTAATCAGATCTCGGGGCTTGATCAGATTCAGGTTGGTGTAACTTGGGCAACCTGGGCAAGAGTATTTCAACAGGGGTGTTATGTACTCCCATTAGGAAACACAAAATGATCATTGCCTAGATCCATTAATGATTTACGAGTTGCAAAAAATAATACTCTCATTCTACCATTACTTCTTAATTTATTAGCTACATTCTATAAAGACAAACTCCCCTTCTCAACGATTTACGCTGAGATGCTGTATACAGGAAGACAAAATAAATGCCTGAGTCTCTTTATTTACCAGTTTTCAAAATAATGAGTTAATTCCCTGGTATCCTTAAAAGGTGGCCAATGACACAAGTTTATTTTTATTATTATGAACTCATGGACTTGATGCGTTTCAAACCATTGCAGTTATCTTATTAATGCTCAAATTGTCCCAGTAGAAACTTCAATTTGGTTCCTGAGTCCCTTGGTTGTGGCTCTAATAATCTTCAGTAGCTTCTTTGCTTCCTGGTGTAAGAAACTTCAGGCACGGCCAGGCGCGGTGGCTCACACCTGTAATCCCAGCACTTTGGGAGGCTAAGGCAGGTGCATCACCTGAGGTCAGGAGTTCAAGACCAGCCTGACCAACACAGTGAAACTCTGTCTCTACTAAAAATACAAAATTAGCTCAGTGTGGTGGCACACACCTGTAATCCCAGCTACTTGGGAGGCTGAGGCAGGAGAATCACTTGAACCTAGGAGGCAAAGGTTGCCGTGAGCTGAGATCATGCCATTGCACTCCAGTGTGGAAAACGAGCAAAACTCCATCTCAAAAAAAAAAAAAAAGGACGGGTGTGGTGGCTCATGCTTGTAATCCTAGCAGTTTGGGAGGCAGAGGCGGGTGGATCACTTTAGGTCAGGAGTTCAAGACCAGCCTGGCCAACATGGTGAAACCCCATCTCTACTAAAAACACAAAAATTAGCAGGGCATGGTGGCACGTGCCTATAATCCCAGCTGCTCAGGAGGCTGAGGCAGCAGAATCGCTTGAACCCAGGAGGCGGAGTCTGCAGTGAGCAGAGATCATGTGCCACTGCACTCCCGCCTGGGCAACAGAGCGAGACTCTGTCACCAAAAAAAAAAAAAAAAAAATCAAATTTACAAAACAAAGTATACTGAGGAGAAGTCTAACTCTTACTATCTGTACCCCCGACCTTTTCCCCCCCCTTTCTTCTACTATAGGTAACCACTTAAAATTTTTTTTATCATTTATATTTCCATTGTTTTTATAAAAGTCCAATGGAACTGACATTCAACATATTGAATAAACTCCACCTTGCTCTTTTTACTTAACAAGATATCCTGAAGATTACCACAGTCTTAGAGATAGTGAACATTCATTTTTATAGTTATAGTGATGCATTGTGTGGATATCCCAGTTTCTTTAAACTGGCGCAAACTGATGGGCATCTGGGTTGTTTCTAGTCTTTTGCTATGCCAAAAAACAACTGTGTGTATATGTGCATATTTTCACATTTTTGCCAATGTATCCTTAGAATAAATTCATAAGATTTGGAGTCAAAGTCTATCTTGTTTTGCTAGATACTGTAAACTCCTTCCCATGGAGGTGAAGCCCCCTGCATTGACGCTTCCCCTGCAACTCCAAGAGAGTACGTTGTCAAACTCTTGGATGTCTGCCAACCTCATAGGTAAGAAATGATATCTCAGTGAAGTTTTAATTTGTATTTCTCCTATGATAAGAAAAGTTGAACATCTTTTCATAAATTTAAGAGACAGTTGCATCTCTTTTCCTGTGAACTGTTTGTTCTTATCTCTAGCTCATTTTTCTATATGACTGTTGTTTTTTCTATTCTGTTTTCAGAAGCTCATATTTGTCTGTGTTATAAATTAGGAATATTTTTTCCCAATGAGTCATATGTTTTGCTTTTTTACATGCAAAAATATTTTGTATTCATGTGTCTAATATATCAATCTTTCCTTCTATTGGTTCTGGGTTTTAAAACCAGAAGTTTTCTCCACTTTCAGATTAAAAATAAATTCACCCATTGGCTCAACACAACATTTTTAATGATCATCACCTTTTCCCCTTCAGTCCCTTGGAGAATATACAAAAGCAGCCTCCTGTCCAGTCAGTTCACTTAATGGAAGCAGTCCACCTCTCATTTTAAAAATTAAACACCTTTGTTTGTGTCCTCTCTGATTTCCTTGAGCAGTGGTTTGTAGTTCTCCTTGAGGAAATCCTTCACTTCCCTTGTTAGCTGTATTTCTAGGTATTTTTTCTCTTTGTAGCACTTGGGAATAAGAGTTCATTCAAGAAGATCTACAAAACCCTGCTCAAGGAAATCAGAGAAGACACAAACAAATGGAAAAACATTCCATGATCATGGATAGGAAGAATCAATATTGTGAAGATGGCCATACTGACCAAAGTAATTTATAGATTCAATGCTGTTTTCATTCAACTACCACTGACATTCTTCACAGAATTAGAAATAACTATTTTAAAATTCATATGAAACCAAAAAAGAGCCTATATAGCCAAGACAATCCTAAGCAAAAGGAAGAAAGCTGGGAGCATCCCACTACCCAACTTCAAACTACACTACAAGGCTACAGTAACCAAAACAGCATGGTACTTGTACAAAAACAGACACACAGACCAATAGAACAGAACAGATAACTCGGAAATAAGACCACACACCTACAACCATTTGACCTTTGGCAAACCTGACAAAAACAAGCAATGGGGAAAGGATTCCCTATTTAATAAATGGTGCTGGGAGAACTGGCTACCCATATGCAGAAAATTGAAACTGGAACCCCTTCCTTAATATCTTATAAAAAATTAACATAAGATGGGTTAAAGACTTAAATGTAAAACCCAAAACTATAAAAATCCTAGAAGAAAATCTAGGCAATACCATTCAGGGCACAGGCACAGGCAAAGATTTCATGACAAAAATGCCAAAAGCAATTGCAACAAAAGCAAAAACTGATATATGGGATCTAATTAAACTAAGGAGCTTCTGTACAGAAAAATAAACTATCAACACAGTAAACACACAACGTAAAGAATGGGAAAAAAATTTTGCAATCTATCCATCTGACAAAGGTCTAATATCCAGAATCTACAAGGAACTTAAACAAATTTACAAGAAAAAAATAAACAACCCTATTAAAAAGTGGGTGAAGGACATGAACAGACACTTCTCAAGAGAGGACATCTGTGCAGCCAACAAACATGAAAAAAAGCTCAACATCACTGGTCATTAGAGAAATGCAAATCAAAACCACAACAAGATACCATCTCATACCAGTCAAAATGGCAATTATTAAAAAGTCAAGAAACAACAGATGCTGGCAAGGTTGCAAAGAAAAAAAGAATGCTTTTACACTTGGTGAGAGTGTAAATTATTTCAACCATCGTGGAAGACAGTGTGGCCATTCCTCAAAGATCCAGAAGCAGAAATACCATTTGACCCAAATAGGATGTAAGCAATACCATTACAGGGTATACACCCAAAGGAATATAAATCATTTTATTATAAAGATACATGCATGTGTATGTTCACTGCAGCACTATTCACAATAGCAAAGACATGAAATCAACCCAGATGTCCATCAAAGATAAGCTGGATAAAGAAAATGTGGTACATATACACCATGGAATACTATGCAGGCATAAAATAAACAAGATCATGTCCTTTGCAGGGACATGGATGGAGCTGGAAGCCATTATCATCAGCAAACCAACACAGGAACAGAAAACCAAACACCACATGTTCTCACTTATAAGTGAAAGTTGAATGATGAGAAGATACGGACACATGGTGGGGAAACCACACACACTGGAGTCTGTCACGGGGAGCAGGGAGAGGGAGAGCATCAGGGAGAATAGTTAATGCATGCTGGGCTTAATACCTAGGTGATGGGTTGATCTGTGCAGTAAACCACCATGGCACACGTTTACCTA
Source organism: Pan paniscus (assembly GCF_029289425.2). Taxonomy (NCBI): domain Eukaryota; kingdom Metazoa; phylum Chordata; class Mammalia; order Primates; family Hominidae; genus Pan; species Pan paniscus. The sequence continues at coordinate 44,621,395 of NC_073260.2, forward strand.
TGTAACAAACCTGCACATCCTGCACATGTACCCTAGAACTTAAAAGTTGAATAAATACATAAATAAATAAATAATAAAAATTAAACACCTGATGTAGTTCATGCAGTCACTCTCCTAATTTTGTTCTTTCACACACATGAACCCTTAGATCATGCAGGCAAAGCACAGAGATAGGTGTGAATATGTCATTGTGTTTCTCCTTCACAGAACTCCCTTGGGCCACCTGTAGTCATGACATCAGATGGTAACTAAACCACCAATTGCTCCAAATGCCAAGAGAGCTAGAGTCAAGGCATTTGTTCCCTCCCTATTCAGGGAGTGAATGGCAAAGGAAATATAGGTGTAATGGGGTATTGGATTCTCCCCAGGGTTAACATATCTGACATGTGGCCAGGGTGAACATATCTGACATGTGGCCAGGGTGAGTGGAGGGGACTCACAAGGGTGTTTTGTGGGAGCTTTTATGAAACAGAGAATTTCGGTAGAAAAAGCAGCTGCAGCCAGCTGCTGAGGGAAACTGCCCCGTACCCTGGCATCATGGGCGTGGCCTGTTTGTTTTGTGAAGTACATCCAACTTAAGAAAGGGAGAAAAGTTTCTTACTTCTCTTTCCAGAGATATATCATGTTTCCCATCAAAACATTTCTTTGTCAAGATGCTTTTGGAAGAATGACTTCCACAACTGCAGTTGGGTATGTGGTTAGACAATGGCTTCACTTCTTTGGATCTCAAACTTTTAAGGCCACAGAAAAGGCCTGAATTTTTTCACATTGAAAATAAATAGGTATTTGATAATCATCTAAGAGGAAATAATAAACAGGCCTAGCTAGCTTTTTTATATGTATTTCTTATATGTAATTGTGCGTGTGTGTGTGTGTGTGTGTGTGTGTGTGTGTAAACTGGTTTATATCTTGAAACTTAGTGGCCAGGCACAGTGGCTCATGCCTGTAATTCCAGCACTTTGGGAGGCCAAGGCGGGCAGATCACTTGAGGTCAGGAGTTCGAGACTAGCCTGGCCAACATGGTGAAACCCCACCTCTAATAAAAATACAAAAATTAGCCAGGTGTGGTGCCCGGCACCTGTAATCCCAGCTACTTGGGAGGCTGAGGCAGGAGAATCACCTGAACCCGGGAGGCAGAGGTTGCAGTGAGTCGAGATTGGGCCACTGCACTCCAGCCTGGACAACAGAGCAAGCCTCCATCTCAAAAAAAAACAGTAAGAAGAAATACAAATAAGATGTGAGAAATTATGTAAGAAATACATATAATAAGAAATATATATAAATAATGTGTTTATTATATAACTAAAGTATGTGATTTTATATATATATATAGTGTGTATATATATATATATAGTGTGTGTATATGTGTATAATTGGTCTGTTTGCTTTTTTAACAGGCAATCCAGGTAATTCTATGCAGTTTTCCTCATATTACACTTTTTGAAAAACTCTGCTCAAGAGCTGAATTCCTCCAAAAGTCTACCTTCTCAAATTTCTTGAAATGCTGTCTTTGCCCCCAGGTCCTGAGACACTATGACACTGATGACTGTTTTGGTGACTGTTCTATCCCTGGCGTCCAGCACAATGTCTGGCATTTAATATGTACAAAATATACATTTGATGAATTAAAGAATAAAAATCTGGGATAAGTAGATATCCACAGGCAAAACACCCCTCCTCACACCTTACACAAAAATCAACTTAAAATGGATCAAAGACCTAAATATAAGAGCTAAAATCATAACACTCTTAGCAGAAAACACAGGGAGAAATCTTTGTGACTTTGGAATAGGCAATGAATTCTTAAATATGACACCAAAAGCACAAGAAACTAAAGAACAAAGTAGATAAATTGGGCTTCATCAAATATAAAGACTTCTGTGCGTCAGAGGACACTATCAAGAAAATGAAGCCAGCCCACGGGGTGGGAGGCATAAACATCTATCACAGCATTCTCCTCCACGCCTCCTATAAAAATATTCCCCGTGCTGACCACAACCACTGCTCCTCCTCCCTGCTTCCCTCGCCTTCTGCCTCTGGTCCTTTCTTTGCCATTACTTCTCCTCTTCTTTTTTTCTCTGTTCTCATCTGGTTCTCTCCCTTGTTCTTATTCTGTGTCCGGGAAATGCAAGTTATATTTCTGATTTTTATAAATGGGAATCTTTTTAAATAATATCACTAGAGAATCTGAGAGTTAAACAGCCTGGGCACCAGAGTCTACACTACAGCCTGCCTACTTCTGTACCCCTCTCTCTGGCTTATGAACAGGCACACACAAAGTAGGCCTTTGATCTTGAAAGCCTAGGGATCCCACTGGGACGAGGATAACTATTTATCTCTATTTGCTTTTTTCTGCTGGGGCCTGGTTTCTGGCTTGCTCAATGTCCTATTTGGACAAAGACCAGTCAGGTCAGGAAAAGATCACTCCACAGTTCCAGCCCTGAAAACATGCGGTAGGAGCCTCTGAACAGTTCCCATATAAATTTTAAAAGGGTCATCTTAGTACACTATCAGTGTAAGGAAATGTGTAGGAAGAAAAGACAGTCTATGTCCTCATGATAAGTTAGAGAAGAAACCAAATATGGAACATTCTCTTATGAATTTCTTCCCATACACTCACCCAAGACAACAAACATTTTAGAATGTTCTAAGAAGCTATCTGGTGGCTTCAGTGGATGAAAATGTAAAGGGTTTGAGGCTCAAAGACCAAGATTTTCAAATCCTATGACCCAAGCCTCACTTTCCTCATCTGTAAAGTCAAGATAAAAACTTACTTTACAGAGTTGTTAAAAAGATTTACTGATTTAATATGTGTAAATCACAGGGCATGGTTCCTAGAATGTGGTTAAGCACTTCAATTTTGGTAGAAATACCACTATCTCTCTGCTAATGACTCTGGGGTTCCAGAGCTCCAGCTCACCGTGTTCTTTGCTCCTAAATGAGAAGCCATAGAAAAGAAGAGAAGCTGTTCTCTGGCTCTAAAATGGAGACCAGCTTCTGAAAAGGGGGCATGTAACCATCTCTTCCACAAACCAAATTTTATCATGCATTGGTAGACAAGATCTACCAAAAGCCAGTTGCAAGTTCCACTGGGGCATGTTATGTAGAGGGAAGGGACAACGGCAGATTCCCTAAGCTGCTGCTTTCTGCAAAGATGAACAATGACTTGTGCAAACAGCTCAGGCAGGCAGGCAGAAATCTATAGCCCCAACTGTTGCCATGACCACTCATCACCACTGTCACCTCCCCCACTTCCACTGTACTGCCACCACTACCCTTGTGGCCATCACCACCTCCACTAATATCATCAGCGCCATCACCATGACCAATACCTCTTCTCCTTCCCCACATTACAACCACCACCACTACCACCATCATTATTATCACATGACATCAATCAAGACCCTAGCTGCTAGAAAAAGAATGGCTAAAGGTAAATCTGTCTAGCATGAAGTTTTAAAGAAAGTTTTATTGGAGAACTTTTGAATCACCTGTGCGATGTGTCACACCCATCTGTCAGCATGTACAAAAACAGACCCACCTAAAGCTACTTACTGCAACAAATGCCACCGAGCTGAAGAGAGATTCCTAGAGAGGCAAACTCCCTCCTCCCCTTCCCCACCATGTGGATCAGGAAAAGGGAACGAAGAGGCTCTGTGGTCCCTCCAGTGGATCTCTATTATAGCTCTGTACCTGTGCTGCTCACTGTGTCCCAACATGTAGGGCCAGAGGGACAGGGCTGCGGGGGAGAGGAGAGTGGCCATGGCCTCACGATGGTTGGTCATATTTCTTCCATCTGCCAAGAGGCTGCTGTGCACTCCTTGGCCAGGAGTTCTGTCACAATGAACTTGAAGCCCGCTGACGAAACAGCTTTGCCAGCAGTCCTATGGGAGGCTCATGTCTTCGGAGAACAAGGAGGGCATGTTCTGGTGCCCTGCCTGCTGCCACAAGGAAAACTGAAACAATACCCTTTTAAAATAGCTTTGACACAGATTTCACCGTATTTTCCTTTGAAGACATAAAAAAAAATCTAATAACTTTGTCCACATTAAAAAAATATGGGTCACAGGTTTTTGCTAAAAAAAGAAAAAGCTATTTTTATTTCCTTGAATCCTTGTAACAACAGTTATAAACAGCTAAACAGAATTTTTTAATTATCCTTTTAAAAATATTTTTTAAAACGTAAAGGTTATTCCTAGGCTGACACTGAATATGCCAGGTCTGTAGCTAGAAGCAAATTTTTATAGCTAGTTATAAACCCCTGAAATATTAGTTTACATTGGAAAAGCTGAAACAACCTTAACTTTAACCATGCCGATGGGCGCCACTTTAATTATAGTCCCTGAATGGAATAAAACAGTCTCTCTTCCACGGTAGCATCACAAAGAACCCTATTAACTCTCCAATTACCAAATGAGGAAACAACATTCTCTAGAACCCAAGCCAAGGAAAAAAGAACACTGCATGTTCCAACTGAAAACCTTAAAACTGAGCTTCAAAGTGACAGCGCCTAGGGAGGGCGCTCCCCTGGAAGGGAATGTTTATTTCACTTATTTAAAACGACTGAGCGTCTTCACCAAGGCTCACACAACACTACTTGTTTAACAAATAAAGTTGTATGTTTCCTGGAGTGTTTCTAATTGGGATTTGAGGTCCCACCTCCTAAGAAATTCCGGGACTGGCTATCTCCCTGGAGATGCCTTCGACAACGTGGGTCTCCCCTCTCAAGGGGAGAGAAGGGCCCAGCCTTCGTAAGTAAAGAGGCACAGGCAAAACAGCAGGACGCGGGGCTGGTCTTCCACCAAGGCATCCATCATCCATCACACTTTCAACAGGAAACAAAAATGGGGAAGCACAAAACCATATCCAGTAGGATTTGTAAATTGAGCTATTCAGTAGGCAAGCAAACTTTAAAAATAGTAACTTGGGGGAGGCCAATTTCCCTCCTCTCCTCCATTCTCTCCCTCCTCCCTCCCCAATCTGCTGTGCTCCCCTGGCCATCTCTTTGCAGCAGCAGTTAAACAGCCCTGTTTTCAAAGCCATGCTAACATCTTGGGAAACGCCAGGGCAAAAATCAAAGATTCTTTGGTAGGGCGTGTAATATAAAACTTGAAGTTGTTTCTGTTAAATTGAAACAGCCATGTTAATTTTGGTGCCATTAAAAACACAGGAAAATGCTGTTGCCAAATGGAAAAAAAAAAAAAAAAAAACACTCACCAAATGGGAAGCAGTTGTATTTTCGAGACTTGAGAGTGGTATTACAAAAAGTAAAGAGTAAAACTGAATGAGAAAAAAGAAGTGTAAAAGAATGGTTATTTTCTCGAATTTATTATGTTCTTTTTCTCCATCAAGTTAAAAGAATGCATCCATCATTTCAAGGAGCCCTGAAATTCAGGTCTCAGGAGTTTCATTCTCTTGCTCTGCAAATAATGAAACATTTTCCTGCTTGAGCCATGAGCTCCTGGTTCCACCCTTCTGCAAATGCACTCAATAACACACTCCCATGATATACAGATTAACTGAGCTATGCAGCAACCAGGAAAAATGTTCTGTACTCAAGATCCTGTTTCAAGCTGAATTTGACAAATGATCAGAAGAACAGAAATTTTCTCTTTTCTGGTTCCACCTGAAAGTTAGAGAATATTCCCAGTAGTGTTTCTAAACACCTCTGCATTCATAAATACAAGAATACATCAAGCTATACCTACAACGATGGTAATCATCTCAAAGGGTCCTCAGGAGTCATCCTCAGTCGATTTGACATCTTAGAGTATCCAAAGAGGCAGGGGCCATGATGTCACAGAAGAAGCAAGAACTAGAGAGAAGAAAAACTAAAGACTAAAGGCTCTTGAAATCCTCTTTTTGGGGGCTTAAGGAGATTTTGGAACACTGACTATTTGTTGTTGTTCCTAAAAAACGTGTTGTGAGAGATTTTTGACTTTCATTTTAATTTGGAGGATAACTGTCATGGTGATTCCTGTTGTACCCTCCTCTGGTTACATTGGTGTACATTGGGGAAATCACACTAGAGGTCTTCAGCAAAAAGCAAAATAACTTTAATCACCACTGCGATTCCTATTTCTATATCCCTTCTTTCTCTCATTTAATAAATAGTAGCAAAGGGTCACTTCCATGCCAGGGACTGCATAGTAAGCTGGGTGTGATACAATTCAACGTCACGTGACTATCTTTCATAGATGGTGTTTTCACTCCAAAGGCATGGCTTCCACAAAGTGATAGCTTGGCAATGCCTAGGGTTCTCAGTGATAGCAATGAGCACCTGATAACTGTGGACTTGAAACAAAATCTAAGTGAGATTTCCCTACTTCTGAGGCTATTGTAAAACTCTGACGAATTCTCCAAATTTGAAAAGATAGCTACTACCTAAAAATTCACGCTCCCGGACAGCTTGCTCAATCTACACCTCCTTCCACTCAGCCTGGTGTGGGAACCTGGGGAAGAGCCAAGGTAAGTGTGAAGGATGACATCACAAGGGGCAGTGGACACCTAAAAGCCCCCAGGAGGCTTGCCAGTTAAGAGACTTCATTAGATCCTCCAGAGAATCAAGCTACAGGAGGTGAACATGCTCTAGAAGGACCAAATTAGAATTCAGTGAGATTCAAAGAACCTGGAAAAGTGGTTCAACAAAATGAATTTCCAGAAGGACATGCAGACCAGTCTGAAGGAAGGCATGACTAACCATGTGTTAATAAAGGAGTAAAAGGTAGAGAGGTATACTGACCTTTAAATAGAAAGCGAGTCAACTGCCCAGTACAGCTGTTAGCATTTCATATAAGCCAGGCACGGTGGCTCACGCCTGTAATCCCAGCACTTTGGAAGGCTGAGGTGGGCAGATCACCTGAGGTCAGGAGTTGAAGACCAGACTGACCAACACGGAGAAACCCGGTCCCTACTAAAAATACAAAATTAGCTGGGTGTGGTGGCACATGCCTGTAATCCCAGCTACTCAGGAGGCTAAGGCAGGAGAATCACTTGAACCCAAGAGGCGGAGGTTGCGATGAGCCGAGATTGCGCCATTGCACTCCAGCCTGGGCAACAAGAGCGAAACTCCATCTCACAAAAGAAAAAAAAAAAGATTAGGGGACAGGTGAGTGAAATTGTGGCACCAGGGATAATGGTTCAGACTGCAGGCTCCACAGGCAGGAAACTGGGTAGAATTTCGGCACTATCACTTAGGAGACGGGCGAGATACAGAATTACTCTTTTCTCAGTTTCCTCATCTACAAAATGCCCAAATGGAATCTATCCCATAGAGGATGCAAGTCTTAAATGGGATGATACATGACATGTACTCAGCGCAACACGAGGCACAGAGTTCAGAGCTCGATAAACGGTTCCTATCATCAGCTATGGAGACATCTTTCCAGCTTGTTGTGTCTGGTTTCAGACTTCTTAACTTCCGAGCAATGAAGAGAATCAGAAAATGCTCCAGCAGAAAGCAACTGAGGTGACTAAAGAATAGGAAAATAGAAGTTATAAAAACGGAATTCAAAGCTGTTGGGATTATCTAGCCCAGAAAAGAAAAATCTGGAAGGTAGCAAAGCAAATAAACAACAGTGCATTATTCAGCATGAGGTAATCAGATACTCTGCTGTTGGAATTAGGCTGTGCAGGGAGGTGTTCTGTTAAAGCAAAAACAGCAAAGCTTAGCCATAAAAAACAAAACAAACAAAAAACTTCCTTAAACTTTTCTTTTTGGGAAAAGTCATTTCCCTTGGTCTTAGAGACTAGACATGCACAAGTCTATTTCACAGCTGATCAGGCATTCATTTGAAAGCACAACAAAATGACCCTCCTGCTGCTGTTTCAGCTTCTAACAAGATCAACACATCCTTAAAGGGTCAAAGGGCCCTGCAAAGGGGCTAGAGTGTGTGACACAAATGACCAGCAGCTCGTCTGCCATGTTCTCTGGGCCTCTCAGCCCTTCTATGATGGTTCTCTTTGTCTGTTCCCTCTATGTAATGAGTGCCCTGCCAAACCAGCCTGGGGATCACTGTATTTCTGTGTGTCTATAGCACACAGCCACGAGCGGGGTCAGTAGGCTGAATGCCTGCGTGTGTGTGTGTGTGTGTGTGTGTGTGTGTGTGTGTGTACACACACAGGGTGCACAGATCTATGGCTTATGTTAATTTTGTATCCACTAAAATGGTTGCCTTTTAGAAATACAAAAAAAAACTTGCCATGCTGGTAAAGAACATTTTCTGAATTTGTTCTTATTGTCATGCCTTACTAAGGCTGAGATAAATCACATCTATTGCTTGCCTCCCATTGATGTTACCACCAAAAAGAAAAAATAGATTAGTTAGGCCAACATGAAACCATAACAGGGTAGCAGCATAGGCTCTGCCTACTATTTAAAATTGAGTTTTGGGTGGTATGCTCTAGAATTACATGTCAGGGGCATACGGATGTTCAACTGAGTCTTTAAAAAAGGTTTCAGCAACTCAGCTCCAGCTCAACTCACTCTTCCTTGAGGAGCCTGGAAATTCAAACACATCTGGTTGTTTCTGGAAGCCACCACTTTCCACTTCCCTTTCTGTCATGTCACTCCACTTTCTCTGTATTCAAATCATGCTTGGCCTCTGCCCAAGTCTGAAGATTAAAACCACTGAAAGTCTCTGTCTTCTCAACATCCTTCCATTTTAACAAAAAAGACAGCATTAGCCTTCCCCTTCATTTTTTCTCAATGTGGTAAAATATGCTTTCCCTTTAGTTTGTAAGACTGGTGGTTGGTCTTTTGGGCCAGGATCTGGGCAACCTCTTGCCTGCTCACCACTGAAACTGTGGGGTGAACGCTCTATCCTGAAAGCCCTGCTGCAGGTCCCCACACCAGCTAGTGTCATTCACTCAACGCCAAGGCACCACCTAAATAAATAAACCCAAAAGCCCAAAAAAGCATAAATAATACTTACTTCTCTTAACCAGAAAAATAAATTGCATTTCTCCATGCTATTTAAAAACACTTGGAATGTGGATTTACTTTTTCAACAGAGTTTCTCTTTAAACTTCCAAAGTTAGTGAAAATAGGATAAACATAACTTTACAGAATTGTTAAAATTAGTGAAACCTGAAGAACTACATCGTTACAAAACTGCTGAAAAGGAGTCATTACGGCTTCCACTTGGTTTATTAAACAAGGTCTTAGACCTAAATGAGCAAGATCTTCACCAAGACACATTAGGTTGGGGGCGAGAGACTTCTTTTTCTTATCTCCATCCCTGCTATGGCATGTAGGTTTCTCTAAATATCAGTGAGCTACGCAAAAGTGCTGATATTCTACTGCTTTTAAGATTTCCCCAAACAGAAATTGCATGTGGTTCCACCTACAGTTACCAAGCACTAGTGAAGGATAAATAAGATGCAGGCACATCCCTACCTCCCACAATATGGCAGGTATGTTAATGAAATCTTTGTGATTCGCTATTTAAATATACCAGGTGCTCAACACAGCATTGTTTACAACAGTAAAATTTTGGAAAAAGTCAAAGATCCATATTTTGGAAAAGTATAACTGAGAACATCCATAGATTAGAATACTATGCAGCTAAATAAAAAAGAATGAGAAACTCTTTAAGGCCTAATATTATATCTAGGAGATAATGATAATTGACAAAAGCACAGTGTAAAATAGGGTGTGTGTTCTATCTCCTTTTAAGAAAAGGGAGAGAGAGTAATAATCTGTATCGTCTAATTGGCCTGCATCTGCATGAAGGAACACAGGGGGTTAATACAAAAAGCTCATAAAGTACTATACCTAAGGAATGGAAAATCGGAACAGAGGTGGGGAACAAAAACATAAAAGAATTGCACTGGCCAGGCATGGTGGCTCACACCTGTAATCCTAGCACTTTGGGAGGCCAAGACAGGCAGATCACCTGAGGTCAGGAGTTTGAGACAAACTTGGCCAACATGGCGAAACCCCATCTGTACTAGAAATACAAAAATCAGCTGGGCATGGTGGTGGGCACCTGTAATCCCAGCTATTCAGGAGGGTGAGGCAGGAGAATGACTTAAACCCGGGAGACAGAGGTTGCAGTGAGCCGAGATTGCGCCACTGTGCTCCAGCCTGGGTGACAAAGCAAGACTCCATCTCAAAAAAAAAAAAAAAAAGAATTGCACTAAAGAAACTTATTATTCAAAGCTCTTTTAAGGTTGGTCCTTTTGCAAAATTAAAATCCCTTTTGGGCTGAGCACAGTGGCTCATTCCTGTAATCCCAGCACTTTAGAAGGCCAAGGCGGGAGGATTGCTTGAGCCTCAGAGTTTAAGACTAGCCTAGGCAACGTAGTCAGACCCCGTCTCTATGAAAAAAAAAAAAAAAATTTAGCCAGGCATGGTGGCACATGCCTGTAGTCCCAGCTACGCAGGAGGCTGAGGAGGACTGATTGAGCCTGGGAGGTGAAAGCTGCAATGAGCCCAGATCGTGCCATTGCACTCCAGCCTGGGTGACAGAGTGAGATCCTATCCCTAAAACTAAACAATAAAATCCCGTTTGCAAAGTGTCTTGAGACATTCCATTCTGGCCTACAAGATTATCTCAACCAAGACACACAGTTACTATTTACAAAATGCTGTGTATGCCCCGGGGAGGGCTGGCCTGTGAACACAGGCGGAGAGGGCTAGGCATTCAGAGGAAGAGTGGCGGGCAGGAGTTGCCCTGGCTCCCCGCAGCTGCTGGCCACACACTTGGTCTTCTTAGCCTTCTGACTCTGGGCCTCTCTGGCTCTATTTGGAAGATGCGGGTGGGGTGACAGAGGGTTCTTTCAGAAGTTTCCATCACGCGGTCCTTTCAGACACAAGTCAGATAATGGCTCAGATAATACTGAGAACAGATCAGAGACAGCTGTTTCAGGAGCTGACAGGCTCAATCTCTGATCCAAAAGTGATGGGAAAAGAGGTCAAGGACAGAGAGCTTTGTCTAACTGGTGGGACCAGAACTCCAGGAGGGCTGGAAGCCAGGCAAATAGGGCTTGGATAGTCTAGTTTAATCCAGGTGGGATCCCAAATCCCTGAAGATCAGGTACAAGATTTCTTTTTGTTTTTTTTGTTTCTTTGCTTTTGTTTTTTGAGACGGAGTCTCACTCTGTCGCCCAGGCTGGAGTGCAGGGGCATGATCTCAGTTCACTGCAAGCCCGGCCTCCTGGGTTCATGCCATTCTCCTGCCTCAGCGTCCCGAGTGGCTGGGGCTACAGGTGCCCGCCACCATGCCCGGCTAATTTTTTGTATTTTTAGTACAGACAGGGTTTCACTGTGTTAGCCAGGATGGTCTCGATCTCCTGACCTTGTGATCCGCCCACCTCAGCCTCCCAAAGTGCTGGGATTACAGGCGTGAGCCACCGCGCCCGGCCTTTATTTGTTATTAAATGTGGAAAAGGAACTAAAAAATACATTTTGAGCTGAATCAAATAATGTCTGGTTTCTTTACCTTTACTGCCTTCTTTACCCTTCTTTTTGGGGGGAAGAAAAGTGAGTATGTATATTAAAAGTTCAAGCTACAGCCTTGAAGGAAAACCTAACAAAAATGTAGGTGCTGCTCTAAATGCTCCTTCTGAAACGGAGAAATTCCAATGTGTACAATGTAAGGAATGTGGACCAACAACTCTGTAACAAACCTTTCATATTGTCATACTACCATGCTAAGTCACCACACCTATTTTTATTTTCTCCCTGGAGCTATTATTTTAGAGAACTATTCTAGACATTGGGTTGATAGGAACTGTAGAATCTGTGATTCACACTAATAAGCCACAAAACTTATGTGTTTATTGACCCATAAAACTACCAAATTTTCCTAAGCCTCCTGAAGCAAGGAACCAGTATCTGCTGAGGACCTAAGATGTAACGGCATCTACACATAATCTTATCCACAAGAGTTCTGGAGATGAGTGGTCTATGGCACCTTACCAGGGAGTAACAGGGCACAGCAGTCAACGGCAGAGCTGGGGATAGAGCACTGACTGCAAAGCAGAGCTCTCTCTCCATCATCTTGGGCGACAAGCAGAGGTGGCAGGTCTGAGGCACCATGGTAGGGTGGTAGGGTAACATCCTATAGCTTGTACTGTGCAGTGGCTGGATGGCTTCCAAGGAGCATGATGACTTTTGCCCGGGAAGAGGCTTCCATTCTCCCAAGGGACCAGCTGTGCCAAAACACTGACCCTGGCTGGGAACTGTTTTCTCTTTCCCATTTTCTTTAAACTCAGCTCCTGAGATTTTCTCTTCTCATGCTTCTTCCTCATACTTCACATGAAAGCTTAGGGAACTCTTTGGACCCAGCAAGACAGGCATCTTAGATACTGCCCTCCGGAATGCCAAATCTAGGCCTAAAGTTCTTAAGGGGCCCCTTCAAGGTCCTTGGTTTATTGGCCATGCTAAATCACTTCTGTTTCCAACTTTTACTTGAGGATAAATATTCGGATGGATATTGGCATGCTTGCTGCTTTCAAATTATGCCATAACTCGTCCTACTAGACCTCAAAAGCCTTCTCATTTTCAAAGCCCCAGGGGCCAAGGATGCCTGGGCAATGCTAGGGCTCCAAGGACACCTGGACACTAAGGCAGCCAGCCAAGGGAACAAGGATGCTTGTCTCTCAGGCATGGCCATGGAGCTGGCCAATTGTAAGCACTACACTCGTCCATGCAGCATTTCGTAAATACTGGGACCAGTCCCTCCATGAGGGAATATGTTAACTTTCCTCTTCTTCTTCATTTCATGCCAAAGACAAGTCAAGGCCTTTCTTTTAGAACATAGGGTACAAGGGCCAGGTGTGGTGGTTCACGCCTATAATCCTAGCACTGTGGGAGGCCGAGGCACACAGATTGCTTGAGTCCAGGAGTTCGAGACCAGCCTGGACAACGTGGCGAAACCCCATCTCTACAACAAACACACAAAAAATTAGCCAGGCATGGTGGTGCATGCCTATAGTCCCAGCTTACTCAGGGGGCTGGGGTAGGAGGATCACCTCAGCCTGGGAGGATGAGGCTGCAGCGAGCCATGATCGTGCCACTGCACTTCAGCCTTGGGTAAAAAAGTGAGACCCTAAAAGGAAAAAAAAGGAAACAGAATGCAGTACAATGGTAAGAGAACATGACCCTAAATTGTAATACCATTTTGCAATTAGATCTTTTTTATCAATGTCAGGAGAATTGAACTGAAATACCATGTGCACAGGCCTTCGTGGCCCTGTTAGAACCTTGACCGTTGCAGGAACTGCTGCCTTTGTTAGACTCACATCCCTTTAGGAGAACGAAATGGGAACCAGATATCCTAGATGATACCCTTTTTGGGAATATACCTCTCATAGCCTTCCCCCACCTCCTAACCCAGACCTAGGTCTAGCACTCCCTGCTCCTCCCTACCACCCAATTCCACCTCCAACTCCCCAGTCTTCTTCTAGCTCCACCATCTCCAGCCCTTAGTCTCCCGTTAGCCCACCTCCTTACCAACCTATATGCCCTCCCTACTGAAGGAACAGAGCCCTGCCAGGATCACCTACAGTGGCATTTCCTACCTTCCTAACCATTCTAAGTTATGCTCACTTAGGGAGGTGGCCAATGGGGATGCTGGGACCATCCAGGTGCATGTACCTTTTTTAGTGTTTGATCTAGCATGATGTAGCCAAAGGTTGGGCCAATTTTTAGAGGACCCAACTAAATTCATGGAGGAATTTCAGGCTCTCTCACTCTCACCTGAGTTAACTTGGTGAGTTATTCATATTACCTCATCCACATGTTGCACCCTGGAGGAAAAGCAGTGTATCTGCGTGGTGGCCAAGGCTTATGCTGACAACTTATTAGCTGGGGACCCTGAACTATACACTGTGGGGGCCATGCCTGTGCCTAACAATGACCCCAACTGGAACTATCAACAAGGCCAGGCTAATCCAAGAAAAAGAAATTGTATGGCAACTTGGTTAGTGGAAAGAATAAAAAATGTACACTAAGGCTGTGAACTATGATAAAATAAGGGAAATAAGGAAAGGATGAAAACCAAGATTTGTTCCAGGGTCACCTTGTGAAGGCCCTAAGAAAATATATTAACACTCACCTCAGTACTGATGCTGGCCAAATTTAACTAGGGACACACTTTATAAGCCAGTCAGCACCCAACATCAGGAGAAAATTACAGAAATTGTCTTTGAGACCCCAAATACCTATTAAACCAAAGCTTGATGAGGCTTTCCAGGTATTCAGTAATAGGGACAGGGCTGAAAAGGCTGAAAGGACCCAGTGTGGCAAACAATGGGATAGATAGCAGGCCCAAATGATAGCAGTTACTATGAGCAGCACCCTGCAACCTCAGGGTCATCCAGAGAGATGCTTCACCCATGGACCAAAAAGGCCTAACAGCAACCGTGCAGGCAATGGTTGCTGCTTCAAGTGTGGGAAGCCAGGACATTGGGATAAGATCTGTCGCAGCCAGGGGAGCCCACCCAGATGCTGTCCTCACTGCAAGCAGGGGAGCCATTGGAAAAGGGATTGCCTTCAGCTCCAAAGGAAGAGGAGGATACCCAGTCCATAATGGCCACAACTGAGGCCTGAAGGGGTCCGAGGTTCTCGGCGGCTCCCAAAAAAGGCCTGGTCATCATAACTGAGGAGCCTCAGGTGACTCTTGACATGGCAACTAAGAATATCAATGTCTTAATTGACACAGGGGCAAGTTACTCTGTCCTAAATGGCCACTCTGGGCCCTTATCTTCCAACAGCTGCACTGTCATGGGTGTCAGTGGCACCCCAAAATCAAAACACTTTACAGTGCCTCTGAACTGCAGGCTAGGAAACTATATGGTAACTCATGAATCTCTAGTTATGCCACAGTATTCTACTCTTTCATTGGGAAGGGACTTCCTAGCCAGCCCTGAGGCCACTTTACATTTATCAGGCCCTCGGGGGGGGCCCTCCTTTTTGGCAGTGTTGTTTCCTAAGCCAGCCTCGGAATGACAGGAGATCCCTCCAAAAATAAGGTCTCAGACCCACAAATATGGGACCAAGAAAGCCCTGGCAAAGCAATTTATGCTCAGCCAGTGATCACCTCTTTAAAAGACAAAAATAATTTCCCACACAAGCGTCAATATCCTCTCAAACCAAAAGCCAAGCAAGGACTCCAACCTCTAATTGACAAGTTTTTAAAACATGGCTTCCTGATTCCATGTCAGTCTCCTTGTAATACTCCTGGTCCTTCCTAACCAAAAACCAGAGTATCGTCTAGTTCAAGACTTGAGAGCCATTAATGAGGCTGTAATTCCCTTACGTCCGACAGTGCAAAATCCTTATGCCATACTTACCCGAATACCGGGAGACCAACTGGTTCACAGTATTAGATCTTAAGGATGCTTTCTTTTGTATCCCTTTGCATTCTGACTCTCAGTATTTGTTTGCTCTTGAGAGGACTAATCCTGGAACTAATATTACCCAGCAGCACACCTGGACAGTACTGCCTCAGGGCTTCAGGGATGGCCCTCACTTGTTCAGAAATGCCTTGGCACAAGAGTAAAAGGAGCTAGAGCTAGAAATGGGGAGTCATTCTCCAATATGTGGATGACATCCTTGTATGCAGTCCCACTAAAGAGGACTCAGAGAAGAATGCCATTCAAGTCCTAACCTCCTGGGAAAGTCTTAACCTCCCTCTTTGGGTATCAGGTCTCTCCATCCAAGGCCCAGATTTCTAAAACCAAAAATTAAATACCTGGGGTACATCCTAAGCCCAGGAAACCAGACCTTCTCCACAGAGTGAAAGGAGGCTGTCTAAAAGGTGGGACTGCCACAAATGAAGAAGCAACTCAGAACTTTCCTGAGTACAGCAAGATTTTGCAGGATTTGGGCTCATTATTAAGCCATCATATGAGGCCCCAACAGGGCCAGAGCAGGAACCAATTGGAGGTGTTTGTGTGGTAATAAACCACACCTATTGATCTTATATTAACAATTCAGGATTAAACTGCAAGTTTGAAAGATTTACCAACAGACTACCTTGCTACATAATTTCAATAACCCCACTGCTCAACATAGATATTCCACCCCTTGGTTCAGAAACCCACAGAGATAGAAACCCCAGCCCCCCTTGTGCATGACTCTCTCTCTTTAGTACACCAAACTCCCTTTTCTTGAGTGTGTACTTTATCTTCCAACTTGTCCTTGAATTCCTTCTTGTGGCAGTGTCAAGAGCCTGAACACAGCCAGGGTGGAGGTCCCTCGAGTATCAATCTCACATTGCATCCTATGGGGAGCAGAATATGAAATGTTCTTGGTTGTCTGGGGCTTGCCCTTGCTCATGCTCCAACCCATTTCTGCAGCTCAGCTCAAGCAAACAACTCACCATTAGGATCCACCTGCCCTGTGCTTCAGAGGCCAAGAGCTATAGAAGCCCAGGCCCTGATCCACTGTCAGCACCTGCTGGGACTCATTACCCTGCATGAGAAACTCCTTAGGGAAGCAGAAAGCACAGCTTGCCCTTCCTGGTGGGTGGAAAATCATGGGAGGGGCAGAGCAGAGAGGTCTCTCTGAGTAGCAAGGATTCCAGGTCTTAGCACAGGCTGGTGAGGGGGAGGACAGGGCTAGTCTGGAAGGAAGTTACAGGAAGCCTGTGATAGCAGGGCTGTGGAAGGACCTGGAGCTTGTTTGTGAGAGGAGACATATCTGAGGACACCCCAAAAGCTATAAAGTCAGGTGGTATGATCATCAAAGAATCTGAAGGTCAGAGGTGGACCTTCATCAATCCAGACACTGTCAGGTTTACTCAAAGCAACCAAGATCTTTAATCTGAAGAAAGTGAGTTATTTTAGATTATCAGGTCCAGAGAGACATTAAAATGAGGGAGCAATCACGTCTTACCCCTCCCTTTGAGCTATGCACTCATCTCTTGTAACTGTTTGCTACTGCCAGAAGTAGCTATAAATCAACCTAATAATGCCACAGCAGACTCTATAACCCACCCTATAGCTTAACAACGTATAGCCAATCACTAATCAATGTTATTTCTAAAACCCACGAGAATTCCTAATAAACCACTTTGTACAGCCCACTCCTTGTCCCCTTTTTTTTTGCCTCTAAAAACCTGCTTGTAACAAAGGCAGGATGGAGCTCATATCCAAGGTTCCTTGGGTCTGAGTTTTCCAGGCAGCCATCCTCACTTTGGCTCAATAAAATGCTTTAAATTATATTCGGTGCTTCAGCTTCTTCCTTTTAGGTCTACACCACTGACTCCCCTTCCCAATCCTAAGGTCTAACTGATGCTTTTGCTTGTAAAACCAAAAGGGAAGTGTCCCTTTGTAAATTATTCAGGGCTGTGGGTGTAAACAACAGAAACTCAACTCAACCAGCTTTGACCAAATAAAGTCCTTATTTGAAGGCTCAGAGACCCATAGGAAGGGCAGGGGCACAGAGTGAATGCCATTTCTCTCCCTTACTCTGCTTCTCCTACATTCTCTGACACCAGGCTCCTCCCAGTGATAGGAAACATGGTCCAGTCATTCTCATACCACACATTTCTCAGCCTCCTCTACTTGGCATTCTAACTGGGAAATCCCAGGGCAGGATGTGTGCCAAAGGTAAGTAATAAGATTCCCTTACAGAGGTGCCCCTCAGGCAGGGGGTATAAAGAGAAAGTGGTTTGAGTCCCTTGGAGCGAGACAGTGTGATGCACTTCTATGGCCTTGGGAAGACTTCCGGATTCTGGGGAGGGCAGGTTGGCAAGCACTGGTCTCCCTCTTAGATTCTAAGTCAGATCTCAGCAAGATATCTAAGGGGCCAGGCAGGGACCCTCTCCTTCATACGTTCCCGTAAGCCCACCAAACAGTGGAGCACATTGCTGGTGGTGTTACCCATTAGAGAAGTAAATATCTAGCTCTGGGCCTACTTCTTCCCAAGTTTAAGGAAGTATTACAGAGTGAGAAGATGTGCACGTGGTCCTAAGAACAAGCACCCTTTCCCTCATCTCTACCTTTAGAAACATAGTACAGGAAAATCCAAGCCTCATGATCTAATTAGTACAGGTCTCCTTCCTTGGACAAGGAAGCTGAAGAAGAAGTGTTCCCTGGATAAGGGACCATCAATTGTACCCTCAAATAACTTGAAACTATCGAAGTGTTGGTAGGCAGGAGGATGAATCCAATAGGTTCATCTGTCCATTTATTCTCCTCACCCCAACTTGCCAGCACAAGCATGTGTGGCCTTTGAGGGTATGGGAGACACTCCAAGTTTAAACAGGTAAAATTCAGACAGATGAACCTGGACCATCGGAAAGGTTAGAATAATCCTAAGAAGTTCTCCCCAGACAACACTTAAGCTGAGGAGATGCCGCCTCTGGGCGCTGCACCTGAGTGGTTACCGGGACAGGCACAGGGGCCTGGGCAGGCTTTCTGGGTGCAATTTCCTGCAGTGGCCTGGAGACTGGGGCCCAGTCCCCTACCAGGCAGTGCACCCTGCTGAGCTCTGGGACCCAGCATCTCCTGGTTGCTTACAGCTCTGCAAGGAGATATCAAAGCCAGGATAAATGGTTTGAAGCCAAAGTGGTGGTGGGGGGCAGCTGTGGTAGAGAAGGGAGGGCTGATGGGGAGTGGAGAGAGCCCAGACGGAAGAGGTCTGGGGGCAGGGAGGGAAAGGCCAAGGGAGAAGAGAAATCAGAATTAAATGAAAACAGGGTTTGTAGCTGCGCCCCTCTCAGTAAAGTTCTGCCATGCATGCATTAACCTTCCATCAATGAAAACAAAATCCAGGGACCTCATGCCTGCCTGCTGGGGCACATAAAGCCTAGGGGACATAATATCTTCCAGGTGGGTGTGCCCAGAAGCACACATTGGTACTTGACAAGTCATTTAAAACTGACTGTCAAGGTCAAAACAACACCACCTGCAGGCACAACTGAAATGTCTTCATCCATTCCCCCGCTCTGAGTTCTCTGTTGTTGTTGTTTTAAACTAAAACACAGTTTGAGCAGCAGACAAGCCTGACAACTGTTCAAACATATGTATGTGCAACTTATTAGCTTGCAAATGGAGATATCTGGAAGCTAAAGACATGTGACAGGGGTAGGGGGCAGGTTAGCCACTGACTCTGAGGGGTCAAAGGAGGAGGTCCTTTGATGGGCTGAAGGAAGAAGGCCTTCAGTGATGGAACCCACTCCTGATGGAGTATTTGAAAATGATGCTTTTCACTGACGACACACAAAACAGAGGCAGTTATTATGAAAAGAAGGGGCCCCTGCCCTTGAGATCTGTTTATTTTGCAATTAACAAGGGTTAAAGAGGCCCCCTTCTGAAACTTTTGCTTGGGGGCCTAAAATTTAAACACCTACTACTGCCTAGGTGCCCACAGAGTCCAAGAAAATCCAAGCCTCATGATCTAACTAGCTCTTACATCAAAAAGAAAATATACATGTATTTTAAATTGCTGAACGAAACTGAATCACCCCCATGCCTGTTCAAATAAAAAACCTGATTAAAGGCCAGGCGCAGTGGCTGATGCCTGTAATCCCAGCACTTTGGGGGGCTGAGGTGGGTGGATCATTTGAGGTGAGGAGTTCAAGACCAGCTTGGCCAACATGGTGAAACCTCATCTCTATTAAAAATACAAAAACGAGCCAGGTGTGGTGGTGTGCACCTGTAATCTCATCTACTCAGGAGGCTGAGGCAGGAGAATCGCTTGAACCTGGGAGGTAGAGTATGCAATGATCCGAGATTGCGCCACTGCACTACAGCCTGGGTGACAGAGCGAGACTCTGTCTCAAAAAAAAAAACAAAAAAAAAAAACCCTGATTAAATCAAATGTAGGGGCCCTAAGACATTCTGCGGGTTATTCTAAATCACCCCCTTACTTTTCCAGAGAAGAAAATTAGGCCAGGGAGGCCCAGTGACTTGCCC
This sequence comes from Pan paniscus, assembly GCF_029289425.2. Lineage (NCBI taxonomy): Eukaryota > Metazoa > Chordata > Mammalia > Primates > Hominidae > Pan > Pan paniscus. The sequence continues at coordinate 44,641,267 of NC_073260.2, forward strand.
AAAGTCCCCGCCTGTGACTGGATGCAGTTCCTAGGAAGCACGGCCTCCTTCTGAGCAACAGAAAAGCAGGAAGCCTCACCAGGGAGCTTTCTCACCCATTCACCGGCACGCTCCAGCCTCTTCCTGACCTTCTTACCTGTGACATGACAGCAGGGTCTGGAGTCAGTGCAAGCTGTCTGGGTGATACCAGTCCACACAGTCCCCAGGCAACACACACTGCTCTCCAACACCTGCAGTACAATCAGCTGGGAAGACCTGTTAGCCTTCCAGATACCAAGACTGCGGCTCAATTCACTGAGTCAGTCTCCAGGGTAGGGCCCAGGCAGCTGAAGGGATCCCAGGGCACGTGCCAATTCTTTGGGATAAAAGTGACAGAATTTACTTTCATAATTGTTTTTTTCTCATCCTTTTACATTTTCTATTTTGTGTATGTGTTTTATAGTGTACCTAATATATTAACATTGTACTAAATGCATATAACTTATAAATAAATATAGATATATGAATTGGGTAATTGCTCAAAAAGAGGTCTATAAACAGAAAAGCATGGGGGCCTCCTGCACCAAACTGTGAGTCCCAAGAGGGCAGGACCTGTGCTTCCTCACTGCTGTAAAGCAAAGCCCTTGCCCAGGGCCTGACGCATGCAGGTCAGGTCCTCACTCACCACTGACAGAATGAAAGGCGAATTCCATCTCCAGCTGTATCATGGACTCCCAGATATTTCTGAATAGAATCATCTCCCAAAGTGTGTTTTGAGGAGGTGGTTTTTTTGAAACCACAGTGGTTCCATGAAATGCTCACTGTAAAAAGGGCTCCCTCGACACAACAGTTGGGGGAATACTGCTTATCCTGTCTCTGTCTTCAAGATGCACAGATATACCAGGATATTAAATCAGGATCATAAGAATATTAAAGGCTTTCTTAGAAGCCCTCCAGTAAAGAATCTCTTTTAAGTTTATTTAATCCATTTATTTCCTAAACTAATTAACCTACAGTTCCTTTTCCCACATTATTAACATTCCACAAAACTAGTCTTCCTTGAAACCAACTTTAGAAACTCCCAATTTAGATTTAGGCTAAAGGTCTATACTTCCTCATGGCCACAGCATCATCAGCATTCATCACACCTGTCCGTTCATACATGTTTGTCGAGTGAGTTCTTGGCTTTGTCCATCCACCCCTTTCCAACTGCGCTTTCAATAGGATGTTCTAAGATTACACATCTATGAAAAAAGGCAAAAACTGCAGCTGGCTCATTCCCAAAGAAAAGCACCATCCTTAGGTCCTCAAGATGTCCTTTTAGAGGAGACCTACTCAAAAACTAGGACCTGCCAACCACAGTTTCCAACAACTTAGCAAGGTGGGCTCCAAGGAGCACAGGCCAAGGGTGGGTAGTACCAGGCTCACAGGAGCACCTCCTCCTCCTTGCCTACCCCAAGTCTTGGCTGGGGAACCCAAATATCATTCACACTTTCTTAGAATGAAGTTCCAAGATTTCCATTTTATGGTGAGAAACAGGGAGGTGATTATTCTTAGCAAGCTAGCTGGGAAGGTAGGAGCAGATTTGGTTTGTTCAATGACTGCAGATTTGGCATTCTGTCTTCTGGGAACAATGTCTAGACTTTCCGAGGAGTCACCTCTATAAATAGCATGGTTAGTTAACCAAGAAATATAACATGTTCTACTCTGAGCTCCACTCTGGGGTTAAATCAGGGCAGATTTGTGCAATGTACCTCAACTCCCACTTGGTATTCAATTTTTTTTAAAAAAAGTAATCCATTTTTGAAGGGGGCATCCCCCTCACATCTGTGGCATTTTAATATAATAATGTTAAACTTCTCTTAAAGAAAAGCTGAGGCTGGGCATGGTGGCTCACGCCTGTAATCCCAGCACTTCAGGAGGCCGAGGCAGGTGGACTGCCTGAGCTCAGGAGTTCGCGACCAGCCTGGGCAACATGGTGAAACCCCGTGTCTATTAAAATACAAAAAATTAGCCAGGCGAAGCAGCGTGCACCTGTAGCCCCTGCTACTCAGGAGGCTGAGGCAGAACTGCCTAAACCTGGGAGGCATAGGTGGCAGTGAGCCAAGATTGCACCACTGCACTCCAGCCTGGGCAACAGAGTGAGACTCCATCTCAAAAAAAAAAAAAAGAAAGAAAAAAGAAAAGGTGGCTGAGACACTCTTCCAATTACTTATTAGGGGTGAAATGTAGAGACAAGGCAATTTCTCACCCACTTTATGCAAACAGGCCTCTATGGCGCAGAGGTGGGCTCCAGCTGCATCTTGGCAATATTCCCTCCAGCAGAGCTGTTCACACATTGTACTTTGCCTGAGGACTTTCCAGAGTTGGTGTTTTCCCTCAAAGAAATCTACCCTTAAAAGAAATACTTACATAGCTCCATGACCACATGCATACATCAGCAGTACAGAAGCTGGTAGTATTTGCTCACTCTGTGTAGTGGTGTAAGGAGAAAGAGCTTGCAAGATTGGGAATATCCCAAGTTAGGTAACTTTGTGCACTGAACTCCATTGTTCTTTTTCACCCAGGGAGTGTGTGTGTTCTATTCAGTAATGATGCTTCGGTAAAGAAATAAGTGGCAAGGCGGGGGAAAAAGCCTTTTCTTTGCAATGGAAAAAATGGCAAGGTGGTGCTGACTGGCCGTCTCAGGCTCAAGGACTGGAAGACATTAGGAACCTAGGATGACATCAATAGAGAGATTACAAATGCAGGTAGAGGAATGATTGCTTCAGGAAGGCCTTTCAAAGGCCTGACAACTTCTCTTGAAGGATGGCCCCAGCAGTGTTCTCTGAAGGTAGGACTGTCAGTCTTTGTGTGGGGAGAACAGTTCAAAGAAAACCAAACACTTAAGCATAATCTTTCAGAGGGTGAAGAATCATGGTATAATGATGATAAGATGCTACTTCTCGATCTGACAAGCAACACAGCTGTTTAAGGGCAAAAAGAAGATTCTAGTTAACCCAAAAGCTGTGAGTTCACTCTGCCTGTTGCTCCAACAGAAAAGAGAGAGCCTGGCCCCCAAGAACTCATGTGATCCAGGAATTTGCCTGGTATCCAGATTCTATGGCTGCCTCAAAGCCAGCCCACAGTGAATGCTGATCTTCAATGATATCTTCACTCACAGGGTCAGTATGGTTTCTGTGTGGAGACCCTAAATCAAGCACTCACTGCCTTAGAAACAGTTACACATTAGCCTTGCCTAAGTCTGGACCACCAGACTCTGACAGCCATCACAAGATGAGGCCATTTTACTTGTCTCCCTGACTTCCTGCTTCTAAGTGACTTTGGGACATTATATATCCTCTTAATACCCGCTCTGTAAAAAATGGAACATACACACACATTCTCACTACCTACCTTGCTTAGTACAAAGTGGTATTGTCAAGATGAACAAAATCATCCTGGCCAAGGGCTTTCAGAGTCCCAGAAGAACATCACTTTATGAATACCAGTTACTATTTCAGGAACACAAAAATGAAAGAACCAGAACACATTAGAAGGGGAAAGCCCCTACCTATAACATAGGACGCAAATAAAGTCAAATAATTTTCTCAAGAAGGATAATTGAAATAAAAGAGAAAATGGAGAAAGTGAACACAAAGAAAGCAACAAAGGGGAAGCACACATGGGCATAAATCACCTTGCATGTGCCTCACAGCTCACAACTCATTCTGTTTGTTCATCTCTACAGCAACAGCAGGGTTGCCAGTAAACAAGGGATTAAAATTTTACAGAAAAAAAGGATGGTATGAGCTGCTTTCTATCATTCACACCCACCTGTTTGAAAAAGCAGAGAAGAGTTATACTGCAAAACAGGGGAAAGAAATGCCCATTCAACATCTTTTTAAAAAACAATCCATGCAGAAAGAAAATTGAGAATTTATTAAAATCTGAGAAAGAAACGACAACAATAACAAGAAACAAAACCCACACACAAAACAAAAATATGCAGCACATCGGAGAAAGTGGAGAAGTTGGCAGCCATGGTGAATTGAAAGGCATACTAATTTAAGGCTCAAAATCTGATTCCTGAGGCAAAGAATCACTATGGCTGCATCTTGCCTTGAAATCAGGGGGTCACATCCCCTGAAATCTAAAGAAGGATTGTTTAAAAGTATGGTGGTTTTGGTTTGAGGGATCAAAAATTCAAGTAAAGCCAACAAAGAACAAACAAAGAAAAATTCTCAAAGCTGTGAAACCTTGCTACTTAAGATAATGACAGAAATTTATGACTGCTTCCTTCCCCAGCAGAAAGGAGCATAATTAGAAAGCTGAAAACAACAGGCCCTTTGTACCAGCATGTTATGTTTTGCTTATTCTATTACACATTGGCTGGGAGATAAGAATAAACAGGACAACACCCTGTCTAACCCGGGAGGAGGGAGTGGAGGAAAAGGCTGGTTACATTCATTCTTGGGCATGTACGTGCATACCGTTTATTTGCAAATTGAGGTACTTAAGAAAATTGTGCATGCAATAGTCAGGAACTAGTATAAACATTCAGAAGTCTTTTATTGCACAATCAAACCTTTTAAGAATAAGCCTTGTGTAATAGGGAGCTTTATAGTTCTTCCTTATAGTGAAGCATGCTGTGAAGATTTTAATAATTGATAATTTTCTCTATGGTCTTTAATTGTCAATCCTATTTTCATTCAGTTGTTGTTGCTTTTTCAAAAAAAAAAAAAAACAACCTTTAAAACTAGGATGAGCAAATAAAACTAGGATGAGACACAGCTTCCCTCTCTGTGACCAACGATGTCAAAAACCCTTGCAAAGAATCAATCAACAGCTGCCAGGGGAAGAAAACGTGGTGATCTGAGACTTCTCCCTTCTCTACAAAGGGACGGTTGCCCGTCTGGGTGCCAGGTGTTCTGATAGCTTCAGCCATGGAGAATTCTGCTCAAGAACAGCAGCTGCTAAGCCAATCAGGTTCTCATTAGCCAGTTGGGAGATGGTATAGGTATCTACGGTCCCAAGGAAAAAAAAAAAAAAATTTGATCTCTTCCCATAACCCGTCTGCCTAGAATGATGGACCTGACTTAATCTTGCCATTTCTTAGTGACTCACTTGCTCCTGGCACCCAAGCTCACTAAGAACGGGGCTAAGGAAAGCCATTCTAAGACCTCACTGACCTGCCACCATCCTGGCCTTCATTCTACTCCTCCAACCCATGAGAGTGGTTCCCACCTTGAGGGCTGTGGACCGGAGTGCTTTTCCACCAGATGGTCACAAAGCTGATTCCTTTTTATTCTTCAGTCTTAGCCCAAATGTCACCCTTTAAGGAAGCTTTTCCCTCTCACCCTAACGATGCTATTGATTCTCCCACTGTGACACTTACTTGATTTTATTTTCTTCATAGCATACATCTTAATTACTTGTTTCACGTACACTAATTTTCTCCCCTGACTAGAATGTCCATTTCATAAGGACAGAGGCCTCCTCAATCTCGTTCACCCTTGTAGGCTTTGCATCATAAGTACTATCTGGCACACAGTATACGCTTGATAAATATTTATTGCAAGAATAAATAAACAATAACCAAATTATCAAGACTATCTGGTATAGAACAGGTGGGGAAAAGCTCAAACAATCTGTCACCTGTCATTGGCCACACTATAGTCATTTTTTCCCCTCAGTTTTCCCAGTGGGATGAAGGGTGAAGATGCATGTGAACAGCTGAGCCATGAAGCAGAACTACACAGCACATGGTTTTTTAACTTCAGTGCTCTTCACAGAAAACCACTCTGAAATAAGTTGCAAGAGATTCTTGAAATTCAAATACAAGGAAAAAAAAGAACATATTTGGACGACAGCTAGGTAGTTCTGCCAACCTAATTATGCCATGACATGTAATTGTGAACTGCTGAGAGATAAATGCGAAGCAAAGCATTTCCTATACACACATACAAAGGTAAGATTAAGGTGTTAATTTTTAAGCAACTGTCATATGCCTGGTTCTAGAATATGATTCCATTAACGTTACTGCTGTTACAACAGAGAGTGTAAGTGTGATGATGAGCTCCTTTCATGTATTTCTCAAAATTAAGAAACTAGGCTTGCCAGTCAATCCCCAGCAGAGACTCTGAGAACATACGAGGACACAATGAAAACAGTAGAATATTAATTAAACCAACAGGAAGAGAGCTGTGTGTACTTCAGAGATGCATTTTAAATGCATGCATATCTTTATACAGACATCATAGTAGTCAAGTCAAGAAATGTATACTTTACGGTTCCTGATATGGCAGATTCAGTCTTCATGGAAGGCAAAAACACAATGAAACAAAAACTGAAAGCCCACACACACCCACTGAGGAAAGCACCTGAAAGGCAAACTAGTGATTTTTCTCAGCAAAGAATTAGTCCCTTTCCCCTGGAACAGTGATTTGGAAAAGGACCAGGGTAGGGGAGGGGGTCAGTTAGTAATGGCTCCTGTTATATTAAAAGGTGACAAAAATCATGAAGAGCAGTATTGATAAATGTTCTAGTTACTGCCATGTTTGAAAAGCATTCGAAATTCTAAAATATTATTTGTGTATTATTTACCTTCTTATAAACTGATCTGTCATTATCATACATTCAAGTTTTATAAATGTGTTTTTCCTCACTTCACTGAAATATCAGAATCCAGCTCAAAAACAGAATCAAAGAGGAGACTTTTAAGCTTATTCAATAAAAACTATGATACGTAATATTCAAAATAGTGAAATCATTATATTATCTAAAATTCTCAGAAACTGCTTAACATGATTAATAATTTACCCATTTTAGTTCATGAGGGAATGTTTAATATCATTTGCCAAAAAAGAATACTGAAATGGTATAAAATGGTATTCATTATAATTAAGACCTAATCACTAAAGAAGTCCAGAGGTATGGAATTTACGATCTTGCATACATGTTTATAAAATATGGACTCGGGAAAGAGCCATTTAATTTACCAAGAAGTCCTTTGATCTCTCAGCATATTATAACTAAGAGGACAATGGCAGGTTTCAGTATGGAGGTCTTTTTGGATGACTCCTCCTAGCCTTGAGGTTTCTCTATTCCTGTTTAGGGTATGAAGTTGACTTACAAAACCATCGTTTTTGTTCTAGCTTTGCTTTATAAAACCTCAAGCAAAGCCTCGACCATAAATAAAGCAGCAGGGCCCCAGTAGCCAGCTGAGTCATAAACCCCACTCAGCTGCATGTGGCCCAAGGTGTTGGGATCCCGACAGAGTCAAGCCAAGCAAGCAGAATCAATTGAAGCCAGAGTTTGGAAAAACAGAGCACCTCCCTTCCCCACCCCACCTGGCAGTGGAAGAGACCACAATCCCCCTTCCACAGCTCTCATCCAGGGAATGGTAATAAGTCCAGAAAAACATCTAGACCTGGGCAGACTTTACTTCCACAGTCTAAAAGGAAGGGAAAAAAATGGTATTTGACAACCAACCACAAATTTTGAATATACAGTTCTCCTGCTTTTAAGCATAAAAGCAGTCTTGTTGTTGCTAAGTTATGATCACCACCATATTTTTCAAAATTTGTGCCCAGGACCATTTGGTCTTATGGTACTCAGGCTTGCCACTCTAAAAATACAGAGTTAAGCATGTTTAAATCACTTCAAATATCGCAAAAAGCAGCAAACACACAGCCTACCTGCTTGGGCATGCAAACTTGAAAAGAGAAGCTTTAGAGAATGGCCTGCAGGTCAACTCATTCTGTATTTGGCAGACCGATGTCAGGAAGGAGCTATAGAAAACAGAATCCTGTGCATGAAAAATACTCTGCCTTTGGTTCCCTCAGGCCAGAACTTGGAACTGCTAGCAAACATGCCTTAAAAAACTGCAATTCTCATGAAGTGCTAAAAACTCCCAAGTAAATAGGGCCCCTCAAACCCATGTACAAATAAGAAACATTTAATGAACAACTCTTTTTTCACCAACACCTCTACTACTTAAATTAAGGCCAGCAGACTCTTCAAAGGGACAAAAGAAGCCCCCCCTCCATTAAGAAAAATTCTATATATAGACATCCAAGACAATTATATGATGCAGCACGTAACCAAATATATATAATTATCCTAGTTCCTGCATTCCCATTATCTTCATAAACATAGGATAAAAATCAGTCTAAATGACTTTCTCAGACCTCCTCAAGGATTAAGGCAAGCCAGCCAGTCTTTAAAGTACATACATGTAGTAAAGATCAAAAGCAAATGTTCTGGTCAGTTCTTTTCTGCTCATGGTTTTACTAAGAATGTGTGCAGTTTTCAGGGAAAACACCACAAATGACAGCTGCTCAAAAGCATGGGAATTAATTGGCAGCAGGAATTTCCTTGACTAATAGGGAAAAACTTGAAGTCACATGTTTTGATGAGCTTATTTTTCCCATCCTTAGTCAAGCATATTCACTGCTAATGATTAAGATTTTAAAATGGAAATATAACCAAGTACATTCTCTATCTTTTCTCAGTGGAACACAGATACCCATTAATGACTGAACAATGGCATTAATTAATAGATTTTAGCTTAAATAAATACAGGGAACCAAACCAGGACACAACAGCAAAAGTGCATTTGTTAAAAAATAGTAGCACGTGACTCCTCCTCCAACCCCCACAGTAAGCCATCTGCTTTGAGCTGTTTTTCTAGCAGTAGGGATAGATTTACACTGATCCATCCACAGTCTATCTGACTCAGGGTCTCTCAAGTCATTGCCCTTGTGACCGGTGGTGAGAATGGACAAGACAGCTGGTCAGGATTAGGTGAGTAGCCTGTGGCCTTGGGACCAAGTCATGTTACTGTGCCCAGAGCCTGATGCTATAACCTTTGGCTCATTAGCATTATGCTGTCATCATCCAAGCTAACAGCCACTGATCAGCCATGATCCAACAGTCACCACTCAGGGGGCACTATGTATTCTCAATCCCAGCAACAATGTGAGCCTTTTCTTTTCAACACAGTCTGAACTGAGCCCATGACACTCAAAGGCTCGTGCATGAGGGAGTCTGCATTAAAATTGTCCCTCAAGGCAGCAATGAGATGTCCAAGCATGAGCAACCATAGCCCCTCCATTCTAATCAAATGACAGCTCTGACAGAGCTCAAGGAAAGCAAGACATAGTCAAAGAATTTCCAAAATGCATGTACCCCAAGTGCCACAATGGAACAACATACCTGGCCATCCCCAGACTTGGAAAGTTGGCAGGGACGATGAGAACATCCAGCCGAGAGAACGGGTGTGTTCCCAGAACAGAATGTGCTGCTGAGAGGCAAGGAGGGATCAGCCGCAGAAGGGTCTCTTGGCAGGCACCCGTGAGGCACACAGGGGCAAAGACCCGATGAGGAATGATCTCCTGGGTGGTGGCAGAAGCATTCTGGAAGCGGCAGGGGTATTCCATGTGACTGCAAACACCAACATGCCTGGGAATAACACAAAATAAATGGTAAAACATGTTTATTATTCTTGCTGTGGAGGTGAGGCAATCTTGCAGATGTAGACAACTTTTAGGAGACAGAGGTTCAGACAGACTCACAAGCAAAGACTGTTCATTTCAATTCTTGGCTTGACTGGCTCTGTGCAGCAGTGAAAATTTACAGGACAAAAACGTATTCATGTGTTTGAATCAACACACTAGCTTCAATCTAAGATAAGAGAAAGCAGTAAAATCTTGTTTTAGAATAAACTTTGTTGTGGGGGGACCTGTAAAGACTCCAAACAATAAAACTTCTCACCAAAATACAAACAGTTCCTGCCCTCGGTTAGATGTTTTCAAGTATCACCATATGAACAATCTCCAAATTAGAGACAATTCATAACTCAGAAAGGAAGGAGCAGTACACACAAATTAAAGATCCAATTCTGGGATTACCTAGAATAAAAGACTTGGACTGAGGGAGAACCATGAACCAAATGAAAGTTACAGGCTCAAACTCCTCGAAAGAACACAAACCATTTTACTGAATAGTAATCTAAATGTTCTTTACACAGCCCATCAAAAGCTGTTATTAAGGAATACAGAGGCACTTTTGATACAGTATTTTTCCCAACCCACTTTCAGAACAAATTTAACTGAGCCAGCCTTTTAAGGAAACAGATCAGACCCCAGCCTGCTTCATCTGACCACTGCCAGTTATTCCATCAAAGGCGGAACTGAAAGAGAATTCCTAGAACCTGACTCACAGGACTCAAGAGAACTTATCTACTCAAACCTACATCCAACAGTACTCAATTTTTTCACCTGCTAATATGTCTTTTATTCAAACACAATGAAAAACCCCTCTAATCATTATTTATTTTATTTTTTATTTTTTTTGAGATGGAATCTAGCTCTGTCTTCCAAGCTAGAGGGCAGTGGCATGATTTAAGCTCACTGCAACTTCCACCTCCCAGGTTCAAGTGATTCTCTTGACTCAGCCTCCTGAGTAGCTGGGATTACACGTGTGTGCCACCACGCCTGGCTAATTTTGTATTTTTAGTAGAGACGGGGTTTTACCATGTTGGCCAGGCTGGTCTCAAACTCCTGACCTCAGGTGATCCACCCGCCTCAGCCTCCAAAACAGCTAGGAGTACAGGCATGAACCACCGCAACCGGCCTATTATTATTTAAGACAGGATTTCACTCTGTTGCCCAGGCTGGACTGCAGTGGCAGGGTCATAGCTCGCTGTAGCCTCCAAGTCCTGGGCTCAAGCAATCCTCCTACCTCAGCCTCCTGAGTAGCTAGGACTACAGGCATGTTGCCATGCCACATCCAGCATTTTTTTTTTTTTTAAGAGATGGGGTCTGGAGATGGGGTGTCACTTTGTAACCCAGAGTGGTCTCAAACTTCTGGCTTCAAATGATCCTCCTGCCTCAGCCTCCCAAAGGGCTGGAATCATAGGCATGAGCCACTGCACCCAGCCAATTATAACTACAGGTGCTCACTTGATTCACAGTGAATAATGAAAAATCTTAAGATGCTGGCATGTCCCAATATGGGCAGAATGCAACAATAATTCCTCTCCAAATGTAAGAAGTACCTTTCACTTACCCAAGGCCAGCGCTCAGGAGACCAATATGGCTAGGTACAGATAAGCCTCACCTTCTAGCAGCATGGTTCATAGAACACAGCTTCCAGCACTGAAGGCATTTCACCACAACGGAGAGTAAGAAAATGGATGGAGGCCCATAAAAACTTGTCAGAATAAGATGACATGAAGAATATAATTCTTGACATTGAATTCTGGCCAAAGTCCCTGGATTGATAACCTTGCTTTGTGGAGAGAGTGAGTCAAGGTGCCTGTTGGTGAACATTTAACTAAAAAGGCTGCAATGCCCACCTAATGACAAGTACTGTGCTTGTGCATGAATGTGGTCAAAGGTCTCGCAAAGTGAAAAAGGCCACTGATTAACCACCACAGTATCTTTTTCTCATGTATTTACACAGGTATATAATGTGCTACAGTAATTTCAGTTCATATAATCTCTATTGCAAAGCTTTCAGATCATGTTAAACCACAGAGAAACTGGAGTGTGCAGGCATCTTCTGGACAAAGCTGAGGCATAAGCTTAAATTATATCTACCACAGCACAATTTTGCAAAAAGGTCATTCTAATGGCCTCTCTAAATATAACATGGGGAAAGATTATTTCCTGCTACCAAGAACCCTAAAGTTAGAGAATACTGAGGTAGCCAAAGATACACCCAAAAGTGTTTGGCCGGATGAATTTCTGGTGATCGTATACAACCTAAACCTGATAGACAACATTCTGACTCCACAGTAAGTTCTCTCATATCCTTTTCCAATCAGGAACAAGGCAAGTTAGAATCTCTCTGGGCATAAAAGGCACTAGCTCAGATGATGAAGATGATTCTAGTTGTGTGAATTAGTACCGTTGTAATCAAAGCCTGGGAAAAAATGCAGGACTTTAAGGCAATCAAGCTCTGACCAGGTGAGAAGGGTAAGGCTCCCATAGAAATGGACACGGAAATGGCATCAGGAAAGCCACTTCTGCGTTCCCACATAGGGATCAGGAAACCTGGGCTTCACTGTCTTCTCAGACTGGCTCACTTGTGACCAAGGCAGGCAACTCAGTATCTGGGGCTTCTTTTTCCCCATCTTTAACATAGTCTCACCAAAGTGGCTGCTGGAGGAGGTAAGGAATTGGTTAGAAAAGGATATGAGAGGCCAGACACGGTGGCTCATGCCTGTAATCCCAGCACGTTGGGAGGCTAAGGTAGGTGGATCACTTGAGGTCAGGAGTTTGAGACCAGCCTAGCCAACACGGTAAAACCCATCTCTACTAAAAATACAAAAAAATTAGCCGAGTGTGGTGGTGCATGCCTGTAATCCCAGCTACTTGGGAGACTGAGGCAGGAGAATCACTTGAACCCGGGAGGCAGAGTTGCAGTGAGCTAAGATCACTCCAGCCTGGGCAACAAAGCATGACTCTGTCTCAAAAAAAAAAAAAGGTATGAGAGAATTTACTAACTTACTGTGGAGACAGAATGTTCTCTATCAGGTTTAGGCTGTATACAATCATCATAAACTCATCAAGCTGAACACTTAAGATCTGCACATTTTGTTGTATGTTAATTATACTTAAAATATAAACAAATGAAAATCTTTTCTAAGGTTTCTTCTGGCACTATGATTCTACCATAACTCAGCACATAAGCCATTCTTCATAGAATCGCCTTGTTTCTGAAGAGGTCAGGGGATTCTGTACTTTTTTTTTTTTTTTTTGAGACGGAGTCTTGCTCTATTGCCAGGCTGAAGTGCAGTGGTGCAATCTCAGCTCACTGCAACCTCCGACTCCCTGGTTCAAGCAATTCTCCTGCCCCAGCCTCCTGTAAGCTAGGATTACAGGCACACGTCACCACGCCCAACTAATTTTTGTATTTTTAGTAGAGACGGGGTTTCACCATGTTGGTCAGGATGGTCTCGATCTCCTGACATCGTGATCCGCCTGCCTTGGCCTCCCAAATTGCTGGGATTAATGGCATGAGCCACCGCGCCTGGCCAATTCTGTGCTTTTTACAAAGTAATAGTCTTCCATAGATTCAGCACCGACTCAAAGATGCTGTACTTCCTATCAAAGCAACTTTTCATATATTTTACAACTCTAAAGAAGACCTGTTCCCCACCAGATTCTTCTTTCAAATAATCAGTCTCAATGTGTTTTCTTCTTTGTAGTGCCCATTTTCCATGCCTTTAATCATTTTTGCTAAGTTCCTTTGGACTTTATCCAAGTTTCTGTGTCGTGTTTAAACTGTATGGCCCCCACAAAGGCCTCAAGAGGTTAAAGAAACATAACACAAAGATTCCTCTGTGGCTGAAGGTTATACTACAGCTGAATAAAATTAATAAACTTTCAACAGCTTATCTGAGAGCCTTATAATCAATGTATTTACTAAAATGCTCACCCAGAGTGGCTGGAGCATGTGTGAAAGTGGAGCTGGAAGAGGGAATGTTCTTACTATAATTTTACCCACATGAACACTGATCATAAAAGTTCAGAGACCAACACTTTGGCCAAATTTCTGGAACCCAGATGAGCACTTTAGGCAAATGAAAACCTGTGGTATAGCAGGCCCCTGTGAAAGTTGGATTTACATGAATTTGATTGGTGGTCTTAGGAAGGTTTGAAGTAGAACGGGTGCTGGGGAAGGCAAAAGGGACCAGATGTGAACATAACCAAAAACACCACTGTGACTGGCACTTCAGAGCACCTTTGCTGGCAAACTTTGCATGCAGTCAGACATGTAATGGATGAAAACAAAGCCACTTTCTGACAGCTAAAGACAGCACACATGAAGTGCACAGCCAGGGCAGAACTAAGCAAATGCAAGCTATGATTTTATCAGCAGCATATTCCTGAAGGACAAGCATATTGATAAAGGAAGGGAAAACTCAGTCACAGTTTATTGGACATGGAAGGGGGCATGGGAGGAACCCCATTCACCAGTCCTCACAGTTCCATGGAAAGACGCGCTTCCCTAGAGTGGCACCCGGACCTCTCCCCAGCTTACCTGACTGGCTGGGCCATTCCAGGCTTTCTCTTTTGAATCTGCTTGCACACAGAGGGTGCACTTTGGGCCTGCCCCTGCCATGTGTCAGGTGGACTCTACATCTGTGTTATAGAGGACAGCAGCAGTCCAGCTGGGCTGGTAACTGGGTGGGTAAATTTGTCTCATTTGGAAATGGAGTCTCAGAAACCCCACTGAGACCATGCATCTGAGTATTCCTTCAGTCCAGCTTCTGTCAATAATAAAACCTTTATTTTTATCTCCTCTGTCTGTTCCTCAACTGGTGAATTTAGGAGGACAAGAGAGGAGTTGTACTTGCTTCTTCCCCTAAAGCCCGACAGGAATTTTAGACATCATCTCTTCCCAGAATCTTCATTTGATTTAACCATTTCTTCCTCCTTTCAGAATAGTGGATGCAAGAAAACTGAGAAGCCATTTAAGTTGCTTCTGAGCAGGAAGGAGAGAGCACAGAGTCAGTGGCTGCTGCCCACTCCCCAACCCCACATCTCTTTGGAATATGGCTAGAAAGGCAAAATAACAAATGTCTGTCTTTGCCTTCCCCTAGCCTTCCAAAGGCACACATTTTCCAACTGCACAGCTCCTCTAACAATCAATCAATGCTGAGGCCTTAGATGAAAAAGAGAAGAGTACTTCTTCACCATCAAGAATTTGAGAACCCATGGACAAAGCCTTCATTCTACAGATAAGGAAACTGTGGCTTTGTCCAAAGAGGTATATCCAACCACCAAGAATGGCACTTTCAGGCTCAAAGGCATTGCTCTCAACTTCTGTTTTCTGTTCCAACACAACACACTCCAGTCAATAATGGTGGCTCAAATCATGGCAGTGACTCTCCAGATGGGAAGGTGGATCAGACTCCAGGTGAGGCATTAATGTTACATACAGTTTTTTAAAGTGTCCAGGTAAGATTCTGACTCACCTCTCTCTGGGGTCAGGCCTGGATATAAATCCAGGTATTGCTACTTAGTAGGGACATTAATGTTAACAAGTTGCTGAGCTTCAATATCCTTATCTATAAAATGGGAATAATAATCTATCCAATCTGTTTTGCAGGCTTATCCTTAGGACTAAATGAGATTATATTTAGATCAAGACTTAGTTTCTGACTTGGAACAACCAATGGCTACTGTATCAATTCAGGATAGGCTAGGATATGCTGCAGTAACAAACAACCCTGGTGTTTCAGTGGCTTAACACAAAACAGTGTGCTTCTTGCTAATACCAAGTCCACTGTAGATCTAAGTGACTCTCCAGACCACCTGTCATCCTCACTCAGAAATTCAGACCACCTGAAATTACAAAACAAAGCCTCCTCTGTGATCCTACTGCAGGAAAGAGAGCACAGGAGGATCTCACATGCAATTAAAGTTCCCACATGAAACTAGAATATGTCACTTCTGCCCACAATTCCCTTCTTCCCTCAAGAATACAGAAGTAAAATCTAATACGCAATCTAGGATATTCATATAGCTCAGGAAAGACAGTCCAAAATAGGCAAGCTACTGAACAGGAAGTGGAAATTACCTCCCTTCTGCCCAAAAAGGAAAAATGCAGGCAATAATACATGCCCATCAGAAGAGAGAGAACATAACTTCATCTCTGAAAGATGAAGACCAACTGCCACAGTTACTGTGGTACTAGTAAAAGCAGCATGACAAAATAAAACCAACACAAAAGGAATCTGCATTAGGAGTATACCTTAGCTGGTTTTCAAGGAGTAACTAATCATCTCTACCATTACCCTGGGCTTTCTCCACCAGAAGGTACTGACTTAGTGACTGTCTGTCAATAGGAAAAATGACACAATTGAGCCGGGTATAAAATCCTGGGAGTGCAGCATGATGCATGTGCTGTGCACCTTCTCAGCGTCCCCCTTCTCCCTCTTTTGGCTCTCAAAGCTAGAAACCATTGAACATCTAGACAGGCTGCCAGTAAATATCCAATGGCCTACAGTAATTTTTTAAAGCCTCAAAATGATTTTATCTGGTTCATACTTCAAAAAAAAAAGAAATCACTACTGATGTTAACAAAGCCCTGACCAAGCAGGATTTCCTTAACCCAAGGGCTTTGCATCAGTTTCCTTGTGTCCTGTGCTCCTAAAGCGGCGACTAGCCCCACTGAGGGAGATGCTGTCCCTACAGTGCACCGCTAACAGCAGTTGGTACAACCAAAACAGCAGAGTAGCATAGAAAGTAATCCATCAGAAGCTATGTTTTTGACCACATAAGCACTGAAAACCAAACTTAAAAGGTATGGGAGGAGAGGAGGCATTGAATCTGAGGATTCCTTGAATTTAGCCAAACACATATAAATATTTCAGCAGACTTCACATGGTTTCATATATACTTACCTTCTTCTCTCTTTCTGCATAAATAAGAGGCTCACATCTCTTCTTCTCAACTCGCTTTCCTTTCTTTTTTTTTTTTCCAAGACAGAGTCTTGCTCTGTCGCCAGGCTGGAGTGCGGTGGCGCAATCTTGGCTCACTGCAACCTCTACCTCCCAGGTTCAAGCAATTCTCCTGCCTCAGCCTCCCGAGTAGCTGGGATTACAGGCATCCGCCACCATGCCCGGCTAATTTCTGTAT
Source organism: Pan paniscus (assembly GCF_029289425.2). Lineage (NCBI taxonomy): Eukaryota > Metazoa > Chordata > Mammalia > Primates > Hominidae > Pan > Pan paniscus. Next base: position 44,657,883 of record NC_073260.2, read on the forward strand.
TTTTAGTAGAGATGGGGTTTCACCATGTTGGCCAGGCTGGCCTCGAACTCCTGACCTCGTGATCGACCCGCCTCAGCCTCCCAAAGTGCTGGGATTACAGGCCTGAGCCACCACGCCCAGCCTCTCTTTCCTTTCTTGTTTTGTTTTGTTTTTTGTTTTTTGTTTTGAGACAGAGTCTCACTCTGTCACCAGGGTGGAGTGCAGTGGCGCAATCTCAGCTCACCGCAACCTCTGCCTCCCGGGTTCAAGCCATTCTCCTGCCTCAGCCTCCCGAGTCACTGGGACGCCCGGCTAATTTTTTTGTATTTTTAGTAGAGACGGGGGTTTCACCATGTTGGTCAGGATGGTCTCAGTCTCTTGACCTCGTGATCCACCCGCCTCGGCCTCCCAAAGTGTTGGGATTACAGGCGTGAGCCACTGCGCCTAGCCCTCTCTTTCCTTTCTAATAGGGCTTTTCCTGCTTTGATTAATCCTATTTTGGTTTAGTTTCTCAGCAGGAATGACTCACATTCCCAGTGCTTGGAAGAAATGCATCATACCGCTCCCTCAAGTGTTTTTTTTTTTCCTTCCCAGCAAGTCCCCAAACACAAACCTGAAGTTGGCCTCAGAAGGTGAGAAGGGTCTTTCTGTTGCCAAATCATTTGATGACCATGTCTCCATCTTCATTTCTGTCCAGCATCCCACTGCAATTGTGAAGGTGGAGGCTGGCATTGGCATAGTTACATAGTAATACCAGCTTGAGCACCCTGTAAACAGGAAGAGAAAAACCATAATGAGGCCAATATATGATCCTGGGCTCTGCTGTGTAATTTCCTCTCGAGGCACTTGAAGAGCTTTTGTGATAAGCTGGTAAGAGCCAACTCTTGGAGGTCGGTCACATCAGCAGAAGGGGCACATTTCAGGGCTCAGGGAAAGCACAGGAGGGATGATGGCTTCAAGGCAACCAGGAAGGTCTGGGTCTCTTCCACGGATCAGTTGGAAGCCCTTCACGTGAGGGTGGTAGTGCAGGGGGTCCCTCACAGCTGTAAACACAGAAGACCACAGGCTGTATGCTCCTACAGAGACAGAATACGTCTCATTCATCCAACACAGTATTTAGCATTAAAAAAATGCTCAATTGATACCTGTTGAATGAGTGAAAGAGTGAGCAAAGCAGTGACTGCTTTGTGCTGTAACTATCTTGTTCAAATTCAATTCAAGTCAATATAAAATGAATATAGTAGAAAACACATGAGACTAGGGAAGGGAGACACTTGGGTTTTCATCCCAACTCTGAAATTAATTAGCTGTGGGAGTTCAGGTCTTACCCTTAGTCCCTGTTATCTGTTTAGCTGGTCTTCCACTCTTTGCTGAGCAGATGAAAAGCACGTGTAGAGGTTTAACGGAGCCAAGGACTCCTAACTAGTTTGTAACAGGACCGGGATTAGAGCTGGGGCTCCCCATTCCAGTTGAGGGTGTACTCTCCACTTGGTCCAAACCTTAGAGGCTTTTTATCAAAGGAATGAATGGCTGATAATTTGTAACACTATACTCCCCTCATTTCTGAGATGTAAAAATAATTTTCATGTTTCTGAAATCTGAATGTGTCATACAACCTGATTTAACAATGGTATATTTTCCGAGCATCTGCTATACATTAATCGTGTGTCTTAAGCAGAATTTATATCATCTTTTTTTTAACTTTTATTTTAGGTTCAGGTGCAAGTTTGTATAACAAACTTGGATAAACTGCATCATGAGGCAGGGTAGGGGTAGGTTTAGTGTATAGATTATTTTGTTACCCAGGTAATAAGCATAGTACCCGATAGGTAGTTTCTCTTTTTTGAGACAGGGTCGCACTCTGTTGCCCAGGTTGGAATGCAGTGGCGTGATCACAGTTCACTGCAGCCTCAACCTCTTGTATACCCAATATCCAGTGTCTCAAGTGATTCTCCCACCTCACCTTCCAAAGTAGCTGGGACTACAGGTATGTGCCACCACACACAGCTTACTTTTTTTTTTTTTTTTTTGAGAGACAGGTTCTCACTATGTTGCTCAGGCTAGTCTTGAACTCCTGGGCTCAAGCAGTCCTCCCACCTTGGCCTCCTGAAGTGCTGGAATTACAGGCTTGAGCTACTGTGCCCAGCCTGATAGGTAGTTTTTCTGTCCTCACCCTCCTCCCACCCTCCACCTTCAAGCAGGCCCTGGTGTCTGTTGTTCCCTTCTTTGTATCCACGTGTACTCAGTGTTCACCTCCCACTTATAAGTAAGAACATGCAGTATTTGGTTTTCTGATGCTGTGTTAGTTCACTTAGGATAATGACCTCCAGCCCCATCCATGTTGCTGCAAAGGACATTATCTCATTCTTTTTTATGACTGCATAGTATTCTGTGGTATATATGTGCTACATTTTCTTTATTCAGTCTAACATCGATGGGCATTTAAGTTGATTCAATGTCTTTGCTATGGGATATCACCTTATATTATGGAACACATTTCTCCACTCCTCATGTTCCCATAGGGAGGAACTTCTGTTAGCATAAATCTCTCTTTCAGTCCCTTCACAAACTCCTTTACAGGAGCTATTATTCTTTTTCTTGCTTTAAGTTTTAGAGGGTTAAACACATTTGACATCCAATCACTGACCAAATTGGCCTGTGGTTGTCCAATTTGGTCTGTGATTGGATGTCAAATTCACAGCTGAAATATTAACATGCCCCTACTGGCCGGCAGACCTAACATGACATTTTTTAAAGTGCTTTACCAGTAAAAACCAATAATAGAGATTAGATTTTGATCTCCACGTGCATGGTTCCTTTGTCTATCTCAAAACAAATTCTGAACTCAGGAAGGTAGGACTTAGTAAAAAATAAATAATATTTCGGTGAGATTCAAGTCTGGAAGCCACGAAGAGAGTTACTTGAAAGAGAGACACAAAAGATGTGCTCAGAACTGCTGGAAACCCACCAGAGCCAGCCATTCTCTCCAACTTGCCTGGAAGCTCCACCCTGCTTCTGGAACCAGAATGGCCACTCTTGAGATCCCTCTCTTTGTAGCTAAGAAGTTGAAGGTAGGCCGGGAGTGGTGGCTGTAATTCCAGCACTTTGGGAGGCAGAGGCAGGTGGATCACTTGAGGTCAGGAGTTCGAGACCAGCCTGGGCAATATGGTGAAACCCCATCTCTACTAAAAACACAAAAATTAGCCAGGTGTGATGGCACGTGCCTGTAATCCCAGCTACTCAGGAGGCTGAGGCAGGAGAATAGCTTGAACCTGGGAGGCAGAGGTTGCAGTGAGCCGAGATCGCACAATTGCACTCCAGCCTGGGTGAGACTCGGTCTCCAACAAAAAGAACAAGTTGAAGCCATACTCCTCCTTAAAGGGACAATCAAATCCAGAGACACTGAAGCCAATCCAGTGATAGCTTCTACTGGGCATGAAGCAAAACCACAGCCTCAAAGAGAATCACTGCTCTGATTCCAAGCCAGTAAGAAGGAGGTAGGGACAGTCACAGATGTCTTGATGAAAGAATGACATGGATATGACATGATGGGCTATAGGGACTCCACCTCTCCCATTTTTCTGTCTTTCCATAACTACCTACATTACCTGGAACCCAATGTCTCCCATGACTGCTCCATAAAAACTTTCATTTTCTACTGGAAACATAATGAGAGCTGAAGCAGGCAGAAAGGAGCGTGCAGATGGAAGAAGAAGCAAGAAGTTATGGGTAAGGAACTAAATCTTTTGAAAGACTCTGGTTTAAAAAAAAAATCCTAAAAAAACCACATTTTCTTAATCAAAGGGCTGTGGTCTGTCATTCCTTCTCTGAAGAACATTTTAGAGTTTACCAAGAACCATTAGAATTTCCTTTTTAAAAATTCAGACTCTTGGCAGTTCAGTAAATAAGCAGCAATGGTGAGGCTTTCAGGTAAAAAGAGAGGTTTAACTGTATGAGGCCGAGGCCACCTTTGCTTCCTCCCCAAACTCTATTCAGGAACAGTAAAAGAACTTCTTTTCTAAAGACATGAACCAACAAGGAGAGAGAGAATAAAGCAGGAGACAATTGCTGCAGAATACTGGAAGCTGGAATGCAGATGGCAGAGTGGCAAATGACACAGCAGACCTGAATCCAGACCTGAATCCTAAGATGGCAGTAGGGAAAGATAAGACCCACCTCATTTTACCCCTTAGAAGCTCCAAAAGGCTCTAGGGTAGAGGAAATGCTAAACTAAGCAGGCCCAGCTGCACATCTAAGAAGTGGACAGATCCACAGATGGTCTCCCCAGCCCTGCACACCTGGGCTATTTGCCCATCCCACACATATCCCAACAAATAACTGGAAGTTTATTTTCTAGAAAGACTAAAGGGAGGGCCTCTGAACTGGCAGCTGTGGTGTTGGAGGAGAAATGGCACAGTTGAAGGCAAGTGAATGGAATTAGATGAATACATGCACATAGGATGCTGAGGCCACCAGCCATCCTCCCTTATTTGGTTCCAGAAGGCTGACAGCCAGGCTTTCACTGTCTAGGCAAGAGACTGAAAGAAGGGGATTAGCTTAAGAAATCAGTCTATGGTGAAGCTGATGGTTGACAAGCCCTCCAAATGTATTCACAGCTTCCAATTCATATTTCAGTCCCCTGCTCCTGAATGCTTGCATGCAAGCTTCCAGCCATCCCTAGAAAGCCTCTATTAGAAAATCAAGATCCAAAAGGACAAGCAAATGGGAAAAAAAAAAAAAAAAAAGCATAAGACAATTATTAATTCCAACCAAGAAAAAAATTAACATGTACAGAAATAATAAGTCACAGTTTTGCTACAAGGCTTAGCTCTTAATAACACACAAAAATATAATGATATAAATGAAGGCCGGATGTGGTGGCTCACCTGTGTGATCCTAGCACTTTGGGAGGCCTAGGTAAAAGGATCACATGAGACCAATAGTTCAAGACCAGCCTGGGCAACACAGGGGGATCCCATCTCTACAAAAAAAAATTTTTTTTTATTAGCCAGGTGCATTGGTGGTGCCTGCCTGTGATCCCACGTACTTGGGAGGCTGAGGTAGGAGGATCACTTGGGCCCAGGAGGTCAGGCTGCAGTAGAGCTGTGATCACACCACTACACTCCAGCCTGGGCGACAGAGGAAGACCCTATGTCAAAAATAATAATAATATAAATGAAGAATACTGATCTAATCAACATTATGATATTAATTACATTGAGAAGACAGGATTTTAGGAAGGGGTCTTGTGTATGATGGAGTTTGGGGAGGGAGGAGGACAGCTAAATTACTTACCTGCCATAGTGGGAAGAACAACCCTGAACAATAAAGCATCTTACTGAAGGACATGCAGGTAAATATCAAGTAATCAGCCGAAAGAGGTAAAAGTGGTTACTTCTAAAAAGCAGGAAAAATGGAGGAAGAGAGATTACAAAGGACTGCTGCTTGGGAAAACGGGTATAATAAACCCATCAGAATTACTTGACTCTTTAAATATTGCATATTTAATGTAAAATAATTGAACTAATCAATTAATTAAAAGGTAATCTTAACAGAAAAAGAATAACACGTCTGGTACCGAGGTACTATTAAAACGATGAAATATAACTCAGAAGAAAGAAGCAATTTAGAGATAAGGAGCAGGCACTAGCCTATTAAGAAATCCTTTTAAGAATGAAGCACTACGCACAACAGGCTTTCTCCCTACATTTGCGTTGAATTTTTGACCTGATTTTCTTGCTGCCTGTCTGGTTCTTGTACCATCCACCTAGTCCATGGGCAAGATGATACTTGTGGAAACAGCAGAAACTGAAACTTACTTCCAAGAGAAAACACTGCTAATGGAGTAGAGGTATTTGTTAGATCCCTGCACAAGGTCAATAGAAATCCACATAGAGCGCCCAATCCCATCACAACCCAGCACTTTCATCAGCATGTCTGCACCCTCGAGGTGACATGGGGAAGACACCGGAAGTCACAGCAGGACGTGGCAGGGGAGAGAAATGGATATTAGCAATTAAAAAGTCAGAAACCGTAAATGACCCAGAGTTTGAGAGTGAGATAGCAATAGTGGTAACAGAACCTGAGGTGAGTCCAATAAAAATATGTTAAAACTGTCATTGTTTCCTCACAGTCTTCTCTGAAGTTCAATAATGGAAATAAAATAATTGGTTTTTAAATATCACACAAATTCATACTTTAAGCGCTCAAGATGATTTCCTCCTATACAGCGCACAAGTTTTTTTTATTTTCTTAGATTCCTAAAGTTCCTCTACTTAGTAGAGCTCATTTGGAATCAACTGTTTCAGACTTCAAGCTTTTAAAAGCAAAAACGTTTCTTGGCTACCAAGTGACAGTCATATCGGGGCAGATCAATTGGCTGGGCCAAATAAGAACCAGCCAGAAACCCAATTCCTTGTCAAACTCTTCTCAGAAGCTTCTCACTAGAGTCTGGCCCTGGGCTTCTTGCCTGGATCCTGGTTGAATGCTAGAGCCAGCGCTGAGATCATGGAGCGCTGCTAGTGCTCTGGAGAAGATTTTCATTAGTTCCCTGCTATGAGGACGTTTCTAGTATCCTCATTTGATAGAAAAGTCTCTTTTGAGTTGTCTGTTCATGGATTATTCCAATGAGCCCAATCTTACATGAAGACTGCCCACTGCCACAGGGAACAACACCTAACCTTATCTTCCAATCAGCCTACAAAAATTGCAAAGAATAAGGTGGAAATACTGCCCCAGAAAGCAGAGCATGCATTCCCAAAACAAAGATAAATAATTTCAGGATTGTCTATTGTTTGGAATAAGCCTACCTTGCAAGAGAATTAATGAGAGTTTATTGCTTTTGGATATGTCCATTCATTGAGTTCCACCTCTGGAATCTGACAGCTAGGGTTCAATTCCCTGCTCCACATTTACCAGTTTGGGCACATCACTTAATTTCTCTAATGCATCAGTTTCCTCATGCATAACAAGAGAATGATCATAGTATCTTGCTGTGAGGATTAAGTTAGGATTAAATTAGATAATCTATAGAGTGATCACTAGGCATAATAATTGGCACAAAGTAAGTGTTCAAGAAACGTTAGGTGCTGTCATGATCTGTTGTTGTTGTAGTCTTCATCTGCAAGCTCTCATCTTTACAGCTGTCTACCCTTGATGCTCACTCAGGCTAATTTTCGGAAGGCAAAGGCAAAGAATGCTGAAGGTATGGCTGCCACATGTGTACTGAAAACCGCGACCTGATGAGGCCCACATATGGAGTTCAAGGTTGAATGGCATTAAAACACAGTCCACACAAAGCGATCCATTTAAAGGAGAATGACAGCCTAAAGGGGGCATCCTGTATGACTTCATATAGAATGGGCCATTTGGAGACTATTTAAATGGTGTTTACTTTAAATGAGCCATCCTTGATGAAACAGACAGTGAATGCCTTCATTTTCCTTTTGATTCAATCCACTTGCACTAGACTCCCTTTGCTACACCAGCTGCAAAACAAAGAGAACACACTGTACTTGAATTAACCCAGAGTTTTTCCTCTGCAGAGGCCAGAAACCCCTCACGCCACTGGATGATTTCACAGCCAGGCCGGGATTCATTAGCAAGACTAACAGAGAGGGTTGGTAGGAAGGGATGCAGAGGAAACAGCACTCCTTAACTTCAGGCACAAGCCGCCACCCAGCTTGCCCTTCTTTCTGGGCAGATTCTGTAAAGCTGGACTTCTGACCTCCTCAGAAAGAGACCAGAGTTCTCTAACGCCCCTACATCACTTTCTCCTATTGGACTGTATTTAGGGGGAAAAACTCTCATACTTCAGTTGTCTCACTAGTAAGATACATGTATCATATGACGTATTGACAATAACAGCTGTCACAAGACCCAAATAGACATTTTCATCTCCACAACAGGACTGAAATTTTCCTTAGATGACTGTGCTTTTTGCAGCTATAATAGAACTTGAAATGGATCAATTTTCAAATCACAAGAGGCAGTTTAAAATTTAGTTTTTGGGCCGGGCGCAGTGGCTCACGCCTATAATCCCAGCACTTTGGGAGGCCGAGGCGGGTGGATCACCTGAGATCGGGAGTTTGAGACCAGCCTGGCCAACATAGCGGAAACCCCATCTCTACTAAAACTACAAAATTAGCCGGGCATAGTGGCACACGCCTGTAATCCCAGCTACTCAGGAGGCTGAGGCTGGAGAATCACTTGAACCCCGGGAGGCGGAGGTTGCAGTGTGCTGAGATCGTGCCATTGCACTTCAGCCTGGGCAACAAGAGCTAAACTCCGTCTCAAAAAAAATAAAATAAAATAAAATATAGTTTTGGGCCAGGCACAGTGACTCACGTCGGTAATCCCAGCACTTTGGGAGGCCAAGGCGAGAGGATCACCTGAGGTCCAGAGTTCAAGACCAGCCTGGCCAACATGGGGGAAACCCTGTCTCTACTAAAAATGCAAAAATTAGCCAGGCATGGTGGTGGGCACCTGTAATCCTAGCTACTCAGGAGGCTGAAGCAGGAGAATCACTTGAACCCAAGAGGCAGAGGTTGCAGTGGGCCAAGATTGCACCACTGTACTCCAGCCTGGGCGACAGAGTGAAACTCCATCTCCAAAATAAAAATAAAAATAAATAAAATTTAATTTTGAAAATAAGTATCATAATAAAGAGTGTTAAAACAGTTATCTTAATTATTTTTTCAATGACTTCTAAAAACTGTCCTGTGAATAGTTTTGAAGATTCTATTTTCCACAGGAGGAAGAATAATTCTCAGTGAAGAGGGAAAAAGGAAGAACATGAAGGAGTAGTCAGTTCATGAGAGGAGAGAGAACTTTTTATACTAAACCTGTGAGAAACTTAGCTGAGATAATTATTTTTCATAAAAAATTTTAAGAGAAGAAAAATCAAGATATAGTAGTCATTTTTACACATCAGTCATGCCTACCAATAGTAAATTAAATAAGAAATTTATGAAAAGTCAGTGTCCTATTCGTAGGTGAGTCTTGGATAAACTCACTTAATATAATTAAAAGCACAGCTATAACCACACACACATAACCACTCTGCTTGTGCAGAGGCTAAGTTAGATCATAGCTCTGCCAAGTTAAGCATCTCATGGAACTTCTCATATTAAAGAGTTATTGTTTTCACTGCAAATTAAAACAGGCACTTAAATTCTTCCTATGAAAACCATCCATTTTACTTTTTCAACCTCTCCACTATAGGTTAGACAAACAGCATGAAGCATTCGGAAATATCAAATTGATACGTGCTTTTATTTAACATATAATCTTTCTTTCCTCAATCCTTCAGTAGCCCCTGCTACTTTGCTACCTCAAAATTGTTTCTTTCTCTAACCACAATTCCTTATTTCAGCAATTCCTATCCAAACTATTATATATGTTATGATTACTTTGGAACATCTTTGTATCACAAATTAAAGATGCCTAACAATGTTTACAGGAATATGTATATTCAGAAACATGTACACTTGTAAGTGTATACAGACATACTATAGAGAATGTATATATCATATATTTTAAATATATAATATACATACATCTGTACAATAAATATAATACATTCACGAAAAGGAGAGAGAGCTCCCCATTTTGGCTGCTCTTCCCCTCCTGGCCTCCTTCTCCACTGCTTGGGTCTTTCAGCAAACTCTAGCTTTCTGTCAGGACTTTGCAGATGCCGCGTCTACACCTTCCGGTTTTCTAAGTGAGTGCCACCCTGGTGAATACCCATAGCGTGACTGTCTCTTGTTAGTTCTTCTCCGCAGTTGCTCAAGGGTTGTAACTGGCACCAGAACAAACGAGACAGTAAGACGCCCTGGGCACCAGCATTGCCTAACCAGGGCGATGTGCCAGGTCAGGCCACCACTTTGCAAGCACTGATGCTACCCAGCAAGGCTTCGGTTTTCCTTGCCTGCAACATGGTACCGCCTCAGGCACAGGAGAGGCAAGAGAGAATGACCTTCAAGATCATTCTTGTAAACTAGGTAAAAGAGCGCCATCTGCTGAACACAAGCACCTCTATAGGTTTTCCTTGTTGGCTAACAGGATACCTAAAGGAATATGCCCCACCAGGCTTGTTATTCAAGTCTCACCGGCCACTCTGACCTTCAATGCAGGTGACCCAGTTCCCCTTAAGCTGGATCAGCTAACTTGACACAAAATCATACTGCTCCAGGTGGTCACAGGTAAACTTGAGTGCTTTACTCACATGGAACATTCATGTCAAGTCCAAGACAAAAATCCACAGCAATGAGAACTGGTATATACATGCCTGCCAGAATCATCAATGTCTGAAAGAAACCATGATGACTTTCACATATGTCGTGTACAGTAAGTGCAGTGCCAGGAGGGTAAGCAAGAACTAGTCAACAACAAATCACAAAACAAAAGAATTAACTGACACAGATTTAGAAATTACTGGCTCACCGGCATCTTTCTAATGGGAAAAGATGAATACGTTTACCCTTAAAAACATAGGAATGTATGTGTACTGGCGTGGAATAAAGTTTCCCTAGTTCTAGAAACAAGGAGCTTTCTCTACTTTGCATTCTTTCTTTGTGAGGAAAATACTTAATCATAACCATTCCTAAATGCCTCTTAATTTACCATTTCCTCATACGTAATTCCTGGTTGCATACTATGGGAGCAGTCTAAATAGTACTGCTCATTTGAAAAGTTGGCTTTCAGTTGCATACAGGAGGGTCTGGACTCTCAGATCTTGGCTTTTTCCTGGAATTTCCCACACAAAGTCAAAAGAAAGAGAATGTCAGAGAGCTAGTCTATTGGGCAGGCCAGAGAGTAGCATTTTGCCCAGAATGAAGTAATGTCTACAGTCTTACTTTTGCACAAAAAAATGAAATCAGATCCTATGCAAGGGCACATGTAGTTTTTAACACCTTTCACTCGTTCATATGCTTTTTCTCCTTCATCTGGAAGGAGCTTCCATTAGGCAGTCTTCTTCATTTACTTGAGGCTTCCCACAAAAAACAGAAGCAGAGTATTTTCTTTTTCTTTTTTTGTTTGGTTTTTTTTTTGAGACGGAGTCTCACTCTGTCACCCAGGCTGGAGTGCAGTGGCACGATCTTGGCTCACTGCAACCTCCGCCTCCCGGGTTCAAGCAATTCTCCTGCCTCAGCCCAAGTAGCTGGGATTACACGCGCCTGCCACCACGCCCGGCTAATTTTTTTTGTATTTTTAGTAGAGACGGCATTTCACTGTGTTAGCCAGGATGGTCTCGATCTCCTGACTTTGTGATCCGCCCGCCTCGGCATCCCAAAGTGCTGGGATTACAGGTGTGAGCCACGGCACCCAGCCCTCAGAGTATTTTATTTTTCTAGGAAGCAGGGATATACTAAATTAGACTCTATAAAAATAAAACTTTCACGCCTATAATCCCAGCACTTTGGGAGGCCAAGGCGGGCGGATCACAAGATCACGAGATAGAGACCATCCTGGCTAACACGGTGAAACCCCGTCTCTGCTAAAAATACAAAAAATTAGCCAGGCGTGGTGGCGGGTGCCTGTAGTCCCAGCTACTCGGGAGGCTGAGGCAGGAGAATGGCGTGAACCCGGGAGGCGGAGTTGCAGTGAGCGGAGATCGTGCCACTGCACTCCAGCCTGGGCGACAGAATGAGACTCTGTCTCAAAAAAAAAATTAATTAAAAAAAATAAAACTGAACAAAAAATTACTAGAAGAAAATAATAATGTACTAAACCAATTCTTTTTAAAATTTATTGAGGCTGGAAAAAAGGCATAAACTGTAATTAAGCAACAAAAGCAAAAGAAATGACCCTGAAGTCGATTTTGTTACTATCACTAGTAGTTTTAAATGTTTCTTCCATGAACATACTACGTCTGCCTGATTATAAAGAACACATTTATTCCACAAATGCATATTGGGCACTTATTCTATACAAGGCACTGTATTAGGCATTGGGTCTCTGCACTCAATAGTTTAGCTATATTTTGGTAGAGAATATAGGCCAACAATAAGCCACAGGATAACATCTCTGTCTGCCCAAATCACATTATGCTGAGGAAGTTTAATAATAAAGGAGAATAATAAAAGAGCCAAGCAAGTTAATCTAAATCTATGGCCTTGTCTTAGCCTTCTTTAAAAAAAAAAAGAATAACAACTGCTCAGCTAATAGAATTCTTACAATGGTCATCACCCTACATCCAAACCATTACCCTTCATTTTAAAAACAGTTAGGAGAAATGATTTCCCTTATGAAGCAAGGACCCAGAGGTCTGTCTTCTGATTTCTGTTCCCTGCCCAAGGGCTGCTGTCATTTCTGTTGCTGTTATCTGCTCCCAGGTGCCTTGCTTCTGTGGAAAAATCAGCTGGTGCCCGGGAAATGTGCTAATCAGGCCTATGTGTCACCGTGATGGAAACTGTGACTTGCTGGGTCGCGCTTTGCCAGTCATGTTTTCAAAGATAGCTCATCGTTTTAAAGGGCATTCTGCACAACAGAGTAGAGGTCCTATGAGACCAATCTGCCAATTGAGAAAACATGACTTAGAAAGGAAATAGCATCATCTTGTATCCATATCCCCTTTCTCTAAGGAGTGCAGATACATTTGTAGACATTATTCCATCCTCAGAACAGCCATTTTGGTTCTGGCAAACAGCTTTATTAGTACTGTTTCCTGATTGTCCTCTGATAAACCCTGTCTGTGGGAGGAATTGCAGTATTAAGCATAGAGTTCTTTTATCTTGTCTAGCTTAATTCTCCCTCAGCTTGAACTGGCAAAGATTGTTCTGTGATATCATATAAGGTGTAAGTGGTGTGAACATAAGTAAATCTCAATAAGCATCTATTTTATTACTCTGTCCTCAACTGGAATTTGGGGGAAAAAAAAGGTCCACAGATATATTCCTGGGGTTATAAAAGTTTTTCATATTTAAAGTTAATTCTCAATTTTTTGATAATAATCTTCAAATAGATACACAACAACAGACAGACAGATGAATATGACAGAGGTCAGAAAACTTTTTTCTGTAAAAGACCAGGTAACAAATATTTTAGGCTTTGCAGGACCTTGTTGCCAATACTCAACTCTGCTGTTGTAACATGAAGGCAGTCAAAGACAACGGCCATGATCCAATAAAACTTTATTTACAAAAACAGGCAGTGGACTAGATTTAGTCAGCAGGCCATAGTTTTCTGACCCCTAAAATCATCCAGATGTGAGTACTGCCAAATGATTTCAGAGTTCCCATCTGTATTAGTGTGTATAATTGCATGGGGACGTGTAGGACTGCGATAATTATCATGAGATAATGAGAAAAGAACATAAGGATGATGCTTTTGGCTGAGTAAAGGCCAAACGATATCACAGCATGCTGTGTAAACAAAAGTTTACAGGGAGATGAAAGACAAGTGGTGGAGAACTGGATTATTTTGTGGCTCAGGGTAGAACAGGTGTTCAGTCTCAAAAGAAACTGCATGGAGCCGTCAGCACCATATTCATATTGTAAGGGGCAATTTCATGTCAGCAAAATATTAATATTTACATTCAATTTATATTTATATATTTATATCAATATAAAATTCAAATTATAAATTATAAATTTGAATTTTATTGATTTGCTAGTTTGATCTGCATTTCATTTATAATTTTATTTTGGCTTTACGGATGTGTAAGAGTTGTAAGAACACAGAGTTCATATCTAGTCTTAGATCTATAGTTTTTGAAATGTCATTCTAATATAAATAATTTAAGTCAACTGTGGTAAATCATGAGACCTTTCCCTCTAAAAAGAAGAATAATGCTCAAGTTTGGGAAACATTGTCAAACACAAGGCTTTACTGCAGGGCCAAACCATGAATGAGAAAATATGTAGGCTTGGTGAGGTGAGGGTGGGGAGAGCCATATGGCATCTTGGGAGGTGGAGTTATCACAAGCACACTGCTATAGGCAGAAATGTGAGTAGGCCACCTATCAGTGCCTATCTGAAATTGCAGTGTTTCATATACTTAATTCAGCAAGTCAGGGAACCAAACAGAGACAACAGAGAAAAAGCCTGTGTGAGTCTAGCAGAACCTGACTGGACAATTGCCAGCAAGACACTAGAGCCCAGATAAAGAAGCTGCATGTATCTGCCAACCCCTTTAATCCAGTCAGCTTGACACCTAAAATTAACCACCGCACATATACAATAAATGTCTACTTTTTTTTTTTTTTAGACAGTATCATTCTGTCACCCATGCTGAAGTGCAGTGGTGTGATCTCAGCTCACTGCAACCTCTGCCTCCCTGGTTCAAGCAATTCTCTTGCCTCAGCCTCCTGAGTAGCTGGGATTACAGCCGTGTACCACCACGCCCAGCTAATTTTTTCGTATTTTTGTAGAGATGGGGTTTCACTATGTTGCCCAGGCTGGTCTTGAACTCCTGGCCTCAAGTGATCCGCCCATCTTGGCCTCTCAAAGTGTTGGGATTACAGGTGTGAGCCACCACGCCTGGCCATAAATGTGTACATCTTAAATGTGTTGTTCAATGAGATTTCACAGATAAACACACTTACATAATTAATCATTACCCCCATGAACATTTCCATTACCCCAGAAATTCCGCTGTACCCTTGCACTCATTTCTTCCTAACCCCATTCCAGCCAACCACTGATCTGGTTTCCATCAGTACAGACTGGTTTGACTTCTTCTCAAAATTCATATAAAAAGGGTCATTCAGTGTGACTCTATTTTACTCAGCATAATGTTTGTGAGATTCATCCACATTGTTGCAGGTGTCACTAGCTATTTTTTTTTTTGATTTATCAGTAGTGGTCCATTGTGTGAATAAACCATAATTTGTTTATCCATCTACAATTAGACTGTTTTTGGTCATTATGGAAAATGTGCTGTGAACAATCAGGTATTAATCGTTTTGTGGACGTAGGTTTTCATTTCTCTTGGGTAAATACTCAAGAGTAAAATTGCTAGATCGTGTAAATATATGTTTAAGTTTGTGAGTATCTGCCAAACTATTTCCAAAGTGGTTGCATTCTTTCATACTCTCACCAGCAATGTGTGAGAGTTCTAGTTGCGGCTTATCCTTGGAAACTCTTGGTATTTTCTGTCCTTTTAATTTTAGCCCTCTAACTAGGTGTAAAATACTATCTCATTATGGTTTTAATTTGCATTTCCCTGATGACAATGTTGAGCACCTTTTCATGTACTTTGCACATTCTTATATCTTCTTTTGAAAAGCATCTGTTCATGTCATTTGCTCATTTTTTTTCATGTGGGGTTTTTTGTTGTTTTATTATTAGGTTATAAGAATACTTTATAGGCCAGGCACGGTGGCTCACACCTGTAATCCCAGCACTTTGGGAGGCCGAGGCAGGTGGATCACTGAAGGTCAGGAGTTCAAGACCAGCCTGGTAAACATGGTGAAACCCTGTCTCTACTAAGAATACAAAAATTAGCTGGGCGTGGTGGTGCATGCCTGTAATCCCAGCTACTCGGTGAGAGAATCACTTGAGCCCGGGAAGCAGAGGTTGCAGTGAGCTGAGATCGCGCCACTGTACTCCAGCCTGGACAATAGAATGAGACACTGTCTCAAAAAAAAAAAAAAAAAAAAAAATTATATAATTCTAGGTACAAGCCTTTTGCCAGATATATGTATTACAAATATATTCCGGTATATGTGGCTTGCCTTTTCATTTTTATTTACACTTCGTCCTACTGATTTTCCATAGTGACATTTTTGTTCCTAATTTCAGCAGTAGAGATTTACATTATGTTATTTTAACATTAGTTTTCTTTTTTTTTTTTGAGATGGAGTCTCGCTCTGTCGCCCAGACTGGAGTGCAGTGGCACGATCTCAGCTCACTGCAAGCTCCGCCTCCCGGGTTCACGCCATTCTCCTGCCTCAGTCTCCGGAGTAGCTGGGACTACGGGCACCCACCACCACGCCCGGCTAATTTTTTGTATTTTTAGTAGAGACTGGGTTTCACCGTGTTAGCCAGGATGGTCTCAATCTCCTGACCTCATGATCCGCCCCTTGGCCTCCCGAAGTGCTGGGATTACAGGCGTGAGCCACCCCGCCCGGCCTTAACATTAGTTTTCTGTCAATCATTCAAATGAATGTCAATCATTCATTTTAAAAAATTTTCCTTCAAGAATGTTATACTTCAGTTAATAGGGCTGCTACAAATAAAAATATATAAAAAAAGAATGTTATACCTAGCCAAGGATTGTTCATAAGTGAATACAACAAAAAGCCAATCTAAAAATGGGAGGGCTCAGAAAATGTACCATTCATCCAGTCTTCTAAAAAAAAAAAAAAAAAAAAAAGAAGCTATTTCCCAGCCAACTTAAGAGCTCAAGAATGAAGAAAGTCTAAATACTTATTATGAAATCATTTGAAACTGAATGAAAATACAATAATAGTAATTCCTAGAAAATACATAATACAAAAAGTTATAGAGAAAATGTGAGTCCCAAATCCCAAGTTTTATTAAGTAAAACTGGAGAATATGGGTGTGGAAGGATAATGGAGTAAATACCCATCCAATTCCTTATTTGATATGAATTCCAGAGATATTGGTTAACTAAATTGTAAAACATCCATTTATAGGATACTCATAGCCATAACATAATGAGGAAAGGTCGGGCGCAGTGGCTCATGTCTGTAATCTTAGCACTTTGGGAGGCCGAGGCAAGCGGACTGCCTTAGCTCAGGAGTTCGAGCCCAGCCTGGGCAACACAGTGAAACCCCGTCTCTACTAAAATACAAAACATTAGCCAGGCATGGTGGTGTGCGCCTGTAGTCCCAGCTACTCGGGAGGCTGAGGCAGGAGAAATGCTTGAATCCGGAAAGCAGAGGTTGCAGTGAGCCGAGATCACGCCACTGCACTCCAGCCTGGCGACAGAGCAAGACTCCGTCTCCAAAAAATAAATAATAATAATAAATAAATAATGAGGATACTCTTTACGCTGTTACAAAATATCTATAAAATAAATTTATTCTAAAAGGGAAAGCACAATACAAAAATGTGTCTAGCATGCTACAATTTGTACAACAAAAGAGAAAAAACACATTATTCAAGAGAAATTGGTAACCTTGGTTGCCTGGGGAAGTGTTACCGGATGTCTGGGAAATAGAGGTAAGAAAAACACGTTATTGCACATAATGCTTTGTCCTTTGTTCTTCTATAAATGAACCACGTAAATGTTACTTATTTTTAAATATAAAAATTTTATTTTATTTACTTATTTATTTATTTTTGAGATGGAGGCTCACTCTGTCACCCAGGCTGGAGTGCAGTGGCGTG
Organism: Pan paniscus; assembly: GCF_029289425.2. Taxonomy (NCBI): domain Eukaryota; kingdom Metazoa; phylum Chordata; class Mammalia; order Primates; family Hominidae; genus Pan; species Pan paniscus. The sequence continues at coordinate 44,675,159 of NC_073260.2, forward strand.
ATCTCGGCTCACTGCAAGCCCCGGATTCACACCATTCTCCCGCCTCAGCCTCCCGAGTAGTGGGGACTACAGGCGCCCGCCACCACGCCTGACTAATTTTTTGTTTGTTTGTTTGTTTATATTTTTAGTAGAGATGGGGTTTCACCGTGTTAGCCAGAATGGTCTCGATCTCCTGATCTCATGATCCGCCCACCTGGGCCTCCCAAAGTGCTGGGATTACAGGCGTGAGCCACTGTGCCAGCCTAAATGTGTTGTTTTTAAGAATCAAGTAAGGCTGGGCGCAGTGGCTCACACCTGTAATTGCAGCACTTTGGGAGGCTTAGGCGGGCAGATCACGAGGTCAAGAGATCAAGACCATCCTGGCCAACATGGTGAAACCCTGTCTCTACTAAAAATACAAAAATTAGTTGGGCATGGTGGTGCATGCCTGTAGTCCCAGCTACTGGGGAGGCTGAGACAGAATCGCCTGAACCCGGGAGGCAGAGGTTGCAGTGAGCAGAGATCGCGCCATTGCACTCCAGCCTGGTGACAGAGCAAGACTCTGTCTCAAAAAAAAAAAAAAAAAAAATCAAGTAAATACTCATCGGTGACTTCAGAACATACGTAAATCTAGCTTATGATAAAGACATCACAAAATTTAAAAATTCAATAAATGATCCTGAAGCAACTGGTTTTCTATTTGAAAAAAAAAAGATAATGTTTAGTCCTCATTTCACAACCTGATGAGAATAAATTACAGACTGATTAAAGAGTTATAAAAATTAAACTATAAAAATATTAGAACAAAATGAATCTTAGAGAAATCTAATAAATTTAACTTCATAAAAAGACACATCATATAAAATTAAAAGATATACCAAAAGCTGGGAGCAATGCTTTTCATAAATATAAGAAATTAATCTTTTTTTTAAAGAGCCAATAAAATTGAAAAATAAGACAAACGGCAAAAATCTAGGTCTTCAGTATAAAAAATGGGCAAAGGAAATAAACAGAAAATGAAAATGGTTAAGAAACATATAAGGACATGTGAAACTCACTAATCAACAAAGTAATCCAATTAAAGAGAGACCTGCTGCTGCCTATCAGATGAGCAAAGTTCCAGGTGACAAGGACCCTCATAACTACAGAGGAATGTATAAATTGGCACAGCCTTTCTGGAAAACATTATGGGATATGTACCAACAACCTTAAACATGTTCCAACTTTTGACTCAGTAATTCTAATTTTATATAAAATGTCTCCCCTGGAATTTAATGCAACTTTATTTATAACAGGAAAAAAACTGAAATAATCAAAATATTTAATATAGAAATGTTAAATTCTGATATATTCAGATAAAAAATATTGTGCCAATGTTAAAATCATATTAAAAATATTTAATGACCTGTAAATTGTTCAAGATACACTATAAGTGAAAAAGGCCGAATAAACACCATCATATGCTATCACAATTTGAGGATGATAACTGCACGAAACATATAGATTTTAAATACTGAAAGGAAATGTAACAAAATCTTAGTGATAATTTTCTCTATAATTTTTTTAATTTATTTTTAGTTTTCTGTATATTTTAAAGTTTCTATAATAAATATGTGGAAGGAGATGCCCTTTTTTTTTTTTTTTTTTTTTTTTTTGAGATGGAGTCTCGCTCTGTCGCCCAGGCTGGAGTGCAGTGGCGCCATCTCAACTCACTGCAAGCTCCATCTCCCAGGTTCACGCCATTCTCCTGCCTCAGCCTCCCGAGTAGCTGGGATGACAGGCAACCGCCCCCACGCCCGGCTAATTTTTTGTATTTTTAGTAGAGACGAGATTTCACTGTGTTAGCCAGGATGGTCTCAAAGGAGACGCCATATTTTAAATAAAGAAATAATATAACTATAAAAATGTTTCCTGGCCAGGCACAGTGGCTCACACCTTTGGGAGGCTGAGGTAGACAGAGCACTTGAACCTGGGCATTCAAGACCAGCCTGGGCAACATGGCAAAATCTCATGTCTACAAAAAAAGTGCAAAAATTAGCTGGGCGTGGTAGCATGCACTTGTAGTTCCACCTACTTGGCAGGATGAGGTGGGAGGATCAATTGAGGCTGGCAGGTCAAGGCCACGGTGAGCCGTTATCAAGCCACTGCACTCCAACCCGGGCAACAGAGCGAGACCCTGTCTCTCAAATAAACAAATTTTTTCCTGGCATCAACATGCTCAGGATCTCCACTGAAAAAGTTAAATGCTGCAATAAGAAGTAATTCATAGATAAAACCTTGATGATGCATTAGCACTGCCTTCCATCTTTCTTATACACCTTTGGTTCAGAACTTCACACAGGCAAACCGTGTGTAGAAAAGATACTTCATTAAGACAACTCCAGTGGGCCAGCCAACAAGAGCACTATCTCTTAACATAATGAATAACCATGTACAGACACCACAACAAACCACAGACAACTCAACTGTAATGGTGTTTCCATGGTACACCTGCCTGTTCAGAATGTCTTCAGTCAAGACCACCTACTTACGGCCTACAAACCACCAGGTGAAAGCAACTGCTGAAATAATCTATGAACCGACAACTCTAGTATGAAGAGCCCCAAATCCCATGCCCAGGCTCCTAAGTGTCCCTCCCCATCCCCTGCTTGTTTTCTCTGGCAGGATGTTTTATACTATGATTATTTCCAACCCAACTAATAAAGGAGCTCTTTAAAGTTTAGAAAAATACTGTTTATTGGGTTCTTGGGTCCACATGTGTGCAATACATAAATAAGCAAAGAACACATGTACAGTACCTTCCCAAAGCTGCGTTGGTTTGGCAGAATTTTCCCCACTCATTAAAACAACAAAAGATGCAGCTGCTCGAACTGTAGCCTGCCATGTTGACATGGCAACGGGTGGCTCCTGGCATGGAAAAAGGGCCCTGTTGTTTATGGGAGATCCCACAGTATAAACACATGGCCTGCAGAAGAGAGACAAAGAAAGAAAGGAGGTGAATCTTTAAAATGAGTCGTCACTTTTCTCACCAGTATGGTAGTGCAGGTTAAGTTGAGCTTTCAAAGAAAACATTTGAAACTTTGTAGTTGACTGGTTTCCTAGCATTTTGAACTGAAGCTGCCAAGGGCTGGCTATGTGAATAGCTGAGTGGTTACTTCTCTCAGATGAATTACTTAAATATGTAAAAAGAGTTGGTTTATTTAAGGAGAAAAATATTTTTTGGATAAAGTTTTAAATACTAATCGGCCAAGTTATATTACCCTTGCCCCCTCCCCTCAGGCCCTGGTGCCTTCAAAAGAAAAGTTTTAGAGACATTCTTACAAATCTTTTGGAAAGTATTCTGGAAAAGAAAATATGTTTGGAGATCACTGAGATATTAATGCTTGGAAAAACAAGCTGGTGGTCTCAAATCCAGGGCTGGCAGGCAGATATCCCCAATCTTGGAAGCCACCATCTCAAATAGAACCCTTGTGGGAATCCTTGTGTGGAGGCCAAGAACAGGGGCTGGCATATGAACAGGACTGTGGGTCACAACAACCAGGCTTGTGATGGGAAAGCCAAGGGCGCAGAGTCGTTACCAAGTCACCGTGTGCAAAACCAATGACACAGCATTAGGACTCATTCTGCTGCGATTAGAAAGTACGGCCCTACCCAAACCAAGAAAGATCTGTCCCATGATAAAGTCATGGTTGATAAAGATGGAAAAGATTCTCAAGATCAAAGGGTCCACTCTTGACACCAGAGTAGAAGGAACAAGACTGACTCCTCATAAAAAACTCAGGAGAATGTTTCTACTTTCTGTTTTTCAGTTATGACAAATGACAAATATGTAGTTTTAGTCAGCTTGACTTATAAAGTAAATGAATAGAGCAAAGCACTACTTCTTTTGGATAAACTTATTTTCTTTTTTCATTAACATCATTATAATTGAGCATTTATTGTGTTCACACAGTGTGCGAGAAAACACAGAAAGATGGTTCAACTCCATCAGTCAGGGTCTAGTATGGAAAAGAGAAACCAGTCTAGGTCTTAACAAACAGGTAATTTAAACTCGGGAATGAGTTTAAATGATAGAAGAGCGGAGAGACCAATCAGAGGACAGTAAGACAACCCAGGGATTAGCCACAGCAGTAATCAGCTGTGACTCCTCATATTGGAGGAGCTGGGTGATTACTGGGTTATGAGGCAAGAGTCATCTGGCAGAAGCCAGAGTCACAGTGGGGACTGTCCAGGGGGAGCTGGGACCACAGGAGACTCAACCACACTGAAGCTGCCAAAGGAAAACAGGAGGAGGAGAAATACGTTACAGAAGTAACGTATTTCTAGCCAGCTCCTGCTTTCAAATCTTCCACCAGTGGCCCTCACTGGCCAAACCTAGCAGGAAGCCAGAAGACAAGAGAGCCTAGGAAATGAAGTTCCTTGTCAATTGGAGAAGATCACAATAAGAGCAGAAAATGGATCTCAGCGCAAACAGGCAGTTGCTGTACGCTTATCCTACAAGCATACATGCCATGATAATGTGAAGGTTTGACATGGGGCAGGGAAAGATCAGAAAGTCTAAACACCTTTGTACCACCTGGGTTGCCAACTTACCAAATGACTGTGGGGAAGCTCCTCAACTTCTGAGTCACAGGTGAAATGGGTATTGGGCTGGTGAAGCAGGGAGCAGGTAGTGACTTCTATTGTCTGTTCTGTTCAATAAGCACCTAATTTGCATAGGTAACTCTGTGTTATGGGTCTTCCCTTGCCTGCACAGGGAAGAAATCCTCCCCAAAAGACTGGCTTACCAAGATGTTGGTCTCCTCTCTATAAGGCTGGGTTGGAGGCCATGCTAGCATATTATTACACATTCCACTTGTGCCCTTTGGTATGTGGCCCCCAAGGCTGCCTCCATCAGCTTCCATACCACTTCCCCAAAGAAACAATCGGATTTGAGATGAGGTCAAATCTGAGAAATACTGTGCAGGAAGAATCAGGACTTAGTAAGTGACGTGCTGAAGAAGAGGGAGAAGGAAAGGAAGACTTCTGTGAAGTAGCCAGCTGCTGAGCTGGCCTCCAATAACCCCTTCCTCCTAATATTTACATCATTGTGCAGTCCCCTTCCATACTGTACCAGATCTGTGTGCCCAAACAGACCTGTGTAGAGCAAACAGGCAGTTGCAGTACACTTATCCTACAAGTATACAGGCCGTGATAATGCAAAAGTTTGACCTGGGACAGGGATACAACAGGATACAGCAGAGGTGATGGCATGTCACTTCTGAGACTATTTTAAAATCTGTGGTTTTTATCTTAGACTATCTTTTCTCACTCTCTCTCCCATCATTTACTCTGGGCCATGAATGTCATGAAGTCACTCAGGCAGCCTAGGGAGGCACCCACATGGTAAGAAACAGAGACCTTTGGCCAACAGTCAGTGAGGAACCAAGGCCTGCAACAGCCACGCGAGTGAGTCTGAAAGAGAATTTTCCAGCTCCTGGCACACCTTGAGACACCTGCAGCCCCGGCCAACAGCTGGACTGTAACCTTGCAAGATATTTTGAGCAAGAGACACCGGCTAAGCTGCTCCTAGATTCCCGAGCCTCAGAAACTGTGAGAGGTAATAAACGTTTGTTCTTTTAAACTGCTAAGTGTGGGGGTAATTTGTTGTGCAGCCATAGTTAACACAGACTTTTCTGAGGTTTCTGGCTCAAGTGATAAGATGGATGGTAAAGCTACTGAACAAGAAAGGAAGAACAGGATGGGTCCAGGGAGAAAGGTGGAGGGCATGCACCTGTTTAATTTGCTTATAAAGGGCTTTACATAAGCACATGACAGACGACACTTTTATGAACACAGAAAGGATGTTTTCCTAATCCCGGTGTGGTGTCCATGAATGGGTTCAAATGTCTGAAATCAGACCTGCCTCAGAAAACGTGAAAATGATGATTTGATGAAGTAGGACGCATAGATATTGTAGGCATATTTGAGTCAGTTGATGGGAGGCTGGTCCTTCCACCAACTGGATTAAAATCCACCATGTTGTCACCATCCTTTCCTTCCCAGTTCAGTATTACGTCCTCTTTAGCTATCTAGTTCTAGACATTTTGTTCTAGAATTTTGTCCTGATCCCTTCTGTCACACTCTTGAAAGCTCTTTCTGCCATTGTGCATCTGGGCACCTGACCTCTTCCATCAAGGGGGTCAGTTACCTGGCCAGGCCCCCAGCAAGCTCTCACCTCCACCCTTCCCAGTGTGCTTACAATTCTCTATTCCCACCCTCCTCTTTCCATGGCTGGGTTATCTTTTCTGCTAAAGTCTAACATTTTTTTAAGCTTCCACTTGGTATCCAGAGCTATAACTCTGAACATGTAGATCAAGTTAGCAATCTAAAAGCCACACCCCATTAATATACCCATGTCTGATAGGAGACTCAATCACATTCTTACTGAAATCCTTTCAAAAGCAGGAAAACAATCACATAAGAGGAAGGTCTTAGGGTAGGCACACCTTGAAAATGTAAATTATCTTTGTGCTCCCAGCCTATTCTTTTCTTAGCCTTTTTCTCTTCATCAGCTGCAGGCTCACTCTTCCCTTCCCAACATGCCCAAACCAAGCGCTAGGGAGTTAAGAGTCTTTATAACCAATGGCTTTTTGCTGTTTCACAAGCTGATATCCTATGCATGTCTGACATCACAGTGCAAACCTGAAATCAATCTATAGTTGGGTAGCTACATTTTAGCAGTGTGAAGGTTTTATCCTCTGAATAAAGCTCTACTGGTGGAATCTTGGTCATCTACCAGCAAATTTAGGATGGGTGAACATGGGGCCTTCCCAGAGTCATGAAATCATACCCACTACATAGTGACTCCAGACTAAAGATGGCCCCCATCATGCACACATTCAAATGAGAACTATATGGAGGGCCGATTCCCTGCTTACCCATCCATGCCTTCCCCTCCACAGAAGGCAGGAAAATCTATGTGTGTTTATAATGAATGTGTAAACATAGAAATAAATGCAGCTGTGTTTATCTGACATGCACAGCCTTGCACCTCGGCCATGTTGCTAAAATGCTCATAGGATAGACGTGCAGGCAGCAGCCTGAAATTCTCCAATGCTTGTAACTTCATTATTTCTAGATCGAGTAATTCCTTCCAACATGCAAAGGAAAACTCTCTCACCAGGGTTCATCTCACATGCCCTGGAATACCCAATTGTATGGAAGACTCCTTGGGGAGCCCAGATTAACTGCACAGGAGTTGTGGGAATGAGAGGACAATGAAAATCAGAAAGAAGAGAAAAACAGGGTAGGACAGGGTGAGACGCAGGTCCACGGCTTGCTGCCATTAAAGAACTTCTAAATTGAGGAAGAACTTGTCAGAATAACAATTACTTCAGCTTCTGGCTAAATGTTTGTGCATTTGCAGAGTGGTCAAATGAGGATGAGACATACTAACTCTGCCTTTCAAGGTAAGAGGTCAGCTAGGACTAACGTGTTTGCTAGTCTTCCTAAGGAGGAGCTACGCAACCAAACGTGTAAGGGATTGCTTAAAACCATATATTTTCTTTTTCTTCCGTTGACTGCTATACGCATTTGTCTTTTCGCAGCCAGGAGAAAAAGGGGGTTGTTTTTTGTTTAAAAATGTTTTAAGTTCCACTACAGTCCATCAAGTCACCCTTTTTCTGAGACCTGGTTACTAGTGTTAGGTGACTGGGGAGAAGGCTGCCAGAAGTAGGTTGGAGGTAATGAGCCCACAATGGCCTCATGTGTGGCTTGATGAGGCCCTGACCTGATCTCTGGAGGGTGGGCCACAGATGCGACAGTTTAGGTGGTCAGAATCTTTTATAAGTTTCCAAGGGTTACAAGGTCTTCAGGCCTCCTCCAATTCCTTTCCATCTGTTGTTCTTTCTGCACTAATCTTTTTTATAACTCCACGTTCTCATTAAACCTAGATTACAGTCTCCATTATACGTGAGCAACCCTCTTGCTTTCTTGTGCCACAAAGAACCAGAACTACTAAAAGAAGTGTTTAGCAATGACTCACTCTCTCTCCTATACACACACATGCACCTCTTCCTTATTATTATTCTACTTTTCTACTTCCGGGCACAATTACCAAAACCAGAATTCATCAATCATACTGAATACATGGCAGGTCCAGGGAGAATGCTGCTTTGACTCAGAAAGATAGATTTTACGTAAAGTCAAAAAGGACAAGGCTGCAAATGGCTTTGAGTCAGAAATTCATCACTTCTTCACCACAGATGTTTTGGGTGCAAAACAGGCAAGCTGCTTGTAAAGGCAAAGACAGTTATTTCTCATCTGGAAGTGCTCGTGGGTATAGGATTGTGTACATGGAAAAAATCTGGAGATGCTCTCATGGAATCTTCTCGTTTTACAGATGAGGAAATGAAGAGACCTAAGATGACTATCTGAAGTCACACAGCTAGTTACCACACAGCTCTCACTAGTACTAGGTCTCTTGGCTTCCACCATCCAGGTTCTTTTGAACACACTATGCTCTTGGTGATACGGGGCACTGCGATTTGTTATTTTCTGTAGATGCTTTGTTACTTATTTCTCATTCGGTTGGTTATGTTGGTTACTTGTTGAGACTGATACAGTCCATCCTTGTATTTTCTTCTATGGTGACTCAACTGGGATTCTGGGAAATAGACGTATGCACAGCCTGGGCAGCAAAGAGAGAAAGAAGCTAAAACACGACCCTTCCAAGCATTTTCACTCATGATTCCAACTCTGCAGTCATACAATATCATAGAATTAATGTGTATTCCACTTTAGTTCTCATAAATTTTGCATTGGTTTCTTGAAGAAAGTAAGGGGGAAAAAAGGTGCTAATTGTGGAAATGTTCCTCTTAGACCTGAAATCTCTCCCAAAACATCTTCTGCTCATTCTTTTAATTTTAAAACTTTCCTTTAGAGTGAGATATAAAATAATGAAATTAATTCAGTGGGGGGAGGGGTGAGGAAGAACATGTTTTAACATCTGGTTTTGATACTCCAAACTAAACATACTCCCAAAGTCTACATCTTCCCTGGCCCAATAGCTGAGCAAGAAATATTACAGAAAAAAGTAGTTCTCCTTAGGATTTTGCTAACTTCATCCCAGTCTTGTCTAAAACAAACAAACAAAAAAATCACAACGCTTTACAAAAGTTTAAATGTTAATATTACTTTATCTTATAATGTATTTTCCCAGTTAGCTCTCTTATCTTTAACAAAAATCCAAATAGCTATAGTTTTTCTAATAAATTTCCTATACGTAACCGAATTTTCCTCCATTCAATTCAAATTCAGTGATGTCATCAGCTTAAGCTCAGACCTCCTAAACCACTTGACTGCTTCCACAACTATTATAATGATTCTAACGAAAAAGAGAATGGGTTATCAAAGAGAATGCTTCAGTTTGTTTTGTTTTGTTTTGAGATGGAGTCTCGCTCTGTCGCCCAGGCTGGAGTGCAGTGGCGCGATCTCAGCTCACTGCAAGCTCCGCCTCCTGGGTTCACGCCATTCCCGTGCCTCAGCCTCCCGAGTAGCTGGGACAACGGGCGCCCGCCACCACGCCCGGCTAATTTTTTGTATTTTAGTAGAGACGGGGTTTCACCGCATCAGCCAGGATGGTCTCGATCTCCTGACCTTGTGATTCGCCCGCCTCGGCCTCCCAAAGTGCTGGGATTACACGTGTGAGCTGCTGCACCGGGCCAATGCTTCAGTTTTAAATAACGTTTTCTTCAGGGGAATAGAAAAAATGTTAAAAATACAAGGAAAATGAAGAAAACACATCAACTTTGAATAAAGGTTTCCATTTTAAAAGTTTATTTCTTACGTATACCGAAGATCTAGAATTAAAAACATATTAAGTCCCATTCCTTTCTTGAAGCTTGGCAAGAACACCTTTACACAACTCTTGACCCTGTCTTTGTTCTCATCAAAATATTTTTAAAGGGCACACAGACCCGCGTACCACAGAAAAGCAAACATCTTTTCCAAGAAGCACATTGTATCTGATTGTTATATATGTATTCCTTCCATCAGTCATTTTAAATGTCACCTACAATCCAGTATCTGAATGATACAGGCAAGAAGCATTTAGGTTCAACAACTGGCACAACTCCCAAATGGCTAAACTAAGGTAGGAAAATTGAGTTTTCTATTTCCAGATATTTCATATTAGAAGTAGAATAATAATAAGGATAAAATTATTGGTAATCATTCATAATAAATACTCCTTTACAGCTTCAAATATGTTTTCTTCTCCAGAGAACCCTGCCCCATGGTAAAGTGGGAAAACAGCTCTTACAAAAGAGATTTCAGGGTAGAAATCTCCAAATTTGAAGTTATCTTTTTAATAATTTTTTTTCAAGACGGGGTCTCACTCTGTCGCCCAGGTTGGAGTGCAGTGGCACAAACATGACTCACTGCAGCCTCGACCTCCCTGGGCTCAAGTAATACTCCCACCTCAGCCTCCCGAGTAGCTGTGACTTATTATTATTATTTTTTTTTTTTGTAGAGAAGGGGTTTCACCATGTTGCCCAGGCTGGTCTTGAACTCCTCAACTCAAGCTATCCTCCTGCCTCTGTCTTCCAAAGTGCTAGAATTATAGGCATGAGCCACCACATCTGGCATATATTTTTATATTAAAAGTTTTAGATTTTAAAAATTGAAAAGATAAGGCTGGGCGCAGTGAGTGGCTCATGCCTGTAATCCCAGCACTTTGGGAGGCTGAGGTGGGAGGAATGCTTGGGCCCAGGAGTTCGAGACCAGCCTGGGCAACATAGCGAAACCCTGTCTCTACAAAAAATACAAAAATTAGCTGGGCGTGGTGCTGCACACCTGTAGTCCCAGCTACTTGGAAGGCTGAGGTGGAAGGATCGTTTCAGCCCAGGAGATTGAGGCTACAAATATATTTTCTTCTCCAGAGAACCCTGCCACATGGTAAAGTGAGAAAACAGCTCTTACAAAAGAGATTTCAGGGTAGAAAGAACTTGGTGAGCCAAGTTCATGCCACTGCTCTCCACCCTGGGTGACAGAGTGAGACCCTGTCTTATAAAATAATAATAAAATAAAAAATAAAAATAAAAATCACAAAGATAATATACAGAGTTTCCATATACTCCATACTCAGCTTTCCCTATTACTGGCATCTTATATTAGTATGCTTGTCACAAGGAGTGAACCAATACTGATACATTTACACACTTCATTCAGCTTTCTTTAGTTTTTCCTCAATGTCTTTTTTCTGTTTCAGGATACTACATTACTTTTATTTTATTTATTTTATTTTATTTTTGAGACACAGTCACGCTCTATCGCCCAGGCTGGAGTGCAGTAGCACAAAGACAACTGACTGCAGCCTTGACCTTCTGGGCTCAAGTGATCCTCCCACCTCAGCCTCCCAAGTGGCTGGGACTACAGGTGCCTGCCACCATGCCCAGCTAACTTTTTGTATTTTTAGTAAAGCTGGGGTTTCGCCATGTTGGCCAGGCTGGTCTCGAACTCCTGGCCTCAAGTGATCTGCCCATCTCGGCCTCCCAAAGTGCTAGGATTACAGGTGTGAGCCACTGCACCCGGCCAGGACACCACATTGCTTTTAATCATCATGTCTCCTCAGGCTCCTCTTGACTGTGGCAGTTTCTTAGACTTTATGCTGACCTTATTCGTTTTCAGAAGTGCTGATCAGGTATTGTGTTTAATGTCCCTTGACTGGGATGTATCTGATGCTTTTCTCATGATTAGATTGGAGTTAAGAGCTTTTGCGAGGAAGACCACAAAGATACCATCTTCATCATATCATACCAGAGAATAAACTATCCCCATAAATTATCACTATTGATATTGACCTTAATCATCTTGCTGAGGTAGTATTGTCAGATTTCTCTAGTGTAAAGTTACTTTTTTCTCCCTTTCCATTCTGTTCTCTTCGGAAGGGAGTCACTGACTGTATAGTCCACACTTAAGGAGTGAGGAGTTATGCCCCACCTCCTTGAGGACAGAACATGTCCACAACTAACTTGGAATTGTTTTGCACCATGGATTTGTCTATTCTTCCTCATTTGTTTATTTATTCAATCGTTTATTCACATCAGCTGGACTAATGGCTATTTCATACTTTTGGATGTCATTCGAAACTACTTGATATGTTTTGTTGCTTGGCTTGGGGCATGAGGAGCTCTTTCGGACAGCCCCTTGTCCCTCTGGCATACCCCCATTGCTGTGGGTTGTTGTTCCTGCTGTTTGAGGGCTTCCTTACTTTCTGACATTACAAGATGCTCCAGGCTCATCTTGTATATTTCCTGCCCCTGTTCTGGACATTTCTCCAAGAAGTCCTAGTTCTCTTCATTGGAAAATGGTATCAGAAACTAAGATCTGGGTGCTAGGTGTGCTTACTTCTAAGACCCTCTCAGCTGACAAGCCAAGATACAGTGTGTGTGTATACACACACACACACACTAACCCTTGGAAACACACATATCTGTAATTATTTCCATATGCAACCACCCATATCAATATTAAGCTATTTCATTTTGATACTCACAAGTTTTATTCTCAGCTGGGATACAGTACAGGTGGGAAATGGGGAAGCCACTAATGGAACTTAAAAGAAAAGGTACCAATTTACAGATTTTCTTATATTTCTAATTTAAAAAAAGAAATTTATTGAAAGCTAACATAATAAATTTATGTTTTAAATATACTTGAAAGCTTTGCATACAGTAAGTGACGTGAAGATCAAATTCAAAAAAAGTCATTCTCTTTCTCACTTGAGATACAGATTTATCTAGAAGCTTCCAGTCATTTTATTTTCTTACCTGTAAAATGAGAATAAAGAGCTTCTCATCCCAGCCTGAGAACTTAGAGTGGGTATAACTGATAATATTCTGCAATTCAGGAACAAATATGTAGAAACTATTTTAGTTTTAATAAATGTAGACAGACTCTGTCCCATGGAGGAATAAGCTCTAGCTAGTTATGTTTTTCACGCAACTGTAAAATTTTATATTTTCACACAATTATATTCATAAAGTATTGTGATCCTGATAATTACTATTCATTTATATCACTAAGAAGTTATTTCTGTCTAGCAACTGGCATTCTTTACTCATTTTAAAGTCCTTAACATATCCAAACAGTTACCAGTACATCCTAAGATTTATTCTGCAGCACAAGGGAGAGTTGAGAGAGACCTGGTGCTCATTCACAATTGACTGTAAATAAAACTCCCCACCCCAGAAAAAGGGAAAAAAAGAGAAAACATCTTTCTAGGATTTGTTTTTTAAAATAATTTTTCTTATCCTCAGAAGACTGCACAAATGGCATTAATATACTAACACATATTCCCAAACTTCCAAGGATACAGTTTAAACATCTTCTGTGATCATATATATTTACTGAATTATCAGAAAATGAGATATCAAGACTAAATTTATCATTTGAAGGAGCAAAATGTGCCCAAGGACCTCTTTAATTTCTTTTTTTTTTTTTTTTTTTTGAGACGGAGTCTCACTCTGTCGCCCAGGCTGGAGTGCAGTGGCACGATCTTGGCTCACTGCAAGCTCTGCCTCCCGGGTTCACGCCATTCTCCTGCCTCAGCCTCCCGAGTGGCTGGGACTACAGGCGCCCACCACCATGCCCAGCTAATTTTTTGTATTTTTAGTAGAGACAGGGTTTCACCGTGTTAGCCAGGATGGTCTCGATCTCCTGACCTTGTGATCCACCCGCCTCGGCCTCCCAAAGTGCTGGGATTACAGGCGTGAGCCACCGCGCCCGGCCCTCTTTAATTTCTTCATAGAAACCATCATTTATCCGTAAGTACTCATCACTTTTACATGTCATTTAATTCACCAGTCTAATCTCTTTGTTTGCAGTAAGCACTCAGGAGAAAGTCATGTTTGAGGCCATAAATATTTCTTCCAAATTCTGCCAATAGTTCCTTCTTCCTCATTATTCTAGTTCAAAACTGAAATATCTAGGAGTATAAAAACTATAATTTCCTAGTTAAATATTCAGAGATAGTATATTGTTATATTGTATTGAAATTCCCATCTTTAATAATCTTAAAAAAGTGTGAAGATACAATAAGAACACCTGTTTCATTCTTTCACAGTCTCCAAAAACTATCTAATAAGTTATTCTATAAATACATCACTACGCTTTTGTACTGAGGTAAGTTTGCACCAACCCTGCAATTTCGCAATGGCTGCCTCAGACTCTAACAGAAATAAGACAGGAAGTGAACTCATTCTGAGCAGGGTGAGAGACCAGAACAGAAGGTAAGATTAGAGGCAAGGAATGAATAATTAGAGCTCAAAGTCAAAGTGAGGCTTTAAAAAACTATATCTGCAAGGTGTTTTGGGGGATGAATTGAGGGAGACATGTAAGCAATTGCCGAAGACCACTGCTTCAATTAAGGAAATCCAACGCTATAAAAGAAGGCTCCCAAACCCAGCTAACAGAGGTCAACGTTCCTCCATCCAAGCTCTGCAATAATTACCATATTGATTTGCAGTACTTTAGCACAAATAGGTAAAATACGGAGGAATCAATAAAGTTTGATTTTAAAATTCTCAAATTTAAAAAAATCTGAACAACTGTTGGAGGAAGGACAATAAGAAAAAGATTTTTAAAAATCTGAACAACTGTTGGAGCAAGGGCTGCCTAAATGTATCCTCTAGAAAACGACGCCTCCATCAATTCCTTCTCCTCGAACGAAAACCCAGCGGTCTTTCTGGTACCAAATACCAAGAATCACAGCCAAAGAAGCCAGTGTGCAGTCTCAGAGGACTGTTATGCTGCTCAGAAACAGGTCTTTTGTATGCTTTGGGGGGGGGTCACGTTACATGAAAACTGACAAAAGTCAGGGAGGCATAGCTGCCAATAGACAGGTACGGTAAGGAAGGCACAAAGCAGAGCTGGCTTTATTTGAAAGCACTTTGCCAGGCTTCACACCAACCCAGCTTCATGGCAGTCTGGTCTCTCAAGGGACTATGAAGGAACGTTAAGCAAGTATTCACTCGGAGACGTATCACTCCCATCTACAGCACTCCAAGTCACCAGCAGAGATCTCAATGGAGAGCGAGGCTCAGGATTTCATCATTAAGCATGGCTTTCAATCTCTTAACTCAGAAATAGGGAGGGCTTAATAATCTTTTCATCCTGACTTAAGGGAGCTAATCCTATTAAGGGTTTAGCATGCCTGGGAATTTACCTGCTTCACTGTAGGTCTAAGGATTTGAGGCTACTTGGGTAATGTCACAGAAGACACAGGAGCATCTCTGCAGAGCCGGTCTCATGTTTGAAAGCATCCCTGCAGCGTACAAGATTAACAGGCACAGGGCTTTGAAGTGCTTGGATAACCTACCTGCCACTCTGGTCTGAGGTCCATGTAACCGATCGCCCTTCAGGTTTAGTTTTGTACCATATCCTGATAGCATGAGGAAAGTCAGTAGCTGTCTGAGCCCCTGTCTTCCTTATCTGCAAGCTCCAAGTGTCAGTGTCAAAGAGGAGTTCTCCACAGCCAGGAGCCTGGCTGCAGCAAGCGTAATAGTCTAACTGCTCCCTCCAACGATTTGCAGGCAAAGTCACAAGTTCACGTACAATCTGATTCCTGAACTCCTCAGAAACAACCGTGAGCTCAGGAGACCTTGTAAATTTTTCCAGACCTGGCACAGCAGCAACATCCACCTCCTCGACTTTTAACACAGATAAATCACAGCAGTCCAACACTAGCAAAAAATCCTCACTCCCATGATTCCCTGTGTCACAGCAGTACTTTGAGCTAGAAATCCCAGAAGCATGTTCCTGGTTGTCATGGTTACCATCTTTATCAGAAGTATCTTTTTCACCTTTACTACAGATTGCAAAATCATTATATTCCATTTCAGATGAGAAGGTCCTTGCATTTGTCACGGGAATATGGCAGGGTTCAGGCATCCCAAATTTGCAGGCTTTGTTTGATTCTGATTGGCAGGCTTCCTCGATAGAGCTATTCTGTTTCTTGAATCTGTTTCCATCCTCGAGGAAAAGCACTATGGTCCCCTCAATGACTTGACTTTCAAAATCCACATCCAAATCCAGTACATAGTGCTTCACAAGTATGTGGCTGGTGTTGGCCATGAGAGGCAGGTCATCTCTGGCAGGGTCCAGCTGTATGTCCATGATGTGGTTTATTGTTTGAGGGATTTATTAAAATCTCAGATGGGGTTTCCTATCTGCCTTAATCTTCCAGAATCATAAATAGCTGCTTATCAAAAAAAACAACTGATGTCACAAATTATGGTTCCTTTCAGTCTCCTGGCAAAAAAGGAAAGCACAATTAGATAAAATTCCAAATAAGACCTAAGTGCTCCTGCAACTGCTGCTCCTGCAAGTTGACCACCATCCTTAAATAATCCCCCAAGCGGTAGACGCTCATGGCTAGAAGGCTGACTTATCTTTTCTACTGACATGAAAGAAAGCTGCATTATGGGTTTCTAAAAATATTTCAATTACCAACTGGATGGCATGGGCCTCCACAAAGCCAGAAGAAGCACGCTCCAATGAGAACTGTCCTTCTTTTAGAAAACAGCAAGTGTTATGCAAAAGTGTAACCCAGCATCACTGTGCCTCTAGTCTTAAAAGATATTAAATGTATCCCTTCTAATTTTGTGCATCAAAAGATAAGTGATTGTTTTTCCACTGTGATTCCAAGTAACAAGTGTGAATGAAGGCTAAATGGCCCCACACATTTTATTCCTTGAGAGTAATAATTTAATACATACAATGTAACTCCAGGGATTAATGTACTTTTCACATTAGGACTGCTCTCATATCAGCACTTCCAGTAAATTACAGGAAAATGAGCCAATTTACCAGGAGTGCATTCTAAGTATTCCTTTGAGATTGTTCACGGAGATTTTTCAAATTTATAGTTAAATACTCAAGGTATATCATTACATCTTAATAGCTGAAAACCCATTAACATTCTGGATAATAGCCTTCTTGTGGCAAACAAAAGGTCTTCTCACTTGAAAAAAAAAAAGCATGCAAATACCTATAAAAGGAAGGAGAGAAATTAAAATGTAGAAACAGATGTTACAATAAAATGCACAAGTTCTTCATAAAAGTTCTGAATCAAAATATATTCTTATTGTATACTAGCAATCTGGCTAAAAGAAAAATTATTTGAAATTATTTCAGTCCCCGTTGTGTACCTAGTTTCTTTCAGCATATGCTGTTCTTTTTTTATTCTTTTACCAAAACCAAAAAAGAAATGGCAGGAGAACAGAAAGAAAAACTCTGACAGAGCAGATATGTTTAAAATAATTTTCGTATTTCTAAATATCAGGAGGCATTCTTTCAACAACTGCAAAACATCATTACTTGCTTGAATTTTCAAGTAAATCAAGCCCTCCCTTTGTATCCTAACTCCTCCTCACTTCCCTGCCAGCTTTATCTGCATCTCTACTAGACCCTTTTATTTCCTTTCCTTCTAGAATCTCATTCTAGGTTAATATCCCATTGATTTCAGTTTCTACCTCTCCACAGACTATTTCCTCTTCAAAATCTCACCTAACCTTAAAAAATCCTGCCTCCTGCAGCCTTGTACAATCCAGTTTCTAGCTACTTTTCCAGTCATGGAGACAACATTCCCTTGCATCCTTGTCCTCTAGCCAAAGGGCCTACTCAAAACACTGCTTCCTGAAGAGGACTTGACTCTAGGCCTCAGTGCCTTTTGGACTAACCCATGTGCTGGACCTGGAGCGCTCCTGGCTCCTGCCTTCCACCTCCACCTGCCAAATCCTATTCTTCCTCCATGTCCCAGTTTAAGTGCAACCACCTCCTAAAACCCTTCCCTGGTCCTTGCTCCCTCCCCCACTGAACTATATGTAGCACACTTTCAGTGCAATAGAAGTAGAGAGAAACAAGGTT
Source organism: Pan paniscus (assembly GCF_029289425.2). NCBI lineage: Eukaryota > Metazoa > Chordata > Mammalia > Primates > Hominidae > Pan > Pan paniscus. Next base: position 44,693,048 of record NC_073260.2, read on the forward strand.
GCAAAGAATAGTTTGAATTTACTTTATGGAGAAGCTGGTATTTCCCTTGGTTCTAGAAAAGTGAATGAGCACAGGGGATAAGCCAGAGTATTTTCTGTCCTGTCATTTTGAATAATAACCTTCGATAAATCCATTGGCTATTTCTATGTAATCAGAAACAGTGATCTTAAAACTTCATTCTGATGGTGGCTGTGGCTGCTAACATACAGTATTTTGTTGACTGGGCATCTTTGAAAAAACTTGTTTGATTAAAAAAAAGCCCTGAACACACACATGCTCACACACACACAGAAGGAAAACCGGCATCAGCTGAGACAAGGGTCAATTTAGTGGCTGGCTAAACTATTATATTCAGAGAAAAAGTTTAGTATTTTTAACATTATAGATATAATTATTTATTGTCCAACTCTAACAGATTCCTAAATTCACTTCTAAAAATCTGTATAATTTAGGCATAAAATATATTCTACAGAGCAGTTGTCACCACTTTCGTTTCTGGTGGCAGAGAATGAGGCTGCCCTAGAGCCCTATCCACTCAAGCCTGTTAGCAGAACCACTGTTATGAAAAGCCATGGCTGGCTTTCCAGTGGCTAACCACTGCCGCCTCTAAAATCAGTGTACTACGTGATATGTGTTTTAAGTGACGAAACGTTTGTCACCCTGACTGACAATCCATTGGTTCTCTTTAGTGGATTCTTTCGCATACTCTCCACAGAGGCAATTCTAAAACTTTTAACTTTCCAATTCTAAGCTTGCTGACTCATTCTCAGTTGATGATCTGGCCCCCTGCTTTGCTGAGATAATTCTGAATCTCTGCAACTCAACCATACCTCAAAGTATCATTAGTTCTTCATAAGTATTACCTTCTCTTGATTCAGAGTGAACAATATCCCTTCTCACCAAAGCTTATTAAGCTTATTCTGCCCCACTGAATCCCAACTTCTGGGGTTTTGAGAGAGCCAAGTAAACAGCACATTCCTCTCCCATCCAGATTCTGAATGTAGCGAGAAATAAGATGAAGATATGCAAAGGCAGACCAAAATATCGCTACTGATGAAGGCTAAGCTGGAGAACATGGCTTACTGTGAGAGCCAAAGGTACCTGGAAACTGAATCACAAAATTAGGTTTAACCACATGGTCACAGGCAATGCTGGATCAAGTTAAAGCTTCCAGAAGGGGGGGTAGCCTCCATCAGGTAAGACTTAAGGCCTGGAGGAAGAGAGAAAAATGGTTCTCTGTGGTCAGGAGTGCTGCCCAAAAGCAAAAGAGAGGAGATGAGCAGAGCACATCCAGTTTCTTCTTCCCAAATTTATCAGACTATGTCACCCCACCTCCCTTAGGATAAAGGCACCAGGAGTGTTACACTGACTGAACTCCAACAAGGAAGGAAACATGAGAAGTGGGGAAGAAGTGTTCTCTCAACACCATCCCCTTCCACTTACTTGAACCCTGTTTCATTTGACATTTTTCTCTTGCCAACATTTTCTCCCCTTCAATGATTACACCCTATTCTGAATATTCAAACATCCCTAGGGTTGCAGGCTCAAGCGATCCTCCTTCCTCAGCCTCCCAAGTAGCTGGGACCATAGGTGCATGCCACCACACTCATCTAACTTTTTAAATTTTTGTAGAGACGAGGTCTTGCCATGTTGCCCAGGCTGGTCTTGAACTCTTCAGCTCAGGCGATCTGCCCACCTCAGCCTCCCAAAGTGCTGGGATTACAGGTGTGAGCCATCACACCCAAGCCAACCTTAGGGTTGCCATCTTTTTTTTTTTTTTGAGACAGAGTCTCGCTCTGTCACCCAGTGGCACAATCTCAGCTCACTGTAAGCTCCGCCTCCCTGGTTCACGCCATTCTCCTGCCTCAGCCTCCCAAGTAGCTGGGACTACAGGTGCCCACCACCACACCCGGCTAATTTTTTTGTATTTTTGGTAGAGACAGGGTTTCACCATGTTAGCCAGGATGGTCTTGATCTCCTGACCTCGTGATCTGCCTGCCTTGGCCTCCCAAAGTGCTGGGATCACAGGCGTGAGCCACCCTCCCTGGCATAGGGTTGCCATCTTTAAAAACAATCAACAACTTCATTTGGCCTACTTTAAGTCATCTTTATTTTATTGAACTTTGGAGCTGAAAAATTCCTTAGGGCTCACTGAATCCAACTCTCTAATTTTACAAATGAAGACAGTGGGTCCCAGAGAGGCAAAGCAATTTGCTCAAGGTCACCCATTTCTTTTTGTTTGCCACTAACAGAACATTTCCCACTTGCTGATGCTTTTCCTTGGAATTCTCATCTCCCAGGTCTCATGGCCATCTCCTTCATATTGTCTAAGTCATAAATCAAATGTCACCTCTAAGTCTCTCTTCCATATGTTCCTTTGACCTTCTTTATCTTCTTCAAGTTATGCAGACTAGTAACCAATTCTTATTGTAATAGCTTTGGGGGGCAAAGGAGAACTTTTAAGCCAGCCCCAGAAGATTCTGAAGAGCACTGTCACTTCTGCATGATTTCCAACCTAAATTATATATGTCTATTAAGTTGTTGCTTATTTGTCTATGTCTTACTTGTCTTAGATTCATGGATGACCTAAATCATCTTTCTCTCTGCAAGTACGTAACGCTCACTGACGTCAATCAGGGTCACAGCCCCACATTTAGGGAAAAACTGAACTGCCTGTGGTTGCAAATGCATGTATGTGGCCACCTTGCAAGGCCTCTCTCAGCAAATGGAAACCATATTTCTAAGCAGTCCGTTGACTTCAGCACTTTTGGCTATTACTGTGCTCCAATTCAAAATGCCAGCCTGTCTCACTGAAGCATTTTTCCATTCTCTGTCATAAGCCATAACATACAAAAGTCCCCCCTTATAAAAACCAATGGTTAGTTTTCCAGTGGCTAACCATTGCTGTGTCTAAAATAAGTGTGCTAAAAAAAAAAAGAAAAAATAAGTGTGCTATGTGGTATGTATTTTAAATGCTTAAATGATTGTCTCAGCAGCACCATTAAAGGCTTTGAAAGGATTAGCGTACAGTAATATTTTTCTTAAGGGGGAAGAGGATCACATACTAAACAGAGCTATGGCACAAAGAAGAAACTGCTCTGCCATTCTCAGCCATCCAAAGTGGAATGCACCCATTTACAAATGTGGGATATAACCTCTGTAACGCCATCCCCAGTCACCCCAACGAAAACAATTTCATTCTCCTTTCAAGCTACAAAGCAACGTGTATCCTCACGATTCTAACTTATCCTGGCTCATTTTATAGTTACCTCCATCCTCCAATGCTCTAAAAATTCCTTGTAACTCCTGAATCATTTTTGTGTTCATGACCAGGTTAAGTGGAGTATCCTCAACACAGCAGGTTCTCAATACATATTTGCGGAATTGCCGTCCAAAGGTATTTGTGATTTCAATGTCTAGTTACTTATACAACAGGGATTCTAGCTTGCCTGTACTCTATAGTCTAGTGCTAAGTTATTGCTTAACTAACATCTCCCTCCAGACATCTCATTTTTTCTTCTCAGGATACACCTGTGCCTCTTTTTATGCCTCATCTTTTTACTTGTAAGCAACTGGGGGAAAGGAGAAATTATTTTTGCACATATGCTTATTCTACAGCATAGAGCACATTGTTGAGTAGTTACTATTTAATTCCACCGATTACTTGATCAGAGAATGACAGCTTTCTGCTATTCCAGGTGTGTCCATTATTTAGGATAAGCCAATTGCTCTTAATAACAGTCAGTGTATTTGCTGAAATACACTGTTTCTGGGCACAATTCTTCACACACTCAAATGCATATAGTCACAGGAACATAGCTTACTACTGTGAAATTCAATAATTTCAGAATTAGAAGGAAACTTAGAAGTTCAAATATACTGTTTTGTGTTTATAAATGTCATACTGACATATTACTCTGCAACTTCTTTCACTCAATGGTTTTGAAATATAGACATGTTGATGTATATAAATCTGTCTCTTTTAACTGCTGTTTAATGCCCCCACAGGAATATTCTATAATGTATCCATACGTTCCCCTACTGATAGTTATTTGAAAATTTTCTTGATTGCAAACAATGCTGCAATGAGCCTCCTTACGCACATCTCCTAGCTGCACACGTGCAAGTAAAAAGATGTGGCATAAAAAGAGGCACAGGTGTATCCTGAGAAGAAAACACGAGATGTCTAGAAATTCCGTTTTGCCTGATGTTAATACTGTCATACCTACTTTCTTTTGGTTTGCTTTTTCCCGGCACATCTTTTCAATCCCTTTATTTTTAACTGCTCTGGACTCTTTTTGCCTTGGCTGTCTTTTTAAAACAACATTTGGCTGGCTATTTAAAAAATATAATTATCATTTTTAATGACTGAAATGAATTTCTTTACATTTATCACAATTACAGTTGTAATAGCACCATCTCAATCAACATATTTTATGTTTTCTATCGCCCATGATTTTCTTTGCTTCTTAGCTTTATTTTTCTGCTTTTTATTGAATTTTCCTACATTCCTGTTTTCCCCTCCACTGTTTCATAACTTACACAATCAATGCCTTTAATATGCCTAAAGTCAATCTCGAATAACCTTCCAAACAATATAAGGACCTTAGAAAGTTTTATAACCAGTCTTCCTCTTCCTTACTCCATAACAGCTTCCATATTATTGTTGCTATTATCTTAGTATCACATTGTTTGTTAAAACTCCATCCAACTTTTTTAAAGTCAATATTTATTTGTATTTACAAATATATTCACCAGCTTCCTTACTCCTGATAATTTATACATTCCACTCCTTCCTTCTGGGTCCAATTTTATTCTACTTGTTGCATGACAAATTAACTTTGTAGCTTCAAACAGCAACCATTTTATTATATTCTATAGGTCATGAATGTGGGTAACAGTCAGCCATTTTATTATATTCTATAGGTCATGAATGGGGTAACAGTCAGCTGGGCCACTCTTCTACATCTTATGAATCTGTCTATGTTACTCAATGGTACTCAGTTGGAGGATGGACTTGTCTGGAGGGTCTGATGCCCAGAAAGGCCGCTTATTTAAACTTACTTAAATAAGTTTATTTAAATAAAGCTTATTTAACACTGAGCTTTTGGAATGGCTGTACATCTTCTATGGTAGCTGGCAGCCCCCAGCACGAGCATCTCAAAGTACCAGTTGAAAACTGCATGGCCTTTTCTGAACGAGCCTCAAAGTCAACATGGTTATTATTGCTACCATAGTCTATTGCTTTCAGGTGCAAACTCATAAGGCCAATCCAGATTCAAGGAGAGGGGATTAGACTTCATCTTTTGATGGGGGAGTAGCAAGGTATACTGTAGAAAAGCATGGAAGATGGTAGATATTGTTATGGCCATTTTTGGAAAATACAATCTGCCACAATTTCCTTTTTACTTAAGTTTATCTTTAGTAATTATTTTAGGAGGAGTCCATGGGTAACAAACTCTTTTAACAGTTGTATGTTTGAAAATGTCTGTATTACATCCTCTCTACTGAATGACCACTTAACTAAGTGTAGACCTTTTGTTAATAGCTATTTTTAATTAACACTTTGAATACAAGATTCCACTGTAACCTGGCATATCTTTTTGCTGATAAGAAAGAATTTTGTTATTAGCATGCATTTACTGATATGTATGTGTTCTTTCTCCCTGGTACATGCATGTGGGGTGTGTGTGTGTGTCTGTGAGAGAGAGAGAGAGAGACTTGTGTGTCTGTATGTGTGTTGTTGTTTCTAAATACCTGAAGTGGAAGGGAGATTTCCTTACACTTCAGTTGATCATATTGGCCAGAAGCCCACAGACTATGATATACCACTTAATGGTCCAGACCCACAATTCCTTTTGGTGAAGAAGTTTTCATGAGGCTGGGTGCAGTAGCTCATGCTCGTAATTCCAGCACTTTGGAAGGCCAAGGCGGGAGGATCACTTGAGCCCAGGAGTTCAAGACAAGCCCAGGTAACATAGGAAGACCTCTCTCCACAAATAACAGTTAGCCAGACATGGTGGTGTACACGCCTATAGTCCAGTTACTAAGGAGACTGAGGTGGGAGGATTGCTTGAGCCTGAGAGGCCAAGACTACAGTGAGTCGTGATTGTGTCACTGTACTCCAGCCTGAGCAACACAGCGAGACCCTTTCTCAAAAAAAAAAAAAAAAAAAAAAAAAAAAAAAAAATTTCATGGGTACTCTGTTCACAGTCTGAATGATGGGATCAATAGAAGCCCAAACCTCAGCATCATGCAATATACCCTTGCAACAAACCTGCACATGGACCCCCGGATCTAAAATTAAAATTTCAGTTAAAAAAAAAAAAAAGAAATTTTCATGTAGGGTATTCTTCATTGTATAACATTAGAGGCACCAGAGCTATAGATTACCTTTTATTATCACAGAAGCCCAGAGAGATGATTAAAGATTGAGAGGTTAACAATATGTGCAAAAAAAAGAAGCCCAGATACATAGAAAGCTGGATTATATCACTCAATCAACAAATACGTGGAATCCTCTTCCATTCTGTCTTTGTCTAGTAACTCTCTGGACCCCATCATGTCCTCAAGGAAAACATTCCTGACCTCACCGATTAAGTCAAATTCCCCTATTATTAGATTTCATAGATGTGTGCTTCTTAGTAGCACAACAAACACAGTTTTAGTTTTACATTTAGTTTTACATGTGTCTGCTTGATTATTTAATTAATATAATTCTGCCCTCTCCTTAAATGAAAGGGAGTACCACTTCTGGTAATAGTGGAGTACCTTCTGGCAGACTAATCCTCCCACTGATAGTACTTATAAACTCTAGACAAAAAGACAAAATTTCTGAAGGCCCATGAGAGTGAGCAAAAAGCTGACAAGAACTGTAAGGAGCCAACACGTGGAAGAAGGGAATGGCATTGAGCTTCCTGCTTTATAGTTTTCCACTGGAGAGAAAGCCCTAGTTGGTGCCAGGCAAGGCAGTTAACCCATTTATGCCAGAGGTTGCAATTTTTCTTTTTTGTGAAAAATCAGACCTTTGGCCAGGTGCGGTGGCTCACACCTGTAATCCCAGCACTTTGGGAGGCCAAGGCGGGCGGATCACGAGGTCAGGAGATCAAGACCATCCTGGCTAACACGGTGAAACCTCATCTCTACTAAAAATACAAAAAATTAGCCGGGCGTGGTGGCAGGTGCCTGTAGTCCCAGCTACTCAGGAGGCTGAGGCAGGAGAATGGCGTGAACCCAGGAGGCAGAGCTTGCAGTGAGCCGAGATTGAGCCACTGCCTGGCGACAGAGTGAGATTCCGTCTCACAAAAAAAAAAAAAAGAAAGAAAAGAAAAGAAAAATCAGACCTTGGAGATGAGCTCGAGCAGCAGGATATAAATAACTGCCATAAGTTTAGCGTTCCAGTAATGGAACGCTAAGCATAAATGGGTTAAAACTCAGATTGAAACCTGAACTTTTTTTTGTTTTGTTTTGTTTTGTTTTTTTGAGACGGAGTCTCGCTCTGTCGCCAGGCTGGAGTGCAGTGGCCCAATCTCGGCTCACTGCAACCTTTGCCTCTCAGGTTCAAGTGATTCTCCTGCCTCAGCCTCCCGAGTAGCTGGGACTACAGGTGCCCGCCACCACGCCCGGCTAATTTTTTGTATTTTTAGTAGAGACAGGGTTTCACCATGTTGGCCAGGATGGTCTCAATCTCCTGACCTCGTGATCCACCCACCTCAGCCTCCTAAAGTGCTGGGATTACAGGCGTGAGCCACTGCACCCGGCCGAAACCTGAAGTCTTACTGGCTGAAGAATGAGAGACTAGAGTTCAAGACCAACACAGTAGCTGGAGAGAAAAGAAGGAAAACTTTAGGAAAGGTGATGTCTACAAAGCAAGAGTCCCATATTCTGTATATAAACTCTGCCCAATTCCCTAATTGTCCCCTGAACCATGCAACTATGGAGGAGATCAAACAGCCTCCTTCAGGCAAAATGAACTCAACTAAACTGAGATTTTGATTGCTCTCCACAGCAGCAAAGGCAAAGTTAGAAGTCTGAGTTCAGCCAAGTTAACTGTCTGTTAATACAAAGCATCAATATTCTTCAGAAGAACATAACAGAATCCAGAGTTTCTACAAAGTATCAAATACAATGTCTAAAATAAAACATAAAACTACCAGACATAAAAGAAATAAGAAAACATGACCCAAACTCAAAGAAAAAGCAATTAGTAGAGACCAACTTGAGTGGACCCAAATATTAGAATTAACAGATAAAGATTTTAAAGCAGCTATTCATATTATAATTAGGCATAAATGCTGTAATACATGAGCTAAAAGGAAAACTCAGCAAAGAAATAGGAATTACTTTTTTGAAAAGGAAAAGAAAATTCTAGAACTGAAAAATACTATATTTGAGATAAAAACTTCACTGGATGGTTTTAACAGAAGATTCATGATTATAGAAGACAGTGAACCAGAAAATAGTTACATAGAAATTATCCAGTGTAAAGAACAGAAAAACGTGAAAAAGAATGAACAGGTACTTTTGGGACAAATAATTGGAGTCCAAGATGGACAGGCAAAAGAGAATGTGGTCACAAAAAAAATACTTTAAAAAACAGTAAGCAGTGAGCACAACTGGCACCTAGATCTTGGTTTCTAAATACCATTTTCCAACAAAAGGAAACAGCCCTCCTTGGAGACATGGCTGATTCTCAGGCTGGGCAGGGAAAATACAAGATGGATCTGAAGCATCACATGGACCTCTAAAGTAAAGAAGAAAACAGACAGACAAACAGAAGAATTGGGACACAGGAACCAACCTGAAAGAGCTTTCAATGCCCAAGGCTGGAACACTTTGAGTAAGAAAATAAATAATGATAGTATTGGATTAAACCCAAAGAATATTCTGATATAAACAAATAATTGAATAAGTAATCATTTGTTTAAATTGAATAAATAAATTTGTTTAAATTGGTTGAACAAATAATCATGAAGGGAGAGACTACATCTTCCTTATGTAAGAATTCCAAAAAATCGATGTAGATATTACCTCTTCAAAGATGTAGAACTTAATTCCCTTCCCCTTGAATATAGGCCAAACTTAATTATTTGCTTCCAAGCAATACAGAATGGAAAAGAAAAAATATTATGTTTACAGTAGAGATATCAGGCAGTTTAATCAAGTTTAATATCACCAGTGATAAGTCATATTGGTATCATTATCCTCTAGGATGATGCAATGAGAAGGGTACCTTACCTCTGTAGTATTCCTGAAACTTCAGTGTAAGCATGAGGAAACATCAGACAAACCCATACTGAGGGACCTTCTAAAATATACCTAACCAGTACTCTTCAAAAGTGTGAAGGCTATAAAAAACAAGTAAAATCTGACAAAGTGTTACAGAATGGAGGTGTCCAGGGGATATGATAAAATGCAATGTGGTATCCTAGACTGGATCCTAAAACAAACAAACAAACAAAAAGGACATTAGTGGAAAAACTGTAGATAAAAGCATTATGCCAGGGCTACATTTTTAGTTTAATAAATATATCATGATTATAAAAACATGAAGAGAAGCTGGATGATGAATTGGGAACTCCCTATACTATGTTTGCAACTTTTTCGTAAATCTAAAAGTATTTCAAAAGAAATCATTTATTTAAAAATAGTTAAAATTTTCCAAATTTGGTGAGAGATATAAAGCTTCAAAAGTTTATTTACACAAGAAAAATACAAAGGAAAACATACCTAGGCACATCATTATCACACTACTGAAAAACTAAAAATAATCTTGAAAGTAGCCATTACAAAATGACATATTACACACAGAGGAACAACGACACAGATGACAGGGGGCTTTTTATCAGAATGATCTGAATTCTCAGAGAAATAATGAAGGCCACAGAAAACAGTGAAATGATACCTTTCAGGTGCAGAAAGAATGGGCAGGGGACATATTTGCTTCAAATATATTAGTCCTGAAATCTTACTTATATTATTAATTTATTAGAAAGTCTTTATTTTTGTACTTAGCAAAATGGCAGCCCATTCTTGGTTACTTTATCCAAAGTTTTGAATGACTAGAGGCTGAACTAATTTTTACTTTATTCAAGATTGGAATTTCCTATTTTTTTATTTATTATTCTATTTCAAAATAAATATATTCTAAAACACTAACCATCCCTCCAAAATATCTACTGGCTTCCTCCTTCAGGAGAAATTCTCAAGAATATTGGTTTTGACAAACTGACATAGCATGGAACCAGTTTTTTCCTCAAATGTTGGGGCAGGTGTTAAACTTTCCAGCCCTTCAGCACTCTTCTTTCAGCTCACTTTCATATCTCCCCGACTTGCTAAAAATTGTTCCTGGTACCCTTAAACAGTTAATAAACTTTGAAAGCTGATGTCATTTTAAACAGCAGAAACTGGCCAATCTAATGACCACCATTATCTCTGGTAAAATTTTAATCTTTGAGTTTAGGATATGCTTTTAGTCATTTTATTTGGTTTCTTGCATTTCAACCTTAAGCTTTTCCCCTTTGTTCATGCCTATTTATTTTTCTTTTACTTCAAGTAAAAATATAGTGTTAAAACAACATTGAGCTATATGTTCTAACTGTACAAGTACCAGCATATTCAGAGTTTAAATTCTCTCTGGAACCGTAACTCTAACTAGCATAAATATATGCTACAATAGGGTCTTTCACTACAAAACTCATACCCGTGGGGCAATGTCATTTATCACTGAGTAAATAACGCAAGATAACATAATGAAAAGGGGATTTTGCTTTATTCCCTTAACTATAAATAAAAATATGTAGCACTTTGCAGGATTACCACATGTGGTATGATATTAACTTAAAGACCAATCTTTAAGCCAAACTGTAAATAAGATAAACTGTGCTCTCTGGTCTCAAGTTTTAAACAGTCTCTCTTTGCTCTAAATTTACTGCTTTCAGGAAGCACGTAAGAGTGACTGCATATAATTTGTGATCATGTAATGAAAGACTCTATTGTGATATGTATATTCAAAAAAAAAAAAAAACCCCACTGGAGTTAATGCTGTTGTGGGAATTATAAAAAGCGCCTGTGTTGAAGATCAATGCAGTAAGGCCAAGTCAGTATCAGTCAAAGACCTTTTCCTGAACAAAAAAAGCAAATCACTGTCAGCTGTGGCTTGATTTATATATTATAACCAGTCAAGTGGGGGGAGGGGGTCTAAAATGTGAACATTGAAAACAAAAACTGATTTTATTCCATCAGTATATGTCTACCCTGAACTATGCTGAAACGTGATGTGATGAACTCTGGCTTCCCTGATGGCAGCTTGTGTTGACTCTGGCTTTGTTGATCACATCTTCGCACCCAGATGCCATTCCTCTTTGGTGCCTAATGTGTTTGTGCTCACATTATCAGCAGGCATTTGGGTTGCAAAGATAAGATTGGAAGTGATTTCACTCTACTTTCAAAGGTGAAAGAATGTATCCCTTTGATTGCTACTTGCTTGCAAAGTATAGCATGTTTCAGTTTTCTGAAGCGTACCACTTAAACTAAATTATAGCAGAGTGGTCAGAAAAGGATTCCTGGGAAAACTCATTACAGTTATAAAGAAATGGAGATTTCACTTTTCTACTCCATTTTTTAAGAGGTTATACCTGCCTAGGGGACTGACAATCAAGGTACTGGAAAGATTACAGATAATGAAATGATGCTCAGAGAGCCTAAGTGTCTGAGATTTCCAAGATGTCAACCCAAGCAGTTGAACTCCAGAGTGTTCTTAACCGAGATATCCATGGCCTCTATTGCACAGCAACCCAAGTAACCATGACATGCTATCTTATATCAATGTCACATGGAAAACCAAACAGAGGTCCACTACCTACCATAGCAAAGGCTAGAGGAAACCCACTGGCTGGATTCAGGGTGGTGAAGGTAGAGTAATTAGGTCAGGGAAGGGAGAGGCGGGCACAACAATAGACACACTACATCTCTGCCCAGCTCTTGTCTCATTCTAACACTCGAAAGAGTTCAATGAAAGAGGCAATAATGAACGCAAGCAACGATGTGAAGAAAGGGGAACCCTTGTCGTACATTGTTGGTGGGAATGTAAATTAGCACAACCACTATGAAGTACAGTATGGAGGTTCCTCAAAAAACCACAAATAGAAATACCGTATGTTCCATCAATCCCACTGCTAGGTATATACTCAAAAGAAAGGAAATTAGTATATCAAAGACATACCTGCACTCCCATACTTACTGCAGCACTATTCACAATAGCCAAGATTTGGCATCAACCTAAGTGTCCATTAACAGACTAACAGATAAAGAAAATGTGGTACATATACACAGTAGAGTACTATTCAGCAGTTAAAAAGAATAAGATCCTGTCATTTGCAACAATATGGATGGAAACGGAGAACATTACGTTAAGTGAAAAAAGACAGGCACAGAAAGACAAACTTCCATGTTCTCACTCATCTGTGGGAGCTAAAAATTAAAACAATTGCCGGGCACGGTGGCTCACGCCTGTAATCCCAGCACTTTGGGAGGCTGAGGCAGGCAGATCACGAGGTCAGGAGATCGAGACCAACCTGGCTAACACGGTGAAACCCCGTCTCTACTAAAAATACAAAAAATTAGCCGGGCATGGTGGCAGGCGCCTGTAGTCCCAGCTGCTCCGGAGGCTGAGGCAGGAGAATGGCGTGAACCCGGGAGGCGGAGCTTGCAGTGAGCCGAGATCACCCATTGCACTCCAGCCTAGGCGACAGAGCCAGACTCCGTCTCAAAAAAAAAAAAAAAAATTAAAACAATTGAACTCATGCAGATAGAGTACACTGGTAGTTTCCAGAGGCTAGGAGGGAGAACGGGGATGGTTAATGGGTACAAAGATACAGTTACAGACAATGTTGAGATACAGTATTTGATAGCACAACAGGGTGACTACAGTCAGCAATAATTTGTTTTACATTTTAGAATAACTGAGAGTATGATTGGAATATTCGTAACACAAGGAAATAATCAATGCTTGAGGTGATGGATACCCCATTTCCCTGATGTGATTACCACATATCATATACCTGTATCATAATATCTCATGTACCCTATAAATATATACCCAATATGTATCCAGAAAAATTAAAAATAAAAAAAGAGCTCAATGAAAATGAGAAGTCAATAGATTATTTCAACAGGTGGAAGTTTTGAAGCATTTTTCAAATTTTACAATGTTTAGAGCACTTAAAGCACTGTATCTGTATTTTTCATAACTTTGCTGAGTGTTTTCCAAAATTAGATATAATTTAAACTAAATAATTTTATCATAAATCCAATTTGTACCATATTTTATTCTTTTTTTTTTTTTTTTTTTTGAGACAGAGTCTCACTCTTGTTGCCCAGGCTGGAGTGCAATGGCACAATCTTGTCTCACTGCAACCTCCGTCTCCTGGGTTGAAGTGATTCTCCTGCCTCAGCCTCCCAAGCAGCTAGGATTACAGGCATGCACTATCATGCCCAGCTAATTTTTGTATTTTTACTAGAGACGGGGTTTCTCCATGTTGGTCAGGCTGGTCTCGAACTCCCAACCTCAGGTGATCCGCCCACCTTGGCCTCTCAAAGTGCTGGGATTACAGGCATAAGCCACCGCAACCGGCCCACCATATTTTGTTGTTGTTGTTGTTGAGACAGAGTCTCACTCTGTCACCCAGGCTGGAGTGCAGTGGCACGATCTCGGCTCACTGCCAAGCTCCGCCTCCCGGGTTCAGGCCATTCTCCTGCCTCAGGCTCCCGAGTAGCTGGGACTACAGGCGCCTGCCACCACACCCAGCTAATTTTTTGTATTTTTAGTAGAGATGGAGTTTCATTGTGTGAGCCAGGATGGTCTCAATCTCCTGACCTCGTGATCCGCCCGCCTCAGCCTCCCAAAGTGCTGGATTACAGGCATAAGCCACCGCGCACAGCCCCATATCTTATTCTTAATCATGATTAAGGATTAAGTAACCCCACTCCATTCCTCCCTCCCCACCATTGCCTTGTTATTCAGTAACATTCATTTTTACCGAGCGTGGACTAGAGGAAGAAGCTGAGTAGCCCACACTGGACCCCATGGTCACAATGTCAAAGCACTTCATTAATGCTCTCACTGGGACTCCCAAGTCCCTGCTCGCTTAACTCTGACCACATCTACCGCAGCATCAAGACTAGCTCCCAGGTATGCCAGCTTGCATTTTTCCCTGTTTGAGTCAACTGAGATTTGCAGATTCCCATCCACGTTTCCCCTCCTAATGACCTTATCTGCTGTGTGGGTAGTTACCTGGGTTCAATACAACCCCTGTCCTCACCCCCGGGTCCACTCCCATGGCCTCTGTCCTCCACTCCATTCCCAGCCATGGAACACTGCCATCTCCCTCCTCCCTCATTGATTTTCCCATCTTCCAGGTGGTAGAAGCCTTTTGAGTTGCTCATGATTTCCTATTGGAAAAAACAATAACAAAATGTGCTTCCCCTTGCTGGGCTCAATAGCTAACACTCTAGTTGTTGCTTTTGTTTATCTATCAAACTTTTCTGACCAGAAGGTTATAACCTTTTCTATTTTATGACTGCATATTTCTTAAACTGTTGAAATCTGGCATCTGATCACACCACTTCACTACAAGTTTACTTTCAAACATTCACAATGACTTACTTCTTGCCAAGTCTAGCTTAACCTCAGGCCTTATTTTCCTTGACTCTCTGTGGCATCTCATACTACTAACTTTCCACCACCTCCGATGATTCCTGGGACACAGTCATCCACATCTCCTCTTCCTCCTCTTCTTCTTCTTCTTCTTCTTCTTCTTCTTCTTCTCCTCCTCCTCCTCTTCTTCTTCTTCTTCTTCTTCTTCTTCTTCTTCTTCTTCTTCTTCTTCCTTCTTCTTCTTCTTCTTCTTCTTCTTCTTTTATATTGCAAAGTGAAAGCAAGTTTATTAAAAAAGTAAAGGAATAAAGGAATGGCTACTCCACAGAGAGCAGCCTGCATCTCTTCTTACATGCCTGTCTCCAGAACACTGGGTGCCTCCCAAGGCTTAGCCGTGGGCCCTCTTCTCTTTCTGAAGTCTTTCTCTTGCTCACATCTCAGGTACTCAACTCATCATTCTACAAAAAGGGTTCAACTTGCTATCCAGCTCTGATCTCTACATCCCTGCCTCCTATCTCCAAAGCAATGCTTCTCCAACAATCTGCGGTTATTTTTCCCCTTATACTTTCATAAAATATAATAAAAATAGATCACTAAAAAGAAAAAGAAAAAAACACAAAATTGCATGCCCCAAATTTGTATTAGATTCAACATAAATATAATCAGGGCAAACTATAGCATAGAAATAAAGAAAAGTGGCCAGGTGCAGTGGCTCACGTCTGTAATCCCAGCATTTTGGGAGGCCGAGGCAGGCGGATCACGTGGTCAGGAGATCAAGACCATCCTGGCCAACATGGTGAAACCCCGTCTCTACTAAAATACAAAAAATTAGCCAGGCGTGGTGGCGCGTGCCTGTAGTCCCAGCTACTCGGGAGGCTGAGGCAGGGGAATCACTTGAACCTGGGAGGTAGAGGTTGCAGTGAGCCAAGGATCGCGCCACTGCACTCATCAGCCTGGCGACAGAGTGAGACTAAGTCCAAAAAAAAAAGAAAAAAGAATTAATATAAACATTTCTAAATGAGTACCCTCTATTTCTGCACTTATTTCCTTGCAAACCAATTACTGTCTGTGGGTAGGCACTGGTTGGTGGGCTACTCATCAAGGAGCACAGCTCTAGAGGCCTTGAGGGCACCCCACTGGTCTGCTACCATCCCCTCAACACACACCAAAAGTTTTGCTTCACATTGACTCCTCTCTTCTTTGCAACTCGACCCAGTCAATGATCAACTTTTAAATTCTACTGCTTTAAATTCTTGTATACAACTCTTCTCTGTATTGACTGCAACAACTGTGACCCAGCAGCTAAGACCACCCACTTCAACTATTACACAACCACCTTCTAAGTAAGAAAGACTCCCTGTGTGGTCGTCAGTGCTATTTTTGAATACTTCCAGTTCTTTCTACCCAGCCCCTCCCCACAAACATAGAAGGTTTCTTGAACCCCTGTAACTGGTTACTGACATATGACTGCACTCTAGTGCTGAGTTGTAAATGGAAGTATGCGTGTCCCTTCCAGGCCTAGCATTTAATCATTAGTGCGTAACCCTCTAGAGTGCTCTTCTCTGCTCTCTTAAGGTAAACAAAATGTGACATGTTGGTTGCTCTATCAGCCTGGGTCTCAGAATGACTGTGATGAGCAGAGTCCCCAGTTCAGCTGTGATGGAATAGCATGACCAAGAAACGTACCTTCTTTTTTGGGGGGCCGCAAAGATTTTGGAGTTGTTTTTAATTACTGCTAACTTAATCTATTCTGACTTACATAACCTGTCCAAGTCTCTCCTCTCTATAGAACCATACCACTAAGAGTAAGATTCCTGAAGCGCTAATTTAATGTCACGTCCCTGCTTTTAAAAAAAAAAGAAGGGGGAAGGCCGGGCGCAGTGGCTCACGCCCGTAATCTCAACACTTTGGGAGGCCGAGACGTGCAGATGACGAGGTCAGGAGATGGAGACCATCCTGGCTAACACGGTGAAACCCAGTCTCTACTAAAAATACAAAAATTAGCCAGGCATGGTGGCGGGCGCCTGTAGTCCCAGCTACTCGGGGGGCTGAAGCAGAAGAATGGCGTGAACCTGGGAGGCGGAGCTTGCAGTGAGCCGAGATCGCACCACTGCACTCCAGCCTGGGCAACAGAGCAAGACTCCGTCTCAAAAAAATAAAAAAATAAAAAATAAAATAAAAACAAAAGGGGGAAAAAGGCTCTGAATGAATTTCCATGGTTTAAAGAAAAAATGCAAAATCCTTACCATTCACAACTCTCACCAGCCTATTTTTTCAACCTTATCCTATCAGACCAACCTTCTATTACCTGAATTTGCCAGGCTCATTTCCAGCCACCACCCCACATCCACCCCAACCCAACAGAGAAACACTTTCTCACTCTCTCTCTCCTCCTGCCACCTCCCCATCTTTAAGGTAACAATCAATTGTATCCACTCTGTGAAACTTTCCTCACCAGCCCTATAACAGCTGATGCTTACTGAGTTCTTATTAAGCGCCAGCCTTTGTGCTAGGCCCTTTCAATTATTAACTCATTTAGTCTTCACAGTAACTCTGATATGGGTACTACTATTATTAAACTCATATTACAAATAAGGAAACTAAAACACAGGAATTTTCCAGCTTGCTTAAGGTTACACAGTTTGTAACTGATGAAGCCGGATATGGACCCAGCAGCCTCTGAACCACCGCCCTCTACTGCTTCTACAACATTCTCATCTCTCCTTTCTCTGAGCTCCCATTATACTATGCTGAACTTTCCGGCATGTGATCTTGTGTCCTGCATGGCTGGTCACTTTCATGTGTGCAGGCCTTATTTACTAAGCTAGACAGTAAACTCGAGGGGTGCAAGGAGCCACTTTACCATTCTTTCTATCACTCAATAAGAAAATGCTCCCAAAAGAATCACTTGTGTGATAAGCACAGTTCTGCTGGAAGGGGTATGCATTAATCATGTTTTTTATTTTCTATATTTTATGATGTTTTGACATCTTGGAGCCTTGCTAATCCTGGAGAAATTGCTCCTCCCAGGGCTAATTCCAAGAGATAGCAAAGAACTTGCCTGTGAGCATGCCTTTCATAGGCAAACCAACCAATCCACAGTCCACAACCACGTCCTTATCTAACTCTCATAGCCCAAGCAATGTTGCCACTGTCCTACATCACCCCACAGCCAGGTACTACACAACCAGGGACCACCCCTAGAGCCCTCCAAAATTATTCAAACTAGCCAATCCTTCATCTGCTCAGCCTGCTTGCCTTGCCTTTCCCACAGAAACCCCAATAAAAGCTCCTGCCCATGCTTCCCCCAACTCTTTCTGCCTCCTGACCAATCCCGGTGCTTCCTCATATGGCCCTGTGTCATATGAGGGCGTGATGCACCCCCTCCTTCTGGGAACTATAATAATAAACTCTTCTTTCAAAAGCAGCTTGTTTCTGTGTCTGTCATTATGCCATACCTGATTAGAACAAATCTGAGGTACCTTTTAAAATAGGGCATCAACTTATCTAGAGGTCCTTGGCAATGCAAACTCCACCTTCAAGATGGGGAGGGCTCTCGTGGTTCTTTCCTGATTTCCTCAGTCTCCACTAGTGGTAGAAAGGAGGGGTTTCAGGGGGTAGAAGAACAGTCCAACCATTAGAATAGGTCTGGTGAATTTCACGCCTGGCGTAACAAGGATAGACGCCTGGTCTGGCTTCCAGTTACATCTTAGCGGTTACTATTTAGCAGTGGACTGATAACTACAATTGTAAACACTCCAAATCTGTTTTTTTTTTTTTTTTTTAGACGAAGTCTCGCTCTTGTCCCCCAGGCTGGAGTGCAATGGCACGATCTCGGCTCACTGCAACTTCCACCTCCCGGTTCAAGCAATTCGCCTGCCTCAGCCTCCCAAGTAGCTGGGATTACAGGCGCCTGCCACCACGCCTGGCTAATTTTTGTATTTTTAATAGAGACAGGGTTTCACCATGTTGGTCAGGCTGGTCTCGAACTCCTGATATCAGGTGATCTGCCCACCTTGGCCTCCCAAAGTGCTGGGATTACAGGCGTGAGCCACTGGGCCCAGCCAACACTCCAAATCTTTAAACTGCCCTAATCTTTAACCAAATCTTTAAATTGCCCTTTATTTTTCCATAAGGATTAGTAAGAAAATCCTTAACCCCAAAAGGGTCTGAAGACAACCACCAGGACAACAAGGAAAGTTGGGAGCTAAGGAAAGTACGGCCACGCTGCAGGCAACCTTGGGAAATACAGAATTCCAGGAGATGGGTGGGTGGAGGCAGCTCTGAGAGGAGAGGAAGCCAGATGAGCCCTGCAAGCTGCCTTCAGGAGGAGAGCAGTTAGAACCTGACATGGACTTGAGACGTAGTTTCGGTCATGAGTGGCCCAGGAGCTTTCCTGGCATTCTTGCTCCTAGACTGACCAGTATGAATTCATGCTTAATAGACACTTTCTGAATAGATATTTCAATCATATAAAACTGAATGTAGTTTTATTATTCATGGGGATTTAGTTACAGTTCACTTTGTCCTTATCATTAATTTAAAATATTTTTCTCTCGGGGCACAGTGGTTCACGCCTGTAATCCCAGCACTTTGGGAGGCTGAGGCGGGCAGATCACGAAGTCAGGAGATCGAGACCATCCTGGCTAACACAGTGAAACCCCGTCTCTACTAAAAATACAAAAAAATTAGCCAAGCGTGGTGGCGGGCGCCTGTAGTCCCAGCTACTCGGGAGGCTGAGGCAGGAGAATGGTGTGAACCCGGGGAGCGGAACTTGCAGTGACCGGAGATTGCACCACTGCATTCCAGCCTGGGTGACAGAGCGACACTCCGTCTCAAAAAAAAAAAAAAAAAAAAAATTTTTTCTCGTGTCCTTTTCTGTATCTCCTGTAGCACAGGTGGTACAAAACTGTTCACAGTGCTCTGACGTTCTAGTGTTCCTATGGATTATCTACACATTTAGCCATGCTCCTCTGAAAACTGCCAGAGAACTCCCACTACATAAACACTTCATGTCAGAGGCCAGGAACAAGGCAGGGACATATTCAGAGAGTGGAAGGCCAGGAGAATCCCATTCACCCAAAACTTCCCCAGGTGTTGTCCTGAGCAGGCAACAGGAACCTAGAATGCCTTAGAGAAACCAGGTGAACCAGAGTCTTTCTCCTTTGGGAATTCAGTGAATTCAGAACTCCTCTATTCAGAAACCTTCGAGAAGGCCCTTGACCTTCAGACACTCATATTAACAAGTAGCAACTGCACCAAACAACTATTGGCTGCTTGCTATGAGACAGGCTAGGTACATGAAGTACACTATTGCATTAAATCCTCACTACCCATTGAGGTATGTACTGTCATCTCCATCTTACAGATAAGTAAACTGAGGCCCAGAGAAGTTAAGATACTTTCCTGGGTTCACAAAGATGAGATGGCAGAAGTGAGATTCCCCTGGTTTGGCTCCAGACCCTGAACTCTCAGCACTATACTCTACTGCCTGAACCCCAGTCCAAGCCTAGATCAAAAATGGCAGTTTAAAGCACAGAGCAGTACATTCCATCCTAAGCTGAACCATAAGCTGAACCAGACAGGCAAAAGTGAAACAGGCCAGGAACTCCCTATATCCCCAACCAAATACGGATATTCACCACAACCAGAGACTTCTCCCTCACTCTTAAGCACACCACATCTTGTTGCTTATTGGCATGGCAAGTTATACATATTGCAGTCTTATATTTTAAGAAGTGACTAAACTTTACACATTATACCAAATGGAAGGTATATTTTAATCCTGATCTAATAAAACTTAGCTATATAAAATTGTATAATATCAAACAGCACTTTACAAATTTATACACTGTTGTTAAGGCTAAAATAATGCATTAATGCTGATGCAATAATTTAACATTCCATATATCCTGAACAGGCAAAATACAATCCAGAAACCATTCTTACCATCAGACACTGGACTAGATATTCTAGGAACTGAAAGATAGTGGAAAGGTACGTAAGAATGAAAAACTGGGCTGGGCACATTGGCTCACACCTGTAATCCTAGCACTTTGGGAGGCCAAGGCCAGAGAATTGCTTGAGGCCAGGAGTTTGAAACCAGCCTGGTCAATATAGCAAGACCCCCATCTCTACAAAAGAAAAATTTTAAAATTAATCGGGCATGGTGGCATGTGCTTGTACTCTCGGCTACTCAGGAGGCTGAGGCAAAGGATCGCTTGAGCCCAGGAGTTTGAGCCTGCACTCCAGCTGGGATAGCAAAGCAAGACTCTGTCTAAAAAAAAAAAAAAAGAAGAAAGAAACATTTAAAAAACTCCATGTTTTTGGCCTACTTATAACCCAACAAAATTAACAGCCTGTTGACATATCCTTTCACTCCAGTTTCTCCCCACTAATACCCAAAGGAAGAATAAGATTTCTCTAGACAAGCTCTGAATGGCTGGGAGGGCTGTCATTGCCTGAGTAGTCTCTTTAACAACTGAACAACCTCCATTCTTTCAGCCAACTCTCACATGATACAGTTTCTAAACCCTTCATAATCCTAGTCACATGCAAGTTCAGTCACTGTCCCCACTGCAGAATGGTGGGCCCAGATTTTGAGCACCACAGTTGAAATAAGGTATGAGGAGAGCAGATGCAAAAAGAAAGGACCTTAATTCCATGAAGTGCTTTGCGCACTGTGGGCCCAAGGTAAGTACTATTAAACACTTTTATGGATATCATTCAATTAATGTAGCCTTTAAAAATAAAAAGAATTGGTTAAATATTTAAAGATGAAGGTGGTATCAGACCACCCAGTGATTTTTGTCATGCTGGGATAAAAATTCACAAAACATTTTAAACTCTATTAGAACTAATATAATTTATTACTGTCCATAAATATTTATGTGCTGGAAAGAGGATCTAGATTAATAGAGTTGGGTTACAGGGTTCGGTAGAGTAAAAATGAAGAGATTGGAAAAGAAAAGAAAATACAGACAAAAATACCAGCTTTTTCAGTAAGAGTTCCTCCTCCCCAGAAATGAAGACCTAAAGAATACTATTTTTAATAGAAACTATTTTGAAATATAGTCCTTAAATAAGTCATGTAAAAAGATTTTTTTCAATATCAAATGTTCTGCTATGGAGAAAAAGTAGCTGCTCTAGCTCTTAGAAGAATGTATTTCACTAGCCCAAAGAAATTACAGATACAGACTCCTCAAATCCATGAACAGAAGGGACTCTAAATCCAGTCCCCACTTCCTATAGGAATCCCCTCTAAGACACTCTACAGAATTATCCAGTGATGATTTGAAAAGGCCCAGATATAGTTAATATTGTTTTAAAAAACATACGCACAGCAAAACAACCAAATGACCATCAACTGATGAATGGATCAACAAAATGTCCATCTACACAGTGGAATATTATTCAGCTGTAAAAAGGAATGAAGTACTGAAGTACCGACATGCCACAACCTGGACGAACCTTGAGAACACCATGAGACGTGAAAGAAGGAAGATACGAAGGGCCACATATTCTATGATTACATTTACATGAAATGTCCAGAATAGGCAAATCCACAGGGACAGAAAGTAGTTGCCAAGGAGTGGGATAAAGAGAGAATGAGGAATCACTGCCAATCAGTACAGGGATTCCTTGAGGAATGATGGAAATATCCTAAAATTATACAGTGGTGATGGTTGCACAATTCTGTAAATATACTAAAAATCAATAAATTATATTCTTTTAAAGAGTGAATTTTATGGCATGTGAATTATATCTCAATAAAGCTGTTACTTTAAAATCACTCTCCTTGGAAATTTAGCACAGTGTTTCTCAAAATGTAGTCTGAGAACCACAAGCCCAATAAACAACGTTGCAGGTTGGGGGTGGGCTGGTGTGAGTGGTGCCTGTTAAAAATGCAGATTCTTGGCTGGGCGCAGTGGCTCACACCTGTAATCCCAGCACTTTGGGAGGCCAAGGCAGGTGGATCACGAGGTCGGGAGATCGAGACCATCCTGGCTAACACGGTGAAACCCTGTCTCTACTAAAAATACAAAAAATTAGCCAGGCGTGGTGGTGGGTGCCTGTAGTCCCAGCTACTTGCAAGGCTGAGGCAGAAGAATGGCGTGAACCCAGGATGCGGAGCTTGCAGTGAGCCGAGATCGCACCACTGCACTCCAGCCTGGGTGACAGAGCGAGACTCCGTCTCAGAAAAGAAAAAATGCAGATTCTTGGACATGCAAGGATAGCAGCCAATAATCTACATTTTACACAGGATATCAAGATAATTTTTATGTATCTAGTGTTTCTGAACCAATGAGCTACTTAAACCAACTCTTGCCATCACAAAGCCATGAAAACAAAATTTCACTGGTCAATGCATATATAAATATTAATACAATCAAGGAATAAATATTTAAAACGAAAAAAGAGGCAAAGTGAAAAGCTCTCTTGTATTATAATCTGGCAGAATTTAGATTCCAGACCAGGGTGAACTGTAGCCACAAATGGGGGTATTCTCCACCTACAGGAACAATGTTGCATGTTACTGGTATCTATAACTGAAGCCGTTTTTTCCGTCCTTCAACTTGCAACAGCATTCCCTGCCATCCCTATATAAACATCAGAAGATGTTCTAACATATAATGAAGTTTTCACTCATTCTTTCCCAATATTTTGACTTTGCCACTACAATTAGGTTGAATTGGCTGGGCCAGTGGTTCAAACACAGACTACTGGGCTCTAAGAATCTGCATTTCTAACAAGTTCCAATATTAATATGCTGGTCCAGAGACCAAACTTTGAGAACAGGCTTAATCTAACTCTGGTCTCCTCCCAACCAGTACTATTTAAAATCCACTGTAGAGTTCAGTGATGCTAAAAATGGCTGCATCTGGCAAATTCTCTGGCCACTTACTGCAGGGCTTCCTGTGTAGGACTCTTGCTGTTAAGTATATTGAGGAAATTCTCATTATTGAAAACTTGTATATGGGTGATTAGCAGGCCTTTTCTTGGCAACTCCAAGTATAAGCAGGCTTCCTTATCCCTCCCCCAATTGCTGGCCTCTGTCTGACCTTACAACTCCCACTTCCTACACTGCACCAACCATCTTTCTGTCCTTCTCTGTAGGACACTATACTTCCTACAACAGGAAAAACTGTAGGAAGGGCAAGAGGTCCCTCTGTTCCTGTCTTAGGCAACTACACTTCCTTCAGCCAGAAAGCAAGACAAGCTCCTCCACCCTAGGATTTATTTGGTGATCATGTTCCCGGCGCTGCAGCTGTGCAGATGAACTCGGCGGGGAGCACTGTATCTACGGGCAAAATAAGTTCAAGTATAAACTCAGAGGATTGCCAAGGCCAGTAAATAAATCAATCAATAAAAATAAATAAATAAAAGGCATTCAGATCTCAATATTTATATTCTAGTTCTTTGTGGGAATAAATATAGAACGCACATTTCTCCATTCAGAGGAAGATCCAGACTTTACACACTGCAAATGGGTGCCCCTTTCTCTCTAAATGGTTTTGAATCCACCTCATCAAGGTTTAAAATATACTCCCAGCACCAGATTCTATGTGGTAAACTGAACATGTATTCAGTTCATCCTTGCCAAGACAAAATATTTCAACAAATTCCTGGAAATTGAAAAGCACCTGGGATTAAGGTAAGAAAATGCATTTGGTATAGCTTAAATATCTTTAGATCTTCAGGAGCTCAATCATCTTTTAAATTTAAACAGGCAACTGACACTTAATTTGTAGGTCATATTGAAATGAATTAGGAAGTTTTAAAGGTAAGTTTCAACAGTTTATTTTCCTTTAAGATTCCATTTCTTATAAAGGCTAAGATTCCATTTCTTATAAAGGCTGAAGAAAAAAGTGTAAACCTAGAGAACAAATACAGAACTACACCAATACAGAAGGAACCTAAGGGTATGTTTAAAGTGCTTGCCATGAGCTGGTTACATGGTGTAAATACTACATAACATTACAATTCGCCATGTGGTGTAAAAAATAGGAATTTCTAAAACCATCATAAGAAAATGACTAGGCCAGATGCAGTGGCTCACACTTGTAATCCCCGCACTTTGAAGGTCAAGGCAGGTGGATCACTGGAGCCCAAGGGTTCAAGATCAGCCTGAGCAACACGGCAAAATGTCATCTCTAAAGAAAATACAAAAAATTAGCTGAGCATGGTGGTGCGCACCTGTAGTCCCAGATACCCAGGAGGCTGAGGCAGGAGGATCGCTTGAGCCTGGGAGATTAAGCTTGCAACGAGTTGTGATCACGCCACTGCACTCCAGCCTGGGCAACAGAGTGAGACACTGTCTCAAAAAAAAAAAAAAAAAAAAGAGAAAGAAAATGATTAAACACAGCATATACAGTAACCATGATATTTCCAGAACCTGAAATACTCTCTTATTAGAAAAGATGTTATGCCATGTTCCAAAACAAAAAAAAAATTTGTTATAAACTAACAGTCAAAGTCCTTGGGCATCCACTTGCTCAAACATGACCACTGAAGGATCTTGATTTGGCCAAGATTGCAGACAGCACAGAGACTGCTGCAGACAGGACACAGACCTGTGCTATCTGCCACTAGAGAGCAACTGCTAGAATGTAATGCTGCTGCTTTTTAAAGTGTTAAGTTATTTGATAAAACATAGTCTTCTGTCATGCTCTTGAGTTTATATTCTGTATTTAGTATAAATGTCCATTTTCATGGTCTGGAGAGAACAACCCATTTCTCCTTTGATGTGCCAGATCCTAAACACCAAAACAAATCAGGTCCGTATGAAATCCTAGTCATCACTCTTTCTTGAGGTAATATCTTTTTCTTAGAAATCCTCATATTTAAGTATGTGAATAAGGTAATAAAATATCATTATTAAACACCAATAGGGAATTTACTGCCTATCACAGGAAATTCCTTGGTAGAAGACACTTCTTATACCCTATCAAATAGACTAGATTCATGAAAAATTTGTATGAGAATCAAGTTAAAACTCCAAGGCTTTTAATGCCACCTACTTACTGTTTTTCAGTGACAAGACTAATGATGTAACAACAAAACCTACATCAGCTTGTATCTGTGGATAAGACAGTTGTGTGTTTTTAATGCTTTGTAAAAGAGATGGGAGTTAGTACCCATTCTTACTTGATAAATAATGTAGGTTATGCTCATAAAGATAAGGTAAAAAAAAAAAAAAGTTGACTGAAAGCATGGATTATCAAACATGGGGAGAATATTAAAAGGCATATTCTAGAAGTTGCTTACATCCTCTAGAGTACACTGTAATTAGTTCCCAATTAACACTGTACATATGGATATGTTAAAAACGAATATGGAACAATAAAAAGTAAAAGAGAACAGGCTGGGCGGGGTGGCTCACACCTGTAATCCTAGCACTTTGGGAGGCCGAGGTGGGCAGATCACTTGAGGTCAGGAGTTCGAAACCAGCCTGGCCAACATGGTGAAACGCCACCTCTACTAAAAATACAAAAATTAGCCAGGTGTGGTGCCAGGTGCCTGTAATCCCAGCTACTTGGGAGGCTGAGGCAGGAGAATTGCTAGAACCAGTGAGGTGGAGGATGCGGTGAGCAAAGATCATGCCATTGCACTCCAGCCTGGGCAACAAGAGCGAAACTCCGTCTCAAAAAAAAAAAAAAAAAAAAAAAAAAAGGCAAAAGAGAACAGACTAGGGAAAAAAGGCAGCGGGAAAAAAAACCTTCTAAGAGTTGTAAAATTTAAAGATATGTTGACATTTCTTTTACCAACGAGAGACTTTATAATCAGATGCCCAAATGCAAAAGAACTGCTCTAAAAGTATATCACATAGCACAGAAACCAGGGCTTTTTGGAGGCCTAGCAAAAAGATGGCAAAATCAAATCAAGAGAATACTGAAGAACTATTCACCTAAAAAGTACTATTTAAAAAAACAAGTTGGGCCGGGCACGGTGGCTCACGCCTGTAATCCCAGCACTTTGGGAGGCTGAGGCAGGCGGATCACGAGGTCAGGAGATCGAGACCATCCTGGCTAACACAGTGAAACCCCGTCTCTACTAAAAATACAAAAACTAGCCGGGCATGGTAGCGGGCGCCTGTAGTCCCAGCTACTTGGGAGGCTGAGGCAGGTGAATGGCGTGAACCCGGGAGGCGGAGCTTGCAGTGAGCCGAGATCACGCCACTGCACTCCAGCCTGGGCGACAGAGCGAGACTCCGTCTCAAAAAAAAAAAAAAAAAACAAGTTAGATAAGTCTCTTGACTTGTTAAAACACTGCAAGAGAGAAGTAAAAGTTGGGGGAAATGATTATGCTAGAAAAGAGCTGAGAAGCACTTACCGGGCGGAGTGAGAAAACAAGCATCCAGAAAGCCTTAGTCCTGGTGTCATTTCAGAAACTCTGAGGCTGTCCCGCTGCTGCTTTTCCAACCTGCTCCCTAACCACAGGTAACATTATCTCCATTTCCCCACTCTCAAAATGACCTACTCAGCGCCAACAACCTTCGCCTTCACTGCACGTAGCAAATTAATCGTCTTTTTTTTCTTTAACATTACAAGACATGCTTTACTTAGTATATAAATTTCTCAGTGTACATAATAGTATAATTATATTAAACAACCAGTCAGAATTACAACCACCGACCCAACTATGTCCTAATTCTTCATAACCACTGTGATGATGACTACACAATCCTGAGAAAACCTGCAGCAGAAACTAAGGTTGAAAACTAGTTTCTGAATACGTCTGAGTTACGCCTCTTATTTAGGCAACTATTTCATCCTTTTTGCTGTTTTTTAAAAACAATTTTTACTTGTAGAAAAAGTGTTTCTTCTCATTCTGTCCGAAGATAGAAAGAGAGATCCTATATTTTGCCATTTGGTATAAATCTCAATGTAAAATAGAGGTTTATTCTCAAATAGCATGTAAGTTACACGCTTTATGAGTCAAGAAATAAAAAACATCACTTTTCAAAAGAATTATTCAACAGAATTAATGGAGGTCAGGCTGAACAATGGTCACTACGCCTGGAAGTGGAAATAATCACTGCTGTTAGGAAACAGGCCTGGATGTCGTTTCTTCTTCACTCTCAAGGAAATGCATAATGATCTCTGATATTAATCTGTTTATAAAATTTATACTAGACAGAAGAAGACCAATGGTCCATTCTTGACTTTTTTTTTTTTTTTTTTTTGAGATGGAGTCTCGCTCTGTCGCCCAGGCTGGAGTGCAGTGGCGCGATCTCGGCTCACTACAAGCTCCGCCTCACCAGTTCACGCCATTCTCCTGCCTCAGCCTCACGAGTAGCTGGGACTATAGGCGCCCGCCACCACGCCCAGCTAATTTTTTGTATTTTTAGTAGAGATAGGGTTTCACTGCGTTAGCCAGGATGGTCTCGATCTCCTGACCTCGTGATCTACCCGCCTCGGCCTTCCAAAGTGCTGGGATTACAGGCGTGAGCCACTGTGCCCGGCCCAGACATTTTCATTATGTGGAAGAGCTCCACCTCTGACATAATTTCAATAGTCTAACCTCCAAGCACAGCCTCCCAGTCTTCCTACTCTTTCACTTGCTTACTTGCCAGCTCTTTCTTTTTTCATCGAGACTCCAGTCCCTTAGCTTTAACATTTTCTCCAATCCATCTGCTTCCTCTGACTCTACGGCAGTGGTTCTCAATTGGGGCTGATTTTGCCCCTCAGAAGACATTTGGCAACGTCTTGAGACATTTTTGATTATCACACTGGAGAGGTCTGCTACAGGCATCTAATAGGCAGAGACCAGAGATACTGCTAACATCCTACAATGCACAGGACAGCCCCCCACAGCAGAGAATTATAAATGTTTCAGAAGTAGAGACTCCCTGCTCTATGGTCTTCTTTTCTTTCTTTTTTTTTTTTTTTTAAGACAGGGTCTCATCGCTGTGTCTCCCAGGCTGGAGTGCAGTGGCGCCACTACAGCTCACTGCAGCCTCGACCTGCTGGGCTCAAGCTAATCCTTCCATCTCAGCCTCCCCCAAGTACCTGAGACTACAGGCGTATGCCATCATGCCTGGCTAATTTTTGTATTTTTTGTAGTAGCAGGATTTCATCATGTTGCCCAGGCTGGTCTTGAACTCCTGGGCTCAAGGGATCCTCCTGCCTTGGGCTCCCAAGGTGCTGGGATGAGTGAGCCACAGTGCCCCCAGCCTCTATGGACATCTTTAGAATAACTTAGTTCATTTCTTCAAACACTCTTGGAACATTTTAACCTCAAGTCTCTTGCTCTTTCATCCTTCTGACAGAACTTTTATAAAACCAAACCTTTAAGCAATGGAATCATCCACCTTCTGTACTTCTAAACTACTAAGCTCAACAAAAGCTGAATAAATATCACGATCACAAGAATATCTGACTCTAGATATCCATAGACTTCAACTTTGGTGGGACACCAACTTTCCTAGACAGGCAACCCTTCATGTTTCTCTCTAGTCTCCCCATCAAACCCTGTCCTTTTCCCTCAGTGATTATTCTAAACTTCTACCAACTTTCCTCAATCCCTATCCCAACAAATCAATGCAATGTCAGCAAATTCACCTGCTGCACTTAAGAACTTTTGCTCCATCACACAAGAACTTCCACACATTTCTTCCTCATCCCACACACTCACTCACGTCTGTGCCCACCCTTCTCCCCATCCCTCCGAGGAGAGTGGAAGAAGTGTCCCTCGTGCCCCGCATAGCCTGAAGGTGGCCTCTGCTCTGGAGATCGTCTTTTGGTGGCCTCTGGGACCTTGCTTCATCAATCATCCAGCCCTCTAAATCCTTGACCTCAGCATCTTCCTGTTTCCAAGCCCTTTCCACTTCAGAAATGTGAATGTTCCAGTCTCTTCTTACAGGAAAAACCCACAAATGAGCAAAACCCTCCCTTAAGTCCACATCTCCCTCTAACTCTTCTTTATCTCCTCACAGCCAAATTCCTTAGAAGAACTGTCCTCGACCGGGCACAGTGAGGTCAAAAATCTACTCGGCATCCTGAGTGTTTAAGAAGGCAAGAAATTGTGTAGTACATTTTTAAAATTTCCATCTCAAAGAGTCAATATAATTTTCATTTCTAAAGAAGTAAAGCTCTCAACTGTAAAATTACCCATTCCCTGAGGACTCCAAACAGCAGGGTTTTACTGCACAATCTTGTTTACCATTTATCTCATTCTTAAAGATAAGGATGGTGTGTGTGTGTGTGTGTGTGTGCGCGCACGCACGCAGGAAGGATCACAAATTAAGCTTTCCAGGTGTTTTAACTCCAGGAATATGGGAACTTAATACAGTATTAAATATATTAAAAAGTGTTAAATCATTTGTGTAGGTGAACAAACTCATAAAATTGTGTGCAACTATTGTAAAAAGCCTAAAATTTGAGCATTAGTAGAGTCCTTTAAGAAAAGTGCAGGCTTTGAAGTCATATTCAGACCTGAATTTAAATCTTGATTTTGCCATTTAGTTAACTGTGAATTTTTAGCAAGTCAATTTCATATAACCGAAACTCAATTTCCTTCTCTATAAATTGGGGGTAATAATTCCTAACTCACGAGGTGGTTGTATGAAGTAAGGAGAAAACATATGCAAAGTATTGAACACAGTACCTGGGATAAAGCAGATGGGCCAACAGTAAGCAACTATTATTATACCCTAACCTTATTCTACTTTGTCCCCCAAATATTGGAATAATCTAATCTTCCCAATTAGCAAGTCATTGGAAGGCTTCCCAGACTTATACGAAGCACAATATACACTATTCAAAAATGGAACAGACTAAAAGTATTTTAAAAATACAAAACCAAACAATCAATGAGATCAAGGATTTCAGAATTCTGCTTGTCATCCCATACACTCAGCATCTATTCTGTCTGGTTTTGTAATAACCCATATTATTTCTTTATCAACCATATGAACCTTATTGTTGTTTTTTTGCGATCTAAACATCCCTAGCGGGTTATGTTACTTATTTTGAGGGCTACCTTTGCAAGCGTAATTGTCATCATTGCACGAAAACCAAAAAGAAATCAGGTACAAGGGGCATTTTATGCAATGCTATTAACTGTTCCATGCATCTCAACAGTGGATTGGAGCCTAAGTGGATCTTTTATTATCACAATAGATAATCATAATCACATTACTGTGCCATCCCCTCCCCGCCTATGCATGCGTTAATGAACAAAACTCCAGACTAACAGTATGAATGTTCTATAGGGACACCAAAACTCAAAATGTGGTGCTCTCAGTAAAGATCCTCCGGGGGAGGAAGAGGCGGACGGGTTTCACTGCAAGTGGAAATGAATCGAATCGAAACTGTTCTGCCTACTTAAGACTGGAGATGAGCCCTGTGGGGCTAGAAGCCGAGACCGGCAGGTGACCGAGGGCCTGGAGGGAAGAGACGAAGGAGGAGGCACCCAGAGGCTGAGAAAGGTCTGTGCCGCCGGGGAGAAGACAGCCAGAGCCCGTGGCCACCTCTACAGCTGAGGTGGTAAGATGTGACCGCTCCGCCCAGTCCCCAGGATGGGTTTCAGCCCCAGGAGTCTGGGAGAACTGAGGAGGGGATGCGGGTCCTCGCTGGTCGAGCAAAAGTGAGGGTAAGGGACGGTTCCCCGTCGCCTTCAGAACGGAATGATGCTGTCCCCGCCGCCATCCCGACGCCGGAGGAGAGGAAGGCAGGGACCCAACAGGGAGCGAACAGGTTACCTGTCTCAGCCGCGTCCCACGGGTCACCACTTCCGCAGACTCGGGGTTACTACGGGCTACCCCGGCACGCGCCGGGTGACGTCATCCACACGCGCCCGGGGCCGCATTCTGCCTGGCCCGCCTTCCGCTAGGCCCGCCCCCTTAGGATGAGCGGGCGAGACCGCCCGGGGGAGATCTGCGCAGGCGCGGAGCTGCCGCGGTCATAGGAGGGCGCGAGCAGCTTGGCTGGCTAGGGCTTGTAGAGTTGCCCTGGTACCCTAGTATTCCTAATTGCAAAATCTTTATGAAGCTTAAGAAAAAAATCACCAGCCTGGGCAACCTGGGGAGGCCCCGTCTCTACAAAAAAATTAAAAAATTAGCCGAGTGTGGTGGCGTGCACCTGTGGTCCAGCTACTATGGAGGCTGAGGCAGGAGGATTGCTTAGGTCCAGGAGTTCGAGGCTGCAGTGAGCTATGAACGTGCCACTACATTCCACCCTGAGCCACAGAGCAAGACCCTGTTTCAAATAAAATTTAAA
Source organism: Pan paniscus (assembly GCF_029289425.2). Classification (NCBI taxonomy): domain Eukaryota; kingdom Metazoa; phylum Chordata; class Mammalia; order Primates; family Hominidae; genus Pan; species Pan paniscus. The sequence continues at coordinate 44,724,926 of NC_073260.2, forward strand.
AAAAGTTACTGAAATACAGATGTGCAGTTTTATTCCTTAGCCTAGTCTCACCTCTGCTGCATGTGACTATTGTTCACATATTAATTCCACCACAATTTAAGGTCCTCCTGTGTGCCAGGCAAGCACCCTTAACAAAAGCTGGGGAAACAACCAGGAACAAGACAGACGCTGTGCCTTCCCTCATGGGGATTACTTTCTAGTTGAGAAAGCAAACATTAAATGTAGAAGGAAAGGCCGGGCGCGGTGGCTCACGCTTGTAATCCCAGCACTTTGGGAGGCCGAGGCAGGCGGATCACAAAGTCAGGAGATCGAGACCATCCTGGCTAACACGGTGAAACCCCGTCTCTACTAAAAATACAAAAAATTAGCCGGGCGAGGTGGTGGGCGCCTGTAGTCCCAGCTACTCTGGAGGCTGAGGCAGGAGAATGGCGTGAACCCCGGGGGGCGGAGCCTGCAGTGAGCCGAGATCGCGCCACTGCACTCCAACCTGGGCGACAGCGAGACTCCGTCTCAAAAAAAAAAAAAAAAAAGTAGAAGGAAAATAAGTTGCTGAGAAATTAAAGGAAGACAGGTGACCTTTTGATTTGAGATGTCAAGAAAGTGCCCTCTGAAGAGGTTCAGTAAACTGAGAAGCAGCCAACTCTGTGGAGAGCTAAGGAAAGAACAGCCAAGAGAAGAATCTACATGTGAGCAAGCAATAGGGAAGGGGCAGAATGTGGTGCCTTGGAGAAAGTGAGAAAGTAGGTCATGGGAAGAACAGAGGATGAGATCAAGAAGGCAAGGAGAGTCCCCATCATGCACAGACTCTCTGGGTCCCTGTGAGGAATACGAGTTTATTCGAAGTGTAAGGGGAAACTAGTGAAGAGTTATCAACACGTAAGTGACAGGATCTAGTTTTATAACATCACCCTGCTAGCTGCTGTGTATACATGAAACTTTTGAGAAACAATTTAAAAGGATGCAAAGAGAAGAGTTGCTTTTGCAATGAGCAGGTAAGAAATGATAGAAATGGACAAATTTCAGGAATAATTCTGAGGTAGATGTGACAGACTTGGAGATGAGTTTAGATAAGGGAGATAAGGAAAAGAAAAGTGTCAAAAATAATTCTTAAATTTGGGGCCTAAGCAAATAGCTGGATCATATAGCTAAAACAAGGTTTGTTTCGCCTCCTTTCAAACTTGATTTCTTTGCTTGTTTCCAAGTCAGTCCTCTAGGTTCTCCTGTCACCTATCTTTCCTCAGTTTCTATCACTGGCTTCCACTTTCCCTTTTCCTGAGCTCTTTTTTCCCTTGGCTTTCTTAGGCTCCATCAGAGGCTGCAAACCCCAAAGCCTACAGCAGCCGGGCAGTTAACACAAAGGAGTGAAGCCCAGGGATAGAGACTGTGGTGATCTGGAGCTCGTGGTCCCTACCACAGCTCTGTTGATTTTTGCCAACCAGGAATGCTGACCCGGTGATGTCAGATCCCCTGCTTAAAAGATAATCGAGGGCCGGGTACAGTGACTCACGCCTGTAATCCTAGAACTTTGGGAGACTGAGGCGGGCAGATCACAAGGTCAGGAGTTCAAGACCAGCCTGACCAATAAGGTGAAACCCTGTCTCTACTAAAAATACAAAAATTAGCCGGGCGTGGTGGTGGGTGCCTGTAATCCCAGCTACCCAGGAGGCTGAGGCAAGAGAATCGCTTGAACCCAGGAGGCAGAGGTTGCAGTGAGTCAACATCACGCCACTGTGCTCCAGCCTGGGTGACAAAGTGAGACTCCATCTCAAAAAAAAAAAAAAAAAGAAAAGAGAAAAAAAAACACCAATCGATATACAGATATTTACATGAAATCTCACAAATTTTAAACATTGCTCACTAATTCACATTTTATTAAACTTCTGTTTTGGACCAAACAAAACACATCTGCTGTCCATATGAGGCCTGCAGGCCTGCACAAACTTTGCCTCCTTGATGTGTATTTTCCCAGGGTGGTGACTTTGTCTCTCGTCAGGTGACTACCACCTGTAAGTTTGTAAGCTGACAATTCCCAAGTCTATCTTTCCATTCAGACCTGTTTAAAAATTTCTTATTCAGGCCGGGTGCGGTGGCTCATGCCTGTAATCCCAATGCTTTGGGAGGCCAAGGCGGGAGGATCACCTGAGGTCAGGAGTTCGAGACCATCCTGGCCAACATGGTGAAACCCCGTCTCTACTAAAAATACAAAAATTAGCTGGGCGTGGTGGCCACCTGTAATCCCAGCTACTTGGGAGGCTGAGGCAGGAGAATGGTTTGAACCTGGGAGGCGGAGGTTGCAGTAAGCTGAGATCATGCCATTGCATTCCAGCCTGGGCTACAGGGCAAGACTCTGTCTCAAAAAAAAAAAAAAAAAAAAAAAAAAAAAAAAAAAAACCTTATTCAAATATCTAGATTCCACTTAAACGTCGGGCTAGCATTTAAAAACCTGAACTCGTCCTCTGTCCCCACCCCCAAACCTGACCTACTCATGTATTTTTGTCTGAGTTAATAGCATCAATATCCACCCAGTCACCCAAGCCTGAAATCCAAGATCATCCTAGACTTGTCCCTCTTTGTCATCCCACAGTCCAATCAGTATTTATCACACCTGCTCATCACCTCCATCCTTAATAACTCTTGCACTGGCTCAAGACTTCATCTTTCTTGGGGAACCTCAGTTTTTTCACTTATAAAATGAGAAGATGGAACTAGAAGATTCCTAAGGTGTATTTATTTCCATCTTTATAGCCACCAAACATGTCAGAATAGTTGCCTGGAATTTGGGGTTTTATCTCATTGGGTTTTTTGTTGTTGTTATTTTGCCTGGCTATTGTAATGCCAAGGATATTGTGACCAGGTTGACAGGGAAAACTGGACTTGATAGAAATAAATACAAAATGAAATTAACAGTGGCCAAAACTGAACACAATTTAGTTATAAAATTAAAGCTGACTGAAAAATAACTGCGGATTGGTAACATTGAAAACAGGAAAAATTGGCTGGGCGCGGTGGCTCACGCCTGTAATCCCAGCACTTTGGGAGGCCTAGGCGGGTGGATTACGAGGTCAGGAGACCAAGACCATCCTGGCTAACACGGTGAAACCTCATCTCTCCTAAAAATACAAAAAAAAATTAGCCAGGCGTGGTGGCAGGCACCTGTAGTCCCAGCTGCTCAGGAGGCTGAGACAGGAGAATGGCGTGAACCCGGGAGGCGGAGCTTGCAGTGAGCCGAGATCGCGCGACTGCATTCCAGCTGGGCGACAGAGCAAGGCTCCATTTCAAAAAAAAAAAAAAGAAAAGAAAACTGGAAAAATTGAGAAAAACAGACATGGTAAAATGTGTCACTTATTTTAAATTGATGAAAAAATCAATAAAATCTTTTTGACAAGATTTAGATATACAAAGTTTCAGCGGAAAAACAACTGGTCTTGGTTAATTAACCACAAAAGAAAACTCATAATGTCAGAAACTCTAATGACTATAATTTGTCATGAAGTCAAAAAATAATGCTAAATTGTAACTTCAATGGGAAGCTTACATGTAAAAGAACTGGAAATGATTCCAGTGAAAATAATTCTAGTGAAGTAGAAAAATGAGAAACAGTTATATAAATGTTATATAACAGTTTGTATGTAATATAAAATTTAAAACATAAAATATTAAAATGAATTTTTTATAAATTTACAAAATGAAATTTGCTCCAGGACATACTTTTATTGATGCAAATCATTGATGCAAATATAATTTTGATTTAAATGTTTGTGTTTATATATACAAAATCAACACCTCACGGAGTCAAAGTGACATGAGTCAACATCTTGTATTCATTTGGTTACTCCTGAGAATACTAAGTGTTCCACTTGCAAAACTTATATTGATGAGTATTCATGTCGCAAGCAGAGATATACCCCTAAGGTCTGGGCTTAGGAATGTGTACTCCCTAGTGGATGTGATTTTCATTAATGGGTTGAGATATGATTTTCATTAGTGACTTTTTTCCCCTCTGATGCTGTCAGCTCCATGAAATCTACTCATATCCTCACCGAGATTTAGTGCATTGGATTAAAGTTCAAAAGAATTTCAGACAGAATTAGCCCAGATGAACTAAGTTCAACAGAGGAGAGGATGACAGAGATTGCTGGCCGGTCCTCAATATCCAGTTGTTGTTGTTATTTTATTGTTGTTGTTTCATAATACTAGAACGCTCACATTCTAGGTAATAAAATATCTTTATCTAATTCTAACATGGCCACTCAGAAGAAAGACAACATTTTTCAGCCTCCCTTGCAGCTAGCTGTGGCCCTGTGACTATGCACTGGGTAATGGCTGTAAGAGAAAGTATCATGTAGCAAGGTGTGGCAACCATCCTTACCAAACAGATAAGACAAAAGTTTGTCTTCTTTTTTTCCATCATCCTTCCTTTTGATTGAAATGCAGATGTATTGGTTTGTCTAAGTAGCCATTTTAGATCATAATTCAACCCTCAGAGCATTAGAGGAAAGCAGCAAGATAGAAAGAGTTCGGTCCCTGAGGACTTCGTGGACAGAGCTACCACATAAGTTGCACTTTAACCAAGATAAATAAGCTGCACTTTCATTTAAGTCACTTTATTTTGGGTCTATGTCTTCCACCAAATCTAATTCTAACTGAATCTAACTGAAGGACTAGGAGTCAAAAGAAAAATACACAGTAAAGACATTTGCAAACTTCACCCAGACTGAAACTGTCTTTGCAAAGATTATGACAGTGGGAGAAATCTAGCATGGTTGACTCCATCTTGCTTCCAGCCTCACAGGCTGGCTGTCTTTGCTCACTCCTGGGTGTAGGCCAAGCTAACCATGGGAGGAATTTATAGTTGAGCTTCGAAGCAAAGATGGTCCCTCAAAGTCCTCTTTGTTCAGGGACTGAAACTGCCTTTGTACAACTAACAAAAGGCCACTAGGTTAGGATTGTGGAAGGGGCCTTAATCTGCTAAGATGTATGTGTAATTAAACAATAACCAGCCATTGTTCCTTAGCTTGCTTTCTTATAATCCCTTACTGCTCAAAAGACATAAAGCTGGAGGTCATAAGATTTGGGACCTCCCCAATTGCTCCTGTAGATAACATCATTATTGTAGAACCTAAGACTGGCCTTTTAAGATGTTTTTCAGACTTTTGCTTTATGGGACCAACTGACTCCACCTGGACACATCACCCATGACTCAGCCAGTCCTGTGGCCTCACCCAGAAACTAACTCAGCACACAAGGACTGTTTTCCACACTCCTATGATTACATCCCCAACCAATCAGCAGCACCCATTCCCTAGCCCCTTGCCCACCAAATTATCCTTAAAAACCCTAGCCTTGACCGGGTGCAGTGACTCATGCGTGTAATCCCAGCATTTTGGGAGGCCGAGGCAGGTGGATCACAAGGTCAGGAGATTGAGAACATCCTGGCTAACATGGTGAAATCCTGTCTCTACTAAAAATACAAAAAATTAGCCGGGTGTGGTGGCGGGCGCCCGTAGTCCCAGGTACTCGGGAGGCTGAGGCAGGAGAATGGCCTGAACCCGGCAGGTGGAGCTTGCAGTGAGCCGAGATCACTCCACTGCATTCCAGCCTGGGCAATAGAACGAGACTCTGTCAAAAACAAAAAAACAAAAAAACAAAACCCTAGCCTTGGCCAGGCGCAGTGGCTCACACCTGTACTCCCAGCACTTTGGGAGGCCAAGGCGGGCGATCACCTGAGGTCAAGAGATCAAGACCATCCTGGCCAACATGGTGAAACCCCATCTCTACTAAAAAAACAAAAAATTAGCTGGATATGGTGGCGGGCACCTGTAGTCCCAGCTACTCGGGAGGCTGAGGCAGGAGAATTGCTTGAACCCAGGAGGCAGAGGTTGCAGTGAGCCCAGATCATGCCATTGCACTCCAGCCTGGGTGACAAGAGCAAAACCCCATCCAAAAAATAACCAAAAAACAAAATCCTACCCTCTAGGTTCTTGGGGAGACAGATTTGAAAATTAATTCTCATCCTTCTACTTGGCCAGCCCTTCAATCACTGTAACTCTTTATTTGCTGCAAAAACCTGCTGTTCTGAGTGCATTGACTTTTCTGGGCAGTGGGCAAGATGAACCTGTTGGGTGATTACAAGACCTGAATAGCATGAAAGAGCCTCTTGAAGAAAGTGGTGGCTCATTTCCGGTCCCAGACCACGAGACCAGAAAACAAAGGCCTGGAAGATATGTTGCCTGAAGGCAATAACTCCTAAAATTAGTTTCTTAAAGCAAATTCTTAAGCAAATACTTTGTAGCCTCACTTATTGTATCCTACCCAGTATCCCCTCTTCCCCCTAGTAATAGAATGCTGATTTTGTGGAAGAAAATCCGTTGATCTCAGAGAATATAGACCCCCTCCTCCAACCTCAATGGATGAATGGTTATAAATCTGAGGCAGTCATGAAATCTCATTGCCCTCTGTCCTGTATTTATGGTCCTAGTTTATTTCACAGCTAAGGGTGGCCCTGTGACACAGTCTGGCCAATGAAATGGAAGGGGAAGGCTCCTAGGGGATTCTGGGACAGATGTTCCCTGCTTATGAAAAGACAGTCATAGGGCCGGGCGCGGTAGCTCACGCCTGTAATCCCAGCACTTTGGGAGGCCGAGGCGGGTGGATAACAAGGTCAGGAGTTCAAGACCAGCCTGGCCAAGATGGTGAAACCCCATCTCTACTAAAAATACAAAAAACTAGCTGGGCGTGGTGGCGGGCGCCTGTAATCCCAGCTACTCAGGAAGCTGAGGCAGGAGAATCGCTTGAACCCAGGAGGTGGAGGTTGCAGTGAGCCACGCGCGTGCCACTGCACTCCAGCCTGGGTGACAGAGTGAGACTCCGTCTCAAAAAAAAAAAAAAAAAGACAAGCCAGTGAAAAAGAAGAGCTAGCTGGCATAGTACTCTTCCTCTCTATTGCTTGTGATGCCAGCCTGGGTGGGGGAAATGCCTGAAACACCCAGCAGCCATCTTGTGAAAGCAGGTGGCAAGCATGAGGGTGAAAAGTCAACAAGTGAGGAAGGAGGAAGGAGGCAGAGCAGGAGCAAGAGATCCTGAGTCATTGCTAGCATTGTTGAGCAGCTGACCCAGCCTGTTAGCTCCCTCCAGACTTCTTAGTATAGAAACAATGTTGCTTCTGGGTTTAGCCCCTGCTAGTAGGATTTTTGTTGTTGTTGATGCTTGCAATTATTTTGTTGTTGTGGCTGCTTGCAGTTTAAAAGCGAGACAGGGAAAATTCCAGCAATTTTTTGTTGTACATTTTCCTCTTCACTCTTTTCCATACCAACCCTTGTTTTCCATGCTTAAATACTAACTGCTGATGCTTCTGCTGTTTCACCTTGTTCTTGTTCTTCTCACTTCGGTTGTTGCTACCATCTTTCTCTTTTGAATATGCTAGAGAAACCCTTCTCCATGAATTTAAACTATCTTTACAATACCCCTTTTGCATAGCTCTAATACCAACCCAGTTTTTGGTATGCTGTTCACATTGTTTTAGGCTGAACCACAAACAGTTCACAGGAAGGAAAGGGGTCTTTGTGTACAATAGAAGATATAGTTGTGCCTTGCCTTGTTATAGGGACTTCAGGATTTCTGGGTGGGAGCAGGCCACTAAATCTCCACCCACTAAAGGAAAAATCATAATTATTTATTTATTGTTTTGAGACAGAGTCTCGCTCTGTCACCAGGCTGGAGTGCAGTGGTGCAATCTCAGCTTACTGCAACCTCTGCCTCCCTGGTTGAAGTGATTTTCCTGCGTCAGCCTCCTGAGTAGCTGGGACTACAGGCGCACACCACCACGCTCAGCTAATATTTGTATTTTTAGTACAGACAGGGTTTCACCATGTAGGCCAGGATGGTCTCGATCTCTTGACCTCATGATCTGCTTGTCTTGGCCTCCCAAAGTGCTGGGATTACAGGTGTGAGCTACCGTGCCCTGCCAAATCATATTTTTGACTCTGCCACTATCTATATGACTCCAGCAACTCACTCGACTTCTCTGAGCTTACATTTTTCTCAAGTGTAATGACAGAATGTCTCTAAATGATTTTTTAGGATGTGGGAGGGTTGAAAATTTCAAGTTTCTACTCTTATAACTACCCCTATATACAAAACATAGTTGCATAAGCCTTTAAGATCTTAGAAGAATTTCCTTAAGGATAAGGAAATTTGTCTAAAGCCTGTCTGCCAGGTTTCTGACTCACCTAAATGTCACCATAGTCTGGCCACATGATATGGTTTGGCTCTATGTTCCCACCCAGATCTCATCTCGAATTGTAATCCCCACGTGTGGAGGGAGGGAGGTGATTTGGTAGAGCAGCATGAGGGGAAACCACCCCCCATGCTGATAGTGAATGAGTTCTCACGAGATCTGCTGGTTTTGTAAGTGTTTGACAGTTCCTCCTTCACAGGTTCTCTTTCCTGCTGAGTTGTGAAGAAGGTGCCTGCTTCCTCTTGCACCATGATTGTTAAGTTTCCTGAGGCCTCCCCAGCCATGCAGAACTGTGAGTCAATTAAACCTCTTTCCTTTATAAATTACCCAGTCTTGAGTATTTCTTTATAGAAGTGTGAAAATGGGCTAATACCCCACATGTCATACCAAAGGGAGTGAGCCTGTTCAAACTTCACTTGGGTTTGCATGTCATTATCTCCTACGATGGGAACTGTTGCAAAAAAAATTCTCTCTAAAACTCACTGTGGGTTGATGAGAGACAAGTGGGATGAATGTGTCAAAATAGAAACGCAGGATTTGAAATATTTGCAAGTTTCTGGGAGAAAAATCCTACTAGAGTAGGATGGGCGGTAAATAAAAGTCGAATACGATGATGAGTTTACAGCCATGAGCTACAAGTCATCTCAGTGACTTGGTCAAAATGGGTTGGAGAGATTACTGTAGATTTTATATATAGCCATATAGCAGTTTTGGCTACAGGTTCTATCACTGTGGAGAGTATTGGTGCCAGATGCAAGAAGTAAACAAGGAGAAAAATCTGGCTCAAAGGGACAGAGTCATTTCCAAGGGCACTGAGACTGAAAATGATGTTCTTTTTACTAAAAAGTAAAAAATAAGAGACATAAGGAGATGTCAAAGTATTGTTGCCAAAGAGGATGGAATGTCATGATTTCTGGAAAGAAAGAAAGTGAAGGAAGTGGTATTCACAATGAAATCTTTGTTTATACTTGGGAAGGGGGCAACAACAGTTTTCAGAGGATTCCAATGAAAGTAAACACTAGGGGGCCAGGCGCGGTGGCTCACACCTGTAATCCCAGCACTTTGGGAGGCCGAGGCAGGTGGATCACAAGGTCAAGAGATCGAGACCATCCTGGCCAACACGGTGAAACCCTGACTCTACTAAAAATACAAAAATTAGCTGGGCGTGGTGGCGTGCACCTGTAGTCCCAGCTACTCGGGAGGCTGAGGCGGGAGAATTGCTTGAACTCAGGAGGTGGATGTTGCAGTAGCTGAGATAGCGCCACTGCACTCCAGCCTGGCAACAGAGCGGAACTCCATCTCAAAAAAAAAGAAAGTAAACACTATAGTGGTTCAGCCATGGGTGGCACAAAGCCTCTGGCTTCGAGAAAAGAGAATCTAGTCCCTCTACCCCCAACTCTGGTCTATCTTTTCTTCTCTAACACTACTGAGCTTTGTAAGAATGGGTATGTGTAAGATTTAGCATTAACATATTCTTGCTAATTACATGTGTATCGTTACATTCATTTTTTTTTTCAGCAACTTTGAGTGCTGCTATGTATTAGGTGTATTTCTGGGCTCTGGGGACACAAAGATGAAAAAATGTGTCCCTGACATCAAAAGAACTCCAGTCTACTGTGGAAATAAAAGTAGTTTATTGCATTAGCAATCAGAGCCTTAGACTTTGCCCTATATAGGTACCAAATAGCAAAGCTAGGATGGCAAGAAAAGACAAACCAACCAAGAAATGGAGATAAAATGGGGGAGGGGAGATGGATGTTGAGAAACCAAGAAAGCTGGAGACAAAGTACAGTGGATGAGGTCAAAGGGAGATAGATGGCCTGGGGTGTCCCTAGGATAGTCTTTCTGGTGGGCAGAATGGGAGAGGGAAATGTGGATTTGCTAGCTTCAGACTAACATGGAGCAGCTGGCCTTAACACTGGGCACTGCCTGGCCTCTTGAAGGTGCTCAGTGCATTTTTATCTATTCATTGAAAGAATGGGTGAATGAAACATAAGACTCGGTCAGGCGCGGTGGCTCACGCCTGTAATTCCAGCACATTGGGAGGCCCAGGCAAGTGGATCACCTGAGGTCAGGAGTTCAAGACCAGCCAGGCCAACATGGTGAAACCCTGTCTCTACTAAAAATACAAAACAATCAGCCGGGCATGGTGACATGTGCCTGTAATCCCAGCTACTCGGGAGGCTGAGGCAGGAGAATCACATGAACCCAGGAGCTGGAGGTTGCAGTGAACCAAGATTGTGCCACTGCATGCCATCCTGGGCAACAGAGCGAGACTCCATCTCAAAAAGAAAAAAAAAAGAAAAGAAAAAAGAAACACAAGACTCCTGTATGACTTCTGTTTTCATGTTCTTGGGAGGCAGAAAAGCAGACACATGAAAAGAAAAATGTTTCCCACGGGTGGAGCTAATGGGAAGCTTATTCTATCTAAACCCAGACATTAAGCCAGTACAGAACAGTATAATATTTCACCCAAGCACAAACCCAACAGCATAGCTTTGAGAGGACCCAAGCAAAACTGTCTTTGGTGGGCCCCATCACAAGGGACTGAGTCCCAGCAACATGGGCATCTACCTTGTAGGAGGACTCCTCCTGGACATGCTTGTGCAAATGAAAGCACGTTGTCCTGACCATCAATGCAGTGTTGGAAACGGACAGGATTGGGGTACATTTGCCCACTAGAAGCCCAATGATTTCACAAACAGTAGCAAAAACTTACGTTTGTCCCAACCTAGAGAAACATTACTCCTAAGAACGTGTGGGATTCATCTGGACTGAGGCTTTTCAAAAGTCACCAAACTTTTCTAATTCCATCACTGCCAGTAACAGCAATGTTTTGTTTTGTTTTGTTATGTTTTGAGATTGCCCAGGCTGGAGTGCAGTGGCACGATCTCAGCTCACTGCAACCTTCGCCTCCTGGGTTCTAGCAATTATCCTGCCTTACCTCCTGAGTAGCTGGCACTACAGGCGACCACCACCACGCCTGGCTAATTTTTTTTTTATTTTTGGTAGAGACAGGGTTTCACCATATTGGCCAGGCTTGTCTCGATCTCCTGACCTTGTGATCTGCCCACCTCGGCCTTCCAAAGTGCTGGGATTACAGGCGTGAGCCACCACGCCCGGCCACGGCAATATTTTAAAGATTCTGACTATAATTCCTACTTAAAATATAAACACTTCCATATAAGGATTGAAAAACGCTCATCTCTTGTCTCCTGACAAAAGGTTGGATGCTCGTATTAGTTGGGACTCTGGTTTGAAGAATCATGTAAGTTAAATTTATTACAAAATTTATTATAAAAATGCTGTGGTGACTCAGAGACCAAGAGCAGGAATGCAGCTGGGTCAAAGGAACCCTGGGAGCCTGCAGAACTCTCTCTTCTCCTTCTCTGTCTTCTGCTTTCAGGCATTTCTGCTTCACTGTCCTTTCTTCTTAGATGGACTTTCCCTGAATCTATAGCCATGCATTGGGCAAAGATGGTTATCTCAGAATCCCCAAGTTTATATCTCTTCCTTCTAAGGGATACCAGATCTCTTAATTCCAATTCCAAATTACTGAGAGAAGGAATATATTTAAGACCATTTTAGGTCAAGTGTCTACCCCTAATTCAGTCAGCTATGGCCGGGGGCAGGTCACACGACACAACTTTGGCTTCTGAGTACCTTTCTTTAGAAGGCGGTGGAGGAAAGGGTGTTTCCTAAGTCTGATATTTTATTGCCAAGAGCATGAAAATACCCCATCAGCAGATGAAGCAAATTCCCATGCTCATCCTGCAGAATTTCTGGGTAACTGGTGGCATCTCCTACGGCGATACGAGAATGCTGGCTGATGGAGAGGACAGCGATAAATCTCGGCAGCTTGACAGTATCACTGCCTCCTTCCCTCTCCCACATCCCTGGAAAAATTTAAAGTCTGCAGATTACCAGATGGGACCCCAAGTTAAATGCCTGCATACTCCCTGGGTGTGTATAGCTGCACCATTTGGTGCAAGAATGACTCTAGCAAAATAGTTTCAGTGAGGTTTCTTGTGCCAAGCCCTATTTTACTACTGTTGCCAGAAAAGTAATGTGATGACTTACTTCATAGAGAGGCATTGAGATTAGAGTCTGGGCTACATATGTTCTTTGTCCTGAACTTTGGTTTCTTTTAAATCATTAAAACCTAATTTGAGGGAAAAACATCCTTGATTTTCAAGAAATGAAAAGATAAAGTCAAGGAAAATTATAAGCATCCTCTCTTTCTATATTTACCTCTAGCCTTTTCAGAGGAAGGAGCCCTCTCATAAAGTTGCGTGTGGAATGAGATGAACATTCCCCAACATTCTCATCACCAGTGTTTGTATCTTTTTAAAAATCACGTAGCGCCTTATTGCCAACTGAGTTTTAGAGAGCAGGAGTCTCACTGTGAAGTCACACTGGAGAGGCTCTTGGGAGATTCTTTTGAACACAGAAAAAAAAAATGTATGTGTTTCTCCAGAATGTCTCCAGTTTTCCATCAGTGCTTTTGGTTTTTGTTCAGAGAACTTGTTAGTACATTCTGTATTTTCTTTTGAATGAATTCAAAGAAGAGCAGACATTACTAAATCATTTCATTGATTGAAATGTGCCCAGAAAAGGCCTGTGGCCAAAGAGCCAGTGACCGTGACATCTTTGAGGAGAAGTAATGTCTGTAAAGATAATACGTATGTAAGAGAAATTTCAACCATTAAACAGTGTCTTCCTACATGAATAATGAATGAATAAGGATACGATTATGGAACTACTTTTGATGCAATAATTATGGCAGAATAAATGGTTTCTTCCTCGTGCTGTGGAAGTGAATAAAGAGTTGTCTTCTTTCCCCTTCCCAAGAAGTCTTCATGTTCTGCGTGCTTGTTCCCTAGCCTAGGAATGGATTTTTTGTTGAAAAGCTGAAGTGTAAGGCACCTGGAAATCAACTCTCTACCATCCAGCAAGGAGAATGGATGATGGGAGGATGGGACTAGTAATGGGCTTAAGGCATAGCTGGCCAAGCAGGGAGAGCAGTGGAAACCTTATCCTACAGAGGGGCAATGACAGCAGTGGAAGGTCAGATCAGCCTGTGGAAATGAGGGCTGAGGAGCATTCCAAGAGGGACAACATATGCAAAGATCCTGTGGCCGATAGATGCATGGTACATACAAGGAACTTGCATAAGAGAGGAGGAGCAAAGCAGACAGAAGGTCTGAGGGACCAGGCTCTACAGAGTCTGTTAGCTGATATTAAAGATGCTGGTCTTTTTCTTGAGAACAAGGAGTTTTAAGCAGGGGAATGAGACAATCCTATTTGCCTTACAGGCATTTTAGCTTTATAAATTATGGATTATGATTTATACTTTATACAGCAATTCAATAAAGAAGATACAAAGCAGCGTTATGGAAATAGCTCGGAGGAAGCTTAGCAGCCCTATAATCATTTTCAGCCACCCCAAATGAGCATACATTCTTATCTGAGACAAAAAGAGCAGTGCACCTATTGTGGAAATGCAGCTTCTGCACAAGCCCTTAGGCACTCCATCCTAACACCTGGCTCCACCCATATTCCCCTAGGCCCCGGGAGGTCACCTCCAGACAGTCTTCTTATGTGCCCACCAGCTTCCTGTTTACCACTCCATAAGGACGTTCTCTGGCCACTGGCATCTGTTTGACCTGTGCAGAGAGGTTTCATCTCATAGAAGTGACACTCAGCCAAGAAGGACAGGAGTTGGGAAATTAAGCCCAGCTTCCTCGCCCCTGTCTCAAATGATTCTGAGTTATTTTTCACAAAATCTCTCAGAGGATCCCCAGCAGCATGGAGCCTCAGTTGCCCACAGAAGTAACCTGACCATTAATTTACCCTTTATTGCTTTTTCTCCCTTCCCTACACATATTCCCTAACTCTCTCTTAGTGCTTCCTGGATCAACTTGTATATAAATTACCTGCACCTAAATTTTTGTCTCAGAGTCTGCTTTTGGGAGGACCCAAACCAAGACAGCTCTTACCCAATACAGTCTACTGCCTCTCTTAATAGTCACTGGAAATTTTCCCAAAAAATTCCCCCCGCCCTTTTTTTTTTTGGAGACAGAGTCTCACTCTGTCACCCAGGCTGGAGTGCAGTGGCGCGATATTGGCTCACTGCAGTCTCGACCTGCTGGGCTCAAGCGAAACTCCCACCTCAGCCTCCCAAGTAGCTGGGACTACAGGCACACGCTACCACACCCAGCTAATATTTTGTATTTTTTGTGGAGATAGGGTCTCGTCATGTTGCCCAGGCTGGTCTCAAACTCCTAGGCTCACCAATCCGCCCACTGGGATTACAGGCATGAGCCACTGCACCTGGCTATATTCCCTTATTATCAGATCAATTTAACGAGCATTTAATAGGTAACATGGCCCTGTATCTGTAGGTACAAAGGAGCAACTTATGACACCTATTTGGTCCATGACTTTGGTCAGAAGGTAAGAACTCCAAAGAGTGAAAAAGGAATAAATGGCTGGGCGCGGTGGCTAACATCTGTAATCCCAGCACTTTGGGAGTCCGAGGGGCGTGGATCACGAGGTCAGGAGTTTGAGACCATCCTGGCCAACATGGTGAAACCCCATCTTTACTAAAAATGCAAAAATTAGCCAGGCATGGTGGTGTGTGCCTGTAGTCCCAGCTACTGGGGAGGCTGAGGCAGGAAAATCTCTTGAATCCGGGAGGCAGAGGTTGCAGTGAGCCAAGATCGCTCCACTGCACTCCAGCCTGGGCAACAGAGCGAGACTCCGTCTCCAAAAAAAAAAAAAAAAAAGAGTTCTAATTCCTCCTCCACATCCTCACCAGCATTTCCTAGGGCCAGTCTTTTTTAAATTTTAGCCATTTTAATAAGCATGTTGTAATATTATCAGTGATTTTAATTTGCATGTCCATAATACGAACGGTATGTAGCATCTTTTCAAGCCTTATTTGTGCACGTGGTATATGTGCAATCCATATACCCTCTTTGGTGAAGTATTTGTTGAAATCTTTCATCCATGTTTTTGGGGTTGTTTTCTTATTACTGAGTTTTGAGAATTCTTTAAGTATTCTATATACAAGTCTTTAATCACATATATGCTTTGAAAATATTGCTCCAGTATTTGTCTTTTTATTATTGTATTGTATTTTATTTCGTTTTTTTTTCCGAGATGGAGTCTTGCTCTGTTGCCCAGGCTGGAGTGCAGTGGCATGATCTCAGCTCACTGCAACCTCCACCTCCTGGGTTCAAGCAATTCTCCCACCTCAGCCTCCCAAGTAGCTGGGATTACAGGTGTGTGCCACCATGCCCAGATAATTTTTTGTATTTTTAATAGAGACGGGGTTTCACCATGTTGGCCAGGCTGCTCTTGAATGCCTGACCTCGTGATCCACCCGCCTTGGCCTCCCAAAGTGCTGGGATTACAGGTGTGTGCCACCATGCCCAGATAATTTTTTGTATTTTTAATAGAGACGGGGTTTCACCATGTTGGCCAGGCTGCTCTTGAATGCCTGACCTCGTGATCCACCCGCCTTGGCCTCCCAAAGTGCTGGGATTACAGGTGTGAGCCACCGTGCCCGGCCTTGACTTTTTATTGATCTAAAATATTTTTCAAAGAACATTAGTTTGGCTGGGCACAGCAGCTTATGCCTATAATCCCAGCACTTTGGGAGGCCAAAGCAGGAGGACCACTTCAGTCCAGGAGTTTGAGATCAGCCTGGGCAACATAGTGAGACTCCATCTATACAAATAAAAAACAAATTAGCTAGGTGTGGTGGCACACACCTGTAGTCCCAGCTACTCAAGAGGCTGAGGTGGGAGGATCACTTGAGCCCAGGAGGTTGAGGCTGCAGTGAACCCTGATCGCACCACTGCACTCCAGCTTGGATGATAGAGCAAAACCCTGTCTCAAAACAAAGAGCATGAGTGCATGAGTTCTTAATTTTGGTAAAGTCCAGTTTATCAATTTTTTTCTCTTATGACTCATACTTTTGGGGTTGTATCTAAGGAATCTTTGTCTAACCCATAGTGACAAAAATTTTCTCCTACGCCTTTTTCTGGAAGCATTATAGTTTTAGGTATTACATTTAAGTCTATAATACATTTGAAGTTAATTTGTGTAAAGGAAGATGGTCAGCAGCAGGCAGCTGTGTAAGGCAGATAGCGAATCAGCCACACCAAAAACAAGATGGATGGAGGTGGAGAACTGGAAACTGTGTCAAGGGCGACCGAGCCCTGTTTCTGGTTTGAGAAAGTCCCACTTATATTTGAAGTGGATGCAGAGGCAACAGAAAATTATGGTTTTTCACTACAGAAAGGAAATGTACCCAGCATACACAACCTGGCTCTGCAGGGAGTATACATATGGTCATAACGACGTGGGTGCTTGATTACTGATTTCACTAAAAGTAATAGAAAACTCCAAAGGGAGAATGAGAATAGTTAAAAGACTAAATCTTCTTCTTTCTTCTCTCAGAAGAAACTCAATATGTAATGCCCAAAATTGAGAAATCAAGACCTAACAGCAAGAGACTATTTTGAGTGATCGGAAGAGAACTCCAGGGAGGGCGGCTTCTGCTGGCTACTTGGCTCTAGGTACTGAGTGGATCTAGGGGATCAGGAGGGAGCGTGGCAGAAGCCAGCTGCGTTTCATTGTCAGCCTTTTAGTATTGTTTGATTTTATTTTAACAATATATATGCTATTTTGCTTAAAATAAAAAAATAGATGGCCGGGCACGGTGGCTCACTCCTGTAATCCTAACACTTTGGGAGGCCGAGGCAGGCGGATCACGAGGTCAGGAGATCGAGACCATCCTGGCTAACACAGTGAAACCCTGTCTCTACTAAAAATACAAAAAATTAGCCGGGCGTGGTGGCGGGAGCCGAGATCGCGCCACTGCACTCCAGCCTGGGCGACAGAGTGAGACTCCATCTCAAAAAACAAACAAACAAACAAACAGAAAAATAGATTTGGAAATACAGGTATTCTTATCAGAATTTGATAGTTTTGTGTTTTTTTGTTTTTTTGTTTTTTTGTTTTTTTTTCTAGTAAAGTTGAGCCTTTTTAGTTCAATAGTCTAGTGAAGGACAGAGCTAAATGAAGCTTTTCAAGATGATTAAATCAACTAAGTATAGAAAATGGTCCTTTAATTAATTGACTAACTGTTGGAATTATAAATATCACATAGCCCCACAAGTAGGGTTGCCAGATTTAGCAAATAAAAATAAGTATGTCCCATGCAATATTTGAGATACTTATACTTTAAAAAGTATTTGTTATTTCTCTGAAATTCAAATTTAATTTAGCAGCCTAAATTTTTACCAGCAACCCTACCCCAAAAATAGTAGGAGTCATGAAAATTGCTAGAATGGGACATAACGGGGAATGAGAAGTGGAAGATTTTTCACTTACCCATCCTAGATGAAGGTGGCCCAGTATTGATCTCAAGATATTTCTGAGTGAGATCCCAGTGGTGAGGTACATTTTTTTCCTTTGTTCATTCTAGTCTTCCATGCCTCCTATAACCAGTTATAGCAAGTGCATTTGTAATAGAAAGTGGTCAAGTTGCAATCATAGAAAATGACTGTTGGCCTTCTAGGAAGATAATGAACAATTTTTAAGGGCTAAACCATAGAGCAATCAGAAATGGAACAAGCATGCATTTCTGTTACTTTTACTTAATCCCAAAAGTGCAGTGTTGTGGGCATTCCTGAGCGGGAGAA
Source organism: Pan paniscus (assembly GCF_029289425.2). NCBI lineage: Eukaryota > Metazoa > Chordata > Mammalia > Primates > Hominidae > Pan > Pan paniscus. Next base: position 44,742,878 of record NC_073260.2, read on the forward strand.
ACTTAGGTCTGCAGTTTTATGTTTATTGCTTAGTTGTGACCCTTGCATCAGATTTTCCTCTTCTATAAATGTAAATATTTTTTTTAGTATCATTATAGAAAATTTTAAACATGTGCAAAAGGAGATGAAATAGTTAAATGAACCTCCATGTATTCATCACCCAGCTTCAATAACAATCAATTTATGGCCAGTCTTGTTTCATCTATACTCTTTAATTCTCTCTGGCTATCTTGAAGCGAATTTCAGACATCATCTAATTTTATGTCTAAATATTTCAGCATGTATTTCCCCCTTTTAAACATAACTATAATATCTTCATCATACACTCCAAAATCAACAATAATTCCAAAAAACATTTAAATAAAACTTGCTAGGCCAGGCATAGTGGCTCACGTCTATAATCCCGGCACTTGAATCACCTGAGGTCAGGGGTTCCAGACCAGCCTGGTCAACATGGTGAAATCCTGTCTCTACTAAAAATACAAAAAAATAGCTGGACCTGGTGGCACATGCCTGTAATCCCAGCTACTCGGGAGGCTGAGGCAGGAGAATTGCTTGAACCCAGGAGGTAGAGGTTGCAGTGAGCTGAGATCACGCCATTGCACTCCAGCCTGGGCAACAATGCGAGACTCCGTCTCAAAAAAAAAAAAAAAGAAAAGAAAAAAGAATAAATAGGCGGGGCGCGGTGGCTCATGCCTGTAATCCCAGCACTTTGGGAGGCCGAGGCAGGCGGATCACGAGGTCGGAGATCGAGACCATCCTGGCTAACACGGTGAAAATCCGTCTCTACTAAAAATACAAAAAATTAGCCGGGCATAGTGGCAGGCGCCTATAGTCCCAGCTACTCGGGAGGCTGAGGCAGGAAAATGGCGTGGACCCGGGAGGTGGAGCTTGTAGTGAGCTGAGATCGCGCCACTGCACTCCAGCCTGGGCGACAGAGCGAGACTCCGTCTCACAAAAAAAAAAAAAAAAAAAAAAAAAAAAAAAAAAAAAAAAAAAAGAATAAATAAAACTTGCTAGATGAAACAGAAATGATGATGTTATAGGATTTTAGCCAACACAATACTTCCCGGTATTAATTAAACAATGTGGACCAGTTTAAGTACCGTCCTGATACCATTTCAGAGGAGGTAAATTCAAACACTTGAGTAAGGTATTAAAATAGCTTGCCATTTTCCAAGGAGCTATTAATATTGTTCATTCATTCATTTATGGATCCAACAGATGTTGATTGAATACATACTATATCTTGTTAAGCACAGGATACAAAGATCCACAGGATCTGCCCTTTGCCCTGAAGGCATTGTGAAACAAACAGGTTTACATAAGTACGTGGAATTCAAAGCAGAAGGAATTAGCCACAAATAAGGGTCCAAGTAGAACTAGCAATTGAAAACAGTTCCAAAGGGTGTGCCTCTATCCCGAGGTCGGCAGTGGAGGGTATTTCACTGGAGGGGGTCAGCATGAACAAAAGCATAAAGAAGACAAAGTATCCTAAATGACTCATTCTTCAAGAGCGAAGATAGGCCAGGGTGCGGTGGCTCACACCTGTAATCCCAACACTTTGGGAGGCTGAGGCAGACAGATCACAAGGTGAGGAGATTGAGACCATCCTGGCTAACATGGTGAAACCCCTTCTCTACTAAAAATACAAAAAAAAAAATTAGCCAGGCATGGTGGCACACGCCTGTAGTCCCAGCTACTTGGGAGGCTGAGGCAGGACAATTGCTTGAACCTGGGACGCGGAGGTTGCAGTGAGCCAAGATTGCGCCACTGCACGCCAGCCTGGGCGACAGAGTGAGACTCCGTCTCAAAAAAAAAAAAAAAAAAGAGCGAAGATGAGGCCTTCCATATCTTTGCACATGATGTGCCCTGGCCTGTGACACTTAGCCCAGAGACTGATGCACAGTGAGGCTTCAATTAATATTTATTGATGAAATGACTGTAAAATGTACCTTTTACCCAGTAATAATTAATTCTCAGCCCGTCCTAAAACTCCTACATCATACTGTATTGTTTTCATACACAAAGACTGCCACAGAGCTCCTGCAGCTTCCATCAGAAAGACATAACCACTGAATTTTTGTACAACAAGGAATCGTGCTGAACATTTTTGGAAAGATGCTGCCTCCCTTATGCTCTGCTTCTTTTCATGTGCCTAAGTGGTTAGTTGAATTTTTGCTGGTCTCCTTTATTAGTTTAAAACATAACCAGAGCATCTGTGGTCCCTCAGTTATCATGACCTGCCCATTGGCCTTGTAATGAGTAGATATGAGATTTGCTTCACTGACCATTTTCTCTAAGAATAAAAGCCAGAGTCAAGCTTTACTGACTACATGATTAAAATTTATTGCCACTGAAAGGATTTTTCTCGTGTGTGTGTGTGTGTGTGTGTGTGTGTGTGTGTGTATGTAAGACAGAGAGAGAGAGAGTTGGATGAGCTCTAAATTAAAACTTAAATAGCTCTCTATACCCTTCTGAGTAAGATTTACTTCTATCTATTCCACAAGAGAGAAGGTCTGCATATTTGCCAGCCGGCCAGCAGTGTAGTAAACGTTATGTGGAGTTATTTTCCATATCGTTGTGTTTATTTATATAGGCCCAATTAGACCCTTTTAAAGGCTTAACTAAGTGTGGCTGCTGCAGACAGCTAGTTTACACCAAGTCCTTCTTGGCAAGACTTGAAAGCAAACAGTAAATAGTGTAAACAATTGTATGTGATTATACACTGCTAAATAATGTGCATCTGGGATGACAAACCAAACTTATTAAACAGACAACAAATAGCTGAGGTAAATATCAAATATGTTAACTCTACCAAATACAGAGCTGGATCTCGTCAAAGCCTTATTAACGTGGCACAGCTGGATTAGAATAAAAGAGCCATTTAGACTTAAAAGCAGGGGATCTCCAAGTTAGAAAGTCTGGATTCTGTTCCCGTCTCCATCACTAATTCACTAAGTGACACTGATTATTACTTTGATTTTTGCTTGTATTTTCCCATCAATAGAAAGGGAATTTCAGGACTGTTCCTGAGAGCTGGAGAGAATGGTTGCCAGATGCCTTCCCAGGAAGGGAACGAAAGAGAGCTGCTGTCTGGACGCCTCCTGCCTTGCTCTGCCATCTCCCAGACCTGATACCCCCTGGAAAAGAGAGTTGGCCTGGGCAAACATGGGTGAGGAGATGACAGCTGAAAGTCAGGTCACCACTGTGACCATGGCCAGCTTTGGGGACTCGGCTTCAGTATGGGGAGGTTAGATACTGATGACCAGCTCTACTTCTAACAGCTAGGGGGAGGGGAGGGAAGTAGGGACCCACCAGAGATGTTTGGGACCATACATGATTATGAGCATCTTTCAGTCTTCTCTCACAGAACTTGATTCTAATAGAACTTGCTTTAAAGCAAAGCATTGCCAATCAATTCTTGTTGCCTACCTCGCACACCAGGGTTCCCACTATTCTCTAGACAGAAATTTTCAACTTAGCTGCAAAGAAGAATCACCCAAGGATATTTTTTAAATCCTAATGCCCAGGCTGTACTCCCAGCCTGGGAGTGGGACTAAATCTCCAGTTTTTTTTTTTTAAGTCCCCTGGGTGGTTACGAAGTGCGACCAAGGTTTAGAGGAATTGAACTACTAAATCACTGACCATGATTTAAAGCAGTGGTGCTCCTTAACCTTGAGGATGCCCTTGAATCACCTGTGATGATTTAAATGTCATGTCTGCGTTAGCTCCACCCAGGCAATATGTTTCCAAATAGATCTCAAATGCAACACTCGTATTAATTCAGGCCACTAGCATGTCTTTCCTCCACCTCTGCAACAGGGTCTCTATTTCCATGGCACCTAGAACAAGCCTTTGGAGCATAAATCTGGTCATTTATTGCCTTTCTCTCAATCTTTCAATATTTCTTGTAACGAAGTCCAAATTCGTCTGCCCGCTGCACGACAGACAAGGAGACAGGCCAGGCACGGTGGCTCATGCCTGTAATCCCAGCACTTTGGGAGGCCAGGGCAGGCAGATCACCTGAGGTCAGGAGTTCAAGACCAGCCTGGTCAACATGGTGAAACCCCATCTCTACTAAAAATACAAAAAAAAAAAAAAAAAAAAGTGGCCAGGCATGGTGGCGGGGCACCGGTAATCCCAGCTACTCGGGAGGCTGAGGCAGGAGAATCGCTGGAACCCAGGAGGCAGAGGTTGCAGTGAGCCAAGATCACGCTACTGCATTCTAGCCTGGGCAACAGAGTGAGACTCCGTCTCAAAAAAGAAAAAAAATACAAGGAGACAAGGAGTTGGAGCAAGGAAGGCGAATTTATTTCTGAGAGCCAGCAAGCCGAGAAGATGGGGGACCAATATGCTGAAGAACCACCTTCAGTCCAAATTTCAGGCCCTTTTAATGTTAAGGGCAGAGGGAAGAGGAGGGGCTTCCAATCAAGAGGTGAACAATGACTACAGGCAATTGGGTTCCAGTGAGGGTCCAGGGAGGCTGGGAGCTTCTTTGTCCTTGTCAGGTCAAAATGCTCCTATAAATCTTTAACAAAACATAGTTGTTTACATACTTCCCCTTTAATCCCAGAGTTAGTTTAAAAAAACTGCATGATTGCTGTTTTTGCATTTTATCTCAGCACTCTAAAATTATCCTAGCCCACATGCAGAAATGAGTAAAGGACCCCTTAAACGACAGTGGAGTGAGTTATGTTCTGCTGTTTCACCGCTGCATTCCGGACTTGCCAAGCACGTTTTCATCTCGGGGTCTTTATACTTGCTGTCCCTCTCTCTGTGTGGAAGACTTCCTTACAGAGCCACACATGGCTGGCTCCCTTGCTTCATTTAGGACTTTGCCCCTCACTGAATGCCTTTCTTGATCATGCCCATCTCAAATTTCCCTTTGTTTTGTCCCCTTGCCCTGCTCTATTCTCTTTCACAACTTTTACTATTACCAGAAACCTTGTTACTTGCTAGTGTATCTATTTATTGCCCATTTTCCCCCTAGAGAACAGAAGCTCCATGAGGGCTAGGATTTTGTTTGCCTTGTAACAGAATACCTAGAATACTGCCTGGCACACAATTGGCACTCAGGACCTAGTGAATGAATGGATAAGTAAATGTCCCCTACTCCCATTTCACTATCACACTCAAACATATAATTAGGAGGCTATCCCAGAAAGAGGCTTTTTAGGTCAACCAGGTTTCTCAAATAAAGCAATCTGTGGCTGGGCGCGGTGGCTCACACCTGTAATCCCAGCACTTTGGGAGGCCGAGGCAGGTGGATCATAAGGTTAGGAGTTTGAGACCAGCCTGGCCAATATGGTGAAACCTCATCTCTACTAAAAATACAAACATTAGCTGGGCATGGTGGCAGGCGCCTGTAGTCCCAGCTACTCGGGAGGCTGAGGCAGGAGAATCGCTTGAACCAGGGAGGCAGAGGTTAGAGTGAGCCAAGATCATGCCACTGCACTCCAGTCTGGGCGACAGAGTGAGACTCCTTCTCAAAAAATAATATAATAATAATAAATACAGCTGGACGCGGTGGCTTACACCTGTAATCCCAGCACTCTCGGAGGCCAAGGCAGGTGGATCACGAGGTCAGGAGATCGAGACCATCCTGGCTAACACAGTGAAACCCTGTCTCTACTAAAAATACAAAAAAAAAAAAATAGCTGGGCGTGGTGGTGGGTGCCTGTAGTCCCAGCTACTCCGGAGGCTGAGGCAGGAGAATGGTGTGAACAAGGGAGGCAGAACTTGCAGTGAGCCGAGATTGCGCCACTGCACTCCAGCCTGGGCAACAGAGCGAAACTCCATCTCAAAAAATAAATAAATAAAATTAATAATAATAATAATAATATTAAATAAAGCAACCTGTGAAAGCATTTTGCTCTCACTTATTTGACTTTCTTTCATTTAAAACTTGAATTTTCCCAGATGTCACCAGTTCTTGAATACATTCAGTCATAAAAAACATCAATAAAATTGTCTTTTTATTGGAAAAGAGTGATTGTTCCAAATTAGGGCTGTAAGATTTAGCAAATAAAAACATAAGATAGCCAATGAAATTTGAATCTCAGATAAACAATAAATCTTTAGTATCAGTATGTCCAATGCAATATTTGGGACATATGCTAAATAAGTGTTTCTTATCTGAAATTCAAATTGAACTGGGCACCCCGTATTTTATCTGACAACCTTAATACAAAATGAAATGAAATTTGTTTTGGTACGGGATAAAGTATGAAGTCAGATAACCTAGGTTTGAATCTTAGCCACTTAATAGTTATATAAACTCTGGGAAGTTATTTCACTTTGTCAAGCTGTAGTTTCCCTATCTCTAAACCTATTAGATAGTAATACCCACTTTGTATGGTTATTGCGAAGATTTTTTTTTTTTTTTTGAAACAGAGTCTCACTCCGTCACCCAGGCTGGAGTGCAGTGGCGCGATCTCAGCTCACTGAAACCTCCACCTCCCAGGTTCACGCCATTCTCCTGCCTCAGCCTCCCTAGTAGCTGGGACTACAGGCGCCCGCCACCACGCCCAGCTAATTTTTTTGTATTTTTTAGTGGAGACAGGGTTTCACCTTGTTAGCCAGGATAGTCTCAATCTCCTGACCTCATGATCCACCTGCCTCAGCCTCCCAAAGTGCTGGGATTACAGGTGTGAGCCACCACGCCTGGCCTATTTTTTTTTTTTTTTAGACAGTGTCTCACTCTATCGCCCAGGCTAGAGTGCAGTGGTGTGATCAGGGCTCACTGCAGCCTCGACCTCCTGGGTTCAAGCGATCCTCCCACCTCAGCCTCCCAAGTAGCTGGGACTATAGGCATATGCCACCACACCAGGCTAGTTTTTGTATGTTTAGTAGAGACAGGGTTTTGCCATGTTGCCAAGGCTGTTCTCAAATTCATGAGCTCAAGTGATCCACCTGCCTTGGCCTACCAAAGTGCTGGGATTACAAGCTTGAGCCACCATACACGGCTGAAGATTAAATTGTTAAAAACTAACTAAATCATTTCATATAGCACCAAGCCATAATAAGGACAAATATTATTGTCATCAGTATTATTAAATATAGAGTGAACAATCATCTTCTTTTGTCTAGGACTGAGGGTTTTCCTAGGATGTGAGACTTTCAGTGCTAAAACTGGGCAAGTTTCAGGCAGCCTGGGACAGTTGGTCATTTTAAAAGCTCTCTAGAGGCCGGGCGCGGTGGCTCACGCCTGTAATCCCAGCATTTTGGGAGGCCAAGGCGGGCAGACCACAAGGTCAGGAGATCAAAACCATCCTGGCTAACATGGTGAAACCCCGTCTCTACTGAAAATACAAAAAATTAGCTGGGCATGGTGGCAGGCGCCTGTAGTCCCAGCTACTCGGGAGGCTGAGGCAGGAGAATGGCGTGAACCTGGGAGGTGGAGGTTGCAGTGAGCCGAGATCATGCCACTGCACTCCAGCCTGGGCGACAGAGTGAGACTCCGTCTCAAAAAAAAAAAAAAAAAGCTCCCTAGAAAAAGTTTGCTGATGCTATATGACTGCACTTACTTTAAGCTGTAAGTAATGTATGAGGATTGTTTTCTATCAGTTATCAAAAAATGTCAGGTTGCAGTGGAAGTTTTTCAGCCTATATTTCAAAATGAACATTTATTTTGCTATTGACCCCAGGCACATTTAGCTTCCCATTGCTGTAAAGTGTGTTTTAGTCCTGTGTTTTTAGAAAATCATTCAAGTGGCACCATCAATGTTGATTAATACATTTTTTTAACATTAACAATCAAAATGGGGCATTTGACTGCCATATGATTCTATGCATTTGTAGTTCAGCTCTTTGTTCTGGGCATCCAGAAGAAAAAGCTGTTAAGAAACAACTTGTTTCAGCCGGGCGCAGTGGCTCACGCCTGTGATCCCAACACTTTGCAAGCCAAGGCGGGCGGATCACCTGAGGTCAGGAGTTCAAGACCAACCTGGCCAACATGGTGAAACCTCACCTCTACTAAAAATACAAAAATTAGCCATGTATGGTGGCGCACGCCTGTAATCCCAGCAACTACTCAAGAGGCTAAGGCAGGAGAATCGCTTGAACCCAGGAGGCGGAGGTTGCAGTGAGCCGAGATCATGCCACTGCACTCCAGCCTGGGTGACAGAGCGAGATTCAAAAAAGAAAGAAAGAAAGAAAGAAAACAACTTGTTTCACAGAAAAAATGGTGCTAATTTATTCAAATACAGTTGTTGAACGCAAGGTTCAAAAAGGCTGTATCTTAAACCTCTTAAGCAGGAGAAATGAATAGGATGCTCTCTAATACTCTCTCAATCCAATAGCTGCCCCTGCCTCTCTCAGTCAAAGAGGTGGTACTTCATAGAGTGCTGAATTCAGAGAAGAATATAGCCCCTTGGCATCCCTGTGGTTTTGCCCAGTGACCAAGAGTAACAGAGTCGTTGAGCAGTGTCTGGGTACTGGATTTTAACTCTCAGAACTAGTCTCATCCAGACAAAGCATGGAAGGCTTGGTCAAGGCATAGGACAGCATCTTGGCCATGTAATGGCAAGAGTGTGAGCAACAGAAGATGGGGAGCAGGAAGGAGGTGGGAGGAAGGTGGAGACAAGCCCCGGCGAGCCAGTATCCTCGTCTCAGAAATGGGGAGGGTTGCCGGGCGCAGTGGCTCACACCTGTAATCCCAGCACTTTGGAAGGCTGAGGCGGGTGGATCATGAGGTCAGGAGATCGAGACCATCCTGGCTAACACAGTGAAACCCTGTCTCTACTAAAAAATACAAAAAATTAGCCGGGCACGGTGGCAGGCACCTGTAGTCCCAGCTATTCGGGAGGCTGAAGCAGGAGAATTTGAACCCGGGAGGCCTAGCTTGCAGTGAGCTGAGATCGCGCCACTGCACTCCAGCCTGGGTAAAAGAGCAAGACTCCATCTCAAAAAAAGAAAAGAAAAAAAACAGAAAGAAAGGGGAAAGATTCTGGAAGGAGAACTAGAGGTTCAGGCATGTTATTTATTATAATAATATTCAAGTATAGTATATTATTTGTAGCTACAAAGATAACCAGTAGAGGATCTTATGATTATCACCTACCTATCAAGCACTAGGAGAAGTGGGAAGAAGAGATGAGATACACAAAACTAAACTAAAACAACTCTTACCAGAGTTGGCAAATAGTCAAGAAATTGAGGCTGAGTGAGGTGGCTCACACCTATAATCCCAGCACTTGAGGAGACCAGGACAGGAGGATTGCTTGAGCCCAGGAGTTTGAGACCAGCTGGGGCAATGTAGCAAGACCCTAAAAAAAGTACAAAATACTAACAGGGTGTGGTGGCACGAACCTGCAGTCCCAGCTACTCCGAGGCTGAGGTGGGAGGATCCCCTTGAGCCCAGGAGGTCGAGGCTGCAGTGAGCCGTGATCGCACCACTGCATTTCCCCCTGGGTGACAGAGCAAGACCCTGTCTCAAAGAGAGAGAGAGTGACAGAGAGAGAGCAAAAAGGAAGGGAGGAAGGAAAGGAAGGAAGGAAGGAAGGAAGGAGCTGAGAAATAAGTATATAAGCATAGAGATTAGTTGGCAACCAGCCAGGAGGACTAAGTATAGACTTTTGTTGTTGCTGCTGTTACTGGTTAGACCGGAGAGGGGGAAGGCGGGCTGCTGATTTCATCAAGGACTGCTGAGCCTGATTTACTGGCATGTGCACCACTGCTTTGTTTTAAAAACCAATGGGCCGGGTGCAATGGCTCACGCCTGTTATCCCAGCACTTTGGAGGCCGAGGTGGACAGATCACAAAGTCAGGAGTTCAAGACCAGCCTGACCAACACGGTGAAACTAAAAATAAAAAAAAATTAGCCGAGCATGGTGGCGTGCACTATAATCCCAGTTAGGAGGCTGAGGCAGGAGAATTGCTTGAACCCGGGAGGTAGAGGTTGCAGTGAGCTGAGATCACGCCACTGCAGTCCAGCCTGGGTGACAGAGTGAGACTCTGTCTCAAAAAATAAATAAATAAAATAAAAACCAATGAAAAGATAGTGCTATTGTGATACAAAGATGTAGTCATCTTCCTCTTTCTAGGCAAAAGTAGGTAATATTCTTAGTGTTATTTGTTTGGTGAGCATTCAGAAAATCATTTAGAATTGCTTATACTTATTGGCCATGTGCGGTGGCTCATGCCTGTAATCCCAGCACTTTGGGAGGCCAAGGCGGGTGGATCACAAGGTCAGGAGATCAAGACCATCCTGGCTAACACGGTGAAACCCTGTCTCTACTAAAAATACAAAAAATTAGCCAGGCGTGGTGGCAGGCGCCTGTAGTCCCAGCTACTTGGGAGGCTGAGGCAGGAGAATGGCGTGAACCCGGGAGGTGGAGCTTGCAGTGAACCGAGATCACACCACTGCACTGCAGGCTGGGTCACAGAGCGAGACTCCGTCTCAAAAAAAAAAAAAAAAAAGAATTGCTTATACTTATTTTGTACTTCAAGGGTCTTAGAAATTACTTGGAAAAAGTCGGACTGCTAAGCAAAGAGATATTCTAGAAGATGGAATGAGAGGAAGAAAGAGAAGAAAGTAAGTCCAAGATTGCTTTCTTGATGCCCCCGATAGCGGAAATATCACCCATTAGCTTTAAATTCCAAAAGCATTAGTTCTGACCCAAATTCTAGGTACACATGGGAAATGCATCCTGCCACCTTTCCTCAGGCCTTCTCACCTCCTAAGTTCCTGTTCTCTGCCTCTCTATACCTAGGACTTGTTTACTTGGCACTAAACAATTTACCATTTTTCATTTCACTTCACTTTCCAGCTGATTTAGATTTTTCAAACATGCAACATTATCTTCAATAGGTCATTTATCACCTTCTGCATTTAAGAAGGGTGTGCCATCTGCATGAGGGAGATGGGTGATGTTTCTTTAAACCCAGAGTCTTTGGTCTTAGCAACAAATCGACTTACTCGTCCTGAGTAACTGCCAGAAAGGACTAAGAGTAAATCCTTCTTGGTCCAGCTGTTAGTTGAGTACAAATAAACACACGCTGGGAGTGGAAGACCTGCTTTGCTCTCTATTTTTCTTTCTGACTTGAACTTGGATTTTCCTTCCCAATCAAGAGTTATTATAGCTCAGCCTGCTAATCTGAATTTAAAGTCTTCCAAGCATAAAGGAGTCCTTCTCAGGGTTAGAGAATCATGTCAAGCTCAGATACACTTTATAAGGGACATGTCTCCAATCACTGTCAGGAGTCTTCTTTAGAATTCGCTGTCTTTCCTGTAGCCAACCCCTCTCATTCAAGGATTCCCTCCCACCCATGCCTAGTTTCACACACTCCCAGGGCTGCGTTCATTTGTAAAGGTACCAGCTCAGGGGCGGATGGAGAAATAAGGGGTGGGGGGAAAGACAGCCAGTGTGAACCGAAGCCAGGTGGGGAACACCTGTCTCTCTCCCCCACCCCCAAAAATGAGCAATACAGACACTAATCCCTCACGATTGTTTCTGTGGTATTGAACTGTGGTGGCAATGACAGTCGTGACTTCATTGAAGAAAGCAAAACAGCTGGCAGGGCCTGGTGGGTGTGCTCCGAATTTGTGGACAGATAGCTTTGTAGTTCACAGTGGGTTCCGGCCTGCAGTGACTGGACCCAGACAGGGAAAGAAAAAAAAAGCACTTCTATTGAAAACGTGGCCTCCTTCTTCCCACTGAAGTCAATGTCAAAATTTGCTTTTGTGAGGGGCCAAAGGGTTGAGTCCTACAGTTTAAAAAAAGGAACACAGACATGCACAAAGGCATTCTTCTTCCAGGCCAATCACACTTTTCTCTTGAATTCAGAATGCCTGCTGCCTTCTCTTGGCTGGTAAGTGTACAGAATGAACTTAGAACCTATGGATATGATTTCTTAAAAATGCTAGCATCTCTATCTCTAGAAAAATAATTCCTTTTTTTTTTTTTTTTTTTTTTTTTTTTGAGACGGAGTCTTGCTCTGTCGCCCAGGCTGGAGTGCAGTGGTGCGATCTCGGCTCACTGCAAGCTCTGCCTCCCGGGTTCAAGCCATTCTCCCGCCTCAGCCTCCCGAGTAGCTGGGACTACAGGCGCCGCCACCATGCCTGGCTAATTTTTTGTATTTTTTCATAGAGACGGGGTTTCAACGTGTTAGCCAGGATGGTCTCGATCTCCTGACCTCGTGATCCGCCTGCCTCAGCCTCCCAAAGTGCTGGGATTACACGTGTGAGCCACCGCGCCTGGCCTTTTTTTTTTTTTTTTTTTTTTTTTGAGAGAGAGAGAGAGTGCAATCACAGCTCACTGCAGCATCAACCTCTTGAGCTCAAGCAATCCTCCCACCTCAGCTCCCGAGTAATTAGGACTATAGGTGCACACAACCATGCATGGCTAATCTGCTTTTCTTTTTTGTAGAGACAGTGTTTTATCACGTTGCCCAGGCTGGTCTCTAACTCCTGGGATCAAGCAATCCTCCCACCTCGGCCTTCCAAAGTGCTGGGATTACAGGCATGAGCCACTGCATTTGGCCAGAATTCCTTTATTTCCAAATAAAAATTTGAGAATTATTTCAGTTTGAGAAATCATCCTTGGGTCTATGTGAAACAAGATGATGCCTTTCTAAAACTTTCTGAAGTAAAAGGGGCAAGGCGGACATACAGGGCCAGGTGGAGGATGGGGAGGTGGCTGATGTGAAAATTCCAGATACCTGGAGGAAATCATTTCTGTCAAACCCAGACAAAATAGAGCCAGTAAGGAGAGGAGGCTCAAGCTTACATTCTGCGATAAACGATTTCCAAGGACTTTCTATAAGCCCTTCACACATCTCCTGCTTTAATAAGGTTTATCACTAGACTTTTTTTTTTTTTTTTTTAGATGCAGTTTCGCTCTTGTTAGCCAGGCTGGAGTACAATGGCGCGATCTCGGCTCACCGCAACCTCCACCTCCCAGTTTCAGTATATTCTCCTGCTTCAGCCTTCCCGAGTCGCTGGAATTACAGGCATATGCCACCACGCCCGACTAATTTTGTATTTTTAGTAGAGATGGGGTTTCTCCATGTTGGTCAGACTGGTCTCGAACTCCCGACCTCGGCCTCCCAATGTGCTGGGATTACAGGCATGAGCCACCGCACCCAGCCTATCACTAGACATTCTTTAGGACTGCAGTAATTCAAATAAAATGTTCTTGGAAGAACACTTGCCCAGTAGCGACATCTCCACCAATGAACTGACAACAACTCTGGCTTTGAACCTCTGGAACCAATGAACTTGTTTCTAAGCAGCTTATGTCAATTTATTTTTGCTAATAAAAGCTCCCTTCCCCCTTCCTCACTGAATGCACTAGTGGCTTGCCATTCCATGCATTCCAGTCTATAATCCTTACTTCTATTCTTGAGTAAACCCAACATATTTAGAGACAATTTTCTGGTGTTTTTTTTTTTTTTTTAGGTTGATACTGACTACGTAGTCAGTGTCAGTAGAGGTTAGTTCATACCTTTCCAATTATATGGCTTGATAAGCTGGTCTTGACTGTCACATAAACCTACCTACCTTTGTCTTATTATTACCTCTAGTAAACATGTGTCACTCTTTGGCCACCCAAGGGCCATTCTCCCTTCCTAACACTACTTACAGATTCCTTCAGGAAATCTATCCTTTCTCATTCTAGCCCTGTGGCTTGGGAGGGATTCACCCACCTCTCCTGCTCTATGGGTGGACTGTGGTTGGCTTAAACCAATCAGCTTTTCCCATGTACTTACTTACATCCTCCACTGATTCCAAGATAAACCAGTAACCCATTCAGATCCATGAAAACACAGGAGCCATTTGAAGCCTCTGGGAAAGACAAGCTTCCTCCTCTTCCAGAGATGCTACCAGGAAAGAGGCTTGCTCTTCCTCCGGAAGGTATAGGGAGATCTGAGGCCTGGAGTTACTGCAGCCATTTTCTGCCACACATGGAGAGCCAGGAGCTGCCTAGAAGAGGATGGGGATGGCAGGTAGGGACAATGTGGTATCTAAGGATGAAGCTGAGGCAGAGAGGAACTAGTGTCTGGGAGTTCTTGTTTGGATTGCTAGATCAAACCTTACCTGAGGCCAATATCTGTCTGTAGAGATTTCTATTGTGTAAGCCAAGAAACTTCCTTTGTTGTTTAAGCCAGGTCAAATTGGTTTCTCTGCTGCTTATGATAAAATAGCCTTAAATGGGCCGGGCGCGGTGGCTCACGCCTGTAATCTCAGCACGTTGGGAGGCTGAGGTGGGCGGATCACGAGGTCAGGAGATCGAGACCTTCCTGGCTAACATGGTGAAACCCCGTCTCCACAAAAAATACAAAAAAAGAAAATTAGCCAAACGTGGTGGCGGACGCCTGTAGTCCCAACTACTTGGGAGTCTGAGGCAGGAGAATGGCGTGAACCTGGGAGGCGGAGCTTGCAGTGAGCCGAGATCGCGCCACTGCACTCCAGCCTGGGTGACAGAGCAAGACTCTGTCTCACCAAAAAAAAAAAAAAAAAAAGCCCTAAATGATATAAGTCCCTTGTTAAGAACATTCTATGGCTCCCCACTGTCCATAAAAAAAAGTTAATGGACATAAACATCTCCTTGATGGTGGTGATCGCTTCATAGGCATATACTTATGCCCAAACTTATCGAGATGTATACATTAAGTAGACACAGCTTTTTATATGTCAATCATACCTCAATAAAGTGATTTTGTTTTTTTTAAAGACAAATAAGTTTAAATTCCTTCGCTTACCACCTAAGACAGTGTACAAGTGAAACATAGGTAACCTTTTTCTTCTCATCATACTAGTCTTTAGCTGTTCCCTCTGGCTTGTCCCTTTTCTCTGCTTATCCCTCCTTAAATTTTACATTTTCCACGATCTGAATTTCACATCATTCCTGATCTTTCCAAACAATACTTATCTCTATTGACCTCTGTTTCCCTTCACATTCTTCTTCCAATTATAATTTAAACTCCTGTCTTTTCTTTGCCCTTTTCGAAGACTGTCATGTATTCTGAATTACTTTAATGTATATTTAACCTGTCTTCTTGAGAACAGGTCTTACAGGCTTCTGATCAATGTCTAGCTCATAGCATCTAGAACTATGCCTTATACATAGTAGGTATTAGAAACACATGCTGAGTAGTTGGCAATAGTAGTGTTTTTTGATCAATGTCAACACAAATGCTTATGTCTGGTTAAGGATCAGGACTCAGAGACTACCTAGACACATGCAAACAACAAACCAGAGGGGATCGACTAAATAGTTTTCACTTGAGAAGGCAATGGGCTACTCCACTGTAAGAAAACCATCTGTATGAAAGAATCTTGGTGAGTGGACTGTACTCTAACTCTTCAAATCCCAGGGCTCATGGAAAAAAATGAAGTAAACTTATTTGACTAATATATCTCTATTGTGAAAGCACACTGGAGCTTGCTTAATCATAAGCAGGTATCAAGTGGCCATATAATATAGCCCTGTGATTCAAGAGCTGCCTGTGGCCAAACAGGCCTGCCAAGAAGCTGTGCAATTTGGTGGTCCCAATTCCCAGTTCTATGTAAAGCCTCTGGGTGACTGGCCAATCAAGAGGCCCATAGACCAAGTAGCCTGCAGAGCAGCTATGCAGAGCCTTCATGCCATCATTTCCCGCATCACTTCCCGCCTACCTTCCCTCTGGCTTCACAGAGTCTGTTTACAAAGAGAAGTGAATGCCCATATTCTGCTTGGCCTGCAGTGTAGGTGTTATTGTAACTCTTTAAAGCTTTATGACATTCAGTGGTGTACTTCCCTCGCATTCCTGAGTGACCCATGTCACAGTGGAAACAGGCTGTCCTTAGCATTTCACAGGCTGCACACTTAATGACATCATTCTGTGAGATGAAGGGAGAGCTCTAAGAAAAACCTAATTTGGCCTGCTGCAGCAACAGTTGCCTTAATTAGTCTCGATTTTTAATGCAATAAAAGGAATCAAGGTAAAGGTGGCTGGCCAGGAAAATTAATAAGCTTTCAGGTACACTTGGTTACTATGATTTTTCTGTTAGTAGAAAACGTTAAGCTGCTGTTTTGCTCTCTGTCTTGAGAACACAGGTTACAAGAAAAAAGAAAGGTACACATAGACATTGTTAAAAAGGCATTAGTCCGGGCATGGTGGCTGATGCCTGTAATCCCAGCACTTTGGGAGCCCAAGGTGGGCGGATCACGAGGTCAGTAGTTTGAGACCAGCCTGGCCAACATGGTGAAACCCTGTCTCTACTAAAAATACAAAAATTAGCTGGGCATGGTGGCGGGTGCCTGTAATCCCAGCTACTCAGGAGGCTGAGGCAGGAGAATCATTTCAACCCCGGAGGTGGAGGTTGCAGTGAGCCAAGATCATGCCATTGCACTCCAGCCTGGGCAACAGGGTGAGACTCCATCTCAAAAAAAAAAAAAAAAAAAAAAAAAAGCATTAAGGTGAACTATCTGGTACTATCTGCCATCTTGGCATCTTATTCATTCCAGAGAGCATAAGCTCTTTTTCTCTGAATTGGTTCTTTCCCCTCCTTGCTAAGAGCCTTATAATATTATGAAACACAAAAATGTAATATGGAGCTGGACTGGATTCACTCCTCACTATAAAGCTGCATTATCTACATTGGCATCCCTCTTAAGCAATCTTTAAGCAAAGAGGCATTTGGGACATCAGTAGAAGAAGGGACATTTTCCCTGTGCGTGGGCTCTATTCTTCTGAGTAAATAGATGCTTTAAAACCAGCCAAGTCTCCATCTGGTGCATCTGAGTAGGAGTTTGATATTTGCACTGAGAAATATTGAATTCCTAGAACACCAAGAGGTGATTCAAGAATTTTCTTTCAAGCCAGTTAGACTTTAAATAAAAATTATTTACATATTCATGAGCAGATATATTTCTCTAGTGTGTGCTAAGCATGAAAAAAAGAGCATCAACCATCAAGTTTACCTTTGCTATGGGCATGTCTTGTGATACACCAGAAACTTAGGTGATACAGTTTTGAAAAAAAAAGGATTCCATGTAAGATCCTCAGGAGGAATAACTACCCCGATCTTTCACACCTGTGGAGTTAGACCAACCATAGCCCTGATAAGGTCTCTGACGTGTTGTGATCTATGAATTGAAGTCCATGCTGTAAGTTATCAAATCACTGGCTAGTTAGGGGGCCTGGCCAGCCACCAGCATTCACATTCAAAGCAACTTTATCGCCCTCTTCCTCAGATAAGACAACTCTTACAACTTGTTAAAGACATTCCTCTAGAAAAATGGCAACGTCTCTCCTCCCCCAGCTCTCACCTCCAAAAAGGCAACGAATACTACCCATGGAAATGAAAGCACAGATGAAAAGATCTAACAGAGGAGTGGTATTTATGCTCAGTCTCTCTCGAACATCAAGGTTGCTATGGTTGTGTGACCCTCAGCAAGCCACTCCACCAATCTAAGCCTTGCTCTGTCCTTTCTTCCCTCATTCCATCATTTCTTCATCCCCTCACATACTTAGTATTTATAGACACCCACTATGTGTCAGGCCCTGGCCTAGGAGCTCTGGATATAACAGTGAACTAAGCCAAGTCCCTGCCCTCGTGCAGCTTATGTTCTGGTGAGCAGAGGGAGAAGGAAGACAGACAACAGGCCATAGCATCTGGTCATTAATTCACTGGGACAAATCAAGCAACTTTATTCTTATTTAATGGACAAGGCTTTATAGTCCATTATATTAAAATAAGGACTCCATGCCTTTTGGTTAACCTTTATAAAATATTGCAAAGGGGCTGGGCACAGTGGCTCACGTCTGTAATCCCAGCACTTTGGGAAGCCAAGGCAAGCAGATCACTTGAGGTCACGAGTTTAAGACCAGTCTGGCCAACATGGCGAAACCCCATGTCTACCAAAAATACAAAAATTATGTGATGGGATGTGATGGTGAATGCCTATAATCCCAGCTACTTGGGAGGCTGAGGCAGGAGAATCACTTGAACCTGGAGGCGGAGGTTGCAGTGAGCTGAGATCTCGCCACTGCACTCTTGCCTGGGCAACAGAGAGAGACTCCGTTTAAAAAACAAAAATAGGCCCGGCGCGGTGGCTCACACCTGTAATCCTAGCACTTTGCAAGGCTGAGGCGGGTGGATCACGAGGTCAGGAGATGGAGACCATCCTGGCTAACATGATGAAACCCCATCTCTACTAAAAATACAAAAATTAGCCAGGCATGGTGGCAGGCACCTGTAGTCCCAGCTACTTGGGAGGCTGAGGCAGGAGAATGGTGTGAACCCAGGAGGCAGAGGTTGCAGTGAGCAGAGATTGCACCACTGCACTCTACTAGCCTAGGTGACAGAGCAAGACTCTGTCTCAAAAAAAAAATTAAAATTAAATAAAAATAAAAATAAATGACTGGGCACAGTGGCTCACACCTATAATTCCAGCACTTTGGGAGGCCAAAGCGGGCAGATCATGAGATCAAGAGATCGAGACCATCCTGGCCAACATGGTGAAACCCTGTCTCTACTAAAAATACAAAAATTAACTGGGAATGGTGGTGGGCACCTGTAGCCCCAGCTACTTAGGAGGCTGAGGCAGAAGAATCGCTTGAACCCGGGAGGCAGGGGTTGCAGTGAGCTGAAATCGCGCCACTGCACTCCAGCCTGGTGGCAGAGTGAGACTCCATCTAAAAAATAAAATAAAATAAAGTAAAATAAATTAAAAAAAATAAAATATTACAAAGGGCATATCCTGGTACATTAGAGTATCATTCAATTTAACCTGGAGACAAAGGAGAGAACAAGGCAGGCCCTCCTCCACTTACTGAATGTTACCCCTGCAGAAGTCATTTAGCCTTTTCACCCCTCAAGGTGGCAAGAGTACTTTCCTTACCACCTCCTAGGTTAATCTAAGCACCAAACTGAGCCATGGACAGGGAGCTATGGGATAATGGCTGATCAACCATAAGCATTATGAAATACAGTGGCTGCATATGGTGATGCAGATTAAGGTGAAGTGATGTAGTGATGATAACTAATCAAGGGAAAGCACATACGGTCATTTCTCCCCTGAGTTTCTTCCCAATTTCTAAGGGGATCCAGAGTCAACTTAATATGGCACCATTGACAAAGAAATTGTGTTAGGCACTTGCCTAAGCACACATCTGAACCTGTAGATTCTTGACTGGCACTATTCCCTCTGCACTCGTTCATTTCCTTGTTGTGCACCTCTGGCCATGGGCATTGCCAGACCAAATCCATCAATTAGAAGAAACTTCACCTCTGCAGGAATTCTCAGTCAATTTTGGCTCTGAATGAACAGTGCCTTTGCTTTGTGTTCTTTGGCACCCACATTAATATTTAAAGACATATAAATGGTTGTCGTTAGTTGAAAATGAACAGATGATTGGTGAAATGAAACTGTGGATAGAATATATCTTTCTCGATTCTCAATCTGTTTTGGATTGAAGACAAGAAAAGACCATATTAGCAAAAGAAAAATTGGCCTAAATGTGAGAACAGTTGGCTTTAAATATATATATATACACACACACACACACACACACACGTATAATTAAGTATTCACAGATTGGCATGAGGCCAGGAAAGCACTCAGTAGAGTTTTCCATTCCACTCCCCACATCTTGTTTGCAGAGTGTGTGCTTTTTCTCTTGAAGCACCATGCTTCCAAGTTGAGAAGCTTATCTGCACTGTAGAGTAGACTTTCTTTCTACTTTCTAGGTAAATAAAACAAGTAAGAGGCAAGCAGATTTTTGACTTGAAGAACAGATAAGCAGACTAATAAATACTAAGCTAACAGAAGCCTTTCCCCTCGAAATCCTTGTCCTTGTTAGGAATGACAGGCTGGTCCTAACACAATACAGCTAAAAGCTAATTGACATTATAATTCCCCCAGCGTGGGAGTGAGGCTGGTAAAGAGACCAGGATCTGAAATCATGCAAGGGGTGGAATGATTCTTTGTAGCTTCTGCTATAATTTTGAGATTTTAAAAATTCCCTTCCACCTAAAAAAGATACATGTCATGATGTAGCAATAAAAAGGGATGCACTGCTGTTCCAAGCAACAACACGGATGAACCTCAAGACCATGTTCACAAAGGAGGCCAGATATGAAAGAGGAGATACTGGATGATTCCCCTTACATAAAGTTCAAGGACAGGCAAAACTTGTCTCTGGAGAGTTCGGAAGCGTGGTTGCCTCTGCGAGGGAAGTATTGACTGGAGAGGGGCCTGAAGGAACTTTCTGGGATGATGCAACATCGCATATCCTGATCTGGGTATGTGTTGAGGTATGATATATGTCATTGAGCTATACCTTATGATTTGTGCACTTCATGTAAGTTGTATCTCTTTTATTTATTTATTTATTTCTTTCTTTCTTTATTTATTTATTTGAGATGGAGTTTCACTCTGTCGCCCAGGCTGGAGTGCAGTGGCTCGATCTAGACTCACTGCAACCTTCACCTCCCGTGTTCAAGCAATTCTCGTACCTCAGCCTCCTGAGTAGCTGGGACTACAGGTGCGCACCACCATGCTCACTAATTTTTGTATTTTTAGTAGAGATGGGGTTTCACCATCTTGGCCAGGCTGGTCTCAAACTCCTGACCTCAAGTGATCCACCCTCCTTGGCCTCCCAAATTGCTAGGATTATGAGCGTGAGCCACCACACCTGGCCTCATTATTTTTTTTAAAAAGACATCACATTTAGGAGCCACTGGAGGACACATTACAATGATTGATATATTTATAACATTTGCCAGTCGACAAAGACTCAAATGTAATTATCTCTTGATTCTTACAAGCATCCTTGAGATTAAATGAGGAAAGTGAGGCTCACTGGAATTCAAGACACTGAGGCTGTCCCTCCCCTCTGCATTCCAGCAGCCCAGGAACACCAGCATGGCTCCCTAGCAGCCCTTCTCAAGGGGGAGCTGCTGGCATTTGGTTAGGACAGGTCTTCATTGTGCGGGTCTATTCCATGAACTGCAGAGCATGTGCCATTGCTGGCAAATGCTTTTCCCCGAGGACCAACCGGTCTGCCAGAAACACCTTCACACATTTCAGATGCCCTCAGGAGGGTATCAGACCCTAGAACTTTATGTTTACTGCATTCCTGGATACAGGAGCTCAAACCCCAGTTAACGTTTAACTCACAGAGAAGCTGGAGCCCTGGTGAGAGGCATCTTTGTTTGGGCACTGATGCAGAATGGAATGTTGGCCCAGGTCCTCTGGATGAGCCACCTGTCCTGCTTTGGCTTGAGGCCCACACACAATTCCCTTCACTTTATCCATTGGTTCAGCATCCAGCGTCCATAGGTGTGGTTCTGGGGGTGGGGCTGAGCTCACTAAGTGTTCCCTGGAGGTCCAGGGCCATGTTTCTTTCCTCTGCTCTTCCTCCAGGACCAAGGATCCAGAGCTCCCTTTGCCCTCAGAACAGAAGGTTAGCCACCAACTCTACCTCCGCCCTATGCCCTGGGGAGTGGAGCCTCCATTGTCAGTGGAATCTCCCCCAGAGCCTTCTGCTCTAGGTTGGTAACACAATAATGAACTGAGTAAGGACTTGAGCCCAGCTCTCTTCACCTCAGTTTTGCTCTCAATCTACTACATCACAGGGTGGGACATCATAGCCCATCGTCCAAATCTGGTCCACTGCCTGCTGGCTCTAGGATGTTTTTTAAATATTCAAATGGTTACATTTGTGTCTATAGAAAATACCTCAATTTTACTTCTTGGCCCACAAAGCCTAAAATATTTACTATCTGGTTCTTTACAGGGAAATTTTCCGGATGTCTGCACTGCCATTATGCTTGCTTTATCCCGGTTTATAACTGGTAGAACTCTGACAGGGCTTACGAACAAAAGTTTCCCTGTTTGGAGCAACTGGGACTTCTTTTATACTGCAAGAACAAGACAAGGGTCAAGGAAGACATTAACTTTATTAAGATATCAGCCAAGCCTATTAGGGAGCAAAGAGAGATAAATGAGGGCGTGGAGACAATGAGTCACATATAAGGTCCCATCATTTAAGTTAAATAGTTGTATTACACTTTAGGAGGCTGAGGCAGGCGGATCATGAGGTCAGGAGATCGAGACCATCCTGGCTAACACGGTGAAACCCCGTCTCTACTAAAAATACAAAAAATTAGCCAGGCGTGGTGGCAGGCGCCTGTAGTCCCAGCTACTTGGGAGGCTGAAGCAGGAGAATGGCGTGAACCCAGGAGGCGGAGCTTGTAGGGAGCTGAGATCGCGCCACTGCACTCCAGCCTGGGCGACAGAGCGAGACTCCATCAAAAAAAAAAAAAAAATAAGTAGTTGTATTAGATTATCTCCCCACCTGACACCCCTCAGCCCCGTGACAGCTTGGTGACCAGCTCCTACACTGAGCTAGTTGACATTAAGAAAATCCCTCAAAAATGGCAGGAGAACATTAATGTAAAAATTTAGCAATTTGCTGAACTATTTATATTTTTGCCTTGGAGTTCTTAGGGCCACGCATAATTCATTCATCCATCATCAGACATGAGGATACTGAAGTAGGGGAAAGAAGAATTCCTTCTCTAGAGGAACTTACTGACAAGGAAATTGATGTGTTCCATGCTGCAGAGGCAGGAGCAGGGTGGAGGTGCGTGACCTCACTGGAATGAAGAAGGTGAAGCCCAGTCGAGGTCTCCAAGGATGAGCCCAGCTGCAGGTAAACAAGGATAGGGTGGAAGGACATTCTAGGCAGAGGACAGCATGAACATCTATTGTGTATTTTTTGTTACTTTGCATATAATAAGTAAATTAAATAAAGGCATGGGAGCAAGATAGAACATGGAGTGTTAGAAAAACAAAAGAGAATCTGGCATGTCAGGCACCAAAGTCAAATGTGAGGGCATGAGATGACCCTAGAAACAGGGCAGGAGCCAGAGCCTGAAGAATCTTGCAGGCAAGTGTCTTAGGTTGGGTTCCCCTAGCAGCAGACCCTGGCACAGGTGATGTACATGAAGGATGGCTACAGTTCTTTGCTCTTTTTCCCATTTCAGGGGGTTGTCTTATTCATGACCCTCTGAATCTGGGCTGGACTTAGTGACCTGCTCAGCCAACAGAATTTGTAGAAGTAACATTCTGGGACTTCTGAGACTAACTTACAAGAAACCTTGCTGCTTCTACCTGGGTCTCTTGGAACACCCTCACTCTGGTAGCTTTGAGCCACCATGGAAGAACTCTGATGACTCTAAATTGGCCAAGTTAGAGAGATTACATGCACGCTCTCTGGGCCGTGGTCCCCGTCAGGTCCAGCCTTCTAGTTGTCTCTGCGACTCTGTCAAAGTGCCAGACAATTAACAGAGCTGTTGTGGATTCCCTCGACTTGCCCAGCTGTCAGTTGGACATCTCAGTCAACACCACATGGGACAGAAGAATTGCCCAGCTGAGCCCTGTCCAAGTTTCTGACCCAGAGAATGTGAGATAAAGAAAACGGTGGTGGCCAGGCACGGTGGCTCATGCCTGTAATTCCAGCTGTCAGGGAGGCAGAGGCAGGAGGATAGCTTGAGCCCAGGAGTTTGAGACCTGCCTGGGCAATATAGTGAGACCTCGTTCTCCACAAAAAGGAAAAAAAAAGACCAAAAAAAAAAAAAAGAAAATGGTGGTTCTGCCACTAATTTTTGAGAATATTGTTATACATAGCAATAGATAACTGTTAGTTTTCTAGGGCCCCTGTAACACAGTACCATAAACTAGGAGGCTTAAAACAACAGAAATGTATTCCTTCCCAGTTCTGGAGGACAGAAGCCTGAAACCAAGGTGTTGGCAGGGCCACACCCCCTCTGAAGGCTCAGGGGGAACCTGCGCCATGCCCTTCTCTTAGCTTCCCATGTTACTGCAAATCTTTGGCATCCCTTGGTTGGAGACACGGCACTCCAGTCTCTATTCTTCTGCCACCTGACCTCCCCTCTCCCTGTTCACATGGCGTTCTCTTCCTCATGTGTGCTCGCTCTACTCTTATAAGAATACTAATCATAGTGGATCAGGGCCCACCCCTCATCTTAGTTATATCCATGAAATATATCTGATTAGATCCATGAAAACCCTATTTCCAAATCAGGTCATGTTCACAGGTACCAGGGGTTAGAACTTCAACTTTTTAGAGGACACAATTCAACCCACAACAATAGTCAAAACATAAAGATTTGAGTACAAGTTGTTTATTTGAGGGATGATTCTAGGAAGCTCCAGTGGGGGCTGGTGGGAAGGCGGGAGGGGGAAGGTAAGAAGGTCAGAATAATGGGCATCGTGGCCCTGTGGGCACTGGGAGTCAATGCCACCGGGAAAAATCTGGCAGACAGTGTAGAAAACACCTCAAAGTGATTCTCTCTGCACTGCCCCCTCCCTCAGGGGTGGGCAAGGTGGACAATTGGTCCTTCCATTCCCGTCTCTCACTGGCTGAGGGCTGCTGCCTGGGAGCATTAACTTCCTCGCACTTAAGGCTCACTGCCCAAAACTAAGAGCAATCCCTCAAGTGAAGAGCAGCAGGTGCTTGCAGCAGGGCCCTGCGGGCATCATCTGGAACAGCAGCTGCTGAGGGGCATGGGTGGGGGGCTGACAATCTTTGCTGTCGCCATGCTAGGGAGCTTGAATTGTTTTCTGAAGGTTATGGGGGCTGGAAGGAATTGAAATACTTAATGCAGCAGAGTGGTGAAGTCAGGTTTGAATTCTAAATCACCCAGGTGGGAGTTGAAGTGGGGCAGACTCTCCAGTTAGGAAGCTACACCTGTAGACCAGGGGAGAAATCGCATGCACAACCCAGTGCCATGGCCGGTCAGATGGAGGGGAAGGGCTGGGCTCAAGGTATATTTAGGAGGCAGAATCAACAGGAAATACAAAAGGAAGGTGGGGACAAAGTTGAGGAAATTCTGGGACCCTGAAGAAATGCCTGACATTGAGCTGAGCAAAAGGTGAAATCTTATCCTGTCCATTACAGAAAGGAAAAGCTACTGATGTGACAGCAACCTGCCTCAGAGCCCTGGCACAGGCTGCTTCCTCAGCCTGTGACATTTTCCATCCTTGCCCCTCTTCCCCAGTCACATGACTCACTCCCAGGCACATTGCAGGTCTTTGCTAAAATGGCCCCTCCTCAATGGGGTCTTCCCTGACTACCTAATTTAAAATTGCAAGCCACCTGTCCCCCACCGTCTTGCCATTTCTTTCTGTCACCCTATCCTGCTTTATCTTTCCCCACCTGTCACAGTCTGATATACATTTACTTTAATTATATATTGGTTTATTGTCTGTTGTGTTCCTTGTCACCATCCAAATATGAGCTCCATAGTGGCAGGGATTTTTGGCTGTGGTCACAACCCAGCATCTAGAATAGGGCCTGGCACATTGAAAGAAACACACACATATTTGGTTTGTTTTTGTTTTTGGAGATAGATCTCATTCTGTCACCTGGACTGGAGTGCAGTGGCACAACCACAGCTCACTGCAACTTCAAACTCCTAGGCTCAGGCAATCTTCCTGCCTCGGCCTCCCGAGTAGCTAGAACAACAGGCACACGCTACCATGCCTGGCTACTTTTTTTTTATTTTTGTAGAGATGGGGTCTCGCTATGTTGCCAGGCTGGTCTCAAACTCCTGGCCTCAAGTGATCTCCCACTTTGGCCTCCCAAAGTACTGAGATTACAGGCATGAACAACTATGCCCGGCCAATACCTCTTTGTTGAATGAATGAATGAATGAACAATTCAAAAACCTATTGTTAAATACAAATGGGCTGGGCGCAGTGGCTCATGCCTGTAATCCCAACACTTTGAGAGGCCAAGGAGGTGGATTATTTGAGCTCAGGAGTGCAAGACCATCCTGGCCAACATGGCGAGACCCCATTTCTACTAAACATAGAAAAAATTAGTCGGGTGTAGTGGCATGCACCTGTAGTCCCAGTTATTTGGGAGGCTGAGGCAGAAGAATTGCTTGAACCTTGGAGGCAAAGGTTGCAGTGGGCTGAGATTGTGCCACTCCATTCCAGCCTGGGCGACAGAGCGAGACTTCATCTAAAAAAACAAATAAACAAAACACACACACACAGAAATGGACTATAGCTGCTTCTGTCTTCTAAAGGGGAGAGGTAATGGTGGCATAATTTATATTCTAGGAGAAATAAAATGCCTCTACCATGCTCTTTCCTTCACAAACACTGGAGGAGAAAGAAGAAAAGGAGGTGTCTGGGCAGATGCCACCTTGTATGAGCAGAATGCACGTGGCTCTTCTAAGCAAGCAAGGGAGAGGCTGGGTGTCAGGCAGGGAGTGCAGCAGGTGAAAAGGGAGAGTGTAAGCCTGTATGTATTTTGGGTTCTTGAGAAGAAAAGAATTTAAAGAGTGCAGCAAGGGGCCCGGTGGTAGAATGGCTAAAGAATTTTTCAAAGCAGGTGAGTCCCAGACTCAGTTTTAAATTATTTTGGAGTTTCTGCCATATAAACCCACTGAGTATCCTCAAAGACCTTAGTAAAGTCTGCTACAAGCATAGGCCTCATGTAACTTTTTGGGAGGGAAGTTGAGGATAGGGTGCAAATCCCACATCTGGGTTGACACATGGAACATGAACAGCAAGTAGAGAACCTGAGATGAAACAGAAATGGAATTCAGTGGAAGCAGAAGGGACAACCCTGATGATACAAGGCTGTGGTAATTATAGAAAATTGGGGAAATACTTTTTTTTTTTTTTTTTTTGAGATGGAGTCTCGCTCTGTCGCCCAGAGACTGGGGTGCAGTGGCAGGATCTCGGCTCACTGCAAGCTCCGCCTCCTGGGTTCATGCCATTCTCCTGCCTCAGCCTCCCGAATAGCTGGGACTACAGGCGCCCGCCACCACGCCCGACTATTTTTTTGTATTTTTAGTAGAGACGGGGGTTTCACTGTGTTATCCAGGATGGTCTCGATCTCCTGACCTCGTGATCCGCCCGCCTCGGCCTCCCAAAGTGCTGGGATTACAGGCGTGAGCCACCGCGCCCGGCCGGGGAAATACTTTGGAATTAACACAGTCACTTATCGGGCCAGTCACCTGGGTTCCACAATACAGTACATTCATATGGCACTTTATAATTTACAAAGCATTTTCACTAACAGTGTGTCTTTTTTCTTTTTTTTTGAGACGGAGTCTCGCTCTGTCGCCCAGGCTGGAGTGCAGTGGCACGATCTCGGCTCACTGCAAGCTCCGTCTCCCGGGTTCACGCCATTCTCCTGACTCAGCCTCCCGAGTAGCTGGGACTACAGGCGCCCGCTACCGCGCCGGGCTGATGTTTTCTATTTTTAGTAGAGACAGGGTTTCACTGTGTTAGCCAGGATGGTCTCGATCTCCTGACCTCGTGATCTGCCCTCCTTGACCTCCCAAAGTGCTGGGATTACAGGCGTGAGCCACCGCGCCCGGCCAACAGTGTGTTGTTTTTATCTTCACCCTGTACAACAGAGAGATTAGGGAGTTCACCCAAGATCATGTAAATGTCAGAGCCAGAGCTGAACTTTGGCTCTGTAGACTAGAAGTCAAATACATTACTACCTTGCTCCTAGCTTTTGCAGATTCAATATCTGGGCTTTCAGCTATTTGAGAAGTCCAAGCCACGCAGTGATTTGATACTTTCGCCTGTGCACAGAAGAGAATCCCCTGTTCTGGAAGCCTGGTTTGCAGGAGGGAGTCCCTGGGCTAGTGAGTGGGCTGAGCCACTTGCTCAGCAGCCACAGTGCAACTCAGTTTTGTTGTTCTCTGCTATGGTACATGATAAAAAAAATTATAGCCTGGGAAGCTCTTTGGACCTATCTATGCAAAGGGCAAAGGGCAAAAACTTTTCTAATATGTTTCCAGGAGGGGGAGCTTACTGGTGCTTTCAGAGAATAAAATTATTCCAATTTCTCATGTCATATTTGGGTCCTCCATGGTTAAAAGCAGAATGGATCATAAGTCTGGGTTTTGAAAGTTTGAAAAGGTCTATTTCCACTATCTGTCTTCAGTTTAAGCCGTTGCCATGACATCTTACCCAAAGTGGCCTGACTCTTTTCCCAAGAGATTGCTCTTCTGGGAAAAAATGCAGTGATACTCAAGTCAGAACTGGAGCACGCCACAAAGGACTCGTAACTGCTTCTTTGGGTTGAAGAGGGGAGGTATTTGTAGTTCTGGTTATAATTGGAGCAAAAATATTTTACATGGACCCTAATTAAAATGAGGGGGAAATGCACTTAAAGTTTTCTTTAACACGTGTGCTTATGAATCAAGTTTATGGGATGGGAAATCTATCCACTTGTTAATCCAAAAGATCATCCACAAATAGAACCCAGGGTGGCTGTTGTATGAAATTGAATTACGTGCCCAGATCTATTACAACCACTTTCTCCTCCTTTCTGTGAGTGGCTTCAGTATGCCCTGAAGTATGCCTCAAAGGTAATTCTGTGGAAAATTAGCATCAAATCTTCTATTTCTGGTGAGACTAAGTGGGATTTGGGGTGGTTTATTTGCTATTTTTTTGTACTTTTATTTATTACCTGATTTTTAAAATTATGATTGTGTATTAAATTCCAAAAACAAGTGTTTGCATTTAGAATTAAATAACCCATAACAAGGGAAAACTTGTCAATAATGATACTAGAACACAAAAGAAGAGAAAATGCTGAAGATTCAACTTGGTTGTATGTAAAAGCCTTTGCCATCTCAGTCAACTGAGAAATGACCAAACTTTAAGACTGTTCTTACCCTAGGATATCGTTAGGAGTGTCACGTATACACATCAGATTCATTTTGAGTCATGTTTTATTCAGTTCCTCACTTATACTTACTTTGTGCTGTATCTACTCTTGCCTGAACAAGCAATATTGCACGCTTAGGATTTTTAAAAAAAATGTTCAGGAAATGCTGAGTGTTGCTACAAGGAGGAACTGCCTTTGGTTCTTCACTCTATGAAGAGCTTTATTATTTTATAATTGCATAATGAGTTCTTGGAACATTGTCTTTCAAAGGATAGATGTTGTATTGTAATAAAATAATGTTATTAAAATTTGATAACCTGGAAACAATCATTTGTGGTTCTTTCAGTACTTAGGGCTCCTTCAAGATGGTACTTGCAGTTTTCCTGAAGTGCATTATTTATGACTATAAAGGGAGAATAAAGGATTATGAGTTATGAAAATAAATGTTATCGAGTACAATACATACAGTGCAATTGCCTATGGCTTTTCCTGAGCTTCACCTTCTTATCTAGCCCCATAGTTTAGTGGAAAGAGAATGGATTTTGGAGTCTATCAGATTTGGGTTCAAAATCTTGCTCTATGCCATTTTCCAGCACAATGACTACTGCCAGGATATTTCTCCATTCTGAGGCTCAGGCTCCTTATCTGTAACATGGGAATGATCCATCTTAGAACCAAATAATATTGTCGTTGCTCAACCATTTTTGACTTATAAATATGGCAATTTTATGTGGCTCAGTCTAGTATGCACTGCACAGCTTGGTAGGGAATTGAATGTCACTAAAGATGAAACACTTGGCTGGCTGGCTGCAACACTGTCAGTGTTCAAGGGATGGGAATTCTACTAATGCTGCCTTTTAACTAGTTTGACTTTGAGAGCATTTAAGGATCTACCTCTGTTTCTTTCCATTTATACCTTCTCTGAGCTTCTGGTCCCTCTGATCCTTTATTTTTATTTTATTATTATTTTTACTTTTTTTTCACTTTAATAGTGACAGGGGGATCTCTATTGCTCAGGCTGGTCTTGAACTCCTGGCCTCAAGCAATCCTCCCACCTTGGTCTCCCAAAGTGCTGGGATGATGCGCATGAGCGACCACGCCCAGCCAGCCTTTATTTTTAAATCTTCCTGGTCTATTAAGGCTCTCAAGGCAGATCCTTAATCATCATCTTGAACCGCTCTTTCTAAACCTATGATCAGTTTTATCCCAAAACCAAAATGACAAGTTATAGGATGAGAAAAGACAATGTTAGGCCGGGCACGGTGGCTCACTCTTGTAATCCTAGCACTTTGGGAGGCCCAGATGGGTGGATCACTTGAGGTCAGGAGTTCGAGACCAGCCTGGCCAACATGATGAAACTCCATCTCTACTAAAAACACAAAAATTAGCCAAGCGTGATGGTTCATGCCTGTAGTCACAGCCACTTGGGAGGCTGAGGCAGTAGAAGCATTTGAACCCAGGAGGTGGAGGTTGCAGTGAGCCAATATAGCGCCACTGCATTCCCAGCTGGGCAACAGAGCAAGACTCTGTCTCAAAAAAAAAAAAAAAAAAAAAAAAAAGGCAAAAAAGAAAAAACAATGTTAGGCTGGCACAGGGCACTACAGTGTCAACCTCAGAATCTGTAGCATGTAGAAGATGTAGGCGCGTTGGCAAAATCTGAATACAGTAAATCCTACCATATGCTCTGAGTGAGAACCAGGACCTGAAGACAATAAATCCTACCATATGCTCTGAGTGAGAACCAGGACTTGTGTAAAACGTAGGTTACGTTATCTTTAGGTCAACAGAGTGATGGGGATGAGCCTCTGGGCGAGCCAGGAGCCGGCCGCTGGTCCTCACACTTCCCCTTTGCAACATGTCCACATGGGGCTAGTGGGAGGGCATCACTGCGAGCTTCTCAGTCTCAGGGTGTCCGGGAGAGAAGCTAAGCAGGAGCACCAGCCTAGGAGGGGACACCCACCCTTCACTCCTCATGGGCTCCTCCACAGCCACATAGTCAGGAGGGGCCTTCTGCTTCTTCATTCAGAGAGTACCGCGACTTACAGAATCTCTTAGCCCCTTCCAGCGCTAACTTCTTTGGTTCTATAATTCTGTGTTCATTGATGTTGATTAACTCTTGATTGAATTATGTGGATTTTGATTGGCTTAAGATGTGAGTAAGGATTTGGGGCCTCCTCTCCAAATACCTGGGTTTTATAGTTTATAATGGTGACTATGTGTTTTGCTGGAACGATGTGAAACTTTCCTCACAGTTGTTCTGGAAGGTGTTAAGCAGGCTCACATAAATGCGTTTCACAAACTCATTTAAGTGTTTGGGAAGAGAAGGGCACTGCCAGCGTTTATCTATTCATTCAACACAATTGCTGCATGCCTGTCCTTTGCCAGCCACTGTTCTTGGGACATATTAAATTTTTACATGTGGGGGGTAGAGAGAAAGATGGACAGTAAGCAATAAATAAAACTATAGGGAAAATGGACCCAGGTAAAGGGCTGTAAGCCCAGCAGTGACCAAACACAACCTCTTCTTGTGACATTCTCAAGGGAGGTCCTGCGGTCTGTAAGCTTCTCTTTTGGTCTTTGAGGGAACCGTCGGGTCACATTGATCCGAGTGTCAATTCAGTAGCCACCAGGTTCTCATGGCAGTGAGTGGGGTATGTAGACACCATAAGGTGGAAAACACGCACTTGTGCAAGTTCCGCACCCACTGGAAATGGCGTGATCTCTAAGATGGTGACCTTTGGGTACATCTAGACACTGAACACACTCACACATACACAAACAGCATTTCCTAATTTTGTGAAATGCTATCCTTAATTTTGCATTAAAAAGTCACCTAGGGGCCGGATGTGGTGGCTCATGCCTGTAATCCCAGCACTTTGGGAGGCCAAGGCCAGCGGATCACAAGAACAGGAGTTCGAGTCGCCCAGCCTGGCCAACATGGTGAAACCCCGTCTCTACTGAAAATACAAAAATTATCCAGGCATGGTGGCGGGTGCCTGTAATCCCAGCTACTCCAGAGGCTGAGGCATGAGAATTGCTTGAACCCAGGAGGCGGAGGTTGCAGTGAGCTGAGAGAGCACCACTGCACTCCAGCCTGGGTGACACAGCAAGACTCCATCTTGGGGGGAGGAAAAAAAAGTCACCTAGGAAGTTCCGAGACTTATAGTAAGGGCTTGAAAGCAACACATTCTCTTAGATTTGTTGTAGCCCAGCGGTTCTCAAAGTGTCCTCCATGGACCAGCAGCATCAGCATCACCTGGAAATTTGTTAGTGCTGCAAATTCTCTGGCCCCTCTTGAGACCTACTGAATCAGAAATGATGGGGTAGAGCCCAGCAATCCATGTTTTAATAAGCCATCCAGGTGATTCTGATCATGTTTAAGAATCCCTGCTAGATTATACAAAGGATATTTAATGATATAAATACTATCTTACAGTTTTAATAGTCATTTTCTCATTTGAGCTGTGTTAAACAGTGCAGAATCAGCAACAGATATTATGCCCATGAAAAAAAAAGAAAGAAAAAAACAGAGGGTTGAGTATCCCTGGATCCCACAGCTATTAAGCATTAAATAAATGATCCTGGTATTCTGTTTCATTGCTCCTTCTGAACTTTCTCCATTTAATTCTTTCTCAGCCCTTCCTTCTTTTATCCACAATACTGAGATGCCTGCCTTAAACCCTTCAGATAAGTAGGAGACAGAATATAGACATTAGAGTGGATACCTTGAAATATTGGTGACAAAAATCTCCAGTGTCTGAACTCTAACTTTCTTCAAATGAAGAGCTTAAAGTTGTAGTTCAATGTTTTTCTCTTTCACAAGACGAAAGGACCACGCAGAGCTGGAATACTCACTCCCAGCAGCCTCATCAGGGCAGCGGGTGGCCTGGCTACCAATTGCAGGATCATTTACCAAGGCCGCAGGCCCAGGGCCTTCTGGTTACACCAGGATCCACGGGCTGGGGCTCAGTGGTACTGTGTGGATAGTGTGGTTTTGTGATCCACACTGCCATCTTCTGGGGAGTCTCATCAGAGACTGTGGTTCCGTTTTTAGTGTCAAAGCTTTGAGTCAAAGATTGGGGTAGGGGCACTTCTCATTTCAACTGGACCTATTCTAACCAGCTGATGATGGTGTTGATGATGGTGATGGTGATGAGAAGGAGGAGGAGGATGGTGGCGGTGGTGATGAAAAACAGGATTCTGGAGTTTACAGTGGTTCTCACTCTTTTGAAAGCACATCCCATAAAGAGTACAGCTGATCAAACAACAAAAGAAGAAAATACATAAGAGAGCTGCTAATATTTTTAAAAGGTAGAAGTGGACAGAATGGCCTTCAGAGGCAAGTGAAGAAAACTGGAAAATATACACTCTACAGCGACTGGTTCTGGAACGTGGGACCATGAGCACTTAGTGAATTCTCTGTTTTCCAAAGTTTCTACACTAAGCACCTTGCAGGGGGCATTGTTTCAGATGGCAGGCTGCATGAGCTTTAACAAAGTACGAAACAACTGAGACAATAACTCCAGATTTCCAGCCTGGAAAACTCTGAAACAATACATTTTGGTTACTTTTAAGTCAGCCAGATTGTAAGAGAAATGTAGTATTTCACAGTGGGAGAAGCTACAAGCCTGTAATCTAGTTGTTGACAGGGCGTGTTCCGCCTTTCTCTTAGCTCCTGGTGTTACCAGCCTCCTCCTCACTCCAATCACTGCCCCCTCCATCATTAGGTGACATTCTTTTTGTGTGTCTGTCTCTTCTCCTCTTCTAAGGACACCAGGCATATCAGATTAGGGGCCCTCCCTCCTCCAGTATAACCTCATTTTACTTACATTTGTGATGATCCTATTTCCAAATAAGGTCACATTCTGAGGTTCTGGGAAGCACATGGATTTTAGGGGAACACTCTCCAGTACATGGGCTTCGGGTTCTGATCATGGTTTAGCTACTAATTAGCTGTTCAATCTTGAGGCAGCTATTGGCTCTAGGCATCCATTTTCTCATCTGTTAATGTAAAGGAGTTAGCATGTGCCTGGCACAGAGTATACTCAGCAGAAGACAGCTAGTATTTTTGCTTTCACTATCAGAAAAAAAGTTTTCATAAATTTAAAGAGAGAGAAAAAAAGATCATACAGTCCCTGGACCAAAACAGACCATTTAAATAAAGAGAGCTTTGGAAAGCATGATTTCTACCTAACTTTCTTTTTTCCCCGTCACATTACATTTAGCATGTAGTACAAAAATCTAATTTAGCTCAGGAGACACTGGGTTGTAGTTACCAATTGTTTCTGATGAGGTAGATAACATTTGGGTCCATTTCATTCTCCAGGGGAGGCTCAGAAGAGACACACAGCTCTGCTACCTTTTCTACCTGCCTCTCCCTACACTGCGCAAGCTTGTGTTTCCAGAACCAGGTTCATTCTGACTTGATCCCAGGTGTGTCCAAGGCCTTTTGTGTTAGCAGAAGGGAGTGTACAATCCAGCCTCCTCATCAACCTGATTGAACTTCTCTTCATTAACTTTGAGTATTGTGGATTTAGAGATATGTTATTTGAGAAGGCTGTGATATTAACATATTAGAAACCATGAATATTTGGGAATGAATTACTTTTCCAAT
Source organism: Pan paniscus (assembly GCF_029289425.2). Taxonomy (NCBI): domain Eukaryota; kingdom Metazoa; phylum Chordata; class Mammalia; order Primates; family Hominidae; genus Pan; species Pan paniscus. The sequence goes on from NC_073260.2 coordinate 44,777,160, forward strand.
AAATTAGAGCCCTAAGAGGGCAGGACTTTTCGAAGAGAAAAAGGAAGTTCAAGAAAGTTCCAGAGCCTGACTTGCGGCAGGGCACATTTTCACCTGGGAGAGGTGGTAATGGGGTAACTGAGATCTTCTGAACAGTAACCAACTTGCCACCTGACAAAAAAAGTCCTGAAGGCAACAACTGCGGTATTTCCATGTGCACAGTGTTCCAGGCGCTCGCCTAAAAATGTCCATGTGACTTTGTGTATACATGTGTTTACAGAATGTGTAAATAAATAGGAGCAGAATATGAAACATATGCGTCTGCATTTATAAACTCCGCATCTACTTATGCTAATGAAATTATTTCCATCTGACAACAAACAGTCATTATCTGTGGAGGTGCTATGAATTAGAGGGATTACTGGGATTTTTGTCCTCGCACTTGGAGAAACGGAGTCACGAATGTTTTTACCATAAAAGGCAAGAAACTTGGCTTATGTCAGCACTGAAAACTTTATTGCTTAAGGAGCATATAAGTTGGAAATAAAGTTACCGTCTGAAATTTCTTCAGGACAGAGGAACTTTTAAACTCAAATTCATTTCCATTGCCTGTTGCAATTGACATCTCATGTTTTCATGTATCCATTTTTAGCAAAGTTTTCCAAGCCTACCAGTAAATTGGTGTGCATAAAAATCTCTGCAGAACTTGTTTAAAATGTGTATTTCTGAGCTCCACCTCCAAAGAGTCCAAGGAAGTGAGCCTCAGTGAATGCCAGGAACTGCCCCTCTCAGTCTTAAAACTTGAGAAAGTTACAATTGTCTTATCTGAGTTTCTTTCTCAGGAAACCAATCATCAGACCTCCCAGATAAGCATCAAGGAACGGAAACTCACCAGATTGCAGCATCTGGAAAATGCTGCAGACCCCTCACAGGTCATGACTGCCTAACCCACCACCAGCTTCTTGTGGACCAACTCCTCTTCCTTACCCCTGCCTCATTTCTGTTTTCCCATGCAGGGTCACATTCTTCGCTGCTACATCCACTTTTAATTTGAGTCCGCCAGGGAGATGGATTTGAGGCTGAGCTCCCATCTCTTTAGCTGCAGCACCTGATTTAAGCCTTCTTCCCTGGCAATACTTACTGTCTCAGTGATTGGCTTTCTGTGCAGTGAGCAGCAGGACCTAGACTGAAGCCTTGGTGTTTCAGTCCCAGTGTCTTGCCACAACACACTGAACAGAGAACTACAATCATGTGGATTACATGTGATTTTCATTTTCTTAAATACTGAATCAAGGTTGGGAGCATGCTGTTGTCCTTAGGTGTTCTCAGAGGATAACCCGGGGTAGGGTTGACATTCAGATGCATCTTCTCTTACTTTTGTGGCACTGCCCCCTCGCACTGCACATGGAGCACAGACCCCATCCACATCCATTGGTGGCTGCACTGCCAAGGCACATCACATCTCCTGGTTATTTAATCACACATACACACACACACACACACACACACACACACTCACTCGCCCAAGGCATGGGGTCCTGTTGGTAGTCAGCAACAACAAAACCATTCATACTTCTCCCTCATACATGCACCACGGGCAGAAGCAATGGCCTGTTGTCCTCACGTTTCCTCCTGGTGTTTCTCAATGCGTCATTCCAAGTGAAGGTGTTTGAGAGCTGCATGCCTCCTCCGTCTCTTCCTGTGCTGCAGTGATCTTGGCAGATACTCATTCTACATGGCACAGCTACAGTATGGAAGGGGTCACCCAACTGCATCAGACTTTATAAAGGCACGGTTTCAGGGTTTATTTGTTGCTCCATGTCGCCTGGCCTAACTTGACTTATACATATGCCAAAAGTTGATTCATACTTTGGACAGGGGCATTTTTATCCAGCTATAAAATATCTGCTCATACGCATATGATAGTAATGGCTTTTCCACATCTTAAGCCATTGAGTTTTATGTGCTATCCATATAGATGTTTTAAAAAGAAATTTTGTGAATAAACTTTTCTACTTTTTCTCCTGGCATAACATTTGTAAATTTGGGATGATTTTATAAGATTCTTGGCAGCAAAGTAAACTACCTGTTTTTAGTATAAGAAGTGGGAGTTTGAATGATGTCTCTATGGATTTGGCAACAAAATTGCATACTGCAAAGCATTATTTTGTGCTTATCCTAAAACCTAAATTGTTCTACTGGAGAGCTCAGAGTTTTCTTGTACAGAAATAAAGCAGAAGTTTGAAAAGGTGTTTTTTTTTTTTTTTTTTTTTTTTTTTTTTAGACAGAGTATCACTCTGTCACCTAGGCTGGAGTGCAGTGGCGCACTCTCGGCTCACTGTAACCTCTGCTGCATGGGTTCAAGCTATTCTCCTGCCTCAGCCTCCCGAGTAGCTGGGATTACAGGCAACTGCCACCACGCCTGGTTAATTTTTGTATTTTTAGTGGAGACGGGGTTTCACCATCTTGGCCAGGCTGGTCTTGAACACCTGACCTCGTGATCTACCTGCCTCAGCCTCTCAAGGTGTTGGGATTACAGGCATGAGCCACCATGCCCGGCCGTTTGAAAAGTTGTATAGAAGACAGTACGCTAGGGACTGCATCGAACTTGATTTTCCTTTTTCTGTGTCGTATGTGAAATAATTGTTTGTTTCACCCACTCAGACTCCTTTTGGCATTCACAAGAGATTCTTCCTCACTGCTCGTGTTTGGGATGCTTTTCTGAATTGTAGTTTATGTTATTATGCTCATTCTTCTCTTCATGCCTCAATGAGCCATTTTTACATGCAACTCAATTGTGTAAATTGGGAAAATAAAATAACTGTCTTACCCAGGTCCTCAAGAAAGAGGAGCTGGAGTCCTGATTAGAGAGCTGGTATTTTATATGGGGGGTACAAACCTAGGGCCAAGAGGGTGAGGGAAAACGAGCTGTAAGGCAAGAAAAGATGCTGGTTAGTGTGGCATTGAGAGGTGAAGCCAGCTGGACTTACTGGGTCCAGTGGGGACTTGGAGAACTTTTCTGTCTAGCTAGAGGATTGTAAACGCACCAATCAACACTCTGTAAAAACGCACCAATCAGCGCTCTGTGTCTAGCTAGAGGATTGTAAATGCACCCGTCAGCACTCTGTAAAATGGACCAATCAGCACTCTGTAAAATGAACCAATCAGCAGGACGTGGGCGGGGACAAATAAGGGAATAAAAGCTGGCCACCCCAGCCAGCAAACTGCCTGGGTCCCCTTTCATGGTGTAGAGGCTTTGTTCTTTTGCTCTCCACAGTAAATCTTGCTGCTGCTCACTCTTTGGGTCTGTGCCACCTTTAAGACCTGTAACACTCACTGGGAAGGTTCGCGGCTTCATTCTTGAAGTCAGCTAGGCCAAGAGCCCACTGGAAGGAACCAACTCCGGACACAGCATGACATAGTACTGTATTGGCCACAGCATCACAATGAGTCACCAATGGATGTCTTCTACCTAAGGAGGACTTCTCCAGGAGGGTTATGACTCCACAGAAGAGGTGGAATTTATCTTCCCCACTCCTTCCTGTCTCCTGTATACCAATTGCCAATGTACACCCCCAGATAGCCAAAGGCCCCTCGCTTCTGGGTTGCACCATCTAGCCCCTTGGTGGCTTCTAAGTCTCACTTCTGTCCTCTATTAAATGACCTTCCTTATGGGGTGTTTTGAGGATTAAACAAGTTAATGAATGCAGACAGGGCATGGTGGCTCACGCCTGTAATCCCAGCACTTTGGGAGGCTGAGACAGGTGGATCACCTGAAGTCAGGAGTTCAAGACCAGCCTGGCCAACATGGTAAGACCCTGTCTCTACTAAAAATACAAAAAATTAGCTGGGCATGGTGGTGAATGTCTGTAATCCCAGCTACTTGGGAGGCGGAGGCAGGAAAATCGCTTGAACCTGGGAGGTGGAGGTTGCAGTGAGCCAAGATAGCGCCACTGCACTCCAACCTGAGCGACAGAGTGAGACTCTATCTCAAAAACAACAACAATAAAAATCCAGATAATGAATGTAAAACCTTAGTCATTATAAGTACTCAAGAAAATAATTGACAAAAGAAAAGATGCTGGGGTCCTGAGTTCCTGGTCATCTATGAGATGAGGCGGAGCTTAGGATCAGCCACAGAGGAGCAGAGGAGACATCTGGGTATGGTGACAGACTTGGAACCATGTCCAATATTTATGTGCAGCTATTTCAACCAAATTTATGAGAGTGGAGGGAAAGGATAGGATCCAAAAATGCTTCTGCAGCAATAATAATAAGCAAAAATTAAGTAACTTTGGATGCAAAAGACTCACTCTGCAGTGGCCAAGTCCAGTTGCTTATAATGGCCTCCTCAGGAAAATATCTATTTCAACAATGTTCCAGGAATGCAGAGAATGCTGGAAATCATTTATTCCAGCTTATTTCTGCCCTTTCTCATGAGGAATGGGGGTAAATATGTAGACCAAGAGCAAAAGTTCACAACTGCATCTGTTGTCTCACTGGGGCAGATTTGTTCCTTTAAATCTGGGAGGTAAAAAAATCCAAGTTCCAAAAGCTGGCTTTCAACTTTCCCCCACAGGGAATTCACTTATTTTGAATGGCACGGTTACAGGTTTCACTACAGAGTGGCAACCCCACTTCATCTCAGCCAAGAAACTCACGTTCAAGAAAAAACATCCAAGGCCTGCGGAGAACAGATCTAACGCCAACACAGTCAAATTAAACCCTGAAGCCAAAACATCTAAAAATAGGTATTCTCATATTGCTCGTTACTTTTTTTCATGGCATACAATGGAATACCTTAATTCTCTGGTGACTCTGTTAAGGACACAGATTTCATTCAGTAAATATTCCCTGAGACTTCGGGTGGGGTCACAGGCCTTAACATGTAAGCACTGTGTGAGCTTCCTGAACTCGAGGACCTTGCAGTTTAGGTGAAAATATGTGACAATTAACAAATACAGTAGTGAAAAGACTGTTCTAAGGCAGCATGTGATTCTGGATGAATGAGTGAAAGAGATAGCCGAGGGCTCCAAATTTAAGAGAAAGGGCCCTGTGGGCTGGACAAATCCGTGAAGATTAGACTTAAGGCAAATTTTGAAAAGGATGAAAAGGATTTGGCTAGAGAGAAGGGGCTGAGGGAAGCAGACAGTCTAGGCCAAGGCAATGTTATGGGTAAAGATGGAGGGAAAATATGCATGCCATAGTCCAGGGGCAGAGTGGGAAATAATAATAGCAAAAGTTTATTGAGCACCTACTGTCCATTTGGAGGTGCTAAGCCGTTCAACATTATTGTCTCATTTAATGCTCAAAATATCCCCACAAATGAGGCATTCTTTCATCCAGGCAGGAGTGCAATGGCACCATCTCAACTCACTGCAACCTCCGCCTCCGGGGTTCAAGCGATTTTCCTGCCTCGGCCTACTGAGTAGCTGGGATTACAGGTGCCTGCCAAGACACCCGGCTAATTTTTGTCTTTTTTGTAGATACAGGGTTTCGCTATGTTGGTCAAGCTGTTATCGAAGTCCTGACCTCAGGTGATCTACCCACCTCAGCCTCCCAAAGTGCTGGGAAGACAGGCATGAGCCACTGTGCCCGGCCAAAAGAGGCATTCTTTTTTTTTTTTTTTTTGAGATGGAGTCTCACTCTGTCGCCCAGGCTGGCGTGCAGTGGTGCAGTCTTGGCTCACTGCAACCTCCGTGTCCCAGGTTCAAGCAATTCTCCTGCCTCAGCCTCCCGAATAGCTGGGACTACAGGCGCCCACCACCACACCTGGCTAATTTTTTGTATTTTTAGTAGAGACGGGGTTTCACCGTGTTAGCCAGGACGATCTTGATCTCCTGACCTGGTGATCTGCCTGCCTCGGCCTTCCAAAGTGCTGGGATTACAGGTGTGAGCCACTGCGCCTGGCCCAAAAGAGTGACTAGCCCAAGGTCAGAGCAGGGCAGTGATTTGAACTCACAATGCAGGTTCAGGTCAGACTGTGAGAAGCCTCACTGGCTGTTTGTGTGGGGTAACCCATGAGGCAGAAATAATACAAAGAAAAAGGAGACTCAGGAGCCCGGGCGCGGTGGCCCACGCCTGTAATCCCAACAATTTGGGAGGCTGAGGTGAGCAGATCAGTTGAGGTCAGGAGTTCGAGACCAGCCTGGCCAATATGGTGAAACCCCATCTCTATTAAAAATACAAAAATTAGCCAGGTGTGGTGGCATGCGCCTGTAATCCCAGCTACTTGGGAAGCTGAAGTAGGAGAATCACTTGAACCTGGGAGGCGGAGGTTGCAGTGAGCCGAGATCGTGCCATTGCACTCCAGCCTGGGTGACAAAGTTAGACTCTGCCTCAAAACAAAACAAGACAAAACAAAACAAAACAAAACTCAACTTTTATTTTAAGTTCAGAGATACAAGTGCAGGTTTGTTACGTAGGTAAACTCGTATTATGGGGGTTGGTCACACAGATTATTTCATCACCCAGGTATTAAGCCCAGTAACCGATAGTTATCTTTTCTGCTCCTCCCCCTCCTCCCACCCTCCAACCTCAAGTAGACTTCAGTGTCTGTTGTTTCCATCTTTGTGTCCATAAGTTCTCATCATTTAGCTCCTACTTCTAAGTGAGAACATGCAGTATTTGGTTTTCTGTTCCTGTGTTAATTTGCAAAGGATAATGGCCTCCAGCTCCATCCATGTTCCCGCAAGACATGACCTCGTTCTTTTTTATGGCTGCATTCTTAAACATTTTATCACCCCAAGGAGAAATTCCATACCCATTAGCTGTAATTTCATTCCTTCTGCCCTCAGCCCTTGGCAACTATTAATCTACTTTCTGTCTCTATGGATTTGTCTATTTTTGATATTTTATATAAATGGTATCATACAATACGTGGCTATTAGCCTAACATAGTGTTGTCAAGCTTTCTCCATATTGTAACATTTCTTTTTATTGATGAATAGTATTCCATTTGTTCAGCCATTCATGGACATTTGTGTTGTTTCCACTCCTTGGCTATTTAGAATAATGCTTCAATGAACATTTTTGTATAAGTTTTTGAGTGGACACGTTTTCAGTTCTCTGGGGTATATACCTAGGAGTGGAATTACTAGGCCATATGGTCACTCTGTTTAACTTTTTGAGGAACTGCCAGACTGTTTTCCAAAGCAGCTGTACCATTTTATATATCCACCAGCAGTGTATGAGGTTTCCAATTTTCTCCACATCCTTGCCAACACTTATTATTGTCTGTCTTTTAAAATTATGGTTATCCTACTAGGTAGGAAGTAGTATCTCATTGTAGTTCTGATTTTCATTCCCCTAATGGCTCATGATGTTCAATGTCTTTCTTTGTGCTTACTGGCCATTGTATATCCTCCTTGCAGAAATGTCTACTCAAATTCTTTGCTCATTTTTATTGCCCTTTTATTGTTTAGTGGAGTTCTTCATATATTCTAGAAACAAGTTATTTATCAGATATATGATTTACAAATATTTTCTCCCATTCTGTGTATTTTTTTCACTTTTTATTAGTGTTCTTTGCCGCACAAAATGTTTAATTTTTTTTTTTTGAGACAGAGTCTTGCTCTGTTGCCCAGGCTGGAGTGCAGTGGCACGATCTTGGCTCACTGCAACCTGTGCCTCCCAAATTCAAGCAATTTTCCTGCCTCAGCCTCCCAAGTAGCTGGGATTACAGGCGTGTGCCACCACACCTGGCTAATTTTTGTATTTTTAGTAGAGAGAGGGTTTCACCATGTTGACCAGGCTGGTCTTGAACTCCTGACCTCAGGTGATCCACCCGCCTTGGCTTCCCAAAGTGCTAGGATTACAGGCGTGAGCCACCATACCTGGCCAAAATTTTAAAATTTTGATGAAGTTCAATTTGTTTATTTTTAATTGCTAGTGCTTTTGGTGTCACAGCTAAGACACTATTGCCTAAGTTAAAGTCACAAAGATTCACATCTATATTTTTCTCTAAGAGTTTTATAGTTTTAGCTCTAAATGTAATTTAGGTCTTTGATACATTTTGAATTTTTTTTTGTATGCGGTGTGAGGTGGGGGGTTCAACTTTTTTATTTTGCATATGGATGTGTGTGGTTTCCCCAGCATCCTTACTTTAAAAGACTCTTCTTTCCTCATTGAATTGTCTTATCACCATTGTTGAAAATAAATTAATCCTGAAAGTAATGGTTTATTTCTGGACTCTCAATTTTATTCCATTTATCACTATGTCTATCCTTACAATAGCACCACATCATCTTGATTACTATAGCTTTAGAGTGGAAATGTGAGTCCTTCTACTTTGTTCTTTTTCTTTTTCAGGCCTGTTTTGTGTATTCTGGGTCGCTTGCATTTCCATATGAATTTTAAGATCAACTTTCCAACTTCTGCATAGAAAGCAGGTAGGCTTTTGTTAGGGATTATGTTGACTAATTTGAGGAGGATTATCATCTTAATGATATTATCCTCCAATCTATGAACATGGCATGTCTTTCTATTTAATTCTTCTTTAGTTTCTTCCAAAAATATTATATAGTTTTCAGTAAACAAGACTCACACTTTTTATTTTTTCTTCTTTTTTGAGACGGAGTCTCACTCTGTTGCCCAGGCTGGAGTGCAGTGGTGCGATCTCGGCTCACTGCAAACTCCGCCCTCCAGGTTCACGCCATTCTCCAGCCTCAGCCTCCCGAGTAGCTGGGACTACAGGTGCCCGCCACCACGCTTGGCTAATATTTTTTTCTTTTGAAATGGAGTCTCGCTCTGTCGCCCAGGCTGGAGTGCAGTGGTGCGATCTCGGCTCACTGCAAGCTCTGCCTCCCAGGTTCACGCCATTCTCCTGCCTCAGCCTCCCAAGTAGCTGGGACTACAGGCGTCTGCCACCGCTCCTGGCTAATTTTTTTTGTATTTTTGGTAGAGACGGGGTTTCACCGTGGTCTCGATCTCCTGACCTTGTGATCTGCCCGCCTCGTCCTCCCAAAGTGCTGGGATTACAGGCGTTAGCCACCATGCCCGGCCATTGGCTAATTTTTTGTATTTTCAGTAGAGACAGGGTTTCACTGTGTTAACCAGGAGGGTCTTGATCTCCTGACCTCGTTATCCGCCTGCCTCAGCCACCCAAAGTGCTGGGAGTACAGGTGTGAGCCACCATGCCCGGCCAAGACTCACATTTCTTTTGTTAAATTTATTCAATATCTCATTCTTTTTGATGTTATTGTTAATTGAATTGAATTGTTTTCTTAATTTCTTTCTTTCCTTTTTTTTTTTTGTTTTTTTTTGGTGAGACGGAGATTTACTCTTGTTGCCCAGGCTGCAGTGCAATGGCGCGATCTTGGCTCACCACATCCTCCGCCTCCCAGGTTCAAGCGATTTCCTGCCTCAGCCTCCCGAGTAGCTGGGATTACAGGCGTGTGTCACCATGCCCGGCTAATTTTGTATTTTTAGTAGAGATGGGGTTTCACCGTGTTGCCCAGGCTGATCTCGAACTCCTGACTTCAGCTGATCCGCCCACCTCAGCCTCCCAAAGTGCTCGGATTACAGGCGTGAACCACCGCGCCCAGCCCCCCATCTCTACTAAAAAATACAAAAAATTAGCTGGGCATGGTGGCAGGCGCCTGTAATCCCAGCTACTCCAGAGGCTGAGGCAGGGGAATCGCTTGAACCCGGGAGTCAGCGGTTGCAGTGCGCCGAGATCGCACCACTGCACTCCAGCCTGGGCGACAGAGCTAGACTCCGCCTCAAAAAAAAAAAAAAAAAAAAATTAGACACAACTCCAGGAAAGCAGGCAAGATCCCAAACTGACTACTAACATGATTCCATGGCTTGGCAGAAGAGAAGCTTAAGAGAAAATTGTTAAAAAAAAAATAAAACCAGAACAATTAGTCAAGAAAAAGAAATAAAGGGAACCCAGATTGGTAAGGAAGAAGCAAAATTCTTTGCATCTGCAGATGACATGGTTTTGCATATAGAAAATCCAAAGAACACACAAAGACAAACCAAAAAAACCTATTAGAGCTAGTAACAAGTACAAGTTTGCAGGATACAGGATCAATGTACAAAAACCAATTACATTTCTATTGGAGTAGAGACGAGATTGCACCACTGCACTCCAGCCTGGGCAACAGAGCAAGACTCTTGTCTCCAAAAAAAAAAAGCACTTTGGGAGGCTGAGGCGGGCAGATCACAAAGTTAGGAGATCGAGACCATCCTGGCTAACCGGTGAAACCCCGTCTCTACTGAAAATACAAAAACAAAAACAAAAAAATTAGCCAGGCGAGGTGGCGGGCGCCTGTAGTCCTAGCTACTCGGGAGGCTGAGGCGGGAGAATGGCGTGAGCCCGGGGGGCGGAGCTTGCAGTGAGCCGAGATTGCGCCACTGCACTCCAGCCTGGGCGACAGAGCGAGACTCCATCTCAAAAAAAAAAAAAAAATAAAAGGAAAAAGAAAAAAAAAGTGACAGAAAAAACGCTCTCTGCAGAGGAGAGAGGATTCCGAGTGGATTGCGGGGTTACAGCTGAGTTCAAAAGCTTTTATCAGAAACTCTTATCTCTAGCAGTTTGAGTCACTTCTCTTATCAGTAAAGCTGTCTGTGCAATTCCCCTTCTGTTACGCAGCTGTGGGTATGTCTCTAGGCCATCACGAATTCTGCTTTTCTAGTTTGTATTAACTGTGGGTTTGTTTTAGGTAAGCCCTCTCCCCATCTGTGCAAGTTTCCACCATATATATGCCTGAAAAAAGGGAAGAAACTTTTTTCCTGGGAGCTCACTAAGTTGCTTATCTGTGCGCAGGTGCAGCCTGAGGTTTTGTTTTTGTTTTTGTTTTTGTTTTTTCCCCAAGGTTGTTTCATTTTTGCCTGTTGCTGTAACTTTTCAGGCAGGCTGCTTCTGCAGTCTGCATTTTCCCCAACTGATTTTTTCCTTTCCTTCTTCTCACAGTGGCTCTCGTCTGGGGTGACTTTGCCTCCCTGGAGATGTTTGACAATAATATTTGGAGACATTTTGGTTCTCACAACTGGAGGGCCGTGGATGCTACTGGCACCTAGTGGTAGAGCCCAGGGAAGCTGCTAAACATTCTGCACTGAACAGGACATCCCCACAACAAATGAATTATTAGGTCTAACGTCAATAGGATGGAGGTTGAGAAATCCTGCTATAAATCTCGTTTAAATCCCTGAGGATGTGGGCTTTTGAAATAATAATAAATAATTTTAATTTGATTTTCTGTGGTTATATTGCCATCCCTGGGACATGGAGGCAGAAGGTCTATTTGATTAGGGAAGGGCAGGGAGCAGGAGAAAATATCAAAGAGCATCTCAGTCGAGTGCCACACAGCAATGAAAATGAATGAGCCATAGACACACACGCCACACAACAACCAGATAACCTTGAACAAAAGAATATACAGCGTGCGTTCATGTACATAAAGTTCAAAAACAGGCACAACTACTTTACTGAGGAGATTATAGCTGGACAGTAACACTACCAAGAAAAGCAAGGATATTATTGCCATAAAAGTCAGGGTAATGATTACCTCTGGGTGGGGAGTCGGAAAAAGGATACCAGGAGACTGGCATCATTCCATTCCTTGAACTTTTCATTTTCCTTTAAATGGTGCATTTTGTTTTATGAACTTCCACGTATGTGTCACAATTAAAATATAAAAAAGGGGGACATTAGTCAACATTCAAAAATCTCATCCTCCTAAAACAGAAAGAGTCCCTAAGTGGAAAAACAGGTGAATTACTTTTCTTTTCTTTCTTTTTTTTTTTTTTTTTTTTGAGACAGAGTTTAGGTCTTTCACCTAGGCTGGAGTGAAGTGGTGCCATCTCGGCTCACTGCAAACTTTGCCCCCTGTGTTCAAGTGATTCTCAAGCCTCAGCCTCCTGAGTACCTGGGATTACAGGCACCCACCACCACGCCGGGATAATTTTGTATTTTTAGTAGAGACAGGGTTTCTCCATGTTGGTCAGGCTGGTCTCAAACTCCCGACCTCAAGTGATTCACCTGCCTCAGCCTCCCAAAGTGCTGCGATTATAGGTGTGAGCCACTACGCCCAGCCAAACAAGTAAATTTCAAACGAAGTCTGGGGTTTAGTTAAGTCATGTACCAGTCGTAATCTCCTAGTTTTGACACATGTACTACGGTGATGTAAGATGTTCACAACTGGGGAAACGGGGAGGGGGGAAGGGTCTCTCTAAATTATCTTTGCAGTGTAGACCTAAAATTCGTTCAAAATTAAAAGTTTCTTTAAAAACAAGTCTCTAACACATTTCTAAATGTTTCCCTCTAACCTTTGATCTTTTTCTCAGCTTTCACTTTATCAACTTTTGATGATATGAGTAACAACGCTGGGAATAACAGCGGCTAATGCTTAAAGCAAGGCTAGACCCACAGGCTGTGCTTCTGCTGTTGCTATTATGGAGGATTGGGGAAGTGCAGCAAAGTCTGAAGAAACAGAAAAAACAGCTACTCAGATGCAGTCACTATTTCACTGAGGCATGTTGCCGTCCTGTTTTGATTTCTTTGTACATTTTAATTTGGCTTACACCATTTTGTAACCTGATTTTAAAAAAACTCTAAACATCGCCGGGCGCGGTGGCTCATGCCTGTAATCCCAGCACTTTGGAAGGCCGAGGCGGGTGGATCACGAGGTCAGGAGATCGAGACCATCCTGGCTGACACGGTGAAACCCCGTCTCTACTAAAAATACCAAAAATTAGCCAGGCGTGGTGGCGGTTGCCTGTAGTCCCAGCTACTCGGGAGGCTGAGGCAGGAGAATGGCGTGAACCCGGGAGGCGGAGCTTGCAGTGAGCTGAGATCACACCACTGTACTCCAGCCTGGGCGACAGACTGAGACTCCGTCTCAAAAAAAAAAGAAAGAAAGAAAGTAAATTAGACCAAGGTAGGAGGACAGAACATTTTTCTTTTTGTTTCTCCCACTTGACCATCTCAGGATTCTGTGCGTTCTCATTTTGGCAAAATTCATCAGGATATGGTATTGGCTCAATGTTACTCCTGCCTCGGGCAGCAGAGATGTATATGGCACCAACTCAGCAGCCAGCAGGAAAAGCCGTCTGCCCCACCTCACTCCTGCACAATCGCTCCTGGGGGCATCACTACAGTACTGCCCGTGTTCAGTGTCCAGCTGAGAAGCACATCAGAGCCCACCCTGTCTGTTCAATGATCCTGTTTATTTGACCCTTATGACAAAAAGCGTGGAGGGGGCAAAATTCTGTCGCCCACAGCAAAATGTGGCATTTCCCTGGACATTGGAGTCTAGAACTTGGTAATTTAAGTTTGATTTATTTAATTTTGAATGTCACCCAGACACCCACATTGGTACAAACGTCATGGCAGGGTCAAGGGTCCCAGGTTGTTCAACAGCCACATCATCAGCTTTTTGCAAGAGCGGCTGACAACAACAGCGATTTCCCCATATACAGGCTCAGGTCCGGCCCGACGGGGCTCCAGAGGCCTTACCTGCATCTGAACCTTGTGCTCTAAATTGAGCACCACACATTTCACAGCCCAGAAATCAGCTGATTCAGCTTTGTTGGAGTCTCTGGACTCGACCTTTCTCCTATAATCTCTAAGCTTGTTTTTAATAAATGTTTAACTTCTTGATTAATTTCAGTGATTTCTGAGGGTCATTTTTCACAGCTCAGATAATGCATTCTAAATGCTTGCTGGGCTGTCCGCTCACTCAAAACTGTAAACGCTTCAGATTGCTTTTTGTCTCCCTAATACTCTCCCTTATGTGGGAATGAAATTCAGTCTTTATTCTTTCTGCCATCTGCATAATTGCCAGCATTTAAAGATGCTTGCTTCTCTCTTTCATAGCCACTGGGAAAAAAGTGTTTGTTCGACCTTCGCTAAATTCGTATTTTTCTGGTGTCTTATGCTCATTTCTTGAAAAGTGGCATATAATTAATTCTTAAATGTTGATTTTTTCACTATACTGCCTTTTCTTCAGCAATTTACCTGTTTTTCATTTTCTTCCTCCCCATCCACTTATCCCAGGGAGAAAACTTTTCATCCACATCTTTATTCCATTTGCTTTTTAAAAAGCTTTCTGGTTCTTTGGAAGAAGCAAATGTGATCTGCTGCCCTAGAACCCAAGTGGTCTCCTTTGTCATTTTGTTTGAGCTCCGTGGGTCACATTCCCCATCCTCTGTTCCTGGGTATTGGACTTCGTGGCGCCACATAGTCCTGTAATGGAACCACACTTAAAAGCCGGTGGATTCCTCAGAGTATGACTGCTCTCATGCAGTCCCATTACCAGCATTTGTCAGTACAGGACTGAGACAGCAAAGCTACCAGGAGGATATCTGAAAGTGGCAGGAAAGACCAGGATGAGTGGGTTTTCTCCCAGTGTTTCTTTCCCCTCTGGCCATACCACAAACAGCCTTCTTTCCTTTTCTTTTTTCCATCTCCCTCCTTCTTACCATGTTGCCTTGTCTTATAATAGCACGTGCTTTAAACTTGCTATTGTATGCCCTGTGATATGATTTTTCAATCACTTATACACAGCATTTTAAAAACATAAGTTGAAGAATGCTGTACATACTGGTGGACACTTGTTTTTTTCGCAGAAATCTTTAATTTCAAGATGATTCCAATCTCTCTCTGTTCTTTTACAGAAATGTTATCAGACAGTATATTACTAGTTTCACTTAACAATATGTAGACATCATGTTTCCATGCTTATAATCTCCCTTAAAATGATTTTTAAGAGGCCTAATTTTCTACTTTGGGACCTGTCGTCTGTGTCAGTAACTCCTGTCTGCATCCCGCGATGTGCTATGTGGTTCCCGGGTGCTTCATCTACATTTGTGGCTGCACTAGAATTAAATCAACTCACTTCAATGGAAAAAGTCAAATGGTAGATTTGAAGAGTCAGAGTTGGGATTTAGAGAGATTGTAAGTTCTGCAGTCCAAAGGCACCCAAGATTTTTTAGTTTCTTGTTTCTGTTTGTTATTGCTTAATCTCTTTGGAACAAGCAGAATTATTTTCTAACCTCTCATCAGAGTGGGGGTGGGTGTTCCTGTCACACAGGGAAGAGCAGAACCCATCCTCAGGCTCAGCATTGGCACATCATTTGGGTTTTCATCTCTGAGTTGATTGAGGCATGGACCTAGTTGGAAGGCTGGTGATTGAATGAGACAGTCTCTCGAGGCCTTTGCAACCCCATTGGGGTTTTTTGTTTGTTTGTTTTTTGTTTTTGAGAGGGAGTTTCGCTCTTTTCGCCCAGGCTGGCATGTAATGACGCGATCTTGGCTCACTGTCACCTCTGCCTTGCAGGTTCAAGCGATTCTCCTGCCTCAGCCAGCTAAGTAGCTGGGATTACAGGTACCCACCACCATGCCTGGCTAATGTTTTTGTATTTTTAGTAGAAACAGGGTTTCACCATGTTGACCAGACTGGTCTCAAACTCCTAACCTCAGGTGATCCACCTGCCTTGGCCTCCCAAAGTTCTGGGATTACAGGCATGATCCACCGCACCCATCCCAACCCTGTGGTTTTATAATTCCATGGTAATGTTAGGATGACTATCTTACGCCTACTTTAAGATAAAACTCAGAAGATGGTGGAGACGTAAATTGAAGATTACCCTGGCTGGTCCTGAAAGCTTACAATTTGGCTTTCTTTCACAAGGGATAAAAATACTGCTTTAGTACCATGGTATTTTTACAGCTCTAAGATTATAGTTTTTGAAGTGTAAGTCAGATCTAATTACCCTCCACCCCACCTTGTATAATGCTCCAGTGCCTTCTCCTTGCCAATAGAATAAATCCAAATACCTCATTGTGGCCCATAAGGCTCTACAATGAAGTCAACTGACTGTGACTGCCATGCCGTATTCTTTTATGTTCTGTCGATGGCTGCTTCCACACCACAATGGCAACACTAGACTATGGTGCAACAGAGACAGTATGGTGCTCAAAGACAGAAATATTTGCTGTCTGGCTTTTTTTTTTTTTATTCCAGGAAAACAAGCCCCCTCCTGCTGTATATGATCTAGCCGCTACCACCTCTCACCTGTGACAGGTCAGCATGAACATCTGACCTCCATTGCTTCAAGACTTTGTCATCTCCACGGCTCTCAGCAAGCCAAGCTCTGTGACTTTGTCACTGCTCAGTGTACTTGAGTCAGCTCAAGGCTGCCTTTGGCTATTTGCACCCAAAGTCAATGAACTTTGGCTGGGGTGGGGTGGGACAGAGTCACAGGGCCTCCTAGGCATGGTGGCTGTTGACCTTGTAATTATCTCTTGGAAGGAAAGTGCATATAAGGTATTCCTAAAACAACACTTGGAAATAATTTTTGAAAATCTGCTTTCCTAGGGAATGTAGGGAAGTTTAAATTTTTCCCCTGAAATTTTGATAATTTGGGTCTATAAAACACACTGAGACTAGATTGGTGGGAAATTTTATTAACGTGCACAGGAGTCACACAAAATACGAAAACTCAAAGAATGGCAAGACGGTTGATGCTTAAATATCCTCTTCATTGGAAAGAGGGGAGATGAAGGAGGTGTAGAAATAAACGATTTTCAGGGAAGATGGGAGAGCCCAAAGAACAATGGCCTGGAACCACATTTCTCGGGAGGTGTGGTCACAGGTTGAGGGGAGCGAAGGGAGGAACGCTCCTCACACCAAAGCTCTCATGTTACGCACGTGGAAATTGCTCAGGTAATCACTGAGCTGCTCTCAGAAAGAATGGGTGGGGCCTCAGAGAAAGCCTGGCTGTTTATTTCACCAGTGCAGACTTTTTCCTACAGACGCAAATCTCTTCCACAAAAGATAGCTTTGCAGGGCTATTCCTGTTTGCAGGCCCTCCAAAGAGCCACCCCAAAGTATGACAAAGAAGTATATTTTGGGATAAAATATTTTTGGTTTCCTTTAAAAGAGAGCTGAGAAACCCAGGAGCCTAAGTAGAGGAAGAAGAAATAATATTAATACTGAGGAAGTTAGTTTTACAATGTAATAATGAATTTCCAAGTGCCTGAACCCCAAGAATTCTCTATAATAGAGGCTTCTAGACATAAGTATATATCAGAATCTTCTGAACAGTGGCCTAAAAATACATTACAGATTTCCTGGATTCTGATTCATTGGTTGAAGAGAGGGTGTATTGGGAATCTCTGTTTTTAGAATACCCTTCTCTGATTATTCTGATGCACAGTAGAATTTGAGAAAAACTACCACATAGGAATTGTCAGCAAAACTAACACAATAGAAAATCAAGCCTCTTTGCTAGTTAGAAAATTTCTTCTCAGTTGCCTACTGCCCTGGCTCTAGGGGGGTAATTCTAGCAGGAGAGAGGTTAGAATGCATTTAAAGGCTAAGGTAGGAGGATCACTTGAGCCCAGGAGTTTGAGGCAGTGAGCTATGATTGCACCACTGCACTCCAGTCTGGGTAACAGAGCAAGATCCTAGTCAGGATGACAAACAAGACCAAAAACAACCAAGAATGTAACCACACCTGAATAGAACTCATTCACAAGTTAATCTCTGTTCCCTGTTCCATTCATTCTCCCTAGTAATCATTTATTGCCCCTCAACAGAATCACCTATATTCCCTATCTCCCCTCACCCCTCTGAAATAAGGCTATATAAATATGTGGGCCCCAATGAGATAGGGAGCGATCACTCTGTGATTCTCCCCATGTGCACGTTAATACATTTTTATGCCTTTTCTCCAATTAGTCTTTAAAAACAAAAACAAATACGAACAAAACATCACTGAGAGAAGTGAAATAATACCTAAATAAATGAAAAGTTATACATATTCAGGCGTCAAATTGCCAGTCAACATTCTTGCAAGATTTTGTGGGAACTGACAAACTGACTGTAAAATTCACAAGAAAACTTAAGAACCTAGAATACTCAAATGACTTTTGGGAAAAAGTTGGGGGATTAACACTACCTGATTTCAAGACTTATTTTAAAGCTACAATAGTGAAAACATATGGTGTTGGTGCACAGAGAGACAAATAGATAAATGGAATAGAATAGGGAGTCCAGAAATCAGAAACAGATCCACACATATATGGATAACTAATTTTTGACAAAGGTGCAAAGGCAATTCAGTGCTGGAGCAATTGGATCTACACTGGCAAAAATTGAACTTGGATCCATACCTTGCACCATATATAAAAATTAACTCAAAATATATCATAGACCTAGAGGTAAATCTAAAACTGTAAAATTTTGCCAGGCGCAGTGGCTCACGCCTGTAATCCCAGCACTTTGGGAGGCCGAGGCAGGCGGATCACGAGGTCAGGAGATCGGGACCATCCTGGCTAACACGGTGAAACCCCGTCCCTACTAAAAATACAAAAAAATTAGCCAGGCGTAGTGGCGGGCGCCTGTAGTCCCAGCTACTCGGGAGGCTGAGGCAGGAGAATGGCGTGAACCCGGGAGGTGGAACTTGCAGTGAGCCAAGATCGTCCCACTGGACTCCAGTCTGGGTGACAGAGCGAGACTCCGTCTTAAAATAAAATAAAATAAAATAACTGTAAAATTTCTAGAATGAAGGAGTACAGAGAACTTTACCCTGAAATATGGCTTCCTGGTATAATGAGTATTTTGAATTAAAGGCCCTTAGAGGTCAACAGACCTTTGATCCGGAAGAGACTTTCTCCTACCTTCATAAAGACTAGATGGACCCCTCAGGAGAACAATTGTTGTTCCCTCCCCCTCCCTATTATCTTATTATCTGTTGCAGAAAACAAGACCAAGGCGGTAACTCATGCCTGTAATCCCAGCACTTCGGGAGGTCAAGGTGGGCAGATTGCTTGAGCCCAGGAATTCAAGACTAGCCTGGGCAATGTAGTGAGACCCCATCTCTACAAAAAAATTAAAAAATTAGCAGGACATGGTGGCATGCATCTGTAGATCCAGCTACTCAGAAGGCTGAGGTAAGAGGATCAGTTGAGCACAGGAGGTCAAGGCCAAGATTGTGCCATAGCACTCCAGCTGGGGTGACAAAGCAAGACCAAAAACAACCAAGAATGTACCCACACCTGAATAGGACCCAATCACACCTGAATAGAACTCATTCACAAGTTAATCTCTGTTCCTCTTTCCATTCATTCTCCCTAGTAATCATGTATTACCCCTCAACAGAATCACCTATATTCCCATCTCCCCTCACCCCTCTGAAATAAGGCTGTATAAGTACATTGGCCCCAATGGCATATGGGGCCATCATTCTCTGATTCTCCCCTGTGTGCACATTAATACATTTTTATGCCCTTTCTCCAATTAGTCTGCCTTTTGTCAGTTGATTTTCTAGTAAATCTTCACAGAGTGAAGGGGAATCTTTCCCTTGGCTCTTACAAAAACACAGGAAAATGTTTTATGACCCTGGGCTAGGCAAAGTGTTTTTGTTTAGATCCAACACCAAAACACAGTACATAAAAGAAAAAAAATTGACAAATTTGACTTCATCAGGATTAAGAACTTCAGGTCAGGTGAGGTGACTCATATCTGTAATCCTAGCACTTTGGGAGGCTGAACTGGGAGGATTACTTGAGGCCAGGAGTTTGAGACCAGCCTGGGCAACATAGTGAGACCATATCTCTACAAAATTTTTTAAAAATTAGCTGGGTGTGGTGTCACACACCTACAGTCCCAGCTACTCAGGAGGCTGAGGTGGGAGGAATGATTCAGCTTGGGAAGTAGAGGCTGCAGTGAGATGAAGTCACATCACTGTACTCCAGCCTGGGCTACAGGGAGAGACCCTGTCTCAAAAAAAAAAAAAAAAAAAAGATGAAAAACTTCATCTCTTCAAAAAACACTGTTAAGAGAATAAAAGGACAAGCCACAGAATGAGAGGAAATATTTATAAACCATATATTTGATAAAAGACTTGTATGCAGAATATGTAAAGAACTTTCAAAACTCAGTAAGAAAACAACCAACCCAATTTTTATTTATTTATTTATTTACTTTATTTTTTTGAGATGGAGTCTTGCTCTGTCGCCCAGGCTGGAGTGCAGTGGCACGATCTCGGCTCACTGCAAGCTCTGCCTCCCGGGTTCACGCCATTCTCCTGCGTCAGCCTCCCGAGTAGCTGGGACTACAGGTGCCCGCCACCACACCCAGCTAATTTTTTGTATTTTTAGTAGAGACGGGGTTTCACCGTGTTAGCCAGGATGGTCTCGATCTCCTGACCTCGTGATCCACCCGCCTCGGCCTCCCAAAGTGCTGGGATTACAGGCATGAGCCACTGCGCCTGGCCCAACCAACCCATTTTTTTTAAATGGGCAAAAGATTTGAATGAACACTTCACCAAGGAAGCTACATAGCTGGGAAACAAGCACAGGAAAATAGGCTCAACATCGTTGTCATGATAGAAATGCAAATTAAAAATCACCATGACAGGCTGGGCACAGTGGCTCGTGCCTGTAATCCCAACACTTTGGGAAGTCGAGGTTGGGAGGATCACTTGAGCCCAAGAGTTCGAGCCCATGATTGCAGCACTGCACTCCAGCCTGGGTGACAGAGTGAGATGCTATCTCACACACACACACACACACACACAAAATCATAATGAGAACCACTACGACTGTTAAAAGAAAAACTTAAGACATTAAATTTAAGAGTTTAATTGAGCAAAGAACGATTCATGAACTGTGTGGCCTCCTGAGCCAGAATAGGTCAGAATAATGCTGGTGGCTGCCACGTGATTGGAGAGGAATTATAGAAAAAGAAAATTGAGTGCAATTTGATAATTGGCACAAGAGTAGGTTATAGTCTGTTTACACATCCAGTTAAGTTATAGTTCACTATGTACAGAGGAAATTAAGGCCCAACTTAAACTATGTATGGAGGCAGCTTTAGGGTAACCTTAGTTAATACCTATTAGAATGGCTAAAATTAAATGACTAATCATACTAGGTGTTGGGAAGATATAGATCACCTGGGAACCTGTAACAATGGTCCCAGGCTAATGGGAATGTAAAATGGTCCAATGGCTTTGGAAAAGTTTGGCAGTTTCTGAAAACGTTCACCATGTAGCAGCCTATGACCAGCCATTCCACTACTAGGTATTTTCCCAAAAGAAATGAAAGCATATGTCCACACAAAAACTTGTATACAAATGTCTGCTGCAGCTTTATTTGAAATAACCCCAACCTAGAAAAGGTCCAACTTTCTCAACGATAAACATAAACAGACTGTAGTATATCTGGATGATAGAATGCTACTTAGCAATAAAAAGGGAATAATTATTGATAACTCAAAACAACATAGATAAATCTCAATTATGCTTTGCAAAAGAGCAAAAAAAGAGTACATGTAGTATGATTCCATTTATATAAAATCCTAGAAAATACAAAGTAGTCTATGGT
Source organism: Pan paniscus (assembly GCF_029289425.2). NCBI lineage: Eukaryota > Metazoa > Chordata > Mammalia > Primates > Hominidae > Pan > Pan paniscus. Next base: position 44,798,479 of record NC_073260.2, read on the forward strand.
GACAAAAGCAGACCAGTTGTTGCCCGAGTCTGTGTGAGAGGGAAGGGGTGGAGGGAGAGATGACAAAATTACATGAGGAAATTTCTGGGGGCAGTGGATATTGCAGGGACCAAGGGAAAAAGCTCCCCTGCATCCTCTAAAAACTTGCTGAAAAATCAATTTATAAAAGGCAGACTAATACTAGAAACAGCATACAAATTTATCAATGTGCATGGAGGGAAAAATCACAGAAAGATGACCCCAACCCCCATGGGTGCAGAAGCTTGTGTATCTCCTCGAGGTTACAGAGAGAACGGGGGATCTGAGGGTGGCCCACAGTGGGTTAAGATGGCAAGTCGGGGGGGCCAGGTGCGGTGGCTCACGCCTGTAATCCCAACAGTTTGGGAGGCTGAGGCGGGTGGATCACCTGCAATCAGGAGTTCGAGAGCAGCCTGGCCAACATGGTGAAACCCTGTCTCTACTAAAAATACAAAAATACAAAAAAAAAAAAAAAAAATAGCTGGGCGTGGTGGCATGCACTTGTAGTCATAGCTACTCGGGAGGCTGAGACAGGAGAATTGCTTGAACCTAGGAGGTAAAGGTTGCAGTGAGCCGAGGTCACACCACTGCACTTCAGCACCTCAGCATGGGCAATAGAGCGAGACTCCGTCTCAAAAAAAAAGAAAAGAAAAAAAAAAGATGACAAATCAGCTTATGGCAGGGGCAGAAGAGGAGGCCTGGCTCACAAAGATGGTCTCTATAGACGCAAACCTCCCCCAGCAAGACAGCTTTTCAGCTATTCTTGGATTTCTAGCCCTTTTGAATAGCCATCTTAAAATATGCCAAAAAGTATATTTTGGAGTGAAATATTTTGATTTCCTTCAATATACTTATTATTCTGACTGTGGTGGTAGTTCCATGGGTATAGACATGTGAAAACATACCAAAGTGTGTATTTTCAGTGTGTGCAGTTTCTTGTCTGTTAATTGCACCTTGATGAAGCTGTTTTGAAAAAGGAAGATCTTCTTAGGATTCCTCACTTCCTGTGACTCTCCCACAGCAGCTGGGGGAATGGGCCAAGAACAGAATCTGGTGACAAAGTAGCCTTGGGTGGCTTGGTTGGCCACACACGCCACTGAAAGCACCTCTCCCAGGAATCCAGTCGCCTCCAGTGCCTGCTGAAGCAAGAAAACCCTCCAAAGGATGACTCCAGCTGTGTCTGCATCATAATTAAGGCTGCAAAAACCCAAAATGAATGAAGTCTCCCCAGCTAATGTGCCACTTCTAATTTAATCTAATTGGCCTCTGAAAGAGAGCCTTGGACTGCCTCAGAGGCAAAATCTTCCAAATGAAGTGAATTTAAACTAATTTAAGCTAACTAATTACAAACTGGGGGGTATTGTCACAAGAACAATTGTTATTGTTATTTGATTGCTTGCTCAACTGGATTATTTGCTCATTACCTTCAGAGCTGTTCCGACTTTCATGGGGTGCCCCTTGCCGCACATCAATAAGGCATTCTACAAGGCAGCCTGGAGTGGAGGGTCCCCACACCAGATTGGCGTGGGAGCGCTGAGGATTAGCTTGGCTTTCTGAGTGTTTGGAGAATCTTAAAGCAAACGCACAGCATGTGCTGCTCATTCAAATAACCTGCAGCTAACTGCACCTCTTTTTGGAGACATAAGTTTTTCTTTAGCTTCGGGATGTAGGTTATGAGTTTTGAGGTCATCTGTTGAACCAACCTCTTTATTGTTCAATCGTTCTGGCCTTGAGATGCAGCCCGTTATACCTGGGTAGAGATCTGGAGCAAAAGTGGGGAGAAAAAAAAGACCTGTATCCAAGCCTGTTTCTCAGCAGCTGTGTGAGGTAGCTGGGCTGCCACACCTCTCTGAGCCACAGGCAGAGATCTGGTGGAAAACGCATGAAATTTGCAGACCCATCTATCTGCTGCTTCTGGTTTGAGCTTCAGTTCCCTCCTCCCAGGCATGTTAAATTTAGCCTACAGCTGCCTCCTTACTTATTTTAAGTGTAACAAATGTTATGTTACATTTGGGACCTGTGTGGCTAAAGGTTTCTCTGCACAAAGGGAACTGTCACTTAACTGGATGTGAAAGGGGCTGTAACCTACTCTTGTGACAAGCAACCATACTTCAACCACTCACAGGTGGCCAAGCCTTCCAACTGTGTTCGAGTAAGGCCAACGCTGAGCTGTAGCCAATCAGGCTGTTTCTCTGCCTCACTTCTGTTTTCTGTGCTTCACTTTCCGTTCTCTGCCCGTAAAGACTCTCACCACACGGCAGCACCAGAGACGCTCTGAACCTCTTCTGGTCAGGGGGCTGCCTGATTCCCATATCATTCTTTGCTCAGTTAAACTCTGTTAAATGTAGTTTGCCTCAGTTTTCCTTTTAACAGGCAGAAACTACCACCTCACAGAATTGCTATGAAGACTGAACATGGTCACTCTGTGAAAACATTTCATAAACTGTGTGTCGCTTGCGAATGCTGTTATTTTTCTCATCTGTAAAATAAAGGAATTCAACCAGGGGATTTGAATAGTTCCTGTATTCATTTCCTGTGGCTGCCATAACCAAGCACCACAAATCGGGTGGTTCATAGCCACAGAACTGTGTCCTCCTGCGGTTCTGGAAGCCGAGTCTGAAATGAAGGTGGCGGCAGGGCTGTCCTTCCTCTGACGGCTCAGGACGAGTCCTCTCCTGCCTCCTCCAGCTCCAGGCGCTCCTCAGCATGTGGCTGCTTCGCTGGGTCTCTGTCCCACCTCCACATCACCTTCTGCTCTGTGTGTTTCAAATCTCTCTGCCTTTCTCTTGTGAGGACACTTGTAATTGGGTTTAGGGCTCACCTGGGTAATTCAGGATGATCACATGGCAACAGCCTTCACTTGATTACATCTTCAAAGACCCCATTTCCCAAATAAGGCCACCATCCCAGATTCTGGGCGGACACTGTGGGCAGTGGCACCATATTCAGCCCACTGCAGCCCTCCTTAGCTCTGTGGTCCTATCTTCTTCTGGATGTTACCATTTGGTCTAAATTTCAACCAGTCTGAGTTGCATATTGAGCGGTACATAAGCAATAGCCACATTTGATGTTTCTTGTCTGAGAATGTATGTTTCTTCAATATTTCCATGAGAAATATGCATCGAATATTTTACTACGGTGGGAGTAGGGGCCAAGTACAGGGCAAAAACTTATTGACGACAAGTTTATGCAAATTAGACAGCAAAATGAAAATTTCAAGCAGCCTTGGCACTACAACAAAAAAGTCTGTCCAGCAAGAGATTGGATTTAATTATTAAGAAAGTTGGGGGCCGGGCCTGGTGGCTCATGACAGTAATCCCAGCACTTTGGGAGGCTGAGGTGGGTGGATCACCTGAGGTGGGGAATTTGAGACAAGCCTGACCAACATGGAGAAACCCCGTCTCTCCCAAAAATACAAAAATTAGCTGGATGTGGTGGCACATGCCTGTAATCCCAGCTACTCGGGAGGCTGAGGCAGGAGAATCGCTTGAACCCAGGAGGTGGAGGTTGCGGTGAACCGAGATCGCACTATTGCACTCCAGCCTGGGCAACAAGAGCGAAACTCTGTCTCAAAAAAAAAAGAAAAAAGAAAAAGAAAGAAAGTTGGGAGAGTGACTGTCCCACTGTGCTGTTTGATAGAATCAGTGTCTCTGGGTTAGTGGCTTTTGGCAGATGTCTGCTAGTCTAAAAAGCCACAGTTGAGGGTAGAAAGAAGAAGATGCTAGAAAGAATGCTCATAATGGACAATAATAGCTCTTTCTACTTCCGGGGAATCTTTCCATTTGGGAACACTGAAGTGCTTTGCAGACAGTCGTTACAATTACACAAGCGTTGGGATGTCCATGTTCTCTCTTCCTCATGTTAGACATTGAGCCACTGAGGAAGTCTAAGGACATGGGGTGTGTCATTGGAGAAGTGCCCCTAGCTGACTGTTGAGGGTAAGCAGAGCCACAGCCTCCAGATTTTATTCAAGGTGAAATGGACATTGGGTGAGCTCTCTTGTTCTCAGATGATCTGCTTTATAGTACAGGACTAGGGCCATAGCAGTTGCCATCAAAGTGGCTGGATTTCAATCACCTCCAGCCTGTGGACTGACAAGGTCTGGGTCGACTGTCCCTCCCTCCCTTAGGCTGGACGTGCTGAGGCACATGTGATGGGGAGTTGCTGGGCTGGTGACCACCTGACATGTCCTCTCTGTACTTCCTTCCCCAGCATCACTGCCCACCAGTTCCTGCTCTAGCCAATGACTCAGTCTCAGTGCACCCACTAGTCAGTACTCGCATGGAGAAGAACTCTGACTTCTCTGATTTCTGTTCCAAGAAGGCGGTACGTGGACAGCAGTCCTCTTGGAGGACTATGGAGATGGCTGTTGATGGGCCTTGGAGAGGGGCTCCAGCTCTGAGGACTGTGCTCTGGGACTTGTGCTGGTTGTTTGCACCTCCAGCTCCATTTTCCATCCTTCTCCACCTGCTCGAGGCCCTGGGAGGCTGACCCGCAGGACGGCATCAAGGGTTCCCCTGCCCCAGGGCTGCCAGCTAGGTTCAGTCAGTGCACAGCCTCAGAGGGAAAGCGAGTCTGGACACTTTATTCTGGTGCCCTCAGGGGTACCTTGGACTGGCCACAGCCCTTGACCTGCCATCTTGGCTCCTGACAGGCAGCTCCTCCACTCTGCCCTCTCTGTGTGGGGTTCTGGCAAACTTCAAGCGTAGGGATAGCAGTGAAGCCCCCAGCAGTCACTATGAGCCCTGAGGCATCGCAGCCCCTTATGCCTTTCTTCCCCCCACCCCCGTCTACATTGTTGTCGCGGGTTCCTTTGTGAAATTCTCCTGAAATCATCCTGAGTGTGCCATCTGTTTCCCACAGGGCCCCTGACTGGTTCCTTTGTTTATAAAAATGGAACAGTAATGCCCATCTCATGGTGTCTTCAGGATTAAATGGGTGAACACATGAGAAGCATTCAGCATAATGACCTATAGTTTTACATGTTCAGTAAGTGCTAGCTCGAGACACATTTTCCAGTGGAGCTGGTGAGTGCGTCAACTCAGTTCAATTCAATCCTGCCAATATTTATGAAGCCCCTACTAGGTGCAAGGCCAGAGCCAGCCATTTCCCAAGTGACAAAGGTGCGTGACTGAATCGGCACAATCCACTCCCTCCGAACACTTGGAGCCCTCACAAGCGGCGGCCTCATTGCCCTCTCTCTCTCTCCCCACTTCAGTCACCATTTGACAAATATTTCCTGAGGGCCTACATTCTTCGGGGTGCCATGTTAAGAACACCTTGGGATAAAAGAGTGAGCAGAATAGATACCCCCGCTCTCAGAGAGTGAACAGCCTGCTGGAAGGAGACAGACATCAGTCCATCACTCGGATCCCTACATTAGCAAGTGTGTTTCACAAACTAGCATCGGCTCTAAAGGAAGAAAACTGGCTTCTGTAAGGAATGAGACCTGGCCTGCATGGGAGTCAGGGGATGCTTTGCTGAAAACACAAACGTAGACACAACCCAAGCCAAGCAAAGGGCGGTGGCCAGGGCAGTGCACTCAACACCATGCAAAGGCCCTGCACAGGGAGGGTGCCATGTGGCTGGAGCAGAAACAGGGAAGCAGGGGCTGCTGGTGGGACATGGAAGATGACACTGGAGAGGCTGGGGGGCCAGATGGTGCAGGGTCTGTAGGCCAGGGTTAATATTTTAGCCCTTATTCAAAACACACACAACCAAAGTCATGTGTGTGTGTGTGTTCTCAGCTATTTCAAAATGTTGCTTTGGCTGCAGCAAAGAGAATGGGCTGGAGAGTGCAGGATAGATACGAAAGAGCCACGAGGAGGCCTCTGCTATAGTCTGGGAGGAGGATGACTGACAGCTTGGGCCGGAATGGTGCCAGAGGAGAAGGGAGAACTGGACCTGTTCAAAGACATCAGGAAAACACAAATTATGGGGGGTGGGGTGGGCTGAATATGGAGCGGGGGGCGGGGAATGAAGGAGAAACTTGGGGGTGGGCTGGATATGGAGGGTGAGGGGGGCTGTCAAAGAAAAATCCTAGACTTCTGGCTGATTGGTAACGTCATCACCCAAGAAATAAAATATTGGACAAAGATCTGGCTTGGTGTGGAAGGTCAGGAAAGACCATGAATTCAGTCTTGTGTGTGACATGACTTTTGAGACATCGAGATACAGAAATCAAGAAGCAGCTGGATATAGGGATTTGGAGCTCCAAGGGGAGAGCTGAGCTGGTGATGTGAGTTTCACAGTCATTAGAAAACAAATGGTAATTAAAGCCATGGGCTGGCCCCGGAAGACTGCCCAGCCAGAGAGTCCATGAAGAACCCCAGAGAGCTAAAGGCAGAGCAGGAGAGTGTAGGACAAAAAGCAAAGGAGTGTGGCAAGAAAAAGGGAGTAGCCCACAGTGTCTGATGCCCTGAGAAGTCAGGAGGGAAACTGGAAAGTGTCTGTTGCATTTATCAACATGGAAGTCATCAGTGACCCTGGCAAGCATCCTTTCAATGGGCCACAGAGGTCAAAGCTGCCTGGGAGTGGCAGGAGGAAACAGAGGGAGTTTTTGTACTTACTGACTTTTTTTTTTTTTTTTTTTTTTTTGAGACAGAGTCTTGCTCTGTTGCCCAGACTGTAGTGCAGTGGTGCGATCTCTGCTCACTGCAGCCTCCACCTCCTGGGTTCAAGCGATTCTTCTGCCTCAGCCTCCTGAGTAGCTGGGATTACAGGTGCCCACCACCACGCCCTGCTAATTTTTTTTTTTTTTTTTTGAAACGGAGTCTTGCTTTGTTGCCCAGGCTGGAGTGCAGTGGTGCGATCTCGGCTCACTGCAAGTTCTGCCTCCCGGGTTCACGCCATTCTCCTGCCTCAGCCTCCCGAGTAGCTGGGACTACAGGCGCCCGCCACCACACACAGCTAATTTTTTTGTTGTTGTATTTTTAGTAGAGACAGGGTTTCACCATGTTATCCAGGCTGGTCTCGATCTCCTGACCTTGTGATCTGCCCACCTTGGTCTCCCAAAGTGCTGGGATTACAGACATGAGCCACCGTGCCTGGCCAATTTTTGTATTTTTAGTAGAGATGGGGTTTCACCATGTTGGCCAGTCTGGTCTCGAGCTCCTGACCTCATGATCCGCCCACCTCGACCTCCCAAAGTGCTGGGATTACAGGCTTGAGCCACTGCGCCCAGCCCTCATTGACTTTTGTTTTCCATTTTCTCAAGAGATTTGACTGTGAAATGGTAGCTGGAGAGGAGTAAGAGGGTCAAGGGAAGGTTTATACTTTTCTTTTAAGAAGTGAGAGACTTAAGCATATTGGTCTGTGAGACAGATCCGGTGAGAGGATGTAGTTGAATATTCAAGAAGGAGCCAGGTGGACATGGGGCAAGGCTCACTAAGAAGGCAGACGGATGCCATCAAAGCTCAGAGGCGGGGTTTGGCTTAGGAGGAGGGAAGCAGATTGGGTGTGAGGCAGATGTCATGAGACTTCTAGCCAGTCAGGAGAAGCCAAAGGGCTCCTACCTAAGGATTGTATTTAATCTGTCAAGTAGGAGGGAAGCAGATTGGGTGCGAGGCAGATGTCATGAGACTTCTAGCCAGAAAGGAGAAGTCAAAGGGCTCCTACCTAAGGATTGTATTTAATCTGTCAAGTAGGAGGTAGGGGGTTGGTGGTTTGAGAAGAGCAGTGTCACCCAGGCTGGAGTGCATGGCTTGATCATGACTCACTGCAATCTTGACCTCTTGGGCTCAAGTGATCCCCCCACCTCAGCCTCCCAAGTGGCTGGGACTACAGGTGTGCACCACAACAGCAAGCTAATTTTTAATTTTTTTTTCGTAAAGATGGGGTCTTGATATGTTGCCCAGGCTGGTCTTGAACTCCTGGTTTCAAGTGATTTTCTTGTCACGCTCATCTGAGTGAAGAGACCACCAAGCAGGCTTTGTGTGAGCAACAAGGCTGTTTATTTCACCTGGGTGCAGGTGGGCTGAGTCTGAAAAAGGAGTCAGCAAAGGGAGGTGGGATTATCATTAGTTCTTACAGGTTTTGGGATAGGCGGTGGAGTTAGGAGCAGTGTTTTGAGGGCAAGGGGTGGATCTCACAAAGTACATTCTCAAGGGTGGGGAGAATTACAAAGAACCTTCTTAAGGGTGGGGAAGATTACAAAGTACATTGATCAGTTAGGGTGGGGCAGAAACAAATCACAATGGTGGAATGTCATCAATTAAGGCTATTTTCACTTCTTTTGTGGATCTTCAGTAGCTTCACGCCATCTGGATGTATACATGCAGGTCACAGGGGATATGATGGCTTAGCATGGGCTCAGAGGCCTGACATTTCTCACCTTGGCCCTCCCAAAGTGCTGGGATTACAGGAGTGTGCCACCTTGCCTGGCCAGACAAATATTTATTAAACTTATTATGTGTTGCCAAAGAATAAAACAAATACCATCAGAACCATACATAAATACATAATATAGCAGTAATAATAGTGATAATAACAATGCTGAGTTGATTTACTGGCCAGACAAGGGAATATACCAGCGAAGAAATTTACTGACATGTTTTCTGGGAGGCAAAAACTTAGGGTTTTGATTTTGGTGGTGGTGTTGCTTGTTTTTTTTTTATTTTAAATAATTTTAAAAAATGGTTTTTCTTGGGCCGGGCGCGGTGGCTCACGCCTGTAATCCCAGCACTTTGGGAGGCCGAGGCGGGCGGATCACGAGGTCAGGAGATCGAGACCATCCTGGCTAACACGGTGAAACCCCGTCTCTACTAAAAATACAAAAAATTAGCCGGGCGTGGTAGCGGGCGCCTGTAGTCCCAGCTACTCAGGAGGCTGAGGCAGGAGAATGGCGTGAACCCGGGAGGCGGAGCTTGCAGTGAGCCGAGATCGCGCCACTGCACTCCAGCCTGGGCGACAGAGTGAGACTCCGTCTCAAAAAAAAAAAAAAAAAAATGGTTTTTCTCAGTGGTTACGCTAATTAAGGATTGGCAACATGCAACCTGGGTAGGACAGAATGAGGCCTTTAAGTCTCAATAAGCTTGGTTAAGAAAAGCCGCATACGCTGGGTGCGGTGGCTCACGCCTGTAATCCCAGCACTTTGGGAGGCCAAGGCGGGTGGATCACGAGGTCAGGCGATCAAGACCAGCCTGGCTAACACGGTGAAAACCCATCTCTACTAAAAATACAAAAAATTAGCTGAGCTAATGGTGGTGGCACGTGCCTGTAATCCCAGCTATTCGGGAGGCTGAGGCAGGAAAATCTCTTGAATCCGGGAGGCGGAGGTTGCAGCGAGCTGAGATCGCCCACTGCACTTTCGCTGGTCACAAAAGTCATTGGCGAGATCCTGGGCTACTTCAGCCGGTTGGAACCAGTAGAGGTGAAACACAGCAGCCCTCTGTTTAATGTTTCCCCAGCAAGGGCTGCTCTCAGAGAAAATCTTTTCCTTTTGCAACACAATGTGTTGTCTATGCCCTGGAGACACACGGTAGTTCCTGCCATAAGAGTCTGTGGGCAGTGAGAGCCCACAGGAGGGTAGCTGACTCAGCCGTGGGGAACCCAGCCTTCAGAGACCTGCCTGGTGGCTGGGAATTACCCTGGACAAGTGAGCTCAGGGTGGGCTGAACTGTTTCCCCCAGATGGAGGAAGCAGCCAGGCCTGCACTCTGAGGTCGTGGAAGCCAGGCAGGCTAATAAGAGTGTGGGCCCCAGAGCCAGTGCGTCTGAACTAGAATGTCCTTCCCCTGCTTCTCAACTGTGTGACATTGGAAATGCTGCTGAGCTTCTCCAAACCACAGGTTCCTCATTTGCCAAAGGGGAGTGCTAACTGCACTTAATCATAAGGGTGTGGTGGGACCAAATGAGATAATTCATATAAAAGTGCTCTTAGCTTGATGCTAGGCGTGTAATAAGCCTTAACAAACGTGAGCTATTATTATTGCTCAGAGCAAAAGAATGCAAGAGAAGGAAGGAATTTGGCAAAACATATACCTCCTTATTTTACAGATGAGGAAGCTTGGCCAGCAAGATGAAGTGACCTTCCTAAGGTGAGCTGGTTTCTAGCAGAGCCAGTCCTGGAATATGGGTGTTCTTTTTCAGTCTCATCTGACGAAAAAGAAGCAATATGTTTAGTACCTACAAGCAGGTTTCGGAATCAGAGAGGCCTAGGTTCAAATCCTGGCTCTACCATTTCCTACTGTGTGACCTCGGGCACAAGAGTAAAGCTGTTTAAGCTTTTGTTTCCTCCACTGCAAAGGTGGCTAAACACCTCCTCAGTGGGTTGTCACAGGAATTAAATCAGATGAAAGGCATTGAGGACATAGGCAAGAAACTCAGCAGATGGAAGCTTCTTCATGCCCTTTCCTGACCTTTCCTTTCCTTTGCTAAGACTGAACCCCCAAATGAAGCATTGCATGGAAGCTAGGCTGGAGGCGGGCACCCAGCCCTAGAGTGAGTGAGTGGTGAAGATTTCCCCACCCCGCCTCGGGTTCAGAGCAGTGGTCTTGCGGAATTTGCCCAACACAACAGGTACAAATTCATAGTCACAGAGTGAGCTGTGCAGGAAAGGCAAATAAAAGTGCAAAAGTGACTCTGGAACACTCAGCAGGACAGCTGGGGCAGGGGAGTGGTGGGAGAGGTGGTGTTCAGGGTGAAATGTGGGGTGGGATGACATGCACTGGGCTTTAAATGCCCTGCTCAAGGGCCGTTTGTTCCCAGACAATGGGGAGTCATGAGAGGTTTGGGAGTGAGGGAGTGGTGAGATCTGAGTTACTTTGGAATTACCCTCTGGCCTTCAGGAGTCATTCAGCATGAGGGCAGAGATGGGAGGGAGGAGAAGGGGACTGGCAAGGAGGAGGGAGGCGGAAGAGCTGTTTCGTAGGCAGAAAGAAAGTGCCCTGCTGGGACGTAGAGGTTCAGGAAGGCAGGGTTTATGCTGAGGTTATATCAGGAGTGGCAATGCCATCCGGCCCACATACCGTCCTTGGAATCCAAGATTTATTCCATATGTGTGTCTGAGGTTAGGGGAGGCGCCTTTGAGTACGTTAGAGCCTATAAGTCCAGTTCATTGTAACTTTCCTTTCACACGGAAGCCCTCACGTCGTTAAGCCGCTGGTGGAAAAAGAAACCCCTGCCCTGGGCCCTCCTTCCAGGGGTCTTCGCTCCCACCAGCCTCAGTGCAGGTCAGACTTCAACTGGCTCCCACCCAGATGGTGGCTCTCTGTTTCTGTCCCCTGCAGGCTCCTCTACGTGCTCCTTTGGGAGAAGCAGATGCCTGGGATGACATCTGTTAGAAAACTTGGATGGGCCTTGGCTGGGCGCGGTGGCTCACGCCTGTAATCCCAGCACTTCGGGAGGCCGAGGTGGGTGGATCACGAGGTCAGGAGATCGACACCATCCTGGCTAACACGGTGAAACCCCGTCTCTACTAAAAATACAAAAAATTAGCCGGGCATGGTGGTGGGCACCTGTAGTCCCAGCTACTCGGGAGGCTGAGGCAGGAGAATGGTGTGAACCCGGAAGGCGGAGCTTGCAGTGAGCCGAGACAGCGCCACTGCACTCCAGCCTCAGCGACAGAGTGAGACTCCATCTCAAAAAAAAAAAAAAAAAAAAAAGAGAAAACTTGGATGGGCCCCTGGCATCCTGAGGAGTGCGTTTCAAACCGTCTGCAGTGAAGGACCAGTTTCTGAAACATTCCCAACCCATCACAGGTCACTGCTTTTGTAAAATACAACAAAGAATGAATTTCTAGAAAAATAGACTTAAAAAGACATGTAGAATATACCTCCCGGATTTTTATTATTAGATTACAGAGACATACATTTACTGTGTCAAATCGCTGTAACTTTTTAGCCTCCGTTTCCATAAGTATTGTGGACAGGTAACCATTTGTAGTCTGGAGGCCCCAGGGTAGCCGTGGCCAAGAGGGCAGAGCACGCCTTCCTCCCGTATTGGCGCCTGCCCTCCGTGGCCTCGCCCACCGCCTCTCGGGGCACGCTGACTCCTCTCTCACTAACACGCTCCCCTTCGTCGCTCTGGGTTACACACTCACTTCAGCTTTCTCATGCTATTTTGTTTGTTTGTTTTTGTTTTTTTTGATGGAGTCTCGCTCTGTCGCCCAGGCTGGAGTGCAGTGGTGCCATCGCAGCTCTCTGCAAGCTCCGCCTCCCAGGTTCACGCCATTCTCCTGCCTCAGCCTCCCGAGTAGTTGGGACTACAGGCACCCGCCACCACACCCCGCTAATTTTCTGTATTTTTAGTAGAGACGGGGTTTCACCGTGTTAGCCAGGATGGTCTTGATCTCCTGACCTGATGATCCTCCCGCCTTGGCCTCCCAAAGTGCTGGGATTACAGGCGTGAGCCACTGTGCCCGGCCTCTCATGCTATTTTATGCTCCCTCAGCTCCAGAATGCTCCACCCTGGCTATCATCCCTCCATATCTGCTGCAGCCACTGTGTATTGGGCGTATCCCAACTTCCATGATTTCAGTGAATCCGTGTAACAGAGCACTAATGTGTGTAATTACTTACACCTTTTATAAATTGGAGGAGGTCTGTGCTATCACTATAACAATTCTTGGCCAGGGAATGGTCACCTCTCTGGACAAGGAAGAGTTCCACACTGGATTTTTGCTGGAACTAGAGGGAAAGGAAGCTGGGCTGACTGAGCACAGTTCTGGGGATACCTGTGGCCATATATGGGGCTTCAAGGGGAGAGAGTGTCTGAGAGTGATGCCACACAGAGGAAAGGAAAGCCGAGAGATGCAGACAGACCCTGCTTCCCCGCAGTTTCTGGCCTTCCTTGCTGATGACGGTGGGTGCTGTGGGATGCCTTGCAGCTCCTCATTAAGGACAAAGAAGGGGCTCCCAGCTCTTGGGACTACTGCCGGTGGGCGGTGCTCAGCTGTCATCCTTCTTTGGAACTGCCTCTGCTGATGACAGCTACCTCTCCCACGTCACGCCCCTTCCCAGGACAGCCAATAGCCCATGACATGTTGGCCTGGAGGTCTAACTTCCAGGCCTCTTTGCCCCAACTCAGGACAGCTCTGCAGAGTCATCTTAGCTTCAGAGGAGCTCCCTGCAGGGCTGGCTGAGCTCTTTACTACAACTGCATCATGGTTCAGTTGCCCTCTGCCCCATCCTGCTGCTGCAATCATCAGCCTGTTCCTAATATTATCAGCAGGGGGGAGAAAATACAGCTAGTTTCCTAGGAGAGAGGACCCCTGGAACATGAGGTGGAGCAGATGGGTGGAATCGTGGAAATAGAGCATGGGGTTATAAGGAGCTTCAAGGGGCCACCGGGTCCAGAACAGGAAGGGAAGAACTTCAAAATCTTGCCACATGAGGAGCAGCTGGAGGAGCTGAAAATATTTAACTGGAGAAGTAAAGATGTATGGGGAATATGACAGCGGGCTTCACATATTTCACTGTAAATCAAGTAGAGGTTAGGTCAGACTCCTTCTGCTGGGTCTCCTGGCTTCTGCTCTTGACCACCTACGGTCCATTCTCACACCGTTTAGTAAGTCATGTCGCTCCCCAGCTTAAAACCCTCCCATCTTCTTTTTTTCTTGAGACAGAGTCTCGCTCTGTCACCCAGGCTGGAGTGCAGTGGCGCGATCTCAGCTCACTGCAAGCTCCGCCTCCCGGATTCATGCCATTCTCCTGCCTCAGCTTCCCAAGTAGCTGGGACTACAGGCGCCCGCCACCACGCCAGGCTAATTTTTTTGTATTTTTAGTAGAGACGGGGTTTCACCATGTTAGCCAGGATGGTCTCAATCTCCTGACCTCGTGATCCGCCTGCCTCGGCCTCCCAAAGTGCTGGGATTACAGGCGTGAGCCACTGCACCCGGCCTCCCCTGTCTTCTTGCTGCATGAATAGAACCTGAGCGACTTGCTGTGAGGCCTTTCATAATCTGCCCTCGTCTCTCTTTCCAACTTTATCTCCTGTGGTTCTTCCCTCACTTGCCCTTCAGGCCACACTGGCCTTCTCCCAGCTGATCCTTGAATGCACCAGGGTCTTTGCACCTGCCGTAGCCTTGCTTGTTCTTCTGTATGTTCCTCTATGAGCTCTTCATTTGCCCCATTCCTTTCTGTTGTTCAGTCTCTGATCAAAAGTCATTTCATAAGAAAGGCTTCGAGTTTTTACCTCATTATCCTGCTTTACAGTCTTCATAGCACTCTGCTCCCTGAAACAGTTTTGTGTCTTTGTTGGTTAAATTATTTTTTTTCTTATCTCCCCCACAAAGAATATAAACCCAAAGTGGACTGAGCTGTGTCTGTCCTGTTCACCACTGCAACCTCAGGGTGTGGCATGATTTTGGCATACAGCAGGTGTTCAAAAACTATGTGTTGAGTGAAAGAATGAATGAACATGAGCCCAGAAATAGCTCTAGAGTCCAGAGAGCTGCCGTAGGCGGGCTCAGAGCCTCGCCTGTCCCTGGAGGCGTGACGTGGAGGGAAACTGCCACTTAGGAGAGAACCAGCAAGTCAGTGGGAATATGGGGTTTGGAATCAGACAGATGAGGGTTTGAGTCTTTGTTCTGTCACTTCCTGCCTGGCTGCAGGCCTTGGACGGGTTATTTGACCTTGTTGGCTGGGCGTGGTGGCTCACATCTGTAATTCCAGCCCTTTGGGAGGCCGAGGCGGGCAGATCACCTGAGGTTGGGAGTTTGAGACCAGCCTGACCAACATGGTGAAATCCCATCTCTACTAAAAATACAAAAATTGGGCCAGGCGCAGTGGCTCACGCCTGTAATCTCAGCATGGGAGGCTGAGGTGGGTGGATCACGAGGTCAGGAGATTGAGACCATCCTGGCTAACACAGTGAAACCCCATCTCTACTAAAAATACAAAAAATTAGCTGGGCAAGGTGGCGGGCGCCTGTAGTCCCAGCTACTCAGGAGGCTGAGGCAGGAGAATGGTGTAAACCTGGGAGGCGGAGCTTGCAGTGAGCCCAGATCATGCCACTGCACTCCAGCCTGGACAACAGAGTGAGTCTCTATCTCAAAAAAAAAAAAAAAAAAAAGAAAAAAGAAAAGGAAAAGAAAGAAAAGCCTCAGTCCCTTCATCTGTAAAGACAGGGGTTGATTAGAAGCCACCCCAGAGTGGTTCTGGATTGATTAAAGGCTGCTTCTGAAGCCCTGGGCAAGTGCCACACCCTTAGCAAGTGCTAAATAGATGTTTGCTGTTTAGTTTCCACACCAGGCCCCCGGGGCCACAGGAGCTGGGGGAGGTGTTTAAGGAAGAACCATGCTACTGCAATCCCTCTCACATACACCACTTGGCTTTTGTTTTTCTTTTTGTCTTTTTGTTAGAGACACACTCTCGCTCTATTGCCTAGGCTGGAGTGCAGTGCTTTGATCACGGCTCACCGCAGCCTCGACCTCCTGGGCTCAAGTGATCCTCCTCCTTCAGCCTCTCCAGTAGCTGAGACTACAGGCATGCGCCACCACTCCTGGGTAATTTTTAAATTTTTTTAGAGACAGTGTTTTCCTTATGTTGTCCAGGCCGCTTTTAAAATTCCTGGGCTCAAGGGGTCTGTCTGCCTCAGCAACCCAGAGCATTGGGATTACAGGTGTGTGCACTGTGCCTGGCCTGTTTTTCTTTCCTGTGGCACTAACCGCCCCCACAGAGGGGAAAGTAAGCAGTGGACCCCTGGGTTGAGGGCGGCTGGTGTAGGGGCAGGGACTGTCCAGACTGTTACTTCTCCACTGCCCGCCTCCAACATAACCCCATCGTGGGAGCTGGGTGAGGAAATGCATGAGCACTGATTCTTCGCAGGATTTTGAGTGTTACACATGTGGTAATACTGCTCACATCACTTGAATCTGCAATCCCATGTGAAGTTGGATTATGTGGCAAGAAGCAACTCTGTGAGGGTGGTGGGTGGAGGAGGGAGGGGCCCAACCCACAGGCCAGGAACCCATGTGAGGTGGCCGCCTTCCTCTGTCTCTTGCTAATACCTGGGTGATGGGCTTTATGCATCTTGACCCAGAAAAGAGCGAGTCACAATCGACCAATATGATGGAGGGGATATCACTGCACACCAGGCAAATACAGGCTCAGCTGCCAATTCCCACATCCCTCTAGCCCCTTTTGATGGCCAGGGAACTTTCTTGCTTCTGTTCACATGAAAACAACAGTTGGCCCTACCCATGTAACGAAGCAAACACTTACATACTGTGCACTTACTACATGCTGGGCACTGTTCTTAAACACTACCAGCACTGCCTGTATAATTCTCCCAGCAACCCTATGAGGTGGCTACAATCATTAACCCCAGTTTACAGATGAGCCAATGGTTGCTTGGTGAGGTTTAGCCAATTGCACAGGCTTGCACAGCCAGTAAGTGGCCAGGCCAGGATTTGGACCCAGGCCATGCAGCCCCAGAGTCTGTGCACTTCACCACCATGCGACATGGCCTAGTCCCAAGGGGAATGGCTTGCCTTGTAGGGGAGGAGCTGCCCATCATCGTGGGTGACAAGCAGAAGTGACTGAGCTAGACAGGGGTCTCCTCCACATATTCAGTGTGTCCCCTGTGTGTAGCTCTGAGCTAAGCACTCTGCCAATGCCATCTCATTTCAGCCCGATGACACCACTGCCAGATGGAACCATTATTCCACTATATGGATGAACAAACTGGGTTTACAGAGATTAGGTAACTGGCCCGAGATCTCTGGCTGCTGAGGGCTGGAGCTGGGACTCAAACAAGTTTGCTTAATGCAGATCCCAAGCTCTTCACCTCTTATCAGGGATGGTGTCCAATGAGGGTTGGCTGGACTAGATGACTTTTACGGTCCTATACAATCCAAGATCCTGAGGGACTGAGAGTCTGGCAAGTAAAGGGGCACACTCCCCTAGTTACTAGCTCTAGCTCTCCCCTAGTAACTAGTTACTATGCCAAAAACACTAGTCATCACATTTCAGTTTTTTTTTTTTTTTTTTTTTTTTTTTTAGATTGAATCTCGCTCTGTTGCCCAGGCTGGAGTGCAGTGGCAGGATCTTGACTCACTGCAACTTCTGTCTCCCGGGTTCAAGCGATTCTCCTGCCTCAGCCTTCTGAGTAGCTGGAATTACAGGTGCACACCACCATGCCCGGCTAATTTTTAATTTTAGTAGAGATGGTTTCACCATGTTGGCCAGGCTGGTCTTGAACTCCTGACCTCAAGATCTACCCGCCTCAGCCTCCAGTTTGTTTGTTTTTCTTTTTTTTTTTTTTTGAGGTGGAGTTTTGCTCTTGATGCCCAGGCTGGAGTGCAATGGTGCCATCTCTGCTCACTGCAATCTCCGCCTCCCATGTTCAAGCGATTCACCTGCCTCAGCTTCCTGAGTAGCTGGAATTACAGGCATGCACCACCATGCCCAGCTAATTTTTGTACTTTTAGTAGAGACGGGGTTTCTCCATGTTGGTCAGGCTGGTCTCGAGCTCCCAACCTCAGGTGATCCGCCCGCCTCGGCCTCCCAAAGTGAAGTGCTGGGATTACAGGTGTGAGCCAGCGAGCCTGGCCTATTTGAGTTTTTATGTTTAAGGATGTATTTCTCTTACTATTTTTTTTAACACAGGGTTTTTCCTGAAAAGTTGCCTGAGGAACAAAGAGTTAAATAAGACCTTTAAAGGATCAACTCTCTTTGCCAGGCATCTGAGTCCCCTCTGGGGCTTTGAGGAGACAGTCGCTGTCTTTCCTGGTGGTACCACCACCTTCCTTCATCCAACGCCGCCGCATCTGACAACGCTGGGCACAGGAATCTGCACCCCAGGTCTCCACGATGAATCCAGCAGTCAATTTTCAGAGCTTGTCCTGCCTGCCCTATCCACACCGCTTGGCACATGGGTCAGCCCGCCTTTACTTACCTTCCTCATCTGGCTTCCCGGATGTCACATCTCTTGGTTTTTGGTTGGTTTTTCCAGTTGGCTTTTCCAATTTATACCTGAAGCATGGATCTCTCCTCTGAACTCCAGATACATAAATCTGTCTATTTGACATTGCCTTGGATGTCTAGAAGGCATTTCAAACTTAGCAGGTCCCACACTTAGCTCCTAATTGTCAGTCCTGCCTCCAGCACACGCCCCTCTTGGTGTTCCCCATCGCAGTTGAGGACAACTGCATTCTTCTAGTTTCTCAGGCCTCAAACCTTAGAATCATCCGAGACTCCTGTCTCTCACATATCTCATCTGTCAACGAATCCCATCAGCTCTACCTTCAAAATATGTCCAGAATCCACCACCTCCACTGCTAACACCTGGCTCACTATCTCCTAGTAACCTGGAGGGCACTGTCTTCAGTCTGATCTTCACACAGTAGCCGGAGTATGAAGACACAGGGTAGACCATGCCTCTCTTCTTCTCCAAACTCTCCAGTGGGTTCCTCCTAGTCAAAGTCAAACCTCACTTGGTCCTCTAGACCTCACCTCTGCATCCTCCCGCTGGCCTTATCTCCTCCACCTCTGACCCTTGCTAGCTCTATTTCAGCTCCACCGGTCTCCTGGCCATTCCCTGAACCTGACACATGCTCTCCTACCCCAGGGCCTGTGCACTGGCTCTCCCGGTGAGGAAACCGCTCTCCTTCCCATCTCCACCGGCGCGTCGCATCCTTCACCTTTTTGCTCACATATCCCTTTCTCAGAGAAGCTTTTACTGAGGCCTCTGCTCACCCTCTTCTCCCCTCCACATTCCCTGTCTTCCTTTTCTATTTCGTTTTTCTCTATGGTACTTATGGCTTATGTAACAAACTAATCTATTGTTTATGTATTTATTTTTACTGTTTCTCTGTGAAAACGTACACTCGAAAAGGGCAGGAGTTTTGTCTGTTTTGATCAGGCTCCACCCCTGGAAGGTAGGACAGTGTTCAGCACAGCAGGTGCTCAATAGGTGTTGTTCCGTGAATCAGCACATCAGTTGCAGCATTGTGGCTACCAGGGGGTCAGGATGCGGGCGGTGGAGCCCTCTGGCCTTTGTGTGGTAGCCGAGGACTCTGTGTCAGCGACCGTTTTCCGGGAAACTTCCGGGCGAGACTCACATCTTGGAAACTCAAATACTCAATAGCTCTCGAATTCTAGCAATCTTGAGAAGAGGCCTGGATTAAGGATTCAGACGTGGGCCCTCAGATGGGTGAGAAACGGGGACTCTGTGTCTCCTAGCGGGGACAGAAGGGCCAGGTGACAGGCCAGGCAGAGTGGACGGGGCTTGGGCAGGGGGCGGGGGCAGGCAGCCACGCGGGGCAGGAGCTGCAGAGCTAAAGCCAGGCCATGTGGACTGGCTGCGGGTTTCGCTGCCTAGCTGGTGGCATTGAGCAAGTTACTTAACCTTTCTGAACTTCCGTTTTATGATTTTGGAGGAAACAGTCATAGCTTTCTCTCTGGCAGAGTCCGATGGCCCGAGTCCCGCTCCACAGTGCGGGTGGAGGGCACGGAGGGGTGTGGAGGCGGGGGGCGACAGCCCAGGAAGTCTAGGGGGCGGCAGGGCGCGTCGGGGGGCGGGGGTTGGGAGACCGCAGGGAGGATCCCCGACCTTGTCTGAAGATCCGAGCAGGCGGAGCCGCGGTCTGGTCCGCGGGGTAGGCGGGGCGCAAGAGTGTTCCCGGGGGCGGGGGGCCGACCCGCGTCTAAAGGTTTCCGCGATTCACCCGCCGGCGCCTGGCCTGGCCCAGTTGCACCGCGAGCGCTGCGGACACTCGGGGCGGCAGTCGGTCTGTCAGTCCTCCCGCCAGATCCCGCGGCCCGCACCTGCCGCCCGCACCTGCAGCTCCACACCTGCGGCCAGTGCCTACTGCCCTCTCTTGCCGCCCGCACCTGCAGCCCCGCACCTGCCGCTTGCACCTGCAGCCCCGCGCTCTGCCCGGTTCGAGCATGGCTGACCAGGCGCCCTTCGACACAGACGTCAGCACCCTGACCCGCTTCGTCATGGAGGAGGGCAGGAAGGCCCGCGGCACGGGCGAGTTGACCCAGCTGCTCAACTCACTCTGCACAGCAGTCAAAGCCATCTCTTCGGCGGTGCGCAAGGCGGGAATCGCGCACCTGTGAGTCGGGCCTTGGGCGGTGGGCCCGTCCTGTCTGTCTGCCTGGGGAGCCTGCCCGGCGGGCTGACGTTGGGCCCTCTGAGCCTCCTGCCGTCAGCCTCTGTCTGTCCGTCTGATGTCTGAGCGCCTCTCTCGCTCTCTGTCTGGTAGCCCCTCTCTCCAGAAGCTGGCTCAGCCTCACTCAAGTTCTCATCTCCTCCCTTGACCTTGGAGGGGCCCACCTGGGGGTCCGTCTCGCAGGTGTACACCTGATTCCATCTTGCATTCCTCTCCTCTGCCCTGAGCAGCCTGCCTCTTACCCCTCTCAGCCGGCCAAGTGCGGGCACCTGGCCTGCCCGTCATACCCGCCCTAGCCTCAGAGAGGAAAGTGCTAGCTCAGGTGCCTTCCTTCCCCATTTCTTCTTTGTCCTCCTTCACTCTTTCTGCAATTAGGGACCCAAGTCAGGTTTCTAATCCAGTTATCTCTGACCTGAAACAAGACCTGTTAGGAGCGAGTGTCCCCCGCCCCCGCAAGCAGGCTGGGAGGTCTCCTTTGTGTCCAGAGCCTTTAGGAGCAGCAGGGCTTGTGTGCAAAGGAGCTCCCGTGGGCTGCCCCTTGCTGGGACAGTTGCCATGCTGTGCCAGAAACAGGAAACACCCAGGGCTTCAAAACCCCTATCGATTTGCAATGATGGTGTGTGCAGCCTCTACCCAATTAGTGGAAAGCTCAAAAGTGGTTTGTAGAATGGTTCTGAATGCGCTATGGAGTGCATCTCGAACGTCAGTGGGCACAGGAATCATTTGGGGATCTTGGTAAGATGTGTGCCCTCCTTCCATAGCTCTGGGACAGGTCCTGAGATTCTGCATTTCTAAGAAGTTCTCCTGTGGTGGGTGCTGCCCATCAGATGCTGTTTGTCTGCTCATCACATTGTGAGTAGCAAGGGGACAAGTGGAGTGGAGACTCAAAGGACCCCTTCTTGTGAGGTTTTCTGTAAGTCACACAACATCCTTTCGTTTGTGTTGGTGTGCACAGCTATTTTCTTTTTCTTTTCTTTTCTTTCTTTTTTTTTTTTTTTGAGATGGAATTTTGCTCTTGTTGCCCAGGCTGGAGTGCAATGGTGTGATCTTGGCTCACCGCAACCTCTGCCTCCCAGGTTCAAGCGATTCTCCTGCCTCAGTCTCCCGAGTAGCTGGGATTACAGGCATGTGCCACCATGCCCAGCTAATTTTGTAATTTTTTTTAGTAGAAACGGGGTTTCTCCATGTTGGTCAGGCTGGTCTCGAACTCCCGACCTCCGGTGATGCCTTGGCCTCCCAAAGTGCTGGGATTACAGGCATGAGCCGCCGTGCGCAGGTATTTTCTAGCTAACTGATCCACACTTTTAACTGAAGTGTAACTGGGTTTTCAGATTGTCCATACACTTTACTAACATTCCCCGCACTTATGCACACTATAAAAATGACACATGATGGGCTGGGCGCGTAGGCTCTAGCCTGTCATCCCAGCACTTTGGGAGGCCGAAACAGGTGGATTGCCTGAGGTCAGGAGTTCAAGACCAACCTGATCAACATGGTGAAACCCCGTCTCTACTAAAAATACAAAAATTAGCTGGGTGTGGTGGCAGGCGCCTGTAATCCCAGCTACTCGGTAGGCTGAGGAAGGAGAATCGCTTGAAACCAGGAGGCAGAGGTTGCAGTGAGCCAAGATCGCGTCATTGCACTCAAGCCTGGGCGACAAGAGCGTGACTTTGTCTAAAAAAAAAAAAAAAAAATACGCATGATGCTCAGAGCTGACCTGAACAAATACAACCCTGCTACTTGGGTTTGGAATGCATTTCTCCATTCTTAAAAACTCTTCTCCGCCACGCATCCTGCAATCTAGATTCCTTTTCTTACTGGCAGGCTGTCTGGCTTTGGTCCCACAGTATGGACTGGCGGAGGTAATTCGTGTAAAGGAGTGGTATGATCACATTTATTTTTGAATATTAAGCAGACATGTTAAGGAAGGTGATGACTCCATTACTGTTGCCTCTGGCCCCTCTTAATAATACATTCCTAAGGATTCTTATTTTAGAAACATACCCAGGTGAAATCTTAAGCTTTAATTTACAGCTAGTATAGGTGGCTCACAGCTTTAACTGCCTTTGAGGACCAGGGATATATTTTAAAAAGAGGGCTTGTCGACTGGGTGTGGTGGCTCACACCTGTAATCCCAGCACTTTGGGAGGCTGAGACGGGTAGATCACTCAAAGTCCAGGTGTTTGAGACCAGCCTGGCCAACATGGTGAAACCTTGTCTCTACTAAAAACACAAAAATTAGCCAGGCATGGTGGCGGGCACCTGTAATCCCAGCTACTTGGGAGGCTGAGGCAGGAGAATTGCTTGAACCCGGGAGGCGGAGGTTGCAGTGAGCCCAGATCGTGCCACTCTACTCCAGCCTGGCGACCGAGTAAGACTCTGTCTCAAAAAAAGAAAAAAAAGGGCTTGTTATGTCTGATATTGTTTAAAAAATGTGTCAGTACCTTTCACACCCCTAGAGAGACTGAGAAATGTAAGATGTGTTTTGAGGTGTCCCACTGTCTAAGTAACCTTAGACAGTGGGACCTTGGATAGTGAGATTTTGATGGTGGGGCCTGGATGAAGCATGTTAATTTTGGCTACATAAGGTATGCGTTTTATTTATTTATTTATTTTGAGATAGGGTCGCACTCTGTTGCCCAGGCTGGAGTGCAGTGGTGTGATAATGGCTCACTGCAGCCTCAACCTCCCAGGCTGAATTGGTGCTCCCACCTCAGCCTCCCCTGTAGCTGGGACTACAGGCATGTGCCACCATGCTGGATAATTTTTGTGTTTTTGTAGAGATGGGGTTTTGTTATGTTGCCCAGGCTGGTCTCAAATTCCTGGGCTCAAGTGATCTGCCCACCTTGGCCTCCCAAAATGCTGGGATTACAGGTATGAACCACTGTGCCTGGCCAATATGTGTACTTTTATACTAGATAGTTGTGAATACCAGGCTTTAAAGAAATACTATGTTGCACTCATTGACAAAAATTTAAACCATTCAAAAGAATTCAAGGGAAGAGTGAAACCCACCCCATATATATCCCATGGGGTATCCACTGCAAATAATTTACTGCTTATTTTTCCGGATACTCTTTTACAGTCATATAAGTTTACACATGAACACATATTTACATATGCCTATAATAGCAGACAAAATGGGATCACAATACACATTTCTGTAGTTTGCTTTGTTATTTAACATTATTCAAGAAACATCCATTAATATCGGGACATCTACATCTACCTCCTTTTAACTGCTGTGTGCTGCTCCCCTGCACACATCATGAGGTATTGAAGTTTTTCTCTATTTTGGGGCACTTTGGTTTTTACTAGCCTTTGGGTATTACAGTGCTGTACCCTTGGAACTGGTGTGCATGCCTGGTTGTTGGGGTAGCTGACAGGACTAGATGCTGGACACTGAGGTGATCTTGTGGGAAGTTCAGTGTTTGGCCATTTTCAGTATCACATGTCATCAGGCAGGTAGCATGATTCTCAAGCCAGGCCCCCAACCTACATTCATTCCAGGCATTGAAATCCAGAAAGAAAAACCAGCATTCCTGCAAAGATCTTGTTAGTGCTGAAGACCGGACCTAGAAGAGCATGTACCCAGAGGGACGGGGTGATTGCAGATTTGCAGGAACCTCACTGGAGCCAGTTTAGGGAGCTCACCCAGGATCATTATGGAAACATCAGGAGTTTAAGCACAGAGCCTGGTGTAACCTAAAGTTGCTATTGTAGTCACTTTCATTGCTCCTGTTAAAATGTTCATG
Organism: Pan paniscus; assembly: GCF_029289425.2. NCBI lineage: Eukaryota > Metazoa > Chordata > Mammalia > Primates > Hominidae > Pan > Pan paniscus. The sequence goes on from NC_073260.2 coordinate 44,822,310, forward strand.
GAATCATTGAGTTTTAGACTGAAAGAGACTCAACAGTCAGCTAGTCTATCACCTCCTCATACAGAAAAGGACCCTGAGACCGAGGAAGATGAGATGACTTGGCCTGTGGCCGGGATCTCAGGAACCCCGGATTGGGGGTCTTTTGGCCACACTACACATCTCTTCCTTTATTTTTTAGAAATCAATTAGAATTCACCAAACTCTAAATCTCATCTATTAGTTAACTGTTTTTTGTTTTTTTTTTTTTTGAGACAGGGCCTCACTCTCACTCAGGCTGGTGTGCAGTGGTGCAATCTCAGCTTACTGCAACCTCTGCCTCCCTGGTTCAAGTGATTCTCCTGCCTCAATTTCCCGAGTAGCTGAGATTACAGGCGTACACTACCATACCTGGCTAATTTTTGTATTTTTAGTAGAGATGGGATTTTGCCAAGTTGACCAGGGTCGAACTGGCCTCAAGTGATCCACCTGCCTCGGCCTCCCAAAGTGCTGGGATTAGAAGTGTGAGCCACTGCGCCCGGCCTAATTTTTGTATTTTTAGTAGAGACAGGGTTTAGCCATGTTGGCCAGGCGACATTTTTGATGTGAATTCAGGCTTAGATACCAAGGAGTCATTGCTTTGGGCAAATGTGCCCTGGGAGCCTTCCCTCTGGGCTTCTGGCTCCCTCCATCCACTCTTGGGAGAGAAACTGTGCAGATCAGAACAGTCTGCAACTTGAAGTCAAGCTGATGAAGTTGTGGTTCAAATGTCAAATTCGAGTGTTGTCCACTTTGTTTGCATTCCTTTGGGAGAAAGTGGTGCTCCAGTGGCTTCAGGTTTTTTGTTTTGTGGAGTTGACTTCCCTTTGTATCCATTTCCAAATCACTGACTGAAGAATTCACTGATTTCATTCAATTAACAAAATATTACTGAACATCCACCATGTACAAAGTTCCAGAAGACGAGAACAACACAGAGTTTACTCTGTAGGAAAAAATATTTGTATCGTTCTAACACGCAATAGAGGTTTTGAAAGATGCTTTCTTTCTTTTCTTTCTTTCTTTCTTTCTTTTTTTTTTTTTGAGGCGGAGTCTCGCTCTGTTGCCCTTGCTGGAGTGCACTGGGGCGATCTCAGCTCACTGCAACCTCCGCCTCCTGGGTTCATGCCATTCTCCTGCCTCAGCCTCCCATAGCTGGGATTACAGGCGCCCACCACCAAGCCCAGCTAATTTTTTTGTATTTTCAGTAGAGACGGGGTTTCTCCATGTTGGTCAGGCTGGTCTCAAACTCCTGACCTCAGGTGATCTGCCCGCCCCGGCCTCCCAAAGTGCTGGGATTACAGGCGTGAGCCACTGCGCCCGGTCTGAAAGATGCTTTCGCGGTGGCTCACGCCTGTAATCCTAGCACTTTGGGAGGCCGAGTTGGGCGGATCACGAGGTCAGGAGATCGAGACCATCCTGGCCAACACGGTGAAACCCCGTCTCTACTAAAAAATACAAAAAAATTAGCCGGGCGTGGTGGCGGGCGCCTGTAATCCCAGCTACTTGGGAGGCTGAGGCAGGAGAATGTTGTGAATCTGGGAGGCGGAGCTTGCGGTGAGCCGAGATCGCGCCACTGCACTCCAGCCTGGGCGACATAGGGAGACTCCGTCTCAAAAAAAAAAGAAAGATGCTTTCATAGAGGTGCCAAAAATACGATTCATGGTGAAGGACTGTGGAGCGCCAAGAATGGGTACGTGCAGGGGAAGCAAAAGGCCCGGCGGCTGGACCGCAGTTCAGGCTGGTGGTCACGGGGGGAGGAGTCCTGAGGTGGGAAAGTGTTTCTGGAAAAGTTGCCCACTCAATTTGACCAAAGCATGGAGTACTCATGGTAGGGCGTTCGTGGATGTGAAATTGTGGGTACATTGGGGAAGCATCAAATGGCAAGGGTGAACACTTTACACTTTTGGGGGTATAGAAAGGGAGAGATCAAGGATTTTGACAGTTTTTTGAGTGGGGCAGTTGCGTGATTGGAGACAAATCTGGAGAAGGTGTGGCTAGAAGTATATCGGAAGAGCGAAAGATAGGATATGGGAAAACCAGTGGCAAGGGGGAGCCGTCAGTTGAGTAGCCAGCAGAGCTGCAGCCTTGGAGGGGAGAGGAAGGATTTGGAAGAAGTCTGAGCATGGATTAGATGAGAAGGGCTGTGAGGGAGTTTCTGAAATCGCTGGTCCTAGCAATTGAAAGCAGAGCCCATGCCACCACAAAACAAAGCAACACAAAAACAAAAACAAGGAGGAGCTGGTTTTTAGTCTGGGGAAGGAGGGAAGATGATCCCAACATTTTGGAAACGCTGAACTTGAGATGTTAGAGGGTGATCTGTTGGGAGATGCTGTCCAGCCTGCAGCTGGACTTGCCTGTCTGTTTTGGCACACTTGCCCTGAGGCAGAGAAAAGAGGAGGAGATCTGGACCAGTTTAGCAGACAGGAATGTGCAGGGATTCAGAGCACGTTTTGGAGAGAGATGGAGCCAAGCTTAGATTCCTGGCCCTGCCATTCAACATCTGTGAGGATTGGGCTGTTGATGTGACATCACTGAACCTGTTTCTCCAATTGTTAAGATGGAGACAGCCTCAGAGAATCGTAGGAGGATCAATTAAGTTTACTAATTGGGTACCAATGTTATTAATATCATTGTTTTCCTGAAGGCTATATTTCTTTACTTTTCAGACAGAGTCTAGCTCTGTCACCCAGGCTGGAGGGCTGTGGTGTGATCTCGGTTCACTGCAACCTCCACCTCCAAGGTTCAGGTGATTTTCCTGCCTCAGCCTTCCAGGTAGCTGGGATTATAGGTTCCTGCCACCACACTCAACTAATTTTTGTATTTTTAGTAGAGACGGGGTTTCACTATGTTGGCCAGTCTGGTCTTGAACTCCTCACTTCCTCATCCACCCACCTCAGCCTCCCAAAGTGCTGGGCTTACAAGTGTGAGCCACTGTGCCTGGTCTATTTTATTTTCGTTTTTTTGTAAACTTTTATTTGCATGTTTTGTTCTTCATTTCTTAGCAGTAGCCTGTATGCTATCAGCAGGGAGAGAGTCCAGGCTAGCATGTTACATATTAGAACAATGTTGCACCCAAGAGTGGCTGCAGGAAATGTCCTCCCATCAGACTCATATTATGTCCAGAAGAGTTACTTTTATATATGGGGTCCTCTCAGCTGTTTGACAGAAGAAATAGTAAAGAGCTTCAGATTTCATTTTAGAATGACACGTCAGCTAATACACGTTTAGGCTTATCTTCCAATTTGCAGTTTTTGGCATTAAGCTTTTAGAAACTTTACCAGATTTATTTTATGTTTCTTGAATTCTCTTCTCCACATGACCAAGGAGTGAAATTGCAACTTTGTTTGCATAAAAGAAGCGCAGACAGCCACGTTCCATCCTGTTTACCAGTTTAGGCCCCGGTGAATGCAAGCAGAGGCAGGTATTTGTGACCTTTGAAAGCAGCTCTCACTAGCACCTCTTCAATGTATTTCTGAACCTTTGGATGTTCCTGGCTGGGCAAATGGTTGATTACCATGGAATCAAGCAGTAACAAGCCAGTCTTACCTTTGACTTTAGTGATAAGGATTAAGTAATAATCTCCCTCCCTTTTGGTTGAGCTGCGTGTTCCAAGCCCGAGTCTGGTTCTTCTGTGTGCTGTGTGAAGTGTTGCTGCTGCAATCGTGTTACTCAGTCACAGTGACTTCGGGAGGAGATGGTCCTAAGTCAGCAGATCCAGGCAGCCCTGGAGGGCTCTAGTTCTGTCAGCGTCTGGCTCCAATCCTTGTGTCCTTCAGTGTTTTAGAGATGCTGTGGAAGGCAGCCTCCCCCAGTCATCACAAATCTGCATGTTCAGTGTCACAAAGTCCATGGCTGTGAAATGGTTCATTCTGCTTTAGAAACCATTTGTAAACTTGGAAAACAATGCTAAAATTTAATTAAAATATCCAAGGATTTCAAAATACTGGCCACATTAATCTATGCTTCTAAGGTGTTCTCCATCATATGAATTAAAATGACTTAGAGTTCTTTAAATTTTTCAGTGGGATTTACAGTAAAAGTAAAGAAGAGATATTATAGGCAGTTTCTCCAGTTGAGTTCTGCTCCCCAAACTCCAGGAAGAGCTCCTTCGTATCTCTGGGGCTGGAAAGGGAAAGGACACAGAGACTTCAACCCTGCCTGGTGCTTTTCCACTTTACTTGGGCTGCAGGGCCAACTAATTTGAATAAAATTGAAGTGAAATGTCAAGAACATCTCAAATAAATAATATTCCTAGTGAGATTTTATCAAATGTAAACTTGGAGCACTTTTTTCTTCTTTTGCCAGTTCCTTATTGGCTGTCCTCCAAGAAGTTGCCTGCAAAACTGGTTTAGAGATACCTCCCCTTCCCCCAATCCCCAGATCAACCGACACTTACTTAGTGGATGCCTGCGGGGCTCTATTGTCATGTGGCTGCCTTGGTGGGGAGTACTATGAACCAGGTGCACCGTGCGCATTATCCATGATCCCCACAAACATGGCCAGAAACAGCCACTCAGGGGCTTTGCACAACTTGATGTCACATCATCAGTAAGAAGCAAAGGCAGAATTTGAACCCAGGTCTTTCTGGTGCTGAGTTCTTGCTTCTCCGCATGGTTGTGTTATGCCAAGGGAGCTAGGGGTGGAAAGGGTAATATTTCTTGCACACTTGCCTATGCACCAGGCACTTTTCTGACCACTTTACCTGTATCAACTCAGTTATGCCCCCTCTCTGTAGACTATGAAGCAGACACACTACATTCCCATATTGCAGATGAACCAGAGGTCACAGATGCTAAGTGACTTTCCCAGGCTGCTGAGCATGGAGCAGAGCTGGGATTGGAACCCTGGTGGTGTAGAGTGCCGGCCTGGGGCCTTGACCATTACACTCTAGTTTCCTGAGGAACTGGGTGAAAGGCCATTGCATTTGTCTAACGCTAAGTTTGCACAGCAAACACACTTTTACCAAGAAGCTATGCTAATCTGGAGGGTTTTTTTCAGGAGTTGGGAGTGTTGGATGGTAGAGGTTATGCAGGCAGGCATTACCAATACCACTGGGTCTAATGGAGTTTATGATCTTAGGAATTCTTGGATCCTTTTATTACTCTCTAAATTTATTCATCCATTTACATTGAGAACTTACTATGTGCAGGCATTGTTCTAGGTGCTAAGGATACATGGTGAACAAAATATTCTTTTTTCCAGGATCAAGACTGATAGGTCTTTGTTCCTCCAGAGGCACATTCAGATGTGCCATGTTTATCGGTCCCCTTGGAGTATACACTCGGCATTTACCTGGTGCCCTGTACTTTTGCTTCAGACCTCACTAGAAAAACCTCTGGCTGCCTGTAAGGTTCTAATTTCGAATGTCCCAGGTAGAGGGCTGTGCCATCCTCAGGATGGCCCAGCAGGTGAGGTGAGCTCAGAGGCCCTCCACTCTTGGCATTCTTGTACAAAGCAGGTTGGGCCCAGGCCTCTAAGATCGAGGTTTTAGGTAGCATTTCCAGGGGTGGCAGCCCTGTCTGTGCCCTCCCTCCCAGTGGCTCCTAGAAGAGAGTGGGCCATTCCTAAGGCCATGAAGACAATGCCCCATAAAGGTCATGCTTCCATGCCTGAGGGCTCTCCCGGTCCTCTCTTGGTGGGGGTTGAGAGACTAGACCCTCCCCCCTACCTCCCCAGGAGTGGGGGTTATGTGATGTCACCAATGCTGGTGTCTCACTGTTGCACACATTTTCCAGGCTCCTGGCACCATGGAGGATCTCCTGGAGACTGGTGCCTTCAGCTTCAGGCTCTGATCCTTCCTTGTTTCTTTAATTATCCGTCTTACCTCCCAAATCAATTAACAGGCTTCCTAGTTAACAGGCTTCCATTTTCTAGGCCAAGGTTTGAGAGGTGAATTAGTTCCTCCAAGCAGCTGTGGTTTTATTTCCAGAAGCGCCCCCACATCAACAGCTGTGCCTATTCAATGGCCATGGATCTGTGAAGGGCACGAGCAGGACTCATGCTAATCAGCTCTGCTTTTTCTATATTAAAAAAACCTTTGGCCAGGTGTGGTGGCTCACGCCTGTAATCCCAGCACTTTGAGAGGCCAAGATGGGCGGATCGTGGGGTCAGGAGTTCGAGACCAGCCTGGTCAACATGGTGAGACCCTGTCTCTACTAAAAATACAAAAATTAGCCAGGCGTGGTGGCAGGTGCCTGTAATCCCAGCTACTCAGGAGGCTGAGGCAGGAGAATCGTTGAACCCGGGAGGGGGAGGTTGCAGTAAGCCAAGATCTCGCCATTGCACTCCAGCCTGGGTGACGGAGTGAGACTCTGTCTCAAAACAAACAAAAAACAACAACAAAAAGCCTTTAATTGAAATTACCCAATAGATTGCATGTAATATATACTTGTTTTATAAACTTGATACAACATAGAACGAGATTTTAAAGTATTTAAATATAGTATAAATCATGATTAGCGTTTCCTCATCATTGTTCTCTTTGCTATTCTCAAGAAAATCTCAGCTTCACCTTGGATATATGGAAACCAAATATCCGGGTCTCTGGAACAGTGCAATTTAAAAGCATGTCCTAGAATTTTCAGCCGTGGTTTGAAAGCCACCTATTGATTCACACATGCCTGGAAGTAGCTGACATTTGTGCAACACTGTGCCCTGATTCAGCCGGGGCTCTGGGGTTCTATGCAGTGGGTCTGGCCTCCTTGCTGTGAGGTGCGGGGCATTTAAATTCCGTTGCCAACAGTAGCGGCCAGTGGTGCTCTGGCCTCAGCAGGTGCCCTGTTCTCTTGCTTGCTGCCTGCTACTTCTCAAGGAAGTCCTCAAGCCACTTTGCTCCTTATGCTCTGACATTTCTCCTCTTAGGCCCAATACAGAAAAGGTGGAGAAAACCTCACAATGTTGCCTTTCCCCTCTATGATAAATTTTTTTTTTTTTTGAGACAGAGTCTCTGTGGCCCAGTCTAGAGTGCAGTGGTGTGACCTCGGCTCACTGCAACCTTTGCCTCCTGGGTTCAAGCAATTCTTGTGCCTCGGCCTTCCAAGTAGCTGGGATTACAGGCATGTGCCACCACACCTGGCTAATTTTTGTATTTTTAGTAGAGGTGGGCTTTGACCATGTTGGCAGGCTGGTCTCGAACTCCTGTCCTCAAGTGATCCACATGCCTTAGCCTCCCAAAATGTTGGGATCACAGGCATGAGCCACTGTGTCTGGTCACCTCTGTGATAACTTTTATTCATAAAACAATTTCCTTGGCAGATCAAGTCACTGGCTCAATCAAAATTGCCCTCCCTGCCCCTGCATGATCAGCCCCCAACTGCTACTGCTGACTCCTTTTCTGGCAGCGGGGCTGGGGGGCAGAGCAGGGGAGGGAGGTAGGGGAAGGGAGCTAGGCCTGGAGGTTTACAGCTGGCTCAGTTCAGCCCATGTCTTGGCCATTTCACCTGTTCCTCTCCTTTAATTGTAAGGCACAGTTGGCCTGGGGAGGGCTTTTTTGGACAGCGTCGTGTGATGGTTTCCCATATCCCTGCAGCCTCATTTGCTGCCTTTTCCCATCCCTAGAGAACGGCAAATTGGGAGCTGATCTAGAAGGGAGCTGGGTGGTGTGTGCAAGGCTCCAGTCGAGTCCCACGGAGGGTAGTTGGTGTCATCACCTCTGGTTCACAGCTGCCTCCTGGAAACGCCTTCCAAGGCAGGATGGTCTTCTGGATCCACTGGGCTCTCCTGGAGTCTTCCTAGAACTTCAGGCGGGGGATGGCAGCCGCTGCATTCGCTAGGGCTCAGGGCTGTCTCACCAGGAGCTGAGGCCTACACCTGCTATCGACTCTAGGCTGCTGAGCCCGCCCTCTCTAGGTGGTGATTGGAATATAGAGTGAAAGCTCTTGTTAATCTACCCTTCAGGGCCTTACAGGAATGATGACTCATCAGCAGGCAGACATTTATTATTTCTTTTCTTTTTCTTTCTGAGGCGGAATTTCACTCTTTGTTGCCCAGGATGGAGTGCAGTGGTGTGATCTCGGCTCACTGCAACCTCTGCCTCCCGGGTTCAGGTGACTCTTCCTGTCTCAGCCTCCCTAGTAGCTGGGATTACAGGCGCCCACCACCAAGCCCGGCTAATTTTTTTTTTTTTTTTTTTTTGAGATGGAGTTTCGCTCTTGTTGCCCAGGCTGGAGTGCAATAGCGTGATCTCAGCTTACTGCAACCTCTACCTCCCGGGTTCAAGCGATTCTCCTGCCTCAGCCTCCTGAGTAGCTGGGATTAGAGGCACATGCCACCATACCCAGCTAAGTTTGTATTTTTAGTAGAGACGGGGTTTCTCCACGTTGGTCAGGCTGGTCTTGAACTCCCAGCCTCAGGTGATCCACCTGCCTCAGCCTCCCAAAGTGTTGGGATTACAGGTGTGAGCCACCGCGACTGGCCAATTTTTGTATTTTTAGTAGAGATGGGATTTCACCATGTTGGCCAGGCTGGTCTCGAACTCCTGACCTCAGGTGATCCGCCTGCCTTAGCTTCCCAAAGTGCTGAGATTACAGGCGTGAGACACTGTGCCTGGCCAGACATTTATTATTTCTAAGGGGGCTTCTGAAAGCTTATGGAGAAGATAAACTGCATGTGATCTTCAGCTAATTAAGCCCTTGAGCTTGTTTCTGAGGACTTTTTCCTCTCTCAGAATCACAGAAGCCTTGCCTGCTTGTGACTTTTCATTGACCTGTGTAAATGTGTTACTCGGGGAAATCTCAAGCCCTTCTTAGGGTCCCCGAGGTGTGATGGGGGAGGCTTGATGGAGCCTGCATCTGGTCCTGACTGCTCATCGTGGCTGTGCAGCCCCGACAGGACTAAGCCAGGGTGGTGTGACCAGCACGGTGCGGCCAGCTTAACTCACTGCGGCTCAGAGGAGACCTGGAGACATGAGGGACACCTGGACATTGTTGCTATCAACATGGCAGCATAGTTGGCTGGCAGCCGGGGGAATTTATTCTCTTGACCCACTGTTTCTACCTTAGGATCCTTTTCCTGTGCTTTTCTGGAAGCTTTTCCTAATGCCAGGATTAACCAAGAGTAGCCTTCCCTCAAGATATCTTAGCAGAGTTATAAAGTATGTGAACATTGAGTTGGAGCAGCCCAGAGTAATAATCTATCTTCATGTGTTCTTTTACACTTCAAAGACAACTGGAGGATAGCTGGAGAAGGGTCCTTCCTGCTAGAAGAGGGGAGGGACCCTTACTGGGGGTAAAGAGAAGAGGCGTTCCCAAGAAAGGGGCAGGAACCAGCTTAACACATCTGTCACCACCCAGTGGTGTCATGGAAACGTGAAGCAGGTGGAGCCCATTTCCTGCCGTGGTTTGGTGGACGCAGGTGGCCCTGTCCGTGCAGGTGCTGAGGGGCCTGTGTGGTTTGGTGGATGCAGGCGGCTCTCTCCATCCAGGTGCTGAGCTGGACGCAGGCAGCCCCATCCATGGCAGGTGCTAAAGGCCCTGTGTGGCTTGGTGGATGCAGGCAGCCCTGTCCATGCAGGTGCTGAGGGTCCTGCGTGATTTGGTGGATGCGGGCGGCCCTGTCCTTGCAGGTGGTGAGGGTCCTGCGTGGTTTGGTGGACGTGGGCAGCTCCGTCATTCTTTCTTTTTGACGGAGTCTCGCTCTGTCTCCCAGGCTGGAGCGCAGGGGCGCCATCTGGGTTCACTGCAAGCTCCGCCTCCCGGGTTCACGCCTTTCTCCTGCCTCAGCCTCCCGAGTAGCTGGGACCACAGGCGCCTGCCACCGTCCCCGGCTAATTTTTTGTATTTTTAGTAGAGATGGGGTTTCACTGTGTTAGCCAGGATGATCTCAATCTCCTGACCTCGTGATCCACTCGCCTCGGCCTCCCAAAGTGCTGGGATTACAGGCGTGAGCCACCGCGCCCGGCCCCAGCCCTGTCAGTTCTGTGGCGAGGGCCTGCATGGCTTGGTGGATGCGGGCAGCCCCATCAGTTCTGTGGTGAGGGCCCCGCATGGCTTGGTGGATGCGGGCAGCCCTGTCCATGCAGGTGCTGAGGACCCTGTGCCACGCGTCCTTGCAGAGTGCTGTGTGGCCCCACAAGCCTACCATCGTGAACGGTGTACCACCCCTTCTGTGGCCCTCAGCTTCTCTGTGTTGGTTCCTCTGTGTGCCAAGGGTAGGAGCCATCTGAGACTCTTAGAATGGCAGTGGGGAGGGCTGGCTGGTGGTTATGATTTGCTAAGTCACCCACCCTGACACTGACTGTAACCTCTCGTAGGTCTGGGCATGATCTGGGGCAACAGAAGTTGCTTCTCACTTTAATCTGGCCAACTGCTGAGTCTGCAAGCTCGGAAAATGCAGTCCACTGCATGAGGAAATAGCCTACTTTCATTTAATCCCACAAAACAAGTCACGGTGCCCCTGTGTTTGGGACACAGTTACAGGATAACTTGTCTGTCTCTGGGTGGTGGGGCTGGCCCAGGAGTACTGCAAATCAGAGCCAGCCTTACAAGGACTTTCTCCCTCCGGTCTCCTCTCTCTGAATTTAGATGCTTCCTGGATCCAGGCATCACAGGAAAAAGACCTCAGGCTTTACAAAATTACTTGTATAAATGTGCACATAGTACCCACTCCCTTCCATTTGGAAATATGTGAAAAATGTACTTACTGTTTCCTTTGGCTAAATTGCTAACATACAGCTCTTCTCTGGAGTCATTACTAGCTGACTTATTTGGGCTTCTTTAGGGCTTTTTCATTTCCTCCCATTCTTTCTTTTTTTTTATTTTTTTGAGACAGCGTTTCGCTCTTGTTGCCCAGGCTGGAGTGCAATAGTGCGATCTCGGCTCACTGCAACCTCCGCCTCCTGGGTTCAAGGGATTCTCCTGCCTCAGCTTCCCAAGTAGCTGGGATTACAGACATGTGCCACCACGCCCAGCTAATTTTTATGTATTTAGTAGAGATAGGACTTCACCATATTGGTCAGGCTGGTCTCAATTTTCTGACCTCAGGTGATCCACCCGCCTTGGCCTCCCAAAGTGCTGGGATTACAGGCGTGAGCCACCGTGCTTTGTCACCCAGGCTGGAGTGCAGTGACGCAATCTCGGCTCACTGCAAGCTCCGCCTCCCGGGTTCACGCCATTCTTCTGCCTCAGCCTCCTGAGTAGCTGGGACTACAGGTGCCCGCCACCATGCCCGGCTAATTTTTTGTGTTTTTAGTAGAGAGAGGGCTTCACCATGTTGATCAGGCTGGTCTCGATCTCCTGACCTCAGGTGGATCCACCCACCTCGACCTCCCAAAGTGCTGGGATTACAGGCATAAGCCACCGTGCCCGGCCTATTTCCTCCCATTCTTACGAAAAACATTCAAAGTACCATTCAGCTTGAATGCCCCCCTAGAGATCTTCCTGACCATCTAAATTAACCATCTAGCCTCTCATCTCCCTCTCCTGTCACCTTGTTTTTGTTTTATGTCAGCGAGCATCTGTCACTATCTGACATATCTTTTTCATTCCAAAACACTTATTTATTTCTTGTTTGTGCTCACCCCAGTAGAATATATGCTCCACAAGGGCGGGATTTGATCTACCGTGTTCGGCACTGTAACCCCAGCATCTAGAACGGTTCCCCGTGCACAGCAGGTCCCTGGTGAATATTTGTAGAATAAATGAGCACTCAGATAGCTGTCTAGGAAGATTTTGAGTAAAAGAGACCACATGGCCTGAGTGTTCCTGAGGGAAGTGCCTGAGCAGATGGGACTTGGGCCAAAACGTAATATAGGACTTTCCTTCTGCACCTGCCTCAGTGCCTCATCCGTGTCCAGTGCCTTCGGCCCCTCTGCCCAGCCCTCCCGGCCCCCCGAGCTGTCCCTGCACCTATTAGTGCTAGACCTTTTCTGTATGTCATCTCATGCAATCCTCTGACAGCCGTGTGGGGGCGGACTTCACTTCCCTCTTTGGACACATGTGAAAGGGAGGGAGGCTCAGAAAGAGCAGGGGAGCCTGGGAGCTGAGGCCTGGACCTGGTCTCTGCCTTGAAGCCCTTCTTCTGGTCCATCGGTGCTATTTGCCCTCCGGAATCAGAAGTGAGTTTGACAGTGGGCTGGGCACGGTGGCTCATGCCTGTAATCCCAGCACTTTGGGAGGCTGAGGTGGGTGGATCACTTGAGGTCAGGAGTTCGAGACCGGCCTGGCCAACATGGTGAAACCCTGTCTGTACTAAAAATACAAAAATTAGCTGGATGTGGTGGCATACGGCTATAGTCCCAGCTACTCAGGAGGATGAGGCACGAGAATCGCTTGAACCTGGGAGGCGGAGGTTGCAGTGAGCCAAGATCACGCAACTGCACACCAGCCTGGACAACAGAGTGACACTGTCTCCAAAAATAAAAATAAAAATAAAAATAATCATAAAGTGACTTTGACAGTGCAACTCTCAGGCTGGGAAGGAGAGAGCACTGCTGCTAGTGGGGTCACCGAGGGAGCTGCATTTGAGCTGGTGGGCCCTGCCAAGTCCCTCTGGCCTCCCAGATTTTGGCTGCCTTCTTCCTGCACAAGCCCCAGCCTCACAATTGGGGTCAGAAAAAGATCATGTGGAAATAGGATCGAAAGCCCAGGGACATGGGGTGGAGCTCAAAGCTCGATAGACATCTTGGTCTTTTACTCATGAAATAGGAGTGATGGGTGAAAAGAGAAGCAGCAGGAGGAGGGCTGGTGGGATGAGATGTGCTTTGCAGGCTGGAAAGGGAATGATGCCGAGAGTGGCTGAAAGACGCTGACAGGCGGGCCCGAGAAGACAGCCGGAGCTAGCTCCTGAGATAGTCAGGCTGGACCAGGCATGTGGGTTTGGACGGTTTCTAGGAGGGGCTCAGTTTTGCCCAGCCAGTCACAGCGAGTTATGTTTTGGGCAAATGCACTTGCAGGAGCTGCAGCAGTCACGGCCACTGGATCAGGGACCATCAGTTCCCAGGCGAGCGCACATCGCCATCATGGCCAAGGGCGCGGGTGTGCCCTTACCACCCACTTTCAGAGGCTTGCTGGTGTCTTCAAAGACCCATCTTTTTCCCTTCCCACATCAAGGCTCTCGCCTTGCTCTGTGCATCCTTCCTGTGAGACGTCTCCCTCCTTTCTGTGTTCAGGGCAACCCCAGGCTATGACAACCTGCCGCTTCTCTAAGTCTAACAAGCTAGGCTGCGTTTGGACAAGCCACTGGATTCTGGGAATTCTATAATTACTGACTTGCAGGTTGCTTAAAAATAGTGAAAACTCCAGGATCCCTGCAACTTCCATGCCCTAGGACTCCTGCCAGGGGCCCAGGGTGTCACCAAGAGAGCCCTGGCCTGGGAGTCATAGGCAGCGTCTCACTTCTACCCTCTGCCTGTGTGGAGAAGTCCACAGGAGTCTTGGGTCTGAGTTTTCTCCTCTATGAAATGAGGCAGAGGGGCCGGTTGATGCTTTGTTTCTTTTAGGGTCTTTTTAGTTATAAAGCCATAAACCCCTTGGCTTGGCTTGCAACTCAGGCTACCCCCGACCCAGGCTTCCTTGCTTGCTGGGTCTCTCTATTGATTCGTTTAACCCGTGTGTTTGGGGGCCAACACTGGTTCTTTCTGGGCAAAACCAAAAACACCCGCAAACTTTTTATGTAAAAAGCACTGAGACACATGCTGCAATAAACAGATATCTACTATATCTGTAGTATTAAAAATATTTCATGGGGGAGTATGGTTGAGGAAAAAATGTTCTAAAAAGCTCCCTAGGGGAATCATAATGAAAACAAAGTTAAGAAACACTGATTTAACCACAAAAGTGTGCAGGGCACCATGACAGGTTCGAGGTGAAGAGGCGGATGATAGCATCTCCTCCTCTCTAGGGTCTGTCCAGACCTTCCTGCCTTGTTCTCCCAAGCTGTATGTCCTCCTTCCTTTCTTCTAAATATATATATATATATATTTTAGACGGAATCTTGCTCTGTCGCCCAGGCTGGAGTGCAGTGGTGCGATCTCGGCTCACTGCAAGCTCCACCTCCCGGGTTCACGCCATTCTCCTGCCTCAGCATCCTGAATAGCTGGGACTACAGGCGCCCGCCACCACACCCGGCTAATTTTTTGTTTTTTTTTGTTTTTGTTTTTTTTTGAGACGGAGTCTCGCTCTGTCGCCCAGGCTGGCATGCAGTGGCACGATCTCGGCTCACTGCAAGCTCCACCTCCCAGGTTCACACCATTCTCCTGCCTCAGCCTCCCAAGTAGCTGGGACTACAGGCACCCACCACCACGCCCGGCTACTTTTTTGTATTTTTTAATAGAGACGGGGTTTCACCATGTTAGCCAGGATGGTCTCGATCTCCTGACCTCGTGATCCACCCGCCTCAGCCTCCCAAAGTGCTGGGATTACAGGCGTGAGCCACCGCGCCCGGCCCTTTTTTAAAAAAATTATTATTATACTTTAAGTTCTGGGATACACATGCAGAAAGCGTAGGTTTGTTACATAGGTATAAATATGCCATGGTGGTTTGCTGCACCCATCAATCTGTCATCTACATTAGGTATTTCTCCTAATGCTCTCCCTCCCCTAGTCCCCAGCTCCCTGAGAGGCCCCAGTGTGTGATGTTCCCCTCCCTGTGTCTATGTGTTCTCATTGTTCAACTCCCATTTATGAGTGAGAACATGTGGTGTTTGGTTTTCTGTTCCTGTATTAGTTTGCTGAGAATGATGGATTCCAGCTTCATCCATGTCCCTGCAAAGGACATGAACTCTTTCTTCTAAATCTTACCGAACACTCACTTTTGGTGGGTTTATGGACTCATCTACATGTTCTGGTGGTCATGGCTTATTTTTTGTGGCTTTTTTTCCCTGTAGCTATGGCATTGCTGGTTCTACCAACGTGACAGGTGATCAAGTTAAGAAGCTGGACGTCCTCTCCAACGACCTGGTTATGAACATGTTAAAGTCATCCTTTGCCACGTGTGTTCTCGTGTCAGAAGAAGATAAACACGCCATCATAGTGGAACCGGAGAAAAGGGTGGGTCTGTACTTCCACCGTTGAGGGTTTTAATGTAGCCGGTCTTCTTCCCAGCTTCATAATTGACTCCACTTGTTCAGCTGAGCTGGGTTTCTGGGAGTCCCTCTAGATCCCTGCTGTGGTCTTTTCACAGCTTCCACCTCACTGCTGCCATCTCTCGAATCCTCCCTGAGCCACTGTGCAGATGAGTGTTGTGGCTCACGCCGCCTTCTCTCCAGTGGACTCCCACAAACTCATCTCCATTTCTAACTTTTTATTGCCATGTTTAAGGCTCTTCAAACCCTGGCTTCTGTTGGTCACCTCTTGTACTACATCCCTATCCACCAAATTCCTGACCTTCACACTGACCCTCCTGTTGACCTAGACTGCTTGAAACTTCCATCCCTGATGCACGCATTGGAGTCCCTATTGGTCTGTCTCTGCTTCTTCTTCTTCTTTTTTTTTTTTTTTTGAGACAGTGTTTTGCTCTTGTTGCCCAGTCTGGTGTACAGTGGTGTGATCTTGGCTCACTGAAACCTCCGCCTCCTGGGTTCAAGCGATTCTCCTGCCTCAGCCTCATGAGTAGCTAGGATTACAGGTTCCCGCCACCACACCTGGCTAATTTTTGTATTTTTAGTGGAGATGAGGTTTCACCATGTTGGCCAGGCTGGTCTTGAACTCCTGACCTCAAGTGACCCGCCCACCTTGGCCTCCCGAAGTGCTGGGATTACAGGTGTGAGCCACCACACCTGGCGTTATCTCTGCTTTTTGAGAGCAGAAAATGAATCTTATTTGTCTCTGTGTCCCAGTGTCTAGTGCAATGCCTGGCACATTGGAGGGCCTCAACAACAAATGACTGTTGAAAAAGATTGTTAAATGAAAGAGTATTCCCAGCTTTTATAAAACAACAATTGTAATTAGAAAACAAAACTTCTGAGATTAGAAGTGCAGTTATATGGGCTTACTATCTTTCCCAGTTTGAGAGGAACTGGGAACATGAAGGAGTAGAATTAGGAAAAAACAATGAGAAGATGAAGAGGCTGCCTGTCCTCACCCTATTAAGAGGGCAGGAGCCACATCTGATGAAGTTGTTTTTCATCATTCCTAAAATAGCCGTACATGCCAGACTTGAAGTTCATGTTTTTCTCAGCTGGACCTTTCAAGGTCTTTGGCAGCTTTAGGCGTATGGCTTAGATTTGTTGTTTAATATTCTCCATCACTCACGCCGGACTTCTCTGTCTACCATGGGCCTGCATGATAGGCAGCTTCCTGTGTTCCAGTTTCCAGTTCCTCCTGCATTAGTGAGGGTGGTCTGTGAAGAGCAAGAGGGCAGGGAATCATGTTAATCTGCTACAGACATTTAAAAACCACATTGTAAAGTGGCTAATTTGGAGATGGAAAACTCCCAGTGATGTGCTGGTAAACTGGGTCTCAAAGCAAACCAACAAGTCTCTGATATGTCCACTTGCCTCTGTCAATGGTGTGAATACTCTCCCATCATTGATTTTAAGCTACCAATGTGATATCACTGAAGGTAGAGTTCGGAAGAGATGTGCACCGTTAGCTCCTGAGAGCCGATACCAGCCAGCTCCTGCACACCACTGAAAATCCCACTCAAAACAGGAATCTGCGGTATTCCCACTACCACTGACAGTTATCTCCTTTGGGAATTATGCTAGAAATTTGTTTTGTTTAGTTTTGTTTTTAGAGACAGGGCCTCATTCTGTTACCCAGACTGGAGTGCACAGTCATGGCTCACTGCAGCCTCGAACTCCTGGCTCAAGTGATACCTCCTGTCTCAGCCTCCTGAGTAGCTGGGACTACAGATGTGCAGCATCATGCCCAGCTAATTGAATTTTTTTTTTTTTTTTTTTTTTTAACAGAAGGAGTCTCTCTATGCTGCCCAGCTGGTCTCAAACTCCTGGGCTCAAGCAATCCTCCTGTCTTAGCCTCCCAAAGTGCTAGGATTAGGCATGAGCCACCGTGCCCAGCCAGGATATTTTTGAAAACTCTATGCACCCCAACCTCAAGGGGCATCTGTAAGACCTCCATGAGAAGTTTCTTATAGATCTCAACCCTAGCAAAGTCTCTGCTTCACCTAAGGAATTATTTTTTTCCTTACGAATAAAGGAAAATGAGTGACTAACCTTCTTTTTCCTTTGGCTGCCAGGAAACTCAATGCAAAATAATGATTTGACTATATCAACAATATAGGAAATCATGACTTATCTGTATTCCATTACCTTCATCTGCACCTCCTAAGTGGTATTTTCTCTGTTCAATGGTCTTGTGTGTATGTGTGTGTATCTGTGCATTCTGTATGCCATCTCATGCCTTCCATGATAGTACAAATAAATAAGACCCACATTTTTTGAACTTTCTTCTAAATTCCCATTCTTAGTCCCTAATGTATACTCCTTTAGTGTATCTTGCTATAACATTTTAAGGTTGTATTTCTTTTTTCTGTGCTCAGGGTAAATATGTGGTCTGTTTTGATCCCCTTGATGGATCTTCCAACATCGATTGCCTTGTGTCCATTGGAACCATTTTTGGCATCTATAGAAAGGTAAAACGTGATATCTTAAGCACTTGGTTTGGGGACAGAAGTTAAGATTGAGCATCCAGTCCTATTTCACTGTGGCAGAGCAGCCGGAGTGGAGATCATGAAACTGTGAGACTGAAGTAGATTTGTATCTCAAGTTCTGAGCTTTTCAGCACTAATTGCATGACGAAGACCCACTAGGTTGTTGAAAGAGAACATAGGGTAAAATATGGGTGGGAAGAGAAGGATATTTCACTCTTTTTACTATGTCTTACTTTTTATGATAGAAAATGAGATTTAAAAAAGAGGCAGTAGAGGGTAAGTATAGTGATGATACGATGTGAATTCAGAGTAGAGAGCGTAAGACAACAATAGAGACTATGTCAAAACTGTCCTTTAAGTCCCCTAGTCAATGGTCTATAAGCTATGAGCCCCGGGCTGAGTCCAGCCTGTGGCCTAATGTGTACAGCCTGTGAACAAAGAATAACCATTTTTACATTTTTAAATAGTTGAAAAAAACTAAAGAACAAAGTTTCGTGATCCATTTTCAGTTTTACTCTTCACGAATGAAGCTTTAATTGGCATTTGGTCACATTCATTTTTTCACATACTGCCTTTGGCTGATTCTCTGCTGCACTGTCAAAGTTTTGTAGTTATGATAGAGACTGTATGGCCCATAAAACTGAAAAATTTACTATCTGTCTGTCTGTAGAAACAGTTTACTGAGCTTTGCTCTAAGTCATAGAAAGCACACAGCATAGGATGAGAATCCAGCCCTGCTCGGGTCTCCTAACACCTGACTCGGGCAGTCACCCCTCCTCCAGAGCTGTTTTTTCTGAGAGAGAGAGAGAGAGAGAGAGAGAGAGAGGAGAGAGAGGAGAGGGAGGAGGAGGAGGAGAGGGAGGAGAGGGAGGAGAGGGAGGAGAGGGAGGAGAGGGAGGAGAGGGAGAGGGAGAGGTGCTCAATTATACAAATAAGTGAAAAATAGAATGAAAACCCATCCACCCATCAGGAAACATGATAAAATCCAAGGTACATCCTCTTAGCTTTAGCTCTTGTTTTGTTTTATTTTTTCAAAGTATATATTTTAGGCCGGATGCGGTGGCTCACGCCTGTAATCCCAGCACTTTGGGAGGCCAAGGTGGGTGGATCACAAGGTCAGGAGATTGAGACTGCCTTGGCTAACACTGTGAAACCCCATCTCTACTAAAAATACAAAAAAATAGCCAGGCATGGTGGTGGGCGCCTGTAGTCCCGGGAGGCTGAGGCAGGAGAATCGCTTGAACCTGGGAGGTGGAGGTTGCAGTGAGCCGAGATCGCACCACTGCACTCCAGCCTGGGCAACAGAACAAGATTCCATCTAAAAAAAAAATTATATATATATGTGTATATAATATACATATATATACTTTTAACAGCTTTGGGGGGTACAAATAGTTTTTGGTGACATGAATGAATTGTATAGTGGTGAAGTCTGAGATTTTAGTTTATACCTCACGAGAATAGTATATATTGTATCCAATATGCAGTTTTTTTTATCCCTCATCCCCTCCCATCACCCCCTTCTAAGTCTCCAAAGTATAGCATACCATTCTATATTCAGCTCTTGTTTATTTCAGAACTGAAACCTCACAGGCTGGAATCGACTGAAGAGGTTGGTTCAGCTGAACTCTGTTCTAGGACACAAAGGCATTAACTTAAGAACTGAGACCCTTGGCCTGGCGAGGTGGCTCACGCCTGTAATCCCAGCACTTTGGGAGGCCGAGGTGGGCGGATCACAAGGTCAGGAGATTGAGACCATCCTGGCTAACACGGTGAAACCCTGTCTCTACTAAAAATTACAAAAAATTAGCTGGGCATGGTGGCGGGCGCCTGTAGTCCCAGGTACTCAGGAGGCTGAGGCAGGAGAATGGCATGAACCTGGGAGGCGGAGGTTGCAGTGAGCCAAGATCGTGCCACTGGACTCCAGTCTGGGTGACAGAGCGAGACTCTGTCTCGAAAAAAAAAAAAAAAAAAAAAAAAAGAGCTGAGACCCAAATTTGCACTTTATCTCTAAAAGTGACTTATTGTCTAGTATTATACATAATTTCCTTTCAAATATGTGAAAAGTAGAGCCCCCATGGCATAGTTATCTTTGGTCCTTGGAACGTATTTTGCTTTTTATCTTGGGTAAGAGGCAGATCCACATCACAATCAGTTTAAGGAATAGAAGATTTGAATTCTCATACTAGAAAGGCAAAAAGGCAACAATTTATCCATTTTCCAAGTCATGCCAAGGAACATACCATTTCTGTTGTAGACATGGAAGAATGCAATTTTCCTTGCAAAATATCAAATCCACAGAATAGCAAGAGAGGTTTGTAGCAAAATTCTTCCTTGCAGAGGAAGACATCTGGCTAATGTGTTAACCACAACTAAAGCAGTGTTGATGTTTACTAAGCCCATTCTCCATCTCAGTCCCCCCAAATAATACTTCTTAAGGAAAAAAAACCTGGGAAATTGAGAGACATTGGCTATCAACTAAAAAAAAAAAATCAAGCCAGCTTGCAACAGCAGCTTGAATTATGAATGACAGAATTCTCAACAATAAGGCTCGGCTGTCTTCTCAATAAACCAGAAGTGACTTTTTTAAAAGACAGAAAGTGGGGCCTGGTGCGGTGGCTCACCCCGGTAATCCCAGCACTTTGGGAGGCCCAGGCGGGCGGATCACGAGGTCAGGAGATTGCGACCATCCTGGCTAACACGGTGAAACCCCATCTCCACTAAAAATACAAAAAATCAGCCGGGTGTGGTGGCGGGCCCCTGTAGTCCCAGCTACCTGGGAGGCTGAGGCAGGAGAATGGTGTGAACCCGAGAGGCGGAGCTTGCAGTGAGCCGAGATCGCGCCACTGCACTCCAGCCTGGGTGACAGAGCAAGACTCTGTCTCAAAAAATAAATAAATTAATTAATTAATTAATAAAAAGAAAGTGATGATGAGTATGACACAGACCTCTAAGTCATTTCAGTTTTTGGAAGCCTTATTGATTGCTTGAAACAGCTGAAACCAGTTGAGGGCTCATGAGGCATAAACATAGACATCTATAATGCTTCCAAGGGGATTTTTCCTGCTTTCTGCAGAGATGATTGTTGGCTAGAATCGCACCATGGTGCCCACGCCCAGTGGGGCAGCATCGGTAACTGTGACCCTGCCATGGTGACCAGGCCTTGCTACACGATTCCTGGAAAGGCACGTGGAAGGATGTGTGGTCATGTTGCATGCAGCTCCTGCCACAGCATCTTTCCAGGGCCTACCGACTACTACTATTTCTTTTTTGAGACAGAGTCTCTCTCTGTCACCCAGGCTGGAGTGCAGTGGCGCCATCTCAGCTCCCTGCAACCTCTGCCTCCCTGGTTCAAGCGATTTTCCTGCCTCAGCCTCCTGAGTAGCTGGGACTACAGGCGCCCACCACCATGCTCGGCTAATTTTTTGTATTTTTAGTAGAGACGGGGTTTCATTGTTTTAGCCAGGATGGTCTCGATCTCCTGACCTCGTGATCCGCCCACCTCGGCCTCCCAAAGTGCTGGAATTACAGGCGTGAGCCACCGCGTGCGGCCACGACTACTACTATTCTTTCTCTTTCTTCTCCCTGTCCCTCCCCCTCCTCCCTCCCTCCTCCTCCCCCTCCTCCTCCTCGTCCCCCCCTTCCTCCTCTGCCTTCTTCCCCTCCTCCTTCTCCCTCCTCTTCTTCTTCCTTTTCTTCCTTCTTCCTTTTTCTTTCTTTTTTTCTTTTTTTGAGATGGAGTCTCCTGTGTCGCCCAGGCTGGAGTGCAGTGGCACGATCTCGGCTCACTGCAAGCCCTGCCTCCCAGGTTCACACCATTCTCCTGCCTCAGCCTCCCGAGTAGCTGGGACTACAGGCGCCCGCCACCACACTTAGCTAATTTTTTTTGTATTTTTAGTAGAGACGGGGTTTCACCGTGTGTTAGCCAGGATGGTGGCAATCTCCTGACCTCGTGATCCGCCCGCCTCGGCCTCCCAAAGTGCTAGGATTACAGGCGTGAGCCACTGCGTCCAGCGTTTTTTTTGTTTTTTTTTTTTCTTTTTTTTGAGACAAGGTCTCACTCTGTCGCCCAGGCTGAGAGCAGTGGCGCCATCATGGCTCACTGCAGCCTCACCCTCTCGGGTTTAAGCCATCCTCCTACCTCAGCCTCCTGAGTGGCTGGGACTACAGGTGCACCACCACACCTGGCTAATTTTTGTATTGTCTGTAGAGACAAGGGGGTCTCGCTATGTTTCCCAGGCTGGTGTTGAACTCCTGGGCTCAGGCGATCCTCCCGCCTCGACCTCCCAAAGTGTTGGGATTACGGGCATGAGCCACGGTGCCTGGCCCCACCAGTGTCTGGCTGGAGACATCCTGACAGGGCGAATTCTCCTGCAATGCTGGGTAACCATCATGGTTTGTCCAAATATTGAGTTGAAATCTGTTTCATTTTGCTCACTTGGCTGTTTAGAGCATAAGAAAATAAGATTCTTTGACATGTTTGGAAACAGTGTTTCTGCCCTCCCAATAATGCCCACCACACCCACTTTTTTTCCCTTTAAGCTGAACATCTTTCACAGGAGAGGGATCTGAGACTTCTCTCTAGCCTGATCACCCTCTACTGGACATACTGTAACTTGCAATGTCCTTTATAGCTCCCACCACAAAAGCAGAGATTCAGAAAAGTAGGGTTTGGTTTCTGCTCCGAGGAAAGACCACTGTGGACGTGACAGTCTCTCCTCCCCCAGGACCCCCGTTTCTGTGCCTACTTCTCCTTATGTGATGACATGGAATAATATGTGATGACATGGAACCAGTGCCTACAGCACGTGGTGGCCTCAGATAGGCACAGAAAGGAAGGGTCCAGAGGTTTCTGATTTTGCCAAGTGCTCCGTGCTCATTGGTCCCTGGGCATCTGCAGGAGAATGGAATAGTATGTTTCCCTTGGAGGAAACGCATGCATTGCTGAGCATTTGGAGGAAGGAATTAGAAAGGGGGCTGATCCCAGCTCTTTGGGAGGCTGAGGTAGGCGGATCACCTGAGGTCCAGAGTTCGAGACCATCTTGGCCAACATGGTGAAACCCCATCTCTACTAAAAATAAAAAAAATTAGCCAGGCGTGGTGGTGGGCACCTGTAATCCCAGCTACTTGGGAGGCTGAGGCAGGAGAATCACTTGAACCCAAGAGGCGGAGGTTGTAGTGAGCCAAGATTGTGCCACTGCACTCCAGCCTGGCGATAGAGCAAGACTCTGTCTCCAAAAAAAAAAAAAAAAGTTGGGGGCTGGGCTAGAAAAGAATTCCTCCAAGTCCATGGCTCAGTGGGATAATTTTCTCTTCGTTTTGAGTATGTGGGTCATAGACAAGTATTACTACTATTTTTTATTCCATGCGAGGAAGTGTATAAATGTAGAGCATTTGGTGACCGTATGTCAGGGAAGGGCTGTTTACTTTTGCACCTTTGCCACAGGCCGGCACGATGGTTCTGGGCGAGGTGAATCTCTGGGAAAAGGGGCCTTTATTGGCAGAGAACTGGTTACTTGAAGCCTGCAGTGGGAGGAGAGGAGAGTTAGAGTCCTGAGTCCACCCACTGTGTACCTGGCTTCAAGGGAAGCTGGTGATTGTTAAAATGAGCCTCTGACAGGCAGCGCATGTTGACAAAGGCCATTAATTTCCTTTTTCAAGGTTGTGCATTGGCAAAACTTGGAATTATTCCCTCAAAGTTTTGATCCTGTAAGTTTAGTCTGTGTTTAGCTCCACTGCACTGTCTGGTGAATACAAACCAAACTGAATCAAATAACCCAGTGCAACCAGCTAACTAACCACCTCCCCAGGTGAAAACTAGGAGGGGCAGGGAAGCGGTGGAAAGAAATGGGTTTGTGGTTTTCTGGTTTGCGGTTTTCTCATTTATATGAGTAGTTGTTATGCTTGAATGTGAAGTTCTTACACTTGAGTGTGAAGGTCACCCCTTCACATTGCATAGTGCAATGCAGATTCTCAGGCCCTGCCATGGAAAGTCTGACAGTGTGTCTAGGCTGTAGCCCCAGAATATGCATTTCTTTTCTTTTTCTTAAAGAGGCAGGTTCTCATTCTGTCACCCAGGCATGTGCAGTGGAATGATAATGGCTCACTGCAGCCTCGACCTCCCAGGTTCAAGTGATCCTCCAGCCTCAGCCTCCTTAGTAGCCACAGGCACATGCCACCATGCCTGGCTAATTAAAAAAAATTTTTTTTTTTGTAGAGATGGGGTCTCCCAGTGTTGCACAAACTGGTCTCAAACTCCTTGCCTCAAATGATCCTCCTACCTTAGCCTCCGAAAGTGCTGGGATTATAGGGATGAGTCATGACACCCGGCTGTGAATGTGCATTTTTAATAAATATCCCAGGTGATTCTAATGCAGGTGCTCTGTGGGCCACCCTTTTGAAAGTTATGGGAAGAAATTACCTGGAATGTTTTGCTGGGATGACTTCCTTCTCCAGCTGCGTGATACAGATGCCCCTGCTTACGCTCAGCTGCAGGAATCTAGGAAAAGAATAAGTGAAGTTCGGGAAATTGCATATTTTTATTTCTGCTTAATTCAAGCAGAGAGTAGTTAAGCTGAAAGATTTGTTTGGGGCTGTCTTGATGACCAAAGAGGTCAATCTAGTGTTAATAAAGAAGATCAGGCTGGGCGCAGTGGCTCACGCCTGTAATCCCAGCACTTTGGGAGGCCAAGGCAGGTGGATCACGAGGTCAGGAAATAGAGACCATCCTGGCTAACACGGTGAAACCCCCTCTCTACAAAAAATACAAAAAATTAGCTGGGTGTGGTGGCAGGCGCCTGTACTCCCAGCTACTTGGGAGGCTGAGGCAGGAGAATGGTGTGAACCCGCGAGGCGGAGCTTGCAGTGAGCCGAGATAGCACCACTGCACTCCAGCCTGGGCGACAGAGCGAGACTCCGTGTCAAAAAAAAAAAAAGAAGAAAATCATTAATAGTAAGAAATCAGTGGTTAGGAGCTGTCTCCTTAAGGGGCTCCCTTCCCTAGTGTTAGAAAAACTCTGGACCACATGACCCACTGGGCTGTGTTTTTAATGAAAAAATGGATTACAGCACATGCCACGTTCTAAGTGTAGGTATTATTTTGGTAACTTTTTGGTGTGTGTCGGGGGGCACTGGTTTGTGATGTAAAATGTGCTTCTTCCCATGCATCACGGTTAAAACACTGGACAGCATCTGCTCTACCCCATAATGACTCTGGGGAGATATTCTAAGTTCCTGCGTTTCTGAGAATTTCCCTGACGTGTGAGTGATATAGACCACATGCTCAGCAGAGTATGGGCTGCAGCGGCAAGAGCTCACAAAACTGATTTCCTCCGCAGACTGGCTGCCCTGCAGCCCAGTGTTAATTTGTTTAAATAAAGATGGAGTAGGCAGGTGAAAGAGATGGATGCCCGTAATAAGATTAAATTAGTGGGAGCTGGCAAGAAGGCATGCTCTTTTTTGGAACTGATAGTGGAGAGATGAGGGAATATCACATTAGAAAAATTGGAGGAGGGCCCTAATTGGAAAGAGGAGTCCAGATGCAGGAAATCTGGGTTCTGGTGGGAAGGCTGCCGTGATAATCTAATCAGGATATTGCTGATGTGTAGGGGAAGGCCTCTCTGGGAAGATGCCCTATTTCATTAGAAGAGCACCTTGAGAATGCCTCCTGTTAATGGTTGAACTGTAAAAAAGAATCACAAAACAAAACAAAAACATTCTTTGATTTCTTTCTTGCTCTAGAAATCAACTGATGAGCCTTCTGAGAAGGATGCTCTGCAACCAGGCCGGAACCTGGTGGCAGCCGGCTACGCACTGTATGGCAGTGCCACCATGCTGGTCCTTGCCATGGACTGTGGGGTCAACTGCTTCATGCTGGACCCGGTGAGAGACCTCACAGGAGGCTGGGGGCTTGGCTGGTGTCTGTGAGCAAATGAATGATATGTGTGCGGGATTGGCAGGGGTATGTGGAGGTGGGAGGTGATGCCCATGGAGGGACAGAGATGATGATGTGTGGTGGGAAGGGGGCAGGAGACCAAGAGACAGTGTATGCCTCCCGAGCAGACTATGGAGGTGAGAAATGGCATCTCAGACTGGCACAAGAGGGGGTCTTTGTTCCAATGTGAATTCCTCAGAGCAGCTGTTACTCAAATGACCCAAATGCCTCGAGTCCAGGCAGGCCATAGGGATGATGAAGTGTGCTGGGGAAGGAGGGCCGGGGGGCAAGGGTGGAACTGGGGTGAACTGAAGAGTTCCAGCAATTACAATTGGGAGGAGGTGGCCCGCCTTGCCAAGGCTTCTATTAATGGTTCAAGAAACACTGGATTGTAAAAAACATAATGTTTCTGCATGTGTGCAACACTATGATGGCCAACTAAAATACATTTATGGACCGGATGGGGCTGTAGATATTCTGTTTGCCATAAACTGTATCCATCCATTTCTAGCTTTTCTACTTTAGTCACCAAAAGGCTGTTTTCCTGAGATGAATGGGTGTGCCAACTGAAGCAGTGGACGACATTGCTTCTTCAAAAATAGCTCCCACATTTATTCGTGTACATTTACACAAACCTTCAGTTAACTGGTGCAGTCTTTCTTTCTTTTTTTTTTTTTCTGAGATGTAGTCTTGCCCTGTCTCCCAGGCTGGAGTGCAGTGGCGTGATCTCGGCTCACTGCAAGCTCTGCCTCCTGGGTTCGAGCGATTCTTCTGCCTCAGCTCCTGAGTAGCTGGGACTACAGGCGCCTGCCACCACACTTGTATTTTTAGTAGAGACGGGGTTTCGCCATGTTGGTCAGGCTGGTCGCGAACTCCTAACCTCAGGTGATCTGCCCGCCTCAGCCTCCCAAAGTGCTGGGATTACAGGCATGAGCCACCATGCCTGGCCAATTTTTTTAACTTTTAGAGATGTCCTCCTATGACATTAGTGAACTATGTGTAAAGTGCTTTTTGCTGGCAAACTGAACCCCAGGAACAGACAGGGAACAGGAACCTTCTGTGGGAGATAGGCTGCTGGAGGTGAGGCCGGGTCTGTGTGTGGCAGGAAGGCTAACTCAACACAGGCTGCCTGTGTCCCAGGCTGTCAGGGAAGTGGACTTTCACCTCCTTGGAAGCATGGGCACTTAACAAATAAACAAGGGTAGGGTAATAGCACTAGTTAAAGTCTCCAAATGTGGTGACCTGGGTAGGGGTGGGGTGGGGGAGTTAGTGGCAGAACCAGAGCAAAGTTCCACCTGAGCCCAGGATGGAATTTCGGGCACCACTGATGTTTGCTGACTGTGATTTGCCAGGCCCTGACCGCTTCCCATTCTTCTGGTGCCTTCTCTTGTTACCTTTGCGTTGGTGGAAGCAGAGAAAACATTAAATCCCTTCTTGTTTCCAGATTGCGGGGGAGCATCCCTGTAGGGAAGTTTCTGTGTGTTTGATAGTCTTTTGTCCTCCTCAGTCCTAAATGTTTGGAAGCACAATGCAGGACTGCTGGGATTTGATTCCAGCCCTTCTGTCTGCGGTGCCTGACGGGGCTGAGCCTCCCTCCAGGGAGGTGCTAAGTGCTTCCTCTTTGTTTGGGCTTGCTGCAAAGCCAGGCTGATGGTTTCTGCTAAAAACACTGCTACAGCTGTACCTGGGTTTCTAGCGGCTTCAACTTTCTGGGAGCTTTTATGTTTTGTCTCTGTACACAGACTTCCCTCCTTTGCACCATGGACAGTCTGGCTGGGCCCTGCGCTCTGCACCCAGCAACTGTTGTGAGATGGCTTTCTTTTCTATATAGTTTTTTGAAAGACATTTATTTATTTATTTTTCTACCAACGATAAAAGAATATTCCGGTATACTTGTGGTCAAAAATTTTGAAAATATTAAAAAAGGCATAAAAGTAAGAAAGAAGAATCACTTCCAGTGACACCTTTCAATAGCCACTGTGAATTCTCCCCTCCCTTACTCCCTGTCTGTCTGGTTTCAACGTACTCCATATGGGTAGGAACCAATTTCTGCTGTGGAATAAATGGCTAGGTAGAGAGGTATTGGTGGGCCTTTTTTCTTTTCAACTCTTGTGTCAACGTCAAGCCCCTCCTAAATGGGCAGAGCCTCGATCACCCTCTTGCCAAAAACACACAGGAACCCATAACAATCCTCAATCCGGAGCAATAGGACTTCTGCAACACTTTTCCCCCAAATTCAAATCTCCTTTGAAGAGCCTAAAGCTTAAAGGCATAAGCTTAACCCTGGGCTATGTGGGAAGAGGCAGTCTGAGAAAAACTTCACACGCCAGCGAGCAAAGGCCATCGGAAGTTATGTACGCCAGACTCAAAACTCAGGGTTCTACTTTGTTCTATAAGAACGCCCAGAAAGGAGAACTCCCATCAAGGTAGAAATGTAAAGCCGAGAACAGTGCTGAGCACTTGGGTGTGACTCAGGGACTGATCCTGCGGTGGGCCGTCTCTCCTGAGAGCCCACCTCCCGCCTGAACCAACCCTTTTTTCTGTTTGGTAAAGGCATACACATCTTATATTGCTTTGGACACACGGTTCTTACTCTCTTGCAGTCTTAGCAGTTGTTTCACAAGTCTGCTGTCCCTATTTTTGTGTGGTTTCTTTCTTGTTTGACTGAAATCATATGCAAACAAAGTCGAAAGTGTCTGTTATCACCCTGATGGCTTCTGCAGCATTGTCTTGCTTCCCCTCACCCCATTCACAGTTCCCAGAGAGCCTGGCAGGTGTCTCGGGGCCCCAGGATGAGTGGTGCCCGTGCGCCGCGACCCCAGCCCAGCGTCGCCCAGCCCATCGCTCGCCTCATCCAGGCCTGGGGGACCCAGTGCGCTCGTCATCTCTCCACCTTTCCTTCCTTGTCTAAAAAGGCCATCGGGGAGTTCATTTTGGTGGACAAGGATGTGAAGATAAAAAAGAAAGGTAAAATCTACAGCCTTAACGAGGGCTACGCCAAGGACTTTGACCCTGCCGTCACTGAGTACATCCAGAGGAAGAAGTTCCCCCCAGTAAGTGAGGGCCCGGGGAGGGTGGTGCAGGTTCTGGGCATCTGGCACCAGAGGCTGTTCTGGAGGCAGGGGCATCCCCCGGAGATGAAAGGGATCCTTGGGATCGAGGGCCTTGGACCTCATGTGGGGCTCCTGAGCAGTGTGGAAATCTATTGGTTGATGACTTACCCTAAAGGTGAAAGGAAGCAGGGATGGAGTGGATTGGGCTTCCGTCTACACTGAGCCCACGATGAAGTTCTCACCTCAGTACTGGGGACTGGAATTCTCACCCTGAGACATCAAAAATCAGTCTCCATGTCAGCCTTTGCTACTTTCTCTTGGCAGAAGAAAATTAGGAAAATAAAGTTAACCAAATGAATGAATTCATGGCAGTAAAACATCTTCCCTTCTGGGGTCCATGGTCCCAGATGGGATGAAATGTGGTTCCCCCACTCAAATGCCCGTCAAGTGGTGTCTGCCCCTTGCTAGGCCTGCCCGAGGTGCATCTATCAGTTATCTCGAGACCGAGAGTGCCCATCGTGACATCTCCCTAAAGAGGTTACAAGCTAGTGAATATGAAGAGAAGAAATGGCTGTGTGGAGCTTGCTCTATATGGAATATCTGATTTTGTCCTTTCTTTGTTTAAAAGCCATCGATGGCTGCTGTTTGCTAGAGATGAAGCTCAAATGTTTGCAGGATGTTCAAGGAGGCCTCAGATCTGCCCCAGGCTCTCTCTCCAGCTTACTCATCTCTCCTTTCACCTTATCCTGGATTCCCCTCCTGCCCCCAAGCTCTGCACACGCACACCCGAGTCCCGCAGGCTCCTCCTCCAGGACCATATCCCTCTCCACATTGCTAAGCAGACACTTGTGCAGTTTCCTCTCCTGTAAATTACACACTGCCTCCCACCCCTGCCCGGTTCCTTAGCTTGGTAACAAACTTTCTCAGCCTTTAAGGTGTTACTAAATGGTACAGTTTCTGTAATGCCTACCTCAGCCCCATAACCAGAATCAACCATACCCTCGTTGGGGCTTCTGTGGGTAATCTGACCTATTGTGAGATGATGAGAGGCTGTCTCCATTTTTCCATTTTCTATTTATTGGGAACAGGATTCTCATCACATTTTTTAGCACAGCCCCAAATACATACCTTGTAGGTGCTCGGTGAATGGATGTGGAATCAAAGAAACTTAGGAGACACCAAGAAAACTCTCTTTCTTATTTTCCGCAATCCTAATTCTTGCTGGTCTTAACTTGCAGGATAATTCAGCTCCTTATGGGGCCCGGTATGTGGGCTCCATGGTGGCTGATGTTCATCGCACTCTGGTCTACGGAGGGATATTTCTGTACCCCGCTAACAAGAAGAGCCCCAATGGAAAGGTAAGGGTGTCCCCTGGAGAGGGAGTGAGGAGCAGATTTCACTTGCAGCCCACGCGATTTAGTTTAGGAAGAAGAAAGGTTTTGCTAGCTATTACGCTCCATGCTAGGTTGCTACGTGTGTCTGTAGCATATTCTTTCGTGGATTAAAGGTAAAGCCAGACGATATCAACTAAAGATAAAAATAGTCTCTTGAGAGCCCTTCCAGTGCTATGGCAAAAGAGAATGAATGGTCAGGACGAGGACTGAAAGTCTTTAGGGCTTCCAGTGGATACAGGGCTTGGCTGGGGCAAAATGAATTCCATTCATAAAGTGAAATGAAACAACCCAGCCTCACTTCCAAGGCAGCGAATCAAATGTGTATCCTCAGTAGAAGTCTTCTTTGATTGCTTTCAAAAGGTGTAAAACAGAGGTAACTAGTGAGTCAACATCCACTACTTGGAAAACGATACCTTTTAGGGGAGGAAAGAATCTCTGGGGAAACCTAGAGCTTTCAGGTGAACCGTCACCACCGACTCACTAGTCCAAGCCCACGGTGTTCCCAGCAGGCTGCAGGGTGGCTGTGCTCCCTCACGCTCGCTCAGAGCTGCCCTGCTTTCCTTCTGCCAGGGTGACAGTGTGCTTCCTTCCCAAGTATTGTGTCCTTCTTATGTTTTCCCAGTGGACAGATGGCTTTTTAGGCAGAGTCTTACTCGTCTCCCAGGCTGGAGTGCAGTGGCGCGATCTCAGCTCACTGCAACCTCTGCCTCCTGGGTTCAAGTGATTCTCCTGCCTCAGCATTCTGAGTAGCTGGGATTACAGGTGCCCGCCACCATGCCCGACTAATTTTTATATTTTTAGTAGAGACGGGGTTTCACCATGTTGACCAGGCTGGTCCTGAACTTCTGACCTCAAGTGATCCACCCGCCTCAGCCTCCCAAAGTGCTGGGATTACAGGCATGAGCCACCACGCGTGGCTGCCTTTTTTTTTTTTTTTTCTTAATGCAAGAGGAGAACAGGAACAACAGTTCCCTTAAACACAAAACCTGTGTGTTTGGATGTATTTGGGTCTGTTTGCAGCATGTGGCATCCAGAATGAAGGCATTTCTGTTTACTGAAACCATCATCCAGCTGTAGCTGCCTCGGGCATCTCAACCTGTGTGGTTAGCCTGCTTTCCAGCACTTTTCTCTAAAGTCCCCCGAAATTGTTCCTGAACACAAATATTGAGGCTCCTTCTTTTTTTTTGGTTTTTCAAAACTAGCCATGACACCTATGTGGAAATAGACTCAGGAAACACCTGCAGAAAGCTGTCGCTCAGTAGGCAGACTGCATGAAAAGGCATACAATAAAAAAGTTAATATTTAAAAGTGAATGCCAAGACGTATAATACACTGAATTCCAACCCAAAAGCCTTCGGAGAATCGTAAAAGGAATGCACACAGAGTTGCAAACAATATCACACTGTTTGGAGGAGCCGGTCTGCTTTCCAGATGTCTGTAGCCAGACACCACCATGGATTTTTTTTATTGCTTTTAGAATAGGCGAAGCTCCCTCCAACACACACAGAATCACTCATTAAGTCCAGTTTCCATGGTATAAAGAGAAGGCAATGATCGCTTCTGCCAAAATGTCATTCTGTCCAGTATGCAGGTGGTCTATCTCACATTTGCATCAGGTAATCTATTGCTGGCACTGGCTTGATGAATGGTTGAATTTAACCAAATGGTTAACTGTTTTGTCTCAGATGCAACCTGGGGTGGGAGGAAACTTTTACAGCCTCACAGGAAGGAAAAATACAGTATTCGTTCCCTTGGAAACTCCCACCAGCTCTGCATGTTTTGCTGCAGAAAAGTCTCTTTTTTACACAATACCTTCTGATACAAAGAGGCCGCTACCCGGTCTTGTTTTCCAGCTGAGACTGCTGTACGAATGCAACCCCATGGCCTACGTCATGGAGAAGGCTGGGGGAATGGCCACCACTGGGAAGGAGGCCGTGTTAGACGTCATTCCCACAGACATTCACCAGAGGGCGCCGGTGATCTTGGGGTCCCCCGACGACGTGCTCGAGTTCCTGAAGGTGTATGAGAAGCACTCTGCCCAGTGAGCACCTGCCCTGCCTGCATCCGGAGAATTGCCTCTACCTGGACCTTTTGTCTTACACAGCAGTACCCTGACCTGCTGTGCACCTTACATTCCTAGAGAGCAGAAATAAAAAGCATGACTAATTCCACCATCAAATGCTGTAGAATGCTTGGCACTCCCTAACCAAATGCTGTCTCCATAACGCCACCGGTGTTAAGATATATTTTGAGTGGATGGAGGAGAAATAAACTTATTCCTCCTTAAAAAAAAGTCTCCCTTGCTTTGTGTCAAATAATAATGATGATGACAATAATAACTGCTGATGCATATGACATTAGATAACTCATTTAATCTTCACAATAACCCAATGAATCAGATACTCTGAATAATCCATTTTATAGATGACAAAATGGACGAGGAGAGGTGAAGTAATTGGCTCAAGGCTTCCAGCCGATGAGTGGCAGAGTGGGGACCTGAATGCAGGCAGCCTGGCCATTGTGAGCCAGCATACGGCTTCTCCTTCATGTCGTCCCGTTCAGGCCTGGCCCATCATTCCCCAGCCTTGTTCAGGATTGCAGCTGAGGAACCATGCAGCCTGAACATGGCGACTCACGCCCTCCTAGAAATGGGGGAGCTAATGGCTTAGTGGTGGTACCTGCATGTGACCCTCTGGCCTCCCAAACATGGATGTAACCATCTGAATCCCAAGTGAAAGTTTACTGTTTACCCAGTGGTGATTTTTCTTTTTCTTTCTTTCTTTCTTTTTTTTTTTTTTTTTTGAGGCGGAGTCTTACTCTGTCTCCCAGGCTGGAGTGCAGTGGTGCAATCTCGGCTCACTGCAACCTCTGCCTCCTGGGTTCAAGCGATTCTCCTGCCTCAGCCTCCCGAGTAGCTGGAATAACAGGCACCCATCACCACACCCAGCTAATTTTTGTATTTTTAGTAGAGACGGGGTTTCACCATATTGGCCAGGCTGGTCTCAAACTCCTGACCTCATGATCTGCCCGCCTCAGCCTCCCAAAGTGCTGGGATTACAGGTGTGAGCCACTGTGCCCAGCCACCCAGTGGTGATTTTTCTATAAAAGCACGGCACTTAACTCACAAAGCCTAATAGTTCCTACAGTCTAGTTACCATAAGAAAAAGGATTCACTACAAGAACAGGGTTTAAGGAAATGCAATTTGTTGCAAGCAAGCAGGCTTCTCACTAAACTCTCTATAGAAACAGTTTCTCCCTCCGCTAACCCTGGTCTTACTGGACCAGAGTCCAAGATCGTGGCAAGCTCTGTCAGGCACTAAGTAACACCTGTGGCCCTCCTTGAGCTCTAGATATAAAATGGATCTATCCATATGATTCCACTTGGGAACTGAAAACAGGTGTGTATGTGAATCCTGCTTCTTCCCCTCCAAACACTCCCCATTCATTTCACATTTTCCCAGCAGGAAACTGATCTTGAGCATTGGATCTGCTTCTGCCCACTGACCAGACAGACCCAAAGCCAATATTTCTCCACTCCAGCTGGGGCTGCCCTCTGGGAAAGTCCCCTGACGCACAAAGCACCTCTTGAGTTTTAAACTTCTTGTAACTCAGCTGGCATCTGGTTCTCAAAGCATGAAGGGAGAGAAATACGGTCTGGGAGCCTTTTCCATATATATATCAGGGTGCAGTGGCTCACGCCTGTAATCCCAGCACTTTGGGAGGCCAAGGTGGGCGGGCGGATCACAAGGTCAGGAGATCAAGACCATCCTGGCTAACACAGTGAAACCCCGTCTCTACTAAAAATATAAAAAATAGCTGGGTGTGGTGGCGGGCGCCTGTAGTCCCAGCTACTCAGGAGGCTGAGGCAGGAGAATGGCGTGAACCCGGGAGGCAGAGCTTGCAGTGAGCCGAGATCACACCACTGCACTGCAGCCTGGGCGACAGAGCGAGACTCGTCTCAAAATAAATAAATAAATAAATAAAGAATGAGGGTCTTTGCAGATCTAATTAAAGTAAGGATTAAGATGAGATGAGCCTAGATTACCTACATTAGGATGGGTCCTCCTCTGAAGCCATGCATTTTTGTACAGGTTCATGACATGGCAGGAGCCTGGAGGCCTGAGCCACCGCCCTGTCGATGTCAGCCTGGGACCAGAAGGAGAGACAAATCTTTGCTGTGCTAAGCCGTGGGGATTTCAGGTTTATTTGTTGCTGCATGATAACATACGCTATCCTGACTAAACTAGACCAAGCTTGGCAATATTTTTAACCTCTCTGAGTCTCCCTTTCTTCATTTGCAAAATGTTAATTGTAATATCTATTGTAGTCAAGGCCATTTTCATCGTAGGTAACAGAAACCCATTTATTCTGCTAAAGCAGAAAGGCAATTTGTTGGAAAGCTTCAGGGGACTCTCATGAAACCTAGCACCCACTGCTTTCCTAACCCCGAGGACACACCCTTAGTCCGTCCTGGCATTGTCAGCCAATCCACTGTGTCTCCATGTCTCACACCAAGTTCCCCGGAGAAAAAAACCTGACGTCTTAGCTTGTGTCCAGTTAGCTGCAGCCATAGACCCGGGTCATATAAGACAAACGTGGCCTTGGGTTTTCTTTTTATGGGCGGGGCACACTTCTCTCTAAGATGGGGATCGTGGGCTGAGCAGATACCCTAAAGGGTCTGCCGTGCTGGAAGCAGAAATGCTGAGGTTTCATGAAAGAACGTTTGTTGAGATCACTGGAGACGGGGCATGGAAGGCATTCTAACAGAGTTTTGCTAACAGAGAATATGCTCTCAGCTAGTACTGTAGAGTCACAGCCCAGATCCTAGACTTCCGGTGGGGGCCCCGCCCTATGAACTGCCCTAAGACTGCCTTAATGTTCAGAGACTCTGTTTTCCTTACTACTTCTGCCCAGGCCTGTGAGGGCCTTTCACCAAGCACAGCAAGCCCATAAATAGCTCTGTGATCACCAATGCATCAGTGGCGCTGAAAAAAGCGTGAGCTGGACGCTGCCCCCCCTTCCTCTGGGCCTTCCAGATGCCCCGTGTGTCCACGCTGTTGTGTGCCCTGAAAGAACTTTGGCATTTGCTGAAAGGTCACCAGCTGCAATTTCAGATCATGTAGGTAACTCGAACTTCCAACATTTAAATGTAGCTGAAAGGGGCATGACAGCTGCACAGGTGCCAGCCTGGGCTGGAGGGTGGCAGAAATAGCAGGCCCTCCCTTGGATCCCTCTACGGGGGGAGCTGACTTATACATGGCACTGGCCAATCCCCCTCCCTCCTGATCCCCAAATTATCCAGGCTTCTGCTCATCCTTGACACCCACAGTGCCAGACAACCGGCGCCTCTCCAGAGATCTGCTCATAACACTGGCTTGTTTGTTTCACTTCCAATCTGTTGTGAACAGATATGTTAATAAAACATAATAAGCCGAGCGCAGTGGCTCATGCCTGTAATCCCAGCACTTTGGGAGGCCAAGACAGGCGTATCACCTGAGGTCAGGAGTTTGAGACCAGCCTGCCCAATATCGTGAAACCCCATCTCTACTAAAAATACAAAAGGTAGCCAGGCATGGTGGTGCGTGCCTGTAGTCCCAGCTACTCGGGAGCTGAGATGGGAGAATCACTTGAACCTGGAAGATGGAGGTTGCAGTGAGCCGAGATCGTGCCACGGCACTCCAGTCTGGGCAACACAGCGAGACTCTGTCTCAAAAAACAAAACAAAAAAACAAAAAGCATAATAAAAATAATTACAGGAGTGGCCAATAAGCACCTGCTCAACATCACTAATCATTAGGAAGATGCAACTACTCTAAGCCACAGTGAGATACCACCTCACACCCATTGGGATGGCTACTGTAAAAACAAACAAACAGAAAATAACAAGTGCTGGCAATAAGGTGGAGACCCTGGGACCCTTGTTCACTGCTGGGGAGTGTGAAATGGTGCAGCTGCTGTGGAAAATGATGCAGCAGTTCCTCCAGAAATTAGACAATTACCATATGATCCTGCAGGTCCACCTCTGGGCACATCCCCAAGAGAATCAAAAGCAGGGCCTTGAACAGATGTTTGCACGCTGTGCTCATGGCAGCATTACTCACACTAGCCCAGAGGTGGAGGCAACCCAAGCGGCCATAGAGGATGAATGGGTGAACAGACTGTGGTGTGTCCATACCAGGGAATGCTGTGGAGCCTCAGAGAGGAGGGAACTCTGACCCATGCCACAGCATGCGGGGATGGTGAGGACATTGTGCTGAGTGAAATAAGCCAGTTGCAGCAGGACAGATACTGTATGGTCTATGAGGGACCCAGTGTAGCCAAATTCATAGAGACGCAGAATGGCAGGTGCCAGGGACTAGGTGTTGGGAGGGGGAATGGGGAGTTCTTGTTTAATGGGTACAGAATTTCAGTTTGCAAAATTTGAAATTGGGATTATGACTATAATTGGGGTCTAGAACTGTTCTATCATGCAAACCCCCATTGCCCTGTCCCCTCCCCACACCCCTACCCCTGGCAGCCATGAGAGCATGAGAGTTATCTGTCCCCACAGGTTTGCATTCTGGAGAATCCCCTACAAATGGAATGAGACTGTAGATACTCGCTGGAGACCACTGTCACTCAGCACAATGCCTCTGAGACTCGCTTAAGTGCCACACGTGACACTAGTGTTTGTGTTGTTAATAGTATTCCATTGTGGCCGGGCGCAGTGGCTCATGCCTGTAATCCCAGCACTTTGGGAGGCCGAGGCGGGTGGATCACGAGGTCAGGAGATTGAGACCATCCTGGCTAATACGGTGAAACCCCGTCTCTACTAAAAATACAAAAACAAAATTAGCCGGGCGTAGTGGCAGGCGCCTGTTGTCCCAGCTACTCAGGAGGCTGAGGCAGGAGAATGGCGTGAACCCGGGAGGCCGAGATCACACCACTGCACCCCAGCCTGGGCAACAGAGCGAGACTCTGTCTCAAAAAAAAATAGTATTCCATTGTATGGCTCTCCCAGTGTGTTTACCCATTCACTGTTAAGGAGATTTTGGGTGTTTGCAGTTTCTAGTTTAACTAGAACTGCTATAAACATCTGTGTGTGGGTTTTTGTGTGAATACACATTTTCAGCATTGTTTTGCGCCATCACAGGGGAAACCTTCTTTTTTTTTGTTTTGAGACGGAGTCTCGCTCTGTCGCCCAGGCTGGAGTGCAGTGGCACTATCTCAGCTCACTGCGAGCTCTGCCTCCTGGGTTCACGCCATTCTCCTGCCTCAGCCTCCCGAGTAGCTGGGACTACAGGTGCCCGCCACCATGCCCGGCTAATTTTTTTCTGTGTTTTTAGTAGAGATGCGTGTTAGCCAGGATGGTCTTGATCTCCTGACCTCGTGATCTGCCTGCTTGGGCCTCCCAAAGTGCTGGGATTACAGGTGTGAGCCACCGTGCCCAGCTGGAGACCTTCTTAATCAGATAACAACATTAGCTTCAAAACGAAACCTGAAAACTAATCAACCAGGCCTCCATCTTCACCCTGCAGTCATTTATTGGACCAGAACTTGGAAGATCCAGCCACTCTGTTTCTGTAGTGATGTCGAAGGAATCATCATTGGTTTCCCCATGTGAAAGGCAAAGCTTATTTGTTAATGGCAACATGACGTGTTAGGATCAAGGAAAGGTCCATTCCGCAGTTTTCACAACTCCCAGAGCTCTTGGGAAAGGAAGAGTTTTCCAAGTTTGATCCTCATGATATCAAAATTAAAATGTTCTTACCCAAAAGATGATAACTCCTGTTATTAGCTTATTATTATTATTAAACTGATACTGAGTGTCAGACGGGGTGAACAGATTAATACAAAGTGGCATCTCTATTTAGATGAGTCTTTCATTAAACAGGAACACACAGAGTAAAATACACTGGAATGGCCCTTTCTCCAGCTTCCAATAGGGAAGTTGGAATGATTATTGTGTTGGCAGTGGAGCACCTTCCAGAAGAAACATGAGCTAGAAATGATACCCAAGTCTTTACCTTACCCTTAGCAACGGACAGAAGTGAAGCCATTGCAGAAGGCTCTCTTGCTAATAACTTTTTTCCCCAGCATATTTCTCAATGTGACAGTATTGTTCTGAATGATGAAGGCAACCACTTTTCATTTGGATTCAGAAACACTTGGAAGCAGTGATAATATGTCTTTTCTTTTCTTCTTCTTCTTTTTTTTTTTTTTGAGATGGAGTCTCACTCTGTTGCCCAGGCTGGAGTGCAATGGTGTGATCTCGGCTCGCTGCAACCTCCGCCTCCCAGGTTCAAGCAATTCTCCTGCCTCAGCCTCCCAAGGAGCTAGGACTACAGGTGCACACCACCACGCCCAGCTAGTTTTTTGTATTTTTAGTAGAGACGGAGTTTCTCCATGTTAGCCAGTATGGTCTTGATCTCCTGACCTCGTGATCCGCCTGCCTTGGCCTCCCAAAGTGCTGGGATTACAGGCGTGAGTCACTGCACCTGGCCGAAAATGTGTGTTTTTAAAACTAAGTGAAGATAATACAGTTAGGGATCATGAAGTCTATTCCCATTTTTTTTTTTTTTTTTTGAGACAGACTCTCAATGTCACCCAGGCTGCAGTGCAGTGGTGCTATCTTGGCTCACGGCAACCTCTGCCTCCCAGGTTCAAGTGATCCTCCCACCTCAGCCTCCTGAGTAGCTGGGACTACAGGTGCACGCCACTACACTGGCTAATTTTTGTATTTTTTATAGAGATGGGGTTTCACCATGTTGGCCAGGCTGGTCTTGAACTCCTGGGCTCAAGTGATCCCCCCGCCTTGGCCTCCCAAAGTGCTGGGATTACAGGTGTGAGCCACTGTGCTCAGCTGGATCTCATTTTTAAATTGAGGCATCTGAGTCCCAGAGGGCTTTGATTCACAGCCCAGGCTTCTTTCCTTTGGGTATAGATTTAGCAATACTCTGGTCTGACCCAGGCAGATGTTCTTGTTTTATTATACACAGCGATCTCTCTTGTTAGAACTCGATTCTAAGCTCATGTCTTATTCTATGTTCTAATTGTGTTAACAGGCATATGTGCATTGTCGTGTATGGTGCTCAGTCATCTAGGGAGGAGGAGCATCCTAGAATGGGAGAAAGTATCACATAAGAGAAAGAACACTGACCTCAGGTAGCTCTGGGCTGAGATTCCAGCTAGTAGCTGTGTTATCCCTAGGAAGCCCTAGTTTCCTCATCTGTAAAAATAGCACTACTGGATCAAATAATTGGGTGGATTAATGTGTGCCACACACTGAGATAGAGGTGTCATCTCTCTCCATCTATCCATTCACCTCAGTGTTGAAAGTTGAAATAGATTGAATGAAAATCACAAAAAGGGTATGGGATCCTGTATTTGTTCTATTAAGAGGTAGCATATTTCTTGGTAAGTGAAGATAGACCCCCCCCACACCCCCGCTAAAAGAATTAGAACATTGTCACATAGCAGTTCCTCTTCTGGGGTTGTATCTTACTGAAGCACTTGCCCCAATATAAGGATGTTTGTTGCATTACTATTTGAGGAGTAAACTTACCTAAATTATCTGAATGTCCACAAGCTGGAATGATCCAAGCCTCTGTGTGCTGACTTGGACATCTTCCCATAATATTTGCTTTCTGGAACTAAAAAAATATATAAATAACATATATATATATTTGGGATCTTAAACCTGCATATTAAGATCTACTGGTAGATCTTAGTTTTATCTGAAAGTTTCCACATAAATTGTGAGCACCAATGCCCATCTCAACCATTTGGTTGCCCTCCTCAACCAGTTTGGTTGATCCAATGCCAGCGCCCAGCTCCCAATGCAGGCATCACCACACGACCCTGATCTGGCAGACGCTGTGCACAGGGATGTCTACGGGGGTGGGAGGATGGGTTCCAGGGAAACTGTTCTTTCTTAATAAAAGGGAACTGATGTGGTTGGAGCTGCCCTTGCTCCCCTCTTTGCATCTTCAACGTGGGCCAGATGTTCAGAACTGCAGTGACATTTTGTGCCCCCAGGATGCCAAGCAAGGGGCACAATCCAGCCAACCAAGGATGACAGAGACGAGACAGAGAGGGGTCCCAGTGGAACCAAGAACAGCTGAATGAACACCAGCCACCACCTCCTAGTGTACTCCTGGTCTATGAGGAAATAAACCCCCATGTGTAAATTGCTCTAGTTGTTCTATTTCTTGCAGCTGAACACATTCTAATCGACATAACTGTCAGGGGAAAAGACCTTCAGAGAAATGTGCATGTTCTACTGTTTTGTGAAATGAGATTATGTATGATTGCACAATAGTTGTGAGCACATTGGAAGACTGGAAGGGCGGCTGGGCGTGATGGCTCACGCCTGTAATCCCAGCACTTTGGGAGGCCAAGGCGGGCGGATCACGAGGTCAGTAGATCGAGACCATCCTGGCTAACATGGTGAAACCCCGTCTCTACTAAAAATACAAAAAATTAGCCAAGCGTCGTGGCAGGCGCCTGTAGTCCTAGCTACTCGGGAGGCTGAGGCAGGAGAATAGTGTGAACCTGGAAGGCGGAGCTTGCAGTGAGCCGAGATCACGCCACTGCACTCCAGCCTGGGCGACAGAGCAAGACTCCATCTCAGAAAAAAAAAAAAAAAAGACTGGAAGGGCAATAATAGGTAACAAAGTACTGAGCACCTACTATACTAGGTACATCTCATTGCAGCCACTCTATAAGATGGATGCTTCACGGTTATGCTCATTTAAGAGTGAGACAACTGAGGTTCCAAGGGGTTTAATAACTTTCTCAAATCATGCAACCAATAGATAGCTAGCTTGGGACTCAGAGCCAGGTCTGGCTGGCCCTAGAGAAAGTGCTTCCACCACCATATGCACCCCACCAGTGCCTACTGGCTGCACAGACCGCCACCAGCCCTAGTAGCAGTGATGGTGGGATGGGAGGATGGGCTGGTGGTGAGGAGGTTTGTTTTTATCCACTTCTTTAGTGTTTCCTTTTTAATAAGCAATTTTTGTTACAAAAGTGGACATCCAGAGATATTGACAAAATAACACTGGTGCCAGGAACTGTGCTAGGAATATAACAGTTTTCTTCCAGATCTGGATCTCTACTGTGGATATCCACTGGTCATACATGCCTACTGGAAATAAAAAGCATTCTTTCCTAACTTATTCCAAACCCTGGCTAAAGGAATTCTGGGGTTGCCATTATGTTACTATGTGACCTATGTCCCAGATAAGGAACCTGCGAATCTGCCACCTCTGCCCTCGGGAGAGCCAGGCCCTGCAGTCACTATATGTGAAGAATCCTTTGGAGCCTGGAATAAGAGGGTTTTATGCATCATTTTTTAATCAACTGGATTTCTCACCTCCCACCTGTGCCTAAATGGTGGCTTCTTGGTATCTTGAAAGGGGGTGCTCAGCAGGAGAAAGCAGCTCCATGTTTCTGGGCAGCCTGTCCTATTTACAGACTGCTGCGGCTCCCTGGCAGCTGCCACAGTCCCCGAGGCCAGAGGGAGTTCCTTGAGGGCCCCAGCAGTTGTTTGAGTCATGTGTTTGGGGCCCTTTTCCTTAGAGATCCTGGCAGGGCCAGCACAGATTTCTTATCGGCTTCCACACTGCGGAGCTGCAGCCCTCAGAAGTAAGCAAGGTTTCCTGCCAGGAGAAAAGGATTTGAAGCATTCCAGCCAAAATGACGGACAGAAGCCCCTTCGAAAC
Organism: Pan paniscus; assembly: GCF_029289425.2. Taxonomy (NCBI): domain Eukaryota; kingdom Metazoa; phylum Chordata; class Mammalia; order Primates; family Hominidae; genus Pan; species Pan paniscus. The sequence continues at coordinate 44,863,960 of NC_073260.2, forward strand.
CGACATGCTCACCCTGACCCGCTACGTTATGGAAAAGGGGCGTCAGGCCAAAGGGACTGGGGAGCTCACCCAGCTGCTGAACTCAATGCTGACGGCCATCAAAGCCATCTCCTCGGCTGTGCGCAAGGCTGGCCTGGCCCACCTGTGAGTCCTGGGGAGCAGGCATGGGGCACAGAGCACCCCAGGCCCAGGCAGGGGTGTGGGAGCTTCAGGTGCTTTGGCAAGAAACTGGGTCCAAAGCTTATTGGCCCTGTGTGCCCTAGATGGAAGCTGCATTTCAAGTTCCTATCATGTGTGCTTTGATAAAGGGGCCTTTGACTTGTTTTGAGAAAGGAACGAAAACATGCTATGAAGAAATACACATATAATTTTTCCAGTTATTATAATGATACCAAGTGCAGTGGCTTATTGCATTAAAATATGTATTGTGTTATCATGACTTGTATTTGCACAGAGAGAGTCTCACTGGAACAAAGAAGTAGAGAGGTGACGTGAAATATCTCTTTATGCCTTTTGCAGACATGAGTGTTTTATTGTAATAAGCTTTGCAAATATGTTAGGAGCTGGAAATTATTTACGAGATAGGAAGCTTGGTAGAGCCCCTTCCTGCATCTGCTCTCTCATCATCTAAAGGAGTGTTTTGCTGGCTATGTGTTTTATTTCTTCTCTGTGACTCTTTCTTTATCTTCACCTCCACTTGGTGTGCAGGAAGCCGGGAGGTGCTAGTCCTGGGAGGGGAGCGCAGAGGTTTCTTCCACAGGGTTCTCTTTGGTGCTTTATCTGAGCACAGATGAGGCCAGGTTCACATTACACAGCTGATGGTCACAGCCCAGTGTCCAGTTTAAGTCTGTAATAAAAAGAACCCGGTGGCCAGGCACGGTGGCTCCTGCCTGTAATCCTGGCACTTCGGGAGGCCAAGGTGGGTGGATCATGAGGTCAAGAGATCAAGACCATCCTGGCCAACATGTTGAAATCCTGTCTCTACTAAAAATACAAAAATTAGTTGGGTGTGGTGGCGGGCGCCTGTAGTCCCGGCTACTCGGGAGGCTGAGGCAGGAGAATCGCTTGAACCTGGGAGATGGAGGTTGCAGTGAGTCAAGATCGTACCACTGCACTCCAGCCTGGGTGACAGGACGAGATTCCATCTCAAAACATACAAACAAACAAAACCCCAGCTTTCTTTGGGCTTCCCTTGTAGTAATTCCAGGGGAGGTCCTCTCAGGAGCTGAAGGAACACATATTTTGGGGATGAAAGAGACTCAAAATGAGGAGCTAACAAAGTCCAATCATTTAAAATATTTACTCTGAGCAATTAAGTGCTTTTAATACAAAAAGTGATAGCATTAGGTTACAAGATGTAATTATCATTTGATCACCACAGACTGTATTTATTTAGGGGTGGTGACCCAGTAGCAGGACCCAGGTTAACGGTGCATTATCCTTGCTTTTTTCCTGTGGGTGGATGCTTCAGCTCTGTTTTTACCTCATTTGGCAATAACAGCCACGCTCTGCATTTAATCGCCTTCCAGAATGTGAGGGCAGGCGGTGCCCTGTTCTGCTCCTGTGGGTGACAGCCCTGCTGAGTGACGGTAGACAGGGACTTTGCCTCTCCCTGTGCGGACCCTGCTATCCTCAATGCGGTTGCCTGAGTCCATCTCAGGGTGATTCATCCACATAAATCGGGCTCCCCCTCTGTGCAGGGCTCTTGGCTAGGCAGTGGCTGCCATGGTAGGGGTCTTGCTTATCTGCTGCAAAACTCTGACTTTATGGCGGTTGAGCAAGGAGACAAAGTGGCCCTAGGAACTGGATAATTGAGGTGCTTATTAATTTGGCATTTCCTACCGTGTGATAATGGGCGTGATTTACTCTTGCTAGGACCTTAGATTCCTTTTGTGAAATGGAGAAGATAGTAGCATCCCTAACTCTTAGGGTTGTTGCAGAGTTAGCGAGCGCATGTGATGACGACTTCAACTGTGCCGGCCCCGTAAGACACGCACAGTGCCTGTCACTACCGCGGTTCCAAGCCCAGACCAGATTTGCCTGTGCCTGAGCCGTCAATGACCACTGGGTGGCAGGCGCAGCCAGTGGAAGCCTCTGGGCAGCTGAGGCAGGGTCCTGGGGCCAACAGGGGCCCCATATCCCAGCTGGGACCCCATATTCTGCCAAGTCAGACAGCAACCTTCCCTGGCCCCTGTGTAACAGACACCCAGGGAGGCAGCAGGGGAAGCCCAGTGGCTAGAAATTCTTTCTGTCTAAGAAGACACTTGGATTATTTTTAAAAAGACCCTGGCATTGTTTCTCAGGAAGGGAAAAGGTGGTGTTCCATCCTGCAGCAGCCAGGCTGTGTGTGGCCTGTCTCACACTCCCACTGAGAGGTGACAGCGTGCTGGCAGTCCTCAGAGCCCTCGCTTGCTCTCAGCACCTCCCCTGCCTGGGCTCCTACTTTGGCGGCATTTGAGGAGCCCTTCAGCCCCCCACTGCACTGTGGGAGCCACTTTCTGGGCTGGCCAAGGCTGGAGCCCACTCCCTCAGCTTTCAGGGAGGTGTGGAGGGAGAGGCGCGAGCGGGAACTGGGGCTGCGTGCGGCGCTTGCGGGCCAGCTGGAGTTCCGGGTGGGCGTGGGCTTGGCGGGCCCCGCACTCGGAGCAGCCAGCCAGCCCTGCTGGCCCCCGGCAATGGGGGACTTAGCACCCGGGCCAGTGGCTGCGGAGGGTGTACTGAGTACCACAGCAGTGCTGGCCCACTGGCGCTGCGCTCGATTTCTCGCCGGGCCGTAGCTGCCTTCCCGCGGGGCAGGGCTCGGGACCTGCAGCCCGCCATGCCTGAGCCTCCCACCCACTCCATGGGCTCCTGTGCGGCCCGAGCCTCCCCGACGAGCGCCACCCCCTGCTCCACGGCGCCCAGGCCCATCGACCACCCAAGGGCTGAGGAATGCGAGCGCACGGGGCAGGACTGGCAGGCAGCTCCACCTGCAGCCCCGGTGCGGGATCCACTAGGTGAAGCCAGCTGAGCTCCTGAGTCTGGTGGGGACGTGGAGAGTCTTTATATCTAGCTCAGGGATTGTAAATACACCAATCAGCACCGTGTGTTTAGCTCAAGGTTTGTGAGTGCACCAATCGACACTCTGTATCTAGCTGCTCTGGTGGGGCCTTGGAGAACCTGTGTGTGGAAACTCCGTATCTAACTAATCTGATGGGGACTTGGAGAACCTTTGTATCTAGCTCAGGGATTGTAAACGCACCAATCAGCGCCCTGACAAAACAGGCCACTCGGCTCTACCAATCAGCAGGATGTGGGTGGGGCCGGATAAGAGAATAAAAGCAGGCTGCCTGAACCAGCATTAGCAACTTGTTTGGGTCTGGTTGCACGCTGTGGAGGCTTTGTTGTTTTGCTCTTGCTACTGCTCACTCTTTGGGTCCACACTGCTTTTATGAGCTGTAACACTCACCGCGAAGATCTGCAGCTTCACTTCTGAGCCCAGCAAGACCACGAGCCCACTGGGAGGAACGAACAACTCCAGATGCGCCACCTTAAGAGCTGTAACACTCACCGTGAGGGTCCGTGGCTTCATTCTTGAAGTCAGTGAGACCAAGAACCTACCAATTCCGGACACACCACCACCACCCAGGCAGGGGACCGCAAGCTCCTGGCTCCTTTTGGGGAGATATTTCTAGCAAGGGCTCCGTGAATGCAACTTAAAAGTTATGAGAGTCTCCTTTCCCCCTTTTTCTTTCCTCTTCTCCTTATGGTGGGAACAAGAGAGGCTGGAGTGCCCGCCCGGAGCCTCTCCTTGGCTTTCTCATGGCCCTGGGGGATCATTCCTTTAGAGACTGTGTTAGTGAGCTTTAGTGCCAGTCAGAACTCTGGAAGATACTGTCCTACGGGCTAGAGAGCCCCTTTCACCCATCATCTCAGGTGAAGCTATTGCCGGGAACTCACATCTCCTGGTGAGTTTCCATTCTTTCCAGGAGGAGGAGTGCTGCCCAGTACCTGGAGAGAGGGTGCAGGGGGTCGGCTGAGGGGTGGGGTTAGGCGGATGAGGGGGCATTTGCAAAGCGCAGGACAGAGGCTGTTTCTCAGTCTGCCCACCACAGGCCTGGGCCCGCTGTTCATTCTCCAGTGGCAAGTGCATTCAGATTCCATATCGAACCAGGGCCTGCGTTTGTGGTCCCCTGAAACTCAGATGCAGTCAACCTAGTTTTGTTGCTGCTGTTGCTTGCTTGCTTTTGTCTTGACAGGAGGCACAGTCTTTGGGGTGAGGCTGGTAGGAGTGTTTTCCAAGACAGCTGACGGCTCACGTCATGGTTCCTCAGACACCAAATGATGTGCTGTGGGTGGGGGTTGGTGGTGTTGGGTGAGGTGGGGGTGCCGTTCAGGGAAGAGGGTGGGAAATGAGTTTGTCCCCAGCTTAAGGTAGATCAGTGGTTCTCAACCCTGGCTACCTGTTAGAACCACCTGAGATTTCCTTTAGCAAATAAATAGCATTCACATCAGTAGGCAAAGGAAATTCCTTTCTTGCCATCCTTTCCTCATAACTCAGTGAGCAGACATGGAGCATGGGCTGTGTGTCTGGGCACTGCAGAAACAGAAGGACGGATCCTGCCCTCTGCAAGCAGGTCATGCAGCAGGAAGCCAGTCCGTGAGTGTGGTGAACACTGAGGAGGGATGATGGGGTGTTTCTGGTGTGTGGGGCCCACTTGAGAGGACCAGGGAGGCGTCCCAGAGAGGAAAAGGAGGAATAGCAGGAAGAAAGCTGGGCAGAGAGCACTGCTGTGGTGGGAACACCATTAGTGAAGGCGAGAAGGACCAGAGCCGCTTGCTGGGTGCTGGCCCAGGGACATCTGTTGGAACGTGAGAGGGTGGCGGGGTGGCTGAGCCTTGCTGTAGTGGTGCAGGGTGGACACATGAAGGATACGGCTTCCCTCAGAATGGAAAAAAAAATCCTGCCATTGTGGAAGCTCACAGACAATAAACAGAACCTAGATGGTGGTCAGGGCAGAGGAGAAAATGCATCGAGTAAGATGTTGGGGACCAGGGAATGCTGCTCCAAACAGACGGCCAGAGAAGGCACCACTGAGAGATGATCCTTGAGCCAAAGCTTGACTGGGGTGGCCGCCACATGGCTCTTGAGGAAGAGTGTCCCAGGTGGGGCAGCAAGGCCACTGGGCAGTCAGTCACAAGGCAGGTGTGTGCCTTGGAGGTTTCAGAGGCTGGGGCTGGCCCTGTGAGGATGAGAGAGACGGGCAGCCATGCCAACCCGGGCGCAGAGATTCCACAGTGGTGCCTGACACCCACTTGTGGGGACTTGGATTTTGCCTCTGGGTAAGACTGGGGGGCGGGCACTTTAGGAGGACCCCTCCTGCTGGTGTGTTGAGAACCCCCTGAAGGGGCGAGGGTGGAAGTGGGGAGACCTTTGCATATGAGCTCTAAAACCCAAAGCCTCTAGATAGAATTATTTTGAGGGTCTCCCTCCATCGCTCAGGCTGCAGTGCAGTGGCATGATCACAGCTCACTGCAACCTCCACCTCCCTAGGCTTAGATGATCCTTTCATCTCAGCCTCCCAAGTAGCTGGGACTACAGGTGTGTGCCACCACATCCAGCTAATTTTTGTATTTTTTTGTAAAGACAGGGTCTCACTGTGTTGCCCAGACTGGTCTTGAACTCCTGGGCTCAAGAGACCTACACGCCTCGGCCTCCCACAGTGCTGGGATTACAGGCACGAGGCCCTGGCCCTGACTGGCATAGAATTCTCGTAGTAGCACTCTCTTATACTGCTTGGGATGGCAGTGAAGAAAAAAATGAAATAAGTCTGCCGCCACATTTCCTTCTCAGTTCAAGTAACACCAAGTTACCACAGGGCAATTTTAATTCATTCCAGCAGGGCACTGTGTGAGGACAATCCACAAAGACTTGAAATTCCAGGGCTTGGCCGGGCACGGTGGTTCATGCCTGTAATCCCAGCACTTTGGGAGGCTGAGGCGGGTGGATCACCAGGTCAGGAGATCAAGACCATCCTGGCTAACATGGTGAAACCCCGTCTCTACTAAAAATACAGAAAAAAATTAGCCAGGCGTGGTGGCGGGCGCCTGTAGTCCCAGCTACTCGGGAGGCTGAGGCAGGAGAATGGCGTGAGCCCAGGAGGCGGAGCTTGCAGTGAGCAGAGTTCGTGCCACTGCACTCCAGCCTGGGCGACAGAGCAAGACTCCGTTTCAAAAAAGAAAAAAAGGAAAAAAGAAAAAACAAATTCCAGGAGCTGGAGGCCACGGTCCTTTACTTTTGGAGTCCTCAGTTATGGCAATGGGTCTGATTTGATGAGCCCCCCCGTCTGCTCCATCTCCCCGTGCTGAGCCTGGGTTTGTGTTTTAGTGAGACTGAATCCTGGGTCATCTCATTAGAAGGCTAAGAAAATATGACAACGACTCCAAGGTGTAAGGGAGGCAAGGCTGAGAGGCATCCTGCGAGGCATAATCGCCTTCTTCTGCACGTGTGACTTGGAGACTCCAGAGACACAGAACGAGAGGGGACTGCACTGCTGGCGTTTTAGGGTCCCGGGCTCTTTGCTGGAGTTAAGACCCCCTAGTGACTTCCTCATTCAGCCTTTTGTCTTCTCAGGTATGGAATCGCAGGAAGCGTGAACGTGACGGGAGATGAGGTGAAGAAACTGGACGTGCTATCCAATTCCCTGGTGATCAACATGCTCCAATCCTCCTATAGTACCTGCGTCCTGGTCTCAGAAGAGAATAAGGACGCCATCATCACCACCAAGGAGAAGAGGGTGCGTCATGGGGCTGCGGTAACCGCTCGCCAGTAGATGATGATACCGAGCCGGAAATAAGCCGCCTTGCTTTTCTTTAATTCCCAGGATTCTCCTCTATTTCTTAACATTTGTTTTCTGGAAACAAAGGATTGCATACTTCTCTACTTGGAAATCTTGTGCTGTCTAGAGAAAGAAGACTCCACAGTAGGACAGTGATTCATTCAGGAAATAGTTCAGAGTGATGCAGGAACCGCCTCAGTGGGCGCTTGTTCGTGGCTGTTCACTTAATCAGTAACAAGAGCCAGATTTTTGGGGGCTTAACCTTGTGGAGTCCAGGGAAGAGCTGTACTGTACAGCCTCTCACTGCCCCGCCTTCTCATTCCACCCCCGCCCCCAGCCGGCACTTTGCGAGGGGTTACAGTTTCAGCAGAGATTTCTTTGTGCCTGACAAGCTGTTAGACTGGTCCAGAAACAAAACCACAAGCCTCCTGTGCTCTTGCCTCGTAGGATGGTGAAGTCAGTGAAGGAAGGCATGGCTGGGGAGGGTCTGCATTCACTATGGGTTCACACACAGCTTATTATACAGAGAGGTTTGCCAATGGCCAAAAGTTTCAATCAATGTTCAGCTGCAATATAGTCAATAGACAAGAGGCCATTTCTTTGTGATTAGCTGGAGGAATGGAAAAGAATTTAAAGCCAAATTAATTTAACCTCTGCTCTATGCCAGGTACTGCACAAGGCACTTTTGCCCTCGTCTCACATAATTTTAGCTACATCACACCTATTACTTCCAACTTTCAGTTTCAGTTGATATGACTCTTGTTTCTCTCACCAGTCTGATCTACCATTGTCTTCTCCGATTGGCCTGAGCCACATAGCCACATAGGTCTTCATGTCAGTTCCTTTATTTATTTTATTTTTTTTGAGACGGAGTCTTGCTCTACTGCCCGGTTGGACAGGCTGGAGTGCAATGGCGCAATCTCAGCTCACTGTAACCTCTGCCTCCCGGGTTCAAGCAATTCTCCCGCCTCAGCCTCCTGACTAGCTGGGATTACAGGCATGCGCCACCACGCCCCGCTAATTTTTGTGTTTTTAGTAGAGACGGGGTTTCGCCATGTTGGCCAGGCTGGTCTTGAACTCTGACCTCAGGTGATCCACCCACCTCAGGCTCCCAAAGTGTTGGGATTACAGGCGTGAGCCACCATGCCTGGCCCGTGGCAGCTCTTGAATACTCCAAACCTGCTGATCTCTCTGTCAAAAATTCTTTCTAGGATGGGCGCGGTGGCTCACGCCTGCAATCCCGGTGCTTTGGGAGGCTGAGGTGGGAGGATTGCTTGAGCTCAGGAGTTTGAGACCAGCCTAGGCAACATAAAGATACAAAAGATAAAAATTTAGCTCGGCATGGTGGTGTGCACCTGTAGTCTCAGCTACTCGGGAGTCTGAGGTGGGAGGATTGCTTGAGCCCAGGATCTCTAGGCTGCAGCGAGCTCTGACCACACCACTGCACTCCATCCTGGGCAACAGAGTGAGACTCTGTCAAAACAAAACAAAAACAAGAAAACAAAACAATTTTGCTTTCTAGGTCTCTGTGTGTTTCTTCATTCCTTAATTTTAGTCAGGCCTGTCATCCAATGTGACCCCCCTCATGGCTCTCCAGCCCCCAGCCTGCGTGGGTTTTCCTTAGGGCACGTGCCACAGCCTGCTTGTGTGTGTCCTGACCTGTGTGCTCTCTGTTCTCCCACTGGAATGTCAGTGCCATGAAATCCAGCCTTGCTGCCGGGATCGCTGACCCCCCGGAAACAAACCCCAGGGCCTTGAACACTTCCCAGCATATGCTGAAAGCTCAACATGTATCTGCTGAAAGCATGCATGCATGAATGAATGGGCTAAATTGGATTTTTTTTTTTTTTTAAATTGGATTATTATAGAGATGTTGGGGAATTTCCAAGTTTACAAATTATCTAACTTTTCTTTTCTACTCTGGATGAGCAAGGAAAAAAAACAGGAAACAAAGCTCAAATGAAGCTAGGCCAGTACTCACTGGAAAGTCAGGGAAAACTAAATCAAGTGGAGGGAGAAATGACCCTCATTTCTCTTGAAGTTGCATTACCTGTGTTTAATTGGCCTGGGGGTTCCGGTCCCCATCACTAAGGGTCTCTCGTGACCTTGCACACAGGGGGCTATAAAAAGGACCTGGGGCTTCCCTTGGTGGCTTGAGCTGCCTGTGACAGCAGAGTGGGTGGGTGTGGGGGACGTTGGTCTCTCAAGACACACCCACTTTATCTTCTGGTCTTCGCATCAGACAGGCGAGATGGATACAAAACCCAGAGGAGTATTTGTGTATAAACTGGCACCTGCCCTCCATAAGTCATGGTGTTTTTTGATAAAGATATGCTGTGGTTCTCAGTCTCTTTTCGATGTGGTGTACTCTGCCACGCACAGCCCTGACACAGAGCAATTGTGCTAATGGGAAGATGTGCTGACCAGTTGGTGCTTTCCTCTCTGATTTAGGGGAAATACGTGGTCTGCTTTGACCCACTGGATGGATCTTCCAATATTGACTGCCTGGCCTCCATCGGAACCATCTTTGCCATCTATAGAAAGGTGAGTAGACAGGCTGACATTTTACACCTCCTTCCTGTGGTGGTCTCTGGAAGGTTCCTGGGCTGACAGCTGTGTGTTTGGAGTCCTACCCTCTGTCTTCCCACTAACGAGAAAAGCCACTGTAGGCAAACCACCAACTTTTCTCTGCCTGGGGCTCCTCATTAGAAGAACTGGATTGGTGATTCTTCCTCTGCCTACTTTCTGGCATTCCTGGGAGGGTAACACAGAAGGACAGCTGAGATCTTGTTTTGAAAGTCTGGGTGCAACACAAATGTCAGACATGGCATTAGGTTCCAGGTGGCATTCTGAATCTCTGACATCCTCTCCCCCTCTTGCCTCATCTCTGCTGTCCGTAGCCACAGAAAGTTTTCTGCTAACACTCATTGGATTAGATTGAACTAATCTAACCTGGAAGGTCCACGGTGATCTCCCTATTTGAAATCCGAACACCTGAGTACACCTGAAAAGTCTTTGTTGCCATGCAATGCTGAGTATTCACAGATCCTGGGGACTGGCGTATCTTTTGGGCCATTCTGCCTACCCTGAAATCCTAGCAACAGAGAGCTGGGTGGGTTTGTGACATCCAGCAGGACTAGAAACTTCACAATTCAGAAAACTTGTCCTTCATTCCATATAAAGTATACAATGGCAATAAAATCCATAGCAACCTTGCCAGCTGCGGTGGCTCACGCCTGTAATCCCAGAACTTTGGGAGGCCGAGGCGGGCGGATCACTTGAGGCCAGGAGGTCGATACCAGTCTGGGAAACATGGTGAAACCCCGTCTCTACTAAACATACAAAAATTAGCCAGGGTGATGGTGCACGCCTGTAATTCCAGCTACTCAGGAGGCTGAGGCACGAGAATTGCTTGAACCCAGGAGGTGCAGGTTGCAGTGAGCTGAGATCATGCCACTGCACTCCAGCCTGGGTGACAGAGCAAGACTCGCTCTCAAACAAACAATCCATAGCAACCAAAGAGAACAATAAGCAGAGTGCCAGTTACATTGTATTTGAGAGTCTTCTATGTATTAGGAAGTTGATTAAACTGTGCTCTTACAGAGTCTTGAGATAGGGAATCTATGGCAGAAATATGAGTATTTAAGTCCTGTATAGTGTGGGTTATATTGTGAGAATAATCTGGTAGATATCTAATTCTCAGCCTTAATTCATGCACAAGTGTTGCCTTGGGTTGTAGTTAGGATATCTAAAGCCATATGATTTAAAGACATTGTGGGTTTAAGACATAGTAGCAGTTTGCTTTTCTGTGTCTTGTGGGGCTGAGGGTATGTTTTGGGCATTATTCAGGAAGTATGTACAGCACTTAGTTTTACTTATACTTCATGGTCCCCACTGTCAATTATATCTGGGGTTCCTGTGGGGCTTGACAACAGGTTGGCAAAATATACGTATTTAACAGGCTGGGCATGGTGGCTCATGCCTGTAATCCCAGCATTTTGGGAGGCTGAGGTGGGCGGATCACCTGAGGTCAGGAGTTTGAGACCAGCCTGGCCAACATGGTGAAACTCCATCTCTACTAAAAATACCAAAAATTAGCTGGGCATAGTGGCGGGCGCCTATAATCCCTGCTACTCAGGAGGCTGAGACAGGAGAATTGCTTGAACCCGGGGGCAGAGGTTGCAGTGAGCTGAGATTGTGCCATTGCACTCCAGCCTGCGCAACAAGAGTGAAACTGTGTCTCAAAAAAAAAAAAAAAAAAGGCGGGGGGCTGGGCAGGGTGGCTCATGCCTGTAATCCCAGCAATTTGGGAGGCCGAGGCAGGCGAATCACGAGGTCAGGAGATCGAGACCATCCTGGCTAACATGGTGAAACCCCGCCTCTACTAAAAATACAAAAAAATTAGCCGGGCGTGGTGGTGGGTGCCTGTAGTCCCAGCTACTTGGGAGGCTGAGGCAGGAGAATGGCGTGAACCCAGGAGGCAGAGCTTGTAGTGAGCCAAGATCGCGCCACTGCACTCTAGCCTGGGTGACAGAGCGAGACTCCGTCTCAAAAAAAAAAAAAAAAAAAAAAATTAGCCAAGAGTGGTGGCATTTGACTGTGGTCCCAGCTACTCGGCTGAGACATGAGAATTGCTTGAACCTGGAGATGGAAGTTATAGTGAGTTGAGATTGCACTGCTGCACTCCAGCCTGGGCAACAGAGCAAGACTCCCTCTCAAAACAAACAAACTATACAAACACACACACACACGCATGCACACACATATTTAACAGATTATAGGAGGAGCTATGAATATTTATGAAGATGGTCCTGACATATGTGTATTGAATAAATATGCATGTATGACCCATGTTTATTTTGGGGTGGAATGTATTCCATTTAGGTCCTGTATATCAAAAGATCTTTCTAGGACATAAAGGCACACAGTGTGTGCTTTCTGTAAACTGGCCAGACCTAGCCCATGGTTGGTGGTCTTTTATCAGGAGAGCTACTGAAATTTAGTCTTTCGTCTAACTAAAGCTGTAGTCTTGGCTGGTGGAACAAGAGGCTGGGGGTGAGTTAATCAGCTGATCTTAAGGCCAGCGATTGTTTGGCTGCTAGAGAAAAAGAAAAACCTATGGCAGTTAGGACATGGTTTCCTCTTCAAAATAGGAGTGAGTGACTAACCCTTGCCTGGCGTGGCCTTAGGTCCCGTTTCTAACTGGGTATTTTATTGTGACAAACAGCCTATTTTGTCAATCTTAGGGTTTTCAGTTGTGCCTAATTCCAAAAAGTGGGGGAAGGTATAGGGAGGCATGTCTGATCCCGCTTCCTGCCATGGCCTGAACTCATTTTTCAGTTTATCTGGGGATTTCCTTTGGCCAAGAGGCAGGTCCATTCAGTCTGTTGAGAGGCTTAGGATTTTATTTTAGTTTATATTCTCCCTTCTTTGTCAAGGTATTCCAGGGGCAGTATTGATGGCCAAGCCTTTATTTTGTCCCATGTGGATGCTGGGGTGGTATGGTTACCTTCCCAGGGTCCATCATGTTCCTCGATGGGACCCCTATGGCCCAGGGACTTAGAGTCAAAACAGTGGAAGCCAGTTAAATGTTCCAGGCCAGATGGGAATGGAGGTGGCCAGGCATTCATTAACCTTAAAACCCCTTTTAAGCAATGTAAAAGCCAAAAACCCAAAGCCAAAAGGCAAGCTTCCAAAATTGACTTATCTACAAATCTATACATCGAGCTACTGTGAGCTTGGCTAGTAGCACTTAGCTGCACAAAACACAAGCATTTTGTTCAGTTGTTGAAGCCTCTCTGTGTCCGTCCTGGATTTGGAGGCTCTGAATTAATTTGATCCCATAAGACTGGCCCTTACTATCTCAGATGCTCACTTCTTCCACGATAGTCTTTAGGCCTGGGGGATTGAATAGTTTCAATTCTGGAGGTAAAACAAAATACAAAGAATTAGTAATGTTTTAAAGTATCATAAGCCCAGCCTAGTTCTGAGAATGACAGGAAAGGAGGCTTATAGGTAGTTAAGCATTTTAATTATTTGGTATTAAGGCATAGAATAAATCATATTACTTTAGACAGAGGCAAAATTAATAATCTTACTGGTTTTGACTACAAGGCTGTCCTTGTGTCTCATTAAAGCAGGTGACTTTGATTGTCACCTTTGCCTGGATCCAGAGACAAGGCTTTGGTTGGCTTGAGTTTGGTATCAGATACTGGCAGGAGCCAATGCCTTCTTTAGATGAAATATGTGCACCCAGGAGTCAAAGCCCTGTAACTTAACTGCACAAGGATTTGTTAATAGTACCTGATAAGGGCCTTTTTTAGGGACTAGAGGTAGTGATACTAGAGACTTTGACCTGTCTGGAACCTGTAAAATGATTTTAAAACCTAGTGGTGATTAATTTTTATAGCTTTGGTAAACCCCAGCAGCAAGTCAGAAACTTAATTTAGGATTCAATTTTGAAAAAGTTAAAGATGTTAAAAGGCTCAAAACAATTGATTAAAACAGAACTGTAGGTCATTGTTAAACAATAGTTGCTCATTTAACCAGAGTGATAATTGAAAGATTTAAAAGGCAATCCAGGCTGGGCATGGTGGCTCACACCTGTAATCCCATCACTTTGGGAGGCTGAGGCAGGTGGATCACTTGAGGCCAGGAGTTCAAGACCAGCCTGGCCAACATGGCTAAACACTGTCTCTGCTAAAAATACAAAAATTAGCTGGGCATGTTGGACCAGCCACTTGAGAAGCTGAGGCATGAGAATCACTTGAACCTAGGAGGCGGTGGTTGCAGTGAGCTGAGATTGTGCCACTGCACTGCAGCCTGAGCAACAGAGCAAGATTCTGTCTCAAACAAACAAACAAACAAATAAATAAAAGGCAATACAGAACGTTATATGGTTGTACAAACTTTAACCCTTTTAGATCTCAACTTTTCTAAGCAATTAAAACCTAATAAAGACAACATAGGAATTATTTTGATAAAATGTAAAATGCTGTTTCTTAAGTGAATTACCAGACAGGGAAAGAAAAACCTGCAGTGTAGCTGCTTCTCCTTAGGGGAAGCCTATTTGGATAACCTGGAAGTCAAACTGGGAGTGTATCAGGGAAATAGATAATTCTCAGTAACTGCATGAGAAGCTTTCTAATCATATTGACAAATTTAGACATATCAAGGAAAGTACAGAATCAAGTAATAATGTAGGAAAATATTGCTTTTCTAGACCTTTAAGATAAAATGTTTTAGTGCCAGGCCATAATAATAAAATTGGAGGAAAAAGATCACAAGAGTTGAGGAAAAAGCTGAATGAGAGAGTTATCCTCTCAGGCCTTCTCAAGGGGAGAAAAAGCTGAAAGCAGCAAGACACAGCAAAGCCAAACTTCTGAGATATGATTCTGAGAAGTTTTTAAGAGAAAGAGGTTATAAAAGTAAAATTTCTTGTTATTAGGAGCAAATAAATACCTTAAGACAGACAACCTTGCTTTAAACATAGGGGGCTATTATAAATAATCCCCTTTTAATTATAGGTAACTTAATCACATGCAAAATTCTTTTATAAATTCTCCACAAACTTTAATACAATTTATACAAACCATTTATGACATGCTTAAACTTTTTGACTTGTCCTGAATTTTGTTTCTTTAGATATCAGTCATTATTTTTAGGACAAGAATTTACCATACAACTTTTTTTTTTTTTTTTTTTTTTTGAGACAGAGTCTCACTCTGTCGCCCAGGCTGGAGTGCGGTGGCATAATCTCGGCTCACTGCAAGCTCTGCCTACTGGGTTCACACCATTCTCCTGCCTCAGCCTCCTGAGTAGCTGGGACTACAGGCGTCCGGCACCACGCCCGGCTAATTTTGTGTATTTTTAGTAGAGACGGGGTTTCACCGTGTTAGCCAGGACGGTCTCCATCTCCTGACCTTGTTATCTGCCCGCCTTGGCCTCCCAAAATGCTGGGATTACAGGCATGAGCCACCGTGCCTGGCCAAGTTTTTTTTTTAATATATAAAATTATTCTCTCTTTTAAAATAACCTTTTTTTTTTTTTGACAGAGTCTCTCTCTGTTGCCCAGGCTGGAGTGCAGTGGTGCAAGCTCCGCTCACTGCAAGCTCCGCCTTCCAGGTTCACGCCATTCTCCTGCCTCAGCCTCCCGAGTAGCTGGGACTACAGGTGCCCGCCACCACACCCAGCTAATTTTTTGTATTTTTAGTAGAGACTGGGTTTCACCGTGTTAGCCAGGATGGTCTCGATCTCCTGACCTTGTGATCCGCCTGCCTCAGCCTTCCAAAGTGCTGGGATTACAGGCCTGAGCCACCACGTCCAGCCTATAAAATTATTTTTACAATACGAATACAATTCATAGAATTATATAGTCATTAGAATTTTTATTTCTACTAACTTTACATTTTAGTGGAAACTTAGTAAGCAAGAAGTCCTGAACGGTTTGTCAGATGTTAGCATTTTATAGATGAAGTCATTTCACAATTTGAGAACCATATTTTCCCATATTTTATTGTAAATTAGTGCCATAATTTATTATAATTTTTAAAAAATTAGAAGTAAACCAGACATCCAATAAGCATTTATTATTTAATTTAAAATAATTTTAAGATTTTAAATTACAGAAAAAATTCACTTAAAAAACATATTTCATTTATGTGTATTTAATTTTTTAATCTTTAAGTTTATCTAGATTCTTTCTGAAAACAGATATTATACAAAGTTAGTCATTATTTAAAGTTATTTCCCTGTTAACCATTTTAAAAGTCCGAACATTAGGTGAACACCTAAGTAAGAACCTCAAAGTTAAATCCATGGTCATTTTGCCAATAACTCAGAGGATTCAGTTGCTTTCATTGAACTAACAATCCTAACTTAGTCTTATTTGTCAAAAAAATTACACAAAGATTACTCTGTGTTTGGCTGGGTTATAATCTTACAATCTTTGCGCCAAACCCTGACACTTTAAACATTTAGCAGAGACAAATATAAAATTTATTTGCTTAGACACAAATGTATGCTGATGATTCTGAAGGCATTTTTGTTTTTATTTTACTAATAATTTTTGAAGCCAGTTTTATTTATCAAAGATTCATGCGAACTTGGAAAGCATTTGAACTTAATTTATGTGTACTCACTTACTTATAAGCCAATTTGGTAGCATGCTAGACACGACACAGAACATAACTATAACATGTACATTACATAAACATATCTAAACATGTATACATCCATACACAAACAAAGGTCTAAGAGCTTTTATCTGAGAACTCTAATCATGAGATAGCATCACAAACTCACTGACCTATAAAAGCTGGCTTCAAGTTATTTTTCTGACAAAATTGGAAGCTGTCCACGTGGCTAACTTTGTTTGCCCTGATAGGTAATCCAAGGAAAGCTGGCAGCCAAAATTTGGGGTAAAGCAGTCTCTATGGCAGTTTGGGTTTTTTTCTTTTTAAATCTTTTACCCCTTTTTGCTATTCAGTTTCAAATGAGTTTTCAATGTTTATATTCAATTTAGACCATAAATATTTTTTACAATAAAATATGGGAAAACATGGTTCTAAACTCGCACCAGCAGTTTAATAACAGCAGATTTAAAGCAGGCAGAAAAGAGAGGAAGGTAGAGAGCTAAAGAAGATTCTACTTAACTCCACAGTGTAGGTTAACCATTTGAACTCTGAATTTTTCTTGTTGTAATTTGCCCATCAGTTTAAAATGTGCACAGAAATGGGCCAGAATATGTAACCAGTCCCAGAGAAGATGACAAAATCAGAGGCCATGATGTTGGAAACTGTTTTTCTCCTTCAAGGCTGAACCCCTGGATTGGACAGGAAATGAGAAAAAGAAAAGAAAGAGATGTAGAGGACAAAGGTCAAGTTTTACAGGAAGGAAGAGGAAAGAGAAAGGAAGGAGGGGAGGCTTGTGAGCCTTTCAGCCACTGCAAGGCTTGGGGTCAGTACCCTCACCACCCAGGTTTATCTCCTGTCAGAGAGAGCCTCAGTGCCCCAGACCTACATGGTGTGGGATGAACCCCTCCCACCTTTGCAAGTCACCAGTCAAAGTGAAATGTTTCTAGCCAGAGGGAGCTATGGGTGCTTTTGGCCAAGAGGAATAAGGCTGTAGGTGCTCCAAGATTATCAGGAGGATGACTTGGAAGAAGTGGGGGGATGGAGGGCTGAGTAGAGTCCCAAATCCCTCACCTCAGTTTCCAATGCCCCCCCAACCCCAGCCCTGGAACAGCCTGAACCCAGCAAGGCCCCAAGGGTGCCACAAATACAAACAAATACAAATGCATAAAATGCTCAAATGGTGTCACTAGTGGCCAAGTCTAAATAGAGCAGAGTCCCAGTGACATCCCAAAAGAGGCAGACGGTGGTCAAATGCACTCCGACTAACTCACCAAGTTCCAAAGTTTCAAAGTTCCAAAATTCCAAAGTTTGTCACTTCTCTAAAAGTCACTTTCAGTGCACCAGTGAAATATTGGAGGTAGCAGGCACTGCAGCAGGAAGAGAAAGAGAGGATCCCCAAGACAAAAGCATCTAGGCAGCTGCAGGAGACTCCCTAGCATTCCAGCCAAGGGGTCAGGTAGCCACAAGCAACTAGAGCCCACAGGCAGCCCCACAGGCCCTGTCCAATAGAAACCAGACCATGGGCTTGGGCCCCCAGAGCACACTGTATGGGCCACTAAAATTGTAACTGAATGCAGGTCCACATGCTCACTGCCTGCAGAGTCCAGTTAACAAGAGTGAGGCCTGGTAGATAGAAAGTGACTTTATTAACCACAACTAGTAAAGGGGAAGTGGCCAGATTCCCATCAAAGCAACCACTTTGACTATTTCGGGGGAAGGGAGGGGTTTAAAAGAGGAAAACTTGATTAAGGAGGGCATGCAAGAATTGTGCTGAGTACAGTATCTCTGGGTCTTGTTTTTGTGATTATCTTTGGTGCCAGTCCACCTGGTCCTCAGGCTGACATCATCTCAACAGTGGCCGAGTTGTTAATTAGCTGCATGGAAGTAATCTCTGGAATTTTGCAGCTAGGTCTCCATGCTTGGTCTGTCCGTCTCAAGATTACCTCCTGGAACTTCTAAGAAGGCACATAATAGATACTAGCATGCAGTTAGCTAAATGTGCAGGGAGTATATACGGTGAGAAAGGGAGCTATTTTATAGCTAAGAGAAAAGGCTTCTGCAGTTTGCTTCAAGGTTATATCTTGAAACCCAAGAGAAGGGAAAAATGTTTTAAAATATATTATGAAGCTAAGCTGCCCAGTTACGTTAGGAAGATGGAAATTAAAACCACAGTGAGACACCATTCTCCTCTTCCAGAGTGGCTAAATCTAAAAAAACTAAGCATACCAAGTGTTGGCAAAGAAACTGGAATTCTTATACCTCGTTGGTGAGACTATCAAATAGTATAACTACTTTGGAAAACATTTGATAGGATCTACTAACGCTAAACAGATATTTACACACTATGGCCAAGCAATTTCATTCCTGGGACCCACACAGAAGAAAGGAATGCTGTGTCTGCCCAAAGATGGAGAAATTAGTCATAGTAGCCCCAAACCGGAAAAATCCAAATGCATATCAACATGAGAATGGAGAAATAAATTGTGATATAGTCATACAACAGAAAACTACATAGCAATGAAAAAGAACAAACTGCTATGTATAACAACATAGGTAAAATTGCAAAGAAGTAAACTTGAAAATCATACAAAAGAACATATGCAGTGTCATTTCATTTATATGATGTTCCAAACCAGATAAAGTTAGATTTGGTGATAAAGGTGAGAATAGAGGTTACCTTTGGCAGGAGGTGATAGTGACTGGAAGAGACTACTAGGCCTGGCTTCACTAGGCTTAAAGTCCACTAGGTTGCTGGAAATGTTATATAAATGGATCTGGATGTTATGTAAAATATTCTATAAATACACATAAGTGTATATTATATTTGTAAAAATTTATCAAGATGTACCATTAAGATTTGTATGCTCTGCTATATGCTTTATACCTCAACAAAAAGGAAAAAAGTCCACATTTCATAATTTCTACCACCAAATACATGGAGCTCTTGCAATTTTCATTAATTTTACCAAAAAGTAGTGGTAGGAAGCACCACTTATCTGATGGGCTCAGATATTTATTGGTGTAGAAAAAAATAAAAAGATGCACTAAATCATTTGCAAACTACTATAAAATTTACTGAGAAAGGTGTCATGGCAATGAAGATTGCTGATATAAACTGGGTTTTTGAAATCTCAGGACCATGTTAGACAAATACAAAAACTGAACCATTCTTTTTTTTCCATGCATAGAAATAAATTACAGATGAGTTGATGAGTTTGGTAGAGAGGTGGGGAATAAAACCAGAAAGAAAAGACAAGAATATTTGTGTCATCCTGTCTTGATGTAGGAGAAATTCAGTCTAAACATAAAGACAAGAGAAGAAAACATATGGAATGTCATGAATAATTTTAATTTTAAAACTGCACTGCAAAAACAGGCACCATAAATAAGAAGGCAATGACAATCGAGGAAAATATTTGTGACATATACAAGACATTAATATCCTTTATATATAAAGAGCTATTAAAATAAACAAGAAGTTGAATATCCTGATAGAAAAATAAGCAAGACATGAAAGAGACAACTTACAAAATAAAAATGGTCAAAATAAACATATAAAAGGTTTTACCTGACTCATAAAAAATAGAAGTTAAAACAAAAGAGATGTCATTTTGTCCACCTGTCAAATTGACAAAGTTGAAAAGACAATGCTATCTTGTGTTTACCAGGCTGAATTAAAATGAACTCTCTTATTATTAGTGGTAAAGGTATAAATTGATGCACTCTTTCTGGAGGACAATTTTTCAATATGTATCAAAAGATTTTTACCCAATTATTTAATTATTGGGAATTTATCTTGGGAAAATGATCAGAGAATTGTGTATTTATGCAGTAGATTGTTAATCTCAGGTTGCCTTGTTTTTCAAAAGGATAAAAAGAGAATATTAGAAACAACTCCACATGCATACATTTGACAACTTAGATGAAACGAACCAATGTCTCAAAAACTACAATACTCTAACTCACCCAATATAAAACAGATACTTTGAATGGCTATCTACAGGGCTCAATACTATTAAGAAACTCATGCCCAAAAAAAGAAATCTCCAGGCTCAGATGGTTTACTGGAAAAACATAACAAATATTCACAGATTATTCAGTCTCTTCCAGAAAAGAGAATAGGAAGGAACACTTCCCAATTCATTTTATGAAACCAGTGTTATCCTGATACAAAAACCAGACAAAGATTGTTCAAAAAAATTCCTTATCAATAAATGCAAAAACTCTTAACAAAATATTGGCAAATAGAATTCAACGATACATAAAATAAATTATACACCATGGCTGGGTGGGGTTTATTCTGGTGATGGAAGACTGATCCAGTATTCAGAATCAGTCAGTGTAATCCACCATATCAACAGGCTAAAGAAGAAAAATCACACAATCGTATCTATTGATGGAGAAAAAACATTTGAACAAATTCAACACTCATTCATTATTTTAAAAAGAAACTTGCTGAGGTAGGAGGATTGCTTGAGGCCAGGAGTTTAAGACCAGCCTGGGCAACATAGCAAGACCCCCATCTCAAAAAAGACATTAGCTGGAGAGGGGGGTGGTAGTGCATACCCGTAGTCCCAGCTACTCAAGAAGTTGAGATGGGAGGATGACTTAAGCCCAGGAGTTGGAGGCTGCAGTGAGCCATGACCAAGCCACTGCACTCCACTCTGGGCAACAGAGCAAGACCCTGTCTCTGAAAAAAAAGAAAGTCTTAGAAAACAAGAAATAGAGGAGGAGCGTCCCTTAACTCTATCAAGTACATCTACAGCTAGCATTACATTTAATGGTGAAAGAGTGAATGCTTGTACTCTAAGATCAGTAACAAAGCAAGGATGTCCTCACTCGCCACTGTTACCCAACATATGTAATCCTGAAAGTTGTAGCCAGCACAATAAGGCAAGGAAGATGATGAAACACATACAGATTGGAAAGCAGGTAATAACACTGTTCTTGCAGATGACATGATGGTCTATGTAGAAAATCCCAAGGAACCTACAAACAGAAAACCAAAACACTTCCTAGAACTAGTGAGTTTAGCAAGGTCACAGGATACAAGATCAAGATACAAAATCAACTAGATTCCTATATATTAGCAATAAACTAATTCATAATTATAATTACATTTTAAAATATGTGCTATTTACAATCACACAAAAAATGGAACAGTATAAATCCAAAAAATGTGTATAGGATTATTATGCTGAAAATCACTACATGTATGCATGTATATATGTGTGTGTGTAAACTCATATGTGTGTTTTGTGTGTGTGTGAATTAAATGCGATATCTGTGGACCGGATTGTGCTAGGTGATGGGTAAACAGACAGGAACAAGACGGAGTTAGTACTTGCCACCAAGTTGCTTACAGTCTAGCTGGGAAGTCAGACACTAAGCCCGTGAATGAAAATGTGTTGGGAGCTTCAGAGAAGCAGCTCTGAGTGCTCATGGCGTCAAGCGCTGGAAGACCAGACCATGAGGTCAGAACATGGAGGCAAGAACATTCGGGTTTACAAAGCTTCTACGTACATCACAACGATGCTGTACTCCAATTCTAGGTTTCTGGAGGAGAGACTCACATTGGGCCAGTTTGAATCACAAATCTATGAATCTATCCTTGACCCCATCAAATAAGTGTGCGTGTGTGTGTGTCGTGGGAGATGGGGTAACTCAATACAAATGTAGCAGCTAAGAGTCCCCATTTTGGATAAGGGGGTGAGGAAGAATCATTTTGCACCGGTTGGATGTACCAAGGGTCACAGAAGGACCAGAAGGAGCACCAACATTTAAGGAATCAGAGGAAGAGGTGCTGCGGGGAAGAGAAGCAAGTGAGAAGGAGCATCCACAGAGTCAGAGAGAAAGGCAGAATCAGGGCTTCCTGCTGCTGGGCGAGTTGTGCAGCCGCTCCAGCTGCAGTAGGTTGTTAATCTTAGGTGGTTTTGCTCTCAGAGTTCTCCCTCTGAGCCATGGAGGTGATGGTGCTATCTGCCCCAAAGGGCTGTTGAGTGTGCAGAGTGAGACACTGCACGCTCAGCTCAGTGATCTGAGTTGTGAGTATCGTGGCTTGGGAACATGGCTTATGATGAAGAGGGGCTACGGTTTTAGCATCTGGGAGTGCTTTTCTTGTCAGGCTACAGACAAATGCGTTTGGAAAACAGGAAGGAAGAAGTCCAAGAATGGCCTTTGCCATGGCTCAGCTAGAACTGTTGGCAACATGGCCACTCGTTTCCTCTGGATAGATTTGCAGCAGCTTAAAATTCAAAGAACCGCGCTTCCTTCAGTGATTCAAGGAGATCTGAAGCCCAGGCCCCTGGCAAAGTGTTCTCTCCAGAGACAACAATAACACATGGCATTTATCCCTCTCTTCCACAGACCTCAGAGGATGAGCCTTCTGAAAAGGATGCCCTGCAGTGTGGCCGCAATATTGTGGCCGCAGGTTATGCACTGTATGGTAGTGCAACCCTGGTGGCTCTCTCCACAGGGCAAGGCGTGGACCTCTTCATGCTTGACCCGGTAGGTACAGAATATGGCATCATCTGTGCCTGGGGACTCCATGGGCCTCTGTGCCTTAATGCCAGTTCTCTGCGATAATGTCCTGGTTATTCCTAATACTTGTTTTGGGGACCAGGGGTCCTGAGAGCCTAGTTTGGGGAGCCAAAACCATCATCAGAAACCATGAAGGGCCTCTGTCCCAGTGAGGGCACTTGGGGGGAGGAGTGTCCTGCAGAGCCAGTTGCATCAACTCAGGCCCTCTCCTTAAGGAGCTCATTTTCCAAAAATGCACTCAATCTCTTTGGCTTATGAGAATGCCATGATTTAAGAATCACAATGCTGCAAATTTCCAGCAGAAGCATGGGTTCGTTAGAGCAGCATCATCCAGTAGAATGCTCCATGAATTTCACTTTTAAATGCTGGATGGCTTGCCCATCAATTGTGAAATGCTTTGCCAAGTATACTGAGGTCTTGTGAAAACTCAGATAATATCCACCAAAGAACATGTCAAAACCTCTTGTTCACTTAGACAAAAGGTTAAGTATTTAAGTTTTTGATTTACAGCTGTTTATTGAGCATCTACTGTGTCCCAAAGCACCATTCCAGACAGCGGAGATGGAGCATTGATCAAACACACTTGACAGCCCTTGTGGAGTTCACGTGTTAGTGCACATGTGTGGAGAGAGAGGTTTGCAAAATTTCAAAATGACATGGAGTTAACTCACAAAACAGAGTTTACAGTATGGAAACCCAGAAACTTTTCAAATAGAATCTTTTCACCTGTATGCCCATTAGACCAAGACCCATTGCTGTGTCAGTTTGCTAATGCCCCAATTTCCCTTTATGTTCAAAGAAGCTGGCAAACCCTGAGAAATTCTATGGCTTACAAATATTACCCTCAGACAATAAAACACCCTTTCTAAAGTTGTTGTAGAATAACAGCTAAGAGTTAGATAATTCTTCGTAAGTGGTAGGAATGTAAAGTACCTGTCCTATGAAATTTACATCCATTAATGCATTTAAATGTCACAGTGGCCCTATGAGATATGTCCTACAATTATTCCCATTTTCAGATGGGGAAAGTGAGGCGTAGAGAGAGTGAGTAACTTGCGCAAGGTCAAGCTAGTGACTGGTGTCAGGAGTCACGCTCCAGCAGTCTGTGCTTTAATTACTCTACCACACTAAATTTCCAACACAACTGCTCTTGAGTGCAAGCAAAATATCTCCATGAACATTCTGAGCAGTTCTAAAGGTGATGGGAGATGCTTTGACTTAGGGACCCAACTCAAAGATTCCCAGGCACAGACAGAGCCTCTGTTTTCTGCCCTCAGTCATGACAGCAGGGCCCAGTCTGGACATAGGTGGGCACCAGAGCTTGTCAACATGACAGAAGGAAGAGATGAACCACAGCATCTTTCTGGATCTCTATGTATTAGCCTGAAACCCCTTTGGATCACATCTCCCTACTAAAAAGGACATTTGGGCAAAGACCCAGTGCACAAAGCTTAGTGCCTGTTTGACATCCAGCGGAGGTAGCTTGTGGCAGTTGTCACAGATAGAAATGCCATGGAAGGCGGCCAGTAGCTTATGGAGGCAGCATTCCCTGGTGGGTCAAACTGAGCCTGTGAGGTCTGTGGGATTGCAGGGCTGGTGATTTGATTTTGTCAGAACACACATATTGTTCAGGCACAGAGAGACCACCTCCTGTTAACCAACTCTCCATTGTGGGTAAAGCTCAATGTCAAGGCATTCATTTACAAATGGGAGCTGTTGTTTCTTGTGACCAGGATCTGGTGTCTGATAATCATTAACAGAGTGTATGAGAGCCCATATTAAAAATCAGCCATTGTTGGTGACCACACAATCAGAACAAAGGAACACATTTTCCAGGTTAATAAAATCGTGGAAACAATATTCCCAGGGCCTGAGAGTCCCGGCCCCAGCCCCAGGAGTGGATCAACGTAAGGCGTTTTCACCCGCCCTGATGCAGAATGAGTGCCTCTGTTCAGGTGGTGAGTGAGTGCCACTGTTCAGATGACAGTTGTGCATCTCCATCCTCTTTGCTGGAAAGCAACAGCAAAATTGACCCCGGCTCAATTAAGTGAAAGGAGTTACTGCATTGATGGGAAAGCTGAGGACCCTGGCTAGGAACGGGCAGGACTAGAGGACCAGGAAGCAGGAAGCATGGCAGTGGTCTCGCAACATGGCCGGTCTGGCTGGACACCACCCCCAGTGCTGCACCTCTCACTCAGGTTTCAAATCCTAGGGAGGTGTATCTCATTTTCAAGCTAAGGTACATGCCTGACCTTGGCCTACAAGAGGCCCAGATATGAGTCTTCCTAGACTGGCATCCAATTCAAAGCAAGTCAGGGCACTTTTCAGAAGTAGAAATCAGCGCTGGGCTGCTCCAAAGCAACAGACACCCACAGCAAGTTAAAGGTCATGAGTCAAAGACCATCACTCGTGCACCTGTAATAACCCGAAGTTAGATTTAGCAGGCACAGCAGAGGAACCATGGGGTGTTGCATAAGGAGGGAGTTGAGATGGGCTTATAGGACTTGGGGTTTTGCTTGGTGATTCTAAAGAGGATTTGAGGAAGAGAGGGTCAGTCTGGATTGGATATTGTCTGGAAGTGGGTGCAATTAATGACTAGTTACTTAATCATTTTTATCTAGGAGGCAGAGAGATTGAAGTCACTGATATAGAAGCAGTTGTCACTCATGTTAGGCAGGAAAGGATTGTTTAGTTGTTTTTGTTATTGAGTCTCCTTGGCACTGACTTGTTTCTGACATGGACAGTGTCACCTCTCGTAGCAACACCTCTGCTATGTGGAGTCATTCTGTGGCCTTGCCTCTTTATATTCCGGGAATACCTCTGATGTTCCTTGGGAACCTTCTGGCCTAACTGCCAACTGTGAGCTGTCATTTTGGAGTTTTTCACTCTCAAAATCTTGGACATTCATCAAAATGGATCTGGTTTCCAGGCTCTGGTTTTCCTCCTAGTGACTTAGACAGACATGAGCATTTAAGGTGGTATCTGCCACAAGCTGATCCCATTTTTAGTGACTGATATCACCAGAACTAGACATAGGGGTATTTGAGAGATGCCCTGCAGGTACTGACCACAGTGGCTACACGGGTTGTGGAGAGGGACTGGGCACACTTTTATTAATATGTCTGAGGATTCCTTTAGATTTTACCAACTTTTTCCTTACGCTGGGTGAACACAGTGTCTGATGAAAGCGGCTTCCTCTTTTCTCCAGGTAAGAGTGGGATACCAGAAACTGAATAGTTTCTATGATTGAATCACTAACATAAACAAAATAACTGTACCACAAATTTTTTTTTTTTTTTTTTGAGATGGAGTCTTGCTCTGTCATCCAGGCTGGAGTGCAGTGGCACGATCTCGGCTCACTGCAAGCTCCGCCTCCCGGGTTCACACCATTCTCCTGCCTCAGCCCCCCGAGTAGCTGGGACTACAGGTGCCCACCACCACGCCCGGCCAATTTTTTGTATATTTAGTAAAGACGGGGTTTCACCATGTTAGCCAGGATGGTCTTGATCTCCTGACCTCGTGATCCACCCACCTCGGCCTCCCAAAGTGCTGGGATTACATGTGTAAGCCACTGTGCCCAGCCTGTACCACAAATTAATGGTTAAAATGCATCCCTCATACAACAATGTAACTTCTTCCTCTCACTGTTGATGGCCTATCTTCCTGAAAACATTAATCTGGGGGTGAGAACTTGGGAGATACACACAGTTGGGTTCACCATAAATGAGGAGTCTCACTGACAGTGGAAGATGCAAAGGAAAAGAAAGAAGACTATGGGCTGCTTCCTTAGAATTGTCTTCCTGCTTGCTGTTACTGCTAGAGCTTCCTGTGTGGGCTCCATATGGTCCCTATTCTTCCCACCACTCATGAAAACACCAAAGAGCAGGCTCAGAGTGACCACAGCCAAGCCCCAGCTCTGCCAGCAGGCCCCCATCTTCTCCTGCTCTGATGTGGGGATCGTGCGGTTGGCTTCTGTTTCCTGGCTTCTCTCTTCTTCCTGGCATCTCTCTTCATGTTGCTAGGCTCTTGGTGAATTTGTCCTGGTGGAAAAAGATGTCAAGATTAAGAAGAAAGGAAAGATTTACAGCCTGAATGAGGGCTATGCCAAGTATTTTGATGCAGCCACCACTGAATATGTGCAGAAAAAGAAATTCCCTGAGGTGAGTGAAGAAAGCCAGGTGGGTGGCAGACAGAGTGCTGTCCCCATGGGGTCCTGTTTGGGTGGTGGCTTCAGGGGCTTTGCTGAAAGAGGTTGGTGCCACTGTTTATGGCTGTGGTCAGTATGAAGATGATGGACTCTGCCTTTCTTCATAAGCATTCAGTGTCTTATATAGCTAAAATTTACCTTCTGAAGGTAGTACTTATCTTTGCATTTGAGTTTTTCCAGGATAAATTCTTTATAAAGAAGGCAGGGATCACATTTACAAAATTCAGAGCTCAGGCCAGATCCTCTCTGAAGTCACTTGTTTAATCTAAGCTCCAACCTATAGACTCAATCAGTTGCATTTGCTTTTAGAATAAATAATTATATGAGAGGCCTTCAAAAAGTTCATGGAAAAATGAAATTAAAAGAGATTAGAAACATAAAATATAAACTTTATTTCTCAACATAAGCTCTATCAAGTTCAGATGCTTTTGTAAGGCTTCATACCAACCCTTTAATCCATCTGTAACGAACTGAGATACTGGGAATTTAATCTTAAGGCAGTCTTTTTAATGTTATTTGCTGAAGAAAAATGGGTGCCCTGCCAAGACCAGCTTGGTGGGGGAGACCCTAACCCAGCAGAGCTAGAGGAATTAAAGACACACACACAGAAATATAGAGGTGTGAAGTGGGAAATCACAGCCTTCAGAGTTGAGAGCCCCAAACAGATTTACCCACCTATTTATTAACAGCAAGCCAGTCATTAGCATTGTTTCTATAGATATTCGATTAACTAAAAGTATCCCTTATGGGAAAGGAAGGGATGGGCCAAATTAAAGTAATAGGTTGGGCTGGTTAACTGCAGCAGGAGCATGTCCTTAAGGCACAGATCACTCGTGCTATTGTTTGTGGCTTAAGAATGCCTTTAAGCAGTTTTCCGCCCTGGGCGGGCGGGTGTTCCTTGCCCTCATTCCGGTAAACCCACAACCTTCCAGCGTGGGCATTAAGACCATCATGAACATGTCACAGTGCTGCAGAGACTTTGTTTATGGCCAGTTTTGGGGCCAGTTTATGGCCAGGTTTTGGGGGGCCTGTTCCCAACAGTGCCCTTTAAAGGTTTTTTAAGATTAGGAAACAAAAAGAAGTCAAAAGGAGCTAAATCAGGATTATAGTGATTTTCCATCAAAACTCTTGCAAAATTGCCATTGTTTGATGAGAAGATTAAGCAGGAGCATTCATGTGGTGGAGAAGAACTCTATGGTGAACTTTCCTGGGCTTTTTCTGCTAAAACTGTGGCTTTCTCAGAACTCTCAAAATAAGCAGATGTGGGCCAAGGATGTTTCTCCCCAATGTTGTAAAAATGAATGGGTGTAATTAGTCAAGGGCAAATTGTATCCTACACCTTCAGAGGCCCTTGCTCTCCTCCCCCAAGTTACGAGCATCTATAGTTATCCCTCCCTCCTGCCCTTGCTTCCTCCCTCACTCTCACCTATCTATCATCTATCTATCTATCTATCATCTATGTATCTCTTTTCTATCTATCTATCTATCTATCTATCATCTATCTATCTATCTATATCTTTAACTGAGAGATTTCTCGTAGCTTTTCTTTATAGAGCAAAGGTAAGTTAGAGTAGAAACACCTGTCTCTGTTATGTCAAGTCCTTCTGGGCTAAAAAACTAGGAGCTTAGGAATATGGGTTCCATCTCTAGTTCCTGATAGTTCACTGTGTGTCTGCTGAAAGATTCTTTCTGTATTTAAATGTTTTGATTTTATGACTTAATGTTTTCCCCAAATATAAAAATTGTGTTCCTGTGTAACACATCACATAAAGACAACAAAAAATATAAGAAAATGTAAACAAAATTCATGTGTAAGATACTCCACCCTCAAAAACCCCACTGTGAACATCTTTTTTTTTTTTTTTTTTTGAGGTGGAGTCTTGCTCTGTCTCCAGGCTGAAGTGGCACGATCTTAGCTCACTGCAACCTCTGCCTCCCTGGTTCAAGCGATTCTCCTGCCTCAGCCTCCCGAGTAGCTGGGATTACAGGCTCCCGCCACCATGCCCAGCTAATATTTTGTATTTTTAGTAGAGATGGGATTTCACCATGTTGGTCAGGCTGGTCTTGAACGCCTGACCACAGGTGATCCACCTGCCTTAGCCTCCCAAAATGCTGGGATTACAGGCGTGAACCACCATGCCAGACCCATTGTTTTATTTTTAATTGACATATAATAATTGTACATATTTATGGGATACATAGTGATGTTTCATTATATATAATATACAGTGATCAGATCAGTATAATTAGGAAATCCATCATCTCACACATTTATTATTTCTTTGTGTTGGGAACATTCAATATCCTCCTTCTAGCTTTTTGAAAATATGTCATATATTATTGTTAAATATATTCATCCTACAGTGGTTCAGAACACTATAACATATTCCTATGATGCAGGTGTAATTTTATTTTCTACACTTTTATTTTAGATTCAGGGGTAGTTGTGCAGGTTTGTTATATAAGTAAACTCCTGTCATGGGGGTTTGCTGTATAGATTGTTTTGTCTCCCAGGTACTAAACCTGGTATCCAATACTTATCTTTTCTGCTCCTCCCCCTCCTCCCTCCCTCCACCCTCAAGTAGGCCCCAGTGTCTGTTGTTTCCCTCTTTGTGTCCATGTGTTCTCATCATTTAGCTCCTACTTATAAGTGAGAACATGTAGCATTTGGTTTCCTATTTCCGTGTTAGTTTACTTAAGATAATTAGGCCTTCAGCTCCACCCATGTTCCTGCAAAAACATGATCTCATTCTTCTTTATGGCTGCATAGTATTCCATTGTGTATATGTAGCATATTTCTTTATCCAGTCTACCACTGATGGGCATTTAGGTTGATTCCATATCTTTGCTATTGTGAATAGTGTTGCAGTGAACATACATGTGCATGTGTCTTTACAATAGAATGATTTCTATTCCTTTGGGTATATACCCAGTAATGAGATGGCTGTGGTTGGAGAGTGGTTGGTATGAGTTCAGTTCTTTTGCATTTGCGGAGGATTGTTTTATGTCTGATTGTGTGTTCAATTTTACTGTATGTGCTGTGTGTGATGAGAAGAATGTATATTTTTCTGGTTTTGGGTGGAGAGTTCTATAGATGTCTAACAGATCCATTTGGTCTAGTGTTGATTCGAGGTCTTGAGTATCTTCGTTAATTTTCTGCTTCAGTGATTACTGTCAGTGAGGTGTTGAAGTCTGCCACTATTATTGTGGGGGGGTGTCTAAGTCTCTTTGAAGGTCTCTAAGGACTTGCTTTATGAATCCGGGTGCCCCTGTGTTAGGTGCATATTATTTAGGATAGTTAAGTCTTCTTGTTGAATTGAGCCCTTTACCATTATGTAATGTCCTTTTTGTCTTTTTTGAACTTTATTGGTTTAAAGTCTATTTTGTCTGAAATTAGGATTGCAGCCCCTGCTTTTTTCTGCTTTCTATATGTTTGGCTTCCATGCCTTTATTTTGAGCCTATAGGTGGCACTGCATGTGGGATGGGTGACCTCCTTTTTCTTTCTGTTTGTTTAGCGGCTCTTTTAAGATTGCTGCAGGATATTGTCTCATACTTTAAGCAGTCCTGCATTTGGTAAGTCCAGTCACACGATAAGGTTTGAGGAGCTCATAATAAATGAAATGCACAATTATATAATCTTTTCAATTCCTACACTAGTGGGTGGAGGATAGGGGTTCAAGAAGGCAGAGGTCACACCAACTGGACTTGTGACCACGAGCAGGTGCTGGCTAATCCTGAAAGCCACTGGATCTTGTCTCTTCGCTTTCTGTCTTCTAGGATGGCAGTGCTCCCTATGGGGCCAGGTATGTGGGCTCCATGGTGGCTGACGTGCACCGCACCCTGGTCTATGGAGGAATCTTCCTGTACCCAGCCAACCAGAAGAGCCCTAAGGGCAAGGTAATTCTCCCTTGTCCACTGGCTGTGCATCCGGTCAGGGAGGTGGGGGAGCTCCCTCCCGTCACGCCTGCTGTTTGGCTACTGCACTGCTTCATGGCATGTCTGTGTGGGGATGGGCAGGGGAGGAAAAATGAACTCTGTTTCCCTTGAGTGAGTCTCCAGGCTGTGGGAGGTTTGAAGAAGAAGGCGACAGGCTGACGTTATGTGACTGGTGATTCTCACTGGTCTTACCCCCTCCAGCCTCACACCCACCATTCACCATGAACCAGCTGTGTGTCTCACTTTCCACAGGCTGCATCTGACTTTTAGCTTCAGCACCAGCTGATTTGGGATCATGGTCCCTATAGGGAGCCTAATAAAACTTATCAACACACTTCCCAGAACAAATGCATGTAAACGTACACATTACATACACATTACACGTTGAGGGAGTTCACTGATGCCCTGAAGTCTGCCCAAGTATCCCCTAGAGAATTTCCAAACCTCAGAATAAGAACTTCTGCTCAGAACTCAGCCAATATATCTGGAAAGGTAGTTCCTGGAAGGTCTAATTGCAACTTAATGATGCAAAACTTAAAATACTTGTATTATCAAGTGAGAACCTTATGATCCAGCTATCTTGCAGAGAACCTCCCATAAAAATGCATCTGAATTTTAGCCAATCATAGAAATCGTAGGTAAGTAGTCAAATCAAATAAAGGCCTCTGTTTTCTCTGACACACCAACAACCAGCGACACATTTTTCTGTCTCTCAGAGTCACCTTGAGATTTGAATTATTCAAATGCTAAGAATCAAAGCCACGCTGAGAGATCTCACACAGCACATGAAGCCAGAGAGATTTTAATAGGTTGGTGTATCAGGTGTTTCTCTTCATGTGAGTGCTTAGCCCAGGTGTATTCACCCACTGAACTAAGAACACTGATAAGCCTGCAGAAGTGGTGCTGAAGGAAAGCTAAGCACCATGGAGGACTAAGTGAGGCAAGTAGAAGACATGGACAATGGACATTCTTTTTTTTTTTTTTTTTGAGATGGAGTCTTGCTCTGTCGCCCAGGCTGGAGTGCAGTAGCACCATCTCGGCTCACTGCAAGCTCCGCCTCCCAGGTTCACACCATTCTCCTGCCTCAGCCTCAGAGTAGCTGGGACTACAGGCGCCCGCCACCACGCCCGGCTAATTTTTTGTATTTTTAGTAGAGATGGGGTTTCACCATGTAGCCAGGATGGTCTCAATCTTCTGACCTCGTGATTCGCCCGCCTCGGCCTCCCAAAGTGCTGGGATTACAGGCATGAGTCACCGCGCCCGGCGAAGACATGGAAATTCTTAGAACCACTCTGGTCACTTACTCAGTTACATTGGGGAGAACATAAAGATCAGTTATTACTAATTATTCAAATGATCGTAAATGAGTCAGAAAATACCCACATGGGATCACATACTCATGTCCCGTAAGCACATGTCACTCCACAGATAGATCTGCGTTTGCTGCGCATAACCACCACCCGTACTGAAAGTTCTGTTGGATCCTAATCTCCGCGTTTCTGCTGTCATGGTCCCTGTGCCGACGTCTCTGTGTGTGTGTGTGTGTCTGTGTGTGCATGTGCACACTCCTATCCTGTGTGTGTCTGCATCCGTATAGCTGTGTAGATTTAATTGCAGAGAAAGTATAGGTCATGGCTGGGTGTGGTGGCTCACGCCTGTAATCCTAGTACTTTGGGAGGCCAAGGCGGGTGGATCACGAGGTCAGAAGATCGAGACCATCCTGGCTAACACAGTGAAACCCCGTCTCTACTAAAAATACAAAAAATAATTAGCCAGGCGTGGTGGCATGTGCCTGTAGTTCCAGCTACTCGGGAGGCTGAGGCAGGAGAATGGCGTGAACCTGGGAGGCGGAGCTTGCAGTGAGCCGAGATCGCGCCACTGCACTCCAGCCTGGGTGACAGAGTGAGATTCCATCTCAAAAAAAAAAAAAAAAATACAGGTCACATGTCACATGGCCTGCAGGCCAAGGTGCCATGAAGCCCTGGGCATTTTGGTATTAAATTTCCTACAACAGGGGCATCTGAGGTCAGAGCAAAAGTAACTTGGCTCCAAGACAAGCGCATTAGGTACTAATGCTGAGCTTTTTTTGATTAAAGTAGTTGACTCAACACGGTAATTGATTACAATCTGAGACTTTATTATCTGATACCCCAAATCCCCCACATAAAAGGGGAGAAAAATGCTGAGCGCTATAAGCTGTCAAGGTGAGAGTCTCCTTGGCTAGACTGTCCTGGACAGCGTGGCCTCCAGTGTCCCTCCTGTGGGTAATGAGGGACAGAACTATCTGCCCCCAGACAGCCCGCATGCACCACAACTTTTTTACACCCTTCTGGGCACCCACTACTTTAAGAGCCAGAGGTCTAGGGTGAGGGCACCTTAACACTGTCTGACCAAAATGGCAGTAAATACCCCCATGGAGTCTTCACCTACTTTCTCTCGAATGCCTGGATCTCCAGCCTAGACCAAAGGCATCGTGTTCCTCTCCTTAATATATATAATATATACAATAGAAAAAATATATAATAACATTATATATAAATATATAACATATTATATGTAAATATATAATATTATATAATATATAATAACATATAAATATATAATAGAAAAATAGAAAAAAATTACCATAATATATGACTCTTTCTCAAAGTAGTTTAAACATATCACCAAAACGGACTGGAAGAAAAGAATGGTAAGGAAAGGCTGCACATAGCTGGGTCAACCATTTTGTAAGGTGATAATGGAGAATGAACTTTTGGGAAGTTACACAGGTTGCACTGATGGGGAGAAAGGAGAAGATGATACTGAGTCATGCACAGCAGCAGGGCCTCGGCCAGAACGACACCCTGAATCTAAGGTGATGGGGGTGTGTGTTGTGAGTCAGGCTGGGGGTGTCATGACATCATCACAGAAATAGACCTAAAAAGTCCATTCAATCCAACCCCATTCATTTCAATTCACTGCGTACTCACAGGACACAGGCAGCCTCCTGCCAGTTCTCACGTGCCTGCAGGAGGGTTAGAGAAGGCCTTCCTTCCTCTGAACAGCAGCCCTGGATCTTGTGCAGAGACTGGCAAGCAGGGCACAGGCTGATTTCAACCCAGTTTCTGCCCTCGGCTGGGACCCCTCGTGCAGGAAACACAGTGGCCTTGCTTGGACACTTTCTTCGTTTTTGAGACAGGCTCTTGCTCTGTCACCTAGACTGGAGGGCAGTAGCACGATCACAGCTCACTGCAGCCTTGAACTCCGGGGCTCAGTTGATCCTCCCACTTCAGCTTCCTGAATAGCTGGGATCACAGGTGTGCGCTACCACACCTGGTTAATTTTTAAATTTTTTGTAGAGATGGGGTCTCACTATCTCAAATGGGGTCTCAAATGCCTGGACTCAAGCGATCCTTTTGCCTCGGCCTCCCAAAATCCTGGGATTACAGGCCGGAGCCAACACTTTCTCTGTGTCGGCACTACTGAGAATACAGATAGTACAGTGACCAGCTAGGATGGACAGCAGCCTAGAGAGGAAGCCAGGCATTAAAGAGGCCTCAGTGTGATGAGTGGTACCAGAGGGGAAGTACAGGATGCTATGGGAGTGCAAACGATGGGATTTCACTTAGTCTAAGGGTCAAAAGACAAGACCATTGAAACACTGGCAAACTAGTTAGAAAAGTCAAAGCTTAAGATGTGGAGTTCCTCCACACAATCCCAGCCACTGTGGCTGTCCCCAGAGACAAGCCGGCATGGTCAAGGTGACCTTACTGTCCCATCCAAGCTTGACTCTTTACCAGCCTTGAGGTCTCACATATAAAGGCTTCCACCCAGGCCTGCAGCATCAGTTTGCTTCTTGTTGAACCAAGAAATAGATGCCTAGATCTCATATCTCAAAGTCAAGAGGCAGGTCTCTCATAAGCACAAGGATCACAAGATGGGTAGATACATGGCTCAGTCACCTGGCCAGAGGGGCCCCCAAGGCTTCTGGATGAGTGCCATCTGATGCATCTGGCCTGCTGTAGGCTCTAAAGCTCGGGCCCACTCTTGCAAGGTGCATGGTGCGCTCATGCTAGCCAGATGGAAGCGCCGCAGTACAAACTCCTCCCCCAGCTTTAGGGGCATGGCTCGGGACATTTGGCCACTTGCAGAGTTTACTCACCTGCCTCTGTTCCTCCACAGCTCCGGCTCCTGTATGAATGCAATCCCGTGGCCTACATCATTGAGCAGGCAGGAGGCTTGGCGACCACGGGGACCCAGCCTGTACTGGACGTGAAGCCCGAGGCAATTCACCAGCGAGTCCCCCTCATTCTGGGGTCACCAGAGGATGTGCAGGAATATCTCACCTGTGTGCAGAAAAATCAGGCAGGCAGCTAGTGAGTTTGACCCCACATGCCCTCTTCTGTTTGTCTTGTACCTTGTCTAAGGACCCTAAATGAATGATAAACATAGATGGTAGCTATGAGTATACAAAAGGTAAATCCACTTAATCACATACAGAAGAGCAACAACAAACTGCTTACGACAGGTTTGGAAGCCACAGGCGATTCTATGGTCAATGTGAAGGACTAGAAATAAAAACCCACATGTGGAAAGAGCGACTTTGGCTTGTCTTCTGTCAGAAACAGTGGCAAATATGGTTATAATTCCGTCTGTCAACCCACATAATTGGCGGCTGCATGCTTGTGGGCAAAGAGTACATAGATTAGTTAAGAATTTGTCAGCTGGGTGCGGTGGCTCATGCCTGTAATCCCAGCACTTTGGGAGGCCGAGGCCAGCGGATCACAGGATCAGGAGATCGAGACCATCCTGGCTAACACGGTGAAACCTCATCTCTACTAAAAATACAAAAATTAGCCGGGCGTGGTGGTGGGCGCCTGTAGTCCCAGCTACTCGGGAGGCTGAGGCAGGAGAATGGCGTGAACCCGGGAGGCAGAGCTTGCAGTGAGCCGAGATCGCGCCATTGCACTCCAGCTTGGGTGACAGAGTGAGATTCCATCTAAAAAAATAAAAAATAAAAATTGTCTTGATTGGCTTGAAATTTGAACCTAGTGTCTTATCCTGTAGTGATTACCTCCCTCAAACACATGTAAATTTCCAACTTAATATCTTAGAAGAGTATTTGTGTCTTACTTTGGATAAACTTGAGTTAGAAATCTCATGGCAATTCTGAAATTTCTGATTGAGCCTATCTTAAGAGTCTATAATTTGGATGACCAATCACAGTTTGAATTGAAAATGGGGTCACTTATTGTTAAAGCCAGAAACAGAGTCAATATTTAGAAATTAACTACTTTTCTAAACCTCTTAACCTTGCATTTTCAGTTTTTGGGGAAATGTTTTAATCTATTCTAGGGACTAACTGGTGTACACTGGTTAAATGACTCGTCACTTGTCCAAATTATGTTAAGACTGGGGAGGGGTTGGCTTATGCATCTGAAATCTCATCTTGTTTTAGGAAGAATTGCTCTGAATATCTATGGACCTGGAGGCTAAGAAAGACATTCATGAAAGATTGACAAATCAAATCAAATCCAGAAGTATTTAAAGCAAAGGTGCATCAGGAGAAAGTCAGGCTTAACCTAGAAATTCAAGAATGATTCAACACGGAAAAATCTATTACAGTAATTCATTAGGTTAGGGGAAGGCAGTGTCAGGGGTGGGACCAGGCAAGGCCCTGGAGGAAGCAAGGCTCTCCTTTCCCACTTTAGCTTGGGCAGGGTGGGGCATACAGCCCACAGACACATTTCAACTTGAGTGTCATTCTGTACGCAACATCGTTCCTCAGTCTAGCATGGCTTGGCAGCTTTAGCAGATGCAGCAAAATCTTATTACACAACCAAAAAATTTTCACCTTCTCAAAAAGGAACAAAGATTTTCTTCTTTTCCCAAAATGAAAACTTCATAAAACATAGATGAAAGATATTAAAGCAGACACAAGTAAATGGAAAGATATCCCATGTCCATGCACTAGAAGAATGTTAAAATATCTATATCACCCAATGCGATCTACAGAATCAATGCAATCCGTGTTCAACTACAAGACATTCTTCATTTAAATAGAAAAAGAATCTTAAAATTCACATGGAAGTTCAAAATACCTCAGATAGACAAAAGAATCTGGAATAAAAAGAAAAGCTGGAGGCATCACACTACCTGATTTCAAAATATACTACAAATCTATGGTAAGCATGGTACTATCAAAACAGTATGGTACTATCAATAAAAGGGGCAGGGGAGAGACAGAGAGATGAACGAATGAGACAGACAGACATAGACAAGTGAAACAGAATAGAGAAATCAGAAATAAATTCACGCGTTTACGGTCAACTCATTTTTAACAAAGGCCCCAAGAACACACATTCGGGAAGGACAATCTCTTCAATAAACTGTACCAGGAAAACCCAACACCCACATGTACAAGAATACATCTAGGCCATTACCTTACCATATACAAAAATCTACTCAAAATAAATATTTAAATGCAGGACCTGAAACTATGAAACTACCAGAGAAGAAAACATAGGATAAAATGCTTCATGAAATTGGTTAGGACAAGGAATTTTCAAATAGACATCAACAGCACAAGCAACAAAAGCAAAGATGTAATTACGTTAAACTTAAAGCCTTTTCCAAAGCAGAGGAAGCAATCAGTATAATGAAGACAGAACCCAGAGAATGGAAGAAAGTATTTGCAAACTATGCATCAGGCAAGAGGTTAATACACAAAACATCTAAAGAACTCAAACTACTCAAAAGTGAAAATACAAATAATCTTATTTTAAAAAATCTACCCAAAACCTTTGTCCC
This sequence comes from Pan paniscus, assembly GCF_029289425.2. Classification (NCBI taxonomy): domain Eukaryota; kingdom Metazoa; phylum Chordata; class Mammalia; order Primates; family Hominidae; genus Pan; species Pan paniscus. The sequence continues at coordinate 44,901,388 of NC_073260.2, forward strand.
CCACCATTTCCCCACCTTCTTTTCCTGACCGCATTTGGCCCTCTCCCTCTCACCACCCTTTCTCTTCCTCCATCTACCCCAAACTTTTTCACCGTTTTCTCCCTACCGTCATTTCGCAAAGCCTTCTCTACTCTCCCGCTCACCACGCTTTTCCCCATCCATCTACCCAAACACTTTCTCCCACCGTATTTTTTTTCCCACCATATTTTCCCCCTTCTCCCTGGCCACCCTCTTTTTCCCCCTCCCGCTGTCATCACGCCCTTTTGCTCCTTCATATAAGCAAAAACATTTCCCCCCGTCTTTTCCCAAAGCCTTTTCCCTACTGCTGCTCACCACCCTCTTTTCCCCCTTTATCTACCCAAAAACTGTTTTCCTCATCGTCTTTCCCCCGGCTCCTCCTTGCCACTCTCCTTCCCTTCTCCATCTACCCAAAAACATTTTCCCACCATCTTTTCTCAAAGCCTTTTCCCCACTCCTGCTCACCTCCCTCTTTTCCCCATCTACCCCCCAAAATTTCCCCATCTTTTCACAGTCTGCCCCTGCTTCCCACTCGTTCTCTTCTCTCCCCTATCCTGCTTGCCACCCTCCTTTTTGCCTTCCATCTACCCCAAACTATTTTCCCGTCTTTTCCCCAAACTTCTTTCCCTGCTCCCTCTCGCCACCCTCTTTTCTCCTCCTCCTTGTCACCCTCTTTCCCTCCTCCATCTACCCAAACACTTTTTACCTACCATCTTTTCTCCACCATCTTTCTTTTCTGCCACTGTTTTTTTGCAAAACCTTGTCTTCCTCCTGCTGGTTACCCTCTTTTTCCTTCTCCCACTTGCTATCTTCTTTTGCTCCTCTACCCAAAAACTTCTCTCCCCACTGTCTTTTCACAAAACCTTCTCTCCCTACTGCTCGCCCATTTTCCCCCCCTCACCACTCTTTCCTCTTCCCAATTGCCACCCTCTTTTCCCCCTTCATCCACCCATAAACTTTCTTCCCACCGTCTTTCTGCAAAACCTTCCTTCCCTCCCTCTCTGCACCCTGTTTTTCCACCTCCATCTACCCAAAAACTTTTTTCCCCACCATCTTTTCCCCATCATCTTTTTGCAACGCCTTCTCCTCCTCGCTATCCTTTTTTCCCTTTGGCACTAACCACACTCTTTACCCATCTCTATCTATCCCAAAACTATCTTCTTCTTCCTACCCCTCCAGCTGCGCTGCAATGTCCACCACCACCACCAACCGCAGCGAGGCGAGCCGCGCCATGGTGCCGCGGCTCAAGCCTCCAACATACGACCTGTGACTCCTTTTCCTGGTCTTCTAAGCCGGGCACTGAGCAGCTCAATAGAAACATACGGAAACCTAAAAAAAAAAAAAAAAAAAAAGTAACTCTGCTTCAGCATTATTTATATCCTGAGGTTATGCGCATGCCAGTTCCTAGACTGCATGTTCTGATTGGATGAGAGCAAGTCTTAAGACAACCAATCACAGCATGAAAATAAAGTCCAATCAGAGTAGGCCTAGAGGTTTTTCTCTCATCCGATCAGAACACGTAGTCCAGGGTCTCGTAACCTCAGTATATAAAGCATGCTGAGGCAGCAGCGCATCATTTCTGGCACTTATGTGTGGGTGTGGGGAGCTACTACGTACCCGGCTTAAAGAACTGGAAGGCTCTGTCACTTTTCGCCCCCTGGAGCCTGGAGCCTGGAGCCTGGGGCACTCCCTCCCTGTTGGTGGTGGTGGTGGCGGAGCGGTAGGAGGGAGGCTAGCGGCGAGAGCTTCTCCTGCCAGGCTGGAAGACAGAAGAGGCACCGCCGCATGCTGGAGGCTGGAGCCAGAGCTTGCGCCTCCGCGGCTCGCCTCGCTGCGGTTGGTGGTGACATCAGAGACCGCAGCTCGGCCACAGTGGTAGAAATGTGGTAGGGTAGGTGAGTTATCCAGGGCTGCACTGCCCTCTTCTGGGGGTAAGGGTTGGATGTCCTATAGGGGCTCACTGCCAAAGGCTACACTGCCTGTGGCATTGGACTGTTTGGGGGCACTCTCTGGGGTTGCATTGCTGGTGGTGGAATGGGGGGCTACACTGCCCGAGGTGGCAGGGGTGGTTGGGAGAGGCAGGTTGTGTACACTAACGTGTACTGCCAGTGGCAGTGGATGGCTTAGGGGCGTTGTCTTCTGCTGCACTGTCCGTGGCAGGGGCGGGTTGGGTGGAATTATCTGGGGCTACAATGCTGGCAGTGGGGGGTGGTTTAAGGGCATGGTCCGGTGCTGCACTGCCTGTGACTGGGGGTGCGCTATCAGGAGCTGCACTGCCCATGGCGGGGTGAGGGTGGGGCGGGTTTGGGGCGCTGTCTAGTGCAGCAATACCTGTGGCTGCGTCAGGTGGGCACTATCGGGTGCTAACACTGCCTGCGGCCGAGGAGTTGGGATGGCTTGGGGGGGTATTGGTTACATTGCCTGCAGCTGTTGGGTGTGCTATCCCAGGGTTACAGGGGGCAGGTTAGGGGTGCTATCGGGGGCTATACTGCCAGTGGGGTTGGTGGGCTGCAGAGGCAGCAGCGGCAGCAACAGCTGTGGCCTCCTTCCTCTTTCTGGTGGCCTCCATGGAAGGATGGAGTTCTCCTCTTCCCGGACTCCAGACTCTAGAGGGTGATCTCTTCGTGCTTATGCAATCTTGAGAACCGCAGGGCTCTCACACCCACTGTGGTTCCCTGGCCTGCGCCCTCACGCACGCTCTGTGTTGTGGAGACCACCTGGGACTACCGGGCAGGGAATAGAGGGCACCAGGGGGAGGGAGGGGGACAGGGCACTGTGGGTGGAGGCGTCAGGAATGGGAACCAGCACTTGGGTGGAGAGGGCTGGCTGGGTCTGAGTTTCTCCTACGCGGGCTCCCCGAAGAGCGCAGTGCCGATGGGCCCAGCAATTCCTGGCCAGCTGGACTTGGCCAGGAGCCGGTTTCAGTGAAGGCACTCACACCCAGCCCAGGCCCCAGTTCCTGGCCAGCTTTTGCCAGAAAGAGAGGCTGGACTTTGGAGGGTGGGTGTGAGTGCCTTTAATGAAACTGGTCCCTGCCGCCCAGTGGCCAGCGTGACAAGGTGAAGCTCTAACACTTCCACTCCCTGCATCCTGTTCTAGGTTTCTCTGGCTTTGCCTGCGCAACTGCTCCCAGCCAGGCTGGAGGAGGAGGAGGAGTCACCTGTGGTATGCTGGAGCCTGTAGATGGCGTGGCTCTGCAGCTTGCCTCATGAGGTTGGTGGCAGCAACAGAGACTGCAGCTTGACCAGAGTGGTAGGAGGGCACCCGTGGGGGCGAAGTGATAGGAGCCTTGTAGGGTGGGCTGGTGCATTGAGGGCAACAGCGGTTGTACTGGCATCGGCGCTAGCGTTGGTAGCAGCGGCAAGTCTGGGGGCTGGGAAGGGGAGTAGGAGCGCTCACGGGCCCATCCTGTCCTGGGGTGGGGACGAACCTTAAGGTGTTATAATGCGGGCCTCGGTGGCAGCGGTGGAGGTGCATGTAGGGTAAGGAGGAGTCTTCCCCCTTGTCCTGCAATCTCTGGAGGGTGCCCTCCTCCTGCTGGCGCCTGAGCCAGGCATGAGTGGCAGCATTGTCTAATTCTTAACAAAATTCAGGGGGTGACTCTTTGTGTATCTTTTCGCTTGTTTTTTGTTGTGATACTCTTGGACTTAACTCAAATTTCATGAATCGAGGAAAGGATAAAAGGTATAATAGGCCTTCTAATTCACGCACCTGTTCTTTTCCTTTCTTCCAGTCTGTATTTTCTTCTTCTTGTTTTGGCTGCTGCTGCTTCTATTTGATGTTTCTATTCTTGTTTCTCCTCTTTTTGTTTTCTTTATGCCAAGCAATGACCTTAAACAACAAGCCCAAACTGAGTGAAAAATAAACTTGTCACTGTGATGTATTTTTAAAATAACTGGTCCCTTACTATGTTTTAGAGATGAGGAAACAAATAAGTTGTATAATTAGTTGAATAGCATGATTTCATTATTGTGTTAACCCACTTAGGCCTAGTGTTCCATTATTGGAACGCTAAGCATGTGGGAGTTACTTATACTGCTCAAGGTCATTGACAAGGTCTGATTTTTCACTCATGCAAAAATTCAAAAACTTGCAACCTCTGGCATAAATGGGCTAATGAGTTGTAAGTAGTTATCCAAGGAATCAAAAAGTGAAGCATCACATAAGATACTGGTAGCAAAAGGCCATTTCATCTCTCTCAAATATTTGTCTGGAGCTATGTAAGAGTCACTGGGGTAATAAGTTCTAATTTATGAGATTATTAAGTGAACCATATTCCCTTCATTTTATTTCTCTGCAACCATTTTGAAGAGTATCATCATCTGCATGAGCAAACCTGGTTCATCACCACATTTTTGCAAGAGGCAAATGAAGGGGGGGAATCATGTGTATAATCTTGCAAGGCAGAGATTCACTACCAAAAACAAGGCTTTATTAACTTTTGCCTTTAAGAACCTGCAGTGTTGAGCTCTCTTTTAATCATAGTATTACTACCTATGGTATGAACTCTTTTTTTTTTTAAACTGATTACTCTAGAAGTTTATGCATATTCTTAGCTGCCTTAAAGACAATCTATATTGTATCATTTTTCAAGCCCACAGAAATGTGTAAGGCCTTTAATTCTGACACTTTTCAGTTATTTTTAAGGTTATGAGCATGTGAAATACTGTTGATATATGGAAGAATGTGTGTAAATACCACTAGATAGCTTATTTTGAAGAGATAGTATCTAAATTTTTGTCCAGAGTAGATTGGTTGCAGTTTCTTAAGTTTGTTTGTCAATACATTTCCTCAATGTTTTAAACCATATAGAAATTTGAATACATTTAACCTCATATAGCCCTTTATTTATAGGTTTAATATTTCTAAAGACTAAGGACATCACAGCCTCCTTTAAGATTCAGTAATAATAAAATTTGAGATATGTAGGATTAGAATCCAACAAATTCAGAGAAAAATTGTTAAATTATATAGCTGTAGAGCAGGAATGAAACCCAGATTCTAAGCTCTAAGGGGGCCATGAGCTACCATACAGGTGCATCCGTGACTGGGCATAGAGTCGGCAAAATTACAGGATGGTTAAGACAGTGAGCTGTGGAGCCTGACTCTATGTGAACATGAATTTTTAAACCGCATGGTGCCTCAGTTTATCCACCTTTACAGTAGGGACAGTAGTAAGTTCTTTTTTTGCTCAGTTGTCTGGATTATTTCCCTAATCTTTCTTGTTGCCACTCTTGATGCCCACATGAGAGAATCTAAGGTAATTTCTGATAGCCTGAGACTGCTGAAGGAAAAACAGAAGGTGCCACAAACCCATTTTAGGAGAAACCTCTGTTTTCCTCATGGAACCCCAAGAACTTTAAGCAGACAGGTCCCTCTCAAAATCTAAGGCTCTCCTCTGTTTTGCCTTGCATTATCTGACCTTTTTGGTTTGAGTGGGCATCAGAAATTAGTAGAGGGAAGAGATCTAAAGAAAGTTGTGGATATGAAGATGTATTTATGGTAAGAAATATTATGAAGGAAAGAAATGTTATGTGAGAGAGGATCTTGTATGGCAGATTCTTGTCCTAAAGTAGAATGACTAATCACAACAGAGGGAAATACAGGACAAGTCACAAAGTTCAATCATGTCCTAGATGGTCTGTGGAAGTTGTGTTAGGGTTCATAAAATGTGAAAGAAAAACTTACAACTGCTAGATCGTGTCCTGTCCAGAAGTGTTGTGTATGTGATGTATATATAAAGGAGCTCTAAGTACTCGGCTTAACAGAAAATGAAAGATCTTAAATATTTTGTCAGAAAAACAGAGGCTCTAATGCCTTTTATTTCACGTGACTTCACTAATATTTGGAAAATAAAGATGGTGTTAAAATCATTGGTAGAATAAAAATATCTTCAAAATCTATCCATTTGGTCTAATTTAAGTCAGAGGTTAAATTTTAGAAGTGCTTTAATGTCATAAATTGATTCTTTGACTTTGGAAAATTGTTCTGTTTACCTGGCTTGGAGCCGTTAAATTTCTAGGTAAGGCCTGGGAACAGGTGGAGTTAGCCATGTCTCCTAGATATGCTGAAAAGATTCAGACTTATCTACAGTTCTGTCTTGTATCCTAGACTCTGCACCTGTTGGTAATTAAAACTTCCTGCTGCTGCTAATCCCTGGACTCCATTTAAAACCCTTCCATCACATGAATACTATCCCCTGTACTACATTTTTCCACAATTAAATACTTAGAATCATTTTTGCCCACTTGAACCAACCATTAGTGATATATTTAAAAAATAATGTGGCCGGGCGCGGTGGCTCACGCCTGTAATCCTAGCACTTTGGGAGGCCGAGACGGGAGGATCACGAGGTCAGGAGATCGAGACCATCTTGGCTAACACGGTGAAACCCCGTTTCTACTAAAAATACAAAAAATTAGCCGGGCGTGTTGGCGGGCGCCTGTAGTCCCAGCTACTTGGGAGGCTGAGGCAGGAGAATGGCATGAACCTGGGAGGCGGAGCTTGCAGTGAGCCGAGATCGCGCCACTGCACTCCAACCTGGGAGACACAGCGAGACTCCGTCTCAAAAAAAAAAAAAAAAAAAAAAAAATGTGTCTCAATATATTTAGCAAATGTAGGGAATGACATTTTTACTGTTGTCTTTTACATAGCATTTATGTAGCAATGCTATCAAGTATTTTTAGTCATTTAAATGTTACATAAGAGATGCTTTTGATTCCTTTGTTTCTATGTAAATAAATATAATTATGAGATATTCAATAAATAGTATCGATTACATGTTTAATTTATAGAATATATTTATAAAATTAGGATTATTTTTAAACAGTATATCATACTTGTTGGCTTTATGATAACTTAGAAGTAATATTCTGGATTAACTGTGACTCATGAGAGAGGGAGTTTGTGCAACTATAATCTTTACAAATTTTTTCTAGATTTTCAAGACTTACACTAGAACTGTGAGAACAAGGTAATAAATAAGCATATCTAATAATAGCATCTTTGGTCAACTCTTGGCTAGACCCAGTGATAGTGTAGGAATTAGCATAATTTCTGCCACTAAAGTTAATGGATTTGTTTTGCGAGACCACAGTTTAAACATTGACATATAAAGTTTAAAAGTGTTAGATTAAAAATTTTTTAATGCCTTTGAAATTGTTTTATAGAAAAATAATGATCTGTCCTGGTTTACATTGATAGGTTTTTTTTTTTTTTTCAATAAGAAGCAGACCAAGAGAAAGGGAGAGTAGTGTAAAGTCCAGGTTTTCAAGTTTGAAAAGTAACAATCAGTGTATTACAACAGATGGATTTGATGTCAGGTTACAAATGCGGAAAACATTACATATAATCAACTAGCCAGAGTAATTATACAAGGCAAAAAAATGAAAGGCATCCAAATAGGAAAGGAAGAGGTAAAATTGTCTCTGTTTTCTGACAGTGTAATCTTAACATAGAGAAAATCTTGGACTCCACCCAAAAAAAAGTTAAAGCTTATAAACACATTCAATAAAGTTGAGAGTTACAAAATTTAACATAAAAATATAATTCTTGTTTCTATACACCAGTAACAAACTGCTACCTGAAAAATAATAAAATAATTCCATTTAGTATCAAAACAAAGATATAAGTAAAAGACTAGGGAGTAATTTTTATGAAGGATGTGAAAGATGTGTATACTGAAAATTATAGCACATGGATGAAAGAAATTGAAAGTGACATAAATAGAAAAACATCCTATATTTATGAACTGAAAAAATTAATATTGTCAAAATTTCAATGCTACCCAAAGCAATCTACAGATTAAATGCAACCACTATCAAATTACAATGCCATTCCTCACAGAAATAGAAAAATTAGTCCTAAAATCTGTATGGAACCGCAAAAGATGCTGAAAAACCAAAGCAATCTTGAGCAAAAAGAACAAACCTGGAGGCATCAGACTACCTGATCTTTGATAAAGCAAACAAAACAAAGTGGGGAAAGGACACCCTATTCAACATATGGTCCTGGGATAATTGGCAGGCCACATGCAGAAAAATGAAACGGTTCTTCAAAAGGTTAAATATAGAATTACCACGTGACTCAGTAAATTCACTCCTATGTATACCTCAAAAAAATTAAAACAAGGTGCCTACACAAAAAGTAGCATACAGGTATTTATAGCAACAAAAAGTAGGAAACAACAGAAATGTCCATCATTAATGAAATGTGGCCTGTCCATAAAATATTGACAATGAAAAAGAAAGATATTAATACATACTCCGAAAAGGATGAACATTGAAAACATGATAAGTGAAAGTAGTGAGTCACACGTAACTGTATATTATTATGATTCCACTTCCATGAAATGTCCAGAATAGGCAAATCCTTCCAGAATAGGCAAATTCTTAGGAAATAGATGGATGGTTGCCTAGTGCTGGGAGGGGTTTAAAGAAAGAGTGGGAAAAATTGCTAATGGGTGTAAGGTTTCTTTTAAGGAGCATAAAAATGTTCTAAAATTATGTCGTGATTGTTTATCCACCCAGTTAATAACACTAAAAAAATTGAATTTTATACTTTACATGAGTGAATTAAATAATACATAAATTATATCTCAATGAACCTGTGGAAAAAAGTTAAAAAACATGTGTATGCACACACAAAAAAATTCTTTATCTTATTTCCATAGGTTTTTGGGGAACAAGTGGTGTTTGATTATATGAGTAAGTTCTTTAGATGTGATTAGTGAGATTTTGGTGCACCCAACACCTGTGCAGTATACACTATCCAATTCATAGTCTTTTATTTCTCACCCCTTCCCACCCTTTCTCCCAAGTCCCCAAAGTCCATTGTAGTATTGTAATGCCTTTGCATCCTCGTAGCTTAGCTCCCACTTACAAGTGAGAGCATACGATGTTTGGTTTTCCATTCTTACATTACTTCACTTAGAATAATAGCCTCTGATCCCATCCAGGTTGCTGTGAATGCCATTATTTTTATCCTTTTTATAGCTAAATGGTATATGTGTGTATATATATATATATATACACACACACCACAATTTCTTAATCCACTCATTGATGAGCATTTGAAATTGTGAATTGTGCTGCTATAAACGTGCATGTGCAAGTATTTTACTCACTGCAAATGAAGTTGAACATCCTTTCATGTGTTTACCCACTGTTTATACTTCCTCTTGTGAGAAATGCCTGTTCATAATCTTTGCCCTTTTTTTATTGGATTGTTGGATTTCTTACTGATTTAGAAGAGTTCTTTATATAAGCTAGATACTAATTTCCTGGTTATATGTTCTGCAATATTTTCTGCCAGTTTATGCATTGCCTTTTTTACTCTCTCCTTGTCTTTTCAAAGAACACAGTTCTTGCTGGGTGTGATGGCTCACTCCTGTAATCCCAGAAATTTTGGAGGCGGAGGTGGGCGGATCACTTGAGGTCAGGAGTTTGAACCAGCCTAGCCAACGTGGCAAAACCCCATCTCTACTAAAAGTACAGAAATTAGCTGGGTGTGGTGGCACATGCCTGTAATCCCAGCTACTTGGGAGGCTGAGGCACGAGAATTGCTTGAACCCAGTGGATGGAGGCTGTAGTGAGCTGAGATCATGGCACTGCACTCCAGCCTGGGTGACAGAGAGAGACTCCATCTCAAACAACAACCACCACAAAGAACACAATTCTTAATTTCTGTGGAGCAAAGTTTATCAATCTTTTATTTGTGAATTTTGTTTTTTGTGTCTTGTTTATGAAATCCTTTCCTATCTTGAGATTATAAAAAGATATTTTGTATTTTCTTCCAAATTTTGAAACATGTGGCTTTTTCATTGATCCATCTGGAATTGAGTTTGTGTACAGTTTGAGGTATGGATCCAGAATCAGTTTTTTATACACAAATAACTAATGGTTCCAACACTGTCTTAAATATTTCTTTCTTTCCCTATTGATCTGCATTCCCAAGCATTTTCATACGTAGATCTGTTTATGGGGTCCCCATTACATTTCATTGAGCTATCTGTCTATCCCTGATCCAGTATATCATGATATTTTAACCAACAGAGCTTTAAAATATATTTTAATATCTGATGGGACAAGTCCTCCCTTCCCCTAACTCACATTTGTTGACTTCCCAACATATTGCCTCAAAAATTCCTCAATAATGTTCTGTGTTCTCGCATCATAAGCTAAATTGGAACAACATAGTGCTAGATTGCAAAACTCAGTTTACCTAACTTGTGTGGAGGTCAGCCCAGCACCACATGTTGATAGCCATAAGCAGGTATTTGTTTCATAGGTGTGCATGGGAATGCTAATAGTATTGTCTAGGCTTCATGGGTTTTTTCTATGGGGAAAACATTTTGGTAAACATTAATTGATCATGGAGAACTGTCTATGAAAATTGCAAGGGTATGAGTAATCATATCTAGTTTTTAGATAGAGAAGTTGAGGCACAGAGATATTAAAGTGTGATAATAGGGTTAAAAAGTAATGAGGCTAAAGAGCCCCAGGTTGCCTGACTCTCAGGCCATCCCCTTCTTATAACTGGAATAATGTTGAGAGAGTCTCCACCTAACTTGTAAAGGTCAGAATGCAAACTCTTTTTAGGAATGTGACCAGCTTTCTAGGAAAAGAGCTGCTTTTGTTAGGACTCAAGTGTTGGTGGGAACAGGAGAGGTTGCAGTTATAGTTTATCTACTTCTACAGACAGAAGTTAGGAGCTTCTTTTCTCTCAGTCATCAGCTGTCACCCATCATCTACCTGGGACCAGAACCTCCAGTGAAAGTGAGATGAGATAGGTAATGCAGCAAGTCAAAGGGAAAGATGGCAAACATCTTTGGGGGAGCAGGCTTGAAGGATGAAGAGAAATCTACTTTTGGTTAAGCGTGCAATGACTGGCTGCAGTTATCTTAGGATAAAAACTCTGGATTCTATATATCTCTTCATCCCAATGATTTTTCTATATTCTTTTCTTCTTGTGCTCCCTCCCTAGCCCACCCCTCTTGCTCTGTCTCGTCTGTTAATCTCTGCTTCTATGCCTAGAGACTTCTGTTCCTGAAAGATGCCATTCTACACAAGTTCTTCCATTTTGCTTTTAGATGTTTCACACCATGCTGGCACTCTTGCTTCAGATCTTTGTTGAGGTTCTTCATCATAATGCCCATTATGTAATGTAGTAACAACTGTTGCCTATGTTTACAGCAGGCTAAATGAGGAAATGCCAGCTGTACGACTTTATTTCATGCATGTCTGTGTGAAGAGACCACCAAACAGGCTTTGTGTGAGCAACATGGCTGTTTATTTCACCTGGGTGCAGGTGGGCTGAGTCCGAAAAGAGAGTCAGCAAAGAGTGGTGGATTATCATTAGTTCTTATAGGTTTTGGGATAGGCGGTGAAGTTAAGAGCAATGTTTTGCGGGCAGGGGCGGATCTCACAAAGTACATTCTCAAGGGTGGGGAGAATTACAAACAACCTTCTTAAGGGTGGGGGAGATTACAAAGTACATTGATTAGTTAGGGTGGGGCAGGAACAAATCACAATGGTGGAATGTCATCAGTTAAGGCTATTTTTACTTTTGTGGATCTTCAGTTACTTCAGGCCATCTGGATGTATACGTGCAAGTCACAGGGGATGCGATGGCTTGGCTTGGGCTCAGAGGCCTGACGTTCCTGCCTTCTTATATTAATAAGAAAAATAAAACAAAATAGTGTTGAAGTCTTGGGGCGGCGAAAATTTTTGGGGGGTGGTATGGAGAGAGAATGGGCGCTGTTTCTCAGGGCTGCTTCAAGCGGGATTAGGGGCAGTGTGGGAACCTAAAGTGGGAGAGATTAAGCTGAAGGAAGATTTTATGGTAAGGGGTGATATTGTGGGGTTGTTAGAAGAAACATTTGTTGTGTAGAATTATTGGTGATGGCCTGGATACGGTTTTGTATGAATTGAAAAACTAAATGGAATAAGAGAAGGAGAAAAACAGGTATAAAAGGTCTAAGAATTGGGACGACTGAGGACATCTAATCAGATGATTAGGACTCTCTAATCAGAGAGTGCCTAAGGAGATTCAGCATAGCCCTGCCAGCAAAGATTATTTATTTACTTCAAGAGTTAAGAATGGCAGTTTGGGGATAGCACGAGGAGATATCAGCTGTGATGGCTTGGAGAAACAGTGTAAACCGGCAGTGTAAACAAGAGCAGGGCATGTATGAGTAGTTGAGAACGGAGAATAGGAGTATCACTAGACAGAAAATAGTAGGGATGACAAGTTTTTTTGGGGCACAGTCTAAGTTGGCCCGGTGTCTGGAATGAGACTGGGGCCTAATAAAAAGGAGCTCAAATGGGCTGTACCTTGTAGCAGTCCGAGGACAGGCCTGAATTCTGAGAGAAGCAAAAGTGGTAAAAGTATTGTCCAGTCCTTTTTAAGTTGGTGGCTGAGCTTGGTGAGGTGTGTTTTTAAAAGACCTTTAGTCCATTCTACTTTGCTTGAAGACGGAGGACCGTAAGGGATATAAAGGTTTCACTGAATACTAAGAGCCTGAAAAACTGCTTGGCTGATTTGACTAATAAAGGCTGGTCTCTAATCAGACTGTATAGAGGTGGGAAAGCTAAACTGAGGAATTACGTCTGACAGAAGAGAAGAAATGACTGCAGTGGCCTTCTCAGACCCTGTAGGAAAGGCCTTTACTTATTCAGTGAAAGTGTCTATTTAGACTAAGAGGTATTTTAGTTTCCTGACTCAGGGCATGTTGAGTAAAGCTAATTTGCCAGTCCTGGGTGGGGGCAAATCCTCAAGCTTGATGCGTAGGGAAGGGAGGGGGCCTAAATAATCCCTGAGGAGTAGTAGAATAGCAGATGGAACACTGAGAAGTTATTTCCTTGAGGATAGATTTCCATGATGGAAAGGAAATGAGAGGTTCTGAGAGGCAGGCTAGTGGCTTATACTATAGCATAGCCTGCCTTTGCTGGTGTGTGGCAATTAGGCCTGGTGGAACTGCCATCAATAAATCAAGTGTGATCAAGGTGAGGAACAGGAAAGAAGGAAATATGGGGAAATGGGGTGAATATCAGGTGGATCAGAGAGATACAGTCATGGGGGTCAGGTGTGGTATCAGGAATAATGTGGGAGGCCAGATTGAAGTCCGGGCCAGGAACAATGGTAATTGTGGGACTTAACAAAGAGTGAGTACAGCTGAAGGAGCCGGGGAGCAGAAAGTATATGCGTCAGGTATGAGGAAGAAAATAGATTTTGGAAGTTATGAGAAATGCAGAGAGTGAGTTGAGCATAGTTTGCGATTTTTAGGGCCTCTAAAAGTATTAAAGCAGTGGCAGCCGCCGCACGCAGACATGAGGGCTAGGCTAAAACAGTAAGGTCAAGTTGTTTGGACAGAAAAGCTACAGGGTGCGGTCCTGGCTCTTATGTAAGAATTCTGACCGCACTAACCATGCCTAGGAAGGAAAGGAGTTGTTTTGTAAGGGATTGAGGTTTGGGAGATTAATCGGACACGATCAGCAGGGAGAGCACATGAGTTTTTACGAGAATTATGCCGAGATAGGTAACAGATGAGGATGAAATTTGGGCTTGACTGAAGTAATGGGGTCTGTCTGTGAAGCCTTGCGGCAGTACAGCCCAGGTAATTTGCTGAGCCTGATGGGTGTCAGGGTCAGTCCAAGTGAAAGTGAAGAGAGGCTGGGATGACGGGTGCAAAGGAATAGTAAAGAAAACATGTTTGAGATCCAGAACAGAATAATGGATTGTGGAGAGAGGTATTGAGGATAGGAGAGTATATGGGTTTGGCACCATGGGGTGGATAGGCAAAACAATTTGGTTGATAAGGCATAGATCCTGAACTAACTTGTAAGGCTCGTCGGGTTTTAGGACAGGTAAAATGGGGGAACTGTAAGAGTTTATAGGCTTTAAAAGGCCATGCTGTAGCAGGCGAGTGATAACAGGCTTTAATCCTTTCAAAGCATGCTGTGGGATGGGATATTGGCATTGAGCGGGGTAAGGGTGATTAGGTTTTAATGAGATGGTAAGGGGTGCATGATCGGTCGCCAAGGAGGGAGTAGAGGTATCTTATACTTGTGGGTTAAGGTGGGGGAATACAAGAGGAGGACGCAAAGGAGGCTTTGGATTGGGAAGAAGGGCAGCAATGAGATGCAGCTGTAGTCCAGGAATAGTCAGGGAAGCAGATAATTTGGTTAAAATATCTTGGCCTAATAAGGGAACTGGGCAGGTGGGGATAACTAAAAAAGAGTGCATAAAACAGTATTGTCTAAGTTGGCACCAGAGTTGGGGAGTTTTAAGAGGTTTAGAAACCTGGCTGTCAATACCCACAACACTTATGGAGGCAAGGGAAACAGGCCCTTGAAAAGAAGGTAATGTGGAGTGGGTAGCCTCCGTATTGATTAAGAAGGGGACGGGCTTACCCTCCCGTGAGAGTTACCTAAAGCTCAGCGTCCGTGATGCTCTACGGGACTTCCGAGGCGATCCGGCAGCGTCAGTCTTTAGCCGCTAAGCCAAGAAGGAGTCAGTCAGAGAGTCTTGGGCCAGAGTTCCAGGGGCTCTGGGAGTGGCTGCCAGGTGAGTTTAACAGTCCGATTTCCAGTGGAGTCCTGCACAGATGGGACATGGCTTAGGAGGAATCCTGGGCTGCGGGCATTCCTTGGCCTGGTGGTCAGATTTCTGGCACTTGTAGCAAGCTCCTGGGGGAGGAGGTTCTGGAGGAACGCCTGGCCGCTGCGGTTCAGGCGTTTGGAAGTTCTCGTGTGCTGGAGATGTGGCTGGGGTTTGTCTCACAGTGGAGGCAAGGAATTGCAACTTTTTTTTATCATTGTACACCTTGAAGGTGAGGTTAATCAAGTCCTGTTGTGGGGTTTGAGGGCCAGATTCCAATTTTTGGAGTTTTATTTAATGTCAGGAGCAGATTGGGTAATAAAATGTATATTGAGAATAAGATGGCCTTTTGACCTTTTAGGGTCTAGGGCTGTAAAGCGTCTCAGGGTTGCTGCCGAATGAGCCATGAACTGGGCTGGGTTTTTATATTTGCTGAAAAAGAGCCTAAACGCTATCTGATTTGGGATAAAGAAAAAGGAGCATTAACCTTGACTATGCCTTTAGCCCCAGCCACCTTTTTAAGAGTAAATTGCTGGGCAGGTGGGGGAGGGCTAGTCATGGAACGAAAGTGTAAGCCGGACCAGGTGTGAGGAGGGGAGGTGATAAAAAGATTATAGGGTGGAGGAGCGGAGGCTGAGGAAGAATTGGGACCTAGCTTGGCCTGGCGAGGAGGGGAGGGGTCAGATGGGTCTGTAGAAAAGGAAGATTAGAAAGACTCAGCGACGCTTGGGGTTGGGACTGAGGGGACAGGCGGGAGGGAAAGAAGGAAGATTTGGGATGAGTTGCACTGGGCACAGAGACTAGGAAGGGACTGATGTGTAAAAGAATGCCTGGATGTCAGGCACCTCAGACCATTTGCCCATTTTATGACAAGAATTATTTAGATCTTGTAGGATGGAAAAATTGAAAGTGCCATTTTCCGGCTATTTGGAACTACTGTCAAGTTTGTATTGGGGTCAAGCGGCATTGCAGAAGAAAATAAGATGCTTAGATTTTAGGTCAGGTGAGAGTTGAAGAGGTTTTAAGTTCTTAAGAATACAGGCTAAGGGAGAAGGAGGAGGAATGGGAGGTGGAAGGTTGCCCATAGTGAAGGAGGCAAGCCAAGAGAAAAGAGTAGAGACACGGAGAAGGGGTGGGGGCTTCTTGCCCTCCAGAAAAGCAGAGAAAGGGTTGGGGCACGGAAATAAGGGATTGAGGCACAGAGATAAGAGCTTGGGGTGCAGAAATAAGGGATTGGGGCACAGAGATAAGAGGTCGGGGTGCGGAAATAAGGGATTGGGGCACAGAGATAAGAGGTCAGGGTGCAGAAATAAGGGATTGGGGGTTCTTGCCCCCTAGAAAAGCGGGACTTGCCGCTAAGGGTGAAGGAGAAGGGGTTGAGGGGTACTTGCCCCTCCCTCAGAAAAGCGGGACTTGCCGCTAAGGGTGAAGGAGAAGGGGTTGAGGGGTACTTGCCTCTCCCCCAGAAAAACAGAGAAGGGGTAGAGAGAAGGAGAGAAGGGGTTGGGGGACTTGCCGCTAAGGGTGAAGGACCAAGGCAGGTGTCCCTGCATGGTCTGACACCTTTGAAACGTGGGTGAATCAAATACCAAGGGAAGGCTGCCTTCCCAGTCCGTGACCGGTGCCGGAGTTTTGGGTCCATGGATAAAACGTGTCTCCTTTGTCTCTACCAGAAAATGAAAGGAATTGAAATTAAGAGAAGGGAGAGATTGAAGTGTGGCACCAAGATTGAAAGGAGAAAGAGGTTGAGGGATAGTGAGGGAGGTTGGAGAAGAGAGTAAAAAGAGGCCGCTTACCGGATTTGGTATTGGTGAGATGTTTCTTGGGCTGGTGGGTCTGAGGACCTGAGGTCGTAGGTGGATCTTTCTCGTGGAGCAAAGAGTAGGAGGACGGGGGATTGATCTCCCAAGGGAGGTCCCCCGATCCGAGTCACGGCACCAAATTTCATGCGCGTCCGTGTGAAGAGACCACCAAACAGACTTTGTGTGAGCAACATGGCTGTTTACTTCACCTGGGTGCAGGTGGGCTGAGTCCGAAAAGAGAGTCAGCAAAGAGTGGTGGATTATCATTAGTTCTTAATAGGTTTTGGGATAGGCGGTGAAGTTAAGAGCAATGTTTTGCGGGCAAGGGCGGATCTCACAAAGTACAGTCTCAAGGGTGGGGAGAATTACAAAGAACCTTCTTAAGGGTGGGGGAGATTACAAAGTACATTGATCAGTTAGGGTGGGGCAGGAACAAATCACAATGGTGGAATGTCATCAGTTAAGGCTATTTTTACTTCTTTTGTGGATCTTCAGTTACTTCAGGCCATCTGGGGTGTATATGTGTAAGTCACAGGGGATGCGATGGCTTGGCTTGGGCTCAGAGGCCTGACACTTTATCTAAAGTGTTGACATATACACCCATGCATGTAAAATTACTTAATCACAGGAGAGATTTTATTTGTTTGAAGACCTAAGGCTTTCTTTCTTTTTTTTTTTTTTTTGCTAAGTCAAATTTGCCATCTATACCATTGATCCTCACGTAGGAAAATGTTTGTCTTGTGCTGTCTCTAAATAGCCACTAGATATTGCTAAAGGGCTGGGGGAAGAAAAGAATCTTAGTTTTCATCCAAGGCTTCTGAGTTACTGAATTTTACAGTTCAAGGGAAGCTTAGTGATGTTGGAAATAGGATAAAAGCCTCAACATAAAAATGGGAAGTATATCTTCAAAAAGATAAGAAGGGTAGTAATACTGACTAAGGAATACTGAATATTTAAAGGCAGTGTTGGTGGTTGGGCACAGTGTGGCTCATGCCTGTAATCCCAGCACTTTGGGAGGCTGAGGCAGGCCGATCACCTGAGGTCAGGAGTTCAGGACCAGCCAGGCCAACATCGTGAAACCCTGTCTCTACTAAAAATACAAAAATTAGGCGGGCATGGTGGCACGCACCTGTAATCCTAGCTATTCCAGAGGCTGAGGCAGGGAGAATCACTTGAACCCGGGAGGCAGAGGTTGCAGTGAGCCGAGATCGTGCCACTACACTCCAGCCTTGGTAACAGAGCAAGACTCTGTCTAAAAAAATTAAATAAATACATAAAGGCAATGTTGGCATAGTTGAAATTGTGCATTAGCATTTTGACACCTACTTGTCAACTAGATAGCAATGTCAAATCTTTAGAGATTATCCCTCCCGCAGCATGACACTAGACTGAAGGTTCAGATCAGTTTTCAAAAAACTGTGCAAGCATTCTAGACATTATTTAAAAATCACCATCTTTTGATTATGAATGTATTGCATTAATGTTTAAGCAATTATGGAAATGTAGAAAATTATTATTATTATTTTGAGAGAGAGTTGTGCTCTGTCATGCAGGCTGGAGTGCAGTGGCTCGATCTTGGCTCACTGCAGTCTTCGTCTCCCAGGTTCAAGTGATTCTTCTTCTTCAGCCTCCTGAGTAGCTGCGATTACAGGCATGTGGCACCATGCCCAGCTAATTTTTTGTATTTTTAGTAGAGATGGGTTTTCGCCATGTTGGCCAGGCTGGTCCCGAACTCCAGACCTCCAGTGATGTGGCCACTTCGGCCTCCCAAACTGCTGGGATTACAAGTGTGAGCCACCATGCCCAGCCCATGGGAAATGTAGAAAATTATAATACAGAACTCCATCACTCAGGGTGACTATATAGTATAGTACATAATTAATATTAATATACTGTATATAATTAATACATACTATATAAGTTAACATATTGTATGTTAGTGTTGTATAGTATATATATGGTTTACTTTATAATTAACATACATAATAACATCTACTATATGTATATCTTCATCCTGTGGAAGCAATGAAGAATAATAACAAGAAAACCACCCTGTGATGCACAATACAATTCAAGGCAGAGGCCATTACCAATGTTTTTGAGTCCCCTGAGACTTCTTCCCCACTCCGTTTATCTGCCTCTCCCAAGAAGTAATTGCTACTCTAAAATTTTGTTTATAATGTATTCCTTTTATTTCAAGTTTTACCACAAATAAAAGGGTCCTAAATAACGTATTA
Organism: Pan paniscus; assembly: GCF_029289425.2. NCBI lineage: Eukaryota > Metazoa > Chordata > Mammalia > Primates > Hominidae > Pan > Pan paniscus. The sequence continues at coordinate 44,920,043 of NC_073260.2, forward strand.
TTTGTTTTTTTTGTTTTTAACTTTGTAAGAATGATTTCTAAGATTCATCCATGTTGATATATCTTCACTCATTTTCTCAGTCATAAGATACCCTGTCACATAAAGTACTGCAATTTATCTGTCCATTCTCCTCTTGATGAATATTTAGATCTACTCCCTCCATGTAAGGACAATTGGGTTGTTTCTACTTTTGACTGTTATAAAAAATGCTGTGCATGTCTCCTGGGTGTCCTGTAGGGGTTTTTCTAGGAGTGGAATTACTAGGTTGTAGGATGCATGTTCAATTTAGGAGATGCTGCCTAACTGCTTCCACAGTGCTGGTGTCACTATTCCTGCGAGTGGTGTGGGAGAGTTCCTGCTGCTCTGTGACCCAACCAGCACTTGCTGGTCTTGGACTTTTAAATTGTTGTCGATCTGCTAATTATGAAATTGCATCTTATTATGGTGTTAATTTGCATTTCTATCATTTCATCTTTTATTTATTTATTTATTTATTTATGAGATGGAGTCTCACTGTGTCGCCCAGGCTGGATTGCAGTACCACAATCTCGGCTTATGGCATCCTCCGCCTGCCAAGTTCAACCGATTCTTGTGCCTCAGTCTCCCAAGTAGGTGGGATTACTGGTATGCATCACCATGCCTGGCTAATTTTTGTCGTTTTTGTAGAGATGAGGTTTTGCCATGTTGACCAGGTGGGTCTTGAACTCTTAACCTCAGGCGATCCATCTGCCTTGGCCTCCTAAAATGCTGGGATTACAGGTGTGAGCCACTGCACCTGGCCGATTTCACCTTTTAATATGGTATCAGTCATATATATGTTTTTTCTTCTTTGAAATGCCTATTTAAGGCGCTTCCCCAATTTTTACTGGGTTGTTCATCTTTTTCTTATTGATGTTGATGTACAGGTTTTTTTTTTTTTTTTTAAGCAGAGTCTCACTCTCAAGCTGGAGTGTAGTGGCACAATCATGGCTCACTGCAGCCTCAACCTTCCTGGCTTATGCGATCCTCCCACCTCAGCCTCCCAAGTAGCTGCGACTACAGGTATGCATCACTATGCCCGGTTAATTTGGTATAATTTGTGTAGAGATGGGATCTTACAGTGTTGCCTAGGCTGGTCTGGAACTCCTGGGCTCAAGCAGTCCACCTGCCTTGGCCTTCAAAGTGCTGGGATTACAGGCATGAGCTACGGCACCTGGCTAGGTATTCTTTATATATTCTGGGTTTTAGTCTTTTCCTAGTTATATGTGTTTTAAGTATCTTCTTCTAATTGGGAAAGAGAATGGTGTCTTTGGATAAACAGAAGTTCTTAATTTTCACGTTGTGCAATTTATTAATTTTTTTGTTGTTAAACAATAAATATTAATGTAAAAAAATGAATTGTCTGTCGTGGCGTAGGCCTGCCCCAGGAGGGCGTCATATTACCACATGATTTGTGTGCAGTTATTCAATCTTGACTGGTGTGTGTATGATGATTTTGTATCTTGTTTAAGAAGTCTCTCCTTGGCTGGGCACGGTGGCTCATGCCTGTAATCCCAGCACTTTGGGAGGCCAAGGCAGGTGGATCATGAGGTCGGGAGATCGAGACCATCCTAACATGGTGAAACCCCTTCTCTACAAAAAAAAATACAAAAAATTAGCCAGGTGTGGTGGCATGCTTCTGTAGTCCCAGCTACTTGGGAGGCTGAGGCAGGAGAATTGCTTGAGCCTGGGAGGCAGAGGTTGCAGTGAGCTGAGATCGCGCCACTTCTCTACAGCCTGGGTGACAGAGTGAGACTCTGTCCCCACACCCTCGCCCAAAAAAAAGTCTCTCCTTGTCTGAATTTATAAAGATATTCTATTATGTTAAATTGAAAGTTCTGAATAAGGCACCAAGAAACAATAGGTATCATATACTGTAATTAACTGTGAGATCAACCACCCTACAGAAATTTAAACACAAGATGACCAACAGCCATCATCTATACTGAGGACATTAAATGTTTGAGAGAGGAGAGATGTGCAGGGGATTTTTGTGATGATTTATTTAGAGAAATCTTCAGGTGGGCTGCTGGTAAGCTGTGACTTGTCTCTCTCCCCCAGTCAAGTCTAGTGAAAGGGGTTTCAGTAGAATCTCTTGAAGGCTTGACGTGTCTTCTGCATTTAGGGACACAGAAGACTGGTATCTGATTCACACCTGAGAAACCTAATGGATAAGAAACTATGATTGGCTCTGATCATAAATGGTGTGATGGTAGAGCAAAGAGAATGATCAGTGTGCACTGCCAGAATTTATTCAGCCAACAAGTATTCCTTACAAGCTACATAGGAGATATGCTCAAGTGAGAACCAGCCTGGTTAAATCCTGTTGACAGGACAGATTGAAAGGTGAACAGCCCTCAGTAGAGAAAATGGAGATGGACTTTGCGTTCTGTATTCCAAGGATGAAATAAAGAATCTTTAAGGCTGGGCAAGGTGGCTCACGCCTGTAATCCCAGCACTTTGGGAGGCCAAAGTGGGTGGATTACCTGAGGTCAGGAGTTCGAGACCAGCCTGACCAACATAGTGAAACCCTGTCTCTGTTTAAAAAAGATACAAAAAATTAGCCAGACGTGGTGGTGCATGCCTGTAAATCCCAGCTACTTGGGAGGCTAAGGCAGGAGAATTGCTTGAATCCAGGAGGCAGAGGTTACAGTGAGCCGGGATCATGCCATTGCACTCCAGCCTGGGCAAAAAGAGCAAAACTCTGGCCAGGCACGGTGGCTCACACCTGTAATCCCAGCACTTTGGGAGGGTGAGGCAGGCAGATCACCTGAGGTTGGGAGGTCGAAACCAGCCTGAACAACATGGAGAAACCTCTTCTCCACTGAAAAGGCAAAATTAGCTGGGCATGGTGGCCTATGCTTGTAATCCCAGCTACCGGGGAGGCTGAGGCAGGACCCAGGAGGCGGAGGTTGCAGTGAGCTGAGATCACGCCCACTGCACTCCAGCCTGGGCAACAAGAGCGAAACTGCATCTCAAAAAAAAAAAAAAAAAAAAAAAAAAAATTCCTTTCTCCCAGATGAAGGGAACTGAATGTGAAGGATTACCCATCAGTGGTAGGTCAGGTCTCTAAAGGCATTACAAAATTCCCTTATGATAGAGTCAGCTTTAAACCAATGCCAGACTCAAGAGGATGCAAAACTGCCTTAGAACAATACTACTCAGACAGATGTGTGCTGGTAAATGTTAAACAACCAGGGGGAAGTTGTTAAACAAAAACTTATTTAGTGACACGTGTTAAAGCACAGTAAGGAAGACATTGTTCAGGACCACTGCAATAAGGTCTCGTAGTGGGGGACAGAGATTGGTTTCAACCCCGGAACACAGCATAGGCAAGTGGGCATTTATAGCCAAGGAGCAGGGTGTGGTCAGTGGATTGAAAATTACTAAGAGGTAAAACATCAAGGGTAAGATTTTGGCTAAGCCAGCCTAATGATATTCTTGCTAAAGACAGGCCAGTGTGATCAGTCCTCACCTGGAGAAACCTCAACAGATATCAGGGGTGATCGGGAATTTGCAATTCAGTTATTACATAGAGTCATTAATGCACATAAAATTACAATTAAATAAATTGTATTTAAAGTAAATGCAATAAACACTAAAAACTCATCACTTCCTGATTATTTTGCTACATTTTACTCAGGGGTCAGTGGAGGAGGAGAGCGAGGAAATTAAGTCTGAAAAGTTCTTGCTAAACTGACTTAGCAGGGCTCTTTGCTAAAACTGGATTTTACGACGTCTCTCTAAGATGGACCTAGGGGAAGGCTCAGAAGCCTGACTAAAGTTTGACTAAGCAAAGAATCTTTGTCAGGGGATAGCCCTGATTTGTGGCATTTGAAGATTTTTGTGGTGTAAATGTTCTAAAATTATTTCCTTACATTATTATTTGTTTCTTTCCTGGCTCTCCTCCTCCACTGACCCCAGCGTAAAATGTAGCAAAATAATTAGGAAGTGAAGAGTTTTTAGTATTTATTGCATTTATTTTAAATACAATTTATTTAATTACAATTCTATGTGCATTAATGGCTCTATGTAATAACTGAAATACAAATTCCTGAAAGTTTAACAGTCAGTTCTTACAAGCTGCTAGGAGCTGGCTCCAGTTCACCACTGACACCACTCTAGTAAGAACTTTCCTGCCTTCTTGTCTCCATCTCTCTGTCCTCCCCACACTCCAATACTAGAAGGGTCAGACTTCGTGGTTAGCTAAGAGGAGGAGGAGAACCAGGAAAGAAGAAATAATAATGTATATAATAAGTTTTAGCAGAGAACTGAGACATTCTCTGAAAGCCCTACTTGAAAGTCAGTCCTTTATTCAACAATATAGACATTATATTAGAGAACCATGTAAAAGGTTGGAGGAGGGCAGTAAGGAAGAAAGACAAGGGAAAACATATGTTGATGGCCGGGCCCAGTGGCCCACACATGTAATCCCAGCACTTAGTGAGGTCGAGGCTGGCGGATCACTTGGGGTCAGGAGTTTGAGACCAGCCTGGGTAACATGGTGAAACGCTGTCTCTACTAAAAATACAAAAATTAGCTGGGAGTGGTGGTGCATGCCTATAATCTTGGCTACTCGGGCGGCTGAAGCAGGAGAATCACTTGAACCCAGGAAGCAGAGGTTGCAGTGAGCCAAGATTGTGCCACTGCATTCCAGCCTGGGCCACAGATCTAGACTCTGTCTTAAAAAATGAATAATAATGTCCATTCTACATGGGCTTATGTTAATTGTGATTGCATTGCCTGTGCATAACCCACCTGAGTTACTGCAGACAGCATTGGCTGACTGCTGCTTCACTGCTTGTGTAATGATTAACTAGGACTCAACTTTGAACTGCAATAAAGAAATCACATTCTTCTCTTTGCTAGGATGTAGTTCCAAATGAAGAGGTAGCTTTGGTTTTATGGCATTCAATGCCTGTGCCGTAGTGGTTCATCTTTATACCTGGTGTGGCCTTTCTTCTCTGTCTAGAAAACTGCTCCTTCAATCTTCCCTCATCTTGTTTAATGCTTTCCTTGACTGAGCCACATCTCCCCTTTTGTAATCATTGTCTACCACGTGATGTTTTAAACTAAAGAACACACATTCACATTTTTTTCCTACTACAGACGATGTGAGATGAGACTGACATCCACAATATAGTCTAATTATATTTAATCAATAATTAACTCTGACAGCTGTCATCTATCAGGGAACATGTGTGATTGTTTTTAAAGTAAGTGGAGGCACTAAATCAATTAAATGAGGAAAGGCTTTTTTTTTTTTAAAAATACTTTAGGTTCTGGGATACATGTGCAGAACATGCAGGTTTGTTACATAGGTATATATGTGCCATGGTGGTTTGCTGCACCCATCAACCCGTCATCTACATTACGTATTTCTCCTAATGCTATCCCTCCCTTAGCCCACCACCCCACAACAGGCCCCAGTGTGTGATGTTCCCCTTTCTGTGTCCATTTGTTATCATTGTTCAACTGCCACTTATGAGTGAGAACATACGGTGTTTGGTTTTCTGTTCCTGTGTTAGTTTGCTAAGAATGATGGTTTCTAGCTTCATCCATGTCCCTGCAAAGGACATGAACTCGGCCTTTTTTTATGGCTGCATAGTATTCCATGGTGTATATGTACCACATTTTCTTAATCCAGTCTATCATTAATGGGCATTTGGGTTGGTTCTAGGTCTTTGCTATTGTGAACAGTGCTGCAATAAACATACATGTGCATGTGTCTTTATAGTAGAATGATTTATAATCCTTTGGATATATATCCAGTAATGGGATGCTGGGTCAGATGATATTTCTGGTTCTAAATCCTTGAGGAATCACCACACTGTCTTCCACAATGGTTGAACTAATTTATACTCCCACCAACAGTGTAAAAGCATTCCTGTTTCTCCACATCATCTCCAGCATCTGTTGTTTCCTGACTTTTCAATGATCGCCATTCTAACTGGCATGAGATGGTATCTCATTGTGGTTTTGATGTGCATTTCTCTAATGACCAGCGATGATGAGCTTTTTTTCATGTTTTTGGCCACATAAATGCCTTCTTGTGAGAAGTGTCTGTTCATATCCTTTGCACACTTTTTGATGTTTTTTTCCTTGTAAATTTGTTTAAGTTCCTTGTAGATTCTGGATATTAGCCCTTTGTCAGATGGATAGATTGCAAAAATTTTCTCCCTTTCAGTAGGTTGCCTGTTCACTCTGATAATAGTTTCTTTTGCTGTACAGAAGGTGTAAGGATGGGGTCCAGTTTCAGTTTTCTACATACGGCTAGCCAGTCTTTCCAACACTATTTATTAAATAGGGACTCCTTTCCCTATTGCTTGTTTTTGTCAGGTTTGTCAAAGATCAGATGGTTGTACATGTGTGGTGTTATTTCTGAGGCCTCTGTTCTGTTCCATTGGTCTATGTATCTGTTTTGCTACCAGTACTGTGCTGTTTTGGTTACTGTAGCTTTGTAGTGTAGTTTGAAGTCACACAGCATGATGCCTTCAGCTTTGTTCTTTTTGCTTAGGATTGTCTTGGCTATACAGGCTCTTTTTTGGTTCCATATGAAATTTAAAGTAGTTTTTTTTCTAATTCTGTGAAGAAAGTCAATGGTAGCTTTATAGGAATAGCATTTAATCTATAAATTACTTTGAGCAGTATGGCCATTTTCACGATATTGATTCTTCCTATCCATGAGCATGGAATGTTTTCCATTTGTTTGTGTCCCCTTTTATTTCCTCTAGCAGTGGTTTGTAGTGCTTAAACTTGGAATCAATTCCCCATGTAAACTGAAGGATGACTGTATAAAGAAAATATTTTCTGTAATAGGAAAATGGTGCTATGTATTAGCTTAAAATTGCAGGAAGAAATGACTAAGTATTCCTTCTTTTCTTGAGGCTTTAAGTAGGAATCCATTTCCTTGCATTTTACAGTTTGTAAAGACTGCTCGAATTCTTTATTTCATGCCCCCACCCACCTTTCATTTTCATTTTCTTTTCTTTTCTTTTTTTATTAAGTTTAAGTCCGGGTACATGTGCAAGATGTGCAGGTTTGTTACATAGTTGAACGTGTGCCATGATGGTTTGCTGCCCCTGTTAACCCATCACCTAGGTATTAAGCCCAGCATGCATTAGCTATTTTTCCTAATGCTCTTCCCCTGACCTACTCCATCACCCAACAGGCCCCAGTGTGTGTTGTTCTGCTCCCTGTGTCCATGTGTTCTCATTATTTAGCTCCCACTCATAAGCGAAAACATGGTGTTTGGTTTTCTGTTCCTGCATTAGTTTGTTGAGGATAATGGCTTCCAGCTCCATCCATGTCCCTGCAAAGGACATGATCTCTTTCCTTTTTATGGCTGCATAGTATTCCATGGTGTATATGTACCACATTTTCTTTATCCAGTCTATTATTGAGGGGCACTAGAGTTGATACCATGTGTTTGCAATTGTGAGTAGCAATAGCTAATATTTTTAAATAATATATAAATTATTATAGTCATACTGGAAACCTGTAAAAATGATCGCGCCACTGCACTCCAGCCTGGGTGACAGAGCCAGACTTAAGTCTCAAAAAAAAAAAAAAAACCTTCATAATTAACAAATGGGATTCTCAGGAAGAGATGGTGGAGGTAATGTCCCCTCTGCCCTGCAACTACAAAGAGTGAATTTTTTTCTATTTAATAATCTAGCTTAAGGAATCATATCTGACAATCTGTTTAATTGATCACCGTCACAAGACAATCTTATTTTCCTGTGCAAAATAAAGATTGTGTGAATATTCCTAATTGTTACCAATTTGTTTTGTTCCATTAAATGTAATCTTCAGAGTATAATTTGAAAAATGGGCCTTGAAAATTATCAAAATATATCAGAATCTGTTGCACTGTCTTGCAAAAATAAACTTCAAACAAACCTGTAATTCTTAGCAGTCATCAAACTGACAATTTACAATATAAAAAAATTATATCATAATAGCAATTTTATAAATAAAATCTCGATATTCTTAAATAATAGAAATCCTATTAATACTGGTCCACCAAACTGTAATAGGATCACTGACAATTTTCCTCTTCTTTCACATATTTCTTAAGGGAAAAAAGCCTGTATTAAATATTTCTTATTTTAAGGAAAATTGATGACTTGTCTCATTTAAATGAACACGGTTTATCAGTAATATATCTTACAGCTTCCTAAGATAAAACATGTAAAATACTTACCACAATCTTCAACAAGTTTGAAGTAGCACAGTATAACAGGAAAGCAAAGGTTTTGAAGTCATCACACAGGTCTGGGTTCAAACACCAGTACCAGCCACACTTCTGTGGAATTTACTTAACTTTCCTGAGCTTCAGCTACAAAGCACTCAATGCCTAGCACATACAAGTTACTCAGTAAGTGTAATTTCTGCTGTTTATACCATTTTAATAAAATCTTCATATAAGGCAATATTTTAACTTCCCATGATAAAGCTTCCAATTAATATGGAAGTTCATATTCCAGTAGTTCTTAATCAGTTACTTTCTTGATACCATGAAAGTCATTTCCCTTTTTTTCTAAAACCAAAAGGTATATTTACTTTCAATTATATAAAATGAGTTTTGGCTAAATGAATAAAGAGGAAAAAAGAAGTTAAAAGTTAGTGATTTTAAACATCCCAAAGTTAGAACTGTCGAAGATTCATGGCTTAAACTTCCAGAGAAGCATGGTCAAGAGAGCTGGAAAAGACCTATATCTGTGCTGTCCAATATGGTAGCCACATATCATGTATGTTACCTGAAAGGTGAACAGTTAACTGAGGAACTAAATTTTAAATGTTATTTAACTTTAACTAACTTAAATATAAGTTTAGCCACATGTGACTAATGGTACCATGTTAGCCAGTAGCTCTAGAGCCAATATTAACATCAAATGGGCTAGACAGAGGAGTTGGGTGATTTATCAGTTCAGTTGCTTCAAACATAGAACCTTATTTTAAGTATGTGTAGATTCAAGCAATTCAAGTAAGTATGGGTCTGCCTATGCTCACTCAACCAATTCCTTCTCACACTGGTTTCCCAGCAATAGAGAAGAATCACAGTTGATGAAGCCCAGAAGTTAAGCATCAGCCCCTGTGCTCAAGAATGGTCACACTGGAATCTCTAATATGTATACAGGCAGACTCGGTCTGTGGTGTCAGAAGATGGCTTCTATCCTGTAAATGATTCTGAACTTCAGTGCTTCACAAGAGGAACATCTAAATGATTATAACTGGGGTCAGCAAACTCAACTCTTGGGTCAAATCCTGACCACAACCTGCTTTTTTGTTGTCGATTTTTTGTTTTTGAGACAGGGTCTTGTTGCCCAGGCTGGAGTGCAGTGGCACAATCATAGCTCACTGCCACCTTGACCTTCTGGGCTCAAGCAATCCTCCCACCTCAGCCTCCCAAGCAGGTGGGACTATAAGCATGTGCCACCATGCAAATTTACTTTTTCTAGAGATGAGGAAGATTATAGGAACATGGTCATGCCCATTTGTTTTGTCTCTTGCTGTCTAAAAGCAGAGGTAAGTAGTTGTGACAGAGACTGTAACAACCCTCAAAACCTAAAATATTTACAATATGGACCTTAAAAAACAGAAAAAAAAAACTTTGCGGACACTTACGAATCAAAGGATAGGAGAGATTTCAGGGGACCCACAGGTTTAGGTTTTAAGAATAAAGAAGAAGTCCCCTTCTGTTTTTGGTCTTAGGTGATCCTATAATTGGGACCAAAAGGGGAATAAACAGAGCTTCAACTGTTAACGGAAAAATGAACAAACAGAAACCTCCCTAAGCTCTAGCAGCTGCAATGTGAGTTAGATACTTCCTTTGACACAATGCAACAATGGTTCCCAAACTCCATTACACAGTGAAATCACTCAGAAATTTATTATTTATTTATTTATTTATTTTTAAATTTTTTTGAGATGGAGTCTTGCTCTGTAGCCCAGCCTGGAGTACAGTGGTGCGATCTCGGCTCACTGCAAGCTCCAAGCTCTGCCTCCTGGGTTGGCCATTCTCCTGCCTCAGCCTCCTGAGTAGCTGGGATTACAGGTGCCTGCCACTATGCCCGGCTAATTTTTTTGTATTTTTAGTAGAGATGGGGTTTCACCATGTTAGCCAGGATGGTCTCAATCTCCTGACCTTGTAATCTGTCCGCTTTGGCCTCCCAAAGTGTTGGGATTACAGGCGTGAGCCACTGCACCCAGCCATCACTTGTAAATTTATTAAAACAAAAAACACACAATGCTAGTGACTGGCTTTTATCACAGTCATGACTTAATTAGTAACTTGGGTATGGAGAGTTTTTAAAGTTCTCTAGGTGATTTTCATAAGCAGCAAAATTTAAGAACCACTAACCAGCAGATCAAGTTGTAGTGCTGAGGTTAACAAGCTGGCCCCAGAGTGGCTGCAGGTGCTTCCCGCTACTGCCTATTATTTTCATTCACATTAGGGTTATAACTCAGAGGTGAGATTCCTTAGTAGAAACTACAAGTGATTTAAATTGCTTTAGGACCTGACCCAGGTAAGAAAAGATGAGAATAATATTATTAATTTTTTTTTTTTTTTTGAGACAGAGTCTTGCTCTGTCACCCACAGTGGAGTGCAATGGCGTGATCACAGCTCACTGCAGCTGTGACCTCCTGGGCTCAAGGGATCCTCCCACCACAGCCCCCAAGCAGCTGGCACTACAAGGCCATGCCACCATGCCAGGCTAATTTTTTTACTTTGTAGAGATGGGGGTCATCATACGTTGCCCAGGCAGGTCTCAAACTCCTGGGCTCAAGCAATCTTTTCTCTTCCCAAAGTGCTGGGATTACAGGTGTGAGCCACAACACCTGGCCCACCCTGGGGAATTATTTTAAAATATAAAAATAGAAATGCAAGTACCACTTCTAATTTCTAGAAGATGGAGTAGATATGCTTTTCCCTATTCCTCCCTCTAAGTACAACTAAAAACCCAGACATTGTAAATTAAAGAAATATAAGAAGACTGAAGGGTAGAGAGAAGTCAGGCTAGTTAGGGACTTTAGGACTCAAAGACTGATATGGTGGTGAATTCTCTCAATAACTGACAGACCAACTAGGCAGGAAATCAAGGATATAGAAGGACTTAACACCATCAACCAACAAGAGGTAATTAACATTTATACAACACTCCACCCAACATCAGAATGTACATTCTTTTCAAGTGCCCATGAAACATATATCAAGATTGGCAGGGCACGGTGGCTCACGCCTGTAATCCCAGCACTTTGGGAGGCTGAGGCGGCCAGATCACCTGAGGTCAGGAGTTCGAGACCAGCCTGGTCAACATGATGAAACCCCGTCTCTACTAAACTACAAAAAATTACCGGGCATGGTGGTGGGTGCCTGTACTTCTAGCTACTCAGGAGAGGAAGGAGAAGTGCTTGAACCCAGCAGGTGGAGGCTGCAGTGAGCCAACATAGCACCATTGGACTCCAGCATGGGTGGCAGAGTGAAACTCCGTCTCAAAAAAAGAAGAAGAAGAAAAAAAAAGAAACATATACCAAGACAGACCATATCTTTGGCCATCAAACAAACCTGAAGAAATTTAAAAGAACTCAAATCATACAGCATATATTCTCCAACTACAATTCAACAAAAAATAACAGAAAAATTTCCAAATACTTGTATACTAAACATCACACTTCTAAATTATCCATGGATTGAAGAATCTCAAAGAAAAAATTTTTTAAATACACTGAACTGAATGAAAATAAAAATACAACATATTGAAATTTGTGAGACAAAGCTAAAGAAATGCTGAGAGGAAAATTTAGAGCAGCAAATAGCTACATTAGAAACAGGAAATATCTCAAATCAATAATCTCAAAAATTGAGATTAAGAAGAGAAACATAGGCCAGGCACAGTGGCTCACGCCTGTAATCCCAGCACTTTGGGAGGCCGAGGTGGGCAGATTACTAGAGTTTAGGAATTCAAGCTAGCCTGAGCAAAATAGTGAAACCCTGTCTCTACAGAAATATAAAAATTTAGCTGAGTGTGGTGGCGTGTGCCTGTAGTCCCGGCTACTTAGAAGGCTGAGGAGAAAGGATAGCTTGAGCCCAGGAGGTCAAGGCTGCAGTCAGCCTCATGATCATGCCCACTGTGCTCCAGCCTGGGCAACTGAGACCGTGTCTTTAAAAACAAAAACAAACAAAACAAAAGGCTGGGCGTGGTGGCTCATGCCTGTAATCCCAGCATTTTGTGAGGACAAGGCATGCAGAGCACTTGAGGTCAGGAATTCAAGACCAGCCTGGCCAACATGGTGAAACCCCTACTAAAAAATACAAAAATTAGCTGGGTGTGGTGGCGTGTGCCTGTAATCCCAGCTACTTGGGAGGCTGAGGCAGGAGAATTGTTTGAACCCAGGAGGCAGAGGCTGCAGTGAGCCAAGTTTGTGCCACCACACTCCAGCATGGGTGACAGAGTGAGACTCTGTCTCAAAAAAAAAATTATTATTATTAAATAAATAACAAAAACAAGCAGTAAGAAGGATATAACAGGGAGCAGAAATCAATGACTTTGAAAACAGAAAAACAATAGAACATATCAATGATACAAAAAAAGCTGGTTCTTTTTTTTTTTTTGAGATGGAGTCTCGCTCTGTTGCCCAGGCTGGAGTGCAGTAGCTGGATCTCAGCTTACTGCAAGCTCTGCCTCCTGGGTTCATGCCATTCTCCTGCCTCAGCCTCCCAAGTAGCTGGGACTACAGGCGCCCACCACCACGTTCGGCTAATTTTTTGTATTTTTAGTAGAGACGGGGTTTCACTACGTTAGCCAGGATGGTCTCGATCTCCTGACCTCGTGATCCGCCCACCTCGGCCTCCCAAAGTGCTGGGATTACAGGCGTGAGCCACCGCGCCTGGCCAAAAAGCTGATTCTTTAGTGAAATTGGCAAACCTCTAGAAAAAGACAAAGAGAAGATGCAAAATTACCAGTATCAGGACTGAAAAGAGATATCACAAGAGACCCCATAGGATAGATATACCATCCTCCATGATATGATTATTTCACATTGTATACCTATATCAAAACATCTCATTTATCCCATAAGTAGATACACCTAGTATGTACCCACAAAAATTAAAAATTAAAACAGACCCTACAGACATCAAAAGAATAAGGGAATACTACCAAAAACCTTATACATATAAATTTGATAAGACAAAATGGACCAATTCCTCAAAAAGCAAGTTACCACAATTCATGCACTATGAAATAGATAATATGAATAGCCCTGTAACTATTAAAGAAGTTTAATTCATAATAATTCACAATTTTAAGACTTCCAAAAGAGAAATCTCCAGGCCCAGAGGTTTCACTGGAGAATTCTACCAAACACTTAGAGAAGAATTAACACCAATTTTATACAATCTCCTCCAGAAAATAGAAGAGGAGGAAACACTTCCTAGTTCATTTTATAACCTAGTATTACTCTGATACAAAAACTAGACAAAGATGGTACAAACAAGAAAACTTTTTTCTTTTCAAAGAAAATGATCAGAGATAAAGAGGGGAATTACAAAATGATAAAGGAATCAGTACTCTGTGAAAATAAAATACTAAACGTCTGCACCTAACTATAAAGTGTCAAAATATGTAAGCCGAAAATGGATAGAACTGCAAGATGAATCCACTATTATCACTGCAGACTTTAATATATCCATTTCTCAGAAATGGACAGATGCAGCAGGCAGAAAATCAGTAAGAATATAGTTGAACTTAATAGCACAATTAACAAACTGGATATAACCTGACTCTACAGACTACTTCAACCAAAAATAGCAGACAACATTTTTTTTCAAGCTTACATGGTGCATTCATCAAGACAGACCACATTCTGGGCCATGAAACACACCTTGACAAATGTAAAAGGGAAATCATACAATGTTCTGCTCTCTTACAATAATGGAATTAAACTAGAAATCAGTAACAGAAAGATAGCTGGAAAATCTCAAAACACTTGGAAATTAAACAAAGCACTTTTAAATAATACAGTAGTCGAAGAAATCTCAAGAGAAAGTTAAAAATATTTAGAACTTGAAGTGACATGAGTTTTTAATAAAAAAGAGTAGAGAGAAATATTTGGAACTAAATCAAAATCAAAATGAAGCATCATAAACACCTCATTATATACTGGGATTTATTACTTCAGAGTATTATATAAATTACTTATTTATTTATTTAGAGATGGGGTCTTACTCTGTTGCCCAGGATGGTGTGCAGTGGTGCAATCATAGCTCACTGCAGCCTTGACCTTCTGGGCTTAAGTGATCCTCCTGCTTCAACCTCCTGAGTAGCTGGGACTACAGGCGCGTGCCACTATGTCCACCTCATTTTTATATTTTTGGTAGAGATGGGCTTTTGCCACATTGTCCAGGCTGGTCTTGAACTCCTGGGCTCAAGCGATCAGCCTTCCTCAGCCTCCCAAAGTGCTAGGATTACAAGTGTGAGCCATCACGCCTAGCCATAAATATAATTTAAATCAAGCCAACATTAAGTATGACAGGGGAGCTCATTATTTGTGTATTAATAACTTTTTTTGAGACAGAGTCTCACTCTGTCACTCTGTCACCCAGGCTGGAGTGCAGTGGCGCAATCTCAGCTCACTGCAAGCTCTGCCTCCCAGGTTCACACCATTCTCCTGCCTCAGCCTTCTGAGCAGCTGGGACTACAGGTGCCCGCCACCACATCCAGCTAATTTTTTATATTTTTAGTAGAGACGGGGTTTCACCGTGTTAGCCAGGATGGTCTCCATCTCCTGACCTCGTGATCCGCCCACCTCGGCCTCCCAAAGTGCTGGGATTACAGGCGTGAGCCGCCATGCCCGGCCAATAATAACTATTATGTATTTTAAAAATGTTTTTCTTCTTATTATTATTTTTTAAATCTTACCGGAAGGATCTATTTTGTTGTTGTTATTGTTGTTTTGAAACAGAGTCTTGCTCTGTTGCCAGGCTGGAGTGCACTGGCGTGATCTCAGCTCACTGCAACCTCCGCCTCCGGGGTTCAAGCAATTCCCCTGCATCAGCCTCCCGAGTAGCTGGGACTCCAGGTGCCCGCCACCATGCCCAGTTAATTTTTTGTATTTTTAGTAGAGACAGGGTTTCACCGTGTTATCCAGGATGGTCTCGAACTCCTGACCTCAGGTGATCCGCCCGCCTCGGCCTCCCAAAGTGCTGGGATTATAGGCGTGAGCCACCGCACCCGGCCAGGATGTTTTTCAAAATGTGTCAGATTTGAAAGTGATAAAATTTAACTGACATAATACAGTTGTTCTGAGAGCCTTACCTATTAATTAAAGGTAAAAATAATTGGAGGAAAAGAAAACTCCAGATCTATATTCATCATAAATACAAAAACAAAAATCTACAACAAAATAATAGTACAAAGAATTCAGCAACATACAGAAATAATTGTATGCCATGACCAAGTGGTGTTTATTCCAGGAATGCAAGGGTGATTTAATATTTGAAAATCAATCAATGTAATCCACCACATTAACAGGCTAAAAAAAATCACAAAAGTATGCGTATTAACTAAATTAGAAAAAGCATTTGACAGAAGGTAATATCCATTGATGATTAAAGCTCTCAGAAACATAGGAATAGAAGGGTACTTTCTCAACTTGATAAAGAACATGTATTTAAAAAATCTGCAGCTAACATTATATTTGACAATGAAAGACTGAATGTTTTCTCCAATGTTTACGGATTGGAAAAATCAACACAATAAAGATGTCAATTCTCTGGAAAAAACCACTTTAAAGTTCATATGGAACCAAAAAAGAGCCGGCATTGCCAAGACAATCCTAAGCAAAAAGAACAAAGCTGGAGACATCACACTACCTGACTTCAAACTATACTACAAGTCTACAGTAACCAAAACAGCATGGTACTGGTACCAAAACAGAGATACAGACCAATGGAACAGAATAGAGCCCTCAGAAATAATACCACACATCTACAGCCATCTTATCTTTGACAAACCTGACAAAAACAAGAAATGGGGAAAGGATTCCCTATTTAATAAATAGTGCTGGGAAAACTGGCTAGCCATATGTAGAAAGCTGAAACTGGATCCCTTCCTTACGCCTTATACAAAAATTAATTCAAGATGGAATAAAGACTGAAATGTTAGACCTAAAACCATAAAAACCCTGGAAGAAAACCTAGGCAATACCATTCAGGACATAGGCATGGGCAAGGACTTCATGACCAAAACACCAAAAGCAATGGCAACAAAAGCCAAAATTGACAAATGGGATCTAATTAAACTAAACTTCTGCACAGCAAAAGAAACTATCATCAGAATGAACAGGGAACCTACAGAATGGGAGAAAATTTTTACAATCTACTCATCTGACAAAGGGCTCATATCCAGAATCTACAAAGAACTTAAACAAATTTACAAGAAAAAATCAAACAATCCCATCAAAAAGTGGGCAAAGGATATGAACAGACACTTCTCAAAAGAAGACATTTATGCAGCCAACAGACACATGAAAAAATGCTCATCATCACTGGCCATCAGAGAAATGCAAATCAAAACCACAATGAGATACCATCTCACACCAGTCAGAATGGCGATCTTTAAAAAATCGAAACAACAGGTGCTGGAGAGGATGTGGAGAAATAGTGACATTTTTACACTGTTGGTGGCACTGTAAACTAGTTCAACCATTGTGGAAGACAGTGTGGTGATTCCTCAAGGATCTAGAACTAGAAATATCATTTGACCCAGCCATCCCATTACTGGGTGTATACCCAAAGGATTATAAATCATGCTGCTATAAAGACACACGCACACATGTGTTTATTGTGGCACTATTCACAATAGCAAACACTTGGAACCAACCCAAACGTCCAACAATAATAGACTGGATTAAGAAAATGTGGCACATACACACTATGGAATACTATGCAGCCATAAAAAAGGATGAGTTCATGTCCTTTGTAGGGACATGGATGAAGCTGGAAACCATCATTCTCAGAAAACTATCGCAAGGACAAAAAACCAAACACCGCCTGTTCTCGCTTATAGGTGGGAATTGAACAATGAGAACACTTGGACACAGGAAGGGGAACATCACACACTGGGGCCTGTCGTGGGGTGGCGGGAGGGGGGAAGGATAGCATTAGGAGATACAGCTAATGTAAATAACAAGTTAATGGGTGCAGCACACCAACATGGCACATGTATACATATGTAACAAACCTGCAGGTTGTGCACATGTACCCTAGAACTTAAAGTATAATAAAAAAAAGAAAAAAAAGAAATAAAGGTGTAAACATTGGAAAGATTAAAAAAAAGTCAATTCTCCTCAAATTGACATATAGGTTTAATGCAACTCCTAGCAAAATCCCTGCCAGTTTTTTTTTTGGCAGATACAGACAAGATTATTGTAAAATGTATATGGAAATGCAAAAGAGCCAAAACAATTTCATAGGAAAGTGGAATCAGTCTACCCTAATTCAAGACTTACTAAATAATTACAGTAATTAAGGACTGTGTGTTATTGGTGGAGGCTCAGACACATGGATCAGTGGAACAGAACAGAAAACCCAGAAACAGATGCACCACAAATATATCCCCAGCTGATTGTTTTTGCCAAAGGTACAAAAGCATTTCAATGAAAGAAAGATAGCCTTTTCAACAACTAGTGCTAACACAGTTGCCTATCTGTACACAAAAAAATGAACCTTGATCTAAGTCTCCCACCTAATTCAAAAATTAACTCAAATGAATCATGGACTTAAATGTGAAGTGTAAAACTATAAAACTTTTGAAAAAATATAAGAAAACTTTCAAGATCTAGACCTTGGCAGACTTCTTAGACTTGACATCAAAGACATAATAAGAGGACAAACTGATAATCTGAACTTCGTCGAAATTAAAAAAACTTGCCCTACAAAAGCCCCTGTTAAAAGTATAAAAAGACAAGTTATGAACTGCGAGACAGTATTTGCAAACCACATATCTGACAAAGGACAAGTACCTAGAATACATAAAGAACTCTCAAAACTCAACAGTAAAAAACAATCCAATCAGAAAATTGGCTTAAAAGATGAAGAGACAATTTGCCAAAGAGGATATACAAATAGTGAGTTAAAAGATGAAGAGACAATTTGCCAAAGAGGATATACAAATAGCGAGTAAGTGCATGAAGAGAGGTTCAATGTCATTAGCCATTAGGGAAATACCAATTAAAACCAAAGTAAAATAACACTACGCCCCTATCAATTAAACAAAAAGTTGTGACACCACGAAGTCCTGGCAAAGATGTGGAGAAACTGTATCACTTATGCATCGCTGGTAGGAATTAAAAAGTTTGGCAGTTTCTTAGAAAACTAAACCTGCAATTACTTAATGAGCCAGCAATTCCATTCCTGGCACTTTTTTTGGAGAAATAAAGATGTATGTTCACACACAAACCTGTACATAAATGTTTATAGCAACTTCATTCATAAAAGCCCAAAACTGGAAACAATCCAGATGTCCTTCAAAGTGTGAATGTTTAAACAAACTGTGGTATATCACACTGTGGAATATTAACTAGCAATAAAAAAAAATCAAATTATTGATATATACAACAACCTGGAGGAATCTCCAGAGAATTATGCTGAGTAAAAAAAGCCATGCTCAAAAGTTCATACAGTAGGAATTCATTTATGTACCATTTTGTTTTTTTGGGTTTTTTTTTTTTTTTTTTTTTTTTGACAGACTGTGTGTTGCTCTGTTACCCAGGCTGGAGTGCAGTGATGCAATCTTGGCTCACTGCAACCTCTGCCTCCTGGGTTCAAGCTATTCCCCTCCCACAGCCTCCCACGTAGCTGGGACTACAGGTGACGGACAACACACTGGGCTAATTTTTGTATTTTTAGTGGAGATAGGATTTCACCATGTTGGCCAGACTGGTTTTGAACTCCTGACCTCAAGTGACCCTACCCGCCTTGGCCTCTAAAAGTGCTGGGATTACAGGCATGAGCCAGCCTGGCCAACACGATGAAACCTCATCTCTACTAAAAATACAAAAATTAGCCAGGAGTGGTGGCGCATGCCTATAGTATCAGCTGCTCAGTAGGCTGAGGCACAAGAATCGCTTGAACCCCTGAGGTAGAGGTTGCAGTGAGCTGAGACTGCGCCACTGCACTCCAGCCTGGGCGACATCCTCACAAGCATTCAGTGTTGTCAGTGTTCTGGATTTTTACCTTTTTTTTTTTTTTTTTTGAAATGAGAGTTTCAGTCTGTTGCCCAGGCTGGAGTCCAGTGGCACGATCTCGGCTCATTGCAACCTCCACCTCCCAGGTTCAAGCGATTCTCCTGCTTCAGCCTCCCAAGTAGCTGGTATCAGAGGCATGCACCACCATATCCGGCTAATTTTTGTATTTTTAGTAGAGACGGGCTTTTGCCATGTTGGCCAGGCTGGTCTCAAACTCCCAACCTCAGGTGATCCGCCTGCCTCGGCCTGCCAAAGTGCTGGGATTACAGGTGTGAGCCACCACACCTGGCAGATTTTAACCCATTCTAATAGGTGTAGTAGTTGTTTTAACTGGTAATTCCCTAATGACATATCATGTTGCACATCTTTTCATATGCTTATTTGTCATCTGAATATCTTCTTTGGAGAAATATCTATTCAAATCCTTCACCTGTTTTTAAATTACATTGCGTTTTTACTATTGAGTTGTAAGGGTTCTTATAAGTATTCTGGACACTAGACTCTTATCATATAAATGACTTGCAAGTATTTTTTCCCATTCTGAGAGCTGCCTTCACTTTCTTTCTTTTATTTTTTTAAAGAGACAGGGTCTTGCTATGTTGCCCAGGCTGGACCCAAACTCCTGGGCTCAAGTAGTCTTCCGACTTTAGCCTACCGAGTAGCTGGGATTGCAGGAATGATTACTCCAGCTGTCTGTTCTTTAATTTTCATGCCACTGCACCTCAGCAGCTTTTTTCACTGTCTTGAGTGTTCTTTAAAGCACAAATGCTTTTAATTCAGTAAAGTTCAAGTTTTTTTTTGTTTTTGTTTTTTTTTTTTTTTGGTTGCTTGGGCTTCTGGTACAATGTTGAAGAAATCACTGCCTAATTCAATGTCATGAAAATTTACACCTGTGTTTCCTTCTAAGCATTTCATAGTTTCAGCTCTTAAATTTAGGTTTTCAATCCTTTTAAATATATATATATATATTGCTGGGAAGTGAAGCCTCTCTCTAGAAGGCAGAAACAGGTACTTTCTTTCGATCCATTTTTAGTTAATTTTGTACGCTGTGTACCATAGGGGTTCATTCTTATGCATGAGGATATCCAGTTGTCCCAGCAGTATTTGTTGAAAAAACTATTATTTTCCCGTTGAATGGTCTTGGCATCTTTGTCAATATCTAAACTATTAATTATATAAATATATGTGTGTACTTTGGTCATGATATATTTCTTACTGTTTAAGACACTGTGCCAAAAAAATCTTGTAAAGGATCCTGTATAAAATGTGTGAAGACCTTCAGGCAATAGAAAGGACCACTTCAGATGCAGAGAGATAGACTTACTAAAGCTACTATAGTAATCTAGTCAAAAGATAATTGTGGCCTAGATAAAGGCAGTAGTCACCAAAAAATACACAGACTTTAGCAATACTGAAGAGCTGAAAATCAGCAAGATTTGTGATTGATTGGATGTGAGAAATGGGGAGAGAGTGTTATCAAGGATGACTGTCAGCTTTCTGAATAGATGGATGATATTATTTACTGGGAGAAGCAACTTAGTTAAGCTACACTTAAGTCTTATGCAGTGCGTACTAATGACTTTTCAGGGTACTATTTTCTACCTCCTAAAGGTAGAAAAGTGCCTCCAATTTCTTTGTTAGGCAGAATGCTGCATTTTTTCCTTATCTTTCTTCCTTTGGGCTAAGGAAAAATTAAGAAAGTATATGACTCCTGTAGATGCTTTGTCTGAAAACAGTGCCCATGAGGTATGCACTTACATCTAACTTCTGCCTTCCTCTCTCCCTCAGGGATGGCTCTGCCTCCTAAACGACAGAGATACGGTAACCAAAAACTCTGAACTTCTTCAACTTCCTGCTTCCACTTACAAAATGGCTTGTATTCTCATTCCCATTCTTTCTTCATGAATTAACGGACAGGGTTCTGTCTTTCTTCCCATTCAAGTTCTCTCTTGGTTTTCTGGATCCCCCCCATCTTGCATCCTCAGGGACAAAGCTGTGCTAATAATACCCTTTCTTACCTATATCTTCCTCTGTCATTTAAGCAGCTCACCCTGTTGTGGCAGGCCAAGTTGCACTAACGCAGGCCTCCATTACAACATTTTCAGCACTGACTGAGTGGTTAAGTTAAATATTAAAAGCTAAAAAAGCCAGTGCCCTTCTACAAAGGCTGGAATATAACAAAAGCCCATGGATAGTTTTGCCTAGGCCTTTCCTGGGCCTTAAGGCATGACAAAATAACGGAATTCTTAACAGGACTCATTTAGGATTAAACAAGTTTTATTGGGGGTGTGAAGAAATGCCACAGGCCTCAACTCTTTTCCTTCCCAGTTCATATGCATCTCGTTATTGGGCCATGAGAAATAGCAGCCCAACCCTCAGTTTGGTCCAGGAACACTATGAACTTCTCAGTCTTTCCCAATTTTATTGAAACTGTTCTCAGGGTCAACAATGACCTCAAGCCAGGTGCAGTGGCTTGCAACTGTAATCTTAGCTAATCTGGATGCTGAGGTGGGAGGATCTCCAGGCCAAGAATTCAAGACCAGCCTGGGCAACACAGAGAAACCCTGTCTCTAAAAAAAAATTTTAAACAATTAGCTGGCCACCATGATGACATGGGCCTCTAGTCCCAACTACTGGATAGGCTGAGGCAGGAGGATTCCTTAAGTCCAGAAGTTCGAAGCTACAGTAAGCTATGATCACACCACTGCACTTCAGCCTAGGCAACTGAGTAAGATCCTGTCTCTTAAAACAAACAAAAAAATAATGACATTTATATTTTAAAATCCTTATACCTCTTTGAACTCTCAACAGTGAAGGTAGTGTCAACAATTTTCATTGTTTTAGTAGCACCTCTACCATTAATTTTCAAATTTGATTCGATTTTCTAATTTTCTCTCAGACTGTTAGAAAAGAGGTAATAATGCTACTACTAAAGCAGCTTTAATTTTGTTTGATATGTAGGGGTTGTATAAAAGATTTTATTTAAAAACCGTATTTCTGCCAGGCATGGTGGCTCATGCCTATAATCCCAGCACTTTGGGAGGCCAAGGCAGGAGGCTTGCTTGAGCCCAGGAGTTTGAGACTAGCCTCTTCTTATTAGAAGAAGAAAACAAATGTGGGATATGATGAGGTTTCTCTTAAAATAATCTGATCAATCTTTTATTCTTTAATTCATAGTACCCCCCAGCTTTTCTCCTTTTTCTTTTTTCCTTTTTGCCTTTGTTAGATGCCCAGGCACGCCACAGTACCAGCTCACATTCCTTTCCTTATTTGGAAAGAGGACTAACTTTCTAGTTCATTACAGACACCCCTTCCCCTTCCTCTACACTTTCTTTTACGTGCTCACCTTATCTAAAAAAATCAAATGTTTAGCCAAAACCGGGATTAGTTTAGATTGTACGACCCGACCCTGGCCAATGGGGAAAGGGTACAGGGGCAGGACTTGCATCAGGAATAAAGGCTCTCGTGCCCCTTTGTTCAGGTGTGCTTTCATGGCGACTGGCCAAGGAGGCACCCCTCTGCGAAGAAGTAAAATTGCTTTGCTAAGAATCCTTTGTTCGAGTGTTTAATTTCCTTAGGATTTTGAGTGTTATTCCTAACACAAATAGTATCAGGGATTTTTGTCCTAATTATTATCATGCCTCAGGGCCTCGAACATTTACTGAGGCCAGGTGAGGTGGCTCACGCCTGTAATCCCAGCACTTTCGGAGGCCGAGGTGGGCAGATCATTTGAACCCAGGAGTTTGTGAACAACCTGGGCAACATGACAAAACCTTGTCTCTACTAAAAATACAAAAAATTAGCCAGGGATGATGGCACGTGCCTGTAGTCCCAGCTAATCAGGAGGCTGAGGTGGGAGAATTGCTTGGGCCTGGCAAGTCCAGGATGTGGGACTGCCACTGCACTCCAGCCCGGGCAACAGGAGTGAGACTCTATCTCAAAACAAACAAACAACAAAAGTATTTATTGAATGAATGAATGGAGTTGGTATAAATAATGGACAGCTAACTATAAAAGATTCAAATAATAAGTATATTTTACTTCAGCATAAAATGTCAGCATTTTCTTAAGCTATAATCTCAGTGTTCATTTTATTTTAATAAACAATTCATATCCTATTCTCACAGCTGTCTTACCCAGTGTCCTCCATTAATGCCAGAGTGATTTGAGACAGTACTTGATTCTGGGTGTGAGAACCAGTCATTGCTTCATTCTGAAAATAACTAACAGATTCTAATTAGAAGACTAGATTCTCTGCAACTCCTAATACTTTCTGTAATTCCTCTGATATATATTTAAAATGTTTCAACTGTGAGAGGCTGACAAGACATTCACTTAAAGTGGTGAAATACATAAACCTTTAAAATGACTAGACTGAGCCTTGAAGTGAAATCTATTTTCTGCCCTAAATGTTTCCATTGTGTACAATTCCCTCGGAATGGTAGGCAGCTGCCATTTAGAACTCTGTGATGAATAAAGAAAAATCTATATGGAAACAGAAATACTATAGAAATATTATACTCTCCAGGCAAAGAAAAGTGGGTGATTGAGGCAAATGCACAGATAATTTGGGGTCAGGGAGAACACTTGTCTGAATTACACAGAAAATGTTTTCATAACCTTCAACTTTTTAATCACAGAAACATGCACTAATATGCAAAACAAGTGTGACAGAATCATGGGATAAAAGTATTTACTTGAAAGGTCTAAAATATCATCAAGGTCTACCATCTACCCAATATTTTAATTCATATCAAACAATTCCTATCAGGAGGTTACCTAATGATGAGGACGTCACTGCCTCTTACGGAGCATATTTCATCTTTGGGCAGCTCTGATTATTCTTTAAATCTTTCACTGAACACCAGATGGCCATCTGAAGTGCTGTGATACCATACTTTAAAAAAAATTGTTCAAGGACACAAAGTTGATTTGAGAGAAGTTAATGAAATTACTACTCTCAGAGCTTCTGCTGAAAAGCACATTTTCATTTCTGGCCAATCTACAGCTTTAGATTGGCCAGCTTTAGAAAGGGAGTCACTTGAGAAAATGTCTTAAGGCAAAAAAAAAAAAAAAAAAAAAAAAAAAATCCCCATGGGAGGAATAAATGTATGTGTCTTCTATAAAAAAAGTTTCCATCGTTGTTACTTTGTGGTCACCTTGACAAGAACAGTAACCACAAGCATTCATTTCATTCTTTACATAATTTTATTAACTTCAGGCATGATGTATATAAGCTGCAACTATCTATTTAAGCAGATCTCCAAAAATAAAAAATAACACATATACCCTTTCACCCAGAAATTCCACTTCCTGGGATTCATTCTTTCTATATAAATAAACCTGACCTTGGGTTAACTCTCTAGTTCTGTTCCCCTGGAAACCTAATAAAGGTGAATGTCGACTGTGTTACCAGGTAACAGTACCTAAGAAAAAAAGACCTCCTGATATGCCTCTAAACTTGGGACGACTGCAAATGAACATGAATACCTGTTGGTAAGCCACAGTTTGGATTTGGACTCCCCTGTGTGCAGTCTATGGGTATGTCCCCTATGGGATCTGGAATTTAGATCTATGAAACTGTTAAAAAAGATATTGGTTCCTATTTGGGACATGATCTTTCTAAGCCAGGCTGGTTCTCCCATCTGTCTACTGCGGTCTTGTGCTCTGGTACTTGAGCTGCACAGGAAGGGAGAGAGGCACAGATGACAGCCCCTCCACTGCTATGTGGAGCACATGAGCAATGCCTGGCTCTACTCTGCTGGCATGCTGTGTGTTCCTTCTAACATCCGTCTCTAAGGGAATCTATCCTCAATATGGCCTGATTAGGTCCTGTGGGTTTGACTGCTTAGTTGAATCTAAAAGCAGCAACTGAAACCCCACCCTGGGAAGGCAAGGTATCACAGATATGAATAAGTTGCTCATTACATTTTCTAAAATACAAAATTTAAGACATAGTTGTTCATTAACACAGAACTGACACGCTACATTCATATAGAAAAAAATAAGTAGATCCAAGTATACAGTTTATTTTGTGAAAGGATGTGTTTCTGCGATGTGACTGAGCTCATGTGAAATTAGTAAATAAGGGAATGGCATCAGTATAACATGGAATCATGTTGGTTCATTGATTTTTTCCCTGCATGTTATTATCTTATGATGAAGCCTAAACACAAACTATACTAAGACAGCCAAACACAGCAATACAAGAATGCTGTACTGTGTATAGTGTGTGCTTACTCCATCTGCTTTCTGTTTGCTCCGTGTAGCCAGTGGCTCTGCCTGGAAGTGTTTACTGTATGGTTCTCACAAGTCTACGTACATTTTACCCTTGTCCCCATTACTCAGATTTACAATTCCCCATACAGCTACCATGAGTTATTGTTACTGCTGATGTTGAAGGTAAAGAAATACTAGAGCAGCCAGGTGAGGTGGTACATGCCTGTAACCCCAGAACTTTGGGAGGCTGAGGCAGGTGGAATGCTTGAGCCCATGAGTTTGAGGTCAGCCTGGGTAACATGGTGAAACTCATCTCTACTAAAAGTACAAAAAGAAAATTAGCTGGGCGCGGTGGCACACGCCTGTAGTGTCACCTACTCAGGAGGCTGAGGTGAGAGAGTCACCTGAGCCCAGGAGGTCAAGGCTGCAGTGAACCGAAATCACGCCACTTGCACTGTAGCCTGGGCAACTGGAGTGAGACCTTGCCTTAAAAAAGAAAAGAAACGGAGAGGGAGAGAAGAGAAGGAAAAGAAAAAAAGAAAAGAAAAGAAAAGGAAAGGAAAAGAAAAGAAAAGAAAAAAATACTACAGTAGGCAGGGTGCAGTGGTGTGTACCCGTGGTCCCAGCTACTTGGGAGGCTGAGGCAGGAAGACTGCTTGAGCCCAAGAGTTTGATGCTATAGTTTGCTATGATCATGCCTGTGAATAGCTGCAGCCCTCCAGCCTGGACAACACAGTGAGGTCCTGTCTCTAAAAAATAAAAAAAATTAATAAAAGAAATACTAGATTAGATACAGGACTTCATTTATTGGAAATCTGATGTATTTTTAAACTGAGCTCATAGTTCTACATGACTTACTTGTTTCTGTTAGTGATCTGTTTACTTGTTTTTCCCACAAGTCTTGTTATTTTTAGTGTCCAATTTTGAAGAAAAAGGCTTTTAGGAAAGCATACATTGCATTATAGCCGAAGCACCTATAGTGCCTTGGAAAAAGTGAAAAAAGTTGCATAAATATGTGAACCCATTAAAAAATAAACAATTCTGTGTGTGTTTGCACATACATACATATATAACATTTATGAAAAACATATACCAAAACTTAAAGAGTGATTACATCTGGACAGTGGATCTCAAGAGCTGAAGGGGTAAAGGGACAAAACATTTGTAACCTGTTTGAATAACGTTTGCCATAATTATGAATTATTTTATTAAATAAAGTCTAAAATTTAAAAACTGAACTCTAATAACCTTTTTTCCCAATGGTTGAGCTCAGTGCACTTACCACCTTGATTTTCAAGTTCCATTCCCTCCAGAACTGGACAATTAAAATGTTTTCGTGCTTCCTCCTAAGAACCAGAAGAAAAATCAGAAGAAAATATGGTACAAAAGTACCATAAGATAATGGCAAACTTTTCATCACATAAATATAAGTTAACATTAAAAAATTACTTTCTTGAAAAAAGAATTTCTTTTTAAAATATGGTTTTTAATATAATTAAATATTTTGATGCAGTCACGCTTCTCTTTGCTAAGAAATTACTTCTCTTAGTATCTTTTCCTCTCTGAAGATTTTCACTTTTGTACCATATAGCTAAAAAATGTTATAGACTAGTATGATTGACAGCTGTAACTCATGTTAGTAACAATTTTACAATTTTTTATTTTTTATTTTATTTTAAATTGACAATTTATAATTGCATATATTTATAGAGTGATGTTATGATTTATGAACAACATGAAGTAATTACATCAAGCTAATCCATCATTTCAAATACTTATTTTTTGTGAGAAGCACATTTTAAATTTACTTTCAGTTTAAAAATGTGCAATACACTATTAATGTATTTTTAGTAGAGACAGGGTTTCACCGTGTTAGCCAGGATGGTTTCGATCTCCTGACCTTGTGATCTGCCCACCTTGGCCTTCCAAAGTGCTGGGATTACAGGTGTGAGCCACTGCGCCCGGCCACAATTCACTACTATTAACCACATTCACCATACTGTGCAATGACCTCAAAAAAAAAGAACAAAAATGTATTACTTCTGTTTGTGATTTTGTGCCCTTTGGCCATCATCTTACCATTTTCCCCAACCCCCAGCCTCTAACCACTACCCTCTGCTTCTGAGTTCAATAGTTTTAGATGTCACACGTAAGTGAAAACATTAGGTATTTGTCTCCTTGTTCCTTTTTTAGCATCATGTTCTCCAGTTTCATCCATGTTGTCACAAATGACAAAATTTCCAGCCTTTTTAAGGCTGAATAGCATTCCACCGTGATAAGTGGTGCCAACTTCCTATGCAGTTCAATATCTGTGTATAGCTGTTGATTTCCCCATAACTTAGCTATTCATAGCCTACTGTTGACAAGAAGCCTTACCAATAACATAGTCAATTAACACATATATTGTATATTTTATGTATTATGTACTGTATTCGTACAATAAAGCTAGAGAAAATGTTATAAAAAATATCATAAGGAAAATATACTCACTATTCATTAAGTGGAAGTGGGTCACCATAAAGGTCTTCATCCTTGTCTTCACATTGAAGAGGAAGAGTAGGAGTTGGTCTTGCTGGCTAAGGGGTGGCAGAAGTGGTAGAAGTCCACAAATAAGTGGACCTGTGCAGTTCCGACTTATGTTGTTCAACGGTCAATTGTATATAACCCGTTTTCTTTACCCATTCATCTGCTGATGGACTGTTAGGCTGATTCCGTAACGTGGCTATTGTAAATAGTGCTGCAATGAACACGGGAGTGCAAACATCTCTTTGACAAACTGGTTTCAAATCTTTTGTGTAAATATGGAACAAGGATTGTTGGATCATATGGTAATTCTATTTTTAGTTTTCAAAGAACTTCCATACAGTTTTCCACAATGGCTGTATTAATTTATACTACCACCAACATTGTACAAGGATTCTCTTTTCTCCACATCCTCACCAACACTTGTTACCTTTTGTTTCTTTTCTTTTTAACATACGGAATGCTTCATGAATTTGCATGTCATCCTTGCACTGGGGCCATGTTAATCTTCTCTGTATCATTCCAATTTTAGTATTTGTGCTGTCAAAGTGAGCACTCTTGTCTTTTTGATAATAGTCATCTGACAGACATAAAATGACATCTCATTGTGGTTTGAATTTGCATTTCCCTAAGGATTAGTAATGTTGAGTATTTTTTCGTGTACCTGTTCATAATTTGCATGTCTTCTTTTAAGAAGTGTCTATTTAGGTCCCTGGCCCATTTTTTAAATGGGCTATTTGTACACAGTTTTTTGCATTCCTTATATATTTTGGATATTTTTTCTGATGTTTGGCTTGCAAATATTTTTTCCCAATTTGTAGACTGTCTCTTCACGCTTTTGCGTGCAGCAGCTGTCCCCTTTGGCGTGCAGCAGCTTTTTTGTTTCATGTAATCCCATTTGTCCGTTTTTATTTTTGTTGCCTGTGTTTTTATGGTCCAATTCAAAAACTCATTGCCCAAACCAATGTCATGTAGTTGTCCCCTTATGTTTTCTTCTAGTAGTTTTATAGTTCCTTGTCTTATGTTTAAATATTTAATACATTTGGAGTTGGTTTTTGTATATGATGTGAGATAAAGGTCAAATTTCATTCTTCTGCGTATGGATACCCAGTTTTCCCAACACCATTTATTGAAGAGACTTTTTCCCATTGTGTATTCTCAGCACCTTTATTAAAAATCAATTAACTATAATTGATTAATCATAATCAAGTTAATCATAATTTATTCTGTTCCATTCATCAATGTGCCTACTTTTATGACAGGAACATGAAATTTTAATTATTATTCCTTTGCAGTATAGTTTGAAATACTACAAAACTAGAGGCATCACACTGCCTCAATAGCTTTGTTCTTTTTGCTCACGATTGCTTTGGCTATTCAGGTTTTTTGGGTTTTTTTTTTTTTTTCAATCTTTCATTTTTTTTTTTATACTTTAAGTTCTAGGGTACATGTGCACAATGTGCAGGTTTGTTACATATGTATACATGTGCCGTGTTGGTGTGCTGCACCCATTAACTTGTCATTTACATTAGGTATATCTCCTAATGCTTTCCCTCCCCCCACCCCACAACAGGCCCCGGTGTGTGATGTTCCCCTTCCTGTGTCCAAGTGTTCTCATTGTTCAAGTCCCACCTATAAGTGAGAACATGCGGTGTTTGGTTTTTTGTTCTTGCAATAGTTTGCTGAGAATGGTGGTTTCCAGCTCCATCCATGCCCCTACAAAGGACATGAACTCATCCTTTTTTATGGCTGCATAGTATTCCATAGTGTATATGTGCCACATTTTCTTAATCCAGTCTATCATTGATGGACATTTTGGTTGGTTCCAAGTGTTTGCTATTGTGAATAGTGCCGCAATAAACATATGTGTGCATGTGTCTTTATAGCAGCATGATTTATAATCCTTTGGGTATACACCTAGTAATGGGATGGCTGAGTCAAATGGTATTTCTAGTTCTAGATCCTTGAGGAATCGCCACACTGTCTTCCACAATGTGGAACATTTGGAAGTTGTTCAATCACAAACAATGGTTGAACTAGTTTACAGTCCCACCAACAGTGTAAAAGTGTTCCTATTTCTCCACATCCTCTCCAGCACCTGTTGTTTCCTGACTTTTTAATGATCACCATTCTAACTGATGTGAGATGGTATCTCATTGTGGTTTTGATTTGCATTTCTCTGATGGCCAGTGATGATGAGCATTTTTTCGTGTGGCTATTCAGGATTTTGTGTGTGTGTGGTTCTATACGAATGAGGATTTTTTACCTACTTCTATGAAAAATGACACTGGAATTTTGACAGGGATCTCACTGAATCCGTAAACTGTTTTGGGTAGTATGGACATTTTAACAATATTAATTATTCTACTCCATGAACATAGGATTCCCTTTTATTTATTATGTCTTCTTCAGTTTCTTTCATGTAGTTTTCAGTGTATAGGTCTTTTACTTCCCTGGGTAAATTTATTCCTAAGAATTACTTTTCTTGGTAGCTATTGTAAATGAGATTGTTTTCTTGATTTCTTTTTCAGGTAGTTTTCTGTTAGTATATAGAAAATTACTGATTTTTGTGTGTTGATTTTGTATCCTGCAACTTTATTTATTAATCCTCACAATTTTTTTATGGAGTCTCTAGGATTTTCTATATATAAGACCATGTCATCAGCAAACAGCAACTATTTCACTTCTTCCTGTCCTATCTGAATGCCTTTTATTTCTATGGTCAGACTGCTCTAGCAAGGACCTCCAATACTATGTAGAAGTGGTAAGAGTGTTCTTACCACTATGTTCTTCAATACTCTGTAGAATGTAGAAGTGGTAAGAGATCTTGGAGGAAAGGCTTTCAATTTTTCACTAATAAGTATAAGGTTTGTTTTGGGTGTCTCTTATATGGTCTTTATTGTGCTGAGGTACTTTCTTTTTGCACCTAATTTGGTTAGTTTTTTTTTTTTTTTTTGAGATGGAGTCTCACTCTGTTGCCCAGGCTGGAGTGCAGTGGCCCAATCTTGGCTCACTGCAAGCTCCACCTCCCGGGTTCACGCCATTCTCCTGCCTCAGCCTCGTGAGTAGCTGGGACTACAGGAGCCTGCCACAATGCCTGGCTAATTTTTTTGTATTTTTTAGTAGAGACAGGGTTTCTCCGTGCTAGCCAGGATGGTCTCAATCTCCTGAACTCATGATCTGCCCGCCTCGGCCTCCCAAAGTGCTGGGATTACAGGCCTGAGCCACCACGCCCGGCCTAATTTGGTTAGTTTTTAACCATAAAAAGATGTTGAATTTTGCTAAATGATTTTTCTGCATCTACTGAGACGATCATATGGTTTTTGTTTTTCATTCTGTCAGCGAGATGTATCACATTTATTGATTTGCTATGTTCAGCCATCCTTGCATCCTGTGGATAAATCTCACTTGATCATGATGGATGACCTATTTAACGTGTTGTAGAATTCAGCTTGTTAGTATTTTGTCAGAAAATTTTTGTACTTAATGCTCATCAAGGACATTAGCCTGTAATTTTCTTTTCTTGTAATAGCTTTGTCTACATTTGTTATTAGACTAATACCACCCTGGTAAAAAGAGTCTAGAAGTAATCCCTCCTCTTCAGTTTTTTGGAAAAGTTTGAGAGGGATTGGTATTCATTCTTTGTTAAATGTTTGGTGAAATTCAGGAGTGAAACTGGTTCTGGGCTTCTCTTTGATGGTCGACTTTTATTACTGATTCAATCTCATTACTCATTATTGGTCTGTTCAGATTTTTCATTTCTTCATGACTCAGTCTTCAAAGGTTGTATTTGTCTAGGAATTTGTTCATTTCTTGTGGGTTATCCAATTCATTGGTATATAATTGTTTATAAGTCTTTTATGATCCTTTGTGTTTCTGTCATATCAGTTGTAATGTCTCCTCTTTCATTTCTTATGTTATCTGCATCTCTCTAACTAAAGGTTTGTCAGTTTTATCTGTTCAAAAAATCTACTCTGGCCAGGTACGGTGGCTCACACCTGTAATCCCAGCACTTTAGGAGGCCGAGGCAGGCAGATCACTTGAAGTCACCAGTGCCTCCTCTGTTGTGATACCTCTTAGGATCAGTGGTATTATTTCTATAATGAGTGATCATTTTATTTGGTATCTGTATTAGTCAAGGTTCTCCAGAGAAACAGAACCAACAGGATGTGTGTATATATCTATATAAATGTGGAGAAAGATACGAGAGAGGAGGGGAGGAAGAGGTTTCCTTTTTTTTTGAGACAGGGTCTCACCCTGGCCAACATGATGAAACCCCTGTCTCTACTAAAAATACAAAAATTAGCTGGGCATGGTGGCAGGTGCCTGTAATTCCAGCTACTCAGGAGGCTGAAGCAGGAGAACCACTTGAACTCAGGAGGCGGAGGTTGCAGTGAGCCGAGCTTGTGCTATTGCACTGCAGCCGGGGTGACAAGAGGGAAATTCTGTCTCAAAAAAAAAAAAAAAAAAAAAAGTTGCTCAGTATGATAAAACCTTGCTCATTGGGTTCTGTCTGTCCTTTAGTTAGAGATTTCCAGAGATAGGAAGTAGCCCAAGAGCAATGCAGAACTTTAGAAGTCAGACAGCTGTACATAGGCAAGGAAAAGGGGGAGGGAGAATAGCCGTGGTACCCAGATATTTGGCCCAGATATTCTGGATGTTTCTGTGAAGGTATTTTCTTGAATGAGAGTAACATTGAAATCAGTGGACTCTGAAGTAAAGATCACCTTCCATAATGTGGGTGGGCCTTGTCCAATCAGTAGAAGGCCTTAAGAGAACAAAGATTGATCTCCCCCGAACAAGAAGTCGTTCTGCCTTTGGACTCAAACTGCAACTCTCCCCTGAGTCTCCAGCCTGCTGGACTACCCCATCAGATTTGAACTCGCCAAGCTTCCACAGTCATGTGAGCCAAATCCTTAAAAGTTATCTCTTGGACAGGTGTTGTGGCTCATGCCTGTAATCCCAGCACTTTGGGAGGCTGAAGCAGGAGGACTGCTTGAGCCCAGGAGATCGAGACCAGCCTGGGCACATAGTGAGACCTCATCACTTCAAAAAATAAACAGAATTAGCTGGCCCTGGTGGTGGTGCGGGCCTGTAGTCTCAGCCACTCAGGAGGCTGAAGTGGGAGAATCACTTGGGCCCAGGAGGCAGAGGTTGCACCAAGCCGAAACCACACCAATACACTCCAGCCTGGGTGACAGAGTGAGACCCTGTCTCAAAAAAAAAAAAAAAAAGAAAAGAAAAGAAAAAAAAGAAAGAAATCTCTTCCTCCCCTCCTCTCTCATATTCTTTCTCTGTGTGTACATATATATAGAAATATACACACATCCTGTTGGTTCTGGTTCTCTGGAGAACCCTAACTAATACAGGCACCAAATAAAATGTTAAGTCATTACAGAAATAGTACCACTGATCCTAAGAGGCATCACAACAGAGGCGGCACTGGCCTAAAGCACTGGGTAGGATGGGAGCCATGAGACTCATTGCCAAGTTTCCATTTCCTCAGATTTCTCATGGCCCATAGCTTTATTGCACTGCCTTTATATTACTTTTCCTACTATAGACTCTAAAATATTACAAGTTCTTAAATAATAATGATGAGTAAAGAAAGGACCACAATAAAGGAAAAGAACAGATGGCTCATGAGACATGAAGTTCAGTAATACTTACAACAAGAGGCGTTACCAGGAGATAAACAATAATACACAGTGTTATTATCTCGAACATCCCATAATCTCTCCACTGTTCGAACTACTTTATCACTCCATTGATATAATCCAAGACTGCAATTATAGAATTAAAACACAATTATTGTTGCAAATTCACAACTATAAATGTAAAAATATTTATATTTACTGTAAAAACTCTTTATAAATATCAATATGAAATTAAAATATTTGGGAACATCCTGTGTACCAAGTCCAAACAAAGTACTTGATAAGTATTTTCCTTTCTACATTTTGTAAAATTTAATTTTTTGGTTGGGTGCAGTGGCTCACACCTGTAATCCCAGCACCTCAGGAGGCCAAGATGGAAAGACTGCTTGAGCCCAGGAGTTTGATACCAGCCTAGGTAACACAAGAAGTCCTTGTCTCTACAAAAAATTTGAAAACTAGCTGGGCATAGTTGTACAGCCCTGTGGTTCCAGCTACACAGGAGGCTGAGCCAGGAGGATCACCTGAGCCCAGAAGGTTGAGGCTGCAGTGAGCCATGTTGATGCCACTGCACTCCAGACTGGGTGACAGAGCAAGACCCTGTCTCAAAAACAACACAAAATAAAATAAAATAATATAACATAAAATTAGCCAGCATGGTAGTGTGTGCCTGTAGTCCCAGCTACTCATGAGGCTGAGGCAAGAAGATCACTTGAGCCCAGGAGTTCAAGGCTGCAGTGAGCTATGTTCAAACAGCCACACTTCAGCCTGGGTGACAGAATGAAATCCAGTCCAAAAATTTTTTTTTTAATTTATTTTTTATTTTTTGCTGAGACAAGGTCTGCTCTGTTGCCAAAGCTGGTCTCAAATTGCTGGCCTCAAGCCATCTTTCTGCCTCTGTCTTTCAAAGCTCTGGGATTACAGGTGTGAGCCACTGTGCCTAGCCTTGGTAAGTATTTTCAAATTTCATCTTTTCAACAACCCTATGAGATTATCGTCACTATTTTGCAGATAAAGAGACAAAAGTTCAGGGAGATGAAGTAACTTGTTCAAGTTCACGTAGCTAGCACTTGGCTAAGATGACAATGAATTACTTCCTTTTGACAAATGTATTGGATAAAATGAAAACAAGTTCACAAACATATCCAAGTATGTAAGGAAACATAACCAACAAAATGCCATATTAATTTAGTGGGAAAGTAGAATTTATCTAATAACTGTACTGTGAAACTGATTATCCATTTAGAAAAAAAAAGGTTAAATCCCTATTTCACCACATACAAAAATTCCAGAAGGATATAAGCAAAAATGACAGAGTAAAAATCTCTCAAAATTCTCTCCTATCAAAGCAACGAGAAAGCTACCCAAATTGGTGAAATCAACTTTTTAAACTTTGGAAATTAATCAAAGATTTACAGCAATGCAGAAAGCATTTATTCATGAAAAATGGATGAATCTCAGCAGAAACAGGAACTTTGTGGTGCTTTTCCATGCCCTCTCTCCAGCTTTCAGGCAGCCTTGCAAACTGACAGCCCACAATCATGGTGAAAACAAGTAGCCTGACAGCCACTGTAGCAGGCAGAACAGGGTTAATTGGAAAACTGAATTTAAAAACATGATCTAACTATGCATCTACAAGAGACATAGTTTAGACTAAAGAACACAAATAGGTGGAAAGTAAAAGGATAAAAAGATATACTATGTAGGCCAGGTGCAGTGGCTCACACCTGTAATCCCAGCACTGTGGCAGGCAGAGGTGGGCAGATCACTTGAGGTCAGGAGAATGAGACCAGTCTGGCCAACATGGTGAAACCTCGTCTCTACTAAAAATACAAAAATTAGCCAGGCGTGGTGGCACATGCCTGTAATTCCAGCTACTTGGGAAGCTGAGGCAGGAGAATCACCTTAACCTGGGAAGTGGAGGTTGCAGTGAGCCGAGACTGCACCACTACACTCCAGCCTAGGCAACAGAGTGAAACTCCATCTCAAAAAATAATAATAAAATAAAAATAAAAATAAAAAATTAGACGAGCATAGTGGCACACTTTTTTAGTCCCAGCTACTCAGGAGGCTGAAGTAGGGGGATTACCTGAGCCTGGGAAGCTCAACACTGCAGTGAGCCATGATTATGCCACTGCACTGTAACCTGGGCAACAGAGTGAGATCCTGTCCCAAAAAAAAAAAAGTGTAAATCCAGCATAAAGATATAACAATTATAAACATATATGCACCCTACAAAAGAATCCCAAAATACATAAATCAAAAAAGTTTCAAATGGATCAAACCTACAAATGTTGAGAAGCCGAATAATAATTTATTAGAATAAATGTAAGAGAATATTTTTATAATCTTTTGAGGCCTTAAGCAACAAAGAAAAAAACATCTGGGTACAGTGGCACATGACCATAGTCCCAGCTGCCTGAAAGACTGAGGCAGGAAGCTTGCCTGAGCCCAGGAGTTCAAGACCAGCCTGGGCAATATAGTGAGACTCCATCTCAAAAAAAAAAAAAAAAAAAGATAGATGAATTTAGTGATAAAAAACTTAAGAATTTTTCTATACGTGGCAAAAGCATGATAAATGAAGTAAAATGATAAACAACTAGGAGAAATATTTATAATAAACATGAAAAGGGGTATTATCTCTAACTTATAAAGAACTCCTACAATGTGATTAGAAAGGGAAAATTAACCTAAAAGACGGGACAGGAAAATAAATAGGCAGTGTACAAAGAGAAAATGCAAATGGCTAAAACCTCACTATAGTCCTGGAAATACAACAATGAGATACCATCTTTCATCCATCAAATTGGGCTTAAAAAATAAAAAAGATCTATAATATCCAATACTGATAAACTGGTAACAAGAGCATTCATACATGCCTGGTAGGAATGTGCTTTGCTATACCTTTTTTTAAAAAAAATGTAGTATGGCAGTTTCTATTAAAATTTATAGTGTAAACAGATTTTAAATCAGCATTCCCAGTTTGGGAAATCTATCCTGCATAAATAAAAGCACTACTACAAAAGTAACATATTTATCTATTACAGAAAATTATGATGGACATCAATTTTTATTTTTCCCTGTAACCTAAGTCATTTTTTTTCTGGCTTATTCCCTAGACGACTACTGCCATTTTCCCTATAAATCTCTCATTCTCAGCAAAAGAACAGAAAACATAAAGAGGGTTTTCTTCTCCAATATTGTTTTATAAAAATTTCAAACATACAAAACATTAAAAGAATTGTTTAATAAACACCCTTACAATCAGTAACCAGCTCACCTAGATTCTGTAATTAACATTTTGTTATATTTGTTATCACGTATCTGTTCATCTACCCATGCCTTAAAGAGGTTGTTTTTAATTCCTTTATCTGTTTCCATGGCAAGGCAATGTTTAAACATAAATAGTGAACAAAGCCAGCCAGAAAATAAAGTTTTTACCTTATTAATCACTCCAGTCTCTCTTTACCATTCATACTTCAGATTGTTTCCCCAAATACACAGCTTAAAGCCAAATCCAATTCTTTTTATCTGTAACAACTGAATTTATTACTCTATTTAATCTTCACTTTTACTGAAAGGTTTCTCTTTTTTTTCTCTTGAGACAGTCTTGCTCTGTCACCCAGGCTAAACTGCAGGTGCGTGATCACAGCTCACTGCAGTCTCAACCTCCTGAGCTCAACTGATCCTTCGACCTCAGCACCCTGAATAGCTGGGACTACAGGCACATGCAACCATGCTCGGCTAATTTTTCTATTTTTTTTTTTTTTGTAGAAATAGGGTTTTGCCACATTGCTGGGCTGGTCTTGAACTCATGGGCTCAAGCCATCAGCCCACCTCAGCCTCTCAAAGTGCTAGGATTACAGGCACGAGCCATTGTGCCTGGCCAGAAGGTTTGATGCTTTTGAGGAATATGCTCAATGCAAGAAAGCACTGCAAATTATCAGCTTAAGAATGGTTCTTGTGTATGGGTATCTCTCTCCTCCTTACTTACATTGTTATGTAAATATTGCCTATCTCACAAGTTATGTTTTCATAAAATGGCCTCTTATATCCTATTTTGTTTTATTATCTACAATTTCGATGGGTTTGCCATAAAGACATTATTATTTATGGCATCTAATATGCTATGATTCTCAGATTCTAGTCTTGGCACCCTTCTAATAGAGGAGAACAAGAACAGAAATGAAAAATACCTATAATTGGCCAGGCGGGGTGGCTCATGCCTGTAATCCCAGCACTTTGGGAGGCCGAGGCGGGCGGATCACGAGGTCAGAAGATCGAGACCATCCTGGCTAACACAGTGAAACCCTGTCTCTACTAAAAATACAAAAAATAAGCCAGGTGTGGTGGTGGGCGCCTGTGGTCCCAGCTACTCGGGAGGCTGAGGCAGGGGAATGGCGTGAACTTGGGAGGCAGAGCTTGCAGTGAGCCGAGATGGCACCACTGCACTCCAGCCTGAGTGACAGAGCAAGACTCCATCTCAAAAAAAAAAAAAAAAAAAAAACTAGATACCAACAAGAAGAGGAATTCTGGAGACCATACAAGCACATGGAAGTTAGACAATAATATGCTCCTGAATGAGTCAATGAAGATATTAAGATGAAAATTGAAAAATTTCTTGAAACAAATGGTAATGGAAACACAATATACCAAAACTTATGATACACAGAAAGCACTGCAAAGGCAGAAATTTATAGCTGTATGTGCCTACCATCAAAAAAGAAGAAAATCTTCAAATAAATAACTTAAAAACTAGAAAAGTAAGAACAAACTAAATCTGAAATTATGAGAAAAGAAATAAAGATCATAACAAATAAATAAAATTGAAATTAAAAAAGACACAAGATCAACAAAACAAAAAGTTGGTTTTCTGCAAAGTTAAAATCAAAAAACTTTTAGCCAGGCTAGCTAAGAATAAAGAGAAAATTCAAACAAATAAAATCAGAGATAAAAAGGAGGCATTACAACGGATACTGCAGAAATTCAAAGGAGCATAACTTACTACTACATGCCAATAAATTTGAAAACCTAGAGAAACTGACAAATTCTTAGACACATACAACCTACCAAGATTAAACCATGAAAACTTCCAAGACCAGGACAGATCAGTAACAATAAGACTGAAGCCATCATAAAAAGTCTCCCAGTAAAAAAATGCCCAGGAACTGATGGCTTCATGGCTGAATTCTACTAAACATTTAAAGAACTAGTACCAATCCTACTCAAGCTATTTTGAAAAACAGGGAATACTTCCAAACTTATTCTATGAGGCCATTATTACCCTGACACCAAAATCAGACAAAGACATCAAAAAAGTAAACTATAGACCAGTATCTCTAATTAATATTGATGCAAAAATCCTCAACCAAATACCAGCAAAGCAAATTAAATTAGACAATACATTGAAAAGATAATTCATCATGATCAAGAGGGCTTTATCCCTGGGATGCAAGAATAGTTCAACATACAATCGGTGTGATACATCATGTCAACTTAATAAAGGACAAAACCATATGATCACTTCAACTGAAGCTGAAAAAGTATTTGATAACATTCAACATCCCTTCATGCCATACATTCTCAAAACACTGGGTACAGAAGAAACATACCTCAACATAATAAAAGCCATATATGAGACCCACAACTATAATCATAGGGAATGGGGAAAAACAGAAAGCCTTTCCTGTAACATCTGGAACATGATAAGGATGCCCACTATCACCACTGTTATTTAACATAGTACTGGAAATCCTAGCAAGAGCAATCAGTGCAGCTC
The DNA here is from genome assembly GCF_029289425.2 of Pan paniscus. Classification (NCBI taxonomy): domain Eukaryota; kingdom Metazoa; phylum Chordata; class Mammalia; order Primates; family Hominidae; genus Pan; species Pan paniscus. The sequence goes on from NC_073260.2 coordinate 44,959,490, forward strand.
CCTATAATGCCCCCAACCCACCCCCAGCTGCGGGCAGTGCAGCACCCGATAGCCCCCCTAACCTGCCTCCTGCTACAGGCATTGTAGCCCCCCCCAACACCATGGCTCACCAAACCCACCCTCGTCCAGCCTGCAGCTGATAGCGCCCCAACCCACCCCCTGCCGTGGGCAGAGCAGCCATGGTTACACACCTACCCCGCTGCTTTTCTACCGCTCCAGCCTCTAGCCTGTGGCAAGGACTCCCTCTTCTCCTCCTGTAGCAGTGCACAGAGAAGCTCCAGCTGCAGGCAGCCCTCCTACCACTCAGGCAGCCCTGCAGTCTCCATCACTGCTACCCACCACAGCGAGGTGAACCACAGAGCCACAAGCTCCAGCCTCCACCCACCACAGCGAGGCGAGCCACAGAGCCACAAGCTCCAGCCTCCAGCATACCGCAGCTCACGCTTCCAAGCCAGGCACTGACCAAGCAGAACAGACAAACTCTGAAGAGCCTGGAATGGCCTAACTCCACCTTAGCATGCTTTATATACCGAGGTTCCTGGACTACATGTTCTGATTGGATGAGAAGTCTTAGGATAACCAATCACAACATGATAATAAAGTCCAATCAGAATAGGCTTAGAGGTTTTCTCTCATCCAATCAGAACATGGGTGGCCACGAGGGAGACGGAAGTGTGGCCAAAGTGGTAAGATGGCGGTAAGGCAGCCAGACATGCTCCATCCCCTGCTACAGGAAGAGAAAAGGGAGCCTGCCTGCCACAGGCTGGAGGCTGGAGCCTGCGACACTATGGCTCACCTCGCTGAGGTTAGTGGCAGCCACGGAGACTGCGTCGTACCAGCCGGAGTGGTAGAAAGGCGACAACAGGGTAAGTGCATATCAGCGGCTGCACTGCCTGGCGATGGGGAGCAGGTTGGGGGTGCTATTTGGGTGTCACTGCCTGCAGCAGGGAGCGGGTTGGGGCCCTATCCAGGGCTGCGCTGCCCACAGTGGGGGGCAGGTTGGGGCACTATCCTGGGCATCACTTCCGCCACAGGGGGCAGGTTGGGGGCGCTACAGGGTGCTGCAGTGTCCAAGGTGGGGAGGGGTTAGGGGCGCTATGGGGGATACACTGCTGGCAAGTGGGGGGTGTGTTTGGGGCACTACTGGGGGATACACTGCCGGCGTCGGGTTAGGGGCGCTTTCAGGCTGCACTGTAGATAGCAGAGGTGGCTGCCACAGTGGTGGTCTCCAAGGAAGGAGCTGGACTCCAGACTCCTGAGCACTGCAGGACCCCCACACCCACTGTGGTTCCTGGATCTGCGTCCTCTCACTCTGTGTGGCGGACAGACAACCTGGGACCCCCAGGCATGGAGTAGCAGGTACCACGGGTGGACAGGGCCCTGTGGGTGGAGGCGTCAGGAACAGAAACCGGCACTTGGGTGGTGGGGGGAGGTGTCTGGGTCTGAGTTTCTGCTGTTCCTGCTCCCTGAGGAGTGCAGCCCCGGTGCCCAGCAGTTCCTGTGGAATGGGTAGCCAGCCACTGTGGAGTCTCCGGTCCCCACCCCAAGCCCCAGTTCCTGGCCCGTTGGGCCAGAGGAGAAGCTGGACTTTGGAGGGTGTGAGTGCCTTCACTGAAACCAGCCCCTCCCACCCAGTGGCCAGCCTGACAAGGTGAGGTTCTAACGCTACCAGTCGCTCCATCCTGTTTTAGGCTTTTCTGGCTTTGTCCGCCGAGCTGCTCTGTGCCCGGAGGAGGAGCCCCCTGTTGGAGGCTGGGGCCTGCCACACTGTGTGGCTTGTCTCGCTGCCACCACCTGCTGCGGTGGGTGGCCACCGCCGAGACTGCAGTGTGCTGGAGCGGTAGGAGGGCGGTGGTTATGGCCAGGGTGAGGGGAGGGGTGCAGCAGTGGCCAGGGGGTAGGAGCCTTGTAGGGTGGGCCAGTGTGTTGAGGGTGACAGCAGCGGTGGTTGTATTGGCATCAGCGCTAGTGGTAGCAGCAGCAACAAATCTGGGGTCAGGGAAGTGGGAGTGGGAGAGCTGTGGCAGCCTGCCTGTCCTGGCCTGGCGTCAGTAGGAACCTGTGGGTGCTGTACCGTGGGCCTCAGTGGCAGCGGTGGAGGAGCAGCCAGGGTAAGGAGGAGTCCTTCTTCTTTTTCTGCAGAATCTGAAGGGTCCTTCCTCCTGCTGACACGTGAGCCAGGTGTGAGTGTAGCATTATCTCACTCTTTAACAAAATTTAAGGGGTGACTATTTGTGTATCTTTTTGCTTGTTTTGTTGTTGTTGTTGTGAAAAAGTCTTAAACTTTTTCAAATTTCTTGAATCAAGGAGGGGAATCAAGGTATCATTATAGGCCTTCCGATTCCCTCACCTGTTCTTTTTCCTTTCTTCCAGTCTGTTTTTTTCTTTTACTCATTATCATCTTCTTGTTCCTCTTTATTCGCTAATGCCACTGCTTCTATTTCTTGTTTCTATTCTTGTTTTTCCTCCTCCTCCTTTTGCTTTTCCCCAAGCAATGGCATTAACAAACCAAAACGGAGTTGAAAATAAACTACTTGTCAGTGTGTTGTATTTTAAAAATAATCGGTCCATTACTATGTTTTAGAGATTTGCATAATTATTTAGTTACTTGAATAGCTATGCTTTCCTGATACTGTTAATGCATTGTAAGTAGTTACTCAAGGAATTAAAAAAATGAAGCATCAAGTGAAATTGTGGTAGCAAACAGCCATTTCATCTCTCTCACATATTAGTCCAGAAATAGGCAAGAGGCATGGGGAAGAGTAAGTTCCAATTCATGAGATCATTAAGTGAGCTGTATTTCCCTTTATGTTATTTCTCTGCCACTATTTTCAACAGTATTATCTGCATGAGCAAACCTAGTTTGTTACCACATCTTTGCAACAAGAAAAGGAAGGGGAAGATCATGTGTATAATGTTTTAAGGCCAGGATCCACAACCAAAAACAAGGCTTTATTAAGTTTTGCTTTTAAGAACCTGCAGTATTGAGCTTTCTTTTATTCCTAGTATTACAACCTTTAGTATGAACTCTTTTTTTAGTGATTGTTCTAGAAGTTTATGCATTTGATTGACTACTTTAAAAGAAACAAATCTATATTGTATCATTTTTTCAAGCCCACATAAATGGGTAAGGCCTATAATTTTGACACTTTTAAAATTATTTGTAAGGTATGACATGTAAAATACTGTTGATATATGGAAGAATATGCATAAGTATCATCAGATAGCTTATTTTGAAGAGATGGTGTCTAAATTATTGTCCAGAGTAGATTGGTTGCAATTTCTTAGGTGTGTTTCTCAGTACATTGCCTCAATGTTTTAAAGCACATAGAAATTTGAATTCTGTTTACTCTCATATAGTCCTTTGTTTGTAAGTTGTTTAATGTTTCTAGAGACTAAAGCCATCGCAGCCCCCTTTAAGATTCAGTAATGTTAACAAAATTTGAAGTATGTAGGGTTAGAATCCAACAAATTCAGAGGAAAATTGTTATATAGCTCCAGAGCAGGAAATGAAGCCTAGGTTCTAAGCTCTGAGGGGACCATGAGCTACCATACATCATTGACCAGGCATAGAATGGGCAGAATTACAGGATGGTTAAGAGAGTGAGCTGTGGAGCCTAACTCTATGTGAACACGAATTTTTTTTTTTTTTTACAGATTCTCGCTCTGTCACCCAGGCTGGAGTGCAGTGATGCAATCTTGGCTTACTGCAACCTCTGCCTTTCAGGTTCAAGGGATTCTTTTGCCTCAGCCTCCCATATAGCTGGGACTATATAGGTGCATGCCACTACACCTGGCTAATTTTTGTATTTTTTGGTAGAGACGGGGTATCACCCTGTTGGCCAGGTTTGTCTCGAACTCCAGACCTCAAGTGGTCTGCTTGCCTTGGCCTCCCAAATTACTGGGATTACAGGCATAAGTTACTGAGTCTGGCCTGGGGTGGTTACTGTTGAAGTATTATCTTTGTATCCCAAACAGGCCCTTCTGAAACCGATGACGTTGATGAAAAACTCCTTCTACTGAAGTCTTTGCAATGTATAATCTTTTCACTTCAATTTTGCTACATACTGTTTCTATTTAATGGTTCCTTGTATTCCACAGACTGTATTTTAGTATTTATAACTATAGTATTCCTTTTATATGTGGAAAAGGAAAACTGTATTGGCCTTTTTTTTTTTTTAACATATAAATGAACTTCATAAGCAACAATTTTTCAAATCAGTTTTCCCTGTTGTGAATCTTGAAGTGGGTACATGGCACACTTTCCTGTTTAAGGTAAAGTGCACATTTATCCCTTATCTCAGGACAGTCAGAAGTCAGGTTCTTATTGTATGGTTAGTAATGCAAATATCGATAAGGTCGTGTTGATACTTAGTACTTAGAATTCTGAAATAGCACTTGTTAATCTGTAAGTTTTATGCATTTGTTACCTTTTTTTAAAATTTTTACAGTGTTCCCAAACTTGACACTCATAGGCTATTAGTAATAGGTTTTACTTCGATCTCTTCTGGCCTCAAGTACATAAGATGTATTTTCTTTAGGTTTAGCATATAATATAAATTTAATTGTTTATTTCAGATTTTAAAAGAAGAAAAAGGACCTATAGAATCATTGTTTACATTGACACTGGCCCAATTGTCCCATGGATGGGTTTTTTTTTGGATCAACATAAAAATTGACCCTGCTGTTAAAGGTTGAAACTTGTATCTGTTCTGAGTTCTCGCCTTAAAAAAAGACCTTCAGGAAGTATCAAATAACAAACATACCAAATCACAGCACCATATGCCTCCTGCTCCTCCCTAATTTCTGTTCTCTTATACATTGTTACATTTCTTTCCTGCCCCTGTTAGTCAAGCCATGGATTTGAGACTGAGTTCCCAGCTCCTGGGCTGCAGCACCAGGTTAAAGATTTCTTCCTTGGCAGTGCTTGTCGCCTCAGTGATTGGCTTTTTCTCCAATGAGCAGCAGGACCTGGATGAAACCCTTGGTGTTTGAAACCCTTGGTAATAACATGAACAACTGTCTTAACCTACTCTTTATTGAAATTTTACATTTTAACTAGTGGCCTCTTCTTTATTATCTCCCATTCCTTTGATCTCATATCTTTTTCTTCACTTTACAGTCAAAGAACTTAATGCTCCCTGAATCCAAATATTAAGGTTAAAAGAAGAGAAAGGAAATGTGTGCAGAGAAAGTATGTTTTACAAATGAATTAAAGATGGATTCCTAGATAAAGGTTTTTAGATTTACCTAGACTTTTGAGTTCAGGTGAGTTTTCACAATATGCAGTAAGTGGAAAAGAATCCCAAGATAATTGTGACATGAAAAAGCTCGATGTTGAAAACCAAAAAGATTTCACTTCGGCATCGTACTTTTAATTCAAGAATACTAGCCATCAAATGAGTTTTTCTGACTGTAATCATTGCTCTTTAAAAATTAAGAGAAGATGGGGCCGGGCACGGTGGCTCACGCCTGTAATCCCAGCACTTTGGGAGGCTGAGGTGGGTGGATCATGAAGTCAGGAGATTGAGACCACGGTGAAATCCCGTCTCTACTAAAAATACAAAAAATTAGCTGGGCGTGGTGGCGGGCGCCTGTAGTCCCAGCTACTCGGGAAGCTGAGGCAGGAGAATGGCGTGAACCTGGAAGGAGGAGCTTGCAGTGAGCCGAGATTGCGCCACTGCACTCCAGACTGGGCAACAGAGCGAGACTCCGTCTCAAAAAAAAATAAATTAAGAGAAGATGTATTTATAACTTTTACTTTTAGTACAGCTTCTGAATTTAGTTATCAATAGATAGGACAAAATAGATGAGCATCTGCTTCCCTTCCCCCTAAACAATGTATTCTTACTGAAATGTAATATATTTTTATTTATACTTGAAGACAGTGTTTTTCATTCTTTTCCTTGTTAGTAGCTCAGATCTTTAAGGACAGAGGATGTATACTGGGGGCAGCTCGTGGTCTTAATCCTGACTGGCACTCTGATATTTTAGATTATTTCTTTTGTATTTGTGAATAAAACTTCTGCTCCAGTAGGATGAGCCTGTTTACCTTGTGACTCCCTAACTAATCTATTGCTTTATAGATTCAAGTTCAAGTGATTCTCCTACTTCAGCCTCCCAAGTTGCTGGGATTACAGGTGCACGCCTGGCTAATTTTTTGTATTTTAGTAGAGATGAGGTTTCACCATGTTGGCACGGGCTGGTCTCGAACTCTTGACCTCGGTGATAGGCCCATCTCGGCCTCCCAAACTGCTGGGTTTACAGGCAAGAGCCACCACGCCCGGCCTACTATGTCTTAAAAGTGTTTGCATTGTTACCTAGATTCTCTTTCAATGTGAGTTTTTATTGGTTTATTATAGGTTGTTTATTTTATTTTTAGGAAGCCATCATTCTTTAGAGGGCAATGACGGAACAGTACCAGCAGAAATTGAAGTACCAGCAGAAGGTTTTTTTGGTTTTGTTTTGTTTTGTTTTTCCAGCAGGTTAAGAGAAAAAGACATTTTATATTTTATTGTATTTGTTGGGTTTTTTTTTTTTTTTGAGATGGAGTTTTGCTCTGTCACCAGGCTGGAGTGCAGTGGCACGATCTTGGCTCAGTGCAACCTCCGACTCCCTGGTTCAAGCAATTCTCCTACCTCAGCCTCCCAAGTAGCTGGGACACACGCCACCACACCCAGCTATTTTTTGTATTTTTAGTAGACACCGGAGTTTCACCATATTGGCCTGGATGGGCTCCATCTCCTGACCTCCTGATCCACCCTCCTCGGCCTCCAAAAGTGCTGGGATTACAGGCATGAACCACCACGCTCGGCCACCTCCTCTTGTACTTGGGAGAAATGCACTGATTCTGGTTGCCACGTGGATTTATTTTGGGAGTGATATTGATCTATCTTTATGGAAATAATACTAGATAGAAAGTTAGCGGATGGATTCTCTATCTAATGAGAGTTTTGGGCAAATCGAATACCAAGTTTCCGAGTCTTACTTTTCCTCTGATGCAAGAAAACTCTGAATTAGCCAGCCTGTGAAAAACTCTCACAGCTCTGGATGTGAGTTTAGGACACTGGATTTCTACCACTCAATTTCTTACTACTTTTCTTGCGCAGGGATCATGGCACAAGTTGCAGTTTCCACCCTGCCCGTTGTAGATGAGGAGTCCGTTGAAGATGAGGAGTCCATTGAAGATGAGGAGTCCTTGGAGAGCAGGATGGTGGTGACATTCTTCATGTCAGCTCTCGAGTCCACGGTGAGACCTTCTGTTCTAACATTCTATGGTCGGGTAGGACTGGGCGGTAGATAAAATTGATTTGTTTTTGTAGAACATATAATTTTATGATTTTTATTTCTAATGAGTAGATCTTTTTCTTGAATAGTAGTTATGATCAAACACTTCTAACCAAATGTGCCATGTTATCCAGCCTGGTCTCAAAATTCTGGGCTCAAGTGACCTGCCGGCCTTAGCCTCGAAAAGTGCTGGGATTACAGGTGTAAGCCATTGAACCTGGCCAAATATTTTTCTTTGTATGGCTGAATAATACTCTGTGTATGTATATATTACATTTTCTTTATCCATTCACCATTCATCCATCATCCATTCATCCATTCTTTATCATCCCTGATGGGCATTAGGGTTGGTTCTACCTGTTGGCCACTGTGAATAATGCTGCTGTTAAACGGGTGTACAAATAGCTGTTTGAGTCCCTGCTCTCAGTTCTTTTGGGTATATACGCTTAAAGGGTGTTGGTGGATCAAATAATTCTATGCTTAGTATTTTTAAGGAGCTGCTAAACCATTTCCCACAGTGGGCTGTACCATTTTACATTCCAAAAAGCCTCCAATTTCTCTATAGCATTACTGACAGTTATTATTTTCTGTTTATATACTGTATTTTTATACTGTTTGAAATTAATCTGAGGGTTTTTGCTAATACCAAAATATTAGGAAAATTTTTCCAAAAATCATATTCCTTATTATAAAGACTTTTACATGTTACTTGATGCCCTGTGATCTATTTTCTCAGTAAGAAGAAGAACTTCCTGGCTGGGCGCGGTGGCTCATGCTTGTAATCACAGCACTTTGGGAGGCCGAGGCAGGTGGATCACAAGGTCAGGAGTTCAAGACCAGCCTGTCCAACATAGTGAAACCCAGTCTCTACTAAAAATAATAATAAAAAAATTAGCCGGGTGCAGTAGCAGGCACCTCTAATCCCAGCTACTTGGAAGCCTGAGGCAGGGAACTGGTTGAACCCGGGAGGCAGAGGTCACAGTGAGCCAAGACAGCGACACTGCACCCCAGCCTGTGTGACAGAGTGAGATTTGGTCTCAAAAAACAAAAAAGAAGAACTTCTCTCCATCCAGCCTCATTCCACTGCACCAACTCTTTTTTGTGTCGGGTTGTGCAGGGGAGAAAGGGAGCTTGGCACCTCTTTCCTGTGTTGACTTGTGGTAGCCCATCACTGGGCACTGGGTTGTACAGCGCCTTGTCTCCTCTTTTTTTTTTTTTTTTTTTGAGACCGAGTCTCACTCTGTTGCCCAGGCTGGAGTGTAGTGGTGCGATCTCAGCTCACTGCAACCTCAGCCCCCCGGGTTCAAGCGATTCTCCTGCCTCAGCCTCCCAAGTAGTTGGGACTACAGGCATGTGCCACCACACCTGGCTAATTTTTTATTTTTAGTAGAGATGGGGTATCGCCATGTTGGCCAGGCTGGTCTTGAACTCCTGACCTCAGGTGATCCGCCCACTTTGGCCTTCTGAAGCGCTGGGATTATAGGCATGAGCCACCGTTCCTGGCCGCCTCCTCTTTTACTTGGGAGAAATGCACAGATTCTGGGTGCCATGTGCATTTATTTTGGGAATGATATTGATCTAACTCATGGAAATAATACTAGATAAGAAAGTTAGCGGATGGATTCTCTAATCTGATGAGAGTTTTGGGCAAATGGAATTCCTAGTTTCTGAGTCGTATTTTTCCTCTGATGCAAGAAACCTGTGAATTAGCCAGCTAGTGAAAAACTCTCACAGTTCTGGATGTGAATTTAGGACACTGGATTTCTATCACTCACTTTCTTACTACTTTTCTCACGCAGGGATCATGGCACAAGTTGCAGTTTCCACCCTTTCCTTTGAAGATGAGGAGTCTGTTGAAGATGAGGAGTCCTTGGAGAGCAGGATGGTGGTGACATTCCTAACGTCAGCTCTTGAGTCCATGGTCAGACCTTCTCTTCTAACATTCTGTAGTTTGGTAGGATTGGGAGGTAGATAAGGTTGATTTGTTTTTGTAGAATGTATAATTTTATGATTTTTATTTCTAATGAGTAGATCTTTTTCTTGAATAGTAGTTATGGTCAAACACCTCTAACCAAATGTGCATGTGGAGTTTCTACACCAATTTTCGGACAATCTGGATACCAACTGGGTATCCCACAATTCCATCCTGACACTCCCCGGAGTTAGTGCAGACCCCGCAGGATGGGGGCTCAGTCCCAGGAGTCTACCCTCACTCCACATGCCAATTGCAAGTCCTGGGTTGTTAACATGTACTTTTGACAAACCAGTTAGAAAACAGGGTCTCATGACCCCCTTCGTGGGTGGAATCATTTGCTAGGACAGCTTGCGGAACTCAAAAAACAAGTTATTTTCTTTTGTTCTCAGATACAGGGTCTCACTCTGTTGCCAGGCTGTAATGCAGTGGTGTGATCAAAGCTCACTGTAGCCTCGAGCTCCTGGGCTTAAGTGATCCTCCCGCCTCACCCTCCCAAATAGCTGAGACTACAGGCCTTCTCCACCACATCTGGCTATGTTCTTTTATTTTTTGTAGAGATGGGGTCTTGTTATGTTGCCCAGGCTGGTCTCAAATTTCTGGGCTCACATAATTCTCCCACCTCAACCTCCCAAAGTGCTAGGATTATGGGCATGAGCCACTGTGTCTCACCAATTTATGTTCTATTACTGGTTCATTGTAAAGGATATATGTTAGAAACAGCCAGTGAAAGAGATGTACATGTTGGGCACAGTGGCTCATGCCTGTAATCTCAGCAGTTTGGGAGACTGAGGCGGGAGCATCACTTAAGCTCAGGAGATTAAGACCAGCCTGGGTAACGTGGTGAAATCCCATCTCTGCAAAAAAATTTTTCTAAACATTAGCCAGGTGCAGTGACATGTGCGTGTAGTTCTAGCTACTCAGAAGGCTGAGAGGATGGCTTGAGCTAGGGAGGCATAGGTGGCAGTGAGCCACGATTGTGCCACAGCACTCTAGCCTGGGAGACAGAGCCAGACACTGTCTCAAAAAAAAAAAAAAAAAAAAAAAGCACAGAGCAAGGTATGTGGGGGGAAGGGCACAGAACTTCCATGCTCTCTGTTGTGCATGTTACCCTCCTCATATGCCCCTTGTGTTCAACAACCCAGGCATTCTCCAAACCCTGTTGTTGAGGGTGTTGATGAAGGCTTCATTATGCAGGCATGATTGTTGAAATCATTGACCATTGGTGATTAAGTCAATCTTCGGCCACTATTTCTTCTGGAGCTCAGTGGGTGAGACTGACAGTTCCAAGCCTCTGGCAACCAGCCCTCCTCCTGAAGCTGTCTAGGAGCTTTCAGTCACCCAGTCATCCAGTAACATCACCAAATGCATTCGTACTATGGTGGAGATCCCAAAGGTCTTAGAGGCTCTTGTGTTAGAAACCTGGGACTAACACCAAATATTGAAACAAAAGATGCCCCTATCACCTTTATCAACGAGGACTTTATAAGAACTTTAGAAGCTCTGTGTCAGGACCAGGGGCAGAAACCATATGTGTTTTTCTTTTCTTTTTCTTTCAGACACAGAGTCTCTCTCTTTTACCCAAACTAGAGTGCAAATGATGCAGTTATAGCTAACTGCAGCCTCAACCACCTGGGCTCAAGCAATTCTCCCACCTCAGCCTTCAAAGTATCTGGGAGTACAGGTGCACACCATCCATGCCTGGCTAATTTTTCTTTTTTTTTTTTCTTTTTTTTTTTTTGTAGAGATGGGATCTTGTTATGTTGTCGAAGCTGGTCTCGAACTCCTGGGCTAAAGCAATCCTTTCACTTCAGCCTCTCAAGTAGCTGAAACCACAGATGCATACCGCCATGCCCAGCTAATTTTTTCTTATTTCTTTTTGTTGTTGTTGTTGTTGATTTGGGGGTTATCACTATGTTTCCCAGGCTGGTCTCGAACTCCTGACCTCAAGCGTTTTTCCCACTTTGACCTCCTAAACTGTTGTGATTACGGGTGTGAGCCACAGCCACTGTGTCCAGCAATCACAAGGGTCTTTATAAGAGAAAGAGGGAGGTAAGAGAGTCAGAATTGGAGGAGATGCGATGATAGAAGCAGAGGTCAGAGAGGGAAATTCGAATATGCTTTGCTTTTGGCTGTGAAGATGCAGTTAGGGGCCATGAGCCAAGGAATGGGGGTGGCAATAGAAGCTGAAACAAGCAAGGGAATGTATCCTCTCTGGAGCCTCCAGAAGGAATGCAGTCCTGCTGACACCTTGACTTTAGCCTTAATGGACCTATTTTGGACTTCTGGCCCCCAGACCTATTAGGTAGTAGATTCCTGGTGTATTAAGCCACTCAATGTAGGCTAGTTTGTAACAGCACTAAGAAGAAATGGACATGAAGCCACGGGTGGTGGCCCACACCCATAATTCCAGCTATTTAGGAGGCCGAGGCAGGAGGATGGCTTTGGCTCAGGAGTTCAAGACAAGCCTGGACAACATAGTGATACCCTGTCTATACAAAAAGAAAAAAAATAGCAGGTGTGGTGGCACGCACCTGTAGTCTTAGCTACTAGAGGAACTGAGGCAGGATGATTGCTTGACCTAGGAGTTTGAGGTCTCAGTGTGTTGTGATCATGCCATGGCACCCCAGCCTGAGTGACACAGTGAGATTTTGTCTAAAAAAAAAAAAAATAGAAATGAGTGAGCATGGCAGGAATGGGGACAGATGGCAATATTAAATAGAGTGGTCAGGATTGGCCTCCTAAGTGAAAATTGAGCAAAGACTTGAAGGAGGAGAAGGAGCTGGCCAAGGTGCTGAGGGAAGAGCACTGTGGGCAGAAACAATAGAATAAAGATGCTAGGAGGGAACTCCATGGTGTGTCTGAAGCTCAGGAAAGAGGCCCGTGGAGCACAGAGAGGGAGAGAAGTAGGGTAGGATGCCAGGGAGTTGTTGGGCTCAGATCAGTACAGATTGTATAAGCCCTGGGAGGCTATTGCTGGGGCTTTGGCTTTTACTCTGACTGAGATGGGAACTGCAAGAATGTTCTGAGCAGAGAGGCGACATGATCTGTCTCCTGATTTAAAAGCATCCCATGGCGGCTGAGTTGAGAAAGACTGTGGGAAGATTTGGGTAGAAGCAGGGAGGCCAAGCTGTGGCAGCATCCAGGTAGGAGATGATAGTGCTTCTGACGAGGGTCCTGGCAATGGTGAGAGATGGTTGATTCTTGTTGAAATGCTAAGTAATTAAAAAAAAACACTACTGCCTTTCCCAATTATATGAAGTATGGGATGCTAGATTAAAGAAATCTCAAGTCAGGCCAGGTGCAGTGGCGTATGCCTGTAGTGCTAGCACTTTGGGAGGCAGAGATGGGAGAATTGTTTGAGTCCAGGAATTTGAGACCACCCTGGGCAACATAGCAAGACCTCCTCTCTACAAAAATAATAATAATAAATATATAATTATCCAGGCATGGTGATTTGTGTCTGTAGAACCAATTTATCAGGTTGTCGAGGTGAGCAGATCTCTTGAGGGTGTGATTTTGAGGCCAGCTTGGGCAACATAGCAAGGCTTCTCTCTACAATTAAAAAAAAAAAAAAAAAGCTGGGTGTTGTGGTGCTCACCAGTAGTCCTAGCTATGGGGAGGCTGAGGCAGGAGGGATCCCCTGAGCCTAGGAGGTCAAGGCAGCAGTTAGCTATGAGAGCACCACCGCATTCCAGCCAGAGTGACAGAGTGAGACCCTATCTCAAAATACAAATACAAGTAAAGAAATCTCAAGTCATACCAGTCCCTTTTTGACTATGCAGCCTTTGCAACCCCATAGCTGTGTGATTGGGTTTGTGTTGCTGGAGATGAGGAGACCCGTGCCCAGGTGTTGTTGCTTGTCCAATCAGTTTATTTTTAAATATATTAACGAAATTTATTTCATCACACTTGATGAGCTCATATGTGTGATTTTTTGAATTCTCCTTTGAATAGCTTGTAACTATTTGAACATCTTATTGGTTCCATAATTAATTAATTCTTTTTCTAATTAACTTTTTAAAAACCAGAATTGATATTAGACTAATCAGTTTTTATTAATGAAGAGATGAAATTGAGTTGTTTGCACACTTTAAGATTAGTGTTGTATTGGCCAGATCACGTCAATAGTTGAGCAAGTGCAAAATTAGAGCTTCTTCAGCATAGAACTCTCTCGTGGTTCTTGAAGATGACTTTTTTTTTTTTTTTTTTGTCTTTAATAAACTGCTGGTATCATTTCAGACCACTTGCTATTTAGGCACTTAGGAATTTTTCACTGGAATTCATGTAAAGAAAGACCATGGGTGTTTGTACTGGATTTAGTATTCATCATTCAACTGCATGACTCACCCCTAGAGCCGTAATTTTACTAATGAATTTCTCAGATACTACTCAGCTAGCGACTGAGCCTAACCAGCAACCCACCCTCAACTACTTGATGGTCTTTTGTTCTTCTCTGTTCCTCCTGAAACTCAGTTACTCTCAGAAGGTGATAAATACTTGCATTTCTTTTTTTTTTTTTTCTTCCTAGAGACAGGGTCTTGCTCTGTCACCCAGGCTGCAGTGCGGTGGCGTGATCATGGCTCACTGCAGCCTGAAACCCCTGGGCTCAAACAATCCTCCCACCTCAACCTCCCAAGTAGCTGGGACTACAGACGTTTGCCAGTACACCCAGCTAACTTCTTTATGTTTTACTGTAGAGACGGGATCTTGCTATGTTGCCCAGGATGGTGTCAAACTCCCTGCCTCAAGTGATCTTTCTGCCTCAGCTTCCCAAAGTGCTGGGATTATATATATGCAGGCGTGAGCCACCTGTATTCAACTCCCTATTTTCTTTTTTTATAACAATTTTATTGAAATATGATTAACATATCATACAATTCATTTATCAAATTATGCGATTCAGGCCGGGCGCAGTGGCTAATTCCTAATTCTAAGACTTTGGGAAGCTGAGGCAAGTGGATCGCTTGAGTTCACAAGTTTGAGACCAGCCTGGGCAACATGGCAAAACAGCATGTCTAGATAAAATACAAAAATTAGCTGGGTGTGGTGGCTTATGCCTGTAGTCCCAGCTACGTGGGGACATGAGGCTGGAAGATCTCTTGAGCCCAGAAGGCATAGGTTGCAGTGAGACCAGATGGTACCACTGCACCACAGCATGGGTGACATAAGGTGACCCTGTCTCTAAATAAATAACGAAAAGAAAGAAAGTATGCAATTCAGTGGTTTTTAGAATATTCACAGAGCTGTGCATCCATCACCACAGTCACTTTTAGAAGTGATTACCCACTTATGAGGTACCCACTTATGAGTGAGAAACCCTCACCTCTTAGTCACTACCTCCTACTTCCCCCATGTTCCTGTGTCTTTATAGGCAGCCACTGATTTTCTGTCATTGTAGTTTTGCCTAATCTGGAGTTTTTATAGAAATAGAAATTGTACAATATATGATCTTTTGTAGTTTGCTTTTTTTTCTCTTAGCACAGTGTTTTCAAATTTCTTTCACGTTATAGTTTGTATCAGGATTTCTTTCCTTTTATAGCTGAGCAATAGTTTGTGTTTATCCATTCATCAGTCAATGGACACTTGTGTTGTTTCTTGCATATTGGCTGTCACAAGTCACGCTGCTATAACCACTCACATGCAAGTTTTAGTGTGAACATATATTTTTATTTCTCTTGGATTTACACCCAGGAGTGAAATTGTTACATTATGTGATAACTATACATTTAGCCTTTGAGAAACTGCCACGTTGTTTTTCAAAGTGGTTACACCAGTCAGACCCTGTGTCCAAAAAAAATTAAATAAGTCTACTGTCAAGAGAATTTTCTTTCCAGGTGACTACTGCTCTAAGGAAACCATTTGAACTTTAGTTTTAGCACTTCTGTGCTAAAACTTAAGAAAGATGTTAATGACTATTCATCTTAATTGTCATATCATTTGTTACATGTGATTCACTTAGCTAAATATCACTTAGAAATTCAGAGTTCTCTCTGTTTACCAAAGATTTCAAAAAATTTTCCCATGAAACAGCCCAGTCTTGAAATGAAAAGTTATATATGCATAAGATTGCCTGTCACACACCGGACAAACCAATTAAAGGCAGTAGAAATTGTCATATGTCTCAGAATAGATTGTACGTAACATTCTCAAATCTAGGTGAGATTAGATTTGAGATTAGCTGACTTTGAAGAGAGTCAGTCTTTTTTTTTTTTTTTGAGACAGACTCTTGCTCTGTTGCCTAGGCTGGAGTACAGTGGTGTGATCTCAGCTCACTGCAACCTTTGCCTCCCGGGTTCAAGTGATTCTTCTGCCTCAGCTTCCCAAGTAGCTGGGACAATGGCGTGCGCCACCACACCCAGCTAAGTTTTGTATTTTTGATAGAGACAGGGGTTTCACTATATTGGCCAGGCTGGTCTCAAACTCCTGACCTCAGGTGATCTGCCTGCATCGGCCTCCCAGAATACTAGCATTACAGGCGTGAGCCACCGTGCCCAGTCTCAGCTAGTCTTTTGACTGATGGATGTTTAACATCTCAGCAAAGGTCCTTTCATGCACATGAATTAGTTACACTAACTTCTCCTAGATTTGTTAGAAGAAAAAGGAGTTATCTTCAGTTTGTTTGTTTGTTTTTGAGATGATGTCTCACTCTGTCGCCCAGGCTGGAGTGCAATGGCGCAACCTTGGTTCACTGCAACCTTGACCACCCAGGTTCAAGCAATTCTCCTGCCTCAGCCTCCCCAATAGCTGGGATTACAGGTGTGCACTACCACACCTGGCTAATTTTTGTATTTTTAGTATATACAAGATTTCACCATGTTGGGCTCAAACTCCTGACCTCTGCTGATCTGCCTGTGTTGGCCTCCCAAAGTGCTGGGATGACAGGCATGAGCCACTGTGCCTGGCCTTACGTTATTCTTTTTCAAGGAAATGAAACCTTCCTTCAGAATTGCTATATTGCCTTAATTTCATGAATATTTGAGTGGCCAACAGACTAGGCAAACAAAACATACATGTGTAACTGCCTCATGGAACTTATGGATTACAGAGGGAGACAGGTACTAAATATTCCTGCAAATAAATATGTGATTTCAAAGTGTGATAAATACTTTGTAGAAAATAAATAGAATGCTGTAACATAGAGGAGAATAAAGGAGGAAACGTCTTGTAGATCAATTGAGCAAGGAAGACCTCTTTGAAACAGTAGAATTTTAGCTGCAAGCTGGTCATTGATAGGTTTTAGCCAAATAAAGAGATGTGGGAAGAGCTTATGCAAGGCAAAAGCCATGTGTACCTGTTAATGTCAGGAGCCACTTCAGTGGACACTGTGTTGGAGGAAAGGGCTTGGAGAGGCAGATAGGATTGTTTTATTCTAAGTGCTGTAGGAACCCCATGAAAGGTCTTAAGCCTGGAAGTGAAATCCGTTTTATATTTTAGAGGTCACTGTGGCAATTTTTAAATAAATGAATTGTACTCATACATTTTCTAAGTCTGTTGCTGTTACCTATGAAGAAAATATACAGTATTTAAAAAATTTAAATAAGATAAATGTACTTTGTAAATAGGCAATTATACTTCGATGAGCTTTGTGGTGTTGCTATGTGAAATGTTAAGATAGTGGTAGGAAAACCAAGCTTGGGGTTCCTCAGTGTTGTTCATTTGCCACAGCTTTTGAAAGACAGGTAGGCACATGGTGGAACTTAATTACTTTAGACTCTTGAGTCCTAGTCTGCCCTTGGACTCTCAGGTTCTAGGCAGAGAGAGAGATGCAGAAGTGTGTAGATTCTAAAGGGTGTAGAATTTGGAAGAAGATGATGGGAAGGTAGAAATATTTATGTGAATGTAGGCAGTGTTGTAGCAGGAGAAAGGGAATAGCAAACAGAGATAAGAAGGGTCAGCAACTTTCAGTAACCTGAACCATTCACTTTTTGCCCCATTTTATAACTACTCTGGAGGCTGAGGTGGGATGATCGCTTGAGCCCAGGAGGTTGCAGCAGCAGAGGGCTGGACATGGTGGCTCACCTGCTTGTCTCTGTGACCGTAGATATACTAAAATGCTGAAGTCAAATACGGATTTTGCAAGTAAAATACTGTTAGAATTTGAGCCTTTCAGTTCATTCTTTTTTGGGTATTATATTGATATATTTCAAAAATTCACATTAAAGTATAATCAACTATGTCCTTTTGTGGAAACGTGTTGATTTGCCATGCCATAGGAAAGCAGAGGATACATGTCTGAAAGTAAAAGATAGTGATGATACAAAATTACATTTGACATTTTGCAAAGATTTTTCTGTCCTTGAGCAATGTTTGATGGAGAAGTATATGTTAATAAATATTGTAATAAATATTGTTCTGGTATGTAATTTAAAAATTCAATGTCTATTTTGACAGGCCAGTAGCAGGATATGCTAACCTGTGTCCAAATATGATCTCTACCCAGCCTCAGGAGTTTACTGGGACGCTGTCCACAGTGAAACAGATTATTCATGCCCTGATAAATTCTACCATTACTTTCTTTCCTTCATGCCTTGATTTTCTGCTTATTAGGTTCTCGTTTTTATACATATATTCCATTTTAAGATGATGTGGATTCCTAGATTCATGTTCAATAAAAATACACAAATTAGTGGTGCATGGTGGTGTGCACCTGTGGTCCCAGCTGCTGGGAGGCTGAGGTGGGAGCATGGCTTGAGTCAAGGCTGCAATGAGCCAAGATTGTGCTGCTGCACTCCAGCCTGGTGATAAAGGCAGACCTTGTACCAAACAAGAAGATTTATAAAGCTTTTTCCTCCCTTAAAATTCTAAGATTTAAGAATTAATGATACTGAAAGGCCTATGAAAGTATGTAGATATGGCAGAGCCTGGGCTGCTGCTGCTGTTTGTTTGTTTTTTAAGGCATTACCATGGCTTACTGCAGCCTCAACCTCCTGGGCTCCAGTGATCCCACCTGAGCCTCCCAAGTAGCCGGGACTGCAGACATGTGCCACTACACTCGGCTAATTTTTTTTTTTTTTTTTTTTTTGTGGTAGAGACATGGTCTCGCTGTGTTGCCCAGGCTGGTCTCAAACTTCTGGACTCAAGTGATCCTCCCAAAGTGTTGAGATTAGAGGGGTGAGCCACTGTGTCCAGCTCCCTGCTGCTGCAACCTTTTGGGCTCAAGCAATCCTCCCACCTCAGCCTCCAGAGTAGCTGGGACCACAGGCACGTGCCACCACACCCCACTAATTTTTGTATTTTTAGTACAGATGGGGTCTTGCCATGTTGCCCAGGCTGTTCTTGAACTCCTGGGCTCAAGTGATATTCCACCTCAGCCTCCCGAAGTGCTAGGATTACAGGCATGAGCCACTGTGCCCGGCCCTTCTGTTGCCGCTTCTGATAACCATGTGAAAATCCTTATAGGGAGAAAGTAGTGATGACTTACCACTTTCTCAAATTAAAGGAAAGGAAATGATCAGCTAAATAATTTTTTACATGTATATTTGAGCACATACAAATGCTTGTCTTCACAGACATTTTGAATTAAGTTTATCTATTGTAAGCAAATGTCAGTCTTGGCCATGCATCTCAGTGTACTGCTTTTATCTTTACAGCTCTTGTTCAGAAGTGATACCTGAAACATTCTCAAAAAAGGAAGAAAGGCCGGGAGTGGTGGCTCTCGCCTGTAATCCCAGCACTTTGGGAGGATTCTGCTATATATATAAGAAGGCCAAAATAACTTTAAAACGCAGACAGACTTTCAGAACCATTTCATAAAGTACACAAACACACACACACACACACACACACACACACACACAGAAGACAGGAATTAAAAACAACAGCTGGTATGCTTCATGGTTTTAAAACTCTTAATGGTGCCTGGAAATATAATTATAGCACAGTAATTGATGTTTATAGTATTTATACTGTATATAAATCGAAAATACTGTATTTTAGAAAATTTCTCATTAGAAATATTTACCTCAAGTAATTAGAATTTAAAATTTATAAATATGGAACACTTAATTGTTCGATTCCAGTGTGTGAGAAGTTCCTATAGAAGCATTGGCGTGGTGCTTTTATGTCCCAGTTGGTATCAGTGCTCTCTTTTGATCACAGGCCTGTAATCAGCGTTGATATTTTTCACATTAAGACATTTTGAACTTTTTCTTACAGGGTTTCTCTGCTGGGCTGTTTGCATTTTACCATGATGAAGATGGAAATCCTCTCACTTCAAGATTTGCAGATGGCCTCCCACTTTATAATTATAGGTTTGTTTGTTTTTTTTTTTTTTGAGACGGAGTCTCGCTCTGTTGCCCAGGCTGGATGGAGTGCAGTGGCACGATCTTGGCTTGAGTCACCATGCCCAGCCATAGGTATCTAGTTTTATTCCTTTCTAGTCAGAAAAGATGCTTGATATTATTTCAATTTTTTAATTTTTTAAGACTTGTTTTGTGACCTAACGTATGGTATATGCTTGAGAATGAGACATGTGCAGAATAATGTGTATTCTGCAACTCTTGGATGAAATATTCTGTAAATATCTATTAGGTCCATTTGGTCTATAACACATACTAAGTTCAGTGTTTCTTTCTTAATTTTCTGTGTGGAAGATCTGTTCAATGCTGAAAGTGGGGTATTGAAGTCTCCAGCTATAATTGTATTGAGTTCTAGCTCTCTAACTGTAATAATATTTCCTTTATATATCTGGATGCTTTGGTATTGAGTGCATAAATATTTACAATTGTTATGTCCTCTTGCTAAATTGACCTCTTTATAATTGTATAGTGGCTTTCTTTGTCTCTTCTTATAGTTGTTGTTTTAAAGTCTATTTTGTCTGATATAAGTACAACTATTTCTGTTCTTTTTTTGGTTTCCATTGGCAGGGAATATCTTTTTGATCCCCTTATTTTCAGCCTATGCATGTCTTTAAAGGTGAAGTGTGTTTCTTGTAGGCAACAGATAAATGGGTCTTATTTTTTTTATCCATTCTGCCAGGTATGTCTTTTGATTGGAGAGTTCAGTCCATTTACAGTCATTGTTATTACTCATAAGTAAAGGCTTACTCTTGCTATCTTATTTGATTTTTCAGTTGTTTTGTGGTCTTCTCTTCCTTTTTGCTTTTGTTCCTGTCTTCTTTTTAGTGAAATTGATTTTCTCTGATGATACGATTTTTTTTTTGCTTCTTACTTTTTGTGTATCCTTTGTATGTTTTTTTATTTGAGGTTATCATGAGGCTTGCAGATACTATTTTATAACTTGATTTTAAGCTGAGAGCGACTTAACACTGCTTGCATAAACTAACAAGCAAATAGAAGACTAATGAAGACTCTACACTTTAACTTTGTCCCCCTGCTTTTTAACTACTTTTGCTGTATCTCTTGGGTTTTGGAATGTTGTGTTTCCATTTTCATATGGAAACATTTTTAGTTTAAAATTTATTTTTACATTTTCTCAATAAAGTTTTAAATTTCTTTTTAAATTTCTTCATTGACCCATTTGTTATTCAGGAACATGTTGTTTAATTTTCATGTATTTGTACAGTTTCCAAATTCCTCCTGTTACTGATTTCTAGTTTTATTCCATTGTGGTTAGAAAAGATAATTGACACAATTTTGACTTTTAAAATTCGTATGGACTTCATTGCACCGTGTTAGCCAGGATGGTCTCAATCTCCTGACCTCGTGATCCGCCTGCCTTGGCCTCCCAAAGTGCTGAGATTACAGGCATGAGCCACCACACCCAGCCATAGGTATCTAGTTTTATTCCTTTCTAGTCAGAGAAGATGCTTGATATTATTTCAATTTTTTAATTTTTTAAGACTTGTTTTGTGACCTAACATATGGTATATGCTTGAGAATGAGCCATGTGCAGAATAATGTGTATTCTGCACATTCCATTAGGTTAGGTCTATTAATAATTGCTTTATATATTTAGGTGCTCCAATGTTGGATGCATATATATTTATAACTGTTACATCTTCCTGCTGTATTGATCATTTTATATGACCTTTTACATAATGGTCTTTTTTCTCTTTTTACAGTTTTCGGCTTAAAGTCTATGTATTTTGTATTAGTATAGCTACTCTTGCCCTTTTTTGTTTTCGTTTGCATAGAATACCTTTTTCCACCACTTTTCTTTGAGTCTGTGTGTTCTTACAGTTTAAGGGAGTCTCTTATAGGCAGCGTATGGTTGGATCTTGTTTTTTTTTAAAATTTATTCAGCCACTATGTCTGCAGAATACATTTTGAATTAATGAAGAAATAGAATAAAAAGCAAGCCAGATTAGTATGGCTGTATAAAAAATTTAAAACTTGTAATTAAAAACAACACAATATAACAGGATGAAAAGGAAAGCACTAGAATGGAGAAATACTTGAGATAGTTAAAAGTTTAATATTATAGTATGTGCGGACATAGTATGTGAGGACATATTTCTAAGATTATGTCAAGGGAACTTGTTATGTCAATGTGATGGTTCACACCATTGAAAACAAAACAGCAAAATTATTGAATTATGTAATTTATTGATCATTTTAAAATATAATCTTAAGGCTGTAAATAAATGTCTACTAACTGAACAAAAAAAGATTTTAAAATCCTGGCAATGCTGGTGAGAAATAAATATATTGCTTTCACGTTATGTATTTAGTATTCAATCACTTGTAACAGGAGGTATTAAAATGACTACTTTTTTATTCAGTAATCTTACCCTTTGACATTCAAATAATTGAAACAAATAAGAACCTCTGCCAGGCATGGTGGCTCATGCCTGTAATCACAGTACATTGGGAGGCCAAGGCAGATGCATAGCTTGAGTTCAGGAGTTTGAGACCAGCCTGGGTGGCATGGCAAAACACCATCTCCACCAAAAAATACAAAAATTAGTCGGGCAGTGGCACATGCCTGTGGTCCCAGCTACTTGGGAGGCTGAGGGGGGCCGAGATCATGCCACTTTCACTGAGCCACTTTCAGTTAGCCAAGATCGTGCCACTTCACTCCAACCTGGGTGACAGAGTGAGACCTCATCTCAAAACAAAAACAAAACAAAAAGGAATAAGAACCTCATGTGTAGATCTTTTAAAACAACATAACTGGCAGGGCACAGTGGCTCACACCTGTAATCCCCGTACTTTGGAAGGCCGAGGCGGGTGGATCACCTCAGGTCAGGAGCTTGAGACCAGCCTGGCTAACATGGTAAAACCCCATTTCTACTACAAATACAAAAAATTAGCTGGGCGTGGTGGCACGCACCTGTAATCCCAGCTACTTGGGAGGCTGAACCCAGGAGGCAGAGGTTGCGGTGAGCCAAGATCACACCATTGCACTCCAGCTTGGGCAACAAGAGCGAAACTCTATCTCAATAATAATAATAATAATTAATATAGCAAAAATAATAAATAGATTTTAAAAGCTTTGAGGCTGGGTACAGTGGCTTACACCTGTAATCCTAGCACTTTGGGAAGCTGAGGCAGGCGGATCACAAGGTCAGGAGATCGAGACCAACCTGGCCAACATGGTGAAACCCCATCTCTACTAAAAATACAAAAAATTATCTGGTGTGGTGGCAGGCGCCTGTAGTCCCTGCTACTCAGGAGGCTCAGGCAGGAGAATAGCTTTAACCTGGGAGGCAGAGGTTGCAGTGAGCTGAGATCGCACCACTGCACTCCAGCCTGGGTGACAGAGCAAGACTCTGTCTCATACAAAAAAAAAAAAAAAAAAAGTAATTGATAGCTGAGAACAAGCATTTTCAAAGAGAAGAAATTTTCCACCTTGCCCCTTGTGGAACTGAAACTACTCTTTGCACATGCTGCTGTCCTTCCAGCCTGCAGGCAGAATGCTGTTTTTGGCAAAGCAAGAGTCCCTTATTCCTCACCCCATCACTTTCCAACATAACCAGGAAGGTTCAGATGACCATAAGTGAAAAACAACCAGGAAAAGTCAGGAGAATAAAGAGCCTCTCTCATTTTCACTTGGGCAACAGGTGTGAACAAGAAAATTTTTTGTTTTATTTTTAAAATTTGTTTTTAAATTTTTTAAATTTTTGTTTAAATTTTTGTTTTATTTTTTAAAATCTTCTCCTTTTCACCCTTCCTTAGATGTATCTATTTTAACATTTTGCATGTGACGGTGATGTTATCCATGCTGAATAAACTAGAAATGAGAATTGAGTTGTGAGGGAAAAAGAGATTGAAAACATATGCCTTGGATATATGAATTATGTTTGGATACTGAATTGAACCACTGAACTGTAAAAAAATGTTATGAGACAGGGAAACTGAACTGGCTATGTGACAATACTAAGGAATTATTGCTAACATTTAAAAATGTGATATGGTATTGTGGTTATGTTTAGAAATAAAAATAATCCTTGTCTAAAGTGTTTATGCATGAAATGATATGATGTCTGGGAATTTTTATAAAACAATCCAAGGCAGGAATGAGGAACAGTTTGGGAGGGACCGATGAAATAAAATTGGCCATGTGTAGACACATGGTGCTTTGCTTTACTGCACTTTGCGAATATTGCATATTTTACAAATTGAGGGTTCATGGCAACCCTGCATCCAGCAGTGTTGCGGGAAGTCAGTGACTCCAAACGGAGGGACCGGCTGAAGCCATGGCAGAACATAAATTGTGAAGATTTCATGGACATTTATTAGTTCCCCAAATTAATACCTGTATAATTTCTTATGTCTGTCTTTACTGCAATCTCTGAACATAAATTGTGAAGATTTCATGGACATTTATCACTTCCCCAATCAATACTCTTATAATTTCCTATGCCTGTCTTTAATCTCTTAATCCCATCATCTTCGTAAGCTAAGGATGTATGTTGCCTCAGGATCCTGTGATGATTGCATTATCTGCACAAATTGTTTGTAGGGCATGTGTGTTTGAACAATATGAAATCTGGGCATCCAAAAGGAACAGGATGGCTGCAATTTTCAGGGAACAAGGGAGTAAACCATTGGGCCTGACTGCCTGAGGGGCCAGACAGAACAGGGTCATATTTCTCTTCTTACAAAAGTGAATAGGAGAAATATCGCTGAATTCTTTTTCTCAGCAAGGAACAGCCCTGAGAAAGAGAATGCATTCCTAGGGGGAGGTCTCTAAAATGGCCGCTCTGGGAATGTCTGTGTTATATGGTTGAAGATAAGGGATGAAATAAGCCCCGGTCTCCTGTAGCACCCCCAGGCCTATTAGGATTAGGAAATTCCTGCCTAGTAAATTTTAATTAGACCGGTTGTCTGCTCTCAAACCCTGTTTCCTGATAAGGTGTTATCAATGATAATGCATGCCCAGTGGGACATGAAACTTCATCAGCAATTCTAATTTCGCCCTGGTCCTGTGATCTCACTCTGCCCCCATTTGCCTTGTGATGTTATTGTGCTTGAAGCATGTGATCTCTGTGAGCCACACCCTATTCGTACACCCCTCCCCTTTTGAAATCCATAATAAAAACTTGCTGGTTTTGTGGCTCGGGGCATCACGGAACCTGCCAACATGTGATGTCTCCCCTGGACACCAAGCTTTAAAATTTCTCTCTTTTGTACTCTTTCCCTTTATTTCTCAGACCAGCCGACACTTAGGGAAAATAGAAAAGAATGTACATTGAAATATTGGGGGCTGGTTCCCCCGATACAGTAATTCTTTTTTTTTTTTTTGAGACATGGTTTCATTTTGTCTCCTAAGCTGGAGGGCAGTGGTGCCATCAAAGCTCACTGCAGCCTTGACCTCCCACACTGCAGCTTTTTGATTTAAAGTGAGAGACATACATCTCTTCCTTTTACTCAAACACTTAGAAGCCATTGTAAGGTAATTAATTGGCCTAATTTCAACATCGTTTTATTTGAAAGAATAGGCCCAAAGAGAGGGAGGGACATGGGGGAATAGTCAGTGAGTGAAGCAGTCAGAACACACTCAACACTTACTGACCTCCCAGGTGGAAGCAATCCTCCCACCTCAGCCTCCTAAGTAGCTGGTAGCATTTACCACCACACTAATTTTTTTTTTTTTAGTAGAGAACGGGGTCTCACTGTGTTGCCCAGGTTTGCATTGAATAATTCTGTTGGCACCATTTTTCTAACAGCATGTGCTCACTTCTTGTCTTGGTGTTACATTTTGGTAATCCTTGTAATATTTCAAAGTTTTTCATTAACATTGTATCTGTTATGGTGATCTGTGATCAGTGACCTTTGATGTTACTACTGTACTTGTTTTGGGATGCTATCAAGCTGACCTATATAAGATGGTGAACTTAATCGATAAGTGTTGAGTGCGTTCTGACTGCTCCACCCACTGACTCTTTCCTCATCTCTCTCCCTTCCTTTGGGCCTCTCCATTCTTTCAGATATGGCAATATTGATATCAGGCCAATTAATTACCCTGCAGTGGCTTCTAAGGGTTTGAGTAAAGGGAAGAGTTGCATGTCTCTCACTTTAAATCAAAAGCTAGAAATGATCGGACCTCTTCAAGGAGAACTACAAACCACTGCTCCATGAAATAAAAGAGGATACAAACAAATGGAAAAACATTCCATACTCATGGGTAGGAAGAATCAATATCGTGAAAATGGCCATACTGCCCGCGGTAATTTATAGATTCAATGCCATCCCCATCAAGCTACCAATGACTTTCTTCACAGAATTGGAAAAAACTACTTTAAAGTTCATATGGAACCAAAAAAGAGCCCTCATTGCTAAGTCAATCCTAAGCCAAAAGAACAAAGCTGGAGGCATCACGCTACCTGACTTCAAACTGTACTACAAGGCTATAGTAACCAAAACAGCATGGTACTGGTACCAAAACAGAGATACAGACCAATGGAACAGAACAGAGCCCTCAGAAATAATACCACACATCTACAGCCATCTTATCTTTGACAAACCTGACAAAAACAAGAAATGGGGAAAGGATTCCCTATTTAATAAATAGTGCTGGGAAAACTGGCTAGCCATATGTAGAAAGCTGAAACTGGATCCCTTCCTTACGCCTTATACAAAAATTAATTCAAGATGGAATAAAGACTGAAATGTTAGACCTAAAACCATAAAAACCCTGGAAGAAAACCTAGGCAATACCATTCAGGACATAGGCATGGGCAAGGACTTCATGACCAAAACACCAAAAGCAATGGCAACAAAAGCCAAAATTGACAAATGGGATCTAATTAAACTAAACTTCTGCACAGCAAAAGAAACTATCATCAGAATGAACAGGGAACCTACAGAATGGGAGAAAATTTTTACAATCTACTCATCTGACAAAGGGCTCATATCCAGAATCTACAAAGAACTTAAACAAATTTACAAGAAAAAATCAAACAATCCCATCAAAAAGTGGGCAAAGGATATGAACAGACACTTCTCAAAAGAAGACATTTATGCAGCCAACAGACACATGAAAAAATGCTCATCATCACTGGCCATCAGAGAAATGCAAATCAAAACCACAATGAGATACCATCTCACACCAGTCAGAATGGCGATCTTTAAAAAATCGAAACAACAGGTGCTGGAGAGGATGTGGAGAAATAGTGACATTTTTACACTGTTGGTGGCACTGTAAACTAGTTCAACCATTGTGGAAGACAGTGTGGTGATTCCTCAAGGATCTAGAACTAGAAATATCATTTGACCCAGCCATCCCATTACTGGGTGTATACCCAAAGGATTATAAATCATGCTGCTATAAAGACACATGCACACATGTGTTTATTGTGGCACTATTCACAATAGCAAACACTTGGAACCAACCCAAACGTCCAACAATAATAGACTGGATTAAGAAAATGTGGCACATACACACTATGGAATACTATGCAGCCATAAAAAAGGATGAGTTCATGTCCTTTGTAGGGACATGGATGAAGCTGGAAACCATCATTCTCAGAAAACTATCGCAAGGACAAAAAACCAAACACTGTATGTTCTCACTCATAGGTGGGAATCGAACAATGAGAACACATGGACACAGGAAGGGGAACATCACACACCGGGGCCTCTTGTGGGGTGGGGGGAGGGGGGAGGGATAGCATTAGGAGATATACCTAATGTTAAATGACGAGTTAATGGGTGCAGCACACCAACATGGCACATGTATACGTATGTAACTAACCTGCACGTTGTGCACATGTACCCTAAAACTTAAAGTATAATAAAATAAATAAAGCTAAGATAAAAAGCTAGAAATGATTAAGCTTAGTGAGGAAGGCATGTTGAGAGCCATGATGGGCTGAAAGCTAGGGGTCTTGTGCCAAACAGTTAGCCAAGTTGTGAAAGTTTTTGAAGAAAATTAAATGTGCTACTTCAGTGAACACGCAAATGTTAAAGTGAAGCAGGCCAGTCTCAGTGGCTCACACCTGTAATCCCAGCACTTTGGGAGGCCAAGGCAGGCAGATCATTTGTGGTTAGGAGTTCGAGACCAGCCTGGTCAACATAGTGAAACCCCATCTCTATTAAAACTACAGAATTAGCCAGGCATGGTGGTGCATGCCTGTAGTCCCAGCTACTCGGGATGCTGAGGCAGGAGAATCACTTGAACCCAGGAGTCGGAGGTTGCAGTGAGCCAAGATGGCACCACTGCACTCCAGTCTAAGTGAAAGAGCTAGACTCCATCTCAAAAACAAACAAACAAACAAAAAACAACAACAAAAAAAGAAAGTGAAACAGGCTTACTGCTGATATGGAGAAAGTTTGAATGGTCTGGATAGAGGATCAAATCAGCTACAACATTCCCTCAAGCCAAATCCTAATTCAGAGCAAGGCCCTAGCTCTCTTCAGTTCTGTGAAGACTGAGAGAGGTGAGGAAGCTGCAGAAGAGAAGTTGGAAGCTAGCAGAGGTTGATTCAGGATGTTTAAGGAAAGAAGTCATCTCCATAACATAAAAATGCAAGATGAAGCAGCAAGTACTGATGGAGAAGCTGCAGCAAGTTATCCAGAAGGTCCAGTTAAGATCATTGATGAAAGTGGCTACACTAACAACAGTTTTTATGCAGATGAAACAACCTTCTATTGGAAGAAGATGCCGTCTAGAACTTTTAATAGCCAGGAAGGAGAATTCAAAGCTTCACATGACTGGCTGACTTTCTTAGGGGCTAATGCAACTGGTGACTTTAAGTTGAAGCTAGTGTTCACTTACCATTCTGAAAATTCTAGGGCCCTTGAGAATTATGCTAACTCTCCTCTGCCTGTGCTCAGTAAATGTAACAACAGCCTGGATGACAGCACATCTGTTTACAGCATGGCTTACTATTTTAAGCCTCCTGTCAAGACCTACTTCTCAGAAAAAAATATTTCTTTTAAAATATCATTGGTCATTGACAGTGCACCGTCACCCAAGAGCTCTGATGGAGATGTACAGTAGACGAATGTTGTTTTCATGCCTGCTAACACAGCATCCATTCTGCAGTCCATGGATCAAGGAGTAATTTTGAATTTCAAGTCTTACTATTTAAAAAGTACGTTTCATAAGGCTATATGGCTGCCATAGGTAGTGATTCCTTCTATGAATATGGGCAAAGTCCATTGAAAACCTTCTGGAGGCCGGGCGCAGTGTCTCACGCCTGTAATCCCAGCACTTTGGGAGACAGAGGCAGCTGGATCACGAGGTAAGGAGATCAAGAGCATCTTGGCTAACATGGTGAAACCCCATCTCTACTGAAAATACAAAAAAATTTAGCCGGGCATGGTGGCAGGCGCCTGTAGTCCCAGCTACTCGGGAAGCTGAGGCAGGAGAATGGCGTGAACCTGGGAGGTGGTGAGTCGAGATTGTGCCACTGCACTCCAGCCTGGGTGACAGAGCGAGACTCTGTCTCAAAAAAAAAAAAAAAAAAAAAAAAAAAGGAAAGCTTTCTGGAAAAGATTCACCATTGTAGATGCCATTAAGAAATTTATGATTCATGGGAGAAAGTAAAAATATCAACATTAACAAGAGTTTGGAAAAAGTTGATTCCAGCCCTCATGGGTGACTGGGGAGTTTAAGACTTCAGTGGAAGAAATAACTGCAGATGTGGAAGAAATAGCAAGAGATCTAGAATTAGATGTGGAGCCTAAAGATGTGACTGAATTGCTGCATCATGACAATACTTGATCAGATGAGGAGCTGGTTCTTATGGGTGAGCAAAGGAGGTGGTAATTTACTCCTGGTGAAGAGGGTGTGAATGAACATTGTTGAAATGACAACAAAGGATTTAGAATATTACATAAACTTAGTTGATAAAGCAGTGGCAGTGTTTGAGAGGAATGACTCTAATTTTGGAATAAGATCTACTGTGGGTAAAATGCTGTCAAACAGCATTGCGTGCTACAGAGAAATCGTCCGTGAAAGGAAAAGTCAATGTGGCAGACTTCATTTTATTTTTGTAGGACATTTTATTTATAACATCAATTTCTGTAATAGTTGCAGGACTATTCAGATTGTCTGTTTCATCTTGGTTGAGTTTTGGTAGTTTATAGTTTTTGAGAAATCAGTTTATATTTAATAACCTGTTCAATTTGTGAACTTAAAGTTCTTCATAATATTTCCTCATCTTTATAATGGCTGATGAATCTGTAGTAATATCCACTATTTTATTTCTAATATTTATAAGCATTGCCTTCTCTCTCTCTCTTTCTGTCTCTTTGCCAGTCCTGTTAAGGGTTCATCAATTATATTAGTTTTCAGAAGAAACAGTTTTTGTTTTATTATTTTTCTATTATTTCTCTATTTCAATTGTATTAATTTAGATTTCTACCACATTCTTCCTCCTAGTTGCTTTGAGTCTATTTTGCACTACTTTTTCTAGTATCTTGAGGTAGGAACTTAAGTAATTTTTTCCTTCTTTTCTATCTAGTCATTTTAGTACTATAAATTTTCCTCTTGGCACTGTTTTAGCTGCATCCCACATATTTTTATATACTGTGTTTTACTGCTCCAGTCTATGTATTTTTTAATTTCACTTGAAACCTTCTCTTTGAGTCATGGATTTCTTAGAAATGTGTTATTTAGTGTCCATATGCTTAGAGATTTTTCTACTGCCTTTTAATCACTGATTTCTAGTTTGATGCCATTGTGATCAGAGAATAAATTCTCTATGATTTCAGTTCACTTGAATATGTTAAGATCTATTTTCTGGCCCAGGATGAGATCCATCTTTGTCAACGTTTCATAGGGGTTTGAAAAACATGTGCATTGGGTGGAGTGTTCTGTATGTGTCAGTTAGATTCTGTTGGTTGATTAAATACCTTTTATAATCTTTTCTGTCTGTTTTCTAAGGGTGTTAAAGTTTTCAACTACACTTGTAGATTTTTGTTTTTCCCTTAGTTTTAACTGTTTTTGTTTCCTGTTGTGAAGCTCTGATGTTTGGTTTTTACACATTTAGGATTTTTACATATTTCTGGTGGATCAATCATTTTATTATTTTGTGATGTTCCTGTCTCTAATACTTTTATTTGCCTTAAAGTCTACTTTGTCAGATATTAATATACCCACTCATGCTTTATTATTAATGTTTACATGGCATGTCTTTTCTTCCTTTTACTATCATGCCTGTGTTATTGACTTTGACATATATTTTAAGCCTTATGTAATTGAGTAATTTTTTTTTAAGATGGAGTCTTGCTCTGCTACCCAGGCTGGAGTACAGTGGCGTGATCTTGGCTCACCACAACCTCCGCCTCCTGGGTTCAAGCCATTCTCCTGCCTCAGCCCCCTGAGTAGCTGGGACTACAGGTGCACGGCACCATGCCTGGCTAATTTTTGTATTTTTAGTAGAGACCAGGTTTCACTGTGCTGGCCAGACTGGTTTCGAACTCCTGACCTCATGATCCGCCTGCCTCAGCCTTCCAAACTGCTTGGATTACAGGTGTGAGCCACCGCGACCAGCCCAAATAATGCTTTTAATATATTCTGCCTCTCTTTGACTTTTGAGTGGCATATGTAGACTGTTTATATTTAAGATAATTATTGATATGTTAGTGCTTTGTCTGGCACTTTATTATCTGTTTTCTCGGGTTCTCATTCCTCTTTTACTGCTTTTCTTGCCTTCCTAGGGGTTATTTTCTTTTTTAATTCTATCTCCATTTTTTATAGTATATTCTAATGTGTTTCTTTGTATAGTTTTCAAAGTGATCGTTCTGGGTATTACAATAAAGGTATGACTTGTAACAGCCTACTGATACATTTGTTTTCTACTGCTACTATAGCAAATTGCCACAAACTTGGTGGCTTAAAACAACAGAAATTTCTACTCTCAGTTCTGGAAACCAGACGCCCACATCAAGTTTGCTAGGCCAACATCAAGTTGTGGGCAGGGCTAGAATCACTTCAAAAGCTCTGGGAAAGAATTCTTTCCTTCCCTCTTCTGGCTTAGGGCAGCTGCTGGCATTCCTTGCCTTGTGGCCACATCAGTCTACTCTCGCATTCAGAGTCACGTGGCCATCTCCTCTGTCTGAAATCTCTGTCTGCCTCTCTCATGTATGGATACTAGTGATGGCATTTAGGGCCCACCTAGATAATTCAGGACAATCCCCCACATATAGATACTTAATTACACTTGCAAAATCTCTGCTCTAAAAAGTAAGATTCATAGATTGGAGGGATGAAGGTGGGGACCTGAGTGAGGCCATTATTCATCCCACTACAACTAATATCAACATTCACCACTTAGAGCGAAGTGTGGAAACCTCACTTGCATTTAAGACCCTTTTCCCTTTCAACTATTAAAGATAATTGTCTGAAGTACCAGAAGGTGTTCTAATTGTTGTTTCAGTCCTTAAGATTTACAGAACTCATGGTGAAAAAAATAATCCATTTTATATTTCCATATTTCTGCCCTATCCATTGTTCCTTCTTCCTTCTGGATACTCTATGCTTCCTTTTGTTATCATTTCTCTTGTTTTTGAAGAATGTCCTTGAGCCAATCATTAATGGTAGGTCTACTACCCACTCTTAATTTGTAACAACAAATTCTTTGCCTGATAATTTTTTTAAGTTCCATTTATTTGTGAAAGATAGATTCACTGAACATAGAATTTGTGGTTGACAGTTCTTCCTTCTGGCCTCCATGATCCCAAATAAGAAAATCACTGTCATTCAAGTAGGTGTTTCTCTGTAGGTTCCAGAATTATCTTTTGTTTCTTTTTGGTTGTTTTAAAAATTTTTTTCTGTCTTTAGTTTTTAAAAGTTTGATTAGATGTGTCTTGGAATGGACTTGTTTGGGTTTATTTTTGAGAGGTTGACTTAGATTTTTTGGTCTATAAATTCATGAGTTTGCCAAATCTTGGAAGTTTTCAGCAATTACTTTTTAAAATAATTTCAACACCATCATCTAACTCATGTCTTCCTGAAATTCTAATGATACAAAAGTTGGACCTTTATTTTTTATCCCACAGGCCTCTGAAGCTTTGTTCATTTTACATTTTTAGTCTGTTTTCTCTCTGTTTTTCTGTGTAGGGGAATTCTGTTGATTTTGCTCATTTCAATTCTAATATTAAGCAAGTCTAGCAATGTTTGGTTTTCACTTTTTTTTTTTTGGAGATGAAGTCTCACTCTGTCACCAGGCTGGAGTGCAGTGGCACAATCTTGGCTCACTACAACCTCCACCTCCTGGATTCAAGCAATTCTCCTGCCTCAACCTCCCAAGTAGCTGGGACTACAGGCGCCCGCCACCATGCCTAGCTAATTATGTTTTTTGTATTTTTAGTAGAGAAGGGGTTTCACCATGTTGGCCAGGATGGCCTCGATCTCCTGACCTCATGATCCGCCTGCCTGGGCCTCCCAAAGTGTTGGGATTACAGGCATGAGCCACAGTGCCCGGCGAGTTTTCACTTCTATTATTGTATTTTTAGTTCCATAATTTCATTTCAGTTCATGTTTTATAACCTTTATTTCTTTGCTGAGATTTATAATTTTGTTTTCATTTGATTGCAGAAAATTTGTAAATGATCACTAAAGGATTTTAAAAAGATGTCTGCTTTAAAATCCTTTTCAGATGGATCCAACCTCTGATTCATTTCAGTTGGAGTCAGTTGATTGTCTTTCCTCATTCAAGCCATGATTTTCTTGGCTCTTGGTGTGATGATTGTATCCTGGCCCTTTTGTCTGTCATGTTATGTAATGCTAGGTGCTATTTACATCTTTAATTTTAGCGAGCAAGCACCTTGTTTGGGGTTGGCATGTGGGCCTTAGCCTATTTTGTGGGCGGGGGAGGAGGTTTCAATGAGTTTGATTATTGGAGCCTTTAATGTTTTGCTTTGACATCCTCAGTGGATTTAGTGCCAAAGGAGGTTCCCACTGCTCTCTGCTGGTGCTAGCTGAGGGTGCAGAAGGGTTTACCAGGCTTCTGGTGTGTGGGGTGGGGGTGGGCTGGGGGAGATGTTGGTGAGGTGGGGTTGGAAGGATCCCTCTTCCCAGTGTCCCCTCACCTATTCTACCCCCTCTGCCTCTGTGTCTGGGATGAGGGGACTCTCCATCTCAAACCTGCAGGGACAAAGAGCCTTCTTTGGTCAGGTCACTAATGTAGCTGCACCTCTTTTGCAGGTTCTGCCTTTTTAGCTATTTTTCCTTTGAAAAGGCAGTCCTAGGCCCACAAGGAATATGGAGCCTTCCCTGGTCACTTATTGTTGGTGTGGCTCCTGTATCCATCCCCTTTGCTGGTGGTGCAGCCTGTCTGGTAGTCAGAAGAGTACCAGTTCCATCTGGAGAAGGAATGGGCAGGGGTGGGAAACAGCAGGTCTGAGTGGCCTTCTGTTTGTGGGAGCCCACAAGTAAGTCACCCTATGCTCTGCTGTTTCTCTGGTTCTGGATCCCAAGAGGCAAGAAATTCCCAGAGTTCTCTGGTCCATAGAGGATGACCGTAGATAAAGAATTGTTGGCTGGGTGCAGTGGCTCACACCTGTAATCCCAGCACTTTGAGAAGCCAATGCTGGTGGATCACTTGAGGTCAGGTGTTGAAGACCAGCCTGGCCCACATGTTGAAACCCGATCTGTACTAAAAAAAAAAAAAAAAAAAAAAAGCCGGGCATAGCGGCATGTGCCTGTAATCTCCAGTTACTTGGGAGGCTGAGGCAGGAGAATTGCTTGAACCCAGGAGGTGGAGGTTGCAGTGAGCCAAGATTGCACCACTGCACTCCAGACTGGGCGACAGAGCAAGACTCCGTCTCAAAAAAAAATAAAAAATAATAAAAAATAAATAAGGATGGGATGGAAGTAAAGACACACCCCTCCATTTCACAGTAGACACTAATAGAAATAAACAACATGAAATATACAATTCCTGTTTGAGAAAAACGTCAGAACACTATATATTAAAAGTAAACCTTAACAAATGGATAGACAGCATAATCCTGGATAGCAAGACTCAGCATCACAGAGATGTCCATTCACTGGACAAAAATAAGTGTAAAATACCAAGCATAATAAGATAGATGTTCAGCACATACATTGGCCCTTACACTCTCATAGTTGAGAGAATACCATCTTCTCAAGCACATGGGGAACATTCATAAAAATTACCATTATCAAAAAACCATTACCATCCCAGAACTTTTCTTACCTTGCAAAATGAAACTTTGTACCCATTAAATAACAGCTTCCTACTTCTCCCTCCCCCAGCCCGTGGTGAGCACTACTCTGCTTTCTGAACGTTAACTACTCTAGGCACATCATTAAGTGGCACCATATAGTATTTGTCTTTTTGTGATTGTCTTGTTTCACTTAGCATAATGTGTTAAATGCTCATCCATTTTGTATCGTGTCAGAATTTCCTTCCTTTTTAAAGCTGAATAATAGTCTGCTGTATGGATATACCTATTTTGCTTATCTAGTCATCATCGGTCAATGGCCACTTAGGTTTTTTTCCATCTTTTGGCTGTTATGAATGCTATGAACGTGGATATATGCATTTCTGTTCTGTCCCTGCTTTTTAAAAATAAAAATACAGATGGTCTCCAACTTCATGACAGTATAAAAGTGATACCCATTTAGTAGAAACCATACTTCAAATTTTGATTTTTTTTCCCAGGCTGGCGATATGTGGTATGATACTCTCTCGTGACACTGAGCAGTGGCAAGTGAGCTGCAGCTCCCAATCACTATGCACTCAGGAGGGTAAATAACCAACCAATACTCTATTGTGCTGATACCGAAAGTGCTGAAGTTTCTAAGCTGTATTAAATGCATTTGCAATGTATGATATTTTCAACTTACAATGGGCTTATCAGGATGGAACCCCATCGGTAAGTCAAGGAGCATCTGTAGTTAACGATGTTTTTTCAAGGAGCATCTGTAGTTAACGATGTTTTTTCAAGGAGCATCTGTAGTTACGATGTTTCTGAAGGGAGACTTTGAAGGAATTTTGTTAAAAATAAAATTTTTTTGAAAATACATACCTTTTGCATCAACTGAAAGATTACAACTCAGTTTAATTGAAAACCACCCAACAGAGAACCCAAAAGAGCAATACTATTTGCTTTAAAAAAAAGACACAAAAGACATAAAAGTAACCACTGTAAATTTATTATGCATTAGGAAGCTTAACCTAAAAACCAATAGCATAGTAAAAAGATATGTTATCTCTGTTCATAGCAGAACAGGTTTCAAAATATATTTTCTTTTAAATGTATTCAGTCAGTACACAATCCTTTATAAAAGTTGTATATATTTTTTCTGTCAATACCTTCATTACATTTATAAATACAAGATTTACACAGCACCCCATCAAAAAAAAAAATTAAAACCCTTTACAAATATCTACATATATTTCATACCTATAAAACTTTCAAAGGGGTGCTCTGTTAAAGGTGGGCCCTAGTTAATGGTCCATTTACTGGTGCAGCAAAATACATATAAATCTGTAAAGTTTTCTTTGTCCATAAAACATCTCAAAAAATAGCAAGACACTTATCGTGAAACTCAGCTTCATAAAACCTTATTTTAGAAAGGAACTTAATGTGCGTATTCCCATGCGATTCAAAAGTTAAACAGATTGAAATAAAGATGAATTGAAAACAAATGCATACTCAGAGCAGTTAAGGCAGGAGTGTGATGGATGAGAAAAACTTTTGAGAAGCAGGACATGGAAGACATGGGAAGAAGCAAATCATAATAATGCCTTTGAGTCTGAACTTGGATATAAACTTCACTCGTATCCAGTTACTAACTCTCATCCTACTTAGGAATTTCCAAATTGTTAATAACTTTCTTAGAAGCAGCCTACAATCTCTATGTTGCCACCAGAATGCTTGAGTTGTTTTTTTCTTCTGTAAAATCACCTTGGACCCAACCAGGACACCAGGTCCAGGAATCTGAGTTGTGAGTTTTACATGATTTAAGTTTGTAATAAAAATTTCTTTCATCTAGTAAAGGTAATTACTATTCAATATTATTTTTGTCCAGAAGTGTATATATGCTGAGTTTCATTCTAGCTAAGAATAGAAAGTAGAATAAAAGGAGACTAGGTTTTTATTTGACCTTTGAACAAAGACAGTAGATCCCTGATACTGAGTGACTCTTTAAGAGTGGCCACTCATCAACACCTATGGGCTGATTCAGAGAAACAGGAAGGTAGAAATTAAGAAGAGATTCTTTACCTGAAATCTTGCCAGAGATGGCAGTCCCGCTACTGTTCTGTGCCTTCTGCTGAAAAGGGCATGGAAAGATTGCTGCCACTCTTACTCTATAGTCATTACAGGAAAGCCATCCTTTCTACCAGAGAGATGACTTTTTCTATTTGAGTTTCACCTTGGGAGTTGCACATTATTTGCAAGGAAGTATTTCAAATCTTATCTTGTTCTAATGTATAAACAGGAAAAAAAAAAAAAGAATGTAAGAGAAAAAAAAAACAGGAGGAGGAAGAGCAGAATGATGGCGGTGGTATTTATCAAACTTGGCCCTGAAGGATGCCGCTAGCGTCTCCCATCCAGCACCATGAAGTCACCAGGGGTGTGGCTCCCTCCATGGCTCTCAGAGATGGCGTATGCAGAATCCCACTTTCTGCCGAGTTTACAGCTCAGTGCACTGATTCCCAGGCTCCTCAAATG
Source organism: Pan paniscus (assembly GCF_029289425.2). NCBI lineage: Eukaryota > Metazoa > Chordata > Mammalia > Primates > Hominidae > Pan > Pan paniscus. The sequence continues at coordinate 44,996,753 of NC_073260.2, forward strand.
AAGAGAGCTCCCAGATGCTGCTGTCTTGCAGTAGTGGCTCAATGTCCTCATCACTGCCCCGTTCTGGGGTGTTGGTCAGGCTGCCGCTGCTGCTGTTATTGTGTTTTTGAACTCCACTGGCTTTACTGTATTCGGGAATGAATAAGGCAACCAGAAAAGACATAAGGACTATACATGCCCCAAATAAAAACGGCGGGCCTGGGATGACAGCTCCCTGATGAATGTGGAAAACAAGTGGAGACAAAGAATACAGTTAGTCTTTTAACTCAAAATTATTCCTAGATTACCCAAAAAAAACCACACCACCAAAAAGTGAATCATATTCTCATAAGCAAATGTTTCATTAAATGTCAAGGCAAACTCCACTAGAGCTTGGTGTTTGGAATATGACAAAGGGCAACTAATTAACTGCTTTTTGTACCACTTCCAAATAGCTTAAGCAAAACTGTAAGCTTGTAAGCAACAGCTGTTTACCTATAATCCCATCCTATGACTTCAGATCATGCACCTTTGTACATGAACATTAATTCCAGCTTTGTATAGATATCTATACTAAATATGGCTTAGAGGGAACAAGGGAAGAAATTTCAAACAAATAGTACAAAAAGTACCCTACCTCAATTTTTAGCTAGATTTTTAGGTCATTTCAAATTTTAACTAGCCTGGGCTTATCCAGAGAATAGTGTAGTGATTGTGTAGGTGAAAATATAATCTGAACAAAGTTAAGACATATCTTTTACATAAGATATTAAATCACTAAAATGACCCCTCCCTGATCCCGAGAAGCAATGAACACAATACCTATTGCTGCCAAATAAAATATAGTAACATACAAGTAAGAATGCTCTCCAAATTTAAGGTCACAAGATTTTGCTATAATCATACATAATTGTTGTTACAAAACTAGACTTATGACCAAATTACCTGCAGGGGAACGTTGTTAGAATTCAATTTCGGGCCCAACTCAGTCAGTTCCACATGGAACATGTAGAATATGAAGCCATACAGTGCTGGCCCCAGGCCATTGCATAGTCCTCTTATTCCAGTTATGATCCCCTGGGCAACTCCTAAATCAGAACAAAGAAAATAATGCCAGTCTTCTCAGAAGGGCATCTCAAGATTTGGAGCTGCACAGTACTTTCTCATAACCATGATACACTAATTCGGCAAGACTGAGGAGAAGAGGAGAAAGCATGCTAATGAAAGTAGATTAGAAGACTTTATCCATTATAAAATAAAATCCAAAACTAATAAAACCATATAAAACATATAAAATCACATAAAAACATATACAATCCAAAACTTTAATATCTTCCCATTTCAGGCAATGTCCACTTTTCTGTCAACTGAGATTTCCCTGCTCTGGTCATTTACTGGTGCTTTCACAACAAAAACTTGCCCTTCACCTCTGGCAGCCCTGGTGTCAGGAATACAGACCAGTCCCCAGTAGGCAGACTTCATCTTCACAGGTGTATTCCAGCCTATCTCCCTAGAGACCTACACTGAAAAACCCAGAAGTGCCAAATTCCTAAATATCTCTGCTTTCTAACATAGCAAGTAAAAAGTTAGCTTGAACTGTATGAAATGAATGTTTCTGTAAATCAAAAATGGTAGTATATAATTCAGCCTAATACAATGTGTTCCAAAACTTTTATATGCTGACATTTAGAAACATGTATATTGACATGAATAAGTATAAAAACAGTCAAAAGAAAATCCATGCCCCAAATGACAGGACGGTGTCTGTCAGATGCCAAGGCAGTGACAGTCCTCCACGGATGGGTCACATCTTCACTTCAGACACAGCACCTCCCTAAGGATGCAAACCAACTGAGTTACTGTAGCCAGGAGTGACATACAGAATGTGTGGTCTTCAAGGGACAATATTTAACAATGAATATGAGTAAGATACCTAACTTCTGATATAGAAAAAAAAAAATGCAATGAATAAACCATCCTTTCCAATATAGTTTTTTACTAAAACTTTTAAAAGGGCTCTTAGGCATTAAAAATTTTTTCTCCCTCTAAAATTGTCTTCTGCTTCCTGAATACAATAAGGTGAGCCATTAGGAGATAGAGAAGGAAAGAGATTAAATCTAGCCATGGGAACTGCTTGAAAGGAAAGCAGTCCAGGCATGGGGGCTCACACCTGTAATCTCAGCACTTTGAGAGGCCGAGGCAGGCAGACTGAACCCAGGAGTTCGAGACCAGGCTGGGCAACATGGCGAAACCCCATCTCCACTAAAAATACAAAAAATTAGCTGGGCATGGTAGTGTGCGTCTCTAGTCCCTGGTACTTGGGAGGGTGACTGGGAGATCACTTGAGCCCAGGAGACGGAGGCTGCAGGGAGCCAAGATTGCACCACTACACTCCAGCCTGGGTAACAGTGAGACCCTGTAAGGGGTAGGAGGTTGGGGGTGGGGGGAGGAAGGGTGGGAAAAGAGGGAAGAAGGGATGGAGGGAGGACAAGACAGGACAGGAAGGGAAGCAGAGGCACGGGAAGGATGGGATATGGATCTAGATGGTAGAATGCTATTTTCCACATAGCAGTCTTAATTTTAATTTCATCTCTCACTCAACATCTAACTATCAACAACCACACAGACTTTTTCTTACTACTCTCGAACTATTTTCTAAATTAAGCTCAAAGACTTTGAGTTTTTCCAAATAATTAGTGAATAAAGTAATTAAGTAACTCGTGGTTAACTGGTTTTTCATTATTTAATAGACATCTGTTAAAATGTGATTATAGTCTGCTTAATTGTGACACTAAAGAAGAAAAGATGTATCAAAACTGAAAAGGGAAAATGAATAGTTCTATTTCTAATTGTTAGCAATCTGAACTGCTAAGTCTAGCTTTAAAAAACATAAGTGTAAGATCAAAGCAGAGAGGAAAATAGAATGTTCCTATCTGCCAAAGTAAATAGGTATGATAAAAGGGGCCACATGGCTGTCGGCTCCTGCTGTTGATGGGGAGAACTCAGAGCTTCTCCTGCTTCCAGCAGGGAGGTCTCCCGTTGAAGGAGAAAAACAAGGGGGGGGGGGGCAGTGACCTCACCTTGCTGATCTGACTCTGCATTCCGAGAGACGAGGGCACTGATTGCTGGAAACGTGATGCTGGACATGGCGGCCACGGTCCCTGCTGCCCACATCATCCTGCAATGACAGGACAGGCACAGTCAGGCAGCAGGTCAACCTCAAGGAGCTCACTATCCGGAATGCAATCAGTGGCAAAAGTACAAATGCCTTGTTTTCTCCTGTTACATTTTATTTATTTTTTCCTCTTTAAAAATGCATTTTTTTTTAACCTACAAGGTTACACGTGACACTGGAGAAAACGAATGGCCTAGGATGGGGACAGAAGGGCCAGGAAACCTTTGTGTCTTGATTTTACTTCTTTTACAAACTTTTCTTCTCCCTGGTCTCCCTACTGCTATCTTTAGACATAAGCTCAATGAAGTTTGCAAGGAGATTTCTTTTGTTGCTATAAATACCACATTTTCTCCACTGACTTTTCATTTTTTCTTTGTACCTCTCGAAGGCTCACTTTCACACTGCCCTCGAGCTACAGCTTGCTACCCCTCAACAGAGAGAGCATGGTGTGCACCCAACTGGAAAAACAGACCTGCCTTCCTCTTTAGACCTTTGTCCTCCTCTCAATAAGAGTCTTGACTATGTATCAATATGAAGTGTGAGTGAGTAAAGTGAGGCCCCAACTTTGGGATGGTCATTACTGAAAAAGAAAAACCTCACATGATGACAAAGTCTTTTTAACACTACATGAATGTGACTAAATCAGCTACTGAACCAAAGTTCACAGGAGCAAAATCAAAAAGAACAAGGAGAATCAAGCAAGTTAATCTGGTAAAAAGTCACAGACGGCTAGGGACAGTGGCTCATGACTGTAATCCTAGCACTTTGGGAGGCCAAGGCAGGAGGATTGCTTGGGCCCAGGAGTTCGAGACCAGCATGGGCAACATGAGACCTTGTCTTTACAAAAAAAAAAAAAAAAATCAGAATATTAGCCAGGCATGGTTTAAAAAAAAATCAAAATATTAGCCAGGCGTGGTGGTGCGTGTACATACTCCTAGCTACTCAGGAAGCTGAGATGGGAGGATCGCTTGAGGCTGGCAGCAAGGCTGTAATAGTAAGCCATGATTGTGCGACTGTACTCTGGCCTAGGCAACACAGCCAGACCCTCTCTCTCAAAAAAAAAAAAAAAAAGGAAAGAGCAAGCGGATCAAATGAAATTCCAAAATTCAGAAGGGGCACATGTACTTACTCCCCAAACTAAACATGATAACTAAGGCAACTCTAGTTTCTCTAAATTATGTTGTCTGTTTGTGTCCAAAGTAAGGACCAGCTCTACCGTCTAAAATGGAGAAGGCATTTCTGCATTTGCCCACCAGGCACATGGAGAAACCTGCCACATTAACAAAACAAAACTCACGATTCCTTCTAATTTTTCTTATTCCACTGAGCTTATTTGGACCTTCCTTCCTGTTTATGGGAATCTAATATGGTAGTAATAACTGCGGCAGAATGCACATGGTTTTGGAAGAAATTTTAGTGTTCAAACTCAAATGATTTATCAAGGTTATGTTACTGATAGCTAATGATAGTCATAGTGAAGCTTGCCATAATCAGTCATTTTTTTTGTATCTTCTTGTTTTGCTTTTGACTATATTCAATGTCTCTAAAAATTGGCATATGTGGCCAGGTGCGGTGGCTCATGCCTGTAATCCCAGCACTTTGGGAGGCCGAGGCAGGCAGATCACAAGGTCAGGAGTTTGAGACCAGCCTGGCCAACATGGTGAAACCCATCTCTACTAAAAATACAAAAATTAGCCGGGCGTGTGGTGAATGCCTGTAATCCTAGCTACTCAGGAGCCTGAGGCAGGAGAACTGCTTGAATCCGGGTGGCAGAGGTTGCAGTGAGCTGAGATCGTGCCACTGCACTCCAGCCTGGGCAACAGAGTGAGACTCCGTCTCAGGGAAAGAAAAAAAAATTGGCATATGCTTTAAAAAGTAGACATAAAACTTTATTTGGGGGCTGGAGGGAAGAGAGAGATACATTCAATTAAGGAACAATTCTGTGTAAGTCCAATGACATAAAGGCAGTCTTTATAAATAATCCTGTTATCTAGCTCCACATTTCCCCAAATTAAAGCCTAATGGTTTCTGCAATGTTGAATACACCAAACCAGCAAAATAACCCTTGCTTCCTTCTCATCACACCCAACCACCCCAAGCTCCTCTAAGAGGCATCTGTCTGGCAGTTCATGAGAATCTAAGAGTGAGGCTTACCAGGCCTGTGATCCAAAACCGTACCAGGCTAACTGGAGCATCTGGAAGCCCAAGCCAAGGAGGACAGTATTCTTATTTCCTAATGATCTCATCAAGATGCTAAGAAAGGCCGTCTGCAAAGTAAAGGAGACAACTCTGAAAAACCACATCAACACACAGAATTAAAATACAAGCTGTGTGTGTGAAGACCCTTCCCTGATGAACAGTCTGGGCACACTGCCTGACCTGCAACCTCAGAGTCTGGACAGTACTGATGACCTTCTACAGGGGTGGAGTGTTGGGGGCTCCCAGCCTGACCTGGGGCTCAATGCTTTCAGCCTCCTCCCTAAGAAGCCTGTCTACCTGGTGCTCTGCTGGCACTTCCTGAAAGGATATCACAACTGTTCACCAGTTACCATGACTGAGAGGGACAGCCTCAGTCTCTGGAGAAATACTAATCACTTAAATATCTGTGAATAGCAAACTCCTGCTGAACATTTACAGAATATGAGAGCTTCTGCTGGAAGTTTACAAAGTTGGAATTGGGATGTAAGTTTGATTTTAACAAATATATACTCTGCTAAATATAACTAGTTGAGAAAGTCCAAAAAGGGGTTGGATAAAAGATGACTGGGCTGGCCGGGTGCGGTGGCTCATGCCTGTAATCCGAGCACTTTGGGAGGCCGAGGCAAGCAGATCACAAGGTCAGGAGTTCGAGACCAGCCTGGCCAGCAGGGTGAAACCCTGTCTCTACTAAAAATACAAAAATTAGCCAGGCATGGTGGTGCACACTTGTAGTCCCAGCTATTTGGGAGGCTGAGGCAGTAGAATCACTTGAACCCGAGAGGCAGAGGTTGCAGTGAGCCGAAATCATACCACTGCACTCCAGCCTGGGTGACAGAGCGAGACTCCGTGTCAAAAAAAAAAAAAAAAAGATGGCTGAGTTTATGTTTGATTTTGTAAAAAACCAAAATGATCAACTTGAAAGGTTAACATAATTTACATTTGCAACACATTTCAACAAAAACAAAAATATAAACGGCCTTTGTTTTGATGCATTCCCATAAGCCTTGTCAAATGTCGTAGTTTTGCGGCCTTCTCATTTCTCCTTCAGAGAGGTTACCACAGAAGAATGCTCTGCTTTCCTGGTAACCATTTCAGGGAAAACAACCCCTAGGCAGTACCATAAAATATAGTGAATGTGCCTTGGCACAACAGTGAATTAATTTAAGGACAATATGCTTCATCTTTTCTGGTACTGTATTTACAATAGATAGGGAAATGGTTAATGCTCTCTACTCACTGAAAATCATGTATCAATACCTATATATAAAATAGATAGTTATATATAATATCTATTTTATATATATGTATATATATGTATATATATGAATATATGTATATATATGAATATATATGTATATATATGAATATATATGTATATATGAATATATATATGAATATATATATGAATATATATATGAATATATATATGAATATATATGAATATATATATGAATATATATATGAATATATATATATGAATATATATATGAATATATATATGAATATATATATATGAATATATATATGAATATATATATATATTCCCCCTCTCTCTTTTTTGAGATGGAGTCTCACTCTGTCACCTAGGCTGGAGTGCAGTGGCGCAATCTCGGCTCCCAGCAACCTCCACTTCCCAGGTTCAAGCGATTCTCCTGCCTCAGCCTCCTGAGTAGCTGGAATTACAAGCACATGCCACCACACCCAGCTGATTTTTGTATTTTTGGTAGAGACAGGGTTTCACCATATTGGCCAAGCTGGTCTGGAACGCCTGACCTCAGGTGATCCACCTGCCTCGGCCTCCCAAAGTGCTGGGATTACAGGTGTAAGCCACCGTGTCTGGCCCTCACTGAATATGTTTTAATGCTCTGATTCATATTTCTTCAGTCCTGGGAACAGCTGGAGTTGAAGCAGTTACAGATTTTCATTTCTGCTTTTCATTTCTACTTACTTTTCAACATTAAAATAACACTGAACCATTTTCCTAGTTGATTTTGCAATCCAGAGATAGATTATAATTATTTACTATTTCGGTTGGTGTAAAAGCAAATAAAATAATTGACCCAGCAGAGGTTACGACAAATATTCTAAAACATAGGGAAAGTTGTATCAAAGTTCTCCTAAATCATCTTTTCTGAGAAAACACTAAATGTCAGATGATGCCGGTGCAAGGGGAGCACCAGAGGCCCCCAGGGGCCTGGGATGGGGAACCACTGTGGCTTCCGAGACTTAGGCAGTGGCATCGGGGCCAGGGCCCCTGAGCTGAGGAGGCAAGGCTGAAGACAAGAGTGGATGCCAGTCACCAGGCTGGGCTGCCTGGTCAAGGATATAATTTTAAAAACATTGTTTTAAATAAAAACATAAAAAATTTCCCCTAAATTACAACCTCAAAAAAGAAAATAACCTCTACACATTATATAAGAAGGAACAGTTCTGTGGACCACATTCACATCAGTTTCTTGATCTGATATTATACTATAGCTTGCAAGACCTTACCATAGCAGGGGGTGAGGGACTGAGGTAGCAGCTCAGGGAATATCTTCCTGCATTTTTATATGTGGCTTCCTGTGAAACTATGGTTATCAGGATATTTTTAAAATTTTTTAAGTATAGATAAAATGATACTCACCTGAGCCACAATAGACAGAATTCCTACCATAGCTATGAATGCTGCAATTTTAACAGATCCAAAACCTATGACCTATGGAAATGGAATGAAAACACGTTAGTAATATAGATATTATAAAATAATAAGGAACATTATGTTCTATTACAATGATAAGTCTAGGAAAATTCATAAAACCAGTGGCAAATTAAGACATGCTGAAAGCTGAACCTATATAACCAGTAATTTATATCTAAAACTGATGTAAGAAATCGTTATAAGCAGGCACAACTTAAATTGTGAAATGTTTTATAGACATTTTCTATTATATGTCTACCTGTTGTTTTATATACCCTCTCCATCCCCAACCCACAAATTGATAAATATGGTATCAAGTAATAAAAAATGAAACAAAATGACTGACTTTTGATGCTGCCAATACAGCATTGCTCATTAGCAAAGCCAGTGGCTCTCAACTTTGCCTGCACATTAAAATCATGATGTAAGCAAAAGACAAGGGATAAGGAGAGCAAGGGAAGGAGAGCAGTGAGATGCTGGAAGACCACTGGAGACCAGTTAAATCAGGCTCTCTGGCGGTATGACCCGGGCACAGGTATGTTTTAAAAGCTCCCATGGTGATTCTAATAAGCAGCCAAAGTAACCTGGCATTGATTTCTAAGCCTCTGACCGTAACAGTATCTCTGAAATGTCTACAACTTTTAAGACTTAAATATCAAGTTTTTAAAAAGTTACGTTATTTTGGGGCTAGGCGCAGTGGCTCACGCCTGTAATCCCAGCACTTTGGGAGGCCAAGGCAGGCGGTTCATCAGGTCAGGAGTTCGAGACCAGCCTGACCAACATGGTGACACCCCGTCTCTACTAAAAATACAAAAAATTAGCCGGACGTGGTGGCGTGTGCCTGTAATCCCAGCTACTCAGGAGGCTGAGGTAGGAGACTAGCTTGAACCTGGAAGGTAGAGGTTGCAGTGAGCCAAGATTGTGCCACTGTATTCCAGCCTGGGCGACAAAGTGAGACTCCGTCTCAAAAAAAAAAAAAAAAAAAAGTTACATTATTTTGCCCTATATTAAAATTCAGGAAAAGGACCTTAAAAATTATGGGATTAAATTATATACATTATTCTCATTTCACAAATGAGTGTCTTCCTTCCAGGGACACAACTGGCTAATGAAAAGTCCTAGGGCTAGAACCTCTGGACAGCCAATCCAGTGCTGCTGACATTAACATTTTGTTTGAAGTTTTAAAAACTGGAACCGGAAAATGTAGATTTAGGGATTCTCAGCCTTTATTTGTAAATATATATTATTGTTAAAGAGCTTTATTAAGATAGAATTTAAATACCATACAATTCACCCATTTAAGTGTGTAGGTCAATGGTTTTAGTATATCCAAAGAGTTGTGCAACCATCAGCACAATCAAAAGTATTTTCATCATTCCTCAAAGAAACATAGCAGCCATTAGGAGTTCTACTCCCCTAACCTTCCCATCCCCTAACCGTTAGTCTACTTCCTGTCCCTATGGATTTGCCTATTGTGGGCATTTCATATAAATGAAATCATATAATGTGCAGTACTTTGTGACTGGCTTCTTTCTCTGAGCATGTCGTCAAGGTTCACCTATGTTGTAGCACGTATCTGTACTTCATTGCTTTTTACTGCTGAATAATTAACATTCTAATGTATAGGTATATTTGTTAATCCATTCATTAGCTGATAGACATTTGAGTTGATTCTACTTTCTAGACATTATGAATGATAATCTGTGTACAAGTTTCTGTGTTAGAAGTGTGTTTTCATGTCTCATGGGTATATATACCTAGGAGTATGTTTGCTGAGTCATATGGTAACTATATGTCGAATATTTTGGGGAACTGCCAGGCTGTTTTCTACAGCAGCTGTACCATTTTACATTCTCACCAGCAAGTATGAGGGCTCCGATTTCTCCACATCCTTGTCTGTCTTTTTGATAGCCATCCTAGAACATGTGAAATGGTTATCTCATTGTTGGTGTGACTTGCATGTCCTTGACGGCTAATAATGTTATTCTTCTTTTCCTGTGCTTATTGGCCTTTTGTAGATCTTCTCTGCAAAATCCTTTGCCTGTCTTTTCAACTGAGTTGTCTCTTTATTGTTGAGTTATTGTAAGATGCTATTAAGTCTTTTATTATAAAAGTTCTACATGTATTCTGGATACAAGTTATTTATCAAATATATGATCTTCAAATATCACGTGCAAATTTAACTAAAATGTTAGTCTGTTAATTGTTCTTAGCAGCCAGCAATAATGTAAAATAACATGGAATGATTCCGATTTGTCATAATTGGTGGTGGTGGTGACATGAGCGTATGTGTAGGAGAAAAGCTAGAAGAATAAAATAGTCATAGTTGTTTATTACCTACATAAAGAGATGTAACTTTTTTTTTAGCTTTCTTCCTTGGACTGTCTCATCTTCCTACATTATTTTCTGTGTTAAATGCATATGTAATGTAATGCACAAATTAATTTAGACGCAAGTATAATTTTCTACACTATCTCACCATTCTTCCCTCTAAATCTCTAGCATACAACCACCAAAAATGAACAAAAGAGAAATGTCTGGGAAAGGTCGGGTGTAGTGGCTCATGCCTATAATCCCAGCATTTTGGGAGGCTGAAACAGGCAGATCACTTGAGACCAGGAGTTCAAGACCAGCCTGACCAACATGGTAAAACCCTGTCTCTACTAAAAATACAAAACTTAGCTGGGTGTGGTGGCGCATACCGATAATCCCAGCTGCTTGGCAGGCTGAGGCACAAGGATTTCTTGAACCCAGGAGACAGAGGCTGCAGCGAGCCAAGATCACGCCATTGCACTCCAGCCTGGGCAACAGAGCAAGAATCTTGTCTCCAAAAAAAAAATAAAAATGTAAAAAGGTTTTATTTATATGCCACCACGTAAAATATTAATCCCATACCCTCAGGAAAACTATCAGAATGAAGAATTTAATACACTTCATTTTTAAATACAACCAGAAAAAGAGGAATTTATCTTAGGAGGAAGCTTGCTGTGTCAAAGTAAACCATTAGGAAAAGGCCTGCCTTCCAATGAAATCAGTAAAAGACCACAGGATGCAATGGAAAGGCAGCTTAGGTCTGAGCAATCCCAGAGAGCTGAAGAACAGTTGAAAGGGGAAGTTTTTTGTTTTCTTTTTTTTTAATTGCTTTAAGTCAATTATCTGTTTTGGGGGACAAAATAGGGTATAAATTTTTTTAAAGTGTAAAATACTCTAGAGAGGGAAGATTTTGATTAATGCTTTTGAGTCCCCCTGAAGTCCACAGCAGCAGTTGAGCTATGACCTACTGAAGATGCCTCAGCAAGCTGGCTTCAATCAGACCTGGAACAAGGGCAGGTCTGAAATAAGTTTTATCTGTTAAATTTAATTAATATTATTAAAGATTTAAAACATTACAGTACATGAATGTTACAGTAGCTTCATGCACAACTGTCAAAACTTTAAAGCAAGTAAGGTGTCGTTCAGTGGGTGAATGGATAAACTGGCAAATCCAAACAAATGCCAAAAACAAAATGAGCTATCAAGCCATGAAAGAACCTTAAATGCATATTATTAATTGAAAGAAACCAATCTGAAAAGGCTACATACTGTATGAAAAAAGGTAAAACTATGGAGACAATAAAGAGATCAGTGGTTGCCAGGGGTTGGTGGTGGAGGGAGAGATAAACAGGCATAGCATAAGGGATTTTTGCAGTGAAAATTCACTGTGTGATACTGTTAAGGGTTGATACATGTTATCATGTCATCATATGTTTGTCCAAACCCATAGAATGTACAACACTAAGCATGAACCCTAATGTAAACTGTGGACTTTATGTTAAGATAATTTGTCAATGTAGGTTCATCAGTTGTAAAAATTTCCCACCCTCGTGGGAGATGTTGATAGTGGAGGAGGCTATGCATGTATGGGGATAGGGGATATATGGGAAATCTCTATATCTTACTTTCAATTTTGCTGTGAACCTTAAACTGTTCTAGAAAAATAGTCTATTTAAAAAAAAAAAACAAAAAACAGGCTGGGCACAGTGGCTCACGCCTGTAATCCCAGCATTTTGGGAGACCGAGGCGGGTGGATCACTTGAGGTCAGGAGTTCGAGACCAGCCTGGCCAACACGGTGAAACCCTGTCTCTACTAAAAATACAAAAATTGGCTGGGCATGGTGGTGCATGCCTGTAATCCCAGCTACTCGGGAGGCTGAGACAGGAGAATCGCTTGAACTCAGAAGGTAGAGGTTGCAGTGAGCCAAGATCGTGCCATTGCACTCCAGCCTGGTGGACAAGAGCAAAACTCCATCTCAAAAAAAAAAAAAGATAAATTATGTTTCTGCTAATTCTGGTTAATTCTCAAGAAAAAAAAATTTCCACAGTAATTATCTTACTATAAATCATTGCATTAAAGGTGCCCTGTTTACTAATTATATGCCAGCACCTACATTTATAACTAGAAGCAAGTTCACATGTTTTTTCCTCTGCGGTGGTTTCCTCAAAATATCTTTAGACAAATCTCCATCTTTGATTTTCCTGGTATTGAAAGGCTACTAGCCACTCACTACTCACCTGCCTGAGATAGAGAAAAAAACTTGAATACTGTCCAGCTTCAGGAAGGTATGAAAGAAACACGGTGATGCAGATTAGTAAGACAGTAGAATCTTTTCCAACTTTCTTCAATGACTGAGAATAAGCAGAAAGAACACACTTAAAATGCCAATACACATTAATGTTGCCAATGTTCTGGGACATCAGCTTCATTATTTTGATCTATTAAGATGAAAAACAAAAGTCAAATGGTTAATAAAAGGAAGTTCTATCACCATCTTTCTGAGGAAGTTACAAGTCTTAATTTCAGAGGTATGTATTTCAAATCATATAGCTAGAAAAAAAAGAAAAAAAAAACCCACAAAACACACTTACTCATCTTTGTTAACACACTGATTAAAATCCCTGAACAGATCCCGAACTTCCTATAAACAGAACCTGGAAATATATTCCTACAGAACCTTTTAAGAAAATCACTTCTCTCAATTCATAATGTAACTTCTTTAAAGCCATATTCAGTACAGAGGTTTCCGTATATGTAAATTCACTCTATTCTTCAAAGTGTTCATGTTCAACTTTTATATCTGGTAGACAAATAAGTACGCTCCAGCCATAAGGTCAAACTGGTAAGAACTTGTTGAATGTTACAACCTTGTTGAAAAATCCTTCTTACATACATTGGATTGTTGAATAGAACGAAATGGTAAGTTAATACCAAAGGAGTGGAAAGTGCTACAGAGCTTCTAGCTCATCAGACCATAGCTTTTATGTAATTAATACGCAAAAGCAGCTAATGTTTGTTGAGACTTTGCTGGGCAACAGACACTAGGCTAGTTAATTTACACACATTAACAGTAATCCCCACGATTGCCCGGAAAAGTAAGCCACAGTAGCTCTACTTCACAGAGGAGCTTCGATGCATAACTTGATCACTACAAAGGAAGGTGGGAAGCCTAACTGGCTGGCTCCCAACCCCACTACTGGCTTCCTTCTCTAAATATTTCTTTTGGTGTCTGACATTGTGACAATAATAGAACAGGCAGGATCCCTAGGTCATGCCCTCCGGGGGTATTTTAGAAAAAGTAATTTCTGATTGATTACATGAATTTTTCTGAAAGGTAAACTTGGGGGACGAAAAGCAGAAACCAAACTGCTGGTTCTTTTTTTGTCTACAAACTTTTTTTTTTCCCCAAGAACAATTTCAAACCAGGTAGGGTAGAGAGAAGGTGAGAGATAAGATATGTTTTCCAGTGACACACCACCTTCCCATGCCAAAAAAGAAGGGGGTGGAAAAGGAGAGGAAAGGAAGGGAGGTAGAGAGGGAGAGAGAGACATATTACAGAAAACAATACTCAATCTGTAACAAACAAATTAAACGTCTCTGGTCAAAATTAAAATAACTCATTCAAACCAAAGGCATTTATCCTTTTTGAGTTAAAATGAGTGAAAATGACCACTTCAAATGACCACTTTCACTTATTTTGTTTAAAAAGGATGAAAACAACCATGCAAAAAGAAACTCTCTTCCCAAACTCTCACCAAGAATTAACTAGACATTTTCTCTCTCTTCGTTTATGACATGCTTAAGTACCAATTCTATATATTTCTTAATACAAAGACTAACTCAATCCCTTACTTGCAATTAATTTTTTCTATTTTTACTAAAGAAATAAGTCAACAACTGCTAGGATCCTTGAGGCTGCACATACATACTTTCATTTGCTTGGCTTAGAAAGACATTTAGGAAAGTAAATATTTCCATATTTTTATTTACCGCAAAAGGGTCTGCTTGTTTCCAAGAAATCTGAGCTCCCCAGGAAACCGGTCTCATTTTCTCAGGCAGAGATTCTGGAACAGCCACTAAGATGAAGCAGATGTCCAGAAGAGCCACCACTGTGGCCACCAGCACAACGAGGCTGTCTCCGTAACTGGCAGAAAGATATGCTCCAATGGCCGGGCTGCTGACAAGACTAGCCGCAAAGGTGGCTGAGACCTGTGGGAAAGCACACTCTCACCCAGGGTCCCATAGGTGAACACCTCTGGGGAAAGCATATCCTTACCCAGGTCTGCCTGCTGCAGGTACACACCTCCAGGAAAGCACACTCAACCAGGGTCCCACAGGTGCATACCTGCAGCCATGCTTCCCTGGCTTTAAGTAAGACAAAAGAAATGTGTTGCATATAAATTTTAAGAATGAAAGAGAATTAAAGTGATTTAAGAATGTGTTCATAAACTATTAACTGGAGATACCCTGCAGAGCTACAAGAGTAAAAAAGGATTATCTTATTACAAATAAAAATTGTAAAAACCTTCTCCACAAATAAAACATTAGCTCTTTGGTCTTCTTTAACTGGGGACCGGGGATGTGAGATGGTATGAAAAGAATTCCTGCAGGGCTGATGATAAAACTTACAAACTACTCAAGTACTGTGCTTGATTTAATCTTCTAAAAACTCTGCACTGTTTGAACATTTTATCATTTGGTGGTCATTTCATTAGCACTGCCTGGGGTCAGGGGGAACCCTCTGCTGTTCTTAGAAAAAAACTATTAACAACAACAGAGAATTTGTTGAGGTGGAAGTTGAAGCTTTTTGACTAGACAGCTGTAGATTTCTGTGTCTCTGTCACCACCTGACCCTATCCAGTATAGAGACCACAGAGCCAGCTAAGCACACCCACAACCTGAAGCCACATTGAGCCCCTTCACAGTGCACTCCTATAAGCATGTGGAATGTCCACTTTATTTTAGAACACAATCTGAATGATCAGATGCTTATCGGGCAAACTCCAAATTATAACCACACTAAATGTCAAATGCATATCTATAAGTTAGCTTTTTAAACTTCTAATGGATTTTATTAAAAATCCCAAAAATTCTGGCAATAAAAAATTCTTTTTCATCCATCATCTCCCAACTGAATTAAAAAACACAGTATATCTGAAATTAGTATTATACTAAAAGTACTATAAAAGCTAAAACTCAAGTATTTTTGGAGGGGAAAAAAGAATGTGGAAAATTCCAATGTGGGGAATAGGAATCCTTTGTTCAATATTTACTGAGAATCTACTATGTACCAGATGAAGAAGACAAAGCTCTTGCCCTCAGGTTTTCCCACTTTATTCAAGAATATCAGGGCAACCAAATAACTGCATTATAAACTGCAACGACAAGCAAACAGTTATGGGAACATTCCTACACTATTCTCAGGTGTTAAGGGGGCACTGCTGCAGCATCTTCAGGTGTTAAAGGGTCTATGGCCTCATGAAACTCTATGCAAAATGTGTCTATCTTAAAGCCTAAAGTAGCCTACTTGCTTAGTCTGTGTTTTTATCTAAACTCCTCTTTCACTTAACATTCAATACAACTCTGATGAATAAATCTAAAGAATGACTTCCCCACAACAAACTCTTAGTAAGTGTTAACTCACTTATTAACATGACTAATCATTGCCGTAGCCCTGAAAGAATTACCACTTTCTTGGTTTACTGAAGAAGTCTGAGTAAGGAAGGTGTACACATTTTTATATTGTTCTTTAATGGGTCTCAAAATGCTCCTTAGAACTTGACTGACACGTTCTGTAATTAATTGGCAATAAATTCTCCTATATCTAGAAGATAGGTAAACTGCAATCCAGGCAGCCTTGCATGCTGAGTTGCTTCTGCTGGCTGGGAGCACACTTCAGCTAAGTGCCGTCTCAGTCTGGATGTGTGCGCTCACTGATTGCTCTCAATGCCCCTGTGAGTAGATATTAACCCTAACTGCCATTATACAATGAGGAGCTGAGCTGGAGAGGGTAATTAAGTCACAGGTGCTTCTGGTTAGAACTCTCTTAAATCTTTCCTGAAAGCACTACTGCTCAGCACAACAGCTGTGTGAAGGGTTTCCCAGCTGAAAGCGAGAAACAAAAATCTAATATTGCAGAAAAATGAGTATCTCAACAGGTATTTCCCATGCTGTAGAAGAAAGCTGTCCCTCACTACTCTGTTGGCCAAGCCTTATGGGCACAACTTGAACAACCTGCCTTCTTGTTTTTGTTTTTTCTTTTCTTTTTTTTGGCGGGGCGGGGGGAGGTTGTTAATTTTTGGAGTTTTGGGGGACATTTTTTTTTTTGAGGCGGGTCTGACCGTCGCCAGCCTGGAGTGCAGTGGCGCGATCTTGGCTCACTGCAACCTCTGCCTCCTGGGTTCAAGCAATTCTCCTGCCTCAGCCTCCCAAGTAGCTGAGATTACAAGCGCACACACCACGCTCGGCTAATTTTTGTATTTTTAGTAGAGACGGGGTTTCACCATGTTGGCCAGGATGGTCTCGATTTCTTGACCTCATGATCCGCCCCCACCTCAGCCTCTCAAAGTGCTGAGATTACAGGCGTGAGCCACTGCACCCAGCCTATTTTTGTTTTTGGTGTTCCTGAGTGAGCTCCAAATCTTGTCTTCTTCAAAGCTTTCCTATCAGCTTCTATCTTTGTCCTCCTCCATCAAGACTCTGAAGATGCTCCTTTTTAGGGCATGACATGAGAGGGACATTCAGGAGTGGAGGGAAGAAGCAAGGAGAGAGAGAGAGGGAAGGTAGAAGAGTCAGAGGGAAGTGGGGTTGAAAGAGTAGTTTTCAAACTACTGATGTCTAAAGTCAACAAAGTAAAAATTGTTGTGTTTTGTGGAATAGTAGTAACCCATTTACATGCCCATCATTGATTCAGGAAGTTATTCATTCAGTCAGCAATGAATGAGAACTTACTCTATTCCAGGAAGTAGATTTAAAAGACCCAGGAAAAGGAGATAAATAACCTAAGTTTCTGGCATTCAATCTCCCTCCAACCTATTCCCCACAACCTAGCCAGATCATCTTTCTTCTTCCACTTTCTTATTCTGGATATTTTCAAATACAGAGGAAGACGGGAGAAGGGTACAAAGCATACTTCCATGTCTCACAGGTTCAGGCATGGAACACACATGCCCACACATGCACATCCACATGCTATGCTATCTTTTCCCCTGAACCATCTGAAAGTAACTGGCAGAGTCCTGACACTAATGTAAAACGCTTCAGCTATCTTCTAACAAGTCTTTCTTCTACATAATCATAATGCCATTATCATGCCTGAGAAAATTAGAAACACTGTCAGGTTTTAATTATCAGAAAAAAAGGTCTCCTATAACTTTTGTTATTCAGCAACTATGGATTTGATGAATGAGTGAATGTAGCCCTTTTCTACATACCATGTTCCAAATGTATGTCCAAAACACACAACCACTAATAGAGTTAACAATGGATTAACATTGCTGAGGTTTAGCACCTCTCCAAATTAGGTGCACAAAGAGCTTGTGCAACTTGACTGCTTAACGCTCCTCAGGGGATCAGTTAACAAGAAACAAATCAAACTAATTTTTTAAAAAATTCAAATGTTCAATTGTAATCCCCAATGTTGAAGGTGGGGCCTGGTGGGAGGTGATTGGATCATGGGGGTAGTTTCTCATGAATGGCTTAGCACCACCTTCCTTGGTTGTTAATAGTGAGTGAGTTCTTGTGAGATCTGGCCGTTTAAAAGTGTGTAGCACCTTCCCCTTCACTCTCTCTTCCTCCTGCTCCAGTCATGTGAAGATGCCTGCTCCGGCTCTGCCTTCCATCATCATGAGTAAAAGCTCCCTGAGGCCTCCCCAGAAGCAGAAGCCTCTATGCCTCCTTTATAGCCTGCAGAACTGTGAGACAATTAAACCTCTTTTCTTTATAAATTACCCAGTCTCAGATATTTCTTTATAGCAGTGCAAGAAAGGACTAATAAACTCACTTTCCAGTAAATTTCTAATACAATGTTAATTACTGTTCTGGTTAAAAAATATGTATAGTCTATTATCTTACCCATCCATAAGCTGTACTTCGCTCGTGCTCCTGAGTGACATCAGCTACATAGGCAAATATAACAGAAAACGTGACCGAGAAGACTCCAGACACAGAAATCATCGCAAAATACCACCTATAAAAAGATTATTTTAATGACCCAAGGGAAAGGGAGTGTATGTTCACTTTCATTACCTGAGCCAAAGACATCATGTAAAGATTACGCACCAAGAAATAAGTATACTTGTATATGTATGTATACTTAAATATATCAAAAAAATTTTAAGTTAAGACAGGAAGAAGTAGAAACATTCTAATTTCATCATTGTTCAAAGGGGGTCAGTACATGCCCCCTAAAAAAACAAAAGAAGAGGAAAAACAAAGAATAAGGGGATTAGGTAAAAGTTATATTTTTAAAGGTAGCCAACAGACAGAAAAAAAACTTCTCAAATATCCTAGCTGTAAGTAAGGAAAAGACATACAACAAATGATTTGAAAAGATCTACATAAAAGCAGAAGTCATAATGAAAAATATTAGTGTACTTAAGACTAAAAATTTATATCATGTGATAGATGCTTTTTTTAAAAACCCAGTTTAAAATTAACAAAGAAAAACCTTATAGAACAAAAAGTGGGGTTTACTCCAGGATAGAAAAATATTTTAATATTTAAAAATCTATTAATATAATTACTCATTTTAGTAGCTCTAAAGAGAAAAGGTGGGCGGATCACGAGGTCAGGAGATTGAGACCATCCTGGCTAACATGGTGAAACCCTGTCTCTACTAAAAATGCAAAAACTTAGCCGGGCGTGGTGGCGGGTGCCTGTAGTCCCAGCTACTCAGGAGGCTGAGGTAGGAGAATGGTGTGAACCCGGGAGGCGGAGCTTGCAGTGAGCCGAGATCGCGCCACTGCACTCCAGCCTGGGCGACAGAGAGAGACTCCATCTCAAAAAAAAAAAATAAGAGAAAAGGCAAATAATATCCATTAATGCTATAAAGTCATCAAATAAAATCTGACATGTACTCAATGTTTTTAAAAAATCTGTGGATACAATAGGAATATTTTTCAGTCTAAAAACCAGCTTAACACCTAATGATGAAACATTACAATACTCCCTTTATATATATGAAGAAAATAAGCCCAAAATCTTCACTTTGATTTACTAATATTCATTAGTCAAAGCAATTAGCAAAAGCAGTGAGCAGTATGAAAACTGGAAGGAAAGAGAAAAAATTATTTACAGATGACATTAATATACCTAGAAAACCAAGCAATTAGAAGAGCTCATGTTGTAGCAGAACAAAAAGGATAAAATTTATAGGAACAAAACTTAAGAAATGTATAAGATCTAAAGAAAAAATATTAAGCCAAAAAAAGGACATTAAAAAGTCCCAACTCATTGGAAAAGCATGACATCTTGGACATAAAGACTCAATACCAAAAAATTCATCAACTCATAGAAAATAAAATGATTATAAGTACCCAATAAATTTAGAATGTGATAGGTGTTAGCATAAAATTCCTACCAAATAATCAAATGAAAATATTTTCACACGAGCTAAAAAAAAAAAAAAAATCTATTAATAGGATTAAAAACCAAAACAAAACTTCCATATGTAAGTGTGTTCTTCACATAAGAAAGAGCATCTCTGCAATAGGAATACATACCAAAATACCATCTTCTGTTATCCAAAAAAAACAACTAAGTTACAGCTCACATGCAAATTCCAACCAACCTTTGGTAACTAAATGGGCTTTGGTCACATGCTAAATACTCTCCCGATTTATACAAAGAAAAAAAAAAAAAATTCGGCTGCGCGCTGTGGCTCACGCCTGTAATCCCAGCACTTTGGGAGGCCGAGGCAGGTGGATAACCAGGAGTCAGGAGTTCAAGGGAAGCCTCACCAATATGGTGAGACCCCATCCCTACTAAAAATACAAAAATTAGCTGGGCGTCTGTAGTCCCAGCTACTCAGGAGGCTGAGGCAGGAGAATTGCTTGAACCTGGGAGGCGGAGGTTGCAGTAAGCCAAGATCGTGCCACTGCACTCCAGCCTGGTCAACAGGGCAAGACTCCGTCTCCAAAAAAAAAAAAAAACAAAAACGAACTCAAATTCACATTATGATTTAAAATAGGCTATCAGCCTTATTATGGTATATTTTAAAGTGACTCCCGCCTATTATGATATAAACTATGTTTGTGTCAGTGCCCCACAGTGATGAGCTGACAAAAATAATATATTTACAAAGTCAACTAAAAGTCACAGTGATGAAGACAGGATTGTTAGCCCATTCTCAGGGTTAAACTCCCATACCTGACATCATGGCAACATCAGCTGCCTGAAGAGGCATCTTTTATTTCTATTTTTTCACCTAAGTAACTTATCTCAGACTTAATTCTAGAATGTCTTCACTACCCCATTTATAAAATGGATATAATGACAACTGTCCAAACTGGTTTTCAGTATTACCAGAGAGATCAAATGAAAACACAAGCACAACTGCTTTGTAATAGTTAAGAAGTGCTCTGCAAATATAAGTATAATTTACATGTGACTCAAAACAAGCAGTCAGGAGGTGAAGGGCCAAGTCACTCACCATGGGCTGATCCTCATCAGTGGGATTGGGAAGCAGGTAAAGAATACAGTGCCGAGGAGAAAGGGCTTCCTCCCCCACACATCAGACAGGGCACCAATGAGTGGGGCACTCAAAAAAGAGAGCAGACCCTGGAGAAGAAATCAAAGCAAAGGTTAGTTTTATAATCTGATCCCTCAATTACCTGTAATTCATATTTTCTAAATGCATTAGCTCTAATTCATTGTACTGCCCCCAAAACAGAATAATACTTTGAAACATTAAATACAAACTACAACTAAAAAAATAAAATTAGGCCTGGCGTGGTGGCTCATGCCTGTAATCCCAGCACTTTGGAAGGCCGAGGCGGGTGGATCACTTGAGGTCAGGAGTTCAAGACCAGTCTGGCCAACATGGTGAAACCTCGTCTCTACTAAAAATACAAAATTACAAAAAGTTAGCCGGGCGTGGTGGCAGACGCCTGTAATCCCAGCTACTCGGGAGGCTGAGGCAGGAGAATCACTTGAACCCGAGAGGCAGAGGCTGCAGTGAACCAAGATCACGCCTTTGTACTCTAGGCTGGGCAATAAGAGCAAAACTGTTGTCTAATTAAAATAAAATCTAAAATACAATTATAACCAAAAATGTAAATGTTCTATCAGAAAGGGAAGGAAGAAGTAAAAAAGCTTGTTTTCCAGAAGAAATTAGAAAAGAGCGATGACATGATATATATATATACCCACATTTGACCCTTAAGATGAAAACACACCAAGCATATGGGAAGAAGCTAGAAATTTGAATCACTTTAATAAATATATATGGCATATCAATTCTGCACAAAACTGCATTAACTGGTACAATGACACCCAAATGAATGTACACCATATACTATACCCAGGGCCTCACAGGGATAAAGAAGAGGAATGTACATATGCTTAATGATCAAAAGAAAACTAGATTCTTTGTCAACTTTGTCAATCAAAGTAAAGTTCTCTCTGCCTGATGAGTTTAGGAAGAAGGAGATAATCCAACCTGAACAACAACTACAGTTGAAACTAAGGGGAAGAGAGTCTGACATAGATAACACCACACAGAAGCAAAGGAAGTCAAGGAACTCACATTCACTGCTTGCCCACTATTTGCCAGTCACTCTGTTGGCTGGCCACCTTCATTTCAATGCTACAGATAAGCAGCAGGGTGGGGAGAGCAGGGATGGACAAGAGTAGAAAAATGCTGATGAATAATGAAATAGGTGATGAGTACACAGGTATTCATCACACTATTCTTTTGTGTATCTGAATTTTCATGATACATCTTAAAAATTCCTCAGCACATCACATAAATAGGACACTCCAAAACCCGGCTCCTGACACACATCCTCTGCTGTGGCTGCATGCGATACTTCCAGTTTTCTGGACATACAATGTTCCTGCGTGCCAACAGGCCTTTGCATGCATATCCATCCCACACTTGGAGCCTGGAAGCTGCTAGTGATTCTTCCCAACCCTGGGAGAGAAGCACCTCCTCCTCTATCTAGTCTCTTAGCTCTTCTATTATAATTTCAGCACTCCATTAAATCACTTGTTATTTGTCTACCTTCTCTACTGGATTCAAAATTGAGATTAAGGTCAGAAGGATGACATTTCTTCTTATCTCTGTACCCGTGGTGCCTATCACAGGGCCTGGTAAACACTGGTTTTCAAATACGTTTGGTGAATTGAATAGAACTTTTCAGAGAAAATCAACTTACAGAAGTCTCCAAGTTCACATAATTGGAAAGAAAAAGGAACAGATTCCAACCCCCTATCAGCCACCAACTGATTAACCCAGGACAGAGGACATAGGTAAACTGATAAGAGGAGGGACTCAAAGTGAAGCAGCTTCGTTGTCTGGGGAAATACCTGCAGTTCATCATCTTGCACCAAGAAGATTAAGGACATGGGCACACATGGGTGGGTGAAGGAGGGGAAAGTTTAATAGGCAAATGAAAGAAGAGAGCTTCC
The DNA here is from genome assembly GCF_029289425.2 of Pan paniscus. Taxonomy (NCBI): domain Eukaryota; kingdom Metazoa; phylum Chordata; class Mammalia; order Primates; family Hominidae; genus Pan; species Pan paniscus. Next base: position 45,019,730 of record NC_073260.2, read on the forward strand.
TCGTACAAAAGAAGGATTATTATTAATACTTTATATAAAAGAAGCTGTGGGTAAGTTTAGCTTCAGGCATAGCTAGATGGACACAGGGAAGGAGTTGTTCATATAGTGACATCTGGGTTCTCTCACCAATTCTTAGTAAGGTGTCTCAATATAGTAAGCAAGACAGTTTTTGCAATCCTAGGCTTACTACAAGTTAAGTAACCCCAGTAGACTGAGAAAATCGCAATACTTCTAGCAGAAAATTCCTCTGGAGAAATATCACTGATCTAGTTTGGATCATTTGCCCATTGTCCATGCAACTAGTTTAAATCTCTACACAGCCAACCCTCTGTATATGGAGGCTCCATATCTGTAGATTCATCCAATCATGGATGAAAAATATTTGGAAGAAAACAATTAAAAATAAGAACACAACAATAAAAAATACAAATTAAAAAATACAGTGTAACAACTATTTACACAGTATTAGGTATTATAAGTCATCTAGAGATGAATTAGAGTATAAGAAGACTGAGAATGAGTGGCCTAACAGGTAGAAAGAAAACTATGCTAGGTCAAGTGAAGAAAGCAAGTAAAGAAAGCCTTTTAAGAATGAAAAAGGGGCCAGGCATGGTGGCTCATGCCTGTAATACCAGACATGCTGGGAGGTTGAGGCGGGCGGATCACCTGAGGTCAGGAGTTCAAGACCAGCCTGGCCATGGTGAAACCCCATCTCTACTAAAAATACAAAATTAGCCGGGCATGGTGGTGCGCACCTCTAATCCCAGCTACTCGGGAGGCTAAGGCAGGAGAATCGCTTGAACCCAGGAGGCGGAGGTTGCAGTGAGCCGAGATCCTGCCATTGCACTCCAGCCTGGGCAACAAGAGCAAAACTCCATCTCAAAAAAAAAAAAAAAAAAAAAAAAAAAGAAGAAGGAAAAAGGTTCGGAATAATTCTGGTGGAAACGTGAGTGCGGAAGTCTACTTGTAATGAATGTAAGATAGCATGGCAAAGAAAGAAATGGGGTAGTAGCCTGAGGAGAAAAGGAAAAGAGGTTTTGTTTTTAGATTGGAGAACTAGAATGCTTGTATGCTGGTAGGAATAATGTAGAGGGAAAATTTAAAATACTGGGGAAAAAAGGCATAACTGCTGAATTCTTGAGAATGGATGAGATATGTGAAGAAGCTGGCTTTAGAAAGGAACAAGGACAGTTCATCCTTAGAAACAGGAGAGGAGGTAGAGTATATGAGAACAGATACATGTAGGTGGATAGTAGATGTGGTGATGGGAGACTGAAATTTCTCTTTGCATTGCTTCTATTTATTTAGTGACACAGTTAAGGTCATTAGATGGTGGAAAAGGTATTGCCTACAGACAGAGTAGCTGGAGAATTAAATTTTCAAGCATTGGGGTTTAGCCAACCAAGTGTGACAGAGTAAAAAGAGGGCACGCTTTATATGCAAAGCAGTAATTATAATGATTGACCACAGAATTTAAGCCAAGAAAGATGAAAGTGAGGATACATGGGTAGGGGTGACAGTGAAAGGCAGGTAGGATGGGTTTTCAGTGCTGATATACTGAGCTGTAGTAAAAAATAGAGTAAGCTAGAATGGTAAGGAGGTAGTGGTTGAATACTAGGATATATAGAGAAACAGTATGTATAATGGTTAGAGTTTGGATTCTGGAAGCAATACTTTTTGGGATAAAATTCTGATTTGAGCAATTGCAGCTGTGAAACAATGGGCAAATTATTTATCTTTCTCTCTCAATTTACTTACCTATGAAAGGGAATAATGAGTACCTATCTCTTAGAAAGTATGCCATTATTAATACTGTGTAATGGTTAGACTTAATTATAAGTGAATGGCTAACAGGGTGGAGTGAAATAGATCAAGGAACTGAAAGACCACTATTATTGGAAGGATAATCTGTGTGGATATTGAAACCACCAAGAAATAAGACAGGTCTTTGCCGGACACAGTGGCTCACGCCTGTAATCCCAGCACTTTGGGAGGGCGAGGCGGGAGGATCACGAGGTCAAGAGTTTGAGACCAGCCTGGCCAACATGGTGAAACCCCGTCTCTACTAAAAATACAAAAATTAGCCAGGTGTGGTGGTGTGTGCCTGTAATCTCAGCTACTTGGGAGTCTGAGGCAGGAGAATCACTTGAACCCGGACAGCGGGGAGTTGCAGCAAGCCGAGATCGCACCACTGCACCCCAGCCTAGGCGACAGGGTGGGACTCCGTCTCAAAAAAAAAAAAAGACAAGTCTTGAATATTGCTAAAATTTCCCATTCAGCCACTGGTAGGATTATATTGTTGCACATTAGTGGTAAACACAAATTACCTAAATTTGGTCATAATAGTTGTTAAAAACAAAATTTTTAAAGTATTGATTTTAAAACTATTTAAGTTTAATGTAGAATATTTTTTGCTAAATTTAAAATTTTACCCTAATTGTTATTTCACAATTTTTTCTTTTATATTTGTAGAATATACTTCAACAACAGCAGCAAAAGGTTTCTCAACAATCTAGAGTTGTTCAGAGTGAGACTGAAAAGTTGTATTAGCAGTTCATAAAGGTCTGTTGTATGTGGCAACACAATACATTGTTATAAAGCATAATGCATTTATGGAAGTAGAAGGTAGTTCTTTCCAAGTTTATGAGAAAAAACATTTCAGATTTTTAACTACTTTCCATTTTGAATTCATTGTTTCTTTCCAAGTTTATGAGAAAAAACATTTCAGATTTTTAAGTACTTTCCACTCTGAATTCGTTGTTTCTGATGTAAGTAATAAATGTATTTTTACTTTAGGATTCTAATGGTTTTGTGAGGATTATTCCAAACAAAAGAGTGGTAAATTGGGAATTTTATTTAGAAATGTACTTATGCATGAACTCTGTATGCTACTAATACTTTAGTCATAGTTCTCTGTTTTAACTGGAAACAGAAAGTCTGTAAATCATGTCTAGGTTGTGTTTCACTTGTTTATGTATCCAGTGTTTGTTAAATAATAAAAAGTACCCAAATGGGAGGATGTCTCTGGCACACCCAGCTAATTTTGCATTTTTAGTAAAGACAGGGTTTCTCGATGTTGGTCAGGCTGGTCTCAAACTCCCAACCTCAGGTGATCCGCCCACCTCGGCCTCCCAAAGTGCTGGGATTACAGGCATGAGCCACCGTGCCCGACCTACCCTGACTTTTTTTTTATGCAATGTGTCCTTCTGAACACTGTAGACCAAGCCCCAGAAGCTGCACCTGTGGGAAAGGCTGTATTTGTTATCTGTAGTCAGTCCAGGGGGATCCGAGGGCCACAGTGGCTGCCAGTGTGGGACAGAGCGAGGGGGCAAGCCCAGAGTGTTCAGCCATGGCTGAGCTGTACACCAGCACCATGGTAGCCATCCCACCAATATGCCACATGGCCTGGCCTGCCCGGCAAGCTGCTCAGTGGCCCTGCGCATTGTGTACCGTCTCAAGGGCTGCAGGAAGGCCAAGTTACTGGCTGTATGAGAGTAGTACCCCAGGAGCTCCTGAAAGACCTAGTGCCAGGACCAGTGTCCCTGGTGATGGAACGTTCAGAGGAGCTCAACAATGACCTAAACCCCTTTACTCCTCTTACAAGGTATCCGGATTCCAGATTATGCCTTTATGCAAGACTTGGCCAAGATGTATGAGCATCCTCTTGCTCTCACTAGTGCTGACCTCAGCTCCCAGGACAGTTCTCTGAATGCCATGGAGTTATAAGACCTCTGGCCTCAGTTGTCCTTGGTCATTGATGGGGGACAAACTAGGGATAGCCAGATCCCTGAGTGTTACCTTGGCTCAACTGTGGTTGACTCATCTGTGCATAGAAAGTTTGGCATCATTCGTCCAGGCTGTGTCCTGGAAAGTACTACAGCCTTCCTTCAACAGAGGTATGGGTTGCACCCCTCATGTGCATCCTACTTGTGAAACTCAGGAAGCAGGAAGGCCCATGGTCTGGTGCTGGACACTCTGTGTCCGTCCACTGATAATTGCCAAGCCCTCACTTGCAGAAGCCACTGGGGCTCCTGCAGTAGTCTGACTTTTTTTTCTTTTTTCTGAGACGGAGTTTCGTTCTTGTTGCCCAGGCTGGAGTGCAATGGCACGATCTCGGCTCACTGCAACCTCCGTCTCCCAGGTTCAAGCAATTCTCCTGCCTCAGCCTCCCAAGTAGCTGGGGTTACAGGCATGCACCACCACAACCGGCTAATTTTGCATTTTTAGTAGAGACAGGGTTTCTCCATGTTGGTCAGGCTGGTCTCAAACTCCCAACCTCAGGTGATCAGCCCACCTCGGCCTCCCAAAGTGCTGGGATTACAGGCGTGAGCCACCGCGTCTGACCTAGCCTGACTTTTTTTTTATGCAATGTGTCTTTCTGAACACTGTAGACCAATCCCCAGAAGCTGCACCTGTGAGAAAGGCTATATTTAATACTTGTAGTCTCATATATCAGCCAAAAGCTGAATGGAGAGATTAACAACATTCCTAGGTGGCATTATTCTAATAAGTTTATTTTTTTAATTGAAAAGTAATTTAAATAGCAGATTTAGAATCTAATGAGAGCCTCCTTTCTGCTGGGTGGTAGCATTCAAAATGGTTCAGACCAGCTACAAGTGCCAATGCTGTTTAAAAAGTCTCAGGTGACCAAAGGCATGGGTTGGCCTCCTGAAGCTGGAACCAGGTAGAGCCACGGGCCAAACACTCTCTCCTCTGAACCAGTGGAGCTAGTGGTGTCAAATACTGTAATTGCTGGTGGGGAGAGCAGTCATTTTGATCTAACGCTGGGACGTCGGCTCAGTTGGTGGGGGTGGTCCAAATTAAAGAATATTGAGAAATAAATCTCCACTATCCTTTTCAGCCAGGGACTTTTTTCTTATTTATTCATAAATTAAGTTGTAGTTATACCTGTAACACTTTTATCTAAGTCCAGTGTTCTCAGTAGCCTTTGGTCTATTTATGTGTATAAGTGTTCAACATAATTACTGTTGGGCATTTGAACTCGGCTTTTCTTTAGTAAAAAGACATACAGCTATAAAAAAAAAAGTACCCAAATGATAAAAAATAAATAAAATGCCATTTTACATATAAATATCCTCAAATTACTTTTGAAAACAGGCAAATAATAAATATTATTTATTAATATTTAACATTATTTATTATATGAATGTTTTTTAAGAGCTATGAAAATAACGAATTACAATGGCTAAATTCAGCACATTACTAGGGCATAATTTTTTTTTTTTTTTGAGACGGAGTCTCGCTCCGTCGCCCAGGCTGGAGTGCAGTGGCGCAATCTCAGTTCACTGCAACCTCCATCTCCCAGGTTCAAGTGATTCTCTTTCCTCAGCCTCCCCAGTAGCTGGGACTACAGGGGCCCACCACCACGCCCAGCTAATTTTTTGTATTTTTGGTAGAGATGGGGTTTCACCATGTTAAGCCAGGATGGTCTCCATCTCCTGATCTCGTGATCCGCCTGCCTTGGCCTCCCAAAGTGCTGGGATTACAGGCGTGAGCCACCGCGTGCAGCCTTGGGAATAATTTTAAGTATGTTGTTCAGTACAATGTATAATTATGCATAGATTGACATTATCTAAACTGGAAAGCACAAATTAGACCCTATACTCATATGCTTTACTATAAGAGACTAAAAAATACTATTATACTTTAAACCCCTATTTAACTCTTTTCCTATTTAGAGAAAACAAGTGCAGCTCACTGCCAGCATTCATATGATTTCACATACACACACTCTTTGAGGCTGAAGCAAATATGATTGATTTTTCAATGTGAAAATAAAATATAAAAAGTGTTCTTGGAGTTATTTCTAAACAGAACTAACATCAGAATCACCTGAATCATCAGAATTGTCTATTTCAAAAAAGTGGATTCATCAAATGAATCTTCAGCCGGTAACTGTTCGAGAACAATGTTAACATCACAGGTAGAAGTGCTGCGTTTTCCAGGATTTGACATTTTCAGTGATAGAGTGTTACTATAGTTTGTAACTGGAAACACCACTACTAAAAACAGAATACAGGCCAGGTGCAGTGGCTCATGCCTGTGATTGCAAGACTGTGGGAGGCCAAGGCGGGCAGATCACTTGAGGTCAGCAGTTTGAGACCAGCCTGGCCAACATGGTGAAACCCCATCTCTACTAAAATTACAAAAATTAGCTGAGCGTAGTGGTGGGCACCTGAAATCCCAGCTACTCAGAAAACTAAGGCAGGAGAATTGCTCGAACCCGGGAGGTGGAGGTTGCAGTAGGCTGAGATCGCACCACTGCACTCCAGCCTGGGCAACAGAGCGAGACTCCATCTCAAAAAAAAAAAAATTATTTAAAAGAATGAGGAACAGTCAGGTGCAGTGGTTCACGCCTGTAATCCCAGCACTTTGGGAGGCCAAGGCAGGCAGATCACGAGGTCAAGAGATCGAGACCATCCTGACCAACATGGTGAAATCCTGTCTCTACTAAAAATACAAAAATCAGCTGGGCGTGGTGGTGCATGCCTGTAGTCCCAGCTACTCGGGAGGCTGAGGCAGGAGAATTGCTTGAACCCAGGAGGCGGATGCTGCAGTGAGCCGAGATCTCACCACACTGCACTCCAGCCTGGTGACAGAGCGAGACTCCATCTCAAAAAAAAATAATAATAAATAAAGAATGAGGAAAAAGAATGCTATCAATAGAATGATGTCTTTTGTTCCCAAAGTCTATATACTAAAGCAATGCAAAAATAATAATAAAAGCAACATGTTTTGTGGCAAAGTTATCTTGGAGTAAATGCAGCACCGCTGGTGAGTATTCTCGGTGCAAACAGGAAAACGGTTTAAAGCCGTTTTTATATATATCATATTAAAATCGACATAATGAATTAAAACTAATTAAATCAAGTGGCTGAGTTATTACAAAGCCATGGCCAGTGTTACCAGCTTGGCTTCCTTCTTCCTCAGATATACTTCTTTTTAGTATACCTAAAAAGGAGATGGTAGCAATTGCCCACTTTATTCTGTTGATAGGCAGAGAAGTTAAAAGTTACATAATAATTAAGCCCTTTTGTGTACACAATAATAAAAATGAAGTTAGGCCTATAGAGTATTCACACTGCTATTTGCCAGTAAACCATTCTATGCCTTATGTATTTGTGTTGTATTTTAAAGTGACTTTTAATAACCCAGCTAAAAATTTAGATTTCAGTCTCCAGAACAAATAGTATTTGTTTCCCAAAGTCCCACTAAAACTTCCAGAGTTAAACTACCAAGGATTCCTGACTTTGGTTCATTACAAACCACATAAAAATTTTTTCTTACCTTTACACCTTGAATGAGACCATTCATGAGGAATGTGTGTTGAGAAAATGTTTCATGTAGAACCTACAAAAAGCAAACAAACATCAAGACAAATTCAAATTTAAGTTAAAGGAAAAATTTTCTGCCTCTCTTAATGGCATGCTACATAAATGAGCCCTGCAATGAAAAATTATAAAATATCAATAAAATCAAAACAAATAAATAAACAAACTGTGGTACATCCAGACTATCACTAAAAAGAAATGAGCTACCAAGCCACTAAAAAACATGGAGGAACCTCAAATGCACATAGTTAAGTGAAACAAACCAATCTGAAAAGGCTACATATTGTATTGTATAATTCCAAGTATATGACATTCTGGAAAAGGTAAAACTATGGAAACGATAAAAAGATCAGTGGTGGCCAGGGACTGTGAAGGAGGGAGGGATGAATAGGCAGAGCACAGGGGATTTTTAGGGCAATGAAAATGCTTTGTATGATACTATGATGGTGGATACATGCATTATATATTTATCAAAACTCAGCATATAGAATACCAAGAGTGAAACCTAAACTACAGAATTTGGGTGATAACAGTATGTCAATGTAAGTTCATCAAATAAAACAAATGTACCCCTTTAGAAAGGAATGTCCATAGTAAAAAAAAAAAAAAGGGGGGGGGAGGTATGCATATGTAGGGGAAGGGATACAAGGGAAATCTCTGTACCTTCCTCTCAATTTTGCTGTGAACCTTAAATGACTCTTTAAAAAATTAAGTCCTTAAACGGAAATTAAAATCTACTCACAAATTATTTCCAACCTTTCCTCTAACAACATTATTTTTAAGGTTTAGAAAAAGTTTGTCATCTCAGCTACTGACATTTGAACTCTACTTGCCTGTACTGAAGAAAAAGAAAAGCAAATGAAGGACACCAAATATTTCAAGTGAAATACCAAAGTTATAAGAAAAAATCTTCCAAAAATAATAAATGTAAGTCACAGAGATACAGAAATTTTCTTTAAAGAATATAAAGACTAGAACTGTTGAATAACTTGATTTGTCACATGCATCACAAAAACATGGTAAAATGCAAAACAAAAACGTATTTTTAAAAAATGCTTATCGGATCATGTCAACTTTTTTTTTTTTTTTGGAGATGGAGTCTCACTCTGTCGCCCAGGCTGGAGTGCAGTGGTGCAATCTCAGCTCATTGCAACCCCCGCCTCTCAGGTTCAAGCGATTCTCCTGCATCATCCTCCCGAGTAGCTGGGACTACAGGAACCTGCCACCACGCCCAGCTAATTTTTGTATTTTTGGTAGAGGTGGAGTTTCACCATATTGGCCAGGCTGGTCTTGAACTCCTGACCTTGTGATCCATCCACCTTGGCCTCCCCCAAAGTGTTGGGATTACAGGCGTGAGCCACCGCTCCCGGCCTGATCATGTCCATTATTAACCCATTGTCTCTCAGTCCCACATTCTCCCTTCTATACTCTTATCAGATCAGAGATAAGAGATTATGGACATTCCTCTGACTCCCTTTCCCCACAGGCTTCCTCTTAGTTTCTTTCAGTGGGAAATACAGGGTGGAGTGAGTGCTGGTCAACACTGCACCAACACCTCCAGGGTTCTCTCATGCTGTCAAAGGAGCAGCAGTGCTGATCCTTCCCTGCCCCCACCTCAAACCTCACCCTCTCGACCTCAGACCACTGCTAGAATTCTACATGGAAAATGATGCAAACCTGCATTCCCTTTGTACAGGTGATGCAGTTTAGGAATAAGAGATCATCATTTTAATTTGGCAAAACCGTATCTATGGATGAATGACAAAATACATACTTAATGAGTTGCACACTAAATAGATCTCATGTAATTTCTGACCATATGGGCCCATTTCTGAGCAATCAAGCTACCATGCAGGCAATTCCTCTAAAAATGTTCAATCCATGCTTTTAAAAACTTTTCTACTGTTTTCTACCCACCCTCCCCCAAAAAAGGAAACAGTGAAATCTTACTAAAGAAAAAAGTAAAACAAGTCAATAATAATTTTAAAAGGCTAACCTTCATAAAATAAAGCAGTTGTAAATAAAACAGATATATTCTACTCAGGCTTATGATAAAGTTTAAAAACCAAAATAAAGTATGTAAATAATTTAGCTACAAAAGGCAACAAATGTTATCAGAATAAAGTAAACCTAATAATAAAAGGTGTATTAAATGGAGAAGATCAAAGCTTTCATTTTTAACATCTCTGTATGAAAAAAAATCTCAAGCTTAGCCAGGCACAGTGGCATACACCTGTAATCCTAGCTACTGAGGAAGCTGAAGTGGGAAGATTGCCTTGAGCCCGGAAGATCAAGTCTGCAGTGAGCTATGATTGCACCACTGCACTCTAGCCTGGGCAACAGAGCAAGACCTTGTATCTATCTATCTAGATAAATAAATAAATTAAAATAACTCAAGGAAAATATCCCCTTTAAGTATTCTTGAGAAGGACTACAGTAAACATAAAATAAAATGGCATTTGCCTGAAAAAAATAGGAAACATTTTAAAAGAAAAAAATGACACTTGCTTATCACTTTTAAAACAATAACTATAAAGTTTTAAGAAATGAACTGTCTTCCAGTACAACAAAGCTTAGAAATATCTACATGTAATAAACATACACAGAGCTGTGTTTCTCCACTTCCACAGATATAACAGAAAAAACATGAAATTAAATTTACAGCATTCCTAGAAAGCCAAGAATCATAAGGCGCTTCTGGATGATACAGAACAGATGAGAAAAGACTGACAACAAAAAAAGAGCTGAAGAAAAGTAGCACTTGAAGGTGAAAGAGAAGACCTTGAAGAAGTTCATTTTCCAGAACCCAGAAAGAAACCTCCCAAATCAGAGGAGTAGGAAAAAATAGCCATAAATGAAAGGGTACTAAAAGGTCACAAAGTAAGCTCCCTGGTGTCTTCCTCTCAAAGCTGCTGACCTACAGATATGGCACCAGGATAACAATCACAAGCATAGTTCTCTGAAAACTGTGGGACTTCTAAGTGGGATACTTGCAGAATTGAATGGAATGAGATTCAAAAAGGATGGTGCCCCAGATCTCTTATGGCTGCCAAAAGTGCACAAAGTCCTATGACCACATAATCCTATAGAGTACTTCAGTACTCTAGAATATCCGCACTTTCACAGAGCAAGAGTGCCTATAACCAGTCCCTGCATTAAATTTTAGGGAATAAGGCTTTCCACCTGGGCTGAAGAACTACACTCTAGTAACCACAGGTATCTAGACTACAGGTGGAAAACTGGCTACAGCCTGACTGTAAACTTGAAACAGCCTTTGCAAAATTATGACTGAGACAGTGAAAGATCTAACTTAACCGACTCCATCTTACTTCTAACCTCCAAGCTGTCCTTGTTCATTCCTGGGCATAGCATGAACTTTGGGAGAAACTTAGTTTATAGTTTTTTAAAACAAAGACAATAATAGCCCTTTCCCAAAGCAGACCTCCTTCTTGCCTGGAGACTAGACTGCCTTTGTAGGACCAACATTAGCCACAAGATTAGAAATTATGGTTTATGAATCAGGTAGCTAGAGGCTATAGGATTCTGACCCTCCCCAAACTGCTCCTAATATCACTGCTTGAGATATTTTGCAGACCCTGCACTTAATGGATCAGCTGACACCACCCAGATCGATAAACTGGCTCATCTGATCTTGTGGCCCCAACTCAGGAACTGACTCAACTCAAGAAGACAGCTTCAACGCCCCATGATTTCATCCATGACCAATTCTGTAGTGTGGCTCATTTTCCTCAAGATTGCCTTAGTCTAAGCCTTTTTTATGTCTCCATATATTTTATAATCAGCTCTTCAATAGCCACAAAATAACTTGCGAAGAATTTTGATTATGATTGCATTGACCACAGAATAATTGGGAAAGAACAGACATACTGTCTTTTTGTTGTTGTTTGATTCAAAGTCTCACTCTGTCACCCAGGCTCAGGTGCAGTGGCACGATCTCGGCTCACCACAACCTCCACCTCCCGGGTTCAAGCGATTCTCCTGCCTCAGCCTCCCGAGTAGCTGGGATTACAGGAGTGCGTCACCATGCCTGGTTAATTTAGTAGAGATGGGGTTTCGCCGAGGTTGATCTTGAACAAAATAGGGAAACAGATGTCATTAGACAAATACCACAGTATAAACTGTTGCAGACAAGCATTTATGGATGCTAAAATTAGTAGGACAACAGAAAAGGAACAAGATATCTGGACAGTCTCAAAGTATTTCTCCACAACATACTCACTTGAGACCAGGAGTTCAAGACCAGCCTCGCTGAAACCCCATATTTATTATTTAAAAAAAAAAAAAAAAAAAGCCAGTTGTGATGGCACACGCCTGTAGTCTCAGCTACTCAGGAGGTCGGGGCAGGAGAATCACTTGAACCCAGGAGGCAGAGGTTGCAGTGAGCTGAGATCTAGCCACTGCACCCCAGCCTGGGCAACAGAGTGAGACTCTCAATCAAAGAAAAAAAAAAAAAAAAAAAAGCAGAAAACAATATGTCCATTCTTCCACAATCAATCTATAGTCAATGCAATCATAATCAAAATTCTTAGCAGATTATTTTGTGGGTATTGAAGAGCTGATTATAAAATATATATATACAGACATAAAAAAGGCTTAGACCAAGGCAATCTTGAGGAAAATGAACCACACTAAGGAATTTATACAAGATATTATGGCTGGGCGCAGTGGCTAACACCTGCAATCCCAGCACTTTGGGAAACTGAGGCAGGCAGATAACCTGAGGTCAGGAGTTCGAGACCAGCCTGGCCAACATGGTGAAACCCAGTATCTACTAAAAATACAAAAATTAGCCAGGCATGGTGGTGCATACCTGTTATTCCAGCTACTCAGGAGGCTAAAGCAGGAGAATCACTTGAACCCAGAAGGCGGAGGTTGCAGTGAGCCGAGATCGCACCACTGCACTCCAGCCTGGGTGATAGAGTGAGACTCCATTGCTCCCACCCGCCAAAAAAAACATATTACTATAGAAGTTAACACAGGATGGTGTTGGCACAAGGAAATATAGCTCAACAGAATACTAAAAAATTTAGAAACAAACCCATATATGGACGGTTGTCTCATTTATGACAAAGGTGACACAGTACAGTGGGGAAAGAAGAATTTTTTCAATAAATGATGCTGGTTCAACTATATATTCTTCTGCAACCAAAGTGAATACCGACCCCCTACCAAACACAATGATCTTTTTGGATGATAGGACTACATGAGAACAATAAACCAATTAAGGTTTGTGGTAGAAAAAGTTGTCTTAAACAGGATTTTTTAAAAACACTAACCATAAGCAAAAATAAATTCAACTACATAAAAACTTAAATTCAATTAAAATTAGTGTCATCCAAAGACATTAAGAGAACAGAAAGGCCCTGACATTGAAGAATTCAGGTGAAGATGCCGCCATTCTTGAACCCTGAAAGCCAAACTAGAATCTTCAGAGCAGCCTCAGTCTTAAAATTCAAGCTTCTTTTTCCTACTTTTTATTTCAGTGATATTTAGGACACTCTATACTTCATAAAAGTTATGATCTAACTGCCTCTATAAGCCCAAGTATAAAAATCCTTACCACCTAGCAAGAGACCCACAGAACTAGTCAGTAGTAAGACTGAGGTCACATATTGGAAAAAATATACTAGACCAGGGTTATACACAGGGACCATCCAGCAATAGAGATGTTGCTGGCAAGTAACCATAGTGGTGGGTGACCACTAGCGAAAAGGGCTGAAGAGACCTCAGAAGGTTATCCGGGTTATCTGGGTAGACCTGTGTCTTTTTCCATGCCCGAGGGTCACGACGTCACTATGCAGGGCACACGTGGCTTGGTTTAAAGGTCACCTTAATCTTAGCAAATGTAATAAATCATTTTTTAGATCCTGAAATTTATAATAAAAATACTTTACCTACCCTGAAAAAAAAAAAAGAGAGAGAACAGAAAGGCAATCCCAGGCTGGGCATTCTGGCTCACATCTGTAATCCCAGCACTTTGGGAAGTCAAGGCAGGCAGATCACTTGAGGTCAGGAGTTCAAGATCAGCCTGCCCAACATGGTGAAACCCCATCTCTACTAAAAATACAAAAATTAGCCAGGCTTGGTGGCACGCGCCTGATTCCAAACTACTTGGGAGGCTGAGGCAGGGGAACTGCTTGAACCCGGGAGGCAGAGGTTGCAGTGAACCCATATCGCACCACTGCACACTCCAGCCTAGGCAACAAGTGCAAGACTCCATCTCGGGAAAAAAAAAAAAAAAAAAAAGGAAGAAAGACAATCCAAGAATAAGGAAAAGATATCAATAATAAGTATATGTGTGCGTATAGAGACAAACGTACACATGAAAAAAATTGTACCTAGAATATATAAAGAACTCCTACAAATAAGAAAAAGGGACACAACCCGATTTTTAAAAAACTGATGAAACACATGAACTGACACTTAACAAAAAGATATTCACATGGCCAATAAATATATGTTATACGTAAAGGGGGTTAACTTCATTGGTCGTTAGGAATATGCAAATTAAGACCATAATGTACCTACCAGAATTCAAATTGCTGGTGAAGACATGGAGTCTGCCTGGCTGAAGAGTAAATTGTTCACCCACTCTGGAAAACTTTTAGCACTACATAGTGAAGCTGAACACAACCATGCAATTTTACTCCCAGATATATACTCCAAGAAACACGTATACATGTTTACCAAAAGATATATACAAGAAATATTACAACAGCAATATTTGTAATAGGCAAAAACCGGAAACCCAAATGTCCAACACCAGAATGGATTTGTGTCAATAGACTCCAGGACCATCTCTAAGTTCAGCAATTTGCTAAGAGGATTCCAGGACTCTGAAACTGTTATACTTACAGTTTATTACAGCAAAAGGACACAAAGCAAAATCAGCAAAGGCAAAAGGGACATCAGGCAAAGTCTGGAGGAAGCCAGGTGCATGCTTCTAAGAGTCCTCTCCCAGTGGAGTCACACATAAAGCATTTAATCCCTCCAGCAATAAACTGTAACAATGGCCAGGCACAGTGGCTCAAGCACTTTGGGAGTCCGAAGCGGGTGAATCACTTGAGGCGAGGAGTTTGAGACCAGTCTGGCCAACATGGCGAAACCCCATCTCTACTAAAAATACAAAAACTAGCCGGGACTCGGGAGGCTGAGGCAGGAGAATCACTTGAACCCAGGAGGCGGAGCTGCTGTGAGCCGAGATAGCGCAACTGCACTCCAGCCTGGGCAACAGAGCCAGGCTCTGTCTCGGAGGAAAAGAAAAGAAAAAGAGAAACTATAACAACATTATGTGAAGTGTTGTCTGCTATGGAAGCTCACAAAAGCCTAGGAGCCCAGGGTTTTTCTTGGCGGGTGATCTTCAAGGCACACAATGAATGACCAGCTACCAAAGCTCTCTAGTTCATGAGAAGGAAAGGTGTTCACCATAAATAATGCTGTTTGCACAAACTGGAACAGTCAAGTTCAAAGATTCAATCACACAAAACGCAAAATATTCCAAGAGCTCAATTCTGGCCTGTCAAGGAACAGTCACAGAAAATGGTCCTCTTGGGAACATGAAAGACTTGAGCAACTTGGGCCTGCTGAATTAATCCTTTCCTGCCCAAGATAACAGAAAATCATATGTGGTTATGTAAGAACACACTATACAACAATGAAATGTTGCTACATACAACATGGATTAATCTCATAAACGTACTAAGCCAAAAAAGCCAGACAACAAAGAGTATACATTGTATGATTCCACTTACATAATATTAAACACACAAACACAAAGGCCAAACTGTCATATTAGAAATGTGACAAGGACAGAAATTACTTAGGATTGTTTCTGGGAGTGTGGTATAGTACTGGATATATAAGTGTACTTACTGTATAAAAATTCATCAAGCTGTGTATTTATAATTTGTACATCTTTCTGTACACATTATACTTCCATTAAAAGCTTACACAAAAAGGTATCTGGTTCCTATTTTATTTTAGCCATGAGGAAACTTTAGGAAAATATATCATTCTATAGAATCATATTTTCCTCAGATCAAACTCCTAACACAGCTCAAAATCCTATAATTTTATATTGCGAGGGTAGGAGAACAGCTTTCCTATTTTCTGGTTTTTAGGACAATCAGGGAAATACAGAAATTGAAAAGTGCATAAAGTATTGAGATATCAGCTAATCCACTGGATTTTCTAACTATATTACTCAGAAATATTATAGGAACCCTCTAATGGTTTGATTTAAATTTCTTTATTTATTTTTTAATTTTAATTTTAATTTTTTTGAGACAGAGTCTCACTCTGCTGCCCAGGCTGGAGTACAATGGCATGATCTCGGCTCACCACAATCACTGCCTCCTGGGTTCAAGCGATTCTCCTTTCTCAGTCTCCCAAGTAGCTGGGACTACAGGCGCATGCCACCATGCCTGGCTACTTTTTATATCTTTAGTAGAGACGGGGATTCACTATGTTGGCCAGGCTAATCTTGAACTCCTGACCTCGTGATCTGCCCACCTCAGCCTCCCAAAGTGCTGAGATTACAGGCGTGAGCCACCACGCCTGGCCTTGAATTAAAAAAAAAAAAAAAGTATTATAAACCCAATATCTACAAGAAAAAAAAATTGTCAGACTTCTCACATTTGACATGACAGTATAAAAAGATTAACAAATTATCTTTCAGTACAGCTGTATAAACCTATTTCAGTGCTCTGGAATTCAACCAAAGGCATAAAACAAACTGGGAGCATTTATTTATTAAGTTACTGAACTTCAGGCAGAAATGGTGGTTTTCAGTTTTGAGCTGCTACCAGACTCCTGCCCCACCCCAACCCCAGCTCTGTGGGTATTAGTTTAAGCAGGGCATGCTGCTGCCTGAGAGGACTCGTTGGATTTGGAGTGTTGTCAAGTTAATGGGGCAAACACGGAAGACTAGTGGATTAGGCCAGGGATATAACAGGTAGTTGTAGGAGGTGAGACAGCCACAAGAGGCTTGAAAAGCTCTCCCCAAATTGGTTGACTCTAGACGATACACACACATATAAGAGACTGGAACACACTCAAGCCACTCATACATCCTTGGCCATCAGAAGCTGCACATACAGAGATTTCAAGAGAATCTGGCAGACAGCAAAAGCCAGGGAAGAAATGAAAATGGCCTGAAGTAAGAATGCACTTCCAGCTCACATACAGATCCATTAGTAGAGAGCTGAAAGTTTACTGGCTCGAGGTGTTTAACTATAATCTCTTACCAATCTGACTGATCCCTAAATAATGGAGACAGAGAACCCAAGGAAGCCAAGCTTAAAAATAAAAATAAAAATAAAAACTGAAAAGAGACATCAGCAGCTGCATACTGTAGAGACTTCAAAGATTTAGTCCAAGCAAGTTACTAAACAAGCAAAACAAAAACAACCTTCAAGGTGAGAAAAAAAATCAAAATCCATGGCCAAGTGTAGTGGCACATGCCTGTAATCCCAATGCTTTGGGAAGCTGAGGTGGGAAGACTGCCTGAGGCGAGGAGGAGTTCGAGACCAGCCTGGACAACATAGCAAGACCCCATCTCTAAAATAAAAACAAAAGGCCGGGTGCAGTGGCTCACGCCAGTAATCCCAGCACTTTGGGAGGCTGAGGCGGGCGGATCACGAGGTCAGGAGATCGAGACCATCCTGGCTAACACGGTGAAACCCTGTCTCTACTAAAAATACAAAAAAAAAAAAAAAAAAAAAAGAGCCAGGCATGTTGGCGGGCGCCTATAATCCCAGCTACTCGGGAGGCTGAGGCAGGAAATCGCTCGAATCCAGGAGGCGGAAGTTGCAGTGAGCCAAGATCGCGCCACTGCACTCCAGCCTGGGCAACAGAGAGAGACTGTCTCAAAAAAAAAAAAAAAAGAAAAAGAAAAAAAAGTGGAAGCTTTAGCCAAGCATGGTGGTGCACAACTGTAGTCTTAGCTACTCAGGAGGCTGAAGTAGGACAATTGCTTGAGCCCAGAAGTTTGAGGTTGCAGTGAGCTATTATTGTGCCACTATATTTCAGCCTAGGCAACAGGGCAAGACCCTGTCTCTTAAAAAAACAATCCAAAATTGCAAAACTATATTATCTAAATATACAGGTTTTAACAAAAAATGATTGCAATATGCAAAGAAACAAGAACATATAACTCACTCAGGTAAAAAAGGGAGTCAACAGGAGGAGTCTCTGAGTGTTCCCAGATGTTGAATATTGCAGACGAAAACTTCAAAGCAGGTACTATAAATATGTTCAAAGAACTAAACGAATCCATGTTTAAAGAATTAGAAGAGACCAGGTGTGGTGGCTCACACCTGTAATCCCAGCACTTTTGGAGACTGAGGCAAGAGGACTGCCTGAGCCCAGGAGTTTGAGACCAGCCTAGGCAACATAGTGAGACACCACTCGTAAAAAAAAAAAAAAAAAAGAATTAAAGGAAAGTATGGGCCAGGTGTGGTGGCTTACGCCTATAATCTCAGCACTTTGGGAGGCCAGCCGAGGCAGGCAGATCACTTGAGGTCAGGAGTTCGAGACCAGCCTGGCCAATATGGTGAAACCGTGTCTCTACTAAAAATACAAAAATTAGTCAGACGTGGTGGCACACACCTATAGTCCCAGCTACTCGGGAGGCTGAGAATCGCCTGAAACCAGGAGGTGGAGGTTGCACCTCGGCAGTGAGCCGAGATCATGCCACTGCACTCCAGCCTGAGTGACAGAGAAAGACTGCGTCTCCAAAAAAAAAAAAAAGTATGTGAATCACTCAGTGAATAGGAAATTTCAACTAGAATATAAAAATTATAAAAAAGAAATGTGGAAATGCTGCAGTTAAAAATCTGGTAATCAAAATCAACAATCCACTAAAGTGACAACACAGACAATTTAAGATGAACAAAGAAAGAAACAGTAACCTTGAAGACAAATAAATAGAAATTATTCAAACAAAAGCATAGAAAACAATTGGCAAAAAAATAAAAATAAAAATAAAAATAAACAAATAGCTCCTCAGAGATGTATGAGACATTATCAAGTGTAAAACACTTACCTATGACCAGGCACGGTGGCTCATGCCTGTAATCCCAGCACTCTGGGAGGCCGAGGCGGGCGGATCAGGAGGTCAGGAGTTCGTGACCAGCCTGGCCAACATGGTGAAACCCCCGTCTCTACTAAAAATACAAAAATTAGCCGGGCGTGGTGGCACACACCTGTAATTCCAGCTACTTGGGAGACTGAGGCAGGAGAATTGCTTGAACCCGGGAGGTGGAGGATGCAGTGAGCTGAGATCATGCCACTGAACTCTAGCCTGGGTGACAGAGCAAGACTCTGTCGGGGGGGTGGGGTGGGAACTTACCTATAAGGAGAGTCTCAAAAGGAGTAAAGGGACAGTAAAAATATTTGAAGAAATAATGGTCGAAAACTTCCCAAACGTGATGAAAAGCATTAATCTACAGAAACAAGAAGCTCAACAAACCCCAAGTAAAATAAACAAAAAAGACATTCACACCTACACACATTGTAGCATAGTCAAACTATCACAGAGTTGGGTTTGTTTGTTTGTTTGTTTTTGAGAAAGAGTTCTGCACTCGTTGCCCAGGCTGGAGTGCAATGACACGATCTTGGCTCACTGCAACCTCCATCCCCCAGGTTCAAGCAATTCTCCTGCCTCAGCCTTCCGAGTAGCTGGGATTACAGGCGTGCACCACCACGCCCAGTTAATTTTGTATTTTTAGTACAGACGGGGTTTCACCATGTTGGTCAGGGTGGTCTCGAACTCCCATCCTCAAGAGATCCACCTGCCTCAGCCTCCCAAAGTGCTGGGATTACAGGCGTGAGCCTCCGCGCCCAGCCTAAAGTTTCACTTTTAAAAGATGAAATGAGTTTTAGAGATGGCTGGTGGTCACAGATACCCAACATAATGAAATGTATCTAATACTACTGAACTGTATACTTCAAAACAGTGAAAATGATAAGTTTGTTATGTGTATTTTACCATAATTTTTTAAATGGGAAAAAAAGTGATTTGGTTTATCTACATTCATATTAAAAATGTGTCCTGAACAAACACATGTATTTGTTCAAAGAATATATTTATTAAGCACCAATTATATCCCAGGCAGCACTATGCAAACAGTGAGGAAAATTAGAATCTCATGAAACTCAAAATGGGACTAATTATCCTCATTAACTAATAACTAATAACCTACTATAGGTTTCCTACTATGAAGGAAAAACTACTGCAATAAGAAAAAAAGGATTAAGGATGCAGGCAATTTTTAAGTCCTTGTTCCACCCAAGTTATAATTTTAATGAATAAAACTGTATTTTTTTTTTTTTTTTGAGATGGAGTTTTGCTTTTGTTGTCCAGGCTGGAATGCAATGGCACGATCTCAGCTCACTGCAACCTCCACCTTCTGGGTTCAAGCAATTCTCCTGCCTCAGAATCCTGAGTAGCTGGGATTACAGGCATGCGCCACCATGCCCAGCTAATTTTGTATTTTTAGTAGAGACAGGGTTTCTCCATGTTGGTCAGGCTGGTCTCGAACTCCCAACCTCAGGTGATCCACCGCACCAGGCCTCAAACTGTATTTTAAATGTGCCAGAAGAATTAAAAACTTTAAAAGGTTCACAGCAAAGTCTTATGTAAGGCTAACGGGCTAACAGCCACTCTCTAAAGTTCTCTGCTGTCTAAACCTTATTTAAGAACAAAGATTATCCGTACCCAGAGGGATTCTTTAGTAAGGCAAAATGATGATTAGGAAGAGTTAAGCTCCAATTTTTTTTTTTAATTTTTGTTTTTTTAGAGATGGGGTCTTGCTATGTTGCCCAGGCTAGACTTGAACTCCTGAGCTCAAGCAATCCTCCTGCCTCAGCTTTCTGAATAGCTGGGCCTAAAGGCATATGCTACTGTACCCGGCCCATCAATAATTTTTAAAGAATAATTAAGACAACTGAAACTTAACTCCAGTTTAAAATATTTTATTAAAATTAAGTGATAAATAGTTGTAAGCCACCTAATATCTGCCCCCGCCATCTTTTCTTTGGCATCTCTCTTCCTTCTAACCACATCATAGATGAAACGTAAAAGTTCTTGCTAAGATATTCAATACCACCTCTGAAGAAATGGCTCTAGATAAGCTACGAAAAACTGAAATTTAGACATTCCTACAATTATTACTCATTGTTACAAAGTACTCACCAATCTGCTATTTACTATGTTCTTAAGTCAAAGACCATTAACATCCTCCTAAAGAAGTTACAGACTTCAACAATGCTCTGCAATTTCCTGTAGGACAGGACCCTATGAGTCCGTGGCCTGTTATGAACCCAGCCACACAGAGCAGCAGGCGAGCGAGCATTACCACCTGAGTTCTGCCTCCTGTCAGATCAGCAGCAGCATTAGATTCTCATAGGGGTGCAAACCCTACTCTGAACTGCGCATGTGAGGGGTCTAAGTTGCGCTCATTATGAGAATCTAACTAATAATGCCTGATGGTCTGAGGTGGAACAGTTTCATCCTGAAACCATCCCCCAACCAACCCAATTCTGTGGAAACATTGTCTTCCACGAAACCAGTCCCTAGTGCTAAAAAAGTTTGGGAGTTGCTGCTGTAGAGTATCTTAAAGATCTTCCTAAACATATACAGTTCATTTGTATAACAGCACCCCCAAGTTTACTTCAACAGGAGTGCAGTGCTACCCAGGAATATTTAAAGAGGTGTTCTGTGTTACATGTGGTTCAGAAACCACAATGGAAAAAAAAAAACAAAACAAAACAATGAAACAAGCTGTTTTAAATCACTATCAAGAGCTACTCCCAAACACGTATCTAGACATACACAGTGATACATGCCTAAGAACTTATCTCTTTCTCTTACAAAACACAAACCCAGTTCAGCAATACTTACAGTCAACATTGGAGTTGTCAACAGGCCCCACGCAAAGAATTCAAGGAAGATGACAATAGCAGCATGGTACACACTTGGTCGGCCAAAGCCTTGTAGCTAAAAAAGAAAGTTATTATGAAAATTAGCAAAGAAATATAAGAAATCTATTATCTTAAAATGGTATAAAAAAATGTGTAAAAATGTGTAAAAAAATTTAGGGCCTACCTCTGTCATTTAAAATAAAACTTCTGTGTTATCTTTGATGCCTTCACTTTCCCTAATAAAGGAAGGTGCTAAGATTATAGACTTTCGGTTGGGCGCGGTGGCTCAAGCTTGTAATCTCAGCACTTTGGGAGGCCAAGGTGGGCAGATCCCAAGGTCAGGAGTTCAAGACCAGCATGGTTAACATAGTGAAACCCCACCTCTATTAAAAAATACAAAAATTAGCCAGGCATGGTGGCGGGCTACTTGGTCCCAGCTACTCGGGAGGCTGAGGCAGGAGAATTGCTTGAACCCGGGTGCCGGAGCTTGCAGTGAGCCAAAATCCCGCCACTGCACTCCAACCTGGGTGACATAGCAAGACTCTATCTTGAAAGAAAAAAAGATTATAGACTTTCGATCTATCCCATCGACGCAAATCACTGGAGCTTTAGTAGAAAATCAACTGGATCTTCAAGAAACTAAGTTTCCAAGATCTGACTGCTCTGTCCCTTACGAATTACGTGTTCCTTAGCAACTTAACTTCTCTAGGGCTGAAGTTTCTTTACCTACATAATAAGAGAGATGGGTATGGGTATCACATGCTCAAAGGCCTAAGGGGCAGCTCGGATGACTTTACATCAGTATGGAATATCTTGAGATATCCCAATTCCAGAGATGTTTAGAAGCAGAGGATGAAAAGTGTGCAATAATGTCTTTGCACACTCTTATTTATCATCTCTCCCACAGATTACTGCAATGACCTGTTAACCCTGCCTTGACTCGTTTTCCCTGTCCCCTCCAAACTTGTGATATTACACTCAGAGTGAACTTTTTAAAAATACAAATCTTATTCCATCACTCCTGTGGAAAACTGCGAAAACAAAGAACTGCAAAAACAAAGAGCTACAAATTGCTCTCATTCCTGTACACACACATTTTCACAATATGACTTTGCTGCCAATTCCATCAAAAGGTTCAATCTGTTTCTCCATGTCCCTAGATCAAAGCTGGTTTGACAACTTCCTCTAACCAACAGTCAGGTGAAGACAAAACATGGATTTCTGAACCTAGATTGCCAAAGATCAAGACTACCACAAGGAGAAATATCTTCCTGCCACAGGCATATGAGAGGATAAGAAACTCTCCCTATCAAGGCCTCACAGGCAAACCAGTTAACAGCCATCACCAACTGTCAGACATAGGAGCAAGGCCATCTTAGACGACCCAATTACAATCAGGCCTGCAGGTCACTGCAGAAGCATGAGACACACCGAGAGAAATCAGTGAAGAACTCTCGCTGAGTTCCACTCAAACCCCTAACCCAAAGAATTGTAATAAATGGTTGTTGTTTTAAGCCATTAAGTATAAGCGTTGTTTCTTAATTAGCTTTTTTTTTTTTTTTTGAGATGAAGTCTCGCTTTGTTGCCCAGGCTGGAGTGCAGTGGCGTGATCTCAGCTTACTGCAAAGTGCTGGGATTACAGGTATGAGCCCCCATACCCGGCCCACATTCTTTTTAATAGCTAACTACTCAGTATCTCATTGTATGAATGTGCCATAATTTTAACCAATCGAATATTGATAGGAGTACATGGAATTTTCACTTATTTAAAACTGCTGCAATTAACTTTTTAAATTTTGGAATAATATTAAACCTACAGAAAAGTTGCAAAAACCAAGAGTTCCTGTATATCCTTCACCCAGCTTCCCCAAATGTTAAAATCTTCTATAACCATGGTATAATTATCTAAACCAGGAAATTAGCATTGCTACAAAACTTTAATCTACATACCTTATTTGAATGTTGCCATTTTTCCCATTTTCTTTTTCTGGTTCAGAATCTAATCAAAGATTTAACACTGCATTTAGTTCTCACATTTCTTTAGGCTCTTCCAATCTAAGTCAGTTCCCAAGACTTTTATTTTTTTACTTTCATGATCTTGATACTTTCAGGGAATACTAGTATACTCTTCACCAATAATTTTATAGAGTGTCCCTCAATTTGAATTAATCTAATATTCTCTCATGATTAGATTAAGGTTATACATTTTATTTTTTAAAAATATGTCACATCTCATAAAATTCACCATTTTCAAGTGCACACAAGTCAGCGGTTTTTGGAATATTCACAAGATTATACAACCATCACCACTATCTAACTCCAGAACATGTTTATCACCCCCCAAAAGAAGCCCTACACCTATTAGGAGACATTCTTCATTTCCTTCTCCCCCTACTTCCCCTCAGAACCACTAATCTACTTTCTGTCTCTATGGATTTGCCTATTCTGGGATCATACATAAATAGAATCCGTAAATGGAATCACACAACATGTAGCCTTTTGTGTCTAGCTTCTTCCAATCAGCATATTTTCAAGGTTCATCCATGTTGTAGCATGTGTCAGTATTTCATTCAATTTTATAGCTAAATGATATTCCACTGCATCGATATACTGCATTTTGTTTATCCATTCATTCATAGACACTTGGGTTGTTTCCATCTTTGGCTATTATGAATAATGCTGCTATAAACATTGATGTGCAAGTTTTTGTATGAACATGTTTCCAGTTCCCTTGGCTATACACATAAGGGTGAAAATGGTGGGACTATTAATATCCTTTTATTAGCATTCTAGGATAAATTTCTAGAAGTGAAGTTGCAGGGCCAAAGAATATACACATTCTAATTTAGAATCCAATTATAATTTTAAAGTTTCACTAATTAGGAGTCAAAAAAATACTTCATCTTATGTCACCTAATCAACTATCTCTAACATATAAAAAGCTTCTAAAAATGTTAAGAAAAAGACTAACAGCCCAATAAAAAGATTGGCAAGAAATATGAACCAGTTCACTGAAATCAAATGTCCCTTAGTAGCCTCACTTGTATTAAGAAACATGCAAAATTAAGCTAAATTCAAACACAAGTTCTCAGTATCAGACATTAAAAATTCAAAAATTCAAATGTTTGTAAACTATTGATGAAGCAACTGAAAAGAAACACAAAGTGCAAATAGGAATGAAAAATGGTACACCACTATGGAAGAAAATTCAGCAACATCTAGACAAATTACATATTTACCCTTTGAAGCAACAATTCTACTTTATCCCTAAACTATGAGGTGCCATATGCACAAAGCTAAAACACTGTAACAGCAAAAATTAACTCTGGGCCAGGGGAAGTGGCTCACACCTATAATCACAGCACTTTGGGAGGCTGAGGCAGGCGGATCACTTGAGGTCAGGAGTTCATGACAAGCCTGGCCATCATGGTGAAACCCCATCTCTACTAAAAATACAAAAATTAGCAAGGCTTGGTGGCAGGTGCCTGTAATCCCAGCTACTAGGGAGGCTGAGGTAGGAGAATGGCTTGAACCTGGGAGGAGGAGGTTGCAGTGAGCCAAGATCACACCATTGCACTCCAGCCTGGGCAACAAGCACGAAACTCTGTCTCAAAAAAAAAAAAAAACATCGGCTAACGAATGAAGAAAGGAATAATTAACTTAGAATCCTGCCACTTCACAGCCTTACTGAAATAGTGAATCTAGGCCATGACCATTAATGGCCACTGAAATCACTGGGTAAAAGCTGACAAGGTACAAGGGAATAATCAAACTGATAACACGTGAAACCTGATCAATCATAACATCACAGACAGAGATCATTTGCCACATGATGTAATACAACAAAAAAATACCACCACTTAAGAAGTATTCTTTGAAAAAACAAAGTGAAACAAAAAACCTGGATTCAATGCAGTCAAGACATAAACCAGTATACAGAAAATGCAGGTAAAACAAGATTGGCCTTGTTGCAGTAGGGTGATGAATATGGGGAGGTATTCCTAATAATATGTAAAGGTAACCACAAAAAAAGCTTTAAACAGATTGCTAAAAAGAAAAGAACTTACAGTCTCATTAACAATTTAAAAAAAGAACAACTTACAGTCTCCTTAACAATTCTGGAGGATACCTGTCCTGCCATATCCTAAGACTGCATAATAATTTTTTAATTTTTTGCCAGGTGCGGTGGCTCATGCCTATAATCCCAGCACTTTGGGAGGCCGAGGCAGGCATTTCAGGACCAGCCTGGCCAACATGGCAAAACCCCATCTCTACTAAAAATACAAAAATTAGCCAGGCATGACGGCAAGTGCCTGTAATCCTAGCTGCTCAGGAGGCTGAGGCAGGAGAACCACTGGAACCCAGGAGGCGGAGGCTGCAGTGAGCCAAGATCACACCACTGCACTCCAGCCTGGGGGACAGAGTGAGACTCCATCTCAAATAATAATAATTTTAAAATTTTTGCTAATTTGATTTTTTTAATGGTTATCTAATTTTATTTTGTATTTCCCTTACTCCCAATGAAGCTGAGCTTCTTTCCTATGATTAGGAATTTGCATTTCTTTTTCTGTGAACTGCCTATTCATCTTCTGTCAATTTTTTATTGGTGACTTTAATCTTTCATATTGATTTATAGGACCCCTTTAGAATCAATATTAAAAACATTTATACAATGCAACATCAAATTATCATTCTCAGCCAGGAGCGGTGGTATGCACCCGTAGTCCCAGCTGTTTGGAAGGATCACCTGAGCCTAGGAGTTCAAGTCCAGCCTGGGCAACACAGCAAGAACCCCATCTCTTAGGGGGGGAAAAAAAATAGGCCCAGTGCAGTAGCTCATGCCAGTAATCCTGGCACTCTGTGAGGCTCAGGCGGCAGGTGGGAGATTTACTTGAGGCTAGGAGTTCAAGACCAGTATAGACAACACAGTGAGACTCGATCTCTCCAAAAAATTTAAAAATTAACCAGGCATGGTGACATGTGTCTGTAGTACCACCTCCTCAGGAGACTGAGGCAGGAAGATCGCTGGAGCGCAGGAGTTTAAGGCTACAATGAGCTATGACTGCACCACTGCACTCTAGCCTGGGCCACAAAGTGAGACTCCAGTCTCGTTTAGGAAAAAAAAAAAGCCATCGTCCTCACCTACCGGCATCAATACTCTCTAAAAATAAAAGGCACAAATACACAAATCAACAATAGCTGGAGACTTCAATACCCATTTTCAGTAACTGATAGAACAATTAGAAGATCAGCAAGAAATAGAAGACTTCATTAACACTGTACACTAACTAAACCTAACAGACATTTATTGAACACTCTTCCCAACAAGATATAAATCCTCAAGTGCACATGAGAAGACTGTAAAACAAGTTTGAATAAATTTAGAAGGAGTTAATTTATACAAACTATGTTCTTGACCACACAGAATGAAATTAGACATCATTAACTTAAGAACATTTGGAAAATTCATGAATATTAAAATATTTAAACATACTCCTAAATAACAGATAAAAGAAATCACAAGGAAAGTTACAAAACTTTCATTTGAACAAAAATGAAAATGTAACACACCAGTTGAACGCAGCTTAAAGCAGCACTTAACAGGAAGTGTACAGCTGTAGATGTGTGGTTATAAAAGATCTCAAATCAATAATTTAACTTTCCACCGTAAGAAACTAGAAGAGAGCAAACTAAACTCAAAGCAAGGAAAGAAAGATCAGAGCAGATACAAACGTGATACAGAATAGAAAAGCAATACAGAAAAATCGACAAAATCAGGCCGGGTGCAGTGTGAGCCTAGCACTTTGGGGGGTCAAGGCGGGCAGAACACTTGAACCCAGGAGTTAAGACCAGCTTGGGCAACATGGTGAAACCCTGTCTCTACTAAAAATACAAAAAAGAAAAAGTTTACCCAAGCATGGTGGCACATACACCTATAGTCCCAGCTATTTGGGAGGCTGCAGTGGGAGAATCGCCTGAGTCCAGGAAGTTGAGGGTGCAATGAGCCATCATCATACCACTGTACTCCAGTCTGGGAGAAGGGAGTGAAACCTTGCCTTAAAAAAAAAAAAAAAAAAAAAAAAAAAAAGGTGGCCGGGAGCAGTGGCCTGTAATCCCAGCACTTTGGGAGGCTGAGGCAGGTGGATCACGAGGTCAGGAGGTCGAGACCATCCTGGCTAACAGGGTAAAACCCCATCTCTACTAAAAATTAAAAATAAAAAAAATTAGCCAGGCGTGGTGGCGGATGCCTGTAGTCCCAGCTACTTGGGAGGCTGAGGCAGGAGAATCGCTTGAACCCAGGAGGCAGGGGAGTTTGCAGTGAGCAGAGATCGTGCCACTGCAATCCAGCCTGGGTGACAGAGCGAGACTCCCTCTCAAAAAACAAAACAAAACAAAAAACAGAAAAAGGAAAGGGAAGAGAAAATCAACAAAACCAAAATTGATTTAATGAAAATATCAAACTAATGGACAAACCAAGAAAACAGAAGACCTGAATTACTAATACCAGAAATGAAACAGAAGATAATAATGGTCAACCTTACAGAAACAGGATTATAAGGGAGTCTCATAGACAATTAGCCAACAAACTGGATAAATGAAACAAAATGGATAAACTCCTAGAAACACATAACCTACTAAAAATGAATCATGAAGAAACAGAAAATATAAATAGACCTATAACTAGTAAGGAGACTGAATCAGTAATCAAAAACCTCCCAGAATTCCAGCAGAGTTAAAGAATTAAACCTCTTCCCAAGACATGAAGAGGAGAGAGCACTTTCTAACTCACTCTCTGAAGCCAGCATTACAGTAGTTGCCCCCTTATCCAAGAGGGATACATTCCAAGATCCCTAGTGGATGCCTCGAAAAGTACCAAACCCTATACAGCTGTTCCTCGACTTACAAAGGGGTTACGTCTCAATAAACCGACTGTAAGTTGAAAATATACTAACTTGAAAGTCGCTTTAGACTTATGATATATTCAACCTACGATGGGCTTATCCAGACAACCCAATCATAAGTAGAGGTGCATACTCAATGCATATTGCTTTTGCATGAAGGTAAAGTTGAAAAATCTTAAGTCCAACCATCAAATTTGGGACCATCTGTATATACTGTTTTTTCCTACACACACCTATGATTGAGTTTAATTTTTAATTAGGCACACTCCTCTTGTGCTTTTGGTCATTATTAAATAAAATAAGGGCTACTTGAACACAAGCACTGTGATACTGCAGTCCATCCGATAACTGATGGCTGACTGACTGACAGATGGGCAGCATATAGAGTGTAAATGCTGGACGAAGGAATGGAGCAAGATGGCAAAATATTTCATCACACTACTCAGAATGTGACGTGTAACTTAAAACTTACGAATTTTTATTTCTGGAATTTTCCATTTAGGATTATCAAACCTCAGCCCACTTCGGGTAACTGAAACCATGGAAAGCAAAACCACAGAGAGCAAAATCACAGATCAGGGAGTACTGCCATACTCTAAAAAAGCCAGACAAAGACACTATAAGAAAACTACAGAGCCAGGCACAGTGGCTCATGCCTGTAATCCCAGCACTTTGGGAGGCCGAGGCGGGTGGATCACAAGGTCAAGAGTTCGACACCAGCCTGGCCAACATAGTGAAACCACGCCTCTTCCAAGAATACAAAAATTAGCCGGGCGTGGTAGTGCATGCCTGTAATCTCAGCTACTCAGGTGACGGAGGCCAAAAAATTGCTTGAATCTGGGAGGCGGAGGTTGCAGTGAGCTGAGATCATGCCACTGCACTCTAGCCTGGGTGACAGAGCAAGACTCCATCTGAAAAAAAAAAAAAAAAAAGAAAACTACAGACCAATTTTCCTTACGCACATTGATGCAAAAATCCTCAACAAAATATTAGCAAACCAAATTCAACAGTTTATTAAGCAGTTTATTATGGTTATACACCATAACCAAGGACTTATTCTAAGAATGTAATAACAGTTCACCTATGAAAACCAATCAATGTAATACAACACATTAAAATAAAGAGGAAAAACCCACATAATCATCTTAATTGATGCAGTAAAAGCATCTGACAAAATTCAACACACTTTCATAATAAAAACACTTAGAAAGCTAAGAAAAGAATAAAATTATCTCAAATAATAAAGGCCAAATATGAAAAACCCATACTTCACATCATATTCAATGGGGAAAGGCTGGAAAAAGGCTGGAAACTTTTCCTCTAAGATCAGAAACAAGACAAAGATGCACACTTTCCCCACTTCTATTCAGTATAATACAATACTGGAAATTCTAGCCACAGTAATATGGCAAGAAAAAGAAAGAAAAGGCATCCAAACTGGAAATGAAGAAGTAAAATTATCTCTGTTCGCTGATGACAAGATCTCATAAGACCCTAAAAATTCCACACACAAAAAACCTGTTACAACTAATAAATGAATTTAACAAAGTTACAAGATACAAAATCAACATTAAAAATCAGCTGCATTTCTATACACTAAAGATTAACAATGTTAAAATGAAACTTAAAAAATTCAAATTGGGCTGAGTGCAGTGGCTCACACCTGTAATCCTAATGTTTTGGGAGGCCAAGGCAGGAAGACAGCATGAGCTCAGGAATTTGAGGCCCTCCCAGGTGACATAGTGAGACTTTGTCTCTACTAATAATCAAAAAATGGCTGGGCGCAGTGGCTCACTCCTGTAATCCCAGCATTTTGGGAAGCCGAGGCAGGCAGATCATGTGAGGTTGGGAGTTTGAGGTCAGCCTGACCAACATGGTGAAAACCTGTCTCTACTAACAATACAAAATTAGCTGGGTGTGGTGGTGCCTGCCTGTAATCCCAGCTACATGGGAGTCTGAGGCAGAAGAATCGCTTGAACCCGGGAGGCGGGGGTTGTGGTGAGCCGAGATTGCGCCACTGCACTCCAGCCTGCAACGACAGTGAAACTGTGTTTTAAAAAAAAATAATAATCAAAAAACTTAGCCAGACGTGCTGGCGTACACCTGTGGTCCCATCTACTCAGGAGGCTGAGGTGGGAGGATCACTTGAAACTCGGAGTTCAAGTTTGCAGTGAGCTATGATCACCCCACTACACTCCAGCCTGGGCAAGAGTGACACCTAGCCTCAAAAATAAAAAAAAATAAAAAAAAATAAAAATTCAAGTTGCAATAGCATCATAAAGAATAAGATACTTAGGAATAAATTTAACCAAGAAGGTGAATGACCTCTATGCTTAAAACTGTAAGACACTGCTGAAAGAAATTAAAGAAGGTATAAATAAACATAAAGACATCCCATGTTCATGGATTTAAAGATTTAATATAGTTAAGGTATCACTGTTACCAAAAGTGATCTGCAGATTCAATGCCAGTCCTATCAAAATCCCAATGATGCTTTTTGCAAGAAGAGAAAACTCCATCCTAAAATTTATATAGAATCTTAAGGGATCCCCAATAGCCAAAACAATCTTGAAAAAGAAAAAAAATTATCTCACAATTTCTGAATTCAGAACTTAGTATAAACATATGGCAATCAAAAACAGTGTGGTTCTGGCATAAAAACAGACATATAGACCAACGGAATAAAAAGCCCAAGTGGGCATGGTGGTGTGTGCCTGTATTTCTACCTACTGAGGAAGCTTAGACAGGAGAATCACTTGAGCCCAGGAGTTCAAGTCCAGTCTGGGCAACATGGCAAAGCCCAGTCTTTTTTTTTTTTTTTTTTTTTTTTGAGACGGAGTCTTGCTCTGTCACCCAGGCTGGAGTGCAGTGGCGCGATTTCCGCTCACTGCAAGCATGGTCCACCTCCCAGGTTCATGCCATTCTCCTGCCTCAGCCTCCCGAGTAGCTGGGACTACAGGCGCCCGCCACCATGCCCGGCTAATTTTTTGTATTTTTAGTAGAGACGGGGTTTCACCATGTTAGCCAGGATAGTCTCGATCTCCTGACCTCGTGATCTGCCCGCCTCAGCCTTCCAAAGTGCTGGGATTACAGGCATGAGCCACTGCGCCCGGCCTAGTCTTTTAAAAAAATAAATTAAAAGCCTGGAAATAAAAAGCCCAGAAGTAAATACATACATGTCACAAATGATATGCAACAAGGGTACCAAGGCCATTTAATGAGAAAGGAAGGACAGTCTTTCAGCAAATGGTGATGGAAAAACTGGATATCCACATTAAAAAGAATGAAGTTGGATCGCTACCCTAAACCATATATAAAAGTTAATTCAAAATGGACCAAAAATCTAAACATAAAAGCAAAACCTATGAAACCCTTAGAAGAAAACATGGAGGAAAGCTTCCTGGTATTGGATTTGACAATGACTTCTTGGATATGGCACCAAAAGAACAGCCAACAAAAGAAAAAATACATAAAAATCAAACTTCATCAAAATGAAAAACCTTCATATATCAAAGGATACTATCAAGACAGTGAAAAGGCAATCTACAGAATGGCACAAAATACATGCAAATCACATATCTGATAAGAGATTAATACCTAGAATATACAATAAACTTTTTCAACTCAGAGACAAAATAACAACTCAATTAGAAACAGGCAAGGAAACTGAATAGACCTCTCTAAAAGAGATACACAAATGGCCAAGAAGCACATGAAAAGATACACATAGGCCGGGCGCGGTGGCTCATGTATGTATGTAATCCCAGCACTTTGGGAGGCTGAGGCAGACAGATCACTTGAGATCAGGAATTTGAAACCACCCTGGCCAACATGGTGCAACCCTGTCTCTAGTAAAAATACAAAAATTAGCCAGGCATGGTGGTGCATGCCTGTGTTCCTAGCTACTCTGGGGGCTGAAGCAGAAGAACTGCTTGAATCCGGGAGGCAGAGTTTGCAGTGAGCCAAGATTGCACCACTGCACTCCTGCCTAAGAGACAGACCAAAAATCTGTCCCCCAAAAAAACAAAAAAGAGAAAGAAAAAAGAAAAGATACACATCACTTATCATTAGGGAAATGCAAATCAAAACCATGAGGTATCACCACATACTCATTAGGATGGCTACTGTCTTAATCTGTTTTGTGCTGCTATAACAGGATACTTGAGACTGGGTAGTTTATAAATAACAGACATTTATTTTCTCACAGTTTTGGAGGCAGGGAAGTCCAAAACAAGGTATTAGCATCTGGGGTGGACAGTCTTACAGCATCCTCACAAAGCAGAAGGTGGAAGGGCAAAAGAGGATGAGCCCTCTCCCACAAGCCCTTTTTAATAGCAGCATTAATCCATTGATAATGGTGTAGCCCTCATGACATAAACCCTTCCCAAAAGGCGCCACCTCGCAATACTCCTGCACTGGGAATTAAGTTCCCAACACATGAATTTTGGGAGACACATTCAGATGACAGCAGCTGTGATTTTTTTCTTAAATAAGAAAATAAGTGCTGGCAAGGACATGAAGAAATTAGAAGCCTTGCACACTGTTGGTAGGAATGTAAAATGGTGCAGCCCCTATGGAAAACGGTTTGGCAGGTACTCAAAAAATTAAAAATAGAATTACTCCATGACCCAGCAATTCCACTTTTGGCTATCTATTCAAAAGAAACAACAGCAGGGACTTAAACAGATTTTTATATACCCAAATTCACAGAATTCTCTCACAACAGCCAAACCGTAGAAGCAACCCAAGTGTTCAACTTATGAATGTTTAAACAAAATATGGTACATGTATACAATGGAATATCATTCAACCTTAAAAAAAAAAAAGGAAACTGACTGTCACAACATGTATGAACATTAAGGACGTTGTAGTAAGTGAAATAAGCCAGTCACGGCTGGTAATGGTGGCTCATGCCTGTAATCCCAGCACTTTGGGAGGTCGAGGTAGGTGGATCACCTTAGGTCAGGAGTTTGAGACCAGCGTGGCCAACATGGTGCAAACTCGTCTCTACTAAAATACAAAAAAATTAGCCAGGCGTGGTGGCGGGCGCCTGTAATCCCAGCTACTTGGGAGGCTGAGGCAAGAGAATCACTTGAACCCGGCAGGCGGAGGTTGCAGTGAGCCGAGATCGCACCATTGCACTCCAGCCTGGGCAACAAGAGTGAAATGGAAATGGAAATGGAAAGGAAAGGAAAGGAGCCAGTCACAAAAAATCAAATATGGCATAATTTCACTTATATGAGGTACCTACAGTAATTAAATTCATAGACAGTAAGTAGAATAGTGACTACCAGGGGCTAGGGAGTTATTGCTTAATGGGCACAGAGTTCAGTTTGGGATGATGAAAAAATTCTAGAGACAGACAGTGGTAATGAGTACACAACAATGTGAATGTACTTAATGCTACTGAACTGAAACTTTAAAAACTATGTTATGCATATAAACTAAAATAAAAATAAGTAACTCAAACTACATCATGCATTAAAAATAAAATGCAAAACTATTAGCTTCTAGAGGATTATTAGGAGAAAATATAAGTGAACTTGGTCACATGGTTTCAAGATGAGTCTGTAGGTACAAGACTAAAGTCATGCCACATGCAAGAAAAAGTTGATATATTGGACTTCACTAAAATTAAAAACCTCTGCTCTGCAAAAGACACTGGTAAGTGAATGAAAAGATAAGCCACAGACTGGAAGAAAGTATCTGCAACAATCTTATCTGATAAAGAACTTAAGAACATAGAAAGCGCCCTTACAAGTCACTAATACAACAACCCAATTAAAAAATGGGCAGATGATCTGAGAAAAGGGAGAGATGGAGAGTGACAGTTAATGGATAGATATAGGGACTCTTTTTGGGGAGATGAAAATGTTCTAGAATTAGATAGTGATAGTTCTACAACACCGTGAATATATATTAAAAAACCAAACTGTATACTTTTAAAATGATGAACTGTATGGTACGTGAATGTATCTCAATTTTTAAAATGCAATAGAGAGAAAAGAGAGCAGAGATTCTTTTTCTGCCTCTGGAATACTTTAACTGTATGTGAAGCCTAGAACTGTCAGAGGCGTGTGAACCAGAGCGACTCCATCTTGAATAGGAGCTGGGTAAATGAGACTGAAACCTACTGGGCTGTATTCCCAGACAGGAATTCTAACTCAAAGGATGAAGATAGGGAGCACAAGATACAGGTCATAAAGACCTTGCTGATGAAGCAGGTTACAGTAAAGAAGCTGGCTAAAACCCACCAAAAACAAGACAGAAATGAGAGTGATCTCTGGTCATCATCACTGCTATACTCCCACCAGTGCCATGACAGTTTACAAATGTCATGGCAACGTCAGGAAGTTACCCTATAGGTCTAAAAAGGGGAGGCATGAATAATCCACCCCTTGTTTAGCATATAATCAAGAAATAGCCATAAAAATGGGCACCAGCAGCCCTCAGGGCTGCTCTGTCTATGGAGTAGCCATTCTTTTGTTCCTCTACTTTCCTAATAAACTTGCTTTCACTTTAGGGACTTGCCCTGAATTCTTTCTTGTTCAAGGTCTATCCAGGAATCCTCTCTTGGAGTCTGGATTGGGACCCCTTTCCTGTAACTGAACTATGGCAGCCATCTTGAGACCATGAGAGCCAGACAAATCAACACACTGAAGATGGAAAGAACCTGGTCCTTGACGCAAAATCAAGGACCAATCCTGGAACTGTCTTTCCATCAGATTTTTTGTTAAATGAGGTAATAAATCCCGATGGTCAACAAGAAAAAGGGGGAGGGGTGACAGGACCGCAACAGTCTCCTCAAAGATGATATACAGATGGCAAATATGCCTATAAAAAGATGTTCATTGTCGGGCGCAGTGGCTCACGCCTGTAATCCCAGGACTTTGGGAGGCCCAGGTCTTGATCACCTGACGTCAGGAGTTCAAGACCAGCCTGGCCAACACGGTGAAACCCCATCTCTACTAAAAATACAAAAAAATTTACTGGTTGTGGTGGTGGACGCCTGTAATCCCAGCTACTTGGGAGGCTGAGGCAGGAGAAAATGCTTGAAATCGGAAGGCGGAGGTTGCAGTGAGCCAAGATCGCGCCACTGCACTCCAACCTGGGTGACAGAGTGAGAGTCCGTTTCAAAAACAACAACAAAAAAATTAGCCTGTGTTTGAGGGTCCTCTTTTCTATTGCAGTTGACCCCACATGAAAGAGCGAAACTCCGTCTCAAAAAAAAAAAACAAGAAAAGATGTTATGTGTCACTGTCATTTTAAAATGCAAATTAAAACAACAAGATTGTTAGAAGAATGGATCTGAAATGCATATTGCTAAATGAAAGAAGCAAGTCTGAAAGGCTACAAAGTGTAAGATACCATTTAAAGGGCATTCCGGAAAAAGCAAAACTATAGATAGTACCATATCAGTGGTAGCTGGAGTTGGAGGGTAGGGTTAAATGTATGAAGCAGAGGACACTTTCAGGTAGTAAAATTGTTCTGTATGATATTTTAATGATAGGTAAACAGCACCATGCATTTTTCAAAACCAGCAGAACTTCAGAGAACAAGAGTGAGCCTCAGTACATGTTAACTTTTAGAAAACATTTCAGAGGTGGAGAATCCCAGGATGGAATGCAGAATGTAGCAAAAGAATCTAATTGCAGTACAAACACATGAAACAACCTCACTAAAGGGGGTATGGGGAAAGGCAGTGATCCAAGTAACTCTGGGAAATAGTGGAGTCTTTTTTTTTTTTTCATTTGGAAGCTGGAATTTTATCATAGGCAACAAATATTATCAGTTGTTTTTTTTTTCCTTTAAGACTGGAGGCAAAAAAAGTTGCGCATAAATGAAACTGGCTCAATTTCCCCATAGAAATTATATGTACAGGTCTTTGAATAAACATAGAAACTGACCCTTCCAGTTTTAAAACCTAAAACTTATATTTGTCTCCAATGAGTTCTTTCCTCAGGCAACGGACTGAAACTCACCAAATCACCATTTGACAATGAGACCCCAGACACCTCTTTCCCCTCATAGGTCAGGACTGCTTCCTTATCCTTTTCCTAATTGCTGTTTTCCTCACACATAGTTACATTCCTTTTTTCGGTACATAAACTCCCCAGTTTTAGTTGGTCGAGGAGGCAGATTCGAAACTGATCTCTCATTCTCTTCTTTATTAGGCAACACCTAAATAAAAAGGCAAAATTTTTCTCTGGCCGGGCACAGTGGCTCTGGGTGTAATCCCAGAACTTTGGGAGGCCTAGACGGGCGGATCACCTGAGGTCATGAGTTTAAGACCAGCCTGGCCAACATGGGGAAACCCCCCATCTCTACTAAAAATACAAAATTAGCCAGGCGTGGTGGCACACGCCTGTAATCCCAGCTACTCGGGAGGCTGAGGCAGGAGAATCGCATGAACCCAGGAGGCAGAGGTTGTAGTGAGCCGAGATCGCACCATTGCACTCCGGCCTGGGCAACAAAAGCGAAACTCCATCTCAAAAAAAAAAAGGCTTTTTCCCTGGCAATACTCAACTCAGTGATTGGCTTTCTGTGTGGCGAGAAACAGGACCTAGATCGACCACCTGGCATTTCTGTAACTTAAACACTGTTGTGCTATAGTTGAAAGTTGTACCCCATGGAAATAAAGATTAACAATTCTGGAACCATGTATGCTGTGATTGACCAATTAAATAAACTGGATGGCAGATGGTGGGAGCCAGGTTTCTCACTGCTGGAGTGGAAGGTTACAAATAAACAAGAGAAGGAAGCAAGAATGATCCATGTAATCATGGATTAGAGTTGGGCACATCATTATGAACTCATTTTTAACTTCATATAGATACAGATGGTCACAAATGGAAATACAAATGTGTGTATTATATACACCTGTTTCCTCACTCTATCAGCTGAAAGAGCCTGAAAGAAACTACACCCTAGAAACTCAACAGCAATAAGCATATCTAGTGTGACACATCTTGGTTTCAAATGCCATTCTCAAATAAAAGAAACCAGGGCTCCTTGGAGAAACAGCTAATTCTGGGACTAGAGTGGGAAATATGTAAGAGGAGCGTGGAGTATCTTGTAATCCCAGAATATAAGCATGGCAGGCCAGGTCTCACTAACTCAGGCCCCCAAAACAACTGTTTCTGTACAGACTGAGTAGTTAAGTTAAATGTTAAAAGCTGAAAGAGCCAGCCGGGCACGATGGCTCACATCTGTCATCCTAGCCACTCTGGGAGGCCAAGGTGGGCAGATCACCTGAAGTCAGGAGTTCGAAACCAGCCTGGCCAAAATGGTGAAACCCCATCTCTACTAAAAATACAAAAATATTAGCTGGGTGTGGTGGCAGGTGCCTGTAATCCCAGCTACTTTGGAGGCTGAGGCAGGAAAATCGCTTGAACGCAGGAGGCGGAGGTTGCAGTGAGCCAAGACTGCCCCACTGCACTCCAGCCTCAGTGACAGAGCAGAGCAAGACTCCATCTCGGAGGGCGCGAAAGGTGGGGGGGGCGGGGGGGGGGGGGGGAGAGCCAGTACCCTTATGCAAAGGCTGGAATTTAACAAAAGCCCACCAAGAGTTTTGCCTAGGCCTTTCCTGGGCCTTAAAGCATGACAAAATAATGAAGGAATTCTTAAGGCCCATTTAGGATTAAACAAGTTTTACTGTGGGTCTAAAGAAACTTCCCAGGCCTCCACAAACAAGTTTATTGGGGTGTGAAGGAACTCCCAAACCTCCGTGATTTAGCAGGAGACAAGATAACGGTAATCACTCCAGCACCTGGACCCATTTAGATTAAGTAAATTTACTGAGGCTCCAGAAGAAGGTCTTTAAGACTCAGACCTTAGTTATGGACCAAAAGAAGTTAATCATTAAGATGAATGCACACTTACAGGCAGACATATAACTTAGAAGGTATATAAGCTATGGAAACTTTGTAATATTGAGTTGGCCTGGTGATAATTTCCAGGTATTCTCCCTGTAACCCATTGCAGAAATAAAAACTTTCTTCCTCCCCAGTTCATCTGCATCTCATTATTGGGCCTTAAGAAGTAGCAGCCCAACTCTCAGTTTGGTCCGGGAACATAAGTGTTTTAAAAAAAAACAAAGATAGGGTTATATATGTCAAAGCACTCCCAATGGCCAAAGCTAGAACAATTTGAACAAGAAAATAAAGCAATATTGGATTTGGGGATAATCCAAAGTACAAAATAAATATCTATGAGTTCATACTGATAAAATGATTAAATAGAAAAGAACAAGCAAATCTCCCATGCAGAGGAATTCCAAATAATTTATGCAGACACTCTGCCCCCAAGTAGGTGGAATATAACTACTCATTCTGAAAGCGTGGGCTGCACAGTGACTTCCTTCCAAAGTGTACAGTATAGAAACGGGTAAAAGAGCAACTTTACAGTGGAGAAATCTGATAAACAGTATCTCAGCCAGGTGATCAAGGTTAACATCAACAGTGGCACATACTGTTGATATCACATAATGAAAATGGTACTTCATCTCTATGGGCTTCTTCCCAAACACCCATAATTCCACTCTAATCATGAGAAAAACATCAAGATTAATCTCAATTGAGAGACATTCTACAAAACACCTGATGAGTCCTCCTCAAGACTGTCCAGGACATCAGAAACACGGAGCACCTAGGAAACTGTCACAGTCCACAGGAGCCCAAGAAGACACAACAACTAAATGTAATGTAGTAGCATGAGATACTGGAACAGAAAAAGAGCATTCAGTAAAATACAAGAAATCTCAGTAAAGTATGTATGGACTTTAGGGGTTTTTTCTTTGGCAGTGGATTTTTTTTTTCTTTTTTTTTTCCAAACACTCTCCCAAGTAGCTGGGACTACAGGCACACACCACCATGCCTGGTAATTTTTGCTTGTTTGAAGAGCGATGCCCAAGCTGGTCTTGAACTCCTGGTCTCAAGTGATCCTCTGGCCTCACCGTCCCAAAGTAGTGGGATTACAGGTGTGAGCCACCATGCCTGGCTGCTTTTAGCTGATAATAGTGCGTGGACATTGGCTCATTAATTTTGACAAATGTACCATGCCAATGTAAAATGTTAATAATAAGGGAATATGGGTATGGAGTATAGGAAAACTCTATGCTATCTGCAATTTTTCTGTGGATATAAAACTATTCTATAAAAAAGTTTTATTTAAAAAAATAAATGGACAAGAATATAAAAACATCCTGAAGGAGAAAAAGAAAGGGACAGAGGAAAAATTAGTACTATTAAATGTTAGAGGCCGGGCACGGTGGCTCACGCCTATAATCCCAGCACTTTGAGAGGCCGAGGCAGGTGGATCACCTGAGGTCAGGAGTTCAAAACCAGCCTGACCAACATGGAGAAACCCCATCTCTACTAAAAATACAAAATTAGCTGGGCGTGGTGGCGCACGCCTGTAATCCTGGCTACTTGGGAGTCTGAGGCAGGAGAACTGCTTGAACCCGGGAGGCAGAGGTTGTGGTAAGCCGAGATCCTGCCAGTGCACTCCAGCCTGGGCAAGAAGAGCGAAACTCCGTCTCAAAAAAGAAAAAAAATATATTAAGAGCAGGGGTTAGCTAACTACAGCCCACAGTCCAAATCTAGTCCACTGCTTATTTTTATAAAGTTTCACTGATATTTAGCAATGCTCGTTCATTTACATATTGTCTGTCTATGGCTGCTTTTGTGCTATACTGGCATAGCTGAGTAACATATGGCCAAAAAAACCCTATAACATTTATTACCAGGTCCTTTACAAAAAAAGCTTGCCAACCCCACCCCACTTTGTTTTCATTTTACTTTAATTTTTTGGAGACAGAGTCTCCCCATCTGTTGCCCAGGCTGGAGTGCAATGGTGCAATCTCACCTCACTGCAACCTCCGCCTCCCGGGTTCAAGACATTTTCATGCCTCAGCCTTCCCAGTAGCTGAAACTACAGGTGCGTGCCACCACAGCTGGCTAATTTTTGTATTTTAGTAGAGATGGGGTTTCAGTATGTTGCCTAGGCTGGTCTCAAACTCCTGAGCTCAGGCAATCCGTCTGCCTCGGCCTCCCAAAATGCTAGGATTACAGGTGTGAGCCACTGCGCCTGGCGCCAACTCCACTTTGAATAAATAGAACCCAATGCAGAGTTCACAAATACCAATTATATGGGTATATCACAAATATACCCATATAATTTATTATCTGAGCAGCTGCTGATATCCCATGACTTGCCTAAGCAGAGGCAGGTACTTCACTGCCATATCCCTATAGCTTCTTTTCCATTTAGCACACATCCTCCTCCTACAATACACAACTCTTTCAAAGACAGGCTCTAGTAATATTTCTCTAAACGTATCCTGAACTCAGAGATAGCAGACATTTGTTGTGGCAGAAAAGGCTGGCTTCCTACACTGCCCACTCCTCAGCTACTCAGGAGGCTGAGGAGGATCGCTTGCTAACATCTTCTCAGTTTTGTTCATGTTTCATTAACTGCATGCTTAAGCTGACCATGGTCACCATCTTGAGACTGCAGGCCAGAGAGCTCACTAGGTCCTGGAGATGAATCTAATTCAACCATAATAATTCCATGATTTAAGACAGGAATGAGCTACATGGCCCAACTGTGGTCAATGAGATATAAGGGAAGACATGTGGGAGGGCTTGTGAACGGTTTTTCACTCTCTAAGGGACGCATAACAAAACAGTTTACTTCCAATTTGGGGGCATTGCTGTGTAATGATATGCTACAGTTAGTTGCTCAGTCATCTTGAGACCACAAGGGGTCAATCCTGAAGATCAAAAGCCAGCACACTGGGAAGAGCAAAATAAGAATATAATGAGTCCAGGTCCTCAGCAACATCATTAAGCTGCTGTGCTAAGCACTCTATTCCTGGAGTTCTTATGTGCAATAATAAATCCCCTTATTATCAAATACATCATGTATAGGCATTTTGCACAATGCTAACTTATTTAAAATGAAATATTCAAGTTTTATTTTTATGAGAAAGTTAAGAAATCAAGAATATAACTGTCTAAACTGTTGACTCTACTGTACTTCTAAACAACAAAAAAAATTATTCTAAAATATATTCAAATGGAAAACTAGTGCTCCCTAATTTGAACATACTGCCACAAGGCCAAGCATGGTGGTTCATCCCCGTAATCCCAGCACTTTGGGAGGCTGAGGCAGGTGGATTACTTGAGGTCAGGAATTCAAGACCAGCCTGGCCAACATGGTGAAACCCCCTCTCTACTAAAAATATAAAATTAGCCAGGTGTGGTGGTGCACGCCTGTAGTCCCAGCTACTCGGGAGGCTGAGGCAGGAGAATCACCTGAACCCAGGAGGTGGAAGTTGCAGTGAGCCAAGATCACGCCACTGCACTCCAGCCTAGGCGACAGAGCAAGACACCGTCTCAAAAAAAAAAAAAAACAAAAAAAGTACTGCCACAAGACTCATAGTCATTTCTGTATTAGTAGTGAAGACATATATAAAAAAGTATGTTTCACTGTAAGCTGCCAATATCTTCATAATTCACATATTTGCTATTTTTTGCCTATATCACTTATAGCTATCTGGTTAGTAAAATGTTCCATCTAAAAAATTACTTATCTGGGCCAGGCACAGTGGCTCACACCTGTAATCCCAGCACTTTGGGAGGCAAAGGAGCTCAGGACTTCAAGACCAGCCTCGGAAATGCAGTAAAACCCCATCTCTACTAAAAATACAAAAATTAGCTGGGCCTGGTGGCACATGCCTGTGGTCCCAGCTATTCAGGAGGCTGAGGTGAGAGGAACACTTGAGCCTGGGAGGTGGAGACTGCAGTGAGCCGAAATCCTGCCACCACACGCTAACCTGGGTGACAGAGCGAGACTTCATCTTGAAAAAAAAAAAAATTCTTTATCTGAAAGTTTTTACATAAACATAAGGATGTAGAAGATGAACCATTTTAAAAACCAAACAAATGACTATATACTTGAAGACTTTGCAATTTCTCCCCCTACCTAATAATAATATTGGAATACAAGCAGAAAAAAGAATTTTACTGGTTATCTCTCCAGATAAAATAACTTTTCTATAAAAATTATAAAAATTGTATCAGCACTGTATTAAATGGTTGAATAAATGGCATGCCTATCTCATTGGACAGACCAAGCAGCATTCATTAAATATTTACAAAATAACTGCTTTTCACAATTTTCAAACAATTTATTAACCACCACCCAAATTAATGCAAACTAAGAGGCCAAGAACTGTTTTTGTAAGTACTCTTATCTCTACCAAGATTTTTTTTTATTTTTTTGTGGGTACATAGTAGGTGTGTATGTCCAACATTCTTTAAGAGTGAAAATACTCAACTCCAAACGATTCATTCACTCAACAAACATTTGTTAACCTTGACTATACCAGCTAGGTGTTGGGGACAATGGTGAGAAACAGGATACGGTCCTTGCTCTCATTTCACGGAATGTAAAATTATAAATGGAAATATACGCTCTGAAGGAAAAGGACAGAGGTTATTGAGTATATTATAAAGACCCCTGAGCAACATCTGGGCAAAAAGTATAATTATCTTATAACAGCAGCAACAATAGCAGCAACAGATATTATGTGGGGCCCTAATCAAAGCACATTGTATATACATACCTTCATTTTATCCTCACTACAACCTTTGAGATAGCAACTATTATTATCCCGATTTCATAGATGACAAACTCAGATGCAGAGAATTTAAGCAACTTTCCCAAATCACATAGTAAGTGCATGAACTGGTATTCCACCAAGATAGTCACACACCTCCAGAGTATGTGCTACTAACCACTGTAATACATTACTTTTCTTATACAGCCCAAATGTTTCCACAAATAGAATCAGTACATACATATGGCAGCCAGCCTGCATTGCTGCAACCTGAGTAAGTGACAGGAGTCAAACGTAGCTAGTTCCTCAGGCAAAGCAAAGCGTAGACCTTCACTTGACCACTAACCCTGTTCCCCACACTAAGGAGTTCTAACCTGCTACTGTGTACTTGAGCAAAAGGGCAGTCTCTACCAACCCCTTTGCCTACTTTCTCAATATGACCCAAAAAGTTCAGATGAACTAGGCACCTGGCTTTTCTCAATCAATCAGGTCATCTGCTGTCCATCAAAAAAAGATAAGGTTGGAAGCTGTTCCCATACATGATGGCCAACTCAAAGATCACAATACACAGTAAATATCAGCAACGTGAAAGCAAAAGGAGATAGACTGTCATTTCCCCTGGACATGCAGTGTCATGGCTGTTCTTCCTCCTTGGCTCTGCCTGCTTTCTAATTCCACATGGATGGCCAAGAAGAGTTCAGAGGCTAATGGACAGACAAGATAACCACCTCAGTAAGAGAATTAATCACTAGCTTTTCATGAGATAATTTTTAGAAGGGGGTGGTAGCAGCA
This sequence comes from Pan paniscus, assembly GCF_029289425.2. Classification (NCBI taxonomy): domain Eukaryota; kingdom Metazoa; phylum Chordata; class Mammalia; order Primates; family Hominidae; genus Pan; species Pan paniscus. The sequence goes on from NC_073260.2 coordinate 45,063,343, forward strand.
TGTTATTAGTCCCAGACACAAAATGTGACCATTCCTATAAAGTAAAATCTAGATAAGATGCCTTAATTGGGAGGAAATACTAAAGATGATCATTGTGTAATCTTAACTTAAAATTGCTTTTAAGCCGGGTGTGGTGGCTCATGCCTGTGATCCCAGCACTTTGGGAGGCAGATCACAAGGTCAAGAGATCGAGATCATCCTGGCCAACATGGTGAAACCCCGTCTCTACTAAAAATACGAAAATTAGCTGGGCATGGTGGCACAAGCCTGTAGTCCCAGCTACTTGGGAGGCTGAGGCAGGAGAATCACTTGAACCCAGGAGGCGGAGGTTGCAGTAAGCCGAGATCACACCACTGCACTCCAGCCTGGCAACGGAGTGAGACTCCGTCTCAAAAAAAAAAAAAAAAAAGCTTTTAAATACAAAGAAAATACTCCCACTATACTGCAATCTTTCAGTTCAACTGAAGATCTTGAGACAGATATCACACATTTAACAACAGCTATAATCTTCCTCAAAGGCAGTCTAAGGAGTCATGAGAAGTCAGGGTGGAGCCACAGTTAAGAGAAGGTACAAGGCATGTATAGTCTGAATGCTGAAAATAGGAAGCCCACCACTAGGAAGGATCAAGAACAAGTATCAATAATAAGGATGGACAGCATGTATCAGGAGAGCAAAATATCAGAAATGTCAGCATTCCCAAGAGTTTCTTTAGAGTATCACTTCTCCCACCCCTCAATCTCCTGCTCTCTTTCAATCTTATGGGCTCAGTTGACACTACAACTTTGATATAAATAACCAGTGTCTCTGCCTCCAACATCTCTCCCTGATTCCTATCTCTAGATTTTCTCACCATCCAGCCTCAAAAACACATATCAGGAAAAAATAAAGGGGGTGGGGGGGAGGCGCAATGGTTCATGCCTGTAATCCCAACACGTTGGGAAGCCAAGGCAGGAGGATCACTGGAGCCCAGGGGTTCAAGACCAGCCTGGGCAATTTAGTGAGACCTTGTCTCTACAAAAAAAAAATTTTTTTTTGACACAGGGTCTCGCTCTGTTGCCCAGGCTGGAGTGCAGTGGCGCAATCTCGGCTCACTGCAACCTCGTTCAAGGGATTTTCCTGCCTCAGCCTCCCAAGTAGCTGGGACTACACGTGCCAACTACCACACCTGGCTAATTTTTTGTATATTTAGTAGAGACGGAGTTTCACTATGTTGGCTAGGCTGGTCTCAAACTCCTGAATAGAGGCAATCCGCCCGCCTCAGCCTCCCAAAGTGCTAGGATTACAGGCCTGAGCCCCGACACCTGGCCAAAATATTTTTTAAAGAGTTCACATCCAAGTGCAGTTAGCACTCTCAAAATCAACAAAACCAAAAGAAAACTAATCATAGTAATTAATTTCTCCTCCTGACTTCTCTAGTGATAGTACTGTACTGATTTTTTACCTGATTACATTTTCTCATTACCCAAAATTCAATCTGCTTCTAGCTCCTCTACTAGTTCCTTAACATCTCTCACATTAATCACTTTCCTTTTTCCTTTTTTTTTTTTTTTTTTTTTAAGACAGAGTCTCGCTCTGTTGCACAGGCTGGAGTGCAGTGGCCTGATCACAGCTCACTGCAGCCTCGACCTCCCAGGCTCAAGTGATCCTTCTGCCTCCCAAGTAGCTGGGACTACAGACACACACCACCAAGCTCAGCCTCTTTTTTTTTTTTTGGTAGAGACATTAGGCTGGTATCAAATTCTGGGGCTCCAGCAATCCTCCTGCATCTGCCTCCCAAAGTACTGGAATTATAGGTGTGAGCTACCACATCCAGCCAATCTTTTTCCACTAGGTCAAGACCCTGGTCCAGAAGCTCTTTTCTCCCAAAGTTTTGCCTCCTTATCAATCACTTAACTCTTGTGTCTCTCCACACTCAGGCACTGCATCAGATAAATCTTCCTGAAGAACAATCATGAGCATAGTTTCTCATTGTTCCCATGATCAAACTTGTCTAAACTTGTGAAGAAAGGAAGTAATAAGCTATGCATAGTTACACAGGCAGCCTTTGAATTGAGGTACTCCTAATTCCTAGAGACTGTGCTCTTCATCAACCAGCCTTGCATGTATCAGTACTACCCGACACTTTCCAGCCACTATCAAAAAAAGTTGTTTCATGGTCTGTGACATAAAGGAGAAGGTAAGAAAAGAAATTTAACAAAGTATTACATATTTCAAAACATAAATGTTCAGGCATGTCTACACTAGACAAAAATCAAAGCAGTCACATGTGCACATCCATATATGGGATCAACATGTGTCCTCAGGCACGCATATCATACTGGGTAGCCCATTATTTCATCTTCCTAAGCTGAGCTCACTAATCCTTCCCCAATAAGATTAAAAATTAATGGACCGTCTTGATGCAGCTTCAACTATCATCTCCAAACAAAAAATGCTCACAAACATATCCCTCTCTAAATGATGTCTCAGCTACTTTTACCGACTAGAAAATAATGACTTAGATGTCCTGGCAACACCTTCAATTCAACATATGAAAAGCACCTTACTCTACAAACAGCCTTTCCTTCCAACCATTCCAATTTCTATTCATGGATCCTGGTTACAGGGTTAGTCTGTATGACACTTTCCATTATGCCTGTTTCCCTTATGAGCGGGGTAAACATTTATCACACAAACGAGAACCTTTTTTTTTCTTTGAGATGGAGTCTTGCTCTGTTGCCGAGGCTGGAGTGCAGTGGCGCGATCTCGGCTCACTGCAAGCTCCGCCTCCTGGGTTCACGCCATTCTCCTGCCTCAGCCTTTTGAGTAGCTGGGACTACAGGTGCCCGCCACCACGCCCGGCTAATTTTTTGTATTTTTAGTAGAGATGAGGTTTCACTGTGTTAGCCAGGATGGTCTCGATCTCTTGACCTCGTGATCCACCCACCTCGGCCTCCCAAAGTGCTGGGATTACAGGCGTGAGCCCCTGCACCCGGCCAAGACACTTTTAAGAGTAAAAGAGGGGTCAGGCATGGTGGCTAATGCCTGTAATCCCAGCACTTTGGGAGGCTGAGGTGGGAGCACTGCCTAAGGCCAAGAGTTTGAGACTAGCCTGGGCAACACAGTGAGACCCCATCTCTGCAAAAAAAATAACAAATTAGCCAGGCATGGTGGTGCACACCTATAGTCCTAGCTACTCCAGAGGCTGAGGTGAGAGAATCACTTAAGCCCAGGAGTTTGAGGCTAAAGTGAGCCATTATCGTACCACTGCACTCCAGCCTGGGCAACAGGGCAAGACCTTGTCTCAAGTAAATAAGGAATAAAAGGGGGTCCTTTTTAAGAATTAAGCATAGGCTGGGCACGGAGGTTCACACCTGTAATCCCAGCACTTTGGGAGGCCAAGGCGGGCAGAACACTTGAGGTCAGGAGTTTAAGACCAGCCTGGCCAACACGGTGAAGCCTCGTCCCTACTGAAAAAAATATATATATACAAAAATTAGCTAGGGGTGATGGTGTATGCTTGTAGTCCCAGCTACTTGGGAGGCTGAGGCAAGAGAATCACTTGAACACGGGAGGCGGAGGTTGCAGCGAGCTGAGATCCCACCACTGCACTCCAGCCTGGGCAACAGAGTGAGACTCTGTCTCAAAAAAAAAAAAAAAAAAAAACAGAATTAAGTGCAGACAAAAGGCATAAATTGAGATGTCTGATCACCCTACTTATGAAGAGCACACATAATATGGAAAAAATTCTCAAGTAGAAGCAAGGAAACCTGAGTTCTATTCCTGGCTCTGCTGCTAACTATTAATAGCTTCCTGTCTTTAACCAATTTTCTGGCCTTTAGTGCTCTCATACATATACTGAGAAAACTAGGACTGGCATCTAAGGCCCCTTATAGCCTCTAGTGCATATATATCTGAAAGCAGGATCAACTCACACAAAAGGGGGATCCTTAGACAGGCAATGAGGAAGGACGGAAGATAGGTCAGAAAACAAGAAAGAGCTTGAGGCAACCCAAACACTCAGGACCAGGAAGTCTGTGAGGCAACGGTGTGTCTAACTTCCAGTAGTCATGTATCCTTTCCACTGGTCTTTTTATTTTTTTTCTTTTGGCTTTGTAACTCATACATGTTTAGTAGAAAACATATAAATGAAAATAAAGAAACAGGCAAGAAATTATATTAAAATCAACAAAAATCTCAATATCAGCAATGATCACTAGTGTTTTAAAGTTTGGTATAAACCCTTTCAGACATTTTTCCATGCAAATATATAAATGTATTTTTAATGTGATAAAAGTTGTGTAGCCGATTTACATAAAAATAAATTCACCATATTCATATCAATAGGCATATAGTCATTTCATCACTTTTAACGGCAGCTTAGTACTCCACCTAATGTATGTGCCACAACTGTTTCACCAAGTCCCTTTTAAATTACAATCTTTCATGAATATATACAATTAGCACATACATATTTTACAAATATACCTCTGTGGTCTTGTCCCAATAGTGCCTTACAGTAAGTTCCTTGAAGAGTGACTGCCAGGTCAATGGGTATGGGCTTTGTTTTAGTGTACATTAACTGGCCTCCATAAGTTTCCCACCCAAGGAGTATGTAACAAAAGAATGGTAATTTAAGAACTGAAGATTTCTCCAAAGCAGTATCCAAGATGCCTAAAGCTAAAAATAATCTTCACATTTCACCACACAACATTTTATGACTCTTTTTTCATGACCCATGATACTCACATGTATCTGGCTGACTAATAATTTAAAATATAAAGCCACTATTTTTCTTCAGGGAACATATTACCATGCTACAGATCTTAAATGAAGTTTCTGTACTTCTATTGCATCACAATATAAAGAGGTATTCCACATTATGTGCAAAAGATACTTTCATTAATTACTTAAGTACTTCAAAGATCTATGCACAAAGAACTACTAATATATAAAATTCATACTTTTGCTATTTTTAAATTGAAGCAGTTAGTCAGATGAATAGTAATTACCAAGAAGCACATTATCCACAGAATTTTAAGTTTTTCTTCAGATCTCCTCGTGGCTTGACCTAATTTAACAATAGACAATGTAGAGCAGGGGAGCTATTTAGGCACGGAGTGACTACATGACAATGCCTAACTCTGTGACAGCACACAAATGACAACAAAAAACAATGCTCAGACAACTCAGGAGTCTTCTTCCTACCTCTACTCTTGAATACGAAAAACAAAATTGCCTATATAGGCAACATAAGGAACTAAGCTGTCAAATAAAAATTAGATTTGAGAACAGAGATGAGGAAAGTCCCAGCTCCATTGTTCAGTCAGCCTGGTCACTTTCAGCAAGTCAATTTATCTCCATGCACTGATGTTTCTCACCATTAAATCATGCACTGCTCTATCGCCTACTTCAAAACTATCATGAGAATTGATGAGTCATAGTCAATAAAAGCATATCACATTCCTTAGAACATTCATTAGAATATTCATGAATTCTAAAAAAAAAAAAATAGCAAAACCAGGTGAGATACACTCACTTAATTAAGAAGATTAAATTTAAAAGGCAGGAAAACATTCAGGTTTTTAGGTGCTTAGTTATTCTGCCTCATTGGAAAGGTCTAATACTGTATATAAACAATATTAATACGATTTCTAGTAGAACAGTAGATTTCAAAAGAAGTAAGTGCAGAAAGGGATGTGGGAAGCACAGGAAAATGAAGATGGTGAGGGAAAAAACTTTTTTACATCATACATAGTGCCTTTCCTAGGAAGTGCCCCTTCCCACCCACCTTAATGAATGTCACAGTAGACATGAGAGTGTTCTCCACAAAAATATTAAAAGGATGGCCCAGGGCTGATGCGAAAGGAAAGAAAAGGTAGAAAACCACCGAGTATGGGGCAAAATAGTAATATTCATATTGAAATACTGATTTTGTAAGAGGAAGAAACTTTTAAGCCAGAGAGAAGACAATTGTTAATGTAAAATTAATATAAATGGATACTAGAAAAAAAAGTCTGAAAAGCTGAGTTTTTCATCCATCTCAAGAAAGAGCCACAAAATCAATCTTTAACAAAGTGGAAAAAAAAATAGTTAACAGTAATCAAAATTACCCCTCTGCTTTATACAACCAAGACACACTGGATGCCAGGCAATGAAGGTCAGAGATCCCTGAAAATCAGGAAAGAAAAGATGTGCTGTACTATTATCCCAGCTTACTGCCTGATACAGATTCTAGGCCTCTGCTCTGGTAGGAAGAACCCAGACAAAGCCTGGAGGACAACTTTCTGAGTTGACATGAAAGTGAGAGCTAATGGAGATCAAGGCAGAACAGAGTAATGGAGGGAAGAGAGATAGAGAGAAGCCCAGAGATCTGCAGAAGATCCACTTCAAGAATTCAGCAGGGTACTGATAAGCACACGCATGTGACATAACTATCAAAAACCAGGGAAAAAACATCTGAACAGTATACAGATCTGGCCAGATGTCACTCTGAGCCTATGCATGTTTCCACCATCTAACCTTAAAAAACTTTTTTCACTCACATAGTGCTGAGTACAAAATCAGGAAAACCTTGCCTTAGTGGAGAATAATTAGTCTTACAATGAGCACTGCTCCAAATGTGCCTAATAAGATAACTGCAGATTAGACAATGCAGAAAAACGATACAAACACATGATATGTTCTATACATACATGAAATTAAGAAAGTGATTTCATTTATAACAGCATCTAAAAGAAAAAAAAATACCTAAAAATAAATTTAACCCAGGAGGTGAAAGACTCATACACTGAAAACTACAAATCGTTACCGAAAACAAATTTCACCTAAATAAAGACATTTATGTCCACAGGAAGGAAGACTTACTATCACTAAGCTATCAATACTATTCAATGTGATTTACAGATTCAATACAATCCCTATCAAATTCCCAAAGACTTTCCTGCAGAAATGGAAAAGCCCAGGAGTTTAAGATTACAGTGAGCCATGACCACACCACTGCACCCCAGCCTGGGCAACACAGCAAGACCTTCTCTCAAAAAAATAAGTAAAGAAAAAAAAGGAGGTCCTTATTCAGAATTCAGGATCACCTCAAATTCATATGGAATTGCAAAGAACACCAAACAGCCAAAACAGTCTTGAAAAATTACAAAATTGGAAAACACACACTTCCTGATTTCAAAACTACAAAGCTACAGTGATTAAAACAGTGTGGTACTTGCTTAAGAATAGACATACACCAATGGAACAGAATGGAAACTCCAGAAATAAGCCATGTATGGCCAACAGATTTTGAGCAAGGGTGCCATAAAAGAATGGTCTCTTGAACAAATGCTATTAGAGCAACTAATGTTTGGCATGTGAAAGAGTAAAGTTGGACCCCTACTTCACACCATATATTAAAATTAACTCAAAGGGATTAATGGCCTACACATAAGAGCTAAAAACATAAAAGAGATAAATCTTGGATTTAGTAATAGATTCTTATATATGACACTAAAAATACTAGAAAAGAGAGAGAGAGAAGTTGGGCTTTCTCAAACCACAAACTTTTAAAATGAACCAGACCTATCATTAGGCTTAAAACTATAAAACTTAGAAGAAAACACAGGGCAAAAGCTTCATAGTATGAATTTGGCAATGACTTCTTGGATATGACAACAAAAACCCAGGCAACAAAGTCAAAATAGATACACTGGACTTTATCAGAATTTAAAACTTATGTGCATCAAAGGACGCAATCAGCAGAGTCAAAAGGTAACCTACGGAATGGGAGAAAATTTGCAAATCAACTACCTGCAAGGGAGTGTCTCAGTCTATTTTGTGCTGCTATAATAGAATACCACAGACTGAGTAATTTATAATGAAATGAAATTTACTGGCTCACAGTTCTGGAGGAGGAGAAGTTCAAGAGAGAGGGAACAGCATCTGGCCAGTGCCTTCTCACTGCGTTATCCCAAGGGAGAAGGCAGAAAGACAAAAAAGAGACAAAGGGGAGCCAAACTCATTATTTTATAAGGAACCTACTACCAGGATAACAAAACTCACTGCATTAATCCATTAATTAAGGGCAGGGCCCTCACAGCCTAATCACTTCTTAAAGTTCCCACTATTTTTTTTTTAACCATTTTCTTCAAAAGCCCTGACAGTCCCACCTCTTAATACTATTACAATGGCAATTAAGTTTCAAAGTGAGACATTTGCACCATAGCAGGGAGTTAATACCCAGAATATATGTATAAAGAATTTTACAACTCAACAATAAAACAAAACGCAAATAACCCAATTTAAAAATGGGCAAAGAGGCCAGGAATGGTGGCTCATGCCTGTAATCCCCGCACTTTGGGAGGCCAAGGCGGGTGTATCACTTGAGCCCAGGAGTTTGAGACCACCCTGGGTAACATGAGAAAACTGCAGCTCTACAAAAAATACAAAAATTAGCTGGGCCTGCTCGTGCGCGCCTGTACTCTCAGCTACTCGGGAGGCTGAGGTGGGAGGATCGCCTGAGCCTGGGGAGGTCGAGGCTCCACTGAGCCGTGATCATGCCACTGCACTCCAGCCTGAGCAACAGAGAGAGAGAGACCATGTCTCCCCCCACCCAAAAAAAAAAAAAAGGAAAATTTGACACACAGCACACATGGACAAACCTTGAGGACATTATGCAAGATGAAATAAGTCAATCACAAAAAGATAAGGATGAATATGGTATGATTCCATGTATATGAGGTATCTAAAGTAAGTCAAACACATAGAAACAAAGGAGAATGGTGGTTGTCAGGGAATGGGAGGGTGGCAAAAAATAGAAAGTTGTTGTTTCATGGGTATAGAATTTGTTTTGAAAGAAGAAGTAGTTCTGGAAATTGGCTGCAGAACAATGTGAATCTACTTACACTACTGAAGTCTACACTTAAGAATGGTTAAGATGGTAACTTCTTTGCTATGTGTATTTTACCACAATTAAACAATTTTTAAAAAATCAACCGTATTTCTATATGCTGGCAACAAACAATTGTGAATTTAAATTTTAAAAAATTACATTTATGTAATGATACCATTTACAATAACGTCAAGAAATATGAAACGGAATAATCTGACAAAAGATGGGAAAGATATGTCAACTGAAAACTACAAAACTCAGCTGAAATTACAGATCTAAAATAAATGGAGAGATACTACATTCATGCTGATATCAGAAGACTTGATCAATTCTTTCCAAACAGATCTTCATGGCAAAAGAATACCAATAACAATCCCAAAAGGCTTTCTTGTGGAAATTGCCAGGCTAATTCTAAAATGCAAAGACCCAGAATCACTAAAACGACTTTAAAAAATAACAAGATTGGGGGACTGTTAGTTTTCAAGTCTTATGAACCTCCAGTAATCAAGACTGCAGGGTACTGATGTAAAGACAAATAGATCAAAGGAACAGAATAAAGAGTTCAGAGACTGACTAATATACGGACAATTGATTTTTGACAAAGATGCAAAAGTAGACCAGGCACGGTGGCTCACACCCATAATCCCAGCACTCTGGGAGGCCAAGACGGGTGGATAACGAGGTCAGGAGTTCGAGACCAGCCTGGCCAACATGGTAAAACCCTGTCTCTATTAAAAATACAAAAATTAGCCAGGTGTGGTGGCATGCGCCTGTAATCCCAGCTACTCGAGGCTGAGGCAGGAGAATCGCTTGAACCTGGGAAGTGGAGGTTGCGGTGAGCCGAGATTGCGCCACTGCACTCTAGCATGGGCGACGGGAAAAGACGCCATCTCAAAAAAAAAAAAAAAAAAGATGTAAAAGCTATTCAATGAATAAAAACATATTTTTCAGCAAATGAACAACTGTTCATAAACAAATAATTTCCATCCTTATTTTGCACCATATAAAAATGTAATCAAAATTAAACACAAACCCAATTGTAAAATCTAAAACTATAAAGCTTCCATAAACACAGAAGGAAGGCCAAGCACAATGACTCACGCCTGTAATCCCAGACTTTGGGAGGCCGAGGTGGATGGATATTAAGGTCAGGAGACTGAACTCATGCCTGTAATCCCAGCACTTTGGTAGGCCGAGGCAGGTGGATCACGAGGTCAGGAGATTGAGACTATCCTGGCTAGCGTGGTGAAACCCCGCCTCTACTAAAACTGCAACTCTACTAAAAATACAAAAAATTAGCCAGGCGTGGTGGCGGATGCCTGTAGTCCCAGCTACTCGGGAGGCTGAGGCAGGAGAATCGCTGGAACCCGGGAGGCAGAGATTGCAGTGAGCCGGAGATTGCAGTGGGCAGAGATTGTGCCACTACACTCCAGCCTGGGCGACAGAGAAAGAGACTCCGTCTGAAAAAAAAGAAAAAATAGAAGGAAATTCCTATGATTTGGGATTAGGCAACAATTTCTTAAATATGAAACCAAAACCCTGATCTATAAAAGAGCAAATTGATAAATTTCATCAAAGTTTAAAATTCCTGTTCTTCAAGACACTGCTGAGAGAATGAAAAGATGGACCACGGCCTAGAGAGAATGTATTTGCAAATCATTTGACGAGGGACTTGCATCCCAAATATATAACGAACTCTCAAAACTCAATTACAAGAAAACAACCAACCAACAACAACAACAAAAAATAGGCAAAAGACAAGAACAGACATTTTGCCAAAAGGGATATACAGAAGACATATAAGCTTAGGGAAGTTGGGCACATGGCTCACACCTGTAATCCCAGCACTTTGGGAGGCTGAGGCAGGCGGACTACTTGAATCCAGGAGTTCAAGACCAGTCTGGGCAACATAGTAAGACCCCATCTCTATAAAAAATTAAAAAATTAGCTGGGTATGGTGGCATACGCCTGTAGTCTCAGTTACTCGAGAGGCTGAGGTGGGAGAATTACCTGCGCCCAGGAGGTCAAGGCTGCAATGAGCCAAGATCACGCCACCGCACTCCAGCCTGGGCAACCAAAGTGAGACTCTGCCGGAGGAGGAAAAAAAAAAAACCTATGGAAAGATACTGAATGCCACTAGCCATAGGGAAGCACAAATTAAAAGAACAATGAGACATCACTAAAGACCAATTGGAAGGGCTAAAATTGGCCAGGTGTTGGTAAGGATATGGATGAACTGGAATTATCATACAGTGCTAGCTGCAATGTACAACTGTACAATTACTTTTAAAATAATTAGTTTGGCAATTTATTTTATTTTATTATTTTTTTAAAGACGGAGTCTTGCCATGTTGCCCAGGCTGGTCTCAAATCCCCGGGCTCAGGCAATCCTCCTGCCTCGGCCTCCCAAAGTGCTGGGATTACAGGCATGAGCCACCATGCCCAGCCAACAGTTTCTTAAAAAGTTAAATACATCTACCATATGACCCAGCCATTTCACTCCTATTTACTTTTAAAAAAGTGTATTCTGTACAAAGATTGGCACACAGATGTTCACAGCAGCTTTATCTGTAATAGCCAAAAACTGGTGAGAAGCCGAAAGTCCATCAACAAGGGAATGTACAAATCGTGGTTCATCCACAAATGGACTACTACTCAGTAATTAAAAAGAATGAACTACCGATTTACATAACACTGATAAATCTCAAAATAATTTATGCTGAACTTTTTAAAAGCCAAAGAGGAGAATATGCTGTATTTATAAAATAACAACAACAAAAAAAAGCTAGAAAATTCAAACCAGCTGGGGGCAGTGGCTCACGCCTGTAATCCCAGCACTTTGGGAGGCCGAGGCAGGCGGATGGTCTGAGGTCGGGAGTTTGAGACCAGCCTGACCAACATGGAGAAACCCCGTCTCTACTAAAAATACAAAATTAGCCTGGCATGGTGGCGCATGCCTGTAATCCCAACTACTTGGGAGGCTGAGGCAGGAGAATCACTTGAACCCAGGAGGCGGAGATTGTGGTGAGCCGTTATCACGCCATTGCACTCCAGCCAGGGCAACAACAGTGAAACTCCATCTCAAAAAAAAAAAAAAAAAAAAAAAAAAAAGGAAGAAAATTCAAGCCAATATATAAGTGACAGAGTAGATACATTATCGCCTGGAAATGGAGGTGTAGAGGGAGGTAAAAAGAAACATTTGAGGGTGATGAATATGTTTACTATCTTGATTATGATAATGGTTTCACAGGTGTATAGACATGTCACAACACAAAACTGTGCACTCCAAACACATACAGTTTATTTTATGTCAATTAAACTGAATAAGGTTGTTTAAAAAAGACAAGCAAATACAAAGCTAACTATAAAAAAGTCAGACTAATGCTGGGCACAGTGGCTCACACCTGCAATCCCAATGCTTTGGGAGGCCAAGGCAGGAGGATTCTTTGAAGCCAGGAGTTCGAGACCAGCCTGGACAACAAAGCAAGAGCACATCTCTACAAATAAAAATTTAAAAATTAGCCAGGCATGATGGGACGTACGTGTAGTCCCAGCTACCAGAAGGCTGAGGCAGGAAGATCACTTGAGCTCTGGAGTGCCCGGGTGCACTGAGCCATAATCACACCACTGCACTCCAGCCTGGATGAAACAGTAAGACTCTTGTCTCAAAAATAAATAAATAAATACACATTAAGAATAGATTTCTCTCCAATTCTCACAGAACAATGCTCTTGCTATGCCATAACCTCTTTCTCCATAGCATATCTAAGATTTCAAAACCACTTGTGAAAGTTCTATGACATGCTGAACTGGAGGAAGGGAAGAGGGAAAGGGGAAGAGAGAACACATGTAAGAAACTGAGAAATTTCTTTTTTTTTTTTTTTTTTTGAGAAACAGTCTCGCTCTGTCGCCCAGGCTGGAGTGCAGTGGCACGATCTCCGCTCACTGCAAGCGTGGTCCACCTCCCAGATTCACGCCATTCTCCTGCCTCAGCCTCCCAAGTAGCTGGGACTACAGGCGCCCACAACCACGCCTGGCTAATTTTTTGTATTTTTAGTAGAGACGGGGTTTCACCGCGTTAGCCAGGATGGTCTCAATCTCCTGACCTCATGATCCGCCTGCCTCAGCCTCCAAAAGTGCTGGGATTATAGGTGTAAGCCATCGCGTCCAGCTGAAACTGAGAAATTTCAAAAATGCTTCCATAGGGTAATAAAGCACGTTTACGTGTATACAGCCAAAAGGATACCTAACAGTAAGAAAAAATTAATGTATTCCTGTTATGTAGAGGAGGTTGTATGCACTTTTACCATTACCATTGAATACTTTCCTGGATATTCTAGTTCATTTAACATCAAAGTAAGATATAAAATTATCAACATATGCAATATTTGTGAATATTTATCCAGAAGATCCCACAAAATTAAATATTTTTTGAAAGACAAAGCACGAGTTATCAATGCAGAGTACCAGCCAGGCATGGTGGCTCATGCCTATAATCCCAGCACTCTGAGAGGCTGAGGCTGGAGGATTACTTGAGGCCAGGAGTTCAAGACAAGCCTGGACAACACAGTGAGACCCAATCTCTACAAAAAAATTTAAAAACTAGCCAGGCATAGTGCCACGTGCCTATAGTCCTTGCTACTAGGGAGGCTGAGGCAGGAGGATCATTTGAACCCAGGAGTTTAAGGTTACAGCAAGCTATGATTCTGCGCCACTGCACTCCAGCCTGGATGACAGAGTGAGGCCTCACCTCTTAAAAAAAAAAAAAAAAGGGCCAGGCGCAGTGGCTCACGCCTGTAATTCCAGCACTTTGGGAGGCCAAGGCAGGTGGATCGCCTGAGGTCAGGAGTTCAAGACCAGCCTGGCCAACATGGTGCAACCCCATCTCTACTAAAAATACAAAATTATCCGGGCATGGTGGCACATGCCTGTAATCCCAGCTACATGGGAGGCTGAGGCAGGAGAATCGCTTGAACCCAGCAGGCAGAGGCTGTAGTGAGCCAAGATCACACCATTGCACTCCAGCCTGGGCAACAACAGTGAAACTCCGTCTCAAAAAAAAAAAAAAAAAAAAAAAAGGAAATGCACACCAAGAATCCCTACAGAAGGTGAAAAGAGCCTACGAGGTCATTATTCACAACTTTATGCCAACTAATTTGACATTTTAGATAAAATGGGCAAATTCCCAACAAAACACAACTTACTGAAACTGACAGAACTAAAAATCAAACAGAAAACCTACGCTGTTCTAGAATTAATCTCCAAAAGGCCAAGAACTATAAAGTTCTAGAACTGTATTACCAATCTTACACAAATTCTTCCACAGAATAGAAAACCAAACTACCCAATTTGTTTTTAAGGCAGATAGCATTTGGATATCTGTCTCCTCCAAATCTCATGTTGAAATGTGACCCCCAGTGTTGGAGGTGGGGCCTAGTGGCAGCTGTTTGGGTCATGGGGGCTGATCTCTTCTCAGTTGTTTGGTGTCCTTCTCACAGTAATGAGTGAGTCCTCGCTCCATTAGTCACCACAAATCTGATTGGTTTTGTTTGTTTTTGAGACAGAGTCTCACTCTGTCACCCAGGGTGGAATGCAGTGGCGCCTCCCAGTTTCAAACAATTCTCCTGTCTCAGCCTCCCAGGTAGCTAGGACTACAGGCATGCACCATCACACCCGGCTAATTTTTGTATTTTTAGTAGAGACGGGGTTTCACTATGTTGGCCACGCTGGTCTCCGACTGCTGACCTTAAGTGATCCACCGCACGCGGCCAAGATCTCATTGCTAAAAGGAGCCTGGCACCTCCTCCCCTCTCTCTCTTGCTCCCTCCCCCACACGTAATAAGCTGCTTCCCCTTCGCCTTCTGTCCTGATTGCAAGCTTTCTGAGGCCCTCACCAGAAGCAGATGCTGGTGCTAAGCTTCCTGTACAGCCTAAAGAACCACCTTTCTTGATAAATTCCCCAGTCTCAGGTATTCTCAGGTATTCCTTTACAGCAACGCAAACAGCTAACACACACCTCCTTTTTTTTTTTTTTTGGAGATGGAGTCTCGCTCTGTCGCCAGGCTGGAGTGCAGTCTGTCGCCAGGCTGGAGTGCAGTGGCACGATCTCGGCTCACTGCAACCTCCGCCTCCCAGGTTCAAGCGATTCTCCTGCCTCAGCCTCCTGAGTAGCTGGGACTACAGGCGCCTGCCACCATGCCCAGCTAACTTTTGTATTTTTATAGAGACAGGATTTCACCATGTTGGCCAGGATGGTCTTGATCTCTTGACCTTGTGATCCGCCCACGTCGGCCTCCCAAAGTGCTGGGATTACAGGTGTGAGCCACCGTGCCCGGCGACACACCTCCCTTTTCTAGAAGGAAATGATCTCTTGGAGTAAATACTTGATTCTCTTTTATTTTTCAGATTATGACATCTCTCTGCCAGTATCTTTTTCTGGTCAATATATCTCTTTGCCAAATAAGGTAGAAAAAAGTTGTCAGGCCAAGCATCATGGCTCTAACCTATAATCCCAACACTGGGAGGCTGAGACAGGAGGATCATTTGAGCCCAGGAGTTTGAGACCAGCTTGGGAAACAGAGGAAGACTCCATCTCTACAAAAAATAAATTAAAAAAAAAAAAAAAAGCCAGGCATGGTGGCACATATCTGTTGTCCCAGCTACTCAGGAGGCTGAGGTGAGAGAGGACTGCTTGGGCCCAAGAATTTAAGGCTGCAGTGAGCCATGACTGGCCATTGCAGCCTGGATGACAGCAAGACCCTATCTCAAAAAAAAAAAAAAAACACAGAAAACAAAAAAGAAAAAAGTTATCAGCTGGACAATCTTCCCTGTGATTACTAGTAGCATCTAAGAACCTGAAATCATGAGTGTCATTGAAACCAAGCTGTAAGGACATTCCAACACATTAAAATGAAATCAATTCATATAGGGGCTATAGGACACAGCACCTGGAGGTGACATCAGAAACTGCAAACAGGAAAAATACATAATTCAGGGGTACTAGCATATGACACAAACATATATGATTAAAAGCATTCACTGTTCTCCCAACGTCCACACACTCAGAAAAACACTGCTACCTGCTCATGCTAGCCTTCCCACTATCTACAGCAAACACCAAGAAAACTCAGTATTCATCACAATTAACATCAACTCCATGCGTTCTCAGAGAGGAGGAAAGACCAGGCAGGAATCTACCTGTGCCCAAAATTAGGTTACCATCAGGATCCAACGGAGAAAGAACTGGGGAATAAACTGAGTCTAGGTTTCTTTGAGTAAACACCCCTCACAAGTTTCTGCTCTTAAGCACATAAATTTAGCAACTTTAATTTCTAGGTTGGGGTCTAATTCCTGTCAACACTAGGAAATGGGAGACAACTACTTTTATCACGGTCAGATCACCTATAGATTGTGATCATTCAATCATACATGCAAAGAATATTACAAAATACTAACAACATTAGTATGTATTAAGGGGCTTACTAGATGCCAAGTTGCAGCAACCCTCACAACCCTCTGAGGTAAATGCCATTATTAATCAGGAGTTACGTTAACTTATCGAACTGTGGAAACTGGGATTTCAAGCATGCTCGTCTAATCACTATACTAATAATGCTTCAACCTGCCAATTTATTTTTTATTCTGTAAGCCATAAGGAGCCAATGAAAAACATTAAGGACAGCAGTAATGATCATCTTTACATGCTAGAACACACTACTCAGCCACGTGCAAGGTGGACTGACGCTGGGGTGAGCAAGGGTCTTGAAAGAGATAGTCAAAGTCTGGGTCAAAAATGCTGAGGAAATTCTGAGCATAAGAATGCATAGGAGAGGATAAAAACCTAAAATCTGTATCTAATAAACTTAGCTAGACTTTCTGATTGTTGTAAGTATGGGAAGGGATGAAGGAAGCTACCTCGCAGGTTACTAGCTGGGCCACTAGTTAGTAATTACTGTCCATCAATTCATGAGACAGGAGGAGGAACTGGTGCTTTAGTTTTGTGTAGCAAGCAGGAAGAGGACAAGTCTACTTACCGCGAATCAAAATGAGAGCAAGCAATTATACAGAATTTCTCTCCCTCGACAAGATAAGCTTCTCATATTACAGCGATCTTAACTTTGAAATGCTTTTCAAAATAGGGAGTCACTTGGGCTGGGAGGGGACTTCAACTAAGTCCTCATTTTACAGAGGAGGCACTGAGGGGCAAGGCTGTTTCAATACCCTGTCCAGAGTGCGCACTGTTCAGGCAAAACCAGGACTAAAAACCAGCTCTGCCGGATCCGTTCTACCTACTGCTCCTTCTGCTTCAGCTGCCCTCCCAACCTACTAATAGGGATTTACATCCCCAAATACGTTCATGTAAACACTTAGCATTCTTCAACTAAACACAAAATCAGATATGTAAGCTAAAAATCTAAAGCCAAAAAACATGTATTTAATTTCCATAAAATTTCTACTTTTCTTTGGAAAAACTTTCCCATTGTGTCAGTTTCTATTCACTGTACCATTCTCTATATTTCAGGTCCTAAGACCAAAAAAAAAAAATCCTTTTTAAACTTAGGCCTTGAAGAAACGACAAACCCTCTAGGCTTAATATTCCACCATATGAAACCACTGACACAGACAAGGCCTGTTCTGCCGAAACCAGGCCAGTTAAGTCAGGGCTCAATTGCTTCTGTATTATTGTCAGAAGCCATCTCGACCTCAAGCAAAAGTAAAACTGGAGAAAGAGGCCGGCCTAACTTGCTCCTCGGCTGGTCCCCAGCAACGCCCCTGGAAACTCTGCTCCCCATCGCTAGGACCGCCCCTCCGACGCCGGGAGAACACGGAAGGAGCAGCAAGGCGCTGCCCGGCATCTGCCGCCAACTTCCCCGTCGACGGTCTGATTCAAATGCTCCCTACCTGTTTTCCATGTAGACTTGGAGAGAAACTGCGCCAGGAAAACTGTTACCAACTGTTACAGGGACGGAAAACGCCGATTCAACTGTTACAGGGACGGAGAACTCCGAAATAACCAAATTACTACTTATATTCACTGTCCCATGTCTAGCGCCTTTTGAAACAATAACCAAATCCTGTAAAGTTTTGTCTGCGATGAGCAGTCACTAGGAAAAACCTGTATTCGTGATGAATTCGCCTCCTCCCCAGAAAAGGACCGACTTTCCAAGAGCCGAAGCCCCTGCCCGGAGCGGCGGGCTCGCGGGCCCTGGGTGCCCCCACCCAGCCTCCCTGGGATTCAGGCAGCCAGGCCCCGCGCCCACGCTCACCCAGGTGCTCCCCGCGGCCTGCGCGCCCGCGCGCTTCTCCGGCATGGCTCCCGCCTCGGGCTCCGACGCCGCCTTCTCCTCCAGCTCCGGCGGCGGCTCCACGCTCATGCCACGGCCATGCCCGCGCCAGCTCGGGGCGCTCCGGGACGACGGCGACGCCGCGGAGGCGGCGGCGGTGCCCGCGCCCTCATGGGCTCTGCGGCCCGCGGCGGCCTGCGGGTCAGGCGGCGGCGCCAGCGGCGGCGCCGAGGGCTGAGGAGGCGGCGGAGGCTGAAGCTGCGGATCAGGCTAGCAGAAGACCGCAGCTCCAGGAACCGACCACTTAGCAAACCGCACCGACCCCGACTCTCGCAGTTACCGGCGGCGTCAGGGGCGGGCTGCACGGTTAAGAGACTGTGCCCCGCCCCGCCTCCCCACAGGCCGGCGCCGGGCAGGAGGCCCCGCCCCGCACCTCAGCTCCCGCCTCGAGAACGAGTCCCGCGCCTGAGTAGCCTCCAGCGATGCCACGCCCACTTCAGAGACCCCTCCTTTACCTCGCGACTGGCCCCTTGGCATCAGGACTTCGCGGCGCGCGGGAAGTACGTCATTTCGAGAGCCCGTACGACTGATTTCTTTTTCCGGAGAATCTGGACTGAGGCTAGCAAGCGGGGAGGGGCAAACTCGTGGGGGTTTGGTAGTGATTGCAGTTCAGTTTTGGTCTTGGTTTGCGCCAACCCGCCAACCTCTCAAGTTTTTCTATGGTTCTCCAAGAAGAAAATAATATAATAGAAATGTTTCCCAAACGTACTTGAACGCAACACTTTTTATTCTTGACACATGATTAATATCTTGCAGAATGTGTAGGACGCAGTTGGAAAAGCCTGGCTTTTTATGTTTATTTATTTTGAAAGATATGCACCTAATACTGAAATATAAAAAAGCCTACAGGCCTGGCGCGGTGGCCCACACCTATAATCCCAGCACTTTGGGAGGCCGAGGCGGCTGGTTCACCTGTTAACCATCATTCTGAGCAGACTATCACAAGGACAGAAAACCTTGACACAGGGCAGGAAACATCACACATGGGGGCCTGTTGTGGGTTGGGGGGCAGGGGGAGGGATAGCATTAGGAGAAATACCTGATGTTAATGATGAGTTAATGGGTGCAGCAAACCAATATGGCACATGTATACCCATGTAACAAACCTGCACGCTGTGCTCCTGTACCCTAGAACTTAAAGCATAATAATAATAATAAAAAGGTAGAATTTTACGTGACCCAGGCAAAGGGTTTATTCTACAATGTGTGTGAACCATGTAAAAAGTAGGAACGTAAGGACTTTTTTCCTTGCCCTACTTCCGTTTCACATGCTAGAAATATATACAGCATGCTGCCTGCTGTCCCTGTAGTCTTCGCAACAGAAGTGATACCATCTCTATGCCAGAAGCAGGAATTGCTGATGTAGGTCAGCCCCTCTTTTTCCTTGTCACCCTCGCATAGTTAATGATCAAATCTTGCTTATGCCCTTTCTCACCTCCTATCTCTTTCACCACTCCATCAAAGCAACTGTTGTGCCCTATTTATTTTATATGTCAGATTGTTCTATGCCTGCTTACTGCCTTAGTTCATACCCTTCCCATTTCTCAGCAGTTTGCTGTACATCTTTGGGTTCATTTCCACTTATGCATGTACTCTTCACACAAAATTTGTCTTTCTCACTAAAAGCAATTGTAACAACAGCAAAAATTGACAAATGGGATCTAATTAAATGTAGGAGCTTCTACATAGTTAAGAAACTGTCAACAGAGTAAACAGCCTACAAAATGGGAGAAAGTTTTTGCAAACTATGCATCTGACAAAAGTCTCACATCCAGGCTGTATTAATATAAGGAACTTAAACAAATCAACAAGAAAAAAAAGCCAACCCCATTAAAAAGTAGGCAAAGGACATGAGCAGACACTTTTCAAAAGAAAACATACATGCGGCCAATGAACATATGAAAAAAAGCTCAATATCACTTATCATTAGAGAAATGCAAATCAAAACCACAATGAGATACCATCTCACACCAGTCAGGATGGCCATTATTAAAAAGTCAAAAAATAACAGATTCTGACAAGGTTGCAGAGAGAAGGGAATGCTTTTACACTGTTGGCAGGAGTGTAAATTAGTGCAAACCATTGTGGAAAGCACTGTGACGATTACTCGAAGAGCTAAAAACAGAACTATCATTCAACGTAGCAGTCCCATCTCTGAGTATATTACCCAGAGGAATATAAATCATTCTATCATAAAGACACATGCATGTGAATGTTCACTGCAGCACTAGTCACAATAGCAAAGACATGGAATCAACCTAAATGCCCATCAATGACAGATTGGATAAAGAAAATGTGGTACATACATGCCATGGAATAGTATGCAGCCATAGAAAAGAATGAGATGATATATTTTGCTGGATCACTCATGGAGCTGAAGGCTATTATCCTTAGCAAACTAGCACAGGAACAGAAAACCAAATACCGCATGTTCTCACTTATAGGTGGGAGCTAATTGATAAGAACTCAATGACACAAATAGGCGAACAACAGACAGTGGGGACTACTTGAGGGTGGAGGGTGGGAGGAGGGAGAGGATTCAAAAAAAATAACTATTGGGTACTAGGCTTAGTACCTGGGTGACAAAATAATCTGTACAACAAACCCCCATGACACTAGGTTACCTATATAACAAACCTGCACATGTACCCCTGAACCTAAAAGTTTGGGGGAAAAAATGGTCTTTCTAAAATACAAATCTATCTTACTACATCACTTTCTTGCTAAAAATTCTTCAAGATATCCCGTTTTCATGAAGAAAAAGGCTCTGGTGCGTTAGCATGACATGAATGCCTCAGGCTCTGGCCTCTCCCCACCTGTCAGCCTTATCTCCTGGCATTTTTCTACACCCATATCATTGGGCTCCCATCATCTGTGAGGCTCCCTCAGTCTGAAATAGCCTCTTTCTCCTTCTCCTCCAGCCATTTATCTAATTCCTGTTTATAGGTATTCTAACTCCTGTTAAGACTCAGCTCAGGTATGGTCTCCACCAGGTTTTCCCCAAGTTTCCTTTCCGTATTGCAAAACCTTTCCTTGCACCTTCTGTACACTTTGTTTAGATTTCTGTCAACATATAGTTCTCTGAATGTTTAAAAAAAACCCAAAAACCAAAAACCAAAAAAAAAACAACAACACATAATCTTGCCGGGCACAGTGGCTCACGCCTGTAATCCCAGTACTTTGGGAGGCCAAGGCGGGTGGATCACTTGAGGTCAGGGGTTCGAGACCAGCCTGGCCAAAATGGAGAAACCTCGTCTCTACTAAAATACAAAAATTAGCTGGGCCTGGTGGTGGGTGCCTGTAATCCCAGCTACTCAGGAGGCTGAGGCAGGAGAATCGCTTGAACCCGGGAGGCAGAGGTTGCATGAGCCAAGATTGCGCCATTGCACTCCAGCCAGGTGACAGAGTGAGACTCCATCTCAAAAAACAAAAACAAACAAACAAAAAACATAATCTTATCCAAAGAGATAGTGAGCACATGCCAACATTTTATTTATCTCGGTAATAAGGGAACCCATAAAGTGGGTTCAAAAGAGAATTTGAAAAACTAGGATTGTTACAGTCAATGTGAACAAAATGGAAGGATGAATTAATATTGGCACATTAGATGCAGCCCTAGTTAATGTCCTATTGGGCAATTAAACTGTAGCAGTTGGGGTGATCTCATTTTTCCACCATGGAAAAGAAAACCAACTCATCAGTTTCTTAGGAGATAATTTCTAACTTTACAGGGCTGTAAAATATCTGAGCCTATCAGTCATAACGTCAAAAATAAATAGTCAAAACCCTTTGAGAGTCAGAAGACCCTTGGATGGGTTTGTCAGACAATCGTCTTATAGCATGACATTGATGGAAGTGGAATCTCTTTACTTTGTTTCCACGTTTTGAGTAATTTTGCCTAGCACTATCATTGTTTACCCTGATGCTATACTTTTTAATTCACTCAATCCTGGCGTATACTGTGAACTTGAGAGAACTTAAGCGTTGGTGTTCAAACTGGGGTACGTATACCCCATGTAATATGGAAAGACTTTTCAGGGGTTACGTGGCCATGGATAGCTTTTAGATGACCAATTTCCAGGCCCTCGTCCTAGGTGTGTACCCTTTCCTACAGCTAACCTGCTCCCTGAAGTGTCTCTGTTTTGCAAGTTCCTCTTTTCCTCCCAGTCCAATCACCCTTCTGCCACTTCACCAAAGCCTCCCACCCATCCCAGCCTGCTCATGAGCACACCCTGAGACCTAAACACTCCCATTTTCCATTAAGCAAAAGAGCCAAATTGGCCTCAAAAGTCTGACAAAAATATACTGAAAGCCAGTCTATAATATCCTGGAAAATACATTCTTTATCACAAACTAATGATAAATGTAAATGTCAACTTAAAAGTGTAGCGGGGGACGTTAAACAGTTTATTAACATTTTTTTTTTCCTTAGGAGACAGGGTCTCACTCTATCACCCAGGCTGGAGTACAGTGACATGATCATACTTCACTGCAGCCTCAAATTCCTGGGCTCAAGCAATCTTCCAGCCTCAGCCTCCCAGAATCCTGGGATTACAGGTCTGAGCCACCATGCTGGGCCTCACATGTTAGGTGTTTTTTGTTTGTTTGTTTTTTGTTTTGAGACGGACTTTTGCTCTTATTGCCAGGCTGGAGTATAGTGGTGCAATCTCGGCTCACTGCAACCTCCGCCTCCTGGGTTCAAGTGATTCTCCTGCCTCAGCCTCCCAAGTAGCTGGGATTACAGGCACCCGCCACCATGCCCAGCCAATTTTTTGTATATTTAGTAGAGATGGGTTTTCACCATGTTGGCCAGGCTTGTCTCGAACTCCTGACCTCAGGTGATCCACCCCTCGGCCTCCCAAAGTGCTGGGCTTACAGGCGTGAGCCACCACACCCAGCCACGTTAGGTTTTAATGAGGTCTCTTAGTTTGCAGCTAGGATCAAGTCCTCTCTCTTACCTCTCACTGATTCAGCCACATACAATTATTTTGATCACCTGCTATGCACCTATGGTGTTCTTGGCACTAGGAATCCCGCTGTGAGTGAAGCTGAGCTCCTGCCTGTGTGGAGCCTGGGCCACATGGGTCTCCCAGATGTGCTCTGAAGTCACTGTCAAAAGTCATGGGCACTGGAGAGTTTCATGTGCCTGACGCTACGGAAGATACCAAATTCTACATTTGCCTCCAATGGACACAAATGTCAGTTTCCATCAAGCTCCACCCTGTCCAGGTGACTCCTGTTGTGGCTCTTTTCATATCATCTCCCCTTCTCCCACAAGTGCCACCAACAGGCAAAGGTGGGGAGCTGGGTTTGGAGATGCTGGTCTGACCCTTAGGTGAAATCCTCTCCCCTGATGTTGCAGGAGAATGGGTGCTCAGATGGAGAATCAGCACTCTTCTCAGGATTGGAAGGTGCTGTGGCTGGGGGAGTCTGCATTATGTTCTGGGCTGTGAGCTTTTCCAGAATTCCACTCCACAGGCACACGTCTGCTGTGTATGCATTTCTTGATATAAATCAGAAGTCCCTGAGTTCTCTACTCTTGAATGTCTATGTAACGTGTCTAGCCCCATCTGAGGATGCTGGAAGTCGAGTCTGTTAGGAGGCCCCTGAATATGTGCTTGTCCCGTTGGTGCTCCAGGAGGTTGCCTAACCCCTCATTTCTCTTTTGTTCTGTGTTTCTTGCTCTAGGCTATTGCTCCATTTTCTGTAGGTCACCTCCTGCCACCTCTTCTCCAGGGTGATGCTGTTTGCAACACACAGTTCCTTGTCTTGGTTTCCTAAGCATCTTACTTCTGAAGGTGAGATATTGGCTGTAACAATTAAACTATTATTACAAGCTTGGGGATAACACTAGGTACTTAAGAAAAGAATAAAATCAAACCTGAGCTGCAGATAAGGATCACAGGATTAATGCCTGCCTTGTACCGGACAATAGGGATAAAGACCAGTTGCCTCCACAAGTGACTCTCCTCAGGTCCCAGCCAGCTGACAACTGCATGCACTGATTATCTCTTTCTTTCCTTTTCTTTAACTGCATACAGGTTTCCAGGCCTTTGCTCACCCTGAAGGAGTCTCTGTTGCAAAAAATTGAGGTGAAATTCACATAATATAAAATTAGCCAATTTAAAACACACATTTCAGAGGCATTTAGTATCTTCACAAGGTTGTGACAAACATCACCTGTAGTTCTAAAATATTTTCTTCACATCAAAGGAGACCAAACCCTGTACCCATCAAGCAGTCACTCGCTATTCCCTCCTCCCCCAGCCCCCAGTACCCACCAATCTGCTTTGTGTTTCTATGAATTTACCTATCTTGGACGTTCCATATAATTGGAACCATACCACAACATATGACCTTCAATTTCTGCCTTCTTTCACTTGTCATAATGTTTTCTGGATTCATCTACATTGTCAATGAAGTATCAATACCTCATTTCTTTTTAAAAATTGTGGCAAAATATACATAACAAAAATTTATCATTTTAACCATTTCCTTTTTTCTTTTCTTTGAGACACAGTCTCCCTCTATTGCCCAGGCTGCAGTTCAGGGGCACAATCTTGGCTCACTGCAACCTCTGCCTCCCGGGCTCAAGCGATTCTCACGCCTCAGCCTCCCGAGTAGCTGGGATTACAGGCATGCACCACCATGCCCGGCTAATTTTTGTATTTTTAGTAGAGATGGGGTTTTACCATGTTGGCCAGGCTGGTCTCGAACTTCTGACCTCACGTGATCCACGCACCTGGGCCTCCCAAAGCGTGCCACCCACCTGGGCCTCCCAAAGTGCTGGGATTACAGGCGTGAGCCACCGCGCCTGGCCCATTTTAATCATTTCCAAGTGTACACGGTTCTGTAATATTTAAGTACATTCTCATTTTGGGACAACCGTCACCACTGTCCATCTCCAGAACTTTTTCACCTTCCCAAACTGAAACTCCAAGTCCATTATAGACTTTCCACTCCCTGTCCCCCAAATCCCTGATAACCACCATTCTACTTTCTGTCTGCCCGGTTGTGAGTATTCTAGGTACCTCCTATAAGTCGAATCATATAGTATTTTTCCTTTTATGACTGAGTTATTTAACTTACTATAATGTTTTCAAGGTTCATCCATGTGCCAAAATTTCCTTCTTTTTAAAGTGAGCTGAGATCACGCCACTGCACTCAAGCCTAGGCGACAGAGTGAGACTAAAAAAAAAAATTATAGTTATCCTTGTAGGTATGATGTGGTACCTCACTGTGGTCTTGATTTGCATTTCCCTAATAAGTAAGGATGCTAAATATCTTTTCATGTGCTTGTTGACTATTTGTATATCTTTAGAGAAATGTCTAAGTCCTTTACCCATATTTTAATCTTTTTGTTGTTTAGTTGTAACATTTCTTCCAGATATTGGACCTAGGAGCTCCCTTTAAAGATCTTGGACCATAGGTACTATATTGGTTCATTTTCTGTTACTTATATCAGAATACCTGAAACCAGGTAATTTATAAATAAAATGAATGCATTTCTTCCAGTTATGGAGGCTGAGAAATCCAAGGTCAAGGGACTGCCTCTGGTATTCCTGTCTCCTCCTTTTTTCCACTAAAGGCCTGGTTGCCTTGACTGCTTCCAAGAGACTGGCAGGGAAAAGCAGTCTAACCATCCACAAATGTTAGCTAGATGGTAAGCCTCCAACTCTCAATAATGAACCTGCCTACTGAGGGAAACACAGCCAACTCCAAATATAATGGGATTTTCTTGTGTTGTTTGTTTGTTTGAGACAGGGTCTTCCTCTGTCTCCCAGGCTGGGGTGCAGTGGCACCATCTTGGTTCACTGTAGCCTCAACCTCCCGGGCTGACGTGATCCTCCTACCTTAGCCTCCTGAGTAGCTGGGACTATAGGTGTGTGCCACCACATCCCGCTAATTTTTTATTTTTAGTAGAGATGAGGTTTTGCCACGTTGCCCAGGCTGGTCTCAAACTCCTGGGCTTAAGCAATCCTCTGACCTTGACCTCCCAAAGTGCTGGGATTACAGGCGTGAGCCATTGTACCAGGCCAAAATTAGTTTAGACCAGATCAGATTGTCCTGTTTAATAGCCTTTACTCTGAGATATTGGTTAAGCTCACAGAGCTGGGTCCCAGGCAAACTAACTGAGTCTAAGCCCCAGGGTGGTGGCACCTGCCCCAACCTCTGCATTGCCCAACCCTCACAGAGGCAGGAAATTCCTCCTTCCTGATGCTGCAATCAGTCCTAGTCAGTTTCAGAATCGGGGGTCATATGCAGATTACAAAAGGCCATCTTCAAAGAAGCTGCTTATAGATTTCATGAAGTTTCTTAGGAAGTAAAACTTTCTGACTTATAGACAGCAAATGGCTTCCAAGAAGAATAGTACTGCTCACATAATAGTGCAGTATGAGCCGGGTCCAATGGCTCACGCCTGCAATCCCAGCACCTTGGAAGGCCGAGGCGGGGGGATCACCTGAGGTCAGGAGTTCGAGACCAGCCTGATCAACATGGAGAAACCCCATCTCTACTAAAAATACAAAAAATTAGCCAGGCATGGTGGTGCATGCCCGTCATCTCAGCTACTCGGGAGGCTGAGACAGGAGAATCACTTGAACCTGGGAGGCAGACATTGCAGTGAGCCGAGATCGCACCATTGCACTCCAGTCTGGGCAACAAGAGCAAAACTCTGTCTCAAACAAAACAAAACAAAACAAACACTGCAGTATAACCTGAAATGGGGTATACAAGCATCTTTTCACCCATGATAGGCCACTCCTTACAAGAAATCCCATTATTCACTTTAAAAAAGAAATGGCAGCCAGGTGTGGTGGCTCATGCCTGTAATCCCAGCACTTTGGGAGGCTGAGGCAGGCAGATCATGAGGTCAGGGGTCATGAGATCAGGAGTTCAAGACCAGCCTGGCCAACCTGGTGAAACCCCGTCTTTACTAAAAATACAAAAATTAGCTGGGCATGGTGGTGTGTGCCTGTAATCCCAGCTACTCAGGAGGCTGAGGCAGGAGAACTGCTTGAACCAGGGAGGCAGAGGTTGCAGTGAGCCAAGATCAGGCCACAGCACTCCAGCCTGGGCAATAGAGCAAGACTCCGTCTCAGGGTGGAAAAAAAAAAGAAATGGCTATGTTAAAGTTTTGACAGTAAATAATTTGTAAGTCATTACTCTCATATGGTGAAAACATCTACTCTCCTATAATTGAAAAAAAACTTTTTTTTTTTTTTTTGAGACAGAGACTCTCTCTGTTGCCCAAGCTGGAGTGCAGTGGTGCAATCTTGGCTCACTACAGCCTCTGCCTCCCAGATTCAAGCAATTCTCCTGCCTCAGCCTCCTGAGTAACTGGGACTACAGATGTGCACCACCACGCCTGGCTAATTTTTGTATTTTTAGTAGAGACGAGGTTTCATTATGTTGGCCAGGCTGGTCTCAAACTCCTGACCTAAGGAGATCCTCCCACCTCGGCCTCCCAAAGCGCTGGGATTACAGACGTGAGCCGCTGCGCCCAGCCTGAAAAAAAAACTTTAAGGAAGGTTTTTTAAGGTTCCTAGGGCTGGTTATTGCTGGAAATCATAAACAAAGTGACCATTTAAGTATAAGAATCATCTGTATATCTAGCCTAGCCAACGTGGTGAAACATCGTCTCTACTAAAAATACAAAAATTAGCCGGGCGTGGGGCATGGTGGCACACACCTGTAATCCCAGCTACTTGGGAGGCTGAGGCAGGAGAATGGCTTGAACCCGGGAGGTGGAGGTTGCAGTGACCAAGATCGCACCATTGCACCCCAGCCTGGGCAAACTCGGTCTCAAAAAAAAAAAAAAAAAAAAAAGAAACATCTGAATTTGACTTTTAAAATTATGACTATATATCATAATTCAATCAATAAATATGTTAAATGATTTTTTCTATGAAGGATAAAGTAATATTTTCCCTAAAACCAATCATAAGAAGAAAAGTACTTCCTTTAGTGCAAAGTTATAACATAGGCCAGTGGTTCTCAAAGTGTGGCATAGGGAACCCTGGAGAATCCCCAAATCTTTTTTTAGGAGAACGGTCTATGAGGTCAAAAGTATTCTCAAAACAATACTGGGGCCGAGCGCAGTGGCTCACACCTGTAATCCCAGCACTTTGGGAGGCCGAGACAGGCGGATCACCGGAGGTCAGGATCCCTGACCAACTTGGTGAAACCCTGTCTCTACTAAAAATACAAAAATTAGCCAGGTGTGGTGGCAAACACCTATAATCCCAGCTATTTGGGAGGCTGAGGCAGGAGAATTGCTTGAACCTGGGAGGTGGAAGTTGCAGTGAGCTGAGATCACGTGAGTGCGCTCCAGCCTGGGCAAGAGTGAATCTCCATCTCAAAAAAAAAAAAAAAAAAGATACTGGGAATGACTTGTCTAATTTACTTTCATTGTCTCATGAGTGTACAGTAGAGCTTTGCTGAGCCTGTAAGATACATAGAATTACATATATACAATTGAATCCAGTGTCTTCTGTTAAGGCAGAAAAAATTCTTTGCAAAATTGTAAAACAATGTCATTCTTCTCACTATAACTTTTTTCTTTTGGAAATTCTTTTGTGAAGTTATTTTTTGCATAACTATGTTATTTATGTTAAATTTTTATTGTATTCATGTAAACATTATTTTATATATTTTAATTTTATTTTTAAGTTAGCCTACAGTAAAATTGACTTTTCTTGTGTACAGTTCTATCAGTTTATTATTATTATTATTATTATTATTTTGAAACAGGGTCTCACTGTCACCCAGGCTGAAGTACACTGGCATGATCACAGCTCACTGCAGCCTCCACCTCCTGGGCTCCAGCGATCCTCCCACCTCAGGCTCCGAAGTAGCTGCGATTACAAGCATGCACCATCACACCGGGCTAATTTTTCTATTTTTTGTAGAGATGGGGTTTTGCCATGTTGCCCACGCTGGTCTTAAACTCCTTGGCTCAAGTGATCCTCCAGCCTCGGCCTCCCAAAGTCCTGGGATTACAGGCATAAGCCACCATGACTGGCCAGTTCCTGAAGTTTTAAAAAACACAGATTCATATAACCACTGCTTCAATGCAGATACAAAAGAGCTCTATCACCCTAAGAAACTCCCTCGTGCTGCTCCCTTAAGGCCACATTCTCCCACTAACTCCTGGCAACCACCGATTTGTTCCCTAACATTTATAGTTGCATCTTTTTGAGGTTGTCATAAATGAAATAATACAATATGTAAACCTTTGAGACGGGCTTCTTTCACTCAGAATGTTACCTTTGAGATCAATCAAGTTGCTGGGTCCCTTTTTTTGCCGGGTAGTCTTCCATTCACTGTATGGATGTACCAAAGATTACTTACTCATTTACCAGTGGGAGAGAAGTTTTCAGTGTTTCCAGTTTGGGGGTATTACAAACAAAGCTTTATGAAACACCGCTATACAAGTTTTCATGTGACCATAACTTTTCTTTTTTTTAAATTTATGTTTTTTTTTTTTTTTTTTTTTTGAGACAGAGTCTAGCTCTGTCGCCCAGGCTGGAGTGCAGTGGCGCAATCTCGGCTCACTGCAAGCTCCGCCTCGTGGGTTCATACCATTCTCCTGCCTCAGCCTCCCGAGTAGCTGGGACTACAGGCACCCGCCACCACACCCGGCTAATTTTTTGTATTTTTAGTAGAGAGGGGGTTTCACCGTGTTCGCCAGGATGGTCTCGATCTCCTGACCTTGTGATCCACCTGCCTCGGTCTCCCAAAGTGCTGGGATTACAGGCATGAGCCTCCGCACCTGACCATAACTTTTCATTTGCTAAGGTAAATACCTAGGAGTGGGACTGGTGGGTCATATAGTAAGTATATGTTTAACTTTATAAAAGGCTGCCAAGTGTTCTTCCAGAGTGACTGCATCATTCTCCATTCCCACCAGAAATGTGTGCAAGTTCTAGTTACTCCACATTCTCCACATCACTTGGTCAGGTCAGTTTTTCTATTTTAGCTGATGGTGTGGTGTCTCACTATGGTTTTTTTGGTTTGTTTTTTGGGAGGCAAGGTCTCACTCTGTCACCCAGGCAGGGGTGCAGTGGTGCTATCATAGCTCACTACAACTTCAATCTCCAGGGTTCAAGTAATCCTCTCACTTCAGCCTCCCAAGTAGCTGGGACTACAGCGGTATGCCACCTATTTTTTATTTTTAGTAGAGACATGCCCAGCTATTTTTGATTTTTAGTAGAGACAGGGTCTCACTATGTTGGCCAGGCTGGTCTGGAACTCCTGAGCTCAAGCAATCCTCCTGCCTCAGCTTCCCAAAATGCTGGCATTACAGGCATGAGCCACTGTCCCCAGCCTCACTATGGTTTTAATTTGCACTTCCTGATAGCTAATGATGTTGTAAATATTTTCTTGTGCTTATTTTCCATCGATATAACTTCTTTGATGAAGTATCTGCTCAAGTCTTTTACCCATTTTTTACTCAAACTCTATTTTCCTTCTGTTGAGTTTTGAGAGGTCTTTATATGCTCTGAATACTAGTCTTTGTCAGATAAGTGATTTCTCAACATTTTCTCCAAGTCTGTGGTGTGTATTTTTATTCTCTTCACAGTGTATTTTTCAGAGCATGGGTTTTAAATTTTGTGAATCCAATTTGTCATGTTTTTTAGTGGATCAGGCTTTTGACATCATATCTAAGAACTTTTTGTCTAACTTCAGTTCATGAAAATTTTCTTCTGTTTTCTTTTTTAAATATTATGCTTTGAATTTTTACATTTACGTGTAAAATCAATTTTTAGTTAGTCTGTGTATAAGGTGAAATTTAGGTCAAGGTTCATTTTTTTGCAGGATGACTAATTATCCCAACACTGGTTTTGGAAAGACTGTCCTTTCTCCTTTGAATTACTTTTGCACCTCTGTCAAAAATCAATTGGCCATCACCTCATACCCATCAGAATGACTACTGTAAAACAAAACAAAAAACAGAAAATAATGAGTGTTTGGTGTCAGAGGCATTTGAGCCAGAGCAACTCCGTCTTGAATAGGAGCTGGGTAAAATAAGGCTGAGACCTGCTGGGCTGCATTCCCAGGAGGTTAGGCATTCTGAGTCACAGGATGAGATACAAGGTCAGCACAAGATACAAGTCACAAAGACCTTGCTGATAAAACAAGTTGCAGTAAAGAAGCCGGCCAAAACCCACCAAAACCAAGATGGTGATGACAGTGACCTCTGGTGGTCCTCACTGCTCATTTTACACTAATTATAATGCATTAGCATGCTAAGAGACACTCCCACCAGCACCATGACCATTTACAAATGCCATGGCAATGTCAGGAAGTTACTCTATATGGTCTAAAAAGGGGAGGAACTCTCATTTCTGGGAACTGCCCACCCCTTTCCCAGAAAACTCATGAATAATCCACCCCTTGTTTAGCATATCATCAAGAAATAACTATAAGTATACTCCAGTCAAGCAGCCCATGCCGCTGCTCTGCCTATGGAGTAGCCGCTCTTTATTCCCTTACTTTTGTTTTTCTTTTTTGAGACTGAGTCTTGCTCTGTCACCTAGGCTGGAGTGCTGGAGTACAGTGGCGCGATCTTGGCTCACTGCAACCTCTGCCTCCTGGGTTCAAGCAATTCTCCTGCTTCAGCCTCCCAAGCAGCTGGGACTACAGACATGCGCCACTATGCCCAGCTAATTTTTGTATTTTTATGAGAGACAGGGTTTCACCGTGTTGGCCAGGCTGGTCTCGAACTCCTGACCTCATGATCCACCCGCCTCGGCCTCCCAAAGTGCTGGGATAACAGGCATGAGCCACCGTGCCCGGCCTATTCCTTTACTTTCTTAATAAACTTGCTTTCACTTTACTCTATGGACTTGTGTGAATTCTTTCTTGGGAGAGGTCCAAGAACCCTCTCTTGGGCTCTGGGTCAGGACCCCTTTTTGGTAACACTGCTGAGAATATGGAGAAACTGAAACTCTTGAGCACTGTTGTCATGAGAATGTAAGATGGTGTAGCCACTAAGGTAAACAGTATGGTGGCGCCTCAAAAAATTAAAGAGAGAATTACACTATGATCCAGCAATTCTACTTCTGGGTGTATATTAATAATAATGTATGCTAAATAACATATACTACTAATAATAACCAAACTTGATTTATCCTGCTATACTCACCAACACAGAGTACTTCAGACACCAGATGTGTATGGGGTTCTCCCCACACACCAAGTAAGTAACCAGCTCTGCAGCATGGACACCAACTGGGTGTCCTCTAATTCAATTCAATTCTGACACTATCTACCTGGAGAGAGCATCAGATCCCACAGGTTGAGTGCTCAGTCCACAAGACTGCCCCCCACTTCCTATGCCAATTGCAAGCCCCAGGTTGCTTTACCTGCACTTCTTACTGACTGGCTATAAATAGGGGATCCCCACCTCTGGTCCGATTAATTTGCTAGAGTGGCTCACAGAACTCAGGAAGACACTTAACTTTTAACTTACATTTACCAGTTTATTATAAAGAATATTACAAAGGGTATTGATGAAAAGATGCCTAGGGTAAGAGATGAAAATAGACATGGAGCTTTTATACCCTCCCAGGCATGCCACCCTCCAGGAACTTTCATGAGTTCAACTATTCAGAAACTTCCCACACCCTGTCATTTGCAGTTTTTATAGAAGCTTTGTTAGGTAGGCATAATTGATTAAACCATTGACCGCTGGTGATCAACTTAACCTTGAGCCCCTTTTTCCTCTCTAAAGGATGGGGCTAGGGCCAAAAGTCCCAACCTTCTAATCATTTCTGGTGACCAGCCCCCATCCTGA
Organism: Pan paniscus; assembly: GCF_029289425.2. NCBI lineage: Eukaryota > Metazoa > Chordata > Mammalia > Primates > Hominidae > Pan > Pan paniscus. The sequence continues at coordinate 45,096,345 of NC_073260.2, forward strand.
AGCTACCTAGGAGCTGCCAGCCATCTGGCAACTCATTAGCACACAAAAAGACATCACTTTGGAGATTCCAAGGATCTTAGGAGTTGTATGCCAGGAAATTGGAACAAAGACCAAATATATATTTCACAGTACAACAATACCCAAAAGAATTGAAAGCAGGGAATCGAACAGATATTTGTATACTCATGTTCATAGCAGCATTATTCACAATAGCCAAAAGGTAGAAGGAACCCAAGTGTCCATGCATGAATGAATGGATAAACAAGATGTTGTATACACAAACGAGAGAATATTATTCAGTGTTAAAAAGGAAAGAATTTCTGACAAATGGATGAACCTTGAGGACATTACATTAAGTGAAATAAGCCAGTCACAAATACTATATGATTACTTATATGAGGTACCTAACATAGTCAAGCTTATAGAAAGAGAAAGTAGAATGCGGGTTGCCAGGAGCTGGGGAAAGGAGAAAGGGGCAGTTGTTGTTTAATGGAAATAGAGTTTGTTTTGCAAAACGAAAAAGTTCTGGAAATTAGTTGCACAACAATATGAATATATTAAACCATACTGAACTGTATGCTTAAAAATGGTTACGATGGTAAATTTATGTTACATGTATTTTACCGCAATTTAAAACAATCAATTGGCCATATTTGTGAGGATCTATGTGTGGGTCCCATTCTGTTCCATTGATCTATATGTCTAAGTCTTCTCCAATACCACACTGCCTTGATTTCTGTAACTTGATAGTGTCTTTTTGTGTGTGTGTGTGTGTGTGTGTGAGACAGAGTTTCACTCTTGGTCGCCCAGGCTAGAGTGCAATGGCATAATCTCAGCTCCCTGCAACCTCCATCTCCTGGGTTCAAGCGATTCTCCTGTCTCGCCTCCCGACTAGCTGGGATTACAGGAGCCTGCCACCACACCCGGCTAATTTTTGTATTTTTAGTAGAGATGGGGTTTCACCATGTTGGCCAGGCTGGTCTCGAACTCTTGACCTCAGGTGATCTGCCCACCTTGGCCTCCCAAAGTGCTGGGATTACAGGTGTGAGCCACCGTGCCCGGCCTTGATAGTGTCTTAAAATTGAACATTGCTTATTTTTTATCTGGGGGAAGGGGGTGAGGTAAGACGGATAGCTATAAACAGAAATACTAGTATTGGAAATATATTCTTAAATAAACACAATGGACACAGTCTGATAAGCTTTATGCTGAGAAAGATGGGGACATGTTATATTTCTCTGTTTTCCAGTGCCCAGGCCAGTGCCTAACTACCATTGAGTAAGCACTCAATAAATGTTTTTTTTTGTTTTTGAGACAGGGTATTGCTGCGTTGCCCATGCTGGAGTGCAGTGGTGCAATCATGGCTCGCTGCAGCCTCCAGTTCCTGGGCTCAAGTGATCCTCCTGTCCAGGCTGGTCTTGAACTCCTGGGTTCAAGCTATCCTCCTGCTTCGGCCTCCCAAAGTGCTGGGATTACAGCACTTGAGTGCCCAGGCACTCAATAAATTTTTGACAAAGGAATGAAGATATAACTTTCTTCACCCATTGCAGCCTAAAATGCAAGAGAAGCTCTGGGATATTAAAATGAGAAACAGTCTTGGAAAAAAATTAATTTGAGCACACAGAATATTTTCCAGTGTGCACTACAAAAAACATGTAGTCAAAAATATCCATAGAAGTGTTGCTTAGAATGGGGCAAAAGCCCAAGGGAAAACCCACCCTCATAGGTTTAATGAGAATTACAAGCCAGGCTTTAGGCTTGTATTGTAGTCAGGCATCAACCAGCATGCACTGGTGTGCTCTGACTCATTTCCCTGCAGCTGCTAACTAATCGAGGGTCATGCAGCACAGTGACCACCTGCTCCCCCATTGCTCCCATAGATAGAATCTGACACTGGACCTTTTTACCCAAGAATGGCTTAAGGTGTTTTTCAGATCCTGAATTCCAGCAGAATGGCTGATGCCAACCGTCTGAAAACCCCTACCAAGAAAACGACTCAGCATCTCCTGGTCCCATGACTTCACTCCCCACTTCTCAACCAGTCAGCAATCCCCATACTTTAGCCCATCACCTGTCCAGACCCCTTAAAATCCCCATCCCCAAACCTCTCAGGGAGGCAGATTTGAAGTTTCCTCTTGTCTTGTCTTCTCGTTCGGCTGCCCTACAGTTATTCACCTCTTTCTCTGCTGCAATCTCCACTGTTCTGGTGCATTGGTTTGTTACCATGCAACAGGCAATCGAACCTGGTGGTCCTATAACCATATTAAAGTGAAACTGAGAAATAAATAAATAAATGTGAAACAGAGAGGTGTGACTTAGAAATTGTACACATTGGGTGTCACAACTTCCCTATACTTTGTGTTTTCATACTGACCTTGTTCACACTAATAAAGTGCCAACCTTGACTGACTGATTGTGATTCTGATGATGAGGAGGAAGAGGAGGAGAATAGGGATATGGTAAGAAGATTTTAAACCATTCTCTTTTCTCATCTTCCAAGTATTTACAAGTGGCTCAATTTTTCCAAGTATTCCTTTCTTTCTACAGAACTTCCATTAAAATAAAAAACAATTCTAAATCAAGCCTTATGGACAAGAATTAATGGTTCTCCCTAATATATCCCAAATCGGTGTGTCACTTGGGCAAGTCACCTCTCTCCCAGATTCTTATTTGTCCTACACATAACTGGGGTTTTGCAACAGATGTTACTCTTCCTTCTCCTTTCCAGGTCTGTTAGAAACTTTATTAGGAAAGCCTGAAAGTAAAATCTGTACTGTTTACATCCAGAGAAATGTTTATACTGACTAAATAATTTCCTCAAATCTGGTCACCTTTCTATGGGAAAATTCCTCATCTTAACAATGTTTCATGCATAAAGTCATTTGGCCTCTTAACTGCATTGTTGGATATTTTTAAGACCAAAAGCTTGCTAAACCCAAAACAGCGAAAGCATTCAGTTGAAAATAAAGTGAAAAGCCACATATGTCTTAGAGGGAGAAAACAGTGCTAATGATTTTAGGCCTTAATAGTTTCAAGATCCCGATTGGCTGCTCTGAAAAGCCATCTTTGCATTGTTCCTTGTCCAGCTCCTTGCTCGCGGCGGCTGCCTCCGCCGCAGACTCTGGCAGCTTTATCGCCGGAGTCCGTGAACTCTCGTTTTCTTTTTAATCCCCTGCATCAGATCACCGGCGTGCCCCACCATGTCAGATGCAGCTGTAGACACCAGCTCTGAAATCATTGCCAAGGACTTAAAGGAGAAGAAGGAAGTTGTGAAAGCGGCGGAAAATGGAAGAGACGCCCCTGCTAACGGAATGCTAATGAGGAAAATGGGGAGCAGGAGGCTGACAATGAGGTAGATGAAGAAGGGGAAGAAAGTGGGGAGGAAGAGGAGGAGGAAAAAGAAGGTGATGGTGAGGAAGAGGATGGAGATGAAGACGAGGAAGCTGAGTTGCTACAGGCAAGCGGGCAGCTGAAGATGATGAGTATGATGATGTCGATACCAAGAAGCAGAAGACCGACAAGGATGACTAGACAGCAAAAAAGGAAAAGTTAAACTAAAAAAAAAAGGCCGCCATGACCTATTCACCCTCCATTTCCTGTCTCAGAATCTAAACGTAGTCACCTTCCAGTATTGAGGCCCGCCCCCCCACCATGGGCAGTGCCACCCACAGATGACACACACTCTCCACCACCCAACCTAAACCGTAAGAATTTGCAACAGGGGAGGAAAAAAGAACCAAAACTTCCAAGGCCCTGCTTTTTTTCTTTTTTTCTTTTTTCTTTTTTTTGAGGCAGAGTCTTGCTCTGTCACCCAGGCTGGACTGCAGTGGTGCGATCTCGGCTCACTGCAAGTTCCTCCTCCCGGGTTCATGCCATTCTCCTGCCTCAGCCTCCCGAGTAGCTGGGACTACAGGCGCCCGCCACGACACCCGGCTGATTTTTTGTATTTTTAGCAGAGATGGGGTTTCACAGTGTTAGCCAGTATGGTCTCGATCTCCTGACCTCGTGATCCACCCACCTCGGCCTCCCAAAGTGCTGGGATTACAGGCGTGAGCCATCGCGCCCGGCCTGCTTTTTTTCTTAAAAGTACTTTAAAAAAAGAAATTTGCTTGTATTTTTAATTTACATTTTATATTTTTGTACATATTGTTAGGGTCAGCCACCTTTAATGATCTCGGATGACCAAACCAGCCTTCGGACCGTTCTCCGTCCTACTTCTGACTTTACTTGTGGTGTGACCATGTTCATTATAATTTCAAAGGAGAAAAAAAAAAAACTTGTAAAAAAAGGGCCAGGCGCGGTGGCTCACGCCTGTAATCCCAGCACTTTGGGAGGCCGAGGCGGGCGGATCACGAGGTCAGGAGATGGAGACCATCCTGGCTAACACGGTGAAACCCCATCTATACTAAAAATACAAAAAATTAGCTGGGCGCGGTGGCGGGCGCCTGTAGTCCCAGCTACTCGGCAGGCTGAGGCAGGAGAATGGCGTGAACCCGGGAGGCGGAGCTTGCAGTGAGCCGAGATCGCGCCACTGCACTCCGGCCTGGGCAACAGAGCAAGACTCTGTCTCAAAAAAAAAAAAAGATTGTTTTTCTGTTGTCGTCTTTGCTTTTCTTACAAGTTTTTTTTGTTTTGTTTTGTTTTGTTTTTGAGAGTTAGTCTCGCTCTTTCTCCCAGGCGGGAGTGCAGTGGCGCGATCTCGGCTCACTGCAAGCTCTGCCTCCCGGGTTCAAGCCATTATCCTGCCTCAGCCTCCCCAGTAGCTGGGACTACAGGCGCCCGCCACTACACTCGGCTAATTTTTTGTATTTTTAGTGGAGACGGGGTTTCACCGTGTTAGCGAGGATGGTCTCGATCTCCTGACCTCGTGATCCGCCCACCTCAGCCTCCCAAAGTGCTGGGATTACAGGTGTGACCCACCACGCCCAGCCCTGAAAAACAATCTTATTCCCACCATTGCAGTAACTTTTTTGTGTATGTACTTAGCTGTACTATAAGTAGTTGGTTTATATGATTTGGTTAAAAAGGCCGGCTGGCATGGCGGCTCACGCCTGTAATCCCAGCACTTTGAGAGGCCGAGGCGGGCAGATCATCTGAGGTTGGGAGTTCAAGACCAGCCTGACCAACATGGAGAAACCCTATCACTACTAAAAATACAAAAAATCAGCCGGGCGTGGTGGCTCATGCCTGTAATCCCAGCTACTGGAGAGGCTGAGGCAGGAGAATCGCTTGAACCCGGGAGTCGGAGGTTGTGGTGAGCCAGGATCCGCCATCGCACTGCAGCTTGGGCAAGAGTGAAACTCCATCTCGGAAAAAAAAAAAAAAAAAACTAACTAAAAAACAGGCCAGGCGCAGTGGCTCACACCTGTAATCTCAGGCCTTTTTTTTTTCTGGGAGGCTGAGGCGGGCAGATCATGAGGTCGGGAGTTCGAGACCAGCCTGGCCAACATGGCAAAACCCCGTCTCTACTAAAAATACAAAAAATTGGCTGGGTGTAGTGGCGGGCGCCTGTAATCCCAGCTACTCGGGAGGCGGACATTGCAGTGAGCCGAGATCGTGCCACTGCACTCCAGCCCGGGCGACAGAGTGAGTTTCCATCTCAAAAACAAAAAGGCCAGAGATAAAAGGCTTCTTTTTTTTCCTTTTATTTTTTTGAGACGGAGTCTCACTCTGTTGCCCAGGCTGGAGTGCAGTGGCACGATCTTGGCTCACTGCAACCTCCACTTCCCGGGTTCAAGCGATTCTCCTGCCTCAGCCTCCGGAGTAGCTGGAATTACAGGCGTATGCCATCACGCCCGGCTAATTTTTGTATTTTTAGTAGAGACGGGGTTTCACCATGTTGGCCAGGCTGGTCTCAAACTCCTGACCTCATGATCTGCCCACCTCAGCCTCCCAATGTGCTGGGGTTACAGGTGTGAGCCACTGCGCCCGGTCTTTTTTTCCCCTTTTTTTGTTTATAAAGTTGCTGGGGGGTTTTTTGGCCTGTTTGATATATGCATGAAACAATGTTGTCCAACAATAAACAGGAATTTTATTTTGCTGAGTTGTTCTTAAAAAAATAGTTGCAATATACCAGAGAGAAAAGTAATAAACAAGTAGGCTTTCAAAAATATCAAGGTTATTGGTATTTAAAATCAAACTATGGCTAGGCACGGTGGCTCACACCTGTAATCCCAGCTCTCTTGGGAGGCTGAGGAGGGAGGATCACTTTAGGCCAGAAGTTCGAGACCAGCCTGGCCAACATGGTGAAACCCCGTCTCTACTAAAAATACAAAAACTAGCCAGGTGTGGTGGTGCACATCTGTAATCCCAGCTACTTGGGAGGCTGAGGCAGGAGAACCACTTGAACCTGGGAGGCGGAGGTTGCAGTGAGCCGAGATCACACCACTGCACTACAGTCTGGGTGACAGAGTGAGACTCCATTTCAAAAAATTTTAAAAATAAAATCAAACCATTAGAGTAGTTCAGACCTTCCCCTAACACTTGCAGGGCCCAGACTAAGAATGCAAAAGAAGGCCCAAATATCCTATATCCAGGTATTTAAGTTGCAAATAGAATTAAACTGTCAGAGAAAACATGCTCTATCTTCCTAGCTTGACAAATGCGCCCTTCTAAAACATTAAACTTTTTTTTTGGCGGGGGGTTGGAGGGGACGGAGACTTGCTCTGATGATGCCCAAGCTGGAGTGCAGTGGCATGATCTTGGCTTGCTGCAACCTCCACCCCCCCAATTCAAGCAATTCTCCTGCCTCAGCCTCCCAAGTAGCAGGATTACAGGCATGGGCCACCACACCTAGCTAATTTTTGTAATTTTTTAGTAGAGACAGGGTTTCACCATTTTGACCAGGCTGGTGTCAGACTCGCAACCTCAGGTGATCTGCCCACCTCAGCTTCCCAAAGTGCGGGGATTACAGAACATTAAACTTTTAAAATTGGTTTAAAGCTCTATTTCTCCTAAGGTAAAAAAATGGAGCTAGTGCAATGGTGTGCACCTATAAACTCAGCTACCCAAGAGGCTGAGGCAGAAGGATTGCTTGGCTCAAGAGTTTGAGACCAGCCTGGGCAACGCAGCGAGACCTTGTCTCAAAAAAAAAAAAGGCAAAATGTCAAGATAATTGAGTGTGATTATGGTTGAATGTGTCTGGATGCTCTGATGATAAGCTGGTGATTAGGGGATGAGTAATAAAATAAAATACATATTGCATGATTATTATTTTTTTGGGCCTTCACTTATGTTATTTTATTTTCCAAGACGGAGTCTCACGCTGTCACCCAGGCTGGAGTGCAGTGGCGTGATCTCGGCTCACTGCAACCTCCGCCTCCTGGGTTCAGGCAATTCTCCTGCCTCAGTCTCCTGAGTATCTGGGATTACAGGCATGTACCACCATGCCAGGCTAATTTTTGTATTTTTAGTAGAGACGGCGTTTCACCATGTTGGCCAGGCTGGTGTCCAACTCCTGACCTCATGATCTGCCCGCCTTGGCCTCCCAACGTGCTGGGATTACAGGCGTGAGCCACCGCGCCCGGCCCCACTTATGTTATTATAATTGAAATCGGCACATAATTTATGCTCTACTGACAGTATAGATGCTTGTTACATCTAGTCCTACATACATACAAATGTAAGAATAGCATGCATCATTCAGTGTTAGAAAATGTTTCTCAGGTGCTATACGCAACTGTGGTGAATACCAAAGTAATTTAAGTACCTCAGGAATCAGAATCGGAATGTGAAAAGAACATGAATGCTCAGCATACCAATATTTCAATTAGGCAAGAGCTAATTGCTTTAATGCTAACCACGTGTAAGGATTTGGCAGGCAATTATGTTTTTTTCTTTCTTAAGTGCTTCCTCCTCTGGAATCCTTCCTCTAATTGGAACAGTATCTGCTTTGACATCAGTGGCATACAACCCACAAACTCTCATGACCTTTGTATGCAGGTGCCTTGTGTGTTGGGAGCATAGGTCAAGAGATATCCCTTGGTGAGCAGTGTTGCACATAAGCGTTGATGTTTAGGGCTTTAGGTCATGCTGTGCCAGCACAGGGCATGGGGTCCTGAGAGACAAAAGCACAATTTGCCTGTAACAAAGCAACATAGGTATTGGGGTGCATAAAATGTGTTGGGGTGCCAGGGTTCACAGCAGGGTCCCTCTTGCCTGGGTCTAAAGGAGATATTGCTGCACTTCATAAACAAAACATTTGTACTAATTATGCCAAGAAAATTCTTTGTTCAACCTGATTCTACCCCTTTTAGGTATCCAATATAATAAATTACAACTCCATAGTATTAAATTAATGTCTTCTTAAAGTAGAATCATAAGAACAGTAGAGGAATATAGTAATAAGGGAAACAATAAATTGGGGTCCTGTTCACTAGCAAATCGTGCCTGTTCTTTGTTGAAAATGTGAAAATTAAGGTAAATAGCATTATTTTCTAAAGCATGTACACAGGGTAGAGCTGTTGTAATTGTGTTTTTGTTTTTTTGCATTTCAAAAAGTCTCCTAGGCCGGGCACGGTGGCTCATACGTGTAATCCCAGCACTCTGGGAGGCCAAGGCGGGCAGATCACCTGAGGTCAAGAGTTCGAGACCAGCCTGGCCAACATGGTGAAACCCCGTCTCTACTAAAAATCACCCATTTTCCCTAGTTCATTCAACAGTGGGATTCCTGTGGACTTATGTTTTCTAGTTTTGTGGGGGAAAATCAGAACTACTTTCCCAGAGGAAGTGAAAGTTAAGCTGAGACTTAAGGAGGTGGCATTCAGCCAGGTGAAGGGCAGTAATCCAGGTAAAGTATCGAACCATATATCCCCCCAGTTCTCAGTAGTGCTCAGGGGACATTCCCATTACTGATGATTCATGTGGCAGTGAGCAGGAGAAGCAGCTGACTGCCACGTAGGACAACTGCTGTTTTACTCCTAGCTATCTCTCTTGCCCAAGCAGTAGTATACAAGTGGGCATGTCATATATTGAAAAATATATATTCAATATATACAAATATGTATCATATATTATTTATATTACATATATCTATAGGTATCCATCTATCTATCTAGGAAACAACATAAGAAATGTAAGAGCTGGTCCCTTGCATTGGAGAAGTTTATACAGCAGTGAAGGATATAAACAGGAGAATCAGACTTAGGGAAAGTGAATAAGGAAAAAACATCACGAAATGCCAGGTGAGTGAGTGACCTGCATCATACTTGCACTTAAAGCTTCGTCTCTTCACTCCCTGAACAACCAGTGAAACAGAAAGCAAGGATAGGGGAACTGGCTAACAGCTGGTTTTGATGTCTTGTCCCAAGAACTCCTTTCTGGCCTGGCGCAATGGCTCACGCCTGTAATCCCAGCACTTTGGAGGCTAAGGCGGGCGGATCACTTGAGGCCAGGAGTTTGAGACCAGTCTGGCCAACATGGTGAACCCTGTCTCCACAAAAAATACAAAAATTAGCCAGGCATGATGGCGCACACCTGTAGTCCCAACTACTCAGGAGGCTAAGGCATAAGAATCGCTTGAACTTGGAAGGCGGATTTGCAGTGAGCTGAGATTGTGCCACTGTACTCCAGCCTGGATGACAGAGTAAGACTCTGTCTCTGGGAAAAAAGAAAGAAGTTCTTTCTGATATCCGGAACCCCTTCCGTCAAAAAGAAAAACACCACCAAAAGAAACCAGTCACCCCATTACAGTGTGCAGGTAAAGAGCACTGAGTTAGACTTCTTCCTCCAAGGGCTGGTCCCAAGCTGCAACCTGGACACTCCTATAGCTAGATGCCTGTGGTGTGCAGTGGCTCCCCAGCCCGAGGCCTTTGCGGAGGCTGGGCTCATCCCACTCACCTAGGCCTGGTGAAGGGGGAAGGGAGGAGGGCCAAAGGTATGGGGCAAGGGAGGTTGAGGAGAAAGAAGGAAGACAGAGACTACAGCACTCCATGGTCAATGGCATAAAAGAGGGCCGGCTACCTGTTGTCAGGGCCACTATCACAACCTCCTGCTACTCCCATGCATGGGAGGGGCAGGGCTGGGCCTGGGTGCTACCTGGGAGGGGCATCCATCCATAATCTGGATCCAGGCCCCACCTGTGCCCCTTCCCTTCTGGAACTCCCACCCTCACCCGCTTCTCTCTGCTGGGTTCAGTCTTTCCGTCGGGGAAACCTGTGGCACTGTTTGTCTAGGTAAAATCAGGGCCCCGGCTTTATTCTGGGAAGCTCTGAATAATAATTACTAGGGAGAAGAGGGAGGAAGCAACGCGGTAAATCAAGAAAGGACTGGGCGCTGATGAGGTCCCCGCCACTGTGTTGTCACTGAGCTGTTGTGGTGCTGCTGTCAGCACACCCGGGCCCACCCAAACCTTTCCATTTCTTACCTACCTTTGGTCTCATTCATTCGCATCTAGAAATGTATTCAAATGAAAAACAATCCAGGATATAGGCATATGTTAATTTTCAGGGATGTTTAGCAAGGCTATTTGTGGTAGAAAAATTGGAAGCTACATAAATAACTAACAATAGGAGACTGATTCTAAATCATGGAAATTCGTTTAGTAAAACTTTTTTTTTTTTTTTTTTTTTTTTTGAGACAGAGTCTAGCTCTGTGACCTGGGCTGGAGTGCAGTGGTGCAATCTCGGCTCACTGCAACCTCTGCCTCCCGGGTTCAAGTGATTCTCCTACCTTAGCCTCCCAAGTAGCTGGGATTACAGGCGCCCACCACCACGCCCAGCTATTTTTTGTATTTTTAGTAGAGACGGAGTTTCACTGTGTTGGCCAGGCTGGTCTCAAACTCCTGACCTCAAGTGATCCCCCCGCCTCAGCCTCCCAAAGTGCTGGGATCACAAGCATGAGCCACCGTGCTCGACCAGAATTTTTTTTTTAGACAGGGTCTCACTCTTTGCCCAGAATGCAGCACAGTGGCATGATCATGACTCACTACAGTCTCCAGGTCCTGGAATCAACCAATCCTCCTGCCTCAGCTTCCTGAGTAGCTGGGATTACAGATTCATACCACCACTCTTGGCTAATTTGTGTGTGTGTGTGTGTGTGTGTGTGTGTGTGTGTGTGTGTGTGTGTGGAGATGGGGGTCTCTCTGTGTTGCCCAGGCTGGTCTTGAACTCCTGGGCTGAAGCCACCCTTGCGCCTCGGTCTCCTGAAGTGCTGGGATTGTAGGTATGGGCCACCACACCCAGCCTTTTGGTAGAATTTATTGCGCACATTTAAAGTCATTTTAAGGGAGAATATTTATGATTGGCAGAAAATGCTCACTATAGGCCAGGTGCGGTGGCTCACGCTTATAATCCCAGCACTTTGGGAGGCCGAGGCAGGTGGATCACTTGAGTCAGGAGTTCAATGCCAGCCTGGCCAACATGGTGAAAGCCTGTCTGTACTAAAGATACAAAAATTAGCTGGGCGAGGTGGCCTGTGCCTGTAGTCCCAGCTACTTGGGAAGCTTGGGAAGCTGAGTGGGGAGAATTGCTTCAACTCCGGAGGCAGAGGTTGCAGTCAGCTGGGATCATACCACTGCACTCTAGCTGGGCAACAGAGGGAGGCTCCATCTCAAAAAAAAAAAAAAAAAGCCCACTATATATTGAGTAAGGAGAAAGCAGTTTACAAAACAGGTTTTGGTGGGCTTCAGAAGAAAACAGGGAGACATAATATGGATGGGCAGAGACAGGAAAGTGGTATCTCTAGGTAGCTGGCTGCTAGGAATAAATTTTATGCCATGTTATTTTTGCAAAGATAAGAGACAAAAGGATATGTTTTAAATTGCGGGGGTGGTCAGCAGTTCACTCACCGGTGCTTGTGGGCTTTGTTCCCTCCCTGGAAAGGGACGGAGAATTCCACATCCAGAGGGAGCCCTGCCGTCCATGGTTCTGAGCTTGAAGTCACTAGGACTTCTTTCAAACTTGTGTGCCGAGGAGACTCCGATGTTGGCCTCAGTTCCCAGGCTGAACTCAGCAGCTCAGCCCATGAAAACTTCTGTATTGAGACAAAGGAAAGGATCTGTCAGAAAGCAACACCTATTGTCCTGAACTTGACACTAAGAAAGAGGACAAGTGATAAAGAAACTGAAGACAAGTGGTAGAGAGAGGTGTAACATTCCAGCCCCTCAACCTAGAAATGTTAGTAGAATCAACAACAGCTTAATAGACCAAGAGTCAGAATCCCCCAATGAAGATTCTTCATAAGAAAAAAGAAAGAAGACAGGGATATAACTCATCAGCAGCTGCAGGGCAGGCCATGCAAGACGGGGGAAAGAACAAAAATGTTCCAAAAAATCAAAATTGGAACTCTGAACTTTTCAGGTCCCAGCTTACTTTTTAAATCTCAAGCTAATCAGAACTTTGCCAGGGCCAAATGTAGTGAACCTCCATCACCAAGTGTTCTTCCCAAACCACCAAGCTGTTTCCTTTAATTCTTCCGATAAGGCAATAATGACATTTTAACTTAAAACCTTACTTAAAGTACAGGTACAAAATAAGATAAAGTACTAATGTTTACATTTAGCTATGTTTACAGATAGTTGTCAACTGGTCTAAAACAAATACACCAAGGGATTAATGTATTAGTGTAGAACTGTTAATTAGTATAAAAAATAAAATTGACTTCATCTCATTTGTTTTATGTGTTGGGTGCACTGTGATGTAATGATAGCATCAGTGCAACTTAAAGTAACTAAATTAAAAATTGTACTAACTATTAAGGGTTCTCAAATGAGTTTTTTTTTTTTTTTTTTTTTTTTTTTTGAGACAGAGTCTTGCTCTGTCACCCAGGCAGAAGTGCAGTGGTGCAATCTTGGCTCACCGCGACCTCTGCCTCCTGGTTTCAGGTGATTCTCCTGCCTCAGCCTCCTGAGTCACTGGGATTAAAGGCGTGCACCACTACGCCCAGCTAATTTTTATATTTTTTGTAGAGACGGGGTTTCACCATGTTGGCCAGACTGGTCTCAAACTCCTGACCTCAAGTGATCCGCCTGCCTTGGCCTCCCAGAGTGCTGAGATCACAGGCATGCACCACTACACCCAGCCTCAAATGAGTAACTTTTAAGTGAAACCATTCAAGTTTAGATTTGGGGACTAGCAAGGGCATCAACTTTTTCTATTGAATGTTGGGGGAAAATAGTAATATAAGATTATTATTCATGGATAATAGATTGCTGAAAGTGAATCAGATTGTAAACATCTAGCTAAGACACAGGATTAAGAAGTAGGTAAACTTCTGAAAGTTCAGTATACTAGAAGCACTCAAACCAGTAATATGCCAACAACCTGATGCACTGCCAAAAGAAAATGTGAAGTTTTCCTAATAGTTGCATTTTAGTAAATTGTACAGTGGTGAAACTGGAAAGGGCACTTGGGGTTTATTAGAACGAGGCAGAGTATACCCCAATGTCCCTTTCTCTAAATGCAATGGATAGGTGTCTGCCAACAAATACACCAAAACCTTTTTTTTTTTTTTTTTTGAGATGGAGTCTCCCTCTGTCGCCCAGGCTGGAGTGCAGGGGCACGCTCTCTGCTCTCTGCAAGCTCTGCCTCCCGGGTTCATGCCATTCTGCCTCAGCCTCCTGAGTAGCTGGGACTACAGGCGCCCACCACCATGCCCGGCTAATTTTTTGTATTTTTAGTAGAGACGGGGTTTCACCGTGTTAGCCAGGATGGTTTTGATCTCCTGACCTCATGATCCGCCCTCCTCGGCCTCCCAAAATGCTGGGATTACAGGCGTGAGCCACCGCGCCCAGCCCAAAACCATTTAAAAAAAAATAAAACATCATTTAACGGTCACTCAATAGCTTTCAAAATACATTTTTATGGCTGGGCACGGTGGCTCACACCTGTAATCCCAGCACTTTGGGAGGCCGAGGCAGGCGGATCCAAGGTCAGGAGTTCAAGACCAGCCTGACCAACATGATGAAACCCCATCTCTACTAAAAATACAAAAATTAGCCAGGCACAGTGGCACATGCCTGTAATCCCAGCTTACTCAGGAGGCTGAGGGAGGAGAATCGCTTGAACCCAGGAGGCAGAGATTGCAGTGAGCCAAGATCTCGCTACTGCACTCCAGCCCAGGCAACAGAGCGAGACTCCATCTCAAAAACAAAACAAAACATTTTTATATTATGGCACTGCCTAAGCTATTCTGATAGTAATACGACCTCATCATTTCTGCAAAGCTTGCCTTGGGGAGAGGAAGCTTGCTTTGGAGAGTTGTATAATGTGAAAGTTTTAAGTAACTAGGGAAGAAAGAGCCATGTAAATACATGTAATAAACTTGTAGCATATGTAAAGTTTTCTTGGCCTTTATCCTACAAAAACGGAATATTTTAGTATGAATTTGCTGAACATAAAAGAGTGTGGACTTTTTTTTTATAGTATGGTCTAATTTTAAAGGTCCAAAATAATTTTTTTGTTTTTTAAATCACTTTATTCTGGCCGGGTGCGGTGGCTCACGCCTGTATGTAATCCCAGCACTTTGGGAGGCTGAGGCGGGCAGATCACGAGGTCAGGAGATCAAGACCATCCTGGCTAACACGGTGAAAGCCTGTCTCTACTAAAAATACAAAAATTAGCCAGACATGGTAGCACATGCCTATAGTCCCAGCTACTCGGGAGGCTGAGGCAGGAGAATTGCTTGAACCCAGGAGGCAGAGGTTGCAGAGAGCCGAGATCACGCCACTACACTCTAGCATGGGCAACAGAGCCAGACTCCGTCTCAAAAACACAAACAAAAAACAGAACTTTATCTTAAACTAAAGCCTGTTGCCAGGCACAGTGGCTCACACCTCTAATCCCAGCACTTTGGGAGGCCGAGGCAGGCAGATCACTTGAGGTCAGGAGTTCGAGACCAGCCTTGCCAACATAGTGAAACCCCATCTCTATTTTTTTTTTTAGATGGAGTCTCGCTCTGTCACCCAGGCTGGATTGGAGTGCAGTGGCACAATCTCGGCTCACTGCAACCTCTGCTTCCCAGGTTCAAGCAATTCTCCTGCCTCAGCCTCCCAACTAGCTGGGATTACAGGCACCCACCACCACGCCCAGCTAATTTTCGTATTTTTAGTAGAGACCTGCCTCGGCCTCCCAAAGTGCTGGGATTACAGGTGTGAGCCACTGCACCTGGCTGATAATTTGCATTTTTAACTGCTTCCCAGGTGATGCTGATGCTGATGGTCCAGGAACCACACTTCCAAGAATCACGGAAACAAAGCCTATATTCAACAACAAAATTTGCATAATTCTGTCTCCCTTTTATCTCAAATAACAGCTTAAAGGAAAGAAAATAGATTAAGTATCATCCAGAATACACATAATGTCATTTTATTTAATTCTCACAACACTCTACAACATAATTGTTACATCATTTTGTGGAGGAGGATGTTACATCTCAGAAATTAAGCAACTTGCTCAACATTATACAGTAAGGAAGGGGTGAACAAATGTGTTTGACTTCAAAATCTACATTCTCTGTTATACCTTGTTGCTTCTAACGATGTTTAGCCAGCATAATTGTATTAGCCCAGAATTTTAACTTCATTCTACTTTCTATGTCGTGGTCTGTCTTCTACTTTGTTGTAGTCTATTTTAAAATTTTTGTTATAAACTGGTTCAAATTATCTAAAGAAGGCCAGGCACGATGGCTCATGCCTGTAATCCCAGCACTTTGGGAGGCCGAGGCAGGCAGATCACTTGAGATCAGGAGCTGAAGACCAGCCTGGCCAACATGGTGTATTATAATACACAATAAAAGATGGCTATTAAAATTATAACTTGGGGCCGGGCCAGGTGGCTCACGCCTGTAATCCCAGCACTTTGGGAGGCCGAGGCAGGCGGATCACGAGGTCAAGAGATCGAGACCATCCTGGATAACACGGTGAAACCTCATCTCTACTAAAAAAATCCAAAAAAATAGCTGGGCCTGGTGGCAGGTGCCTGTAGTCCCAGCTACTCAGGAGGCTGAAGCAGGAGAATGGCGTGAACCTGGGAGGCGGAGTTTGCTGTGAGCCGAGATCGCGCCACTGCACTCCAGCCTGGGCGACAGAGCAAGACTCCGTCTCAAAAAAAAAAAAAAAAAAATTATAACTTGGGGGAAGTGTAAACCACACTAACCACATGACAAAAGACATTATGAAGAAACACATCTTACTGCTCACCGGTAGCATAGGTCATTGTTCCTTAGGAACTGGTCCACCATATTCTCCACTCGCACAAACCAGCTGGGCACTGCTTTGTAAACGAGGGGAGTGTCTCTCACATCGCCAAGTACTAACCAATAACTGTATCACATACCTCTAATACATATAAATTCAATTCTCTCACTCTCCTGTATAAACACAGAACCCCATCTCTCTATCAGAGACACATATACTACATTCCCAGAATATATAACCCTAATAACCACTTACTGAAAAATACAAGCACAAAGCTCCACAAAACATTCATCCAAACTGCCATGCCCTTGAACACACACACACACTCAATACTCATGGAGTTCCCTACATGCCCTAAATATACCTGCGATTAACTAACACGCCACAAATATGCAAACATGCCACCTCATATCCCCAAATACACATCCAGTCCCACAATACCTGCACATATGTAATCACACCTCTAAATGCTCACACAGAAATAACTCCTCCATTTTCCAAGACACGGAATCATACAAAGTCCACCTCACAACTGCACACATTCATTCTACCAGTCCCCCAATAGTCATGGATCTGCCCTCACACATTGAAATGGCCATACACAACCCCTGAAAATCGTGAAAAGAAACACACACAATGATGCAACATATCCTAAGCACACAAATGGTCTTCCTACATTCCCCAAATATGTAAACCACAGTGTACATCCACAAAAATAGACACAAGCACTTTCTCTATTATTGCCCACATGCACAACAAGATAATTCTTCCAGATCTGCCAAACATTAGACAAATACAAATCCCTAACATTCATTTCAGAAAACTTATGGAAAATACATCTTCACAACCCAAATAATAAATATCGAACCCCAATTCTTCTTGTATACACATATTACACCTCATATCCTCCAAATATAAACACTCACACCTACACACTCTCACAAAAGCAGTTATGAATAGTTATGAATGACCTTCTTTACTTTTCTTTTTTCTTTTTTTTTTTTTGAGATGGAGTCTCGCTCCTACCTTGAAGTGCAGTGGCGTGATCTCCTCTCACTGCAGCCTCTGCCTCCCGGGTTCAAGCAATTCTCCTGCCTCAGCCTCCTGAGTAGCTGGGACTACAAGTGCATGCCACCACGCCTGGCTAATTTTTGTATTTTTAGTACAGATGGCGTTTCGCCAAGTTGGCCAGGCTGGTCTTGAACTCCTGACCTGAAGTGATCCGCCCACCTCAGCCTCCCAAAGTGCTGGGATTACAGGCATGAGCCACCATGCCCAGCCCAATTATGACCTTCTTTAATCTGCAATCTCCACACAGACACCACCAACCCAGACAGGTGAATACATATTAGATTCTCACGAATTAAATACGCAACAAATTCCAAACTAAGCATTCATATAAACACATTTTCACATACACACAGCCACCTCCACAAATCTCACACCCCCCAAAATGCAAAACAAATCTTTCTCACATTCTCAAGTACACACACTGACCAACTGCCCAAGACGCACACGTGTGTGCAGTAAATTTTAGATATAATACATGTGTAGTCTACAATTTACGAATAATAATATACACTACTTTTTATTTAAATTCCACATAAGTAAGCGATTCTCATAGAAGCTTTTCTTGACTTTGGCCACACTCTTGCTTCCACAACCAACTTGTGGAACAAGTTGTGAACAGACTATGAGTAAAGGCCTGTTCTTCCACTTTGCAGCTGCTCGTATCATTGACAAACGAGCGTATTAGAGCATGCATGCTGGCTGATCATTCTGATTAAGGCAACAAGCTTCACAACTCACTCAATGAGGTCGTCCGTGAGAACTTCACTGATTTTACGAGGACAGGAGCTACTTCTTTGCTGAAATGCATCACGGTTTCAACTGCTGAGGTTTTCCTCAACCTTTTGCATTGTTTGGAATGTGAGCAGCACGGCCGAGACAAACTTTGGGGTTCCCACTGCATTGTTAAACCTCCCCCTTCACTTCAAGGCCAGGCGAGCAAGGGAAAGGAGCGCGGCCTGGGCGTCCCGCAGGGCCCCACTAAGGACCGCTCCCGCCTTGAGCGCAGCCACAGGCCCTCTCTGGCCACAAGGATGGGGTCGCCCCGCAGACACTGGTGACCAGCGGAAGCATGACCAGGAGGCGATTACCTTCTAATCACAAATAACTTTATTTTTAGGTAACACCACGGAGGACGCCATGAGAGCTAAGGCCGTTGGGTAACCGCCCTTTCCGCTCGCGCTGCGTCGTCTCCCTGCCCCGAACCACCGGCAACCGATGCTGGGAGCGGTTGAGGGCGGCGGCTGCGCGCTGGAACCCCGCCCGCCTCGAGGCTCCTGCGCAGGCGCGCGGGGCAGGCCTGGAGCCCACCCTGGGAGGGCCCCGCAGGAGATGGGGAAATGGAGGGACGCTGCACCTGGGCGCTTTCTGGGGCCAGGCGACGCCTTCTCCTTGGAGCCTCCAAGACCGTCCCTCCTAGAAACGAGAGAGTCTGACCGGGCGCAGTGGCTCACGCCTGTAATCCCAGCACTTTTGGAGGCCGAGGCGGGTAGATCACCTGAGGTCAGGGGTTCGAGACCAGCCTGGCCAATATGGTGCAATCCCGTCTCTACCAAAAATACAAAAATTAGCCAGGCGTGGTGGCGTGCACTTGTAGTCCCAGTTACTTGGGAGGCTGAGGCAGAATTGCTTGAACCCAGGAGGCGGAGGCTGCAGTGAGAGGAGATCACACCACTGCACTTCAAGGTGGGAGCAAGACTCCATCTCAAAAAAAAAAAAAAAAAAAACTAGTACAGAAGCAACTCACTGACTTGAGTTTGTAGTAGCTCCAGAACAAACTTTCATCATCAGATCCTTTCTGCTCATTTGCAGGATTCCTACCGTCTGTCTCCACGTGATGACACTGAAGAGCCTTCACGTCTATGACGGCCTAGGGCCTCAAGTGCAGAGACTGAGAGCTCTGCCAGACACAGCATGGAGCCGCCATTCCTCTACTGTTCAGTGATTGGGTGGAAGAGCATCTGTCCTCTGAACAGGGGATCCAAGCCCTGAGATGATGTTTCTCAGCAGTCAGTGTGGCCCAGGACTTTCTGTGGGCATGCTCAGAGAGCAGGGGCCAGAGGACTTTTAGCCACCACCTTCTATGGCCAGTCTTCACAAATTACCTTTGGCTAATTTGATTGTCTCTCCTCCTGGGGTCTAGGACTTCAAACACATACAGAAGCGATTGCAGAATTGAAACAAGACACTTCCACAATATACTTTTTGTATCAGTGGCTCAGAAAAAGACTCATTCAAATCCTGTATCAAAGCCATGTGTGAGCATCTTGAGAAAGCATTGACTGACCAACTTGACAAGGGAGGAAGCAAACAAGAATTCTGCCCTTCTTCAGTGCCTGAGTGTGATATTTTGCCTCAACATCCCTCTTAGATGAAGTTACTGATTGAAAATCATTTCAGTTTTTGCCCCATGATAAAAGATCGAGTCCTCAGAAAGATCTCCAAAGCATTTACTGTTTGTTTGGTTTGGTTTTGGTAAGTTTACCATGATTTTGCTTGAATTGCTCTCCGTTGATCTTCTCAGCTAAGATCGAGGTAGAGTTGCACAGCAGAAGAGGGCTGCATGTAAGGAGGCAGCTCTGTCTCGGAGGACAAAAGGCCTGGGAGCATCCAGACAGGCAGTCACTGTGTGGAGGTCATTCCCCTCCCAGTGGCCACTGTGGAGGCATTTCATAGAAATGCTCGCTGGACCATTCAGTTTTAGAGTTGGGACAAAACCGAGAACTCATGAGGATATTGGACAGGAGTTAGGAAATGACTTTTTCACACAACCCAGGCGAGGAGGGGGAGAACCCTGGGCTTGAGACTTGCAATCCACTGCCTGCCCCTGCAGTGTGGCCCCTGTCACGTTTTCTGCAACTCTGCCTTCTTGAGTCCAAATGTCTTCGAAAGGGGCAAATGCTTCTTAAGTGCCAACAGGGTGTGTTTCAGTGAATGTTCACAGTGTGCACTGGTCCGGCTGAAGGCCTCTTCCCTTCCCCAACACCCACCCATCAGTGCAAAAGACTGCTGCCCAGCAGGGAGTGACATCTGTGTCTCAGATTTTCTTGCTGTGCTCTGAGTACTCACTCCTCATCTCCTTTGACCAGTTTCCTAACACTCCCCTTGTTCACAACACAGAACATGAGTGCTCTTTCCTGTCATTTTGACGCTGACAAACAGCAATTCTCTGTGTGAAAATGAGAATGAAGATTTTTTTAAAGACAGGCTACAATAATTCCCATGCTGAGAACCACATGTGATGACACTTGTGTTGAAGATGAGGACAGCAACGAGCTGAGAGACTCCAGCCAGGATTCACACATGCGAGGGGATGCATGAGAATGGGGATGGGACATTGGTGGTTAGCATCCTTGCTTGTCTCAGAATGGACGTGGGTTGTGGATTTCTAACTCCTGGAGAAACCAGAGTTCTAGGAATTGTAAGCCACTTTATGTTAGGAAAGAAAAAGACGGTGTTCTGCTCTCCTGTCCCTTAAAACTGTGCGTACTGCCACTAAACCTGGAAGCTGAGAACGGTATAATGGCTACTCCTGACTTCCTTTCATCAAATCAGCCTGCTATTGTTTTCTGCAATGGTTGTGGTGCAGAATCTTTTTGTGGTGCAGCCAAGATTCACACTTGAGTCTCCTTACTGCAAGTTCGCACTCTCACAGTGGAGAGTTAACAATGATTGCCTAATATGTTACACTTTTTTGGGAAGAGTTACCAGATAAAGTGCAAGATCCCAGTGAAATGTGAATAGCACAGATAAAGGACTGATTTTTTTTTTTGTAAAAGTGTACTCTAAATGTCATATGGATCATAATTATAGTAAAAACTAATTCACTGTTTATCTTCAATTCAAATTCCACTTGGTATTCTTTATTCATACTTGCTAAATCTGGCCACTATGTTCTTTCATGTATTTTTAATTTTAAAAAACAGTCCAACATCTCATTCTAGCAATTTACCTACAGAAATAAAGAGAGGAACCACATTACTGGGACAAATACAGTCACTGCAAATATCAGAAGAATACTAGAACATATTAATATATTAATTTTTACCCCCCAAAAGACTGAAAATATTTTTAGACAGCAAAAATAGCTTCATTATGCTTTTGATTGCATAATATATCTCTGGAAAGATGAAAAAGAATCAGATAACACCTATTTCCTCCAGGAAAGAAAATGTGGTGGCCAGAGAAAAGAGGTGGGAGGAAGCCTGGTCATTGCCTATTCCACTGTGCACAATTTGAATTTGGAACCATGCAAAAGTATTGCTTAGTTAAGTTAAAATCATGTAAAAGATACAAAATAAACATTTAACACCAGCACAATATGCTGGGAAACAAAATGAAAGGATTTCTGGTCTCGGTGCTGTAGGTCACATAGCCACTCTTTCCTGGACTGAGTCTTCCTAAGAAAGGGGACGGGAAGTAAGGCTGGCCTACTGGTGTGGACAGATTCCAGCAACATACATGACCTGGGGGCACAAGGACTGCTTCCTAAACAATGATGAGCACACAGCCACCTAATAGCCTGGATCAGCTGAGGCCATTCTGATTTCAAACACTCAGTCCCCTTGCCTTCCTAAGAACCCCTGTGTTTCTCAGACTGAAAACGTGTTCTGAATTTTGTTAAGTAAGTGTGGCCCCTGTTGAAATTCATCAAGAGTGGGAAAGAGCCAAAGTGGGAAGAAGCATGGGTTGATTGGCACAAAAGTAGGTCTGTTGATAAAGAATGGAAGTAAAGGGGACATCAGGTAGAAGCTTTTGCTGTGAGTCAGAAGGACAATTTAAAAGTTGCCTAAAGAGGCGCACACTGTCTGTGTTGCTGCCGTCCAGTTGGAAGGGAACCTCAGGTTCTTGCCTACTGGCCAGAGCCCTTCACAGAATGTCCCCCACCCCCGCCAAGCCCGGCTGCCCACTGCCCCTCCCCCTCTGCAGAATGTCTGGGGTCCTGTGTTCCAAACCTGTTTATATGCAAATTATCCCTGCTCCACTTGGACTCAGGAGGATCTGCTGAGTCAGGTCACTCTCTGGGTCCTGCCCTTGACTTTTTTCATTGCGGAAGCTGCCAGACAGTGGTGGTCAGTGCCCAGCCTGAGGGGATGGCTTCAAATGGAGGTGAGCCTGTAGGGATGGGGCATTATCCGAGCCTGCCTTGCCTCAACTCCTTGGGAATTCAAATTTGAACTGTCCCTGGGGACAGCTTATAGGGCTGATGTTGAGGGAGGGAGCACTGGATGTCCCCAAGGACATCACACCTGGGGATGGCCATGGCACCCTGAGTCTGTGGTTAGGGAGGAGGGCTCCTTAGAGGTGGACCAAGATGCCTGGGGGAATACACCGTGTAGTGGAAAGGATGGAGAGGATGGGTTGATCCTTTCTAGAGGGGGACAGGTCACGTCATTGTGTTTGTAGGGAGTGGTGGGATCGTGTTGTGCTGGTGGCCCAGGGAGAATGACGGGCAAGCCTGAGCCCTGTGCCATGTCTTCAGGCACCTGGAAGGTGCCCTTCCATAGTGTTTAGAGGGATTTGGACTGGAGTTTTCTAGTTCTTAGAGAGGAGTGGGGAGAAGTGGTCTCAGCCAGAAAACTGTTGGGTGGGTTGGCTGTGACAGAGCATGTAGTGACAGCCTCTGGGTGGGCAAGGCTGGGGGCCACTGTAACTGCCACAGCCCAGAGCCTCTCAGCTTCCTCCCCAGAGATGGCTTCTCCATCAGTTCAGGTAGCTGTTGGCTTTGATTTAACAGGGGTGGGGGCAGAATGGGGAAGTTCAGGCAACACAGGGCCTGGGTTTCCTGAGTTGTTCTGAATTGTTTGCCCTTTGGTGGAAGCTCAGGTCTTCAGACCCACTTCCTCTCGTCAGCTAGCTCATGGCCCGTCCTCTGTACTTTGTGTTACTGTGGAGGTGAAGAATTTGCTCCTGTTCCATTTATACTACCTCATGAACGGGCGACAGGTGTGGATTCTTGCTGGTTCTCAGTGGAAGGGTCTGAAAAGGCTGGTTTCCTTTTCAGTAGAGGAAGGAGAGTAGCGCACAAATAGGAAGACAGTCCTATTATTATTCAAATGAGGATGTGTGTCCTGACTGATGAGGTGCATGTGCTGTATCCCTTATTCCCCTTGACTAGAGACTGCATGAGGTCCTAGTGAACAGGGATGAGTTCCAGACAACTTTGCCTCACCTGGCCTGTGGCCCAAGAACCCCTGGTTCTTCATTGGTCCCTATGTTCAGTTACTGGGAGCTCAAAGGAGAAGGACCAGAGATGGGCTCCCTGTCCCACTATTTAGTGTAACATGACTAGCAGCTGTGAAAATCCCTGGCCGGGCGCGGTGGCTCACGCCTGTAATCCCAGCACTTTGGGAGACCAAGGCATGTGGATCACGAGGTCAGGAGTTCAAGACCAGCCTGACCAATATGGTGAAACCCCCGTCTCTACTAAAAATACAAAAATTAGCTGGGCATGGTGGCGGGCGCCTGTAATCCCAGCTACTCAGGAGGCTGAGGCAGGAGAAGTGCTTGAACCTGGGAGGCAGAGGTTGCAGTGAGCTGAGATCGCACCACTGCACTGCAGCCTGGGTGACAGAGCGAGACTCCATCTCAAAAAAAAAAAAAAAAAAAAAAGAAAAAAAAGAAAATCCCTAGACACCTCCCCTGATAGCCCTGCTGCTCACCATTTGCTGGCTGTGTTCTAGTCATGTGCAGCTGTTGCTGGCTACACAATGACAATATCTCAGGGGACTCCACCACTGCTTCTCAGATCTGCTCCCTGGGAACTGAGCTTCCTGAGTGGCAACTGGGACCACTGAGCACTGAGGAATGGGTGGCCTGAATCTGACCCCTATTTAACACTTGTGTGGGTGGTGCCAGGACAATCACTTGCATGCTGGGCGTGATGTGTTATGGGTTATCTTCAGGGTTCCTAGGGCGCTGGCTTGGGTGAGTTTCCATCCAGTGGTTTTCTTTTTTTTTGAGACGGAGTCTCGCTCTGTCACCCGGGCTGGAATGAAGTGGCACGATCTCGGCTCACTGCAGCCTCTGCCTCCTCGGTTCAAGCAATTCTCCTGTCTCAGCCTCCTGAGTAGCTGGGATTACAGGCACGCACCATCAGCTAATTTTTGTATTTTAGTAGAGACGGGGTTTCACCACGTTGGCCAGACTGGTCTTCAACTCCTGACCTCAGGTGATCCACCCGCCTGGGCCTCCCAGAGTGCTGGGATGACAGGCATGAACCAGCACGCCCGGCCTATCCAGTGGTTTTCTTTTGTTGTGTTGAGCTAGGAAAGAAAGGGGTTTACAAGAGCTTCAGGGAAAGGAAGACTGAAGAGGAGATGGGGCCATAATATTTGGAAACTTCTGGTTTCCTGTCGGCCTTCTGAATGCCCCTCACCTGCTGCTGAGCACACTGAGAGCCACCAAGCCACCGAGAGACTCATCCCTGACCCATGGCTTGGGAGATGCCTGTGAGGCTGGTGCAGTCTGCCAGGGACACCCGAGGGAGACCCTTAGAGACAGCAAAGGCTTGGCTGTTTCTTCTTGGCAGACAAGGGTCAGGGAGTCTTGGTGACTGGCGCCAGGCTCTCTAGTGGAGCGACTCTGCCGTGGAGGAACAGAGCATCTGATGCACACTCAGGGACACTTGCAAGCTGCAGAGTTTCCCTGTCACATGCCCTCAGCTGTTGGGACTCCCCTGATTCCCCAGTGACTAGTGTGGACCTGGAGACCCCAGCTCATTCACCTCTTTCCTTTGTCTCCACAGCATACCCAGTGCTGGGACCCGGCGTGACCGTGAACCCTGGCACCTCCCTGTCTGTGTTCACGGCTCTGCCCTTTGCCACACCCGCTCCCGGCCCAGCACACAGGCCGCCCCTCGTGACTGCAGTGGTTCCTCCAGCCGGCCCTCTGGTGCCCTCTGCCTTCCCCAGCACCCCTCTAGTGGCAGGACAGGATGGCCGCGGCCCGAGTGGGGCCGGGACTTCCAACGTCTTTGTCCAGATGAGGACAGAAGTGGGGCCTGTGAAGCCCCCTCAGGCACAGACCTTGATCCTAACTCAGGCCCCCCTCGTCTGGCAGGCTCCAGGCACCCTCTGTGGAGGTGTCATGTGTCCACCTCCCCTACTCCTGGCAGCTGCTCCTGGGGTGCCCGTTACATCTGCCCAGGTGGTTGGGGGCACCCAGGCCTGTGAGGGAGGCTGGTCCCATGGCCTTCCTCTTCCACCACCACCACCGGCTGCCCAGGTGGCCCCCATCGTGTCCCCAGGGAACGCTGGGCCATGGCCACAAGGGGCTCATGGAGAGGGCAGCCTGGCTCCCTCCCAGGCCAAGGCCCCGCCGGACGACTCCTGTAAACCCAAGAGTGTCTATGAGAACTTCCGACTCTGGCAGCACTACAAGCCCCTGGCCCAGAGGCACCTTCCCCAGAGTCCTGACACTGAAGCGCTTTCCTGCTTCCTCATGTGAGTGTCCTCAGGGCGCCGGAGCTTGTCCTGCAGCTCACTCATAAAGAGGCTGCTGGATGGACAGGAGGTCACACTGTTCAGGGGAGCTTGCAGGGTGGTTGTGAGGGTGATGGGTTGTGCTATGGGAAGGTACATTTTCAGCAACATTAATCTGGCTGCGGCTCAGGACAGACTGTCAGGGGCCTCATGTCAACTGCCTGTCACTGTCCCGTGAGTCCAGCCAATCCTTAATTTTTTTTTTTTTTTTGAGATGGACTTTCACTCTTGTTGCCCAGGCTGGAGTGCAATGGCGCGATCTCAGCTCATCACAACCTCCGCCTCCCGGGTTCAAGTGATTCTGCTGCCTCAGCTTCCTGAGTAGTTGGGATTACAGGCATGTGCCACCATGCCTGGCTAATTTTGTATTCGTAGAGATGGGGTTTCTCCATGTTGGTCAGGCTGGTCTTGAACTCCCGACCTCAGGTGATCTGCCCGCCTCAGCCTCTCAAAGTGCTGAGATTACAGGCATGAGCCATCATGCCCCGCCCCAATACTTACTTTCTTTTCTTTTCTTTCTTTTTTTTTTTTTTGAGATGGAGTCTCACTCTGTCGCCCAGGGTGGAGAGCAGTGGCGCGATCTCGGCTCACTGCAAGCTCTACCTCCCAGGTTCACGTCATTCTCCTGCCTCAGGCTCCTGAGTAGCTGGGACTACAGGTGCCCGCCACCATGCCCGGCTAATTTTTTTGTATTTTTAGTAGAGACGGGGTTTCACCATGTTAGCCAGGATGCTCTCAATCTCCTGCCCTGGTGATTCTCCCGCCTCGGCCTCCCAAAGTGCTGCGATTGCAGGCATGAGCCACCGTGCCCGGCTTTTACTTTCAATAATTTTCACAACCATGTTTACAGAAGACCCAGGTCAGAGAGGGTTCTTGGTGTGACGTGAGCCACGGTTTGGGTTTAGGTCTTTTTTGTTTGTTTGTTTGAGATGGAGTCTCGCACTGTCACCCAGGCTGGAGTGCAATGGTGCGATCTTGGCTCACCGCAACCTCTGCCTCCTGGGTTCAAGCGATTCTCCTGCCTCAGCCTCCCAAGTACCTGGGATTACAGGCGCCCGCCACCATGCCCGGCTAATTTTTTTGTATTTTTTAGTAGAGACGGGGTTTCACTATGTTAAGCAGGCTGGTCTTGAACTCCTGGCCTTGTGATCCACCCGCCTCAGCCTCCCAAAGTGCTGGGATTGCAGACGTGAGCCACCGCACCCACCCTGGGTTTAGGTCTTTGAGTGTACACCCCAGTGCCTTCCCTCGAACTGAGTGTCAATGGCCAGGGGCACATCACATGGGGCTGGGGGGAGGAGCTGCAGGGCCCAGCAGAAACCTGGCACACACCCACACTCTTCTGCTGCGGTCCAGTTAGCACAGCGGTGGTGGAGCCTGCACAGGGGGATGGTCTTGGGACCCGCACTAGGGTCGATGCTGAGCAGGTATTTGCATCTTCACCGTCAATCCCCCCTAGAAAAAAGGACAATGGTGCTTCATTCAGAGGATGGCAAAGAGATGACTTGAGCTCACATATGACATACGTAGCACAGTGCCTGGCACATACTATGACACATTACATGACAGCAATTATGATTACTGTCCCCATTACTACCATTATCAGGACTAGGCCATCTAGGAGAGTGCTCCCCAAAGCCACGGGCTCCAGTGATAGCTCTGAGTGCACCACGAGCCCAGCAGCCCAGAGCCGTGGACTGTGGTGACTGTGAGGCAGCAACATCAGCATCTGGGAGAGTTTGTGGTTTCATTCCCAGTCCCTGCCTCTCTCCACCCCGCGGCACCTCTGTGACCCTGTGTTTCCCGCTGATGAGCAAACAGGAGCTTGAGCATATCCACCGTGCAACACACTGGCCGTTCCCCTAGGGGAGTCCCCTGCCTGGGGTGTAGGTGAAGGCGGCCCCATCTTCCTCCCCAACAGTCTCGCTGCCCCCACACCCTGGAACTGGTTGCATCCCCCCTTGGAGCGGAGTCCCGGTGCACTGGGGACCCTGATTCTTGGAGTGTAGCCGCCCCGGGCTCACAGGCCTTTGCCTTGGCTCCTGTGGGAATGTGGGAAGCTGTGCCTGGCTGCTTGCAGTGGCTTGGACACCGCTCTGCTTTGGTTCTGGACGTGTGCTCCTGCTCCTCAAGCTCCAGGACCCTGAGGCTGTGTCCCCAGGGGCTGCCTTGCTCCAGAGTCCCCAGGAAGCTGGTTAAATGCTCAGTCCTGTGGCCCAGGAACCTGCACTTTAACCCTCGCTCCCAGGTCATTCTGTGTGCATGGTGTCTCAGTCAGCTCAGGCTCTGCCGTAACGAATCCCATAGACTGGGTGCTTTATCAAGACACATTCATGTCTCCCAGTTCCAGAGGCCAGAAGTCCCAGATCAAGGTGACAGCGGATTGGGTGTCTGGTCAGGGCCCTCTTCCTGGCTGGAGAGAGCTGCCTCTGGCTGTGTGCTCTTGTGGCTGAGAGCAAGAGCCCTGGTGTCTCCTCCTGCCCTTATCAGAACTCGAATTCCATGACTGGGACCCATGCTCATGACCTGCTCTAACCCCGATTGCCTCCAAATACTGACACACTGGCACTGAGGGCTTCAGCACAGGAATGTTGGGGACACACATGTTCCACCCATAGCACTGAGTTCACTTGTCAACATCATAACACCGAGGACTTGAGGGGCAGTCGGAGAGGCCACTCAGTGGCTTCTGTTGATGTTGGATCTTGGGGGTGTGTCCTGGAGGCTGAGGAGCCCACATGGGGGAGAACAGGACAGGGACAGATGGCAGGACAGGTGTGGGGAGGACAGGAGCCAGGTGTTGGGACCAGGTGGGCTCGGGATGGAGGGTGGGCTTACAGACTGGGACTGACTGCACTGGTTTACAGCCCAGTTCTCCGATCCCTGGCCCGGCGGAAGCCCACCATGACGCTGGAGGAGGGACTGTGGCGGGCCATGCGGGAATGGCAGCACACGAGCAACTTTGACCGGATGATCTTCTACAAGATGGCGGAAAAGTGAGTCTGGGGTCCTGGGGGCGGGGCCCGTGTGGCGGGGTGAGAGTGAATGACAGAGGCCCGGTGGCCGTGGTGGCTTCTCAGCGTGGAGCATGAGGAGGGTGTGGACAAACACAGGATGCCCTGGGCCCCTGGCTCCCTCAGGAAGCTGCTCTTGCCACCTAGAGTGCTCTGGGGTCTCTGTCCCACCCTCTTGGGAAGCACCCCCTGCCTGGCCTAGGGCCAACCGCTGCCTTGACACTGGGGGTCATGGCGGGAGCAGCCAGCATCGCAGCCCAAAGGGGGTCTCCTCCAGCTGTGGGGATGGGGAGAAGGGGCGCTAGTGACTAAAGACAGAGTGGGGGGCAGGCTCCTCACAGCAGTGGCCAGAAGTCGGTTTTCTCCCATCCCAGCCTGGCCAGGGAGTTGGGTCAAGGGAGACCTGTACCTGGGACACCATGAGACCCCTCTCTGGCCTGACTGCCTTTGCTCCTGGGCAGAACCGTCCGTGAAGACAGACAGACAGCAGCCTCAGGGGAAACGGGCCCTGTCCTCTGGGCTCAGCTTTTGCTTCCTCCTGACCAGGGATCTCCCGGGCCTCGTGTCCCTGGGTTATCCTTCAGGGGCCCACAGTCCCAGCCTCAGGACTCCTGCATCTGGACATCATCCCTGACGCCTTCTGCCATCAACCCCACCCCCGGCCAGCTGATACCTGGAGGAGGGGTTCCCGGGACCCTCCTGGACCTCGTGGCCCTGACTTGAGTCAGGAAGCCCCATTGATGCCATGGGCTCTGCAGGGGCCGGGTGAGGGAGGGTGAGCCCAGAACTCTGGGAGCAGCTCCCTCCTGGGATTGGGGGATGGGTCCCAGTGAGGGCCTGGACAGCCCGCCGGAGGCACTCCCTCCCAACCCTGCCCTCGGCTGCTGCCTGGTCCTGGGGGGAGGGGGCCTGGACCCTCTCAGCACAGCCTGGGCCTCCTTCACCCCCAGGTTCCTGGAGTTTGAGGCTGAGGAGGAGATGCAGATTCAGAAATCGCAGTGGATGAAGGGGCCCCAGAGCCTGCCTCCTCCAGCCCCGCCGAGGCTTGAACCTCGAGGACCCCCTGCCCCTGAGGTGGTCAAGCAGCCAGGTACAGCTTCCCACATTCCCACAGGAGCCATGGCAAAGGCCAAAGGGGCCAAGGGAGGCCACTGTCCCCACACCCCATGCTTCCCTTCAAGAGG
Organism: Pan paniscus; assembly: GCF_029289425.2. Lineage (NCBI taxonomy): Eukaryota > Metazoa > Chordata > Mammalia > Primates > Hominidae > Pan > Pan paniscus. The sequence goes on from NC_073260.2 coordinate 45,126,226, forward strand.
GGGATTTGCTCCCTCCAACAGGACAGCTTCCAGGAGTGTATGTTGGGTATTGACCAGGTCAATACCTACTTCATGGGTGGCCCGTGATCACGAAGCAGGGTATTGACCGGGTCAAGTTTCCTACTTACTCTCTCCCCTTACCTGTCCAAAACTCCACGTATGCTCTGCCCAGGAAGCAGGGATGAGCGGGGAGAGTACACGGCATATCGGTGGCTCCAAACTTCCTCCCAAGCGATGCTGTCTCAGATGTGCCCCTCCTGCGGCGTCTCCTCCGGGGCGCTGTGGTTCAGGTGGTCCTGACCCAGCTGGGACCCACTTCACATCCCCAAGCCCTGCCCTCCCCTGTGTGGTGCAGGCAGGAGGAGCGGCCCTCACCACACCCATCCTCCTCCCTCTCTGCCTCAGTGTACCTTCCCAGCAAGGATGGCCCCAAGGCCCCGACTGCCTGCCTGCCACCACCCAGGCCCCAGAGGCCAGCGGAGACCAAGGCCCACCTGCCACCACCCAGGCCCCAGAGGCCAGCGGAGACCAAGGCCCACCTGCCACCACCCAGGCCCCAGAGGCCAGCGGAGACCAAGGCCCACCTGCCACCACCCAGGCCCCAGAGGCCAGCGGAGACCAAGGCCCACCTGCCACCACCCAGGCCCCAGAGGCCAGCGGAGACCAAGGCCCACCTGCCACCACCCAGGCCCCAGAGGCCAGCGGAGACCAAGGCCCACCTGCCACCACCCAGGCCCCAGAGGCCAGCGGAGACCAAGGCCCACCTGCCACCACCCAGGCCCCAGAGGCCAGCGGAGACCAAGGCCCACCTGCCACCACCCAGGCCCCAGAGGCCAGCGGAGACCAAGGCCCACCTGCCACCACCCAGGCCCCAGAGGCCAGCGGAGACCAAGGTCCCTGAGGAGATCCCCCCTGAAGTGGTGCAGGAGTATGTGGACATCATGGAGGAGCTGCTGGGGTCTCACCCTGGGGACACAGGGGAGCCTGAGGGACAACGGGAAAAGGGCAAAGTGGAGCAGCCGCAGGAAGAGGACGGGCTGACCTCAGACCCGGGCCTCCTGAGCTACATTGACAAGCTGTGTTCCCAGGAAGACTTTGTCACCAAGGTGGGCTTGCCTGGAGTGCTGTGGTCTATAGGATTCCAGGGGGTGGCACTTCCAGGTCCTTGGAATTAAGCTCTGTTCCTTAGCTACTCAGTAGTATGTGTATTTCTATGGATTTGAGTGTCTGTGTATGTGACTGTGTGTGTCTGCGTGTTGCTGTGTGTTTGTGTCTGTGATTTGTTACTGTGTCTTTGTCTGTCTGTGTGGGTGTGAGTGTGGAGTGTGTATGTTACCTGTGTCTGTCTTTTCCTGTGTTGTACATGGGTCTGTGTGTCTGTGTGTGGTTTGTGTGTCTCTGTCTGTATGTGTGTATGCTATGAGGTCTGTGGTCTGTGCGTGTAGCTGGTGGTCGCCATGATATGAAACAGCCCCAGGAGGGTGGGAATGGGGCCCTCCCCGCTTTCTGCATCTCCTCCGGGTGTCCTTGGCTCCAGGTTACTCCCTCCCCAGGAAGTTCACACCTTCTTCCTTCTGTTTCCAGGTGGAGGCCGTCATTCACCCCCGATTCCTGGAAGAATTGCTTTCCCCAGATCCACAGATGGATTTCTTGGCCCTAAGCCAGGAGCTGGAGCAGGAGGAAGGACTCACCCTTGACCAGGTAGAGCAGCGGAGGGAGGGGAACCCAGGTACTCCAGGGGCAGGAGGGACCCGGCACACAAGGCCCACCTGATTGTCTAAGCCCACCCTGCTGGGGATGCTCAGCTTCTTGGGGAGCCACTCCGGGGTGGGAAGATGCAGGTTCAGAGGGAGTAGGATGGAGAGGAGCCAGGGAGGGGAGTCAGGATGCAAGCTGCAGTGAGGCCCAACGGGATGCCCGGCAGATCCACAACCTCTCTCTTTGACACGAAGCCCAGCTGCCTCAGGCTTCCCTGCCTCCCACCCAAGTGCCCTGGTCTCCACCATTCTGGGCCCTGCTCACACCTGGGGCAGCGCCAGTAAGTGCCCCCTTTCCTTCCGCAGCTAGTGGAGAAGCGCCTCCTGTCCTCGAAGGAGAAACAGTGCGGGAGGGCAGCCCCTCGACATGGCACGGCCCGGTTGGACTCAAGTCCTTCTAAGTTTGCAGCTGGCCAAGAAGCAGCGAGAGAGGTCCCTGACCCCCAACAAAGGGTCAGCGTGGAAACCTCCCCACCCCAGACGGCTGCCCAGGACCCTCAGGGACAGGGCAGAGTGCGCACTGGCATGGCCAGGTCCGAAGACCCTGCTGTGCTTTTGGGATGTCAGGATTCCCCCAGGCTGAAGGCTGTCCAGCCAACCTCTCCTCCCCAGGACCACAGACCCACCTGCCCCGGCCTGGGGACCAAGGATGCCTTGGGTCTCCCTGGAGAGTCTCCTGTCAAGGAGTCACACAGGCTGGCTAAGGGGTCAAGTGAGGAGACGGAACTCCCTGGCATGGTCTATGTCGTGGGTTCCCACTACAGGCTGAGGCCCTGGAGGCTGTCCCAGAGCCCTGTCCCTTCCTCGGGCCTTCTCAGCCCAGGAGGGCGAGGACCCCAGGGAGCTCTTCAGTCTCCATCTGCTCAGAAAAGAGGCCTCAGCCCAGCACCCTCTCCCACCAGCAAGTCCAAGAAGCGACCTCTCTTTGGAAGCCCATCCCCTGCTGAAAAGACACCGCACCCAGGGCCTGGGCTCAGGGTCTCTGGGGAGCAATCCCTGGCTTGGGGGCTGGGTGGCCCCTCACAGTCTCAAAAGAGAAAGGGTGACCCCTTGGCCTCCAGGAGGAAGAAGAAGCGGCATTGTAGCCAGTAGGGGCCGCCATGGGGCAGACTCTCTGATGCCAGTCCCCAAAGGTGGGGGTCTGAACTCTCGGACCCTCATGGCACCCGGTGCCCCAAAGCAAAGGCTGCTTCTCCTCCAGTGCTGATCTTGCTGGGCCTTAGCTTTGGAGAGTAGGGGAAGGAGGGGAGGGAGGGGAGGGAGAAGGTGGCTGAACGGGGAGGGCAGGAAGGGAGGAAGGTAGGGGAGGGAGAGAGTGGCTGAATGGGGAGGGCGAGAAGGGAGGGCCTGGGGGGTGGGAAGCAGTGCCTTGGGGGCCTTCTGTGTAAATGTGAATAAATGTAGTTGTTTTGGAAAATGCTCTGAGGGCTGCTGCCTCTGCCCTTGGCGTTGTGCTGCTTTGTGGAGGGTGTCTGTGAGGCCTCAGGGCTGAGGAACTGGGAGAGGCCAGGCACTGGGAACCCACAGGGGCTGGCCCCACTCTTTCCTCCTGGTATAGGGGGCCCCTTCAGATGCTCCGGGGACTGACAGATGCTGAGGAAGCCCTGATCCCTCCCACCACCCACTCACAAGGCCCCGCCTGCTTTAGGGAGGCTTCTCGGGGCCTCCCATCATTATCAGTATCCCTGGAAAATCCTGGGATGGAGAGAGCTGGCTGGCTTTTGTTCTGCTCGGTGGGAGCTGAGGAGAAGGCAGCTGCCTGCAACATGGACATGGGGAGAGGCGGCCGCTCCTGCTTAACCCTCATCAGGAAGAGCACGGGCACTGGGCTGAGGGGAGACGTTGAGGTGACCGTCCACATGAGTGTGTTTGGGATATGATGAGGGGTGCAGAGCAGGGGAAGTCCCTCTGCCTGTTTCTGGGCAGGAGAGAGTCTTGTCCAACTGGCTGAAGCAGATGCTCCTTGCTGTGGCCACATGGAATGGCCTCAGGGGCCCTCAGGGTCTTGCATGGAGCCCCCCCCACAGCTATGATTCCCTTCCCATATGATGACTGAACTCATGTGGAATTGATGTAGACACAGATTTACATTGGCATCTAAAACAGTTCCCTCCCAACACACCATCACCAACGGGAATAAGCATGACCAGCCTGCCAGGCGCAAGGTGGGTGTGTCTGCTGGTCCCAGGGCCAGGGGAAGCTGGGGCCCAGGCCGAGAGGGGCCGAGGCTCAGTCGCCCTTCTGCCAGGCACAGACCCCAAGGGCAGAGCAGGGGCTGCCTGGGATGTGGCACTGGCTGTCTGGGAAGTGCCCTGAGAGTCGGGGGCCAGGTGTTCACTGAAGGGAGACTTCTGGAGTCTATGAGTGAGATGAGGACTGCATCAGGAGAGGGACTGAGGCTGGGGAGGATACTCTGCTTTTTCCCAGGTTGTCCTGTCCTCCCCATCTCTGCTGAACTCCCCTCACCCCATGTGGCTGACCTCTGCCCCCTTACCCCTAACCCACCTCTCAGAATCTCAGATCCCAGCATGGACAGGACCCAGCACCTGCCCTGGTTCCCTCCTGGCCAACACCTTCTTCTCCACAGTCTGAGTTCTGATTCCTCCCCAGGGCCCTTGTTGGCTCAGGACCACTGTGACTGCCAGAGCACTGGTCCCAGCACTGCCTGCATGCAGAGCTGTGGTCATGGTGCTGGGAGTTGGCCCAGCAGCAGAAGCTGATGGGGCAAAGCTCTCTGGTATATGGCGGCCTGGTCCCTCTGCCAAGTGACAAAGGGAGCCATGTTTGGGTTCTCTCTGGTCCCATCTGCCCACAGAACACAGCAGTCAGCCAGACAGATGCCTCTCTGCCCCATCCCTTCTGCTCCATGTGGGCAGTGTCGGAGGCCTGCCACCCGCTTTCGCCTTTGGGAAGGAGAGTTTATCTCGGCAGGGCTTCCCCAGCTGAGTGCACAACAGGCCCTTGGGGAAAATGTGGGGAGTGAAGAGTCACTGGTGGGTGATGTGGGCAGCTCCCGTGACTCCTCTACATTCAGGGCCATCCTCAGGAGACAAGGTAACACCTCCCCTTTGCAGGGTTTAGGAATGTTAAGTGAGCCATGTTTGAAGGGAATGTGGTCTGTACTCTGGCGTGTGTGGGTGCTCAGCCAACTTCCTCACCTAAGTGTGAAAGTGATACCTTGGTTTAGTGACACCTCGGGGCTTCTGCTGGTTTACCCCACTAGCTGTTTTCTGCCCCACTGTCCCTGTCCTTGTTTTGGCTGAGCCATTTCCAAGAGGCAGAACCTATGCTTCCTCCAACTCTGTGTCCCGCCTGAGCCCTACAATCTGCCCCTAAATGGGCACAGTGGGGCTGACTGGGGGGCTCTGATGGACTTAACATGTGTCCCCCCCACCTCCAGTTCCTGTGTTGAAGCCCTAACTCCTAACGTGATGGTATTTGGAGATGGGGCCTTTGGGAGTTATTCAGGGTTAGAAGAGAACATGAGGGTGGGGCCCTAATGATGGGATTAGGGCCATGGTAAGAAGCAGAGATCCCAGCGCTCTCTCTCTCTCCCTGACATGAGGACACAGTGAGAAGGCAGCCATCTGCAAGCCAGGAAGAGAGCCCTCACCAGAACCTCACCTTGCTGTGACCCTAACGTCGGACTTCCAGCCTCCAGACTGACAAATACATTTTGTTTCTTAATACGCACCGCCTCCCCCACCCACCAAGTCTAGGACACTTTGTCCTAGCAGCCCTATGTGACTAGGACAAGGTCTATCATCTCAGGAACTTCCTTCCTGACTGGTATCTGGAAACTGTATCAGAGCCATGGGAAAGAATGAAGAAAGGCTCGGCTCTTTACGACTCTCAGCACACCTCCACGCCAAGTGCAGTGTATCACACGTGAACCAGGACTGCTGTGGGACACAGTGCAAGGGAATCTGTAAACACCCATGACATCGTCATATCCACACTTAGGGAAGCCAAGCAGCTTGCTCACAGCAGGTGCTGGGGGTATGCTGAGGCTCTCGGTGGGTTTGGCCTCCCTGCTCATGCAGCCAGGTCACTCTCTGGGAGCCAGTGCAGTTGGGGCAGCCCCGGGCAGGTTTGCCTCCAGAAACCACTCCCTTCACCACTGGACGACAGATCCCTGAAGAAGCCATGGCCTCCTGAGAAACTCCATCTGACAATGTGAGCAAGGCCGGCCCCCGTTAGTAAACATGCAGTGCTTTCTGACAGCTACCAGGATGGACTTGCTCCAGGTGGCTGCCCTTTTGTAGCTGCACTTTGATTCTAACTTCAGCATCCCATGATGTCCTTCAGGTCTTGGTGCCCTGGGCAATGTTAGTGAGAGTCACCTGGTTTGGGGGATCTGGGCCAGGCTGCCCCCTCCTGGCCAATCAGCTGATACCCGGCCAGGGCTGCCAGAGTCATTGTCACTGAGTCCCTGACCATTACTGGGTGCAGACTCTCAACAGTGGCCCCCACCCTGGCACATCCCCTGTGAGGGAGCTGATCCGCTGGGTTTTACTGAATTCTGAGTTATGATGTCATTGAGCATGCTTTGTCTGCACACTTGTGCCCTTTGAGCTCATTTTAGGCAAATGTATCCGGACTCAGGTTGTATTTACCGATGGTTCATTTTCCATCCTCATCTCAGTCCTCGGAAGGATGAATTCCACCTCTCATGCCATGGTCCTTCCTCAGAATTTCCTTTGTCTTAGTTCATTCCAAAGATCATGTTGTAGGGACGTTTATCACGTATACGGTATTTGCATAAACTGTACGAGTGATTAAAAGATATTCTCTGACATTAAACACAAACAACACAGAAATCTCACGGGTGACGATAGGATCACAAGATTCCTAATCAATGTAAGTGGATGGTTAGTCAAGGTAAATCCCTTCATCCCCTTGCCCTTCATTAGAATAGACAGAAACTGACTGTATACAGGCTTTACTCCTTTATAATGTTCCAAAATAAAACCCCAAAGCACAAATCGCACAAACCAAGTCATGCCACTGGGACCATCGTGTGTCATCTGAGCTAGCTGGGCCATGCCAACTCCTACTCCATCTTCTGCTTTTCCCTGCATTCCTCATGAATGGGAGCTTCTGTGTGAGCATTCATAAGACATCCTGCATTCACGTCCACTGATGTGTTTTCTTTTTTAAAAAACTATGCACATTTTATTAGGAATGTTTCAACCACATAGAAAACATATAATAGAAACCAATATAGACACCACATAGACGTGGGCCATGTTAACATTCTACCGTTTGCTCATTTTTTAAATAAAACCTTTATGAAGACATTCACACAGCATGCTTTCACTCATTGAAATTGTACAATTTGGGTTTTTCATAGAATTTGCAACCATCACCACATTAAATATATTTATAGAATTTGCAACCATCACTGCATTAAGTCTACTTATAGAATTTGCAAGCATCATCACTATAAACTTTAGAACATTTTTATCACCTCAAAAAGAAAACCCCTAGGCTGGGTGCAGTGGCTCACGCCTGTAATCCCAACACTTTGGGAGGCCGAGGTGAGTGAATCACTTGAGGTGAAGAGTTCGAGACCAGCCTGGCCAACATGGTGAAACCCCGCCTCTACTAAAAATACAAAAATCAGCTGGGCATGGTGGCACACATGTGATCCCAGCTACATGAGAGGCTGAAGCAGGAGAATCGCTTGAACCGGAGAGGCGGAGGTTGCAGTGAGCCGAGATTGTGCCGCTGCACTCCAGCCTGGGTGACAGAGTGAGACTCCATCTCAAAAAATGAAGAAGAAAAAAAAACCCTTGTCCTTTAGCTATCACCCCCTGCCCCCCACCGATCTACACATCCTAGGCCTACATAACCACGAACTGACTTTCTATATAGCTTTACATGCTCTGGACTTGCATATGAATGGAATCATACAATATATGTCTTTCACACCTGTCTTATTTTACTTTAAATATTTCCAAGGTTCATCCATGTTTTTAGCATCTATCATTACATCAAACCTTTTTATTGCTGAATAATATTCCATTGGTGGATATCCTGAAACTTATTTATTCATCAGGTGATGAACATTTGGGTTGTTTTCACTTTTTGGCTACTGTGAATTATATATATATAAAATATATTATATATAATATATATATTATATTATATTATATATAATATATATAATTTATAAATTATATATAATATATATAATATATAATATATAATATATAAATTATATATAATATATACAATATATAATATATAATATATAAATTATATATAATATATACAATATATAATATATAATATATAAATTATATATAATATAAAATAAAGAAAAAGAAAAAGAAAAATATATTATATATAAAATAAAAAGAAAATATATATTTTATTTATATATATATATATATTTAAATCCTTTACAGGATATAATTTGCAGAAATAGTCTCCCATTCCATTGGTTGTCCTTTCTTTTTTTTTTTTTTGAGACAGAGTCTTGCTCTGTTGCCCAGGCTGGAGTGCAGTGGTGCGATCTCGGCTCACTGCAAGCCCCACCTCCCGGATTTACGCCATTCTCCTGCCTCAGCCTCTCGAGTAGCTGGGACTACAGGCACGTGCCACCACACCTGGCTAATTTTTTTTTTTTTGTATTTTTAGTAGGGACAGGGTTTCACCATGTTAGCCAGGATGGTCTTGATCTCCTGACCTCGTGACCCACCTGTCTCAGCCTCCCGAAGTGCTGGGATTACAGGCGTGAGCCACTGTGCCCAGCCTCTTTTTTTTTTTTGAGACAGAGTTTCGCTCCTTTGCCCAGGCTGGAGTGCAGTGGCGTGATCTCGGCTTACTGGAACCTCTGCCTTTGGTTTCAAGGATTCTCCTGCCTCAGCCTCCCCGGTAGCTGGGATTACAGGCATGTGTCACCACGCCTGGCTAATTTTTGTATTTTCAGTAGAGACAGGGTTTTGCCATGTTGGCCAGGCTGGTCTTGAACTCCTGAAATCGTGATCCGCCTGCCTCGGCCTCCCAAAATTCTGGGATTACAGGCCTGAGCCACCGCGCCTGGCCATCATTTACTTTCTTGACAGTATTCTTTGAAGCACAAAACTTTTTTACTTTGGATGAAGTCCAATTTATCTATGTGTTCTTTTGTTACTTGTGCTTTTGGTGTCATATTTAAGAAATCATGAACTAGTGCTAGGTCATGAAGATTTATTCCTATGCTGCTGCTTTTAAAAAAAATCATTTAAAACATTTTAAAGTATACAGTTCAGTAATGTTAAGTATGTTTACATCATTGTGAATATACTTAACACGTTAAGTATACTCTTACTTCTTAATCTTTAGAAATTTTTCATCTTCCAGAACTAAAATTCTGTACATATTAAACACTAATCCCACCACCACCACTCCCACTCCCAGCCCTTGGCAACCACTACTGTGATTTTGACTACTTTAAATACTTCATATGAAAAAAAAAAATCTGTCTTTTTGTGATTGGCTTATTTCACTTAGCATAATGTTCTTGAGGTTCACCCATGTTCTAGCATGTCACATGGTTTCCTTCTTTCCGAAGCCTGCTTAGTCTTCATCTATATATACACAAATACACATATATACACCATATTTTATCCTTTCATCCACCAAAGTCATTTGGATTGCTTTTATCTCTTGTCTATTGTGAATAATGCTGCAATAAACATGGGTGTGCAAATATCTTTTTGAGATCCTGCCTTTAATTCTTTAGGTTATATACTGAGAAGTAGGATTGTTGAATAGCATTGTAATTCTATTTTTCGTTTTTAAACAACCTTCATACTATTTTTCATCACTGGGCACAGAGTCTCAAGAGTGGCCACCACCCTAGCACATCCCCTGTGAGGGACCTGATGAGCTGTTTTACTGAATTCTGAGTTATGATGTCATCAAGGATACTTTGTGCACACAACTGTGCCCTTTGAACTTATGTTAGGCAAATGTATTGAGACTAAGGCTGTCCTAATGCTGGTTCATTTCTCATCTTCATCCCAGTCCTCTGAAGGACCAATTCCATCTCTCCTGCCATAGTCCTTCCTTCTAATGTTCTTTGAAATGTATTACTTCATTCCAAAGATCACGACTAGGGACTTGTATTGGATGGATCTGTAGAAGTGTATTTGGGATTAAAAGACATTCTGTGACAGCAAATACAACAGACAAATGCCCAAGATGAATACAGGATCAGTAAGTTCCTAAAACCAATCCTAAAGGGATTACTCATGGTAAATTTATCGTCTCTTCCAATCTGTTCATGTGAACATGTTCAAATACAGATTCGCTCATTAATGCACAGAAGGAGTCTTGAACGAGTTATGTTACAAGCCAGCTTATACCATGGGATCCTGCATGGGTCATTAGAACCAGCTAGGTGATACCAGGGCATTCTCCATCCTTCTATCCCACTGCCCTTTAATGAACACTAACTCTGGCTTTGTTGGATCCCTGTGTGCTGGCCTAGAAAGTAATGAGCACTGAGGACTCAGAAAATTCCCACTATTTCTGTCTCTGTGAGCTTCTCCAGCGGCCTGAGGGCCATATTTTCAGGGTATTTTTTACTTGCCACTCTACAAGTGCAAAAGACTGACAACCACTACATAAAGTTAATATTTGAAAAGTTTGCTCCAATGATACTTGAACAACCTATACAATGTAACCAAACAAGTGTAATTGAATTTTAATCTAATGTGTCTATAGTATAAGCTTTAATTACATAAAAATGAGAAGGAAAGGAAAGTTCTCAAACATTTGGAAATTGAAGTGCATTCTTCTAAATAGCTCATGAGTTATAATCTTGGGGGAAATTAAAAATAATACAGACCTAAATAAAAATAAAACATAAAACGTGGTAAGGTACAGATAAAGCATTGTGAAGAGGGAAATAATCAGCGTTAGAAGCATATATTAGAAAAGAAGAAAAGTATCACATCAATAATTTAAGCTTTCACCTAAAGAAACCAGAAAAAGAGCAAAATAAAATCAGAGCACGCAGAGGACAGGAAATAATAGGTAAAAGACGAAATCAATAAAATTGAAAAGAGAAAATCAATACAATTTAATTTTTTTTTTTTTTTGAGATGGAGTCTCACCATGCCTAGGCTGGAGTGCAATGGTGTGATCTTGGCTCACTGCAACCTCCGCTTCCTGGGTTCAAGCCATTCTCCTGCCACAGGTAGCTGGGACTACAGGTGCACGCCACCACACCCGGCTAATTTTTGGATTTTTAGAAGAGATGAGGTTTCACCATGTTGGCCAGGCTGGTCTCAAACTTCTGACCTCAAGCGATCCGCCTGCTTTGGCCTCCCAGAGTGCTGGGATTACAGGCTTGAGCTACCGCACCTGGCTTAAAATTGTTTTTTAATACAATCAGTAAAATTCATAATCTTCTGATGCTAAAATAATAGAGTAGATTCAAGTTAAGAATGCCAGCAATGTGCGGTGGCTCACGCCTGTAATCCCAGCATTTTCGGAGGCCGAGGCGGGTGGATCACGAGGTCAGGAGATCGAAACCATCCTGGCTGACATGGTGAAACCCCGTTTCTACTAGAAATACAAAAAAATTAGCCGGACATGGTAGTGGGCTCTTATAGTCCCAGCTACTCGGGAGGCTGAGGCAGGAGAATGGCATGAACCCAGGAGGCTGAGCTTGCAGTGAGCAGAGATCGCACCACTGCACTCCAGCCTGGGCAACAGAGCGAGACTCCGTCTCAAAAAAACAAAAAAACAAAAAAATGATGCCAGCAATGAAAGAGGAGATATAACCACAGATCCCGTAGTCATTTAAGAGATAATAAAATAACATACTAACAACTATATGCACACTCATATTAAAAAATATTAAAAACTAACATGGGCCTGGCACGGTGGCTCACGCCTGTAATCCCAGCACTTTGGGAGGCCGAGGTGGGTGGATCACTTGAGGTCGGGAGTTCGAGACCAGCCTGACCAACATGGAGAAACCGTGCCTACTAAAAATACAACATTAGCTGGGTGTGGTGGTGCATGCCTGTAATCCCAGCTAATCGGGAGACTGAGGCAGGAGAATCGCTTGAACCCGGGAGGCGGAGGTTGCAGTGAGCTGAGATTGCGCCATTGCACTCCAGCCAGACTACGACTATAGTCCTAGCTACTTGGGAGGCTGAGGTGGGAAAATGGCTACAGCTCGGGAGGTAGAGGCTGCAGTGAGCCATGATTGTTCCACTGCTCTCCAGCCTTGGTAACAGAGCAAGACCCTACCCTGTCAAAAAAAAAAAAAAAAAAAAAGGTTATTTACATATCTTAAAATTATCTTCCTAAAACATTTGTTCTTTTTTTTTTTTGAAACAAACACTCTCTCTGTCACCCAGGCTGTAGTGCAGTGGTGTGATCTCAGCTCACTGCAACCTCCGCCTCCTGGGGTCAAGCAATTCTTCTGCCTCAGCCTCCTGAGTAGCTGGGATTACAGGCATGTGCCACTACGTCTGGCTAATTTTTGTATTTTTAGTAGTGACAGAGTTTCACCGTCTTAGCCAGGATGGTCTCGATCTCCTGACCTTGTGATCCGCCGTCTTGGCCTCCCAAAGTGCTGGGATTACAGGCGTGAGCCACCGCAACCGGCCTTCTTCATTCTTTTCACGGTTATATTTGACTCCATCATGCGTTATTCAATCCATTTCGTATGCTTGAATGTCCAAGCAACTTCCAATATTTTGCAACTATAAATAATGCTGACAAGTAATCATGTGCACCTGTAATTCATATCACTGGAGGTGACTCTTTTTTTTCCTTCTTGAGATGGAGTTTCGCTGTTGTTGCCCAGGCTGGAGTGCAATGGCGTGATCTCGGCTCACCGCAGCCTCCGCCTCCTGGGTTCAGGACCTCAGCATCCCGAGTAGCTGGGATTACAGGCATGCGACACCACGCCCGGCTAATTTTGTATTTTTAGTAGAGATGGGGGTTCTCCATGTTGGTCAGGCTGGTCTTGAACTGCCGACCTCACGTTGGCCTCCCAAAGTGCTGGGATTACAGGCATGAGCCACAGCTCCCGGCCCAGTTTCCCTTTGTTGCCCAGGCTGGAATGTAGTGGCATGATCTCAGCTCACTGCAGCCTCTGCCTCCTAGGTTCAAGCAATTCTCGTACCTCAGCCTCCTGAGTAGCTGGGAATACAGGCAACCGCCACCACACCTGGCTCATTTTTTGTATTTTAGTAGAGACAGGGTTTCACTATGTTGCCCAAGCTGGTCTCGAACTCCTGAGCTCAGGCAATCCGCCCATCTGGGCCTGCCAAAGTGCTAGGATTACAGACATGGGCCACTGCATGCGGCCTGGAGGTGACTCTTAAGGGATAAATTCTTATTTATCCCTGCGCTTGCTTGCTGTGTCAACAGGTATGTGTATATATAATTTAATTAAATACTGCCAACTTCCCTCTATAGGACTTAAAACATTTTGCATTCCCACCAACAATGTATGAAAATGCCTGTTTCTCCACAGTCTTATCCGTAGAGAGTACGGTTTTTTAAGTTTTTGACAATCTGATGGGTGATAAATGGTATCTCAGTGTAGTTGTAATTTACGTTTCTCTTACCATGAGTGAAGTTGAACATCTTTTCATATGTTTATACATCTTTTGGTAAAGAGTCTGTGCATGACTTTTGCCCACTTTTCTATAGGATTTCTAATCTTTTCCCCTCAATTTTTAAAACGTTTACAAAGTAAGGATTAACCCTTTTTTTTTCTTTTTTTTTTAGAGACGGAGTTTCACTCTTGTTGCCCAGGCTGGAGTGCAATGGCACAACCTGAGCTCACTGCAACCTCGGCCTCCCTGGTTCAAGCAATTCTCCTGCCTCCGACTCCCAAGTAGCTGGGATTACAGATGTGGACCACCACGCCTGGCTAATTTTCGTATTTTTTGTAGAGATAGGATTTCACCATGTTTGTCAGGCAAGTCTCAAATTCCTGACCTCAGGTGATCCGCCCTCCTCAGCCTCCCAAAGTGCTGGGATTACAGGCGTGAGCCACCATGCCCGGCCTCAGGATTAACCCTTTATCAGTGAAGTATGGTGATTTACATGTTGATAAAGATTTTTTGTAGTCATTTGTCTTTGATGTTACGGCACACTTTGTCCATGCAAACGTTTTTTGGTATTTGTAGACATTATTTATTAATCCTTTACTGGCTCTGGATTTAGAATTAGAAAGCCTCTCCCTATACCAGGTTAAAGATTATTTCATCCAAGTTTTCTTCCAGCATGTTTCTAGTATCTAGCATGTTTCTTCTAGCAATGTGAAAAAATAAAATTTTTTTCACATTGAAATCTCTGACCCATTATAAATTCTCATGTATGATGGGAGGAATGGAATTTTATTATTTTTGAAATGGCTAGTCAATGTCCCATTTATTAAAAGAGTATTTGCCACAGTGATTTGATATTCCACCTTTTGATAGGCATTTTTTAATGCATTCTGCTCTTTTGTTACTTTGACCTATTCATATGCCATTACTATGCTGTTTAAATTATAGAGGTTTTGTCAAGTTTTCAAATCTGGAAGGGCTAGTCCCTCTAAAGCACTTCCTGTGCAGCATTTTTGTTGCAATTCTTTAATTTTCCGTAAGGATTTTAGGATTAACTTGTAGTCCATGTCAATGAAAAAACTCATTAGAATTTTTAATGAGATTGCAAAATTTTGTAAACTATAAGGTTAGTGAGACTGATATCTTCATTATATTGAGATGTTCTCACCAAGAAGAGAGGATGCCTTTCTATTTATTGAAGTCTATTTCTGGTTTCAGTGGTGCTTTATAGTTTTCTACTTGTTGGTTTCGAACATTCTTTATTAAACTTATTCCTAAACATTTTATCTTAATCCAATGTTACCAAAATTGGAGTCACTATTTTTTTTTTTTTTTAAGATGGAGTTTCTCTCTTGTTGTCCAGGCTGGAGTGCAATGGTGCGATCTCGGCTCACAGCAACCTCCGCCTCCTGGGTTCAAGCGATTCTCCTGCCTCAGCCTCCCGAGTAGCTGGGATTACAGGCGCCCGCCACTGTGTAGTTTCAGTAGAGACAGGGTTTCTCCATGTTGGTCAGGCTGGTCTTGAACTCCTGACCTCAGGTGATCCACCTGCCTCGGCCTCCCAAAGTGCTGGGATTACAGGCGTGAGCCACCATGCCTGGCCTGGAGTCGCTAATTTTATATTTCATTTTGTGCTGTTTTTAGGTATTAACAGCCAGGTCTATCATATTCCAGAGTTCAAACAGAGTAACCCGAAAGTTGTTTTGGTGGTATGTTTTTTCTTTTCAAAAGGCCTATAGCTGAATGTTGTGTAGTAGTGTTAAGCATAGTTTTGGTTTTTTTTAAACTTTTTTTTTTTTTTGAGACAGAGTTTCGCTCTGTTGCCCAGGCTGGAGTGCAGGGGTGTGATCTCTACTCACTGCAAGCTCCACCTCCCGGGTTCACGCCATTCTCCTGCCTCAGCCTCTTGAGTAGCTGGGACTACAGGCGCCTGCCACCACGCCCAGCTAATTTTTTGTATTAGAGACGGGGTTTCACCGTGTTAGCCAGGATGGTCTCGATCTTCTGACCTCGTAATCTGCCTGCCTCAGCCTCCCAAAGTGCTGGGATTACAGGCATGAGCCACTGCGCCCGGCCAGGCATAGATTTCTTATTTCCATAAAACACTAATATTCGTTTCTGGTGTGGTTTTCTATTAACCCAATCAAATCATTCTTTTCCCCTTCTTTCATCACCATTTTTATCTAAAAGAGAGGTTTCAGATGTATCTAGCAGAGATATTATTTTAAAAAAAGTTCCATATATATATGTATACACACACACACACACTTTTTTTTTTTTTTTTTTTTTTTTTTTGAGATGGTGTCTTGCTCTTGTCGCCCAGGCTGGAATCAATGGCGCAATCTTGGCTCACTGCAACCTCCGCCTCCCGGATTCAAGTGATTCTCCTGCCTCAGCCTCCCGAGTAGCTGGGATTACAGGTGTCTGCTACCACGCCCTGGCTAACTTTTGTATTTTTAGTAGAGATGGGGTTTTGCCATGTTGGCCAGGCTGGTCACGAACTCCCCACCTCAAGGGATCCACTCACCTTGGCCTCCCAAAGTGCTGGGATTACAGGTGTGAGCCACTGCGCCCAGCCTGTTTTTTATTTATATATCATTTATCAGGTCCATTTTGGGTGAATGGCCATAGAAACTTCCATTATGGAAAAACACTTTCAAGTACAAGGTCAATATATATGCTGGAATGGTTATTACTTCTATTTATATTCTCAGTAGAAATTTTTAAACTGCTGGCATGAAATGACCCCATACCACACATATGCATGTGCACGTGCGTGCACGCGCGCGCGCGCACACACACACACACACACCATGCTTCCCTTGTGACTTCAGCTCTGGCCATTGGATAACTCGCTGAGGCAAAATGGCTTCAGTGAAAATGTGTTGATAAGGGCTGTCCCCAGTGGTCTCAGGGCATCCCCACCAAAGCTAACCCAAAGACTGTCTCCAGCTGAGATGCTGGGGTCAGTGACCTCCATCTGTCATTCTTCTTTCGTCTATCCTCCCAAGGCAAATTCTTCCAAACTAAAATCTCTTTCTTTTCATTCTGGTGAAAAACCCCTCTGAGCCAGCAGTGGCTCCAAGCACTGGGGAGACTGACCATGTAGTAAACATTCGGTGCTGAAGGAACAGGGGCAGGGCCATTCTTGGTGTAGGCATTTGTCAGGATCTGGGGCATTTGGGCTCTAGGGATCAGGGAACAGGAGGGACTACAGCTAAGGGGGCAGTGTCTTGGGCTGGATAGAAGGGTGGGTGGCTTCAGAGCCTTAGCTCCTGATTGGAGTTTTAAGGAAGGTTGTGGCTGAAGGGCTGGATCACTGGCACGTAGGCATAGCTAACATGACAAGGATGTGAATAAATGCCCTTCAATCTGGCATCAGGGAAGGTGAGCATGTGGCCAGTGGCTCTAAGAGGTGAGGTTGAAGACCGTACTATCCCCGTCCCATAGGACAGTAGCCTAGAATAAATACGCAGAGTAATTCCTCCATGTCTCCGAAGAGGTTGAATGCCTTGGGGTTCTCCTCAAAGTATCAGTGAATGAGGTACATAGCCAGGTATGCAGCTTTGTAGAGAAGCAGTTTATTAAAACAAAAGACCATAAAATACAAAGGACCACTGTGCAGAAAGTAAAGCATAAACCAACTATCTCATGATCAATGAAGGAAAGCAACTCTTTTTCCTCCATTCCATATCAGGAAAGTGGAACATCTGTTATTGATTTCTGCCATCTTCACACTTATGGAGAAAGGAAAGGAATTCAAGAGAGCACTCTTATGGCAGGCGCTCACGGCTAGATACGAATTTTGGAAGTCCAGAAGGCAGAGTGTTATGGACTAAATTGTGTCCCTCCCCACCCAAATTCATATGTTGAATCCCTAATCCCCAGTGTGACTGACTGTTTTCGCATACAGGACATTTAAAGTTGTAATTAAGGTTAAAACGAGTTCTTTAGGGTGTTGCCCTAATCCAGTATCACTGGTGTCCTTTTAACGAGAGACAGCAGGAAAGTGTGTGTACAAAGAATAAGCTATGTGACACCACAGAGGGAAGGCAGCCATCTGCAGGCCAAGGAGAGAGGCCTTAGTAGAAACCAAACCTGCCAACACCTCATTCTAGGACTTCCAGTTTCCTGAACTGTGAGAAGATAAATATTCTATTGCTTAAGGCACCCAGTCTGGTGTTTTCTTATGTCAGCCCTAGCAAATTAATATAGATTTTGGTACTGTGATTGGGATGCTTTGTAACCTAAAATGTGGAAGTGGCTTGGAACTGGGTACTCGGTAGAAAGAAGCTACAAGAGTTCTGAGGCACATGTTAGGAAAAGCCTGGATGACCTTTAAAACACTGTTGGTAGGAATGTAGATGTTAAAAGGTTCTGGGCTGGGTGTGGTGGCTCACACTTTGAGAGGGCAAAGCAGGAGGATCATTTGAGGCCAGGTGTATGAGACCAGCCTAAGCAACACAGCAAAAACCCGTATCTACAAAATGTGTGGTTTTTTTTTTTTTTTTAATTTTAAGGTGATTGTGGTGAGGTCTCAGACAGAAATGAGGAATGGGTAATGGGAAACTGGAATCCTTGCAAAGGACTTGCCCAAATTGCGTTCTAGTGTTTTGTGGAGTATAGAAATTGTGAGTGAGGCAGTGCAGAATATTCAGGTGATATTTCTACACAAAGTGATGCAAGTGGAGTCTGTTTTCTCTTTGCTGCTTATAGTAAAATATTAGAGGAGAAAGATAAATTGAAGGAACTGTTAAGCAAAAAAGAACCAGTACTTAAAGATTTGGAAAATTCTCAGCCTGTCCGCATTGCAAAAAATGAGAAAGTATGTTCTTGAAAGAACACTAGGGTGTGGCTGGACAACCATGTGATAAAGAGATTAGTATAGGTCTGAATGGAACCAATTAACCATCTCACCAGAAATGCTGCCAGCTTGAACTGAATAGAGAAAGAGACAGGACAAAAATGAAGGCAGGCTGTTAGACTTCTGGGATTCTACAGGAAGGTACAATAGAGCTATCCAGTTGCAAACGTACGTTAATCAAGAAAAGGGAAGAATGTGATTCTCAAAGGTTCTAATGGGCCCAGAGAGTACAGGTCTAGAGGGCAAGTGTGTCTCCTCCTCAATTTCAGTGGGCCAGGAGCCGCTGCCAAGGGCCAAGGGAGCGACACTGCAGCTCCCGTGAGCCTAAAAAGCAGGGCTGCCAATCCAGTTGGCCCAGAAGGCAGAGCACTGAGCCAAAGGGGATTATTCTCGAGACTTAAAATCTAATGGAAGTTGCCTTGCCAGGTTTGAGACTTGCTTGGGATCCATCATGCTTCATTTCTTTCTCATGTCTCTCCTTTGGAATGGGGAAGTCCAGCCTCTGCTTGTCCCACCATTGTAGAATATTGTGGAAGCAGATAATCTGTCTGGTTTCACAGGATCACACCTGGAGAATTTTGCCTAAGGATGAATTGTACCTAAAGTCTCATTCACACTTGATTTAGATGATATTTAAATGAGATTTTGGATTTAGAGTTGAAATTGAAATGGGTAGAGAATTTTGGGACTGTTGGGATCATGTGAATGTATTTTGAATGTCTGAGGGACCTGAACTTTGGTAGTGGAGTGTTATAGACTAAATTGGGTTTCCCAAAAATTCATATGTTGAAGTCCCAACCGTGTAGTGTGACTGTATCTAGAGATAGGGCCTTTAAGAAGGTTATTAAGGTTAAATGAGGCCATGTGGCTGTGGCTCTATCCAAAATGACTGGTGTCCCTAGAAGAGGAGGAAGCCACACCAGGAAAGCATACACACAGAAAAAAGCCCACGTGAGGACGTGGCCAGAAAGCAGCCATCCGCAAGCCAAACAGAGAGGCTTTAGCAGCAGCCAAACCTACCAATACGTTCATCTGGGACTTCCAGCCTCCATATGAAAATATATTTCCATTGTCAAAATCACCCAGCCTGGGGTACTTTGTTATGGAACCCCTAGCAAGCCAAGACAAATTGTGAATATAGAAAGTAAACCAAAAATCAACTATCTCATGATCGATGAAAGAAAGCAACATTTTTTTTTCCCATTCCATTTCAGGAAACTGAAGCATTTACTAGTGATTTCTGCCAGCTTCACACTCACGGGGAAAGGAAAGGTCAGAAGACCTCTTTGGGTAGGAGCTGATGACCAGACTTGGTCCTCCTGTGTCTATGCAAGTGAGACTTCTGGCTAAAGCCACGCCCACACTCCCTGCAGACATAGGGCTTCTCCCCAGAATGGGTCCGCTGATGTCGGATGAGGGCAGACTTAAAGCCAAAGCCGCGCCCACATTCATCGCAAATGCAGGGCTTCTCTCCTGAGTGTGTCCTTTGGTCAGAGATAAGGTGTGACTTCTGGCCAAGTCCTTGTCCACACACCCTGTCTACATAAAGCTCCTCCTCTGAGTGTGTCCTCTGGTGTCGGGTGAGGAGCGACTTAAAGCCAAATGCACGCCCACACTTGGGGCACAGATAAGGCTTCTCCCCTGTGTGTGTCCTCTGGTGTCTGATGAGGGTGACCTTCTGACCAAAGCCACGCCCACAATCAGGGCACAGGTAGGGCTTCTCCCCTGTGTGTGTCCTCTGGTGTCCAATGAGGGTGACCTTCTGGCTAAAACCCCGCCCACACTGGGGGCACAGGTAAGGCTTCTCCCCTGTGTGTGTCCTCTGGTGCCTGATGAGAGTGACCTTCTGGCGAAAGCTGTGCCCACACTCAGCACAGACATAAGGCTTCTCTCCTGAGTGTGTGACCTGGTGACTAAGGAGGAGTGACTGCTGCCTGAAGCCACGCCCACACTCAAGGCACAGGAAGGGCCTCTCCCCTGTGTGTGAGCTCTGGTGCTGGAGGAGTGATGCCTTCTGGCAAAAGCCTCTCCCACACTGAGGACACACGAAGGGCTTCTCCTCCAAGTGCGTCCTCTGGTGTAGAATGAGGGCTATCTTCTGGCGAAAGCCTCGCCCACACTCCTGACATACAAAGGGCCTCTCCCCAGAGTGAATCCTCTTGTGATTAGTGAGAGAGGATGTATACCTGAAGTGTCGCCCACATTCCCTGCACACATACGGCTTCTCCCCCGAGTGCTTCCTCTGGTGTATGGAGAGGGAGGCCTTCTGGCTAAACCGACGCCCACACTCAGGACACAGGTATGGCTTCTCCCCGGTGTGTGTCCTCTGGTGCTTGATAAGGTCTGATCTCTGGCAAAAGCCTCTCCCGCATTCAGGGCACACATGATGCTTCTGGTGGCTGAACAGGCTTGACTTTTTGCTAAGTCCCAGTCTATAGTTTCCATGTATGACTGCTCCAGATTCTGAAGTGTCTACTCCCTTCAACATTGTGTCTGACCCCCGAAGACTCATCCTTTGGGCCAGGCGAAGGTCTGTTCCTCCTTCTCTGTTCCCTTCTACCCATTCTACTGGGTCACCTTGATGTGGGCTGAAGAATGTCCTAGAAATTCTGCTTGGCCTCTTTCTTAATGAGCTGTCGGGGCCTTCTGTCTCTCCACTTTCTCCTTTTTCACTAGAGCATCTTGGAGCTTCTAGTTGGAAGTCACTTCCTGCAGATGAGCTTGGGAAGATCTGTGTGGGATGGCCACTTAGCGCATATTGTCTGAGGAGCTGCGAGCTAGAAAAGGCCACCAGGTGGAGAAAACTTGGCTGGAATTCTGTTCTAGGCTCTGCTAGAGAGAAAGTCTTGGTCAGAATCACCACAGGTGACCATGGATTGTAATACCTGCCCAGCAGTTTTCTTCAGATGTTCACAACAAAGACCTACCTTCCAACCCACAAGGGCACATTACATGCTCTATTGCAGCACAGAAAACCCACACTACAAACTAGTCCTATCAGCCAAACTAAAAGGTTCAAAAAAGCATCACAGGCAGCTTCAGCTCTATAAATTGCTGCAAGTAGAGTTACACATTTATCTTCCTTTCTTGGGCGCCGCTCCCTTGCTTTTGCTCCAGCTCAAGCCTATTAAACCTTGCCTGAGAAACATTTGTTTGGCCTGCTGTTTATGCAAGAGCCAAGAACTTGGTGTCTGAGCTGCAGTAAGAAACAGACTGATTATGATCTTGAAGGTGCTATAAATAAGATCTTAGCATCTGAAGGGGAGCCATGCTTTGGGCTTCCTTGACTGTGGTGACTCAAGTAAGGGGCACCCACGAATCAGATAAGCTGTAGCAAGAGATCCTGGTTCCCGTGTGGAATAGGCTTTAGGCCAGGAAGCTTCCATATCAGCCTGATGTGAGTTGTCTCCTGAACTGTATGGACACCCTTAAGTCCTCTTGAAGAAGAGGAATCCCTGATGCTGCCCTCCTGGCAAATGAAGGTGCTGTCCTCTAGCCTCTGGGAAGACTGCAGCCAAGTATATTCCCCGAATAGCATTGCACAACACTACGTACACCGTTTTGCTCAATAATCCAGGATTTTAAAAAAATCTGGTGAATTAAGGAGAAGCTCAGCGTTTGAAGTTAATAATAGATGACTTCTTATTAGCATAAAGATGTTTCAGGGATTATACATATTTCAGCTTAAGCATATTCTTATCCATGCACAAAAACTGTTAAAACTATACAAATTGACTTTTTCAAAAAATTTTGTTTCTAGGTTTAAATAGGCTGCCAATTGGAGATAATACTAATTCCCATGATGGTATAAATTAAAGGCTCTGGAAATTGGCAGTGCTTTCAGCTTCCATAAGTTGATACCGTAACTCCTAGGTAATTATGGACTAAGTTCTTTTTTTTTTTTGAGACAGAGTCTCGCTCTGTTGCCCAGGCTGGAGTGCAGTGGCGCGATCTTGGCTGACTGCAACCTCTAGTTCAAGCAATTCTCCTGTCTCAGCCTCCTGAGCAGCTGGGATTACAGGCGTGCACCACCAATGCCCCGCTAAGTTTTGTATTTTTAGTAGAGATCGGGTTTCACCATGTTGGCCAGGCTGGTCTTGAACTCCTGACCTTAGGTGAGAGACGGGGTTTCACCATGTTGGCCAGGCTGGTCTCGAACTCCTGACCTTAGGTGATCCACCTGCCTCAGCCTCCCAAAGTGCTGGGGTTATAGGCATGAGCCACTGCGCTCGGCAGGACTAAGTTCTTATGAGTCATTATGGGACAACCCTCAATAGAGAAGTCTGCTTTCATCATCTCTGAAATTGTTTGCTGTAGTGAATAAGCAAAGTATTCGGTAAGAGAAAAATAAGGCATTTTCTTATTCATGGCTAGTTTATCTTTTTTAATCTTGTTTAAAGACTCCTGCTTTTTAACTCAGATTAGAAATTGAGTCTCCTTGAACAAAATTTTTTTTTTTTTTTTTTTAAAGGAGTCTCGCACTGTCGCCTAGGCTGGAGTGCAGTGGCACTATCTCAGCCCACTGCAACCTCCACCTCCTGGGTTCAAGCAATTCTCCCACCTCAGCCTCCTGAGTAGCTGGGATTACAGGCGCACCTACCACGCCTGGCTAATTTTTTGTATTTTTAGTAGTGACAGGGTCTCACCATGTTGGCCAGGCTGGTCTCAAACTCCTGACCTCAAGTGATTTGCCTGCCTTGGCCTCCCAAAGTGCTGGGATTACAGGTGTGAGCCACCGCGCCCAGCCCATGGAACAAATTTTTAAGAGCATTGATCAGAAATGCACCTGGCAAGTAGCAACCCATAGCAAGAAACTGAATCAGGGTTTCAAGTGCCCTATCAGAACAGAAGTGAACAATTTAATGGAATTAAACTACTTAACAGAAGACCCTTGGTTCAAGGCAGACGATTATAAATACAATACTGATTTATATGTTATTCTATTTGTTAACTATTTTTAATCACAAAATACGTATTTCTTATTTTTGACCATACTATTCCTAAGAAAAACTCTTTGTATCATTGATTAGAGTCAGTAAGATCATATCTGCAAGAGGGAACTTCAGCAGCTTTAGGGATTGCCATTCACATTCCATCTGGAATACAGAGAAGGTCCTTCATATTAAAATATTCCAGTGGAAAAAGATGTGAGTTTTGCAAGATTACAGCATACAAAATCACCATACACAAATCCATTTTATTTCTAAATACCATCAATAAACAACTGAAAATTGACACTTAAAAATAGCATCAAAATATGAAATACTTAGGGGCAAATCTGACAAGAGATATGTAAGGCCTGTATACCAGAAATGACAAAACAATGCCGACAAAAATGAAAGAAGTCTTATGTAAATGGAGAGCTATACTGTGTTCATGTACTGTAAGACACAGTATTATTTATGTGTAAGTTCTCCACAAATTGATACAGATTCAACTCGATCCCAATCAAAATCTCAGCAGGCATTTTTGTTAAAAACTGACAAGCTGATTCTAAAATTCATATGAAAAAACAAAGAATAACGAAAGGAACTTGCAAAAAAAAAGCAAAGATGGAGGATTTTTAATTTAATTTTATTTTATTTTGAGATAGAGTCTCACTGTTGCCTGGGCTGGAGTGCAATAGTGTGATCTTGGCTCACTGCAACCTCCGCCTCCCGAGTTCACGCGATTCTCCTGCCTCAGCCTCCCGAATAGCTGTGATTACAGGTGCGCACCACCACACTTGGCTAGTTTTTTTTGTATTTTTCGTAGAGATGGGGTTTCACTATGTTGGCCAGACTAGTCTCGAACTCCTGACCTTGTGATCCGCCTGCCTCAGCTTCCCAAAGAAGATGGAGGATTTACAGTGAGTTCAAGACCTAATAAAGCTACAGTAATCAAAACTGTGGTATTGGCATAGAGACACTAACAGAGGAGTAGAAAAAATATAGAGTCCAGGTATAGACCTATCACATACGGTCAACTGATCTTCCACAAAGATACATAGGAAATTCAGTTAAAAAAGGGTAGCGTTTTCAATAAATGGTGCTGGAAAAATTGGATATTTGTATGCCCTTCCTCCCCTAAAAAAGTACATAAATTCAGATCTTTTATCAAGTATATTTACTCAAAATAGGCTTATAGACCTAAATGTAATTAAAAATTGTAAAATTACTAAAAGAAAAAAATGAGAATCTTTTTGACCTTACTTTAGACTAAAATTTCTTAAATACACTACCAAAACTGCAATTCATAAGAGAAAAGATTGAAAACCGGACTTCATCCAAATTAAAAATTTCTCTTTGAAAGGCACTATTAAGATTATAGAAAGTAAACCACAGAAAAAATGTTTGTAAATCATATATCTGATAATGGACTTCTACAGAGAATATGTGAAGAACTCTCAAACTCAGTAATATAAAAATAAGAAACCACATTTTTAAATTGGCAAAAGATGTGAAAACATACTTCACTAAAGAAGATATAAGATAGCAAATAAGCGCATGAAGATACTCAACATCATCAGTCATTAAGAAAATGTTAAAACCACAGTAAGATGCCACTCACTACACAGCTATAAGAATGTCTGAAATTAATAACCAAGCCAAGTTTTGACAAATATGGAACACCTGGAGCTCTCATACACTGCTGTGGGAATGTGAAATGGTGCAGCCACTTTGGAAAGCAGTTTGTGAGTTTCTTCAAAAGTTGAATATATATTGTATCCATCATCATACAACCCAGCCATTCCAGTCCCAGGTATTTACTCAACATAAATGAAAGCATTATATTCACACAAAAACTTGCATGCTTAAAACAGCTTTATTTATATTTGTCAAAAATGAAAACCCAAATACCTTTTAATAGGTCAGTATTAAAATGTGACCTAGACATATAAAGGAATACTCAGCAATAACAATTAATAAACTATTGATACACACATTATAGATAAAATTCAAAATACTTATGCTGAGTGAAGAATCCAATTGTATCCTGTATAATCCAGTTATACAAATTCTAGAAAATGCAGACAAATCTCTAATTATAGAAAGCTGATCAGTGGTTGCCCAGGTACAGGGGAGGACAGGAAGGAGTGGGAGGTAGGATTACAGTAAGGCGAAAGAAAATTTTCAAGGATGACAGACATGCTTGTTACTTTAGCTGTGGCAGTGGTTTCATGCATGTATACATATGCCAAAACTAACCAAATTTCACACCTATATAAGTGTAGATTATACCTTAAAAACATATCTTATACCTTAATTGCTGTATCTTAAGCACATTTTAATCATTATTTTACTTTATTTTTTTTTTGAGACAGAGTCTCACTCTGTAGCTCAGGCTGGAGTACAGTGGTGTGATCTCAGTTCATTGCAACCTTCGCCTCCCAGGTTCAAGCGATTCTCACTCCTCAGCCATCCGAGTAGCTGGTATTTCAGGCATGTACCACCAGGCTCGGCTAATTTGTGTATTTTTAGTAGAGACGGGATTTCGCCATGTTGGCCAGGCTGGTCTCAAACTCCTGGCCTCAAGTGATCCACCCACCTCAGCCTCCCAAAGTCCGGCATTACAGGCGTGAGCCACTGTGCCCACCCCATTTTTATATAATGAAATGCTTTTAAAAAGACAAAAGCACTCAGTTGCTACATAGTGTAATACCAGCTATATAGTTATATTTAAAAGCAAAAAATAAAACAAAAATAAAATGCCAGGAAACCATGAAAATAAACAAGTAAGAAGATAAAGCAGGCAAAAATTTATTTCTATCTCCCAGCATTCATATAAAATTAATTCCAATTAAAGACCTAAATGTTTCCATAATTTATATGGGATTTCTACAAATCAATAACAAAAAGAATAGACCCATTGAAAAGTAGGCAAACACCTTGAATGGTCAAATCACAGATGGGGAAACAGGAAGGGCCAAGCAACATATGAAAAGATGTTCATGCTCACTAGTAAGCAACTTAAAAACCCCTCTGAGATTTCACTTCCAGCTGAATAGATGGATAAAACATGAGGTCTCACAATCCCAAATGTTGGTGAGGATGTACAACAAGAATTCTCATAGACTCCTGCTGGGAGCATAAGCTGCCATGCCCACTTCAGAACACAAGTTGGCATAACTTATATAAGTTGAGGCTATGCATGTCTGTGAACCAGCTACTACACACCTAAGTATATATCTTTTTTTTTTTTCTTTGTGAGATGGAGTCTCGCTCTGTCACCTCTAGGCTGGAGTGCAGTGGCGCAATCTCCGTTCACTGCAACGTCCACCTCCCGGATTCAAGCAATTCTCCTGCCTCAGCCTCCCAAGTAGCTAAGATTATAGGCATGTGCCACCACACCCAGCTAATTTTTCTATTTTTAGTAGAGACGGGGTTTCACCATGTTGGCCAGAATGGTCTCGAATTCCTGACCTCGTGACCCACCTGCCTCGGCCTCCCAGAGTGCTGGGATTACAGGTGTGAGCCACTGCACCTGGCCGGTATATATCTTAAGAGAAACTCTTGGACGTGTTCCCAAGGAGGCATACAAGAATACAGAGCAAGATTATTTCATAGCCAAAAAGTTGGAAACAACTTAATAACATTATGTGCAGAGAAGTTTACAGACATGCAAAACAACACCCTATATGAGTGAAGAACCCATCAGATGGAATAAAAGGATAAAGACAGTCATGGAATGCTAACTCAGAAAACAGGCGGAGGAATGGGACACAATCAGGAAAAGTATGGGGCTATTACCTGGTTTTATAACATGCTATCTCTTAGGGTATAGGGCTGCCCCAACCCTACTCATTGTACAGTTTTTCACACCTTGCTGTAATCTTAAATAATCTATGATAAAAGAAACAAAGTTATGAGAATTTACAGGATAGAAATGACGCACAAAAAAGCTACCAGGTTAAGAATAGAAACTGGCTGGGCGTGGTGGCTCACGCCTGTAATCCCAACACTTTGGGAGGCCAAGGCAGATGGATTGCCTGAGCTCAGGAATTCAAGACCAGCCTGACCAATACGGTGAAACCCCATCTCTACTAAAAATACAAAAAAATTTAGCTGTGCATGATGGCTGGCACCTGTAGTCCCAGCTACTCAGGAGGGTGAGGCAGGAGAAATCATTTGAACACAGGAGGCAGAGGTTGCAGTTAGCCGAGATCATGCCATTGCACTCCAGCCTGGGTGACAGAACGAGACTCTGTCTCAAAAAAAACAAACAAACAAAACAAAAAAACAAAACCAGGGGCAGGGACTTAGTCTCAAAGGACAGGTACTGTTTTGAAGATCATGCCAACCACATGAGCCCAAGAATGGAGAAATCCTGAATGTGCTCGAGAAAGGAAGCCAAGTGAGGATTGAGGCTCCCTGATGGAGGAAGGAGATGGAATGCCAGGGGTGCCCTGTCCTGGGGGGAGGCACACAGTGTGGAAGGCAGGCAGTGCCATGCAGCCTTTACCAGTGGCCTAGGAGGCCTGAAGAAGAACTTCCTCCTAGCACCTCAAAGATAGACCCTCCTTCCTTACCTGCTGAGCTCCTCACTGCCCTGCACCCTCGCTTGCCCAGGGCTTCCCACTCACCTGGACAAAGGTCCAGAAGATGTTCGTTCTCCTCTCTCCAAGGTTCGTCGCCTTGCTCCAGCTGTTCGATGAGTTTTGGTTTGGAAAATGCAATTCCTACTCACAGGAAAAGAAAAACCAAGGTGATCTTGAGTTAGTGGCTTAAGAGGCTATCTCAGAACTCAGAGCCAACCCAGGAATGCAATAAACCCAGAAGGTGGTAGGGAGGGGCAGGGGTGGAGTAAACTATGTCTGAATGCTAAGAAAGGATGCATACAGGGAGGGGATCCTAGACCTAAAGGCAATATGTTGATTCTACCCTGTGCTTGAGTCAATAAAAATATTCCTCCTTTTGAAGGAAGATAACCTTAGAGGAGGAGCCCAGCCAGGGTAAACAGGCCTGAAAAATGCAGTGTCAGACACACCACACGCTCACAGCATGTGCACGCGCACACACACACACACACACACACACACACACAAAACTGCACTATGAAAGCCAGGCATTCTCTGGGGGAATAGGGGAAAAAACTGTTTTTCTGAGTCAGAAGCATGGCAGCTTGCTATGTAAGAGCTTAAAATACCCACAAGCAGAATCTGAAACCTTAAACAGGCCAGCCTTACCCAGGGAGACCAGATGGCTGTAGTTCTCCAGCATCACCTCCCTGTACAGGGTCCTCTGAGCAGAACTCAATAGCTTCCACTCCTTCTGGGTGAAGGCCACAGCCACATCCCAGAAGGCCATCAATGCCTGTAACACAAACACATCCCTGCTCACTCAACAGCCAGCCATGCCCACTAATCAACTTAAGCCACTAACTATAGTCAAGGCAGAAAGAAGCAGTCCTAGAGCACCCAAGTGAGATTTACGGATCCTGCTTTTAACCTGAAACCTGGTTCCATATATTCAAGACTATTAATCCCCTCCATACATTGATGCTGGTTCTATTTCTGGACTCTCTGTTGTACTGATCAAACACACAAGTTTGATTATCGCAGCTACATAGCAGGACTGGAAATCAGGTAAACCAATTCCTCTCACTTTATTCTTCATGTTAAAAGTTGATTTAGCTATTCTAAAATAGCCTGTGCCTGTGCCTTTCTATGCAAATTTTAGAATAATCTTGTCTATATCTCTAAAAGCCTTTGCTGAAATTTTGACAGGATTCCCATTAAACCTGTATATCAATTTGGTGAGAACTTACATCTTTACTATATTGGATCTTCAAATCCATAAACACAGTATGTCTCTCCATTTGTTTAGACAGTCTATGATTTCTTTCATCAACATTTTGTGATTTTCTGCAAACAGACCCTACACATTTTGTTAGATTTACACCTGAGAATTTCTTCAGCTTTCTTCTTTTTTTAAGTAATTTTAATGGTACTGTATTTTAACTTCAGTAACCATATGTTCATGCTATGACATATGATACAATTGTTTGTCTGTTTTATCTTCTATACGGCAACCTGACTAAACTTTACTTAGCTTTAAAAGCTTTTTTTCCCTTCATTCCTTGAGATTTTCTACATAGACAATCATGTCCTCTGCAAATAGGAACAGTTTCATTTCTTTGTTAATGATCTGTATGTCTTTTATTTCCTTTTCTTGCCTTATTGCTGTGGTTAGAACTTCCAGCGCTATGTTGAATGAGAGTGGTAAGAACAGATATAACCTTGGTTTGTTCCCAATGGTGGAAGGAATGCATTTAATCTTTCACCATTAAGAATACTGTTCTGGCCAGATGCAGTAGCTCACATCTGTAATCCCAGCACTTTGAGAGGACAAGGCGGGTGGATCATGAGGTCAGGAGTTCAAGACCAGCCTGGCCAAGATGGTAAAACACCATCTCTACCAAAAATACAAAAATTAGCTGGGCGTGGTGGCAAGCATCTGTAGTCCCAGCTACTTGGGAAGCTGAGGCAGAGAATTGCTTGAAGCTGGGAGGTGGAGGTTGCAGTGAGCCGAGATTACACCACTACACTCCAGCCTGGGCAACAGAGCAAAAAACTCCATCTCAAAAAAAAAAAAAAAAAAAAAAAAGAATACTGTTCCATAGACCAGAATCAGAGTAGATGTTTAAAAATTTTTTTAATTAAAAATAAATTAAATAAAAAATACTGTTCCACAAACAGGATAACTACTACCAGAAAAAAGAAAAACATATTTTTGTGGGGTATGGAGAAATTGGAAACTTGCACATTGCCGATGGGAATGTAAAACAATACAGTTTCTATGAAAAACAGTTTGGCAGTTCCTCAAAAAATTAAACATATAATTAGCATCTGATCCAACAATTCCACTCCTAGGAATATACCCCCAAAAATTGAAAGTAGGGACTCAAACAGATACTTGTACACCAATGTTCATAGCAGTACTGTTCACAACAGCTGGAAACAACTTGAATGTTTATCAACTGAATAAATAAAGAAAATGTGAATGAATAAAAATGAATGAATAAAGAAAATGTGGTATACACATACAATGGAGTATTTTTCAGCCTTAAAAAGGAGGGACCTTTTCTGATGGATGTTTTTAAGAGATAAGCCTTGAAAATATGCCAAGTGACATAAGCCAGTCACAAAAGGACAAATATATGATTCCACTTATGTAAGGTACCTAGAATAGGCAAATTCATACAGACAAAGTAAAACAGAGGTTACCAGGGGCTGGGGGGAGTGGGGATGGGGAGTTATTGTTTAATGGATACACAATTTCTATTTGGGATAATGAAAAAATTCTGGAAAGTGGTGATGGTTGTATAACAATGTGAATGTACTTAATGCCACTGAATTGTAAAAATATATAGTCAATTTTGTGTTATGTATTACCAAAATTTTAAAAAGAATGTTAGCTGCAGATTTTTAGAAGATTCTCCTCTGTTCCTATTGTACTGAGAGTTTGTTTTGTTTACAAATGGTTGTTGAATTCTGCTAAAGTCTTATTGCATTAACTGATAAAATCATGATTTTTCTTCTTTAGCCTATCGATATGACCAACATTACATGACTTAAATTAGAAAAAATATTTTTAACTAAAGAAATTTTTGCTTTATGTTGGTTTATGGCCCAGGATATGTCTATCTTCATCTGTGTTTCTAAAGGCACATGAAAAGAATATGCATTCTGTTCTTATTGGTTGGAATGTCTGCCATTTAAGTTTTATTTCTGTTTGTTCTCTGGGCTTTTTGCCTCTTTGTTTTCTTTACAAATTTCTCATGGGTTACTCAAACTTTTTTATAATTCTGTCTTGATTTGCCTACAGTGTTTCTTAGTGTATTTCACTGTATAGCTTTTTTTTTTGAGACAGAGTCTCATTCTGTCGCCCAGGCTGGACTGCAATGGCACGATCTCAGCTCACTGCATTCTCTGCCTCCCAAATGCAAGTGATCCTCCTGCCTCAGCGTCTTGAGTAGCCAGGATTGCAGGCTCCTGCCACCAAGCCCAGCTAATTTTTGTATTTTTAGTAGAGACGGGGTTTCGTCATGTTGGCCAGGCTGGTCTTGAACTCCTGACCACAGGTGATCCACCTGCCTCGGCCTCCCAAAGTGCTGAGATTACAGGCGTGAGCCACCATGGCCGGCCATTGTATAGCTTTTTAAGTGGTTGCTCTAGGTGCTACATTACATATATATAGCTTATCATAATTTGCTGGTGTCGTTTTACCAGCTTGCTTTTTTGTTGTTTTTATGAGGCAGGATCTCACTCTGACACCTAGGCTGATGTGCAGCAACATGATCATGGTTCACTATAGCCTCAATCTCCCAGTCTACAGCAATCCTCCCGCCTCAGCCTCCCAAGTTGCTGGGACCACAGGTGTGCATCACCACACCTGGCTAATTTTTTTTATTTTTTTAACAGATGGTGTCTTACTATGTTGCCCAGGCTGGTTTCAAATTCCTGAGCTCCAGCAATCCTCCTGCCTCAGCCTCACAAAGTGCTGGCATTACAGGATAAGCCACCACACCTGGCCATTTTACCAGTTTGAATAATTGTATAGAACTTACCTCCCATTACATCCCCTTACTCTTTCTGTTTAAAAACATAATTTTCCTAAGCATTTCCTCTATATACATTCAAATCCACATCAGACCAGACGATAATCTTTGCTTCAGCCATCAACAAGTTTAGGAAATTCATGAAGAATAGCAATGCCTACATTTACCCTGTATGTCTTCCTTACCATGTTCTTCTTTTCTTCCTGATTGTTTCAGGGGACCCTGCTATAAAGAACTACCTGAGACTGGGTAATTTATGAAAAAAAGAGGTTCAAGTGACTCACAGTTCCACAGGCTGTACAGGAAGCATGGATGGGAGGCCTCAGGAAACTTACAATCATGATGGAAGGATGAAGGGGAAGCAAGCAAATCTTCACATTGTGGCAGGAGAAAAAGCGAGCAAGAGGGAAGTGCTACATACTTTTAAACTATCAGATCTTGTGAGAACTCACGATCACAAAAACAGCATGAGGGAAACCTGACTCTGCACCAGAGCCCCTGTCACAGCTGCCTCTGAGCCTGTTGCCGCCACCTCTGAGAAGATGGCTGTGCTACTCACATATGAGATCCTGGCAAATCTGCCAGGGATGTCTTCACCAATGGCTATGGATTTGGCTTAATAAAGCTTGATTTGAAAACAAAAGAGAAGAATGGATTGGAATTTACAAGCTCAGGCTCAGCCAACACTGAGAACACCAAAGTGACGGGCAGTCTGGAAACCAAGTACAGATGGACTGAATATGGCCTGACATTTACAGAGAAATAGAACACCGACAACACACCAGGCACTGAGGTTACTGTGGAAGATCAGCTTGCACGTGAACTGAAGCTGACCTTCAATTCATCCTTCTCACCTAACACTGGGGGAAAAAATGCTAAAATCAAGACAGGGTACAAGTAGGAGCACATTAACCTGGGCTGAGACATGGATTTTGACATTGCTGGGCCCTCAACCCAGGGTGCTCTGGTGCTGGGTTATGAGGGCTGGCTGGCTAGCTACCAGATGAATTTTGAGAATGCAAAGTCCCGAGTGACCTAGAGCAACAGTGTAGTTAGCTACAAGGTTGATGAATTCCAGCTTCACACTAAAGTGAATGATGGGACAGAGTTTGGCAGCTCCATTTACTAGAAGGTGAACAAGAAGTTGGAGACTGCTGTCAATCTTGCCTGGACAGCAGGAAACAGTAACACTAGCTTCGGAATAGCAGCCAAGTATTAGATCGACCCTGATGCCTACTTCTCGGCTAAAATGAACAACTCCAGCCTGAGAGGTTTAGGATACAATCAAACCCTAAAGCCAGGTATCAAACTGACACTGTCAGCTCTCCTGGATGGCAAGAACGTCAATGCTGGTGGCCACAAGCTTGGTTGAGGACTAGAATTTCAAGCATAAATGAACACTGTATTGTTTAATTTTAAACTATTTTTGGCCGGGCACGGTGGCTCATGCCTGTAATCCCAGCACTTTGGGAGGCTGAGGCAGGCGGATCACGAAGTCAGGAGATCGAGACCATCCTGGCTAACACAATGAAACCCTGTCTCTACTAAAAATACAAAAAATTAGCCAGGTGTGGTGGCGGGCGCCTGTAGTCCCAGCTAACCGGGGGCTGAGGCAGGAGAATCACTTGAACCTGGGAGGTGGAGGTTGCAGTGAGCAGAGATTGCACCACTGCACTCCAGCCTGGGTGACAGAGCGAGACTCCGTTTCAAAACAAACAAACAAACAATTTTGCAGTATAGCAACCTTCAGAATTTAGTGTATCTTTTAGTGTTGTATGTCTGGGATGAAAGTATTGCTAAATATCATGTTAGACCCCCAAGTTAAAGATGATTCAGCTTTAAGATGTTACCCTTTCAGGGGTACAGAAGAAACCCAATTCCAAAAAAGGTTCTTTCAGTGGTAGACTTGGAGGGAACACGGTGGCCCCTCTGAGATGCCAAGTTTCCTTTTTATCTAGAAATGGCTGTAAGTGGAAGCTGATAATATGTAGATACTTTGTAAATTCATATTGAGTAAATGAATGAAATTGTGATTTCCTGAGAATGGAACTTTGGTTTCCTAACCCTAATTGATGAGAGGCTCATTGCTTGATTGTGTGTACAAACTCACCTGAAAGGGACTTTTTTAGACAGAGCTTCATGACCTGTTCCCACCCCAGTTCATCCTCACCTCTTTTACGCCAAAAGGTCTGCAGGGTGGGTTCACTGTGTCTTTTCTGCCATTTTGGGGTGGAGAGGGTAGATGTGATGAAGCCAATAATTCAGGACTTACTCCTTTTTGTGTTGTGTTTCTTTGCCCTTGCACCAGAGTATGAAATAGCTTCCAGGAGCTCCAGCTGTAAGCTTGGAAGAGTCTGTATGATTGTAATCACATGATGACAACACTCAGAATCTAAACTGGACTTCTGTCATATTCTCACCACTCAATTTGTTTTTTAGCAGTTTAATGGGTACATTTAATGTCTTGCATTTTGTGTGGAATTAATTCCTCCCCTTCAAATGCTGTAGTTAAATCAGTTAAAAAAAACTTGAATAAAATATTGAAACCTCAAAAAGAAAAAAAAACAAAAACCATCAGATCTCGTGAGAACTTACTATCACAAAAATAACATGGGGGAAATCCACTGCCCTGATCCAATCACTTCCCACCAGGACCCTCCCCCAATATTGAGAATTAAAATTCAACCTGAGATTTGAGTGAGGACACAGAGCCAAACTGCATCAGACTCCAGTACCACTCCCAAGTATGATGATTCACTAGAAGGACTCATAAACCTCATCATATAGTTAATACACATGGCTATGATTATTATAGTGAAAGGATGCAAAACAAAATCAGTAAAGGGAAATGGTTTGAGAGACAAGTCTGGAGGAAACCAGACACAAAATTCCAAGAATTCTTTCTCAACAGTCACACGACTCTGTAATTCTTCAGTAATAATTTGCGATACGTTAAATGTTGTCTATCAGAGAAACCTATTAGAAACTCAGTGCCCGAAGTCTTAATGGGGCTAGTCAACAGACATCCTCTGCCTAGCACATACTAAAAGCCCAGATCTCATAAAGAAAGCAAGTGTCCAGCATAAACCATATTGTTTATGCACTTTAGGCACAGTAAGCTATACTTTTTTTTTTGAGATGGAGTTTCGCTCTTGTTGCCCAGGCTGGTGTGCAATGGTGTGATCTCGGCTCACTGCAACCTCCGCCTCCTGGGTTCAAGCGATTCTCCTACCTCAGCCTCCTGAGCAGCTGGGATTACAGGCATGCACCACCACATCCAGCTAATTTTTTTATTTTTTTGTATTTTTAGTAGAGACGACGTTCTCCATGTTGGTCAGGCTGGTCTCGAACGCCCGACCTCAGGTGACCCGCCCACTTCAGCCTCCCAAAGTGCTGGGATTACAGGCGTGAGCTACCGTGCCAGGCCAATTCTTATCAGTTCTGTGAGAAATCCATTGGCATTCTAATTGTTTTCCCCTATAAGTAACATAATTTTTATCTGGCTGCTTTTGGGATGATTTTTTCATCTTTAGTCTTCAGAAGTGTACTTATAATGTATTCTGACCTAGACTTATTGGGTTCATCATGTTTCAAATTTACTCAGTGAGCTTTTAAAATCTGTAGGTTTGTTACCTGCCAAATTTGGGACATTTTCGGCCATTATTTCTTGAAGTACTTTTTCAGCCCTTCCCTCCTTTGTTTCCCCT
Organism: Pan paniscus; assembly: GCF_029289425.2. Classification (NCBI taxonomy): domain Eukaryota; kingdom Metazoa; phylum Chordata; class Mammalia; order Primates; family Hominidae; genus Pan; species Pan paniscus. The sequence goes on from NC_073260.2 coordinate 45,161,669, forward strand.
TCCAACCTCCAAAGACATAAATATTATATCTTTTGTTGTACTCCCACAATTCTTAAGGCTCTATTCATTTTTCTTTCCACTCCATTTTCTCTCTGTTCTATCTTCTAGTTCACTCATTTCTTTGTTACCGCTAATATACTGGTAAGTCTATCCCCTAGCTTTTTATTTCAGTTCTAAAATTTCCATATACTTATTCTTAAAACCTTTTATTTCCTTGCTGAGGCATTCTAATTCTTTCATTTATCTCAAGCGTGTTCTTTTGGCTGTGGATATCCAGTTGTCCAAGTATCATTTGTATACACTGCCCTTTTCTGATGGAAGGATCTCGACATCCACCCTTGTGAAAAAATCAATTGACCATATATGTGAGATTTTTTTTCAGGACTGTCAATTCTATTCCACTGATCTACATGTATCCATCCTTATGCCAGTATGACACTATTTTGATTATGATAGCTTTGCAGTAAGTATTAAACTCAGGCAGTGTGAGTCCTCCAACTTTGTATTCTTTTTCAAGATTGTTTTGGCTATTCAGGGTACCATGAGATTCCATATAAATTTCAGTATGAGTCTATTTCTGAAAAAAACACCATTGGAATTTTGATTGAACTAAATCTATAGATCATTTTGGGTAGTATTGCCATCTTAACAATATTAAATCTTCTAATTCATTCCAAGCATGGAAAGTCTTTCCATTTATTTAGGTCTTCTGTAATTTCTTTCAGCAATATTTTGCAGTTTTCTTTATCTTTTACTTCCTTGGTTAAATTTATCACTAAGTATTTTATTCTTTTTGATGCTGTTATAATTTTTTTAAATTTCCTGTTCAGATAGTTCATTGCAAATGTACAGAAATACAACAGATTTTTGTGTGTTTACTTTGTATCCTGCAACTTTGGTTAATTCATTAGCTCTAACAATTTTCTCTGTGGATGACTTAGTCCATTCCTGCTGTTATAAAAAAATTGCTGCCTGGTGCAAGCTAGTTTCTTCTAACTATTTTATTTTATTTTTATTTTTTGAGATGGAGTCTCACTCTGCTGCCCAGGTTGGAGTGCAGTGGCACGATCTCATCTCACTGCAACCTGAGCTTCCCAGGTTCAAGCGATTCTCCTGCCTCGGCCTCCTGAGTAGCTGGGATTACAGGCACGTGCCACCACGCCTGGCTAATTTTTGTATTTTTAGTAGAGATGGGGTTCCTCCATGTTGGCCAGGCTGGTCTTGAACTCCTTACCTCAAGTGATCCACCTGCCTTGGCCTCCCAAAGTGCTGGGGTTACAGGTATGAGCCACTGCGCCCGACCCTTGGGAGGATTTTTATTACTAATTCAATATACTTACTAGTTACAGTCCCTTTTTTTTTTTTTTTTTTTTGAGACAGAGTCTTGCTCTGTTGCCCAGGCTGGAGTGCAGTGGTGCAATCTCGGCTCACTGCAACCTCCATCTACCGGGTTCAAGCAATTCTCCTGCCTCAGCCTCCCAGGTAGATGGGATTACAGGTGCCTGCCACCATGCCCGGCTAATTTTTTTTCTATTTTTAGTAGAGATGGGGTTTCAGCCTATTGGTCAGGCTGGTCTCAAACTCCTGACCTCAGGTGATCCACGAGTCTCAGCCTTCCAAAGTGCTGGGATTACCGGTGTGAGCCACCGCACCCAGCCTCATATTACACTTTTTAAAATAAGTTTTCTATACTGATATTCTCTGTTGAAAATTGTTGACTTCATTTCCTTTAGTTCCACGTCCATGGTTTCCTTGGTTCTTTGTGCTTATTAAGAAAGTTGACTTAAAGTCTTTGTGCCTGGGCTTCCTCATGGACAGGTGGGAGGCAGGCAACAATGGTAGCCAGGCAGTCTGAAATGCTATAGTACTCTCTCACCACTAAGCAGCAGCTTATTTCTTCACCAAGTCTTCCAGTTTTGACAAGATGCCAGAATTTTACGAAAGTTGATTCTGACAGTTTTTGCCAGCTCATTAGTTGCTTTTGGGGAAGGACAGAAGCCTGGATTTCCCTACTATTTATTTATTTATTTATTTATTTATTTATTTATTTATTTATTTATTTAGAGATGGAGTCTTGCTTTGTCGCCCAGGCTGGAGTACAGTGGCGTGATCTCGGCTCATTGCAACCTCCGCCTCCCAGATTCAAGCAATTCTCCTGCCTCAACCTTCCGAGTAGCTGGGACTACAGGCGCATGCCACATGCCCAGCTAATTTTTGTATTTTTAGTAGAGATGGAGTTTCACCGTGTTAGCCAGGATGGTCTCGATCTCCTCACCTCATGATCCACCCGCCTCAGCCTCCCAAAGTGCTGGGATTACAGGCATGAGCCAACACACCCAGCCCCTACTCTGTAATTTTTTCTGATACATGTTTCGTTTTTGTTAAATTATATGATCTCATGTATATAAAATATCCAGAAGAGGTAAATCCATAGGACAAAAACACAGATCAGTGGTTGCCAGGGGCTGGGAGAGGGTCGAATGGGGAATAACTCCTAATGGGTATGAGGTTTCTTTTAGCAGTGATGAAAACATGATGGTGAAGGTCACTCAATTTTGTTAATATAATAAAATCTTCTGAATAGTACATTTTAAATGTTGGATTGTATGGTATGTGAATTATATCTCAACCAAAAAAATTTTTTAAAGTTTTAATTCCAATGAGGAGTGAACCCCTAAATAAACCAGGAATCTTACACAAATTGATGCTATGCTGTAGGTATCATTATTCCCAAACCAACAAAGTCTCCTGCACACAACAAACATTTTTAAAAATTTTAAGATTCAGTGAAGGGGTTATGAAAGGAAAATAAATCTTGGGGCGCCCAAATCACTAAGCTAAAGGGAAAAGTCAAGCTGGGAACTGCTTAGGGCCAACCTGCCTCCCATTCTATTCAAAGTCACCTCTCTGCTCACTGACATAGATGCATATCTGATTGCCTCCTTTGGAGAGGCTAATCAGAAACTCAAAAGAATGTTAACTGTCCCTCTCACCTATCTGTAACCTGGAACCCCTCTTGTTCAAGTCATCCCCCCCTTGCTTCAAGTTGTTCCGCCTTTCCAGACCGAACCAATCTACTGCTTACATACATTGATTGACATCACATGTCTCCCTAAAATGTATAAAACTAAGATGTAACCCAACTGCCTCGGGCACATGTTGTCAGGACTTCCTGAGGCTGCCATGGGCACATCCTGAGGACTAAGCTCTGATTTTTTTTATCTTGCCCAAATTCCTATCTAAGGGGTCTGGGAAGTCATGCCCTACAAACCATAAATTCTCATCAGATGGGTTTTATTTAACCCTATATATCGTGGCTTACTTTCCAATCTGACTCTGGCATAACATTATGAGACAAGGAAGAAAATCAAAATATTTAACCTCAAAATATATTTCCTTGCCATACCTTAAAATTGCTCTGCAAAGTCTCTTGTGGGAAAAATCCACATTCTATAGAGAATCCCCTTCCCCTTTGTTTTCCTTCCTTCCTTCCCAGATCCAGGAGATCATCAACTAAGAGCCAGGCACCCTTTTAGGTCCCATAAGAAACATTTTACAACCTGCTTTCTCTCTGAAGTCTGCTATCTGAGAGCTTCTTCTGCACAATAAAACTTGGTCTCCACAATCCTTTATCTTAACCTGAACTCTTCTTTCTATTGATTCCAGGTCTTCAGACAAACTCAACCAACTGTCAACCAGAAAATGTTTAAATTTACCTATAGCCTTGGAGCCCCTGCTTTGAGTTGTCCCGCCTTTCTGAACCAAACCAATGTATTTCTTAAGTGTATTTGATTGACGTCTCATGCCTCCCCAAAATATATAAAACTAAGCTGTACACTGACCACGTTGGGCACATGTTCTCACGACCTCCAGAGAGCTGTGTCATGGGCCATGGTCACTCATATTTGGCTCAGAATAAAACTCTAAAAATATTTTACAGAGTTAGACTCTTTTCGTTGACAATCCTCAACCTTGCAAAATAAACTTTCTAAATTAACTGAGACCTGTCTCAGGTTTTCTGGGTTCACAGGGTGCTAACTAGTTTCTTATTAGCTAACATATTGTGCTTACCAGCTCCCTTTCTATGTTACAACTATAATGCATGTTACAATTCTCCTCTCAGGCAAAAGCCCTTAGGAAAAATGCCTAAATGTCATGTTGCATATAGGTCAGGTTTTTCTACATAATTCAGATCTGATGCATAACAAAGTACCAGGAAATGCAATTTTAAAAATAATAAAATACACAATTTCAATGCTTCAAATAACATGCATCATAACAAACCAACCTCTTTCCCTTTATGCAACAAGTAGTTTTTGACTAAGAGACGCTATTCTAGATATGGAAGCTTTGTCTTAAAATGCTAAGCCTCTTAGATGCTTATATCTTTTCATCAATTTTTCACAGATGTTAGATATAGTGAACTCCAAGTTTCTCTTCAAAGAATCAGTATGTCAGTATGTTCAGCTCTCTTATTCTTTGATTCTCCATTTTAAAGTTTAACTTCCTGGTTCTCTTCGCCCCCTTGCCTCTAGTTTCAGTAAACAACTTTCCCGCCAGTTCTAATCAGTAGTTCACATCTGTTCCCCTTGTCACCTGCTTTGACCTGAGTCACCCCTGGTCACCTGCTCTGGCCTGAATCATCCTGAGTAACCGCCCTTCCGTGAAACTACCCACCCCACCACTCTGGCTGGTACCCCTGCTCTCTTTAAAATAGCCAACTGGAATTAGCTTAGACTGTGCGGTCCAACCCTAGCCAACAGGGGAATGACACAGCAGTGAGGCTACCTGCGTCAGGAATAAGAACCCCTTCCCCTCCCTTGCCCAGGTGTGCTCTCACCATTACTCCATTCGCGAGTTGCACAATTCTATAGAAGTAAAAATTGCCTTGCTGAGAAAATTTATGTTTGAGTGCTGATTCTTTGTAGCACTGAGGAACAAGCATTTTGTTTCTAACACAAAGAAATGGCTAAAACAAACAAACAAAAATGTATATTGAGAGAAGTTGGTCACAGACAGAATAAGGTTTAGGGCCTGCTAAAGATTCCACAGGAAGTGGAAGAGTAAGGACAGAAAACATAAGCCAATATTCCATGTTTTGCAAGAACGCTTCTCTGTTAACATACATAGTAAAGTGCAACATACGGAAGAAAAAAGTCTCCTGCTAACCTTGGAAAAAAATCCTGAACTGCCTGTGCTACATACACATTTTCTCTCAAAGATGTTACAGATTTCTCTCAAAGGTGTAACAAATAAGGGACTCACAGCTCTCAGTGACGTTCTCATAAGATCAAAACCATTTTTAATTTATTCAGAAATATGCAAATATCCACCATGAGCCCCAGAATATGATTACATACAAATCTCTCATTCTACACTTGACATATTTATATCACAAAGCAAAACTGAATTAGCAAAAATGACAATAAATATTTTGTGTAATTGATAAAATCAATACAAAAATGCCTTGCCTGGCAGCTATTTATGTTGTCAGTAAGTGTTAATTCCATTCAGCTACATCAAGTTCACATGCTATTTTCAGAGAAGTAGGCAATCTGGACCTTTAAGCATAATCTTCTAATTTTTAAGTACAGAAAACTCACTTTATAAAGTATGGGCCTGCAAAACTAAATCTATCCATGCACCACACAGAAATAGCAGGTTAGAGCCCTCACCTATACACAGAAAACTAACGTGGCTAAAGACCACTGGCTGTTGAAAGCTTCCCACACGGTGAGGGATAGCCTGCCAGTCACCTCATCTCTGAGAAGGGATAGGATTCCTGCCCCATTTTCTTTCCTTTTTTTAAAATTTGAGACGGAGTCTTGCTCAGTCACCCAGGCTGGAGTGCAATGGCGCAATCTCGGCTCACTGCAACCTCCGCCTCCCGGGCTCAAGCGATTCTCTTGCCTCAGCCTCCCCAGTATCTGGGATTACAGGCACGCGCCACTGTCCTGCGCCATTTTCACAGCAGTCTCTTCCCCTAACTCTTCAGCTTGCCAAACCCTTCAGGGGCAAATCAGACAATTTCTCTTTTGAGAGCCTTCTTATACTTTTTTTTTTTGAGACGGAGTCTCACTCTATTGCCCAGGCTGGAGTGCAGTGGAGCAATCTCGGCTTACCGCAACCTCAGCCTCCTGGGTTCAAGTGATTCTCCTGCCTCAGCCTCCCTAGTAGCTGGGATTACAGGCGCCCACCACCACGCCCAGCTAATTTTGTACTTTTAGTAGAGATGGGGTTTTACCATGTTGGCCAGGCTGCCCTCGAACTCCTGACCTCAGGTGATCCTCCCACCTCGGCCTCCCAAAGTACTGGGATTACAGGTGTGAGCCACTATACTTTTGTAGGCCTTCGGAGTCACTGGGCACATAAGCATGGATGTCCTGTATTTTTATTTTAACTGCCCAGGATGTGATGGTCACAGTTAACTACTTGGTAAATAACTGAGTCATAAATGTAGCAAATAAGACTGAAAGAAAGCTCCAGATAAGATGAGTCACGCCTACAAGATCAAGATAGGCTTTGCCTAACACCAAGAAGGCAGCCTTCGGGACAAGAAAAGATTATGAAACCTTCCTGCAATAGCTAGGAAGAAATTTCAGGACTTACCTCCTTCCTGGTTGTCAGGAGTCCTGGTGCCATATCCCTGCTCTCTGGAGTACTCTTCCTAGAGGAGAGTCAAGTTGCAGAGGCAAATCTGGGGAAAGAGATGAGAAGTGAGAGAGGTACTTGGGAAGAACACCCTTCACACTCTGTCCAGCCTCCCAATTCAGTAGGGAGTAGAGGAACAGGGAAGCAACAAAGACAGGTTGCAGAGGGCATCGGTGAAGCCCATTCTTAGCCAGTGTCTTATAAAAAAAGCCCACAGAGCTGGGCCAGCAACAGGCTTACATCCAAACTCTAGTTAGGGAATGAAGCCCACATCTTCCAGCAGCTGGGTGAGACTTTGTGTGGACTCCATTAAAAGAAAAAGGCCTCAGAGTGCCCTCAAGTGAGCATTCATGTTAAAAAATAAAATGCCTCATCATACTGAAAACAAAAGCATCCCATCCACATTTACCGTGAGGCCAAAGGACAGGTTCCAGGAAGTCCAAAGCAGAAGTTCCTGGTTTTGAGGGAGACATGAAGCAGGGTGGAGGCTATAACCTGAGTTTCCTTCTATGTGACCCTGGCTGCACCCTTCCCTCCACTCACATATCAAAAATTAGGTCCCAAAATTTGAAATGTGACTTGGAATTTAGGAACAGGCAGTCAGTAACTGACCTAGTTTTATAACAAGTCAATTTCATAAAGAGATTTTTAAGAAGGGAGAAGTAGGGGTGATTTTTTCTTAATGAAAATATTTCTTAAGAGATAAATCATACTTCAGATGACAAGTATAGGTCTTGACTGGATCCTGTCTTGCACAAATGAATGAGAAAAGCAGACTACAAGAGACAATTCAATATGTGATGAGAATTATTGTTAATGGTGTTAGGTTTTGAGAACAAAGCTCTGATTTTTCTAAATCTTGCCAAAATTCCTATCTAAGGGGCCTGGGGAGTCGTGCCCTACAAACCATAAATTCTCATCAGATGTGTTTTATTTAACCCTGTATATCATGACTTACTTTCCAATCTGACTCTGGCATAACAAGGAAGAAAATCAAAATGTATTACCCCAAAGTATATTTCCTTGCCATACCTTGAAATTGCCCTACAAAGTCTCTTGTGGGAAAAATCCATATTCTACAGAGAATCCCCTTTCCCCTTTGTTTTCCTTCCTTCCTTCCCAGATACAAGAGATAATCAACTAAGAGCCAGGCACCCTTTTAAGTCTGATAAGAAATATTTTACAACCTGCTCTCTCTGAAGTCTGCTATCTGAGAGCTTCCTCTGCACAATAAAACCTGGTCTCCACAATCCTTTATCTTAACCTGAACATTTCCTTTCTGTTGATCCCAGGTCTTCAGATAAACTCAACCAATTGTCAACTGTCAACCAGAAAATGTTTAAATTTACCTATAGCCTGGAATCCGCCCCCCTACTTTGAGTTGTCCCGTCTTTTTGAACCAAACCAATGTATTTCTTAAATGTATTTGATTAATGTTTCATGCTTCCCTAAAATATATAAAACCAAGCTGTACACTGATCACCTTGGGTACATGTTCTCAGGACCTCCTGAGGGCTGTGTCACAGGCCATGGTCACTCATATTTGGCTCAGAATAAATCTCTGAAAATATTTTACAGAGCTTGACTCTTTTTGTCAACAGTGTGATCATGATATTCTGGATATGGAGGAAACAGTCATTAAGAAATGATACAAATGTTCTGTGGTGTGAACTAACATGTTTGCAACTTTTTAAAAATGCAACACTTTCAACAAATGGATAGCATTAAAAATACAGTAGAAAAAATACAATAAAAAGAGCCCTTATAGATCTTATAGAATAAAAAGAGAATTAAAGAGACACCAATCGGCCTGGTGCGATGGCTCACGCCTATAATCCCAGCACTTTGGGAGGCCAAGGATGGATCACGAGGTCAGGAGTTCAAGACAACCCTGGCCAAGATGGTGAAACCCTGTTTCTACCAAAAATACAAAAATTGGCCAGGCACAGTGGCTCACGCCTGTAATCCCAGCACTTTGGGAGGCCGAGGTGGGTGAATCATGAGGTCAGGTGTTCAAGACTAGCCTGGTCAACATGGTGGGACCCCATCTCTACTAAAAATACAAAAAATTTGCTGGGTGTGGTGGCGGGCGCCCATAATCCCAGCTACTCCGGAGGCTGAGGCAGGAGAATCACTTGAACCCGGAAGGTGGAGGTTGCAGTAAGCCGAAATCACGCCATTGCACTCTAGCCTGGGCAACAGAGCGAGACTCTGTCTCAAAGAACAAAAAAAAGAGACCCCAATCAACTGTAATGTGTGAACCTTGTTTAGATATTTTTGAGGCAATTGAGGAAACCTGCGCATGATTAGATATTAGACAACATTTAAAAAATCAGTATAAATTGTATTAAGTTTAGGTTAAAAATGGTCTAACCGATGTTCTCTGCAAATAATTATGGCTATACTTAAATAAAAAGAGAGTGCAGGCCAGGTGTGGTGGCTCACGCCTGTAATCCCAGCACTTTGAGAGGCGGCTGAGGCGGGTGTATCACTTGAGGTCAGGAGTTCGAGGCCAGCCTGGCCAACATGGTGAAACCCTGTCTCTACTAAAAATATAAAAACTAGCCGGGCATGGTAGCAGGCGCCCAGCTACTTGGGAGGCTGAGGCAGGAGAATCACTTGAACCCGGGAAGTAGAGTTGTAGTGAGCTGAGATCGCACCACTGCACTCCAGCCTGGATGACAGAGTGAGACTGTCTCAAAAAAAAAAAAAAAAAAAAAAAAAAAAGAGAGTGCAGAGCCTACAGCTGACATCATATTTAATGGTGAGAAACTAGATGCTTTCCCCCTAAGATCAGGAACAAGGCAAGGATGCCCCCACGACTCCTATTTTACATCACTGATAAGATAATGAAAAGACAACCCACGGACTGAAAGAAAATACAGGAAGAAAAATGACAGAATAGGAGAAAGAGAAATAGACCAATGCATAATCATAGTTAAGAAAATTTATTACACCTCACTCAGTTAATGGAAAAGTGAATTGACAATAAGTCAGGAAATAGATGATCTGGAAAACACTATTGGGCAGTACTGATCTAACGGACATTTGCAGAACACCAAACCCAACAAGTACAGAATACATATCCTTTATAGGTATACACAAAATATTCACCAAAGTAGATGAAATACTGAGGCATAGAAAACAAATCTCCAATTTCAAAGGACTACAGTCCCCAACTTACAATGGTTCAACTTATAATTTTTCAACGTTATAATGGTATGAAAGCAATACACATTCAGTAAAAACCATACTTCTTTTTTATTTACTTTTTGAGAGACAGAGTCTCACTTTGTCACCAAGGCTGCATGCAGTGGCACAATCATAGCTCACTGCAGCCCCAACTTCCTGGGCTCAAGCAATCCTCTTGCCTCAGCCACCAGAGTAGCTGTGGCTACAGATGTGTGCCACCATGCCTGGCTATTTTTTTATTTTTCATAGAGATGGGGTCTCACTGTTTGTCCAGGCTGGTCTAGAACTTCTGGCCTCAAGTGATCCTCCTGCCTCAGCCTCCCAAAGCACTGGGATTACAAGGCATAAAGCACCATGCCCAGTCAAAACCCTACTTCAAATTTGGAATTTTAATCTTTTCCAGGGCTTGTAATGCTGGGCAGCAGCAGCAAGCCACAGCTCCAAGCCAGCCACACGATCTTGAAGGTAAACAACCCATACTCTATAGTGGACCATGTTGCCAGATGATTTTGCGCTTTCTGAACCAAACCAGTGTATTTCTTAAGTGTATTTGATTGATGTCTCATGCCTCCCTGAAATATATAAAACCAAGCTGTGCCCCAACCACCTTGGGCACATGACTGCCCAACTGTAGGCTAATGTAAGTATTCTGAGCAAATTTAAGGTAGACTAGGTTACGCTCTGATGTGCGGCAGGTTAGGTATATTGAATGCATTGTCAAACAATATTTTCAACTTACAATGGGTTTATTGGGACATAATCCCATTGTAAGTCAAGGAACATCTGTATATTATTTGCCCAAGATGGAACTAAAGCAGAAATCAATAACAATAAGATATTTTTAAAAACCTTGATAATTAGGAATTAAGCAGCCCTTATCTAAAGGAGATATGAATCAAAGAAGAAATTCCAAGGGATACGAGAAAATATTTTGAACTCGGTGATTCTAATAAACCTATTAATACATATCACAACTTACCAAATTTGTGACTTGGAGCTGTTCCAGGCTGAATTATTCCTTGTCTCCCATATTCGTATGTTGACATCCTAACCCCTAGTACCTTAGAATGTCACTGTCTTCGGAGATGAGGTCTTTAAAGAGATAACTAAGTAAAAATGAGGTCATTAGAGTGGGCCCTACTCCAATATAACTGGTGTCATTATAAGAAGAGAAAATTTGGACATAAAAACTTCCAGAGGGAAGACCATGTGAAGACACAGGGAGGAGATGACCAGCTATAAGCCAAGGAGAAAGGCCTCAGAAGAAACCAACCCTGCCGAAACCTTGATCTTGGACTTCTATCTTCCAGAATTATGAAGAAAAAATTTCTGTTGTTTACAGCCACCCATCGTGTGGTACTTTGTTATGGCAGCCCTAGCAAATGAATACAGCCGGTAATAAGGCAGTTCTTAGAAAGAAAGTTATAGCTTTTGGCCGGGCGTGGTGGCTCACGCCTGTAATCCCAGCACTTTGGGAGGCCAAGCTGGGCGGATCACAAGGTCAGGAGATCGAGACCATCCTGGCTAACACGGTGAAACCCCATCTCTACTAAAAATACAAAAAATTAGCTGGGCCTGGTGGCAGGTGCCTGTAGTCTCAGCTACTCGGGAGGCTGAGGCAGGAGAATGGCGTGAACCAGGGAGGCAGAGCTGGCAGTGAGCCGAGATGGTGCCACTGCACTCCAGCCTGGGCGACAGAGCGAGACTCCGTCTCAAAAAAAAAAAAAAAAAAAAAAAGAAAGTTATAGCTTTACATGAATGTACTTTAAAAGAAGAAGTTTTAATTAAAAATAACTCAGCTCCCATCTTAAGAAGCTAAAAAAAGAAAAGCAAAAAGAACCCAAAATAAGAAGAAAGGAAGTAATAAAGAGGAAAATATAATGAAATAGAAATAAAACTAAAGAGAATTAAAAAGTCAAAGGGTGTTTGCAAAAAAAATTAAAATTGCTAAACCCTAGACCTGAAACTATAAAACTCCTAAAAAAAAAAAATAGGAAAAAGCTTCATGACATTGGTCTTGATAATGATTTCTGGAATATGACACTAAAAGAACAAGCAACAAATATAAAATAGACAAACGGGACTACATCAAACTTACCAACTTCTTTGCAGCAAAGAAAACAGCCAACAGAGTGATAAGGCAACTTACAGAATGAGAGAAAATATTTGCAAACCATGTATCAAATAAGGAGCTAAAATGTAGAATATATAAAGAACTTCCACAACTCAGTAACAAAAAACTCAATTAAAAATGAATAAATGACTTGAATAGACATTTCTCTAAAGAAGATATAGAAATAGCCAAGAACCATATGAAAAGATGTTCAACATCACAAATTACCAGGCAAATGCAAATGAAAACCAAAATGAGATATCACCTAACCCCAATTTGTATGGCCACTACAAACAAAACAAAACAAAACAAAACAAACCAAAACAGATAATAAGTGTTAAGAAGGATGTAAAAAAGTAGAACCTTAATGAACTGTTAGTGGGACTGTAAAATGGTGTAGCCACTACGGAAAACAGTATGAAGGTTCCTCAAAAAATTAAAAATACCACATCATCCTGTAATCCAATTTCTGGATACATATCCAAAGGAATTGGAAGCAGATGTATGCATTCAATGTATGAACGGATAAAGAAAATGTAGTCTATCCACACAAATGGAATATTATTCAGACTTTAAAAGGAAGGAAATTCTGGCTTATACTACAACATAGATGAACCTTGAGGAAATTATATTAAATAAAATAAGCCAGTCACAAAAAGAAAAATATTGCGTGATCCCACTAATATGAATACTAAAGTAATTAAACTGATAGAAACAGAAAGTAGAATGGTAGTTGCTAATAGATGGGGAAGAGGAAAAGAATGAGTTGCTATTCAATAGGGAAAAGATGTCAGTCATGCAAGATGAAAAAGTTCTAGAGCTCTGTTGTACATAGTTAACAATATTATACAGTATACTTAAAAAGTATTAAAAGGATAAATATATGTTACGTGGTTGTTTTGCCACAATAATTTAAAAAAAGAATAAGAAGATCAAAGCTCCTACAACCCCCTCCAAAAAAATTACTAAACCCCTAGGAAAAATGATTAAACTAAAATTTAAAAAGACAAATTTCCAAGACCAGGAATGAAAGAGGAAACATTGTTACAGATCCTACATACATTAAAAGGACAATAAGAGATTCTTATTAAAAATAAAAACGACAGGCCCCAAATTCGTGAAATGAACAAATTCCTTTAATCATAAGGTTTACCAAAACTAAAATGGTAATTTTGAGTGGCCCTACATCTGTAAAGATATTAAAATCATGATTTTAAACTTTAACCAGAAGTAAAAGTTCAGGCTCACAGATAAATTCTGTCAAATACTTAAGTAGGAGAGACGGCAATACTTCCCAATTCATTTTATGAGGCCAACATAATCCAGACACCAAAACCTGACAAAGCCATACACTTCCTGCAAAAGTCCTTTAAAAATAATAGAAAGTCAAACCCAGCAATTGGTTATAAGGACGATACGGGAACACATGAGACCTATCCAAGAAATGCAACGTTAGTTTAACTTTTTTTTTTTTTTTTTTTTTGAGACAGAGTCTTGCCCTGTCAACAGGCTGGAGTGCAATGGCGCAATCTCAGCTCACTGCAACCTCCGCCTCCTGGGTTCAAGCGATTCTCCTACCTCAGCCTCCCAAGTAGCTGGGACTACAGGTGTGCACCACCACACCCAGCTAATTTTTGTATTTTTAGTAGAGATGGGGTTTCACCACATTGGCCAGGGTGGTCTGGATCTTTTGACCTAGTGATCTGCCCGCCTCGGCCTCCCAAAGTGCTGAGATTACAGGCGTGAGCCACTGAGTCTGGCCAGTTTAACATTTGAAAAGCAATTTAATTACTTGCATTAACAAAATGAAAGGTGCCCTGGACCACTCCTGAGTCCCAGCACTTTGGGGAACTGAGGCAGGTGGATTGCTTGAACTCAGGAGTTCAAGACCAGCCTGGGCAACATGGTAAAACCCCATCTCTACAAAAAATACAAAAATTAGCTGTGCATGGTGGCACGTGACTGTAGTCCCAGCTATGCAGGAGGCTGAGGTGAGAGGACTGCTTGAGCCCAGGAGGTTAAGGCTTTGGTGAGCCATGATCATGCTACTGCATTCTGGCCTAGGCAAGAGTGAGATCCTGTCTCAAAAATAATAAAATAAAACAAAATAAAGGAGAAAAATCACCTTAGTAGTTGCAAATATATATATATTTATATATATTATATATAATATATTTATATAAATAATGTATATATTATTTATATATTTATATTAAATATATATTATTTATATAATATATAATATATATTATTTATATATATTTATATAATATATAATATATATTATTTATATATATTATATATAATATATATTATTTATATATAATATAATATATAATATATATTAAAAATATATATTTATATATATAATATAATATATAATATATATTAAGAAATATATATATTTATATATGAAAAAATTCAATGGCTATTCATGATAAAAATGCCTAACAAATTAGCAATAGAAGGAAACTTCCTCAATTTAATAAGCATCTACAAAAACATAGCACTAATACCATACTTAATAGCAAAATATTGAATGATTTCCCTGAGATCAAGAACATGAAAAGAATGTCTCATCTCACCATTTAATTCAACACTTAGGAAATATAAAGAATACAAAAAGTGAAGAAAGAGTAGAAAAGAAGTAAAAAAAGAAAACCAGATAAATGTAATAATTTAACTTTACATCAATCAGGGTAGGTAAAAGACAGAAAATAGCAGTGTTGGCAAGAATGAGGCAACAGAATTCTCGTACAACCCTGGTAGGATTGTGACAGGCTAAGTATCACTAACAACTGCTTCAGTACTGACTGTGTGGTTAAGTTAAATATTAAAAGCCAGTGCCCTTATACAAGGCTGGGATGTAACAAAAGCCCATCAAGAGTTTTGCCTAGGCCTTTCCTGGGCCTTAAAGCATGACAAAATAATGAAATAATTCTTAACAGGATCCATTTAGGATTAAACAAATTTTATTGTGGGTCTGAAGAAACTCCCCAGGCCTCCACAAACAAGTTTATTGGGGGCCTGAAGGAACTCCTCAAACCTCCTGATTTAGCAGGAGACAAGATAAGAGTAATCACCCCAGCACCTGGACCCATTTAGAACAAGTAAATTTACTGAGGCTCCAGAGGAAGGTCTTCAGGACTCAGACCTTAGTTATAGATTAAAAGAAGTTAATCACTTACGTCTTTAGACAAATGCACACTTACATGTAGACATATAGCTTAGAAGGTATATAAGCTCTGGAAAACTTTGTAATTTTGAGTTGGTCTGGTGATAATTTCCAGGCCTTCTCCCTGTAACCGGTTACAGAAATAAAAACTCTCTTCCTCCCCAGTTCATCTGCATCTCGTTATTGGGCCACGAAAAATAGCAGCCTGACCCTCAGTTTGGTCCGGGAACAGGATTGTAAAATGGTACAACTATTTTTGAAGACTGTATGGCAGGTTTTTTTTAATGTTAAACATACCTATGATCTAGCAATTCCCAAAGTACCTAAGAGATATTAAAAAAAAAACAACAAAAAAAACAGGGTACAGAAAGAGATATACATCAGCCTAGTAAAAGAACCCTGGAAAAAAAAGAACTGTACAAGAATGGTCACAGTAGCTTAATTACTATACCTAACAATCAAAAACAACAGAAAAAGGAGAATGGATAAACAAAAGGTAGTAGATTCATACAACAGAATACAATAAAAAGGAATAGGAATAAACTACTGATCAAGTAACAAGAAGGCAGAAACAGAATACGTACTATATGATTTCATTTACATGGAATTCTAGGAAAGGCAAAACTTTAGTGATAGGGAGCAAATCAGTTATACAACAATATACATTACTTAAAACTCATCGAATTGTACACTTAAGAGTTGTGATTTTGTAATAAATCTGATTTTTAAAAAGCCTTCAAAGACATTTTCAAGTAAAAGAAAACCAGTAAAATTTATCGTCAGCAGACCTGCCCTGTAAGAGTTTTTGCGAACTGAAGAAAAATTATGCCAAATGGAACCTTGGATTTTCTGTGGTGACTGAAGATCACCAGAAACGATAAATAACGTTCACACCCAAAAAAGACTATTTCTTTTTTCTCCTAATTTCTTTAACATATATGACTGAAGCCAGGCGCGGTGGCTCACGTCTGTAATCTCAGCACTTTGGGGGGCCAAGGTGGACAGATCACTTGAGGTCAGGAGTTCAAGACAAACCTGGTCATGGTGAAACCCCTGGGCATGGTAGCGTATGCCTGTAATCCCAGTGACTCGGAAGCTGAGACAGGAGAATCGCTGGAACCCGGGAGGCAGAAGTTGCAGTGAGCCAAAATTGTGCCACTGCACTCCAGACTGGGCAACAGAGCAAGACGCCACCTCAAAAAGATAAAATAAAAGACTGTTTATAGCAAATACATTATATTTGCATTGTGATTGACAGCATATGAAGATTCAATACATATGACAATTACAGCCTGAAGAATGACGGAGTAGGTAGGTACAAGTACCTATACAATTACAAGATCCCTCATTTTACATGAAGTTGTTCGACATTACATAGACTGTGAAGAGTTACAAATATATACTGTCATCTCTAAAGCAGGCACTAAAAATATAAAGTAAAGATGCAAAGCACTATAGCTAAGTGGCAATTAAGTTATATTGAATTAAGTTAAATTAGAATGATAAAAAAAAAAAAAAATCAATTGGCCCAAAGAAGGCAGAAATAGGAACAGGGGAAGAAAAAAAACAGGAGGCAAATAAGAAAACAAACAGTAAAAGAGATCTAAATCTAATTGTATCAGTAATTACATGAAATACACATTCCAATTAAAAGGCACAGACTGGCTGGGCACGGTGGCTCATGCCTGTAATCCCAGCACTTTGGGAGGCTGAGACAGGAGGATTGCTTAAGCCCACGAGTTGGAGAATAGCCTGGGCAACACAGCAAAACGTCGTCTCTAAAAATAAATAAACAAGACACAGATTATCAGAATAGATTAAAAAAAAAAAGCAAGACCTAACCATATGTTGTCTACAATATAAAGACTTTAAATATAAAGACATAGGTCAGTTGAAAGAAAATGAATGAGAAAAGAGGTAACATGCAAAGAGTAAACATAACAAGACTGAAATGGCTATATTACTATCAGATAAACTACATTTCAAGAGAAAGTGTTACCAGAGACACAAAGGGATGTTTCATGAAAATAAAACAGTCAATTCATCAGGAAGATATAACAAAGATAAATATGTATGCACCTTATAATAACCATGCTTCAAAATACGTGAAGCAAAAATTGACAGAACTCGATGGAGAAATTGGCAATTCCATAATCCTAGTTCGAATTAACACCTTGCCACAACAGTTGATAAAATAACTAGAAAAAAAAAATCCATAAGGAAATACAAGATTTGAACATAATAACTAACTTGACCAAACTGATATTAGTTCATCACTGCACAACAGAATGCACATGCTTTTAAAGGGCCCATGGTATATTCCCCAACTCACACTACATGCTGGGTTGTGAAATAACTCCCAATAAATTTGCAAAGACTGACATTCTACATCATTTGTTCTTTGACCTGAATGGAATTAAATAAGAAGTCAGTAAGAATAGCTAGAAACCCTCCAAATACTTGGAAATTAAATAGATGATGCACAGAAAGGCACTGCATTCATCAAGTGCATACAATTTTTTTGATGACTTTCACTGTAAAAGGGAGCAGAGAGATAGGGTAATGAGTGTAGTCAGAAATCATGACCCTTCTCAGCCAAGCGAGGTGGCTCACACCTGTAATCCCGGCACTTTGGGAGGCCGAGGCAGGCGGATCACGAGGTCAGGAGATCGAGACCATCCTGGCCAACATGGTAAAACCCTGTCTCTATTAAAAATACAAAAAAATTTAGCTGGGCATGGTGGCGCACGCCTGTAGCCCAGCTACTCAGGAGATTGAGGCAGGAGAATCGCTTGAACTTGGGAGGCAGAGGTTGCAGTGAGCCGAGATCGCACCACTGCACTCCAGCCTGGGCGACAGAGTGAAACTCTGTCTCAAAAACAAAAACAAAAACAAAAACAAAAACAAAAGAAAAGAAAAAAAGAAATCATGACCCTTCTCTTGTCAGAACCCGGCAGTAGATCCCGCTGACCTCAGATAAGATCCACACACAATCTTGGCACCCTAGGCTTTCCCCAGTAATAGCCTAACCCCCTTTTCCCATCTGAGTTTCTATCCTCCATGAACTCCCTTTTCCAGGCAAAAAGGACAACTCCTGATACCCTCAAAGTCAGTCAGTTGCACAGTCCAGGTGGGTGCCAAGCACTGTGTCAGTGACCCATGAGGAGCCAGACAAGGTGCCTGTCCCCTCAAAGAACTATCTCAAAACCAGTGGGACAGTCAGACAGTTGAGATATACCATGCCAGCCGTGGAGTCCTCATATAATAAAGTGCTCTGCAACTAAAAAGGAAAATGGAAGTAATTCTGCCAGAGAAAACTCAGGAAAGCTTTGTAGTGGACAAATATCTGTAGTGAGGCATCTTTTGAGACAAATACGGAAACAACACAGCCTGAATAAGTGATACTAAATAAATTCTGTTAATTTTCTTGGGTATGATCATTAATGCTGAAGTTGTTTTTCTTTAAATTCCTTATTTATGAGAGATGCATACTGAACACTGAAGTATTAGATTGGTGCAAAAGTAATTGTGGTTTTTGCCATTTACAGATGAAATGATATGACATTTGAATTTTGTTTTAAAGAACTACATCAGAGAAGTGTCATACACAAGTTTTACTTCATTCTACATTCACAGCAGCTCCACGAGGTTAAGTACCTTGCTCAAAGTGACAGTGACAAAGGGAGAGACCTGGATTTGAACTCACTCTATGAAGGGTCACTCAAGACACCAAATCCTGGTATAGACCCCTAGTGAAAGAGACAATTTCCAAAGAGATCCACACTTGGGGTTGCAGATTTGGGGGAAAGAAGACAGGTGAGTCATTTGTAAGTGGTGAGTCTGAGTGATGAATCCATGGAACTTCAAAACTACTTCTGGATATCTTTGCAATGTTTTCATACTGAAAAGTTAGAAATAAGAGTAGGTCTTGGCTGGGCGCGGTGGCTCACGCTTGTAATCCCAGCACTTTGGGAGGCCGAGGCCAGTGGATCAGGAGGTCAGGAGTTCAAGACCAGCCTGACCAACATGGTGAAACCCCGTCTCGAGCGGGGTGCGGTGGCTCACGCCTGTAATCCCAGCACTTTGGGAGGCCGAGGCGGGCGGATCACGAGGTCGGGAGATCGAGACCATCCTAGCCAACATGGTAAAAACACAAAAATTAGCCAGGTGTGGTAGCGCGTGCCTGTAGTCCCAGCTACTCGGGAGGCTGAGGCAGGAGAATACCTTGAACCCGGGAGGCGGAGTTTGCAGTGAGCCGAGATCGCGCCGCGCCACCCCACTGCACTCCAGCCTGGCGACGGAGCAAGACTCCCTCTCAAAACAAACAAACAAACAAACAAACAAACAAACAAACAAACAACAAACAAACCCCGTCTCTACTAAAAATACAAAAAAAATTAGCCGGGCGTGGCGGCGGGCGCCTGTGGTACCAGCTACTCAGGAGCCTGAGGCAGAGAATTGCTTGAACCCGGGAGGCGGTGGTTGCAGTGAGCTGAGATCACTCCACTGCACTCCAGCCTGGGCGACAGAGTGAGACTTCATCCCCCCCCCCCCCAAAAAAAAATGTAGGTTTGGATGCCTTCCACCCAACTTCTTCCCCCACCTCCAGGAATTCAAGGAGTCACTCAACAGCCCCCTGAGGCTTGAGAAAAATGTTCCTTGGCCCTATGGGCACCATTCTGCTTGTTGCAACCCATGCTCCCGGAAGGGTCCCCAAGTCCGAGGGAGCCACACAGCTGCAGAAGCCGACAATCTGGATACAAGCACGCCCCCATGCAACCCACAACCCAGGGATGTCTAACTCCAGGCAAGCCCTTCTCAACTCACCAACTTGGGTCCCCAGGCCCCAAGGCTACTGACCCGAGTCGCACGGCCCTAGCCGTCCCCCCCACTATCAAGACCAAGTCTGGATGTCTACCCACAAACAATCCTCCCCCACAAACCCGGGTCCTAGTGGCCAAGCTGCACCATCACCACCACAGTGCACCAGCCATCCACAAGAGCCCTAATAACTGGACTGAGGTTGGGCACGGTGGCTCACGCCTGTAATCCCAGGACTGAGGTTGGGCACGGTGGCTCACGCCTGTAATCCCAGCACTTTGGGAGGCCGAGGCGGGGGGATCACTTGAGGTCAGGAGTTCGAGACCAGCCTTGCCAACATGGTGAAACCCCGTCTCTACTAAAACACAAAATATTAGCCGGGTGTGGTGGCGTGCGCCTGTAGTCCCAGCTACTCGGGAGCCTGAGGCAGGGGAATCACGCCACTGCACTCCAGCCTGGGAGACAAGAGCGAAACTCTGTCTCAAAAAAACAAAACAAAACAAAAATCAAAAAATTAGCCGGGCGTGGTGGCGGGTGCCTGTAATCCCAGCTGCTCGGGAGGCTGACGCAGGAGCATGGCTTGAACCCGGCGGCTGGGGTGGGGCGCGGAGATTGCAGTGAACCGAGATTGCGCCACTGCACTCCAGCCTGGGCGACAGAGAGAGACTCTGTTTCAAAAATAAATAAATAAATAAAATTTAATAAATAAACAAATAAACAACCCGACTGATGCCCAAGCCGCGTGCCTCCCACTAATGGGGAAGTTTGCTCCAACCGAGGATATCATGTCCTCCAAAGGCACATTTGCTGGCCCAGAGACCTCCGAGGCGCGATGGTGGGGAGGGGATGGCGGGATACTAGTGGCAGGATGCTGTCTGGGTACCCCAGGCAGAGCCCACTCAACGGCCCCCGAAGTACCGGGGACGCACCTGCGGAGTAGCTCGGGAAGTCGGTCCCAGGCCTGCACTGGCCCCTCCAGGTCAACATACTGGGCCCAAAGTCCCGCCAGAAGCACGCGGCAACGCCAACGCCCCCTCCCCACCAGAGGACCTCCGCCAAGACCTCTCTCCGGGGTGGACCACGCACGCCCAGACCCCACAGCCGAAACTCAAACACCAAGGAACATGTGGCCACGACATGGACTGCCCATGCCAGCTTTCCCGGCCTTCCTTCCAGTGGAAGGCCCGCGAAAGCGGGGACCACCTCCGGGCTAGCTCACCAGAACTGTGAAAGGACACTCACCACGCACCAGGCGACGATGGCGGGACACGGAAGTACGCGAGCCGGACTGCCCCTGGGCACGGAACTACACTACCCAGACTGCCCCGGGGCGCGCAACTACCCTATCTTGGATGCCCTGGAGCGAGGGACTACAACATCCAGAATGCTGCGAGGGGCGGGACCGCAGCATCCAGGAGAAATTGTGAAAAATCAGAAAGTAAAATCTAACTTTCGGGTCTATGAGAAGGGTGGTCAGGTGAGCAGTAAGTCTTCTTTAACTTTTTATACGGTCCTTCTAATTTTATTTTTTTTTTTAAAAGAAAGATGTTACATGTCCTCCATCCTGCAAATTCACACCTGTGATTGTACACCCCTGAACTTTATCTACTTACTTATTTTTTGAGAAGGGGTCTTGCTCTGTCGGCCAGGCTGCAGTACAATGGTGTGATCATAGCTCACTGCAGCCTCAAACCCCTGGCCAAGCAATCCTCTCACCTCAACTTTCTGAGTAGCTGGGAATACAGGTGCATAGCACCACACCGGGCTAATTTTTTGTTTTGTTTTTTAGAATCTGGGTCTCGCGGCCGGGCGCGGTGGCTCACGCCTGTAATCCCAGCACTTTGGGAGGCTGAGGCGGGCGGATCAGAGGTCAGGAGTTCGAGAGCAGCCTGGCCAATGTGGTAAAATCCCGTCTCTACTAAAAATACAAAAATTAGCTGGGCGTCCTGATGGGCGCCTGTAGTCCCGGCTACTCAGGAGAGTGAGGCAGGAGAATCGCTTTGAACTCGGGAGGTGGAGGTTGCAGTGAGCCAAGATCGCACCACTGTACTCCAGCCTGGGCAACAGAGTGAGATTCCTTCTCAAGGGGGAAAAAAAAAAGAGAATCTGGGTCTCGCTATGTTGACCAGGCTGGTCTGGAACTCCTGGCCTCAAGCAATTTTCCCACTTCAGGCTCTCAAAGTGCTGGGATTACAGGCGTGAGCCGTCCTTGTGGCCCAGGCTGCCTTTCGAGTTTATTTAGGGCCCTCTAGCCAGAGGTGGTGAGATTGGCAGTAACTCAAATTCCAACTGCTGGGATAGGTGATTCTCCTCGGGCTAAGGCTGGTGTAAATACTCCCTCCATGCGTGAGCATCAGCTGGGTTTGATCCAGTTTTGCTTTCTGGTATAACAGGGCAGCACTGAGTTCAATGCAATGTCTCATCATTGCTGTGCTTGCCGTCTCCCAAGAACATAGATTCTCTCTCCGCACCACAGAGCCACTGCTGGGGGATGGGTCAGGGGCATTGGTGATTCAAGACTGTCTTTCCTACCTTTTCAGTGCCTCTTTCAGTCATATGAAGTTAAAACCAGGTACTGCGAGTGCTTACCTGATTTTTGGTTCTTGTGAAGGTGCTTTTGTGTGTAAATAGTTGTTAACTTGTTTTTCTTACAAGGGGGAATGATCAGTGGAGCCTTCCATTCCACCATCTTGCTCCACCTCCCACCCCCATGTTTTAAATGACAGTGTGTATGAATGTACTTCTAAAAATGCCAAAAATACTGGGTTTTTTTTTTCCTGTTATAAAGAAGAAGATTCTGAAGTTTTTTTTTAATTCCAATTGATTACAAGAAGATAAGGAAAAACTAAACTTGAGGACATTTAACACTATAGCAATTAAAGTTATCTTACTAATGCAAAGATTGTTTATTAGATGTAACAGAATAATACGCTCAAAAACATACCAAAGTCTTTGCAAAATGAGTTATACTCTTTTTCTAAGAATTTGATAAAAAGTGGTATTTTTAAGTTACTTTCTATTTGCTTCTTCTCAAAATGAAGTAACAGGAACCAGATTTAGCCCTTCACCTTAATCAACATTTAAAAGGACAAAATATATGAAACATTTGAAGACATTTGACATCAGACAATGAAGAGCAGTGGAAATCATGGAGGTGAGCCCTTGAACTTCCCGCAGATGGAGAGAATTTCCAAGTCATAGCACAGAGAAGGGAAACTCAAGTGAAGCATGGAGTTCAACTTGAGGAGATGGAACTGGGAATCTGAGGAGGCGTATGCATCTAGAGTTCACAGGGCAGAGTACAGAAAGGGAGAGAGAGCACCAGAGATGTGCAGAGAGTCCTCTTCCTCAGGTATTAGTTAAGTGCTGACCAGCATGTACATGTGAGGAAACTCCTCAAAATTAGGGGTAAAAAACACTAGAAAGGGTTAGAGGGCAATACTGTGAGCTCAAAAAGAACAGGAATAATGTCTGTTCCCACGAGACAGAGTGGAAATGCTAATTCACATGGCATCAAGTCATGTACTCAGAAGGGTTTTGCCTCAATAGTGGGGCAAAAATTAACCTAAATGCTTCTCTGGTCTCACCTAACAGAGCTCAAATCCAAGCCTAGAAAGGACTGAATTGTTCCCAAGTAACTTAACTGCATCCCAGATAAAAAGCTCAAGAATATTTAAAAGAATACAAAACTATCCAGCATCCAATAAGGCAAAATTGGGGACTTTTTTTTTTTCTATTCTTAGACCTGCTTCCATCCTACGACCCTGGATTTTAGAATTCCAATTAAAAAAATGCTAGCATGCAAAGAATATATTCCCCAAAATGAAGAGAAAAGTCAACCAATAGAAATTACACAGAAGATACAATTAAAAGGTAAGGACACAAGCTGGGCACAGTGGCATGCGTCTGTAGTTGCAGCTACTTAGGAGGCTGCTTAAAACGATTGGGACGATTGCTTAAACCTAGGGGTTCCAGACCATCCTGGGCAAGACCCTAGCAAGACTCTGTCTAAAAAAAAAAAACCAAGATAAGAGCACTAAAACATTTATTATAACTACAACTTCAAGAAGCTACAGGAAACACTTCAAGAAGGGTTTTTCTATACATCATGCCATACTGGATGGTATGATGATTAATTTTACATGTCAACTTGGCTAGGCTATAATGACCAATTATTTGGTAGTAGTCTAGATACTACCATGTAGATATCTTACATGTGTAATTAACATTTTCAGTCAGTTGACTTTAAGGGAGATTACATTCCATAATGTGGGAGGGTTTCATCTAATCAGTTGAAGGCCTTAACGGCAAAATCTGAGGTTTCCAGAGAAGGAATTCTGCCTTAAGACTCTAACAGAAATCCTCCCTGATGTTTTAGCCTGCTGTCCTGCCCCGTGAATTTTAGACTCAAGATTGCAATATCAACTCTTACCTGAATTTTCAGCCTGCCTGCCCTACAGATTTCAGACTTGCCAGCCCCTGCAATTGCATGAGCCAATCCCTTAAATAAATCAGTCTCTCCCTCCCACTTGATAAACACTTGATAAACAGATCAATAGATAGAATATATATGTATATATACACACACACATATATATATACAGATACATACATCCTATTAGTTTTTTCCTATCCTATTACTTTTTTCTTTGTATATCCTATATATACATATATCCTACTCACTCTCTCTCTCTCTCTCTCTATATATATATCCTATTAGTTCTATTTCTCTGGAGGACTTTGACTGACACAGTTGGTATTGCAGCAGACTGGACATTTCAGGGGAAAAAGAAGTTAGCCTGAAGACATGGAAGGGGAAACTATTCAAAGTAAAAGAGGGATAAAAAATACTCAAATGAAAATTATGTGATGAAAATTATAAGCCAACAGATTAAAGCATCTCAGTGAAGCCCATGCAAAGGAAACATGAAAATAACAACACCAAGGTACAACTGCTTAAAAGCAGCTATAAAGAAACTTGTTTTAAAAAGCCAGAAAGAGGAGACATATTATGTACAAATGAACAAAGATAACAGCAGATTTCATTCAATAAAAAATGCGGCCGGGCACAGTGGCTCACGCCTGTAATCCCAGCACTTTGGGAGGCCGAGGCAGGTGGACCATAAGGTCAGGAGTACAAGACCAGCCTGACCAACATGGTGAAACACTGTCTCTACCAAAAATACAAAAATTAGCCGGGAGTGGTGGTGCGCACCTGTAATCCCAGATACTCAGGAGGCTGAGGCAGGAGAATCGTTTGAACCCAGGAGGCAGAGGTTGCTGTGAGCCAAGATCGCACCATTGCACTCCAGCCTGGGTGACAGAGTGAGACTCCATCTCAAAAAAAAAAAAAAAAAAAAAAAAAAAAAAAGCAAGGTAAAAGGAGCAACATCTTTAAAGCACTGAAAAAAAAAGCCAATGTATCAACTTAGAATTTTTTACCCAGTGAAAAAACAGGATGTCCTTCAATCAAAAGGAAAAGGATACTAGATGGAAATAGGGATCTACACAGAGAAATGAAAAATGCTAGAAAGAATATGTAAAAGCTGTGTTTCTATTTAAATAGCTTTAATACATAATAAACTGTTTAAAGTAATAAGAAGGTATTGTGATGTTTATGATATATATAGAAGTGAAATGCGTAACTATGATAACACAAAGGCCAGGGCTGAAATGGAAGCACATTGTTGTAAGGTTCTACTTTGTGTAAATAGTATAATACCACCAAAGGTAAATTGTGGTAAATTAAAGATGTGTAATATAAACTCAAAGATATAACTGAAATAACACAACCAACATATACCCAATGAACCAACAAAGGACAAATGAAATCATTAAAAATACTCAATTCAAAAGAGGGCAGGGAAAAGAAGAATAATGAGCAGATCGATGGGTGGGCGCGGTGGCTCACGCCTGTAATCCCAGCACTTTGGAAGGCTGAGGTGGGGAAATCACCTGAGATCAGGAGTTCGAGACCAGCCTGGCCAACATGGTGAAACCCAGTCTCTACTAAAAATACAAAAATTAGCCGGGCGTGGTGGCACACGCCTGTAATCCCAGCTACTTGGGAGGCTGAGGCAGGAGAATCACTTGAACCTAGGAGGCGGAGTTTGCAGTGAGCACCACTGCACTCTAGTTTGGGTGACAGAGCAAGACTCTGTCTCAAAAACAAGCAAACAAAACAAATAAACAAAGGGAAGTTGCACATTTCCAGTTCACTCACAGTGGTCAATCTTTGGATCCACGTTTCAGCCAACCAACCAAACTGTTAGAGCCCTTTCTAAGTCCCTGAGCTGAAACATTAAGTGTAGAATCTCTGCTTAGTGGGCTCATATTAATGAATTCAACCTGATCCAACTTTATGTTCCTTCCCCCGTTACCCCACACCCTTAATATTGATTCCTAAACATGTTCCCTGGTTTCTGCTTGTTTAAACTAGAAAATCAAGCAGTTCTTTTGGAATATAGTATACCTTTTCATGGGTCACACTTTGTACCTCTTCTTCAGGGACCTGCTGGGACTTCAGTCTAGGTATAGGTTTAGAAATGAAAAGGGGTGGTGCGTATGGGTCTTGAGAAAAACCAGCAGTGTCTTGCAAGACAACTGCCTCAGGGTAGGCCATGATCATTTCCTCAGGCAATGCAAAGTTAATCCCCTCAGGCAGAGGTGGAAAGATGAATATCACTGCAGGTTTGGAGGCCAGCTCCTCTGGGGTTGGGGAGAACTCTTCCACTGGCAAAAAGATTCATCAGAGTTTGGAGGCTCAATGTCTCTAGCCTTATTAAAGTCATCCAAGTTTACAGAACCCCATTCTTCTCCAATGTCCTTACTTTAAGAGTAGACACCTATGCGGCTTGGAGTTCAACTTGTGTTGTAATTCAGCCAATCATAGAATGAGGTTCTGCATTTGATTTTTCAGCAATTTCAGCCCTGTGCCTATAGGAGATAAGGCTCTCCTTCAGGGTATGCTTAGAAACTCTTGGATCATTTATGCAGCACTTGACCTGGGAATTCAAATCCCTGAGTTTGTCTTTTTCTTTCACCACTTTGTCCAGTGACATTAGCATTAGCCAACTACATCATTATATTCTTTAGTTTTCCAAAAATGTTTGAAAGTATCATATACAAAGTCACTTATCTCCTTGCTTCTTATAAGTGGCTGATTGGGAGTATCCAAAGCAGATATTTTGTGTATCTATATGAACATGCCATGGATTATCTAGTTTATACCATGGATTATCAGTGCTCTCTTTTTACTACTGGAAATAGAATTATTAACATCTTTAAATCAATTCATACTAGACAGCCAATTCCAGAACCAATTCAGAAAACTCATCTTAAAAATTCTGTTCCACTAGAACCACTCTCAGCACTAAAATCTGTATTAGGGTTCTCCAGAGAAACAGAGCCAATTTTATATATACATATATAAAACAGATAAAAGAAAATTTATTTTAGGAATTGGTTCACATGGTTATGAAAGCTCAAAGGTCCCATGACCTACTATGGGACCTACAGCTTGTAGCTGGAGAACCAGGAAAGCCAGTGGTATAATTCAGTCTGAGTCTGAAGGCTGATAATATAAGTACTGGCCTGAACCTGATGGCCCAAGAATCAGGGGCATCAATATCTGAGGGCAGGAGAAGACAGACATCCAAGCTCAGAGAGAAAGAATTCACCCTTCCTATCACGAGGTCAAGAGATCGATACCATCCTGGCCAACATGGTGAAACCCCATCTCTACTAAAATACAAAAATTAGCTGGGGATGGTGGCAGGCACCTATACTCCCAGCTACTCGGGAGGCTGAGGCAGGAGAATCGCTTGAACCCAGGAGGCAGAGCTTGCAGTGAGCCAAGATTGCGCTACTGCACTCCAGCCTGGGTGACAGTTCTACTTTTATGTTTTATTTGGGCCCTGAGTGGATTGGATGCAGCCCACATTGGTGAGGGTGATTTTTTTCACTCAGTCTACTGATTCAAATGCTAATCTTTTTCAGAAACACCCTCACAGACACAGCCATTAATAATGTCTTACCCCCTATCTAGGTATCCCCTAGCCTACTTAAGTTGACAAATAAAATTAACCATCACAATAAAGTTACCTTCTCCTCCTAGTTTGTTGTTGAATATTTTCATCTTGAAGATATAAATCTTCAAGTGGAATAGAACCACTTAAATGTTGTCAAATGCTCTTTCTGAATATTAAGATAATCCTGTGGGGTTTGTTCTTTGTTCCACCAATATGATGCATTATATTGATTTTTGGATGTTAAATTAATCTTGAATTTCTGGGATAAATTCCACTTGAATGTGGTATTTAGCCCTTTTTTATGTTGTTAGATTTAGTTTGCTAGTTTTTAATTGAGGGATTTGCACCTATTTCATAAGAGATATTGACTTGTTTTTTCGTGATGGCTTTTTCTGATTTTAATATTGAAGCAATATTTGCTTCAAAGACTGAGTTGGAAAGAGTTTTCTCCTCTTTTGTTTCTTAGAAGAATTTGCGAAGAATTGCTATGGATTCATCTTTTTTTTTTTTTTGAGACAGATTCTTACTGTCACCCAGGCTGGAGTAGAGTGGCACAATCTCGGCTCACTGCAACTTCTGCCTTCTGGGTTCAAGTGATTCTCCTGCCTCAGCCTCCCAAGTAGCTGGGATTGCAGGCTCCTGCCACCGTGCCCGGCTAATTTTTGTATTTTTAGTAGAGACGAGGTTTCACCATCTTGGT
Source organism: Pan paniscus (assembly GCF_029289425.2). Taxonomy (NCBI): domain Eukaryota; kingdom Metazoa; phylum Chordata; class Mammalia; order Primates; family Hominidae; genus Pan; species Pan paniscus. The sequence continues at coordinate 45,190,351 of NC_073260.2, forward strand.
CAGGCTGGTCTTGAACTCCTTACCTCGTGATCCACCTGCCTCAGCCTCCCAAAGTGCTGGGATTACAGGCGTGAGCCACCATGCCGGGCCTGAATTCATCTTTAAGTGTTTGGTAGAATTTACCAGTGAAGGCATCTGGGACTGAACTTATCTTTGTAGGTAGTGTTTTCATTATTAATTCTATCTATTTTCTTGTTATACGTTGATATGGTTTGGATGTTTGTCCCCTTAGATCTCAAGTTGAAATGTGATTCCAAATGTTGGAGGTGGGGGCTAGTGGGAGGTGAGTAGATCACGGGGGCAGATCCCTCAAGAATGGTTTAGGCCAGGGGTGGTGGCTCATGCCTATAATACCAGCACTTTGGGAGGCCGAGGCAGGAGAATTGCTCTAGGCCAGGAGTCCAAGACCAGCCTGGACAACATAGTGGGACCCCATCTCTTCAAAAAAGTTTAAATTTAGCCAGATGTAGTGGTGTGTGTCTATGGTCCCAGCTACTTGGGAGGCTGAGGTGGGAGGGTTGCTTGAGCCCAGGAGGTCAAGGCTGCAGTTAGCAGTGATCACACCACTGTACTCCAGCTTGGGTGACAGAGCAAGACCTTGTCCCAAAATAACCATAGAGCACCTGATTCTGTCGCTGTTCGGGGCGCCACTTGTAGCCTGCACGGACCTAGGAGGACTGAACAAAGCGGGGGTGAACATGAGAATAAAAGACAAGAGACAAAAGAATCTATTTGGAAGAAGGGGTCAGGGGGCACCTTGCCTCTAGTGGACAAGGGCCCTGAGCTTTACACAGCCCTCCGTATTTATTAGGCAAAAGAGACAGCAGGAAAGGTGGGGGTGATTTTTGGGTAATTGTCAGCCAGCTTTGGTTCACAGCAGGCTTGTGAGACTGCATCCTTTGAACAATAGGCACTAATTTTCTCAGTAGGTAACTGCAAGGAACCCCGTGCCAGGGAGTGATGTCTCTCAGCAAACCTTTTGGTGGCAGGGCAGTGTGAGTTTGCCCACATCCTGCATTCATGATAAACAATCTGCTGTTTGATCATATAGCCTCCAGCAAAATGCTGAGTTGGTCACGTCTCACGGGCCTTCGGCTCCCTGCAATAATGATGATGATGATGATGATGATGATGATGATCAAAGAATGGCTTAGCTCCATCCCCTTGGTGATAAGTGAGTTGCTGCTCTGAGTTCATGCAAGATTTGGTTGTGTGGTGGCATCATTCTCCCTCTCTCTTTCTCCTGCTCTTGCCATGTGACATACTTGCTCTCCCTTTGGCTTCACAATGATTGTAAGCTTTCTGAGGCCTCATCAGAAGCCAAGCATATGCTGGTGCCATGCCTGTATACCCTGAAGAAACATGAGCCAATTAAACTTCTTTTCTTTATAAATTACCCAGCCTCAGATATTCCTCTGTAACAACACAAGAACGGCCTGATACTTTGGTATGTTCAGATTTTCTATTTCTTCCTTAGTCAGATTCAGTAATTTGTATCATTCTAAGAATGTGTTCATTTCATCTAAGTTGTCTAATTTGTTGGCAAACAGTTTTATAGTATTTCCTTTTAATCATTTTTATTTCCCTAAGGTAGGTAGTAATGTCCCCTTTGTCATTATTGATTTTAGTTTCGTCTTTTTTGTTTGTTCAGTCTAGCTACATGTTTGTCAATTTCATTGATCTTTTCAAATAAACTACTTAGACTGCATTTCTTTTCTTTATTTTTACTATCACTATTTTAATGATTTTAACTCTACACTTTATTATTTCCTTCCTTCTCCTTGCTTTTCATTTGCTCTTCTTTTTCCAGTGTCTTACTGTGAAAGATTAGGTTATTCATTTGGTATGTTTCTTCTTTTTTTTTTTTTTTTTTTTGTTTTTTTGAGATGGAGTCTCGCTCTGTGGCCCAGGCTGGAGCGCAGGGGCGCAATCTCGGCTCACTGCAAGCTCTGCCTCCCAGGTTCACGCCATTCTCCTGCCTCAGCCTCCTGAGTAGTTGGGACTACAGGAGCCCGCCACTGCACCCAGCTAATTTTTGGTATTTTTAGTAAAGATGGGGTTTCTCCGTGTTAGCCAGGATGGTCTCGATGTCCTGACCTCGTGATCCGCCCGCCTTGGCCTCCCAAAGTGCTGGGATTACAGGCATTAGCCACCGTGTGGCCGGTATCTTTCTTCATTTTTAAAGTAGGCATTTACAGCTATCAATTTCTATCTAAGGCTGGGTGCGGTGGCTCACCCATGTAATCCCTGGTCTTTGGGAGGCCGAGGCAGGCGGATCACCTGAGGTCAGGAGTTTGAGACCAGCCTGGCCAACATGGTGAAACTCCATCCGTACTAAAAATACAAAAAATTAGCTGGGCGTGGTGGCAGGCGCCTGTAGTTCCAGCTACTTGGGTGGCTGAGGCAGGAGAATCGCTTGAACCCGGGCGGCGGAGGTTGCAGTGAGCTGAGATGGCACTACTGCACTCCAGCCTGGGCAATAAGAGTGAAACTCCATCTCAAAAAAAAAAAAAAAAAAAGAATTCTATCTAAGCAGTGCTTTAGCTGCATCCCTTAAGTTTTGGTATGTTGTGGCTTCATTTTCATTTCTTTCACCCATTGGTTAAAAATGTATTTTTAAATTTCTATATATTTGTGAATTTCCACATTTTCATTGTTATTAATTTATAATTTTACTTAATTGTGGTCAAAGACATACTTTGTCTTGTTTTAATCTTTTTGACTTATTGAGGCTTGTTTGATTACTTTACATGTGGTCTATCCCAAAAAATGTTCCATGTGCTTTTGAGAAGAATGTGTATTTTTCCATCGTTAAAGATGGAGTGTTCTGTTAGAACTACTTGGGAGTTACATCATCTATTGTTGATATTCTGCCTATTTGTTCTGGTGTGTTCAGCTGAGGTAGAGCTTCCACCCTAGGAGTGGGTGTTGAGTGGGGTAAGGTCTCAGTCTCACCAGGAATTATAGTCTCTTCAACTTGGAATGAAAGAGGATGATGAATGCTGGAAACCTATCCCTCCTGTGATATGCCATATCCCCTGATTAGGAGCTGAAGGAGAGGGGTCCCTGTCTTCATGGCCACAACTACCCAGATTGGAGCTTCTAAAAAATCTGAGCTGGGGGTAGGGGATGGAGAGAGTGTGCCACGGTTTAAGTGCCACAGACTCTAGCTGCTGTAACCATGACTTTCTTGAATAAATATTTCTTGATTTGCTGTATGCCCTTAGGAGCAACTTCCAGTTAAACCATTAAAAAACCATAAAAAAAAAAGTTATATTAGCCAGGCGCAGTGGCTCACGGCTGTAATCCCAGCACTTTGGGAAGGCTGAGGCAGGTGCATCATCTGAGGTCAGGAGTTCAAGGCTAGCCTGGCCAACATGGCAAAACCCCATCTCTAGTAAAATAAAAAAATTAGCTGGGCGTGGTGGCGCGTGCCTGTAATCCATCTCAAAAAATAAATAAAATAGTTATATCTTGCCAGTTTCCTGAATATTGTTTTACCAGTCCCAGTGATGTGTAGAAACTTCATTTACCTTTACATCCTTTTACCCTCCCTTATTTATTTATTTATTTATTTATTTATTTATTTATTGAGAGGAGTTTCGCTTTGTCCCCCAGGCTGGAGTGCAATGGTGTGATCTCGGTTCACTGCAACCTCCACCTCCCAGGTTCAAGTGATTCTTCTGCCTCAGCCTCCCAAGTTGCTGGGATTACAGGCGCCTGCCACCACGGTAGGCTAATATTTGTAGTTTTTAGTAGAGACAGGGTTTCATCATGTTGGCCAGGCTGGTCTCCAACTCCTGACCTCAGGTGATTCGCCTGCCTTGGCCTCCCAAAATGCTGTGACTACAGGTGTAAGCCACCGTGCCCGCCCTACCCGCCCTCATTTATAATTGTCTTAAATATTGCCTTTGTATACATTGAGAACCACATTGGACAGTGATATAATTTTTGCTTCAATAAAGTTATTCAGAAAATTTAAGAGTTCACTGCATTTACCTATATTTTTCTCTTCATATTGTTCATTCCTTCTTCCTGATGTTCCAAGACTCTTTGTTTTATTTTTCTGTTTAGAGAACTTCTTTTAGCCATTCTTTCAGGGTATATCTGCTGGTGACAAATTTACTTTTAATTCCTTTAAGAATGTCTTGGGGCCAGGTGCGGTGCTCGCGCCTGTAATTCCAGCACTTTGGGAGGCAGAGGTGGGTGGATCACTTGAGGTCAGGAGTTTGAGACCAGCCTGGCCAACATGGTGAAACCCCATCTCTACTAAAAATACAAAAATTAGCTGGGCGTGGTGGTTCATGCCTGTAATCCCAGCTACTCAGGAGGCTGAGGCAGGAGAATAGCTTGAACCCAGGATGTGGAGGTTGCGGTGAGCTGAGAGAGTGTCACTGCACCCCAGCCTGGGCATTAGAGTGAGACTCTGTCCTAAAAAAAAAAGAATGTCTTGAACACTCCAAACGAGGATATTCTTCTCTGGATATAGGCTTCTGGGTTAACATGTCTTTTCTTTTCTTTCTTTTTTTTTGAGATGGAGTTTCACTCTTGTTGCCTAGGCTGGAGTGCAATGGCACGATCTCAGCTCACTGCAACCTCTGCCTCCTGGGTTCAAGTGATTCTTCTGCTTCAGGATTGAAAATCCAGGTTCCCCACTCAGCCTTTGTTGACACCAGAGGAAAGGGGCTCTTCATTACTGCTAGGTGGGACAGGAGTTCAGGTTCCCCTCTAGGCCTCTGCTAATATCACCCTGGCTGGTAGGCACCAGGGTGTCTTAATACTGCTCCCCATGTGGTTTCCACTAACACCATAGTGGTGTGGCTTCATTATTGCTAGGTAATGGTGAAAGTCCTGAATCTTCACTAGGTCTCCTCTGGCACCCATGTGTGGGAATGTGAGTGCCTTGTTAAGCCCAAATAGGGCTGGAAGTCTAGATTCCATAGATAGTCTCCATTGACACTGTGGAAGGAGGAGGGATAAGGATCATAAGGATAAAAGTCTCAGCTCCCCACTCAGCTTACTCTGACTTGATCAATGTGCCTCATTAAAACCTGGCAAGGGTGGTAGAATTCTAGGCTTCCCACGCAGCCATCTGTGGGGTGGGCCTGGGACTGAACTTTTTCTGCAGTGTTTGGGGTGGATAAATAAATATCTAAATTTTATCTCTTGCTAGGTTGCTTCTTTCCTGATCTTTTGACTAGACAGTCAGTCTTTCCTAGGTCTTTATTTTTGCCTGTGCTCACTGGCATTATTGTGTTGCAGGCTTCTCTAGCACCCAGTTTGGGATATACAAGGCAAAAAGAAAACCAAGGGAGCTTCCATGTTCTTCCTCAGGTCTCCATGTACCTAATCAGTCAGGTTTCATCCCTCCATCTTTCACGGACTTATCTTTGCTTTTATCTGTACTGAATGGGAGAAATAGGGAAAACTATGTCTATTCCATCTTTTCAGAAGTAGAAATCCCTCTCTAGTTTTAAAGTATAATTCTCTTAAGTATTTCCTCTACATACATTAAACACCATATCATGTGTCAAAATTTTTATATCAAATATGATGTAAGAAATTCATGAAGGGAATGAGAGTCCTTCATATTTATTCCTATTTTTACCCATTCCATTGTTCTTTTTCCAAAGTTCCAAGCCTCTTTGTGCTTTTTATTTCCTATTTTGACATTTTAAGCCATTTTAAAAGGTAGGCCTGCTAACAACAAATACTCTTTGTTTTCATTTGTCTGAGAAATAAAATTCTTTATTTTCTACTCATTCCTGAGGATATTCTTGCTAGATGTAGATTTCACCGACAATCCTTTTCACAACTTGAAGAATGTTATGCCATTTCCTTCTAACATGCATGGTTGCAGATGAGAAATCTGCTGTCATTTTAATTGCTTTTCCCCTATAGGTAAGGTGTCCTTTCTCTCACATGCTACTTTCAGGATTTTTTTCTTTGTGTTTAGTTTTTGTTTTTGTTTTTTTCAATATGGAAGTCTTCATGAATTTGTGTGTCATCCTTGCACAGGGGTCATGCTAATCTTCTCTGTTGCCCAGGCTGGAGTGCAGTGGCGCAACCTCGGCTCACTGCAACCTCCTCCTCCCAGGTTCAAGCTATACTCCTGCCTCAGCCTCCCTAGTAGCTGGGATTACAGGCACACACCACCACACCCAGCTAATTTTTGTATTTTTAGTAGAGACAGGGTTTCATCATGTTGGCCAGGCTGGTCTTGAACTCCTGATCTCAGGTGATCTGCCTGCCTCGGCCTCCCAAAGTGCTGAGATTACAGGCGTGAACCACTGTGCCCAGCCTGAAGCAAGCATATCTTTGTGTTTTGTTTTTAGAAGGTTAATTATAATGTGTACTGGCATGGATTTCTTTTGGCGTATCCTATTTATGTTAGCTCAACTTCTTGAATCTGTAGGTTTATAACTTTAGCCAACTTTGGGAAAATTTCAGCCATTATTTCCCTGAATATTTTTCAGTCTCATACTCTTTCTTTTCTCTTTCTGGGACTCTGATGATATAAATGTTTCATCTGTTGGTATTGCCTCATAGGACCCTGAGGCTCCATTCCTTCTTTCCTAGTCTGTTTCTCTATGTTGTTAAGATTGTGTAGTTGCTAGGTATCTGTCACTGAGTTCATTTATTTTTCTTTTTTCTTTTTTTGAGATGGAGTGTCACTCTGTCCCCCAGGCTGGAGTGCAATGGTGCAATCTCAGCTCACTGCAATCTCCACCTCCCGGGTTCAAGTGATTCTCCTGCCCCAGCCTCCCAAGCAGCTGGGATTACAAGCATGTGCCACCATGCCCGGCTAATTTTTGTGTTTTTAGTAGAGACGGGGTTTCGCCGTGTTGGCCAGGCTGGTCTCAAACTCCTGACCTCAAGCGATCCACCCACCTCAGCCTCCCAAAGTGCTAGGACTACAGGTGTGAGACACCGCACCCAACCTGAGTTCATTATTTAGTACTCCAGTCATGTTTAATTAACTATTCTGCCCATCAGTGAGTTGCTAATTTCAGTTATTGTTTTTACAGTTCAGTAATTTCCCTTTGGTTCTTTTTAATATTCCCAGTTTTCTGCTGAGATTTTCTATTGTTTCCATTTGTTTCAAAGAATTCACAATTATTTATTGGAGCATTTTTATGATTGCTGCTTTTTTGATAGCCTGTGAACTTCAATATCTGATTCATCACTGTTTGTATCTGTTGATAATGATTATTTTTTCTCATGAAAGTTGTAATTGTCCTGGTTCTTGGTATTATGTGTGATTTTTAAAATTATATTTTGGATATTTGGAATATTATAATGTGAGACTTTACATTCTAAAAAATATTATTTTTTAACAGCAGTCCCCTTGCTTAGGTATAGCACACAGGTCTTGGTGGGAGTGAATGTTTAGCTCCCTGATAAGCCTGGCTGACACCAACCTGCAGAAGTAGAGTACTAATTTATACTGCCTCTTTCACATGCTTAGGGTAGAAGTTCAGCTCCACTCTCAGCCCTACTGACACCTTTCCAGAAAAAGCAGAGCACTAACTTACATTCATTGTCTCTGAGTAAATGTATAAGTTCAGCTTCTCACTGGAACCCACTGACACTGAGGGAAGGGAAAGTGGAGTCCGACTAGCTTCAATCTATACCATTTCATTCAATCTCACTGCTATCAGATAAGGATGGAGGATCCTTTCTCCACAGACATTCCTATACACTAATAACAGTCAAGCTGAGAGCCAAATCAGGAATGCAATCCTATTCACAATTTCCACAAAAATAATAAAATACCTAGGAATACAGCTAATCAGGGAGCTGAAAGATCTCTACAAAGAGAACTACAAAACACTGCTCAAAGAACTCAGAGATGACACAAACAAATGAAAAATATTCCATGCTCATGGATAAGAAGAATCAATATCATAAAAATGGCCATACTGCCCAAAGCAATTTATAGATTCAATGCTATTCTTATTAAACTACAATATAGATTATTTACAGAACTAGAAAAGACTATTTTAAAACTCATATGGAAGCATAAAAGAACCCAAACAGCCAAGGCAATCCTAAGCAAAACGAACAAAGCTGGAGGCATCACGCTACCCAACTTCAAACTATACTACACAGCTACAGTAAACAAAACAGCATGGTACTGGTACAAAAACAGACATATAGACCAATAGAGCAGAATGGAGAACCCAGAAATAAGGCCACACCTACAATTATCTGGTCTTTGACAAAACTGACAGAAACAAGCAATGGGAGAGAGAACACCCTATTCAATAAATGGTGCTGAGATAACTGGTTAGCCATATGCAGAAAATTGAAACTGGATCCTTTCCTTATACCATATACAAAAATAAACTCAAGATGGATTAAAGGTTTAAATGCAAAACCCCAAACTGTAAAAATCCTGAAAGACAACCTAAGCAATACCATTCAGGACATAGGAATAGGCAAAGATTTTTTTTTCTTTTTCTTTTTTTTTTTTGAGATGGAGTCTTGCTCTGTCACCCAGGCTGGAGTCTGGAGTGAAGTGGCACGATCTGGGCTCACTGCAACCTCCGTCTCCCAGGTTCAAGAAGTTCTCCTGCCTCAGCCCCCCGAGTAGCTGGGATTGCAGGTATGAGCCCCCACGCCTGGCTCATTTTTGTATTTTTAGTAGAGACTGGGTTTCACCATGTTGGCCAGGCTGGTCTCAAACTCCTACGCTCAAGTGATCCACCCACCTCGGCCTTCCAAAGTGCTGGGATTACAGGCGTGGGCCACCGTGCCTGGTTGGAACGGGAAAAGATTTCATGATGAAGACACCAAAAGCAATTGCAACAAAAGCAAAAATTGTCAAATGGGATCTAATTAAACCAAAGAATTTCTGCACAGCAATGGAAACTATCAACCGAGTGAACAAATAACCTAAGAATGGGAGAAAATGTTTGCAAACTATGCATCTGACAGAGGTCTAATATCTAGCATCTATAAGGAATTTAAACAAACTTGTAAGAAAAAAACCAAATAACCCCATTAAAAAGTGGGCAAAGGACATGAACAGACACTTTTCAAATGACGACACACATGTGGCCAACAATCATGAAAAAAAGCTCAACATCACTGATCATTAGGGAAATGCAAATCAAAACCACCACGAGATACCATCTCACACCAGTCAGAATGGCTATTACTAAAACGTAAAAAAATAACAGATGCTGGTGAGGTTGCGGAGAGAAAGGAACACCTATACACTGTTGGTGGGAGTGTAAATTAGTTCAATCATTGTGGAAAACAGTATGGCAATTCCTCAAAGACCTAAACACAGAAATATTGTTCAACCCAGCAATCCCATTACTGAGTATATACCCAAAGGAATATAAATTGTTCTGTAATAAAGACACATGCATGTGTATGTTCATTGCAGCACTATTCACAATAGCAAAGACATGGAATCAACCCAAATGCCCATTAGTGATAGATTAGATAAAGGAAATGTGGTACATATATACCACGGAATATTATGCAACCATATAAAAGAACTAGATCATGTACTTTGCAGAGACATCAGTTGAGATGGAGGCCATTATCCTTGGCAAACCAACATAAGAATAGAAAACCAAATACCACATGTTCTCACTTAATAGTGGGAGCTAAATGATAAGAACACATGGACATATAGAGGGGAACAACACACACTGGGGCCTATCGGAGGGTGGAGGATGGGAAAAGGGAGATGATCAGGAAAAATAACTAATAGGCATTAGGCTTCATACCTAGATGATGAAATAATCTGTACAACAAACACCCATGACATAGGTTTACCTTTATAGCAAACCTACACATGTACCCCTGAACTTAAAATAAAAGTTTAAAAAAGATAGTGAAAATACAACAAATACAAATTTGTGGGGATTTAGCTAATGTAGTGCTTAGAGAAAAATGTTTTTTTAAGTAGTTAATGGGATTTATTTAAGAATCTGTTTATAATAATAACTCAAATTCTGTGGATATAAAATAGATTTCTTCAATTTTACTAATTTATTGTATTATTTTTTATTTTTTAATTATGTATTTATTTATTTATTTTTGAGATAGGGTTTCACTATGTTGCCTAGGCTGGATTTAAACTTCTTTCTTTTTATTTATTATACTTTAAGTTTTAGGGTATATGTGCACAACGTGCAGGTTAGTTAAATATATATACATGTGCCATGTTGGTGTGCTGCACCCATTAACTCATCATTTAACATTAGATATATCTCCTAATGCTATCCCTCCCTGCTCCCCCACCCCACAATAGGCCCCGGTGTGTGATGTTCCCCTTCCTGTGTCCATGTGTTCTCATTGTTCAATTCCCACCTATGAGAGAGAATATGCGGTGGTTTTTTCTCCTTGTGATAGTTTGCTGAGAATGATGGTTTCCAGCTTCATCCATGTCCCTACAAAGGACATGAGCTCATCCTTTTTTATGGCTGCATAGTATTCCATGGTGTATATATGCCACATTTTCTTAATCCAGTCTATCATTGTTGGACATTTGGGTTGGTTCCAAGTCTTTGCTATTGTGAATAGTGCCATAATAAACATACGTGTGCATGTGTCTTTATAGCAGCATGATTTATAATCCTTTGGGTATATACCCAGTAATGGAATTGCTGGGTCAAATGGTATTTCTAGTTCTAGATCCTTGAGGAATCGCCACACTGACTTCCACAATGGTTGAACTAGTTTACAGTCCCACCAACGTGTAAAAGTGTTCCTATTTCTCCACATCCTCTCCAGCACCTGTTGTTTCCTGACTTTTTAATGATCACACTCTAACTGGTGTGAGATGGTATCTCATTGTGGTTTTGATTTGCATTTCTCTGATGATCAGTGACGATGAGCATTTTTTCATGTGTCTGTTGGCTGCATAAATGTGTTCTTTCGAGAAGTGTCTGTTCATATCTTTTGCCCACTTTTTAATGGGGTTGTTTGTTTTTTTCTTGTAAATTTGTTTGAGTTCATTGTAGATTCTGGATATTAGCCTTTTGTCAGATGGGTAGATTGCAAAAATTTTCTCCCATTCTGTAGGTTGCCTGTTCAATCTGATGGTAGTTTCTTTTGCTGTGCAGAAGCTGTTTAGTTTAATTAGATCCCATTTGAGAAAATTTTACAATTTATTTTTTATTTTTATTTTTTTGAGATAGAGTCTTGCTCTGTCGCCCAGGCTGGAATGCAGTGGCACAATCTCAGCTCACTGCAACCTCCACCTCCTGGGTCCAAGCAATTCTCCTGTTTCAGCCTCCTGAGTTGCTGGGATTACAGGCACTCGCCACCACGCCTGGCTAATTTTTGTATTTTTGGTTAAGATGGGCTTTCACCATGTTGGCCAGGCTGGTCTTGAACTCTTGACCTCAGGTGATCCACCCGCCTCGGCCTCCCAAAGTGCTAGGATTACAGGTGTGAGCCACCGTGCCTGGCCACAGAAATTTTACAGTTTTAAATGCTTACATTTAAAAAGTAAATAGGTTTGAAATCAGTGATCTAAAATTCCACATTAAGATGAAAAAATTAAAATGTAAAGAGAAGGAAAGAATAGTGAGTAGAAATCAATGACATATAAAACAGTCAACTTAAAAAATTAAAATGCCAAAAGTTGATTCTTTGAAAATATTGACAAATTGGACATTGTTCAGGTTTTATTCAGGAAAGCAGAGCCTTAATGAGTGTTACTGGATGAGAGAGTAAGATTAGGAGCTATACCTTATATAATAGTGGGAGAAGCTAGAGAAGTGAAGGTTCAGAAGTCCTCCTGAAGCATTGGTGCTAGATGACAAATTGGAGCCTAAAGAGATAATTGGCAATCCAATACTACTTTACTCTTGCAAGAATGGCCATAATCAAAAAATCAAAAAATAGTAGATGTTGGCGTGGATGTGGTGAACAGGGAACACTTCTACACTGCTGGTGGAAATGGGAACTAGTACAGCCACTGTGGAAAACATTGTGGAGATTCCTTAAAGAATGAAAAGTAGAACCACCATTTGATCCAGCAATCCCACTACTGGGTATCTACCCAGAGGAAAAGAAGTCATTATTCGAAAAAGATACTTGCACACACGTTTATAGCAGCACAATTCGCAATTGCAAAAATGTGGAACCAACCCAAATGCCCATCAGTCAACAAGCAGTTAAAGAAACCGTGGTATATATATATACAATGGAATAGTAGTCAGCCATAAAAAGGAATGAGTTAATGGCATTTGCAGCAACCTGGATGAGATTGGAGAGTATTATTCTAAGTGAAGTAACTCAGGTATGGAAAACCAAATGTCCTATGTTCTCACTCATAATTGGGAGCTAAGCTATGAGGATGCAAAGGCATAAGAGTGACACAATGGGCTTTGGGGGCTCAGGGGGAAAGGATGGGAAGGGGGTGAAGGAGAAAAGACTGCAAATAAGGTGCAGTGTATGCTGCTCGGGTAATGGGTGCACCAAAATCTCACAAATAGCCATTAAAGAACTTACTCATATAGGCCGGGCACAGTAGCTCACGCCTGTAATCCCAGCACTTTGGGAGGCCAAGGCGGGTGGATCATGAGGTCAGGAGATTGAGACCATTCTGGCTAACACGGTGAAACCCTGTCTCTACTAAAAATACAAAAAATTAGCTGGCCGTGGTGGCAGGTGCCTGTAGTCCCAGCTACTTGGGAGGCTGAGGCAGGAGAATGGCGTGAACCCGAGAGGTGGGGCTTGCAGTGAGCTGAGATCGCACTACAGCACTCCAGCCTGGGTGACACAGCGAGACTCCATCTCAAAAAAAAAAAAAAAAAAAAAGAGAGAGAGAGAGAGATAAAGATAGATAATTGGAGAAGCCTAGCACATTTAGTTACCAAAATGGGAATGGAAACAAGGTCATAGGTGGCTGTTGGCTCTGTTTAGATAACACTTCTGAAAGTTTGCAGCCAAGCATCTCCTGATTGGGCTGGGGTCAGCAGCTGGGAAGGAGAGCTGGATGTAAAACAGAGGAGCACCAGGATGAGCTGGAAACCACCAGGCAACTCTGCATCTGTCCATCAACTATCTCACACTGAACAGCTTCAGAGAGAGACTGCTTCTGCTTCGAAAATCTCATGCAGATTCACTAACCAAAACCATAAGGAGAAGTGAATTCTGGGTAATGTCGTTCACAGCCTGACCAAGTTGCCAGCACAAGTATCCAGTACACCAAATAAGACAGAGAGACAGAGAGATGAGAGAACACAAATTCCTCATATCTGAAACAAAACTGGGAAGATCAGCAGTTTAGAATTAAAAGGATAATAAGTTATGCACAAGCTTATGCCAATAAATGTAATAACTTGGATAAAATAAATTTCTTAAAAGATATAAACTATTGTTAAACCTCACTTTAGAAGAAACAGGAAAACTTAACAGCTATAATTTGTTAATATAATTGAATTAGTCATAATTCCCTCAAAGAAAACTGCAGGCCCAGATTGCTCCTCTGGCCAACTTTGTAAAATATTTTAAGGAAGAAATAATACCAATCTTAAATGTTTTCAAAAACACAGGAATGAGGAGCACTTCCCAATTTGTTTTGTGAAAACAGCATAATCTTAATATCAAAATCTGACAAGGACATTACAAGAAAAAATTAATGCCAACATCCATCATGAATATAAATGTATCTTTAGCAAAATACTAGTTAATTGATTCCACCAGTGTAACCTTTTTGTCTGTGGCTCTAGTGCTATGAAGAACTCAAAATGGCCAGATAGTCTCAGTTTCCAGTTCAGTATAATCACTGTGGTGTGCCCCAGAGAAATTATTCCCCCTTTGAGTACTAAAATCTCTAAGCCAGTGGAGCCCAAAGTCACGAGAACAAGAAGTAAAACTTTTTCTAATGGGTCATTTTGGTAGTAGAAATATAACTTCCACTTTGCTTTTTGGTACCTAGTGCAAATGGTGTAACTATGGGACAAACAGAACTATTTACTGTAAACAGTTCAACTGTTTAAATAGTTATTATAGTTATTTATTGGTTTGTTGCTGCTTTAATTTGCGTTTTCTTAATAATGATGTTAAACATCTTTTCACATGCTTAATAGCCATTTGTATATATTCTCTCGTATTTAATTTTTTTCTATTTTTTTCTTTTAAACTTTGTTGTAAAGTTTTAAAATATATATTCTGGGCCTGGCATGGTGGCTCATGCCTCTAATCCTAGCACTTTGGGAGGCTGAGGTGGGTGGATCACCTGAGGTCAGGAGTTTGAGATCAGCCTGGCCAACATGGTGAAACCCTGTCTCTACTAAAAATACAAAATTAGCCGGGAGTGGTGGCACATGCCTGTAATCTCAGCTACTTGGGAGGCTGAGGCAGGAGAATCACTTGAATCTGGAAGTTGGAGGTTGTGGTAAGCCAAGATTGTGCCATTGCACTCCAGCCTGGGCAACAAGAGCAAAACGCTGTCTCAAAAAATAAAAAAATTAAATAAAAAATTAAAAAATATATATATATGTTCTGAATACAAGTCCTTTATCAGATATTTGATTTGTAAAAGTTTTCTTAGTATGTGAATTATTTTATTTTCTTAATGATATCTCTTGAAATACAAATGTTTTTAATTTTGATCAAGTTCAACGTATCACATTTTTTTCTTTATTGGTTGTGCTTTTGGTATCATATCTAAGAAATATTTGCCCTGGCCAATATCATGAAGATTTTCTCCTATTTTTTCTAAAAGTTTTATATTTTCAGTTCTACTTTTTTAAAAAAAATATTGCTATTTTGGCTCCATGTTGACTAATGTAGGCATTATCAAAAATATGCATTTTTATTTTATTTATTTTGTGAGACAGTTTCACTCTGCCACCTAGGCTGGAGTGCAGTGGCACCATCTCTGCCAACTGCAACCTACACCTCCCGGGTTCAAGCAATTCTTGTGCCTCAGCCTCCTGAGTAGCTGGGATTACAGGCATGTGCCACCATGCCTGGCTAATTTTTTTTTTTTTTGTATTATTAGTAGAAACAGGGTTTCACCATGTTGGCCAGGCTGGTCCCGAACTCCTGACCTCAAGTAATCCTCCTGCCTTGGCCTCCCAAAGTGCTAGGATTACAGGCATAAGCCACCATGCCCAGGCTTCAGTTATACTTTTCTATAATCTATTTGGAGTTGATTTTTTTGTGTTTGGTATGCAGTAAGGTCTAAAAATTGTTTGTTTTGCGTATGTATATCCGATTGTCATAGCACCACTTGTTGAAAAGACTATCCTTTTCCCTACTGGATTGCCTTAGCACTTTTGTCAAAAATCAATTGATCATGTATATGTGGGTTAATTTCTGGACTCTCCATTCTGTTCTATTGATTCATATGGCTATCTATACACCAGTACCACACTGTCTTCATTACCATAGCATTCTGTTCAATTTTAAAATCAAGAAACAGAAGTCCTCCCACATCGTTCTTCTTTTTCAAAATTGTTTTGGCTATTCTGCATCCTTCCATTTCCATATAAGTTTCAGGATCAGCTTGCCATTTCTGCAAAGAAGTCTGCTAGAATATTGACATGGATTACATGGCATTTATAGATCAATTTGGAGAGAATTGTCATTGTAACAATATTGAATCTTCCAATCAATGAACATGGTATATCTTCTCCATTTATTTAGGTCTTCTTTAATCCCCCCACCCTGCCCCAGCAATGTCTTACAGTTTTTAGTCCACAAGTCTTAAAACCTCTTTTCTTAAATTTATTCCTAAGTATTTCTTTTTGATCTGTTATTATTTGAATTTTTGTATTGCTAATTGCAGTATATAGAAATACAACCAATTTTTTGTATTGAGCTTGTATTCTGTGACCTTCCTGAATTCATTTATTAGTGCTAATAGTTTGCTATGAATTCTTTAGGATTTTCTACATATAGGATCATGTTGCCTGTGAATAAAGACAGTTTCACCTCTTTCTTTCCGTCTGAACACATTTTGTCTCTTTTTCTTGCCTGGTAGCATGGACACATACTGGCTTAAAACATATGCTATAGCCTATAGGAAAACATTCTGGCCAGGGCAGTGGCTCATGGCTGTAATTCCAGCGCTTTGGGAGGCCGAGGAGGGAGGATCTCTTGAGGTCAGAAGTTTGAGACCAGCCTGGCCAACATAGTGAAACCCTGTCTACTAAAAATACAAAAATTAGCCATTTCTTTTCTTCCCTCAAAGAAAACTGCAGGCCCAGATTGCTCCTCTGGTGAACTTTGTAAAATATTTTAAGGAAAAAATAATTCCAATCTTAAACAAGTGAGTGGCGGGCGCCTGTAGTCCCAGCTACTCGGGAGGCTGAAGTGCAAAAATCACTTGAACCCGGGAGGCGGAGGTTGCAGTGAGCTGAGATCATGCCACTGCACTCCAGCCTGGGCGACAGAGTGAGACTCCGTATTTAAAAAAAAGAAAACATTCCAGCTTCTCAAGGTGATATCTCCGAGCTGGTGCCATGCTCAACTTTCAAAAAAGCACTACACTAACGCTATTATAAAAACCTAGCAGTCTGTGTCACACTTATTCAGAGGTAATTATATGTCTGGAATTTCTCCAAGTCCCCACCCGACCCAGAAGCCCAGCTGGCTTCACCTCTCAATTATATGTATAATGCCATAACAATGACTAAGGCAAACAAATTTCCATAAAAGATGTTGCTAGCCCAACATTGTAAAAAGGAGGAAATTAAGATCTAGAATAAACTGTTCACAGTGTCAATGAATTATTGGTCTTTGCTGCTGGAAGGCTGAGGACTCAGTGTTGCAGCAACCAGGTGAACCTGGGTGAGAGTAAGTCCACTTGTTAATCCATTTGTAACATCTGTTTCTATTACCATGTCTATTTTGTTCAAACACTAGCTGAGAAAGCATACGCACCACCAAGAAAGAAGTTGGCTGATATTCAGAGTGTATTTTATTAACAATGTTATTATTGTGACTCTCCTCTGCAGGAGAGGATTATTTAATTACTTTTCACATGGGGGTGGGGGAACATCTTCACACTCTGGCCTAAATTCTGAGAGGCCTTTTTGTCTAATTCTTCTGTCACTATTCTATCATTTTAATTTCAAATCCCTAGAATTATGCAAATCACTTACAAAAAGGTACATTCACAGAAGTCTCACCTCCATTCATGTCCTGTATACCCTGTTCCTTCATAGACTTTTTGTGTGTGTGTGATGGAGTTTTGCTCTTCTTGCCCAGGCTGGAGTACACTGGTGCGATCTCAGCTCATTGCAAGCTCCGCCTCCTGGGTTCAAGTGATTCTCCTGCCTCAGCCTCCCGAGTAGCTGGGATTACTGGTGCCTGCCACCACGACTGGCTGATTTTTTGTATTTTTAGTAGAGATGAGGTTTCTCCACTTTGGTCAGGCTGGTCTTGAATTCCTGACCTCAGGTGATCCACCCATCTTGGCCTCCCAAAGTGCTGGGATTACAGGTGTGAGCCACCATGCCCGGCCTTCATAGACTTTTTTTTGTACTCATCTGGAAATTAGAAATGGAGAAAACTTCTCCCATGTCTATTGCTTAAATCTATTTGGTGCTTTTATTACCACACTCAGAGCTACTCCTATTAGGGATAAATATTTGTGGCAATTTCTGTGTTCTGAAGCCCTTAGGACTACCAGAATTCTCATTTCTCTTCCTTTCACACTTCCTGCAAGAATGCTGATGTTGGTGATAGTTTGGCCCACCCTGTTTTCTTCTGGGATTATTAGTTACCTTGTTCCTCAGTTCAGTTAAGATGTCCATGTTTCTTTTACTATTCTGTTGCTTCATCTATTTTGATTAGAGAATGTAGGGAGATGAAAAAACTGCAAAACTGTCATCTTGCTCCAAACAGAATTCTTTGCCTCAGTTTTCTAAAGATGCCTTTGCTGGGTGTAGATTTCTAGTTCAGCAGTTATTTATTTTTTCAACACTTTGAAGATCTTTTATTGTCTTAATTGGTGGTCTTTGAAGGTAAAATGTGTCTTTTAAGCTTTGGCCGCTTTTAAGATTTTTCTCCTTGTTTTTGTTTTCTTCTGTTTTGTTATGATGTGTCAAAGTGTGGATTTCTTTTTGTAGATCCTAATAGGGGTCATTGGGACTTTTACTATGGAATTTGATGTCTTTCACCATTTGGGGAAAATGCTTTTTTTTTTTTTTTTTCAATCATGTTAGATGGGTAATGTGCTGATGTCATAACAAGGATTGATGGTGACACATCTTACATGTGTGTGTGAAAACCCAATCATCATGTTTATGAGATACAAAAGGATCAGGGAAAATCCTTAACCACTTTTCAAATGATTTTTCTGTCCAATTTTCTCCCTCTCTTCTAAAACTCTGATATTATTATTTTTTGAGATGGAGTCTCGCTCTGTTGCCCAGGCTGGAGTGCAGTGGTGTGATCTTGGCTCACTGCAACTTCTGCCTCCCGGGTTCAGGCAATTCTCCTGCCTCAGCCTCCTAAGTAGCTGGGATTACAGGCGCACATCACCACACCCAGCTAATTTTTGTATTTTTAGTAGAGACGGGGTTTCACCTTGATCAGGCTGGTCTCGAATCCCTGACCTCGTGATCCACCTGCCTCGGCCTCCCAAAGTGCTGGGATTACATGCGTGAGCCACTGCGCCTGGCCTAAAACTCTGACATTCTTAAACTCTCACACTGCATCCTCCATGTTTTTTTCCATCTCTTCTGTTGTGTTTTTCTTTTTGTTTCAGTGTTATTTATTCTAAATATTCATTCTGATCTTTCAGTTTATTATTTTATCAGCTGTTTCTAATATTCTATTAAAAACATCCATTTGGTTTAAATTTAAGTTCCTATATTTTTCAGTTGTACAACGTCTACACAGTTCTTTGTCATATCTGCTTTATTTTTAGAATTTCTAGTTATCTCACAAAATTTTCCTTCTTGACTTTTAACTCCTTGAACAGAGTAACCATTTATTTTAGAGTCAAAATCTGTTAATTCCAGTATCACAGCCCCCGTGAGTTTGTTTCTATTGTTAATTTTTTTGTTTGAGTTTTGGTTATGCTGTTCTATACGATTGTGTGCCTGCATACATAGTGTTTGCTAGACCACTGTATTGAGAAAGTGTTTGTAGAAAAAGTGTGGAGCTTAGAGCCTAGGATGATGTCATCTTTCTTCAGAGAGGATTTTTACTTGCTTCTGTCAGATTATTGGGTTACAGGGGATCCAGAATCACCTTAGTATCATTTCACAAATTGGAATTTTTCTGAGCTACCCATATGACACAAAACTGAGCTATAATCCATGTGAGAACTAGTTTACTTCTGGCTCATTCTTACCTCTAGGGTACAGGTTTTAGAGGCCAACCCAGAGTGTGGACTGGTACCCTCTTGCTCCAAAGTGCTATGAAAAGCACTTCTCAGCCTCTCAGCCACCTCTCAGTATACACAAATATCTCCATACAAAAAATCCCCAAAAGCTTGTCTCACCTCTCTGGATTTCTACAATATCTTTTTTTCATCTTGACCAGATTTTTCACTACCTTTTTAGCTCTTAAATGCCTTCAAGTTTTTAGAAACAATTTTGTTCCACTGTTTTAGTTGTCATTAGTCATAGGGTTGCATTAAATTACCAAGTTTCCAGAAGAGAAATTTAAATGTATTTATCATGTTTTTGTTTAAGGAAAGAGAAGCATCAATAACCCAAATAAAAATTAAAGAATATAGTAATTGGATGCTTTCAGGGCCCACATTCCTGCAACCCCCACCCCCCACCTCACTTTGTTTCTTCAGAGTAGTCCCTGGTTCTGCACTCAGCAGTTTGGATACAAGTTGTTAGCAACTCTTCTGTCATCTCTCCCCAGTTCTATGTAATTCATTACTAGATTGAGGTCCTCAATTTTTTTCTGAAAAGTAAACAATCCCAGCATATGCACAAGTGCATGACTGGTATTAGCAATATGTGAGTGGTTAAACTTGATGGGAAATTGACCACATACAACCTCTTGTGCTCTAATGCTGTCTCTTTTGTGTATTTTTCGATATAAAATAGCAATTAAAAATTTGTATAGAGTGACATCAAGGAATATGGCATAACAGGAAGCATCAGGAATCTGTCTTTACACCCAGACAGCAATTACGCTAGTAGAAACTGTCAGTTAACTAACTACCGATGTAACTATTTTGTAACTCTGGAGGTCATTTGAACACTTGCAACTTCCAGGGAAGGGCTTAGCTGCTAAATTCTGATTAATTTCAGTCAATTTCAGTCATAGCTACCTATCTCTTCAACATCAGTACCATGGTAAGCAGCCATGGCCACATTCCTGGTGAGAGTTTCAGAAGCCAGGGTGGTCAATACAGATCTCATCCTCTAATAATTCTGTATTCTGAACTGCTGACTGCTGCTTCTGATGATGGAAAAGTGCAGACACAGAAAAGTGAAGCCATTGTTTCAACCCCACCAACAGAAGCAGCATCCAGGGACAGTATCTAGAATGGTGTGAGAAGGATCTTTTCTTCTTTTTTTTCCTCCCTTTTTCTAGTGTTGGGAGCCAGACATGTAAAACTTAGAACATTGAAAAGCAACCATATATACGAGAATATTTACAATGTCACCATACCACCCAGGGAAAGACAAAGTATAGAAAAGCCTTTAAGCTCAGGATGATCTCTAGCACAGAGATACCCGACAGCAATAAAAAATAGAAAGCAACCCTGGGGAAGGGGGAGAATCTGATTTCCAGAATTACCACATTATATGATAAACAAATATCCAGTTTTCAACATCAACAACAAATCCCAAAGCATACAAAGAAACAAGAAAACATGGCTCATTCAAAGGAACAAATTAAATCTTCAGAATCTATTCCAAAAAAATCACAGGCATTGGACTTCTAGACAAACACTTTAAAACAAGGGTTTTTTTTGTTGTTGTTGTTTTGTTTGTTTGTTTGTTTTGAGACAGAGTCTTGCTCTGTCACCCAGGCTGGAGTGGAGTGGCATGATTTCGGCTCACTGCAACCTCCACCTCCTGAGTTCAAGCGATTCTGCTGCCTCAGCCTCCCAAGCAGCTGGGACTACAGGCACGCGCCACCATGCCCAACTAACTTTTGTATTGTTAGTAGAGATGGGGTTTCACCATACTGGCCAGGCTGGCCTTGAACTCCTGACCTCGTGATCCACCTGCCTCAGCCTCCCAAAGTGCTGGGATTACAGGCGTTAGCCACTGGGCCTGGCCAAAACAACTGTCTTAAAGATACTCGAAGATCTACAGAAAGAAATGAGCAAAACAGGAAAATGTTGTATGAACAAAATGAGAATATCAATAAAAAGATATAAAATATAAAAAAGGAACCAAAAATAAATTCTGGAACTAAAATGTACGATAACTGAAATGAAGATTTTACTAGATGGTTACAAAAAGAGATCTGAACAGGCAGAAGAAAGAATCAGTAAAATTGAAGATAGGACAATTGAAGTTATAAAGTGGGAGGAATGGAAAAAAAGAAATGAAGAAAAGTGAACAGAGCATAAGGGACTTTTGAGATACTACCAAGCAGACCAACATATGCATTATGGGAGTTCCAAAGGGAAAAAAAAGCAAGAAAAGGGCAAAAAGAATTTGAAGAAATAAATAATGGCTGAAAACTCCCCAAATTTGACAAAAGATATGAATCTCCAAATTCAAGAGGCTCAACAAATTCCAAGAAGGATAAATTCAAAGAGACCCACACGAAGACCTCTTATAATTAAAATGTTGAAGACAAAGACAGAGAAAGAATCCTGGAAGTATTAGTAACTCATCACACAAAAGATATCCTCAGCAAGATTACCAGCTAATTTCTCATGAGAAACTTTGGAGGCTAGGAGGCAGTGGGTTAACATATCCAAAGTGCTGAAAGAAATAATAGTCTACCAAGAATTCTATATCCAGAAAAACTGCCCTTAAAGAATGAGGGAGAAATTAATACATTCCCAGATAAACAAGAACTGAGGGAGTTCATTACCATAAGACTTTCCAAGGCCAGGCACGGTGGCTCACACCTGTAATACCAGCACTTTGGGAGGCCAAGGCAGGCAGATCACTTGAGGTCAGGAGTTCGAGACCAGCCTGGGCAACATGGCGAAACCCCGTCTCTGTTACAAATACAAAAATTAGCCAGGTGTAGTGGTGCATGCCTGTACTCCCAGCTGCTCGGGAGGCCGAGGCAGGAGAATTGCTTGAACCTGGGAGGTGGAGGTTGCAGTGAGCTGAGATCATGCCACTGCACTCGAGCCTGGGTGACAGAGCAAGACTCCAACTCAAAAAAAAAAAAAAAAAAAAAAGACTTTCCATGCAAAATATGCTAAAGGGAATATTTCAAGTCGAAATAAAAGTACTGATAGTAATTTGAAGCCATATAAAGAAATAAAGCCTGGGTGCAGTTGATCATACCTGTAATCCCAATACTTTGGGAGGTTGAGGCAGGAGAATCACTTGAACCCGGGAGGCAGAGGTTGCAGTGAGCTGAGATTGTACCACTGTGCTCCAGCCTGAGTGACAGAGCAAGACTCTGTCTCAGGAAAAAAAAGAAAGAAAGATCAGAGGTAAAGATAAATATATGGAAAATCATAGAAGCTAGCATAATTGTAATTTTGTTTTTTAACTCCTCTTTTTTTCTGTATGTTAAAAATAATACATAAACATTATGAAACTATATTATTGGGCACACAATATATAAAAATATAAGTTGTGACAGTGGTAACATCAAAAGAATGGAGTTATATAGGAGCAGAGTGTTTGTATGACATAGAAGTTAAGTTGGCATCAATTCAAGAATGGAATCAAAATGTTCCACTACAAACCAATTACACACAAAAGAAGGCAGTAATGGAGGAAATGAAGGACAAAAAGGCTATAAGGCGTATAGAAAACAAATAGCAAAATGGAAAAGCTAAGTTCTCCCTTATCAGTATGTACTTTAAATATAAATGGGTTAAACTCTCAAATAAAAAACAGCAGTTGGCAGAATGGTTAAAAACAAACCAAAAACCCCATGATCCAACTTTTGAGATGCAGCAAAAGCAGTGTTCAGAAGGTAATCCAGAACTGAAAATGCCTACTTTTAAAAAGAAGATGTTCAAAATCTATAACCTAACTTTATACCTCAATGAACAAGGAAAAGAACATACTAAGCCAAAGGCTAGCAAAAGGAACAACATAATAAGAACTAGAGCTTAGATAAAATAGAGTAGAGAAACAGTAGAGAAAAGTCAGTAAAACCAAAAGTTGGTTCTTTGAAAAGATCAACAAATTGACTAAACTTTACTTCAACTGACAAAGAAAAAAAGAGATATGTAAATAACTAAAATCAGAAATGAAAGTGGGGACATTACTCTCAACCGTACACAGATAAACAGGATTGTAAGAGAATACAATGAACAACTGTATGCCAACAAGTTAGATAACCTAGAAGTAATGGACACATTCCTTAAAACACATGAATCATGTAAACTGACTCAAGAAGAAACAAATTTTGCATAGCTTTATAACAAGTAAGAATATTGAATTGGTAATGAAAAGCCTCCCAACAAAGAAAAGTCCTGGACCAGATATTGTACTGGAGAATTCTACCAAATATTTAAAGAAGAATTCACATCAATCCTTCTCAAACTCTTCCACAAAACTGAAGCGGAGAGAATAGTCCTAACTCACTCTACAAGGCTACATTACTCTGATGCCAATGTCAGATAAAGACATCACAAGAGAGAAAATTATAGCCCAATATTTCTCATAAACATAGGTTAAAAAATCCTCAATAAAATATTAGCAAACTGAATCCAACAGCATATTAAAATGATTATTTGGGCTGGGCGCAGCTCACACCTGTAATCCTAGCACTTTGGGAGGACGAGGCAGGTGGATTGCCTAAGCTCAGGAGTTCTAGACCAGCCTGGGCAATACAGTAAAACCCTGTCTCTACTAAAATACAAAAAAATTTAGCTGAGCGTGGCAGCGTGCACCAGTAATCCCAGCTACTTGGGAGACTGCGGCAGGAGAATCCCTTGAACCCGGGAGGCAGAGGTTGCAGTGAGCCAAGATTGCACCATTGCACTCCAGCCTGGGAGACAGAGCAAGACTCTGTCACCAAAAAAAAAGAAAAAAGAAAAATAATTATTTATGATATCCAAATGTGATTTATCTCAGGAAAGCAAAAGTGGCACAACATATGAAAAATCAATGTAATAGATCACATAATCAGAATGGAGAAAAAAACATGATCATCTCAATTGATGCAGAAAAGGCATTTGACAATATCCATACTCTTTCATGATAAAAACTCAGAAAATTAGGATTAGAGGGAAAATGTCTCCACATAATAAAGGTATTTGTGAAAAGTCCACAGCTAACATCATAATGGTGAAAAATTGAAAGTTTCCCCCTGAGATAAGGAACAGGAAAGAATGCTTGCTTTCAGTCATGCTATTCAACACGATACTGTAATTTCTAGCCAGAGCTATTAGATGAGATAAAAAAAAATAGGTGTGTGTGTGTGGGGGGGGGGGGCTTTCAAATCGAAAGGAAGAGGTAAAATTATCTCTATTCACAGGAATCCCAAAAATCCACATGAAAGCTATTACAGCTAATAAACAAATTCAGCAAAGTTGCAGTGTACAAATCAATATATGAAAATTATCTGTTTTTATATGTCAGCAACAAACAATCCAAAAAGAAAACTTAAAAAGCAATTCTATTTACAGTAATATCTAAAATAAATAGTGAGGAATAAATCTAACCAAGAAGGCAAAAGACTAGTACACTGAAAACTATAAAACACTGCTGAAAGAAATTAAAAAAGACCTAATCTAAATACATGGACAGACATCCTGTGTTTATGGACAGGAAGACTTAACATTATACTGATCCTCAAATTCATATGAAATTACAAAGGGCTTTGAATTGCTAAAACTGCCTTTAAAAAGAATAAAGTTGGAGGACTCATAGTTCTTAACTTTGAAACTTACTACAAAGCTACATTAATTAAAACATTACGGTGCTAGCATAAAGCCAGACATATAAACTATTGCAATAGAATAGAGTTCAGAAATAAACCCTCACATATATATGATCGATTGATTTGCAACAATGATGCCAAGACCATTCAATGGGGAAAGGACATTTTTTCACCAAATGGTACTGGGAAAACAATATCCACATGCAAAAGAATGAAGTTGGATCCTTACCTTGGACAACATAAAAAATTAACTCAAAATGCATCCAAGATCTACACATAAGAGCTAAAACTATAAAACTTTTAGAAGAAAATTTTGGAGAAAATCTTCACGCAATTGAATTTGGCAACAGTTTCATGGATATGACACCAAAACCACCAGCAACAAAAGAAAAAAAGTAAGGCTGCGTGCGGTGGCTCACACCTGTATTCCCAGCACTTTGGGAGGCTGAGGTGGGTGGATCACTTGAGGCCAGGAGTTTGAGACCAGCCTGGCCAAGATGGTGAAACCTTGTTTCTACTAAAAATACAAAAATTAGCTGGGCATGATGGCACATGCCTGTAGTCCCAGCTACTCAGGAAGCTGAGGCAGGAGAATCGCTTGAACCCGGGAGGCAGAGGTTGCAGTGAGCCAAGATCGCACCACTGCTCTCCAGCCTGGGCAACAGCATGAGACTCTTGTCTCCAAAAAAAAGAAAAAAAGTAGGTAACTTGGGTTTCACCAAAATTTAAAACTTTTCTGCATCAAAGGATACTATCAAGTAAAGGCAAGCTTTAGAGTGGGAGAAAATATTTGCAAGTCACATACCTGATAAAGAACTAGTAATCAGAATATATAAACAACTTTTGGCTGGGTGTGGTGGCTCCCAGTGTGTCCAGAGTTGGTTCCTTCCAGTGGGTTCATGGTCTGGCCAACTTCAGGAATGCAGCTGCAGACCTTCACAGTGAATGTTACAGCTCTTAAAGATGGCACGGACCCAAACAGTGAGCAGCAGCAAGATTTATTGTGAAGAGCAAAAGAACAAAGCTTCCACAGCATGGAAGGGGACCCCAGCCCATTGTCGCTGCTGGCTGGGTGGCTAGCTTTTATTCCCTTATTTGTCCCCTCCCATTTTCCATTTCTGTCCTATCAGAATGCCTTTTTTTCAATCCTCCCTGCGATTGGCTACTTTTAGGATTCTGCTGATTGGTGCTAGAGCGCTGATTGGTGCATTTTACAGAGCACTGATTGGTGCATTTTACAGAGTGATGATTGGTGCATTTTACAATCCCCTTGCTAGCTACAGAGTGCTGATTGGTGAGTTTTACAATCCCCTTGCTAGCTATAGAGTGCTGATTGGTGAGTTTTACAGTCCTAGCTACAGAGTGCTGATTGGTACATTTTTACAAGCCTCTTGTAAGACAGAAAAGTTCTCCAAGTCCCCACTCGACCCAGGAAGTCCAGCTGGGTTCACTGCTCACCAGCATTTTGGGAGGCCCAGGCGGGTGGATGGCTTGAGCCCAGGAGTTTGAGACCAGCCTGGGCAATATGGCAAAACCCGTCTCTACACAAAATACAAATATTACCCAGATATGGTGGCATATGCCTGTAGTCCCAGCTACTTGGGAGGCTGAGGTGGGAGGATAGCTTAATCCCAGAAGTGGAGGTTGCAGTGAGCTGAGATCGTGCCACTGCACTCCAGCCAGGGAGACAGAGTGAGACCTTGTCTAAAAAATAAATAAAAATAAAAATACCCCCTACAACAGGAAAACAATCCAATTTTTAAAAATGGGCAAAGGATGTGAATAGACACTTCTCCAAAAATAGTACACAAATAGCCAATGAGCACATGGAAAGCTGTTTAATATCATTTGCCATTAGGGAACTGCAAATCAAATGACAGTGAAATACCACTTCACATCTGCTAGAATGGCTATAATTTTTTCAGAAACAAAATAATAAATGTTGACAAGTATGTGGAGAAGTTGGAATCCTTTTGTATTGCTGGTGGGGATGCAAAATAGTGCAGCTGCTGTGGCATACAATTTATCAGTCAGTTCCTCAAATGATAAATACAGAAATCCAGCAATTCTACTCTTAGGTATATATCCAAAAGAATTGAAAGCAGGGACTTAAACAGATATTTGTACACCACTTTTCACAGTAGCGTTATTCACAATAGCCAAAAGGTAAAAACAACCCAAGTGTCCATCAACTGTTGAATGAATAAACAAAATGTGCTATATACATATAATGGAATATTATTCAACCATTAAAAGAAATGGAATTTTTATATATGTTACAACATGGTTGGCTTTCAAAAACATTATGCATAGTGAAATAAGCCAGATACAGAAGGACAAATATTGTATGAATTCACTTGTATCAGATAGAATAGGCACATTTATAGAGACAAAAAGTAAGATAGAGATTACTAGAGGACGAGGGGAAAGAGGGAAGGAGGAATTTTTGTTTAATGGATTCAGAGTTTATGTTGGGGTCGAGAAAATTTTCAGTGTATATAGTGATGATAGTTAACAACATGTGAATGCTTTTAATGCAACTAAATTATACACTTACAAATGGTTAAAGAGATATTATGTATATTTTACTGCAATAAAAAAATTTAAAAAATTCAGTATAATCTTGGCCAAAGAATAAAGGGATCTCTAATTTCAGCTGGTTCTACAAAACTACCTCAGGGGCGTATACTGTTGTCAGTTTCAATTTGTTTCTTTCCAGAATGGTTGAACAATTATATATCATGTTACAATGCATATTATTAAACATGCCTCATTTCATACATTGGCAAATGTTCTTTAAAGTACATTTAAAAAGTGAAATTTCTGAGTCATGTAATTTTAAAATATTTTGCAAAACAGCTTTCCAAAATGTGTATGTCAATTTACACGACCACATACTTGACAATTTACATTCCCAATACATGCTAGCCAACACAGATATTATTCAACTTCTGTAAACTTTGCTAATGGTTCTCAGCTCCATCAGGTCATTTAAGGACTTCTCTACACTGTTTATTCTAGTTAGCCATTCGTCTAATCTTTTTTCAAGGGTTTTAACTTATTTGCGATGGGTTCGAACATCCTCCTTTAGCTCAGAGAAGTTTGTTATTACTGATCATCTGAAGCCTTCTTCTCTCAACTTGTCAAAGTCATTCTCCAGCCAGCTTTGCTCCATTGCTGGCAAGGAACTGCGTTCCTTTGGAGGAGAGGAGGTGCTCTAGTTTTTTGAATTTTCAGCTTTTCTGCTTTGGTTTCTCCCCATCTTTGTGGTTTTATCTACCTTTGGTCTTTGATGATGGTGACATACAGATGGGGTTTTTGTGTGTATGTCCTTTCTGTTTGTTAGTTTTCCTTCTAACAGTCAGGACCCTCAGCTGCAAGTCTGTTGGAGTTTGCTGGAGGTTCACTCCAGACCCTGTTTGCCTGGGTATCACCAGCAGAGGCTGCAGAACAGCAAATACTGCAGAACAGCAAATGTTGCTGTCTGATCGTTCCTCTAGAAGCTTCATCTCAGAGGGGCACCCGACTGTATGAGGTGTTGGTCAACCCCTACTGGGAGGTTCCTCCCAGTTAGACTACTCGGGGGTCAGGGACCCACTTGAGGAGGCAGTCTGTCCGTTCTCAGATCTCAAACTCCATGCTGGGAGAACCACTACTCTCTTCAAAGCTGTCAGACAGGGACTTTTAAGTCTGCAGAAGTTTCTGCTGCCTTTTGTTCAGCTATGCCCTGCCCCCAGAGGTGGAGTCTACAGAGGCAGGCAGGCCTCCTTGAGCTTCGGTGGGCTGCACCCAGTTAGAGCTTCCCGGCCGCTTTGTTTACCTACTCAAGCCTCAGCAATGGCAGATGCCCCTCCCCAAGCCTCATTGCTGCCTTGCAGTTTGATCTCATACTGTTGTGCTAGCAGTAAGCGAGGCTCTGTGGGCGTGGGACCCTCCAAGCCATGTGCGGGATATAATCTCCTGGTGTGCCATTTTCTAAGACCATTAGAAAAGCACAGTATTAGGGTGGGAGTGTCCCAATTTTTCCAGGTGCCGTCTGTCACAGCTTCCCTTGGCTAGGAAAGGGAATTCCCTGACCCCTTGTGCTTCCTTGGTGAGGCAACGCCTCACCCTGCTTCGGCTCACACTCCGTGGGCTGCACTCACTGTCCTGCACCCACTGTCCAAAAAGCCGCAGTGAGATGAACCCAGTACCTCAGTTGGAAATGCAGAAATCACCCATCTTCTGCATCGCTCATACTAGGAGCTGTAGACTGGAGCTGTTCCTATTTGGCCATCTTGGAACCTCTGGCAGTTTCTTACAAAGCTAAACATTCACTTCTCATTTGACCCAGAAATTCCACTTCTAGGTATTTACTCAGGAGAAAGGAAACTTTAAAGACAAATGTTCGGCCGGGCGCAGTGTCTCACACCTTTAATCCCAGCAATTTGGGAGGCTGAGGTGGGCAGATCACCTGAGGTCAGGAGTTCCAGACCAGCCTGACCAACATGGTGAAACCCCGTTTCTACTAAAAATGCAAAAATTAGCCAGGCGTGGTAGTGCATGCCTGTAATCCCAGCTACCAGGGAGGCTGAGGCAGGAGAATCGCCTGAACCCAGGAGGCAGAGGTTGCAGTAAGCCAAGATTATGCCATTGCACTCCAGGCTGGGTAACAAGGGCGAAACTCCGTCTCGGGGGGAAAAAAAAATACTTGAATGTTCATAGAAGCTTTATTCATAGAAGTCCCAAACTGGAAACAAAATGTCCATCACCTGGTAAACAGATAAACTGATATATCTATAGATATGATATCACTTAACAATTTAAAAAAGGTATTGCAGAAAGTCCTCACTTAACATCAATAAGTTCTTGGAAATAACAACTTTAAGTGAAATGACATATAATGAAACCAATTTTACCATAGGCTAATTGATGTATATAAGAGTTAAGTTCCTATGGCATATTTCTGTCATTAAAACATCATGAAATATCTAAATAAAGACCTCAAATACTTCTAATATTAAACATTGAAATAGAAGTGAGCTATACATACATTTGAGAAAGATTAATAAAAACAAGTAAGATCATTATTTACACAACTTTTGGTGAATCAGTAAGTGACAGTGTTCATAGTGGTGGTGGATTGAATCAAAGAATAAATGTTTGCAAAGCAAAAATTATCAGGAGCATCTCCTACGACCACGCAGTTCAAAAACAATCACAAATACAGAGGGCTTGCTGAGAGCTTTCAGACTGTTTTCTTTGATGTCATGCATTTAGGATTATCATATACTTTACAGAAATTCTTTTAACAATAATTTGTATTCACTCATTCATCCACTTTCCAACCTGCTTATTCCAGTTCAGGGTTGCAGGTGGCTGGAACCTATCCCAGCAGCTCAGAGTGCAAGGCGGGAGCCAACTCCAGACAGGATGCTGTCCCATCCTGAGCCACACTCATACACCCAAGCTCACTCACACTGGGACCATGTAGATGTAACAATTAACCTAGCGTGTACATCTTTGGGGATGTGGGAGTAATCCGGAATACTCAGAGAAAATCAATCCAGGCGTGGGGAAAATGTGCAAACATCACACAGACAGTGGCCTCAGCAGGGAATTGATTTTTTTTTTCTCGTCAACATTATAGTAAAACAATGTTCGACAAAATATTATTCTAGGATCTGCTGTACTTTGATACATCATACATGCAACAATATGGATGAACTGCATGATCTATATGCAAAGTGAAAATATCCAGACAGAAAAGATTACATTCTATTGCATTTCTATGATATTCTGGAAAAGGCCACTATAATTATAAGGGCAGAATCCAGATCAGTAGTTGTCAGAGGCTGAGGTGGGAGTGGGGAAATTAACTGCTAAGGACCACTAGGGAACTTCCTGGAGTGATGGCAATGTTCTACATCATGATCGTGGTGGTGGTTACACAACTATACACATTTGTCAAACTGTACACTTAAAATAGTGAATTTTTATATGTAGATTGTATCTTTAAAAGCTGATTTTTAAAAAAGATATTCTTTATCTATCAAAATTACAGAGGCACATATCCTTGGGCCCAACAACTCCACTTCAAGAAACTATTCTTGAATAGTATACCCGTATAGTCTACGGATATACTTGCACATGTAAAAATAATATGTGGGGCTGGGCATGGTGGCTCATGCCTGTAATCCCAACATTTTGGGAGGCCAAGGAGGGGAGATTGCTTGAGCCCAGGAGTTTGAGAGTAGCCTAGGCAACATGGTGAAACTGTCTCTACATAAAATACCAAAAATTAGCCACGTGTGGTGGCTCATGCCTGTATCCCAACTACCCAGGAGGCTGAGGTGGGAGGATCCCTTGAGCTTAGGAGGTCGAGGCTGCAGTGAGCTGTGATCACGCTGTTGTAGGACAAACCAGGTTCTTGTCACACGACCAGGAACGATTAGGCTCACAGACACTTTGAAGGGTGAGGGGGAATGGAATTTATTGGGCAGAAAGGAAAAACAACTCAGTAAAATGAGATGGAGTCCTGCTAACAGGCTCTCCACCTGACTGATTGAATCCCAGGTTACCACATAGGAACAGCAGAGGCCAGGCCCCTCCTGCTACAAACGGTGTTAACTTCCCGAGGCCCCACCCAGTCCTCCCAGTTCGCAGGTGGGCAGTATTCAGAAAGAGTCAGTAGGGCAAAGGGCGGGCTTCATCTGGACCGGCAGTCTGGTTTTTCAGCCTTAAAGGTGGGTGTCGGGGGTCCGAGGGTGGGGGCGTGCCTTGGCTGCCTCCTGTCTCTATCAACGCCACTGCACTCCAGCCTTAAGACTCTGTCTCAAAATAATAATAATAAAGTGTACAAGCTTATCACAGCATTACCTGTGATGCCTCACTAAAGGGGAACTGGGTAGTTAGGATTCGTGGGGATGGGAAGCTCTGCTTTTGCATTTTGAAACGTGAATGGATTCATTACTTTGTAAACAAACAAACAAACAAAAAACAACGAAAAAATCCCCAATATTTTATAGGCAATTGCCTCGGTCTAGGTACGATACTCTGGTGGCTGGGCCAAGGCTGTCCTCACCTCAGGGCAGCTACGAATTTATCACATGACCCCAAGCTGGTGATTTCCCCTTCTCATCTCCACATCTGTGAAAGATTTCCTCATGTTACAGCCTTTCACTTTCAAATCTCAGGGCATGTAGATAGGCTTCTCTTCCGGGACTTTGCATCCTTTGCTCTGAACTCTAGGTTGAGGGCACCGAAGGGCGGGAAGGATGTAACTTCTGTCTTCATTGACCTCGACGGGGCCAGCCCAGGGTGGATGCCTGAGGAGTTATTTGACAAAGTAACCACCAGATGGCAGCATAGCTCTGTTTCCAGGAAGCCGAGTCTAAGCCATAAACTCTCCAATGAGGAAGCTATCAGCCGCCACATAGTAATGGCTATTTGAGTTCTTGAAATGTGACTTGTCCTAATTAAGACTATTTTCCATGATGTGTTTATGACACACACGGTACTTTGAAGACTTCATATAAAAAAACTCATTAATGTTTTAATATTGATTACATATTATAATGATAATATTTTAATATATGGGTTGAGTATCTCTTTTCTATGCTTGGGACCAGAAATGTTTCAAATTTCTGATTTTTTGCGGGGGGTGGGGAGCGGGGGGCTTGACACATTAACATTATACTTACTGGTTGAGCATCCTAATCCCAATATCCAAAATCTGAAATGCTCCAGTGAGCATATCCTTTGAGCATCATGTCAATGCCCATTTTGGGTTTTGGTGCATTTTGAATTTTAGACTTTCAGATTAGGAATACTCAACCTCTATTGGGTTAAATAAAATAAATATATTACAATTATTTTCACCTGCTTTTTATTCTTTTTAACGTAATTACCAGAAAACTTAAACTTACACATGCAGCTCACACTACATTTCTACTGGACAGTGTGCTCTTATAAAACCTTCCAGCAGAACCAGCACAGAGCCAAGGAGCTGATGTGCCTGCCTCTGCTACCAGGTGGAAAGTGACATGGCACATGGATGTCACAGAACTTCTTTACCCTTACAACAGAGCCAGTCCCAGAGGGATGGGTCACAGCAAGGGCCTAGAAAGCAACAAGGGAGCTTCTGACCATCCTGACTGCTCCTCCCCTTAGTTGAGTCTCACAGGCACCCACGTGGGAGAATCAGCCCCCATCAGGAGCTAATAGTGCTGGCCACCATGCAGCACTTTACCTGCATTATCTCACTGGCCCCTCACATCAACCCTATTTCAACAAAGCAACTGAGGATCAGAGAAAGGGAGGTGCTGCCCAAGTTCACCCCGTGAATGAGGAGAAACATGACTATCTGCATCTCCTTTGTTTCTTTCTCTGCATCATACTGCTCTCCTGGAGAGCTCACTGATGGCTCCCAGGAGGCGAAGGGAAGTACCTTCGCAGGTGCCTTCTAATGTACTGGAAATCTGAATCACCAGTTATCTGTGTTCTGTGACCACGGATTGTTTGTGTTTTCTGAAAGACATAAACTGAGTGGCTACTTCTCAGGTGATGCCCACACACTGGACAAGTCTGTGTATGGAATGTGCTGGAGGGAAGGCCAGGGCAGATTAGTGCCTATGCTATGCACTCTTCTTACATTATCTTACTTAATCCACATAGCACTCCTCTAAAGCAGGTGCTGTTATCTCCATTTTACAGCTATGAGGCATAGAGATTTCCATGTAGACAAGAGGAGAGAATGAGATCTTGTGGTCGTGTTGCATTCCAGAAGCTTTCTCTGGTCTTCAGGTTGCAGCATCTCAGTGGTATGAGACTGCTGATAGCACTCTTCTGATAGTGAGTGAGGCTGTGCCTCCCAGAGACCATGAGGGGAAGGACATGGGGTGGGAGTGCTGAGAGTCTACCCCAGACTAACTATGGAAACCCTGAGACAGTCTGAGTGAAAACTGAGGCAAGATGTCCTGCAGGGGCACAGGTGGCCATGTCCTTAGCTCTGACATCATGTCCGAGGATTCCTAATTGCCTATTAAACAGGAAGTAGGCATCTTAGACCCACACTCATGGCCTACACAGTCCAGCTAATGTTCCAGTCTCATCTTCAACTCCCCCTTTTTGTGTACCCAACATGCTGTTAGATGGACTGTTTCCTTTTTCCCATATACACCATCATGCTTACCTGTCCCCTGGTCTTCACCCCCATTATTTTCCCCCTGGGAAATGCCCTCTACCACCCAATCTATCAATAGCCCTCTCCATCTTTGTATGTGCTCAGAATTCCAGGCACAGCCAGGGCACTCATGGGCTAAACATAGCAATGAGGCATATTTGACACATAAGTTTTGTCTAGCACTGTTAGGAGGCTTGAATGTTAGCATAATTAATCTGGAGTGGTAGAGAGAGTCCCTGGCATTGATAACCAAACAAAGGTCTTTGGACAAGGGAGAGACCTTAAAAGCATGGTGTTTTGTTTTATTTTGTTTTTAATTATTTAAGTAACTCAGTTCTCTTGGCATCTTGTGGAGTATGTAACCAAGGTGAGGCAGAAAACTCAAGTAAGCTATTGAAAGACCACAGAATTCAGTGATCCTGAATGATATCTTTGGCATCACAGACTTGGACTCTAGCCAAGCTCTGATGTATACTGACCATGTGGCCTTGGGCAAGTAACTTCCGGTGTGCCAGGCACATACCATAAACATGGCATTTCTCACAACAACCCTTATGGAGTTATATACTATTTTTATCTCCAGTTTACAAATAAAGAAACTGAGATTTAGGGATGTTATATTATTTCTCCAACACTACAAAGCTAGTAAGAGCTGGAGTCAGGAATTCATAGACCATATTTGTGATAGGGATAGCACAGATGCCTAAAGTGCCGAGTCAGGCTATCTAGCACATAGAAAGCCCCAGGTGAGAAAAGATGGGCCCAAACCAGAAAGTGGAAGTACCAAAGGGGAGAAGACCTGGGTTCCATAGACAATGAGGCAGTACAAATAAACAAAACTTTTATCGTTAGTAATAACAGGTACATGCCAATGTACATTTTACAGAGCTCATTCACATTCATTATTCCAGAAGAATCTCCCAAGAGACTTGTGAAGCAGACAGGGCACATAATTTTATCTCCATTTTGCAAGTAAAGAAACTAAGGCATTTCTTGTAGAAGGCAGTGCCATTTCCTGCCTAATGTTTCCCTGAGGCTTTTCCCGTTGCTGTATCAATCAGAACACTTGGGGTTGCAATGAGGTATACCAGACTCTACCTAGCTTAAACAAAAGGGGAGGCTTAGTGGAAAATGGGGATAATTATGCCAAGAGAAAAAAGCCAACCTCAAAATGTTACATACTACATGATTCCATTTATATAAAACTGTTGAAATACTAAAATCATGGAGATGTATATCAGATTAATTGTAACCAGGGATTAGGGATAGGGAAGGAAGGAAGGTAGTTGTGGCTAGAAAAGGTTAGCATAAATGATCCTTCTGATAAAACTGTTTTATATCTTGACTGTGGTGCTGGTCACATAAATCCACACATATGACAAAATCACACAGAACTACACACACACACAAATGTAAAGCTCTTGAGATCTAAATAATAGTGGAGGACTGTATCAATGTCAATTTCCTAGTTGTGATACTGTTCTTACAGTTATACAAGATGTTACTACTGGAAAAAATGGATAAAGGGTATATGTGATCTATCTGTATTATTTCACAGCTGTATGTTAATCTACAGTTATGTTAAAATAAAAAGTTTAAGAAACAACAATACAAAACGTACAAAATACAGGAGAAAAATCTTTGTGACCTTAAGTTAGACAAAGGTTCTTGTTTTTCTTTTTTGTTGTTGTTGTTTTTTTTTTGAGACGGAGTCTCGCTCTGTCGTCCAGGCTGGAGTGCCGTGGCGCAATCTTGGCTCACTGCAAGCTCCGCCTCCCCCAGGTTCACGTCATTCTCCTGCCTCAGCCTTCCGAGTAGCTGGGACTACAGGCGCCTGCCACCACGCCCGGCTAATTTTTTGTATTTTTAGTAGAGACATCGTTTCACCATGTTGGCCAGGCTGGTCTGGAACTTCTGACCTAAGGTGATCCATCAGTCTTGGCCTCTCAAAATGCTGGGATTACAGGCGTGAGCTACAACGCCTGGCCAGGCAAAGGTTTCTTAGATAAAACACCAAAAGCATGATCCATAAAAGAACTAATTGATAAATTAGTCTTCATCAAAATTAAAACTTCTGATTTTCAAAAGACACTGTGCAGACAATGAAAAAGGCTAACCATTGGCTGGAAAGAAATATTTGCAAAGCAGATATCTGATAAAGAACTTATATCCCAAATATAGAAAGAACTCTTTATATAGTTTAACAGTAACAAGAATACTAACAACTTATTTTTAAAGTAAACAAAAGATGTAAGCAAAATTTTAACAAATAAGATATTTGGATGGCAAATAAGCACGTGTATAAAAGCTCAATACAATTATTTATTAGGGAGATGCAAATAAAAACCACAATGGGATACCAGTAAACACCTATTGTAATGGTTAAAATTAAAAACTAACCATATTTTTTGTTGTCAAGGACATAGAGGAACTAGAACTCTGATATACAATTGGTGAGAACTGAAAATGGTACAACCACTTTGGGAAACTGAGGCAGTTTCTTTATAAGTTAAACATATAATTACCATATGATCCAGCCATTCTCCTCTTAGGTATTTACCCAAAATGAAATATATCTCTATATAATACCTGTACACAAATGTTTCTCATAGCTTTATTTGTAACAGCAAACTGAAAACAATCCAAATGTCCATGTAATGGTGAATGGATAGACTGTGCTCTACCCATATAATGGAATACTACTAAGTAAAAACAATAACAGACTATTGATACATGCAGTAACATAGAAACATCTCAGTACAGGCTGGGAAACATCTTCTACATCCTTGACATACAAAATATGGTTAGTCTTTAATTTGAGCCACTCCAATAGGTAAAAGAAGCCCGACTTCCCAGTGTATATTATTCCATTCATACAAAACACTAGAAAATGTCAACTAATCAACAGTTATATAAAACAGAGAAGGGGGCCAGGCGTGGTGACTTACACCTGTAATCTCAACACTTTGGGAGGCCGAGGTGGGTGGATCATCTGAGATCAGGAGTTCGAGACCAGCCTGACTAACATGGTGAAACCCTGTCTCAACCCCATCTCTACTAAAAATACAAAAGTTAGCCAGGCATGGTGGCAGGTGCCTGTAATCCCAGCTACTCAGGAGACTGAGACAGTAGAGTCACTTGAACCTGGGAGGTGGAGGTTGCAGTGAGCCAAGATTGTGCCATTGCACTCCAGCCTGGGCAAGAAGAGTGAAACTCTGTCAAAAAAGAAAAGAAAGAAAGAAAGAAAGGAAAAAGGAAAGGAAAGAAAGAAAGGAGAAAGGAAAGGAAAGGAAGGGGAAGGGAAAGGGAAAGGGAAGGGAAGGGAAGGAAAGGAAAGAGAGAAGTCATTGTCTGGAAACAGTGGACTAGGAGAGAAAGTGTACAAAGGAGTACGGGGAAACTTTTGGAGGTGATAGATATGTTTACTATCTTGACCAGTGATGATTCCATGGATGTGTACATTTTAAATATGTGTGACTTATTGTATGTCAATTATTCCCTAATAAAGCTGATTTCAAAAAATGTGACAGAGTGTCTGTTACACGTATCTCTTTGAGATACGTGAGACAGAATTGAAGAGTTTAACTCATATGTGATTGCAGCACAAGAAGGAAGCATGGGACAGATAAATATTTGAAGATTTGATGGCCAAGATTTACCAAAATCAGTCAAATATATCTACCCACAAGTCCAAGATGCTCTGTGAACCCCAAGCAGGATAAATGCAAAGAAATCCACATATAGGCCCATTATCATCACCTGCTAAAAACCAAAGACAATGATAAAATCTTGAAAGCAGCCAGAAAAAAAAAAAAAAAAAAAAAAGACATAATGCACAGAGAGGCACAGTACAAGAAAAATGTCTGACATTTCACCAGAAGCAGTAGAGGCCGGAAGATAATGGAATGACAGTTTTGAAATGATGAAAGACAAAGATTGTCAGCTTACAATTCTGTATCCAGTGAAAACAGTCTTCAAAAATGAAGGCAAAGTAATGTCAGACTGACAAAAGCTGCTAGAGACAATTTTGTCTCTAGCAGACTGAAACTACACAGAATGATAAAAGAAATCCATTAGGGTGAAGGGCTGAAATGATACCAGGTAGAAACTCAATTCTGCAGGAAGAAATTTGTAAAACACCAGATAAAGTCTTTCTAAAAAACGAAGACTGTTATGTCAGTTGGGTCCCCTAGGAAGCAAATGCTAAGATAGAGTTAGGAGTGCAAGAGGTTTATTGAGGAGGGGAAAGTTAAAAACGAGGGTCAGAATTTGGCAGGGGAAGGCTTCAGACCACGATGTAAACTGAACACCTGTAAAAAGAGTGGAAAAGGAGGCAGAATTTGGCAGGGAGGGCTGACAAAATCTTAGGCAACCCAGTAAGAAGCTTCATAGCAAAGCAAGCCCTTTAGATGTAAACTGAACACCTGTAAAAAGAGTGGAAAAGGAGGCAGAATTTGGCAGGGAGGGCTGACAAAATCTTAGGCAACCCAGTAAGAAGCTTCATAGCAAAGCAAGCCCTTTAGATGTAAACTGAACACCTGTAAAAAGAGTGGAAAAGGAGGCAGAATTTGGCAGGGAGGGCTGACAAAATCTTAGGCAACCCAGTAAGAAGCTTCATAGCAAAGCAAGCCCTTTAGAGGAGTCTTGCATTGTGCCGAAATGGTCAAGCTCTAGTAAGTCTGCCATGCTCATTCATTGGCACAGAAATCATGTCCTCAGTTCTAAAGATGAGGCAGATCCTGAAAGCCCTGCAGCTGGAGGCTCTCAGGCAACTGCACTTGTCACAGGTGAACAGCAAAGTTTTTCTTACGTGGAGTGCTGAACAACACATGTCCCTGGGTGCCTCAACTGTTTAAAGTAAAAATAACAATATAACGTGGGGATTCTGGCATATAGGGTAGTAAAATATATGACAACAAGAGCATAAAGTTTGGGAGGGTAGCAATTGGAAGTACACTGTTGTAAAGTTCTTACATTGCCCACAAAGTAGTATCTTAAAAACAGACAATGATCCTGGCCGTGGTGGCTCACGCCTGTAATCCCAGCACTCTGGGAGGCCGAGGCGGGCGGATCATGAGGTCAGGAGATCGAGACCATCCTGGCTAACATGGTGAAACCCCGTCTCTACTAAAAACACAAAAAATTAGCCGGGCGTGGTGGTGGGCGCCTGTAGTCCCAGCTACTCGGGAGGCTGAGGCACGATAATCGCTTGAACCCGGGGGGAGGAGCTTGCAGTGAGCCAAGATCATGTCACTGCACTCCAGCCTGGGAGAGAGAGCAAGACTCTGTCTCAAAAAAAAAAAAAAAAAAAAAAAAGACGATGATAAGTTAAGGATGTATATCGTGACCTCCAGAGCAGTGGTCCCTAAATATTTTGGTCTCAGGACTCCATTAGATACTTAAAAATTATTCAGGACATAAAGAGCTTCTGTTTAAGTGGGCTAAATCAACAAATACTTACCATATTAGAAATTTAAAAAAATTAAATTGGTGGGGAGGGGGGAGGGGGGAGGGATAGCATTGGGAGATATACCTAATGCTAGATGACGAGTTAGTGGGTGCAGCGCGCCAGCATGGCACATGTATACATATGTAACTAACCTGCACAGTGTGCACATGTACCCTAAAACTTAAAGTATAATAATAAAGAAAAGATAAAAAAATAATAAATAAATAAATTAAAAAAAATAATAAATAACGAAAATAGCTGGGCATGGTGGCTCATACCTGCAACCCCAGAACTTTGGAAGGCTGAGGCAGGAGGATCACTTGAGCCCAGGAGTTCGACACCAGTCTAGCCAACATAGCGAGTCCTCATCTCTATGAAATTTAAA
Organism: Pan paniscus; assembly: GCF_029289425.2. NCBI lineage: Eukaryota > Metazoa > Chordata > Mammalia > Primates > Hominidae > Pan > Pan paniscus. The sequence goes on from NC_073260.2 coordinate 45,230,296, forward strand.
AAATTAGCGAGGTGTGGTGGCGGCGCATGCCTGTGGTCCCAGCTACTTGGAAGGCTGAGGTGGGATGATGGCTTGAACCCAGGACTTAGAGGCTGCAGTGAGCTATGATTACACCACAGCACTCCAGCCTTGGCAACAGAGGGAGACCCTGTCTAAAAAAAAAAAAAAAAAAGAGTAAAATAAAATAGCTAAAATAAAGCTATTGCATGTTAAGATAATATTTTATTTTAAAAAATACATTATTCAAAACAAAAATGGGGAGAAGAGTGGCACTGTTTTATGTATTTGCAAGTCTCTTTAATGTCTCTGGCCTAATAGAAGTAGATTTTCATATCTGCTTCTGCCTTCATTCTGTGCTGATATATATTTATGTTTGTTTGAAGTATATGATGACAAGACAGCCTCATCCAAATTTGTAGTTGGAAAAGGGGGCATTTTAAAACAGCCCTTTTAGGTAATTATGGATATTCATCTTTGACACCACACCAAAATTTAATAAATACTGGTTTCTTAAAGGTTAATTGCACTGTGGCATCTGAATACTAGTCAATACATTTTTCTCATTACATTTAAATCCATTAACTTATTTTTCACATTGAATATATATCTTTACCCACACTTAATTTTGTTTTCTGTTTTTTGTTTTGGTTTACAAATGATACTATTAGACTACTCAAAAGGTAATAGGCAAATCATTTTTATAAAAAGCTGCTCTTTTATTTATTTATTTATTTGAGACAGAGTCTAGCTCTGTAGCCGGGCTGGAATGCAGTGGCATGATCTTGGCTCACTGCAACCTCCGCCTCCCGAGTTCAAGCCATTCTCTTGCCTCAGCCTCCTGAGTAGCTGGGAATACGTGCTGCCACACCCAGCTAATTTCTGTACTTTTTATATTTTTAGTGGAGACTGGGTTTCACCCTGTTGGCCAGGATGGTCTCGCTCCTGACCTCGTGATCCCCTGCCTCGGCCTCCCAAAGTGCTGGGATTACAGGCATGAGCCACTGCTCCTGGCCAGAAAGCTGCTCTTTTTAAAATTCATTAATATTTTAAATTGTCAAATCATAATTGTATACATCTATGGGGTATAATGTGATGTTTTAACATAGGTATACAACATGGAATTATTAAATCAAACAAATTAACATATCATCACTTTATCTTTTTTTTGTGCAGAGACATCTGAAATTTACTGTTATTTTTTATCTATTTGTTTGAGGCAGAGTGTTGCTGTCACCCAGGCTGGAGTGCAGTGGTGCAATTTTGGCTCACTGCAACCTCCACCTCCCTTGTTCAAGCGATTCTCATGCCTCAACCTCCCAAGTAGTAGCTGGGAATACAGGTACGTGCCACCATGCCAAGTTAATTTTTATGTTTTTAGTAGAGATAGGATTTCACCATGTTGGCGAGGCTGGTCTCGAACTCCTGACATCAGGTGATCCTCCTGCCTCGGTCTCTCAAAGTGCTAGTGTGTCTGGAGTTGGTTCCTTCTGGTGGGTTTGTGATCTCACTGACTTAAAGAATGAAGCCACAGACTTTGACGGTGAGTGTTACAGCTCTTAAAGACCGGCAGGGACCCAACGAGTGAGCTGTAGCAAGGTTTATTGTGAAGAGTGAAAGAACAAAGTTTCCACACCACGGAAACAGACCCCCAGGGCATTGCCGCTGCTGGCTGTGGGGAGGGGGCAGCCAGCTTTTATTCCCTTATTTGTCCCCTCCCATGTTCCGTTTTGTCCTATCAGAGCGTCCTTTTTTCAATCCTCCCTGCAATTGGCTACTTTTAGGATCCTGCTGATTGGTGTGTTTTACAGAGTGCTGATTGGTGCGTTTTACAGAGCGCTGATTGGTGCATTTTATAATCCTCTTGCTAACTACAGAGCACTGATTGGTGTGTTTTACAATCCTCTTGTAAGACAGAAAAGTTCTCCAAGTCCACACTCGACCCAGGAAGTCCAGCTGGCTTCGCCTCTCACTGGGATTACAGGTGTGAGCCACTGCACCCAGCCAACTGTGTTGTTTTGAAATATTTAACATATTGTTGACTATAGGCACCCTGTTGGTCAATAGATCACAAAAGTTATTCCTCCTTTTATGAAACTTTCTACCCTTTGATCAATGACTCCTCATTCTCTCCCTCCCACCCCCATCATTCTATTCTCTATTCTGTATGAGTTCTCTTCATTCTATTCTCTATGAGTTCAATTTCATTAGATTCCACAGATAAGTTAGATTACATGGTATTTGCCTTTTTGTGTCTGCCTTATTTCATTTAGCATAATGTCCTCCAGATTCATCCACGTGTCACAAATGACAGCCTTTCTAAGGCTGAATAGTATTCCATTGGGGAATATATATATATAAATAATAATATATAAATGGATAAAGAAAATGTGATATATATATCATATATATGTCATATATATATATCACATTTTCTTTATCCATTCATCTGTTGATGAACACTTGGGTTGTTTCCATAGCTTGGCTCTTATGAATAATGTTATAATGAACATGGGAGTGAAGATATCCCTTTGACATATTGATTTGTTTCTTTGGATGTATACCCAGAAGTGGGATTACTGGGTTTTATGGGAGTTCTATATTTAGTTTTTTGAGGAACCCCCATGCTTGCTGTTTTCCATAATGGCTGTGCTAATTTGCCTTCCGGCTAACAATGTATAAGAGTTTCCTTTTTTCCACATCCTCTTATCCTCTTCAGCACTTTCATCTTTTTGATAATACCCATTCTAACAGGTGTGAGGTGATATCTCATTGTGGTTTTAATTTGCATTTCCCCCCAGTGATAAGTGATGCTGAACATTTTTTCATGTACCTGTTGGCCATTTGTATATCTTCTTTTGAGAAATGTCCTTTTAGGTCCTTTGCTTATTTTTTAAGTGGGTTTCTTTCTTGCTATTGAGTTGAGTACTTTATACATTTTAAATGTTAAACCCCTATCAGATGGGCCCATACATGATTTTGTTACACCATGCAGTGGTCATTTGGAAAATACTGGTTCACTAAAATATGCAGGGCTTTCCAATGTTAACACAATTCTTTTTTTTTTTTTTTTGGTTGAGACAGAGTCTCACATTGTTGCCCAGACTGAAGTGCAGTGGTGCAATCTCGGCTCACCGCAACCTCCACCTCCTGGGTTCAAGTGATTCTCTTGCCTCAGCCTCCCAAGTAGCTGGGATTATAGCACAATTCTTTATATAATATCAAAAATATCATTATCATTGATCTTATCAGCAACATCTTTAAATATTGAGAAGCAGATACAAATTTCCAAAATACTAAATTTTGCTTGAAAGCTCAAATTTTATCATTGGCAACAAATGCTATCAGAATGACAGGCTCATTTTATTAATTTTCGAGAAAACACCTGCCAGATATCCAAGTCTGAATATTCATATTTTTGTCTATCAGTAATTCAAAGAAAAATGGTTTTCCTACATATAAAAAAAATATCAGGTGGGGCACCATGTCTCATGCCTGTAATCTGAGCATTTTGGGGGCCAAGGCAGGAGGATTGCTTAAGCCCAGGAGTTCTGGGCAACATAGTGAGACACTGTCTCTACAAAAAAAAAAAAAAAATTAACCAGTCATGATGGCACACTCCTATAGTTCCAGTTACTTGGAAGGCTGAGGTGGCAGGATCACTTGAGCCCAGGAGGTCAAGGTTGTATTGAGCCATCATCATGCCACTGCACTCTAGCCTGGATGATGAGGGAAGACATTAAAAAAAAAAATCAGTTACCAAAGCTCACAAACTCAAATAATTGCTCAAATGCTTTATGCATGCTTCCCATTTTGTCATACAAAATATTAAAAACTCTTGTATGTAAGGGTGGAGAATTTTTTTAATTAATAAATTTACTACTTCAGCAAGGACATTCTTAAGTAAAAGTGGCGTTGTTTTGATTTTGTTTTTGTTTTTTGAGATAGAGTCTCACTGTGCTGTGGCGTGATTTCAGCTCACTGCAATCTCTGCCACCTGGGTTCAAGCTATTCTCCTGCCTCAGGCTTCCAAGTAGCTGGGATTACAGGTGCCTGCCACCACACCTGGCTAATTTTTGTATTTTTAGTAGAGATGGGGTTTCACGTTGGCCAGGCTAGTCTCAAACTCCTGGCTTCAAGTGATCCACCCACCTTGGCTTCCCAAAGTGCTAGGATTACAGGTGTGAGCCACTGTGCCCGTCCATTTTTTTTTTTTTTGTTTGTTTGTTTTTCTGAGACAGAGTCTCACTCTGTCACCCAGGCTGGAGTGCAGTGGCACGATCTCAGCTTGCTGCAACCTCCACCACCTGGGTTCACGTGATTCTCTTACCCCAGCTTCCCAAGTAGCTGAGACTGCAAGCATGCACCACCACACCCGGATAATTTTTTTGTATTTTTAGTAGAGATGGGGTTTCACCATGTTGCCCAGGCTGGTCTTGAACTCCTGTCCTCAAGTGATCCACCTGCCAAGGATTCCCAAAGTACTGGGATTACAGATGTGAACCACTGTGTCTGGCCAAAGTGGCTTTTTATTTTTATTTTTTAGACAGAGTCTTGCTCTGTCACCAAGGCTGTAGTGCAATGGCGGCATCTTGGCCACCTCACCTGGCTATTTTTTATATTTTTAAGAGAGACGGGGTTTCACCATGTTGGCCAGGCTGGTCTCAAACTCCTGACCTCAAGTGACCTGCCTGCCTCGGCCTCTCAAAGTGCTGTGATTACAAGCATGAGCCACTGCACCTGGACCAAAGTGGCTTTTGAATGATTCTTTGTATGGCAGTGAAGAAAAAAGTGACTACTAGTATAGTTTTGTACTACTGCTTTGATTCATGCTAAATGGGCCAGCAGTGTTACCTATCATTGTTTTTGGAGCATCTGTGCAAAAATTAACACACTGAAAAAAGTAAATAAGATATGAAATATTATAAAAATAATTTTAATATTTTGGATCCCCAAAAGAATCTTAAGGATCCCTGGGAGGTCCATGGACCACACTTTCAGAACTGTTGCTTGTCCCGTAATCAGGCAATGTGCCAGCTTTTTAGTTAGGGTTCTCTTAAACGTCAGTATTTGAATGTCTTTCTCTGGGGCAATTATTTCTACAGTCTCCTGCCAGGGGGAACTGAACTCACTTTACTTGAAGCAGAGTGCAAAAAGCGGTATACCCAGCAACACTGTCAAAAACAGTAGCAATCTAGGTAGCAAACAAATACGAAAGGCCAATGACTCAGCTACCCTGGGGTTGCAGTCCTGGTTGGGGGAAAGCAAGGCACAAGCAGACTAGCCAGAAATTTAACAAGGAGATGTTAAAAATGAGATAGACATAGAGAACCTTGATAGGCTCTCCATACGTCCCAAACTTATTGGAAAGCTGCATACACGTGTAGAAGAGGCCGGAGAGAACTAGAGCTATTCACACATTCCTGGATGACTGCAAGACTGTGCACACATGTAGAAAAGGCCTGAAAGGGCTCAAAAGAAATAAGAGCTAGGGAAGATTTGAAAGCCTAAACTTTGAATGCTTTCTTAGTCCATCTTTTACTTATAACAAAATACCCGAAACCGGATAATTTATAAGAAACAAAATTTATTTTTTACAGTTACAGAGGCTGAGAAGTCCAAGATCAAGGGACCACATCCAGTGAGAGCCTTCTTGCTGGTGGGACTGATATGGTTTGACTGTTTTGTCCCCTATAAATCTCGTTTCATGTGACCTCTGATGTTGGAGGTGGGCCTAGTAGGAGGTGTTTGGGTCATAGGGGTGCATCCCTCATAAATGGCTTGGTGTGTCCTCACAGTAATGAGTGAATTTCAATCTGTGAGTTCACGTGAGATCTGGTTGTTCAAAAGAGACTGGCAGCTCCTCCCTCTCTCTCTTGCTCCTTCCCTTCCCATGCCACACGCTGGCTCCCCCTTCAGCTTCTGCCACGATTGTAAGCTTCTTGAGGCCTCACAGGAGCAGCTGTTGGTGCCATGCTTCATGTACATCCTGCAGAACCATGAACCAAATAAATCTTTTTTCTTTATAAATTACCCACCTTCAAGTATTCCTTCATAGCAACCCCAAAATGGACTAACAGAGGGACTTTCTGTAGAGTTCCAAGGCAACATGGGGTATCACATGGGGAGGAGAATGAGCATGCTAACATGCTTGCACAGGTCTTTTTTCCTCTTCTTATACAGTCACCAGTTCCCCTCCCAAAATAACCCATTAATCCATTTACCCACTAATCCATTAATCTATGAATGGATTAATCCATTCATGAGGACAAAGCCCTCATAATCCAATCACCTCTTAAAGGCCCCACCTCTTAATATTGCTACATTGAGGACTATATTTCAACACAAGTTTTGAAGGAGACAAATATTCAAACCACAGCAAATACATTCTCCAAACCATACACAGATCGATCAGCAAAGAGTGGGGACCTAACTGGCTTGAGATGTTTGAACCAAACCTCTGACTAATCTTTGGCTGACAAAATATGCTGAAACAAGAGTAATTCTAGAAAGCCTCTCTTTAAAAAATGTGAGCGCAGACATTAGCAGCCTCACATTGTAGTGGAGACAAATTCCACAGAATTAGTCCAGACAAGTGTATCATACAAACAGCAACCCCCTTTGGGGCAAATCACAATGTAGCATTCCTATAACATAATGTGTACAATGCCAGTTTTTTTTTGTTTTTTTTTTTGTTTTTGAGACAGAGTCTCACTCTGTTGCCAGGCTGGAGTGCAGTGGTGCAATCTCGGCTCACTGCAACCTCCACCTCCTGGATTCAAGCAATTCTCCTGCCTCAGTCTCCTGAGTAGCTGGGAGTACAGGCGTGCTGGCGCCCGGCTAATTTTTGTATTTTTAGTAGAGATAGGGTTTCACCATGTTGGCCAGGATGGTCTCTATCTCTTGACCTCATGATCCACCCGCCTCAGCCTCCCAAAGTGCTGGGATTATAGGCATGAGCCACTGCACCTGGCCAGCAGTGTGTTCTTTACTTAGGAAACAAGTCAACAGAAATCATCTTTGAGTAATCCCAAACAATAGATTTAGCAAAGACTATTTTAAATATATTTCAAAGAAAAGAGATAACATTTAAATAAAGTAATAAATGATTACAAGTAGGGTTTATTACAGGCATGCATGGCTGTTTCAATATTTGAAAATCAATCAATCTAAACTACCATGTGGATAGGCTAAGAAAAATCACATTTTGTTTTGTTTTTCTTCCCAAGATGGTGGATTGGAAACAGTGTCAGCATGACTCTCCCACTTGGAAAGACAAAATGGTGAGTAGAAATTCATACTGTGAACTTTTTTCTAAGAAGCAATGCAGGAACTGAACAGAAAAACAGAAACCATAGACCCTTTGAAAGAAGCAGCAGGCTGCAGCCTACACCCACTGTGAGCCAGGTGAAAAATTGTAAGTCCTCAGAGTGTGACGGGGGAGAGACTGCCTCCAGGATATACATCCCCACCAGGTAACCTGGCAATTCAGCCCACAGGGGAAGGCCTTAACCATACCCAGCACTGGAACTAATATAGGGAGTGGTGGGGTAATATAAAAGTAGGAGCAGCAGCAAGCAGAGCCTTGCATGCATTCCTAGTCTCCAGCACAGACCGAGGGAAGCCACTCCTGATTCTACGTCACAGAGGGCCTCATGGAAGTCAACTAGCTCAGGCAGAGGTTGCAGGTTGAAAGAAGCTCCCAACTGAAATTCATATAATCTTGAGTGGGGATGAACTCCCTTGACCAGAACCAGTGGGTGAGTAAGAAGTGTGCTGCAGCCACAGGCACAGGAACCGGGCACTCTTGCTTTGCAGGTAGATTGGGAGGGGGCATGGCCTGAACACTGGTTCCTGTCTCCACAGGGAAGGCTTATGGCCTAGGGCAGTTTTGAGTTCTGAGCTTACACGGCCTGGAATTTAGCTAGTGGCTGCTAGTGAACACTACAGGTGAGAGACCTGCCTTGCCAAGTGCATGAGAGCTGGGTGAGGCTTGTGAACTCTTTTATGTGGCAGAGGCAGCTATGTTCCTTCCTGAAACATTACCCCAGTGGCCAGAGAAATGCCCCCTAAACCCCTCAGGAGCCTCTGCTTGCCCTGCACATGGAGAGCCAAAGCATGGACCTGCCTAACCCAGCCCCTACCTGGCTTTGCCCCTACACCAGCCCTGGTAGTTTACTACAAGGGACAGCAACTTTTGGGAGCCCTATGGCCATTGCCTGAGAATCCAGAGTACCTCTCTGGGGTAACATAAGGCAATTAACATAAAGCAAAGCAGTTAATCCCACCACTTCTACTGTAGCTGGTGCTCTATTGCAAGTACCACCTCCTGGCTGGAGGCCAACTGATACATTATAGCATCGTTGGGTAGAATAACACTGTGCCCAGGAAAGAGAAAACTTGTGCATGACCTCAGCTATCACCATCACCTGCACCACCCTGGCTAACCAGGAGGTCCTGACCTGTCCACATGACAGGTTCATTGCTACTACAAGCAGCATTTGAGACAGCCAATACATGAAGGCTATTTACAACCAAGGAATCTCACAGAGTCTACATCACTCCCCTGCGACCCGCATCAGAAGGGGTGTTGGTACTTGCTGCTGGGAGAATTAAGGACTGGTCACATCACTGGATCTCTTGCAGACACTCCCCAGCACCAGCCTGGAGTGTGGCAGCTCCACTAGGTGGCTAGACGCAGCAGAGCAGCAGCATTCACAGTGGTCTGTTTCTTAGGGAATCCTACTCCTAGGGGAAAACTTCCTAGGGGAATTGGGTGTGCACCACATCAAGGGAACACCCCATGGAACAAAAAAATCCAGATGCAGGCCTTGAGTCCTGGATCTTTCTGCTGATGGAAAGTCTCTTTCAGCAGAGGCACAGTTACAATACTGAGCTCAGCAGGGAAAGTCTGAAGCTCTACCCCAACACACAGGTAACCCTGGTGCTCATGAAGGGTCTTGGAGAAGGGGACTTCTTTTTCCCCTTGTCCACCACTGCAGAAACAACTGGGGCTTTTCCAGTGGGAGCATGTGTGGGTACACCATAGAGAGCCTTGCTGGAAAACTTCAGGGTAACTGCATCCCCACAGTAGAGAGCACCTTCTATGTTCAGACTTGGATGAGAGGTAGACTCACGATTCCTCTCAACTTGGAACATCAACGTTCCTGCAGACAAAATGAGGTGCCTGTCTGATCTGCATAGCTGGAACACTGAGTCAGGAGTGTGTCTGGGAGGTGGACTGCTTCCCTGCGCCTTGCGGGGGAGCTGATGTGGCTCCCAATCTACCCCCTGATAAGACCTCAGTGTGTTTCACTGAGAGCTCCACCTATCACCTATGTCAAGATTGGGACTTCAGCCTGCCATTGGGTACTGCATTTACCTACTACAATAACCACAACCAGTTTCTACCAGAGATGTCTCCCCTACTGGCCTGAAGCCTAAAATATTCAACCCAGTAAATAAAATACAGGGAAAATAAACAAATATAAGTGCACAACACAGGAGAACAAGGTAAGCTTCAAGAGACCTCTGCAATTCCAACCCCATTGGAGACAGTGAGCACAATGCTACTACAACCATTATCTGAGAAAGCCATCAAACAAAGACTTTCTATAACCAAGGAATTAATAGTCTTCACCTCTGAAAGCACCAAGAGTCGAAATAGGCTACAATAAAGTCACATCCTTAAGGGAGAAAAGATAAATAAAAAAAAAACAATTGAATAAAAAATAAATTCAAGACTAATTAGAAGGTATAGTCTACCCAAATGAGAGAGAGAAAAAAAACAGAAAAATAATTCTGGTAATATGAAAAAAACAGGATCCTATTACACCCCCAAAAGATCACACTAGCTCTCCAGCAATGGATCCAAACCAAGATGAAATCTCTGAAATGCCAGACAAAGAATTAAAAAGATTGATTATTAAGTTACTCAAGAAGATACCAGAGAAAGGTGAAAGCCAATATAAAGAAATTTTTTAAAACTTCAGGATATGAATAAAAAATTTTATAAAGAAATAGATATTTTAAAGAAAAGCCAATCAGAACTTCTGGAAATGAAAGACACATTTAGGGAAGTACAATATGCATGGAAAAGTTTTAACAATAGACTAGAACAAGTAGAATAAATAGTTTCAGAGCTCAAAGATATAGTTTTCAAATTAATAATCAGACAAAAATAAAGAAAAAAATCAAAAGAAGTGAATAAAGTCTCCAAGAAATATGGGATCATGTAAAATGGCCAAACCTAAGAATAACTGGTGTTGCTGAGAGAGAAGACAGCAAACAGTTTGGAAATTTTATTCGAGGGAATAATTGAGGAAAACTTCTCTGGCCTTGCTAGAGATATAGATATCCAAATAAAAGAAGCTCAAAAAATTCCTGGGAGATTCATCACAAAAAGGACTTCACCAAGGCATATATAATAATCAGTCTATCTAAAGTCAACATGACAGAAAGAATTCTGAGAGCAGTGAGACAAATGCACCGGGTAACCTATAAAGGAAAACCTATCAGACTAACTGCAGGCTTCTCACCAGAAACTTTACAATCCAAAAGGGATTGGGGTCCTACCTTTAGCCTCCTTAAACAATAACTGTCAGCTAAGAATTTTGTATCCAGCAAAACTAAGTTTCATACATGAATAAAGTCATTTTCAGACAAACAAATGCTGATGGAATTTGTCACTACCAGACCAGCCCTACAAGAAATGCTAAAATGAGTTCTAAATCCTAAAATAAAAGGTTGATATGCACCAGAAGAGAACCTCTTGAAAGCATAAAACACACAGGGCCCATAAAACAATAACAACATGAAGAAAACAAGTATCTAGGTAACAATGAACATGATGACTGGAACAATACCTCACATCTCAATATTCACATTGAATGTAAATGGCCTAAATGCTCCACTTAAAAGATACAGATTGACAGAATGGCTTAAAAAAATCACAAACCAAATATGTGCAGTCTTCAAGAGACTCACCTAACATGTAAGGATTCATATAAACTCAAGGTAAAGGGGTAGAAAAGATATTCCATGCAAATAGAAACCAAAAGTGAGCAGCAGTAGCTATTCTTTTTTTGTTTTTTTGTTTTTTGAGCCAGGGTTTCACTCTTGTGGCCCAGGCTGGAGTGCAATGGCACGATCTCAGCTCACTGCAACCTCCGCCTCCTGGGTCAAGCAATTCTCCTGCATCAGCCTCTCCAGTAGCTGGGATTACAGGCATGAGCCACCACACTGGGCCAATTTTGTATTTTTACTAGAGACAGGGTTTCACCATTTGGCCTGGCTGGTCTGGAACTCCTGATCTCAGGTGATCTACCCGCCTTGGCCTCCCAAAGTGCTAGGATTACAGGTGTGAACTGCTGCACCCAGTCAGTAGTAGCTATTCTTATATCAGATAAAACAGACTTTAAAGCAACAACAGTTTAAAAAAAAAAAGACACAGAAGGTCATTATATAATGATAAAAGGATCAATTCAACAAGAAGATTTTACAATCCTAAATTTATATGCACCTAACACTGGAATTCTCAGATTCGTAAAACATTTACTACTAGACCTAAGAAATAAAATAGCAACACAAGAGTAGTGGGAGACTTCAACCACTCCACTGACAGCACTAGACAGATCAAGACAGAAAGTCAACAAAGAAACAATGGACTTAAACTATACTCTAGAATAAATGGACCTAATAGATACTTACAGAACATTCTTCCCAAGAACTGCAGAATACAAATTCTTCCCTTCAGCATATGAAACATTCTCCAAGACAGACCATATGAGAGGCCACAAAACAAGTCTCAATAAATTTACAAATATCAAAATCATATCAAATATCTTCTAAGACCACAGTGGAAAAAAACTAGAAATCAACTACAAAAGGGACCCTCAAAACTATACAAATACACAGAAATTAAACAGTCTGCTCTTGAATGATTTTTGGGTTAATAATGAAATCAAGATGGAAAGTTTAGGCTGGGTGTAGTGGCTCATGCCTGTAATCCCACCACTTTGGGAGGCCAAGGTGGGCAGATCACCTGAGGTCAGGAGTTAGAGACCAGCCTGGCCAACATGGCAAAACCCCATCTCTACTAAAAATACAAAAATTAGCCAGGCATTCTGGCACACGCCTGTAGTCCCAGCTACTCAGGAGGCAGAGGCTGGTGAATCGCTTGAACCTGGGAGGCAGAGGTTGCAGTGAGCCAAGATCACGCCACTGCACTCCAACCTGGGCGACAGAGAGAGATTCTGTCTCAAAAAGAAAAAATAAAGGAAATTTAAAAATTCCTTGAAATGAAGGATAATAGTGACACAAGTTATCATTACCTCTGGGATAGGACAAAAGCAGTGCTAAGGGAAAGTTTGTAGCACTAAATGCCTATATCAAGAAGTCTAAAAGATCACAAATTGACAACCTAACATCATACCTCAAGGAACTAGAGAAACAAGAACTAAATCCAAATCTAGCAAAAGAAAGGAAGTAACAAAGATCTGAACAGAACCAAATGAAAATTAAATTTAAAAAAATACAAAATATCAATGAAACAAAAAAGCTGGTTCTTTGAAAAGATAAACAAAATTGATAGACCATTAGCCAGACTGACCAAGAAAAGAAGACTCAAATACACTCAATTAGAAATGAAACTGGAGACATTACAATGAACACCATAGCAATAGAAAAAAATCATTCAAGTCTACTATGAACCCCTCTATGGAGATAAACAGAAAAGCTAAAGGAAATGGATAAATTTCTGGAAACATACAACCCTCCTAGATTAAATCAGGAAGAAACAGAAGCCCTGAACAGACCAATAACAAGCAGTGAGACTGAATTAGTAATTTCAAAAAAGATTGCCAACAAGAAAAGCCCAGGACCAGATGGATTAATGGATAAATTCTATCAGACATTCAAAGAAGAACTGGTGCCAATCCTACTGAAACTATTCCAAATGACTGAGAAAGAGGTAATCCTCCCTAACTCATTCTATGAAACCGGTATATCCCTGATAGCCAAACCAGGAAAGGACATACAAAAAAAGAAAATGACAGACCAATATCCCTAATGAACATGGAGGCAAAAATCATCAACAAAATACTAGCTAAGAAAATCCAACAGCATATCAAAAATATAATACACCATGATCAAGTGGACTTCATCCGAGGAATGCAGGGATGGTTTAACATACTCATGTCAATAAATGTGATATATCACATAAACAGAATTTAAAACAAAAACTATATGATCATTTCAATAGTTGCAGAAAAAGGATTCAATAAAATCCAGCATTTCTTTATGATAAAAACACTCAACAAACTAGGCATAGAAGGGACTTATCTCAAAATAACAAAAGCCATATATGACAAAGCTACAGCTAACATCATGCTCAATGTGGAAAAAGTGAAAGCATTCCCCCCTGAGAATTGGAACAAGACAAGGATGTTTACTTTCACCAGTTCTATTCAATATAGTACTGGAAGTCATAGCCAGAGCAATCAGGCAAGAGAAAGAAATAAAGGGCATCCAAATTGGAAAAGAGGAAGTCAAACTATAGCTGTTTGCAGATGATATCATCATATAACTAGAAAACCCTAAAGACTCCTCAAAAAGACGCATAGATTTGATAAACAAATTCAGTTGGCTGGGCGCAGTGGCTCACGCCTGTAATCCCAGCACTTTGGGAGGCTAAGGCAGGTGGATCACCTGAGTTCAGGAGTTCGACACCAGTCTGACCAACATGGTGAAACTGTCTGTACTAAAAATACAAAAATTAGCCAGGCATGGTGGTGGGTGGCTGTAGTCCCAGCTACTCAGGAGGCTGAGACAGGAGAATCGTTTGAACTTCAGAGGCGGAGGTTGCAGTGAGCCAAGTCTGGGCCACTGCACTCCAGAGCAAGACTCCATCTCAAAAAAAAAAAAAAAAAATCAGTCAAGTCTCAGATTACAAAATCAATGTACACAAATCAGTAGCACTGCTACACATCAACAACGACCAAGCTGAGAATCCAATTAGGAGCTCAATCCCTTTTATAACAGCTGCAAAACAAACAAACAAATAAACAAAAAACCAACCTAGGAATATACTTAACCAAGGAGGTGAAAGAGCTATACAAGGAGAGCTACAAAACCCTGCCGAAAGAAATCATAGATGACACAAACAAATGTAAACACATCCCATGCTTATGGATTGGAAGAATCAATATTGTGAAAATGACCATACTGCCCAAAGCAATCTACAGATTCAATGCAATTCCTATCAAAATGCAAACATTATTTTTCACAGAATTAAAGAAAACATCCTATAATTCATATGGAACCAAAAAAGAGCCTGATAACCAAAGCAATCCTAAGAAAAAGAACAAATCTGGAGGCATCACATTACCAGACTTCAAATTATACTACAAGGCTATAGTTACTGATGTGGTTTGGATCTGTCTCCCCACCAAATTTCATGTCAAATTGTAATCCCCAGTGTTGGAGGTGGGGCCTGGTGGGAAGTGACTGGATCATGGGGGTGGAGTCCTCATGAATGGTTTAGCACCATCCCTTCGGTGCTGTTCTCATGACAGTGAGTAAGTTATCACAAGATCTGGTTGTTTTTAAAGCGTGTAGTGCCGGCTGGGCGTGGTGTCTCATGCCCCATGTGAAAATCCCAGCACTTTGAGAGGCCGAAGTGGGTGGATCACCTGAGGTCAGGAGTTTGAGACCAGCCTGGCCAACATGGTGAAACTCCATCTCTACTAAAGATACAAAAAAATTAGCTGTGCATGGTGGTGGGCGCCTGTAATCGCAGCTACTTGGGAGGCTGAGGCAGGAGAATCGCTTGAACTTGGGAGGCGGAGGTTGCAGTAAGCTAAGATGGTGCCATTGCACTCCAGCCTGGGCAAAAAGAGTGAAACTCCGTCTCCAAAAAAAAAAAAAAGTGTAGCACCTCCCACCTCTCTCTCTCACTCCTTCTCTGGCCACGTAAGATGTGCCTACTTCCCTTTTGCCTTTCACCATGATTGTAAGTTTCCTGAGGCCTCCCAAGAAGCAGAAGCCGCTATGCTTCCTGTACAGCCTATAGAACCATGAGCCAATTAAACCTCTTTTCTTTATAAATTACCCGGTCTCGGGTATTTCTTTACAGCAGTGCAAAAACAGACTAATACAGTACCAAAACAGCATAGTTCTGGTATAACAGTAGGCATGTAGACCAATGGAACTGAGTAGAGAACCCAGAGGTAAAGCCAAATACATAGAGCCAACTGATCCTTGACAAAACATACAAAAACATAAATTGGCAAATGGACACCCTATTTAATACATGGTGCTGGGAAACTGGCTAGCCACATGTAGAAGAATGAAACTGGATCCCCATTTCTAACCTTACACAAAAATCAACTCAAGATGGATGGAAGACTTAAATCTAAGACCCAAAACCATGCAAATTCTGGAAGATAACCTAGGAAAAACTCTTTTGGATATTGGCCTAGGCAAGTAATTCATGACTAAGACCCCCAAAGCAAATGTAACAGAACAAAAATAAATAAATGGAATCTAATTAAACTAAAAAACTTCTGTGCAGCAAAAGAAATAATCATCAGAGTAAACAGACGACCCAGAGAATGGGAGAAAATATTTGTAAAGCATACATTTGACAATGGCCTAATATCCAGAATCTACAAAAAACTCAAGCAAATCAGCAGGAAAAAAACCCCTACAAATCATCCCATCAAAAAGTGGGCAAATGACATGAACAGACATTTCTCAACAGAAGATATACAAATGGCCAAAAAATGTATGTAAAGATGCTCAACATCACTAATCATCAGGGAAATGCAAAGTAAAGCCACCCTACTCCTGCAATAACGGCTATTTAAAAAGCTAAACAACAATATATGTTGGTGTGGATGTGGTGAAAAGGGAACACTTTCATACACTGCTGGTGGGAATGTAAATTAGTACCATCTCTATGGAAAAGTTTGAAGATTTCCAAAAAAATTAAGAGTAGATCTACCATTTGATCCAGCAATCTCACTACTGGGTATCTACTCAAAGGAAAAGAAGTAATTATATCAAAAGGACACCTGCACAGGTATGTTTATTGCAGCACAATTCACAGTTGCAAAGATATGGAACCAACTTAAGTGCCCATCGACCAATAAGCGGATAAAGAAAATGTGGTATATGTATACCATGGAATACTACTCAGCCACAAAGAAGAACAAATTAATGTCTTTTGCAACAACATGGATGGAGCTGGTGGCCATTATTTTAAGTGAAGTAACTCAGGAATGAAAAACAAAATATCATATGTTGTCACTTATAAGTGAGAACTAAGCTTATAAGTGACAACGTATAAGTGGGTACATAAAGGCATACAGAGTGATATAATGGACTATGGAAAATGAGAAGCAGGAGGGGAGTGGAGGGTGAGAAATAACAATCTACATATTGGGTACAACGTACACTACTCAGGTGATAAGTGCACTAAAATCTCAGACTTTCTTTACCACTATATAATTCACCTATGCAACCAAAAACCATTTGTACCCCCAAAGCTATTGAAATTTTAAAAATTCATTGGAATAACATAAAAACAAAGATAAAAGACAAAAAAGAAGAGAAATTTCAAAATATATATTTTAAAAATCATATGATCATGACTATACTAATAAATACAGAAAATCATTTGACAAAATTCATAGCATTCATAAGAACTCTCAAAAAACTAGGAATAGTGGGAAATTTCCTAAACTTGATAAAGATTTTCTTAAAAATAACTATAGCTAACATACTTAACAGTGAAAGACTCAATGTCTTCCATGTAAGAACAAGGCAAGGATGTCTTCTCTCACCATTTTTTTCCGTATCTGTGCTGGAAGTTCTAAGGCAAGCAAAAGCAGTTAGGTGATGCCACATAAATGATGGAGTAGGGAGTTCCAATAATCAGTCCAGTCCCTCCACTGAAACATCCATTAAGCTGGCAAAATCTGACAGAATCAACTTTTTCAAACTCTGGATTCTAATACAAAACTGGCGGCAACCAGTGAAGTGCTTAATGAAAAAAAATTTTTTTGCTTCCTTTCTTATCAATTCCATTTCCCAGGTCACCAATAGCAATGGGAACAGGGATCTGCATTCCTAGTGTGGCTTTCTGATGCCAATAACCATGTTTCCCAAAAATTATGGCTCTGAGTTATTTATTTATTTATTTATTTATTTATTTATTTATTTTTTGAGACAGTATCTTGCTCTGTCGCCCAGGCTGGAGTGCAGTGGTGCCATCTCAGCTCACTGCAACCTTCACCTCCTGGGTTCATGCCATTCTCCTGCCTTAGCCTCCCAAGTAGCTGGGACTACAGGCACCCGCCACCACACCTGGCTAATTTTTTTGTATTTTCAGTAGAGATGGGGTTTCACCGTGTTAGCCAGGATGGTCTTGATCTCCTGACCTCGTGATCCGCCCACCTCGGCCTCCCAAAGTGCTGGGAATACAGGCGTGAGCCACCATGCCCGGCCTGGCTCTGAGTTTTGACCTGACAATTCCCTAAGGGACTGGTGCATAGGATAAGCTCTTTTACAACCCCTTCAGGCTAGAGTGGCTTTCCAGGTGACATCTGTCAAAAGCATTCAGACATATACTACACATAGCTGTCTGGATCAAGGTGTGGTGGATGGGGCAGGAGCTGGTGGGTGGTATACAGAATCAAACATCTGGAAAGAAGAAAGCTGAGGCAGAAGTTTCTTGGGAATTAATGGTTTTGAAGGGCTACTGCGTATACTGGAGAACCCAGAGTGCAATATGCATGCATGAGGCTGGGAACATGCTCATAAAAAAAGAATGATAGAACCCTAGGCTTGTACCTTTGGCTGATTTTTGGACTCTGTGCAAGTAGGAGGTAAAGACTAAGTCACAGTCATAGATAGCCTGGCTAAGCATTGAAGGAATCCCTCAGCTCAGATCCAATCTGCAAAGACTAGGAGAGTTTTTTGGTTTTGGTTTCTTTTTGGCCCCAGCCATTAAGGCACATCTCTGTGAAATAACTGACTGCTAAAATAAGAGAAGAGACTTCAGTGACCACACAAGACAAGGAATATAGTATTTTCAAATATAATTTGGAAAAGTCACTAAACAAATGGATGATGGCAAACACCTACAATCAACAACAGCAAACACTGGGGAGGTGGGAGAATCAGCTTTTCACATTATAATATTCCAAATATCCCCCTTTATTTTATTTTATTTTATTTATTTATATATTTTTGAGATGGAGTCTCACTCTGTTGCCCAGGCTGGAGTCCAATGGTGTGATCTTGGCTCGCTGCAACCTCCGCCTCCCGGGTTCAAGCCTACTTTCTCTTTACCTCAGCCTCCCATATAGCTGGGATTACAGGCACACCCCACCACACCTGGCTAATTTTTGTATTTTTAGTAGAGGCGGGTTTCACCATGTTGGCCTGACTGGTCTTGAACTCCTGACCTCAAGTGATCTGCCTGCCTTGGCCTCCCAATGTGCTGGGATTGCAGGCGTGAGCCACCATACCCAGCCCAAATATCCCATTTTTAATAAAAAAAAATTGTATGGCATACAAAGAAACAGGAAAGTATGGCTAGCCAACAGGAGTAAAGAAATTAATAGAAACCATCCTTGAGGAAGCCCAGACTTAATATAAAAGGCTTTAAATCACCTGTCCTAAATATGCTCAAAGAGCTGAAGGAAACCAAGAACAAAGAACTAGAGAGAACCAAGAATATAATATATAAACAAATAGAGAATATCAATACATAGATAGAAAATATAAAAAGAAATTCCAATAGCAATTCTAGAGTAGGTGTTTAGTCATGAGAGAGCTCCACCATCATGAATGAATTAATGACCCTATAAAAAGGGTTTGTGGGAGTGGATTTGCTCTCTCTTCTCCTTCCACCTTCCACTATGTGAGGATGCAGCAAGACCCACACAAGATGCTGGTGCTTTGATCTTGGACTTCCCAGGCTTCAATACTGCGAGAAACAAATTTCTGTCCTTCATAAATTAGCCAGTCTGTGGTATTTTATTATAGCAGCATAAAACAAAGTAAGATACCTCTTCTTACCACTTCTATTCAATAATGTAATGAAGATTCTAACTAATGGAATAAGGCAATTTTTTAAGGAGAAGGAAGAGAAATTGCATCCAGATTGATAAGAAATAGTAAAACTGTCTTTATTCACAGATGACATGATCCAAATTGTAGTAAACCCTAAACAATCCCCCCAAATACTACCAGAACTAATAAATGAGTTCAATAAGGCGACAAGACACAGATCAGTATATGAATGTCAACTGTATTTAGCAATGAACAATCTGAATATCAAATTAAGAAAACAGTATGTTCACAATATTATCAAAAACAATAAAGAGCTGCGCACAGTGGCAAACACTTGTAGTCCCTGCTATGTGGAGGATGGGGCAGGAGGATCACTTGAGCACAGGAGTCGAGGTTATAGTACACTATGATCACACCTGTGAATAGCCACTGTACTCCAGCCTGGGCAAAAGAACAAGACCCCGTCTCAAAAAAAAAAAAAAAAAAAAAAAAAGAATGTAACAGGAATAAATTTAATAAAAGAAGTGTAAGACTTATATACTGAAAACTCCAAAACACTGCTCAAATTATAGATCTAAAGAAATGGAGAGATCATTCCAGGTTCGTGGACAGGAAAACTCAGCATTGTTATCAATTAGCTATCCCCGTCAAAATCCAAGATTTTTAAGAAACTTACAGGCTGATTGTAAAGTTTACATAGAAATGCATGTAACTTAGAGTAGCAAAAACAATTTTGAAAAAGAACAACACTGGAGGACTTATACTACTCATTTCAAAACTTTATAAAGCCACAGTAATCAAAACAGTGTGGTACTAGCATAAAGATAGATATATAGATTAATGAAACAGAATAGAGGTCAAGCAATAGGGCCACCTATATATAGTGAATTAATTTTCAATTAAGGTGCCAGGCCAATTCGACTAAAAAAAGACAGTCTTCTCAACAAATGGTGCTGAAACAATTGAATAGTTTGATGGTCTGACAGTTTCCTAGAAGGTTAAATTTACCATGCAACTCAGCAATTCCACTCCTAGGTATTTCTCCCAGAGAACTGAAAACAGATGTCCACAGAAAGAATTGTGGACATTAATGCTGTGTAGCAGCATTAATCATAAGAACCAAAGCTAGAAAAAAAGAATCCAAATACCCACCAACTGGTGAAAGGATAAACAAGGCCAGTGTGGTGGCTCACGCCTGTAATCCCAGCACTTTGAAAGGCCAAGGCAGGTGGATCACCTGAGGTCAGGAGTTTGACCTCAGCCTGGCCAACATGTGGAAACCCCATTTCTACTAAAAACATAAGAATAGCCAGGCGTGGTGGCAAGCGCCTGTAGTCCCAACTATTCCAGAGGCTGAGGCAGGAGAATGGCTTGAACCTGGAAAGTGGAGGCTGCAGTGAGCCAAAATCATGCCACCGCACTCCAGTCTGGGAGACAGAGCGAGACTCCATCTCAAAAACATAAAAAAAAAAAAAAAATTAAAATTAAAAAAAAAAAAGGCCAGGTGCGGTGGCTCACGCCTGTAATCCCAGCACTTTGGGAGGCCGAGGTGGGCGTATCACCAGGTCAGGAGATCGAGACCATCCTTGCTAACATGGTGAAACCCTGCCTCTACTAAAAATACAAAAAATTAGCTGGGCGTGGTGGCGGGCGCCTGTAGTCCCAGCTACTTGGGAGGCTGAGGCAGAAGAATGGCGTGAACTCGGGAGGCAGAGCTTACAGTGAGCCGAGATAGCACCACTGCACTCCAGCCTGGGTGTGCAGAGCGAGACTCTGTCTTAAAAAAAAAAAAAAAAAAAAAAAAAAAAAGAAGATAAAGAAGATTTGATATCTATACAAGAAAATACTACTCAGAAATATAAAGAAACAGTTGAGCTCAGGAGGTTGACACTGCAGTGAGTCAAGATCACAATGCTGCACTCCAGCCTGGAAAACAGAGTGAGAACCTATTTCAAAAATATATGTATCACACCAAGAATGAACCTTAAAAACAGGCTAAATGAAAAAAGCCATATTCAAAGGTCTACATATTACATGATTCCTTTAGGGATTAAGTCACCATTTCCCCCAATCACAAAAGAAGGATGTATCAACAAGATATTATTATTATCATTATTATTATTATTTTTTTGAGATGAAGCCTCACTCTGTCACCCAGGCTGGAGTGCAGTGGTATGATCTCAGCTTACTGCAAGCTCCGCCTCCCGGGTTCACGCCATTCTCCTGCCTTAGCCTCCCGAGTAGCTGGGACCACAGGCACCCATCACCATGCCCGGCTAATTTGTTTTCTATTTTTAGTAGAGATGGGGTTTCACCATGTTAGCCAGGATGGTCTTGATCTCCTGACCTCGTGATCCGTCTGCCTCAGCCTCCCAAAGTGCTGGGATTACAGGCGTGAGCCACCGCGCCCGGCCAGATATTATTTTTAATGCAGTTTTCCAGTCACAGGTTATTTTTCCCAACTATTTAGGCATCTTGTGCTCTGCCATTCACCATACTCTGCCCTTCTTTCCCCTATATTGAAGTGCCCAAGATAATAAAATAATCATAAGACTACTTAGGGAAACTTATTTGCAATCTTGGGAGATATTAGACAAATGTATTATACCTGAAACCTTGTGCATCTTTTCAGATTTTCTCAACCACCTCATTTCTCATTTTGGTCAGTGACCCTCTACTGGGTCACTCCTCTGCTTTCAGACCTAGTTAAAACACCACACTTCAGGGTATAGTATAAAAAGCTTCCTAAGTAGCTGCCAATGGGCTGGATGATACAACCTGAAAGCTTAGAGAAGTTCCCCATGAGGACCTATGACCAGTATTTCCAAGACTAATGAGAAGACAAAGACATAGAAGGGTGCTGGGCATATTTTAAGAAGGAAAGGGTACATACAGCATACACAGGGAGTTCTTACATTTCATGATACCATGCTAATGCAAACTTGTTCATACTGGAGCCTTGTTCTTGCTTTGCATAGTTCTCTACCAGGCAAGGCAAAGCAAGGACATGGTTCTTATGTGCATGAATTACTGTAACAAGATGCCAGGCAATGCAAGGACTACACACACACGCACACACAGACACCACAGACACATACACGCACACACACTTGCATTTAAGAGCCTGTCATGTGAAATGTGCTCATATTCAGTACTCTGGACAATATACCTAGGTAGCTAAAATGAGATCTTGGGTTTAAGAAACTTAGGCTACGTTACTTAAGTGAGATAAGCTATACAGTTTTCTTTTAAACATGTTTCTATATCAGTATTTCATTGTAAATCATCAAAAAGTCTATAAATAATAAGTTCTGCATTAGGGTAACTGCAGAGGTTCAAAGTTTGCAGTTGCCATTCAAGAGAGCAAAAATGTAACAAAAATTTTTGTTGCCGAGTATCTTGAGCCCCCATGTCTACTAATGGCAGAACACTGAAATTTCATCCATTTAAGAGAACTGTCTCGATTTAAAGCAGTTTTTAGGAGCGTTAGTTTATCAAATTCAAGAAGATCTAAATTTCCAAAGGGCTTAACTCATGTCAGCACTAAGAAGGGGTGTCCTTACTGTTTGGTCCATACTGTCTTGAGCTTGGTCCTTGCTGCCTGCCACTTGTAAGATCCCAGTTTCAGAAATGTGGTCTTGCCATCAGCCTCTTACCACTTCATGTTCATGCTCACGTTCAGGGTCCTGCTACAGATGTCAGAGATCCATTGTCTACCATCCTTATCTAAGCCATAGGCTTCTTCCTGATAGCCCCTTAGCACCTTTCCTCTTCCCTCACATTTAGGGGCTTTCCCTGGACTTCCCTATGTGGGATCCTGTGAGGAGAGCTTTTCCCTGCAAGTCTCATAACCCCCATTCACTATAAGGTAGTTCATTTTTCTCATATAATACAAAGTGTAGAGGAGAGCAGATGCTGGCATTGACTCAACAGCTCAATAATGTCAGAACTCTTGGTTGGTATTATTGACCTAACCTACCCTTCGTGGTCACAAGATGGCTGCAGCAGCTCTGATCATCACACAACCACATTCAAACCTAAGCATGATGCAGGCAGGTGCAGTGGCTCACAGCAGTAATCCCAGCACTCTGGGAGCCCAAGGTGGGAGGACTGTCTGAGCCCCGGAGTTCAAGACCAGCCTGGGCAACATAGCAAGACTCCGTCTCTAAAATAGAAAAAAATTAGCCAGGCATGGTGGTGTGCGCCTAAAGTTCAAGTTATGTGGGAAGCTGAGGTAGGAGAATCGCTTGAGTTGGGGAGGTCAAGGCAGCAGTGAGCCGTGACCACGCCCCTGCACTTCAGCCTGGGTGACAAAGCGAGACTCTGGGGTGGGTGGGGGGAGGGAGAAGAAAAGAAAGAAACCCTCTCCCTACCACTGCTTTTTACATCTCA
Source organism: Pan paniscus (assembly GCF_029289425.2). NCBI lineage: Eukaryota > Metazoa > Chordata > Mammalia > Primates > Hominidae > Pan > Pan paniscus. Next base: position 45,253,765 of record NC_073260.2, read on the forward strand.
CTGATCAAATCTGGTCACATGCCTACCCCTAGACAAAAAACTAGGGTAACTTTCCTGAGATCCATACCTCAACAAAATCAAGGTTCTCCCAGCAAGGGGATATTTGGGTAGGCAAGTAACAGTGCCTGCCACAGCACCTCCGTGTCTTTAGCCAGAGCATTCTTCAAGCCTCTCACTGCTGTGGGGCCATGATGTACACAACCCTTCCCTAGAAGCTTTGTGGTCTCAGGTTATGCCCTGGGGAAAAAATGCAGATCAACCATCCCCTGACCCTGGACTCCCCTTAATCCATACAGGTAGTCCTACCATGCCCATGCCGGAGTGTGCACAGGGACCGCTTCTCCAGCACTCAGCAGTCTGGTTTCATTTCCTCTCATCTTACTGCTTGCTAGTAACTCTTCTTGGACGGAAAAAAAGACATGGTTGAATATGCATCTTCCTCTAGTCCACTGCATATAACTCATTGTTTTCAGCAATCCAGGTTTACCTCTTCTAATTTATGCAGAACTCCAAAAAATCATTTTCTCTGAAGTAACTGCTTCTGTCATTTTCAGCCAATTTTGGCCTCAAAGCTAAAAATACGTTGCTTGGTCATTGCTGAGTTATTTGTCCTTCCTTCCATGGGGCAGTAAGCTAAGACTTTTAGCCTAACTCTCATGATGGAACAACTTCAAAGAAAAGGGAAAAACAAACCGCTTTATTAAAATGTACCATTATGGTCAGGACTTCAGTAGTGAGGAAGGCAGTGTGCATAATAAACAGGGAAATATATGTGAACACTATACTTTCTGCTCAATTTTGCTGCGAAACTAAAATTGCTCAAGAAATTAAATATTACTTTAAAAAATGCTTTATTGTTCCAGTTCTGTACCATGCCCTGTGATAGAAGTCATATACATTGTAGGGTCCAAGTAATGTGGGAAGCCTCCGCAACTAACCAGCTTTCTTTGCTCCTCTGCTTGAAATTGAGAACAGTCCCACACAACTCTGGCTGAGCCTCATCAGACTCCCAGTGAAAATTTCTGAAGCCCAGGGTCAGGAGGAGTGCTGCCTATCTGAGGCCACTTGGTGTTTTTATGCGTGTGTGTTTTTCTTTAAATGGCAGGAGTGGAACAGAGCTTGTCAGTCTTTGTCAAGTTTTTTTTCCTAATGCCGATTACTGGAGATAACTATCTGTGTTATTTCCTTTCTCCCCTCCTTATTAGTGGGACCCTGATTGTATTCAGCCTGGCAATCAGTCCTGCCAGGACCACTTTCCAGGATTCCTTGGTCTAGTCTGTGATAGTTCCAAGGGATTACACGTAAAGGAGTCACTAGGTGGCATTTCTTGAGAAAACTAAATGAATTCAACCATAAAAGTGTCCCTTCTGCCTTTTCCTTTTTCCATCTTCATGAATGGAAAAACGATGTGGCCAGTTATAGCAGTCAGTTGTTACAGAGGTAACCTTGAGAATGGAAACCATGTGTTAGGGCTGGAAGAAAAGCTAGAAACAATCCAGGACATCAGTCACGAAGCTTCCGTATCACTGGGGTACCTCATTTCTACCCGTGTTTCTGATGTTAGCAGTTCAATGCAGTTACACCAACCCTGCATGCTTACTTATGGATCGTTTTTAAGTCAAACTAAAATAAGTTATGGGTTTCTATCAAGAAATAGGATTTCAGAATCCCAAGGAGTCTGATGCTTCCTTCAGGTCAGCCATTCAACCAGCAAACAAAACATTGCTCAGAACAAAGATTGATGACCAGTCCTAAGAGGGCCCAACTCCTTTCCCAGCCCTCCCCATAGGACCCCAACAACAGAAAGCAAAGTAGGAAATAAAATGGGGGGAGAGCAAGGAACCTAGAAAATTACTTCAACGCTGTAGGAAAAAGGCTAGCTGATGTGACTCAAATACTTCAGTAAAAATGGTTAGACATAAATTTAGAATAAGTGAAACTAGAAACACTTTTTTTAAGACAGTCTTGCTCTGTCGTCCAAGCTGGAGTGCAATAGCGCAATCTCTGGTCACTGCAACCTCCACCTCCCTGGTTCAAGCGGTTCTCCTACATCAGCCTCACAAATAGCCCACCACCATGCCAGCTACTTTTTTTTAGTAAGATGGGGTTTCATCATGTTGGCCAGGCTGGTCTCGAACTCTTGACCTCAGGGGATCTGCCTGCCTTGGCCTCCCAAAGTGCTGTGATTACAGGCGTGAACCACTAGGCCAGGCAGAAATACTCATTTTGAAATTACCCCAATCCTATCACACCTCATTTCCTTGCTCTTTTCCTATGCATCTTCGCCTAAATCAGTGCACATGAAATTGATGCAATTTTGCCACAACTTAAATCTTCAACTTTAAAGAACTGTACCATGTAAGGTACCTTAGAAAACATACCCAACCATCTCAATTCATAAAGGAAATTTAAAGCCCCAAGTATGAGAACATCCCTAGATCACGATTCCTTCCTTCCACTGGAGCAAGGGGCTGGGCAGCAGAGGGGCAGGATGGGAAACTCCACTGAATTTCCTTTCAACTTTCTCACCCCTGGAGACTTTTAAATGTATTACTGCTCATGATCAGGCACGGGTGGTTCACACCTGTAATCCCAGCACTTTGGAAGGCCACGGCCGGTGGATCACTTGAGGCCAGGAGTTCAAGACCAGCCTGGCCAACATAGTGAAACCCTGTCTCTAATAAAAATACAAAAAATTACCTAAATCCTGTCTACTCTACCCAGGAGATGGAGGTTGCAGCAGTGAGCTGAGATCACACCACTGCACTCTAGCCTGGGAAACAGAGTGAGATTTTGTCTCAAAAAATAAAATAAAATAAAATAACTACTACTCTTCATAGTAGTTGGAAAAAGATGGAATGCTAATGCACAAATTCCAGTCTCATTCCTAGAATGATAAATGCTCAAACTAGACTAGTGAAATGAGAGATAAGAGTTTTTACAAGGTAGTGTCTGCCTGAGCAAACTCAAATAATTACTCAAGTAAAGAAAGGAGGCTGTCCTGGCCAGCACTTTGGGAGGTAAAGGCCAGAGGATAATCAGGAGTTCAAGACCAGTCTGGGCAATATGGTGAAACCGTCTCTACAAAAATAAAATGAGCCAGGCATGGTTGTGTGCACCTGTAGTCCCAGTTACTAGGAAGCTTGAGTCCGGGAGGTCAAGGCTGCAGTGAGCTGTGATCATTTCCCTAAACACCAGCATGGGTGACGGAATGAGACCATCTCAAAAACAAAACAAAAAGGAGGGTGATCCTGAGCAGTTAATTGTCTGTACAAAGTCACGCAAGTGTTTACAAAAATGGAAGAGCTGGAAATTGCTTGTGTTAGCTTTATTAAAACATCTGTAAATGACCATCCAATCACCAAATTATTGCTAATGAAAAATGAAACTAAGAACAAATCATAATAATTACAAATGAAAAATGCATCTAATACTGTAAGGATGGGGATAAGGGTTAAGGATGACTTAAAAAGCACAAGTTTTGAAGTATGCAGTGTTTTTATTTAAAAGATGTATAACTTTTAACAAAATATGTAACACCATTACCCAGTCAAGACAACCACTTTCATTTTATTGACCTTCCAGTTCTTGTACATATTAAACAGACAAATCACTGTTACATACCATAATGAGCAGCAGCTCAATTACCCATTCCCAAACCATGCAATTCCACCCCAGCCGCCCCAAATTTTAAATCCAGAAGACAAACCTAGAAAAGCAGCAAGATATTTACAAACACTGTAGAAAAACAGCAGTATTTCAAGTTTTGTTAAATTCTTTCCTTCAGACATAATGTAGACATAGAGGAGGAACAGCTGAGAGTCTCTGCATCACAGAAAGAGAAACCTGAGCAAAAACAAAACCATGCTTTCTAAACTTTCCAGTGACACCAAAAGGGAGAGACACTAGCAACTAAGTGTACTTCAGAAGTCTCAAATTCTCATTAGTTGACTTTCAGTTATCAATGTCAGCACCATGCTGCAGTTTATATTCACTAACGCAAACACTGCTCTCTTTGATATTCTTGCAATGTTTTCATTTGAAAAAACCTACAGAAAGAACTCTGCTTACACCAAAGCAAAGTAGCAAGGAAACAGGTTATCGGTGAATAATAAGGCCCTAAGAAAGGCAGCAGGTCGTATAGTTACCTCCTTGTGGGCAAAATCCCTGCCCTAAAACTATGCAACCTACTACCTCTTCCTAGGAACCCATTTTTTTTTTTCTTGCTGGTCTTCTACTTGGCAGATGCGCTTCAAATTAACCTGTTAAATTAGGTCATGTTCTTTGAGTTTTGTTTCAAATTCAAACTAATCAGAATTCTTTAACTAATGCTTTTGAAAAGTTATCTGGCCATATGATCTTGGTAAAAAGCCACAAATACATTTGCTTAAAATCCAACCTCAAGTCACAAACGAACAAGAAAGTAATGACATCAGAGGATGTAAGCCAGTTGTCTAATACTCAGCCCACCACGTATTACTGGAGTCGCTGACTTTTAACATTTAATTACCAATTTTTTTTTTGGACAGAGTCTCGCTCTGTCACCCAGGCTGGAGTACAGTGGTGTGATCTCGGCTCACTGCAACCTCTGCCTCCTGGGTTCAAGCGATTCTCCTGCCTCAGCCCCCAGAGTAGCTGGGATTACAGGCGGCCACCACCACGCCCAGCTACTTTTTTGTATTTTTAGTAGAAACAGGTTTTCACCATGTTAGGCAGGCTGGTCTCAAACTCCTGACTCAGGTGATCCGCCCACCTTGGCCTCCCCAAAGTGCTGGGATTACAGGCGTGAGCCACCACACCCGGCCTAATTTTTGTATCTTTATTAGAGACTGTGTTTCACCAGGCTGGTCAGGATGGTCTTTAACTCCTGACCTCAGGTGCTCCACCCGCCTCAGCCTCCCGAAGTGCTGGGATTAGAGGTGTGAGCCATGGTGCCCAATCCAGTTACCAACATTTAAATATCAAATTTCATAAAATCTCCAGCCTCTCCTGTTAACTGGAAAAGTAGGTGACAATGTATATAAACCCTGCTTGTTACCTATCAACCAGAGCAAATTAATTTACTATATTTGCCAGTTACAGCTAGCCCCTCCTGGGCCTCTGATGGTATTTCAGTTTTTGACCCCTGAATTAAAGTAAACAGAAACAAATTCTGATCATGAATTTTATCATCATTAAAAACAAGCTTTCAGAGATAGTCATTCTCTCCATAAAGGCATTTTTAAAGTTTTATTTCGATTTACTTACTCTGCTTAGCTAATAACAATGTCCTTATGTAATTAACAAAATATATAAATTAATTTTTCTCCAGGGCTTAATTATTAGATAAGGATAAGTTTCCAACTGAAGGTGGCAACGTTATGCTGGAAGAACATGTCAGGAAGACCACAAAATTTCATGACTGTACTTGCTACACTTTCAGCAGAAGAGTTATACATATTTTCAATTCAACAAAGATTAAGCCAAGAAGAATTCTTAGAACATTCCCACTCTTCTTTGGCACATCAAAAGGCAACAAATGTCATTTTCTCCCATGTTTTTATGTGCAGTTTAGAAGCAGAAGACCAATTATCTATGCAGCTGTCCACAGTGGATAAAACAAAAAGCATACATTTGGTCCAGAGTTAAGTCACCTGAGTTGGGCCCATCCAAGGAAGTTTGATGTTTCTACTCTCATGAAAAGTACCAATGGCACTGCACAGTGATTATCTTAGATATTAAGGATAAACACAAATTTCTCCTTAAATTTCCATTTATTGGAAATGATTGGAGGGAGGGAACTTCTCCCTCACCTCCACACTGCCTCTTTTCCAACTCTTCTTCCAACACAAAATAAACAGCAAGCACTTAGAGAGCTTTTAGCCTTGCTTGTTGATTACAAGGCCCAAGTTAGTGTATGGTTTGCCCATCGGAGGAAAGCTAAAACATGGGCCTTCATGGGTATTAAAATTGAAGAAACCTTTTCCAGCATTTTTTCTATTTTCTTTAAAGTAACAACCTATGGACTTCCCCATCTGACATTTTCGAGTGATCCCACTGTGTGAATGAAGGACTACTTCAGGGTTTGAGGGCAAAGCTGAAATCTTAGCAACTTACCAGTGAGCAAAGGTAGAACCCAGAGCCCATCTCCCCTTTTCCAGGCTGCTGAGTAAAGTCTGGCTCAATCAACCTATCAATGAAGCAGTGCTTACAACATTCTCCAAGACCACCCAAAACCCTAACTGGAAATAGATCATGACTAATCTGACTCATTTTGGCTCACACAGTGCCCTTTCAATTTGTATTTACCTTTACCACCCAGGATCTCACCTTGGACATGTGTACCAGAATGTAAGGCAATAAACCTATTCACAATTCCAAAAGGGCCTGGTCCTCTATGAAGATTTCCTGAAGGCTACTTACTTTCTCTACTCATTAAAATTTTTGCTTAACTTCAAATTTCTGAAATATACCATATGTGAAAAATTTAAATGTTAATCTGTGCCTACTGTACTACTTGAACAGAGAAAATTAACTGACAAACTGTAAATACAAAATGTCAAAATTAATTCTTCTGAGTTTTAATATCATCTAAATAAAAAGAAAATAATGCAGCAAGTCTACTCCTCAGGGAAGGCAATAGATTGTATAGTTATCTCCTGAACAGGGTAAAATCACTACCCCACAACTATACAATCTACTACCTCACTCTGATAGAGCAATGTTTTCTTCTGGAATGGAAAGTACAATCTCTTTCAAAAGAAAATTTCAACATAAAATTATCAGCATAAATCAAAATAAAAAAATACATTTATTCTGACACAGAGAAATAAGACAAGCAGCAAAAGGTTTCCCCACCCCCATCCAGTGTACTTGCTACAGACTTTATCTCTAAATTAATTTATTTCCAGGCCATAAACAAATGCTGCACTACATCTCTTTAAGACAAGTTAATCTTAAATATTGTACAATTAGTTAACTGACTTTCTATCAGACCGCCTGGATGCAGACTTTTCTATCACGTTAGGAAAGACAGTAGATTGTATAGTTATCTCCCAGTGGTGGGTGTGACCCTAAAACTATACAACCTACTACCTCATCCCACAGTGAAGAGAACATCCAGGGTGAATGATGAAAAGGAATCACAGTTGAGCACCACAGGAAGGCTTTTTTTTCCTCCTCGGTAATCCTGGTTTCCTGTGTGAGTGATAAGAAAAATAGTATTAGACCATTTTCATTCACTTACGTTGAAAATGAAGTTTAACTGAACATTTTGGCTACATGCATAATCTATGCTGTGGTTTCATTTCCTGTATTTCATTAATAGTATTTTAAATGCTTGGTTATCTGAATCCGCTCCTAAAACCATGTATTTACAAGATTCAGAAATCACCCTCTTACCACCACCTTTTACTATTATTAACTGCTGGTTTTCTTATAGTTCCTACAAATGAAAACGCATGAAATAACTTATCCTTCAAGAAACAACAAAAAATCATTACAGAAAAACATGACAGCCTCTAATTAAAAATCCAATGACTTCAAAACCCAAAGTCCTGTACATCATGCATAATCCAAATGCACTAACATACAATGAGATAATATAAAAAACACACACAAATAGAAACTAATTTTTAAAGGAACCTACTCATTTATCCCATGCGAGCAAACACTAAGTGGTTTTATTAGGACTAAATCAAAGATAACCACCTGGATCTGATTCAGGGTCAGGATCCTTTCCTTTAGATAGAAAGGTAATATGCGGATTGAAGGCAGAGTCCAAAATCTTTAATAAACCCAAGTAATCTAAACTGTATTATTACTCTTTAATTTACAGACTTCATATTTAGGAGGTAGCTACTACAAAGATTATCTTTTAAGATAGGGACTAAATTTATTTTGTAGTGATTTAGTAACCAAAAGCACTAATTTTTAAAATTACAAAAAGTAATGAAAAACATACGGCTCAATATAATAGAATTTAAAGTCTAGAAATAAACCCATACATGGGTCAACTGATTTTCAACCATGCCAAGACAATTCAACTGGGAATCGTTTTTTCAACAAATAATGCTGAGATGGCTGTATAGCCACATGCAAAAAAAATGGATTTGCATTCTTTGTAAATTGGTGTGCAAAACACACATTAAAGTAACTTAAAACAACCTAATTTAATGGTAAACAAAATATTTAAATAGATATTTCACCAAAGATATGACTCATAAGCACAAATGGCCAACAGGCACATGAAAAGATACATTATTCATTAGGATGGCTAATAAGATTAATAAAAGTGTTGATAAGGATGCGGAGAAAATTGGAACCCTTAGATTGCTGGTGGGAATGTGAAATGGTGCAGCTGCTTTGGAGAACAAAACTTGTAGACAAGTCAAACAGTTGTTGTTAAGTGGAATCAGAAATACGTATTTCGTCTTTGTCTCCATTTGAAGATCCTGGCTGGCATACAGCTCCTAAAACCCTCAGAATTTCCTAAGTGATGAATGTCTGTTTAATGCTACTGAGTCGATTGGTGGCTCCTGTAGTTTCAGGAGGGGGATAGTCACCAGAAAGACCAAGGTGTGACTAGAGGGGTGGAACTTTCAGCCTCACCCCCTCAACCTCCAGGTAAAGCAGAGAGGACAGAGAGTAAGCCAATCATCAAAGGCCAATAATGTAATCAATCATGCCTAAGTACGAAACCTCCATAAAAACCCCTTAAGTGTCAGGGTTTGGACAGCTCTGAGTTGAAAAACACATCTTCATGCCAGGAGGCTGGTGTAACCCTAACTCCATAGATACAGAAGTTCCTGTGCTAGGAACCCTCCTGGACTTCAGCTTAAGGACCTCTTCATCTGGCTATTCATTTAAATCCTTTATAATAAACCAGTGATAATGAGTGTCTTCCTGTGTTCTGTAAGCCATCCTAGCAAATTATAGACCCAGTGGAAGAGGTTGTGAAACCCCCTAATTTATAGCTGGTTGGTTAAAAATTCAGGTAGAAACCTAGGACTTAAAACTAGCATCTGAAGCGGGGGCAGTCTTACGTGTTTGAGCCCTCAACCTGTGAAGTTTGTACTAACTTCAGGTAGTTTCAGAATTAAATTTAATTGTAGGACACTCTGTTGGTGTCGAGTTGAAGAATTGATTGTTGGTGTCAGAACTGGTTAGTGATGAGTAAAAAACAGTTCACCATATGACCCAGCAATTCCATTTCTAGGTATATACTCTAGAGAACTGAACATGGCTGGGTGTGGTGGTGCAGGCTTATGGTCCCAGCTGAGTTACTCAGGAGGTTGAGGCAGGAAGATTGCTTGAGCCTAGGAGTTAAAGGTTGCAGTAAGCTATGATCACACCACTGCACTCCAGTCAGAGCAAGAGAGTGAGACCCTGCCCCTCCCCGCAAAAAAAAAGGGCAAGAGAATTGAAAAAACGTGTATTTGAATGTTCACAGCATTACTCATTTGGAGTCAATAAAAACCAGGGTTCAAATCCTGGCCCTACTACTAATTCTCTGCCATTGAAATCTTGCAAAAGAAATTTAGCCGAAGTCCCTCAGCTTTCCTAGCTGCAGTATCAACACGTCTGTAAGAAAAAGGGAAAGATTTATTAATACCATATATCCAAAATATGTAAGGTCCCACTACTTCATCATCTCTAGATGAAAACTGGTGGTAAGAAGCTTAATAACTTGCCCCAAATTAGAGACAGTACTGCATCACTAAACTATACTACATTTGAGACCATTTCAATTCTCCAAGGCCAGGTTATGCAAAGTAGGAACTCACAGACACACTTGTCCCTAACGTCAGGCCCTTTATAAGCCAAAATATTTCCCATGAATCAGCACTGTGCTTACTTTTATTTTTTAGAGACGAGGTCTTGCTCTGTCACTCAGGCTGGAGTGCAACGGTGTGATCTTGGCTCCTGAAACCTCCGCCTCCTGGGTTCAAGCGATTTTCCTGCCTCAGCCCCCCAAGTAGCTGGGATTATAGGCGTGCACCATCACGCCCAGCTCATTTTTGTATTTTTAGTAAAGACGGGGTTTCACCATGTTGGCCAGGCTGGTCTCGAACTCCTGACCTCAGGTAATCTGCCTGCCTGCCTTCGCCTCCCAAAGTGCTGGGATTACAGGTGTGAGCCACTGCACCCGGCCTAGTCCTTACTTTTAAAACAATAACAGCCAAAAAAAAAAAAAAAAAAAAACCAAAACCAAAACCAACCAAACAACAGCAACGAAAAAAAAAAACAGCTAAAAGAAAAAGCATCTGGTACTTCTACTACAATCCTCAACCTCCTACCGATTTTCTCATTTAAAACATGTTTGAATCCTCATCAAACACTCAAAAACATATTTTTTTCCAACCTTGGCGTCACATGCTTACTTTGTATTATTCTTTCTCAATCCAGCTATGTAAATAAATACCATATTGCTAGAAAGCATTCTGGTAATTTACATACCAAGTGCTATTAACATGACCCTCAATTTTTTGAAAAGTATATGTATATAAGTAATCCAATAAATAATATTGTTCACAAATCAATACTTACTCTAATATGTTATTTTATTATATACATGAACTGATTTTATAATCTAATGGTTCCCGGCCTGCAGTTTAGAAAACACTGATTACAGCAAATGGTGGAAACTAAAACCAAACAGCCGAGCAATGTTCAGTTAGGGCCAGCTCTCATAAACACTGAACATAATCCATGAATTTATGGACTACAAGAACCCATGGAAATATTCATTTGGAAGTTAATTAAAAGCCCTAACTAACTAATCACAACTATGTAATGCTTGCGTACTGGGAAAGAGTGGGTTGATAGCTAGTATACATTTAGGACTTGAAGTTTTTCTGTCTACAGTTAATGCTGGCTCCCCATTTACTATGTCCTTGGACATATCATCTAATTTCTGGGCCTTTGTTTACTTCTTAGGTAGGATACTATTAGCTAAAATTATCAGAATTTGAGCCTTCTGATAATTCTTTCTTAAAAAGTAACAAAAATACTTTTATATCCACTTTCTATCCCTATTCACATACTACCTCAATCTGTAGCTGGAACTACCCTCTCATTAAAAGTTATGGCAAATGGCCAGGCACGGTGGCTCATGCCTGTAATCCCAGCACTTTGGGAGGCCCAGGAGGGCGAATCATGAGGTCAGGAGTTCGAAACCAGCCTGGCCAATATGGTGAAACGCCCTCTCTACTAAAAATAAAAAAATCAGCCAGGCATGGTGGCATGCGCCTGTAGTCCTAGCTACTTCGGAGGCTGAGGCAGAAGAATCGCTTGAACCTGGAAGGTGGAGGTTGCATGGAGCCGAGATCACGCCACTGCACTCCAGCCTGGGCAACAGAGCAAGATGCGGTCTCAAAAAAAAAAAAAAAAAAAAAAAAAAAAAAAAAAATTACGGCAACTGGCCAGGCACAGTGGCTCACACCTATAATCCTAGCACTTTGAGAGGTCCAGGCGAGTGGATCACCTGAGGTCAGGAGTTTGGGACCAGCCTGGCCAACATGGTGAAAACCCATCTCTACTAAAAATACAAAAATTTGCCAGGCATGGTGGCAGGCACCTGTAATCCCAGCTACTCAGGAGGCTGAGGTAGGAGAATCGCTTGAACCCAGGAGGCAGAGGTTGCAGTAGACCAAGATCGCACCATTACACTCCAGCCTGGGCAAGAAGAGCAAAACTGTCTCAAAAATATATATATAATAATAAATTATTTAATTAATTTATGGCAACTAAAAGTCAAAATTCAACTTACACAAAATGTATCTTCATTTCATTCAGCTCAGCATACCAGTACAGGAAAATGGTTAAGGGCAATGGTTTCAGGGTCAAGCAGCCAAGCAGCTACTTAGTGGCTGTGTTCTCTCATCGCCATTTGGGGGAACTGTAACAGCCCACACCTCATGGGGTTGCTGTCAGGACTGGGATACATGCAAAGATATTGAATGACTGAGAAATTAACTCAACAAATGGCAACTGTACTTAATAATAAATTAATTTGACAAACTATCCTAACAGGAATTTTACCTTTCCAGATATACTTGTGATAGTTAAAAATATTATCAATTTAAAGCATGCTACAAAGCAGGCAAATCTATTAGTTATAGACTTGTCCATATCTACATTTACATCAAGTAAGTTTTCATAACTTAGTTATTAACATTCACATTCCTAATTTCATTTTTGTAATGAATTTGTTTCAAATTGACATAAAAATCGTTATTTTTATGGTGTACATAAAATAGGTTTATATTATAGCTAAATCAAGTTAATTAACGTATGTACTATCCCCACAGACTATTTTCTTATGGTGAAAACACTTAGGAACACATTCCTAACTTCAAAATATTTTTTAAAATAGCCTCTAATTTCCTAAAACACTCTAAACTTTAGTTGAAATGCAAGCATACTCTACCTTTTAAGCACTTAATATCTAGTAAGTTTAAATTTTCTGAGCTAAGACATTTCCCTACACTTTTACATTAATTTAAATACTCCTAAAACAAAGTAGCTCAAAAAGTTCACAAGTAAACTATTTCCTCCAGTCTCATTTTTGTTTCATACGCTGTAATCAAATACAAATCAAAATTACAACACTGGCTACTTTAACAGATTTCTTTCAATCTCAAATAGTTGAATTATCAACAAAATTATCCGACAATGATGCAGGCTGAGTATTACATTAATAAGCAAACTCTCCAATAGTATTTTGCTCCTTCGATAGAGCATGTGCAACACATGAGATAATAAATTCTTTACATTTATAAATAAGTTTCTCTAAAGAAATTTAACCTAATTCTAATTTAAGATCTTATTTCCTACTCTATCAAACATCACATTAAGTCTGAAATAGCTAAGTACTAGGTCAGGTTTCCCAAAAGGACTATTCCTTATTTCCTTTCACTCTTAGACACATAGCAGACACTTAAGATAGTCTTGAAAAATATCCAACTTGGCTGGCTTGTTCTGCTTACTGACCATTATACATATACCATTATTTCTCAACCCTTTAAAAATCTTCTGCCTTCCTATCCTCCATTATACTGTTATGTTCCTGGGTTGAAAAAACCACTATGTAGTCTACACATCCACAAGCCAAGAAAAAAAAGTAGGGTGTAATTATTTAATCTAGATTCCACAGTTTACTATAATTAACTGTATCCTTAGTAGGCAATTCACAGTCTATACTGCACAACAGTGAAATCATTAAGAAATGAATTCTAAGCATTCAAGAATTATACATTTGGCTAATAAAAATATGGGGTGGGTTTCTCAGGTGACCAGAAAAGTACTGTAACTTCCTGTTAATGAAAAATTCACACAAAGTAGAAAAGTATCCTCAGGGGATTGCCTCCAGGATACCTCCTTCTCCCAGAGGAAAATCCTCAGATGCTCAAGTCCCTTATAAAATGTGGTGTCATATTTGCATGTAACCTACACATATCCTCCTACATAGATTACTTACAATACCTAATACAATGTAAAAGTTATGTAAATAGTCGTTATACTGTATTATTTTTGATCATATTATTTTTGTTGTATTACTTTTTTTCCCCCAAATATTTTCCATCAGAGGTTGGTTGAATTCAAGGATGCAAAAATCCTTGGACAGGAAGGCCAACTGTGCTTAACAGAAGAGCAAAATGCTCCCAACTTGTATTCATTACGTTATGGTAGAACAAATGATCCAAAATGTCTTATTCTTAGAGAAGCAAAAGAGACTTAAAGGTATAGCTGTCGGCTGCCTCAAAATACTTAAACCTTGTATTTAGAAAGGGCCTAAGAAATCACCTGATTCGGCCAGGAACCCGGTGGCTCACACCTGTAATCTTAGCACTTTGGGAGGCTGAGGAAGAAGGATCACTTGAGCTCAGGAGTTGGAGACCAACCTGGGCAACATAGTGAGACGTTGTTTCTATTACTAAAAAAAAAAAAAAAATCACCTAATGCAATTTCTTCACAATTGAGATGAAGCTGTGGAGAGACAGAACATTTTTGGCTGTTTATCTGAAACTACAACTATTCAGCTAGAGAAATCTAATTTTTAAAAAAAATCTAATTTTTTTAAAAACAGTGCACTAGAACTGCACTGTTCATTTGGCAGCTGTTAGTCACATGTTGCTACTGAGCACCTGAAATGTGATTAGCCCCAAGTGTATGTGCTGCAAGTGTAAAACTGTCTGGATTTCAAAGACTTAGTACCAAAAGTAGTGTAATGGCTCTCATATTTTGTCTGTTTATTTAATGAAGTCCATTCTTAAGTGATTATACAACGCTTAGAACACCTACACAGGCAAAAAGCATATAATGATCAGTCCTGAGGTCACATTAAGCAATGCTGACAACTCATTACTGGGGATTCGGATTCTTCTAGTCTCATCTAGACATGGATAAATAATTGGCAATAAATATTATGGGATGGAAAAGACCTCTTATGGTCTAAAGAAAAGCCCCACAGGCTATTAAAAATACTATGATTAAAACGCATACTGGTCCTGGATGGCAAATTTACTTCCCAACTTGTGAAACTAAAGTGAGTGGCTCATGTTCCACCAAATATAAACAGCCCATTTAATACTCGTTAAAAAATATTAAACTATAATACTTTACACAATGCTATAAACAAGAAAAACACCCTACAGAAGAAGTTTTTCAACTTTTGACACTCAGCTTCACAGGATTATTTTACAGGAATACACATGTGTCGAGCTGAATCAACATGCTATTTTGTATTCAATGGAATATTTTCTACTTTTTAAAAAATTCGGATCACCACCCACTAAAGTGACTTCATGACCCTATAACTCAGGACCTACAGTTTGAAACACTAGTTTGGCGCTCTTAACACTCGGTAATTCCCATATGAGTAGTTATTATACTATCTTAGCTATTAAAAGTACACAATGTCTTGTGTGCTGCTCTCTAAACCAAGATATGTCTAGTTAATGATAACAGGAATAAAATGACCTTAAGATATAAACGTTTGAGACTAACTTGTTTAATACTTATTTCTTCACTGTGTAAAACTGAACGCAGTTATTTACACATTTTCGTTTTAGAAATGGTTTTGTTTCACTCCACTTTTCACACTTGCAAGATTCTTAAGTGTCTCAAGTTCAACAGAGCTTCAATTTAAGTGAGGGGAACCCACAGCCTGTCTACACATAAAAATACTCTCTTGCTGTCACTGCAATGTAACTATTCAAAAAAGTTAACTTTTCCCCTCACACTGTAATTGCACCTAAGTGATAAATTTTAAAATGCTATATAATACCACTGAATTTACAGGACGTCAAGAAATTTGTCTATTCTCAAAGTTGAAGTTTCAAAGTAAACTTCTAACAAATATGTATAATGAATCAAACATTCTCACAAAACCCGAAGTAACTTCCAAGTTTTTACTTCCCTAACTACACATACTTCCCGAATATACAGTAAATAAAACCAGACCCCGCCAAACACCACAAGAATTCTGGATATAAACAATTATTTCCTAAACTACACATAAATTTGGAATTTGACATTCAATGTTCTTATACTTCAGGCCAACAGAAATAAATGCGAAGGAATGCCACATGATGCTTTAACTTTAGGAACTGTATGCCAAGAAAGCAGTATTTATCAATGAAGTTAAAAAGCAAAACTCAACCAGTCTCCTGATTTACCTCAAAATTTTAACATTCACTGTCTTCCCTGCCTTTTTCCTGTCTGCCCGCCCTCTCGTTAGTCAATTTTTTAAAAACCGGTAAGTTGAAGAATACATACCATTACCTCTGACACAGAATCTACTGTAAAAAGTTGAAAGACCGAAGGGCATTACTGGCCAAGGACATACAGGTTACCACATTCCTCACACTAGAGCCCGCCCGGGAAGTTTATTAGCAAGCCTTCTGAGAGGCACTCGGTTCCAAGAGTTTGCAGTGTCGACTCAAAAAGCCAGCGCTGTTTCCGGTGACACCGAGTCGCAAATCTCCAAGCCCCGTCCCCCGGGATACGATTTCCTCCCGCTCCCGCGTTCCCCTCCCCCTCGCCAAGGACGGCTGCCGCAGCGGACCTCCAGCCGCAGCAGCTGCTTCAGGAAGGGAGGCTGCACTTGGCCGCGGGGAGAAGGGGCATGCAGCCAGCCACGACTCTCCCGCCCTCCCCGCCCGCGCCTTCCCGCCCTGTCCCCCCGCCCCTCGCACTTCCTACCTT
Source organism: Pan paniscus (assembly GCF_029289425.2). NCBI lineage: Eukaryota > Metazoa > Chordata > Mammalia > Primates > Hominidae > Pan > Pan paniscus. The sequence continues at coordinate 45,269,953 of NC_073260.2, forward strand.
CCCTCCTTCATCCCAACCCCCAAGGCCAAGGTCTCCCCGGCCCACAAACATGATAGCGGAAGTGACGTCAGAGGCACCTGGCGGCGCCTACAACCAGTCACGCCACAGTCAGAGGCGGCGCCGGCCAACAGGCGCCGGCCGGAAGGCGGGCCTTCCGCCCGCCCCAAGTTTGATTGAAGCGGGGGGAAGGGCGGGGTAAGGAATGTGAAGAATGACCCCCCTCCCCCGCCCTGTCGGTGAGGAGCTGGGCGGGAAGCGGAGGGGGTTGGAGCCGGCCCCGCGGCGGCCACGCGGCACCCCTCCCCCGTGCCCCGAGCGCCCGCGACCTCCGCTCGCGGCCCGCCGGCCCCCCCGGGGCCACCCGCCCGCTGGAGGGGGCAGGCCGCCCCACCAGTCCCAGCCCGCGTTAGCCGGACAGGCGCGGGCCGGCCCACGGCTCTCCCATTCTGCCCACCCGCTGCCGCGAGTCTCCGCGAAATAAAATGGCGACGGACCCGCGCTCGCTGCCGCGTCCGCCATACCCACCTCGCGCTCGCGGAGAGGGCCGTCGCCGCCGTGGGAATGCCCCGGCCCTCGCGCCCGTCGCTGCCGGGAGAGCAGCGCGCCAGGACCCGGATGGAGGCGCGGGCGGGCGCCGCCGCGGCGGCCTGAGGGAAAGCAGCGCGGGCGCCGGGAGGCCGATGCAGGGGCGGGCGCCGCGGAAAGCGCGCAAGCCCATTGGTGAAGCCGTCTGATTGAAGTGCGCGTCGCTCTTACGCCTTGGCCTAGCTGAGCTCGTCCGTCCCCTCACTGGAGGGCGGCGGCTGGGCCCGCCTCGCGCGGGGTGGCCACCGTGGGGGAGGCGGGTCTGGCCCGCCCACCAATACCATCTCCTTCTTTCCTAGTGGAGGGCTGAGAGAGTGGCGGGCGTGGTGTCCTCCAGGCCCTGCCCTTTGCGCGTGATGGGCTGGCTGTGTCACGTGGCCGCTGAACGCGCTGCCCGCGGGGCGGGGCGGCTGCTTTGCTCTCTCAGGCTCCTGGGGGCAATTTACACGTGCGCGACCCGGAAGGTCCGAACGCTGTTCAGCGTGCAGCCTCGGGCTCTTTTCCGTCAACTGACCCTGTTCCCTCCAGGAGGCCTTGGCCAGGCCTCCTGGAGTTCTGTGCCTCAGTTTGCTCATCTGTCAAATGGAGGAGTTGTGTCCGCCCAACGTTTTACTTTTATTCCTTGACGTTTTGGGGTCTGAGGGTTTTTTTGTTGTTTGTTTTTTCGAGACACGGTCTCTCGCTCTTTCTCCAGGGCTGGAGTGCAGTGGCGCGGGTCACGGCTCACTGTAGCCTCGACATCCGGACTCTAGAGATCCTCCCACCTCAGCCTCCCTGAGCTTTTTTTGTTATCTTTTCCAACCCATGTTTTGAAGATTTTTGTCTTCAAACGTTTTTCAAAGCAATCCTTGATTTTGTTGTTTTAAAATTAATCCAAAGCCCAGTTCCTCCATCCCCATTACAACTTCCACATGCTAGGACTCTGAAATCACTAGTTAAGGTGTCGTTTGAGGTCTCTGCCAGTTTTAAGATTTTGTGGCTGGGAACCCCAAGACCTGGGCTGTAGCTCTGCTTTTTGTAATTCATTGTGACTTTGTGCAACACTTTTTAAAAAGTGGGTCCTTGTCTGTAATAGAACTATGGGAAATGGTACTTGACATGCTGTATGTTTACATTTATGATCTTAGGTGGTGGTAGCTCCCCTTTTAGCACTCATATTAGTGTATGCAATAAGTGCCAAAGGAGTTTGTTTCGTTTTGTTTTTAATGGGGACTTTATTTTGTGAGCTAAAGTGAACAAGAAACTAGAGCGGGGGAAACTTGAGCTTGAGCCATGGGTAGGATCTGGGGAGGACTTCTTGAGGTTGGAAGATGTATTGAGAAAGGAGAGAGCAGGCCCCAGAGCTAGATCGAGTACAGTTCAGGGGAAGAGTGTGGTTATGCTGCAGGGGATGTGGAACTCTTCAAGGGCAGAAACTGTTTTGTTCCTGTCTATGCCAAGTACCTAGCACAGCAGTAGGGTAGGATTAAATGATATCTAATAATGATGAAGTAGGCTGAAGTGGGAAGAAAGCATTAGCAAATAAACCAGGATATTGTTGGATATCAGAGTTAAGAGGTACTGTGAGCTTCAATTAGAGGTTGGTAGTAGAGGCTGGTGGGCCAGTGTGTTTTAGAAGAAATAAGAAGCCTTATAGCACTATGAGCCCTTCTGACATTTTCTTCATATGTTCATCAGAAACTTCTTGGTGAGTTTGCAAAAGTGCATATGACATACATTACCCTTTACCTTCCTATCTGTGCTTCATTTTTTACCCTTGAAGGTCAACTAAATGACGCTAAAGTAGAATCCATTTGGAAAATGTTAATGGATTTGACAATATAAATGAAAACTGAATTTTAAAAACTTTGAAGTTAAAAGACAAAAATTGGAAATATTGTAAAAGTCTAAAAAAATCTGTAAGAGACAAAACATTAATTTGAATGTCCAGTGGTTAAAAGCAAGGATCTGGAACCAGACTACTAAGTGTGAATCCCAGTTCTGCCTCTTCCTAGCTGTACAACTATATACTGGGCAAATTGTATATCTTTTCTGTGCCTCAGTTTCTTCATCTATAAAATAGGGATAACAGTACTTACCTTACAGGCTGTTGAAAAGATTAATATAAACATCTTAAGAACTAAGAACAGTGCTTGGTACACAGAAGTACTACATAAGCATTTGCTAATATGTTATCCTTAAGTGGTTTTTTTTTTTCAAATCAATAGGATAAAGTGAACACTCCTATTAAAATATGGACTGTTTAAAAAGGATGTGAACTGACAATTTACAAAAGAAAATGGCCAATAAATATGAAAAGATGCTCATCCTCACTAGTAATCAAATAAAGACAAAGTTTTAAACAGTGAAAGCTTTCTTATCTCTTAGTTGATCAGTGGCATTGTAGAAGGAAACACTGGAGGCATTAGTATAAATTTCTGCAAGTCTAGGGGCCAATTTGGCAGCAAGAATTGGAATCTTTGAAAGTGTTCCTTAATCCAGCATTTTGCCACTGCTAGGAATTTATGCCTAGAAAATAACAGGACAAACATACAAAGATCCTCCACAGGCTGTTCATCATCTTGTTTATAGTAGCCTCAAATCACAACCATCTACCAGTACAACATAGGTGACTGCATAAATTACGGTCCAAACATGCCATGAAAAGGTATGATCGTGGCCAGGCGTAGTGGCTCACGCCTGTAATCCCAGCACTTTGGGAGGACGAGGCGGGGGGATCACTTGAGGTCAGGAGTTTGAGACCAGCTTGGCCAACATGGTGAAATCCCATCTCTACTAAAAATACAAAAATTAGCCAGGCGTGGTGGCGTGCGCCTGTAATCCCAGCTACTCGAGAGTCTGAGGTGAGAGGATCGCTTGAACCCAGGAGGCAGAAGCTGCAGTGAGCTGAGGTCATGCCATGGCACGCCAGCCTGGGTGACAGAGTGAGACTGCATCTCAATTGAAAAGAAAGAAGAATTTCAGCTTAAAATGTTCTTACTCCTTCAATAGAACCAAGATACTAATGGTTGACAAATATCTACAAGTCAAATCAAAGCATTTGTAAACAACAGGGGAAATAAAATTCATTGAGCTGGAACTTTGTCTTGCTCTCTCTTGTGCACCCAGTCACCACCACAGGGCCTAGCACCTGACAGACATCCAAGAGATACAGACAAATAAGGCTGAGGCAGGAGAATCACTTGAACCCGGGAGGCAGAGTTTGCAGTGAGCTGAGATTGTGCCAGTGTACTCCAGCCTGGGCGACAGAGCGAGACTCCGTCTCAAGGGAAAAAAAAAGTTCTCATAGTAATGTAGATCTATGTTTATTGATACGGGAAGATTATCAGGATATACTATTTTTTTTTTTTTTTTTTTTGAGACAGAGTCTTGCTCTGTCGTCCAGGCTGGAGTGCAGTGGCACGATCTTGGCTCACTGCAACGTTTGCCTCCCGGGTTCAAGCAATACCCTGCCTCAGCTTCCTGAGTAGCTGGGATTACAGGCTCCTGCCACCATTCCCAGCTAATTTTTGTATTTTTAGTAGAGACAGGGTTTCACCATCTTGGCCAGGCTGGTCTTGAATTCCTGACCTCATGATCCACCCACCTCGGCCTCCCAAAGTGCTGGGATTACAGGCATGAGCCACAGTGCCCGGCCAGGATATACTATTAAGTGAGAAGTAAGGTTACAAAAAATTTGTTTGTCTTATAACAACAGTTAGCTCTGGAATTACTCCTAACCTTTATTTTCTTTATATATATATCTGGATTCCTGGTAGTATGTATTGCTTTCATAACTAGGAAAAAATATAAAAATAAAAGCCATGCCAGTGACCGATAGTTGTTCCCCAATATCCAATGTCTCCTTTTTCTATAATAAACAGAAACCCAGTTTTTTGGTGATGGTAGACTTAAATTACTCCATGACTGTACCTGTGTGACTAAGTTCTGGCTGGTGAGCTGTGAGCAGGATGGAAGGGGGTTCTGGATTCCCTCTCTCTCCCGCTTTCTGATTTCTAGCTACTTGGATGTGATTGGGGTGTGGTGGAGAGCCACTATGTCCACCAGTTGCAAGCAGCAGTGAAGAGCTAACCTGAGTCCCCTGGTAGCATCACAGGGCACCCTCTACACAAGCTTGGACTTTAAGTGAGAAAGACATGACTTCCATCTCATGTAAGCCCCTGAAATTTGGGTATACTTCTGCCGGAAGCTGGCCCGATGTGGCAGACATGCATGTAGGCATTTTGTGGAGAGAACATGCAGCCTTTGGAACAGAACAAACATGAGTGAATGTCCAGCAACTCCGTTTCCTAGGAACGGAGTTCCTTTGGATAGAGACTCCGTATTTCAGCTAGATCATACCTAGGAAAGTGATTTGGGATTGCTGAGTGATAAACAGCCTGGTTGTCATTAATGATCATTATTTGGCAAGGGTTAGGAAGAGCATGCATTTCGCTGTTTGTCTGGGGTCAAACAGAACAACCTGCTTGCAGAGCAAAGCAGCGCATGGTATTCCTTGGGTTCAAGTCCGAGCTTGCTCCCGTGTCCAGCCTGGGCCTCCCTCTCCATTCACCACTCCTGCCACTGCTCAGGTCACCTGGCATGCTTGTCCCATCTTCGTCTGGCTGGTCCTTGTCACCCAGATGGCACTTGAACCTCCCCTATTTAGGGAGGACTTTGCTGGCCACCCAGTGTAAATCTCCATCTTTAATGAGATTTCACCACTCTGTTTTTGTAACATTGTAACATTTTGGCACTCTCTGGCTCCATCTTGCTTGTTTTATTGATGTTCTACCCCCATGAGGGCGAGGAACTTGTCTGGCATGTTTTCACTACTGTATTTTACATTCTAGAACAGGGCTTGGCAAACGCAGTAGGTACCCAATAAATATCTCTCGAAGCGTAGAATTAAAAGTGAAGAGATGGCCAGGCGCGGTGGCTCATGCTTGTAATCCTAGCACTTTGGGAGGCTGAGGCAGACAGATTGCCTGAGCTTAGGAGTTTGAGACCAGCCTGGGCAACATGGTGCAACGTGATGAAATCCCACCTTTACTTAAAAAAAAAAAATTAGCCAGCCAAAGTGGCACATGCCTGAGTAGCCCAGCTACTCAGGAGGCTGAGGCACAAGAATCACTTGGGCGCAGGAGGCAGAGGGTTGCAGTGAGCGCAGTGAGCTGAGATCACACGACTGCACTCCAGCCTAGGCGAGAGAGGGAGACTCCACCTGAAAAAAAAAAAGTGGAGGCTGAGCTTGAAGGACACAAATAAAAGGAATGGCCACAAGGGGAGTCTAGCTCATGAAAGTCAGGACTCACAGAAAGTATGAATAAGTTGAGGGAGAAGCAGCTGACTGGGCCCAGGAAGAAAACTGGGCAGAGATGCTGAGTAGTGAGTAGACCAAAGTCCTGCAGCTGAGGTTCCTAGAGTAGCCAAACTCCAAACCACAGCCAGAGGCCCCTTGTCCCTAAGGCCCGTGTCCCAGAGGCCTTGCCATCTCATGATTGCAACTCTACCTGTCTATCTGTCTCCATGCAGCCTTAGGACAGAACCCTCCCTCTACCTTTCTGAAACTGGACAAATGAGTCTGTTTTCCTTGTAACCAAGACAACTAAGGTAAAGCAAACACATACTCCTGGAAATTGTGACCTTCACCCTCCCTAAGCCCCTTTCTCTAGGAGAGATTTAGTGTTCTGCCTTTGTGTAGCTGCTCTCCTCCGGCCCTACACTCATCACATGGTGTTGCAAAGATGAGTTTGCCTCTTGGTCTCCCAACTATTCACAGGTTAGACTTCCTGCTCTTATTCCTGAATGTGATAGTTTTATGTGTCCGCTTGACTGAACCTCAGGGTGCCCAGATATGTGGCCTAGCATTATTTCCACATGTGTCTTTGAGGGTGTCTGGAAGGCAGCAGCATTTGAATTGGTGGACTGAGGAAAGCAAGTGGCCCTCCCCAGTGTGGGTGGGCAGCATCCAATCCATTGAAAGCCCAAATGGAACAAAAAGGTGGAGAAGGGTTGAATTTGCACCACCTATTTCAGCTGGAATATTGATCTTCTCCTGGTCTCAGTGCTCCTGGCTCTCAGGCCTTCAGACTCAGACTGGAATCTACACCATCAGCTCTCAAGTTCTCAGGCCTTTGAACCACACCACCAGCTAGCTTTCCTGGGTCACCAGCTTGCAGATGGTAGACTGTGGGATTTCTCAACCTCCATAAATCACACAAGCCAATTCCTCATAATAAATCTGTTTATATCTGGATATATCTCCTCTTGGCTTTGTTTCTCTGGTGAACCCTGCCTAATACACTGGGTCTTCTGCAACAGTCAACCCAGGTCTGTCTTAGCACAGAGCATGGTGGATGTGTTGACCACGAGGGTGATGTCTGGATAGTGCCTTCCAAAACCTCACCTAGGAGCCTCCCATTTTCTGTGTGCTCAGAAGAGCTGCCTTTTGAAGAGTTACAGCAGAAAGAGAGAAAACCCACAGCTGGAGGCTCCAGGCATAGTGAATCTCCCCAGGGAGCATTCCCGGGGTGGAGTGGACATTTATTATATTTTCTACCTACAACCAGGGGTTTGCAAACTGGTGATGGCCTGGGGGTCACATCTGGTTCACAGAAGTGCCTTCTTACACCCACGCAATGTTTTAAAGCTATTTTTAACTAGCTGACAGCATGCAAAAGAATCAAGACATTTAACAGGAAAAAAAAATCTAGATTTCTTGCTTCTCTCAGAAAAAATTGGCATCTCTGGCTACACTCAGCCTACATTCCAACATGACAATATTTTCTTTATGTGCAGCGTGGGCTCTGCTATTTGTCACAGTCCCCATTGAGCCTGCTTCATTCTTACTACAAGCCTGGCCCCTGAAGTCATCTAAATTTGTGTCCTCTGGCCTGGAAGCATGCCTCTTCTTTTGAAATACAGCTCCTGCCCCACTTTAGTTGTGGGGTTGTGGTCTCAGCTGTTAATCACAGTACCTTAACCACAGAGGTGAGTGGGTAACACACACTGGTAAGTCCTATAAGGGGACAGTACCTCAATAAGGCCAGTGTCCCTTCCTGGAAATGTAGTAAACATGGACTGGGAGAAGGAAGTCCTCTTAGCTGCAGATCCCAAGCTGTAATGACATGTGAGAAGAAGTCAGTCCACAGCAGAAAAAGCAAAGCAAGAGTCAAGAAACAGAGTCAAGGCTGGGCATGGTGGCTCACGCCTGTAATTCCAGCACTTTGGAGGCTGAGGCGGGTGGATCACAAGGTCAGGAGCTTGAGACCAGCCTGGCCAATATGGTGAAACCCCGTCTCTACTAAAAATACAAAAATTAGCCAAGTGTGGTGGCGGGCGCCTGTAGTCCCAGCTACTTGGCAGGCTGAGGCAGGAGAATGAATCGCTTGAACCCAGGAGGCGGAGGTTGCAGTGAGCTGAGTTGGTGCCACTGCACTCCAGCCTGGGTGACAGAGCGAGACTCTGTCTCAAAAAGAAAAAAAAAAAAGAAAATGAGACAAAAAACAGAGAAAGAGGTCATGATAGCAGCTGAGTCCCCACATCCAGGCATCCTCAAGGACACTCCATCCCTTCCCCGTTGAGCATCAGAAGCTGTAAATTTCCCTCTTTTCTCACCTGGAGCTGGATGGAATTTCTGTCACATGCAACCAGAGATGTTACTAATAAAGTGGTTAGGAGGAGGACTGGCTTGAGAGTAACATCTAGAATCCACATTTCTACCATGCTATTTGCGATTTTCGACAAACTGCTGATCTCCTTTCACCTCAGTTCATCTGTCTGTTCGTTCGGCACTAGGCACTCTAATGCTTACCTCCTCAGGTGGAATGGAGTTCTCATAACGTATGTAAAGCATTAAACGCAGTGCTTGTGCATGATAGACATTCACAAAGTAATTCATAAACACTGAATTTTAAGATAAATGTTTAATAAAAACTAGTGGACTGGAAAGAAGAGTGAGTGAACTTCTGGAGAATTGTAATAGTGGTTTTTTTTTGAGATAGGATGTCACTGTCACTCAGGCTGGAGTGCAGTGGCACGATCATAGCTCACTGCAGCTTCGAACTCCTAGGCTAAAGCTGTCCTCTCACCTTAGCATCCCAAGTAGCTGGAACTACAGGTGGGGGATACCATGCTTGACCATTTAAAAAAAGAAATTTTTTTTTGTAGAGACAGGGTCTTCCTGTGTTGCCCAGACTGGTCTCAAGCTCCTGGCCTCAAGTGATCCTCCCGCATTGGCCTCCGAAAGTGCTGAGATTACAGGCGTGAGCCACCGCGGCAGGCCAGCAGTGTTCTTTAAGGTGATGTTTCCAAATCAGTACTGCTTTCAGAGACTTAGGAATATCCTACAAGAAGTCAGGCCTCACCCAGATGGACTTGAATTTGTTTTACGGCTCACTGTTTAAGTAAATATGTGATCCTAAACCAGTTATTTACATTTTTTGACCCTGAGTGTCCACCTATAAGGTGGAGATAATAATTCTCAGCTCTTTTAGTTATTTTGAGAATTAAATTAACTCATTAATATAAAGGGTGCATAGTAGTCTATGGTAAGCATTTAATAAACTGTAGTTAGGACTGTTGTGAAGGAAAAAGAACAAAATCCATGGACAAGAGCTAACCAAAGGCTTCATTTCTGTGGAGTCATTGCCGTTGTAATGTCTAGTATTTGAAGCTCAATTGAGCTGAAATTGCACAGTAAGTCATCAGAGCATGATGCTGTTCTGTTCAGTTGTGCCAAGAACTCACCTCCTGCACCACCTCCAGCCCAGCCAAGCTCAGCATCTCCCACTAGTTAAAGCCCTCCTATGTTAGCTTTCAGCAACAAGCTTTTAAAGCAGGTTTCCATTAAAAATGGGAAAAAAAACACAAACTTTGGATGATTAATTAGCAGCAGAATAACCCAAATCAAGAGAGAGATCACAATGTGGAAAGTTTTTTTTTTTTTCTTTTTAAGAAGTGAAGTCTAGCAACTTTCAAATTACAGGCAAAATGATCAAAGTTTTTGACATTTTGAGGCCAAAATATGACTTTACGCTGTTGATTCCCTAGACTTAAGCCCACTTCCTTATGTGGAGAACACACCAGTGGAGGAAGTGGAGGAGGAATAACATGGGTCCCCAGGAAGCTTTGCCTCTTTGTTCGGTTTTGGCAGCAAGCCCAACTCTGACTTGCATAAAATCTCCTGGAGCGTTTGTTCCAACAGTTCGCTCTGCGTGGCCCTGCCCATCCTGCAGGCCTCGGGCAGCCTGGCCACGGTGGCCAGCGCCTGGGCTAACTCAGGCAGGACCAAGTCAGCAATATCTATTCCTTTAATGAGCTCTTGAAATTAGTGCCTGATAGACACGTTGTCCTTTTCAGGGACGTGGGGGACCATGCCATCGTGCATGAGCCTCTTCATCTCCGTCCTGAACTTTTTGTCCTTTCTCACAGAAACTGTATCGCATTCTGGTGCTGCTGCAGGAGCCTCAGCATCTGGTGGCAGAGCTGGCGGGGGACTGCGAGGTCCCAGGCCACCCACTGCAGCCTCTCCAACTCGGAGGCATGCTCCAGCTCCTGCTTTGAGGTAACCATGTGGCTGCGGCTGTGGATGCCGCTGATCAGGCAGTTTCCGATGGTTTTGATCATGGTCCTTGTGCTGGTGGTGCTGGTGGACAGGTCTGATGAGCCTCTCTGTGTCCTGCCAAGGGAGCACTAACACACACTTAGGCAAGCCCTGCAGGGAGGCCCTCCAGCCCACAGGTTCTGCTCTGCCCAGGCTTCCACCCTGAGGCAGGGAGGCCCCAGGCCTGGCAGACACTGCTGGTTGCCAGCCCACTACCTGTTTTTGACCACTTTTCTACCCAAAGAACTCTGATTCTTTGGGGGAACCAATGTGGGCAGCTAAAAATACTACATTCATTTCCTGCTTCCCTTGACATTGGGAGTAACCAGGTGTGCAATGGAAGCAGAAGTAGAATCCAGTCAGGTGGGCTTTTAGGAAGCTGCTTAAAAGTGGGTATGTGCCCCTGGGACCAGTCTTGACCCTTCCCTTTCCCTTTGCCAGGATCATGGACAGGATGCCTATATGGGACAGCCATCCTGTGACTACGTGCTGACAAGAGCACCTACCAAATGGCTGAGAGAAAAGGGCTGGAGCATCACGGCTCACAAGCCAGCCAGCCTTGACTTCCTACCTTGGGACATTTCATTAAAGTAAAAAAATAGAACCCCTAATTTTTTAAAGCCACTGCTCATGGACTTCTGCTACAGCCAAATGCAGATCATTGTTGAAAGAATAGCCACATGGAAGAAATCACCGAATAATTTAGAGGGAAATAAATGAAATATCAGATGCAACCATTCTAATATTTCTAGAAAAAGTCAAGATCTCATACTCTGGAACTGGTGGTCTTCAGTTCACCCCTAAAGCCCAGCACCAAGCTGGGCACGGCAGCTCACACCTGTAATCCCAACACTTTGAGACCCAAGGCAGGTGGATTGCTTGAGCTCAGGAGTTTGAGGCCAGCCTGGGCAACATGGCACAACCCCATCTCTGCAAAATATGCAAAAATTAGCTGAGCATGGTGGTACATGCCTGCAGTCCCAGCTATTCAGGAGGCTGAGATGGGAGGATCCCTTGAGCCCAGGAGGTCAAGGCTGCAGTGAGCTGTGATTGTGCCACTGCACTCCAGACTGGGTGACACAGCAGGACCCTCTCTCAAAAATAAATAAAAGAAATAAAACCCAGTACCAGCATCACCCCATGATCAGGTCTTTCCAGATGGGGCAGCAAAAAGTAGGGGAAAGCACACCAATGAAGAAGCCACACAGACCCAGCAGAATCTTGGTTCTTGCTAGCTGGGCAGCCTTGGATCTCAGTTTCCTGCCTTCTAAGAAAGGGATCCTGGCCAGGCACAGTGACTTACACCTGTAATCCCAGCACTTTGGGAGGCCGAGGTGGGCGGATCATGAGGTCAGGAGATCGAGACCATCCTGGCTAACACGGTGAAACCCCGTCTCTACTAAAAATACAAAAAATTAGCTGGGCGTGGTGGCGGGCGCCTGTAGTCCCAGCTACTTGGGAGGCTGAGGCAGGAGAATGGCGTGAACCCGGGAGGTGGAGCTTCCGGTGACCCGAGATTGTGCCACTGCACTCCAGCCTGGGAGACAGTGAGACTATGTCTCAAAAAAATAAATAAATAAATAAAAATAATTTAAAAATTTGAAAATTTTAAATTTTTGTTTGAGTACATAGATGTAGATCTAATTTGAATATTTTTATATTTTCTGTCTGTAACTTTCTGAAATATGGAATATAATTATAATAAGTTTCAGTGTCTTCATCTACTAATTCTAACATTTGTCTCAGTTCTGATTTGATTTTGATTGTGTGATTATTGTCCTCATTATAGACTATGTTTTCCTGCTTCTTTGCCTGCCTGGTAATCTTTGATTGGATGCCAGACATTGTGAATTTTACTTGGTTGGGAGCTGGATATTTTTGTATTCCTATAAATCTTCAATTTTGTTATGGGATGCAGTGGAGGTACTTGGAAAGAGTTTGATCCTTTCAGGTCTTGCTTTTATTGTTTTTTAGGTGGGTCCACAGCAGTGGTCCATCTAGGGCTAATTATTCTGACTACTTGGAGGCAAGACCTTCTGAGTGCTCTTCCCAGTGTTCCATGATGTATGAGTTTTTCCGGTCTTGTGGAAATAGGCATTGTTCCTTGTCCTGTGCAAGCATCAGGTGCTCTTCCCTCAATATTTTTATGTTTCCTTGTCTGACCTTGGGTAGTGTCTTCACAGACATATGCTGATCAGTTCACTACTGAGTACTCAAGGAAGACCCTTGACAGGTCTCCAGGATCTCTGTTTGTGTAACCATCTCCTCTCTGAACTCTGTCCTATGTACTCTAACTGCTTTGGTCTCCCTAGACTCTTAGCTCCATCTTCTGAACTCAGGGAAGGTAAATTAATTGGCTATTAACTGTTCATTTTTTGAAGTCCTGAAAGCAATCAGGACTGACCCAGTTCTTAAGGTGCACATTTCAAAACTTGGCATGTTTCAGGACAGACTCAAGGGGAACCCGTCTTTGGAGAATGCAATCTATGATTTCTCCTTTGCATTTATACACTACCTTTGTTGGCCTAGTGCTCTGAAGAGAAAACTGTTGAAACCAGAACCAAACATTGTCTTCCTGTTAATGTGGGGACAGGAGAGGAACGATTCAAGCCATACCTCCGTTTCCTGGGCTGTGCTCTCAGATCTCTGCAGCACCTGCTGAATGTCCTCAGCAAAGCTAGCTTTCCTCTCTGTGTACACATCAGCAATCTTGGCTACCTGGTGAGAACTGTGGTCCCCAGAGAGCTTGAATATCCTGCATATTGGCTTTTCATCACTTAGGCACAACTGATTGAGAGAAGAAAAGTCAGTGAAACTTTCTTTCCTTCCTTTTCCAACCCTATGCACTAGAGACCTGCCCTACCCAGGCTGATGACATTGTGAATGTGTGAAGCAAGTATTAAAAGTCAGTTGCACAGGACACCCTGGTGTGTGTAGAACAGAGGTGATGATAGTACTAGGATGGTCTGGTGGTGATTTAGTAAGTGCATGTTGTTATTTCACGGAATCCTCACACGACCACCCTTTGCTTTAGATAGTATGGTTTTTGTTTTGTTTTGTTTTTGTTGTTGTTGTTGTTGTTGTTGTTTTAGACGGGGTCTTGCTTGGTCACCCAGGCTGGAGTGCAGTGGTGCAATTTCAGCTCACTGCAACCTCCGCCTCCCAGGTTCAAGTGATTCTCCTGCCTCAGCCTCCTAAGCAGCTGGGACTACAGGCACGTGCCACCACACCCGGCTAATTTTTTGTATTTTTAGTAGAGGCAGAGTTTCGCCATATTGGCCAGGCTGGTTTCCAACTGCTGGCCTCAAGTGATTTGCCCGCCTCAGCCTCCCAAAGTGCTGGAATTACAAGTGTGAGCTACTGCACCCAGCCTACATAGTACGGTTTTATGGGTGAGGAAGCTCAGAAGGCTGCAAATAACTTGCCAGGAAGGGACAGCACTGGGATTAGAAGACAAGGTCCTTCTGAGTCTAAGGTCAGAGCTTTTCCCACATTACCACACCACCTGCCTCATAGGACTGCCATGAGAATTAAATAGGGCGATGCACGTAAGATGCCTGGAGTAGTGCCTGACACGTGGATGACATTAAACCCCTGGTAGCTATTGATAATATTACAAGGACCTTCACAAACAAAGTGAACCCCACTACGGGACTGAAAGCTGAGCACATTTCTAGATGGAGGGGATCAAAGAGGAGCCATCCCCTCTGCCTGCTTCTTCTGCTTCCACCCCTTCCTTACTCAGTTCAGGGGCAGGCTCTGAATGAACACCATAGAGGTGACTGCTGAAGATGAGGCAGAACCATAGCAAACTTGTGAAAAACTAAACCAATTCTTAAAGGCATAGTCTAAAGAGGAATATATAATTGCACCTCAGGGGCTTGACCTAGCCTGTCCCAAGCAGCGTCATTGATCTCAGCAGAAGTGCAAGCTGCAAGGAAGAGAGGAGTGGCTCAGGCGGTGGCCCAGGTAGCTGGTTGAGGGTAGAGGATCTCAGGGAGACCCTGCCTCACCGCGGCAGACTTGATTCAGAGCTAGGAGACCCTCTTCCAGAGCCTCTTTCAGAGCCACATCTCTGCTTTTGGAGTTGGCTTCAGAGTTTCAAGTTAGGGCAGAATTATGAAGTCTCATGAATACTTTTGACTTCTTCCAAGTAAATTGTCAACTTAGGGGGCCGGGCACGGTAGCTCATGCCTGTAATCCCAGCATTTTGGGAGGCCGAGGTGGGCGGGTCACCAGGTCAGGAGATCGAGACCATCCTGGCTAACACGGTGAAACCCCATCTCTACTAAAAATACAAAAAAATTAGCCGGACGTTGTGGCGGGCGCCTGTAGTCCCAGCTACTCGGGAGGCTGAGGCAGGAGAATGGCGTGAACCCGGGAGGCGGAGCTTGCAGTGAGCCGAGATGGCGCCACTGCACTCCAGCCTGGGCGACAGAGAGAGACTCCATCTCAAAAAAAAAATTGTCAACTTAGTTTACACCTGATAATGAGCAAAGACGAAGCAACCTAGATGAGGCCCCTAAGGCTGGTGGCTGATGCTACCTAATCTATGAAACATGGAAACTCTGCCTTCTCCTGCCCCTCCGGGGTTGCTCGGGGAGTCAAGTAGGCTAAAGGTTGTAAACGTGCTTTGTGAACAGCAAAGAATTAAAGCCTTTTAAAGGGGTATCCCATCTGACAGAAGGATCCATCCTAAAGTCAGTGCCAAAGGGGAAAATTACCTCAAAATTCCCTTTGAAGATCCCTTAGCAAGGGAATGTGGAGTGTCTTGTAGAACACATCTAGTTTTGTACAAGGCACACTGTAGATATGTGTGTAGAAATGTACAATGTACAGAGCATTGCACAGAAACAACCAAGGGTTCATATGGCACACTGTGCGGAAAACGTGTGCTGAGCATCCAAACGCCAGAATTACACTCAGCTCTCCAAAGGAGTCACTCCTCACCAACCATTCAGGAGGCAACAGAAGGAATAGCCGGTTCACCAGTCTCATCCTACTGCACCCTCTCTCCGAGATGACTGAGGGTGGCTGGAGTCTCATAAATCTCATAAATCACTGTACCTGTTTGAGCCCTTCTACATGTGACCCCTTCAACCCCACTGTGGGCTGCAGGGCTGAATACTGCATGTGTGTGTGTGCGCGCACACACACATGCACCCCCCCTACACATGCACCCCCTCACCCCCCGCACACACACACACTTTCGTCCCTGGGCTCCACGTTACAAATCAAGAATAAAGTTAGCATTGGGCTGTGGATTTGGAAAGTAATCCTCTACTATACTCCTGAGTAAACATCTGGTTTCAACTATGTAGGGTTACCGAGTAATTTGACAGATTGGGCAGCTAGGCAAAAAGAAAATTTTAAAAAGTATAATTTAATACCAGATTCATGATTTTTCCACGCTTTTCACACATCTGAGCGAGCTGGTTTTGCTCCCCGGTGTGAAGTGTCTCAAGTACTTCCTTAAGCTTTTCCAGGATATTTTCAGCCAGGATGTTTCCCTGCAATCCATTTGTTCCCCTGCCCTTCAAATAAATGTCCTAAAACACAGAGATCACATGAGTTTGTGGCAAATTCCTGAGGCCAAAGGCCACCTCATCTTTGGGGGAAGTTGAAATATGTCCCTTCCTGGTCACTAAAACACCATCTGGGAGGAGGAAAGAACTCACATTCCACCCTGGGGAAGGCTGACAAGACCTGGAGAGGGAAGTGACTGTGAGAACCCTGCACGATGACACTTCCAGGCTGGCCCTGCTGTGGGCCTGTTACCAGTATCTGTTGTGAAAGTCACTACAAACTCCATCAGGTGAAACTGGAATCTGCGTTCCTTCAGTCCGTTGAGTTTTGGTTAGGACCTACTCTGTCTTCCACAGAAAATCAGTCCAGTGGTAAGACAAATGCTCACAGTCAATGACTGCACAGTTGGATATGCCAGTGGAGTGCAGAGAACGAAGGACCAGGTCTCACTGTGTCTTTTATTTTCTGTATTTTGATGTTTTGGCACCTGGGGCCTGCCCTCCCAGGGTTAGCCAACTCCTAGACAGAGTAAAGGATCTCACCTGGGACTGTGCTTTTCAGATGCAAACCAACCAACCCAGATCCCACACCCCTAACCATCCAACCTTCTCACACGAAGGCCACTGTTCATCTGCCCTAATTACTAGAGAGCAAGGCACAGCTCCTATGCCTCAGAGCCCACTGAAATGATTCACACTAGCCAGTCTTTAGCCTGCTTACCCTCCCCTCCCCATTTCTTCCTGTGGAAACCACAGCAAAGGCCCTGGACCACAGTTCCCTGCCATTCCTTTTGCCTCCTGATCAACCCTGGGGCTTCCCCATGTGGCCCTGCGTGGTGGGGGGCTCCCTCCTCTTGGGAACTCTGAGTAACAAACTACCTTTTCAATGGCAATCATCTCCTGATCTTTTGGCCCCAACAGAACCAGTGCAGGGAAGTGATTTCTTTTCCCTGGTGCCTCGGAAATGAGAAAAGAACTTGTCTTGAAAAGAGGTGGACCTGGGTTTGAATTCCAGCATAACACTCACTACAGAATGCTGCTGGTGTATAAATCTTTTCCAGGATTCAGCAGAATGAATACTCCAGGGAAGATGAATGGGCCGGCGCCTGGGATCTGGGCCTTTTTTCTTTTCAAAGAAAACTGAAGAGCACTGAAAATGTCCCAGAGGGTCTGCCTTCAGAGCTGGGCACACCAGTCCTCTCCCTCCCTCCCTTCTCAAATCTCTGCCTCTACTCAATCAGTCCAAAGCTCTTTCCCGCCCTTCTAGGCCGCAGGTGCAGCCAGTATCCCAGCCAGCACTGTCCCTCTGCTCAATCCTCTGTGTTCTGTCAGGGTGAGGACGCACAGCTACTCCTGCTCAACCCTCTTGGGACCGCACCTGCACGACCTGCCCAACCCCCAAATCCAGGCTCAACAAAATTTCTGCGAAGACCTCCAGTGTACTTCCTGTGCCCTTTGCAGGTTCCTTATGGGCTCCTGGAGTCTGAGGAGCCTGTGTGTCTGTCACCTGGGAGCAGGAAAGCCAGAGAGCAGGGCAGGGGACAAGGACCACCTCCCTTACAAAGTGGAGCTTCAGAGGGTGCCATTATCTCTAGTTGCTTGGTGCATTAACTTAAAATCACAATAGAGAAATTAAGGTTGCCATGGACCTGCTCAGGGAGGGAAGATGAGGAAGGAGCTGTGCACGAGAAGCTCAGTCGTCGGAGAGGCAGCAAATGCCAGTAGCGTCTAAAACCAGTGGGTGAAGAATGGTGAGATAAACACATACTCAGAGCTATGGTGGTGACTGCAGGAAGAATGAGGTAGAAAAAGTTAGGAGAGATTGCCTCTGGAGAGTGGGACTAGGGGTGGGATGGCAGCATTGCTTTTCATTATAAACTCTTTTCTACACTATTTCTTTGATATGATTTAAAAATAAACATACAAATAAGTGAAAATTCCAGGTTGACAAAATGATCCATCCAAATGTGTGGTGCTTCTGAGCTGCTGCCCCTGTCTCTTCAGTCACCTCATGGCACCCCTCCCCCAAAAGCCAGGTGATGACCGCCTGCCTCTCTCCCTGCCCTCCAGCCCCTCAGGATTCCTCTGCCTGCAACCTATTCCTTCTAGATTTTCTTCCTTCCTTCCACAAATATCCAAAGGGCCTGGGGCAACACCAGTCATGATTCCTACAGTCCAGCTGGCGAAATGTTACACAAAGAATTTCCATGAGAGCATGTGACATTGTGCTTTCAGAAGTCAACGTTATGATGACCCTTTCCAGGTTAAAATATGTCACTAGCTCCCCTCTGCTTACAGGATAAAATGCAAAGCCCTTTGCTTGATGTGTAGGGCCTCCTGGAATATGTCCTACTTACCCTTCGGGTGGGTACCCTAAAGCCCCAGGTGTCTCCCACAGCACCTTATGCTCAAGCCTCTGTGATCTCTGGGCCAGGCCCTTAAGCACCTCCTTTCTTAGGCTCTCTTTCTCGGGCCTTGCTATCTGCCACTGTCTCTTCCTAGATTGCCCTCTCCATCAGCATCAGTCCTACTGTAGATTCTACGCAGCAGTGCCTCCCCTGTGGCCTTCCTGTCCCCTGCGGTGCATTGCAGACCTGCACTGTGGGGTCTCCCATTATATGTGTGGTCTATCTCTCCTTAAAGGGTGAAGTCTGAACCCTCATCAGCTCTGCTTCTCTGGTCTTCCACCACAGTGACAAGGCACCTAGCAAGTGCTAATAAATGGCCCTACCTACCCCAGCGCATACTGAACAAGCTGTTCTGTAAGAAAGTTAGTTCTCTCCAACCTTAGGCCACAATGTACATCCTCCTGTAGCTCCTCCCTGTGGGTCCCGATGGATCTTCTAAGCCTAAAGGAAAAGCCTGTCCTCCCCTCCTCCCCTGCCGATGCCCTCTCACAACCCTTCAGAGATGTGGGTCTGCCTTGCTGGTCTTCATTTTGGGGCCCAAAGTCCCCAGTTTTCTCATGGGCTAGAGTTCGAAGAGTGCAGACCAGAAAGAAGTCTGCTCCCTCGTGGAGTCAAAGGGCCCTGATTTTCCTCTTACTTTCCTACACACTGGACAACAGAACCATCCCTGGACCTGGGTGCAATTCTGGTAAACCAAGATCAGCTCCAGGCAGTGTTTGCAGAAGTTGTGGGAACAGGACAGCAGCAGTGCAGGCAACGTAAGCAGCTCCATGCACACGGGCAGGACAGTGCTGCACCCAGCGGCTCCATGGCTCTCAGGCTGCCGCCCTGGCCAGATGCTAGAACAGGCCTGAAACTGCTCTGGGAGCCACGTCACAATAGCGCCATGGCCAGGCCTGGCTTTCCTCCAGGGGATGAAGCAAGGAAGCTCCTTGAGTGCTTTGGGGGTGCCAGGACATGTCGGGGAGCCAGGCAGCCAAATCCAGCTGCAGCTCCTTTCTTTGCAGCTCGTGTGCCAAGATGGTTCTTAGATTTTTTAGACTCTTTTTTTTTTTGAGACGGAGTTTCACTCTTGTTGTCCAGGCGGGAGTGCAATGGCGTGATCTCGGCTCATGGCAACCTCTGCCTCCTGGGTTCAAGCAATTCTTCTGCCTCAGCCTCCCGAGTATCTGGGATTACAGGCATGTGCCACCATGCCCGGCTAATTTTGTATTTTTAGGAGAGACGAGGCTTCGCCATGTTGGTCAGGCTGGTCTTGAACTCCTGACCTCAGGTGATCTGCCCACCTCGGCCTCCCAAAGTGCTGGGATTACAGGCATGAGCCACCGTGCCTGGCCATTTTTTAGGCATTATATAAAACAAAAAGCGAAAAACAAAACAACAAAAACAAAGATATGCAACAGAGTCCACGCATGACCTGCAAAGTCTTAAGTGTTTACTTTCTGGCTCTTTACTGAAAGAGTCTGTGGTCCTGTGTAATTGAGAAGATGAACCTACTAAAATCCAGCTACTCCTAGGCACAGCATCCTGGCCTCAGGTTAGCAGGGAGGAGTTGGGGGATAGGGCCACCACCCCACCACAGCTGGACCATCTGAGGCAGGTAGCCCCTGGCCTCTCCTGTTCCTTCATTCACGTGTGTTGAACGAGGCCATCTCTCAGCCCTTCCTCTCTGATCCTGGGCATCGCCAGTCTGTGGACTCTGACTTGGCCTTTCCCAGCCCTCAGTGCCTGTCTCGTCTGCCTGCCTGGGGGTTCCTGGAGGATCAGCCAGTCCAAACAAGGGGCACTAGTTGAGCACCCATGTTGGGCCGGCATTGTCATGTGTTATCTCTTATTTCATCTCCACAGCCCTAAGAGGCTCAAGAAATTAGCTTTCATTAAGTCAGAGAAACTGAGGCACAGAGAGGTAGGATAACCTTTCCAAGGCTGCAATGTGTCACGTTCCATATGACTCTTTCTCTTTTCCTGGCAAGCTATGTTGCCTCACAGATGAGGTTGTCCTATAGATGTGAAGGTTCATGGTAAAATGTATGGGTGTGGCTGGGCGTGGCGGCTCATGCCTGTAATCCTAGCACTTTGGGAGGCCTAGGAGGGTGGATCACCTGAGGTCAGGAGTTCGGGACCAGCCTGGCCAGCCTGGTGAAACCCCGTTTCTACTAAAAATACAAAAATTAGCTGGGCCTGGTGGCGGGTGCCTGTAATCCCAGCTACTCAAGAGGCTGAGGCAGGAGAATCGCTTGAACCTGGGAGGCGGAGGTTGCCGTGGGCCGAGATCACGCCACTGCACTCCAGCCTGGGTGAAACAGCAAGACTCTGTATCAAACACACAAAAAAGCATGGGTGTGTTACACTGCTAGACATGCTCATGAGACCATGGGGAGCAGGGAGGAAGGAGTGAAAACCCACACCCCACACTCTCAGCCCCTATTCAGCATGCAGGCACCCAGCATCAAATATGTTCAAGACACAAGATGGGCCCTGGGGGGCTGAAGGTGCTGTGACTGCTCCTTGTTCATGATGGTGACAGCCACTCTTGGATGGCTCAGCACATATGAGTTCTCAGCATGCACTGTCCCAGTTACTTACCACAACACTCCTGTATAATCAGGTCCAAGTCATAAATAAGAAACAGGCTGGGCGCAGTAGCTCATGCCTGCACTCCCAGCACTTTGGGAGGCTGAGGCGGGAGGATTGCTTGAGCCCAGGAGATTGAGACTAGCCTGGGCAACATAGCAAGACCCTGTCTCTACACAAAATAAAATAATAATAAAAAAAGAAATAAGCAATATCCCTGCTCTTACAGAGCTCTCAGTCCAAAGGAGATGACAGATACAGAAGGAGAGTTGCAGGCATCCCAGCTGGCCCACCAGTCATGACATCCCTAACCATCTTCCATCAAGGCCAGAAACGCTGACTACTCCCCTCATCAGACTGACGTCAAGGGGTGGTCATGTGATATGCTTTTGTCCAATGAAACATGTTGAAGTCTGCTCAGAGGCTTCGAAGAAACTTTTTTGCACTCCTGAAAAAAGAAACATGCAAATGTCACCACACCTCCCCATATCTTTCCACATTGTGTGAAGACTCAAAAGCTGGAGTTGTAGCAGACGTTTTGTAACCATGAGAGAAACCACCAAGAGAAGCACAGATATGGACGCTGACATCAGTGAACTGCTGGACCCATGTCAATGCTCACTTCTCTCCAATCTATAGTTATGTGAGAACAACAAAGCCACTGCAAGCCAGGTTTGCAATCCTAACTGATAACGAAAAGGTAGGAAATATTATGAGCCATGGGAGATAAGAAGCTGTAAACATTTAGAGAATACAAGACTACTTGCAAGTGGAAACAGAAAGGATGGGGAAGGTGTGGCAGCCTCTGTCTGTTGCTGACTCTACTAGAGCCATTGCCTTCTTTTTTTTTTTTGATACTGAGTCTTCCTCTATTGCCCAGACTGGAGTGCAGTGGTGCAGTCTCGGCTCACTGCAACCTCTGCCTCTGGGTTCAAATAATTCTTGTGCCTCAGCCTCCTGAGTATCTGGGATTACAGGTGCCTGCCACCACACCTGGCTAATTTTTGTATTTTTAGTAGAGATGGGATTTCACCATGTTGGCCAGGCTGGAACTCCTGACCATAAGTGATCCACCCACCTTGGCCTCCCAAAGTGCTGTGATTACAGGCATGAGCCACTGCGCCCAGCTGCCTTCTGTCTTGCTAGGAGCACCCTGGCTGCTCTTAACTCCTGAGACAGGTCCATGATGGACGAGACCATTATGTAAAGGTCATCCCCCAGGCCAGATACTATCCCAGATACCCCAACATTTAGGGCAGGTTTGGCTACATGGACTAGTATTCGCCAATGAGATGTCAGGGGAATTTTGCTAGAAGGTTTGCTAGGAAATGCTTCCTTCTATAATAGAAAAGGAAAACTGCCCTTTTTTTTTTTTCCTGCTGCCTCTCCTTCTTTCTGCCTTGACTGCAGTTGTGTAACGACATGATCACGGCACTACTGCAGCTGTCTTGTGATCAAGAAGTAAAGCCCTGAAGGTCAGCAGAGATGCTGATCCAGACCATTGACCTTGACATCAGCGAGCTGCTGAAAGAACCTGGAACCACCTTGCTGGAGACTTCTGGTAAGATAAAAGTCTTTGTTACTTAAGCCACTATCAGTTGGGTGTTCTAATGCTCATTCTTGGCTTGTGCACAAGCCTTCCTGGAAGACTTGGCATTTGAGCTGAGGCTTGAAGGATGGGTGGTGCTTGGACATGCAAGTATGAAGGAGAGGACTGAGGAGAGGTGGATTCCAGGAAACCAACTGTTTGGAGCCAAGGCAAGGAGCTGGAAAATGTGAAGATAGTGAGTAGTCTGGTTTAACAAGAGTGTTCACAGTTTATTGGGCACTGAAGAAATTCAGTGTGTGTTTGATAGTTTGTAGGAAATGGGAAGCTGTGGGGCTGGGCTGGGGGCTGCCTGCAGGCAGGACCTGCAAAAACAGGCAGACAAGGGCCAAAGATGGCCTTTTGCTTTTAAGACTCAGGCACCTAATGACAGTGAAGACCAGCTCCTTTACAGAAACCCGGATCCCAGGAGCAGAGCCCAGGTTCAGATCTACAAGGTGGCAGACCCTCTTGTCACCCACCATCCACTGGCTGTGCTGTGTTTCTCAGCCTCCGCCAGGCTGTATGGTCCTTCTGGTCCTAGGACACAGAGCAGCAGGCGGGCAGTTAAGCTCCAGCCTCCTCTGTCCACTGTCCCCTGCACAGCAACCCCAGGCCTTGGGTTCTGGACCTGGGGAGAGCCACCTAGCCCACCCCGTGGGAATTCAAACAAGAAGCAGGCTATCGTTGGTTAAGCCACTGAGATTTAGGAATTGATCTGTTATCTTGGCACAGCCTAGCTTGGGGCTTTTCAAACTATCTATGGTAAAGGCCTAGTTCTTTTTAAAAATTTCTTTTTCTTTCTTTCTTCTTCTTCTTCTTCTTTTTTTTTTTGAGACAGAGTTTTGCTCTTGTCACTCAGGCTGGAATGCAATGGTGCGAGCTTGGCTCACTACAACCTCCACCTCCTGGGTTCAAGTGATTCTCCTGCCTCAGCCTCCCTAGTAGCTGGGATTACAGGCACCTGCTACCACGCCCAGCTGGTTTTTGTATTTTTAGTAGAGACGGGGTTTCACCATGTTGGCCAGGCTGGTCTTGAACTCCTGGCCTCAAGTGATCCATCCACCTTGGCTTCTCAAAGTGCTGAGATTATAGGCATGAGCCATGGTGCCTGGTCTCTTTTTAAAAATTTCTAATATAACACAGATCAACACTTTCATAAAGTAAAGATAAACTACTGGAAAAATATTTTTAAAAGACATCCAGAATACAAACCCAACTTTAATTATTCTATTCATCAGACACTGTCAGATTGGCATAGATTTTCTAAATCCTGACTCTTATTTTCTGCACCCCACTTTCCAAGTGGGGACCACTCTGGGAGCTGCACTGGCCAGGCCTGTCTCGTCCCACCCCTGTTTCCTCCGTCAGGCCTCTGTGTGTGGAGAACAGGCTGAGGGGTAATGGGAGTGGGATTCAGTCTGGGCTCTGCTCTTGGCAGTGTCAGCCCCAGCAGGCATTTCATTTGCCCCAAGACGAGGTATGAAGGGTATGTGGGAGTGTCTGGCAGGCAACTGGAGACTGTGACTGAAGATCTAGAGATAATTTAGAGGTCATTTATTGAACTGTTATTGGATGCGGGCATTGCATTCAGTATTCTGCAAACATCATCCCATTTAATCAGTAAGCAACAGTGCAAAGTAGGCACTATTGGGCAATGCCCTTTCTTCTCATTTAAAAATATTGTGGTAGACTGGGTGCAGTGGCTCACGCCTATAATCCCAGCACTTTTGGAGGCCGAGGAGGGAGGATCATGAGGTCAGGAGTTTGAGACCAGCCTGGCCAATGGAGTGAAACCCCATCTCTACTAAAAATACAAAAATTAGCCAGGGGTGGTCGTGGGCACCTGTAATCCCAGCTACTGCAGAGGCTGAGGCAGGAGAATTGCTTAAATCTGGGAGGAGGAGGTTGCAGTGAGCCACGATGGCGCCACTGCATTCCAGCCTGGGCGACAGGTTGGAGCAAGACTCCGTCTTGAAAAAAACAAACAAAAAATTTTGGTAAAATATGCATAACATAAAATGTACCATCCTCACCATTTTTAAGTGTCCAGATCAGTGGCATTAAATGCATTCACATGATTGTGCAACCAGCACCACCATTCATCTCCAGAACGTTTTTATTGGTTCAGTCCAAACTGAAACTCTGTCCCCATTGAACAACAACTCCCCATTCCCGCTCCCCATAGCTTCTGACAACCACCATTCTTGGCACTGCCTTTTACAGATGGAAATGAAACAGAGAGGGTACAGGAGGCAGCAGGACAGCCAGCCCTCATCCTGGTGGCCCTGGGGCAGGACAAGCTCCAGAGCCCTGTGCTTGGCTCTGGGTGGTGAATGCCAGCTCCCAGGCCACAGCGGCTGGGAGGGATGGGCACAGTGGGGTGACCCCTCCCCAGGAGGCAGTGAGGGGTGTGGGCAGCACTGACAGTTGGGCCAGGAGGAGGAGTAGGACCCAGAAAAGGGGTCAGACAGCCAGAGGGGCCAAGGGAGGAGAGCGGGCACTAAGTCTACACTGCTTCTGAGGTCAGAGGGAGCAGAGGACTTGGAACCTCAGACATGACCAGTGACTGGTTCCAGAGAGGCCAGATGCCTGGGGATTCAGGGACAAGGGCAAAGGCGGTGGCAGCGCAACCCAGGGAGGGGACACGCAGGCTGGCAGGGGGGCAAATGGGGGGGCAGAGAGGGGGAGGTCTGCCTCACGCCCCTGCGCCCCTGTCCAGAGGCCGCCCGACTTAAATGGAGGTGGACACTTTCCTGACTCTGTGGAACCTGTTCCATTCCTGCCTGTAGCTCATGATGCTGATGTGGTTTTGCCTCGTTGCAATTTTCTCCACACTGTAGAATCTCCTGTAGAATCTCCCTGTAGCAGATTCTCCTCCTCCTCTGCTCCCCTTGGACACCAGCGGGCTCTGCGGGTCTGGGGAAATCTTTGTCCTGAGCCACCCTTGCCTCCCAGGAGCCCGCAGTGTCTGGGGCAGCATGCTCACTGCAGGAAGTGAGTGCTGTCTGAGGAGAAGAATTTGCTAAGTTCTCAGACTAAGAGAAGGTCACTGGCCTGGGATCTGGGGAACTGCATGGAGAAGGTCCTCTGAAGTGGGCCAGGAGGACAGATGTCACCGGGGGAAAGGTGGAAACACAGCAGGAGTGAGGTCTCAGGGGTGAGGGGACTGTGCTGTGCGGGATGATGGGACATTGGCCCCCACTGTGAGGGACAAGCTGGACTCCAGCTGGGACCCATTTTGGTACCTATCAGACAAAGCCAGGGAAACCATGGGACTTGGAAGTGGGGAAAGAATGTGGAGGATGCGTCTTTAGACAGGCCCTGAGGGGTGTGGAGGGAAGTGGAAAGAGACCCAGAGACTGACCCAGGGTTGGAGACAGGGAGTTGGAGCTGAAAGACATTTGCCCAAGAATCTGTAGACAAATTGAATGGCTGGGGGTGTGGCCAGCTGACTTCACACAAAGAGAAAGATAAAAGTGATTTTCTTGGGGTCAAGAGAGGATGCCAAATTAGAAGACAGGTCTCTGAACTCCTGGAACCCGATCACCAGGATGTCTGTGGTTAAAAACCTCGGACAGAGCCATCCACTGCAGATGGTGGAATGGGAACAGGCTTAATGCCCGGGTTGCTCTCACCCCCGGCCCAGCTGGAGAGGGGCCCTCTGCATGTTTGGAAATGCTGGCCTCTAGGCACATTTCTATCCTTTAAAGAGAGAATACACACGTGTTCCAGCTTTGCTGGTGGTCCCTCCCCAGAGGCTCCACATCTCAACAGCCCAGACCCTGGGATGGGGAGCAGAGGACCTGGCCCAACCTGTAGGGCCACGGATGGTCTTGGGACCGTGGCACATTCTTGGAGGCCTGGCATGACTGAGATCAGGTATTTCACCTGCCTGGGGAGAGATGGGGCTTGAAGTCTACACTGAATTGGTTTAAAGAAAGAGAAGAAATGCGCTACTTCTTGCTCACCTGTTTGTGGACTGTTTAAAAAAGTGGGGGTTGGGGCTGTTTGAAATTTGCCAACAGAATGACTCACTGACTTTATTTCTACGCCAACCTCTCCCTACAGTCCGTGGACAAAGGATGATTTGGCTTTTCAGAATGAAAGGCCAGGAGTGCTAGTATCTATTGTTTCGTTGTCCAGAATTCTTGTCCCTCTATTTTCTGCATACAAATCCACAAGGCATGTCCCCTCCTCTGTGGAGCCTTCTCTGCCTTCCCAGAGGGCTCTTGGCCTCACATGACTGGTATGTTCCCGGTAAGAAGCCATCTGGCCTGGGGCTGTAGTCTGTTCCCAGAGCTTGCCTCCCCCCTTAGTTGAACTGCTGAGGAGCCGACGCAGCCCGCGGTCCATTTGTGTCCCTAAGCCCAGGAAGGACTCTAAGATGCCCCATAGTGAAGTGCTGAATGAATGGCTCCAGCGGGAAGGAACTTAGCTGGCTCTGTATTTCATTCAAATCTTGAGTCCATGGCTCTGATACAGTCCATTCTAAGGTACCGTTTCCCATTTGCCTGAGGATTATTTTACACGTGGGGTTTCTTCATGACTCAGTTTCTGGGCAGTAGCCAGCAGGCGCTCCGGGTTAGAATTCCTGTGGAGGAGGACTTCTGAGCGCCATTCTGACCTCCTGGCCTGCTCTGCGGAAGTCAGACAGGCTGAAATCTTTCTTAAGCTCTTTAATTAAATCAAGATTTTTTTTTGTTTTGGTCTTCAAATTAGTTTGCCAATGCCGATTGTCAAAACTTTAAACTGTTGACAAAAAAATAACTATGTGGCTATACCAGCTAAATCTCATCTGTGACTTTTAAATATAGAAAGCAGGAAGACAAACATCTGGTAATAGAGGTTGTGTTCTGAATGGGCGGTGTCCAAAAAAAAAAAAAAAAAAACCCAAAGAAGCATTAGTCAGAGTCTAGAAAAATAGTGTGTTACTTTTACCAAGTAATATTTAGAGACAGGACTGAGGAGGGAATGTAAGACATCTGTTAAAAAGCAGATTTTTTCCAAACACAGTCCTTTAGAAATTCTTAGGAAAAACATTTTAAATAAAAATAAATTTCAGTTCATTTAAAGATATTTTAGATTGTAAAAACAAAGCTCCTACTGTAAAAATATTACAACTCATAGAGGTTTGCTGAAGATTCAGAATCAACAAACATCAGAGCTCAGTTGTGAGCCAGAAAATTTTTTCTAACTTTAAAAAATAATACAGTTAATATGTCGGCACATTTGTGCCATAAAAATTCAAATGATAGTTAAAGCTCAAGTTCCCCTTGTATATAACAACCCTTCCCAGAGCCCTCCCCAGAGAAAACCACCATCATTATGTTACAGTAGGTAGTCAGGCAGACATGAGCAGGGCAGGAGAGGGCCTCCAGGGGTGGGAGGGAATGTCAGGCAACCATCAGGTGATGGTCAGGCGGTTATTTATTTATTTGAGACAGAGTCTCACTCTGTGTTGCCCAGGCTGGAGTGCAGTGGCGCGATCTCACCTCACTGCAACCTCCGCCTTCTGGGCTCAAGCGATTCTCCTGCCTCAGCTTCCCAAGTAGCTGGGACTACAACCGTGTGCCACTTCGCCTGGCTAATTTTTGTATTTTTAGTTGAGACGGGGTTTCACCATGTTGGCCAGGGTAGTCTTGAACTCCTGGTCTCAAGTGATCTGCCTGCCTTGGTCTTCCAAAGTGCTGGGATTACAGGCATAAGCCACCTTGCCCAGCCAAGAGATAGTTTAAATTTTAAAAAAAATTCTCTTATTTATTTCTTTTTCTTTCCCTCTCTGTTTCCCGCTTCCTACTTTGGCCTTCAGAAATGCAAATATAATCTTCACCTCCCCTCACCAGACACTACCTACAAGGCAAATTCATCTAACTATGTGCTCCAAGACAGTTGACAGTTGATTTGCAGACTGAAACATACCCCATGGAACTCTCACCTCCAGGGGACTGCCTCGGAAATTGTACCCATGCAGAGGGCATGTCAAAAGCATGCTGGTGTGGCCACGTTTACAACTTATTTTTGCCTAAGAAGGCGCCAACTCAACTGTTGGATAGATAAGGCACTAAACTAGCATTGGGACCCCCTGCCCATGCACACTTCATCCCCTACGTTTCTTTTTTTTTTTTTTTGAGACAGAGTCTCACTCTGTCGCCCAGGCTGGAGTGCAGAGGCGTGATCTCAGCTCACTGCAACCTCCGCCTCCTGGGTCCCGGTTCAAGCAATTCTCCTGCCTCAGCCTCCCAAGTAGCTGGGATTACAAGAACATACCACCATGCCTAGCTAATTTTTGTATTTTTAGTAGAGACGGGGTTTTACCATGTTGGTCAGGCTGGTCTTGAATTCCTGACCTTGTGATCCGCCCGCCTCGGCCTCCCAAAGTGTTGGGATTACAGGCATGAGCCACTGCGCCCGGCCCACCGCCTACCTTATAAAAGTTTTCTGCTCCAAAAGTGAAGCAGCACATTTAAAGTCACGGCGCCTTGTGCCTCTTTCCATAAGCTAGCTTTGGAATAAATTCACTTGTTTTGTACCAGATCTCACTTTGTTAATTGGACACTGTGTGTGGCAAGCAACTAACCTGCTTTTTAGTTATGATTATGCCTCCTTCCTCTCCCTTCCCCACCTCCAGGCAACCACAGATCAGCTATCTGTCACTACAGATTACTTTGCATTTTCTAGAGTTTCATATAAATGAAATCACACAGTATATAATTCTTTTTTTGTCTAGAGTCTTTCACTCAGCATAATTAGGTTGAAATTCATTCCTGTTGTATGTATCAATAACTTATTCTTTTTAAATTGCTAGATAGTATTTCACCTATTTTTATAACCACAATGAGTTTATCTGTTCACCTGTTGATGGACGTTTGTGTTATTTCCAGTTTTTGGCTATTCCACATAAAGCTGCTGTGAACACTCATGTACAAGTCTTTGTAGGGATATATGTATTTTTTTTCTCTTGGGTAAATGCCTAGGAGTGGAATTGTTATTGGAAAGGGATCCTGATCCAGACCCCAAGAAAGGGTTCTTGGATCTCTCGCAAGAAAGAATTCGAGGTCAGTGCATAGAGTAAAGTGAAAGCAAGTTTATTAAGAAAGTAATGGAATAAAAGAATGGCTACTCTATAGGCAGAGCAGCCCTGAGGGCTGCTGGTTGCCCATTTTTACGATTATTTCTTGATGATATGCTAAACAAGGGGTGGACTATTCATGCCACCCCTTTTTAGACCATATAGAGTAACTTTCTGACGTTGCCATGGCATTTGTAAACTGTCATGGCGTTGGTGGGAGTGTAGCAGTGAGGGCGACCAGAGATCACTCTTGTTGCCATCTTGATTTGGTGTTTTAGCCAGCTTCTTTACTGCAGCCTGTTTTATCAGCAAGGTCTTTATGACCTGTATTTTGTGCCTACCTCCTATCCCATCCTGTGACTTAGAATGCCTTAACCTCCTGGGAATGCAGCCCAGTAGGTCTCAGCCTCATTTTACCCAGTTCCTATTCAAGATGGAGTTGGCTCTGGTTCAAATGCCTCTGACAGAATGGCTGGATCATATAAGGTATGGCCAAACCATTTTCTAAATGGATTGGGCCATTTTATATTCCCACTGGAAGTGGATGAGAGTTTCCGTTTCATTATATCCTCATCAACACTTGGTATGGTTGGTCTTTTAAATTTTAACCATTCTAAAGTGTGTATTTCTCTAAAGCTAATGACGTTTTAATTTGCATTTCTCTAATGACTAATAGTGCATATTTTCATGTGTTTATTTATCAACTGTATATCTTTGTTGGTCTATTCAAATCTTTTGGACTCTTAAAAGTTTGGGCTGCTCTTTTTTTCTTACTGTTGAATTTTGAGAGCTTTCATATAGTCTGGATGCAAGTCCTTTAACAGATATATGCTTTGCAAAGATTCTTTCCTAGTCTGTGGATTGTCTTCTCGTTCTTCTCATAGAGCAGTTAAGTTTTTTTGTTTTTGTTTTTGTTTTCATTCTCTCTCAGTGTCTTTTGAGGAACAAACTTTAAATTTTGATGTAGTTCAATTTACCAACCTGTTCTTATGGATTGTACTTTTGGTGTTGTATCTCACAAATCTTGAGCTAACCCAAGGCCACACATGTTTCTCTCATGTCTTCTTCTAAAAATTTTATAATTTTAGATTTTACATTTAGGTTTATGATCCTTTTTGAGTTGATTTTTTAATATGGTGAACGATATACATCCAAGTTCTTTTATATATCTATAAATGTCTAATTGTCCCAGCACCATTTGTTGAAAGACTATCTTTTCTCAGACAGGTGAGGTGGCTCACGATTGTAATACCAGCACTTTGGGAGGCCAACGTGGGAGGATGGTTGAGGGCAGGAGTTTAAGCCCAGCCCAGTCAACACAGTGAGACCCTCATATCTGCAAACAAAACAAAACAAAAAATCACTATCCTTTCTCTACTCCTTTGCCTTTGTACCTTTGTCAAAAATCATGTGTCCATATATGCATGGGTCTTTTTCTAGAATCCTTATTCTGTTCCATTAATCTATCTATATACCAAAACCACTCAGTATTGATTACTGTAGTTTTATAATAGTTCTTGAAATCAGGTAGTGTTAGCCCTCCAATTTTGTTCTTTTTCAAAGTTGTCTTGGTCATTCTAAATCCTTTGCCTTTCCACATGAACTTTAGAATTAGCTTGTCAATTTCTACAAGAAAAGCCAGCTTGAATTTTGATTAGCATTGCAATGAATACATAGGTCAATTATGGGGGGAAGTTGACATTCTAACAATCTTGAATCCTCTGACTCATGGACAAGGTGTATGTCTCCATTTATTTAGGTCAGTTTAATTTCTTTCAGCAGTATTTTGTAGTTTTCAGTGTATGGATGTAGTGAGTTGAATCATAGCCCCTGCCCCAAAGATATGCCCATGTCTTAATACCCAGGGTCTGAGAATATGACCTTATTTGGAAAAAGAACTCTGCAGATACAGTTAAATGTCTCAAGATGCAGAGCTCACCCAGAATTCTCCAGATGGGCTCTAAATCCAAAGACATGTTTTTGTAAGAGAGATACAGAGGAGAAAGACAGAGGGAGGAGAAGATGACGTGAAGATGGAGGCAGAGATTGGAATGATGGGGCTACAAGCCAAAAAATACCAAGGAACATCTGAAGCCAACAGAAGCAGGAAGAGGCAAAGAACAGACTGTTCCTTAGAGCTTTTGCAAGTACTGCAGCCCTACCAACACCTTGATGTCAGACAGACTTCTGGACTCCAGCACTGTGAGAGAATAAACTGTTGTTTTAAGCCACCCAGTTGGTGGTAATTTGTTATGACTGCCCTAGGAAATGAATAAAACAGGTCTTTCACATTTTCTGGCAGATTTATCCCTAGTATTTTATCTTTTTGATGCTATGGTAAAGGACATTGT
The DNA here is from genome assembly GCF_029289425.2 of Pan paniscus. Lineage (NCBI taxonomy): Eukaryota > Metazoa > Chordata > Mammalia > Primates > Hominidae > Pan > Pan paniscus. The sequence continues at coordinate 45,301,639 of NC_073260.2, forward strand.
TTTGTCAATTTCAATCTTGGATTGTTCATTGCCAGTTTATAGAAACACAGTTGATTTTTGTATGTTGACCTTGTATCCCTCTGCTTTGCTAAGCTCACTCATTTGACTTAGTAGCTTTGTTTTTCTAGAACCCATCAGGTTTTCCACATAGACAATCATGTTTGAGAATAAAAATGGTTTTACTTTCCATTCTCCGTGTCTTTTATTTCTTTTCTTGCCTGATTGTGTTAGCAGTGGCAAATCTGTACAGGTCCGCAGCAACCTCATTTCTTGCCTCCTCAGAAGAACTTGTGTGAGGGGCATAAAGCAGAATGAGAGACGGAGGCAAGTTTTAGAGCAGGAGAGAAAGTTTATTAAAAAGCTTTAGAGCAGGAATGAAAAGAAGTACACTTGGAAGAGGGCCAGGCGGGCGACTTGAGAGATTCAAGTGCACAGTTTGACCTTTGACTTAGGGTTTTATACATTGGCATACTTGCGGGGTTGTGCATTGCTTCTCCCCTGATTCTTCCCTTGGGGTGGGCTGTCTGCATGTGCATTGGCCTGCTAGCGCTTGGGAGAGGCCGCATGTGCAGTGTGTTTACTAGAGTCTATACATGCTCACTTCAGGTGTTTTTCCTCTACCAGTCTAGCATTCCTAGAGGAAGGTCATATACCAGTTAAACTCCACCATTTTGCCTCTTAGTGCACATGCTTGAGCCCACTCATCCAACTCTTGAGATCTTATTGGGAAGCTGCTGATCACCAGTTTTAGGTGTTTCTATCTATTGGGAAACTGTCTTTCCCTGGCACTGGCTGCAACCAATAATTATTTCAGAAAGACAGTTTAATAACTGCCTGGCCATCACCTGATGGTCGCCTGGCATTCCCGGTGGGAGTGCCTCTCCTGCCCTGCTCATGTCTGACTGGCTACCCACTGTAACAACTGCACTAGTGAGAACCTCCAGTGCAATGCTGAATAGGAGTGGCAAGAGCATGCATTTTGGAACTGCTCCTGATCCTATGGGATCAGCGTCCAGCCTTTCATCATTACTAGGTACAATGGTGCCTGTAGGTTTTCTGTAGCTGTCCTTTACCAGATTGAGAAAGTTCGTATTACCAACTTGCTAAGAATTTTTATCAAGAATCTTGTTGGATTTCATCAAATGCTTTTTCTGCATCTTAAGATGATCACATTTTTGTTTTCTCAGATTTGTTAACATGATAATTTTCTCATGAATGAAGTGCTCATCTGAATACTCCAAGGTGTCTCTCTGCAGATCCTTGGGAGTTTCTGCCAGTGTGTCTCTCTCCTCTCTAGACTCTGCTCCATCAACTTAAGCTGCCTTGGTCTCCCAGGCCCTCAGCTCCATCTTCTCAAGTGCAGGAATCTTCCAGGCTCTGCCTCTGTTCTCTCTTTGCCACAGTCTGGAAGCTCTCTCAGGGTGGTAAAGCTGTGGTGATTGTGCAGTTCACAGTGTTTTTTCTCATCTCTCAGGGATCACTGTCTTTCATTGCCTGAGGTCCAGTGTCTTATATACTATTGCTTTTGTCATTGTGTGTGTTTGCTTGTTTCAGGAGGGAGGCTAAGTCCAGTTCCTGTTACTCCATCTTGGCTGGAAGGGGAGGTCATATATAGTTTATGTAAGTTTTTTCAAAATGATGTTATACATATTGCTGTTTTCTAGCTTTGTATTATGGAAAATTTCAAATGTATTCAAACATAGAGAAAATAGAATAACGAATCCCAATGTATTCATCACCCAGCTTTAACAATGATAAATCGATGGCCAACCTTGTTTCATCTATAATTCAGTTCACTTCTCTGCCTATGTCCTTATCTCATGAGGACACTTCCCCCTACCAATTTTGAAACAAATTGCCCACACTGCATCACTGTATTTGCAAATAACTCTGTATCTTTAAAATTTATAACTTTTAAAAGCAAATGATCGGCTGGGTGCGATGGCTCATGCTTGTAATCCCAGCATTTTGGGCTGCCGAGGGTGGCAGATCACTTGAGGTCAAGAGTTTGATACCAGCCTGGCCAACATGGTGAAACCCCATCTCAACTAAAAATACAAAAATTATCTGGGCATGGTGGTGTGTGCCTGTAATCCCAGCTACTCAGGAGGCTGAGGCAGGAGAATTGCTTGAACTTGGGAAGCAGAGGTTGCAGTGAGCCAAGCTGTGCGCCAGTAAGGACCAAGATCGCGCCACTGCACTCCAGCACAGAGTGAGACTTCATCTCAAAAACAAACAAACAAGAGCAAATGATTATCATTCTTTAATATAATAAAATATCTAGCTGTTGGCATTGCTGTTTTACAATAGTTTATTCATATCAGGATCCTAACCAGGTCTACACATTGTATTTGGCGGATAGCTCCTTTTCAATTATTGATTCCTTCCTAGTCTCTCCCTTGTAATTTATTTATTGAAGAACGCAGGTCATTTGTCCTGTAAAGCTTCTTAGAGAATGGTTATTCTGGTTGCATCTCCATGTTGTCTTCAAAGTGATTCTCTGTCCTCTGTTAAACTTACAGTTAGATGTGATTCAGTTTCCAGTTTTGGGTGAATATTTCAGAGGCTGTCATGTATAGTACCATCAGAAGTTTGTAATGTATTATTGTATCTCTCTCTCTCTTTTTTTTTTGAGACAGAGTTTTTCGCTCTTATTGCCCAGGCTAGAGTGCAGTGGTGCAATCTCAGCTCACTGCAACTTCCGCCTTCTGGTTTCAAGCAATTCTCCTGCCTCAGCCTCCCAAGTCGCTGGGATTATAGGCACCCGCCACTACGCCTAGCTAATTTTTTTGTATTTTTAGTAGAAACAGGGTTTCACCATGTTGGTCAGGCTGGTCTGGAACTGCTGACCTTGTGATCCACCCACCTTGGCCCCCCAAAGTGCTGGGTTTACAGGCTTGAGCCACCGTGCCCGGCATTGTATCTCTTTTGTAGTGTTCTAGTAGCATCCTGTGCACACTCCCGCCATAGTACAGTCATGCACCTCATATTTGTCAGCTCAGGCTACCCCAGCAAAATACCACAGACTGAGTGGCTTAAACAACAGAAATTTTATTCTCACAGTTCTAGAGGATTAAAGTCCCAGAGCAAGATCCGGCAGGGTTAATTCCTGGGGAGGGCTGTCTTCTTGTCTTGTAAATGTCCACCTTCTTGTGTCCTCACATGGTGGAGAAAGACCTCTGGTATCTTTCTCGTCTTATAAAGGCACCAGCCCTATCAGATTACGAGCCCACCCTCGCTTTATGAGCTCATTTAACCATAATCACTTCTTCATAGGCCCCATCTCCAAATATAGTCACATGGAGTTTGGGGTTTCAACACATACATTTTGTGGAGACACAAACATTCAGTCTAATATATACCTTAAAACTTTCTTAAAAATAAACTTTTAAAAATAATATTTGCAGGTTAAGAAAAGTTGCAAAGATTGTACAGAGAATCACTCTATACTCCTGACCCAGTTTCCCTATTATTAACATTCTATATCACCATGGTACCTGTATCACAACTAAGAAACCAACATTGGCACATTGTTATTAGCTACACGTGATGCTTTATTTAGATTTCGTCAATTTTTCCTCAATGTCTTTTTTCTGTTCCAGGATCCAATCTAAGATACCACATTACATTTATTCATTCTGTCTCCTTAGCCTTCTCTGGTCTATGACAGTTTCTCAGACTTCCCTTGTCCTTGATCACCTTGGTAGTTTTGAGAAGAACTTCCCAGACATTTTGCAGAATGTCCTTCAATTTGGGGTTGACTGATGTTTTTCTCACAGTTAGTCTGGGATTACGGGTTTGGAGAGGGAGTCTGCAGAAGTAAAGTGGCATTCTCATCACAATATATCATGGATACATGCTATCGACATGACATTACTGAGGACGTTAACCTTGATCATATGGCTGAGGTAGGGTTTGTCAGGTTTTTTTCACTGTAAACTTATTCTCTGTCCCCACAACCTCACTTCAATACTCTATTTTTTGGAAGCAAGTTACTAAGTGCGTCCCCCATTTGGGTAGGGCGGAGAGGGAATTAGCTACATAAATTAATACAGAATTATTCTGTCCAGGCAATTTATCTAATCTCCCGCACTTATTTCATGTTGAAACATTTATTTATATCTATATGGAGCCATTGATATTTACGTTACACCTTTTGTATAGCTCATGCACCATACAAAAACAAGTAGTGAGCTAGATTGGCCTGCAGGCCATAGTTTTCTGATCCCTAGTCTAGAAGACTCCTCAGGAAGGACTCATTTGAACAATATTCAATTAAGTTATTCTACTGTATAAGTCCATTCTCACACTGCTATAAAGAACTACCTGAGACTGGATAATTTATGAAAAAAAGAGGTTTAATTGACTCACAGTTCTGCAGGCTGTATAGGAAGCATGGCTGGGAGGCCTCAGGAAACTTACAGTCATGGCCAAAGGCAAAGGGGAAGAGAGCACGTCTTAACATGTCAGAGCAGGAGAGAGAGAGAGCCAAGGGGGAGGTGCTACGCAGTTTCAAACAACCAAATCTCGTGAGAACTGACTATAATGAACACAGCAAGTGGAACATCCGCCCCCATGATTCAGTCACCTCCCATCAGGCCCCTCCTCCAACACATGGGGATTACAATTTGACATGAGATTTGGGTGGGGACACAGAGCCAAACTATATCATCCATGTTCATGTAAGTTTGTGGTCTTTACATATAAAAGGGTTGCACTGGCTGAATAGAAAATCTCTTTTCCATTTCTGTAAAGAAAGACTATTGGGGCCGAGGCAGGTGGATTACGAGGTCAGGAGATCGAGACCATCCTGGCTAACACGGTGAAACCCCGTCTCTATTAAAAAATATTAAAAAAAATTAGCTGGGCATAGTGGCGGGCACCTGTAGTCCCAGCTACTCTGGAGGCTGAAGCAGGAGAATGGCATGAACCTGGGAGGCAGAGCTTGCAGTGAGCTGAGATCATGCCACTGCACTCCAGCCTGGGAGACAGAGCAGACTCCGTCAAAAAAAAAAAAAAAAAAAAAAAAAAAAAGAAAGAAAGACTATTGGAATTTTTACAGAAATTGCATTTATTCTGTAGATTACGTTGGATAATATTTACATCTTAACAAGATACTTGTATCAGTCTGTTCTCACATTGCTATAAATAAATAAATAACTGAGACTGGGTAATTTATAACAAAAGAGGTTTAAGTGGCTCCTAGTTCCACAGGTTGTACAGAAAGCATGACAGCATTTGCTTCTGAGGAGGCCTTGGGGAGCTTTTACTTATGGCAGAAGACAAAGCTGGAGCAGGAGGAAGAGAGAGAAGAGGGAGGTACTACACATTTTTAAACAACCAGATCTTGTGAGAACTCACTCACTGTAGAGTACTGAGGCTGGGATGGTGCTAAACCATTCATGAGAACTCTGCCCCTCATGATCCAATATCTCCTGCTAGGCCCCACTTCCAACACTGGGGATTACAATTCAAGATGAGATTTTGGTGAGAACAACATCCAAACTATATCATTTCACCCCTGGCCCCTCCAAATCTCATGTCCTACTCACATTGGAAAATACAATCATGCCTTCCCAACAGTCCCCCAGAGTCTAAACTTATTCCAGCATTAACTCAAAAGTCAAAGTCCAAAATCTCATCTGAGACAAGGCTAGTCCCTTCTACCTATAAGCCTGTAAAATAAAGACCAAGTGAGTTACTTCCAAGATACAGTGGGGGTACAGGCATTGGGTAAATACTCATGTTCCAAAATGAGAAATTGGCCAAAAGAAAGGGTCTCCGGGCCATGTGCAAGTCTAAAACCCAGAAGGGCAATCATTAATCTTAAAGCTCCAAAATAATCTCTTTTGACTCTGTGTCTCAACTCCAGGGCACACTGGTATAAGGGTAGACTCCCAATGCCTTGGGAAGCTCCACCTGTGTGGCTTTGCGGGGGTCAGCCCCCATGGCTACTCTCACAGGCTGGTGTTGAGTGCTTGCAGCTTTTCCAGGCATATAGTGCAAGCTGTCAGTGGCTCTACCATTCTGGGTTTGGAGGATGGTGGCCCTCTTCTCACAGCTCCACTAGGCAGTGCCCCAGTAAGGACTCTGTGTGGGGGCCGCAACTCCACATTTCTCCTCTGCACTTCCCTAGTAGAGGTTCTCCATGAGTGCTATGCCCCTGCAGCTGGCTTCTGCCTGACCATCCAGGCTTTTCCATACATCCTCTGAAATCTAGGTGGAGACTCCCAAGACTCAACTCTTGCACTTTGTGAACCCACATGCTTAACACCAAGTAGAAGCCACCAAGGCTTATGGTTTGCATCCTCTGAAGCAGCAGCCAGAGCTGTACCTGGGCTCCTTTGAGCCATGGTTGGAGTTGGAGTGGCTGGGATGCAGGGAGCAGTGTCCTGAGGCTGTGCAGGACATTGGGACCCTGGGCCTGGCCCACAAAACCATTCAGTCCTCCTAGGCCTCCCAGCCTGTGATGGGTGGGGCTGCCACAAAGTTCTCTGAAGTGCCTTTAAGGGCTCTTCCCCATTGTCTCTGTTATTAGCATTTGGCTTCTTTTTACTTTTGCAAATTTCTGTAGCCTGCTTGAATTCCTCCCCTGAAAATGAGATTTTCTTTTCTACCAGATGGCCAGGCTGCAAATTTTCCAAAATTTTTTGCTTTGCTTCCCTTTTAAATATGAGTTTCAGTTTCAGATCATTTCTTTGCTCACACATATGAACATAGGTTCTTAGAAGCATCCAGGTACCATCTTGAATGCTTTGCTGCTTAGAAATTTCTTCCAAGGCTGGGCGTTGTGGCTCACGCCTATAATCCCAGCACTTTGGGAGGCCAAGGCAGGTGGATCACTTGAGGTCAATTCGAGACCAGCCTGGCCAATATGGCAAAACCCCGTCTCTACTAAAAATACAAAAATTAGCTGGGTATGGTGGTGCATGCCTGTAATCACAGCTACTCGGGAGGCTGAGGCATGAGAATCGCTTGAACCTGGGAGGCAGAGGCTGCAGTGAGCTGAGATCCACTCCAGCCTGGGTGACAGAGTGAGACTCTGTCTCAAAAAAAAAAAAAGTTCTTCCACCAGATAACCTAAATCATCACTCTCAAGTTTAAAGTTCCACAGATCCCTAGAGCAGGAGCACAGTACAGCCAAGTTCTTTGCTAAAGCATAGCAAAAGTGACCTTTACTCCAGTTCCCAATAACTTCCTTATTCCTGTATGAGACCTCCTCTGCCTGGACTTCATTTTCCATATCACTATCAGCATTGTGGTTGCAACAATTTCACAAGTCTCTAGGATGTTACAAATTTTCCCTCATCTTCCTTTCTTCTTCTGGGCCCTCCACATTCTTCCAACCTCTGCCTGTTACACAATTCCTAAGCTGCTTCCATGTTTTCAGGTACCTTTATAGCAATGCCACACTTTTCAATACCAATTTTCTGTATCAGCCTGTTCTTGCATTGCTATAACGAAATACATGAGACTGGGTAATTTATGAGAAAAGAGGTTTAATTGGTTTACAGTTCCACAGGCTATATAGAAAGCATGGCAGCATCTGCTTCTGGACAGGCCTCAGGGAGCTTTTATTCATGGTGGAAGGCAAAGCTAGAGCAGGTATCTTCACATGGCCAGAGCAGGAGGAACAGAGAGAGGGAGACAGTGCTATATACTTATAAACAACCAGATCTCGTGAGCACTCACTCACTATATGGTACCAAGGGGGCATGGTGCTAAACCATTCATGAGAACTCTGCCCACCGTGATCCAATCTCCTCCCATCAGGCTCCACCTACAACACTAGGGGTTACATTTCTACATGAGATTTGGGCAGGGAGAACATTCAAACTATATTAACACTTGAGTATCTGAAATCATCGTCCTCTGGCCTAGTGTTGCTTTTGAAAAGTCTGATGTCAGTCTGGTATCATTTCCCTTATAAATGACTTGGTCTTTTTCTCTCTGATTGTCCAAAGGTTTTTTTTTTTCTTCTCCCCTTTAAAATCCAACAATTTTACTAGAACATTTCTCATTGTTGGCCAGCTGGGTTGATTTTCCCATGTAAATGGAGTAACTTTTCAGTATACAGTTTTAAGTCTTCTTTTATTGAACAACACTTTTTGTTGCATTATAGCTTTTTAACACTTATTTTTTTCATTATTTTTCTTGTTTAGATACTCCTATTATACTTATGTTGAATCTTGTTTGCATGTCTTCTATATCTATCACTTTTTCTCAAATCTTTTAAATCTTTCCTTATTAAAAAAATGTTTTTTTTCTTCTCCCCTCTTGGTTTTCTTGTAGACTTATTTCTCTTGAAGACTTATTTGCCCATTTAGTTTAATCTTCCGCTTCTGAAAGTTTCTCTTTTCATTTCTAATTCTTTAATTCATCATCTCTTTTTTCAGATCTTCCTTTTATCAAATCATCTCATCTGAGTTTTCAAATTCTAAATTTTGCTGTTCTATCTATAATCTCTTAATTTTTAGATGAATGAAAAGTCTGGCATGAGGAGTAACTGCTTGAGCTAAAGCCAACCCAATTTTCTTAATTTTTAGAGCTCATTTTGAAGTGTTGGGTAATGGTAATAGTCTTTATTTTGTGAGCACATACTTCTGGCACACTTTCATTATGTATAGGGATGTCATTCTGCACATTAATTCATCAATTTTTTACTCTTTAAATAATTTTATATGGTATTAAACTGTGGTCCTCTACTATTGCTCATACGATTTGAATTGGGACAGAACTGCTTTCCTAACTTCATGGCTTAAGGGCTTCTTTCTCTGTGGTTTTTGAAATAATGAAAAAGATGAACTCCAACTTGCTATTCCTCTTCCTACTTTTAAATAGTCTTTCTAATTCCTTTGCCCTAAATTTCTCCCTCTTCTTCAAATTGAGTTCTATTTCCAGCAGAACTCAACTATCTCCTTCGTTGGAGGCTTTCCTGGAAAGGAGCTTTGGCTTATTGGTTTTGAGCATTTATAGAGCTCATATACACTGTCAGGAATAATTGAGGGACCCAAGACCCTTTCAAGGTGTCTGAAAAATTAAAACTGTTTTCATTCTAATACTAAGATGTTATGTGCATTTTTCACTCATGAATGTACAGTGGGAATTTCCAGAGATTATATGATTTGTAATACTATAACATAGATTATTGTATCAGAAGCAGCTATGAGAATCTAGCTGTCTTCTATTAAGTCAGATCTTAAAGAAGCCTGCCTTGGCCTCCCAAAGTGCTGGGATTACAGGCGTGAGCCACCGTGCCCAGCTTAATTTTCTATTCTTAGGAGAGATGGGGCTTTGCCATGTTGGTCAGGCTGGTCTCAAACTCCTGACCTCAGGTGATCCACCTGCCTTGGCCTCTCAAAGTGCTGAGATTACAGGTGTGAGCCACAGCACCCGGACTGAAGATTATTGTTAAAATGTCAAAACTACCCAATGTGATCTACAGATTCACTGAAATCTATCTCAAAAACCCAGTGTTTTTTTTGTAGAAATAAAAAAGCTCACTCTAAAATTCATATGGAATCTCAAAGGACCTTTAATAGCCAAAACAACATTGAAAAAGAACAGAGCTGGATAACTCACACTTCCTGATTTCAAAATTTACTACAAAGCTATTTTAATCCAAACAGTATGGCACTGGCAAAAAGACAGACATATAAACCAATGAGATAAAATAGAGAGCCCAGAAATAGCTCTTGCATATATGGTCAAATTACTTTTTTTTTTTTTTTGAGTTGGAGTCTTGCTCTGTTGCCCAGGCTCGAGTGCAGTGGCCCGATTTTGGCTCACTGCAACCTCTGCCTCCCAGGTTCAAGTGATTCTTGTGCCTCAGTCTCCCAAGTAGCTGGAAATACAGGTGCATGCCACCATACCCAGCTAATTTTTGTATTTTTAGTAGAGATGGGGTTTGGGGTTTGGTTATGTTGGCCAGGCTGGTCTTGAACTCCTGGCCTCAACTGATCCACCTGCCTCAGCCTCCCAAAATGCTGGGATTACAGGGGAATGAGCCGCTGTGCCTGGTCACCTTTTCTTTTTCTTTCTTTCTTTCTTTTTTTTTTTTTTGAGAGAGGGTCTCCTTAGGTTGTCCAGGCTGGTTTTGAACTCCTGGGCTCCAGCAATCTTCCTGCCTCAGCTTCCCTAGAAGCTGGGATTACATGCCCATACCACCACATCTAGTCTCAAATAGCTTTTGATAAGGGTGCCAAGACCTTACAGTCCTTTTCAACAACGAGTAGTGCTGGGAAAACTGGATATCCACATGCAGAATAATGTGGTTGGACCCTTACCTAATGTCACGTAAAAAAATGAACTCCAAATGGATGAAAGACCTAAATGTAAAACCTAAAGCAATAAAACTATTAGGGAAAAAAATGGCAAAAATTTCACAACATTGGATTTGGCAGTGATTTCTTGGAAATGGCAACAAAAGGGAAATAGAAAATTCGACTTCATGAAAATTAAAAAATTTTGTGCATCAAAAGACACAGTCAACAGAGTAAAAAAGCAACCCATAGGATGGGAGAAAATATTTGCAAATCATATCTTTAATAAAGATTTAATATCCAGAATATGTAGAGAACTAAAACTCAACAACAAAATACAAACCAACTGAAAAATGAGCAAAGGACTTGAATAGACATTTCTCCAAAGAAGATACATGAAAAGGCAATAGGCACATGAAAAGATGCTCAATATCACTAGTCATTAGGGGAATGCAAATCAAAACTACAATGAGAAACCACTTCATATCCATGAGGAAGGCTATTATCAAAAATACCCAGAAAATAACAAGTGTTGGCAAGGATGTGGAGAAACTGAAACCCTAGTGCACTGTTGGTGGGAATATACAATGGTACAACCACTGTGGAAAACAGTGTAGTGGTTCCTCAAAAATTTAAACACAGGATTACCACATGATCCAGCAATTCCACTTATGGCTGTGTACCCAAAGGAATTAAAAGTAGAGTCTTGAAGAGATATTTGTATACCTATGTTCACAGCAGCATAATTCACAATAGCTCGAACATAAGCAACCCAAGTGTCTATTGAAAGATGAATGGATAAGCAAAATGTGGTATATACATACAATGGAATGTTATTCCACTTTAAAGGGGAAGGAAACTGCATTATACTACAACGGGGATGGATCCTGAAGACATTTTGCTAAGTGAAATAAACCAGTCACAAAAGACAAATACTGTATTATTCCACTTATATAAAGTATTTAGAGTAGTTAAAATGAGAGACACAAAAAGAATGGTGTCACCAGGGGCTGGCATGTTGGAGGATGGGGGAGTTCTTGTTTAATAGGTACAGCATTTCAGTTTTACAAAATGATGAGTTAAATAGATGGATAGTGGTAATGGCTGTACAACATTTATGAATGTATTCAATAACACTGGACTATATACTCAAACATGAATAAAATGATAAATTTTATTATATATATTTTACTACAGTAAAAAAAATTGAAAAATACATGAACAAGCACTAGAGAAAAGAAACAAAAATGGCTCAAAACATGTAACAAGGTAACATATTTGAGGTACTATCTCATACCAACTGAGTCTGGCAAAAATCAAAAAGTCAGTCAATACTAAGTGTTGACAAGGATGCAGAGCAGTGGGAACTCTCATTTACTGCTGTTGGGAATGTGAACTGGTACAATCATTTTGAGAAATAATTTGTCATTACCTAGGAAATTGAAATTGTATATACCCTAAAGTTCACAAATTTTACCCTTAGCTACATAGCCTACAGAAACTCTTGAACATGTATACCCAGAGACATGTAAAAATATGAACAACCCAAATGTCCATCACAAGGAAAAGAGGTAATTTGTGGAATATCCACACAATGGAATGCCATACAGCAGTGAATACAAATAAGCTACAGCTTACACATCAATATGGATAAATGTGAATAGAACGTTGAAAAGAAAAGGCAAGTCACAGGAGAATACACACAGCATTGTTCAATTTATGTAAAGTTTATAAACAGGCAAAATCAAGAAATATGTTGTTTAAGATAGAATTATAAAGAAATACACACAAGTTATAGTGGAAGAATTAAGGAACAGCAGGGAATTTTGTCTTCTGTATTAGTTTACTACGGGCTCCATAACAAAGTACCACAGACTAGGTGGCTTGAACAACAGAAATTTATTGTCTTATGGCTCTGGAAGCTAGAAGTCTGAGATCAATGTGTCACCAGGGTTGGTTCCTTCTGAGGCCTCACTCCTTGGCTTGTAGATGACAATTTTCTCTCTATGTCTCCACATAGTCTTCCCTTTGTCCATGTTTGTGTCTCAATCTCCTCTCCTCTTTTTTTTTTTTTACTTTTTTTTTTTTGAGATAGGGTCTCCCTCTGTCACCCAGGCTGGAGTGCAGTGGCACAATCTCTGCTTACTGCAACCTCCACCTCCCGGGCTCAAGTGATCTTCCCACTTTAGCCTCCCAAGCAGCTAGGACCACAGGCATGAGCCACCATGTCCGGCAATTTTTTTTTTTTTTTGTAGAGACAGAGTTTCGCCATGTTGCCCAGGCTGGTCTTGAACTCCTGGCCTCCAGTTATCTGCATGCTTTGGTTTCCCAACATAGTGGGATTACAGGCATGAGCCACTGGGTCTGGCCTCAATCTCCTCGTCTTATAAGAACATCAGTCAGATTAGAATTGGGACCACCTCAATGATTTCATTTCACTTTAATTACCTCTTTAAAGACCCTACCTCCAAAGACAATCACATTTTGAGTTACTGGGGTTAGGACTTCAACAGATGAATTTTATGGGGGACACATTCAGTCCATAACACCTCCCCATCTCTTTGGGCTGTGTGGTAGTTAGGTAGATAAATTTAATTATATTTAACAAAAATTAATTAGCATATATTCTGTTCCCAGGAAAAAGAGCTGAGTTTTGAAGGACATGTTGAGTATTAATCATCCAGCATTGTATATAAGGAATGAAAGTGTGGACTGAAGGAGGTATCTAGATGGCAGGCAATGCCAAACTAATTAGGATGACAACAGAGGTACAGAAAATGTCATGGACAAGCGTGCTGTAGGTATGGATGTGCACTATACTTGTGTCTTAGTCTGCCTGTGCTGCTATAACAGAATATCTGAGACTGGGTAGCTTATAAACAACAGAAATTCATTTCTCACAGTTCTGGAGGGTGTGAAGGCCAAGATCCAAGATGCCAGCATTTAATGAAGTTTGCTAGCTTCTTCCAAAATGGTGCCTTGAATGCAGCATCCTCCAGAGGGGAGGAATGCTGTGTCGTTACATGACAGAAGATGGAAGGATGAAAAAGGACCACACTTTCTCTGTCAAGTCCTTTTATAATAGCATTAATCAATGTATGAGGCTACAGACCCCATGAACTAAACACCTCCCGGAAGGCCACACCTCCTTAACACTACAAATTTTGGGGTACATATTCAGATTGTAACATTCCACCTCTGACCCCCCAAATTTATGTCTTTCTTACATGTAAAATACATTCATTCCATCCCATTGCCCCTAGAGTCTTAATTTGTTCCAGTAACAATTCAAAGCTAAAGTACAGGGTCCCATCTAAATCAGATATGGATGAGACTCAAAGTAAGAGTCATCCTGAGGCAAATTGCTCTCCAGCTGTGAGCCTGTGAAATCAAACAAATTATATACTTCCAAAATACAATGGTGGAACAGCCATAGGACAGACATTCCCATTCCAAAAGGGAGCAATAGAAAAGAAGGAAGGAGTAAGAGGTCCCATGTAAGTCCAAAACCTAACAGGAGAAACATTAAATCTTTTTTTTTTATTTCAATTTTTTTTGAGACAGTGTCTTGCTCTGTCACCCAGGCTGGAGAGCAGTGTGTATGATCATAGCTTGCTGCAACCATGAACTTCTGGGCTCAAGCAATCTTCCTGCCTTAGCCTCTCCTGTAGCTAGGACTACACGTCTGTCCCATTCTGCCGAGCTATTTTTTTTTTTCATTTTTGTAGAGATGGGGTCTCACTATGTTGCCCAGGCTGGTTTCAAACTCCCGCCTCAAGCACTCCTCCCTCCTGGGCTTCCCAGTGGATTGGGATTACAGGCACAAGCCACTGTGCCCAGCCCAACATTAAATCCTGAAGCATGAGAATAATCTTTGACTCCGTGTCCCACCTTCCAGGTACACTGGGGTGGAGGTTAGGTCCCCGTGGCCTCGGGCAGGCCCACCCACATGGCTTTGCTGGGTACAGCCCATGCCTCAGCTCCCATGCACTGAAATAGTCTGCCCACAGCTTTCCCAGACTGGCACTGTATGCTGGTGCTTATACACTTCTGGGGTTTCTGGAGCAGCCCCACTCCTATGACTCCACTAGGCACTGCCCTAGTGGGGGCTCTCTGCAGAGACTTTGTCCTTGCAGCAGTTCTCTGCCTGGGCCCACTGAGGCATTCCTTGAAATCTAGGTGAAGGAAGCCATGCCTCCACTGCTCTTGTACTCTGCACACCTGCAGAATTAAGCACCACATGGATGTGCCAAGGCTCACTGCTTGTACCCTCCAGAGTAGTGGCCCTACCTGGACCTGGGCCTGCTTGAATCAGAGCTGGGGTAGCCAAGGAGCACTGTGCCAGAGTGCAGGGTGCAGAGACCCAAGGTGGCCCTCAGCAGTGAGCAAACAGGTCCCATGGGCACCCTGGGCCCCTCCTCAAAATTCATCTGTCCCCAAGACCCTAGCACTCTGGCCTTTTGATGGGCATGGTTGCCCCCTCCCCTTGTACCAAGATGTCCATAATATCTTTGGGGTCATTCTCCCATTGTCTTGATAAATAGCACATAGCTTTCTCGTATCAGTACTAATCTTATCAAATGGTGGCCTGGCCACACCGTGTGCTATCTTCTAAACACACTTTTTTTTTTCTTTTTTTTTTTGAGGTGAAGTCTCGTTCTGTTGTGCAGGCTGGAGTGCAGTGACGCGATCTCCGTTCACTGCAACTTCCGCCTCCTGGGTTCAAGTGATTCTCATGCCTCAGCCTCCCGAGTAGCTGGGATTACAGGTGTTTGCCACAATGTCTGGCTAATTTTTTTTTGTAGTTTTAGTAGAGATGGGGTTTCACCATGTTGGCCAGGTTGGTCTCGAACTCCTGACCTCAAGTGATCTACCCACCTCGGCCTCCCAAAGTGCTGGAATTACAGGTGTGAGCCGCCGTGCCCGGCCCTAAACATCCTTTTTTTTTTTTGAGATGGAGTCTCACTCTGTCACTCAGGCTGGACTGCAGTGGCGCCAACCCAGCTCACTGCAACCTCTGCCTCCCAGGTTCAAGTGATTCTCCTACCTCAGGCTACCAAGTAGCTGGGATTACAGGCGCCTGCTACCACACCCGGCTAACTTTTGTATTTTTAGTAGAGATGGTGTTTCACCATGTTGGCCAGTCTGGTCTCAAACTCCTGACCTCAAGTGATCCACCCACCTCAGCCTCCCAAAATGCTGGGATTATAGGCATGAGCCATCACAACCGGCCTACATACTTTTTTATTCTTTACATGGCTGGACTGAAAATTGTCCAAATCTTTTTCATTCTTTACATGGCTGGACCAAGAATTGTCCAAATCTTTATGTTCTGCTTCCCTTTGAATTATAAATTCTGTCTTTAAATCATTTCTCTTCTCCCATTTTAACATGTTAACATAAGCAGTTAAGAGAAACCACACAGCATCCTGCACACTTTCCTGCTTAGAAATTTCTTCTGCCAAATATTCTGGTTCATTGCTAAGTTCTGCCCCTTACAAAGTCCTAGAACATGGACATGGACATAATTCAGCCACGTTCTTTGCCACTTTGTAACAAAGATGGCCTTTTCCCCAGTTTCCAATGATAGTCCTCATTTCTGTCTATGACCTAATCGGAATGGTCTTTACTGTCCATGTTTTTATCAGCATTCTGTTCAAAACCACTTACGTAGTTTCTCAGAAGAATGAGTGATCATTTCCTTACAGCTCTCCTCTTCTTCTGAGCCCTCACCAGAATCACTCTTAATGCTCCACTCGTGGCAATACAAGCTTTTTCCTGCTTTCATTTCACAACTCTTCTAGCCTTAACCCATTACCCAGTTCCAAAGCCGCTTCCACATTTTTAGGTATGTTTTAGCAACACCCCACTCCCCTGGTACCAATCGCTGTCTTAGTCTATTTTGTGCTGCTATAACAGAATAGCACAGGCTGGGCAACTTAAACAACAGACATTGATTCTCACAGTTCTGGAGGCTGGATAGGCCAAGATTAAGGCACTGCCATATGGTGAGGGCTGCTCTCTGCTTCCAAGATGGTGCCTTACATGCTGCATCATCTGGAGGGGAGCATGCTGTGTCCTCACATGACAGAAAGTGGAAGGGCAAAAAAAGAATTCCCTCCATCAGGTCCTTTACTAATAATATTAGTTCATTCATGAGGATGGAGCTCTCACGACCTAAACACCTAAAAAGCTGCACCTTCCTACTCTATTGCATTGGGAATTAAGTTTCCAACACATGAATTTTGAGGGATAGGCAACGTGACTCCTAGAGGGATGAATGACTGAATAAATAATTCCTGTGTGTCCCCAGAATTAGCAGAGGGCCAAGCAGAATAGGCACAGATGTGTTGCTAAAAGAATGTTTCATATTTGTCACTTACAGTTGTATTGGAACTCTACTGTAAGCATACAGGATAGTCTTAGAAAATAATTGATCACCTAATCTAAACTTACCAAAATTAATTCAGGAAATGTCACCTACTTGTCCTGGAAATACTGAGTTTGATATTAGGTTGAACCACATAAAATGGCCAGTACTTGATCATTTTTTACCAAAAAAAAAAAAAAAAAGGCCACTCCCTATGGTTCAGCCTAAATCAAAAGCCTGAGTAGTTTGTTTTCTTTTCTTTTCTTTTCTTTCTTTTTTTTTTTTTTCTGGAGATGGAGTCTCGCTTTGTTGCCCAGGCTGGAGTGCAGTGGTGTGCTCTCGGCTCACTGCAACCTCCGCCTCCCAGGTTCAAGCGATTCTCCTGTCTCAGCCTTCCAAGTAGCTGGGAATACAGGCGCCCACCATGCCTGGCTGATTTTTGTATTTTTAGTACAGACAGGGTTTCACCATATTGGCCAGGCTGGTCTTAAACTCCTGACCTTGTGATCTGCCTGGCTTGGCCTCCCAAAGTGCTGAGATTATAGCCACCGTGCCCAGTCTGTTTTCATTTTTAAAAGGAGAAAAAAAAAATGATAAAGCAACTCATTAAATCAAAACCAGAGGCTACTGTCAGACCACTTTCTAGAGATCGGGTAAGCAGGAGCCCATCCTCAAAATGTAATTTTTCTCTAAAATAGGCAATCTCTAGAGTAAAATATCTTTTCATTTTAATCAAGAAAGCCGAGAGGCAAGGGCTTAGCAGGCTTCTCTTACTATATAAGTTTCAGTGGATGTATGAAACTTTTATTTTCGTTGCAAAAGGTTTTATGACATTTAAGTCTTATTGGGACATTATTTTTAGTGACTGGAGGGCTTTGAACAAAGGCTTGTCAAGCTCCAATACTGAATGGTTCCATTGTGATTATTTATAAATCAGTTTTATTGTCAGTATTGAGGTAATCAGAGATTAGCTCATGCCTAAAAGCATAACTAAAAAAATAATGACCCACTGAGAAACAGGATTTTGTTGAATTTTTCTCCTGCTACTTTATCTATAAACAATTTGCAGCTATCTAGCATTGAGAAAAGCTCTCTTAGGTAACATGCTAATCTTGTGCCATTCATAAAAAGCATCAAAGAGAACGTTGTTCTTGATTTACCTGCACTGAAAATATATTAATGCTTGCTAATTTGGAACAATAATAAAGATCCTATGAGTAAGCTGTCATTTTTAAATTGATCCCCCAAATTACATGGGGGCTGTCAGATGTCAAGAACTTGGGGCTTGCATTCTATCTACATTACACTGTCCCTGGATATTTTTTCGGACACGTGGAGACTAGCCTGAAATAGCACCCAATCATATCAGCAAGCATTCTCCATTTAAGATAAAATAGAGAAACTTTACCTCTGTTGAATGATGATATATGGTGGTTTTCATGGAATCCAGAATGATGAAGCAAGTACTTTTTCTCAGATAAG
Organism: Pan paniscus; assembly: GCF_029289425.2. NCBI lineage: Eukaryota > Metazoa > Chordata > Mammalia > Primates > Hominidae > Pan > Pan paniscus. Next base: position 45,319,753 of record NC_073260.2, read on the forward strand.
ACTGGGAAGCTGGATGAAGATATGACTAAGTAACTCAGCACAGATTTTCTGAGTTACATAAATAAATGAAGCGAGCTCTACCACCAGCAGCAATTTGTCTCAAAGGGCATTAGTAAGCTCTCTGAAGTAAGAAAAGGCAACAGTGGCAAGAAATCATGTACTTCCTCTAAGTGTGATATACTAGAGAACATCATATGATAATAATAGAGCTGGTTCAGCCTTTTCCAGGACAGATGTGTGATATTTTCACTAAGTTATGGACAGCACAGTGTTCTCTTAATGCCATCATAAAATTTAGTGCTAAAGGGACCTCAAGGTCCCTGAGAAGGCACTTTGACTGGGCAGCTTTGCTAGGTTAAGAGTCCTATAGGCAGGTAACATGAGCAGAGAGGAGGGCACAGCATGGGGTCCATCGGACTCCACATCTCACGTCACACAGTTATGATTAAGACTTCTGAGGCCAGGGGCAGTGGCTCACACCTGTAATCCCAGCACTCTGGGAGGCCGAGGTGGGAGGATCACTTGAGCTCAGGAGTTCAAGACAAGCCTGGGCAACATGGTGAAACCCTATCTCTACAAAAAATACCAAAAAAACAAAAAAACAAAAAATTAGCCAGATGTGATGGCATGTGCCTGTAGTCCCAGCTACTCAGGAAGCTGAGGTGGGAGGATGGCTTCGGGCTGGGAGCGGAGGTTGCAGTGAGCCAAGATCATGCCACTGCATTCCAGCTTGGGCTACGGAGCGAGACCCCCGTCTCAAAATAAATAAATAAATAAATATAAATAAATGAAATGAAAAAGACTTCTGTCAAGATAATTCAGTGAGGTAATGGATACGGCTGGCCCATGGTAAGTTCTTAATATGTGTGTGCCCTTAACCTTCCTATTTCTGTTGAACTGAATTTTTCAACCTTATCACTTCTGCCAATATGTGAGATTTCTGTCCTCTGGGCTACAAAGAACTCCTCATCCAAATATGGGAAGTTAGGAATCTTGTCAGCTTGGAGATTTTCCTCAGCTATTCCTCTTAGAACTCACCTATCCCAACCCCCCAGTGTTTGGTCATGCTGAACTGATGGAAGGAGTCTGCACTAACTAGAGCTTGGCTCACTGAATCAGTCGACAACTCAATCTGCCTATTAGGATAATCTAAGACAAAATCTTGTCTTTATCATCAGATGTCCTAGAGCATCAAGGTAAAGAAGTACAGGACTAGGATTATGGGTTGTTCTTTTTACTTTTATTCAAATAAATACAATACTTATATATAGCCTGATTAATTTCCCTCGTCATATCTCTTTTTTCAGGTTTCAGGCTTAGATTTTTAGTCGTGCCATGCTATGGTCACATCATAACTGTTCTCTAAGTTGAAACAAGTATTTCAACAGGCAAATAGCAAACTCGCCAAAAGACCTGTGGGTCACTTGCCCAAATGAGGCCGACTGAGATGAGAACAAACATCTTTTTTTGGTAAAAACTCTATTTTTATAGTGTATCTTTGGATAAAATGCAATAGTTTCTTCCCCTTCTTTCCCAGGCCAGGCACTTGAAAATAAGACATTTCAGGGATGGGCAACCCACTCCATTAACATCCACTGGACTCGATTTCCCAAGAAAATTAAAACAGTGTGAAAGAACACTGCATTTAGCATTTGGCATTTCAGTTAATGAGACTGATAATGACTGAAATATTTTTGATGTGCTAGAGGTCAATTCAGAAATGTAGGATTGGAGAAATTTCATTTGTTCTAAATGAGTCTTGCTTCCCCTGAAATTCCGTCTTTAAGCAGTAACTTCTTTAGTTTGAAATTAGTCTGATTAATATCACCTTTATTGGGAAGAACTATTATCCTCTCTGTGGCTTGGCCTCTGGTATCTACATATATTAATTTAAATAAAAGTATGGCTTCAATTGATAATTGATGGTTCAGCTTACAAGGAACTAGTTTAGGCAGTCACCCTTCTTACATGAAGCCAGTTAGGGCTAATGCAACCTGTATGGTCAACTTCAGTTTAAAAATCTTAATTCTCATTGTAAGAAAGCAGCCAAATATAAAGCCTTGAGGCAAGTGGGTCTATGGAGTGGCAGATTTGGGAGTGTGGGGCCAGGGCCACGCTGCTCATGCTAATACACCATCAGCACAAACAGTGGCCCAGTTTTGACTTCCTCCAGCTCCAAGAGTCACCTCTGCAGAGTGGCTGTGGCACCTGAGAGAGCAGGGCTGGCACAGAGCCCCTGCCCTGCACGAATATCCCTGTGGAGTCCCAGGGAGGACAGAGGCAAGCCCTGCTTCTTAGCAACTTTCCACACTTCCTGCCTCTGATCCCACTTCCTCTGTAAAGATGCTATTTGGCTCAGCAGCAACCCAAGGGAGTGGGAATAAGGCTTGGTGTGTTGAGAACTGCTCCTGCCTCCTTTTGACAGCCAAGGCTGGCAAGGTTGTTTGGAAATCTGACAAAGAGCAAGTCTACTTTCTACAAGCAAAAAATCCCAACCACTTCACAGTCACTCCATTAAAGTAAAACTAAATCTCTCTGAAAAATAATATGCTTTGAAACCCTCTGTTACATTTATAAAAAGGAAAAACAAAAAATTTCAAAGTTAAAAAAAAAACCTTTAAAAATATTGTAGCAATAGCCTTCTTCGTAACAAATATAAAACAGCTTAAGACACTTGGTGACTTTCTTAGTTCATCTGTGGGGGAATGGATACACAATCAGGTTTTACTACTAAAGTTAGCTATTTGGTAAAAACTCTAGGAAGAGTTGCATCAAGAAAATGGTTATTTTGGAAAGACAAGTTACGATTATTTCCAAAATGTCAAAAGAAATAAGAATGTAAACACCATATACTTAAAATGTTAATACAATAATATTAACTCAGTCAAATAAATAAAAGAAAGTGGCACCAAATTTATGGCAATTTTTCAAAACAAAAATGTAGCTTAAAGATATTTTAAAATAAATAATTGGTTCAAATACGGACGACCATTCTCAGCACAAACTAACAACATTTAAAATAAAGTGCTATTAGAAAAAGTAGCCCCACAATCTTCAACTTATTCACATATGAACAGAGATACTATCTGGATCTTTAGGTCTGAAATATTCATCACGAGGGAAAGCTAGAGGCCAGGCTTAGGGCCATCTTTTGTCATTTTTCTTTTTTCTTCCAGCGTGTGCTTAAATATTTTCTTCAGGGTGTTGTAAACTGTTGGTCCATTTTCAGAATCAAAATTAACCTGGTGACAAAGAAATTTATATTCAGGACACTGTAACAAGAATTTGAACTAGTTTCTATTTTGAAAGAAGGAGGGGGTGGAGAAAAAAACAGACTTACAAACAAAACTCTATATAAAATACACATAATAAATTTCACACATTTTATTTGAAAGACTATATTAGAACTGCCAACCATGTCAATATCAAACTTATGAATGAAAACCCCAAAATTAAATCTAGTGCCTGGATATTTAGTCTAATTATATACACCCAGCCATGAAGCAAGTCAACAGTGGATGTGAAGTGAATTTTTTGAGACTAATCATTGATGGTATAAGAGAAAAGTTTCCCATATTAAAACAGCACATCAGCTGTATACGTCCTGCTGAGAGGCCCTATGGCCACTCTGGACAGGGTCAGAGTGACCTGAATAGAAGCCCAGCTCCCCACCTGCCAGCTACATGTCCTCATCTCATACCCAACCTCTCTGGACCTTGATCTCCTCCTTTGTAAAACAGAGATAATGATACCCACCTTCATAGGATAGCGTATCTATGAGTCTAACATGTTTGGCACATATATACAAACCTCAACTGGCTGGGTGTGGTGGCTCATGCCTGTAATCCCAGCACTTTAGGAGGCCGAGGTGGGAGAGTTGCTTGAGCCCAGGAGGTTGAGACCAGCCTGGGCAACATGGCAAAACCTCATCTCTACAAAAAATTAAAAAAAATTAGCCAGGCATGGTGGCACGTGCCTGTAGTCCCAGCTACTTGGGAGGCTGAGGTGGGAGAATTGCCTGAGTCCAGGAGGGAGAGGATGCAGTGAGCTGAGATTGTGCCACTGCACTCCAGACTGGGTGACAGAGTGAGACCCTGTCTCAACAAACAAACAAACAAACAAACAAACCCCACCTTGATAAAGGTAAATTTCCTTTCCCCTTGATGGGAGCGCACTATTTACACATATTTGCATTTTTCACCCAAGTTTACCATACTCTGGGTTAGGAGTGATGGCAGGACAGAGAACCAGAGCAAGTACCCACCCTCAACCCCATTCCCAGAGTAATGTGTAACTCCCTGGGAAAGAATCAGGGTCACACAATCACTGCTTCTCTCCTTCTGGAATTTCTCCCTCTCTGATAAATTTTGACAAATGAAAGGTTGTTCCCTCTGTCAACAACTGTAAAGGATCTGAGACCTTAACCTGTTAGCTTGCCAGTGTTATGGATACTGGTAGAAGATACGAGATTCCTGGGTCAGAGACAGACAACTTTTATTTCTCACAGCTGCATGTGCTTCATGTTCACATGGGTTCTCCTTGTCTCCCAAGTCTCATGGAGGCAATGCAGAGGGGCCTAGGTGGAGGCTGCACAAGCACGGGGTTTGCCTCATAGCTGAGGAGCCCCAAGCTTAGGAAACTCCAATGTTTCACAAGGGGGCTGCAAGCAAATCTGCCAACCTTTGCCCTGAAGGGAAACATTTTTATTATCCTGGAAGTCAGAACGTGTGCCTTCTGCTCTCCAGGCAGAGCTCTCCAGACATTAGTGAAGAGTTGATCCCCAAAGAGAGTGGTCAGGGCATCTGCTCATCAGACTATGAAGAGACATGAGACCCAAGGAAAACTGTCTCCTAACATTTTCTATAGACAGATTTTGAACAACTGTTATCTCTAACTTTTCATTCGTATCCCCTTAAAAGGCCAAAAGAAGTTGTAAAGAATTCCTACTGCTTTCAGAGAGACCAATCATAAGGATTTTTTTCAGTCAAGCTCAGGAATTTAATTTTATCTATAACTATATTATCTATCCCCTTTGCAAAAAACTCCTTATTAACATTAATAATGGTGTGAATTGTTTACTTTTTTTTTTTGAGACGGAGTCTTGCTCTGTCGCCCAGGCTGGAGTGCAGTGGTGCAATCTTGGCTCACTGCAAGCTCCGCCTCCCGGGTTCACACCATTCTCCTGCCTCAGCCTCCCGAGTAGCTGGGACTACAGGCGCCTGCCACCATACCCAGCTAATTTTTTTGTATTTCTTTTTAGTAGAGACGGGGTTTCACCGTGTTAGCCAGGATGGTCTTGATCTCCTGACCTCGTGATCTGCCCACCGTGGCCTCCCAAAGTGCTTGGATTACAGGCTTGAGCCACCACGCCTGGCCACTTTTTTTTTTTTGAGACAGAGTCTCGCTCTGTTGCCAGGCTGGAGTGCAGTGGCGCGATTTCGGCTCACTGCAACCTCCACCTCCTGGGTTCAAGCCATTCTTCCACCTCAGCCTCCTGAGTAGCTGGGACTGCAGGCGCACACCACCACGCCCAGCTAAATTTTTGTACTTTAGTAGAGATGGGGTTTCACCATGTTGGCCAGGATGGTCTCAATCTCCTGATCTCGTGATCCGCCCATCTCAGCCTCCCAAAGTGCTGGGATCACAGGCGTAAGCCACCACTCCCAGCTCTGTTTACTTTCTTAAACACCAAACCACAACCTTCTTCACATGGTGGGTAGCCTCTCAGTCTATGAAAGTGTAAATACAGATGTAAAGGACCACGCGGTTTGGATTTGAGACTACTGACTCTGGAAACAGTGGAGAACAGATTGAAAAGATGTCAGTGGTTAGTGCCATAGAATCCAGATGAGGAACAAGGAAGGCCTGAAGTAAGAACATCACTCTGGAAAGAGTGGAGGGGAAGGAGACTGGACAAATATTAAAAAGGAAGAATCTTCATAACTTGTTAATGAGTATAAATAATAACTTCTTATCATTAATGTTACCACAGATGTTGTCATTCAAAAGCTGGGTTCTTTGTTTAATGACACTTTCATATCAATGAGAGGTAACAAACAAATTATAGATACTTTCATATCAATGAGAAGTAATAAACAAATTATAGCTGATGGGGTAAGGGGAAACTTTTCTCTCAGTATGAACCTGGCTGCTGCTTCTTTCTTCAGCCAGGAAAAACTGCTGCATCCAAAAGGATGGGCTTTTAGAAAGGAAACCTTTTTTTTAACTCTTTCCTTAGGATTTGCCAACCAGGACTCAGTACTGAATTAGCAATGTGGGATGTTTAATTCTCAATAGATGGCTTCTTACTTACACCCAAGGTAGAACTGACTCGACAAGCAAAGATTCTCTGACTCCGATTAGGCACATGATCTAAAAATATGTATTCAACACTCAGTTGTTTCTCTCTTTCTTTTATATAAAAGCTCTTTGTTCCAACGTTCTCCTTCAAAAAACTCACAGTTCAGCTTTTCCTAAGATCATTGTTTGGAAACTTTTTTTTTGGTCAAGACTCTGCAACTACTTAGAAGAAATGTCAAACAGATTTCCATGAAGGGAAAACATACACATACATGTTTCATTTTAGAGGAGGATGGTGACCTCTGGATTCTGATTTACAAAGATGATGCTGATCTGTGGTTCAGAGAAGGGAAAGGAAGAGTATGACCCACCTTAGTGAATGCCTTAATGGCATGGGCAAGGAAAGCTTCCTCCACATCCACGGGAATTGTCTGCAGGTTCACTATGCAGTGCAACACGCAGAGAATAGTCTGGTGCTGTCCCTGTTTTTGTAGAAATCAAAATTTAAAAAAATTTTCAAAAAATGCCTCAATAAATCAATTCAAAACTATTGTAGAGTCAAGAATTGGTTTGTGACCAAGTACTCATAATGTCAAATGCCAAAATATCTAACAAAATATCTAAACATCAACAAATGTTTACTGTTATGTGTTAATATAATTTGAAAAGCTTTCAGGAGATAATATCAAAGCTGGCTAGCTATTGTACAAAGTAAAACTAAATTTGAAGATCAGTGCACTTTTAAACCAAGTGTTTCTCTTGCAGTGAACTGAATAGATTTTCCCATTCTTGTTGTTTCTGGATATGTCAGTAGTCTAGTAGATGGTGACATGTCATAGAGATACATGGACTAATTAACTGGGCACTGAGTGGTCAGGATCTGGGTACCCAGCCACTGCATATGATATGGAGGGAGGCAGGTAGACAAAGAAAAGGACAAGGACAACCCCAGTCCCCCAGGAGCAATGCAGTGCTTAAGTGCTTAGCCTCCAACCTAAGGGGGTAAGATACTTAAAAATGTGTCCACTGACTTGACTCCTGGGGGCTGTTTACCTTAGCAAAGAAGAAATTCCATCACCTTCAGCAATACATATCCAAGATGTAATGTACAGGGACCCATCAATTTCAATTCTGAAAATCTACTCTAAGAGCATAATCTATAATAAAGAAACACCTGCAAGCACAAATTATCATTACAATGACGCCTATGAAAGTAAAAAACCTGAAGCAATATAAATGCCCTAGGTGAATTGCCCGAGGGTGAATTAGGATAAAACAGGCAGCCTTATGTAATAGAAAGCACATGGGCTTTGTGCCAAAGTGGTCTGAGCTTGAATTCTGCTCTGACATGTGGTGCCAACCTTGGGCATGCAACCTCAGCTTTCCTTGTCTGTGAAATGGGCCTCTACCTCTAAGGGGTATTGAGATAAACAGAAGAGAAAATGTAAATTATGTCCTGAAGGGCTTGGCCCAGTCACCTACCAAACATTAATCTCCCTTTTCACCATCTCCTGTTTTATCTCTGTGATTTAATTGCTGAGAAAATATCCTAAGAAAAGGACTTCGGATACAGGAAAAATCACTTCTTAAAAGATATGTATTGCATAACTGTGGTATGTGAGTGTATGTGTGTGTGTGCAGGCACGCACATGTCTGTGTATTGTGTATTGTATCTGTGTGCATGGGTGTGAACACATGTATCTGCATGTCTGCATGTGCATCCGTCCATATGTGTCCGTGTGTGTGTGTGTGTGTGTGTGTGTGTGTGTGTGTGTAGTAACAGCAGAAGATTTTTAGTGAAATTTAGAAACTGAGGAGATGTTTACATGGAGCATAGCAGGTAACTCAAGGCTGGTTATTCAATAACATTGTTTGTTAAAACAAAAACAGGCCTGGCATGGTGGCTCATGCCTGTAATCCCAGCACTTTGGGAGGCCAAGGTGGGTGGATCACATGAGGTTGGGAGTTTGAGACCAGCCTGACCAACATGGAGAAATCCTGTCTCCACTAAAATTACAAAATTAGCCGGGCGTGGTGGCGCATGCTGTAATCCCAGCTACTCGGGAGGCTGAGGCAGGAGAATCGCTTGAACCCAGGGGGCAGAGGTTGCAGTGAGCTGAGATCGCGCCATTGCACTCCAGCCTGGGCAACAAGAGCAAAACTATGTCTCAAAAAAAGAAACAAACAAAAACAAAAACAAAAACAAACCCTGTTTTAAACTGAAGATTTAGTATCTCTGTATAGATACAAATGATAAATTATATAAAAGGATTCATACAATTTCTTCCGTTTCCTAGATCCATTGTCTTCTAATATCTTTTCCTAAAGGTGACCACTATTACCAGTTTCTTATTTCTCCTTCTATATTTTATACATATATACATATTTCCTCTATTTTAAACATATATCTTTTATATATAAAATATAGAAAACATCTATATTTTACAAATAAAAATTATATATACATGCATATATGTGTGACACCTACACCTTTTTAAAAATACGAATGAGTGCATATCCCAACCTAATTCATAATTTTTCCCATATGCATGCTCACAGCAAATAAGTAGAAACAAACAACCAACAGTGAAAAAGTGCTTAATTATGGCACAGTCTCGTGTTACAGCATCATATCCGTTGAGTCAATATTTATGAAAAGCTTACATTATTCACAGGAAAATAGCTATGTTATAACTTTAAGCAAAAATGAAATATAAACTTGTATGTTAAAATGATTTTTAACAAGTTAATATACATATTGGTAAGTTTAAAATGTTTGAAAATGTTTGCAGTGCCTCTCCCAGGACTATGGATAGTTCCCGTTTTTATTTTTGTATTTTCTAAGTGTTTACACTGGGTATCAGTTTCTTGTCTTCTCTTGGAAAAACTATTAAATTAGATCTAGATTTGGGATTCTGTGTGAATTCTCTTTTTTTATAATGGATTTTTTTTCCTGCGTGAAAAACTAAGGGCCTCAGTTACAGTCATTAACTGGTCCTACAGCCACTTTACCTTCTCTAATAAAAAAAGTGCTTCTGCGGCATCTGCTCGCCTGTCAACCAACATGTCCACATCCTCTTTGGTGATTACAGGCTCCTTCAGTTGCTCCACCCAAGACCACATCAAGCTGCATAGGATGAAAGGGTCCCTCTCGCCACATATTCTTTCCCAAGCTCCATCTCGGGAATTAAGCTCTTTCTAAAAAGGAAGAGAAAGAGACAGACAGACAGAGACAGGGAGAGGAGAGAGAGGTGCACCATTTGACACTGCATGATTCTTGCGCTGCCCACAAGAGTGAAAGACTCAGGCTCCAGAGTGCAGAACTGGGACCCCTCCCAGCCTCTCCACTTCCAGGCTGGACACTGGACTAAGACACTGAATTCTGTAAGCCCCAGTTTCTCTCTATGAAACTCATCCCCTGCTTCACAAGCTGTTGGGCTGATTGACTGAGATAAGGTCGGTTAAAGCTTATAGCACAGGGAAAGGGCTTAGTTAATCCAAGTTCTCTACTTTATTCAGAAACCACAGAAACAGTTCACAAGAGTCTTCCTTTTCAGCCTTCTGGTGAACAAAACAGAACTATTTTTTTGCAATAAAGTAGATGGTAGATGAGAAAGTAGAAATAAGGGAACATTTATACATTAACCTGGGGTCTAAGGAAAAGGAAAAGCTTTGAGCTTCGAAGTCTGCAAAAATAAAATAAAGGTGCTTGAAAGTTGGTAAATGGGGCATATGTACTTCTTTGAAATATCTTTTTAGCATCCTATGTAGGATTTAACAATAAGTCCCGAGTCCTGAAATTTGACATAGGGAAGATAACTGGAAAGTTTTTCTAATACTCCAAATGCCTAGAGAAAATTTAAGCATGAGATTTTAATACTTTACCTCACAGAGAGCAAGGGAAAAGTGAGATAAGGATTTTCATGAATTTCTGACAGGGTTCAGATTTATGTTTTAGTGAGTCAAATACATTTTAACAATAGAAGTAAGTGTAATAATTGCTACCATTCACTCATTCATTCACCTACCCAATATTTACTACATGCACACAGTGGGACAGAGACTGTAATACATGTCTTATCTCTAACTCTCAAATGGCACCCAGCAGGGAGCTTCCTCACCAATACATATAATGGGGCTCAAGAAAGATGAAATAACTCACCTAGAAGCCAAAAGCTAGAAAATGGCAAAGGGGGTGTTCATACCCAGTTCTGCCTTACTCCAGAGTCTGTGCTGTTTCTGTTACGCCACAAGGGCCCTCTGGTACTGGGCTTCTCTTTATTATCTTATGAATACACCAATACTTTGTTATTCACAGTCCTTCATATCCCATAGATCATGTTTAAAACAAAGTAGCTCTTGATTCAATCTTATGAAGGAGACAAGCTGGGCAGAACTGACACTAATCAAAAATGCTCTTAGCAAAATGACTATCTTATCATGATGTTTCCTGAGGCTCTCCAGGGAGGTTAGCCAAGAATCCTGGGATAATGGAAAGTGTTCAACACATGTGCTGTACCCTGACTCTGTCACACGCATGCCACATGACCCTGAGCAAGTCACTTACCCTCTAACCTTCATGACCTTTAGCATCCTCATCTGTGATACTGAATTCACAAGCTTAACAAAGACTGTAGAAATAGTATCATCTGCCTTACAGATATGTTCTATGATAACTGTGAAAAATCACATGAAATAATATATGTGAAATGGTCTAGTACAGGCATGGGTGGCATTATACTATTCAAATAATGTTCATTTTATTCTTTTCCAGAATTCAACTGATTTTTTTGATAACTAAAAGTCCTAAAATAAAATCTAGAATGGAAAAAAATGCAAAACTATCCTGATTAAAGGTCTGTGTTCACCTCCAGAAAATGCTTTCATATACACTACATATGGTCTGGCCCAAACCAAGTCCTGAACGCTTCATCACCACAGCAGAGCTTGCATGGGCACTGGGGCTGACCCAGGAGTGGGGGTGCGAGATTTTCATCTAAAATAGAAGACTCTCTTTCTTGCTAACTCTTAACACACAGTAATGCCCAGGAAATATTTGCTGACTGAATGAAAGACTTTTTCAGTTTGGAGCAGAAAATAAAGAAAACAATTCATTTTGGAAGAAAGCAATACATTTAACTATTGGATAGGCGAAACACAATTCTGAAGAACAAAATTTTTATCAAAAGTTCTCTCCTCCCATCATATAATTAAAAGTTAATGTGAAGCTCCAAACTTAATTTTCATGCCTCTGCATCTGAAGAGATACTGGCACTCAGAAATTTTATATGCCTTGTTTAATCAATGGCAGACTATGAAAGCGAGCTATTAAAATAATTCACAGTAGGTTATGGGCTCAAAAGTCAAGATTTCGGTGATTCACGACTGTCCAAGTCAGCCTCCTTTTGGGGTAGTTTAGCTGTTTCTCATAGCTAGGTTTATAAGGCCTATCTTTTCTCAAGAACAGGTGCTCATTCAGGGCAAAGAAAGTGTGGCTGACTTATGACTGTATCCTAGTAAAAGCACAACACAAAAAAGGGTTAAACATTTACATTCTAATTGAAGTAAAAGCTAAGAAATGGACCCCAAAGACCTCAACTCAGCTAAAGTGAATGGCACGTAGTAATCTGTGGTTTCACCCACTTGCTCTCCTGATTTCCCATAGTTGCCCTATTAGGGCAGGATTGGCAAGTCTGAAGGAGAGGATGCCAAAGAGACAGCCTCACTCTTCTGACCTTGCTCAGCACCAGTGTTGATGAGCTTTGAAAAATAAACATTTTATTTATGTCTGCACGTCAGTAGTTCTCAAAGTATGATTCCCTCTGCCAGGCCTCAGGTTAAAGATGCTTCTAGTCAGTTTTGAATGCTGTCTGCTGTGGGCCAGTTGCCCCCATAGGCCCAGGAAGAAGGAAGCTACTAATATCAATGCCTTGTGTGGGTCAAGCATCACACCAAGTGCTTTCTTGAGTATGCAGATTTAAATGAAACCATACAAACACCCTGTGTTTTTTCTATAACATCAGGTTCGCATCAGAGACGAGAAACCTGAAGTTAGAAAGTATTATGCAAACGTATCTTCACATTTCTATAATAAATAAGTTTGGGAAAATGTATCACACTTTTGCCCTGACATAAATATTTCCCACATATCTATAATTAAATTAAGTACTAATAATACCTGCCACATTTCTACCTTCCTTTTTAGTTCCTCCTTTTCTACAGATTCATTTAAATTTGCTAGGGCTTTGGCCGCCAGTATTCTTCTTGCCTCAGCACTCAATTCAGACTGTAATGCAGAGTGTGAAGCTGCTTCAGACAGATCTTTACTGTCCTGGGTTTCATGTGCAACCAAGAACTGTGCTTTGGGACTGGAGCCACAGTCCAGAGAGCTTCGGGGTGTCCTGCTGTTCTGCCTGACAGAGCCAGGGCTCCCAACACCATGAGTTTTACACTGACAGTGAGACACTTGCTGGTGAGCAGGGTTTGGATCCTTATGGACATTTGCAAAGCTGGGTGAAACTGGCTCCCCAGGGCTGTGTGAGCCTGAAACATCTGCAGAGAAAGCTCCACTCTGCTGTGCTTCCTTTGGAATGATCCTTCCATGGAAAATTGGCGACCCATTATCTTTGAGTCCTTCCAGGCCTCCAAACTTTGACTGACTCCAGAAAGAAAGTGTGCTGCGAACCAAGGCTTCCTTGTGTAAGTCTGGTTCTGGAGACTGTGGGATGTAACAATGGCTTATGAGCTTCTGCTGCCTGGGCTTGTGGCCAACCAAGATCTGGGCAGGCACTGTCTGTGGAGTCTCCCCTTGCTCCAGGAGGTTCTCGGCCCTCTTTAAATCTGAGTCACTGTAGCTGAGCCGCCGTTTCAGATGAGTCAGGGGTTGAAGGCACTCAACATTCCGCCTTTTCCAAAGAGGGTCAAACTGTTGCTCATTGGAGAAAATCATGCCTCGATTGTCAAAATCTGCTGCCATTGCAGTGGGGTTAGGCGGGTTGGACACATCACTGTCATGCCTCAGTAACTCTTTATCCAGCTGCATGGTGACCATCTCAGACATGGTCTTTTCTATTTCAGCAGAGAGACCAGGTCCTTCGGACACATCCTTCATCATCACTGGCCTGTTCTCCGCTAAGTCCAGCAGCAATTTGCAAACTAGGTGGATAATTTTTGGCACGTGTTTCAGAAGTCGTGCCTCATAACCATGAAGCAGATGACGCTGGCGAATTAGATATTGAGGTAAGGTGACAGCATGTGCTTTGGGATCACAGCAAGAGAATATATTGCGGAGAGGAGTTAGAAACTGAGTAAATTCCCTTACACAGAGGAGCTGTCCTCTGGTTTGTATGGAATTGGGTCGCTTTGCCCGCACAAATATAATTGCTTGGTCAGCAGTCATTCTCGTTGCAAAAACTAAGTAACAGGCTATTAAAACACCTAAACAGTGAAGAAGAGAAGACTGGTATGAGAAAAGCTTACATTTTTATTTATTTTATTTATCACTCTTTGATGATTTACAATTTGAATATGTGTTAAGAAACCATATAAATAGAGACACATTTTAAGGACAATTATGATGATAACTTTGTGACTTTTTGTAGAGGTGTTATTTTGCACGTTCCTTACTGCACAGAACTTTATTAAATGTCTATGTGGCACCGCCTCCCCATGACTGAGTCATCTCAGTAGCCCAGAGCTGTGCCAGCACAGGCACAAGGTAGGTGAGTAAGTGTGCAGGAGGGAAGGGAAACTGATCATCTGGCCCATCTATCCTCCTTGTTCTACTTAACTCCAACAGAAGAAAGCAAATCCTGTTTCTATTTTCCACTCTGAACAGTTCTTGAGAATTTCCATCCAATCAATCCATACACTTTGTGTTTGGAACCTCCCACCCTGCTATCTTTGCCATCAACTGCTGGCACATCCCAGCCTGGCACTCTCCCTACCACGGCAGTTTCTTCTTTAGGGATTATTCATATTCACAGCCTACTTTTCTTCTTGGCAATTCTTTTTCCAGATTGTGCCTATACTAATATGTGTTTTCCTTCAGACCATGATATAATTCTATTTTTCCATAAGCAATTATGGAAAATTAAGCAATCTTAAGGAAGCCAGGCTTAGTGGTATAAACATTAGGTATTCTTACTAACATCTAATTAAAAGGAATAACTAGTAAGGTGATTACTAGTTAAAAGGTAATAATTACTAGTGAAAAGGTAATTAATAAATTAATTCAAATATAACAGTCAATTAATATTAAAGTAAAAGGCAAATCAAATACACCTGTGTGATCCCCAAGTTTGTGAACATCTTGTTACATATGAAAATCAGAACCTCTGAAAACTGCATGCTCTCCAGTTCACAGTCGGTAACAACATACCTTTCTCACTAGGACACAGAAGATCTTAGTATAAATGTAAAATGTCTGCAGAGCTATCATGTCAATGTCTAGAAACAGTGAGATTTTGGCTTGATCCTAAGAGCTACTAATCTCAAGCAGAGCTGAGTCCCCTCCCCTGCGCATGCTTCCAGGTATGTGGCAGATCCCCTGGCAGGAGCACAGGTACACTGCGGACAGAGCTGAGCTGCATGTGGTTGGATCAGATGACAATGAAAATTTCAGCCCTATGGCCTTCATTTTTGCCCTAATATCAGCACTGTAATGAAATTCAGCTGAATGTTTTAAGTAAAATCACTGACTTTTTAATAGAATTCTGGGCACAGATAGACTCTTCTTCACAAACAAAATCCTTATACCTCCAAAAATGGAAAGCACATGAACTCTGGAGTCAGACAACCATGGATTTAAAGTGTGGCCCTGGCACTTACTAAATGTAGCAAATTACTTCTCTCAAATTGCAGTTTCTCCAACTCACATTGTTGCTAAAGACTTTAAAATGATATATATATGGTCATTGTAACTACCTGTTTACGGTATTTCAAATATCTTAAAATTTTTTTTGATTTAATTTTTAATGTTAACATAATAATTATACATATCTATGGGGTATATAGTGATGTTTTAATACATATAATGTATAGCGATCAGATCAGTGTATTTAGTATATGCATAATCTCCAACATTTATCATGCATTTGTGTTGGGAACATTCAATATCCTCCTTCTAGCTATTTGAAACTATATATCATTTTAACTATAGACACCCTACAGTGGTACAGAACACTAGAACTTATTCCCTTCTTCCACCTGACTCCAAAGCTTTGATAGGATTCTGAGAAACATTTACCCTCAAATTAGGAAATCTTATTCCTTTTATGTTTAAATATGCCTACAGGCAATAAACCACCTCTTAGGACCTACCTGTTCGACCAAGCCCTGCATGACAATGGATAGCTACTTTTCCTTCCTGTAAGGCAAATGTCATCACCTTCACCATATCTAGGATAGTAGTAAGAGACGCTACACCATAATCCTTCCATCCGAAATTGTAGAAGTAAACTAGGAAAAAAGAAAAGGAAAAGAAAATCAACATACAGGAAATTAATGAAAGTACACACACTAATGAAAAGTACACAGATCTACACTGAGACTGAGGCATGTAGATCTCAGTGCATACACTGCATAAAATAAGAGGGATTTTACATTCCCAGTAACTTTACTGTTAACATTTACTCACAAAGCACATTTTATGTTACTTAAGACATTTCCTGAGGGGAGGAGCCAAGATGGCCGAATAGGAACAGCTCCAGTCTACAGCTCCCAGCGTGAGCGACGCAGAAGACGGGTGATTTCTGCATTTCCATCTGAGGTACCGGGTTCATCTCATTAGGGAGTGCCAGACAGTGGGCGCAGGTCAGTGGGTGCGTGCACCGTGCGCGAGCCGAAGCAGGGCGAGGCATTGCCTCACTTGGGAAGCGCAAGAGGTCAGGGAGTTCCCTTTCTGAGTCAAAGAAAGGGGTGATGGACGGCACCTGGAAAATCGGGTCACTCCCACCCGAACACTGCGCTTTTCAGACGGGCTTAAAAAACGGCGCACCACAAGATTATATCCCGCACCTGGCTCGGAGGGTCCTATGCCCACGGAGTCTCGCTGATTGCTAGCACAGCAGTCTGAGATCAAACTGCAAGGCGGCAGCGAGGCTGGGGGAGGGGCGCCCGCCATTGCCCAGGCTTGATTAGGTAAACAAAGCAGCCAGGAAGCTCGAACTGGGTGGAGTCCACCACAGCTCAAGGAGGCCTGCCTGCCTCTGTAGGCTCCACCTCTGGGGGCAGGGCACAGACAAACAAAAAGACAGCAGTAACCTCTGCAGACTTAAATGTCCCTGTCTGACAGCTTTGAAAAGAGCTGTGGTTCTCCCAGCACGCAGCTGGAGATCTGAGAACGGGCAGACTGCCTCCTCAAGTGGGTCCCTGACCCCTGACCCCAGAACAGCCTAACTGGGAGGCACCCCCCAGCAGGGGCACACTGACACCTCACACGGCAGGGTATTCCAACAGACCTGCAGCTGAGGGTCCTCTCTGTTAGAAGGAAAACTAACAAACAGAAAGGACATCCACACCAAAAACCCATCTGTACATCACCATCATCAAAGACCAAAAGTAGATAAAACCACAAAGATGGGGAAAAAACAGAACAGAAAAACTGGAAACTCTAAAAAGTAGAGCGCCTCTCCTCCTCCAAAGGAATGCAGTTCCTCACCAGCAACGGAACAAAGCTGGATGGAGAATGACTTTGACGAGCTGAGAGAAGACTTCAGATGATCAAATTACTCTGAGCTACGGGAGGACATTCAAACCAAAGGCAAAGCAGTTGAAAACTTTGAAAAAAATTTAGGAGAATGTATTACTAGAATAACCAATACAGAGAAGTGCTTAAAGGAGCTGATGGAGCTGAAAAACAAGGCTCGAGAACTACGTGAAGAATGCAGAAGCCTCAGGAGCCGATGCGATCAACTGGAAGACAGGGTATCAGCAATGGAAGCTGAAATGAATGAAATGAAGCGAGAAGGGAAGTTTAGAGAAAAAAGAATAAAAAGAAATGAGCAAAGCCTCCAAGAAATATGGGACTATGTGAAAAGACCAAATCTACGTCTGATTGGTGTACCTGAAAGTGATGGGGAGAATGGAACCAAGTTGGAAAACACTCTGCAGGACATTATCAAGGAGAACTTCCCCAATCTAGCAAGGCAGGCCAATGTTCAGATTCAGGAAATACAGAGAACACCACAAAGATACTCCTCGAGAAGGCAACTCCAAGACACATAATTGTCAGATTCACCAAAGTTGAAATGAAGGAAAAAATGTTAAGGGCAGCCAGAGAGAAAGGTCGGGTTATCCTCAAAGGGAAGCCCATCAGACTAACAGCGGATCTCTCGGCAGAAACCCTACAAGCCAGAAGAGAGTGGGGGCCAATATTCAACATTCTTAAAGAAAAGAATTTTCAACCCAGAATTTCATATCCAGCCAAACTAAGCTTCATAAGTGAAGGAGAAATAAAATCCTTTACAGACAAGCAAATGCTGAGAGATTTTGTCACCACCAGGCCTGCCTTACAAGAGCTCCTGAAGGAAGCACTAAACATGGAAAGGAACAACCGGTACCAGCCACTTCAAAATCATGCCAAAATGTAAAGACCATCGAGACTAGGAAGAAACTGCATCAACTAATGAGCAAAATAACCAGCTAACATTATAGTGACAGGATCAAATTCACACATAACAATATTATCTTTAAATGTAAATGGACTAAATGCTCCAATTAAAAGACACAGACTGGCAAATTGAATAAAGAGTCAAGACCCATCAGTGTGCTGTATTCAGGAAACCCATCTCATGTGCAGAGACACATATAGGCTCAAAATAAAAGGATGGAGGAAGATCTACCAAGCAAACGGAAAACAAAAAAAGGCAGGGGTTGCAATCCTAGTCTCTGATAAAACAGACTTTAAACCAACAAAGATCAAAAGAAACAAAGAAGGCCATTACATAATGGTAAAGGGATCAATTCAACAAGAAGAGCTAACTATCCTAAATATATATGCACCCAATACAGGAGCACCCAGATTCATAAAGCAAGTCCTGAGTGACCTACAAAGAGACTTAGACTCCCACACATTAATAATGGGAGACTTTAACACCCCACTGTCAACATTAGACAGATCAAAGAGACAGAAAGTCAACAAGGATACCCAGGAATTGAACTCAGTTCTGCACCAAGCGGACCTAATAGACATCTACAGAACTCTCCACTCCATATCAACAGAATATACATTTTTTCCAGCACCACACCACACCTATTCCAAAATTGACCACATACTGGGAAGTAAAGCTCTCCTCAGCAAATGTAAAAGAACAGAAATTATAACAAACTATCTCTCAGACCACAGTGCAATCAAACTAGAACTCAGGATTAAGAATCTCACTCAAAACCGCTCAACTACATGGAAACTGAACAACCTGCTCCTGAATGACTACTGGGTACATAACGAAATGAAGGCAGAAATAAAGATGTTCTTTGAAAGCAACGAGAACAAAGACACAACATACCAGAATCTCTGGGACACATTCGAAGCAGTGTGTAGAGGGAAATTTATAGCACTAAATGCCCACAAGAGAAAGCAGGAAAGATCCAAAATTGACAACCTAACATCACAATTAAAAGAACTAGAAAAGCAAGAGCAAACACATTCAAAAGCTAGCAGAAGGCAAGAAATAACTAAACTCAGAGCAGAACTGAAGGAAATAGAGACACAAAAAACCCTTCAATAAATTAATGAATCCAGGAGCTGGTTTTTTGAAAGGATCAACAAAATTGATAGACTGCTAGCAAGACTAATAAAGAAAAAAAGAGAGAAGAATCAAATAGACGCAATAAAAAATGATAAAGGGGATATCACCACTGATCCCACAGAAATACAAACTACCATCAGAGAATACTACAAACACCTCTATGCAAATAAACTAGAAAATCTAGAAGAAATGGATAAATTCCTGGACACATACACTCTCCCAAGACTAAACCAGGAAGAAGTTGAATCTCTGAATAGACCAATAACAGGAGCTGAAATTATAGCAATAATCAATAGCTTACCAACCAAAAAGAGTCCAGGACCAGATGGATTCACAGCCGAATTCTACCAGAGGTATAAGGAGGAACTGGTACCATTCCTTCTGAAACTATTCCAATCAATAGAAAAAGAGGGAATCCTCCCTAACTCATTTTATGAGGCCAGCATCATTCTGATACCAAAGCCAGGCAGAGACACAACAAAAAAAGAGAATTTTAGACCAATATCCTTGATGAACATTGATGCAAAAATCCTCAATAAAATACTGGCAAAACGAATCCAGCAGCACATCAAAAAGCTTATCCACCATGATCAAGTGGGCTTCATCCCTGGGATGCAAGGCTGGTTCAATATACACAAATCAATAAATGTAATCCAGCATATAAACAGAGCCAAAGACAAAAACCACATGATTATATCAATAGATGCAGAAAAAGCCTTTGACAAAATTCAACAACCCTTCATGCTAAAAACTCTCAATAAATTAGGCATTGATGGGACGTATTTCAAAATAATAAGAGCTATCTATGACAAACCCACAGCCAACATCATACTGAATGGGCAAAAACTGGAAGCATTCCCTTTGAAAACTGGCACAAGACAGGGATGCCCTCTCTCACCACTCCTATTCCACATAGTGTTGGAAGTTCTGGCCAGGGCAATTAGGCAGGAGAAGGAAATAAAGGGTATTCAATTAGGAAAAGAGGAAGTCAAATTGTCCCTGTTTGCAGACGACATGATTGTATATCTAGAAAACCCCATTGTCTCAGCCCAAAATCTCCTTAAGCTGACAGGCAACTTCAGCAAAGTCTCAGGATACAAAATCAATGTACAAAAATCACAAGCATTCTTATACACCAACAACAGACAAACAGAGAGCCAAATCATGAGTGAACTCCCATTCACAATTGCTTCAAAGAGAATAAAATACCTAGGAATCCAACTTACAAGGGATGTGAAGGACCTCTTCAAGGAGAACTACAAACCACTGCACAAGGAAATAAAAGAGGATACAAACAAATGGAAGAACATTCCATGCTCATGGGTAGGAAGAATCAATATCGTGAAAATGGCCATACTGCCCAAGGTAATTTACAGATTCAATGCCATCCCCATCAAGCTACCAATGACTTTCTTTACAGAATTGGAAAAAACTACTTTAAAGTTCATATGGAACCAAAAAAGAGCCCGCATCGCCAAGTCAATCCTAAGCCAAAAGAACAAAGCTGGAGGCATCACACTACCTGACTTCAAACTATATTACAAGGCTACAGTAACCAAAACAGCATGGTACTGGTACCAAAACAGAGATATAGATCAATGGAACAGACCAGAGCCCTCAGAAATAACGCCACATATCTACAACTATCTGATCTTTGACAAACCTGAGAAAAACAAGCAATGGGGAAAGGATTCCCTATTCAATAAATGGTGCTGGGAAAACTGGCTAGCCATATGTAGAAAGCTGAAACTGGATCCCTTCCTTACACCTTATACAAAAATCAATTCAAGATGGATTAAAGACTTAAACGTTAGACCTAAAACCATAAAAACTCTAGAAGAAAACCTAGGCATTACCATTCAGGACATAGGCATGGGCAAGGACTTCATGTCTAAAACACCAAAAGCAATGGCAACAAAAGACAAAATTGACAAATAGGATCTAATTAAACTAAAGAGCTTCTGCACAGCAAAAGAAACTACCATCAGAGTGAACAGGCAACCTACAAAATGGGAGAAAATTTTTGCAACCTACTCATCTGACAAAGGGCTAATATCCAGAATCTACAATGAACTCAAACAAATTTATAAGAAAAAAACAAACAACCCCATCAAAAAGTGGGCAAAGGATATGAACAGACACTTCTCAAAAGAAGACGTTTATGCAGCCAAAAAACACATGAAAAAATGCTCATCATCACTGGCCATCAGAGAAATGCAAATCAAAACCACAATGAGATACCATCTCACACTAGTTAGAATGGCAATCATTAAAAAGTCAGGAAACAACAGGTGCTGGAGAGGATGTGGAGAAATAGGAACACTTTTACACTGTTGGTGGGACTGTAAACTAGTTCAACCATTGTGGAAGTCAGTGTGGCGATTCCTCAGGGATCTAGAACTGGAAATACCATTTGACCCAGCCATCCCATTACTGGGTATATACCCAAAGGACTATAAATCATGCTGCTATAAAGACACATGCACACGTATGTTTATTGCAGCATTATTCACAATAGCAAAGACTTGGAACGAACCCAAATGTCCAACAATGATAGACTGGATTAAGAAAATGTGGCACATATACACCATGGAATACTATGCAGCCATAAAAAATGATGAGTTCATGTCCTTTGTAGGGACATGGATGAAATTGGAAATCATCATTCTCAGTAAACTATCGCAAGAACAAAAAACCAAACACCGCATATTCTCACTCATAGGTGGGAATTGAACAATGAGATCACATGGACACAGGAAGGGGAATATCACACTCTGGGGACTGTTGTGTGGTGGGGGGAGGGGGGAGGGATAGCATTGGGAGATATACCTAATGCTAGATGACGAGTTAGTGGGTGCAGCGCACCAGCATGGCACATGTATACATATGTAACTAACCTGCACAATGTGCACATGTACCCTAAAACTTAAAGTATAATAAAAAAAATTAAAAAAATAAAATAAAAATGTAAATATGAAAAAAAAGACATTTCCTGCAGAAACTCAGCCAGAAAGAATTATGGCGAAGTATAATTACAAATTAATAAAGTCAATGATTCATGCTATAGTTACTCAGCTTTGGAGAGAAAGCATACATTCTTGTTTAAGCAGGGAAATGTGTCTAAATGACTGATAAATAGCTTAAGACAGTATATATGGATTTTCTATCTAGTGTAAATAAGCTTCTTAAAAACAAGTTCCAAGATTGTTTATCCTTTCCAGCCTGGTTTGAAGGACACATGTTGAGTGTATTTCATCCCAAAGCTCCTGTGATTGAGGCGGCTTTGAAATTGTTAGAAGTAGAATTCCTGGGCATCATTTTGGGAGCAGGGCTGGACAGCAGTAAACCTGGAGCATGTCCAGGTTCCAAACCTGACTACCATTTCTAAGCTGTGTGATCTTAGGCAAACAGGTAATTCTCTAAGCCCCGTGTGGCTTCATATGTAAAACAGAAATTATAATTTTGTTACACAACTGCTTTAAGGGTTAAATGAGATAATAGTGACTGGCACACTGTAAGCATTAACTAAATGTTAATCATTATTACTACAGGGTCTTCTCCCAACATCCCTCTTACAGGAACAAAGAAATCCTTTACTTTCAATAGCAATACCAAAGAGAATGGTAGCTCATTTTTTCTAATCCTTACTATGATGCAGGAAGTATTTATTTCCATCATCTTTTTAATCTAAGAACCCAGCAGAGAAAAGCCTCTGAGTGCTGCCCTTGATAATTCATGAGAGGAGGGTGGGAGGAACTTACTGCCAGCCTCCATGAAAGCCTCAGGAAGGTATGTGAAGCCACTTTCTTGTTCCAGAGGGTTCCCACAGCTAGCATGCTCACCAGGGCGCTGGAGGTTGATTATTGTTTTTATGCCATGGCTTAAAGGAAAAAGGGCAGTCAGTCATATTGGGAGCTAGCATTTAAAAAAAATTAACCATTTTTGGTATTAATCAACATTATTAATTACTCTCAAAATCTTAATTTCTTATTTGAAATACACTCTTCACTGCCTATTGTTAAAATGAAAGCACTCTTTCACTTGAAACAAAGGCAATGAAAGAAAAAAACACATGAGTTTGCTCACTCGTGTGTGAACAATACAGCATTTACCTGAGGAACTGATCAATGATGTGGTACTTCTCCAGGAGCTCAGAGGATGGGCGGGCCATGGCCAGTATATTATCAGTGACCCTGCAAATAGGTGGAGGGACTGGTGAGATGTGCTGAAACCTAGGAAGTTCCAGCCCAAAGAGATGTTCCAGTCCTGAGAGATGATTTTTTTCTATGATTTCAACAACTCTGTTAGAATATTCTTTTTTGTGTATAAATTTTATTTGAACAGATAATACAGTTTCATGGTTCAATAAAATCAAAACAATACAAAAAGGTATGCACTAAAATGTTTGCTCTCAACCGTTTTCATCCACTCCATTCAGTTTGTTCCCCATATGTAATCATTTGTATTAATTTCATGTTTACCATCTTAGTGTTTATTTTTGCAAATATAAGCAAATATGAATATTTATTCTTATTTATCTGCTTTTTCTTGTACAAAAGGTAGTGTAGTAAAGGCACTGTTAGATACTTTGCTTTTTTTCTCTTTAGGTTAATTTTTAAAACTTCAATAGTTTTTGGGGTACAGATTATTTCAGGTTACATAGATGAGTTCTTTAGTGGTGAATTTTGAGATTTTGGTGCACCCGTGTAAGAATATTCTTATACAAATCTGGCTTCAATTTTGGATGATTAGAGCTCTAAGAAACTCTAGCTTCTTAAATCCCTGGAAAAAATTCCAAGACATAAATTATTTGTGGATTCCAGCAAAGTATTTTCAAGAACTCTCAAGAGATTTTAGTGGACATGATGGAGAAAACTCAGCTGGTGGTGAAGGTAACAGTCTGGATTGTTACTCAATGGGTAGTGACTTACATGAGGAGGGCCAACTGGGAGATATTTTGTTATTCAACTATCTGAATCTTAGTTACAAGGTGTTAAATGGGGATAATAATGCCTGTCTCACAGGGTTGGTGTGAGAATTCAATATGATGTGGATGTAAAGTCTTTGGCACAAATCCTGACATGCAGTTATGAATAAATACTGAGTTGTAATTTGGTGACAAATATGGGCTCCAGAGTCAGTTGGGCTTGGTTTCAAATGCTGGCTTTTCTACTTTCTAGCTTGGTAGCAAATTACTTGGTCTCTCTGGAACTCAATTCTTTCATCGATAAAATGGCATTAACAGCTCACAAGAGTTTTATGAAGATAAAAGATAATAGTATGAAAGCATCTAGCACACTGACTGGCCTACAGCCAAATGGATATTTACTGAATGAATGAGTGGGCAGACGCCCAATAAATGACTATTACTCTTGTCAGGCCTCTGGGCTCTGGCTTCACTCTGTTCTGTTCAAATTTCTCATCAGTGGCCTGATGAGATATATAAGGTAAGTCTGTTGGAAGTCGTGGGTCACATGAATCTCAGGGGAATAACAGAGACTGTCAGGGCAGGATCCAAAATGACACCTTTCCCTCTGAAAGAAGGCATGTGGTTTAACATGGGACCCAAAAGTTTGGGACCCCCAGTGATAATTAGTGTAAGATGAAGGGGGATGTAACGTGAAAGCAGCAGAGGTGAAAAAGACTCACATGATTTAGTCAGCAATAAAGCAAAAATATGCAAATGACCTAAGCTACATTATTAGAAATTTTCTTGTCTGACTATGAATGTTTCCTTCTTCATACTATTAGTATGATAGTGATGGACCAGAATATGACCTGTGGTGAACAATAATGACAATGGACCCCAGACTATATCACTACAGATGTACTGAGCAAATCCAATATGAAAAAGTACAGGTTGTAAGCTGGATAAGCCAGTTGACAAATATCTAATTGAAAAATGGGTTCTTGATGTATAAAATAATTCACTACTAGAATTAAACAGTGAATTCCTCTAAGTATGCTTCGAATGTGATTTATCAGAATTTTTCAGATGTTACTACATCAAAAAGGTGTATTTGACTAGTTTACTGTTTAATAAAAAGCAGTATGATTAAAGAACAATATTAATTTCACTTATACACCATAAAAAAAGCAAATATCTTATGTTTTCTACTGAGCTGACAACTTGTACCACTTTTATTAGGGTAGACTGAAGGGTATTTGTATGAAAATGTGACCTTTCATATAGAATATAGGAATAACATAAAAGCTAAAGCTTACCTGCATGAAACTGAAAAATTACACATGTACATCATAATTTTCTCAAATTTATAGCTGAACAGTTTTATTATTTCTAAACATTTCTGAAATTTAAGAGCTATCTAATTATCCATTTCTTCAATACACTTTATATATATCATTTCACTTAATTAAAAAAACCCTATGGTTTTGGTTTTATTATTTCTACCTTACAGATAAAGAAACTGAGGGTCAATAGGCCAAGATCACACAGCTAAGGCAAAGCCAGAACTGACTGGCAAAGTGAGGTCCTGACTTCAAAGTCCCACACTGCTCCTCCCACACTTCAGGGCTCCTGGCTCACACAGAGTGTCTTTCCTGTATCCAACAGAGCTATGAAAGACCAACAGGATCACTCACCAGGATGAGTAAACCCCCTTAATGGCTTGCTCCGGCTCACTCCAGCGGGCTGGGTTCTCATACTTGCAAGCTCTACCGCCACACGCCATGGAACATGCCATGTGTCCAGGAATGACATGCCGTAAACGCTCCCCTACTTTTGTGTACTTTGGTGTTGGACGTTCTAAATTTCCTAGAACATATAAGGAAAGGAAAATTCAAAATTCCACTCTCCAAATGAAATTGTAACATGGGAAACAGCTTCCATTTTATCTCAGGATGGCAGATGACAAGCCAGTGCAAAATCACCTTCATCTTGTCAAGAAAACAAAACTGTTTCCCTGTCAAAGTGACATATATCTCTTAATGTAAAAAAGCTTTCACATATAATAATCTCCACACATACTGGCAATTAGGAGGAAGAAACTGTAGAAGCAGATGTTTTACAAGAGAATGAGTTTTGTTCAAACCTATATTTTTAATAAAAAAATAAAACATTTGATCATTTTATATCCTCACATATTCACTAAAATAGCATAACAGACAGCCAAAAGTATAATATAGAATAAACTACCAATATTTAAGAAGGTATAAACACAACACAGCTGATTCCCATTCCTCAAACTTATATACAAAGGTATGGCAATCTATAAGAAGAAAGAGACCTTTACTTTTTCTTTCGGGGAAAGTTGGGTTTCCCTCTGCATGGCTGACTGAGGAAACAGCCACCATCACCTGGAGAGAGGACGAGGACAGCAGCTTCGTGGCAGAGCCGGAGCCCAAGCCAGAGCCCCGCCGGGCCTGCTGCAGCCGCAGTACTGGGTCTGAGGTGGAGTGCCGGCGGCCCTGGAGAAAGGAGCTGAGGAAGTGCACGGCTGAGGGCCGCCTGGTTGCATCCTGCACCTGCATGGCACTGGGAGGCAAGAGCCGGAGGCAGGAAGAGTCAGCCCCACTTACTCAGTGAGGAACTTTCACTGAGAGCAGGGAGCATTGCATTGTTCTGTATGATCTAAGAGCCATTCAGATTGGCTGACTGGTTTCCATGGCGACGAACAAAGAAACTACTGATTCCCACTTAGATCTGAACAGGCAAAATCCAATATGAACAGATTGCATTTTGGACAAATTGTTCAAATATAGGGAAGAATAATATAAATTTTAAATATATTGATTACTAAATTTTGTTTCTCAAATGCACTTAAAATATCTAACCACTCAAAGAATTACTCCCCAAAATACTGTAGTGAATTTAGAAAACTGTCTTCCTGATGCAAAAACTGCCTTTTACATACATGTTAAAAGGCTTAAATTCTGTTATTCTGTTCACAACCTGTCTCTGGATATTTTGAAAAAAATTACCTTTCTACTCCTCGTTTGAATAGTGCAGAAAAAAGTTAATTGTAATAAAGTGGGATATGCTGGACACCTTACAAGATTATTAAAATATCATCCAATTTTTCATAACCAAAACCACTTCTATTTTTTCTTGGTAAAACTATTAAAGAAATACTTGGATAGAACAAATAAAGACATTTTTAGAGGTGATATATTATCAGAAGACATTTAACTTCATGTGTTCATTTTCAGAATATAAAAACCCAATTCTTAGTTATGCCTCTGTTGGACAGTTATAGTAGCCATGCCTCTCAAAAACTCAAAACACCATTCTCTGCCTTTTGTTGCAGTGAGGGAAAAAAGAAGCTTCAATAATGTCTTGGCAGAGGCATAGAAAGAAAGATCACTAAGTATCACATTTTTAAAGGAACTAGATGAGGGGGAGGTTGCAACTTGAAGATAAAGGATATAAAGAAAACAGAAAGTGCAACAACCACTAATGTACTCATTGTCCGCCTCCTCCCTTGTTAATGTCAGGCTGCGCCCTCGCTTGCTCGCTAGCTCTCTGCACAAGTGGTATTTCAGATGTGTGTGCACAGAAACAAACTACTGTACTGCTACAGATAAGGCTATTTTCTATTTTTTTTTTTTAACGATTACTAATGCTATACCAAGCTCCTTTTAAAATGCCACCCCCATCTCCCCAGTAATGTGCACTTTTGTCGAATAAGACAGAGACACAGAATCCCGATTTGGTGTCCAAATTCCTACTCTATGTATAGTATCATGCCTTTGTTATTTAGAATGCAGCCATGGAAGAAAGCACAGCTTTCCTGTCGGAGGAATTATATGAGGATTATTCTAGGCAAGGCCCTCAGGACCCTAAGGGCAACACAGAAACAGCAGTTGCACAGAGGTCTGCATGACAAGAACATGAACTTACTGGCAGGAGGCCCTAAATGCTCAAACTAAGGAGCTGTGTATTTGCTATCTGTGTAAGAGGGAGTCTAAGAAGATTTCTGGGCAAGTCTGTGCTTCTGAGTATGTGGCACTCCAGAATGTTAACTTAGCTCTTGAGAAACAAGAGTGGTGAGCTCTGCAGAAACAAGTCCATGGCCTGGAGAACCAGCATCTGAGGACATCTACAGAGAAAAGTCAAAAGTAACTGCTTTCAACTACACTAAAAATGACAACTAATTTCATTAGATAAGGGGTAGGGGTAGGACTTATTTGGACCAAGCTAAGGAAGGGATGGTTTATAGATCACCTCAAGAATAATCTCTGTGGTGAAATCTTGAGCCCTGGGTTGACCTCAAATAAACATAAAATGACTGAGCTTACCCCAGTTACCGTACAGTCAGTGACCCTGTGTCAATGTCTAAGGAAGTCAAGCCTAACGCAAACAGGATTCTGCAAGGTGAAAGCAGCCCTTTCTGCATGCTTGCTCAGTGTTCCCAACAATGAGGTGCTGTGAATATACCTTGCATTGATGAGGCAGATGAAAAGAAATGTACCCACCTCTGGACATGAGAACCAAATTTAGAATAATATTTAAGGAACAAAATGAGATACTGATCATGACAAATATGAAATCAGTTACAATAAACACAACAAAGAAACCCACTAAAATGTACCAGTGAGTACTGAGTCTTTTCTTCCTTAATTTCTACAAGTGGGCAGGTAAAACACTGAAAAGTGAGATTAGAACACCAAGAACTAGTAATTTCCTTCTATACTCAAGATTTCAGAAAGGGATCATTGCTTCCTAAAGTCATAGAACAATAGGCTGAGAATGCAGTGGGTGCCTGGTGGGCGTGGGAAGCCCACCTATCCGCATTCTTAAGTCCACGGAGGAGTTACTTCCAGGAATTTGCTGTACAGCTGAATTTCCAGCCTCGTGTTCTCTACTTTTTGTGACAAGAGGCTCACTTTTCACAAGGGAACTGACTATTCCACTGTTAGACAGCTCAAATGTTTTCTTTCCTTCCTTCTTTAGAGATGGGAATCTCACTTTGTTGCTTAGGCTGCACTCAAATTTTTGGGCTCGAGGGCTCCTCCTGCCTCAGCCTCTTGAGTAGCTGGGACTACAGATGCCTGCCAACACGCTGGGCTTCAAATGTTCTCTAGTGTTGAGTTAAAATCCATTCTATAAACATCGGTTCTGGTTCTTCCCACTGAAAATAAAGAATAAAGCTTCTCTTTGTCTTGAAAGATTTTCAAATATCCGAAGACAGAACTTTTCCAAGACTTTCCCTATTTCTGTTTTTCAAACATTCCTAGGTATATGTAATTGTTTCCAGATCTTTCACTATAATTTCCCTTCTTCTGAGGGCCCTTCTTCTCTCCCCTTCATAGCTAAACCTCCAAACCAAGGTGACTACACCTGCCATCTCCATGTGTCACAGGTCTCATCCTTAGCCTACTCAGCTCTGGCCTCTGCCTCCACTCTCAAATTAAACCACTCTTGCTAAGGCCTCCGATGATCTGTTTTGAGGTGGACTTTTTAGAGTTTCTATTTGACTGTGCAGCAGCATGCAACACAATTGAACACTTTAGTTTTAATTTTTAATTTTTTTTTTAAAGACAGCACCTTGCTCTGTCACACAGGCTAGAGAGCAGTGACATGATCATAGCTCACTGCAGCCTTGAATTCCTAGGCTCAAACAATCCTCCTGCCTCAGCCTCTCTGGTAGCCAATATGACAGGTGCCTGCCACCATGCCTGGCCCATATATTTTTGAGAATATTTTATATTTTTACTTTGAATCAATGTCAAACTTACAGAAAAGTTACAAAAGTTACAAATAATATTTTTCCTTGGCTGGGCATGGTGGCTCATGCCTGTAATCCCAGCACTTTGGGAGGCTGAGGAGGGCAGATCACCTGAGGTCAGTAGTTAGAAACCCACCTGGCCAACATGGTGAAACCCAGTCTCTACTAAAAATACAAAAATGAGCTGGGTGTAGTGGCGCATGCCTGTAGTACCAGGTACTTGGAAGGCTGAGGCAGGAGAATTGCTTGCACCTGGAAGGCAGAGGTTGCAGTGAGCTGAGATTGCACCACTGCACTCTAGTCTGGGTGACAGAGCGGGACTGTCTCAAAAAAAAAAAAAAAAAAAAAAAGAAAAAGAAAAAAAGAATATTTTCCCTTGAATTTTTTAGAGTAACTTGCAGAAATGCTGCCCCATTACGCCAAATAATTTAGTGTATATTTCCCACAAAGATATTCTTGAAAATTACCCCAAATCAGGAAATTATGGTTGAGATATTACTACTTGCCCTCTATTCCTCAGACCTCCTTCAAGCTTCACTGATTACTCCAAAAATGTTCCTTACAGTAAAAGGACATGTTGTATTTAGTTGTCCTGTTTCTTTCACCTATTTCACACTCGAACAAGTTCCTCAGTCTTTCCTTGACTTTGATGACCTTGACACTTTTGAAGAGTATAGGCCAGTTATTTTGTAGCAATCTCTCTCAATTTGGGCATGCAGTTTCCTCATGATTAGACTCGGAAGCCCTTGCATTTATTAGTAAAGAACGGTATCTAGAAACCAATGTCTGCGTGTTAGGTATGCTCATTGCCATTAGAGTGTTACTGCTGCCAGGCCCTCTCAGTGGACAGTGCTAAAGAATATGGATATTATGCACAGGCACATACATTACCACACTTTACATCTATATTTATTCCCATATGTAGGCATATATACATATGGAAAACCAAGAGTTTACCCTGATGCTACCAATTCCAAGCCAACACCACAGAGTTCCTCTAATTTCCACCCTTTCCACAACTGTACCTATAATTATAACTCTGTGAGAAGCCTGGGCACAGTAATCTTTAATATATTTACCTAATTGACCAAGCCCCCTACATGTAACCAGTCTCCCATCACTACCTCTGCTCCCTCCTCCATGTGGATGCCTCTCTCATCCCATCTGGGCTTTAACACCTATGCCAAGCTGCTGCTGCCACCCACCTGGGTAGATGCTCTCCTCATCCTGCCTGTGTTCCAATATTCCATGTAGGGTCACCCTGCCACATGGAGCCCTCCCAACCTGACCCAAGCTCTGATGCCTGGGAATGTTCTAATAACCTGGGCCAGGTCACTCTCCCACACAGGTGTTATCTGGCTCAGGCTTCGCCACTGCTGGGCTGCTCTCCCATATGGATTTCCTCCTCACCCTGGCTGGCTTCTCCCAAGTGCCCCTGCTCCACCTCATCTGTAGGTCAAAGATTCCACACTTAGGCAAGCCAAGAAGACCAGAAGCTATCATTCCTGCTCACCTTGCAAAGTAGGGGGATCACTCAGAGAAGTGGGCTGTTGTCCCCGCCTCAAGCTCCAGAGACATGGCTAGTAGACTTCAGCCAGAAGGAGAAGCAGGCCTTAAAAACAGAGAATTCTGAAGCTCTCCCCCTACAAAACTATCTTTATCTGAAACACAGCATGGGGAAGTTCAAGCTTTCAAAAACAATGGAGGTTTTGGTTAAGCAGTTATTAATAAGAGTAACCTCATAGCTTCATGAGACCAATAAGCTGAACTGTAGTCACACTAGTTTGCCAGAGAGAACCAAGGAAAGAGACAACTAAGTCCTCTCATGGAGCATGATCAAACCTCAAGACTGACCTCAAAAACAGCCACCACCCAAACTTAATTAGATCAGATTGTAGGGCAACAGATGACCCAGGGCTTTGTCAAAAACAACAGAGTGATCAGCAGGTAATTAGTGGAACCCAACAGCTGGTGTGCTAACAACTGAGGGAGACAGCCTAACAGAGACATTCGTGGAAGAGGGAAAGAGTGCCCTGCTAAAAAAAAACCACTGTCTTCTCAGGGTGACTGCGTTTGCTTGACCAAGGCCATGCCCTCTTAGGAGTCACATCAGAGGCTTCAAACTATGAAGAAAAAAAGGCTAGTCCATCACTAAGATGGTCTAGTCAAGTCTCTGATCAAATAGACAGGCAAATAACAACAAAAACAAGTCCGGGGAGGGAAGAGTATCTAGAGGTGCTAAAAAATATTACCTAAAATGTCCAGTTTTCAACAAAAAGTATGAGACATGGAAAGAAAGAAAAAAGTATGACCTATACACAGAAAAAAGTGTAGTCAATAGACACTATCTGTTAGAGAGGCCAGGCATCTGATATACCAAAGCCTTCAAAGCAGCCATTACAAATATATTCAAAGTCCTAAAGGAACCCATGTTTAAAGAAGTAAAAGAAGCTATGATGACAATGTTTCTTTCATCAGATACAGAATACCAATAAAGAGATGGGAATTTTAAAAAGGAAGCAAATGGAAATTCAGAAGTTAAAAAGTACAAAAACAATGAAAAATTCACTCAAGCAGCTCAACAGAGGATCTGAAGTGGCAGAAGGAAGAATTAGAGAACCTGAAGATAGACTGATAGAGATTATGCACTCTGAAAAACACAGAGAATAAAAAATGAAAAAATGAACAAAGCCTCACAGAAATGTGGAATACCATTAAGTGAACCAACATATACCCTACTATAAGTGAACAGAAAGAGAGTTGAGAGAGGAGTAGAAAAAACTTTTAGAAATAATGGCTTAAAGCTTCCCAAATCTGATGAAAAACATTAATCCACACATCCAAGAAGTTCAAAAAACTCTAAGTAGGATACCTACAAATAGATCCACATTAAAACACATCACAGTAAAAATGCTCAAATAGAAAAATGACTCCTTGTGTACAAAGAAACCTCAAAAAGATTAAGTTTACTTCTCATCAGAAACCATGGAGACCAGAAAGTAGAGGAACGACATATTCAAAGTGCTAAATATTAAGCTGTCAATCAAGAATCTTACATGCAGCAAGATTTCTGTCAAAAATGAAGGGGAAATAAAGGAATTCCCAGGTAAACAAAAAGCAGAGAATTTGTTGCTAGCAGACTTAGCGTATAAGAAATATAAAGGAGGTTCTTCAGATTAAAAGCAAGTTACCCAAGACTAATGTGAATCCATGTGAAAGAAAGGACACTGGCAAATTAGAAGAGACAGTATGTATTTATATGAAATGTCCCAAGGAGGCAAATTGACAGGGACAGAAAGTAGATTAGTGTTTGCCAGGGGGACTAGGGTGAAAGTGGAATGGGAACTGACTGTTGGGATACTGTGAAATATATATTTGGTCTTGGTCCCTGTTTCTTGGCATACAATTCCTGAAATCCTTGGAATCTCCAAGGTGATATCTTTTTGTATGTTAATGAGTTGACTAGCGGCTGTCAGTCCCTCTGTAGCTTCAGGATGGGGGCTAGCCATTGGAAAGACCAAGGTAGGATTACAGCGTTGGGACTTTCAGCACCAAATCCAGCTTCTGGGGAGGGGAGAGGGCTGAAGGTTAAGTTGATCAACAATGGCCAGTGGTTTAGTCAACCACGCCATGTGATGAAGCCTTAATAAAAGCTTAGGATAGGGTTCAAAGAGCTGAGAACATGGAGGTTGCTGGAGGGTGGCACACTTGGGGTCAGCATGGATGCTCTGTGCCTCTTCCACCATATGTCACCCTTATGCATCTCTTCATCTCCATCCTTTGTAACAGCCTTTATAATAAATTGGTAAATGTGTTTCCTAGAGTACTGTTAGCCACTATAGCAAATTAATGAAATCCAAAGAGAAGGGTGTGGGAACCCCAATTTATAGCCAGTCAGTCAGAAGCACAGGTTAAACAAGCTGGGGCTTGTGACTGGCATCAGAAGTAGGAGGCAATCTTATAAGACTGAGCCCTCAACCTGTTGGATCTGACACTATCTCTAGGTAGATAATGTCAGAATTAAATTGGAGGACACCCATCTGGAGTCCCCTGCAGAATTTATTGCTTGTTTGGTGTGTGGAAAAAACCCCGCACATCTGGTGTCAGAAACATGTTATCAGAGTGTAGCAGGATAAACTGAGTTTGCTTATTATTCTGTATTCTCAAGTGCTAATTGGTAGAACATTTCTTTTTGGTCTGATGAAAATAGTCTGGATTTAAATAGTGTTGATGACTGCACAGCCTTAAGTATATACTAAAAACCAATGACTACTTTAAAAGGTTCAATTTTATGGTATGTGACTTAAATCTCAATAATTTAAAAAGGGCAAATAATTTGAGTGGGCATTTCTCCAAAAAAGATGTAGAAAGTTTCAATAAATACATGAAAAGATGCTCAACATCACTAGTCATTAGGGAAATGCATATTAAAATCACAATGAAATATCACTTCATACCTACTAGGATGGCTACAATCAAATGCCCGACAATAGTAAGTATCAATGGGGATGTAAAAAAAAAATGAGAGCCCTTATCTACTGCTGGTGGGTAAATAAAATGAAGCAAACACTTTGGAAAATGGTCTGGCAGTTCCTCAAATGATTAAACAGAGTTACCATATGACCCAGTTCTTTCCTCCTAGGTAAATACCCAAGAAAAATGAAAACATATGTCCACACAAAAACTCAGGTTTTATTATTACTCATAATAGCCAAAAAGTGAAAAGAGTCCAAATGCCCATCAGGGGAATGGATAAATGGAATGTGTAGATAAATAAATATCTACACAATGGAAAATTATTCAACCATAAAAAGGAAGCAGCACTGACGCATGCTACAACATGGATGAACCTTGAAAACATTATGCTAAGTGAAAAAAGCCAATCACAAAAGACCACATATTTATATGGTTCCATTTATATGAAATGTCCAGAAAAAATGAAATCTATAGAGACAGAAAGTAGTCTGGTGGCTCCTTGGGCCAGTGGGGAGGGAAACAACAAATGGCAGCCGGTGCTTGCTAAAGAGTACAAAGTGGCCAGGCGTAGTGGGTCACGCCTGTAATCCCAGCACTTTGGGAGGCTGAGGCAGGTGGATTACCTGAGGCCGGGAGTTCGAGACCAGCCAGCCTGACCAACATGGTGAAACCCTGTCTCCATGAAAAATACAAAATTAGCTGGGTGCGGTAGCATGCGCTTGTAATCCCAGCTACTTGAGAGGCTGAGGCAGAAGAATTGCTTGAAAACTGGGAGACAGAGGTTGCAGTGAGCCAAGATCATGCCACTGCACTGCAGCCTGGGCAACAAGAGTGAAACTCTGTCTCAAACAAACAAACAAACAAACAAAAAACACACACACACCAAAACAAAAAAGCACAAGGTTTCTTTTTGGGGTGATAATAATCTTCCAAAACTGACTTTGTGTTGGTTACATAGCTCTTTGAATGTTCTAAAAACACTGGATTGGTACTTTAAATGGGTGAATTATTGATAATTATACCTCAAAAAAGTTAAAGGAAATTCTCCCTTTCTCCCTCCTTCCTGCTCTCCTTTCCTTAATAAAGCAAAAAGCTACTAGGCAGACTTCTGTTTCTGTCCAAGTAGAGTTGCCCCATTCCTCATCCTTACGTCTTAGAAACTCTGGACACAATAGAACAGATAAACATAGGAAGACTCTGAGAGTGAGAGACTGTCTAAGGACCTCAGGACTTGAGGAACAGTATGGCTGTGAGCTACCTGGGATTCTTTATTGCCTCCAATATATCCCCAATAGGGTGCTGCAGAAGCCTTCAACCCAGAACAAGCTATAAGAAAAGCCTGTCCCCCTTTGCCAAAGGTCTGTGGAATATGTGACCTAACGACTGAATATATTTTTGGCAATACCCACGCTACTCCAGTTAAAAATGCCACATCATCTTCCAACCCCCAGTTTCAGAGAGGATGGAGAGGGAGCTGATCATCTATCAAATACTCCTGCTCTGCAGAAGTGGAATCAATCTACTTCTCCCATCAGGTGGTGTCGGAGGGATAAACATGGATCTCATCTTCTACTGTGTCTAGAAGGACCATGTGGTGCTCTGATTCCCCCACTGGGTGGTTTTGGGGCTGATCAGGGAGCTAATTTTCCATACCCCAACTGGAAGAAGCAGGTGGCACTCTGATTCCCCTGCTGGGTGGTGGTGGTGACCTGAGCAGAAAGATGATTTCCCCCCATCAGATAGAAATGGGCAGTGCTGCAGTTCCTCTGCCAGGGTGGTGTCATTGGGGTCTATCTGTGAGCTGTGCCTCATCCAGCAGTAACCAGTCTTAACAGGGTGGTTTGAAGTGGGATTAGTCAATACCAGGCTCACCACCTGCCTCTACGTAAGTGGGACCCAGTGGAGACCTGAACCTTCGTTCTCATCCATCATCAAGGACACTGAACAAAGCTGTGCAAGTGGGGGCCTGTAAACACTCTACTTTCCCCATAACTTTCATCTTAGTGAGGCCCAGTGGGGAGACAAACCTCCACATTCAATTGGCATCCACAAGACTGAACAGTGCAGTAGGAGGAAAGGCTAGTTGGTATTCACGTCCCTGCTGCTGCTGCCCCAAGCAACAGGGGAGCTTCAAGGGGAGCTGAGCCTCCACACTCATTTGCCATCAATGAAGCAGAATGAGGGGGTGTGAAGCAGGATAGTCAACATTCCCATTTCCCAATCCCCTGGTGTCAATGGGGTCCAGTGGGGAGCTGAACTCCCAACTCCACCTGTATGAGGAGGAAAGAGGTGGTGGGGAGTGGGAGGCTTGGCATTACACTTTCCACCTTCTCCTCCCCTGAGGACCACAGGGCCCAGCCAGGAATGAGCTTCAGTCACACCTTGCAGAAACAAGGCAGTGTGAGTTGCCCTCTACTTCTTCCTAGGTGGCAGTGGGGCCCAGATTTGTTTTTTCTCATGTTGCTGATCTTATCCCCCTGACTCAAAGGCAACATGACAGTGCAAGGCAATGTTCCACTTTCACCACAAAGATGTCAAACAGAACTGGTGAGAGAGCTGAAATTCCACTTCGTCATCTGGACTGAGGCAGTGTTTCGAAGCACCCAACTTTTGTTGGGGTGGTGTCAGTGAGGCTGAACAGGGAGCTGGGCATATACACTCACCTGGCTCCTGGCTAATGCTTCAAGAAGAACACTGCCTGACAAGCGAGAAAGAAAAGGACCCAAAATGTCCAGAATACAGTTGAAAATCACTTGTCATACCAAGAATGAGGAAAATCACAACTTGAATCATAAGAAACAATCAACAGACATCAAAATGGAGATAAATGATATGCTGAAAATTTCCAATAAGGACTTTAATTATAATGTGTCTTGGCACTGATTCCTAGAATAACTGGAATCATACAGAGAATGTTCTCTGCCCACAATGAAATCAAACTAGAAATCGATAACAGAAAGACAGCAGGAAAAACTCCAAAGACTTGGGAAATTAAACGTCAAACTTATAAATAAATCATGAGTCAAATAGGAAGTCTCAAAGGAAATTACAAAACACACAGAACTGAATAAAATGAAAATATATCAAAATATATATAAGATGGTGGTAAAGCAGAGATTTGTAAGAAATTTCTATCACTTAATGCTTATGTTAGAGGAGAGGAAAGATCTCAAATTAGTAATACAGATTTCAACCTAAGTAAACTAGAAAAATGAGAGCAAAGCACACACAAAACAAGCATTGGACAGATAAAAATAAGAACATAAGTCAGTAAGATTAAAAATGGAAAACAACAGTGCAAATCAGTGATATAAGAAGCTGGCTCTGTGAAGAAAATTAATAAAATTGATAAACCTCTAGCAAGACTGACAAAAATTTTAAAAAGACACAAATCACCCATATCAGGAATGAAACACAGCTATCACTACAGATCTGGCAAGACTGACAAAAATAAAAAAAAGACACAAATCACCCATATCAGGAGTGAAACAGGAGCTATCACTACAGATCTGGCATCCATTTAAAGGATAACAAGGAACTAATACAAACAAATTAGAAATTGTTGACATAAATTTGACAACTTAGAAGAAATGGATCAACTCCTTGAACACTGCCAACTACCAAGACTCAACCAAGATGAATGAGACAACCTGAACAGTTCTATAAAAATTAAAGAAATTGAATCAATAAACAAAAAGTTCCCCAAAAGAAATCTCCTGGCTTAAATGACGTCACTGGAGAATGCTACCGAACATTTAAAGAAGAATGGGCACCAATTTTCCACAATGCTTTCCAGAAAATAGAAGAAGGAACATTTCCCACTTCCTTTTATGGGGCTAACATTACCCTGATACCAAAAGCAGATAAAGAGAGTACAAAAAGAGAAAACTATAGTCCCACATCAATCCTGAACTTAGGAAAAAAATCCTCAACAAAATACGAGCAAATCAAATCCAGCAATGCATAAAAAGAATTATACACCACTACCAAATGAAATTTATTATAGGTACAGGCTGGTTTAACATTAAAAAATCAATCAATATAATCCACCACACCAACAGGCTAAAGAAGAAAAATCATATGATCATATCAATTAACACAGAAAAAGCATTAGATAAAAAAATTCAATACTGACTCATGATAAAAACTCTCAGCAAGTTAAGAATAGAGGGGAACTAATTCAACTTGTTATGGAAAACTTACTGCTAACATCATACTGAAAGGTGAAAGACTGAATGCCTTCCCCCTACAGTCAGGAAGAAGGCAAAGACTCTGTTCTTGTGACTCTTATTCTGCTTGGTAGAAGTTTTAGGCTACTATGATAAGGCAAGAAAAAAAAAATAACAGCATATGAATTGGAAAAGAGGAAATAGAACTGTCCTTATTTGCAGACATGACTGTTTATGTAAGAAAATCCCAAGGAATCACCAAAAACTTCCCAGAATGGAAAGTGAGTTCAGCAAAGTAGTAAGGCATAAAATCAACATAGAAAAATCAATTGCATTTCTATACACAAACAAAAAACATGTGGAAACTGCATTTAAAAACACAATACCTAGGCCAGGTGTGGTGGCTCATGCCTATAATCCCAGCACTTTGCAAGGCCAAGGCGGGCAGATTACCTGAAGTCAGGAGTTTGAGACCAGCCTGGGCAACATGGCAAAACCGTGTCTCTGCTAAAAATACAAAAATTAGCTGGGCGTGGTGGCAGGCGCCTGTAATCCCAGCTACTCAGGAGGCTGAGGCAGGAGAATTGCTTGAACCTGGGAGGTGGAGGTTACAGTGAGCTGAGTTCATGCCACTGCACTCCCATCCTGGGCAACAGAGTGAAACTCCATCTCAAAACAAACAAACAAAAAAATCACAATACCAGTTAAAATCTCCCCAAAGAAAATGAAATACTTAAGTATAAACTTAAAACATGTATGAATCTGTATGCTGAAAATTATAAAATTCTGATGAAATAAATCAAAGACTAAAAAAAGAGAAACGTGATTATAAATTAGAAGATGCAACAAAGTAAAGATGGCAATCTCCTCAAATTGATTTACAAATTTAATTCTTATAAAAATCCCAGTAATATTTTTTGCTGACATAAATAAGCTTATTTAAAGTCACAGGTCCTATCTAAGATGATCCTGAAAAAGAGGATAAGTGGGAAGAATCACTCTATCCAATACTAGGCCTATTACATAACTACAGTATTCATGACAGGGTGGTATTGGTGGATGGACAGATATATAGATCAGTGAAACCCAACAGTGAATCTACAAACACATTCACATAGCTTCAGGGCACTGGGATAGATGAAAAGTTCTGAAGACAGCAAAAGTGTAATCCATAAAAGAATAATTGGACTTCATGAAAATTAAAAACTTTTTCTCAGAGAAAGATCATATGAAGAAATGGAAAGGTAAGTTACAGAGTGGGAGAATGTATCTGCAAACCACGTATCAGAGCAAGATCTAGTATCTAGAGTATATAAAGAACTCTTAAAACTCAACAGTAAAAAAAAAAATTAGTGGATAAAAGACATGCACAGATACGTACAAAGAGAATATGCAGATGGCAGATAAGCACATGAAAAGAGGTTATCATCATTAGCCATTAAGGAAATGCAAATTAAAACCACAAAAGACACCACTATAGAACTGCTCTAATGGCTAAAATAAATACTGATAAAACCTAATGCTGGTGAGGATGTAGAGAAACTTGATCACTCGTACATTGCTGGTAGGAATGTAAAATGGTACAACTACTCTGGAAAACAGTTTGGCAGTTTCATATAAAGTCAAACATGCAACTATCATATGACCTAGAAAGTAAATTCTTGGGTATTTATCCCAAAGTAATAAAAACCCATCTACACACAAAAATCTGTACATGAATGTTTACAGCAGCTTTATTCATAATAGCCCCAAACTGGAAAGAATCCAGACACCCTTCAGTGAATGAACTGATAAACACACTGTGGTACATCCATACCACAGAATACTACTCAGCAATAAAAAGGACTCAACTATTGGTACACACAACAACCTGGATGAAACTCAAAGGAATTAGGCTGACTGAAAAAAGTCACTCCTAAAAGGTTACATACTGTATGATTTTATATACATAACGTTTTTTGCGATGACAAAATTATAGAACTGGGGAACAGATAGTGGTTGCCACAGGCCTGAGTTAGGAGTGTAGGTGGGTTTAACTATAAAGGAAGTAGGAGGGATCCTGTGTTGATGGAACTGTTCTGTATTTTGACCAAAACAATGTCAATATCCTGGCTGTGATATTATTATTACACAATAGTTTTTCAAGCTGCTACTATTGGTAGAAACTGGATAAAGGGTAAATATGATTCCTCTGTATTATTTCTTATATTTGCATGTGAATGTACAATTATCTCAATATTTTAATTAAAAATGTATATATAATCAAAGAGAAAGAGCCATACATAAAGCCTAAGCAAGGGTCATCCAGCAAAGGTCAGGGCAACACAAGGCAGGCAAATAGTAGGGTGCATGGCATATGCTGTGGGGCCTGGCAGGGTACGGGCCCTGTGTGGAAAATACAGCCGAGTTGGGTGATGGCCTGGCAGGGTTGAGAGACTGGTTAGGAAAAGTACGGCTGAGTAAATAAGCAAACATACTGGGGATAATAAGAGCCAGGTTTCTCATTCTTACATAATTATAAATGGGAACAGCTATAAAGATGGTGTAATAATGGATTAGAATTGAAAGTATTGGCCAGGCGTGGTGGCTCATGCCTGTAATCCCAGCACTTTGGGAGGCAGAGGCGGGCGGATCACGAGGTCAGGAGATCCAGACCATCCTGGCTAACCGGTGAAACCCCATCTCTACTAGAAATACAAAAAATTAGCCGGGCGTGGTGGCGGGCGCCTGTAGTCCCAGCTACTCGGGAGGCTGAGGCAGGAGAATGGCGTGAACCCGGGAGGCGGAGGTTGCAATGAGCCAAGACTGCGCCACTGCACTCCAGCCTGGGCGACAGAGCGAGACTCCGTCTCAAAAAAAAAAAAAAAAAAAAAGAAAAGAAAGTATTGGCTGGGCATGGTGGCTCACGCCTATAATCCCAGCACTTTGGGAGGTTGAAGCAGGCAGATTACTTGAGGTCAGGAGTTCAAGACCAGCCTGGCCAACATGGTGAAATCCCGTCTCTACTAAAAAAATTAGCTGGGCGCAGTGGCGGGTGCCTGTAATCCAAGCTACTTGGGAGGCTGAGGCAGGAGAATTGCTTAAACACAGGAGGCGGAGGTTACAGTGAGCAGAGATTGCACCACTGCACTCCAGCCTGGGCAACAGAGCGAGACTCTGTCCAAAAAAAAAAAAAAAAGAATTGGAAGTACCAAAGTGAACTTGTGGTTTTCAATATATATAGACAGAAACAGAAATAAATATACAGTTGACTCTTGAAGTTTTAACTGAGCTGGTCCACTTATATGCAGATTTTTATCAACCAAAAGGTACTGAAAATACAGTATATGCAAGATGCAAAACCCTTTAGTATGGGTGGGTACCACAGAGGAGACTGTGAGACTTGAGTATGCATGGATTTGGTATACCGGGGGTGGGAGGGTCCTGGAACCAATCCCCTGTGTACAAGGAGGGATGACTGTACCCGTAAAAATGGACAGGTACATATGTATATGTATGAACACATATTTCCCAGCTTTGTCCCCTAAAAGGGGTTGGGAATCATGATATACCAGTAGTAGTGAGCATACCAGATCTTGGTTATATTTCCTACTAAAAAGAACCAAGGCTCCTTGAAGAAATGGCTGATTTCTGGGCCAGGGCAAGAAAAGAATAAAATGAGCTGGAAGATCTTGCTGTGCCAGAGAGTGAGGAATATAGGAATGGTGGGGACATGTAAAATGGACATTGTAAACAGCTTGATGGGGTTCTTACTGTCCAAATATGGGGAAACTGAAGCATCCAAATAAATCATAGTAAAGGATTACAATGCACTGAACAAAATAGGAATCCATGCTAAATAAATAAGTAATCGAACAAATAATAGGAAATTCTTCCTTACACTAGAATGCTAACTAATAAAAACAGAAGGAATAATGAAATTAGAAAATCTCCAGTTATCGGAGGGTTGGGCAGGCGAAGAAAATCTCCAGTTATCTATCACAGTAATAATTAATTCAGGCAAGAAACAGCAATAGATGCTAAAACTGCTAGGTAAAAGTTGGATGTGGAACAGGATATTTACGTAGTCTGAAATCATCTCTCCTTAAAATATTAACTATGAGGGGAGAAAGAATAATTTATAATGGATAAACTTTGGCAGACACCACTTTACTGATGTGATCAAACTAAACATAACCAGTGATGGGGCAAAATGACATCTTGTGTTATCTGTGACCCTTCTACCAAAAATGCATAATCTCAGTCTTACCATGAGGAAACAGCAGACAAACCCAAACTGAGGAACATGTTACAAAAAAAAAATTGTCTATAATCTTAAAAAATGTTAAGGTCATAAAGGTCAAGAAAGGAGTGACTAGGGCCTTTGAAAGGGATTTAAAAAACATTACCAGAATCATTTTCCTATTAAAGGATATTATTGGGACTGCTGACAAAACTTGAATGGGGGTCTCTGGGTGAACAGAATGTAGGAGTTCTTTTGTGTGCTTTTCTTGTACCTTTACTGTTAGTTTGAAATTATTTCAAAATAAAAAAATTAACATCACAAAAAGCAAGACAATCATACAGCCTGGGCATCCTGAGGGAGGAATATAGCACTGCCCATGAAACAGTCTTGCTAATTAAAAAAAATCTGACTAGACTCTACATCTATCTACCAATTTATAGAAAATATCATGTCGATATTATCAGCAAAATACAGGTTGTGGCAAACTCCACAAGGCAAAAAACCTGTTTTCTCCAACAAATAAACTGTAAGGAAAAAGAGACAGAGGGAAGCCCAAGTTTAAAAGAGATTGAAAGCCGGGCACGGTAGCTCACGCCTGTAATCCTAACACTTTCAGAGGCTGTGGTAGGTGGATCACTTGAGGCCAGGAGTTTGAGACCAGCCTGGCCAATATGGCTAATCCCTGTCTCTACTAAGAAAACAAAAATTAGCCAGGCATGGTGGCGCATGCCTGTAATCCCAGCTACTCGGGAGGCTGAAACATGAGAAT
Source organism: Pan paniscus (assembly GCF_029289425.2). NCBI lineage: Eukaryota > Metazoa > Chordata > Mammalia > Primates > Hominidae > Pan > Pan paniscus. The sequence continues at coordinate 45,363,129 of NC_073260.2, forward strand.
CGCTTGAACTTGGGAGGCAGAGGTTACAGGGAGCTGAGATGGTGCCACTGCACTCCAGCCTGGGAGACAAAAAAGAAAAGAGATTGAAGCTAAATAGCAACCAATTACAATGTATTGACTTTTTTTGGATCCCAATTCAAACAAATTATACACACACATGATATATACATGTATAATTATATCTATGGTATATCTATAAGACAATTAGAAAATTGAACACTGTTTAGATATTTGATGATATCAAGTAAATACTGTTGATTATTTGAGGTATGGTAGTAATAATGTGGTTTATTATTATTATTATTATTATTTTTTGAGATGGAGTCTCACTCTGTCACCCAGGCTGGAATGCAGTGACATGATCTTGGCTCCCTGCAACCTCTACCTCCCAGGTTCAAGCAATTCTCCTGCCTCAGCCTCTCGAGTAGCTGGGATTACAGGCATACGCCACCACGCTTGGCTAATTTTTTTGTATTTTTAGTAGAGATGGGGTTTCACCATATTGGCCAGGCTGGTCTCGAACTCCTGATGTTATGATCCACCCACCTCAGCGTCCCAAAGTGCTGAGATTACAGGCGTGAGCTACCGCGCCCAGCCAATGATGTGGTTATTTAACAAAATGACGCGATGCCTTGAGTTTGCTTCAAAGTAATATGGATGCAGGGAACTGAGTGAGAGAAGTGAGTGGCTGAGATTGTTAAAGCTGGGTTATGGTACATATTTGAGGGATGATGCATATATGGGGGATGATACAAATATGGGGATCTTTATTTTATTCTGTATACTTTTGTGTTTGAAATTTTCTGTAATAAAAGTTTTTTTATTTTTTATTTTTTAATTTTTTTATGGCCGGGCATGGTGGCTCACTTCTGTAATCGCAGCAGTTTGGGAGGCTGAGGCAGGCGGGTCATTTGAGGTCAGGGGTTCAAAACCAGCCTGGCCAACATGGTGAAACCCCATCTCTACTAAAAACACAAAAATGAGCCGGGCGTGGTAGCATGCACCTGTGGTCCCAGCTACTCAGGAGGCTGAGACAGGAGAATCTCTTGAACCTGAGAGGCGGAGGCTGCAGTGAACCAAGATTGCATCACTGCCCTCCAGCCTAGGCAACAGAGTGAGACGCCATCTCAAAAAATAAAAAAAAAGTAAATTTTTTTTTAAGTAGGAGAATCAAGATTTAACTGTAGTTCTGTCTCACTCCACAGCTACTTCTTGATAAGTTTTCTGTTTTCCTTTAAAAATAAATACTTTATTTATGTATCCCCCAATTAAATTTTCCCATGAATCATTATATAACATTTAAAAAAATACTTCCCATCCACAAACATAATAAAGTATAACTATCTTTATAGATGAGATATGCTTTAATAAAATTAGCTATAAAGCAGATGTTATTTGTCTAGATTTTTTCCTAATTAAAAATTAGCTGCATTTATACTAAAAGGAAAATTTTAATTAAAAAATGTTTTTTTGGAAAGGTAAAAAGCAGCATACCTAGTGGATCACAATACAGGTGGTACAACCTTCCTGGGGGTGTTTGGAAATATGCCGGGTTTCTTCATCGTCACTGGAACCTCGGGATGCTACTGGATTTAGTGGTAGGGGTCAGAGATACTATATGTCTTAGGTGCTCAGAGCTCTCCAGCACAACAAAGAGTTGTCCCACCCGCAAAGCCAACAGAATTGCCATTGAGAAACACCAACTAAGAGGTAACATTTACAACAGAAGAAAGAAAAGGGAAAAAGGTTCGTCTGACTCAGACTTGTTGGCTGAAGAGTTACTCAGGGGGAAAGAAACATTATTCTAGAAGGGAAGCAGCCACTAGACATCTAGAAGGGAAGCAGCCACTAGACATCTAGAAGGGAAGCAGCCACTAGACATCATTCTTGTGTTTGTTTTAGACAGTACTTCTTTCTAAGACCAGGGAAACTAACACATTAAGTCTGGCACCTAGAAGCTGTCCACAAATGGTAGTTACCAGTAGTATTAGTGCCTCTAGGGCCAAACACAACAAAGACAGATGAAGGAGGATCTACAAGGATACGGAGTTTAGACAAGATGAGAAGTGGGAAACAATGGTTTTCTTGATGAGAGAGAACGCCCCCTGGTGGAGTGGTCAGATTCCAGCAAGAACACAACAGAACTGACTTGTTCCTAGCAAGTGTTGAACTCAATACCTTTAGTTAGACCCTTACTCCTTTACTCTTCTTCCTATCATCTAATCCATACTTAGGGGAGAAATCCTTCAAAGTTCTCTATACAGTAGGACTAAAGTGAAGGTGGGCAAAGCCCCAAGGGGGCAGTTAGAAAATACTGCAAGTGGTACTGCCAAGAGAAATTACTTAACATCTCCCTTGGCTAACTGCCGGTGGTGGTAGCAAGACCAGCAATATCAAAGCAGAAGCAGGGAGGCTCCCAGCTCAGAGCTTGTGATGGTCAGGAAGAGTAAAGGGCAAATGTGGTAGTAAGAGTTCAAGTCACGACACTTGTCCTTGCCTGGGGTGTCATATAAAAAGCAAAATGGCATGGGAGAAAAGACACTGGGAGAAGTAGGGCTGGAGTGCTTCTGGATGTGCTAAGTGGCATTTACAACTAATGAAAGGAGAACAAAATTAAAGTTTGATTCATAAGTAGGCCTTTGATGATAGGAACAAATGCATAATCTCAGCTGATGATAATTATGCAGGAGACAAACACTGTTTGCAATACTCCTTCTTAAAAGGCCAAGGCCATTATTCAGGATTTTGAAAAGCAATTCTAACAGGCCAAGATGGTAAGGCAGTAAGTAATACTTGCAACCTGGGATTCCAATATGAAGAAGAGAGCCTTTTCTTTTGTGTCCATTCATATAGCTACTTTTATTAAACGCCAGCTTGCACAGAGAGACAAAAAGTGTATTAAAGAGACATTACCTTTCATGTTTGCAACACACTCGCTGTTATTCACCAAGGTAGAATATGGTTGTTCATTCTGAGGCAAGACTCCTGCAGCCATGGTAGTCTGTTGGAAAAAAAATTATTTTTTGAAAGTTTGCCTTGGGATAGTCATTTATTAATCACCCAAAATATGGCTAGACCTTTGTTATCCAATGCTGCAGTCACTGGCCAAGTGGCAGATACTTGAAATATGGCTAGTCAGGTTGAGATGTGCTGTTAAGTGTAAAATACACACAAGATGCTGAAAATTTAACACAAAAAATACAATGTAAAATACCTCAATAATTTTTACATGAATTACACATGCTAAATTTCATGGCTAACAGATTATTGTATTGCTCAAATGATACAGTTTCCATTGAGAAAAGTTAATTAAATCTTCTTAGATGTCAAAAAACCAAAAATTATCATATTTATTAAGTTATTTCTGTGTGCCAGACACCAGTATTAAGTCACTTTTTTCTAAAAAGAACTCTACGAAGTAGCTATCATCCCCTATTTTAAAGGGGTAGAAGTCATGTCAGTAGGATTAACACACACTAAGTAGTAGGGTGGTAGTTAATCCCATCTTTCAGCTTCCAGTTCAGTTTTTTCAATTAGTACACAGCTGCGGATGAAAGAAATTCTAATAAAGATGATCTCAACATTTTTGAGCTTCCAGATAAACAACTGTGTAATTCAACTTTGTAGTTCCTAAGTGTACCTCAATGTAAATATTGATGAAAACAAAACTCAGTTGTGGAATTTTATAAATGACAAAACTATTTCCATAAAATGCAAGCACATAACCCAGAAAAGTTTATGGAGTTGACTGTGATACAAGAGAAAATAACACGATTCAAACGTTTTTTCTAAATAATGATTTTAATAATTTTCTTGGCAAAACCATGTTTACGGTTTGAACATCTATTATTGGGAGGTCAAATATTATACTTTTATTAGCTTATTAAATGGCTATGAATTTTATTTAAAGGCAATAAAAACTTGTTGAAATTCTTGCACCAATAAATCTACAATGGTAATTAAATCCAGCCCTAATTAATATTTTTCTTTGGTGCACTGGATCATTCCTCTGAGAAAAAAGTCACTTCTCAAATCTCAGTGATTCTTTGAGAATTTCAAGTTCACTAAAATTTTACTTCTAAAAGCAATCTTTATACGCTCAAAAAAGTACAAAATTTAAAATCTAAAATCCTATTTGATAAAGCTGTTTCCCTTCAAAAGAAATACAGGAATTAAAATCACAGGGGTGACCTAAAGTGAAATTAAAAAGAATGCTTCCTGAAATATTAATAATGTCACACACCGGGTATCATACTAATTAATGCAAAATTTTATAATGTGCATAGTATTTCAAATGAACGTTACATAAAGACATTAAGTAAAGGGACTAATGGAACAAGTTGTTCCAGGAAATTCATTAGCAAAAACTTAATTTGAAAGGATATCCATTAAGATTAGACTTAGATAAAACATTTTTTACCATATTTTAAAATTTGGACTATTTTCTTAAAACATTTTGATGAGAAAAACAATTATCACCATATTAGAATCATGGAATTTTGGAGCAGCTGGGACGCTAGCCCTGGCTATTTTGTATATAAGAAGTTATGAACCATGTCCCAGAGAAGGTCCTGCCTTGTCCCACATGATACAGCATGGAGAGTGACAGAGCATGCTGGTGACAAACTTGGACCAGTCATCACTTTTTTTGTGAAGCTTTCCCTGCCCTCACTCTTTGCTCTTCAGCTATAATGTAATGAAACATGTATACCTGACAGTCTCCCCTGTAGACCATGGGGTCATGAGGATGAGTTATGACTGGTTCACCTCTATGTCTCTAGAGAATGGAAAAGCCAGTATATAGGTACCCTTGTGACACAACTGTCAAACTGAAATGGACCATATTAGACTGAGTTCCTTGAGTCTATTCACGTCTTATTTATCTCTGTATCCTAAAGCCTACCGAAAACATGTCTAATATGGTTTGGATCTGTGTCCCCACCCAAATCTCATGTCAAATTGTGTTCCCCAGTGTTGGAGGTGGGGCCTGTGGGAGATGACTGGATCATAAGGATGGATCCTTCATGAATGGTTTTGCATCATCTCCTTGATGTTGTGGTAGAGTTCTCATGATATCTGGTTGTTTAAAAGTGTGTAGCATCTCCCCGCCCTTCCTCCTGCTCCTGCTCCCACTTTGCCTTCCACCATGAGGCCTCCCCAAAAGCAGATGCTGCCATGCTTCCTGCATAGCCTGCAGAACCATGAGGCAATCAGACCTCTTTTCTTTAGAAATTACCCAGTTTCATGTATTTCTTTATAGCAATGTGAGAATGGACTAATAAAGATACTTGAAAATGTGGAGGCAGCTTTGGAACTGGGTAATGGGCAGAGGTTGGAAGAGTGGGAAGGGGTCAGAAGACTGGAAGATGAGGGAAAATTTGGAACTTCCTAGAGACTTGTTGAATGGTTGTAACTAAAATGCTGATAGTGATATGGAAAGTGAAGGCCAGGCTGAGGAGGTCTCAGATGGAAATGGGGAATTTACTGGGAACTGGAGCAACAGTCACTTTTGTTAAACCTTGGCAAAGAGCTTGGCTGGATTGTGCCCCTGCCCTAGGTATCTGTGGAACTTTGAACTTGAGAGAGAATTTAGGGTATCTAGTGGAAGAAATTTCTAAGCAGCAAAACATTCAAGAAGTCACCCGGCTGCTTCTAAAAGCCTATGCTCATATGCATGAGCAAAGACATGACCTGAAACTAAAACTTATATTTAAAAGGGAAGCAGAGCATAGAAGTTTGGAAAATTTGCAGCCTGGCCATGTGGTAGAAAAGAAAAGTCCATTTACAGGAGAGCAATTCAAGCAGGCTGCAGAAATTTGCACAACGAAAAGGAAGGCAAGTGCTGATAGCCAAGACAATGGGAAAAACGCCTTGAAGGCATTTCAGAGACCTTCCAGGTAGCCCCTCCCAACACAGGCTCAGAGGCCTAGGAGGAAAGGATGGTTCTGTGGGCTATGCCCAGGGCCCTGCTGCCCTGTGCAGCCCCAGGACACTGCTCCCTGCACCCCAGCAGCTCCAGCTGTAGCTAAAATGGGCCCAAGTACAGTTGAGGACACTGCTTAAGAGGGTGCAGGCCGTAAGCCTTGGTGTCTCCCATGTGGTGTTAAGCCTGCAGGTGCACAGAATGCAAGAGCTGAAGCTTGGGAACCTCCACCTAGATTTCAGAGGATATATGGAAAAACCTGAATGTCCAGGCCGAAGCCTGCTGCAGGGGCAGAGCCCTCATGGAGAACCGCTACCAGGGCAGCACAGAGGGGAAATGTGGGGTTGGACCCCCCACACAGAGTCCCCACTGGGGCACTGCCTAGTGCAGCTGTGAGAAGAAGGCCACTGTCCTCCAGAGCCTGGAATGACAAAGTCTCCAGCAGCTTGCACCCTGTGTCTGGAAAAGCCATAGGCACTCAATGCCAGCCCATGAGAGCAGCCTTAAGAGATGAACCCTGCAAAGCTACAGGAGCCGAGCTGCCCAAGGCCTTGGGAGCCCCCCCTTTGCAACAGTGTTCCCATGGAGTATTTTGGAGCTTTAAGGTTGAATGAGTGCCCTGCTGGGTCTCAGACTTGCATGGAGCTTGTAGCCCCTTTCTTTTGGCTGATTTCTCCTTTTTGGAATGGGAGTATTTACCCCATGCCTATATCCCCATTGTATCTTAGAAGTAACTAATCTGGTTTTGATTTTACAGGCTCATAGGTGGAAGGTACTAGCCTTGTCTCTGATAAGACTTTGGACTTTTGAGTTAGTGCTGGAATGAGTAAAGACTTTGGGGGTACTGTTGGAAAGGCATAAGCGTATTTTGCAACGTGAGAAGGACATGAGATTTGGAGGGGCCAGAAGTGGAATTGTATGGTTTGGATCTGCGTCCCCACTGAACTCTCATGTGGAATTGTAATCCCCAATGTTGAAGGTGGGGCTTGGTGGGAGGTAACTGGATCATGGGTGGGGGCAGAGTTCTCATGAATGGTTTAGCATGATCCCCCTTTGGTACTGTATAGTGAGTGAGTTCTCACGGGATTCAGCTGTTTAAAAGTGTGTAGCACCTCCCCCTGCCTTCCTCCTGCTTCTGTCATGTAAGATGCCTGCTCTTGCTTTGCCTTCTGCCATGAGTAAAAGCTCCCTGAGGCTTTCCCAGAAGCCGATGCTGCCATGCTTCCTGTACACCTGCAGAACCGTGACCCAATTAAACCTCTTTTCTTTATAAATTACTCAGTCTCTGGTATTCCTTTATAGCAATGGGAGAACAGACTAACACAATGACTATTTAAAAAGTATATGTTGAGTTAATTGTACTCTTCTGGGTTACAATTATGGACTACTTTAAAGACTTATTTCTAACTAATCCTTCAGAAACTTTAAGTTGTAAGGAACCTCAGAAGTTCCTCTCGGAGAATCCTAACCAAATGTGAGCACACTCTCCACAATATCTTTGTTTAAACAGTAACAGTGACATCATTACACAGCTCTGGTAGCCAGAAAGCTTTTTATAATATTACCACTCTGTAATTTCTACCCACTGGTCCTATTTCTGCTCACACAGAACAATACACCCTTTCTTCCATATATCTAAAGCTAGTGATCATGCTCCCCTCACTTCTGATATATAGCTTCCCAGATGATACATCAGCAGTTCCCTTTACCTTTTGTCATAAGTAATGTTTCTAGATCTCCTCATCAGCTTGGATGCTCTTTTCTATATATACACTCTATAGTTATTAATATTCTAGTGCCCAGAACTGAAGTCTAGTCCCCAGATGTGGAACAATCATCAAAAATCAAAACAAAACCTGTCACCTTCCTTATCTGAAAAGTTTATGTGGCTTATTATCACATTAGCATTTTCAGCAATCTCAAGACACATCAGGATACAACAACAGTCAAAGAATAAAGCTGGTCCATATATTTTGATGCTAAAAAAGATATTCATTAGGGATAATTAAACATATATGAAAGTTTAAAGTGAAATAAATGGTATAGAATGAAAAATAAAAGTCTCCACCTTCTATCCCCCCAAGCCAAGTTTTATCCCACAGAAGTAGACCATTTAAACTCTCACTTTAGTTATTCTGGGGCTGGGGGTAATAATCACTATACTTAGACCTCCGGTTCCTATGCTACCGTCTTTAAACCATACTACTGAATTCCTGATTTAAAGATGAGGAAACTGCCTCATTTACCATACTTTCCATCATGCCAACCTTCCCCTATTTAATACATCAAAATATTTGTCTTCTGATTATCTCTGTAATTTTAAATTCTGATTATCTTTGTAAATTTTAAAGGTGAATATCCTCTAACCAATCTCTTGTTCTATCAATTTTAAACAGTATCTTGATTCCCTCTATGTAAATTAGTTAACTTACACTACTGTCCACTTTATTTTCCCCTCCACTTTCAAGTTCTGCCAACCATACCATTTTTAGATGAAGATTTTTAACTTTTAAATTTCAGTTAATCTATAATTTCCTCAAGCTTTGTCTGTAGGCTTATTCTAAATGTGAGACAAAATACAATTGTTATCACTATCATATATAATACATATACACATATAATCTGTGAACACATACTTTTTTTTTAACCATCTTGTATCACCAAACTATGTGACGCTTTAAGTAAGACATTGCAAGCATAAGTGTCAAATGGATTATCTTTTCTTTCACTCCAACAGTTGCTTAAAATAAAGGCATATTTTGTTTTGTTGTAAATTTGGACAGTATGTTTCTTATATAGACTTTCCTGGGTTTTTTGTTTGTTTGTGAGACAGAGTCTCATTCTATTGCCCAGGCTGGAGTGCAGTAGCACAATCTCGGCTCACTGCAACTTCTACCTCCTGGGTTCAAGTGATTCTCCTACCTCAGCCTCCCGAGTAGCTGGGACTATAGGCATGTGCTACCATGCCCAGATAATTTTTTTTGTATTTTTATAGAGATGGGGTTTTGCCATGTTGGCCAGGCTGGTCTCGAACTCCCGACCTCAGGTGATTTACCCGCCTGGGCCTCCCAAAATGTCCTGGGTTTTTAATAGCTTTTTTGTTTGTTTTTTGAGACAGAGTCTTGCTCTGTCCCCCAGGCAGGAGTACAGTGGCACAATCTCGGCTCACTGCAACTTCCCCCTCCAGGTTCATGCAATTCTCCTGCCTCAGCCCTCCGAGTAGCTGGGATTACAGGTGCATGCCACTACACCCGGTTAATTTTTGTATTTTTTTTTTTCAGTAGAGATGGGATTTCACCATGTTGGCCAGGCTGGTCTCGAACTCCTGACTTCAAGTGATCCGCCCGCCTCAGCCTCCCAAAGTGTTGGGATTACAGGTGTGAGCCACCGCGCCTGGCCCAATAGCTTTTTTCTTACTGACTAAAGTAATATATATCTTCACCACAGCTTCTTAATCATACTATCATAATCATACTACCTACTTGCTTTTTGAAGATATTTTTCTTCTGAGATCTTTGGATTCCTACTCCAAAGAGGAGTTTGTGCAGATCGGTACTCAACCAAACACCTTGGGCCAGCAAAGCCTTGAGGGCCCTCTGCACCTTCCTGTGCTGCTCTCACATCTCCAGGACCTGACTCTGCAAATTCTAGCCACCTTGGCCACACTGAACTCTGCTCTCTGCACACCTCTGGGAAAGCTCTGTCTTAGTCCCCCTCCCTGCACTGAAGCCTGGAAACTGCCCCCAGGGAGACAGCTGGTGCAAAGGTAAACTCACTGTGTTTGTTTCTCTTCTCTCAGAGATCTAGGTCCTCAGCTGCTTTCTTTCCAAAATCCAAAAGACATTTTATTATATATGCTGTCCAGTTTTCTAGTTGTTTTAGGCAGAAGGGTATTAATAAATATCTAATTTCTCTTATTTCATCTTGGTTGGAAGTGAAAATCCCCTCTGGCCATCTTCAAATAACTCAAATCCAGGGGAACTGTGAAATACTGCCTAATATGCATTACCTTGGCATAAAAACATTCATTTATAGTCCAACTGTATATAACTGCTGATCAAAAATTATATTTCAAATATGTTAAACTATATTTTAGAATCAGAAATTCTGTGTTTGAGTCTTGACTCTGTTCACTGTCAGCTATATGAACCATTCTGAGCTTCAATTTCTTCTATAAAATGAGGACTATAATATTTACTCTTTTTGGTTGTTGTGAGGATGAAGAAAGGGGTGTGTGTCTGTGTTCCTACCACAACACCTGGCTTTTAAGTATTCAATAAATATTTGTTATCTTACTTTGCAAACCAGTATCCGCAATATCTTTTTGCTTTTTCCCTTCTTAGTCTGTACTCACTTCATTTCCCATCTTTATAAGAATTTGTAAAGGATTCTATTCATACCTCTCCAACACTCCTGTTAATAGTTAGTAATGGGCTGCATGCAGTGGTTCATACCTGTAATCCCAGCACTTTGGGAAGCTGAGGTGGGCAGATCGTTTGAGCCCAGGAGTTCAAAACCAGTTTGGGCAAGATGGCAAAACCCTGTCTCTACAAAAAAATTAAAAAAAAATTAGCCAGGCATGGTAGCACATGTCTGTAGTCCCAGCTACTTGGGAGGCTGAGGTGGGAGGATTACCTGATCCTAGGAGGTTGAGGCTGCAACCTCGGTGAGCTGTAATCGCGTCACTGCACTCTAGCCTCAAAAACAAAAAAGAAACAAAATGTTAGTAATGGCTAAGCTCCTTTGACTTAAAAAACATTATTTTCATTCACAACTGAACTTATATCATATGCCTGGCTGTAGAATCAGGAGAGAAGGGTTTGAATAATAACCCTGTCATTTCACTGCAAAATCGCATATTATTTATTTCTATTTCCTGTTGTCAATGACAGATTTTTTCTCACTCAGTCCTACAGTTTCCTTTTATCCCTAAAAGCACTCAAATGACTCAACTGTTTAGAATTAGCCACACACTCACTAATTAGTACCGAATACTTAAAACGTAAGTGCAGGAATGGACTATTACTCATACTGTTAAGAACAGTAGAACACAAAGAATGTCCTACTTCATAAAAGTCATTTCACACAAGAGACTAGGTTCTGAGATGGACTGAAGAATTCTTAGGTCACTACTTTCCTTTCTATTTCTCAGACACATGGTGTTCTGCCAAAATCTACATGTGTATTTTCTGGACAAATTTGTGGGGAACTACATTAAGCAGTGCCTGGGAGGTCAGAAGTGGTATAATCCTTCCCAGACTCTCACAGCACTAGCTCTCTAACTCTGGAATGCACCAGGATTACGCAGGGTGCTTGTGGAAATGCAAATCTGGAGTGCAATAATCTGTATCAATTCACACTCTAGGTCATTCTGACGTAACAGGCCCTCTGCTCACACTTAAATATTGTCAATGTGATTAGATTCTAGACAGCAATCGTAGCAGAAGAATTTGAGGTTGAAAAACTTAAGCTTACGTAGCAAAAAATAGGAGTGGAAGCCCAACTACATGAGTGAACCTATAAAAGCCACATAAATATTTTTATGCTCATTAATAATATAATAATAATAACTAAATCACATAAGCTTACACCATGCCAGGTACTGTTCCAAGTGCTTTATATAATCTTAGCTCATCTAATCCTCAACACACATTACTGAGTACCACTAGTATTCCCATTTGTTTTTAAAATAGACTTTGTTTTTTAGAGCAGTTTTGGGTTTATAACAAAATTGAGCAGAAGGTATAGAGGCTTCCCATATACCCATCCCCTAACAGACTCCCCAACAGAGTGGTAAGTTTGTTACAATCAACTTACGCTGACACATAATTATCACCCAAAGTCCATAGTTAACATTATGTTAACTTTGTGTTGTGCATTCTGTGGATTTAGAAAAGGTATAATGATACTTACTATAGTATCATGCAGAGTGGTTTCACTGCTCTAAAAATCTTCTGTGCTCCAACTATTAATCTCTCCCTCTCCTTGAAACCCTGGGAACCACTGATTTTTTGTTTTTTTATATACTTTAAGTTCTAGGGTTCATGTGCACAATGTGCAGGTTTGATAGATAGGTATACATGTGCCATGTTGGAACCACTGATCTTTTTACTGTCTCCATGGTTTTGTCTTTTCCAGAATGTCACAGGGTTGGAATCATACAGTAGGTAGCCTTCTCAGATTGATTTCTTTCACTGGATAATGTTCATTTAAGGTTCCTCCATATCTTTTCATAGCTTAATAGCTTGTTTCTTTTTAGCAGTGAATAATATTCCATAGTCTGGATACATCACAGTTTATTTATCCACTCACCTATTGAAGCACATCTTGGTTGCTTCCAAGTTTAAGCGATGATGAACAAAACCGCTATACACATTCATGTGCAGATTTCTGTGTAGACCTAAGTTTTCTGGTCATCTGAGTAAATACCAAGTAGCACAACTGCTGATTATATAGTAAGCATGTATTCAGTTCTGTATATTATTCCTGTTTATAGATGAGGAAACTAAGACAAAGAAAAGTCAAATAATTTGCCTAAAGTTACACAGTTATTAAGCACTAGAACTGGAATTTGAATTCCCACAGTTCAGCTCCAGAGTTTGTGCTGTTAAGGACTACACATATAGTTTCTGAACAATAAAGACCTATTAAATAATAAAATTTACAAAAATAGTTTTAAATATTTAATTGGCTTTTATTCACGATTCATGAACTAGGCAACATAATATTTGCTCTACAAAATAGAATGGAGCTCCACTGTGTGTGGCAGGACAATTGGCTTTTTATAAGGCAGCTGCAGCAGGAACAGGGAAACAGCCCAGTACAAAGAGCAGACTGGTTATCCTCTGGTCACTTTCCTTGTATGAGTTTAAGCAGAAGTGAGTTCCTTATGCTGGCCAGGTTGACTGGGCCCCTTCCAACTGGTTGCTGCAAATCTCCTGTTTTGTTTTGCTTTTTCCTAGAAAACTAGCCCATTTGGGGATTTCCTGTTGGTTTGTGTTTTAAGTTTTAGCTTAATTATGTGGCATGTAGCATGAGTGACTCCATTTTGGTTTGGTCTATTAGGGTCTAGTGTAGAAACTCGGTCCAAATCAATGGGCTCACATAAATTTTATTTACCAAATCTGTTTTCCTTTGTGCAGATATTGATAATTTACTGATTTTTTAATCCAAATTTTCATTCACTGTTATCTCAGACAAATATCAGGAACGTGGCCCCTTTACACATTTTAGCCTCCTATCTCCTAACAGAAACAGGAATGCTAGTCTAAATGTAAGACTATAAAATCCCAACACATTTCAATAGAGGAGTTGGCACGTATTAGCTTTGTGATCTTAGGCACATTTATTAATATCTCTGAGACTTAGTACCTACCCTACTGGATCATTGTAAAGATGACTTGAGAATGTATATGCAGACCTAATTCTGTCCCCAATATGTAGGTCAGTCTATTCTCAATACAGCAGCTACAGTAATCCTGTGAACTTCAGCCAGTCATGTCACCCCTCTCTTCAAAACCCTCCACATCACCCTAATTAAAATTTAAATCACTCTCCCATTTTTCTCCATAGGACTTATGAAGAAAACACATCTGATACATTATATACTTTATTTATTTGTCCTGTCTATTGTCTGCCTTGTCCTACTAGAATGTAAGCTCCATGAGGGAATAGATTTTTTTTGTCTGCTTTGTCAACTGCTTTATCTCCAAAGCCTAGAACAGGACCTGGCACATAGTGCTACTCAGTATTTGTTGGATGTATACCTGAATAAACATTCAATAAAAGGCAGCTGCCACCACCACCACCAAAACTATTATCACTTAATCTCTCTGAATGCCGGCTTTTTCATCTGTAAGGTAGGAACAGTAATCACGCCTTACGCATCTCAGGGTTATTGCTAAGAACATATATAATTATGTGGCGGCACTACACAAACACAAGAAATAGCACTATCCTTATTTACTCTTCCTGATCACATTTATATCTCTAACTTCCTGCCCATTTTCTATGTGACAGATTTGTGTTCCCATTCCCTGAGGGTTGGATTTGTTTTCTTCTCAGCAGAAGGTACAGAGGCTTGATACGGATGCATGATAGCAATAACTTCAACCCTCAGCCCAATTTTCTCTCCTTTAGGATGCCTTCCCTAGTATCAATTACATATTTTACCCACATCCCTCATCATGTAGGGTTGAGTGAAGATTTATTGTATCTAGGTTTATGTGGCTTGGATGCCATAAAAACAGCCTCCTAATACCACTGTAGTATTTTCTTCTTAAAGAATTAAAGCACTGCTTATGATACCTTATGTAGTAAAACTAAACAAAAATAGTCTTCTTTTAAACTGAAATGTCCTCACCTCTGAATTTATAACCTAAAAAAAATGACATGACTATATAAAATTCCTTTTTTTTTCCAAATCACCCCAGAGGAAGCCAGGCAACATTAAAAAAAAAACCCTTTTCTTTTTTCAGACCCCTCAACATTTCTGATAAGGTTAGTCCTGGGGAAAGGAGTGACAGCCACCTAGAAATGTGTTATATCTGGTAGTTTACTACAGTATTACCTTCACTGGCTTCTGTGATTTCACACCTCAAATATACCCTAGAGAAGTCTCCAAGGCTCTCAGGAGACTAATCACAGATTGGGGAAAAACAACACTTCAGCAGGAACTCTGCTATTTCATCATTTAAAGAAATAGGCTATTTGATTTGGATCCTTAAGAAAACACATCATAATAAAGAATGGGTAAGATGTTAACTATAGATGAAGCTGGTTTTTACAACCAAGGTTTCTATATTTCCCATCCTTTTTCCCACAAGCAGCCACAGGTGGCTTATTTGATTGAAACTTATTCCCGTAGGTTCAATCAACCTCAAATCAAAGATACTATCAAAGACACTTTGAAGCTCATCAAAAGGCCAACAATTCCTAACTGATACCCATCAGATCACCTGGATGGCTTTCTTAAAATCCCAAACAAAAATGCAAAGACAATGAGGTAGACAAAGTACGGTCTTTCCAACAAACTGTGCTGGAACAACTGAAAATCCATATGGCAAAAACATGAGTCTCAATTTCTTATATCACGTATAAAAATTAACTCAAAATTGATCATACATCCAATTGCAAGAACTAAAAATATTAACTTCATTAATACAAGGCAAAAACTAAAGGAGAAATAGACAAACCCACTATATATTTATATTTATAGTTGAGGCTTCAACATCTTTCTCTCAGTAACTGATTAAGCAGGCAGAAAAATCAGTAAGGATACAGATGACTTGAACAGCACTATCAACTAAGTTTTGATCTAATTTATATTTATAGAACATTCCATCCAACAGCAGAAGAGCACATGGAACAGTCACCAAGATAGAACACAATCTGGGACATAAAACACACCTGAACAAATGTAAAAGAAGAGAAATAATAGAAAGTATATTTTTAGACCACACCAGAATTAAACTGAATCAATAGCTGAAAGATAGTTGGGTAACTGGAAATATTTGAAAAATACCCAACACACTTCTAAATAACACATAGATTAAGAAGTCTCAAGAGAAATTTAAAAATATTTTGAACTAAGTGAAAGTTAAAGTATATATATATCTTGCACAACAATGTGAATGTACTTAATAGCACTGAAATGTACACTTAAAATGGTTAAGATGATAAATTTTGTTATGTGTATTTTACAATTAAAAATAATTTTTAAAAACACAACATCAAAATTTATGGGATGCCGCTAAAGTAATGTTTAGAGAGAAACTTATAGCAGTAAAAGCATATTTTAGAAAAGAAGAAAGACCTAAAATCAATAACCTATGCTTCCTCCTTGGGAAACTAAGGAAAACGAATTTAAACCTAAAGCAAGAAGGAAGGAAATGACAGACCACTAACCAAGAAAAAATAAAAAGTGAAGACACAAATTGCCAGTATCAAGAATAAAAGAGGTTATCACTATTAATCCCATGGACAGCAAAAAGATAATAAAGGAACACTATGAGTAAATCTGTGCCTATAAATGTGATTAATTATATAAAATGGACCAGTTCCTTCAAGTGCACAAACTATTAAAACTCCCTCAAGGGGATATAGATAATGAATAATCCTATACTTGATAAAGCAATAAAATTAGTAGTGAAATTAGAAAAGAAACTTTCCCAAAAAGGAAAACAACAGACTCAGATGGTTTCACTGGTGAATTCCACCAAACATTTAAGGAAGAAATAATACCAATTCTATAATCTCTCCCAGAAAGTAGAAGAGTAGGGATCATCTCCCAATTCATTCTGTAAGGCTAGCATTAACCTAACACCAAAACTAGATAAAGAATTTCCTCAACCTAATAAGGACTATTTTTAAAAAGTCACAGTTAATATCATACTTAATAGTGAGAGACTTAAAGAGGGTTGAGCCAAGATGGCTGAATAGGAATCGCTCCAGTCTACAGCTCCCAGCGTGAGCAACACAGAAGACGGGTGATTTCTGCATTTCCAACTGAGGTACTGGGTTCATCTCACTGGGGAGTGTCAGAAAGTGGGTGCAGGACAGTGGGTGCAGCGCACCCAGTGTGAGCCGAAGCAGGGCGAGGCATCACCTCACCCGGGAAGTGCAAGGGGTCAGGGAATTCCCTTTCCTAGTCAAAGAAAGGGGTACAGACGGCACTTGGAAAATCAGGTCACTCCCACCCTAATTCAGCGCTTTTCCAATGGTCTTAGCAAATGGCACACCAGGAGATTATATCCCGCGCATGGCTTGGAGGTTCCTATGCCCACGGAGCCTCACTCACTGCTAACACAGCAGTCTGAGATCAAACGGCAAGGTGGCAGCCAGGCGAGGGGAAGGGCGCCCGCCATTGCCAAGGCTTGAGTAGGTAAACAAAGCGGCCGAGAAGCTCGAACTGGGTGGAGCCCAGTGCAGCTCAAGGAGGCCTGCCTGCCTCTGTAGACTCCACCTCTGGGGGCAGGGCATAGCCAAACAAAAGGCAGCAGAAACCTCTGCAGACTTAAATATCCCTGTCTGACAGCTTTGAAGAGACAAGTGGTTCTCCCAGTACGCAGTTTGAGATCTGAGAACAGACAGACTGCCTCCTCAAGTGGATCCCTGACCCCCAAGTAGCCTAACTGGGAGGCACCCCCCAGTAGGGGCAGTCTGACACCTCACATGGTCAGGTACTCCTCTGAGACAAAACTTCCAGAGGAACAATCAGGCAGCAACATTTGCTGTTCAGCAATATCCGCTGTTCTGCAGCCTCCACTGCTGATACCCAGGCAAACAGGGTCTGGAGTGGACCTCCAGCAAACTCCAACAGACCTGCAGCTGAGGGTCCTGACTGTTAGAAGGAAAACTAACAAACAGAAAGGACATCCACAACAAAACCCCATCTGTACGTCACCAACATCAAAGACCAAAGGTAGATAAAACCACAAAGATGGGGAAAAAACAGAGCAGAAAAACTGGAAACTCTAAAAATCAGAGCGCCTCTCCTCCTCCAAAGGAACACAGCTCCTCACCAGCAATGGAACAAAGCTGGACGGAGAATGACTTTGATGAGCTGAGAGAAGAAGGCTTCAGATGATCAAACTACTCCGAGCTAAAGGAGGAAGTTCAAACCCATGGCAAAGAAGTTAAAAACCTTGAAAAAAAATTAGATGAATGGCTAACTAGAATAACCAATGCAGATAAGTCCTTAAAGGACCTGATGGAGCCGAAAACCAAGCCACGAGAACTACATGACAAATGCACAAGCCTCAGTAGCCGATTCGATCAACTGGAAGAAAGGGTATCAGTGATGGAAGATCAAATGAATGAAATGAAGTGAGAAGACAAGCTTGGAGAAAAAAGAATAAAAAGAAATGAACAAAGCCTCCAAGAAATATGGGACTATGTGAAAAGACCAAATCTACATCGGATTAGTGCACCTGAAAGTGACGGGGAGAATGGAACCAAGTTGGAAAACACTCTGCAGGATATTATCCAGGAGAACTTCCCCAATCTAGCAAGGCAGGCCAACATTCAAATTCAGGAAATACAGAGAACGCCACAAAGATACTCCTTGAGAAGAGCAATTCCAAGACACATAATTGTCAGATTCACCAAAGTTGAAATGAAGGAAAAAATGTTAAGGGCAGCCAGAGAGAAAGGTCGGGTTACCCACAAAGGGAAGCCCATCAGACTAACAGCGGATCTCTCGGCAGAAACTCTACAAGCCAGAAGAGAGTGGGGGCCGATATTCAACATTTTTAAAGAAAAGAATTTTCAACTCAGAATTTCATATCCAGCCAAACTAAGCTTCATAAGTGAAGGAGAAATAAAATACTTTACAGACAAGCAAATGCTCAGAGATTTTGTCACCACCAGGCCTGCCCTAAAAGAGCTCCCATGAAGGAAGCACTAAGCATGGAAAGGAACAACCGGTACCAGCCACTGCAAAAACATGCCAAATTGTAAAGACCATCAAGGCTAGGAAGAAAATGCATCAACTAACGAGCAAAATAACCAGCTAACATCAGGTTAGTGAATTTGACAGGATCAAATTCACACATAACAATATTAACCTTAAATGTAAATGGGCTAAATGCTCCAATTAAAAGACACAGACTGGCAAATTGGATAAAGAGTCAAGACCCATCAGTGTGCTGTATTCAGGAAACCCATCTCATGTGCAGAGACACACATAGGCTCAAAATAAAGGGATGGAGGAAGATCTACCAAATGGAAAACAAAACAAAAAAAAAGCAGGGGTTGCAATCCCAGTCTCTGATAAAACAGACTTTAAACCAACAAAGATCAAAAGAAACAAAGAAGGCCATTACATAATGGTAAAGGGATCAATTCAACAAGAAGAGCTAACTACCCTAAACATATATACACCCAATACAGGAGCACCCAGATTCATAAAGCAAGTCCTTAGAGAACTACAAAGAGACTTAGACTCCCACACAATAATAATGGGAGACTTTAACACCCCACTATCCACATTAGACAGATCAGCGATACAGAAAGTTAACAAGGATATCCAGGAATTGAACTGAGCTCTGCACCAAGCAGACCTAATAGACATCTACAGAACTCTCCACCCCAAGGCAACAGAATATACATTATTTTCAGCACCACACCACACCTATTCCAAAATTGACCATATAGTTGGAAGTAAAGCACTCTTCAGCAAATGTAAAAGAACAGAAATTGTAACAGTCTCTCAGACCACAGTGCAATCAAACTAGAACTCAGGATTAAGAAACTCACTCAAAACCGCTCAACTACATGGAAACTGAACAACCTGCTCCTGAATGCCTACTGGGTACATAACGAAATGGAGGCAGAAATAAAGATGTTCTTTGAAACCAACGAGAACAAAGACACAACATACAAGAATCTCTGGGACACATTCAAAGCAGTGTGTAGAGGGAAATTTATAGCACTAAATGCCCACAAGAGAAAGCAGGAAAGATCCAAAATTGACACCCTAACATCACAATTAAAAGAACTATAAAAGCAAGAGCAAACAAATTCAAAAGCTAGCAGAAGGCAAGAAATAACTAAGATCAGAGCAGAACTGAGGGAAATAGAGACACAAAAAACCCTTCAAAAAATCAATGAATCCAGGAGCTGGTTTTTTGAAAAGATCAACAAAATTGATAGACCGCTAGCAAGACTAATAAAGAAGAAAAGAGAGAAGAATCAAACAGATGCAATAAAAAATGATAAAGGGAGGATTCCCTCTTTTTCTATTGATTGGAATAGTTTCAGAAGGAATGGTACCAGCTCCTCTTTGTACCTCTGGTAGAATTCAGCTGTGAATCCATCTGGTCCTGGACTTTTTTTGGTTGGTAAGCTATTGATTATTGCCTCAATTTCAGAGCCTGTAATTGGTCTATTCAGAGATTCAACTTCTTCCTGGTTTAGTCTTGGGAGGATGTATGTGTTGAGGAATTTATCCATTTCTTCTAGATTTTCTAGTTTATTTGCATAGAGGTGTTTATAGTATTCTCTGATGGTAGTTTGTATTTCTGTGGGATCGGTGGTGATATCCCCTTTATCATTTTTTATTGCGTCTATTTGATTCTTCTCTCTTTTCTTCTTTATTAGTCTTGTTAGCAGTCTATCAATTTTGTTGATCTTTTCTAAAAACCAGCTCCTGGATTCATTAATTTTTTGAAGGGTTTTTTGTGTCTCTATTTCCTTCAGTTCTGCTCTGATCTTAGTTATTTCTTGCCTTCTGCTAGCTTTTGAATGTGTTTGCTCTTGCTTTTCTAGTTCTTTTAATTGTGATGTTAGGGTGTCAATTTTAGATCTTTCCTGCTTTCTCTTGTGGGCATTTAGTGCTATAAATTTCCCTCTACACACTGCTTTGAATGTGTCCCAGAGATTCTGGTATGTTGTGTCTTTGTTCCTAACTCATTTTATGAGGCCAGCATCATCTTGATACCAAAGGCTGGCAGAGACACAACCAAAAAAGAGAATTTTAGACCAATATCCTTGATGAACATTGATGTAAAAATCCTCAATAAAATACTGGCAAACCGAACCCAGCAGCATATCAAAAAGCTTATCCACCATGATCAAGTGGGCTTCATCCCTGGGATGCAAGGCTGGTTCAACATACACAAATCAATAAATGTAATCCAGCATATAAACAGAACCAAAGACAAAAACCACATGATTATCTCAATAGATGCAGAAAAGGCCTTTGACAAAATTCAACAACCTTCATGCTAAAAACTCTCAATAAATTAGGTATTGATGGGACATATCTCAAAATAATAAGAGCTATCTATGACAAACCCACAGCCAATATCATACTGAATGGGCAAAAACTGGAAGCATTCCCTTTGAAAACGGGCACAAGACAGGGATGCCGTCTCTCACCACTCCTATTCAACACAGTGTTGGAAGTTCTGGCCAGGGCAATCAGGCAGGAGAAGGAAATAAAGGGTATTCAATTAGGAAAAGAGGAAGTCAAATTGTCCCTGTTTGCAGATGACATGATTGTATATCTAGAAAACCCCACTGTCTCAGCCCAAAATCTCCTTAAGCTGACAGGCAACTTCAGCAAAGTCTCAGGATACAAAATCGATGTGTAAAAATCACAAGCATTCTTAAACACCAATAACAGACAAACAGAGAGCCAAATCATGAGTGAACTCCCATTCACAACTGCTTCAAAGAGAATAAAATACCTAGGAATCCAACTTACAAGGGACGTGAAGGACCTCGTCAAGGAGAACTACAAACCACTGCTCAATGAAATAAAAGAGGATACAAACAAATGGAAGAACATTCCATGCTTATGGGTAGGAAGAATCAATATCGTGAAAATGGCCATACTGCCCAAGGTAATTTATAGATTCAATGCCATCCCCATCAAGCTACCAATGACTTTCTTCACAGAATTGGAAAAAACTACTTTAAAGTTCATATGGAACCAAAAAAGAGCCTGCATTGCCAAGTCAATCCCAAGCCAAAAGAACAAAGCTGGAGGCATCATGCTACCTGACTTCAAACTGTACTATAAGGCTACAGTAACCAAAACAGCATGGTACTGGTACCAAAACAGAGATATAGACCAATGGAATAGAACAGAGCCCTCAGAAATAATGCCACACATCTACAACTATCTGATCTTTGACAAACCTGACAAAAACAAGCAATGGGGAAAGGATTCCCTATTTAATAAATGGTGCTGGGAAAACTGGCTAGCCATATGTAGAAAGCTGAAACTGGATCCCTTCCTTACACCTTATACAAAAATTAATTCAAGATGGATTAAAGACTTAAATGTTAGACCTAAAACCATAAAAACTCTAGAAGAAAACCTAGGCAATACCATTCAGGACATAAGCATGAGCAAGGACTTCATGTCTAAAACACCAAAAGCAATGGCAACAAAAGCCAAAATTGACAAATGGGATCTAATTAAACTAAAGAGCTTCTGCACAGCAAAAGAAACTACCATCAGAGTGAACAGGCAACCTACAGAATGGGAGAAAATTTTTGCAACCTACTCATCTGACAAAGGGCTAATATCCAGAATCTACAATGAACTCAAACAAATTTATAAGAAAAAAACAAACAACCCTGTCAAAAAGTGGGCAAAGGATATGAACAGACACTTCTCAAAAGAAGACATTTATGCAGCCAAAAGACACATGAAAAAATGCTCATCATCACTGGCCATCAGAGAAATGCAAATCAAAACCACAATGAGATACCATCTCACACCAGTTAGAATGGCGATCATTAAAAAGTCAGGAAACAACAGGTGCTGGAGAGGATGTGGAGAAACAGGAACACTTTTACACTGTTGATGGGACTGTAAACTAGTTCAACCATTGTGGAAGTCAGTGTGGTGATTCCTCAGGGTTCTAGATCTAGAATTACCATTTGACCCAGCCATCCCATTACTGGGTATATATCCAAAGGATTATAAATCATGCTGCTATAAAGACACATGCACATGTATGTTTATTGCGGCACTACTGACAATAGCAAAGACTTGGAACCAACCCAAATGTCCAACAATGATAGACTGGATTAAGAAAATGTGACACATATACAGCATGGAATACTATGCAGCCATAAAAAATGATGAGTTCACGTCCTTTGTAGGGACATGGATGAAGCTGGAAACCATCATTCTCAGCAAACCATTGCAGGGACAAAAAACCAAACACCGCATGTTCTCACTCATAGGTGGAAATTGAACAATGAGAACACATGGACACAGGAAGGGGAACATCACATACCGAGAACTGTTGTGGGGTGGGGGGAGGGGGGAGGGATAGCATTAGTAGATATACCTAATGCTAAGTGACGAGTTAATGGGTGCAGCACACCAACATGGCACATGTATACATATGTAACAAACCTGCACATTGTGCACATGTACCCTAAAACTTAAAGTATAATGAAAAAAAAATAGTGAGAGACTTGATGTTTCCCCCTTAAATCAGGAACGAGGCAAGATGTGCTCTCTCACCACTTCTATTGAACTTCATATTAAAAGTCCTAGCTAAGTGTAATAAGACAAAAAAAAAAAAAAAGAGAGAAAGGTATGCAGATTGGAAAGAAAGAAAGCTCTCTTTATTCACAGACAACATGATTGTCTTTCATGGTTGTCCATGGATGCAGAAAACCCCAAAGAATCTACTGAATAACTCCCGCACAGGTGAGTTTCACAAGGTTGCAAGATACAAAGTCATCCTCAGCAAACTGATGCAGGCCACATGTTCTCACTTATAAATGGGAACTGAACGATGAGAAAACATGGACACACAGAGGGGAACAACATACACTGGGGCCTGTTGGGGGGTCGGGGGAGGAAGAGCATCAGGAAGAACAGCTAATGCTGGGCTTAATACCTGGGTGATGGGTTGATCTGTGCAGCAAACTACCATGGTACACATTTACCTATGTAAAAAACCTGCACATCCTGCACATGTACCCTGGAACTTAAAGTAAATCTAAATAAATGAAGAAATATTTTGTGTTCTTGATTGAAAGATAACACAGTAAAGATGCTAATTCTCTCCAAGTTGATCTATAGGTGTAATAAAATTCATATTGAAATCCCAGCCAGGTATTTTGTAGACATATACAAGCTTATTCTAAAATTTATATGAAAAGGGAAAGGTGCTAGAAGAGCCAATTCCACTCGGAAAAGAAGAACAAAGTTGCAGGATTTACATTACCTGATTTCAAGACTTAATATAAAGCTACAACAATAAATATAGAGGGGCAAAACATTAGACACTTCAATCAATGGAACAGAATAGAGAGATTGGAAATAGACCCAGAAAAATATAGTCGACTAATTTTTGAAAAAGGTGCAAAGACAATCCAATGGAGAAAGAAAAGTTTTTTCAACAAATGATGCAAGACATCTGGATGTTTATATGAAGTGAATTCAACCTCACTCACACCTTACATAAAAATTAATTCAAAATGTATCTTAGACCTAAATATAAATGCAGAAACTATCAAACTTCTAGAAAAAAATATAGGAGAAAAGCTACATGACCTTTGGTTTGCTGATGAGTTTTTATTTTTTTGAGACAGGGTCTCACTCTGTCACCCAGGCTGGTGTGCAGTGGTGCGATCATGGCTCACTGCAGCCTTG
Organism: Pan paniscus; assembly: GCF_029289425.2. NCBI lineage: Eukaryota > Metazoa > Chordata > Mammalia > Primates > Hominidae > Pan > Pan paniscus. The sequence goes on from NC_073260.2 coordinate 45,387,182, forward strand.
ACCTCGTGGGCTCAGGTGTTTTTCCCACCTCAGCCTCCTAAGTAGCTGGGACTACAGGCACATGCCACCACGTCCGGCTCATTTATTGTATTTTTTGTAGAGGGGGGGAGTCATTTTCAGAAATTTAGGTGTGGAGCAAAGAGGAAGGGTATATCCTATTTTATTCCCTTTATACATTTCTGTATTGTTTGAACTTTATAATTTTTTTAAATTATAAATAAAACTTTGATACTATATTTTAAAATTTCTACTAAAAAACATGGGCACAAGATCTGAACAGACACCTTGCTGAAAACATATAGATAGCAACTAAGTATATGAAAAGATGCTCAGTATAGGGGATGTGCAAACTAAAACCATAATACGTACCATTACACATCTATTAGAATCGATTTTTTAAAAAAAACTAGCAATATCAAAGTGGCAAGGATGGAGAGTAACAGGAACTCTCCTTTATGAATCACAAATGAAGGACATTTGCAATTCATGGGAGGAGGTCAAAATACCAACATTAACAGGAGTTAGGAAGAAGCTGATTCCAGCCCTCATGGATGACTTGGAGAGGTTCAAGACTTCAGTGGAGGAAGTATCTGTACATGTAGTGTAAACAGCAAGAGAAGTAGAATTAGAAGTGGAGCTGAAAATGTGACTAAATTGCTGCAATTTCATGATAAAACTTGAATGAAGGAGGGACTGCTTTTTACGGATGAGTAAAGAAAGTGGTTTCTTGATAGGGAATCTACATCTAGTGAAGATGCTGCCCTCTGATGAACTGAAAACAAAGGATTTAGAATATTCCTTAAACTTGGTTGATAAAGCAGTGGCAGGGTTTAAGAGGACTGACTCCAGTTTTGAAAGAAGTTCCACTGTGGGCAAAGTGCTATCAAACAGCATCACATGCTACAGAAAAATCTTTCATGAAAGAAGAGTCAACAATGAAGCAGTAAACGTCATTGTTATTTTAAGAAACAGTCACAGCCACCCCAGCTTTCAGCAGAAGTCTATCCCGATCAGTCAGCAGCCATCACCACTGAGGCAAGACCCTAAACCAAAACAGATTACAACTCACTGGAGGCTCAGTTGATCCTTAGTATTTTGTAGCAATATTTTAAAATTAACGTATATACATTTTTTTTTCAGACCTAATGCTACTGCACACTTAATAAACTACAGTCTAGTGAAAACATAACTATTATAGGCACTGGGAAACCACAACATTTGTATGACTTGCTTCATTGTGATATTCACTTTATTGTGGTGGTCTGGAACCAACCTGCAATATCTGTGAGGCATGCTTGTATAATAAATGCATGACATGACACAATCTCACTGAAGGGGATGGGGAGACTGCAGTTTAAGAAACTTTGGAAATGAATGGAAACTGTAAAAGAAAGCAACAACAACAAAAAACCCTGTACATAAGCACCGTTCTGTAGTTGGTTTTTATGGAAGTATGGGTTAATAGCTCTGATACTGCTGTATATGTATACTGGAATTGAAAAAATAAGTAAAAGGATGGTGAATGGTAGGAGCCAGATTTCTCACTATGGACTGGGAGGTTAAGGATAAGTAAGGAGGAAAGGTTAGAATAAACCGTGTAGTTCTCAGTTAGATTCTAAGACATCAGGGTGAAATCCTCTTTAGCTTAAATATAGACACTGATGAGTAAACATAGAAATAAAAATATGTATGCATACACAGGTTAATATACATACATATAGTTCCTACCTATGGTCACTGACACGGCCTAAAAGCAATGACACTCCAAGAGTGATGAGCATATCAGAGCAAATCTGGTTTCTAATACTATTTTCCAATAAAAGGAACCAGGGATCCTTGGTTGAAATGATTAATTTTAGGGCTAGAGCAGGGAATATACAAGATGAGCCTGGAGCATCATATATTGCCAGAAAAGTAGGGAAGTGCTCAAAACACATAGACTGATGAGAATGTCAAAAAGATGCAGAAGCAACAGAAAGAGCTCCCAATGGCAAAAGTGGAAACAATTTGAGTAACAAAATAAATAATGCAGTATTAAGTTAAAACTGGCCAGCAACAGAAGACCTAGAATTTAATAAAAACAGTTCAGTTTTATCTACATCTTTACAAATTTGAGGGATTTTTAAGTTGATTGTCTACATGGGAGGTCTACCACGGATCCAAGTAATAATCACTTAGAAAAGAGAATTTAGAAGGTGTAGGCTAAAAGTATAATTATTCTACAATCTCTTTATAAGAATTTAAGCTATTAAGGGCATTCACACTTTGAAAATCTGCAAGTAATTAGCAGGAGTCTGTTTTCCCTGTTTTGAACTATCTAAACTGCAGCATCAGATGGAACAGAAGAAAATGATCTAAATGACGATACTTTCCCCATGTGCACCAGGCAACAAATGCAACTAATCACAGAGAGAAGAAAACCTTCCCTGTGGTCCTTGCTTAGTATCTCTGTTTTCAAAGAGCTTTTGCTCAAAGGAAAGAAAACACTGAACTAGAGTCAGTTGATTTGTACATCCTGGCATGATAAGGCTGATTATGTTGGAGGCATGATAGAACTTTTGCAAAAAAGGCATATAGAATGAAGGAAGATGTAGAGATCAGTCAGCATGGGGGCTGAAAATACTAACTCAACTATCAGGTAGAAAGAAAGAGATAGCCATCCAATAATAATGTTCAATGGACATGGTGAAGGAGAACTTGTTCAGGTAGGCCACTGATATAAAGTATCAGAAACATAAGAAGTGTTCAAGAAATAATAGCAATGATGACAGTGAATACTATAAATTGCCCAAGTCAGGATGGTCAGCACCTAGGAGTCTTCAGGTAAAAGGAGCTAGAAAAGATATGTGTTGGCATTAGCTGCAGAACATTATCTTGGCAATGCATTAAAAATCAACTTTTTAATGGTAAAAATGGTAAAAATTTCTATAGTTTAAAGGAAGTAAAATACAAAATTGTGTACAAATATGTAAAAATAAATATATACAAACTGAAACAGATTGACCAAAATACTAATGATGGGAGTATGGCTGACTTTTTTCCTTTATATGTTATTTATTCTATTATTATTATTTTGTTATTGTTATTACTCAAATGACTAAAACAAACTTTAAAAATTAGTTTTTACTAATACCTTTCATTAAAGACACATGATGGCCCAGATATCTACAGGTATCCAGGGGAAATTAATCTGGAATTAAATTAAATCTGCTGTGGTTTATACACAGGGTGGATAAAAGCTTCTGATCTTAAAACAGGAATAAGACCATTTGTTCATGGGATAGGTTAAAAATAGATACTTAATGTATACATATTGAATTCAAATAAAGAGGATGTCACATAAAAATTATGGGAGGCCATTGTTTTGGACTGAGTACTTGGACTAGGCTCAACTGGCCAGACCAAACCAGAATGGAGTCACTCATTAATGTAATTAATCAAACTCTGAAATGAGCCAGTTTTCCAAAAATTCAGAGATTCACAGCAATCAGTAGAGGCCCAGTTTACCTGAGCTGGCATGGTAAAGAAGTCTCCTTTGTTTGAATCCTGTAAGGAAAGTAACTTTGTAACTACCAATCTGTTTTTTGCTCCTTCTTTCTGCTTTCCTTGGCCTTTTTCTACTTATAAGTACCTCCTTTGTTCAGCTCATTGGAGTGGCTTTTGAAGTCTTTAGATGGAATGCTGCCCAATTCATGAATCCCTAATAAAAGATCTTTAAGTAAAATTTGTCAAAATTTGATTTTTAACAAGGGTCAAAAAACACTCACAGGAGAGCTGTCCTTTGATAATAACCATTTTTAATAGAATCTACTATAGATTAAGAAAGAGACAGATTAGTAAACTAATGGAATATTCACAGTGGTGGGATTGTAAATGATTTGTGTTTCTTTTCTGCTTACTGGTATTTTCTTTCATTTTACTTTTGTTTTTGGGAAGGTCTTGCTCTGTCACCCACGCAGGAACATACTGGCATGATCATGGCTCACTGCAGCCTCAACCTCCTAGGCTCAAGTAATCCTCCTGCCTCATTTAAAAAATTTTTTGTAGAGACAAGGTCTCACTATGTTGCCCAGGCTGGTCTTGAATTCCTGAGCTTGAGCAATCCTCCCTCCTTGGCCTCCTGGCATTACAGGTGTGAGCCACAGCACCCGACCCTTATTGGTATTTTCTACATTTTCATAGTCAATGTTTTACTTTTATGGGACTAAAAATGCAATTTTCAAATGACTATAGCTGCACTGGCTACTATTACATACATTTTTAGGAATATACTTTCATGCTACATTTTAAAACACATTCCTACCATTGTTTTTAATATCTAGTATATATTTATTTAATCTGTGGCCTGAGTTATTTGTATATAATTTCTCATAGACTATAAAGACATTTAGAATGAATAAAAAATTGAGTATTTCCAAACAGAGATAATTTATTTATCTATTTTTCATGATCTGTGGTTTTCTTTTCACTTATTTTAAGTCTTATGATCACACATAATTTTAAAATTTGTGTATATCTTCTCTACTTTTAAGTTGGCCAAAGCACCATTCCCAATCACGAATACACAGCAGTTCTACAGTTTTATCTTTCTGAATGGCTCTTTAAAGACCATCCTAAATTATAACTTAGTTTGACTTAAGATTATAAAGAATTCAAGAGTGAAGTTTAACTTGCTACTATTTTAAAAGCATGTGACCTTATAGATCATCTATAAAATTTTAAAAGTGTTAAATGATCTTTGATATTACACACAAACCACACTAAAATGCCTTTCAATAAGTAAAAGGAACCATTTTAAATACAGTGATTCTGGTTAGATTGGCATAATTAAGGCCAAAAATATAAAGTAGACATTGTTACCTTATTTATCTTCAACCCTTGCCTTTAAGAGGCAAATGAACACAAAACACAGGTGAATCTTGCTTGGTTCTGACACAGTGAAGGAATTTCCCCAGTATTTAAATATATTCACATAACTAGTTATATAAATCTAAATATAAAACCAAACTCCAGTAAGTTTTAAGATGGCACTCACCATCTTTGTGAAAAGTTGAACATTACTAATGAAGTCTAATTATATTTTTAGAAGGGGTAAACAGTGATAGCATTTACTGAATTGGAATTACTATTAAAATTCAAACACTGAACATATTCATTTAACCACAAGCCAGTCTTAAATCAGTTTTAAATCAGGACGGCCCAATAAAATATTCTGTCAGTAATTCACGATCTGAATTCTGGTGTATGAGATCTATTAAAGTATGGTACACATGAAAAAGTCATGAGACATTTGTAATAAATAAGGCAGTGGTCAATAATTACTCACTAGTAGCTTTTTTTGAGATAAGCTATCATTTTTCTTTCTGCCTTCTTCTTAATGCCAGCAAAGATCATTTTTGTTCCAGGGATGTACTTCTTGGGATTCTCCAAATACTCCATCAGTGTATCCTCTCCCCAGGTGATGCCTTTGTTTTTATTGGCGTCTGTGTAAGAGAATCCAACGGCCTGACCTGTCTTCTGCCCGAAGAGACCATGGAGATTATGCTCAGTCTTATGCTTGCCTCCCTTTTCCACGGTGTGGCACTGGGCACACTTCTGAACAAAAATCTTCTTGCCCTTCTCAACATCACCCATATTTAATTCTTTTTTGTCACTGGCGCAACGAAGGTTCCTACCCCGAAGCCGGACGTCCCACTCTCTCAAAACAGAGATAATTTAATAGTCAAATATATTTGCACATTAACAGTAGATCATTCTGAAGAACGATTAGCCGTAGAACTTTCTGAAGAGTTAGCTGAAAAGCTCTGCAAAGAAGAGAACTTAAAGTGCTAACTATATATCTGACTGGATAACTTTCCTTCAGCGACTTCTCCAATAGAACCCTCATACCCTGGGATTACGGGACGGGAATGGGGCAGGAATTAAGGACCGAAAGGGGCAGGAATTAAGGATGGAAAGGAGCAGAGAAGTGGATTTTGTTCCTGGGTTCCAGTTTGGGTTTCTGAATTTATCCTGTACAGTAATTTATTAATAGTATTCTTCTGCTCCCTGTTCTAGAAAAAATTCTGTTTAAAAACAATCATGAGAGTAAAAAGCTACTTACTTACCATATATTATTAGATTAAAAATTACAAGCTACAAAAGAGAACATATCTCATTTTTATAAAAGAAACACACACATACACATATATAAAATAAGTACACATATAAAAGACTGGAAAAATATAAACTAAAATATTAACAGGGTGGATTATGGGTGGTTTTTATTCTCTACTGATATTTTCTAAATTTGACAATACATATTACTTTGAGAAGAAAACAATGTTATTTTTAAAAGACAATTATACTGCAAACTTCTTGGGAAACAGTATTGGGAACAGAATAAAATAAAAACAGTCACAACACTAATTAAATAGGCAATTTAATTCCTAAAACAGAAGACTCAAGGAAATGGAGAAAATGTAAATTCCTAGAATCTTTTCCACCTAAGAGTTGAATTAGTCTTTATAAGGTATAAAAGTAACACATTAAGATTGACTGCAAAGGCAAGATTCTAAATGAGAAAATATTTCCATGAAAGCTAACATTACCTAGATCTTCTTAAGCATATAAAATTTGGCCATGGAATCTTGTAGTAGATCCATTTAAACCATTACAATGCCTGGCACATAGTAAGTGCTCAAAATTTAATAAAAGAATGTTCTGAGTTCAAACCATATAGGACAAGGTAACTTTCCTTTTGAAGGGTAGATTGCCACAAATTACTGGATAAAACAGGCGTCAAGGGAACAAATGGTGCTGCTTGAATTGTAATGTATAGAAATGACTCTTAGAGATGAAAAAATGCAACTCTGTTCCCTGGATTAATTATTTGTGAGTCTTCTAACCATTCTCCACCTATAGTAGCCAACTCCCTCTGCTGTGCACTGCAGCATCCAGCCAGGGAAGTCTAATCCAGAGATTGATACTTACTCATCCCACATAGAACAGAGAGGAAGTATTCTTTTGTAGCCACCAGAATCAGAGCAGGTTATGGCCTTGTGGTGGAACTTATCACTCAAAAAGTTACGGGTTAATATCACAAGGTTTACCATCCAAGAACACAATGGTTAGGTTTTAAAACATGACAAAAAATTAATCTAAATAAACCCACGCATATATGTTCAATATTTGACAAAGGTGCCAAGAGTACATGATGGGGAAAGGATAATCTTTTAAATAAATCGTGTTGGGAAAACTAGATATTTACATGAAAAAAAATAAAAGAAACAAACAGGACTCCTATCTTACACCACTTACAAAAATTATATAACTCAAAATGGATTAAAGACTTAAATCTAACACCTAAAGCTGGAAAACTCTTAGACAAAAACAGAGGGATAAAGCTCTTTGACATTAGTCTTGGCAATAATTTTTTGGATGTGACACTAAAAGCAGTCAACAAAAGCAAAAATAAAAAAGGTCTACAACAAACCAAAAAGATTCTGCACAGCAAAGGGAAGAATCAACAAAATGACAAGACAACCTACAGAATGGGAGAAAATGTTTGCAAACCATATATCTGATAAGGGATTAATATCCAAAATACATCAGGAACTCATACAACTCAGTAGCAAAAAAAAAAAAAAAAAACAAAAAAACAAATAATCCGATTAAAAATGGGCAAAGGACCTGAACAGACATTTTTCCAAATAAGACATACAAATGGCCGACAGGTACATGAAAAAGTGCTCAACATCACTAATCATGAGGGAGTGCAAATCAAAATCATGAGGAGATATCACCTCACACCTGTTAGGATGGCATTACCAGTAAGTCAAAAGATAGGTGTTGGCAAAGATGTGGAAAAAAGGGAACACTTGTGTCCTGTTGGTGGGTATGTAAATTGGTATAGCCATTACAGAAAACAGTATAAAGGTTCCTCAAAAAATTAAAAATAGAACTACCACTCTATTCGGCAGTCCCACTTCTGGGTATTTACCCAAAAGATTTGAAATCAGTTGAAGAGATGTCTGCACGCCCACGTTTATTGTAGCAGTATTCACAATGGCCAAGTTACGGAATCAAACTAAGTGTCTATCAACAGATGAATGGATAAAGAAAATGTGGCATATATACACAATGGACTACTATTCAGCCTTAAAAAAGAAATACATTCTGACATTTGCCACAATGTGGATGGAATAAGAGAACTAAGAGACCATTATGCAAAGTGAAATAAGCCAGGCACAGAAGTACAAATACCACATGTTCCACTTATATGAGGAATCTAAAACACCTGAACTCATAGAAGCAGAGAATAGAATGGTGGTTACCAGAAGCTGACAGCTGGGAGGAATAGGAAGATGAAGGCAAAAGGGTACAAAGCCTCAGTTAGACAAGAAGGATAGGGTTTTTAAAAATTGAGATCTATTGCACAGTGTGGTGAATATAGTTAATAACAGTATATTACATTATATTGCAAACTTCTTGGGAAACAGTATTGGGAACAGAATAAAATAAAAACACAGTCACAACACCAATTAAACAGGCAATTTAATTCCTAAAACAGAAGACTCAAGGAAGTGGAGAAAATGTAAATTCCTAGAATCTTTTCCACCTAAGAGTTGAATTATAAGGTATAAAGTAAACATATTACTATTGACTGCAAAGGCATGATTCTAAATGAATCATATACATTTTAAAATTGATAAATTACAAATGTTCTCATCACAAAAAATAAGTATGTGAGGTGATGAATATATTAATTAGCTTGACTTAGTTATTCCACATTGAATTAAACCACAGCATCATTTTGCACCCCATAAATATATACAATTATAAACTGTCAATTTAAAATAAAATTTAAAAAATTCAGAGAAACCACTGAGAAAGATTATTGGGGGCACAATTTTCTAATAAAGTGTCCATATTAATTGTTCTTATACAGAATGATTTCTAAGAAAAATGACATCATAATTTCTTAGAAGTTAAGCAGAAAAATTACCAAAACATTGATACTTTAATGGAAGAAATGTAAATTACATCCCTTGGATAAACTGTAAAACATTTCAGACCTAGGAAATCTTTAACTGTGTTCTCATTTATTTTCCTTAAATCTCTGTTTTCTTTTCTGTTTGTTTGGTTTTTTCTGAGACAGAGTCTCACTCTATTGTCCAGGCTGGAGTGCAGTGGCATGATCTCAGCTCACTGCAACCTCCATCTCCCAGGTTCAAGCAATTCTCCTGCCTCAGCTTCCTGAGTAGCTGGGAGTACAGGTGTGCGTCACCATACTCCACTAATTTTTGTATTTTTAGTAGAGATGGGGTTTCACCATGTTGGCCAGGCTGGTCTTGAACTCCTGACCTCAGGTGATCCACCCGTCTCAGTCTCCCAAAGTGCTGGAATTACAGGCGTGAGCCACTGTGCTTGGCCATAAATCTCCCATTTTCTGACACAGCCTAATTTCAAAACCTTAATTGAGACTTAAGAGTTTAAGATAATTTCCTAATATTTTTTCACAAATTTAAACTCAGTGAGGAACATATTTTCTTACCATGTTAAATTCACTGACATTATTCAGTTTTACTGTTTAAGCATTTATCAAAATCTGTAATTACTTTATTTGCTTACTATCTTTTTCTTATATAATTTCTTTTAGGTTAGGGACCTTGTCTGTCTTCTTTACAGTTATATTGTCTACATCTACTATACTGCCTGGCACATGATAAGTGTTCATAAATATCTGCTGAATTAACAAATGGATGACTTTGGTCATAGAGAGCAAAACCTGATAAGAAACTAGATAGTCAATTTGCCCTTAGTTTTCTCAGCAAAGTTTTTTAAAAAGATGGCCCACTATTTTTTTTATGAATTTTTTTATGTCTCACATACAGTTAAGTGCTCCAGAAAATGCATCTTTTTGGAAATCAAAATGATCTTAAATATTACAGCAGGATAGGAACTCATAAATTTGCTCTAAAGAGAGTGAGAGAGGAAAAAAACTAATATTAATAGAAAATAGTTGTGCTTAGCACTCTACTAGGGCTTTACACATGCTGTCTCATATAAATGTCACAACCCTGGAGGCACTGTCCCCATTTTAAAGATTAGGAAAGTGAGAATCAGAGAGGAAGAACTGAGAATCAGAGAGGATGTCACCAGCCCAAGGTCACATAACTAGAAAGTACTGGAATTGGGATTAGAACACCGGTTCTTACTTAAACACACTTTATTTCCTGTACCCCATGTTGCCTCCACAGAAACCAGAAAAATGAAATACAACTTTTTCAGTAACAACACGAGATACGTGAAACGATCCAGATAATAATTGCAAAGAAATGTTTTGACTATTCAACTTACATCATTTTTAGAAAAAGAAATATATAAGTAACTTACGTAAAACATGATTCTGAAGAAACATTTCGATATATACATTTTCCCATCCTCTATACTGCTTAATTTAGAACAAAGAAAATGTCTGGACTTTGAGGCAGTTGTTGGTTTTGAAAAAGGACATGCAGGCTGGGGACGGTGGCTCATAGCTGTAATCCCAGCACTTTGGGAGGCCGAGGCGGGAGATTACTTGAGCCCAGGAGTTCAAGACCAGCCTGGGGAACATGGCGAAACTCCATCTCCATAAAAAATACAAAAAGTAGCTGGGCGTGGTGGCACACAGCAGTAATCCCACCTACTTGGGAAGCCGAGGTGGGAGGATTGCTTGAGCCTGGCAGGTTGAGGATGCAGTGAGCTGAGATTGCACCACTGCACTCCAGCCTGGGCACCAGAGCGAGACACTGTTTCAAACTTAAAAAATAAATAAATAAATAAATAGAGAGAGAAAAAGAAAAAGGATGTGCTTTTAAGAGAACTGTGAGGCCAGGTGTGGTGGTTCATACCTGTAATCCCAGCACTACAGGAGGTCAAGGATTAATTTAAGCCCAGGAGTATGAGACCAGACTGGGCGACAGAGTGAGACCCTGTCTCAAAATAAATAAATAATAAAACTTTAATAGTAACTTTCAAATAAATGCCTTGAACCTAGTTTTCAAGGAGGATCAGAATAGCACAGAAGGAAGCTCATTTTAAAAAAGCAAAGCAAAATTGTCAGGACTGTCTCAAAATGAGAGCTGTTCCACAGGATAGGGTGCTGTCTCCTAAACCTTGGTTTCCTCCAACAAAAGATTTCCTTCCAAAGCTTGAATGGTCACTTGTCTGGAAAAGGAGATGGAATCTCTGTTTGGGAGGAGAAATTTGAGTCCCTTGCGTACAACCCCACGAAGACTTTGGGATTGGGTGGGAAATTAGGCTAGAACAATTGTTCTTAAAATGGTCCCTGGGTCACCAATATGGGAATCATCCTAGAAGGGTGTGAAAATGCAGATCCTCCAGCCCCGTCCCTGATACTGAATCCTCATTTCTGGAGTGGGAGCTGAGATTTTGCATTTTAAAAAAGCCACAAGGTGGAACTCTTGTGCACTAAGAGGTCTGGACACAACTGGACAAGCTGGGAGCCAACAGGATGAGTGGGTGGTTTTGGAGCCACATAGACTTGGATTTAAATCCCAGTTCTTCCATTTAATATTAATAGCTCTGACTGTGACACGTCACCCAAACCCTCTGAGCTTGTTTTCCCACACAGTAAATGAAATGACACTTTGTTGTGGAGATCAAATAAAATTGTGTGGACATATGTATGTGTGTATATATGTATGTACCTGTACGTGTGTGTGTTAACAGTGCCTGGCATGGAACATTTATAAGATGACCTCTCGGAGTTTTCCGGTTCTCAGTCTATGAATGCTAGTATGTTTTAATCCTTCCACATACACAACTATCGCAGGATCATCTGCTTATCCACCTCCCTAAAGCAGTGTTTCTCAACCTTTTCTTGATTTTCCCCCTCTCCTCCCAGGAGACGTTTTAGACATTTTATTTCCGAATCTGCCAACCCCATAAAATTTCAATGACATAGGTATAACCTATATCTGCTTGTTTTGAGGCTCTTTGGAAGGCCACAAAGGACGGTAATATCTACGATCTTTTTGCCCCCTAAGAACATGAGCAATATCACCCATGTTGAGAATGCATGTCCGAGAGATAAATGACTTGGTCAAGGTCACGTGACTAATTTAGTGGCAGAATTAGACCTAAATTAGAGGTCACAAACTGGCAGACTAGAACCAGCTTATAAATGTCTTTTGCTTGGCTTCCAGTGTTTCTTCTTTTTTTTTTTTAATTGATTGCCAACATTTACAAATCAAGAGATTTCACATAAAAATCCCGATATTCAACTTCTCTTGAAAAATCTGAGATCGCTTCGAGCGGCAGTTGAGAGGCGCTCGCCACCCCAGAACGTGGGGGTTCTCCCAGCATCTCCCAGCCTGGTCCCTGCAGACATCTGAATGTGAGACCCTCAAATCCAAGACCTTTAAACTTTAGTTTCAAGCTCACGACCCTCAGTGATTTGCCTCCAACCACGCATCACTTAATATCTAGACGTTTAAAAAAACAAATCTGAAAGAACCATACTGAGTGTGCGGCTAAACTAGCTGCTAATTCCGAACCTTTTCCCGCTCGAGATTCCAAGCCCTCGGCGCCGGCTGGGGTCAGCAGGACGCGCCGTCCGTGTCACAAGTCGTCTGCGGTCGGCGGACCAGGGCGCGGCCGGCCCGGAGACGCTGCCCCGCGGAGGGTCTGTGGGTAGCGGGCCCGAGGGCAGCCTCTGCGCACCCTCACGGCGCGGCACCGATCCCTGCTGCTCCCGACGCGCCCTGGAGGCAGAGGGGTCCCAGCCCAGCCCGCCGGACAACGTCCTGGGGCGAGCCCCTGGGCTGCTCCCCGTGGCGGGGCGCCCCTGCTGAGGCCGCGTCCCCGGCGCTGCCCTCAGCGCGCCCGCCCGCCAATGTCAGCCGCCACACGCCGCACGTGACGTGTGCTGGCCAATGGAGGCCTGAAGCGGACCGTGACGAGAGCGGTGGCTCTGGGCATTTTCGAACGGGCGCGGGCGGTGAGGGAATCGTGAGGGACGCTGAGGGGATGGCGCGGGTGCGGAAAAGGGACCCTAAGTAACGGGACGGCGTGAGGACGGCTAGGGGACGGCGCGAGCCAAGAAGGACGGCGGCGGAGCTGGCTGCAAGCGCTCCCCGGCCACAGGGTCGAGAAGAGTGAATGGAGGAAGAGCCAGGAGAGCCCTGGAGCACCGCGGACGGAACCCAGCGACTGGCCGCCTCTCTCCGGGCGCGCTTCCTGTGTTGTTCCTCCTGCTTCTACTGGTCCTATCGTCCCAACTCTTACGGCGTCGCGGCCCCAGGTGGTTCAGAGAAATCCGAGGAGCAGAATCTGGGTGAGAGCAAGGCCCAGCAGTTTTCAGAGTGGCTGACGGGGTTTGCCTGCGTGTAACAGGAACCCCCAGATTCCAGTATCCTAAACCCACGAGGGGCTTTTCCCCTCTCCCATAAAAGAAAGTGGGAGGAAGGTACCTAAGGTCGTTCGGCTCTGTCATCTGTACAGCCTGGCTTGTGTCCACAAATTTGCCTTATGGGCCAAAATGGTAGTTGGAGCTCCAGCCATCACATCCTTATTTTAGAAAGGGCCTTTCTGGAAGTCCCACACAAAACCTTCTAACTACATCTTACAGACTCGAATTTAGTATCATGACCTCTCAGAGCTGGAAACTGTAATCTTAACTTGGCACATTGATGCCCTTAAAAATCTTTCCAAAATGAAGGGAAGAATGAATTTGATTAAGCAACTAGTAATCTGCTGCATCTTGTTTTTTCACCCTCGCAAGTGGTCTTGTGTCTCATGGCTCAGTAGAAGTAAGTCCTTCCCCTGCATGTGCAGAACAACTCACTAGGCAAATACATACTCTGTGGCAGACCCTATACTGGATACTTTACATATATTTTCACATTTAATCCCTCTAGGTAGGCATTACTAGCCCCATGTTGCAGATGACACTGGAAGATAGAAATGATGACAAACTGTGAATGCAGAGAGGCTGTTAGATTGACCAGATGGTCTGATACCAGTTGGCTGCAGAGTTGCAAGCACATGGACCTAAGAATGTAATTTTCTGTACCGAGTCCACAAAGGCCACTCTGCCTAAAGCTGACAGGAATCAACAAACAAGATGAAGCTACCATACTGCCCTGTGGCTCAGGAAGCAGGCCCCATATAATACACCAATGCAAAAATAGTGTGACATCTAAACACCAGTATGGTAATGATGTAAAAAATTTGTTTTAGTAAGCAGCAGATGAAAAGACATTTGAAAACGTTGACTTGGTATTTCTCAGCACTGTCCTACAGAGAACAGTGCCCATACTTGGGCTTGTTAATAAGTAATGGAGACTGGGCATTGTGGCTCAAGCCTCTAATTCCAGCACTTTGGGAGGCCGAGGTGGGCGGATCACATGAGGTCAGGAATTTGAGACCAGCCTGGCCAACATGGAGAAACCTCGTCTCTACTAAAAATACAAAAATTAGCCAGGCGTGGTAGTGCACGCCTGTAATCCCAGCTACTAGGGAGGCTGAGGCAGGAGAATTGCTTGAACCCAGGGGGCGGAGGTTGCAGTGAGTGGAGATCGCACCACTGCACTCCAGCCTGGGCCACAGAGCAAGACTCCATCTCAAAAAAAAAAAAAAAAAAAAAAAAAAAGTAATGGATTGGTTTCATACATTTAATAAACAATGTCTTGTGTATACTTGTGCTGCACTAAGCATTAACAATTCCAAGGTGAATTAGACGTTATCCTGCCCACAGTCTATGGGGAGACAGACAAGTATACAAACAATTAGAACACATCATGATAACGGTATTTGGGCGGTATGGGAGACATGAGAAGAGTATCCAACCTGGCTGGAGAGAGGGAAAAAGAGGGATTTTCGTTAGAGAAGACTTTCTAAAGAAATGGTGATTGACCTGAGTCTTGAAAATCAAGCTTGAGCGGATCAAGCTAAGTAAGTGGAATGGCAGTCCAAGCAGAGGGATCAGATAGTCTAAAACTATGTCGATGTGAGAGAAGCCAGCATATGTGACACTGGCTATGAAGAAAGGGGGGGTAGAAGAACATAGTGAGGAGCTAGTGTCCTGTCATGATGGATCATGTGTGCCATGCCAGGGAGTTTGCATCCTTTGGCCATAGCATCCACTCCTTCCCTTGCTTTGGGGAAACTATTTCTTCACCTTGTGTGTAGTCTTGGTGGCATTATTAAGATGACTTGTGTTCCCCCAACTAGTGGATAGATGGATAACCCTAGTTAGGCCAACCAGATTATCTGCCAAGGGTGAGAGGGAAGGTAGTGGGATAGGAAGTTGAGAGCGTTTAAACATGCCCCCCTTGGGAGGGGATGAGATTTCATTTGGATCCATGAAAAGATTATTAAATTGGATAGAGAGCACAATCAAGGATAGAGGTCATGTGTGTGATGTTTTCTTCAGCAAACTCAATAGCACAGAGTCTATAGTTGATTTTCACATCTTACAACTGGACTGGATATAAATACTGTATTCCAGCCATTCGAAAGGTGTATTCTATAGCTATTAGGATTATATTTTGTAACCAAAAATTAAATGACTTTAGTATTTTAAATAAGCATTGTATGGGAAATCTGGACTATGTAGACCTCATCCCTCTACTGTAACTTGGATGGTTATTCCACAAATTTGAGTAATATGTGGGTATTACTTTCATTCCATGTTTACCTAACAACCTTCTTGGAGTTCCAACTCAATAACAAGAGGATCCCACAGTGGAAAAAAAATCACTGTATTATTTATACATAAATTATTTAGTTATACATAAATTCTTTAGTTATCTAAATTTCTAAGGACTTAAAACTGTAGCATCATTATGACACAAAAATTACACATCACAGATAAACTCTCTTCCCAAGGTTTTGGATATCATTTTTTCTTTAAAAATGAAAATACATCTATCTTTATAATATACATGTTCATTGAAGATAAGTTTCAAGAAAGGCAGAAAAGTATGAGGAATACACCTAGTGGTTTACATTGTCCAAGACATTTTTCTATGAACATTTATTTAAATATAAGTGTACTTTAAAATAAGATCATATCATACATACTGTTTCATAACTTATTTTTTACGTAACATATCTTAGACAGCTTTGCTAAGTACCACAGACTTAATGGCTTAAAACACCACACGTTTATTATCTGTTTCTGTGCATCATCAGTCCTGTCACAGTTTCTGTCAACAGATTGCAATTCAAGTACTGGCCAGGGCTACAATCTTATCAGAAGCTCAACTGGGAAAAGATCCACTTCCATGTGCCCTCAAGTTATTGGCAGAATTCATCTCCTTGCAGCTATAGACAGGTCACCATTTTCTTGCTGACTATCAGCAATGGGCTGCTGTCAGCTTCTAAAGGCCACCCTCAATTCTTTGCCTCGTGGTCCTCTCCATAGACCTCAGAAATGGCAGCTTACTTCTTCAAAGCCAACAAAGGAGAGAGAATCATTATAATTTTTAATAGTAACATAATATTCCACTATAGGACTGCAACATAATTTATTTAACTATCCTCTATGGATACTAGGATGTTTTAAATTTTTCATTATAAACAGCATTACAGTAAATGTCCTCATGCATATACCTTTGTGACTTCTCTGATTATTTTCTTAGGATAATACCCAGAGTGAATTGCTGAGTCAGATGGTATACTTTTTAAATCTTTTTTTCTTTGCATATTGTAAAATAGCTATCCAGAAAACTAAGCCCATTTATATTTCTAAGAATGTTTGACAATGCTGGTTGGTATGCATAACTTGCCAACATTGGCATTACCCATAAGTTTAATATTTGCCAATCTAATGAGTGAAAAAAATATTTCTTATTGTTTTAATTTGAATTTGTTAAATTAGTGAACTCAAACATATTTTTATGTGTTTACTGGACATTGTGTTTTTTGAATTGTCTTTTCATGACTTTAGCCCATTTTGCAATTGTGAAAGCACTTTGTATGTTAAGTGCCCTTTGTTTGTGGATTGCAAATATGTTTCCTAGTTTATTTATGTTTGTTAATATTTTTGTTATTTTGTTTCTAGGGGATAATTTTGTTTATGGGGGATTTTTGGCCATAAAAAGTTTTTAGTGTTTTTTGAAATCAATTCTATTGATTTTCCTAATGCATTCTGCCTTTGATGGCATGCTTAGAAATGTTGGAGGGGGGCAGCCAAGATGGCCAAATAGGAACAGCTCTGGTCTACAGCTCCCAGTGTGAGCGACGTAGAAGACAGGTGATTTCTGCATTTCCATCTGAGGTACTGGGTTCATCTCACTAGGGAGTGCCAGTCAGTGGGCGCAGAACAGTGGGTGCAGTGCACTGTGCGTGAGCCGAAGCAGGGCGAGGCATTGCCTCACTCGGGAAGCGCAAGGGGCCAGGGAGTTCCCTTTCCTAGTCAAAGAAAGAGGTGACAGACGGCACCTGTAAAATCAGGGCACTCCCACCCTAATACTGCGCTTTTCCGACAGGCTTAAAAAACGGCACACCAGGAGATTATATCCCGCACATGGCTGGGAGGGTCCTACGCCCACGGAGTCTCGCTGATTGCTAGCACAGCAGTCTGAGATCAAACTGCAAGGCGGCAGCGAGGCTGGGGGAGGGGCGCGTGCCATTGCCCAGGCTTGCTTAGGTAAACAAAGCAGCCGGGAAGCTTGAACTGGGTGGAGCCCACCACAGCTCAAGGAGGCCTGCCTGCCCCTGTAGGCTCCACCTCTGGGGGCAGGGCACAGACAAACAAAAAGACAGCAGTAACCTCTGCAGACTTAAATGTCCCTGTCTGACAGCTTTGAAGAGAGCAGTGGTTCTCCCAGCATGCAGCTGGAGATCTGAGAATGGGCAGACTGCCTCCTCAAGTGGGTCCCTGACCCCTGACTCCCGAGCAGCCTAACTGGGAGGCACCCCCCAGTAGGGGCAGACTGACACCTCACACGGCTGGATACTTCTCTGAGACAAAACTTCCAGAGGAACGATCAGACAGCAGCATTCGCGGTTCACGAAAATCCGCTGTTCTGCAGCCACCATTGCTGATACCTAGGCAAACAGGGTCTGGAGTGGACCTCTAGCAAACTCCAACAGACCTGCAGCTGAGGGTCCTGTCTGTTAGAAGGAAAACTAACAAAAAGAAAGGACATCCACACCAAAAACCCACTGTACATCACCATCATCAAAGACCAAAAGTAGATAAAAGGACAAAGATGGGGAAAAAACAGAGCAGAAAAACTGGAAACTCTAAAAAGCAGAGCACCTCTCCTCCTCCAAAGGAACGCAGTTCCTCACCAGCAACGGAACAAAGCTGGACGGAGAATGACTTTGACGAGTTGAGAGAAGAAGGCTTCAGACAATCAAACTACTCCGAGCTACAGGAGGAAATTCAAACCAAAGGCAAAGAAGTTAAAAACTTTGAAAAAAATTTAGACTAATGTATAACTAGAATAACCAATACAGAGAAGTGCTTAAAGGAGCTGATGGAGCTGAAAGCCAAGGCTTGAGAACTACGTGAAGAATGCAGAAGACTCAGGAACCGATGCGATCAACTAGAAGAAAGGGTATCAGTGATGGAAGATGAAATGAATGAAATGAAGCGAGAAGGGAAGTTTAGAGAAAAAAGAACAAAAAGAAACGAACAAAGCCTCCAAGAAATATGGGACTATGTGAAAAGACCAAATCTACGTCTCATTGGTGTACCTGAAAGTGACGGGGAGAATGGAACCAAGTTGGAAAACACTCTGCAGGATATTATCCAGGAGAACTTCCCCAATCTAGCAAGGCAGGCCAACATTCAGATTCAGGAAATACAGAGAACGCCACAAAGATACTCCTCGAGAAGAGTAACTCCAAGACACATAATTGTCAGATTCACCAAAGTTGAAATGAAGGAATAAATGTTAAGGGCAGCCAGAGAGAAAGGTCGGATTACCCACAAAGGGAAGCCCATCAGACTAACAGCGGATCTCTCGGCAGAAACTCTACAAGCCGGAAGATAGTGGGGGCCGATATTCAACATTCTTAAAGAAAAGAATTTTCAACCCAGAATTTCATATCCAGCCAAACTAAGCTTCATAAGTGAAGGAGAAATAAAATCCTTTACAGACAAGCAAATGCTGAGAGATTTTGTTACCACCAGGCCTGCCCTAAAAGAGCTCCTGAAGGAAGCACTAAGCATGGAAAGGAACAACCGGTACCAGCCGCTGCAAAATCATGCCAAATTGTAAAAACCATCGAGGCTAGGAAGAAACTGCATCAACTAATGAGCAAAATAACCAGCTAACATCATAATGACAGGATCAAATTCACACATAACAATACGAACTTTAAATGTAAATGGACTAAATGCTCCAATTAAAAGACACAGACTGGCAAATTGGATAAAGAGTCAAGACCCATCAGTGTGCTGTATTCAGGAAACCCATCTCATGTGCAGAGACACACATAGGCTCAAAATAAAAGGATGGAGGAAGATCTACCAAGCAAATGGAAAACAAAAAAAGGCAGGGGTTACAATCCTAGTCTCTGATAAAACAGACTTTAAACCAACAAAGATCAAAAGAGACAAAGAAGGCCATTACATAACGGTAAAGGGATCAGTTCAACAAGAAGAGCTAACTATCCTAAATATATATGTACCCAATACAGGAGCACCCAGATTCATAAAGCAAGTCCTGAGTGACCTACAAAGAGACTTAGACTCCCACACAATAATAATGGGAGACTTTTAACACCCCATTGTCAACATTAGACAGATCAACGAGACAGAAAGTTAACAAGGATACCCAGGAATTGAACTCAGTTCTGCACCAAGCGGACCTAATAGACATCTACAGAACTCTCCACCCCAAATCAACAGAATATACATTTTTTTCAGCACCACACCACACCTATTCCAAAATTGACCACATAGTCAGAAGTAAAGCTGTCCTCAGCAAATGTAAAAGAACAGAAATTATAACAAACTGTCTCTCAGACCACAGTGCAATCAAACTAGAACTCAGGATTAAGAAACTCACTGAAAACTGCTCAACTACATGAAAACTGAACAACCTGCTCCTGAATGCCTACTGGGTACATAACGAAATGGAGGCAGAAATAAAGATGTTCTTTGAAACCAACGAGAACAAAGACACAACATACCATAATCTCTGGGACACATTCAAAGCAGTGTGTAGAGGGAAATTTATAGCACTAAATGCCCACAAGAGAAAGCAGGAAAGATCCAAAATTGACACCCTAACATCACAATTAAAAGAACTATAAAAGCAAGAGCAAACACATTCAAAAGCTAGCAGAAGGCAAGAAATAACTAAACTCAGAGCAGAACTGAAGGAAATAGAGACACAAAAAACCCTTCAATAAATTAATGAATCCAGGAGCTGGTTTTTTGAAGGGATCGACAAAATTGATAGACCACTAGCAAGACTAATAAAGAAGAAAAGAGAGAAGAATCAAATAGACACAATAAAAAATGATAAAGGGGATATCACCACCGATCCCACAGATATACAAACTACCATCAGAGAATACTACAAACACCTCTATGCAAATAAACTAGAAAATCTAGAAGAAATGGATAAATTCCTCAACACATACACCCTCCAAAGACTAAACCAGGAAGAAGTTGAATCTCTGAATAGACCAATTACAGGCTCTGAAATTGAGACAATAATCAATAGCTTACCAACCAAAAAGAGTCCAGGACCAGATGGATTCACAGCCGAATTCTACCAGAGGTACAAGGAGGAACTGGTACCATTCCTTCTGAAACTATTCCAATCAACAGAAAAAGAGGGAATTCTCCCTAACTCATTTTATGAGGCCAGCAGCATCCTGATACCAAAGCCAGGCAGAGACACAATGAAAAAAGAGAATTTTAGACCAATATCCTTGATGAACATTGATGCAAAAATCCTCAATAAAATACCGGCAAACCAAATCCAGCAGCACATCAAAAAGCTTATCCACCATGATCAAGTGGGCTCATCCCTGGAATGCAAGGCTGGTTCAATATATGCAAATCAATAAATGTAATCCAGCATATAAACAGAACCAAAGACAAAAACCACATGATTATCTCAATAGATGCAGAAAAGGCCTTTGACAAAATTCAACAACCTTCATGCTAAAAACTCTCAATAAATTAGGTATTGATGGGATGTATCTCAAAATAATAAGAGCTATCTATGACAAACCCACAGCCAATATCATACTGAATGGGCAAAAACTGGAAGCATTCCCTTTGAAAACTGGCACAAGACAGGGATGCCCTCTCTCACCATTCCTATTCAACATAGTGTTGGAAGTTCTGGCCAGGGCAATTAGGCAGGAGAAGGAAATAAAGGGTATTCAATTAGGAAAAGAGGAAGTCAAATTGTCCCTGTTTGCAGATGACATGATTGTATTTCTAGAAAACCCCATTGTCTCAGCCCAAAATCTCCTTAAGCTGATAAGCAACTTCAGCAAAGTCTCAGGATACAAAACCAATGTACAAAAATCACAAGCATTCTTATACACCAATAATAGATAAACAGAGAGCCAAATCATGAGTGAACTCCCATTCACAATTGCTTCAAAGAGAATAAAATACCTAGGAATCCAACTTACAAGGGATGTGAAGGACCTCGTCAAGGAGAACTACAAACCACTGCTCAATGAAATAAAAGAGGATACAAACAAATGGAAGAACATTCCATGCTCATGGGTAGGAAGAATCAATATCGTGAAAATGGCCATACTGCCCAAGGTAATTTATAGATTCAATGCCATCCCCATCAAGCTACCGATGACTTTCTTCACAGAATTGGAAAAAACTACTTTAAAGTTCATATGGAACCAAAAAAGAGCCCGCATCACCAAGTCAATCCTAAGCCAAAAGAACAAATCTGGAGGCATCACGCTACCTGACTTCAAACTATACTACAAGGCTTCAGTAACCAAAACAGCATGGTACTGGTACCAAAATAGAGATAGAGATCAATGGGACAGACCAGAGCCCTCAGAAATAACGCCACATATCTACAGCTATCTGATCTTTGACAAACCTGACAAAAACAAGCAATGGGGAAAAGATTCCCTATTTAATAAATGGTGCTGGGAAAACTGGCTAGCCATATGTAGAAAGCTGAAACTGGATCCCTTCCTTACACCTTATACAAAAATTAATTCAAGATGGATTAAAGACTTAAACGTTAGACCTAAAACCATAAAAACCCTAGAAGAAAACCTAGGCATTACCATTCAGGACATAGGCATCGGCAAGGACTTCATGTCTAAAACACCAAAAACAAAGGCAACAAAAGCCAAAATTGACAAATGGGATCTAATTAAACTAAAGAGCTTCTGCACAGCAAAAGAAACTACCATCAGAGTGAACAGGCAACCTACAAAATGGGAGAAAATTTTCGCAGCCTGCTCATCTGACAAAGGGCTAATATCCAGAATCTACAATGAACTCAAACAAATCTACAAGAAAAAAACAAACAACCCCATCAAAAAGTGGGCAAAGGACATGAACAGACACTTCTCAAAAGAAGACATTTATGCAGCCAAAAAACACATGAAAAAATGCTCACCATCACTGGCTGTCAGAGAAACGCAAACCAAAACCACAATGAGATACCATCTCACACCAGTTAGAATGGCGATCATTAAAAAGTCAGGAAACAACAGGTGCTGGAGAGGATGTAGAGAAATAGGAACACTTTTACACTGTTGGTGGGACTGTAAACTAGTTCAACTATTGTGGAAGTCAGTGTGGCGATTCCTCAGGGATCTAGAACTAGAAATACCATTTGACCCAGCCATCCCATTACTGGGTATATACCCAAAGGATTATAAATCATGCTGCTATAAAGACACATGCACACGTATGTTTACTGCGGCACTATTGACAATAGCAAAGACTTGGAACCAACCCAAATGTCCAACAATGATAGACTGGATTAAGAAAATGTGGCACATATACACCATGGAATACTATGCAGCCATAAAAAATGATGAGTTCATGTCCTTTGTAGGGACATGGATGAAATTGGAAATCATCATTCTCAGTAAACTACCGCAAGAACAAAAAACCAAACACCGCATATTCTCACTCATAGGTGGGAATTGAACAATGAGAACACATGGACACAGGAAGGGGAATGTCACACTCTGGGGACTGTTGTGGGGTGGGGGGGGGATGGATAGCATTAGGAGATATACATAATGCTAACTGACGAGTTAATGGGTGCAGCACGCCAGCATGGCACATGTATACATATGTAACTAACCTGCACATTGTGCACATGTACCCTAAAACTTAAAGTATAATAATAATGAAATTAAAAAAAAATGTTTTTCCCACCTAAGGGCATAAAACCTTTCACTTATTTTTGTTCTAGAATGTTTATGGTTTCTTTTAACATTTACATTTTAATTGTTTTAGAATTATTGTGTTGCAAAATAGATTGATTGCTATTGTCCTGTGATGAGTTTTTTAAAAAATTGAGTTATTCAATTGAGAGGGGTAACTCGAGTTATTTTTAAAATCTGTAACTTGTTACTGTAGATTTGTGGGAAATAGAGAACAAACCAGCACTGTGAAATGTTTTCTTCATCATGTGGTTCTCTAAGCACTTTTTGTTCCAGTAATGTCCACTTTTTCCTGAAATTATATAGAAGTGTATCACTTGTGCTGTAATAACATTATATGAGAGGACTTATTAGTGACAAATTGACAACAGGGAATAAATAAGCATAATTGACCAGGAGGACATGGGACAAAGACCAAACCACAAATGCCCTTAATTAAGAGGGCAGGATGATCCTGCCACAACACAATTACTTTCAAAAACAAGGGCACCAAGGAATTGGTTGAGAAACGAGTCATTCATCACTGCAAATGGGCAACTGAAGATAGAGAGGAGTGGCAAGCTGAGAAAGAAGGAGCTGAGGCCTGGCTGAAGTGTGAAGCAAGTCTCTGAGGTATATTCTTCTGCTCCAGTGAAATTCAGAGAAGAGATTCTGGCAACCAGAAAGCCATAGGAACTTTCATGAGCTTGATTTCTCTTAAGGAATGAATGTGTGAAATGAAAAATCAAGCATTAAATTCATTAAATTCCAGTGCTGTGACTTATTTGCCTGGGATTCCGAGCACTTAGTGCAGTGCCTAGCTCAATATGGGTTCTCGATAAATGTTATTTTCTTTCCCCTTTCTCTTATTCCATTCTCTTATTTGTCTCCATTTTTTATCACCCAGTGCAGATACTGGTGTGTATTAGTCACTTAGTGAATCTTTATGGAATAGTTTCAAACCTTTGGTTTCAATACCATGGGTGGTTTGAAGAAGTAAATGTATAGAAATGTATTTGAGAAGGAGTTTAGTTACATACCAATAACCACAGTAGCCCATGTGTTGAATGTTCTGTACCGAGCACTTTGCACACTTAATTAATTTAATTTTCATGATAGACCTGCAAGGCATAACTCTTTGTATTATTCCCATTTTATATATGAAGAAACGGAGGCTCAGAGAGGTAAAAGGAACCAAAGTTACCCAGTTAATAAGTGGAGAAATCAAGGGCTGTAACCCTGAACTACAAAGGCCTGTCTGACTACAAAGGCCGAGTAGTTTTCCAGTATTCCTTTATGGCTTCTAAAAAGTTCACATATCACTTTGGCAAGAGAGCTCTAATCATTGTATAGGCATGTGCACACCTGAGGCATTTCAATTGTGTGTTTATCTTCTAAAATGGAAGAGACCCAGACCCACAGATTGTGCAAGACTACATGAGCCAGAGAGGGCTCATTAACCTCTGTGAATTCTTTCAGCTCAGCTCCCCAGAGAAGAAAGGGAGCAGATGGTCAGTGTGCTGCTGCTCACTTCCTCAGCTGCACAGCTATTGTCTAGAGACAGTTTCAACTTGACAGCCTGGCTTAGAATTTCTAGGGACTGTTGGAGCTAGCACATTTAAGTTTAGCTAGAGTCTCACTACTTGCTTATTAATTCTGTTCAGAGGGCAGACACCAGGCTAGTATAGTGGGAAACAGAATTGCATACTAGAAAGTGTTGGATAAGAAGTGAAGAGAACTGGGTTCCAGCTCACTGGTTGGTTGGTTTGTTTCATTTATTCATTCTGCAGATGCTTTTTGAAATATCTGTTATGTGCCAGGCCCTGTGTATTTAGCAACGAAGCATTGAAGGAGACTATCACATAGTGATTTCTTCTGCTTAAGAAGGAAACAGTTCATGTACTATAATCATCATTCTTAAGCAAGTTGCACCAAGGTCTGTGTGCTCCTTTCTCAGAAACTAAGCCACACTGAAGGAAGAGAAAAATGGAGCTCCTACAGATGCTTATGTTGGCTTGCTTTCAGTGGTTTTTTTCAGACAATAGAGAATCTTGCCCTTCAGTGTTCTAAATTTAGAGAGTTGTTACCATAACTCACAATTTCTGCCCTAATGTTCAGAAGCAGGGAGGGGTGGACAGGCTGTGCTCCTTGCTGAAACACTTGCCTGGTCACCTCTGTAGTGCCTTGCTTTAATCTGTAGGACAGTCATCTGAGTTAGGTCCCAACTGTACTAGATGAACCATGTTAGCATGGAGATCCAGGACTGTCCCACAGATTGAAGAAGAATCCCACCTTCAGTGGAGGGTCAGAAGCAGTCCAGATATATCTGAATGTGGCTTTGCGTTGCCTTAGATAGGAAATAAATGGCCATTTGAAATACTTTATCTACCATCTGTTTCTTGGTGCTCTAAACTTCCATCTTATTGTCACTAAAAGATAGTAAGGCTCACTCAGACCCTGATTTTGTCACGTCCTTAAGCCTCTAACCTTAAGGATCTTTTTTTCTAGGGGATGCCGTATACTTGTGCACAATACTTCAATTAGACCCTGCCAGGTAGTGCCTTATACCTTAAAAACACTTTCAGACTGGGTGCGGTGGCTCATGCCTGTAATCCCAGCACTTTGGGAGGCCAAGGCGGGCAGATCACCGGAGGTCAGGAGTTCAAGACTAGCCTGGCCAACATGGTAAAACCCCGTCTCTACTAAAAATACAAAAATTAGCTGGGCATGGTGGTGCGCGCCTGTAATCCTAGCTACTCAGGAGGCTGAGGCAGGAGAATCACTCGAACCCAGGAGGCAGAGGTTGCAGTGAACCAAGATCGTGCCACTGCACTCCAGCCTGGGTGATGGAGAGAGGCTCCATCTCAAAAAAACAAAAAACAAAAAACAGAAAGTCACTTTTGTATCCATTTTCTCTTTAACCCTTACAAAAGGCATGTATAGGCATGTGGGGTATTCTCGTTCTGCAGAGGAAGAAACATAGGCTCAGTGAAATCAGAGATGTTAAGTGGTAATGTTGCTATCAAATCCATGTCTGTATGATTCCCAAATCCTTGCATGGTAGGCAGGAGTCTGTGTCTTCTAAGATTTCCCTCCTTGCCATCCCCATGTACACATTCTATGTCTTCTAAGATTTCCCTCCTTGCCATCCCCATGTACACGTTCTATATAATCCTTAGGAGTGTGAATTTGATTGCTTTTACTGCAATGATTACATGGCAGTAAATATTATATGGCACAGCCGATGTTAAGAGAGTATACAGGTGGGCCTGGTCTAATCACATGAGACTTTTAAAACCAGAGAGTTCATTATGGCCAGTAGCAGTGGCAGAAGTCAGAGAGATTAAAAGAATGGGCAGGGCTTGCTGCAATGTTTTTACTTTGATGGAGGAGACGTGAGGAGCTGAGAGCAGTTCACAGCCAATGGCCAGGAACGAAATGGGGCCTTTGTCCTGCAACTGGAAGGAACTGAACCTGCCCACAAGAACGGGCTTAGGCAGGTCTTTCCCAGAGCCTCCAGACTAGAACTCAGCCTGGCTGACACCTTGCTTCACCTTTGTGAGAGCCTGAACAGAGAACCCAGCCAGGCCATGCTGGACTCAGAAGCTACAGAACTGTGAGCTAATGAATGAATATAGTTGTTCACCTCTAAGTTTGTGGTGATGTGTTATGAAGCAATAGAAAACTAACACACCCCGCTTTTTTGGTGAGATCTTGGGACTTGAGACAAGTCTTTGAACTTTTCTGGTCTTAATTTTCACTTGAAAGAGGATTAGATGTGATCTTTAAGGTTCTTTCCAGCTCAGATGACTCTTAAGATTCTTAAAACAGTTTCTCATGAAAAGTAATCTGTATTTTAGGGCCATACTATGGATATGTTGGGAAGATAGAGTTTGTGACTCCTGATTCGAAGGCCATCAGCTCATCTGTGGAAAACTCAGGGAGCACATGGAGGGAATGAGGCTCTTCAACGTCCTGAGGCCCTGTGCTAGAGCTCAGAAGTACCACAGGAATAATGCAAGGTGCCTGCCCTTACACTCTGGGTAGGGAGGCTGAGCGTTGGTGTCCATATGAATAAGCAGTGACTACAAAGTAAAGTCCCAGAGGAGGGAGGGAGTCTTGGTTGAAGGATGTAAAGCTTGGGCTGGATTTTAAAGCTAAGTGGTTTGCCAGGCTATTGGTGCTGGAACAGCCCAAATAGAGGTAGCAGCATAAAGGAAGGCATGGGGCATGAGTGAGACTGACCGTGTCGGTTATACCTGCTGATTCTAAAGCCCAGGGCAGGCATTGAGTAAATGGGAACTGTTAGCAAATAGATTATTGCTGGAGTATTTGGAGTGGTGAAGCTGGAGAGAGGATTTTGTAAACAGGATACCTCTATGCTGAACACGTTGAGCATCACTCTGATACAACCTCGCTTATTTTATTTTATTTTATATATTTATGTATTTATTTTTTTGAGACTGAGTCTCACTGTGTCACCCAGGCTGGAGTGCAGTGGCGCCCTCTCAGCTGACTGCAACTTCCGCCTCTTGGGTTCAAGCAATTCTCCTGCCTTAGCCTCCCAAGTAGCTGGGACTACAGGTGCCTGCCACCAAGCCCAGCTAATTTTTGTATTTTTAGTAGAGATGGGATTTTACCACGTTGGCCAGGCTGGTCTCTAACTCCTGACCTCAAGCGATCTGCCTGCCTTTGCCTCCCAAAGTGCTGGGATTACAGGCGTGAGCCACTGCGCCTGGCTCCTGCTAATTTTAAATCCATGTAATCAATATTTACTAATCCTTTAATCTAGTGCTTATCCCCCCGAAGGATAGTTTTGTTGAGCTTTACTTTCTGTAGTTAAAATGATAAAAATCAATAAGAATATACTGAATATATTCTTCCCAATGACTTCAGAACTTAACCCTGCTCCCACCTGCCACCTAACACAGGATCCTATTAGGCTCTCCTGAAGACTCACTTGTCCAAAATATAACCTTAATGTGAATGACAGAATCACAAGGCTGAAATAACAATTACTGGATTGCAAACTTCCTTTCACTTCTCAATATCACCTAAAACACTCTGCACGGTTTCCTGCACACAGCAGGTGCTCAATGTCTAATTAAATTTAATTGGAGATAAATTGAAATGAGCACACAAAAAAGGAGCAGGGATCCTATTCAGAGCTTCCTGATGGATTGTGTTCAGTCTTTTTGCACACACCAAACCCAAATGGCTGGAAAGCATGGAGCAGCTACAGCACACTTCGGGAGAATGCCACAGTTGACACCCCTGATACTGGAGAGAAGTCATTCAGCTGCCAGAGGGCAGCTGCCGGGAGGAAATCCCCTCTTCACACTAGGTCCGAGCTGTTCTATGAGCCACCAGAGATTACTACCACTCAGTTATTATTACTGTAGTTGACTGCTCCATGAGCTGATGGTTAAATTACATTAACAATTATGGAAAGTAGTGTGACACTAAAGAATTATTAAGTAGTTCATATGCATTGCTAATCTCCCACCGTTATACAGAATAAAAGACCAGATAAGATAGACAGTTGGTAGCTGCAGGTTTATCTGCTTATTTTTGGTGGGAAGATGTTTTCCCCCTAAAATCTACCATTAATTTATTCATTGACCAAAGGTTTATTGAATACCCACTGTGACTCAAACACTGGGCTGGCCTCTAGGTTTGAACTGCAAAAAAGATCAACATGGTCCCTTGCCCTTATATGAAGCTTAAAATCTAGAAGTTAGAAACTTCAAGAGTGTAAAGTATTTTGATGGCTAAGGGCAAGATGCTCTGGGAGTGAGTGCACAGGGAACAAACCTAGTCCAGGGAGGTGAGGTTCTCTAAGGAAATAATATCTTAGGTGACAACTGAATATGAATGTGAGTTAACAGGGGGAGGGAGGGAGGAAAGGGTGGGAGAGATTTCAGGCCAAAGAAATAACCACACTCTTATAAGTTAGCTCTTATTAAATTGAAAAATCAAGACAATATTTAAAAGAAAAAGGATATTCTAAGTGGAGAAGGCAAAAGTGAGATTTCAGACTTGGATCAACATCATTCCTTTTCCTGAGAATTTTGCCCTCTTGTGGCAGTTAGCTGTCAATGACCATACTGTGTCAACAGGTTTCCTTAGATTCCTGGTACTTTTTGAGCTGGAGGTCTTTGCTTTAGAAAAGGACTATTCCATTGGTTTCCAAGTTTTGTTCAGAGGGACACCACTGATTATCTGCTTCCCACATGCGCCCATATTTTGAAAGATTTCTGTCAAACATAGATACACTGGTTTTTGTTTGTTTTTTGAGAGATGGTCTCACTCTGTCACCAGGCTGGAGTGCAGTGGCATGATCATGGCTCACTGCAGCCTCAACTTTCCAGGCTCAGGTGATCTTCTCACTTCAGCCTCCTGAGTAGCTGGGACTGCAGCACATGTCACCACGCCTGGCTAATTTAAAAAAAATCTTTTGTAGAGATGGGGTCTTGCTATATTGCCCAGCTGGTCTTGAACTCCTGAGCTCCAGCAATCCTCCCACCTCTGTCTGCCAAAGTGCTGGGATTACAGGCATGAACCACCAGGCCATGCCCGATACACTTCCTTTTCCTTTTTTTCTCTTTTTTTCTCTAACTTGATTATCTTGGTTACATTATTAAGTTGATATAATTCTATATAAAAGCAAAGAAATTTGTTTTTGTGTTTTATTTGGCCTTGTAAACTCTAACTCTGCCTTAATAAAGCTATCTTGCCTCTCTGTGGGATCATTTCCTCATCTGAAAATGGAAATGATAAAATAAATGTAACAACATCTACTTTTAAGTAACTGTGAGGAAAAATGAGCTGTTAAGAGGGTACTTAGTAAATGTTTATTCCTTTTCTAGCCTTCTCATGGGCAAAAGTTTGGTTTTAGTAAGCTTACTAACCCCCATTCATTTCGCTGAGCTCCCTACACCCAAAATTCAGGGATCCCAACCTTGGAGTTTAACCCCAATCTAGTTCAACCTTCTTATTTTATAGATGAAGAAACTAACAGCTAAGAGGAAGGAAGTGACCTCATTTCTGCCCTTGATCTTAATTTGTATATCAGCTTATTTACAGTCATTATTAAAAAACCGGTGAAAATAAGGGCTTAATTTGTATATCAGCTTATTTGCAGTCATTATTTAAAAAAAAAACAACAGTGAAAATAAGGGCCAGGGCCTCCCAGAAATAAAAAGAAGCCCACTGTAGCAGAAGAGTGAGCAAGAGGGAGGAGGCCGTGCAATTAGGTTGAACAGGTAGGCCAGGCTCAGACCACACAGGGCCTTCTGGGCAATTTTAACTATTTTTTTAGTCCCTGTTCTAGGGGCATGGGCATAAATAATGTCAATGTTATCAGTTGAAATTTGGAAACATCTGAACAACTGCATTTAAAATTTTTCATCCATGTTTGTAATAGTCAAAAATCACAGGTTTAAAGTTGTAAACTATTGTGTAAGCTGACAACAAGAAATTAATCTGTTTCCAATGAAGATCAGAGCCTAAAACAATGGGCTTAAGTAGACAAAAGAAATTTACATTGGATATGGAGGGCAATTCTTGACTAAATGTTATGTGATACTGGCCATGTTACTGAGGCTTCTCTATCCTGGAAAAGTATATCTAGGCAGCAATATTCTCAGATCGTTACGAATCTGAGGGCTTTAAAACCATGGTCCATGCAAGATGAAGATTTAAACCATCTAAAGAACTTTTAAAATATATTTCAGATACTGGAGTTCCAGTTTGACTTCCTTTTAAAAAAGTTCTGTGGAAAATGGGTGTGGAGTTTGAAAATAGCTGGATCTAGAGTATCTTTCATACTAGCTATTAGTAATGTGATTCTAAAACCTAATTTTGTCTTATATTTATCTTATATTTATCCATTTCAGATCTCTCTCCTGTGCTCCAGAACCCTATATTTAACAGTCATTAGACACCTCTACTTCTTATCCCACAGACTTAACCTTCTAAAACTTGATTTAGTCTTTTTCCTCCTAACTGCTCCTTCTAGCCAAGTGAATGTAACCACCACCATTTATCTGCTAGCCCAAACTGGAAACTGGGGAGCCAATTTTGATCTTTTCCTTTGTCTCCATGCTTACCAGCTATCTGTCTTATGGATTCCAACTCCTCAGAACCACTTGGATTAATTAACTAATTAACTCTTCTTCTCCACTTCTGTTACAGTTGCCCTCCCTAGATCCTCAACAGGGTTACTGCACCTGCTCCCTGAGTGATCTCTCTGTCTAGTCTAGACTGCTTCCAATCCATCTTCTATACTGCTCTCCACCAAGTGAGCTTTCTAAATACAAATCTGATCATGGCACTGCCTCTTTAAATGCTTTCATTGTTTCCCACGTCTGTGAAAAGTCCACACTCCTTAGGATGGTGTGCAAAGTGCTTCACCCTCTCTCTCTAGCATCCTTCCTCCCACTCCATTTCCCTTAATTTTTAAACCTAGCTATGCAAACTTCAGGCACTTGGTCAGATGTGCCAGGCCCTCTCTCACTGTTGCCATGCTGCTCTCTTGGCCCAGAATGTCCCTGCTTTCCCTTCCTCATCCTTCATGATTGAACTTAGTTATTAGTTCTTCCATGAAGCCTTCCCCCAACTTCTCTACCCCAGCCTGAGAAAGGTGCTCATACTGTGAAAAGGACTGTGTAATTGTATTTTGCAGTTTACAAAGTTCTTTTACATATATAATCATTTAATTCTTGTAAAAGGCTAGATTGGGTAGACTTGTATCCATTTTATAGATGACATACAGAATCATTTAATTCTTTTCCAAAGGCTAGATGGGGTAGATTAACATCCACTTTATAGGCAAGGCTGGGGGAATTGACATCCAAGGCCGGGTGACTGGTTAGTGACAGAGCTGGGTTATGGTCAGAGACTGTGGCCTCAGTCTTCTGACTTCAAATGCAGTGCCCTTTTTCGTCTAGCCTGCTGAAACAGAATCAGAGGAGAAAGCAGAGGGTGCGCCCTCCAGACTGTGGCAGGCTGCCACAGAAACAGAGAAATCATCCTGCCCGCTTCCACCTCCCCCGGTTCACTCTGATCTAGCCTAGCAGGAAATCTTTTCATGTAGCACAGCATTTCAGGCCGAGCAATGCATTTTTAAACTTTGAAAAATGTCATTTCCCCTGACATTTCTGGAAGTAGTTCCAAAAATGAAAGCCAATTAACCAGCAACTTTGTTGATTAATTCATTACCTAATTAGGGCTGTGAGGACATTTTGAAATAGTCAGATGAAAGAGGTTGGATAAGAGCACTAAGAACAGAACCTTTTCCTGATGTTTCAGGCTCTGTGGCTTGGGGCCTGGGGAAAATTGTATATTCAGGACAGAAAATGAAGGGGAGGACTTTTCTCTGAGAACAGATTTTAGTGGTCTGATTGAGTTGGCAACATGAAAGCGTGTTGGGGCATAAAGACCGAGAAGAACTCACATCTCCCCCCAGATTTGCCCTGTGGGCTAAATTGTGCCCTCTCCCTACCCAATCCATATGGTGAAGACCTAACCCCTTATGGGACTGTATTGGAGTTGGGGCTTTTAGGAGGTAATTAAATGAAGTCATAAGGGTGGAGTCCTAATGTGACAGGATTGATGGCTTTATAAGAAGAGGAAGAGAGAGACTGCTCACTCCCTCTCCTGGCCGGGCCTGGTGGCTCACACCTGTAATCCCAGAACTTTGAGAGGCCAAGGTGGTCGGATCACCTGAGGTCAGGAGTTCGAG
Organism: Pan paniscus; assembly: GCF_029289425.2. NCBI lineage: Eukaryota > Metazoa > Chordata > Mammalia > Primates > Hominidae > Pan > Pan paniscus. The sequence goes on from NC_073260.2 coordinate 45,420,264, forward strand.
ACCAGCCTGGCCAAAATGGCAAAATCCCGTCTCTACTAAAAATACAAAAATCAGCTGGGCATGGTGGCGGGCGCCTGTAATCCCAGCTACTCAGGAGGCTGAGGCAGGAGAATCGCTTGAACCCAGGAAGTGGAGGTTGCAGTGAGCCGAGATAGCACCACGGCACTCCAGCCTGGGGTACAGAGTGAGACTCTGTCAAAAAAAAAAAAAAAAAAAAAAAAAGAAGAGGAAGAGAGAGATTGCTCACTCCCTCTCCCATGCACCAAGGAAAGGCCATGTCAGCACACGGTGAGGTGTCCACTGCAAGCCGGGAAGAGAGCCCTTACCAGGAACCCAAGCAGCTGGGCCTTGATCTTCAACTTCCAGACTCCAGAGCTGTGAAAACAATAAATTTCTGTTGTTTAAGCCACCTAGTGCATGGTATTTTGTTACGGTAGTCCAAGCACACTACAATAATTTCTATGACCACCCCAACCCTGGTACACTAAGAACAGACAGCTCAGCATAGGACTCAAATGGAAAAGCTAAACGGATTTCTGCCCACCCTTGCTTTGTGCCCACATTTAGGGGAGAAGACAGAAGGATTCGGTGCCTTCTTTGCTAGTGGGTGTCCTTCTCTTGACTTTTGTTTGTCTTTTTACATTTATTGCATTCAGATAACTAATTATTTATTCCTTAATGTGTCAGGTGCTCTTCTAATTTTTTTTTTTTTTTTTGATACTGAGTCTTGCTCTGTTGCCCAGGCTAGAGTGCAGTGGTATGATCTCGGCTCACTGCAACCTGGGTCTTCTGGGTTCAAGCGATTCTCCTACCTCAGCCTTCCGAGTAGCTGGGATTACAGGCACCTGCCATCACGCCCTGATAATTTTTGTATTTTTAGTAGAGACGGGGTTTCACCATGTTGGCCAGGCTGGTCTCAAACTCCTGACCTCAAGTGATCTGCCTGCCTTGGCCTCCCAAAGTGCTGGGATTACAGGTATGAGCCACCGCGCCCGGCCTGTTCTAAACATTTTACACATATAAAGTATTCCATTTAGCTTGAAACCTCAATTACAGGGCATGCCTGACACTGATGCTCCTTGTTACATAGTAGACTCGAGGTAACATTGATTTGCTTCGACTGCCAAACATTATTTAGAACACTCATGAGAAGGAGGCCAGGTGCAGTGGCTCACCCCTGTAATAGGAAGCCAAGGCGGGTGTATCACTTGAGGACAGGAGTTCGAGACCAGCCTGGCCAACATGGTGAAACCCTGTCTCTACTAAAAATAGAAAAATTAACTGGGCATGGTGGCACACGCCTGTAGTCCCAGCTACTTGGGAGGCTGAGGCAGGAGAATCACTTGAACCCAGGAGGCGGAGGTTGCAGTGAGCTGAGATCACGCCACTGCACTCCAGCCTGAGCAACAGAGCGAGACTCTGTCAAAAAAAAAAAAAAAAAAAAAAGGAAAGGCTATTCCATTTACCCATACTTTTACCCTTTCAATTTTTTGCTTTTCCTCCCTGATGTTCCAAAATTCTTCTTTTATCGTTTCCTTTCTGTCTCAAGAGCATCTTTTAGGGTAGATTTGCTATTGACAAATTCTCTTGGTTTTCCTTCAGATGATAATGTCTTGATTTCCCCTTCATTTCTGAAGGGTATTTTCACTGGATGTAGAATTCTGGTCTTACAGTTCCTTGAAACAATGCTGTGCTACTCCCTTCTGACCATGGTTTCTGAGGGGCAATTTGCTGCCATTTTTATTTTTTCTCCTATGGATAAGGTGGTATCTCTCTCTCACTATTTTTGAGATTTTTTTCTTTGTCTTTAGTTTTCAGGAGATTAACTGATATGTCTTGGCATAGATTCCATTAGGTTTATACTGTTCAGAGTTAGTCAGCTTCTTGAATCTGTTTTTATGTCTTTTGCTGAATTTCGGAAGTTTTCGGCCATTATTTTGTTGAATACTTTTTTAATCCCCACCTTGTCTCTCTTCTCTTTCTGCAACTCCAATGGCATAGTATTAGATTTTTGGGGGGTTATAGTTACATAGGACTCTGAGGCTGCAGTCATTTTTTTCCAGTCTGTTTTTTCTCTGTTTCTCAGAGATTGGGTAATTTCTCAGATTGGGTTATTTTTATTATCCTAACTTCAACTTCACTGATTGTTTACTCTGTTCTTCCCATTTTCATTGAGCTCATCCATTGAGTTTTTCATTTGTATCTTTTAGTTCTAAAATGTTCACTTGATTCTTCTTTACGTCTTATATTACTTTGCTGAGATTTTCTGCATTTTTGTTTTAAGTGCATCCATGTTTGCTCACTGAAGCATTTTTATGATAGTTGCTTTAAAATCCTCACCAGATAATTCCAACATTGTGTCCTCTCAGTGTTGGCTTCTGTTGATGGTCTTTTCTTATTCAAGTTGAGATTTTCCTGGTTCGTGGTTTGACTAGTGATTTTCTAGTGTGTTCTGAACATATTGAGTATTATGTTATGAGACCCAGATTCTTACTGAAATCCTTTGTTTCAGCAGGCCCCCTCTGGCACTGCACTAGTGGGAGAAGGAGTCCACTCTGTTGGTACTACCAAGTGGGGATGGAAGTACAGCTTCCCCCTCAGCTTCTGTTGACACCCCAGGGAGGCAGTTCCTCATTACTTCAGAACAGGGAGTTCATGCTCCCTGCTTCACCTTCTCTGACATCATCCCAGTGGGAGAGAGGGGTCACCTTGTTACAGCCACGTTGGTAAAACTGGAAGTCTAGGCTCCGCACTAGCCCTTGGCCAGTGGGGGTGGGGCTGCAATGTTTTCTGTGGGGTTCGATTGGTGTTTTAATTTGTATTTTAGTTCTAAAATTTCTACTTGGTTCTTCTTTAAAAGTTAGAGTCTAAATATTTTCTGTCTTTCTAGGCTTCCCCTTTCCTGTTCCTTTGGCTAGAGAGAAGAGGCTTTTTGGGGACCTCTTTTTGTCTATACCCATTAGTGTTTGTGGGCTGCCAGCCTGTTCAGCTCCAAGTCTGGGATATAGGAGGCAAAAAGAAAACCCAGGGAACCCATCTGTATGTTGTTCCTCAGGTCTCAAGGTCCCTAGCCAGTCTCCCTTTTTCTCCACCTTTCAGATTATTCTTTTGTTATGTATCTCCAGGGATTTTAGTTTTACTTGGTGGAGGAATAGGAAGAAGTGAGTCTATTGTATCTTGTCCAGAACCAGAAGTCCTTTTTGTCAACTTTTGAAGAAGATCTTAGAAAATACATTCCCATTATCCTAAAAAAGTCTTAATGGAGTAGACAGTTGCAGTAGCACTTCTGAGGTGGTTAGAAGCTGGTTCATTATAGGTTTGATACTGTTAAATCCTTATAGCAACCCTTTGTGGCAGGGATTATGATACTCATTTAACATAAGCGAAAACTGAGTTTAAGGTTAAGGAAGGAGGGTGAAACCTGGTGTCCTTTGCAGTACATCATAAAGCCAAAAGATAAAGTTCCTTACCACCATCTTTTCCACTCTCTGAAAGCCACCATGCTTTGCACTTCACCAAGCAAAGTAAGCTGTCATGCTTGGGTTTTCCTCAGCTTCCTTTCCAGTTTACTTGCACCTCTCGTTTCTTCACTCCTAGAGAAAGAGGTGCCAGTCTTTCTCTCCCAAAATGTCTCTACTTGCTCCAAATCTTATTCCCCCTCTAGGACCTCGCTTTCAAACCTTTTACCTCTCTCATATCTTTAATCTCTTCCTGTTGATTTTTTCCTCTTATGCTACAAAAATGATGAGGACCCTACCATCCCAAAAACATTGTTCTCTGACCCTTCCTTCCTGTAAGCCTGAGCGCCACCCCCTTCTGCCTGTCTGCTGAATCATTTGGCAAACATAGTCAGTGCTTTTGCACCCTTGCTTTGTGCCCACATTTAGGGGAGAAGACAGAAGGATTCGGTGCCTTCTTTGCTGGTGGGTGTCCTTCTCTTGACTTTTGTTTGTCTTTTTACATTTATTGCATTCAGATAACTAATTATTTATTCCTTAATGTGTCAGGTGCTCTTCTAATTTTTTTTTTTTTTTTGAGACTGAGTCTTGCTCTGTTGCCCAGGCTAGAGTGCAGTGGTATGATCTCGGCTCACTGCAACCTGGGTCTCCCGGGTTCAAGCGATTCTCCTGCCTCAGCCTTCCGAGTAGCTGGGATTACAGGCACCTGCCATCACGCCCTGATAATTTTTGTATTTTTAGTAGAGACGGGGTTTCACCATGTTGGCCAGGCTGGTCTCAAACTCCTGACCTCAAGTGATCTGCCTGCCTTGGCCTCCCAAAGTGCTGGGATTACAGGTATGAGCACTTTTGCACAAAAAGGACTTCTGGTTCTGGACAAGATACAATAGACTCACTTCTTCCTATTCCTCCACCAAGTAAAACTAAAATCCCTGGAGATACATAACAAAAGAATAATCTGAAAGGTGGAGAAAAAGGGAGACTGGCTAGGGACCTTGAGACCTGAGGAACAACATACAGATGGGTTCCCTGGGTTTTCTTTTTGCCTCCTATATCCCAGACTTGGAGCTGAACAGGCTGGCAGCCCACAAACACTAATGGGTATAGACAAAAAGAGGTCCCCAAAAAGCCTCTTCTCTCTAGCCAAAGGAACAGGAAAGGGGAAGCCTAGAAAGACAGAAAATATTTAGACTCTAACTTTTAAAGAAGAACCAAGTAGAAATTTTAGAACTAAAATACAAATTAAAACCTTCTACCTCTTGCATTTCAGCACACTGCCCGGTCATGCTGGCTCCTGGTCCCACAGCCATGCCAAATGCTCTCTGTGAGGACAAGTGACCTGCATCCAGGCCTCAGGCTAAGGGCCTTCTTCCTCCATCTAGGTACCTACTCTATCAGACTCATGTGAGGAGTTTCTAAAAACACCCACTCACCTGTTGATTCTGATATAGAGGGCTGAGGTAGAAGTCCGAATCTACTTTAATCTCCCAAGGTGATTCTGACGCATAGCAGGCTTGGACTTTGTTGCTGCATCGACTCCTTCTCAGGGCTCCTTCCTCGTCCTTGAGGACCTCACAGCTCCTCCTTCATCTGTGCCCATGCTAGGCTGGGTGGGTGGACAGACTGGGAAATTTCCAAGTCCTTGCTCACCAGGGCTGACTCAGCTGATAGTAACAACTGTAAAGAGTATAAAAACTTACATAATGTTTACTATTTGTCTGGCATTTTGCTAAGTACTTTACACTTACTTGACCTGACCTGGCCAGAGGAGATTATCCTTCCTTTGCCTGAAGGCCTTGTACTAACCCCACCTGAGGGTGATGCGTCTTATCCTCAATACCTTCCCCACCACCCTCTTTGCTTCTGGATTCATAACTAGAGTCGGAACCCAGTGTGGATAAGTGCTCAGTCTGACCCAGATAGACATAGCTTATCCATAAAAAGAACAGAAGAGTTTAGCCAATTAACATCAGCAACAACAGAATCATACATGTGGGAAAAGATTCTAAATATGGTAGTTCAATGAGGATGGAATATAATGTTGAATTGGGAAAATTTTACCAGTATTATGCCAGTACTTGAGATTCTGAATTAAATGCTTAGCTGCGGCAATGGGGGGTGGCTCTAACATTTACTTGCCTGGCCAGCTAAAACCTGGATCCAACAGTGAATACAGTCAATAAAATTGAGATGCCAAGACCTCCCTGGCATAATCTACATTAGAAGGGATCTAAGAGCTTCAAGAAGCAGGAATTACGGGTTACATTTTATGTGATCCACTGCTATGGGCTGAATAGTTGAATAGTGTCTTCCCCAACTCCACATTCATATGCTGAAGCCCTAACTCCAAATGTGACTGTATTTGGAGTAAGGAAGTAAGTGATATCATAAGGGTGGGACCCTGATCCAACATGATTAGTGTCCTTATAAGAGAAAGCACTAGATAAATTACTGTCTCTCCACCTTGTGACGACACAGCAAGAAGGCAGCTGTCTATAAACCAGGAAGAGAGCCCTCTCCAGAAAGTGAATGGGCTGGCACCTCGATCTTAGACTTCCAGCCTCCTGAACTGTGAGGAATTAACTTCTGTTGTTGGAGCTACTCAGTCTATGGTATTGTATTATGTCAGCCCGAGCCGACTAAGACAACCACCTACTTATAACTACTGTGTCTGGACTGTAGCTCTCTCTCATTTCAAACATTGACAGATTTCTATCACATTTAATTTGCAGTAAATGGATTGAACTCTCACCTGTTGATATTTTCCCCTCTTGTTCCTTTTGCTATCTGGGTTGATTAGTTTTGTAAATATCTACACCTTTATTTTAGTTGGGTTCTGGGAGATAAGGAAGTTGAACATACATTTTCCATCTGCCATCTTTACCAAACCACAATTTTTGATACCGTAGGTTATTATTATTACAGAAACCACACTAGGTATTTAAACAGAGGAATTTATATGGGGTATTGGTTACAAATGAGTTGAATGTGCTGGAAGAGCCAAAAGGAAGGTGTGATATCCAGGAATCCAGAAACTGCTCCCCACTCCTATGCTGCAGGTGCTGGGATGGGCCACGGGAGTTCAGCAGGCCCCCTCCCACAGCTACCCAGCAACTACTTGGTATTTGAGCCACAAGCAGGAAGTGTATGTCTTCTTCAGTTCTGATCTCCTTCTGATGCCTTTTATTGTTAGAACCTGATGACTCCATCTGTCAATCTAGGAAATATAGATTTTGGATTCCCAGTTCCAGTAGTAGAGGACAAGGAAAAAAATGGATATGGGGCTAGGTTACAACAAAAATAGCTCATGTGGTCTACTCCTTTAGCAACTCAGCATTGCTATACACCTCACTACCTATATACAAAATTGTATACAACAAAAATAACAGAACATCATGCTTCTTCCAGTATGATGCAACCATTCTTGGTGGGGGAGTTGCTCTCATTCTCATCCCCCAAAGGGGAAACACAGAGTCATATTAGTCACCATGACGATGTTTGGGTATTAATTCCTTTTCTGATTCACTTAAAATCCCACCTGAACATTCTATGGCCCCAAAAGTAATGAAGATTACTACCAAAGCTACTTAATAAATAATAAGAAAGAAGGAAGGAAATGCTTGCTTTACACACACCATAAAATGATGCTATATTTTACAGTTTTCATTTATGCAACTAGTCTTGAAGCTATGGTCAATATTTGTGATTTTCTTCCTTCACTACCCCCTCCTACATTCTCTTTGCTATTGGCTAGTACTTCAGCTGGTTGAGATCCTACTTAACCCAGAGGTTACCCAAACCTGCAACGTTGAAGGGTTTGAATTCTCAATGATCCTGCTTTTATTGAAAGGCCATAGTTTTCCATTAACATTCAAACATTAACTTTATTAAAGCATAACTTATATAAATAATATGCACTCATTTAGTATACAGCTCTATAAGATTTGAAAAGTGAACATAACTCAAGTAACCAACACTGTAAAATCAAATATAGAACACTTCCATCACTCCAGAGTCTCTCATGCCCTTTTGCAGTGATGCCTCACCTGAGTAACAGACAACCGCTGGTTTGCTTGTTAAAGTTTTTCATGTAAATAGAATGACACAGGATGTACTATCTGGGGCCTGGCTTCTCATACTCAGCAAAATGTTTTTGAGATGCATCTGTGTTGTTATGCAAATAGTAGTTCATTCCTTTTTATTTCTGAGCAGTATACCATTGTAAAGATGTACCACCTGCTGGTGGACATTTGTGTGGTTTCTACTTTGGGGCATGTGCCAGTTATCAATTTATTGCCTCATAGCTGTGGATTTGCTCTAAGAGTACCTTTTCCATATTAGTGGCCTGGATTTCCCTTTTACAGTGAGCAAAATGTTATGCATTGTCAGCAGAGGGTGCTAGAGAAACATTGCAAGAAGAAGGGGGCTCTTCTTGGTACTCCTGTGCTGCGTTCTGCCTTTTCTTGCTTTTGCACTTCCTCTGGTTACACCCAGTGGCACTGCACCCCAGCCATGCACCCAGAGTCTGTCGTCCCTTGCCAACCGTGCTGCCTTGGGTCAAGCCTAGAGGCCACTTTGCCTCAGGCCTCCCAACATGGACACCGTGCACCAGAGGCTGTGTGCTGTCCTGTCAGTGAGCAGGCAAGCTCAGAGGGCTATTTTGTGCTGCCCTGGGACAGTCAACCAGTGCTGGCCATGCAACCCAGCAAAATCCTGTGCCATCAAGTAAATAAGCTGCAACCACACCTCCAACAACAATGTCCAAATCCCATTCTTGGGGAAAAGGGGCCCTGTTCTTTCTTGTACATACCATATGCAAGATCATATATATCACATTTTTTTTTCCTGTACCACAGTTCGTCTATCCAGCCCTAAGCTGCTGGTTAGAGCTTTCTTTACATCTTTACAGTACTCGCTGAATCACAGTTTAATAATTCTTTATACTCTACTTCCCTTGCTTACTGTACAGTGACTCCTCTCCTGAGTCATGGCCAACTGCTGGTTTGCCTGTTAAAGTTTGCTTGGTCCAAACTGGTATAGAATTGGTTCTGAGACTGGTCTCAGGAAATAGACCTGTGAACATGGAGTCTGAGGATGGGTTGGGTCCTGCCCTCACGCTCATATGCAGTGCTGAGCTCCTTGCTACTGGGAAATGGGAGGCTAGTAGGCCAGCAGCATCCCCGTGGTTGATTGTGAGCCAAGTGGCTGCTGTGTCTGACCATTATGACAGTAATGATAACTGTAAGGGCTGTGGTGTAGGACGAATTCTTTTGGGTACACTGAGCTCTTGCAGAGAGAAAATGAGAAGCTCAGGCCTGTTAACTTTCAATTCAAGCCATCTCTGACAACCAGAGAGCTTCCATGACAGCCCCTAAAAGTCTCTTATTTCTTATAGCTACAACACTGCTGAAAACCAAACACACAATTTAGTTATGCAACTTTCTGAATTACAATGACAGTAAATTTACAGTCTTGCCATGTTTCTCACTTGAAAGTTAAGGTATTGATCAGGAAAGAATGGGATCTTGAAAGGTAGATTAGAGAAATCTGATTGGACCCAGATGAAACCAATAATATTGAACCCACAAATCATTTTGAGCCTCCCTCAACCTGGGACAGTTGCCTCAAAAAGGGATACTCATCCTTCTCAAGACTCACCACAGCCATTCCCTGTTGCCACTAGAACTATAAATCAGGTCAGATCTCAGCATGGTCTATGGGAATACGTACACACTATGACCCAGGAGGACAGAGCCCAAACACTAAAATACTTTCTAGACTTCACTAATATATATCAGTAGAAACTTGGGGAACATCTGTGGAAATTGTTTCTAAGGGTGTTAGACTATGGAAGACAGCATATAACACCAGATAACCTGAGTTCATTGACAACGGTATACTTACTAGAGAGTTTGAATTTATTGTCTTACTGGAGGTGGCTCTAACAGCTTGCCTGGTTGAGTGACTGAAATGTGGGCTTAACACTGGCTTACATTAGGTGAGACTGAGATGCTAGTGCTTCCCTGGCATGATGTGAAGGAGGGAATCCAAAGGCTTAGGGAGATGAAAATGTTGGGCTGGTCTTATGGTGTGTGACCTGCATACCTTCTCCTGAACTGTGTTCCACAGGAGGGCCCAGAAGACATCCCCCTCACTAAGACATTGGGAAATACATGAGAGTGAGGAGTACCTGGGTTGGGAAAAGTGCACTGTGGTAGGCCAGGTATGACTGTGGCAAATTCTTATTGAGATGAGCTCCCTGATTTCAATTGGAATGATGAGATTTTGGAGTAGAGGAGGACATGTGACAGCACTTAGCCATCAAAAACAAGATGGGGATATTTATCAAAAAAGGCAGCAGAAATGTACTAATAATCAGAATGCTTTGGCCTGCAGAACCCGTTGGTGGTGGCTCATTGATCTTGGTATGCCTAGGAATAAAATAGATGGGTCACCAACTAGAGTGTGGCCTGATCCATAGGAAAGGAAAAACTCTAGATCTTTAGCCAAAAACCTGACTTGAGGGGCCACAGTGGAGAGTCATGGCCTCTTACCTAGTTTTCAAACTTGTTTCCAAACTTAGTTTCCTAAGTCAGTTCACAGACCTTGAAGCCCTTTATTGAAGGGGAGACTTGATTCCTTTGAGAAAAGACAGCCCTGCACTGTTGCTCCAGGTTCATACCATGCCTTTTCCTCCAAGCCTTCCCTAAAGAGGCCTATGGGCCATTTACTAAAGTGACTGTGCATTGGAGAACAAGAAATGCCCAGACCTTTTAGGGAAAGCTGGAAACTGACTCTGAATTGGTGCTAATTCCTAGGGCTTCAAAATGTTATTATGGTCAGCAAGTCAAAGTAGAGGCTTATGGTGGTAAGACGATAGATGGAGTCCTACATCTCACTAACAGTGGACCAAATTAGTCCACAGACCCACCCTGCAGTTGTTTCCCAGCTCCTAAATGTAGAGAGATCTATACGTCAGGACAGATCTCAGCAAGATCAAAGGGAATAGATACACACTACAGAGCAGATATACATGGAACAGACACACATGGCAACTGGCACATTCCCACATTGGTTCTCTGACCCATGCAGTGAAGATCACTATGGTAGGAAAGGCTAAGTGGTAGCACCTGGAACTTCCCTACCAGGATAGTAAACCAGAAGCAGTGCTGCATTCCTAGGAGAGCTGCAGAAGTAAATGCCACTATCAAAAACTTTAAACAAGCAGAGGTGGTGATAGCTATAATATCTCCCATTTAACTTACCAGTTTAGCCTGTGCAGAAGCCAGATGAACCTTGAAGAGTGGTCACGGATTGTCGTAAATGTAACCGATGGGAATTCCAATTTCAGCTGCTGTCTCAGATGTAACGCCTTTACTGGGGCAAGTCAACACAGCCTCTGACAGTTGGTATGCAGCTATTGACCTGGCTAATGTCTTTTCCTCCATACCAGTTTGTGAGGACCACCAGAAGTGGTTTGCTGTTACCCAACAGGGCCAATAGTATGCCTTTACAGTGTTGCCACAGGCTACATTAGTTCTGCTGCTGTCTGCCATAATAGTATGCCTTTACGGTGTTGCCACAGGCTACATTAGTTCTGCTGCTGTCTGCCATAATATAGTCTAAGTGATCTTGATTGTCTTGACATTCCATGAAATATCACACTGGCTCACTCTACTGATGACATTATGCTGATGGATCTAATGAGTAAGAAGTAGCAAGTACTTTAGATGCCTTAGTAAGATGTATGTAAACCAGAGGGTGGTAGATATACCCCACAAAAATTCAGGTGGTGAGAGGGGCTTGTCACCTCAGATAAATTTCTGGGGATTCAATAGTCTGAAGCATGTTGGGATGTCCTCTCTCTGGTATGTGACAAATTGCTGCACCTTGAACCAGCTAGCAGACACACACAAAGATAAGGCACCATGATAGTTTTACATAAACTTGACTGGGGTACCCAGATATTTAGTTAAACATTATTCTGAGTGTGTCTATGACAGTGTTTCTGGATGAGAGTCACCTTTGAATTGTTAGACTCAGTAAAGCAGATAGCCCTCCCAATGTGGGTGGGCCACATCCAATCCATTTGAGGCCTGAACAGAACAAAAACCTGGGTAAGAAAATAATTCGTTCTCTCTGGCTGTCTTTGAGTTGGAACATTGGTCTCCTGCCTTCAGACAGACTTGAACTAGAACATACACCATCAACTCTCCTGGTTCTCAGGCCTTCAGACTTCAACTGGAACTCCACCACCAGCTCTCCTGGGTCTCCATCTTGCAGAGGGAAAATCATGTGACCGCTCAGCTTCTATAATACTGTGAGCCAATTCCTTATAATAAATCTGTCTGTCTATCTATATATCTATCATATCCATCTTATTGGTTCTATTTCTCTGGAGAACTTTGACTAATATAGGCACTGCATTTGTTAGGTCTTTGGGGATTTGGGGAGGTGATAAATATCACATTTAAGTGTGCTATTTTGACCTGTCTACACAATCACATGAAAGTCTTTCAGTTTCAAGTGGGGCCCAGAACAAGAGAAGGCTCTGCAGCAAGTTCAGGCTGCAGGGCAAGCTGCTGTACCACTTGGTCCTGTGATCCAGCAGAGCCTGTGATAGTTGAAGTACCAGTGCCAAATAGAATTGCTTTGTGGAGCCTCTGGCAAGCACCAGTAGAACAGTACAGTAGACAGTGAAGACCTCTAGGATTCTGGAGTCAGTGAAGACCTCTAGGATTCTGGAGTAAATCTATTATTCCGTTTTTGAGAAAGTGCTTCTGATTTGTTACTGGGCCTCCGTAGAGACTGAATACTTAACCATGGAACATAAGGTAACCATGTGACCTGAACTTTCCATCATGAATTTGATGTTGTCTAATCTACCTAGTCATAAGACTTAGTGTACAGAGCAGCATTCTATTATTGAATGGAAATGGCATATAAGAAACCCAACTCAGGTAGTTCTGGAAAGTACAAGTAAGTGGCATGAACAGATGGCTCAGACTCCTTCAATCTCAACTTCTAGGAACTCAAAATGCATTTTCTTCTATTGCATTGTCTTCTGTCCCTTAACACATGTCTTTGGCCTCCCATAATGTTTCTCACAACCAGTTAACCAAGAAAGAAGAATTCGAGCCTGGTTTACTACCTACAGATTAATTTTTGCACCCCACTAAAGAGTGATCATGAAGGACAGCTGATAGGCTTTGAACGTTTGTCTCCTCCAAATCTCATGTCAAAATGTGAATCCCAGTGTTGGAGATGGGTGATAATTAGATTATTGGGGTGGATTCCTCATGAATGGTTTAGCCCCATTCCCTTGGTGATAAGTGAGTTCTTGCTCAGTTAGTTCACACTAGGTCTGGTTGTTTAAAACAGTCTAGGACCTCCCCCTTCTCTCTCTTGCTTCCACTCTCACCATATGACGTGCTGGCTTCCCATCACCTTCCGCCATGATTATAAGCTCCCTGAGGCCCTCACCAGAGCAGATGCCAGCACCATGCTTCCTGTACAGCCTGCAGAACTGTGAAATGGTTAAACTTCTTTAATTTGTAAATTACCCAGCCTCAAGTAGTCCTTCATAGCGATTCAAGAACATACTAACACAACGTTGTGATGGGAAATTGTCCCAGTAGGCAGAACTTTTAGCAGTGATTTTGGTTATGAGAGGGGGAAAGAGATGGCTGGAAGTACAAATCTAAACTGATTCATGGTAAGTAATGGTTTGCTTGAGTGGTCAGGCACTTGCAAGGAACAGGACTGGAGGATTGGCAATAAAGAAATCGAGGGAAAAGGTATGTGGACAGACCTCTTTGATCAGGCACAGAATGTGAAGATATATTTGTGTGCCATGTGAATGACCACCAAAGGGACATTCACTGCAGAGGAGGCTTCTAACCAAGTGAAAAAATAACTTGTTCTGTAGATGTCAGTCAGCCTCTTTCCCAAACCACCTCAGTGCTTGCTCAATGGCCCATAAACAAGTTGTCATGGTGGCCAGGTGGAGATAATGTATGGACTCAACAACACAAACTTTCCCTACCAAGATTGACCTGGCTGATACTACTGCTGTTGAGTGCTTAATCTGCCAACAGAAGGAACAACATTGAGCCCTGATAAGGCTCCATAGCCACCTGGTGGTAGGTTAATTACATTAAGCCTCTCTTATATGAAGGGGCAGAATTTGGTCTCACTGGAATAGACACATATTCTGGAATAGATTTTCTTTCCTCATCCATAATGTCAGCGCCACCATCCATAAACTCACAGAATACTTTATTCCCTATCAAGACCTCCCTCACAACATTGTGTCTGATCAGTGAACTAATTTCATAGCAAAGAAAATGTGGCAGTGAGCGCATACCCATGAAATTAACTGGTCCTACCAATACTCCATCACCCAGAAGCAGTTCTTCTAATTGAAATGTGGGATGGCTTGTTGAAGACTCACTTATAATGCTAGTTTGGAAACAGCACCCCAAAAGGAAGGGGTACTGTTTTGCAGGATGCAGTAAATCAGACACTGTTATATGGTCCTGTCACCTCCATGGCCAGAACACATGGATCTGGGTATCAAGAGGTGGAAACGGGAGTGGCTCCTTCCACTATCAGGCCAAATAAAACAATCATTCACAGATTGTTTGCTTACTGTCTAATTTTAAACTTTGCTGTGTTGGAGCTCTTAGTCCACAAGAAGGGAATGCTTCCATTAGGGGCCACAATAATGATTCCATTAAACTGGAAGATGAGACCGCCGCTGCGCCATTTTGATCTGTTTATGCCACTGAATCAATAGGCAGAAAGGGGTGAATCTACTCACAAGAGTGATTGATTCTGATCATTTTACAAAGTGGTGGTTATGAAGGGGAAATGGGGTTACTTCTGCACAATAAAGACAAGGAGAACCAGGTCTGGAACCCAGGAGATTTTCCAGGGGCTCCTCTCCATACATCCATGCCCAGTCATTAAGTTCATGGAAAACCACAGCAACTAAAAGAAGGGGCAGGACAATTGAAGACACAGGCCCTTTGGGAATAAAGGCCTGGGTCACTGCACAAGGTAAATATTGCAGAGATGTTGCACTTCTTGCTGAGGAAAAGGAAAATATGCAATGGGTAATTGAAGAAGGAAGCCATAGATATCAGCTACAACCTCATGACCAATTATAGAAATGGAAATGTGGTAGCTTTGGATATTTTCTCTCTGCTTATTAAATGCATGTGTTTATTTATACATACTAACCATTTTTTCACTCTCCTCCTTCTATTTTTTAAATATTCAAGTTGCTGGAAGTTAACTTTGCATTTTAGTTTTTAGGTAGTAGAATATTCAGTGGAACTTAAATGAAATTGAGGAGTAATTAATATAACTGGCAGTGGATACAATGATTTTTGAGAATGAGTCTTCTTAATTGGGGTAAGGATGAGAACTTCACTTGTAAGAAGGATGGTTGTATTTTGTTAAGAAGTGTGAAGTTCTTTTGTTGTTGTACAGGAGTTCAAATGTATATAAAGAGTACATATGAAAAATAAGTAGCCATAGAAGTGGATGGTGGCAATGACTAATTTATTACCTCTCAGTTCAGATTCACCCTCTGATATCTGCTGTGCAATAATGGCCTAGATTCTATAAGCATTTATCTTTCATGGTGAACATGGTGTTAATTAAACTTCGTGAGCAGAGGATGCTGGAAGGACACTGCAGGAGGAAGGGGGCTTCTCTTTCTGATGGTGGTGTGCTATGTTTTGCTCTTTCTTGTTCTTGAAATATAGTCTCAGCAGTGCGTGTGGGGGTGGGCAGGGAGATCCACTGGTGTTTGTCCCAGCCATCGACTCAGAGTATTCATTCCCTTAGCAACCTCACAGCCCTGGCTAGGCCCAGTGAAAACCTCTGCTTGCACTTCCTGACATGGACACTGGCATGTTCTAGGCGTTGTGCCCACAGTGATGCCCTGATCCCTCTGCACATCTGCCCACCAGCATCAGTTTGCCTGTGCCCCAGAGGGTTGTTGTCAGCTGCCCAGGAACTATGGACCAGCTCCGGCCAAGGCAACCAATCAAAATTCCTCCCCATCCAGCAGGCTGTGATCACCCCTTCTCCAACAAAGGTCCAAATCCTAGGCTTAGGAAGAATCCCCCCTTCCAAGTTTAATCCTTTTTCGAGCATTCTCCTTAAGCTCTAGGATCATATAACTATATGATAAGTTACTCTGTTATCATGGTTTAGTAATTCTTTATGTTAAACTTCTGTATAAAAATTACTGTGTGGTTTCTGTCTCTTGATTGCACATAACTGATACAGGGCTACTATGAAGAACACTGCTATGAACATTCATGTAAAAGTCTTTGTGTGGACATATGTTTTCATTTCTCTTGGGTAATTATCTAGAAGTGGAATTGATGGGTCATACGTTAATGTATGTTTATCTTTCTAAGAAGCAGCCAAATTGTTTTCCAAAGTGGCTGTCCTGTTTTGCATTCCTACCAGCAGTGTATGAGCACTCTTGTTACTCTGCATCCTCTTCAACACTTCACATTGCCAGTATTTTAAGTTTTGGACACTCTGGTGTGTAATGGCATTTCATTGTAGTTTCAAGTTGAATTTCGCTGGTATTGAGTGTCTTTTTACATACATATTGTACATGTATATATTCTCTTCTGTCAAGTATCTGTTTCAATCTTTTTAAATTGCATTGTTAAACTTATGAATGACTTGTAAGAGTTCTTTATATATTGGGTCAAGCCCTTGAAATGGACTCCCTGTGGCAAAAAGAGACCCAGAAAATGTTAAAACCAGATTCTACAGCTTTGGCCAGGCAGGAGGTCAGTGTCCCCTCAACACTCCCCTACCTTGCCAACTGCCGCAAGATTTTCTTTCCTGTAATTAAACAGAAAACAGTTCCTGAGAAACAATGTTTGGAAGATTTCCCCACCAACCTTGACAGACCGCTTGACATCGTAGCTGACCTCCCCTCTCTTATTATGGTCTTGCCTTTACAACTGACCAGCCTTACAAAGCATTCCTTCCTGGTAGATGACCACCAACAAGAGCCTGGTTCTGACCAGTCCACAGAGGCTGTGCATGGGATGCCTTTGTGTCCTGTCTTTCACCTCTTGACATAAACAGCCAGATTTTACTTCATTTTAATGTTAAATCTCTACCCCAAAGTGAACATGGAATGTATTTAACATATATGTTTACTCACTGAGCATGCGTTTAGCTCCTCTCATAAATATTCATAGATTCTCCTATAACCTGCGAAATATGTATATATCGCCAACCCTATCGGGCATAAATCCCAGCCTCTCCCCTTCATCTTTGAAATGTATGCTTTTGGTTTGGGCTAGAATCTTTGTTTCTCAATCTGCAGGTTATAATCTTTTATAGGATATAAAGCTCTCCTTTTTCTTCCTCCACAAATTTCATGGTCTCAGAAATGTTATATATATATATAATTTATATATTATATATATTTTATATATAATATATATACACCAAATAGTTTCTCCCTGCCTATGACTTATCTTTTCATTTTCTTTTGAAAAGTTGAAGTTTTCATTTTGATGAGGGTTAATTTGATGAAGGTTAATTTATTTTCTTTCATGGTTTATGCTGTTTGTCTTAAATCTAAGAAATCTTTGCCTGACCTAAGGTCAAAAATATTTTATTTTTTGCTTTCTCCTAGAACGAAGATCTTCAAACTACAGCCCCCAGTTTGGTATACAAAGTTTTACTGGAACACCACCTATTTTTGTAAAGAAGGCTTTATTGGAACATAGCCGCACCCAGTTGTTTGTGTATTATCTGTGACTGTTTGGTGCTACAATGGCAGAGTTGAGTAGTTGCAATAGAGATCTTTTGGCCTGCAAAGCATACAATATTTACTATTTGTTTCTTTAAAGAAAAAAAATTGTAACCCCTGTTCTAGAAGTACTATAGCTTTAGCTCTTACCTTTAGAACTACCCTCCATTCAGAGTCATTTTTTGTGTATGATGTGAAGTAAAATTTGAGATTTGCTTTTTCCTATATGAATACCTCTTTATTCTATACCTTCCCCCATTGACTTGATATATACATCTGGATTCTCAATTCAGTTCTATTGGTCTATACGTCTATCTCTGTGCCAGTAACACACTGTCTTTATCATTGTAACTTTATGCTGACTCTTCATTTCAGGTAATATTCATTTTTTCAAAAGGGTTTTTGTTATTCTATGTCCGTTGCCTTTCATTATGTTTTAGAATCAGCTTGTCAATTTCCACATTAACCTTGTTGGGACTTTTATTGAGAACATATTAAGTCTATAGATCAATTTGGCACAAATTGACAACTTGACAGTGTTGAGTCTTGTCTTAGTCCATTAATGTGTGTATTAAAAAATACCTGAGACTGGGTAATTTTTAAAAAACCAGAATTTACTTCTCATAGATCTGGAGGCTGGATGTCCAAGATCAAGGTGCCAGCAGGCTTGGTGTCTGGTGAGGGTTGCTGTCCCTGCTTCCAAGATAGCATTGAATGCTGTGTCCTCTGGAGGAGAAGGGACAGGAGGGTAAACCCCTGTGTCTTCACATGATGGAAAGACAGAAGAGAACAAACTACTCTCTGAAGTCCTTTTATAAGGTTTCTAATTCCATCCATGAGGCTCTGCCTTCATGACTTAATCACCTCCCCCTTTTACTTATTAATATGGTGAATTACATTGATTTTCAAATATTAAAACAATCTTGCATTCCTGGGATAAACCTCACATGGTCATGATATGTTTTAGTTTTTCTCTATGGATGGATTCAAATCGCTAAAATTTTATTAGAGATTTTTTGGCCTAATAAACATGTATCTGTAATTTTCTTATAATGCCTCTGTTTAATTTTGGTATCAAAGTAATGCTGGTGTTGGGACTCAGAAAACAATACCCCAAATGAAGCCTTCAAAACAGCCTGAAAAGCAAAAGTTTTTCTCTAACTCTGTCCTGCCCTCCTATTTCTGAGTCCCATTCTCCCTCAAGGCTAACTATAGAAACTAGAATCTCTCTTCCCCAAGGCAGGTCATGAAAACCAGAATGCCTTTTCCCCAAAGCCAGCCATGAAACATAAAAATATTGCTCTAACATTCCCTCTGCCTTTCTGTGTAAAAATTGGCCATAAAGAAATAATCTGACCTTGTTTGACTGTAGGTCATAAGACCCCCATTCCAGAGAGGTTCGTGCCTCACACCCCAAAGAAAAAAATGCATACTCAGAGAAGCCAAGAAAAATCTAGACAGATAGGCCTTGCTGGGTTTTCCCACTCAGTCTATTAGCAGTAGATCATACCCTTTTAGTCCAATTCTATTTTACATGGCTGTCCCTACTTTGTTAAACCTAAACACAAAAATGGACAATTTCCCCTGCATCTTTGGGCCTTCATTCTAAAGGTTTATGTGTATACACATTAAATAAATGTGTATGCCTTTTCTCTAATTAACCTGCCTTTTGTGGGTTAATTTTTCACAGAAACTTCAGAAGGAAAAAGGGAATTTTTCCATTGGCTCTGAAACTCTAATGCTGTGAGCAGAATGATCAAAGCTCTGCTCTTCTGGAAGCCACAGTTAAGGGAATCCAGGACCTGCGCAGCTGGCAGAGGAGTAAGAATTTCTTACCAGCCAGGCTCTGACCTCTCTCTCTGTGCAATCTGGTCAAGTGGATAGTAAAAATCAGCTTCCTTTGCAAAACTTTTCATTAATGGCATAAAAGGATTTGTGTGTGACTAATCTTGGTGTATTGACTCTGGTGTACTTTTTGGTATTTTGTGGTCATATTGTTTGATCCCTTTATGCCTCCAAATCATCTTCTTCCCTTTGTCTTTGTCTTCCTGTGTTGTTGTGTCTTAAAGAGAGGTACCAGAGGGGTTTCCCTCTCATCTTGTCTTATTTCCTCAAGAGTTTCAATTGTGATCAAGTGGGAGCACTCTCTCAGTCTCTGCCACCCAGTGGGGGAAGGGGCATGATTTTTGGGTCATGTCAGGCAGCCAGTCTAAAAATCCCTAGAAACCTTAGACTTTTTATTCCAAATGTGCCAAGCTCTTGGGAGAATTTGTCTATCTTAGCCTCTTTCTGGGAGTGGTGGGGTGCCACGGAGGCGGATCTTTGAGATTGCTTCTTCTCTGAAGAGGCTATTGGATTTAGCTGCTATTGGAATAAGTATGCCATCAGAAATTCTAATTGTCAGTGATCAGAAGATGGATCTTTTAAATGAGACTCCTAAATTAAAAAAATATATATTTTAGAGATTTATTATTGTAAACAATTGATGGGAAGATCAATTTTTAAAAAGACAGGTAATAGTGTCATGGCTAACCTTAAAAATTCTCTTTACTAAGTTAAAGAACAAAAATCTGACTTAAAACAAAGTTAAAAATCCTACACTCAAACTGCCTGCTTTAGAATCCCTGCAAGGTTAGCAATAAAAGCCACTCCTCCTTGTGACCTAAGTTAACATTCTGTGCTTTCATTGCCACTTCTTGGGTTCTAGATATAAGATCATACAGCAAACAGGAAAAATTTGACTTCCTCTTTTCCAACTTGGATGCTTTTTATTTCTTTTTCTTGCCTGATTGCTCTAGCTAGGACTTCTAGTACTGTGTTGAATAGGAGTGGTGAAAGTGGACATCTTTGTCTTGTTCCAGTTCTTAGGAGAAATGCTTTCAACTTTTCCCCATTCAGTATATTGTTAGCTTGGGGTTTGTCATATATGGCCTTTGTTATTTTGAGGTATGTTCTTTCTAAGTCTACTTGTTAAAGATTTTTATCATGAAGGGATGTTGAATTTTATCAAAATTTTTCCTGCATCTATTGAAATGGTCATATGGTTTTTGTCCTTATTCTGTTTATGCAATGTATCACAATTATTGATTTTGCATATGTTGAACCATCCTTGCATCCCTGGTATAAAACCCACTTGATCATGGTGTATTATCTTTTTTATGTGGTGTTGAATTCAGTTTGCTAATATTTTGTTGAGGACTTTTGCATCTGTGTTCATGAAGGATATTGGTCTGTAGTTCTGTAGTGTTTTTTTTTGTTGTGTCCTTGTTTGGTTTTAGTATCAAGGTGATACTGCCCTCATCAAATGAGTTATGGAGAATTCCCTCCTCCTGGATTCTTTTGAAATAATTTCAGGAGATTGATATTAGTTCTTCTTTATACATTTGGTAGAACTTGGCTGTGAATCCATCTGGTCCTGTACTTTTCTTTATTGAAAGATTTTTTATTACTGATTTAATCTGACTACTTGTTATTGGTCTTTTCAGGTTTTCTAGGTTTTCTATCTCTTCCTGGTTCAATCTTGAGAGGATATATGTTTCCAGGAATTTATTCATTTCCTCTAGTTTGTGAGCATATAGTTGTTTGTAATAATCTCTGATGATTTTTTTTTTTTTCAGGAGACCAGAGTCTTATTATTACTCAAATCTCAAATTAGTCTCCCTGAGCATTCAGGGATCAGTTTTTAAGGACAACTTAGTGGGTGGGGAAAGCCAGTGAGCCGGAAGTGCTGATTGGTCAGGTCAGAGATGAAATCATAGGGAGATGACTCTTCTTGTGCAGAGTCAGTTCCTGGGTGGGGGCCACAAGATCAGATGAGCCAGTTTATTGATCTGGGTGGTGCCAGTTGATCCATCATCTGCAGAGTCTGCGAAATATTTTAAACACTGATCTTAGGAGCAGTCTAGGGAGGGTCAGAATCTTGTAACCTCCAGCTGCATGACTCCTAAACCATAATTTCTAATCTTGTGGCTAATTTGTTAGTCCTACAAAGGCAGTCTAATCCCTAGGCAAAAGGGGGATTTGCCTTGGGAAAGGCCTGTTATCGTCTTTGTTTTAAACTATAAACTCAATTCCTCCTAAAGTTAGTTCAGCCTATACCCAGGAATAAACAAGGATGGCTTGGAGGTTAGAAGCAAGATGGAGTTGGTTAGATCAGATCTCTTTCACTGCCTTGGTTACAATTTTGCAATGGAGGTTTCAATCCCTCCATTTGGGTTTTATAACACCTTAATCTTAAGGTGTTGGCTAAAGAAGATGGAAAAAGGACAAAATCTGCTGTAACTTCTTCCTGCTGACCAGGGGTGTAGTAAGGGTAGGTGTTGATACAAAGCTGAGAGGAGTGGAACTGCTTTGCAACTGTCTGAGCATACTCATGCAGGCCAGGCTGGGGTTCCAAGGCTTGCATGATAAAGGTGTTAGTGTTGTCATCTGACGATCTTTTATATTTCTGTGTTACCAGTTATAATATATCTTTTTGTCATTTCTGATTTTGTTTGTTTGGGTCTTCTCTCTTGGTTAGTTTAGCTAGTGGTTTATCAATTACGTTTATCTTTTCAAGGAACCGACTTTTTGCTTCATTGATCCTTTGTATTTTCTTTAGTCTCTATCTCATTTAGTTACGCTTTGTTCTTTCTTTCCTTCTGCTAATTTAGGGTTTGGTTTGTTCTTCCTTTTTTAGTTCTTTGAGGTGCATCATTAGATTGTTAATTTATAATCTTTCTACTTTTTTGATGTAGGCATTTAATGCTATAAATTTCCCTCCTAGCACTGTTTTGCTGTATCTCAAAGGTTTTGGTATATTGTGTTTCCATTTTCATTTATTTCAAGAAACGTTTTGATTTTCATCTTAATTTCTTCATTAACCTCATGGTCATTCAGAAACATGTTTTTTATGTATAATTTTTATGTGTTTGTAGTTTCCAAAGTTCCTCTTGGTATTGATTTCTAGTTTTATTCTACTGTGGTCTGAGAAGATAATTGATATGATTTTGATTTTTAAAAATTTATTGAGACTTTTTTGTGCCTAACCTATGGTCTATCTTGGAGAATGTTCCATGTGCTGATGAAAAGAATGTATACTCTGCAGTTGTTGGCTTAGAATATTCTGTAAATATGTTAGGTTCATTTAGTCTAAAGTTCAGGTTTAGTCCAAAGGCTTTTTGTTGATTCCCTGCATAGGTAATCTGTCTGCTGTGGTGTTGAAGTCCACTACTATTTCTGTATTATGGTCTATCTTTCTCTCTTTAAGTCTAGTAATATTTGTTTTATGAATCTAGTGTTCCAGTGTTGGGTACGTATATATTTAGAATTGTTATTTCCTCTTGCTGAATTGATTTTTTTTTTTTTAAGACGGAGTCTTGCTCTTATCACCCAGGCTGGAGTGTAGTGGCATGATCTCAGCTCACTGCAGCCTCTGCTTCTCAGGTTCAAGTGATTCTTGTGCCTCAGCCTCCTGAGGATTACAGGTGTGCATCACCACACCTGGCTAATGTTTGCATTTTAGTAGAGACGGGGTTTCACCATGTTGGCCAGGCTGGTCTCGAACTCCTGACCTCAGGTGATACACACACCTCGGCCTCACAAAATGCTGAGATTACAGACGTGAGCCACTGTGCCTAGCTGAATTGATTTCTTTATCATTATAGAATTTTTTTTTTTTTGCTGCCTTTGACTTATCTGTTGTTTTATCTGTTGTAAATATAGCTGTTTTATCTGTTGTAAATATAGCTACTGCTGCTCATTTTTGGTTTCTGTTTGCGTGGAATATCTTTTCTCCTTTACTTTCAACCTATATGTGTCTTTACAGATAAGGTGAATTTTGGGTTTCTTGTAAGCACCATATAGTTGAGCCACTTTTAAAAATCCATTCATCCAGTCTGTCTTTTAAGTGGAGCCTTTAATTCATTTACATTCAAGGTTATTTTTGGTATGTGAGGTTTTGTTTCTGTCATGTTGTTAATTGTTTTCTAAATTTTTGTTTTTTTCTTTTTCTCTTACTGTTTGTCACTGTGGTTTGGGGGAATGCTGTAGTGGTGCCATTTGATTATTTTCTCTTCCTCCTTTGTGTGATTGCTTTACCAGTTAGTTTTATACTTTCATGTGTTTTCATCATGGTAAATAATATCTTTTCACTTCCATGTTTAGGGCTCCCTTGAGCATTTCTTGTAGGTCCAGTCTATTGGTGATGAATTCCCTCAGCATTTGCATGTCTGGGAAAGACTTTATTTCTTCTTCATTTATGAAGGTTAATCTTGCTGGATGTAGTATTCTTGACGATGGGTTTTTTTTTTTTCTTTAGGACTTAGAATATATTATCTCATTCTCTTCTGACCTGTAAGGTTTCTGCTGAGAAGTCTGCTGTTAGTTTGATGGGGTTTCCTTTGTAATGATTAGATGCTTTTCTCTTGCTGTTTTTAGAATTCACTCTTTCACTTTGTTTTAGACTGTCTGATTATAAAGTGCCTTGGTGAAGACATTTTCATGTTATATTTATTTGGGGGTTACTGAGCCTCGTATATCTGAATATCTAAATCTCTTGCCATATTTGGGAAGTTTTCATCTACTATTTTGTTAAATATGTTTTCTAAACCTTTTGATCTCTCTTCGTGTTAGAAACAAAATGCTTGTTCCTTGATGCTGCAAAGACTTAGCACTCGAACATAAATTTAAGTTTTTCAACAAGGCAATTTTTACTTCTATTGAAGGGTGCAGCTCATGGATGGAGTAATGGCAAGAGCACGCCTGGACAAGGGAGGAGAAGGGGTTCTTATTCCTGATGCAGGTAGCCTCTACTGCTGTGTCATTCCCCTATTGGCTAGGGTTGGACCGCACAGTCTAAGCTAATTCTGATTGGCTGTTTTAAAGAGAGCAGGGCTACGAGCTGGAGTAGCGGGGTGGATAATTTGGCAGGAAGGGTGGTTACAGAACAGGGGACTCAGGATGATTAAGGTCAGAGGAGGTGACCAGGGGTGACTCAGGACGGAGCAGGTGACTGGGGTGACTCAGGTCAAAGCAGGTGACCAGGGGAACAGATGTGAACTACTGATTAGAACTGGTGGGAAAGTTGTTTACTGAAACTGGAGGCAAAAAGAACCAAGAAGTTAAACTTTAAAATGGAGAATCAAAGAATAAGAGAGCTGAACATACTGATATACTGATTCTTTGAAGAGAAACTTGGAGTTACTATATCTAATATTTGCCTCAGGAGATACCAATAATTCATAAATTCTATTGCTTTATATTGTCCAAAATATTTTGAAGACTTTGTTCCCTTTTATTCTTTTCTCTTTATTTTTGTCTGACTGGATTATTTCAAGAGACGTTTCTTTAAGTTCTGAAATTCTTTCTTCTATTTAACCTAATCTATCATTGAAGCTTTCAAATGTATTTTGTATTTCCTGCAATGAATTCTCCAGTTGCAGAATATCTAGTGTCTTTAAAAAAATCCATCTCCTTGGTAAATGGATATCTTATTCATATCATAAATTGTTCTGGATTCTTTGTATTGGTTTTTCAATTTTCTTTTGCATCTAATCGAGCTTCTTTAAAATTAATATTTTGAATTCCTTATCTGGGATTTCAAGAATTTCTTTTTGTTTAAGATCTATTGCTGGATACTTACTGTGTTTTTTTGGGGCTGTCGTATTTCATTGCTTTTTCACGTTTCATGTGTCTTTACACTGATACCTGTTTGTGCCTCAGGGTAGTGTATGCTGGCACCTGCGTTGGCAGTTTCTGAAAACTTTTGTTTGGGATATTTTATCTGGTTTTCTGGTTTTTTTTTTTTTTTTTGATAGCTGACAGCAATTCCCATAGCATTTACTCTGTTATGGACAGAAGTGGAGACATCCATTGAGTTCTTAATTTGAGTTATTATAGTTTTCAATTCTAGAATTTTCATTTGATTATTTTTAATAGTTACCAGTTCTCTAAAAAAATTAAGCAGTTTCTTATTTGATGTATTGATGATATGCTATATGAAACATAATTATTTTAAAGTACATGTCTGGTAATTCCAATATCCGGCCCTTCTATGCGTCTGTCTTTGGTCTTACTTTTTTCTCTCAAATTTTGGTCAGTTCTTGTCTTTTTGTATGCCAGCCTAACTTTGATTGAGTGTCAGACTGTGGTTTAAAAATCACAGAGGGAACGTCTCAAAAGACGTTGGATTCTGTCTCATACAGAGAGGATTTGTCTTTGCTTCTGGCAGGAAGTTAATGAGAGGCAGATCACCTTAATCAAACAAAAGGCTGAGCTGATTTAAAGCTGGCTTTGGTCCTTGTAAGAGCTGATATTCTTCCTGTTTGCCTACCTGAGAGCCTGGGTGTTTGACAGGGCCTTTTCTGTTTGGCTGACTTTGCATGACAATTATTGTCCCCTAGGCCAATGCCACCACCTACAGTCTTGCTCAGCTTCTAGGCCTCTCAGCTACAACAGCATTTGTTACTGGCAAATGTCTTGAGGAGAAAATATACCAGTTATCAAGCTCCCCTCTCTGGGTTTGCTGTCTCTCTGCAATGCTGTCAAAAATATATTTATTTATATTTTGTCCAGCTTTCCTAGTTGTTCTTGGTGTTAATTTGAAACAAGCTAGTCCACCATTGCAGGAAATAAAGCTCAGTCTTAATTTCTTTTAGTAATACGTATTTTCAAAATTTCAACTTTTATTTCAGATTCAGGGGGCACATGTGCAAATTTGTTACAGGGTATATTATGTGAGGCTGAGTTTTGGGGTATGATTGAATCCATCACCCAATTAGTGAACATAGAACCCAATAGGTAGTTTTTCAACCCTTGCTCCCTCCCCACCTCCCCCTTTCTTATAATCCTGTGTCTATTGTTCCCATCTTTATGTCCATGTGTACCCAATATTTAGCTCCCACTTATAAGTGAGAACATGCAGTATTTGGTTTTCTGTTTCTGCATTAATTTGCTTAGGATAGTGGCCTTCAGCTGCACCCGTGTTGCGGCATGATTTCATTACTTCTTATGGCTGTGTAGTATTCTATCCTGTATATGTATCACATTTTCTTTATCCAATCTGCCATTGATGGGCTCTAGGTTAATTCCATGCCCTTGTTTTTATTACAAATAGTGCTACAATGAACATATGAGTACATGTGTCTTTTTGGTAGAATGGTTTATTTTACTTTGGGTATATACCCAGTAATGGGATTGCTAAGTCAGATAAGAGTTTTATTTTTAGTTTTTTTTAAGGAATCTTCAAACTGCTTTCCACAGTAGCTGAACTAATTTACATTTTCCTCAACAGTGTATATGCATTCCCTTTTCTCCATAGCCTCATCAACATAATATCTTTTGACTTTTTAATAGTAGCCATTCTGACTGGTTTGAGATAATATCTCACTGTGGTTTTGATTTGCATTTCTCTGATGATTAGTGTGATGTTGAGCATTTTTTTTCTTATGTTTGTTGGCTGCTTGTATGTCTTCTTTTGAGAAATGTCTGTTTCCTTTGCTCACTTTTTAATGGGGCTATTGTTTTTTGCTTGTTTGTGTATATTCCTTATAGATTCTTGATATGAGACCGTTGTCTGACGCATAGTTTGTGAATATTTTCTCTCATGCTGTAGGTTGTCAGTTTACTAAATTGATAATTTCTTTTGCCATGCAGAAGCTCTTTAGTTTAATCAGGTCTCATTTGTCTATTTTTGTTTTTGTTGCAAATGCTTTTGAGAACTTAGTCATAAATTATGTCCCAAGGCCAATGTCTAGAAGGGTATTTCCTAGGTTTTCTTACAGGATTTTAATCTTTTTATGTGTTACATTTAGGCATTTTATCCATCTTGAGTTAATTTTTGTATATGGTGGCATGTAGGTGGTCTATTTTTATTCTTCTGCATGTGGTAAGCCAGTTATTACAGCACCATTTATTAAATAGGGAGTCCTTTCTTCATTGCTTATTTTTGTCAACTTTGTCAAAGATCGGTTGGTTATAAGGGTTCAGTTTTATTTCTGGGTTCCTATTCTGTTCTGCTGGTTTATGTGTCTGGTTTTTTGTACCAGTACCATGCTGTTTTGGTTACTGTAGCCTTGTAGATACTTCGAAGTTGGGTAATATGATGCCTCTCACTTCATTCTTTTGGCTTAGGATTGCTTTGGCTATTCAGGCTCTGTTTTAGTACCATATGAATTTTAGAGTAGTTTTTTTCTAATTCTGTGAAAAAATGGAAAAAATGACATTGGTAGTTTGATAGGAATAACATTGAATCTGTAGATTGCTTTGGCTTTATGGACATTTTAGTGATACTGATTCTCCCAATCCATGAGCATGGAATGTTCTTTCATTTGTTTGTGTCACCTGTGATTTCTTTTAGCAGTGTTTTGTAGTTCTACTTGTATAGGTCTTTCACCTCCTTGGTAAGATATATTCCTAGATATATTAGTTCATTTTCATGCTGCTGATAAAGACATACCTGAAACTGGGAACAAAAAGAGGTTTAATTGGATTTAGAGTTCCACATGGCTGGGGAGGCCTAAGAATCATGGTGGGAAGTGAAAGGCACTTCTTACATGGCAGTGGCAAGAGAAAAATGAGCCAGAAGCAAAAGCAGAAACCCCTGATAAACCCATTAGATCTCATTAGACTTTTTCACTATCACGAGAATAACACGGGAAAGACCAGCCCCCATGATTCAATTACCTCCCCCTGGGTCCCTCCCACAACACATGTGAATTCTGGGAGATACAGTTCAAGTTGAGATTTGGATGGGGACACAGCCAAACCATATCACTAGATATTTTATTTTTTGTGGCTAGTGTAAATGGAATTGCATTCTTGATTTGACTCTCAGCTTGAACATATTGGTGTACTGAAATGCTACTGATTTTTGAATATTGATTTTGTATCCTGAAACTTTACTAAAGTTATTTATTAGGTCTTGGAGCATTTTGATGGCGTCTTTAGGGTTTTCTAGGCATAGTGTTATTTCACCAGCAAAGAGACGTCATTTGACTTCTTTTCCTATTTGGATGCCTCTTATTTCTTTCTTTTGTTGATTTCTCTGGCTAGGACTTCCAGTACTATATTGAATAGGGGTGGTGAGAGTGGGCATTCTTGTCTTTTTCCAGTTCTTAAGAGGAATGCTTCCAGATTTTGCCCATTTAATATGATGTTGGCTGTAGGTTTGTCATAGATGGCTCTTACTATCTTGAGGTATGTTCCTTCAATGCCTAGTTTATTGAGGGTTTTATCATGAAGGGATACTGGGATTTATTGAAAGCTTTTTCTTCATCTGTTGAGATGATGATATGGTTTTTGTTTTTAATTCTGTTTATGTGGTGAATCACATTTATTGATTTGTGTATGTTGAACTAACCTTGCATCCCGGGAATAAAGTCTACTTGGTCATGTTGAATTAACTTTTTGATATGCTACTGGATTCAGTTTTCTAGTATTTTGTTGAGGATTTTTGTGCCTATGTTCATCAGAGATATTGGACTGTAGTTTTTGTTTATTGTGTCTTTGCCAACTTTTGGTATCAAGATGATGCCAGTTTCATAGAATGAGTTAGGGAGGAATCCCTCTGTATTAGTCTGTTCTCGCATTGCTGTAAAGAAATACCTGAGACTGGGTAATTTATAAAGAAAAGAGGTTTAATTGGATCATGGTTCTGCAGTTTGTACAGGAAGTATAGTGGCTTCTGCTTCTGGGGAGGCCTCAAAAAGCTTCCAATCATGGCGGAAGGCAAAGAGGGAATGAAGCACTCCACATGGCCAGAGCAGTAGGAAGAGAAGAAAGGGGAGGTGCCACACACTTTTAAACAACCAGATATCATGAGAACTCACTCACTCTTGTGACCACAGCACCAAGGGGGGATGATGTTAAACCATGAGAAACTGCCCCCATGATCTAATCACCTCCCACCAGGCTCTACCACCAGCGTTGGGGATTACATTTAAACATGAAATTTGGGTAGGGATACATATTACCCTCCTTCTTGATTTTTTGGAAAAGTTTCAGTTGGATTGGTACCAGCTGTTCTTTGTACATGTGGTAGAATTTGTCTGTGAATTCACCTGGTGCAGAGCTCTTTTTGTTGGTAGGTCTTTTATTACTGATTCCATCTTGGAACTCATTATTGGTCTGTTCAGGGTTTCAATTTCTTGCTGATTTAATCTTGGGAGGTTGTATGTTGCCAGGAATTTATCAATTTTATTTTAGTAATATTTTTTGTGCTGGAGAGGGCAAAGGTATACCCCATAATGAAATACATGCAACCAAAATCTTCCCTGTATTCAAGGCTAACTTTAAATTTTTGAACATCAAGACCTCAAACAAGGAACAGACCTGTGCCTAAATAACTATAGTATACACACCCTTCAATAAAGCAGATGAAAATCTGAATCCTTAGTTCAGAATCCCTGAACTAAGAAGATTTCAGGCAGAAGAAATTTCCCACCATGATACATGCAAATACCTTATCGGAAAAGGGCATGTTCACCTCTGATACCACACCTACTGTGTTTAAACCTCACAGCAACTCCACAAAGTAAGTTTCATCAGTAATGCCATTTTACAGAAAAGGAAACTGAGGCATAGAGAAGTGAGGTGAAATAATTTGCTTGAAATCACCAAAACAACAAAGTAGCATTGCAGAAATTTTATAGCCAAACTAGTCTGAGTTTGACACTACCACTCATTAATGATATAACCACGTATTAGTTTCCAGTGGCTGCTGTAATGATCTACCACAAACTGGGCAGCTTAGAACCACAGAGTTTATTCTTTTACAACTCTGGAGGCCAGAAGTCTGAAATGAAAGCACCAGCAGGGCTGCGCCCCTTCTGCAGGGTCCAGGGCAGGATGGATCCCACTCTTTCTCCTTAGCTCCTGGTGGCTGCTGTCACTCCTGGGCATGACCTGGCTTGCAGCCTCATAACTCCATTGTCACATGGCATTCCCCCCGTGTGTCTGTCCTCATGTGGCACTTTTCTTTCCGATAAGGATACCATTCATATTGGATTAGAGCCCACCCGAATGTCCTCATCTTAACTTGATTACATCTGTAAGACCCTATTTCCAAATAAGGTCATATTCACAGCTAGGAGTTAAGACATCAGCCTATCTTCAGAGCAGATACGATTCAGCCCATATCAAGCACCAAAGAGCCTTGATAATAGGACTCCCCTCCCTAAATTTCACATCACTCATCTACGTTCACAGTCCCTTGGGGCACCTCCTGTGCCAGACCCCACAGCCAGCCAAGTGCAGTCCCTGCCTCCATGAGGTTTTGGTCAAATGGGAGGATGCACATTAAATGAGTAACGCTCAAGGAAACGTGCACATGCAGACTGTGGTGCATGCTGTGAAGGAATATACATGGGACAAAAAACCTGCCCTTAGGACTGGGGTCTAGAAAGCCTGCCCTGAGGAACTCACACTCCAGCTGAGATAGGGAGGCCCTGCCAAGGAAGAAATGCAGGCAGGAGGGGAGAGCAGATGCACATCCTCAGGGAGGGAAAGAGCTGCCAACTAGAGGGCAAGAAGGGGCCTGCATGGCCGGAGCTTGGGGACAAGAGGAGGGGTGCCGCAGGGGAGGCAGCTGGGCCTGCGGCCAGTAGGAGAGAATGCTCTTGGAAGCTAGAAGAGGCTTTTAAACTTGGAGCAACAGGATGCAGACCAGGATTTAGGGAAATGGGATGTGGAGCAGAGTGGCGACGAGAGTAAGTGGGCTGTTGCGGAGGCTGCAGGAGTTCAGGGAAGGGTGGACTGGGACAGCAGAGTGAGTATGGGGGCCAGGAGGGAGTTTGAGGTGACAGCCACACGGGTTGTAAGGGGGCTTAACAGGAGGAGCATCCTGCAGGTCACTGGGGATCCCAAGGAAGCACTTGGTCAGTGGTCACCCCTTGTTCTAGATCTGATGCCAATGAGCTGGGGGCCTCGGCCAAGGGACTACACCTAATGGGGCTGAGTTCCACTGACTGTCACACCACTTTGCATCGGGCCTGGCATTGGGGGAGCCCTTGTACCTGCTGCACCCACTTGCCCTCCGTACCATCACCAGATGGCCTCCAGAGTGCTGTTATCTGTGTGCACAGTGGGGAGGGCCTGGGGTCCACCTGAGCCATTGCCCTAGTGCTGCACGAATGAAATATTCCTCCTTATTCCTGGAGGCCAGTGCTTTCCAGACTTGGCTGACTATAAATGTCACTCTAGCTACTTGCGGAAAATGCAGACTCCCTGGGTCCCCCTCTGGATGTTCTGAGTGGAAGATTTGGGAATCCATATATCCAGCCAGCATCCTAAGGGTTCTTACGAGAAGGCCTTCTCCTAGCTGCACAAAGTGATATCCCTTGGTGAAACTCACTGTGGCCAAAGCCGGGTGATCATCTGTGTGGCTGGTTGATTTGTGTCTTTTCAGCTGACGGTACCCCAGGGAAGCAGCACCACCCTGCCTCACTTGTGTGTCCTGGTGACTGCAGATGAGCTCATGAGAGCACGAATGAATGAATGGCTTCCCAATGAAGCATGTCCCTCAGGGCAGAGTAAGGAAGAGAGGTGGTGACAATGGGCTCAGGACCAGGAGCGGGTGAGCTGGGAGGGTGCTGTCAGGAACAATGTTGTAAATATCAGGACCTGGAGAAGACTTAAAGCAACATTGCTCAGGCTTGCATCATGCACTGTTTGGCACATGTGGGGCAGAGAAGCTCTGGGATAGAGCTGAATGCTCTGGGGCATGGGGTTCCCCCTGTCTGGGTTGGGGCAGGGAGCATGGGAGCAGCTTAAGGTGAGTACATACTAGAAGGATGAGGAGGAATTTTCCAGGCGAAGGCATGCAGGATGGGCATTGCCCTGGCCCAGGGAATAGTCTGGACAAAAGTTCAGAGGAGGGAAGGAAGGACCATGACAGTTAGGAACTTCAGCTTGCTCGATGGTAGGACTGGGACCCCTGCCACCCACAATTTTTCTTTTTGCCTTTTATTATGCAAATTTTCAAACAGAGAAAAGTGAAAAGAATAGTACCATGAACAGTCATCTCTACCTAGGTTTAATAATTGTTAATAGTTTGCTTTTTCTCTTTTTCTATTTTGCAGAGCCATCTTAAATTAATTATGGACATTGAAACCCTTCACTTTTAAACATAACCCCGATTATCACAGCTTAAAAAATTAGCAGTAAAACCTGAAGAGCATTCCTACCTGGTTCTTTTGGTTAAGGCCTGGCAGGAAGCAGGTGGTGTGCTGGAGCCAGGCCATCAGGGAGAGAAGAGTAAAGGACAATTGACAAGGATGGACAATTAGGGAAATAGCTGTCACCAGCTATGGGCTTGCAGGGCAAGCGAAAAAGTTGGCTGGAATTCAGAGAAGCAGCTGGATGGAGCCTGCCAGCCACCTGCCTGGAGCAGTGGCTTTTGGTGGAGGCACAAAATCCACCTGAGCACCTGCGAGTGCAAGAGAAATAAACCCCCATCCTCTCCCTCTCCCAGGGGCTGCCCTCCTCCAGGTGCACCCATCAGCCAACCCACTGGAAACAAGGCTTCTGCTAACTAAGGTTGAACAATGGTGCCAACATCTCAGTGGCTTCCAGCAGCATCTGTTCATTCTTTCCCTGCTTCCATGTTGGCTGTGGATTGGGCAGTCCTCTTGTCTGGGACACACCAAGACCCACACCTCGGGTCTTAAAGCTTCTGTTAGGAAGTGGTGCCCATCAATTACACTCATATCCCACTGGCCAAAGCAACACACACAACCCAGCCGGCTGTCAGCAGGACCAGAGGTAAGACCCTTCCTCATGGCAATAGGTAGGGTTGTAAATTCTGAGTGTGAGGAGAAATGAATATTTGGAAAAATACAATTTGTTCAGCTGGGAGCCTGATGATGTGTTTTATAGAGGTCAGCTCCAGGGCGCAGAGCAGGAGGAAGGAGGAGAGTGGGTCTGGTGGAGAAGAAGGAGATCCAGTGTAGTGATTCAAGCTCAGCTTCCCTCGTTGAATTTGTTAAAGCCAGTCTCCAGTTAGGGACCATGCATTGTGTTTAGCTATTATTTCTCTGTGGCCTTTCAGTCTAAAACAGGGCACACCTTTTTCATGCCACTGAATTGTAGAAGAAACGGGGCTGGGTTCCTTGGAGAATGTCACCTATTCTAGCTTTTTCTGATGGTTCTCACCTCTCTACAACTGGAAGAAGTGGGTCAGAGCAGCTCGATTTGCATGGAGAAGCAGACAGGAAATGATGGGAACATTCTCAGCTCCTGTCTTCCCCTGACTCACCTGGTGCAGGTTACACCTGAGATCCCCTCAGCCTGGAATGAAGTCCAGTGGTAGGGATGGCCAGCTGTCCACCAGCACTGGGCTTCCCCTGCCCCAGCAGGAGGTGGTTGCTGGGCGGCAGCTGCCCAGCCCCTTCACATCCACGTTTGGCTGCATGGCTACAAGTGGATAATGGAATGGGAGAAGTAATGCATCTTGCTTTTGCAGTGAGGTGCTCTTTCCATCCTTTCTCTACCCTCTGTATCAGTTTCCTAGGGCCACCATAACAAGTATCACAGATTGGCAGTGGTGGGGAGCTTAAACAACAGACATTTATTGTCTCACAGTTCTGGGGGACAGAGCCTAAGGTCGAAGTGTTGGCAGGGTTGGTTTCTCCTATGGCCTCTCTCATTGACTTGCAGATGGTATCTTCTCCCTGTGTCCTCACATGGTCATCCCTCTGTGCAAGTGTCCTCATCTCTTCTGATAAGGACACTGGCCATTTTGCACTGGGGCCTGCCCTAAAGGCCTCATATTATCCTATTCAACCCTGTAAAGGCCCTATCTCCAAATATAGTCTCATTCTGAGGTGCTTGGAGTTAGGGCTTTGTCATGAATTTTGGGGGAATACTATTCAGCTCATCACAGCCTCCTACCACCTAGACACAGAGGACTCTGAGGGCCCAGAGGATGGAGGTACTTACTGCAAGATGGAACCAGCCTGAATTCGTAAGTCACTGCATGGTGAAAACCCTGCACAGATCAGCAGCATCCATATCAGACAAGCACATAAATGAAACATAAACTGCTATTGGGTTTGTTAAAGCACGTAGCAATACTCTAGCCATTAGAAATAAACTGCTGACTAAGCAGGGGATGTAGGATCAGACACAGGAGGGGAAAGACACTGCCCAGGAAATATGATAACAGGCTGAGGAACAAAGCAGTGATTCTGGGCCTGGAGTCAGGTCTTTGCTAGAGGACATCGATCCTAGGATGATAAGATTCCCAGTTAAAAGGAACCCAGGGGACCTCTACTGGTGCCTTCCCAGGGCTGTCAGAGCACCCGGAGCTTACAGGGAATGTGGCTGGTGCTGCTGGTGACTCACCCAATAATGCCAGGGCTGGCAGGGGCCTTGAGAACTCTTGAATCCAGCCTTCCTGTCACAGACAGGGAAACTGAGGCTCCGCTGTGAAGCAGCTTTGCTAATGCCACAAAGCTGCAAAGTGGCATTCAGGGCTCTAGGGCTTGTGTGGCCCTGAATTTTCCTTGTGTGGGAGGAGACCAGTAATGTGTATCTGTGGCAATGACGACACAGGGCCATGGGGACTGAGCTCATCGTGGCAGTGGAGGCAGGCATCGCCAGGCACCATTCACACACAAGGAGCCTGAGCCCACCAAGGGAACACTGTGCGCTGAGCACCAGCTTTTGCACCCAGGGCTGCTCCTGGGGCTCCCACTGGCCCAGGCCTGATGGTTTCTGGCCCACGTAGCTTCTCCCCAGGCATCCATGGGTTTTGTGTCCCAAATCATCTAAAGTTACCCCTGTCGGCATGAAGACTTGAGTTTTCTTTTTGGGGGGATAAAGCTTTCCAACATGTGTTTCCTTCTAAGAACCAAATGCAGAGTGAGTTTTTCCTCATGACTCAAGATCGTGTGGGCCTCTGCATTTTTACCACTCAGGTCCAGAGGCGCAGGTGCGGGGCACTGGGCAGAGCCAGGGTCAGACCCTGGTGCCAGGGAAGATCATTCTGGTTAACACGGACAATTGCACCCACAGTAGCATCTGGCAGATCTGACAGTCCACGTGGACCTCTATCCCATCCTCCCTTCGGTGCACTGCAAAATTTTTAAATAATAATTATGAAATGACATGAGTAACAATCATCATCATAATAATGGCAAGCAAGGAACTGGAATGGTAAACTTTTACTGAACTTCATGCCAGTAAAATAATTAAATAAATAATACTATTAGAGAAGGAATAGAAAAGAGCCTAATGGATTAGTCCTTTCAATGTACAATCATGTACTCTCTAAAGGGGGAAAGCCTTCAACCCATATATTGGTCTGTTATGGTCTAGTAACAAATAAAAATTAAACAAGCAGCAGAGTTTTAAAAGAAATGGCTGAGCTTAGTGGCTCATGCCTGTAATCCCAGCACTTTGGGAGGCCAAGGCAGGCAGATCACCTGAGGTCTGGAGTTCAAGACCAGCCTGACCAACATGGCAAAACACCGTCTCTATTAAAAATACAAAAATTAGCCAGGCATGGTGGTGGGCACTTGTAATTCCAGCTACTCAGGAGGCTGAGGCAGGAGAATTGTTTGAACCTGGGAGGCGGAGGTTGCAGTGAGCCGAGATCACACCACTGCACTCCAGCCTGGGTGACAGAGCAAGATTGTGTCTCAAAAAAATAAATAAAAATAAATAAATAAAACAATTATACATTTCAATTTCAAAATTTCAAATTCAGTAAAATATTTCATGTACAAAACAATTTGTACTCATGAGCAAAACTATTACATCTGTAATTGGCACTGTTTCACTGTTTGTTTTGGGGGATTATTCTTGTCCATTTAAAAAATCTTTTTGTTTTGAATATAGATTGACAGGAAGTTGCACAGGTGACAGAGAGAGGTCCATATACCTTTCACCACCCCCCCCCCCCGTGGCCCCATCGGGGCATGCTGGGTTAATTAGCTATTGTTAATCGAAATTGAAAGCAGGAGGTTGGCTTTGGTACTGTGTGTTGTTCTATGCCGTTTTATCACGTGCAGATTTGTGTAACCACCACTGAGTTCAAGATTCAGAACTGGAGCCAATGTTGGGGTTCTGCCAGCTGCTAAGTATGTCTTAGTTTGCCAATTATGCATTCTGGCACTGGAAAAATGACCACAGGATAAGCCTGGGAACCCACTGAACCCACTGTAAGTCAGACCTGAGCTAAAACTCCATTAATTACCTGACCTCCATAAGCCTTTACTTTAACTGGAGGACCACAATGATATTTTGGGTTCCCTGGAATCAACATCAGCTAAGAGCCAATGTCCAGTAGTCCCTGAAATGTCTGATAATTTCCCTTTCCCCAATGCAATGGTAAAAGGCCAGAGGTCTCCTCGGGGAAGGATGGGAGAAAGATTCACAGCATAAATTGTCGGCAATGTAGTGGGGTCCTTCCTCAAGGGGACCTGGCCTCCCCTTCATTCAAGGGGTTCTGGGTCTGTAAACTGGCTCAAATCTGGGAATTGATTGAGGGGCCATGATTCTCTGTTTTTATAATTCAAATTAGTCTTTTGTCAATTTGATCAAGAACTTTTCTGCTTATATAAAGTAGGAATTCAGTAGGCTTTCTATCAATTTCACCTCTAAAAACACCATAATTAATTAGCCAATGCCAGAGCTCTACATGATTCAGACTATTGTGATTGCTGCTTTGCCTCTTCTGTCAATTAAAGTATCTATGCCCCCCTTGCCTTTGATGGTTGAGTGCCGCCACTTGGCCCCTGCCACCTTGGGATCCAATTATTCCCACTGTATTTAAATTTTGTAGTTGAGTGACTGTGTTTCCCACTGTTAGATCTGACATACAGAAAAGAGCAATTAAAGGGCTCTTCAAAGGTGCAGGTGCTGGCCTCACAAATCTATTTTGCAAGGCATCAGTCAAGTGTATATCTTCTGGACCCTCATAGCTGGGATGATTAGGTCTAAAGTGACTAATCCAGTCCATCATCTCAACCTCCCTAAGCCTTTGGATCCCTTCCTCTACATTAAACCAAGGGAGATCAGGCATTTCTAGCTCACTCACAGTGGGCCATCTTTTAATCCATATTTCAGCTAACCAAGCAAATAAACTATTAGAACCTTTTTTAACTCCCCAAACTGCAACATTAAATGCAGAGTGATATGGTTTGGCTGTGCCCCCACGCTAATCTCAACTTGAATTTTATCTCTCAGAATTCCCATGTGTTGTGGGAGGGACCCGGTGGGAGGTAATTGAATCATGGGGGCCGGTCTTTCCCATGCTATTCTCATGATAGTGAATAAGTCTCACAAGATCTGATGGGTTTATCAGGGGTTTCCGCTTTTGCTTCTTCCTCATTTTTCTCTTGCTGCTGCCATGTAAGAAGTGCCTTCCACCTTCTGCCATGATTCTGAGGCCTCCCCAGCCATGTGGAACTGTAAGTTCAATTAAACCTCTTTTTGTTCCCAGTTTCACGTATGTCTTTATCAGCAGAGTGAAAACAGACTAATACAGTAAATTGGTACCAGAAGCAGGGTGTTGCTGAAATGATACCCAAAAATGTGGAAGCGACTTTGGAACTGGGTAATAGGCAGAGATTGGAACAGTTTGGAGGGCTCAGAAGAAGACAGGAAAATGTGGGAAACTCTGGAACTTCCTAGAGACTTGTTGAATGGCTTTGCCTAAAATGATGTTAGCGATATGGACAATAAAATCCAGGCTGAGGTGGTCTCATATGGAGATGAGGAACTTGTTGGGAACTGGAGCAAAGGTGACTCTTGTTATGTTTTAGCAAAGAGACTGGTGGCATTTTGCCCCTGTCCTAGAGATCTGTGGAACTTTGAACTTGAGAGAGATGATTTAGGGTACCTGGTGGAAGAAATTTCTAAGCAGCAAAGCATTCAAGAGGTGACTTGGGTGTTGTTAAAGGCATTCAGTTTTATAAGGGAAGCAGAGCATAAAAGTTTGGAAAATTTGCAGCCTGACTATGTGATAGAAAAGAAAAATCCATTTTCTGGGGGAGAAATTCAAGCTCGCTGCAAAAATTTGCATAAGCAGCAAGGAGCCTAATGTGAATTCCCAAGACCATGGGGAAAATGTCTCCAGGCCATATCAGAGAACTTCATGGCAGCCCCTCCCATCACAGGTGTGGAGGCCAAGGATAAAAAAGTGGTTTTGTGGATGGGTCCAGGGTCCCCATGCTGTGTGCAACCTAGGGACTTGGTGTCCTGTGTCCCAGCTGCTCCAGTAGTTGTTGAAAGGAGCCAACGTACAGCTCAGGCTGTGGGTTCAGAGGATGGAAGCCCTAAGCCTTGGCAGCTTCCATTATGTTCCTTGGCAGTGTTGAGCCTGCAGGTGCACAAAAGTCAAGAATTGAGGTTTGGGAACCCCCACCTAGATTCTAGAAGATGTATAGAAACACGTGGATGCCCATGCAAAAGTTTGCTGCAGGGGCGGAGCCCTCATGGAGAACCTCTGCTAGGGCAGTGTAGAAGGGAAATGTGGAGTTGGAGTCCCCACACAGAGTCCCTACTGGTGCACTGCCTAGTGGAGCTATGAGAAGAGGGCCACTGTCCTCCAAACCCCAGAATGGTAGATTCACTGCCCTGTGCACCTGGAAAAGCTGCAGATACTCAATGCCTGCCCATGAAAGCAGCCAGGAGGGAGACTGTACCCTGCAAAGCCACAGGGGTGGAGCTGCCCAAGACCATGGGATCCCACCTCTTGCATCAGCATGACCTGGATGTGAGGCCTGGAGTCAAAGGAGATCATTTTGGAGCTTTAAAATTTGACTGCCCCACTGGATTTTGGACTTGCATGGGCCCTGTAGCCCCTTTGTTTTGGCCAATTTTTCCCATTTGGAATGGCTGTATTTACCCAATACTTGTACCCCCATTGTATCTAGGAAGTAACTAGCTTACTTTTGATTTCACAGGCTCATAGGTGGAAGGGACTTGTTTTGTCTCAGATGAGATGTTGGGCTGTGGACTTTTGAGTTAATGCTGAAATGAGTTAAGACTTTGGGGGACTGTTGGGAAGGCATGGATGGTTTTGGAATGTGAGGACATGAGATTTGGGAGGGATCAGGGTGGAGTGATACGGTTTGGCTGTGCCCCCACCCAAATCTCAACTTGAGTTTTATCTCCCAAAATTCACATGTGTTGTGGGAGGGACCCAGTCAGAGGTAATTGAATCATGGGGGCCAGTCTTTCCTGTGCTAGTCTCATGTTAGTGAATAAGTCTCACGAAATCTGATGGGTTTATCAGGGGTTTCTGCTTTTGCTTCTTCCTCATTTTTCTTTTGCTGCTGCCGTGTAAGAAGTGCCTTCTACTGCCCACTATGATTCTGAGGCTTTCCTAGCCATGTGGAACTGTAAGTTCAATTAGACCTCTTTTTGTTCCCAGTTTTGTGTATGTCTTTATCAGCAGCATGAAAACAGACTAATACACCGAGTCCCTACTTAGTGGGCTCAAATCAACAAATTCAGCCTGATCCAACTCTGTGTTCTTTCCACTATTATCCCACACCCTTAATACCCATCCCCATGCCTGTTCTCCAGATTTCTGTTTGTATAAATTAGAAAACCAAGCAGTTCTTTTTCAGTGTAGCATACCTCCTCATGGGTCACACTCTAAATCTCACCTCTAGGGGCCTGCCAGGACTTTAGTCTAGTTATAGGTCTGGAAGCAAACAGGGATGTTGGGGGTGGCTCCTGAGGAGAATCAACATTATCTTGCCTGGAAACTGCCTCAGGGGAGGCCATCACTGTTGCTGCAGGCTGTACAGGGTTTATCTCCTCAGACAAAGGTGGAAAGGCTGATGGCAGCATGAGTTGGGGAGGGGATGTTGCCACTACTGCGGATGGGGAAGCTATTTCTTCTGGCAAAAAAGTTTCATCAGAGTTTACAAACTCAGTGTCCCCAGCTTCATCAGGGTCCTCCCACATGTCCCCATTCCAAGTTGCAGGATCCCATTCTTTTCCAATCAATGCCCTCACTTTAACAGTAGACACCTGGTGAGGCTGTGCATGCGTCTTTCATTGCTGGTCAGCCACTTGCAAGATAAGAGTTTATATCTGTTTTTCCACAATTTCAGCTCTTTCTCTACAAGAGATAAGACTCTTACTCAGGGCAATCTTAGCAGATTTGAGGCTCAGTATCTGCTTCTGAACCCGGGAGACAGAATCCCTGAATTCATTTTCTTTTATCACTTTGTCCTCTGAACTTAGGAGCAACCAACCAGCTTCCTTATGTTCCTTGGTTCTCCACATATGGTCAAAGGTATTAAGTATAGAGTCACTAAACTCCTTGCCTCTCATGAATGAAAAATCAGGAGTGTCAAATGCATTTATTTTGCCTAATTCTCTAAACAGTTCGTGCCAAGGACTATTAGCATTCTCCATACTATTAGAAGTAGGGTCGGCTGGGTGCGGTGGCTCACTCCTGTAATCCCAGCACTTTGGGAGGCAGAGGTGGGCAGATCATGAGGTCAGGAGGTCGAGACCATCCTGGCTAACACAGTGAAACCCCATCTCTACTACAAATACAAAAAATTAGCTGGGCATGCTGGCACGCACCTGTAGTCCCAGCTACTCGGGAGGCTGAGGTCAGAGAATCTCTTGAACCCAGGAGGTGGAGTTTGTAGTGAGCCGAGATCGTGCCACTGCACTCCAGTCTGGGTGACAGAGCAAGACTCCATCTAAAAAAAGAAAAAGAAAAAGAAAAAAAAGAAATAGGGTCTTTAGCATAGTCATATTAAGCAGCCAACTCCAGAAACCCCAAAACCAATGAAATAACCCCATCCTTAATATTCTGTTCCTCTTGAACCACTCCTGGTATGAAAATCTGTATTAGTCAGGGTTCGCTAGAGGGACAGAACTAACTAATTAATTAATATTAAGCTAATTGATTAAACTAATTAATCAAACTAATTAACCTAATTAATATTAATTAATTAAACTAATTTAATTAAACTAATTAATTAAACAACAACCAGCCTCCTCCCCTAGCCCCAGCCCACACCTCACCCCTCACTGGGCTGCATGGATGCTCCAGAAGGCGCAGGCCTCGGGAGTCCCCAACTCGCACCCACCTCAGACGTCAGGCCGCACCCGGTGGCCACGGCCATCTGATTCCTGCCAAAGAGACTCTGGTTCACTTTGCTGCTGGTCAGGGAAGCAAGTGGACGCTGAATGTGCTCCAACTGTGGATGGCATCCTTGGCACATGGGCCCCCGCAGCTGCTGTCCCCACCTCTTGGTGAGGCCTCTGCCCAGGGGTCATCTTCAGACAGGACGGATTATGTGGACCTCTGCTGGAGGCCCAGGGCTCTCTCTGTGGCTTGCAGGACACGCAGCAGACACTGTCCTAGCTCAGATCAAGGGCATTAAGGTAGCACGCATGGCAGCATCAGAGCTTTCCTGGGTGCTTCATTCATTCACTTCATTCGTTCTCACTCCACTGACTGAGGAAAGCCCTGACGGGGCCAATCACTTCTTCCCATAGAAGCTGAGTCCCCCATTGGAGGGACAAGAAAAGCAAGTATCAAGGAAGCTGAGGCTGTGGGTCTCGGTGCTGGGGCAGCCCTGGCTGACACTGGTCACGTAGTCCCCTGAAGGAACGGCTGTCAGGCCACCTCTGGCAGGGCCCCGAGTGCTTGGTGGAGGGAAGACGAGCTGGTGGCAGTGGTAGCCAGCCTGGATTCACTGTGCTGGTGCAGGGCTCCCCCACCTCATTCGTTCAGTTTATTTAACAGATGACTCACCAGCATGTGCTGGGGGCCTGGGCTGGTCTGGGGCTGCAGGAATGTGCATCAGCTGGTCCTCGCCTCACGAGAACTCCAGGACGCAAGTGCTAGTGGTATCCTCGTTTCTCAGTGGGAGAAACTGAGGCACACAGAAGGAATGTGCCTCTGTCACTGAGCGGGACAAGGTTTGAACCGGACACTGTGCCACCTTGCTTGCACCTTCATCTTCATGTTCTTGCTGTTTCCTCATGCATAACTGGTGCTCC
Organism: Pan paniscus; assembly: GCF_029289425.2. Classification (NCBI taxonomy): domain Eukaryota; kingdom Metazoa; phylum Chordata; class Mammalia; order Primates; family Hominidae; genus Pan; species Pan paniscus. Next base: position 45,462,489 of record NC_073260.2, read on the forward strand.
CTTAATCTGATTGTTCTCTTTAAATGACAATGTTGTTCTTACTGAATAAATGTGTTTAAAGGTGATCTGGATCTTAGTTTTAAAAGCTGTGTGCAGTGGCTCACGCCTGTAATCCCAGCACTTTGAGAGGACCAGGCGGGTGGATCACCTGAAGTCAGGAGTTCGAGACCAGCCTGGCCAACATGGTGAAACCCTGTCTCTACTAGAAATACAAAAAATTAGCCAGGCATGGTGGCAGGTGCCTGTAATCCCAGCTACTTGGGGGACTGAGGCAGGAGAATCACTTGAGCCTGGGAGGCAGAGGTTGCAGTGAACCAAGATCGCTCCACTGCACTCCAGCCTGGGGGACAAGAGCGAAACTCCGTCTCAGAAAAAACAAACAAACACAAACAAACAAACAAAATAAGTAAATAAATAAAAATAAAAGCTCAGCATCACCTAGCAATTGTGGACGTAGTTAACTGGGGTCTGAATCCCATTGCAGAGTATTGTGCCTTCACTCTCCCAGGCACGGCTGGCCGGGGGGACCTGACTGGTCCAGTGAGGCAGTGATGGGCCTGTGAGCACAGTGAGACCACACTGGCACCAAACTCAGACTCAAGACTTAGCATGACTGGAAAGACAGAAAGTGCCTGGGGAGGGAGTGACTCCTGCTGGGGTGTGTTGTTGATTAGTGCCATGCTCACATCAGCTGAGACAGCCCGTGTAGCTCAAAGCCCTTGGGGTAGGCCTGGGTCAGCCTCACCTGCACACATCCCCGCTTTCCCCTAACCTGGGAGAAGCGAGGGGAGGACAGGAAGGGGTAGAGTAGTGGTCAGGGTGCTCCTCCAGCCCAGGCCTGGCTGGCAGAATGTGGCATCTCACAGGCTGTGTCAGGCATCAGCCGCAGCCGGCGCTGGTGCCAGAAGCCTCCTGAGAGCCCACACTGGATCCAGCAGGCTGAGAGGCACTTGTCCTGCAGGGCATGGAGAGGGAGGGGTGGCCTCCTATGGGCAGCACCTGTGCCCTGAGAGTGGGGCTGGGTGGGGTGGAGGCTGTGGTGGGCACAGAGCACGGTGGCCCCAGCCACCAGAACTAGGGTCTGAGAACATAGTCAAATTCTACATGCCACCCTGTCCTGCATCTTGGAGCCCAGGACAATGAAACCAGGGGTAGGAGAAAAAGGAACCAGACGTGCTCCCTGGTCTGCGTCCACTGCTGGCAGCTCTGCCGCCTCAGCAGAGGATGGCCACCACCTCTGCCCTGGGACTTGCCTGGGTGAGAGGGGCCTCCCCTCTCCGGGCAGGGTCTTCCTCGGATCTGCTCCTTTTTTTTTTTTCTTGAGATAGAGTCTCACTCTTGTTGCCCAGGCTGGAGTGCAGTGGTGCAATCTCAACTCACTGCAACCTCTGCCTCCCTGGTTCAAGCGATTCTCCTGCCTCAGCCTCCCAAGTAGCTGGGAATAAGGCACCCGCCACCAGGCCCAGCTAATTTCTGTATTTTTAGTAGAGACAGGCTTTCACCATATTGGCCAGGCTAGTCTCAAACTCCTAACCTCAGGTGATCCACCTGCCTCGGCCTCCCAAAGTGCTAGGATTATAGGTGTGAGCCAAGGATCTGCTCTTTCTTAATCACAGCAAGGTGGCGGCTGCAGGCCATCACAACACCAGGGCTGGCCAGAATGTGGCCCCTTGTTCTCTTGTCCCTGCTGTGGCCAGCCTCCTGCCAAAGGGGCTTCCTCAGGCACCAGCAGGCATTGTAGGGATGAAGGACATCACAGTCCCTCTGCAGGCAGGGTCACTGGCCTGGGGTGGACTCCGAGGTTTGCCCCTGGGTGATGAGAGAGGGCGAAGATTCAAACAGGATGTCTGCCCTCCTGTGGTCTCTCTCCTGTGGCAGACATGAGGCTCCCCACCAACACACACACCTCCCTGGCTCAACTTGGGTGCTACTGCGGCACAGCAAAGCTCTGCAAACACTGCTATTATCTCATATTATTATCTCCTCCATGGGTCAGGATCTGCTCAGGGTCTCATAAGGCAGCAATAAGGTGCCAGTCAGGCTGCGGTCTCACCTGGAGCTCTGCTAAGGAAGACCCACTTCTGAGCTTATTCAGGCTGTTGGCTGAGTTTACCTGCTTGCTCTGGGTCCTGGCCACGCGGGCCCTCTGTCGGCCGCTCACAACATGCAACTGGCTTCTTCAAGGCTGGCAGAACTTCTCTGACCTCAGGGAAGACCTCAGTCACTTTTTTTTTTCTCTTTGAGACAGAGTCTTGCTCTGTTGCCCGGGATGGAGTGCTCTGGTGCGATCTCAGCTCACTGCAACCTCTGCCTCTTGGGTTCAAGTCATTCTCCTGCCTCAGCCTCCCGAGTAGCTGGGATTATAGGCATGCGCCACCACGCCCAACTAATTTTTGTAGTTTTAGTAGAGATGGGGTTTCTCCATGTTGACCAGGCTGGTCTCGAACTCCTGACCTAAGGTGATCTGCCTGCCTCAGCCTCCCAAAGTGCTGGGATTACAGGCGTGAGCCACTGTGCCTGGCGCCAGTACCTCTTTTTTTTTTTTTTTTTTTTTTTTTTTTTTTTTTTTTTTTTTGAGACGGAGTCTCGCTCAGTCGCCCAGGCTGGAGTGCAGTGGCGCGATCTCGGCTCACTGCAAGCTCCGCCTCCCGGGTTCACGCCATTCTCCTGCCTCAGCCTCCCGAGTAGCTGGGACTACAGGCGCCCGCTACCACGCCCGGCTAATTTTTTGTATTTTTAGTAGAGACGGGGTTTCACCGTGTTAGCCAGGATGGTCTCGATCTCCTGACCTTGTGATCCGCCCGCCTCGGCCTCCCAAGCGCCAGTACCTCTTAAAGGGGTTGTCTCTTAAAGGGGTAGTCAGGCCCAGGACAATCTCCCTTTCGATCAATTCAAAGTCCACCAGTTAGGGACCTCAAAATCCTTTTTGCCATATCAGGTAGCACCATCAGGGCGATGCTATCCTATCACACTGATAGGTCCCCTATATTCAAAGGGATGGATTATGTAGGCCACAAACACTTTGATGGATGAATTTTGCTCTAATCTGTAATAGAAACATAAAATGGAAAGCCAGTAGACTTATAAATTAAGGTGGATTTTTAACAGCAAGTATGCAGATAGGATATGTTTTCTTCCCTTGTTTCAATATGTTGCTTATCATCTGGGGAAGGAGCAGGCAGAACTCAAAACAATGATAACAACCTTTTCTACCCATTTGGTTTGATGAGAAGAGAAGCAAACAAATAATTGGCAGGACTGTTGGGAACAGTTGTGTGGGTTGCACACTGCACAATCAAGAAGTGCTATTCTCAGCACAATGACACGCCTGGGAGTTACGTAGTCTGTAAATGGCAGTCCTGCTCTCCTAGACTGAGCCAGAATGGGATGGGTTGGGACCAGCACAGGGCCAACCTATGGAAGGAGCCCAGTACCATGGGTGTCCTGACCAGAACTGAGTCCACAGGGCCCTGCCCTTTGACTGGAGATGCCTTGCCTGCTGTTCGTGCTTGGGTAGGAACAGGGCTGCCTCCCAGGGCACTCCCTGGTCAGTGAGCTGTGTCTGCAGGGGATGGCTGCTCCAGTCCATCTTCTCCACTCAGAGCAGGATGAGGTGGGTAACAGTAAGTCCAGATCTGGACACAGTGAGCGTGGTGTGCCCGTGGTCACCCAGCTTGGGTGACCTTTGGGCAGCTGGAGCTATAGGTCTGTCTCAGTGGCAATCAGCAAGGGAAAGTAGGGGTTAAGTCAGAAGGTGAAGGACCCCAAAAAGGTCATTGTGATACTGTGGAGGGAGCACTGGTTCCAATCCCAGCTCCACCTCTCAGGCAAATGAGGTCACCCCTCTGTGCCTCAGTTTCCTTGTTAGTAAATTAAGGGTAAAATTGCCAGTCTCCTACAGTGGAAGACATAAGTTTAAATGAGATCATGTAACATGGGGCACAAGGCCTTGCACAGAGGGTGTGCTCTCTAGAAGACTGACTAGGGCTTTTCCAGGTTGGGGAGTGCAGTGGAACCCACAACTGTACTGAGAGACATCCCTTTTCAGTAGCAGGCCCAGAGAGCATCCCCATGGGCTTCAATACGGGGCACAGAGCTCAGCCTCTTAAGTCCCTGAAGGTCAGAAGTAGCTGGCTCTAAAAGTATCCAAACATTTAAAATCCAACCTGTGCTGTCTGGCCTGCTGAGCGCAACACCAACACCCCACAGTGGAAGCCATGAGCTCACTGTGTATGTCTGGAAGCTCCCCACCCCCGGGACTCAGGGCCTCCCGCACGCCTCTGCTCCATGGCATGCTCCCTCCTGCTGTGTCCACCACCTTCTGCGTGCTGTGTCTTTGCCACTGGCTGTGAGCACATTTGTACATCTCTGCATGGTTAAACTGCACTTCCCGTGGGCAGATAAGATGCCTTTTTCTTTGTATCTTCAGCAACCAGCAAGGTGTTTGATACATAGAGAGGGAAAGTAAATACTGGATTATTTTTCTTTTTTAAAAAAAAAATTTCCCTCAGCTTTACTGAAGTATAATTGGCAAATAAAAATTGTATATATGGCTGGGCATGGTGGCTCATACCTGTAATTCCAGCACTTTGGGAGGCCAAGGCAGGTAGATTGCTTGAGCTCAGGAGTTCTGGAGAACAGCTTGGGCAACATGGTGAAACCCTGTTTCTACCAAAAATACAAAAATTAGCTGGGCATGGTGTGTACCTGCAGTCCCAGATACTAGGGAGGTTGAGGTGGGAAGATTGCTTGAGCCCAGGAGGTGGGAGGATTGCTTGAGCGCAGGAGGTGGAGGTTGCAGTGAGCTGAGAGGGCACCAGTGGGCTCCAGCCTAGGTGACAGAGTCAGACCCTGTCTCAAAAAAAAAAAAAAAAAAAAAAAAAAAAAAAGGATGTATTCAGTGTGTACAATGTGATGTTTTGGTATATGTATATACTGTGATGATCACCATAATCAAGCTAATTAACATATCTATCGCCTTACATAGTTACCATTTTGGTGAGAACACTGAAAACCGACCCTTTCGGCACACTTCAAGCACACAATACATGATTGTTAACTATAGTCACCATGCTGTACGTAGATCCCCAGAATTTATCTTATAACTCAAAGTTTGTACCCTTTGACCGACATCTTCTCATTTCTCCCTCACATCCCGGCCCTAATAACCACCATTTCACTCTATTTCTATGATGTCAACTTTTTTAGATTCCACATACAAGTGAGATCATGCAGTCTTGTTTTCCTTTATAAGAGGAACGGTTCCGAGTGAGCATGGTTAAGACTCAATATGACCAGCAGAGGGCGCAAGAACCAAGGAAGATGCGGGGGCGGGGCGATAAGGCCTCCCTGTGAGCAAGATTTCCTGGAAACACTTCTAGCAAGCAACACATTTATAATCTCTATTTTTTCTGTCATATTCTTTCCCTTTGCCTAGTCCCTGCAAGATTTGTCACTTGGCAGCTGCAAAGGCTCAAGGCTTGGGAAACTCCCAGAAAATCAGAGCCACCGCCCCCTGTCCATCCACATTTCAACAGCTGGAGAGGATTTAGATGGAATTGCCAGGGGTTGGGAATGGCTGGCTGGGAAGAAGCACTCTCGCCGGGGGTGGCCTTCGCCCTTAAGGGGCTTCAAGCCTACGTCACTGGGCTCTCAGCAGTTCATTAGGCAGCCACTGAAGGGAGTGAGCGCCCTGTCTCCAGGGGTGTGCAAGGAGCTGGAAGGCAGGGTAAACTATTTCTACTCCAAAGGCTGTTGCAAGGATTAAGTGAGAGGGTGATTGTACGTTGTGCAATTCGGTGTCTGGGTATAGTATTAATAAGGGAAACATTTAAATTGTTGAGAACTCAGAAATGGGTGTAGGAAATGAGTCAGGTGATTCTGTGTTCCTAAGTCCCAAATACTGTTAAATTAATAGATGCTTTCCTGGAGAAAAGAATTTAAAAGAAAAAAATGTTAACATAAGGCAACATGTCTGATATGGAAGTGCAATATTTGTGCTATCAGAATAATTGAAACTGCACAAGAATTGGCAAACTGTGGCCCATTGCCTGTTTTTGTTTGGCCAGCAAACTGAGAATGGTTTTTACATATTTAAGTGGTTGAAAAAAAAATAAGAATCATATTTTGCGATGTGAAAATTAGATATAATTCAGGTTTTCATATCTATAAATAAAGTTGGTTGGAACACAGCCATACCCACTCATTTATGCATTATCTAGGGCTACTTTCACACTACAAAGACAGGGCTGAGTCACCACAACAGGGCCATGTGGCCTGCAAAGTCTAAAACATTTGCTTATATGGCCCTTTACAGAACAAGTTTTTCAATCCATGACCTAAGCTGTTAACACTAGCAAGGAGAAAGATTCATCTAAAAACCCCCTCTTGTTTTCTCATTTGGGAAAACTGAGGCTTGGACAGGAAATGGGCTTGCTCAAGGGCAGTAGCAGGAAGAGGTCTGCAAACCAGGGGTCCAGCTCATCTCGAGGTCCCCTGTGTGCTCTGCCTATCTGCAAATATGTGGAATTTGGCCATTTGGGAACTGGGCTTGTAAGCCCATTCCTGGCACCAAGAGGCAGGAACAAGGCAGAAAGTACAGATGTGACATGGGAGAGGGGGCCCAGGGAAGCCCAGTGCCTGTGGAGGTGGCACCAGCTCCTGTCCCATCCTCTTCGTGTGTCATCTTCAGTCAGTTCAAACCAGCAGGAGGCAGGAGGGCTGGCCTGGAGCCAGGGTACCAGAGGCTGATCCTGCCTGGCATCTGAGGGGTGGTATGGCTGTAGCCTCCTTTTCCCCACCTAGACCCCAGAACTCTTGCCTGTAAAAGAAGCACCATGCCCCCTGTTCCATCCCCTCCCAAGCAGCACCCAGTGGGAGGTGCAGCTGGAGGAGGCAGTACCCAGCCCCCTCTCCCTTCCAGTCCTGGCAGGGTGGTGGAGGGGGGAGGTGGCAGGTGAAGACAGGACTGGTAGCCACAGTAGAGTCCTGTGTCAGGAAGGACAGATGCAAGTGTGAGTCCCTGCTGGAACGTGGGCAGGCCAATGTGATCTGGCCTGGCCTCCCTGCCACCAGGAGACATTCTGGAGGAGATGCTGTGGTCCACCTCACCTGGCTAAGGGGCCAGGGCCCAGACTCCTTCCCCAATCCCAGGCCTAGCTCCCCAGGCTGCCCAAGCTGGAAAGAATTCCCCACCCCCTACACAGGCTATAGAACCCTCCAAGAGCTCTGTGCCTATTAAACGTATTAAATCTGCAGAGCGTCTGGCACCTGGTGGGCACACTGCGAGCATGAAGGCCTCTTCTCTTATTAGGAGGACGGGACTGTGGCTTGGCCGTCCTTCTGATGAAAAGGAACAGAAAGTGGGGGGAGCGGGAGCAGAAGAGGAGACAAGAGCGAGAGTGAACGAGCAACAAAAGAAAGAAGAGGGGTGGGGGGAGGACTAAAAAAAAAAAACAAAAGAAAGAGGAGGGGGAAATGGGTGGAAGAAGAGAAGAGAGGAAAAAAAAAGCAAATAAAGAAAGAAAAGGGGAAAAGAAAGAAAAGTCGAGTCGTTTCCGCGGGCGCCTCGCCGCGTTCTGGCCCGCACGAGCCGGTCGCTCTCTGGGGTCTCGGGCTCCGCACGTCGGGGAGGCTCCTCGAAAAGCCGGGTCTGCAGCTTCCAGGGGCTGTGACCAGCGCTTCATGGGCTCTGTGGGAGCCCGGGGTGGAAACCAGGTCTCGAGCTGCGGCCTGGCACCAGCCCGGATGGGGCAAGGGAGGGCCTGCGGAGTCGGTCCGCACCGACCCTGACTCTCCTCGGAAGGCCGAAGCTGCATGCTCGTGGGGATCAGTCCTGGGCCAAGGGAGCATTCTCGAAGGGTCCACACTCGCCGGGGGGAGAGCGCCTGTGCGGGTCGCAAACACCATCCCCGCCCGGCCTTGCAGTCCGCGCCCAGCAGCGCGGCCGTGCCCACAGAGCCCCGGCACCCAGACGGCTACTTCCTAGCTCTGGGTGTGGCCTCAGGCGCCGCTGGTTCGCGTAACTGGACTCGGATGCAAGGTCTCTGCGGGAGCCGCCGGGGCTGGCGAGCGGTGGGTGTGAAATGGAGGCGGGACCCGTCCAGGGCCTGGAGGGCTGGGAGCGGCGGGCTGGCGGCTCCGCGAGTCCAGGAGCATCGCCTCAGGTTCCTGGACCAAGAACCGGGTCATCTCCGGGTCACAGGAGCGAGTTATTTATTTCCTATCTAAGGATCTGTCTTTTATTTTTATTTATTATTTTGGTTAAGAGACGGGGTCTGGATCTGTTGCCCAGGCTTGTGCAGTGGGGCAATCATTGTTCACTGCAGCCTCGAACTGTTGGGCTCAAGGAATCCCCCTACCTCAACCTGCCTAGAAGCTGGGACTACAGGCGCTTGCCACCACGCTGGGCTGTTGGATGTATTTAAACTAACACTTCCATAGAAAATTAAACATTAAAAAAAATCAACAACAAAACTTACAAAACAAAAATAAAGTAGCGAATTCCAAAGGAACAAATTTGTAAATTGCTCCAAGAGGGGGAGCTTGGAAAGAGAGGGGGATGTGTCTAAAGGCGCTGTCACCCGAAACACAATTTGACCCCGAGCTTCTAGGGCTTTGAAATGACTCAAAACGAATGCCCACATTTGAGTTCGAAATTTTCATGAAAGAAAGGGTCACAGAGACTGGCTTCTCCAAAGAGAAAGCGAGTTGGTGGTCTCCAGGAGATAGTGACCTGTAAGCGTGGGGAGGGGGTAATTTTATAATTCCAAAATTTTCTGTTTTGAAACTAGAAAAGATGTTGCCAGTCTCGGCTGGGGGCAAAAGCAGGGCGAACGCCGCAGCCCACCCGGACAGGGCGTTCCGGGCGAGGTCCAGGCGGCCTCTGTCGGGCACAGCACACCTGCGGCCAAGGCCGGTGCCCCAGTCCCAACAGCACCACCAACGCCACCAACAGCCTGCTGGGCCAAGGACAATCAGAACCAAAGGTTTAAAAAAAAAAAAAAAAAAAGAAGAAAAAAGAAAAGAGGAAACGAGCTCCATTCCCGGCGCTCGCGACGCGTCCCCAGGGACGGACCGTGTGCTGGGTGGCTGGGCGCGCAAGGCTGCGCGGGGAGCAGAAGGCCGCGAGGTGGGGCGGCCCGGGGCCGCCTGGGCCCCTAGGGGCTGGACGTCAACCTCTTAGATAGAGGGCGTGGGACACCCCCGCAGGCGGCTGCTCGGACGACCGCATCCAGAGGTGAGCTGACCGTTCTGGAAGAAGCCTCCGCTCCACCGCGGCCCCAACTTCGTTTTGCCAATTAAGATGCAGACCCGCTGCAAGTGGGAGCGGAAACAAACTGCCCACGGCTGAGGCGGATGGAGGAGAGCCCAGCGCCCTCCAAGCGATGCACGATCCCCCTGCCGCTGGCTGCTGGCCGCTGAGCCTGCCCCGAGTGCTCCTTCCAGACTTAGCTTCCTCCTCTGTACAACGAACGGCTCCTGGACCCGTTCGCACGCGGAGCCATTTCACAATCCCGTCTGGGAGGCGCTGGAGTAGGAGAAGGGTGTGGGTGGAGGGGAGGTGGTTCTGGAACCTACACCTGAATGCTTAGGGGATTCGGTTGTGGGAATGAGGTGGTCCCCTCCCTGTCCCGCAGCCTCCAAAGGGGCTGTAGGGTCTGAGGGGCAGAACATGGGTGGGGAGGGGGCCGGTTCTGCGCTCCGAGGGCCCCTCATCCAGCGACCGGGCGGCGCCGAGGAACCCCTGCCGCTCGGAGCCCCTCGCCGCCCGGCTGCTAGGGAGGGCGGCTGGCCCGGGGCGCTGAGGTCACCTTTTCCACTGCGCCCGCCGCGAGCAGGACGGTTTCCGGGATTTTCGCGGCGGCGGCTAGAGGCCTCGGGAGGGGGTATGTCCCAGGCGTTGGGCTGGCAGCTGCGCCCCTGGGGTGGGGACTGCAATCCCAGACTGCACCCCACTGGGGAGGAGGCTTCCCCTCTCTGGGCCTCGGTGTCCTCGACAGGGAGGGGGTTCCCCTTCTCTGGGAGCCTCTTTTTTCGGCCGCCAACGCGGCAGTGCCTGAGCAGAGGAGGCCCCGCCGCCGCCGTTTTTGTGTAATTTTCGCCTAAAAGGGGTTTATCTGCTGGTTTGCCCTGGGGTCGGGCGACGGGGAGGCTGTGTCTGTCTAGAGCCGGGGGATCAGGGACAGACCTACGAGGGAGGTGTTTTGGGCGACCGGGGGCAGGACCCTGGCTCTCTCAGCCCCTGGAGCCAGCTGCGGTCTCCCAAAGTTCCCTAGGCGCTGGGCATTCTCCTTCCAGCCCTCAGGGCCTCATTCCCAAAGCCACCCTCTGCTCATGCTGCAGGGCTGGCCTGGGGCTGCAGGAAATGGTCCTGGCCAGAGTCCAAGGAGCTGGGGGTGCACACCTGTGGAATGGGGTGAGGGCTGGGCTGCACTACTCTTTTGACTCCCCAAAATCTAGAGATGAGGCCTCCATCCTGAAAATGACCCCCTTCCCCACAAGCTGACCAAGAAGCTACCCCAGGGGGATGGCTCATAGTAAAATAAGTTTAGTGACAGCTGATGAACAGTGTGATCCCCAAATCCTTGGATCTGGAATCTGGGGACCCATTTTGAGGATGTGAGACCCTCAGGTCTTGAGCATGGGGCAGAGATGGTTCAAATTTGGGTAGCTTCTGTTAGGGCCCAAATAACAGGGGATGGGACAGAGGCTAGCTGGGCCTACTCAGGGGAGAAACCACCACTAGGCTATGCCCTTAGGGAGATACAGAAGCCAGGGGATGAGGAAGGGGCAGGGGCCCTGCTAAGATGGGGGAGGTGAGGGAGGAAGCCAGGAAAAGGAGCTTGATATGGCTCTGTACAAGAAGCAATAGTAAACCAGCCCTACTCACTGGAGTCCCTGCACCAGGGCTGCCTCTTGCTGGGCCTCAGTTTCCCATCTGAAAAAGGAGATGGTTGGATTGAGTGATACTATTGCACTCATCTAGGGAGGGTTCTCTGAGTCTACCCATTGATAGGGGGAGCCTGACTGGGCTGCCCCAGCCTCCCAGGAGACACTGGCTTGTTTCTATTTGCCAGGTAGGATGTCAGTGGCTGCTTGGCCAACAGCGACAGGGCCAGCTTCCTGGTTTCTTGGTCTCTCAGGAGGAGGCCTGCTCAGTGTGGGATACTGTTGCTCTTAGTGCGCCCCTCTCCACCCTTTCCAAAGAACCATGTAGGCTCACAGCACCACTCTCCGAGGGAGTCTGAAGCAACTGGAGGCCATTGAGGCCACCTTCTTTCAGTCCCAATGGTAACTCTGAGTTCAGAAAGTCATGCAACAACTGGGAAGGAGAGACAGTGGGCTCTTGGGACTGGGATCTTACCAGAGTAAGGTAGTCTTTGTCCTCACTCCAGGCCCTACAGACAAAGGATCTGGGCCACTTCCTAGTCCCCACCTGCCCCCCACCCCCACTCCCGAGTCTGGGGCAGGTGCCAGAGACTGAGGGCCAGCCTGAAGGCCTCCCCACCGCAGGTGGAGCTGGAGAAAGGACTTCAACTTGGGTGGGGGGCATGGCTGTAGGTGTGGTAAGCCCTAGTTACCTGAGGTAAAGACTGAGGCCCCACATGGAGCTCACAGAGGAAGTCGGGGTGGCCCAGGACACCCCCAGTGCGTCAGGCGCTGACTGGCAATGGTGGATGGGGCTGGGAGGTAGGACCTGTGATTCCTGAGAAGGAGGAGGGCAGGTGCTCCTCCCCCAACCTTCTGGGGACACTTCTCCCCTCTTGTCTGGAGGAACTGTTTTCTCTCCAAACAGACCTAAGGGCTCCCAGGGTGCAGGACCCTCGGAGTGCAGGACCCCCTCACTGAGTTCTCACAGTCTCTCTGGAGCCAAAGGTCAGCATCTCCTCAGGACAGGTAAGGAAACAGGCCCAGAAAGGGTCAGTGGTTTCACCAGTAGTGGGAGGACCAAAAAGAGGAGTTCAGTGTAGGGTAGCTTTGGGGTTGTTCACTCCACGGCTTGGGCTTATACTCTTCTAAGGATGGAAAGAAAGATCTAGAGAAGATACTGCCAACTTCCTCCACCATGTTGGAGCCTTTGAGGCTCCGCAATGGAGCCAGGTCCCACCAGAGTTTGGTCTTTACATTCTCAGAGCACCCAGTGGCCCCCTGGCCCCAACTCCGCCCAGTAACAGTTTCTTGATGCTCCAAAGCTGGGAAAAGGCAAAGCTGCATCCTTCCCTTCTCCTCGAATCCTTTTCCTTTTCTAACTAGGGGGATGTAATCAGCCCACAGTCTTCTGGGGGCTGTCAAGGAGGATGTGTCCATGGATCACTTGAATTTCCAATTCAAGCAAATCTCGGCTGGAGAACATTTTTCTCTCAGGGCAGCCCGGAGAGAAATGAGGCCGTACATGGTAAACTGAGGCAGAGGTGGGAGGGGTGCACAGGTGCCGCTACCGCTCTGCCCCTTGCATCCCTGAACGCTGCCTCACCCTTGCCGGGTTGGTGGTGTTGAGCCCGGGACTGGAGGCTGGTCGAGACCACCTCCTTCCCAGCTGAGGAGCGCGGCCTTTGCCCCTCCTCCTCCCGACCTTTCCGGGGCTACCTAAAAGCCGATCAAGCCGCCAATTTTCTAGCTGTCCCCATTTCTTTACCGCCCCCTTCCTCTGCCCCGCCTGCCTCTGTGCCCTCCGTCACGTCACAGCCCGCTGGCTCTCACGCCTCTTTTGGTCTCTCTGCGCACATCTCGGTGGCGTCTCTGGTACCCTCACATCACTGTCTGGAATCTTGTTTGGCCCACGCCGTCTCCCTCTGCCCCTTCTCTCACCTGTGTCGTTTGATCCCTCCGACTCTCGTCTCTGGGGGTCTTGCCTCCCGAACTCTCCGGCTCTCTCCTTCCAGGGCGTGCGCTCCGCTCAGTCTCCCTCGGTCTCGGTCGGCCGGCCTCTTTCACGCGGCCCCCTCCTTTTTGGCCTCCCTTCCGCCTCCCTCCCTCCTGGGTCCCTCCCTCCGGCTCAGCCTAGGGGTTGGGGGCGGCGGCGCGGGGCGGGGCGGGGCGGGGCGGTGACGCGGGGCTGGCCGGGCAAGAGGCGCGGCGGCGCGGGGCGGGGGCGCAGTCCCGGGTTCGACCGGCCGAGCCCCGCGCGCCCCGCCCGCGCCCTGCGCCTCCGCCCGGCCGGCCGGCGGGGGAGGGGGCATGAGCCGGCGCCCGCGCGCCGCCCCGAGCTGCGGGCCGGCCTAGAGCCCCGCGCGGGCCCCGCGCCGGAGCCAAGCCGCCGCCGCCGCCGCCGCCAAACCGCGGGCGCAGCAGTGGGCGCCGCGATGCAGCGGCCGGGGGAGCCGGGCGCCGCGCGCTTCGGCCCGCCCGAGGGCTGCGCGGACCACCGGCCGCACCGCTATCGCAGCTTCATGATTGAGGAGATCCTCACGGAGCCACCCGGGCCCAAGGGCGCCGCGCCCGCAGCCGCCGCTGCCGCGGCGGGCGAGCTGCTGAAGTTCGGCGTGCAGGCGCTGCTGGCGGCGCGGCCCTTCCACAGCCACCTGGGTACGTGTGGCGGCCGCGGGGTCGCGGGCCGGGCTTGGCGGGAGACAGCGAGCTGAACCGCCGGGGCGCCCCGAGCCTCCTCCGGCCTCGAAGCAGCCCCGGGAAGCTGCTCTGGGAGCGCAGGTTCTGGGACCGTCTCTCGGAGCCCTCCAGGCGGGAGGCGGAGGGTGCAAGCTCCAGGCCTCACAGAAACCAGGCCTCGTGCCCGCGGGCCGCCCGGGGAGGGTGTTCGCTCTTTCCTTCACTGCTTCCATTCGGCCTCCAGCCCGGGGACCCCGAGTGAGCATCCCCAGTGCAGGCGCACTGCCAGGCTACGGACTCTCATGGGTGGAAGCGACCTCAGGCCACGGGCGCCTGGGCTTCGCCGCAGAGGGCTGGCCGGGAGTGGCCGCGGCTGCCCAACCCAGGGAAGTCGGACCTCTGGGGAGGAGGCCTGCGCTCCCGAGGGCTGGGTGCTGACGCGGGCCCAAGCCGGCCCGGAGTCCCCGGGAGCTCCAGCGGGCGAGGAACGCGGCCTTGGCCGCAGTGCGGACCTGCTTCGGCCTTGCCTTGGGGCCAGAGGCCTGACTTGTGAGCAGCTGCCTGGCTGGCCCTTCTGGTTTCAGGTCGGCTGGGCCTCTGCAGGGCTTGAACGGCCTGCGCAGACCTTTTCAGCTTCTGCCCTTTCTTCTAATTTGGCGGGGCCTGCTCTGCCCTGATGGTGCTGTCTCCATCGCACTCCACCCTCGTCTTGTCTTTCCCTATCTCGCTTTCCACCCGTCTGCCGGTCGGCCTCCCTCGCTTCTCTCATTGGGGTCGGCCTGCCTCCCATCTCCCACCTTTTCCCTACGGGTCCTCTGCCCCACATTTACCTGCGCCTTGCCCTGCCCTTTCCGACTCCAGCCCGGCTAGGACTCGCATCTCAGTGACAGGCCTGTCGGGGAAGGGAGGCTCCTACGCTGTAGCCGGGACCCCAGCCCTTCAAGTCGCCTTCCCTGCACCCCCCACCTCCTAGTCGGTGCTCCCTAGCCTGGAGACTGCAGGGCCAGCGCGCTCCTTGTAAGTCCAACTGGGACTCGGCCATTCGGCTACCTTTCATCTCCATCTGCTCTGTTGCTACTAATTCGTTTGAAGCGGGCACACAATCATTTTAGGACTGAAGAAAATGGAAACATCTGCATGGGGAAGCGTCTGAAAATAGAAAACGTGAACAATAATTTCCAGGTTCTCAGGGTACTTTGGAATTTCCGGGAAGCACCCAACTCCGGCCCAGATGACTCCTGGCCACCGCATGGCTGTTGTGCCACGCACGGAAGAGCAAATGTGCACGCTCCGTGCATGTTCTTTTTCTAACGCAGCAAGGCTGATTTGGTTGGAGCAAACGCCATCTTCTTAGGACCAGCTGCCGTTTTCTTTTTGGTTTCTACTTTCCCCGAAAGACAAGACACACTCCGAGTTTCTCGCAGCTGCAAACATGTTCATCAGGAACCCCGAGATCTCAGAGGCAGCTGAGGCCTGGGGAACTCCAGGACAGAACACGGACAGGGTCGAGGAGATACTCCCTCCCAAATCTGGGGAACGGCAACGTTGAGGAGGGTCTCCATCTGCGCCACCGGCGCCGAGCGGCAGGGCGTGGAGGTTTTGCGCTGGGAGGCACTGGCCAAGCGCGAGCACCCCCGCGGCACGTGGTGCGGCAGTCCCTGGGGCAGAGGAGCGCGGCCGTAGCTCACCCGGGTCCTCATTCTCTTTCTTCGCAGCCGTGCTGAAGGCCGAGCAGGCGGCGGTGTTCAAGTTCCCACTGGCGCCGCTGGGCTGTTCAGGGCTGAGCTCTGCGCTGCTGGCGGCAGGGCCTGGGCTGCCCGGCGCCGCGGGTGCGCCACACCTGCCGCTCGAGTTGCAGCTCCGCGGGAAGCTGGAGGCGGCAGGCCCTGGGGAGCCAGGCACCAAGGCCAAGAAGGGGCGTCGGAGCCGCACTGTGTTCACCGAGCTGCAGCTGATGGGCCTGGAGAAACGCTTCGAGAAGCAGAAGTACCTTTCCACGCCGGACAGGTAGGGCGGGACAAGGCTGGGGCCAGCGGGCTGTGGGAGTGTGGTCACTTGCCTTGCTGAGGGTGCGCCCTGCTCTTTCCAGAATAGATCTTGCTGAGTCCCTGGGCCTGAGCCAGTTGCAGGTGAAGACGTGGTACCAGAATCGGAGGATGAAGTGGAAGAAAATAGTGAGTGTGCCTGGTGGCTTCCCACCCCTCAGCTTCCTGGGCCATGCCCCGGTGCATGCAGAGCTGCTCTCCTCTTTCTCCCCACTGAGACTCTGCCCAACCCCCCGATTCCCTCGGTGCCTGGTACGCACCGGAATCCTCTCAGTTCTTTCTGCCCCTTGGGTAAGCCAACATTTCGTCCTTTCCCGCGGCACCTTCAGGCCTCCTGGCAGTCTTATGCTCCCCAGGCCGGGCCGCTCCCCAGGCGGCATTTGGACAAATGGCCGCCATTTCCCGGGACATTTCCCCACCATTTCCTCATATGGACCCTGCACTCCTTAGTCCTACCTGGGTTCAAGTCTCCTCGGGGGTCCCCAGTCCACGTGCTGGCTCACCCAGGTGCTGGCGGTCCCCCGTGCAGGTGCTGCAGGGCGGCGGCCTGGAGTCTCCCACCAAGCCCAAGGGGCGGCCCAAGAAGAACTCAATTCCAACGAGCGAGCAGCTTACTGAGCAGGAGCGCGCCAAGGATGCAGAGAAACCGGCGGAGGTGCCGGGCGAGCCCAGCGACAGGAGCCGCGAGGACTGAGGGCGGTATACGGTGCGGGGCCTGGGATGCCCGCGCCACCCGCAGCCCCCTCACTCGGCGGAAACCCGCGAGCCGGCCCTTCCGCGTCCAAGAAGTTTACTTCCTAAACCTTTTTATTATGATCTTGAATGCGGACAATTGGGGCCAAACGAGGAAGGACACAGACCCTAAAGCCAGACCCAGGTCCCAGCGCGCTTCTGGGCTCTAACCTGGGAGACTCGCATCCAGCGCGGCGGAAGCTACAGTCTCTACCCTGAGCTCCGTGGCGCAGAGCGCTCCACGCGCATTCACGCCCCGCTCCTCGCCTGCACCCCCACCCCGTCTGGGGCCTGCCCTCCCGGCCGGGGAGCCTCCAGGCACACACCCGCTTCTGGACGTCGGGGACCCAGCGGTTGGGCTCAGGCCACAACGGCCTGAGATTGCCCCGGGGCAACCCGTCGGCTCGGCCTGGAGGCCGGGTCCCCGATGTCGCTGGGGCCCCTACCCCCTCTTGCGAAGACGGTGACTTTTTTTCCAATAAAATATTTTATGACACAATCGGGCTCGGTGGAGCAGCTTCTGAATCCGCAGGGGGTGAGGGTGGGGGTGGGGGTGGGCTCGGCAAGATAAGCGGAACGCGGGCAGTTGCTTCTTAAACTTCCTTTCCTCCGGCTCTGTCGAAGGCAGCTGTGCTCTTCACCATCAAGCCCGGGCTAGGCACGGCGGGCGGCTCGGTGGCTGCAGGATCCTAGGAATCGCTTCCACTCTGGGCGTGAGGGGCCAGTCTGAACTCCACCTCCTCTCCCTTGCCAGCCAGAGAGTCGCTGGCAGGAGCGGTCTGGCCGCACCGCGGGTGCCCAAAGGAGCGGGAGCCAGAGGTCCGCCGCAGAGCTCGCTCCGGAAGTGGCCCGGACAGAGAGCCGCCTCGGTTGTTGTTTCGGTTTCCTGGGACTTGAAGGACCAGTTTGTGCGGTCCTTGAGATGGTCTTCACCAACCCTTTATGAGGCGGATGGGAAGTCGAGGACGCAAGGTTTGGACAGAGCCCCCCCACCAGCGCAGTAGCCCGCCCGCGGGTCCTTGCAGCAGCAATGGCTCCCCAGAGTTCTCACATTTTCCGCAGGATACTCAGGGCGGCGGCGCCTGGGCTGCTGAGTTCCACCTCCGGGCAGTGAGGGCACCTGGCCGACGGAGAAGGAGGACTCAGCTGACACCGGCCTAGGGAGGGTGGTCCCTTGCAGGGACACAGCTTGGTTGCATGTGCTCTCAGGTGCCCCCTTCTCATGGAGGTCTCAGTTGCCTTCCCGCAGTCCAGGCTGGGCTCAGGGCTGCCTGTGGGTTCTTGTCCTTGTGCTTCCTGAAGCTGGGGGTGGGGAGGATGCCCAGAGGTGGGGATGGAGCGATGACCACTTTACTGGTTAAAGCTCAGGAAGACTATGAAACTTGGCCATTCAGAGTTCCTGAAGCCAGGTCCTTCCAGACTCAAACAGGAAAAGAGATTTAGGTACAACAACAACAACAACAACAACAAAAGAGATTCAGGAACAAACAAACAAAAAACTCAGCTGCAGGCTTTGTGTTTCAGAATGTGAAAGTGACTTCTTCTGGCCCCCACCTATTGTGGCAACACCTTTCCTTTCAGATCTTGGCTTGATAGGCTCTTCCCAGAACCTGAGCTTGCACTTCCCCTGCTGGAACCTCAAGGCCGAAGGAATGAGGGGTGGGGGGGTGGCGGTGGGAGGGCGGCGTGGGGAGAGGAGAGGGAGACAGCAAGCACTTTCCGAAGGCTGCAGCCACTTTCCTCACCCCAGTCCTGCCAGGTGTGGGAAACCAGCTCTTGCTCACTCTGAGTTCTTAATTCAGCCTTGCAAACAGCTCCCAGACTACTCGCCTGCTTTTCCTGAGGAGCCAGAAAACCTACCCAACCTTGACCGCCTGGAATGAATGAATCATCAGTGTGTGACTGCCGCCCTTAATCCCTTCCAGCCTTGGGGTTACTCCTACGTCTTTCAACCTAGTGACCCTACAGTAACTTTCTTGCGCTGGTCCCAGCAGCCAAGTGACTTACGTGACTGCATTTAATCCTCTCCATTTGAAAGGACAGGAAGTGAAGGTCTGACTTCTGTGGAAAGGGAGGCCTGAGGGACCTGGTTTCCAGCTATGTCTCTACCATACAGAGTTGTGAAAGAAGGTAGAATGCACCTACACCAGTCAAGAGGGGAAAGGAGGGGGATCTGACCAGCATCAGTCACAGTTAGTTCAGGGCTCTCCGGTTTTACTAAATCCGAGGAAGGCAACCTTCAGCAGATTAGCTGCCCTGCGAATCTTTGGCATTTTCCCAAGGTGCCTCGCTGTTCTGGACCTAGTGGTCTTTGTAGGACCAGGGCTCTGAGGGGTGGGGGAGGGGGTCTGGCCAATCCGGAGTCAGAGCATAAGGGCCCCAATATTTCAGCGAGAACAGCCACCTCCCGGCACAGAGGGGAACTTGATGCGGGAACTCCGGTCCGGGGGTCACCTGTGGGTCAGTGGGGAAGTTGGGCCTCAAATGAGGGAGACCAGATTCCAGGCCCTGCAGTGCGGGAGGGGTGGAGTTGTTGTCGCTGCCTTCACCTCTGTGCTCCTTGCCGGGACAGGGAACACAGAGGCAGACCGAGTCCCCGAGACTGGGGAAGAGGAGAGGGCTGCACGCCATTGTGTTTGGGCAGCTCAGGGCTTCCTTGCTTGGTGGAACCCTTGAGACCCAACGGAAGCTGCAGGCCCGCTCCAGGGAGCTAAGGCGCAGAGGCAGACGATTGCCCGCCGGCCCGGAGACCCCGTGCTGACCTAGCCCACAAAGCTGCCACTCTAGGTAAAGGGCCGCATCCTGTCTTCCAAGGTGACACGGTCTGTCGGACTGCGCGTGCCCGACCGGAGCTACCTGGCGCCAGCCCTGCGTGCCACTGCGCCCCAGCCACGGAGCGCTGAGGTTGTCTCTCTGCCTGCAGGCAGCAGTCGCATCCTTCATTTCAGGCGCGGGACTTGAAGAAAAGGTCCCTTGGATCCCGTTCCTCTTCCCCTCTATGCACAAGTCTCTTCTCATCCCCAAAGTCCTGGGAAAAAAACCCAGATATGGCGTGGGCCCAGGCGGTGGCTGAGCTTCCCGGAGCCCGGGGGCCGCAGCCAGGGGAGGGAGAGGGCTCAGGAGTCTCGCGAGAGCTGTGGCCCTGCGGGAGTGGGGAGCGCCTGCGACCGCCTGGACCCTGGGGACGCGAAGGGCTGGGGGCGGAGAGAGGGCTGGGATTAGCCTGGCCGCAGCGTTCCCCCAGAGGCGCGAAGTTTGCGCTCAGTGTGCTTTGTTCAAGGTGGCCTGGGGAATGAGGGAGTCCTTGGGGAGGATTGTCAGAAGGGCCCCGGCCCGGGATGGGGGAGGGGGTCGCTTCTCCACTGGTGTGATCCTGGCCGGAGCAAGACGTTCTCCTGGTCAGTAGAAGGGGAGCTGGAGAGTCCCGGGAGAGAGAAGATTTGGGCGGCGCCCAGCTGGGCCCGGCACGCAGGAGGCGTGTGGGGAACGGAAGGCCACTTGCAGCTGGCTTGGATATTCCAGCTTACCGCGGGCTCCACGCACAGCCCCCGCAGCGCGAGGACAGTCGCAGGCGTAGTCGCGAGCGGGGGCGCCCCATCCCTCCCCCTGACTTTTCACCTAAAAAAAAAAAAAAGTTCCTCTGGCTTGCTCCCTTCCCTGTTCTGGATTCCCCTAGAGGGTCACTTGTGGGGACTAAGAAAGAAAAAAAAAAAGAAGCGCGGGTCCCAGCCCAAGTCGACAACAGCACAATCTGAAGTTTTTGTCCCCTGGAGCTGGAGGGCACTGTCTTACTGTGCCTACAGGGAAACCGAGCAGGGCCAGCTAGGAGTGGCCAAAATGTGGTCCTCTCAACCCCGAGTGAGCACCTTCACTCGGCCATCTCTCCCCATCTCCCTGGAGCTCCAGGGTCCGAGCAGAAACCTGGTACTGCCTTTGTTTTCAATTGCTCCCCTGCCTGATTTCCTTTCTACAGGTCAGGGAGCCTCTGCCCTAGAAATGACAGTACCGGAGAAGGAACGCAAAGGACATCCCCTGAGCCCACTTTGGGTTCCTGTGTCCACGGAGGAGACTAGCTGATGCTGGGAACCTCTGTCCCCTCTGTTCAGGCTGGGTTCCCCAGCGGTCCCACCTACAGCCCCCACCCTCCCTCCCAGCTCAGCCCGGGGCCAGATCTCCGAGCTGAAGGAAAACTTCTCAAATGCCACCTCCCCAACCCCACTGTAGGGAGGTAAGGGAGCTGGGACTCCTCGCTCCGCTGGGCGGGGCAGGAAGGTAATGGCAGCCGCGGGGCCAGCAGGTGCTGACTCTGGCTCAGCTCTCTACCTCTATTCTGGTCCCCCGGGCCACTCATAACTTCCTGCCCCAGGACTGTCAGAGGCCCCTCCAGGGAAGGGCCTTTCCTCTTGGGATCTCTCTGACTTTGGAAGGGGGACCCTCACTGGTGTGACTTCAGAAGTTCAATTTGTCTTAGCTCTTACACAGTAGTGTCCCTAGGTCTCGACTTTAAGACAGCATCTTCCCATTTCTGAAATCTGGGTTCCAAGACAGTTGAGATGGGGATGAGGGTCCCAGAGGCTGTGGGTGTCATGGATGCTCCATGTGACCTCCCGCCCACTCCCATGGGTGGACTGCCGAGGTTATTTAGCCATTCCAGTGGACAGTGGTGGCCCCTGGCCTCTCAGGCACCAACACTGGAGGGGAAGACCACGGAGGGGAGTCCTTCAGCTAGGCCAAGGAATTCACAGGGGAGGAGCAGCTTGGGGCGGGGCGGGGTGGGGGGTGGTTCTTCAGCAAGGCATAGAAATTCACAGGGGAAGAGCAGCTTAGAGGGTGTCCATTGAGAGAGGTGCCTCTGACCTCTCTCAAAGAAGGCTTCTCAAAGAAGTTTTAGGAATACCTCCACTGATGATTGATTGCGCTGATAGTTGCCGTTTTGATGTAAACTCAATAGTGATCTGTGGTTTTTTTTTTTTAAATCTATGTCCTAATAAGCCTAAAAGAGATATTTGAGTAAATATAAAATAAAAATTCCAGGTGATATGAGAGCAATGGGTTATGGCTTCATTCGCAATATTTAAACAACGTTTCTTTCTCAATGCTTCAGGAAATAATCGTGCATCTGACATCAGTGGCAGCATGGACTGGCTGATATGTATCAAGCTCTTATGTCAGCCCTTCATTCCTTTAACAAGCACTTATTGAGTATGGCAGACAATTCCTAGCGCTAGGGACAGAACCCCCCCCCCAATTTCTTCTGAATTACTTTATCGATCCAGGGACACCCCAGTAAGCTAGGTGCTCCTGCTCCCATTTTCCAGAAGATAAAGCTCACAGATGTTAGGCAACTTGCCCAGGAACACAAAGTCATTAGCAACGAATTGGATCTGATTTCAGCTTGGTTAGTCTCCACTGCCCCTCACTCAGCAGCCTCAAGGTCCAGCTTGGAGTGCCCCACATGCCTTAGAGTCTCCAAAGCCCCTGCCTGCCTGGAATAAGTCTCACTCATTTGTTCACCAATTTGTTCAACATGCCCTCTGCGTGCCAGACACTGTGCTGGGGAGGGGTGGACAGACGGTGAAGAAGCCACAATTAAATCCACAAGATGATTTCAGAGAGTGGTCGTTGTCATGTGGAAAATGCAGCAGGTGATAGAAGATGAGTGGGGTGGGGGCTTTAGTCAGGGTGGTCTGGGAAGATTGGTCTCAGGAAGTGACCCTTCAGTGGAGACCTGAGTGACCAGGAGGAAGGGGCTGTGTTGTGAAAAGCGCCTGGGGATGAGCGAAACCAAGTGCAAGGTCCGGAGGCGGTTATGAGCCTAGCGGAGGGAGGTGGTGCAGTGGGAGGCCAGGGTGTCCGGAACGAGCAAGGAGAGGTGGAAGAGTGGGAGAGAGCAGGCAAGGACGTGGGCCCAGGTGCCACTTGGAAGCGCTGGGAGCAGGCAGCGTCTTGCTCTTGCGCCTTGGCCCGGGAGAGCCCCTGACAGCCGCCCCAAGTCCGCCCTGCCGAACGCAACTCCGCCCGCACGCGCTGCCGCCCCAGCCCCCGCGGCAGCTCCGCCTCCACCAGGCAATTTGCTTTTTTTCTCCTTTTTCATAAGGATGCAATTTTCTGCGTGCTTTAAGGACATTAGAAGGGCGTTTGACTGACGCGCCATGCGAAACGCATTAGCGAGGCTCGTGCTGCGCACGGCAGGCGGCGCCGCCCGTGCAAGGGGCAGGTGGAGGCCGAGGTAGGGGAGGACACGCAGAGGGACTCGACCCCGAGGGAGTTGGGACCGAGACACGGGGTAAGAAATGCAGAAAGGAGAGACAGAGGTGGAAGACAGCGGCAGTGTCTAAGAGAAGGGGAAACAGGGAAGTGTGTGTGAGAGAGTGGGGGTGGGGAGGCACAGAAACGGCGGAAAGGGAGGGGAAGAAATGGAGAGACAGGCTGGAGAAAGGAAAGGGAAAGAGCAGATAGGAGAAGAAGGTGGAAAAGTTGGGGTGAGGAAAGAGTTACTGAAGGAAGGCAGCCCAGCTGTCCCGCAGACCACCATGTGACCTTGAGCACAGAAACGGGCGAGTTCCCTGCCTGATAGTGGAGAAAATGGAAAGTGACAGAAAACTTCCTCCTTGTGTTTCTGCTTTTCGAATGAGCCAACTCCCTCCTTCCCCAGGGCACTCGCACATGCTGTTCCTCAGTCTGCAATGCTCTTCCCTGTGCTCCCGGTTGCCAGGGTCTGTCTCCTTCTTCCGTCCTGGGCTCCAAAGGGTCGTTGCGCAGAACAGGGCTGCTCCGACCCTGACTCACACTGCAGTGCGCTCTGGCACTCACCACCACTCACAATGCCTTGTGTATCTACCTGGGATCTATCTTTGGGGCAAGGTCTCTCACAGCTCCTGTCCACCTAGCATTCCCCTGCACTTTAAAGAACTTACTCTGCAAATGCTCCGACACCGCTCCCGCCCCCCAACCTCAGAGTCAGGAGGATGCTGGCTGAGTGGTTCTTTTTTTTCCCCCAGGGGTATCTGTAGGAGTCCCTCCTCCTGTCTGAACGGTGGCTGGTGGCTGAGTGTGGGCGGGGGAAGGTCTGGAGGGGTTTGGGCTGGTCCTGCAGTCAGGATTTGGGAATGGTCCAGGGGTCCATGTGGGGATGTGGTGCAGGAGCACCAAGTGGCATCGTTTCCCAGCCCTGGAGCCTGAAGGGAGCCCAGGCCCTCTCCAAGCAGAGGCAGGGATAGAAGCCAGCTTGCACTGGGGACCAGCTATGTGTGCCAGGCCCAGGATGGGGCCTCTCCACCCCCACCTCCACCATTTTGGAAGCATTGATGTTGGGCATGGCCGTGGCTAATCCCAGTGTGGTTAATCCTAAAAACCTCTTGAGATAGAGAGGGTGAAATCTGTTTCTCAGATGAGAAAACTGAGGCTTAGAAAAGGGTCTCACACCTAGTGAATGGCAAGCAGAGCTGGGGTGTAATTCAGCCCAAAGTAACTTGATGAGCTAGTCCTGTACCTTCAGCCCTGAGAAGATTCCCAGAGAAGGCTTAGCTGGCTGAACTGCGTTGCAATTCATTCCAGAATACAGCTGTTCTGAGTTCAATCAGTGAAGGCCCCGAATACAAGCACAGCTGAGCCATGGGGCAGCCTAGAACTGTAGTTAAGACCCAGGGCTTCATCATTTGTTAGCTGTGTGATCTTCGGCAAGTTACCTGTCTTCTCTGTGCCTCAGTATCCCCCTCTTTAAAATAGGAACCGATAACATGATCTCATGTCCTCATTAGGTGCCTGGACATGCAATGAGTGGGATTTCCTCCCAAAAGATTTTTGGAATAAATGTGAGGGTATAACTTGGTGTTCGCGTACTGTCCCTGGAGCTGATGGGAGCTGCTAGGATGGAGCAGCTCACAGAACTGCAGGGGGCACCCCTGTTCTGGGCAAGGGGACAGGGCTGGCTCTCTGCAGGCCTTTGCTGCTCCTTTCTCCTTGTGGGCTGATGATGGACTATTGTCAAGGAGAGAGCCTGGGCTTTGGAGGCAAGTTTGTGCTGGGGTCCCTGAGGGTCTGGCATAATTCCCTTCCATTGTCTTCATGGCACTTACACGAGGGCAGTCCTCGGGAGCTGCCCATCTCTCCCACCAGCATGTCTGCTCCGGAAGGGCAGAGACCCTGCCTGTCGTGCACCCCAGTTCCTGGACAGTGCTGGGATGTGGCAAGTGCACAGCAAAGATCTGTGGACCGGATGAATGAATGTCCTGCTGCCCTGACACTTACACACTGGGAGGTCCCGGCCAAACTCTCACTGTCTGGTTATGACCCATGTGTGAAGATCTCATATGACAATAGTTAGCTTAGCCTTCCCTGTCACAGCCAGTGGAATGCAACGCCCTCTCCTCCCCTGCCTGCTGGTGGTAAACTGAGGCAGGGGCAGGGGCAGGGTGATTGACAGTCCCTTGGCAGCATGGGTGTCACCCTAGGGGTGCTCCACTCTTGGGGCTCCTCAGGGTCTCACAGGTCAGGCTATGTCATTCCTACACTGATGCTTCAGCAGCTCTCAGTCAAACCCGTCAGGCCCTGCAGTGAATGAATGAACAAATGAACGAATGAGTGATGGCCCAGTTCTTTCAGCTATAAGCTCTGGCTTTGAGTTGGCTCAGGACTTCGGCTGCCACCAAAGCCTGCCCTTGCAGCAGCCTGAAAGTGCCAAGAAATTCACCCCTTCCACCCTTGAAAGTGGTCCTCAACCAGGGGTGGGCGAGAGTTTGTGGATAGACACCCGTCTCACCCCCAGATAGATGATGCTGAGGGGTGCTGTCCACACTGGCTCCCAGAGTTCCCCTGCAAGGTCAAGCTCCAGCTGCCCCTGGGTTGATTTGCTGGACCCCACACCCTTTGTCAGCTGTGTGGTGTTGGTCTTGTCCTGTGTAACATGAGTGGATGGGCAAGCTCCATAGAGGGCCACTGTGAGGAGGGGAAACCATGAAAGCAGCTCCCCTCATGTCTCCGAACTGTTGTGGCTCTGGGTAGGCTTTTATCTGAACAACAGGATAGCTGCAAAACGAGGTTTAAGACCAGCTAAGAGTAGAGACTTTCAGAGGACCCTGCCCAGCTCAGAGCTTCTGGAATCCTCACGTTCCCCTTCAAGCAGCCACTGGCTTTGCGTCAATCATGCAGCAGCCTCCCTGGTGTGTAACAGGGAGGAGGAGGAGGAAGGAAGAGGGAAAGAAAGGAGGAGGAAGCAAGGAGGATCGCACACTGTCTGATGCCCGGTCTGTGTAATGCTGGCAGCGGCTATTCAGAGGCTGGGATGGCTGCCTGCATTTCCTGATCTTCAAGGAGACCTTGGACATCCTGTGAACATAAAAAAGCAGAATCCCTTCTAAAGAAGGGACAGCGTGCTTCATTGTGAAGGGGCCCCGCTGGGCAGCTCAGCGGGTTCTTGGAGGCCCAGTCCACATGGAGCTCCTGTGCTCTTGCTGATGGGGGATGCGCAAGGCCGGAGAAAGAGGAGGAGGAGGAGGAGGAGGAGGAGGAGGAGGAGGCGGTGGCAGCGGCAGCAGAAACCAGCATCATAGGCAGGGAGTGAGTGGGGCTGTGGGAGAAGCGCAAGTGTGGATGCCCTTTACATATCATTTATTTGTTCATTCATTCATGTATTCATTTCCTCATTCACTTATTTGATCTTACAATAAGAAGTTATATGTGCCTTATTTGTACACCCATGTTCGTAGCAGCATGATTCACAATAGCCAAAGGGTGGAAGCATCTTGAGTGTCTATCAACGGAAGAATTGAGAAACAAAATGTGCTCTGTACACACAATGGAATGTTATTCAGACTTAAAAAGGAAGGAAGTTCTGACCCATGCTACAACGTGGACGAAACTTGAGGACATTATGCTAAGTGAAATAAGGCAGTCAGCAAAGGGCAAATACTGTGTGATTCCAGTTATATGAAGTCCCTACAGTCATCAAAGTCATAGAGGCAGAAAGTAGAACGGGGGTGCCAGGGTTTAGGTGGCTTTGGACAATCTCGCTTCTCCCCCTTTACTCACCTGTAGACCTCAAGAATAACTGTAGAATGTGCTGTGGATATGACACCCATAGAGAGGGACGGCTGGGGCAGCCCTGGCTCTGTTCCAGTTCCCCCCATAGAAGCAGGATGTCCTTCAATGGTTTAGCCAGCAAGCCTCTTTGCTCCATGGTCTAAAACCCAACCCAAGACCTGCTTTCCAGGACCCTTCAGCTGGGGTGCAAGTGGGGCACACATGAATGAACAAGACAGGGGATCCCAGGCTTCCATTGTCCCTTGCTACCTACTGTAAGGAACAAACCCACTTCATGTAACCTGTTGGGTGCCTGGGTGTTCTCTCATTGGACTCTGACAATTTGCTAGCCAGTGCACAGTGAGCCTACTCTGGGGCTGGAGGAGGGGCAATGGGGAATTCGTGTTGAAGGGGGACAGATTTTCAGTTTTACAAGATGGAAAGAGTTACACAGATGGATGATGATGATGGTTGCACAACAATGTGACTGTACTTAAAACCACTGAACTCTTAAAAATAGTCACAATGGTAAATTTTATGTTATGCATATTTTACCACAACTGAAAAGTTACTGTGCCTTCTTTGGACAAGATTCTGGGCTTGGCCCATTCCCTCAGAGAGCATGCATTCCCTCACCTTCTGCATCATTTACTCTGAGCTGATGACTGCTTTCTTCACTTGTTAGTACATTCAGTGAACACAGCTGGGCATCTGATGATTCTAGGACACAGCTGACAGCAGGACAGACAAGACCCCACCCTTGGAGCCACATCTAGTTGTGGGGACAGTGAACAAAATTAGTAAGTAAAGATGTAATAGGTCACAAAATGGAAGCGCTTTGGTGAAAATAAACCAAGGAAGAGGAACGGGTGCACAATCCGACAGGCCTCACGGAGGTGGTGGTGACACGGGAGCAAGCGAGAAGTGGGAGGGGAGGAGCACAGCAGGCACAAGGGCCCGGCCAGTGCGGCAAGAGTTTGTGGGGCAGGCTTGGGCCTAGCTTTTCCTTGGAGAGGGGGTCTGACGGAGGTTTGAGGGTTCCTCTTGCTGTGTCTGGGGGTGGGAGGAGGGTCTAGGCAGGGAGCCGTGGGAATTACTGCCACCATCCAGATGAGAAATGATGGGGCTGGATCAGATGTGGCAAAGGTGGACAGAGGTGGGATTCAGGTGCATCTTGAGGAGCGCTCAGTTGCTGCTGCTGAGCTGGAGGAGCATTAATGTGAGGCCTGAGCTGTGGCAGGTGGGAAGGACCCTGGGGAGTAGAGGTGGGAAGTGGTGCCAGCCACTGGCAGTTCCCTGCTGGCTGCCCTCCAGGCAGCTGGGACTTGATGTCTGTGATTAGGCATGGGCAAGGAACAGGGTTGGGGACTCACAGAGAAGAGGAGCAGCTCATTTGATCGAGGAGGAAAGCGTGCGTCCTGGTAGGAGGACCAAGGTGGGCTTCAGGAGAGGTCCCAGGTCCCATGACAGGAGCAAGGGTAGGCTGGGGACAGTCCCCCCATGGAGTTCTGGGAAACAACCTCCGGGGCTGTTCTCCTAGGGAAGCTGGTGCCGGCAAAGAAAAGCTTTCTCCTAGCGTCAGCTGCCAGAGATGTCTGTCAGGGGGTAAGTTCCCCATCACACGAGGTGTGTGATTCAAGAGGGGCGGTCACAAGACAGCTGCAGCAAGTGGGCAGCGCTAGCCCTTAGAGTTGTTTCCTAAATGAGACGGAAGCCAAGGGTGAGTGGGTGAGACCCAAAGCACCATTTCCGTGCCTTTGCCCAAACCTCAGGGCCACCGTCTCTGCCCGAGTGTCTGAGCTGGTGGACAGCATGGAAAATAGAAGGGAGGACTCAGGCTGGATGCTCATGGCACTATATACCTTGCTCTTCTACGTAGTACCTGGGTATAAGCCAGGCTCAGTGTCCCACTCCTGGAAAGGCCAGCCTTCAGGACTACATCGTAGGGGTCCCATTGTGTCTGGAGCTGGTTCCTTCCGGTGGGTTTGTGGTATGGCTGACTTCACGAATGAAGCCGCACACCTTCACGGTGAGTATTACAGCTCTTAAAGATGGCACGGATCCAAAGAGCAGCAGTAGCAAGGGTTATTGTGAAGAGCAAAAGAATAAAGCTTCCACAGCACGGAGCAGGACCGGAACAGGTTGCCGCTGGTGGCTGGGAGGTGGCCAGCTTTTATTCCCTTATTTGTCCCTGCCCATGTTCCGTTTCTGTCCTATCAGAATGCCCTTTTTTCAATCCTCCCTTTTAGGGAGGCTACTTTTAGGATCCTGCTGATTGGTGCATTTTACAGAGCGCTGATTGGTGCGTTTTTACAGAGTGCTGATTGGTGCATTTTGCAATCCTCTTGTAAGATAGTAAAGTTCTCCAAGTCCCCACTCGACCCAGGAAGTCCAGCTGGCGTCACCTCTCACCATCCATGGCCTGGCCCCTCTCTTCTGGGGTTCCTTGTCTGCAGGACAAGCCCCTGTTTCTGGATGTCTTCACCACAAAGTGCTGCTTGTGATTTTTTTTTTAAAACAGTCTCTGTGAGTTATTCATGCATTTAAAATTATTTTAATCTATTTTACACGCTATATAAATGGGGTTGTATGTGTTTCCTTTTTATTAAAGGTGTCTTATTTAGGCTGCTTGTAATATGACCAGGAGGCTGTCTGCTGAGGCCCGGGATTTTTGTGGGGCTGTGTAGTGGTCCACAGCATGGAGGGCAGCTCTGCCTATGGGATGCTGTTAGTACCTCGCCTGGTGGCCTTGGCACACCTCCCGTCTGTGGTGCTGCAGCCTCTGGGGCCTGGATGTGTGGGCTGCAGGTCTCCTGCACACGGTGGCATGAGATGCTTGCCTGCCCAGGTGGTCACTGCCAAGGCCCCAGGGAAGGAGCTGGTCAGATAAGAAATGTTGTCAGGACATGGTCTAGACACTTGATGGACACAGTGGAAGACCAGGCAGCCCAGGTCCTGTCCCCATGGGGCTGGCTTGATTTGCTGCATTTTTGAGAAGCTGTGAAGTGCCTGGTTTGTGCGGGGGACACACAGAGGGGTGAGAGCCAGCCCTGCCTCCATCAGCTCCTATCTGTGGGGAGGTAGACTCTGCCTTTCTTTCTTTTTCTTTTTCTTTCTTTTTTCTGAGTCTTGCTCTGTCGCCAGGCTGGAGTGCAGTGGCGCGATCTTGGCTCACTGCAACCTCTGCCTCCCAGGTTCAAGTAATTCTCCTGCCTCAGCCTCCTGAGTAGCAGGGACTATAGGCATGCACCACCACACCCAGCTAATTTTTGTATTTTTAGTAGAGACGGAGTTTCACCATGTCAGCCCGGATGGTCTGATCTCCTGACTTTGTGATCCGCCTGCCTCGGCCTCCCAAAGTGCTGGGATTACAGGCGTGAGCCACCGCGCCGAGCCAGACCCTGCCTTTCTTTTGGCTCTCCTGAAGGCCCCCTCCCCTCTCTACTGCTTCTGCCTCCCCTTCTGCTCAAGACCCCCAGCCACACTGACCTCTTGGCTATTCCTCCAACATCTGCCCTAGGGCCTTAGCTCATGCTCTTCCATCTGCCTGGACTCTCCTCCTCCGGACTTGCCCACAGTCCTCTCCCTCTGGCCTCTCACAAGCCGCTCAGGTACCCAGATACTGTCTCCTTAGTGAGCACCCCATTATAGCCCCAGCCCAGAACCCCTAGTCTGGCCCACCCCCTCTCCCCACTCACTGCTCCAGTGTGCTCCGCAGCTTGTATCCCTATTGGGCACACATCCGCTGTCCTTATTTTGTCTTTACGTCTCTCTTCCTCCAGAATGCAATCTCCCAGCACTTTAGTCTCTTTTATCATGTGTGTCCTGAGCTCTCAGGACAGTGATGGGCACATAGGAGGTTCTTGATAAGTACTTGTGGAATGAGTGATGAATGTGCTGACGGATTAAGTAACATCTTTAGGTCAATCTATCGTATGCATTTCAGTAAGGTCTGTGCCCAGACCTGCCTGGTGGAACTGCTGGGTCATAGCATACGCATAGGTTCAGCTTTCCTGGATCAAACAGTTCTCCAAAGTGACAACACCATCTTATCCTCCTCCTGGGAGAATCCTTAGTGCTCTACGTCCTCCTCAACACTGGGCATAGTCAGTCTCTTTCATTGTAACTTATCTGGTGGGTGTGTAGTGCTAGCTTGCTGGGATTTTAATTTGCATTAGCACCTTTTCATATATGTAGTGCCACGTGGATATCCTCTCTTGTGAAATGATTATTCAAGACTTTCCACTGGGTGTGGTGGGTCACACCTGCACTCCCAGCACTTTGGGGGGCCAAGGTGGGAGGACCACTTGAGGTTAGGAGTTTGAGACCAGCCTGGGCAACATAGTCTCTACTATGTTTTGTCTCTACAAAAAGTACAAAATTAGCCAGGTGTGGTGGCATGCACCTGTGGTCCCAGCTACTCAGGAGGCTGGGAGGGCAGGATTGCTTGAGACCAGGAGGTCAAAGCTGCAGTGAGCTGTGATTGTGTCACTGCACTCCAGCCTGGGCAGCAGAGTGAGACCCTGTCTCAAAATGAAAGACTTTTGTCCATTTTTCTACTGAGGTACCTATTTTCTTCTTATTAACTTGTAAAAGTCTTTATGTATTAGGCACAAAAGCCTCTGTCACTGCATGGGTTGCAGTAAGAACATAGTCACGTGACACTAAGTCCACACCACCCTCCCTCCCTGCACACTTGTCTGGAGCTGGGTGTGCATGTGCAAGTCAGTTCTTCAGGCACCCTCAGTCCTGGGAAACCTTAACTGTGAGTACTCCACCTCAATTCAAGCTGTTCATTCAGCTGGTGCTGAACTGAGGGAACAAGTGGTCCATTTCCAAGTTGCAATAAAGACAGGCTGGGTCAGCCTGGGCTTCTCATGGGCTGTACTGGCAGTCTTGGGCGTGACTCTTTCCTGAGGGTGATTTTGGCTCTGAGTGTCCATCTTAGAAGTAGACACTGTGTGGGAAGTGGCCACACCACTGGGTCTCAAAGGAACATGCTTACTTCAGTCTCTGGTGCTTCACTCACAGCATACCCCTATCCCCCCTTGGCCAACCACATCATTGACACATTGCTGAAATGCCTGCCTGGCCTCTAGGCCTGGTGAACTCCTGCTTCCCTTTCAAGATTCAGTGTAGAAACTGCCTCCTCCAGGAAGCACTCCAAGCCCTTCTGAGGATGAAGTAGGAGCCTCCTCTGTCAGACTGACTGGCTATCTGGCTGGCTGACTGACTGACTATTTGAGTGACTGACGGACTCGCTGACTGACTGACTGACTGGCTGGCTGACTGGCTGACTAGCTGACTGACTGACTATTTGAGTGACTGACTGGCTGACTGACTGGTTGACTGGCTGACTGGCTGACTGACTGGCTGGCTGACTGGCTGACTGAGTGACTGGCTGACTGGCTGACTGACTGGCTGACTGACTGACTAACTGACTTACTGACTATCTGACCGACTAACTGACTATCTGACTGTCTATCTGTATGACTGACTGATTATCTGACTGACTGGCTGGCTGGCTGACTGACTGAGTGACTATCTATTACTTCATGTTTCTCCTTAAACCCATTCACTGTTTTTTAGGTTGGTAGATCTCTCCATTTATTTTAAAGTAATAACCATAATTTCTTCTTTCCATATTTCTGAATTTTCTAATTTTTAAAAACTAGACTTTATTGTTTAGAGTAGTTTCAGGTTCACAGCAGAACTGAAGGAAAGTGCAGCAAGTTCTCCTATACCCCTCCCCACGCATGCACGGCCTTCCCCATAATCAGCATCCCCCACCAGAGTGGGGTATCGGCTGCGACTGATGAACCTACATTAATGCACAGCGATACCCAGGGTCCCCAGCGGATGTTAGGGTTCTCTGTTGGTGCTATATACTCTGTGTGTTTGGACAAATGTCTAATGCCATGTATCCACCACTATAGAATCCCACAGAGTAGACTTACTGCCCTCAACACCACCTGTGCTTGATCTATTCATCCTCCCTTCCCCCAAACCCTGGCAACCACTGATCTTTTTACTGCTCCAGGGTTTTGCCTTTTCCAGAATGTCCTATAGTTGGAATCACACAGCATGTATCCTTTTCAGATTGGCTTCTTCACTTGGTGATATGCATGTAAAGTTCCTCCCTGTCTTCTCAGTACTTGCAGCCCCTTTCTTTTTAGCAATGGATACTATTCCATTGTCTGGATGTCCCACAGTTTGTTTATCCATGAGCCTATCCATAGGCATCTTGGTTGCTTCCCAGTTTTGGCAATTATTATGGATAAAGCTGCCATCAGCATCCATGCGCAGGTTTTCATGTGGACATACATTTTTCAACTCCTTTGGGTAAATACCCAGGAGTGTAATTGCTGGATTATATAGTCAGAGTATGTTTAGTTTTATAAGATGTAAATAAACTGTTTTTTAAAAAAGAAAGACTATATCACGGCAATAAGTGGAAAACCAGTATCATCTTGCCGTACGTAGAAAGTAAGTTTAAGAAAAGAATACAATAAAAGAAAAAAGCTCATCAACTTCTGGCTAAACCATGATCTTCCAGAGTCAGAAGACTTAGATCCTGAGGGCTGCTCTCTCTCTATTCAAAAGGGCACCAGCAGGTGTTGGAAGGTATGCCAGGTTTCTAATGCAGTGGCAGAGGATGAAACAAAGTGTATGGATGACCCCTAACCATCCGCTCTCCACCTAAGTGCCCCAGGGGCCTGCACGCCACTCTTGGGACTTGAGGCCAGGCCAAGCATTTCAGGCCCGAGGATGGTGGTGGGCGATGCAGAGAGACTCAGCTTCCCATGCCCTGGTGCTTTCTCCTCCTCCTGGTGGGCACAGGGCCCAGCATCTAGAGCCCATCTGTGCCCTCCTCCCTATGCTGTGCCCTCCTCCCTATGCTGCATCTCCTGCCGTCCAGCAGCTCCCGCCCAATGGCACTGAACCAGAATGGCAAAATGGATCCTTTGCTTTATTTTTAATTAAAAAGTCAAGCGTCTGTTGATTCAATAAAGACTAAAATAAAATTTACCTGAAATCCCAGCCCCCTCTGTGAGTCTCTCCAATTCCTCTCCTATCAAGACTGCTAGCCACAGGGATTTGGGGTGTGTCCTTCCATACAGGTTTGAAGCTCAGAGACTCTCACCTTTCTCCTGTACTTTTAAAATCGATCATCTCTCTACTTCCCTTTGTCTCCCTATCCTACTACCTTGTGTGTTACCACTGGGTGTACTAACTGCTGAGCTGCACGCAGGACAGCCATGCATAGTTTTGTGGGTCCAGCACTGCCCAAGGCTGACAACTGTGCGGTGAGTGGGGCTGAAATCTGGCCTGCGTTTCACTGGCTGAACTGCAAGTACTGGGTCTAGACTGCATTCTCCTCCCACAAGAGGAATCTTCTATTTTTCCTAAAAACTGCCTGCAGATAGGCAGAGGCACTCATGGATGTGTTGTTTTGCCTTCGGTCTGTGGGCTCCAATCAGCTGAAGCAAAGTACTGGCCATCCGGCCCTGGGCCCTGTATCTCTCCTTTATCCGCGTTCCCCCTCCTACACATGACTGTTCTGATGTATTTAGGGGGTTTGCTTTTATGTTCTTATGAAGTGTGTATCACTGTTTGGATGTTCAAGACAGTGCCTGGCTAATAGAGGCACTCTGTAAATGTTTGTTCAAGGAAATGAATGAATAAGATGAGTTTTTAACGTAGACCATTGAAATTGTGCTGTTACCATGCCTCCTTCTGCATCTTGCTTTTTGCACACCGCACTGTGGTTTTTCACAGTCTGTCTGTGTTGCTGGGAGGGATCCCGCCCATTGCTCCTGACGGCTGCTGGGTTGTGCCCAGGAGGTCCCCGAACTGCTTCCCCAGTGGTAGACCCCGGGCTGACCCCAATTGTCACCTCCATCCCCTACCACACCAGGGCTCCTCTCAGGCTGAAAGAGCGTTTGGCAGATACCCAGGAGCAGAGTGGTTAGTGTGAATTTACGGGGTAAAACACCATGCACCCTTTGTGATCCCCTCAACGCTGGCTTGTGCAGTGCCAGGCTATGCTGGGTGGCCCCTCACTGTCAAACCTGGAGTTCAGGCTTCCTAGGGCTTGAAGTGCAGGGGTATCACTTCCTGGAGGCCTTGGCTGGTGGAATACAGGAGGGACAGGGCCAGGCAGATACATTCCCTACTCTTTCCTGGGGCTCCCCCTGGAGAAGTCTCAAGTGCTGACCAATCAGGCCTGCCTGGGAGCCTCTCTCTGCAGCTGGACCCACGCTAGAGGGTCAGGAAGCTGGGGACGAGGTGGCTCCTGAAGCCCAGCGACAAAATGGTCAAGTGGAAATCGTACAAGAGGGACCTTCCCCTGGCAGCATTTGCTGCTGGATCTCCCTGGTATTGGTTCTCTCCTCTTCCTCCCTACTTTTTTCTTTCCTTCACTCTCACCCCCCACTCCCACTCTCTCTGCCCCTCCACCTGGGGCTCAAACACTACTTTTAGAGTCCCAGGGAAGGTATGAGGAATGCAGAGCTGCCTAGGCCATGCGAGCACCCGCTCACCCTGCAGGACACACGGCCAGGCTCCCTCTGGGTGTGAGCCTCCTCCTGACTCTGCTTAAGGGTGCGGGCCAGCTGGGCTCCCTGAGGTGTTGAAAGGACCAAAAGATGGAGTCACTACTCTGGCGCTGAGCCCACGTGGGGCTCAGCTCTGCCACAGGGCAGGGCCCCGTCCCTATGTCCTGACTGAGCCGCAGAGAATGGCTCCCGTAGCTGGTTGGCGCTGGCTCCTGCCTTCACCAGGCTGGAAGCCAAGTGGGGTGTTAGTCGTCAGCTGTTCCTGTGTCCCCATTTTACAGGTGAAAACTGCAGACCCGGGTCAGGGAAGGGACACAACTGAGGGTGGACAAGAGTCTGCCCTTGATTCCCTGTGCCGAGCTGCCATTGTAGTTGGAAAGAGCTTTCTGTTTTGGGGGAATGTGAATGTCTGTGCTCTTTTAATTTTAAGACAGCAGAGTTGCTGTGGTCAGAACTATGTATGGCATGAATCCTTGTGATGGGCCAAATTGTGCCTTCTCCCAAACCCATGTTGAAGTTCTAACCCCCAGAATCTCAGAAGGTGAATGTATTTGGAGACAAGGTCTTTACATAGGTAACTAAGGCAAAATGAGGTCATATGGGTGAGCCCTAACCCGACATGACTGAGTCCTATGAGAAGAGGAGATGAGGACACAGCCACACACAGACGGATGATCCTGTGAGGATACAGGGAGAAGACGCTGTCTATAAACCAAGGAGAGAGGGCTCAGGAGAAACCAACCCTGCTGACACCTTGATCTCAGAGTTCCAGCCTCCAGGACTGTGAGATAATAAATATCTGTTGTTTAAGGCTCCCATTGTGTGACATTTTGTTATGGCAGCCACAGCTGACAAGTACAGCCCCACAGACTTTTATTTTTCCTGTTTATATAGTACTGAGCCTAAGAAATTTTGAAATTCTCTTAGTGCTTTTAGAAGCAAATGGAAATCAGCCTAGAACTGATTCGATTCAACAGTGCAGAGCTCCATTCATCCATTGGCTAACTCAGTCTCCAGACATTTGCCCTGTGCAGCTCTGAGCCCTGCACGCAAGCCATGGGATTCATGAACCTCAATTTGGCCTCGAGGAGCTCATGCTGTGGTGCAAAGATGAGGTCCCTGTTCATCCCATATCTATTAGTGCTTGCTTCAGGTTGGCTTCTATAGCAGGTATCATGGGTACAGAGGGGAACAATGCACAGCCCCTGCCCTTAAAGAGAGTGCGGAGCAGTCATGGAGCTAAGACATTCATTCACTCATTCATTCACTGGACAAATATCGGCCCTTGCGAGGCATTGTGCCTCTTGAGATATTAAGAAGCACGCCAGGGAGGGGGATACTAGCTGGATTCTTCCCCCCATGGGTCCCTTCAACTGTGACAGCGGGAAACTCACCACGCACCAGGCACTGGGCTGGGCACGTTATGAGGTCAGTTCATCCACGTTTCCAGCAGTTCCTGTCCCAACTGCCTAGTACGAAACCTTGGTGCTGGATGGTTCAGGCTTTAAGTGTTTCAGATGTCGGAAGGCACGTGCACTGTGCATTATGTATGTGTCTCATGTTATCAAACATGATGAACGGATTGTGGAGATGATGATCCCAAGAGGGTAAGTAGTCCACAGATGGCCTCATGCAAGGTCGGGGCATGGCACCAACCCAGGTTTCCACAAACTTACCAAAACACCTCCCATTTTTCAGGGTCTTCTGGATTTTAAGTGGGGACTGTGTTCTTCTTTTTTCCATTTCACAGATGAGGAAACAGAGACACCAAGAAGGGAAGTAACTTGCTTGGCAAGTGGGTGGTGAAGGCAGGGCTTAAACAAGGCTGAGGGGCTCCCGTGACTTTTCTGCCTGTGTGCCTTGTCCCAAACACCACACAGATCAGGACCTCCAGCACCTGCCTCTCCCTGAAGCCAGAGGTGCTGACTCAAGTGCACACCTGCTCAGTTCAAGTGTTTGTCAAATTCAGGGTCTCCCACCTCTGCAGAGGAGTGGGCATTGTTGGGAGATCCTTCTGAGGTTCCTGGTCAGTCCTGCCCCCTTTCCTCTGTGGTGATGATTTCAAGCCTTCAAGTCTCCACCACCTGTGATAGATTGATTGTGAAAATATCCCATTCTTCACCCCTCCAGGCATCCCTGTGTCCATGCCCTTGCCCCCGGCCCCCTTGAGTCTGTCTCAGCCAATAAAATGTGGCGGAATTGAAGACATGCCAGCTCTGAGCTCAGCCCCAGGAGTCCTTGCAACCTCGGCTCTACTGGCCCTTGCCTATGGGGACAAAGCTGGGCTAAGCTGCCAGCTCCTGAGAGACCGCATGGAACAGAGATAGATGGGACCAGCCAGTCCAGGTCCGAGTCACCAGACAATGCCACGAACAGGCCTGGTGCATTCATAGACTTGTGAAAGATAAGAAACTGGAGGTTTTAAGCCACTTTTGTGTATGTGTGAGCCAGGGTCTTGCTGTCACCCAGGCTGGATTGCAGTGGCGTTCCTCCTACTTCAGCCTCCTGAATAGCTGAGACTGCAGGTGTGCACCACCATGTCTGGCTAATTTTTGTATTATTTCTGGAGACGGGGTTCAGCTATGCTGCCCAGACTGGCTTCAAACTCCTGGGTTCAAGTGATCAGACCACCTTGGCTTCCCAAAGTGCTGGGATTACAGGCATGAGTGCCTGGGATGGTTTTCTTTTCTTTTCTTTTCTTTTCTTTTCTTTTCTTTTCTTTTCTTTTCTTTTCTTTCTTTCTTTCTTTTCTTTTCTTTCCATCTTTTCTTTTCTTCCTTTTCTTTTTGAGACAGAGTCTTGCTCTGTCAGCCAGCCTGGAGTGCAGTGGCATGATCTCGGCTCACTGCAACCTCCGTCTCCCAGGCTCAAGCAATTCTCCTGCCTCAGCCTCCGGAGTAGCTGGGATTACAGGCACCTGCCACCATGCCCCGATAATTTTTGTATTTTTATTAGAGATGGGGTTTCACCACTTTGGCCAGGCTGGTCTGAAACTCCTGACCTCAGGTGATCCACCTGCCTTGGCCTCCCAAAGTGTCGGGATTACAGGCATGAGCCACCACGCCCCGCCACTGGGATGGTTTACACTGCAATCGCTAATTGCTTCCCCTTAGGGAGGAAGATGGAGCCTCCTCCTGCCTGAAGCCGTTTCCTCCCCGGAGCTCTAGGGTCCACTCTCTCCAGCCTCCCTGGCCTCTTCCTCCAGTGCTTTAGCTTCCTGGGCTGCTGTAACAAAGTCCCACAGAGCGAGCAGCTTAAACTGCAGGAGTGCATTGTCTCACAGCTCTGGAGGTCAGAAATCTGAGATCAAGGTGTCGGCAGGGTTGGTTCCTTCTGAGGCTGTGAGGGAGAACCTGTCCAGGCCACCCCCAAGCTTCTGGTGGTTTGCAGCCATCACTGGTGTTCCTTGGCTTGTAGAAGCATCACCCCCAACCTCTGCCTTTATCTTTAGGAAGGATTCTCCAGTGTGCATGTCTCTGTGTCTAAATTCCCCCCTTTTCTTTTTTCTTTTTTTTTTCGAGATGGAGTTTTCACTCTTACTGCCCAGGCTGGAGTGCAGTGACACGATCTCAGCTCCCTGCAACCTTCGCCTCCTGGGTTCAAGTGATTCTCCTGCCTCAGCCTCCTGAGTAGCTGGGATTACAGGTGCCTGCTACCATGCCCAGCTAATTTTTTGTATTTTTAGTAGAGACTAGGTTTAATCATGTTGGCCAGGCTGGTTCAAACTCCTGACCTCAGGTGATCTGCCTGCCTCGGCCTCCCAAAGTGCTGGGATTAGAAGCATGAGCCATTGTGCCTGGCAATTTCCCCTTTTTCTAAGTACTCTAGTCATATTGGATTAGTGCCCACCCTACATCAGTGTGACATCATCTTAACTAATTACTTCTATAGGATAGCTCTATTTCCAAATAAGGTCAAACTCTCAGATCCTGGGGGTTAGGACTTCAATACACAAATTTGGGGGGACACAAACCAGCCCATCACACCCAGTGAGCATTACTTCACTCCTCCATGGCAGTGAAGTGTGTGGTTAGGGACGAGGACTTTGAGGTTAGGCTTAATAGGAGACCTCTTGACTCCCTCTGTGCACACAGCTCAGTCCTAGAGCACTGAGCCCTATCTGTGAAATGAGGGTGCAGTTAGGAACTGCATTGCTGGGCTGTTGCCAGCTCTTAGATTTGAGCATGGTATGCAGTAAATGCTCAGTAAAGCATAGCTCTGCATGTTTTAAATCATCACTCTGCTGCCCTTATCTTCAGCCTCTCCCTTCTCTATTGACCACTTTCTGGTCAGCTCTTAAACATGAGCAAGTCACAGCCATTTGTAAAATACATCCTGCTGCAACCTTAGAGTGCCCTCCCGCTAGTCAGCTGTGTCTTGGCCCTGTGGCATACTGACTTAGGTGGCTCTCAATGAGCCATGCTTCCCGTGCTGACTCTGGGCTTGGCCATGTGAGTAGCCTGGTCCATGGGCAAACATGATGCAAACAGAAGCTTAATACACACTAGCACCCTGGACTTGTCCTTTGGGAGTGCTGGGTCTTGACACTTAGCAACCATGCCATAAGGAAGCCCAAGCAGCCACATGGAGAGAACCTGGGGCTGAGAACCAAGACACTCCTAGCCAATGGCCCAGACCAACTGCCAGCTGTACGCACAAGGCCATCTTAGCACTCCCAGCCACCCCAGAGCCCCAGCAAAGCCCAAGTAGGAGTCACCAGAAAAATAAATTGTTATTTTAATTGTTATTTTGGCATGCTTTGTTACCCAGCCGTAGAGAACCAGCACACATCATTCACAGCTAAGCTTCTTAAGGAGTTGCCCTCCCCAGCTGTCGCAGGTCCTCTTCCTCTTGCACCCTCTGCACCCTAAATCTGGCTTTGTCCACTAACATTGCTCTCACTAAGTCACTGTGATGGGCTGAATTATGTCCCTAAGATTCATATGTACTGGGAGTTCAAGCTCGAACCCCCAGTACCTCAGAACGTGACTGCATTTGGAGGTGGGGCCTTTAAAGAGGTGATTTAGGTAAAATGAAGCCCTTAGGGTGGGCCCTGATTCAGTACTGCTGTGCACGTAAGAAGAGGAGATGAGGACACAGGCCCACACAAAGGGATGACCATGTGAAGGCACAGGGAGAAGATTCCACCTGCAAGCCAAGGAGAGGCCCCAGGAGAAACCAACCCTGCTGATACCTGGACCTCAGACTTCCAGCCTCCAGAATGGTGAGGAAACGAATGTGGTCGTTTAAGCCCCCAGTCCATGGTGCTTCATGATGGCAGCTGGAGCTGGCTGATCCAGCCACCAGTGATCTTCACGTCAGCAAACCCAGAACTTGCAGTACCCATGGGCAGTGTGCAGCAGTGGTCCGCGCAGGCTCTGGCTCTAGACCACCTGGTTTAGATCCTGCTGCTGCTGCTTCCGAGCTCTCAAACATAAGGCAGGATTCTTTCACCTCTATGTGCCTTAGTTTCCCTCCCTGTAAGATGAGGCCAGTGATACAACTACCTCCCAGGGTTGTAGTGAGGAGTTAACAAGTGAACACACCTGATACCTTACCTAGATGGTGGCTGTCACCTCTTGACTATCCACAGCAGGTGGCCTCCCTCTCCTCCTGAAATACAACTCCCTGATTCCCAACCCCTGCTTGTCCAGTGTCCTCTGTTTTCTTTTTAGGACCTTGAGGCTTCAGGCCAGGGCTCCCTAGGGGTCAGCCTTCTGCCCTGCTGCTCTCACTCTAAACCACCCCCATGCCAGTAACTCCCAAATGTGGACTCCTGACCCAGGCTTCGCCGTGATTTTAGCCCGTAGAGCCAGTTTCTTCCTTGAGGCCCCCTAGATGTCTGACGAGTCCCTCAAACTCACCACGTCTGAAGCCAGACTCCAAACCTTCCGCTGAACTCCTGCTCCCCAGCTCCCTACTGTAGCAAATGGCATCACCACCCTGAGTCTCAATGGATCATCATCTGTCCCTCTGCCTTCTCTGAGTCCTGTCCTGTCTATGGAGCTTGCCGCCTCCCCGTGGGTTTCCCCGTGGCTCTGCTTTTCTCCTTCAGTTGCTGTTGGCAGAATCTCCCTGAAGCTCAGATCTGATCTTGTGCACTGATCAGTCTTAAAAACCTTCAAGGGTATTCTATTTGACCCAGCAATCCCATTACTGGGTATATACCCAAAGGATTATAAATCATTCTACTATAAAGACACATGCACACGCATGTTTATTCTAGCACTATTTACAATAGCAAAGACTTGGAACCAACCCAAATGCCCATCAATGATAGACTGGATAAGGAAAATGTGGCACATATACACCATGGAATACTATGCAGCCATAAAAAAGAATGAGTTCATGTCCTTTGCAGGGACATGGATGAAGCTGGAAACCACCATTCTCAGCAAAGTAACACAGGAACAGAAAAGCAGACATTGCATCTTCTCACTCATAAGTGGGAGTTGAACAGTGAGAACACATGGACACAGGGAGGGGAACATCACACACCGGGGCCTGTCGGGGTTGGGGGGCAAGGGGAGGGAGAGCATTAGGACAAATACCTAATGCATGCAGGGCTTAAAACCTAGATGACAAGTTGATGGGTGCAGCAAACCACCATGGCACATGTATACCTATGTGACAAACCTGCACATTCTGCACCATGTATCCCAGAACTTAAAGTAATA
The DNA here is from genome assembly GCF_029289425.2 of Pan paniscus. NCBI lineage: Eukaryota > Metazoa > Chordata > Mammalia > Primates > Hominidae > Pan > Pan paniscus. Next base: position 45,504,069 of record NC_073260.2, read on the forward strand.
TAAAAAGCAAAACAAAACAAAACAAAAAATCCTTCAAGGGCTCCCAGGGGCTTTAAGCCTCAGCCACATTCTCCACACAACAGACTCTCTGTACTCAGCCCCAAGTAGACACACTCTCCTGCCCCAGGGCCTTTGCACAGGCCACTCCATTTGCCTGGAAGTCTCTCCCCACTTCCCTTCCTTGGTTAATTACTCTTTTTTTTTTTTTTCAGACAGGGTCTTGCTCTGTTGCCCAGGCTACAGTGCAGTGGTGCGATCATGGCTTACTGTAGCTTCAACCTCCTGGGCTCAAGTGATCCTCCCACCTCAGCCCCTTGAGTAGCTAGGACTACAGTTGTACACCATAACACCTGGCTAATTTTTGTATTTTTAGTAGAGATGGGGTTTCACCACATTGCCCAGGCTGGTCTTGAACTCCTGGACTCAAGTGATTCACTTGCCTTGGCCTCCCAAAGTGCTGGGATTACAGGTGTGAACCACTGTGCCTAGCAGTTAATTCCTGTTTATCCTTCCACACTCTACTTGAAGATCATTCTCTGCAGAGCCTTCCTCAACAGACCCATCAGGGCCTGTCATTCATGGACATGGCTGTCCCCGTGTCTCTGCTGGGGCACCTGCGTGTCATCACTGTCATGAACAGAGTCATGATCTGAGTGGGCTGGTGGCTCTTCCTTCACACACAGTGTGGTGGCTGTGTGAGCAGTCACACTTTTATCTTGTCTATGGCTGTATCCTGAGTCTAGCACAGAGCCTGACAAAGAGCAGGTGGTCAGAAAGGACCTGTGGGAGGCTGTTGAAGGAGTAAGGCTTCAGGTGACAAGGACTGAGCAGAAAGGGCAGGGCTGGGGCGGGAAGAGAGGGACACTTGCCCAGCGCTGGGGTGTCGTGGAGGAGGGCGATGGTCGGAGGGACTGTCCCTGTTGCTTTCTCCTGAATCTCTCCCTCTTACTCCCTGTCCCCTCTCCCCCGTCCCCCTCTTCCAGAGCCCTGGTAGGAGACCAAGAGCTTTCCACTGCGGACTTGAAGCATCCGAACCCTCCCCCTACACCAATGGCTTTGGTAATTGTTCTCACAACCATGTCAGTATCGAACAAACAGATGTTTATAGTTAATCCCTAATTTTGCCATCAAAAAATATACAATCTTGGGTAGAAACTGAAGAGGAAAGAATTTTTTAATTTACAGTGTCTCCCCACTGCCCCACTCCTGAAATTTGAAATTGCTGAACGGCCTCCAAATTCAATATTCCAAGTCAAACAAATGTATGTGTTCTCCAAAAGGAAGTATTGGGTATCTGACCAAGATGGAGCGGGATAGGAAAATCAGAAGAGGGAAAAGCTGCCCGCCCAGCTGGGTCCAGCATGCAAGCTACTTCCAAGAACGCCTCTTTTCCGGTGTTTGTTCATTCTTTCTTCTGTTCTTTTTTTTAATGAAAGAAATGCCTCTGTGTGTTGGCCTTCCTCAGAGGAGCTCTCAGGCAGCGGTCAGAGAAAGCAGACCCTGCCTTTTTGCCCTCTTAATGCCCACCCTCTGCTGGTGGGGGTGAGGCCTGGGTGCTGGCTTTGGTGTGGTGCAGCCTGTGCCCTTCCTGGGGAAAGGACCCATGGGACATTCATGACAAGTGCTGTGGTGAGGAGCCTGATTTCAGTGGGAGGTCAAGGAAGGCTTTGTGGAGGAGGAGACACTAGATCTGGGCCTTGAAGGTGAAGCAGGAGGTCACCTGGTAGGGAGGCCCGGAGAGCTAGGATTGTCGAAGCCATGCCCGCAGGAGTAAGGGGCAGCCATGGGGAAAGGCCTGAAGTGCCTGGGGCTCGGCTGTGACTGTGTGAGCCCTAGGAGGCTTTCAGGCAAATGGTGGGGCACGGAGGGCAGGCACAAAGGGTGGACCGCATCTGGGAGTGTGCTGAATGAGTGCGCTAGACCACCAGCTCAGGTGTCGGCCCTCCTGGAGCCTGCCCCATGTCCTCAGCTGCAACTTGCTCCGCCCTCCCCCTACTCCACCATGAGGTAAGTGGCCCCGTGTGACCCTTCTCCAGTCTCCTAGAAGGCCTGGGCCAGACTCCATATCAGTAACTGAACATGGAAGGCCACGATCTAGATTCCTTCCATGCCACTCTTCCTCCTTCTGCTTCAGTGGCTCTCCACCACCTGCTCCTGCTCAGCCATCCTGCCCGGCATCTGGCCAGGCTTTTGCTGGGCTGCCTGGTTCCCTAGCCATAGCCTCTGACCCTAGACTTCTGGGGCCTACTTTCTTGTCAGAGATCCGGGATGGCAGGGTTTGTCCTCACGGTCAGTCTTGGAGAAGCTGGGGTGGCCTCTGATTTACAGATGGGGAAGTTGAAATTAAATGACCTGCCATGTTAACAAAGACCCTGTTGGTTACCAGTGACAGAAGCCAACCCCAACTGGTTTAAACATAGAAGGGGACTTCTTGGCTTGCATAACTGAAGAGCCCAGGAGCTCAGGCAGCTCCAGGGAAGGGAACAGGTTTTCAGCTGGGCACTGCCCCTTCCCCTGTGGTGGCCCAGGCCTGGTAGGAGCCCTCCCAGCCTGTCAGCAGCCTTAAGTGAAAGCCTCTTTTTCCAAGAGCCCGAGAAAAGGCCTAGGAGGAGCTCTGACTGGAGCTTGTGGTCACTGCTGTGGTGGTCACAGTGGCGGGCAGGTCGGTGCTGGGCCCGCTGGGCCAGACCTGGGCATCCCAGGGCCTGGATAGTCCCTTGTAAACCACATAGGCTGAGGCTGGGGGCGTTCTCAACGACAATTGGTGGCTGCACCTGAAGGAGAGGTGCCAGCAGGTATCCATAACAGTTACTCACAGCAGTGGGGCCAGGATTTGAACCCGAGCTCCAGGTGGAGCGTAACTGTGTTTATATGAATATAAATTTGTTTAACACATCTTTTTGTTGTTTGTTTATTTGAGACAGAGTCTCACTCTGCTGCCCAGGCGGAATACAGTGGTGCAATCTTGGCTCCCTGCAACCTCCACCTCCCAGTTCAAGAGATTCTTGTGCCTCAGGCTCCTGAGTAGCTGGGATTACAGGTGTGTGCCACCATATCCTGCTAATTTTTGTATTTTTAGTAGAGATGGGGTTGCACCATGGTGGCCAGGCTCGTCTTGAACTCCTGACCTCGTGATCTGCCCGCCTTGGCCTCTCAAAGTGCTGGGATTACAGGCATGAGCCACTGTGCCCTGTCTGTTTAACACATCTTTTTTGAGCATTGTGACAAGGGCTAAACAGTTATACCTGGATGCTGCAGCACTTGCCATTCAGGGACATTCTTACGCAGCGGAAGCACCTGGTTTGTAAGCCTGCCCTGTGCTGAGTGCCGTTTCCCATGATGGGGTCTCATACCAGTTCTTACTGCCACCACCCTCTTGGCCCTCCAGGGCCCTCCCCTATTAATGTTCCATGTTCAGACATACAAGCTTCTCTGTCAAGGTGTGGCCCAGTTTAGAAAAGGACAGAACATTTAAACAAGGCCTTAAGAAAGGCTGGAGCAGCACTAGCCAGTGGAAGTTTCTCCAATGATGAAATGTGGCTGGTGCCACAGAGCTGCCTCCTGTGACTCTGACCTGCATCCAGCACTGCCCATATCAGCGGAGGAGTCTGCGCCAGCTGGCTGTGGCACTGCAGGGATGTGTGAGCCAGGCATTAACACAGTCATTATGAAAAGTCAATTATATAAATGTACAATTAAATGAATTATATGCTGTTTTAGAACCAAGGGTGGCTGTGCTGCTGTTATCCGTGCTCTGCAAGTCCTGCTGCGTGTGCACCTGCATGGGAGGTACGGCATGACGGCTGCTCCTGGCCTCTCTTCCCAAAACCGTGCTCAGTGACTGCATGTTAGTAGTTTAAAACCGGCCACAAATGTCGTGGAGAGCTGTAAATGCTACAACTCAAGGCTCAATTTATTGTTTGATAGGTTGTCTAAATGAAGGGCCTGCAAACTTTGCCACAAGAGGTCATATTCTAGGCTTTGCCGGCTACTTATGGTGGCTGCTGCACCTGCTGTCACCCTCTCCCCTCCCTCTTCCTTCTTCTCTGTCTGCTTTCCTCTTCTGCTAAGGCTCTTTGCAAATGTTAATACTATTCTTAACTCGCAGGTCATAGGCTACATTCGGCCTGAGAGCCTTTGTTGACAAACCTATGGTCTGAATGGAAGAAAATGATGGGGAAGATGTTGGTAATGCAGATTCAGGTTAAAAGTGCCCTGGATCTGAAGCCATTGCATTGTGACTAGCACAGGAACAGAGGCAATGTCCTTCCAGCATTTGATTCGGCAAAGAAGCCATCCAGGTCATCAATGGTGAGTGAAATTTTAACACTGACCTTTGTAGTTCTTTCTTACTGCTCATTTATAGATCTCTGATGCAACCCTGGTGCACAGGTGGTGCACCGTTGGCTGGCCTCCTCCTGTCACCCCTGCCACTTGCTGTGCATGGGGGCCCTCTGTCACTTGCTCATCAGGAGCAGAGGGGGAACCTGAGGCTCAGATTACTCTGGGTCACAGGGGTTGATGTGTGGGTAGGGGCCTGACACTGTCAATATGCCCAAGCCCATCGCTGCCAACCACAGCTTCCCATCTCAGCTACCACAGGCCAGACATCAGGTACAGGCTCTTGGTTTGCCGTGTTTCTAAGGTTGCAGCAATAGCAGTTGGAGTGTGGGACCTGAGATTGACCATCAACCTCGATGCCGGGCTTGGGTGCTCAGGGGGCTCCATGTTGCCCTTCAGTGGGGACATGGTCAGAGTCCTATCCAAGAGGACCAGTGCTGCAGAGAGATGCTGGAGGTGGTGAGGGCAGAGAAAGGTGATGTGAGAGCTTGTACTGAAGTCCGGGAGAGAGGTCGAGGCCTCAGCGGGGCACAGCGATGGTGAAGAAAAGGTGGCTTAGAGCGCGAAGAGGAAGGGCCGGTGGGGGTGCTGTGTGTCCCTGAGCTGACAGGAGTAGTCAGGTCGGGCCCCTCCATCCTCCCACCTGGGCTCTGCCCTTGTTGGGCTCCCTGAGAGGCTGCTGGGGCTGGGTGGGCACATCTGGGTGGCATGTGGGGGTAATCCCTGCACTGGGGGGGAATTAGAAGCTCCTAAAGTCCTCTCGTTGGCACCCTCCCAGGGTACGGCACATGGCTCGGGGCTCAGGGATGGGGACCTGGAGGCATAAGGCACCGTCCATCTCTACCCCAGGCTCCCACACAGGCCGGGGCAATACGTAGGGGCCAGCATGGTTGTCCCAGTCTAGTCCAAGTCTCTCAAACACAGAGATTAATCAAGTGCCATCCTAAGGCCTGTGGAGAAACTGCTAGCTCTCTATTGAAGTCTCTTCTCCTCTCAGGGGACAGACGCAGGGTCCATGCACTGGGTGTGGTTATGTGTTAAGACAAAATGGTGGGGTCATGGCTTGGCCTGGCCAAGTCTCTCGGGTCCACCCCCTTCCTGCTGGCAGAGTGCTAGTGGTGCTGATGCAACTTGGAAACGCAGAGGACTATGAGCCCAGGATAGGCGAGCCCCTTGGCCAAAACAGCGCAGGCCCCTGGGTGTGGAGCAGAGTAGCAGGAGTGTGGGGACAGATGCCCCCAGCTCTCCAGTTCTCCAGCAGGAAACTGAGGTGCAGAGATGGGAGAGTCAGGCACAGCCAGAACCCAGACCTGAAGTTGCTCCAGCATTGCCCGCTGCTCCCCAGAATCCTTGCACATGGACAGCTCCTGTCCACCCATGTGCCTCCAGGCCATGGAGGTGTCCGCCAGACCCTCAGACTCCAGTACCTGGGAAGGAGGGGTGGGGAAAGGAGTGGTTCTGGGAAAAGTGGGGGCTGAAGGAGTCTGAGGTGGGTACACAGGTCCAGAGAAGCAGAGCTAGGGGATCAGAAAGAGGGCGAGACCTGGATATGCGGAGACAGAGAGGCAGAGACTGAGAAAATGGAGAGAGACAGGGAAGGAGAGATGGAGGCAGAGAGAGAAAAAGGGGCCTAGAGGGAGAGAGGCTGAAAGAAAGAGAAAGAGAGAAGGACAAAAAGAGACAGAAAGGCGAGGCTCCTGAAGATGAGGGGCCTGCATGCAGGGGGAGTGTCTGGCCTGGAGGGGGCTTGGAAGAGGACAGCTGGGGGTGCGGGAGCAGCAGCCATCAGCCCAGCCGGGCCTCCGCTCTCCTGAGCCACCCTCATCCTCCTCGTGGGCCTGGGGGCCGTGACTGGCCCAGGCAATCTGATATCCACCAAGACCCTCCCCAGTCAAGGACGTGGGAGGCGCTGCCCTGTCTCCAGTACTGCTGTCACCTCGTCAGCCCCAGACTTCCATCCCGACACCCTCAACATCCCATCACCCGCCACCTTCTTCACTCCTGACCCCCAGAATCTGTTCCCCCAGCATCCCCTCACCCCATCACCCATCACCGTGTCCCCATAATGTCCTGGGGCAGGGGGCTGGCAAGAGGCGGCATGGCCAGACCTTGCCGCACATGTACCGGATGAGCTTAATTACCGCGAAACCTAATTCTTCAAGGCTGCGTGCACCGGTCAGTGGGGACTTGTGCGTGTTTTCCTTGGCTGTCTTCTGACAACAGGATTAGGGGAAGAGAAAAGTAATTGGGGCGGGAGTGCTGCAGCCCAGGAGGGGCCCTGCCTGCTGCTCCATTCAGCAAACCCCACCAGCACTTCTGGGTGCCAGCCTTGGCTGGACACTGGGCCCGGACTGGGTCTTGGCCTCGAAAAGACTGATGTCGGAGCTGGATCGTTCTCCCGGGTGGGGGTGGTCCTGTGCACTGCAGGGTGCCGAGTGGCATCCCTGGCCTCCATTCTCCAGATGCCAAGAGCACCCCCTAAGTCATAACAACCAAAAATGTCTCCAGATGTTGTAAAGGGGACCCAAACTTGCCCCCGTTTGAGAAATGCTGGTAAGAGACACCTCAACTCTGCTTGGAGGGGGTTGGGGGACACAGACACTGCACAGACTCAAGGGAGATTGGTGAGTGCCAAGGGACGGAGGGGGTGCCCACAGTAGAAAGGGTGTATTTCCACTTGGGTTGGGGAGGTGCTATTTGAAGCCTGAGTTGAAATTAGCCAGCTTGGCAGGGCGCAGTGGCTCATGCCTGTAATCCCAGCACTTTGGGAGGCTAAGGCAGGCAGATCACCTGAGGTTGGGAGTTCGAGACCAGCCTGACCAACGTGGAGAAACCCCGTCTCTACTAAAAATACAAAATTAGCAGGGTGTGGTGGCACCCGCCTGTAATCTCAGCTACTTGGGAGGCTGAGGCAGGAGAATCGCTTGAACCCGGGAGGCGGAGGTTGCGGTGAGCCAAGATTGTGCCATTGCACTCCAGCCTGGGTGACAAGAGCAAAACTCCATCTCAAAAAAAAAAAAAAAAAAAAAGGCAACTGGCCAGGTGAGAGAGGGCGGCAGAGGCATTGCAAAGGCCGCCTGGCCAAGTTGGGAGGTGGAGGCAGCCCTTGCTGGGCAGAGAGCTGGGGAGGGGACAGAAGGGGCACATGAGGCAGAGGTGGGAAGGCCACGCCCAAATCTGGGAGGGCAGGTGATGTCTGTGGACCAGGGTCTCCATGGTGGGGTGTGTACAGCCCAGGGGTCAGGTTAGGGGTGGTGGCAACAACAAATATTGCATTTTTAAATCTAGAGGCATGGGAAAGAAACTGGGCATGACTACTGTTAGACTCTGAAATGCGGCTGCGCCCTGTCTCTGGCACCTTCTCGCAGGTCCTCATAGGGAACTTTGTGGGTAACATTATCCAGTTTTAACAGAACCAACGTGACCCAAGATGGGCAGCTGCCTTAAGTCAGGCCAGGGCCTATTGAGACAGCATCAATGACACAAGCCCTGGAGACAGTAACGTTTCGGTGGGAGCCAGGCTCCCTTGGGGGTCCATGAAGTTAGCTCAGTGTCCACAGAGCAGCCCTGGGTGGTAAGAATGATTGTTAGCATCCCTTTTCCAGGTGGTGAAACTGAGGCACAGAGTGGTGAAGCAACTCTCCCAAGGTCTCACAGATCCTAGAGGCCACCCTGGCTGTGAGGACATCTGCATCAGAGCCCCGAGCTCACCGAGTCCTCCATTCAGATAGGGCTTCACGCTGAGCGCCAGGCTGCCTAAACTTTTGCTGCACATCCAGATATTATCGAGTGGGAGCAGGATGGGCAGATCTTTTCCGGATAAGTAAACCTACCCATTGGGTGGGGGTCCCAAAATTCCTTTCCTGGGGTGGTTTCGGCAAAAAGAATTTGGAGTTGAGCGCCCTAGGTGATGAGGGAGGGTGTCCATCATCAGAGCACAGGTCTCATTTGGGCGTGAGAAAGGTGGTGGAGGTGAGTTGAGAGGAGAGGACTTGATCTCAGTGAGGAGGGCCTAGGGTACAGACTGCATGGGGATGGGGGATGGAGTCCACACAGAGGCTTCTGGAAGTGAAGGAGAGGTGGTGGCAGGAAGCCCAGGCCCTGGAGCACAAGATGTCACCTGTCTCAGCACCAACTGTCATTGAGGGGAGGAGGCGGGTGGCCGAGGAGTCATGGTCGGCTCTCAGCCATGGAACTCCCCCTGTGAAAGACCCAGGCGCAGGCTTCCCAGGGCTCAGGTTGCTGCTAGTTGAAGCCTCTTCCTGGGAATCCAACCTTCCCAGGTCTTGATTTTCATGCCTGGTAAAAGCTGTTGGCTCCTTTGGCAAGTCAGGGGCGGGAGTGGGGGTGGTGGGACAGAAGGTTAGGGAGTAGATGGTGTCCTGACTCCAGGCCAGTGCCTCCCTCCACTGTCCTTTCCACGGAGCTGGGCAGTGCACCAGGATGTGACTGGGCCTCGGGTGGATGGTCCAGGGAGCAGGGGCTTCTGGTGCTTGGTAGCACATCCCAGAACTTCTCCCAGAACTGCCGCCAGATGCAACATGTCCCTAGCTCCTGGGGCACTCAGTAGGAAGCCTCGCAGGTGTGCCAGCCCTCTGGCTTCTACCCTCTGCCTTCAGTGAGCTTTTGTCTGTTTGCTGGGGTCTCAGGGAAATCACAGCACATACACACACACTCACACTCACACACACACTCACATGCATGCACTCACACTACATTCTCATATGTACACACACTCACATGCACACACCCTCACATGCACACACTCATACCACATTCTCACATGTACACACACACTCACATGCACACACTTGCTCACACACACATGCATGCCCCCACACTACATCCTCACATGTACACACACAAACACACAGGTCCACACACACATGTTCTCACATGCACAAGCACTCACACACCTGCACACACAGATTCATGTCCTTCAGCACTTTTGGAGTGCGGAGGCCATCACGTGGTGGAGGACAGCATTTGGAGTCCTGTGACCCGAGGCCAGTGTCTGCTCACCTTTGTCCCAGTTTAGATCCCAGGCCCTTTGAGACTCGATTTTCTCATCTCATTGCAGGCATCGGAAATCCAAGTCCAAGGCTGAAGTGTGTAGCTGACAAATCCAGGATAGGTCTGCTTTCAGGCACAGCTGGATCCAGTGGCTCCAGTGTGCCCCCTCTGCCAGCTTTATTCTCAGATGGTCTCTCCCCTTGCAAAGTCAGAGCTGGCATGGGCACCCAGGGAAGACTTGTGTCCTCTCAGTGGTCAGAGGAAGGGGCATGACCTCTTTCCCACCGACGCCAGCCGAGGCTCTGAGTGAGCTCTGATTGGGTGAAATTCGTCTTGTGCATTCGTGGCCTATCATGGTGCTAGGCGGGCCAATGCATCAGGACCCCTGCACTAGGACAGGGTCTGATCCATTGGAACCATACAGATGCAGAAGGGGGGCAGGTGCCTTTGTGAAATTGGGGAGCTAGTCCTGGAACAGGAGGAAAAACACCATAAAGCCATGCCATGGGGACACCGAGTGGGGAGTCAGTAGGAAAATCCCCTACAAAATGCAAAGAGCTGGCCTCTGGGATTGTGTTGTAGGGTGGTGGCCAGGAATAGTCCCCTGGGTGCACCCCTGTATCTCTGGTTTTTGGTCCCACCCCGCGTGGCAGGCACTCCACAAAGCAGCTGGGAAGGCTGATCTCCAAGTGCAGGCAGGCACCCCATCCTGTAGAGGAGGTAACTGAGGCCTCGTCCAGGTTCACTCAGCTGGGAAGTGAGAGTGATGGGGGTCATGGTGGGACCTTGGGCATAGGAATGCCAGGACCCCAGTTGGAGATGGAGGAGGTCATAGCAGGAGATACAAAGCTGAGTGTTGAGTGCTGAGTGAGGCAGGATGGCCTGGGGTGGAGCTTTTGATGGGGTGGGGCCCTGGAGAGGCCTGGAATGAGGTGGGGCCTATGGCAGGGCTGGGGTAGGGTGTGGGAGGGCATCTTGTAGTGTGGTAGGGCCTGTGGTGAGGCACAGTGAGGTTGGGGAGATCTCGTTGTGGGGGATTGGATCCGGGCCTGGGTGCAGGGACTTAAAAGTTCTGGAGTACACAGTCACAGTGCTGTGTCCTGTGCCGTGCCACCTGTATTCGAAGACCATTGTTTCCTTCCTTCCTTCCTTCCTTCCTTCCTTCCTTCCTTCCTTCCTTCCTTCCTTCCTTCCTTCCTTCCTTCTTTCATGCAAACATCCTCCATGGGCCAGGACCAGAGGCAGAACTGGTCCAGGAGAGGGAGACCAAGCTGCAGCTTCCCCAGGAGCTCTGGCACCTCTTTCCTGCAAGTCTCTTCCTGGAATGAGACCCGCCTGCTGGTGGACTCTCTGACCTGGAGCTGGCAGCCTGTGCCCTGGCTGCACCTCTCACACTGTGAGCTGTGGGCAGGGCTTTCTGCTGCCACGTCCCTTGCTGCCTCTCCACTTAATTGAGCGAATGCGCTTCTCTTTATTTTTGGTTTGCATTTGGTTTCTGTCACTTGTCACCAAGATATCATCACTGTGCACCCAGTTCTATGGCTCCCACGCCCTCTTGGCCTCAGTATCCTCTCTGGAACCTGGGCTCCTGATACCTTAAAGTAGAGCTCGACGACACTATGGGCCTGGGTCCATCCTTGGAGTCTCTAGGCTGAAGGAGCACGGATCTGGACTACAGACCAGAGGGGCCCTGTAGCAGCTCGTCCGCAGGTGGGTGACCCTGGTTCTGCCCTCTGGTCTTGAGATGACTGTTTCCTGCTGGTTTTGGTCTCATCTCTGAACCACCTCCCTCCATCCCTGGGACAGGAGCTGTTTACTGAATACTGCCAATGCCCAATGATGGTTTGTTAATGTCCTTTACAAAATGTAGAGCAAGAAACAGAGGACATTTCTTGAGATGGAGGAGGATAGCAGTTCTCTCCAGCTACAGTGTAAGTGCCACCCCTCTCAGCTTCTGAGAAAACCTAGTTTTCTTTGTGCCGCCTGAGACCGTATCTCTGTTTAGCTGTGAAGTCTTCATTTCAGCTTGTGGTCAACTAAGACCCTTAGGTGATTTCACAGCAGCTCTTGCCATACCATGGATGTGAACCTCATTATGCTGGGAGCTGGGGCTCTGGGGTGGTTTTTCCTTGAATCTTGACACTAGCCAAGGCTTGTCCTTATCTGTGTGTTCCAAAGCTACTTTTGTCTCTAGTGATTTGAGGTGCCTCTCCCACCTCACCTCATTTCATATAGGGCCTGAAATATCACCATCTGTCATGCCTTTGGTTTCTTCCTGGGAGGTCCCTATTAAAAATACAAATGTTCTCTGGGCAGGAGATGGCCTGGATTAGGTAAGTTTTTCCAAATTCCAGCCCTGTGGGCACCACCTTCAGGCTTGGCCAGAGCTGTGGGCCTCAGGATCTTATGTATTTAACATTATTCTTGCAGTGGGCCTTGTTCTGACCGATTGTACTTTGCGGTGCTCAAAGAAGCCATAGCTACAAAATGATGGACAAGTTATACTTTTCTCAAGTGTGCCCTGGTGACTATTACAATCGGCGTGCTACCTCCCTCCTCTGGCTCATGGTGCTCTGCATGGGTCCATGGAAGGAGGGCTGAAGCCGAGTCCTTTCATGGCCTCAACTCCTCATTCCCTGGTATCTGTATCCTTTGCAATTGCTCCTGGAAGGAGGTTGGATTCCCTACCCTTCACTGCTTGGACAAGTGGGATGCAGCTGTGGTCTAGGGCCTTGATGCTCAGAGTGTGTGTTTGCGCTACTGCTTCCCTCTTATACATCTGATATTGCCCCAGGATGAATGTGCCTCCTTGGGGCACTCACATGGCTGTTGTTCCAGGACCTGAGGCAGTCAGGTTGCTCCACCGAGTTCAGTCTCCATCATCCCATCCTCAGTCAAACCTCAGCTGAATCACAGGCGTGGAGCCAAATCCATGCTTCTGTCGTATTGCTAAATGTGTGCTTGGTGTGCTAAATGTGAGCTGTTGTAGTTGTTTGCTATATAGCATCTTTGCAGCCACAGCTAACCCATGCAATGGCCCGGCAAGATGAGTGCCAGGCTTCCCAAGGGCCTCATCTGGCCACAGGAGCCCTGCAGTGGGAAGACCCAGCACTGCCTGTCTTCCTGTGGGAAGATGGGTAGGGAATGGTAGCATGGGCTGTGGCCACTGATGCTAAATGAGGAAGCCCGCCTGGGACATAGACTCGCTGGAGGTCTTGAGCCTCTCCCTGTCTGGGGTGACCTTCTCACCTGTAGAACAAGGAGGTTGGACTCAGGCTCTGAGTCATTCTGATCTGCTCTTGCTTCATCCCAGCAGCTTCTGGTTCACTGGACTGTGTGTGATGAGCCACCCCGAGGTGGGGCTCACTGTGGTGCCCCTGCAAGACCACACGGCAGCAAGTTGCTCCTGGCGATGGGTTCAGTTATTGCCCCATACCTGAGCTGTCCCTGAATAGTAGCATCTATTGACTTCCATTGAGGGTTCCTGTGTGTCACGCACAGCGCTACAGCCCTTTAGGGAGATTCTATCAATCAACAGCCGAAGCAGCCGAGGCAGGTCTGTTACTCGTCCCGTTGAGCGGATGAACAGACTGAGCCCAGAGAGGTGAGGTGACTGCTGAGCACCAGGGAAGGGGGCCCATATTCAACCCCAGGCCCACACAATCTCTCACTGGGGAGTTTCTGGTGATGAAGATCAGGGTGCTCCAGACCCTCAATGGCCCGTATCAGCTTCCTAGGGCTGCATAACCAAGCACCAGACACGTGGTGGCTCAAATTGCAGAAGTTTATCGTCCCACAGTTCTGGAGGCCAGAGGTCTAAGATCAACGTGGCAGCAGGGTTGGTTTCTTCTGAGGTTGTGAAGGAGAATCTGCCGGCTGTTCTAGCTCTGGTGTTTGGCAGCAATCTTTAGCGTTCTGCAGCTTGCAGGGGAATCACCCAATGTCTGCCTCCATCTTTACATGGTGCAGTCCCTGTGTGTGTCTCCAAATTTCCCCTCTGCTTTTTTTTTTTTTTTTTTTTTGAGACAGAGTCTTGCTCTGTTGCCCAGTCTGGAGTGCAGGGGCACGATCTCGGCTCACTGCAAGCTCCGCCTCCTGGGTTCATGCCATTCTCCTGCCTCAGCCTCCCGAGTAGCTGGGACTACAAGCACCCACCACCACACCTGGCTACTGTTTTTTTGTTTGTTTGTTTGTTTTTTTTTTTTGTATTTTTAGTAGAGACGGGGTTTCACCATGTTAGCTAGGATGGTCTCGATCTCCCGTCCTCGTGATTTGCCCACCTCGGCCTCCCAAAGTGCTGGGATTACAGGCGTGAGTCACCGCACCCGGCCAATTTCCCCCTTTTTATAAGGACACGGTCATGCTGGATTAGGGCCCCTCTACTCCGTTATGACCTCATCTTAACTAATTACCTCTGTAACAACCTGTTTCCAAATAAAGTCACATGGAGAGGTATTTGAGTTAGGGCTTCAACAAGTACATTTAGGGGGGTATAATTCAACCCACATTAGCCCCCCAGCATGGCTATCAGAGCCCTGGTTGGTTGTTGGTGTGTAGGAGCAGTGACTTGGGAGGGTGTGCCCCCTCCTCGAGGAAGCTGGGGCAACCTCTGTGTCTGTGGAGGCCTGAGCTGAGGTGTGGCCCTCAGAGAGAAAGGCAGGGGCGGGGCTGTGTGGGTAAGTCACAGCTTTGCCAGAACAGTGGCAGGACGCTGTTATGCAAATGCTCTCCCACAATGACCCCCACCCCAAACTGCAGAAAACCCTGCCTCTGGGACAGGACGGTGGTGGGGGCTGAGGGAGGAGGAGACCCGTCCGTGAGTGCTTGCCACTTGTACATTTTGAATTGTGAACCATGTAAAAGGATTGCAAAAACAGTTTTTGAAAGTTCTTATTAAAAATAGCTCTAAACTCTGAAAAACAGGACCTACCTGGTAGGCAGGATGAGGAGCCAGTGAGCTGATGGATGGAAACGCCCGCCCCTGCCTGGCCCCAGCAAACGGTGCTGCTATTATTAGCTCCCGGACCGTGCTGGCCTCTGAGGTGGCTCCAGGCTTGGCGGGCTTGGCAGCGCTGGGACACACGAGGTCCTTTTAACCCCCACACCCGGAGGAGCCCAGGGAGCCTGCCCTGGGCCTGGCTTCATGAGGATCAGCTCAGGAGAGAAGCTAGATCCGGGGACCAGGAAGTGGTCAGGCCATCTTAAGGCAACAGCCCCAGCCCCATCCTGGCCTGGGCCTCCTGGCTGCCTTCAAACAGGTGGGAAAACCCCCACAGCCTCTCCCTTCTTGCACGAAGCCTTTTCCGCCCCCGCCAGCCCTGCTGCCAGGCCAGGCGGCCCATGGGCCCTGGCAACCTGGTTGGAGCCTCCAGCTGGGCGGATGATGGATGGGGCCACGTCAGCACCCGCCTCAGAGTGGATTTTGTGTGTGTTTGACATTTATTTACTGTCCGTATAAACACTAACACCTATGAAGCATGCTCGCCGTGTGATAGCTTGGCTGAAGGCAGCTCTTAAGTACATAAATTATGTGCACCTCGCTAATGAACGGTTTGACAGGCGGGAAGTTTTATTTACCGCTGGCCCGAGTTTTCGTATAAAACCAGGGCACCGGCAAGCCAGGATTTGTGCACCGTCATAGTCTTGCCTATTCAGAATCCAACTCATTTCTTTCTTCTTTCTAAAAAATTTCTCCTCCTTCTTTTTTTATTTCCCTCTTTAAAAGACTTGACATAAAGCTGAGTTCTGTGTATAACTGTGCTGCCTGGAGCAAGTGTCGGAGCGGGAGCCAGCCCATCTGGCGGCAGGCTCTTCTGACGGGCGAATGCTTGAACAATATGTGGTTTGACAAATTTCAAGGCAGGCTTATGAAAAAATAACAGTGGTGCAGCCGTCTCGGTGAGTGCCCGTCCACCTGTGGGCGCGGGCAGGGGTGCCAGGCCGTGTGAGTCAGGGTACCCGGCGGGGGATTAGGAGGCCCGTGTAAATCACTGTCATCCGGCACGTGTGGGACACATCAGCGTCCCAGCTCCTGAGACTTGTTTCCCATCACGGGGTCTGCCCAGGGCCAGGTGCCGCTGGCGATAACTGGCAGCCTGTCCCCCGTGACCATATTGGGGTGCACTGCTCTCAGTGGGACGTCTGCTCCTTGGAGTGGAGGGTATACCCCGAGGCCTGGGCAGGCACCTCCAGGCCTCTGTCTTGTCAGCCCTCAGGAGGCCTTGAGACACTCCGGGCAGGGTGGTCCCCTGGCCAGACATTCCTTGAGGACTTAGTCTGTTTATCTGGGAGGGGGTGTAGTAGACCCCTTCACCCTGGCCAAGCTACAATGGTAGAGCCCTCTGTCTGTCCAGCCCTATGGAGCCAGGTGGGGCTGAGGTGCATGGGGGGCTGGCCTCCAGGCAGCCCCTCTCTGCAGGCCACTTTGGGCCACAGCGCAGGGTTAGCACATGCTGTATGAGGCCTCAAGCCATTTCTATCCCTCTCTGTGCCTTGGTTTCCCCACCCAAAAAGTGGAGGTAGCACTAGCCCCTGCCTCTCAGGGCTGCACTGAGGAGATTCAAGGGCACAGTGTGTGCTGGGGGCAGAGTGAGCCCCTGCCACCCTGTGGCCAGCCTGCGCAGTGTTTCATTTCACCCCCGCAATACCCTGTGTGCAGGGAGGAAAGGGGCTTGCCCAAAGCCTGGAGTTGGCCTTTGTGGGGCCCAATGCCCCTGCCCCTCCCCAGCAACCCTGCCTCTTGGGTCTCCACCGGCCCAGTCAGACCCAGAGTCACTGTGATATCGGCCAGAGGCTTTCTGTGGTGCGGGGGCTCTGTCAGGAGGCAGACAGCAGCCTGCAGTGTGACCTGTGTCTATGGGGCCTTCCGATGGCTTCTGAAGCATGTCGCAGGGGACGGCCCTGGGACTCTGTCTTTATGGGCGGCATCAGCCATTCTGTTCTGAGCATCCTGAGTAGGTTCCCACTTCGAAGATGAGGAGATCCAGATGCCTGCCCAGCCCACCGGCTGCCTCTTGGGTTGGGGTGTGAGGGGCCCCCAGAGATGCTGACACTGCTCACATGGTCACGCTACAGCCAGCTCCCCACCTGCATCACAGGAAGCACCCACATGCAGCAGGGCGATAACCACATACTGGGAGTCAGGGCTGTAAGGAGTTGCCTCTCTCCCATCACCGACCATTCTCCATGGCCTCTGCCCTGGAACTTCCCCGGCTACCCCAGGCAAACCAGCTGCCCCACTCCTCCTGGCCTGATCGCAGCCTGGGCACACATCTCTCCCTGCAGGTTACCACGCCCACATCTGAGCCCCAACCAGGGCAGGGACTGTTTCCCTTTTGTCTGTGTCTCTGGGTCTCAGTATACAGAAGGTGCTCATAAGTGTCACAGGAAGGGTAGGAAGCAGAAGGTGCAGAGACCTCCATCCAGCCAGTGCTGGGCCCTCAGGGACTTTGAGGAGCTGGGCAGTTGTCATACCCAGGCCCTGCTTTTCCCAAGACCACTGCAGCCACCAGGCCCCGTTCCTCTTGGTTCT
This sequence comes from Pan paniscus, assembly GCF_029289425.2. NCBI lineage: Eukaryota > Metazoa > Chordata > Mammalia > Primates > Hominidae > Pan > Pan paniscus. Next base: position 45,520,954 of record NC_073260.2, read on the forward strand.
TTTATGAACCTGGGTGACTGTTCCCCGCTCCTGGAGTTCCAGTCTCATTCTCTACCCAGCAGCAGTGATGAAACCCACCGGAGGCCTGCTGTGCCCAAAACAGTTTTGGGAGGCTGTGGGTCCACAGCCAAGGGCAACTGGTGGGTGTGGACATAGGCACTCAGGAATGCCACAAAGCCAGGGAGGCCTTCCTGGAGAAGGTGGCATGTTGGTCATAGAAGATCATAGGATATGGCTAGGAGGGGAAACTGCAGCACAAGCAAAGCCTCAGTCCCCAGAATGGCTGTGCTGTGTGGCGGCTTGGGAGCTACATGGTGGCTGAGAACCTGTTGGGGCAGGGGTGGTGCTCTCTCCACAGCCCCACCTGGAGACTGTGTGGACCACTCTGAGGCTCAGGAGGGAACAAAAGCTGCCAAGCTCACAGAGCAAGTAAGTGTGAAGCCTGCACCGGCCACCAGGCTGCCCAGCTTTGCATTCCCAGCTACTGGGACACATTCAGAGGCCCACGGAGCAGGGCCACGTGCCGCCAGCTTTATTAAATTCATATTTCCACCTCCATCCCGCACAAATATCTGTATTTACCATCAAGCTTGGCAGTATTTATTTTCTAAAGTAGTTCTGTTTAAACAAGGAGTTTCTCTCTTAAATTCATCGACTCCAATTTCCTGTGGCCCCAGCCCTCCACGGAGCTGACATTAATCATTTGCATGACTGCAGGTTCTGCGGCCGCTGAGGGCCTCCGGCAGGCGGCAGCCATGGCGCCGGGCTTTGCTGTGGCTTCCCCTGACTCTTTCAATTAAAGCTGAGGGAATGGGACACAGTCCCCCCAGAGTGACCAGAGGTGGAGTGTGGCTGGAAGAGGCAGGAGGCAGGACCAGCTCAGCAGCTCCCGGCTCCTACCCTGGCTCAGTCTGTTAGAGCCAGATGACCTCTGCCAGCCTCTTTGCTCAGGCTGCCCATCAGGGGCTGCACTCCAGCTGCTGCCTGCATCCAGCGCTGGCCCCACCATGGGCACTCACTGTGCTTCACTTTGCTCACCCATGACATGGGGACACTATGTGTCCCTGCTGCACCTGACGTACTGAGGTGGCAGGTGCACACAGAGCACCAGCTGCCACTTTAGCAGTTGTCATTGATATTTGGTGCCACTGGCAGGGAGAGCACCCGGTGCAGGGCTAGCCCATAGCAGGTGCTCCGTGGGGTTCCTTCCTGTCTTGTGCACAGTCTCATTCCCTTAGCAAGATGACCGGGCATCCTGGCGCTTTGGGAGGCTGAATGGGAGGATTGCTTGAGGCAGGAGTTCAAGACCAGTCTGGGCAACATAGTGAGATCCTGTCTCTATTTCTTTATTTCAACAAGTCTTTCCCACAGCATAATATACTCTAGCCTCATCCTTGGCCTCTGCATATGTGGGGTGGTGCATACAACTTGGGAGACCCACTACCCTCTTCTGGGGGCTGACCCTGCCCCCCACTTCAGGGCCCTCTGGATTCCTGAAGTGTGAGAGGGCCACCGAGAGAACACCCTGGGCCACGCCACCCACCCACCTACCCCCCCCGCCTGCCTTGCTCCAGCCACACACCTCTGCTGCTCCTGTCAGTTTCCTATTGGGCATCTCTGTGCAGTGTTGTGAGCTGTGACAGCCAGGACAGCCTGGTTGACAGCAACAGCAAGAAGGGAATGAACTGGAAGGTTATGGGGAGGCTAGAGTTTTGGATTTTGAGAGACCGTAGGGTCAGCCTCATAAGACCTTGAAGGCAGAGGTGATGGTAATAATGTTAGCAACTGCAACAACATCAGCTAAGGTTCACTGAGCGCTCACTGTGTGCTGGACACCATGCTAAGCACATGCACATACAGTTTCATTGAATCCTCTCTGCAGCCCTGCCAGCGGGTACCATAGCCCATTGTACAGATATGAAAACTGAGACACAAAGAGGGTGAACAGCTGGCTGGAGGTTGCACAGCTGGTGAGTGGTAGAGTGGGAATTTGGGCCCTTGACCTTGGACCCCAGTCATGATGCTGGGTTTGTTTCTGTAGGCTGCACAGAACCCTCCGTTGGGGACCTTTTAGGAAGGAGTCACCTCCTGCTGGGACCAGTCCTCACACCTTTGCACTGTGGAGGCATTTCAGGAGAGGGTGGAGCCTTTGGCTGCATGCCTACCTCTAGACAAGGGGAGAGCAGGCCTTGGAGCAGCAGTCCCAGCTGATTGTCTCCAAGGGAACAGGGAACCTTGGAAAGAAAGCTGGACACATTGGGAGGTTGAGGTGGGAGGATCACTTGAACCCAGGAGTTTGAGACCAGCCTGGGCAACATAGCAAGACCCCATCTTTATTTTTTGTTTTTTTAAAGAAAGAAAGCTGGGTGCTGTTTCCAGAACAAGGTGTTATGGATTCTGGCCAGCCCAAGATTCCTTTTGTTCACTACAAGGACTGAAAATGTGCAGACATGGCTATTGAGACACCTGGCTCTCAAGCCAGCATTGAAACCCACAGTGTCAGCCTTTTCCTTTCTCGTACATTTTTTTGTTTGGGGCATGTCTCAGTCCATTGACACTGCTATAGCAAAATACCTGAGATTGGGTAGTTTATACACAACAGAAATTTATTTCTTATAGTTCTGGAGGCTGGGAAGTCCAAAATCAACGTGCCAGCATTGGTGTCTGGTAAGGGCCTTCTTGCTGTATCCTCACATGGTAGAAGAGTCAGAGGGAACAAACCCACTCCCCCAGTCTTTTTAGAAGAGCCCTGGTCCCATCCATGAGGGGTCTTCCCTTGTGATTTAGTCACTCTTAAAAGTCCCCACCTCTTTACACTGTCACATTGGCCATTAAGTTTCAGCACATGAATTTTGTGGCACATATTCACACCACAGCAGGGCAGGGGGCAGCCTTCAAGTGTGTAAGTAAAACCTGCAGGCAATAGCTCTTGAAAAAATTAAAACCTTACAAGTTAAGATTAATGTCCCTGTGGATGCCACCCCCTCCCAAGTCCCTGCCTTACCTCCAGAATTGAACACTTTATCTGTTTGGAACACATCCCTTCAGACATTAAAAAAAAAAAATGCCTTTATTTACATGCATGTGTGTGTGTGTAGAAAATATGTACTATTGCATTATGGTGCTTAACTCATTTTGTCAAAATTTTCCATAGACAAAATAGTCAAAGAACCCCACGTCCTCACAGCCCAGCCCCACCTGTCACCCGCTCACAGCCAATCTTGGCTCCTCTGAGCCCCTCCCCCAAACCCAGACATCCCCAACTCCCTGGCAAGTGTCTCAGGGTGTGTCTGCCTCCACGGGCTGGGCTCCCCTTTTCTTAAATAACACCATTCCATCAGCACTCTCACCAAAGTCAGCAAGCGTTCCTTAAGATTATCTAATGCCCATTCAGCCTCCAAATTTCCCTAGTTGTCTCAAAAATGTCTTCTCAGGCTTGGTTTATTTGTCTCAGGATTTGCCGGGCTGTCAAAGGCCTTCGTGGAAGCCTGCTCTGGGCCCCACCGTGCCTGCATCTCCGAGGCCCATCCTGCCCAAACACGCAGAGGGCCTCCCGCCTCCTCACGGCCCTGCAGCTTCCTCCTTCACTCAGTCACACCTCTATTGATGGAGACACAGTTAGCTGGGTCCAGGGTTTTGCTGCAAAAACAAGGCTGCAATTAACATTCTTCATTCTTTCTGAGCCTCCTGGGTGTTTTTCTAGGGACAATGGCTGGCTGTTGGGCAGCTACTTCCCCTCTCTGAGCCATGGCTTCCCCCTTGGAGAGGTGCAGAAGGCTGAGATTCTAACAGTATCTGATATTCTAAGAGGAAGACTCCATCATATACCCTGAGGCCACGTTGTTCTGAGCAGAAGGAGGCAATGGTGTTTTGCTGTGGGAGAGACTTCCCACCATGCTCACTGGTCCTCAAACTCCACAGAGGGGACACTGGCGTGGGGGAGGAGCATCCTGGGGCCATCTCAGAATCTGCCCGCCACGCTGCCCAGGAGAAGGGCTGATGGGACTCTAGCAGTGAGAGCTGAGTCTGGGGACAGTCAGAGGAGTGGGGTCTGGGGAGTGGGGTCTGGGAAGTGGGATGCAGGTTGCAAAGCAGGAAGGGATCCCTTTCCTGCCTTCATTAGGGTGGGAGTGCCAGGCAGAACAAAGCTGACAGGCACAGGTTCTTGTCCAGGCCTTGTCTCTCACTCTGCCCTTGACCTCTCCAGCCTCAGCATCCTGATCTGTGAAATGGCCACAGGGACAACATGCTCTTCCCGGGCTTGCTGTCAATGCAGCAGTGCACACACATTACTCCAGCACATCAAGCACATAGAAGGTGCCCAAGAAATGTCATTTCCTTTCCCCACACCCAGGCTGGGCTCCAATTCAGTGCACAAGCAGGTGCTACTGGCTGCCTGGCCAGGCCCATAACAGGAAGTCGGGTCTTTGGGGTGACTTCCTGGGCAGTGCCAGTGACTCTGTTTCCCTCTGAGTCTTACAGAGGAAAGACCCCAGCTTGTGGCCAGGGGCACTGGGCTGGGTGCAGAAGAAGGTGTTGCAGGAAAGAAGGGCCCTTCCCAGTGCTAGCGACAAACCCCTCTGACCTCAGGACCTCAGGTATGTTCCGGGAACTCCCACTTTCCAAGCCCTTTCCGTAGATGTTTTTGACATTCATAGATGGGGAAACTGAGGCCTGAAGAAGGGAGGCAGGCCGAGTGACTTGTCAATGAGCTCAGAGTGAGTTGGGGCAGGGCCAGGACAAACCCAGAGAGGGGCCTCTGCCCACCAGGTCCCTAGGGCAAAGGCTATATATCTGCTGGGGTCTTCTCTTTCATAAAGGGCCTCCTAAGATGTGTGGCAGGTTAGGAGCCAACAAGGAGGTGGTGTGGGTTGTGGGCCAAGCCCCAGCCTAAAGGACAGAGGGAGAAGCCTGTGATGCTGTAGCCTTGAGCAGGGAGCCACTGCCACATCCCCCCAAAGCCAGGGGGGCATCGGGAGAAACACCAACCTGTCTCTCCGCCCATCCTCCCAGCAGGTGGGGGCTCAGGGTCCTCTGTGGGGTAGGCTCCAGGACCCAGGCCTGTGAGCCAAGCAGGACTGGGTGGACCCTCACCTCAAGCACCCCCAGGGTGTTGTCAGAACCCTGCTGTCCTCTTGCATCCCCGCCACCCAGCACTTGTACTGTGCACAGTCATGTGCTTAGCTCGGTACATGGGCTGTGGTGCATCGAAAGGATCTTTTTGCTCATGTTTCTATTGAGACTTCAAGGAGCAAGGGCAGGACAAGTGGGGTCAACTGCCCCACATTCCATATGGAGGACTTGCAAAGAGGGTGGTGAGGCCAATTTCACCGGCCCCTCACCTCCCAGTGATGAGCACTTGAGTAGAGAAGGGAGTAGGGAAGTGAGACAGCAACGGGGGTCACTGCTGTGGTTGCTGGGGCTCAGCCCTGCTGCAGGGTTGGGGAGACCTGGAGAGCCCAGATCTGTCACCCCAGCCAGAATGAGGGTGCCTGGAGCCATCAGCACCTTCCACGGGGCATGAGTTGGAGGTAACTCCCTGGGGCCGTAACTCCCAGGTATGAGGTGTGCCTCATACCTGCCAGGCAGACTCCTGGTGGGAGAATGTTCTGACCCATGGGCTGCTGAATGCCTTGTAAGGAAAGAGCCGTTGGCGGGTAAAAGGGAGGCCAGTGACCAGGGTGCAGGCATTGATGTCTGCTGCAGGAAGACCCATGATGCCCCCGGGAGCCTCCAGGAGAGGGGCTGGGTGTGGAGTCTCTGTTGTGCTGCCAGAACATCTTGTTTACCCTCTGTTGGTGAGGGACACCTCCGTGTGCCCGGTGGGTACAAGCTGCCATGCTAGAAAGGGTGCTGCCTGGGGCCTCGTCACAGAGCAGACACGGGGGGGTGTCCCAGGAAGCCACTGGAGGTGAGGCCTTTCAGGGAGAGGGGACAGAAGGAGAGATGTCCCCAGAGAACCACAGGTGTCCCAAGAAACAGCATCAGCTTCAAATGTCACCAGGCCAGGGCACGCAGCCACCCTGGAGCCGGTTACTGCTTCTGTCCCTCCCTCCGCAAAGGCCAGTCCTGTCCGTTTCCTGCTAAGCACAGGCCAGAGAGGGTGGGGTACTACAGAAATGAGAGATTTGAGGTTAAAGGACTTCTAATGACCAAGAGTGGTCAGAGGAGATTTAGGAAGCTGCTGGGGACTTCCTGCAGGGTGAGGGGCATCTTGTCCCTGGGCAGGTTGGAAGGATAGTTGGGGAGGATCAAAGTTGCTTCAGAGATGGAGAAACAGGCTCAGAGAAGCTCATGGCAGCCTGAGGAGGGGCCCAGCTCCTGCTGTGGGCTCCACACTCCCATCTTGGCCTCATTTTGCCATGCAGCCTAGGAATTGCATGAGCCAGGGCTGCTCCCCAGAAGCCCAGGTTCTGCAGCCCATTTTGGGGCATTGATACCCCTGCTGTATGTTTCATGCACCTGATGTGTAACCAGCCCTGCCATGAGCCAGGCAGCGCAAGTCACTAAAACAAAGCTCTGGAAGTCTGAGACTTGCAAATCCCTGACCTCAGGAGCCCCTGTCATCCGAAGATGGGGTATGGCAGCAGCCCAGGGAGAGTCCCCAGGCAGCTGCCCATTGTCTTCCCAAAGCCCTCTGCCTGCCTGGGCGGGGACAGACCCCCTCCAGGATGGCCCCCACCTACCCCCACCTGCCACATTCTTCTGTGACAACACCCTGTGCGGGGCAGGTGGCAGCCAAAAGCCCCACTGGCAGGCGGACAATGAGCCGGGATTAGGCCTGAATGACAGGCCTGACAGAGCCTTGGGTGGATCCTCACTGGGGCTACTGCTACCCTGAGCCAGTGGGAAGGGCTTGGCTCTGAGCTGCAGTGATAGGTGGGCGTCTGTCTTTGCGGGGCCACCCAGCTGCTGGGCTCTGTCCCAGGATGGTCCCTGGACCCCGAGCACTCTCAGACTGCTCTCTTCCCTGCAGCTCTGCAGCCCCCGCTATCCTGTTCCTTGTGCTAAAGTCACCCAGCAAGAAGCTGGCAGGGTGGGGATCTGAACCCAGGGCCCCAACCCTGGGGAAGTGTACACCCACCTGCACCAACCTGCCACCCCTCATTTCTTCTGGAAGTCTCCCAGGCAGGCAGCACTACCTTCATTTTGCAGATGAGCAAACTGAGGCAGCCCAGCCACTAGATGCCCACAGATGCTTGTGAAATGGAGGCTGATGGAGGTTCCCCAGTGGGAGGCGATGAAGGGACTCTATGGAGGGGCACCAGGAGGAACAGCTTGAGAGCTCACCTTCCCTCCCACCTTGGGCTCTGGGGTCGGCCTGCATCAGCACCCAGTGGGCCTCTTGGGACAGAGATGAGGAGGCCCCATGGACCTGCAGGCGCTGAGATGTTAGAATCAAAACTGTCCAAGAAAGAGTGGGGCCTTCGAGGGGCTCCTTGAGGGGCTGAGGGACTGGGCAAGGTGGGCTAGGGCTGTCCTGGTTGGGAGGGGCTTTGAGGCATGTCATTGGCTGGTGCCCTGAATGTCTGTCCAACCAGCCCGGAGGATGTGTCCTCCCCATGGGATTGGGACAGAGCCTGGGTCAACCTTTAGCAGATGACTTTTAGCCCACAATGGGGAGAGATTCCTCTCCAGCCTCAAGAGCCTAGAGACTAAGTGGGCTGCGGCGGGAGGCACCTCGGGATGAGCCACCACCTGTGGGAGGCCTGAACAGCTCACGATGACAGCAAGAACGCTTGCTCGTCCCTGGCCTGGGCCCAGGAGCTCTCTTGTCTCAGGGTCCTCTGTCAAGTGGGGATGGTTGTCCTTCTTCTCTGGACCATGGTGGGAGGACAGAGGATTGTGCCCAGGAAGTGTCTGAGACCAGTGGGTGCTTGACAGGTTAACACCCACCCAGCCCCTGCCTCTTCAATCCCCTGGCCCTTCATCCTCTTCGGCACCTCCTCTTTCTCCTCTTCCCTGCTTCCTTATCTCCTCTGTGGCCAGTCTCCTGAAATGATCTCAGCATTGGCCTCAGCATCCCTCGCCGCTGAAGAATATCACCCCCACCCCCAGGGCACACTGGGGGGCGGGTGCCTCCCTCTCTCATGGTGCCTCCTGGATCTCCAGGGAGCCTGTGACCAGCCTCACCTGATTCCAAGCTGGGCTGAGCCATGGGCATAGGTGCATCCTTTGGGGGCCTGTCACGGTTTGCGACACAGACCATTGAGGCCAGTCTCCATCCCCATCAAGTCTCTGCCCTCCCTCAGGTCCCCATCATCTGGCACGCGAAAACTGAGGCAGGCTTGGGGCTGTGCCCTTCACTTCCGCATCCTGATGGCCAGACACAGGCGTGTGGCTGCCTCTCTCCTGCTGGGCACCTGGGAAGAGGAGATGGCAGGACAAGTGACCCCAGCATGCTCCTGGGTGGAGACTGCTGTTCTCGGGGTGGTCACAGGATCCACTGACCAGGTTGCAAGGAAGGCAAGACACACCCAGCCCCATCTCCCTGAGCCTTCATTAGCTGCCCCTGGGCCTGGAGTGGAGGACACACACAGGCAAGCTCTGCAGTCCAGGGAGGTGACTCCCAGGGCCATGCCCTCTGCTGGATGACCAGGCCCCCTGACGCTGCTAATTTGCTTTTCTCTTGGAACAGCCTCTGCCATCAGACATCTGCCAGGTGGAGAAAGATGGGGCCCATCTCTTCCCTTGCTCTAGCAAATGGCCAGCTGACGCCAGCACAGAACAAGGTTGGTGGGGCAGGGTTCTACGAATCCCTCGATTCCAAGCCTCCAGCAGACACATGCCTTGCCCTAGTCCTTCAAACACTCCTCAGTTGCTGCTGTGAAGGGAGTTTGCAGATGCCATCAAGGTCCCAATCAGGTGACCTTAATTGACAGGGAGCTGACCCAGGTGGGCCTACCTACTCAGGAGAGCCCTTTCAATCCAGTCTAGACATCAGAGACAGGCAGCCAGGGATCAAAAGCATGAGAAGAATTTCATCTGAGGAAGTCTCCATTGCTGGTTTTGAAGACGGAGGGAGCCACACAGCCAGGGCTGGGGGAGGCCACTAGTAGCTGAGGGCAAGGAGGAAATGAGGACCTCGGTCCTCTCACCTCAAGGAACTTAATTCTGCCAATAAGGATGAGCTGGGAAGTGGATTTTTCCCCAGAGCCTCCAGATGAGGACTCAGCCTGGCTGGCACCTCAATTCAGCCTTGTGAGACCCTGAGAAGTGAACCCAGACATGCCAGGCCAGGCTTCTGAGCTGCGGACCTGTGCGCTGACTGACGGTGGTGTTTAAAGTGGCTAAATATGCGGTAGTTTTATGCAGCAATGGAAAATGAATACAGAGGCCAGCTCCAGGCCAAATGCCATCTGACCCACAGATGGGTCCAGCAAGGTCAGTGGAGACTAGAAGAACTGGCTGACCGGTAGACTCATGAGCAAAAGTAGACTTGTGGATTTCAGCCACAAAGTGCTGGGGTAACTTGTTACACAGCAGGAGCTAACTGCTACGGCTTGTCAACAACCACAAACTGTGAGGGAAAGAAAGCCTAGGAGGTGCCACACAGGCAGCTCTGGGAGGTTGGGGGTGGCAGGTTGGAGGTCAGGAGGCTCCACAGGGATGCCTGGGGCTGAGGCAGGAAGGAAGGTGGAAAGGAGGGCATGGGCCTTCGGGGACGTGGTGACACGTTGGGAGGGCAGTGGAGGGAGAGGAGTCTGCAAGGCTGAGCTGGGGCAGGACCTCAGAGGGCCCTGGGTGACTTTGTCCTGGGGGTACTAGGGAGCTGTGGAGGACTTGAGCAGGATGAGGGTGTGGTCATGCTGGGGTTTGGGAATTCTCCTCTGGTGTCTAGGCTGATGGAGGGGAAGGGAAGGGAGTAGGGCAGTGAAACCAGTCAGAAGCATTTGGGTGCTCATCCTGGGAGCCTCCCCTTCAGGGTAAATGGAGGCTGAGTGATGTGGGGCTGGTAGGGGTAGAGGAGGGAAGGGAGACCATGGCTCAGGGCCCTGAGAAAGGAGGCTCAGGCAGCAAAGGGTACACCCCGGCCCCCTAGACTGGGCCAGCAGGTCTCCTGCCTTGAGTGGGCTGGGCTATATGGGAGGGAAAGGCTGCCTCCGAGGTCCCACCAAGAGGAAGCCAGCCCCAGCCAGGGCTCCTCAGGTAAGAGGCCTGACTCCCTGGGCTGTTGTGAGACTCACGGCCCCTAGATGGTCTTAGGCATAGAAGCCCCTGTGAAAGGCGCTACCAGACTGTTTTGCAAACTGGGAGACTGAGATGTGGAGAGGCTGGGTAACCTGGCAAGGTACAACGGGGAGTGAGTGGCCCAGGAGGGGTTTGCACAAAGGGCATCTCTTCCCTGAGGGGTGAACAAGTGGGGAGACTGCTGCTTCTCTGCCTGGAGGTGGCTCTGTATGAGGAGGGGAGCTGGAGCCCCCACCGCCTCTGCCTCTTCCCTTCAGGAGGAGCTGGGAGTGATGTTACGACTTGGAAAGCTTAAGACCACACGAGAAACCAATTTTTGCCTCCACTTATGTAAAATAAAATAAAATAACCCCAAAGCATTTGAAGTTCTGCCTGCCTTGGCTGCCTTCCCCAGGGGTTGTGTTGGAACCGCCCCTACTTTTCCTGGTGGAGGCTGTTCCAGGGACCGCCCATTCCCAGTGATTCTGGGGCCAGAGCCGGACATGGGCCCAAGGCCTCCTCCCCCAGCCTGGCTCTGCTCAGCCCCTCTCATTGCTGTACTGGCTATCGACCAGCACACCTCCAAGTCCTAGAAAGGTAGGACCTCAGGACATAGACTCTTCACTCTCAGGACCCTGGAACAATGGAAACCTAGAGCCGCAGGTTCTTAGGAAATGCACAGTCCTTCAGAACTTCAGGCCACCCATTCCTTCCCATAGGAGACTGTGGTGGTCCAGGGAAGGGCTGTCAGCCCCAAGCAAGAGAGCACCTCTGCAGACAGGAGCCCCTCAACCTGTTGTGTGACAGTGGTGCCACCAAGTTCTTCCCCATGGGGGAAGCCGCCTCCTACACCCTGCGCTGCCAGGGCCCCTGCTGTGGGTGGGAAATGAGCCACGAGCAGCTGCTCCTGCTCTCTGGGCACGGCTCTCTGGTCACGGTTTGCTCTGGCCCCTCCTTCTTCCCCTGGAAGAGTCTCCTCCTATCACCATCAACTCACTGGCCATTCATATCGTGGGTGGTGGGGACTGGGCTGTCTCTGGGTGCCACGTAGCCCTGTCAGCCACTTCCAGCCTGGAGACAGACAGGAGCCCAGGGCTTGTTTTACGCCTTGACCATGCTCAGGTTGTCTTCGGCAGGAAGTCAGAGCTCCCAGCAGACCTCTGTGATGGTCGCAGTGCTTTCTGAGGCCTAATTTCAGTCTCTGCTGTATGTCTCTGCTTTCACCCCTAGACGTGTGCCTTTCCCTCTCCCCTTCCCTCTGCCTCTAGTCTCTCTTCCCCCTGCCTCTAGTCTCTCTTCCCCCTTATTCTCCCTCTGTGATAGGCTCCATTGTGTCCTCCCAGATTCTCCCATGGTACCTCAGAATGCAAGCTGATTTGGAGACAGGGTCTTTAAAGAGGTGACTACACTTACAGGAAGTCACTAGGGCGGGGCCTAACCCAGCACAACAAGGCCTGAGGTGCTTTGTGCTGGCAGCTCTAGGAAACGAATCTCCACCCTCCCTCACTCCCTCCCCACCCCTCTGTCTTAGAGAAGGCCACCTTGAGGCTATCAGCCTCAAAGACCCTGAATCAGATGCACCTTCAGTCCCATCATGCCCAAGGCAATGTGATGGGTTGCAAGATTTTAGGAGGCGTTTGTCCCTCAAAGGCCTTTTCAGTTCATCATCTATATTTGGAGTTGAGAAGCAGCACTTTGGTTCTCTAACCTCTGGCAAGTTTCTGGACCCTCTCCTCCTTTCCTGTTCAGCTTGCAATCTGATGAGTTTCTCTCCTCAACACCTGTCTGTCCTGTCATCTTTGGATAGTTGCAGCCAATGGCAGCCGGCACCCCAACTCCTGATGTCTGCTCCTCCCATCTCTTCTCTCAAAGCCACACGGTCACTAGGTAAGTTCTAGTGGCCATGTGGGTCTTCATCCTTCCAGCCTCTGACATGGGATGCACCCCACTTTGTGTGCAAACACTATACCAGTGCCACACACTCTTGCTGGCTTTTGTTGCCACCCCATTTCTGGTGCCAAACCAGTACTTGGACACAGAAACAACCAACCTCATTTTCAGGCTTGACACCACAAAGGCTTATTTCTCATGCAGTGGTCAGTTGGGGAATTGCTCCTCACGCAGCCCCTTGGGGGCCCGGGCTCAGGCAGCTCCACATTCTGTAGCTGTACCACATGGCCCCTTGGGCACCAGCTCAGAGGAAGAAATAGCTGAAGATGTAGTCTGGCCCCTGCCTGCCCCAGCCTGGAAGTGACACCCATCACTTCTGCCCATGGCCATTGTTCCATGGCCCACCTGAGGCCAACAAGGCTGGGAGATGTGGGGGCTTGGTGGCACTCAAGCCATTTTGTGTAGAAAACCAGAGATGTTCCTAGGGAACAGAGAACTTGGAGACACTGGGTTAGCCTCCATCCCCTTCAGCACCTGTCTGGTGTGGACTAGGGCCGGGGCTGCCCTTCACCTCCACTCCTGCACAGCTCACCTCGAGGGCCCTGGGCATTGCACTCTGCTGTCTGGGGCCTCAGCTCTGAATCCTGTTCATAACAAAAGGGAAAGTAAAGGCCCCCAAAGGCTTTGCTTTCTGAGGCTGCAACTGCCTACGAGCCACTGAATTCACCAGGCTCCTGCCTTGAGACCCAGAGGCAAGTGCCTCCTGAGGAGTGGAAAAGGCCAGCTGGGACGGGGAGGTGGCTCTGCAGGGCCTCAAGCCCCTGAGCCTCCTCTTCCTAGGCCTTGGCCCTCTCCTGGGGTGGGGCCGTGCATTCCTCCCACCAGTTCCCACCTGTGGGACTATGATCCCATTCTGCAGAGCAGAGCCCATTGCTGATATTGGCTCACCTGCCCTCACAGTGCAGGTGCCCGGCCTGCTGAGGCTGGTGCCAGGGGCATCCCTAGGACACTATGATAGATGAGGCCTGGGGAGAGGTTGAGGGGCTGACCCGTCTCCCAGTTCACTCTGCAGGCCCTGCCGGACAGCTGAGCCCCTCTGCTGGGAGGAGCCATGGCCCGGAGTTGGGGCGGGAGGCACCTGGGCCCACCTTCCAGGGCCTCTCTCTAGCCGCCTCCACCTGCACCCTGTGTTGTTCCAGGCCTCGTGCTGGTTCTGTACTCCCAGAGCCCTCAGACTGTGGGGGGACAGGGCCACTAACATTCGTGGGTGCCATGAGAGCTGCGGGGCTTCTGACCAGAGAATGAGCAGGAGGGGTCCTGCAACGTGTTGTGGGGGGAGAATCCAGGGGAAGGAACAGAATGAGCAGGGTGATTCCTGGCAGAGGGACCCCGGCACCTCTGCTGAGGGCTCCTCCCAACCCAGGCCCTGATGCTGCCTCCACCAATCCCTCAAGGGCCACTAGGGGCACCTGGTGCCCTTGGCGCAGGACCACTGGGTGGCACATGCTGTGGCCCAGCACTCCCTCTCAGGAGGCAGGACCAGCCTCATCCTCTCAGGAACCTGTGGGATCTGGGGTTCTTTTGCCTCTTGCTTCCAGCAGGACTGCTGCCTCCCACTCTGGCCTCCACCACCGAAGGAATCACATTGAGCCTCACCCTCCAACCCCTCTGGGCACCTAGCTCTCACGGCCTAACTTGACCAGGGTAGGGCCTTCAGCCCGGTCTTCTCCCACCTGCAGAGGAGAGGTGCACCCATCCCCTCGGTCTCCTCCAGGCTGCGGAAACAGCCCATTACTCCCAGTGCCGATAATGGCCTCTCAATTGAATTAAGAGAGTTCATGGGAAGCCCAGGCATGAAATCCGTTTCCGTAAAAGTCCAAATTTGGGACAGTGGCGGGGAGCAGCGTAGGGAGAGGACTTCGGGTCCACCAAAGAAAACACCCCCGTGCATTTGTTTCCAATTCCCCTTCCAGCACCATCGCTCCCTCCCTACTCGCCCAGGGACCTTGGGCGGTGGGCCAGATGCTGCGTTTGTAATTCTCTCTCATTAATGGGTAATTTCCCCTCCTGTGAATGGAGGAGAGAGGCAGACCCTGGGGAGGCAGGCAGCACATGGCCCTCAGGCCTGAGACCTCAAGGGGCAAATGGCCGCAGCCTGGGCACCCAGGCATCTGCAGCCACCAGCACCTCTCAGGGCCCTTCTCAGGTGGCTCAAGGCCCCCACCAGGCTGGCATTCAGATTCCCATGGACAGATGGGGAAACCAAGGCCCTAGCAAGCTGTGGCTTATTCAGCACACCCAGCAAATGAGTGCTCCATGTGCTCCATGAGCACACGGAGAGGGGACAGGAGCCCAGGAAAGACACAAAATGACCAGATTTCCAAATTACGGGCCACAAAGCTGAAAATCATTCTGTGGATGTGGGGTAGAGGATGGAGGGGGTGGTGCCTTGAGCTCATACGGGCCTGGGTGGGAATCCTGAGCCATCTCTTGGGGCTTTGGCAGCGGACCTTCCCAAACTGAGCCTCAGTTTCTCCATCTGCACATGGAGGTGTTTCACAGGGGGATCTGTGCCTTGCCTGGGAAAACCACTCCATCTCAGAGGTCCCTGTCAACTCTGGAAGGCAAGATTTTAGATTCTGAAACCTCTTTTCCTACCCACTCTTTTATCATTCTTGAACCCTGTTCCCTGCTTTGTGAACTATTACCTTCAAAAACATCTAGGAAATGATCATGAATAGCCCAGATGCAGCCCCCTGGTGGGTGTTGATGTGGCATTAAAAAGCTATGGTCTGAGACTGAAGCAACTGTCCCCAAGGTGGAAGCAGGCGGAGAAGTGAGGGGAGCCCTGCAGGGAGAGGCAGGGAGATGTAGGAAGGGGGCGGGGTTCTCAGCCTGTTCATTCCTGCTGAGACCACTCTGGGACCAGGCTGAGGCTGGGCCCTTCCTCCTGTCTCAGTGGGAGCAGTCAGCCCACCTGACAGGTGAGAGCACCTGCCAGGCTGCACACCTTGGCAACTGACTCAGCTGCCAAGCGCCGGCCCTGGCCCCATGTGGATGCACAGAGCAGACCCAGGTCAGACCCCAGACACAGGGAAGACCCAATTTAGAAACCAAGTGGGTGCTGTGGACCTCCTGAGCAGAAACTAGTGCTCCCTTGCAGTTTCATCAGCCCCTGGGCCCCAGGTCCCTCTGCACATGGAGGTGTTTCATAGGGGGATCTGTGCCTCGCTTGGGTGAAACAGTCCATCCCAGAGGCTCCTGCCCACTTTGGAAGGCAAGGTCCCAGGCCCGGCCTTCCCAGCCTGACTGCATGGAGACCTACCCAGGAAGCTGTTCAAACCCAGGCCCAGCCCAACTCAACTCAACTGCCAAGGTGGCCCAGGAGGCACCTGGGCTCAGAGCCTAAACGGGGGATCCCCTGGCAGAGCAGCTCGAGGCAGCACTGGGTGGGTGGGATAGGCCAGGGCCAGGGTACCCGGGGACACTTTGAGACCAGCTGGGATGCCCCACAGTAAAGGGGAAAATGTGAGCCAGCACCGATGTGGCCCAGGGTGTGCTGAGAGCGGGCTCCTCCCTTTCCAGTGCTGATGGATGTGGTGTGACTAAAGGGCACAATCTGAGGCTAATGGAAAGCAAACAGCTCGCTGCACAGGGAAGAGCCTGGACACACACGATATTTTCTCAGGAGCTCACAGTGCAGGCAGGAGAGGCTTGGCTGAGGCTGGGGCTGTGTCAATCACTCCCTGGCTGTTTGTCTAACCTCGCCAAGTGTGTTTTCTCCTTATTAGCAGAACACAGATAGGAAAGCAGATCTGCCTGCAGATGCGCAGCTGCAGGAATGCGTCCTCCCAGCAGAGCGGGAGGGAGGTGGGAGGGGACCCCTGTCTGCCAGCCAGGGCTGCTCTGGAGACCCTGATGGGGCTTTGGGAAGCCAGGCTCCTCTCTGCTGAGCCCTCACCTGTGCCAGGCTCTGGGAAGGGTGTGTACAGATGTTCTGTCTGAATCCTCGAAAACCCCCAGGTGGCTGTAATTCTGACCATTTTCCAAGCCTGAAGCTGAGGCTGGGTGGTGAGGTGGCCCACTCAGAACCACACGGTGAGGAAGGATGGGGGTGCTGGGGTTTGAACTCCACTGCTTCTGCTTCTTAACTCATTTCAGTGCCTGTCCCAGTGCCTCTGGGCTGAGCCTGGTCTGGGTCATCCCTGGTGAGTCTGGCTGCCTCCCAAAATATCTCTGGGCCTTCAATTTTCCTCATCTTGTGCTAGATCAGGGCCAGCAAACTTTTTCTGTAAATGGCCAAATAAAAAATATTTAGGCTTTGCAGCTCACAGAGGCTCTGTCAGTCACTCAGTTCTGCTTTGGTAGTGTAAAGGCAGCCATAGGTGATATGTAATAAAATGGGTATGGCTATGTCCCAATAAAACTTTATTTACAAAAACAGGAAGCAGGCCAGATTTGTCAACCCCTGTGCTAGATTGATTGCAGAGAATGGTCCCAACTCTTTAGACCTCTGTTTCAACTGGATCTGCTATAACAAATTATCATAGGCTGGAAGGTTTAAACAACAGGCATTCACTTCTCAATGTTCTGGAGGCTGAAAGTTCAAGATCAAGGTGCTGGCAGATCCAGTGTCTGGTGAGGGCTCTTTTCCTGGTGTGCTGACAGCCTTCCTCTCATTGTATCTTCACATGGCTGAGTGCAGAGAAGAAGCAAGTTTTTGGTGTCTCTTCTAATAAGGGCACTAATCCCATTACAAGGGCTCTGTTATGGAAACACCAGGGGTTCAGTCTACGTCCTGCTTCTCTCAGAAAGCCAATCACTGAGACAGCAAGTATTGCCAAGGAAGAAGGCTTTAATCGGGTGCTGCAGCTGGGCAGATGGGAGCTCCATCTCAAATCCATCTCCCTGGCCAGCTAAAATTAGAGGTTTATATAGCAGGGAAGAAATGTAATAACACATTAAAAAAACCAGGAACTAGGGAGGGATAAGGAAGCAATTATGATGAATGAAGGGCCTGGCGTCTCATTGTCTGGATGAGTTTCAGTTCTTTGATACTTTTTTTTTTGAAAGGCCTGAGAGTTCTTCACTGAGGAAGGAACTCAGATAAAACAAATGTAAGTTTCAAGCTTTAAGACCAGAAAGGTCAATTTCTGTACATGTGTGTATATATATATATATATATATATATATATATATATATCGCTGTCTATATGATTATACGACTATTGGTTCAGTTTCAGTTCCACCCCCCATGACTTAAGTATCTCCCAAAAGCCCCACATCCTAATACCATCCCATTGGGGATTAGGATTTCAACATTTGAATCTGGGGGGACACAAACATTCTGTTCCTAGCAGCCTTCCTGTGTCCAATCCTCTGCAATCTGACTTTCAGTTCCTCCCAAGAAGAGGTCAAGTTGATCCCCTGCTCCATGAATCCCAGCCAGCCTCTTGACTTTTGTGGTGACAGAACACAGTGGAGCTAGAAGTCACTGGTTCCAAGCCTGAGCCTCAGAGGACAGGCACACATCCCTCCTCTCTCTGGGTACCTTGACACAAGGTGCAGACAAGCCTGGACTAGCCAGCTGGAGGATGAGAGTCACATGGAACAGAGGGGAGCCACACTAGCTAAGGCCATCATGGACCAGCCTCCCGCCAGCCAGCTATGGGATATGTGAAAGGCCAGCCAAAATGAGCTGGGTGGGCAACAATTTCCTCCAATGCCTGAGTCAGCCCAGCCTAGCCCAGCCCAAACCAACTACCCAGCTGTGGGCATAGCTAAGAGCAATGATGAATGCTTCCTGGATTTTGAGGTGGTTTGTTACGCTGCAGTAGCTCACTGTTACTTGTGCCAATTCATATCCTTCACCGTGGCCAGATTCATTACCCTGATTCAGAGACCCGATCAAGTTCTTCCTCAGCTCAGGGATCTTCCAGGGCTCCCTCTTCATCACCTCCAGCATAAAGTTCAAACTCCTTTAACTTGACACTCAAGACCCCTTCCAGTCTGGCACCTGTCAGCCACAGTGACCCACAGGGAGGTCTGCAGGACTCAGAAGCCTCCTCTGGCTCCACCCCACAGAAGCTCAGAGTCAGGTCAGGAAGCTAGAAAGAAGCTGGTACCTGCCAAGTGTAAAGTCCAAAGTTAGCTTTGCAGCTGGGATGGGCCCTTGTGTGCTCTTAACCAGGCCTTTCTTTTCTGTGTTCTGATGCTTTGACATCTGACCCTTGCTGACGCTGGAGGACTGCACTGCCCCTACCTGGGCTAGCAAATTTCTGTGATCACACCCTTCCAATGCAGACCAATCCACCCAGAGCCCACACCCACCACCTCCTCTCTGGGGCCCTTGCACTCTGGGCCACCATCCACCTGCCCTCACCCCAGGGCAGGTACCAGACAGCCAGGGACAGCCCCTGTACCCCAGAGCCCACTGAAATGATTCAAACCAGCCAATCCTCAGCCTGCTGACCCGGACTTACCCATTTCTTCCAGCAGAAACCCCAGTGAAGACTCGAGTCCATGTTTCCCCTGTGCTCCCTCTGCCTCCTGACCAACCTGGTACTTCGTGTGGCCCTGCACAGCCTGCCCTGCCTCCTGTTTCCAGGGATCTGTATGAAAACTTCCTCATGACAGTCATCTTCATGTTTGTGTGTCTCATCACACCTGATGTTTCACTGGGCAAGTTCACTTTCACAGAGCTGCAGTCACTCCTAAGCCTGAGCCCACGTGACCACGATTCTGCTTCGTCTCTGATCACAGCTGCAGTTCCTGGCCATGTGACTCTGGACAAATCCCTTCTCCTCTCAGAGCCTCCATTTCCTCATCAGTAAGATGGACATAGAAACAGCATAAGCAATTGTATTATTTAAGGGAATGTCAAAACAGAGAAACCTTGAGATCTCAATGACTTAACACAATAGAAGTTGGTTTCTCAATCATGGATGGTCTGGAATGAACACTGATGATTGTCGGCTGTGGGGGAAAGTGAGTGAGGGGCCTCTGCTCTCTCAGTCATCCCGAGGTCAAGGTCGATAGGCCTCCTCCATCTCTAACCCACAACTTCCCAGGTCTCCCCAGGGGGCCAGCATTAAAAATCCTGTGGAAGGATCTGGAAGCAGCATGAGTCTTCTCTCTGTACATCCTGCTGGCCAGACACAGTCATACAACACAACCTAGTGACAGGGAAGATTGGGAGATGCCATTTGGCAGTATGCCAGGAAGACTAGTAAGCAGGTTTGATGCTGAGCTTGCAGACTCTGCCACAAAAGTCATTGTATTAACAGTAGGAAAGGCCATGAGGTCAGACCTCTTAAAATGGGACCAACATTTTCTAGAATGTGTGAAAAAAATGACTTTGCCTTAAAAAATGAAATGGAAAATTCTGAGCACAAGTTTATTCTGTCCTTTATTTCATACATTTAGGTTAAATTTAAAATGTTGTATTAGAACTCTTTCCCTTTTTAACGTGAAATAATCCATTGTAAGGAGATCCTGCATTTTGTGTATCCATTCATCTGTTGAGGGACACTGGCTTGTTTCCACTGTTGGCTACTGTGAGTAATGATGCTATGAACATTCTATACAAGTCTCTGACTCCCTGTTTGCAGTTTCTTTGGGTATATACCTAGAAGTAGAATTGGTGGATCATATGGTAACTTTAGGCTTAGCTTTTTGAGGAACTGCCAACTGTTTTCTATAATGGCTGCACTATTTTACGTTTCTACCAGGAATGTTTGAGGATTCCAATTTCTCCACATCCTTGACAATGTTTATTTTCTGTTTTTTGGTTTTTTTTTAAATAGCCATCGTAGCAAGTGTAAGTAATGTTATTTATTTATTTATTTTGAGATGGAGTCTCGCTCTGTTGCCAGGCTGGACTGCAGCGGCAGATCTCGGCTCACTGCAACCTCCGCCTCCCAGGTTCAAGCGATTCTCCTGCCTCAGCCTCCCAAGTATCTGGGACTACAGGTGCCTGCCACCAGACCCAGCTAATTTTTGTATTTTTAGTAGAAACGGGGTTTCACCATGTTGGCCAGGATGGTCTTGATCTCCTGACCTCATGATCCACCCGCCTTGGCCCCCTAAAGTGCTAGGATTACAGGCGTGAGCCACCACACCTGGCCAAGTAATGTTATTTTTAAAAATTGAAGTCTATAGTTTCTGTAGATTTCCTTAGTTTGTCCCTAACGTTTCTGTTCCAGAACCCCATCCAGTATCCCACGTTTAATCATCATCTCTTCTGTATTAGTCAGCTCTCGCACTGCTATAAAGAAATACCAAGACTGGGTACTTTATCAAGGGAAGAAGTTTAATTGGCTTACAGTTCTGCAGGCTGTACAGGAAGCATGGCTAGAGAGGCCTCAGGACATTTACAGTCACAGCGGAGGGAGCGCTGATATGTCTTCATATGGCCAGAGCAGGAGGAAGAGAGAGAGGGGAAAGGTACTACCAATTTAAACAACGAGATCTCATGGCAACTCTATCACAAGAGAGCAGCACTAGGGGGATGGTGCTAAACCATTAGAAACCATCCCCAAGACCCAG
Organism: Pan paniscus; assembly: GCF_029289425.2. Lineage (NCBI taxonomy): Eukaryota > Metazoa > Chordata > Mammalia > Primates > Hominidae > Pan > Pan paniscus. The sequence goes on from NC_073260.2 coordinate 45,541,561, forward strand.
TCACCTCCCACCAGGCCCTGACTCCAACATTGGAGATTACAATTTGACACGAGATTTGGGTGGGGACACAGACCCAAACCATATCATCTCCTTAGGCTCCTTTTTGCTGTGACTGTTCCTTAGATTTTCCTTATTTTTGATGACCATGATTATTTTGGGGAAATAGCTGGTCAGGTATCTTGTAGGATACCCCGCTATTGGGATTTGTCTGATTTTTTTCATGATAAGGTTGAGATTATGGGTTTTGGGGATGAAAACCCTAGAGGTAAAATACAATTCTTATTACATCATATCAAAGTTACGCACTATCCACACGACTTCCGACTGTTACTGTTGTCCTTAATCACCTGCCTGAGATAGTGTTTGTAAGATTTGTACATTTGTGAAGTTACTCTTTTTCCTCCCTTTCCAACTGCACACTTTAGAAGGAAGTCACTACGTGCAGCCCACCCCTAAGGCGCAGTACTTATGCTCCCCTTCCTTGAGGGTGCAGTATCTACATAATTTATTTGGAATTCTGCACAAGAGAGTTATATCTTCTCCCGGTTTATTAGTCGTTCATTTATTTATGCTTGTAGGCATGGCCCCATGGATAGTTATTTTATCCTTTGGGTTATAACCCAATGCTACTTTATTTTGTTGCTCAAATTGTTCCAGCTTTGGCCATTGGAAGCTGTTTCTTTGGCTCCTGTGCATCCTTGACATGTCCCCATCAATTTGTGTGTGTGTGTGTGTGTGTGTGTGTTTGGAGTACTTCCCTATTTTCTGCCACTACAAGATGCTACACGTCCATCTTGTACAGTTCCTGCCCCAGTCCTAGAATCAGCCATTTCTCCAGGAAGCCCTAAGTTCTGTTTATTGGAAAATAGTATTAGAAATAAAGATCTGGGTGCTGGGTGTGCTCATTAGTATTGGAGTGTTATTTCTCTTAGGTACTCTCAGCTGACAGTGCAAAAAAATACATGTGTTTAGACTAACCTATGTATATACACGTATCTCTAAATATTTCTATATGGAATTATATATCTGTATCTATATTAAGTTGACATGGGTTCATATTAATGATTCCAACTCTAATCCACCACCACATGGATCATGCTAGCCTTCTTCCCTTGCTTGTCTGTAATGGCCCCTCCAACAGTGAGAAATAGGCTCCCACTATCCACCATCCATTTACTTAATACATTCCAGTATGCATGGACAGCAGATTTGTTAACTTATACCCCTGTGGGAAACAATTTTATCAACAAGAGTACATTGCTTATGTGCCGTTCCTTTTGCTGTTTGTCTTTTTTTTTTTCTTTGAGATGGAGTCTTGCTCTGTCACCAGGCTGGAGTGCAGTGGCACAATCTTGGCTCACTGCAACCTCCGTCGCCTGGGTTCAAGCAATTCTCCTGCCTCAGCCTCCCAAATAGCTGGGACTACAGGCATGTGCCACCATGCCCGGCTAATTTTTGTATTTTTAGTAGAGACGGGGTTTCACCATGTTAGCCAGAATGGTCTCGATCTCTTGACCTTGTGATCTGCCTGCCTTGGCTTCCCAAAGTGCTGGGATTAAAGGTGTGAGCCACCGCGCCTGACCCTGTTTTTAGTCTTACAGACTCCACTCATTTTCAAAGTTGCTCAGATCAGCAGTTCCTCCCACATGTTCAGTGAGTTTGTTTTATGCATTTGTAATGCGGTTCAATTTTCTTATCACATCCGCATTCCACCCCGGGACCCCCAACATCCTAAGAGATTTTTAAAAACTTTTTACATGTTAAGGTTCACTGTTCATTCTGTAAAGTTCTATGGGTTGTGACCAATGCGTGATGTCTTGTATCCACCATTATAGAATCATACGGGATAATTTTCCTGCTCTAAAAATATTCTATGCTCCACCTACTCATCTCTTCTCTCTCCCCCTGACTGGCAAACACTGACCTTTTTACCATCTCTATACTTTTGCCTTTAGCAGAATGTCTTAGAATTTGAATCATACATACAGTAGGGAAGTCACATTCTTTTCACACCTACTGTCACCCTAGAATCTGTGCTCCCATTGCTTCTTGCTAGTGCAGTGGCCTCCACACAGGCCTCCCTCCTCTGCCCTGGCTTCCTGTGTCTCCTTTCCACACAGCAACCAGTGTCAGATCCTGTCTTTCCTTACGCAGGGCCCTCCCACAGCTGTCTCTCCCTAAAGAGGCCTTGCACGATCCAGCCCCTGCCCACGCTCTGATCACATCTCTCAGCCCCTCCCACTTGCTCCTGTGCGCTAGGTGTTCTCAGACGGGCTGGGATCCTTCTGCCTCCAGGACTTTACACTGGCTATTCCTTTGGCCTGTTCCCAAAACCCCTCAGGGCTCACTGCCTCACCTCCTTTGGATCTTCCTCAAAGGTTATCTCTTCAGGAAGACTTTTGCTCCACTTCCCTACTTTGCCTTTCTTTCTAATACTTATTACCGTTGAACAAACCTTATGTATACACACACCGTTGACCCTTGAACATCATGGGCTTGAACTGTGTGGGTCCACTTATATGGAGGATTTTTTCAATAGAATATTTGAAAAGTTTTGGAGATTTGCAACAATTTGAAAAAATTCCCAGATGAGACAGGTAGCCTAGAAATACCAAAAAGATGAAGAAAAGTTAGGTATGTTATGACTACATAAAATATGTGTAGATACTAGTCTACTTTTATAAATTACTCCCATAAGATAGACACAAATCTATTGTTTAAAAAGTTAAAATGTATCAAAACTTACATACACAAACACAGACTGTACATAGCATCATTTGCAGTTGGGAGAAAGCTAAGCAAACATGAAGATACAGTATTAAATTGTAACCCCATAAAATTAACTGTAGCACATGCTGTACTATTATGATAATTTCACAGCCACCTCCTGTTACTATTGTGGTGAGCTGAAGTGTTGCAGGTATCCACTTAAAACACCATGTGATCCTAATTATCTCAACATGAGCAGTTCACTTGTCTAGTAAATCGAGTATCACAGTAGAAAGTGATCTCATGGTTCTCACATATTTTTCATTGCGTTTAGTGCAATACCAGAAATCTTGAGTGACACCATGGGACCCATACAAAGTGCCACTAGTGATACTTGGAAGTGCTCCCAAGAAGCAGAGAAAAGCCATGACGTTGCAAGAGAAAGTTGAATTGCTTGATATGTACCATAGATTGAGGTCTGCAGCTGCAGGTGATGTCGTTTCAGACAGACAATTCATCTAGTAAACAGATGACGTAAACTTACAGTATCAATAAATATAGTGCAGTACTGTAAATGTATTTTCTCTTCCTTATGGTTTTCTTAATAACATTTTCTTTTCTCTAGCTTACTTTAAGAATATAGCATGTAACACATCTAACATACAAAATATGTATGTTTACGCTATCAATAAGGCTTCCAGTCAACAGGAGGCTATTAGTAGTAAATTTTGGGGGAGTCAAAAGTTATACTCAGATTTTCAACTGTGCAGGGGGCCAGTGGCCTTAACCCCTGCATTGTTCAATGATCAACTAGATATATAATTATATATGCATATAATTATAGAATATATATAGTTTAACAACTTTACTGATATAGAATTCACATAACATACAATTCATTCATTTAAAGTGTATATTTCAATGGTACATTACCAACTTCAAAAATTGTGGCATATATATACATATACATGTATCTATATGTATATATTCTTATGTTGTATTATTCTTATGTATTATGTATTACTATGTATTACATATTATTATGTTGTTCATGTATATGTATACATATATATATAACAAAATTTGCCATTTTAAGCATTTTTAGCATTCAATTATGAGGTATTAATTAAATTCATTGTTGTAAAACCATCATCATTATCTATTTCCAAAACTTTTCCATACCCTAAATTAAGTCTGTAACTACTAAACACTAGCTTCCCACTCTCCCCTCACCCCAGCCCGTGGAAACTGCTAATCTATTTTCTGTTTCTATGAATTTCCTTGTGATAGATACTTTACATAAATTGGAATCATGCAATACTTTTCCTTTTGTGCCTGGCTTATTTCACTTAGAATAATGTTTTCAAGGTTTATCAGTGTGGTAGCATGTGTCAGAATTTCATTCCTTTTAAAGGCTCAATAATTTCCCATTGTATGTATATATCACATTTTGCTTATCCATTCATCTGTTGATAAACACTTCAGTTGTTTCCACCCTTTGGCTATTGTGAATAATTTTAAAATAAACATTGGCATACAAGTATCTTGTTGAGTCCTGTTTTCAATTCTTTGGGGTGTGTACTTAAGAGTGGAATTTCTGGGTCTTGTGGTAATTCTATGTTTACTTTTGAGGAACTACTAAACTACTTTTCACAATGGCTGCACCATTTTGCATTATCATTAGCAATGTATGAGGGTTCTAATTTCTCCACATCCTTGCTAACACTTGTTATTTTCTGTTTTAATTCATTGATTTTAGCCATTCTAGTGAACTTGAAGAGGTATCTCCTGGTGGTTTTGATGAACATTTCCCTAATGACTAATGATACTGAGCATCTTTTTGTGTACTCATGGGCCATTTGTATATCTTCTTTGAAGAAATGTCTATTCAAGCCCTTTGCCCATTTTGAAACGGATTGTTTTATATTGTTATTGAATTGTAGGAATTCTTTATATGTTCTAGATGTTAAACCATTATCAGATATGTAATTTGCGAATATTTTATCTCATTCTGTAGGCTGTCTTTTCACCCTCTTCATAATGTTTTTTGATGCACAAAAGTTTTTGATTTTGTTGAAGTTTAACTTATCCCTCTATTCTTTGTTGTTCATACATTTGGTGTCATATCTAAGAACCTATTGTTCAATTCAAAGTCACAGTGATTTACACCCTATGTTTTCTTCTAAGAGTGTTATAGTTTTAGCTCTCATATTTAAGTCATTGATCCATTTAGAGTTCTTTTTTGTATATGGTGTCAGGTGGGGTCTAATTTTATTTTTTTTTGCTTGTAAATATCCAGTTGTCCCAATACCATTTGTTGAAGAGATTATTCTTTTCCCAAAAATGGACTTGGCACTCTTGTCAAAAGTCAATTGGCCATAGATATATGGGTATATTTTTGTACTTTTTTTTTTTTTTTGAGACAGAGTCTCGCTCTGTCACCCTGGCTGGAGTGCAGTGGTGCAATCTCAGCTCACTGCAAGCTCCGCCTCCTGGGTTCACCCCATTCTTCTGCCTCAGCCTCCCGAGTAGCTTGGACTACAGGTGCCCGCCACCACGCCCAGCTAATTTTTTGAATTTTTAGTAGAGACGGGGTTTCACCGTGTTAGCCAGGATGGTCTCAATCTCTTGACCTCGTGATCTGCCCGCCTCGGCCTCCCAAAGTGCTGGGATTACAGGCATAAGCCACCGTGCCTGGCCTATTTTTCTACTTTTAATTCTATTGCATTGGTACGTACATCTATCCTTATGCCAGTACCACACTTTTTCTGATTGTGTAGATTTGTAGTAAGTTTTGAAATCAGAAAGTACGATTCATTCAAACTGTTCTTCATTTTCAAGATTGTTTTGGCTCCTTGAGATCTCTTGCAATTATATATGAAATAGAAGATTAACTTTTCCATTTCTGCAAAAGACATTTAGAATTTTATTAGGGACTGTGTTGAATGTGTAGATCACTTTGGGTAGTATTGACACCTTAATGATATCATGTATTCCTATCCATAAACATGGGAGGTCTTTCTACTTATTTAGATATTCTTTGTTTCAGCAATGTTTTGCAGTTTTCAGTGTCCAAATAAGTCTTTTACCCCTTTGGTTAAATTTATTCCCAGGGTTTCACTATTGTAGATGCTATTGTAAATGAAATTTATCCTTTAATTTACTTTTTGAATTGTTCATCCCTGCTATATAGAAATACAACTAATTTTTCCATGTCAATCTTGTCTTCTGCAACATTGGTGAATTTTTAAGTTAGTTCTAACAGGTTTCTTGTGGATGCTTTGGGGTTTTCTATATGTAAGACCATGTCATCTGATAATAGAGATAGTTTTACTTCTTTTTTTCATATATATGAAAACTATCTTTTACTTTTAACTAAAAGTGTCTTTTAACTAACTTTCGACTAACTTTATATATCTATATATAGATATAATGATATATCTCTATATATTTATATGTAATTATATGTATGATATGTTTATATATTATATGTCTATATAGATACAGATCTATCTATCTATATATAGAGAGACAGAAAGACAGGGTCTCACTCTGTCACTCAGGCTGGAGGGCGGTGGCATGAACACAGCACTGTAGCCTTGACCTCCTGGGGTTCAAGAGATCCTCCTACCTCAGCCTCCTTAGTAGCTGGGTCCACAGGCATGCACCACAATGCCCGGCTAATTTTTCTTTTTTTTTTTTTTTTTTTAGAGACAGGGTTTCACCATGTTGTCCAGTCTGGTCTTGAACTCCTGAGCTCAAGCAACTCTCCCACCTGGCCTCCCAAAGTGTTCGGGTTACAGGTGTGAGTCACCACACCCAACCTTACTTCCTTATTTCTATTTGGGTGCCTTTTATTAATTCTTGTCTCTAATTGCTCTGGCTAGAACTTCTGGTACAATGTTGAATAGCGGTGGCAAAAACAGGCATTCTTGTCTTGTTTTTGATGTGATGAGGAACACTTTTAATATTTCACCATTGAATATGATGTTGACGCAGGACAGGTAGTCAAGAAAATGACCATGTTCTGGGGATGGAGCGACCATGGTGATTGTCTAATCAACACCATAAACCTCAGCATTTGCATTATAATTGAGCTAATTTAAGCAAAGCTATTTTCAGTAAGGACTTTCCCCTCTAGAGACCATATGCACTTTGATTTTACCTGTCCTCAAACTAACTGCTCATTATAATAGTAAAAAAATCACATCCCTGGGTGGAAATTTAAGATGCTAATGAGACATGTGATGTAGGAACGAGCATGTAGTTACTGTGCATGTGTACCCAAAGGACCACCTAGAACACTCTTACTAGCAACACCTCTTTCCCCCTCCTTATGAATATTCATGTTGTGTCCAGAATTGGTGGGTTCTTGGTCTCACTGACTTCAAGAATGAAGCCGCGGACCCTCGCGGTGAGTGTTACAGGTCTTAAAGGTGGCGTGTCCAGAGTTTGTTCCTTCTGACGTTAGGATGTGTTCGGAGTTTCTTCCTTCTGGTGGGCTCGTGGTCTGGCTGCATCAGGAGTGAAGCTGCAGACCTTTGCCGCGAGTGTTACAGCTCTTAAGGTGGCGCGTCTGGAGTTCTTCCTTACTCCTGGTGAGTTCATGGTCTCGCTGGCTTCAGGAGTGAAGTGCAGATCTTCGCAGTGAGTGTTACAGCTCATAAAGGCAGTGTGGACCCAAAGAGTGAGCAGCAGCAAGATTTATTGCAAAGAGTGAAAGAACAAAGCTTCCACACTATGTAAGGGGGACCCCAGCGGGTTACCACTGCCGGTTAGGGCAGCCTGCTTTTTTTCTCTTATCTGGCCCCACCCACATCCTGCTGATTAGTCCATTTTACAGAGAGCCGATTGGTCTGTTTTACAGAGAGCTGATTGGTCCGTTTTGACAGGGTGCTGATTGGTGCGTTTACAATCCCTGAGCTAGACACAAACGTTTTCCACCTCCCCGCTAGATTAGCTAGATACAGAGTGTCCATTGGTGTATTTGCAAACCTTGAGCTAGATACAGAGTGCTGATTGGTGCATTCACAATCCCTTAGCTAGACATAAGGGTTCTCCAAGTCCCCACCAGATCAGCTAGACACAGAGTGCTGATTGGTGCACTTACAAACCTTGAGCTAGATACAGAGTGCCGATTGGTGTGTTCACAGTCCCTTAGCTAGACATAAAGATTCTCCACGTCCCCACTAGATTAGCTAGATACAGATTTTCCACGTCCCCACCAGATTAGCTAGTTCTTGGCAACAGACAGCTGGCCTGCAAAGAGCCACTCTGGCTAAGGATGAGATGTAGTAAGTTGTTTGATGAACACCCTTAGCTACAGATTGGATGGAGGATGGGTGAGATTCAGACCTGTTTGCCAGGCTAAAAGTGCCAAATTGGAGGATGTATCTGAGTGGGGGAGTTGGAAGTGCAAGTACTCCTCTCTACCCTGGTTACAGACCATATCCCAATTTTTACCAGCTGGCATTCAGTAGCATATTATAGTAACTTAAGCAAGTACCATATGCATAAAATAATCACTCCACTAAAACAGTGAGAATTCAGAAGTTGCAGGATGAGCTGTAGTCTGAACAAGCAAAGGAAAGAGGCTGTTAACCAGATTTCAGAAGATGGTCCTGACATGATTTGGCTGTGTCCCCACCCAAATCTCACCTTGAATTGTAATAATTCCCACATGTCAAGAATGGGGCCAGGTGGGATAATAGAATTATGGGGGTGGTTTTCCCATAGTATTCTCCTGGAAGTGAATACGTCTCATGAGATCTGATGGTTTTATAAATGGGAGTTCCCCTGCACAAGCTCTCTTGCCTGTCACCATGTAAGAGGTACCTTTGCTACCCCTTTGGTCTCCACTACGATTCTGAGGCCTCCCCAGCCACGTAGAACTGTGAGTCCATTGAACCTCTTTCTTTTATAAATTACACAGCCTTGGGTATGTCTTTATTAGCAGCATGAGAATTGAGGACAGGAGTTTGAGACCAGCCTGGCCAACATGGTGAAACCCTGTCTCTACTAAAAATACAAAAAATTAGCTGGGTGTGGTGGCGGGCATCTGTAATCCCAGCTACTCGGGAGGCTGAGGCAGAAGAATTGCTTGAATCTGGGAGGTGGAGTGCCGATTGGTGCATCCACAAACCCTGAGCTAGACACAGGGTGCTGACTGGTGTATTCACAATCCCCTAGCTAGACATAAAGATGCTCCAAGTCCCCACCAGACTCAGGAGCCCAGCTGGCTTCACCCAGTGGATCCTGCACTAGGGTCACAGGTGGAGCTGCCTGCCAGTCCCGCACCATGCACCTGCATTCCTCAGTCCTTGGGTGGTAGATGGGACTGGGCGCCGTGGAGCGGGGCGGGGGGGGGCACTCGTCGGGGAGGCTCAGGCTGCGCAGGAGCCCACCGCGCAGGGGGTAGGGGGGCGCTCAGGCATGGTGGGCTGCAGGTCCCAAGCCCTGCCCCGCAGGGAGGCAGCTAAGGCCTGGGAGAAATCGAGCACAGCAGCTGCTGGCCCAGGTGCTAAGCCCCTCACTGCCCTGGGCTTGTGGGCCAGAGGGCCACTCCAAGCGCGGGGCCAGCCAAGCCCATGCCCACCCGGAACTCGCGCTGGCCCGCAAATGCCGTGCGCAGCCCCGGTTCCCGCCCACGCCTCTCCCTCCACACCTCCCCGCAAACTGAGGGAGCCGGCTCCAGCCTTGGCCAGCCCAGAAAGGGGCTCCCACAGTGCAGCAGCAGGCTGAAGGGCTCCTCAAGCGTGGCCGGAGTGGGCGCGGAGGTCGAGGAGGCGCCAAGAGCCAGCGAGGGCTGCGAGGGCTGCCAGCATGCTGTCACCTCTCAATGTAAGACTCCCATAAAGGAAGCCTCCCTAGTGCCTATCTTTGTTGTCTCATCCTTAGGAGCAGCCTGCCCTTGAATTCTTTCTTACTCAGGGTGTATTGTCCATTCTGCATCTAACTTTCAAAATATTCTTTTCTTTTGCAATAAATTACTCTATGCTGCACCTCCTTTGCTGTGTGTTTCTTGTTTAAATTATTTTAAATCAAGAAAACAAGAACTGAGGTATCACCACAGCCATCAACAATGTTAGCTATGAGTTTTTCATAAATGCCCTTTATCATGTTGAGGACATTTCCTTTTATTTCTGGTTTTCTGAGAGGTTTTTTTTTTTTCATGATAGGGCATTGGATTTTGTCAAATGCCTTTTCTGTGTCACTTGAGATGATCATGTGATTTTCTCCTTTGTTCTATTATTTTATTAATTTTAATTTCATTAATTAACTTATTTTTAATTAATAAGTAAAAAATATATATTCAAAGCACACATGATGTTTTGACATCTGTATACACTGTGGAATGGCTAAGTCAAGCTATTTAACATATGCTTTCTCTCCCATACTTATCTTTTTTGTGGTGAGAGCACTTAAAATCTCATTTAAATTTTTAAGGATAAAATATATTGTTATTAACTCTAGTTACCATGATGTGCAATAGATCTTTTGAATTTATTCCTCCTATTTCGCCTTCATTATATTAATGTGATGTATTACATTGATTGATTTTCTTATGCCGGACTAATATGCATTCCTAAGGTAAGGGTCACTTGGTCATGGTGTATACTCTTTTTACCATGCTGTTAGATTCAGTTTGCTATTACTTTGTTCAAGATTTCCACATCTATATTCATAAAGTCTGTAAATTGATTTTCTTGTGATGTCTTTACCTGGCATTGATTTCAGGTAATTGGACTTATAGAAAGAGTTTGGGAGTTTTCTCTCCTTTTCCCATTTTTGGAAGTGTTTTAGAAAGATTGGTATTAAGCCTTCTTTAAATGTTTGTTAGGATTCACTAGTGAAGTCATCTGGTTGTGAACTTTTCTTTGTTGGAAGATCTTTAATTACTAACTCAATCTCCTTAATAAAGATCTGTTCAGATATTCCATTTCTTCTTGAATCAATTTTGGTAATTTCTGTGTTTCTAGGAATTTGTCCATTTCATCTTGGTTGTCTATTTTTTTGGTGCAAAATTTTTCATAGTATTTTCATATAATTCTTTTTATTTCTGTAGAGTCAATAATAATGTCCCCACTTTTATTTTTTATTTTAGTTATATGCATTGACTCTTTTTTTCTTTGTCAGTCTAACTAAAGGTTTGTCAATTTTGTTGAACTTTTCAAAGAACCGATGTATTAGTCTGTGCTGCCATAACAAAATATTTCAGACTGGGTGGCTTAAACAACAGATATTTGTTTTCTCACAGTTCTGGAGGCTAGAAGTTCATGAATTTGTAGGTACTTACAAATTAAGTTTCTGCTGGGCTTTCTTTGTGGCTGTATACAGCTGTCTTCTTGCTGTGTGTCTTTAGATGAACTTTCTCCTGAGTACTAGGAACGAGAGAGATAGAGCATGAGAGAGAGAGAGAGAGAGAGAGAGAGAAAGAGAGAGAGAGAGAGAGGGAGAAAGAATCTTAACGTTTCTTCCTCTTGTAAGGACACCACTCCTATCAGATTAGGACCCTACCTTTATGACCTCATTTAACCTTAATTACCTTCCTAAAGGCCTTATCTTCAAACACAGCCACATTGGAGGTTAGAGCTTCAACATATATATATATATATTTATATTATATATAATGATATGATATATAATATGATATATATCATATATAATTATATATGATATATATCATATATAAAAATATTTATATATAAATACATGTATATAAATATATATAAATACATATATATAAATTTTGGAGGACACACTTCCATTCATAGCAACCAACTTTTTGCTTCTCTATTGTTTTTCTATTCTCTAGTTCAATTATCTCCACTAGAATCTTTCCTTCTTTCTGCTAGCTTTGGATTTGTTTTGTGCTTTTTTTCCTAGGTCCTTAATGTGTAAAGTTAGGGTATTGATTAAAGAGCTGGCTTATTTTTTAATATAAGCATTTACAGTGACATATTTCCTTTATAGCACTGTGTTCATTGTATCCCCTAAGTATTGGTATGTTGCATTTTCTCTTTTGTTAAACTCTAAGTGTTTTCTAATTTCTCTTATTATTTCTCCTGGACACATTGATTATCTGAGACTGTGTTATTTAATTTTCACATATTTGTAAATTTTCCTGATTTCCTTGTTATTGATTTTTAGCTTCATTCCACTGTAGTCAGAGAAGATTCTTTATACATTTTTCTTTATCTATTGAGAGTTATTTGTGTCCTAACATATGGTCTATTCCAGAAAATGTTCCATGTGTACTTGAGAAAAATGTGTACTCTGCTGTTGTTGAGTTTATAAATGTTTCTTAGGTCTAGTTGGTTTATAATGTCTTTTCATTTTCTATTTTGATTGATCTTCTGTTTATATGTTGTCTGAATTACTGAAAATAGGGTGTTGGAATACCCAACTATTAATATTGAATTGTCTGTTTCTCCAGTCAAATGTGACAATGCTTTTGTCATATATTTTTGGGCTCTGTTGTTTTGTGTGCATACGTTTCTAGGTGTTACATCTTTTTGATTATTTGACCTCTTTATCAGTATATAATGCCCTTCTCTGTCTCTTTTAACAATTTTCTACTTAAATGATATTAGTATAGGCACTGCCACTATCTTTTGGTTCCCGTATGTTCATGGAATCTATTTTCCATTATTTTATTTTCAACCTATTTGTGTCTTTGAACTTAAAGTGAGTTTCTTGTAGACAGCATATAGTTAGATTTTTGTTTTGTTTTGTTAAAGATAGGGTCTCGCTATGTTGCTCAGGGTGGTTTCGAACTCCTAGCCTTAAGCAATCCTCCCATCTCAGCCTCCCAAAGTGCTGAGATTACAGGCATGAATCACTGTGCCTGGCTTATTTTGTTTTTGTTTTAATCCATTTGGCCAATCTCTGCCTTTTGATTGGGGAGTTTATTTTATTTACGTTTAAAATAATTACTGTCAAGGAAAGACTAATTTCTGCCATTTGGTATGGCAGAAATTTCTCTATGTCTTAGCACTTTCTCTATGTCTTAGCTTTTTTTTCCCCTCATGTCCTCCATTACTGCCTTCTTTTCTTCTTAATCTTTTTGTAGTGAAACATTTTGATTCCCTTCTTACTTTATTTTGTCTATATTCTTTAAGTTTTTTCTTTGTGGTTACCATGGGAATAACATTTGAAATCCTAAATTTATAACAATCTAATTTGAATTTTTATCAATTTAATGTCAATAGCATCCAAAAACTCTGTCCCTATACAGTTCTGCCCTCCTCTTTATGTTATTTTTGTCACAAATTCTATGTTATGTGCCAAATAATATAGATTTATAATTATTTCTATGCATTTACATTTTAAAACATGCAGTAAATCAAAAGTGGAATTAGAAACAAAAATTAAATACACTGGATTTTATATCTGCCCATGTATCTAACATTAATAAAGATATTTATTTCTTTAAACGTTTTCAAATTACTGTCTAGTGTGCTTTCATTTCCATCTGAAGGACTCCTTTTTGTACTTTTGCAGGGCAGTTCTAGCAGCAATGCACTCCCTCGGCTTTTGTTTATCTGGAATGTCTCTCTCTCTCTCTCTCTCTCTCTCTCTATATATATATATCTTGCCACCACACCCATCCCCTTTCTCTCATTTTTGAAGGACAGTGTTGCTGTTTATAAAATTCTTGGCTGACAGTTTTTTTATTCTTTTAGCACCTTAAATATGTCAGCTCATCACCTCTTGGTGATCAAGGTTTCTGATGAGAAATCAGCTGTTAATCTTATCAAAGAATTCCTTGTACATGATGAATCACTTCTCTCTTGCTGCTTTCAAGATTCTCTTTTGTCTTTCAACAATTTGTGTCTTGGTATAGTTTTTCTTGTTTAGTTTATCCTACTTAAAATTTTTTTTGAGGTTCTTGGATTTGTAGATTCATGTCTTTCATCAAACTTGTGAAATTTTTGGATGTTATTTCTTCAAATAAATTTTCTACCTCTTTTTCTCCTCTCCTTTTTGGACTCCCATTATGCATATGTTGGTCCACTTGGTGGCACCTTACAGGTCAAAATTAGTACTGAGGAGTGGGGCATTGCTATAAAGATACCTGAAATTGTGGAAGCAACTGTGGAACTGGGTAACAGGCAGAGTTTGGAGGGCTCAGAAGATAGGAAGGTGAGGGAAAGTTTGAAACTTCTTTGAGACTGGTTAAATGGTTGTGACGAAAATGCTGATAGTGATATGGAAAATGAAATCCAGGCTGATGAGGTCTCAGATGAAAATGAGGAACTATTAGAAACTGGAGCAAAGATCACATGTGTTATGCCTTAGCAAAAAGCTTGGCTGCATTCTGTTTATGCCCTGTGGGGCTGTGGAAGTTTGAACTTTATAGTGATGATATAGGGTACCTGGTAGAAGAAATTCCCAAGCAGCAAAGCATTCAAGATGTGGCCTGGCTACTTCTAACAACCTATGCTCAGATATGGGAGCAAAGGAATGACTTAAATTTGGAACTTATATTTAAAAGGGAAGCAGAACATTAAAGTTTGGAAAACTTGCAGCCTGGTCATGTGGAAGAAAAAGAAAAAGCTTTTTAAGGAGAGAAATTCAAGCAGGCTATGGAGCAACCATTTATTAGCAATATTTGCATAACTAAGGAGCCAAGTACTGATAGGCAAGACAATGGAAAAAAGGCCTTGAAGGCATTTCAGAGACCTACGTGGCAGCACCTCCCATCACAGGCCCAGAGGCCGAGAAGGAAAGAATAGTTTCATGGGCCAGACCCAATGTCTCACTGCCCTGTGCAGCCTCAAGGAACTGCTCCTCACATCCCAGCTGCTCCAGCTCCAGCCTCAGCTCAAAGGGCCCCAGGTAAAGCTTGAACCACTGCTTCAGAGGGTGCAAGCCATAAGCTTTGGTGGCTCCCATGTGGTGTTAAGCCTGCAAGTGCATAGAGTGCAACAGTTGAGGCTTGGGAGCCTCTGCCTAGATTTCAGAGCATGTAGGAAAAGCCCAGATGTCCAGGCAGAAGCCTGCTGTGGGGTGGAGCCCTCACAGAGAATGTCTACTAGGGCAGTGCCAAGGGGAAATGTGGTGTTGGAGCCCACACACAGAGTTTCCAATGGGGCACTGCCTAGTGGAGCTGTGAGAAGGGGGCCACTGTTCTCCAAACCCAAGAATGGTAGATCTACCAGCAGTTTGCACCCTGCACCTGAAAAAGCCACAGGCACTCAACACCAGCCTATGAGAGCAGCCCTGGGGGCTAAACCCTGCAAGAAAGTGAAAAGTAGAACTAAAATGAAAAATTCATTAGAGGGATTCAATAGCATATTTGAGCAGGCAAAAGAAAGAATCCATGAACTTGAAGATAGGACAACTGAATAATTAACAATTCAACCTCAACAATTGAAATTGTTGACACTGAGGAGCAGAGAGAAAAACTAATAAAGTGAATATAGCCTGATAGATTTTGTTTTAGTTTGTTCTTACATTGCTGTAAAGAAATACCTGAGACTGGGTAATTTATAAGCAGATAATTTTAATTGGTTCATGGTTCTTCAGGCTGGAGAGGTCTCAGAAAGCTTCCAATCATGACAGAAGACAAAGGAGGAGTAGGCAAATCACATAGTGAGAACAAGAGGACGTGCGCGTGTGTGTGTGTGAAAGAGGGAGAGGAGCAGGGGTGGTGGAGGTGCCACACACTTTTAAATTATGAGATCTCATGTGAACTTAGAGTAAGAGCTCACTTATCACCAAGGGGATGGACCAAGCCAATCATGTGGTATCTGCCCCCATGATCCAGACACCTCCCACTAGACCTCATCTACAACACTGGGGATTATAATTCAGCATAAGATTTGGGCAGGGACAAATATACAAACTATATCATTCTACCCTGGCCCCTCCTAAATCTCATATCCTTTTCACATTTCAAAATATAATCTTGCCTTCCTAATAGTCTCCCAAAGTCTTAACTAATTCTAGCATTAACTCAAAGGTCCAAAGTGCAAAGGCTCATCTGAGATAAGGCAGCTCCCTTCCATCTATGAGCCTGTAAAATAAAAAACTAGTTAGCTACTTCCAATATACAATGGGGGTATAGGGATTGGGTAAACATTCCTATTTCAAAAGGGAGAAATCAGCCAAAAGAAAGGGGCTACAGGCCCCATGCAAGTTTGAAACCCAGCCAGGCAGCCATTAAATCTTAAAGCTCCAAAATAATCTCCTTTGACTCTATGTCTTATATCCAGGGCACACTGGTGCAAGTGATGGACTCCCAACGGTCTTATAAATTACCCAGTTTCAGGTATTTCTTTACAGCAATGCAAGAATGAACTAATACAAAGTCCATCAGGCTATATTCACTTTATTATGCCTGTGGTCTGCAGAATAACGCCCCCCTAAGATGCCCACCCCAACTCCTGGATCCTGTGAATACACTGCCTTACATGCCAAGATGGATTTTGCAGTTGTGCTGGGGGATACAGACCAGAAATAGGGAAATTATGCTAGATTGTCCAGTAGGGCCCAATCTAATCACTTGAGTTCCTAAAAGCAAAGTACTCTGCCAGTTGGTGTCAGGAATATCTCAGACGAGGAAATCAGAGAGATTTGAAATCTGAGAGGAACTTGACCCTCTGCTACAGGGGGAGCCATGTGGAACCCTTGGAAGGGATGTGGCACTTTCTTCTAGGAGCAAAGACCCCTCAACCCTGGCTGAGAGCCAACAAGAAAGGGGACTTCAGTTCTGCAACCACAGGAAGCACTATTGAACCAACAACCTGAATGAGTTTAGCAGCAGATTCATCCTGAGCACTTCCAGAAAGGAGCACAGCCTGACTGGCACCTGGGTTACAGCCTTGTGAGACCCTAAGCAGGGGACCCTGGTGAGCCTGGAGATACAGAACTTCTGGTTGTCTGGCCCACAGCACTGTAAGAGCATGAATGTGTTGCTCAAAGCTTGTAGCTCAAAGCTTGCTCAGTTGGTAGTGATTTGTTATAGCAGGGACAGGAAACCCAAGCACCAGGTCACAGGGTCCCTTCTGCCCTTGGTAGCCCGGTGGCAGCTCTGAATTCAGGTTTCTCTGTGGTTCTGCTACTCTCAGCTCTTTTCACAGCCCATGGCCCAGCTGCAGGGCACCAGGAGCTCTTTAAACATGGCTGTGAGGCCACTGGTATTGCCTGTGATTTCCTGACCTGAGCTTATTTCCATTCTACATCTCATCCACCCACAGCAAATTGCAGCCCTTCTCATTACAATCTACCCCCATCTCTTAAATGCTAGATGCATTGCCCGGCCCGCGCACACCCCTGCCCCCCAACTTGGAGGAAGGGGGATTGTAGCAGGTACATTTCTGCAGCAGCCAGTGGTTTCTGCCACTCCACTCAGCACCAACAGTGGGGTCCCTATGGCCCTGTACCCAGTTGGGGCCCCAACTCCAGAGCCTCACCAAAAATGTGCTTGCTAGGACAATTTTTTTTCTTTCTTTCTTTCTTTTTTTTTTTTTTTTAAGAGACAGAGCCTTGCTCTGGGCAACCTTGCTCTGTCACCCAGCCTGGAGTGCAGTGGCACAGTCACGGCTCACTGCAGCCTCAACCTCCTGTGTTCAAGTGATCCTCTTGCCTTAGCCTCCCTAGTAGCTGGGGCTACAGGCATGCAGTACCACACCCGGCTAATTTGTGTTTTGTGTGTGTGTGTGTGTGTGTGTGTGTGTGTTTATATATAGAGACAGTGTCTTGTTATGTTACCCAGGCTGGTCTTGAATTCTGGCCTCAAGCGATCCTCCTACCTTGGCCTCCCAAAGTGCTGGGGTTACAGTTATAAGCCATTATGCCCAGACTTGATAGGACAATTTTCAGTAACCAATCCCAGAAGCAGAGCCTGAGTTGAGGACTGGTGTGAAGGTGACTTATGAGGAAAGAGCAGAAAAGGCAGAGGAGCCAAGAAAGGGTGTGAGGCCAGGCAAAGTCCATGACCCCCTCCTGCTGGGCGCTTTTCAAGCCCATTCCAATGTGGAGCGAGGACTGCCACATTCCCTGCCTGATGGTCGTCGGCCAAGGACTGGTAATACCTGAGGTCTGAATTCTGAGGTGCTCCCCATCCTTCAGGTGTAGATGCAAAGTGGGTTCCAGCAGCTTCAGGGCACCTCTCTCCCTGCAAAGGAGCCTCAGGGGCTGATAGGGGAGTGGATTTCACCTTGAGACTGTGGGAACAGAGGGTGCAGGAGGCCAGGGCTGGGTGGGACCTGACAGGTCCACTACATCCCAGACTGTGGGAGGTCAGGTGTCTTTGTGTGTTTGCTTAATAAATAGAGAACATTGGGGCAGTCCCCCATTTGGTAGCTTACTCATAAGAGTGCAGCTGCCCTGTCAGCTCCTGATACTCGGCTGGGTACTGGGCATGGACAGGACCCACCAGATAAGGTCTCTGTCTCAGAGAACCTGGCGGGAGGAAGGGAGTAGTGCTGTGTGTCCAAGTTGGAACAGGTACTCCATGCATCACAGGGGTACCAGTTCATCCCGGGGTGAGCCGGGGGAGAGGGAACCGGGGAGAACTTCCTGGAGGAGCAGATGTCTAAGGGGAGACAGATTTACGGTAAAAATAGCAAAGGACTTGTCCTGCCAGAGGAAAGTGTAGAATCCTCTAGTTCCAGGGGCCAGGGAAGGCCTGAGGGTTTGGCTGGGTGGGAAGCCCCATCCTGTTACCTGCCAGCTGTGTCACAGCTACTCTCTGGATCTCAGTGTCCCCACCTGTGAGAGGAGAGGGTGGCCAAGTAGGCATCCAAGCCCCAACAGAGCAGGGGGTCAGAGACACCTGGACTCAGTAATGGGGTGGCTGTGTGAGTGGTCATAGGGTGGCTGTGTGAGGGGTCATAGGGTGGCTGTGTGAGGGGTCATGGGATGGCTGTGTGAGTGGCTGTGGGCAGGTGTCCTAGTCCCACAGGCTCAGCTCCCAGCCCACGGAACCCAGGGCTGCAGTGCGGCTGGGGCAGCCAGTCAGGCTTTGGAAAGTGTGAAAGCTCAGTATTGTGTGTATGTGTGTGGTGCACGTGTGTGCATGTGGTGTGTGAAGCTTGTGTGGTGCATGCGTTGTGTGTGCGTGTGATACATGTGAAATTTCTGTCCTCCCATCCCCTAAGATGAACCCCACCAGCCACAGATCCTTGCTCAGGAGCCAACATGGCCATAAGACCCTCACCCTGTCCCCAAGGCTGTGTCTTCCCTCCAGCCTTGGCCTCCTGGTCAGGGAGCAAGCAGGTGGTAGTATGAGAGATATCTGAGGCTTGGCTGCTGCTCTGCTCTGGGGTTCTGGGATGGTGGGAGGTGGGATGCAGGGTCAGGACTAGCCGAGAACTCCAGTCTGGCGGCCCACAGCTGACATTTCACCCCCTGCCCAGGCCATGCCACCTGGGGGTGGGCTCCCTAGCAGCTGGCTCTCAGGCTTCTCTCAGGCCAGAGACGGGGGTGGGGACCTGCTGGGCAGGAAATGACCTTGTCCTCTCACTGGCTCTCCAGGGACCTCTGCCCACAGCGCGAGAGTGAACAGAAGGCCCTAGGCAAGGCTTGGATTTGGGGGGCTCTCTCTGCACATCCATGTCCACTCCACCTGCCCCCACGAATTCTCACTGGTTGCTCATGGGCATGAACTCCCCAGAGCCCTGGGTTCCTGATGAAAATGTGTGGAGTGGCCTCAGGCCAGGAGTGGTGCCTGTTGCATAGATCAGAAAACCCCTGGCCCAGTGAGAAGCTCCTGGAAGCCCCAGGAGACTGTGGCCATCGTGACATCCTTGTACTCCACTCTGACAGTATTTCACAGGGTCTGTGCCTTTTGTGTGTAAAATGGCAGTTGTTATTTTCATCTGGGCCTGTTACCCAGTGCCCTCAGTTGGCGGGGAGTCACCCCTACCGGCTGGCCAGGCAGCCCTCTAATTTAAATTTCGGACTTGTTCCCTTGTTTCCAAATCCCTCCCCAGGAGGCCCCCATTCCTATATGTTTGGTGTTTCCTTTTGTCTGGAATTTGTTTCTTGAACACATGTTGTTTTGTGCCTGTGAGTTTTTCATGTCGGTATTTTGCTTTTTCTGTTCAGCCCTGTGTCTGCAAAGTTCATCATTGCCCGTTACTGCCATCTGGCCCTCTGAACAGTGCATCAGTTGAATGTCACCGTCCACTGTGCTGGTCACTCAGCTCCTGCTGATCCCTGCAGGGCTGGACTCACAATTTTCTCCTTGTCCCCTCTGTGCGAAGTGAGTGCATTCTTTAACATAACAAGGCCATTGGTGCTCTGCCCAGAACAAAGGCCCGCACACAGCATCTGATGTGATTTGTTTTGAGGAATCAGCAACCAGGCTTCCAGTGAAAAGTTTGAGAGCAAATTTGGGTCTGAAAATGAAAACTCATAGGGCCAGTGTGATCAAGTGAGTGATACACACATACATATGCACACACACGAATACATGCCTTGTATGGACACATAATACACACAAGTGCACACACACCATATATGCGTGTACACACATGTACACGCACATACATACATGTGCACACAGAAAACAGATACAATAATATACTCATAGAAACATACAGATAGACATACCCACACATACACGTGTAAATGTGCACATATACACATACCCACATAAATACACACACACATTCACATATGTACAACCTAGATAAATATATAATATACATATACATGCACAAATGCATACAAACTTTTGCATAGCCATACATTTATACATGCATACATATTACAGACATGCATGCACACACATGCATACATAGGACAAACATGTACACACACATATACACATATGTATGCACACACATATACATACATACCGCTCTTGCCATCTTCATCATCTTTTTTTCCATCCCCTCCCTTTGTGTCTCACCAGTGCTGGGCTATCAGCTCATCTCCCTGAGGCTCCCTGGTAAGCCTGGGGCAAATTTATTACCACCTTACAGATGAGAAAACTGAGGCCCCAAATGAACAAATGCTCAGGGTCACACAGCCATAAAGGTTGGTGTCAGGGTTTGGTGTGGTACATGATCATCCAGTGCTCAAACCCCCATGGCTCCATTCAGAACTGAGGGACAGTGAGTTCTGCAGACGTTCCATACACAGATGCCCTTAGGGGCATCCTTGAGCTCCACTGTGGGTCAGGCTCTGGGGACAGATGGCTCCTCCCTCAGAAGGGTTGGAGTCTGAGGGACATGGGCTCTGGGGACAGAGACTGCACAGGACAGACATGGGCAGCAGGCACTGATGACAGATTTGTTGCAGATGTGAGTGGTGGTCTCAGGCTTGTTTGAGTGGTTGGGGAGACATACATCAAAACACAATGTGCACCTGTAATCCCAGCACTCTAGGAGGCCGAGGCAGGTGGATCACCTGAGGTCAGGAGTTCACAACCAGCCTGGCCAACATGGTGAAACCCTGTCTTTAGTAAAAATACAAAAATTAGCTGGGCATGGTGGCACACGCCTGTAATCCCAGCTACTCAGGAGGCTGAGGCAGGAGAATCACTTCAACCGGGGAGGTGGAGGCTGCGGTGAGCTGCGATCGTGTCACTGCACTCCAGCCTCGGCGACAGAGAGAGACTCCATCTCAAAACAAAAAACAAAAGCAAACAAACAAAAACCACAATGTGCAATATCATTAATCATCAGGGAAATGCAAATCAAAATCACCATGAGGTATCATCTCACTCCAGTTAGAATGGCCATTACCAAAAAGACAAAAGGCAACAAGTGCTGGTGAGGACGTGGAGAAAAGGGAACTCTTATACACTGTTGGTGGGAATGTAAACTAGTACAGCCATTATGGAAAACAGCCTGAGTTCCTCAAAAAAATTAAAAATAGAACCACCATATGATCCAGCAATGAAACCAGTATGTTGAAGAGATCTCTGCACTCCCACATTTATTGCAGCATTATTCACAACAACAACCAAGATATGGAGTCAATCTAAGAGTCATCAGCGGTTGAATGGATACAGAAAATGTGGTACATATATGCAATGGAATACTATTCAGCCATAAAAAGAAGGACGTCCTGTCATCTTGGCAACGTGGATGAACCTGGAGGACATTATGTTAACCGAAATACTCCAGACACAGAAAGACAGATACCACATGATCTTGCCCATATGTGGAATCTAAAAAGGAAAAAAAAGTTGATAATCATAGAAGCAGAGAGTAGAACAGTGGTTACCAGAGACTGGGGAGGGAAGAGAGTGGGGAGGATGGGGAGAGGTTAGTCAACAGGTACAAAGTTACATTTAGAGAGAAGAAATGAGTTCTGGTGTTCTATTGCATAATAGGGTGCCTATGGTAAAGAGTATTGCATTTTCCAAAATAGCTAGAAGGGGGTCTTTTGAATGTTCTCACCACAAAGAAATGATAAATGCATAAGGTGATGGATACATTAACTACCCTAATTGGATCATTATACAACATAGATATACATCAAAACATCAAAATGCACCCTATAAATACGTACAATTACAATGTGTCAATTAAAAAATAAAGTTTGTCATTTAAACAAAAAAGAGCATGTAGTTTGAATTATTAAAATTCAATCTGATGACATTTGTCTTTTATGGAAGCATTTGGCCCATGTACATAGAATGTAATTACTGGTATAGCTGGGCTTTAATTTTCCATCTTATTTTCTGCTTTTTATTTGTGGTCCGTTCCATATTTCTTTTCTGTTATTCCTTTGAATTGATTATTTTTAGCATTTCATTTTTTCCACTACTAGTTTGAAAATTATATACCATTTTTCTTTTGAGATTACTCTAGAAATTACAATATGTATTATTTCCCAAAGTCTAACATTAATAACTATTTTTATTCCTTGTAAATAATGTTAAGATCTTACAACACTTTAATTATCTTAACCTGATAGTTAACCTTAATGAATAACATTATTCATGTGCCCTTTTTATTTAAAAAACTATTTTATAATTGTGAAATATATCAAACGTGGGTAAGCATATGTAATGCATGAGGATGTTTTAAAGAAGAAAAATTAAAGGAAAACTCAAACATCCCTAAGCCCACAAAATAAAGCTTTTAAAACCTGACAAACCCGCCCTCACCATGACGTGGGGGATATAGATTCAGGATTGGGGGTTTAGGAGGTCGGAGGGCGCAGAGGAGATGCTTCCTGGAAGTGACCTTAGAAGGCAGGAGTGAGGCTGCAGGACCTGCCCCCAACTCCCCCTCCCTAGCCCCCACTGGGCAAGGGGGTTGAAGGCTCAAGGGAGCTGCCAGAGAGGAGCACGGAGGTTCTGCTGACATTCCACCGTAGGGCTGGTTCTGGGCTGGGGCCGTCAGGAAATCTCTTTCAGGCTCACTAAAATGAGTGCTGAAGGAAACTGGTCTTTTACGTTACACTGCTGCAATGTTCAATGTTCTTGTTATTTGAGTAGCACGAGGGCCCGCAGAGGCCTCTGGCTCCATTCCTGGAGCAGCCCCAGGGCCTGCTGCTAACAGGTGAGGCCAGGGGCCCCGTGAGGGTCCCGCTGTCTGAATCGCAGAGCCCAGCAAGTGGAGAGTGCCTCCCTGGAGGGCCTGGGCACCTGGGGGACAGGAGCGTCCCTTGGAAGGGCCTGGGGCCCCCATGCCTGCACCATGTCCCTGCACCCTGCAGCTCCCCTGCCTGCAGCCCCTCCTGTGCCCACCCCAGTGTCAGGTTCTCAGCTCAGGGACACTGTCCCACCAGGGCAGGGCAGGCAAAACCCAGCTCTAGGAGCCCAGTCAAGTGGGGGTGGAGAGTGACCCAAGAAAATAAGTAAATTCTGTGTGTGTTGGGGGGCACAGCGAAGCAAAACTGCAGGGCCTTAGGCCCACAAGAGGCCCCTCTGAAAAGGTAACATTCGGTGGTGACGGAGGGGTCAGAGGTATGGTCTCTGGGACGTTGTGGGGCCGGCCTCTCTCTGAGATGGCCATGGAGGGTCTAATCTGAGGAGGGATGGTCAGGCTTGGGTGGCCACAGTGGGGACAGGCTGTGGGGGTGCGGGGAGCCAGGGCCTGAGAGGCGGCAGCTGCCACTGTCCAGGATGGGGATGAGGGCTTGACTGGTAGAATTGCAGAGTCTGAGGCCAAGTGGGCAATGGTGAGTGGGGAAGGGAGCAGACACGCTGAGGACTGTGGCCTGGAGAGGTGCGGCTGACATGCCTGAGATGGACCAGGCAGGTTTCTGGGGAAGAAGATGGACTTTTAACACAGTCCTGCAACATTTCCCCTCCCTATAAAGCCTTCCATTTTCTGGAAGCCTTCTGTTTGTCCACCTGTGGTCCCTGCAGAGATCCCTGGGGATGGGAAGCCAACAAGAGCTGCCTCAGTGAGGAAGGCCCAGGTCTGGTCAGGTGAGATGGCTGGGTCCTGCTGTCACCCACTCATGGCCTGCCTCTAGCAGCATTGCCCTCTCTGCGCCTTGCCCTCCTCTTAGCCTAGCAGATCGGGGCAGTCACTCCTCTGTGCAGTGAGGGCCATGCAGACAGCAAGAGGGTTTCATCCCTGTGCCTGCGCGTCCATGGTTCCTCTGCGTGAAATGCCGTTCTTGCCACCTCCATGTGGCCGGTTCCTATTGCTCCTCCCAGACTTCACTCAAATGAACTTCACCACCTCCAAGCAGCCCGCCCTGACTTCTCCCACCCCCACCTAAAGACCATGAGCCTTCTTGTGAGCCTCCCAAATGCTTTGTTCATCCTCCACTGCTGCAATCCCCCACCCCTAGGTGAATACTCCTCTGAATCCCCTGGGTAGAAAAGGAATGAGGAGGGGGAGCCAGGCTCTTTGCAGGGTATGTGTAAGGGGGCAGTTGGAGAGACAGAGATGAGAGAGAGAGATGAAGAGACAAAGAGGGAGAATCAGTCAGACAAGGAGAGACAGAGAATCATACAAGGAGAGAAATACAGAGAAAATCAGAGAGCAGAACACCGACACACAGAAACGGAGGCCAAGATGACAAAGTAAAAGAACCACAAGCAGGTCCAGAGAGTGAAAGACAGAAAAAAGAAAGAAGAGATGCAGGGTGAGACAAAGGGAGACAGAGTAGAAGAAAGGGCTAGAGAGAAAGGGGAGAGAGAGAAGCTGGTGAGAAGGTGGAGGAGTGGGGAGAAGGGAGGGGAGGAGGAGGAGTGGGGGAAGGGGCCCGGCCGGTTGGGCTGGGTGTCTCCTGGGGACGCTGACCCCACCGCAGGCGGACCAGCCCACTCACCTCCCAGCTGAGCTCAGATTTCAGGGCTTGGAGCTCACGCAGATTCAGTAACAAATGCATGTGTAACGCATTATGAAGAAAGCCTTAAAAAGCCCTCGTTTATCGCTGTTTACGTTATGTGATTGAGGGGAGAATTTGCCAAGACCAAAGGTTACTGCTGGTGTTTCTGTGACGAATATTACCTCAAACTAAAGCAATTAGCTTCAAGGAACGGTGCATTGTCTTTGGGAGGGTTTTCAAGAGCGAACCCCACAATGTGCCCTGATGGATTTCAACGCTACCAATGTCTCCACGTGGCGCACAACCCACACAATGCACAATCTGCCGTTTTGCTCACAGACTTTCCATGGGAGCTGGGTCGGGCCACGTGGCCCCCATGCGCCTCAGCTTCCCTTTCTATAGAATGGGGAGGGGCCTAGACTGGACCCAGACGTTCCGGGTCTCCCCGTGGCCTGTGTGGTCTGTTTCCATTGGTTTCTGCTCCCCGTGCTGTGCCTGTGGCTTTCTCTCCGCCGAGGCTGTTTCTGCTCACAGTTTGGCTGATCAAATCTTTTCTTGAGACAATTATGGAAATTGCCTGAATGGTAATTAGCGAATGGTAATTAGTAAATGTTCTCCGTTCTTCCAAAGAGGACAGGCCTAAGAAATCTGCCCATGGGCCCCTCTTTTCCCTAGCTTCCCAGGCTGGGAGGCAGGGCCTTATGCACCCTCAAACCTGACTGGGCGCCCCTGCTTCCCCAGCTGTAAGTACAGTGATGATGGCACCTACATTGCAGGGAGCTGCGACAGAGGGTACCAAGAGTTTCTAACAGTTCCCAGGACACAGGTGGCACTAGTTGAGTGTTGTACCTGCTGCTACCACATTGCTACCTCAGCCAATCAGACTTCCCAGGATTAGGGTATTGGAGAGAGGCAAGAGAACCCGCTGTGCTCCCTGGGTCCAGCACCTGCTGCCTGCTCCTCACTTCCTATCCCAGGCACTTTGCAAACCAACTAGCTGAAGTCACGAAGGTGTTGTATCACACCACAACCCCCTTCACCCCCCACTGAAGGTGAGAGGTGAAGCCAGCTGGACTTCTGGGTCAGGTGGGGACTCAGAGAACTTTGCTGTCTTACAAGAGGATTGTAAAATGCACCAATCAGCACTCTGTAGCTAGGATTGTAAAACGCACCAATCAGTGCTCTGTGGCTAGCTAGAGGTTTGTAAAATGGACCAATCAGCACTGTAAAATGGACCAGTCAGCACTCTGTAAAATGGGCCAATCAGCTCTCTGTAAAATGGGCAATCAGCAGGATGTGGGTGGGGACAAATAAGGGAATAAAAGCTGGCCACCACCACCACCACCTTCCCCTTCCCCCCCCACCCCCGCCCCAGCTATCAGCCGGCAACCCTCTGGGGTCAATTTTCATGCTGTGGAAGCTTTGTTCTTTTGCTGTTGCTCACTCTTTGGGTCCGTGCCACCTTTAAAAGTTGTAACACCGCGAAGATCCATGGCTTCATTCTTGAAATCAGAGAGACCAAGGACCCACCGGAAAGAACCAACTCTGGACACAAAGGCACATCTTTTGCGTTGCAGTAAGCTGAGACTCTGGCCTGACGTGGTTTGGAGATACCTGGCCCCCAGGCATGCCAAGAGCTAGACTAGCTTCAGAGGGTAGCCAGGCAGCAGGAGTCCACCCCTGCTCCTCCTCTCACTTTCTGTTGGCACTGGGAAGGTCTCTGCTCTCTGGGTTCCTCATTGGAAAACAGGACCAATGGTATCCCTCTCTCATAAGGTTATGGAAAGGGGGCAGTGGATTCTACAGCACAGCACCCAGTAACAGGCACAGAGCAGGCTGTGCACAGTGAGGCCCGTGAGTCCTTGCTAAGCCCCAGAGCCTGGGGGATCAGGATGGGCCCAGAGGACACTACAGGAAGGACAAGGCCACCAGGGGATGCATGCTGGTGGGGAAAACCCACTCAAAGGAATGGCACTATCACTGCAGGATCTGGAAACAGCTTTAGATACCAGGGGCCAGGCCTCCAAATTTGGGGAGAGGTCTGGCTGCCTGCCCTCCTACCTCCAGGAGGAGTTGGTGGGCTTCTTCCTGCAGAGGCCCCAGGACAGCCTCACAGCTACATTCCTTCTTGAAACCGCTTCTGAGCCAACTGCAGAGCCTGGAGCTTCAGTTTGTCCCCAGTGGAACAGGCAAGACAGTTTTCAGGTGGCATAATGGGCCCAAGTCACAGCTGGGAGCAGGGGACAGAGGCGACTCCAGGATGGGGGCCCTGACAAGGTTCTGTCCCCAAAGGGCCACTATTCCGGTCACTGTGACTTCAGCTGTTGGAGACTCACCTCTGCATCCTTCATAGCAAACAGTCTGCCCCAGAGGGTTGTAGAGGGAGGATCAAACATGCCAGGATGGCCAAGCTCCGCAGCCAGTAGTGGGCAGATGCCACAGGTCCTGGGCAAGAAAGGGGACATCAGGGATCCCCAAACCCACAGCCTGTAGTTTCTTCCTCCCCTGCGATTACCCTATTTTATAGCCGTGGAAACTGAGGCTCAGGGTGGATGTAACCATGCATTCAAGGCTCCAATAGACTTTTGCCAAGTTGCTAAGCGTATGTCTTACTCGTTTGGGTTTGGAGCCCCCAGCACCAAGTGCACAGCCGGGCAGGTCCTGGAAGCCCAATGGACACCTTCTTGGCATCTCCACATACGAGTATCAAAGGCACCTCAAGTTCCTTCAGTCCCAAGCCAGTGCACGGCTCACTCTGTGTTGGCACACCCCAACCTCTCCTCTGGGACATTTTCTGATCCCGGATGGCAGCCCCCAGAGCCAGGCCCCCAGGCCGCACGCGGTCTCTTGAGAGCCCCGCAGAGCCCCAGGCACTTTCCGCGGGACCACCCAGCACTCAGGAGCCTGTCCATGCTCTCAGTCCCCTCAGCCACCGCCCCCTGGCAGCCCCTGCCCCGCCTCCACACCTCTGATTCCACGCTCTCCCGAGCCTCCCTCCACGCAGCAGCCAAAGGGGGCTTTTTGCAGCAAACTGCGGACGGGTCCTCCCGGATGTACTCTCCCTTGCTCTCATTGCCCGAGGGTCCCGACCGCTGCCCTCTCAGGCCTCAGGCCTGGATGCCCGGGCCCTTTCCCACCTCCCCAGCGACTTAGCTCCAGGCTCGCCGCGCTGCCCCCGCCCTCCGCACCGCCCCGGCTCCTGCCTTAGGGCCTGGGGACAGACGCCCCTGCTGGATCCTGCCCCCCAGCGGCCCCGCCCCGCCCTCCGCTAGGCTCCAGGCTCGACCCACGTGGGTTGATCACCCCCTCCGTGTCACGCCCCCTCCCCCTGTTTGCATGCTGGCAGCACTGCATGGCCAGATTTGTGCAATCCTTTGCTTCCCCGTAGCGCCGCCGCTCCCCGGGCTGTGTGCTCAGTACACCAGGGTGCCCACCCAAGAGGGACAGCCTGGGCTTCACGGCTAATGGCCAGGAGGGTGCCGGGCTCCAGGAGTGTCCACACTGGTCCCCTCAGGCCCCAGCCCAGGGTTGGCCTCAGCATTGCCAGCCCCTCCTGGGTCAGTGACCACAAACCCTGTAACCCGAGGACACCCGGAGGGACCCGGCAACCAGTCGCAACTTCACTTCCCCCTCCAGATGAAGGCAGCTAATTCCTCAAGGTCGCCTGTTCACCTCGGCATAAAGCACCCATTCTTCCTCAGCGTGGGGATCGGGTGGGAAAATATTTTCCAAAGGTCAGTTTTCCAATTATACTTAAAATTTGAAAGTTCATTTTTTTTTTTTTTTTTTTTGCCTCCCCTCGGTGCAGCCGCGTTCTGCTAATTTCATAAAGATACCATTTAGCTGAGGTAGGTGGGATTCTGGGCATCAGAACAGCTTCCCAACGTCAACAGCCAGCCGTAACCGTAACTACCGACTTCCCATCATTTGTGGGGAAAAAAACGTTTTTCTCCCCAAAAATTATGGCCTGTAGGAACCAGACAACATCCCCATTGCCCGGCGGGAAATTACAGAGATTTTCTTATGTACTTAACATTAAGCCCAAGTTTATAAAGTCTACTCGGTTTTAATGACCTGCTCACGGGCCGCCCTGGCCGCTGGGGATGAGGGGCTGTTTGAGGCCATCGCTTTGGTGTGGGGTGATGTGTCTGAATCCCCAAGTCACAGGATGGTAGCCCGGGGTGTCTGGGGGCTGGATCCCTAAACAGGGCCATGCAGCTCTGAGGGCAGGTGCAGGGGCTGGGACCCCCAGGCTGGGATGGCCCTACATGCAGCAGCCTCACTCAGTGGCTGAGGTACCAGTCCCAGAGGGGACACAGACGACAGACAGAACTGTCTCTCGAAGGGCTTCTGCCCTTCCCCTCTAAGATGAGGACACCAAAGCACTGCTTTCTGGGTTGCCATGAGAATGAAATGAGGGAATGCAATGGAGATAGCATCAGAGGCTGTGGGTGTCAGTCAGGTGGCGGGGCGGGGGGAGTCCAGGAAGGCTGGCTCCAACCAGGAAGGGTGGCCAAGCTTTTCTGGGATGGGAGGGCAGGATGGACCCTCTACCTCCAGGGCTCTCTCATTACCTTTGCCCAGGCTGTGCCAAGGCCCCTCTAAGAGTGAATTGGGCTTGAGGTGGCTCCCTCTAGGGCCCAAGGAGGCACCCAGCACAGCTAAGCTGAGCAGAGGACCAGGAGAGGCAGCTGGCAAGAAGTCTGAAATGAGGGCCCTGTTAGGGGCCAGGCTGGAGTCTGTACCTGGAGGATGGGGTGCAGGGGGAGTGATGGGCCTCTCTCCTGTGGGGGCCAGGGAGGGCTTGACGCAGGTGTGTGTGAGGTGCAGGGTTCAAACGAAACCCACGGAGAGTCCGGCAGGGGTGTGGGTACAAATACCAGGCCTGGTGCATAGGTCTTACCCCAGCTACAGGGCTGAGGCACCTGCCTAGCCCAGCAGGGGCGGGAGCGAGACTCTTGACCAGTTTACAGGCTCAGAGATGCCAGCAATACCAGTGTTTAGAAGAAGCTGGGCATCTGGCTTTTGATGTGAAATGCCCTCGTTTGTCAAGTCTAGTACCCATTTACTATACTTTTTGGGCACATCAGACCACAGGGGACTTCGGGCCTCTTCTGTTCTCTCATTTCCTGTCCTTCCCCCACTCCCACACCCCAGCCACCACTTTGAGTTCCCTGTTCCTGCCTCAGGGCCTTTGCACTTGCTGTTTCCTCTGCCTGGGACACCCTTAACCCATCACTGCAGGGCCAGCTCCTTCTCCCCTCAGAGGGCCCTGGCCATTGTCACAATGCCACTGCACATTTGTTTTCTTCCCAGCCCTGACCTCAGTTTGACATAATATTATGCACAGTGCTGACTGGCTTGAGTGTTTACTGTGTTTCCCCCACAGCACAGTAAGCTCCTGAAGGCAGGGACTAGCTGATTTGTTCACCGCATTGCTCTCAGTGCCTGAACAGTAGGTGCATGATACATAGTAGGTGCTTAATAAAATCCTAGCAAATAAACAAACAAATAAGCACATGACCTTTCCACCACCTCCCCCCCATGGCTGGCAGCACCCTCTGCCCCTCATCATTTCACACTCCTCCCCTGACCTTGGGCACCTCTATCACTGGGTCCTGAGCTGAGTCCTGCAGGAAGGGTTTCCTGCTCTAGAGGGAGAAAGGGGCCAGCTTGCAGTGACTTTGCTGGAAGTTCTTCCTGCCCTACCCTGTCTTACTTTGCTTTCAGAGCTATTCACCATCTGAAATGTTTGGGTTTACCAAACATGTCTGTTCAGAAGTCCAGAAGCAGAACCGGCCTTAGCACATCTGGGGGATGGTCAGGAGGTCAGTCTGTATGTCTGGGCACTGGTGTGAGGGCTCTGATGGAAGTGGCAAGGTCACTGGGGCTGTGGGCACAGTGAAGAGTTGAGATTTTATTCTAGGGAGCCATTGATGGGTCTATATCAAACATGGTGAAATATAGAGAGGAGTACAGAGAGAAATCTGATGGACCAGATCTGTGTCCTCAAGCAGCATCCAGGTGGTGAAGGTGTGCAAGTAGAACAGATACATTTCTTGGCAATGTCTGTGGTTGTCCAAATACAAACACACAAGGTATGGACCTGTCTTCAAAGACCTAAGATTCTAAGGAGGAAGACAGATAGGCAAATAGAATAAACATTAATTAACTCCCACATTGACATATCCACCCACCCATCCATCATCCACCTATCCATCCACCCACTCATCTATCCATCCACCCATCATCCACTTACCCATCTACCTACCCACTATCCATTATGCACTGATCAGCTCTCCTACCCTTCCGGGTCAGGGTTCCCAGCTGAACATTTGAAAATGGAAAAGATATTGGGCCCTTTTCTCAATGGGCTCACAGTAGAGGGAAAGATTGATAAATAACCTCACAGTTCCCTTTCAGCAGGATTGCTGTGATGACCATGAGAAGGAAGGGCCAAGGGTGGCAAAGAAGAGGAATGACTCACTTTGCCTGGCTTATCAGAGGGCAGAATGGAGCATGGTATATCAGAACAGGGTTTTGAAGGATGAATAGGAGCTTGTCAGATGGACATTGGAGGGAATTTTTTCTGTGTGGTAAAACATATTGTGCAAGCCTGAGAAGGCAGGAAAGAACCAGAAGTGTTCACACAAAATGTTTAGCTTTGGAAGGGTGGGGGCAGAGGCACATGAGATCAGTGGAGGGAGAAGGCACTGGAGATGGAGTGAGACCAACTTATGGAGAATGTTGTGCTCTGGGTGAGGAGCTTGGACCTTGTCCTGTCAGTAGTGGGGAGCTGGGTGGGGGCATGGCCAGGGAATGGGCAGGCTTACATTTTACAAAGGTCATGATGGGGGCTAACAGGCAGAGACCAGAAAGGACAAAACAACATAAAATCATCCTTCCCAAGCATGTTAATAAATGACCTCTCATTTTTATCCTCAAGGAACACATTTCCCCATTCTGTGATAAGAAGACAGTTTTAACAGGAATGAGATACCTAAGGTAGCAAAGGAGTAGAAGCAGCACTGAGATTGGAAGGCAGATTCTGTGAGTCCAAATGCACCCATCATGGCAACTCCTAACAGCTTCCTGGAGGCTCCCAGGCTGTACTGAAGGACTTGGCTTCGCTGGCCTCCTGGCTGTCTGGACAATCCCCTGCGCTTACTCTTCCAAGATGGGAATTCCAGTGGGCAAAAGGCAACATCCCAGGCTCTGGACCAAAGGTTCCGTTACTGTAGCACTGAGTGGGGAGGACAAAAATAAAAAAACATTTTTGAGCACTTACATGATAGTATGGACTTGTAGAAGGCACTCTAGAGGAGCAATTTCATTCAATTCTCAAAGCTGTCTTATGAGGGAAGGATTATCCTCTTTATTTTGCC
This sequence comes from Pan paniscus, assembly GCF_029289425.2. Classification (NCBI taxonomy): domain Eukaryota; kingdom Metazoa; phylum Chordata; class Mammalia; order Primates; family Hominidae; genus Pan; species Pan paniscus. Next base: position 45,573,858 of record NC_073260.2, read on the forward strand.
TGTAAGAAACTGGAGATCAGAGAGATTAAGTCAGCTTACCCAAAGTCACAGAACTAGTAAGTGGCTGAGCCAGTATGCACACCAAGGGTTAGTTCATTTCAAACTCTCAGACCCCTGGTGAGAGGGAGAGGGAAAGGGAGAGTGGTTGGCAGGCTGTGAGGCGGTAGTGCATAAGCTGAACAGGCAAGTCAGGCACTGCCTGCACTGGGGATGTTTACACCAACATTTGAAGAAGTTAATATAAAAATAATATATACACAAGGTGAAAAATTTAAATATAAAATTTGAACAATAAAGAGGGAGTTTGTACCTCCAGCTATGGTCACGATGGAGTACAGAGTATCAGATTTACCCTACCCGTAAGCAGCATAAGCAGCTGTAAAACTAGACCAAATATATATGAAGCAACTACCTTCAAGCATTGGGCAGCAGAGAAAGCAGAGCTGTGATTCTCGGGAGAAGGAAACACACAGGCGAGCCCTGCATTTGCTCTGGCTTTTTGCCTGGGAGCATTTTTCAAACTGTGGCACAGGGATATAAACCTACAAAGCGAGCTCCATGGTCAGAGGAAAGACTGGAGGTTGGGACTTCTGAGGCAGATGGAGTTTGAAGGGCAGAGTACGGGGAAGGAGGAAGCTATGCAGAGAAGTAGTAGAATTCTGTACAGAAGAACTGAGTCTCTAGCAGAATGCTAAGCTGCAAATGCATTAAGGTGAGATTCTGCGAGATTTAGCAGAGAACCACTGCTAGATGGTTGAGAGGTAAATGGAGTTTCTAGAGGCTGGACAATTCTTGGAGACATTGGAATTCTGCCCAGCCAGTGTGAAGGGCTATTCTAGGCCCACCATAAAAAGCCTAACAAGTACCAATCATTTTCCAGTAAACTAAGTGCCTGTCAGAAAACTAGTCAACACTCTTTAAACAACACCCAGGCTCTCAATATCATAGCATCCACAATGTTTAAAATGCAACAAAAAATTACCAGATATGCAAAAACAAAACCAAAAAACAGGGAAAGGGGAACCCAAAACCAGGAGGAAAAAAAGTCAACATAAAGAGATAGAAATAAATCGTTTGTTGGATTGACAGAAAAAAACTTTAAGTAATCAGTTATACTATGCTCAAGAATTTAAAGAGGGGAATGGACACAATGAGTGAACAAATGAGAAATCTCAGTAGAGAAACTGAAACTACAGAAATGGATCAAGTGGAAATTCAAGAACTGATAAATAACATATTTGCAAAGTGAAATTTGGACACGTCAGAAGAAAGGACCAGGCTTGAACTTGAAGACAAGGCAATAGAAGCTATTCAAAATGAAGCATACAGGGGGAAAAGACCAGAAAAAAACAATCTAGAGCCTCAGAGATATGTGGGACAATGTCAATCAGTCTAACATGCATGCAGCTGAGGTCCCAAAAGAAGCAGCAAGAGATTGGGACAGGAAAAAATATTTGAAGAAATATTGGAGAAAATGTTTGAAATTGGATGAAAACTATAAACCCCACAGATGCAAGAAGCTCAATTAAATTCCAGCAGAATAAATAGAAAGAAAACCATACCAGGACTCATCATATTCAGATGGCTAAAAAGCAAAGTTAAAGAGAAACATTTCAGCCAGGCAAAAAACACAATTATAATATGGGGTAGCCAAAGACTTAAAAAACAAAAACAAAAACAAAAAAACACCAAAACACTGCTGAGTATCAGAAACAAGGCAAGTCAATAGAATGATATCTCTGAAATTCTAAAAGAAAAAAAAACTTGTCAATTTAGAATTCTACAGACTGCAAAAACACCCCTTAAAAATAAAGGAAAAATAAAGATATTTTCTTATGAACAAAAGCTGAGAGAATTCATAACCAGTAGATTTGACCTACTAGAAACGTTAAAAGAAGTTTCTTTGAATTGAAAAGGAATGACATCAGGTGGAAACAGACTTGTATGAAGAAATGAGGAATGTCAGGAATGGAACTATGGGAAAATGTAAAAGACATGAAAACCAGAGAAAGAGAATCAATTTATAATGCTAAGAGTTAATTCTATAAAAAGACATATTGACGCTAAACACAAACACAACTAATAACAGACACTCAAAATGCAGAGAAGCATCTTGACAGAACTAAATGACAAAACTAATGACAAATAGAATTAACAAACATAGTTGGAGAGTTAACCTTCCTTTCTAAGTAACTGATTAAGAAATAATTATGTAAAGATATAGAACAATTGAACAACATTAAGAACCAGTTACTCGGGAGGCTGAGGCAGGAGAATGGCGTGAACCCGGGAGGCGGAGCTTGCAGTGAGCCGAGATCGCGCCACTGCACTCCAGCCTGGGCGACAGAGCGAGACTCCGTCTCAAAAAAAAAAAAAAAAAAAAAAAAAGAACCAGTTAACCAAATTGACATTTACAGAAAACTATATTGGAAATATGCATTTTTTCCAAGTGTACTTGGAACATTCACCAAAACAAGTCTTAATAAAGTAAAATAATTTAAAGCATATAGGATATGTTTTCTAGCCTTAACAGAGTTAAATTAGAAATCTATAACAATAAGATACTAAGGAAACCCTCAAATATTTAAATGTGGCACATTTCTATAGCCTACAGATCAAAGAGGAAATCACAAGGGAAATTAGAAAATGTTCTGAACTAATGAAATTAAAACAGAACATATCAAAATTTGTGGAATGCAGGTAAAGTTGTGCTTAAAGGGAAATTTATAACTTTACATGCTTATATTAGCAAAGAAGAAAGGCCTAAAATCAATTATCTAAGTAACCAACTTAAGAATCCAGAAAAAGAAGAGATCAAATTCAAAATAGAAAGAAGGAAATAAAGATAAGAACAGAAATCAATGAAATACTGCAAAGCAAAAAATAAATAAATAAATAAAATAAAATAAAGAGTAAACAGATGACCTATAAAATGGAAGAAAATATTTGCAGATTATGCCTCCAACAAAGTACTAATATACAGAATCTACAGGGACTTAAACAACTCAACAAGAAAAAAAAACCTCATTAAAAACTAGGCAAAGGACATGAATAGACATTTCTCAAAAGAAGAAATACAAGTGGCCAACTAACACATGAAAAAATACTCATCACTAATTACCAGAGAAATGCAAATTAAAATCGCAACGAAATATCATCTTACACCAGTCAGAATGGCTATTAATTAAAAAGTCAAAAAAAAACACAAAAAACCACAAACAGATGCTGGTGTAAATGCAGAGAAAAAGGAAAGTTTATACACCACTGGTAGAAATGTAAATTAGTTCAGCCTGTAAGGAAAACAGTATGGAGATTTCTCGAAGAACTAAAAATAGAACTGCCATTTGACCCAGCAATCCCACTACTGGGTAACTACCCAAAGCAAATCATTATGTTAAAAAAAGACACTTGCACTTATATGTTCATTGATTGCAGCGCTATTCACAATAGCAAAGTCATAGAACCAACTTTTAAGTGTTCACTAATGGTTGACTGGGTAAAGAAAGTGTTACACACACACACACACACACATCACAGAATACTATGCAGCTATAAAGAAGAATGGACTCATGCCTTTTGTAGCAACATGGATGGAGCTGGAGGCCATTATCCTAAGTGAACTAACTCAAAAACAGAAAATCAAATACCACATGGTATCACTTTGAACTGGGAGCTAAACAATGGGTACACATGGACATAAAGATGGAAATAATAGACACTGAGGGTTCCAAAAGTGGGGAGGATGAGAGGGGGAACAAGGGTTGAAAAATTACCTATCACATTCAAGGTTCACTGTTTGGATAATTGGTGCAGTAGAAGCCCAATCCCCACCAGTATGTAATATACCCATGTAATAAACATGCACATGTACCCCCTGACTCTAAAATAATAAAATAAAAAGTGAACAAAAATAGAGCAAATCAATGAAATGGAAAGTTGGTTATTTGAAAAGATCTATAAAATTGATCTCTTTCTCTATCTCAACTGTGAATATATCCAATATAATGAACCATTACAACTCAATAAAAATAACCCAATAAAAATGGGTAAAAGGCTTTAAAAAAGAAAATATACTGATGGTCAGCAAAAATGTGAAAGTGCGCCTCACTTTAAAAACAACATGAGATACCACTACTACACACCCACCAGAATAGCTAAAACTAAACAGACAATACAAAGTGTAGGCAAGGGTGTAGAGCAACTGCATACCTCATATATTGCTGATAGGAATGTAAAACAGTAAAATCATGCTGGGAAAGGTTTGGCAGTTTCTCATAAAGTTAAAAGTATATTTACCACATGATTCAGCAATCGGCTTCCAAGCATTGGCCCAGAAGAAATGAAATCACCTATCCATCCAAAGACTTGTATAAAATGTTCATAGAAACTTTGTTAAGAATTCTCCTGTGTTGGAAACGACTTATATTCCCATCAGCAGGAGACTAGATAAAGTGGAGTGCACCCACACAGTGCACCCAGCAACAAAGAGGAGCCAGCCAACTGCTGACACATGCAGCAACAGGGATGAATCTCAGAAAAATTGTGTTGAGGGAAAGAAGCCAGATACAGCGGATTCCATAATGTATGACTCCATTTACATGAAAGTGAAAAATAGGGATTTGCATGGCTTGATGCAATGCAGCATGTGTTGAACTCTGTCTGCACCTAGTCTTTTCCACCTCACAATACATCCTGGTCACTGGTCCCTATCAGGATGTTTGGATCTGCCTCTGCCTCTTCAACAGCAGCATGGTGTTCCGTTGGGTAAAAGGAGCATAAATTATTTACTGCTGCTATTGGAGGACACAGATCGTTTTCAATCTTTTGTTCTCATGCCACCATAGTGAAACTCATTGTAGGTTTTCTTGTGATTGTTGACAAGTCTAGCTAGCTGGGGACAAACTCCTAGAATGGATGTCTGAGGTCAAAGAATGCACTGACTTTTTCCTTGGGAAGCCAGAACACAGTCCCAGGCAATCTGGGAAGCAAGGGCTCCCCTGGGCCATCTCAAGGTTACAGCCAAGGGCCCTGCATCCAGAACTGCTAGTATGAATAGGCATTATGAGTCACTGACAGCCACCAAGATCATGCTGGCAGCCTCCGGTGACTGCTGAGGTGTACTGGTAATACCCAACTATGGCTATATCATGTACCAGACCTCAGGTGCTCCTGCCCACCTGCAGGTGAGCAGGTAGGAAATGGGCACAGACACATGGGACAGGATATGCCTAGGGCAGAGCCTTGTCTGGACACCAAAGGGGTCTGAGAGGAGTCACAGGTGCCCTACCCCAGAGAGGAGGCAGCCAGAGCCCTATGCAGAGCCCTTCCTGCCAGGTCTCCAACCACCCTGGGCCACAGGGCTGGAGCAGTGACCATGAAAGCCTCCACACTTGTCTCTAGGTCTGGTCCTGCTCCCTCAAACTCTAGCCTTCCAGTCCACACCCACATACCTCCCCAAGGCAGTCATTCTTTATACAAATAAACTTATGAAATTAAATTATAAAAAGCCTTCATCTTCTGGGCAAGATGGAATGATAGTACGGATCTACCTTTCTCCCTGAAACAACCTAAAGAATAAACAGGATGTATGAAACAATGGTTTTTCAAGACACTGGACATCAGGCATTGAAGGACAGTGATCTATAAGAGCCAGGAAATAAAGGAGACAAACTCTACAGTTACTCCAGATCACTGCCTTTGAGAGTTTCCAGGCCATGGTATAGAGAGAGGGAACTGCATGGAGTCTCAAGGTCTCACTGACTTGAGAGACAGAGCTAAGAGTCTGGAGAGACTAGGTGGCTAGAGTTTGTAAGACACAGTACTAGAGAGTAGAGAGGTGCACAGATAGAGAACTCCAAAGAACTGTGGAGAGTCTTTCCGAAGTATTCAACAGAGTCTGGATCAGCACATGCATGTGAAGAAACTACTCAAGGATGGAAAAAGAATCACCTGAAAGGATTAGCAGTAACAATACCCAGTACTCACACAGGACCAAGAATAGTGCCTGTACCCACCAGACAGATTGGAAAACGTCATGATTAACAGGGCATTACGTAGACTATGCAGGAAAGTCTTGCCTCATTAGTAGGGAATAATTTGCTCTAGACTGAACACTGCCCTGTCTCCACCTAAGAAAGCTTAAAAGCTTTCTTAAATCATCACACTGTTTCCAAGTAACTTTACTGTGTTTCAGAACAAAGCTTAATCTTTGCAGGAATAAAAAATCACTCAGCACCCAACACGGTAAAATTCACAATGACTACCATCCAATAAAAAATTACCAGGCATGAAAAGAAACAGGAATATACAACCCATAATGAGGAGAAAAGTTGATCAATCAAAACTGACCTAGAAGTGACACAAATGCTAGAATTAGCAAAGAAGAATATTAAAACAGTTATTGTAATTGTATTCTGTATGTTCAAAAGGTTAAGACATGGAAAATATAAGAAAGACACCAAATCAAACTTTTTTCTGAAAAAGAAAAACAAAATTGGGGGACAAACACTATCTGATTGCAAAACTTATCATAAAGTCACAGTAATCAAAAACTCTGTCACTGGCAAGAGAGAAAATACATCAGTGGAACAGAAAATGTCCAGAAACAAATTCTCACAAATATATTTAGCTGAATTTTGACTACAGATAAAGGCAATTCAGTGGAGAAAGGACAATCTTTCAACAAATGGCGCCGGAAAAATTGGATCAAGTAGGCAAAATACTGAAATTCAACCCAAAATTTATACCCCAAATTTAGTCCTCATATAAAACATACTGAAATGTAAACCTCCAAACTATAAAATGTCTAGAAGAAAACATGGCAGAAAACTTTGTGACCTTGGGCTAGGCAAAGATTTACTAGCTACAACAGCAACAGCACCATACATAAAATAAGACATTGATAACTTCAGCTTCATCAAAATTAAAAACTTTTGCTTTGCAATAGACACTGTTAATAGAATGAAAAGACAAGCTACAGATTGGGGAAAAAAAACTTTGCAAAGGATCTCTCAAAACTAAATAAATAAGAAAAGTTCTAATTTAAAAATAGGCAAGAGCTTTGAACAGGCAGTTCACCAATGAATATATGTGGATAGCAAATAGGCACATGAAAAGGTGCCCAACATCGAACTCATCAGGAGATGCAAATCAAAAACACAATGAAGGTCAGGCAAGGCGGCTCATGCCTGTAATCCCAGCACTTTGGGAGCCCAAGGCGGGCAGATCATGAGGTCAAGAAATCGAGACCATCCTGGCCAACATGGTGAAACCCCCTCTCTACTAAAAATACAAAAATTAGCTGGGTGTGGTGGTATGTGCCTGTATTCCCAGCTACTCAGGAGGCTGAGGCAGGAGAATCACTTGAACCCGGGAGGCAGAGGTTGCAGTGAGCTGAGATTGCACCACTGCCCTCCAGCCCGGTGACAGAGTGAGATTCCATCTCAAAAAACAAACAAACAAACAAACAAAACAAAACAAAAAAACAAAGAAACACACACACAATGAGATACTACTATACATCTATCAGCTGAATAGACTCCATTGGGTATATGTACCACATTTTCTTTATCCATTCATCTGTTGATGGACACATAGGTTGCTTTCAAATCTTGGCTATTGCGAATATTGCTACAATAAACATGGGAGTACAGATATCTCTTTGATATACTGATTTCCTTTCTTTTGGGTCTATACTTAGCAGTGGGATTGCTGGATCATATGGTAGCTCTTTTTTTAGTTTTTTGAGGAATCTTCAAACTGTTCTCCATAGTGGTTGTGTTAATTTACATTCCCACCAACAGCATATGGGGGTTCCCTTTTCTCCACATTCTTGCCAGCATTTGCTATTGTACATTTTTTTGGATAAAAGCCATTTTAACTGGGGTGAGATGATACCTCATTGCATTTGATTTGCATTTCTCTGATGATCAACAATGTTGAGCACCTTTTCATATACCTGTTTTCCATTTGTGTCTTCTTTTGAGAAATGTCTCTTCAGATCTTTTGCCCATTTTTAATCAGATTATTCTATGTTTTCCTCTTGAGTTGTTCGAGTTGTTTAATTCTGGTTATTAATTCCTTGTCAGATTATGTATCTATTAGAATGGCTAAAATGAAAGAGGCTGACGATATGAATTGTTGGTAAGAATGAGGAGAAACCAGAACTGGTGGGAATGTAACAGGGTACAAACACTTACAAAAACAATTTGTCAGTTTACTGAGAAGCTATAGAGGGATGTTAGAATATGAATCTTTGCAGACTCACTTCCAGTGAAAAAAGCAAAACTAGACCAGGTATGGTGGCACATGCCTGAATTCCCAGCTACTTGGGAGGCTGAGGCAGGAGGATCATTTGAGCCCAGGAATTCAGGCCTGTAGTGCACTATGATTGCACCTGTGAATAGCTACTTTACTCCAGCCTGGCAACATTGCAAAACCCCATCACAAAAAAAAAGGAAGACTGTCAACAGCTATTTTTTAAAAAAACATTTCTTTAAGAAGTCATTAAAAGTCTCTGGAAATTGTCCTGCAGCATACAGCAAATAAAGAAATATTTATTCAAGAAAACATATTAAAACTCAGTAAGAATAGCAAGAATCTGTGGCATTGAGCCATGGCCCATTCCCTCCCCGTGTCCCCCCACCCCAGCTTCCTCTCTATTCAGCTTCACAGAAGCTCCACTCTGAGTGAGTGTGATCAAAATATGGTGCTCCCTCTCCCTCTTCCTCCCAACCAAGTCATTCCATGCCTTACTGAGAAGGGCAGACCACTAGCATTTCTAATTCCTTTCAATTCCATTCCAAGTTTAAGAGTTCCTGGTGAATGTGACTGAGAGATACGGAGCTTCCTTCCTCTACCGATAGGACAGAAGCTATACCCTAGCACATCAGGCCAAGGATACTGGCACCCTAACCACCGTTGCCTCAGCTGAAGGCAGAGTGTTTACACCAAAACAGGCAAGCAATGAAGACAGAGGCCATGGCCCATTCGGGGCTCAGAGACTGTGCCAGGGGAGAGGCGGCACATAGAAAAAGCTCTCCACAAAGGACCTGACATTATTTGAAAGAGACTGGAGAAGTTTAAGCCTAAGGATGCTCTCAAAATCAATAGTTGCTCTTAATTAGGAGGAACAAGCTAAACCATAGGCCATCTAGGTCACCAGGGAGAATATGGGAAAGAGATAGCTAAGAAGACTTCCACTGGGTACAGAATAAACCTTAAAGACTGAGCTCACAATCTAGCCCTCTCCAAATTTAATTGGATTGGGCTGCTCAGAAATTAATGTTTCAGGGCATTGTCAAAAAAGACATAAAGCAATCAGTTGGTAATTTGTGGAGTCTAAAGGATGGAGAGTAATACCAAATGAAACAGACAGCTTAACAGAGAGATCAGAAAAGAGACAAAGACAGTATGCTAAAACCACCCTCATCCCAAGGTAACTGTGTGCATGCCCCAGGCTGTGCCTTTTGATGAGCAACACCAAAGACTTCATTCTGTGTGAAATGGACTTCACTAAGACAGTCTAGCCAAGTCATAAAACACACAAGCAAACAAAATTAAGCTTCAGAGAGGGAGAAGGGCAATCAGTCTCCAAAGTTGCTATATTACCAGAAATGTTCTCATTTCCAACAAAATATTATAAGACATGCAAAAAAACAGGAACATGGACCCGTACACAGGAAAAATGTAGGCAACAGAAACTGCCTGTGAGAAACTCCAGATGTTATACTTAATAGACAAAGTCTTCAAAGTATGCGTTATGAATATGTTTGGAAAACTAAAGGAAGCCATGCTTAAAGAAATTATAAAAGATAGGAAGATCATGTTTCATCAAATGGAGAATATTAATAGAGATAGGAACTATAAAAAAACAAAAGTTCTGTGGTTTAAAAGTGTAATAAATAAAATGAAAAATTCATTAGAGGGGCTCAACAGTTTAGCAAAAGAAATACACAGTGAACTTAAAAATAGATCAATAGAGACCATGCAATCTGAAGAACAGAGTAAAAATAGACTGAAAAAAATGAGCAGAGCCTCAGAGTAATGTGGGACACCTTTAGACACACAAACACACATGTAACAGAAATACTGGGAGGAGAGAAGAAATGAACAGAAATAATATTAGATGAAATAATGGCTGAGGCCAGGCACAGTGGCTCATGTCTGTAATCCCAGCACTTTGGGAGGCCAAGGCAGACAGATCACCTGAGGTCAGGAGTTCGAGACCAGCCTGGCCAACATGGTGAAACCTCATCTCTACTAAAAAAACAAAAACAAAAACAAAAATTAGCCAGGCATGATGGTGGGCCCCTGTAATCCCAGCTACTCAGGAGGCTGAGGCAGGAGACTCGCTTGACCCCAGGAGGCGGAGGTTGCAGTGAGATGAGATCACACCACTGCAAGCCAGCCTGGATGACAGAGCGAGACTGTCTCAAAAAAAAAAAAAAATTGTAGCTGAAAACTTCCAATTGCTGAAAAACATTAATCTGCATATCCATGAAGCTCAGCAAAGTCTGATTAGGATGAATACAAAGACAGCCACACCCAAACACATAATAAAAATGCTGAAAGCCAAAACCAAAGATAAAATCTTGACAGCAACAAGAAAAAATTACATGCAAGGGAACCCCAATAAGATGAACAGCTGACTGCTTAGTAGTATGACACACTTAAAGTGCTCAAAGAAAAATATTAACCATGAGTCTTATATTCAGTAAATGTATCTTTCAAAAATGAAGGTAAAATACAACCATTCCCAGATAAACAAAACTTGAGATAATTTACTGCTGTCAGGTTCACCTTATAAGAAATATTAAAGGAAATCAGTCAGGCTCAAAGCAAGTAAACCCAGATGAAAATTTGAACCCACATTAAAAAAAGAGCCCTGTTAAAGGTAGTTATGCAATTATTAATAAATAAACAAATGCATATTTTCTTCTTTCTTCTCTTACCTGATTTTAAAAGCAATTGTATGAAACAGAATGTATATATGTATACATATGTATATACATGTATACATATGTATGACACTAACATATAGGTATTGTTAGGCCTATACATGTGACATGTTTGACAATAACAGCACAAAGGAGTGGGTAGGTACTGGAGTAAGGAAATGATCCCAGATGGTAACTCAAAACCACAGGAACCAATAAAGAGAACAAGAAATGATAAATAAGAAGGCAAATATAATAAGCTAAAAAAATATTTACTTGCTCTCTATACAGAAGTGTCCATATATAAAGTAACAATTATAACAGTGTATTGGTAGGTTTATGACATATTCTGATGTAATATGTATAACAATAGTAGCACAAAAAGGAAAAGAGGACATAGAGTTTTCTAGAAGTAACATTTCTATAGTTCACTGAAATTAAATTAGAAGAACTCTAAGTAGATTCTGATAAATTTAGACTCTATGGAAGCCCTAGACCAACAACCAAAGAAATAACTCAGAAAATATAGAGATTTGGAGTACTTCTGTTTCCAAAATCATGGTGTAGAAGTAAGCTGGCTTCACCTCCTCCCACAGAAAACTAAAAACAAATAGACAGCATGGACATTATCACCAGCAATATCCCAGAACTCAAATATCAGGAGAATATATGTGGTTCCCTGGGCCACAGAGAAGTGAACAAACTCTGAGCAGATAGTAAGAAAATTGGATTTTCATATCCACAATGCCCCTCCCCACAATCCATCCAGCACCTAGCACATAGAAAATTTTCCCCAACTCACAGTTGGAAAAATACTGGAAAAAATAAGATCAAGGTGGTAAACCAACTTCCTCATCCTCTTGGGTTCACTGGCAGGAGACCCATTTCTGTTTCAACCATGGCAAGTATCAGGAGTGCCTGAAAGAAGAAAGATCACTGAGGATAGCCAGAGACAAAAGAGGGAGGCTAGACTATTAGCCCCAGCCTTGGAAACTTAACCCTGTAACTTGATCAAAGGAGACACCAAATCACAGTGGCTGTTCGCCAGCACCATGCTGTAGGAGGTTCATCCCACAGGTCCCCAGGGCATGAGCCTATAGCCAGCAGTCCCACACTACTGAGTCATCCCCTTTGAGACCTCCCCTATTTGAGACCAGTGACACTAATTGTTTATTAGAACTGAGGCAAACCTGGGCTTAAGGCACCATCTAGTACAAAGAAGGAGGCAGAAACCTAGCAGAAAAAAAAAGAAAGAAAATCAATGGGTAAACTACAAAGAATCTCTGAGGAAACATATCCAATAAACAACAAAACGAGCCTGATTAGACTGGGACAAATAACTAAGCCTTCAATGCAAAGATATAGGCATACATCAACAAGAAACAACAGCAAACAGGGACCCAGGATTTCTCTAGATTTACAAAGCAAGAAATCAGAAACTGACCCTAATGAGATGGCAATATGTGAACTCTCTGATCAAAAATTCAAAATAGGCCAGGTACAGTGGTTCACCCCTATAATCTCAGCACTTTGGGAGACCAAAGTGGGAAGATCACTTGAACCCAGGAATTTGAGACCAGCCTGGGCAACATAGTGAGACTTGTCTCTACAAAAAAATTTTAAAAATTAGCTGAATGTGGTGACACATACCTGTGATTCCAGCTGCTCAGAAGGCTAAGGTAGAAGGATTGCTTAAGCCTGCAAAGTCAAGGATAGAGTGAGCCATGATCATGCCACTGCACTGCAACCTGGGTGACAGAGCAAGACCCAAATAAAACTATTCCAATGCATAATCAAACCCTCAAAGGTCAAGGACAAAGAGAGGATCCAAAAAGTAACAAGAGAAAAGAAGCAAATAACATACAAAGAAAACCCAATTTGTCTCGCAACAGATTTCTCAATAGGAACCATCTAGGCCAGGAGGGAGTGGTATAACATTTTCAAAGTGCTGAAAGAAAAAAAATAACTGTCAGCTAATAATACTATATCTAGCAAAGCTGTCCTTCAAGTATGAAGGAAAGATAAAGTCGTCCTCAGACAAACAAAAACAGAATTCACCACCATCAGATCCATCTTCCAAGAAATGCTAATGAGAGTTCTTCAATTTGAAAGAAGAAAAACACTAACGAACAGAATGAAAACATTTCGATGTATAAAACTCACTTGTAAAACTAAGTATACAGACAAACCCAGAATACTCTTAATACTCTAATTGTGGTGTGCAATCCACTCTTAACTCTAGTATAAAGCCTAAAAGACAAATCTATCAAAAACAACAATAGCTATAGAAACCTGTTAAGAGATAGGCATTATATGTAAATTGAGACAACATAAAGTCAAAATGTTGAGAGAATGGAGTTAATTTGTAGAGTTTTAAAAAATGTTTTATTTGTTTCTATTCTTCTCTGTGTTCTCTCTCTCTCTCTCTCCCTCTCTCTCTCTCTCTCTCTCTCTCTCTCTCTCTCTCTCTCTCTCGACAGGGTCTTATTCTGGCCCCCAGGCTGCAGTGCAGTGGTATGATCATGACTCACTGCAGCTTTAAATTCCAGGGCTCAAGTGATCCTCCTACTTCAACCTCCCAAGTAGCTGGATTACAGGCACACATCACCATGCCTGGCTAATTTTTTAAAAAGCATTTTTTGTAGAGACAGGGTCTCACTGTGTTGCCCAGACTGGTCTCAAACTCCTGGACTTAAGCAATCCTCCCACCTCAGACTTCCAAAGTATTGAGATTACAGGCATGAACCACTGTGCACAGCAGTTGTCATCTCTTCAAAATAATTTGTTATATAGCTATGATTTTTTGTAAGCCTCATGGTAACCATAATGCAAAAACCTATAATAGATTCACTAAAAATAAAAAAAGAATTAAAACATAATGCCAAAGAATATCACTTAACCACGAAGGAAGACTGTAGGAAAGGAAGAAAGGATGCGGAGTTACAAAACAACCAGAAAACAAGCAACAAAATGGCAACAATAAGTCCACATTTAATCAATAATAACATTGAATGTCAACAGACTCAATTCTCCAATTAAAAGGCATAGTGTGGCTGAATGGATAAAGAAATAATACCTAACTATATGCTACCTACAAGAAACTCACCTCATATATGAAAACACACATAGACTGAAAGTGAAGGAGTGGGAAAAGATATTTTATACTAACCAAAAATGCTACACATGCTAACCAAAAAAGAGCAGGAGTATCTACAGTTATATTAGATTGAATAGAGTACAAATCAGAGACTGTAAAAAGGGACTAAGAAGGTCACATATGATGATAAAGGGGTCAATTAAGTAAGATAATATAACAATTATAATTATATATGCACCCCATTAACTGTAGCTTCCAAGTATATAAAGCAAACATTAGTAGATCTAAAGGAAGAGAAGGATTGCAATACAATAATGGTAGAGGATTTTAACACCCTACTCTTAGTAATGGGCCAATTATCCAGACAGATAATTCACAAAGAAACATCTAAGTTAAAAAAATACAGGATATCAATGAAATGAAAAGTTGATTTTTTGAAAAGATAAACAAAATCAACAAAATTTTAGCTAGACTAAAAGAGAGAGAAAGAAGTCTAAATAAATAAAATCAGAAACAAAAAAGAACTCATAACAACTGAGACCACAGAATTACAAAGAATCATTAGAGGCTACTATAAACAACTATATGCCAACAAATTGGAAAACCTAGAAGAAATGGATAATTTCCTGGACACATACAATCTACTAAGATTGAACCATGAAGAAATAGAAAACCTCAACAAACCGAGAATAAGAAACAAAATTGAAGATGTGATAAAAAGTCTCGCATTAGAGAAAAGCCCAGGACCTGATGGCTTTACTGCTGAATTCTACCAAACATTTAAAGAAGAACCAATACCCTCTTTTTCTATTGATTGGAATAGTTTCAGAAGGAATGGTACCAGCTCCTGCTTGTACCTCTGGTAGAATTCGGCTGTGAATCCATCTGGTCCTGGACTTTTTTTGGTTGGTAAGCTATTAATTATTGCCTCAATTTCAGAGCGTGTTATTGGTCTATTCAGAGATTCAACTTCTTCCTGGTTTAGTCTTGGGAGGGTGTATGGGTTGAGGAATTTATCCATTTCTTCTAGATTTTCTAGTTTATTTGCGTAGGTGCTTATAGTATTCTCCAATGGCAGTTTGTATTCCTGTGGGATCAGCTTCTGAAACTATTCCAATCAATAGAAAAAGACAGAATCCTCCCTAACTCATTTTGTGAGGCCAGCATCATCCTGATACCAAAGCCTGGCAGAGACACAACAAAAAAAGAGAATTTTAGACCAATATCCTTGATGAACACTGATGCAAAAATCCTCAATAAAATACTGGCAAACTGAATCCAGCAGCACATCAAAAAGCTTATCCACCATGATCAAGTGGGCTTCATCCCTGGGATGCAAGGCTGGTTCAACATACGAAAATCAATAAACATACTCCAGCATATAAACAGAACCAAAGACAAAAACCACAGGATTATCTCAATAGATGCAGAAAAGGCCTTTGACAAAATTCAACAACACTTCATGCTAAAAACTCTCAATAAATTAGGTATTGATGGGATGTACCTCAAAATAATAAGAGCTATCTATGACAAACCCACAGCCAATATCATACTGAATGGACAAAAACTGGAAGCATTCCCTTTGAAAACTGGCACAAGACAGGGATGCCCTCTCTCATCACTCCTGTTCAACATAGTGTTGGAAGTTCTGGCCGGGGCAATCAGGCAGAAGAAGGAAATAAAGGGTATTCAATTAGGAAAAGAGGAAGTCAAATTGTCCCTGTTTGCAGATGACATGATTGTATATCTAGAAAACCCCATTGTCTCAGCCCAAAATCTCCTTAAGCTGATAAGCAACTTCGGCAAAGTCTCAGGATACAAAATCAATGTGCAAAAATCACAAGCATTCTTATACACCAATAACAGACAAACAGAGAGCCAAATCATGAGTGAACTCCCATTCACAATTGCTTCAAAGAGAATAAAATACCTAGGAATCCAACTTAACAAGGGATGTGAAGGACCTCTTCAAGGAGAACTAGAAACCACTGCTCAATGAAATAAAAGAGGACACAAACAAATGGAAGAGCATTCCATGCTCATGGGTAGGAAGAATCAATATTGTGAAAATGGCCACACTGCCCAAGGTAATTTATAGATTCAATGCCATCCCCATCAAGGTACCAATGACTTTCTTCACAGAATTGGAAAAAACTACTTTAAAGTTCATATGGAACCAAAAAAAGAGCCCACATTGCCAAGTCAATCCTAAGCCAAAAGAACAAAGCTGGAGGCATCACGCTACCTGACTTCAAACATATTACAAGGCTACAGTAAACAAAACAGCATAGTACTGGTACCAAAATAGAGATATAGACCAATGGAACAGAACAGAGCCCTCAGAAATAGTGCCGCATATCTACAACTATCTGATCTATGACAAACCTGACAAAAACAAGAAATGGGGAAAGGATTCCCTATTTAATAAATGGGGCTGGGAAAACTGGCTAGCCATATGTAGAAAGCTGAAACTGGATCCCTTCCTTACACCTTATACAAAAATTAATTCAAGATGGATTAAATACTTAAACGTTAGACCTCAAGCCATAAAAACCCTAGAAGAAAACCTAGGCATTACCATTCAGGACATAGGCATGGGCAAGGACTTCATGTCTAAAACACCAAAAGCAATGGCAACAAAAGCCAAAATTGACAAATGGGATCTAATTAAACTAAAGAGTGTCTGCACAGCAAAAGAAACTACCATCAGAGTGAACAGGCAACCTATAGAATGGGAGAAAATTTTTGCAAGCTACTCATCTGACAAAGGGCTAATATCCAGAATCTACAATGAACTCAAACCAATTTACAAGAAAAAAACAAACAACCCCATCAAAAAGTGGGTGAAGGATATGAACAGACACATCTCAAAAGAAGACATTTATGCAGCCAAAAAACACATGAAAAAATGCTCATCATCACTGGCCATCAGAGAAATGCAAATCAAAACCACAATGAGATACCATCTCACACCAGTTAGAATGGCGATCATTAAAAAGTCAGGAAACAACAGGTGCTGGAGAGGATGTGGAGAAATAGGAACACTTTTACACTGTTGGTGTGACTGTAAGCTAGTTCAACCATTGTGGAAGTCAGTGTGGCGATTCCTCAGGGATCTAGAACTAGAAATGCCATTTGACCCAGACATCCCATTACTGTGTATATACCCAAAGGATTATAAATAATGCTGCTATAAAGACACATGAACACGTATGTTTATTGTGGCACTATTGACAATAGCAAAGACTTGGAACCAACCCAAATGTCCAACAATGATAGACTGGATTAAGAAAATGTGGCACATATACACCATGAAATACTATGCAGCCATAAAAAATGATGAGTTCATGTCCTTTGTAGGGACATGGATGAAGCTGGAAACCATCATTCTCAGCAAACTATTGCAAGGACAAAAAACCAAACACCGCATGTTCTCACTCATAGGTGGGAATTGAACAATGAGAACACATGGACACAGGAAAGGGAACATCACACACCGAGAACTGTTGTGGCGTGAGGGCAGAGGGGAGGGATGGCATTAGGAGATATACCTAATGCTAAATGACGAGTTAATGGGTGCAGCACACCAACATGGCACATGTATACATATGTAACAAACCTGCACATTGTGCACATGTACCCTAAAACTTAAATTATAATAATAATAAAATTTAAATAAAAAAATCAAAAAATCAAAAAAAAAAGCCCAAATTTCAGCATCATGCAATATACCCATGAAACAAATCTGCACATGTGCCCTATGAGTCTAAAAATAAATTAAATTTTTAAATTAAAAAAAAAAGAACTAACACCAATTCTACTCAAACTCATCAAAAGATTAAACAGGAGGGAATACTTACAAACTAATTCTATGAGGCCAGAATAA
This sequence comes from Pan paniscus, assembly GCF_029289425.2. Taxonomy (NCBI): domain Eukaryota; kingdom Metazoa; phylum Chordata; class Mammalia; order Primates; family Hominidae; genus Pan; species Pan paniscus. The sequence continues at coordinate 45,591,778 of NC_073260.2, forward strand.
GACAATACAACATAAAAGAACATAACAGGTCAATATCACTGATGGATATAGATGCAAAAATTCTCAACAAAATACTAGCAAACCAAATTTAACAACACATTAAAAAGATTGTTCACCATGATCAAGTGGGATTTATCCTAGGTATGCAAAGATGGTTTAACATATTCAAATCAATAAGCATGTTACATCACATTAACAAAACCAAGAATAAAAACCATATGATCATTTCAATGATGCTGAAAAAGCATTCAATAAAATTCAGCATCCCTTTATGTTAAATTTTTATGCTAAAAAGTTAAGAATTTTTATGTTAAAAACTCTCAACAAACTGGGTATTAAAGGCACATATTTCAAAATAATAAAGGCCATATATGACAAACCCACAACTAACCTCATACTGAATAGGGAAAAATTGAAAGCCTTTCCTCTAAGATTTGGAACAAGGCAGAGTCCCACTTTCACCACTTTTATCCAACATAATACTTGAAGTCCCAGAGCAATTAGCTAAAATAAATATAGAAAAGAGACCAAATTAGAAAGTAAGAAGTCAAGTTAGCCTTGTTCACAGATGACATGATCTTATACTTAGAAAAACCTAAAGACTCCACCAAAAAACTTCTAGGATTGATAAACAAATTCAGTAAAGCGGTAGGATATAAAATCAATATACAAAAATTTGTAGAACTTATATACGCTAACAGTGAACAATCTGAAAAGGAAATTAAGAAAGCAACTCTACTTACAGTAGCTACAAAAATATAAAATACATAGGAATCAATTTAATCAAAGAAGTGAAAGATCTATATAAGGAAATCTATAAAACACTGATGAAGGAAATTGGAGAGGACACACACACACACACACACACACACACACAAATTGAAAGATATTCCATACTCAGGGACTGGAAGTATTAATATTGTTAAAATGACAATGCACTCAAAGCAACCTACAGATTCAATGCAATCCCTATAAAATAACATTGACATACTTCACAGAAATTTTTTAAATACTAAAATGTACATGGAGCCACATCTATTTGATGAAGAAATTTTGAGCAAAAAGAACAAAGCTGGAGGCATCATATGGCTTTTGAAACATATTACAATCAGCATGGTAGTATATATAGCAAAATATACCGCCAAATCAGCATGGTACTGGCATTTAGAAAAGACACATAGACCAATGGAACAGCATAGAGAACCCACATATACGTCTATTATTTTTAACAAAGGCACAAAGAACATACACTGCGGAAGGGGCAGCCTCATCCATAAATGGTTCTGGAAAACTGGATAATCATGCAGAAGAATGAAACTAGACCTCTCTCACCATATACAAAAATCAAATCAAAATGGATTAAAGGCTTAAACCTAAGACCTGAAACTAGGAAACTACTAGAAGAAAACACTGGGGAACTGCTCCAGGACATTGGTCTGGGCAAAGATTTTTGTGTGTGTAAGATCTCAAAAGCACAATCAAAGCAAAAATAGGCAAATGGGATTACATCAAGCTAAAAAGCTCTGCACAGGAAAGGAAACAATCAACAAAGTGTAAAGACAACCTACAAAATGGAAGCAAATATTTGCAAACTACCCATCAGACAAGAAATTAATAACCGGAATATATAAGGAGCTCAAACAACTCCGTAGCAAAAAACTCCAAATAATCCAATTTTAAAATGGGCCAAATATCTGAAGAGACATTTCTCAAAAGGAGTCATACAAATGACCAAAAGGTATATGAAGAAAATGCTCAACTTCGCTGTCAGAGAAATTCAAATAAAAATCACAGTGAGAGATCATTTCACCCCAGCTAAAATGGCTTTTATAAAGAAGACAGGGAATAACAGATGCTGGCGAGAATGTAGAGAAAGGAGAGCCCTTCTACACTGTTGGCAGGAATGTAAATTAGTACAGCCACTATGGAAAACTGTATGAAGGTTTCTCAAAAAACTAAAAATGGAACTATCACATGATCCAGCAATTTCACTACTGGGTATATATCCAAAAGAAATGAAATTAATATATCACAGAGACATATGAACTCCCACATTTATTGTAGCACTGTTCACAGTAGCCAAAATATGGAATTGACCTAAGTGCCCATCGGTGGATGAATGGATAAAGAAAATGTGGTGTATATATACGCAATGGAATATATTCAGCCATTAAAAAAAAATTCAGTCATTTGCAGCAACATGGACGGAACTGGAGGTCACTATGTTAAGTGAAATAAGCCAAGTACAGAAAGACAAATGTCACATGTTCTCACTCATACATGGGAGTTTAAAAAAGTGGGTCTCATAAAGATAAAAAGTACATTGGTGATCATCAAAGACAAGGAAGGTGGAGGCGGGAGAAAAGGGTTTAATTAATGAGTCTAAATATACAATTTGACAGAAGAAAGAAGATCTAATGTTTGACAGTTGGTAGGGTGACTGTAGTTTCTAATAATCTATTGCATATTTCAAAATAACTAGAAGAGAATAATTCAAATGTTTCTAGCATAATGAAAGAACAAATATTCAAGGTGGTGAATATCCCAATTATGCTAAATTCATCTTTATAAATTATATAAATGTATTAATTTATCACATATATCCTGAAAATATGTATATCTATTATGTGTCAACAAATTTTTTTAATATAAAGGAAAAATCATTAAAGGAATTAAAATGTTGTACTATAAAATATTAACTCCACACAAAAGAGAAATCAAGGAGGAATAGAGGAACAAAATAAAGGAGACATATAGTAAACAAAAATGAAATGTCAGATGTAAGTCCAACAATATCAATAACAACATTAACTTAGAATGGATTAAACAATCCAATCAAAAAGCAGAATTGTTATACTGAATAAAGCACATAATCCAATTACATGTTGGCTTTAGGAGATATGTTTGATTCAAAGATACAAATAGGTTGAAAGTGAAAGGATGGAAAAGATATATCATGCATATAACAACCATAAGAAAGCTGGAGTGGCTATATTAATACCATATAAAATAGCTTTAATTTTTTTCCCCTGAAGATAAATAGGGATATTTTATAATGATAAAAGTGTCAGTCAATCAGGAAGTTGTAACAATTATAAACATATGTGCCCCTAACAACAGAGCCCTGTGATATATGAAGCAAACCCTAACAGAATTGAAAGTGGAAATAGACAATTCAACAATAACAATTAGAAACTTCAATACTCTATATAATGGATAGAACAACTTGGCAAAAGGTCAACAAGGAAATAGAAGACTTGAACAGCAATATACACAAACTAGACTTAACAGATATGTATAGAACACTGTGCCTAACAAGAATCACATTATTCTCAAGCACAAATGAAACATTCTACAGGACAGACAACAGGGCAGATCACTAAGTAAGCCTCAATAAATTTAAAATAATTGAAATTTACAGGACCTCCAATTACAATGGAATGAAATTGAAAACTAATAACAAAAAGAAATTTGGGAAATTCATAAATATGTGAGAATTAAACAACATACTATGAAATACCAATGGGTCAAAAAATCACAAAGGAAATTAGAAAAATACTTTGAGATAGGTAAAAATGAAAACACAACACATGAAAATTTCTGGAATGCAGCTAACATACTGCTTAGAGGTAGATTTACAGATGTGAATTACATGAAATAAAAATAAAGATCTCAAATCAATATCCTTCCACCTTAAGAACCTGGAATAAGAAGTGCAAACTGAGCCCAAAGTAAGCAGCAGAAAGGAAATAATGATTACAGTGAAAATTAATGAATCAGAGAGTACAAAAATAATAGAGAAAATCAACTAAATCAAGCATTGGTTCTCAAAAAAAATTAACAAAATTAACAGACAACAAAATTTACACTTAGTCGTGGTACAGAATCCTTTTTACACTAAGGAGTAGTGTAAATTCTTTTTTACACTAAGGACTAGTATAAATCATTTTTACATTAAGGACTAAATCTAGACTGACTAAGAAAAAAAGAGATGACTCAAAATTCCAAAATCAGAAGTGAAATAGGAGACATAACTACTGACTTTACAGAAATAAACACAACTACAAAGGAATACTATGAAAAACTGTGTGCCAAAAATTATATAACTTAGATGAAATGGACAAATTCCTAGAAAAAAGAGCAACTGAAGCTGACATGAGAAGAAATAGAAAATCTGAATATACTTATACAAGTAAAGAGTTTGGCTTAGTAATCAAAAAAAAAAACTTCTGCCAAAAAAGCCCAAGACCAAATGGCTTCACTGGTTAATTCTACCAAGCACTTAAAGAAGAATTAATATTATTTTTTCACAAACTCTTGCAAAAATAAAAGAGGTTGGAGCACTTTCCACCCCATTCTATGAGACCAGTATTGCCTTTATTTCAAAACTAGACAGATACTCCACAGGAAAACCATATTTCATTCATTCTCACTTTTTATGAATATAGACACCAAAAAGTTCAACAAAACACTTTCAAATAGAATCCAGCAATGAACAAAAAGAATTATATACTATGATCAAATGAGATCTATCTCAGGAATGCAAGGTTGCCTTATCATCTGAAAATCAGTTAAAGTGATACACTACATCAACAGAATGAAGGGAAAACCCATACTTTCATCTCAACTGATGAAAAAAAGACAATTGACAAAATCTAACACCTTTTTATGATAAAAACACTGAACAAACCGAGAATAGAAGGAAACCAAAGAAAAACCCATGAAGTTAACTTCATATATAATAATGAAAAGCTGACTTATTTTCTCTTAAGATCAAGAAAAAAACAAGGATGTCTGTTCTCACCACTTTCGTTCAACTTTTACTGGAGGTTCTAACCAGCGAAATTAAGTAAGAGAAAAAATAAAATGTATCTAGATTGAAAAGTAAGAAATAAAATGATCTCTATTTGAAGAAGAAATGAACTTTTATACATAAACTCCTAAGGAATTCGCTAAAAAAACTATTATTAGAACTAATAAACAAGTTCAACACAGTTGCAGAATATAGGATTGATATATAAAAATCAAATATATTTCTAAACAACAATATTTACAATAACATGAACAAGAATAAAATACTTAAGAATAAGTTTAACAAAAGAAGTGCAAAACTTTTACTTTAAAAACTACAAAATATTGTTGAAAGAAATTAAAGAAGACCTAAATAAATGGAAAAACATCCCATATTCATCCCATAATCATGGACCAAAGACTTACTATTGTCATGAAGGCAATGTTATCCAAAATGATGTGCAGATTCAATGCAATCCCTATCAAAATTTCAGCTGATTTATTTTTGGAAATTGATAAGCTGACCCTAAAATTTATAAAGAAATTCAAAGGACCTGAAATTGTCAAAATAATCTTGGAAAAAGAACAAAGTTGGAACAGTCATTCTTTTCCTATTTCAAAACTTACTACAAAGCAATAGTGATCAAGACATTTTGGCAGTGGCATAGGAAAGATCTTTATTTAAATGGAATAGAACTATGAGTCCAGAAATGAGCTCTCACTTTTATCGTCAATTGATTTATGATGAGGGTAGCCAGATGATTCAATGGAGGAAGAAAAATCTTCTTAGCAAATGGTACTAGGACAACTGAATATCCACATGCAAAAGAATGAAGGAGTATCCCTACCTCACACCGTATACCAAAATTACCTCAAAATGGATCAAAGACCTAAATGTAAAAGATAAAAGTATATGTCTTAGAAGAAAACACAGGTGTAGATCTTCAGAATCTTAAATGGGAAATAGTTTCTTAGATTGACATCAAAAGCACAAGCAGCAGAAAAAAAAAAACAGACTGAACATCATCAAAATTAAAACTTTTTACACTTCAAAAGACACCATCAAGTAAAAAAAAACACAAAGTGAGATAAAATATTTGCAAATCATATATCTTATAAGAGATTTGCATCTAGAATATAAAAAAATTACTACGAAATAACAAAAAGACAAGTAACCCAATCTATGGATGGGCAAAGGGTCTAAATTGACATTTCTTTAAGGAAGATATACAATAGACATTAAGAATATAAAAAGATGTTTGCTATCATTAGTCATCAGGCAAATGCCAGTCAAAATCATGAGCTATACCACTTCACATCCACTAAAATGACCAGAATAAAAAAGACAATAGCAAGTATGTAGAGAAATTATAACCCTTATGCACAGTTGGTGGGAATGCAAAATTGTGCAATTGCCTTGGAAAACTGTTTAGCAGTTCCTCAAGATATTAGAGTTTCCATATTACCCAGCAATTATATACCTAGGTATACACCCAAAGAGAAATGAAGACTTGCATATGAATGTTCAGAGAAACTATTTAATAACCAGAATTAATAGCCCCAAACTGGAACCAACTCAAGTATCCTTTAGCAGGTGAATGATCAAACTACTGTGTGGTGTATTCACACCATGGAATCCTACTCAGCAGTAAAAAAGAATAAAGTATTTATACATGTGACAGCATGGATAAATTTCCATGCAATTAGGCTGAGTGAAAAAAAGATACACATGAAAAATTTTGGGGGGTGATTTATATGTTCAGTATTTTCATTGTGGTGAGGGTTCCATAGATAGATAGATAGATAGATAGATAGATAGATAGATAGATAGATAATAGATAGATAGACACAAACACATACACATATGTACAGAAGCATATCAATTTTTATTAAGAAAAAGACAAATTACAGAATGGAAGAGAGTTATTTGTAAACCACATATCTGATAAGGGTTTAATATCCAGAATATATAAAAACCCTTACAACTCAACAACAAAAAGACAGTCCAATTAAATAATGGGCAAATAGCCAACAAGACATGAAAAGATGCTTGACATCATTAGCCATTAGAAAAATACAAATCAAAACCAGAACGAGATACCACTTTACACTTACTAGGATGGCTATAACTAAAAAAAACAGAAAGTAGCAAGTGTTGACAAAGAGGTGATGAAATGGAACCCTCATACATGCCTGGTGAGAATGTAAAATGGTACCAACACCATAGAAAAGTTTTGAAGTTCCTCAAACAACTAAACATAGAGTTATCATATAACCCAGCAATTTCAATCCTAGCTATATACCTAAAAGAATTGACAACAGGAACTTGAACAGATACTTGTTTGCCAGTGGTTACTGTAGCATTATTCACAATTAGCCAAAGGGTGGAAACAACCCACCCTTAGAGGAATGTGGTTTATCCATACGATGGAATATTATTCCACAATAAAAAGGAAGGAAATTCTGATACATACTACAGCATAGATGAACTTTGAAAACATGCTAAGTGGAATAAGCCAGACACAAAAGGACACATACTCTGATTCCACTTACATTAAATATCTATAATAGGCAAAATCATAGAGACAAAAATCAGAGTTTACTAGGGGCTAGAGGGGAGGGGAAATGGAGAGTTACTGTTTCATGGGTACAGTTTCTGTTTGGGGTGATGGTTGCACAACAATGTGTATTACTTAATGTCACTGAATTATACACTTAAAACAGTTAAGATGGCAAATTTTGTGTTATATATACTCTACCACAATTTAAAAAATAATAATGTAATATACCAAAAATCACTGAATTTTACACTTTAAATGGGTGAATTGTATGGTATGTGAATTATATCTCAAAAAAGCTGTTCTAAGAACTTATCAACTTTCATACTTTACTTGTTTGCATTTTACTACGTATCAGTTATACTTCAATAAAGCAGTTAACAAAATGCTGCAATGCATGACTTTGATAAAAATAAAAATTAAATCGTAAGGAAAAAATTAAATTCCAAATGCAGTCTCTTAATCATTCCAATAATACGGATTGATACAGTGCAGAAACATGCAGTCCCTCTTCATTTCCCTGCTTCCCTGAAATCCATTCATTTAAATAAGAATAGTGTGTGCCCCACTCAGCACGTGCCAGTGGGCTGTGACCTCCAGCACACCATGCCTGAGTTTATTTACACTGTCTTAGGAGGTGAGTGCTGAGGCACTGAGATTCAAGGGACATAGATGGGACAATGGTGACTTAAGCTCAACAAGCCTTGGTTTCTTTATCCATGAAATGGGAATAATAATATCTGCTTCTAAGGATTAATGAAGGCATCTTTCCAAAAGGGTGGTGTGTGGCACATGGAAGAGGCTGCCTACACACAGCTTTGAGTAAGTGGGGGTCTGATATCCTCCCGTGAAGAACACATCGTCCTTGCCTGGACTTCCACATCGAGGGAGGGAGGAAAGAACTCAGAAGGGAAGGGCGAGGGGAGCAGAGTGGCCTGGGATTGGTGTGGAGTCCATGTGCTTCTCAGCCCCTAAGAAGTTGTGGAGTGATGGGTGAGTGTGACTCGAGAGGGGTGGGCAGCACCTGGAGGAGAGTGGGGAGCTGAATATCAGAAAACAGAGGGGCCCGAAGTGGAGACAGAGTCCCCTGGACAGTAGGCTTCTCAAAGTCCCTTCGGGCAAACGCTGGCCTCTGTCCCCAGGCCCACTGTTAGTATTTTATTCCATCCCATCCCTGCAACTTGCCTCCTATCCTCACCTGCAAGAGGCAGTGAAGCTACCTGGCAAGGGGGTGCAGAGGAGGAAGGGGCTCAAGTTGCACCCCCACCCACCCTCTTTCCAGCCCACAGGCTCTGCTACTATAGCACCCCCTTCCCGCACATTGTCCCCTCAACCAGGGAGGCTGTGCAGTGCCAGACATCCCTGGCTGGGCAGTTGGTGGCAAGGGGCTCTCTCTCTGTCCCTCGGTCTCCCCACCCCTGGGCTGTGATCTCCCCACACCTCTCCTGGCTGGGACCTAGCCATGCCCCCTGCCACCCTCCCAGATTTGTCCATCCCTCCAGGCCTTCAGCCCCCCAGGACCTAGCTCTGGACAGCCAGGCTGGGCTATGAATAGCACACAGCCCTTTTCCTTTCCAAATATAAAATGTTTGCTTTCAATCAGGGGCGTCTGGGGAAATGGAAATTATAGGATTGGAGAGTGTCCTTGGGTAAAGAAATACCTCGAATGCCGAAACCTCGCAGGGCCTCTGATTAGGGCTGGAATAATTCCTGCTGTAATATAAACAAGCCTCACTAGGCTAATGGGGGGCAGGGAGCGGGGCCGGGAAATAGGGGCACATGCCTCGTCTTTGTTCTCTTTCCTCCCAGCATGCCAGTGCAGCAGGGCCCGGGGGCCTGGGGCGTGGAGCAGCTCTGGGGGCCCCTCAGGACATCAGAAACCTTAGCTTTGTGGCGTGCTGAGTGACCACAGGCAGGTGGCTGTCCTGAGGCCTGGTGATCCCACAGGGGTGGGTTGGGATAGATGGGGCATCCATCTTAAAGGCTGTCTGGTCTAGTCCTGGCTCCTTGAACCCCTCCATGCTTCTGGGCCTTAGGCTGGCTCTGGGATTTGGGGGAGTGACCAGGGCTGAAGCCAGCAAGGCAGATGGTCTGGGGCCAGAGAGAAAAGAGGGGAGCCTGGGGAAGCAGTGCCAAGCAGAAATTTCCCAAATGGTCAGTCAGTCAACAGACATTGGTTGGCATCTTCTCGAGGCACCAGGATGTAGTGGGGGTGAAAACGCTGTCCCCATCCTCAAGGGGCACAGAGTTGAATGAAAAAATAAACACACCAACCGTAAGTGTTAGCAGCGTGGCACAGGGTGGAGGCCTGGGGAGGGAGGGCCTTGTTCCCAGGGTGGGGACAGGAGGGAGCAGCTCCCCGTGCCTTGGAGGGCTTGGCCCTCTCCTCAGCACTGTGCTGCCACCTCCTCATGGCATTCCCTGTCAAGAGCCCCCATTAGACTAACACCTCAACTTCCCAGAGCAGGGAGAGTCCTCGGAATTACCAAAGATGTTTGATAACACCCAGCGTCAAAGCGCAGACTCATTATTTGTTTTCTTTTTTGCAGAGTGAACTCTCAGGCTAACTGCTCTTGCTTGGCATCCAGTGCTAAGGTGTGCAGCCACCTCCACGCAAAGCATTCAGAGAAAGGAGGCAGGCCCAGGTGAGCACAGCTAATGAAACTTAGAGATTGGGAAACTCTGGAGAGCATTCATAAAAACTCAAAGGTCTCAAAATATGTGGTCATGTAGTTTAGGAACCTCAGAGGCCTGCAGAGGAACAGGACACGGTGGGTGTTGGGTTGCAGGGGTCGGGTGGGGGGGCCTCGTTTCAGTTCTGGCTCCCTGTCTCTGTCGCCTCAGGCAGCTCCTTCTCCATTCTAAACCTCAGTCTCTCATCTGTAAAATGGGTACGGTTGGTAAAGAAAAAGCCATCTGAGGTGATACTGAGGAAGAAGGATCATCAGGACATTGGGGGTGAGCAGGCTGAAAGTCCTGGAGCCCCCCAGTCCACGGCACAGGCTGGCTGCGGTGTCTTGGTCAGCACCAGCTCTCCGAGAGGCCACCCGGCTTGGCTCAATGTATACTGGAGGCCCAGACAGGTCAGGGAGGAGGCAGAGGGCTCAGCTGGTATCTTTGGAGAGAAGTGGAGGTGCCAGCAGTGTGCGCAAATCACCTTGTTTTGTCCTTGGGATAGTCTGGGGGGAAAGTTGAGAGCCCCTAGGTCTTGGGGTTGGGGGAAGCCTTGGGAACTGGGACCCACAGGTGAGGGAGGGGCTGGGAAAGTGCCCCAGCTCCTCCTCCCCTGCCTCCAGGGGCTGAGCTCTGTCAGGATGAGGATGAGATCCACTGTCCAGAGCAGGAAGGAGGAGGGGAAGAGGCAGCCAGGCCCAGAGTGGGACACCTGCCCAGTCTCCCCCTGGGTGGAAAAGAGCCCTGCCAAGGCCTGCCAGGGGCTGCTGCGGACCCCTGCTGAGTGACTGAGGCGGGACTCACCCTTCACGCCCCTGTTCAGCATCTTGGGTGAAAAACTTGAGAACGTGGCAGGCTGCAGCCGCAGGCCTCAGAACCAGCAGGGCCCAGCAGGAGGAAGCCGGCACCTGGAGGAGCAGGCTTGGCCGGGGATGAGGGCAAGGGGTGGGACCCCTCCCCAGGAGGGTGGGAGCGGGAACACGCCCCAGGAATGTGATGGCAGCCTCGGCAGATGGCCCCCTGCCCGCCCGCCCGCCCTGGGCCGCCAGCGGTTCCGTATTTACACTACATTAATAATGGTTTAAACGTTCTCATAAATAGATGCTGATTAATTGGCAATCCATTTGCTGAAGCCCGGCCTGCCAGACGGTTTCCTGGAGGCCCGTTCCACATCCCTATAAACACCATCAGCGAGCAAAGCAGGCGCTAATGTACCGGGCGCCCAGCCCGCCCCCCGGCCCCCGGAGCAATTCCTCAGGCCTGAAAGGGCCACCGACCCGCAGCTGCACCGGCTGCCTGGAATTCCCGGCCTCGGCCGTGGGAGGACGACTCCAAGGGCCCCTTCGGGGCAAAAGGGTTCCACTGGGTGGCAGAGAGGGCAGAGGCACGGTGGCCCGGCAGCCGGTGCAGTGGGGCGCAGCTGGCCCCCACAGGCTGTGCTGGCAGAAGCTTGCTGGCTGAGCTTGTCCCGCCTGAGCCGGGGGCGGCTCCTCTCTGCTGCCCCCAGTGGCCTGCAGACCGCCATTGCGGTGGTCACTCTATACCACCGGGTCCAGGCCCTTGGGTCTCTAGGGATCTGGAGACCATTCTGGGACAGTGGGCTAAGTCCCTCCATGCCGGGGTGAACCAAGCCCGGGCTCATGGCTGCTTTAGGGAGCAGTCACTGCCCTTCACTGCCCGTGGGCAGTCCGGCCCCTCCCTGCTCTCTCTCGGTCTCCCTGGCCTGCGTGTGCCCTCTCTTTTGTTCACCTGGCAGAGGCCTCTCTTCTGTACATTGCGAACCAGGTTGCGCCTTGTGCACAGGGTGTCGGGAGGAAGGGTACGCATTCATGCAAAAAGCAGAGCCGCTGCAACCTACCTGACCTCTTGGCCCTCCTCTACAAAGCTCCTGTCCCTTAGGGGGAGGGCTGAAGGAGGGCTCGCCCCCTGCCCCTGCGGCCCCGCCTCCCTCAGCACCTCACCAACATCAACTCTTCTCTGCGTGCCTCCTGCATCCATTTCGCAGATGGAACACTGACGCTTGACAGTCACCTGCCCAAGGTCGCCGGCTGGCCAATGACAGTGTCAGAACTCAAATCCGGCATCTGCCCCAGGGGCCCTGACCAGGGAGTCCTGCTGCCCTAGGATGGGTTGTTGAAAGAATGAATGGGAGTGAATGAATGAATTTTACAAACCCAGGTCCAGGGAGGGAAAAGGATGGGGGAGGGGAGAGCTGAGGAGAGGGAGCCCCTCCCACCCCTTCCCTGATGATTGGTTTTTAAAGCTCGGGCAGACCCAGCCCGAGTGGGGAGGTCAAAGGTGGCCACTGATGGCTGTCACTCAAGCAAAATAGCCCCGTTTTCATTTTTCACTTGGGCCCAGACCCCTCCAAACAGACAGTGATTAGGCCCTGATTGAGCCTTTCCTCTGCCTGATGACTCCCACATGTGACCCGCTCCCAAATTACATGCAAATGTTCCGCGGACGAGCTGCTGAAAGCCCCCGCCCGCCCCTGCCTCCGCCCGCACCCCCGGGAGGGGCGGCAACCCGCCCCGCGCATACCCCCTCCCCCGCAGGTGCGCGTCCAGGTTCGGGTCGGCCTGGCTTTACCTTACCTGCGTCCTCTCCGCCGCTTCCCGTGCAGGTGCGAGGCCTCGCGCACCGCAGCGCCGCCTGCCGGTGACGTCTGGCCTCCGTTTGCTCATCTGTGAAGAGGGCGCGATGATGGAGGCCGAAGGGTGCCTGTGGGCTTTGGCACAGCCTGTGCGCGGTGCATTGTGTTCTCCAACCTGAACGGGAATGGTGGCGGCGGCGAAGGCCATGACTGTAATTGCTGTTAGAGTCATACAGCTGAAATGCTACGAGCACCGACTGTGAGGCCAGAGTGCTAGGCTCAGAGGAGGCGCAGCACGCAGTGCCAGCCCAGCCTGCGGCAAGTTATTGGATCTGGCTGCCCCCGATTCTCGCCGATGGAATAGGGGTCACAAGAATGCCCACCTCACAGAGGTGTGGAGAAACAGAATAAACACACTCATCTACAGTGCTTACAACGGCACTGGCCACACAGTATTACGTTTATAACTGACGCTGCGCAATTCTGGGGGCGCAGCGCATACAGAGGGGACTTTGTGGGCAACAACCTGGGACGGGGCAATCATGCAGCGGGAACAGCCGCGATGTCTCACTGCCCCACGCAGTGATCCCAGCAGCTGTTGTCCTGGAGTCTTCTGGGCACCAGTCAGTCCTGGAAGCACCTCTGTGGCCAGCTCCTTCATCCTCAGGTCGGTCCCGTGAGGTTGGTAACACCACGATTTTCATTTCAGAGGAGGACATTGTGGCCCAGAGAGGTTCGGCAGCTGGTCAGTGGTGGAGGTATCCTGAGGCTGACCTCACCTGCAACTTGGGAGCTGAAGCCCTGGCCTGCAGACAGCAGAGAGGACAGCTAGAGGAGGCTGCCATGGGGTCAGCCTAGAGGCCTCAGCTTATCCTAGGCCAACACCTCCTTAGATTATCCCACCTAGGCCCTCAAAGGACAGGACTCCTCTCTGCAGCATCCTAGGGGTGCAGCCGTACAGGCCCTGGTTACATGCCTCCTGTGAGGGGGAGCTCAGTCTCATGCCTGGGAGAGCACTGCAGCCCTGAGCCAGGGAAGGGAAAGGCCTTCCTAATGCACAAAGCCTCCTTAGCTTCAGGAGGCGTGCTTGTCTCACTGCCTTGGGTCAATCACTATGAAAGACACACTGAACACACATACACACACATGGAGAGGAGGAGGGAGAGGGAGAAAAAGTAAGACAGAGAGGAGAGAGACCCACTCATGGACCCAGGGAGAGGTGCAGATCTGGGAGGGAGATGATCAGGGTGTGCAGTAAGTCCCCAGGGCAAAGGGCTTTCAGAGAGAGATTGGGTTGGGGATGGGAGAATTTGTGCTTTGGACTGGGGAAGAGGGGAGTGAGGCTGAGGCAGAGAGGAAGGCAGGTCTTGGAGGCAGCAGAGCTCAAGAAAGAAGGAGCAGGCAGGTGGGGGGCAGAGAGGTGGGGCCTTTGACTTCACCCATTTGAAGTGACCAAGAGCTCTTTCTGGGGACAGGCTGAGTGGGCAGAGTGAGGAGGAAGGAGATGAAGACATGAGCACAGCCAGGCTGCAGAGGGCTGTTGGGCAGGTTGTGCACTGCACACAGGAGCTCCAAGGAGTCCAGCCAGCTCCTGCTGGACACACTCAAGGTTGTAGCCTGCGGCCAAGAGGGGCATCTTCCCCTGAATCCCACAAAGGTACCCTAAGGCTAGCAGGTCCTTGGGCCGGCTCTGGGGGAAGGGAGGGCACTCGGGAAGACTGAACTGCTGGCTGGTGGGTTTGTCTGTGAATTTTGAGGTGAAAAGGACCAGGGCCTGTGCAAATACTGGTTGGGGAGCAAGTCAGGACAGAGAAGGGACCCTGTGGTGACTTGCCCTGGGTCACAGGGCCAGCAATGACACAGGTGGGAATTGCCCCCACCCTCTAACCATGCTGGCCACCCCTGCCCCTTGCACAGTGGCCCTCCATTCCTGGGCAGGAAGCCGGCCGAGCCCCTCCCTCACCGGCAGGTGGGTGGCCCCTCATCAGCCTGATGTGGAAAGTGAAATAACTTCTCCCAATTACCCTCGAATCTGGAAACTTTTTGTGCCTCCGACATTTCCTCCAGCCTGGGAGTTAATCAGCCCCTTGGCCGTCCCCTTGCTGGGGCCGGGTGTGGGGGCACCAGGGGCAGTCGTGCCCTAGAAAATTATTTCTCATCACCAATTATTGCCCATTAGAGCTAATGGTTGTGCTTAATCACCGTACACTTATCTGGGGTTTTTTAAGCCACTGGAACAGCCTCCCCTCCACCTTCTCCCCCCAACCCAGTTCTCTCTTGAGCAAAGCTGAAGCCATTGCCAGAAATATATATTTTTTTAACCAAATCACACATCTGATACCGTTTTGTTTGAAAAATGAGCTGCCCTCCCCTTTCTCGTGTCTGCTGGTCACACAGCCATGAAGTTGTGGGACAGCAATGGGACCTCTGTGGGGTGCATTCCCAAGGCCTCTGGGGGAGGTGAGACTCTTCCTCCCCAACAACTCTGCAAGGGGGAGGGGACTTAGCCCCAGTGACAGATTAGGAAACTGAGGCTTGGAGGGATGTGATGAAGGTCACCAAGGAGTGATGTGAGGCGGCATGAGTCAGCCCCGCGCTCTTTCTGCTTCGGTCTAGGTGCCAGAGATGGAGCAGGAAGGCAGCCCTGGGGAATTCTCACACTGTTGGAATTGGGACCAGGTGAGTCAGGTGGAATGTGGCTCACCCACAGCAGCCCTGCTAGGCCAGGACATCAAATCAAAAATTCTTTTGAAAACATTATTCACATGTCCAACCAAGAAATGGACAGGCTCAGATGTTCCACTCTGCACACACAAAACCTTTGGCTCATGAGGGCAATTCATGATTTTCTTGGGCAGAAATCTGCTCCACAGTCTCTTTCCAAAGAGGCCAGAGCCTCTTTGAGCCTTGGTTTCCTAATCTGCAAAATGGGGCTCTGATTCCTGAAAGAGCAGGACTGCTGTGAGGACTCCAGGTGCTGCCTTGAACCTGTAGCTAGTGTAGAGAGTCAAGGAATGGGCACAGAGGGGCCTGGGAGCAGCTCTGTCCCTAGAGGGCTGGCTTGAGGAGGGCTGGAGACAGGTACCAGGGACATAGGGCTGTTGCCTACTGCCACAAGCCAGGGCCTGAGACCACACTGTCCAACAAGCTAACTTGTTCCATGGACCCTTGCTGGGAATCTGAGAGCCTCAGGCAAAGCCTTGTGGGGCCTACGGAAGTGGGTTCACTCATTCGAAAGTTCTTAAAGATCTCCAAGCTGGGCACACAGCAAGAGAAAAGACTGGAGGCCAATCCCCACTTCCAGGGCACTTAGGAATGGATCAGGGAAAGGGAGGATAAATAGATGTCAGATTAGTCACCCGGATCATTCCAGCTCAACCTACAGAAAAGGATGATGGAATGACAAGCTATTATAGAATACGATGTGGTGTGTGTATGTAAGGTCTTGAATGCATGCACACATCTTGTGTATCTGGCTCTGTCTGCTGAGAGAGCTCTGAAGCAGACACCTCAGTGGCAGTGAGCACATCCTGTACCCAGATGTTGGTCTCTAATACCATCCTTGGGAATGGGATCCGGGGCTCCTTGGAGAAATGGCTGATTCCAAACTTGGGACAGGATCAATACATTATAAGCCTGGAACATGTTGTTATGCACTAAAAAGGAAGATTATACACTATTTATACAGGTATGTAATACCTGACCTCGGATCAGATGTGGTGGTGAAGGGGAAAGACATGCTATAAAGGGCAGCATTGCATCAGGGCAGCATTGCATCAGTTGACAAAACTGTGGCAGGCTTGTGGCTCGAAAAAAAGGCCTCTCTCCTCCCCCATTTCCCAGTTGAGAGCCAGCTGGGAAATGTTGAGGGAGGATTTGGGTGGAAAAATCAACGTTTTGCAAGCATTGTGGCAAAGATTGGCTCAGGCAAGAGTCATCAATGGCTGATAAAGCCGGTGGAAAGCTTTGACAAGGAGTAGGGTGTTTGCATGCTCTGCAGGTGTCTCCTCATAGACCGGGTATTCAATGCAAGGAGGGGGGAAAAGTTATACAGTGGAGAAATCAGGACCCACCCTGGCAGGGTGACAAAATCGACCACTGACCACCATGGAGGTGCATGCGGGCACCGGGGGCCACCAGTTGTGATGCCCTACAAGTGCACATCCCTAACACCACTGACACCAGGTAGGAAGGCACAACCCACACCCAAACAGGAGGAAATGCAGACAAACTCCAAGTGAGAAACATTTCACTAAAAACACTGTGTTCTTCAAAAATGTCAATGCAATATAAGACAATGAAAGATTATGGACACCATTTCAGGCTGAAGGAGACCAAAGAGACAAAACAACTGAACACAATACCTGACCCTGGATCAGATGGGGTGATGGAGGGGAAAGACATGCTATAAAGGGCGGCATTGCATCAGGGCAGCATTGTGTCAGTTGACAAAATTGGCACATGGATGGCAGATTAAAGTGTTTCGTCAATGTTAATGTTAATTTCAATATTACCAAAGTCAAGAACGGAGCTGTAGTTACATAAGAGCATAATTCTATTTTTGGGAAACCCACACCAAAGTATTTTGGGGTCAAGGGCTATGACATTTGCAATTTACCCTCAAAATATGTGTGTTTGTGAGAGAGGCAGACACAGAGGAGAGACACAGTGATAGAGACAAAGAACAAGAGCAAATAACACAGTAAATAATAAAAAGTTAACAGTAGGTGAGGAGTATGCAGGTGTTTTTGGTCCCATTCTCATCCCTGCAAATTTTCCATAAATTGTATATTGTTTTCAAATAAAATGTTTCTTTAAAAGTGATGTGGGTAGGGGACGCCTTGAGATGCAAGTGGTCAGGGATGAATGCTCTGAGGAAAAACATTTGGGCAGAGGCCTGCAACATGAGAAGAAATCATCCAGTGCTGCAGAGAAAGGGAAAGGCATGTGCAAAGGCCCTGGGGTGGGAAGATAGGCTGGGCGTGCTTGTGCTCGAGACAGGGTGGTGTGGGGAGGAGCAGGGAGACAATGAGGCTGAGGATGTTGGTGGGGACCAGGCAGGTCCTGGTAGGGAGTTGGGGATTTAGTCTTAGTGCAATAGATGCAATAGGTGGCTGCCCATAACCCCAAGGATGCCACTGGGTGAGAGACAGTTCCTCCTTCATTCGCTTATTCAACAAATATGTATTGAGCCCCTCTCATATCCTGGACTACTTGGGAAAGATGACGGTGCAGAGAGAGCTTCCAGTGCTTTGGGAACAGCCACTAGGTAGTTGGAGAACATTCTGCTACGAAAGAGGGGCAGGGATTTGCCCTGATTATAGTTTCAGGGTCTAACAGTCAGGGTGGGCTGGGTTCTAGTGCAGCAACAAACAAGCCCAACATCTCATGTCTGCACACAGAAAAATGCATTTTTCAGTCAGTTACATGATGTGCCTTCATGGGCCAGCCCATCAGTCACCCAGGGAAAGGGGACAGGGCTTCTACTCTGAAGCTGCACGTGTTCCTTCTGCTCACATTTCATTTGCCAAGCAAGTCACACAGCCACACCTAACTTCAAAGGGACTAGGGACATGACCAGAATGAAAGGGAGAAGCAGGTGTTTAGGAATAGCTGCAAAGACAGCCACAGGGACAGAAGGAAGCTTGCAGTCTATACAGCTGTCCCAGTCTATGGCTGGGAATGCGCCATAGGGACTAGCGGTAATGCTTCAGTCTGGCACCGAACAGATTCCAGACCAGCAAGGCTTTCTGCCCCCAAGTGGTCGAAGTGGGCAGTTAGGTGAGCTAAATGAGCGTTAGTGGGAAGGAGAATAGCCTGGGACTGGGACCCTGGGGAGGGACACCAGCATGTCCACAGCAGGCAGCTAAAGTGACGAGGGGCCTGGACACCCCAACCCCTGGGGAGCTGGGGCTGCTAGACTCAACTAACAGCCTAAGTAGAAAGTAGTGAAATCTACTCACTGTCCCCCACCTCTGAGGGCCAGTCCTGGGGCAGGAAGAGCTGATGGAGTCCTAGGGCCAGGAGAGCAGAGCTGGGTCCCCAGGAGGGGTGGGGGCATGGCAGAGATCAGCAGTAAGGACACAAAAATGGGGAGGGCTGCTTGACGGGTGATGAGCTCCCCGTCATGCAGGGCATGCAAGTAGAGCAGCAGATGCCCAACATCTAGGGAAGCTGTAGAGGAACTTCCTGGGATCCAAGGGCCTTCCTTTCTCCCAGAGTCTACATTTCTAGCGAGAATGGTGGGGGACAGCCAGGTCAGAGAGGGAGCGTGTGTTTGGAGAAAGCAGGTAGTGGGAAGGGCAGTAAAACTAGGGCCATTGGGGGGAAATGAGGAATCATCTTAGCCATCTCCACCAGTTCTCTACCTCTCCCCACCAGCTTGGGGGCCACCCCTCCAACTCAGTGACTGTGGGTCACCTCTGTCTGTGGCCAGGCCCTCCGAGCTTCCTGTCATGAACAATGCTGCTGAGAGACCCTAAGGCGTGTTGCAGGAATGAGCAGAAGACAGGCTGCTCACATCATCCCTTCTAACACCATGGGGCATGGCCTCAGCATGTTTCAGTCTTGCCCTGAGTGCCTTAGGGATGTCAGCGGCTCTACATAAAGTCAGGCCATGGTGCTATCCAAGGGCTGTGATGTGCGGCCAGCAGCAGGCAGTCAGTAGAGCCTGGTGAGTTCATTATTTCTCTCTCCAGCCCTCAGTTCAGAACACAGGGGTACAACCCTGAATGCCAGGAGGAGGAATCAGCCAGTTATCCGTGGTCAGACCTGGAGGTTGCAGAGAGATAACTTTGTTTGGTTTGTACAGGGGTCCCTGGAGAAATCAGAAAAAACAGCCGTTCTGAATTCAGACCCCTGAGTGGCCTGGCTGGCCATAGTATTGCCACTTTCTACTGCCCCAAGAGAAGCCCTGTGCTTGGCTGGGCTGGCGTTCTATCTGTGACCAGGAGAGACACAAAAAGGCTACAGCCATAGGGGAGGGAGCAGGTTTCTGTGGAACTAAGGAAACTCCAGAGAGTCTATTGTACAGTGTGTCTGGGTCACCTCCATCTGTAGACCCTGGAAGCACTTGGCTTCATTACCTCACTCTCAGCTCTGAATCCCACAGTTCAGGGCTGCAGCCACAGCAGAACAGCTCTGCCTCCACCCAGCTGTTCCTGCTGAAGCCCCCGGCGTCACCCTCAGGGCGTCCTGAGCTGTGGCACCTCCACAGTGGAGACCCATCCATCACAGAGCCCATCAACGGCCCAGCGCCACCCGGAAGGGGCCAACGCCGATGTCAACTAGGGCCACTCTGAAAGCCGCCAGGGCACGGCCCCAAGGGCAAGATGGATGGGCGGAACCAGCCACTTTAAGGCTGTGTTTATGGGACACCCAAACAGCTGGTCAATCCCCCGGGACCATCACTCACCCAGCTACCAGGGGTCCCTGACAGGCTTGGAGATTGCGTTGCCATCTTAACTCCAGCAGCACTTAGAGTCTTAGCCTATCAGGCTGAGGGGTCCTGTCCCAGCCACCGGCGCTTGACAGATGAGGCACCTGAGCCCCAGCAAGGAGGGCACGTGGCTGCCAGGATCACCCAGGCTGTGAGCAGAAGATGGGCTTGAACCTGGTCCCCCCTCCAGCCAGGGCTCCGAGGGCCCTCTAGTCTCCTGTGCACACACGCAGGCCTTGGCTTGTCTCTGGCACTTTTAGTAATGGAGGGCTTGTCCACCTGGATGTACGAGCTCTCTCTAGAGACATACCTGGTTTTTGGTTTAGTCATGTTCTCATGTTCTACTCAGGGGAGACCAGAGAGGAGCTGCACTTTTACTTCCTCTAGGAAATGACCTCCCCTCCCTCCCTCCATCCCTTCCTTCCTTCCTTCCTTCCCTCTTTCCCTTTCTTCCCTCTTTCCCTTCTTTCCCTTTTCCTTCCTTCTTCCTTCCCTCTTTCCTTCTTTCCTTCCCTCTTTCCCTTCCTTCCTTCCTTTTCTCTTCCTTCCCTCTTTTCATTTCCTTCCTTCCTTCCTTCTTTCTCTTCCTTCCTTTCCTTCCTTCCTTCTCTTCCTTTCCTTCCTTCCTTCTTTCCCTCCCCTTCCTTCCTTCCTCCCTCTTTCCCTTCCTTCTTTCCTTTTTTCTTCCTTCCCTCTTCCCTTCCTTCCTTCCTTCCCTCTTTCCCTTCCTTCCTTCCCTCCCTCCCTTCCTTCCCTATTTCCTTCCCTCCCTCCCTTCCTTCCTTTCATCCCTTTTTCCCTTCCTTCCCTCCTTCCTTCCTTCTTTCCATCCCTTTCCTTCCCTCCTTCCTTTCTTCCTTCTTTCCCTTCTTTCCTTTTTTTCCCTTCACTTTCCTTCCTTCCTTCCTTCCTTCCCTCTTTCTCTTCCTTCCCTCCCTCCCTCCCTTCCCTCTTTTCCTCCCTCCCTTCCTTCCTCCCTTCCTTCCTTGCTTCCTTCCTTCCCTCTTTCCCTCCCTCCCTTCCTTCCTTCTTTCCCTCCTTCCCTTCACTCCTTCCCCCTCCCTCCCTCCTTCCTTTTGACAGATGAGTCTGTTGATGTAGGAAAAAGAGAACATAGACTATCTAGCCCAGAGTCACTACCTACACCTCAAACAGCCCAAAGAAGTCAGTAGATCGGGGTTTCTGAGGAAGAAAGAATCTGGTGAGTAAGGAGGTCACCCCACTTCATAGCAAAGCTCATTTTTCCTGGGGAGGAGGGCAGGAGGGTTAAGGGAAGAACACAGGCTCACCTCATTCTGTCCCTTTGATTTTACCTCCTCCTCACAAGTGTCCATGTCCCCACCTATGAAGTGGGGTCACTAACATGTATAGGGCTGGGTGAGCGGGGAATGAAATGATGGGTGTGCCATTGATTTCCTTATGATCAGACACCTTCCAAAACCAACAAGTATTGTTACTAATAAAAACAACACGAGCCAGACACCACAACTGTTTCTCATAAAGTGCCATTTTAAGGTAGTCAGCTTTAGAAAGAAATTTGTTACAAAGAACAGTATACAAACCCACCATATGCAAAAGTTATCTCAAAGTGGATCAAAGACCTAAATGTAGGAGATAAAACTACAAAGCTCTTAGAAGAAAACTAGAAGTAAATCTTTGTATACTTGCATTCTTAGATATGACACCAGAAACATAAGCAACAAAAGAAAAAACAGATACATTGGACTTCATCAAAATTAAAAACTTTTGTGCCTCAAAGAACACCATCAGGAAGGTAAAAAGAGAACTCACAGAGTGGGAAAAAATATTTGCAAGCTATATATCTGATAAAGGTCTTTTGTCCGGAATATAAGAAGAACTCAACAGTAAAGGCAAATTTTCTTCAGTGGGCAAAGGATCTGAATAAATATTTATTCAAATATTTTTCCAAATATTGGCAATACAAATGCCAATAAGCACATGAAAAGAAGCTCAATACCACTGTGCAAATGAAGTCCACACCGAGATACCACTTCATACCCACGAGGGTGGCTAACATCAAAAGGACAGATGATAACAAGCATTGGTGAGGATGCAGATAAGGTGAAACCCTCATATATTGCTAATGGGAACACAAAATGGTGCCGCTACTATGGAAAACAGTTTAGCAATTCCTCAAAATGTTAAAAAGAGTTACTGTATGACCTCAATCCACTTCTAGGTGCATGCCCAGGAGAAATGAAAACATCCACATAAAAATGCATACATATATTTATTGCAGCATTCTTCACAATAGCCAACAGCTGAAAACAATCCAAGAGTTAACCAACAGATGACTGGATAAGGAAAATGTGGCAGATGCATACAATGGAATATTATTTGCCCACAAAAAGGAATGAAGTGCTGATTCATGCTGCAATGTCAATGGACCTTAAAACATCATACTAGGTGAAGGAAGCCAGGCACGAAAGGACAAATAGCATATGATTCATGAATACAAAATGTCCAGAATAGGCAAATCCATAGAGGCAGAAAGGAGATTGGGGGTTGTCAGGGGCTTTGGGGACACAGGGTATGAATTAGGAGTGACTGCTAATGGGCATGGTGTTTCCTTTTAGGGAGATAAAATGCTCTGGAATTAGTGATGATGACTGCACAACTCTGAATACTAAAGCCATTGAATCGTACACTTTAAAAGAGTGAATTTTATGTTACAGGAATTATATCTCCATAAAGCTATTATATCTATTAAAATGTAGTTATCTGAGCTGGCGCTAGGCAGTGCCTCAAAGCCATTTTTGAGAATTCCTGCTTTTTTCATTCTGGCTGCAAGTTGCTGTCAGGTGGGTGAGGGCTGCAGGATTTTATAGGCGCGTAGGGATTCCTCCACCATTTGGTTCCAAACCTCCTTTAAAACCCTGCAATCATTGGGAATAATTAATGACTACTTGGAATTTTTTTAACAGAGAGACCAGCCCACATGTGGTTAATGAATAAAGGGAAAAATTGTCCATCAGAACCTACAATGATAAGTGAGTTTAGCGTGCTTCAATATTTGCAGTGGAGACATTAAAAACATTGGAAGCAGCCCTCCCAAATGCTCATAGTCCTTGGCAAAGTAATCCCCCTCTTGAGAATATTTGTCTTATCATAATTACTTAAAAAGCAAAAAGCTGTATGCATATGGTGACCTATCTTAGGGCTGGAGGAACAACAGACCCTTCCCATGTCACAAATCAGAGCACCGAGGTGTAGAGAGGTCGTGGCCGGCTTGGGAACATCCAGTGGGTGAGTGGCATGGCTGGGGATGGCCATGGTGTCATAACCCTTTCTGAGCTATGTCCACCTCTTCATGTCAAACAAGCTTCACAGAAATTAGAGGAAGCCTAAATCCCAGGGGGTGTGGCAAAGTCAAGGGTGGCCTACAGATTAGGCAGAAGAGCATGAAAACTTTGAAAAGGCAGGACGGGAAAGCTTTACAGCAGAGGAAAATGCCCATGGAGGACTTGAGAGGGACAGACGTTATGCGTGTGTTGGCTTCTCACAGCATACCTGAGGCCAGCAGGGGCTGGAGAATGGGGCTCAGCCCACAGAGGCTTTCACGGAAAGCCCTCATGTGTTTAGAATACAAGGCATTTAATGCAGAGAACTGGTTGCACATCCTAGAGGAAGGTGGGCTGCACTTAGTGCAAGCAGGAAGCTGCTGCCACCAAAGCTGGAGGACAGAGAGCAGTGGCACCACTGGTTCAAATTATTCAGGGCACCTGCAGAGTGTTTGGGCCATGCACATCTCTGGGCACAGATAAGAAGGAGGGACACCCGCCGGCTTCTCTCATCCACCTCCATCTCCCACAGGGAAGGGAGGTGAGGAAGGGCTCGAAGGACAATGGGCCAGTGGAAAGGGGAAGTGGCAGGGCCTAGAGGAGAGGAGCGTGCCCCTTCTGCTGGGCCACTGTGCAAATCAGGGTCCCAGACTGGGTTTGGATGCAGATTGCTGGAGCTAGGGAGGTCAGGGTGACTGACCACTGTCTATGTCTCATGTCACAAGCCCCTGCAGGCTCTGCCACACCCTCCACTATGATTCACCCCTTTTCTCTTCTATGGATTTCTTTATTTTCCTTAAATGAATTTACTTCAAAGGAGCCTTTTTACCACTACTATAAAACCCAACAGAACTTGCCATAAACTGAAGCATAGCCAGGAAAGTGAAGACAACAGGAAGCAAAGGATGAGATTAAATTCTAGCATTGCAGAGCTTGGAGCCTGAGAGATTGGTTGCTGTGGACTTGCTCTCAGAGGTGCCCAGAGGGTTGGCAGGGGTGCTGCCCCCTCTGCAGGGCCCACACTGTTAGGACGCCCTGTGTCTGTGCACTCTGAGCTGATGGGCAATGCCACAGGCATGAGTTCTCCACTCTACGAAGCACCGAGGTCAGGGAAACCAGAGAGAGAGAGGGAAGGGGACCCAGTCAGGGCTGCAAGCCAGGTGCTGCCAGTGCTAGGACACAACTGGGCCCTCCATGTCCCCTCATGAGGTTGAAGCATTTCTTTTGTGGGTGTGTCTGCTTGCTCTGCTCCTCTGCTCCCCTTCCTGAGAACATCCACGTCCCACTGGAGGATGAAGCATCCCCCAGTGCTGTGGAGCAGAGCTCTTCCTGCCTCCATGCAGGGCATTTTGTTCAGAGCCATCCTTTGTGTGACTCTGCAGGTGGGGGTGGGGGCTTGAAGGAAGAGATTGTAGCCTAGTGTCACTGGGAGTCAAAAGCCTTTCCTGAAAGCATCCTGCAGCTGTCAGAGGGCCGGCCTCAGCAGGCGGCTGGTCCATTAGTGGAGGCAGGTGATTTGTATTGCTGGCTGCTGCTTGTGTAAACAGAGGGCTTAGGGAGCTCAAGGGGGACGAGGAAGGTGGGGGTTGCACCCTGTGCACCTGAGCCCGGAGGGCTTGGCCTGGCAGCTGCCCCAGTCGCTGGGTGTCTTCCCTCAACACCAGGGTCTGTCTGTGCTCTGCCCACATCAGCACTTGGGCACAGCGACAAGGCCAGGTGCCACATCAGGGTGTGTGGCTGTACACTGAGAGAGAGCCAGGTAGAAATATATGACCAGTTCAACCACACCTATGTTCCTGTTAGCACCTGGGATGGAGACTCCAAGCCTGTGGGGATACCCTGCAGGGTCCTGATGCCCCAAATCCTCTCCCACCTCCTGGCCTGGACACCCTGCAGAGATCTCTGCATGAAATTGGTGTCCAGTTCATTTCAGCTCAGCTGGGCTTCACGTGGCAGCTTCTCTGTCCTCCCCCGATCCAAGGGGGGGCTCAGATGCCTCCTCCAGGGTCTCTCATCAGCCTGTGCCCCCACTCCCAGCACTTACAGCAGGGCTTCATGATGGTCTGTTTACAAGTCTGTCTTCCGCAGCAGACTGAGCGGTTCTTGAGGGATTTTAATGACCTCCACCTCCCACCGTCAGCACTAATCAGTGTTTCTTGAATGAATGGATAAAGGAATGAATGAAATCTTGAACATGTACCATTTGCCAGGCTCTGTGTGGAGACTGCAAACAAGACAGAGAACCGTATGTTGGATGGTAAGGTGGTGGTTGATGGGGTGCAAGATTCTGGGAGACATGTTGAGATGGGGTGGGGGCTTCCTGAGCAAGGAGCTTGGAACAAAGACCTGAGGAGGTGAGGAAAGGAGCTTTGTGAATGGACATCTGGGGAAGAGTGCTCCAGGGAATAGCACGTGCAAAAGCCCTGGGGCAAGATCAGCCTGGGGGATTCAAGGATCAGTGAGAAGGTGAGCTAACATGACCAGAGTCCAGTGAGGGAGGGAGGAAAGCAAGGTTCAATTCCCACCCTGGAGAAGCTCCTGGCCTAGTGGGCTGATCCCATTCCATCCATTCCATCTCATAGGAAATGTGGTTTTAGTTGGTTTCACCTGTAATTTGCTAGCCCTGGATAGGAGCCATAGGAATGATATTGAACTTCATTAATCCTAGTCCATCAGATCTGTGACTGGTTTCCTCAGAGCTGTGAAGTGTTTTGTTTCTTCTCCAACCACAATTACATGTGTGAAAAACGTCTGGAGAATCTGCTGGGGCCACCTCTTTCCCGGAACCTGCCCTACCTGGGCTCCTGAGTTCCTCCCTGGGCTCCTGGGCTCCAGGCCATCAGCACTCAAGAGAACTCTTCTCAAACTTGGGCCCCAATGGGCTGGGCCCTTGAGAAGAACCAGCAGGAGGCTCCTACCACTTTCAGTAATGTTTCCCCAGGGGAGTGATCCCAAGAACGTGGTCCTATGAGATGCTCTTGGAGAAAAAAAGAGTCAGATACCTTTAGGAAATGCCTGGCGGTAAGCCTCACAGATTCTGACAGGTCCTGCCCAGAAGCCTGTCCAGTCCACCCCTACAGCCAGCCCCACGTCCACTCCCCACTCACACTGGAAGGGCAAGAGAGCCAGACCCTCACTTTAATTTTCAGTCAAGGAGGGTGGGAAAGGGGCAGGCAGTTCTGGCCAGTGAGACAATGTAGAAAAAACTCCCTCTGGAGGAGGTGTCTGAAAGAGATTCATCCTCCCTAAGGAGATGAAAGAGGCTGTTCCAGGTGCCACCTCCAGCCTCAGATACACACACTTCATGTCCTTGCCTTTGGCTGCGGTCCTGTGTACATGTGATGTCTGGAGCTGTGGCAGCCACCTCATGCCCATGAGTGAAAGGCCAGGAGTACTTCAGAATTCCTGGCCTGGCAGCCTCATGGGGAGAACAGCTGCATCCCCCAATGCTGTATGAGTCCCGGCTCTGGCTTGTGTCACAGGATTCTGACCCATGTCACCTCCCCAGGAAGCCTTCCTGGGCCACCTGAGCCAGAGTTCTTGACCTCCTGGTCCATGACTTGTGTGACTTTCTTCAACTCGCTCTCTCTTTAAAAGGATTGTTTTCTGTCTAGATGTCTCCTTTTGACTTTCCTCCTCAGAACATCAGTTCAGGGGCTCAGAGCTTGCGCTTGTTTTGCTCACATATACCTCTGCTACTTGGAGCAGGGCCTGGCACAGAGCAGGTGCCCAAATATTTGTTTAGTAAATGAGTGAGTACTCTGCCTGCAAGAGTGCGCACTGGGTGAGACCATCACTAGGTGGCTCTCCCACTTCCTCTGCTCCTGTTGGAGTTGGGAAGGGAGATCTGTGAGCTGAGCACAGTGACTCCCTGGAGGCTGCAAACCCATAAGTGGTGGGAGGGAAAGGGGAGAAGTTTGTGGACCCCTCAGCCTGCCCACCTGCCCAGTCAGAACCAGCACCCACCTCCTGATGAATTTTCTGACATCCTGTTACCACATAATACCTCAACTGCAATTGAGGAAGGCAAAGGAAATTAACACTTAACCTTTTAAAAGGTGCATTTCAAGGCTGGGCGCGGTGACTCATGCCTGTAATCCCAGCACTTTGGGAGGCCGAGGCGGGCAGATCACAAAGTCAGGAGTTCCAGACCAGTCTGGCCAATATAGTGAAACCCCGTCTCTACTAAAAATACAAAAATTAGCCGAGCTAAAAATACAAAAATTAGCCGGGTATGGTGGCAGGCGTCTGTAGCCCCAGCTCCTGGGGAGGCTGAGGCAGATGAATCGCTTGAACCCGGGAGGCAGAGGTTGCAGGTTGCAATGAGCGGAGATCGCACCACTGCACTCCAGCATGGGCGACAGAGCGAGACTCCGTCTCAAAAAAAAAAAAAAAAAAAAAAAGATGCATTTCAATAGACAAGTGTCAAGGCGTGGAGACACTAGACGACGTCAGGTGGCCCTCAGACGCCTACACAACGACGCAAGTAGAAGTCGGAATTAAAGGAAGTCAGAGGCGCAACCGCGTCCCGCCAACACCTTCTCTAGGCATGTGCAACCTGGGAACTGCGGCTGGTGACAACAACGGCGCAGCTGTGCGGGCCTTGCGTAGTGCCAGGCACGCTGCTGTTTCCCAGGAGACCCAGCAGCGCTTTACAAAGCAGGGAGTGACTGTACCACGTCTCCCATAGGCATTGCCTTCTTGGAAAAGTCAGAATACATGGGAACCATGGAAAAACCACTCATGTTTTTGTATAAAACAGTGTATAAACAGGAATGCAGGCATGGATACTGACTCCGCTGTACTCTCCCCAAGTGGGTGTATGTGGGACCCTGTCTAGGGGAGGACGCTGAGCTGGCCCCGGCACTGGGAGCCCTGCACCTTCAATGTTGCAGCCCCTCTCAAACGGCCGCCGCTGGTCTCCAGCCTGCCCCTGCTCTGGACCCCCCAGACCTGTCTCCCCTCGGCCCTTTCTTGCAGCAGTCCCTCCCCTACTGGGGTGCTGGATCCTAGTCCCCCAGCTCCCAGGAGACAGGCCGGGCCTACCCTGGCCCAAGGCCAGGAGCCCCTGGTGTCAGGCTGCGCGAACCCCCCTGCTGGGGCTGGGCACTGGCGGAGCAGGCTTCCGGCGCCCCCCCAAGCTAGGCCTCCCAGAGGCGCACCCTGGCCTGCCCGGCACAGTCAGGGGCTCGGCAGGCGGTGATGGATGGGTTGAGGAGGCTCCGTTCCGCTGGCCTCGCAGACATTCCTCCCCGCAGATAAACGCGGAGGCAGCGGACGCCCCTGCAGGTCCAGGGGAGGGGCGCTCCTGAGAGGCAGGAGATGAGGGGCCTCTGTATATAATAAAGGTGAACGATTGTCATCCAGACATTTTTATGCTCTTTTCGAGGCCCCAACTGCCGTGAGGCCGGAAGGAAGGACCCAGGGCTCTTAGCGAGTGGCTGGAAAAGTGGCTGCTTTGAGGAAGCCGGAGAAGAGCTCGGGAATGGAGGCACAGCCTGGGGCCCCCTCTGCAACCCGAGTCAGCTCCAACCCCTCCTCTGCAGGAATTCTGGAGATGCCTGCAGGTGCCGTTGGCGGCTTGCTGGGGCACTCTGAGCTGGTGTCTGTGCACACTTAGCCAGCGGGACCAGGTCAGTGGCAGTTCCAGCCCAGCTCCCCACGTGGGCGCCTCAGGCTGCCCCTAGCAGGGCTGTGGGCCAATTGCCTGAGCCAGGTTTGAGGATCGCCCAGCTTGTCACAGCGTCACGGTGCCGAGCATCGTCCCGTAACACAGATGCTCAGAGGTCTGGGCCTAATCTACCTGTGACTCGAGGCCCATTCTGGTACGGTGTGGGGTCGGTGAGACCCCCTTACAATGGGGCTGGCACTTAGTGGGTGCTCACTAACATTTTAGCTCGCTCCCCTTCATTGCCCCCTCCCTCCCTCTCTCCCAGGTCTGCAGTGGTTGGGGAATGGAGTCTCGCACATGAGAATCCGAGGCTCAGGCCACCTGAGGCCACAAGTAGGGAGAGGACCACAGAGCTGGGGCTGAGGACTCTCACCAGCAGAGGCCCCAGCCGTCTGAGTGTCCAGGGCAAGGGACTCGTTCATCCTCACAGGCCTGGTGCCCTCTCTTCAGCCAGCACCCAGGTCTGTTCAGCCCACCCACTGCCTTGATGTCGGGATCCTCTCAGTCCATCAGCCTGTTACCCTACAGCTCTGGGGCAGCCCCCAAATGTAAGGGTAAGATAATGTGCAAGGAACCCCAGGGGCAGGGGTGGAATGGACCCATGGAGAGGAGGGGCCTCAAGCCTGGAGCTGCTGGAGGCAAGGGTCCTACAGGAAGATCCCGAGGCCCCATGCGAGGCTGGGGGACAAACATGCCCTCAAGGCAACCCCGCAACACCGGCATTATTTATTATTCCCATTTTAAAGAGGAGTAAACTGAGGGACAAGAAGTGAACAGCTCTGCTCAAGATGTCAAAAGGACAGGGTTTTGGATTCAAACCTGTGTGCATCTGCCTCGAAATCTAGGATTCTTTGCACCACCCCACACAGCATGATCCCCCAGCCAACAGACATTAAGTGCTTGCTAAATGAATGAAAAAGAAGCTCCTCTTGGAAAAGGAAATTGGAAGTGGTCTAGCATTTGATCAATAGCACAGAGCTGACCCAATGCCAGGCAAGGGCCTATATAGAGCTCAGAGTTCTCCAGAAAAGCAGCTGAAGGGATATTTGTTATGAGCCACTCAGGAGTGGAAGAAACAGCATATTCTTCAGCTTTTTAGTACCGTCCTAATCCTGATGGCGAGCCTCATCCCACTGGGCCAGATCAGTATTGGGATCCCGATCTTCAGGGGTCCCCAGCAATGGGCCCTGATCCTCTAGGGACCCCTGAGAAGCCAATGGTTTCAGCTCCTTGCCGTCCCAAAGCAACCCGACTATGTAAGTGGGAGCAGGTGGGGCTCCTGGCTCCTTCAGAGGAGGACTGAGAGGGCCCCAATCCTCTATAAACTCTGCTGCCTTATCCTCTCCTTGTCCCCAACAGCCTGAGCTTGTAGAAGACCTGTGGGATGTGGCTGTGAGGTGGAGAGTGAGCCTTTCCCAAGGATATTGTAGCTGGAAACTGCTGCACCTGCAGCAAATCCCACCCCCCCACCCTGACTTCTCAGCCCAAACCCCACCCCCCGACCCCGACTTCTCAGCCCAAACCCCACCCCCAACCCTGACTTCTCAGCCCAAACCCCATCCCCCTACCCCGACTTCTCAGCCCACAGCCAATCGCTCCCTCTGTCCTTTAACAGTGGAGCTGGGTTCATACCAGGCAGGTCACAAAACCATCACCATGGTCCTTTCTTAGAAAGTCCTTGATGCTGAAAGCTCTGCTGCTTGGAGATAACAAATGGCAGTGGGTTCGTGTTAGGGCCATTGGGTCTGTCCTTGATGACACAGAGTGAGCAGACCTAACTTTTAAAAAGTGATAGGTCCATGAAATCCCATGACTAGGAGCTCCTGGGCCCGCTGGCCCTAAGAGCCTTCAGAGGGGAGGGTCAACAGATTGAGGCTGTGTTCATGCCCTGTGTCCTCACAGTGAGGTCCTGGCCAAGTGGCCTTGGCAACAGCAGAGCCCCATGCTGTCCACTAGATACTTTTACATCAAAGCAGGTGTCTCTGACTGTCAGGAGCCATCCAAACCTTAGCTGAAGAGGCAATGTCTTGTTTATTTTAAATTTTGGATCGATAATGCAGTACCTGGTTCAAAATGTGAAAAATACCAAATGGCAAACAGTGAACAATCTCCATCCCA
The DNA here is from genome assembly GCF_029289425.2 of Pan paniscus. Classification (NCBI taxonomy): domain Eukaryota; kingdom Metazoa; phylum Chordata; class Mammalia; order Primates; family Hominidae; genus Pan; species Pan paniscus. The sequence continues at coordinate 45,622,922 of NC_073260.2, forward strand.
TCCCCTGGTCCAGCCACCTTCTGTGGCTGTGGGGCAATTGCTGTCCCTCTGGGCTTTAGTTTCTGAGGCTCTGAGATGAATTAGGCCCGTCCCTCACACTCAGTCTAGAGGAACCCATGGATACCGCACTGAAGCCCCCCAGCCCTGGAGCCTCCAGCACAGGCCAGCAGGGCCTCTGCCAGCTTTGGGGACTGGACGCTCGGCTCCAAGCAGCCATCACCACCCACCCGCCCGCGGCCACGGGTCAGGTTTCCATCCGCCGTCATTAGGCAGATGTCAAACTGGAAGGGGCAGCAGTAATTTGGACAATTACAGCCGTTATTATTGCTTCCTCTTCTTAAACGGGGGCCAAATTACTCACTTAAACACAACCACCAGTCACTCCCCACAGGCGGAGGGGACAATGGATGGGGGAGGGGACACATGGGAGGGGAAGGGACAGCTGGCAGGGGAGGATTCAGAAACTCCAGCAGCCCATCTGTCTGTGACTGTCCTGTTTGAGCGCCCACTGTGTGACATCAGCATGTCTGTCCGCACTGCCTGGGACTTGGTGGTATCATTGGCAGGGGAGGTGAAGACTGGTGCCCTGGGGGAGGGGGCAGTCACGCTGCCCTGCTGGTCACTGCAGGACCAGGCTGGAAGCAGGTTAGGGTTCCAAGTCTAGAGTGGCATTGCCCCCTCTGAAACCTCTACATGGTGTGAGCTGAGCATCCGCCCAGGGCAGGCTTAAGAGGGGCCAGGAAGCCTCAGGCTGGCCCAGGATGCCCACTGCCCAGGAGGAGATAAACCTGCAGCCGAGGCTCATTTCTCAGGGACCAGGCAGGCCAAGGTGGCTCTTCTGTGGATGTAGGCAGGCAGACCTGGGCACCTGGCTCCCTGGCTGAGTGACAAATGGGGACAAGGACCCTAATGGGCACCATGCAGGGAGGGAAGGTAAGTCCAGGCCTATTCCACTTCTTAGAGCTAATCACATCCACACCCGAAAGTACAGACAAAAGTCACTCTAATGACAGGAAGCACTTATGTAGCACCTGCTATGTGTCCAGCACTCTGTTTATATATAGTAGCTAATTGAGTCTTCAGAACAAAGCTTTGAGGTAGGCATTCTTATCACCCTCATTTTACAGAGGAGGCTGAGGTACAGAGAGCCTAATTAACTTACCAGGGGTCACACAGCACCTCAGCAGAGAGCTGACCCCCTTCCTAGAGCCATAGGACTGAGCACCTTAACCTGCTGAGTTGCAGGCTGCTATGAAGCAGAAGGAAACCTTGCAAGGTATTTCCTTTTTAAAAAATTTTTAATATATTTATTTATTTATTCTAAAAAAAATGGGATACATGTGCAGAATGTGCAGGTTTGTTGCCCAGGTATACATGTGCCATGGTGGTTTGCTGCACCTATTGGTCCATCCTCTAAGTTTCCTCTCCTCACCCCCTACTCCCCCAACAGGCCCTGATGTGTGTTGTTCTCCTGTCTGTGTCCATGTGTTCTTTTATTTATTTATTTTTTTTGAGGCGGAGTCTTGCTCTGTCACCCAGGCTGGAGTGCAGTGGCGCGATCTCGGCTCACTGTAGGCTCCGCCTCCTGGGTTCACGCCATTCTCCTGCCTCAGCCTCCCGAGTATTCAACTCCCACTTATGAGTGAGAAAAGGCAGTGTTTGGTTTTCTGTTCCTGTGTTAGTGTTCTGAGGATGATGGCTTCTAGCTTCATCCATGTCCCTGCAAAGGACATGATCTCGTTCCTTTTTATGGCTGCATAGTATTCCATGGTATGTATGTGCCACATTTTCTTTATCCAGTCTATCATTGATGGGAATTTGGGTTGGTTCCATGTATTTGCTATTGTAAATAGTGCTGCAGCAAACATACATGTGCATGTGTCTTTATAGTACAATGATTTATATTCCTTTGGGTAGATACCCAGTCACGGGATTTCTGGGCCAAATGGTATTTCTGGTTCTAGATCCTTGAGGAATCGCCATACTGTTTTCCACAATGGTTGAACCAATTTACATTCCCACCAGCAGTGTAAAAGCATTCCTATTTCTCCCTAGCCCAGCCAGCATCTATTGTTTCCTAGCTTTTTAATAATCACCATTCTGACTGATGTGAGATGGTATCTCATTGTGGTCTTGATTTGCATTTCTCTGATGATCAGTGATGTTGAGCTCTTTTTAATATTTGTTGGAGGCAATGTTTAATGGAGGCAAAGTGGAGGTCCCTGAGCTTCCAGGCCTGCATAAATGTCTTCCTTTGAGAAGTGTCTGTTCATATCCTTTGCCCACTTTTTGATGGGGTTGGTTTTTTTTTTCTTGTAAATATGTTTAAGTTCTTGTAAATTCTGAATATTAGGCCTTTGTCAGATGGGTACGTTGCAAAACCTTTCTCCCATTCTGTAGGTTGCCTGCTCACTCTGATGATACTTTCTTTCTTTAGTTTAGTTAGATCCCATTTGTCAATTTTGGCTATTGTTGCAATTGCTTTTGGCATTTTTGTCATGAAGTCTTTGCACATGCCTATGTCCTGAAAGGTATTGCCTAGGTTTATAGGTTTTCTTCTAGGGTGCTTTATGGTTTGGGGTTTTACATTTAAATCTTTAATCCATCTTGAGTTAATTTTTGTATAAGGTGTAAGGAAGGGGTCCAGTTTCAGTATTCTGCAAATGGCCAGCCAGTTTTCCCAGCACCATTTACTGAATAGGAGATCCTTTCTCCATTGCTTGTTTTTATCAGGTTTGTCAAAGATCAGATGGTTGTAGATGTGTGGTGTTATTTCTGAGGCTTCTGTTCTGTTCCATTGGTCTACATATCTGTTTTGGTACCAGTACCATGCTGTTTTGGTTACTGTAGCCTTGTAGCGTAGTTTGAAGTTAGGTAGTGTGATGCCTCCAGCTTTGTTGTTTTTGCTTAGGATTGTCTTGGCTATATGGGGTCTTCTTTGATTCCATATGAAATTCAAAACGGTTTTTTCTAATTCAGTGAAGAATGTCAGTGGTAGCTTGATGGGCAGTATGGCCATTTTCTTTCTTTATTAAAAATTATTTTTATTATATTTTAAGTTCTGGGATACATGTGCAGAATGTGCAGGTTTTTTACATAGATATACATGTGCCATGGTGGTTTGCTACACCCATCAACCCATCATCTACATTAGGTATTTCTCCTAATGCTATCCCTCCCCTACCCCCCCACCCCCTGACAGGTCCCAGGGTGTGATGTTCCTCTCCCTGTGTCCATGTGTTCTCATTGTTCAACTCCCACTTAGGAGTGAGAACATGTGGTGTTTGGTTTTCTGTTCTTGTGTTAGTTTGCTGAGAATGATGGTTTCCAGCTTCATCCATGTCCCTGCAAAGGACATGAACTCATTCATTTTTATGGCTGCATAGTATTCCACTGTGTATATGTGCCACATTTTCTTTATCCAGTCTATCATTCATGGGCATTTGTGTTGGTTCCAAGTCTTTGCTATTGTGAACAGTGCCACAGTAAACATATGTTTGCATGTGTCTTTATAGTAGAAGGATTTATAATCCTTTGGGTACATACAGAGTAATGGGATTGCTGGGTCAAATGATATTTCTGGTTCTAGATCCTTGAGGAATCACCACACTGTCTTCCACTATGGTTGAACTAATTTACACTCACACCAGCAGTGTAAAAGCATTCCTATTTCTCCACAGCCTTTCCAGCATCTGTCGTTTTCTGACTTTTTAATGATTGCCATTCTAACTGGCGTGAGATGGTATCTCATTGTGGTTTTGATTTGCATTTCTCTAAAGACCAGTGATGATGAGCTTTTTTTCATATGTTTGTTGGCTGTCTAAATGTCTTCTTTTGAGAAGTGTCTGTTCATATCCTTTGCCTACTTTTTGATGGGGCTGTTTGTTTCTTTCTTGTAAATCTGTTTAAGTTCTTTGTAGATTCTGGATATTAGCCCTTTGTCAGATGGATAGATTGCAAAAATTTTCTCCCATTCTGTAGGTTGCCTGTTCACTCTGATGATAGTTTCTTTTGCTCTGCAGAGTCTCTTTAGTTTAATTAGATCCCACTTGTCAATTTTGGCTTTTGTTGCTATTGCTTTCGGTGTTTTAGTCATGAAGTCTTTGCCCATGCCTATGTCCTGAGTGGTATTGCCCAGGTTTTCTTCTAGGGTTTTTATTGTTTTAGGTCTTGCATTTAAGTCTTCAATCCATCTTGAGTTAATTTTTGTATAAGATGTAAGGAAGGGGTCCAGTTTCTGTTTTCTGCAAATGGCCAGCCAGTTTTCGCAGCACCATTTATTAAATAGGGAATCCTTTCCCCATTGCTTGTTTTTGTCAGGTTTGTCAAAGATCAGATGATTGTAGGTGTGTGGTGTTATTTCTGAGGCCTCTGTTCTGTTCCATTGGTCTATATATCTGTTTTGGTGCAGTACCATGCTGTTTTGGTTACTGTAACCTTGTAGTATGGTTTGAAGTCAGGTAGCGTGATGCCTCCAGCTTTGCTGTTTTTGCTTAGGATTATCTTGGCTATATGGGGTCTTCTTTGATTCCATATGAAATTTAAAATAGTTTTTTCTAATTCTGTAAATAATGTCAATGGTAGTTTGATGGGCAGTATGGCCATTTTCATGATATTGATTGTTCCTATCCATGAGGATGGAATGTTTTTCCATTTATTTGTGTCCTCTCTTATTTCCTTGAGCAGTGGTTTGTAGTTCTTCTTGAAGAAGTCCTTCACATCCCTTGTTAGCTGTATTCGTAGGTATTTTATTCTCTTTGTAGTGATTGTGAATGGGAGTTCATTCATGATTTGGCTCTCCTTGCCTATTGTTGGTGTAAAGGAATGCTTGTGATTTTTGCACATTGATTTTGTATCCTGAGACTTTGGCAAGTTCTTTTCAACGTCATCACAGGCATACAGGTGGGACCTGAAGGCTCAGGGATGGTGGTGCTTCCCAGCATCACATGGGGCAGGGCATGATGGGCAGAGGCTGCTGGCCCTGCCAGCCCCAGGCATGGGAAAGGGTGAACCAGTGGCTTGGTGAGGGGTTCAGAGGAGATGAGGAGCTGGATGGTATTGACAGGTCAGGGAGGGGCCGAGGGTGGGGACAGTCAAATTGCAGGCCAAGGAAGGGCCACGTGAGCAGGTGGAGGGTGGGGCCTGCCTAGATTGCATTAGGGGCATCCCAGGGACCCAGGACTCTAGGAGGGTGGGACCAAGGCGACCTTCAGTTCCTGGAAGTCACCAATCATGGATGGTGCAGTCATCCCAGACTTTTCCAGGAAGCAGGGTCACACCATGAACCCAGAGCTGGCCCCATCACAGGGAGATAGTGCAGGACCTCTTCCCTAGAGGATGTGTGAGCTCCAAGAGAGGCTAGAGAGAAACCTAAGAAGCTCCAGGACAGCGGCTGGGCCACCACCCAGCAGGTGTGGGCAGGGCTGTCCCTGTGACAATGACTGCTGCTGCTGTGGGGCTGATTACATGACACCCACAGCAGCCTGGGCAGCCTGGACACAGGGACCACTCTTCCTGGAGTCCACAGAATGAATGGGCTTTAGGCTCCGATCTTGGCCCAGCCTCTTCTGTCTGCTGTCTGCCTGGGGAGAGGTCATTCAGCCTTTTCAAGCCTTGCTTTCTTTGTCTGAATCTTCAAGCCCATTCCTGAGTTGACTAGGTGGTGGAGACCAGCACACCTCCCAGGCTTAAAGGTGGCAGCTGTGGGACCCCAGGGAGGGACTTCATCTTCCTGAGCTCTTCTGAAAATGCAAAAAATTTTAGGCTTGTGCTTCATGGGATTTTGTGTTGATTCAATAATATATTGAAGGGTTTCAAAGCAGGGCTGGGGACTTAGCATTTACTGTGTGAGGCTGGTGGGCCATCACTACCACTATGATTACCATGTGCAGAATGGAGGCAAAGTGGAGGTCCCTGAGCTTCCAGGCCTGCCCCATCCCACCACACAGCAAACCCCCATGTGAGGACTGTGAGGCTGGCACATGTGCAGCTGAGGACCTCGAGGCTCGGGCTGACCACAGCCAAGGTGGCAGAGCCAACGTTAGAGCTGGGACTGTCCCCCTCCACACACCCCTGGGCAGGTGCCATTGTCTCAGGGAGTCCCCTGGAGCCTGACAGCTGGACTTCCAGTAGCCAGAGAGAGAAGAGCTGTCTTCATCCTGCCCTGGAACTGGTGTCACTCCTTGTACTTTCCCCCAGTAAGTCGCCCTTATGCCATCCAGACTGGGGATGAAGCTGGGCCACCCAGCCCTGCCACAGTGTTAAAGTGTCTGACAAAGTGCAGGCCTCAGGACACTTGTTCTGAGCATGTAAACACTTGCTGCTTTGAGAGCCTGCAAGGCACAGCTTTGGAAGCGGAGCCCACATAGCCCTGCCATTTATCAGCTCCTCATTAACTATGAGTCTGGAGGGCAGGCCTGGGGCCATTGCCCCTGCACCCTCCAAGGGCCAACAGGAGAGGCCAGGCACCTCTCTGCCTGGGAGGGGGATGATGACAACTGCGATGATGGCTGATGGTGATTAAACCCTTCTTGTGCACTGAACACTTCCACTGCATGCTCTCGTGTCATTATGACCCCATTCTGCGGGTGGGGAGACTAAGGTCAGAGTGGGGGTGTCACATGATCAGGAGAGGGCAGATCAGGGTTTGGCTGGTGCATCTCCCTGACTCAGAAGAGATGTCAGCTGGAATAGGCAGCTGCTGATTGCTGGCTGTCCAGCCCCTGAGCAGCCTCCATCGTGGCTTGGCTGGCCTGGTTCCACGGGAGGCAGGATAGATTCCAGCCATCTCAGCCTCTTGCATCATGGGAGAAAGAGCTCCCCACTGCCCCCAGCCCCTGGCTGAGGCATGGCTTTCATGGAGCTCCCAGCCTCGTCCAGAGGAGAGTTAGACCTGCAAACAGACAGACCCAAACACTAGGGTGTGCAAAAGACTTTCAGGATCAGAGAAGACAGTCAGTAAAGGCTTCCTCAGGAGGTGACCTCAAAGCCAGAGACAGAGGGTCCTCAGATGTGCCCACCCAGAACAAAATGACATTTGTCCCCTGGAATGCCTGCACAAGTGGGAAGAAGATTAGGGCTCATATAAGTGGATTACATGCCCAAGTGTACATAGTAGGACTCCTACCCCACCACCTCAGACCAGTGCCTTCAAGCACTGAAAATCCATAGTCCCAATTTTTCTACACATCCCTGCTGAACCACCCTTCCCTTATAGTATATAAGCCCTGGGTCAAGGGGGTAATGGTGTGGGGATTCACCATCTTGTCTCCCTGCTGCCAAAGACTCAGACATGGTTTCTGTTAGTAAGACCTTATTAAACATTTCTTTCCAAGAAACTGGGTTTCCAAGAAACTGACCTCTTTCTTTGGCCTATCAGCTTCCTCTGACTTTGGGGAAGGTGTGCATAGGCCTTCCCACTGTGAAACACACCCCAAAGCACAGACGATAAGCCAAGTTATATCATCATCCTTAAGCACAGATGTGGTATCCAGTGATACTATTGCCAAATATACAGATGAGGAAATGAATGATCCTGCTACTACCTCATTGTACAGAGGCTGATCCCAGTGATATCACTTAACCTGATTTATGCCACTCAACCCAAAGTACACATGAGAAACTAGTGGTTCTACTACAGGCTGAGCATCCCAAATCTGAAAATCTAAACTCCAAAATGATCCAAAACTTTTTGAGCACCAGCATGATGCTCAAAAGAAATGCTCATTGGAGCATTTCAGATTTGGGATTTTTCTATTTGAGTTGCTCAACTAGTAAGTATACAATGCAAATATTCCCAAATCTGATGTACAGATGAGACATAGAGTGATCCTATTACCATGCCAAGGTATAGATGAGAAATCAAGTAATATTACTATTATCCCAAGGCATAGATTACCAATCAAATGTTGTCCCATCAACCCAATGTACAGATGAGGAACACAGCGATATTATAATCACTCCAAAGAACTAATGAACTTAATGACTCTACTATTATCCCAAGGAGCAGATGATGAATTCAGTAATACTGTGATCACATCAACGTACAGATGAAGATGTGACTGATGCTGTTGTTAACCTAGTATATGAATAAAATCCTGAGTGATACTGCATTCACCTCAATGTACAGAGAATGAATGAAGTGGTACTATTGTCAACTCAACATAGAGAAAAGAAAGCAAATCATGCTACCAACCCAATGCAACATGAGGAACTGAGGGATACAATGATCACCCCTACACACAGATGAGGAACTGAACTTTCATCCAGAGAACTCTTGGGAAACTTATTAATACTATCATCACTTCTGTGGACAGGCAACTAACCTCAAAAATAGAATAGCCAAATTAACTTGTTAACTGTACGTAATGGATAAGTAGGGATGACAGAAGAATGAATCAGAGAACTTGAAGACAACAGTAGTATTTACACAATCTGAATAATAAAGAGATACTAGACTGAACAAAATAAATAAAGCTTCCAGTATTTGTGAAAGAATAACATAAGTTTCAACATTCATCACTGATGTCCCAAACGGGGAGAAGACAGAGTGTGTGACAGCAAATATATTTAAAGAAATAATGGGCCAGGCACAGTGGCTCACACCTGTAATCCCAGCACTTTGAGAGGCTGAGGCAAGCAGATCACTTGAGATCAGGAGTTCAAGACTCACCTGGCCAACATGGTGAAATCCAGTCTCTACTAAAAATACAAAAAATTTAGCCAGGCATGGTGGCATACACCTGTAATACCAGCTACTTGGGAGGCTGAGGCAGGAGAATCACTTGAACATAGGAGGCAGAGGTTGCAGCCTGGGTAACAGAGCGATACTCTGTCTAAAAAAAAAAAAAAAAAAGAAAGAATGGCTGAAACTTCTCAAATTTGGTTAAACACCTAACCCTACAGATTTTAAAAGCCGAGCGAATCACAAATAAAATAAGCCCAAAGAAATCTCCACTTAGTGTATTAGTCAGCTCCAGCTCCAGTAACAGAATATCACATACTGGGTGGCTTAAACAATGGATGTATATTTATCATCCTTACGGAAGCTGGGAAGTACAAGATCAAGGTGCCTGCAGATTTTATTTCCAGTGAGGGCCCTCTTCCTGGCTTGCAGGCACTGCCTTCTCTCTGTGTCCTCACATGAAGAAAGAGAAAGAGGAAAGGAAGGAGAAAGAGAAAGAGGGAGGGAGGGAGGGAGACAGACGGGGAGAGAAAGAGAGAGAGAGTGTGTGTGCATGTGGTCTGGTCTCTCTTTCTCTTCTCATAAGGACACTAATCTTATCATGGGGGCCCCACCCTCATGACCTTATTTAAGCCTAATTACCTCCCAAAGTCCCTACCTCCAAATATTATCACATTGGTGGTTAGGGCTTCAATATATTAATTTGGGGGAGGGACAAAAACATTCCATCTATAATACTAAGACTCATCATAATTAAAATTCTGGAAACTAAGATAGAGGGAAAAAGATCTTTAAAAGCACCAGAGAGAAGTTATGTATTACCTATAAAGAAAAATCAACTCAAATGAAACAACAGCAGATTTTTCATCTGAAACCATGAAGGCCAGACGAAGTGGCACAACATTGTTCAAATGCTGGAAGAAAAGACCTGGAAACCCCAAATCCTACATCCAGTGAAGCTATCTTCAAGACTGAAGGGGAAATACACTAATTTTTTAAAATGAAAAAACAGTAAGAGGATCTGTTCCTGGAAGACCCACCTATCCTGAAAGAATAGGTAAAGGAACATATCTCTAACAGAAAAATAATATTAACAAAAGGCTGGGTACCTTCAGAAAGGAAATAACAACAGGGTAATGGGCAAAAGTAGAAGTAAACATAACAGACAATCCCTCACTTCTTGAGTATCTTAATCATACTTTATTGGTATATTTGTTTGTTTGTTGTTTTCTTAAGATGAGATCTTGCTATGTTGCCCAGGCTGGACTCAGACTCCTGGGCTTAATCAATCCTCCTGCTTCAGTGTCCTGAGTAGCTGAGACTACAGGCATTCACCACCATTCCTATATATTGTACTTTATTGTTGAAGCAAAAGTTGTAACACCATCTGATCTAGTGCTGAATTTATGTAGAGGACATACTTAAAACCATCATATTTAAAAAGTGGAGAGTGTAAAGGAAGCTAAGTGGAAATAAAAATAGAAGAAGAGGGCTGACTTCCCAATTCATTATATAAGCCCAGTATTACCTTGATGCCAAATCGGCAAAAAAAAAAAAAAAAAGAAAAGAAAAAAAAAAGAAAAATACACCAATATCTCTGATTAACTTAGACCTAGAAAATCTTCAAGAAAATATTAGCAAATTGAATTCAGTAAGGTATAAAAAGACTAACAGGCTATGACCATGGGGGATTTATTGTAGGGACATCAGCCTGATTCAATATTAGAAAAATCATTTGGTGTAATCCAACATAGCAACACGTTAAAGAAGAAAAATCATTTTACACCAATTGATGCAAAAAAAGTATTGGACAAAATTCATTGCCAATTAATGATAAAATTCTCAGTACAGTGGGGATAGAAGGGAACTTTTTCAACCCCATACAAAGCATTTATTTAAAAAAACCTACAGCTAGGTGTGATGTCAAGAACGATGGCCGAGTAGGAAGGTTGGGAATCTGTCTCTCCACCTACACAACAAATATACAGGCAGAAACTATCTGGAGTAACTATTTTGGAACTTGGGAGTCCATTTGAACACTTACAGCTTCCAGGAAAATGCTTGGCTAGTTAATTTCAGTCAATTTTAGCCCTTAATGTGGTAGCAGCCATTCATCCCCCACCAACCAGGCACATGCCCTAGTTCCTGGTTGCAGCTTGCTAGAGCTAGGGTACAAAACAAGAATCTTATCCTTCAAATATTGGGATTTTGTGTTCTGATTGCTGATTGGTGCTTTTAGTCACTGGGATGGATGCACAGAGGCTGGCTGCCATTGTTTCAACTCCACCGGTTGAAGTACCATCCAAGAGGTTTAAAGATGCAGTATCTGAGGGTTTTTTTTTCCTTTTTACTCTTTTGAGACTTACACATTTAAGGAATAGGACATTCAAAAGCAATTGCATATATGGGGAACTACAGAAAGCCAACATACATGCCTAGGTAAAGATGCAGGCTTTGCTAGGCACAGTGGCCCACGCCTGTATCGCAGCACTTTGGGAGGCTGAGGTGGGTAGATCACTTGAGGCCAGAAGTTCGAGACCAGCCTGGCCAAAATGGTGAAACCATATTTTAGTACAGACTATGTTTAGTCTCTACTAAAAATACAAAAATTAGCCAGGTATGCTAGCACACACCTGTAATCCCAGCTACTCAGGTGGCTGAGGCACAAGACTTGCTTGAACCCAGGAGGCAGAGGTTGCAGTGAGCTGAGACTATGCCACTGCACTCCAGCCTGGGCAACACAGTCAAAAAAAAAAAAAAAAAAAAGATGCAGGCTTACAAAAGACCTAAGAAAACCTTAAGCTTTCACTTCAGGATGATCCCTGGTACAGAGGCACTGTACAAAAATAAAACAAAACAGGAAATCCTGAGGAAGGGAGAGAATATAATTTTCAGAGTTGCCACATTATAAGATTTAGTTGTCCAGTTTTCAACAAAAATATCACAAAGGAAACATAAAAATAAGAATGTACGGCCCATTCAAAGAAACAAAATAAATTGACAGACACTATTGCTGAGGAAGCTCAGATGGTGGACTTACTACAAAAAGACTTTAAAACAACTGTTTTAAAGGTTCTCAAGGAGCTAAAGAAAGACATGAAAAAAACAGGAAAACAAATACATAAACAAATGAAAATATCAGTAAGGAGATAGAAAATATACAAATAAACCAAAATGAAATTCTGGAGTTGAAATAAAAATTTACTTGAGGTATTCAAAAGCAGATTTGAGAAGGCAAAAGAAAGAATCAGTGAACTTGAAGATAGGACGATGATTGGAATTATTGATAATGAAGAGGAAGAACAGCAGAAAGACTGAAGAAAAGAAAACAGAGCTTAGGGGACCCATTGAGACACCATTGAGCTAGTCCAGAAGGATAAGAGAGAAAAGGGGACAAGCAAAAATATTGAAGAAAGAATACCTGACAACTTCCCAAATTTGATGAATGACATTAATCTACAAATCCAAGATCAACAAACTTTAAGGAGGATAAACTCAAAGAGACCCACATTGTAATCAAACTGAGACAGATTGTAGTTAAACTGTAAAAAGACAAAGACTCTAGAAAGCAGCAAGAAACAAGAAATTCATCACATAAAAGGGGTTCTTCAATAAGATTATGAGCTAGTTTCTCATCAGAAATCTTAGAAACCAGAGGCAGTGGGTTGATAGTCAATCAACTGATAGAGAAAATTTTTCAACTGAGATTCCATATCTGGCAAACTGTTGTTCCATAATGAAGGAGTAATTAAGGCATTCTCAGATAAATAAAAGCCAAAAGAGTTTGTTACCATTATATCTGCGCTTCAAAAAATGCTAAAAGAAGTCCTGCAAGGTAAAATAAAAGGAAACTTGACAGTAACTCAAAGCTGTATGAAGAAAGAAAGAGTTTTGGTAAAGGCAAATACATGGGTGATTATAAAAGTTACGATTATTTTTACTTTGTAAATCCATTTGTTGTGTATCCGGATCATAATCCTGAAAGACACAATCCCAAATGCCATAATTCCAAATTTTTAAAAATCCCAAAAGATAAAAATCTCTGAAGTCTAAATGCTTAAAATCTAAAGTTTCTAATGTCTAAAATTCTGAAAATTACAATCTCAAAAGATTAAAATCCCAAATGTTGAAATCCAAAAAGCTGAGTTAGGGGATGGTATTAGTGCATTTGGAGTTGTACACAGGAGGCCGAGGCAACCCCATGTTGCATCATGTTAATTGCATTTGTATGTTAGGTAGAACTATTACATTGTTATTGTCTTTATTTAAAAATTAAATATAGTCTAAGGAAACATGTATGGGTGTCAAGTTGACAAGGGATGGACTTTTGGACTTAATTTTCAATATCGACTTGACTGAATTAAGAAATACCTATGAACCTGTTAAAGTATTCTATTGGGTGTATCTGTGAGGATGTCACCATAGGAGATTAAAGTGTGAGTCTGAGCAGACTGGGTGGGAAAGATCTATACTTAATTTTGGCAGACACCATCCCATCAGTCAGGTATCTGATGACAACAAATACAAAAGGCAAGTTGGTCTGTCTCTGAGAGCTGGGCAGCTTTTTCTTCTGCGGCTTGAACATCAGAAATTTGACTCCACAAAAGTGCATTGTCACAATGTTGACTGTGTGTAAGCATTATGCATGCACATAAAAACATTGAACCTTCCTCAATAAATGAGAGATGTCCTTTTGTACATCTGCATGTGTGAAAGATAAAATTCTTCGAGATCTCAGCTCTTTGAGTGGCAGCATATGTTGTGGCAAACCATAATGATTTTTTACTGATCTCCTCAAAAGATTTAGGTTGTTCATCACAGCATTTCAGATGACCACAGTTGTAAAGCTGAGTGCACACAATTACCAATCATAGTTATATGTGCTTATATCTTATATATTTCCCTTTCTGATCTATTTCTTTATGCATATAATTTATCTGCTCATAAATGATTTACCTATGTGGCTGTTATTAGTATACCTGAGTGTTTGTGCTTGCAAAAATGTGTATGTTAATATTGCCTATTTTATTGTGTAAAATGGCCTATAAATTGTTCTGTCATGTTTTCCTATGTTTCCAAAATAAATTCCCTTTTGTACAACTTGAGGCTCAAAAAGTAAACAAATACCTTTTAATAAATTTTTAAATTTTTTTTTCCAGAATTATATTTTTAAGATTTTGATCTTTTGGGGTTGGGATTTTGGGGATTTTAGACTTGAGGGATTTTGATCTTTCAAGATTTCAACATTTGGGTTTATGGTGTTTGGGATTGTCTTTCAGGATTATGATCAGTTCCCTTTTTTTCCTAAAAATTTAAAAGACAAATGTTTTTAAAAAATGATTACTAATCTATATATTGGGCACACAATGTATAAAGATGTAATTTGTGACATCATCCTAGAAAGGGAGAGACAGAAGTAGTGTGTAGGAGGAGATTGTTTGCATGCTATCAAAATTGGTAGTATTAATTGAAATTAGATTGTTGTAACTTTAGGAAGTTAAGTGCAATTAAGTTTCTTGATAACAACAAAGAAAATGTCTAAGGAATAGATACAAAAGGAAATGAAAAAGGACTCATTACAAAAACATCAAATAAGCATAAAGGAAGTCAGTAATGCCGGAAGTGAGGAAGAAAAAAGTCATAAGGTGCTTAGAAAACAAATAGCAAAATGGCAAAATTAAGTCCCACTTTATAGATAATCACTTTAAATCTAATAGATTAAACTATACAATCAAAAGAAAGAGATTGGCAGAACACATAAAAAAAAGATCCAACTATATACTGTCACAAGATATTTACTTTAGATCCAAAGACAAAAACAGTTTGAAAGTAAAACAACTTTCAAATCCCAAAAGTTTACAGGAGACAAAGAAGCAGATTTTATATCAATAAAATGTTCAATAAAGCAAGATGATGTCATAATTATAAATATTTACAAAGCTAATAACAAATCCTAAAAATTTATGAAGCAAAAATGAACAGAATCAAAGGGAGAAATAGATATTTCTACAATAATAGTTGGAGACTTCAATAATTCACTTTTATAATAGGTAGAACAACTACATAGAAGACAAGTAAAGAAAAATAGAACTTAAAGAACACAGTAAACCAACTAGACCTAATAGACATATACAGAATAATCCACCCAACAACAGCAGAATATATATTTTTCTCAAGTACACAAGAAACATTCTCCAGGATAGACTGCAGAATAAGTCTCAAGATTTGGAAAGATAGATATCATACAAGGCATATTCTCTGACTACATGGTGATGAAGTTAGAAATCAATAACAGAAGAAAAACTGGAAAATTCACAACTATGTGAAAATTAAACAACACACTCTGAAACAATGAATGGGTCAAAGAAGATATCACAAGGAAAATTTAGAACATGCTTATAGACTACTAAAAATGAAAATGTCACATGCCAAATCTTATGGGAAAGAATGAAAGCATTACTCAAAGGGAAATTTGTAGCTATAATGCCTACATAAGAGAAAAATCTCAATCAATAACCTAACATTACATCTTAAGGAAATAAAATAAAATAGGAACAAACTAAATCCAAGGTTACCAGAAGGAAGAAAATAATACTAATTACAGTGAAGATAAAATAGAGAATAGAACAGAAAAACAATATTTCAAATCAATAAAACTGGCCAGGAGCATTGACTCATATCTGTAATCCCAGCACTTTGAGAGGTCAAGGTAGGAGGATCACTTGAACTCAGGAGTTTTGAGACTAGCCTGGGCAACATAGGAAGACCCTGTCTCTAAAAAATATTCAAAATATTTAAAACAAAAAAAAATCAATGAAACCAAAGTTGGTTTTTTGAAAAGATCAGCAAAATTGACAAACCTTAAGCTAGACTGACAAAAAAAGAGCGAAGATGGAAATAACTGAAATCAATATTACTACTGACCTTGCAGAGACAAAAGAATTGTAAACGAATACCACAAACACTTGTGTGCCAACAAATCAGATAACCTGGAAGAAATGCCAAATTATTAGGCAGACTCAAGAAGAAATAGAAAATCTCAACAGACCTATTACAAGTAAATAGATTTAATCAACAATCAAAAATCTCCCAACAATGAAAAGTTCTGGGCCAAGTGGATTTACCAGTGAATTCTACCAAACATTTAAAGAAAAATTAACACAAGCCTTCTCAAAGTCTTCCAAAGGGTAGTAGACGAGGGAACACCAAATCATTCTATGAGGCCAGCATTACTCTGATACCAAAGCCACATAAAGATTTCAACAGAAATTACAGACAAAAATCTTTATGAATATAGATGCTAAAATCCTTAACCAAATATTAGCACGTATCTAAGAGCATATTGGAAGAATTAGTTACCATGGCTGTCTTAGTCTGTTTTATGCTGCCGTAAGAGAGTACCACAGATTGGGTAATTTATTTTAAAAAACATACATTTATTTTCTCAGAGTTCTGGGTGCCACTATCTGGAGTCTTCTTGTTGTGTCATAACATGATGGAAACAACACATGGCAAAAGGCCAAAGAGTGGGCAACAAAGAAAAGGGGGGTGGAACACTTTCTTTTAATAAGGGAACCCCGTCTCTCAATAACAAACCCATTCTTATGATAATGGTGTTAATCCATCCATGAGGGCAGAGCCCTCATTGTCTAATTACCTCTTAAAGGTCCCATCTCCTAGTGTTGTTACAATAGCAATTAAATTTTAATATGAGTTTGAGAGGAGAAAAACATTCAAATTATAGCAATGACCAAAAGAGATTTATCTCAGAAATACAAGGGTGGTGCAGTATAAGAAAATCAACCAGTGTGATACATCGCAGTAATAGAATGAAGAAATAAAACCACATGATAATCTCAATTGATGTAGTAAAGACATTTGACAAAATTCAATAGACTTTCATGATCTAAAAAAAAATCTTAGAAGACTAGGAATAGAGAGAAAATTGTTCAACATGATAAGGAGTATTAAGGAATAACCCACAGCTAACATCATACTCAATGGTGAAAGATTGAAAGCTTTTCCCCTAAGATCAAGAACAAGACAAGGATGCCTGTTTTCACTGCTACTATCTAACATCGTGGTAAAAGTCCTAGCCAGAGCTATTAGACAAGAAAAAGAACTAAAAGATTTCAAAATTGGAAAAAAAAAAAAAGAAATAAAGCTACCTGTATTCACAAGTGGCATCATTCTATATGTAGAAAATCCCAAAGAATTAAGAAGAAAGCTACTAGAGCTAATAAATTAAGAAAAGTTGCAGGGTACAAGATCAAAACACAAACATCAGCAGTGAATAATTCAAAATAGAAATTAAGAAAGTAATTTTATTTATAATAGTATCTGATATGGTTTGGCTCTGTGTCCCCACCCAAATCTCATGTTGCATTGTAATTCCCAGTGTTGGAAGTGGGGCCTAGTGGGAGGTGATTGGGTCACGGGGATGGTTTCTAATGGTTTAGCACCAGCTCCCTAGCACTGTCTCGTGATATAGTTTTCACAAGATCTGGTTGTTAAAAAGTGTGCAGCACCTCCCCTCTTCACTTTTTCCTGCTCCACCATGGGAAAACGTGCCTACTTCTTTGCTTTCTGTCATGACTGAAAGTTTCCCAACCATGCTTCCTGTACAACCTGTGGAACTGTGAGTCAATTAAACCTCCTATTTTATAAATTACCCAGTCTCAGGTAGTTCTTTATAGCAATGTGAGAATGGACTAATACAATATGTAAAAGAATTAAATGATTAGGAGTAAATCTAAGCAAGGAAGTGAGAGACTTGCACATAAACACTACAAAACATTGCTAAAAGAGATTCAATAATATCTAAACAAATGAAAATATATTTCATGTTCATAGATACAAAGGCTCAATTATGGTAAGATGTCAATACCACCCAGAGATCTCTAGAATCAACACAATCTTATCAAAATTCCAACAGCCTTTTTTGCATAAATGTAAAAGCTTATCCTCAAATTCATATGAAATTGGAAAGAGTTCTAAATAGCCAAAGTAATCTTGAAAAAGAACAATAAAGTTGGAGGATTCAAACTTCTAAACATTAAAACATACTAATTAAAACAAAATGGTACAGCCATAAAGACAGATACACAGCCCAGTGGAATAGGATAGAGAACCTAGAAATAAACTCTCATAAGTGTGGTCATTTGATTTTTGGCAAGGGTGCCAATACCATGCAATGGGGAAATGACGCTTGTCTTTGGGGAAAAGACATTTGTCTTTTCAACAAGTGATGTGGAAAACTAGATATCCACAAGCCAAAGAATGAAGTTGGATTCTTACCTTATATTATCTACAAAAACTAATCCAAAATGTATCAAAGACCTAAGCTTAAGAGCTAAAACTATAAAACTCTTAAAAGACAACATTAGGGAAAAATCTTCCCAACATTGGCTTTGGCAATGATTCTTAGATGACATAAAAAGTTCAGGCAACAAAATCAAAAAATAGATAAATTGGATTTCATCAAAATCAAGTATGTTTGGGAGAGGGTGGAGCAAGATGGTTGAATAGAAGCCTTCACCAATTGTCTCTCCTGCAGGAAGACCAAAGTTAACAACTATATACACAGAAGAAACATCTTCTTAAGAATCAAAAATCAGGCAAATAATCACAGCATCTGGTTTTGACTTCATATTGCTAAAAGAGACAATGAAGAAGCTTGGAAAGACAATCTTGAATCACCAATGCCGCACCTCTCCCATCCCGACAGTGGTCATGTGGCATGGAGAATCTGTGCACTTAGGGGAGAGAGAGTTCAGTGATTATGGGACCCTGCACTGAACTCAGTGTTTCTCTGTCGCAGCAGAAAGCAAAACAGGGCTAAACTCAGACAACACTTGCTCACAGAGGGGGAGTTTGGACCAGCCCTAGCTGGAGGGGAATTGCCCATCCCAGTGGTCAGAACCTGAATTTTGGCAAGTCTAACCACTGCGGGCTAAAGGGCTCTGGGATCCTAAATACACTTGAAAGGCAGTCTAGGCTGCAAGGACTACAATTCATAGGCAAGTCCTAGTGCTGTGGTAGGCTCAGAGCCAGTGGACATTTTGGGGCACATGACCTAGAGAGACACCAGCTAGAGTGGCTAAGGGAGTGATTGCACCAGCCTAAACCTCCTTCCCCAGGGAGCACAGCTCACAGCAACAAAAGTGGCTCCTTTCCCCTAGAGAAGAGGAGAGGAGGGAGTAAAGAAGACTTTGTCTTGCACCTTAGAGACCAGCTCAACCACTATAGGATAGGGTAACAGGCAGAATCATGGGACACCCATTCCAGGCCCTAGCTCCCAAATGACATTTCTAGGCACACCCTGTGCCAGGGGAACCTGCTTCTTGGAAGGCAAGGACCCAGTCCTGGCAGGATTCAACATATGCTGACTAAAGAGTCCTTGGGCCCTGAAGAACCAGCAGCAATACCCAGGTAATATGCCATGGGCCTTGGGTGAGACTCTGAGACATGCTGCCTTCAAGTGAGATGCAGCACATTTCCAGCTGTGGTAGCTGCAGTAAAAGATTCTTTCTGCTTGAGAAAAGAAAAGGGAAAAGTAAAGGAGATTTAGTCTCGCATTTTAGGTACCAGCTTGGCCACAGCTGGCCTGGTAGAGCACCAGGTGGGCTCTTATAATCCTCGATTCCAGCCCTTGGCTCTTGGATGGCATTTCTGGACTTGCCCTGGGCCAGAGGGGAGCTCATTGACCTGAAGGGTAAGTTTCAGGCCCGGCAGCATTCACCACAAGCTGACTGAAGAGCCCATGAGTCTTAAGTGAACATCAGTGGGAGCCTGGCAGTACCCCCCATGTGTTGGTGGTCATGATGACCATAAGTAGAGGTTCCTCTGCCTGTGGAAAGGGGAGGAAGAGCAGGAAGAACTTAGTCTTGTGGTATAAGTACCAGCTTAGCCACATTAGAATAGAGTAGCAGGTAGATTTCTAAGGTTTTTAACTCCAGTCCCTGGCTCCCAGATGGCATCTCTGGACCTGCCCAAGGCCTTGGGTAACTTGCTATTGTAAAGGGAAGGACACAAGCCTGGTTGGCTTTACTACCTGCTGATTGTAAAACCCTAAGGCCATGAGAGAACATAGGCAGTAGCTAAGTAGTAGTTACAGCAGGCCTTGGGTGAGACCCAGTGCTGTGCTGGATTGAGGTCTGACCCACAGCAGTTCCATCAGTGGTGGCCAGAGTGGTACTTTTGTCACCCCACTCCTAGTTCCAAGTGGCTCAGCAGAGAGAGAGATAATTCATTTGTTTGGGAGAAAGTAAGGGAACAGAACAAGGGTCTCTTCTAGATGTTATTCAAGACCACCAAGGCAGTAGCTCTATGAGTCTGCAAGAGCCACAGAATTACTGGGTTTGGGGTACTCCCTAATGCAGATATGGCTTAGACCACAACACTCAAGTCCCTTCGATTATCTGGAAAGCCTTCCTAAGAAGGACAGGTACAAACAAGCTTAAACTGTGAAGACTACAATAAATACCTAACTCTTCAATGCCCAGAAATTGGTGAACATCCACGGGCATCAAGACCATCCAGGAAAACATGACCTCCCCAAACAACTAAAGAAGGCACCAGGGACCAACCCCAGAGAAACAGAGATATGTGACCTTTCAGACAGATAATTCAAAATAGCTGTTTTGAGAAAACTCAAAGAAATTCAAGATAACACAGAGAAGGAATTTAGAAGTCCAACAGATAAATTTAACAAAAGATTGAAATAATTTAAAAGAAGCAAAAATTCTTGAGTTGAAAAATGCAATTAACATACTGAAGAATGCATCAGAGTTTCTTAATAGCAGAATTAAGCAAAAGAAAGAATTAGTGAATTTGAAGACAGGCTATTTGAAAGTACACAATCAGAGGAGACAAAAGAAAAAAAAGAATACAAAAGAATGAAGCATGCCTACAAGATCTAGAAGATAGCCTCAAACGGATAAATCTGAGAGTTATTGGCCTTAAGGAGGAGGTTGAGAAAGAGATAGTGTAGAGAAGTTTGTTCAGAGATAATAACCAAGAACTTTCCAAAACTGGAGAAAGATATCAACATTCATGTACAAGAAGGTTGCAAAGCACCAAGCAGTTTTAACTCAAAGAAGACTAACTCAAGACATTTAATAATCAGATTCCCAAAGGTCAAGGATAAAGAAAGAATCCTAAAAGCAGCAAGAGAAAAGAAACAAATGACATGTAACAGAGCTCCAATATGTCTGGCAACAGACTTTTCAGTGGAAACCTTACAGGCCAGGAAAGAACAGCATAGCATATTTAAAGTGCTGAAGGAAGAAAACTTTTACCCTAGAATAGTATATCTGGTGAAAATATCCTTCAAATGTAAAGGAGAAATAAAGACTTTCCCAGACAAACAAAAGTCAAGGGATTTCAACAGCAGGCCTGTCCTACAAGAAATGCTAAAGGGAGTTCTTCAATCAGAAGGAAAAGGATGTTATTGAGCAATAAGGGATCATCTGAAGGTACAAAACTCACTGGTAATAGTAAGTAAACAGAAAAACACAGAATATTATAACACTGTAATTGTGGTGTGTAAACTACTCTTATCTTAAGTTGAAAGACTAAAAGATGAACAAATCAAAATAAGAGCTATAACAACTTTGCAAGACATAGACATACGATAAGATATAAATAGAACAACAAAAAGTTTAAAAGTGGAGGGACAAAATTAAAGTGCAGAGTTTTTATTCCTTTTCCTTTTGCTTGTTTGCTTGTTTTTTATGCAATCAGTGTTAAGTTGTCATCAGTTTAAAATAATGGGTTATAAGACAATGTTTGCAAGCCTCAAGTTAACCCCAAATCAAAAAACATACAACAGATACATAAAAAATAAAAAGCAAGATATTAAATCATATCACCCGAGAAAATCACCTTCACTAAAAGGAAGACAGGTAACAAAGAAGAAGAAGAACATAAAACAACCAGAAAATAAGTAACAAAATGGCAGGAGTAAATCCTTGTCTATTGATCATAACATTAAATGTAAATGGACTAACTCCTCAATCAGGGGACATAGACTGGCTGAATGGATGAAAAAACAAGACCGAATGATCCATTGCCTACAAGAAACACACTTTACCTATAAAGACACAGATAGACTGAAAATAAAGAAATGGAAAAAGATATTCTATGACAATGGAAACTGAAAAAGAGGAGTAGTAGCTATACTTATATCAGACAAAATAGATTTCAAGATAAGAACTATAAAAAGAGACAAAGAATGTCATTATATAATGATTAAGGGGTCAATTCAGCAAGAAGATACAACAATTGTAAATACAAATGCACCCAATTTGGAGCACCCAGATATATAAAGCAAATATTATTAGAGCTAAAGAGAGAAATAGACTCCAATACAATAAAAGCTGGGGATTTCAACACCCCACTCTCAGCATTGCCAGACAGAAAATCAACAAAGAAACATTGGACTTAATCTCCACTATAGACCAAATGTACCTAATAGTTGTTTACAGAACATTTCATCCAATAGCTGCAGAATACACATTCTTCTCCTCAGCATATCATTCTCAAGGATAGACCATATGTTAGGTCACAAAACAATTATTAAAACATTCAAAGAATTGAAATAATATCTACCATCTTCTCTGACCACAATGGAATAAAACTAGAAATCAATAACAAGAGGAATTTTTGAAACTATACAAATACATGGATCAATGGATAACAACTGGGTCAGTAAAGAAATTAAGAAGAAAATTGAAAAATTTATTGAAACAAATGACAGTGGAAACACAACATACCAAAACCTATGTGATAAAGTGGAAGTAGTATTAAGAGGGAAGTTTATAGCTATAAGTGCCTATGTAGAAAAAGAAAAGAAAAAACTTCAAATCAATGACATAACAAAGCATCTTAAAGAACTAGAAAAGCAAGAGAAACTAAACTCAAGATTAGCAGAAGAAATAATAAAGATAAGAGCAGAAATAAATGCTACTGAAGTGAAGAAAATAATAAGATCAACAAAACAAAAAGTTGGATTTTTGAAAAGATAAATAAAATTGACAAGCCTTTAGCCAGACTAAGAAAAACGAGAGAAGACCCAAATAAACAAAATCAAAGACAGAAAAGGAGACATTAAAACCAATACACCAGAAATCCAAAGGATCATTAGTGGCTACTAGGAGCAACTATATGCTAATAAATTGGAAAATCTAGAAGAAATGATAAATTCCTAGACATATACACCCTACCAAGATTGAACCATGAAGAAATCCAAAACCTGAAGAGACCAGTAACAAGTAATGAGATAGAAACCATAATAAAAATTTCTCCCGGTAAAGAAAACCCCGGGACCTGAGTCTCCATTGCTGAATTCTACAAAGCACTTAAAGAAGAATTAATACCAATCCTACTCAAACTACTTAAAATATAGAGGAGGAGGGAATACTTCCAAACTCATTCTATGAGGTCAGTATTGCCCTCATACCAAAACCAAAGACACACTAAAAAACAAACAAACAAACTACAGATCAATATCCCTGTTGAATATTGATGCAAAAATTATCAACTAAATTCTACAATACATTAAAAATATCATTCATAATGACCAAGTGGGATTCCCAGAGATGCAAAGATGGTTCAATATATGCAAATCAATCAATGTGATACATTATATCAACAGAATAAAGGATTAAGAACACTATGATCATTTCAATTGATGCTGAAAAAAATTGACAAAGTTCAACATCCCTTCATGATAAAAACCCTTTAAAAACTAGATATAGAATGAACACACCCAACAAAATAAAAGCCATATATGAGAGACCCACAACTAGTATCACACTGAACAAGGAAAAACTAAAAGCCTTTCCTCTAAGATCTGGAAAAAGACAAGGATGCCCACTTTCACCTCTGTTATTCCACATAATACTGGAAGTCCTAGCTAGAGAAATCAGACAAGAGAAAGAAATAAAGGGCATCCAAACTGGAAAGAAAGAAGTCAAACTATCCTTATTTGCAGGCGATATGATCTCACATTTGGAAAAACCTAATGACTCCACCAAAAAACTGTTAGAACTGATAAATTCAGTACAGTTGCAAGATACAAAATCAACATCCAAAAATCAGTAGCATTTCTTTATACCAATGGTGAAGAATCAGAAAAAGAAATAAAGAAAGTAATCACATTTACAATAGCCACAAATGAAATAAAGTATCTAAGAATTAACCACAGACGTGAAAGATTTCTATGATAAAAACTATAAAACATTCATGGAAGAAATTGAAAAGGACACCAAGAAATGGGGAGAATATTTCATTTTTGGAATGGAAGAGTCAATATTTTTGATGGATTGGAAGAATCAATATTGTTAAAATGTCTATACTGCCCAAAGAAATCTACATATTCAATGCAATCCATATCAAAATACCAACAATACTCCTCACAGAAATAGAAAAAAAAATCCTAAAATTTATATGGAACCACAAAAGACCCAGAATAGCCAAAGTTATCCTAAGCAAAAAGAACAAAACTGGAGGAATCACATTATCTGACTTCAAATTATACTACAAAACTATAGCAACCAAAACAGCATGGTACTGACATAAAAACAGACACATAGACTAATGGCACAGAACAGACAACCCAGAAACAAATTCACACACCTACAATGAACTCCTTTTCAACAAAGGTCAAGAACATGCATTTGGGAGAAGAAAGTCTCTTCAATAAATGGTGCTGGGAAAACTGGATATCAATATGCAGAAGAATGAAACTAGACCGCTATCTCTCATCATACACAAAAATCAAATCAAAATGAATTAAATGCTTATATCTAAGACCTCAAACTACAAAACCACTAAAAGAAAGAATTGAGGAAACTCTCTAGGACATTGAACTGGACAAAGATTTCCTGAGTAATGCCCCAAAAGCACAGGCAACCAAAGCAAAAATGGACATATGGGATCACATTAACTTAAAAAACTTCTGCACAGCAAAGGAAACAATTGACAAAGTGAAGAGACAACCCACAGATTGGGAGAAAATATTTGCAAACTACCCATCTTACAAGGAATTAATAACCAGAATATAAAAGCTCAAACAGTTCTATAGGAAAAAAATCTAATAATCTGATTTTAAAATGGGCAAAAGATCTCAACAGACATTTCTCAAAAGAAGACATGCAAATGTAAAACAGGTAAATGAAAAGGTGCTCAACATCATTGATCATCAGATAAATGTAAATCAAAACTACAAGCAGATATCATCTCACCCCAGTCAAAATAGCTTTTATTCAAAAGGCAATGACAAATGCTGGTGAGTATGTGGAGAAAAGGGAACCCTTGTACACTGTTGGGAATGTAAAGTAGTACAACCACTATCGAGAAGAGTTTGGAGGTTCCTCAAAAAACTAAAAACAGAGCTACTATATGATCCAGCAATCCCACTGCTAGGTATAGACCCAAAAGAAGGAAAATCAGTGTATTGAAGAGATTTCTGTACTCCCACATTTATTGCAGCACTATTCTCACAGTACTATCCTCAATAGCCAAGATTTGGAAGCAACCTAAGTGTCCATCAACAGATGAATGGATAAAGAAAATGTGGTACATATACACAATGGAGTATTCTTCAGCCATAAAAAAGAACAAGATCCTGTGATTTGCAACAACATGTATGGAACTAGAAATCATTATGTTAAGTGAAATAAGCCAGGCACCAAAAAACAAACGTTACATGTTCTTACTTATTTGTGGGATCTAAAAATCAAAACAATTGAAGTCATGGAGATATAGAGCAGAAGCAAGGTTACCAGAGACTGGGAAGATAGTAGGGAGGTTGGAGGTGGGGCTGAGGAATGGGGGAGGAAGTGGGGATAGTTAACGGGCACAAAAATAGTTTAAAAAACTTAATAAGACCTAGTATTTGATAGCACAACACAATGACAATTTAATTGTATATTTTAAAATAACTCAAAGAGTATAATCGGATTGTTTCTAACACAAAGGATAAATGCTTGAGGTGATGGATACTTTATTTATCCTAATGTGATTATTACACCTTGCATGCCTGTATCAAAGTATCTCACATACCCCATCAATATACATAGCTGCTATGCACCCACAAAAATTAAAAATTAAAAAAAAAAGCACTTTTGTGTAGCAGACACTATCAGAAAGTGAAAAGACAACCTATTAAATGAAAGAAAATTTTCAAATTATATATTTAATGAGATGAATATTCACAATATATAAAGAACTCCTACAACTCGACAACCCGCAAACCAAACAATCTAATTTTTAAAATGGGCAATAATCTTGAATAGACATTTCTCCAAAGAAGATATACAAACGGCCAATAAATACACGAAAAGATGCTCAATGTATTAGTCATTAGGGAAATGCCAATCTAAACTACAAGAAGATATCACATCACACTCATTAGAATGGCTATAATAATAATAATAATTTTTGAAAGAAAAATAAATGTTGGCTAAGTTGTGAAGTAATTAGAACCCTCATATGTTGCTACTGATAATGTAAAATGGTGCAGACTCTATGGAAAACAGTTTGGCAATTCTTCTAAAAATTAAGCATGTGACTTTGCAATTCCACTCCTAGATACACATCCAAATATCCAATATATCCAAAACAACTGAAAACAGGGGCTTGAGCAGATATTTGTACATTGATGTTCATAGCAGCATTACTCACAATAGTCAAAAGGTGGAAACACCCAAGTTTCTATCAACAGATAAATGAATGAATATACAACAAAACGTAGTACATGCATACAATGGAATATTATTTAGCCATAAAAAGGTCTGAATTTCAATATATGCTAAAGATGGACGGACTTTAAAAACATTATGTAAAATGGAATAAGCCAGGCATAAAGCACAAATATTGTATGATTCCCCTTATATGAGGTACCCAGAACTGGCAAATTCAAAGCCAGAAAGTAGAATAGAGGTTATCAAGGATTTGTTGAAAGGGAGCATGAGAAGACATTGCTTAATGCATACAGTGTTTATTTTGGGGATAAGGAAAATATTTTGCATATTGATAGTAGTGTTGGTTACACAACATTGTCAATGTATTTAATGCAAGCAAATTGTATGGTTACAAATGGCTAGAATGATAAGTACTACGTTATGTGTATTTTAACATAAAAATATCTGGTAAGAGGTGCAGAAGCCTGCACACTTAGAAATGGCATCTGAGAGTTGAGCCCTAAATGATCCCGAATCTGAGAAATGGTGAGAAGGCTGACCTGTTTCCTTGATGCTAATCGTAAGATACCCATCTCTGGTGTCGTGTCACATCTACCTTTAGTGCACCTTCTATGCAAGACGGTGGCTTCAGAACCTAAAATGACGGAGAGCTGAGACTTCATTTGCCTACAGGATAGATTGTATGAGTTGTTTTGTCCATATTTGCTAATAAATACTGGTTTACTTTCAAAAAAATCCCTACAGCTAACATCATCCTTAATGGTGAAAGCCTTAATTCTTTTCCTCTAAAATTGGGAACAAAAAAAGGATGGTGGCTCTCATCACTTTTATTCCACATATTACTGGATGTTCCAGCCACTCCAGTAAGGCAAGAAAAATAAATAAAAGGCACACAGATTGGAAAAGAATAAATAAAATTATCTCTATTTGTAGATGGCATAATGTCTTTGTAGAAGAATTCAAGGAATCTTTTTTAAAAACCTTCTAGAAATAATATATGAATTCATTAATGTCATTGGATACAAGATCAACATGCAAAAATCAATTACATGCTGATAATAGAAATCAAAACCAAAAATGCAATAGCATTTAAAACCACTACAGAGATAATACAATTATTAAGTATAAAACTAACAAAACATGTACAGAATCTGTGTGATAGAAATGACAAATTGTTGATGAAATAAATGAAAGAAAACCTAAATTAATGGAGATACATATGGTGTTCATTGACTGAAGGACTCAGTATAGTAAACATGTCATTTCTCCACAAAGATATAGGCTTAACACAATTACTCTCAGAATCTCAGGGCTTTTTTTTTTTTCAGACTTAAACAAATTTAGTCCAAAATTTATATGGAAACACAGTTCCTAGAGTAGACAATTTTGAACCAAAACTAATTAAATAAGAAGAATCACTCCTCCCAATGTCAAGGCATACTGTGGCTACAAGAATCATGGTACTGGCTGAGGGGTAGACACATAAATCAATGGAACAGAATAAAGACTCCAAAAATAAACCCTTAAAAACATGCTCAATTGGCCAGGCGGGGTGGCTTAGGCCTGTAATCCCAGTACTTTGGGAGGTTGAGGCAGGTGGATCACTTGAAGTCAGGAGTTTGAGACCAGCGTGGCCAAACTGACCACAGTGAAACCCCATTTCTACTAAAAATACAAAAATTAGCCAGGCTTGGTGGCACACGCCTGTAGTCCCAGCTACTAGGGAGGCTGAGGCACAAGATTTGCTTGAACTGGGGAGGCAGAAGTTGAAGTGAGCCAAGATCTCACCACTGCACTCCAGCCTGGGCGACAGAGCAAGCCTCTGTCTCAAAAAAAAAAAAAAAAAAATTATATATATATATATATATATATACACACACATACACACACACACACACACACACACACACATATATAACCACATTTAGTATGTTTAAAAATGTGTAATTATATATAATTACATATATTTTATATGTATTTTTATGTATGCTCAATTAATTTTTAAGTTAACCTTTAATTTTAGACCAGAATTACGGTGATGATAACGCAGAGTGTTCTCATATATCTCACACTCAGTTTTTCCTATGACAAACATCTTACATTAGTATGCTGTATTTGTCATAATTAGTGTATCAAAATTCTTATTGATAATAACATATTAAAATACGAAAGCCTGTATTTAATACAGATTCCTCATTTTGCTCTTAATGCTCTTTTCCATTTCCTTTAGTCTTACAGTTTCTATTCATTTCCAAAGTTATTTACTTATGCCACTCTTTCAGTGAGGTTGCTTTATATATTTTTAATATGTTGAGCTTCTTTTGTCACATTCTGCACTTCATCCAGGGATTACCCAACCTATTACATTATTTTTCTTAATTTACATGCATTGAGGCTTTGTGGTGTTAAAGTTCTATGGGTTTGGACAAAGCTTAATATCTTATATTCACCAGTATAGTATCCCATACGTAAGTTTTACTCCCCTAAAATATCTCCTGTGCTTCACCCAATAATCCCCACATCTCTCAACCTCCTGGAAACCCACTGATCTGTTTCTAAGGTTTGCATTTTCCGAAATTTCTTTCTTTTTTTTGCACAAAATGTGCTAATTTTACTAAGTACTTTGTCATACACTGGCAACCTTTTTAACATCTAGAGACTAGATGTTGCAAAATTACGACTCATTTGTCCATTATATACATATATACACAGCAAAACAAAACACACAAAACATACACAATGGGGTCTAAAAATGTCCAAATATGAACACACTGACATATTACCTTTTGCAATTTCCTCCCTCCCACTTCTGCTAAGCCGTTGAACAAGCATAAGCAGTATTATACTGCTCACAGACGCGGTTTAAAAATTCCATTTCCGGCCGGGCACAGTGGCTCACGCCTGTAATCCAAGCACTTTGGGAAGCCTAGGTGGGTGGATCACAGGGTCAGGAGTTCAAGACCAGCCTGACCAACATGTTGAAACCCCATCTGTACTAAAAATACAAAAATTAGCTGGGCGTGGTGGCGGGCACCTGTAATCCCAGCTACTCGGAAGGTTGAGGCAAGAGAATCGCTTGAACTCGGGAGGCAGACGTTGCAGTGAGCCGAGACCAGGTCACTGTACTCCAGCCTGGGTTACAGAGTGAGACTCCATCTCAAAAAAAAAAAAAAATCCATTTCCAAAAGACAATATTTCCTATGAATTTTAGGAAAAAGACATTTACAAAGTGATATTTTACTACCTCTACATTTAACATAGGTCTGGCACTTCTAAATATCTAGATAGACAAGCTGTTTCAGATAAGGAGTGAATTTGTCCACTATGTACACAGCAGTCTGGAATAAACTGCACGCATGTAATCATAGTTATAATTTGAAAGAGTCTTTGAAATATGGGCATTCTGACCTAGGACCCTGCCTATCTCCATCAAGCATCCATTGTTGATGCTCCATGAACATCAACAATGATGCTCAGATTTTCAGAAGACAATCTTTCCTAGGAATTTTAAAACAAAATGTACAAAATATATTAGTTTATGAATTCTACTTTTGTTATACACTGGCGACCTCTTTAAGGTCTAGAAAGATGAGATGTAAGTTAGGACTCATTTGGCCTTTATACACACCATATACACACAGATAAGTAAAACAAAACACACAGACATGAGCACCGATGGCCCATCCCGCCTCACTGTGAGCACACGGGCACAGAGCTCTCCACACTTCCTCCTCTTCCCTCCTCCCCTGAACCAGGGCACAAACACAATGTGTGTTGCTCAACAGGTGGTTTGGCCATCCCATCCCCTCCCCAAAACAGTATTTCATATGAATTTTAACATAAACAAGTTTTACAAACTGTGTTATTTTACCACCTTAAATTTTAACATCTATCGGGCACTTCAGAACATCTAGAAACACTAAATATTTCAAAAAACAATACTTAGCAGTCTCAACTATATATACAGTAGTGAGGAACAAAATATTCACATAAAACAATGGTTCAAATATGAACATGGCCTCTCAATAGACCCAGTCTGGCCTAGAGCCTTCTTTTCCTCCTCAGGTCTTCCAGCCATCCCCTCTAACCCACAGAACAGAGGTGGACAGGTTGCTCCTGGTGTGGCTTCCAGAGGTGCTCCAGCGACCATTTCAAAGTCATCTCCAGAAGGCATTTATTTTCTATGATTTTTTTTAAACAAATGAGCATTTACAACACGTGTGATTTTCTAACTCTTCTTTATCATATGTGGGCAACCTCCAGATGTAGCAAACGTTTTCTTTTAAACGCTTGGGGGAAAGTTGAGAGCAGATTTTTCATGTTATATACACAGGCCTTCTAGAAATGGCCAGCAAACCTTCCCAAAGGGTAGTGGCATTTCCAGTGTGCCAACTGAGGTGTGTCCTTCTACCATCTCTCTCTGCAGTATCAAGATCAGGTAGAAGGAAGGCTGATGGCCGGGTGGCCGCTACTGGTTCCCTGCCATGGTCCGGAGCTTAAGGCTTTTGCCTGGCCAGGACTAAGCAGACCTCACTGAGTTAGGACAGAGGTCACCCCGGGACCTGGGGCTGGTGGTTCCAGGCCTAGAGAGACAGCTGAGTGTGCATCCTACACCTGCCTTCCCGCCCCGCCACACCCGCTGCCACCCAAAGGCGCTGCGTCCTGGCGGCTTATCAGGGTTTCTTCTAGGCTGGCGGGGTCCAGGCTGGGAGGGGCCGCTGCCACCCTCAGGGCACCAAGGCTAGGTGGGGAGAAAGATTCACCCCTTCTTCAAGGGCTGGGCCTGGCTGCTTTTCACCATGCTCTCTCTAAGTTTTCGTGTAATTGAAATAACACAGTTTATAATGTTTTTCAGGCTAGCCTCTTCCACTTTGCAGTATGCATTCAAGAGTCATCCTTGTCTTTTCACAGCTTGACAGCTCACTTCTTTCTTCCTTTTTTTCATATTCCAGTGTGTGCATGTGCCAGTTGTTTATCCACTCATTTGTTAAAGGACATCTTGGTTGCTTTCAGCTTTGGGTTATTACAAATAAAGCTGCTATAACTATTCACATACAAGTTTTTGTGTAGATAGAAGTTTTTCTTTCATTTGGTTAAAAACTGGGAGTGTGATTGCTGGATCATATGGCAAGAGTATGTTTAGTTGTATAAGAAACTGCCAAATATCTGAAACAACTGTGCCATTTTGCACTTCCACCAGCAATGAAGGAGGGTCCCTGTGGCTCTGCATCCTCACCAGCAGTTGGTATTGGCAGGTTTTGTTTTTGCTTAGCCATTCTAGTACGTATGCAGTAGCATCTCATTGTTGCTTAAATTTGCAATTTTCTAATGACATATGTTGAGCATCTTGTCATATACTTATTTACCATCTGTATATCTTGTCTGGTGGGGTATCTGCTTAGATCTTTTGCCCATTTTTAAATTGGGTTGTTTGGTTTTTTATTATCGAGTTTTAAGAATTTTTTGTATGTTTTGGATACAAGTCTTTGATCAGATACGTGTTTTGCATATATTTCTCCCAGTCTATGCCCTGTTTTTTCTTTTCAGTCTGTTAACAGTGTCTTTCACAGAGTAGTGGTGGTTAATTTTAATAAAGTTCAATTTATCTGTTATTATGGAATGTGTTATTGGTATTCTACATAAAAAGTATCACCAAACTAAAGATTATGTAGATTTTCTCCTTTGTTTTCTTCAAGAAGTTATGTAGTTTTGCATTTTACTTGTAAGTCTATGATCTATTTTGAGTTAATATTTGTGTCAAGTCTGAGTGTCTAAATTCTTTTTATTCTTCCGTATGGATGACCAACTGTTCAGCAACATGTATTGAAAGACTATGCTTTCTCCCTTGAATTGCCTTGTTCATTTGCCAGTGATCAGTTAACTATATTTGTGTGGGCCTATTGCTGGACTTTCTATTCTGTTTTTGTGTGTGTGTGTGTGTGTGAGACGGAGTCTCACTCTTTCACCCAGGCCGGAGTGCAGGGGTGCTATCTCGGCTCACTGCAAGCTCTGCCTCTCGGTTCACACCATTCTCCTGCCTCACCCTCCCGAGTAGCTGGGACTACGGGCGCCCGCCACTGCGCCTGGCTAATTTTTTGTATTTTTAGTAGAGACGGGGTTTCACCGTGTTAGCCAGGATGGTCTCCATCTCCTGACCTCGTGATCCACCTGCCTCAGCCTCCCAAAGTGCTGGGATTACAGGCGTGAACCACCGTGCCCTGCGACTTTCTATTCTGTTCCGCTAATCTGTGTGTCCATTCTTTTACCAATGCTATATGGTATTAGTTTGCTAGGGCTTCCATAACAAAATAACACAGAGTAAGTGGTTTAAACAACAAAAACATATTTTTTTTGACAGTTCTGAAGTAAAAGATCAAGGTGCTGTTAGAGTTACATTTTTCTGAAAGCCTCTCTTCCTTGCTTGTAGATGGCCACCTTTCACTGTGTCCTCACGTGGCCTCTTCTCTGTGCGTGTAGAAAGAGAGAAAGTGAGACCTCTGGTCGTTCTTCCTCTTCTTATAAGGACACAGGCCTGATCAGACTAGGGCTCCACCCTTATGAACTCATCTCCTATTTGGAGATGGGGCCTTTACTTACCACTCTAAAGGCCCTATCTCCAGATATAGTCCACACTGGGGGTTAGGGCTTCAATATATTAATTTGGAGCGGGGAAATACAATGCAGTCCATAACATTCTGCCTTTTGGCTCCAAAATTCATGTCCTTCTCACATGCGAAATACAGTCACCTAATTCCAACAGCTCCCAAATTCTCAACACATTCTGACGTCATTCCAAGTTCAAAGTCTCGCCTAAAAATCTGCTCAATCAAGTGTGGGTGACACTTGAGGTACTCATCCTGGGGCAAAATTCCTCCCTGGCTTTGAGCCTGTGAAACCAGACAAGTGGTGTGCTTCCAAAATACAATAGCGGGCCATCCATAGGATATATGTATTCCAAAAGGGAGAATTAGGAGAAAGAAAGAGGTGAGGGGTCCCAAGAAAGTCCAAAACCTAGCAAGGGTAATTCCATTAGCTCTTAAGCCTCCAGAATAATCCCCTTTGGCTGGATGCTCTGCCTCTGGGCTCACTGGCACAGCAGCATCACCCGAAAGGATGTCAGCCATGACCCTGCCCTCTTGGCTCTGTGTGCCCGCTCTGCCCCCATGGCTCTTTGCCAGTCCTGCCACCGAGGCACTGGTGGGACAGCCTGGCCTGCTGCAGCTGAGGAAAGGACCCTCACCCTCTGAAACCAAGTAGGAAGCAGTCTTGCTCCCTGGGCCTGTGGTAAGAGTGGCAGTCCAGATGGCCTATGAATCACCTTCAGGGCAATTCTTCCTTTGTCTTAAGGGATAAAGCATGTTCACAGCCAAACAGCTTTGTCATCCCATCCTGTTCGGTCCCAGAATTCTGAAGGCTTTCCTTCATTTCATCCTGTCTCTGTTCCCCTTGGTCCAAGATGGCAGTGTCTGTGCTGGAATAATCTCATCTCTACTCCTGGCTTCTGCTGAGATGGTTGGTTAACTCCATGGGCAATCTCCTTATGAAAGGATTATCCAGCCACACCTCTAGTGTTGTCTTCAGAAAAAGGTTTTCATTTTTTGCAATATGGATAGGCTGAGAAGTTTTAAAAAAAATTTTAAGTTCTACTTCCATTTTGCTTAATGTTTCTCTCACTTTATCTCTGTCCTCTCACATTTTACTATAAGAAGTAAGGAGACGCCAGGCTGTACCATCAACTTCGCTTAGAAATCTCCTCAGCTAAATATCCAGTTTCATCATTTGCATGTTCTACCTTCCACAAAACACTAAAACTGTCCCTATGAACATTATAAAATTAATCAGGAAAGAAAAGAGGGGGAGAAATGAGAACAAATTAAGCTTGTGGCACATCCAACATTAGTCATTAGGTCACCCTGATCTCTGGGCCACTTCTGCATAGTCGTTTGGTGCCTGTTGCCTCAGAATCACATAGATCCTGTCACAGAATAATAGATGCCCGTAAGTGCTCCATAGCTAATAACTTGAACATTGTGAAACATTACATTTTCCATGTGAAGTACTCTTTCTGGTCCTGCATACTAGTGAAACTCCAGATGTCAACTGGTCTGAACAAACCTGCAGGAGCTGACTCACTAAAGAATGCTGTTTCCTGCAACCCATCAAAAAACCCAATTTCTAGCCCCTTGCCCTCCATGATCCCCTTTAAAATCCCAGCCCAGAACTCCTCACAGATATGGATTTGAGGATGTCTTCCCATCTCCTTGTCCTGCAAGCATTCAACTCCTTCTCTACCGCGAACCCTGCTGTCTTCATTTATTGGTCTGTTACTGCACAGCGGGCAATGAACCTGGTGGTCCTGTAATAACACTAGAACATGATTTAGTTAAGTTCCTTGTCATTTGATAGCAAGGGTTGGCTTTCTTCCAGTTTCAATAGTATGTTCCTCATTCCATCTGTAATATCACCAGAAGCACATTTAATGTCCATATTTCTACCAGTAGACCCTTCAAGACAATCTAGGCTTTTTTTCTGGCATGCACTTCAAAACTCTTTCATCCTCTACCAAGTTCCAAAGTCACTTTACATTTTTTAGTGTTTGTTACGGCAACACTCCACTTCTTGATACCAAAATCTGTATTAGTCTCCTTGGGCTGCCATCACAAAATGTCACAGACTGAGCAGCTTAAACAACAGATGCTTATTTCCTCACAATTCTGGAGGCTAGGAAGTTCATGATCAAGGTGACAAGAAATTTAGTTTCTGGGAGGGTTCTTTCTGCTACTACAAATAGAGTCACTAGCATTTTAAATGTATTCAGATTAGAAAGCCTATTCTAGAAACCCCAGAACAAATTCAGGAAAACTCATCCTTAAAATTCTGCCCCACTTAGAACCACTTTCAGCACCAAAATCTGTATTAGTCAGGGTTCTTCAGAAAAACAGAACCAATAGGAGATAGGCATATAAAAAGAGCTTTCTAATAAGGAGTTGGTTCATGAGATTATGAGGGCAGGTAAATCCTAAAATCTGAAGTCCCAAGATCTGGGTCACACCGCAAGCTGGAGACCCAACAGAGCCTATGGCTTTGTTCCTGTCTGAGTCCCAAACCCTGAGCTCAAATGCCTGAGAACTAAGAGAGCTGATGGTATAGTTCCTGTCCAGAGGCTCTCAGGCTTGAGACTCGGAAAGAGCCAATGTTTCAGAATAAGTACAAAGGCAGGAAAAAAGCTGATGTCTCAGTCAAAGGCAGGCAGGCAGAAAGAATTCTGTTTTACTTGGGGGAGGCTCAGCCTTTTTGTTCTATTCAGGCCTTCAACTGATTGGATGAGGCCCAGCCACACTAGGGAAGGCAATCTGCTTTACTCTGTCTACTAATTTAAATGTTAATCTCATCCAAAAACACCCTCACAGAAACACTCAGAATATTTGACCAAATATCTGAACACTCCATTATCCAGTCAAGTTGACACATAATTTAAACCATTACACATGGTTTTTTATTACTATAGCCTCATAGTAAGTCCTGAAATAAAGTAATGTGAATCCCAGTCTTAGGTGGAAAGCATCCAGTTTCTCACCATTAAGCATGATGTTGGCTGTCAGTTTTTTGCATATATTCTTTATCTAATCAAGAGAGTTCCCCTCTATTCCTAGTTGGCTGAGAAGTTTTTCTTTTTAATATCATCAGTGGGTATTGGTTTTGTCAAATGCTTTTTCTGCATCAATAATATAAACACGATTTTTCTTTTTTAGTTTGTTGATATAGTGGGTCATATTGATTGATTGATTGATTTTAATCTCAATGTTTATTTTAGATTCACAGCATACATGTGATGGTTTGAGGTATGAATGATCCCATCACCCAAGTAGGGAGCTTAGTACCCAACAGTTAGGTTTTCAACCCTTGACTTCTTCTCTTCCTCCCCACTCTAACAGTCTCCAGTGTCTATTGTTGCCATCTTTATGTCCATGAGTACCCAATGTTTAGCTCTCACTTATAAGTGAGAACACATGGTATTTGGTTTCCTGTTCTTGTGTGTGTGTGTGTTTTTTTTTTTTAAGTTGAACCAGCCTTGCATTTCTGGAACAAATCCCACTTGGTCACTTTTTATACATTATTAGATTTGATTTGCTAATATGTTGTTAAGAATGTTTGCATCTAAATTTATGAAAGATATTGGTCTGTCGTTTTTCTTTCTTGTAATGTCTTTGTCTTGTTTTAGTATTAGGGTAAATGCTGGCCTTGTAGAATTAGTTAGGAAGTATTTTGTCCTCATATATTTTTTTGAAGAATTACATAGAATTGGTATAATTTCTTCATTAATTGTTTGGTAGAATTCACCAGTGAACCCATCTGCACCTGATGCTTTCTGTTTTGGAAGGTTATCAATTCTTCACTCAATTCAGATTGTCTATTTCTTCTTGCATGAGTTTTGGCAGATTGTGTCTTTTAAGACATTGGCCCATTTCACCTAGGTTATCAAATTTGGGGGCAAAGAATTGTTCTTCGTATTTCTTTATTATGCTCTTAAAATTTGTGGGATCAGTAGTGATGGCCCCTCTTTTATTTCTAATATTGCTAATTTGAGTCTTCTCTGTTTTTTTGTTGATTAGCTTGGTTAAAGATTTATCAATATTACTGATATTTTCAAAGAGCCAGTGAAGCTTTCAGTTTCATTGATTTCTCTATCATTTTCCTATTTTCAGTTTTATTTATTTCTCCTCTAATTTTTATCATTTCTTTTCTTCATTTGTTCTAGGTTTCGGTTATTTTTATTTCTTTATTTTACTAAGGTAGAAGTTTAGGTTACTTATTTTAGAGCCTCCTTTTGTAATAACTGATTTAATACTGTAAATTTCCCTTTTGCTGCATCTCAGACATTTTTATTTTTATTAGTTCAAAATATTTTAAAATTTTCTTGAGACTTTTTTGGACCCATATGTAATTTGGAAATTTGTCATTTAATTTCCAAATATTGGGGATTTTTTTTTATCAATCTCTCCATTATTGACATATGTTTTACTTCTATTGAGGTCCCAGAACATACTTCATGTGATTTCTATCTTTTAAACTTTTTAAGCTATATTTTGTGGCTCAGAGTGTGGTTTGATTAGTGTTATATGTGAGATTGAGAAGGATATGCATTATGCCATTGTTGGATAGAGCATTCTATAAATGCCAGTTATATCCACTTGTTTAATAATACTGTTCAGATCAAGTACATGCTTATTGTTTCTGCCTTTTTGATCTAGTGTTGAAGACTCCACTATGTAGTGGATTTGTCTATTTCTCCTTGCAGTTCTATAAGTTTTTGCCTCATGTATTTTAATTATCTGATGTTATGTGCATACATGTTTAGGATAGTTATGTTTTCTTGGATAATTAACTTCATCATTATTTAGTATTTCTTTATCCCTGATAATTTTTCTTGCTGTGAGGTCTTCTATACCTGAAATAAACATAGCTATTTCATGTTTTAAAAATTAATGTTAGCATGTTATATCTTTCTCCATCACTTTACTTTTAATTTATGAGAATCATTATTATTAAAGTGTGTTCCTTGTATACCATATATAATTGGGTCTTGTATTTTATCCACTCTGACAATCTGTTTTTCATGGGTGTACCTAGGCCCTTCACATTTAAAGTGATTATGGATATATTTGGATTAATATCAACCATGTTTATAACTGTTTTCATTCTTACTAGAGGCTCCTTTTCAGCCTTTTCTTGTTCTAATTGAGTATTTTATGATTCCACTCTATTTTCTCTCTTGGTGTACCCATTGTACTTCCTTTTAAAGTTTTTAGTGCTTGTCCCAGAGGTTGTAATATACATTTTTAACTAATTTAAGTCTACCTTCAAACAACACTCTTCTGTTTCACATTTAATGCAGGTACCTTATAACAGAGTATTCTTAATTACTACCTCCCATCTCTTGTGACACTGCTGCCATTGATTTCACTTATCCATAAGTTATAATCACTCAGTACATTTTTACTAAAATAATGATGCTTTAAACAAAATAATAATACCTTTAAAAGACAGTTGCATTTTGGATTAATGAAGAATAGAAAAAGATTTTTATTTTACCTTTATTCCTTCTCTGACTCTCCCTCTCATTATTTATGTAGATCCAAGTCTCTACATCTACACACACACACACACACACACACACACGAAAAGATTTCTACAAAAATGAAAATACTTTAATAAAGTCAAGATAGTCATGTAGTTAGTATCAGCTAAGTGCTCATCACCTCCGCTTGCCAAATATAACTCTATTACTTTTAGAAAACACACCTAACTCCTGACCCAAACATTTCACTGGTTGTCTGATTTCTGCATTACTTTTTAAAAATCGACTTTATTTTTTAGAGGAGTTTTATGTTTACAGAAAAATTGAACATACAGTACAGAGAGTTCTCCTTTGCCCCACTTGCCCCAACACACACAGGTCCCTCTATTGCAGGCATATCTTGTTTCATTGTGCTTAACTTTATTGTATTTGCAATTATTGTGTTTTTTACAAATTGAAGGTTTGTGGCAATCCTGTGCTGAGGAAGTCTATCAGCTCCATTTTTCCACCAGCATCTTTTCACTTAGTGTCTCTGTGTTGCATTTTGGAAATTCTCACAATATTTTAACATTTTCATTATTATTATATCTGTTGTGGTGATCAGCGATCTTTGATGGTACTATTATAATTGTTTTGGGGCACCATGAACCACATCCATGTGAACTTATTCTATAAATATGTGTGCGTACTGACTCCTCCACTGACTGCCCATTTCCCCATCTCTCTTCCTTTCCCCAGACCTGTCTAGTCCCTGAAACACAACAATGTTGAAGTTAGGCCAATTAATAATCCTACAATGGCCTCTATGTGAGTGAAAGGTAGAGTCGCACATCTCTCACCTTAAATTAAAAGCTAGAAATCATTAAGCTTAGTGAGGAAGGCATGTTGAAAACCAAGGCAGGCTGAAAGCTAGGCCTCTTGTACCAAACGGCCAAGTTGTGAATGCAAAGGAAAAATTCTTGAAGGAAATTAAAAGTGCTACTCCAGTGAATGCATAATAAGGAAGTGAACTATCTTTATTGCTGATATAGAGAAAGGTGTAGCAGTCTGGATAGAAGATCAAACCACCTACATTCCCTAAAGCCAAAGCCTAATCCAGAGAAAGGCCCTAACTCTCTTCAAGTCTCTGAAGGCTGAGAGAGGTGAGGAAGCTGCAGAAGGAAAGTTTGAGGCCAGCAGTGGTTGGTTCATGAGGCTTAAGAGGCCATATTCATAAGTTAAAAGTGCAAGGTGGGCCGAGCGCGATGGCTTACGCCTGTAATCCCAGCACTTTGGGAGGCTGAGGCAGGTGGATCACAAGGTCAGGAGTTCAAGACCAGCCTGGCCAACATGGTGAAACCTCATCTCTACTAAAAATACAAAAATTAGCCGGGTGTGGTGGTCTGTGCCTGTAATCCCAGCTACTCGGGAGGCTGAGGCAGGAGAATCACTTGAACCTGGGAGGCGGAGGTTGCAGTGAGCCAAGATGGTGCAATTGCACTCTAGCCTGGACAATAGAGTGAGACTCCATCTCAGAAAAAAAAACAAAACAAAACAAAAAATAAAAGCGCAAGGTGAAGGAGCAAGTGATAATGTAGACGCTGTAGCAAGTTATCCAGAAGATCTAGCTAGTTAATGAAGGTGGTGACACTAAACAATAGATTTTCAATGTAGATGAAATAGCCTTATCTTGGAAGAAGCCATCTAGGACTTTTACCACTAGAGAAGAAAAGTCAATGGCTGACTTCAAAGCTTCAAAGGACAGACTGACTCTCTTGTTAGGGGCTAATGCAGCTGGTGACTTTAAATTGAAGCCAATGCTCTTTTGCCATTCTGAAAACCCTAGACTTTTAAGAATTATGCAAAATCAACCTACCTGTGCCCTACACATGGAACAACAAAACCTGAATGACAGCATATCTAGTTACATCATGGTTTACTAAATATTTTAAGCCTACTGTTCAGAAAAAAAAAGATTCATTTCAAAACATTACTGCTCATTGACAATGCAACTGGTCACCCAAGAGTTCTGATGGAGATATACAGGGAGATGAACATGCTTTTTTGCCCATGGATCAAGGAGTCATTTCAACTTTTCAAGTCTTATTATTTGCAAAATGCATTTTAAAAGGCTATAGCTGTCTAAGATAATATTTCATCCACTGGCTCTAGGCAAAGTAAATTGAAAATCTTCTGTAAAGGATTCACAAATTTAGATGCCATTAAGAACATTTGTAATTCATGGGAGGAGGTAAAAATATCAACATTACCAGGAGTTTGGAAAAAGTTGATTCCGACCCTCAAGGATGACTTGAAGAGATTCAAGACTTCCATGGAGGAAATCACTGCAGATGTGGTGGAAACAGCAAGAGAACCAGAATTAGAAGTGGAACCTAAAGATGTGACCGAATTGCTGCAATCTCTTGATAAAATTTGAATGGATGAC
The DNA here is from genome assembly GCF_029289425.2 of Pan paniscus. NCBI lineage: Eukaryota > Metazoa > Chordata > Mammalia > Primates > Hominidae > Pan > Pan paniscus. Next base: position 45,663,817 of record NC_073260.2, read on the forward strand.
AAGATGCATCTTATGGATGAGCAAAGAAAGTGGTTTCTTGAAATGGGGTCTACTTCTGATAAAGATGCCATGAACATTGTTAAAATGACAACAAGGTATTTAGAATATTACAAAAGCTTAATTTATAAAGCAGTGCCAGAATTTGAAAGGATTAATTACAATTTTGAAAGAAGTTCTACTTTGGCCAAATGCTATCAAACAGCATCTTATACTATAGAGAAATCTCATGAAAAGAAGAGTCAGTTGATGTGGCAAACTTCATTGTTGTCCTATTTTTATAAACTGCTACAGCCACCCCAACCTTTAGCAACCACCACCCTGATCAGTCAGCAGCCATCAACACTGAAGCAAGAACCTCCACCAGCAAAAGGATTATAACTCACTGCAGGCTCAAATGAGGGTATTTTTTAGTAATAAAATATTTTTAATTCAGGGTATGTATATTTTTGACATAATGCTATTGCATACTTAATAGACTACAATATAAAATAAACATAACTTTTATGTGCACTTAGAGACCAAAAAATTCACATGACTCACTTTATTGTGATAGTCACACTGTTGCACTGGTCTGAAGCAGAACTGGCAATATCTCCAAGTTATGCTTGTTATTAACATCTTGCATTGGCCACTACATTTGTTACAAGTAATGAACCAATCTTGATTCATTATTATTAATCCTCTGTGCTCTGCATATTCATCCTTCTTCTGCTGAACCCCTGCCAATCACTGTTCTTTCTACTATCTTCATGATTTTGCCTTTGCCAGAATGTCCTACAGTTGCACTCATATAATATGTAGACTTATTAGACTGGCTTCTTTCACTTAGCAATGTGCGTTTAAGGATCCTCCATGTCTTTTTGTGATTTGATAGCTCATTTATTTTTAGCACTGAATAATATTCCATTGTCCGGATGTACCACAATTTATTTATCCATTCACCCATGGAAGCACTTTTTGTTTGCTGCTTCTCTTTCAGTTTTGAAGAATGATTTTGGTGGATACAGAATTCTAGGTTGGTGAAGTTTTTTTTTCTTTCAAAACTATAAATATTATTTCCCTTCTTATTTGTATGGTTTCTAATGAGAAGTCTGATGTAATTCTTATCTTTGTTCTCGTCTATAGAAAGGGTAATTTTCTCACCTCTAGCTTCTTTCAGAATTTTCTCTTTGTCTTTGATTTTTTGCAATTTGAATACATAAATATGCCTAGGTGTAGTTTCTTTGGTATTTATGCTGCTCATTGTTCTCTTAGCCCTCTGAATGTGTCGTTTGTTGTCTGTCTTTAACTTATAAAGTTCTTGGCCATTATTACTTCAAATATATTTTTATGCCCTGTTTTCCTTTCTCCTGGTGTTCCAATTATACATATGTTATACCTTCTGAAATTATCCCAAAGATTTTTTTTTTTTCATTTCAGTTGGGGTAGTGTCTATTCACTTATCTTGAAACCCATTAATTCTTTCCTTGGTTGTGTCCAGTGTAATGGCCAGGCCATTAAGGGCATTCTTCATTTCTGTTACAGTGTTTTTATTAATAGTATTTCATTTTGGTTCTTTCTTGTACCTCTCTGCTTATCCACCTATTCTTGCATGTTTTTCACTTCTTCCACAGGAGTGCCTATGACCTGGTAGTAGATTGGGATCTGCCTCAGTAGCAGCAGGCAGGCATGAGGTTGTGGTGCTGATACTTCCTCTTGCTCGAAGGGGAGCCTTTGGCCTGGTTTGCCATGTGAATCTGGACAAAATGCTGCCTGTCCTGTGCCTCAGCATTTTCCAGAGATAACCATGGGGCAGTAAGGGGATAGGGAACCAACATTTCTAATGGCCTCTCTAACTCTAACTTGCTGAGAGTTAGTTCTCTTAGTCCAAAGCAGTATGACCTGGTGCTATGGTCTCAATGTTTGTTTTCTCCTCAAAACTCATCTGTTGAAATCCTAACCCCCAACGCAATACTGTAAGAGGTAAGATCTTCGAGAGGTGATTAGGTCATGAGGGTGGAGCCATTATGAATAGTATTAGTGCTGGCATAAAAGAGGTCCCAGGACCTCCCTCTTCCCCGCCACCAGGTAAGGACAAAGAGAGAAGATGCCATCTATGAACCAGTAGACAAGCCCTCACCAGATATTAAACCTGCCAGCATATTAGTCTTGGACTTTCCAGCCTCTAGAATTGTGAACAATAAATTTCTATTGCTTATAAACCACCCAGTTTATGATATTTTGCTATAGCAGCCCAAACACACTAAGACACCTGGGATATCTTTGAGCTTCAGTTTCTTCTTCTTCAAATCAGTTATGATTGTCCCCCACCCATGTTATTCCTTCCATCCTTCATTCATTTAGCAAATATTTATTCAACACCCAAAGCCAGCCCTGTGCTGCACGCTGTGGATATGGTGGAACTAAAGCAGACCAAGCCCTTGTTGAGTTGATGCCTCAGCACAGAAGACCACAGTTAGCACAGTGTAAAGTAAACTTTATATCTGTCAGAGGTCTAGGACCTCAGGAGAGGAAGACAGGAGTAGTGAGGGCTGGCATGGAGCCTGGCAGTTTCAGTCAGGTGACCTCAGGTAGGCCTCAGTGAGAGGAAGCATTTGAACAGTCTTGTGGCCAGTGAGGGAGAAATCCACAAGGATGAACAGAGGGGACAGCAAGGGCAAAGGGCAGAAGCGGGGCAGGCATGAGACTGAGAAGTGAAGAAGGCCCATGGTGGAGGCGGTGGAGGAAGGAGATGAGTCAGGGCCATGGACGTTCAGGTGAGGTCCCTGGAAGCTGCCAGAAGGCTGCGAGCAGAGGAGGGGTGGGGCCTGACTGTGGAGGTACAAATGGGAAAGGGAGGCCTCAAGGGGGAAGTGTGACAGTCCAAGAGGGACTGTAGGGGCTCAGCCTCATGGCCAAGAAGTGCATGCAAGAAGGGGGCAGACTGTAGGTGTTTCTGAAGGCAGAGGCTTCAGAGTTAGCTGGTGGATTGCAAAAGGGTGAATCAAGGAGACTTCTGAGCTCTGGGGGACAGAAATGTTTTGAGGATGAAATGCAAGACGGCATCTAACTGCAACCAAGTTACAATTGATGGGCCGAAACTGATCCGTTTTTGTTAATTAATGTCCACAGTATATATTAGTGTTCACCCTTAGTGTTGTGCATTCTATAGGTTTTGTGTAATGTGTAAGTGCTTGGTCCGCTTTAGTTCCACCATATCCACAGCGTCCAGCACAGGGCTGGTTTTGGGTGTTGAATAAATATTTGCTAAATGAATGAAGGATGGAAGGAATAACATGGGTGGGGGACAACCATACCTGATTCGAAGAAGAAGAAACTGAAGCTCAAAGATATCCCAGGTGTCTTAGTGTGTTTGGGCTCCTATAGCAGCCCAATGTGTAATGACTTATGTTCACCATTGTAGTATCATACAGAATAGTTTCACAGCCATAAAATCCCCTGTGCTCCACCTATTCACTGCTTGCTCCCTCTTAATGCCCTGGAAATCACTGACCTTTTTACTGTCTTCATGGTTTTGCCTTCTCCAGAGTGTCCTACAGTGGGCATCATACAGTATGTAGGCTTTTCAGAGCAGCTTCTTTCACTTAATAATATGCATTTAAGCTTCCTCCATGTCTTTTCATAGCTAGATGACTCATTTCTTTTTCGTGCAGAGTAATATCATTTTCTCCCATTCCATGGCTTGTCTTTGGATATCAGAGTGGATAAACATGTTTATCCATTCACCTACTGAAGGGCATCTAGGTTGCTTCCAAGTTTTGGCATTCATGAATAAAGCTGCTGTAAATAACCATGTGCAGGTTTTTCTGTGTAGACATGTTTTCAGCTCTTTTGTGTAGATACCAAGGAACAAAATTGCTGGATTGTATGGTAAGAGTATGTTTAGTTTTGTAAGAAACTGCCAAACTGTCTTCCAAAGTGGTAGTACCATTTTGCATTTCCACCAGCAATAAACGAGAGTTTCTATTGCTCCACATCCTCACCAGCATTTGCTGGTCCCTGTTCTGGATTTTGGCCATTCTAATAGATATATAGTGGTATCTCATTATTGTTTTAATTTGTAATTCCCTAATGACAATGATATGGAGCATCTTTTCATAAGCTTATCTGCCATCTGTAAATTCTGTTTGGTGAAGTGTCTCTTAAAGTCTTTGGCTCAGTTTTTTAAATTGGGTTCTTGTTTTTTTTTAATTGGGTTTTAAGAGGTGTTTTTTTTTTCATGTTTTTGTTAACCGTTCTTTATCAGATATGTCTTTTGCAAGTATTTGCTGCCCGTCTGTGGCTTGTCTTCTCATTTTCTTCACATTGTCCTTCATAAAGCAGAAATTTTTAATTTTAATAAAGTCCAGCTTATCAATTATTTATTTCATGAACCATGCCTTTGATTTTGTATCTAAAATGTCACTACCATACCCAAGGTTATTTCAGTTTTTTCATATGTTGTTTTCTAGAAATTCTATTTTTTTTTTTTTTTTGAGACCAAGTCTCTGTCTGTCACCCAGGCTGGAGTCCAGTGGCATGATCTCGGTTCACTGCAACCTCTGCCTTGCAGGTTCAAGGGATTCTCCTGCCTCAGCCTCCCAAGTAGCTGGAACTACAGGTACGTGCCACCACGCCCAGCTATTTTTTGTATTTTTAGTAAAGACGGGATTTCAGCACGTTGGCCAGGCTGGTTTTGAACTCCTGACATCAGGTGATCCACTGGCTTTTGCCTCCAAAAGTGCTGGGATTACAGGCATGGGCCAACGCACCCAGCCTCTAGTACTTCTATACTTTTGCATTTTATCTTTAGGTCTATGATCTATTTTGAGTTAATTTTATGAAGGGTGTAAGGTCTACGTCTAGATTCATTATTTTGCCCATTTATCTTTTTATGAGTGCAATCTATTTTCCTTTAGGTAAATGAGAGCTACATAGGTAGATACATACATTTACACATAGAGAGAAATATGGCTAGATGATAGACAATAGATAAATAAATAGATGATGGAGAGATGACAGATAGAGATATATACATATATATGTATGCACATATACGTGAATATATGTTTATATATAGGTATGTATGTATGATTCCGTTTATATCATGTTTAAGAACAGACAACTGTTATCAATGATAATAGAAGGCAGAATATTGGTCACCTCTCTGCGGAAGGATATTGACTCAGAAGAAGAACAAGGGAGCTTTCCAGGGTGCTGGAACTATTCGATGCCCTAGTTCATGGGTGTACAAGAAGTACAAATTAATCAAGTTGTGCACTTTTATATATACATATGTCTCTCAATTTTTTAAATGTTAAGCTATGTTCACACCAAAAAAGCAATATACAAGACTTTGCCTTCATATCAATTAAGCTATTATCTCACAGACTTCATTTCAAATCATTTGACGAATGTTTCAAACTATTAAGAAAATTTTGAATCTGATTTTATCTTCACTGGTAGTTATATATGATTTAAATGAAATAGGGATGGAACCAAGAACAAGTTTTTAGTGCTAGTTCTTTGAGTTGCTTTAGTCACTGAAATCTTCCTAACTTTGGACTCATACTACTTACATTTATTCATTTTATCAGGTTATTCACAAAAGCTTTGTCAAATGACTCACCAAAGTAAAGACAGAGTAGGACTCATTGATCTCACAAGTAAAACTATTTTACCCATTTTTTAGAATCCTGTATATCCTTACAGATACTTTATACTTGCTCCATCAGTTACCAAGGGAGATGTGTCAAAATCTTCTGTGATGACTGTGGATTTATCTATTTTCTTTTTGTCAATTTTGGCTTTATGTATTTTGAGGCTCTATTCTAAGGTGTTTGCAAATTTAAAACAGTTAAATGGCTCATATCATTATAAGATGTTCCCCTTCGTTACTGATTTACTTTTACTTAAATGTGGAGGGGGAGGCCAGGCAGAGTGGCTCATGCCTATAATCCCAGCACTTTGGGAGACTGAGGTGGGTGGATCACTTGAGGTCAGGAGTTCAAGACCAGCCTGGCCAACATGGTGAAACCCCGTCTCTACTAAACAAACAAAAATTAGCAGGGTGGTAGTGGCACACACCTGTAATCCCAGCTACTTGGGAGGCTGAAGCAGGAGAATCGTTTGAGCCTGGGAGGCGGAGGTTGCAGTGAGCCGAGATTACACCACTGCATTCCAGCCTGGGCGACAGAGTGAGACCCCGTCTCAAAAACAAAAACAAAACAAAACAAAAAATTTAGAGGGGGTTTTTGCCTGCTATTAGCTTACTTTTGGATAGTTTGCAAAATGTATTTTTTTATCTTTTCACTTTTAACTGCCCCTATATTCTCTTTCTTGAAGTGTACTTATTTAAATAAAAGTGGAGTAAGGGTAAATAAAATTTCACAAAATGATAGTGCAGACAGTATGCTGATATGGTAAAAATCAAGAAGAAATTTCACAGATAAGTGAAGCTTAGGAAATTTCACAAACAAGTGAAGCTTAGGAAATGTCACCTTAAGAGTCTGGAAAGTGGCATTAGCTAGGCTGAGTTATGAGGTGAGGGACAGAGGCCAGGGTGAAATGTGTGGCTAGAAGATGGCATGTCAAGGGTCTGAAGCCAGAGTAAGCTTGGCCAGTTTAGCTGGAGGGCAGGGAGAGAGCAGGAAAGTGGAGGGAGGTAAGGCTGGAGGTCAGCAGAGACTCTGGTGGCCACAGAAGAGTGTGGGTTTTCTCCTAAGTGAAACAGGAATCTGCTGTGGGGAAGTTATGAGATATGATTTCTGTTTATGAGGATCTATTTGGCTACTCTGGAGTGTGGAAGGACCCTCTGGCTGCTGAGTAGAGAATGGACAATAGGAGGCTCCAGGGAGGAGGTAAATGCTATTGTCTGGGCAGATTCCAGGGTGACAGCAGTGGGACGGCCCTAATGGAACTGACTCTGGGTGTGGATTTCAAATGTAGCTTTATTGAGCTATAACTTACATCAATAAATTATAGCCATTTATGTTTGCAATGAGGGATATCCTAATTATCCTTATCTGATCACTACATATTGTATGTATCAAAACATTGCTATGTACCCTGTGATATGTAAAATGATTAAATGTCAATTTTTTTAAGTAGCCATTTTAAACATATGGTTTGATGAATTTAGACAAATGGATTCATCTATGTAACCACCACCACAATCATCATATAGAATACTTCCATCACCCCCAAATTTTTTTTTATCACCATTTGCACTTAATTCACTCCCATTTCCTGGCAACTACTGATTTGGTTTGATCACTATAGATTTGCCTTTTTCAGAATCACATATAAGTAGAATATTACAATATGTAGCCTATTGTGTCTGGCTTCTTTCACTCAGTGTAATACTTCTGAGATTTATTTATGTTGTTATATGTCTTCATTGTTCATTCCTTCTGGTTGCTGAGTAGTATTCCATTTATGGATGTTATCCCAACTTGTTTATCAATTCAACATTTGATAAGTTTAGGTTGTTTCCAATTTTGTACCTAGTACAAATAAAGGTGATATGAACATTAAAGTACAACTCTTTGTGTGGACATATGTTCACATTTCTCTTGAGTAAATACCCAGAAGTGGAATAGTTGGGTCATATAGTTTTAAATTTATAAGAAATTGAAACTTTATTTCCAAAGTAGTTGTATAGGTTTGCATTCCACCAGCAATCTATGACTGTTCTAGTTGATTGACATCCTTAGCAGCACTTGGAATTTTGTTTGTTTGCTTGTTTGTTTTAGTCATTCTAAAAAGTATATAGTGGTGTCTCTTTGTGATTTTAATTTACATTTCCCTGGTGACTAATGAGGTGGGGCATGTTTTCATATGTTTACCAGCCATTGGTATGTCTTCTTTGAGGAAATATCTATTCAAATCTTCTGCCCATTAAAAAGATTTTGTCATTTAGTTATTGAGTTGTAAGAGTTTTTTATACACTCTGAATGCTAAAAGTTTAGTATTCAAATATATGATTTGCAAATATTTTCTCCCATTCTGTAGGTTGTCTTCACACTTTCTTGATTATGTCTTTTGATGCACAAAAGTTTTTAATTTTAATGAAGTCAAATTTATCAATTTTTTCTTTTGTTGTTTACGATTTGGTATCATGCCTAAGAATCTGTTGCCAAATCCAACATCATGAAAATGTACCAGTATGTTTTCTTCTAAAAGTGTTATGCTTTTAGCTCTTAAGTTTTGTCATTGACCCATTTTAAGTTAATATTTGTGATATAGAGTTAGACGGGGCACAATTTCATTCTTTCGCATGTGGAAATACAGTTGTTCCAGCACCATTTGTTGAAGAGACTGTTCTTTTGCCCTTCAAATAGTCCTGGCACCCTCACTGAAAATTAACTGACCATAGATGTGTGGATTTATTTCTGAACTCCCAATTCTATTTCATTGGTCTATGTCTACTTGATGCTAATACACTGTTTTCATTACTGTAGCTTTGTAATAAGTTTCAAAATGGGTAAGTGTAAGTTTTAAACTGGTTTTCTTTTCCAATATTATTGTGGCTCTTTGAGGCCTCTTGCATTTCTCATGAATTTCAAAGTTGGTATTTCCACTTCTGCAAAAACAATGTGAATGTTTATAGAAATTGCATTAAATCTGTAAAACACTTTGGGTAGCTGTAACATTGTGACATACATACTGTATTTGGTCTTCTTGCCTTTTCTTGGCATACAACTCCTAAGATCCTTAGAATCTCCAAAGCGATGACTCTTCATATTCTAATGAGTTGACTGATGGCTCTCAGCCCCTAGGCAGCATCAGGATGGGGGCTGGTCATAGGAAAGAACAAGGCACGATTAGAGGGTTGGGACTTTCAGCCCCACACTCCAATCTCCAGGGAAGGGAGAGGGACTAAGGGTTAAGTTGGTCACCAGTGGCCAATTATGCCTATGTAATGAAACCTTCATAAAAACCCAAAAGGACAGGGCTGGGGAGCTTCTAGATAGCTGAACATGTGGAGGTTCCTGGAGGGTTGTGCACCTGGGGAAGGCATGGAAGCTCCATGCCGCTTCCTGCATGCTTTTCTCCATGCATCTCTTTATCTGTGTCATTTTTAATTATCTTTTATAAAAAAAATCAATGTAAGTAAGTGTTTCCTTGAATCCTGCAAGCCACTTTAGCAAGTTAATCAAACCCAAAAAGGGGGCTGTGAGAATCCTGATGTATAGCCAATTGGTCAGAAGCACAGGCAAAATAACCTGGGGCTTGCAATTGGCATCAGAAGTGAAGCTCAGGTCTGGTGCAGTGGCTCACACCTGTAATCCCAGCACTTTGGGAGACCGAGGCGAGTGGATCACGAGGTCAGGAGTTAGAGACCAGCCTGGCCAATATGGTGAAACCCCGTCTCTACTAAAAAATAGAAAAAATTAGGCAGACATAGTGGTGTGCACCTGTAGTCCCAGCTACTCAGGAGGCTGAGGCAGGAGAATCGCTTGAACCTGGAAGGCGGAAGTTGCAGTGAGCCAAGATCGTGCCACTGCACTCCAGCCTGGGCGACAGAGTGAGACTCCATCTCAAAATAATAATAATAATAATAATAATAAAAGAAGTGAAGCTCAGTCTCGTGGGACTGCATCTCCAACCTGTGTCATCTGAAGCTATCTCCAGGTCTCCAGGTAGATTGTGCAGAATTGAATTGAATTGGAGGACACCTATGTGATGTCCCTGCAGAACTGATTGCTTGCTTTTTGTGCAGAGAAACTCTCACACATTTGGTCACAGAAGTCTTCTGTGTTGATTTTTGTGGTGTGAGAGCCGAGAAAAAAGTTTGTTTTTTTTCCATTCAATGGTGTCAGATAAATGGAATTTGCTAGAACAATCCTGGCTCATAGACACTAACTCTGGACTGGGCTTTGCTTATCCAGTAGAATTAAAACCAGAACAGGAGATATTGCCCAAATTTGGAAGTCAATCATCATTTCTTCTGGCCAAGGAACACACAGTACAGTCCTTATGTCCAGCAATGGGCAGAGAGATATCCGCCTTAGAGTAACAGTCTGATAGAGAAGTGGAACAAGCAATTAAACATTGGTTGTCTAGGCATCCCTGGTGCTCCTGAAGGGTCTTGGAGAAGGGGACTATTTTTCCCCCTTGTCAACCACTCCAGAAACAACTGAGGCTTCTCCCCCACGGAAGACTGGCATGGATGCACCTACAGACAGCTTTTCTGGAAAAATTCAGGGTGACTGCATCCCCATAAATGAAGCACCCTCCAGATTCAGGCTTGCATGAGAGATAGAGTCACAATTCCTCTCTACTTAGAACATCAACATTTCTGCAGATGAAAAGAGGTTCCTGTCTGTTCTGAATAGCCAAAACACTGTGTCAGGATTGTGTCTGGGAGGTGGATCATTTTACTGCTGGTCTGGCAGGGGAGTTGAAGTGGCTCCCACCTTTCCCCCTGATAAAACCTCAGTGTCTTTCACTGAGAGCTCCCCCAGCCACCTCTGTCAAGGCTGGGACTTTTGCCCACTTTTGGGTATTGAATTTACCCACCTGCTTTAGCCACAACCAGTTTCTACCCAAGCACACCTCCTCTACTGACCTGAAGCCTGAACTATTCAACCCAGTAAATAAAATACTGGGGAAATAAATAAATAAATAAATAAATAAATGCACGGCATGAGGGAACAAGGTAATCTTTAAGAGACCTCTGTCATTCCAACCCCATAGGAGACAATGAACTTGCTCAAACACTGAGCACATTGCTACTACAACCAGTATCTGAGAAAGCCATCATATGAAGAATCTCTATAACCAAGGAACTCATACAGAGTCTTCACCTCTGAAAGCACCAAGAGCTGAATTAGGCTACAATAAACTATAAACATTAAAGTCACATCCTTAGGGGGGAAAAAGAAATTTTTAAAATGCACAGTCAAATAAAAAATAAATTCAAGAAGAATTAGAAGAATTAACCTACCCAAATGTGAAGAAACTGGAAAAACAATTCTGGTAGTATGACAAAACGGGGTAATATTACACCCTCAAAATATCACACTAGCTCTCTAGCAATGGATCCAAACCAAGATAAAATCTTTCAAATACCAGATAAGGTATTTAACAGGTTGATTATTAAGCTATTCAGGGAATTACGAAAGGTCTTAGAAAGTCTTAACAATAGAACAAGCAGAAGAAAGAATTTCAGAGCTTGAAGACAAGGTTTTTGAATTAACCCAATCAGACAAAAATAAAGCAAAAAAGAATCAAAATAAATGAACAAAGTGTTCGAGAAATGTAGGATCACTTAAAACACCCAGACCTAAGAATATCTGAAGTTCCTGGGGGAGAAGAGAAAGCAAAAAGTTTGCAAAACTTATTTGAGGGAATAATTGAAAACTTCCCTGGCCTTGTTAGGTGATGGGAACAAGCCCCCCAAAATCTGGCCATAAACTGACCCCAAAACTGGCCATAAACAAAATCTCTACAGCACTGTGACATGTTCATGATGGCCATAACGCCCATACTGGAAGGTTGTGGGTTTACCGGGATGGGGGCAAGGAACACCTGGTCTACCCAGGGCGGAAAACTGCTTAAAGGCATTCTTAAGCCACAAACAGTAGCATGAGCAATCTGTGCCTTAAGGACATGCTCCTGCTGCAGTTAACTAGCCCAACCTATTCCTTTAATTTGGCCCATCCCTTCATTTCCCATAAGGGATACTTTTAGTTAACTTAATAGCTATAGAAACAATGCTAATGACTGGCTTGTTGTTAATAAATACGTGGGTAAATCTCCATTTGAGGATCTCAGTTCTGAAGGCTGTGAGACTTCTGATTTCCCACTTCACACCTCTATATTTCTGTGCCTATGTCTTTAATTCCTCTAGCGCCACTGGGTTAGGGTCTCCCCGACCGAGCTGGTCTCAGCAAGTGGCATCAATCGTGGGGGCTGGAATCCAGGTTGAAGGGTTGCTGGAGTGACAGTTGGAGAACTTGGAACTATCTGGAAGACACCTGAGTATTCTTAAAGCAATCCCCATGGTGAGTAAGAAGGGGAGCTCGGAACATCAGGGTAATAATGGGACAAGTGTGGAGTCTGGTATGTTCCAGGTTGGAACTTTCTCACACTGATGATGAGGAGGAACGAGAGTATAGCGAAGTAACAGAAAAGGTTACAGAGCATGTTTATTTGCCAGCTAAAGCTAAAGCGGCAAAGGAGGAAGATGTTAATCCCTACCCTTCTGCACCCCCTCATTATTATTTTGAAGAAAAAGACCCTCCAGTTCTTTCTTTTCTGGAGGACACTGGGCGAAAAGTAGTTGCCTCAGTGACTGTTTGAGCAGCGCCTCACGCGACCACTCTTGGTTCTATTCAGGCAGGAATTCAGCAAGCTAAGCGAGAGGGTGATTTAGAGGCTTGGCAGTTCCCTGTTAGAATACATCCCCCAGATCAACAGGGAAATATTAGAGCTACATTTGAGCTTTTTCCTTTTAAATTTGGGAAAGCACATTTAGTTGATTATATCAAGGCCTGTGATGGTATTGGAGGTAATCTTCATAAAGCTACTTTGTTGGCACAGGCAGTGGCAGGACTGAGAGTGGATAAAGGAAATACTCCATTTCCTGGAGCTTGTTTTAACTGTGGGAAGCATGGTCATACTAAAAAAGAATGTAGAAAAAAATCAGTGAGTCAGGCCACCAGATAGGGGAAAAAAGAAAACTGCTGAGCCTGAAATATGTCCAAAATGTAAAAAGAAAACATTGGGTTAATCAGTGTCACTCTAAGTTTGATAAAGAAGGGAACCCAATTTCGGGAAATGCCATGAGGGGCCTGTCCCAGGCCCCATTCTAAACTGGGGTATTCCCAGCTCAGGCCATTCCCTAACCCCTGTACAATGTCTGTCCCCTGCCACAGCCGGTAGTGCCACAGTAGATTTATGCTGCACAAAAGCTGTGAGTCTTCTGCCTGGGGAACACCCACAAAAGTCCCAACAAGAGTCTGTGGACTTTTGCCAGCAGGGACAATAGGATTACTTTTAGGAAAGTCTAGTTTAAGTTTAAAAGGGGTACAAATACATACAGAAGTCATTGATTCAGATTACAATGGGGAAATTCAAATTGTTATATCTACTTCTGTTCCCTGGAAAACAGAGCCAGGAGAGCACATAGCACAGCTCCTGATTGTGCCGTATGTGGGAATGGGAAAAAGTGAAATTAAATGAACAGGAGGATTGGAAGCACAAATAAACAAGGCAAAGTAGCTTATTGGGCAAATCAAATCACTGATAAATGTCCTCCCTGTGAAATAACCATTCAGGGAAAGAAATTTAAAGGTTTGGTAGATACAGGAGCAGACATTTCAATCATTTCTCTACAGCACTGGCCATCTGTGTGGCCAATTCAACCCACTCAATTTAACATAGATGGAGTTGGTAAAGCCCCTGAAGTATATCAAAGTAGTTATATTTTGCATTGCGAAGGGCACGATGGACAACCTGGGACTATTCAACCAATTATAACTTCTGTCCCTATAAATTTATGGGGAGGAGATTTATTACAACAATAGGGAGCACAAGTTCTAATTCCAGAACAATTATACAGCCCTCAAAGTCAACATACAATGCATGAAATGGGGTATGTCCCTGGTATGGGACTAGAAAAAATTTGCAAGTTTTGAAAGAACCGCTTCAAATGGAAAGAAAAAATTCCCGCCAAAGATTAGGATATCATTTCTGATAGTGGCCATTGTTAAGCCTCCAGAACCTTTACCTTAAAAATGGTTAAGAGATAAGCCAATTTGGATAGAACAATGGCCGCTAAGAGAAACTGGATGCTTTAGAGAAATTAGTTACTGAACAATTAGAAAATGGGCACAAAGCTCCAACATTTTCCCCTTGGAATTCTCCAGTTTTCTTAATTAAGAAAAAATCAGGTAAATGGAGAATGTTAACTGACTTAAGAGCCATCAATTCAGTTATACAACCTATGGGAGCATTACAGCCAGGATTGCCTTCTCCTGCTATAATTCCAAAAAATTGGCCTTTAATAGTCATAGATTTAAAAGATTATTTCTTTACTATCCCCTTAGCTGAGCAAGACTGTGAATGGTTTGCATTTACAATTCCTGTGGTAAACAACCTGCAACCTGCTAAGCATTTTCATTGTTTACAGATGGGTCTAGTAATGGTAAAGTTTCTTATTCTGGATCAAAAGGTAAAGGTTTCCAGACGCCCTATACTTCAGCTCAAAAAGTGGAGCTTGTAGATGTAATTGAGGTCATTATTAACTTTAAATTTTTTGAGCCTGCCCAAAGGCCAGATGTTATCAGCAGCTGAATAGCATCTACAGAAACCAGCTGCAAAGACAGAAGCAGAACAACTGATTTGTTGGAGAGATCTGATAACAAAAAGTTGGGAAATAGGTAAAATAATAACTTGGGGTAGAGGTTATGCTTGTGTTCCTCCAGGCCAAAATCAACAGCCGATTTGGATACTATCAAGACACCTGAAATCTTATCACAAGCCAGATGCCGAGGAAGAGATGCCAGGAGGATCCCAAGGACCCCCTGGTTGCAGCCACGTCAAGAGTGATGCTAAGGAGGACCCCAACTGTCAGAAGCAACACCCGTCGAACACAGTCACCCACCTGGGGACAGATCAAGAAGCTGTCACAGATGGTGGAAGAAAAGCTGAGGAAAGCAGGACAACCAGTCACAATGAGTAATTTAATGGTAGCTATGATAGCAGTTATCACCACTGCCATGGGTATTCCTTAAACAAGGGCTGACACAGAGAACAATTATACTTATTGGGCATATTTATCAATCCTGGCTGGTAATAATGCCTGGATATAATCACTCTATGACACAGTTACATATGCTTTCTGATCTCAGTGTTTACCATAATAAATCTGCTCCTAAAATTGAGGCATACCACCTTCAAAAACCTATTTGTAAACAAAATAGAACCTGGCCAGAAATAATGAACGTACTTGTTTGGGAAGATTGCACTGCAGAACAGGCAGAGATGCTGCACAACAATTCCTATGGAATCATTATTAATTGGTCCCCTAAGGGGATGTTTAGCTTAAATTGCTCTTCTCAGTCTGTGTGCCATGGCCACACTATGTTCAGATGGTCTGAACAAAATGGTCAGATGGTAGAAATGATAAAAAGTATGACAAAAATTCCTATTATCTGGAACCATGGCGGTATAGTGGCACCTCAACCTCAAATGATATGGCTCGTTGTAGGAGCTTAACATAAGGATTTGTGGAAACTATTAATAGTTCTTAATAAGATCAAAATTTGGAAAAGAATAAACAAGCATCTAGAAAGACACTCTACAGACTTTTTTGGATATAGGAAAATTAAAAGAACAAATATTTAAAGCATCCCAGACACACCTGACCTTAATGCCAAGAACTGGAGTGCTTAAAGGAGCTGCAGACAGATTAACAGCTAGTAACCCATTAAAATGGATAAAAAACCCTTGGAAGCTCTATGATTTCAGTGATAATTGTGTTTTTAATCTGTGTTGTTTGTCTTTGTATAGTCTGCAGATGTGGATCCTGACTCCTACGAGCTCACAATGACAAAGCTGCCCTTGCTTTTATCACTTTGCAAATCAAACAAGGGGGACAAGTTGGGAACAAGCCCCCCAAAATCTGGCCATAAACTGGCCCCAAAACTGGCCATAAACAAAATATCTGCAGCACTGTGACATGTTCATGATGGCCATAATGCCCACACTGGAAGGTTGTGGGTGTAGTGGAATGAGGGCCAGGAACACCTGGCCTGCCCAGGGCGGAAAACCACTTAAAGGCATTCTTAAGCCACAAACAATAGCATGAGTGATCTTTGCCTTAAGGACATGCCCCTACTGCAGTTAACTAGCCTAACCTATTCCTTTAATTCGGCCCATCCCTTCGTTTCCCATAAGGGATACTTTTAGTTAATTTAATATCTATAGAAACAATGCTAATGTCTGGCTTGCTGTTAATAAATACTTGGGTAAATCTCTGTTTGAGGCTGTCAGCTCTGAAGGCAGTGAGACCCCTGATTTCCCACTTCACACCTCTATATTTCTGTGTGTGTGTCTTTAATTCCTCTAGTGCCACTGGGTTAGGGTCTCCCCAACCAAGCTGGTCTCAGCAGTTAGGGATTTAGATATCCAAATACAAAAAGCTCAAAGAACTCCTGGGAGATTCATCACAAAAGGATTTCACCAAAACATATAGCCATCAGTCTATCTAAAGTCAATATGAAGAAAAGAATTCTGAGAACAGTGAGAAAAAAGCACCAGGTAAACTATAAAGGAAAACCTATCAGACTAACAGCAATCTTCTCACCAGAAACCTTACAAGCCAGAAGGGAATAGGGTCCTATCATTAGCCTCCTTAAATAGAATAACTGGCAGCTAAGAATTTTGTGTCCAGCAAAACTAAGCTTCATAAATGAGGGAGAAACAAAGTCATTTTCAGACAAACAAGTGCCAAGGGAATTTATCACTACCAGCCCAGCCCTACAAGAAATGCTAAAAGGAGGTCTAAATCCTGAAACAAAAGTCAATATACATCAGAATAGAACCTCTTGAAAGCATAAAAATCACAGGCCCTATAAAACAATAACACAATGAAGAAAACAAAGTATCCAGGTAACAATTAACATAATGACTGGAACAGCCCCTCACATATCAATATTGATTTGAATGTAAGTGGCCTAAATGCTCCACTTAAAAGATACAGATTGGCAAAATGGATAAAAATTCAGAAACCGAATATCTGCTGTCTTCAAGAGACTCACCTAACATGTAAGGATTCATATAAACTCAAAGTAAAGGGGTGGAAAAAAACATTCCATGCTTATATGGTCTGGCTCCATGTCCTCACTCAAGTTTCACCTTGAATTGTAATTCCCACGTGTTGGGGGAGGGACCCCAGGGGAGGTGATTAGATCATGAGGGTGGTCCCCCCATGCTGTTCTCATGATAGTGAGTGAGTTCTCACAAAATGGAATGGTTTCATAAAGGGTTTTTCCCCCTTTGCTTGGCACTTCTCTCTCCTGCTGCCTTGTGAAGAAGGATGTGTTTTCTTCCTCTTTTGCCATGATTGTAAGTTTCCTGAGGCCTCCCACACCATGCAGAACTGTAGGTCAATTAAACCTCTTTTCTTTATAAATTACCCAGTCTCAGGTATTTCTTCATAGTAGCATGAGAACAGACTAATACAGTAAAGCAGTAGTTGAATAGTGGGTTGCTGCTATAAACATACCTGAAAATGTGGAAGAAAACTTGGAACTGGGTAACAGGCAGGGGTTGGAACAGTTTGGAGGACTCAGAAGAAGTCAGGAAAATGTGGGAAAGTTTGGAACTTCCTAGAGATTTGGAGAGCTCAGAAGACAGAAATATGTGGGAAAGTTTGGAACTTCCTAGAGACTTGTTGAATGGCTTTGTCCAAAATGCTGATAGTGATATGGGCAATGAAGTTCAGGCTGAGGTGGCCTCAGTTGGAGATAAGAAACTTGTTGGGAACTAGAATAAAGGTGATTCTTGCTATGCTTTAGCAAAGAGACTAGCAGCATTTTGCTCCTGCCCTAGAGATCTGTGGAACTTTGAACTTGAGAGAGATGATTTAGGATACCAGGCAGAAGAAATTTCTAAGTGGCAAAGCATTCCAGAGGAACCAGGGAATAGAAGTTTGGAAAATGTGCAGCCTCATGAGGCAATAGAAAAAAACCCTCATTTTCTGGGGAGAAATTCAAGCTGGCTGCAGAAATTTGCATAAGTAATGAGAAGCCAAATGTTAATCACCAAGACAATGAGGAAAATGTCTCCATGGCGTGTCAGAGACCTACATGGCAGCTCCTCTCATCACAGGCCCAGATGCCTAGGGGGGAGAAATGGTTTTGGGGGCCAGGCCTAGGGCCCCCCTGCTGTGTGCAGCCTTGGGACTTTGTTCCCTGCATCCCAGCTGCTTCAGCTTTAGCCATGGCTAAAAGGGGCCAAGGTATAGCTTGGGCTGTGGCTTCAGAGGGTTCAAGCCCCAAGCCTGGGCAGCTTCCACATGGTGTTGAGCCTGTGGGTGCACAGAAGTTAAGAATTGAGGTTTGGGAACCTCTGCCCAGATTTCAGAGGATGTATGGAAATACCTGGATGTCCAGGCAGAAGTTTGCTGCAGGGGTGGAGCCCTCAGGCAGAACCTCTGCTAGGGCAGTGAGGAAGGGAAATGTGGGGTTGGATCCCCCACACAGAGTCTCCACTGGGGCACTGCCTAGTGGAGCTGTGTGAAGACAGCCATCATCTTCCAGACCCCAGAATGGTAGGTCCACCAACAGCTTGCACCATGCGCCTGGAAAAGCTGCAGGCACTCAACACCAGCTGGTGAAAGCAGCCAGCAGTGGGGGCTGTACCCTGCAAATCCACAGGGGAAGAGCTGCTCAAGGCTGTGGGCACCTCTTTTGTCATTGTGACCTGGATGTGAGGCATGGAGTAAAGTAAGATTATTTCAGAGCTGTCAGATTTAATTACTGCCTTATCAGATTTTGGACTTGCATGGGGCCTGTGACCTCTTCATTTTGGACAATTTCTCCCATTTGGAATGGGTGTATTTACCCAATGCCTGTACCTCCATCGTACCTAGGAGGTAACTAACATGCTTTTGATTTTACAGGCTCATAGGTGGAAGGGACTTGCCTTGTCTCAGATGAGACTATAAACTTGGACTTTCAGGTTAATGCTGAAATGAGTTAAGACTTTGGGGAACTGTTGGGAGGGAAAATTGTGTTTTGAAATGTGAGAAAGATGAGATTTGGGAGGGGCTAGGGGTTAAATAATATGGCCTGACTCTGTGTCCCACCCAAATCTCATCTTGAATTGTAATCCCCATGTGTTGGAAAAGGGACCTCGAGGGAGTTGATTAGATCATGGGGGCAGTCCTCCCATGCTGTTCTCATGATAATGAATGAGTTCTCATGAAATATGATGGTTTTATAAGGGGCTTTTCTCCTCGACACATCTCTCTCCTGTTGCCTTGTGAAGAAGGACATGTTTGCTTCCCCTTCTGCCATGATTGTAAATTTCCTGAGACCTCTCTAACCATGGAGAACTGTCAGTTAAAACTCTTTTCTTTATAAATTACCCAGTCTCAGGTATTTCTTCATAGCAGCATAAGAATGGACTAATACACATGCAAATGGAAACCAAAAGCAAGCAGGATTAGCTATTCTTATATCAGATAAAACAGACTGTAAAGCAAAAGCAGTAAAAAAAAAAAAAGACAAAGAAGGTCACTACGTAATGATAAAAGGATCAATTTCCAACACAAAGATATTGCGATCCTAACTTTATATGAATGTAACACTGGAGCTCCCAGATTCATAAAACATTTACCACCAGATCTAAAACATGAGATAAACAGCAATAGTGGGGAATTTCAACACTCCACTGACAGCACTACACAGACCATCAAGACAGCAAGTCAACAAAGAAACAATGGACTTAAACTACACTGTAGAACAAATGGACAAATACATCACATAAACAACTATTTACAAAACATTCTCTCCAATAACTGCAGAATATACATTCTTCTTATACATGAAGAAGATAGACTATATTACAGGCTGCAAAATAAATCTCAATAAATTTACAAATATCAAAATCATATCAAATATTTTCTCAGACCACAGTGGTATAAAACTAGAAATCAACTACAAACAGAATCATCAAAACTACAGAAATATGTAGAAATTAAACAATCTACTCCTGAATGATTTTTGGGTTAATAATAAAATCAGATGGAAATTTAAAAATTCCTTGAGACAAATGATAACAGTGACACAAGCTATCAAAACTTCTGGCAAGAAAAATCAGTGCTAAGAGCAAAGTTTATAGCACTAAATACCTACATCAAAAAGTCTAAAAGATTACAAATTGACAACCTAGTGTCACACCTCAAGGAATTAGGGAAACAAGAAAAAACTAAACCCAAAGCTAGTAGAAGAAAAGAAATAACAAAGATCAGAGCAGAACTGAATTAAATTGAAACACAAAAATACAAAAGATCAACAAAGTGAAAAAAAAGATCCTTGAAAAGATAAACAAAATTGATAGGTTGTCAGCTAGACTAACCAAGAAAAGAAGTGTCAAGATTCAAATAAACTCAATTAGAAATAAAACTGGAGACATTACAACCAACACCACAAATATGCAAAAGATCACTCAAGACTACTATGAACACCTCTATGCACATAAACTAGAAAATCTAGAGGAAACAGATAAATTCCTGGAAACACCCAACCCTCCTAGTTTAAACCAGGAATAAGTAGAAACCTTGAACAGACCAATAGCAAGCAGTGAGATTGAATCAGTAATTTAAAAAATTTCCTACAAAAAAAGTCCAGGGCCAGATGGATTCACAGCTGAATTCTACCAGACATTCAAGAATTGCTGTCAATCCTACTGAAACTACTCCAAAAGACTGAGAAATAGAGATCCTCCCTAACTCATCCTATGAAGCCAGTGTCACCCTGACACCAAAACAAGGAAAAGACATAACAAAAAATGAAAACTACAGACCAATATCCCTGATGAACATAGATGCAAAAATCCTAAACAAAATATTAGCTAACTGACTCCAACAGCCCTTAAAAAGATAATACACCATGATCAAGTGGGCTTCATTCCAGGAATGCAGGGATGGCTTAGCATACGCAAGTCAGTAAATGTGATACATCACATAACAGGATTAAAAACAAATATCATATTATATTTCAATATATGCAGAAAAAGCATTTGCTAAAATCCAGCATCCCTTTATGATAAAAACACCCAACAAACTAGGCATACAAGGGACTTTCCTCAAAATAATAAAAGCCATCTATGACAAACACACAGCCAACATCATACTGAATGGGAAAAGTTGAAAGCATTCCCCCTGAAAACTGGAGCAAGACAAGGATGCCCACTTTTACCACTTCTAATTAACATAGTACTGGAAGTCCTACCCAGAATAATCAATCAGGCAAGAGAAAGAAATAAAGGGCATCCAAATTGGAAAAGAGGAAGTCAAACTATCACTGTTCACTGATGATATGATCATATACCTAGAAGGCCCTAAATATGCCTCCAAAAGACTCCTGGATTTGATAAACAAATTCAGTAAAGTCTCAGGTTTCAAAAATCAATGTATATATATCAGTAGGACTGCTATACACAAATGACCAAGTTGAGAATCAAATTAAGAGCTCAATCTGTTTTACAAGAGCTGTAAAAAAAAAAAACCTAGGAATATACTTGATCAAGGAGGTGAAAGATCTATACAAGGAAAACTACTAAATGCTGCTGAAAGAAATCATAGATGACACAAACAAATGGCAACACATCTCATGCTTATTGGTTGGAAGAATCAATATTGTTAAAATGATCATACTGCCCAAAGCAGTCAATAGATTCAAAGCAGTTTCTATCAAAATACCAACATCGCTTTTCACATAATTTTAAGAAATCCTAAAATTCATATGGAACCAAAAAAGAGCCCAAATAGCCAAAGCAATCCTAAGCAAAAAGAACAAATCTGCAGGCATCATATTATTGAACTTCAAATTATACTACAAAGCTATAGTTACCAAAACAGCATGGTACTGGTATAAAAGTAGAATACAGACCAATGGAACATAATAGAGAACCCAGAAATAAAGCCAAAACCTAAAACCAACTGATCTTTGACAAAACATACAAAAACATGAACTTGGGAAAGGACATCCTACTTAATAAATGGTGCTTGGAAAACTGGCTAGCAACATGTATAAGAATGAAACTGGATCCCTGTCTCTCACCTTATATAAAAATCAACTCAAGATGGATCAGAGACTTAAATCTAAGACCTGAAATCATAAAAATTCCAGAAATTAATCTAGGAAAAACTCTTCTGGATGTTGGCATAGGCAAAGAATTCATAACTAAGACCCCAAAAACAGATGCAACTACAACAAACATAAATAAATGGGACCTAATTAAACTAAAAAGCGTCTGTACAGCAAAATAAATAATCATCAGACTAAACAGACAACCCAGAGAATAAGAGAAAATATTTGCAAACTATGCATCTGACAAAGGACTAATAGCCAGAAGCTACAAGGAACCTAAACAAATCAGTAAGAAAAAAACAAATAATCCCATCAAAAATCAGGCAAATAACATGAATGGACATTTCTCAAAAGAAGAAATGACCAACAAACATATGAGAAAATGTGCACTATCACTAATCATCAGAGAAATGAGAATTAAAACCATAATGGGATACCACCTTATTCCTGCAAGAATGGCCATTATTAAAAAGTCAAAAAACAATATATGTCGGTAAGGATATGGTGTAAAGGGAACACTTATATACTGTTGATGGGAATGTAAATTAATACAATTTCTATGGAAAACAGTATGGAGGTTTTTTTAAAGAACTAAAAGTAGATCTACCATTTGATCCAGCAATCCCACTACTAGTTATCTACCCAAAGGAAAAGAAGTCGTTATATCAAAAAGACATCTTCATGCATATATTTATTGCAGCACAACTTACAATTGCAAAGATATGTAACCAACCTAAGTGCCCATTGCCCAGTGAATAGCTAAAGAAAATGTGGTATATATACATCATGGAATACTACTCAACCTTAAAAAAGAACAAGATAATGTCTTTTACAGCAACTTGGATGGAGCTGGAGGCCATTATTCTAACTGAAGTAACTCAGGAATGGAAAATCAAATACCATATGCTTTCACTTATAACTGGTAGCTAAGCTAGGGATATGTAAAGGCACACAGAGTGATGTAATGGACTATGGAGACTCAAAAAGGGGAGGTGGGGCGAGAAATAAACTATGTATTGGGTACAATGTACACTACTAGGGTGATAGGTGCACTAAAATCTCAGACTTCACCACTATACAATTCATCCATGTAACCAAAAACCACTTGTACTCCACAAGCTACTGAAATTTTAAAAATATTTATAAATAATCCCAGCACTTTGGGAGGCCAAGGCAGGCAGATCACGAGGTCAGGAGGTCGAGACCATCCTGGCTAACACAGTGAAACCCCGTCTCTACTAAAAATACAAAAAAATTAGCCAGGCGTGGTGGTGGGCGCCCGTAGTCCCAGCTACTCGGGAGGCTGAGGCAGGAGAGTGGCGTGAACCCAGGAGGCAGAGCTTGCAGTGAGCCCAGAGAGTGCCACTGCACCCCGCCTGGGCAAAAGAGCGGACTCTGTCTAAAAAAAAAAAAAAAATTAAAAACAAAACAAAACGTTGGTTATCTAAAATGGGGCGGGGGGGGGGAGATAAAAACATGAAGGGCTGGCCTACACATTCATGAGTGTGTGCTCATGTTCAACAGAAAAGGTACTAAGAGTGTCCCCAATGGAAATTTCTCTTTCTGTGGATCTGGGGAAGGGGCCAGGGAAGGATGCTGGTATGACTATGCAATACTTGCCAAGAAAGGGGGAGTTTGGTATAACAACTATAATTATCTTCTTTTTTTCCCCACGTAGCCTCAGTTTATTACCCACTATGTGGTGCAGTGGTCCTAGGACCAGGGCTGCAACTACAAGTGCTGGAAGCAGGGATGATTCCCAAACAAGAAATTGTAACTGCTTTTAAAACTTATGTCAGAATTCCCAAGTGCCTAATGGGGATGGATTGTGCCTGTTCCCCATCTGACAAAATTGGAGCTAAGAGTGAATGCAGCTACATTTATTGGTGGTAAAAAATAGCCCACTAATCCTTCACCTGTGCAACTTTACCCTGTCTGAAGGGGAGTGAACTGATGGGAGGCACTTGGTAGACTAATGTTGTTGCCTGCAATCTAGACCAGCACAGTGGCTGAACTTAACATCCTTCCAAAGGTGAAAAAGCAACTAAGATCCTTGGCATCTCCAAAGTGCTATTTTTTGTATGCTAATGAGATTACTGATGGCTAGCAACCCATAGGTAGCTTAAAAATGGGAGCTAATCACTTTAAAGACCAAGACAGGATTAGACAGTTTGGATTTTCAGCCCCACTCCACAACCTCCAAGAAGGAGGGAGGGGCTGAAGTTTAAGTGGATCACCAGTGGCCAATGATTTAATCAATCATGCCTACATAACGAAGCCATCAAACCCCAAAAGGACAAGGTTCTGGAGCTTCTGGATAACTAAGCATGCGGAGGTTCCTGGAGGTTGGGGTACCTGGAGAGGGCATTGATCCCTATGCCCCTTCCTGTATGCCTTGATCCATGCATCTCTTCATCTGTATCCTTTGTAGTATTTTTATAATAAACCAGTAAACATAAGTGTTTCCCTGCGTTCTGTGAGCCACTCTAGCAAATTAATAGAATCTGAGGAGGGAACCCCTATTGCCAGTCAGTCAGAAGCACAGGTAAAACAACCTGGGGCTTGTGATTGGCATCAGAAATAGGTGGCTGTGTGTGTGTGTGTGTGTGTGTGTGTGTGTGTGTCTGTATGTGACAGAGTCTCGCCCTATCAGCCAGACTGGAGTGCAGTGGTGCAATCTCAGCTCACTGCAAGCTCCACCTCCCAGGCTCAAGCGATTCTCCAGTCTCAGCCTCCAAAGTGGCTGGTACTACAGGTGCATGCTACCACACATGGCTTATTTTTGTATTTTTAGTAGAGACAGGGTTTCACCATGTTGGGCAGGCTGGTCTCGAACTCCTGACCTTGGGTGATCCATCTACCTCGGCCT
The DNA here is from genome assembly GCF_029289425.2 of Pan paniscus. Classification (NCBI taxonomy): domain Eukaryota; kingdom Metazoa; phylum Chordata; class Mammalia; order Primates; family Hominidae; genus Pan; species Pan paniscus. The sequence goes on from NC_073260.2 coordinate 45,688,498, forward strand.
CTGAATGTGCCAGGATTACAGGCATAAGCCACCGCACCTGGCCAGAAGTAGGTGGCAGTTTTGTGGGAATGAGCCCTCAACCTGTGGGATCTGATGCTATCTCCAGGCAGATATGCCACAACTTAATTGGAGGTGGTGTCCCTGCAGAATTGATGGAATGCTTGCTGTTGTGGAGAAATCCCCAGGCATCTGGTATCAGAGCCTGTTGTGAGCATGTAGTGGAAAAAACTGAGCTTGGCTTTTTGTCTATAGCCTCATTAGTATTGATATTTTAGCACTATTAAGTCTCCCAGTTCATGAACAAAGGATGTCCTTCCATTTATTTAGGTCTTCTTTAATTTCTTCCAGTAATAATTTATAACTTTTAGTATACAAGTCTTTCCTATCCTTGATTATGTTTATTCCTAGATATCTTATTATTTTGATGCAATTGTAAATGAAATTATTTTCTTAATTTCATTTCCAGATTATTTGTTTCTGGTGCATACAAACAACATTTATTTTTGCAAGATTTTGTTCCCTGAGGCTTTGCTGTATTTATTAGCTCTAGTAAATTTTGTGTGGCTTCTTTAGTGTTGTCTATAGATGCGACCATGTCAGCTGCAAATAGAGGAAGTTTTACTTTTTCCTTTCTAATTTGCATGCCTTTTATTTCTTTTTCCTGCTTAGTTGCTATGGCTAGAAATTCCAGTGCTATATTCAATAGCACTGGTGAAAGCAGGCATTCTTATCTTATTCCTGATCTTAGAGCAAAGCTTTCTGTCTTTCATCTTGACTATGATGGTAGCTATTGGATCTTTATAAATCCCTTATTATGTTAGGGAATTTCCCTTCTATTCCTAGTTTTCTGAATATTTTCACCATGAAAGAATGTTGAGCTTTTTTCCCAAATGCTTTTTCTGCATCAACTGAGATAATCGTTTGACTTTTTTCCTTCACTTTATTAATGTAGTATATTGCACTGATTGGTTTTCTTTTATCTTTTTTCTTTTTTTTTTTTTTCGATATGGAGTCTCGCTCTGTCACCCAGGCTGGAGTGCTGTGGCGCAATCTCTGCTTACTGCAATCTCTGCCTCCTGGGTTCAAGCGATTCTCCTGCCTCAGCCTCCTAAGTAGCTGGGATTACAGGTGCCTGCCACCATGCCCGGCTTATTTTTGTATTTTTAGTAGAGATAGGGTTTCACATGTTGGCCAGGCTCATCATGAACTCCTGACCTCAGGTGATCTGCCCGCCTCGGTCTTCCAAAGTGCTAGGATTACAGGCATAAGCCACCGTGCCCACCAGTTTTCTTATTTTGAACCACTCTCGCATTCCTGGGAATATGGGCATTTTAATAATATTGAGCCTTCTGACTTATGAACATGCTATATCTATTTATTTAAGTCTTCAATTCTTTCAGCAATATTTTATAATTTACAGTGTACATATTTTGCATAAACTTTGTTAAATTTCTAAGTATTTCATATTTTTGATGCTTTTGAAAATGTTAATTTCATTTTCAATTTCCAAATATTCATTGCAAATATATAGAAAGACAAGAAATTTTTGTACATTAACTTTATATGCCTTTATATGGTTATATTCCTTTGGGTATATATCCAGTAATAGGATTGCTGGGTCTAAAGGTAGTTCTGTTTTTAGGTCTTTGAGGAATCATCGCACTGTCTTCCACAATGGTTGAATTAATTTACACTCCCACCAACAGTGTATAAGCATTCCTTTTTCTCCACAATCTCCCTAGCATCTGTTATTTTCTGACTTTTTAATAACAGCCATTCTGACTGGTATGAGATGGTATCTTATTTGGTTTTGATGTGCATTTCTCTAATGATCAGTGATGTTGAGCTTTTTTTCATAAGGTTGTTGACCACATGTATATCTTCTTTTCAAAAGTGTCTGTTCATGTCCTTTTCCCATTTTTTAATAGGGTTGTTTGGTTTTTATCGTAAATTTGCTCAAGTTTCTTATAGATGCTGGATACGAGACCTTTGTCAGGTGCATAGTTTGCAAATTTTTTCTCCCATCCTGTAGGTTGCCTGTTTACTCTGTTGATAGTTTCTTTTGCTGTGCAGAAGCTCTTTAGTTTAATTAGATCCCATTTGTCTATTTTTTGTTTTGTTGCAATTGCTTTTGGCATCTTCGTCATGAAATCTTTGCCCATTTTATGTCCAAAATGCTATTGCCTAGGTTGTCTTCCAGAGAGTTTGTAGGTTTGTATTTTACACTTAAGTCTTTAATCCATATTGAGTTAATTTTTGTGTATGGTGTAAGGAAGGGGTCAGTATCAATCTTCTGGATATGGCTAGCCAGTTTTCCCAGCACCATTTATTAAACAGGGAGTCCTCTCCCCATTACTTGTTTTTGTCAGGTTTTTGTCAGGTTTGTCAAAGATCAGATAGTTGTAGGTGTGTGGCCTTATTTGTGCATTCTCTATTCTGTTCCACAGTCTATGCATGTTTTTGTACCAGTGCTATGCTGTTTTGGTTACTATAGGCTTGTAGTTTTAAGTTCCATTTTTAGGTCTTTGAGGAATTACCTTTGAGGAATAGTTTTAAGTTGAGAAGCATAATGCTTCCAGTTTTGTTCTTTTTGCTTAGGATTGCCTTGGCTCTTTGGGCTCTTTTTTTGTTCCATATGAATTTTAAAATAGTTTTTCTTAGTCCTGTGAAGAACTAAGTTTTCTTTTTATTGTTGTGTCTCTGTCAGGTTTTGGTATAAGCATGATGATGGCCTCATAGAATGAGTTAGGGAGGTGTCCCTCCTCCTCAGTTTTTCAGAATAGTTTCAGCGGGAATGGTACCAGCTCTTCTTTGTATATCTGGTAGAACTCAGCTGTGAATTTGTCTGATTCTAGGGTTTTGTTTGTTTGTTTGTTTGTTTGTTTTTTGGTTGGTAGGCTATTTATTACTGACTCAATTTCAGAGCTTGTTATGGGTCTGTTCAGGGATTCAATTTCTTCCTGGTTCAGTCTTGGGAGCGTGTATTTGTCCAGGAATTTATCCATTTCTTCTAGATATTATGTGCATAGAGGTGTTCATAATATTCTCTGATGGTTGTTTGTATTTCTATGGGGTCAGTGGTGACATCCCCCTTGTCATTTCCAATTGTGTTTTGTTTGGATTTTCTCTCTTTTTTTCTTTGTTAGTTTAGCTAGTGATCTATTATATTATTTTTTTCAAAAAAAACCAGCTCCTGGATTAGTTGATCTTTTGAATGCTTTTTCATGTCTCAATCTCCTTCAGTTCAGCTCTGATTTTGGTTATTTCTTGTCTCCTACTAGCTTTGGGATTGATTTGCTCTTGGTTTTCAAGTTATTTTAGTCATGTTGTTAGGTGTTACCTTGAGATCTTTCTAACCTTTCTATGGGAGCATTCAGTGCTATAAATTTCCCTCTTAACACTGCCTTGGCTGTGTCCCAGAGATTCTGGTATGTTGTATCTTTGTTCTCATTAGTTTCAAAGAACTTCTGATTTCTACCTTAATTTCATTATCTACCCAAAGGTCCTTCAAGAGCAGGTTATTGAATTTCCATGTAATTGTATGGTTTTGAGTGAATTTCTTAGTCTTGATTTCTAATTTGATTGTGCTATATTTAAGAGGCTGTTTGTTATCATTTCAGCTCTTTTGTATTTACTGAAGGGTGCTTTACTTCCAAGTATGTGATCAATTTTAGAGTATGTGCCATGTGGCAAAGAAATGTATGTATATTCTGTTGTTTTGGGTGTAGTCCAACTCTGCAGTTTTAAGTGTGGCCATTTCCTCTATGAATTCAATTCTCGGATGGATTTAAGAGTTCTTGATTTTCCATTTGTTCACCTTTCTTCATTGTGGGGACAGGAGTGATGACTTCCAGGTTTCTTACTTATTAGAACAGAAATTGAAAATCTTTGATGTCATCTTTTCTTAATTGATTGGCTCTAGTTTTTAGAAGTTTTAGGTTTACAGAAAAATTGAGCAGAAAATACAGAGAGTTCTCCTACACCTCATCCTCCCCCAAACACACACAGTTTCCCCCATTACTAACATCTTGCACTGGTGTTGTAAATGTATTATAATTGATGAGCCAATGATACATTATTATTAACTAAAGTTCATAGTTTATATTAGGGTTCACTCTTCGGTTTTACATTCTGCGGGTTTTGAAAATTGTATAATGACATGTATCCACCATTACAGTATAATATAGAACAGTCTCACTGTTTTAAACATTCTCTGTGCTTCACGTATTTATCCCTCCCTCTCTCCCTCCCCCCGGTTACTACTAATCTTTTTACTGCCTCCATAGTTTTGTTTTTTCCAAGATGTCATATAGTTGAAATCACACAGTATGCAACATTTTCAGATTGGCTTCTTTCACTTAGCAACATACGTAAATGTTTCCTCCATGTATTTTTGCAGCTTAATCACTTATTTCTTTTTAGTGCTGAATAATATTTTATTGTATGGACATACCACAGTTTGTTCATTCACCTATTGAAAAATATTGATTTATTTCAGTTTAGGGCACTTATGGATAAACCACTATAAACATTTGTGTGCAGGATTTTGCATGGACCTAAGTTTTCCGTTCATTTGAGTAAATACCAAGGGAATTACCTGAGGATTGTATTGCAGGAGGATGTTTAGCTTTGTAAGAAACTGCCAGATTTTCTTCCAAAGTGGCTGTACCATTTTGCACTCCCACCAGCAACGAATGAGAGTTCCTGTTGATCTGCTCACCTGCATTTGGTGTTGTCTTTACCTTCATTTTGCCTCCACTCTTTTCTGACTTGCATAGATTCTGAGAAGAAGTCAGCTGTTTTTCTTATCTTTGTACTTCTGTATACAATGCTTCTTTTTTCTCTTAGATTTTTCCTGTTACAATTGCTTTTCAGCAATATGAATATGATATGCAGAGACTCTGGATATGTTTTGAAGTTAGAGGCAAGAGAATATTGGTGATGGATGAGATGTGAAGTCAATGAAGAAAGGGATCAAAGATATTTCCAGAGTTTGGGTTTGAGTGATTGGAAGAATGGGGTACAATTTGCTGAGAACAGGGAGACAGTTCTTGCAGGCCATGGGAACTGAAGTTTGGTTGATTCAGAGATGAAGAAGACACATCCTTTTGGGCTTTTCCAGAAGCCAACCTGTGGACAAGCATTACAAGTGCAAGTAGCTTATTTGAGGCATAATTCCAGGAAATACCAAAAGGGGAGTAGGGTCATGAAAGAGGGAAGGGCAGGCAGAGAAGTAGAAGGTACATTTTTAAGAAACATACCACTGTAGGCAACTGCAGCTTAATCCCACTAGAGATCCCCATGACCCAATGTAGAATATGCTCCTCAGAGATATTCGACCCAAGGGACAAGGAAAATGCAGTATTTGTCCAGTTGGATGTAGGCTGAGGATATAGGCAGAGACTGGATGGTGGGCCAGAGGACAGTCACAAATCAGCAGCTCTCTAACTGGGGGTTGCCAAATTGAAGAGTAAAGAGAATATTGGTGACACCTCCTATTGGTTTGCTGTTTGCCTAGAATCTGCTCCACCATCTGATTTAACCCTCAGCAAGCCAGGGTGGCTCTCTCCTGAGGCCTTTATAGCCATTCATTAAGCCCCCTGCCCCACTCCCCGCTGGCATGTGGACAGAGGTTTACATTCATCCATTCATCATTACATTCCATCCTCTCCATAAATCTGGGAGTTGACATCCATTTCATCTACATTTTATAGAAGGAAATGAGGCTCAGAAAGCTGCAATGACCTATCTAAGGTCACACAACAAGGAAGTTGGAGCCAAGATTGAAACCCACTCCTGCAGGACACCAAAGTCTTTTCCCCCTGCAGTCCCCAGCTCACTCCCCACCCAGGAACCCATTCCCTGAGTGTTGGAGTGAGGTTTAGAGAGGCTGCGGCTCCTATTCACTATTCATCACCATGTCTTATGAATTAGAAACAACGTTCATGAGGTCATTTCCATGGGGCTCTGGGGTTGGCTGTGTAAATATTTGGCCTTCGGGGCTCTTCTCGGCCAAGCTCCTCAGGGTGCTGACGTTAAACACACTCCTTCAGGAAAAATGCAGTTGGTTTCAGGAAGCCCCTAGAGTCGGGCGCTCAGAGGGCGTCTGCTCAGGCTAATGTTTGACAACACAAAGCCCATTTTTCCTATGACTTTTTCTCATTTAAGACAAGAAAGATTGCCTTCCACTCGTCAACACACATACTCACCAGTCATTAATACACAGGCATTTAAAAACATTGGTGATCAGAAAGGTCTGTGTTTTCTCATTTCTTTACAGAGTAGGGAAGTTTGAGAGAGAGAGAGAGCAGGAGTGTGCAGGGAAAGAGAGAGAGAGAAGATATAAGAGAGGGAGAGAGGGAGAGGGAGGGAGCGAAGAAATAACCTTAGTATACACCAACAGCAGCTTTGTTAAAGGCTGTTCTTTCCATGCACACAATGCTGCACTCATTTGAATCCATGCTGTAGATCCATGTGTAAATATCTACCGTATATCTGCAAGCAGGTTTCAGAGCAGCCCGAGAAGCACGCCTCGGTGCTATAAATCAGTGCAGTGGCTATGCACAGGAACTACTCGGGAGGCGCAGCTGTCAGAAGCTGCAATTTCCTCTGGGTGATGGAATTTCAGGTGGTTTTAGCTTTATTTGGTGATGAGATAGCCAGCGTGTTCGTTTCCTGAGCTGCCGTCACAAACCACCACAAACTTGGTGTCTTAAAAAAATAGAAATTTATTCTCACAGTTCTGGAGCCTGCAAATCTGGAATTAAGGTGTCAGCAGGGCCGCACTCACTCTGAAGGCTCCAGGGGAAGATCCTTCATGCCTCTTCCAGCTTCTGGTGGTGACCTGCAATCTTGGAGTTCCTTGGCTTATGGCTGCAGCACTTCATCTCTGCCTCTGTGGTCACATGGCCTTTTCCCCCTGTGGATCTGTGTCTATGTCTCTCCTCCTGTAAGAATATGTCATGTTGGATTAGGACCCACTCTGCTTTAGTACGGCTTCTTAACAAATTACCTGTGTAACAGTCTTATTTCCAAATAAGGTCACATCCTGAGGTCCTGGGGGTCAGCACTTCAGTATAAATTTGGTGGGGGGTTCATTCAACTCATAACTGAGTGCTATTCAACTCATAACACCCAGTGTTGAAAAAAATGGGGTGCCCATTACTTGGGGGACTGAGCCCCTGTGTTTCTGGCCAATCACAGCCACAGACCCAGTGCCGTGGGACGCCCCCATGGGCCTGTGTCCTGACTGCAGAGCAGCTCCACAGCCTGTTCTGATGGTGATGAGCCTTAGGAAGAAGGGTCTGGACCCCAGGGAAGGAGAAGCTGATCACACCCAGGGACAGGCTGGATGCTTGGCAAGACCGGGCCAAGGACACCAAGTGAAGCATCTGCATTCTGGTCAGGACTTCCCCACTATTAACTGGGAGCCTCCGGGTGCATTTTCCCGGTGTACTGGGAGGGGTAGAGAGAGGACAGGACACCCAGAATGAACTGATGGGACAGGGAGGACACGCTGAGAATATTAAATCAGAATGTTTTATCATGAATCCCTTGTTCATTCTGAGAGCAGATGTGGAGGACGAGATCGGGGAGTCTTCCCTATGGCCACAGTAGAGAGGCCTCTGGCTAGACCCTAGAGGAAAAGCAAAGCCATCCTGTCTGGCCAGGATCTGTGGGAAAAAGAGAGAGTGAGGCCAGCAGGCAGGGAGGAAGGTGAGCCGGGCTGTGTATCTCAGGGTGGGCTCCTGGGCTGTTAGCACACGAAGGGAAGTAAAATAATAAGCTCCTCAATTATTTTCAATAATAGTGAAGTCTTAGGAATGATGATGTATAACACACATATAAGGGGTAAAGAATACTAAGAAATGCCCATCTATGCCCCATCACTTAGCTTAAGAAATAGAAATGCCCGTGGGCATCCCTTCAATCTAGAGGTAACCACCACCCTAATTCTGTGTTAACAATTCCCTTGTTTGTTCAGATTTCATCTCACCGTGTGTGTCTGCATCCCTAAATGCTGCAGTGTGTAATTTTGCATACTTTCAGACTTGATAAAAATGGAACCATGTGATATATATTTTTTGTGACTGGCCTCTTCATTCAACATCATGTTCTTAAGATTCACACATGGCTAAGTATGTAACTGTAATTAATTTGTCCTCAATGTGTTGTTTTTGTTGTATGAATTCACACAATTTGTCCACTCTACTGCCAAAGGCTGCCTCACTCCTTTGCTACTCTGAACAAAGTTCCTGGGAGCATTTTTGTGCCTGTCTCTGGGTACATATGTGTGGGGATTCACCCAGGAGTGGAATTGCTGGGTTTAGGGCAGGCATCTGTTAGCTCTGCTAGCTGATGTCACACTGGTTTCCAAGTGCCAGGGCCAAGTCACATACCCAGTCATGGGGCAGGAGCCTGTGTTGCTCACACCCTTGCCCACCCTGGCACCCTCGGACTGTTCTGTTTCTTGGATTTTCCAGAATTCTCAAAATATTAGTTACAAACACCACAGAGTAACAAGAGAAAAGGGCAATTAAGCAATTTATAATTCAAAACAAAGAAAAACCGGAAAAGGATGTTTAAAAAATAGAAGAAATATTTAAAAGGAATAGGGTAAGGCCCCTGCCCCCTTGAAATAGTCAGTGCACTCCATGGAATGGCCCTATTGACTGATCCCATCAAGGATTCTTTCGTGAGGAAACAAGATTAACATTTGCGTTTTTTCTTTTCATAAAATCCCATGGTACAGTCTTTCTCTGGAGCCACAACTTCATTCTTTATGACTCCCACAGCTCCAACCAGATGCAGCCTGGGCCCAGGAAAGCCCTGAGCCCCAAGCCCCTAGCCCTGAGCCCCAGTTTCCCCACTGTCTGCTTGTAGCGATTCTTCTAGCTACCCCATATTGCTGAGGGAAGCTGAGTCTAAGGAAATGACAGCAACTCATGGTGGGACAGAGTTGGAACCTGAGCGACAACCCCAGAGGCTGGGAGTGTCTCTTTGTCTCAAGCTGCCACACACACACATGCATGCACACACACATGCACGCACACACACACAGGACAGAGTGGGTGACGGGGTTTGGGAATGCCAGGGCCAGAGTGAAGGCTCTGCTGTCCTTGTCCCCTGGCAGCATCCTTGAGCTCCCAGACCTTGGAGAAGTTCCCCCACCTAGGATGCCTAGGACAGTGGCTGAACAGAGCAATACTGATGACTCAAAAGGTCAGATCCTCTGTGCTCCTTGCCTGGCACCAAGGAGCCACAGCTGTCACCATCTGGTCACATGCCCCTCAAAACCCATCTGTGCAGTGGATAATCCCTTGCTTCTAAGGGACATGCTGAACCTGGAGTGAGGCTGTGGGAATCGTGGCTGGGCTGGGCAATGGGTAAGCCCTGGGACTGGCTGCAGGATGTGGCCCCATGACCCCCACAGGGACCCGGGCTCCTCCCATGGCACACTGTGCTGGCTCCACAAATAGCGGTAAAATAAGAAACCACACATGCTGTGCAGGGTGAGGAGGCACAGGCAGAGGAGGGCCCAGAAAGAGGAGTTAGTGGGGGATGTGGACATGAGGACCAGGGGTCTGCAGGGGTTCTCACACCTGTGAGAGCTCAGTGGGAGGGTGTAGGAGGGGCCGGGCACCTCAGAGTATCACATGGGTCTGGCAAGGTGAGCACGGGAGGTGGTCAGCAGCTGCTGTGTTGGAAGAGCTCCCAGCACCCCCGTGGTCAGAGCCAGCACCGTACCCTGGGAGAGCCCAGCAATCCTTGGGCTCTCACGTAGGTCCAGGACTCTGGCTCTGTGAAGCAGTTGTTGCCCAGGCTGGCCAGAGCCGGGCACCGTGCCACCCACTTCTGCCTGCTAGAGCTCACCCCAGCCTCTGGGAGGTCAGAGGGCAGACCCAGCACAGCAGAGGTGGCCTGGGTGGTGTCACAGCTGGTCTCAATCCCCAGCTCGGCCCTTCCCTGGGACCTTGGAGAAACCATGTCCCTTTGGTGCCCCAGTATTGCGATCTGCAGAGTGTGGTCACACCACCCTCTCTTCTGAGCCTGCTGAGTGCAGATGGGACCTTGCCAGGCAGGCAGCAGTCAGAAGGGTTGGCTAGGCTGCCCTCCTTATGCCAGGGTCTTCTCAGGTCTCACAGGACCCCGTAGCCCAGTCCCGAGGACTTGTATGATTCACAGAGGGCCTGAGGCAGGGTGTATCCTCAGTCTGAGTCAGGAGGCTCGCTGGCCGTGGGTTGCGAGGTCTCAGGCCAACTACTGCCCCCAGGACCTGACCTGCCAAGTGCAGCCACCCCAACCTGCCCAGCCCTGCTGCAGATACTTCTTTCTCATCTGTTAACACTACTTTGGCATTGTCCAGGATTCTGAGCTGAAAGAGTTCATGCAACTTGCCCAAAATTCCCAGCTTGCAAACTGGATCCTCTCCATGCAGTGTCGACCTACATGGGTCTTGACCCGTTGATGCATAAGTTCTCAAAGAAGGAGGCACACAGGGAACGTCATGGGAGATGGTGTGTCTTCCCACTCTCAGATCAAGCCAGGCATATTGATCATGTGCCTGGAGTGCCAGCTGCCCCAGGAACTAGCCTTTCCCACCCAGTGGGGCCAGGCCCTGCCCGAGCTGCCCTCCCCTCCACCTTCCAGACCAGCTCCCTGGAGGAACCTCCTGAACACCCCTACCTGGGGCCCATTAGCCCTGCTTACCCCTTCGGTAGGACTCTTGGTTCCTGGAAGGGGGTGGCCTTCCTAGTGTCAACGAGCAAGGGAAAGGCAGAGCCTTCAGGGAAGAAGAGAGGTTCCCAGGAAAGGCTAACACCTCAGGCTGGGAGAGAAGGAGGGGACCTCCCCTTTGTCCAGGAGTCTAGCTGAACCTTCTAGGTACTAAATACTCTAAAGCAAGGGCTTCTCTTCTCATAATGAGACACTGAGCTCTTCAGAGCTGCTCCTCCTCCAAGATACCAACAAGCTGTTGAAATCAGACCTGTGTGTGTCCTGGGAATTTATGTGCCCTGCCAGGTACGTAAATGAGAGGGGTGAGGAGGAAGCAGAGGAGAGAAGGCATCTGGCCATTCCGAGTGCTGGGGGCCATCAGGTGAAGGGGTCACCTGCAGAAGGGGTGATGGCCCTGACTGCTGACTCCCTGGGGACTCCCTGTGGCAGGCACCTTCTAGAGACCTCACATACCTGCTCAGTTAAATCTCACCAGGAGCTCGGTGCAGAAACAGGCTCAGAAAGTACACATGGCAAAGCTGGAGCTGGCTGCAGCCTTCTGACCTTGGTCTGGCACCTTCCTCCTTGTGACCTTTCCCACATCACCCCCTGCCTCTCCCCTGGCCGATGAAGATGAAAAGCGGAAGTGTGCTTTTCAAAAAGCCCCACCCCAGCACTGTTTTCTGGGTGACTTTCATGGGTTCCCTGGGCCTCCCATTCCTAACACGTTCCTAACCCCAACCTCCTAACTGCTTATCCTCACCCGCGTGAAGTCATAAACTGTGGAGGCTGCTTAGGTATTTATTTTAGTTAGTAAAAATGTCTTGGACTTTGCCAAGAGCCATTTGACTTTAATTGGAAACTTTTGAGGCATTAAAAATGCACCGAAGTTTAAGACGTGTCTGAAGACTCTGGAATCATCGATCATGTGAGCGATGCTTGGACCAGGTGGAGCGAAGGCAACCTTTTAGCAAATCCACCTCCCTTAATGGACTCATTTATAACTCTCTGCAACATTGGGCAGCGTCTCTTCCTTAGAACTCTACTAGTGCCAGCCAACAGGGTTAAAAGCAGCCAACATCTGGTAACTGTAAACGGGGAACCCAGAAATAACAAAACATGACATAAACAAAAGGCAGCACAGGGAGGGGCAATACGGACACCCCCATGCTGTCGTCAAGGAAGATATTTCCTCTAAAATGTGCAGGAGGCTAGAGGAGAGGCACCATCTGCAGCCCATCCTAGAAATGTCAGCCATCAGCTTTGTTTATGGAGGATGTGCTGGATGCCAGGCCTGGTCAGGAAGCCTCCAGGCCAGGGCCAACTGCTCTGGCCCCACCTCCAGGCATATTCCCACTAGCCTCTCAGACTCCACTGCGTGCAAGGCCTTGCTCATGTTCTTCCCTGTGCCTGGAGCATTCTCCTTCCCTCCCCTCATCTGTGCTGTCTCACTATGGCTGCATAACACATTACCCTAAAACCTAGCAACTGAGAACAACAAACACTTATAACTGCACAGTTCCTGTGAATCTGGAAGGCAGGAGCACCTTTGCTGGGTGGCTCTGGCTTAGTTCTATTGTGAGGATGCAGGTAAGCTGTTAGCCAGGGCTGTGGTCTCATCTGAAGGCCTGACTGAGACTGGAGGATCTGCTTCTGATCCTTGTGACTTGGATCAGAGCTTGGACTCACTCCCATGGCTGTTGGCTGGAGGCCTCAGCTTCTCACCATGTGGACCTCTCCACAGGCTTCTGAGAGGGCTTACAACATGGAGACTAACCTCCCCTAGAGTGTGTGATCTCAGAAAGAGAGTCAAGATGGAAGGCACGCAGTCTTTTATAACCTAATTTTGGAAGTGATATGCCATCACCTCTGCCATATGCTGTTGTGTATTGGTTTGAAAACATCCATCAAAGCTGAGTGCAGTGGCTCATGCCTGTAATCCCAGAACTTTGGGAGGCCATGGTGGGTGGGATGCTTGAGTCCAGGGGTTCAAGACCAGAGTGGGCAACATGGCAAAACCCTGTCTTTACAAAAAAATTAGAAATCAGCGAGTATGATGGTACATGCCTGTAGTCCTAGCTACTAGGGAGACTGAGGTGGGAGGATCACTTGAACCCAGGAGGTTGAGGCTGCAGTGAGCTGTAATCACACCACTGCACTCTAGCCTGGGTGACAGAGTGAGACCTTGTCTCAAAAATTAAAAAAAAGAAAATATCCATCAAAATGCAGAATATGAATTTATTTGAAAATAGTGTATTTGGAGATGTAATTAGTTAAGGTGAGGTCATACTGGATTAGGCTGGGTCCTAAATTCAATGAGTGGCATTCTAACAGAAAGGCTGCGTGAGGACACAGATACCCAGAGGACACACTGAGAGGGCTGTGTGAGGATGGAGGCAGAGACTGGAGTGATGCCTCTAGGAGCAAAGGAATGCCAAGGATTGCTGACAGCTGGGAGAGAAACATGGAAAGGATTCTCTGTCAGAGCACCTAGAAGGAAACAACCTGACCAACACACTGATCCTGGCCTGGCCCCAGAACTGTGAGAAAATAACTTCTTGTGGTTTTAAGCCACCCAGTTTATGGTACTTTGTCATGGCAGCCCTAAGAGACTCAAACACATTGTTCACACACAACCCTGGTCCATGTAGAAGGGACTGCAAGGCTGTGCGTAATAGGAGGTGGGACACCTGGCTGCCTACTGCAATGCCTAAGGGACTCGATTCAGACTTCAGGCCTCAGCGACTGCAGCTTCCTCCAGGAGGCATGCCCTGACCCCAGGCTTCCTGGTGCCCTAGGCAGGCTTCTGGGACATCCGGGACTCCTTGGTAGCACACTTCCACTTGGGGTTGTTTCCACTGCCTTTCCACCCTCTTAGGCCAAAGTCAAGGGAGTTCTGTCTGGCTGGCCACCTTCTTGCTCCTATCCCTGGAGACAAAGCACATGCTGGCATACAAGAGGTGCTCCATAAATGCATGACGAGTAGGTGGATGTGCTGTCCAGCTGCTACTCCTAGCACCCCTCCATCGTCAACAATCCTTTCCCCACTTTACAGATGAAGAAACGGAGGCTGCCGAGCTGGTAGGACCACCCTCACCCCCTCATAAGGTCACACAGCAAGTAGGCGGCAGAGCTGGGATTCAAACCCACATCTTTCTAGCTCCAAGTCTTGGGCTTTTCCCACTGCACCAACATGACCTCACAGACAGCTGTCAGTGCAGAGTGAGGGCTTCAGAAATGAGTGTCGTCCCTGAGGAAAGGCATCTGTCTCACAGGGCAGCTCTGGAGAGAGACCCAGTTCTCATGGAGCAGGAGCAGCTGAGATGTGAACCCTTCTCCCTGAGAATCCACCACTAATTACCACAGCCATCCCCTGCTGACCTGGGCCCTGCTGCACTGTCTGGGCCAACTGGGGCTCAGGACACCTTCTTTTGCTCCCCTGAGGATGGTGGAGACCCAGCCAGAACAAGAATAGCTCAGGAGTGATGACAAGGAAATACATGGCTCAGGAGTGATGACAAGGAAATACACACAGAGGCTAAAAGGGGTCAGTGCTCACCCGGGCTGCAAGAGCAGCAGAGAATGGTTATATCCCTATGGCCCACTCTTACATGCATGCTCACTCATAATCATATGGGTGGATGCATGAGCAGTCTCTATTTCCCAGCCTCCTGTGCAGGTTGGTATGGCCAATGGCATCACAGCAGAAATTCCACATGGGACTTCATGGAAGTGATGTAAATAGAAGATGGTGAGCCCTTCTTTGCCACTTGTACTACTTCCTGCTTGCTGGAATGGCAGCTGTGATGGCTGGTGCTCAAGCAGCCATCTTTGACCACCAGATGGAAGCAGTGGATTGAGGAAGGCTGAGCAGAAAGACAGAAGGACTGGGGTCCTTCATTCCTACCTCTGCATCTTTTATATGAAAGAGAAATAAATTTTGATCTCTCTTAAGCTACTATAACTTTGGATTTTCTGTTCATGATAGTCAAACCTAATACCAATGTGTGGAGGAGATTGTGTCTTCTCTGCCTTTAGTTGAGGTTCTACCATGATAACTTTCAGATAGAGAACACTTGAGGGCCACTGAAATGAACCCGGGGATTAGTGGTTCTGATGCCTCTCATTCAGCCCGTTGGGGCTGGGAGCAGGGTGGGCTGTTGAATGTCGGCTGTGTCTGGAGGCTCCTGCACACACCAGCAGCCTCCCTCCACCTCTTCATTCCCAGGACTCAGTCTCTTTTTCTGCGCCCAGGGACAGGGAGCTTGCATGTATTGAGCACCAACTGTGTGACAGGCAAGGTGGTAGGTCTTATGTCAGTTGTCTCGCGTAGCTCTCACCATTATGCCCTGAGACAGTGGTGGAGTCTACAGAATAAGAAGCCGAGGGTCAGAGATGTCACTCGCAGCCTGTGTTCTCGATGAGCATGTGCTGCGGTGGCCGGAACCTTGCCTGGCACCAGTGGGGATGTGCAAAGGCCCTGGGGGAAAAGGCAGAGATGCTGGCTCCAGACTCGGACAGGATGTGATGGTCACCCTCCCTCTTGGTCCTGGAGCCGCATTCCCCCTGTGGGTGCCTCTGCAAGGTCACGGGATAGCAGTCTCCCACCCCACCTGGCAGCCTCCCACACACCAGGCTCTCTCTGACTGGACGGCTGAGGTCACGTGCTCAAAGCCAACTATAACTATCGATTTGGCTGTTTGTCCTTTCAGCTCTCCTAGTTTTCCCTTGTGCAGTTTGAGGCTCTGTTGTTTAGTTAGGACCATTATGTCTTCCTGGTGGATTGAGCTTTTTCTCATGATATAATGCCTCCCTTTGTCGCTAGTAATTTTCTTAGCTCTGAAGTCTACTTTATCTGATATTTATATAAACATTTCTACTGTAAAACAATTAGCATTTGCATCCTATTATCTTTTCTAATCTTTTACTTTTAACCTGCCTATGTCATTAAAGTGAGGTCCTTGTAAACTACACACAATCTGTGGTGTATTTCTACCCACTTTGCCAAACTCTGATCTGGCTCTATGTCAGATGGCTCTGAGGCCATCGTGACCGCCAGGGCAATGCCATATGTGCTGACCAAGGACTAGGCCCCAGGGTCAGCCCCACCTAAACCACCTGGACCCTGAGAGAAGGAGACCTGTGAGCCTCCAAAGAAAAACAGAAGATGGCAGGATGGAGGGCAAGCAGCAGAAACAGCTGCCATTGCCCTGTCCCTTCATCCACCAGGCGCATTGTAGTCTCAGACGAAGGGGCAGACAGTCTTGTCATCCTGTTCCACCTCTATGCTTCTGCTCTGAGGTCAGGGGTGGGTTATAGAAGGCTCCTCAGAGGGGCTGTTTCCCAGCCTTCTGCCTTCCCACACATCCAGGTTCCAGCATGCCTTGGGACCTGGCAGCTGCGATTGTGTCTGACAACACCCCAGCTCTGTGCTCACAGAGCCAAGAGCCAGGTAGAGTCAGAGGAGGCAGACCCAATTGAGGGCACCTGGGATTGTGCACCTGTGCCAAATTATCAGATAGGTGCAGCAGGAGAGCCAGAATTCTGGGAAGGGGCAAGTCAGGGAGCTCTGTGCCCTTTAGAAAGGCCTGTGGGGCAGGGGCGTCTTTGTCAGGAGGGAGGGGGGCTTCATTCCAGTAATGAGGGAGCTAGAGCACTCAGCACCCGGTCGGCAGGATCTCCTCCTCACAAAGCTGGGTGCTACCCAGACCCCTTCACATCCTGAACCTGCACAGTCTTCCCGCTGCCAGGTACTTCCCAGGTGCAGATACGGAGCTGAAGGAGGGTGCCCATGGGCGCACCACTGCTCAGGGCAGGCAAGGACTCAAGGGAGGGCTGTCTGGCCCCAGAGCTTAGGCTCTGCCGGGAAACTGGGTGTGTGTTCTCCCAAGAGGAACAAAAACATTCAGCCATTTTTACAGGGGGTGTGGGCAGGGGTTGAATCCCCTCACAGTCACAAGCCAGCTTGAAAGCATGGCCAGGTCCTCTTCTCCCTTGCACCCATCTCCTCACCTGCTGGGTGCAGGAGTATTTCCTCCCTCCTGGGGCTGTGGAAGGTGGAGTGCCCAGGTGGCATGCCCTGGGGCTGTGGGAGGTGGCAGGCCTGGGAACCCTATGGTGGACTCACAGCCAGGAATGAGGCCTGCATGGGCAGGAGGAAGCCATTTTGCCTCTGCTGGGTCCGAATGGACATTGCCTCCTCTAACTCTCTCCTTTCTGTCTCCCTGCTGGGTCCAGCTCCATCCCAGAAGGCACAGGAGGGCCCCCTGTATTTCAGGAGCTCTCCTGGCTTCTGCAGAGGTTTCTGAGGGGCATCAGCAAGACAGCTGTACTCTGGGGACTGGGAAAGATTTGGACTCAGAACTCAGAACAATGCTGCTGGGGCCTCTGCCCTTAGCTCTGACTGCCAAAGATCCAGTGGAAAGGGAAGGGGGAGAGAGGATGAGGCCAAGTCATCAGAAGGAACAAGGAAGCTCTGTACATCCTTATGAGGACTAATCTCCAAGACAGAGCAGCAAGTTAAAAAATCCCAAGGCACAACATCTGTGCACCTAGACAGTATTTGTTTAAAATGGAAGCATATATGGATCAAATGTTTATGCATAGAGAAAACCTGGAAGGACATGCAGGAACTAGGCGGGATGGGGTGGCTGGGACTGAATAGGGAGGGAAGGGATTTTCCCATGCACCCTTTTCTACCTATTGAATTTTGAATCATGGAAAAGAGATACCTGCTTTTAAAAAGAAAATAAATCATATTTGAAACATAAAGTTTCCATGTTTTGTTTTGTTTTTTGTTGTAAGCCAGCTTTGATTAACATCTCGGTGGTTTAATTTTCCAACCTGTTTGGAATTTGATCCAGATGAAATTAGATGGTTTAGCCACACTGCAAGTCTAACTCTGAGAAAGTCTTCCTGCATCGCTTGCCTTTTGGTGTCTTCAATTTTAGTGGGTGGGTAACCTCTGTGAAATTCTAGGCTTAGACTTTTTTTTTTTTTTTTTTTTTTGAGACAGAGTCTCGCTCTTTCACCCAGGCTGGAGTGCAGTGGCACAATCTCGGCTCACTGCAAGCTCTGCCTCCTGGGTTCACGCCATTCTCCTGCCTCAGCCTCTCGAGTAGCTGGGACTATGGGCACCCACCACCACGCCTGGCTAATTTTTTGTATTTTTAGTAGACATGGGGTTTCACCGTGTTAACCAGGATGGTCTCGATCTCCTGACCTCGTGATCCGCCCACCTTGGCCTCCCAAAGTGCTGGCATTACAGGCGTGAGCCACCGCACCTGGCCTAGGCTTAGACTTTTATATGGCATGGTAGTTATTGCATGGCTATGAATTCTCTGGGTTTTCTGATAGCACTAATTGGTTTCTTAAAAGTGAGGTAGTTGGTTTTTACACAAAGAATGTCACTGTGCGATATCCCATCATTTCATGGCATTGGAGACCAGCAGTGAAGCCTTCAGTACTTACCTGTCTGAAAGACAGCAGAGCTCTGCAGCCAGGCTGCCTGGCCTCTGACCTGGCTCCACCACCTACAGGCGAATCACTCGGACTCCCTGGCCATCAGTTGTCACCTATGTAATGAGAATACTCATGATATCACCCTCAGAGGGCCACCAACAGTCAAAAAAGAGAAAGGCCTATTCCACACAAGAAATGAAAGAAAAAATAGGTAAACTGGATTTCATTAAAATTAAATACCTTTATGCACCAAATTACTCTATCAAGAAAGTGAAGACAGTCCCCAGAATGGAAGAAAATACTTGTAAGTCAATGTCTGATAAGAGTCTAGGGTCCATAATAAATAAAGAACTCTTGCTAGGTGGGGTGACACATGCCTGTAATCCCAGCTACTCAGAAGACTGAGGTGGGAGAATTACTTGAGTGCAGGAGTTTGAGACCAGCCTGAGCAATGTAGCAAGATCCCATCTTAAATTTTTTTAAGTTTTAAATTTAAAAAAGAACTCTTACCATTTAACAGCAAAAAGACAAACAACTCAATTACAGAATGGAGGAAAAGACTTGAATAGACATGTCTGAAGAAGATATTCAAATGGCCAACAAGCACATGAAGATGGCTGACACCATTAGTCATAAGGAAAATGCAAATCCAAACTATGAAGAAATACTACTTCACACCCACTAGTATGGCTAAAATTAAGAAAAAGAAACAGAAAATAATAAGTGTTGGTGAGGATGTGGAGAAACTGGAACTCTCTCATACATTGCTGCTAGAATGTAAAATGAATGGTACAGCTGATGTGAAAAAACAGCATGGCAGTTCCTCAAAATTTAAAAGTAGAATTACTCTTCGACCCAGCAATTTTACTTCTGGATATATTCCCAAAAGAATTAAAAATGGTGTTCAACAAAAACTTGTAGATGGATGTTCGTAGCACAGCATTCAGAATGATGTGGAATGCTTCCCAAGTAGTGGGAACAACCCAAATGTCCATCAACGGATGAATGGATAAATAAAATGTGGTAATGCAGGCAATGGAGTGTTATCCAGCCATAAAAATGAACAAAGTATTGATATATACCACAACACTGATGAACCTCAAAAATATCATGCTAAGTGAAAGACATAAGACACAAAAAGCCACAGTAGAGCCTATTCTGGACATTTCACGTAAACGGAGTCATGCAATAGAGACAGGGAGGCAACTAGCTGTTGCTAGGGATAGGGGAGGAGAGAACAGGGAGTGACTGCTTAAAGGGGACAGGGTTTCCTTTTAAAGGTGACGAAAATGTTATAGAAATCAGTATTGGTAGGCCAGGTGTAGTGGCTCACACCTGTAATCCCAGCACTTTGGGAGGCCAAGGCAGGCAGATCACCTGAGATCAGGAGTTTGAGACCAGCCTGGCCAACACAGTGAAACCCCGTCTCTACTAAAAACACAAAAATTAGCTGGGTGTGGTAACAGTTACCTGTAATCCCAGCAACTCAGGAGGCTGAGGTAGGAGAACTGCTCAAACCTGGGAGGTAGAGGTTGCAGTGAGCTGAGATCGCAGCTTTGCACTCCAGCCTGGGCAACAGAGCAAAACTCTGTCTCAAAAAAAAAAAAAAAAAAATGTATATTGATGACAGTGGTACAACATTGGGAATGCACTAAATGTAACTGATGGTAAATTTTATGTTATGTGTATTTTGCCAAAATAAAAGAATATAAAAATCCTTAAAGTCTATTCCTCCTAGCCAAAAAATGAAAAAGGGTAGCCTAATAGCAGAAAACTAGCAATACCCACCCTACTCCAGCCAAAGATGAAGGGAAACCTGTACCCACCTTGCCCTTGTGGTTTCAGCAGGTCTGAACAGGAAGTCAACCTTCCATTCTCTGCTTAGTATTACTCTGGGTGATATTGAGTGCTGTTCATCTTCCATCCTCTGCCCAGCAGAAGCAGGCGGCACCCCAGTTCTCCTGCCAGTGGCGTTAGTGTGATCCAGTGGCAAGCTAAGCCTCCATCACCTCCAGCATCAGTAAGACTGAGCAAAGTGATATAAGTCAGGGCTCCTGGTGTCAGTGAGGCCCAGAGGGGAATTGAGTTTGCATCCCTCCCTGCAGCAACAAAACAGTGTGAGCCAGCCCTCCTCTTCCCCTCCCTGGTATCAGTGGGGCCCAGCAGGAGGGTGATCTTACATCTCCATTAAGAGACAGTACAGTGATACTTCAGCCAAGAAGGTATCAGCAGGGTCAAAGGGAAAGCTAAACACTCACACCCACTTGCCCGTTGTATTATATAGATACAAGGGACTTCCAGATTAAAAGAAGAAAAAAAGGAAGATTAAATAGAATCAAGAGTTTCATAATATAATCACCATTCATCAACAATGAGATGTGTTAGATGTGGAATGATCTGAAGAGATGAATACTGAAGCCAGTATTATGCTGATACCAAGACCAAACAACAAATACAGTACTAAAAAAGACAACTACAGACCAATATCTCTCATGAAATCAGAGGCAAAAATCCTCAACAAAATATAAGCAAATCAAACCCGGCAATGTGAAACAAAAAATTATACACCGTAACCAAGTGGGATCTATTCCATGAATGCAAGGTTGGTTCAATATTTTAAAAACAATCAATGTAATTCACCATATCAGCAGGTTAAAGGAGAAAAATCATTGTACAAAATGATCGTATCAATTGACGCAAAAAAAGCATTTGACAAAATTCAACACCCATTCACGAAACAGACTTCAGCAAATTAGGAATAGAGGGGGAACTCTCACAACTTCATAAAGAGTATGTACAAAAAAAATCTACATTTAACATCTTACTTAAATGGTGAAAGACTGAATGCCCGCCCTCCGAGTTTGGGAAAAGGGAAACACTGTCCACTCCCACTACTCTTATTCCACATATAGTGAAGTTCTAGTCATGGCAATAAGACCAGGGGAAAAAGCACTTGTGCTGTAAAGGAAGACACAAAACTATACTTATATGTAGGTGACATGGTTATTTGTGTAGATAATCTAAAGGAATCTACAAAAAGATTTCTAGAACTAATAAATGAGTTCAGCAAGGTTGCAGGATACCAGAGCAACATACAAAAATCTATTGCATTTCTAGCAATGAACATGTGAAAATCGAAATTAAAAACAATACCATTTACACTCACTCCAGAGAAAACAGAATACTTAGGTGAAATGTAGCATGTACAGAATCTGAAATGTTTATAGTTACAAAATGTTGACAAAAAAAATTAAAGACCTAAATAAATGGAGAGCCATACTGTGTTCACAAATTGGAAGACTCAGCCTCGTAAAGATGTCAGTTCTCCCAAACTGATCTATAAGTTTGATGCAATCCTTATGAAAATCCTGACATGGTTTTTGGTAGACATAGACAAAGTTTTTCTAAAATGTATATGGAAAAGCACAGAGCCGTGGGTAGCTAAAGCACTGTAGACAAAGAGGAGGAATAAAGTATGGGGAATCGCCACACTCAGCCTTAAGGCTTACTCCACAGCTACAGTGACAGAGACCATGTGTTGCTGGTGGAGGGACAGACACACAGATCCATGGAACAGAACAGAGATCCCACAAAGAGGCCCACATGAGCATGCTCAATTGGTTTTTTTATAAAGGTGCAAAAACAATTCAATGGAGGACGAATAACTTTTTCAACAAACGGTGCTGGAGCAATTCCACATCCATAGACAAAACAATGAACCTGGACCTAAACCTCATACCTTTTACAAACATTGGCTCCAATGGATTACTGAACTAAATGTAAAACATAAAACTAAAAGAAAAACTTTTTTTGAATAGGTGGAAATATTTATTATCTAGGCAAGGCAAAGGGCGACACCAAAAAATGATTCATAAGAGCCTAATTGATAAATTGGACCCCATCAAGTCAAAATCTTTTGCTCTATCAAAGACTCTGTTAAGAGGATGAAAAGGCAAGCCAATAACTGGAAGAAAATATTTATAAACCACATATAAAAAAAGACCAGTACCTCAAAGATAGAAAGAACTCTCAATACTCAACCAAAAAAATCCCAACAAACCAATTAGAAAATGGAAAAAAAAATACAAGAACAGCCATGTCACTGAGGATACTCCATTAGCAAACAAGTACATGAAAAGATGTTCAATGTCTTTAGCCATCAGGGAAATGCAAATTAAAACCACAATGGAGTGTTATCTACACACCCATCAGAATGGCTAAAATAAAAAATAGTGGCAATGCCAAATGCTGGCAAGGATATGAAGAAACAGGGGCACTCATACTTTCCTGGTGAAAATTTAAAATGGTACAGCCACTCTGGAAAATACTTTGGCAATTCCTTGTAAACTTAAAAATAGAGTTACTAAAAGACCTAGCAGTTGTACTCTTGTCGATTTATCCTAGAAATGGAGACTCACACAGAAACCTGGACGTGAATGCTCATATCAGCTTTTTGAAACATTTTAATTTTTTTTTTTTTTAGACAGTCTCCCTCTGTCACCAGGCTGGAGTGCAGTGGCATGATCTCAGCTCACTGCAATCTCTGCCTCCTGGGTTCAAATGATTCCCCTGCCTCAGCCTCCCAAGTAGCTATGACTACAGGCGCGCACCACCACGCCCAGCTAATTTGTGTGTGTGTGTGTGTTTTAGTAGAGATGGGGTTTTACCACATTGGCCAAGATGGTCTCGATCTCCTGACCTTGTGATCCGCCCGCCTTGGCCTCCCAAAGTGCTGGGATTACAGGCATATTAGCTTTATTTGTAATAGCTGAAAGCTGGAAACAGCTCAGATAGTCTTCAGTGGGCGGAGCTAACCTGTGGTATGTTCATACCATGGGGCACCCCTCAGCAACCAAAAGGAAGGAAGTTATGATGTACACAAAATTGTGGATGAGTCTCTAAACAATTATGCTGAGTCAGGGAAAAAAAGCCAACCAGGAAAGGTTATATGCTATATAAATCCATGTCTATGATAGTCTAGAAATGACAAAATTATTGAAATGGAGAACAAATTAGTTGTTGCCAGGGTCAGGGACAGGGTGAGAAGGAAGGAAGTGGATGTGACTATGAAAGTTTAACATGAGGGATCCTTGGGATGATGAAAGTGTTCCATGTCTGGGCTGTGTCAATGTCAGTATCCTGGCTGTGACACTGTACTGCAGTTGTTTTTCAAGATGTTACCATCGGAAGAAGCAGGGTAAAAAGGTACGAGGATCTCTCTTATCATTTATTACAACTGCATGTGAATTTACACTTAACTCTAGATAGAAAATGTAATTTAAGATAATCAGCAATGTAACAAAATGATGCTTCCCACTCACCACGGCAGAGCCCACACTGTTGGAGCAGGGGACCACACCCAACTCTGGAAACCTTTCTCTTTGTCTCAACCTCCTGGGACTCCCCTCCATAGTACCAATCCCTGACCCCAGAACCAATGAAGTCCAACTAGAAAATTGTGACATTATCTCAAAAAACTGCCTGTTACCAGGTCAGCCCCAGGAACGCAGCTGAACCTCCTTTGAAAACCCATGCCTTTGAAAAAGCAGTGCCCATAAACCCGGGACAAATGGACTTTGAGGGGATGTGTGCTGAAAAGGAGGCTTTGCCCGCCACGGCTCCATTCCTCATGGGGAAGGCACTTGGACCTAAAGGCACTTGGGCCATTCACAAGTTCTTGGCTCCGCCTGGGTCTGCTCATAGATCTCCTCTCATGGAGGAAGTTGCCAGGAACACCCGCAAGGGGAAAGAAGTTGCTGTGATGGAATGGAGACAGACAGTCTGGGGCCCACGTTGCACCCCACCTGGGCAGCCCCTGCGCCACCCGCTTCCCTGCAGCCACAAACCGAGGTTTGTCCCAGTCACCAGCCAGGATTATTCTGCAAAAAGCCCTGATCCCTCAGAATATTGTCTGTTGGGGTGCTGGCATTCTGGAATGTCACCTTGGGAAGAGAATAGCCAGGGAAGCTGGGAAGTTGCCACCAAGAAAAATGTCAGGGAGTTGGGTAAAAGATCTCTTCCCGGAAACTGCAAGAAATTGACCTCTGGCCTTGCTCACCCTGGGGACAGACAGCTCATGCACCTCCATCATGCCCTTCAGGCCACAGCGCTGGTTATGGCTTGTTTCCATTTGTGTATTTTTCATTCAACAAGTATGGGGTGAGCTTTGGGGCAGTGAAAACCCCTTAGTGTTGAGTCACAAAGAACTGGGTTCCTGTGCTCTCTGGGTAACTTCAGAGCTGCCTCCTTGGGTAAGATGCGCTCCCTACAAGTCACATTCACCGTCTGTGAAAAGCAGGTAATAGGTCCCCTGTTTTCTTGCCTATTACTTGTTTTCATGTGATGACTAGAAGTAATCTGTGAGAGGCACTGGTGTGTTGGGGTTCTTCAGAGAAACAGAACCAAGAGAATATTCCTCTGTCCACACCATATATATAGTGTGGTAGTGTGGGGTGTTTTTTTGTTTTTGTTTTGCTTCGGGGGGTTTTTCTTGAGACAAGGCCTCAGTCTGTCACCCAGGCTGGAGTTCAGTGGTACTATTTTGGCTCACTGCAGCCTCAACCTCCCAGTCTCAGGTGATCCTCCCACCTCAGCCTCCCAAGTAGCTGGGATTACAGGCACATGCCACCATGCCAAGCTAATTTTTTGTATTTTTTTGTAGAGATGGGGTCTCACTATGCTGCCCAGGCTGGTCTTGAATTCCTGAGCTCAAGACATCTGCCTGCTTCGGCCTCCCAAAGTACTGGGATTACACCTCAAAACCACTCCTGGCCAGTGGTATTGTGGTTTTAGTTTGCATTTCCCTGATGGCTAACTATACACACACACACATAACACACACACACACAACACACACACACACACACACTGAGATATATAAACATATATCGAATCTCTATGTCCTCTCTCTTTCTCAGATATATATATATGAGAAGGCATTTGCAATGCATTATGAAGCATTGGCTTGTGTGTTTACGGAGGGGTTGAAGTCCTGCAGTGTGGTGTCTGCAGGCTGGAGACCCAGGAAAGCGGTGCTGTAATTCCAGTTTGAGTGCAGACACCTGAGAAGCAGGGGAGCTAAGAGTGTAGGTCCCAGTTTAAGGTCAGAATACTAAAGTCACAGCACGAACAGGCAGGCAGGAAGAAAAGGGGCAGATCCCTGCTTCCTCTGCCTTTTTGCTCTATTTGGGCCCTAGAGGGATTGGGTGAGACCCACCACACTGGGGAGGGCCACCTGTTTTGCTCAGTCCACCAATTCAAGTGCCGATTTCATCCAGAAAGGCCCTCACAGACACACCCAGAAATCATGTGTAACCAGCTAGGTGGACACCCTGTGGCTCAGACAAGTTGACACATAAAATTAACCATCATAACTGGATACTGTGCATTCATCAACACATCCTTCATCAACTGTGGTGGTTGGTTGTTGGGAACATTTGGTCTTGGCCTCCCCACATTCACTCCTGCCTCTTGCATCCATGTCTTTGGCACTTGGGGAGTGTTCCTCCTCCCTCCTCCGCACTTGGTCTATGGAGCAGGGATTAGGCTCTACCACCGATGGGAAACATGTGACCAGGCCTAGCCAATCAACATGGTGTGGTCCCCACCCTTACCCCCACAGGGCTCAGAAGTGGCCCTGCCTCACTGGGGAGGTTGGCATAGAGTCTTGCAGCTCTGTGCAGGGCTGGAGTCAGGAAAGGGTGATGCCAGAACTGCTCATGGCTGCCTGTGACCACTAGGACAGGCCTGTCTGATATTAGAATCAAAAATCATTAAGTGGAGCCCAGAAATTGAACAGGACTCAGGATCCTGGTAAGATCACTGGGACTCCTGTATCCAGTCACACCTGAGGCCAGTTGACCTGGAACTGTTTCACAAACGACCCACTGGAGTCCAGCACCTGCTTAAACAGTGAGGCTGAGGCTCTGTCACTTGGGTCCACCAAGGAGAAAATGATGGGTAAGAATTTATCACTTGCCCTGAGTTGCTAACATCCCAGAGCCATTAAAGAAAACAAATTGACGCTCTCCCTCTCCCTCTCCCTCTCCCTCTCCCTCTCCCCTCTTTCCACGGTCTCCCTCTGATGCCAAGCGGAAGCTGGACTGTACTGCTGCCATCTCAGCTCACTGCAACCTCCCTGCCTGATTCTCCTGCCTCAGCCTGCCGAGTGCCTGCGATTGCAGGCACGCGCCACCACGCCTGACTGGTTTTCGTATTTTTTGGGTGGAGACGGGGTTTCGCTGTGTTGGCAGGGCTGGTCTCCAGCTCCTGACCGCGAGTGATCCGCCAGCCTCGGCCTCCCGAGGTGCCGGGATTGCAGACGGAGTCTCCTTCACTCAGTGCTCAATGGTGCCCAGGCTGGAGTGCAGTGGCGTGATCTCGGCTCGCTACAACATCCACCTCCCAGCAGCCTGCCTTGGCCTCCCAAAGTGCCGAGATTGCAGCCTCTGCCCGGCCACCACTCCGTCTGGGAAGTGAGGAGCGTCTCTGCCTGGCCGCCCATCGTCTGGGATGTGAGGAGCCCCTCTGCCTGGCTGCCCAGTCTGGAAAGTGAGGAGCGTCTCTGCCCGGCCGCCATCCCATCTAGGAAGTGAGGAGCGCCTCTTCCCAACCGCCATCCCATCTAGGAAGTGAGGAGCATCTCTGCCCGGCCGCCCATCGTCTGAGATGTGGGGAGCGCCTCTGCCCTGTCGCCCCATCCGGGATGTGAGGAGCGTCTCTGCCCGGCCGCCCCGTCTGAGAAGTGAGGAGACCCTCTGCCTGGCAACCACCCTGTCTGAGAAGTGAGGAGCCCCTCCGCCCAGCAGCCACCCTGTCTGAGAAGTGAGGAGCCCCTCCGCCCGGCAGCCACCCCATCTGGGAAGTGAGGAGCGTCTCCGCCCGGCAGCCACCCGTCCAGGAGGGAGGTGGGGGGGTCAGCCCCCCGCCTGGCCAGCCGCCCCGTCCGGGAGGGAGGTGGGGGGGTCAGCCCCCCGCCCGGCCAGCTGCCCCATCTGGGAGGTGAGGGGCGCCTCTGCCCGGCCGCCCCTACTGGGAAGTGAGGAGCCCCTCTGCCCAGCCAGCCGCCCCGTCCGGGAGGGAGGTGGGGGGGTCAGCCCCCCACCCGGCCAGCCGCCCCGTCCCGGAGGTGAGGGGCGCCTCTGCCCGGCCACCACCCTGTCTGGGAGGTGTACCCAACAGCTCATTGAGAACGGGCCATGATGACAATGGCGGTTTTGTGGAATAGAAAGGGGGGAAAGGTGGGGAAAAGATTGAGAAATCGGATGGTTGCCGTGTCTGTGTAGAAAGAGGTAGACGTGGGAGACTTTTCATTTTGTTCTGTACTAAGAAAAATTCTTCTGCCTTGGGATTCTGTTGATCTGTGACCTTACCCCCAACCCTGTGCTCTCTGAAACATGTGCTGTGTCCACTCAGGGTTAAATGGATTAAGGGCCGTGCAAGATGTGCTTTGTTAAACAGACGCTTGAAGGCAGCATGCTCGTTAAGAGTCATCACCACTCCCTAATCTCAAGTACCCAGGGACACAAACACTGCGGAAGGCCGCAGGGTCCTCTGCCTAGGAAAACCAGAGACCTTTGTTCACTTGTTTATCTGCTGACCTTCCCTCCACTATTGTCCTGTGACCCTGCCAAATCCCCCTCTGCGAGAAACACCCAAGAATGATCAATAAATAAATAAATAAATAAATAAATAAATAAATAAAAACAAATTGAGAACAGTGTTGTGACCACTGTAGGGGTCAAATCTAGCCACATTGTGAGTCCTGAGGAGGAGGGATCAAGGAATGAATCTCTGAGCCCTGATAGGGATAGAATCTATGATAGGGATGGAATCTAACATTCTGGGGGTCCTAGACCCCTGTGAGAATATGATGGAGTTCTGTGCCCATGATGCAGAACAATGCACATTTGTGAGCAAACACACCCATGCACATGCACACACACACACCCTACACGTGCATGCACATGCGTGCACACACACACACATATACACACTTGCATGCATGCACACACTGTCATCCACAGCATCAGTCATCCATAAACCCAGTCTATGAACCCTCCCCTACTCGCTGCACACTGGGAACCAGGAACAGCTTCACAGATGTGGCAGTGATCAGCAGAGAGAATGGCCCCAGGGAGGCATCCCCAGGTTGGAGGGATGGAGGGGCAAATGTACAGTAACACAAAGGCCACAGTGTCAGGGAACATGTAAACAGCACCCGTAACCAACTGCAGGGTGGAACAGGCAGTGGAGTGTTCCTGCTTAGGGATGGAACCCCAGATCTGGAAGCCCAGTCCTGAGTATTCTTGTGTCCTGACCCTCCAGCCAAAGCCATGTGGTCAGGAAACAAGAAAATAGAGACAACCACAAGAGGAATCTAGGCTCATCCAGGCCAGCTGCTTGGCATCTCCAAACCACACACTGTGGACAGGAGCTCTTCCTGTGAATGAGGTCTGTGCCTCTCTCTTTTTTTAAGAGAGAAATCTTGACTTAACCAGAGGCAGAAACCACTAAGAACTGCATTGCTTTTCTCCACTTGGCCTGGACAGCAAGTCACCTGAGAGGTTTAGGGAACAAACAAACAGAGCAGATCCAGACTCCATCCTTGACCTGGTGACTTAGAGTATTGGTGTGAGTAATAATCAGATAGATGATAGATAGATAGATACATAGATACATAGATACATAGATAGGGATAATAGAGAGATAGATGGGTGATACATAGACGATAGGTGGATAGATAGCTAGATAGAGACAGATAATAGAGAGATAGATGACAGGTGGATGGATAGATAGATATAGACAATAGAGAGCTAGATAGGTGATATATGATAGGTGGACAGATAGAGACAGATGATAGATTATAAGTGGATAGATAGGTGACAGATTTTGATTGATAAGTGGGTGACAGATAATAGATGATAAATAATATATAAATTTTGATAGATTTTGATAGATAAAAGATGATAATGAAGGCAGATTTAGATAGATGACAAAAATAAATAAATTTTAACAGATAGAGTTAAGATAAATGATAGCTAGCTAGCTAGAGGTGACAGATCAATGATAGGTAGATGATACACAGATCATAGATAAGATAGATGATTGATAGATCATAGATAAGATAGACAGGTGATTGATAGATAGATGATAGATAGATAGATAGATAGATAGATGATAGATGAGGCACTCAAGGAGGGGGCCCAGGGCCTCCCCTCCACTGAACCTGAACCAGGATATAGACAGAGCACCATGAGGCGTGATGCCACTAACTGAAACCAGAGAGGGATGGCAAGTTGCTGAGGCTCACACAGTGAGCCCGCAGCTGAGCCAGCTCCCCATTCCAGGGTAGGGTTTCTGCCACTCTAGGCAGCCTCTTCCACAGTCCCCATTTGACTCCAGAACTCAGAGGCCACAGCAGGCACAGACAATTCTCGTCTTGTCCTGGCTGCAGCCCAAACCATCACCCTACATGCCCTGATTTTCAATCAGATGGAGCAAGAGGACTGGGCTGAGGGCAGTGAGGCAGGAGTGAGGATGAAGAGCACGGCCATATTCTGGCCTCTGTCCCATTCTGGTCCATAGAGGGTCGGCATGCAGGCCTACCAGTTCTCATATGCGACTGTATCAGGTTCCAGCTGGCTGCCACTACAGCCTGGCTGGATTCTATTCTTAGCTTTCCCAGCAAACCTCACTCGGAGAGACAGAGACAGAAAACCTCAAAAATGACCATCCAACACTGTTCCTGAGGCCTTGGGTTGGGGGACATGGCAGCATCTGGTTTCTGACTGGAAGGAACATGGAAACCCCCAAATTTCCTCAATGCTCAGAAGAGGAAACTGAGGCCCAGAGAGGTGAGTGGCATGCCCAGTTTCACCTGCAGAGAGGTAGGGTTGGCACCCCTCCCATCAGCACCCTCTGGAGCCACCCTGGTCATAGGCAGCCAGAGTTGGCAGGTCCCTCTGTTGGCCAGCAGGCGGGGAAACTGAGGCCCAGAGAGGAGCTAGAGAAAGCTGGAGCCACTTGGCAAAGAAACTGACTACAAGATGTGGTGCCTGACCTTAACACGCAGTGGGGTGTCGGGAACACAGTGCTCCCCATACTGACTGGACCACGGCCTCTGTTTTCTCTCTTCAGAACTCATTGAGGGGGGCAGTGACCCACGGAGGCCTCTCTGGGAGACATGAAGTGATAACACCAATAATAAGCCCTATACCCTATATCCCAGGCTCTGTTCTGTTCCCATTACCCGGCTGGCCACCCTCTTCAGCACCTACTGTATGCGGAACACCCAACACCTGTAACCAGGGCTGGATATAGGTGTTTGGCACACAGTAGGTGCTTAATAAGTTCCATCTCCTTCTTCCCCCTGCAGTCATGGTTTGCTCAGAAGTGCTTCCTAACCACCAGCTCAAGGCCACCAGTTCCATGACATCATTCAGAAGGGTGTTGTCCAAATATGGCAGAGCAGCTCCTATCCCTGCCCACACCCTCCTGGTGCCCCCCAAAGCTCAGAAGTGGAGGTCACTGCATGCTTTCTTCTCTGGCAGCTGGATAGGCCCTTCAGGAAGCCAGTGTCAGTGCAGAGAATAGAGCTTCAAAGACAGATGCGGTAGTTTTTAAATGTGGCTGCGAGCTATTTAACACTGCTCCATCAAGAAGTGGGTTTGCTTGCCCTTTTTGAATCTGGTAGGCTATGGCTGCTTTGACCAAAGAAAGAGTCAAGGAACAGAATTGTGTGACTTCCAAGGCCAAGGCACAAAAGGCCATGCAGCTTTTACCTTGCTCACTGGAACACCCACCTTTGGAACCCCAAGAAGTCCCACTGCTCTGGGCTGCCATGCTGTGAGGAAGCCCAAGCCACACAGAAAGCCACATGGAGTCACTCCAGTCGACATTCCCAGCTGGCCTGTCCCTCAGCTGTCCCAGTCCCTTTGAAAGAGCAAGAATGCTATCTTTAAATGGACCTTCATGCTCAGCAATCCTAGCTCCCAACTGTTGAAGTCACACAAGACCCTTTGGTTGTCCCAGCAGAAGTACCAGATATTGTAGAACAGAGATAAGTTGTTCCCACTGTGCTCTGTTCCAGTTTCTGACCCACAAAATCTTTGAGAATAATAAGATTATTGTTGTTTGGAACCACAAAGCTTTGGGGTGGTTTACTGTGCAGCAATAGTTATTCAGAATACAGGCATACCATGGAGATATTACAGGTTTGGTTCCAGATCACAATAAAGCAAATATCAAAATAAAGCAAGTCACACACATTTTTTGGTTTCCCAGTGCATGTAAAAGTTATGTTTACACTACACTGTAGTATACTAAGAGTGCAACAAGATACGGTCTAAAAAAATTTACATACCTTAATTTTAAAATACTTTATTGCTAAAAACTTCTGACACTGAGACATAAAATGAGCACATGCTCTTGGAAAAATTGTGCCGATAGACTTTCTCAATGCAGGGTTGCCATAAATCAATTTGTTAAAAATGCGATATCTGTGCAATGCAATAAAACAAAGTGCAATAATATGAGGTATGACTGTATAGGATTATTGGGTACTGGGTTCTG
The DNA here is from genome assembly GCF_029289425.2 of Pan paniscus. NCBI lineage: Eukaryota > Metazoa > Chordata > Mammalia > Primates > Hominidae > Pan > Pan paniscus. The sequence goes on from NC_073260.2 coordinate 45,720,247, forward strand.
GGCCCAAGGCCCAGCCCTGCAGTGGACCAGTTGTGTGGATCTCTCTGAGTTTCCATTTCCCCACATGTAAAAGGATCAAAGTTGATCATAGAACACAGATGACAAATATACAATACGTGTGCTCCTCATCCCATTCCTGGGCAGATATTACTAAATGCACACAGTATTGCTTCCCATGCTCATCCTTATGTCCTCAAGACAGCCCTCCTAGCAAGCACAGGCATCAGTTAAACTTGCCCTCAATGAGGGGCCACAACACCCGTCCCCTAGAGTTCCCATGGTGACCAAGTACACTTGCTATACACAAGGCTTGCCTAACTCTGGTACCCAGGTGTGGCTCAGAGAGTCCCTTTCTGGGCACCATATCATCTCTCAGTCAGGGGGGTTTCATGAAAGAATGCTCAGAAGTGTGATCAGGAAAATGGTGAACTGGGAAGAACCAAGCTCCTTTTCCTCCACAGTAACATTCTTCCCCCACCTCAAAAAACATCAAGCAGCAACTATCAGAACCAACTTTGTCCAAAGTCTGGAAAGCAGTCAAGTGTTTAGAGCAATCAAGCTAATGCCCAATAAGAAAATAATCTTCAAAATATTAATAGTAAGAAAGTTTTGTTTTAACCTGTTCTTGTCCCACCCCCTCCCTCGTGCAGCACGTCTTGGTGTTGAGGTGGTGGCAGGCAGCCTGTGGACTCCATTTGAGATCATCAAACAAACAACAGGAAACCCTAGAGAAGAGAAAGAGACAGACTTAAAAGTTACTATATTATAGCAGTCAAATTCAACTTATTAGACCAAGATTTTTAAATGACTCTTAAAAATGCTCAAAGAGCTAAAGCAAAACAGGTACAAAGGGCTGAAGGAAATCAGGGAACAGATACAGGAACAAAATGAGAATATAAATAAAGAGAAATTATAAAAAGGAGCCAAACAAAAATTCTGGATAGTATAATAACTGAAATTTGAAAAACTTACTTGAGGGTTTAATAGCAGATTTGGGCAGGCAGAACAAAAAAATAGTTAACTTGAAGAAAGAGCAATTAAAACTATTGAGTCTGAGGAACAGAAAGAAAAAGCAATGAAAAAAGTGAATGTAGCCTAAGGGACCTGTGAGACACTATCGAGCATAACAACATATGCATTGTGGGGATTCCAAGTAGGAAAACTCAAAGACATCCATACGAAGACACATTATAATTAAAGTAGTAAAAACTAAAGACAAAGGGAAAATGTTCAGAGCAGCAAGAGAGGAGCAACATGTCACATGTGACAAGAAATTCACTATAAGATTATCAACTGATTTCTCATCAGAAACCTCACAGGCCAGAAGGCAGTGGGAATGACACATTTAAAGTGCTGAGTGAAAACAAAAACAAAAACAAAAAAACCTTTCAACTAAGAATTCTATATCAGCAAAATTATCCTTATAAATGGGGGCAAAAAAAGACATTTGCAAGTAAACACCAGCTGAGAGAGTTTCTTCCTACTAGACTTGCCCTGAAAGAAATGCTAAAGGGAATCATTAGGCTGAAAAGAAAGGATCTCAAATATAACCTGAACCTGCACAAAGAAATAAAGATTTCCAATAAAGATAAATACATGAGAAAATGTAAAAGCCAATAATATTTGAAAATTGGCTTATAACTCCGCTCTTTATTTTCTATGTGATTTGAAAGCCAAATCTATATTACTGAGCACACAATGTACAAAGATGTAATTTGTGACAACAATAACATAAAAGGGTAGACAATGCTGTATAGAAGCACTGATTTGTATACTGTGGAAGTTAAGTTGATATCAATTTGAATTGATAACTTTAGAATATTAAATGGAAGGCTCATATTAACCACAAAGAAAATATCTATACACAAAAGGAAATGAAAGGGGAATCAAAACACTTCACTACTTTTTTAAAAGTCAACAAAACACAAAAGAATGTAGTAATGAAAGCAATGCAATAAAACAAAGCGCAATAATATGAGGTATGTCTGTATAGGATTATACAGAGAATAAAAAGCTATATTCTTTTGAGAAACAAAAAGCTATAAGATATACAGAAAACAACGAAATGACAACAGTCTTTCCACATTAGTAATTACTTAAACTCTCCAATCAAAAGGCAGATTGACAGAATGAATAAAAAATTATTCAACTATATACTGTCTATAAGAATCTCACTTTAGATCTAAAGACAAAATAGAAGCCAGGCATGGTGGATCACACCTGTAATCCCAGCACTTTGGGAGGCCAAGATGGGTGGATCACTTGAGGTCAGGAGTTCAAGACCAGCCTGGCCAACAAGGTGAAACTCCGTCTCTACTAAAAATACAAAATTAGCCAGGTGTTGTGGTGCACACCTGTAATCCCAGCTACTTGGGAGACAGAGCCACAAGAATCACTTGAACCCAGGAGGCAGAGGTTGCAGTGAGCTGAGGTCATGCCACTGCACTCCAGCCTGGGCAACAGAGCAAGACACTGTCTCAAAAGACAAAAAGATAAAAACTAATAAGATGAAAAAATATTTCATGCAAATAGTAACCAAAAGAGAGATGGAATAGCTCTACTAATATCACACAAATAGACTTTAAGTCAAAACAATTAGAAGAAATAAAGAGAGTCATTATATATTGATAAAAGGGTCATTCATCAAGAATGCATAACAATTATGAACATATATGCACCAAACAGCCAAGCACCCAAATATACAAAGAAATATTAACAGAATTAAAGGGAGAAACAGAAAACTTTACAATAATACTTGAAGATTTCAATACCTGACTTTCAATAATGGATAGGACAACCAGACAGAAAGCCAATAAAAAAAATAGAGGACTTGAACAACACAAAAACCAATTAGACCTAAAGGACATATTCAGTCCACCCAACAACAGCAGAATACAGGTTCTTTCCAAGTACACATGAAACATTCTCCAGGATAGAACATGTTAGGCCACAAAACAAATCTTAATACTTTTTTAAAAAATTGAAGTCATCAAAGTATCTTTTCTGATCACAAGGAATGAAACTATAAATTATTAACAAAAAGAAAACTAAGGCCATGAGTGGTGGCTCACATCTATAATCCCAGCACTTTGGGAGGCCAAGGCAGGTGGATCACCTGAGGTTAGGAGTTCAAGACAAGCCTGGCCAATATAGCAAAACCCCATCTCTACTAAAAAATACAAAAATTAGCTGGGCATGGTGGTGCAGGCCTGTAGTCCCAGCTACTTAGGAGGCTGAGGCAGGAGAATCACTTGAACCCTGGAGGCGGAGTTTGCAGTGAGCTGAGATCACACCACTGCACTCCAGCCTGGGCGACAGAGTGAGACTGTGTCTCAATCTCAAAAAGAAAAAATTGAAAAATCCACAAATATGTGAAAATTGAACAACACACTTCTAAACAAATCAATGGATTAAACAAGAAATAACAAGGAAAATGAGAAAATACTTTGAGATGAATGGAAATGAAAACACAACATACCAAAACTTAGAGGACACAGAGAAAGCAATGCTAGGAGAAAACAGTATGCAGTAAACACATACAGTTCTTTAAAAAGATGTCAAATAAATAGCCTAACTGTACATCTTAAGAAACTAGAAAAGAAGAGCAAATTAAAATTCAAGCTAGCAGATGGAAAAAAAACTGCACAGAGATAAATGAAATGGACCATCGAAAAACAATATTGAAAATCAATGAAGCCAAAAAGTTGGTTCCCTGAAAAAATCAATAAAACTGACAAACTTCTAACTAGACTGACAAAGAAAATAAGAGTTAAGACACAAATTACTAAATTCAAAGATGAAAATGAAGACAATGCTACAGATTTTACACAAATAAAAAGATTACAAGAAAATACTATGAGCAATTGTACACCAACACATTGGGTAACCTAGAAATAATTAACAAGTTTCTAGAAACACAATGTACCCAAACTGAATCATGAAGAAATGAAGGATCTGAATAGACCTCTAAGGAGTAATAGTAATACTTATATATATATATATATATCACTTTATTACAAATATATTACTTTATTATTTTATACTTTTATACTTTATTACTTTATTACAAATATATACATTCCTTATATAATGGAATATTCCTTATTTAATATAATATATTAAATATATTCCTTTAATAGCTTTAAAAAGCTATTAAAATAGTTTTAATAGCTTTTTAGTAATTCATACTCATTATAGAAAAGTGGAAAAAATATAGTCAAGAAAAAAAGAAAACCAAAAGAGACTGTTTTTTCCAGCTTCCCAGAAGAAAACCACTATTAACATGTGTGGAGTTTCCTCCCGAGGTATCCACTCCTTCCCTGCATCTCTCTGGGTCTGGCTTCCAGCCACCCACCGCTTGGCTGGAGCCCAGGCAGTACCCGCCTGGGTGGACCTTGGAAGGACGCCCCCTGGCTGCGGGGTGCCACACCTGGGCCTTCCCCAGATGTCACTGGGGTCTCCAGTGCCCCTGCCTGCCCCAGGCATTCCTCACAGGTGCCTGAGCCCAGCTTGCCTGCCTTGCAGCAAGTGGCTCCAGAGTCAACCAGAAAATATATTCGAGCTGTTGTGTGGAGTTGAGTTTCTTTGGGCAGACGCTGGAGACTGACAAAAATATTCACGTCAAAACATTTCTAGTGCAAAATTTATGAAAGCATTTGAATTTGGCCTGGGCATTTTCTCTTTTCCTTCTCCCCACCCCCTCCCAGTCCTGACTGGGGGTGGGAAGAAGAGATAGAGTTCAGATGTTGTGGGAACTGCTCTCCTCAGCTCCCTCCCCCGCCCCCTGGCCAGAGGGACCGAATCAATGACCACTGTGTGCCACATGAGCACAAAAGGCCCCATCCAGCAGGGCCCTGGCCACTCCGGGCTGGGTGAGCTCTGAGGAAGTATCCCCCCGCCTGGAGTTTGCCCCCTAACCCTGGGGTCTGGGGTAATTGTCTACAGAGGCGGCCTGGGGCTGGGCAGGCCATAATGATTTAGGCAGGATCGATTTCACTTCAAGCCTTTTCTACTCCAAAGAGGCCTAATCGAAAGTAATCTGAAAATTAGGGAAAATAAAAACCATGCCCACCATTACATAAATACCCATTTCCTTGCATCGGCTGCTTGAAATCACCTCATTCCAGAGCAGTGTGATGTTTCCCTGATGGGCAAGGCCAGGCCCTGGGGGGCCGTTTGATCTGCCGCCTGTTGACTGAGACCAAGGAGAGGATGGGGGTGGGGGGACAGAGGGTTGTCCTTGGCAGTGACATCCAGGTCTTCATGGAGGGGCCAGGTCCTCCTTATAGATCCAAGCACGTGGCCTGGGAGTGGAGAGGGAGGGATAGAACAGGGTTTGGGGTGGCCTTGGTGAGTCCTTCCTTTACTCATCCCTCCCGTTTCCTCCCCTCCACCTGCAAGGCCCTAAGGATGGCTCCAGGTGACCTCTCCACTCACACCCCCTCCCCAACCTCCCAAATCTCTGCTGTCTCTCAGCACCCACCTGGTTCAGTTGCACCCAGGTCCTTAGCATGTACTGTATCCAGTGCCTGGAGGGCCCTTCCCCTGGGTCTGTGCATACCTCAGGCCTTCTTTCTACTGAGATCTCAGATCACTAGTCCTTGTCCTGCTCCTCACTGCACCCCTCACCCCAACCCTCCTGGGGCTGGCATGCCCTTGTCGGTTTCTTGCCTCTGAAGTCCCATCCATGAGCTCCAAGAACAAGGGCCTCATCCAGGTTGGCGGTCATGATTGACACTCAAGAAACATTTGGGCCAATGTGGTGGCTCATGCCTGTAATCCCAGTACTTTTGGAGGCTGAGGCGGGCGGATCACATGGTCAGGAGATCAAGACCATCCTGGCCAACATGGTGAAACCCCATCTCTACTAAAATACAAAAAATTAGCCAGGCATGGTGACACACGCTGGGACTACGCTCCCGATAGTAGTCCCAGCTATTCGGGAGGCTGAAGGAGGGGAGTTGCTTGAACCTGGGAGGCGGAGCTTGCAGTGAGCCGAGATTGCGCCATTACACTCCAGTCTGGCAACAGAGCGAGACTCATCTCGAAAGAAAAAAAAAAAAAAAGAAACATTTGATGACAGAATGAAGAAGGCTTTCATGCCACAATGGTGTGCAGTGGTTTACAAATGGGAAAGGGAGGCTGGGTAGAATGGCTCACGCCTATCATCCAAGCACTTTGGAAGGTCAAGGCAGGAGGACTGCTTGAGGCCAGGAGTTTGAGACCAGCCTGGGCAACATAGCAAGACCCCTGTCTCTGTAAAAATAAAATAAAACAAAACAAAAGGGAAGCAGGCTGGGAGGAAAACCCTGGAGGCCAAATCTTGCCCACACTACTGGCCTGACTCCTCATGGGGTGCCCTGAGGGTGGTAACATCCACCTCACAGAGTGTCATGGGTGGGCAGGAGGGGACAGGCAAGGCCCAGCACCCAGCTCAGTGAACAGTCATCACTACTGCTATTTGTGCTGATGCTAAACTTGGGTGCAAATTCTCTGACATCTCTCCCATCAAGAAGTGGGTTTGATGTCCCTACTTTGGAATGTCCCGGGGCTTGTGACCTCATTGACTGACAGAGTAAGAGGAAATGGCTCTGTGATGTTCCTTCCTTTAGGGCCCAGCTTCCAATAGGTTCACAGCACCACTGCCCACAAAGCCCTGCAGCCTCTCATAGAAGCCACCAGGCTGTGAGGAAGCCCAAGCCGTGTGAGTCATCCCACTCCCCAGCCAGATAAATGAGCAAAGAAGCTTCCAGATGATTCCAGGAGTCTCCAGCTATTTGCATCTTCCAAGGCAGGTTCCACTTGGAATGGAGAGATGCCCTCTTTGGGCCAAGCCAAGTGCTGAGTGTGCAGATGTGACAAGGAGCAAGATTCCTATGTCCTCAAGACATGGGCTCACTCACCCGTGTCCTCACACAGACACCACAACTGCCCACCCACCCCTCAGCATTCACCACTTCCAGCTCTGGGTTGAGGTCCAACCTGGCACCTGGGACTCCTGGCTGGAAGACTTTGTCCTGTCACCAGAAAGCCCTCTGCCAATGCCGGGTACGGGGGAGGTGCCAGGATACAAGGGCCCCTTGGGAGCAGCCCTCAACCAGCAGCTGACAGGAGTGGTGGGGGAACTGAGATTTCAGTTCTGCCCTGGCCCTGCTTCGTCACCCACTGCTGCTATTTCCTGGGCTTCCTTCCAAGATAAACTACTGTACTGAAAGGCTTGTCTCAGGGTCTGCTTCCAGTGGGTTCACCTCGCTAGGACCCCATGTCCTCATTTGTTTGAAGAGACAAGTGTTCCATTCTGCTGTGTTTGGGGCCCTCGGGACGCTCAGATGACATAAACGATGGATCCAGTGACCAAGGGGGAAACCAGGGATCACTGCACCCACATTTACTGAAAGGCCAAGACATCGGCTCATCTCCTTAGCGTGCCATCCAGTTGGCTTGCATTTAGCTCTCAGCAGCATTTATAAGAACGGGATCAGGAAGTTTCCCCATGGTGGGGTCAAGGCTGCTGTCCAATGCCTGCCATCTTTAGGCTAGCAGAAAATTCCAGAACACTGGAGTTCAGGTGGGGCAAAGTAGCAATTAGGGCAAGAGCTCACCAGGAACCAAGCTAGTCAGAGTCACTGAGTTCAGGGGCCAGGGGGCTGGGGAAGCTCAGACTGGTGTTGCTGGGGCGGGAACGTGTTCCCCAGTAGTTTCCCATTCTGTGGCCTTTCCAGAGGTATAGAAGGCACCCACCACCAGGGCTGACCTGAAAGACTGGGCTCCAGCTGGGCAGAGGGCTGTTAGCTCAGAGGTCATCTGGTGCCCATAACTCTGGCAATTACATCCGTCCATCCTGTATCCAGCCAGAACTATGAGTTTCACACATGTCACCATGCCTAAAGCCCACTGCCGTCTTGCAAGTTCAAGAAGTTGAAGTTCAGCCCCACATCTTTTTAAGATGAGGGTACTGAGGCGCAAGGAGACCTCGTGACTGTCAGTGTTCGCTCTCCCTCCCTCCCTCCCTCCACACCTGACCTGATGCTGAGCCAGGCTCCTCCTCAGCTGCACAGGAGGGAGGCTCAGACCTCTCCTGGACGCCTCCTCCTCCCAGCCCGCTGCTCGGTTTTCCCTGCAGCTTAACAGGACCACACGGGGCTGCAAGGTCCAGCCAAGAGGCCTCAGCGGCTCTGTGTGCAGAATGTCCCCCTGGTGAGAGCTCAGCCAGGGCGGAGCAGATGCCTGGGAGGAGTGAGGGTCTGTGGCTGAGGTGTGGCAGGGAAGGCAGCCCTGGGCAGGAGAACAGAGGCTTCCGGGCTTGGGCTGAAGCTGAACCCAGGGCCTGCAAGTGCTCCCACCCCTGGCTTCCATGGGCCTGTGTGGCTGCATGGAGGCGGGGCCATTCAGAGCCCCCCCCATCCCCAGCCGTGTGCAGCCCCCGACCCCAACCTCATGGAAGCAAGGGAAGGTCCTTCCCGAGGGAGACTTGAGTTGTCTCAGGATTCTGAGCACCAAATAGGAACACTCATGTCAATTCCCAGGTAAAGGCCACCCGGGAGGGGGACAGAGTGGACCTGCACGTGGTGGGCATGAGAGTCCTTGGAGCTGAGGCCTCCAGATATGGTAGGGAGAAGCAGGCCCCCCAACAGGGTGGGCAAGAGGGAGTAGCCTGGAGACCATTCGGGAGCTCTTCTGTCCCTGGGGACTCAAGTTGGGACGCCAGAGCTGAAGGATGAATAAGGACATCCCTTACTCAGGGAACATGGGAGACAAGACACCAAGGCTGAGGCCCGAGGAAGCTGCACGCTCCCTTTCCCCAGGGAGAAAGCCCCTTCCACAAGCCCCAGTCTTTGTCTTGTGGGGTGGGCGCCCAACTGGCATGTTTTAGACCTTGAAGCCTTGGGGGTGGTTGCCACGGGGCTCCAAGGCCAAGGCGTGTTTACCCGCAGTAGTCAGGGAGGGGACGCCCTGCAGAGGCTCCCTAAGCGAGACAGTGTTCTGTTGCAATTACCCGTAAGCCTGGTGTTTACACGGCAGCGAAGGCGTATCAAGTGAGTGTTCAAGAGGGCGGAGCCACGTTTGCAAAAATAAAAACCAAATGGCAGGGTAATTTCCACCAGAGAAGAACTCACTCTCACAATTGCACGGTCTATTTAGCACGCTTTTATAAAACCTTTTAACCAATCAGCTCTGAACCCCTGAGAGCAAGGCCCACCCCACCTGTCAGGCTTGGATTTCCAAACACAGGTAGGGCTCCGAGACTGGATGCGGGTTTCCTTCCCCAAACACAGCAGAAGCCCTGGCAGTTTTAGGACAGGCACTGAGCAGGGGGCCCTGAGGGCCGGGCGTCAGGGGCTCTGTGCCAGCCCTGTGGATGGAGGTCCCTGACCCGGAGGGATTCCTAGGGGAGAAGGGGGCCAGGGTTTCTGGAAGGACGAAACAGCAGGTCGGGACTGTGGCACCACAGGGACTCGAAGGACCCACAAAGTCCCGACTAAGCCTGGGGACCCTGGAAATCTTCCTGCAGAAGGAAATGCCTGAAACAGACTGAAAGGGAAAAGTAGGATTCAACAGACCAAGAGCAAAGGGAAGGGCCTTCTGGATGGACAACAGCCCCGCGCAAAGAGGGGCACAGGTCAGCCTCGGCAGGGTTATGTTTGTTTGTTCCCCCCGCCCCCACCCACCGGAGACGGAGTTTTGCTCTTGTCACCCAGGCTGGAGAACAATGGTGTGATCTCGGCTCACTGCAACCTCTGCCTCCCGGGTTCAGGTGATTCTCCTGCCTCAGCCTCCTGAGTAGCTGGGACTACAGGCATGCGCCACCATGCCCAGCTAATTTTTCCATTTTTAATAGAGATGGGGTTTCATGGGGTTTCACCATGTTGGTCAGGCTGGTCTTGAACTCCTAACTTCAGGCGATCCACCCATCCCGGCCTTCCAAAGTGCTAGGATTACAGGCGTGAGCCGCCGCGCCTGGCCGGGATTATGCTTATTGCCTGAAGGAGGCAAAGTAGAGGAAGAGTGCTATCCCATGTAAGTCTCTGTCCGGGAAGAGAAAGGCATGGGCCATGCCAAGCTCCCAAGCTGGGATGTTGGAGGTGATTAACCAGACTGAACTTTAGCCTTAGAAAAGGGCATTTTAAAATCAACTTTATTGAAGTATGATTTAAATACCATGGAATCCACCCATTTTCAGTGTTCAGTTCGATGTGTTTTGATTCCCACCACAGTGAAGCTATAGTGCACACCCACCCCCGGAAGAGCTCCTTCATGTCCCTCAGTACTTAATCCCCATCCCATCCCCTGCCCTGGCCCCAGGCAGCCAGTAATTGCCTTTGTTACTATTAGGCAAACTTCACTTGTTGGAGAGTTTTATATAAATGGAATCATACCACAGGTACTATTTTAGGTTGGGCTTCTTTGGTTCAGCATAATGATTTTGAAATTTATCCCTGTGGCTGTGCATATCAGCAGTTCATTCCTTTTCGTTGCTGAGTAGTATTCCATTGTATGAATGTATCTGAGTTTGTTTATCCATTTACCTGTTGCTAGATTTTCGGGCTGTTTCCAGTTAAAGGAACGTAAAGCTGCTATGGCCAGGTCCTATGTGGCCATAACCTTAGATGGTGCTTATGGTAAGTACATGTTTAACTTGATAAGCAAATACCAAAATGTTTCACCCAGTGGGGAGCATTTTATACTGCTACCTGCTGTGTGAGAGTTCCAGTGGCTCCACATTTTCTTTAACACATGGTCACTCACTTTAATTTTAGTCATTCTAGTGGAAATGTAGTGAGTGGCACCTCATTACAGTTTTAATTTGCATTTCCACAGTAAATAATGCCAAGCATCTTATCGTGTGATTATTGGCCATTTGAATATCCTCATTTTGAAGGGTCTTTCAAACATTTTCCCCCATTTTTATTGTGTTTTTTTGTCTTCTATTGAATTTTAAGAGTTCTTTATGTATTTCCAACAATATATTCCGTTTAGATTTTTTCCTCCAAAGTGTGGTGCCTTTTTCAACTTTTTATTTTGAAATAATTGTAGACTCAAAACAATTTGCAAAAAATAAAATGTATGGGGAGGTCCTATACACCCTTCACCCAACCTTGCCCAATGAAAACATATTGCATAACCGGAGTACAATATCAAAATCAGGAAATTGACATTGGTAAAATCCACGGGACCTATTCAGATTTCTCCTGTTATGCATGCACTAATTTGTGTATGTGTGTGTGTGTGTGTGTCAGTATAGTTCTGCGCAGTTTTATCATGTGTAGCTTTATGTAACCATCATCAGAATCAGGATCCTTAACTACACCATCTCCAAAGACTCCCTCATCCCAGTCCTATTATCCACAGCCCTAACCCTGGGCAACCTCTCATTTGTTCTGTAATCGTTATTTAATGAATATTATATGAAAGGAATCACACAGTCTGTGTCCTTTTAAAACTAGCTTTTTTGTTGCTCAGCATAGTTCCCTGGATTAATTCACATTTCTGGTGCATCAATACTCATTCCTTTTTATCACCAAGTTGCACGCATGATGTGGATGTACCTCTGCATTTCGACATTCACTTGTTGAAGGTCAGTTGGGCCTTTTCAAGATTTTGGCTATTACAATGAAAGCTGATATGAAAGTAGCTGTTCATTTCTCTGGGATTAATGCCTAAGGATTTATCTCTGGGATACATTTCTTCTCAGATAAATGCAATTTCTGGGTCCTCTAGTAAATCCATTTATAGGCTTAAAAGGAACTGCCAAAGTACTTTCCAGAATGGCTGCACCAGGAATGAATGAGTGATCCGCTTTATCTGCATCCTCACGGCATTTGGTGTGGTCACTATTTTCTATTTTAGCTGTTCTGATAGGTGTGTAATAATATCCCATTGTGGGTCTAATGTGCATTTTCCAAATGGCTAGTGATGAGCATTTTTTCGCTTGCTCATTTGCCATCTGCATATCACCTTCGGAAAAAGTCTGTTCAAGCATTTTGCCAATTTTCTGATGAGATTGTTTCTACTGTTAGGTTTTGAGAGGTTTTCGATCCTAGTCCTTTGTCAGATATGTGGCTTGCAGACATTTTCTCATGGATTGTGGCTTCTTTTTATCCTCTTAATGGGTCTTTCACAGAGGAGCAAAAGTATTTATTTTTTATTAATTTTTCTTTTTTGGATTGTTATTTTGGTATCAAGTCTAAGATCCTTTTTATTAGTCTAATCCTAAATATTTTATTCTATATTTTCATCTAAAAGTCATTTAGTTTTACATTTTGCACTTAAAACTATGAGCCATTTTGAGTAAATATTTTTGTAAGGTGTGAGGCTTCGATCAAGGCTCATTGTTTTGTCTATGAATGTTTAATTGCTCCAACACCATTTATTGGAAAAGCTGTTCTTTCTCCACCATATTACTTTTGCACCGTTGTCAAAAACCAGTTGGCTGTACTTGTATGAGTCTTTCTGGGATCTCTGTTGTATTCCATTGATCTGTGTGCCCGTCCCTCCAACAGCACCATGCTGTCTTCATCACTGTAGCTGTGGAGTAAACCTTCATATTAAGTACAGTGATTCCTCTCACTTTATTCCTCTTCCACCAAACTGCTTTAGCTAATTATATTATGGATAGTGGGCTAGGACTGCCATAACAAAGTACCACCAACTCAGTGGCTTAAACAACAGAAATGTACTGTCTCATATTTCTAGAGGATGAATGTCTGAGATCAGGGTGCCGGCAGGGTTGGTTCCTTCAAAGGCCTGAGGGAGAATCCGTTCCGGGCCTCTCCCTTTGGCTTATAGATGGTGGTCTTCATCTTTCCTTGGTGTTCTTCCTGTGTGTGTGTCTGTCTCCAAGTTTCCCCTTGTTATAAGGACACCAGACACATTAAATTAGGGCCCACCCTAATAACCTTAATTTAATTTGATTACCTCTGTAAAGACCCTGTCTCCAAATAAGGTCATGTTCGGAGGTACTGGGGGTTAAGATGTCAACACATGAATTTGAGAGAACACAAACATTACTTTAAGTCTTGTGCTTTTCCATATACATTTTGCAATAAGTTTCTCTATGTCTACCAAATGCCTTCTTGGGATTTTGATATGAATTGCATTAAACCTATAGATCAGTTTGGAAAGAACTGACTTCTTTACCATGTTGAGTATTTCAATTCATGAACATGGTATGACTCTCCACTTATTTAGGTCTTCTTTGATTTATTTTATCAACATTTTGTAATTGTCAGTGCTTCAGACCCTGTACATGCTTTGTTATGCTTATACCTAAGTATTTAATTTTCTTTGGAGTGAGTAAAAAATGGCATTGTAGTTTTAAGTTTCAGTTTCCAGATGTTCACTGTTAGTATATAGAAACACAATCGACTTTTGTATAGTGATCTTTTATCCTTCAACCTTGCTGAACTCACTATTTCTAAGAGTTTTTGTTTTGTTTTGTTTTGTTTTGTTTTATAGATTCCTCTGGATTTTCTACATAAACAATCATGTCATCTGCAATGGGAACAGTTTCATTTCTTCCTCTATAATCTATCTGCTTTTTTTCCTCCTTGCCTCATCACAGTAGCTAGAACATCCAGTACTGTGTGAAATAACAGTGGTGATGCAAATATCTTTTCCTTGTTCCCAAACTCAGAGGGAAAACATTCAGTCTTTCACCATTAAGTATAGTATTAGCTATAGGGTTTTTGCAGATTTTTTTAGCGAGTTGAGGGAGTTCCTCTCTGCTCCTAGTTTGCTTAGGTTTTGCTTCTTATGAATTGTTATTGGATTTTGTCAAAAGCTTTTTCTGCATCAATTGATATAATTATATTTTTCTTCTTTAACCTGTTGATATGGTAGATTGTATTGATTTATTTTTAAATATTGGACCAGCCTTATATACCTGGAATAAATCCTACTTGATCATAGCGTAATTTGTTTTATACTGCTGGATTTTATTTCCTTCTATTTTGTTGAGGACCTTTTAAATCTAAGTTCATGAGAAGTATTGATCTGTCATTTTCTTTTCTTGTAATGTCTCTGTCTGGTTTTGGTATCGGGATAATGGTGTCCTCATAGAATGAGTTAGAAAGTGTTTCTTCCTCTTTCATTTTCTGAAATAAATTATGTAGAAATGGTGCTAATTAAGTGTTTGCTAGAATTTTCCAGTGAACCATCTTGGCCTGAAGATTTCTTTTTTTAGAGCTTTAAAATGATCGATTCAATTTATTTAATGGCAATAAGACTATTCAGTTTGCCTTATTCATCTGATTGAATTTTGGTTACTTGTGATATTTGAGAAATTGGTCCATTTCTTCTAAGTTATCAAATTTATGAGCATGGAGTTGTTTACAGTATTCTCTTATCACACGTTAAATGGTTGCCGAGTCTCTTAGGATATTCCCTCTTGGTATTGGTGATTTGAGTCTTCCTGGTGTTGGTGATTTGGGTCTTCTGTCTGTTTATCTTAGGTTTTTTTAAGAAGATTATCAACTTTAATAATTTTTTAAAATTAATTTTATATATTATTTTTCTGTTTCCAGTTGCACCAATTTATGCTCTTATCTATATTATCTCCTTCAGATTGCTTTGGAGATATTTTGCTATTCTCTTTCTGATTTCTTGAGGTATGAATGTTGTCTTAGTCTGTTCAGGCTTCTATAACAAAAATACCATAGACAGAGTAGCTGAAACAAGAAACATTTATTTCTCACAGCTCTGGAGGCTTGGAAGCCTAAGATCAATTTGCTGGCAGATTCAGTGTCTGGTGAGGTCCCACTTCCTGATTCACAGACTGCCAGTTACTCATTGTATCCTCACACAATGGAAAGCAGCAAGAGAATGCTCTGTTTCCTTTTATAAGGGCACTAGTCACATTCACAAGGGTCCTACACTCCTGAACTAATCACCTCACAATGATCACACCTACTAATATCATCACATTGAGAGTTAGGAGTTCAACATACGAATTTTGAAGAGACACAAGCATTTAGTCCATTACAAATACAGATTATGGTTTTGAGAACTTTCCCTATTTTAATATAAGCATTTAATGCTATAAATTTCCCTCTCAGCATGGCTTTTGCTGCATACCACAAATTTTGATATGCATTTTTTTTTTTTTTTTTGAGATGGAGTCTCACCCTGTGGCCCAGGCTGGAATGCTGTGGTGCGATCTCGGCTCACTGCAACCTCCGCCTCCTGGGTTCAAGCAATTCTCTTGCCCCAGCCTCCCAAGTAGCTGGGATTACAGGCGCACGCCACTACACCCAGCTAATTTTTGTAGACATGGGGTTTCACTATGTTGGTCAGGATGGTCTCAAACTCTTGACCGTGTGATCCACCTGCCTCAGCCTCCCAAAGTGCTGGGATTACAGGCGTGAGCCACCGAACCCAGCTGATATGCATTTTAATTTTTACTCAGTTCTATTTATTATTGATTTTTCTTTGAGACCTCCTTTTTGCCCCCATGGATTATTTAGAAATGTGTTGTTTACTTTCCAAGTGTTTGGAGATGTTCCTTTTGTGTTTACCCTCTTGATTTCTAAGTGATCATTGATTAAATCACTGACTGTTGATTAAATCGAAATTGTCAGAGAACATTCCTTGTATGATTTCAACTTTTTAAAATTTGTTAAGGTTTGTTTTATGGCCCAAGTCTATCTTGGTAAATGTCATGGCTATTTGAAAAGAATGTGCATTCTTCTGTTGTTCAGTGGATTGTTCTTTCAGTTGCTAAGAGTTGAGTGTTTAAGTCTTAACCATAATTGTGGATTTCTCTCTTTCTCCTTTCAGCTTTATCAGTTTTTGCTTCATGTACTTTGAAGCTCTGTTGTTTAGTGCATAAATATTAGGATTGCTATATCTTCCGGATCAAATGATGCTTCTATCATTACGTCCCTCTTTGTTCCCAGATATTATCATTTTTCTAAATTCTACTTTATGTGATATAATTGTAGCCACTTATTCTTTTCTCTTAAATTAATGCTTGCAATGCATATCTCTCCATTCTTTTACTTTCACTTAGCTATATAATTTTGTTTGAAGTGAGTCTTTTGATGACAGCCTGTAGTTGAAGCATGTTTTAGTCACACTGCCAGTCTCTGCCTTTAATTGATGTATTTAGACCATTTACATTTATAGCAATTATTGACATGTTAGGGCTTAAGTCTGTTACTTTATTATTATTTTCTATTTGTTACTTTTGGCTTTTTATTCCTCTATTTTTTTTTTTTTGCCTTTCTGTGTGTTACGTGAACATTTTTGAGAGTTCCATTCTGATTTATTTTTAATGATTTTTAATAATATAGCTCTGTATAGTATACTTAGTGATTGTTCTAGATATTACCATGTACATACATTATTTATTTGCAATCTAGTGGTGCAGATGTTTTACCAATCTGAGTAATTTCTAGAAATCTTACTTCCACTTAGACTTCATTTATAGTCTCAACTTTCAAAATATAATGTTCCTAATTATTTCCTCTACATATATTGAACACCATATCTGAGGATACTATTACCTTTTTTCAACCACAAAATATGATTAAAGAAACTCTTTTGAAGAATTTACTTCTATTTTTAACTATTTCATTTACTTCTATTTTTGTCTTTTTAATTTTTATCTATTTTGTTGTTGTTCTTTCCTTTCTAAAGGTCCCAGTATTCTTGTTATTATTTTCTTCTTTGCTATTTTTTTAAGAGTGGATGTATTAGCAAAAAGTTATCTTAGTGTTTGATCATCTGAGAGTGTCTTTATTTCCTCTTCATTCATGAAAGATAGTTTCACTAAGTACAGGATTTGGGGTTGACAGCTCTTTTCTTTCACTTGAAAACTGTTGCACCACTTCCTTCTGAACTCCATGGTTTCAGATGAAGAATCTGCTGTTATTTGAATTGGTGCTCCTTTGTAGGTGATGTGCCATTTCTCAGACTTTTTTCAAAAAGACATTGTCTTTGTAACTTTCATAAGTTTAAATGTAATGTGTCTTGGTTGGTGTGGATTTCTTTAGGTTTATCCTATTTGAAATTCATTTAGCTTCTTCTATCTGTAGGTTTATAGCTTTCCCATGGCTTACCTTTTAATTTTTTTATTAGAAACTTACAAAAAAATGTATTTTGAAGTCCAGCTTGTCAATTTTTTTATTTTATGTTTTGTTCTTTTTGTGTTCAGTCTAAGAAGCCTTTGCCTATACAAGTTTATTAAGATTTCTCCTATGTTTTCTTCTAGAAAATGTATTGCTTTAACATTTAAGTTTAGGCCTTGAATCCCTTTGGCCTTAATTTTTGTGTATTGTATGAGTTAAGAGTAAAAGTTCACTTTTTTGCCCTTAGGCAGATATCTAGTTTTCCAGCATCATTTGTTGAACAGACATTCCTTTTCCATATTGAGATGCCCTCATACCTTTGTTAAAACTCAATTAACCATATGCATGTGAATTAATTTCTGAATATTCCATTCATTTGCATTTTTCTTTATCTACTACACTGTTTTATTTACCCAGCTAATAAGAAGTCTTTATAACTTTATATTCACTCTTGACATCAACCAGTGTAGTCCTCCAAGTTTGTTCTTTTGGAAAATTATTTGTTTTGGATGTTCTAGGTCCTTCATATTTCTATGTCAATATCTTTCAATTTCTATCAAAAATATTGCCAAGATTGAAATGCAATAAGTGAATAGATTGGTTTGGGGGTAATAAAATCTTAAAAATAGTGACTCTTCCAATTTGTAAACACACTTTGTCTGTCCGTTTAAAGCCTTCTTCAGTTTCTCTCGACAGTTTTGGTAGTTTTTAGGGTATAGGCTTTGCAAATATTTTTGTTAAATTCATCCCAAAATATTTCATCTTTATTATGCTATTATAAAAAGTATTGCTTTATAATTCCATATTCCATTTGTTCATTGCTAGCCTATAGAAATACAATTGACTTTTTAGTATTGAACTTGTATTCTATAACCTTGATAAACTGGCTTTTGCCAATCTTTCCAGTCTTATTACTTTTTCTCTTTGCCTCCTCCTTTGGCCATTACACACAAAACTGATTCATGCTCCAGGTCTTTGCTCAAAACAGTTCCAGTAGCTCCTTACTAGATTCCTGAGGAATTTCTACAAATATAATAATGCCATCTGTGAGTGCCATCTAAAATGTATTTTATAATTTATTTTTCTTGCCTTATTACATTGGCTAAGTACAAAGCTGAATAGAAGTGCTAAGAGTGGATATTCTTACTTCAATTCTGTTCTTGGGGGAAAGTGTTCAGTCTCCTTACCACAAAGTATGCATCGATGCCCTTTATCAGGCTGAGGACATTCCCTTCTAATTCTACATTTCTGGAAACTTTTGTCTTGAATGGGTATTCAGTTTTATTGAGTGATTTTTAGTCATATGGTTTCCTTCTTTATTCTCTTAGTGTGGTTACACTGATTGATTTGAGATAAACATCACTTCAACATGATGTATTATCCTTTGTATATATTGTTGGATTTAGTTTTCCAGTATTTTGTGGAGAATCTGTGACTGCATACATAAGAAATATAAGTGTATAGTTTTCTTTGTAATTTATTTTTAATGTCTATAATTTTGATACCAGGGTAATGCTGGCCTTGTAAAATGAGAGGTTTTGCCTCGTCCTCTATTTTCTGAAAGAGTTTATATACCATATCTTTATAAAATGTTGGAAGACATTTAATTATGAATTCAATTTTAATATGGCAAGAGCTAATCAGATTTTCTATTTTTGCATCAGTTTTGGTTACTTGTGCTTTTCAAGGAATTTTTCCATCTAATTCATCAAACTTATTTGTATAAGCTTGATCCTAATACTCACTTGTTATTCTTTTAATGCCTGCGGGATCTGTAGTAATGGCCACTCTTCTGTTTGTGATAATAGTAATTTGTGCCTTCTACATTTTTTTCTTAATCTTTCTAGCTAGAGGTTTATCAATGTTGTGGATCTTTTCAAAGAACCCATTTTTTGTTTCATTGATTTTCTCTTTTGCTTTTCTATTTTCTGTTTCTTTGATTTTTCACATGATTAATTTAAAATTAAATAAAATTTAAAATTTTGTTCCACAGATCCACTCAATTTTGAAAAAAGAAAAAAATTAAATTCATAACTTAGTCACACTAGTCACATTTCAAGTGCTTGATGGCACGATATGAACATTTCTGTCATTGCAGAGTGTTCTACTGGATGGTCCCGCTCTGGGGAATGGGAGGTCTGTTCCTCAGTTGGTTTCATTTCTCTTAGCTGGGCATTTTCTCCAAGCTTCCCAGGATTTATAGGAGGACAGGTGGCTCTCAAATCTATGCTGTCCTCTTCACGACTCTGGCCTTGGCCCCAGCTCAAGACTTGTTAACCACCTCCCTTCTTCTTGGTCCCTCAACCCTTACCATCTGTTCCCACTTCTGCTTCTCGAAGGAGCTTCTAACTCAGTAATCCACCCTGAAGCATCCTGCTCAAATCTCAATGCTCTCATTACCTGGACTTCCACAGGGCTTCCTAGTGGGGGAGGATCTGTCTCTCCCACAAGCCTGAAGTATGATTGCTTTTGGATGGGCCATGAGAACACCCATGTCACTTGGTGTCACTTGGCCTCAATTGCCTACTATACTGCCAGGGGATGGGGGCCATAGACAATAGCTGACAGCCTCAGAGCTGTGTTCCTACTTCTCTTTGGTTTGGTCTATGGCCTTGGACCCAGAGCTAAGACTGAGGCCAGAGGGGAAATCTTTTCTCCAGGCCCCATCCCTAAGGCTGGCCCAGGAAGGCAGCTTCCAATTCGCAGTCTAGCTGAGTTTGGGCTGAGCACCCAGGATAGACATAGGCACCCTCAGAGGAGTATGGGATGGAGGGCCAGAGGCCACTTGTCTGGCACGGGCTGTGGTTGGGCAATCCCAAGCCTTGCCCTCTGCCATCTAGACTTCCAGGAGCCCCTGGCCTGCCTGGTTAGGCCAGCCAAGCCCACTGTGGTAGAGGTGGCCAGACCCAGCCCCCTGCTACCTGACCATGCCCCTGACTGCCTGCCTGTGCACCCTCAGGCCATGAATCTCTGGGGTCTCGGAGGAGGCAACAGCGATAACCACAGACCCCAGAAGGGCCACTTGGATACATTGTGTGTCCTAATCCACATCTGCAGGGCCAAGCTCAATGCAGCTCCTTCCTCCATCCCCACCTGCCCCAGGACCCTGTGCAGCCTGGGGCCCAGCCCCTGCCCCATACACGTCGCACTTCTCCAGCAGCCTGGCCAGTCGCCAGACCTGCCCCCTGTCCTTCCCTGCTCTCACTCTGGACCCTACTGTGCACTCATGGGTACCTCTGCCTGGAGCCCCTTCCTCTGACACTCTCTTTCCCCACCTGGAATCACAGTCTCTTCTTGTCAGACTCCATTCTGGCACTTCCTCTTCTAAAATTCCCTGTGTGCCCCTCCTTACCTTGGTCTCCAATCCTTTTCTCCTCCAGGGTCCCTGGCCATTCCTTTCACCTTGCTACCCACTGACCACTGAGGCCCTTACCTGCCCAGGAGCTGGGGCTCCCCAAGGGGAAGACCACAGCTGGCTCACCACTGTGGCCCCAGCGCCAGCTAACATGAGGTCAAATGGAGACCATCCTCAGGGGTGAAATGGGCCTGGGGAGGCCTGATGACTGCGCAAAGGATGTCCTGCTGGGGCTGTGAGAGTTGTAGTACAAAACAATGGAGGACACAGAGTGTCAGGATCCTGTAACAGTGAAGAGCCACAGATGGTGGTTGAGCAGGAAAGTGATCAGAGGAAATACTGTTTCAAAGCTGAATTTGGAGCAATAAAGAAGGGAATCAGGAGACCTAGACAGGGCAGGGCTGGTGTAGGGGGTCCTGGGAGATTGCACACCCCCCCCCCCCACCCCATGACCCACCCCAGAGTGAAGTGGAGAGCTAAGCCCAGAGAATGTCTGCATTGAGCTGGGGGAAAAGGGAGGGTTTGACCAGGAGATCGCACCCCTCCTCCCTGAACAGGGAAAGTGGATGCAGCCTGAGGTCATCAATAGCCTTCAGGTTTGCTTCATGGGTTTGCAGCTCATCAATCCAAGGAGGACAATAAGGATCTGGTAGATTGGGAACATATTCCGGCATTGCACCTGGAAACCCTGGACAAGCAGAGTCCAGACATTGATTAAACTTTTACACCGGGAAAATCCCATCCGCAGGGAAAGTAATTTCTGTGTATTTATGTGCCACAAATACCTGGATACCAACGGGGAATATATCAGGGCGATCCCAGTGCTCTGCAGCAAATTACAATACATCCCAGTGGAGCAGAGCTGCGTGGTTTAAAAAGTAAATAATAAGGAAACAGGACTGTCTTTTTCCCCAGATTTAAAGGTGAAATAAATGGCTTTTTTGAGCAATGATAATAATCCCAGTAAAACATCTGACACTGAGCTAAGGTGGCTTACCTCTGTAATCCTGATGGCACTGGAAGGTAAGATGATTGTCCCCACTGGGGGCCCTGCCAGCCCAGGGAGCAGAGCAGAGATGCCGATGGCCCCCTGGAGGCACAGACATGTAGTTTTCCTAAACTCTAACAGAAAGGAGCCCAAGACGGAAGGAAGGAAATACAAATGTACTCCTGGGCATGTCGCAGACCAAAGCTTCCTCTACCAAATATGTGGGTCACTGCACATTTATGTAAGATTTCCCTTTGACAAGTGGACAAAACCTCACATTGGTGTACACACATGGTACTCCTGATTCTAGACAACACATGGACAAAATCCTTCCTCTTCTGGATAAAAAGATATAGGTAACAACATGGAGGTGGCCTCACACACTTATTAAATCAGCCACAATGAGCAGAAATCACCCAGCACCACAGTGGGCTGCTCCCAGGCAGGGTGTGCTGACAAGAGGGCTCTGTGGAGCTGCCGGCCCCTTTGGCAGCCCACCCTTCCCAACCAGGCAGCCTGAGAGACTTGTCCCCAAGAGCACACCAGGCAGGTGGAATCGTGGCACACCAGGCCCTCGATTCTCATTCTCACAAGACCCTCAGGAAACCAGGGGTATTGCTGTATTTTACAGGCAGGAAGTCAAGGCCCCAGGTCATACAGTGGGCAAAGGCAGCACCAGGACCTCCACCACCCACATCAGCACCAGAAGTGGGGTGCACGCTCTCTTTCTGCTCCTGCCTGCAAAGCCGGCGCGTCCATTGTTTGGTAAATGCAGTTTGCAGGGGACAAGGAGGATTCTGATTTTGGAATAGCACTGGCTGGACAGTGGGGCCCAGGGCCCAGCCTGGCCGGCGGGAGGACGATTAATGACAAGGATCCTACTTGGAGGCCGGGCGAGAGCCCAGCCAGCACCGGGTGTTTACAGCTCGCTCGTCTGTTTGGGGCCTGCAAATCCGTGTCAGATGTTAATGGAACAGCATCATTTTTCTACCGAGGTGGCATCGCTGGGGTTGTTTGGATGAGGCAACGGTGGGACTCGGCCTGGAAGAGGGTTCAAGGGCAATGGGTGGCTCAATGGGGCAGCTGGGGCTTGCCAGGGGGCATCCGTCAGGCATCCACAGCCCAGCTGGGCCCCTGAGGGCACCCCACTTTGCACCCCAGTCACCACAGCCAGTCCCTCTGGCCACAGGGCTCTGCAGACAAAAACTTTAAGTTGCGGCCAAAAAAAAAAAAATTTACTGCAAAATGTGAGAAAGAACCGAAAACTGGAAATCAGTAAGTGTTTAAGCATCAGTACAGGCCTAAGGTCCAGGACGTGGTTTCCCCTGCACCTCCTACTGTGCTTCAGTGCCAGGTCCACCCACGGAAGCTCTCGGGCCAGGCCTGGTCGCCCAAGGCAGCGCTGCAGGCCATCACCACTCTCGATAAGGCCTAGAGGGCAGAAGTCAAGGCCTGGGTGAGGACACCTCTCCCCTGCCTCAGCTCCAGTGGGAACCTCCCCTGCCCCTCTGGGTGGAGGCAGCCTTGCCGTCAGCAAGGCAGAGGGAAAAAAAGAGGCCCAGAGAAGGAAAGTGACCTGCCCAAGGTCACACAGTGAGCAAGACCCTCTGAGCAGGGCTTGCAGAAGGGTAGAAGAGTGCTCCACAAGGGGCTGTTGGGAAGTGGGGGGGCACACAGGGAAGCGTGGGCCCTGGAGCAACTCTATGTGGGTCAGCGCCATCACCCCCACTCTGGAGATGAGGAGGCTGAGGCTGTCCTCCAAGGCCACACAGCCAGGCTGGGCAAGGACCTCCCAAGGGCTTGAGGGGATGAAGCCTCCCTCTAACCCTGGCCCTGCTGGCTCTCAGTGCCCTCTCCTCACCTAACTGCCTCCTGGCTCTTCCCCAGCAAGCTGGCTCCTGCCTGAGGGCCTTGGCACAGGCTGTCCCCTCTGCTCACACTCTTCTCTCAGGCTTTCAAGGCTCTGCTCAAAGGCCCCCCAGGCCAGACTGTCTAAGCCTGCCCAGCCCATGACCCAGCCCTGTTCCCTCCATGGGCCGGGGCTTAGGGAGCATGCTAAGTGGTCAGCCAGCCAGAGGAAAGCTTGTAGTGCCCTGCATAGCACACAGTAGGTGCTCAGGAACTGTGACCGCACTGGCCACAGGGTCACTGGACAAGACCAGCGGTATTGGACCCGGATATCTGAGACCTTCCGTCTGAGTACTTATGTCACCGTCACCACTGGGAATTATTATTAAGGAGACTGTTTTCGCGAAGACTGGAACACAGCTTGGATTTTAAAATCAGAAACATCTCTCTCTCTCTTTTTAACCCTGTACCGTAAGCCCTCTCAACTCTCCCTTCCACACTACCCTCCAGCCTCTTGATACTGTGAACAAGGAGGGCAGAGACCCTTGGCAGCCATATGTCTTTGACAAGACCTGCCTCAGTGTCACCATCCACAAATCAGGCTCCTTGCCCAGGGCTGTGCAGAGTCTGGGATGGGCACAGAGCTCAGGCTAGGCTGGGGCAGGCAGGGGAAAGAGACCTGCCCATCTAGGGGAAAGGGGTGGGCCACTTTGCAGCCCGTAAAGAGAGAGCCGCTGTGGAGACAGCGCTGGTGCCCCTTAGATGAGCTCCGAGCTACACCCTGCTCTTCCACTGGCTCAGGCCCTCGCTGCAGCCATACACCTCAGGGCCTTTGCTCCTGCACCTCCCCTTGCCCCACACCCACAGCCCTCCTTCCGCAGGCCTTGCAAGCTGCCTCCTGGCTGCTGGCTGCAGAATGTCTCTCTGCAGGTCTCACTTATAAGCCCAAAGGCCCTGGAGCTGACCTGCTTGGACGTAAATTCCTGCTCTAGCAGCTGAGAGACTCTGTGCCTCAGTTTCTTCATCAGTAAAATAGAGACGCTCAGGGGATCTCCCTTGGGGGGCGACTGTGAAGCATGAACAAGGTAACAGAGCACATGTGCATCAACGACTAAGCTGAGCTGATTTTTACTGTCGCCTTCCTTCCCAGCACTCACAGCATGCTTGTTTTGTTGTTGTTGTTGTTGTTGTTGTTGTTGTTGTTGTTTTGGCCCATAGTTACCATCACGCCTGCCATTAGCCCTTAAGTCCCAGCACCCGCCCCAGCCCCAGGCACTAAATAACCTCACACAATTGTCCTCCTTGTTCCCGGCCCTGCCCTGCCTCCCGGTGGTTATTCTGGGTATGGCCCCAAAGGTTCGCAAATTGAACCCTGTTTTGCCAACTGCAGGTTCAGGGACCGGCTCTGGGTCCAGCCGGGGCCAAAGGATGTGGGCACATATATAGGCAGGACCCTGCAGAATAGACTGACCTGGCCGAGTTTCTGAGCTCCCCACCAGGCGTGGAGATGATGGGCACATGGCAGGGGCAGGGGAAGAGTCCCTTGCCTCTGGCCAACCAGCAGCAGGCTGTAGTCCTGGAGAGCTCACTCCACCTGCTCCCGAACTGCGGGGCTCCCCAAGGGCCTGACGCATCCCTCCACTGTGAGGGTGGCCCCAGGGCCCTGCTCTGAGCCGCTGCAGACTCTCCTTTCTGTTCAGCCCACAGGGCCCATGTCTGACAACCCCAGGGTCTTGCTGCCTGCCTCTACCTCTGCTCATGTTGCTAGAAACATCACTTTCTATGGTCAGCTCCAGGGGCCCCTGGAGACCTGCCCTTCCCACCTGGAGGCATGTCTCCCCCACACGCTGTCCTGTGGTCCTGTGATCCTGTGGTCCAGGCAGCAGGTGTGGGTCCCGCTCTACCGTGAGCAGCGGGTGCCTCTTCTGAACCTCGGTGGACTCCTGGGCAGAACTGGCTGATGATAACACCTGCCCCAGGTTGTCAGTCATGGTGAAGTCTGGGGCAGGTTCTCCACACAGTCTCGGACACACAGTAGCCACTCAGTAAACAACTGTGGAATCCAGCGAGCTTTGGAGGGCGGGACCGGGGGCAGTTTGCTTGTGTGTGTTCACTGCACTGCGCACTGACCTTGCTCAGGCCAAGCTGGGCAGGCTGCAGGGACAGACAGGCCTGAATCTCAGAGGCGTGACCCACAAAGTCCGCTGCTGGTCGGCAGCTCCCTCCCAGACCTCACCCTCCCAACTTCACTGTCATAGGGCAGTCAGCACCGACACCAAGGTTAGGGGAAGAGCCACAGCTAGGGGCATGCTTGGGGCCACATGGGCCCCTGGCCTCCCGGCTGCAGGCACACACCCAGAGATGCATGTCCAGGTCTGTGTGCCACACACCTGGGCAGGATCCTTGCATGACACTTGGCTCACAGGCTGCCTGGCACTCAGTGGGGGCTGGGCTCGAGACACCGGGCCGGCCCGAGTGCAGCATAGGGCGGAGCCTGGGCTCCAGGAGATGCTGGGCAGCCGCAGAAGCCCCTTCCAGGGCCCAGGGTGCTCAGCTCCTGTGAGTCCTAACAGCAGTGCTTGGTGGGGGTGGACCCAACTAGCACCCAGACAGCTCCACCAAGATTCAGATGCTGGGCCCAGGGGGCCGGCCAGACTGAGGGTGGTTGGAGCTCCAGAGCCCGGGCCTGAAGGGCACTGCACACTTTATCTCAGTGGCTGCGGGGCTGAAGGTGCAGGGACTCCTGGGGGAACCACAGGACAGTCCCTAGCTGGACCTGGCAAGGACAGGCCAGCTTCCCAGGCAGCCTGGGGGTGTGCAGAGGATACCCAGCTCTTGTGGAGTCCAGCGGAGTGGCTCAGGCTGTGGGAGTGCCCACAGCCCAGGGGCATCCAAAATGCCTGGCAGCCTGGGCAGCCCCAGCATGGGTCCCAGGCATCACCTGGGGGCAGCACTGGGACCCCGCCCTATCCTGGGGAGCCCCCAGGTCCTGGAGGGGTTCCTCCTGGGGGCTCGACCACCATGCCTGGTGGGAGCATCCCCCGGAGCACCCAGCAGGGACTGGAGGAAACAAAGCTCAGAGCGAGAAAGGACTTGCCCAAGGGCAGCCTTGGGTTAGTTTCCTGTGCCACATGACAAACTGCATGGAGTGAATGACCACAGGCCTGCGGGTTGACAAAACCCCTAGAATCTTGCAGTGGTGGGTCAGACACCCAGCACGGCAGAGCCCTCTGCTCAGGGTCTACTGGAGATCCTGCTTCCTCAGGGTGTTGGCAGCCACGGCCGACCCTGCTCAGCAACCTGCAAGCTGAGCAACCTTGGGTGACCCAGGCCAAACTTGTCTCCAGCTTATCCCACTCCCAGCTCCCATCCCAGGGCAAGACCCCATGTGTGGGGGCCTGGGCCAGTCCAGCCGTCATCACACCCCTTGATTCTCAGCATCTGCCTGCCCAAATGGCCCGAGGTTATTCGTGTTTCTTCAATAAACGCCAAATGGCCTGTTTATCCGTGGTCCTCAACATTGTCACCAGCACCCCCACGCATGCACCCCCACCAACAGACTGACCCAGGCCTCACCTGTGTCCCAGCAGCCCTGCCTGCCACACATCACGAGCAGCGACCCCACCCCTGCGCTCAGCACCCTCCCTGGGCTTGCACCATTTGAGTGCCTCTGTCAGGTAAGGGCTGTTCCTGGTAGTTAGCTGTAATCACATCAGACTTAGGCTAGAACCGTGCAAGGGACTGAATGCTTCTGGGTGTGCATCCGTGCTGGGGTGCACGTGTGTGCCTACTGGACTCAGCCAAACACCATACCCTTGAGTCCAAAAGAAGGTTCTAGAGGCTTCCCGAGGACATCCTCAGGGCTGGGACTGACAAACGCTGCTGCCACCCCTGCAGCCCCCGAGGGTCTCTTCTGTCCACTCCTGCCAGCCAGCTTGGGGTGCTGTGTGTGATTTGGCTGAGCAACCCGAAGCTTTCCATGAGGAACGCAGGTGGCTGGAGCCTCCCCACCACCCTCACTGCCAGGGTGAACAACTACAGTCGAGGCAGAAATGACACAGACATGGTTCTGTACAAAACCTGAAATATTTTTACTTTTTTAAAACTTTGATCTAAGTTGCCTTAGACCTCATGGACTCGATACAAGAGTAATATGAATTGGGAAATAAAACACTTTAATAGCCACGATAAACTTTGTTAGAAATGTACATGTTGCCAAAATAATAATAATAAAATTAAAAAAAAGAGAGAGAGAGAACAGCTTGATGTCCAGGTTAGATTATATAAATGTTCAACAAGGGCAGGGTAAAGGAAACTTTAAAAACACCAGTTCTGAATAAGCCTGGGGCCCCGCGAGACTCCCCGTCTCCCACCCAGCCTCGGGCCCTAGGGACTGCGTCCCTCCAAACAGGACAAGTGGGAGTGGATAAGGCCTCCACCAAGCTGCCTCTCCCCGTGGACAAAACATCCAGGTAATGGGTATATAAACAAAGCTCATAAGAAATGTACAAATATAAAAAGCTACAAACATTAATAAATTACAGCATCACAAAACACGGAAACACTTCACAAGGTGCTAGTAAAATAACTGTATCCCCCAATCCCCTCATCATACAAGGAAAACAAAGAGCTGGTATTAAAGTTGAAGATTCATCTTCAAAATGTGTCTGAAATAGATCTTTTGTGTACTATTTGCTTCTGTAAAGACAGAGTGTAAGGCTGCACAGACATCACTTGTTTTTCAGGCAATACCTTAGTTCTTAAAAGAAAAAAAAATAATAATAAAAGGAAAGGAGAAGGAAAAAGCATCAGAACCCAACTGTCCATCTGACTCAGCAAAAAACTCGTATAAATGTTAATGAAGAACTCTATAGAAAGAAATTCCTAAAGATACTTTTACTCTTATAAAAAAGAAGTTATTTAAAAAGCTATTTACACGCTACATTCTATGAAAAATATGCTTCAGGAAATACATCTAAAATTAAAATACAGGATTGCCTGAGAAACAAATCCAGCCCCTCCGTGTCGATGGTGGACACACCATCCAGGTACGACCCATGCAGGCGACACCACACGCTGACACGGGAGAACAGAGAAGTGCCGACCGTAAGTCCTCGGGCCGCCTGGCCGCTGTCCCTGCCCCTGCCCTGCCAGTCCCAGGGCAGGGGTGCCTTGGCTGAGAAGTGCTTCTCCAGAGTGTGGCCAGCAGGGCAAGACGGTCCCTGCCACATGGCTTAGCCTGGGCCTCCCAGACCCCAAGATGTGGCTGAGCCCTTGCCCTTTCCTGGGGACCCCACAATGGCTCCCCTGCCCGCTAACACACCAACCCAGCTGCCAGTCTTAGCTGCCCCCAAGAAATGCTCCTGGGCATTCAGGCTGAACACCCACCATCCTGCTGCCACCTGCCAACCAGAAAGCTCGGGGCAGACCCTTCCTCACCCGCCGAGCACTGTCTGGACTTGGCTGAGAATCACTCAGGAAGAGAAGGGGGGACATAAACATCCCACTTGCTCCTCCTCTTTCTGTGTTCTTTGCCTTTTTTTTTAAGCCCCTGGAGGCTGCCAGCCTGTGGCCAGCTCTGACTCTGGGGCTGGTGAGCATTGGCTCACTCTGCCTTCCTTGAAGGACTCATGCTCTCAGCAGAGCTGCAGAGGCCCTGCAATCACACCCACGCTCAGGGGGCCTGAAGGCTGTCCTTAAAGTGGAATAAGCGGTCCTCAAACTTGCAGGGCCGCTTTTCTGGGACAGGTCACTCTTAGCAACTTGAGAAAAGACGTCCATTTTCAAATTGAGGGGCCACGCTGGGCTCGCTCTGCCGGCTGAAGGGACAGACGCTTGTTGGGGAGATGGCAGCCGGGAAGAGGCAAGGCCCTCCCTGGTGAGGCAGCTCGGCACCCTCCTGGGAGGCAGATGTTTTCGCGGGGCTCCGGGGGTCCTGAGCGGAGCAGAAGGATCCTGGCTTTCCAAATCTTAAAGGAGTAGTTTCCCGTTCCGATGAATTTTCAAAATTTTCCCAAGCCTCTGCTTGGCGGTCGCCATGCCCTTTTTCGTACGTTTTCCTAGGGGAGTCGGGGAGGGGACACAAAAAGGGAAGGTAAGCTAGATGGCAAGGGGCGTGGCATGCCGGTGGGGGGGAGGGTCCCGCTGACACTAAGGGGCAGCCTGCAGTCCCCCATCTGTAAAATGGGCCTATGAAGCCCCAGCTCCGAGCTCAGCACCCTTCAGGAGTCCGGGATCACTGGCAAAGCCTCCGCCTCAGAGGCCGTGTCCTCAAGGGGCCCTGGCAGGTAGGATGGACATGGGCTTGGGGATGGCATTATGAGGAGGACATGAGGATGCCTGGGCACCACCCCCAGTAACAAGGCCAGGAGCCACTGCCAGCACCCCGTGCTGCATCACTCAGTCTCCACAGCTGGCCGGCCCCACGGCTGGGGTGCAGGGGTGCAGGCAGATCAGGGGCTGAGCACGCCCACTGAGCAGAAGGATGAAAGCACACGTCCTGTACTGTGGGATACGCTCACACAAAGATGCAACCAACTTGGACCACAGCACCCTGCCACCCAAGGCCCAGGAGCCCTCCCAATGTGCTGCCCTCTACCATGGGCCGAGTCTGCATGTCTGGGGCTGCCCATGGGGGCAGGCAGGGCAGGCGGGCTGCAGGCTCCCTCCAGCAGGCACAGTACCTTTGGCAGCGGTGTTGTTGTTTGGAGACGATGCGGAGGGCCGCCTCTGTGTGAGAAAGACCCCAGGGGCCATGGGCTGGGAGGCGCGGCCAGCCTGGGCCCCGGTGAAGGCGCCAGCGGCTGTGTACTCATGGTCCGCCAGGCTGCTGCTATGCGACTCAGGCGGGGGCTCTGGCGAGCTGCCCTCCTGCGAGGCCTGGCTGCTGGCCGTGCTGGTGGAGGCCGGGGTGGTGGAGGCCGGTGTGGTGGAGGCAGGGGTGGTAGAGGCTGGCGTGGTGGAGGTGGAGGTGGTGCCAGCAGAGATGGAGGTGGAGGTGGAAGGGGAGGTGGTGTTAGGAGTCAGCTTCCTCTTGGCACTCTTTTTTTTCTTGCTTTTCTGCTCCTCCTTTGAACAAAACATGCAGGGCAGCCTCAGACGCACAGCCCACTTGGACCAACAGAGCAGGGAGCTCCCGGCATGGCCTTGCCAGGGGCCCTTGAGCACAGCAGGGCTGGGCAGCAGGGGCCTGAGGCCTGACTCTGGGCCGCCGGGGGCACAGGATGCACAGGGACAGGGCGCCAGCACCCACAGCAGCTGCCTGGCCTCCCTGTCAGTGTGAGTTAACCTAGCAGTTGAGCCTGTAGGATGGCACTCCTACCCCATCACCCCACTCAGTGGCCATATACATCTCCCAGTTCTGGAAGAATATTCACTTTGATCCTAATAACTTCCTTGTGTGCCCAGATGAGGTTGGGCCTGGTTGGGAGGGTATGTGAGGCTCTAGGACCCTCCATTTCTGAGCTGGGAGGAGCTAAAGGTGGGAGATGAGATTTTTAGGAGCATGTAGAGACAGAACACCTCATTTCCCAACTGAGGACAACTCAAAAACACCCGTGTGATGGGGGGAGGGGAAGGGGAGCTCCCTCCAAGCTGCTGTTGTACCAGAGAGTAGCCCAGCCTTGGCACGAATAGGGCTGTCCAGTGTCAGGGCCCCAGTCGTCAATTCCTAGCTCCCCCGGACCCCACACGGGGAATTTAGGGCCTGGAGGAATAGGGCACTCTCTAATCAAATGTCCCCAAGCCTGTGACCACCCCTGGCTCAGTGGGTCTGTGTATGGGGTGGAGAAACAGGTGCCTTGGGGAACCTGAGCCCACCAGGTGGGGGAAGCAGGGACCTGGCTGCCGTGTGTCCTTCTCGCTCCTCCTCACCTGCTGGGACAACTTAGCTGCAGCAGCCGCCAGCCCGGTCTCGATGGAAGCCACCCGTGTACCCTCACGCACAGGCCTGTCCTGTCTTGGCACCGATGGGCCGACCCTTGCTGTGGAAAAGAAGGGCCAGCCCCCTCAAGCTGTGGGCCACAGCCTGTCCACCCCTCCTGGTTTGGGGCTACCCTGCCCCCACCCCAGCCTGTCCCCCTGGCCAGGCAGGCCTAAGCACAGGGATTCCTGGCTGTGAAGCTGCCTCACAATAGGGCAGGGTCAGCTGCCCCACCCAAGGGGGAAGATGCCACAGTGGGGTCTGCATGGGGCAGAGCCCAGGAGGCCCAGCAACATCAGAGAGTCTGGGCAGGCGGGTGAGGGTAATGTGGAAGGTGGACAAGGCCTCACCCCACTGGCTGCCCCAGCAGGTGTCCCTCAGCCACCATCAAGTGGGTGCCTCCGGTACAAAGGTGACCCTCACAGAGCTGCCCATTGAGGAAGAAACCAGAGAGGAGCCGGCCAGAGGAGTGAGGGCTTTTGAGTTGGGGCTGTGTAGAAGCACATCTGGGCTCCCAGGCCCCCAGAAGCAAAGCAGAAGTGAAGCCCACGGCACTCCTGCAAGCAGCTGACCAACCCCAGCGGGACGGGCTGCCCAGCCCTCAGGATAGGACAGGTGCAGAGCTGAGCCCACATTCTCAGGGGCTGGAGGGACCACAGACAAAGTCACAGCTTCCACACTGGGTGTCAGGTGGACCCCCTACCCCTGTCCCAGCACTACCTGTTGGGCTGTAGGGAGCGTCGTCTGAGCCTTTCCTTTTCTTCGACCGGGACTTAAAGATGGGGTTGTCTTCATCTGACTCCAGTGAGGGGTAAACTAGAGGGAGGCAGAGGGAAGGCGTGGCCCGCTGAGTGCAGGGCAGGTCCACGGAGGAGGGCGGGGGGGGTACAGGTGGCTGCAGACCTTCCTCGCCAGCAACCCCAGGGCCTACACTAAGGCCTGCCACGCTGTGTCACTGTCAGCTGTGATGGAAGCTGCCCATGGTGAGGACACCCCAGGCATGGGCACAGGCCCCAGAGATTATCCAGAGGGGCAGAGACTCTCCAGACAAGAAGGCACCTGCATCTACCTGCCCAGCCTCATCTGTGCAGCCTAGCCCCAGTGCCTGCAAGCCCCTGGCCTCTAAGGGCTGCCCTCCGTACATCTGTTCACGGAGCTTGAGATCCCCAGAGGCCCCACCTGGAGGAAGCTACAGCAGAGAGTGGGGGACCAGGGAAGGATGGGACCCCACAATCAAACTAGGGCATCTCAGTTCCTGCAAGAGAAACACTTTGAGGCTCCAGGAAAGGTTCTGTTTGGTGAAAACTCCTCACAACTCCTTCTGTTGCTATGAAAAGGGAAAACGTCTAACGTCCATGGAGGGTGGGCTCTGACAGCCCCGACCCTGCCTGGCGGGTCTAGGTGGAGGGGACATTGTACGGCATGACCTGTGGCTGGTGGGGAGCTGCCCCAACACGGTGAGGCGGTGACCCTGTGACCCTCAAAAGCCAAGTGCCACCCTACACTCACTGCAGGTTGTGGTCCTTCAACCTCCGGGGCCTGTCGAGGAATGCCCAGGACCCAAGGTTCAGGAGGAAGCAAGATGGCGCCCGGTGCCACACACCTCCAGAGCCCAGAAAACAGGAGTTCACTTTGCTGTCATTCTGTTTGTCAAACTAGAGTAGGCCCCACCACGAAGCCCAAGCCTGTCCACCAGATGTGGGCCCCGGCCAGTCTCGCTCACAGGAGGGTCTCCCGGGACAGCAGTCAGAGGCCGAGGGTTTTGCTGAGCTGAGGCCTGCTGTAACTTGGAGAGCTGCATGTTTATGCTACTGTCTCCATTCTCAGCCAGGCCTTCTAGGGCTGAGCATGGGCCCTGCCCCACGCAGGAGTGACACTCACCGTAGTCTGAGTCCTTGAAGCAGGCATCCAGGTGGTCCTGCTCTTCCTCGTAGTCGTCCAGGTCGACACTGTTCTTGGCAGCCCTCTTCAGCAGTCGTTTGCCTGCACTCTTGCCACTGCCACCCCCATTCTTCCGGGCACCATGGGCAGCCAGCGAGCTCCCCTTGGCCTGGCCAGCGCCCCACGTGGTCTGCAGGCAGGAGTCGGAGGCCTGCAGGTTGGCCATGGACAGCATTCCCTGAATGGCTTCCTGTGTGCTGGGGGAGGCCGGGGGCTGGCTAGGGGCACAGAGAGACAGGCACTCAGCCCAGTGCTCTTGGCCTGCAGCCCAGGCACTTAAACAACAGCCTATGGCCTGCACGAACTCCTGCACAAACTCCTGGCCCAGGTGGCAGGCAGAAGGCGTGGAGCAGAGAGGGTGGCAGTGAGCTGATGACTTCTCCCTTGGAAGAGGCCAGCCACTCCCCTCATCCAGCTCTGCTCATCCACCCATACGCCACAGGGAGGGCTGGAGGCCTAGAGACAGAGATGGGCATGGAGAGGAGACGGAAGACAGCAGATGGGAAGGAGGGTCCAGACCCTCATATGGTCACGCACTGGTCTCTCACACCTTAAAGCCAGCAAGCCGACTCAGTGACATTCCTCCTGCACCCCAGCCACTCTGTGTACCCCCTTGGTCCACCCTGTGCCTCTCTCCCAACTACAAAACTAGCCCTGGGCATTCCTTACCCCACTTTGTAGGGAACCTTTCCATGTGTCACCCTGAGATGGGGCAGCGTAGCCCACTCCCTCCCATGGCACACGCTTTCCCCAGTGACCTGCAACTTCTCTCCACACCCACACCTGTACCCACACCTGCATCTGCACCTACACCCATACATGCATCTACACCTGCACCTACTCCTATACCCATACGTGCATCTACACCTGTACCTACCCTCACACCTGCACCTGCATCTACACCTGTACCTCCAACCACACCTGCATCTACACCTGTACCTACCTCCACCCCTGCACTTGCATCTACACCTGTTCCTACACCTACACCCATACATGCATCTACACCTGTACCTACTCCTATACCCATACCTGCATCTACACCTGTACCTACTCCTATACCCATACCTGCATCTACACCTGTACCTACTCTTATACCCATACCTGCATCTACACCTGTACCTACTCCTATACCCATACCTGCATCTACACCTGTACCTCCAACCACACCTGCATCTACACCTGTACCTACCTCCACCCCCGCACCTGCATCTACACCTGTGCCTACACCCATACCCACACCTCCATCTACACTGGTGCCTACACCTACACCCGTACCTGCATCTACACCTATACCTACCCCCACACCTGCACCCACACCCGCATCTGCACCTGTACCTACACCCATACCTGCATGTACACCTGTGCCTACTCCCACACTCACACCTGTGCCTACTCCCACACCCACACCTGCATCTACACCTGTACCTACTCCCACACCCACACCTGCACCTGCACCTGTGCCTACTGCCACACCCACACCTGCACCTACACCTGTGCCTACTCCCACACTCACACCTGCATCTACACCTGACCCTACTCCCACACCCACATCTGCATCTACACCTGTACCTACATCCACACCCACACCTGCATCTACACCTGACCCTACTCCCACACCCACATCTGCATCTACACCTGTACCTACATCCACACCCACACCTGCATCTACACCTGACCCTACTCCCACACCCACATCTGCATCTACACCTGTACCTACATCCACACCCACATCTGCATCTGCACCTGTGCCTACTCCCACACCCGCACCTGCACCTACACCTGTGCCTACTCCCACACCCACACCCACACCTGCATCTACACCTGTGCCTACTGCCACACGCACACCTGCATCTACACCTGTGCCTACTCCCACACTCACATCTGCATCTACACCTGTGCCTACTCCCACACCCACATCTGCATCTACACCTGTGCCTGCTCCCACACACCTGCAACTACACCTGTGCCTACTCCCACACCCACAGCTGCATCTACACCTGTGCCTACTCCCACACCCACACCTGCATCTGCACCTGTGCCTACTCCCACACCCACAGCTGCATCTACACCTGTACCTACTCCCACACCTACATCCACACCTGCATCTGCACCTACACCTACCCCCACACATGTACCCCCACCTGCGTCTACACCTGCACCTACCCCCACCCTGCACCCCCACCTGCATCTACACCTGCACCTACCCCCACACCTGCACCCACCTGAACATAGACCTGCAGCTGCATCTGCACCTGAACAGACACAGCTGCACCTCAGCTCAGTCCAAGTTCACCCACTTCTGGCAGGCTCCACACAGACTCCCAGGCTTTCTCTTTGCCCTGTCCGCACCCCCGCTGCCCTCAGCTTCAGGTGGCCCCTCCCATAGCGCCCAGCCTGTCTCGCATCCGCATCCTCCTCCTCTGCCCCATGCCTATGCACACACCTCCTCCTGTCTACACTGGCTCCCCTCCTTCCAGAAGAATCTTCTGAGACACCCAGTGTGTGATCAGCCTGTCTAGGCTCACAGAGTGGTGAAATGGGGTGACCACTGTCATCCCACAGAACCAGGGGCTTGGTGCTGCTGGACAGCAAGGACCCCCAAGGCCAAGTCCTGGGCTCCTTGGGGACCTCCCTGCCAGGCCCTCCCATGGGTTGCAGCCCTGGCCTCTTCACAGGGCCCTGCCCCACCGCCCACAACCCCCTGCAGCCAGGACCCTCACCTGTCTGTGCACCAGAACTACCTGGGAAGCTTTATAAATGTCAAGGCCCAGGCCCCACCCAGAAACTCTGAGTCAGGGGCCTGCCCTGGGCTCCAGATGCTGTATGTAGCCAGGACAGGTGCCCCAGGCTTCCCCACCACTCACGTTGTCCAGCCCAGCAGGTACACCCTGCAACGTCCCTTTCTAGTCCTCACCCCTGCCCACTTCCCTGTGGCCCAAACCTGGCCCCAGGACAAGGCAGCCCACCCCACCTTACAGGGGAGGCCCAGCCACACCTGTCACTGCATCTAGCCACTCCTGGGCCCATACTTGGGGCACACAGGGTGCCTGCCGTCCTCTCCCTCTGCTCCCTGGACCTGCCCCTTCAGGACTCTTGCATCAGCATCACTGTCTCTCGAGCTGCCCATCCCCTCTCCACCACTTCCCAGAAGCACTGGAGGCACTTTCAGTAAAACCATTCAGATGAGAGGGGCTGGGAAGCCTGTGGCTGTGAGCACATCCAGGCACTGTAATGGGGGCTTGTATACCCAGAACCCCTTGCCAGAGACAGCACACATGTGAGACAAGAAGGAAGAGGCCAATACAGTGGCAGGCGGGCCACCCAGCTCTGCATGCCTGTGCCCACCTCTGTTACCAGACACAGAGACTGAGGCACCCAGGGCAATGGCCCCACCAGGACCAGTCCTGGTTCAGAAGCAAGAGGGCTCCCAAGACTGAGGCTCTGCTACAGCAGGACAGGGAGAGGAAGCTGCCACAGGGAGCCCAGACACAGAGGGAGTCCTAGGGCTGGTGAGGCAACTTGGACAAAAGTTACCCATGCTGGACAGTGCTGAGGCCCGAACCCACTGCTCTCTGAGGGTCCGGCAGACTCAGGAAGATGCCCAGTGCCGGGGCAGGCGCCCTCACTGCAGCCCTCACCAATGCCACCTCCCAGGCCCTGTCTGAGATACACTGGACTGCGTTGCATTTTGGGTTTCACAGGGACTGAACAGGATTGAGGTGTGAAAGCCACAACAATGGGAAATCAAGCACGGTCAGCCTCAAGCACTCCTCAGAAGGCACTGCCGGGAGCTGCCCCCACAGTGCCAGGACCACACTGCCCCTGCCACACAAGCTGCAGCACTGAAGGCCTGCCTAAGTGAGCGCAGTCACTCCTGCCCTCACTGACATCTCCGCAGAAACAGGCTCTCCCAGCCCCAGCTCAGGAGCCAGCCAGAGCACGCAGCTTGCCCTGCATCCTCTGGCAGGCCCTGCCCCGACCCCTCAACTGGCCTGCAAGGCCCAGACAGACTGGAGGGCGGGGGCCTGCACCTAGCCACGGGGGGGTGGGGGGTGGCCAGGGACACCCACTACGAGGGTCCATGCCATGCCGTCTGGGCAACCCAAGAGGGTGAGGACTGCATGCCCAGGTCCCGCAGGGTTGCTGGTGAATCAATGAGCAACGTCTAACTAGTCGGCATGGAAAATAATACTTTTAATCCACCAATTATCATACTCAAATCCTTTCCTTTTCCCCCAGCAATAAACACTGAGCAAACTATCCACAATAAATTAACATATTTTCCTCCATTTTCTTCAGCAGTTTTTTCCAAGCAGCCGATACTTAAAACAGAGCAAATAGACCATCAAAAACTGACCTACGCTCCAAATGGGAGACTTTGGGAGAGGAACTGCCTGCAGCGGGCTGAGGGGGGCCAGCGGCCTCAGTGGCCCCTAGCAGGCACATGTGCACGTGCACACTGCTCCGAGGCACGGGCTAGTTGTGCGGGGCGGGGAAGCTCTGGGTCTTTTGTTATCAGTGTGTCCACAGATGGGCTGCCCCACTCCTGGGCTCAGATTCACAGCAGGGAGCCCAGGACACAGCGCCCCCTCACAGACCTGAGCACAAAACCCTCCCCACCTCTGTCCCCATCTCCACTCCCCCTGCAAGTCCCAGGTGCCCACAATAAAGCACCCGGTGGCCCCCAGGCTTTTGGCCCTGTCTGCCCTCATCTTGGGTGGCCTCAGACACCCCCCACCCCCAGGAACCCCAGGCCTCTCCATGGACCTCGGGAGGGGCCTAGGGTGTTTAGGGGCCTCTCCTGCCCCTGAGGCCAGTCACTGAGGTGTCAGCTAGTGCATACTTCTTCCCAGAAGACAGGCATCCCCCAAAGAGCTGTGTGAAGCACCACAGCCTCCGACAGGGAGGAGGAGCTCACAGCCAGGTTTCATCCCCAGCCACAAGCACATCTCTGCAGCAAGGGGCTTAACATGGACAGGAACCACCTAGTGCCAAGCAGGAAATCTGTCCCCTAAGGCACTATGGAAGCCTCCTGTCATGCTTCACTCCCATTAAAATAAAAGCACCTTACAGCTGGCTTTCTGATCAATATTACATGAACATAATATTGCATGTAAAATAGTAATATATGAAAGAAAGTATGGCCAATTGATTTAGCAAAAGCTCTTTTCAATCAAGCCCTTAATCTACCTTGCCCAAGCCCCCCATCTGTCTAAAAGCAGGCCTCCACCTGCCCACTGAACAAGCTTGGGGCTGTGTGGAGCAGCTAGCAGCATGGCCCTGGGTTGCCCATGGATTCTGGAAACCACAGAGTCTCTGAGGCACATCTTGGGAACTGAGCAGGACCCAAGCACAGGCTCCATCTTCCTCAATCCAAGTCACTGCTGGACAAGGGACCAGCCGCACACACCCAGATATCACTGCCCAGCATCAGTCAACCCCCCAGGACCCCCAAGCTCAGGTTCTGCAATCAGGCAGATGGAAATTCTGGGCCTGCCTCTGCTGCTTCCTAGCAGTGTGGCCACGTGCAAGTATAAGCCCTCAGAGCCTCGGTTTCCCCATCTGTGCAATGGGAATCTGCAGCTGTCAAGAAGACCAGGAGGGCTGTGCTCCCCATGGCAGCTGCAGCCCCCGACATGGGCCCAGGGGCACCATGGAGGGGGCTACACCTCTGCCCCCTGAGTTACCCGTCTGTAGTACATGTGGAAATTCCCAAAAGATTTCCACGTGAAAAAAAAAACAGTCTTGGCACATAAAATTGAAAACCTGTGGTTCTGAATTTACCCGAAAAATTAAAAGAAAAAGAAGCCCTTGATTGAAAGCAAAGCCCCAGTGGGACGAACCAGTCCGGCATCTGTACCCTGAGGTGTGCCCTTCTGCCCAGGCCCAGGGGCGGCTCAGCACTGGCTCCAGCTGTGCGTCTGCCTCGCAGGCTCCCACCATCATGGCTGAGGGCCAGCCCTGGGCCTGCCTGGTCCCCGCTCTTGGGTGCTGCCGGGTGGTGGGGCCCACCTGCTGGGGTTATACTCCAGCGCGCCGACCTCCTCACTGGCCTGCAGCAGGTCCAAGATGCCAGCTGCCGAGCTCCCACTCTCCTTCTTGACTCTGGCATTGCGGCCGGGCTTGGTGTCTGTGTCGATGTGCAGCGAACCCTCGTCCGAGGAGTCATCACTCTGCTGCGCGAGGGACAGGGCTTCGGTCAGGGGAGGGTCTGGCCATCAAAGTGGCCTGGGAGTTGGGAGGAGGATACTTTTTCCCTTCAGGGACTAAACTAGGTTTTTTAACATTTTTATTTATTTTATTTTTATTTTTATTTATTTATTAAGTTTTGAGATGGAGTCTCGCTCTGTCGCCCAGGCTGGAGTGCAGTGGTGCAATCTTGGCTCACTGCAAGCTCCGCCTCCTGGGTTCACACCATTCTCCTGCCTCAGCCTCCCAAGTAGCTGGGACTACAGGCTCACTCGCTCGGCTAATTTTTTGTATTTTTAGTAGAGATGGGGTTTCACCATGTTAGCCAGGATGGTCTCAATCTCCTGACCTTGTGATCCACCCACCTCAGCCACCCAAAGTGCTGGGATTACAGGTGTGAGCTCTGCGCCCAGCCAGTTTTTTAACATTTTTAAAGAGCCGCTGCCCTTCTAATGAACATTGCTGGGGTCAGACAGAGACACGGACACACAGGGCAGACGTGGGTGCCAAAGCTCTCTCAGAACCACAAAGGACCAAACTGTCTTCGCACTGTGCACCATGTTCACAGAGGAACTCTGGTTCAAAGGAACCCTTACACAAGACAGCCCCAGTGTGTAACACATGTAAAGAGACACCGCCATGGTTGGAAGGAGAGGCGGGGGCAGGGCCTGCAGCCCCAGAGGGACCTCAGGCTGGAGGAAAGCAGTTAATACACTAGATCCCAATAACCTCCCCCGGCATGAGGCTCAGTGGGGACACACCCCTCGCACGCCCAGGCAGAGATGACCACTGTGTCTTAGAGTTGGATGTGACCTTAGAACACTCATGAAAGGGTGGGGTGAGGGTAAGGGGCCCCTTCGCCATCTCATGCAGAAACACCCCCAGAGACCGCCCTGGAGTCACTCAAACCATGGCCTTGGGGACTGCCCAGAGATGCCCCCCGAGACTGAGGGGGGCCTGTAAGGCAGCTCACCTTGTACGCTGCCGAGTCCAGCTTTGGCTTCATGACAGGCGTGGGCAGCACAGCCTTCTTATCCAACAAGACTGAAAGCACAGCAGATGGCAGTCCAGCGGGAGGCCTTGCGGGGAGCCAGCCACCCTGGGAAGACCTCTCCGGGGTGGGATGGGCCTCTCCCACACCCCTCCCCCAACACCCCCTCCCAACTCACAGGACAAGTCCCTTTTCGGGGCGTTTTTCTTCCTCCTGATGGGAAACTCGTCGATCTTGAGCTCACCGTCGTCCGACACGTACTCATACTCATCCCGCACGGGCTTGGGCTTGTCCTCCTTGAAGTTCTGCAAGGCCCCGAACACACCAGGGCTCGTCGGGGGCCTGAGAGCCTTGGAGCTAGGGCAGAAGCGAGTGGGTCAGCAGCATCCACATAGCCCCACGGCCAGCGGACAGGTAGGACCTCCCGAGGGGTCCTCTGCCAGGGCCGCGGCAGGATGGCCTCCAGGAGGCAGGTGACGTTGCCACTATTTGAATTTCCATCCGAAGAAGCCTCAGGCCCAGTTGAGATGGGAGGAGGGTAGAGGGCCCAAGCCTCTGCAGACAGGAGGCCAGGCTGGGCCTTCAGTCCCCACTGTGGGAAGCTATCTGCCCACAGGAGGGGACACTCTCCAACCCCATGGCCTCCTACACAATGCTGTGCCTCCCCACACACCACATTCAGGCAGAGAGAGCCCTTCCCCAGGCAGTTTAGATGCTCAAGACAGTGACCCCCAACTGTCCCAGGGCCACTGGACAAGCTTCAGCCCTGCCTCGGGCCTGCCTAGGAATCCTGGCACATGCTGAATTGGTCTTTAACCGGAAAAGGATCCAAGTTTCCTGGTTTTTTTCTCCATAGCTATGTTGGAAAAATAAACTCAGGGCCAGGGCTACAGGATAGATGTAACAGTCTAAGAAACAGTGTGTAATTTGTCTCCCTGCCTGGGTGATGGAGGACTACTTCAGAGCTTGGCCTGCAAGCAGCTCCAGCCTTTGCCTTCCCAGGGGTTTGAGGACAGGTTTCTCTCTATATAGTAGCAGGGACAACAGGCTGAGGCAGAAAAGTCTGGAACTTCAAACAGACACAGCTCCAATTCTGAGCAAATGGAAGTGCAGACACCTGGATACAGTGCCTAGGTGAGGCGGCTTCCAATGCTCTAAGTGAAGGGGTGGTGAGCCCGCTGCCTTACGGGCTGGGCCACAGAACACACATGTCCACAGGCTAGAGTCACACCGCTCTTTCTCATCTCTATCGTCAACTCCCTAGCACCGTCACAGAGTGAATGCCGTTTAATAGCTTCCCAGGAACCTAGAAGCAGAGCTTCAGATAAAGCAAGTGACACGCCCAGGGCCATGAAGCTGGGCAGCCACAGGACCCCGCAGACCTGCCCCTTGGCTGAACGGCCTCGCGTGTTGCCCTGAGCTCCCTGACACTCACAA
This sequence comes from Pan paniscus, assembly GCF_029289425.2. Lineage (NCBI taxonomy): Eukaryota > Metazoa > Chordata > Mammalia > Primates > Hominidae > Pan > Pan paniscus. The sequence goes on from NC_073260.2 coordinate 45,761,983, forward strand.
GACTCTGCCTGGGCACTGCTCCCTTTCTCCACCACCCAGAAAGAGGCCTTCTCCTCTCATCTCTTCAATGAGGAAACTACAACCCGGCCAAGTTAATCAGTGGCTGCTGCAGAAAAGTGGCCGCCCCTCCTGCTGGTACCTGTCTGACTCCGGCCAGGCCTGGGGCCTCAGCAGGTGACATGTCCCACGCACCGGGAGCACACACAGGCCCAAGTGTTGCCGCTGGAACCATGAGGCTCTCGAGGTTGCCACCGGGCTCACAGCCCTCCGCACCCCTTGCCTCACCCCGAGGCTCATCCAGCATGCCCACACCACCCAAACACACCCCCTAATCTCTGCTCAGTGCCATCTCCAGGAGGCCCTCCTGACTCCCAGGTGGGTCACGTTCTCAGCACCCAGGGTCCCATGTTGGGTTCACACCAGGCCCTCCCCACTGGCCACCGGGCTCTGAGAGCCAGGACCCTGTCCCCCATGCATGTCCTCAGCACCAGCTCACAAGAGCCACACATCTAACACTCATGGAGTCCCACGGCCTCCCTCCCTGCCTGGGGGGCCATCCCTCACTGCAGGCTGGCTGTATCTTCCAGCCCAGCCCCACCCAGGCATGTCTGCTTCCTCACACCCACACTACAGGTGGAGCGTGGTGGGAGGCAGGGATGTGGCTCTGCTGGTGTCTAGGCCTGATGAAGACGTGCCAGGAACAGGGCTGCAATCAGTGAGGTCAGCAGCTCAGAGGGAGAGGAGTCCCCAGAGGTGTGTCAGCCAAAGGCTGTGTGTGTATGGGGTATGTGTTGTGCAGTGTGTGTGGTTGTGTGTGATGCAGTGTGTGGGGTGTGTGTGAGATGCAGAGTGCATGCACAGTGTGTGTGTAATGTGTGTGTGGTATAAGGCAGTGGGTGTGATGCAGTATGTATGGTGTGTGTGATGTCGGTTACGCGCGAGGTCACCCCTCCCATCCAGGCACTCACATACCCGAGGAGTTTCTTGTTGGAGAAAGAAAAAGAGAACTTATTGTCTTTGTTTCCAGCTAGAGGCGACTTCTCTAGCTTCTGCTCCTCTTCCATCTTCAGTAAGGAGTCAGGTTTGCTGTTCTGAAAAGCAAGACCAGGGCCGTCCCTGAGCCCCACACAGAAGTGGGGGGTCAGGACCCCAACTAGTGTCAGTGAGAAGAGGCAGCTACTGGGAACATGACTAAGGAAAGTCACCCATAGCTCTGGTGGCCACCCGGGCCACTGCGGGGTGCTCAGGGGCCTGCACCCCATGGACTCAGTGCCTCGATGTTGCCTGACCCCCATGGAGTGGGAATGAAAACCAGTGTGTGGACCGTGAAGGGAAACACTGTCAACATACAGGGTGTACATTCAACCTCTTGCATCCCAACCAACTCAGAGGAAGATGTAGTCCATGGGTGGTCACACACACCTCAGACCCACATAAGCACACCCCACAGCACTACCTACTCAGGACAAGCAGACACATGTCTGCACATTCCTTCACACACACAGGGCCTCACAGATTCACCTCTGCTCACACTCACCAAGCTGACACACACACATGTGTGCATGCATATGTGCACTTCTCACCTTGTACTTCCACTTGGCCTCTGACTTGCTCTTGGTTTGCTCTCGAATTTCCAGCCTCTCCACATCATTCTGCATGTGAACCACATCTTTGTTGGGCACACTCAGGACACTCTTTGTGGCCTAGAAAAAAGGGCTGCTGTGACCCAGAGGCAGACATAGAGGGCTGGTGGGACTCCCTTGAGCCACAGATTCCCTGTCTTCTTCTGGCCCATGTGCTTGCAGCTCAAGCCTCCATCCATCTACCCATCCACGCATCCATTCACCCACCCATCGATGTACCCATTCACCCACCCATCCATCCATCCATTTATTCATTCATTCGTTTATCCATCCATCCGTTCATTCATCTGCCAACCCATTCATCCATTCATTCATCCCGTTCATTCATCCACCAATCCATCCATCCACTCACCCATTTGTTCATTCATCCATCCATGCACCATGCATTTGTACATCCATCCATCCATCCATCCATCCGCCCACCCATCCATCCATTCGTTCATCCCATTCATCCACCCACCCATTCATCCATCCACGCATCCATTTATTTATCCATCTACCCATCCATTTATCCATCCATCCATTTTTTCATCTATCCTTCCATCCATCCATCCACTCATCCATTTATCCATCTCCCCATCCACTCATCCATTCATCCATCCATCCATTTGTTCATTCATTAATTCATCCACCCATCCACTCACTCAATCATCCACCCATTCATCCATCTACCCATCCATTCATTTATCCATCGATCAGTCCATTCACCCACCTATCCACCCATCCATTTGTTCATCTATCCATCCATGTATCTGCTCACCCATTCATTCATCCATCTATTCATTCCTGTCTATCCATCCATCCATCTATTCATTCCTCTATCCATCCATCCATCCATCCATTCATTCATCCATTTATTCATCCACCCACCCATTTGTTCATCCATCCATTCATCCACCCAACCAACCATCCATCCACTCATCCATCCACTCACCATTTGTTGATTCATTCATCATCCACCCATCCATCCATTCATTTATCCACCCATCCATTTGTTTGTTCATCCACCTTTCCATCCATTCATCTATCCATCCATTTATTCATCCATCCATCCATTTTTTCATTCATCTATCCATCTACCCATCCATTCCATCCATCCATCCATTTGCTCATCCATCCATCCATTTATTCATCAATCCATCCATCCACCCACCCAACCATCCAACCATTCTTTCATCTATCCACCCATGCATCCATTCATCTATCCATCTACCCATCCATCTTATGCACTCATCCATCCATCTACCCACTCATCCATCCATCCCTTCATTATTCCATCCATCCATCCATTCATCCATTCATTCATCTACCCATTCATTCATTATTCCATTCATCTACCCACCCATCCATTTATTCGTCCTTCCATCCATCCTTCCATCAATTCGTTCATGTAGCCATCTAGTCATTCATCTATTCATCCATTCGTTAATCCATTCAACCATCCATCTATCCAGCCATTCACTGATTCATTCATTCATCCATCCGTCTGTTCATCCATTCATCCATCCATTCATCCACCTATTCATTCATTCACCCATTCATCCAGCCATTTAGCCATCCATTCATTTGCTCATGCATTCATTCATGCTTGCCCTGAGAAAGAGAACACAAAAGTGTCCCACTACACCCCTGTGATGCCGGCCCTGAAGTTTCCTGGCCCCCAGGAAGCAGGTAACGACCTCCTCCTGGCAGAAACTCACACTCAATGGTGCTTCAGGGGTTCATGGTCCCTGAAGCCCAGACCTAAGATCCTCTAGTCAGAGTGGGTCTTTAGGGCTGGGCCCATCTCTTCACTGTCCACAGGGGCTCAGACTATCAGGGCAACCCTGCTCTTGTCCTCACCCCTGAACCCCCTCCCCTCCAATGGCATTCTCCCTGTTGTTTCTGCACAGACACCTCATCTACCTTCAGGTTTCAACCTCAATGTCTTGGCCCCAGGGAGGACCCAGGGCTTCTTTGTCCCCTGGCAACTGCTCATCTGGCTAGGAAACCTAAACTAGACATCCCCTCCTGGAAAACCACCATGCCTCCTCCACCAGGTGGCCCTCTTGGGTGCCACCTCTGCCACAGCACACACACATTGTGTTGCCTTCCTCAGTGAGGGCCCCTCTTCAGGCCCACTGCTCTGTGGCTTGTTGGGCAAAGCCTGTCCACTCTGGGGGGTCTGGGCCTGGATGCTGCAGGACTGGGTCAGGACCAGGCAAGGAAGTGCATCTTCTGGGCATACAAGCCCACAGCAAGAGCCCAGACCCCCACATCTTCTCAGGGGCCCCTGGGGAACAAGGACAATGGGCCCTAGCTGTCTCCATGGGACTGGCCCACAAGAGATGCTGCAGCACCTCTGGTGATAAGGTGGGGAGTCAGGGTGAGGGGGTCCCACCTTGCCCTTCTTGGGCGGCTCCATCTTGGTCAGTGCCTCCTTGGTGTGGGCTTCGAGCAGGTCCAGGTTGGGGATGGTGGGTGAGGCTGACTCCCGGGACTTCTTCCCTTTCTTCTTGCCTCCATCTTTGAGCTTCAGCGTTTTGGGGGGCCTTGGGGGCTTAGGGGGCTTCGGGGGCTTGGGGATTTTGGACGGCTTGGGCATCTTCACAGTTTTGGGAGTCTTTTTTTTGGACACTTTCTCCAGGAGGGATTGAGGCGGGGTGGCCTCAATGGGAGATGGGGGCTCTTCCTTCTCCCGGTCCCCGTCACACACCTCATCTGACGAGGCGACAGTATTCACTTCCGGTCGGACGGCTTTGGAGGCATTCTGGGATACAGAAAGGAGAGGGTCACATGCTGCTTCTGCCAAACTGTGGCCCAGGACGGTCTACACACCAGGATGCTGGAGACACTCACTGCCAGGCTGGCGGGGAACTATCAGCCCAGAAAGGCTCAGCTACCCCACACCATCATGTGACACACTCACACCCAACCCATGCTATTGTGTGACACACTCACACCTGCGACATGCCATGAGTCACTTGCTCTCCCCAAGGCTCTTCTGTCCTACCCCAGCACAGCGGCTGAGGGCTCATCCAGGAACACATAAGCTGGGACTGCAGGGGCTGAGTCAGGGGCTCCTCCCACAGAGTGCCCTCCCCATGGGAGTTTCAGAGAGGCTGGTGCCATTTCTCAGTCCCTACACACTCACACCAGGACACAGACCCAGCCAGAGACCTAGGACCCTGAGCCCTCACAAAGGCAAGCTTGCCCAGGAAAGGGCAAGGAGGACCATCTGGGGCACTGGCCTTCCCAGACCTGGCAGCTCTGTGTTAGGCTGGCCCCTGGACCCAGAGAAAGACAGGTGGGCCCTCCCCAATCCCCAGGGGTCCAGCCCAGCACCTGGACACGGCCCCACCTCACTGAGCCGGATCTCTTTGGCCAGGTCTTTGATTAGCTGTGAAGGTTTGAAGTGCTCCGGGAGCTCATCCTCATGCTCTGCCAAAGCCTGCAGGACAACCGGACCCAGGGTCAGCACCAGACACCTCCCGTGGCCCTGACTTACCCCTGCATTCTTGCAGGCTGTCGCCTGACTGCCAAGCCACTCAGATGAGCATGAGGCGAGGGGCTTCCAAGCCAAACTCTGCCCTGGCAAGAGGTCTCTGCTGTGAGCCCCGATCAATAGGTGGACAAACCAAGTACCGGAGAGGACAAGCTTGCCTGAGGCCACCACCAGCAGGCTATGGAATGGACATGGGTCCCATCCCTTCTTCCTGGTCAGAGGCCACTCCACCCAGCCATATGGCTAAGGTGAGGTGGCAGGGGCGCCCTGGACTGCCCTGGGCCTTGAGGCCTGACGGAGGTGGTGGCTGCAGGATGGCCCTGGGAGTGCACTGGCTGCCTCTCCTGCCTGGCCCACCCATGAGAAAGGCAGGCTACACATGGTATTCCCTGCAGCCTGTATTCCCTGAAGGCTTCCTGTAAATCTCCACTGGCCTTCTCTGGCCTGGGAGAGGGTCCTCCTCCCTCAAGAGTGGGCATAGTACCTCTGCACAATGAGCCCAGTAGGAAACACTGTCCCAGAGGGTGCTCGAGGCTGGGCCAGACCTTCCCCTCCCTTCTGTAGCCAAAACCAAGGGAAGATGCTAAGCAACACAGTAAGTGGCTTCTGTGGGGGCGCGCACAGGATGGTCATCGGGAAGAGTCACAGGGAGGGGCTGCCCGGGTCACAGAGCAAGGTGGCTGGGGTGCTGCACCTGCAATCAGGCAGCTTAGCTTCTGAGCTGATGCCAGGGCCAGCCAGGAGGAGCCGACAGGGTGTCCCCAGCACTCCCTGTCCTGGGGCCAGCCACTCCCCCAGTCCTTCCCTGCCCCCACCAGGTTCCAGGCCTTTCTGTGCTCACACAGTGTCATCCCACCATAGGCCATCTGTCCCCCACCCACAGACCCACCTTCCTCCCAGGACACACCAGCACCTGCTCACCCTCCTCCCACCAACTTGTGACTAAGCTGTGAGCCCCTGATGGAGGGGGCTCTGCATCTATATCTGTTCTCCCCCAGCCCTCAGGTGGCCCAATCAGTGGACAGCAGGGGACGGACCCATGGGGTGTCTGGGGCAAAGGCACACCCCGGGCCAAGCCAGGCAGGGGAGCACCACCGTCCTTCCCAGGCTGGATCTCACTGAAGCAGGACAAGTCCTGGACATTGCTGCTGGGACTCCGGGGAGGTCCTCCCGCCTGTCACTGCTCTCCTGCCCTAGGGCATTTGTGACATGATTCCTACCTGCTTCTTCGTCCACGATCGGAAAGCACCATTGAGAATTTTAGCTCCTTGGACTAGATGTGGGGGCAGCTGCTTCCCAGATTTGTGAGAGCCTGGGAAGGAGACACTGGGTGAGGTGGGTGGGTGCCCGCTGCCCACAGGTGCCTTCATGCCCAACCACATAGCCAGACTGGGGGATGCCAGGTCCAGCCTTCCAGAGGTCTCCCTCCGCCCATGGCCACCAGCTCAACTGCCAACAGTTCCTCTTGGAACCTGGGGGCGCCCATCCTCCTGGTGGCCTGCCCTGCTTGAGGAAAGATTGGCCCTCCCACCATCCTCCCACTGTCTCACCCTCCAGGCCCCTAACACAGGCTGCCTGGCTCTCCTCACTCTGCCCAATACCCCAGCCCTACCTGAGCAAGGGGACACAGTCATGCCAGGACCCAGGCCACAGGCTGTCCATGGGCCCAACCAGGCATCCCCAAGCATCTCTTCCCACCTCATGGCGCCCCTTAGCACAGTGTAGGGACCAACTACATTTCAGCTGGGAGGTGTGCTCCTGCTGTGGGCCTCCCCTCCCTCTTCCCATTGAAGAGGGCTCCAGGGCTCTGACGCACCAGGACCATGGCAGCTCCCTGGGTCCTCTCAGTCCTGGGGGCCAACTGAACTGTCGTCCACTCAGAGAGGGAGGGCCAGGCAGAGAGGATATGGCCACAGTGGCCTAGCTGGCCAGTAGTCAGGCTGGCCCTGTGGTGTGGCTTCCCAGGTGCTGCCCTGATCCCTGCCTCCCTGGCACCAGTCCCCTGAGGGCAGGGTTAGACTCCCATCTTGGGCACTTCCTTCTGCCAGAGTCAAGCTCAGGGCTCCAAATTTGGGGAACAGTGGGAAAATCTTACCGAAACCTGGCCAGCCATGACTAAGGACCATTTTACCTTCTCAAACTAGGGTCAGAGTACAAAGGGTCTGCATAAAAGAGCTCTTGGCCGCTATTAGAACCAAAAAAGAGCAACTAAGAGCAACCACACTGAGAAAGGAAATCACGCATAAATGCAAACTCTCCTGCAGGCTCCCTCACGCTGCTGGGCAGTCTGGAGGCCTGGACAGGGTGGTGGCTGGCAGGAGCCACCTGCTCTCATCTCTGAGGGTGTGGCCAGGCAGGACCTGGGACAGAAAAGGGCGGCCCGGGGATGCCAAAGTGCATCCACAGAGGGCCACCGAGCCACAAGCCTGCCTCACGGTCCAGTTGCCAGGCCCCTGAGGGAGCCTAAGGGGACCCAGAGCCCACTCGCACCCACTCCTCAGCTGGTGACAGAGCCAGGGCTCCACCTTCCCAATGGAGGCAAGTGTGGAGGGTGGAGCAGGTGTGATTGATACCTGCACTGAGGCCATGCACACTCACCCCTCTCAACCCACAGCCCAGTGTTCGTTCTAAAACAAGGGACAGTCCAATCGGAAAGAGAGGCCCAGCCTGTTCAATCTAGTCCTGCATTATACAGATGGGGAAACTGAGCCCCAGGGGTCTGAGTCCCAAGAGAACTTGCTCAGGCCACAGGAAGGCGGCACTCACACCCAGACAGTCAGCCCTGACCAGGTCTGGCTGCCCCCACAGCCAAGAGCCCCAGGCTTGGACGCCCACCCCGGAGTGACCAGTACCTTTGAATGCCTCCAGCAGGTGCTTCCCCATGTACCAGCACGCAGTTTCAAAGTTGGGAAACTGAGTCAGGCTGCCCAGTTTCAACCTCCTTTCCACTTCATATGCTCTAGAAGCCACCAAAGAGCAGTTCTCAGTGCACTGACCATCAAGCAGGCGACGCTGGGCATCAATCCAGGCCCCAGACACACCAGCTCAGGCCTCCCCACTGGGCCCTGCATAGCTAAGGAGGACCAGGGGAAAACTGCCCTGGTGGCTGCAGACCTCGGGGCCCATGGGAGTTCTGTCAGTGCCCAAGAAGAGAAGGCAGCAGCCTTTTAAGCAACCCCAACCCCACCAAGGGCAACTACAACCGTCCAGCAGCCAGGTCCCTTGAGGAGCCGGCCTGCATGAACCCAGGGCCCACCTCCTCCTTCCCTCCACATCACAAAGAGGCCCACCGAGGCTGACGGTCATGTCCAGGCCACCCACAGGCGGGCTGTGCCAGGACTCAGCCCAAGGCATCCAGCACCGACCCAGCTAGAGGGAGGACGCTGCTCTGCGGAGCCCGAGGGCAGACAGCGCGGCAGGCACTACCTCATCTGCATCTCCACGCTCAGGCTGTGGAGGAAATGTCCCGCGAAGGCCAGGCAGTCCACAGGGGTGAGTGTGGCGTAGATCCAGCCTGGGAGAGAGACAGGAGTGGCTGGTGCCCCACCTTGCTCCCATGAACGGGCTTCTCATGGCTGTAGATCAGGGAGCGGCGGAGACCAGCACAGGCCTTTCCCGGCCCAGCCCAGGCTCCAGCTCCTGCCCGCCTACACCTTGGTGCCCTGTCCGCCTCTGCGGCTTCACCAGCAGCCTGGGGCCTCCCTGGGAGAAGCTCTCTGGCTCTGGCCCAACCCCAGCCTCCATGGAAGGGGGTCGGGGGAGAGGCTGTGTCTGAGACAGCACAGACTAGTCAGTCCAGCCCTGCACAGACAGGGAAACCAAGGCCCAGAGCTGAGGGGACTCACTCAGACCACTTGAGGGGGCAGTACTCAGACAGAGAGAGGAAGCCCCAGTCTGTGTCCAGCTACCTGGCCTCCCAACCACACTCAGGAGCAGGAGACAAGGCTGGGGCAGCTGCATCGCAGCTGGGACTGGTCCCCAGGTTATCCTCGGAGACAGAGCCTGGGCCAGACCCTGGGAAATCCACAACTCTTTCCTAAATAGCTGCGACTATGAGGAAGCCAACGGAGGGAGGAGGGACCCAGAGATTACAGAAGATTCTGAGCCTTATAAATCATTAAAATATGAGGGCCTCAGTTTGATACTTATTTAAAATGAAAAAAAAAAACCAACCCTATAAAACGATTTAAAAATCTGAACACCAATTGGCTATTTGATGATACCAGGGAAATGCTGTTAATTGTTCATTTTTCAAGGTGTGACAACAATATTACAGCTATGTTACTTAGAAGGAAAGGAAGCCCTTCAGAAATAGTGGAATATTTAATGAAACAGAGGAATGTCTGGGATTTGTTCTAACGTCATCTAGGGGCACACAGTGGCTCATGACGGGCCTTCTCCTTCAGCACAGACTCAAAATGTCCCCTACTATTGTCTTAATTAGCAGCTAGCGCCCTCCTCCCTCGCTGGCTCTGATGTCGTGGCTGCTGTCTCCACACAAGGCTCTCTGAGCTGGGTCTCCAGCCATGGGCTCGGTCATAGTGAGCCCAGCCAGGATGAGAAGGCGGGTGACTGGCTGCGCAGCTCCAAGGTGGCCTCGGTGGTGAGGAGTGCCCATGCTGACAAGACAACACAAGCCCCATTGCTGGCCCCTCTGCAGGGACTGGGCTGGGGTGGCGGTAAGCTCCGGACAAGGGAGCTGCCCAGTTTCAACCTCCTTTCCACTTCATATGCTCAGGACAAGGGAGCAGGCATGCCAGGGATGCCGAAGAGACCCCATGGTGGGGACACGGTCCAAGGGACAGGGCAGTAAGCTTGATGAGGGCCGGCAAGCCCTAGTACATGGTCCCCAAAGCTGCCCGCACTCACCTGAGGGGATGAAGAGGGTCTGGCCCTGCTTGACGATGCACTTGTAGCATTTGTCGACCTGGTCAGCAAAGAACATCTCGCTGTGGTTAGAGGCAGACCGCCAGCGCTCATACAGGGAGATGTTGGCCGAGGCCGGCCTGATGAGATAGAAGGTCTTCTCCCCCTGCCAAGAGAGCCTGTTGGCAGAGCCGCCCATACTGGGATGCGGGGGTCGGGGGTGCAAGTGACAGGTCCTAACGTGAAAAGTACCCTGCCCAGGTCCATGACTCCTGCCTGCAACACTGAGGGCACAGGTGCTTTGCAACTCAGAAATGTGCATGTTAGGAAGGTTCTGGGTATCTGGGCCCTCCGCACAGTTAAGAGCTAAAGCCCATAATCCCACATTACATTGTTTCGAGGCACTACAAATGGTGTGGGTGCCCAGGCTGCAAATAAAGCTGCAAATGACTGTCAAAAGCATTCCAGGTAGCTCCACTCTTGAGAGCCACTTGGATCTCAGGCTGGGTCAAATGATGCCACTGTGTCCCAGGCAGTCTTATGGCAGGCCCCAGGAGGGGTTCTGCACCAGGAGCAGTGAGACCCCTGTCTTACTGCAATGGGGCCAAGGCAGGTTCTGAGGATGCCCCAGTGACTTGCTCAAGGCCTCCCAGAGGTGGGATCAGCATGTGCACCTGCCCGCCCCCAGATCCAGGTCCAGCTGGTCTGAAGAAGCTCAGTTAGCAGCTGGGGGAGCCCACAGCTTAGGGTTTCCTTTGTTTCTGTTGCTATTTACGCCTCATTTTTCTTCTGGCTTCCCTCTCTCAGCCTCGATGATGAGGCTCCTAGCCTTCCCTGCCCACTCAGATGCCCCTATCCTGCCCACTGGCTCCTGTGCGGGGCCCTGGCTATGGCTGGCCCCTCTTCCAGGATGTTTTTGCAACATTCCCCTTTTTCCTCTAAGTGCATGGTCACCCGGTGGCCTCACCCAATTGTTAACGAGCCTGAATCCCATCAGAACAAGGAGACACTCATGCAGTTCTCTGGTCCCACATGCACCCCTGCCACTCCACCCAGAGATGTCTCCAGAGGCCTCCTGTCCCAGGGATGGACAGTCCAGGGGCCCTCTGGGGAGTCGCATCCTGGCCAGTCAGGGCTTGTGGGGACTGCAGACAATCCTGCAGATGGGTCATGGCCATGGCAAGGCAGAGGTGCCCCGAGGGGCGTGGCTCACCTTGAGCACGTGGTACCAGGCAGAGGCGCCCCCAGAGTCGATGTGGAAGTCGGTGTAACTGTCCTTCACGCAGATTAGGCAGTACTTGGTCACTTTGGGCTTGGCCAGCAATGCATCATCTGGCCAGTAGTTTTCTACCCATGACAGTTTCTTCACAATGTCAGGTGGCTCCACGAAGCTGGACATTCTAGGGGTGGGAGAGGAAGGTGGTGAGGGAACCTGGGACTCCCTTTTTTATTTCCCCTGCAGTGGGAAACATGTTCTGTGAGGCATGTCCCACGCTCTCTCACCACCTGCGGGCCACGGGTCACAGCTCCCATTTCACAGAGGAGCAAACAGGATCACAGAGGGCGGAATGAGCCCAGGCGCTGGCTGTGGCCCTGGCAGGAGACTGGGTCTGACGCTGGCCTCCACCCCCAGAAGATAATGAGAAGGCCCCAAAACCATCTACCCCTGAGAGGGAACCTCCTTTCCTGGGAACTGGAAAGCGAGTCTTTCCAGACTGGCCATGTGCCATGTGCTGTGGCACACTGGGCTGAAGCATAGATATCATTTCTCACACTCAGCCCGGCACCTCTGGCGTCACCTGGATAACAGCCACTGCTCTCCAGAGCTGACAACAGGGTGCCCACGACCCCTGGCCACGTCAAGTCACTGTCAAATCCAGCCAATTCATATCCAGGGAAGATAGGGAGATGCAGAGGCAGCCTTCGATTCAATGACATGTCACTGTCCTGGATAAAACGTGTTAAATTTCATCAAAAATGTCAAACTAGGCTGGGCACGGTGGCTCACATCTGTAATCTCAGCACTTTGGGAGGCCGAGGTGGGCGGACCACGAACTCAGGTGTTCGAGACCAGCCTGGCCAACATGGTGAAACACTGTCTCTACTAAAAATATAAAAACTAGCTGGGCATGGTGGCATGCCTGTAATCCCAGCTACTTGGGAGACTGAGGCAGGAGAATCACTTGAACCCAGGAGGCAGAGGTTACAGTGAGCCAAAATCACCCCCACTGCCCTCCAGCCTGGGCAACAGAGTGAGACTCCATCTCCAAAAAAAAAAAAAAAAAAAGTCAAGCTCAACAGCACCTGTGCAGTGACATTTCAGCTGCCACTAAGAACCAGATCTGGGGGTTCTTGCTGCCTCCAGGAAGACAGGGTCTGTCATGTCTCTGTCATCCCATCTGCAAGTGCTGTTGTCTCTACTCGAAGGCCACACCAACCTAGACAAGTTGTCTCCGGACAAGACTGTCACAAATCACAAGCAGAGTCCTGCCGCCCTAATCCCACCAGCCTCAGTCACAGACCTCACCTTTAAATCTCCAGCACGTTCCAAACTAGCACCCTTCTCCATCCTCCAGGAGTCCTCATTGCCCCCATTCATACCCACTGCCAACCTCTGAAACCTCAGCAGTCTGGGCACATCACGGCCCACAGGAGAGGGTTCCCTGCCACAAGGGCCCTCATGACCCATCTCCAGCCATGTCCTTCAAACACCACACACCACAGGGGGCCAGGCTGTCCCTGCCTCCCACCACAGCCTCAAACGTCCTTCTTTCCCTTGCTTGGCCTGTTTAGGTGCAAGCCACACCTTTCTCTGAGTTGGCGGGAGGAGGTCCTCAAAGCCCCCATGGACACGCAAGGCCACCATGAGCAAGAGTCCAGATGTGACATGTATCTGAATTACCAGCAGTGGGAACATCACCCTAGACCTGCCACAGAGCAGGCATCTCTCCGGTCTGGGGGAACATTGGTCACTGTGGGCACCCCCGAGGCAGCAGGCCCCAAGAGCTACCCCAGACAGCCCATGGTGTCAGGCCTAACCTTACCTGCTTGGCCAACATCCTTGGGGACAGACTTAATGATGAAGCAGAGCCCACTCCATGGACCCGACCCAAGCCCATGTGAAGGCTCTGGTAGGTAAGTGCCCAACAAAAGTTGCAAACAACCCCCTAATGATCCATGGACTGGGCCAGTGGAAACAGGAGGCAAAGGGGTGGCCCTGAAAGGCCCAACAGAAAACCACAGGCCAAAGTACCATCTCTCCCTAGCTCCATAACCTAGACATCTCTCTGTGAGAACCCCTCAACCCAGGCAGGGCAGTAAATTAAGTTGATGGAGACATGACTCAGTTATGTTGTTTGGTACCAAAGCAATACATACCACTTTCTCTGGTACCATAACCCACTCCATTTCCCTTTTTGTCTTTGCTGTTAGGAAGCTCAACCAAAATGAATGCCCATTACCTTTTTTTTTTTTTTTTAATTTTTAAAATAAAGACAGGATCCTGCTTTGTTGCCCAGGCTGGTTGCAAACTCTTGGCCTCAAGTGATCCTCCTACCTCAGCCTCCCAAAGTCTTGGGATTACAGGCATGAGCCACCATGCACAACCATATTACCTTTTTGTGGCTCTTGGCATAGTTTTGTATTCTCTTTCTTGGTTTTAGATAATTCTTTTGTTTCTCCCTACCTGCCCCTTTGCACGTGTTATGTGCTTTCAGGAAGTAGGCATGACGGAAACGATGAAGACTAAAGCCATCCTTAGCCACCCGTGCCTTACGGTGAGTGAGTGTTCTGGATCTTTCCCAGGGGCCAGCTGGAGGGCAGAGGTGATGTGATGGAGAGGGGGTGAGGGGTGGATCCAGGGCAGGCACTGACCACACCCAAGCTGACAGCCTGCGGGGAGAACAAGGTCAGAGCCACAAAGTGCAGGGCCAGCATCTCTGCCACCAGGAAGCCAGGCTGGTGTAGGTCAGCCCTGACAGAGGATGCCCCACCCAGTGACCGCAGGGCTGACGACAACTAGTGCCAGGAACTCAGGGGGACCGGGCCAACCAAGGTGTATCTGTGTGGGGCCTGCCCTGCCTGGAAAGCAGGGAGGCAGGTCACAGCAGCCGCCCCTGCAGGATCTCATGTGTGTGAGTGTAGGCGTCTACATGGGTGTGTGCAGGTGTTAGTAACTGTGCCAGGGATGCGGGTGTTAGGAGTATGAGTGTGCCAGTGAGTTAGTATCTCAGTGTGTCAGGGATGTGTGTGTGTCATAAGCGTGTCATGAGTCTATTGTTGTGTTTGAGTGTGTCAGTGTCTGTGTATGAGTGTGCCAAGTGTGTCCATGAATACCCGTGGGTGTATCGCATGTCTATGTCATGTGAGTGTGTCGGTGTGTTGTGAACGTGTCACAGGTGTGTTGGCGAGTGTGTCCATGTGTGAGTGTACCCTGTGTTGGTGAGTGCTAAGTGTGTATCCATGTGTCTGCTAGTGTGTCGTGTCTATGAATGTGTCATGAGTACGTCCATGGGCGAGTGTCGGTGTGTTGTGAATGTGTCGTGTGTTGGCGAGTGTGTCCGTGAGTGTGAGTGTACCACGTGTTGGTGAGTACTGAGTGTGTGTCATGTGTGTCCATGTGTCCACTAGTGTGTCATGTCTATGAATGTGTCATGAGTATGTCTATGAGTGTTGGTGTGTTGTGTCACGAGTGTGTTGACAAGTGTGTCCATGAGTGTGACTGCACCACACGTTGGTGTCTGTGAGTAGGTATGTGTGTGTCATGACTGCAGGTGTGTGACATATCTATGGGTGAGCATGTCATGGGTATGTCCATGAGCGAATGTGAGGGTCAGAGTGTCATGAATGTCTCATGCATTGGAGTGTCCATGAGTCAGTGTGAGTGTCATGAGTGTGTCCACGAGTGGGTGTCACGAGTGTTGGTGTGTCCATGAGTGTGAATGTTGTGTGTCCAGAAGTGGGTGTGTCATAGATGTGTCTGAGTGTGTCATGAGTGTGTGCATTCTGGAAAAAACTACACATTGTTACCAATGGTTCTCTCTGAGGAGTGGGATGGGCAGGGCCAAGACCAGAGGAGGCTTTGCCTTTTTGCTCCTTATTTTTGTTTGAATTGTTCTCAATACGTCACCTTCATACTTTAAAAGAGAAACAGTCAGCTGTGGGCCAGTCTTATTAAAAAAAAAAAAAAAAAAAAAAAGGAAAAAAGGAAAAAATTTAAAAGAGAGAAACAGGAAAAATCAGTGTGTGCCATGTGCAGTATTCCAGACTCTGATACCTTCGACCTGTGCTTCTCAGGCGACTACCAAGGACGGCACAGCGCCCCTGCCCCAACCCCAGCCCCCACACCCCCAGGGTGGTAGCGCTCACCGGGTGTCAGAGAACTCGAGGTTGGTGACGTTGAGGACCCGCTTGCGGTTGGTGCTGTAGTAATAGTCCACAAACTCCTTCAGCTTCATCTTGCAGTCCTTCTGCTTGGTGACATCTGTCACATCCACACTCCGCTCCGGCCCTGGGGAGGTGGTGGGAGGAGCTTGAGCACCCTGGGAAGGTGGCACAGCCTCCCTGAGGCCAGGACGTGTGGAGTGGACACACACTCTTAGCTGCCCTCACACACAGCAGGAGCTGCCAGGGGCTGGATGCGGAGGCTCTAGGTGCCAACGTCGAGCTTCACCTGCCTGCTTTTCCCCTGGCTCAACTCTGACCACTCCTCTGACCTGGTGATGCTGTGAGGCGGCCAGGTCACAGGCCTCAGCGACGGTGGCCAGATTAGCAAATAAAAACACAGGATGCCTGGCCTGCCTGAATTTCAGATGAACAGCAAATACATTTTAGTGTTATGTTCCAAGTAATTCATGAGACATACCTACATTTTAAAAATTAAGCTATCAAAACCCCTGCATTTCTAGGGCACCAATTCATTACTCTGAGAATTGGCAGACTGATAAAGGGAAAAGCCTTTTCTGTAGTTGACAAAGAAAAGTTCAGGATAACCAGATGAGCTGAGGAGGAAAATTTCTTTATAAAAGACTCATGACTGATAGAGGGAGGAGGACAGAATTGCCAGTCGCCCTTTGCAATAGTTCTCCATGGCTGCTCTGACCACAAACTGCAAGGCCATGGGGTTTAGTGTGGACAGATGAGGTGGGTGCCGGGGCCACTGGCCTTGTCTGCATCACTGCAAGAGTGTGGCCAGGCACAACAGGCCTTCCCACAGGTGAAAGCACTCCCACCCAGAGGGAGTCCTACCAAAAACTTGAAGGCAAGTCAAGCAAGCCTCTAACCACGAGTTTATAGGAAACACCCGGGACAGAGAGACCTGCTCAGCAACACCACTGGGACGCTGGCAACCAAATCCTGGATGTGGGACATTCTGCAGGACCAACATGGCCTTCTCTCCAACAAACCAACAGGATAGAACGAAATGGGGCTGTCAGAAGAAAAGAGACTTCAGGGATATAAAAACCAAATGCAATGTGGGGGTCTCATTTGGATTCCACAGCCAAATGTAAAAAGGCACTTTTGAGGCAACTGGGAAGAATTAAACTGGGTCTTACGCGCTACCAAGGAATTACTGTTAATATTATCGAGTGCGATGATGGAATTGTGATTATATATTTTTTAAATTGTCTGCTAGAGCTATGTGCTAGAATTTTTATGGGTAAAATGATGTATATAAAAAGAATTTTTTTTTTTTTTTTGAGATGAAATCTCATTCTTTCGCCCAGGCTGGAGTGCAGTGGCACGATCTTGGCTCACTGCAACCTCCACCTCCTGGATTCAGGCGATTCTTCTGCCTCAGCCTCCCGAGGAGCTGGGACTACAGGTGCCACCACCACACCTGGCTAATTTCTGTATTTTTAGTAGAGACGGGGTTTTGCCATGTTGGCCAGGCTGGTCTCGAACTCCTGGCCTCAAGAAATCCACCCACCTCAGCCTCCTAAAGTGCTGGGATTACAGGCGTGAGCTACCATGCCTGATCAGAATTCCTTTTAAAATACTACAAAGAGAACAAAAAAGTGGGGAAACGGAAAACTGGCTGAAAGCCGGTGGCTTTTGTTTCTGGTGCTGAGTGCATGAGGGCTTACTGTTTCTCTAATTTTGTGTGTATTTAAAAAGTTCCATCATAAAAAAAAAATTAAGAGGAAAAAGAAAGACATAGAAGCAATACAAACGACGAACCATCTCCTCCCTGCTTCTGCAGGGACAGCTGTAGAGGGAACACGGCCAGGGGAAAAACCAGGCCCCACCCGCATGATTAGGTGAGCCCAGGGCCTTGGTGGCAGGGCAGGACCCAGCTCTCAGAGCTGTGGAAGGGAGGAAATTAGCTCCTACATGGGAAGAGCTTAGAAAAATGCCTGGCACTAGGCAGGCCCTCACTATATATTAGCTGTTATCCTGTGTGCACCATGCCAGGGTCTGGGAAGGTGAGAAAGAGCACTGGCCTGGCAAGCATGAACATTACAGTTGGGGTACACAAGGCTGCCTGACCAGCATTGTGCAGCAAGACAGAAACAGCCCACCTGATGGCCACGGCCCCCTCTCAGGCAAACCTGCGGTAAATCCAAGCACAGGCGAGACCAGGGGCTGGATCCCGGCTCAGGGCAGGATCAGCCACAGAGCTAGTGCCACAGCTCCAACTATGTCCAGCCTGCCCTCCTCCTCAGTAAGAACCCCACAGAATCAGCCCCTTTGCATGGACACCCAACACCCTCACCCCAGGTCCCGGGACGAGCACTTTCTAGCCCCTCTTCCGAGATGTCTGACAGCTACCAGGGTGCTCGCTCTTCCTCTTCACGACGAGTTTGGGAGCCCAGTCTCGGTAGCCCCAGGGTGGCCATGTGGCTCCCGAGAAAAGCTGTGGCCCCAGCCCCCTGCTGAAATTGAACTTGATGGCCTCCTGGTGGGTGCCCCTATGTGCCCAGAGGCTTGCACAGGTGACCTCATTTCACCTCCAGCACACACCCCACGAGGGGTGCACAGAGGAAGAGAGTGAGCCTCAGAGTGGTGGGGCCAGTCATCTAGGAAGCCCCAGCACTGAGAGGCCAGTGTGCCTGCCTGCCCACCTTCTGTCCTGGGGGTTTGCCCGTTCAGGGTTTTTCCTCCTCGTGCCGGCCACCCAGGCATCCCCCATGAGCACCTTGAAGCCCTGCAACCATGTGGGCCTCCATGCTTGGCCATGTGGCCACTGGCCTGTCAGCGTCACTGCTAGGTGTGCTGGCCTCTCCCTGCCACTGCCTCTTGAACGGCACCCCCACAGGTGCTTCCTCTACCCACAAGTGCCCACCTAACCCCAGTAGCTCTGGAGCTGCAAGGGGACATGAAATGGGTGCTGCTGATGGCAATGGCACTGGCTAGAACCCAGACGGAATCCAGACAAGGAGATTCTGGTGCCGTGGGGGCAGGTCATGGTACAGATGAGGAAGGCCAGGCCCCTAATCAGGCAGCCAGGATGGGAACATGGGCCCGCACCACCAGGGCCTCCCAGGCATGGCAGTGTCATGTAGCACCCACAGTAATGCAATTCATAGCTGCCAGAATCAAAGGGTCTCCCAGACCAGCCCCTACTTTGCAGTCAGAGTATCTGGGAGGGCAAGGGACCTGCCAGGTCATATGTCATCTCAGTGGGACGCAGGGTCTGAACTAAGAGCACCAGGAACAGAGTACGGTGAGCCTTGAGGCTCCACTGCTCACGGCACACATGGACACAGCCAGGGCGTGGGGAAACAGCATGCACAGTGGTGAGTGTCCCAGCACTCCCAGCTCCAGCCCCAGAGCACTGTGAAGGGGATGGCGCTTACCCACGTAGTTCTCGACGTCACTGACATAGAACGTGGGGGCCGGGACAGCCAGACCCAGCCCGTCTTTCTTAGGGACGAGGATGGGCTCGGTGAAGCCGTGCTCCTCCATGTAGCCCAGCGTGAGCTGACTTCCTGGCACACGGGCCACCACGTCTTCAGCACTGCAGGGAAGCACAGGTCAGAGGCCACATTGGGCCCGAGGCCTCCTGCACCGGGACAGGTGTGGACAGGGCCTTGGCGCTGGAGAGGCGAGCCTGGGTCTGGCCACCCACCTCCCACAGCCACAGGAGGAGGCCTGGCCGTGGTGCCACAAATGGGACCATAGAGCAGCCAGGGCAGATGCCGCGCTGACTCCAGAACCCCACTGTTTGGGGGAGCAGGGACATGGGGTCTCACGTGTCACATGGAAATGTCAAGAGGAGACAAGGGCCTGTCCTTCCCAACAAGACAGAGAGGCAGGAGGCGCCTGGGCCTGAGCAAGGTCGCTCCCAACCACTGGCACCCGGGCTGACCCATAGGTGAGGACGGGGGTAGCTCCTCCGCTGCACCTCCCATGCACCCCTTCTCGGCTAGGTGCCTCCCCACGGCAGGGCCACCGAATCACAGCTCAGGAACAAGAGCCACTAAGACGGCTCTGATATTGGGAAGGCCTTGGACAAAGCCATGTGGAGAGGACAGGGGTGAAAACCAGGTCTCCTTCTGTCTCTCTCTCGCCCTGCCTAGCCTGTCCCCACATTCCTGCCCAGAGGAAGCAGCAGAGGGGCAGGGCCAGGAGGAGGCCCCTGGCTGGCAAGATGAACGGCATGTGCGGTGTCAACCAAAGGACCCGGACAAGAGCATCCTGTCCTGGCCTGCTCCCTACTAGACATGGCCACCACCACAGGGCCAGAGGCAGATGAGAGGGGCCCACAGGCAAAGGGGAAAAATGACTTTGGCAGAGCACTGACACACCCTAGGAATCCTCCCAGGGACATGAGGCCCAGGGGAAGTGTGGTCTGCCCAAGGCCATACAGTTGGACCCAGAGCCCTCAGCCCCAGCCCACGCCCCAGGCTGCCTCCTGCTCCTTGAGAGGCCCCTGGGCAGCTGTGGTCCACAGGGCCCGCTAGAACAGCCTCTGTTTGGTGATCCTGGGGACATGCTTCTATGGGATGGGCACAGTTGTGAGCAGCGCTGGGGAGGAGGACAGCAGGGAACAGGGGAAAGAGCACCCTGCAAGACAGGGCCAAGGGGAGGAGTGCACCACCCAAGGCCTCTGACGCGGACAGACAGTGGCAGGTGTGGGAATGACAGGAGCCGCAGCTGGAGGGCTCCCGCTGCACACCAGATGCACTGGGAGCCGCCAGAATTCTTTGCACAACAGCAGCACTGGGAGCTGCTGGAATTTTTTTTTTTTTGAGACGGAGTTTCTCTCTTATTGCCCAGCCTGGAGTGCAATGGCGTGATCTTGGCTCACCGCAACCTCTGCCTCCCAGGTTTTAAGCAATTCTCCTGCCTCAGCCTCCTGAGTAGCTGGGATTACAGGCATGTGCCACCACGCCTGGCTAATTTTGTACTTTTAGTAGAGACGGGGTTTCACCATATTGGTCAGGCTGGTCTCGAACTCCCGACCTCAGGTGATCCACCCACCTCGGCCTTCCAAAGTGCTGGGATTACAGGCGTGAGCCACCGCGCCCAGCCAAGCCTCCGGAATTCTAAGCAGGGCAGTGGTGTAGTCTGCGGGTTGGCCATTGCTGTGCAGACAGTGGCCTGCAGCAGGGCAGAGTGGGGGCACAGAGAGCATCAGGAGGCTCAGGGCACCATGCCTGGACTAGGGGGCAGGGAAAGGGCCAAGGGGGTTCAGGAGATCAGTAAGTCTGGTGATAGCTGAGAAAGTGGGAGGGAACAGGAAGAGGCAAATATGGACGGCCAGGAGACTGTTGTGAGTGGTGGGGGCAGAGGCGGGGCCATTTACAGAGGGCCCACGGTGGAGGGGCAGGAGCTGGGGACAGGTACAGATCTGATCTGGGGACACATGTGGTCTAAGATACCTGTCAGATTCTCCAGGGATGTGCCAGTTGGATAGACAGGCCACAAGCTCAGAAGAGCTAAAGAGGTTGTGGAGCTGAGTCCCCAGAAAAGCCTCAAGGAGAGCAGTTAACAGGACAGGAAGCAGGCAGGTAGGAGGAAATCCATCCCCAACAAAGGACAAGACTTCAAGGATCTAGAGGGCTGCAATGCCTAATTTTGCCAAGAGGGCAGTTAAGATTAGAACTGAAGAATGTCCACGGGCTTTGACCACATGGGAATAGCGTTAAGGATAAACCAGGGGGGACTAGACGGTGAGGAAGAAGAAAGAATGTGTACAGGCAACCATGTGGGAAGCTCGAGGCATACAGACCATGCAAAGGAAGCTCTGAAAGCAACAGGGAAGGCCTCCCATCCACCTGGGCCACAGGCAGAAAATTGTCCTTGATGAATCCCAACGCCAATGTCCTAGCAGTGAGAGTTCCAAACTTGCACTAAACCCATCGGTTGGGAACCCCAAACTGGATCTGGAACTAATCTTGTGAAAACCATAAGACCTTAGCAAAAGGCAAACACAAACCGTCTTGTAGGTGGACAGCAGCCAAGGACATACTAGTCCCAATGGAATGGGACCCCTCTGAAGCACCATGCCCCACAGAAGGAGGTGAACCACCAAGAGGGTCAGTCAATAGACACACCAGTCAAAAGAGATCACCAGAACTGAGGATAATAGAACAACCGAAAAGAGATTTGAAAATAAATATACTCAACACATTCAGAAGGAAATCAAGAGGATGCGGCAAGGCACAGGGATGTATTAAAAAAGAAAAAAGACCAGGCAACACTGAAAAGGAAATTTATAGAAATTTTAGAAATAAAAAATACAATGATCAAAATTTTTTAAACTCAATGGATGCACTAAACAGTAGATGGCTGAAAAAATAGTAAATTTGAAGAAAAATTTTTAAATGATACAGAGAATACAGAAGAAATGCTACTAAAAGAGAAAACAGTATTTTTCAGAATTGACATGTGACTCTCCAAATTAAAGAGGCTTACTGGGTTCTAAGCAGAATAAACAAAAACAAATGTACATCTAGAGGCAATATCGTACACTCATGTACTGAGTACATCAAACAATATAAAGAAACAGCAACTAGACTAACAACAGATATCTCATTAGCAAGAGATGTCAAAAGACAATAAAATACCTTTCAAAGAATTAAAGAAAAACAGCTTTCACTCTAGAACTTTAGATCCATTTTAGAATATTAGAATCATGTAAGAATAAAGACAGTCATTGTCAGACAAGACAGTATATATTTTCATAAGCCTTTGCTGAAATAACTAAAAGATATAATTCTATAAGAAGGAAATCAAACTTAGAAGAAAGGTGTGGGATTCAAGAAACAATGGAAAACTAATCTACAGATTCCACATAATCCCTATCAAAATCCCAGCTGACTTCTTTGCAGAAATTGACAAACTAAACTTGGAATGCTGAATAAAAATGCAAAGCACTCAGATGACCAAAACAGTCTTTTAAAAAAACAATGCTGGAAGACCCTTCCCAACCTCAAAATTCAATACGAAGCTCCTACAGTCAAGATGGTGGTACTGTCATAAGAAAAGATATACAGAGGAATGGAATACACTTAAGTGCCCAGAAATATATCCTTACACCCACAATCAACTGCTTTTCAATGAGAGTGCCAAAACAGTTCAATGGGGAGAGGCCAGTCTTTTCAATAAATGTTGCTAGGAAAAGTTGATATCCATATGCAAAAGAATAAAGTTCTTCCTACCTCAGATAGTATACAAAAATTCAATCAAAATGAGTCAAAGACCTAAATATAAAAGCTTAAACTATGAAACTCACAGAAGAAAACAAAGGCATAAATCTTCAAGATCTTGGATTAGGCAATGATTTATCAGCAGTGATACCAAAAGCACAAGCAATAAAAGGAAAAAAGAGGTAAGTTAGACTTCACTAAAATTAAAAACTTTGGTGCTTCAAATGACGCTGTCAAGAAACTACAAAGACAACACAGAATGGCAGAAAGTGTCTGGTAAGGACAAGTATCTAGAATATGTAAAGAATTCTTACAACTCAAAAATAAAACAACAGATAACTCAATGAATTTAAGGTGGCTAAAATAATGTGGAATTGTTCTTCTGGTTTCAGCTCCAACATGTGAAGAGTTTGGATGTTGTCACTCCCCTCTTCCCCACAAGAAAAAGGCTGAACAAACAGAAAATCAACAACTTTTCTTATATTCATCAGAGAATTGAGCTCATAGGGCAAACAACCAACCACCCAAAATCTGAGGAGACAGAAAATCATAGCTGAGATCGCCTTACCTGAAGCGGAAGCTGCTGGAGGCAGTGACCTGTAGGAACACTTAAGTGATAACTTTTGTCAAACTGCCAAAAGTTAAGTGTAGATCAGTTTAGGAGTTAAAAACTCCTTAATCCGGCAGAAGGATGGAAATAGAATCTATTTTTAAATACATCCAGAGTGTTGTTCTCCATAACAAAAGTCTGCTCCCCTGTATCAGACTCTACTGGACATGGGGAAAGCATTTGGCGACCTCCAGCCCCCACTAACCTTCCTGTCTCAGATAAGGAGAGAAAAATTAAAAAGGCTGAGAAATGCTCCTAATGATCACAGCCCAGAGACTCTACAAAATTGAGATTTAATCCTGAAATTATAGAACACTTCCCCTCCCCAAAACCTACCACCATACATCAGTATAATAATAGCTGACTATAACTGAGAGAGCTGCAGACACAGACTCTGTTTAATATGAAATTCTTAGGAAAACCCAAAGAAACCAGGAGAAAAACAAACAAACAAACTAGAAGAAGCTGACATCTCTGGCACCTAGAGCTATAGCAAATTTAACACAGCCCAGGTCCTACTCAGATTAACATAAAACCTCACACTAAATCCTAATTACCTCAATTCCTATTACACAATACATCGTGTCCAGCTTTCACAAGAAATTTTAAGCCTGCTAAATGGCAAGAAAAACTGTAGTCTGAAGAGACAAAGCAAGCATCCGAAGAAGACTCAGACATAGCACAGATTTCTGAATTATCAGACAGGAAATTTAAAATAACTAGGATTAGTATGTTAGCTACACTAATGGGAAAAGCTGACAACATGTAAGAACATATGGGTAATGTAAACAGAGAAATGGAAATTAAGACAGAGCCAAAAGAAAGGCTACAAATTAAAAAACAATAATAAAAGTAGCAAAAATGAAGGATGCCTTTGATGGGCTCATCAGTAGACTAGACATGGCCAAGAAAAGAACCAGTAAGCTTGAAGTTATATCAATAAAAATTTCCAACCTGAAATCCAAGCAGAACAAAGAAGCATGTGGGTGGGGGTCAAGGGGAGGCACAGAATATCCAAGAAATGTAGAAGAACTACTACAAACAGCCTAATGTGCATATTGAGAATATAAAAAGGAAGAGAAAATGCAGTAGAATAAATATTTATTTGAATTAATAATGGCTGAGAATTTTCTAAAATTAATGGCAGACATGAAACCAAAGATCCAAAAAGCTTAGACCACATAAAGGAGGATAAATGCCAAAAATTCTGCACCTAGGCATATCATATTTGAACTGCAAAAAAAAACCAAAGACCAAGCAACTATCTTGAAAGAAGTCAGATAAGCGAGGTCAACTTCCAGCATGACAATGAAATGCTGAAAATTATTTAAAAAACAATTATTCAGAGCCTCTGGAAATGGTCCCAAGACCAAACAGCAAATGAAGAAACATCTATTTAAGAAAATCTCCAAAAACTCAGTAAGAACAGTCTGTGATATTTGGACCAAGACTGCTCCCTCCATTCACATTCAGAGCTCAGAGGTGGACACTCCACTCCCAAGTGCTGCAGCCAAAAACACAGGCTTCGTCCCCACCGGCTCCCAGCTAGACAGCTTTCTTCTTGGGAGAGCAGGACTTCCACTTCTCATTCTGCCCCAGCTGCCTGTTGCTGAGTTTACGTCTGCAGCAAGTAATGCCAAGAGGTGGGGGCTGCCTTCTTGCATCCAGCTCTGACTAGTGAAACTGAAGCTCTCCCTTGGGTGTGGCATGCTGATAGTGCTGAGGGGGGCCCTGACCACCCTCACCTTGCCACTTCTATTCAAGGTGATATTGGAGGTTCTTGGGAGAGCAATTAGGTAAGAAAAATAAATACAGGTCACCTAGATGGGAAAGGAAGAAGTCATACTATCTCAATTTGCAAATGACATGGTCATATGTATATATAAAGTACTAAGGAACCCTCTAAAAAAAAACTATTAGAACTAATAAACTAGTTCAGCAGGGTTGCAAGATACAAGATCAACATATAAAAATCAATTGTATTTCTACACACTATCAATGAACAATCTGAAAATTAAGAAAACGATTCTATTGACAAGAGCACCAAAAAGAATAAAATACTTCAGAATATATTTAACAGAGGAAATGTAAAACTTATACTCTGAAAACTATAAATAATTCTTGAAAGAAACTTAAAAGATCAAAATAAATGGAAAAGTAACCATGTTCACAGCTTAGAAGTTTTAACATTGTTAAGATGGAAATACCTGCAGAGTGATCTACAGATTGAAAGCAATTACTTTCAAAATCCCAGCTGACTTCCTTGTAAAAATTGACAAGCTGACCTTAAAATTCATATGACATACAAGAAACCTAGAATGATCAAAACAAACTTGAAAAAGAAAAACAAACTTGGCCAGGCACGGTGGCTCACGCTTGTAATCCCAGCACTTTGGGAGGCCGAGGTGGGCATATCACAAGGTCAGGAGTTTGAGACCATCCTGGCCAACATGGTGAAACCCTGTCTCTACTAAAACTACAAAAAATTAGCCAGACGTGGTAGTGCACGCCTGTAGTCCCAGCTACTTAGGAGGCTGAGGCAGAAGAATCACTTGAACCCGGGAGGTGGAGGTTGCAGTAAGCCAAGATCATGCTACTGTACTCCAGCCTGGGTGACAGAGTGAGACTCTGTCTCAAAAAAAAGAAAAGAACAAACTTGGAAGACTTATACTTCCTGATTTCAAAACTTACTATAAATTACTATAGTAATTAAGACTGTGTGGTACTGGCATAAGCAGAGATATAGATTAGTGGAATAGAATTGAATATCAGAAACAAACACATCTATGGCCAATTGAGTTTGATAAGGGTGCCAAGACTGTTTACTAGCAAAAGAATAGTTTTTTCAACCAATGGTACTGGGACAAATGAAGAGCTGCATGCAAAAAAAATGAAGTTCAATCCTTACCTCACACCATATACAAAAATAAGCTCAAAATGTATCAAAGAACAAACTGTATGTGCTAAAACTACAAAACTTTTAGAAGAAAATATATCAATAAATCTTCATGACTTTGGATTTGGCAATGGATTCTCAGATATGCAACAAAAGCACAACAACAAAAAATAGATTAATTGGACTTTATCAAAATTAAAAACTTTTCTACTTCAAATGGCACTATCAAGAAAGTAAAAAGACAACCCACAGAATAGGAGAGAGTATTTTGAAATCATATATCAGGTAATGGGGCTTGTATCTAGAATGTATTATATATGAAACTTTTAAACTCAATAATTTAAAAAAAGCAAAAAAATTAAAAATGGGCAAAGGACCTGAATAGTCATTTCTCCAAGGAAGATATACAAGGATCAACAAGCTCATGAAAAGATGCTCAACATCACTAATCACTAGAGAAATGAAAATCAAAAAATAAGATACCAGTTCATACCCACTTGCATGGCTAGAATCAAGTTAAGTCAGATAATAACAAGTTCTAGTGAGGATGTGAAGAAATGGAGACCCTCATACCCTGCTGGTGGGAAGGTAAAACGGGGAACCTGCTTTGGAAAACAGTCTGACAGTTCTTCAAACAGTTAAACAGAGAGTTACCATATGACCCAGCAATTCCACTCCTAAAACAATAAAAGCATATGTCCACATAAAAACTTGTATAAAAATGTTTATGGCACAATTATTCATAGTAGACAAAAAGTGGAAACAACGCAAATGATCATCACCTGATGAATGGATAGACAGAGTACCTATGTGGAATATCTATATGATGAAATATCATTCAGCCTCAAAAAAGGAGTGAGGTGCTAACACATGCCACAGCACAGACGACCCTTGAACGCACTCTGCTAAATGAAAGAGGCCAGTCTTGTTGTAGAGCTCCATTTATATGAAGCAAATCTACAGAAACAAGAAAGCGGATTAGTAGTTGCTAAAGACAGCTGGGAGGGGGGATGAGAAGACAGGGATGATGTATAAAGGTTATGGGATTTATTCTGGGGGTGATGAAAATGTCCCAAAATCAAGTGATGTGCACATATCTGTGAATACAGTAAAATCCACCGAACTGCACACTTTAAATGGGTGAACTGTATTATTTGTATTTTATCTCAATAAAGGTCAGAAAAGAAAAAATAAAGAAGCCAGGAAAAAAACACCTTACCCAGAGAGGGGTCAGAACAAGAGTTCCATTGGATTTTGCATTAGAAATCACACATGCAAGAAGGGAGTTGGAATTTAAAATGTCAAAAGAAAAAAAACCCGCCAACTTAGGATTCTGTGTCCAGCGGAATTATCCTTCAAAAGTGAGGGAGAAATAAAGGCTGTGTGACAAACAGAAACTGACTCCAGCTCATGAACGGCTGCAGGGCAGCTCAGAGGTGCCTCCCCTAAACAGCTCCTTTCTCACCAGGAGCCGCTCCCGGCTGTGTCCTTCCTGTGGCCAGAATTCTGTCCTCTGCCCTCATGCAGAAAAAGAGTGTGGGCACTGGGGGTCTCTGAGAAGGAGACATGAGGACAATGCCTGCCTGGGCCATGGGAGCATGCTTGTGGGCAGAGGAAGGTCTGGGAGCCAAGGGCTCAGGAGAGTGCCTGGCATGTGCTGGGCATACTCAGGTTGGGAGAGAGGTCCCTTCCACCCAGCGGGAGAAAGGTCACCAATACTTGTCCCCCACCCCCAGGGAAGTGCTGACCAAGGGAAGGAGAGGTCGGCCCATTTGCAGGGAGCTTTGGGTTGCTGGTGCAGGCTATGCTGCCTCCAGGAGACAGGCTTCCTGCTTCCTGCTTTCCAGCAAGGATAGCAAAGGAAGCCCCCAGCAATGGATAGCGGGACAAGGGACGGAGAGAGTGTGCATCCCCTGGCTGCAGGTGGTGGAGCATACAGGAAGGCCAGCCCACCTGGGAAAGGTCCGGCTCCGCAGCTCCTTGATGAAGAGCTGGCTGCCATTCTGCACAGGCTTGACGTCAGGCGCTTGCCCCGGGCCGTGTTTGTGCCAGGTCCGCTTCTTCTTTACTGTGGAGGAGACCGGAAGCAAGGTCGGTCACACAGCGCAGCCCCAGCAGGGCTCCACAACTTCCCCTAAGAACCTTGGCCCACCCAGCCTACTAACAACTCCCAGCATTGCTGGGCTCATGCTCACCTCTCAAGACGGATGACACCCCCACCCTGCCATGCACATAGGGAGGAGTCAACCCCCCACCTCGACCTCGTGTCCTCTCCCATCCCACACCTCACCATGGATGGCACCAGTGTCCTCCATTCCCTGACCCAGAAGCTGGGGTCTCCCAGGACCCCTCCTCATTCAGGCCCTGAGTCTGCAGAGACCACCAGAGAGGCACCTCCTGAAAAGGTCCTCAGCCACGGTTTGGCCTCACCATCCCATGGCTTCCACAGCTGGACTCTGTCACCTCCCTACTGGGACCTCCATCGCCCCAACTGCCACAGCCACAGACAGGGAGGGGCAGGTCAGGTCCCACCATCTTGTTCCGTCTGCTCCCCACCTCCCCAGGTGGTGCACATCCCCACTCCTCTGTGCTGGCCACACTCCAGCCCTCCCCTGACCACCGCCAACCCTGGGCCTGTCTACCCCACCTACTTCCTCACACTGCCCAGGTCACACCTTCTCCTGGGGCACGAGGTACACACACCTTGGACTTTTTACATGTGCATGTGAGCACATGTGCACACATTCCTAGTGGACTATGCGCCCATGCAACAATGCAGGCACACACATATGTACATATACATGCACACACCCCTACTGGACCACAAGCCCTATGCGCACACACACACCTCTACTGGACTTCAAGTCCCTAAGGGGAGGGAAGCAATTTCCTCTCCACCCCGCTAAGTCCCTAGCTCCCAGCCTTGTATTCAACCAGGCAGAGAAGAGCAGCTGGGGTAAGGGAGGCCACTGGGGCATGGAGATGCCCTCCTCGGGGGCTGCTTGGCTGAGTCTGACACAGGCTGACCCTTGAGCAGTGAAGGGACTGAATTCAAGAGCAGAGCCAGGCAGGGCCCGTATTGTGCCCTTCCTTCACAGACAAAGGCAAGGTGGGGGGCGCAGGGGATGGGGGCCTTAGAAGGCCATGTGTCATCCTCCTGAGTCTCGGTGGTTGTGGGGACAAAGGGAGCTAATGACCACCCAGTGACAATGCCTGTCTCTGAGCAGGATCTGCTACCAACACGAAGGAGAAGGGCTGGGTGGGGCTGGGACCTTTTATTTGCAAAGAATCTTCGCATTGTGTTCAATCTCCCTGCCCACAATTCAAGTGGACATTATGGAAACTTGGCAAAATCCGACAGAGTCAAGGCCAGAAGCCAGGACTTCTGAGGGAACCATCGGGCACAGATGAGCAACAAACAGGGTTCAAATCTGTTTTGGCCAATCCTCTTCCAGCTGTGTGACCTTGGGCAAATTACTTGACAGCTCTATGCCTCGTCTTTACTAGAGAAAGGCTCACACGGGCCTTGTGAGGTGGCTGTGGGATGTAGGTTGGCACATGCACAGTGTCTGCTCCAGACTCTGCTGGGCCTTTTCTCAGGGCAAAGCCACCTGGTGCGGTAGGTGCTTGTTCACGGGCAGAACACACTCACAGGCTGGCTTGGTGCTCCTAACAGACCCTGGGCTCATCCCTGTGTGTCCCCTATGCCCAGTACTGGGCCCAGCACACAGTGGGCACAGAGGGAGTGTCTGCAAGCAGATGAAGTCTCCCATCCTTGTCACACTGGCTGCTCAGCTTCAGAGCAACTTGGAAGGAGAGGTGGATGCATCTGCCTTCATAACTATCAACAGAGAAGGCTCAGTTCAGCCCATGCTCCTGCCCTCTTGGTGCCAGCCTGAGCCAGGCAATGCCAGGGCCACAGATAGCTCCAACCTGCCCTCCTGTTGCAGTTTGCAAGCACTCACTGAGTATCTTGGCTCCGTGCAAGGCTGGGGGTGCTGGAGCAGGTGTTACCCAAGCTATAGATGCTTGGGAGCCCCTGCTTCTTAAGAGCTGAGATGGGAAGGGGGCCAAGGCCGGCCCTAGAGGTGTGTGTGCTGAGATGTTCAGCCCAGAGGGTAAAGGAGTTGGAAAAAAGACACCCCCAATGACAGCCCAGACCCTCCTGACCCCCCAACAATCTTAAGCCTCAGTGACTGTGAATACCATCACCCTCCTGCTGGGCCTGCTACTACCTGGGGAGGTGTGGATATCAAGGGAGCAAGGGGCTCCAGAGTTCACAAAGTGCCTTCCCTGCCTTGGAAGGCCTTGTGGAAATGGAGGCAGTTATATCTACTCCATGGGGGAGCCAAGTGGGACCTAGGGAGGAAACTTCCAGAGCTGAGCTTTCTGCACCAAGCAGAGCTCCCTGCCTGCCCTTAGGTCACCACCTGTGAGGAACACCGAGTGTGGGCAGGGCTCCAAGGAGAGGCTGCAATGAAGGTCCAGGACAGCGGCGGCTCAGGCAGGAGCGTGAGGCAGCCCCGTGGTTATGCAGCAGCAGTGACATTGCAGCTGGGAGAGGCCTCAGGGCTGGCTGAGGAGATCAAAGAAAAGGAGGCAGCCCACAGAGACAGGGTGCCACGGAGGGGAGCCAGCAGGGGCCCAGCATGGCTGGCAGGGTGGGGGCGTCCTCCCCGTCACCTGTCTGCATGGTCATTATTTCACCAATTGCACTCCTGTCCAAGGACGCTCACTGAGGCCAGGGGACCCCGGCTACACCTGCGTACCTCCTCTCTCGTGGGGCGGGGCCCTTACTTCACAGATGAAGCAACTGAGGCCAGAGACGTGGGGCCATGCCAAGGTCACCAGCAAAGGTACACAGAGGGGCAAGGAGGTCTACTGCCCCTCCTGCTGCACCAGCATGGGGCGCCCTGTCCCAGAGCCACATGCGGGGCATGATGACAGCGCCCCTGTGACAACACACCCACTGAGACAACTGCTGAGCAGAGTCACCCCAACCCCACAGGGCAGGGCGGGATGAGGAAAGTCAGTTCAATAAGAAAACTGACTGTGTATAAGTCAGGAGCTGCAATTCAGGGCCGCTTCTAACCACTATGTGGCTTCCTCATCAGATGGGGATGCCTTCCCGAGTTCCTGGCCAGGTACCTTGGGACACCCTGTACCAAATCTGTGTCAGTCAGGTAAACCTGTGGGCCTATGGCCCCTGCCCACAGGCCATGGCCAAAATCAGCTCAAGGGACATATTGGAACGGGGAAGGACCCTGCAATCCCCACCACTGTGGCTTTCAAAAAGAGGGGACAAACTGTGAGGACCAGGCCTCAGGCGCAGCTCGCTCTGGGAACCCTGAGCAGCCCCCATCCCCACCCGCAGGCTAGGGTGGCAGGAGCAGGACAGGTGGAGGCAGGTTCAAGGCCTCCAGAGGTTCCCAGCACTGGCTTAGAGCTTCTCCAGGGACACAGAGTGGCCCTCTTATCCCCAGTGTGCCTTGGTGTGCAAGGCGTGCCTGGAGTAAATGCAAAGACCAACTGGGGCATCATAGACAGCCTCTGGGCACAGTGTACACTCACTTCAAATCTGAGCATGCACACTGGTGGAAGGTGCTAGAACTGTGTACCTTTGTCCCTGATGGAGCACACATCCTTCAGTAACAACTGAAAATCTGCTTCACAGAATTTATATAGCACATTCAGCACATAGATGTGTGCATGCACACACATACATACAGCTGTGGACTGAATATCCGTCCCACCAAAATTTATCTGTTGAAATCCTGACCCCTAAGGTGATGAATTTATGAGGTGGGGCCTTTGGGAGGTTATGAGGTCATAAGGGTAAAGCCCTCCTGAATGGGATTAGTGTCCTTATAAAAGAGACCCCAGAAAGCTGCCTCCTTCCTTCCACCATATGAGGACATGGCAAGAGGGCACTGTCTATGAACCAGAAGCAGGCCCTCACCACACACTGAATCAGCCAGCACCTTGATCTTGGACTTCCAGCCTCCAGAACTGTAAGAAATACATTTTCTATTACTTAAGCCCTCCAGTCTGTGGTATTTTGTTACGGCAGCCTGAACAGAGTATGACATACACACAAGCACATGCACACACACATACACATGCACAATATGTAAGCATACATGTACATGCACACGCACATGTGTACAGCCAGGCAGGGGCTGGGGGTCCCACCATCTGCAACCTCAGCACTGTCTGCTAGTCTAGAATGTCTCTCCCTGGGCAGCTGGCCGTAGGAGACAGGAAGGGGAGCCTGCACTGAGGTTTTAGCTGCAATCAAGGGCAGGTTGGGACACCAGGCCTCTGCCCAAACTCCCTGCAGGGACAGGGGCAGGGTCTGGGTGAGGCAGGCACACAGGGCTCCCATGGCAGGTGGGCTGTTTCTGGGGATGTCTGGGGACATTAGAGAAATCAAAACTGTGTGCTCACCAATATGTGAAACCTGCCCGGCCCCAGCACCACACCGTTGCTCTACCCCAGCCCCAACTCATGCAAGAGCCCCCAAGCAAGGACCCCTTGAAATGTATGCTGACTATCAGAAGAGGCCCCTGGCCCAAGGGTTTCTGACACTTTCTTTTCTACCAGTCTGAAAGCCTCTTCTCAAGTGATGCACACGTGTACCTCCCACACAAAAGCAACGCCACCCCAGCATCCTCCCAAGCCCCCCAACTCAGGTAGGACCTGAGAGGGTCCTACCCCCCAGGAAAGCACCTCCTGGGGTATCCTGGCTCCAACCCTACTCTGCTCTGACACCTGCCCCCTAGGCCCCATGGGGCAGCCCCAGGTCCCCACTGGAAGCTCAGCCCTGTTTGTGTCATTCCTGTCGTAAAGACAGCTTGGCCCTGAGCTTTCTGGGTGGGCTCATTGAGATGCCAGAAGCATGAGGATGCCCCGCTGGGCTGATCCTTCCTACCCTTTATCTGTTTTTGAGCAATAACCAGATGATAGGTTAATGAGCTTGCCATAGGCAGATGCATTCTGAGCATAAATGCAGCCAACTACTGGGGACCAGGAGTAAGAAGGCAATTTAGGAATCCCAGAACCTCCCCACAGGCAAACTATCAGCCTGAAAGTTCAGGAAGAGCTGCTAGCTGCTAGCTTCTCCTCATCACCCGCTTGCATATTTGTTGAGGCTGTGCTGGGGATAGGGTCGAGACCTGAAACACATGCAGCCCCCACCGCTGTCCAGCAATAGACAGGAGAAAAGCCTTCAGGCCTTGGGAGAGGCCAAGAAAGAGCAGCCAGGTCCTCAGAGTAGTGAGACCCAGCATCACCAGCTGCCAGGCCAGGCCTCCAAGGCTCCCTCGACCCAGCCTCAGCTCACAGAACAGGGGTGCTGGAGCCCCTTCCACCTATTGCCTGCATCCTCCCTCTGCCCCTACTGATTCCATAGGACTCATCCCACAGGGGTCCGGGGGTCTGGTGCTTCAGCTTGCAACTTGGCACTGGGAGGGGTCTCCCTTTGAAGGGGAGTGACTCAGACTGGCTGTGACCTGGAGCCAGATGCATTTCCTGCCCCACCTTGTCCAGGGCTCAGGTCAGCAAAGATGTGATCAGCTGACCCAGCCAGGGCCCATGTCCAGCCTGCAGATTCTGTGAGCACCCAAGACCCTCTAGTGAAGTGGAAACCAGAGGCCACATTAACACACGCACACCCATATCCATACCATCTGTCCTGTCTACAGGCCACACCCCTCCCGAGTCCTTGCAGACCACCACACAGCTCCCCCTCTGCAACCAGGGCTGAGGCTTGGAGCTCAAGGCTCATATAACCTCCAGCTCACCTGGCTGAACCTGCACAGTGTGAGCCAAGCCTGTACCCCAGGACCCAGCACGCCTGAAAGGGCCAAGAAGAAAACGAAGCCTCAGCCCTTAGGACACACAAACAGCAGGTTGTGTGGGAAAGGCAAGGGCCCTCCAAGATTCTCTGCAGAGGAGGAGGTGGGTGGCATGAGGCGGGGCTGAAAAAGGAGGGGAGGACAGAGCCCACCAACAATGCACGTGCCCAGAAAACAGACAGGCTGGGCCCCCCATGTAGCAGTGGCTGGCTGGGCCGGGCTAGGCTGGGGGCCCCTAGAAAACCCCCGCATCACCATTTATCCAGGTCCCCAAGTCCGTGTCCCCCTAACTCAGGCTGGCCTGGCCTCTCGCTAGGCCTCAGAAGGCCCTTTGAGTCTTTGCACAGCTGCCTCTGCCAGCGGGAGCAGATCAGGAGGGGCTACAGTGGGCCTAGTGAGGCTACGGGGGACAGTAAGCTAGGCTGGCAGGGTCCCCAGGCCTAGACACTACTCAGGGCGTTTTGCCCCCAGCAACCCAGGGCCCAGGCCCAGCAGAGACCTCACCCTCCACGCAGCCCAGGCAGGGTGGATGCTGCTCTCTTCCGCAAGAGATGGCCGCTTGGGCTGCGGTACTTACAGGTGGACTTCCCATGGGTTTTCTCACAGTTTGGGCAGTGGTATATGTCGATGTCGGGCGCCTCCTCCTCTTCCACCCCAACACAGCTGAAACGAGACGAAATAGACCATTACCTAGGCATTCAGCACCCCCTCAAGCACTTTCCATCTGCGAGGCTCTAGGGAGAATCCCTGCTCATTGTCTGGGAACCTGGGCCAGATGGAGCACAGCTGCGCAGGGACAGTATTCTACTAGGAAAGCAGGGTGGAGGGAAAGAGCTGCAGAGATGTCCTCCTGGAAAGGCCTCTGCAGCCTGGACCTAGATACAGCGTCTGGATACGCCCCACCATGAGGACCCAATGAATAGGCCATCTACCAAGCCTGCCTGGGTGAGGGTCACCAATGCCCCGTCACCCAGGGGGCAGGGAAGGAAGAGGGGTTCTCAGAGCCAGGCTGTCCCCATCACTTCACCAGGGGTAACCTGAGGGGGCAGAAAACACCTGAGGCAGCTCAGAGCCCCTCCTGTGGGCCATACCATAGCCACCCATCCAGCTCATCCTCATGGGGGCCAAGAAGAGGCCTACCAGCCTGGCCTTAGGACATGTCCAGGACTCCAGACATCATGACCACTGTTTCCTCATTCCCTCCCTGGAGTTCCTCCAGACCCCTTGCAAACCTGCTTGGAGATTTAGAACAAGAGAGAGCCACCTCCTATGCAGATGGTCGGGCTATAGGCCTTAAGCCATTTGAGGAATGAACACAAAGAGTATCAAAGGACACAACCTAAGACATCAATAAACTTCTACAGAAGCTAACCCAGCAAAATGGAAATGCTTTGTTTTATTCTGATACTTTTTTTAGTTAAAAGTGACATGAGGCCAGGCACGGTGGCTCATGTCTGTAATCCCAGCACTTTGAGAGGCCGAGGTGGGCGGATCACTTGAGGTCAGGAGTTTGAGATCAGCCTGGCCAACATGGTGAAACCCTGTCTGTAATAAAAATACAAAAAAAATTAGCCGGAGCACAGTGGCACACACCTGTAATCCCAGCTATTCGGGAGGCTGAGGTGGGAGTATTGTTTGAGCCTGGAAGGCAGAGGTTGCAGTGAGCCGAGATTGCACCACTGCACTCCAGCCTGGGCAACAGAATGAGACTCCATCTCAAACAAAAAAAAAGTGACGTGAGAATGGGCATCTGTAACATGTAAAGAAGCCCCCAAGACTAAATAAGAACACAGTGGATAATGGGCAGGACACAGGTCCAGACAACTCCCACAAGAAGAATGCAGCAAACAAATTGGAAAATACTTCAACATCTTCCTCTAGTGAGCAAATGCATGTAAATAAAACTGACCAGTAAATTTAAAAATGGACATTCCCCCCAAGTAGCCCCAGAATGTCGCCATAGCAGGGGGTCAGGGCAGCAAGCTACCTGGAATGGAAGCTATAGATGTGCATGAAGCAGACTGTTTTTACTCAGGGCAAACAAAAAAATGAACATAAAGACACTGTTGACCTTAAGGAAATAAAAAAGGATTATAACAGAATACTATGAAAAATTATAGGTCAATAAATTACATAACCTGGATGAAATGGAGAAATGCTCAGAAGCACACAAACTGCCAAAACTGACTCAAAAAGAAACAGAACATTTGAACAGACCTGTAACAAGTAAAAAGATTAAATCAGTAATCAAAAAACCTCCCCCAAAAAGAAAATCCCAGAAACCACCACTAGTGAATTCTATCAAACATTTAAAGAAGAATAACACCAATCCTTCTTAAACTTTTTCAGAAAATAGAAGAGTGGGGAACATTTCCTAAGCATTACCCTGAGCCCAAAGCCAGACAGAGACACTATAAGAAAACTACAGACCAGTATCTCTAATGAATATTGATGTAAAAATCCTCAACAAAACACCAGTAAATAAAGTCTAGGAGCATATTAAGGGGACGGTGCACCATGACCAAGTGGGATTTATCACAGGAATGCAAGGACGGTTCAGTACATGAAAATAAATCAGTGCTTCAACACCTAAAGCATCAAGTCTGACTGCAAGAAGAAAAAGATGCAACCCTGGGGCTCTGTCCTGGAGGATGGGACAGCAGAAGCTGTGCTTCTCTTTCCTTCACCCTGGAGGACAGATCTCACCAAGTGGGTAAAATACAAGAAGGAGCAGGGCTCACCTGGCTCTTTCTCCTGAGCTGGCACAGCCCTCTGCCTCATTCCTATGTTCCCATCTCTCCCAATCCTTCCCCAATTCCCCATCCTCCCCAAGACACATTACACCATATTAACACAATGATGAAAAATCCTACGTGACCATCTCAATTGATACAGAAAAAGCACTCAACAAAATCCTTTCATGATAAAAATACTCTACAAACTAGGAATAGAGGGGAACTTCTTCAACATGATGAAAGCCATGGATGAAAAATCCACAGCAAACATTGTATACAATGGTGAAAGACTGAAAGCTTTTCCCATAAGATGAGGAGCAAAATAGGATGCCTATTGTTGCCACTTCTGTTTAACACAGTACTGGAAGTTCTAGCCAGAGCAATTAGGCAAAAAAAAAAAAAAAAAAAAAAAAAAAAAAAATCCTGAAATAAAAGGAGTCTGAATTAGAAAGGAAGATATAAAATTACCTTTATTTGCATATGACATAATCCTACATATAGAAAACTCTAAAGGAATCCATACACAGAAAAACTTTCTATACCTAACAAATAAATTCAGAAGTTGTAGGTGCAAAAACAACACACAAAAACCAGTTGGATTTCTACACACTAGCAATGAATAATCTGAAAATAAAATCAAGAAAGCAATTACCATTATAATACCATCAAAAATAACAAAATATTAATATGTAGGAATAAATTTAACCTAGGAGATGCAAGACTTGTATACTGCTGAAAGAGGTCTTAAAGGATACAAAGAAATGGAAATATATTCCATGTGGATGAACTGCAAGACTTAATAGTGTTAAGACAGCAATACTACCTAAAGGAATCTACAGATTCAATGCAATCCCTATCAAAATCCCAACAACTTTGTTTACAGAAATGGAAAAGCTAAGAAAACGTACACTTCCTGATTTAAAACTTACTACAAAGCTATGATAAAACAGTGTGGCACTGGCATAAGGATAGACATATAGATCAATGGAATAGAACTAAAACCTCAGAAATAAACCCATACTTCAACAGCCAACTGATTTTTGACAAGGGTTCCTAGACCATGCAATGGAGAAGGAATAATCTCTTCAACAAATGGTGCTAAGGCAAGTGGACATCCACATGCAAAGGAATGAAGTTGGATGTCTACCTCACACCACATACAAAAATTAACTAGAAATGGATTGGCAACCTAAATATGAGCTAAAATTATAAACCTTTTAGAAGAAAACATAGGAGTAAATCTTCATGACATAGGAGTAAATCTTCTGAATTTGACAATAGATTCCTAGATATGACACCAAAAGCATGAACAACAAAAGAAAAAATTGCTAATTTGGATTCCATCAAAATTAAAAACTTTTTTGCCTTAAAGGACACTATCAACAGAGTAAGAAGGCAAGTGAGAAAGTACTTGCAAACCATAAATAAGACAAGGGTATGGCATCCACAACATATAAAGAACTATTACAGTTCAACAATAAAAAGACAAACAATCCGATTAATAAACAGGTAAAGGACTTTGAACAGACATTTCTTCAAAGAAATATGCAAATGGACAACAAGCACATGAAAAGAAGCTCAACATTCTCAGTCATTAAGGAAATTAAAATCAAAACTACAGTAAGATATCACTTCACACCCACTAGGATGGCTACAATTTTTTTTGTTGTTTTTGAGATGGAGTCTTGCTCCCATCGCCCAGGTTGGAATGCAGTGGCATGATCTCAGCTCACTGCAACCTCTGCCTCCCAGATTCAAGCAGTTCCCCTGTCTCAGCCTCCCGAGTAGCTGGGACTACAGGTGCCTGCCATCACGCCTGGCTAATTTTTGTATTTTCAGTAGAGATGGGGTTTCACCTTGTTGGTCAGGCTGGTCTCAAACTCCTTACCTCAGATGATCCACCCACCTTGGCCTCCCAAAGTGCTGGGATTATAGGCATGAGCCACCGCGCCCGGCCAATTTTTTTTTTAAAGTAAGTGTTGGAGAGGATGTGGAGAAATCATAACCCTCTTACATCAATGGTAGAAACGCAAGCACTGTGGAGAAAAATTTGATGTTTCCTCAGAAAATTAAACATAGAATTACAATGTGACCCAGCAATTCCACTGACAGATACATACCCAAAAGAATTAAGAATAGGTACTGTGTATTGTGGCTCATGCCTGTAATCCCAGCACTTTGGGAGGCCAAGGTGGGCAGACCACTTGAAGTCAGGAGTTTGAGACCAGCCTGACCAACATGGCAAAACCCTGGCTCCACCAAAAATACAAAAATTAGCTGGGCATGGTGACACACACCTGTGGCCCTAGCTACTCAGGAGGCTGAGGCATGAGAATCACTTGAACCCAGGAAGCAGAGGTTGCAGTGAGCCGAGACTGTACCACTGCACTCAAGCCTGGCCAATAAAGCAAGACTCTGTCTCCAAAAAAAAAAAAAAAAAAAAAAAAAAAGGTACTCAAACAAATCCTTGTACATAAATGTTCCTAACAGTATTATTCACAATAACCAAAAAGTGGAAATTGCCCAAATGTCCACTGACAGATGAATGGATAAACAAAATGTAGTCTGTATATACAATGGAATATTATTCAGCCTTAAAAAGGAATGAGGTCCTGATACATCCTACAATGTGGATGAATCTTGAAGGCATTATACTAAATGAAAGAAGCATGACACATGAGGACTAATGCTGTATGATTCCACTCACATGAAATGATAATATGTTTACAATAGGTATATCCATGGAGACAGAAAGCTGACTAGTGGTGCCAGAGGGTGGGAGGAGAGAGGAATGAGGAGTTACTGTTTAGTGGGTGTGGAGTTTCCTTTGGAAATTAAAATATTTTGAAGCTAGATAGAGGCAATGGTTGCATAGCATTGTGAATTTACTAAGTACCACTGAATTGTTCATTTTAAAACAATTAATATTATGCTATGTGAATTTTAACTCAATAAAAGAGAAAAAAAGAACCTGGCCCTGTGACAGCGACAACATCATCATCTCCATCACCACCATCACCATCACTAACATTGCCACACCATCATTATCATCATCACCTCAACCACTATCATCACCACCACCATCATCATCATCATCATCATCATCACCATCACCATCACCGCCACACCATCATTATCATCATCACCTCAACCACCATCATCATTATCATTACCATCACTATCACCAACACACCATCATCATCATCATCTCTACCACCATCGCCACCACCACCATCATCATCATCATCACCACCAACACCATCACCAACATTGCCACACCATCATTATCATCATCATCTCAACCACTATCATCATCACAACGACCGTCGTCATCACCAACATCGCCACACCATCATTATCATCATTATCATTTCAACCACTATCATCATCACCACCATCACCGTTGTCATCACCATCACCACCATCACCATCACCATCACCGCCACACCATCATCATCATCATCTCAACCACTATAATCACCACCACCACCATTACCAACATTGCCACACCATCATTATCATCATCACCTCCACCCTCATCACCATCATTTTCATCACCATCACCAACAATGCTACACCATCATTATCATCTCAATCACCATCATCATCCTCACCAAGATTATCATCACCATCACCTTCACCATCACCATCACCATCACCACCATCACAAACTCCATCATCACTAACTCTGGCTGAGCACTCACTCTGAGACAGGCAGCATGCTAAGAACTCTAAGAGCATTATTTTCCAACAACCCTGCAATAATGGGAATTCTTATTATTAGCCTTATTTACCACAATAGGGAAATTGAGGTAGGTATGAGAGGTTAAGTGCCTGCCCAGACACAGAATAGTCTCCCTATTCATTCACTAAGGATAGTACTGCCCTTGCCCTTGGGGCATTTACAGATGCAAAGGAAGCCAGGCAAAGAGATGGGTGGGCCTGGCCCGGAGTGAACACTCGTTAGACAGTGAGCTGTTACTGCTAGTGCCCAGTGTATCAGACTAACCCTGCAAGGCCACCAGGGTCTTGGGCCCTAGACGAGTGTTCTGTTCCACAGCCACCACAGTCCTGAGTTCTGGGAACAGAGCATGAAGCCCAGAAAAAGATCTTGGCAAATTGTTTTTGAAAATATAAAGTTCACTCTATCTTAGAATACAAGCTAAAGTCAAGTCCACACACTCCAAAGAGTCAAGTGTAAAAGAAAAGCCATCAAAAGCACAACATGAGGGAATATTTTTCTGCTCTCAGGGTGCAAAGTGAGAGCATCTTTATAATGAAACAAAGAAAAATTGGAAAGGAAACTCAGAAAGAACATTGATGAATGAAAATTATGCTCCAAAATACCAAAACAAACTTTAAAATGCACAGTGTTAATATTCTTCCTTCATGAAGTTTATAAGGGTGTCTGCCCAATAGAAGCAAAGGCCCAAAGCCAGGAACAGGACCAGGGCATAGCACTATGGCATGTGAAGAAGAGCTCAGCACAGAGGAGGGCAGGACAGGGCTAGAAAACGTCACGTGCACTCACTACAGTGCCACATATACCTCAGGTTCTCATCAGTGACACCAAGTATCAGCCACATGCAAAGACTTGTGGGACCAGATGAGCTGGGAGCTGAAGACAGTCCCTTCAGCACCATCATTACTCACTTCAAGCATACATGTTATAATACATTGCCCTGGAGCTGGTTGAGCTCTTGCAGCCCAGAAATTAGACCCAGAATCCACATTGCACATCAGACCCTACATCCATGTGAGACCCCAAATCCACATCCACAGCCACAACCACACTCCATGTCCAT
The DNA here is from genome assembly GCF_029289425.2 of Pan paniscus. Lineage (NCBI taxonomy): Eukaryota > Metazoa > Chordata > Mammalia > Primates > Hominidae > Pan > Pan paniscus. The sequence continues at coordinate 45,803,474 of NC_073260.2, forward strand.
GCCCACATACACAGTCACACCCATGCCCCATGTCCACACCCTCACCTGGCCCCTGGCTGCTCCAGGCTGTGCCCTCACTGCAGCATCTGGAGCAGATGAAGGCACAGGACAGGCTACACCAACCTGACCTGATTCTGCCACCATCCCAGCAGGGCCCTTGCACACACATGGCCCATCACACACACCTGCCTGTCAGGCCTTTATGGGTTGGTGCTGACCCTCAGGCAGAAGGTCAGAGGTCAGACCACCAAACTCAGAGTAGAACAGACAGACAGACTCGGGGCTCAGTTAGCAGGGCCAGCACTCCCTGGAACATGCCTGTTCTGGGGACAAGACTTGGGGTGAGGGGCTAGAGACACCAGGATCCTCACAGGGCCTTTGGACAGGAGCCCCCTGAAGGATTCACTCTCCAGGCTGGAGGTCAGAAGTCCAAATGGGTCTCACCGGGCTAAAATCAAGGCGTGGGCAAGGGCAGCTCCCTCTGGAAGCTCTAGGGAGAATTTGTTCCCACCTCCTCCAGTTCCTAGAGGCCATCTGCACTCCCTGGCTCCTGGCCCCTTCCATGTTCAAAGCCAGTGATGGCCAGCCGAGCTCTCACAGACGTTGCCCTGACTCAACCCTCCTCCCCTCCTAAGGACCACTGTGATGACGCTGCAGCTGCTGGGTCATCCAGGACAGTCTCCCCATCCACAGCTGGCTGAACAGCCCCAACTCCATCCACAGCTTCCCTTCCTCCCCTCTTGCAATGCTACTTAAAGTTGCAGGATTAGGACATGGGTGACAGCGGGGGCTGTTATTCTGCCGACCGAGCTAAGAAACACACCTCAGGGTGACCTCAGGCTCGGTGTATGGACAGGCTGGCTGGGCCTTGACCAGACCCCAAGCCCAAACTGAAGCCCACATGAGGCCCCAGCAGTGCCTGTGAATGTAAGGAAGTCCTAGTCTCCTCAAACTCCATCCCTCTGGCCACCCAGGCCTCACCCCTCCCTGTGATATAGCAGGGACAAGGTGACAACAGCCATGGTGAGCCAGTGACTCAGCACAGGAAGGACAAGCCATGGCTAGGAGCTGCACCCACAGCTTGGACCACCTTGGTGCATGGAAAGGACCCCAAATGCCCCAGGTGGTTGGGCACGTCCCCAATGAACAACATCCTTTTAATAGTCCAGGGGTCGGTGCACCACAAGAGCTGAAGGGCTCTCCAGACCTCGGCTCTAAGGGTGCAGAGGGAACTGCCCTGTCCAAAGGCCACATGGGAGTTAGAGCTGCAGTCAGTCAACAAGGATGGAAATCAACATGTCCTTAAAATACACCTCCCCACCAAGAATCAGGCTCCTCAGCTCTGGATGTTGGCACGGGGTCCTGGATCCTGAGGGCAGACAGCACAAGCCTACTTTACAGGGGGGAAGGCCGAGGCTCAGGGGTCACAAGAACGTGCACGGCCAGCACAAGGACTCAGAGGCACAAAGGTCAGGTGGGGATCCGGTCCTCACACCTGGCCCCGCCCTCCATAACGTGCCCACCTGTGTGGCTCCAGGCTCTGGGCCAGTGTCCACTTTAGGACGCTCTGCCCTGGCACAGCCAATCCACTTGCACAAGGAGGGGCCCCTTGTGGGCTTCCTCCTTCCAGCACCACCCACCCCTGGGCCATCTGCTGGGAGGATGAACTGGGTGGCACAGGTGAAAGGCCTCACCTTGGCCAGGACAGCTGCCTTGGTCAGTCATTTACTGCTTTGTGCAGGAGACCCCAAGAGACTGAGAGAAAAGAGAGGTGGTCATGGTGGGAGGGTCCTTCTGCTGCCCAAAAGAAGCTCAGAGAACCAAAGGTCTCAGCACCCCCTCACCACCTAGGTGCCTGGGCCAGAGGCAGGGGCTGCATCCAGGGCCCGCCCACCAGGGTTGTGGGGGGTGACCACTGGGCTGCCCCTCCTCCCCCAAGGCTGAAGGAAGTAGACCCTCCACAGGGATCCAGGCCAGATCCCCTGCTAGCACCGACCCTACATCTGCATCGCTGCTCCAACCCCTACCGCCTATGCCACCAACCCCGACAGTGGCCACTTGGCAGGTGAAACTAAGTCTCAGGGCATTCAGCCTGGCTCTGCCACTAGCTGAGGCTATATGCCAAGGAGACAGCACCTAACAAGGATCCAGGGCTTCGATTGTGCAAGCTTCAGCACAGTGAGCTCCATCAGGGGCCATCCTGTCCTCACAGAAGAGACTGCCGACACTGGGCATTTATTTTATTGTACCAGAATTAGGGCTTTCTAAATGCCCCCTAAGAAATTATTCAGAAAATTGGCAAAACGAAAAATAAGAGGAGAATAATAACTACAGAAAAATGGAAAATATTTTCCTCACACTAAAGCCAGAAGCATAAGATACTGAGAATCTGAAGAAGACTAGGTAACACCAAAACAGTTACAGCATCCCAAGGCCATGTCAGCAGATGGCTTCATTATTTCAGAGACAAAAACAAGCACACGCTTCTCATTAACAAAAAACCAACCTCAACCCTCACTAATGCAGAGTGGGCAATTCCCAGATATCCACGTGCTTGTGGCCTGTGTCCACTCTGCCCTCTGCAGGAAGCCCATCGTGGGCCACCTGAGAGGCAAGCAGCCACATCTTGCTGACTTCAAAGGTTGTCGCCCATGGGGACAGTGCTGGCTCACAGGAGCTGAGCTCACAAAGGATCCCCCAGCCAGGCCCACTCGTCCACCTATGTCCTGCAGACAGGCCCTTGTGCCTCACCTGCTGCCCCTGCCCCAGCGTGGGGATGCATCCCAGGACACAGACAGAGGCTCCATGAGGACCCAGATGTGGGGAAGTGGGTGAGGACGGTCCTCACAGAACCAGGGCCCCAGACTCAGACCTTTCAGAAGACAGAAGGTGGGCCTCTCCCTCCTGGGAACAGGAGCTGGAGCCCTCTGCAGGCCGCTGGCCACCCAGCCTTGTACACTCCCAGGCTGGGCCCTGCAGGTCTGTCCCGGGAGCCCACCCACATCTGCAGAAAGAGCAGATCACAGGCTGCTTGTGGTCAGGTGAGCCAGGACTGCAGAATCCGAGGGAGAGCAGGGCATTTGGCTGAGCTGAAGCCCAGGGACGCCTTCTAAGGCTGTGCTAAGCAGGGCTTCTGCTTCTCCAAAAACTCACGGCAGACCAGACCAGGAGAAAACCCAGGAGCTGAGAGAGGCGGTGCCTGGCCACACACAGACCTCAGAGGCCACCAGGGGCACAAATGTCACCCCAGGACCTTAGTATTAAACAGAACATCAACAAAAAGGCAAAGTTGGCCAGCCCCTTTCCCTTTTTAACCCTGGCTAAGAGCAGCACCTCCTGAGTTTCTTCCTGCGACAACAGAAGCTTGTTGGCCGAAGTGCAAACTTCAGGGGCCGCAACAGGCCCACCAGGGCTGGGTAGCAGGCATAGAGCACGGGCCACGGGGTGCCACCAGCAGGTATGGAGCACGGGCCACCAGGAACCACCAGCAGGCGTGGAGCACAGGCCACCGGGGGCTACCAGCAGGCGTGGAGCACAGGCCACTGGGGGCCATCTGAGCACCAGCCTGGTGAAGGCCCGCATCCACCACCCCACGAATCGCCTTCTTGGCCTCCACACTCCACCCTGAGGACACTTGGAATGCTCAGCCTCGTACAGGCAAGGTCAGCGGAGCAAAGTGCCAGCCCAGGACGCCAGCCCAGGACGCCGAATCAGGCCCTCTGAGCAAGTCCTCCTCGGCCAGTGAGGATCAAGTCGCCTGGTCCCTAAGAGATGGGCTCCAACGAGAGCAGTGTTTCCACCCACTCACAGGCCCAAGGGTCTGTGTCTCAGCTTGTGACCTCCCAGGAGCCAGGAGATGGCTGGGCAGGGGTCTCGTAAAGGCACACTGAGGGAAAGGGTAGGGCAAGGACCAAGGACAGACCCAGGCCTCAGAGCTACAAAAGAGAAGCGGAGAACATCCGCCTGAGCCAGTGAGGCCTGGGGGTGATCCACCTCTGCACAGGCAAGCGAGGTCTGCAGACCCCCAGTGTACCACATGGTGGGCAAGGACAGGCAGCTGCCTGTGAGCAGCTGGAAGAGGACTCAGACCCACAGGGAAGTGAACAAGCACTAGAGTGAGGCCTGGGACCTGGCTTAGCACACATACAAACTCACACACCACACATGCAGACACACATACACAAACACACCACACACATGCAGACACACCACACACACACAACACACACACACAACACACATGCGGACACATGCCACACACAAACACACAATACACACACAGACACAACACACATGCAGAGATACATACACACACTACACACAGACACAAACATGCACACACACCACACATGCAGACACACATACACATCACACAGACACACATACATACCCCAAACACGCAAACACACCACACATATGCAGACACAAATACACACGCAGACACATACACCCCACAGACACACACACATCACACACAGACACAAACACGCCACACATGCACACAGAAATATAAAACATACATACAGACACACACCACACACATGCAGACACAGACACATCCACCACACATGCAAACACACAACACACACACACCACACACACGCAGACACACAAACACCACACACGCAGCCACACACATTACACACACAGGCACACAGGTACACATACACACACCACACCTCCAGGCACACACACATACCACACATCCAGACACACACACAAAACACACATGCAAACACAAAACAGACACATGCACACACACATCACACATACCACATATGCAAACACACACGGAAACACACACAAACATATGCAAACACAGAGACACACGAACACCACACACAGGCACACACACACACCACACACATCACACATGCAGACACCACTCATACACAGAAATACACAGATACAAACACAAACACATGCAGACACACAAACACAGGCATACACACACACATACACACAGGTGTGCAAGCGCAGAGTGCTGTGTGACCAGGATGCTATTAATATTACAATTTTTAAAAATAAAGTAGATCTTTACATACTGACATGGTAAGATACCAAAAATATATTGTTAAGTGAAGAACATCATGTTTTAGAAGAATGCGTATGGTACAATTCCTTTTGGTGGAAAACCCAAAACAAAATATGTGTGCGTATGTGCATGTGTTTCTATGTCCATATCTATGCACATGCATGTGTGTGCACCCATGTGTATATGTGTGCACTGTGTGTGTGTGCTTGTATGCCCGTTTGTGTGTGCACGTGTATGCAGGCAGACGTACATTGCCATGTGTATGCGTGCGTATGTGTGTCCATGTCTGTGTGCATCTGTCTATGCATCTGCCCACGAGTGTGTCATGTGTGCGTGGTTCAGTCCACCACACTCACCTTGCCCCTGGGGGGCCCCAGTGGTGAGAATGGGGTGGAGGGCTGTGTGTTCAAGTGGCACAGGTGCAACAGCTGCATTAGCTCACTTGCCAACCAGATGAGGCCATGCTGGCTATTGGATTCATGTGAGCCAACTGTGACCCCAGCTTCCCCAAACTGAGTCAACTCCAAAGAAGTTTAAAGCTAATTTAGTGCCCAAAGCCCAATAACTAGAAAGATAATAGAAATTTCAAACACAGAGGTGAGTGGGTGTGGCAGTGATGAGACACTGCAGTGACTGACTGTCAACTTGATTGGATTGAAGGATGCAAAGTATTGATCCTGGATGTGTCTGTGAGGATGTTGCCAAAGGAGATTAACATTTGAGTCAGTGGGCTGGGAAAGGCAGACCCACCCTTAATCTGTGTGGGCACCATCTAATCAGCTGCCAGTGTGTGGCTGGAATATAAAGCAGGGAGACAAACCTTTAAGACTAGACTTGGCCTAGCCTCCCAGCCTACATCTTTCTCCCGTGCTGGATCCTTCCTGCCCTCGAACACTGGACTCCACATTCTTCAGTTTTAGGACTCGGATGGCTTTCCTTGCTCCTCAGCTTGCAGATGGCCTATTGTGGGACCTTGTGATCGTGTGAGTTAACACTTAATAAACATATACATATCTATTAGTTCTGTCCCTCTAGAGAACCCTAACTAATAAAGACACCACAGGAAACGGCCAAGAAAAAGAAAGCTGAAAGGCTTCGGGGGCGGGGAGTGTAGAATTCAGATGCTTCCAGAGGCCCCACAATTGCCTCTTGGGATCTCTAAAGAAGCCTGTCTACTCTCTAAGAAAGTAGCCTGCTCCCCGCAAAACCTGAGTTCTCTCCCAGGTGCTTCTCTGGCTGCCTAAGATCCTCAGGCAAGGGCAGCCCCAGAGGGGAAGCGACTCTTCTGAGCTCTTCCCATAGGAATCCTTGTTCTGCAGACAGGACACAGTGGCTTTCTCACGGGTGACATGGAATTCTGACCCCAAGCATGCCAGTGCTTGCTAGCCCTGCTCATGGAGCTGCGGCCCTGCTGCAGGCTACAGGGTGCAGCCTCCCATGAGGACTTGAGTGGGCTAGGGGTTGCCTTCAGGGGAGCTGGAGGGTCCAGCACAGAAGCCCGGCCAGGAATGACCGACACCTGGCCCTGGCCCCTGGCTCAGACACCCTCCGACCATGCCACCCTCCAGACCATGCCAAGCCTGGAATGATCTCCCGAACAGCACAACCGGATTGCATTCCTGGTTTCTTCTGTTGTAGTTAAGAACATTCATTTAATGTAAACCATAATTTTTGAACCTAATTTTGACATTTAAAAAAAAATTGGCTGGGTGCAGTGGCTCATACCTGTAATCCCAGTACTTTGGGAGGCCGAGGTGGGTGGATCACCTGAGGTCAGGAGTTCAAGACTAGCCTGGCCAACATGGAGAAACCCCGTCTCTACTAAAAACGCAAAATCAGCCAGGTGTAGTGGCACACGCCTATAATCCCAACTACTTGGGATGCTGCAGCAGGAGAAATCACTTGAACCCAGGAGGCGGAGGTTGCGGTGAGCCGAGATTGAGCCATTGCACTCCAGCTCCAGCATGGGCAACAGAGCGAAACTCTGTTTCAGAAAAAAAAAAAAAAATTATAGGAGAAACATCAAATAAAAAAAAGAAGTGGCCTCTTTCACTCCCAGAGGTGAGGCAGACAGGCAGAGCCTTCACCTTACTTTGCCGCCCTCTGCAGCATCTGGCACAGGGTTCAAGGCACACTGTCAGAGCTCAGTTGGTGTCAGGCACACATTCAAGCTAGAAATGTCCCTCTGGCAAGGCTTATCTTTTGATAATACAAATCCACAATGCAGGTGGGGCTGCAGGGCAGGCACTCTTACCCTTCTAATCAGGGGACTAACTTGGGAAGGAGTTTCCTGAACCCCAGCTGTATGTATCAAAAGCTTTAAAAAGATTTGCACCCTTCAGGCCAGAATTCCACATCGACAAATCTATTTTAAGGCAAAATGTACATATGCACACAAAGATTCATGTTAATGTGGTTTCTCCCACGGTTATTTAAAATAGCAAAAATTAGGAACAACACACATCTCCAGCCAGTAAGGGTCAGGTAACCAGGGCATGATGTGCTCCTGTGATGGGAGTATTACACAGCCATTAAACAATGGGTTGTACAAGTGTTTTAGTTTAGAAGTTTAGAGTCTAGGCAGACACTAAAAACTACAGCCCTTTTCCCTGGTGCTAGGCAATGGCCATGTCTTTCTTCCCTTATACTTTCCTGTGGTTTCCTAAATCACAGAAAATGAGCATGTATTCCTTTTATAACAAGCAACAAAAGTCCTGCTTTATTTTTAAAACCAGAACGGCCCCCGACAGCTCCCTTCCCAGCTCATCTCTTCCTGGCTTTCCTGTGTCCTGGTCCCCTGCAGAGAAGGCCTCCTGAACCATCCACCCTGGAAGGAGGCTGAGGACCCCTGTCTCCAAACCAGTGGGCAGATGGATTACTGCTGTTTGGAGTCCCCCAGGTGTCTCACAAGGAACCTGTGGGGAGGAGGGAAGAGGTCAAGTGTCAAGGAGCTAACAGGATGACAAGGGCAGGGCTCCCAGCACAGCACATGAGGCATCACCTGCAGCCTGTGACACCCAGTGCACGCAGAAACCCTGGGCAATGATTGCCACCAACAATTGTGGGACCACAAGAGGTACTCAACGTCAGTGAGTCTCAGACTCCTTCTCTGCAGAGTGGATCATCATATCTAGTAGAAGGTCAATGACAGAAATACTGGAGGGATTGTATGTACCATGCCTACCACAGTGCCTGGCACATAGCTGGTGGCTGTAAAGATAGTTTACTGCTTGCCATAGTTATTATCACCATCATCATCGTCATCATCATCACTGTCACCATCATTACTATCACCATCATCACCATCACCATCATTGCTATCATCACCATCACCATCATCACTATCACTATCACACATCATCACCATCACCATCATTACTATCATCACCATCACCAATCATCACCATCATCACCATCATCACCATCACCATTACTATCACCATCACCATCACTATCACCATCATCATCACCATCGCCATCACCATCTTTATTACCATCACCATCACTACCATCACCACCATCACTGTCACCATCATCGCCATCATCATCACTATCACCATCATCACCATCACCATCACTATCACCATCATCACCATCACCATCATTACTATCATCACCATCATCATCATCACCATTACCATCATCACTATCATCACTACCACCATCATCATCACCATTGCCATCATCACCATCGCCATTACTATCACCATCACCACCATCACCATCATTACCATCACCATCACTACCATCACCATTACTGTCACCATCATCACCATCATCATTACTATCACCATCACCACCATCGTCATTACCACCACCATCACTATCATTACCATCATCATCCTCGCCACCACCATCATCACTTTTTTTTTGCTGGGCTGATGGACCATGACCCTAGCTTTCATTTCTGGCAGGGAGTAGCTGAGAAAGTGCAACACTCCATGGACAGAAAAAACAGAATCTCCATGGAAAGAATGTTGACATTTCATTTCTCTTCCCAAGTGTGCTATGTCCACTCCTCCAGGACTGCGAGCTGAAGAGACCCCAGCTCAGCCCCTTCCTGTCTTTAAACAAAGGATGGAGGGGCTGGGCAGCCTCTGTCCAGCTGGGCAGTGCCCCCACTTCACCCAAAGTTTCTTCCTCCCAAGCCATGATGCCTTCATTTGCACTTCTCTGTGCTTCTCTTCAGCAGGAGGGGCAGCCAGAGGGAACAGAAGCTAGCTGGGAACAGAAGCCACAGGGGAAACAGAAGTCACTGGGGTATAGAAGCCAAGAGGGAAATGAAGCTGGGCCAGTAGGCAGGAGGGGAGCCTCACCACCCTCTATGTCTGCCCCGGGGACACTGCTCCAGGAATCTGGAAAATGCCCTGCTGCTGGGTGAGGAAGTGAGGTCCACCCTGTGCTGCTTAAAGAGCCTGTGCTGCTTTAACTTCTCAATTTGTCACAATCCACAAAACAAGTGGGTGACCACCCTGTAAGCCAAAGTCACTCACTCTAGAGGGAGGTGGCCATGGTCTGAGGTAGAGGGCAAGTCCTGACACCTTGTGCCTCTCCTGTTGGCAGCCTCAGGGCAGGTAACTCAGTGCCTTCCTTCATCCAGAGAGGGGACAATGCACCACCTACTCCACAGGCACTTGAGAGGATTAAACAGCAAGAAAGGGATGTGTAGAGGCAGCAGCACCAGGTCCACCCGGCAGCCAGGAGGAGAGGGGCCAGCCCAGGAGCTGACAACCCATAGAGACTTCTGGTCTGACAATGTGGGCCAGGTGTGGTGGCTCATGCCTGTAATCTCAGTGCTCTGGGATGCTGAGGTGGTATCCTTGATACTTGAGCCTAGGAGTTTGAAACCAGTCTTGGCAACACAATAAGACCCTCTCTACAAAAAATATAAAAATTAGCCAGCCATGGTAGCACATGCCTGTAAATCCCAGCTACAGGCTGCTGAAGCAGGAGGATCAAGGTGTTCCTTGCTTGAGCCCAGGAGTTTGAGGCTGCAGTGAGTTATGATTGCTCTACTGCACTCCAGTCTGGGATACAGGGTGAGACTCTGTCTCAAAAAAAAAAAAAAGAAAAAGAAAAAGAAAAAGAAAATCAGAACCCCAATCCCCATCGGGACCTACTGAGTCAGAACCTGTTCCTAAAGACAAGCCAGGCCTGGGCACCACTGCAGCAGAGCCTGTTTTAGGGCCCTTGGCCAACCCTAAGTGTCCCATCACTAATTACCCAGGGTTCCCCATGACCCATCAGGGCTATAACTTCTGTTACAGGGACCACAGAATCCCATCTAGAGGAGCAGCCCAAATGTGTGGCTAAAGTCCCAGAGCTGCCTTCCTGCAGGCATCTTTGTATGCGGCCACAGAGTCTATGCTGAGGTGCTGCCTTGGACCCGCTTCTCAGGGAATTCACTTCTCAACTACATTTCTAGAATATATTTGCTCAAAGAAAACCCCAAACACGACCGATGGGAATCACATACAGAGCAGAGCCACCTGAACTGTGGAGGTAAGTCACTTACCCTGGACAAGCCCTGGTTACTCAGCTCTCAGACAAAGTGCTTTGCCAGGCACATCTCAATAGCCCCAGACAGCTAAAGCTCTGTGACCAGGAAGCCTAGGGGCCTGGCACCAGCTGTGCTCGCTTATAGAGGAAGTGGGGAAGCCCTGAAGTTCCCATCAGCACCATCGCTCCACGTGAAGGGTGCAATTAGAGAGAAGTCCCCCATCTGTGAGCAAACAAGAGCATGTCAGGGCTGGCTATGGCATGGGCCTCAGAGGAGAACCGGCCCTTCTCACAACCCCACAGAGACACTGGTGGGTGGGGGACACCCCTCCCGGGGCCCTGCAAGAGTCTGCTGCAGCCAACCTTGTGGATACAAAAATCAAAACAATTCAGGACAATACCATAGATTCCTATTATTCTGAAAAACATCAAGACTCAAAATAAATGCTTGCTTGCAAATGAGTCCTATGTACCCAAAGGAAACCTCCATCTACTTCTGAAATGCATGTGAAGGATGTAGTATACAATACAAAAATTCATTTTCCAAATCACAAAATGAAAACGTATCTGCCTGACTAGTGATTTTGTGACTTTAAGTAAACAGTTTATATAAAAGGCCACACAAACTGCTTTTTACCATATGAGAAGCTGTGCAATGTCACTTGTAGTAAGAAATGGAACTTGCAACTGCAATAAGATTTCTCACCTATCAGGCTAGCAAAGGTCAAAGGTGGGTGACCTTTAGGGTGTGCCTCACATGTTCCTGCTGCCACAGACCAACAAGCATTCTCCCATATTCTTGGCAAAAACACACATTAGTAAGAACTTCTTGGGTAGGAGCTGTTGGTATTTTAGACACAGACACCTGTTACACGTCCTCTCCCCATAGATACGTGGATCATGTGTATTCACTGCAGCAGCAAGATTAGAGCCAAGCTAAGTGTCCATTCTTGGGAGACTGAGAGGAATATTCTGAAGTGCCAAGAAGTACAAATCCTGTATTTGCTGATCTGGAACAATTTCCAGGATGTATATTGTTCAGCAAAGAGCACAAGTTGCAGAAGAGTATAGAGACACACCTTTTTTGTGTGTGGAAGATTGAAGGAAATCCATAAATATGCCCCTCTGTAATCAGAATGTTCAGGAAAGACACACAGGCCCTTGATTGCAGTGGCCATGTCTGGAGAGGCCACACTTTGGTGGCTGTGCTCAGCAGGGAGAGAGGGCAAGCTTCTCACTGGAGACAAATTTTTTATTATTGAATATTTTCCTATGTATATATATTGCTACCCATCAAGGACTTTAAAGAATATTTTTAATCCTGGTGAGGCACAGTGGCTCATGCCTATAATCCCAGCACTTCAGGAAGCCGAGGCTGGAAGATGGCTTGAGTCCAGGAGTTCAGGACCAGCATGGGCAATATTGCAAGACCCCATCTCTACAAAAAATAAAAATAAAAAAGAGCCAGGCATAGTAGCATACACCTGTAGTCCTAGCTACTCTGGAGGCTGAGGTGGGAGGGTTGCTTGAGCCCAGGAGTTCGAAGCTACAGTGAGCTATGACCACAACACTGCACTCCATCCTGGGTGACAGAGCAAGACCCTGTATTAAAAAATAAAAGGAATATTTTTAATCCAAACAAACTGCTTTGATTCAAATCAGAGCTATTTTAATTTAAAATTTTATAACTGACTTTAAAAACAATACTCTTTTTTTTTTTTTTTTTGAGACAGAGTTTTGCTCTTGTTGCCCAGGCTGGAGTGCAATGGCATGATCTCGGCTCACTGCAATGTCCACCTCCTGGGTTCAAGCGATTCTTCTGCCTCAGGCTCCTGAGTAGCTGGGATTACAGGCACACACCACCACGCCTGTCTAGTTTTGTATTTTTAGTAGAGATGGGGTTTCACCATGTCGGTCAGGCTGGTTGTGAACTCCTGACCTCAGGTGATCCACCCACCTCAGCCTCCCAAAGTGCTGGGATTACAGGCGTTGAGCCACCGCACCCAGCCAAGAATACTCTTCTGACTCTCAAAAATAAATCTGTATAGAATGCAAGTCAAAAAAAGGGATGACACGTACAGAACTTCCAGAGAAAGTTGCTAGAAGCAGGCAAGAACTTGAGGCTATCACATTATCCGAAAGAAGACTGAACAGAAGCCCATCCTGCCCAATCTTCTGATCTGTGAAACAAGGACATGAAAGCCAGGAGTGGAGACTGAGTTTGCCACAGCACTTTCAGTCCTTCAACAATCACTGCCTGGCACTGCTGCAGGAGGCCCAATGCACAGGGAGAAGTCTTCTCTAAGACCATCCTAGGGAAATGTACAGACCAAAACAAAAGAGGCCCCAGAAGTCACATTTCTCCAAATAGGAAGCAGGGGGGCAAGCATATACAGATACTCCAGGTGACCTCCTCTGGATGGTAGTGTATAAGGGAACAGTCTTTTTGTTTTCCAATTTTTTTTACTACAAAACATTATAAAGTACAATAAAAGCAAAATAAAACAAAACAAAACAAAAAACAACCTACACAGTCTGAAAAGAGAAAGCAAACATGAGAACTAGACCCAGAGATGGCACTGATGTTGCAATGATCCGATCACAAATTTATTATTAATATGCTAAAGTCTGTAATAAAGCCTGCAAGGATAGGTGATGTAAGCTGAGAGATTGAGACACTAAGAAAGAATCAAAAGGAAATGCTAGAAATAAAAAACACTGTAATAGAACTGAAGAATGCCTCTGAAGGGCTCATCAATAGACTGGACCCAGCCAAGGAAAGAATCAGAGAGCCTGAAGATATGCCAATAGAAACTTCCCAAACTGAGGCATAAAGACAAAAAGGAACAAAAATGACAAAACAATATTCAAGAACTATGGGTTAATTACAAAAGGTGTAACAACATGTAATAGGAATACCAGAAGGAGAAGAAAAAGAGAAAGGAATAGAGGATATATCTGAAATAATAACAGCTGAGGATTTTCCAAAATTAATAACAGCAAGCAAACCACAGATCCAGGAAGCTCAAAAGATACCAAGCAGGATATAAGCCTCCCCCCAAAAAAAATCTACACCTAGGCATATCACATTGAAACTGCAAAAAGAAAATCAAACACAAAAAGAATATCTTGAAAAAAGTCAGGGAGGTCAGGCGCGGTGGCTCACACCTGTAATTCTAGCACTTTGGGAGGCCAAGGCAGGCAGATCACAAGGTCAAGAGTTCAAGACCAACCTCGCCAACATGGTGAAACCCCATCTCTACTAAAAATGCAAAAATTAGTTGGCTGTGGTGGCACATGCCTGTAATCCCAGCTACTTGGGAGGCTGAGGCAGGAGAATTGCCTCAACCCAGGAGGTTGCAGTGAGCTAAGATTGTACCCCTGCACTCTAGACTGGGTGACAGAGCAAGACTCCATCTCGAAAAAAAATAAGAAAATAAAAAAGAAAAATGTCAGGGAATGGGCTAAAAACACCTTACCTACAGAGAAGCAAGGACAGAATTGCGCTTGGACTTCTCCTCAGAAGTCATGCAAGCAAGAAGAGTGGGGAGTAAAACATTCAAAGTGTTGAAAGAAAAAAAAAAAAAACCAACCTAGAATTCTGTATCCAGCAAAATTATCCTTCAAAAGTGAAGGAGAAATAAAGTCTATCAGACAAACAACAGTTCAGAAAATTTGTCACCAGTAAATCTGCCTTGCAAGAAATGTTAAAAGAACTTCAGAGAGAAGGAAAATGATATAGATCAGAAATTAGAATCTGTAGAAAGAAAGGGAGAGTATTAGGGAAGTAACAAGTGAGGATAAAATAAAAACTTTTTTCTTATTCTTGATCTAGCAGACAAGTTTGTTCACCAATAATAATAGCAACAATGTACTTCATGACTACTTCATGACTACAGTTTATGAGTAAGTGAATAACAATAATATTTCAAGGTATGGGAGGGAACAATTAGGAATACTATTTCTTGCTCTACCCATAGAGTGCTAAGTATTTGAAAGAGGACTTGGATTAGTCATAACGTATATCGCACATTTTAAAACAACCACTAAAAAAAAGTTTTTTAAAAAAGCGTTATTGATATGCTGAGAGGAGAAAAAAATGGGATCACATCGAATGCTCAATTAAAGCCAGAGAAGGCATAAAAAAGATTAGACAAAAAGAAAAAAACAAAACAAATAACAGGAGCAATAAACAGGAAACAGTAACAAATACGGTATATATTAATCCAACTACACAAATAACCACTTTAAATATCAATGGTCCTAAATATAACAACTAAAAAGCAGACACTGTTAGAGTGGATTAAAAAACAAATAAATAAAATTTAAAAAAACAAGGACCAACTATGTTGTCTAACAGAAACCAACTTAAAATATAAAGACACAGATTAAAAGTAAAAGGATGAAACAACACTATGCCCACAAATTCAATAGCCTAGACAAAACAGACCAATTCCTCAAAAGATATACTCTGTCAAAACTCACACAAGAAGAAACAGAAATCTGACTAGGTCTATAACTATTAAAGAAATTGAATAATTAATAACCTTCCAAAACATAAAGCACCAGGCTCAGACAGAACCCACTGGTGAATTCCACCAACATTAAAGGAATAAATTATATCAACTTTCTACAGTCTCTTTCAGATGATAGAAGCAGAGGGAATAATACTAAAACCAAACACATCACAAGAAAAAAAAAAAACTACCAATCAATATTTCTCATGCAAAAATTCTCCCAAAAACCAACGATGTACAAAAATAATAATTATTATTATTATTATGAGACAGTGTCTCAATCTATTGCCCAGGCTAGAGTACAGTGGTGCAATCACAGCCCACTGCAGACTCAAACTCCTAGGCTCAAGCAATCCCCTCACCTTAGCCTCCCGAGTAGCTAGGATTACAGGATTACTTGAAGCTTTCCCACTGAGATCAGGAAAAAGGCAAGGATGTCCCTCTCACCAGTTTTCCAACACTGTCCTGGAAGTTCTAGCTAATACAATAAGGTAAGACAAGACCAAAAAAGAACTCCTGGATTAATAATCCATCTTTCCTCCTTCCTTTCCTTTCCTTTCTTTCCTTCCTCCTTTCCTTTTCTTTCTCTCTCTCATCTCCCTCCGTCTCTCTCTCATCTCTTTCCCTCTCTCTCTCTCTCTCATCTCTTTCCCTCTCTCTCTCTCTCTCATCTCTTTCCCTCTCTCTCTCTCATCTCTTTCCCTCTCTCTCTCTCCATTACATGCTGCTATGGTCTGATTAATAAGCAATTATATAGCAAGGATGCAGGAATACAAGATTGATATACAAGTCAATTGCTTTCTTATTTACCAGAAATGAACACTTGGAATTTGAAATTAAAAACATGGTATCATTTACATTCAAAATAAAATAATTAGATATAAATATAACAAAATATGTAGATCAAAGAATTAAATAAATGGAGAGATATTCCATGTTCATGGATAGGCAGAGTAAGTATTGACAAGATGCCAGTTCTTCCCAATTTGATCTACACATTTAGCACAATCCTAATCAATATCCCAGGCCAGGCACAGTGGCTCACACCTGTAATCCCAACATTTTGAGAGGCCGAGGTGGGCAGATCACTTGAGTCCAGGAGTTTGAGACCAGCCTGGGCAACATGGTGAAACCCTCTCCCTACCAAAAAAAAAAAAAAAAAAAAATTAGCCAGGCATGTTGGTGCATGGCCTGTAGTCCCAGCTACTCGGGAGGCTGAGGTGGGAGGATCGCTTGAACCCAGGAGGTAGAGGTTGCAGTGAGCCGAGATCACACCACTGCACTCCAGCCTGGGTGACAGAGTGAGATCCTGTCTCAAAACAAACAAAAAACAACAACAACAACAACAACAAAAAACCCAGCAAGTTATTTTGTGGATATTGACAAATTGATTCTGAAGTTCACATGGAGAAGTAAAGGACCCATAATAGCCAACACAATAGTGATGGAGAAAAACAAAGTCAGAGGACTGACACTCCATGACTTTGAGGCCTCCTATGAAGCTACAGTAATCAAGACAGTGTGGTGTTCGTGAAAGAATGTACTTTAATGGGACAGATTAATGGGACAGAATACAGAGCCAGAAAGAGGCCCACACAAATACAGTCAACCAATCTTAGAAAAAGGAACAAAAGCAATACAATGGAGACAAAACAGTCTGATCAACAAATGGTGCTCTAACAGACATCCAAATGCAAAAAAAGAAAAAGAAAGTGAATCAACACAGATCTTACTCATTTCACAAAAAACAACTTTAAATCACAGACCTAAATGTAAAATGCAAAATCATGAATCTCCTAGAAGGTAACAGGAGAAAATCTAGATGGCCTTCAGTTTGGTAATAAACTTTTAGATGCAACACCAAGCACATGATCCATGAAGAAAAAATTGTTAAGTTGGACTTCATTAAAATTAAAAACTTCTGCTGTGCAAAAGACACTGTTAAGAAAGTAAAAAAGACAAGCCACAGACTGGGAGAAAATATTTTCAAAATATGTTCTGTTAAAGGATTGTTATCCAAAGTATGCAAAGAACTCAACAATAAGAAAACAACCCAATTACAAATTGGGCCAAATAACTAAACAAACACTTCACTAAAGAAGATATACGGATAGCAAATAAGTACATGAAAAGATGTTCCACATTATATTTCATCAGGGAAATGCAAATTAAAACAACAATGAGCTCCTATTATGTAAGGCCAAAATCCAGAACACAGACAACACCAAATGCTGACAAGGATGTAGAGCAACAGGAACTCTCATTCATTGCTGGTGGGGATGCAAAATGGTACAGCCACTATGGAAGACGGTTTGGTGGTTTCTTATAAAACCACACAGGCTGGGCATGGTGGCGCCCAGCCTGTAATCCTAGCACTTTGGGAAGCTGAGGCAGGTGGATTGCTTGAGCTCAGGAGTTCAAGACCAGCCTGGGCAACGTGGCAAAACCCCATCTCTACAAAAAATACAAAAATTAGCTGAGCACGGTGGCAGAGTCTCAGCTACTTACTTAGGAGGCTGGGGTGGGACGCTGGCTTGACCCCAGGAGGTGGAGGTTGCAGTGAGCTGAGATCACGCCACTGCACTCCAGCCCGGGCAACAGAGCCAGACCCTGTTGAAAAAAAAGAAAAAAAACCCAAAACTAAACACACTCTTACCAAATGATCCAGCAATCATTATACTCCTTGGTATCTACCCAAAGGAGCTGAAAACATGTCTACACAGAAAAACTTGCACATGGATGTTTATAGCAGCTTTATTCATAATTGCCAAAATTTGGAAGCAACCAAGATGCCCTTCAGTAGGTGAATGGATAAATAAACTGTGGTACATCCAGACAATGAAATATTACTCAGTGCTAAAAAGAACTATCAGGTCATGAAAAAAACATGAAGAGTCTTAAATGTATATTACTAAGTAAAAGAAGCCCATGTGAAAAGCCAACATACTACGTGATTTCTACTATATGACATTCTGCAAAAGGCAAAGATATGGAGACAGTAAAAAGATCAGTGGTTATCAGAGGTTTGGGGGTACTGGGAGGGATGGATAGGCAGAGCACAGAGGACTTTGGATGAAACTCTTCTGTATTACATTGCAATGGTGGATACATTTTAATGGTGTATATTACATTGTAATGGTTTGACTTTACAGTCAAAACGCATAGAAGGCCAGTCACAGTGGCTCAGGCCTGTAATCCCAGCACTTTGGGAGACTGAGGTGGGAGGACTGCTTGAGTCCAGCCATTAGAGGTTACAGTGAGCTCTAATCACACCACTGCACTCCAGCCAGGGCAACAGAGCAAGACCCTGTTTCAAAAAAATGTATAAAATAAAAACGTACAACACAAAAAGTAAATACTAGTGTAAACTACAGACTTTGTTAATGAGTATGTATCAATACTGGCTCATCAATCATAATAAATATACTACATTAATGCAAGACGCTATGAATGGGGAAATCGGGGAGGAGTTATGTGGGAACTCTCGATCTTTTCACTCTGTCTTACTGTAAATCTAAAATTGTTCTAAAAACTTAAGTCTATTAAAAATAAATCACGTAGAAGAAGTTCTGTGTGCATGTCTACATGCTTCCTAAAGGAAAGATTCTGGGGAAATGTGGGGTCATCAGTGGTCATGGGTGGGAATGCTAAGACATAAAGGGAAGAACTACCCAGATGGGAAAATCTCATGAAGGAAATGCTAAAAAAAAGGCTCAGAATTCAAGGATTCTATCTCAGGTATTACTTAAAATAACAATGGGCATGCAAATGGATGAGCACTAGAATATAAGAAATTCTGGGCCAGGCACGGTGGCCCAGCACTTTGGGAGGCCAAGGCAGGCGGATCACAAGGTCAGGAGATCGAGGCCATCCTGGCTAACACAGTGAAACCCTGTCTCTACTAAAAATACAAAAAATTAGCCAGGCGTGGTGGTGGGCGCCTGTAGTCCCAATTACTCGGGAGACTGAGGCAGGAGAATGGCGTGAACCCGGGAGGCGGAGCTTGCAGTGAGCCGAGATCGCGCCACTGCACTCCAGCCTGGGCGACAGAGCGAGACTCCGTCTCAAAAAAAAAAAAAAAAGAAAGAAAATAAAGAAATTCTGTTTCTTGAATTCAGGAGATCATGAACCATGCTGCTATGGAATCTCAGAATCCTCTAAATCCTCTACGAATATAAAGAAGTCTCACTCTCCGTCTCAAAAAAAAAAAAAGAAGTCTCGCTAAATTTAACAGCAAGGCCTCCTGCCCCTGCCAGAGCCCATTCCTCCTCCAGGGCTCCTCCCACACCCAGGAGTCGAGAGCCAACTCACTCACTCAGTCCCCGGCACCTGCACTATGCCACCCTTGTCCAGACCTCAGCCCTGCAGGCCTCTTCCCTACCACACATCAACCTGTTTTTCCCATCTCAGAGGGGCGTCCCCATCTCGGAATCCCCTCTGTGCCTCCCTGCGCTCCCCCATCTGTTTCCAGAGTTAGAAGCTGGGACTCTGCCCAACTCAGCAGAGATGCTCACTTTGACAGTCCAGGAGAGGCCAATGGGCACACACTCCCGTCTCCTGACTCCAGCAATAGGCTGCTGGGGCCAGAACCAGGCTTCAGGCTGGGGGATCTGGAGGTGGCCAAGCAGAGCCAGCCCCAAGGCCTCAGACTGAAGGTGAGCATTTAAGGAGAATGCACTGTATCAGGGCACACAGAACCCTATGGGGATGCCATGGGAGAGAGGAATGCCTCTGGGAGGAGGCGATGCTGGGGCTGGTCCTGACAGCTGAATGAGGCTTCCCCAGGTAGGTAGGTGTGCAGATGAGGGGCGCTACCAGGCAAAGAAAGGTGAATGTGCACCTTGAGGTGGCTCTGGCAGTGATGTAGGGTAGCACCCAGCATGTCCTGACAGCAGATTGAGGTCAGATCCCCCTTGAATCTGCAGATGACGGGTGTCCCAGGCCCCATAAGGTCTGCATCGTGGGTGAATGTTCCACAACTGGACTTAAGCAGGGAGAGGCTAGAGACAGAGATCAGCAGCTGTAGGTCCCAAGGTGAGGGCTGGCCCAGAGGGGAACAGTGACCCCAGCAGTGTGTCCTACAGGAGTCCAGAGCCAGCATTACTTTGGGAAGACCATGAGCTTCTCAAAAATAACCACAACAACATAGACCGTGTCCACTGCTTGTCAATGCCCTAAACTCTGTCGCCGGAAATGCCAGCCTTCCCTGCCGTAGACACCCACAGCTAAGTCGGGGTCGGGAGGGCAGCGTGCAGTCACTGGCCTCTCCTGGGCCATCCAAGTGCCTCTGACCCTGGGGTCTTTTCTCAGACCGGGATCACAGAAAGCAAGTGTCTAGGTTGGCCTTTGATCCTCCTGTCCACATAGCCTACTGAGGCAGAGCCCAGCCCTCGGCACCAACACGGAATCCACAAGATTCATGGCATGAACGTGATCATCCAGCCCAGCAACCGCTGAAGCCCCAGGGCCCTGAGAGGAAAGGGCAGACCTGGTCACCCACTACATTTCTCGGCCCCCACCTCCGCGCCCCCCTCCCAGTCCAAGCAACTCAGCGGTTCCCTTGCTTCACAGCATTCACCTCTGCCCTGCTGTATCCTGAGACCCCTTGGTAGGGCTCCCAGCCTCGGGCTCTGGGAGAGCCAGAAGGTTCCATTCTTCATGCAGGCCTCACCAGTCTGCCCTGAGGCTAGGCCACACCTAAGTGACCCTTTGAGGGGCAACATCACAACAAATGAGCTATAACACTCGACTACAATCCTTTGACCAAATAACCTTACTCCTGGCAATCTGCCCCCAAGAATGAGTCCAGAGAATCTAAAAAGATGCTTCTGGCATTTCCCATGCACCCGAGGTCCCAGGTGGCAGAGATGTCCACACAGCTAGGACCCAGGCATAACCATGAGCTTGCTGGGAAAAAAAAAATTCAAAACAGGGAACTGCACATTCACACACACTAGAAAAAAATGATCAAAGTTAATAAACAAGAACCTCTAGGAGGCCAGGTGTGGTGGCTCACACCTGTAATCCCAGCACTTTGGGAGGCCGAGGTGGGTGGATTGCCAGAGCTCAGGAGTTCGAGACCAGCCTGGGCAACACGGTAAAATCCAATCTCTACTAAATTACAAAAAATTAGCCAGGCGTGGCGGTGTGTGCCTGTAATCCCAGCTACTCAGGAGGCTGAGACAGGAGAATCACTCGAACCCGGGAGGCAGAGGTTGCAGTGAGCCGAGATCGTGCCATTGCACTCCAGCCTGGGTGACAGAGCAAGATTCCATCTCAAAAAAAAAAAAAAAAAAAAAAAAAGAATCTCTAGGAATGCAAAATGACTTTAAAATGCAAAACTCAACGAACAATTTACATACTCAACGAACAATTTACATACTTTTGTTCGATAGTTCCACCACCTTCAGAGAACTCGTGAACTGGAAGAGAGATCTGAAGAAACAACCCAGGCTGGGACACAGAGAAGCAGGTAGAGGATGAGAAAGCCCAGTTAGGAGCCACTGGGATGGAAGAAGAAGGACAGGTGAAAAAGAGCTCCAGAGAGGAGGACAGATGGCCGTGTGATGGTGTGGAATTGACAAAAGGCTGGCCACCCCCACCCCACCCTACCACCCCCGCACTCCCATCCTTGGGCGTGAGATCCCCATGAGAAAACCTGCACACTCACAGGGCTCCCTTCCATTTCCACAAGCCACAAGCCTCCTCCCATTGCTTGTCACCCTCATCAGGGACCCTGGCTGCTCTGCCCGTGGAGCTCCAGGAAATTAATGAGCCACTGATTCCTCCAGGGACAGGGGTGCCTAAACACAGCCCTCAGCACCAGCAAGCAATCCACGAGATTCATAGGGGCTCTGCACACACCTTCCCAAGACCTTGCTGAGGCCCTCCCTGCACACTGAGCCATCCCCTGGTCTTCCCTGGGACCACGGAGACACCCTCGCAGCAGTGGGTCAGCCTGGGGGTGCCAACCATCCTGCCAACCACACAGAGCCCTCCCAAAATGCCAATCTAAAACGTTTGCTTAAGTCCACCACTGGCTAATTCCTCCTCTTTTATTTATCAAATAAAGACACTGAAGGGAAAAAAAGACTAGGCCCTCTTAGGTGTGTTTTCCACCTGCCACAGCCTATTTGCAAACTTAGCACTACTGTAGTGTCTGACATTCCTTCCCTCTCAAGTCCGAACCAACCTTAACTATTTTATAAAGTTATGCTACTTACAATGTCCCTTTCTGACACAGTTGCCACTGGGGGCCCTCAAGAGGCTCCCACCGTGGGCTGGAGTCCCTGGCTGTATATGTGCAGACAGCCAAACCTGGGCGGGCCCCGGCCAATCTGCACGGTTTCAGTAGATGGGAATGCAAAGCTCTGTACACTCTTGAACACAAATAGCAGGGGAAGTAAGGATAATATGCCTTTTTTTCTCCTAGGGGATGTAAGTACTCACGGGACAAAGTCATTTGTGCTAATTAATAAAAACTACAGAAGGAAACCCTTACACCACCATAGCACAACGGAAGGCTATTCAGTTATTGCAAGAGAATTCTATCATTCTCTGAAGTCACTCTTAACATTTATAAATCCAGAAATACAAACTTAAAGTTAATTGTTCCTTGAATGTGGTGGACAAGCACCTGCATTAGGAGGCTCAGATCATCTATGGCAACCCCACACTGAACACACCAGATCTGGTCCAGTCCGGAAGCTAAGCAGGATCAGGCCTGGTTAGACTTTGAATGAGAGGCTGGCCTCCCCATAGCGCAGCAGAGCAGCAGTCCCCTTCAGGGCAGGGTCTGGGTGTGGCTGCTTGGGCCGAGCTCCCCTCCCCCAGTGCCAGCTGCTTCCTGCCACAGCATGGAGCTTGTGTTACCATTTACCCAGCCCTACCACATGCCAGGGCCACCATCCCACAACCTGCAAGATGGCTGTGTCATCTGCATTTTACAGGTGAGCAGGAAGAGGCTGAGAGAGGTGAAGAGCTCACTCTGGTCACACCTGAGGTGGCTGAGCAGATCTGAATTGCAAAGCTGTCCCAAGCTACAAGAGCTTGCAAAGCTGTCCCACACTGCAATACTGTCCCATGTTGGGCCTTTCCCCCTCAAAGCAGTGTGGCTAAGGTAATGTGGGTCCCCACAGATAAGGACAGGCATCGGACTGGGAGATCACAAAGACGCAGCTCTGGACACTGAGTGCCCTGCCCTCCAGGAGCTGCCTCTTCCCCTTGGAAGAAATGTGAGGTGCCTAACACTTAGGACCAGGGCCTCCAGCAGACTGTCAGGGTGACACACACACACACAGACACACATCCACACACACCCCCATGCACCACACCACATACCACACACACATGCACATATGCTACAGACACACACTACACAAACTGCACACACCACACACATTCACACACGTTACACACATACCACACACATACTACACACATACAGACCACACAGACACAAACATCATACACATGCCACACACCACCCACAAGCACAGCAGGGACCTCCTCTCACCTGGCCACGCAGGCTGCATGGAGCTGGGGGCCAGGGGAATCTCCGGGTTTGTTCCTGGGCAGCATGAGGGCCGTGGATGTCCTATCTTTCTTGGCCTCAACGTCTTCATTGATAAAGACAAAGGGCTGGTCTCCACCTGGGTGGCCAGACTCAGCAAACAAAACCACAGGACACCCAGTCAGACGAGTTTCAGATCAATGGAACTGGGAGCGCGGCTGGGCATCATGTATACACCTGGCCCCACCGGCGCCTCTAAATCCCTTTCGTGCTCTGAATCCCCCTTGCAGCAAGCAGCTCACATGTGAAATCAGCCCTCGTGGTGGCATGTTATGGTTTAGTGAAGTCCAGGAAAGGTGAAACTCACAGGTAACCACCGAATATCTTGGCTGAGAGGCCAGTCCCCCATGAGCTGCTTCACCGGCATTTGTTCCTGGTTTTGAAACACTGGAATTCAGGCAGTGAGTGTGGCATGCTCTTTGGCTTGTTTTCTAAAATCACTGTTTCCAACCTCCACGCACTCCATCTCCTCGCACCACCTCTGCCACTGTCATTTGGAATTTGTCAGGAACCCCCTGCCTGGATCCCAATGGGGTCCCACTTCTTGGGCTTGCTGGAGCAACAGGAGCTGGCCTGTGGTAATTGAGAGGGGAGAGCAGCCCACAACGTGGTGGCAGGGCAACCTCCCAGTGGGCACAGCCACTCTCCAGCCAGGCCAGTGCCACCTAATCCCTGCCTATCATTGCTCCTTGAAGATGAAGACGATGACGGTAAAAACAAACACAGCAGCAGCCCGAGGTCCAGCAGGCCTTCCTCGGAACCCACCCTGGAGAGCCCCTGCAGGTGCATGCAATAGGCCACCTGGTATTTCCCCATCTCCCTGCAGAGGGTCCCTGGGATACCATGAAAGCCACACCCATGGAGATGGACACGGGGCTAGCTCGCTGAGACCTGTGTTGGACACAAGAAACAGGCTGCTGAGCAACAGTGCAATAAATGACATCATGTCTGAGAGGCACGCACAGTACAAAACAATGCTGCTTCCAAGGGCGCACATGGACATACCAGCCACGTCAAAAGGTGGGGCTCAGTGGGAAGCCCATAACGGTGTGGAGGCCAACAGGAAGGGAGGGGCTTAGGGGAGGGGCTTACAGGATGTGGTGATGGGCTTCTTAGGGAAATGCATTCCTGTATGAGCTGGAGGTGATTAAAATGAAAATTTTAAAGAAACAAGGGCCTCCATGTGAGCCCTGCCCTGCCTGCCTTGTGTCAGCAGCCTGGGATGCAGACTGAGGAAAAATGGTCAAAGTACGGCCTCATCCCAGCCCCAGGCCCCGTGGATGCCTCTCCTCAGTGGGGCCTGCCAGGGTGAACCCCCGCCCTGATACTCACGAACAACCTCTTGGGAGGGTGGGGGGCTGACAGAATGCCTGCACCATGCCTGCTATTAGCAGGTGATGGGACAAGGGTGGCTCAGAGGCCAGGACTATCATGGACACAACCCACTTCTGACGGGGGTTGGCAGCTTTGTTTTCTCAAAACTGCCACTTATGGAAGGGTACATCCAGCCCCCCGGGGCCCCGTGGACTGACGGCCCAACAAACACCCAATGTCCCTCTGGACTGCCATCCTCTGGTAGGATGGGAGCCAAGGTCCTGATGATGAGCGCAGTGGCAGGGTTCCCGCAGCACGGCCCTCTTCACTGGCTGGGAGTGAATCGTGATTAAATGCTAAGTCTGATGCTCACTTGTCAAAATAACCCGTCCACAGTGTGCTGCATGCCTGGCGTGAGTTGGGCTTTTCCTGTCTCCCCTTAGAGGCATCTGGACTTCTCAAGCCCCATCCCTGGGGTGTCACCAGGCAGATGGCAGGCCTCCCCCCAAGGGGCCTGAGGAGCTGCAGGGGCAGGCCTGCCAGCCTCCACCCCAGCTGGGGACCATTCAGCCAGAACAAAACGCACTCGGCCGGCCCATAAAGCCCACTGATGGCCAGCTGAGCTGGCAGAGGTGCCCCCAATGTGCCATGTTGACCTGAGGACCCCTGCCCATCAGAGTGACCCCAGAGTGCCCAGAGGAGTAGAGGTGTCAGGCCAAGATGCTCTCCTGGGGAGGAGGAGGGATTTGGAAATTAAAGGAAGATCTGAGAGGAAGAGGGGAGAGTTCTTTAAAAATCCCCCAATCTTGGCTATAAGATACTTCCCAACACTGTTCTCAAAAGGGAGGCTGGAAGAACCCACAAATGTAAGGGGCACATGAAAAGGTGCTCAGCAGCAAGGTGACTGCAGTGCCACATAGGCCTAAGGGTAGGTTCCAGCCTCATGGGGATGAGCCTCCCTCACCTCAGGACTACACCAGGCTCCTCCCTGGCAGTAAAACACTCAACCACACCTGTACCCTGAAACTCAAGCCGAGCAGCCAAGCCATAGCCATGCTGTGGACCAATGTCCCACTGCCTGCCCCCAATGCCACCCCCAACCCCGCTTCCTGCCCCACAGCCTGCCTGATTCCAGGGCCCTACACTCTCAACCAGGTCAGCCCACCATGCTCTCCTTTCCTGACAGAGAGCAGGTGGGAGGCTACCTGCACAGTCTCCCTCCAAGCCCAGTGGCCCAAGGGTCTGCATGGTCTCTGCAGCTCAGCCTCCCACTTCTCAGAGCTAAAGGGTGTGGAGTCCCAGAAGCAAAGAGAAGCTAAGACCAAAGACCCTGAATGCCTGACCCTCCTGCAGCCTAGCCAGATTCCATGGCCAGGCACTCTTTTTAAGATTTTTTAAAACTTGGCAGAGGCGCGATGGCTCACACCTGTAATCCCAGCACTTTGGGAGGCTGAGGCAGGCGGACCATGAGGTCAAGAGATCGAGACCATCCTGGCTAACACGGTGAAACCCCGTCTCTACTAAAAATATAAAAATTAGCTGGGTGTGGTGGCGGGCACCTGTAGTCCCAGCTACTCGGGAGGCTGAGGCTGGAGAATGGCACGAACTGGGGAGACAGAGCTGGCAGTGAGCTGAGATCGCGCCACTGCACTCCGGCCCGGGAGACAGCGAGACTCTGTCTCAAAAAAAAAAAAAAAAATTAGCTGGGCGTGGTGGCGCGTGCCTGCAGTCCCAGCTACTCAGGAGACTGAGGCAGGAGAATCGCTCGAACCCAGGAGACAGAGGTTGCAGTGAGCCAAGATTGCACCATTGCACTCCAGCCCGGGCAACAGAGCAAGACTGTCTCAAAACAAAAAACAGAAAACAAAAAAAAAAAACGGCAGAAACACTGAGGCATGAAGGTGCAATTTGCCTGACTCTGCCCAGAGACACATGCTCAGCTGCATGCATCAACACCTTCCTGGGAAGCAAGCTCCCTAGGCACACAGGAGGCCAGTGATGATGAAGCCCTCCAGCACCACACAGCCTCTCTTCCTGCTACAAAAAGGAGTAGCACTCGAGCCCTGCCCCTCCCGACTCCCAGTCCTCTGAAGGTTCTGGGTGCTGGCTCTCCCACTAGGATAAACCTGGCCCACCAAGAAGCACACCATATTCAAGAAGGGCAGGTTTTTAGGGCTGAGACACCACAGTACACACCAGCTGGCCAGTGCGCACGCATTTCTTCATTCATTCAAGCACTCCTTCATTCCTTCAAGCATCCATGGAGCCTTGATCCCTGGTGCTGAATTTGGGCTAAATGAAAAATGCAGAGGCCCCAATGAAGCTTCAGTCAGTTCCACTCCTCCAGCTGCCATCCAGGTGATATGCAGCTTGCCCTCCACTGGTGGGCACAGGGGGTCCCAATAGAAACAGGGAAACCTCCTCCTAACTCACAGCTGTGCAGAGTATCATACTGGACTGAGGTCAGCTTCCCAGGACAGCCCCCACTCCATGCGGCCTGCCTCATATGCCCCTAGACCCAGCACACAGGAGAGGAGGAGCCAGCTTAACCAGAGAGGCCAAGAGCAGTGGAGCCGGGAGGGCAGTTCGCCCATGAGGACAGACCGTGGGTAAGCCAGCAACTGGGAAATGCCCCATCCTGCTGGTGGCCACAGACGTAAGAATTCAAAGACTAGTTATCAAACCTGAAAGAGTACAGTATCACCAGTGCCTGTGAGACAGAAGTAAAACTAACATTAACACAACCCTTATAAATTTGCCCGCTCAGGGATTATAGAGAAAATGGATTAACATCAGGATGTTGACTTTTTGTTTCATGAAATCCACCTCAGGAAATCCAGGTCTAGCATCCTCAGGGAAGTTCCATCAAGAGGAAGGCATCTCTGGTTACGCACATATTTACCTGCAAACCAGCTATGTATACACGCATATGCCCAGTGGGCGCATGCACAGCCGCACTCATCCTTGTTCACAGAAGATGCGAATCTCGGTCTGTGTATAAAGTGTGTCTGCACATGCAGAGAGGAGCCATGCACAACGCTCAGACATATGTGCAGGCATTCCAGACACAGCTTTGGGCCAATGAGTGGTCACACAATGAAGACAACTAGGAAATATCTTCTGTGACTCCAAATCCTAAATTTCTTCAGGTTTACATTATATTTTCAGAAATTCCTTACCGTCATTCCTAAAGTAGATTCAACTGAAAGCGGCTCCTCATATTGTAGCGTCAGGCTTCCCTACTCTCTACCTCCAGGTGAAGAGTATCTGTAAGTATCTGAGCATCCACAGATAATCACACAGCATCCCTAAGTATCTAAGTACATATAAGTAATCATTTAGTGTCTATAATTACCCAAGTATCTGTTAGTAATAATTTGGCATCAGTAGGTACCCAAGTATGTGTAAGTAATTATTTAGTATCTATAAATACCTGAATAGTTATGACTAATCATTTCTCATCTGTATTTGGGTACCTGCAAGTAATCATTTAGCATCTGTAAGTACCCCTTTATAGATAAGCACCCAAATGCCTGTTAGTAATTATTTAGCATTTATAAGTACCCAAGTATCTGTAAGTATTCCTTTAGTATTTGTAAGTACCTGAGTACCTGCTGGTGATTGTTTGGCATCTGTAAGTGCCTAAGTAACTATAAGTATTCCTTTAAAGCCTGTGCAGGAAGAATCTCCATTCTTCAAATGAAGATACATAATTCCTTCAGAATGATATTAGGCTGGTGCAAAAGTAATTGCCATTAAAACCAATAGCAAAAACCGCAATTACTTTTGTACCAACCTAATAACATCTTCAGACTGGAACTTAGGCTGGTCTGTGTCCTCAGCCTGTGTGGACTAAGGCTGGTGTCCACTGGGCTCTCCTCAGCGGTCCTACCTTCTGTCAAACCCCCATGTACCTTGCAATCCACATGTTTTAGGCACAAGGTCCCAATGTGCTCTCCCACTGATGCTGTCACTGGGAGCAGTGACTGGGAGCTTAGCTGCCAATCAGCAGGAGGGCAGTGCCAGAGGAAGCTCAGTTCACACAGCCTGTGGGGTCCTCTGCAGGTGTCCACAAGCTGGGATCCCCACTTGCAGTAGACACTTGGGGTGAGGAAGTACACCCGATGACAGCTGTGACATGCCCTGCTGCTCTGGGAAGTGGTGGCTGCTCCTGGTGCCATGGGAGGCCCATCCCTGACCCAAGAGTCAGGAACCTATCAGCCTGAAGAGGCTGGGAACAGGAGCTGCCCCGACCTGGAATGTTCCCAAAGCAGGGGAGGGGCTGACTGGGCGGGGCCCTTTTCAACTGAAAACTCTTACCTGCAGGCTCAAGGTCAATGGCCTGTCCACCTACAGGGGCCCTCGGGTAGCTCTGGCCAACACAGGCAGATAGGCTGCAGACCAAGCTAATGTGCATTGTGCATTAATGGAGGGGGGGGGTCACATGAGAAGAGGGGGTGTGCTGGAAGGGCAGATATCTCCGGAAGGGTGAGGTGTCCTCACCCACCACAGCTCCTTCAGGGAGGCCTGGGGCCAATTGCTGTGCAGCAGAGAGAGCTACCCAAGCCCCACTGTCTATAAAACCCACAGTCCATAAAATCCGTAAAACAGGAGGCCAGGCAATATGACCTCTAAACCCTGATGGTCTTACTCCCTTGCTTACTTTATATCTGATTATAAAAGTATTACGCTCTTGGAAAACAAATTGGAATGTATAGAAAAGTACAAAAGTGGTAGGAAAAACGTAATCTTAACCTTTAACATGTTGGCGTATTCCCTCCTAGACCGTCTTCCATTTTAATTGGTTGACACCAGCCATCACATTATGTGTGTAGTGTTTCATTTAATATCATCATAAAGATATCCCCATAGCATTAAAGCCTTGCTGTAAACATCACTGTTGACGACTGCATAATTTCCGATTTACGTGAGGACATTGTCATTTGCCTAGTCATCCCAACTTCATCATTCAACAGTGTAGAATTCTTGATAAATTAAATAAATATCTAAAATATTCATTCTTTATATACTTTTAAATTTGTTACGGTGGATTTTTAACAGATATTACAGATAAAGGGCATGGTCTCTTTAAAAAATCCAAAGCAGGTTTTGGAGCATACTCCAGTGGTTTCTAAGGAAACCAATTGTATGCAGATGTAGAGCAAATATCTCCTTTGGGAGTTCTGGGAATTACAGCCTTCAATCTGGATAAAAGCCTCAGAGACACAAGACAAATTTGACCAGAGAGCAAATGTAGTCCGAGGTCATATTAACAGAAATAGGAACTCTAGACTAAGGGAGGTGAGGGTCCTGTCCTCAGCCCCCACCATACCCTGGAGGGTAATTAATGACCTGGCAGGTGCCTTGGGTCCAGGGGGTGCAGCCCTCAGGGGTCAGCTTTGGAATAGAAAATGGAAATAAAGGCGGCTCTCCCAACAACTCCAGGGAAGGGGGTGCTGCCATGTCCCATCCTGCTGGAACAGTTTAGCATCTGTTCTTAGTCCTTTTTTTTTCTTTTTTCCTTTTTTTTTTTTTTGGCATAAAGGACAAGAAAAGCAAAGATTAGGATGTGGAAACCTGGATGGGCAAAAGCAGCTTGAGGCCCTCCCTCCAAGGACCTCTGGATGTGCCCTGCCCTAGACTTCTTGAGGGTACAGCTGCAGGTCCTGGGGCCTGGATTAGGACAGAGCTGTGGTCCTCCAGTTGGAGAGGGAGTCTGGGGCTATGAGGCTGGGATGGTACCAGCTAGGGCCTCTCTAGCAATACTTCTAACAACAGCCAGGTGGACTGTGAGCCAAGGTGCAAGGCCACGTGCTGGTGCTTGGCCCCCTCTGTCTGCAGCTCCTGAGCCACTCAGAACATCAGTGTTCACATCTATAAAACGAGGACACAACCTGGCTCACCGGATGAACTGTAGGTGGCAGACATCAGCTCAGATACCCCAGTTACACCTCAGGTCACTGGCACCAAGAGAAGAAAGGACGGACAACAGCACGCTTTGGCTCGGGAAAGAGCCTCTGAACACTGAGCGACAGAGACTCACCAAGCAACCACAAGCATTAAGTCTTGTCCCTAAGCTCCACCCAGCAGGCGGGATATTCCAGGAACTGCCATGAAACACTCTCTTACCAAGCAATTGGTAAAACTTACAGGTTGCCAAGTGTTGCTAGGGGAACTTCACCAAGAACCTATTGCTTAAATCACTAGGCAAAGGATGCAGATAATTTTAAACAGGTCAGTGATGGGGGCAATGCTGCTGCTCTCCCCAAATGAGAAAAGAATGGGCCCGCCCTGAGTGTTGTGTCTGCCTGGGATCACCCCGCTGCTCCCACAGTGGGGACCAGCAGCCCCTGCAGAGGTAACTATCTTCCCAGGGATCCCCCAGGAGTTTGAGAAAAAGACCCTGAGATCCCAGCAGGCCAGGAACAGAAGTGTGGCCCCAGTGAAAAAGGGCTCCTGGGAGGTGCACACTGAGAGCCCCTGGCCCTGCCACCTATCACAAGGTGGCAGGACTGGGGACCTCCAAGAATGGGGACCAAGGTGTCCCTGGTTAAGGCAGAATTACAATGACCCCTGGGTAAAGAGTGAAATGCACAAACACCAGAGCAGGCAGGAAGCAGAGTGGGCGCTGAGCAGCTGGGGAAGGAGCTGGCTCTCCCAGCAATGCCCTCGGGCAGGTATGTATTCACAGCCCAGAGCCTCAAGGCCTCTGCAGGTGAGCAGCCACACTAGGAGCAGGCCACACAGCTAGGTCCCTGAACAATGGCCAAGCATCTGGGGGTGAGGTCCCTGTGGGGCACTGGGCTCTTGACGGATGCTCTCTCGGGCTTCTTCCTCTGACTCCCTTGCTAGGGAAGCTGTGACGTAGATTATCACTCATCAAGGCCACAGGCAGAGGGGATCCCTGCACTCAGACATGTAGGCCAGGACACCCCACCCACACGGACCCTGCCCAGGGTCTGGGGTCTTCCTAGGATCGAAGCTGAATTCTGTTACAGTGATTTCATTCAGAGAAAAAAATTCAGTGTAAGGGAAAGAATAGGTCAAGGGAGGAAGCAGGGACTCTGGTCCCCACCCTGCCCCTAATTCACTGTGCAGCTTCAGTTTCTCACTTGTGAAAAGAGAGGCTTGCTCCCTGAGACGCCCCCAGTCCACATGTCCTACTCACATGGTGTGCAGAGGCAGGTGCCCGTGCAGCAAGGCCACGGTACAGCCTGCTCCTGAACGGGTGCCTAGCCCAATCCCAAACTGTTCTACTAGACTTGGCTTTTAACAGAGACGAGTTCAGAAGACTAATTTCATTACGTCTTCCTTTCCAAAGAGTAGTTTAAAATCTAATAAAATAATACACATTTGGCATCTAGAAGAAACTATGATCAGGAAAAAGCATCTGTGGCCATAAATGGTTATCACAGACACGGTCAGGGCCAGACAAATGTCGGTGGGGAGAGGGGTGCTGGGACCCTGAGTCCCAGCAGACTGTGAGTGAGCATGGGTCACAGGAGGCACGGCTGCTGGCCCCCATGACAGGGCCTCACCCACCACATGTCTGCTGAGTGATGTTGGATCCCTCGGAGGGTCACAGCAGTCTGCCACCTAACCAGGCCAAGTATGGCCCCGGAGCTGTTGGGATGTCCACACTCAAGTTGGGGAGCCACCCAGAGGTGTGTGAAGGCATCTGGGGAGAAGCAGCCCCTCAAAGGAACACAAATCATAAAGGGATATTCAAATCTCAGCAGTGCTGCTCAGGTGTGCCAGGGCCATAGGACAAAGGGGAGTCAGAAAACGCCACCGCAACCAGAGGGGCTGAGGAGACGTGAGGACCAGCCCATGGCCTCCGGGGTGGTCCCTTCAGGGGAAGGATGCTGCAGGGAGGACTGTGGCCCCAACAAGCCTGCAGCCTCCTTGGTGGGAATGGACACTGGCTCCTGCCACGGAGATGTAAGATGTGCACATTCAGGAACACTGGCCGGGGTATGTGGAGATGCTTGGTACCATGTTTACAACTTTTCTGTAAATCTAAAACAATTCTAAAATTAAAAGTTTATGGGGAAAATAAAGCAAATGAGGCTTGGCCTCACAACAAGAGTCAAACAAAGAGGGGTATTTAGGAAACAGATGAGCTTTCCACCTCTGTGGACTGAGCATCCAGGAAGCACCTGCCCTGGAGTTCTGTGGGGCTCCACCAGCTATGGGGCAGGAGTGGGAGAGAGTGGAAGGGCCTGCTCCCAGCCTATCAAAGTGGGGTGCCCTTCTCATATCTGACTTCTCAGGGAAAACCTGCTTTTCTATCTTCATTAGAAAGTACCAGGGCTACTGACACAACTCTACAACTCTAGGGAGGAAAGGATTTAAAAGTGAGTGAACTCAATAATTAGATAACTGCACATTAAACCATAGTGAGGTATTCTTTTTCACCTTTCTGGTTGAATTGACAAAGATCAAAGGCTCAGAAAATGTGTTGCCCAGTGTGTAGAGAAATCAGTACAACCAATCTGACGATTTTAAAATCCGAAATGCTATATCCTTCAGCCCAGCAACTTTACTTATTTGAATATATCCAGCAGATACACATGCATACATGCACAAAAACATACAGACCAGGATAGCCAGGGAGCAACACCGCAGTGGCCTCGGATGAGAAATGAGCTACATGCCAACCAGGGGAAGCAGAAGTGCAGGAGGAGCATGTTTGCTGGAGCCCCAGCAGTCGAGAGTGAGGACCCAGGGTCACTGCAGAATCACATTCACAGCGCGCTGCTGTTTGTGTGGAGAGAGGGAAAGGGGGTGGCTGTGGAAACATGAGACATCACTGGAGCTGGGAGTCTGCTCCAGAGAGAAGAACGGGGAGACAGGGGAGAGGCACGCATTCCACTGCATTTCTTTCGAATTCTCACTCTTTTTAAAATTTTTCTTACCATGTGCTAATGTTCTGTTTGCAAAATAAATTCAACCAAACAATTTCAAATGAATAAATGTAGCTGATGCCTTATCAAAATAAATAAATATAAGAAAAGACAGGTGGGTCACTGAGTTTAATTTCCAAGTGATAAAGACACAATACATTCAACAGGTTAGTCATTTCTTGCCCTCAACTGGGTATAACTGTGTCCCCAGGAGACAGTTGGCAATTTCTGGAGACACTCTGGCTTGTCAAATGTGGGCGTGGGGCAAGCGGCAAGGTGCTCCTGGCACCTGCTGGGTGGAGACCAGGACTCAACATCTACAGCGCACAGAAAGCCCCTACACAAAGAATTCTCTAGCCCAGACGTCAGCCGTGCAGAGGCTGAGAAATCCCGCCCACCACACACACAGTTTCCCTACACAGTGTCTGCTGTGGGGCCAGTTTCAATTATTAGAAAGGTTTCCCTCAAACTGAACCCAAATCTGCCTGCTTATAAAGCTTCCTGCTCCAAACTTTCAGTGAGCACTTGGTTCCTTCCCAGGACTGTTATTGGGACAGCTGCTTCGTAGAAGGAACTAGAGAAAGAGACATATCAGGACATGACTAAGCCTCAGAATCCCTGGACCTTGAGGGTCCCGGGAAAGCGGCTTCACCTTCCTGCTGCCTCCAAGGTCCCTCTCTTCTTCACTTGATGGAGTAAAGGATGGCCCTTCAAGTGGCCAGAGGGACTTCCCTAAACATAAATACCATCAGGTCACTCCTGGCATTGCCTTCAGGGCCACGAACAGAGACTTCATAGGGTGTTTTTTGTTTGTTTGTTTTTGAGACAGAGTCTCACTCTGTTGCCCAGGTTGGAGTGCAGTGGCGCAGTTTCGGCTCACTGCAACTTCTGCCTTCCAGGTTCAAGTGATTCTCCTGCCTCAGCCTCCCGAGTAGCTAGGATTACAGGCACCCACGACCACGCTCAGCTAATTTTTTGTATGTTTAGTACAGACAGGGTTTCACCAGGTTGGCTAGGCTGTTCTCGAACTCCTGACCTTGTGATCCGCCTGCCTCAGCCTCCCAAAGTGCTGGGATTACAGGTGTGAGCCACCGTGCCCAGCCCATAAAGTGTTTTTCTGGGGGGCAGGGAGTGCATGGCAGGGGAGTGGGGAGGGCAGCTTCAGTAAGGCTGGGCTCATCCTCTGAGTCCCACAGACTCGCGCCTCTCAGGTACAGGCTCCCTCCAGGTCTATGCCCTCTGACCTCCAAAGAGAGTTATTCTCATTGCTGGCTTAACTTTAAGAAGGGCTGTGTCTGGCCTGAGGAATCATTTCTCACAGCCCCCAGGCTAGAACGGACCTCTCACCCTAGCTGACTCCAGAGCTCACCTGGAGCTGCTCCCCTCTATCCCGCAGTCCCATGGTCCCCAACACAATGCCACCAGGCACAAAGACAGAACCATCTTTATCCAGATGTACACCTGCGACAGGAAAGTGACCTGCCTGCCTAGGGCCACACAGTGCAGGACACAGGCCCTGCCCCCAGAGCATCTGGTCAAGCACTGAGATAAACAGGTCCGCAGAGCTGTGGTTCTGCCCCCAGCTGCTGCTCAGAGACAGGGAGAGATGTGCAGTGGCCGCCCAGACCCACAGACACACGACAGTCCAGGCACCCAGCCCACTGTCATGGGGGCCTCCAGGGAGGTGACCCTGTGCTGCTTCTTTACCTGCCCACCCCGCCACACAGCCACCTCCTTCACCAGGATCCAAGTCACATGCCTTCACAGTGGGCAGGTGGCACAGACGGCCAATGGCAGGGCCAAGGGCTACCCAGCAGACAGGGGGCCCATGCTGCTGGAGAACGGACGGTCAGTGAGGCCAATGGGCAGCTCCAGGGACAGTTGGGCACTAGGTGGACCAGAGGGCTGGCTACACAGACACAGGCTGGGATCATGAGAGTCACATAACAACACTGTCCCATGAGAACCTCCAGACCAAATAGCAGCTAGTGCTTCCACCCTCCAACTGGCACTGGGGGAGCTCAGGCAGAAGCAGTGCCTGGCAGGCAGGGTGGTAGGGTTAGACACCCTCCGGTCCAGCCCTCCCACCCCTCAGAGCTCCTCCATCCCTCACCTGGGGCTCCTCCATCATCTCTCACCCAGGACTCCTCCATCATCCCTCACCCGGGGCTCCTCCATCATCCCTCACCTGGGGCTCCTCCATCCACTATCTGGGACTCCTCCATCATCCCTCACCCGGGGCTTCTCCATCCACCATCTGGGACTCCTCCATCATCCCTCACCTGGGGCTCCTCCATCATCCCTCACCTGGAGCTCCTCCATCATCCCTCACCCGGGGCTCCTCCATCCACCATCTGGGACTCCCCCATCATCCCTCACCTGGGGCTCCTCCATCATCCCTCACCCGGGGCTCCTCCATCATCCCTCACCCGGGGCTCCTCCATCCACCATCTGGGACTCCTCCATCATCCCTCACCCGGGGCTCCTCCATCATCCCTCACCCGGGGATCCTCCGTCATCCCTCACCCGGGGCTCCTCCATCATCCCTCACCCGGGGCTCCTCCATCCACCATCTGGGACTCCTCCATCATCCCTCACCCGGGGCTCCTCCATCATCCCTCACCCGGGGCTCCTCCATCATCCCTCACCCGGGGCTCCTCCATCATCCCTCACCCGGGGCTCCTCCATCCCTCACCCTGGGCTCCTCCATCATCCCTCACCCGGGGCTCCTCCATCATCCCTCACCCAGGGCTCCTCCATCATCCCTCACCTGGGGCTCCTCCATCATCCCTCACCCGAGGCTCCTCCATCCCTCACCCGGGGCTCCTCCGTCATCCCTCACCCGGGGCTCCTCCGTCGTCCCTTACCAGGGCTCCTCCGTCATCCCTCACCTGGGACTCCTCCATCGTCCCTCACCTGGGGCTCCTCCATCCCTCACCCGGGGCTCCTCCATCCCTCATCCAGGGCTCCTCCGTCATCCCTCTCCTGGGATTTCTCCATCCCTCACCTGGGGCTCCTCCATCCCTCACCTGAGGCTCCTCCGTCCCTCACCCAGGGCTCTTCCATCATCCCTCACCCAGGGCTCTTCCATCATCCCTCAACCAGGGCTCCTCCGTCATCCCTCAACCAGGGCTCCTCCGTCATCCCTCACCCAGGGCTCTTCCATCA
This sequence comes from Pan paniscus, assembly GCF_029289425.2. Taxonomy (NCBI): domain Eukaryota; kingdom Metazoa; phylum Chordata; class Mammalia; order Primates; family Hominidae; genus Pan; species Pan paniscus. The sequence continues at coordinate 45,840,485 of NC_073260.2, forward strand.
TCCCTCACCCAGGGCTCCTCTGTCATCCCTCACCCGGGGCTCCTCTGTCCCTCACCCGAGGCTCCTCCATCCCTCACCCAGGGCTCTGCCAGCCCCTAACTAGTCTCTGGCCTCTCTCCATCTTGCCCTATACTCCATGCCTCCCACAGAACTCTGAAAGAACTTCATAGACTGCAAACTAAAGAATGTTGTGCCTTGTCCTCATCTTCCTGCACTGGGGCCAAAATGTAACTCCCACCCATGGCCAACAGGCCAAGGTGCCTCCCTAACCATATCTCCCCTCATTCGGGGGGCCAGCCACATGCTGCCCCTCACCCCACACAGTGCAGTCTGTTGTCACCCCAATCTGCTCTGGCACAGACTCGCAGGCGGCTGGTGATGAGGGCCATGCCACCCCAACCCTGTCCCCCAGCACTAGCTTCAGGGGCCGTGCAGTCTTCCTCACTGCTGCCCGTGCCTAGAACAGAGCCTGGTCTCCCCTGGTGTTCAGGAAACGTCACCAGCTAGATGGACAGACTGAGGGACGTGCTCGCTCATGAACAAGGAACCAAGCCCAGTCGTGGCAAACCTCTTGACTCCTAGTACAGCTCATGCTGGATTCCCAGGCCCTTTTGAGACTCAGGATTCCTCATGTGTGACATGCAGAGCTGCCAAGCACAGCCAGGAGTGGCACAAAAACCTCACAGACTGTTCCCATCCGGCCTGTATGTTGGCTGGCATGGGAGGAGTGGGTGCTGCTGGCCGGCTGCTGGCCCTCCCCCAGCTGGCTTCTCCTGAGTAGCCCCTCCATCCAAAGCCCACCAGGGAGCTGCTGCAAGGAACAGGGTGGCATCCAGAAGTGCCCAGTGCTGGGTGCAAACAGTGGAGAAAACCTCTCCCTGCCTGGCTGCTTCTGCACACCTCTGCTATGTGCTGCTGGGCAGTGGTCGCCACAGTGCCTCCCACTTCCAAGGAGAGATTCCACAAGCACCAAGGGCAACTAATCTTCATGTTTGGCTGACTCCAGCCAAGGAAGGTTTAGTGAGACTCCCCACTGCTTCCCACTTGAGCCTGTGTGTGCTGCTTCATGCGGGGCCATGGGGTCCCTCTCCCCGGGTTCAGTGAGCCCTCCCAAAGCCCCACTTCACCCCTTCTCCAGGCAATGTGCAGAAGACTAGCTAAGGCTGCAGTTTCTATACTGTTCCAGGATACCAAGTGTCTCAGGACTCCAGGCCTCAGTCTCTCCTTCAGGGAAATGGGCCTGAACCCCTAAATCAGTCTGCACCATTGCTCCAGCAAAAGCAGGTCAGCCCAGACCTGCTGGTGAGGTGGAACCTGGCAGGGAAGGGCCTTAAGCTCCACTTGACGCTGCCTTCCCACCAGGCCCCATGTTCTTGGTTAGTGCTTCCCAACTACTCTTTCCAATGGCCCAAGCTTTCCCGGAGATTCATACACAGAATACGCCTTGATGGGGTTTTATAAGGGGAAGGGTAAAATAAGGGACAAAATCACAAAGCTACAATAAGATCTTAGTGATCTGGAATTGTGGGGTGAAGGTGCTGGGGTCAGGGTTCAATGCCTGAGTCTGGCAGCCCCAGGGGTGGGTGTATCAGTCCCCAGGTCAGATCCTGGTCCCAGAGCACTCTCCAAGGCCAATCAGATCCTCATGTTTGTCCAATACTATGGCCTTGCGCCCTACCCATGGCATGTCAGGAACAAGAATGAACAAGGGCTTTACACATGCTCTCCACCTAAGCAGAACCATCCACTTAATGCATGGAGATCAATGAGGCCACGTGCTGCCCACACAGAGCGGCTGGCACTGCTCCATAACTGTGCTTGCTGTCCCTACTCTAGGAATCCAGAACCCTGGCCTTGCTCCACAAAAGGATCCTCAGCAGTGAAGCATGTAGCCAAAAAGATAGCCCCTGGGGAGGATGGCGGTCAGGGAAAGGAGATGGAGACCCACACAAGAGGACCCCATACACAATATGAGAGAAGTCTTACACATGTATGGAAAACGCCTAGTTCGACATCTGATGCAAAAATACTTATGGTTAAAAAAGAAGACAGCAACCCTCCTTCGCAAGCATGCAGGCATGCACTGGGCACACAGCAGCACATGCATGAACACAGAGAGCATGCCAGGGGTGGGCAGCACCCTGCACATGTACAGTTCTGTAAATTCAGTCACCACACATTAAAAGGTGATTACAAAAAAAGATAAAAGTGCCATCAATGAACAATCTGAAAAAGAAGTTAAGAAAATAATACCACTTACCATAGCGTCCAAAAGAATAAAACATCTAGGAATAAATGTAACTGAGTCGGTGAAAGACTTGTAAACCAACAACTATAAAACACTGCTGAAAGAAACTAAAGAAGACACAAATAAGTGAAAAGGTATCCCACGTTCATGGATCAAAAGACTTAATACTATTAAGATGACAAAGCAATCTACAGGCTGAACACAATCCCTATCAAAATTCCAAGAGCGGTTTTTTTTGCAGAAATGGAAAAGCCAATCCTCAAATTCATATGGAATGCAAGGAGCCCAAAATAGCCAAAACAACAGTGAAAAAGAATATAAAATCAGAGGACTCATACTTTCTGCTTTCAAAACTTACTACAACTTTGCAGTAATCAAAGCAGTGTGGTACTGGCATAAGGAGACATATATAGACCAATGGAATAGAACTGAGAGTCCAGAAATAAACCCCTGTGTATATGGTCAAAAGATTTTTGGCCAGGGTGCCAAGATCATTCAACGGAGAAAGAATAGTCATCAACAAATGATGCTGAGACAACTGGATATCCAGCTTCAAAAGAATAAAGCTGGACTCCTACCTTCCATCATTACAAAAATAAACAGAAGATGGATCAAAAACCTAAGATAAGAGCTAAAACTATAAAACTCTTAAAGGAAATCGCAGAAGTAAACCTGTAATTATAATCTTGGATTGTACAGGCAATGAAATCTTAGAAATGGCACGAAAAGCACAAGCAACAAAACAGAGATAAACCAGACTTTATTAAAGTTAAAAACTTTTGTGCATCAGTAGTCATTATCAAGAAAGTGAAATGACAACCCACAAAATGGAAAAATGTATTTGCAACTCATGTATCTGATAAGGATACAGCACTTAGGCTGGGCGCAGTAGCTCATGCCTGTAATCCCAGCACTTTGGGAGGCCAAGGCAGGCAGATCACCTGAGGTCGAGAGTTCAAGACCAGCCTGACCAACATGGAGAAACTCCATCTCTACTAAAAATGCAAAATTAGGCAGGTGTGGTGGTGCATGCCTGTAATCCCAGTTACTCAGGAGGCTGAGACAGGAGAATCACTTGAACCGGGGAGGCAGAGGTTGCGGTGAGCTGAGATCACGCCATTGTACTGCAGCCTGGGCAACAAGGGCAAAACTCCGTCTCAAAAAAAAAAAGAAAAAAGAAAAAAAAGGATACAGTATCTAGACTATATAAAGAACTCTTACACTCCAGCAATAAAACGACAAGCAATCCAATGTAAAAGTGGGCAAAGGCCTTGAGTAGACATTTGTCCAAAGAAGATATACCAATGGCCAACAAGCATGTGAAGGCTGTTCAACATCATTGGTCAGTAGAGAAATGCCAGCCAAAAACATAAGGAAATCCCACTTTATACCCACTAGAATGGCTTTAATTTAAAAAAAAAAATTAGGAAAACAAGTGTTGGTGAGGATGTGTGGAGAAATTGGAACGTTGCTGAGGAGAATTTAAAATAATGCAGCCCCTGTGGAAAACAGTTTGCCAGTTACTCAAAAAGTTAAACATAGAGTTACCATATGATCCGGCAATTCCATTCCCAAGTATATATCCAAAATAACTGAAAACAGGTGTTCAAACAAATATTTATACACAAATGTTTATAGCAGCACCATATACAACAGCCATAGGTGGAAAGAACCCAGATGCCCATACACTGATGAATGGATAAACTGTGGTCTATCCACACAATGAAATATTATTCAGCCATAAAAATCAATGAAACACAGACACATGATACAATGTGGATGAACCTCAAAAATATTGTGCTAAGTGAAAGAAGTTAGACACAAAAAGTTACATATTGTATGATTCTATTCATATGAAATAGTAAATATCCAGAATAGACACACCTATAGAGACAGAAAGCAGACTGCTAGTTGTCAGGGGCTAGTGGGAGGAAGAAAGGGCAGTGACTACTTATTGGATACCGGGTTTACTTTAGGAGTGAGGAAGATGTTTGGGAACTAGATAAAGGTGGTGGTTGCTCAACACTATGAAGACACTAAATGCCACTCAACTTCACACTTTCAAATGGTTAATTTTATATGAATTTCACCTCAATTTTTAAAAAAGGTAAAAGGCTCGTTTCCCCATGTGCACATTTCTAGCTAAATATTTTCAATAAAAGCAAACATTCTGGCAATTAAGATGAGGCTCACACCAAATTGCTTCCTTCAAGACACGCCTCCTTCGGAAAGCTTTGATAGACAGGGACAGATACCACAAAGATTTTTCAGTTCCTATGCTTTGAGATCCAAACCACTGGCTAGAATTCTAAATATGTTCATATGTTCTTCTGTGAGTGACCCAGCACTATGGTGGCGGGGGGGTCCAGGAGAAAAGTAAACAGGTCCTGTACCCTAAAGCATAGAAGCCAAGTCCCATTCTGGACCTCACAGCTAGGGCCACCTACCTGCCACAGAGCCAAAAAGCTGAGAATCAAGGTTGGCAGAAGTTAGGGGACAGAGAAGGAGAGATGCAGAGAGGGAGGCACTACAGCGAGAGACCCTGAGAGACACTGGGCATATTCAGACCCAGGAGGGAGCTGCTGCAGTCAGCTGCTTGGACAGGGAAGCACCTCCCATCCCCTAGCTCAGTATGTGGCCTTCCTCTGTGACTACATTTCCGTCCGTGTTACACTGCTGAAACCATGGACACGAGCAGTTATCAGCCCCGGTATTTGCTCAGGCCCTTGAGCCAGAATAACCTAAGCCAGGTGCCACCTCCTCACCTGCACCCTCTGGGAGGTGAGTGTGTCCACCTGCTGCAGCTCAGAGTGCACCTGATGAAGCCAGAGACCTGTGTGTGACAGAGGCTCTGGCTGCTTCTGTGTCCATGCTGGGAATGAAGGTGACAGGGTGACCCACACTATCTGCCCCTCGCAGTCAACGTGGGAACCAAACATGATGAATGAAAAACCCCTATGGCATTAAACCCCGACTGAATGTTAGCTTCCGCAGCACAATCAGGCCCATCTGTTATTTAAAAAAACCAAGAGATGGACTTTGTTTTACCCACACCCTGAATTTCAAAAGTGAGATTCTCCCAGAGAACTGTGTCATGGAACACTATTTTCTGGCCCACACTTGCTCCCACCAGAAAAACTCACTCTTTTAGAAGGACCTGGCACATGTCGAGGCACTACAGGGACAGCCATAAAAGAGGATGCCTGGGGGTGGCAGCGTCCACCCAAATCTCTGCCCAGATTTTAGGGTATCTGTGGCCACACTGCACCCAAGCAGCCCCAAACAAACGTGGGCTGCAGTCCAGAAGTTCAGATCAAGCACACTTCCAGTCAAATATTAAGTATATTCAATAATAGCAAACATTCTGACAATTAAGATGAAGCTCCTTGCTTCCTTCAAGACACACCTCCTTTGGAAAGCATCGACAGAGAGGGATGTCTACTTTACCCTCTAGAAGCTGGCCTGACATTCTTCCCACCTCCTCCAGAACTCTCAAAACTCACACAGGGGGAGAATTCCTTGTTTTAAAATGATTTATTCCTAAACACATCACAACAACATCTCCATGAGGAGAGCCCCTTCCCCCAGTACTCCCCGGCATTTGAGGTTCTAGGATTTAACTGTCAGTTCTGATCACCCAGATTTGACCCACGGCAGGACCTCCTTCCCTCTCGCACACACACTCCACTGGCCAACAACAGAGCTGGCCTGCAGGGCGAGGCCACAGCCCCGCGTGGTGTTCCCAGGTAGCCCCTGAACATGGCTCTGCCTCAAGAAGCTTAAGACTGGGTGGGCACAATGAGAGCCCAGAAAGGCCAACTCCGTCCCTAGGGAGATGGACACAGAGACAGGGCCCTGAGGAGGAGGGCAGGCTGAGCCCAGACAGACAGACGGACACGGAGGAATTGGAGGGAGCCATGCCAGGCAAGTCTTGTCCACTCTACCTTCTGAGCACTTCCAGAATGTGACCCTTCTACCGACCCCAGTCCTCACTCCCCACCCCCTGGGTACACATGCAGGGTGACAGTCACCTCCTCACTGGCTCCCTGCTCCTAACCTTCTGCCAACCTCTCCCCACAGCAACATGCAACACGGGGGACAGTCAAAACCTCAGTCCACTCCCGCCCCTCCTCTGCTGAGACACTCCCCCTCCAGGGTGGCTGCCACCAATCTGAGAAGCTGCCTGGCTAACCCCTGGGCCCTCACAGCCAGCTCTGAACTCCGTACAGAATACAAGCCCAACAAATATTTACTGAGGTACGAATGAAATGTCTGTCACTTAAGTGACCTGAACAGCTTTCAATTTCTTTCAAGTCAGTTTTACTGATTACACCTCCAAAAACCCTTCCAGTCCAATAGAACAAGCAGCTGAAAGAGGGCCAGAAAGCTACAGGTTAAGGATGTTTAAAACTTTAACAGAAGCATTCCTGCTTCCCAGAGATTTAAATTATTCAAAGTAAGTTGGTGACAAAGTGAGATGCCAGCTCACTTTGCAGGCAGGGGTGGAGGGCATGGGGCCTGGTCTCCACCCTCCAGTTGGAAGGCACAGGCACAAGGGAACACAGTGTACGGCCCAAGTGGCTTTATGTAAGAGTGGGATCCCTAAAAGGAGAGGACAGGTCCTCCTCAGTGCCGGTGCAGAGCCACACATCCCCACCAAATGAGGCAGACAAGACACCTCCGAAGGCAACCGGCCTCCAGCGGCCTCCTGCCAGGTCCTGCCACAAAAATCCATCCCTCCCAGGTCAAAGCCCACATTCTGGGACAGCACTCCAGTCGGTGCCGTGAAGAAGGGCTGGGCTGACGAGGATCCCCACCCCAGGAGTGATGAGCCACGGTCAAGATGGGGCCGGAGGAGGAATCTTGGGAGAACTTGGTGAAGGGACAGCTCAAGTATGGCACACACATCCCAAGGACAGAGGGGGGCTTAAAAGGAGGGCCTGTTTCCCCGACCTCTGCTCCACACTTCCCTCCAGTGAATGCAGGATGCACGACCCCAAGGATAGAACACAACGATTCTCCCTCCCCATGGCGAACATTCTCCCCAACCCAGGCCAGCGGGGCAGCCCCACCCACCAGGGCAAGAACACTGGGAGGGATGCTCAGAGTCCCTGAGTAGGGAAACACCCTAGAAGCAAGTTCTGGCCCCAAATGGCCAAAGCTCTATCCCAAACAAGTTCTCGGCTGCCGCCAAAGCTGCCAAGAGCAAAGACGCAGCCACTGCGAGTGTAGCTGATGACTTAGAGACCCTCTCTCCAATTCTCCCCAAAACGGGGCTGGCTGGAGGAATGTGATGTGGCCACAGGTGGGACAGACAGGCGTTTTACTCTAACAGTTGTGTGTTTATTTTTATAGTTACTGTGTATGGTAAGTTACAGTAATGTTCTATTTCAGGGAATGATACGAAGTTTCCTTTTAAAAGCAATATTTTCGAGAGTAAGGAGACATGAGGATTAAATGCAAGGTGGGATCCGAGAACAGAAAAACGACATTAAGTGGGGAACACTGGTTAAATACATTTGAATAAAGCCTGTAGTTTAGTCAGCAGCCCGGCACCAGCATTAACTCCTTCATTCTGGTACTGGTCCCATGGCTGGGTAAGATGTTCACTGCAGGGAAAGGGAGAGAAGGATACAGGGAAACTGTACCATTTTTGGAACTCTTTTGTAAGTCTAAAGTCCCCTCAAAATAAAAAGTTTAAAAGTATTCAAACTTTTAAAAAGAGAGTTGAAATGTTAAATAGGAATAAATCACAGTACAGGCGGTACGAAGATCAGGAAAGAACCACCGAGGCCATACGAGACTATCTGGAGGTCGAGAAACCCCGGGGTCTGGTCACACACATTCATTTTACTGATGAGAAAAGAAAAGTGATGCTGAGAGACCAAAGGATTTGCCCAGGGCTGTGAGAGCTGTACCAACCCCACCAAGCCCTGACGCCTGTCCTCCCCATCACACACCTGCCCAGAACCATTGGGGAGCAGGCACACCCAGAGGCTTTCTCCCCGTAGGGTTCACTTTGGCAGATGACCCTTGGTTAGATGCAGGAGAAAATGACTTTCATGGCCAAGGGAAAGCACAGCTCCTTTCAGACCCCACGGCCACCCCAAATAGGTGAGAATAAATCTGTGCTGATCAACTGCCTGTACTGGATTCAATCAGAGACCTCAAATAAGAAAAAAAGGAGCTAGAGCCTCCCCAGACATCCCCCTTTTGGGGATTTTTTGCATGGGCCAATACAGCAAATGACACCAACCAGCTCTCAGGCCAGCTCTCAGCCCCTGTCGCCTGCCTGCCCCTCATTCCTGGAGTTTTTCCCTTGGCCTCGAAGTCTAGTTCAGAACTAGCCTTCCCTTCCCAGAGGGTCCCCTAAGCAGCGAGACAAAGGTCTTCTCGCGTTCTCTCACTCTCCCTACTCTGGGCCCCGAGTGTGGGCAGCAGCCAGGAGCTGACACAGGTGCCCAGAAGGTTCTGTAGCGGAGTGACTGCGCTCGCCAGGTCAGGGCTCCGGTGGAGATGGGGGAGAAGGCAGAGGCCCCACCACTTTCAGGGCTTTTCAGGGCCAGCTGCTCAGCATCCCTGGATATGAGGAACCTTAGAGGCTCTCACTCACTTTGGCCCGGCCATGAACTTCTCAATGGCTGCCAGTTGAGGGTGTGCATGTCAGCCCTGTTCTGGGCAGAGCCCGGTGTTCACACTCAGTCTCCCTTGCTCTAAGAGGCTTCCACAGCCCTGGGCATACCCAGGAAGGCAGCCCAGATTTCCGTGGGCATCCCCACCCCACAGAGTCCCAGGCCCTTCTAACAGCAGGGAGGTAGGACTCAGGACTGGGGCTGACAGACATAGCAGGCCCTGTCACATCCCAGCCACCCAGGTCCCCACATGTAAACTGGCAGGACTGGACTCGGGGCCACAGCCCACTCTTAAGCGCCACTGACCAGTCTTGAAGACCCAGGCTTAGAACCTGCAGGAGGATCTCCTCTCTGGAAGGAGAATCCCGGACCACCCACCACCACACACCCCTCTCTTTCCCCCGGCTGCTTGCTGCCGGTGGTTTGGGACTGGAGCCCCAGAGGGCATACAGCCCTGGCCAGCCCCGGGTCCAAACACATCCCACAGGCAAAGTCAGATGCAAGAGAACCTGTTGGAGCAGTTTGGGCAACACTATCACCTCCTCTTCCTCCTCCTCCATTTACTTCTTGGTGGGAAGGGACCTGCCCTAGGCATGGGGCCAGGTCATGGCCATCGGCAAGGGCCAAGAGGGCGGGGGTTTTCAGTGTCTCCAAGCGTTACCTCCTTCCCCCCTCCCCATCTTCCTTAGGGAGCATAAAATCATGTCAAAACCGGCGTTCCTGCCGGGAACGGAGAGGAGAGAAACGGGGAAAGCTGAAGGCCAGGGAGGAGGTGGCAAAGCCATAACAAACCCCCCTTACCCAACTCACAGACACTATTCTGTCACCGCACTCCTGCCTGCGGACCTTCAGGCCTGCCGGGTCTAGTTGCTCCGCGGGGGTCCGGGAGGGGTCCTGCCCTCGGGGACAAGGTCCGAGGGAGCTCGCCGTCCACGGCGGAGGGTGGGCGCGCCGGCTGCCACCTCGCCGGAGCCCCCACGGTCTCCCCAGCCCTGCCGGAGTCGGAGCCCGCCACTCGCACCTCTCCCGGGACCCGCGCCGGGCTGTGCGCCCGCTTCTCCCGGCCCGGCCAGCCCCGAGCCCGCGCGGGGAAAGTTCCTGCAACTTCGCAGGGGGGAGGCGGCGGGGGCTCCGGGCCTCGGCCTCCCTCCGGATGCACGGCCTCTGCGGCCGCCGCGACCCAGCTGACAGGCGGCCCGGCCCGGGCCTGGAGCCCCAACTTCCCCGCGCCCCGAGCCCCGAGCCCACCTCCCGGCCCGCGGGCCTCGCTTTGTGCGCGGCGGCCAGGGGCGCCCAGCGCGGGCCCCGTGCTTGGCGCCCCCGCCCTGGGCACAAAAGGGCGCGCGGCCCGGCACGGCCCAGCCCCGACCCAGGCGCCCGGAATGCGGCGGCGGCGGCGGCCCGTCCCCGAGCCGGGCCTGCGGGCGCGCAGCCGGGGGCGCGGGGCTCGGTCGGGCAAGGTGGCCGGGCCGGGCCGGGCCGAGCCGAGCAGCCGCCGCGCGCTCACCTGCCGTGGAACCAGTCCTTGCAGGCGTCGCACTCGATCATGAAGCGGGTAACGTCGTAGGGGAGCCGGCAGACGCAGTACACGGGCACCGTCGCCATGTTGCCGCGCCGCGCCGCCGCTCGGCCCCGCCGCTGCGCTGCCCGGGTCGGTCCGGGCCGGGCCGGGGGCCGGGCCGCGCGGGGGCGGCGGGGGCGGCGGGGCGCAGGCGGCGCCGCGGCCGGGAGGGGACGGGGACGGGGGCGCACGACAGCCCCCGCGCGCGCTCCCGGCCAGGCGCGTCCACACAATGCCGGGCGCGCTGGCTGGAGGGGCCGCGCCGGGAGCCGCCCGCCGGCCCGCGGGGCTCAGGGCGCTAGTGTGCGCGGGGGACGGGCCGCGCGCGGGACACAAAAGGGAATGGACGCGCGGGGGCGGCGGGCGGGGAGCCGCGGCCCCACCGAAGGGACCCCCGGCCGCCGAGCGGCCTCTACGTCAGCGCCCCGGGTGGCGCCGCCTCCGCCCGCCGGCCTGGGCCGCCGCTCCCGCCGCCGGGAAGGCGGGCTGGGGAACCCTGCGGGGGAGAAGGTGGGTTGGGGGACCCTGCCGGGGGAGAAGACGGCCGGGGGGACCCTGCCGGGGGAGAAGGCGGGTGGGGGGATCTCGAAGGTGGAAGATAGGCCGAGAAGGGCCCCCAAGGCTGAAGGTAGACCCAGGGGTCCGCGGGCGCGAAGGTGAGCTGGGGGAGCCTTGAGACTGAAAGTGGGGTGGCACCCCGGGGAGAAGGTGGGCGGGGCCCCGGGGATAAGATGAGCTGGGGGAACCCGGGCAAGGCAGAAGGAGAGACGCGGGGTGCGGGAGTGGAGCCCGCAGGAGAGCCTTCCTAGTCTAGAAGGCCGACAAGCAAATACTTGGCCCTAACTTTCTTCTGACCCCCACCACGGTGGGGGTGTTCCTCCTCCTCGGCCGCGCTGCCTCCCTCCGTTCCCCACTGAGTTTCTGGTTGGGACACCACTTCCCCTTTCCCCTCATTCTCGGCTGGGGACTGCCGCCTCCCTCGCAGGATCCCGCGGACTTCCCTGATGCTCAGCCCCAGAGGAAGGGGACAGAAGCCCGGGCCGGGAGTGCGCTGGCACGGGCTGGTCAGCTCTGTCAAGAGAGAGCTCCCTGGCATTTGAGCCCCCCAGGCCCGTGACCTAAGGGGCCGGGCTGATCAGCTCTGTCAAGAGAGAGCTCCCTGGCATTTGAGCCCCCCAGGCCCGTGACCTAAGGGGCGAGGAGTATGGGAACCCTGGCCCCCGTGTCCAGGGAACTGAGCCCCCACGGTGGGGAGGAGAAGCGGAGGTGCGCTCTGAGGGGTCACTTGCACGCGTTCTAGAGGAGGACTTCCCTGCCCCGCCAGCGCTGCATCCTTGGGGCATCCGCGCTGGGCAGGGGCCACATCCCTGCCCGCCCTTCCTCCCTCACCCTCTTTCTCTCCCCATCCTCCCTCAGCAAAATCCGCATCGTGCTGGGAAATGCGGGCCACCCCTGCTCGGAATTCCAGAATCTCCGGACAGGAAACCTGGCCCAGTCTCCTAGCAGCATCCATGACAAGGCTCCTTAGCCCCTCGGCCCCTCACCATCACCGCCCACCTGCAGCTGCCAAGGGGCCGTTTGCTCCACGGCAGGCGGCTCAATTAAGGTCCTTCCTCCTACTGAGCCAAAATCTACCCTCAGAGTCAGCCACCCACCCCCAACAAGTGACCCCGTGGATACAGACTCAGGGCAGTGCCCAAAGCACTGGGCACTGGGGAAGGGGGCAGGGGGAGAAGTAGCTGGCCATAGAGGGAGAGGAAAGAGCAGGAGACCCCCAGCTCCCACACCTCTGGGCTGGCCAGGATGGCCTGCAATAGGCCTTCCTACCTGAATTCCGGTTGTCACTGGTTCCCTTCCTCCTGGGTGAAAGCCTGGAATTTTTTTTTCTTTTTTTACATACTGAAGTTCTGGGAAAGAAGTAACTCTTAAGCCGTTGTCTACTATTATATAGATAGAATGCTCAGCCTGAAGGTTGAGAGCCCAAAAGGAGGGTTTCAGGTGAGTTGTGCCCACTTCCTTGATAGATACACTCTCCCTCACCCTTACAGCAGTACTAAAGTAGCCAGGTGAGCAGTGCCCAAATGAAGCTGGAAACTTCTAGAGGCTGCTGTGGTGCAGGGGAAGCTGCCCTGATGTGGGCATCCCCCCATCCCTTAACACTCCTATTAGCCTGTTTACAAACAGTGACAGTAGTTAGCCAACATTTAGCAAATGCTTTTACCAGGACAGTGCCCTGGGCTCAGTTCTTCACGAGGTTTTACCAGTACCTAACCAGATGTTTGTAAGCGCTTAGCAAATTCCTGGGTCATGATGGCTATTACTGCATACTCAGGACTCTCCTTTGGTGCCTTTAGGTATTGGTATTAGTGCCATTTCACAGAAGTGAAAACTGAGGCGCTAAGCAATTAAACATCCAGCCAGACAGAGGATGTCAGCTCCCTGGTGAGAGGGCAGAGGTTGGGAGCCAGTGAGGAGCCCTCGGCTGGTCTCCAAGTCTTGGGCCTGTGCTCCCTGCCCCACAGCCACCGCACAGAATGTGTCTGGAGAAGCTCGGCCTCCCTGCTAGTCGTTCAGGGGTGTCCACCCCACCCACCTCCCAGCCCTGCCCTTCAGATGGTCTCCTGTGCCCACCTGTACCTCCTGTGCCCACCAGATACATTCCTTTTGTTCAAAGCCCTTCCATGGCTGCCTGCCATCTATGGGATAAAACAAGTGTCATCAGAAGCCCACAAGCTCCCTCTGTTTGGCTTCTCCCTATGGCTTCCCCTTTCTTTTTGTTTTTTCTTTTTCTTTTTTTTTTTTTGAAATGGAGTTTCACTCTTGTTGCCCAGGCTGGAGTGCAGTGGCACGATCTCGGCTCACTGCAACCTCCGCCTCCCGGGTTCAAGTGATTCTCCTGCCTCAGCCTCCCGAGTAGCTGGGATTACAGGCATGTGCCACCACACCTGCCTAATTTTGTATTTTTAGTAGAGAAGGGGTTTCTCCATGTTGGTCAGGCTGGTCTCAAACTCCTGACCTCAGGTGATCCACCCACCTCCACCTCACAAAGTGCTGGGATTTCAGGCGTGAGCCACCGCGCCCAGCTGACTTCCCCTTTCTTTTCTTCATCTCCTTCAGGACACGCACCTCCCCACTCCTCCCTCCTTCCCTCCTTCTCTCTCACTCCTCTACTGAGGTATTTATTGAGCATCTACTGTGTCCTGAGCAGTGTTGTAGACACTGGGGACTCAGCAGAGTCTCAGCTCTGTTGGAGTTCACATTGGAATAAAGGGAGACAGTCAATACATACATCAATGCATACAAGATGATTGGGGAGAAAGAAGGGCACTGGCTAGAGGGACACCCCCCTGAGAAGGTGAGCTGGGGGCAAAGGCCAGGATAGGACTGCTCACAGAGGGTAAGGACCATAGCGAACTCACTCTTGCTTGGTGGTAAGGAGGGAAAGGCCCCAGAGAGGAGGACGGTGGCCTTGGAAATTCAGGTAGCATCTTACTGCCTCCCGCACCTCATTGCCTTTGGCCCCAAACTCAATGGCCTCCTCTGCTTAGTAGTTAGCCAACTACTAACTGCCTCAACTACTAACTGCCCGGTGTCTCAATGCCTGCCCACCACACCCTCCATGTTGCCCAGGGCTCAGCTGCACTTCAGCACTTAGGAGGCTATGCCAGTGTCAAGATGTCCCTACCCATAACCTCAGTCAGACTGGCATTGTGCAGGTGCAGCGTGAGTGGGTTCACAAGCTCCAGGGCCTCCATGCACCTGCACCCTGGTGCTGCAATGACAGTGCCGCTGCAGCATGGATGTGTTTTATTCCCCTTCCTACCCAGCCATCAGCATAGCCTGCTCCAGGGCCTGTGGTTCACACATTCACTAAACGTGTTGAGTGCAAGTGCAGGTTTTTTGGCAAAATTGGGGTTACATATACATGATATAAACCTTACCATTTTAACCATTTTTAATGCACAGTTTGGTGGTATTAAGTACATTCACACTATTGTGCAACCACCACCACCATCCATCTCCAGAAAATTTGCCACGGTCCCCAGTGGAAACTCTGTCCCTTATAACACCACGCCCCTCCTCCTCCAGCCCCTGGCGGCCACCATTTGCTTTTTGTCTCTATGAATTGGACTCCTCTAGGTATCTTATATACGTGGAATCACACACTATTTGTCCTTTTGTGACCAGTTTATTTCACTTAACATAATGTCCTCAAGTTTCATGCCTACTGTAGCATGGGTCAGAACTTGCTTCCTTTTTAAGACTGAATAATATTCCCATTGTATGTATGTACCACACTTTGTTTCTCCATTCATCTGCCAGTGGATACTTGGGTGGCATCCATCCTTTGGCTGTTGTGAATAATGCTGCTATGAACGTTAGCATGCAAATAACTGTTGGAGTCCCTGCTTTCACTTCTTTTGGGTATATATCCAGAAGTAGAACTGCTGGATCACATGGTGATTCAATTTTTGTATTTTCTGAGGAACTGCCATACCATTTTCCACAGTGGCTATACTATTTTACATTCCCACCAGGAATGAAAAAGAGTTCCAGTTACTCCACATCTACATCAACACTTATTATTTTCTGTTTTGTTTTTTTAAAGACTATTTTGGCTACTTGGGGTCTCTTGAGATTCCATGTTTTCTAGAATGGATTTTTCCTTTAGAAAATTTATTTCTGCAAGGAAACAATGTTGGGATTTTCATAAGGATTGCAGTAAATCTGTAGATTGCTTTTAAGAGATTGACCTTTTAACAATAAGTCTTATAATCCACAGACACAGGCTGTCTTTTCATTTATTTGTCTCTTTTTAAATTGCTTTGAGCAAAGTTTGGTAGTTTTCCATTTTCAGTGTACAAGTTTTTTGTCTCCTTGACTAAGTTTATTCCTGAGTATTTTATTCTTTTTGATGCTATTATAAATGGATTTTTTTTCATAATTTCCTTTTTAGATTTTTTTTTTTTTTTTTTTGGAGGCAGAGTCTTGCTCTGTCACCCAGGCTGGAGTGCAGTGGCATGATCTCGGCTCACTGCAGCCTCCACCTGTGAGACTCAGGTGATTCTCCTGCCTCAGCTTCCCAAGTAGCTGGGATAACAGGCATGTGCCACCACACCTGACTAATTTTTGTATTTTTAGTAGACACAGGGTTTCACCATGTTGGCCAGACTGGCCTCGAACTCTTGACCTCAGGCCATCCGCCTCCCTCCGCCTTCCAAAGTGCTGGGATTACAGGTGTGAGCCACTGCACCTGGCTGTTTTAAGATTGTTCATTGTTAGTGTGTGGAAACAAAACTAATTTTCATATGTTGATTTTGTATCTTGCTCTTTGCCAAATTCATAGGTTTTGGAGTGGTTTTATGTCTGTGGACTCTTTAGGGTTCCTATATCTTGATGATCTTACATGATGATATAAGATCATGTCATCTGTGAACAGATAATTTTACTTCTTTTCCAATTTGGATGCCTTTTTTTTTTTCTTTTCCTTTTTCTTGTGTAATTGCTCTGGCTAGGACTTCCAGTACTATGTTGAATAGAAGTAGGGAGAGTGGGCATCCTTGCCTTCTTCCTCATCTTACAGAAAATACTTTCAGCTTTTCACCATTGAGTAGGATTTTAGCTGTCAGCTTTTCACATATGGCCTTTACTATGTTGAGGAACTTTCCTTCTATTCCTAGTGTATTTAATTTTTTAATCAAGAAAGGGTGTTGAATTTTGTTAAATGCTTTTTCTACATTAATTGAGATGACCATGTAGGTTCTTATTGCTCATTCTGTTAACATGTGTATTACATTGATTGATTTTTGGATGCTGAACCATCCTTGCATTCTGGGAATAAATCCCACTTGTTCATGGCGTATGATCCTTTTAATACGCTACGAATTCAGTTTGCAAGTATTTTGTTGAGGATTTTGGCATCAATATTCATAAGGAATATTGGTCTGTAGTGTTCTTCTAGTATCTTTGTCTGGCTTTGGTATCATGGTAATCATGGCCTTATCAAAAGAGCTTGAAAGTATTCCCTCCTCTTCAATTTTCTGTAAGAGTTTGAAAAGGACTGGTGTTAATTTTTCTTTAAATGTTTTGTACAATTCACCAGTGTAGCCATCTGTTCCTGGACTTTTCTTTGTTGTGAGGTTTTTGATTAGTGATCCAATCTCCTTACTAGTTGTAGGTCTGTTGAGATTTTTTGTTTCTTCATCATTCAGTCTTGGTAAATTTTGTATGTCTAGAAATTTGTCCATTTCATCTAGGTTATTTTGTTGGCACACAACCAATGCAGGTTTCATAGACGGAATGAGGCAGAAACATTCCTACTTCCATAGATACCATAGGCCAGAGCAAGAGACAGGTAACTAATAATTGATGGGGGTGGAAAATGTTAGAAAGGAAATACTAGCTTGAGGTTGGGTGTGTATTTGTGAAAGATCAGTCGATTTGGTCAGTGCATGGAAACTTCAAATACTGGGCCCCTTCTTGGAGTACCTGGGGAAATTTTTTAAGCCATCTGGGCTTTTCTGACAGGTATGAAAGTGACCCTCCTTCTTGACCATCTCTAGGATGGTCCTGTGATGTTTGGATGCAGTGAGCTTGTGGACAAGTCTCTGAGCCAGGTGACTACATTATTTACTACTATCCAAAAGGGTGCTGTTAATAAAGCACCAAAACAGGGGCAAACTGAGGCTATCCTGGGCAAACTGAGACTGATGTGACCCTCTCTATAGCCCATACTGGCATCAGTTGAGTTTGTAGAGATGGACATTCACAAATGCCAGGAGTAGGCATGGTTTCATGAGGTCAGGATGGGTCTGCACAGGTGCCTCCAGCTGTTTGCTTCCTGAACTGATGGAACTTGCTGGGCACAGCATGGGAAAAGGCCATCCTGGGTGGCCATCCTGGTCCACCCAAGGTGCCTGGAATCTCCTTGGGTAGCTCCCACCTGCCCTCTAGGTCATTCTTCAGAGAGGCTTCCCTGACACCTTCCTCCTACCCCCACCCATGTAAGTTCCTCATTTCCTCTGCATTTGTCCTTCATAGAACTTATTACCACTGCTGTTGCCTTTTTTTTTTTCCTGAGTGCGTTTTCACATGGCTGTCCTTTACAAACTCTGGTGAAGTCCCACAGCCAGTTCAGCACAGGGCAAAGCACATTAATGAAAAGCTTATTTTGTCCCATGTGCAGGTCTTTGGTCAACTTAGCCTGAGCTGTGTTAGAGCCAAGACTGGAAGCTTCCCTGGGGTACAGGGAGGAGTAACCAGACAGCTTGGGGACCAAGGTGGGGTGGATGAGGGCAGGGCTGGCAGGCTGGCCAGCAGCAGGCTCCTGGCAAAAAGGCCTCTGCACCATCTACTCCACAACGTGGGGAGCCAAGTAGCATAGGACTTTTGTCCAAGATATAGTGAGTAAGGGTAGGGAGTTGAGGCTAACAAGAAAGTATTGCATTCTTAGAAGAACTGAAAGTAGAATAAAACTGAGGGAGGGATGAGAGTCACCCCTAAGGTTACTGTTCATCATAAAACACCTGTATTCTGCTGTCTGCCCCATGCAGTGCAGAGGTAGGCTCCCTCTGAGCAGGGAGAAGGAATGCAGGGCAAGGAGGGGTGTCCTGGAAAGCAGAGCAGCCTAACACTACCTTGGTCCTTGTAGTTGATGGTATAGAGAAAGATATAGACAGTGAATTATTTCTTAAAATTCTTACCTTTGGCCTGATTGTTTGGGAGATCATAAAACAGCCAGGAGAGACATTAGAAGTTCCCTGTCAATTGAAAAATGAAGAAATTATGGGCAAATTAAATGTAAGAGGGGAAATGTTCACCCTCACTAGAAATCAAAGTCATGCAAATAAAAACCCATTTTTTAACCTGTCAAATTGGCAAACACCAGTGCCTTGACTGTGCCCAGCAGCCAGGCTAGTGCAGACAAAGAGCTCCTGGACCCTGGATACCAAGCAGCGTTCCGGAGCTAAATCAGCAGGAGCACCAAAAGACTCCCTTCCCTCACCCTTCCCTCACCCTTCCCCCATCCTTCCCCACTGGGAGATTCTTCTGATGAAATGCTAACCAGGAATAATGACACTGGTCCTCACAAGACTCACCTACAGGGTAGCATGGATACCTGGAGCCCACTGGGCATCCAAGCACAACCCGTCCTGCCTCAAAGCCTTCAACAGACCACAGCACTGGAGGATACAGCAAGCCCTGTCCTCGGGGTGGCCATGGGCTTCTCCGCTCTCCATGGATTCCCCTTGGCTGGGTGCTCCATCCGCTGCTCCTGGCCCAGACCTGTATTCCCAGATAGCCTCCACTCATGGCTGCATCACTTGCCCATGCCACCCATCTCCCCATCTTTTCTCATTTTCTTGCTTGAAATATTCTTATTTGTACGCATGTATGTTGTCCCCCTACTCAAATGTAAATGCCAGAAAGGCAGGGGCCTTGACATCTTCTGTCCCATGGGGCCTAGGGCTGGGCCTGACACGGACTCTCCGCAAGTGCTTGCAGAACAAGGTAATGCCCAACCATGCTGGTGGGGAAAGACTGAATACGTTACGGTGCAGCCCCACCGTGGAGTCTGTGGAACTATGGCAGAATATGGAATGGTAGGGAAAGGCAATCATCAAATGATGCTAAGTTGGGAAAATGTTGTGAAATATTAACATGATTTTTTTTGTATAAGAAAAAAATCTATATATTGTATAGAAGGAGAGAGACCAAATGTTAAAAACAGGTGTCTCAGGATGGAGGAATTACCGAGGACTTCTTTTCCTTTTTGTGTATCTAGCCAGTATTTCTTAAACTTACCACAATAAACACATATTGCTTTTGAAACAAGAAAAAAAAATCAGTAAAACCTATTTTTTTGAAAAGGAAGAGGATAAATGGCCAGGCAGCAGAACATACGACTTGCCCCAGGATATCATGCTGCCAGGAAGGAGAAACACCAGCATCACCATTCAGTCCAGCCCGCACCAGTGCCACCCACAGCCACTGACCCCTGGGCCCATGACAGCATCGCCCTTGGGCCCTCCTCTGCAATTCTGGTGGTGTGGAAGGAGTGGCCAGCATGGCTCCAGCAAGGAGGGATGTCCTTGGCCTCCTTGTTCCAGCCACAGGGTCGCCGGAGCCCCAGCACCCTCTCCCTTCCTCTCTCCTTAATGCCCACGCCTGCACCTACTGGAGCTTCAGGAGCGGGTGGACAGACCCAACTTGGAGCTAAGGGTTGGGTTCCAGCCCAGTCCCTGCTGAGAGTGACCTAGAGCAAGCTGTGCTGCTCTCTCACCTACAGCAATTGCAACTAAGAGATGAGAACCACCGGAAGGAAGGAGCACCTGCTTGTCAGGGAGCAGAGAGGGACCCTTGACATGCGCGCGCTCCTGCTGCTGAGACTGTACTGTTCAGAAACCTGTCCCTCTCCCCTCTTAAAGCCAGAGGGCTCTCCCTGTCAGCTTGCTATTCTCAAGTGGCGTGGGCCTGCCCCTTGAAAGAGGGAAGAAAAGCGCGTGGTTGTCACGGTGGGAGAGGTACTGCCTAGCAATGGATGGTGGAAGCTGGTGGGACTGGAAAGTGTTCCTCCACAACGCTGTCCCTCTGCCAGGCACGTGCGATCCAGAGTGGGTTAGACTGGTTCCCGTCACAGGCAGGGTCCTCAGTGGAATGGTGTTTTTGAAAGATGGAGCGTCCGGGCGCCCCCATCTTCTCACAGCACAGAGAAGGGCTGGCTGGCCCGCCACCGGGAGGCTGGCGCAGAGGGACTCAGCTGTGGCCCCGGAACAGCGGGCCACCGTCAGGAACCGGCGAGTCAGGGTGGGAAGAGGCCCTGGAGTGAGCGAGGCTAGCTTCACTTCCTTCAAACTCTGAAGGCCCACCCCATAAAAAGAAGGGGTAAATTCGTCTGGGGTCTGAACAGCCAGGACCAAGAGCGCTCTCAGGCTGTTAGTTGGAGAAACTGGCTCGGCTCGGGCCTTGCTGGGACTCGGGCTCCCAGGGTCTGCTCGGTCTCTCTCGGGGCACACGGGTCTTGCTGGGCCCGGCGCCGGCCCCGCACAGAGAACCGGCTTCAACGGCGCAGTCTGAGCCTCCGGGAGGAAAAAGCTGGGAGTAGGCCTCACTGACACGGCCCCGCCTCGCGGGCTGCGCGCGCACCGGGGCCTGCGCGGTGGCGGACGGGGAAGCGCCACGCAAGGCCCCGCCCCGCCCTTCCACAGGAAGGAAACGCGCCCCCGGGCGAGCGCCAGCCCCTCCCTGGAGCGGGATCGCCGCAGCTCTCCTGGCCGCCTCCGGCGCCGTTAGCCCACCATCCCCCGCTAGAGGGCAGCACGGGGCGCCTTCTCCAGGCGCTCGGCGGACCTGGGTACGGGGACCTCATATCAGGCTGCAGAGAAGAGCCTTCGGTCAAAAGGATGGCATGAAAAACGGACTATACTTGTAACATCCAGCTTTTAAAACGTGGTGGAGTCAAATTTATTGCTTCCTCAGGGCTTAAAAAAACCTTTTCTGTAAGTCTGCTTTATCAAAGAGAATTTTTTTATCCCCTTGGTTGCTTGAAACTGAGCTATCAAACAAATTAATCATATATTAATGTTCCTCTAAGCCGGAAACCTGGAATTACTTTGAAAAGGTAAAATATTTTTCAACTTTGGCTTTCTGATCTTTTCAGTAGTTGTTTCGATTTGAATTAAACCTCTATAAAATTAGCTTTTACAAGTGAATTTAAAAGCCACGCCATACTTTATACTAAAAGAATAAAGATTTTTATTAAGCATTGTAAGTTGCATTCAATAGCCTTCAGATACACCACACCACAATCCATCGACAGTCAATCAAACCCAACAGCAGTTCATTCTTGCACAATCCATGAGTTAGGGCAAAACTCCCTTCAACTTACAGTAAGATCCTACTTAGCTCTTGCGGGCAGGGGTTGGGGAATTACACCTCATTTCTGATCACTAATGTGATGAAGAGCATCAGAAGTATATGAAAACGATAAGAAGTGATTCTGATTTCAAAGTACATTGTTTGGAAACATTAACAAAAACATCAAAATGATAGAAGTATACCTGCTTCTACTAAATTCTTGATGGGAAAGTTCTCAAGAACAAGCAATTTGTTTCCTGCTACAGAAGGGGGGGGTGGTTTTTTTTTTTAAGATCAAAGGGTTTTTTTTTCACAGAATTTCATATTTGCTAATATGAAGGCATAAAACAGCAACAAAGAACAATAATGCATACAGCAGTGAATACACCAGGGTAATGTTGATATTCGAAACGGCTAGATAATTTTTGGGGGGCTTTAGAATAAATGCAACAGAGGTCAATAATCACAAAATTTTAAGGTTAGAGCAAGATCAGTCAATGACTAAACAGAGTTAACATCTTTTATAGGACTATTACTGATTATTAGCATTTTTGTTTTGCAAATGGGCACATACTGGTAAGAATGGAAGAAAGGACGATAACATGCATATTAACTACACACTTTAAAAATTATGAACCATGCAGAAGTTTAGCTCAAGTAGTAGTACTAATGGTCTACATCCGATTCAAAACCACATAGTTCATTGATCACAGATGCATGGTATTAGTCACGAAAGTTTCAGAACACATTGTGTTGATTTTGAAAGGTCATTTGCATCTTCTATGATTTCAACTTTATCTCCATTTAACTTGCTTGTAAAGTATGTATGATGTATATTTAAAATCAGCAGAACGGCAATATTACTCTATAATTTTTTAGTTTTGATAGTTGCACTTTTTTTTTTTAACACAAAAGAACCACATCAACAGTGATGAAATTTAAGAAAGAAAAACTGTGGTTGTGCCTTATTTCTTTCATAATCATAAAAATCAAAGCCTTAAAGAAAGCTTCATTGTGAAACAGTAATGCAAAATCAAATATAATGGCATACATATGGTGCCAAATGCTAAAAATTATATTTTAAGCTATATATACTTAAAGACTGCCAAAATTTGTTTTCTTTATAGTTCAAGAAACACAACTATAGGCTTTTGTCATAACCAGTTTAAACTTTATGTGTACTTCATTTTAAGTGCGGGAGTCAAATGCTCTTCATTTTCTTTCTCTTTTTTGTTTTATTGTAGCATTTTGACTACAACTGGTTAAAACTAAAAATGTGTTGTTTAAATCTCTGATATCAAAGAGGGATCTGAATTTCCAAAGTCCTCATTTTTCTCTTACGGAAAGGACAAAATGTACATAACTGCAGGCTCTCTTTCTCTCCAGATATTCCTAAATCCTTACCCTTCCAGCATCCTTCACCCTCTATAAAAAATAAGTTTACTCTTCTTTATTTAAGACAGCTGCCTCCAGAGCAGCTTCTCTGCGGCAAGCGCTGTCTGTACTTAGTGCATTTAAATGAGGATTTGTATTGCACGTTTTAGAGTCATTATTCAAGGCACTTTCAGAGTGGCTGGGGGCCCTGGCGTCACCCGTGCTCCCGTTCATCTGGGGAGCCGGCTTCTCCTCGGCCATCACTCCGTTTTCAGCCAGGGACCCGTCTGAAGACATAGCAGAGGACTTCGATTCCCCAGATTTTGACTTAAGTTCTTTGGCCACTTCTTCTGCTGAAGCAGCATAAGGAGGTCTGCCCTGTTTAAAATGAAGGACAACAAATGAGAAGGTGGTTTCTGATAAACAGAAGAGAGAGGATGCCAATTTTGGCCTAATGACACTCTCTGCAGATTCAAGAGCAGAAAATGCCCAGCTGGGTCCTTCTAACCCTGTCTTTGCTTTGACTTTTGGGTGGTAGATGCTCTACCTGTCTCAGTCAGTTCCCTCCATGGCCCCTTCCCTCAACTCCTCTGTAGTTAACACCCTGAAAATGAGGGAGATTCCCCCTTCAGGAGCTCTGTCTAATCCTTTGTATGGCACTAAATTGTTTAAAGTAACAAATGCCCCTCAATAAGTCCTCTCTAAAATTGCGACTGTTCCCACTGCCACAAAACAAACCGGGTCTCCCACATCTGCCTCTGACGTGCAGCAGCACACACACCCCATTTCTACTGGGGAAATACAGTCATTGCTAGGGAACCTTAACAAGAAATCTGCACTGATAATTGCCACGTGTTTGTGAAATAACTCTTCTGAATGGGTCTTCCCCACTCCTCTGAACAGATTTAAAAATAAGCCTCTGAAAAAAATGGTCCTTGAGACTAATCCAGCACATTTTCTGAAAGACATGGCTCTCTGTGAAGGCAGTGAAGACAGATCTTGAATTGCTTCTATCATTAGACCAGGGCTCCTCAACCTTAGCATATGATACGCTGGCTCTGTCCACTCTCCGTGATGGGGCTGTCCCACACACCGTAGGGTGTTTAGCAGCACAAACATCATGTTGTCTTCACCCGTTAAAATGTCTAGGCTTCACCCGTTAAAATCCAGTGCCCACACCAAGTCTTGACAATCAACGTCTCCAAATGTCCCTTGGGGGCCAATCACCAGGGCTGAGAGCCACTGTCATAGACTGACTCAGTGCTGAAGAAAACATGGATGTTTTTCACCTTCAAACAGTCATTTTACAGACGAGAACAGGAATCTTCCAGCTCATCATCGCATCCCCTTCCCAACAAAGATGGTGGTACCTTCCAGCATCTTCTAGGCCTCCCATTCTGAAAACCAGGGTATTTGCCTTGTTGATGACAAAATCATCAACCCAGATGGAGATGTGACCCTTGCCTAAGGAATGGCCCCCATAAACCAAGGGTCCCCAAATACTCTCCTACAACATCCTCTATTTTACCTTCCAACCCTAAAGTTCAGAAATATTAACGCACCCTTCTCCATGAATCAATGCAATCGTCATTTTCTTTGAACCTTGAGACAAATAATATAAAACATAAAAATATAGCAGGACCACTGGACACGGTGACTCACGCCTGTAATTCTAGCACTTTGGGTGGCCAAGGCGGGCAGATCACCTGAGGTCAGGAGTTTGAGACCAGCCTGGCCAACATGGTGAAACTGCAACTCTACTAAAACTACAAAAATTAGCCGAGTGTCGTGGCACACACCTGTAATCCCAGCTATTCGGG
Organism: Pan paniscus; assembly: GCF_029289425.2. Classification (NCBI taxonomy): domain Eukaryota; kingdom Metazoa; phylum Chordata; class Mammalia; order Primates; family Hominidae; genus Pan; species Pan paniscus. The sequence continues at coordinate 45,864,977 of NC_073260.2, forward strand.
AGGCTGACGCAAGCGAATCGCTTGAACCCGGGAAGAGGAGGTTGCAGTGAGCGGAGATTGTGCCACGGCACTCCAGCCTGGGCAATAGAGCGAGACTCCATCTCAAAAAAAAAAAAAAAAAAGAAAGAAAAAAAAAAGAAACTAAAAGTGGCTGTTCCAGCTCTGTCAGGGCTAGGCAATGCCCAAGGTGAGCCAAGCCCATCGTGTCACACCAGGCAGGAAGCTACCAGAGACACAGGGTCATGGCAAAGGGGAGAGACAACCTGAAGAGGCACTTAACAGCAAAATGATCTGGGCTCTAGGAAATGGACATTTGGTGAGCAGCTGTGTGCCAGTTACTGTGTTAGACACTTGACAGCTAAAGCATTACCCTCACAGCTCTTCTGTCTGAGCGCAGGTACTAGAAGTGCAAGCTCAGACAGGAGACATCCCTGAGGGCATTGAACTGGCACAAACATCATGTTGTCTTCTTACCTGAATTGCTGCCTGGTTTTTGTAACCTCTGCCATAGTACCTTCCACCTCTTCCAAATGTTCTAATCACTGGGGTGGAAATAACTCCTCTTGGACGCCTAAATGAATGAAAAAGGACAACAGTAAACACTTAAATCTGTTACAGACAACATTTAAAATAGTATCAAATGATTTTAAAGCCATCCAATCTTACGTTTTATGAAGCATTGAATTAACCCATTTATGCCGGAAGTTGCAATTTGTTGAATTTTTGCAGTCAGACCTTGAGCAGTAGGACATAAAGAACTCCCACATGCTTTGCGTTCCAATAATGGAACACTAGGCGTAAACAGGTTAAGTATGATCATAGGGAAGATTTATTCCAAGGAATCAATCTTATTTTTTTGGTTCATATCCAATGCATTTGCAGTCAAATGCTCTACCCCTGAGCTACATCTCCCATATCCAATGCATTTGATTTGAAAACTAATACTTTAAAAATATTAAGGCACCTGGTTAATTGAAAATTGTATGGTTAATTATTTAATAATGGTTAATTATTTAATAATGGTTAATTAAATAATTACATAATACTATAAATGGGATCCTATGCAAACATTATAAATGATGTTAAAGGCCGTGTGCAGTGGCTCACGCCTGTAATCCCAGCACTTTGCAAGGCCGAGGTGGGTGGATTGGTTGAGCTCAGGAGTTCAAGACCAACCTGGGCAACATGGCGAAACCCTGTCACTACCAAAAATACAAAAATTAGCCAGGCATGGTGGCACATGACTGTGGTCCCAGCTACTCGGGAGGCTGAAGTGGGAGGATCGCTGGAGCCCAGAAAGTCAAGGCTACACTGAACTGTGATTGTGCCACTGCACTCTAGCCTGGGTGACAGTGAGACCCCATCTTAAGATAAATAAATAAATAAAAACTAAATAATTAAATACAAATGATATTAAAGAAGAATGTATCTAATGATATAAAAATGTTCCTACTTAAACTTCCAAAAAAAAGCAAGTTAGAAGCTGTTTTCTTTACTTATACCAAAGACATTTTCGTGGCTCAGAACTTACCCTCTAGCTGGTCCTCCGACAGAAACCACCTGCAGGGGGAAAGGCCCCCGGCCCCCACGGCCCCGCCTGCTCCCAGCCCAATGGCCAACCACAGTGCCAGCTATTTCTAGTTTGCCTCCCTGAGAAGGTATAGGTTGGACTCCTGCACAAAAAATATACGAAAAGACAAAATCTTTACAATCACAGAATTAAGAATAGCAAAAAGATACAAGCAAGAAACTTCTTTTCAGTTTTGGTTTATATTTACTATGAAGCTACTTTCTCCTGTTTTGTACAATTTTTTATTATGTAGTGTATCTATGTGCACACTGTTTGACTTTAAACTACTGTGAAGAACCCATGAGAACTGAATTAGGTTACAACTGCAAATGTGCAAGCCTTTTTAGATAGAAACAGATACAATAAAGTGTCATCAGGTGCATATGGCATGCCTTCTATATTACCAAGATGGCAATCTGCAAACTCAAGAATGTTTTTCTCTTTAGGCGAATACTTCTAGGTTTACTACCTTAACCGAACATCATAGAATCAATAAATCTAGCCTGTATTTCTTACTGTGTTTTTAAATTAGAATTTCCATAAGCAGAGTCACAAATAGAATTTACTAACTTCTTTTGATTACTGCAAATTGTAAGTTTTCTGACCTAAGAAAATTCTCTAATTGCTAATTGGCAGCAAAACTTCTGTTTAAAAACAGAAATAAACAAAAAACCAGAGCCCCATGCATCTTGTTTTCTGACAGTGAGAATGGATAATAAACAACTATCATCTTGGTGTTAGCTGTGGCAATTCAGCACTGTCCAACAGAAACCTACAACAAGCTTATATTTTTTTGTAGCCACATGAAAAATGTACAAAGAAACAGAGGAAAGAAGTTTTAAAAATGTATTTATTTAACTCAATGTATCCAAAATAATACTATTTCAACATGTAGTCAAGATTTTTTTTTTTTTAAGACAGGGTCTCGCTCTGTCACCCAGGCTGGAGTGCAGTGGCACAATCACGGCTCACTGCAGCCTTGACCTCCCAGCTCTAGCGATCCTCCCGCCTCAGCCTCCTGAGTAGCTGGGACTACAGGTGTGCACCACCATACCTGGCTAATTTTTAAAATTTTTTGTAGAGGCAGGGGTCTCACTATATTGCCCAGGCTGGTCTTGAACTCCTGCCTCAAGCAATTCTCTCTCCTTGGCCTCCCAAAATGCTGAGATTATAGGCATGAGCCACTGTGCCTGGCCCAAGATAAAAAATTGATTAGCTATTTTAGTCTGCTTCCCATTTTAAGTTTTAAAATCTGATATGTATTTTACATGTTCTAGCCAGAGCTTAAGTGCTCAACAGAGCAGTGGCCAGCAGCTACTATACTAGGCAGTGCAAATCTGAGTTCCAGACACAATTTTAAGAAACTCAGGAAGCAGGTTCCTTTTATCATTCCAGTGTAAGAATTCACTTCTTGCCCTACACTATCCATAGTACAATCTCCCCTCTCCCTCCATCTTTGATCCCAACTACAGGCCAGCTTCAGTTTCAAGGCACTAGAAGGAGCTGAAGCAAATCAAGAAGCAGAGAGGAAACATGGCTGCGAGCTGCATGAGGAGCAGTCACAGAGCAGAGTAGCACCCTGCAGGAGGCTGGTGGGCAGACAGAGGAGGCAGAGAGGCATGCAGCTGCACCAGGGAAAGGAGAGGTGACCTGCAGACAGAGGGGCTGACCCATCGCCAAATCTGCAAGTCACCTTTCCGCACAGTTCCCTTGCTGGCCTCCCTAACTATCCCATGTAATTGAGTTGGAAAAACATTGTTGATCAAGAGAGAAAGGCTTGCCCATCCTCAATGCAACTCCAAAATCACATCTGAACAGTTAATCCTGTTATGTGACTTGATGGGCAGATTTAGATCTGCAGTCCCAAAATGTGGGATTAGGACAAAGACACAGGTCACTGACTTCCAATTACAGCACCATCACAAGACATTGCTTCCTATGCTAAATGTTAAGACCCTTTTCTCTTTTGCAAGCCTAATACAAATGCAAAGAGAAGCACTGGGAATCTACAGTAAACTGCCTTGTTTATATGCCCAACATTAGATCTTTGTTTAAAAATGTTTCTGCGAAACAAACTGTGACAGACTTTTTATGTCAGGAATTCTGTGACCATTAGCATTTTCTATACAAGCATGATAATCTTTACCAAAAGATGGCTGCTTGGGAAAGAAACGCCACTATTAGCAGCTCATCCTATGAACACGAGGCGATGGTCAGGTTACCCAGGTGCACAGAAAGGTTCTGTTCTAGGTGGACACTCAGTGGTCTACCCTGAAAGGAGAGACTGGCCACAGCAGAGCCGCTGCTGAGACCTGAGAGCAGAGAGTCTCAGGAGGAGCGGTCAATGAGGGTCAGAGCGGGGACCCAGAAGAAAGGCCGTTCTGCTGGAGGAGGGGCTCATGAGGACAGTAGAGGAAGGAAGGCGCCAGACGATGGAGCGAAGGAAGTGCTGGCAGGCAGAAGCTCTGGGAAGGGGTGGGTATAATTACCGCCCTGGGACTTGCTAGTCCTGCTGCTGTCACTGCCTGAGAAGGCTCCGCAGTGTCCCGATGCTGCCGCCACACGGAAGGCACGGTAAGGGCCTGTTGCTACCGTTTCCCCATAGGGGCCTCCAAAGCCACAGACGCCTGTGGGACCCGGGGTAGAGAGAGAGGGGAGAAGTGTAAGGGACAGGACTCAGGGCCCTGCTGGGTATTCGAGCAGAGTGGCCCCTGCCTCCTCCAGCTGCCATGGAGGGGTCTCCTGGCCCCTCTTGTCACCTCACTGTCCTGTGCCCATGGTCCCTGGGGACCAGTATTGTAAGGCCACCCTCCCTGCAGTGGGCCATTCAACAGGGCACTAGCATGGGGCTCAGGAAGGGCCCTGGGAGATGAGTCCTGGAAGATGGCTCTCTCTGACCTGGGTGGGTTTATTTTCCCTTACACATGAGAAACAAATATATCTTAAAATGTGAGCAGAGTTTTCAGCTTGATTGACAGATTTTATGATGCAGCTTTTGCATCCGCATCAGCAGGTCCCTCTCCCCTATCTCCAGGATCAAACTTGCTCCTCACGGACTTGAAGAACTGCTGCTGCAGGATCTCCAAGACCAACAGTGACAAGGTCAACACAGCAGATGGGCTTGCCTATAAGGGCTGCACTTTCTTTACAGGAATCTGGCATCTGTTACCCACAGGAATACGTCCCAATCAACTCACCTGCAAAGCCTCTGCCCCTGCCCTGAGAGGGTGGGACAGGCCCAAAGTGCCGGGGGTACGCAGAGGCAGGGTAGAAGGGCAGGGCAGGTGGCGGCGGGAAAGGGAGCGTGTGGCTCTGCCGGGAGAAGCTGAGCCCCTCGAGGACGCTCTGGCGCATCTTCTCTACCTTGGCAGCCTGATCAGCCTGGAAGATAAGGACCAGCATGTGAAAATGCCATCCACAGGGGGTTTTAATTGAACTTAAATGAGCACTAAAGAAATAAGATCTATCAACTATACAGTTGGTTCCCTTTATTCATGAATTCTACGTCTGCAAATTCTCCTACTTGCTAACGTTTATTTGTAACCACAAAAATCAATACTTACGGCAGTTTTCTGGTCGTCTGCAGACTTGTGCAGAACACGGCAAAGATTTTTGTTGCCTGATGCGCTGACCCCAGCTGAGGTCAAACAAGACAACGCTGACTTCTTGTTTCAGCTCATACTGAAAACAAGAATCCTTTTCACAGTTTATTAAGTGCCACGTGTTTCACATTTTTGTCCTTTTTTGTTGGTGATTTCACTGTTTAAAATGGTCCCTGGCTGGGTGCAGCAGCTCACGCCTGTAATCCCAGCACTTTGGGAGGCCAAGGTGGGTGGATTGCTTGAGGTCAGGAGTTCAAGACCAGCCTGACCAACATAGCAAAACACCATCTCTACTAAAAATACAAAAATTAGCTGGGCATGGTGGCAGGCGCCTGTAATTCCAGCTACTAGGGAGGCTAAAGCAGGAGAATCACTTGAACCTGGGAGGTGGAGGTTACAGTGAGCTGAGACCGCACCACTGCACTCCAGCCTGGGCGACAAGAGCGAAACTCCGTCTCAAAAAAAAAAAAAAAACAAAACAAACAAACAAATAAAATGGTCTCCAAGTGTAGTGCTGAAGTGCTGTCTGGTGTTCCTAAATGCATAAGGAGGCTGTGATGTGCCTTACAGAGAATATATGTGTTACAGAAGCTACTGGCTGTGAGTTCGGTAATAATGAATCAACAATCCATATTATATAAGATGTCTTTAACGAAAATGCACATGAAATAAGATTATATACTGATTGGTTGACAAAAATATGTGACCAGAGCCTTGAAGGAACCCAGCACCTTGTATTTCCCCTAGGAGCAATGGTCAGTATTCACTAATTTGGCGTTCGAGGTGAATTTTAGAACATTACTACCACAAATAATGAGAAACAATGTTATACTAGGAGCTTGGCTCATCCTGGGTACTGAAGTGATATTTAGTGACACTCAGTACCAGGCCCAACCTAAAACAGAATCTTGAAACACAGGATGATAAATATGGTATAAAAGATGACAGATTTAACCAGTGAGCTTTATTTCATTGCAGTTAAAGGCAGCCACCCGGCCCCCCAGCATACCTGACCATCACAGAGGTCAATGAGTGGGGTCTTTTCCCGGCTGGCTTTGAGCAGTTTGGATTGGAAGAGCTTCCCATCAAAATACATCCAAGGACAACAGTGTTCCCAGGGGATTGGCTGTCCGCATGCATCATTTGCAAACAAGGCCATGTCTACTCCACTCATGAAGAGAGCTGATAGCTGAATTCCTCGGGGATCTAGGTTCTCAATCTTTAAATTGAAAAGAGTAATTTCTATGGAATAAGAGTACTACAGTATTAAATTCTTTCAAAGTCTTACTAAAACTCTCCAAAGTTAACAGAATATTCCTCAACAAAACAGCACCACTAAGTAGTCCTATCATTACCTTACATTGACCTAACACTGGCCTCATTTGAACAGAAATACTTATGTGATTTAACACATTTGAATTTAAGAGAATATTTTATAAACATACTCAAGTATTTCAGGTTGGGTTTATAAAGCGTTCCGCAGTGTAGAGTAACACTGTACTTAAGGCTGACGTGTGACAAAATGAGCAATGATGTGTGGTCTCCTTAGAGTCCAGGGCTCCACAATCTCTTCGTAAAATCACACTTCACATTTCAGATCTGCACACAGGTAACGTATTAACAGAAAGAGTGTCAAAACTGAACACTCTATTAAGATTCTGCATTTTTAAATAGTTACATTAAAAGATTATTTGGTATAATTACATTCTAAAATAAATTTATACTTTATGTTCACATTATTTTATATGTCAAGGTTTTTAATTGCAACTTATTAATAAGACTGTCAAAATGTCTTTTGGAGAAATGGATAGCTTATAAATGAAAGAAGACAACAGAAATATGGTTCTTGAACCATACATACTACTAGAATTTGCACAGACTTTTACTTCCCTCAGTGTTAAGTGCTGGGTGCCTACCTTCTATACGTAGAGCCCACGCTTCCAGTGTCTGATAAGCAGAGTGAGAAACATTAACACGAGTACAGTCAACTCTTGATCATCTGCATGTGAATGGCCTAGTTTGTGGATTATCCAGGATCAAAGTTTAGCCCTGCTCTGGCTTTTGTCTTCCGACTTTGGTGGCTTTCCAAGAATGCAATGTTTATGGGAGATCAATCTAAGCAATGCCTACATGTGGCAGGTAAAGGGGCTTTTCATTAAAGAGAAAAAGGTCATTCTGGTGCCAAATGCTAATAAACTTACAATCATCTGCTGTTTTTGTTGTTTGTGTTAACAGTCCCTATTATCAACTAACACTGTTTCCCAACCTTTTTTTAAATTTTCACAATACAGTTAACCTTCCAAAACCTGGAGAAGTCTGTTCACCAATTTATAAAAGGTGTTTATACCTCTGGATCCTATTGTACATCACCAGCTCCTCCTTTTCCCATGCAGTTGTTGGGAAGTGAACTAAAAAATGTTCCCTTGAGGGCAGATAGGGCTGGGGTGATAGAATTAGACGCATTTTTATATTTACGTGCAAAGTGGAGGAAGAGAGGTCATACTAGAACAAAATGGAGAAAATGTACTTGATTCATTTAGACCCCAGCCACCCCCACCTCTGAGCTGCAGAAAGGGAGAATTCTCAAGGCAGAAAGAGGGAGCCAACCCTGTTGGAAAGCAGCCAAGCACAGGTGTGGCCCATGAATGAATAGGACACCCATCTCCTGGCCCCTTGCACTGCAGAAATTATGACCACAAATCCCTTCCAGTCAGGTGGGGCTCCGCTGCTTCTAGCCCAGGGGCCTCCGTGCCCCTCTCTCTGCCCTACACCAGAGAACAGAGAATCCAGGTCAAGGATTAGGGAGAGAAAATGCTGCTCTAAAGTTGTTTGCCTGGCTATCCAAATGTTAAAACACAAAATGCCACCAACACCCTTTGTGTGAGCACATGCAGCACCATCCTAATGGTGTTTCCTTTTTTTTTTTCTTTGAAACAGAGTCTCGCTCTGTCATCCATGCTGGAGTGCAATGGTGCAATCTTGGCTCACTGCAACCTCTGCCTCCCAGGTTCAAGCAATTCTCCTGCCTCAGACTCCTTAGTAGCTGGGATTACAGACGTGCGCCACCATGCCTGGCTAATTTTTGTACTTTTAGTAGAGTCAGGTTTTCACCATGTTGGCCAGGCTGGTCTCAAACTCGTGGCCTCATGTGATCTGAGAAGATCCTCGGCCTCCCAAAGTGCTGCGATTACAGGCATGAGCCACCGCGTCCAGTCCCTGCAGGTGTTTCTTAGGAACAGGCTGGTGCCAATCACATCCAGATTCAAACCTTTAAGACTAATGTAACTCAAAACCATTTACCTGGCAAACGGCTATCTGCATTGCCAACCTGAAGAAACAGCAGCAGATGTATACGGCACAGAAGCGCCCTAGTTAAAACTATTAATCTCCAAATTTGCTGACAGGAAGAATGCAGCAAGGCTAGTGTGTGTGTGTGTGTGTGTGTGTGTGTGTGTGTGTGTGTGTGTGTGTGTGTGTATCAAATGGCCTTAACATTAAAGGATTATGCTTTTAAGAATTTTTTAAATGATATTTATAGTTTCAAGATAATTAATGGTTCAATTAGCATTAATCTAATAGAGAAAAGTTCTTAGAATAAGAGCTTGCATAAACAATCTGAATAAAATCTTGACTGCAGTGTAAATTTGCTTCCTTTGAAAATTTTTTAAACTTACATTATGTGGTGTTTTTCTTTCCCTAAATGTTATATATAAATAATAACATTTAATATTTATGGGGAACTTAAGAAATATATATCAAGCACTGCTTTTTTCATTATCTCACTGCCATCTCTAAACAACATAGAATGCAGGCACCTCTAAATAGTACTCCCTTATACAGACGGGTCACAGAGGGTTCAAGGTCACAGAGCTGGTAATTGGGAGAACCCAAATCTGAACCCTTGATTATAAAATAGCTGCAATATTCACATTCTAACTTCATTCTCTTATATCAATTGAGATAAAATATTCAATATCATCCAAAGTTCCTCAGCTAGAGAAATACAGACAAAAAATTCTGACTTTATAAGAAATACAAATATGGAAGTTAATCTCTCTGACCGATTAGCTCAAGAACCAAATTCCAGTAAAGTTACTTTGTCCAACATCTGATTACTGGGCAACAGACTCTTACTTCAATTTGTCATATTTACCTATATGCAAAATAATTCTTACACGTATCACAGACATGTTGCACGCCCCTAATACTGTCTTTAAAGCTCTTCATTTTCCATCTTTTATATTCTGCACTTGGCATGTGAAACTGTTAAAAGAATTTAAGGCAATTATAGGAATGTCAAGGCAAGGGAGAAAGAAACTGGACAAATACTATAATGGTACAAAGTTCCTTCTCATCCTTTACCCACCCTCCTCAAAACACAGGGGTCAGTGCTAATTTTACCTTAATTACATTCATGCTGGTAACCTAGGAGAAGGGCTTAAAAAATATAACAGGAAAAATGAGGGTCATCAATCACTGTCACAGGTATTTAAGGAGCCACATGGAACACTCTCAATTATTCATGGACATGGCAGACGAAGAAAGCATGGATGAGATGAAATTCTTAAAAATTCATTGTAACTAATGGTTTCAATGTCTTGTCCCACCAAACCTCCCATCAGAAAAAGCTAACAAGAGTCCTAACTGTCACCACTGGGTTTTTCCTTCCTCTTTTCCTCCTCTGATGGCCAACCACAGAGTGGACGATAAATGGGAGAAGAGAAACAGGGTCTGGGCAATCCACAAACTGGGTAGCAGGCCCAGACACACCAGTTAACAGTCAAGAGTTGACTATATCACAAACTATGAATGGTGTATTACAACAAAGCACTGTTGTTGCTTTTTATATTGCAAAAAATTTTAATGGTTAAATGAAAAGGCAATTTTAGAATTTAATTTTCTATCACTGAATTTTGGAACCCTCAGCTCTGCATAGGAATTTTTGTAGCATTTAAATAATGATCATTCCTATCAATTCTCAATCTGATGATAGCTGAGAGGATCTTCAATCTTAAAAAACAAAAAAGCAAATAACTGCCTTTCCCCCCCAACAAATGCTATTTTTCCTTATAGCTTTCTCAGAATTTATACTAATCATGAAAATGAAGCACTTACAGGTGTAGGCTGCTCTTATTAAAGGGAACTGTCGACCTCCAGACAAGCAAGACCCAGAGGATCGATGAGTCAGACTGAAGTTTACTATACATACATATGTCTTTCTGAGCATATCTCTACAAATGTCTGGCTTTAGATGAAGAACCAGGAGAAAACCATGAAAGCACTAAGATCTCAAAAGAACCAAAATGAAAGCTTAGAGTGCGATTGTTTTTCAAAAGTTATATCCTATGTGTTGATCCAAAAATGAAAAGGATATGGGATATAAGATGAACTTTGAGTAAAAGTAACTTGATGGTGAATAAGGCTTAGTGGGCATACCTGATACCTGGCGGTCTGATTTTCAGAACTGGGATGTCAATACTGATGTAATAATCTATATAAGAGAAACAGGAGTAGAGGTAGAGGGATGGCACCACACACTAGCAAAAGTATCTCCAACCCCCTGAAGCACAATCTGTGACGAAGACGGTGGTGATGAGACAAACCAGGTGAGGACACGGGAAAGGACCTGACTTAGCACCAGCCACACTGCCTGACGGGGACACCTGACCAAACATTGAAAACAGAAACGTAAATTCAAAAACATTAAAAATAATAATTTCTGTCTAACAAACAGAAAAGCTTGATCTACAAAGTAAAGAACACAATTTGAAGTGAATTCTCCTAAGTTTTGTTTTTTTTACTTAGCTTATTTCTAAGTCACAAGAAGTCTCAGGTGAGCTCCACACAATTGAGGAGGGTCACTTAACACCAAATTACTCAATTTAACATGATAATTTAGGGAAAACTAGAAATTTATTAAGCAACAACTATTGAATACTGAAAATCTATTAAGTGAGCCTAAAATTCCCCCTCCATGGAAAGAATGCCTTCATAAAGAATGCCAAAAAGATCTAAAGGTGAAGGCAATTTTGTGGAAAGAGATTAACTGATTACAAATCAAACTCTGTAAAACAAAACAAAATAAAACAAAACAAGAACTGATGGCAAAGAAAAAAACAAAACCCTATACATTGAAAAGAAAAGGCTGATCTACTAATTTAACTAGCTTTGAAAAGTCTTGAACTTTCTAAAATTTAATATGGAAATCAGAAAGCAATTACAACCATGTGAACAAGGTAACTAATGAAAGTATACCGAAAAAGATATCCACACTGAAAAATTAGGTGACAACTTGGAGAAAAATCAATATTGTCAAAACAATTAAAGAACAAAAGGAATTACTAGAAGGCAAAATTAAAAGGAATATGATGTTAAATGCTGACTTAAAAAGGGATAGAAATGATGATGTAACATCGTTCTTCAAGTGGTTTTTTATAAGGGATTTTATAATAGTTGAGGGGCAAAGAATATTTTTTAGAGAAAACTAAAGTTGTAATTAGGAACAATGAAATGAAATAAGAAAAAGAATCCTTGCTAGATGTTAGAAAATTCTTAAGATCAAGCCCTCTCAGGGTTTGGAATCCCCCCCTAAAATATAAAAGGCAAGTTTATTTCATGATGTGATAAATAAGAATAAACATCCAATGGTAAACAAGGGGAAATCATTCTCTGACAAAGTGGGACTAATCATTTCCAAACTGGGGATAGCAAATCCATAACTAGAAAGGAATATTCCTTTTGCCATGAAGGCGATTGATCAAGTTCTTATCATATTAGTATTATTAGTTTAGTGGACTAAAGCAATTAGTTTAAAGAATTAGCAATTCTGCCTGTTGAAAGGTAGCAGTATTACACCAAAATCCAAAGTGAGACTGTCCAAGACAATGCAATGAGGCTGATAAATTACCTTGAGCTCCTGGAGCTGATCAGGCTCGTAGAGTTTGGGGGACAGCGCCTGAGCCAGGAAGGCATCTAGCTCCTGACGCCGAAGGATGCGTGCTCCCGGCCACTGCACCATGTACCTGGTGAGGGGCAGAAACGAAAGGTTGGTGATTACTGAGTGGTCGCCCGTCATATAGACAAGTCCAGTGGGAGGTTCTAGGTAAATCCCGGATGATGTGAGCTAAGAAGACCCATGTGATTTCTTACTCAGCTTTTCTACTTTTCTACTTTCATTTGATGATACCATTACAAATGAAATCAGGATGTCAGAATGTTTTACTTTAGAATAATTAAAAATAGCACACTGAATTGTGGATACTGAAAACTAGCTAGTCAGTGATTTTTGATACAACCTCACTCTTGTGAAACATTTAAACCCTGGAAGTACATTCTAAGTACCAATTTTCAGGATTCATTCATTTTTTTGTTCAAGCCAGGATAGCCAGGAGGCAGACCCTAGGTATAAATAAGAAAGACAAATCCCGAGATGAAAAGAAAAGACCATTGCCTGGCCACTCTGCAGCTGCAGGTCCATGGAGCAGGTAAATAACCGAAGATAGGGCCAGTACCACAAGGTGAGCGGGAGTCAGACTCAAGAAAAGCAATGCGTAGGACCATCACTAGAGCCACGGCAAAATGTGCGCACCCTGAAGTGGCTGCTAAAGGACAATCAATCTCCAAATCTTCAACTTCAACTAAAACAGGTCTGCCTGGGAGTCTCCTTCCCTTCTCAGTAACAGCACTGCCTGAATCACAAACACCCTACAGTACTGCACAAGGCACAACCCCAAGGAGTGTCTGGGCGTGAAAAAGTAAAGGGCTAACTATAATGACTTAGTCATAAACCTTTCTGAAGTCTAACGTTCCCAGTTCTTTGCATTCCATAAACTTGAAGGACGACCTAATCAAGTTGCCAGCTGATCACTAAAAATAACTTCTGATGATAGATTACGACGTGATCTCTGGCAAATAACTCAAAAGGAGTTCAGAGAACCGTGACATGCTTAACAAAGCTCTTTCCATTCCCATCTGCAGAGTAAGTTTGCTCAGTGCTTAAAATCTGAGTTAACAAAACCCAGGGTTAGAGTTGGTGCTGAGCACTAAATCATTCTTGTATTAATTAATATTCATCCATGGGTACACAAACTAAGTAAGGGAGGTTCTAGACAGCTCATTGAGATATATTTTCAGTTGAAGCCCAAAGTAGAAAGTTTACATGCTCACTAGGTGCCAAGGCATTGGTCTAAGCACCTTACATACTTTAACTCATCTACTGTTATAGAAATTCTGAGACAGGAACAATAATTATCCCAATTTAGAGAAGGGGAAACTGAAGCACAGAGAGCTTATATACGTCATGGTCAAATTAATGTGGCAAAAGTAGGATGTAAATGCAATTTCAAGGAGAACAAACAGCAAATGTTACATTTCTATGGTATTTATATTTGATGAGATATATAAAAGTGATGTGAAAGTTTCATTTAATTAAACCATCAATATTTGCAATGACAAAATCACATCCTTTGCAATTGATTAACTGCCACAAATCTTAAACACAATGGTCTTACTGAGGTTTGTTTTTTTTTTGGTTTGTTTTTGTTTGTTTTTTTTTTTTTGAGATGGAGTCTTGCTCTGTGGTCCAGGCTGGAGTGCGGTGGCGTGATCTCGGCTCACTGCAACCTCCGCCTCCTGGGTTCAAGTGATTCTCCTGCCTCAGCCTCCCAAGTAGCTGGGATTATAGGCACACGCCACCCCACCTGGCTAATTTTTGTATTTTTAGTAGAGACAGGGTTTCACTGTGTTGGCCAGGCTGGTCTCAAACTCCTGACCTAAGGTGATCCACCCACCTCAGCCTCCCAAAGTGCTGGGATTACAGGCGTGAGCCACTGCACCCAGCCTGGTCTTACTGAGTTTTAATCAGGGCCGGATGCAAGAAACAGCAAATATGAAGAAGGTCCCCTCCTCCTATTTTTGTCTCAAAAAATTATATACAATGTTCTTTGCCCTGAAGTATCTATGTTTTATATTCCTTTCATTTTAATTTCTTTTTATTTTTTTAATTGAGGTAAAATACACAAAAAATTTACCATTTAAGCCATTTTTAAGTGTACAGTTCAGTGGCATTAAGCACATTCACATTGCTGTGCAGCCATGACCATCATCCATCCACAGAACTCCTTTCATCTTCCCAGACTGAAACTCTGTTCCCCTTACACAACAACTCCCCAGTCTTCCCTACCTCAGCCCCTAGCTATTGGTTCCTTTTAAAATTTTGTAATCCCAGCACTTTGGGAGGCTGAGGCAGGAGGATCACGAGGTCAGGAGATCAAGACCATCCTGGCTAACATGGTGAAACCCCGTCTCTACTAAAAATACAAAAACAAAAAAACTAGCCAGGCGTGGTGGCGGGCACCTGTAGTCCCAGCTACTCGGAAGGGTGAGGCAGGAGAATGGTGTGAACCCAGGACGGAGCTTGCAGTGAGCCGAGATGGCACCACTGCACTCCAGCCTGGGCAACAGAGCAAGACTCCATCTCAAAAAAAAAATTTTTTTTTTTTAATCAGAAAAAGACTGTATTGCAGATACACTGGTTCTCTCAAGATCTTTCCTGGCTTTCCTGGCAGCTAAGACTCTCAGAATTCAACTTCGCCAGGACAGCAAACAATGTTGTTGGTCAGACTATCTGCTATTTCCTCCATCTGGCTTTCTATAACAGAGTTAGTGTTTAGACCCTTCTCATCGTAGGTCCTCTGAACACCTTGCTGGATACAGAGTATGAATTACTAGGTACATACATACATACATAGATTAAATATCAAAACAGAGATCCTGGTTAAGAGTCAAGATAAGAGCGGCTGAGAACTTAACTCTTGGTCAGCTTATTTATTTGTGCTAATTCCTACCTGTGCATTTAGAATGTTTTCAGATCCCTTTTACGCTACTAAATCTATCTATGGTATTTCTGGAAATTTTTTCTCTCCATGTTCTTTTCCATGCAATCAAGCAGATTATGACAATGTCACTTAATGTGCTAATATAGACAGCTATAGGGCCTCAGGGAGTTGTCTAACTTCCCGCAGCCTTCATTTCCTTACCACAGAAGGGTGGGGGCATTATAAATTGTTCTGGAGCCCTCCTAAGGCTGGCTGACCTTGACCCCATCTCCTCTCACTGCCCTTTACAAGCATGGAAGCTGGGGTAAAGCCAGAGCTCCAAAAGGAGAGAAGCAGGCCTCAGCCAGCATGGGCCACCTGCTGTGTCACCCAGGCTGACCACCAACCACCCGGGTCGCACCTCTAGAGCACACACTGACGGCGCCAGCATTGCTCTGGAGCCTTATGCCCTCCATCCCTGTTACTGTATTTACTGATTTAAGTCAAGTTTTTCTAAAACCTAACCCAGTCTGCATCTTTGTGTCTGTCATATTGCTCCTACAAGAACATAAGCTGCTGCTTTTGGACAAGAGCCTTGTCTATTTTATCCATGCTGCATCCCCAAAAAGACCTGCTCTGCTCTGTGCCCTCAGCCTGCACCCTCACACTGCAGCAACCTCTGCTCAGACTCCA
Organism: Pan paniscus; assembly: GCF_029289425.2. NCBI lineage: Eukaryota > Metazoa > Chordata > Mammalia > Primates > Hominidae > Pan > Pan paniscus. Next base: position 45,880,657 of record NC_073260.2, read on the forward strand.
TCCCCCGTCTCTGCTATCAGGGATTCTAGAGATTTGACTGATGTTCTTCCACTGTCCATCCCAATTGCTGCCATAGCATAGCATTTAAAATACATGTATGCCCAACTCTACCTTAACCAAGTGATCGATGTTAACATCACTAGTAAAAGCAAAAACTAAATTCCCTTAGGGAGCAATGAGAAGACCACCATACCCCTTCTGTGGGGTTCCACCCCAAATGCATCACCTGACTCTAATGGTGAAGAAACATGTGTCCAATAGAAATTGATAATAGTCTACAAAGGAATAAAAAAAACTGTAGCCATGAGCTGGCTACCTGTGTTTGTAAAGAGAAGGTTACTGGAGCATGGCCGTGCCCATTCATTTCTGTCTTGCCGACAGCCATCTCAACAGTGCTGAGGAGATGGCTCAGGTGTTTCCGGGATCACTGCTGAGAAAGGGCCGGCACTCCGCTGCCAGGCCCCAGGCATCAAGAGGAGCAAACAAAAGAGTGGGCTGGGAGACAATGCCACCAGGACCAGCTGCATGCATGGCCTCTTCCCTGTCCGTGCATCACAGTGCTCACACACAGCAGGCCACGAGGCACCAGCCACAGGAGGGGCAGAGTAAATACACCAGATGGGACGGCATTAAGAGTCTGAGCACAAACTTAAACACGAAGCTGAAACGATGTGACCCTAGCCCCCTATAGTGCAACAGCAGCTCATCCTCTGCCATGGCCGCGGGGCTCCAGAGTGCATCCTCACTCAGGGTCCCAGTATGTACCTTAGGTCAAGTATATGGTGGCCTGTCAGTTGCTCTGCTAGATTAAAGGCCATGTGTCACACTAAACTTGGAAGAGAAAAATACAAAAAAAGTAATCAAATTCATTATTGCTAATTTGATCTCACAGAATCCAAAGTCTTAAACTTTCTATGAATATAATATTGTTATTAATAAAAACATGTCTTTAATTGAATTTGCTATCAGAGGAAACCAGAAGCCTCTAAAAACAAAAATAAAGAAGGAATTGGCCAGGTGCGGTGGCTCATGTCTGTAATCCCAGCACTTTGGGAGGCCGAGGTGGGTGGATCACCTGAGGTCAGGAGTTCAAGACCAGCCTGACCAACATGGTGAAACTCCATCTCTAAGAAAAATACAAAAAATTAGCCGGGCGTGGTGGCGCATGCCTGTAATCGAGCTACTTGAGAGGCTGAGGTAGGAGAATCACTTGAACCCAGGAGGCAGAGGTTGCAGTGAGCCATGATCACACCATTGCACTCCAGCGACAAGAGCAAAAAACTCCGTCTCAAAAAAAAAAAAAAAAAAAAGGAGTCTTTCCCATCAGCCAGTCTTCAATGGCAATCACGTTCAGCTGACACACTGTGATTTAAGTCAATCTCCATTTAATTGAATCTTCCTAAATAAGTTATTGGCCTTAACATTTGTTATAAATTTAAGAACCACCAGGAAATAAAAACATGAATAAGCTCTGTCCCTCCCTTCCTAAAGTCAGGTAGTTGGGACCCCAGTGGGAGGGATGGTCAGTCATGCCTGCAAAAGTGGTGCCAGCCCAGAGGGTGAGACAGGCCCCAAAAGAAACAGGGGCAATAGGGACTGCGCCACACAGGGATCCTGACCAAGTAAGGGGCCATGGGGCTTCCCAGCCAAGCCTCTCCTGCCACAGCCAGAAGCTACAAATGCAGCAGGACGCTAGACCGTACCCTATGAACACAGGGAGGGACACTGGACTGTGCCAGCTTGGAAGGACCAGGGTAAATCCACTGTTTTCATTGAGATATAGGAATACACAACAGCAATGTTGGGGTGGATCCCTCATGCTGCACTGGGAGGGCCAGGGCGGCAAAGTTCCCGCAGCACGGAACCTCCGACTCTGAGAGCCTGGCTTCTAAATGCCATCCCCCACTTGGAAGAACTGGGGCTGCTTGGAGAAATGGGGATCCCAGGGCTGAGGCAGGGAGACACAGGAGTAAGCAGAACATCTGTAGAGAAGAAAGGAGGTGCTCAGAGAAGATGACGAAGGCCAGTTTGCAAGGTGACAAAGGGAACATCAAAACAGATGATGGTGCAGTGAGTTGAAGGCCCCTAGAGAAACAGGAGGCTCTGAGTTCATGCTGATAAAAACGTGCTGGCTGTCTGAGGAGTGAAACCTTTACAGGGCCTCTAAGCACTTCCATGTGAGACGGTTACAAAAGGTGAGAGCAGCACCACACGGAGAAGCCACAGTCACCCTGCACCAAACCCTCTGAGCCAGTGTCCTGCCTAACGGGACAGAAGGAGGTGTGCACCCCCAGGGAGGGCATCACTCCTGAAAGCAGAGATGACCTGGAATAGGAACAGGTTCCTTGTCATAAAGGACACTGTTGGGACAACAAGCCTAACAGCTCTGAAGGGTGGAATGGACCACAGCATCACTGCGGATTGATTTTGATGGTTCTTTGGTGGTTATAAAGTAAAATGCCATCAATTGGTAGAAAATCAGTAAAGTATTTAAGTTAAAAAAAAAGGTTTCTGTATTGTACTTGCAACTTTTCTCTATGTTTGAAGTTCTTTTAAAACGAAACCAAACCAAACGAATCAACTCCAAAACCTAATGAAAATCCAGTATGTATCCCAACTCAACTGAACTTCAAAACATCAACAGTATCTACCCATACACCTGAGCTGTGGGCTGTGCGGGCACAGACACAGAGACATCCCAGCAGCAGGACCACACCAGCACCCAGACCTGGGTTTCCAGACACCTTTTTCACAACAAGGAACAAGGGCTGCTCTTTGGAGAGATGGCTGATGCTGGAGCAGGGAAACACAAAGCGTGCCCAAAGCATCTCGTAGGGCAAAAAAGCAAGGAAGCTCTCCTAAAACAAGAGGATGGTGTGTGTCACACGGGCCAACCTAAGACAGCTCCCAAGGATAAGCCGGGACAATGTGCGTAAGGATAAGGCAGAGCTGGATATAACCTTAAGTGAATTGATTATGACCCTATAAAAAGAGGACAGGAGCCCATACTGATACAAATACGGCATGTGCCACACTAATGTGTTGGTCAACAATGGACCACATATATAATGGTATAAGATTATAATACCATATTTTGACTGTACCTTTTTGACATTTAGATACACAAATACTCGCCATGTTTGTATATACTCTATGATGTTTTACACAATGACAAAATCACCTAATGATACATTTCTCAAAATGTATCCCCATCATTAAGCAACGTGTGACTGTAAATGATTAAATAAATGAAGGGGGAAGAAGTGGCACATTTTCCCTACAGAAGAACTCCAAATAATATATAACAAGAATCCCCTCTTATAGCCTTCAAAATCTTCAATATTTAAATAATAAACCATGTTTAAAATCATTATATAATATTTACATACCATACATGCTTATAAAATATACCTATAAACATACTGTATCATATAAATTAAAATATATTTTGCATTTACATAACCTACATTTCTATCACATATATAAATATGGGATGACAATAAATTTCAACATGATTGATCAGGAATAAACTTTACATCCTTTCTAGAACTCATCTGACACCATGGTCATGGCCCCTACACCTGGCGGGGACCCAGGTCCCAGCTCCCATGCATGGCACCCACCGTAAGACGCAGCAGAGCACCATGAGGTGAGTGGGCACGTTGGCAGGGTTGAGCATGGCTGGGGTGTCCGACCTCATGCAGGCCAGGAAGGCCCTCATCCTGCGGTTTTTGTCCTCTACTGCCTTACCCAACCACAGCCTCTTCAGGTTGGGGCAGGTCCACTCCCTGAAGGCAAGAGCTTCAACCAGTTCTGGGGTTTGAGGAGACTTTCCTTTGTAAGCTGCCCATTCTTTAATGATCACTGGTGAAACTACAGGAAAAAAAAGCCAGAGAAGACACATTCATGCATCATTCACCTGCTTTCAGTCTTAACAAAAACAAGCAGCTCTAGTAACTGGTCTGAAGATTCGCCTCTCAGGTAACAATGCATTCTCTCCTTAGCAAAACTACCAATCATCAAGTCCTTGTGGGTATTTTGTTTGTCCCTCTATTCTGTGCAATTAATGGCTCATTCAGATTTTCAGTTAGGCCACAAATAAGTTTCATCCAATCAAATCATGACTTGATTTTCTCATATAACTAGTATGCATAAATCAAGATGTTAGACAAAATCCATTTTAATATTTTATATCTACAAATAGTTTTAGTTATAACAATTAGTGTAATTCACGGAAGTATGTGGTTATCTAATTATTTTAACATGCAAAATCCAATTTGGATAGCTAATCCCTTTCTACATGGATAAATACCCCCATAAATTAGATTTGAGAAATAATTTGCATGCAGTAGCCACTTTACTGAACCTCCCACTTCAACAAATGTAACTGTTAAACTCTATTTTTAAGACTGGCCAGTAAAACACAAGTAGATACAAATATTCCAAGTTTTGAAGTCCCAGATGATGCCAGCACACAGTAATTCTATTCAGCAAGACTTCAGACAGAGTGTAAAGTTATCCAACATTTCGCCTCAAAAAAGACAGGAAGTTCTAAGTTGATGTAACATGGAAACAATACCTTTTATCCACAGATGTTTCACTATTAGTCAATCAATTCTTACAAATACATAAACATGCACATTTTCCCACTTGATTGATTTCCCAATAAATTAAGGAAAAAACAATGACAAGGAAATAAAACAAAAACAATCCATATTGCACAGTAGAATGTTAAAATCTCATCAACTGCACTGAGGTAACAACCCAATAGGGAAATCTGGGTGTGCATTTTATAAGTAACAAGTGGTTCACTTTAGTTGAATAAACACCAGAACCAAAGCGGGGCCTGGTGTTGTCCCTTGCCCAGTGCTGCTACACATGAGCAAAGGCACCGTCCCTGGCTGACACACTCCAGTGCACGGCCCACTCCAAGGCCAGTGTCTGTACGGAGACAGGATGCTATCACAAACTCTAATTTGATCTTCAACATATTCATTCTATCCAAATTACATTAATCTCTCTGGGTTTGTCTTCTCTAAAGTAATACCTAAGGCATTCTGAAGAATCCAAAAGCAGGACAGAGTTAAATGTATTACTGGCTAATCTCCAGTTCCACTCTGAGTCTAAATATAGTCAGGCAATACAATAATCTCTTAAAATGTCATGAAAAACACCAGGAGTTAGACACTTGGATACACAGTTTCTCAGCAACAGAAAAAAAATGCTTAAATACATTTCAATACCTGACAAGTCAGGTAACAGTGTCACGTATAGGAACACGTTGAGTCAAGACCTCATAGGGCTCTGTGACAAGCCCTTCTGGAGCCAACTCCAGATAGTGTTCCCTTACATGAAGCCTGCCGGGCAGAGCTGGGGTACAAGTTAAGGCAGTCACTGAAAATTTTCCTTTTACAAAAATGTTACTGCTCTCATTAGGCAAATGTCTTTCATTTACATTTGAATATCTTAGTGTTTAGATGTTAAAGGAATATTTCAAACACTCCAAATGCTTAAAGTCCATCAAGTCAAAACAGACATACATGTATATATAAATACATGCTTATTTGTTTTTATTCAATACTTTTAGGTATAGATATAAAACCAATAAGGTCTCCATCACGAAGCATACCCTGTCGTTGGACGCACAATCTAAGGCACTGCCCCCACCCCGATCCTGTGGATCTCCAGCACAGCACAGCTTCCAGAAGCTTTCCCAGAAGTAGACTCGGAACATACAGGATCATCTCCACAACCACCACTACCATGCACAGGCCTTCCTGTGAGCCGACCTGCCTTCCCTCCTGTGATCCAACACCAAGGCTGCTCCACCCCAAGAGAAAACAGGCAAGGGGAGCTTCCAGAATGAGTTGTTCGCCAATATGCTATGTTGCTATCAGATTACTCTACATAACCACACCTCGCAAACACATAGGACACACACATCACACATTTCATACCATGCACACATCACATACTTCACACAACATATCCCCCAACAAACCCCACCACACACACCCCCCCACCACACACATACCACAATACACACACTGAAACATACCCCACACACAGAGCATGGGTTTAGGTTGTGCATGTCAGGAGTCCCCTAGGGGTTTTAAAGAGAGGCATTCTTACTAAATTGGCCTTTAACTTTGTCATTTTTTTCTTTCCCTTTCATCGGCTCTGTTCTCGCCTCTCTTTAATCATTTTAGCAATCATTCATGTTTTGTTTTCATTCTATAAAAAAAAATTATTGGTAGAAGATTTTCCTTCTCAATTTCAAAACCTTTAGGCCTCTGCAGAGTTCGTCCTGCAAGGCCCTAGGTCGCAGAGTGAAGAGGAGGTCACAGGCACTAGTCCTAATGCATGGTATCCTCAGAAATATGCACTCCAGCTGCAGGCTCTGACAACTCTCCACATTAGAGCTCGGAGGGCCTCCCATGTACCTGAATGAGCCTGGCCTGGTGCTGTGTCTCAAGACTCGACACAGCCCAGAAAGAAACAGGTGAACACACTCCTGAGAGCCGAAACTGGACTCTTGCTGATGGACTCATGGCAATACTCCAGCCAAAGGCTGCTCCGAGTCCTAGAAGGGCTCGGAACTGTCCCGGGTAAGCCTGTCGACACAGTAGGGACAGAGAGGGGTTAGTGTCCTCTTTCACAGCACTAAGCATGTTGTTGCCCACGTGCAACAGTTATGACAAGAACAGCAAGTCCAATTCAGGAAATACATGTCTTTATCAAAGAAAATAGATGTGACTGACACAAAGGCTTGCTCCAGAAGCAAAGGCGCTCATCTCTAATAGTTACAGATCTTTTGAGTATTCCACCAGAGAATAGAGGTGGAACCTTAGGCCAATCAGTTAATAAGTATTTAAGGAACATCTACTGTGTGCCAGGTAGGGCTGGGATAAGAGGGAAGCAGGCAATCTGCACAGGCATGTGCCTGAGAGGGAGGGTCTCCTTGGGTTCTCAGACCTGGGCCTAGATCCAGGGACTAAGATGAGAGGTGACACCTAACTCTGCAACACAGTCCTGATGATTAAACATGAAAAGCACCTAGCACCCCTCATTATGTAGAGATGATGAGATGAACTCACATTTTACACATCACTTACATTAAATTAATTACAAATTAGTGCTTATGAAGAATTCCAAGGGACATCCAATTTTCGGGTTGAAACAGCAGCCTCAAGAGTGGAAGAAGTTGAGGAAAGAAAAATGCTTGGCTCTGATTTACAAGCCCCTGCAAAGGGGCAGCTGGAGGGTAGCCTCTAGAGATGAGAATGTCTGCTGCTCTTCTCTCTCTGGGCTGCTGCTTTCTTCCAAAGAGTCACTGTTGCCCAGGAGGAAGGACTTCTCAGCCCTCACGGTATTATTCAATCCATAGGAAATAAGCAAATACAAAGTAGCCAGCTCACAGAAAGTAATCTGAGTTTTTACAGAAACCTGGGGGTATGTGGGCTTGCCCATGGCACTGGGCTCCAGCACATCCTGGGTGGGTACCATCTGGGACTTAGAGCATGGTAGCATAAAATGAACTCTGTACTGGTAGTTTTGAAGAGCAACATGTTCCTGCTGCGTCTTATTAAAACAGTAAGAGATTCCTGGAGGTCAGCTCATCTAACTGAAGACCTCTGAATAAACCTTGTGTATCACCACCAACAAATATTAATCTCCTCTTTTTGCTGTCAGAAAAAGTTACTACTTCAGGAAGTAGCCTACTTCTGAAAGACTGAATATTAAACTGTCTTCCTTAACTTACACTAAACCAAATTTTTACACTGGCAAAAACAACTCTAGGGCTGCCAGGCGCGGTGGCTCACGCCTGTAATCCCAGCACTTTGGGAGGTCGAGGTGGGCAGATCACGAGGTCAGGAGATCGAGACCATCCTGGCTGACACGGTGAAACCCCGTCTCTACTAAAAATACAAAAAATTAGCCGGGCATGGTGGCAGGGGCCTGTAGTCCCAGCTACTGGGGAGGCTGAGGCAGGAGAATGGTGCCAACCCAGGAGGCGGAGCTTGCAGTGAGCCGAGATTGCGCCACTGCACTCCAGCCTGGGCGACAGAGTGAGACTCCGTCTCAAAAAAAAAAACAACTCTAGGGCAGACATGTTACTGGAGGCTAAATTTATAATGCATTTTCCTTACAGAAAGCACCCCTTCAAAATACAATTTGGGGCCATAAAATACTATCGTACTTAAGCTGTCAGTAAAAAACTCAATGTTTTCCATCAGGTGTTAGTCATCTTCTTTTAGTAGCACATTTAACATGACAACTAAGCCACCTTGGAAATCTGTTATAATGCTGACTTTGGGATCCATCCCAGCCCAGGAATAATATACATGGTTCATTTTGTAAGCCAATCCCAACTTACTGGAGTGGCCGCCTGTAAGACCGTATTATAAAGTATGTCTCTAAGCTCAGTGCCACAGCTTGACCATTAATTAGCAATGCCCACTAAGGGCGCAGGAGAGAGAACTGCAGCATGCATGCACGCGTGTTCATAGGTGAGGAAGAGATGCGGGCAGATGAATGGCCTCCAAGATGGTGGCCGACTAGACTTCTGGTTGTGTGTATTTAGGGAGCAGCTACTATTATACTTGACGAGCTTTCCTCGGGTTGTTATGATCATAAACAACAATAAAAACCTCCAATTCATTTATATCAGGACAGAAACAGAAAAATGGATACAACGAAGACTGTTTTTTTTCCTTCTGATAGAAAAACTGCCCCCTAATTTTTAAGCAGCCCCAGCGTGTAGGTAGCAGGTTGGGTTCTCCTCCTCAGGCTGATACGTCTGTAAGCACCCTCTGTAATTCTCAAAGGTAAAAGGCTGTGGATATTTTCTTAAACCGTTGATATTTGAGGATGGAGCAGCCCACAGTCCACAAAAATATAAATGCTTAGTAAGGCACAGGACATGTAGCAGAACACAGTATTACAGACATGTAGATAAATGCTGTTCATATTCCTCATTCCATGTATGTTATTCCTAATATATTAGAAACTCAAAAGCTCAAGGATTGGCAAGTAACACTGGTTAAAAAAAAAAAAAAGAGTACAAGGACTTATGAAATGAATATTAATCCAAAAGAGTAATATCACAGATTGGCCTGTCACATCATTTGCCTTCCTAAGCAATCATCTGTTGTGCTAGGTCTACTCAAAGTTCTGTGAAAAAAACCTCAATGCTGCTCCTAGAAAGCTCTGTAGAATAAAGAAATTCAGATAGACTTATTAACACCCTTCATAGAAATCATGGGGAAAATGTTTACAATACCAATTTTCACAATATTAAATCAGCACCATAATATTGATTATTCTGTTTCATAGTATAATCCACAGTGAGCAGACTTAGTTTACTTTTTATTAGCAATTCCAATTATTAGCACAAATAAAAACATTTCTGAAGCAAACTATACCAGGAAAAATGCTCCTTTCGGCTTTTCTTGGTGGTTTAAAAATACAGGAATCAATATAGGAAAATCTTTCATAAAAATAGTACTCACCTATAAACTTGCTCCCTCATTCCACATATTTATTTCATGTGTGTATAATTTTTATCTGTCTGCTTCTTATAAGCCTGTTTCTCTTACTTACTTAATTTTGAGGTATTAGGGAAGACTTTTGTAGGAAATGGGAGGCAAGAAACAAAAGCCAATTTTATTAAGATGACGTTAATTTTAAAAATGTGCAAATCACTGAGCTTTACTTTCTGAACTTTGCGCTCTTCAATTATAGCTGGGTATTCTTATTACCCTACAATCTTTTAAAATGTAGGCCTTTTACTCTGTCTCATTTGCCCTCAAACCACTGCAGCCTCTCCCACTGACCCCTGGAAAGAAAGAACCCCAGTGACTGAGAGCGACCAAGAGGCACCCTGAAGGAGGAAAAGCCATTGAGGCATATAACCACCTCCACCACAGGAACGAGTAGAAGAAACTCGCCACAGCATCTGTATTTTTGCAAGGTGCAGGCTTCAAAGCCAGGAGTTCTTGCGTCAGACCCCGGACTCATCTCCAGGCCCAACCTTTATTCCAGCATCAACAGAAAAGGTCTCTGGGTTCCACCCTCCCTACCAGCAGGTGCCTCTATCACCGTGGATCACGTCTGCAGGAATCTGCATGCCCCTGGGTGTTAATAGTTCTCTTCTACGTGCACCACTGGGAGGGCTTAGAATTTCAAGGCATATACTGCCATGATAAGCAAATATTCTTCTGAATTTCCTAAAAGTGAAATTATAGAACTTAGGGATGGAAAGAAAGGCGTGGAAAATAAACTGCCAGCACAGAATACAACGTGACTTTCAAAAGAATTTTTTTTCTTTTTCTTTTTTTGCTATCACCTAGTTCAGGAGCAGAAGGGTTAGAAATTTTTAAAGGTCTCATATCCTACTTTCGCCATATAGTGACTTTAAAAATGAAAGTTTGGTAAATCACAGGAAAGCTAGCTGTAAATTATGAACACTTGACCATATGCCTTAATCACTGACTAGGTTTCCAAATGAATATACATGTCTTAAATCTGCTGAGAGTTAAATATTTTTAAGAAACCCTTAAGACTTCAACATGCTTGCCTTTTGAATAGTTCTCTCTGATAATAAGGCCATCTTGGGACATTCTTTATTGTTACAGTGACCATTAACAGGAATATATAGCTGCGCAGATAAGGTTCTGAAGCTATTTTAGGTCACAGATTTTCCATTCAGAAAGGCCACACCAGCTGCTGGAGCAGCAGGCTCTCACTGGAGCCCATATGCAGAGGGCTGGGTTGCCAGATCACATCAGAAAGCCAAGGAAGCAGGGTTGGAGGAGAACAATCCTTCACAGGGACATGGCCTCCCAGGACTCTTTCTTTGGCTTATGGATCTTCTTCCAGTATGCCAATAATTTCATTCAACCTCCATGTGGTCCAAGAGTGGCCATAGATTAGACAGCAAATTTCAACAAGATCTAAATACAATCATTGTTCCATCTTCTCAATCAAGAACTCCTGAGAAACTTTTCAATGTCAGCTTCATTGTGGCACAATGAGACATTTTCCTATCCTATTTAGAGTGTCAAGAAGCTATAGCACTCTCCTTAGTACAAATATGTGTTACCAATTAATAGATATTTCAAGTAATGAAGTTTAAATCAATGGCCTGAGCAGGGTCAGTATTTAGTCAGCTAAAATCTAATAAACAGGTTATATGGAAGGCATTTTAATGCATGCAATGTTCATGAACATAGATCACACTGTGCACATTACTCAATTCTCAAACAAGGTTGGTTTTGAGCAAGTTGAGAGCATTGAGGCTTAACAATCACAAGATATTCTCAAAACAAAAATTTCCCTTCTGGAGAGCTGGTGTTCCAATTACAGTGATAATCATGGATATATCACTGACATAAAAAACTTTTTTATAGGCTTGTTTCCCCCTCTTGAATGTAACTAACGCATGAAACAAGTTCAATTTTATCAGCTCCCTATAAAGACCTAGATTCCAAAGCTGCTTACAAAAATCTCACCCACTGAAATTATAGTACTGAGTAAGGTCTCTCAAATTCTAAACTCAGGTCAAATCTACACATCTTTTCCATTCAGAAATAAATATGTATTTGTCATAGCACATTAACAATGCATTTTTCTAAACACTTAAATTCTACGGTCTTAACTGTCTAGGCAAAGGTCATCTGCACCTGCCCTATCTTTGACACGTAAAGGCTTCATTTCTGTTTTGGTTCAGTCCATACATCGCTATCCAACTCATCTTTCTAAACAGAAACATCATTTGTACCAAACCTTCAATGGCTCCCCATCTCTACAGAATATCAAAATCAAAGTTCATAAATCACTTGAGCAGAAAAGACTGCAATTTGTTTAGCACTGACCTTTCAAAGCATCTCAGCACTTACGCACACCCTCACACAACAGAGTTTAATTTTCTGATGCACCAAACCGGGTCTTCATCTCCAATAAGTTGTGTGTACCTAAACCAATTATTCATTCTTTCACTGCCTGCTGCACACTGCTCTAAGAGTAATACACACAATAGCAAAAGACATAAATGTTTATGAAATCCTTTTAAAATCTCATTTACCATTGAAGAAGTACTAAACTACCATAGGCAAAGAAGTACTAAACTACAGTGGAGAAAATACCCATGCTCCATGATCAACTAATAAGTGCAGCTGGCTGGGCCTCTGTCCTTTTCCTCAGTGCTAGTTGACTCCCTTTCCCAAACCAAATCTGAGGTATCCTTATCCCCAATCCTTCCTGCCTTCACCAACAAAGGTGGCCCCAAAGTATGGACTTCTGCCTCTGCTTCTCCTTCCCACCTAAGTCTACTAATACAAACTCTATCAGGACTGTCTAATTTTTTCCTATTCTCTCTGATAAACTCACCTCTCCCCCACTAAATCCTCCCCATTGGCCAAAAAAATAACGTAACAATAACCAAACTCTTCAGTCTCCCATCCTTAGAAAGAAGGAGAAGAGGAGAGGAGGGAAGGGAGTTCCTGTAAGTTCTCACTTTGAAGATACAGCATTCCCTTGTCCATCTCAGCCACGTCTCAAGAGAAGACCCAGTGCCACCTGCTGCCACCATCCTGTTTTGTGTTCTCCTGTGTCCCTTTCCTCCTCCACCTACATCAATGGCACCCCCATTCGCTTGAGTCATTTCAGACTTCCCCAACCCTTCTTGTCTTTTCTTCCTTTGGAAGAAAAGGAGCCACAGGATGGCTCCATTCCTGTGACCTCTGATTCCAGCTGGAGTTGGTGTGCTCAGAGAAGGTTGGGGCAGTCTGACACCATGAAAGCTGTGGCCTGCCCTGGCTTCCACAATCCCCACCTCCCCTCCTGCCCCCCACCACCTACGTGCTCTGCATATTCTGGCCCTTCTGAGAGCCCTCTCTACTGTGCATTAACAGGACAGCCTCTCCCAGGCCCAGCCGGAGACCTCCCAACCTAGACCAAGACAGCTGATGGGGAGCTAGCATGAGAAGCACCATCAGCCGTGCGTGCTGCAGACATGCAGCAGGCACGAGGTCAAGACTCCACTTCCTGGGCATGTTTGGTACCGCAGCACACCAATGATGCCAAATGGCCCAACACTGGAGGGGTAGGGGACTGTCACATCTGACTCCACGGGACAGCACAGAAGCCACAAAGCCTGTTCCTATTCAACCTGAGGTGATCATTGGAAATGCCTGAAGGAGTTTGCTATGTAAAGGTAACTCTGTTTTTAGAACACACAAGCAAATAAAAAAGAATACCTTCTACCATGAAGCCAGTGCAGTGCTCTGAAACTGAGGACAAAGGAGCTGCAACACCCAGGATGTCACAGGATTTGGGACTAGACAGAGCCTGCAACACAGGCATGCTAAGCCCAGGAGAGAGGAACAACTGAAAAAAGGGGGTCTGAGGGCCTGGTCAGCCTGCAGAAGTGAAGGGTAGAGACAGGCCAGGACAAGTGACCAGCCATGTGCAAAGTAAGAAATGCCATTCTTTTGTGAGCAAATGGATCACACAATGTGAGAAAAGAATGAAAACAGGTACATTGAAGAATGTCCTGAACCTTTGAGAAGAATGTCATTTACAGTGTTCATTGTTCCACATGGTATCTCCAGCCACTGAAGACACAGAGGGTGGAGATGCTCACAGCCCTGCAGAGCGAGCATCACCTCCTGCCAGTGACAGTCACACCAGCAGCTCAGCAATCACTCTCAGGACAACTATCACCAATGAAGGGTAGTGAGAACTGCTTCACTTTAAAGCCTTACAGATTGCAAGTTTGTCATAGTAATTGCAAACAGAAATATTTTAAATCTAATGAACTTAGGTTAAAGTTCCAAAGCTCAGCACTGCACACAGTCAGTGCTGACAAGGAGCTTCACCATCTCAGGAGGACTGCATTGACCCACCACACAAACAAATAGTCTGTAACTAATTATCCATGGCTCAAAGAATGATCTAGTAATTTACAATTTCCACAATTCATAATATTCTCAGACTGTATGTCTGAGGATTCTTTTCTGTATTTCCAACTAAATATACAGTTACTTTTACATTCCTTACATTAGGAGATAAAATTACCTAGAACAGAAAGGCATCATTTTCTCCAAGTATTACACAGGCCCACTAGAAGATAAAGAAAAATGCTTTGACCTCATCTTTAACCAACTTTTCAAACAATCCTTTTCAGTGTTTCCACCTGCACCCCCCACTCCCAGAGTTGATCAGCTGGAAGTGCACAGGTCTCAGAGGATTCCGAGACAAATCATCACAATCCTGCGACGATCCGTGAGTCCCACGACCTTCGCTACAGCTGCAGAGCCATGCGTGGTGGCACTCCAACAGCACAAACATGGCCAACCAGAGACCTGCTGGAAGTTTTCTCCAGGACCCTGGCCTTCTGGAGAGAGCAGATCTGTGCTTCATGAAAACCAGAGCACAGAAACACACTCGTCCTGATTACCAAGACGTGGTAATTACAGAGAGTGGCGGCAATTCAAGTCTGCTTTCAGATCAACATTCACTTTAAAGTGTAAACCTGTTTTATTATTTTACTGAATAAACATCATTATTGGAATGTTAATGAGGAAGAAAGTCTGTGGCTTCTCCTCCTTTTCTAAGAGCCTTTACCCTGGCCTACTGCCCCGATGATGGGCCCACCTCCTTTACACAGAGGCACTCGGGGTCAACTCAGTCATGATTCTTCTAAGGCTTTAGAAAATGCACAAGAGATTACGAGGTACCGAGGAAAACAAACAATGGATTGTTACAGTACATACATTCTGGTGGAAGTCTGTTCTTTCTAAAAGCAAGTCTCTCAGTTTTCTTTCTGCTTTCTGCCAAACTAAACAGGACTCCGTAAACATACTGACGAACTGGCCTATAGAGCAGAGCGGCCGGAGGCAGGTCCTTGTTGGCTTCATCTTCAATAGAAACAGCAATTTTGATTTCACCCTTTGCATGGAAGAAAGCAGAATAACATTGCACATTTTTCATGTTGAATTTACAATACACTCACAGAAATATACTGTATTATCTCCAGTTAATGACATTGCAATTCCATTCCAAATCAACTGCTTAACAACTTGCCTAAATAAAGATGTTTAGGAAGAGTTCATTTGGCAGGCTGTGGCCAAAGCATATGCTCAAAGAATCAAAATAAAATCTACATCATTTTATGTTTAATCCAAAACCAAGAACAAAAGAAAACCATGTAGATGTTCCAAAGTCTTTGAAACAATCCAGACAGATAACATCAGACAAGAAACAGAATAGAAAAGACTGAGAACTCGCAACTTTTATTTAGAGAGTTGGGATGGTCACATGCAATATAATTGAAAATTTTCAATTACCTACATGCAAACTAAAGAACTGAGTATCCTGAAAATATAATGGTCAATTTTCTTTGCTAAGTTCTTCCATGGCAAATTACCACCTCGTGTGTTAGGCTTCTGCCATAGTGTGGCAGGTGCTCAAGAAATGTGTCTCAGTACAGTGGCTAGGACACGCATAGCCACTAGGGCAGAAACCAAAAGCACTCTACCTTTTTCATGTCCCAGGGCCAATACGGCAAGAACTGCATCTGACTCAAGAATGTGCTGCCAAGAGACAAATGACTGACTGTGGCCTTTGGCAGCTAAGATTGTTGCCAAAATTAATCTGTCTCAGGGATCTTACAGCATCAAGATATATCTCAAGATATCATGCAACAAATTTTATTTAATTATACTCAGAGCACAACAATGCATTTATGACCTCAATGTCTATGAAGTTCTTTGATATATATGCTTTAAATAATAATTTTGTAATATTTGCTGTTTCTTTCATTAACATAAGTTTAATTTAAAAACTGGTCTTTCCCCTTACCCTCCATACTTTCATATTCATTAATCCAGTAGCTACATGTGTTCTAACACTCTCATCTAGGGAATATTTATCTCAATAATATGATGCTTTGCAAATTCTCTTCATTACCGTAAAGATGCATCTCACTGTAAATGTCTTAGCCTGGGCAATTTAATACCAGAGCCATTCAGCTTATAGGATAAACTGAAAAAACTTAAGTAGCATTTTAAAATGTGAAAAGACAATTTTCTCAACCATGGTCATTTTATCAGTATTTGCCCTTGAAATTCATAAGAAATAAGAAAGCATGTTGGTACAACTTGCAACCCTCATATAGATCTAACCGACTATCCACGCATCAGATCCAGCAGTGTGGACATAACAGGTAGCTCCTGGGGACCTTACATTTCAAACAGCCCCACGAGGAATGAGTGTTGTTTCTTTACACCTTATTTTGAAAGATGTCTTCCCAAAACTTTGGTTCCTTAAACTTAGCAAAATGTTTTCCCCACAACAATTACTTTTCACTTACCCTTTATAATTTATGTTGAACCTGAAAAATAAAATGTTCACCTTACAACCATAATCTGAAAAGTGATACTATAAATGCATACCCATATCAAATAATAGATGAGATCTGGAGGCATTACAACTAAAAAATAAATTAAAGGATCTGAGCAAATAGTACTGGCTACATGTTTTCCATGTCCTTTAATTAATAAAAGTAAGCAATATTTGGATTAGTCAGTTAACAGTTGAAGTCCACTCCACCTCAGGAGTATTTGAGAACAGGAGTTCATTATTGCATTTATTGACTCCATTTTACAAACCACAGATGGGTTGTAGAGAATAGACAGAAAAGTCTGGTTATATATGGTTATATAGGTATTCATGTTAATAATACATGATAGCAATAAACCAGTTCTGCAGGATTAATCTAGTAACTGAGGTAACTTGTTAAATTGTGGGGCTAAGATTAGAAGTGCCAACATAAAGACTACAAATCACTGAGGAAATTTAAATACACATAGATACATTTGAGACACCAAGATTAAAAAATAATTGATGCCACACTATATGTATATATTTAAGCATACATTAAGACACTAATAAAGTGAAATTATGACACTGTATAAAATGATACTTTCATTTTCTGACTATGCGCATGTTAACAAAATGCTGTATTATATTTTTTGTTCTTAGCACTATTAAAACTGCACTCAATGAGGTCATGAACAAGTCAAAACACATGAAGCACTATGAGCCATTCAAAGGGGGAAACATTATTTTCTAAGCACAAATGATAAAGGAACCAGATATTGTATCTGACATCAGAACTAAACCTGACATTACAGCACAAATATGGTTTAAGAAAATTCTGAAATTGAAGTAAAAAGAATAAAATTACAAGTCATAAAATAATGTGATGCATTATTTCATTAGAAGTATAAAATATTCTATACTAAGTTGAAGGAAAAAAGTGAGACTTTTCACAAGTTATTTTAAAACTGTATTTACAGTTATAAATGTTCATCTTTCATTCAATGTTTAGAAAGGGGAAAGTGAACTTTGTTTCAAGTAGATTAGTAAGACAGAAAAATGGTTCAAAAAAGGACAAAAGGACAAAACACCCATAGGAATGGCCACTCATCAAATAACAGAAGCCACTCCAGGGCCCCTTTGATAATACCTTCGTCAGGACATGGAAGATGTAGGGGTACATCAGCCCCTTCTTGTGCCTGTGCTCGGCCACTCTCAGCACCTCAGGTGCGACGGGGGGCAGGGGAGGTGTAGTGATGTCCATGTGGTTCCTGGTGGGCATCGACAGGAGGCACGGGATTGGCTGGACAGTGCCCATCTGGCTTCCCTTGCCTTCGGCTAGTTGGCTTCCTGAAGAGGCAGTGGACGAGCCTTCTGCCTACAGTGCAGAGAGCAGAAGGGAGGAAAACGAGTGTATGTCATGTTTTCATTCATTTAAACTATGGTAGGTGCCTGTTCACCTGCCAGACACGGAGGGGACAAAGATGAGTCCTGTCTTAGAGAGACCAGATTTGGTGCCACCCTAAAGACAGAGGAAACAGAGAGCACTCTGATCCAGTCCTCTCCTTGAACAGCTTCCCACACTGAAACAGCATCAACATCTACTGTGCCACAGGAGAGCGGGCCTGTTGCTCCCTGCTGTTCTGTGTCACCCTGCAGTCCCTCTGCAGATACGGCAGGGTGCTGGGAGGCAGGAGCCTTGCTATCTTGTTTGGCTCTCACTTGTCCATCATCCATGTGGTCCATTCCTGTGTTTCTGTTTTCTCGAGACTTTGCCTAAGATCTCTATACAAACAGGAAAACTAACACTCCAAGAGGCTGTGCAGTCTGAACACAGTTACACAACCCTAACACATAGAAACGGAATTCTAATCCAGGGCTGACTCCATGCCACAGCTGGTACTTAAAGAACAAACAAAAACCCAAACTCAAGCATTCTCTGTAGTCATTATAAAGCCCTAAGTTAATTATACACAAGCAAAAATTAAACCAAAAGCCCCAAAAACCTGCTAAGCCACAGCATAATCCCATTAAAAACAATGTCTCAGATCTATGGATAATGACATAGAAAGAGGTCCATGATACACTGTTCGGTGAAAACACCCATTCTGTAACAACTAAGCCCCCCAAACATGGAGCGTATGGACATACACAGGAAAGAGTCTGGTCCCCAAATTATTACCACAGTGATGGACTGCTGCGAGGCAGTAGAACTAAGGAAAGGAAAAAGGAAGGAGACACTTTAGCAGTCTGAATTGTCTGAATAGTTGCCTAAGAGCAATGATTATTTGTATAATAAACTTTATCAGAATAATGTTGAAAATAAGAACTGCTTATTGATTGATTTAATGCCACCCTAAAGACATATACATTTTTCTGTTTTGAAACAAAGTATACTCTTTACAATGGTGTGTAATTAAGTCCTTAATTTTATTTTTTAAAACACAAAGTGCCAAAATTAGTCTTAAGAAGAATAACTCATAGATAATTCACTGGTGTTTTCTACACTTTCCATTCCATAAGAATACAGATGTAGAACAACTCAAAATGCTTTGGAAGGTGCTTTGAAAATAATATGTATCCACAAAGGATTTTTGTTGCTTATTTGCAGAACAATCATTTAATAGTACGACTTCTTTAGACAAACGTCTGATATTCAGGCAACCCTGCATATTAACCACCAAAACCTTCAGGCAGGAAACTGGCTCCTTCTTGGTAATCACATGTGGCAGACGTACATGGCTTTGCAAATTAAAAAGATATTTTTAGATATCACTATTAACAGGTAGAAGTAGAAGAAAAGCAGGGAGACAGGGCGTGGTGGCTCACGTCTGTAATCCCAGCACTTTGGGAGGCTGAGGAGGGCAGATCACTTGAGGTCAAGGGTTCGAGACTAGCCTGGCCATCATGGCGACACCCCGTCTCTACTAAAAATACAAAAATTAGCCAGGCATGGTAGTGCACGCCTATAATCTCAGCTACCAGGGAGGCTGAGCCAGGAGAATTGCTTGAACCCAGGGGGCAGAGGTTTCAGTGAGCTGAGATCACGCCACTGTACTCCAGCCTGGGTGACAGAGCAAGACTCCATCTCAAAAAAAAAAAAAAAAAAAATTAAATACAAAAATTTTTTTAAAAAGAAAAAGAAAAAAGGGGGGTGGGGGAGTTAAATTTAGCATCCCCAGTGCCTTTTCAGTGAATTTTCACAAAAACCTACAACAAATGTGGGCTCAGGAAGGTCCTAAGCACCTTGTCCAAGATGACGCAGTGAGCAAACAAGGAAATGCATCAGGTGCCTGCCATGCAGAAAGACTAGCCGGCTTGGGCATAGCTCTGAACTCTTCCTTTCCCGCTTATCCCCTTTGTAAAGGTTTACATGACCCAATTAAAAGAGAGAGAGATTATTTTTCACTATTTGATCACTAATACAGTGTGCTAATACAAAATGAGTCAGAACTCAAAAACTAAAAGGCATAGACTTTCTACCTTTGTTTGGTCTCCTGGGTCTCCTCGTGCCTGAGGCTCTGAGTGGCTTCCCGTCTTCTCCCAGCCAATCTTGTTCCCGCTGATATGGCTAAACATAAAATGAACATGATTACTGTCCAATCACTTTCACAAACCAGCTGACAATGATAAGAAGGGCCTCAGCTAAGTCTTCAGGCTCATAATAACAATACTTTTAAAATAAACACAACATCGAGAAATAACTCTATTATACTAATATTTCTTCCTGCTTCAAAAGGGTAGGTGATAACCACATACTATGGAAAAGAAACTATCGAACACCTAACTTAGAGGAGTCACCAGGCAGTTCAGAGATGGTCTGTGATTTGCTTAGCGCTACAGAGGATGCAGAGGAAACAAAGGCAAGCCTTGCCTTGGAGGATCTTTCCATCGTCACAGCAAGACAAAGATCAGCATTTAATTGGCAATTATGAGGTAGTAGAAGACTTAAATGTTATCTGGATCGAATACTACACATAAGTTATAAATAAATGTAAGGCGACAATACACCACACAGGGCACTCCAGCCTATTCATGTGGAGGGGGCATTAGAGCTAACACTGGAGGTGACTCGAACTGGAAAATCTGAAAGACAGGGAAGGTACACTCTAGGCAAAGCGAGATGGCACAAACTTGGTGGGTTCACAGAACAGGGAGTTCATGGGAACTTATTTGGAGGATGGCTTTATTTAACAAAGTAGTGAAAAAAAAGGGGGATAAGGAAAAAGAGATGAGAAGATCACAGAGCATCTCAAATTACAGAATGAGAGATAACTGTGCTGTTACCCATTAACAGTCTGGGAATACAATTTCGTGGGTTTAATGAGCATTTAAAAAAACTGAAACAGGACAGACCAGAATGCATGGTGTGAATAAGCATTATTTCCTAAAGTCTTTGTTCACTTGTAGTATATGGGTTTACCATAGTCCTCAGGCGAATGTGAAATGCACTGTCTACAGGTAGCAGAGGATGTGCAGGGGCTTGAGCAGGGCCAGCGGGATGCAGCACCACACTGGAACCTCAGTGTACAGTGTGACCCTGAGGCAGGGATGGCTGTGGTGCTCCATGCACTCACCCTTCGACTATAAGGTTCCATGCCCAAACTACCTTCTGAAAACCAGTGCTGGCCATAGGACATGCCAGCATGGGTCAACTGGCCTGCCTTTGTAACTGACTCACATGACAGATGGAGAGGTTTTAAGACCAGATAATTCTCCTATCTTCCAATCAACTTCATTGTAGTTCTGTCTTTTAAAAAAAAGGGGAAAAAAAAGCTGCAAAAAGATTCCGCTGTCACACAATGGACTGTCCAGCCAAGGATACTGCATGCACGCCATGAAAAGTTCGCCCACCCTGTTCAGGTTTCCCGGTCTTCATGGAGCTTGGAGAAACCACTGCTCATGCACAATCTCTGCCTGCAACTTAACAAAACTATAGGAAACCCCAGCAGTGGCTCAGACACGTCAAAAACCATTGCAGGCATCCGCAGAGTAGTGGTCTGTCCCACTGAGAAAGCAGCCACTGAGGGCACAATGTGAGCAGACAATGGATAGCGGCTCAGGAGGTGGATGAGCATGTGCTGATAGAGATGCATGAGTCAGCAAGCTGGGAGATGCAGGGGGCAAAAAATTACTAAATCCTGGCCTAGAAGTACATGGCAACATTGGCACAACTCTTGCTTATCTTCCATAGCATGTAAAGAACAATAAGTGTTATCAAACTGTTGTTAAGCTTAAAGGCTCATGTGGAATGCTTATTAACCACGCAGACCCACAAGCACCCATCCCCAGGGTATCTGTCCCTAGAGTGTCTGGGGCTCTTGGAGGGTAAGAGGATCTAGAGGATCATGCACCTAGGATGGTGGGGCAGGGGAGGCCAAGTGTTAGGAAAGTGCCAAGCAAGGAGGGGACACACCTGTCTACTAAAACTGGAGAGCCGAGGCACCATGCCAGCGCCACCTGAGATCACACAGACCCTACACTTGCAAGCCTTAGTGTTGTTCTATGTAGATTATCAATCTAAAAATAAATGTCATAATCTGGATGCCCATATAACCTTCTAACAATCATACTGTAAAATCTAAAATTCTGCCTGAAAAGCATCTTGACAAGAAACAGTTTTTGAGAAGGCCAATATATTTCAATAGGACAAATATATTACTTTACAATTAAAAAAAATAGAATATGACAAATGCCTTGCTTTGAAGAACAGATGGATAACATTTTAGAATACTTCTATATATATTTATGTTTCATTTTACACAACTAATAATACCTTAAACGGATACCTGGAACCATGTACGTAAACCAGACGTTTCACTGACTCACACTGCACTGAGACGTGCTGAGACAGGCACCGGCCACAGGGAAGTAGAGTCAGTGACCCGGGCACTGTGCAGGAAGCCTGTGGCGCTCTCACAATCTCATCCCCACCTCCACACTATAAATCTCTAATGATAAAATGATAAAATCCAGGCTCAGAGAGAAGGAATCTACCCACAGTCACAAATACGGTAGCTGGATTCAAACCCAGACCCTTATTTCAAACTATTGGCACCTGCTACCACAGCAGAGCCGAGCCGAGGCTACAGACAGTTTCACACATATGTGAGAATGCAGCACACAAGCAACAGAAAGGGTGACTCTGGCAAGTCAGCTTGGCGGCTGGGGAAGCCCAGCACTATAGGATGGGGTATTCAGAGGCTGTCAGAGAGGTGTGCCAAGGCCTCACTTCACTAGGAACGTTTGGAGCTTCTTCCGTATGAAAGCCTGGAAAGATAGCAAACTGTTCTAGTCACTGAATGATTTTTTTTTTACATCTTTCAGCAGGTTGGTGAGGCTAGGATGGAAATGTATTGGTGTTCATTTACACCAAGTATACCAGGGTATGACGTGTCACTCATGTTCCTGATTGTCAGGGGTGTAGAGTTTTCCTTTATGGAGGAGAAAAGAAAGAGAACGTTAAGTAAAAGCTGACTTCTGTGTCAACAGGAAAGAGCAAAGGCAAATAAACCAAAATGGAAGAAAATAAATCATTAAATTTAGAAAAGAAAAGATCAAATTCACAGCAGAACTATCTGGCATGGGTAAATTTTTCATTTCTATCTGCTCCCCAACTCAACAGGGCTGAGAACAGACAGCCAGGAGGGTCTCTGATAGTGTAACAAAGAGGGCCTGGGCCCTGCTGGTGCAGGGCAACAGAAGGCCTCAGCCTGGCTGGACAGATGCTCAGAGTTCTCCTGCACGGCCTGGCCCTGCCAAGTGCTATCTCCCTACAGAAGCACCAGTATCTGGGTGCCCTGACCAGGGAAGCTACAAGAGTCACAGAGACAGACACCTAATAGGTCTAGTCTCCTCATGCTCTAGTTAAGCTAACATCACACATTCAGGTTCCTTCACATAATGGGTGAGCTTAAAATGTCAGGAACACAGAAAGCGGCAGTCAGATGATGGCTCAAACTTCTTTCACAGCCTTGTCGGGACTTCTCGCTGTCATCAGAAGACTGTGTGACCAAGAAGCCCCAACTGGTCACGGAGCTATCCCCTTGCACCCCACAAGTGAGGGTTCAGAGACACCTAACTGTGTCAACACGTTTGTCTTAAGATCAATACGAAATGTCTACACAGATTAGTGGATGGCTAGAACACAACGTAATGATATAGATCACGATTAATTTTTGCCAACATATAAAATTCAGAATCACTTTTATGAGAAGATATTAGAAATGGTACCATGTGTCAAAACATAAATATAAAGTGGATATCTGTCTGGAACAAGAGCATAACAATCTGAAAGAAAAACCTACAGTTACACTAAAGTCATTCCCTCAGCCCCAGGCCTACCTACCCATGCCTCAGGATCCTGGAGCAGAGCACGATGGAATTCTCTTTGTGAAACACAAAGTTTTTTTGCAAGTAGAGTTGGAAAGGCCTTAAAGGACAAGAAAAACATTCAACACCATCTTCAAGCAAAAGAGGCACATCAGGCACAAACTTCCTGGGATACCAGATCAAAGGGAGCCAAATAAAATTCTTTTAGCTATTTTACATTAAAAACCACATCAGTGTTCTGATTTTCTAGCATACTAAGAGTTAATTTTTAAAAAGTAGTGATAGCTACCATTCATTGAGCTTTTTCATCAGCTAATTTAATACACAAACAACTCAGCAAACCTGTCACGCACATTTGAATGCTCCGAGGTTCTGCGAGCTTCAGGTCACAACATCACCTAGAAATACCAACCAAGAGACTCTGAGCAAACCGGTTCCTGCCAACAGCTAGGTCTCAGTGCTGCTCACAGAGCATGCTAACACCAAACAGCCTGCCTTCCTGTGGTTCATCTTTCACAGTCCAGATTTGGTCCAGGGAGTACATGTCATTAGCAAAAATTAACAGGGGAGGGGAATACAAGACTTATGCAAAAGATGCCTCCATAACACTACATGTCAAAATAAATAATAAATGTGGAGACGTCCCGTTCCACAGGGCTTTCTCTCCTAAGATACATACATAAGTTCTCAAGAAAATGAAACCCATTTATACAAACAAGGTCACAAGGTGGAAAAAAACTCAGTCTTCTCTCTCAATAAGGACTTTTACATATCCATTTAAAAATGTCAGTAATTTTATGCAAAAATATTAAAGCAATAAAGTGGATGTATACAGATCTTATTAAATATTAGGTATTAAGTACATGTACATATTAATACTTACATGCACAAATAAGAATACATAGTTACATAAGTATATTAAGTATAAAAGATGGAAGAAAAGGAAAAAGGGCAAGTTACTCTCCCTAAGATAGGACCTAGTTATTGTAAAAATCTTATTTTAGCAGATGCAGAGGAAAATAAGGTGCTTGAATATTCACCAATCTTTCAAATATAATTACCTCTCTAGAAGTAGGATCATGGGGAATTCTCTATACTGTATTGTCCAGTGTTTGAATTCTATATAACTTTGTATCAAGATGATAATTAGAAAAAAGATATAAAACAAAGAATTAAAAATTGTAATACAGCAACCTCAGATTTGATTCAGATTCTGCAAGTCCAAATGAATTTATGAAAATAACATAAAATAAACACCTCCACAAGGATTCAATTGTAATTTTTGTTTTGTTTTGTTTTTTAAACAGGATCTCACTCCGTTGCCCAGGCTGGAGTACAGTGGCACAATCTCAGCTCATTGCAACCTCCACCTCCCAGGTTCAAGCAATTCTCCTACCTCAGCCTCCCAAGTAGCTGGGACTACAAGCAAACACCACCACGTCCAGCTAATTTTTGTATTTTTTGGTAGAGAAAGGGTTTCACCATGTTGGTCTTGAACTTCTGACCTCAAGTGATCTGCCTGCCTCAGCTTCCCAAAGTGCTGAAATTACAGGCATGAGCCATTGCACCCGGCCTCAACTGTAATTCTTAATTCAACTGAAACAAGATTACAAACATCTGACAGGCACCAGGAAGGGAAAAAAGACAAGAATGTCACTTTAATTTTTAAAATTTAAACAAGAATAAAGCAAGTGTATGCTGGTACTGCTCTACTGTTCTAACAAAGGAACTGGAGGAGACATTACTTAGAAAGCCACACATTTCATTCCTTTTCTTTCTTTCCTTTTTTTTTTTTTTTTTTTAAAGAGACAGGGACTCATTCTGTTGCCCGGCTGGACTGCAGTGGTGCCATCATGGCTCACTACAGCCTCGAACTCCTGGGCTCAAGTGATCCTGCCGTCTTAGCCACCCAGGTTGCTGGACCCACAGGCACATGCCACCATGTCTGGCTAATTTTTAAATTATATGTTGCCCAGGCTGGCTTCATGCAATCCCCCTGCCTCAGCCTCTCAAAGTGTGGGGATTAAAGCATGAGCCACCACATGTGGCCCCTTTTCCTTATTTTATTGCCAAACTGTTTTAGGCCTAGAATAACTGCCAGTTCTGATCACCACCCAAGCACCAGCCTATTTTCTTCCAAGGGACATGCTAGAAAGAGAGTGTTGTGTCTCTGCAAAGTAGTCAATTAAACTCAGAACTGAGCTTCCAACAGGTTCACCTTCAATTTTTTTGGAAAAAGACGTCGGGCAGGCACAACTATGTGGCAAGAAGTCTTCTCATATTCTAAGAACTCCTCCTCTAACAGATTTTCCAAAACTTCTAAAGAGAAATTTGTATTTCAAAAGAGTAACATAGCCCATCACGTCCATTCCAACAGCACAGGAGAACTGTACAGTACAAAGACACTGAACAACTCATCCAACTAAAGAAACTAAAATGCTGAATAAGATATTAAAGAAATACAACGAAAAGAAGAGATAAAGTTCAGGGCTGCCAAGCGCACCCAGATGAAGGCTGCCCTACTGCCCCTGAGGACTGGCTGAGAGCATTTCCTGATCTGCTGCCATCTGTGTGGATGCCTCCCCATGAACTTGGGGTTACAAGAGCATATTTTCTGTCGTGTGTATGAGGCTCCTGTGCAATGAACCGTGATGACAGCATGGGGGCACACACATCTGTTCCACCAATGTTGCTGCAATGCACACCACACACCCACCTTCCTACAGGCACAGAGCAAATCTCCACAAAGAGCACCCGCATGCACGCAGCTCTGAGAAGTCCACAAGTCATGACAACATTCAGCAATGCTCAATGGCGACAGCCAGGACCCAATAACTCCACCCATAACCGCCCACCACATTTTATTTTTAAAAATAAATGTTTGACAATTTTATAGGCTTTTGTAAAAGGTATCTTATGGTCTAAGTTGTAGAATTTTGATATTCTTAGTGAGGGTGAACAACTTTTTATGTTTCTTGATGGCTGCTTCCCTTGTGAATTCCATGCTTATACCTTTAAGAGATGAGATGAGATCTCACTACATTGCCCAGGAGAGAGCGCATTGGCCATTCACAGGTATGATCATAGCTCACTGCAGCCTCAACCTCCTGGGCTCAAGTGATCCTCCCACCTCAGCCTCCCGAGTAGCTGGGACTACAGGTGTACAGTACCATACCCAGCACGTTTGTATCTTTTTCCATTTAAAACAGTTGCCGTCGGCTGCACACAGTGGCTCATGCCTGTAATCCCAGCACTTTCGGCAGAGGTAGGAGGATTGCTTGAGGCCAGGAGTTTGAAACCAGCCTGGGCAATACAGCGGTACCCCATAACTACAAATAATACAGGTTAGCTGGGTGTGGTGGAACATGTCTTTCGTCTCAGGCGGAACATGCTAAGGTGTGAGGATCACCTGAGCCCAGGAGTTTGAGGCTGCAGTGAGTTATGATGGTCCCACTGCACTCCAGCCTAGGTGAAACAGCAAGACCCTGTCCCTAAAAAAATAATAATTTTAGAAAACCACTTACCTTTTTAATTCATAGGAAGCTTCTTTCTTTTTTTGTTGTCTCTTTTTTTATGTAACAATCCCCATCACCCATCACTACCACCCTTTAAAAGAGTGCCACTGATTCATTGTTGGGGAAACTAGGCCATTTATTTTGCAGGGTGTCCCACATTATTCCTTCCTTGTGGTATCACTGAACATACACTACAGAAGACAGGAGAAGTTAGGTCTGGACAATGAAAGGCAGAGTGTAGCAGGTGGGGGCACACCTTGCTATGCATCTAGAAGGCCAATCGCCTCCGCTATTTTACAGTCTAGAAATTATAAATGTTTCTGGCCAGGCATGGTGGGTCACGCCTGTAATCCCAGCACTTTGGGAGGCCGAGGTGGGGGGATCACCTGAGGTCAGGAGTTTGAGAACAGCCTGGCCAACATGGTGAAACCTCATCTCTACTAAAAATACAAAAAATTAGCTGGGCATGGTAGTAGGCAACTGTAATCCTAGCTAGTCGGGAGGCTGAGGCAGGAGAATCGCTTGAACCTGGGAGGCAGAGGTTGCAGTTAGCCGAGATCATGCAATTGCACTCCAGCCTGGCCAACAAGAGTAAAATTCCATCTCAAAAAAATTTAAAAATACATACATATATATAAACATTTCTACCATCAATATATTTTAAGACCAGAGTTCTGGAGTTCAACTGTTTCCACCAGCTGAATGGTCTGACTGTCCGGAGACCCACTGCCCCGAGGGCAAATGGCATCAAGGTGTGAGTAAACTCACCTCCAAAGAAACACCAGGGTCTCTCCAGCCTAAGGTCATGCTAAGCACACTCTGGATCAGGAGCGTCTAACCTTTTGGCATCCCTGGGCCACACTGGAAGAAGAAGAATTGTCTTGGGCCCCATATAAAATAGACTAACAATAGCTAATGAGCTTTAAAAAAAAAAATCAGAAAAAAAATCTCAATGTTTTAAGGAAGTTTATGAATTTGTGTTGGGCCTCCATCCTGTGCTGCGTGCAGCCCGTGGGCCACGGGATGAACAAGTTTGCTCTAGATGTTTCCCGTGGCACTTAGAACACATCCAGCTGTGCACGGCCCAGCCCTGCTGGTCCTCACACCACAGGCCATCAGCTGGCTCGCTTCTTTCTCCCAGTTTTCCTGCCCTCCTTTGCTCTGGTGCTCCCAGTTCCCCGCTCCTCACTCTCGGCACGTCTTCTTCACGCACTCGTCAGGGCTTCTATGTTCACTGCTTACATACTCTCCTCCAGAATGCAAGCTCTGCACACAGACCTCATCACTCCTGTCCTCTGCCCTGTTCACTGGTAAATAAATGCCCAAGTATTTCTTGCTAAGAGAATGAATAATTTCTGTTCCCTTAGGGCCATCCTGAAAAAGCAACATAGGTCCCGGGGTCCTCATTCAATTCTAAACCAAAGGTTAAAAAAGTAGTGACTTTTTTAACCTAAACTATAAAAGCAATTCTTTGTTCTCTTATGCACAGCCTAAGGGGCACATTATACACTGCAGATACAACCAATTCAACACACTAGAACCCTTGCTGAAAATCATGAACACTGTCTCTACTTGGCACATGCGTCATACTCCTGCACCTGCCACAAGCAAAGGATGCCCGTGATCAAGGGTTTCACCCCAAGTTAAATGCTAGTTTCTGACCCCAAAGCCTTCAGGAACAAGCACCCTTGTCTCCTCTGCCTTCATTCATCTCAAGTCTAACATGTCTGTCTCTTCCTTATTATAGGGTGTACCCTGCATTCCTCATGGCACTTCATACCACAAGGATGGCAAAACACAAGACTCCGAGCAGGTCAAATTCCAGTGGCAGAAACAAGATGCATCTCCAGAAAACAGTAAAGATGCCATACCAGGGATAAAGACAATAAGCACTTGGAGAGGTCAGATGCCCAGAGCTCCAAAAAGCTGACCAGAACCTTCACAGACAGGTAGGAAGTGCATACCCAGAAAAGACAGGACATGCTCAGGCAGTCCTACTCACTCCAAGTTCAGCTCATCCTAACAAAGACAACTTGCCAAATTAGATGGGCAACTCACATTCTTCTCAATCCCTCCCCACCGGAGGAACAAGCACCTCAACTGAAACATGCCCCAGTCACCACCCACGTCCCCAAGTCAGCACCTTGACCTGGTTTCCACATCTCCATCACTAGCATGGAACTCTTGTTGGGGTCATAAAGCTTACTTCTTTTGCTTTTTGTCTTACTTCTTACCAATGTTTCATAGTTTAGAAAGAACATTTCTTACTAAGACAAAAACTGTATTGTACAGACACTTGGACCTTGCTGACATGAGTCACGTTTTACAACAAAATGCACATGCCTTAGAAATCTGGTACATAAGGGCTTCCAAGACCATCAAGCAGTTGTTCTCAAACTTCAGTGTGCTAAAGACTGACTGAGGTGCTTATTTAAAATGCAAATTTGGGGGCCCCAACCAGAGATTCTGATTCAATGGGTACTCAATATATTATCTTGCTAGAGGTTAATTTAAAAGTTTGAATATTCAATTGCAACTCTTTACTTCATTTTAGAGTCTTGGCATTGCATATACAGCAAATAAACATTTATTAATTTTATACTTCTCTGCACATACAGCAAATCAACATTTATTAATGTTATACTTCTCTACTATAAACAGGGTATGCATCCCTGGATGGCAGAGAGTCCTTCAGTAAGCTCTGCCCTGGGTCAACAGACATTTATTCCCATTTCACAGATGGACAGAGGACAGAGAGGAAAAGATCATCTGCTTCAGGTGACACACAAGGTAAGAACTGGCATGGAAACTGACACCTATGTCTCTTACATTTCCTACATCAGAAACAGATGTAACATCAACCAGCCCTGGTTATCTGCGCTGTAGAGTTCACACCAAGGAAAAGGAGACACTGACTTAAAGGAAAGAAATATTCTCTCCCTGTTTTTTTTGTTTTAAACATAAGACAATTTAAAGAAAGGGAGGAGTGCAAATTAAAGATTTCCTCGATCAAATTTTAACCAACTATGTATTTGTGAACCCATTTATTCAGGGACACACAGTGTTTAAAATACTCCTCTAAGGAAACAATTCCAGCCTGGGTCTAGGCAGCTTTCTAGGGTTTTGCTTGGGCAAACAGTGTTATTTCCAAATTGTCCTGTAACCTGCTGAGTTTAGGAGAAGGAGAGGAAATTCAGAGCTCCCTTGATCCAGGAGCCAGAAGATTAATGTTTCGGGGGTCGGCAGGGGGTTGCTGTGACGGGTGTGAGTGGCACCACACCGGACAAATGCCCCCATGTTTTGGTCATCACACAAACCAGTTCTTGTCAAATTCCTCCCCAGAAAGTTTCCTGTGGCTCCAGGCCATGGGGCTGGGATGGTGCAGATTTTAAATCATGGAAACTTCAAGAACATACCTACTCTTCCTCTCTCCTCTCTGTCCAAGGAGCCCCCATCTGAGTACAGACTGACCATCACCCACCTGCAATAAACTACATCTCTGAGCAAAACACCAGCTGGGCTGGCAGGCCAGAAGGCAGCTTCCCCAGGTCACTACCCGCCAGGAAGCACCCAGCGACCCACGCACCACTCACTTTGTCGCCCCTCCGCTGCCCTCGTCGTTGTCAGAAGATGACGATGTAGAAGAGCCAGGGAAGTAGGCGGAATCCACGTGGTTGGGGCTGCCGCTCTGGGCCGGGTTGATGGGCGAGGACCGCTCATACAGCGGCGTGTGCTTCCCTTCGTGAGGAATGTTGCTGTAGCTGTTCTGCTCCGTCAGATTCTTCCCGCTCGTGTCCAAAGTGAGAGGTGCTGGCTCAGAGAGGCTGTACGGGTATGGACCCTGGCCCGGGGCGCCCCCTGGGCTGGGCACCTGTGGGGCCTGAAGTGAAGGGCACACGTCATGCACACGTGGCCAGCAGGACCCGACTCAGGCCCAGGCTGACGTTTCCTGGCTCATTTTTATTTCAACAAACACTGGCATCTATTTCACATATCAATTCAAGAGGTTAGGAACTTATTTTAGCATTTGTTGAAATTCAATGCACGCACCCTGTCTGAGACCCGCCACCCGACCCAACGCAGGGAAGGCCTTACCACGGGCTTTGCTTGCAGAGAGGTCTGCGGAATGTTGAGCATCTGAGGAGGAACATGCGGCGGCACCATCCCAGGCATTCCAAACGGACCGGGTCTGGCTGCTTCACCAACACAGAAAGAAAAGAATCACACAGCTGTGAACAGAATGCGTTTTCCAGGGCATCCTGGGGGCCAGCCCATGGCGCCAGGGATCTCACCCTCACCTGGCTCAGACATCGACACCACCATGGGTCCCACTTCTCAGAAATCATTACGAATTGCCATTTCACAGTAAGGAAAACTTAATTTTATGATGCTCGATTTGATGGACTCGGGCTGGGATTCTAACTTTCCAGATTTCTCAGTGAACTTGCCATAGTGGTTCTGCTCTCGTGCACTTCCTGAGGCCTCGGCTGTCCCTCTGCCTGCAACTTGGTGGGGATTCTCTGTAACTCAGTCTCCCTGCTCAGGGCTGCTCCTAGCCTGAGGTCTCCGTGAAACCAGAAGCCCTGGCAGGCATGAAAGGAACAAAGTCGGACCGAACAGTTTCCTTTACTTTTGTCAAGCAAGAAGACTTTTCTATTTAAAGTACATTGCAACTACCATTAGGTTCTCAGCTAACTAGTGAGTTTTTAAATATAAAAGGAATTGCTTTTCATTGTTCAGCAATTAGGTTACACATTTTAACACATATACAGGATGAGTAATTTGTGATTCTGTGTTCTCTTAAAACATAATTTCATAAACCTGCCTGATGTGTGCTGCTATGTGCTAGTCATCATTCCCACGCTACCCTGCAAAAATGAAGAAATCTGTGAGAGGACTGAAAGCCACATAGAGGAATGGCTGAAGCAGGACAGCAGGACATGGAACCAGGCCAGCCTGAAGCTGGGACAGAAGGCAGGGGCTGGAAGCCTCCACACTCAACCTCTGGCCTCGCACGGTCTAACTAAGCACAGGAAGAGAGCTCAGGGGCTCTCTGAAGCTCATTCACTCATACAGAAGTGAATGAGTGAGTAGATGGTGCCCATAAAGGGCTGTTCCAGAGACAGCACAAGACCCGCAGTAACAAGGACCGACTGGGGCCCAAATGATATGCAGGAAGCAGGAGGACATGGGACGTGGACCTCTAGGAGCTGCACTCCCTCTCAGAACACTTAGGTGCTGAGGGCCTATGATGTGTCAAGCTGAGGACTGGGCCTGGGGATGAAAGGAGCCCTGAGGCGGTTTAAGTAAGATGCACACTGCTGAAGACACAGAGAAAATAGAAAACCTGTGTGAGACACAACAGATCCACCAGGGGCTTGCACGGCTGCAACATCTCTTCCTTGGGTTTGTTTTAAATGTGGAAGAAAACCAAGCCCAGAGCTTGCTGACTCCAATTTCCCTCTTTAAGCAGTAGATATGCTTCTACAACCTCTTCATCTGAACACCAGGTGTTATGGTTAGGCTGCACATCCCCACCCAAATCTCATCTTGAATTATAATCCCCATAATCCCCACGTGTCTAGGCAGAGAGACTAGGTGGAGGTAATTGGATCATAGGGGCAGTTTCTCCCATGTTCTTCTAATAATAGTGAATGAGTTCTCACAAGATCTGATGGTTGTATAAGGGGCTCTTCCCCCTTCACTCAGCACTTCTTACCGCTGCCTTGTTAAGAAGGTGCCTTGCTTCCCCTTCAACTTCTGCCATGATGCTAAGTTTCCTGAGGCCTCCCCAGCCATGCTGAACTGTGAGTCAATTAAACCTCTTTCCTTCATAAATTATCCAGTCTCAGGCAGTTCTTTATAGCAGTATGAAATCAGAGGAAAACACCAGGCAAGGGGAACACAACCCAAGAACCACCACCTCTCACACTGCCTACTGCCAATATAGGTAAGGACAGAAACATTCCCCAAACCTTCACTCTCGTTCTCTGAAAAGCAAATGTCCATGGCTGCATTCGCAAGAGGCTCCCTAAGCCAACACTGGGCGTGGTGAGACCAGGAGTGCAAACGCTGTCCTTGGTCCGGCCTCCTGAGAGCCAAGCATGGTCAACAGACGCTGGGAGTGAAGCACAGATCATTGTTGACTCCCCCCAGAGAACGACCAGGAATCTTACAGACTACAATTTGTCTGAGGTTCCTGCCTTCCAAGGGCCTTCAGCTCGCAAGCTTTAAACACCATAGCCCTTTGATCCTGGCTCGCATCAAGAAAAAACCTTGGCAGAGCTTCCACCTTTGTACCAAACAAAAACAACTGCAGTATGAGAAGCTGGGAATAATGAGACTGGCATGTGTGTAGTCACAGACACCTCACACTTGCATGCAACACGCACATAGACACACGTGCACGCAACACATTCCTAACTGACCGATAAGTCCACAAGTCCGTGCCTCTAAGGGATGTGTGTGCATGATCAAGTGGTCACTCACACACAGGCGTAGATACACACAGAAGTGCACACAAACACACCCCACAAGTGCACGCATGGCGCACACACATGCATGGCACAGACAATACAAGGAGCTGTTCCTAAAACAGTATGATGGCTAGATCTGCACCTCCACGTGTGCGATCAAAGTCGCTATTATTTTAAAAAACTGTTCACAGGTGATTCTGATAGGCAGGTTTGGTCCAAAGAATATTATAAAATCTATTCAAGCTCTAACCATATAATTTAAATCAATGTAAAATGTCTAGTGTATAATATCTTGTGGCTGACCTCACTTACCTAACTTTGGAATAATACAAATCTAAGGCTAGACTCATGTAGCACCCGCATTCAAGTGAAGATGATCATTTTTGTTTTTTGATTTTTGGCCATTTCATCCTAAAACCTTCCTTGAAAGCACAAACTTTCCTTTAAAGCAAACAAACAAACTACATTACAGCATAAAACCAAAGAATTCCAAGGAAAGAATATTTTCTAAAATCACATTCCAATCACTGACCTCAAATAATCCTCTGTGAATCCACAGAGCAAGTCACTATTCTATTAAAGCAGTCCAATAAGTGAATTGATTTGTATGCATTTTCTGAAGGCTGCAGAAGTGCCTCCTAACCCAGGGGCTGCCTCTGCGGATTCAGGCCTTCATCTATATCGGTTCTTGTTCTCCATGCCCAAGTGCAGCTGAGCAGAACCACTGTGTGTCCTCTCTACAAGAGGCATCTTTCTCAGAAGGGACACGGGGCTCCAGAGTAGAGATCACACCACCAGTTTCTCACTCTTTGCCTTTCACACTTACTAGAGAGGTGGGCTTTCGGTAAAAAAAAATATGCAGACTGAAGAAAAGAAGCAAAAGAAGAAAAAAAGGCCAAAAAAGTTTACTATATTTCAAAATATTTCATAACTTTAAAAATAGTTTTTAAATAGTGAGAAGTTCTTTCAGAATGAAAAGAGACATGCACTGCAATCCCTCGGCTGTATGATCTTGACTTCTAACAGCTCAGTTACCTACTTCCTCAAAGGACTCACTTACGCCTATATGCAGCTGTGTGGCTTTTGCTCTGAATTAAAATACGGTAAAATTCTTTAAAGAAATGGTGTTAAACTGGAACCTCTTCTTAGAACTACAGTCGGCCTTACCCCAGTCCCCATTCCTAGCCCAACCTAACAAATGTTCCTCTATTACTTGGCATATGATCCTGAAATGTTAAACAAAACAAAGAGTAACAAAGTTAAGTCTTAAAAAACAAAAAACAAAACAAAACAAAAAACTGGCCTGGCTCAGTGGCTCATGCCTGTAATCCCACCACTTTGGGAGGCCAAGGCAGGCGAATCACTTGAGGTCAGGAGTTCAAGATCAGCCTGACCAACATGGCGAAAGCCCGTTCTACTAAAAATAAAAAAATTAGCCAGGCATGGTGGCAGGCGCCTATAACCCCAGCTACTCGGGAGGCAGAGGCTGAAAATCGCTTGAACCCTGGAGGCAGAGGCTGTAGTCAGCAGAGATCGTGCCACTGCACTCTGGCCTGGGTGACAGAGTGAGACTCCATCTCATAAATAAATAAATAAACAGGCAGACATTGTATGATTTTCAAGTATCACCCAAAAAATATAGCTTTGAAGATGTCGAGTCCAAGATTAAACAAATCAATATAATCCCTACCACCTTTAATTTTCATCCCTTGCAAACATAGACAAGGCAAAACATTCCAACCATTTTAAGCATGTGCAAACAGACATGTTTACTAAATCTCAATAGTCTACAGAAGATAAAAAGGTATAGAAAGGAAACTGTCATGTGACCTGTTCCTGTTACACTACAGATCCAGTGTCCAGAGAGGCAGGGTGGGGCCTTGGAGCACAGTGGGAGGGCGCGGCGTCTGGCCATCCTGTAGGGAGAGGAGGCCCCACAGAGCCGGTCAGGCTGGCCAAGCCTGGACTGAGACCAGGTGCAATGTCAGTGCCCAGGGAGGCAAAGGATGGAGGAGCAACTCCCAAGAGCTAAGAGCCTGGGAGCAGCTGATGCCGGCCCAAAGCCTGCGGTGTTGGCCAGACCCCAAGGGAAGAGCCAGAGGCCGGCGCCCAGAAGAGGAGGCCTGGTGACAGAAGGAGGCAAAACCTGAGGCATGATCAGCTTGAAGAAGGCTAAGTACAAGGCCCATGAGAGTAAGATTATGAACTCAGTGAACAGGCACGTCCTGCGTGGCACGTGAAAGAATTCGGAACAGCGGGAAAAATTAAACCACGGAAGCAAATTTCAAGTCAACAGAAACAAGAACTTTCTAAGAACGAGAGCAGTTCAACAATGAAAAGGGTTGCTTTACTGACTGCTGGACTGCTCATACAAGAACATTCTACAGCAGGGAGCTGGGCTGAACTTCTATAAACATTCCTCACTCCCCAAATCCTTTCCATCCCTGAATGTGGATAGTGAGAGGGTAGACATCACGAGATACGGCATCATTCGAATCTACCCAGTGCCCCAGTCTCAAGTAGCAAGTTTTATCTAAATGTATTCAGTTCCTGGGTTTAATTAATCAGTTTGAACAGAATACTTGTACTGACTGAGCAAAGTTCAAGAAGGCAGAATAGGAACATTACATCTCATCAAGGCTGGTTACGGTGGCTCATGACTACAATCCCGACACTGGGGGCTGAGGCAGTTCAGACCAGGCCAGGCAACACATCAAGACTGTTTCTACACACACTCATAA
The DNA here is from genome assembly GCF_029289425.2 of Pan paniscus. Lineage (NCBI taxonomy): Eukaryota > Metazoa > Chordata > Mammalia > Primates > Hominidae > Pan > Pan paniscus. The sequence continues at coordinate 45,917,104 of NC_073260.2, forward strand.
AAGCAACACAAAAACAAACAAACAAAAATCCCAAATCCCATTTAGCCACTGAAATGTGTTTTATAAGTCTATGATGAAATAAGATAAATTAGTTTCTGTCCATTTGTGGATTTTGGAAAAGCACAACCTAAAAGAAAACTCTACCAGGTCGCTACTTTGAAGTCACTGGTAAACTGAACTGACATTCCTCATTTGTAACCAAATATTGAAATGCCATTAACAAATACAACATTAATAAACCTAAATGCATCCACTTTGGGAAGACACACACTGCAGTCTTTTAAATCAGACAATAGCTCAAAGGAGGGTGTAGGTTCTTCCAAAACATTCGATTTTTAAGTTCAAAATAAAAATGACCTTCCAAAACGGCCACACGATCAGGCAGCCTGTGTCACTTCCTACTTCACACTACCACAAACTCACTGAAAATGGAGCGAAAGGTCGCAGAGCAGACGCTGAAAGCAAAGCCCCCAGCACCAGCAGGAGAATCCAATTTTCTACTTGGGAATTCTGGACCAGAAGGGCAAGATGAGTGGCCGTTCTACTCAATGGGAGTAATGCCCTGACTTCCCTCTGGTGCCCTTTATTCTGTCAGCCTCCGGGGCTTAACATCAACGTCATCTGCATTAGCTTTAAAGATAAAAACTCATCAAGATGAACTAGGACTCATCTCAAAAAGACCAAGTGCAGAACAGCAAGCACGACACAGCATTTAATTTAAAATTAATGTATTAATTATTCCATATGAGGTGAGAAAACATAAAAACATGTTCAAGGGGGCTGTACATGACTTTTAGAAAAGCCTGAAGCATCTCTTTTTTATTAAAAGACTGATCTGAAGCACAGGTTGCCATTTGTATAACCTGAAGTAGGTACGCCACCACTCATTCTACTGTTTCTTCTATTTTTTTGTTAACAGTTTTTCATCACAACAACAACAAAACTTTAGTAAAAATCTAAGAAAGGGCAAGTCTAGTAAGCAAAGCTACAGGACAAAGTGAGGATTTAATATAACATTTTTAAGGAATATCAAATTTTTAAGGTTATTAGTAAAATACTGCAATAGTATAATATTGAATACCTCATGAAAATAAAATTTTTAAAAAAATCATTATAGTAGCAAAAAACTAAACACGTTCTTGACAACGACATCAGAGACATGGCTAAATTATATGGCACCTCCACATTGCAGAGTACCAGACCATCTCTGGAGAAAATAAGAAAGTCATCACCAGCTTCTATAATGGGCCCCACTTACGGGTCATAGCCCCCAGGCTTGGTCAGTCCCAACCCCCGCGGCCATCCATGCTCCCTGCTGAGCCCACTCCTCTGCAGGAGGCCCCAGGCACTCCACTTCTGCCCTGACCACAACAGGACAGGAGGGCCACCGGGTGGGTCCAGGTGGGTCCAGCCATCCAGCTGTCAGCCAGGCATGGCCTGGGGCAGTGTGGGCCACCATGTGGTCTCTTTCACATTTCCACTCTTTCTGCCCTAGAGGACCTGCCTCTATCCTTTGGTCCTTTTGCTAGAGCACTCAGCTGACTCAGGCAGGTTACACTACAGATTTCTCACCAGAGCCTGCAGTGGGCTCTGTTCAGACCTCCAGGGTCTGAGTGGCATGCCATTGAGTTCCCTGGAGGCTGAACACCTTTTCTCCACAGCTTAGGATCAGTCATCTGGCATTTAAAATCATTCTTTACATATTGTCTTTCCAACTTCCGAGTGGGATATTTTCTCATGTTCTCAGATTCTGGGGGGTATGTTATTGGAGAGAGATCGTGTGTATTTTCAAAATAACTGTTAACACTATCTATTGAGCAATGCGACACAGGGATCAGGGCTGTGGTGACACATATGAAGTAGGGCTGTTTATTCTATGGAAAAGTCAGGGGAGCAGCAGGACACACAGACCTCATACAGCACAGGAGCCCCTCTCAGTCAGGATGGAGTGATGCCCAAGAGCAAAGCAGGGGCAGGATCCCCATGGCCAGAGCCCAGAACACCAGCCCCAGGACCAACCCAGCTTCTCCCTCAGGTTTGTCACAAGTAACTTTCACAACATGAATTCCCTCTCCTGGGCAGGCTGCCTGAGCTGGAGGTAGCAGTGCCCACCCCAGGCCACTCAGCCTGCTGTCTCCTAGGTCTGCATCCAGGTCAGTCACTGGGCGTTGCAGGAAGGTGATCCCTCAGACACAGTCTGGTCTGGTAGAATGTGACCAGCCTTGGGGACCTGTCAGGGCACAGGCTGACCACAGGCTCCTGTCCCAATGAAACACACCACGGGGCCCTTCCCAAGCACCTGGCAGCTGCTACACCCAGAGGTCACTGTGTTGCTGTGACCAGGACCAGGTTGCTCATCACTGTGTAGCGTCTGTTCTTTGCTTAGTGCTGATTAGCACCTTTTTCAACATGGTCCTATTTGCAAATTTCTTCTCTGACACACAGCAGCCTGGCTGCTCTACACATATGCCCTCAGTCTACTCACTCTGTGACCTCCCCATGCTGCTTAGTGGAGGCTAGACTTTCAAAAGACCAGGTAGCAGGAGGCTGTCTGCTATGAGACATCAAGCTCCCCTACCTTCACTGTAAAACCACATGTGCACCAAAACCACTCCCTTCTGTATCTTTAACCCCTCTCTCTCAGTAGTCATCATCCCCATAACAACTTCAACCTGTTCAATTCTCCCCTGCATTTCAAAGCCCCACCCCTTTATGGAAATGACTGGAGAGAGGCGTGGTACTTGCCACCCATCCTATCCTCTTCTACGAATTTCTATACTGAGGAAGAAGGAAAGCTAAAAATGACTTTTCCTAGGATCCACTGCCTCTTGTTGAGGGCCAACCAATTGTACATACACAAGGTTTGGGAGCTCCAAATTCAGCCGAAGCCTGCCCTGAGTGGTCCTACTGACACTCCATCTATCAGGCAGCGCCCTCATCTTGCCCAACCTCTCAGAACTCAGCGCTGCTAACAACTGTGCACAGGGTATCTCCCCTGGCCTCGCTGCGCCACTCTTTCTGTGCACCCACCTCCTGCATCTGGCCCCAGGGGCGCCATCTCTTTATCCTCCGCTTCCACCACCACAGCTCCTCTCAGCATTACACACCAGCAAAGCTGCAACCCATGACTCCAGCTTAGCTCCTCACTCTGCTTTCACCTGTGCATTCTAATGCCTGTTTCCCATCTCCACCGGGATCCTAGAAGGCGCCTCGACATTCGTGTCCAAAACCATCCTCCAAATCTGCTCTTCCTCCAATCATCTTTATCTCATTAATGGCATCCTCACCTGAGCTGCTCAAGCCAAAACTCTGGGAGCCATTTCCCCCGAATTCTTTTCATTGAGCTTCTATAATCAAGCATCAATATCTACTATCTACTTATTCCATCTCCCAAAAACCTATGAAATCCACCCAGCACTCCTGCCTCCCACAGAGGAGAACTTGCCCCAGGGACTGCAACCATGCCTTGCCTCAATACTGAAAGAGTTTCCCACTCCTTTCCCTATACCTGCCCTTGCCCACTCTGATCCCCTCTGCACACTGAGGCCCGAGCAATTCAAATGCACACCTCAGCACACCACTCCCAGATTAAAACTCTTTCATGAGGATATTTCTTTAACATGGAAAAGGTAGAGGAGATAATGCTAAGGGTTAAGATGACAAGACATCAGACTCCCCCTTAAGATCAAGGGCTAGACAAGAACAGTCACCATCGCACCTTCTATTAAAAATCGTGCCCTGGCCAGGTGTGGTAGCTCACACCTGTCCATTTGTGGACAGCACTTTGGGAGGCCGAGGTGGGCAGATCATGAGGTCAGGAGTTCGAGATCAGCCTGGCTAACACAGTGAAACCCCGTCTCTACTAAAAATACAAAAATTAGCCGGGCATGGTGGCAGGCACCTGTAATCCCAGCTACTCGGGAGGCTGAGGCAGGAGAATTGCTTGAACCCAGGAGGTGGAGGTTGCAGTGAGCTGAGATTGTATCACTGCACTCCAGTCTGGACGACAGAGCGAGACTCCATCTTGAAAACAAAAAAAAAAGAAGAAGAAAAAAAAAAATCATGCCCTAAGTCACAGCTGGCTCAGTGGATCAGGAAGATCAAAAAGATACTAGAGGAGACACAATCAGCCAAAACAAGATACAAATAAACTATGAAAATTAATAAGAACTGAGCAAAGTTGTTAAGATAAAATCAACTTACAGTATTAATTTGAAAATATAAGACACACATAGAAATAGCACCCAAAAATAAATATTTAGCAATATCTCTAAGAAAAGATGTTATGAATGCTTAATGAAGAAAATTCAAGTTTATGGAAAGATATTCAGGACAATTCAAATCAATAGAGAAATGTAACATTTTCTTTAGTACACTCAATAATAAAGATTTTATTCTTTCCAAATTGATCTACAGAGTTGGTGTAATTCCAATCAATATCTCCACAAGGATCATAAAATGTACATAAAAGTGAAAAGGATCAAGAACAGTCTCGACCTCTTGCAGAAATATTACATGGGCAGATTTCCCCAATCAGACATCAAGTATTATTACAAGGCTATGGCAACTAGAACGGCATAATCCTGTGGCATGAAGATAATCAGAAATTCAACAGAGCCCAGAAACAGACCCACACATGGAGACACTCAATATGTCAGAAGAGGATAGCATTCTCAGTGGACAATACTAAGGCAACAGGTTCTCCACATGGTGAACAAGAAACTGAATTCCCTCACTCAAACCATAAACAAAATTCAGTGCCAGGTAGTATCAAAGGGCAAAATCATAAATAAAACTTTTAGAAGACAAAATGTTTATCACCTCAGGCTAGGGAGGAATTCTTCCTTTATGTTTTCTTTTTCTCCTTCTCATGTAACACTTTAAACAGACACAAGAAAAAAGGGAACCGTACGATAAGCCACACATATCTATCAACCACCCTCAAAATTAACCAGCACACGGCCTATTGCGTGTCATCTGCACTTCCACCCTTCTTTGCCCACCACTGCATTATTGTGAAGCAAATCTCAGACATGACATCATTTCATCCATAAATACAGGATAGGACTTAAAGGTACAAACAATAAAGGGAAAAATTCATGTATTTGACATTAAGAACTCTGATATCAAAGCACATCATGAAGACAGAAAAATGCAAGCCACAGATTTGAAGATTATTATTTGCAGTCCATTTATCTGACTAGCATCCAATATATATATTAAGTATCCCTATGAATAAGCAAAAAGAAAAACAACCAACAGAAACACAAGCGAACAGGCCGGGCGCAGTGGCTCACGCCTGTAATCCCAGCATTTCGGGAGGCCGAGGCGGGTGGATCACGAGGTCAGGAGATTGAGACCATCTTGGCTAGCATTGTGAAACCCCATCTCTACTAAAAATACAAAAAATTAGCCAGGCATGGTGGCGAGTGCCTGTAGTCCCAGCTACTCGGGAGGCTGAGGCAGGAGAATGGCGTGAACCTGGGAGGCGGAGCTTGCAGTGAGCCGAGATTGCGCCACTGCACTCCAGCCTGGGTGACAGAGCGAGACTCCTTCTCAAAAAAAAAAAAACAAAAAAACACAAGCGAACAACATGAACAAGCATTTCACAATAGAGGAAACCCTACTGGCCCATAAACATAAAGATTCTCAACCTCATTAGTAATCAGGGAAATGCAACTGAAACCTTTACAGGATATAGTTTCATAATCACTAGACCAAAAAATAATAAAACGTGGAGCAACGAGAGGGTTCTTTCACTTCTGCCAGGAGAATAAATAGGTGTATCCGCGTCCGGCAGCAGCAGAGGCTTTAACAGGGCCCTACCCTGGAGGTTCCCTGGAATTCCACTCCTGGGCACATCAGGTCACATGAAACAATGTTCACAAGTGCGCTATCCATCATGGCAAGCAGCTGGAAACAGTCCATTTTCCATCAACAGTAGAATGGACAAATATATATTAATACAATGGAATGCTGCACAGCATTAAAAAATGAACTATGCCAACATGAATGAAACACAATAATAAAAATATTAAGAAGGCAAGTCAGAGGAGTACATGCTATATGATTTTATTTCATAACAAACAAAATGAAACTATTTAGTATCCAGACATACAGACACGATAAAATTATATAGAGAAGCACAGAATAACTAATACAAAATTGAGGGTGGTAGAGAGTCGAGGAATGCAACCAGCGAAGACATATAAGAGGGCTAAGATATTAGTAATGTTCTAAGACTAACACATTGTAGTATGATAGTTACAAAATCATTTTTTTTACAGGTAAAAATTATTCCATGAGCTTTCACGTTCTAAGAATAAAGTCTAAAATCCAAGGTGGTGCCTGGCAACTGCACTGCCGCTCTCAGCATCACCTGACCACTCTCCCCGCTTTCTGTGCTTCAGCCACATTCTTCTTATTTTTCTTCTTCACTATGTCCTCCTACCTCAGGACCTCTCACATGCCACCTCCCCTGCATGGAATACACTTCCTCCCATATTGGCACCTTGCTAGATGCCTGAACCCCCAAACCCCACTCAACAATAATCTAATCAATCAGAATCAGCCATTTTAATCGTAGATTGATTCAATCAGGTTGGTCTTCCTTGAGGTTCCTGTTCTCTTTCCTGCAGGATTCCCTGGTGTTCACTTCCCCACTATATATTCATCTGTAGGGGCAACGGTAACTCCTCTCTTATTTACCACACCATTCAGCACCCAGCATACTGCCTGTCATGAAATGCACAAATCAACGAGCTCTTTACTTTAAAATATATATATATATCTACTTTTTTTTTTTGAGCAGTTTCAAGGTTACAAAAATCTTGAGCAGAGTACACACTTCGCATTGGTGTGACACATTTGTTCCAACCAATGAGCCAAACCTGGCTACATTATGATTACCTAATGCCCACAGTTGGCATTAGGGTTCACTCTTGGTGCTGTACGTATTCTGGATATGGCTAGAAGTATAATGCCATGTATCCACTGTTACAGTATCATACAGAATAGTTTCCCTGCCCCAAAAATCTGCCTAATCATCTCTCCCTCCCCACAACCTCTGGCAACCCTTGATCTTTTTCCTGCCTCCATACTTTTGGCCTTTTCCAGATGTCCTATAGTTGGAATCGCACAGTATGTAGCCTTTTCTGATTGGCTTCTTTCACTTAGTGATATGTACTTATGTTCCTCTGCATCTTTTCATGGCTTGATAGCGCATTGCTTTTTAGTGTTGATTATTTCATTGCTTAGATATACCAAACTTTATTTCCCTGTTGACCTACTGAAGACATATTGGTAGCCTCCAAGCGTTGGCTATTATGAATAAAGTTGCTTTAAATATATGTGTGCAGGATTTTGCATAGACATAAGTTTTCAACTCCTTTGGGCAAACACCAACAAGCATGACTTGGGAATTTTGTAAATATCTGCGAAGCTGTCTTCCAAAGTCGCTGTACCATTTTTGCAATCCCATTAGCAACACAATCTGTTGCTACCCATCCTCACCAGCATTTAGTGTTGTTGGTGTTTTCTATGTTAATCATTCTAACAAATGTGTAATTAAAATGTGTAGTAGGAGCCCATTTACTTTTCACTAAGGAAGGCCAATGACACAGTGGATACTTCTTCAGCCTCAATTTCACCTGCACACAGGATCTGTGCCCACAGATTCCACATCCACAGATCTGAGGTGAGACCTCAGTGTTAGTTGTGTTACTTGTTACTTTAGTAAATTCCACCAATGATTTTGAAGCAACTGGTTTAACTAGGGAACTAAATATTTTGAAATCTCAACTATCACATATCTTATTTGTGCTTGCATTTAGATTGGTGATTTCCTGGTGAGCTATAGCAGATTTTACATGCTGAGACAGAAAGAACAAATCACAACCATTTCCAGATAGGCAGGTCCTCGCTTAGTAATTATGACATAGTGAATGCTTAAAAATAAGTATGCATCTCACCACCACTTATTTTCAAAATCATCTCAAAATACACGATTTCTGGGAGACTATATTGCAAGTGTGCGTGTGTGTGTGTGTGTGTGTGTGTGTATGTGTCCTCCTAAGAACTCTACACTACCCAATAACTGTTTAGAGATCTGAGGTATTTTTCTCAATATTGCAGATAGATTTACAGGCTTACAAAGAAAGGCACAGAGGATGAGTTGTGGTTCCTAAAAGCCAGGCCAACTGGTACCTAGCTAGGAACATTCCTTTTTAAAAAATATAAATTCCTAAGGCCCAATTAAGATGCTAAAATAGCAGTTTTGAGGTGGAATCTAAAATTCCAGCCAAGTTTAGAAACCTCTGGTTAGATCAACTCGCCCCATGTTTTTCCCCTACAGCCATGCTCTCTAAGCTTATAATATGATTACCCTAAAATTTCTTCAAAACTCTACACATATTCCAATTTCTGAATGATTAATAAGATAAATTCTAATATAACAAGAAACTAATATCCCCACATTGGTTGTTCAAAATTCTGAATTATTTTCCTGTAGAATAATATAATGGACTGTGGTTGGATTCTATGACAGATCACCAAAGACCACTTAGGACCTATCTACTACTTATAAAAATATTTCTATGGAAAATATATCATGGGTTCTAACTTGGGGTGCCAGAAAGGGTCCCACCGACTCCATGTTGTTCCTTCTAGACTTTCAACTTAGGTTCCAGTCTTCGCCCTGTTAGTTTCACTGGTAGGATCCCAGTAGTATGCAGGGGTAAAAATCAATGACAGCTAATGTAATTTATGTTTCTTCAGAGTTATCAGAAAAAAACTAAAGTTATTTTTACAAGAATCCATTTCTGCTAGTTCCAAATCATGTGTATGCAGCTTTAAACAAAACGTCCTTCCCAATCTTGCCTGAAGCCTCTCTCCAGGCTTGTCTCCTGCCATTCCAGACTGCATACCCGTCATCTTAAAATTCTACACTGCCGAAACTTCCTGCCTGGCTGTCATTCTGTGCCTGTACTTTTGTTAGTCCCTCCGCATACAACCCTCATTTCTGCAACAGCCAGAAGCATCAGGGAATGCTGTACAGGAGGATTTACAGGCAGTTCATGCCTACCCTAAGCTGCCTGAAACTATCATCCCAAACATCCCAAACTCTACCAGTTACTTTGCTGTTCTCCATAAACCACCGAGTAGTGAAAATGAAAGTGAAACTAAATTCTGAGTAAACTTCACCTCTAAAATACTTAACTAAAATCTTAATAATTTGATAAGAACACAAAAGCACTTGACAGAACATATTTTTAAGATATTCAAACTTAACTCACCTTGCCTATTCAAAACATCTTCATAATTATGAGCCCAGATCAATGCCAAATGTTAAGTGTGCTGCCTTTCTCTATACTTATCTTCCTAATTTTCTCCTAAGTAGATTTTCCAGTCCCAAGTACACTCTAAGGACTTTCTAAACTACACCTGCCATACAGACTGTCCCAAAGGAGCACAATGTCAGTGAAACACAGGAGACTGCCGGCCCCACCTCTGAGCGCTCCCTCAGGCTCCTCACTGCTCATTCCAATGCCCAATCATTCAGTGCCTGTTGAGGCCATTCTGCCAATGAGAAGAATAATGACAGTATCTACTATCAGACAGTATCTGTTATTCTTATAGGCAGAATTACCTAAAAGGGCATTGAATGACTGAACAAGTACTTCACTAAAGCACCTTACATACGCCTTCTCTTTCAATATTCACATAATGACCCCATTCTATAAAATAGGGAGCTCGAGGTCAGGAGGCAGTAGGCCACAGGTGGCAATGTTCATGCTCCCCATCATTCCCACAAGCAATTATTAGACATCTTCTGTGTGCAGGGTATATAGTAGACACACTGAGATCTGGTCCCATAATGCCTCACCTTAACTGATGAAACAGTATACAGCTAGTCTCCCTCCTGCTGATGCTCTGTGCCCCCTTTTCCAAAAATAATCCTAAAACACATCTCATCACTTCACTCTCTTGATTTAAAAACCAAGTGGATCAATTCATTCAGTCAAATATTTATCCACTGGGGATATAAAAGTAAAGGTGACTAATAGGCCCTCATTACCCTAGACTTTACATTGTGGGGAGTGACGGGGGAAGGGGTGGTGGTGGTGAAAAATAGAAGCCAAGGAGTGTGCAGACATTTAAAGCCAGGCAGACCTAGGAGAACACGACAGCCTGGATCTCACAAATCAGAAGGGCACAAACACAAGCTGGTCAGAGAAAGGAGCCCTCCAGGCACAAAAGCCGGCCCAGAGGCCCAGGGCAGAAGCTAGCTTGGTTCATGCAAGGCAAGAAAGGAGGCTGCGCTCAGGAGTGAGAAGCCAGCAGTCTCAGATGATGGGGAGGAAGCAAGGTAAGCAGTTGGGAATTTATTCCAAGTGTGACGGGAAGCCAATGGGGAATTCTGAGCATGGGAGTAGCACAGTCCAATTGCCATTTTTAAACATTACTTTGGCTGCTGGGAAGAAAATGGATTGCAGGGGAGCAAGAGAGCAGCCAAGAGCCCCACTGGGAGGCTGCTGCCATTTACTGACTTCGCAGTGGAGATTCAGCCACTCCATGCCCATCTCCAGGTTACAAGCCCTACCTCCTTTATTACAGGGCATCGGCACAGGCCATGTTTCCCTGTCCACCACCCAGCCACATACATAGGCAGCCAAAGCCAGTGCCATGCCTCTGATCTCCAATGCCCAGTTCCTAGCATACAGCAGACACTATGCTTGAATAAATGAAGGGTGCAGCTCTTAAGGCCACTTTCAATCTTGGAATTAGTCTTCTCAAATAAATAAAAAGTCTCCTTCCAGTAAGAGTCTCTTGAACATGCAATCATTCTTTTGTTAACTTAGATGAAGCAAACAACACAATTTAAATGAGAGTTGGGGTCTATTTCTCATACTTCTACTTACAGTTTAGTGCTTTATAACCTCCACAAGACGTTCAATATGAAGCAGGCTTCAGGCTAACAGCTTATGAATATTTTTATTTCCCAATTTCAAATCTCTGAATTAACTTTTGGTCTTTTGCAGGCTGAACATGGTGGCTCATGCCTGTAATCCCAGCATTTTGGGAGGCTGAGATGGGCAGATCGCTTGAGGCTAGGAGTTCGAGACAAGTCTGGCCAACATGGTGAAACCCCATCTCTACTAAAAATACAAAAATTAGCTGGGCATGGTGGCGCATGCCTGTAATCCCAGCTACTTAGGAGGCTGGGGCACAAAAATCACTTGAGCCTGGGAGGTAGAGGTTGCAGTGAGCCAAGGTCACACTACTGCACTCCAGCCTGGGCGACAGTGCAAGACTCTGCTCAACAATAAAAAAGAATTAAAAAAAAAAAAAAAAAAAAGGCAGGGGTCAAGAAAAGAGAGACTACAAATACACTGCATTTATGAAATCACTTGCAGTTGTGGAGGCCCTTCTATGTCCTCAGGCAATTCTGTATTTAGAAGCGGATATCTCAGAGCTGCCAAGATGTCAACATCCCCTCGACCTGCTGCCTCATCTGCACAATGCCCTCTGATTCTTCTTCATCCTATGAAGGCTGTTAAGTTCTCTTCCTCCTCAATATTTTCAGGGATTGCTACTGAGTCTGCCCAGGAAGTTTGGCTATACTTACTGGCATAACTACAGAAAATCATGTTTCAAAAACATAAACCTACAAGATTATATGGTGAATATTTAAACCTACTTGGATTATCATATGGTCAATATTGATCACAGGCTTTTATTTACTTACCTAAGTAATGTGGTGGATGAAATGACATAGGCTTACTAGTCGCTGAATAATATCCAATTGCTCTCTTAAATCGAATAACTTTGTCATCTGTTCTAGACTGAAATAAAGGCAGGAAAACCTTCATAAATTAGTGTGCCACTGGTCATGTGTATCACAATGTTTTTTATAATTCAGCACATGTATAATATTCTACAGCTTTTCAAGTTAGAGAAGAATTTTGAATGACATTAAAACTTTCAGGGAAAATCAATAGATTACTACAAAAGAATCAAACCAAACGTGAATTCTTTTAAAGCAATGTAGTCACAAGAGCAGAACTCCAAAGTGGTAGTCAGGGCCCTGGGTTCTAGCTCTAGGACTTCCCTGACTTCCACTCTGCTCGGTCTCTGGTCCTGCCCAGAGAGGAATCTCAAGCCATCTGTACCAAGGGAACGGATGGCAGTGACAGATTGGGGATGTTCCTGCCCAGGGTTTCAGCTCTCTCTTTTTCTTCTGAGACGGAGTTTCGCTCTTTCACCCAGGCTGGAGTGCGGTGGCATGATCTCCGCTCACTGCAGCCTCTGCCTTACGGTTTCAAGCGATTCTCCTGCCTCAGCATCCCGAGTAGCTAGCATTACAGGCGCCCGCCACCACGCCTGGCTAATTTTTGTATTTTTAATAGAGACAGGGTTTCACCATGTTGGCCAGGCTAGTCTCAAACTCCTGACCTCGTGATCTGCCCGCCTCGGCCTCCCAGAGTACTGGGATTACAGGCATGAGCCACCGTGCCTGGCTGCATTTCAGCTCTCTAGAGACACAGCAGGAGTTTCACAGAGCCTTGCCTATTCTACTGATGCCAACTTGTTGGCGCACCTACTTCCCCAAAAAAGAAGAAAATCCCTGTCCATCACCTGAAGAAAACAGACAAATCAGAGATTTATAATGCCATATGACTGACTTGATACAGTTCATGTTCTGAAAACTCTGAAATACAGATCCTATTAAGTTAAGATCGAGAACTTATGAGCAGGAGACCTCACCAACTGTCTAACTGAATCTCCCTCCTTTTACTCAGCCTGCAAAAGCTGGGTGAAGTGGCTGAGACTTCCTGGCTGGCAGGGAACATGACCAGGCTACCTCAGCCTCTGGCCTTGCAACCTGCAGCTTTCTTCCAGTGGCCTGAGCAAGAGCTCTCAGACCCATCCAGTCAGCTTGCACCCTCAAGTCCCCTTCTTCCAAACCTGGCCACACCACTATGCAACGTCGTATCCCATGAATCTGTTTTTTTGTTTTGTTTGTTTTTTTTTTACCTGTGAATGCTGGAAAACATCTTTAGCTATGGCATCCAAGTCAGAGGTGTCCTGAATGTTGCGTACATAGTCAGCAACGGCTTTGATCACTACGTCGCAAGGTGGCAAGACCAGCTGGTGGGCCCGGACCTGAGAAAACAAACGCAAGTGTCAACAGTGGATGGTGAGCAACCAGTACCAGGCTAATCTGAATGCAGGAGCCAGAAATTCAACAAGGAGCTACCATCTAAGATCTTATCAGTGCCCCATGATAGTCCACTTGTAAGATCTTGGCCCTAAGACTTTCCTAAGCCGTTCACATTCTGAAGCTCAAGAACTGGATTTTCCTTTCAGTGGATGAAATACAACTCAGCTGCTTAAACTGTGTTGGGTGAAAAGAGCATCTGACAGTCTTCCACCACTTCTGAGAAGTCCAAGACTTGTTTGCGATTAATTCCAAGGCCAGGACCTGCACCCATAACAAGCGAAGCACAAAGCAGCCCAGAGAGAAGGCCTGGAGCCACCATTCGCTCCCTTTCTTTCAACACCAACCAACAAAGATGAAGGCCTGCACAAGTAGAATCTTTAGATTAGAGCCCAGGACTCCCTGAAACTGTAAGCAGAAATGCAGTTACCAAGTCCTTGAATCCACCTTCAAAGGCCAACTTCAGCTCTAACTGGAGAAAAATGGTATCACTGCCTGTTGAGGGGCATGTTTGAGGAAAGTGACAAAGAATATCAAATAAAGAGTAGGAACATCTCATTAGCCAAAAACAGCTGACACTAGAAAAACGTTAAGTTAACAGGTTGAAAAAGAAGACCAGCCACCTAATAAGAGCTTTGCGGTAGGCAGGACAATGACCTCCCAAAGCTGTCCACATCCTCCTCTCCAGAACCTGCAAATATGCTGCATTGCGTGGCAAAATTCAATGAAGGCTGCCTGTCAGCTGACCTCCAAATAAGAATCCTGTCCTGGATTATCCAGACAAGCCCAAGGGAATCACAGGGTCCTCAAAATGTGGAGAAAGGAGGCAGTGATGCAGCATGACAGGGCCTCAGATGCTCGAGGCTGGACGGGCCGGGATCCTCCCGAGAGCCTGCAGAGGGACCAGCCCTTGCATGTTAACATACAAGGAAATGAATGTTGTCTTCATGCCTGTTGACACAACATTCATTCCACAACCCATAATGGATAAAGGAGTAATTTTGACACTCAAGTCTTATTATTAAAGAAATACATTTCATCAGGCTAGAACTGCCATAGAAAATGACTCCTCTGATGCATCTGGGCTAAGCACATTGAAAACCTTCTGGACAGAATTCACTACTCTAGTAAGTGAATGCCATTAAGACCATTCATGATTCATGGGAAGATGTCAAAATATCAACCTTAACAGGAGCTTGGAAGACTTGGTTGATTCCAACCCTCATGAATGGCTTTGAGGGGGTTTAAGACTTAAGTGGAGGAAGTCACTGCAGATGTGGTGGAAATAGCAAGAGAATCAGAATTAGAAGTGGAGCCTGAAGATGTAACCAAATTGCTGAAATCTCATGATAAATCCTGAATAAATGAGGAAGTACTTGTTATGGACAAGCAAAGAAAGCACCTTTTTGAGATGGAATCTACTTCTGGTGAAGATGCTATCAAAGATATCAAAATAAAAGCAAAGGATTTAGAATAGGACATAAGCTTAGTTGATAAAGCAGTGGCAGGGTTTGAGATTAACTCCAATTTCGTAAAACATTTCTACTGTGGGTAAACTGCTATCAAATAACATTGCAGGCTATAGAGAAATCTTTCATGAAAGGAAGAGTCAATTGATGTGACAAACTTGAATGTTGTCCAATTTCCTGAAATGGCCACAGCCACCCCAACCTCCAGCAACCACCACCCTTATCAGTCAGCAGCCATCAGCAAGACCCTCCACCAGCAAAATGATTCCAACTCGCTGTAGACCCAAGCGATCATAGCATTTGAAAGTATTTTTGATTAAGGGATGTATCTTGTGTTTCAGACATAATGCCATTACACTCTTAATAGACTACAGTACTGTGTAAACATTTCTATTACATGTACTGGAAAACCTAAAATTGACATGACTTCTCTATCATTCCCCTCCAGGCCCCTGCTCTCAAAGCCTCCATGTATGTCACGAGGTGGCTGCAGAACAGCAGAGTCCCCTTTGGTAAGTGCCTCTGCCTTTCCAAGTCTGTGCATGAGGAATGCACAAAACAGGGACATGTTCCAGTGAGTTATAACGGTGTATTAGGTTACTGTTATTTTGTTGTTGTTGAGGATCATGATGGTATATTAGCTAACATATCTTAGCTAGACACTCTTTTAAGCGTTTTATGTATAGTACTGTATTAATTCTCACACATCTAATATGGCAGCCCTTGTTTGTGTTAGAGATGGTACCCTCCACAGGGTTCTAAGTGGTCAGTTGTGGCCCACAGGCCACTGGCAAGTGGCGGCAAACCCTTGGCAGCCACGGAGGGCCTGCTGCCCACCACACAATGCCTACTCAGCTGCTGCTGGCCCCCCTGTAGGCAGCAGTACTACTGATGTACAGAATCATGGGACTAGTGGCAGTGAAACTATGGAAACCCTGGGTGATCTGGGCATGCACTGCTGTGGTGGCCTTCACATTCATGACGCACAGTGGGAAGAAAAGAGGAGTCGGCCCAAAGGTATTCAGCCCAGGGTGAGGTCCACAGAATGGCCAGATCCAAGATGTGGCTAGCACCCCAAGCCTGTGGTGGCCTAATGTCACCCGTGCCAGAGGCCAGTCCTCGATCACTCCAAACCCCCTGCTTGAGGGTTCCAAATGAAACAAGCAGGTCTTCCTACCAGGACCTAGGTGAGCTTCTGAAAGAGCACAGAAAAGCAGGCCTCCTGAATTTCCCCAAGTGACTGAACAAAGCAGGTCCCACATGCTTCACAGCATGACGGAGAAGATCTTCTGGGGCAAAGCACAGATGATCTGAATGACAGCACTGACCACTGGCAACCTGCAGAGCTGCCCGACCAAGAAATTGTGAGATGGAAGCAATGCTTGCAGATAAGAAGGGGAAGATGAAAAGCCGGAGCAGGCAAAGACGGTAATGGAACAGGCCATGAATGCTGGAGTGAGGCGAATGACCTCCCTGTCCCACACCCCTCCAAGCATCCTGCATCTGCTGGAGAGCAATAGAAACCACGTGCAGGATGGAGACTTGGCAATGGAGGGGAACAGGGAAGTAGGATATGGTGGTCCCATAGCATCCCGGCTACAAGTTCCTCCGAAGAATGTGGATGGTGACGGTGACTTAGGTGCATCCTTCAAATGTCCTGAAGGAAAGATTGAAGCAACAAATAAGCAATTGTGGGAAGAATTCCAAAGGAGTAAAGAACGCACAGCACAAATCCAAAGTCCGATTGGCGAGAGGCCTCTCTGCAGGGCACAAGGGCACAGTTGGGGAAGGAGCTCGCAAAGCTGCAGCTGAAGCTTCCTGCTCTGCCTGAACTGCACTAAGAACCCATGATGGGGCCTCAGTAGGAGTCCACGCAGGAGGACGCCTACTGCCTGGACCTCGATCAGAGACTTCGCAAGGTGCACTAGTATTTAAACCGCATGTGTCAGACCTGCAACCGCTAGGAATTGAAGGAAGACACTTCCAGTTTTCAGAAGCAGATACTCTTCCATAAGAAAAGGGCCCAGGAAGGCTGGATGGCTGCCAGGCCCACTGAGAGAGCGCTCCAGGAGCTCCAGAAAGAAAATGACCACCACTACGGACAGAAGCTGGCTGACTGTGAAGCCAAGTTTCAGCCTTTCCTGAGTGGCCCTTTGGCTCCTGGGACTCTGCCCAAAACCCACAGGGCCTGAAAGCCCCCAGGAGGACACTGGGCCCCCAGGAGGGAGGCAGGTCACCATGTGAGGGCTTGGGTACAGAGCACCTGCCTGTTTTATTCTATTTCCCCTGTAGTTGGGTCCCGGACACTCAGAGACTTGGCAGAACATCAGCCGCTGCTGCTCCCTTTAGAGCACATTTGGGTACTCTCTTGTTAGTTTAGCTACCGTTCAAGAGTTGATGCTGAAACTGCTCTCACTCAAGTTTGATAGATAGCATTAGGATTGTAAGGTACTGTTTATCAAATGGAGATTGTTTAATATAATTCTTACAAATACACTGATTCCACATCTTTGGGCCCTCCAAAATTATATAGGGTAAGTATTGTATTTTCATTTAGAGAAAGGGCCCCTCTTAACCTCAACATCATTGTGTTTGATATGGATGGGAAGGTTTAAAACAGAGACCATTTCTGATCTATGAGCTGTTACTTGAACATAGTACATTAAACTGGCTGGAATAAACTTTGGTTTGAACACAATGCCAAAATACACTCAAAAACAAGACCATACCACTCAAAGATCATATTTTTAACAGTTTGGTCCTAACCTTTGTGGTTTAATTTAGGGAGGTGGACATTTTGCCACCATTGCTTCTTATTTTGCAACAGGCAGCAGCACCCGGAGAGCCTGGGCCTTGCATAGCAAACAAGTCAGCCTCCCGGGCCAGAGCAGGCAGGAACAGCAACAGGCTTTCCCCAGAAGTAAAGAAGTTCATAGAGAAGGTGCAGGGCCTCCTGTCTCCCAGGGGCATGTGCAGCCCATGACGACGGCTTACACCCAAGACACCACAAGTAACTGGGCAGCCCTGCTTCACTCCCATCCCACTTCAAAAGAAAACAGAACCTGCTGCTTTTGTTCCTGTGGATATCCTTGTCATCACTATCCCCAGCCCTACAACATGCAGCTAAAAGATCCTTGAAGTGAATAGATGCTATAATTAAAGTGTCCCCTAAATCCTTCTGAGTGGCTCAGTAACATCTACCCTCTGGTCCGAAAACACCGGCCGTTTATAATTTGCTGACCATGCAGCTGCCCTCCCCACCAGCCACCCTCCACCACCCCACTTCGCAGGCAGCTCTGAGCCTGTGCAGAGAAGCTTGCTTCCCTCCTGGATGGCTCCTAATCTAGCCTTCTAAATCCAGTCCAGGATGAGCTCCCTGACGTCTTCTTTAATCCTTAGGGTCAGGACCTGGTGTGCATTTGCTACCCACGTGCAGGAGGAGTCAGAGGTGCTGTCCTAAGGGCTTGGTCCCATCAACAAACCCCACCCCTGCCACATGAGAAAGTGGCTGGAGACAGAAATGCAACACCACAGGGACATATGGATGGACTTTACATGAGACATTTTAAATTGAAGAAGATAGATTGGAGAGTTGTAATATATCTTTATTTAAAAATAACAGGGAATCTTGGTACTAAAAGGTATTCTAGGATAAATCCTTTAGAAACTTGTTAAGTGTTTTAACATGATAAAAGCATATATGTATGAGAAGTTAATTTATATGCTATCTATCTACACAACTCTATATATACATATATATATATATATATATATATACACACACACCTGTATAAACACCACACACAAAGGTAGTTATCAATATACTTACAAGTGGGAAAAAAACACATCAAGACTTGTTTGTCCATGAAAAGCATCATCAGCAGTGTTGCTAAACTTTCCCTGAGATTCTAAAATAGCACATGGTTCATCTCATCACAGCAGTAACTACGCAAGAGGGTTAAAGTAATTTGTCCTTGCCTATTCATAAAAACAAAATTAACACTCAAACTAAACAAGTGAAGTGTCTGCTGCTTAGAGACAGTGTATAAAATATTGTAATTTATGTCCCATTTATTTCCTCCTCTGCTTTCTTTAATCAGTTTTTTTAAATCTTAGCCCAAAAACTTAACATTAAAAAAAAAAAAGTCAAATAAATTGCGACATATCTAGAGCTAGAACCATATGTACATTCTATCTCTAAGGAGAGTAAGTAAACTTAATTAACAAGCAAACGCTTATGATCAATTGCTTTTTTCACATCACTGTGTAGCAATTTCACTAATTGTGACTGAAATTTTACTTGCTTTGTAGGTCAAGAAAATAATTTAGGGCTGGAAAAGGCCTTTGAAAGATTCAACCTACCCCTTTACTTCCAGGCAGAATCATTAAATAATAAATAGATACTGTTTGGGTGGAAATTGATCACTGTCTCCATGCAAAAATATCCTCTTATGTGAAAGATTTTCACTTTTAGCGTCATCTTTCCCCAAATCTCCTCATCATTTCCTACTGAAAAACATGTTCTGCAGTCTTCTAAACATCACTGACAGACGGATATAGCTGAATGCAGAATGCCACCAAACCTGACCCAGGCAAGCATGCCACAGGGCTATCTCCCTGACATATCACAATCCATGAGCGGTGGTGCCCCATTGTCACCCATTACAATTTCTTGCCCTTTGGCCACTCTTGACAACCTTTGTTTTGTTTTTTAAAAAAAAACCTCCAAGAGGCTGCAATCTTGGGGTTGGGTCAGTGGTGTGGGCACCAGCCTGGCCACACTACTGGGCCTGTTCCCCGAATGGGTGGTGCTGGGAGCACTGGCTGGACTTCTGCTGTGGCCACGCAGGGTGAGCCCCTGGCCTCATCTCCAAGCAGCTTGACAACCCCAGGCATAACTTTCAGAACAAGCAGTATGTGTTCTCACCAATCTATCTATCAGGCCCATGTTAGGGGTGAAGAGTGGAGGCTGGCACCCATACTACATACTACAAGGACACAGAAGTCCATGGAAACCCTGTCAGGCACGTCCTCAAAGGGGACTTCAATGGGAAGCCCTCACTGAAGCTGCCTGGTGACTACTCCAGACAGAAAAGATCTTTGATGCTTTAGAGCCACTGATTTCAGTGAATTATTTCAGGCACTCAAGGGGCGTCTTAAGGAAGCTAAGAAACAACTACACTATAACAACATTTGAAATCCAAAGAAAACAATCTCTTCCTGGTTCCTGAAAGCAAAATAATAAATAATTTAGCCCCTGCTAAAGAAGCATTTATTTATTTATTCACTGTTTTCTAATATTTCACTGCTTAAAAATCTGCAGTCTCACTCTTGGTTACATCTTTAAAATCAAACATTTTTTTCTATAGCTGTGAATTCATTTAAATGAAGTTACCATGTAATATTCCAACTGTTAAATCAAACCCAACATGCCACAGTACTCAAATGATTCAATAAAATCCAATATTCCTTTTCATATAACATGTTGACTGAAAACTCTTTCAAAGCTTTCTAAAATGTACCACTAGACAGGATCATTTGACAGGGTCTGACCTAATCTCTAAAATCCACTGGGTCATATTCCTGTGGGATGTATAAGCTAATTAAATATACCATACAAAACAATGATTAAATGATTTTGAGACTGTTGGTGCCACTGCTCCCAAAGTGTCTCTCAGCTGCTCATTTAAAATGCAAATGAATATAAATACAAGTTTCACAAAGTATCATTGCTGAAGCAGAACTGATCCACTTCATTACCAAGTGGAAAACAGTGAAGGGGAAGTACTCTGCATTTTGGCAATTTCAAGGAAGGGAAATGGAAGCTCGATTTGGTCAATATTCATTCATGGATGAGGCCTGTGCTAGAAAAGGAACACAGAACCACCCTTCAAATTTCCTGACTTCGAGAAACTCACATTCTTCTTGGTGACAAAATGTTGCCCCAGTCTAGGACACAGTGGAGCACAGGTCTGGGGGCTGAGGAGGGAGAAATGCTTCCTTGGTCATCCAAGGTGGGCAAAGCTCAAAGTGTAGTCCCCAAGAAACTGTCACCACCACAGTCCTTGGCCCCAGCACTCTCTGCTTTTGACCAAGCCCTCCAAGGTACAGAATCACCAAATGTACCCTGCAGGCCCAAGGTTTTCTAGTACAACAGTCAAGAGAAAGGAAAACACATAGACCCCAGAATTGTCAGATACCACTAATAGTCACGCTTTCAAATTTCTTGAAACGTTATGACACATATGAGCATTCTGTACACATTTGCCTAAATAAAGATTTGAAAGGCTGTTAAAATGCAATTAATCACAAATAATGCTAAGTGTGACCATCACTCCAAAGATGGAAACTGCTATGCACGTATACTGAAGTACCTAAAGGATTTAAACTGAACAAAGAAAAGTTCTTCATCCCATTTTACAGGCCTAGAGCCTAGGACGAAAAGGCAGGTAGGCCAGAGGTGGCTTCAGCTGTCCTACTGGAACCTGGGCTCCAACGTGCAGTGACAGGATCTCTTTACAAAAAAGTGCCACCAGTCCAAGGAGGAAACTGTAGTGTACTGTGGTCACCTTCCCTTCTTGGGGGAATACCTGTCATGTATTCTAATCGTTTTGAGGGCTGTGTACCCAGGCTGTGCCCTAAGGATGCATCCTCCATTTAATCCTCACAACTCTATGAGTAGTCACTGTTAAAATCCCCATCTTATAGAGGAGCTTACTAAGTATCCACCACAGCCAACCAGGTGAGTGGCTGAGTGGACTCTACACACTTAGCCACAGCACTGTGGTCTTTTTATCTTCCATTCAAAATTGCGCCTTTTTTTAAGTGTTGAAATGTGCTTATTTAATGAAAAGATGGTAGACGGTGAATTCCTTTTTCTTCCAATATTCTTATTTAGAAAAATTAAGAGTTGGCAACACAACAGTAGTCTTCCAACTTTTTTTTTTTTTAACAGATACGTGGAATTCAAATCACTGCTACAGATGAAGAGAGTCACTGAGAAATTCTAAACAGGGGAATGATGAGATCAGACCTGAATTTAAACAGATCATTTTGTTAGCCATGTGGAAGATGGACAGCTGAGGAAAAGATCAGCAAAAGGGAGGGTCCATGGCTCCTGCATGAATCCCAGCAAGCAGTGACTGAAACAGAAGTAAGGAGAGGATGTGGCAATTCAGGAAATATCAAAGCAGATGCAGGAAGGGGAAGAATCAAAGATGACTCCCAAGTTCTACCTTGGATGAATGGCAGGGTCGGTGGTGGCACTAGGTGGCAAGCACAGTACAGGAGGACAAGCCAATTTAGAGAAAATGAAGACATTTGTAAATCAGAAATGCCAAATCTGATGTGCAGGTGCAACATCCAAGTAGAGAGGACTGGGCGGAGAGCTCAGTGAAGGGGACTTGTCTGGAGAAATATATTTCATGGTAGCTGAGACTTCAGCACAGATCTGCCAGGAGAGTGTGAGAATCACAGTACAGATGGAACCCGTAGGAGGCAACAGAGGCGAGGAGGAAAAAAAGAAAGACTACAGAACACAGACATGTGGAAAGCCAAGCAGGAGGGCCCCGGTGAGGAGAGGAGGATTATGATGAGGCTGAAAACCATCCACAAGATCAGCTCACACAGCCATCCGTGGTCTTGACAAAAGCAATCTTATGACAATGAGATTAAAGAGAAGGAAGTTAAGCGTTGGGGATGTGACAGGAGCTACCACTGGAAACACAAGATGGTAGTCAGAAGAATATGGGGCAGATCTGTTCATATTTACAACTGAGGGCCAAGAACCAAAAGAGAGGGAGAGATTACACAGAGGTCCCACCAGATGTGTTCAATGACAAACGCTCAAGAAGGCCAGGAATACTCTGGTGTCAGGCTAGAAAAGAAAGAAGTAAAAATGGGAAAATAAATGTGTATATGAGGAAAGAGAAGTTGAGGAAGACCATGCCTGAAGGTGTCAATATTCTGGCATAAAGAACCTGCTAAGAGAAAGCAGTGTGAAATAGAGCAGAGGCCCAGGAGAGAGTGATGAATGTTCACAGTAACTGGGAAGGAGAATAGAATCATACTGCCCACATGGAGGGGCTGCCTACAGTCAGACACCAGCATTTTTTAAATCAGTTTTACTGAAGTACTTCACATGGAATAAAATCCATCAATTTTAGCATATAATTCAATGAGTTACAACACGTGCCTCCAATACTGTAACTACTATCACAATCAAGAAAATATCACATTCCCATCACCCCAGAGTCCCACTGTGTCCATTTCCCACTGCAGTTCCAGACAACCACAAGTCTACTTTCTATCACTATTGTTTTGCCTTTTCTAGAGTTTTACATAAATGTGATCAGACAGATTTCCTTTGGGTTTGACTCTTTGCTTAAGGTAACACTTTGGGACG
The DNA here is from genome assembly GCF_029289425.2 of Pan paniscus. Lineage (NCBI taxonomy): Eukaryota > Metazoa > Chordata > Mammalia > Primates > Hominidae > Pan > Pan paniscus. Next base: position 45,940,196 of record NC_073260.2, read on the forward strand.
CAAAATTATTGCAAAGATTAATAGTATATTTTTAGATCACATATCTAATAATAGACTTGAATCTGGATTATATTAAAAATCCTTAGAATGCAGGCCAGCTGCAGTGGCTCATGCCCATAATCCCAGCACTTTGGGAGGCCTAGGTAGGTGGATCACTTGGGGTCAGGAGTTCAAGACCAGCCTGGCCAACATGGTGAAACTCCGTTTCTACTAAAAATACAAAAATTAGCTGGGCATGGTGGCGCACACCTGTAGTCCCAGCTGCTCGGGAGGCTGAGTCAGAAGAATTGCTTGAACCTAGAAAACGGAGGTTGCAGTGAGCTAAGATCACGCCACTGCACTCCAGCCTGGGCGACAGAGCGAGGCTCTGTCTCAAAAAACAAAAACAAAAACCCTTAGAACTCAATGATGAAAAGACAAATAACCCAATTTTAAAATGAGCAAAGGATTTGAAGAGACATTTATCCAAAGAAGGTCTGAAAATGATGAATAAGCACGGGAAAAGATATTCAACATCATCAGTCGTCAAAGAAATGCAAATCAAAACAAAAATGAGAAACCTCATTAAGCTCACTAAGATGGAGAAAATTAAAAAATAGACAATAACAAGCATTGGTAAGGATGTGGAGAAATCAGAACCTTTACACGTTGCTGGGGGGAATGTAAACTGTGCAGCTGCTGTGGAAAACAGTTTGGTGGTTCCTCAAAAAGCTAAGCATAGGTCAATTACAGTGGCTCATGCCTGTAATCCCAGCACTTTGGGAAGCCAAGGCAGGCAGATCACTTGAGGTCAGGAGTTTGAGGCCAGCCTGGCCAACATGGTGAAACCCCATCTCTACTAAAAATACAAAAATTAGCCAGGCGTGGTGGCACACACCTGTAATTCCAGCTACTCAGGAGGTTAACGCAAGCAAATCACTTGAGCCCGGGAGGCAGAGGTTGCAGAGAGCCAAGATCATGCCACAGCCTGGGCAAAGGAGTGAGACTCTAAAAAAGTGAGTCTCAAAAAAAAAAAAAGAAAAAAGAAAAGAAAAAGAAAGAAAAAAAATATCTAAGCATAGACCTACTACATGACTCAGCAATTCTACTCCCAGCCATATACACATGGAAAATGAAAACATCCACATAAAAACTTATACACAAATGTTCATAGCAACATTATTTATGATTGCCAAAAGGTACAAATAACCCAAGTGTCTACCAACTGATGAAGAGAGCAATAAAATGTCATATATTCACACAATGGTATATCATTCAGTCATTAAAAAAAAAAATGCAGTAGGGTGGGTGTGGGGCTCATGCCTGTAATCCCAGGACTATGGGAGGCCGAGGTGGGAGGATGCTTGAGGCCAGGAGTTCGAGACCAGCCTGGGCAACATGGTGAAACCCTGTCTCTAAAAAAAAAATAAAACATTAGCCCAGTGTGGTGGTACACGCCTATAGTCCTAGCTACTAAGGAGGCTGAGGCAGGAGGATTGCCTGGGCCCAGAAGTTCAAAGTTACAGTCAGCTATGATCGTGCCACTGACTGCACTCCAGAGTAGGAGACAGTTTCTTTTCTTTTCTTTTTTTTAAAAAAGGAATAAAGTACACATGTTACAACATGGAAAAACCTTGAAAGTACTATACTCAGTGAAAGAAGACAGACATAAAGACCACATGTTGTGTGATTCTATTTATAAATGTCCAGAATAGGCAAATCCATAGAGGCAGAAGTCATATTAGTGGTTGGCCAAGGGGTTGTAGAGGGAAAGAAGTGGAGAGTGACTGCCGATGCGGACATGGCTTCTTTTTGGGGTGACAGGGGCTAGAGTCTCAAAGACACAGCAAGAGGGCCAGGAAGAGAAGTTGACCCTGGACAAGGCCTGTGAGCAAGAGATATAAGAAACCAAGATGCTGGACATAGCTGGGACTGCTGCTGGCAAGCCCTCTGCTTCTTTTTATTTTTTGTGGAGATAGGATCTTACTCTGTCGCACAAGCTGGAGCACAGTGGCACAGATCAAGGCTCACTGCAGCCTTGATATCCCAGGCTCAAGCAATCCTTCCACTTCAGTCTGTCAAGTAGTTGGGACTACAGGGGTATGCCACCACACCCAGCTAGCTTTTTTATTTTTTTATAGAGATAGGGTCTCACTATGTTACCCAGGCTGGTCTCGAACTCCTGAACTCAAGTGATCTTCCCACCTCGGCATCCCAAAGTGTTAGGATTACAAGCATGAGCCACCATACCCAGCACAAGCCCTCTGTTTCTGACCAAGAATGTCTTGGAAGGAACTTGCCTGGCACCAAATCTGGTGCCAGATTTGGCTGGGCAGGGGGTGGTGGCAGTTCCCAGGCAAAATGTCTTAAGGGTGATATTCTCTAGGTTGAGGAGCCCTCAGTGTACAGTTAGCGTGCAACAACAGTGTCTGATCTGCCATGAGTGGAGGGGGAAGACATAGGACTAGGACTAGGACACGGCACTAATTCACACATGTCACCATGGCATTCAGAGGAAGGTGAATATGCTAAGCAGAAAGTGATGGAGAAAGCCTGGTTAGAAACAGGGCTGACGTTTTGAACTCACAGAGTAGGAAGTAAGCTAGAAAATGTTTACACACTCGTTTTGAAGACTGACATTATGCTGCTTATTTAAAATAAAACTAGAGCATTCTAGGTCTAAGCACAGTCACCAGGCCGGGCGCAGTGGCTCATGCCTGTAATCCCAGCACTTTGGGGAGGCCGAGGCGGGTGGATCACCTGAGATCAGGAGCTCGAGACCAGCCTGGCCAACATGGCGAAACCCCATCTCCACTAAAAATACAAAGATCAGCCAGGCGTGGTGGCACACGCCTGTAGTCCCAGCTACTTGGGAGGCTGAGGCAGGAGAATCACTTGAACCCAAGAAGCAGAGGTTGCAGTAAGCCAAGATCATGCCACTGCACTCCAGCCTGGGTGACAGAGCAAGACTCCGTCTTAAAATAATAATAATAATAATAAAGCACAGTTAGCAAAGACACTATTGCTGAGCTTCTCTTTGCTTGCTCTACTCTAGTTCTCTCTCCCAGAGATACCGTAAGTGCCAGCACTACCAACACGGTATCTTTCAGATCCCACTCAGACTGTGTCTTGTCTTTCCCTTGCTGGCCTCTGTTCCTGCTCCTGCTGGCAGGGTCGTCCATTCCAGGTCAATCAGGAAGAATCCTGCTTGGCAGTCCCACTCACTCCATGGGAGGAGCCAAACTAAAAGCAATCCTGTAACAAGGAAGGAGCATAAACCTCCCACAACTTGTATCCCTTTCTTCCCAGCAATATGACTGGAGACCTACTCCTAATCTGTGAATAAAAGACAGAAGCTGGGTGTGGTGGCGCACACCTGTAGTCCCAGCTACTTGGGAGGCTGAGGCAGGAGAAGGAGAATCACTTGAGCCCAGGAGTTTGCGTCTGTACTGCACATGATCACACCTGTGAACAGCCACTGCACTCCATCCAGCCTGAGCAACAGAGCAAGACCCTGTCTCTTAAAAAAAAAAAAAAAAAAAGAGAGACACAGAAAAACTATTCTTGAGCCCCAAGAGATTCCAGCAGATTCCTCAGAATTCTAAGCTTTCCAGTTTTATTTTAAAACAAACAGGCAATAGAGGACACAGACTGGAAGATATAAACAAGCAGAAATCCTTTTGAGTTCAGTTTGTATTTTAAATTATTTCATTTAACAACTCCACATATAAATTAAAAGGAGCAAATAACAAATTTCTTATTAAATGCAGGTTTTCAAGACTTAAAAGCTTAAAATCCAGTACAATGAATCTGTATACATTAACCATTAAGAACATTTAGCTAATGTCACATGCATGATACATCACATGCATGATGATGGCGACAATGATGAGCACCACTAGCAAGATAGACATTTTTATTACACTTCGAAGGATCAAATATCAATCTGTCTAAAGTGGTTATCTCCGAGAAGTGGGATTATAAGTACCTTTCATTTTCACATGACATATTTCTGTACTGATTAAATTGTTTCTTATTATTTTTATAATAAAAAAGAATTTTTAAAAAGATAACATAGGCTTCTATTTAAAACAGTAAAAATGCAACAGAAATATGAAGACTACAAAGATTAACAAAATCAGAGGGTTCAGTCAAACTACGTCATCTTGCCTGTCTCTCTTTTTTTCCCCAATAGACTATGTTTAAAAAAACAAAAAACAAACAGAAGAATGTTTTAAATTTACTTACCTTTCAGGCCCCTAACATTATATTTTCTAAAGCTAAATAAGTACTTAGATTTTAGGAAGTTTTTCTTAGCTCTTACTAAACTATTATAATATAACGACTTATTAAGAAAAAAATATATGAAGTGAACTTCAATTAACACTAACATGTAAGGAGAAATTCCTTCTTTGGAGGGTTCACAGAATTCAGAACTACCCCCTCCTGCTATGACAATATAGGTGAAAGTGAGAAATAAACAAAGTTCATCTTTCTATTTATTTACAGTTTATACCCAAGTTAATTTTTTAAAAAAAGATTTCAGAAAGATCAAGTCATCTGATCACTGACCTAGCTCCAGCAAGGTTACATGGTAAATGCCACACACAATGAAGCCTCAAAGTGCCTGAAATGCTACAGCTCTTCTCGGACAAAAGCTGGCTCCAGGCACTGCATGAGACCTACCGGGACCTCTAGCCCTAGTCCAGAGACAGGCACCATGCACAGCGGTCACTAGGACCACAGGCTGGGCAGCAGCTGCAACAGCCACCCAGGTGTCCATCTGGGAAGCCCAAGAGAGAGGACTGTTCAGTTCCTCTTTGTCTCAAAGGGCCAGTCTACTAGACTGGCCCACTGTGGGGTCTGCTGTGTGTTCCAACCCTGGAGGTGACACAGTCCCTGCGATGAGAAGGCCAGACTGACGGCCCTACCATCGTTGCTCCTGGAGATCCTGATGCTACCCTCCTCGCTACTCTCTCAGAGCCAGACCCAACTGCTGGCCCTAAAGGACATGTTTTAAAAGTACCACTCAATGACTTCTGGTTGAAGACAATAAGATATAAAAAATATAGTTAAAGATACCCCTGGGAAAAATTCGAGGTGAATGGCCAGGCACAGTGGCTCACGCCTATAATCTTAGCACTTTGGCAGGCTGAGGCAGGCGGATTGCGTGAGCTCAGGGGTTTGACACCAGCCTGGGCAACAAGGTGAAATCCCGTCTCTACTAAAATACAAAAAATTAGCTGGATGTGGCAACAGCGTGTACCTGTAGTCCCAGCTACTAGGTAGGCTGAGGCAGGAGAATTGCTTGAACTCAGGAGGCAGAGGCTGCAGTGAGCTGAGATCGCACCACTGCACTCCAACCTGGGCAAGGGAGCAAAACTCCGTCTCCCAAAAAAAAAAAAAAAATGGAGGTGAATCTAAAAGTTTTCTTGATATAGCCTGATAGATTGCCCCCGGTATACGGGTGCCTCACGGAAAGATAATGCTGGTAAAAGATTACCAAAATAAGTGAATCAGAGTGGTAAGGTGATAAATACACAAAGACATTTAAGTCAAAAGGAAGAAATGCCAGGGCTAGGAATTAGAGGGAGCTCCTAAGATGATGTAGAAGAAAGCAAGAAGAGTACTTTAGGGGAAGCTCCAAGAGAGGATCATACAGAGAAGATGGCGTTCCATGAATGAGGGTGCAGCCTGGCCCAGGACCCAGCCTGGCCCTAGGATAACTAGCTGATGGGGTCAGAAAGGGCTGGGGGAGGACAAGTACTTCTAGGGGAGGCTCACCATGCAGAAAAGGGGTCTTTCAAAAAGACTGGGAACTGCAGTGTAAACAGAGTAAAACCGACTAAACCTAACTAGAAAGTAGAACTGCTGGTAGTGAAGTCTCAGGAAAGGATCAGTCCATATAAAATCTGCAAGCTGGGGTGTCCCAGACAAGGAGGCAAAAGGAGCTCGAAGGGCTCAGTGGTTGGGAATACTTGGCCATCACAAACAACTGGCATGGATGGAAACTCAAAATATATGAAATTGAATATGAAGTTAAGGAACACAAAAACCACTAAAATGAATACAATGACCTGAAACTAAACAGGTCCAACTTAAATGTTATTATGCCCAAATACGAGGTCAATAGGATGTAGAACACCCAAGTGACAAAAAGCCTTCTGTAAAGTGTTTTAAAAACCCGATTCAAGAAAACCAGAGGCAACAAGAAACATGTTTTTTTAAAAAAATAAAGCCAGCAAACATCTATAAAACATTTTTAAAAATTAAAACAACAAAATGCCCACCCAAAATAAAAAATTCCCGTAACCAGTTAGGACACAAAATCATACAATTTTTAAAACCCCAAAAATCACATTTTGAAAAACTGCTCACTTAGCACATGTCTACAGCCAGGGGGCCCTGCCCAGGGTGGACTGCCACAGCCGCAGGCCGCCTCTGATGAGTACAGGCCACACCAGCTATGCAGGGCACCCACAGGCTCACTAAACCTTATGTCCAGGCAGACCGAATGGCCGGCCACTCCCAGGGCACAGGAGGAGGCAGGCATGGGGGCACCACCTGAAGGGACACAGAGGCTGGGCTTGGGACTGGAGCCCATGCTCTGCAGGCTCAGCTCTCTGGGTACCAGGCTGCCTGACGCCTTCCATTTCTCTCATGCAACACTGCCAGCCACACTAAAACCATGAAAGGAGCACAGCGGCCCAGAGCAACACAAACAGTGGGAGCCTCTTCGAAAGACCAATATGCATCCAGCCCACTTTTCATTACTGTAAATACAATCACAAATCTTCCTAATTATAACACTGAGTCCAAAAACACATTGAAAGGATATTCAATGTATTTTCCTTATTAAAGATATGACCCTTTTAAGAAATATTGCCATTGGAAAAAGTTTAAATGAGCGAGGAAATGAGATGCACTCCTGGAATGCCTTCCCCATTGTTTGGGAGGCATTCCAGGAGTGTATCTCAACTCTTCCAGGTACATAAAAGATTCTCTTATGTTTCCAATCAAACAGAGTAACTTACTTAGAGCAAAGTAAGATAAACGCAGCCTCAGGCTTGGGTGTCTGTGCAGCCCTGGGGTTTTACCCATCCTGGCCCAGCCTGCTCTGTATCATCTGCTGCCAGGCTCCCTGTTCTGCAGGACCTGGGCCTGGGTAGAGACAGAGGTCGCACTCCAGCCCAGCCTCTAGGCATCTCCGGGACTGCAGCGAGGAATCTCAACAGCAGGTCTCCCGAGGAATAGGGAGTAACACATAACTCTTGTTTTCTTTCTCTCATTATAGAATTGACCACATCTTAGAAGCTATCTGACCCCTAACCCCATCCTACAATTTTACATGTTACATGAAATGGCCCAAGTGTTCTGAACATAAATGAAGTAGTCTTCGCATCTAAACCTAAGAAATTCGATGCCCACCTTACTAGCAGCTCTTAAGGTTACCATTGAGGTATGAAAAAGTCACCTTACGTCCTATTTCCTACTGTCTTCTACCAATTTTAGGTTCTGAGTATGTCTAACATTGCATTCATAATCTAGTAATAAGCACGATCTACTACTAACTAATAAGGCAGGACAAAACAGAATTTGGCTCCCATCCTAGCTTTCCTCTCTGCAGATATTACCCAATGATTTAACAGTTGTTCTCCCTTGTGCTTCTGAGCCCGCAGAGCCCCAAAGCAGATGTGCTATTCTTTCAACACAACCAGGGCTGTGGACAGTCAGGGAGGACTTCACAATTTCTAACTGATGTAGCTGGTTCGATGACAGTCAGAGTTAAAAATTTACAGTGAATGAATGAATGCATGTAGTGAAATTGGTAAAGACACACGTTTAAAAGATGAGTCTAAGGATGCTACTTATAAAGAAAACAAATAAAAATTCATAGTGCTGCCAACATACTGAAGATTTGGAATCACATAAATTATCAACTACTGATGACTTCCTATCCATGGTATTTTGTGATTTTCATCAGATGGTAAAAAGATGAAATTTTCTCATGATTTTTATTGGTTCCCTTTCTAACCGAGTATACTGGAAAAATAGCTGTTAAGGACACGTGACTTTGCATCTTCAAGCTTAAGCCTCGTTGGTCCATCCCTTTTATCATATTATATTTGTACTATTTTGCCAAAGCCAAATTTATTATTGTTCACAGAGGGCTGGTGTTCTATGAAGTTAATATCTAATCAATTCAAAGCACCTCTTAAAATGCAATACCCTAATCTTAAACCTCTCATCATTTCAACATAATACAAAAACACAAAGAATATTTCAGAAAATAAAACTCAGAATATTATGGAAGATATGTAACAACTATCCAAATTTTCAAAAGATGCAATTGGTTTTACAACTGGGGAAAAACAAAGAGACTAAAATAGCAGGTGGGATACATACAATTCTGTAGCACATCCATCAGTCGTGCTCATGGGGAGTAAAACCACATCCAATTTCCCCTATGTATATTAAAATCACTGAAATGGTGCTGCATACAAAAATGTGAATGAAGGGTCAAAACATTAAAGTGAGCCGGGTGCTGTGGCTCACACCTGTAATCCCAGCACTTTGGGAGGCCAAGGTGGGTGGATCACCTGAGGTCAGGTGTTCGAGACGAATATGGACAACATGGTGAAACCCTGCCTCTACTAAAAATACAAAAATTAGCTGGCGTGGTGGCAGGCGCCTGTAATCCCAGCTACTTGGAAGGCTGAGGCAGGAGAATCACTTGAACCCTGGAGGCAGAGGTTGCAGTGAGCCGAGATCTCACCCCTGTACTCCATCCTGGGTGACAGAGCAAGACTCTGTCTCAAATAAAAACATTAAAGTGGCTAACAAATGCAATTTCTGAACTTATCTCAAAACCAGGTGCACTTGCATTTCATGTGTGACTTTAAAATCCTACAACTTATCAAGTCATCTGAAAAATAATTTAGGATTTCTTCTCCAATATGCCATAAAAGTACTCAGCTAATATCAAAATGCATGCATAAAGCTTGACTGGATCTCGATCAAAAAAAAAAAACCTATAAATGACTCTGAAAAAATTTGAATATGGGCTTAATATTAAATGATATTAGACACTACACTCCAGCACAGGTGACAGAGCAAGACCCTGTCTCAAAAAAAAAAGATATTAAAGAATTATTAATTTAGTTGATGTCATAGGAGTAATATGATAAAGTAACAAAATGTCCTTATTTTTAGGAAGTGATGGAGCAAGCTGAAGTGGTGGAGCAAGCTGACATTTTCATGGGTAAAGTGTCATATCTGCAACTTACTTCCAAATAGTTTTTGTTAAACAAAACAAAATACAGACATATACTTTATGGCAAAATGTTTATAATTGTTGAACCAAGATGGTGGATATACGGATACACATTTCTCTATTCTTTCCACATTTTAATACTTAAAGATTTTCTCAACAAAATTTAGGAAAAACACACATATAATGATGTTATTCACTTGGCAATAGATTGAGCTGGTTTTCCAATAATTCTTCAAACAGCTCTTTACTTCTAACCCTGTGACATATGAAGCAGGGCTAGTTTAACTTAGACATACACATATAGCCAGAAACCTTGGGAGTATCTCACTCCTGCTCTTCAAAACAAAATAAATCTTGTAGGAAACAAGCTTTCATTTGTGTCTCACTTACAAAAGCATAATGCTTAACAGAGCTACTGAGCACAGGTGCAGTGCTCTTAAGTCCAGCTGATTACACGCTGCATTTCCCCAATCCACATTTCAATCATGGCATCACCAGAAGCTTAGAGTCCGAATGACAGATCACATCACTTCATTCACGAAAACATACAGGAGGGATTCTATGGCCAGAAATGTAATTTCTAATAAGAGAAGAAAAACTAATTTTTGAACAAGAAGTTGAAAACAGTCCATACCAAACCCCATTAGGGTGAAAAGGAGAACATTTTATAGCATGCCAGAGATGAAAAAGAAAAAGCATGCCAGAGATGAAATAGCAGGGAACAAAATGAAAGGAGGAAAGGAATTCTACTTCAGCTTTTGGGTATCACCAGAGTTAAAGGTAAATTAAAATGTAGGAAGAAAAACTCCCATTTGAAACTAGCCACCAATTAAAATTGTTTATGGAGGGAGGGTAATTACGACAACATTCAAAATTTTACAGCCCTTCGGAAAACACCCAATTTAACCGCCACTCTTTACTGTAAGGAAGCAGTCCCAGGGTGGGAAGCAGATACAAAGTCTAGGTCCCCATCTTCCTAATTCCCCAAGTCAAGAAAGGCACTTGAACTGACAAATGATCATTACAATCACAGGAGTCACTAACAAGTCCAAGCTGAAGTTTTCCAGTGCCTCGTGCCAATCTCACTCATTACTCCTATGCTCACATCAAACACAGACACTTCCACTGCAGAAAATCAGAATTAAGTGCCTCATCTCTGATGTTTATTACTATCACAAACAGGAAGGGAATCAAAAGGGAGAAAAAGAATATTAAGTTTTAATAAAATAGTACAAATGGATCACTTCCATTTGAGTCTCCCTCATCATCCAAAAAGCTTTATAAACTATTTTATAATTGTAGAAAATTAGTTATGAAATTTATCAACTATGCAAAGATGTTGCTCTAAGTGACAAGTAACTATACTACCTAAAGAAAAAATTAAAATTTTTAAGTAAGAAAATTAATATATAAAACATCAGCTCGAAGATTTCCTTCTATCTAGGTACACAGCACAAAGAATTCCTTAAGGGAAATTTTCAAGGACATTTATACATTTACCTAACATATAGGTGTTGAGAACAAGGGATGGTAGCATTGTTGCTTGCTTTTTAAGGCAGTGCAGATCCTGAAATTATGGGAAAACATGATATTGCTAACTTTGTAGCATCACCAATAAAGGGCCTAACATGTTATTAAAGTAATAGCAAACTCACAGTTGATTATTACAAATGCTAGAAAAATAAAGTGAAATTTGTACCTTTAGTGAGGCTAGTGGATGTTCTGGACCAAGTAAACTCCAATGAAAGGAAGCCAGATCTTCATCAGGCAGAATGTGATTTCCTGGAATATAAACATGGATAACATAAAAGCAATCATCTTAAGTAACATAGGGAAACTTTCAAAAGTGCTGCATATTGTCACCTATAGTAGAAAACTTTCAAACAGAAACTGAGAACAACTCTTCATCTCTTAACATAAAGCGACATACAGCAGGCAGAATCTTTGCAGCTGCTTCAAGAATGACGGGAATTTCTAATGCAGTCCCAACAGCATTCAACCTAAGAACTGCATAAAACTGAAGCAACTTCACAGCACAGTATTAAAAATAAACACCAGTTTGCAAAAGGTCAGTCTGACAATGTCAGAATATCAAATACCAATTAGATTCAAGTTTTCATTTGTTCATGAAATGACTATAGTCCAAGCTTTCATCTGTTCATGAAATAGCTATGGTTCAAAATTACATAAAAACACCAAATGTGAAATCTGCACAATTATAAAATCTTTCTTAGCAAGATTAAATGACAATGACTGCTGATTGTAACATGAATCAACACCCTTCTCCCATAATTTCCATCACCACCCACAAACATATGTGAAAAGGCCCATCCTACAGTAATACTCATGAGGCCATTAAGCTGCTCATCCTATCACCAGTGCTGTCACAGTCTACAAACAAAACTATATTCAATTGAGAAACTATATTTGGGGGTAATACTCTGCTTTCATAATAATGTTCGTATGCCTGGTATACCTGATCTTTAGTAGGTTAGCTATCTCATTGAAATCTCAAAGCAGTAATTTCCTAAATAACCATGATTTTTATAACATTACTTAATCACCTCCACATTATGATAGCAAATTCATTAATTTGCTACTAACAGAATGCAACACAAACTAAGACCATTTGGAATATTGCTACGTTATAATATAGGTTGAGCATCCGTAGTCCAAAATGATGTAGTCTGTAAAATCTGATGTAAAATCTGAAACTTTTTCAACATCAACATGATGCAAGTGGAAAATTCCACACCTGTGCTCATAAGATGGGTCACAGTCAAAAGGCGGTCAAAATGTTGTTTCCCGCACAAAATTATTTAAAACGTTTTACAAAATTACCTTTAGACTATGTGTATAAGGTATATATGAAACATAAATGACTTTCATGCTGACTTGGGTCCCATCTTTAAGATACTTCATTAGGCATATGCAAATACTCCAAAATACTTCTGGTCCTAAGCATTTCAGATAAGGGACACTCCACCTGTATTCCAAACACACAAACACACAAGCCAGAGGTACTGAACTCCCGTGATGTCCAAATGAGCAAATCTGAACCGTAACTGCTCAGGTTTGCTGGCTTGATATTGTTTTCCCCTGTTAATGGATTGCATAGAATTTCACGGTGAAGAATGAAGTGTCTGGCCGGGCACGGTGGCTCACGCCTGTAATCCCAGCACTTTGGGAAGCCAAGGTGGGTGGATCATGAGGTCAGGAGATCGAGACCATCCTGGCTAACACGGTGAAACCCCAACTCTACTAAAAATACAAAAAAATTAGCAGGGAGTGGTGGCAGTTGCCTGTAGTCCCAGCTACTCGGGAGGCTGAGGTGGGAGAATGGCGTGAACCTGGGAGGCGGAGCTTGCAGTGAGGCGAGATCGTGCCACTGCACTCCAGCCTAGGCGACAGAGCAAGACTCTGTCTCAAAAAACAAACAAACAAAAAAAGAACGAAGTGTCTGAAATTTTGGAAGCTTCAATTCGAAATAATATTAAGGCAACTCCAACATTAGTAACAGTCCCTGTGAAAAATTGGGGGGTGAAATAAATGAATATTCCAACATTCCTAAAACAAAATACTTTATATAGCTATACTTTCCATTACAGAAGGGAAAAGAAAAATAAGCTTTCTCATTTGAGCACAGTGAAACTTTTCCAGCCTGGCCAACGTGGTGAAAATTAGCCAGGTGCGGTGGCACACACCTGTAATCCCAGCTACTCGGGAGGCTGAGGCATGAGAATCGCTTGAACCTGGGAGACAGAGGTTGCAGTGAGCCAAGATCGCACCACTGCACTCCAGCCTAGGCAACAGAGAGAGACTCCATCTCAAAAAACAACAACAACAACAACAACAACAACAAAAACTTAGGAGCTTACCTATAACTTCACTAAACTTTTTGAAGAGATTGCAAGCCCTAAATTAAATTGACAACATATTGCAATTGATTTTGTTTTTCATTTATTTCAAAACTTCATAAACAAGCTAGAAAAGTATCAGTTGGCATCATCTTCCAAATACCATATTCAATGTTTCTTAAACAAGATAAACAAGTATTCTTCCATTTTTCAAATGAGCTAAGGCATCCATATTCTAAGAGCATATGATTTTCACATTCAAAGTCAATTAATATGCCAAGTTATTTTACATAGCATTTAAGCAAACATGGAACTTTCCATATAATGTGCCACCCCCATACTCACTTTTAACATCAGAGGAAATATCCTTTTATATTTTAATATTTGAAAATATATTTAAAAGATTTGTTTTAATCCCCAAATCCCCAAAGGCACAAGAGTTCCCTTACTAAGCACTGTATTTGAGATTAGATCCAAACAAACACAAGTTGTGAAATCACAATTTTGTTGACTGACTCATATAGTAAAACATGAAATGCTTTCACAAAATAACACATAAAAAATTATGTGGCCAGGCGCAATGGCTCATGCCTGTAATCCCAGCACTTTGGGAGGCTCAGGCAGGTGGATCGCCCTGAGCTCAGGAGTTGGAGACCAGCCTGGCCAACATGATGAAACCCTGTCTCAACCAAAAACACACAAAAAACTTTAGCCGGATGTGGTGGCATGCACCTGTAGTCCCAACTACTTGGGAAGTTGAGATGGGAGGATCACTTGAGCCTGGGAGGTGGAGGTTGCAGTGAGCCGAGATTGCACCACTGCACTCCACTCTAGGCAACAGAGTAAAAACCTGTTTCAACAACAAAAAAAGGCTGGGCGCGGTAGCTCACACCTGTAATCCCAGCAAAGACAGAGGTGGGTGGATTGCTTGAGCTCAGGAGTTCAAGACCAGCCTGGCCAACATGGTGAAACCCTGTCTCTACTAAAAATATAAAAATTAACCGGGCGTGGTGGTGGGCGCCTGTAATCCCAGCTTTCAGGAGGCTGAGGCATGAGAACTGCTTGAACCATGCAGGTGGAGGTTGCAGTGACCCAAGATCACACTACTGTACTCCAGCCTGGGCAACAAAGCAAGACTCCATTTAAAAAAAAAAAATTGTCCAAAGATATCTTAACGATGAAAACTTGAAAAGCACAGCCTCTGCAGCCCATGGGCTGGCAGTTTGCTGATCTTTTAAAGTTAATCTTTCCCTGCCCAGTCCCCATTTTCTGGTAAGGTTTCTAGGAGGTCTGTTGGTATACATCCTACAACTTATTGATTTAAAATGTACTCTCCTTTGAGACCGATTGGGAGAAAGAGAAATCAATAGTGCAACCGTTTTGATACTGAATATTGACAAGTGTCTCTTTGAAATAAAGAACCAGTCCCTCCAAAAAAATAAAAATAAATTGTGACTCCTTACAATTTCTAGTTGTGTAAAACTGTTTTGGAATGTTTATAAAAATCTTTCTGATAACTAGGCATTTCTAAAAATAATCCACAATATAATCCCCTCTTGAACAGGACTGGATTGGACTGCTAGCCTCTATAGAATATATACTGCAAGGGAGCACAGTAACTGAGCACTAGAGACCACACAGCTTCCCAAACTGGCCTTGTGTGTCCAAAACAGCCCCAAATCCCATCAGATTCATGGATTCTAATCACAGGAGTGCCTCCCTCCAAAATATGTTTACTTATATTTGGACACAATTCTTATAAACTAAGCAAACTAGAGCTGGATATTAAAGTAGGGTGAGACAAGCACAATGAAAGCATAAGAAAGGGTAGCTGACAAAAGAGCAAAGAAAGAAAACACACAATGCAAATATAAAGTGACAGACAAATATATTACTTCTTGGGAATTTTTTTTTTTTTTTTTGGAGACAAAGTCTCACTCTGTCTCCCAGGCTGGAGTGCAGTGGCACGATCTTGGATCACCGCAACCTCCACCTCCCTGGCTCAAGCCATTCTTGTGCCTCAGCCTCCCAAGTAGCTAGGATTATAGGCACCCACCACCATGCCCGGCTAATTTTTGTATTTTTAGTAAATACAGGGTTTCACCATGTTGGCCAGGCTGGTCTCAAACTCCTGACCTCAGGTGAGCCGCCCACCTTGGCCTCCCAAAGTGCTGGGATTACAGGCGTGGGGGCATTATTTTTAATTAAAGAAAATTAAAATATAATGTCATAGTTAAAACAAGATTTCATCCTTTCTGGGTATTCAGCATAAGGAATTCCTCCAAGGAAATTTTTTAAAGACATGTATACATTTACTTAAAATGTAGGTGTTGGAAACAAGGTACGATAGCTTATTTTTGTTTCTCTTTTAAAGTAGTGAGTGTCCCGAAAATGAGGTGAAAACATAACCATTCTAACCCCATAGCATATTTTCTTCTACTATAAACATAATTTATGTCAAAGGTTTAAATGTCTAATTTACATAGTGACCATGTGTTGACATCTGTGATTTAGAATGTTAGTTTTCCAAAACCTTAAATGAGTTTTTTCACAAAATTAATCTGAACAATTCCTGGATAGAACAATACCTCAACAAATACTTAAGAACAAAAGTAGCACATTAGCTATGCCAAAAAATAATACGAAGCAAGGAATGCTAAGGAAGAGCCCACGCCTTGGTTCTTTTCAATGTGTGATACATATCCAAAACATTCAAGCACAGAAACACTTAAAAGATCAATGTGCTTATCATATGGTCACTCCCTTATAAAATATTTTCACACTGCTCCACCTACCTAAGAGAGCAGCAAAAATAGGAAAACGATTTGGATTCAGGTCCAGTTGCTTGGCAACTTCATGCATCAGATATTGGCTTGTGGTGAGACTTTTCCCGTTCCGGCTCAGTTTTAGGGCATGGGCACTGAAATAGTAGGGGATGTTGCACAGTGCATAATCAGAGTCATACGCAACCAAGCCATGGAAACCATTCTCTCTGCAGAAACCAATCACTTCCTGATGGTGGTCCTCAATGCTCTGTGCAACCTGGCAAACGAGAAAAAAACTTCATCAGATGTAGGGTAACACTGTAGCAACAAGCTCAATAAGCAGAAATGTTTGCACAGAAGCTGAAAAATCACATTTATGAAAACTATCCGTGAAAGCCAAACAGTCAAAAAAATGCCATAATAAAGTTTGCAACACATTGCTCCACTAAGAAATTTCTGTGGGAAATCGCATTTAAATCATCTCCTGTCAGTAACTTATGATCCCATCTAGACTGTAAATCAATTTTCAATTCTTGTCAAGCTCAAAGATCACCTTGCTTGAAAATACACAAAGCCAGCTGACCCCATGACAGTATTTTCAAGAAAGAGAGGGGGAGAAAGACACAAGAAAATAAAGAGGTGAGAAAGGAGACAGAAAGAAGCCACCCACTGTCAATGAAATCAAAACAATTTCTTCAAAGTAGATCAAATGTGTCAGGTGAAATCATCAGAATTTAAAAAATAAAATAAAAGTATGATCCCTCGGCCTACCTGTCAACCAGTTCTTATCCTCCTAAGGCCTCCCACATGTGGAGACCATAAAAGGATGCACACGTTCACCCTCAATGTAACTGCCACAGGCTTATTCTATGTCCCACACACTATGTCAAGACTAGGTCTATATCAATTGCCTTTTCAGTGATGAAAAAATCTAAGACACCCTCTTTACTTCTGCTGAATCCCCAATGTAACATCCACAATACCTCGGATTTCCACAACACACGAAGGAGCAAGCAGAGAAGCAACACCTTTGAGAAGTCAAAGTCCCCTGGGCTCTCTCTAGTCCAAAAAATATACCAAAACACCTGGAAAAAATGTTCTAAATGATTTACAGTCCAAGACCACCAAATTCTCTCCTGCTGTTTCACATACTCATTAATCCAACTAAAATTCTGGCAGGTTTTTCGTTTCTACAATGGATAAGGTAATTTTGAGAACAGAATTTTAAACTAAATTAGGTGATTCCAATAACAATGGAGTATTAACTCTCCACAGGGCCTTGGAGGAGAAAAATGTGTGCCACCCTTAACCCCAAGTTTTTAAAACTACTGTCCAGTGTGTGGCTACATTGAGAGAAAGTTTATATTAAATTAAATTCAAAATTAAGTTCAAGTATTCAGTGGTCACAGGAGACCAGAAGCTAACATACTAATTGGACAGCACAGAACATTCTCACTACGTCAGAAAATTCTACTGGACATCACTGTAGAGTGGACCTCACTTCTCACCAACTTTCATAATAAAAGCAGTCGCCACATTTTGTTGGAAGGTTAGCTATAATGAAATCTCACTGAGAGGCAAAGCAAACCTTTTCAAGATGCATACGTAAAAGAAGAAATTACTTTCTGAATTCTCGGTAAATATTTCCATAAAAACATTTTACTTAATAAGAAAAAAACCAAACAACATCCAATCAGTCAAATAACATTCTATTCTTTAGAATAAGAAATGCTGTTTTATCCCTCAATCTAAAAACACTGTATACCAGCTAAAACAGAATAGATTTTTTTAAAATCCAAAATTAGGCCTGCTTCATCCTCTCACTTCTAGAAATGGTAATTTCTAATCCAAGTTCTTTACCTCAAATCTTTTTATTATGTACAACTTTACATTTACAGTGATTTTTAAACTATTTTAAAATCATTAGAAATTACTGGCTTTTTTCCAGACATCTTTAATAGTTAAGTCTGTACACTCTATTAAGAGACACGAAAATGAAAGGAGACAGTAAGTGACCACTCCCTTCTTGGCTCACCCTCCTTCACTCCTCCAAGGAGATCTAGAAAAGTCAGCTTGTTCCTTAGATTCACACATGTTGGGAAGGAAGCTGGTCAGAACTAAAACAGAGGCTAAAAGGAGGTGAGAGCCCAGCCCTGCCCACCTCCATCAGCAGGGAGTTCAGAGACAGCCAGCACTCATCTCCCAGCTTCACAGGGTGGTGAACAATGCCTGGGTGAGAAGGGGCTGCTGGCCCACGGTGGAAGCAAAGCCATCTCACAAGAAGAGGCTTTCTAACCAAGACCTGAAAGGAGGGGCTGGCCCTGGGCAGGACCTCCAAGGAAGAGTATCCATGCAGCATGGGCAGGGGACCTAGAAAGGTCAGGAAATGAGCCTGGCCTGTTGCCTGGGCAGAGGGACCCACTGTGTTCCAATCCTGGGATCAAGAGGAAAAGCGGGGGATGATGAAGTCTGAGAGTAGCAGGGATCAGGTCTAATCTGGCAGCTTTCAAGTAATGCTGTCAGTGTTGTAAAACAGCAGGCAATATATTTCAAGAGCTGTAAAACGTTCACACTCTTTAACCCGGTAACCTCACTCCAGGAAATAGAGCCTAAGAAACCAATTCACTAAATAAAAAACATTAGAAGCATAAAAAGGATCACGGTAGACTCCTAAGGGAAAAAAATAAATTACGGAGATAGACACAGCCACTACGCTGTACTGTGGAGAAACAGAAAAAGCTTAGGATAAAGTATTAAACAAAAGCATTTCAGAATACAATATCATATATACCCAACTATGTAAAACTTTGTTTGTGGTAAAAGGCTGGAAAGAAAAAGGCAAAGGTCAACATAGTTGTAATCAGAGTGGTGGAATTATGCCTTAAAAATTCTCTTTTAAAAGAAAAAAACCTAATGAAAAGCTGAAGAAGTACTATTATAAACCATACCTACACTCTGGTCACCTCTCTGCTACAGCACTTTGGACAAACTACCATTCTTTTACATATATGTCTCTCCAACAGGACAAGGGGCACAGCTTACGCATCTTCACGTCAAGGGTCTAGCTTGGTGCTGGCAGCCAGCAAGCACCAAAAAAAATTAAAAACTGCCCCAGTTTGGTGTTGCATTTCATGGTTCCCCAAAGATTCCTTAAATTAACAAATTAAAACTAGTAAGATACAGTCTATCCAGTACAGGCCAATATCCAGTAGAACCTCATAAAACAAAGGTGGTAGCCGGGCGCAGTGGCTCACACCTGTAATCCCAGCACTTTGGGAGGCTAAGGTGGGTGATCACCTGAGGTCAAGGAGTGTGAGACTAGCCTGGCCAAAATGGTGAAACCCCGACTCTACTAAAAATACAAAAAAATTAGCCAGGCGTGGTGGCGGGCGCCTATAATCCCAGGGAGGCTGAGGCAGGAGAATCTCTTGAACCTGGGAGGCAGAGGTTGCAATGAGTCAAGATCACACCACTGCACTCCAGCCTGGGCAACAAGAGCGAAACTCCGTCTCAAAAAAAAAAGAAACCAAAAAAAATACAAAAAAACAAAGGTGGCATGTGGGGCTTTTCACAATTACCTCCTTCCTCCACCCATAACAGAATTACCTATTCACTCAGAACACTTGATTTTAGATTGGCATTAAAAAGCAAACAATAATTCAGTACAACTCTAATTTGCAAATGATTAACCATACCATAATCCTTCCCAAAACCAGACAGAGCATTAAACAAACATCTGACTGCTAGAATTTGTGTCCTAAAACAAAAGATAAAGGACCACACCCATGAACACAGCTTCACACCTGCAGCAAAGGTAGGACCACTCCCAACCTGGCCTCAGTCCATCTTTCCTATCCCAAGTCTCCTGAGTAAAGAGGGTCGGGGGAGGGAAATCGGAGTCTACACTCCAGCTCTGCCCCAGATACCCAACCTGCCAGGACAACCTCCCCAACAACCAATGTAAAATCTCAGATCTCTACATTCCTTCAACTTCTAAAATTCTAGAACTCTTCCCTCTCGTTAAAATTAATTGTGCTTTTATCTGAGGAAATGCAACCTGGCATTAAAAACCACAAGAGTAACAGAGAGGATGTCCTTTTCCATGGGTGAATAATGGAAGTGTGGTTCTGCAGTTATTCAATGGGGGAAATGGGGGGGGGGGCGGTGACAGCAGATCTGGCAAAGAAAATCACAAAAAACTCTGAATGAAAGAGTTCAAAGTCGATTGCCTAGGGGTGGTAGGAACAAGATGACTCAGCATTTGTCGAAACTCATACAATTGTACATCACACAGAATAAACTTTAATGTATGCAAATGAAAAAACAAATCAACCTGGGTGTCAGGGGATGCCAGGATAGAATGCAGACTGACAAATCTATACAATTGTATTATAAAATGTATGAAATAGCCTCACTGAAACTGGTTGGGGAAAAGGAACTGCCTGAGTACCTGGGAAACAGTGCACTCGACTTGTGTAAGTATGCCTCCCAGAATCTGTGTTAACAATTCTGAAATTACTTTGCAGGAACACTAGGGTTAAAGCAAATGCTGTATGAGCCAGGTCCTCACTGTCAGAGAAAGAAACTACAAATAATCATGCAAAAGGAGAAGGCTAGAATGAACCTCGTGGTGCTGCATTAGCCATGAGACATCAGTGAGAACCGGTGTTCAGGTGAAAATACACACATAGGTGGGTACAGAAACAATGGAAGATCTGGTGTTCACACAGATCTTACACGGACCCCCAAGCAGCAGTAGCACCTGTAGCTGTCAGCTATGAGGGCCTAGACACAGAGACACCCCAGCAGCAGGACCCCACCAGTGCCCAGACCAAGGTTTCCAGGCACCTTCTCCATGACAAAGAACCGGGGCTTCTCTTTGGAAACAGCTGACACTGGAGCAGGAAAACACAAGGTGCACCTAAAGCATCTCGTAGGTCCAGAAAGCAAGGAAGCACTCCCAAAACAAAAGGATGGCATGTGTCACACGGGCCAACCCAAGAGAGCTCCCAAAGCCAGAGCCAGGACAATGCGAGCAAGGATAAGGCAGAACTGGATATAACCCCAAATGAATTAGTTATGACCCTACAAAAAGAGGACAGGAGCCCATAATGATATAAATAAATGATTAAATAAATGAAGGGGGAAGAGACACATTTTCCCTACAGAAGAATTCAAATAATACCATACAATTTTCCCCCCAGTAGGTAGAGTTTAACCCTATCCCCTTTGAATGTGGACTGGACTCATCTACTGCTTCCAAAGTATGAGGATGTTATAAATAAGCGAAAGGAAAACTGGTCACTGCAGAGCAAACACCCGCAGAGAGCTCCTTACCCAAGCAACCAAGGTCGGCGTCATCCAGTGCTAAGCCGAGTCAATGCCACGTGCCATGTGGGGTGCTGAGAAGCGCCCTGCACCTCTGGGCTATTCTTTTCCCAAACACACAGCCATAATTTAATAGAGAGAAAGCATCAGACAAACCCAAATCGGGGACATTCTATAAAACACCTGATTAGTACTCCTCAGAAGTGTCAAGATCACCAAAGACAAACAGAAAAGCTGCCCCAGAAGACAGGGGATGGAGGACACTAGAGGTCCTGACCAGGGTCCCGGAACAGAAAAGGACACTGGTGGGAAACAGATGAAATCCAAATGAAGTCCATAATGAAGTTCACAGTAGTCTACCAAGGGTATTTTCTTGGTTTAGATCACTGTGCCAGCTAGCAGGAAGTGAACATTCCCTGGAAGCTGAGTGAGGGATATTTGGGAAGTCTGTACTATCTTTGTAAATTTTCTATAAAATTATTCCAAATAAGTTTATTTTTCTAAAAAAAAAGAGTCAATATTCTAGAAGACAATACATCAGCTGAAAGACTATTTCAAACCACTTTATTAGATGAACAAAGTATAACAGGCACGTGAAAAATAAATCCTGGCCTAAAGGCAAGTTTCAAAAAGCCTATTATATAAAAACAGAAATCTTCCCACAGGTAGTCCAGTTGAAAGAAACAAGAAAACCTACAAAGTATGGAATTTGGTTACCAATTAATTTATGAGTGAATAAATGCAGTCAAACTACTAAGAATATTCGTAAGAGGCCCAATAAACAATTCCTTAAGATTTAAGTCAAGGAAAGCCTGGTTAAAAATCTGATCAAGGATATGAGCAGGGGTAAAAAGACAATACAATGCAAGGTTTGGGTGGGAATGGAAAAAAGATTCTGGGTTGCATCAAAATAACTTACAAGGCAGTTATTTAATTAAGAATAAACGTTAAGTACTGGGCTGAAGCTTTGGTCTGACAGACTTGAGCTCCCCTGCTGTTCATCTGGTCTTCTGAAGCTCCTTCCTGTTTTCCCTTCTCCTGTACTAAGCTACTCTCTCACTCTTATTCATCTGCTTCTTCTCTTCCCTGGCCTTCCAATGCCTGGCTTGGACTGGGCATAATACAATGAAATGTGTACTTCTAGTTCTTAATGTTAATCTCAGAAGTGAGTTAAAACTATTAAACGCAATGTTCAGATTATTTGATTTTGAACCCCCTCGAAGAACAAAATGACGTAAAAAATTAAGCCCTGAAAACACTTACTTACAGGTAGCCCTTCAAAGGGGGTAAAGTCACCCACCAGAGGTAAATCAGACTTCGAACTATGAGCTGCCTCCTTGCTGAAAGTCCCAGGCTAGTAGCCACTGAAAGTATCTGCCATTTTAAAAGCACCAGGCCTTGATTAATTTTTGTCATGGCTACCATTTCCACTCTATCAAAATGCAGGCTTCAAGATCAAGGAAGTGAAACTCTAAAACTCCTTCTGTAAACAACCCCGAGGAGCATTCGGCTTCAGCTCTTGTGAAGTGATGAGGGGGCTAGCATCCAATACAACACTCTAACCTGGGGCAGCCAGGATGGGAATCACAACACTTCTCAGCTTCTTCCTCCCTGTCTACCCCCTCCCCAAGAAATATGGTAGGTGTCATTAGTGTTGACAAGTTTAAGAAGTGGCAAAAGGGCCCGTCTCTGGTCTCAAGAAAGTACTCTGTACTTCGATTTACAATGATAATTTTATGCCACTATAAATTTACCAAATATACCTAGGTAAATCTTTTTATCTCAGTAGTTTTACATTTCATCATTAAAAAGGCAGATATATCAAAACTCAGGACTTTTACAAAGAATAATGACTAAAAAACTCCCAAACTTACTTGGCAAGTATAATTGTTTATTAATTCTGAAACACAGCTACAGGAAGACCCCATAAGAAGAAAAACTTGACACTGTTACTCACTCCTAGTTTCCAGTGAAAAAACACTTCTACAATGAGGTTTGTGTCTCTGGCACCAGGTAGGTGAACTCCACTGCCTACTTTAATACTTTCTGTACTTCCATTTCCTCATCTGTAAGAATAATAGTATTCCTCTATCTCATAGGGTAGCTGCGATGATTAAATATACTACATGTAAACAGCTCAGAAGCATTCACAAATAATAAGCGCTTGACAAATGTCAGTTACTATGTACTTTTAAGGAAGCTACGTAAAAAGGTTTCTTTATACTTTTCACACAGGACCTGAAACACTATGGGTTCTCATACATACATTTTCTGACACTAGGAAAACATACCGTTAATGTGGTTTTTCTTCAGAATAATTTTACACCAGTTCAGGGAACAATGTGACACATCCTCCAGCCAGCTAGCTGATTTAGAAGATATAAAACAACCTGACATAAGAGCGTATAGGTCCACCTAAATTATTTTGTTTTAAAAAACAACTACCAAAAAGGCAGTCTTCAGCCTCTTCCCAATGGGCAGTCAATAGGTATGAAATGGGAAAAACTAACACTGAAGCTTCTGTTCCCTACTCTAGTCCAACTGAAGAATAAGAACATTTAAAAAAGTCAACTCCAATTTGGTGGCAGATTTTTGTTGCTGTTTAAAGGGCAATTTAAATGTTATGACACATAGCAGCAATGCCTCTAAAAAGAAATCTCTCTCTTCAGGTAAGCTGAAATCATAGCTGAATAAGCTTATCTTATATATCTCATTTAGAATAAATGAGAATTGGGTACAGTGATCTTAAAAACAAGGAAAAACATTTCTTAAAATACGGGAGTGGGACATGAAAAGATGCTCAACTTCACTCATTATTACAGAAATATAAATCAAAACCACAATGAGACACTGAATACCTCACACCCATTAGGATGGCTACTATTTTTTAAAAAAAGAAAATAACAAATGTCAACAAGAATATATGGAGAAAAACAGATTCCTTGTGCATTGCTGGTGGGAATGTAAAACAGCGTGGCCTCTTGGGAAATAGTATGGTGATTCCTCAAAAAACTGAACGCAGAACTACCCTAAGATACAGCAATTACACTTCCAGGTTGAAAAAATGGGTCCGAAGAGATGTCGGTACACTCATGTTCACAGCAGCACCATTCACAATGACAAAAAGGATGAAACCCAAGTGTCCACCCACTGATGAATGGATAAACAAAATGTGGTCTATCCAATACAACAGAATGTTACTGAGCCTTAAGGAGGAAATTCTGACACGTTACAACATGTATGAACCTTGAAGACATTGTGTTAAATGCAATAAACCAGACACAAAATTACATATACTATACGATCTCATTATATGAGGCTCATCATAGGGTAGACAACTTCAGAGACAGAGAGGAGAATGGTGGTTACCAGGAGCTGGGGCATGGAAGAAATGGGGAATTACAGTTTAGTGGGTACACAGTTTCAGTTTGGGATGAGGAAAAAATTCTGGGAATGGATGGTGGTGATGGTTATACAACAATGTGAATATACTTAATGCCACCGGGGCCAGGCGTGGTGGCTCACACTTATAATCTCAGTACTTTGGGAGGCCAAGGGTGGTGGGTCACTTGAGGTCAGGAGTTCAAGACCAGCCTGGCCAAGATGGTGAAACCCTGTCTCTACTGAAAATACAAAAATTAGCTGGGTGTGGTGGCAGGCGCACGCCTGTAATCCCAGCTACTCAGGAGGCTGAGGCAGGAGAACTGCTTGCACCCGGGAGGCAGAGGTTGCAGTGGGCTGAGATCACGCTACCGTGCTACAGCGTTGGTGACAGAGCGAGACTCCATCTCAAAAAAATATATATACTTAATGCCACTGAACTGTACATTTAAAAATGGTTAAGTTGGTAAATTTTATATTAGGTGTATTTTACCACAATTTTAAGAAACAATAATAATAAAAAGAAGGGTATCTCCCTGTCTTCTCAGAAGGCCTAGGTGCTTGGCTCCGAAATTAACTTCCTACTTGTAAAAAGGCAGAGTTTTCCTTTTCCTTTGATTAACGACAATTAGGATGTATGTAATAGTTTGTATCTGCCAGGCTGTATCAAAGGGTGACACTTCTTTTTTGCTTTCGCAATCTCTTTAGCACACACTGCTTGTGATGTGATCACAGTCTGGTTCAATGGTTATTCAATAATACAGGTTAGGTGTCCTTTACTGAAACACTTAAGACAAGAAGTGTTTTGGATTTCAGGCTTTTTCAAGTTTTGGAGTATTTGTTATTATGCTTACCAGTTGAACATTCTAAATTCAAAAATCAAAAATCCAAAATGCTCCAGTGAGCATTTCCTTTGTGCATCATGCTGGTGCTCAAAAAGTTTTGAATTTTGGAGCATTTCAGATTTGGGATGTTCGAATTATAAAACTGCTTGATTTTTCCCTCTAAAAATATTAATAATAATAAAGGAGTGATGTCATAAAAGAAATGCAAATTAAACTTTACAAACTTTAAAAATAAAAAAATACAATGATAAAAGGAAGAAACACACACATTATTTGTATTCAGAATCTATTTAGCTTACTCTAGTAATCTAATGACTCAGCTAAATCCTAGTAATATCATTCTTATTAAAATACCATTCCAAAATCTAAAACATAAAATTTCAATTTTCATAATTTAGGAAAAAGAACCACAGGTTGATACTATTTATTTCAAGATAGTAACACTTGCAAACTCTTCATAGGTCCAGGAAATTAAAACACCTCATCCATGGAGTCTAGTGACCCCCTCCAACAGTCTGGGCTGGCTTGTTACTACTATTCATAAATGTGCTCTAGCTCAGAGGATGAATGATGTACTTCAGACCTGTGAAGTCAACCCTCCAGCAATAAACCCTCTAGTATACTTTCCTGCACTAACCAGTAAAACACCAACATGGTAAATTCATCCTTTCAAGAAAGTTAATTGATTCCAGAGACAACTGAGAAATGCCAAACGACTGGCGCATAAAAGTACCGTTTCTAAATCACAGATCCTAAACTCCATAATGCAGATTGACCATCACCTCTGCAAATACTGCAGTGGGTCAAGTTCAACTCTTTTACACTGTCCCCTAAGATGCCTAGAAACAATGTGTGATAAAGCCAGGTGTAACAAGAGGAAAGGTGGCTAAATGCAGCCCATTTCCTGAAGCAGTCACCTATTTTATGCCCTCAACACATCTCCTAAGTTAAGAAGCATAAAAGGTTTATTCAAAGATAAAAGCTCTGCACCAGGTGGCCAAGCTGACACCAGTGATTTTGGAATTAACTCTAGGGGGACTTTAAAACTTCTGCTTCCTACCATCTTTCTGCCATCACACTTCCTCGCCTGTAACTGGTGATTCATATCCATTCATCAAATATTTTCTGAGCATGTACTACACACCAAGTATCGTTCTAAGAGCTGGATAACAGGCAAGGTCTTCATCAGATTTATTTCTAGAGAAAACATAAAAATAAGCAAAAATGGGGCCAGGCATAGTGGCTAATGCCTGTAATCCCAGCACTTTGGGAGGCCAGGGCGGGTGGATCACGAGGTCAGGAGTCCGAGACCAGCCTGGCCAACATAGTGAAACCCTGTCTCTACTAAAAATACAAAAATTAGCTGGGCATGGCGTGCCTGTAATCCCAGCTACTTGGGAGGCTGAGGCAGGACAATCACTTGAACCTGGGAGGTGGAGGTTGCAGTCAGCTGAGATTGTGTCACTGCACTCCAGGTTGGGCAACAGAGTGAGACTTCATCTCAAAAAAAAGCGAAAAGGAAATAAATGATGAACTATATGGAGACATTTAGATAATTTAAGAATATTTTTATCTGAACTGTGATTCATTTAAATGCCTGTTTTATTTAGAAAATTCTGCCTATAAATCTACTGGAAAGTAGTCTAAGTTTTCAAATCCTAAAATCTCTCTTCTTCATGTTACGCGATATTTGACATTTATTCCTATGGTGTAGTGCTTATTAAGGTTGGAATGTGTAATGTGTTAATTAGTTTCTTCCTATTCATATAAATTTCAGAAAACTAAAATGAAGAACAATGTCAATCTAAACATGTTAGACATAGGAGGAAGTATACCTGCGTGTATTTTGATTCAGAAAATTAAGTTGTAGTTTTGATTACTTTCTTCCTGGTGTACTTGGACATCTCTATCGCAAACATTTATATGACTTTACAAAGGCATAAAGCTTAGAATTCTTTGATTTGCTCATACCAAGATTTCCTTACCTTGGCACTACTGGTATTTTAGGCCAGATTATTCTTTGCTATGGGGGCTGTTCTGTGCACTGTAGAATGTTTGGCAGCATCCTTGGCCTCCACCCAATAGATGCCTTCAGTTAACATCCTCCCCCAGCTGTGACAACCAAAAATGCCTCCAGGCACTGCCAAATGTCCCCTGCCAAATGTCTCAACTGTCAACCCTACTTGAGAGCCACTCACAGGTCTTCACTGAGTAAACATATTGTTCTACAGTATTAAAGAAAGTTCCAAACAAGAAAAAAAGGATTTAAATGAACCTCCTCAACCCAGAGGCTATAGGCTCCCTGAAGGTTTCCTTCCTTTCCTGTTCTGTTCACTCCGCCAGGCCTGGGCATTAACAGGCGCTCAAACATTTGCTGAAAGGAGAATTAATCACCATTGGGAACCAGTCAGAAAAGAGAGTATGAGAAATTTAAGATTAAAAAAACAAAACAAAACTTAAGTAATGGCCATTGATCCAGATTTTGAAATAATTTAATTTGTCTGGCTATATAATGGAATGCAGCAAATATTCTGATTAGAGTTGAGTGCCTATGCTAAGCATAATGGGGTACAAGAGGAGTAAAACAGTCCCTGGCCTCAAGGAGCCTACGGGTGGCTGGGGGAGGTAAATATGCAGTTATGCAGGTAGGTGCAATACAACAGACTAGAATGTCCACTGCAAACATACACCATGCTGTGTGTGTATTCCCAGTCCACTTTTTCAAGTATCAAGAGATTCCATGAAGAAGGCTGGCATTTGACATGGGCTTTGAAGTATAAGTAAAATTTTGATGAGCAAAAGTAGGACACAGTACAGTAGTTAAACAAGAGGGAATGACATAAGCAGAAACTGGATATTTCTTGGGGAAATAGTGACCAGTTGGGTTGGGAACATTTTAAAAAGTACAGTAGAGGGATTGCGAAACATTAAGTAAGGTCAAATGAGTTCAGGTCGCAGGAAGGTCTACAAGTCTGAATAAGGAATTTGGACTTAATGGTTTTGTT
The DNA here is from genome assembly GCF_029289425.2 of Pan paniscus. Lineage (NCBI taxonomy): Eukaryota > Metazoa > Chordata > Mammalia > Primates > Hominidae > Pan > Pan paniscus. The sequence continues at coordinate 45,968,630 of NC_073260.2, forward strand.
CAAGTCCCAACAGGAGAGTGACCTCCCTGAAGATGTGGCCGTCTACCCTGCCAAAGCCGTGCAAGATTAGTTCCACTGGGGCGCGGGGGTAGGTGCAGAGGCCATTCTTACTGCTACCTACAGTAATACAAAAGTGTAATGACATGGAATTTACCTATAGTATATGCCTTGCATTCTATTTTTCATTCTATTTTACTCTGTTATTTTTAAGTAATGGCAAACATCCAATAATTTGGTTTCACAACCCACTGAAGGGTTTGCAAAGCATTTCTTCGACCTTTTGGATAAATATGGTGAATTCAAATGTTGGGGGTACTGGAAAAAAGGAAGAGTATAACAGTTAAGTAGGAGACTACTGAGCCAGAATTGGCCTGGTGTGTCATTATTCTAGGGACTGGGAGGATGGGATGCTGGAATACCAAGCATGACTCTATGGTGGTAGAGGGTGTAACTCTGAAGTGAGTGGTCATGAAGTTCAAGCTAGTTACAGCTAAAAAGGAAGCCAACAGAATGGGAAAAGAGAAATGGCGGAAGGCAAGCAGGGGACAGACGGTGGGAGCGGCAAGGAGTGACAGGGACACAGCGTTCAGAAGTGTTAAAGGTGGGGTCACTTTTCTCACTAATTATATGGTCCAAGCTCTGGAGTATCTAAAGTGCAATTAGAAATTCACTCCAGTTGCAGAATCAGGATGCCAGATGAGAGAGGTGAAGAGTCAGTGTCTGTGTTGATGGGACACAGTATAAATAATATATAAGTATGTAAAACCAGGTGCTGAAGTGTTTGAGGACAGTGAGGCTGTGCCTTGGAAATGGTGAGATGTCGAATAAACATGTAGGTTAGCACTCACCTCAAAATATGTAATATTGAGAAGTATATAATGAAGAATATACTATGGAAGTGGCCAAGAGGATTGTGGCATTTAAGGAAACATCATATTGCAGTAACCCCAGGAAATGGAAGCATTTTGATCATTGAAAAAGGTTCAAGGAGGCAGACAGGAAAAGACAGAGTGGTTTTTGATAGGTTTAATTTTAAAGTAAAAAAAAAAAAAAAGGAAGAGATTTAGATGACCATGATAATTGTTGATAAAGATCAGTGCTCAAATAACAAATTGGTGGCACAAGAGCTGAAGCTAACTTAGAACCAAGTTTTCCTTCGCTTGGCATTTTTAAAATGGAATAATTTTTTTAAAAATCTGGGTTTCTGGCTTTCTTGCAAAGTCTGAAGTTCTGGCAATGTTGACTCTATGGTCCTACGTGGCTTTTAAAATGTGCATACCTTTAGCTCTACTGTGTGTATATATCATGTGTATACCATCTGTCGGGGTTGGATAAATTATGGAATACTATTTAGGGACTGAAAAGACTTAGAGCTCTAAGTATAGACATGGAAAGATTTCTTACAAATAAAAAAGCAAACTGCTGAATAACGTATAGTGCAATCACATTAATGTGAAAAAATGGAACCATATTATAATAATATATATTATATAACTTATGACATAAAATATATGGCCTACACAGCCACTGTGGAAAATATATGGCCATTCCTTAAAAAGAAAAACAGAATTACCATATGACCCAGCAATTCTACTTCTGAGTATATACCCAAAAGAACTGAAAGCAGGAACTCGAACAGCTCTTTGTATACCATGCTCATAGAAGCATTATTCATTATTCACAATAGTCAAAAAGTGGAAGCAACCCAAGTATCCACCAGTGGATGAATGGATAAACAAAATGTGGTACATATACAGAGTAGAGTATTACTTAGCCTTAAAAGTTAAGGAAATTCTGACACAATCTACAACATGAAAGAAGCTTGAAGACATTATGCTATGTGAATTAAACTAGTGACAAAAGTAGTACAACAGAGAAATATATACAATGACTAGTTTGAGGTATAACATGGTCAGTTTTGAACCTTAAAAATCTTCCAGTCAATTAAAGGTCCTTAAGAATAAGATGTACTGTCAGTGTCCAGGATCTACTGATGGACATTTTTCTTCTGAATAGAAACATGACTGTTCCTATCCTAACTAGAAAACATAGCTGAAGCAGTTAGCTATCGTAATTGACCTGGGGGTGAATTGTAGGTAGGCACACCCACAAAGTATTCTTACACAAAGAAGCTGAACTTTGACTTTAGCACTCCACTTCCGTCTTGAGGTTACTAATGACTTGTCCCCAGATGTCACTTAATCACTAGATCCTGTTTTTACACATGAAAAATGGGGTAACAAAGCACTCTGAGGATTAAATGAGATGGCATATGTGAGAAAGGACCTAGCAAGCACCTGGTCTGATACCAGTTCATTCTCTTCCCCCATCAAGTATACATGAAGGGAGACCATCATCTCTAAATACAAACATGTAATTATGCTAACCATGAAAATTCTAAACCATAGTCTAACCTCGCATTCTTCCACTGACTTATAGCATGAACGCCATTTTATGTAAGAGCATTATTTAACAAAATTCCAATGGAAGCAAATTCAGAAGATCTGAAGGACTTTATTATAAACCCTTACACTGATACCACAAGTCATATAGCAGAAACATTTATGAAAGCTCCAGTGACTTCATGCCACTAAGATTTTAAAATAAACATAAGTCATTCACTGAAGTTTCAAAGGTTATAATGACCCAAGGCACACAAGAGGAAATACTGTCCAAGTAACTAGCTAAAGCCAAGTTCAAATTAGGCTATTTTAGGACCTACACAAAACTAGTCAATACATAGGCCAAAGTATTATTATTATTTTCATTGTTCTGGCTGTCTTTCCATGTAGACCAACTTCTAATGGTTAAAGAAATACAATTACTACTACTGAACAAAAAAATACAATTACTACTCTGTAAAAGAAATAATCTCTAAATCAAAAAAGATTTCTCCTGGCCAGGCGCAGTGGCTCATGCCCGTAATCCCAGCACTTTGGGAGGCCGAGGCAGGTGGATCACGAGGTCAGGAGCTCAAGACCAGCCTGGCCAAGATGGTGAAACCCCGCCTCTACTAAAAATACAAAGATTAGCCAGGCATGATGGCAGGCGCCTGTAATCCCAGCTACTAGGGAGGCTGAGGTAGGAGAATCGCTTGAACCCAGGAGGTGGAGGTTGCAGTGAGCCGAGATCGCGCCACTGCACTCCAGCCTGGGCGACAGAGTGAGACTCCATCTCAAAAAAAAAAAAGATTTCTCTAAGCAAAGGTAACAGGAAATTATGCCCCTCTGCCAATTTACATAACACTAGAAAGCACCAATAAGATGCTTAAAGTTTTTATAAATGTCTCATTTACTCAACATTATATATACTGAATTGTTCATGTCAATTCCTTTGCCAGTGGTTTTTACTTAATCTTAAAAAAATTATCATATGATAAAATTAACACATTTACTTTGGATGAATAGTTCTGATTTTAATGTATGGTAGCATCACCACCATCAGAATACAGAACAGTTCCATCACTCCACAAAGATCTCTCCTGCTGTCCCCTTTATGTGTACATCCTTCCCCTCCTCTACTCTCAGCACCACTGAATTGGTCCCCATCACTATAGTTTTATAATCATCCCTTTTGAACCTGGCTTCTTTCACTCAGTATAAAACCTTAATTAAATATTCATGCAAGTTGTTACCTACACCAGCAATTCCTTCCTTATTATTGCTAAGTAGTATTCCATAGTATGGCTATACCGTAGTTTAACCAATCACTTATTAAAGGATGCTTTGTTTCCACGTTTGGGCTATTATGAATTAAGCTGCTATGGACATTTGAGTACCAGTTTTTGCACAAACAAAAGTCTTCATTAGGAAAATACCCAGGAGTGGAATTGCTGGATCGTATGATAAATGTATGTTTAACTTTATAAGAAAGTGCCACTGTTTTCTGGAGTGGCGGTGCCATTCTGCATTCCCACAAGCAATGTGTAAGGATCCAGTTGCTCAGCATTCTTGCTAGCACTTGGTATTGCTCATATTTTTTTCTCTTTTAGCCATTCTAATAGGCATGTAGTGATATCATGGTTTTAAACGTTTTAACCACTTTATGGGCATCTTTTATTAAATGGTATACACTGTTTCAATCCCTTAAACAGAGAATGCTGAATATTAATTTTTATGACTCAAAATCATCCTTTTACAATAAACATTGTACTACCCTCAGGGACCAAGGAAGTACATAGGGTTGTTTTCCTTTTCTTAAAATAGCCCCAGAATTATGTTTGCTTTTTATAGCTTTTTAAATCTCTCTTGTCACTTCTTGCTATTAATGGTGCTCCTGCCTCTGGCAGACTCTCCTCTTCATCCTCTTCTCAAGCTGAGTTTAGAAAATAGATAACCAAGCTTGTTAGAATTACATATGAAAAGAGGCCAGTCCATGAGTGAGAGAGCTTAAAGGATTCTTCAGTGAGGAAAGCAAAAGCACCCCCCTACACCCGCCAACCCCCCACATCACTGTACCCAAACTTCCTGACATCTTGCTTGGTTGCTGAGAAATTTCTAGTAGCTAAATCTCTTAGGCACTTTTCAAAAAGGTAAGGTTGCCAGCTAAGAGACCACCAAGTAATTGAGTCATTACAATATTCATTTTGTGCAATTCGCACTATAATATGACCCTAGGTCAATAATTAAAAGCTTAGCAAAAGCAAAATACAGACAAAATTATCCCATTATCCCGTGTCCAGAAACCTAAGTGAAAAAGACGATCTTAAATAGAGCTTAAATCTAGTTTCCAAACACTGACACATTGGTCTGAATTCTGAGCACCTACTAGGTGTGCGAGGCATTCAAAGGGGTGCAAAGATAAAGAAACTGTAGAATTAAAAAGAACTCAACAGTTCTTTAAAGATACAGTGACCATATGCATACATACTGATTCTAATCCTAAGTAATATTCACAGTGTTCCCTTGAAAGTCGCTTGACTAGTTAAGTAGAGAGCTGCGCGGTTACCAAAGGCAAGTCAGTGCAGCTCATCCTGTCTTTTAAGTAGTCTTTTCCATCTCTGAACAAGACTAAACTATGAACACTTTTACGCTCTATTAGGGAGATGGATCGCTTCAGACAAATGGCAGCACCTTACTTCCCTGAGCGCCGCAGGCTCCGATTCAGAAATTAAAAGGCAGGCACTTCCTCTCACCCGAACTTCCCTGAGGAATGGCAGCTGTGTGTCTGCCAGGCGCAGGGGCCAATCGGGACTCTGCCGGCCGCCTCCACCCACGACTTAAACACCATCTCACCAATTGCAACCGGATCGTGGGTGGGACTTCCGCTATCATTTTAGGCTTAACTACCACCATCTCCTCGCGGGCAGTGGGGGCAACCGCGAAGACAGAATTTCACAAACTTTCAGCTCCAGCAGTTTCAAGGAAATGTCAAATGACAAGATGGAAGACCGAGTGGCAAGAGCTAAGACAACAAAAAGGCCCCCAAAATTTGTTTTCAAGAAAACCAATGAAAAAAGCAAGCAATCAGAACGTGAAGTCCAGGATCATGGATGTGCTTATCTTCACAGTCACTGCTGGGTCCTGAAGTTCTCCTCTGGCCCAGTGCCAGCTGCGAAGCCCTCTGCCAAAGGGCCAGAGGAGGCCGGTGATATAGAGCTCTGATTACCCACCCGTCAGGGCACCGCTGAAGGTCACTGAATACTTAGTGTGCACCCGAAAAATAAATCCTGCGAGTTCACGCCCGCGTAGTTCGCCCCCTGATTTTGAGCGACTCCTTTCGCATGGGATCTACAAAACCGAACTGCCTTAAAGACCTCTTTCACACGGACGTGAAGTCACAGAACTGACAAAATCCCATCCTGTCAAAGTGCACGGGTCTTTGAAATCTAACACAAAAAGCCATAGAAAGATTCTCTAAACACCCTGTACTAAGAGGAACACGGACAGGGCACTGCGTTCTGAAGTAGAGGCCAGGGCACTGGCCCTTAGACACGTCTCGCTGTCACCGGGCTAACAACATTGGCAAGGGCGGCGGCAGCAGCACTGATATTTGCAGACCCCAAGGGCTCTGGCGAAACCCCCTCTATTACTCTGTATCCTGCGTGCTTCCAAGATGAACCTGTTGCTGGGAAAGAACAGGCTAAATTAGAAAAGGGAGTATTTTGTCAAAGTTGAAGGTGAGTGATAGCCTGCCCGCCTCAAATCGGATGGGAAAAACCAAGGATATTGGGGATGATGACACTGTCGCCTCCGAATTCTGGTCCGGGGCTCTCTCCCAGCCCTCAAGTGTCCCCACGCGGCCGCGGACCCCGAACAGGGACAGCTGGAGACGGGCTTGGGCAGCGCGCGGCCTGCACCCGCGGCCATCCATCTTGCAGCCCGGCCCGGCCAGGCTATCCCGGGCAAGGGCTGGGGGAACTCGCTGCCCCCAGCGCCGCCACGGCCGGGCGATATTCTGCGCCCTGGGAAGGGGGATAGGGGTGCGGCGCGGCCCCGGTCCCCGGCCCGCCCGGATCCCCGGCCTCACCTTGACGTGGAAGCGGATGAGCGCCAGGCGGATGCAGTGGGCCATGCAGACGGGCGGCAGGAACCAGACCTTTGGCGGCGGGGTGCCCTTGTTCTGGACATGGCTGACGATCTGCTGTGCCGTCTGGCGCTCGTTGCCCTGCCGCTTGACCCACTCGTGCAGCCGGGCCTTCTCGAGCGCGCCGTTGAAGAAGACGAAGAGCTCGATGTTGCCGCCGAAGCAGGCCTTGGCCAGCGCCGCCAGGTAGCCAAGCATGTGGTTCCACTGGCCGCCGCTGACCCAGTCGGTGTAGAAGCCGCCGTAGAGGCGGTGCAGGCAGTTGTCGGCGTCCACCAGCAGGCGCAGCGGGGTCTGCGGGGGCCGCTGCCGCCCGCCGCCCACCAGGCTGCCCCGGGCCAGCTTCTGCAGCTCCACCGGCACCACGGCGCTCGGGCAGTGCTTCTCGATGTAGTCCTGGAAGCCCTGCACGCCCATGGCGGCGGCGGGGGCGCGGGCGCGGGTGCGGGCGGGGGGCGGCGGGGCCGGGGGTGGTGGGGCCGTGGCGCGCGGGCGGGCTGGCGGGCGGGGGCGGCGGCCTCTAGGGGGGACTGGGGCGGGTCGGGGGCGCGCTCATGGCCGCCGCGGCCGCCATGTGCTGCCGCCTCCCAGGGCCATGTCTGGGGAGGGACCTGCCGCCGCCGCCGCTGCCGCCGCTGCGAGGCCGAGGCCGAGGCTGAGGGCCGGGGCGGGGCGGGCGGGCGGCGCTGACGTAGCGGACCCGCCCGGCGCGGACGCCGCCCAGGCCCGCCGGCTAGCAGGCGGAAGAGGCGGCGCCGGCGGGACGCGGCTCGGGGCTCCCGGAGGCGGCGGCGGCGGAGGCGGAGGCCCGGAGTTGGGCCGGGACGGGATCCAGGAGGCTTCTGAGCCGGAGCAGGCAGCGCCTGGAGGCCAGAGGCCGTTCGCCCGCCTCAGGCCGGTCGGCCGCCGCTCCCCTCCCTGCGCCCTGTTCCCGGCAGTGCCAGAGAGGCCGCCGCCTCCGCCCGGTGGTTCTCGGGCGAAGGGAAGCCGCGAAGCAGGTCCTGGGGAAGAGCTCGCCTGCTCCTGAGGGAAGCGGCGATAAGATGGCGCTTTGAAGGGGAGCCGAGGCCGAGTCACTCTGCTCGTCGGGACGCCGCCTTTCTAACGCCGCCGTCGGCTCGCACCACTCTGGGCCTGCTGCCCACACTGACTGCGGGGTCCGGGAGAGCGGGATGCTGGCCGGCCGCGCCTGGCTTCTTGGAAAGAGCAGGAAGGAGCGCGAGAATGCAGTTCCGCGGCAGGTGCTCATCCCAGCAGCTTCGGGCTCTCGGTTGTGGTTTTTACACCTATGACAAATGACATGGCCAAACACACCATAATGTCTGAAGGTACAGGTAGCCCTAAGCGCCTGCTCGTCACGGAAGAGACTGTCTTGAGAGCACAGGTCTGTTGCAGCGTGGGAAAGCCTGCGTTACCACTGCGCAATGGCTAGACTGAAACGTGCGCCTTTGCAGTGGCTCTCCCTGCTCTTCTGAGGGAGAGGGATTTGAATCTTGTTGCTTTAGTAGCATCTTCTGGAAGGAGGTCGTTTACGTAAATTCTGTTCCAAAGCTCTGTCGTAACTGCTTCTAAAATGAGGTTGATACTGTATGTATATTAGGCTTGCATAAAACATTTTCAAAAAGAGATTAATGTCTTTCAGAATATAAACTTAGAAACCCAGCACTCTAAAAGTTTTAAAGTGCCGCTTTTACTTACCTTCATCTCTCCATTTGTTCTTTTTTTGGAGAAACCTCTGTAGAGGAGCAGGATGCAACCGACAGGCTGTGGCCGGACAGCTGCTGCCCAGCACATGGAGCCTGCACGCGCACGGTTTGGCCAAAGAAGCCCCCATACTCCCGGTGAAAAAGGCAAGTTGGATTTTTCTGCTTTCTTTTCCGATACCCACCTCAAATGCAAGCCAGTATCATACATACATAAATTAAATGCTGCTGGTATTTTAGGAAGTTACATTTAAAAGCAGGCTGACAAGTTATGCCACTCACCTATGCATAAAATTAGTCACAAAGCCAGGATGACATGTTATCTAAAAATAATACAGGCCAGGTGCGGTGGCTCACGCCTGTAATCCCAGCATTTTGGGAGGCCGAGGCGGGTGAATCATTTGAGATCAGGAGTTCGAGACCAGCCTGGCCAACATGGTGAAACCCCGTCTCTACTAAAAATGCAAAAATTAGGCGGGCCTGGTGGTGTGTGCGCCTGTAATCCCAGCTACTTGGGAGGCTGAGGCAGGAGAATTGGTTGAACCCGGGAGGCGGAGGTTGCAGTCAGCGGAGATGGCGCCACTGCACTCTCTAGCCTGGGCAAAAAGCGAGATTCCGTCTCAAAAATAAATAAATAAATAAATAAAAGAAATAATACAGTTAGCCATTAAATAACAAGGCAAAATCCAGAAATATCCAAATTTGCTTTTATAACCCAAGGCAGGTTCACAAGGTGAGGAGTAGTAGTTTTTAATCACTCGTATTTTCATTTGTAGCATTGCATTCCGTGTATTTACTTTTTCTTTAAACACTCTTGCTTTTAATTTTTAAAAATGCATTAGTGCGGCCGGGCGTGGTGGCTCACGCCTGTAATCTCAGCACATTGGGAGGCCGAGGCGGGCAGATCACGAGGTCAAGAGATGGAGACCATCCTAGCCAACATGGTAAAACCCCATCTCTACTAAAAACACAAAAATTAGCCGAGCGTGGTGGTGCACACCTGTAGTCCCAGCTACTCGGGAGGCTGAGGCAGGAGAATTGCTTGAACCCGGGAGGTGGAGGTTGCAGTGATCACGCCACTGCACTCCAGCCTGGCAACAGAGCGAGACTCCATCTCAAAAAAAAAAAAAAAAAAAAAAAATGCCAGTGCCAGTATCTGGAATTCTGGAAATAAATTTATTTTCACCTTATTATATTGTAGAGGTCTAAGGTTCTGGAGTCAGGCCCCCAATATCCATCTTATGATAAGTCTGTGCCTTTGCAAAAATATTTACCTTATTGAACCTTGGATTTTATCATCTGTAAAATCAACATATTAATAGTACTTAACCTCCCAGGTTGTTATAAGGATTAAATCAGATAACCTGTGTGCCTGCCACACAACAAATGCTCAATAAATGTTGGCTTTTGTAGTTATTTCCAGAAACTGTATTTGTCTAGACTTATACTCGAGAAGATAGACCTGTTATTGTACTTTTGGAAAGTTTAAAATTCATTATTGTATCATAACACATAAAACTCAATTCTTAGTTGCCCTATTTAGCTTTGTGTTCTTTAAAAAAAAAAAAAAAAAACTTTATTTATTGAGTAGCTATTGATGGTGGGCAAAATGTTCAGCTGACAAACACTTATATACTCTGCATCCTTAACTCAAATTCAGGGGTTGGTTGAAGTTAAATTGCTTAAATATTGAGGTAAAAATAAACATCTGGGCCGGGCGCGGTGGCTCACGCCTGTAATCCCAGCACTTTGGGAGGCTGAGGTGGGCAGATCACAAGGTCAGGAAATCCAGACCATCCTGGCTAACACGGTGAAACTCCGTCTCTACTAAAAAAAATACAAAAAAAAATTAGCCGGGCGTGGTGGCAGGCGCCTATAGTCCCAGCTACTCAGGAGGCTGAGGCAGGAGAATGGCGTGAACCCAGGAGGCGGAGCTTGCAGTGAGCCGAGATCATGCCACTGCATTCTAGCCTGGGCAACAGAGCGAGACTCCATCTTAAAAATAAAAAATAAAAAATAGAAAATAAACATCTGTATTTAAAATTTAATAAAAAGTTATGTCTTCTTGGAGGTTACAATATGACAACTAATGGTTGGAGACTTTTTCTTTTTTTATTTTGTATTTATTTTATTTATTTTTTCTCCCCCAAGATGGAGTCTTGCTCTGTTGCCCAGGCTGGAGTACAGTGATGTGATCTCAGCTCACTGCAACCTCCCTCTCCCAGTTTCAAGTGATCTCCTGCCTCAGCCTCTGGAGTAGCTGGGATTACAGGTACACACCATCACACCTGGCTAAGTTTTGTATTTTTAGTACAGACGGGGTTTCACCATGTTGGCCAGGCCAGTCTCGAACTCCTGACCTCAAGTGATCCACTTGCCTCTGCCTCCCAAAGTGCAGGGATTACAGGCATGAGCTACCGCGCCCAGCCTAATATCATTAATTAATATTTTACTTAGGTGAGGTATCTAGCCACCAGCAATAACAGATGAGTTTCCAGTTTTTCAAACAAGGTAATAAGAGACCTTGATCCTGCCCATGTAATCATTAGCAGATGTTGGGAGACCAGCAGACTGGAGCTAAGCAGGGAGTCTGCGATCATGGAAGAGAGCAAATTAATCCACACTAGGGATTCTAACCTATAATGTTTACCTAGCACCAGCCCTGTTAATTAATTGTCAATTTAAATTACCCAGAAGAACACACACATCTGTAGGCCTGCTTCATAAATGGTAGATCAGTAACTGACCACACTGCAGCCGTGTGTCGGCAGTTGAGTTTTTTGGTCTTCAGGCTCTGCTGTCTCTCCAGTACTATGAGTTATCAGCAGTAGCAGAGGGTAGGAGAGCTCCACGGAGATCAATATTCGGACTCTGGAGACCATGACAAAATACATTTCATATTCCAAACTAATATATAAACTACCTTTTTTTTTTCTTTTCAGATTTCCAGAAGCTGTTCTGTCAATAACAAAGTCTCAAAGAAAACCACAAAACCACCAACACTAAGATCATTCTTGAGTCCAATTTGAAAAACTAGGGTCAAGTTCTGCGGAGGCATTGAAAGGACAAGAAACCACCCTAATACCCATCGTGTGAGGGAAAATGCTCTATTCACCATTCCTCAGCTTCTGCTTCTGGTTTCAGAGTTCTCTCTATATTGGAGGGTGTTTTAAAGCTAGAGTGGTCTTTATCCACTTTTATTAACACATCTGAATGTGAAGGTCAAGAGAGGAAAGTGATATGTCCTAAGTCAGAGTAGAGTCAACAAGAAAATAAGACAAACAGCGACTGAGCCCCTGGTGTATACTGGGCATTGGCCAGCTACTGGGGATATGGAGATGAAGAAAACGTAACCCTTCTTCAAGGAGCCCAACCTACCAAGGTAGACAGACATATAGACAAATAGATACTTGCATAGAAAAAAAGAGGAAAAGGGGATCAGTGTGATCTGTGTAACTAAGTACCCTATACAACCCTCCTGCAACAGATCATATTGCCCTTTATAGTGGGGATGGTAATCCCATCTCTGAATCCACAGGTACTTTGCAGTCATACCACACCCATGTGTCTGTCGGTCCTGACTGTACCATTTATAAACAGCTTCACTTTCAGCAGTTCTCAGCCCTCTTAAGCTAGGGTCATTGTCAGTAGGGATACTGCTTCACAAGCATCAGCAGAACACCAAAGGAGACCATATGGGTGAAAGCAACCAGCACTGCCCTGGCGCTTCATAGGTTCTTAGAGTTTTTATCTTTTACTTTCAGTCTAACACAGCACTGCCTGCTTTTTGTTTTTGTTGCTTGGTTTGTTTTTTTCTTACCGTGTTCACCAAACTTGTGTCCAAATAGCTTTGGGCTGATGCAAAAATATCTATGTGGAAGAGAAGAGTTGTTCTCATGGAGGGCCTTCAGATGAGTGCTATAGACTCTCTAGGCAACTCCAAGAGGCTTCTCAAGCAGGGTGGGCAGTGAGAGCTGCTATGGAATCAATGGACAAACTGACAGGGACTGCTTTGAAAGACAGTACTCAGTTGAGTATATATATTCTCTCTTAAGGGCTAAAAGTTTATAATCATCTCTTAAACACTCTGTGATGGGATCTTCAGGATCATCTTTTGAAGTAAACTATATTTTACAATGTGATATAAATCGAGTTTTTTTTTTAATTAGGAATTCCCGTAAGTATAAAGCCATTTTAAGATGTACATTTTAGAGACTAGCTATTGTTAAGTGGTCTGTTACATTTGTGTAAACCATAAAGATCTTTCCAGAGGAAGCAAGTCTCTCATACCAGAATATGAAAACACTAGCCTCAGGCTTGAGCAACCTAGATCACATGAAGCTGACTTCCTCTGAGGAGTCTAGGACCTCAGATATAGGTGGGAGCACACAATCACCCTTCTGGAAACAGCTAAGACTTGTGGCTCAGGCCTTTGACCTTGCTGACAAAGGAAGAGGTCAGGGTTGACGAGAGCTCCAGGAAGAATGAAAGTGCCTCTGGAAGGCAGGAAGAAAGTTACTGTAATACTTTATCCTTAGGGTGGAACAAGAGTCTGGGAAAGCTCTGCCCTATAAAGTCCCCTTCCCCATTCCTCCCAGGTCCCAGGTGTGGTGGTATAAGGAGAGTTGGCCCAATCTGGGAGCTGAGGGATATGAGACATCCATCTACTGCATCAGTGCACTCAGAAGTGAGGATTTTGGCACAGTTATTCATGAGACATCAGCCCATCATATAAAACATGCCTCCGGTTTGGTTAAACTAGGAAGCACTATATAATATTTTAAAATCAGTTACATGTCACTGATAAAAGACTTAGTATTACCCTGATGTTATTTTTCTTGAGGCAACATGATGAAACCCATTGTCTACAAAAAATCCAAAAATTAGCCAGGTGAGGTGTGCACCTGTAGTCCCATCTTCTCAGGAGGCTGAGGTGGGAAGACTACTTGAGCCAAGGTGGTGGAGGTTGGAGTGAGCCCAGATTATGCCACTTGCACTCCAGCCTGGGCAACAGAGTGAGTGAGGCCTTGTGTCAAAAAAAAAAAAAAAAGATTTTTATGAAAGTTGGAGAACCAGGATTAAGACTGGGTGGGAACTAAGAATGACAGGTACTTTTAACAATACAGCTGGGATGCTGTTGATGACATGAATGAACCCCAATCTTACTGTAGTCATTTGCTCAAGATTCAAAGTCATGAAAAAGAGTAGAATGGACCAAACTTAGGTACTAAGAGTCCCCAGCCTGGCAGTGAAAACAGTATACTTCCTTTGACTTTAATATGGGGAAACAGGTTCCTGGATTGACGATCTCACCAAAACTATACACAATTTTTTTTTTATTTTTTCTCAGACCTTTCAGGGATGAATATATACAATTTCTGAGAAAGAAACCTGAGTACCTTTAGGAAGGGAAAAGGAATGCTGAATATCCCCAAATAACATGTCTTACATGTTTAGTAAGACTTACTATACCCTGTCCTAGAAGATAGAAGATGCCCTGCCCTTAGAAGACAAAGAGACTGTAAAGCTATGCCTTCTAAATCTTAAGCCACTCTTCAGATAATGGATCCCTTCATGGTCAGCCCAAACATCTCAAGAACTTTTAATTTGTACCGTTTGTCTTTTTTTTCCATTTATTTAATACCACAAATTCACTTCATCATTATGAAGCCAATATCTACATCTTCTCACAAAGATTCTCGTAAGAAATGCAGAACTCCTGGCCGGGCGCAGTGGCTCATTCCTGTAATCCCAGCACTTTGGGAGGCCGAGGCAGGTGGATCACCTGAGGTCGGGAGTTCAAGACCAGCCTGACAAACATGGAGAAACCCTGTCTCTACTAAAAATACAAAATCAGCTAGGCGTGGTGGCACATGCCTGTAATCCCAGCTACTAGGGAGGCTGAGGCAGAAGAATCGCTTGAACCTGGGAGGCGGAGGTTGCGGTGAGCCGAGATCGCACCATTGCACTCCAGCCTGGGCAACAAGAGTGAAATTCCGTCTCAGGAAAAAAAAAAAAGCAGAACTCCTTACTGGCCTCAAAACATACTGTGACATTTCCGTAACCTACAGGTCTAGAAATCCTGTGCCAAATATGGTTAACTTGTTTGCTGAGAAGGATGTGGAAGAACTGGAACCCTCATACACAGCTGATGGGAAAACAGTCTGGAACTTTCTTAAAACATTCTGGTAAATGGGGGCCCGGCAAGCTAGAAAGTGTGGCTATAATCCCTTGCTTTTTTCCTTTTTTAAACTTTTTCTCTCTCAGTCCTGACCTAAAGATGACCCTAGTCAAGCTGGACACGGTGGCTCACGCCTGTCATCCCAGCACTTTGGGAGGCCAAGACGGGTGGATCACCTGAGGTCAGGAGTTCAAGACCAGCCTGACCAACATGGAGAAACCCTGTCTCTACTAAAAACACAAAATTAGCTGGGCGTGGTGGCGCATGCCTGTAATTCCAGCTACTCGGGAGGCTGAGGCAGGAGAATCGCTTGAACCTGGGAGGTGGAGGTTGCAGTGAGCCGAGATCGCGCCATTGCACTCCAGCCTGGACAACAAGAGCAAAACTCCGTCTCAAAAAACAAAAACAAAAACAAACAAAAAAATTCCCCTGAGAGAAAACGTGTCTTTCCAGCCAGAGGAGCAGGAAAAAAATGACCCTATGGTCTGAAGAATGTGGAAATAATCCATCTTTCTTTTTTTCTCTCTCTGCTTTCTGCCTGAGGGGCGTTCCTTTTGGCAAAATGAGCAGGCAGTGTGGGCAGGTAATCATCAGAGAGAAAGCCCATCTTTCTAAGCCAGAGGATGAGGAAAAGGGGCCCCCTGGGTGCCAGGGAGTCTGGGGGGAAATCCTGAAGAGCAAAGACCTGAAAAGAGGATTCTCTAATTCTGTACATGAGCTGAATTCCGTGCTCAGCCCAGAGCTGCACATACAAGAGACAGAGCCCAGGCAACACAGCCACACTCTGAACTGACACTCGGACCACCACCACCAAACAGAAGGCAACGCAGGACCTGCAGACTAAGGCTAACGAGGCTGATTGCCTGACAAAACAGAAAAAAAAGAAACATTCTTCAGGGAATTTTAGCAGAACACAGAGTCTCCCAACATAAAACAGACAGTCCTCACTGCACAGCAGTTCAGAACTGTAGAAATGACCTTCCAACCTGAAACTGCCATGTGCTGTTCATAATCATTAATGGGTAAAATTGTGATTTTTTTCCTGTCTTTTGAAAATTGTCAAAACATTGATAATCTTGTACTGTTAGAAATGTATAAGGAAACAATAAAGTAAATATTTTTGTACACTGTAATTTAAAACATTAGCAACACAGGGAATTAAAGTGCTTGCTGTCTTCCTAAAAAAACCATCAAGAGATTTAAACAGTGCTTGCCTTCTTCAAAAGTCATGTACCTTATGATATGGAGCGAGCACCTTTTCTGTGTTCAAAAACTTGTCATGCCCCTTCTAAGTTTGGATCAGCTTCCAATATTTTATCCTTTTTGCTTTCAATGTCATGAAATATCTCCAAGTCCCTTTAACGTGAAGGTTTTTGCTGACGTTCCTTCCTCTGGAACATCTTCATCCTTTTCATCACAACCGCTTTCTTCATTTATTTGAGGAATTCACCTTCTCGGCAGCAGTGCCAGCATCCCCATAGTCTGTTTCTTCAGTGACCCCATTTATGTTTGATTTGCATTCACTTTCAGTGTTTTCAGTTTTGAGTTTCTTTGCTGCACTTCTATCTTTATTTGTCAGTTTTCTCTTTTGAATATCCATTTGTGTAAAAATGCCATGTGGGTTTATCACTGGAAGACAAGGAGGCCACACAATTCACACTTTGCTGTCTGTGCGTGAAATGAACACAGATGCACAGTGACCAATCACCCGCAGGTTTTGGAAAGAAGAGGCATGATTGGTCACTGATCATGATGTACCTGTGTTATTATGTAGTGATTTGTGGACTGGGGAGCTAGCAGAAAGTTTGAACTTCATGCAATTACAGTTAATATATTCTGGTAACTCAAATGTGAACCATGTTGTCAGGGGACTGGTGTTCACCATAATAACTAAAATTTCAGAATCATGAAATGTCACTTCTGATATAGTCTATTCATTAAAAGTCCGTCCTAATTCTGGCTCACACTCAAGGGGAGGGGAATTAGGCCCCAGCTTCTGAAGAGAGGATCTCCAATGAATTTGTGGACATATTTTAGGATTCTTCAGGAAGTCCATATTCCTGAAGAATATTGGCACTGGGTATGGAATTTTGGATGGATGATTCTTTCCTATGAGTGCTTTAAAGATATTGTTCCACTGCATCCTGGCCTACATGATTTTTTATTATATGTCTGAGATAACCCGTATTTCAAATTGTTGTTCCCTATACCGAATGTATTGGGTTTTTTTCTGGCTACTTTCAGGATTCTTTCAATCTTTGGTTTTCAGCAGTTCGATTATGATATGCTGAGCATCTTCTTTGGATTTTGCTGAGTTTCTTGAATGTGTATTTATATTGTTTGTCAAATTTAAGAAGTTTTCAGCAGTTATTTCTAAAAACTTTTTTTGTGTCTGCACCAATTTCTCTTTTCCCTCTGAGACTCTAGTGTCAAAAAATATGTGATTTTCTGGTGTTGTCTCCCAGGATCCTGAAGTTCTATTCATTCTGTTTAATCCATTTTCTCAGTGTCCTCTGGTTAATTTCTACTGATCTGTCTTCAATTCACTGACTCTTTCTTTTGTTATTTCCATTCTGCTAGTAAGTCCATCCATTACATTTTTTAACTTCAGAAATATAATTTTTTCAGTTCTAGAATTCTTATTTTTAATTTTCATAGCTTCTGGGTCTCCATCAATAACTTCTTTCTTTTTTTTTAGGCAGAGTCTCACTCTGTCACCCAGACTGCGATCTTTGCACACTGCAACCTCCGCCTCCCAGGTTCAAGCAATTCTCCTGCCTCAACCTCCCGAGTAGCTGAGATTACAGATGTGCATCACCACGCCCGGCTAATTTTTGTGTATTTTTAGTAGAGACAGGGTTTCACCATGTTGGCCAGACTGGTCTTGAACGCTCAACCTCAGGTGGTCCACCCGCCTTGGTCTCCCAAGGTGATGGGATTACAGACATGAGCCACTGCGCCCGGCCCTTTGTTTTCATCTTAAGAGCACAGTTATAAAAGTTGTTTTAAGTTGTTGTCTGATGATCCAAGATCTGAGTCATTTTTGGAATGACATGTGTTGGTTGTCTTTTTCCTTGTGAATAGGTCATACTTCCCTGGTTGCTTGCACATCTAGTAATGTTGGATCATATTCTGGATGTTTTGAATACCAAGTCCCAAGAGTCTGCAACTTGTTAAAATCCCCTGGAGAAGACTGATTGTAAGCAGACAACCAATTCAGTTAAGTTCAGATGACAAACTGTCTCCCCTTCTGCGGTGGTGGTCCTGGTGGCACCACTTCAAGTTTCAAAGACTCTGTTCACTTCTCTGTATCTGCCTGTGCATGTGCGGCTTAGGCCTGAGCCCAGGACTTGTGCCAGCCCATACCCAGACTTAGGGATTCCCCTCCTCTAGCTCTCTCTTCTCTAGGATTCATCAACACACACTGCTTGGCTCACAGAAACGTCTTGGAGTTTTGTTGCCCATCTGCCTCTTTATGGTAGCATGACTGGGGTCTCCCTCACAGCAGGGCTGGGAAAGAAAGAGAAAGAGAGAGAGGAAGAACACAGGGATATCCCCCTGCATTTGGTTCACAGGGGCTCCTTTTCCTGGTCCTTTGGCCAGAAAGACTGAGCTCTTCTTGGAGTTTTTACTGCACATGTCAACTGGGAAGTCACTTGACGGGGGGTTGGGGAGGGGTCTGCCTTTATATCAAAGCTGAAAGGGGCTGGGCGAGGTGGCTTATGCCTGTAATCCCAGTACTTTGGGAAGCTGAGGCGGGCAGATCACTTGAGGTCAAGAGTTCGAGCCTGGCCAACATGGTGAAACCCAGTCTCTACTAAAAATACAAAAATTAGCCAGGTGTGGTGGCAGGCGCCTATAATCCCAGCTACTTGGGAGGCTGAGGCAGGAGAATTTCTTGAACCTGGGAGGTGGAGGTTGCAGTGAGCTGAGATTGTGCCACTGCACTCCATTCTGGGTGACAGAGACTCTGTCTCAAAAAAAAAAAAAAAAAAAAAGCTGAAAGGGGTGGGAGTACAGAAAACTGGGAAACACATGCCTGTTTTGTGACTTCTTCAAGTTTTGTCACCCTCCTTCTTCCAATTTGCCTGCCATTATTTACTTTCCAGAGACTTCAAGGAGTTGGCATTTTGTTTTGTTTAGAATTCTTAGTTTTCTTTTCTTTTCTTTTTTTTTTTTTTTTTTTTTTTTGAGACAGAGTCTTGCTCTGTCACCCAGGCTGGAGTGCAGTGGCGCCATCTCAGCTCACTGCAGCCTCCGCCTCCGCCTCCTGGGTTCAAGCGATTCTCCTGCCTCAGCCTCCTGAGTAGCTGGGACTACAGGCGTGCACCACCATGGCTGGCTAATTTTTGTATTTTTGGTAGAGATGGGGTTTCACCATGTTGGCCAGGCTGGTCTCCATCTCCTGACCTCGTGATCTGCCTGCCTCAGCCTCCCAAAGTGCTGGGATTACAGGTGTGAGCCACCGTGCCCGGCCTAGAATTCTTAGTTTTCTTTGGGAGGCTGAGGCAGGTGGATCACCTGAGGTCAGGAGTTCGAGACCAGCCTGGCCAACGTGGTGAAACCCCATCTCTGCTAAAAATACAAAAATTAGCCTGGCGTGGTGGTGCATGCCTGTAATCCCAGCTACTCGGGAGGCTGAGGCAGGAGAATCGCTTGAATCCAGGAGGCGGAGGTTGCAGTGAGCTGAGATTGTGCCACTGCACTCCAGCCTGAGAGACAGACCAAGACTCTGTCAAAAAAAAAAAAAAAGAATTCTTAGTTTTGATGAGTGGGAGAACTGAACTGTGCTGTGCCTACTCCATCTTGCCCAGCACAAGAAGTCCCAAAACTTAAAAAAATTTATAAAATTTAAACTTGGGGAGTAGTTTTGCTTTTGTTTGTAGGTAATCAGGTGTTTGTTTGTTTGTTTGAGACGGAGTTTTGTTCTTGTTGCCCAGGCTGGAATGCAATGGTGCGATCTCAGCTCACTGCAAACTCTGCCTCCCGAGTTAAAGTGATTCTCCTGCCTCACCCTCCCAAGTAGCTGGGATTACAGGTATGTGCCACTATGCCCAGCTAATTTTGTATTTTTAGTAGAGACAGGGTTTCTCCACATTGGTCAGGCTGGTCTCGAACTCCCGACCTCAGGTATCAATCTGCTTTGGCCTCCCAAAGTGCTGGGATTACAGGCGTGAGCCACTGTGCCCAACCAGGTGTTCTTAAATATAATTTTTTATCTCCTTTCCTACCAAGAGGGGTTTTTAGAACTGTTTGCTTGGCAGGTGAAGAATCTGCACGTTGTGGTTATTACTGAATGAGAAAATACCAGACTTTACCTTAGCTTTATTTGTTCCCCAGTTCAACGGAATTTAACCTTAGAATTTCCTAAAGATGCTTTCTAAAAGTTTTTTATTTCTCCAAGTGTCATAGTACTGCATTTATGAATCCCAAATTGGCTTCCACTGTCTATTTAAACTTGATATAAGATACAGGAAGATTATTTTGTCACCACCCTCTTTCTATTCCAAACACTATTTACATGAAGGAAACTTTAGTAAGAGAAGATATTTTGGAAAAGATTTTGTAACCAACTTACACTTGTGTCTGTTTTTGTTTTTTTTGGTTTAAATTCAAGGGGAGGCCAAGCGTGATGGCTCATGCCTGTAATCCTAACACTTCGGGAGGCCAACACGGGTGGACCGCTTGAGCTCAGGAGTTCCAGAGGAGCCTGGGCAACATGGTGAAACCCTGTCTCTACCAAAAATACAAAAACATTGCCCAGATGTGGTGGCATGCACCTGTGGTCCCAGCTATTTGAGAAGCTAAGGTAGGAGGATGGCTTGAGACAAGGAGGCAGAGGTTGCAGTGAGCCCAGATCACACCACTGCGCTCCAGCCTGGGCGACAGAGTGACTCTGTCTCAAATTAATTAATTAATTAATTCAGGGGGAATGTGTACCTTATTTCATTAAAAGCAATCTTTTTAAGTAAATGGATTTTTTAAAAATCAAGCCAAACAAGTATGCCAATGTGAATTTTTAAAAATTTGATTTTGAAACATGCATTTTCTATCTTGCTGCAGTTTAAAGATAGAATTTACACCATATGGCCCATCAGTAATGCAGCATAAGAAACTGCATCTGTATTCCTCAATAAATAAGAGTTTGTGGAGGTTCTGATTGGCTTTTTTGTAGTCCCCCATAGAGAGGAAGAGCCAGTTAACCTGTTGCTAAGCAACAGTGCTTCATAGACCAGAACTTCTGGACACCAAAGAGAGGGTAGGGGTATGAATTGTCCAAATTTACAAAGGGAAAGAGAGGGCGCAGTGCACAAATGAATAGAGATCCAGGAAGCCACCTTTTGAAAACTAAGCAGAGGCAATTCAAGTGAGTATTGCAGAAATAAACCAAAGGCCCAGTTCTTAAGTTCTTCCATGCACGTAACACCCATTGAACTCGAAGGAGTTCTGCATGTTGGAGGGCCAAAAGATTAACCCCAAAATAACTCAATGAAATCCAAACAAAAAATAATAATAAAATGAATTTTTATTCTCATGCTTGACTTTGCTGAAAGTGTCATCTTTCACAGGTTGTAAAAGAAAATCAACACTTAAGATTTTACTAAGAGATCATTCAACTTCAAATCTGAAGCACAAGAAGTCAGCAAAATTAAATGGCTATCATTGATTTGAGAATGGATTTTCACTTACATTTTAAATTAAATTGCTAACACTAGAAAGTGTTTAAAGAAAACATGAACATTTCTGTTTTACTTCAGTTGTGAAGAGACTCTAATTTCCATCTCTGTTTAGAAATTCCTAAATGTGCAAATATAGGTTCTTTGCAAGCAGAACCACCAAGTAGTCCTTGGTACACAGAATTTATAAACCTAAAGAGAATATTGAATGGAAAACTTAGAGAACAGTTGGAATGGGAGATACCATTATCCCAAGTCCAATGGTTGGTTACCAAATAGCTTTTCGATTCTCTCCAAATTAAGCTCACACCAACAGTTTTGTATTGTGAGGCAGCTGGTTCTGTTCCTTTTCCTCCCCTGCTCTGCTCCTTCTCTGTCCTTCTGTAGCTGCAAGCCTCAGGGGTTGACCCACGCAGGCTGTGCTCACTGATGTCCTTCTCTTGCTTTTGGTTGGATTTCGTCAGCAGGTGAAGCCCAGGGAGCAAAAAGAGGGAGTTGCCAGATTATTTCTACCTCCACGCCCTCCCTGCCTGTCAAGGACTGAGTCCCAGGAAGATGCCAGCTCCAGTGCTTTCCCGCTCTTGCCGTCTCTGGCCACTCTGGCTGGCCCCTGGGTCCCTCAACATCCCCTGTTGGTTCCTTTAGCCCAGCCCACACCGCTGGAAATAGGCCCTTTATGAGATTCTCTTCTAAATCCTAGAAGAGTGTACCCTCCATTTCCTGAAGAATCCTGACAAGTATGTAAACATTACTTAATAATTGTTAGGTAAAAATACTATAAATATTAAATTTATAAGTAAATAAAAATATTTAATTTTACATAAGACAAAGCTAAAAATTTCAGTTTATAATTTTTAAACATAGACAATAAATTTCCCAGAAAGAAATTGCTGACTACCAACCAAATTTTCATTTTTATTTTTTAAATGTTGGAAAAATTTTCTCAGAAAGATTCTTATCAGCCAACAAATTGTGTTAGCAGTTGTGTTAGTAGTCACAAGGAAAATAATCAGTCATATTAGTTTTCTTACTATTGTTCATATTTTGTCTTTCAAAAATAGGTGTAATGTACAAATACTTCTTAATTAGATATGCTTAAATAAAACATTTCATATTGTATTGATTTGGGTATATTGTAGAAAATAAAAAGTTCCTCTTCAAAGCTTCCCTTCTTGTTAAAGAATAAATCATAAGTGTTAGAATTAACAGTTTCTTTTAAAGACTAACTTTATGCTAGACATGCTCACAGGCACGTAGTACATTCTACGTCCTCGTACTTTAACCAAGATAGCTGTGCTAGACGTGCTCACAGGCATGTCTCAGCTCGCAGCCTATGCCCTTTCCTTATTTGGGAATGTTTATTCCTTATTTGGAAATGTTATTACTTTTCTAAGTCCTTTCGTAAGCAACTTCATTTTTTTCCTTTGTTTTTCTATTGCCTTTACCTGTTTAAAAAAGTTTTAAACTGTTAGCCAATCGGGTTTTAGTTTAGATTGTGAGGTCTGGCTCCAGCCAATGGAGACAGGACACAGTAGCAGGGACAAACTGGGTAAGGGATAAAAATTGCTTCGCTCCGTTGTTCCGGGGTGCTCTCGCCATTGTTCCAACTGCCATAAACACCCTTTCTGCAGAAAGCAAAAACGGCCTTGCTGAGAGAATTAAATTTATGTTCGAGTGCTATTTCTTTGTGGCACTGGGGAACAAGCATTCTATTTCTAAATAAACATTTTTACGTATAACAGTACTGAATATAACCATGGACTGTTTGCAAATTATATTGGAATCATGTAGACACAGCATTAATAATGGATAATATAATTATTACTTTTTCTAGCCAAAAATCAGGAGCAGACTATGTATACAAGTCTGGAATGGAGGACTTTCCATTCTAGAAGAAAGAGTGGCCATTTTCAACTCTTCTTCCTTTTGAGACCTCACTAAAATTAGAGGAACAGAATTTAAAAATACATTACATCTCCACGATAAAGAGAACAGGAAAGGAAACATCAACAGACAAGGGGATTTGACAGATATTTTTGGAGAGAAGAAACGGTGGAGCAGAGGTAATTAAGCCGATTGGAGAGAGGCTGTCCTGCAGACCGAGTGAGACAAGGTCCTGGCACTGGAGAGGCTGCTGCCTGGATCCCTCCCCCAACACAAGAAATCAGGAAATCACCACTCCTCTTGCCCCAGGCCAGAGACTAGGTTTCTGTAGACATGGAAGGTAGAGGCTGCGGACCTGGACCCCAGACACAGGTGAGAGGAGAGGCTTTGCGCTAAAGACAGAGAGAGAGGGAAAAGGAGGTGGGGAAGAAGAAAGGAAAGAAAGGAGGAAGAGAGAAGGCCAGGCGCGGTGGCTCACGCCTGTAATCCCAGCACTTTGGGAGGCCGAGGCGGGCGGATCACGAGGTCAGGAGATCGAGACCATCCTGGCTAACACGGGTCTCTACTAAAAACACAAAAAATTAGCCGGGCGTGGTCGCGGACGCCTGTAGTCCCAGCTACTCGGGAGGCTGAGGCAGGAAAACGGCGTGAACCCGGGAGGCAGAGCTTGCAGTGAGCCAAGATCGGGCCACTGCACTCCAGCCTGGGTGACAGAGCGAAACAACGTCTCAAAAAAAAAAAGAAAGAAAGGAGGAAGAGAGAAAAGGAGTGTGGAAAGAAAAGAAAATTTCAGGAGCTTCTACATTGGTTATGCCAGCAGAAACAGTTAAGCCATGGAAACTGAGTCACATACACGCTGTTTTTCTTCTCTGGTGCATGACCTTTGCTTCTGACCTTTGTGTTGAGATGTTATGAATTAACCACCCTTCCTATTCTTCATTCAAACCTCAACTAAATGACATTGGAGATAGAGACCCTTACCTCTTTTTTTTTTTTTTTTTGAGACGGAGTCTCGCTCTGTCGCCCAGGCTGGAGTGCAGTGGCGCGATCTCGGCTCACTGCAAGCTCCGCCTCCCGGGTTCACGCCATTCTCCTGCCTCAGCCTCCCGAGTAGCTGGGACTACAGGCGCCCGCTACCACGCCCGGCTAATTTTTTGTATTTTTAGTAGAGACGGGGTTTCACCGTGTTAGCCAGGATGGTCTCGATCTCCTGACCTCGTGATCCGCCCGCCTCAGCCTCCCAAAGTGCTGGGATTACAGGCGTGAGCCACCGCGCCCGGCCGAGACCCTTACCTCTTTACGATGGATGTTAAGTAACTCCCATAGAGTATAGTCAATGGTGGCCAGCCAACTTGTGTGTGTGTGTTTTATATCTTATATTAAAAAAATGAAAAAAATGTTGTAATTCTGGCCAGATACGTGGCTCACAACTGCAATCCCAGCACTTTGGGAGGCCAAGGTAGGCGGATCACTTGAGGCCAGAAGTTCGAGACCAGCCTGGCCAACAGGGTAAAACTCTGTGTCTACTAAAAATACAAAAAATTAGTCAGGCGGGCATGGTGGCGCACGCCTGTTATCCCAGCTGCTCGGATGACTGAGGCTTGAGAATCCCTTGAACCTGGGAGGTGGAGTTTGCAGTGAGCCAAGATCATGCCACCGCCCTCCAGCCTGAGCAACAAAGCAAGACTTTGTCTCCGAAAAAAAAAGAGCATGTTGTAATTCTGTTCAGCACCCCTGTTTTTTGCTTATATGAATGATCTTCACCTTTCCCCACACTGAGGAGTGATGATCACCATTCTTTGGTGTCTGCTACCCTAACACTTGGCGCTTGAATAAACTCTTTTAAGTGGAGCCTGAGCCTTTTGATTATTTTAGGTTGACAGGAGGAAGGGAGGAAGGGTGGGTTAAAATTAAATCTGCATACTAAGCAATAATATCCTTGCTGCTCTTCTTCAACTGTTTGTAGGTTATTTCTGCTCTCAGGCTTCTGTTCTACCCCTAACTCTCCTGGCTAGGCGGGAGGTTATCTACTGGGGAAATCTCAAAAGACTGTAGAAAAAATGTCTCAAATTCTGGTTTTGGGAGTCTTCCAAAGAAAATTTTTTTTTTAATTTGGCTTGCCTCTTGAATATCCTATAGAGAAGTCCCAAACTGACAAACCTGGGCTGTCCTCCCAGATGCTCTACTGAGCTATCAATCTCTCCCTCTGGAATGGGAATAGAGCACCAAGCATAACCTGTTATTTGAAGAAAGGCTGCTACACTACACGCGGACCCAAACGAACGAATATCAGGAGAACAGAAGTTAGGGGAAACAGAAGTGATGAAGAGAACAGAATAAAAGTTTTATTTTTAAAAAAATTATTATTATTATTATTATTATTTGAGACCAAGTCTCACTCTGTCGCCCAGGCTGGAGTGCAATGGCATGATCTTGGCTCACTGCAAACTCTGCCTTCTGGGTTCAAGTGATTCTTGTGCCTCAGCCTCGCAAGTAGCTGGGATTACAGTTACCCGCCACCAAGCCCAGCTAATTTTTGTATTTTCAGTAGAGATGGGGTTTCACCATGTTGGCCAGACTGGTCTCAAACTCCTGACCTCAAGTAATCCACCCGCCTCGGCATCCCAAAGCACTAGGATTACAGGCATGAGCCACCGCACCTGGCCAGAATAAAACTTTTAATATCTTTTATTAACACCACACCCAGCCAGAATAAAACTTCTAAAATCTTTTATTACTATCATCAGATAAAATAAGACATTACATTCATGAAACAGAACAGGTATTAGAATATAAGAGAGAAGAAAATCCTCAAACAAAATTGTGGCAGCTGAACTAAAAACATCAAATAAGGATTGGAGTGTAATATTAAAGAAATTTCCCAGGAAGCAGAACAAAAAGAAAGTAAAATAGAAAAGGATAATAGAGCAAGTGCAATTAATTCAGAGAATCAATCCAGAAGGCCTGATACCTGACTGAATAGGGTTCCAGAAAGAGGAACAGAGAAAAAGGATGTGAAGACTTGCATTGATAATAGTACTACTAACACTATTTTTTGTTCTTTATCTTCAAGAAAACCTCTCAGAGTTGCAGTGTATGAGTCTCTGGATTGAAAGGGCTCAATAGATGCCCAGCATAACGATGAAGAGGACCCACATCTAGACATATATTGGCCTGAAATTTTCATGTATTTGGGATCAAGAGAAAATCCTGAAAGCTTGTAAATTAATGCTGTTCAATATGGTGGTCATTAGCCACGGCTGACTGTTCAGCACTGGAGATGTGGCCACTCTGAATGGAGATTTGCTGTAAGTGTAAAATAGACACTGAATTTTGGTGGGCTCAGTAGAAAAAAAAAAGAGTAAAATGTCTCATTAATATTTTTCATTTTGAAAACATGTTGAAATGATTTTATATATTTTTTTTAATTAATTTTTTTTTGAGATGGAGTCTCACTCTATGGCCCAGGCTGGAGTGCAGTAGCGCAATCTTGGCTCACTGCAACCTCCACCTCCCTGGTTCAAGCGATTCTCCTGCCTCAGCCTCCTGAGTAGCTGGGACTGCAGGCATGTGCCACTATGCCCTGCTAATTTTCGTATTTTTAGTCGAGACGGGGTTTCACCATATTGGTCAGGCTGGTCTTGAACTCCTGACCTCGTGATCTACCCACCTCGGCCTCCCAAAGTGCTGGGATTACAGGCCTGAGCCACCACGCCTGGCCGAAATGATAATATATTTTTTAAACATTGGGCTAAATATAACATATTATTACAACTACTTCCAGTTGTTTCTGTTTATTTTAAGGTGGCTCCTGGAAAATTTTAGATGACATAGACGGTTTCTGTTCTGTGTCTGTTAGACGGTGCTCTGCAGAGAGAAGCAGACAGGTCATGCATAAGGACACTGAGGCCAGAATGATATCTGACCTTCAGCAGCAGCTCTAGGAAACTGAAGAAAAATGATCCCCCTATTCAGAGAGAAATAGTTTTCAACCTTAGTAGTCTACATTCTGGCAAACTTTCAGTCAACTGAAAGACAGTTAGAGACATGCAAGCACACAAAAGTTTACCTTCTTTGCTGTCTCCTTGAATGTTCCTGAAGGAAGTATCCCAGGAAATAAACTTGTAAACCAATGGCATGGAAGGCATGGGATTTAAAAGCAGGATGTCCAGTATAGGACTCGGAGCAAGTTGTGCAGCAGGTCCAGGAAGCAGACAAGCCCGTGCAGAACAGGAAGTCAGGGGGCTCAGTGGGAAGTCATGGCACCAGTGGATTTGCTGACATAGGGAGTCTTCTGGCTCATTGGAAGACACGTATGTAGACAACAAAGTTATTTTTTGAGAGGTGATAATTTAAGAAAAAAGTTGTACTCTTCCTGGCTCATGTGAACAGTATCTATATGACACAAATAATAATGTGAACTCAAAGACTGTGTGGTATGCTTACACCAGGGGAATGGGGGAGGGAGAGCAAAGTGCACTTGAGCTACATAACATCTGTCAAGACAGGGAGAAAAAAGATAATGTCTAAAATAAATAACAGCACATGCATACTCCTTAGGAATTGGAAGGTAAATGGCAGAAGAAATGGCTTAACAATTTGTACATGGTTTCTTGTGACTTCTTATGACTGTACAAGACCAGGGAGCAATAGGGAGGGGAGGCACAAGGGATGCTATTTTGTTTCTATTACTATTTGATTTTTTAAAACTATACACATCAATTAAAATGATAAATATTATAGTTACAGTTTTTTGTTTTTGTTTTTATTTTTGTTTTTAGAAAAAACAACAAAAGCAAGCACAAAAAACAGCAACAGCGAAAGGCTCTATTAGACATCATTATATCCATAGTACTATGTGCGGCACTGTGGGGGATTTTTTTTAATGTAAATAACCAGCAGGCTTATATATAATGCAGCAAGTGTGAAAAGCATCACAGGTCTAATAATAATGTATGTAGACGTCAGTAAAGTATACTTTTGCTTCTAGGGCTTCACTTGCCTCATGATATCCATCAAGCTTTTGAGAAGAAAGTACAGGATCTGTTAGGTTCTTTTTTTTTTTTTTTTTGAGATAGAGTCTTGCTCTGTCTCCCAGCCTGGAGTGCAATGGCGTGGTCTTGGCTCACTGTAACCTCCGCCTCCCGGGTTCAAGCAATTCTCCTGCCTCAGCCTCCCAAGTAGCTGGGACTACAGGCACGTGCCACCATACCTGGCTAATTTTTTGTGTTTTGTGTAGAGACGGGGTTTCACCATGTTGGTCAGGCTGGTCTTGATCTCCTGATCTCAGGTGATCTGCCCACCTCGGCCTCCGAAAGTACTGGGATTACAGGCGTGAGCCACCACGCCCAGCCAAGGATCTGTTAGGTTCTTAACCTAGCAGTTTACCAGATGCATTCCTTGATCAGCCTGCATGTGTCAAACCACTGAGTACCACATGTGTCCACAAAGACACCTCTGAGAGGGGCGGGCGCTGACAAGATCCTGGAGTCAGAGGCTGGGCTGGGCTGGGCTGTTGCCTGATTGACTATGCGACCCTGGATGTGCCCATCCCCATGTGCTTTGAATTCATCATGGATCACATGAGGGAGTCCACAGAGTATGCCAGATCCTTTTTGGCATCTTTCCCCAAGTCTAAATTTCTTTAGTGTCATTCATTTTTCTGATTTTGTAATTGTTTTGAGTCTATTATTGCCTTATTTTTCTGATTTTAAAGCAATATAAGCTCATTGTCAAAATTTTGTAAAATCCAGAAAAGTATGATAAAGGGAATCAGCATGCTGAGCCCTACTATTCAGCAGCAACCACCAGTAACATTTTGAGATACGTATTAACCTATGAGTGTTTATAAGTGTGAATTCTAGAGAGAATATGTAGTAGCCATGAAATCATGTTTTCAACAAATATTCCAGGATATGGGAAGGCACTCATGCTTTCATTTTGAGTATAATATACATTAGTTGTAGTGTGTGTTGTGGCTATATAGTATTCTGTCTTGTGAATGAGCTGTACCATATGCTGTGAATGAACCAAATCATTATTTTGGACGTTTCCATTTGTTTTCAGTGTTTTATTATTATTGTTGCTTTTTGAGACAGGGTCTTGCTCTGTTACTCAGGCTGGAATACAGTGGTGTGATCTGGCTCACTGCAGTCTCTGCCTTCCAGTCTCAAGCAATCCTCCCACCTCAGCCTCAAGAGTAGCTGGGACCACAGGCGTGCACCACCACACCCAGTTGAATTTTTTTTTTTTTTTTTTTTTAAGTAGAGATGGAGCTCTACCATGTTGCCCAGACTGGTCTCAAACTCCTGAGCTCAAGCAATTCCC
This sequence comes from Pan paniscus, assembly GCF_029289425.2. Lineage (NCBI taxonomy): Eukaryota > Metazoa > Chordata > Mammalia > Primates > Hominidae > Pan > Pan paniscus. The sequence continues at coordinate 45,997,927 of NC_073260.2, forward strand.
CCTCCTTGGCCTCCCAAAGTGCTGAGATTACAGTGTGTTATTATTATAAATAACATTGTAACAAACATCACTGAGCATCAATATATTTCTGTCTACTCATTCCCTAAGGATAAATTTCCAAATTAGAATTGTCAGGTCAAAGACTCTAACTATTCTTATCTTAGTCCTTTGATGCCCATTGCCAGATTCCTCCCAGGAAAGGTGGCATCATGTCACCACCCTAATACGATGAACGGGTGTGCCTGTTTTCTGCTCTACGTATGCCAAGTGTTATCATTTTCAAAAATTTGCTCAGCTGATGGATCGAAAATGGTAGCTCTTATTTTTATTGAGATTGAGGGTTTTTTGTTTGTTTGTTTAGTTTACTTTAGTTTTGTTTTTGAGATGGGGTCTCACTCTTGCCCAGGCTAGAGTGCAGTGACATGATCATAGCTGACTGTAGCCTCAAACTCCTGGACTCAAGCCATCCTCCCACCTTAGCCTCTCAGGTAGCTGAGACTGCAGGCATGGCTAATTTTTTTATTTTTAGCTACCATGCCTGGCTAATTTTTTTTTGTACAGATGGGGTCTTGCTATATTGCCCAGGCTGCTCTTGAACCCCTGGCCTCAAGTGATCCTCTCTTCTTAGCCCCCCACATTGTGGGCATTACAGGCATGAGCCACTGTGCCTGGCTAAGATTGAGGTTTTAATCTTTTTGGCCACATATGTGTATTTTTAAGTAAATTTCCCATTCATGTCTTTTGACACTTTTTATATTGAGGTGTTATTCTCCTATTTCATAAAAGCTCTTTTTACATCAAGTATAATAATGCTTACCTTATGTAATATGTTTTAACTATCTTTCCCAGTTTGTTGCTATCCTGTTAAAAGGATTTTTTTGTTTTTAATGTAGAACCTTTCTTAATTTTTATATAATCATATCAACTAAGTTTTTCCTCTATAGTTTTTTTTTTCCTTTTATTCTTGAAGGGATATTTTTCACCTTGAGATCAGGTAAACATTTACCTATATTTTCCTCTGGTTCTTCCCTGGTGTCGCTCAGATTGATTAATTGATCTGGAATTTACTGTAGGTATGGTCTATCTAACTTCATTTTTTGCACCTAGTTAGCCAATGTACGAATCCTTTTACTTATTTATTTTTAAATGTTAATGTACAAAAGTAAAATGTTAATGTATAAAAGTAAAGAGTCTAGTGTAAGTCATTTCCACGTACCTGTCACCCAGCTTAGTAATTATCGACTTATGGCCAATTGGGATTTATCTGTGTCCCCTTCCCCTCCTACACTGGATGTTTTTAAAGCAAATTTCAGGCATCATATAATTTTCACCCACAAATATTTCAGTATGAGCTCTAAGGACTCTCTTAAATAAAGACTCTTTTAAAGGCATAACTACACTACCATTATCATACCTAACATAATATCCGGTCATTGTTCCAATTTCTCTGATTAATACTTTATTGACTTTAAAAAATTCTTTTACCACCAAATAAAACTGAAATTCTTGCAGTAAAAACAATTTAAAACTTAGGTTGATTAAAAACAGTTGGCAACCTGGTTGATGATGGGATGGGTCAAATCAGGGGGTACAAGAACGCAGAAGGCAAACAGTTGTGTAGGATCAGAGCCAGCACAGGCAAGGACCCAGCAGGGGGCAGTAGCAGGAGGTCCATGGAGCCCAGTGGTGTCTGATCCTGCAGGGAACTGGATGCAGAAAGCAGTGGCCCAGTGTGGGGCCAGAGTCAGGGCTCACTTCTCTGAAAGCACAGTTCCAGTCCTGGAGGAACTGTGGTAATAGGAAGGACATCAGACAGGGTCCTCCTTGTGATACCAAAGCTAGTGGTCTAGTTATTAGATGTGGACTGCAGTGCTGGGGCTTGTGCACAACTGGACAAAGCCTAACTCTGTTTATCAGAACCAGATTTCAACATCAGAGTTGAATGAGAAGCAAGACTGACCTAATGCTGACTGGGTAAGCTCTTGCTCTCTTTATGGACAGGATGATCTCACAGTTGAAATGAGCCAAATATATCAAGTAGAGATAAGCACAGAGATTTCAGTGACCTGGACACATGACCCATAAAACTTTATCTTCATTAGTATTAATGTTCAGATCATAGTAAGTAGACTAGCCACTTTTGTCGGCTGAATCGCTTCAACCTCATCTGCCATTCTCCTTACTTTGTTCCAACTGCATTGGCCACGTTACTATTTCTGGATTTGGCTAGGCATGGTCCTGCTGAAAGATCCTCTTATCTGCTATTTTTCCAAATAGCCAAGTGACATAACTTCTCCTCTCCTTCAGATCTTTGCTAAAATGTTGCTTTCTCAATGAGGCCCTCCTTGACTACCCTATCAAAAATCCTAACTCGTGCTTCCTACACCCTTTCTTCTTCTGCTCCACAGCAGTGATCACATGTGGGATCAAATATTTTGCTTATTTGTTATAATAGTATATATTTTGCTTGTTTGTGCTTCCCTCTCCCCTGCCCAAATATAAATTCTGAGAGGACAGGATTTTCATGTGTTATTAACTGCTTTATCATCAGTGCTTAGAACTGTGCTTGGCATATAGTTAATTATCAAAAAAATGTTTGTTGAGTGAGGAAATGAATGAATGAGTTAAATGAATGGAGGCGGTTTGGAAAAGTTCATATGCAAGTATCTTATCAGTCAGGATTCCAAGAGGAAAAAGATGGAACACTGAAATGGGGTAATTAGGCAGAATGTAGGCTAAAGCATTATTTGCAAAGGTGCGGGCAGGGTTAAGGGGTGGTGCAGCAGCATTTCCGTCCCTAGGCCTGAATAGAAAAGAAAGAATAGTTGAGAATCTTAAGGGAGCAGTGGTCAGAGGGGGTCATATGAAAGGCCTCCCAAAAAGGTACACAGTCCACCCATGTTGACCCAGCAGGGATGGAGGCAGGAGAATAAACACCCATCCTCACTCTCCTCCTGCACTCTAACCTTGTGCTAGTGCCGCCCGTTGGCAAACCTAATAGGAAACCAGAGGACAAAGAAATCCATCAGTGAAGTCCATAAAGGCCAGTAAAACTGGGGCACAGAGTAAGGTGGAAAGGGATAAGGAGAGGACCTGGAGGGAAGAGAGAAAATAAGCACAGCAAGTATTTCTAGATACCTGTTTAAGTAGAGCATTATGCTAGGCCTGGGATCTTTTTGTGGTAAAATTCTAAAATGATTATCCAAGATCTCCAATCCTAATCTCCAGGACTGTGAAAGACCCACAGCTAACACCATACTGTTTGGTGAAAGACTGAAAACTTTCCCCCTAATATTAGAAACAGGACATGGAGGCAGGCATTTGCCACTTCTACACAACATAGTGTTAGGAGTTCTAACCAGAGTGATTAGACAAGAAAAATAAATAAAAGGCACCCAAATCATAAAGAAAGAAGTAAAATTTTCTCTGTTTGCGTGAAAAATATGTTTTAAAAAACTCTAAAGATTCCATGAAAGGCCAGGTGCAGTGGCTCACGCCTGTAATCCCAGCACTTTGGGAGGCTGAGGTGGGTGGATCACAAGGTCAAGAGATCGAGACCATCCTGGCTAACATGGTGAAAATCTGTCTCTATTAAAAAATACAAAAAAATTAGCCAGGCGTGGTGGCGGGCCCCTGTAGTCCCAGCTACTTGGGAGGCTGAGGCAGGAGAATTGCATGAACCTGGGAGGCGGAGCTTGCAGTGAGTGGAGATCATGCCACAGCACTCCAGCCTGGGCGACAGAGCTAGACTCTGTCTCAAAAAAAAAAAATTCCATGAAAAAAAACTATTAGAACTAATAAATGAATTCAGCAAAGTTGAAAGATACAAAATTGAGACACAGTAAATCATCTGCATTTCTATACGTTAACAATAAACAATCTGTAAAGGAATTAAGAAGACAATTCCACTTACAATGGCATAAAAAAGAATACAACATTTAGGAATAAACTTAACCCAGGAATTGAAAGACTCGTACACTGAAAACTACAAAACATTGCTAACATAAATAAAGAAGACAAAATACACGGACTTAGATCAGAAGATTTTACATTGCCAAGATAATAATATACTCAAAGTGATATATAGATTCAGTTCAGTCCCTATCAAAATACAAAGACATTTTCTTTTGTAGAAATAATAAAACCCATTCTAAAATTCTTATGGGAATGTAAGAAAACCCAAATAGCCACAACCATCTTGAAAAAAGCAGAGCAAAGTTAGAGTGCTCACATTTCCCGATTTTGAAGCTTATTACAAGTCTTTAGTAGTCAAAACAATATGGTGCTGGCATGAGGCAGACATATGGACCAAAGGAATAGAATACAGATTCCAGAAATAAACTCTCACATACATGGTTAGTTAATTTTTGACCAGGGTGAAAAGACCATTCAGTTGGGAAAAAGAGAGTCCTTTCAACAAATGGTGCTAGGAAAGCCAGATATCCACATGCAAAAGAATGAAGTTGGACCCTTATCTACTATTACATGCAAAAAATTAACTCAAAATATATCAAAGATGTATGCATAAGAGCTAAAAACCACAAAATTCTTAGAAGAAACCATAGAGAAAAAGCTTCATGACATGGGATTTGACTGATTTCTTGGATATGGCACTAAAAGGATAAGCAACAAAAGAAAAGAGATAAATCGGCCTTCATCAAAATTAAAAACTTATTCATCAAAGGATACAATCAAAAGAATGAAAAGGCAATCTATGGAATGGGAACAAATTTGCAAAGTATATACCTGATAAAGGATTAATATCCAGCATATATAAAGAGCTCCTACAACTCATCAACAAAAAACAATTTAATCAAAATTTGGAGTTGAATAGACATTTCTCCAAAGAAGAAATACAGATGGTCAATTAGCACATGAAAAAGTGCTCAACATCATTAGTGATTAGGAAAATGCAAATCAAAACCACAATGAGATACCACTTCACACCCATTAGGGTGGCTATTATCAAAAACAAACAAACAAACAAAACCAAAAATAACAAGTGAGAAGGGGTGGAGAAATTTGAACAGTCAACATTGCTGATTGGAATGCAAAATGGTGCAGCTGCTGAAGGAAACAGTTTGGTGGTTCCTCAAAAAGTTAAACATAGAATTATCATATGATCCGGTAATTTCATCTTCTAGATATATTCCCAAAAGATTTGAAAGCAACGATTCAAATAGATACTTGTATGCCAGTGTTCATTGCAGCTTCATTCACGACAGCCAAAAGATGGAAAAAACCCAAACGTTGATCAACAGATGAATAGATAAACAAAATATGGTATGTACATAAAAAGAAATATTATTCAACAATAAAAGGGAATGAAATTCTGACACATGCTGCAATATGGATGAAAGTTGAAAACAATATGCTAAGTGAAATAAGCCTGTCACAAAAGGACAAATACTGTATGTTTGCATTTATATGAAGTACCTAGAATTGACAAATTCATAGAGAGAAAAAAATAGATCACAGTTACCAGGGGCTGGAGAAGGGGCAAATGGGTAGGTATTGTTTAATGGGTACAGAATTTTGGTCTAGAATGATAAAAGTGTTCTGGAAATGGATAGAGATGATGGTACCAAAACATTGTTAATGTAATTAACATCACTGATTGTACACTTAAAAATTATTACTATGATAAATTTTATGGTGCATCTATGTATAAAATATATACCATATATATACACCAAATTATATATATATATATAATCACAATAAAAAAGAAAAACACCTGAAAACAATATTGTCCCTGCTGCCCCACAGGGAGGACATTGCTTGCCCTCAACTGCAGCCACACTCCCTGTTGGTGAGGGGAAGGGTATCCACCATTCTCCTGACACAGTCTGTCTCCTCCACCAGGTTGTATGTATTCCCATTTCAGGGACCCATGATTGACGCAGCCCTCGACTGGCTGGTCTGTTACATCAGTCAAAGATGTTATATAAACCAAAGTTGGCCTGTGTATATTGGCCCCTGGTGTTTTTATTGATTAACAATAGGCTGAGATCCGTTCATTGACCTCAAATTTTACACATCCAGCTGTTTTAAATGTAGCCCAGATAAGCATATTATTAGTCATTTAGAGGTCACCTGCTTTGCATACCCCACAAAACCATGTCCACCACCTATTAGCCATGGATAAGATGAACTTTCAGGCTATGGGGACCCCCAGCCACTGCTGCCCTTGGGAGCTCTCTGACCCAGATTCTCCCTACCGGGCTGTTGTGTGACATCACCTAGATGTGCAAGCCCCGTCTCTCACACCCTGTCCCCAGGAGCTCCCTTCCCTTCCTCTCTTTTAGTATGGTGTGCCTCCTGGCCATCAAAGCCTCTTGACAGGCTCATGCCTGAGGGGATTCCTCCACGTGCAGCCTTCTTAGGGCGTCTCCCAAATAAAGCATGTGTGTGCTACTGTCACTTTGTGGTCATATTTTTTCCTCTTGATCAGCTCTCCAATTCCTTGAACCTGCAATACTGTCCTGACCCAGGCCTGTGTGTAGAGAGGGTTCTGTGGGACAGCAGTCTGCTGCTGCAGGTATGGAATTACACAGCCTGGCCTCCAGCTTCCCTATCCTGCTGCTGCCTGGCTGTGAGCCTGAACCATGCACTCAATTTCCGCGAGTTCTTGTCTATAAACAAGAATAATAAATGTGCCTACCACGAAGGGCTGCCGTGAGGATTAAATGGACTGTGTACATAAAGAGCCTGGCCCAGAATCAGCACTCAAGAAGTAATGGATGTGGTTTTTTTGTGTGAATCAAAGGTTATGCAGTTTCGCCAAGGTTCAGCTGGGCAGGGTTTTAACATCATCTCGGATGCTTCTCAGATAGTTCTCTAGATAAATCACTTTAAAAGCCTTACACACACACACACACACACACACACACACACACACACACTCTGTTTTGTAATCTGCTTTTTTTCAACATAACAAAATACTGGGATTAAATTTAATGAAAATCACACTAGATCATTATTATTACTGTGATTATTATTGTCCTGTCACCCAGGCTGGAGTGCAGTGGCACCATCTTGACTCACTGCAGCCTCAACATCCCCGGCTCAAGGGATCCTCCCACTGCAGCCTCCTGAGTAGCTGGGACCACAGGCCTGTGCCACTTTGCCGGCCAATTTGTATTTTTAGTAGAGATGGGGTTTCACCGTGTTGCCCAGGCTGGTCTTGAACTTTGAGGCTCAAGCAATCCTCTCACCTGGGTCTCTGAAAGTGCTGGGATTACAGGCGTGAGCCACTATGCCTGCCATAGTTTTTAAAATAGTTATATTGTATGGTGATATACAAAGAAATAGTTAATGAATTGCCTGTTTTGGGACAGTTAAGTGGTTTTCCATTTTTCATTATGTAAAAATATTAGGTGGTAAATATGTTTATTTATTTATTTTGAGACAGAATTTCAGTCTGTCACCCAGGCTGGAGTGCAATGGCGCGATCTCAGCTCACTGCAACCTCTGCCTCCAGGGTTCAAGTGATTCTCCTGCTTCAGCCTCCCGAGTAGCTGGGATTACAGGCATGTGCCACCACACCCGGCTAATTTTGTATTTTTAATAGAGATGGGGTTTCACCATGTTGGTCAGGCTGGTCTCGAACTCCTGACCTCAGATGATCCGCCCGCCTTGGCCTCCCAAAGTGCTGGAATTACAGGCGTGAGCCACCGCGCCTGGCAAAATGTGTGTGTATTTACAATATTATTGCCATGTCTGATTTTTTAGAATACATTTCTAGAAATGGAATTGCTGGATCAAAAGATATGCATATTTTAAGGTTTTGATTCCTACTAATGTTGGAACATTACTAAAGGTAATTTACCAAGGAACCAAGTTAGTAGATTTTGGAATGTATTCTCATCTAAAAAAGAATTGTGGTAAAATGCACATAACATAAAACTTACCATCTTAACCATTTAAAAATGTACAGTTCAGTGGCATTAAGCACACTCACATTGTCATGCTCCCATCACCATCATCCATCCACAGAACTATTTTCATCTTGTAAAACTGAGAATGTGTACCTATTAAAAATAACTCTCAAATAAGCTGAAAATTTATGTCAACAAATAGATCTGCATGGATGCTGATAGCAGCTTTATTGATAATTACCAAAACTTAGAAGCAACCGAGATGCACCTCAGTAGGTGAATGGATAAATAAACTGGCCTGCAAAGCCTCTTGACAGTCTGCAAAGCCTCTTACAGAACCAAGAGAATCCGTAAGTGGCCCTGTGACCCACTGGGATTTCCTCCACTGCAAACTTTGAGGAAGTCCATATAAGGGAATATTATTTGGTGTTAAAAACAAATGAGCTACCAAGTCATGAAAAGACAGAGGAACCTTAAATGCATGTTACTAAGTAAATGAAGCCAATCTGAAAAAGCTGCATATTCTATGATTTCAGCCATATGATATTCTGGAAAAGGCAAAACTATGCAGACAATAGAAAGAGCAGCGGTTGTCAGGTTGGGTGAGGGACAGAGGGATGAAGAGTTGGAGTACAGAAGATTTTTAAGGCAGTGAAAATATTCTGCCGGGCACAGTGGCTCACGCCTGTAATCCCAGCACTTTGGAATGCCAAAGCAGGCAGATCACTTGCAGTCAGGAGTTCGAGACCAGCCTGACCAACATGGTGAAACCCTGTCTCTACTGAAAATACAAAAATTAGCTGAGCGTGGTAGTGCATGCCTGTAATCCCAGCTACTGGGGATGCTGAGGCAGGAGAATTGCTGGAAGCTGGATAGCAGAGGTTGCAGTTAGCTGAGATCACGCCACTGCACTCTAGCCTGGGTGACAGAGCAAGACTCCATGTCAAAAAAAAAAAAAAATTCTCCACATGACACTGTAATAATGGATACATGTCATTATACATTTGTCCAAACCCATACAATATACGACAAGAATAAATCCTAATGTAAACTCTGGACTTTGAGTGACAATGATGTGTTAATGTAGGTTCATCGGTGGTACCAAATGTACCATTCTGGGAATGTTGATAGTCGGGGACGGTGTGCATGTGTGGTGGCAGAGGACAGATGGGAAATCTCTGTACCTTACTCTTAATTTTGCTGTAAAGTAAAAACTGCTCTAAAAATAAAGTCTTTTTTTTTAAGTTAAGAAGAAATAAAGTCCTTCTTAGACAAGCAAAATTTAATTTGTTGCTATTAGACCTTGCAAGAATTGTTAAAAGAATTTCTTCAAACATCAGCAAAATCGTGGAATAGGTGGTCCCCAGTTTGCATTCCTCTATAGAATCATCTGGCAGCCATCCACAGATTAAAGTGCCTTTGCGAGAGCTTTGAGATCCAGGTAAACTCCAGAGAAGTCTAAGACCCAGAAGAGCTCCTTTGAGAAGGCAAACCTGTACTCCATTAGCTGGCTTGCTATATATGGTCCCAGCTGCAGACTGAAGCAGCCTCATCCCCCTAAGGACTCTGCTTCAGCCCTACTTTGCTGTGGTCCTGCAGCCCACCTACCAAGAGAACCAGAAGGAGCCATGCCCATTCGTGTCCCCAGTAACAGGCCAGCTGGCCATGAACCCAACTGTGGATCCGTAAGTGGCCCTGTGACCCAGATCCATCCCTGACCTCAGTCCGGCCTGACCAGTGACCAAGTAACACCCACTTGTGTTCCTATTAGCAGGACCAACAACCTCAGTTTTGGCTGTGGACACTGACGTCAGTTCTGGCCATGAACCCTGTAGTGGCCTTGACACTCAGTACCAGTCTCTGCTGTGGTCTGGTGGCAGTCCTGTCCACTCAGGGAACTGATAGGAGACACAGCCACCTGAGCCCCCAGTGGTAGGCCTGCTGACTTAGGTCCCAACTGTGGACCCTGAAGCAGCCCTGTGACTCAGCTCCAGTCCTGGAGGCTGTTCTTCCCACACAGAGACCCAGTGAGAGTCACACCTGTCTGCACCCTGATAACAGGCCTGCTGCCTATGGCTTTGACTACAGACACAGAAGTGGCTCTATGACATGGCTCTAACCCCACCGGACTGATTTTCCAGAGGAAGTCCTGTCCACCTGAGGGTCTGATAGGAGCCATGCCTGCCTGTACCTATGGTAACACGCCTGCCAACAACAGACCCAGCTGTGGAATTGTAAACAGCCAAATTACCTCGCTCAAGCCCAGCTCATCTGGGATCCTGGAGACCTATCAGTCCAGGGACCCAGCAAGGTAAAGACCCAGGAGGTCTGTATCTGCCCAAATTAGTCTGTAAAACAGATGTGTTTATGCCTTTAAATGCATAGACATTTGTAGCAAGGCTACAAAGAGCATGAAGAATCACACAAATATGGCATCACCAAAAGAGACTAATATGGTTCCAGTAACTGACCCCAAAGATGGAAAACTACAAATTGACAAATTATTCAAAATAATTATTTTAAGGAAACTCCATGAGCTACAAGAGAACACAGATAGACAACTCAACAAAATCAAGAAAAAATACATGAATAAAGCAAGAAGTAAACAAAGGGACATAAAGCATAAAAAATATTAACAGAAATTCTGAAGCTAAAGAATACAATGAATAAAATAAAAATGCAATAGAAAACATCAAGAGTAGACTTGCTCAAGCTGAAGAAAGTATCTGTAAGTTAAAGACAGGCCATTTGAAATTATCTAGGCAGAGGAGAAAAAAGAAAAAATAATGAAAAAGAGTAAAGAAAGTGTATGGGGTTCATTGGACACCATCAAGAGAACTAAAATACATGTCACAGAAGTCCCAGGAGAAGAGATAGAGAAAGGGGTGAAAAACTTACTTTTTTTTTTTTTGACAGAGTCTTGCTCTGTTGCCAGGCTGGAATGCACGGGTATGATCTCAGCTCACTGCAACCTCCGCCTCCCAGGTTCAAGCAATTCTCCTGCCTCAGCATCCCAAGTAGCTGGGACTACAGGTGCACGCCACCATGCCCAGCTAATTTTTGTATTTTTAGTAGAGACAAGGTTTCACCATGTTGGCCAGGATGGTCTCAATCCCTTGACCTCATGGCCCGCCTCTCTCAGCCTCCCAAAGTGCTGGGATTACAGGTGTGAGCCACCACACCCGGCCAAAGCTTACTTTTAAAATTATGGCTGAAAACTTTCCAAATGTGAGGAAAGATGTATATATCCAGATACATGAAACTCAAAGTACCCAAACAGGTTAAATTCAAAGAGGACTTCACTGAGACATATTTTTATTTCTTAATTAACTAATTAATTAATTTTTTTTGAGACTGAGTCTTGCTCTGTCACCCAGGCTGGAGTGCAGTGGCACGATCTTGGCTCACTGTAACCTCTGCCTATCAGGTTCAAGTGATTCTTCTGCCTCAGCCTCCTGAGTAGCTGGGACTACAGGCGTGTGCCACCATGCCTGGCTAATTTCTGTATTTTTAGTAGAGACAGGGTTTCACCATGTTGTCCAGGCTGGTCTCAAACTCCTGACCTCAGGAGATCTGCCCACCTCAGCCTCCCAAAGTGATAGGATTACAGATGTGAGACACCAAGCCCGGCCAATTAATTAATTTTTAAGGCTAGCCAGGGCCGGACATTGTGGCTCACACCTGTAATCCCAGCACTTTGGGAGGCCAAGGTGGGCGGGCCACCTGAGGTCAGGAGTTTGAGACCAGCCTGGCTAACATGGTGAAACCCTGTTTCTACTAAAAATACAAAAAATTAGCCGGGTGTGGTGGCATGCGCCTGTAATCCCAGCTACTCTGGAGGCTGAGGCAGGAGAATCGCTTGAACCCGGGAGGTGGAGTTTGTAGTGAGCCGAGATCACACCATTGCACTCCGCATTTCGCAACAAGGGCGAAACTCCGTCTCAAAAATAAAAATAAAAAAAGACTAGCCAAGTGTATATTGAGAAGTGGGGAAAGAGTAGAATAAGGGGTTCTATCTGTAACTGACTGTGAACCATCAATTGAGATAACTTGCTACCATTAGACCAGCCCACTAAGAAGGTTTTAATCAAACCATTAAAATTAAAGGCAAAGAAAAATGTTTGAAAGAAGAAAGAGAAAAGTGATGTATCACAAACAAGAGAATCCCCGTAAGACTATCAGTGGCTATCTCAGCAGAAATCATGTAGACCTGGAAAAAGTAGAATGAAATATTTTAAATGCTGATAGAAAAAATAAAAGTCAACCAAGAATATTTTACCTGGCAAAGCTGTTCTCCAGATTGGAGGCAAGATACTTTCCCAGAAAGATTAAAGCTGAGGGCATTCATCACTGGACTTGCTTTACAAGAGATGCTAAAGGGAAGTGGGCAGGAGGGACCAAGATGGCCAACTGGAAACAGCTGCTGTTAAAGGTTCCCACTAAGAAGAAGAAAAACGGTGAGTGAATCCAGCACCAGCAACTGAGGTATACAGGTTCTGTTGTTGGGAATGACTAGGTGGTTGGTGTGACCCACAGAGACTGAGGAAAACAGGGTGGTGCAATAGCCTACCTGGGAGCCACACAGGGCAAGGGGAGCTCTCACCACCAGCCAAGGGAGATGGGGAGTGATTGTGCTACCCCGCCCGGGAAACCATGCTTTTTCCACAGATCTGTGCAACCCATGGATCAGGAGATCCCCCTTGTAAGCCCATGCCATCAGGGCCTTGGATGCCAAGCACAGAGCTATGCAGATTCTCAGCAGCCACTCTGCTGGAGACTGCCTAAGACTACCAAGTTCCCAGGGAGAGGGGTGGCCATCATCACTGCTGCTGCCTGCTGCCTAAGATGACTGAGCTCCTAGGGGTAGGGGAGTCTTAACTGCAGCTCCAGTCTGCCGGTTTTCCCCTGCCGGAGCTGAGGACACTGGGCAGTTTGGATCCAGGAGGAATTCCCCACAGTGCACCACAGCAGCTGTGGCAAATCGTGGTCAGATTGCCTCTTTAGGCCGGACCCTGACCCATCTCTCCTCACTGAGTGGGGCCTCCTTGCAGGAATTTCAGCAACTCCAAGCAGAGGTTTATGGGCAGAACTTTGATCTCCCTGGGACAGAGCACCTGGGGGAAAGGGCAGCACAGTCTCTGCAGATCAGCAGACTTAGTCTTTCCATCTGTTGGCTCTGAGGAATCTAGGCAGTCTGGTCAAGTGGGATTCCCCACAGCGCAGCACACACCCCTCTGCCAAGGGGCAGTCAGAATGCTTCCTTAAGTAGGTCCCTGATCCCATGCCTCCTGACTAGGTGAGACCCCCCAACAGCGGTCATCAGACACCTTATACAGGTGTCCCACTGGCATAAGGTCACTGCCCCTCTGGAATGGAGCTCCCAGAGGAAGGAGGAGGCAGCCATCTTTGCTGTTCTGCGGCCTCCACTGGTGACACCACCCGGTGCAGAAGGGACTGAGGTGAATACAGTCTGGAGTGGACCCCCAGCAAACTGCAGCAGCCCTATAGAAGAGGGGCCTGTTAAAAAAATAAATAAATAAACAAACAGAAAGCAACAACAACATCAACAAAAAAGTCCCCACAAAAACTCCATCAAAAGGTCAGAAATGCTAAAGGTAGTTCTTCAAGCTGAAATGAAAGGTTGCCAATTAGTAACATGAAAACATATAAAAGTATAAAACTAAGTGGTCAAAGTAACATATAGTCAAATTCAAATTACTCTAACACCATAATGGTGTTGTGTAAATCACTTTTAACTGTAGCATAAAAGTTAAAGATAAAAGTATTACAAATAATTATTGCTGGCCGGGCGCAGTGGCTCACACCTGTAATCCCAGCACTTTGGGAGTCCGAGGTAGGCAGATCACAAGGTCAGGAGTTCAAGACCAGCCTGACCAACATGGTGAAACCCCATCTCTACTAAAAATACAAAAATTATCTGGGTGTGGTGGTGCACACCTGTAATCCCAGCTACTCAGGAGGCTGAGGCAGGAGAATCACTTGAACCCGGGAGATGGAGTTTGCAGTGAGCCAAGATCGCACCATTGCACTCCAGCCTGGGTGACAAAGCAAGACTCTATCTCAAAAAAAAATATTGCTATAATAATTTATTAACAGATACACAATATTAAAAAGATAAATATTGTGACTTCGAAAACATATGAAGTGGGGGAAAAAATAAAAGCGTAGAGTTTTTGTATGTGATCAAAGTTAAGTTGTTATCAGCTTAAAATGAGCCATTGTAACTATACAATGACTTATGTCTGCTTTATGGTAGCTGCAAAGCAAAAACTCATAGTCAACACAAAAACCAGAAAAGAATCAAGCACGCCTCTACAGAAAATCATCAAATCAAAAAGAAAGACAGCAAGAGAGGAAGAAAGGAACAAAGATACTCTGAAACCACCAGAAAATAACAAAGTAAGTCCTTATGTATGCATAAGTACTTTAAATGAAAATGGATTAAATAAAAAGAATGACTGAATGGATTAAAAACAAGATCCAATTGTATGCTGCGTACGAGTGACTCACTTCACCTTTAATGACATACAGACTGAAACTGAAGGGATGGAAAAAGTTATTCCATGCAAAAGAAAACCAAAAGAATGCAGGAGTAGCTACACTTATATCAGACAAAATAGACTTCACATCAAAACTTTAAAGTGAAACGAAGAAGGTCATTGTATCTTGACTAAAGGGCTAATTCATCAAGAGGATCTAAATAATTATACACATATATGCACCCAACATTGGATGATCTAAATATACAAAGCAAATATTAACAGAAATAAAGGGGGAGATATACTATAATGCAATAATAGAAAGGAACTTTAATACACAACATTCAACAATGCACAGATCATCTAGACAGAAAACTAATAAGGAAACTTTAGACTTGAACATTTTCCAGGATAGAGCATACATTAGGTTACAAAACAGGTCTTAACAAATTTAAGAAAACTGAAATTACATCAAGTCTCTTTCCCTATTATAACAGAATGAAACTAGAACAATAAGGAATTTTGGAAAATTCACAAATATGTGAAAATTAAACAACACACTACTGAACAAACAATGGGTCAATCAAAAAGGAAACACAAATCTTTTGAGGCCAACAAAACAAAACAGAAAAAAGGAAACACAAAATACTGAAACCTGTGAGCTGCAACCAAAGTAGTTCTGAGAGGTGAGTTTAGAGTGATAAACACCCATATTTAAAGAAAGATCTTGTGTTAATCCATTTTCTTTGTCTATAGCAGAACACTGCAGACTAGGTAATGCATAAAGAAAAGAAATGTATTTCTCACAGTTCTGAAGAATGGTAAGTCCAAAGCATGGTGCTGGCATTTGATGAGGGTCTTCTTGTGGTGTTATCCCATGGCAGAAGAGCAAGAGAGCACATGAGACAGAGAGAGGCATCAGGGGCTGGACTCACTTTATAACAACCTACTCATGATAACTAACTTGCTCTCACAATAATGATATTAGCCATTCATAAAAACTTCACCCTTAGGACCCAGTCACTTCTCATTAGATCCCATTTCCAAACACTGTTGCATTGGAGATTATGTTTCCAACAAATGAACTTCAGAGGGATGCATTTAAACCACAACAGATCTCAAATAGTATAACTTTTCACCCCAAGGAAGTAGCAAAAAGTCAGCAGAAGAAAGGAAAGAATAAAAACTAGAGGAGAAAGAAATTAAAGACAGACTTGAAAAGATATAAAAGTCAATGAAACCAAAAGTTTGTTTTTTGAAAAGTAAACAAAATTGACAAACCTTTAGCTGTACCCACTAAGAAAAACAGAGAGAACACTCAAATAAATAAAGAAATGAAATGGGAGACATTAAATGGATACCACAGAAATGCAAAGGATCCTAAGAGACTACTATGAACAATTATACACCAACATATTGGGTAACATAGAAGGAATGTATAAATTACTAGAAACACACAATGCACCAAGACTGAATCATGAAGAAGTGAAATATCTGAAAGACCACTTTTAAGGATGTTGAAATTGTAATAAAAACTCTGTGCACAAAGAAAAGTCAATGTCCAGATGGCTTCATGGAAAATTCTGCCAGACATTTAAAGAAGAATACCAACCCATCTCAATCTCTTCCAAAAAATTGTAGAGGAGGGAACACTTCCAAACTCATTTTATGAGGCCAGTATTATTGTGCAATATCCTTTGGATATTTGTCCCCTCCAAATCTCATGTTGAAATTTGATCCCCAGTGTTGGGGTTGGGGCCCAGTGAGAGGTCTTTGGGTTATAAGCCCAGGTCCCTCATGACCACCTTGGTGCACTCCTTGTGGTAATGAGTGAGTTCTCACTCTAGTAGTTCCCACAAGATCTTATTGCTAAAAAGAGCCTGGCATCTTCTTCCCTTTTGCTCTTGCACCCTCTCTTGCCATGTGACATGCTGGCTCCCCAACACCTTCTACAATGAGTGGAAGCTTCTTGAAGCCCTCACCAGAAGCAGATGCTGGTGCCATGCTTCTTGTATAGCCTGTAGAACTGCGAGCCAAATAAACCTCTTTTCTTTATAAATTACTCAGCCTCAGGTATTCCTTTATAGCAATGCAGAACAAACGAAGACATCCTGGTACAAAAGCCATAACCAGGACACCAGAAGAAAAGAATATTATAGACCTTATTCCTGATTAACATAGATGCAAAAATCCTCAGCAATATACTAGCAAGCATAATTCAACATTAAATTTAAAGGATCACACAACATGATCAAGTGGGATCATCCTTCAGAGGCAATGATGTTTCAATGTATGCAAATCAATAAATGTGATACACCACATTAACTGAATGAAGTATAAAAATCATATGGTCATCTTAATAGGTGCAGACAAAGCATTTGACAAAGTTCAACATCTTTCATGATAAAAATTATCAACAAAGTAAGTGTAGAATGAATGTACCACAATATAATAAAGGCCAGATATGACAAGCCCACAGCTAACATCATACTCAATGGTGAAAAGCTGAAAGCTTTTCCTCTAAGATCAGGAAAAAGACAAAGACCCTCACTCTTGTTACTTGTATTCAATATAGTACTGGAAGTACTACCAAGAGCAATTAGGCAAGAAAAAGACATAAAATGTATCCAAATAAGAAAGGAAGAAGTAAAATTATTTGCCAATAATTTGAGTATGTATAGAAAAGTCTATATACTTCACCAAAAAGTGCTAGAACTAATAAACAAATCAGTAAAGTTGAAGGATAAAAATCAACATAAAATATCAGTTGCATTTCTATACACTAACAACAAGCTATCTGAAAAAGAAATTAAGAAAAACGTCTCATTTATGATAGCCTCAAAAAAGAATGAAATACTTAAGAATACATTTAACCAAGGAGCTAAAAAAATCTGTACACTAAAGGGGAAAGATATCCCATGTTTATAGATTGAAATAATTAATATTGTCAAAATGTTCATTTGACCCAAAGTGACCTACAGATTCGATGCAATCCTTCTCAAAATTCTAATGGCATTCTTCACGAAATAGGGAAAAGAATCTTAAAATTTGCTGGAAGCCACAAAAGACCCAAATAGCTAAAGTGATCTTGAGTAAGATAAAACAAGCTGGAGGAATCACACTCACTGGTTTCAAATTTTATTACAAAACTATAGTAATCAAAACAGTATGGTTCTTGCATAAAAACAGACACATAGGTCAATGGAACAGAATGGAGAGTATAGAGTTAACCCATGCATATATAGTCAACTACTATTTTACAAAGGCATCAGGATTACACAATGAGGAAAGGATAGTCTATTCAATAAATAGTGTTGGGAGAACTATATCCACATGCAAAGGAATAAAATTGAATCCTTATCTTAAATTATTTGCAAACATCAACTCAAAATGGATTTGATTTTCAGCAGAGCAAGATGGCTGATTAGAACCCTGCAGCAATCATCAGCCTCATAGGAACACCCAAATTGAACAACTATGTACACAAGAAAGCACCTTCAAAAGAACCAAAAATCAGGTGAGCAATCATAAAAAAAAAAAAGAGATACTGAAGAGTGTAAGAAAGACAGTTTCGAATTGCAGGCATGGTGCAGAGAGACAATCTGTATGCTTGGGGGAGAGAAAGTGCAGTGATTGTGGGACTTTGCATTACAGGTGATTTTCTCTTGATATGTTTTAATTTCTTGCTTTTTATCTTTTGTGTATCTGTTGTAGGTTTTTTGATTTGATGTTATCATGAAGCTTGCAAATAGCATCTTATTACCCAGTATTTTAAGTTGATGACAACTTAACACTGGTTGCAAAAACAAACAAGCAAAGAGAAAACTAATGCAAACTCTACATTTTAACTTCATCCTCCTTATTTTTTTTTAACTTTTTGTTGTTTATATTTGTATCTTGTAATATTGTCCATGTCTAGAAAACTTGGAGTTATTATTCTGACAGGTTCATCTTTTAGTCTTTCTACTCAAGATAAGAGTCATTTACACATCATAATTATAGTGTTATAATATTCTGTGTTTGTCTGTGTACTTACTATTACCAGTGAGTTTTATATCTTCAGATGATTTCTTATAGCTTGTTAACATCCTTTGCTTTCAGATTGAAGAACTTTCTTTACCATTTCTTGTAGGACAGGTCTGGTGTTGATGAAATCCTTCAGCTTCATTTGTCTAGGAAAGTCCTTATTTTTCCCTCATATTTGAAGGATATTTCCCCTGGATATAGTATTCTAAGATAGAATAATTTTTTTTCTTTGAGCACTTTGACTATGTCATGCCAGTCTCTCCCGGCCTATAAGGTTTCCACAGAGAAGCCTGCTGCCAGATGTATTGGAGCTCCCTTGTATGTTATTTCTTTTCTCTTCTTGCTTTTAGGATCCTTTCTTTATCCTTGACCTTTGGGAATTTGCTTATTAAATGCCTTGAGGTAGTATTCTTTGGGTTAAATCTGACTGGTGTTCTATAACCAATGGAACAGAATAGATAACCCAGAAATAAATTCATACATCTACGGTGAACTCATTTTTGACAAAGGTGCCAAGAACATTGGAGAAAGGGCAGTCTCTTCAATAAATGGTGCTGGGAAAACTGGATATCCATATGAAAAAGAGTGAAACTAGACCCCTATTTCTTGCCATATACAAAAATCAAATAAAAATGGATTAAAGACTTACATCTGAAACCTCAAACTATGAAACTACTACACGGAAGCCTTGGGGAAACTCTCCAGGACATTGGTCTGGGCAAAGATTTCTTGCACTCCACAAGTACAGGCAAACAAAGCAAACGTGGGCAAATGGGATCACATCAAGTTAAAAAGCTTCTGCATGGCAAAGGAAACAATACAATGAAGAGACTACCCACAGAATGGGAAAACATATTTGCAAACTATTGATCTGAGAAGAAATTAATAACCAGAATATATAAGGAGCTCAAACAACTCTATAGGGAATAATATAATAATTTGAATTAAAAAATGAACAAAACATCTCAATAAACATTTCTCAAAACAAGGACATATAAATGGCAAACAGGCATATGGAAAGGTGCTCTACATCACTGATCATCAGAGAAATGCAAACCAAAACTACAATGAGAGATCATCTCACCCCTGTAAAAATGGCTTTATCTAAAAGACAGTCAATAATGAATGCTGGCAAGGATGTAGAGAAAAGGGAACCCTCATACACTGTTGGTGGGAATGTAAATTAGTACAGCCACCACAGAGAAGTTTGGAGGTTAATCAAAAAACTGAAAGTAGAACTACCATATGATCCAGCAATCCCACTGCTAGATACAGACCCAAAAGGAAGGAAATCAGTATATTAAAAAGATATCTGCACTCCTTGTTTATGGCAGCACTATTCACAATAGCCAAGATTTGGAATCAACGTAATTGTCCATCAGCAGATGAATGGATAAAGAATATGTGGTACAGACCAGGTGCAGTGGCTCACACCTGTAATCCTAGCACTTTGGGAGGCCAAGGCAGGAGGATTGCTTGAGCCCAGGAGTTGGAGACCAGCCTGGGCAACATAGAGAGACCCCCCCATCTCATTTTTATCTTTTTAAAAATAATAAAAATATTGTAAAAAGAGAATGTGGTACATACACACAATGGAGTACTATTCAACCATAAAAAAGAATGAAATCCTGTCACTTGCAACAACGTGGATGGAACTAGAAGCCATTATGTTAAGTGAAATAAGCCAGGCACAGAAAGACAAACCTCACATATTCTCACTCATTTGTAAGAGATAAAAATTAAAACAACTTAATTCGTGGAGATACAGAGTAGAATAATGATTACCAGAGACTGGGAAGTGTAGTGGGGAGGCAGCAGGAGGAAAGTGAAGATGGTTAATGGGTGCAGAAATATAGGTAGATAGAATGAATACGATCTAGTGTTTGATAGCACAACAGGGTGACTACAGCCAACAATAATTTATTATACATTTAAAAGGAACTAAAAAAGTATAATTAGAATGTTTGTAACACAAAGAAATGATAAAAGCTTGTGGCGATAGATATCCCATTTACCCTGATTTGATTATTATGCATTGTATGCCTGTATCAAAATATCTCACATATTCCATAAATGTGTACACCTACTATGTACCTATGGAAATCCAAATATAATGGATGAAAGGCTTAAATGTAAGATCTGAAACTTTAACACTCCTAGAAAAAAAAAAAAAACAGGGAAAAAGATTCATGACATTGGTCTTGACAGTTATTTGTTGGATATGATACCAAAAGCCCAGGCAACAAAAGCCAAAATAAACAAATGGGGCTAGATCAAACTATAAGGGTTCTGCACAGAAGGGAAACCATCAACAAAATGAAAAGAAAATCTATGGAATGGGAGAAAATATTTGCACAACATACACCTAATAAGGGGTTAATATTCAAAATATGTAAGGAACTCATGCAATCCAACATCAAAGATACTTAACAGCCCAATAAAAAATGGGCAAAAGACCTGAATAGACACTTTTGAAAAGGAGATATACAAATGGCCCACAGTTATATCAAAAGATGCTCGATATCACTAATCATCAGGGAAATGCAAAACAAAGTCACAATGAGATATCACCTCACACCTTTTAGGATGACGATGATCAAAAAGTCAAAAGATAAGAGATGTTGGAGAGGATGTGGAGGAAAGATAACCCTACACACTGCTCGTTAAAATGTAAATTGGTTCAGCCATCATGGAAAATAGTATAAAGTTTCCTGAAAAAATTAAAAATAGAAATTTCATATGATCCAGCAATCCCATTTCTGGGTATATATCTAAAGGAAATACAATCACTGTCTTGAAGAGATGTCTGCACCCGCATGTTCATTACAGTATTATTCACTACAGTCAAGGTGAGGAAATCACCTAAGTGTCTGTGGATAGTTAAATGGAGTTTTTAAATGCAATATCATATGTACAATGGAATATTATCTAGCCTTAAAAAAGAAAGAAATGCTCTCATTTGCAAAAACATAGATGAACCTGGAGAACATTATGCTAGATGAAAGAAGCAAGACACTAAAAGACAAATACTGCATGATCTCATTTATAGGTGGAATCTGAAAAAGTAAACCTCATAGAAGTAGAGAGCACAAGAGTGGTTATGAGTGGCCAGGAGGTGGAATAAATGAGGGCATGATCAAAGAATACAAACTTTCCACTGTAAAGGTTCTGAACCCTAATATATAGCATGGTGACCACGGTTTATAATAATGTATTGTTTACTTGAAAAGTGCTAAGAGAATAGATCTTACATGTTCTCAACACACACACACACACACACACACACACACACACACGTGAGGTGATGGATATATTAGATTGTGGTGGTCATTTTACAATGTATACATATATCGAAATATCACACTGTATACCTTAAACATATACAATTTGTATCTGTCAATCATAGCTCAATAAAGCTGGAAAAAAATAAATAAAGCATATTTCAGAACCATGAAAAAAAGAATTTCTTCAGCGTGATATAGCTCAGAAACTCTGATCTATATAAAGAAAAAAAAGAACATTATAGAAAGAATGAATAAGGATAAAATAAACTATTTCATTTTACTTATTCCTAATTCATCTAACTAAAAACAGTTTATTCAAATCAATGACAGCAACAATGGATTCAGAGATTATGGCCTTTGGAAAAGTAGAAAGACTGACATTGATGCAGGAAGGAGGAATTTGGAATACTCTGTGTGTTGAATATTTTAGCTGTTAACTTGACTGAATTGAGGGATGCCTAGATGGCTGGTAAAGGATTGTTTCTGGGTGTGTCTGTGAGGGGATTATTCAGAGGAGACTGGCATGGGACTCAGTGGATGGAATGAGGGAAGATCTGCCCCCAGCGTGAGCAGGTGTCATTCAACCAGCTGAAGGTGCATGGAACAAAAAGGCAGAAGGAAAAGGAATACTTTCTCTCCCGCCAAGGAAGCGATTACTTCCTCTCTCTCTCCCTTTCGGAGCAGGGAAGCCCCTCTCCTCCTGCCCTTGGATGTCAGAACTCCAGGTTCTTCAGCTTTTGGACTCTGGGATTCCCACCAGCACCCCCTACCCCCAGGGCTCTCAGGCTTTTGTTTTGGACTGAGTTACACCATCAACTTCCTTGGTTCTTCAACCTTCTGATTAAGAATGAGCCGTGCTGCCAGCTTCTCTGGTAGTCTTGCAAAAAACCTATTGTGGTACTTCTTAGCCTCCATAATCATGTGAATCAGTGCTGACAATAAATCCCCTCTCCTATATCTATCTATATCTATATCTATATCTATATCTATATCTATATATGCCTCTGTTTATCCTATTGGTTTTGTCTCTCTATAGAATACTGATCAATACAGTCTGTTATAAAGTACTTGTGTTAGGGAAACAGGAGCATAGGAGAGCCAGGGTGACACCATTTTAAAATCCACTCCAGTCCGAGCACGGTGGCTTACACCTGTAATCCCAGCACTTTGGGAAGCCAGGTAGGTAGATCGCTTGAGTCCAGAAGTTCAAGAACAGCCTGGGCAACATGGCAACACCCTATCTCCACTAAAAAATACAAAAAATAAGCCAGGCATTGTGGTGCGTGCCTGTAGTCTCAGGTACTCAAGAGGCTGAGATGAGAGGATCCGTTGAGCCCAGGAGGTGGAGGTTGCAGTGAGCCAAGATCGCACCACTGCACTCCCACCTAGGCAACAGGTAAGACCCTTTCTCAAACAAACAAACTAAGAAACAAATAAACAAACCACTCCATCTTAAAACTGGCAAGGCACATTCCTTGCCAATCATGACCCATGGTCATAAGATGTTTACAGCTTAGGAAATAGTTTAGTAATGCCTGATAGCAGAAACTCCTACCACAGCAGAATGTCCTGATGTTCCCACATCGCATAATAATGTATGCATTTTTTTTTTGAGACAGACTCTTGCCCTGTCACCCAGACTAGAGTACAGTGGCACGATATTGGCTCACTGCAACCTCTGCCTCCCAGGTTCAAGCAATTCTCCTGTCTCAGCCTCCCGAGTAGCTGGGATTTCAGGCACCAGATGCCATACTCGGCTAATTTTTGTATTTTTAGTAGAGACGGGGTTTCGCCCCATTCGCCAGGCTGGTCTCGAACTCCTGACCTCAGGTGATCCACCCGCCTCGGCCTCCCAAAGTGCTGGGATTACAGGCGTGAGCCACCATGCCTGGCCAACTATAACTATCTTAAAAGCATAGGCTGGGCTCAGTGGTTCACACCTGTAATCCCCAATTCTTTGGGAGGCCAAGGTGGGTGGATCACCTGAGGTCAGGAGTTCAAGACCAGCCTGGCCAACATGGTGAAACCCTGTCTGTACTAAAAATACAAAAAAAAAAAGAAAGAAAGAAAGAAAGAAAGCAAATTAGCCAGGTGTGGTGGTGCATACTTGTAGTCCCAGCTACTCGGGAGGCTGAGGCAGGAGAATTGTTTGAACCCAGGAGGCAGAGGTTGCAGTGAGCCGAGATCACACACACTCCAGCCTGGGCAACACAGCAAGACTCTGTCTCAAAAAAAAAAAAAGATAGTTATAGTCATGCTTTGATGTACTTTGATGTACTTACACACTAGAATGCCAAGGATAGTTTTTTTTTTTTTAATCAGCAAAGTACTAAATTTTGCCACGCTGTCAGCTTACCTGCACATAGACATAACTTAGCTTAACTTTTGCATAGATAAGAACCCTGTATAAAAATAGTTTAAAACAAAGCAGATTCCCCTTCTTGCCTTCTGAGGACACCCTACTCTCTGAGTTGCTTTCAATAAACTACACCCTACTCTCTGAGTCTCTTTCAATAAACTGTCTCTTTTCACTGAACTCTGACTCACCTTGAATTCCTTCCTGCGTGAAATCCAAGAACCCTCTCTTGGGGTCTGGATAGGATCCCTTTTTCTGGCAACACTAATACTACCCATGAAGTGATATAGTGTTATATGAAAGTCAACTTGGAATAGTTGTGAATGTAGGCAACTAGTGAAATAATTTTTAAAGGAGTATAGTTGATATAATAAGGGAGGAGGCAAAATGAAATCACATAATATGCTCAACCAAAACCAGAGAAGACAGGGAAAAGTGAAAAAGGAAAACAAAGAACAAGGGCAGCTAGTAGAAAACAGAAATGAGGCCAGGCACAGTGGTTCACACCTGTAGCCCCAGCACTTTGGGAGATTGAGGCAGGAGGATCTCTTGAGGCCAGGAGTTTGAGACCAGCCTGGGCAACATAGCAAGACCCTGTCTCTATAAAAATTAAAAATACAAAATAAGAAAAGTAGTGAATATGATCAATATTAATCCAAATATATCAATAATCAATTTAAATATTAGTAGTCTAAATACATGAAGAAAAAGGTAGCAGCTGTCTGATTGGATCCAAAACAATACATAGCTATATGTTTCTATGATAAAACCACCTTAAATGTAAAGACACAGTTAGATTAAAAATAAAGGGATGCCAGGCGTGGTGGCTTATGCCTGTAATCCTAGCACTTTGGGAGGCTGAGGCGGGTGGATCACCTGAGGTTAGGAGTTAAAGACCAGCTTGGCCAACATGGTGAAATCCCGTCTCTACTGAAAATACAAAAATTAGCTGGGCAAGCTGGTGCATGCCTGTGATCCTAGCTACTAGGGAGGCTGAGGCACAAGGTGAGAATCGCTTGAATCCAGGAGGCGGAGGTTGCAGTGAGCGGAGATCACGCCACTGCACTCTAGTCTGGGCGACAAGAGCAAAATTCCATCTCAAAAAATAAAATAAAATAAAAATAAAAGGATGGAAAAAGATATATTATGCGCTAACACTAATTCAAAGAAAGCCAGAGTGGCTATGTGACTATCAGGCAGAGTCCATTACAGAGGAGGGAAGGTTATTAAGGGTTCAGAGGGAGGTAAAGAGAGATGAAGTGGATCACAGGAGACTTTAGGCAGTAAAACTATCCCATATGATACTGTAATATCTAAAGATGATTTGAATGTATTCGGGAAAACTCATTGAATTATACAACACAAAAAGTGAATCCTAATGGAAACCATGGACTTCGGTTGATAACGTTGTCTCATTACGGTTCATAAATTGTAACAAATATACCACACTAATCCAGGATGTCACTCATAGAGAAACTGTGATGGGAGGCAAAGGTATGTATGTGAACTCTCTGTACTTCCCCTTAATATTTTCATAGAACCCAAAACTGATCTATAAAATAAACGCTACCTAAACCAACAAGTAGAAACAACTCTCCTTTTGGCCTTTGACCACCTCCTTCCTGACCAACCATCTTGGTCAGAGTCTCTGTTCTCTCCATTCATGGACGTTCCTGCAGCTTGGGCCATGGTGCCCCTCAGGACCCAAGACTGATCTGAACTGGTTCTCCTGTGTCCCTCTGAAGCAAATATTCTGGGGATGAGTTAGACATGGAGAGTTCCAGGAAATGGGCAACGGGGTTCTGAGCTTGAGTGGGCCATAGGGATATCAGAGGGTGAGATGTAACTTAACAAAGTACAGGCATACCTCAGAGATATTGTGGGATCAGTTCTAGACCACCTCAATAAAGAGAATATTGCGATAAAGTAAGTCACAGGAATTTTTGGGTTTCCCATTGAATATAAAAGTTGTATTTATATGCTGTAGTCTATTAAGTGTGCAATAGCATTTTGTCTTAAAAAAGTACAGACTTTAATTAAAAAACACTCTATTGCTAAACAATTTTATGATCATCTGAGCCTTCGGTGAGTTGTAAACTTTCTGCTGTTGGAGGGTCTTGCCTCCATTTTGATTCTTGCTGATTGATCAGGGTAGTGGTTGCTGAAGATTGGGGCAGCTATGGGAATTTCTTAAAACAACACAGCAGTGAAGTTTGCCACCTTGATTGACACTTCCCTTCATGAAAGATTTCTCTGTAGCATGTGATGCTGTTTGATAGCATTTTACCAATATTCCAACTTCTTTCAAAATTGGAGTCAACCTTCTTTAATGCTGCCATTGCTTTATCAACTAAGCTTATATAATATTCTAAATAACTTATTGTCATTTCAACATCTTCACCAGGAGTAGTTTCCATCTCAGAAAAACACTTTCTTTGCTCATCCATAAGAAGCAACTTCTCATATATTGAAGTTTGATCATAAGATTGCAACAATACAGTGACACCTTCAGGCTCTACTTCTAATTCAAGTTCTCTTGCTATTCCCACCACATCTGCAGTGACTTCCATCACTGAAGTCTTGAACCCCTCAAAGTCATCCATGAGGATTGGGATCCACTTCCTCCAAACTCCTGTTAATGTTGATATTTTGATCTCCCATTAATCATAAATATTATTAATAACATCTAGAATGGTGAATTCATTCCAGAAGATTTTCGACTTACTTTGTCAAATCCATCAGAGGAATCACTATCTGTGACAGCTATAGGCTTAAAAAATGTATCTCTTCAATAATAAAATATAAAATTTGAAATTATTCCTTGATCCATTATGGGCTGCAGAATGGATGTTGTGTTAGCAGGCATGAAAACAATGTTTGTCTCCTTGTACATCTCAGTCAGAGCTCTTGGGTGACCAGGTGTACTGTTAGTGAGCAGTAATATTTTGAAGGAGTCTTTTTTTTCTGATCAATAGGTCTCAACAGTGGATTTAAAATATTTAGTAAACCATGTGGTAAACAGATGTACTCTCACCTAGGCTTTGCTGTTCCATTTATAGAGCAACACATTTATAGGCAGAGTGGACTTAGCATGATTCTTAAAGTTCTAGGATTTTCAGGATGGTTAATGAGTAGTGGCTCCAACTTAGAGTCACTAGCTGCATTGGCCCTACCAAGAGATTAAGTCTGTCCTTTGAAGCTTTGAAGTCAGGCACTGACTTCACCTCTCTAGCTATGGAAGTCCTAAAAGGCATCTTCTCCCAACCGAAGGCTCTTTAATCTATGCTGAATATCTGTTGTTCAGTGTAGCTACATTTATCAATGACCTTAGCCAGGTCTTCTGGATAACTTGCTGCGGCTTCTCCATCAGTACTTGCGGCTTCACCCTGTACTTTTAACTCATGGAGAAGGCTTTTTTCCTTAAGCTTTGTTAGTTACAAAATTCTTTTGCTGCAGCTTCCTTATCTCAGAATTCACAGAATTGAAGAGAGTTAAGGCCTTTTCCTCTAGATTAAGTCTTGGCATAAGGAAATGTTGTGGCTGGATTGTTCTTCTATCCAGGTCACTAAAACTTTCTTCATATCAGCAATTAAGCTCTTTTTTTTTAGACAGAGTTTCGCTCTTGTTGCCCAGGCTGGAGTGCGATGGCACGATCTCAGCTCACCACAACCTCCATCTCCTGAGTTCAAGCAATTCTCCTGCCTCAGCCTCCCAAGTAGCTGGGATTACAGGCGTGCACCACCACGCCCAGCTAATTTTTTGTATTTTTAGTAGAGACGGGGTTTCTCCATATTGGTCAGGCTGGTCTCGAACTCCCAACCCCAGGTGATCCACCCACCTCGGCCTCCCAAAGTTCTGGGATTACAAGCGTGAGCCACCACGCCTGGCCGGCTGTTTTATTTTCTTATCATTCATGTGTTCACTAGAGTAGCATTTTAAATTTTCTTCCAGAACTTTTCCTCCTTGTTAATATTTATAGCTTGGCTGTTTGGTACCAGCGGCCTAGCTTTCAAGCTGTCTTGTCTTTTGACATGCCTTCCTCACTAAGATGAATCATTTCTAGCTTTTGATGTGAAATGAGAGATGTGCAACTCTTGTTTTCACTTGAACACTTAGAGGCCACTGTGGGGTTATTAATTGACCTAATATCAATATTGTTGTGTCTGAAGGAACAGGGAGGCCTGAAAACTGGAGCAAGATGGAGAGATGGCCAGTAACAGGAACAGTCAGAACACACATAACTTTAATCAGTTAAGTCTATAGTTTTATAATGGGCATGGTTTGTTGCAGCCTAAAACAATTACTGTAGTAACACCAAAGATCACTGATCACAGATCACCATAATACATATAGTAATAGTGAAAGTTTGAAATATTGCTAAAATTGTCAAAATGTAACAGAGACACGAAGTAGGCAATGCTGTTGGAAAAATGACCCTGGTAGACATGTTCAAGGCAGTGTTGCCAAACATTTTCAATTTGTAAAAATCACAGTGTCTGCAAAGCACAGTAATGCTAAGTGCAATAAAAGGAGGTATGGCTTTATAAGGTGATACACTGGGCCCAAAAAAGGACCTGCCACCCTCTGCAAAGGCGGATTTCTGAAGAGGACTATGAGAATTGAAAGGTGAGAACTGAAGGTGCATCTAGGGAGCCTGAACTACGGATGTCTGTGCCACACAAGGGCAGAGGCCTAGGTCACTGTGTCCCCACAGAGTGGAGTCACCCCATCCAGGATGCTCAGATTGAACGGAGACACACTGGATCCAAGGAAAACTCTTGGGAGTGTAGGACCTCATTCAAATCGATTTCTCCCGAGTTCTTACACTTGAAATCGAGGTCTGTTAGTTAACACCTCTGGGGAGACCCTTCAGTCCTGTGGCCCTATGCTCCACCCTTGACCAAACACAGAGAAGGAAAGGTTTTAAAAAAAGACCATTTCTAATCTATGAGCTATTATTAGAAAATAGTACAGTAAATTGGCTGGAATCAACTTTGGTTTGAAAACAATGCCCAAATAGAGTCATAAACAAGACCATTCAAAGTTCATCATATTTTGAGTAGTTTGGTTCTAGCCTTTATAGTTAATTTAGGGAGGTGGACATTTTGCCACCATTGCTTCTTATTTTGCTGCAGGCACCAGCACCCAGGGAGCCTGGGCCTTGCAGAGCAGACAAGTCAGCCTCCTGGACCAGAGCAGGCAGGAACAGGGACAGGCGCACAGGGAGCCTGGGCAGCACATGCAGCTCCACAGAGCAGAAGCGTGGGTGTCCCTGTATTCACTGGCATCTATGCAGTCAGTCAATATCCGTGAGCTTCTGCAATGTCTTCAGCACTGATGCAGGCACTTGGGAGGTGCCATGGCAAAACAGCCCCAGAAGGCCTGAGGACCACGGAGCTCACGTCCTCGTGGTGGGCAGGCAGACATCAGGGCCCAATATACATGAGATGGTAACAGGCACTCTGCAGACACCTGTGATAGGGCTGAGGGCTGACAGGGAGGGAGCACACTGGGAGGTGACTAAGCTGAGATCTGAATAGGGCAGGAGACAGCTGGAAAGGTCCAGGAGAATATTCCTGGCAGCAAAGCAGGATCAAGGCCCTGAGGGCTCAGAGGCTGTCTTGGGGGAATTGGAGAAAGATGGGGGAGGACAGTGGGCAGGGTCAGGTGCACAGGTGGGGACCTCAGTGCTGCCTGATAACCCCAGGGAGGGTTCAGGGTGGGGCTGGGGTTTGGTGAGGGTCCTCACAGGTTCTCCTGGGAGCTCTGGGGGCTGCCCTGGGTGGTCGTCAGGGATGGAGAAGGAAGAATAGACTGGGCTGGCTGTGGGTGGTTGTAGGGCAGGGAAGAGGAGTGAGGGACGACACTGAAAGGTTTCCTAATGATCTAATTAAGGGGACTTCCCCCAGGGAAGTCTCTGTCGGACCTGAGGATAGGTCCTGCTGCAGAGCCCAGTGAAGTGGGTACCCCAGGGAAGACTGTGGGAAGGTACATCCGTCTTGCACTTCTGTTTGGTGTCTGTAATACCTGCCGGCCCTCATGACCAGGTGGCCTTACCTCTCGGCTGAGCCCACAGCAGGGACCCCAAGGGCAGGTGCAAGAAGGGCTTGAGGGCATGGCGAGGCCTCCCAAGTGTGAAGCATTTACACCTCTCTGGAGGTGTGAGTACAGAGAAATTTAGCCCCCAGAGCTCCTGGCCAGTGGAAGAGAAAGACTCATGAGCTGGAAATGCTCAAGAATGTGATGGAACAGTCAGGGCTGCCTCAACATCCGCTCTCTCACTATGCTGCCATGGCCTGGGAGGTGAGGATGGTCAGGGAGGGCCTCCTGGAGGAGGTGGCCCTGAGCTGAATATTTCAGGATGGGTAGGAGATATTTACAATGCTCTGAAAACTTCACGGTGCCCGGGAATCACTTGGAGGTCTTGTTGCAATGCAGACTCCCATTCCTCAGATGGTGCCTGAGACCCTGCATGGTCACAGGTCATGCCCTTGCTGGGACCAGACATGGGGTAAGCAGCACCTGGAGATGCTTCTTGGGTAGAAGTGGGGTGAAATGAAGGGGCTGGTGGGCCTGGCAGAAGGCTCACCACAGGCTGAGACACAAGGTCGCAAACATCCTGGATGGGAATGCGGGTGGCAAGTTGGTGCAGTTGGTTTGCTGGGGCCCCGCATCAGGGAGGGAGGGCAGCACCATGTGGCAGAGCCTGTGTCCAGCTCTGCAGGGGTGCTGCTGCCAACTTCGCTCTCAAATGCCCCAGGCCCACTCACTGCTCAGCCCAGACCCCACATCCTTCCTGACTTGTGCTTCTCCTCACCCTCTACATCCCGTCCATCTTGTGTCCCACAGATCCTACCTTCAAACACCCTCCCTTCTCTCCTCTGCTCCACCACCATCTTCGTGCAAACCAACTTTACTTTCCACGGAGCAGTTTCTCCTGGAGCCGTGCCTCTTCCTGGGAAAGCACTTCACTCCTGCCCCTCCCATGCACCTCCACTCAGCCATGGGACCTTTAACCAAAGGCCTGAGCTTGTCATGCCTGAGGCCAGCATGTGGCGTGAGTGTGGTGAAGGTGCAGCAGCCCCTGCCCATGCCCGGCTCCCTGGCTCCGGGTCATGAAGAGCCTCTGGGCGTTGCCCTGCATGGTGCCTGTGTCTGCCGTGTTATTAGGAGTTGCCCTGCCCTTTTCACTCTTAACATTTTCCAGTTAGGATGATCAATTATAGAGTCACAAAGTGATGGCTTAGCTGAGTTAGTAAAAAAAAACTACATATGTTTTTAAATATAACTATTGTAGGGTCATCACCTTTCTTTTTTTAATCATCTTTTAAGATCATTGTATTAGTCCATTCTCCCGCTGCTAATAAAGACATACCCAAGACTGGGTAATTTATAAAGGAAAAGAGGTTTAATGGACTCACAGTTCCACATGGCTGGGGAGGCCTCACAATCATGGCAGAAGATGAAGGAAGAGCAAAGGGACTTTTTGTGTGGTGGTGGGCAAGAGAGAACTTGTGCAGTGGAACTCCTCTTTATACATCCATCAGATCTCGTGAGACTTACTCACTATCATGAGAACAGCTTGGGAAAGACCCACTCCCATGATCTAACCTCCCACCGGGTCCCTCCCACGACATGTGGGAACTGTGGGAGCTGTAATTCACGATGAGATTTGGGTGGAGACAAAGCCAAACCATATCACTCATTCTACCTCCTTGAAGAGCAAAGGTAGCCATTTTAGGTTTGAGCAGTTTCTAATAAAATCTAAATGATGTGCAAAAGAAGCATTACTTGGAGCCTTCTTTTTGTTAAAGTAAGGTCTCTACAATTTGTCGTGGAACCAGAAGAGACTGCACTTGAAAATCTTTTCCCAAGAGCCCATTCTTGTGCAATATTCATGTGATGCAATATCCATGTGAATCATAAAACAGATGATCCTTATATTAGATCTGATTTAAGGACTTTTTCATGGTGAGATAAAACACTGAACCCCCAGATATACTATAAGAACAGAAGTTGTGATGCCAGGAAAAGAACTACTGAGAAGACAACGCGGAAGAAAGTACAATAGGAAACATCCACGTCTAGGGCCCTCCCTGGATGTCTCTGCTTCAGTTGATCTTAGGTGGGGCCTAGACCTCTGTATTTTTTGCAAGTTCCTCTCATAATTCTGATGCAAAGTAAAGCTGGGTAATTCCTGCAGTGGGGCATTACCTTTAGACTGATAGTGAAGAGACATGTGTCTTTCACCTACACCTAGGCTCATAGTCAAACTGTCAAAAATGTAAGATACAGGAAAAATCATGAAAGAAACTGTAGGGGAAGCTTTTATGTAGAGAAACATCTCATTTACATCTCATTTACATCTCATTTTTCTTCACAAACCATCCAAGCAAGAAGAGTGAAGTGAATTATTTAAAGTGTTGAGAGAAAAATATCCACCAACCTAGAATTCTGTAGCTTGCAAAATTATTCTTCAAAAGTGAAGGAGACACAGAATATTCTTGGGAGATGGCAGAGTAGCAAACACCAGGGATCTCTCTCTCCATGCAGAAAATAAATGAACTGACAGAATTTGATGACAAACAATCTTGGAACTCTGAGTCTATTAATGGTTTGGAACTTCCAATTTACATCCAAGGGAAGGCTTGGATGTAAATTGCAGTTAACTTCTGCTCTTGGCACAGTAGCAGCTACCCATTCTCCACCCTCAGCCCCTGGCAGGCAGCTCTACCTGCGTTCTTGGAGTGGCTTGCACCCAGCTGGTGGAAGCCAAGGTGGGAAAAACACCTCTGTCTTCCAAATAACAAGGATCTGTGCTCTGATTGCTGACTGCTCCTTCTGATCACAGAGGTGCAAAGGGCCTGGAGGTCTTTGTGGTTGCACTTCTATCTATTGGTACAAGCTTCCCCACTACAGTTAAAATGATGACCAGGATATTTAAAGGACCAAGTATCTTTTCTTTTCCCCCACCCCTTCATTTTTATTTTTTCTTTCTCCTTTTGGGAACCAGACATTAAAGACTAGGGCATTAAAAACAATGACATACACAGGGAAAATCAGAAAGTGACTGCACATGCCTAGGCAAAGGTGCAGGCACAGAGAGAACCTGAAAAGAACTTAAGTTTACACCTCAGACTGATCTTTGGCACAGAGATAGCCTACACAGCTAAGAAAGCAAAAACAGAGCTGGACCTGGTGGCTCATGCCTGTAATCCCAGCAATTTAGGAAGCCAAAGCAGGTGGATCACTTGATCCCAGGAGTTCGAGACCAGCCTGGACAATATAGCAAAACCCTGTCTCTACAAAAAATACAAAAATTAGCTGGGCATGCTGGTGTGTGCCTGTAGTCCCAGCTACTTGAGAGGCTGAGGCAGGAGAAGTACTTGAGCCCAAGAGGTAGAGGTTTCATTGAGCTGTGATCACACCACTGCACTCCAGCCTGGGCAACAGAGTAAGACCCTGTCTCAAAAAAAAAAGAAGAAGAAGGATAAGGATAAGGAGAAGGAAAGAGAAAAGAAAAGAAAAGAAAAAAGTTGAATAAGCAAAACCCAGCAAATTCTGAGGAGTGGAATAAATATGCTTTCCAGAGTTACCACATTAGTAAATTCAAATGTCAAATTTTCAACGAAAAAATCACAAGGCATATAAAGAAACAGGAAAGTATACCCTATTCAAAGGAAAAAAATAAATCAACAAGAACTATCCCTGAAGAAGACCAGATGACAGATCTGACAAACCAATTAGACAAAACTGAAAAATAATAGTCTTAGAGATGCTCAAAGAACTAAAGGAAGATGTAAAGAAAGTTCAGAAAACAATACATGAACACAATGGAAATATCAGTTAAAAGACAGAAGTCCTAAAAAGCAACCAATAAGAAATTCTGAATCTAAAAAGTACAAAAACAAAATTAAAAATTTGCTAGAGTGATTCAAAGGCGATTGAGTAGGCAGAAGAAAGAATTAGTAAACTTGAAGACAGGCCAATGAAAATCATTAAGTCTGAGAAACAGAAAATGATATCGTTTGGCTATGTGTTCCTACCCAAATATCATATTGAATTGTAATCCCCTGTGTTAGAGGTCGACCCCAGTAGGGGGTGATTGGCTCATGGGGCTGGATTTCTCATGAGTGGTTTAGCACCAACCCTTTGGTGCTAGCCTTACGATAGTGAATGAGTTCTCATAAGGTCTGGTTATTTGAAACTCTGGCACCTCCCTGCTCTCTCTTTTCTTGCTTCTGCTTTCACCATATGACGTGCAAGCTTCCACTTGGCCTTCCATCATGATTGTAAGCTTCCGGAGGTCTCCCCAGAAGCAGTTGCTCCCAAATCTCCTGTATAGCCTGCAGAAATGTGAGACAATTAAACCTTTTTCCTTATAAATTACTCAGTCTCAGGTGTTTCTTTATAGCAATGCAAGAATGGCCTAATATAGAAAATTGATACCAAGAGTGAGGCATTACTATAAAGATACTTGAAAATGTGGAAGCAGCTTTGGAATTGGGTAACAGGCAGAGGTTGGAAGAGTTTGGAGGGCTCAGAAGACAGGAAGATGAAGGAAAGTTTGGAACTTCCTAGAGACTGGTTAAATGGTTACAACAAAAATGCTGATAGTGATAGGGACAGTGAAGGCCAGGCTGAGAAGTTTTCAGATGGAAATGAGGAACTTATTGGGAACTATAGCAAAGTCTTTGTATTTATGGAAGATAAATTCAAAGAGACCCACACTGAGACACATTATAATCAAACTTTCAACAGACAGAAGCATCTTGAAAGCAGCAAAAGAGAAGGAACTCATTACATAAAAGTGATTCTCAATAAGATGATCATCAGATTTCTAATCAGAAATTTTGGAGGCCAGAAGGAAGTGGGCCAATATATTAAAAGTGCTAAAAGAAAAATAAAAACCATCAATATGGAATTCTATATCCAGCAAAACTCTCCTTCAAAAGTGAGGGAGAAATTAAATTCCCAGATAAACAACAGCTGAGGGAGTTTGTTACCACTAGAACTTCCCTTCAAGAAATGCTCAAGGGAATCCTGCAGGATGAAATGAAAGGACACTAGGGAGAAACTTGAAATCATGTGAAGAAATACATATCTATGAGAAAAGTACATGGGTAATTATAAAAGCTAGCACTATTGTAACAATAATAATGTTTGTACCTCCAATTTATGTTTTCTACACTATTTAAGATATGAATACCTTTAAAACAATACATTTTAGAATACATTTAAAAACAATTATCAGTCTAAAAAGTAGTAGTATTGTAATTTTAGTATGTAACTCCAGATTTTCTTTTCTACAAATTTAAGAGACCAATGCACTTATTAGTTTATGTTTTTGGTCACAAAAGATATAAAAATGTAATTCTGTAACATCAACAACTGTAAGGAAGGAGAAGGAGCTGTAAAGGAGTAA
Organism: Pan paniscus; assembly: GCF_029289425.2. Classification (NCBI taxonomy): domain Eukaryota; kingdom Metazoa; phylum Chordata; class Mammalia; order Primates; family Hominidae; genus Pan; species Pan paniscus. The sequence goes on from NC_073260.2 coordinate 46,033,398, forward strand.
AGTTTTTGTATGTCATTGAGATTAAGCTGGTATAAATTTGAATTAGTGTGTTATAACGTTTGGGTGTTAAATGTAATCCTCATGGTAACCACAAAAAAAAGATATAGAATACATAGTAGTCCCCTTTTATCTGTGGGGCTTATGTTCCAAGATCCCCGGTGGGTGCCGAAGCTGCAGATTGTACTGAACCCTATAAATACCATGTTTTTTCCTATATATAAATGCCTATGATGGAGTTTAATTTATAAAGTAGTCACAGTAAAAGTTTAACAACAATAACTAATAATAAAACAGAATGATTATAATGACATACTGTAATAAAAGTTATGTGAATGTGGGCTCTCCCTTTCTCTCAAAATATCTTATTGTACTCTACTGTAGGTGACTGAAACCATGGAAAGCAAAACTACGAATAAGGGAGTGTTGCTGTATACAAAAGGAAATGAGAAATGAATGCAAACATTTTACTATAAAAACTCAACACAAAAGAAGACAGTAATGCAGAAGATGAGGGACAGAAGAGAATATTAGGCAGATGCCTTGGCCGAGGTCCAGTGGTTGGAGTCAGCACCTACATAAGATATAGCCCAATGGCTGCACCGAAAACTGGGCCATACAGGAGGTGAACTAATGCAACAGGTCAATAAGTGCTGGGATCTAAGCTTGCCCACACAAGATACCTGGGAGGCCTGCTGGAAGTGCCCAGCATGTGCACAGGCATACCCCAGATGGAGACAGCTGTCCAGTGTTACACAACAAGTGACGGTAGGGCAGATTCCCTTGACTAGATGGCAAATAGATTACATCGGGCCGCTGCCAAGGTTGCAGGGGCATAGGCATGTGCTGACAGCTATACACATGGCCACCGGTCTGTTGTTTGCCTACCCTTGCAGGACGGCCGACCAGCAACATACCATTCAGGCCCTGCAGCACTTGTGTGCCCTATACGGTCGTCCTCTGACTGTTGAAAGTGACAAGGGAATGCATTTTACTGAACAGCAGATACAACAGTGGGCACAACGGATGGACGTAAAGTAAAGGTTCCATGTTCCACATAACCCACAAGCTGCTGGTATGACTGAGTGACATAACCGACTCCTGAAAAACAGGTTACGCTTGTATGTTACTCCCCTGTCTTTGTGGGGCTGGAGTTCAAGGTTGGACCTGGTGTTGCAAACCTTGAATGAACAGCCATGGAAAGGTGGCCCAGCCCCGGTGGAGGCACTGCTACACCGGACCGCCACCCACATCCAGCTACAGACACACACCAAGGATGACCTCCCCCGACTGGGTATGGGGATGAACAGTAATCTGTTGTTGCCTGCCCCAACGGCCCTGAAGGCAGGGGAAGAGAAAACCTGGCTTTGGTCCTGGACCCCCCTAGCCCCACATTCCCGATGGTTGGCTATTGTAGCTCCCTGGTGGCAGGGGGATGGGGGTGGGGGGCTACAGTATGATTTACATGTCAGTCCTTAGGTATTTAATACGTGGCCCCCGCGATGGACTGTTCGTAGGGGAATGGCTGGGGAAGGAACCCTCCTCCGGGGGACATACGTATTGTCTGTGTGGCCTATTATGAGCTCCCTGGTGGCTTTGGCATGGATACAGGACCCAAGAGAACCATGGGGAGCTGAAAAGATGTGGTACCATCGCCCAGGGCAGAAGTCCTTGGCAGCTGCATTGTCATCCGGAGATGAAAGGTTGTTCTGTATTTTACCTGAGGGCTATGATTTACCCCTGTTAGTATCTGCACCTGCTTTGTTGCTTCAACAGTAGGTTGACATGCTCCAACATCATTGTGGACTGGGCCCATGCCTACACTGAGGTGACCAATGCTTCCAACTGTTGGATCTGCACCACCCTTCCAGCAGCAGCTGCAGATGGCTTGCTCTGGCACATACGTCCAGCTTCTGCGGAAAACTGGACATGGTTAGAGACTTGGGGTCCCGTGGCCAACATTTGGAACAAGGCACGACAAGCTTTGGATAGGGCTCCGCAAAACCCACGGCATGCCCATCCCCTGGCTGACCCATAGTGCCTACGATGGATGGGGCTGGTTAGTGGGAGAACACGTGGTGCCCCCAGCACAGGTACCACGATGTATAGAGCAACATTGGGGTAACATCACCGTGGGGCAGTTGCCCGCCATAGCCTGCATAAATATAACATATCACCACACCAAAGGTGTGGTGGAATAGACAGCCTCATCAAGGCCAAGCCCCAGTGGACTTTGTGCCCCCTGAGAGTTTATGGGTCTATGGAGACACAGTCATATGTGCCAGTTACCTGAACTGGCCACTGTACCTGGGGGTGGCCTTATGTGCCTGCCACAGTCATTCCCACATTGCCTAGATGCCCACACAACAGAGGCACTACATTCCTTGTTTTTGCAAGTTCGACGAGCCCCCTGGTGGCTCTACCCCTTAGCATTAACCATTCCTGGAACAGGTGTCATAACTGTAGAAATGCAAGTTACGGCCCTTGTGGAGCACACTGCTTGAGCCTTGAATTACACCTGAGTTGCCCTCCTTCTGCTGACAGATGAGGTTGATCAAACCAGAAAGGTGGTACTGCAGAAGTGGATGGTCCTAGACATATTAACAGCTGCCCAAGGTGGCACCTGTGCTCTTTGGGGACCTCAATGTTGTACCTTCATCCCTGACAATCAATAAAACGTAACAGCAGCTTTGCAGGGGGTTCCCCAGGAAATCAAGGCAGTTGAGAGCCTTACTGACAACCTCCTACAGACACGGTGGGTGTCTCTGGGCTCTGGCCTGTGCTGGACCCTAATAATTATAGGCAGCACCATGGGAGTATTAGTAATGAGTTGTTGCTCCCTGTATTGCTACTGTGACCTCTAAGTTCAGGGTTCCTCCCTGTGGGCACATTTTCTCCCGGTCTAGAGGATGGAGTGTAAAAAGAATGGCTGTGCTTCAGTCAGGAGCAGGCCGAGGCAGACATCCAGTACAGCATGACACAGCGGGTCTAGAGCACAGGCACACAACCCTGTGCATTATGTGATCATATTTATGTAGCCATTTAAAGTAACCTGTTTGTGTGAGCTTATACCTGGCTTTGAGCCACTATTGTCTGTAAGTCATATAACTGCACTGCTGACTCTGTAGGAGAGAGAGAGAATAAAGCCGTGTCCCAACTGCCTACGGTCCCTCAAGTGTTCTTTCAGCTACCTGCCACCCGTCCACCCACTCCCCTCGGGCCCCAGCTCAAAGTGAAACCTGACACCTGGCATGCTCTACATGGCTGGGGGTTGCTTTAAAGAAAATGAATGTGGCCAGGAGTGGTGGCTCACGCTTGTAATCCCAGCACTTTGGTAGGCTAAGATGGGCAGATCACTTGAGATCAGAAGTTCAAGACCAACCTGGCCAACATGGTGAAACCCCGACTCTACTAAAAAAATACAAAAATTAGCCGGGTGTGGTGGCACATGCCTGTCATCCCAGCTACTCAGGAGGCTCAGGCGGGGAGGAATACTTGAGCCCAGGAGCTTGAGGTTACAGTGACCTATGATCATGCCACTGCACTTCAGTCTGGGCCACAATTTTATTTCTATACACTAGCAATGAATAAGCTGAAAAGGAAATTTAAACACAATCCCATTTACAGTAGCATCAAAAAGAATGAAACAGAAATAAACTTAATTAAAGAAGCAAAAGACTTGTACACTGAAAACTATAGAACATTTATGAAAGAAATTATTAAAGACACAAATAGAAAAACATCCTGTTCTCATGGGTTGGGAGATTTAATATAGTTAATATGTCTATGCTACTCAAAATGATCTAATGATCCAATGCAATCCCTATCAAAATCCCCATGGCATTTTTTATAGAAATAAAAAAATTATAAAATTCATATGGAACCACAAAATACCCCCAAACCACCAAAACAAAGAAGAACAAAGCTGGAGGCATCACACTTCCTGATTTTAAAACACATTATAAAGATACAATTATTTTAAAAGTATGGTTCTGGCATATAGACAGACATGCAGACCAATGGAATAGAAAGCCCAGAAATAAATCCATGCATACATATGGTCAACCGTTCGTCAACAGGATGCCAAGAATACACAATGGGAGAAGAGTCTCTTCAGTAAATGGTGTTGGGAAAACTGGATATCCATATGCATAAGAATGATATTGGACCCTTACCGTACACCATATGTCAAAAAAAAAGAACATCAGAATGGATTAAGAGCTTAAATATAAAATTTGAAACTGTAATATTCCAGAAGAAAACAGAGGGGAAACTCTTCATGACATTGTTCTTGGTAATGATTTTTTGGATATAATACCAAAAGCACAGGCAGCAAAAGCAAAAATAGACAAGTGGTGTTATATCAAAATAAAAAGCTTCTGGGCCAGGCATGGTGGCTCACTCTTGTAATTCCAGCATTTTAGGAGGCCGAGGCAGGCCGATCACTTGAGGCCAGGAGTTCGAGACCAGTCTGGCTAATATGGCAAAATACTATCTCTACTAAAAAAAAAAAAAAAAAAATTATCCGGGTGTGGTGATGTGCATCTGTAGTCCCAGCTACTTCAGAGGCTGAGGCATGAGAATTGCTTGAACACAGGAGGCAGAGATTGCAGTAAGCCGAGATCGTGCCACTGCACTCTGGCCTGGGCAACAGAGAGACCCTGTCTCACAAAAAAAAAAAAAAAAAAAGCTTCTGCACAGCAAAACAGAACAAAAAACAATCAACAAAGTGGAAAGGCAACCTATGGAATGGAAAAATATATTTGTGAATTATGCATCTGATAAGGGATTAATATCCAAAATACCTAAGAAACTCCTACAACTCAATAGCAAGCAAAACAAAACAAATAAATCAATTTAAAAATGCATAAAGAATTGGAATAGACATTTCTCCAAAGAAGACAATACAAATGGCCATTAGGTATATGAAAATATGCTCAACATCAATTATCATGATGGAAATGCAAAAAAAAAACCACACCTGTTAGGATGGCCATTATTAAAAAAATAGTGTTGACAAAGATTTGGAGAAATTGGAACACTTACGCACATTGACGGGAATGTAAAATGGTGCAGCCTCTATGGAAAACAGCATGGAGTGCCTCAAAACAATTAAAAATAGAATTATTCCTATGATCTGGCAACTCCTTTTCTGGGTATTTATCCTAAGGTATTAAAATCAGTGTCTCAAATTGATATTTGCAAACTCATGTTTATTACAACATTATTCACAATAGCCAAGATGTGGAAGCAACCCAAATGTCCCTCAACAGATGAATGAATGAAGAAAATGTGCTATATACATACAGTGGAATATTACTTAGCCTTAAGAAAGAAATTTTATCATATGTGACAACATGGATGAACCTTAAGGACATTATGCTGTGTGAAATAAGCCAGGCACAGAAGGACAAATACTGCATGATTCCGTTTATATGAGGTATCTAAAGTAATCAAACACCATAGAAGTGGAAAGTAGAATGCTGATTACCAGGGGAAGGGGAAAATGAGGAATTGCTGTTCAGTGGGTATAGTTTCAGTTATGCAAGAGAAAATATTCTAGAGAGCTGCTGTATAGCATTTTGCATGTAGTTAACCATACTATACCGTATGCTTAAAAGTGTGTTAAGATTATGTGCACATAAAATAATAATAAACTAATTAATTAAAATAAAATGAAATTTGAACAGACATCTTACCAAAGAAGATATACAGATGGCAAATAAGCATATGAAAAGATGCCCAACATCATATGTCTTTACAGAATTGTAAATTAACATTTAGATACCGCTACACACCTGTTAGAATCACAAAAGTTCAAAACACTGACAACTCCAAATACTGGTGAAGATGTGGAGCAATGGGAACTCTCATTCATTATTGATGGGAATGCAAAACGGTACAGCCACTTTATTTTATTTTATTTTATTTTTTGAGACAGGGTCTCGCTCTGTCGCCCAGGCTGGAGTCCAGTGGTAGGATATCAGCTCACTGTAACCTCCTTCTCCCAGGTTCAAGTGATTCTCATGTCTCAGCCTCCCCAGTAGCTGGGATTACAGGAGTGTGCCATCATACCTGGCTACTTTTAGTATTTTTAGTAGAGACGGGGTTTTACCATGTTGGTCAGTCTGGTCTCGAACTCCTGATCTCAAGTGATCCGCCTGCCTTGGCTTCCCAAAGTGCTGGGATTACAGGCATGCACCACCAGGCCCAGCTAATTTTAGTAGAGACAGGGTTTCACCATATTGCTCAGGCTGATCTCAAACTCCTCACCTCAGATGATCCGCCCGCCTTGGCCTCTCAAAGTGCTGGGATTACAGGCGTGAGCCACTGCGCCCGGCAGGTACAACCGCTTGGGAATACAGTTTGCCAAATGAAACTAAACATACCCTTACCGTATGATCCAGTAATTAAGCTCTTAAGTATTTGCCCAAGGCGTTGAAAACTTACGTCCACACAAAAACGTGCACACAGCTGTTTTATTCATAACTGCCAAAACTTGGAAGCAACCAAAATGTACTTCAGTAAGTGAATGAAAAAAATAAACTATGGTGCCTTCAGACAATGGGATATTGTTCAGTGTTAAACAGCAATGAACTATTAAGCCATGAAAAAACATGGAGGAACAAATGGTTTCTAAGTGCTAGAAACCAATCTGAAAAGGCTACATACTATATGATAACAAGTATATAACATTCTGGGAAAGGCAAAACTATGGGGACAGTAAAAAGATCAGTGGTTGCCAGGTGTTAGGGAGGTGAGGGGGATGAAGAAGTGGGGCACAGAAGATTTTTAGAGTAGTAAAAGTAATCTGTATGATACTGTAATGGTGAATACATATCATTATATATTTGTGCAAACCCATAGAATGGACAATACCAAGAGTGAACCTTAATATCAAGGATGGACTTGGGTGATATTGATGGGTCAATGTATCTTCATCAGTTGTAGCAAATGTACCTCTCTTGTGTGGAATGTTGATAGTGGGAGAGGTTGTGCATGTGTCAGTACAGGGGGTTTATGGAAACTCTGTACTTTCTGCTCAATTTTGCCATGAACCTGAAATTGCTCCAAAAAATCAAGTTGATTTTTAAAAAGACAAATATATTTTTAGACAAGCAAAGCTGACAGGAGACCTGAACTACAGGAAATGTTAAAGGATGTCTGTCCTTCAGACAGAAGGAAAATGACACCAGACAGAAATAGGGATTTACAAGAAGGAATGAAGAGCACAAAAAATAATGAATACGTGAAAAACATGTTTTTTGTTAAGTATCTTTAAAAGATAATTGTATTTAAGCAAAAAAAAGTAGCAATATTTTATTATCTTCATAACACATGTATAAGTAAAATGTATGATCAGGCCTGGCACAGTGGCTCACAATTGTAATCCCAGCACTTTGGGAGGATGAAGCGGGAGAATCACCTAAGGCCAGGAGTTCGAAACTAGCCTGGCCAACATGCTGAAACTCCTTCTCTACTAAAAATACAAAAATTAGCTGGGCATGGTGGCGCACACCTGTAATCCCAGCTACACAGGAAGCTAACGCAAGAGAATCACTTGAACCCGGGAGCAGAGGTTGCAATGAGCCGATATTGTGCCACTGCACTCTAGCCTGGGCAACAGAGTGAGACTCTGTCTCAAAAAAATAAATAAATAAATAAAAATAAATAAATACATAAAATGTATGCTCATATGTAACATAAATCTGTTGAATGACTTATCCTATTTTAATACACTTAGATGCTACTGTAAATGATGTTTTTAAATTTTCAGTTTCCCATGATTTGATGCAATTATTAGAAATGTTTTTTTAACAATATATAGATTGTGTTTCCTGCAACTTGTTAAAGTCATCTATTTGTTCTAGAAGGTTTTTTTTTGTTTTTGATTTTTTTTTTTTTTTTTTTTTTTTTGAGACGGAGTCTCGCTCTGTGGCCCAGGCTGGAGTGCAATGGTGCAATTTCGGCTCACTGCAACCTCCACCTCCCTGGTTCAAGCAATTCCCCTGCCTCAGCCTCCCGAGTAGCTGGGATTACAGGCACACGCCACCACGCCCAGCTAATTGTTTTGTATTTTTAGTAGGGACGGGGTTTCACCATGTTGCCCAGACCGGTCTCGAACTCCTGACCTCAGGCAATCCACCCACCTCAGGCTCCCAAAGTGCTGGGATTACAGGCGTGAGCCACTGCACCCAGCCTAGAAGCGATTTTGTAGACTCCATTGCATGTTCTACATAGACGATTATATTGTGCAAAGAATGACTTTTTTTTCCCTTATTCCTTATGCCTTTGTTTCTTTTTCTTCCCTGATTGTCCTGGCTATAAGCTTTACCATAATTTTGAAAATAGTGAGTAAAGCAGATATCCTTGCTTTATTTTTGGACTTAGGAAAAGAGCTTTAATCAAACACAATTAAGTTTAATGGTAGCAGTAGGTTTTCTGTACATGTTCTTTATCAGCTTGAGGAAGTTCACTTCTATTTTTAGTTGCTGAGAGTTTTTTTTTTTTTAATTGGGAATGGAAGTAGGATTTTATCAAATATTTTTTGTGTACCAATTGAGACTATTGTATGGTGTTTTTTAGTTTGTTAATATGGTGGATTCTACTGATTGATTTTTAAAGATTAAACCAACCCTGGGATATTATTTCTGAGATAAACCTCACTTGGTCATATATTTTTGGTTTTGATTTGCAAAAAAAAAAATTGTTAAGAATTTTTGCATCTATAGTCACAGAGGCATCAACCTGCAGTTTTCTTTTCTTTTCTTTTCTTTTTTTTAAGCCTGGTTTTGGTTTCAGGGCAATGCTTATCTTAAAGGATAAATTGGGAAATATTCCTTCATCTTCAATTTTCTGGAACAGTTTGTTAGATTTAGCATTATTTCTTCCTTAAATGTTTGGCAGAATTCACTAGTTAAGCCATAAGTCTTGAGCTTTCTTTGTTCAACATTTTTAACTACAGAATAAACTTCTTTAGCTTAAATAGCTTCACAGATATGAAGCTATTTAGGTTATCTATTTCTTCTTGAGTAAGCACTGATAGATTGTGTCTTTAAAATAATTTGTATATCTAAATTTCCATTTGTTAGCAGAAAGGTTTTTAAAAAATAGTATCCCCTTGTTATCTTTTTATATCTGTGGAATCATTCGTGATGTTACCACTCTCATTCCTGATACTGGTAATTTGTTTCTTCTGTCTCTCCTTTTTTCTGACCAGTCTGACTTGAGATTTATCCATTTTGTTTGGCTTAAAGAATTAGCTTTGGTTTCATTGATATTCTCTGTTCTATTTCTTTTTCTCTTTCATTCATTTATGCTGTTTATTATTTTTCTTCTCCTTATGTTGCATTTGACTTATTTTTAGCTGTGTAATGTAGAAACAGATTATTGATTTTGCCTTTTTTTCTAATAAAGACAGTTTAGTGCTATAAATTTCCTTCTGAATACTGCTTTAGCTCATCTCATAGATTTCTAGATATTTTGTTTTTATTTTTATTGAGTTCAACTTACTCTCTAATCTCCCTTTTTATTTCTTCTTGAACTGTGAGTTATTTAGAAGTAATTTAGCTCCCACATATGAGGAAATTTCCTAGATAATTTTTTGTTATTGATTTCTAATTTAATTCCATTTATGGTCTGGGAGCATACTTTGTACAATTTAAGTCATTTTATAGTTTTGGGATTTTTTAATGGCCCAGAATATATCTTGGTAAATTTCCCATGTGCATGTGAAAATAATTTGTAGTTGCTATTTTTGAGTGTTCTATGTCAATTAGATCAGGTTAAGTTAATATTGTTGTTCAAATCTTCTATAATCTTACTGATATTCTGTATACTTGTTCTATCAATTGTCAAGAGAGTGTGTTGAAATCTCTGAGTATAATTTATATTTGCCTATTTTTCCTTCCAGTTCTATCAGTTTTTGCTTCCTGTATTTTGTAGCTCCATTATTAGGTATAGAAAAATTAGAAATTATTATTTTCTCTTGATTAACTGACTCCTTTATAATTATGAAATGACCATTTTTTGTCCTGGTAACAATATTTGCACTAAATCTATTAATGTAGTTATTCTAGCTTTATTTTCATTTTTTTAACATAATATGTCTTTTTCCTTTCTTTTACTTTTAACCTGTGCCTTTTAAATTTATTATTATAGGCAGTAATTAGATGGGTCTTGCAAACTTTCCAGTCTGATAATCTTTTAAAATTGGAATGTTTAGAATATTTAGAGTTAATGTAATTGTTGACTTACTTGGGTTTAAATCCATCATCTGGCTCTTGGTTTTCTATATGTTTATCTGTCATTTGTTTCCTTTTTTCTCTTGTTTTTTTTTAATAATTGAGCAATTTTTATGATCCTAGATTTTCCTACTTTTTGCCTTAGTAGATACAACTCCTTTGTTTCTATAAAAGTTAATTCAAGGCCCGGCATGGTGGCTCACGCCTGTAATCCCAGCACTTTGGAAGGCTGAGGCGGGCGGATCACAAGGTTAAGAGATCGAGACCATCCTGGCCAATATGGTGAAACCCCATCTCTACTAAAAAATACAAAAATTAGCGGGGCGTGGTGGCATACGCCTGTAGTCCCAGCTACTCGGGAGGCTGAGGCAGGAGAATCACTTAAACTCGGGAGGTGGAGGTTACAGTGAGCCGCGATCACGCATCCAGCCTGGTGGCAGAGCGAGGCTCTGTCTAAAAAAATAAGTTGATTCAGTGTTTATAATATGCATCTTTAGTCTATAGTAATCTATTTTGAAATAGCATCATGCCACTTTGCATATAAAAAAAGAGCCTTACAAGAGTGAATTTCCATTTCGTATCCTCTAGCTTTTGGGCTAATGCTGTCATATATTTTACGCCTACATGTTGTAGACCTCATACTGCATTGTTGTTGTTATTATTATTTGAGACAGAGTCTCACTCTGTCACCCAGGCTGGAGTGCAGTGGCACGATCTCGGCACACTGCAACGTCCGCCTCCTGGGTTTAAGCAATTCTCCTGCCTCAGCCTCCTGAGTACAGGCACCTGCCACCACGCCCAGCTAAATTTTGTATTTCTAGTAGAGATGGGGTTTCATCATGTTGGCCAGACCAGTCTCGACCTCCTGACCTCTCGTGACCCGCCCACCTCAGCCTCCTGAAGTGCTGGGATTGTAGGCATGAGCCACCGCACCTGGCCACATTGTTATTATTTTTGCTTGAAACAATCAAGTACCTTTTAAAGAACATTTTAAAAGAAGGAGGGAAGTCTTTCATAGATCTTCTACCACATTGGCCACTTCTATTGCCCTTTATGACTTGGTGTGCATCCAGATTTCCTTCTGGGATCAATTTCCTTCATTTCAAAATGTAGAAAACCACATTTTTTATAGTGCAGATCTGCTGCTAATTTAGTCTTTCCATTTTTGTATGCCTTAAAAAGTCTTTATTATGTCTACGTTTTTGGAAGCTATTTTCTTTCGGTACAGAATTTTAGGATGACAGGTTTTTTTTTTTTTTCTTTCAGTACTTTAAGGTATTGCTTCATTATGTTCAGGCTTGTGTTTTTCTGATGAAAACAAAACACAAAAATTAGAAAGACCTGATGTTCTCCTTATCTTCACTCCTCCATATGTAGTGTGTCTTTATTTATTCTGGCTGCCATTGTCACTGACATCAGTTTTTCAAGCAATTTGACTGTGATGGGCCTTGGCTTAGTTTTCTTCATGTTTCTTGTCCTTGTGATTTGTTGAGCTTTCTGGTTCTAAGAGTTTAGATTTTCATCAAATTTGAAAAGTTTTTATTTATTATGTTTTCAGTTATTGTGCCTTATCTTTCTCTAGAGACTCCAATTACATGTATATTAGGTCACTTGAAGTTGTCCCACCACTCACTGATGTTCTGTTCATTTTAGTATTTTGTATCCGTGTTTCTTTTTTTCTTTTTCTTTTCCTTTTTCTTTTTTTTTTTTGAGATAGAGTTTTGCCCTTGTTGCCCAGGCTGGAGTGCAATGGCATGATCTCGGCTCACTGCAACCTCCACCTCCTGAGTTCAGCGATTCTCTTGCCTCAGCCTCTCGAGTAGCTGGGATTACAGGCACCTGCCACCATGCCCGGCTAATTTTTGTATTTTTAGTAGAGATGTGGTTTCACCATTTTGGCCAGGCTGTTCTCAAACTCCTGGCCTCAGGTGATCCACCCACCTCGGCCTCCCAAAGTGCTGGGATTACAGGCGTGAGCCACCATGCCTGGCCTGTGTTTCATTTTTGATAGTGTCTATTGTCTAACTTCAAGTTCACTGTGCATTACCTCTGCAGCGTCTAATTGGTTATTATTCCATTTTGTTGTATTTTTATCTTGCTCTTTGAATTTGAGTCTTTTCAAGTCTCTTGTTTTTACATCTATCATGCCTTCATTTAATATGCTCAATCTCTCCTGTCTTCTTGAACATATTAAGTATGTCATATATTATGTATTTAATATTATGTATAAATGCATAACTTTTTATTGTTCTTGCCTACTTTTTACTGTATTTTTTTGAGACAAGATCTCTCTCTGTTGTCCTGCCTGGAGTGCAGTGGTGCAATCATGGCTCACTGCAGCCTCGACCTCCCAGGCTCAAGTGATCTTCCTACCTCATCCTACTGAGTAGCTGGAACTACAGGTGCATGCCACCATGTCTGGTTAATTTTTGATTTTTTGTAGAGATGGGGTCTTACTATGTTGCCCAAGCCAGTGTTGAACTCCTGGACACAAGTGATCCTCCTGCCTCTACCTCCCAAAGTGCTATGATTACAAGTGTGAGCCACCATGCCTGGCCTGTCCTTGCCTACTAATTCTATCTATTTCTGAATCTCTTTTTGTTGATTTACTTTCTCCTTATTATAGGTCATATTTTCTTGATTTTGTTCATGCCTTTCCATTCCAATTGCATGACTGCCATTGTAAATTTTGTTTGTTTGTTTGTTTGAGACAGAGTCTCTCTCATTGCCCAGGCTATAGTGCAATGGTCCGATCTCGGCTCACTGCAACCTCTGCCTCCTGGGTTCAAGCAATTCTCCTGCCTCAGCTTCCCAAGTAGCTGGGATTATAGATGCCCACCACCATGCCTGGCTAATTTTCGTATTTTTAGTAGAGATGGGGTTTCACCATGTTGGCCAGGCTGGCCTTGAACTCCTGACTTAAGGAGATCCATCCTCCTCAGCCTCCCAAAGTGCTGGGATTACAGGCGTGAGCCACCGCGCCTGGCCCTGACATTGTAAACTTTTACCTTTGAGGTGCTCAATATTTTTGTATTCCAATAAATATGTTGAACTTTGTTCTGGGATGCAGTTAATTTACTTGGAGCAGATTAATTGTTTTGAGGCCTGCTTTTAAGTTTAATAAGCAACAGCAGAATAGCCTTTGGTCTAGAGAAGTGATTCTCAACAGGAGCTGATTTCCTTCTTTAGGGGACTTTCTGCAATGTGTGGAGACCATTTTAGTTGTCACAAGTTGTGGAGGTGCTGCTACTGGCATCTAGTGGGTAGAGGCCAGGGCTGCTGCAAAACATCTACAATATGTAGGACAGCCTTCACAACAAAAAATTATCCAGCACCAAATGCCCACAGAGGTAAAGTTGAGAAACCCTGATGCAAGAGCTCATTTCCCTTCACTACTGTGACAATACACTTCTGGGCACTTTATCCAATGCTTCATGAGTTATGAAGTTTTCCACTCTGGCTGGTGGGAACAGAAACTATTCCCAGCCCTGTGTGAGTGCTAAGGATTGTTTCCTGTGCTTCTTTTGGGTGGTGCTTTCTTCAATTGAAAGTAGTTTCTTCTGTGCAGGCACTGATCAGAACCCAGCTGAAGACTTGACAGGAATCCCTGCAAATCCCTGGAATTCTCTCTCTCCGTGCAGCCCTTATTCTCCATTATTTTATCCCAAAAACTCTAACTGTGTTGCTTTCCCTAAAACTGCAGCTTTGTCTCCTTAGCTCAGGGAGATCATCAAGCTCTATGTGAGCTATCCTTGTGCTGCAGCCTGGTAAATGTCTCCAGGCAGGAAGCTGGGGAAATCATCAGGCTCACCTCTTGTTTTTCAGGGATTATGGTCCTGTGTTGCCCCATGTCCAGTGTCTTTTGAGAACTGTTGCTTCATGTATTTAGCTTGCTTTTTCAGTTGTTTCATGCAGGTAAGTTAGGCTCCTGTTACCCTACCTTGTCTGGAAGCGAAAGTTTTCTAATACTTTGTAACACTGGGCCAAGACCTTGCATGTCTTCATCATTCTGAGAAAATTAACTGCCTCTTTCTTTACATAATGTCATGCAAAAGAAACACTTTATTATCAAAGTATGGGTGCATGCAGGCATCATTCATAGGAAAATAAAAAATAGAATGTTAAGTGAAAAAAAGGATATAAAACCAAATATATATTAGGAATACAACTATGTTGTTAAAACTATGGAAATAGAAAAGGGGATCATGCTCAAGTGGAAGAATCATTGGCTATTTAAAAATTATTTTTCGGCCGGGCACAGTGGCTCCCGCCTGTAATCCCACACTTTGGGAGACCGATTCAGGCAGATCAGCTGAGGTCAGGGGTTCCAGACCAGCTTGACCAACATGGTAAAACCCCATCTCTACTAAAATACAAAAATTAGCCGGGTGTGGTGACGTATGCCTGTAATCCCAGCTACTCATGAGGCTGGGGCAGGAGAATCGCTTGAACTCAGGAGGCGGAGTTTGCCATGAGCAGAGATTGTGCCACCACATTCCATCCTGGGTGACAGAGCGAGACTCCGTCTCAAAAAATATATATATACTTTTCAAAATGTTTGTATTGTATTATATTGCTTTTATAAGTTTATAAGTGTATACATTTTAAAAGAAAAGATTATATATTCTCTAAGTGAAATAAGGCTATCACATTCTGAGAGGTGAAGTGCTTCCAGACACCAGAGCCCCAAGTAAGAGCCAAGACACTGGACAGGTTATTTGCATCTCCCTTTCAAAATGATAGATACACATTAAATATTTATTGTTAATAGCATAGAGTGACACATTGTATTTGTGAAATTATAAAAGGCATGAGGTTCAAGAGAGAAAAGATTTTAGCGCAGTGCAATACCCCTAGCATCCTCTGGGACATGAGCTAAAAGAGTGCAGCACCAATATTCCTACACACAATTGATTTTCAATCCTATATTGTATTAAGTTGGACTGGCAATGAAGGTGAACTTATGTGACACTATCATGTCAGTTTGGTCAGATGATCTCTATTTGACAGACCTAAAGTTTCCTTTTTTCTTAAATGGCTTGCCACATATACTCTATGACAGATTAATTTTAAAGTAACATTTCAGAGAAACTGTATTCATTACTAAATCTGATAAAATATATGCAGGTTTCAAACCCTGTGACATGGGTTTGTTTCATTAGGGTAGATGGATGAAAGGAAGCACCAAGAATCCCTCTCTTCACTTTAACAACAATTGTGCTGGATGAGTCTGTCTGGTGTAATTATTTTCTGTGTGTGTGTGTGTGTGTGTGTTTTTGAGACAGAATTTCACCCTTTTTGCCCAGGCTGGAGTGCATTGGCACGACCTCGGCTCACTGCAACCTCTGCCTCCCAGTTCAGGCAATTCTCCTGCCTCAGCTTCCCAAGTAGCTGGGATTACAGGTATGTACCATTATGTCCAGGTAATTTTGTATTTTTAGTAGAGACGGGGTTTCACCATGTTGGTCAGGCCGGTCTCGAACCCCTGACCTCAGGTGATCTGCCTGAATCGGCCTCCCAAAATGCTGGGATTATAGGCGTGAGACACCGTGCCTGGCCTGATGTAATTATTTTGAAACTCTGGAATCTATTTGAAGGGTTGCAGCTTCCAGGGGAAGACTTGGATGACATTTAAGAATTAGGACATTCCAAAGCAACCACATATATGGGGGAGTGTAGGAAGGCACCACACATGCTCTGGGAAAGACATGGGCTTAAAAAAAGACCTGAGAAAACCTGAAGTTTATAACTAAGTCTGATTCCCAGCACAGAGACATCCTACAACAATTTTTGTTAAAAAAAAAAAAAAAAAAAGCAAACCTCTGGAGAAAGAAGAGTCAGATTTCTAAAGTTATCATATTATAGATTCAAATGTATAGTTTTCAATAAAAATCACAAAGCATACAAAGAAACAGAAAATTCAAAGGTACCATACAAGGTACCATAAAATTTAAAAACGTTTAAAGTTATATTTGGTATACATGGGAGCTCAACAATGTGTACACATGGACATAGAGAGTGGAAGACTAGACATTAGAGATTCCAAAAGGTGAGAAGGTGGGATGGGAGGGGGGTGAGGGATGAGAAATTACCTATTGGGTACAATGCGCACTATTCAGGGGATGGTTACACTAAAAAGCCCAGACTCCACCACTATGCAATCAGTATATTCATGAAACAAAAATGCACTTGCACACCCTAAGTCTATTTTAAAAATTTAAAAATCCAGAAAAATGATGTAATTTGTGACACCAATAAGTGAAAGAGGTAGGGACAGAGCTGTATAGAAGCAGACATTTTGTATGCTATTGAAGTGAAGCTGGTAAAAATTCAAATTAGAGTGCTATAACTTTAGGCTGTTAAATGCAATCCCCATGGCAACTCCACAAAGAAAATAGATATAGAACATACACAAAAGGCAATATAAAGAGAATTAAAATGTTTCACTACAAAAAAGTCAACTAAACCAAAAGAAAGCAGTAAAGTAAGAAATAAGGAACAAGAAAGCTACAAGCCTATAGAAAAAAAAGCAAAATAGCAGAAGTCCTTTCATATCAGTAATTACTTCAAATATAAATGGATTAAACTCTCCAATCTAAAGACAGAGATTTGCAGAATGAATTTTAAAAACATGATCATCTATATGCTGTCTAAAAGAAGACTTATTAGATTCAAAGACACAAACAGTTGAAGGTGAAAGGATAGAAGAAGATATTTCGTGCAAATAGTAACCAAAAAAGGACCTATACTAACATCAAATGATATTGACTTTAACTCAAAAACTGTTACAAAAGACAAAAAGGACATTATATATTGACAAAGGAGTCAACTTACCAAAAATATATAGCAACTATAAACATTTATACATCTAACAGACCATTAGAATATATGAAGCAAAAATTTTTAGGATGAAATAGACGGTTCTACAATAATAGTTGGAGACTTCAATACTCCACTTTTATAAATGAATAGGACAGCCAGACAGAAGGTGTCAGTAAATAGAGGACTTGAATACCAACTAGACAATAAACCAACTAGATCTAACAGACATATGCAGAATACTCCAAAAAACAAGAGAATCTATATTTTTCTCAAGTGCACATGGGACATTCACAAAGATAAACCATATGTTAGGCCACAAAACAAGTCTCAATAGATACAAAAAGATATACAGCATACAAATTATCTTCTCTGACCACAACAAGATGAAGTTAGAAATTAATAACAGAAGAAAACTGGTAAATTTACAAATAGGTGGAAATTAAACACACTTCTAAATGACCAATGAGTCAAAAAAGAAATCACAGGGGAAATTGGAAAAAACTTAGAGATGAATTAAAATGATAACACAACATTCAGAAACTTATGAGATGCAGTAAAAGAGATAAAAGGGAAATTTATAGCTGTAAACATATATTTAATAAGGAGAAATCTCAAATCAACAACCTAACTTTACAATTTAAGGAAGTAGAAAAGCACCAACTAAACTCAAATCTAGCAGAAAGAGGAAATGATAAAGATTAGAGCAAAGATAAATAAGGAATAGGAAAAAAATAGAGAAAATAAATGAAATCCAAAGTAGGTTCTTTGAAAAGATCAACAAAATTGACAAACCTTAGGTTAGCCTGACAAGAAAAAGAGGACTCAAATTACTGAAGTCAGAAATGAAAGTGAGGACATTGCTACAGATTCTACAGATAAAAATGACTTAAAGTGAGTACTATGAACAACTGTACACCAAGAAGTTAGATGATCCAGATGAAATGGACTAATTCTTAGAAACACAAACCTACCAAGACTGAACCATGAAGTAGAAAATCTGAATAAACATATAACTAATAATAATAACAAAAACTCCCAACAAAAAAAATCCCTGCACCTGATGGCTTCACAGGTAAATTCTACCAAATATTTAAGAAGAACCACTATAAATCCTTCTCAAACACTTCCAAAAAGTTGAATCAGAAAAAACACTTTCTAAATTATTCTGTGAGGCCAGCATTATCCTGACACCAAAACTAGGCAAAGACACTACAAGAAAAGAAAACTACAGAACAATATACCTTAAGAATATTAATACAAAAATCCTCAAAAATACTAGCAAATTGAATTTAGTAACATTAAAAGTAGGATATGATACACTGTGACCAAGTGAGGTTTATTCTTGTAACGCAAGCATGGTTCAACATACAAAAATTGATTGGTACACCACATTAATAGAATGAAGGGGGAAAACAACCATAATTATCTCAAATGATGCAGAAAAAGCATTTGACAAAATTCAACATCCTTTTATGATTAAAAAAATTCAACAAACTAGGAAAAGAAGGAAGATTCCTCAACATAATAAAGATTATATATGAAAAACCCATAGGTAACATGATAGTGATTTGTAGAGACATAAAGTAGAACAGTGGTTACTGGAGGCTTAGGGAAGAAATAATGAGGAGTTACTGTTTAATAGGTAGACAATTTCATCCTTGCACAGGGGCCATGCTAATCTTCTCTGTATCATTTCAATTTTAGTATATGTGCTGCTGAAGTGAGCACATGGTAGAGAATTTCACTTTGAGATAATAAAAAACTTTTGGAGATGGACAGTAGTGATAGTTGCACAATACAAATGCACTTAATGTCACCCAAAATAGTTAAAATGGTAAACTGTATTATATATATTTTTAATTTTTAAACGCCTGTGACACAAAATCTTTTAAAAATGTATTTGTGTTTTTCTGTTCCACATTTCTTTGGATATGATGTTCTAATCAGCCAGGGGCACCTGTAAAAGAACTATTTTCAAAACAAGATAAAATCATGACTCTCATACAGATATAAAATGAACATAATCTACAGATTTTATTTATTTCATCATTATGAGGAAACTGGTAAGGTATTACAACTTCACTTCAAAGGATAAACAAATGATGCACTTAAAGGTATGAGTAACAGAAGCAAAAATTCAGGAAATACAGAGAACACCATTAAGATACTCCCCATGGGGAAGAGGGACATTGACTGAAGCTCCTCCATGAGAATTCTGTGTTCAGCAACAAACAGTATTTACATAATCATGATAATGTAAACATGAACTACCATTTAAAACTCCAATTATAATAGAATTACACTGAAAACGAGATGAGGAGGAAGTAAACGTGAGCATAAAGAAAGAGAAATTAAACCTCAAATACTCAACAGGTGTCAATAGATAATGTATACAATAAATAAGTCAATCTAGCAAGATAACAAATTATTTGGAAACATATAGGTAAATACTAGAAGCAACAATTGAAAGTATTGAAAGTTGTTTCTGTGGATCTTCATACATGAGAAAACACAAGCACCAGACTTATTAAACAAAGACTTTTAAAAACTTGTCTTAAATATGCTGAAAGAGCTAAATGACAACATGGGAATAGAACTAAAAGAAATAAGAAAAAATGATATATTAAAAGTAAGGATATCAACAAAGAGAAAAATTGTAAAAATGAACAAAAAATTCTTGAGATGACATGTACATAACTAAGAGATTGTGCCACTGCACTCCAGCCTAGGTGACAGAGTAAGACTCTGTCTCAGAATAAATTAATAAATAATAATAATAAATAAATGTAAATGAATTAAACTACCCAATCAAAAGTTACAGATTGGCAGAATGGATAAAAATATGTGATCCAAATAGATTCAGTCTACAAGAGAAGCACTTCAGATCTAAGGACACACCTACATTGAAAGTGAAAGGATGCAAAAAGATATCTCGTGCAAACAGTAACCAAAAAAAAAAAAAAAAGAGCAGGGGTGGCTATATTAAGATGAGACAAAATAGACTTTAAATCAAAAATTGTTAAAAGACACAAAAATTACATTACATATTAATTAAAGTGTCAATTTATCAAGTTATAACAATTACAAACATGTGTACACCAAACACCGGAATTCCTAAATCTGTGAAGCAAACATTGACAGAATAGAAGGAGAAATTGTTCCACAGTAATATCAAGAGACTTCAATATCCCTCTTTCAATAACGGATAGAACAACCAGATACAAGAGAAATAAGAAAATAGAAAACTTGAACAACACTATAATTTTATGTGTTAACTTGAGTAGTCAGGTACTCAGATATTTGGTCAAACACTATTCTAGATATTTCTGTGAAGGTATATTTTGGATAGGATTAACATTTACATCAGTAGACTTTGAGTAATACAGATTGCCCTTCATAATGTCAGTGGGTCTCATCCAGTCATTGGAAGTCTTTAAGAAAAATACTGACTTCCAATGAAGAAGAGGCAATTCTGCTAGAAAACTCCATTCAGACTTGAATGGCAACTCTTCTCTAGGTCTCCAGCCTGCCAGACTTCCTTGTAGATTTGGGACTTGCCAACCTCCACATTTGGGCCAGCCAGTTCCTTTAACACATGCACACATGCACTTGCATACACACACACACACACACACACACTATCTCTCTCTCCCTCTCTTTCTTTCTCTCTCACTCACATCTTATGTGATCTAGTCCTGTTTGCCTCCACATTCCTTTGGTGTTTTAAAACATACGGTGCTTATTAAATTGATTTTTCATTGTTGTTATACATTTACTACATCTGATTAGAAGAAGTCATAGTCATTTGTTTAAACTGAGTTTTTGTATATTTTTCCTTAACTCAGAGAACCTACCTTTTCCTGCTTGGATTCTCTGCTGTCACTGTGCAAATGTGTAAAGTCCTTAGGGGAAAAGCCCATGTGAACCTGTTGCTTCATTCTTGTGCTTCCTTCCCTTTTGTCAGGGATTGTAGCCCCTCAAGCTCTGTCTGCGTGAGATTGAGATCTCTGGTCCTTCAGTTATGTGTATGTGTATATGTGTGTATGTGTGTGTGTGTGTGTGTGTGTCTATATTTTGTCCAGCTTTCTTTATTGCTGTCCAATGCAAGCTACTCAATGAAAATGAAATATTTTACCCTGAACTGTTTTAAACCAATGAATATTTTGCCTAGAATTTCAATAGCAATAGTGAGTATTCTTCCAGCCAGAATATCTTGCCTTTCACTGTTTAGAACTACACTGAGTATTTAATGCATTCTCTTCAAAGCCTATTAAAATATCACTGTCTTTTACATTTTGATTTTTGGTGATGGGTTTGCATAAGACACTTAAAAATACTATTATATACCCTCTTGGCCTTTCCTGTTTCTTGTATTTTAAGTAAATGTAGCAATGAGCTTTGTGGGTATCAGATTTGCTTGATGGAAGAGTAGCCTAACCGGCCCCCACATTCTGTCCCTGTGCCATGTCTCCCCCTTCCAACTCTTGACATCCATGTTGATGCTGGAGTGTGGAATGACCATAATTAAAGCACACATGCACAGCCATAGTTTCTGTGTGAATGTGTGTGTTTGTGTTCAGCAATTTTGTGTGGCCACAGGGTGCACATGGCCATTTTGTAATTTGTGTGTTGGTATGTTTGGTTAATGTGTATGTGTGCTTAGAGGGTGTATGGTCAATATGGGCTCTCAGATAAAGTGCAGTCTGTGTGGGTGGTTTGAGTGTATGTATGGTCAGAGTATCAATTACTCCAATAACAAATTTTGTTTGTGGTAAGAATGTTTATGGTCATTTGAAAATTATGTATATGTGAATGTGAGTATGTGTTGTCAGTGTTTGCCTGTGTCAGAGGGTGCTTGTTATTGTGATAAGTGTGTGTGGGATAAGTATATTTTATTTTATTGTATTTATTTATTTTTGAGACAGAGTCTCGCTCTGTCATCCAGGCTGGAGTGCAGTGACGCGAACTTGGCTCACTGCAACCTTTGCCTCCTGAGTTCAAGTGATTCTCCTGCCTTAGCCTCCTGAGTAGCTGGGACTACAGGTGCGTGCCACCACACCTGGCTAATTTTTAAACTTTTAGTAGAGACGGGGTTTCACCATGTTGTTCAGGCTGGTCCCGAACTCCTAACCTTGTGATCCACCCACTTCAGCCTCCCAAAGTGCTGGGATTATAGGCGTGAGCCACTGTGCCCAGCCCAACTCTCCTTTTTTCTTTATGATCTCTCACCAGAATGCCCCTTAATGTCCATATTTCTACCAATAATCTTATCAAGGCAATCTAGTCTTTTCTATCAGATGCCTCAAAACTCTTCTTTCCTCTGCCCATTGCCCAGTTCAAAAGTGACTTCCACATTTTCAGGTATTTGTTACAGCAGCACCACACTTCTCAGTACCAAAATTAGTATTGGTTTGCTAGGTTTGACAGAACAAAGTACCGCAGTCTGAGTGAAACGACAGAAATTAATTTTCTCACAATTTTGGAGGCTGGAAATCTGAGCCTAAGGTGTTGGAAGGTTTGGCTTCTTCTGAGGTGTCTTCACATGGTCTTCCCTATGTGTGACTCTGTGTCTAAATTTCCTGTTCGTATAGGGACACCTATTGTATTGCATCGGGGCCTATCCTAATGATCCCATTTTAACTTAATTACTTCTTCTTCAAAGTCCCTATCTCCAAATACAGCCACCTTTTGAGGTACTGGGTGGCCGGACTCCAACATATAAATATTGGGGAACACAAATCAGCCTGTAACAGCCAGGGTCAGCAGCATCTGCACCTCCTGGGCACATGTCAAAGAGGTAGAATTGCAGGCCATGTCCCCAACCTGTGGAATCAGAATCTGAAATTAATGAGAGCCCCAAGCAATTTGCACATTATACTGTGAGAAGTGCTGTTCTAAGTCTTTCTGGTTTATATACACATTTCAGTTTGAGAGGTGCTGGCCTGGAAGTCTTCCTGGGTCCAAAGTAGAAGTGAGAAAACCAACAAACAGAACTAATTGTTTGTTGTAGTAGGGCTGAGGTCAAAAGAGGGTGCTTAGAAATCAAGAACCATGATGAGTGTGCTAAGGCCACAAGTGGATACACAAGCAGGGGAGGCCTCTCTGAGAAGATGACATTTCAGCTGAACACTGAAGCAAGTGATGAAATGGCCATGGGAGCGTCTGGGGAAACAGTAGCAAGGGCAAAGATCCTGGGGTTGGCATGTGCTTAGTGCATGTAGGAAGCACAAAGGAGGCTGGGATGGCTGAGGCTGAGAAAAGCAGGAAGCCAGTGTTGGGAGGTAGTGGGTGTGGATTGTGTTGACCCTATAGCTCATGGTAAGGACCTGAAATACATTTTTGAGTGAAATTTGAAGCCATTGGAGGGTTTCAGTTGAGCCGTCACATGATCTGATTTTTAAGAGAAATCTCTCTGGTTGATGTGCTGAGAATAGATCAATGAAGGCAAAGCAAGAAGGTGGTATCAGAGGCAACTGCAGAAATCCTGGTGAGAGACGAATCCAGGTGGCCTGGGCTAGGGTGGGAGCAATGGAGAGGAAAAGTGCCCAGAGTCTGGTCATGTTCTGAAAGCAGAACTGATAGGATTTGTAATGACGGGTGTGAGATAAGGAGAGAGAGAAAGAGAAGAATCCCCCAAGTCTGGTCTGTGCACCCCTGCAGATCAGCCTTCTCAGAAGTGACTTCATATCTTGCCTTTGGGGACTACAATTGGCACAGACAGATGTCTCTTTTAAACATGGTGGATGGAGCATATATGTTCATCTCTGTTCCTCCCCAAACCCCTAAAATGTTGATAAAAGAACAAAAGCAGGAAACCCACAGGACAAGGGCTGAAAGACGGGGCACAGTGAGCAAGTTAGAAATGACAGATCTGCCTTGATCAAATGTAGAGGAAGGGATTCAAAAGCTTAGGTACCAACAAGCACAGGCGACCAAAACAAACATGGAAAAATGGGATCACATCTAGCTAAAAAGCTTCTGCACAGCAAAGGAAACAATCAACAAAGTGAAGAGATAACCCACAGAATGGGATAAAATATTTGCAAACTACTCATCAGATAAGCAGTTAATAACCAGAATAGATAAGGAGCTCAAGCAACTCTATGGGAAAAAATCTAATAATCAGAATAAAAAATGAACAATACATCTGAATAGACATTTCTCAAAACAAGACATATCAATGGCAATCAGGTATATGAAAAGGTACTCACCAGCACTGATCATCAGAGAAGTGCACATCAAAACCACAATGAGATATCATCTCACTCAAGTTAAAATGACTTATCCAAAAGGCAACAGCAAATTCTGGTGATGATGTGGAGAAAAGGGAATGTTTGTATGCTGTTGATGGGCATGTAAATTAATACAATCGGAGGTTCCTCAAAAAACTAACAATAGAGGTATCATATGATTCAGCAGTCCTGCTGCTAGAGATATACCCAAAATGAAGGAAGTCAGTGTATTAAAGAGATATCTGCACTCCATGTTTATTGCAGCATTGTTCACAATAGGCAAGATTTGGAAGTAACCTGTGTCCATCAACAGATGAATGGATAAAGAAAATGTGGTACATATACACAATGGAGTACAGTTCAGCCACAAAAACATGAGATTCTGTCATTTGCAACAACATGGCTGGAGTCTGGGGGGTCATTATGTTAAGTGAAATAAACCAGGCACAGAAAACAAACTTCCCATGTTCTCACTTACTTATGAGCACTAAAACTTAAAACAATTGAATTCACGAAGATAGAGAGTAGAATGATGATTACAGAGGTTGGGAGGGTAGTGTTGGGAAGGGGAAGTAGGGATGGTTACCGGGTACAAAACTACAGTTAGGTAGAATGAATAAGATCTAGTATTTGATAGCACAACAGGGTGACTACAATCAATGATAACTTGTATATTTTAAAATAACTAAAAGAGGCCAGGCACGGTGGCTCACACCTATAATCCCAGCACTTTGAGAGGGTGAGACAGATTGATCTCCTGAGGTCAGGAGTGCAAGACCAGCCTGGCCAACATGGTGAAACCCTATCTCTACTAAAAATACAAAAAAATTAGCCAGGCATGATGGTGGGCACCTGTAATCCCAACTACTCAGGAGGCTGAGGCCGGAGAATCACTTGAACCCAGGAGGCAGAGGTTGCAGTGAGCCGAGATCGTGCCATTGTACTACAGCCTGAGGAACAAGAGTAAAACTCTGCCTCAAAATAATAATTAATAATAATAATAATAATAATAATAAAATAATAAGATAAAATAACTAAAAGAGTATAACTGGAGTGTTTGTAATACAAAGAATAAATGCTTGAGGTTGTGGATACCTCATTTACCCTTATGTGACTATTACACATTGCATGCCTGAATCAAAATATCTCATGTACCCCATAAACATATACACCTACCATGTACCCACAAAAGTTAAAAATTAAAAAAAGTATAAAAAGGCTTACGGAGACTGGAATGTTAGAATAGATGTGTCAACTAAGACCTACTCTCCCACCCTGAAAGAGTCCAAAAGACACACCTTTCATGACTGTGAGAAATAAATTGGTAGCCAGGTGTGGAGGCTCATGCCTGTAATCCCAGTGCTTTTGGAGGCCAAGGTGGGAGGACTGCTTGAGGTCAGGACTTTGAGACCAGCCTGGGCAGCATAGTGAGACCCCATCTCTAAAAAAAAGTAGCTGGGTGTGATGGCATGTACCAGTAGTCCCAGCTACTTGGGAGGCTAATGTGGGAGGATGGCTTGAGCCCAGGAGTTCCAAATTACAGTGAGCTATGATTGCACCACTGCATTCCAGCTGGGGCAGCAGAGCAAGACTCTGTCTCTAAAATAAAAAAAGAAGAAAAAACATGTGCAGAGATCCCCAGCATTCTTGAAGAGCTCTGTGATAGCTTTTCTATATAGGCCAGAACTTACATAAGAGATGTGGTAACTGAATTGAGAAAACTATGTGCAATAGGAGTCACTGGATTCCAGGGTGACAGAGGCCAAGTGGATGCACTCAACCACCAAAGGCAAGACGGGCATAGTTACTATAAGGAACAGCAGAGGCAAAGCAGCAGTCAAAACTGTGATTCCATAAACCTACGGCATTTGTTAGTTGATCATGGTGGTCCTAGAAGTGAAACAGATAAGAAACCTACAGAATTCTTACTTCATCTGTGTTAGCATAAAAGTTCTAGGTTAAATGAACTAAAAGTCTAACTTGACTCAAAAAAAAAACAGAGAGAAATAGCCCTGTATTAGGCCATTCTTGCATTGCTGTGAAGAAATACTTGAGTTTGGGTAATTTATAAGAAAAGATATTTAATTGACTCACAGTTCTGCAGGCTGTATAGGAAGCATAGTGGTGTCTGCTTCTTGGGAGGCCTCAGAAAGCCTCCAATCATGAAGGAAGGCAAAGGGGAAGCAGGCACATCACATGGTGAGAATGGGAGCAGTAAACCATGCTGTAAGTTTTTAAATGCATATAAGTAAATAGGCCGGGTGTGGTGGCTCACACCTGTAATTCCAATACTTGGGAGGCCAAGGTGGGAGGATTGCCTGAGGCCAGGCACTCAAGACCAGTCTGGGCAACATAGTAGGGCCCTGTCTCTACAAAATATTTAAAAATTAGCAAGGTATTGTGCTGGGCTATGATTGCACCACGGGACTCCAGCCTGGGTGACAAAGTGAGACGCTGTATCTAAAAAAACAACATGGCTGGGCATGGTGGCTCACGCCTGTAATCTCAGTACTTTGGGAGGCCAAGGTGAGTGGATCACCTGAGGTCAGGAGCTCGAGACCAGCCTGGCCAACAAGGTGAAACCCCATCTCTACTAAAAATACCAAAAATTAGCCGGGTGTGGTGGTGGGCGCCTATAATCCCATCTACTCGGGAGGCTGAGGCAGGAGAATAGTTTGAACCCAGGAGGCAGATGTTGCAGTGAGCAGAGATCACACCACTGCACTCTAGCCTGGGCAACAGAGCAAGACTATGTCTCAAAAACAACAACAGCAACAAAACCCAGAATCCTGTCTTCATTCATTAGAGAATGCAATTAAGCCTGGGTCGGGACGCCTGCCTTCCAGGTGGTTAAGGGAGTTCAGCAATGGTGACCACTCTGTACACATCATGGTTGTGGTCCCTGAACTTGGCTTTATTAGACTTGCCCTTGAGAGGGGGCAGAAGGCCCGCATGCCACAGGCATCACTGTGCTGGTGGTGGCTCATGCAGTCCTGCAGAGGTGTGGAGAAGAGTCCCTCACCTTGAGAGGACACAGGGGGTAGAAGGCTACCCGAGGCGAGGCTGGATGGGGAGACAATGTTGTCCCATGCAACTCTGTGAAGAATCATTCATTTCTCACTGTGGTGGACAGCAGAGACCAGGGTCCTGGGCTGCAGGGGTCGGAGCCACAGCCAGCTGGTTCTGCCTCCCAGTGAGGCTGTGTGGGCCGGGGCAGGAGGGCTTTGGAGCAATAGCAGTTCCTAACAGTTGATCCTTTTGAGCCCAAGCCCTCCAAATTTGATCACCAGCTCAAGGTTCTGTGAGCTGCCAGACCCATAAATCCAACTGCCTCTCCTCCTCTCCATGGAGACCCTCAAAGTCATCTTGAAGATGCTCCACGTTGTAAGACGATGTCACTCCCAAGCTTCATGGGGTCTTCCCAGATGTCCCAGTTTCCAAGGCTGGCATGACCAGTCACCTGGTTCATTCTCAGTCTAGGACTCAGACTCATCCTTGTCCTCTCATTTCCCAAATGTGGGCTGCGAGCAGCCGAGTAGATGTTTTAGCTGAAATGTCCCCAAACCCCCTTCCATCCAGTCTCCTCACTGCAGCCTGCATGATCTCTTCAGAGTCAAACAATGGATGCTCCGGTCCAGCCTCCTTGCTGGGCTCTGCTCCCCTCATTTTGAGCCCCATCACTAGGCGGGGTCCCTTGAGCCCAGAGGGGCCCGTCTCCATCCTCCTAGGGCCTCACAAATGCCTACTCGGCGCCTGGTCCCTGCTGCAGCTTCACTTCCCCAGGCAGCCTCCCCAACTCAAGGCCGGGTCTGCCTGATGCGCCTGTGCTCCCTTCTGAACATGACCTTCCCTGTGGACCTCCTGCCTCACTTCTCAGAGTGTGACGATGCACCACGGAGGCCACAGGGGATCCCATGTGTGTCCCCCTCCATCCCCCTCCAGCCTGCCCATGGCTGCCGGCTACCTGGGCACAGAAGTCCTGTTTGTTTCACTTCCTATTTCCTCCTGTTGCTACGAGGGAGGCACTCAGCCTGATTCTGTGGAGTGAGTGAGTGGAAGCTGGGGAGAGGGAAGAGGGTGTGTGGATGGAGCAGGGGCACGCAGGGGACTCGAGAGCAGCCGGATCCTGGGAAGGGTGAGGAACCAGGGCGAGGACGCAGCCCCTCGGGAAGCTTAGGTGGAGTTGGGAGTGCCTGTGGCTGCGTGGAGGGTGGCGAGAGTCAGAAGCCACAGCGGACAGCCCTGGTCCCCACAGAGAGGGCTTACCTGTTCAGGCAGCACAGTGGGCTTAGGGAATGTTGACAGACATGGGTGAGGGCAGTGTGAGGCACAGATGGCAGCAGCATGTCAAGGAGGTGGGTGTAGGTCCTAGACCAGAAGCAACCAGCACACGGCACATCCCAGGCGTGCTCCCAGCAGGCCTGTGGTGGTGCCTATGATCTCTGCCAAGTAATGGGGTCAGAGAAGACAAACCCATTCCACAAATGCAGAAGCTAGTGCTCGAAGCGGAGTGACTGACTCTTTGTGATGGAGCCTGGGCTAGAACACAGGCTCCCATTCCCAGGTCCTTGTCCCATGCTACTCTAACAGCCTGGAAGTTTCCCATATGTTAGATGGAGCAGTGAGAGGCAGACCTTATCCAGCCTTCCCCTCCTACTTCTCTTGTTCTTGCTACAGAGAGATGGATGTTGCTAACTCTCCCATCACTCTCAGACTTTAGGTTAGAGCAGCAAGGACTTCCTTGACCACAGCATCTAAAAGAGCCACCCAGCCCCACCCTACTTGCTAATCCTATGGCTGCCTTATCAGTCTCCTGGGCCTATTGTAGCAAATCACCACAAACTTGATGACTTAAACAAACAGAAATTTCTTTCAGTTCTTGAGGTAGGAAGTCTGAAATCAAAGGCACTGGGCTGAAATCAAGGAGTCTCCAGGGCCACACTCCCTCCAGACTTGTGGACCCTCCTTGCCTTCTCCAGCTTTTGGAAGCACCTGGCATTTCTTGGCTTGTGGCCACATCATGCAGTCTTCAACACAAGAATGTTCACATCTCTTTCTGCTCCCTCTTCACATGGCCCTCTCCTCTGCCTGTGCTGTGTCTCTCTCAGCCTCCCTTTCCTGAGACACAAGTGATTGCACTGGGGGCCCACCCAGATCATCCAGGAGAGTCTGGCCATCTCAAGAATCTTAGCTGAATTCCGTAAAGTCTACCCCATTTTTTAAAATCACATATTATTCATGGGTTTCAGGGATTAGGATGTGAATTTCTTTGGTGAGGTCATTATTTAGCCTGCAACAACTACTTTATTTTTGTTTTTCTTCATAGTATTTATCACCATCTGTCCAAGTCCATTTTGTATTGCTATGACAATACCTCAGACTGGGTAATTGAAAAGGAAGACAGGCTTATTTAGCTCC
The DNA here is from genome assembly GCF_029289425.2 of Pan paniscus. NCBI lineage: Eukaryota > Metazoa > Chordata > Mammalia > Primates > Hominidae > Pan > Pan paniscus. Next base: position 46,063,111 of record NC_073260.2, read on the forward strand.
CAATTCTGCAGGCTGGGAAGTTCAAGGGCACAGTTCTGGCTTCTGGTGAGAGCTCTTGTGTATTGTCCTAACATGGCAAGGAAGGTCAAAGTGGAAGCAAATAAGTGTAAAGAGTCAAAACCCAAGAGGCATCATGTCATTACGACAACTCACTCTTATGGGAAGAAATACAGACTCATGAGAACTAGTCCAGTCTCTCCAGAGCAATAACTCATTGCCAGGAGTACAGTACCAAGACATCATGAAGGATCCATTCCCATGACCAAAACACCTGCCACTAGCTCCCACCTCCACACATCATCATGTTGGGGGTCAAATTGCAGCATGAACTTTGGTGGAAAGAAACCATATGCAGTCATAGTGCCACCCGATGAGGACACAGTGAGTGGTTTCTGTCTATACATACTATGTCTCCATCTAGAATGTCAACTCCATGGGAGCAGGAACTTTGTCTTGTTCACCACTGTATTCCCAGTGGTATGTGCCTGCACATAGTAGGTACTCAATAAACACTTATGACAATATAGAGACTGAACTGAGAATAAGAATGCACTGTGGTTATATACAATGCTGATGTGAAAACCAATCTCCTCTGTGCACTGGTAATACACAACACCTGTTGGAGGAAAATGACACAACTTCACTTAGAGATTCACAAAGAAGACCTGAATAAAAAGAGAGGCATTCCATGCTTCTGAATCAGAAGAACTTAGTTTTTTAACAAATCAAGTTTGGGAATCAAAATCCCAAAGGAATTTTTCCTGTACCTTGGCAAAGTGACTCAAGAAAGTTTCATTTGGAAGAATAAATAGGTGAAACGAGACTAGACATTTAGGGAAAAAGGAAGAGTAATCAATAGAAATTATACTACCAGTCATTAAAGCATTTAATGAAACTATCATAATTAAAGTAATATAGCATATAATTTTGGAAGAAAATTCAAAAGAAAAATTAATGGAACAGGAAGACACTGGTTTAAACCAGACTCTAGTAATTATAAAACTTAGAATAAAATCAAGAAACATTTCAAATAATAAGTTGAGTAAATATTCCTGAAATATTGTGTAACTGTTTACGGAATAAAAAATGTGAGAGCTATGCCTCCACTATACATTTAGAGTGGTGACTAAGACATGAGATCTGGGTTCAGATCTCCACCTCATGGCTTACTTGCTGCACCACCTTGGACTACTCACCCCTTAAAGCCTCAAATAGGAGTTAGCAATTCCTAGTATCATTGTGAGGATTCAGAGATTGAGTGCCTAGAAAATACTAAGCACACCCTAGGTGTGTGGCTAAGTTATTTAGAGCTGATTCAATGAAAAAATGAAATGACGTAAAACCTGGAAAAAATGTAGTTTAGGGTCTATCAGAATTTCACATTGGTAGCAACAAAAACAGCAAAGAAAAGCATAAATAGAAATTTATCAGAGTTGAGTACATAAAAATTCAAAGTATACGTGGTATATCACAAAAAAATCTTCAAAATTGAAAAGGAAAAATACTCTGTATAAATCAGATGCACATCTAGTTACTATTTATAAAATATACATCTTATGAATGAATTTATGTTTAATAGCACAGCAGAAAATTTGGAAATAAAGGCCAGGTGCAGTGGCTCACACCCATAATCCCAGCACTTTGGGAGGCCGAGGTGGCTCACTTGAGGTCAGGAGTTTGAGACCAGCCTGACCAACATCATGAAACCCCATCTCTACTAAAAATACAAAAATTAGCGGGTGTGGTGGCATGTGCCTGTAATCCCAGCTACTTGGGAGGCTGAGGCAGGAGAATCGCTGGAACCTGGGAGGCGGAGGTTGCAATGAGCCAAGATTGCACCACTGCACTCCAGCCTGGGTGACAGAGTGAGACTTCATCTCAAAAATAAATAAATAAATAAAATAAAAGAAGGGAGAGGACCAGAAGGTAGCTATGCGTTATTGTCAATGAAGGATTTGTTTTGGGATGAGATTTAGAGGGTGCTTATTATGTTGCTGAAAATATACACAGTCACATATGCAAGATCTCTGCCATGTAGAGCTCAATTGTGAGGCACCAAGGGATATAATCTATCCAATTCCAAGGAATGGAGACTCTGCTCATGTGCACACATACACATACACAAGTTATGTAGCATTTGAAGATTAAAATGTCTTTAAAGCCTTTCAAAATAGTATCAAAAACATGGAATACCAAGGGCTTTATTGGCCCCATAAGGGAAACTTGCTTCCTTAAAGAAAAGCACACCGTTCCAGTCAAAGCCTTGGTAAAATAACCAGTTTCTCCAATTGTGTCCTGTTACAAATGAAAACAAATTCTTATTTGCATTTATACAAATAACCATATTGTCATAAGTTAAGAATACTCACAAATAGTTTCCAGATTTTGTAGAAATCAGATAGAGAGAAACAAATATGCTCCTAATTTTGTTCATAGGAGTACATTAAATTGTTAAAAGCTGTCAATATCTCAAAAGAAAAGTTTCAAGACTCTAAAAAAACAAAACAAAGGATTAGCAACATTTAAAGCAAAAGTTGAAATGGTTACTTTAGTCTTCTATCAGTTCAGTTTATGCAGTTAACTCCTGTTCTGCTTGATATTCCTGAACACTTCAGCTCTCCATAAGAGTCCTGAAAGTTTTTTTTCCCTCTGTTCTAATGTCACAACCTCCAAAGTTATCAGAAACCTACATTTAAGAACACCTGTTAGAGGCCGGGAGTGGTGTCTCACACCTGTAATCCCAGCACTATGGGAGGCTGAAGGAAGGTGGATTGCTTGGGGTCAGGAGTTGGAGACCAGCCTGACCAATTGGTAAAACCCTGTCTCTACTAAAAATACAAAAATTAGCCGAGCATAAGTGGTGGGCACTTGTAATCCCCGCTACTCGGGAGGCTGAGGCAGGAGAATCTCTTGAACACAGGAGGCAGAGATTGCAGTGAACCTAGATTGCACCACTGCACTCTAGCCTGGATGACAGAGTGAGATTCTGTCTCAAAGAAAAAAATAAACAAACAAAGAACACATATCAGAGTTCTAAAGCTTATTATAGAACCACTTTCTAAAAAGGACCAAAAGATGACAATTGCCTGTAGATGAAAAAAAGTTTTAGGGCAGCCATAATCAAAGACACAATTGACAAGGAAATTTGTTATCTCTGCGGCACACAATAATTTAACATAATAATTATAATTATTACTGACAATGTCCTCTAAGTTATATCAGAATTATAGGAGTTTCCCATAATTTTGGAACACATGCCAATAACATATTTATATAAACACAGCCCAAAGAAAATCAAACACCATTTCATATTTGACAATGCTTCCTGTATAATTTTTGTAACAAAATAAGCCAAATTATGTCATTTTTGGACTTCAGGGAACCTAATATCTTAAATGATTAATTAGGTCAGAAAAAGACATAATTTATAATTTGATTTTGGAAAGTTTGTCAAATATCAAATGTTTAAAACACTTGATATCACAAAATAAGATCACAGATCATTGTAAAATAAGTCATTCATTTACCAAAGTGATAACTCAAGGATTTCAAAAAAAGGTGAAAACCTTCATTCTTTGAGAGAGGAGACTTAATTTACCAAGAACAAGCTGTAATAAAAATAGCATGAGGCCAATTAAATTTGTTTTTCAAAATTTTATAAACAATCTATAAAATCTTAATCTTGACCACAAGATTCAGCTTCCATAAGCCTTTTATAACTTTTATAACCTTTATTAAGGAGTTGGTTAATGCTTCAAGAAAACCTTGTTAATCTGACAGAGGGGCCCATATACTAGTCTTGCATCAGTGTGCCTTTGACATTAATGATTAATTTATAGAGAAACTGAACTTATTTTATCTTTTGAAATCAGTCCTTACAATCTCACATGCCCACCTCTTCTGTGATACTCCTTGGGCCTTAAGGCATATTATATAGCTTTAATTTCTTGCCCTGTGTCTCAGAAGTGCAGCTTATTTTGATTAGCATCTTCTATAGGTCCTAAAGATGAGGCTCTAATTGCTGTCAGTGTTAAAGATTTAGTAGGACTTCATGTCCTTTTTAGACCCAGAGTCAAAGCCCTGTAATGTATGAATGTGGTAACATCAATTTAAAAAATTTTTTTTGGCTGGGCGTGGTGGCTCATGCCTGTAATCACAGCACTTTGGGAAGCTGAGGCAGGCAGATCACAAGGTCAGGAAATTGAGACCATTCTGGCTAACATGATGAAACCCTGTCTCTACTAAAAAAACCAAAATATTAGCTGGGTATGGTGGCATGCACCTGTAGTCCCAGCTACTCAGGAGGCTGAGGCATAAGAATCACTTGAACCCGGGAGGCGGAGGGAGGTTGCAGTGAGCCGAGATTGTGCCACTGAACTCCAGCCTAGGCAACAGAGCGAGACTCCATCTCAAAATAAATTTTTTTAAAATCTCAGTGTTTATTCCTAAGCAAGCCAAAACTTAATAACAATATGACAGCCTGACCATATAAACGTTCTTGTTTGTTTGTTTTTTAATAAATCCTCTTATTGTGACTTACACCGACCGTTCGTGACATTCTTGGACTTTTTAGTTTGTCCTGAACATCCCTCCTTCTTAAACAACCAGTCATTTTATTTTAGGACTAAATTTACCATACAAGATTCTTTCTCATATAAAATTATTTCTCTTTCAGCTTTCTTACTGACCTCCTGACCTCAGGTGATCTGCCCGCCTCGGCCTCCCAAAGTGCTAGGATTACAGGCGTGAGCCACTGCACCTGGCCTATACATAACCTTTAAACAAGATTTGAATTATACAAAACTTGTTCACCTTTTTAAAAGAGACATATCTTTTTTTTTTTTTTTTTTTTTAGCAAGAATGCTTTCCTACAATACATATTTTTTGGAAAATACCCAAATAATGAAATTTTGGATTCTAAATTATAACAAGTTTGTCTACAAGTATTTATGACATTACATTTACCTAAATAGAAACAAATAATTATAATTTACTTTAATTGTTTAGCTAGATTACTTATGGAAACTTCAATAGTCATGATTTAAAGTTATGAAACTGCCATTGCAAAATTATAACTGAGACAATGAAAAAAATATAACCTAACTGATTCCATCTTGCTTCTAACCTCCAAGCTGTCCTTGTTCACACCTGGCCTTTGGGAAGAATTTAATTTATAGTTTAGCTTTGAAACAAAGATGTTAACAGTCCTTTTCCTTTCCCAAAACAAACCTCCTTACTGCATGTGGACTAGACTGCCTAAAGCCACAAGATTAGAAGTTATGATAATTTTACTAAATAATTCAAGATGTAACTTTTTTTTTTTTTGAGACAGAGTCTTTCTTGCACTGTTGCCCAAGCTGGAGTGCAGTGGTGCGATCTCGGCTCACTGCAAACTCCACCTCCCGGGTTCATGCCATTCTCCTGCCTCAGCCTCCCAAGTAGCTGGCACTACAGGTGCCTGCCACCACATCTGGCTAATTTTTTGCACTTTTAGTAGAGACGGAGTTTCACCATGTTAGCCAGGATGGTCTCGATCTCCTGACCTCGTGATCCACCCGCCTCGGCCTCCCAAAGTGCTGGGATTACAGGCATGAGCCACCACCCCTGGCCCCAAGATGTAGCTATTTTTATTAAACCAATATCAATGTCTTATTTATTAAGGATTACACAAGCAAAGATCATTCTGTCTTGGGCTGGGTTTATAGTTTTGTAACCCCTATGCCAAATTTTGACACCTTTTAGTATTTGGCAGGGATAAGTATGAAATTGCTTGATTAATAAATGCAAACAAAAATGTATGCTGGCAATTCTTAAGATATTTCTTATATTACTTTGCCAATAATTTTAAAGCGAGCTTACTTAATAAATATTTTAATTAAGTTACATAAACTTGAAAAAGCATTTGACTAGTCTTTTCTTTTTTTACTATCTGATTTCAGCACTTTCATTTCATTTTTTAAGCCAATTAACGAGCACTCTTTTATATATTTGTAGTAGTGAAATATTGTGTACACAACACATAAATACATAGACCTATTAGGCATGCCGATAGAAGTACATTTTATAGATTCATAAAAACCTTTTTTTTCCTATCTTAGACTTTCAGATTCTTGATAACCTGTTTCACAACCCTGGGCAGTTGTCAGCTAAATAGCCTTGAAATTGCATATTAAAGGAAGTAACTCAGGTGAAAGTCAAATAGCAAAATTTACATTATAAGGTATGGAGAGTAAAAGTGTGGTGTGCTAAAGGGAAATTAAAACACATTTAATTGCCAATTAAACATAAAATTATAGAAATCATAAGGGCCTTTTAAATACACACACACACACACACACACACACACACACAAAGATCCTATAGCTTTTACTTCAGAACTTTTAGCCATGAGATAAATACAAATTCACCAGCTTGCAAAAAGAACTTGTTGGATCTAAATGGTGGTTTTTGTCTTAATAGAAAAATAGCAGCAGATTTAGAGAAGCCAGAAAAGAGAAAAAATGGAGAAAAAGAGGACTTAGAAACTCTATAGTTTGCAGGTTGACCTTAGGGCTCTTTTTCCTTGATGTAAATGTGCACGAAGACCATATTATCCCGATTTTACATAAACTTTCGCAAGTAGAGGTGCCATAAAACCTATGGAATGCTCAAAAGGGGGTCATTCTCCTTGTTTTCTCCTCATTCTTAGATTGTTTCCTGCTTTTTTTTTTCTTAAGAAGAGGAACTGAGCTGTGGCCTAGGGTTTTTGTGTGGTGGATTGGTGTGTGCTGCCTGTGCACAGGACTCCACGGTGTGTCACCACTACATCACTTCCACCATCTTACATGTTTCAGTTTCTCTCTCTAGAGGTCTGTGACCTCAGAGAGGGCTCAAAACAGTGGGTGATCAGTCCTTATGAGCCATTTTTAAAATTAATTTTTGTTGGAGATTTACCTTCAGGATTGTGGCATGTCATGGTGGGGTCAACCTCCTAGACACTCCCACGAGGTCCCCCTTCACCCAGGGGCACCTTTCAGCTGGGAGGAGTAAATGCTGTTTCTCTTTGGAGCTGAGAAAATTCAGTCTCTCATTAACATATAAAAACAACAGTTCAGTTCCTTATGCAAATGCACACAGACAAACCGAATTAAGATTAAATTTGAGAGAAAAAGCAGTAGAGAAGATCCTTTAGAATGCATCTCCAAACTAGAATTAGGATCCTTAAACAACTTCAGACCAGAACAAACAACAACAACAACAAAAAACCCAACAACAATATGATCACTGAACACTCTAATGGTAAGGAGAAATTAAGACCAGCTGTTGTTAATCTTAACTTTAGCCAAGACAAAACTCCAGTTCAGTTACTTACCTAGGGATGGGTCTCAGGCTGAAGACTGCTCTTCACAATCCTAGAAGCAGGGAAAAAATACAAACAAACACGTCTTACCTGTGGAAGCAAGCTCAAACTTCATACAGGAGTTACCTGCCTTCCATCGTTACGGAAGCAGGAAAACCTTGACTTCCTTGTGTGGGAAGCAAGTGAAAACCTTGACTTCCTTGTGTGGGAAGCAAGTAAAACTCCAAAAAAAGAGGAGTTGTACAGCAAAATAAACTTTAGATCTCGACCAAATTTTGGAAGATCAGAGATTCTCTGGAGGCAGTGTTCTCAAACCTCAGCAAATTTTCCTATTGGTTTGAGTCATAAAGTTAGCTCATGCTGATACCAAGCATTGATAGGAGATTTGCCAAAGGTCAGGGTCATCTCCATTCAGAATCCCTCCATGGTTACCAAATGTGAACCCCCAAAATTTGAGACAGGTCTCAATTAATTTAGAAAACGTATTTTACCAAGGTAGAGAACACATGCCCATGACACAGCCTCAGGAAGTCCTGACAACATGTACGCAAGGTAGTCGTGGCACAGCTTGGTTTTATGTATTTTAGGGAGACATGAGACATCAATCAATATATGTAAGAACTACATTGGTTCTGTCCAAAAACACAGGGACAACTTGAAGCAGGGAGAGGGCTTCCAGGTCACAGGTAGGTGAGAGACAAATGATTGCATTCTTTGGAGTTTCTGATAAGCCTTTCTAAAGGAGGCAATCAGAATATGCATCTATCTCAGTGAGCAGAGGGATGACTTTGAATAGCATGGGAGGCAGGTTTGCCCTGAGCAGTTCCCAGCTTGAATTTCTCCTCTAGCTTAGTGATTCTGGGGGCCCAAGATGTTTTCCTTTCACACTAGTATGCTAGATGTTACTAAAAATTAAATCTTTAATCTTTAAATAGTCTGAGAAATAAAGATCTACACTATACAGATTATGCTTTTGCAAAACTTCAGAACATGATCAAGAATTTAGTAAAGGGTTCTTTTTATCATAACACTGATTCAGCTATCTGGTCAAATCACTCATTAATCTTCTAGATAGTCTTTAAGAAAAGGAATATACACAGAATGTTCAATCTTCTTAAGTCAAATCTATACAAAGAGATTAAATCACATCAGAATTTTTAAAAAATAGAGATAGGGTTTCCCTCTGTTGCCCAGGGTGGAGTGCGGTGGTGGGATCACATATCCCTGTAGCTTTGACCTACCTGGCTCAAGCCATCCTCCCACCTCAGCCTCCTGAGTAGCTGACTACAGGGTCACACCACCACGCTGGACTCACTTCATTTTTTGTAGACACAGGGCCTTGTTATGTTGCTCAGACTTGTCTCAAGCAATCTGCCTGCCTTGGCCTCCCAAAATGTTGGAACAGGTGTGAGCCACCACACCTAGACTAGAAATGTCTTACTTGCAGAAAGGTTCTAAAATGGCTAATCAAAGATATTGCCATACTTTAATTAGTCCAAAAGATGAAAACCTATTCTTTTAAATCAATGGATTGATGTGAGTAAGGATCACCAACCAAACAAGGAAACAACACAGATGGTAAAGCTCAGGTACCTTTTTCTTCGCCCATCCTTGTTAGATCAGCTGCAAGACACTGATGGCAAGCTCTGTCATTTTACAAACTTTAGGACAGCCAGCTACAAACTACAACAATTACATATTCCCCAAATTTCCTCTATTTTACTTTCACTGTTTGAGTACAGGATAATGAAATGTCAGTCCTCTTAATAATCCATTTTGCTAATGTAATGTACAAGATATATTCTACAATAAAACTTTACAGCTGCTAATATAAATAGCAGTATTCAGTTTATTCCAACTCTGAAATTAGTTCACTAAGGAAAAAAAAAAGAATCAGGTACAATGTGAATGACTGAAAATCCAGAAATAAATACCATATTCCCAGACATTATCTTACCACTAATCATGATTTTATATTTTATACTATTACTTGAATAAATTTTGCTTTTAGAATTTTGGAATTTAAAAAATTGCATTATTCTGATACCATCAGTTAATTGTTTGCTAACTACTTTTTCTTAAAGGTCAGTGAATTGTAAAAGGCATATTTCGCAGAAAATGTAAGATATCATGTGTTGCATTTTAAAATTTAATTTTAGAGTTAGAATTATACTATTTAACTACTTTCTATGCTAGGTAATGTCACAATATACTTAAAAAGAGTTACATATAATACATAGTCACAAAATATAGATTATATGTATAACTACTACCCATGGGTGTGGAAAAAATACCATTCACTCCCAGTATCTTATGCAAAAAAAAGAAATGTTTACTAACCCATTTACAAGGGCACATTTGCAATCTTTCTTCTATTGGCTCAGCCTCTTTTTAATGAATGTCCACAATCACTAAGTGATACTGTGGCAAACTCTACTCTTCCAAGACTCCCTAGAGACAATCAGCATCACATTTTAATTCCAAAGACCATTAAAAAAATGTACATTGCAGGAAAAAATAACTTTCAACAAGAGCCACTTTTTCTGACCTTGTCAACCTGTGAATCAGCTGTTCTTAGAAGCACAGTCATTTAGACACGACACCATTCCTTCAGATGACGCGGTCTTAAGGAATTTAGTAATTATGTGATTTACTAACTTCTGACAAACTGAAAAGGCCTCCTCACCTACTCCTGGAGTCTTCCCAGAATCCAGGCACCCAGTGTAAGAAAACAGGTGTTGAAAGCTCTGCTGTCACTTCTGTAAAAGCAAACTAAGTATGGCCTAAGAAAGACTCTGTACTTCTATATGTGGGTTCTTGTGGACAAACTGTAAGGTAGCTTAACAGGTAGACAAGATTGAAAACCTAATTTAGGAGTCTGTGCCTATAACAATAGCTGAGTCTTGACCATACTTCAACCACTCATGTACTGCTAAGTGTTCAAACTGTGTTCAAATAAGGCAAATGCCAGCCTGTAACCAATCCAGCTGTTTCTCTACCTCATTGCCACTTTCTTTCTTTCTTTTTTATTTTTTTGAGACTGAGTTTTGCTCTTGTTGCCCAGGCTATAGTGCAACGGCATGATCTCGGCTCACTGCAACCTCTGCCTCCTGGGTTCAAGCGATTCCCCTACCTCAGCCTCCTGAGTAGCTGGGACTACAAAAGCCTGCCACCATGCCTGGCTAATTTCTGTATTTTTAGTAGAGACGGGGTTTTACCATGTTGACCAGGATGTCTTGATCTCCTGACCTTGTGATCCACTCGCCTTGGCCAATTATATTTTTAGAAGGCCTGTACACTTGGAAAAGACTATTATAATAATTAGAATAACTTGTCTCATTATTTATTTAGAAATGCTATATTTAAAAGTAGGCTAGGCCAGGCATGGTGCACTTTGGGAAACCAAGGGGGGTGGATCACCTGAGGTCAGGAGTGGGAGACCAGCCTGACCAACATGGTGAAACCCTGTCTCAACTAAAAATACAAAAATTAGTCAGGCATAGTGGCAGGTGCCTGTAATCCCAGCTACTTGGGATGCTGAAGCAGAAGAATCGCTTGAACCTGGGAGGCAGAGGTTTCAGTGAGCTGAGGTCATGCCATTGCACTTCAGCCTGGGCAACAAGAGTGAAACTCTGCCTCAAAACATAAAAGAATGAAAGTAGGCCAACAATAGGAATTTTGCAGTTGCACAACAGAGAACGTAAATGAATTAACATTCAGTGTCCATAGCATGTTACATACTGTGACTTACCCCATCTACCCTGAAGCATTTACTCCATCCATGTGGTGGCTCAAATAGAGTTCCCGTGTTAATCCCACAATGAACCTCAATAATTCTCACGTCACGGTGGTTGTAAACATTTGTTAACGGAAAAAGAATGCTTTTCCTAAAACAGCTACATAACACTAAGACTACTCAAATTTCTAAATAATCCTTTTACAAGACAGCCTGGCAACTTCCTTTTTTTCATGGGCGTCCGTGTGAAGAGATCACCAAACAGGCTTTGTGTGAGCAACATGGCTGTTTATTTCACCTGGGTGCAGGTGGGCTGAGTCCGAAAAGAGAGTCAGCAAAGGGAGATAAGGGTGGGGCCATTTTACAGGATTTGGGTAGGTAAATTACAGTCAAAGGGGGTTTGTTCTCTGGCAGGCAGGAGTGGGGGTCGCAAGGTGCTCAGTGGGGGTGCTTTTTGAGCCAGGATGAGCCAGGAAAAGGACTTTCACAAGGTAATGTCATCACTTAAGGCAAGGACCGGCCATTTACACTTCTCTTGTGGTGGAATGTCATCAGTTAAGGTGGGGCAGGGCATATTCACTTCTTTTGTGATTCTTCAGTTACTTCAGGCCATCTGGGCGTATACGTGCAAGTCACAGGGGATGCGATGGCTTGGCTTGGGCTCAGAGGCCTGACATTCCTGCCTTCTTATATTAATAAGAAAAATAAAACAAAATAGTGTTGAAGTGTTGGGGTGGTGAAAATTTTTGGGGGGTTATATGGAGAGAGAATGGGCAACGTTTCTCAGGGCTATTTCAAGCGTGATTAGGGGCAGTGTGGGAACCTAGAGTGGGAGAGATTAAGCTGAAGGGAGGTCTTGTGGTAAGGGGTGATATTGTGGGGATGTTAGAAGAAACATTTGTCGTATAGAATGATTGGTGATGGCCTGGATACGGTTTTGGATGAATTGAGAAACTAAATGGAATAACAGAAGGAGAAAAACAGGTATAAAAGGTCTAAGAATTGGGACGACTGAGGACATCTGATTAGAGAGTGCCTAAGGAGATTCAGCATAGTCCTGCCAGCAAAGATTATTTATTTACTTCAAGAGTTAAGAGTGGCAGTTTGGGGATAGCACCAAGAGATATCAGCTGTGATGGCTTGGAAAAACAGTGTAAACCGGCAGTGTAAACAAGAGCAGGGCATGTATGAGTAGTTGAGAATGGTGAATAGGAGTATGACTAGACAGAAGATAATAAGGATGACAAGTATTTTAGGGGGCACAGTCTAAGTTGGTCTGGTGTCTGGAATGAGACTGGGGCCTCTATACGGAGCATCTATACGGAGCTTAAATGGGCTGTACCCCGTAGCATTCCAAGGACAGGCCTGAATTCTGAGAAGGGAAAGTGGTAAAAGTATTGTCCAGTCCTTTTTAAGTTGGTGACTGAGCTTGGTGAGGTGTGTTTTTAAAAGACCTTTAGTCCATTCTACTTTTCTTGAAGACAGAGGACCGTAAGGGATATAAAGGTTTCACTGAATACTAAGAGCCTGAAAAACTGCTTGGCTGATTTGACTAATAAAGGCTCGTCTGTTATCAGACTCTATTGAGGTGGGAAGGCTAAACTGAGGAATTATGTCTGACAGAAGAGAAGAAATGACTGCGGTGGCCTTCTCAGACCCTGTAGGAAAGGCCTCTACCTATCTAGTGAAAGTATCTACCTAGACTAAGAGGTATTTTAGTTATCTGACTCAGGGCATGTTGAGTAAAGCTAATTTGCCAGTCCTGGGTGGGGCAAATCCTCGAGCTTGATGTGTAGGGAAGGAAGGGGGCCTGAATAATTCCTGAGGAGTAATAGAATAGCAGATGGAACACTGAGAAGTTATTTCCTTGAGGATAGATTTCCACGACGGAAAGGAAATGAGAGGTTCTAAGAGGCAGGCTAGTGGCTTGTACTATAGCATAACCTGCCTTTGCTGGTGTGTGGCGATTAGGCCTGGTGGAACCACCATAAATAAATCAAGCGTGATCAGGGTGAGGAACAGGAAAGAAGGAAATTTGGGGAAATGGGGTGAATGTCAGGTGGATCAGAGAGATACAGTCATGCGGGTCAGGTGTGGTATCAGGAATAATGTGGGAGGCCGGATTGAAGTCTGGGCCAGGAACAACGGTAATTGTGGGAGACTCAACAAAGAGTGAGTATAGCTGAAGGAGCCAGGAAGCAGAAAGTATATGCATCAGGTATGAGGAAGAAAACAGATTTTGGAAGTTATGAGAACTGTAGAGAGTGAGTTGAGCATAGTTTGTGATTTTGAGGGCCTCTAAAAGTATTAATGCAGCGGCAGCCACTGCACGCAGACATGAGGGTGTGGCTAAAACAGTAAGGTCAAGTTGTTTGGACAGAAAGGCTATAGGGTGTGGTCCTGGCTCTTGTGTAAGAATTCTGACCACGCTAACCATGCCTAGGAAGGAAAGGAGTTGTTGTTTTGTAGAAAGTGCTGGGGTTTGAGAGATCAGTAGGACACAATTGGCAGGGAGAGCACGTGTGGTTTTATGAGACTTATGCTGAGATAGGTAACAGATGAGGAAGAAATTTGGGCTTGATTGAAGTAATGGGGGCTGTCTGTGAAGCTTTGCAGCAGTACAGCCTAGGTAATTTGCTGAGCTTGATAGGTGTCAGGCTCAGTCCAAGTGAAAGCGAAGAGACGCTGGGATTAAGGGTGCAAAGGAATAGTAAAGAAAGCATGTTTGAGATCTAGAACAGAATAATGGGTTGTAGAGGCAGGTATTGAGGATAGGAGAGTATATGGGTTTGGCACCATGGGGTGGATAGGCAAAACAATTTGGTTGATAAGGCGCAGATCCTGAACTAACTTGTAAGGCTTGTCTGGTTTTAGGACGGGTAAAATGGGGGAATTGTAAGGAGAGTTTATAGGCTTTAAAAGGCCATGCTGTAGCAGGCAAGTGATAACAGGCTTTAATCTTTTTAAAGCGTGCTGCAGGATGGGATATTGGTGTTGAGTGGGGTAAGGGTGATTAGGTTTTAATGAGATGGTAAGGGGTGCATGATCGGTCGCCAAGGAGGGAGTAGAGGTATCTTATACTTGTGGGTTAAGGTGGGGGGATACAAGAGGAGGACACAAAGGAGGCTTTGGATTGGGAAGAAGGGCCGCAATGAGATGCAGCTGTAGTCCAGGAATAGTCAGGGAAGCACATAATTTAGTTAAAGTGTCTCAGCCTAATAAGGGAACTGGGCAGGTGCGGATAACTAAAAAGGAGTGCCTAAAAGAGTATTGTCTAAGTTGGCACCAGAGTTGGGGAGTTTTGAGAGGTTTAGAAGCCTGGTCGTCAATACCCACAACAGTTATGGAGGCAAGGGAAACAGGCCCTTGAAAAGAAGGTAATGTGGAGTAGGTAGCCTCCGTATTGATTAAGAAGGGGACGGGCTTACCTTCCACTGTGAGAGTTACCGGCAGTTCGGCGTCCGTGATGGTCTAGGGGGCTTCCGAGGCGATCGGGCAGTGTCAGTCTTCAGCCGCTAAGCCGAGAAGATCTGGGAAGGAGTCAGTCAGAGAGCCTTGGGCCAGAGTTCCAGGAGCTCTGGGAGTGGCTGCCAGGTGAGTTGAATAGTCCGATTTTCAGTGGGGTCCTGCACAGATGGGACGTGGCTTAGGAGGAATCCCGGGCTGTGGGCATTCCTTGGCCCAGTGGCCAGATTTCTGGCACGTGTAGCAAGCTCCTGGGGGAGGAGGTTCTGGAGGAACGCCTGGCCGCTGCGGTTCAGGCGTTTGGAAGTTCTTGTGTGCTGGAGATGTGGCTGGGGTTTGTCTCACAGTGGAGGCAAGGAAGTGCAACTTTTTTCTATTATTGTACACCTTGAAGATGAGGTTAATTAAATCCTGTTGTGGGGTTTGAGGGCCGGAATTTAATTTTTGGAGTTTTATTTAATGTCGGGAGCAGATTGGGTAATAAAATGTATATTGAGAATAAGACGGCCTTTTGACCTTTTAGGGTCTAGGGCTGTAAAGTGTCTCAGGGTTGCTGCCAAACAAGTCATGAACTGGGCTGGATTTTTATATTTGATGAAAAAGAGCCTAAACGCTATCCGATTTGGGATAAAGAAAAAGGAGCATTAACCTTGACTATGCCTTTAGCTCCAGCCACCTTTTTAAGAGTAAATTGCTGGGCAGGAGGGGGAGGGCTAGTCACGGAACGAAACTGTAAGCCCGACCAGGTGTGAGGAGGGGAGGTGATAAAAAGATTATAGGGTGGAGGAGCGGAGGCTGAGGAAGAATTGGGACCTAGCTCGGCCCGGTGAGGAGCAGCCTGGGGAGGAAGGGAGAGGTCAGATGGGTCTGTAGAAAAGGAAGATTAGAAAGACTCAGCGATGCTTGGGGTTGGTACTGAAGGGACAGGCGGGAGGGAAAGAAGGAAGATTTGGGACGAGTTGCACTGGGCACAGAGACTAGGAAGGGACTGATGTGTAAAAGAATGCCGGGATGTCAGGCACCTCAGACCGTTTGCCTATTTTACGACAAGAATTATTTAGATCTTGCAGGATGGAAAAATTCAAAGTGCCATTTTCTGGCTATTTGGAACTATTGTCGAGTTTGTATTGGGGTCAAGCGGCATTGCAGAAGAAAATAAGGCATTTAGGTTTTAGGTCAGGTGTGAGTTTAAGAGGTTTTAAGTTTTTGAGAACACAGGCCAAGGGAGTAGAAGGACGAATGGAGGGTGGAAGGTTGCCCATAGTGAAGGAAGCAAGCCTAGAGAAAAGAGAGAGTAGAGAAACGGAGGGAAGGGGTTCAGGGGTTCTTACCTTCCAGAAAAGTGGGAAAAGGGGTTGGGGCGCAGAGATAAGAGGTCGGGGCGCGGAAATAAGGGATGGGGTGCAGAAATAAGGGGTCGGGGCATGGAAATAAGGGGTTGGGGTACAGAAATAAGGGATTGGGGCACAGAGATAAGAGGTCGGGACGCGGAAATAAGGGATTGGGGCACAGAGATACAAGGTTGGGGTACTTGCCCCTCCTCTAGAAAAGTGGGACTTGCCGCTAAGAGTGAAGGAGAAGGGGTTGAGGGGTACTTGCCCCTCTCCCAGAAAAGCGGGACTTGCCGCTAAGGGTGAAGGACCAAGGCAGGCGTCCCTACGTGGTCTGACACCCTTGAAACGTTAGTGTATAATCAGAGAGGTGTCCCTGCAATGATTAAACACTAAGGGAAGGCTGCCTTCCCAGTCCGTGACCGGCGCCGGAGTTTTGGGTCCACGGATAAAACTTGTCTCCTTTGTCTCTACCAGAAAATGAAAGGAATTGAAATTAAGAGAAGGGAGAGATTGAAGTGTGGTGCCAAGATTGAAAGGAGAAAGAGGTTGAGGGATAGTGAGGGAGGTTGGAGAAGAGAGTAAAAAGAGGCCGCTTACCGGATTTGAAATTGGTGAGATGTTTCTTGGGCTGGTGGGTCTGAGGACCTGAGGTCGTAGGTGGATCTTTCTCACGGAGCAAAGAACAGGAGGACAGGGGATTGATCTCCTAAGGGAGGTCCCCCGATCCGAGTCATGGCACCAAATTTCATGTGCGTCCGTGTGAAGAGACCACCAAACAGGCTTTGTGTGAGCAACATGGCTGTTTATTTCACCTGGGTGCAGGTGGGCTGAGTCCGAAAAGAGAGTCAGCAAAGGGAGATAAGGGTGGGGCTGTTTTATAGGATTTGGATAGGTAAAGGAAAATTACAGTCAAAGGGGGTTTGTTCTCTGGCGGGCAGGAGTGGGGGTCCCAAAGTACTCAGTGGGGGGTGCTTTTTGAGCCAGGATGAGCCAGGAAAAGGACTTTCACAAGGTAATGTCATCACTTAAGGCAAGGACCGGCCATTTACACATCTTTTGTGGTGGAATGTCATCAGTTAAGGTGGGGCAGGGCATATTCACTTCTTTTGTGATTCTTCAGTTACTTCAGGCCATCTGGGCGTATACGTGCAAGTCACAGGGGATGCGATGGCTTGGCTTGGGCTCAGAGGCCTGACACTTTTCATACATTAACACGTGGAGCCCATTTTAAAAGCTCTTTAACAGTGACTGTCGAAACAGCTTCCTAGTTATTCATATGTTTCTTCTTTTTTTTAAGTTTTCAAATTAGTTTTAGAAAAACTTAAACACTGATGAATTTGGGCCGCTATCAAATCCTTAAGAAGCATTTTTGCCAAATAAGATGGGCAAACGTCCTACATCTGCTAAATCTGACATGAGAGGCCATGTATTTTTGAAAAAAATGAATAAATAACGATTTCTAACAGTCGCTGAGCCTTTTTTTTCTGTTTGTTTTTCTTTTCTTTCTTTCTTTCTTTCTTTTTTTTTTTTTTTTTTGAGACAGTCTCCCAGGCTGGAGTGCAGTGGCGCAATCTCGGCTCACTGCATCCTCCACCTCCCGAGTTCAAACGATTCTCCTGCCTCAACCTCCTGAGTAGCTGGGACCACGCTCAACTAATTTTTGTATTTTTAGTAGAGAAGGGGTTTCACCATATTGGCCAGGCTAATCTCGAATTCCTGACCTCAAGTGATCCACCTGCCTCGGTCTTCCAAAGTGCTGGAATTACAGGAGTGAAACACCGCACCCGGCCTAGCCTTTTAGTTTAAAATTATTTCAGTGTTATTTTCACACTCTATGTTTGATAATACAATTTTTTTTTGAGGCCGTTAGGCTTAAAGTATATTTCTTAAGAGCCGACTTAGCACATAAAGCCGGCCCGTCTGTACTGCTGATGGACCCTCAGTAGATTTGGGGTGCTGACAGCAAGGGGCAGTTTCAATAAAGAACTTCACTGTGAGGAATGACATCCGAAAGAGATGGTGCTGGAAGGCAGGCGGGAGACCAGGGTGGGAGCAGAAGAGGAAGCCGCCGACGAGGGAAGGAGATGGTGTGGGACGCCGAAAGCGAAGGGCGAGCAGAGGAGCGAGGAGCGGAGCGCAGCGCGGGCGGAACCGGCGGTAAGGGCGTGGGAAAGGCCGTGTTTTCAAATGAGGCGGGCGCCGGGAGAGGCGAGCCCGGCCGGGGGAGCCACGCGCTCTGGTGGGGAAGAGCTGCCTGCAGACTGAAGCCGAGAGGAGGAAGCAGCGGATCTCCAGGCGTCCCTGCAAACTCCCGTTCCCTCCCCGCGCCCCTCGTGGCCCCCAGCCCGTTGGCGGCGGGAAGGCGCAGGATTCGGAGCTCAGAGGCCCGGGCCGCCGGCCGCCTCCCCTCCGTGGCTCGAGGGCGGAGGCGGAGGCGGGGACCGGGGTACCTCGCTCGCGCAGCCTGGAGCCCATGCTGGGCTCAGCCCGACCCTGCTTTGGCAGCTGCCTGCCGGGTCTCCAGCGCCGCCGGACCCTCACGCCGCCACCTTCTCTCCAGCCCAGCGCCGCTGCGGCCGCAGCCTCCTGCCGAGCATCTTCCAGATCCCAATCCCTGAGAATCAGTTCTGGGATGTAACAGAGCAAGCGGACATTATTCTGGGATCAGCAAGCCTCGGTCACTGCAGCCACCACACTACGTGGGTAAGTAAAGGCCTCTGGGATCAGCATGGACCATGCGGTAATCCAAAGAGGTTGAAATATTAATTCACCATAAAATCTTACAGATTTATTCCCTTGAAACGCGATTTTCTGCAGTCATACAGCCTGAGACAGCTGAGTGCTCTAGCAAAAGGACCAAAGGAGGCAGGTCCTCTAGGGCAGAAAGAGTGAAAACATGAAAGAGACCACATGGCGGCCCACACTGCCCGAGGCCAGGCCTGGCTGACAGCTGGACGGCTGGACCCACCTGGTGGCCCTTCAGTCCTACTGTGGGCAGGAGCAGAGCCCCCGGGGCCTCTTGCAGAGGAGTGGGCTCAGTAGGGGGCAGGGACGGCCTTGGGGGTTGGGGACTGACCAAGCCTGGGGACTGTGACCCCTAAGTGGGGCCCATTATAGAAGCTGGTGATGACTTCCTTATTTTCTCCAGAGATGGTATGATACTCCATAGTGTGGAGGTGCCATATTTAGCCATGTCCCTGCTGTCAGCATCAAGAATATGTTTTTTGCTATTATTATGACTTTTGAACCCAAATGCCCATCAACGATAGACGGGATAAAGACAATGTGGTACATATACACCATGGAATATTATGCAGCCATAACAAGGAATGAGATCAGGTCAGGCATGGTGGCTCACACTTTGGGAGGCCAAGGTGGGAGGATCACTTGAGACCAGGAGTTTAAGACCTGCCTGGCCAACATGGCAAAACCCCGTGTCTACTGAAAACATTATACAAAAATTAGTCTGGATGGCGGCGCACACCTGTAATCCCAGCTACTCGGGAGCCTGAGGCACGAGAATCGCTTGAACCTGGGAGGCAGAGGCTGCAGTGAGCTGAGATTGTGCCAGTGCACTCCAGCCTGAGCGACAGAGCAAGACCCTGTCTTAAAAAAAAAAAAAAAAAAAGAGGAATGAGATCATGGCCTTTGCAGGGACATGGATGGAGCTGGAAGCCATTATTCTCAGCAAACTAACACAGAAACAGAAAACCAAATACTGCATGCTGTAACTTATAAGTGTGAGCTGAACAATGAGAACATGGACACAGGGAGGGGAACAAGACACACTGGGGCCTGTCGAGGGTTGAGGTGAGGGAAGGGAGAGCATCAGGAAAAGTAGCTAATGCATGCTGGGCTTAATACCTAGGTGATGGGTTGATAGGTGCAGCAAAACACCATGGCGCATGTTTACCTATGTAACAAACCTGCACGTCCTGCACATGTACCCCAGAACTTAAAAAATAACATTAAAAAAGAATTTTATTTTCACCAGGTATTCAATATTATACTTTTGCCATATTTTACTAATAACTTTAGAATTTTGACATTCCTTAAAAATGTTTTACATTAAATCCTCACTTTGTTCTATAACTTTGCTTACTAGACTTGTCCTTTCCTAGGTTTTTACTAAAGTTTTTTTGTGTGTGTGGTTGTTAGGAAAACCTGTTAATGTAACAAAAAATAGAAGGAACAGTAGAATGAGTGGTGGCATACCTACTTCAGGTTACATAAATGGCAACCTGTGCTTGAGATCATTCTTTTATAAAAAAGAGATGCATCAGGCCTAAGTCATGTACAGCTCCCTTGAACATGTTTTTATATTTTCTCACCTCATACCCATGGGATAATTAATAGCATTGCTTTGCTTTTCAATTAAAGGCTGTATTGTACATGCCAGTCTGTGCTTGCTCTTTTTGAGATGTGTCCTTGTTCATCTTTATCAGTTTTGTTGTTGTTGTGTTTGAGACAGAGTCACACTCTGTCGCCCAGGCTGTAGTGCAGTGGCACGATCTTGGCTCACTGCAGCTTCCGCTTCCTGGATTCAAGTGATTCTCCTGCCTCAGCCTCCTGAGTAGCTGGGATTACAGGCGTGTACACCTGGCTAATTTTTGTATATTTAGTAGAGACGGGTTTCAGCATGTTGGTCTCGAACTGCTGATCTCAAGTGATCCACCCGTCTCAGCCTCCCAATGTGCTGGGATTACAAGCGTGAGCCACCATGCCCGGCCAGTTTTTATCTTTAAAGCTAACGCAGATGACGTTGATGTTAAGCCCCGGAGGCTGACAGAATAAAGGGCACCAGAGGGAAGTCAGGGCATTACTCCCATTGAGTAGAAAGGCCACTCATCTTGCCCTTCCGGTCCACAATTCCCAAGTAGAAAATTGGATTCTCCTGCTGGTGCTGGGGGCTCTGCTTTCAGCGTCTGCTCTGTGACCTTTCGCTCCATTTTCAGTGAGTTCGTGGTAGTTAGTGTGAAGTAGGAAGTGACACAGGCTGCCTGATTGTGTGGCTGTTTTGGAAGGTCATTTTTATTTTGAACTTAAAAATCAGATGTTTTGGAAGAACCTACACCCACCTTTGAGCTATTGTCTGATTTAAAAGACTGCAGTGTGTGTCTTCCCAAAGTGGATGCACTTAGGTTTATTAATGTTATATTCGTTAATGGCGTTTCAATATTTGGTTACAAATGAGGAATGTCAGTTCAGTTTACCAGTGACTTCAAAATAGAGACCTGGTAGAGTTTTCTTTTAGGTTGTGCTTTTCCAAAACCCACAAATGGACAGAAACTAATTTATCTTATTTCATCATAGACTTACAAAACACATTTCAGTGCCTAAATGGGATTTGGGATTTTTGTTTGTTTTTTTGTGTTGCTTTTGTGAGTGTGTGTAGAAACAGTCTTGATGTGTTGCCTGGCCTGGTCTGAACTGCCTCAGCCTCCCAGTGTCGGGATTGTAGTCATGAGCCACCGTAACCAGCCTTGATGAGATGTAATGTTCCTATTCTGCCTTCTTGAACTTTGCTCAGTCAGTACAAGTATTCTGTTCAAACTGATTAATTAAACCCAGGAACTGAATACATTTAGATAAAACTTGCTACTTGAGACTCGGGCACCGGGTGGATTCGAATGATGCCGTATCTCGTGATGTCTACCCTCTCACTATCCACATTCAGGGATGGGAAGGATTTGGGGAGTGAGGAATGTTTATAGAAGTTCAGCCCAGCTCCCTGCTGTAGAATGTTCTTGTATGAGCAGTCCAGCAGTCAGTAAAGCAACCCTTTTCATTGTTGAACTGCTCTTGTTCTTAGAAAGTTCTTGTTTCTGTTGACTTGAAATTTGCTTCCGTGGTTTAATTTTTCCCGCTGTTCCGAATTCTTTCACGTGCCACGCAGGACGTGCCTGTTCACTGAGTTCATAATCTTACTTCTCATGGGCCTTGTACTTAGCCTTCTTCAAGCTGATCATGCCTCAGGTTTTGCCTCCTTCTGTCACCAGGCCTCCTCTTCTGGGCGCCGGCCTCTGGCTCTTCCCTTGGGGTCTGGCCAGCACCGCAGGCTCTGGGCCAGCATCAGCTGCCCCGGGGCTCTTAGCTCTTGGGAGTTGCTCCTCCATCCTTTGCCTCCCTGGGCACCGACCTCGTGCCTGGTCTCAGTCCAGGCTCAGCCAGCCAGACCGGCTCTACGGGGCCTCCTCTCCCTACAGGATGGCCAGACGCTGCGCCCCCCCACTGTGCTCCAAGGCCCCACCCTGCTTCTCTGGACACTGGATCTGTAGTGTAACGGGAACAGGTCACATGACAGTTTCCTTTCTATACCTTTTTATCTTCTGTAGACTATTGAGATTTAGTAAGCATGTCCGTTTGCACATGCTTAAAATGGTTGGAAAATTTTGCCTTGTCTATGTTTGCAAGCAATGAAAATTAAAGGTGGTAGGGATTATACTGACTTATTTAATCTTGGGCTCAACATTTTCAAAGCTATATTTTTTGGGTAATATATGAAAATCATACAATGTCTGCCCTTACAGTTTTTTTTTTTTTTGCCCGTATATTTTTTTTTTGAAGACTTACTTTGTACTCTTCTTTGTTTTGTTTAACATAACATTTCAGAATAATATGCCAAGTAATGGATGAGCGTTTGTTAGGTTGGGCTAGGAATGGGGACTGGGGTAAGGCCGACTGTAGTTCTAAGAAGAGGTTCCAGTTTAACACCATTCCTTTAAGAATTATATGTTATTTTAATTCAGAGCAAAAGCCACACAGCTGCATATAGGCATAAGTGAGTCTTTTGAGGAAGTAGGTAACTGAGCTATAAAAAGTCGAGATTGCAGCCAGGTACGGTGGCTTATGCCTGTAATCCCAGCACTTTGGGAGGCCAAGGCAGGCGGATCACCTGAGGTTGGGAGTTCGAGACCAGCCTGACCAACATGGAGAAACCCCATCTCTACTAAAAATACAAAAAGTTAGCTGGGCATGGTGGCGCATGCCTGCAACCCTAGCTAGTCAGGAGGCTGAGGCAGGAGAATCGCTTGAACCCAGGAGGCGGAGGTTGTGGTGAGCCAAGATCACGCCATTGCACTCCAGCCTGGGCAACAAGAGCAAAACTCTGTCTCAAAAAAAAAAAAAAAAAAAGTTGAGACCACACAGCTGAGGGACTGCAGTGTGTGTTTCTTTTCTCTTCATTCTGAAAGAACTTTTTACTATTTAAAAACTAATTTTAAAGTTATGAAATATTTCAAAATATAATAAACTTTTTTTGGCCTTTTTTCCTCTTTTTGCTTCTTGTATTCAGTCTGCATACTAATTTAACAAAAGCCCACCTCTCTAGTAAGTGTGAAAGGAAGAGAGTGAGAAACTGGTGGTGTGACCTCCACTCTGGAGCCCCGTGTCCCTTCTGAGAAAGATGCCTCTTGTTGTAGAGAGGACACACAGTGGTTCTGCTCAGCTGCACTTGGGCATGGAGAACAAGAACCGATATAGACGAAGGCCTGAATCTGCAGAGGCAGCCCCTGGGTTAGGAGGCACTTCTGCAGCCTTCAGAAAATACAGACGAATTAATTCACTTATTGGACTGCCTTGATAGAATAGGATTCTATACAGAGGATTATTTGAGGTCAATGATTGGAATGTGATTTTAGAAAATATTCTTTCCTTGGAATTCTTTGGTTTTATGCTGTAGTGTAGTTTGTTTGTTTGTTTGTTTGCTTTAGAGGAAAATTGGTGCTTTCAAGGAAGGTTTTAGGATGTAATGGCCAAAAATAGAAAAACAAAAATGATCGTCTGCACTTGAATGCTGCTGCTGCATGAGACTAGCCTTGCATTTTTACTATTACAAAGTTAGGGCTGGGCATGTGGCTCATGCCAGTAATCCCAGCACTTTGGGGGCCGAGGTGGGCAGATCACTTGAGGTCAGGAGTTCGACACCAGCCTGGCCAACATGGTGAAACCCCATCTCTACTAAAAATAAAAAAACAAATAGCTAAGTGGTGGTGCATGGCTGTAGTCCCAGCTACTCGGGAGGCTGAGACAGGAGACTCTCTCGAACCCGGGGGATGGAGGTTGCAGTGAGCCGAGGTCATGCCATTGCACTCCAGCCTGGGCAACAGAGTGAGACTCCATCTCAAAACAAAGTTAGGTATGTGAGGATACTCACAAGACATTATACACTAGACATTTTACATTGATTTAAATTATACTGTTAGAGCTTGAACGACTTTGTAATATTCTTTGGACCAAATCTGGCTATGATTCAGAATCACCTGTGAATGAGTTTTTGAAATAATGGTGACTTCGATCGCATACTTAGAAGTGCAGATCTAGCTGACGTACTCTTTGATTAGGAACAACTCCTTGTGTGGTCTGTGCCATGCATGTGTGTGTGGCATGCATGCCTGTGTGTGTATGTGTGTGTGTGCCGTGCATGCAAGGGTGGGGGTGTGTTTATGTGCACTCCTGTGTGTATCTGCTCCTGTGCATGAGTGAGTGCTTGCTTGTGCACACACATCCCTTAGAGGCATGGATCTGTGGACTTATTGTTCAGTCAGGGACATGTGTGCACGTGTGTCTGTGTGCATGTTGCGTGCAAGTGTGAGGTGTCTGTGACTACACACATGCTGGTCTCATTATTCCTAGCTTCTCATACTGCAGTTTTCTTTGTTTAGTACAAAGCTGGAAGCTCTGCCAAGGTTTTTTCTTGGTGCGAGCCAGGATCAAAGGGCTATGGTATTTTAGAGCTTGTAAGCTGAAAGCCCTTAGAAGGTGGGAACTTCACACAGGATCATAGTCTGTAAGATTCCTGGTCCTTCTCTGGGGGCAGTCAACAATGATCTGTACCTCACTCCCAGCCTCCGTGGGCCATGCTTGGCTCTCAGGAGGCTGGGCCCAGGACAAAGTTTGCACTCCTGGTCTCACCACCCCTAGTATCGGCTTAGGGAGCCTCTTGTGAGTGCAGCCATGGATGTTTGCTTTCAGGGAGCAGGAGCAAAGGTTTGGGGAATGTTTCTGTCCTCACCTATTTTGGCAGATAGGCAGTGTGAAAGGTGGTGGTTCGTGGGTTGTGTTCCCCATCCCTAGTGTATTTGTCTGTTTTCATACTGCTATAAAGAACTGCCTGAGACTGGGTAATTTATAAAGGAAAGAGTTTTAATTGACTCACAGTTCAGCATGGCTGGCGAGGCCTCAGGAAACGTAACAATCATGGCAGAAGGCAAAGGGGAAGCAAGGCACCTTCTTCACAAGGCAGCAGTAAGAAGTTCCAAGTGAAAGGGGAACAGCCCCTTATAAAACCATCAGATTTTATGAGAACTCACTCCCTATCATGAGAACAGCATGGGGGAAACTGCCCCCATGATCGAATTACCTCCACCTCATCTCTGCCTTGACACGTGGGGATTATAGGCATTAATTTCAAGATGAGATTTGGGTGGGGAAACAAAACTTAACCATATTATTCTGCCCCAGCCTCTCCCAAATCTCATGTCCCTTTCATATTTCAAAACCAATCATGCCTTCTCAATGGTCCCCCAAAGTATTAATTCATTCCAGCATTAACTCAAAAGTCCAAGTCCAAAGTCTCATCTGAGACAAGACAACCCCCCTCCTCCGCCTATGTGCCTGTAAAATCAAAAGCAAGTTAGTTACTTCCTAGATACAATGAGGGTACAGGCATTGGGTAAATATGCCCCTTCCAAATGGGAGAAATTGGCCAAAATGAAGGGGCTATAGGCCCCATGCAATTCTAAAATCCAGTGGGGCCATCAAATCTTGAAACTCCAAAATGATATCCTTTGACTCCATGTCTCACATTCAGGTCACACTGATACAAGAGGTGGGCTCCCATGGCCTTGGTCAGCTCCACCTCTGTGGCTTTGCAGGGTACAGCCTCCCTCCCGACTGCTTTCACAGGCTGATGTTGAGTATCTGTGGCTTTTCCAGGGGTGTGGTGCAAACAGTCAGTGGATCTACCATTTGGGGGTCTGTAGGACTGTGGCCCTCTTCTCATAGCTGCACTAGACAGTGCCCCAGTGGGGACTCTTTGGGGGGGCTCTGACCCCACATTTCCCTTCTGCACTGCCCTAGCAGAGGTTCTCCATGAGGGCTCCATTCCTGCAGCAAACTTCTGCCTAGACATCCATGCATTTCCATACATCCTCTGAAGTCTAGGTGGAGTTCCCAAACCTCAGTTTTTGACTTCTGTGCACCCGCAGGCCCAATACCACGTAGAAGCCACCAAGGCTTGGGGCTTTCACACTGTAAAGCAATGGCCTGAGGCCTGAGCTGTACATTGTCCTTTTTTAACCACAGCTGGGATGCAACATACCAAGTCCCAAGACTGCAAAAAGCAGCAAGGCCCTGGGCCCGGCCCATAAAACCATTTTTTCCTCCTAGGCCTCAGGGCCTATGATGGGAGGGGCTGCCTTGAAGACCTCTGACATGCCCTGGAGACATTTTCCCCATTGTCTTGGCTATTAACATTTGGCTCCTCATTACTTATGCAAACTTCTGCAGCCAGCTTGAATTTTTCCTCAGAAAACGGGTTTTTCTTTTCTATCCCATCATCAGGCTGCACATTTTCTAAACCTTTATGCTTGCTTTTCTTTTAAACATTAGTTCCAATTCCAAATCATCTCTGTGAATGCATAAAACTGAATGCTTTTAAGAGCACCCAAGTCACTTCTTGAACGCTTTGCTGCTTAGAAATTTCTTCCACCTGATACTCTAAATCATCTCTCTCAAGTTCAAAGTTCCACAGATCTCTAGGGCAGGGGCAAAATGCCACCAGTCTCTTTGCTGAAGCATAGCAAGAATCACCTTTGCTCCAGTTCCCAACAAGTTCTTCATCGCCATCTGAGATCACCTCATCCTGGACTTCATTGTCCATATCACTATCAGCATTTTGGTTAAAGTCTTTCAACAAGAATCTAGGAAGTTCCAAAGTTTCCTACATCTTCCTGTCTTCTTCTGAGACCTCCAAACAGTTCCAACGTGTGCCTGTTACCCAGTTCCAAAGTTGCTTCCCATTTTCAGGTATCTTTATAGCTGCACCCCACTCTTTTCAGTACCTATTCATTGTATTAGTCCATTTTCATACTAGTATAAAGAAGCTTTCCTGGGACTGTGTAATTTATAAAGGAAAGAGGTTTAGTTGACTCACAGTTCAGCATAGCTGGGGAGGCCTCAGGAAAATTATAATCCTGGCAAAAGCAAAGGAGAAGCAAGGCACTTTCTTAACAAGGTGGCACAAAGGAGAAGTGCCGAGCAAAGGGGAAAGAGCCCCTTATAAAACCATCAGATCTTGTGAGAACTCACTCACTATCACAAGAACAGCATGAGGAAACGACTCCCATGATCCAGTTACCTCCACCTGGTGTCTCCCTGACACATGGGGATTATGGGGACTATGAAGTTTATAATTAAAGATGAGATTTGGGTGGGGACGTGAAGCCTAACCATATCACCTGGTGTTCAGATGAAGAGGTTGTAGAAGCATATCTACTGCTTAAAGAGGGAAATTGGAGTCAGGAAGCTCTAGGCTTGGTTTTCTTCAACATTTAAAACAAACCCAAGGAAGAGATGGTGCAGCCGTGCAAGCCCCTGGTGGATCTGTTGTGTCTCACTCAGGTTTTGTATTTTCTCTGTGTCTTCAGTAGTATGTGTCTTACCGACACCGCCTTAGGGCTCCTGGCATCCTCCAGTCCAGTTCTCAGCCTGACACATCATCGGCACTCAGCACCTAAGTGTTCTGAGAGGGAGTGCAGCTCCTAGGGGTCCGTGTCCCATGTCCTCCTGTTTCCTGCTGGTGGTGTCTGGAAGTGCTGTTGACGTTTGGGCCCCAGTCGGTCCTTGTTACTGCGGGTCTTGTGCTGTCTCTGGAACAGCCCTTTATGGGCACCATCTACTCACTCATTCACTTCTTTTGGCTGACATGGCCCTTGGGCTCTCTTCCTGTCCTTAGATCCCTCAAGGCCAGATGCAGTGTTGAATGTGAAGGCTTCCAGCCCCTGCCTTCTGTCCCAGCTTCAGGCTGGCCCGGCTCCTCGTCCTGCTGTCCTGCTTCAGTTCCTCCACATGGCTTTCACTCCCCTAACAGATTTCTTCAATTTGCAAGGTAGCGTGGGAATGATGACTAGAACATGGCAGCACACATCAGGCAGGTTTATGAAATTATGTTTTAAGAGAACACAGAATCCCAAATTACTCGTCTTGTAATACGTGTTAAAGTGTGTAACCTAATTGCTGAACAATGAAAAACAATTCCTTTTAAATTTAAAAACTCACTAGTTAGCTGAGAACCTAATGGTAGTTGCAATGTACTTTAAATAGAAAAGTCCTCTTGCTTGACAAAGGTAAAGGAAACTGTTCGGTCCGACTTTGTTCCTTTCATGCCTGCCAGGGCTTCTGGTTTCACGGAGATCTCAGGCTAGGAGCAGCCCTGAGCAGGGAGACTGAGTTACAGAGAATCCCCACCAAGTTGCAGGCAGAGGGACAGCCGAGGTCCTCAGGAAGTGCACGAGAGCAGAACCACTATGGCAAGTTCACTGAGAAATCTGGAAAGTTAGAATCCCAGCCCGAGTCCATCAAATCGAGCATCATAAAATTAAGTTTTCCTTACTGTGAAATGGCAATTCGTAATGATTTCTGAGAAGTGGGACCCATGGTGGTGTCGATGTCTGAGCCAGGTGAGGGTGAGATCCCTGGCGCCATGGGCTGGCCCCCAGGATGCCCTGGAAAACGCATTCTGTTCACAGCTGTGTGATTCTTTTCTTTCTGTGTTGGTGAAGCAGCCAGACCCGGTCCGTTTGGAATGCCTGGGATGGTGCCGCCGCATGTTCCTCCTCAGATGCTCAACATTCCGCAGACCTCTCTGCAAGCAAAGCCCGTGGTAAGGCCTTCCCTGCGTTGGGTCGGGTGGCGGGTCTCAGACACGGTGTATGCATTGAATTTCAACGAATGCTAAAATAAGTTCCTAACCTCTTGAATTGATATGTGAAATAGATGCCAGTGTTTGTTGAAATAAAAATGAGCCAGGAAACGTCAGCCTGGGCCTGAGTCGGGTCCTGCTGGCCACGTGTGCATGACGTGTGCCCTTCACTTCAGGCCCCACAGGTGCCCAGCCCAGGGGGCGCCCCGGGCCAGGGTCCATACCCGTACAGCCTCTCTGAGCCAGCACCTCTCACTTTGGACACGAGCGGGAAGAATCTGACAGAGCAGAACAGCTACAGCAACATTCTTCACGAAGGGAAGCACACGCCGCTGTATGAGCGGTCCTCGCCCATCAACCCGGCCCAGAGCGGCAGCCCTAACCACGTGGATTCCGCCTACTTCCCTGGCTCTTCTACATCATCATCTTCTGACAACGACGAGGGCAGCGGAGGGGCGACAAAGTGAGTGGTGCGTGGGTCGCTGGGTGCTTCCTGGCGGGTAGTGACCTGGGGAAGCTGCCTTCTGGCCTGCCAGCCCAGCTGGTGTTTTGCTCAGAGATGTAGTTTATTGCAGGTGGGTGGTGGTCAGTCTGTACTCAGATGGGGGCTCCTTGGACAGAGAGGAGAGAGGAAGAGTAGGTATGTTCTTGAAGTTTCCATGATTTAAAATCTGCACCATCCCAGCCCCATGGCCTGGAGCCACAGGAAACTTTCTGGGGAGGAATTTGACAAGAACTGGTTTGTGTGATGACCAAAACATGGGGGCATTTGTCCGGTGTGGTGCCACTCACACCCACCACAGCAACCCCCTGCTGACCCCCGAAACATTAATCTTCTGGCTCCTGGATCAAGGGAGCTCTGAATTTCCACTCCTTCTAAACTCAGCAGGTTACAGGACACTTTGGAAATAACACTGTTTGCCCAAGCAAAACCCTAGAAAGCTGCCTAGACCCAGGCTGGAATTGTTTCCTTAGAGGAGTATTTTAAACACTGTGCGGGCTGGATGCAGTGGCACATACCTGTAATCCCAGCACTTCGGAAGGCCAAGGCAGGTGGATTACCTGAGGTTGGGAGTTCGAGACCAGCCTGGCCAACATGGCGAAACCCCGTCTGTACTAAAAATACAAAAATTGGCCGGGCGTGGTGGCATGTGCCTGTAGTCCCAGCTACTCAGGAGGCTGAGTTAGGAGGATCACTTGAACCCAGGAGACAGAGGTTGAAGTGAGCTGAGATGTCGCCAGTGCACTATGGCCTGGGTGACAGAGCGAGACTCCGTCTCAAAAAATACAAACAATAATAATAATAAAAACACTGTGTGTCCCTGAGTAAATGAGTTCACAAATATATAGTTGGTTAAAATCTGATCGAAGAGGCTGGGCACGGTGGCCCATGCCTGTAATCCCAGCACTTTGGGAGGCAGTGGCAGGCGGATCACTTGAGTTCAGGAGTTCAAGACCAGCTTGGCCAACATGGTAAAACCCCATCTCTACTAAAAAATATAAAAACTAGCCAGGCGTGGTGGCATTCACCTGTAATCCCAGCTACTCTGGAGGCTGAGGCAGGAGAATCGCTTGAACCTGGGAGTTGGAGGCTGCAGTGAGCCGAGATCACGCCACTGCACTCCAGCCTGGGTGACGGAGCAAAACTCCGACTGTGGAAAAAAAAAAATTCTGATCAAGGAAATCTTAAATTTGTACACCTCCCCTCCCTTTAAACTGTCTAATATTTTTTTAAAAAAAAAAAGAAAGAGAAAGAAAATGTCTTTCCTTTAAGTCAGTGTCTCTTTTTCCTTAGTGTGAACTCCACAGAGTAGATAACCAGGGCTGGTTGATGTTACATCTATTTCTGATGTAAGAAATCTAAGAGACGTAGTTGTTAGTTTCCATGCCAGTTCTTACCTGGTGTGTCACCTGAAGCAGGTGATCTTTCCTCTCTGTCCTCTGTCCATCTTTAAAATGGGAACGAATGTCGGTTGACCCAGGGCAGAGGTCACTGAAGGGCTCACTGCCATCCAGGGATGCACACCCTGTTTATGGCAAAGAAGTATAAAATTAATAAATGTTGATTTGCTGTATGTGCAATGCTAAAACTCTAAAATGAAGTAAAAAGTTGCAATTGAATATTCAAAGTTTTAAATTAACCTCTAACAAGATAATATATTGAGTATCCTTTGAATCAGAATCTCTGGGTTGGGGCCCCAAAATTTGCATTTTAAATAAGCACCTCAGTCAGTCTTTTGCACACTGAAGTTTGAGAACAACTGCTTGATGGTCTTGGAAGCCCTTATGCACTAGAATTATAAGGCATCTGCATTTTGTTGTAAAATGTGACTCATGTCAGCAAGGTCAAAGTGTCTGTACAATACAGTTTTCATCTTAGTTAAATGTTCTTTCTGAACTCTGAAACATAGGTAAGAAGTAAGACAAAAGCAAAATAAGTAAGCTTTATGACCCCAACAAGAGTTCCATGCTAGTGATGGAGATGTGGAAACCAGGTCAAGGTGCTGACTTGGGAACATGGGTGGTGACTGGGGCACGTCTCAGTTGAGGTGCTTGTTCCTCCGGCAGGGAGGGATTGAGAAGAATGCGAGTTGCCCATCTAATTTGGCAAGTTGTCTGTATTAGTCTGTTCTCATGCTGCTAATAAAGACATTACCCAAGACTGGGTAACTTGCAAAGGAAAGAGGTTTAATTGACTCAGAGTTTCCACATGGCTGGAGAGGCGTCACAATCGTGGTGGATGGCAAAGGAGGAGCAAAGTCACGTCTTGCATGGCAGCAGGCAAGAGAGCATGTGCAGGGGAACTTACCTTTATAAAACCATCAGATCTTGTAAGATTTATTCACTGTCACGAGAATAGCACAGGAAAGACATTCAATGACCTCCCACCAGATACCTACCATGACCTGTGGGAATTATGGGAGCTGCAATTGAAGATGAGATTTGGGTGGGGACACAGCCAAACCATATCATCATCTTTGTTAGGATGAGCTGAACTTGGAGTGAGTAGAACTGCCCGAACATGTCCTGTCTTTTCTGGGTATGCACCTCCTACCTGTCTGTGAAGGTTATGGTCAGCTTTTTGGAGCTCTGGGCATCTGGTCTCCCTCTGACCTCTCACAGTGCTTATTGTCTTTATCTCCGTTATGGCATCTTTACTGTTTTCTGGAGATGCATCTTGTTTCTGCCACTGGAATTTGACCTGCTCAGAGTCTTGTGTTTTGCCATCCTTGTGGTATGAAGTGCCATGAAGAATGCAGGGTACATCCTGTAATCAAAGATTGGATTCAAGCTGTGTGTTAGGAGTAACTTAATTTCCTTGAATCTGCTTCCACTTTTATTATAATAAGAAAGAGACAGACATGTTAGACTTGAGAGGAGTGAAGGCAGAGGAGACGAGGGTGTTTGTTCCTGAAGGCTTTGGGGTCAGAAACTGACATTTGACTTGGGGTCAAACCCTTGATCACGGGCATCCTTTGCTTCTGGCAGGTGCAGGGGTGTGATTTGGATTTATGTGTCCACAGCTGCCAAGTAGAGACAATGTTCATGGTTTCCTGCAAGGGTTCTAGCGTGTTGAATGCGTTGAATATAGTGGAGCAGAAGCCCATGAGTAGAAACCTCCGCAGGAACCAATGTGAGTGCAAGGAAACCTAAACTGTCATTGATAGATTGTTGGAGGCTCAACGTGGACAAACCTGAGAATTGAAGACTCCAGAGGGCCTGGTGATGTGGGGGTCCACATGCTTTTGTGCATTTTACCTGCTAGATCTCTACCAAATTCTCACAGTAAATATTGGAGAAAAATCCCTTGTACCTCTGGCGCGGGGAAGAAAAAGAGAATTATTTTAAAATGTGAGAGAACACTCTTTTTTTTTTGAGACGGAGTCTTGCTCTGTCACCCAGGCTGGAGTGCAATGGCACGATCTCGGCTTACTGCAAGCTCCGCCTCCCAGGTTCAAGCAATTCTCCTGCCTCAGCCTCCCAAGTAGCTGGGATTACAGGCTTGAGCCACCACACCCAGCCAGAACACTCTGTTCTTAACAAGGCCTTCTGTCAGGAGAAACTACCTAACCAGAGCCTAACCTGCTGGGTTTCACGAGAACCTAATTAATCTGAGGGAAAGGAAACACCCAAATCTAGCTCCCCATAGCTATCCCATCCCAGCTAAGCAGGGCCAGGGACTGAGAATCACATTTGAAGATCACAGCCCAGAGACTCATTATAAGACTCAGGCCTAATAATTGTACCATAGAACCTGTGCCCCCCTGAAAAGAGAAAAAACAAATCATATAAAGTGCTCAACTGAAACAAGAGAAAGAAGAAAAAGAATGGAAGACATGGAGAAAGAATGGAAAACAGTAACAAATATAGTAAGTAGCTCTTAATCCACGTATATCAATAATTAAACATCAGTGATGTACATATGCAAATTAAAAGAAAGAGGCTGTTGGATGGAATCAAGACCCAGCTATCTGTGTCTACAAGAAACTCATCTTATATATGAAGACTCGTTCTCTTTCTGTTAACAAATGGTTATAAGTACTGTGATGTGCGAATTACTGAGGTTTATTGTGGAATGAACACAGGAACTCTATTTGAATCACTGCGTGAACGGAGACGTGGTGAATGGTTCAGGGTAGATGGTGTAAGTCACAGAATGTTCTAGTAGATGGGGAAACACGCCATGGCCACTGAGTGTTATTC
This sequence comes from Pan paniscus, assembly GCF_029289425.2. NCBI lineage: Eukaryota > Metazoa > Chordata > Mammalia > Primates > Hominidae > Pan > Pan paniscus. Next base: position 46,096,611 of record NC_073260.2, read on the forward strand.
ATTTACTTTCTCTGTTGTGCAATTGCAAAGTTCCTATTGTTGGTCGACTTTTAAATAGAATATTTCTAAGTAAATAGTGAGACAAGTTATTCTAGTTATTATCATAGTCTTTTCCAAGTGTCAAGGCTTTTTAAAAATATAGTTGAAGTCATGGTAATTTTTTAAGGAAATGTTTTTGTAGGCCTCCCAAATGACAGTGTGTTAGAATAGAAATTTTTCTTTTTTTTTTTGAGATGGAGTCTCACTCTGTCACCCAGACTAGAGTGCAGTGGTGCAATCTCGGCTCACTGCAAGCTCCGCCTCCTGGGTTCATGCCATTCTCCTGCCTCAGCCTCCCAAGTAGCTGGGACTACAGGCGCCCGCCACAACGCCCGGCTAATTTTTTTGTATTTTTAATACAGGCGGGGTTTCACCATGTTAGCCAGGATGGTCTCGATCTCCTGACCTCATGATCTGCCCGCTTTGGCTTCCCAAAGTGCTGGGATTACAGGCGTGAGCCACCACACCTGGCCTAGAATAGACATTTTTAAATTAAGTATTTAGAACAGATTTTTTTTAGTCAACAGATTTTCTTTCAGGGATAATCTTTTTTCCTGTGCTTCTTTCCCTCAATGCCTTCTTTGTCCTTATTTCTTAATGGTTGTTGTGTTTTCCCCTCTTCATTTGTTTTTACTCTCATAAAGCTTCACAACCATTTCTGCAGTGCTTCTTTTTGTTGCTGTGTGCTTAGCATGCAGTAGTATTTTCATTTGAACATTTTCATACCTTAGGTTAAGATTTTCACAGTTTCTAGTACATTATCTTTTGCATTTATTGTTGTGATTATTCTCTTTGAAGTGACAGCAGAGCTTTCAACACCTGTTTTCTTACACTGGGTGTCTGGATTCTGGGAAGACTCCAGGAGTAGGTGAGAAGACCTTTTCAGTTTGTCTGGTCATGTCAGTAAATACTGTCTTATGTTAGTAAATCACATAATTGCTAAATTCCTTAAGATTACATCATCTGAAGGGAGGGTGTCGTGTCTAAATAGCTGCGCCTCCAAGAACAGCTGATACACAGGTCGGCAGCATCAGAAAAAGTGGCTTTTGCTGAAAGTTATATTTTCCTACAACGTACATTTTTTATGGTCTTTGGAATTATTCACAAAATGTGATGATCATTAGCTGTCTCTTAGCCATCTCGGAAGAGTAGAGTTTGCCACGGTATCACTTAGTGATTGTGGACATTCATTAAAAAGAGGCTGAGCCAATAGCGAAAAGAATGCAAATGTGCCCTTGTAAATGGGTTAGTAAACATTTATTTTATTGCATAAGACACTGGGAGTGAATGGTATTTTTCCACACCCATGGGTGTTAGTTATACATATAACCTGTGTTTCATGAATATTTATATGTTATATGTAACTATTTTAAAGTAGTTTGTGACATTACCTAGCATAGAAAGTAGTTAAATAGTATAATTCCAACTCCAAAATTTGATTTTTAAAGTGCAACACAAGGTGTCTTATATTTTCTGTGACATAGGCCTTTCACAATTCACTGACCTTTAAGAAAAAGTAGTTGGCAAACAACTAACTGATGGTATCAGAATAATAAAAGCTTTTTTAATTCCAAAATTCTAATAGCAGAATTTATTCAATTAATAGCATAAAATACAAAATCATGATTAGTGGTAAGATAATATCTGGGAATATGGTATTTCTGGATTTTCAGTTATTCTTTACATTGTACTTGATTCTTTTTTTTTCCTTGGTGAACTAATTTCAGAATTGGAATAAACTGAATACTGCTATTTATATTAGCAGCTATAAAGTTTTATTGTAGAACATATCTTATACATTATATTAGCAAAATGGGTGATTAAGAGGACCAACATTACACTATCCTGTACTCAAATTAAACAGTGAAGGTAAAAACAAAGAAAATTTGGGGAATTTTTTTTTTTTCAGACAGAGTCTTGCTCTGTCGCCCAGGCTGGAGTATAGTGGCGCAGTCTCAGCTCACTGCAACCTCTGTTTCCCGGGTTCAAGCAGTTCTCCTACCTCAGCCTCCCAAGTAGCTGGGACTACAGGCATCTGCCACCACACTCAGCTACTTTTTTCTGTATTTTTTAATAGAGACGGGGTTTCACCATGTTGGTCAGGCTAGTTTCAATCTCCTGACCTCAAGTGATCCGCCTTCCTCAGCCTCCCAAAGTGTTGGGAATACAGGCACGAGCCCCTGTGTCTAGCCCCAGGAATATTTAATTGTTGTAGCTTGTAGTTGACAATCATGAAGTTTGTAAAATGATAGAGCTTGTCATCAGCGTCTAGCAGCTGATCCAACAAGGACAGGTGAAGAAAAAGTTACCTGAGCTTCACCATCTGTGTTGTTTCCTTGTTTGGTTGGTGATGCTTACTCACATCAATCCATTGATTTGAAAGAATAGGTTTCATCTTTTGGACTAATTCAAGTATGCCAAAATCTTTAATTAGCCATTTTAGAACCTTTCTGCAAGTAAGACATTTCTAGGCTAGGTGTGGTGGCTCACATCTGTCCGAACATTTTGGGAGGCCAAGGTAGGCAGATTGCTTGAGGCCAGGAGTTTGAGACCAGCCTGGGAAACATAGCGAGGCCCTATGTCTACGAAAAGTAAAGTGGGCCGGGCATGGTGGCTCATGCCTTGGCCACCTTTGGGAGGCCAAGGTGGGCGGATCACCTGAGGTCAGGAGTTTGAGACCAGTCTGGCCAACATGGGGAAACCCTGTCTCTACTAAAATACAAAAATTAGCAGGGCATGGTACAGGCACCTGTAACCCCAGCTACATAGGAGGCTGAGGCAGGAAGAATGGCTTGAACCCGGAGGTAGAGGTTGCAGTGAGCCGAGATTGCGCCACTGCACTCCAGCCTGGGTGACAGAGCAAGACTCTGTCTCAAAAAAAAAAAAAAAAAAAAAAAAAAAAAAAAAAGTAAAGTGAACCCAGCATGATGTGAGCCTATAGTCAGCTACTCAGGAGGCTGAGGCGGGAGGATGGCTTGAGCCAGGGAGGTCGAAGTTTCAGGGAGCTGTCATCTCACCACTACACTCCAGCCTGGGCAACAGAGGGAAACCCCATCTCTATTTAAAAAAAAACAAAACTCTAATGTGATTTAATATCCTTGTGTAGATTTGACTTAAGAAGATAGAACATTCCATCATACTCCTTTTCTTAAAGACTACCTAGAAGACTAATGAGTGATTTGACCACATAGTTGAATCAGTGTTATAATAAAAAGAACACTTTACTAAATTCTCGATAATGTTCTGAAGTTTTCCAAAAGTGTAGTCTATATAGATCTTTATTTTTCAGACTATTTAAATATTTTTGAGATTTAGTTTGTAGTAACATCTAGCATCCTAGGAAAACACAAATACTGTATGACAGCTCATATACTTTTTTCTTTTTAATTTTCATTCAAATTTCAGGGTGCTTTGTTTCTCCCCTTCAATTTTAATTTTAATAGCAGCTGTAAACACTTTGCTTCAAAATTATGGTAAATCATGACACAAAAGAGGTCTCAAGCAGAGTTTTTTTCTTTTCATTTTACTATAGCTAGCTTGTGACCACATCTACATCTTGTTATTGCTTGGCATAGCACATACCTTTTATAACAATACTCTTTGTAATAACTTATTTAACTACAAGGAACTCATAGCCTACTCAACAGTAGTATTTTAAGTTGTTAGTTCATATATTAGATGTACACTTGACACGGTTTGTAACATTTAAAACACACATTATTAATTTAAAGCTTTTGATGTGCCACATAGTTTAATATTAACTTGCTGAATGTAAAATGGACTCAAAGTTTCCTTTTGGAGTATGTTGAAAGATTATCAAGGTTATAGTTCTTGGTTATACATAATTATGTGGTTATAGTTATTTGTTTCTTAAAAATGAACAATCTTAAAGTTTAGAAACGTAACAGTACTTGGAACATTGTTCTGCATCCTTGTGGACAAAAGAAGATCCAGTGATACTTAGAGGAGAGAGACAAACTTTGGAAGCTGTCTGTTGACTATTAAGAGACTTGTCTTCCTCTTAGAGGTGGGACCAATGACTGGGAGTGATATAGGGAGGATAAGACCTGTCTCTAAAATTGCTGTGAATATTGTCCACGTAGAGTGCACTTCACTTCAGCATAGGTTGTGAATGAAAAGTATATTGATGTGCTAGAAAGGCTTTAACCAAAGGCCTGAGCTTGTCAAGCCTGAGGCCGGCACGTGGCGTGAGCGTGGTGAATGTGCAGTGGCCTCTGCCCGCACCCAGCTCCCCGGCTCTGGGTCATGAAGGGCCGCTGGGTGTTTCTCCGCATGGTGCCTGTGTCTCCTGCATTGTTAGGAGCTCCTGCTTCTCACTCCAGTTCCTCCTTCTCACTCCTGCTTCCTCCTCCAGTTAGGATCGTCAAATACAAGGTCACAAAAGGATGGCTTAGCCGAGTTCAATCTCTTCCTGAACTGTGCCATATGGAAGTATATGTCAACTCGTGAGCAAGGTGGACAGCGTGAGTTCAGTCTTCATCTAAATGCAGCCCTGGACAGTCAAACACTTCACTATTATGCTAATTCATCCACTGTGGACATATCACACTTTTGGTTATGATGATTCTTCATCTTTGAGGGCAATAGACACCACCTATGTTTTGAGAAGGTCCTGGCAGAAGCAATGATATGTGGAATAAACAGAATGTCAAGCCTGCCTGGGCAAAGTTCAGGTCCCTCCAGTTTACTGAGGAACCAAAAGAGACTGCAGTTGCCAGTCTCTCTCCAAAAGCTAATTCTAGTGCCAAGCTCATGGGATGCCGGGCACACATGGATTCCAGACAAGCGACCCATGTATTCCACTCAGAGTCAAGGGCATGGTCGTGTTGAGTCAGACACTGAGTCTCCAGATATGCTGTGAGGACAGGACGTCGTTCTCCCAGGAAAGGAGCTGCTAGGAAGACAGTGGGGGAGGAAGCGGGTGCAGCAGTAAGCATCCACCTTCAGCCTCCCTCCACCGCCCCCTCCCCTCCCCCACTCAGTGTCTTATTCAGATGCTGCTGGGTGGGGCCTGGATGTCTGTATTTTTTGCAGGTTCCTCTCAGGATTCGGATGCAGAGCAAAGCTGGGGCCCATCCGAGGGCATCGCTTGAGACTTGCGAAGGGGATGCTTATTTCCCCAGGTCCAGCCCACAGGCCCCTAGCCTCTCACGGCTCCTGACCTTGTGGTCCACGGTGTGACCAGCCTGTCCTCCCACCCCCAGGCTCTGTCGTCCGCCATCTGTTGTCTGTGGCTTAGCTGCAGGGTGTAGCTCACACAGGCTCCTGTCCTGCCAGCTTCCTTGGGGTCCAGCCCCCGGGGAACCCCAGAAGGATAGCAGGGGCAGGGGCAGGCTGGGGCCAGGCGCTGAGCCTCCCAGCTCCTTCCTGCGAGGCCACCTCAGCTGGCTCTGTCGTGGGCTGCAGGCCATGCTCCTCTTCCGGGGTGACTCTCACAGCTGTGTTCCTTGGGGCTCCTCCAACGTGACCCTCCTGTGGCAGCCCCAGGCCTGGAGCCGGTCATGGCTGGATGGGGACGGCCTTCGGTTCCTACCTGCGTGTGTTTCTTGACGCTGCTCTAAGGTCTCACCCCAGCCTGGCAGTCTCAAGCAGCACAAACTTATTACCCTCCTGTCCTGGAAGACAAAACTGAAAATCAGTCTTGCTGGGCGAAAGTCAAGGTCTGGGCAGGGCGGGCTCCTGCTGGGGGCTCCTCCTGCCTTCTCCGACTTCCCAGGCTGCCCAAGGCCCTGGGCTGCTGCCCGGTCCTCCCCTCCTGGTCTCCACTCAGCATCTGCTCTCCGGGTCCTGCTGCTGCTGTCACACTTCCTCCCCTGACCCCTCCCTCCTGCATGGAGGGACCCTGAGATGATGCTGCATCTGCCTGGCTCATCACGGCCTCTCCCCACCTGAAGATCCTGTCCCAAGTCCCATCAGCGAGGGTGCTGGTGCCATGTGAAGGTGACATGCACAGGACCAGGCATTCACATGTGGGCCCCTTGAGGGGACATTATTCTGTCTACCAACACTGCCTTCCAGACACCCACACTTTTGGAAACAGTCCCTTGTGTATGAACCTTCCTCAAAGTCACCCAATTCCAGCACTGTCTGTTTCCCTGACAGGGTGTGCTGTCCTTGGCTCTTATTTCAAAGCAGGTCGAGAAGGGAAACCCATGCCTGTCAACATTCCCTAAGCCCACTGTGCTGCCTGAACAGGTAAGCCTGTGGGGACCGTGGCTGTCCACTGTGGCTTCTGACTCTTGTTACCCTCCACGCAGCCACAGGCTCCTCCAGCTCTGCCTGAGCTTCCCCAGGGGCTGCGTCCTCACCTTTGTTCCTCACCCTGCCCAGGATCTGGCTGCTCTCGCGTCCCCTGCCCGCCCCTCCTCCATCCATACACCCTCTTCCGTCTCCCCAGCCTCCACTCACTCACTCCACAGAATCAGGCTGAGCGCCTCCCTCATAGGAACAGGAGGAAATAGGAAGTGAAACAGACAGGACTTCTGTGCCCAGGTGGCCGGCAGCCATGGGGAGGCTGGAGGGGGATGGAAGGGGACATACATGGGATCCCCTGTGGCCTCCATGGTGCATCGTCACACTCTGAGAAGTGAGACAGGAGGTCCACAGGGAAGGCCACGTTCAGAAGGGAGCACAGGGGCATCAGGCTGACCCGGCCTTGAGTTGGGGAGGCTGCCTACGGAAGTGAGGCTGGAGCAGGGACCAGGCGCCGAGTAGGCATTTGTGAGGCCCTAGGAGGACGGAGCCGGGCCCCTCAGGGCTCAAGGGACCCCGCCTAGTGGTGGGGCTCAGAATGAGGGGAGCAGCAGGTAGGAAAGACCTGGAGAGGGCAGAGCTGGGCAAGGAGGCTGGACCGGAGCATCCATTGTTTGAAGAGATCATGCAGGCTGCAGTGAGGAGACTGGATGGAAGGGGGTTTGGGGACATTTCAGCTAAAACATCTACTCAGCTGTTCACAGCCCACATTTGGGAAATGAGGGGACAAGGATGAGTCTGAGTCCTAGACTGAGAATGAACCAGGTGACTGGTCATGCCAGCCTCGGAAACTGGGACATCTGGGAAGACCCCATGAAGCTTGGGAGTGATATCGTTTTACAACGTGGAGCATCTTCAAGATGACTTTGAGGGTCTCCATGGAGAGGGGGAGAGGCAGCTGGATTTATGGGTCTGGCAGCTCACAGAACCTTGAGCTGGTGATCAAATTTGGAGGGCTTGGGCTCAAAAGGATCAACTGTTAGGAACTGCTATTGCTCCAAAGCCCTCCTGCCCCGGCCCACACAGCCTCACTGGGAGGCAGAACCAGCTGGCTGTGGCTCCGACCCCTGCAGCCCAGGACCCTGGTCTCTGCTGTCCACCACAGTGAGAAATGAATGATTCTTCACAGAGTTGCATGGGACAACATTGTCTCCCCATCCAGCCTGGCCTCGGGCAGCCTTCGACCCCCAGTGTCCTCTCAGGGTGAGGGACTCTTCTCCACACCTCTGCAGGACTGCATGAGCCACCACCAGCACAGTGATGCCTGTGGCATGCGGGCCTTCTGCCCCTTCTCAAGGGCAAGTCTAATAAAGCCAAGTTCAGGGACCACAACCACGATGTGTACAGAGTGGTCACCATTGCTGAACTCCCTTAACCACCTGGAAGGCAGGTGTCCTGGCCCAGGCTTAATTGCATCCTCTAATGAATGAAGACAGGCTTCTTCAGGTGTTTTATTTTTGTTTCTGTTTTTTTGTTGTTGTTGTTGTTTGTTTGTTTTAGAGACAGGGTCTCACTCTGTCACCCAGGCTGGAGTGCAGTGATGTGATCACGGCTTACTGCAGCCTTGACCTCTTGGCCTCAAGTGATCCTCCTGCCTCAGCCTCCCAAAGCACCAGGATTACAGGCATAGGTCACTGCGCCTAGCCTTACCAGCCCTTTAGTAATAAGCACTTTTCAGAGAATTGAAGCTGTTCAGCCTGGAGATGAGGCGCAGATATCACCCTGGACACTGGAAGTCTGGTTGGATGCCGGGGTCAGCTAAGAACAAAACAACACTGGAGAGCAGAGGCTGTGGCTTGGCTGCCTTGACCCTGCAGGAGGAGCTTGGACTGGCCCCAGGTGATGCTGCCTTTGCTGTCCTAGGAGAGGCCTGGCAGGGTCCTTTCCATCCCAGAAATGCTGTGATCAGAGCCAATAAGCACCCACTGGAAGCTTCATCTGCCCAAAGGAGTCTGCCTTCATCAGCACAATTCATTGCGCGCCAGCTTCACTCAGTGACTGTTTTGGAAGGTGAAGGGCTATCAAAAACAATTTTAAGTCCCTGCTTTCAGGAAGTCAAGCATAACAAATAATATGCACCCATGAGAACTCTCCATGAGGGGCTGAGGTCTCTGGGGCTCTCGTGAGCTGTCCACCCAGACTGTGTGATAGAACCCAGAGGAGGAGAGAACCCGGGACTGGGAGGGTCAAGAATGAATCCGGAGCTGGGCGCGGTGATTCATGCCTGTAATCCCAGCACTTTGGGAGGCCGAGACAGGTGGATCACGAGGTCAGGAGATCGAGACCATCCTGGCTAACACGGTGAAACCCCGTCTCTACTAAAAATACAAAAAATTAGCCAGCCTGGTGGCAGGGCTGCCTGTAGTCCCAGCTACTCAGAAGGCCGAGGCAGGAGAATGATGTGAACCCGGGAGGCGGAGCTTGCAGTGAGCCGAGATCGCGCCACTGCACTCCAGCCTGGGCGACAGAGCGAGACTCCATCTCAAAAAAAAAAAAAAAAAAGAATATCCGGGCCCAGCTGGCACGCTGTGCAGCAGCAGTGAAGCCTGAAGCAGGGACGCGTCTAGTGGGTGAGGCTGAACACCAAGAGCCTTGGATTCTGTGGCTGAGGCTTGGGGCCTTTTCCTAGCGGCCCTGGAGGGCTGCTAGGTGGTTCTGAGCAGCAGATGAAGCTGGGATTCGGGGCCCCAGAGTCCTGGAAGTGCACCGTGCAGAATCTCCCCAGAGGGTGCTGGCTTGACCATTATCATTTCATTGACCATTGTACTACTATTTACTACCATACTACCACCAAATTTTACCATTGACATTTATACTATTATTCACTTAAAGAAAATGATTAAAATAAATGTGCAGTTTGAAAGGCAAACTGCGGCCGGGCACGGTGGCTCACGCCTGTAATCCTAACACTTTGTGAGGCCAAGGCGGGCGGATCACGAGGTCAAGAGTTTGAGACCAGCCTAGCCAACACACTGAAACTCCATCTCTACTAAAAATACAAAAATTAGCCAGGTGTGATGGTGGCGCACACGTGTAATCCCAGCTACTCAGGAGGCTGAGGCAGAAGAATCACTTGAACCCAGGAGGCGGAGGTTGCAGTGAGCTGAATTTGCATCACTGCACTCCAGCCTGGGCAACAGAGCAAGACTCGGTCTCATTAAAAAAAGAAGAAAAAAAAAAAAAAAAGAAAAGGCAAACTGCATTACTATGGTCCACAGAAAACCAGTCACATGAGCCACCAACAGAAGAGAACACAAACTAAGACCAAGGGAAGCCATGTTCCTAGCACCGTGCCATCCCTGCTCCCAGCTGAGGCTTGGAGGAGGCCTACCCTGCTGATCACACGGAGAAGAGCCAGGACTCCGAGGTCACCCGCACACAGCGGGATGGCATCTCCGACACTCCCGTGGGGAAGCAGCGTCACTGTGCCCTGAAGACTCATGTTTGAGATAGGCAGGCAGCGCCGCTCTATCAGCTGGCTGGACAGTTTTACATCTCAGGGAAGGGCACTGTGTCATGGATGTAAATGGCATGGCACAGCAATATCTGTGGTGTCTAGTGGTGATGAAGTCCAGGTGCTGTTAGTGGAGGAAATGCTAAATTGCAGTTAGACATTAATGAAAATAGAGATGCAATGCTTTTTCATTGTGATGCATGGGACCCCAAATTCTCCCTAGACCTCTGGACCCAGCATAAGGCCCCTGTGCCTGCTGGCCAGGCTAGGGTGTGGGGACCTTACCACGGCACGTTTCCTTGGTGAGGCCATGTCAACGTTCCTCGTTTCTCACACTTAGGACCCCTCCCACGAGTGGGGGGTATGCAGCCCTCCAAGGAGCCAGTGGTCTCAGACCTGCCACCCCACAGCCAGAGGTTTCTGGCCCCAGGCCACTGGTGTTTTCCCTGCCAGTGCAGGTGAATTCTGGAAGGAGGGTGCCTGGGAGGTGGGTGTGGGGGTGGTGGGTGACTTCAAGCCTCCAAAGACCAGAGGGAAGGGTCTGCCTCATGGAGCTCTGTGAGCAAAGGCCAGGAGGCACCCAGGACCCCGAGTCCGTGCCAGCTGGCATCGGGGGGACTTGGAGATCAGCCTCCCCGGGGCCGCCACCTCCAGGGCCCTGCAGAGAACAGGGCTATCCTGAGCGTGCCAGGGTCCTGGGAATGTCCCCCCACCCCCGTCACATCCCAGTCACCTGGCTGGCCGAGGGCCACCAGAGAGGAAATAGTTTGAAAAACCAAAGTCCTTTCTGCCCCAAAATATTTTTTATTCTTGCATTACATTTGTGTTTCCAATTGTGAATAAAAAATGCTTAGAAAGTGGTTACAAAACAGCGTGAACTGGACAGGAGGAGCAGCTGGCCCTGAGGGTCCGTCACTTCTCCACTTAGACGGCGTGAAGTGGGCCTGGCATCTAGGCGGGGTCAGTCAGGCTTCTCACTCTCAGGATCTGGAAAACAAAACCGCGCAGCTGACTGTGGGCCCACCGCGGTGCTGGCCACTCGCCGAGGGCCAGGCCCTGACACCCTCCCAGGAGCTGCCGACGGGAAGGCTGCGCCAGCTCTGCCATGACCCACGCCCTGTGTAGATGGTCTTGTCCTCAGCACAGCCCTGGCGGCCTCTGTCACCTGGGCCACCCTTCTTTGTGTGACCAGTCAGCACACTGAACGGCTGCCATAAACCCAAACAGACGCTCTGCTCCTGTGCCGTCTGGAGCATCTGGGGAGCGAGCTGCCCTCCAACACCCAAAACAGGAGGCTCTGGGATGAGTGTTCCTCCTCCCTCCATGCAGAAGCTCGAAGGCTGGCACTGCAGCTCTCTGAGGAGGTGGCCCCACAGCCAAGGCAGCCCCCACAGTGGACTGGGCAGGAGACACTGGGACCCTCAGCTTGCTCACGGTGAGGCCTGCAATGCACATGCAGGAGGGACCGCAGTCAGCTCGAGGCTGTCTTTAGTGGGAGGCTGGGGGGCTGGCTGCCACCATGCGCTGAGTCCCACAGGATGAGTCCCCACCCTGGATGGCCACCTTCCCTAAGACCCCTGTGCCTACCAGAAAAGCCACTGCCCCTTGCATGATCCATGGGCAACCCCAGCCCCAAGTCCTCCTCTCAACAAGTCCAAGCTCATCTGAGGAGCTCCCACTTCCCCTGAGCTCGGCCCATCTGGAGCAAAGAGGGTGGCCCCAGGGGCTGCAGCAAGTAATGCAAACCAAGCCTCCTGGAGACAGGGGCTGCAGGTGTGTCTCGCTGACCAGGAGGCTGGCTCCCTCCATCATGGTCACAGCCCGTGGCACTGCTAAGTGTAATCAGGTGCAGAGTGGTGGGCAGCCCAGCCAGCTAACCCGACCAGCAGAGCTGACCGTGCTCGGGGTCCAGGCCACAGCTGGCGGGGGCAGTGTTGGGGGCCAGGCAGCCCTGCCAGATGCCCTGCTCTCAGACCCCTGCCGGGGACAGCCCAGCCCAGCACCCGCAGCCCCTCAGCACCCTCCTCCAGAGGTGTGGATGCAGCTGAGCCCAGAACTGGCTCCCAACTCCTGTGCTCCCTAGGAGGCTGGTTGCTTTGGATTTTATATGGACAGAGGGTAAGAAAAAGATGTTGTTTCACACTGTTTTCGAGCAAAAGTGTTTATTTTTCTCCTTCAGATATACAATCTCTTGGGGATTCCGTGCCACTGACCACCATGTACAAGGAAGGGATTCACAGGCAAGGGGTACAGGTGAGGGCAGCCCCCACTTCACTCAAGGAACAGGGCAAGGGGGCCCAGTACAGAGAACAGAAATCTCTTACGACAGCATCGTGCCCTGGCAGAAGATTCTGCATAATCACCTAGAAAATTCAATTCTAACTGAATTGATGGAATAATAGATTTGAACCAAAATAATTTACCCAGTTCTAGTAAGTACAGAAACTATACAATTCACAGCTGGGCAGTCCCAAGCAGTCTGCTTTCCAGTGGGAGGTGGAGGAGGCTGGGGACTTCCCCTCCCACCAAGGGCTGTGTTGTGCCCGCTGGGGACGAGTCCCACTGAAATCTCCAGGAGAAGAATGACCCCGCCCTCCGCAGAGCAGGCTTAGGGCTGGACGGGAGAGCGGTCTGCATGCCAGGGGTGAGCAGAGCCACAGGTCTCCACGGAAATCATGGAGAAGGGAGGGAAGTGGGCAGGAGAGAGGGCAGCCTCTCCAGCTGGAGGAGCTGCGCTTGTCTCCACAGGGTGGGCGGGCAGCCAGAGTTTCTATGCCCAACACACACCTTATCCTCACTCACAGCAGCCCACTGGCACCGGGGGCATGTCTGCTCACCTAACATTTTCTGGCGGATTTCTCATGGCCCAGCGCAACAGCTGACATTCCCTACTGAGCAAGCAGCTCCGCCAGTGTGCCCTGCCCCAGCGTCCCGCCGTCTCTCAGCCCCTGGATGAGCCCAGGGAACCAGCACTCTACTGAGGACAAAGCAGGGCTCACCTAGCATTGGAAGCTCTTCAATACTTAAGGTAGCTAATTCAATGTTTGTAAAAGGCATTTACAACAGAAAACCAAAGATTGAACTTCAGCTTCAGATTTGTAAACCATTCACATCTCTGCAGCTTAAAACAGTAAATAAAGATTATCAATGCACAAGCCAATTGCAAATGAAACCTTTTCCGATAATTTTTTTTAACATATCTTTTCATCAGGGAACGGAAAAGCTGGCATTCAAGGCACTGTACTTCTGCAGGGTGACGACAAGGTTCTAACCATCAACTCAAGTATAGGAAGTGGGTGTGGAGACGGCGCGTGGACCACAGGAACCTAGGAGCGAACAGGGTCTGAAGCCGCAAAGGAAGCAGTCTTGCTGCCCACCCGCTGTCCCCCTCGCGGCTGAGTGCTGTGCCCACAGCAGGCGGTGGGGGGGACTCGGAGGCCAAACCACACCTGGTTTCTCCGGGCGGTTCCGAGGGCGCCATCTGGCAAGGGACAGGGCAGAAGCCTACGTGATCCGCAGCCGGGGGCCAGGCATGCTGACCACAGGTGGCTGCAAGAAGACTGGCAGCACGGGCACCTGGGGGGTGTTCCAGCTGCCCTGTGCCCCCAGCTGGCCCACCTGGCCTGCCCAGGGCCCCCAGGACACTGGAGCTGGGAGCAGGCCTCTGTACTGACCCAGAGGCAGTGCACAGGGTGGGGTTGGGAGGTTGGAGAGGGCAGTACCTGGTGTGGGCACGGACAGGGTCGGGGCGGCTCCGGGAATGACCGTGGTGGACAGAGGGCTGGGCGCTGGGGGCAGACGTGGCATCCCCACTCCTGCTCGAGGTGCGGTCATCTACGAAACACAGAGACGAGAAGAGGAAGGTACACGTGGCTGCAATCAGCTGGCCTCCCTTAGTGGCCCCCAGGGTGCCGCAGTTTCTCCATCCTCAGGAGGCAGCAGTCCTGGAACCTGCTGTGACAGGCACCCTCTCAGGGCTGACACCAGACTGATGGTGTGGGGCCAGGAACCATCACCCTCCCTTGTTCGCTTCCCCAAGCTGCAGCCTGATAGCCTCTAGGCCACACACCTGGGTGTCCACCAGCCAAAATGGGCCTTGGAGGAGGACTAGTGGGGCCTGGACCCCGAGGGCGCATGAGTGGCCCCACATGCCTCTACTCAGCCACCACAAAGGCCTCCTGCTTGGCTGGTCAGTGCCCTCACAGGAGCATGAACCACCCAGGAGCTGGCAGGAGCAGAGCCCCAGGACCTGGGCAAAGCAAGTGTGCAGGGAGGTGATGGCAAGGCAGCCCTTCCACTGTCCCAGCCCGGGGAGAAGCTGTATGCGGGGTGTGCCCCAGGAAGGCAAGGCTGCTGGCCACGGGGAGTCACTCCTCTCCACTCCAGGGAGGGCCCCACTGGGCACTCTTCACAGGTGCATGGAGGGCACTCGGTGACTTCCACACCCCTTCCTGGAAATCAAGCTCGGCAGTCAGGGGCTGGAGGGGCCTCCTTATCTGGAAGGGCCTCTACGGAACCGACAGCTGAGCCCCTGCCCACGACAAAATGCCCAACACCTCCCCAAGGTGCCTCCATGCTTCCAGTCGACACCGCGGGGATCTCCAGGCGGGGAGGAAAAGGAGTCAACCGCACAGACTGGACAAAGAGAAGGAGAACTGGCCTCATGCAGATGACAAGACTGTGTATGCAGAAAACCCACAAGAATGGACAAACCAATTTCTAGAACTAATAGCAAATTTAGCACAGTTGCAGGATATGGGGTACGAAAGTCAACCATAGTTTTATATTCTAGCAACAGGAAGCTGGAAAAGGAGATTTAAAGAAAAATAACATTTATAATAGCATTCCAAAACATCAGCTACCTAGGGATAAATTTAATGAAAGAGGTATAACATCTTTACACTGCAGAGAAACAAAAAAGATGCCAGTAAATGGACACTACGTTCACAGGAACGCTCATGTTGTTCATATGTCAAACCTCACCCAGATAATCAACAGACTGAGTCCACTCCCAGTCGAAATCCCAGTGGGCTAGCCTGCAGAAAGTGACAGGCTGTTCCTAAAACATATGGAAATATTAACGACCTGAAAAAAATCAAGAACTTCTTGAAGAAGATCCACACTGAAAGTCTTTTCCTGAGCAAAGATTAAACTTCCTAGAAAACTTCAGTCATTAAGAGAGTGTGGTGTTGCCGCAACGATAAGGGAATTGCTAAAGGAAACAAAATAGCAAATTCAGAAATGGACCTACACACAGACGGCCACTTGACAAATGTCTGCTCAATTCAGTGCAATTCAATATGGAGAGGAAGGGGCTGGAACGATCAGATATGCAGAGAGGAAAAAAACAGATTGACCTCTGCATCAAAATATACTCAAGAGTTCATTTGAGATGGCTCATGGGATCTAAAGCAATAGCTAAAGCTGCAAAGCTTTTAGGAAAAACAAAATTAAAATTTTTACCATTTCATGTTCACCATTAAGAAAGTGAAAACACAAACCACAGATTGGTAGACTATATCCATTATATATATATACACACACACACACACACACACACACACAAGGGGTCTTCAAAAAGTTCATGGAAAATACATATCATGAAAAAACTATGCATGACTTTCAAAAAAAATCTTTGCACCCAAATAAACTTGTACTAACTTATTGCAGCATGTCTGAAGAGGAGGTAGTCTCAGGCACTAAGAAGAAGAAGACTTCAGTTTGAAAAGAGCCCCTATCACAATAACGTGAATTCTTCCAAGCAAGAACCAACATCACATGTATGGTGAAGCTTGGGTGGAAGAATGGTGAGATCACTGATGCTTTCTGAAAAGTTTACAGGGTCCATGTCCCCAAAGAAAATAGCAGTTTACAAATGGTTGACTTCTTTTAAGAAGGGATGAGACCATGCTGAAGACGGAGCCCACAGCGGCAGGCCATCCGCATCACTTTGTGAGGAAAACACTCATCTGGTCTGAGCCGTAAGTGCAGAGGACGGGTGGTTAACAGCAGAAATAGTGGCCAACACCACAGACATCTCAGTAGGTTGAGCTTACACAATTCTGACAGAAAAATGAAAGTTGAGCAGACTTTCCACTCAATGGGTGCCAAACCCATTGCGCCCACATCGGGCGCAAAGAGCAGAGCTGTCAGTGGTAACTTTGAACAAGTGGGATGGAGATCCTGAAGCTCTCTTTGAACTATAGCGACATGAAACGTGGCTTTCCCGGTATGGTCCTGAAGACCAAGCGCAGTCAAGGCAATGGTGCTGAGGGCTGGAAGTGGTCCCATCAGAGCAAAAGTGGGCCAGTCAAGAGCAGATTGTGGCAACAGCTTTTGGGATGCTTAAGGCATTCTGCTTGCTGACTTTCTGGAGGGGTAACAAGGAATATAACATCTGCTTAGTATGAGAATGTTTAGGGAATGTTAGCCAAAGCTTCAGCAAAACCCCCCCTGGAAAGCTTCCCCAGAGAGTCCATCTCCATCACGACAATGCTCCTGCTCGTTCCTCTCACCAAAGAAGGGTGATTTTTGCAAGAGTTTCTATGGGAAATCACCAGGCATCTACCCTACAGTCCTGATTTGGCTCCCTCTGACTTCTTTTTGCTTCCTAATTTTGAAACATCTGTAAAGGGCACCCATTTTTTGTCAATTCATAATGTAAAAAAGACTCCATGGCCATGGTTAAATTCCCAGGACCATTAGGTCTTCAGGGAGGGACTAAATGGCAGCATCATTGCTTATAAATGGCTGGCATCATTGCTTATAAATGGCTGGCATCATTGCTTATAAATGGCTGGCATCATTGCTTATAAAAGTGTCTTGAACTTGATGGCACTTGTGTTAAGAAAAAAGCATGTATTTCTTCTTTAGTAGCTGTAACTATAGGTATGTGCCACCATGCCCAGCTGTTTTTTTTTTCTTTCCAGACAGGGTCTTGCTCTGTTGCCAGGCTGGAGTGCAGTGGCACTATCTCGGCTCACTGCAGCCTTGACCTCCTGGGCTCAAGCGATCCTCTCACCTCAGCCTCCTTAGTAGCTGTAACTGTAGGTATGCACCACCATGCCCAGCTGGTTTTTTATTTTTATTTGAGACGGACTTTTGCTCTTGTCGCCCAGGCTGGAGTGCAGTGGCACAATCTCGGCTCACTGCAACCTCTGCCTCCCAGGTTCAAGCGATTCTCCTGCCTCAGCCTCCTGAGTAGCTGGGATTACAGAAGCCCACCACCATGCTGGGCTAATTTTTTTTTTTTTTTTTTGTACTTTTAGTAGAGACAGGGTTTCACCATGTTGGCCAGGCTAGTCTTGAACTCCTGACCTCAGATGATCCACCCGCCTCGGCCTCCCAAAGTGCTGGGATTACAAGCGTGAGCCACTGCACCCAGCAGCCCAGCTAATTTTTGTATTTTTTGTAGAGATGAGGTTTTGCCATATTGCAAAGGCTGGTCTTGAACTCCTGGACTCAATCAATCCACCTGCCTCAGCCTCCCTAAGTGCTGGGATTACAGGTGTGAGCTACCATGGCCAGCCATATATTTCTCATTTTTATCTTTTAATTCCATTTTTCTGTGAACTTTTGGAAGCCCCCTTGTATATGACAAAAGATACATGATGAACTCCCACAAAACAAATCAACTTTTAAATGGTCACTATCCTTGACCAGGCACTTTTTAAAAGACGGCTGATAAGAATATGAAAAGTGCTCTAAGGCAAATTAAACAATAATGAGAAACCTACTACTAGACCTCAAATTCTTTTTGCAAATACAATTTCAACTACAATGTCCTACACAGAATATTTAAAAAGTCACAAGAAAAGACAAGGCAATATAAAGAAAAACTAGGACAAAGAGCAAACAAAAACTAAAAAATATTATGTGAAGGAGATACAAGATAGAGAATTTTGGTAAAGAGTCAGAAACTTTTTTTTTTAAAGATACAGCAGATATGGTTAAAAAAAAATTTCAACTGAAAAACACAATAACCCAAATTAAAAACTGAATGGATAGGTTTAACAGCAGTTTAGACACAAAGAAAAATTTAGTGACCTAAAATCTAAAGCAAATAAAACAGGAAGGTATGATTCATTCAAAGGAAAATATTTAACTGACAAAAACATGCCCAAGGAAGCCCAGACATTGGACTTAGTAAACAAAGGCTTTAAACCGACTGTCTTAAATGTGCTCGAAGAACTGAAGGAAGCCATGGACACAGAACTACAGGAAGTCAGGAAAATCACAGAGGAACACAATGAGGATATCAACAGATAGGAATTATGAAGGGGATCAAATGGAACTAGAAGAGCTGAAAATAATAACTGACACTTACAAATTCACTAGAGGGGTTCACCGGCAGATCTGGGCAGGCAGAATAAAGAATCAGCAAGCTGGAGACACTTACAATGGAAATGATCCTGTGAGGAGCAGAGGAAAAAAGTGGCAGAGTGGACAGAGCCAGAGGGTGGTCCACCATGAAGTGGATGAGTAAAACATTACGGGAGTCACAGGAGAGGAGAGCCCAGAGATGAAGGCTAACTCTTATGCTGCAGTGACTCTCCACAAGGGGGCCAAGACCATTCAAAGGGGAAAGCAGTTTTCAACAACGTCTGCTGGGAAAACTGGATATGTACATACCAGGAAAAGAAGGTGGAGCCCTGCCTTGCCTCACAAAAATCAACTCTATCCCAGCACTTTGGGAGGCCGAGGCGGGCGGATCATGAGGTCAAGGGATCGAGACCATCCTGGCCAACATGGTGAAATCTCGTCTCTACTAAAAATAAAATAAAATAATTAGCTGGGCATGGTGGTGCAAGCCTGTAGTCCCAGCTACTTGGGAGGCTGAGGCAGGAGAATTGCTTGAACCCGGGAGGCAGAGGTTGCGGTGAGCTGAGATCATGCCACTGCACTCCAGCCTGGCGACAGAGTGAGACACAATCTCAGGAAAAAAGAAAAAAAAATCAACTCTAAATGGACCAAAGTTCTAAATGTCAAAGCGAAAACCAGAAAACTCTTAGTAGGAAACTTAAGGAAAAGGTTTCACAACATTGGATTTGGCAGTGATTTCTTGGATATTTCACTAAAGGCACAGGCAACAAATGAAAAACAAGACAAATTTTAAAACTTTCGTGCATCCAAAGGCACTATCAACAGATCATATATCTGATAAGGGATTAATATCTGGATTATGCAGAAAATTCCTAAAACTCAACAATGAAAAAAACGAGCTGATTCAAACATTGGCAGAAGACTTCAATAAATACTTCTTCAAGGAAGACATAGAAACAGCCAATAAGCACATGAAAAGCTGCTCAATATCACTACTCAATTAGGAAAATGTAAAGCAAAACCACAAGATACCACTTCACACCTGAGAGGATGGCTACCATCAAAAACCAGAAAGGATGGCTGAACGCGGTGGCGCGGTGGCTCACGCCTGTAATCCCAGCACTTTGGGAGGCCGAGGCGGGTGGATCACTTGAGGTCAGGAGTTCGAGATCAGCCTGACCAACATGGTGAAACCCCGTCTCTACTAAAAATACAAAAATTAACTGGCCGTGGTGGCAGACGCCTGTAATCCCAGCTACTCGGGAGGCAGGAGAATTGCTTGAACCTAGAGGGTAGAGGTTACAGTGAGCCAAGATCGTGTCATTGCACTCCAGCCTGGGCAAAAGAGCAAACCTCCGTCTCAAACACACACACACACACACACACACACACACACACACAAACCCAGAAAGGAAATCTTCTGTTGGCACAGATGTGGAAAAACTGGAACCTTTGTGCACTGTTAGTGGAAATGTCAAATGGTATAGCTGTTATTGAAAATAGTTCCTCGAAAAACTATCATACAATTACCATATGATCTAGCAATTCCATTTCTGGGTTTATTCCCAAAAGGATAAAAGCAGGGTCTTGAAGGGATCCTTGTACACCTATGTTCACAGCAGATTAATAACAGCTAAAAGATGGAAACCACCCAAGCGTCCACTGACAGAACTGACAGACAATCCCGTAACAGGATTCCCCTGAGAATGGATGTGGTACCAGATACAATGAACTATCACTCAGCCTTCAAAGGAAAGGAAATTCGGACATGCTACAACATGGATGTCATCGAGGGTGCCCTTGGAGGACATTTTGCTAAGTAGAATAAGCCAGTGGAAAAAGATACCGTGTGATTCCACTCTATGAGGTACATAGAGGAGTCAAAGTCAGAGAGACCAGAAGCAGAATGGAAGTTCCCAGGGGCTGGGGGAGGGACAATAGGGAGTTATTGTTCAATGGGTACAGAGTTTCACACAATAAAAAGAGATGGAGATGAACAGTGGTGGTGGCTGCACAGTATTCTGAATTTATTTATTTTTGAGACAGGATCTTGCTCTGTCACCCAGGCTGGAGTACAGTGGTACGATCATAGTTCACTGCAGCCTCCAACTCCTGGGCTCCAGCGATCCTCCCACCTCAGCCTCCCGGGTGGCTGGGACCACAGGCATGTGCAACCACGCCTGGCTGATTTTAAAAAGTTCTGATACATACTATAACATGGATGCACCTTGAAAACATTGTATCAAATGAAATAAACCATTCACCAAAGGGCACATACTGTATGATTCCATTTCTATGAGGTACTTAGAGTAGTCAAAGTAATAGAGACAGAAAGAAGGATAGAGGCTACCAGGGCCTGGGAAACCAGAGGTGCCAGAGAGGGGGCTGAGGAACTAGTGTTTAATGGGGATAGAGTTTCTCTGGGAAAGATGAAAAGGTTCAGTGGATGGATGGTGATGGTTACACAATGCTCTGAATGTACTTCATGCCACTGAACTGTACGCTTGAAAATGTGTAAAATTGTAAATTTTGTGTTTTATATATATATATATTTTTTTTTTTTTTTTTGCCATGACAAAAATGAAAGTTTAAAAAAACCCTTAACACTTAAAAAGAATCCAGAACATCTGAACAACAGTTAGCACTGCTAATCCTGAACGCTGATATAGCTGGAGCCCAGGCAGCAGAGATGAGCCTGCCCAGGCTCCGGGTGCAGCCTTGCAGAGCTGTGGGACCATGTTCAGGAGTCCTGACTTTGTCCTAGAATAATGGGGTTCCACTGAGAATAAATTTGAGGACTCAGACTGGCGGAGGTGTACCCGTCAAGAGGACCCTGCAGTTGTTCAGAACAGAAGTCACAGTGGCGGAGCTTGGGAGTGTGGATGTGGAGAGAAGGGAACAGATTCAGCTCCAGCATCATTGGAACAGCAACAAAGACTGACAGCCGGGTCAAGAGCCAGTCCTGGAAGATCTCCACAAACCGCAAGCACTAAGTCTGCTCTCCTACCACAGTGCAGCCACACGAAAACACACTGACAAAAGGTCATCTGAAAACTAACAACCACACTTACTTCAAATAGCAACAGAAATTATAAAATATTTTCAAACAAAGGTTAATGAAAATGCTGCACATACTTTTGGGATGCAGCTAAAACCATTAGTGGGCACTTTATAGCCTTGAATGCCTACATTACAACAGAAAGGCTAGAAATCAATGAACATATCATAAGAAACTTTCCAGAACAACAAAATTCACCCAAAGATAGAAGGCAAGAAATAAGAAAATAAATTAATGAAACATACAATAAAGACTATCAAACACAAAATGTGTTCTTTGAATAGGCTAATAAAATGTACACCCCTAAGGAGATTGCATAAAGAGAGAGAAAGAGCGAAGGAGAGGCAGAGAGAGAGGAGGCAGAAATCACCAACATCAGGAATGAAATCAGGACATCACTGTAAATCCTGCAAATGGAAAAAATAATAGCTATTATGGATACTTTTATGGCAATTAATTTAAAATTTTAGATAAATTTAGAGGAGAGATACCAATTGCCAGAAAGGCAGAATTTAACAAAACAAAACAGAAAATCCAAATGGTGTTAAAAGTGTAGAAGAAATTGAATCCATAGTAACAACTGTACCCTCAAGGAATGAACAGGTGTGTGATAAATACAGCAAAAATATCAATTAGAGTGTACGTAGTGGGTCCTATGGATGTTCACTCTTCTGTGTGTTTGAAAAATTTTAAGGTAAAAGATCATAGAGGAAAGTATCCCACGCTAAAAAATACAAAAACAAAACTCCAGCCCAGATGGATTCACAAATGACCTTTACTAAATATTTGAGATAGAAATAACACCAGTCTTCCACAAACCCCTCCAGAAAGCTGAAAAACAGCAGATGCTTCTCCAACTCGCGCTGACATCAAACAAGTTAGGTGTGAAAACCTAGGACAGCAGGTCCTCACTTCCGCCCCACATTGGCTCAGGTGCGTGTGAGCTATGGCCCGACGCTGGTGTCACTTGGGTGACATGCACACCTGCCCTGGTCTCCAGCCTGGGCACAAACAGAACCCAGGCAGAGGTGGGCCTGTCTGCCAAGACCAGGGCTACCTGCTCTGAGTGCGGTGCTTGGGCTGCCCAGGCTGGGGCAGCTGCTGTATCTGAGCTGTGGAGTCACAGCCCCGGCCTGGCCTGGCCTGTCCTTTCCACCTGCCAGCTGCGGAGCTGTGGGCGCGTCGCTCACCTCCCAATCTGTAAAGTGGAGAAGCCTAGTTCTTGGGGCTGTGGGGAGAATGAACTTGGATCATGAAAATGAAGAGCTTAACTGGACACCCCTCTGCCACACAGGGCACTAGCAAATGCTGGAGGCAAGGCTACCCCACCCCAGGAGCACCCGCCCCACCCGCCCCGCACTCACAGCCCGCGCCTCGCCAGGGGCAGCCCAGCCTGCCTGGGCCTCCATGTCTTGCAGCTTCTGGGTCTGCTTCAGCTGGTTGAGCGTGGGCTTCAGCTGCGCGGCCCCCACCGTCTTGCTCGTCCACTCGTCCACCAGCTTGTGCAGGTCGTCCGTGAAGGTACCCTTCTTGTTGTTGCTGTTGTTCACCTGCGCCTGGACGTGCAGGGCGGGCTGGGGGCCTGGCTCAGGGCCTGGGGCCAGGCTGCTGGTGGAGGACCCTGGGGAGTCACACACAGGCCAGGATTGGTGACGCCACACACGCGCCCAGGCCCCCAGTGGGCTGGCCGCATTCATTCTTACGTGACAGCTGAGACAATGGTCTCACTTGGGCCAGGCAGCACCTTGCTTCAAGAGGCGGTCGGATTAAGGGGCCTGGCTGCCCAGGGTCAGACATGGTGGGGCATTTCCATGGGCTGTGCCAGGTGGCCATCACCCACCTCAGAAGCCAGGCCAGGGGACAGGACTCTGCAGCAGCCGGCAGCCTCTGCTCAGCATCCACTCTGTGCCCACCGCTGCCCATCCCCAGACTCACGTGTGAGAGAGCTCAGGAAACTCCTGGCACAGCCAGACGCACTGGGCTTCCGAGTCATGGTGCCTAGAGTCAGGTTCCTCGGGCTCTCTCTGGCCTGTGCGTCCTCAGCCGTAACATGAGGACGCGGGGCGGTGGAGTACCGTGTGCAGAGCGCTCAGCACACACGGCGGGCTGGCCTGCAGGCAGCCCCCTGGCCCACGGGAAAATGCCTGCCAGGGCTGCCTGACTTGCATTCCCATGAATTTTAATGGTCTGGTTGTTTGGAATTCCAGACATAGAAATTGTCCTGACCAGCGCATTCGAGGAAGGTATTCATAAAGGGTACCCATGCCTGGGGCTGCCTGACGCGGCCCCACCAGCTCCTGCCATGGGCTGCGGCCAACGCCCTGCTGCAGGAGGGAGCTGGGAGCCGCTCTGCTGACCATTAGCACACCAGAGCACTTGGCTGCTTCATTCAAAGCGTTTTTTAAGGGACTAAAATGAGACTTTAAAAATTTTAAATCATACCCTTTCCATGCAACACATGTAATTTCTCGTTGGCAATTTTGAATAAGCCAATTCAAAAATTTTCTGCATAGATAAACAATCTAATGACCATCTCTTCAAACAAGCTGTCCCAAAATGTAGTGGACTTTAGTGGCTAGCAATGAAAAAGCACAGACACAGACAATTAAAAATTAGTGATGAGATTTGACACACATGGAGCTATTCCTACATGAAAAGTTCAGCCAGAAAAGAAAAAAAATATTTTTTCGAGAGAGAGAGAGATGAGAGAGAGAGAGAGGTGAGTGGCCCAAGGAGACTAATACCCACTCAGTCCTGGCATCTCTCCTCGTGGGGAGGCACTCATCTTTAGGACTTCAAGGAAATACGCATTCCTACGGTTTTGGAAAAGGAGCCAATTAATGATTGGCAATTTGCGGGTGTTCCGGGGAAAGATAAGCCCGTTAGATGTGAACTGGCGAGACCGCACAAACTCTAGGCGCCACGGAGACACACGGGGGAGCCGAGGACAGCGATCCCGCCAGGCAGAAGCGAAGCAGTGCCCGGCCGAGAGGCATGGAGCAGGCGCGGGGCAGGCACAGGGCAGGCCCACGCCCGCCCGGCCGCGGGAACCCTGATGTGCGCTAGCCACGAGAAAGCCCATGCGATGAGAGAGGACAAAGGGGGAAAAAACCCGGATAATTACTACTGCTGTGTTCTTTGCCTAGGCAGAGACGCTTCAGGGCAGACCCTGCAAGGGAAAAAGAAACGACACAAGACCACAGGGTTAGGCAGAACAGCACACACTGGGACACGCTACCACACTAAGCAAAAGTCGTCAGTGTGCAGGGAGGGGCAGACACAGGCAGCAGTTCAGAGAGAGGGCCGACCCGGCCAGGGGAAACGGGGCAGCCCCTGGAGAGAGGGTGCAGGCTCCCACGAGCTTCGCCGAGGGGGCAGAGGTGCCAGGGCCAAGCCCCTAAGCTTCAGGGAGAAGTGTTTGTCTCTAGAAGCATATTCTAAGAAAAGTAAAAGAGAAAGAAAAAAGAAAAAAAAAAAGAAAAAAGCAAAGCACACCGCTTGGCTTTCAAACATCAGGCTTCTGGGAGCCCCACTGATGGAGGCAGGACACCCTGCTGAGTCGGCCACAGGAGCTCTGGAATGGAGCTGGGCACAGCTGGGCTTGGCCGCCGAAGCCCATCGGAGGTTTTCCAAGTGCAAAAAGATACATTGTTTTGCAGGTTGGAGGCCAAGTCTGGATCTCAGATGGCTGCCTCAGATGAGGTCAGCGGCAAGTGTTGAGTAGGGGACTCGAGGGTTTCTATCTAGGGGCTGACCTCAATGTCTGGGGACACTACCGCCTCATTAACAAGTCAGTATCCACAAGGGGTAGGGCAAGGCCTCAGCCTGGAACATTTCTGGCCTCCTTCTAACTGGGACCGCCACTAAACCGACTGGTCCCAACTACCCAGAGGGCACCTGGTATACACTGAATGCAATGTCCTAGCCAGTCAGTGCCCAGCCTGGTGGGGACAAGGTCCCCAGGGCAGGCTGGGCCAGAAGGCGCGGCCATCCCTGCTTATCCTATAGGCAGGCAGAACTGGGACGGGCAAGCACAGGCTCAGACTTCCCCAAGGTCACTCGGCAAAGCCGCACTAGCACAGAGGCTCTGTCTACACTCCAGCCCACGGCCCCTTGCCAGGAGCACACTCCCTCTGCAGCAGGAACACGCTCCTCAGCGCTGTTCCCGGGAGACCTAAAAAGGAGCGACTCTGATCTTGCAAGGACTCAGAAAACCTGGCAACGTCTGCCTTCCTTCTCCAGAAGGGCTCATGCCTCCTGCCTCGGGGGACAGCGGTCAACTTGTCGTCCAGCTCCTTGGCCCAAGCTCGGCCTGAGTTGTGCATCCTGGACTTGGAAACCTAGCTCAACTATTTTTAGTCCATTCTGTCTGTTCCTGAGCTAGTGTGGGGAAAGGTGAGGTGGTGTTCTGTTGCAGACTTTACTGTTCAAATAAAAAGGAGGGAGCCCAGCGGAAGGGATCCAGACCAGTGGGCTCTGGGTGAGCAGCTCCGAAGGGCTGTTCCCTGGCTGCTCTGTTCTGAGGTGAAACCCTGCCAGGAACACAGAGCTGATATCCCCTCGGTGGCTCACTCAAGTTTACAGGGGAGGTATGGCTGGTCTTCTGTAGTGCAGGAGGGGCCCCTGAAGTCTGTGATGCAGGCTAGGCTGGGATCCAATATGTCGGGGCACTATGTGAGCACCAATTTCCCTGGCAGGCTTTGTGGGGGGCTGTGGCCCATGGTCCCATGTAGACAGTCCTAAGCCAGGTGCTTCAAAAAGCTGCTCTGTGCCTATCTGGCAGCTCTTGGTGTGGCTGGAACTCTACATTCAGTGCTAATTCCTGGCTGTTGCCATGCTGGGAAGAACACCACCAAACAGGCCGGCTGCCGGCTGGGAACCACCAGAGGGAGCCTGGACCTGCGATCAGAGCTGGGACTCACTCACTGCCCTGGGAACCTGGGGTCTGGAGTGTCTGGAGGACACGGCACCTGCTCAGAGCCAGAGAGCCACCCTGGCCCATGGAGCCCTCCACGGGCCCTTCCTAAACTTGGGCCCTTCCTAAACTTGGGCCCCTCCTAAACTTGGGCCCCAGTGACCAGTGTGCAGACGGCTCCTAGACCTCCAGACAAACTGATGGGTGCCAGTCTTTCAAGGCCATGCTGTCGGACGCCACTCACTGCAGACAACTGGGCTGGGGCAGAGACCTCCCCACACTCTGGACAGCCCTGTCTGTCCCTAGGTGGCTCCTTAGTCCACCTCTCCAGAGCCTCGGCCTCGATTGGGCCCTGCCCCTCACTTGCCCACCATGCAGATGGCACCCAAAGACGGTCTCCCTGTGGGGCTTCCATCCCCAGCCAGGCCCAAGAAGAGGCGGCGCCAAGGCCCTGGACTGCTCAGTGGTGCTGGGGCGGGGGCTTGGCAGCCTCATCCCAGCTGTTGGGGGATCCGCTGCTTTCTTCCCAGAATGTAAAAGTGGCAGCACACAGGACGACAGGAGGGCTGGCTCTTGGACTTGGCATCTCCTGCTTTTGTGCAGCCGACATCAGCTGAAGCCCCCCAGGCGCAAGTGGAGGATCCCTCCCCACTCCAGCCGTGGCACAAAAACAGCCTGCTCTTGGGTCAACGGCCCTGCCCTCTGGGTAGCCCGAGCACCTGCCCCATCCAGACCCTCAGCCTGTGGCCAAGAAGACATCTCAACCAAGAAGGATTCAAACTGAGGGTGTGTGCCTGGGACAGGGAGACTAAAAAGTGGTCAGCCCCTGAGCAATCCTCACATTCGCTTTTCACCTCACAGGGCTCAATACTGCCCAGGAGCCCACGGGACAGCTGGGGCAGCCCACCTCCCATCATGGGTGCCCTGGCGGCTTCACCTCAGTCCCCCACAACTTCCCGCGCACCCTCAGGTGGGTCAGCCCCCGCCATGGTCAGCACTGGCTCCCTTTTCTGGCACAGGAGAAAAATGGGCATCCAGGGACAAAACCCCTTTTAAGGTGTCTACGTATTGAACAACCATGTTCTTGAGCCAAAAACTGTCCACAAAGCATGCATTGGGAAGCAGGATCTGCCTTGGCTCTGCCCAGGGAGACCTGGGGCTGTTTTCATGTTGCCTTGAGCTAAATGACCCCACATTGCACTAGGCCCCGTTGCACACAGGCCTGCTCCACAGACAGCCCACAGTGGTACGCAGCACTGACCACCCTGGCTGCAGAGGTCAGGGCCTGGTGGGCGCAGTGCAGGGTGGGGGCCCTCCTCTCTGGATGCCCTCCACCCTGAGGCCTCCTGAACACCGCTGCAAAGAGCCTCGCTGAGCACGCACTCTCTCCCCACCGGGAGGGATGAAAGCATTCCACGGTGGGAGAAGGCCTAGAAGGCATCGTGCAGTGACACCGGAGGGTCCCTGAGCCAAACATGCTGCATCCAACAGCCAATGTGGAGAAAACCCAAAGAGATACCAGCGTGCAGAGAGAAAGGCCCACAGGGTGCCAGCACATGCCCGGTCAGGTGGGAAGATCCAGAAGGACCCCAGCTTCTGACAAGCAGAACCAACAGAACCACGACCAGAGGTGCCATCTCAGCATCTGCACCTGACCCTTCTCCCTGGCTCCAAGGCCAACATCCCTTAGAATGCACTGGGCCAGGTGCGGTGGCTCCCACCTGTAATCCCAGCACTTTGGGAGGCCAACGTGGGTGGATTGCTTGAGCCCAGGAGGTCTAGACCAGCCTAGCCAACATGGTGAGACCCTGTCTCTACTAAAAATACAAAAAAGTAGCTGGGTGTGGTGGTGCAGACCTGTGGTCCCAGCTACTTGGGAGGCTGAGGTGGGAAGATTGCTTGAGTCAGGGAAGCGGAGGTTGCAGTGAGCTGAGATCTTGCCACTGCACTCCAGTCTGGGTAATAGAGCCAGACTTTGTCTCAAAAAAAAAAAGGGAGACTGCTCTGGGGCACTGGGTCATGTGAGCTCCCCACAGCATCTGCTGACCACAAGGAGGCATCTGCAAGCTGGGTGAGAGGTCTATGCCAAGGGGCCCAGCTCACAGGGGTTCTAAGCAGGGCCTTGCACTCCCTAGGGGTCTGTCCACCTGCTGCTCCCAGCCTCCACTGCTTTATTCCCTGTCCTGCACCTTGAGTCAGCTCGGGCCCCTGGAGGTGCCTGCTGCACTGCCCTGCTCTATCCCTGGGCACAGCCACCTGGGCACCCGCAGCCCATCCTCTGGCCTGGCCTCAACCCACCCTGCCTGGGGCCGTTTCATCTTCTCTGACCTTCACAGAGGCCAGGATCCTTCTATATTTCAAAATTTAACACACTTTGTTTTCCTGTAACTGTTTCTCTTCCAGGAAGTGGGAGTGTCCCACACCAGGGCAGTGAGCTGAAAGCTCTCCCCAGGCTCTAGGGAGCAAAGCCTGGGCTGGCTGCGCCGGCTGACCCCCCCAACCGCACCTTGGCATCCACCCTGCTCCTCCTCTACTTGCAGCACGACCCCCGACCCCTCGGCGTCTTCCATGCACTGACCTCAGCATCTTCCTAGTCCATCTGCTCACACTACCCCTGCCTGCATCCCTCCCTCCCGGCCTCCAAGCCCGGCGCAATCCCACAGCTTCCGCCCAAGTCCTCAGCCTCTCAGCGCTCACAGGGCTGCCCCCACCCCTGCAGTCTTTCCCCTGGAGGTGCTTGGTCTCCTCACAGACCCCACAGCTCTCCCTTCTCTTTTGGGCTGCCCTGGGGGTTTACCCATGAGCAGCAGATGTGCCAGGGGATGGCTCAACAAGAAGTCCAGCCTCCACAGCCCAGGGGCACAGAGACAGGAGGGGCCAGTCCCAGCCACATCCCAGTAGAGTGGCAGAGACTTCGGAGGCCTGGAGCTGATCCAGACAGGGCTTGAGAGGCGACCAGGGCAGAGGCCCACCTGGGCTCTCCCCGGCCAGCAACTTCAGAGTGTGGGGGAACTGGGGGAGACATTATGGCCCAAAAAGACTAAGACTAAGACTTGCCTGATGGGGGCTAAGCCGTGAAAACAAGCAATACCACAAAACACAGCATGGGGGTGGAAGTGGGGCCTGGGTAGGCGCCATACCTGACACCAACACCCTGCACTGAGTCTCCCAGGTGCCCTCACCCCCAGTGACAGCCCCAGATCGAGCCGCACATGCAGGAGCCGGAAGAGGAGCAGCAAGTGAGGCACAAGGCCAGCAGGGCCGGGAATCGGCTGCGGAGAAGGAACCACAGCCAGCTGCCGTAAGAGGACCCAGAGACGCAGGGATGGGGGGGAAGGCGCCCACTCCTCCCCAGATTCAACTCAGCAACTCACCAGACACCAGGCCACCCAGACCCCCAGACCAACAGCCCAGATGACATGGTGGCCGAAACAGGGCAGCCTGTTAAACAGGCGAACGGGAAGCCCTGGGAAGGCCCTGGCATTTCTACATGGCCCTTGTGTCCTCGACTTGCCTGCCCGGAGAATGATGACCCACGTGGACCTCTGATGGGGTGGGTGGATGGCAGTGGACGCCTCCCACAGGCATGGCCTCTGGCTCCCAACAAGCACAATGTATCTTTATTGTACAAGCAAAAAGTCACGTGCCCCAAACCAGCATATCCAATCCAATTGTTTAAAAAGCTTAATTTTCCTGTTAAAAAGACAAAAGCCTAAAAATCTCACAGCTTTTGGTTCACTGGCCGATCGTCCTGAGGGTTAAAAACAAACTGCGTGCTGTGGGATGGCCCCAAGCAGGCAGAGCCTTCCCTGGAGATGGAGTTCCTGGGCACTAACTGTGTTCCAGGGGATCTGAGCAAGGCTGGGACTGGGTTTTGGCTTAGTAGCAATTGGAGGAACTGCATCATTGACTTCATCCCTGCGGTCACGGGAGGTCACAGGAAAATACAGCAACTAAAGTGCTCCCACTGGCTGGAGGAGGAGGAGCCGGCCAAGCAGGATGCATGCTCCAAAGAAGAGCTGCCCAGGTGGCCATCACTCTCCTATTTGGGGTTGGAGACAGCAGTGGGTGAGGAGCAATGACAAAGGGGACCAGACCTGCCCTTCCAGTGGGGAGGGGCTGGGGAGGCCCGAACTGGAGCACGTTCTCTCAGCATTTCCACATGCAGGGCACAGGGCGGTGGGTGTGCAGGGTACTGGGTGCTGGGATTTGGCCCTGGTACAGAAACCACGCCCTCCAGTGACCTTTAGAACCGTATAGGCTCGCTATGTGCATGTCTTCACAGTCCAGACACGCGTGACACACATTGTGCATCTGGAGGAGGTTGGGGTTGTCTTTTTGTTGTCGCTGGAACTGGGGACAGCAGACATGTATATTTGCCACAATTGCAACAGAAAAAAAAACTACATCCAACATAAAAAAAAAAATTAAATAAATGAGGTGACGAAAAGAATGCAAAGGGCTCCAGTCCTTCTGGGCAGAGGTGCCCGGGGCGGAAGGCAGGCCAGCCGCTGCACATGCTTTCCGTGCCCAGGCACCAGCCATGAGCATGCACACACGCTGTGTGGGGCTGGGGGGTAGGCGCTGGCGGCCGCCGCTCCAGGGGACCGGCTCATGGGGTTCCACTTTGATATTAAATAGGTGACTTTGATTGGGTGGGGGAGGCATCCTATGAAATGTATGAAAGGTAATGAAGACAGGGAGGGGGTGGGGGGAGAAAACCAAGGGCCAGGAGGTGATAAAATACAAAAGAACAAATACAGACAGATGGACACAGATACGGGTCCACTGAGGAATCGAGCACGAGGTTTGCTACTAGACTTATAGGTCACTCTCTCAGACGTTGGGTGGTAAACCGTCCAGCCTGCAAATGAATATAAAGGGAAGAAAACAAAGAGACACTCATCAAGTACAGGTTGCTGCGATTCCTCCTCCACACCAACAGCCACACCAGCCTCGTCACTTAACATCCACGGCTCCATCTAGCCCAGCCCGGAGCACCAAAGCCACTGACCATGTAATGGGAAGGAGGCAGCGGGAGAGCAGAAGAGAAGCAGCCCGGAGAGGGGCGGGCAGGGTGGGGTGGGCGGGGCGGGGCGGCTTCATGGTCACCATGATTTCTCTGGACAGAGATGGTGAGGACAGGAGAGCACCTTATTGAGCAGCTGCTGCTGTCCACGCAGCGTTGACGAGAGAATTTCCTCCTCAAGGCCAAACTCCCAGCTCGAAAGCTGTGCCCTCGTCCCCCCAGCCGTCCCTCTGGACTTTGGAAGGACCCGGTGTTTAGCACCATCTGGCTCCGCTGTGGGGGTGGGGGTGGGGCAGCCAGTGCCTGGGAACTGGCGCCGGAGCACACAGCCGGATGCCAGGTCCCCTGCCCTCCCCAGTCCTAGCCACTTCCCCAAGGTCCACTCTAGCAAAGCATCACCTCCCCCTGAGCTGCTTACAAGCAAGACTTGGTGGTGGATGGGACAATTCCATTCCTTTCATCCAAAGACTACGCCTTTTTTTTTATCCTTTTTAAAAGAAGCCTCTTAACAGCCTTTGCCACAGCTTGCAACCCCTCTACACAACACGGGCGTGCTCCTGGGGACACCACTGAGGCCCTACATGGCTAGCACATGCTCGGAGACAGGCAAGCTGGAAATCACCTTGGCCACGCGCTCCGCCTCCATCACTGGCTAAGCCGGAGCAGATGTCCGAAGACAGGGAGGCCCGGACGGAGCAGGGCTGCTGGGTCTGCACTGCCTTCCCACTCAGGCCCGTGCTGTCTGCAGTGAGCCCCACACTGGCTTGGGCAGGGTCCTTAGCGGGAGGGCCTCTGCTGGAGTCAGCCAAGTGACCTGGGCGGGGGGAGAAGAGGCGACAGGCACGATGAGGCGCCGCCGGGTCGGGGCCGTGTGGATTGAGTCTGTTCTGCCTGCTCATTGCTGGGTGACCTTGGGGAAGCTCACGTCTCCTGCAGACCACAGGCACATGGCCACATCTCCCACAGAGGAGTGATGGGGAAGAGCAAAGAAAGTGCCCAGTCTCTACCAGCCCCCACTGCCATGCTGGACTTGCGTTGAGCAAATATAGTGACAGAAGACACACCCAGGCACACAGTGGCCTGTGTACTTCTCATCTCAGTCTTCCCTTAGCTCTGGGAACTGTCTCTGAATTCGTGTAATGGGTATAATTCATGGCTGTGTGCCCTGAAGGTTGTGGGCTTATAGTGAGCTTACGGTGGCTTGCCTGGCATGCTTGGGGACTTGGGCTCACAGGGGCTCCAGCCCAGACTGCCAGGGCTCTCCACCAGCAAGCAGGCTGCAGTGCTGCTCAGGAGGCCTCAGGAAGCCCTGACATGCAGGGACGTGGGCTGGTGGCTGCCTGGGGCCAGGCCAGTGCCACTCAATGACTAGGTGTCACCTTTAACAAGACTGGGAGATCATCACCATCCTCCCGTCCTCCCCCAGCCCCTAACGACAGTTGCTCGGCTGGCACACACCCAAGAAATGGGTCAAAGGAAGCAGCCACCATCCGTCCACGCAGTGCCCTGCAGAGGAGCAGGTGAGGGAGGGCAGCCTTCCCTGGCACAGCCCACAGCCTAGGGTCTCAGGCCCAACGCTGAGCAGCCCCTGCCCACTCACGGGCCTTGCCTCTCTGCATGAGGACAGAGGACCAGGGCTGCCTTCATGCTGCAATGACTCCCCTGCTCCAGGGAAAGGAGATTCAGTAAGGAGACAACCCCGAGTGGTCTTCCAGGTCTGAGGGTGTCACACCTGCACGGAGCCTACCTCCCAGGCTCACTCAGGGGTCCCCAGGCCCGCTCCCATCCCAGCCCTGCACCTGGAGGCCGACCTGTGCTGGAGGCCACGACCTTGAGCTGCCGCACCAGGGGATTTAGCAGCTTGCCCGCCTTCAGCTTGTTCTTGCTGGTTTTTCTCCGGCGGCCAGTTGGGGGTGCCGTGTGGAAGAAGCCCACGTTGGGGGGCAGTGGCTTGCCCAGGCGGCGGTACAGAGCTTCGATCTCCTGCTTCTGCTGGCTCTGCAGCTCCGAGATCTCCTTCAGGTGCCTGCAGGAGGGGACAGGAGGGAGCGCCAATGGGCTTCCTCGGTGTTTCCAACACCGCCAGCCCCTCCAGGAGGGAGGCGGCATGGGAGAACATGGGATGAAGGGTGGGCACCCTGCCTGTGCCTTGGCCTGGGCCACTCAAAGCGGCACACAGGGGCTGTAAAATGACACTGTTTGTTCATATCTAAACGGGAGGTGCCAAGGTGGTGGGCCTCTGGCATCGACGTGCCCAACAGCACGGGCCAGGCTAAGAAGCCTCAAACTTCCAAATACCCAGACTCGGAATGCTTACATTGATACTTGCAATGAAAGTCCCAAACATGAACACAGGTGAGGGGAAATCAGCAGGTGCCAGGCACTGGAGACTGCCTCCATTTATCAGGCAAATGTGTGTTATTTCCTCCACAGGGGAAACGGAGAGTGGAAGGCAGCTCAGACCAATGCAACACGCCATGAAGAAGTCAGCGAGACGCTCACTGACTTCCAGAGGCCATGCCACACCATATGTGAGCCCATTGCAACAGGTCCCACATCACCCCGCAGGTGAAATGCAGGTGGCTCATTGACCATGGGCAAGGGCAGAGTCTAGAACTGCCGAGGCAAGAGGAGGATGCCGAGGGGAGAATGCAAAGGGGAGGATGCGGAGGGGTGGATGCAGAGGGGAGAATGTGGAGGGAAGGATGGGAAGGGGAGGATGGGGAGGGGATGACGCAGAGGGGAGGACGCCGAGGGGAGGACACCAAGGGGAGGAAGCCAAGAGGAGGATGCTGAGAAGAGGATGTGGAGGGGAAGATGCGGAGGGGAGGAAGGTGAAAGGAGGATGCTGAGGGGTGGATGGGGAGGGGAGGATGCAGAGGGGAGGAAGCCAAGGGGAGGAGGCCGAGGGGATGCAGAGGGGAGGAAACAGAGGGGAAGAAGGTCGAGGGAGGTAGAATGGGGAGGGGAGTAGGCTGAAGGGAGGATGCGGAGGGGAGGGTGCGGAGGGGAGGAAGGTGGGGGAAGGATGGAGGGGGAGGAAGATGAGGGGAGAATGGAGAGGGGAGAAAGGTGAGGGAAGGATGGAGGGGGAGGAAGGTGAGGTGAGGATGGAGAGGGAATGATGGAGAAAGGAGGATGAAGGGGGAAGAAGGTAAGGGGAGGATGGAGAGGGGAGCATGGAGAGGGGAGGAAGGTGAGGGGAGGAGGCCAAGGGGAGGAAGGTGAGGGGAGGATGGAGGGGGAGGAAGGTGAGGGGAGGATGGAGAGGGGAGGATGAAGGGGAGGAAGATGAGGGGAAGATGGATAAGGGAGGATGGAGTGGGAGGAAGATGAAGGGAGGAAGTTGAGAGTAGGATGGAGGGGGAGGATGGAGGGGTAGGTAGGTGAGCAGAGGATGGAGAGGGGAGGAAGATGAGGGGAGGATGGAGAGGAGAGGAAGATGAGGGGAGGATGGAGGGGGAGGAAGGTGAGAGAAGGATGGAGGGGGAGGAAGGTGAGAGAAGGATGGAGGGGGAGGAAGGTGAGGGGAGGATGGTGAGGGGAGGGTGGTGAGGGGAGGATACGGAGGGGAGGAAGGTGGGAGAATGAAGAGGGGAGGAAGGTGAGGGGAGGATGGTGAGGGGAGGATGGTTAAGGGAGGGTGGTGAGGGGAGGAAGGAGAGGGGAAGATGGAGAGGGGAGGAACGTGAGGGGAGGATGGAGAGAGGAGGAAAGTGAGTTGAGGATGGAGAGGGGAGGAAAGTGAGGGGAAGCTGGAGAGACAAGGAAGGTGAAGGGAGGATGGAGAGGGGAGGATAGAGAGGGGAGGAAGGTGGGGGAGGAAGGTGAGGGGAGGATGGTGACGGGAGGATGGAGAGGAGAGGATGGGGAGGGGAGGGGAGGAGCTGGGCCTCCCTGTTGCATCACAGTGCTCTGAGCTTCTGCAAGGCCCAAGGCCACCCCAGGGGCCCTGCCTGGAGGCCTGTAACCCCTTGCCTTCACCCCAAGTGCCCCTCGTCTTCCTTTGACGGCAAGGAAAACAGGTAGTTTTCAAGGTTGGAAATGAAGAAGCAAGTTCTGATTTTACTCCTGAATTTCAACACCTGCCACATAGGCTTTTTGTTTTTTTGTAATGACTTCCTCTAACTACTAAACAAGATAAATAAATAAAAATAAAACTCTGAATGGCTTTCTCCCTACAAACACCAGAGAGACACAGCATCAGATGATCTTGTGGAAGGGAGTACTATTTCAAGAGAGTGCTGACTGCCCCAGCGTTGGGGAGCGGCTGCGTGGGCAGGGGAGCGTCTTATCCAGGCTGGAGCTTATCCAGGTTGGAACTCTGCTCCGAGGCCGCACCCACATGGTCCAGCTCCCGCGGTCCCAGACTGCAATGTGGCTCCCACACAGGGGGTGCCCTGGACCACTCCAAGCTGCCCCTGGGCTGCTCACCACAGAGCCCCGCGGCCTGGGACATCTGAAAGCACAGGCTGGGCTCAGCACAGGGCTCCTGGAGCCCTAGGAAACCCCAACGCTCATGGCAGAAACGCTGCAATGAGGCACAGGCACCTCGGTATTCAGAGGGTTCAAATGAAAGCAAGGTTGGGGAGCTGCTGGCTACTGTCTATCAGATGCCAAGTCACCTCAATTCCCAGTTGAGGCTGAAAATCTTCCCCACCCTTTCCTAAATGGTCCCCACTTCCCTCTGGACTCCACGGCCCTCCCAGCATCCACTTCCTGTTCTTAGGATCCTGGAAGTCTCTCCTTTGAGGTGCTTCTGGTCCTCTCCCTGCCCTTTCCCTAGACCCCACCTGCCCCTGGCTCCCAACCACTTCTGCCATTTCTAGTCCCCACCCCATTATCTCTACCCTCTGTCTCTGGCTCCTGGCCCGTCACCCAGGCTCTCAGAGCCTATAGCAGCTCCTCTCCCCAGTGTTCTCACATCCACACCTTCCTGACCCCTACAAGCTTCTCTTCGTAGCAGCCACAGCTGGGGTGTGGCTTGGCAACATCTCAGCTCCCCTTTGTGCCTGCTGACCCTGACCACTGGCTCCCCAGGATAACATTCCTGCTGAGCAAATGTGCCCAGGATCTGCTGCCCTCTATCCCAAAAGGTTCTAGGTCATACCCACCTTGGGCTCCATCCACTCTCTGGCCTCCACCAAGGATCTGTTGGGCCATGTGGCCAGTGGGGGCCACCTTCCTGGAGGCCTCTAAGACCAGCAGTGATTCCACCCATCCCTGCCTTCCTGCCTCTCCCAGCAGCTCCAGTTCCCTCCTCAGTTCTCCACGAACACAGAGACACTCACTATATCCTCAATGTATGGCACTGACCACCCCGCCAGCCTGGGCAGACACTCTCTTAGCCTCTGTGCATACGCTGTGCAGAGAGGGCTCGCAGGAGAGAAAGGAGATGTGCATGGCTCTTCCCACATAAGCCTGTGATTTCCAACAGGACATGACTTACAAACGTGCCTTCAGGCACTGGTGAATTTGGTATTAGCCCTCCCATCCCGAAGGACATCCCAGTAACCCCCCAGCCGCAGCAGGACAGAATAAATATTTGCTGGATGAGGGAAAGAGACATGGAGAAAGAGAGAGGAAGAGAAAGAAGGAGGGCGGGAGAGAGAGAGACAGAGACAGAGACAAAGAAAGGAGAGACAGATAGGAAGAGAGAGTGTGGCAAAAACAGAGTGGTGGGAAGCGAGACAGGGAGAGAAGGAATGAAAGGGGAGAGAGAGAGAGAAGGAGAAAGGAAGAAAGAGGGAAGGAGACAGATGAGAGGCAGACAGGGTGAGGAAGACACATGCCTCAGTGATCCCCCAAGACATACCCCCAAGGGCAGCAGGAGGAGGCATGGCACCCAGAGAAGCCAGAAGCCAGGCAGACAGCAGGGTGGGGGCCGGCCCAGCCCGGAGGACTCTGAGTGGGAGATTGTCTACTCAAAATCACAGGGATGCTGGGCCTGGTGGCTCACACCTGAAATCTCAGAACTTTGGGAGGCCAAGGCGGGTGGATCACTTCAGGTCAGGAGTTTGAGACCAGCCTGGCCAACATGGTGAAACCCCGTCTCTACTAAAAACAGAAAAATCAACCGGGCGTGGTGGCAGGCACCTGTAGTCCCAGCTACTCGGGAGGCTGAGGGAGGA
Source organism: Pan paniscus (assembly GCF_029289425.2). NCBI lineage: Eukaryota > Metazoa > Chordata > Mammalia > Primates > Hominidae > Pan > Pan paniscus. The sequence continues at coordinate 46,133,832 of NC_073260.2, forward strand.
GAATCGCTTGAACCCGGGAGGTGGAGGTTGCAGCGAGTGAAGATTGCACCACTGCACTCCAGCCTGGGTGACAGAGCAAGACTGTCTCAAAAAAAAAAAAAAAAAAAGCCTTCATCACTCCCCTGTCTCTGCTTGGCAGCTCCAAGTGGGCGCTGCTTGGCCAGGACTTCAGCCCCGGCACCAGGGTTCCCTCACAACTGGGAAGTGGTGCCATGGCCCGGGGGCAGGGGCAACACTTCCTGCCCGCAGGACCTACTTCTCCCGCAGACTCTGCAGCTCCTTCTTTATGTCAGCATCCTCGAGCTCCGAATCATTGTCGCTGCTGATGTAGGATGACTGGGAATGGAAGGAGGTCACGCTGATCGTGGGGACCTTCATGCCCACCCTGCTGGGTGTCTCGGGGCCCAACGAGCCGGCCCGAGAAGGCCTCTGCAGGAAGGCGGTGGCCTTCTTCACGAAGTCGCCAGCCACGCTGCCACTCACGGGCAGGGATGCCTGCTTCTGCACCGGGGGTCTCGCCCGAGGGCCCTCGTCCCCAGAGTCGCTGGACACGGGCTCGCCCACGCCGACCTCGATGGAGGAGGCCGTCTGCGCCCGCCGCACTGCCAGCTTCACGTCGGGGCTGGAGGGGGCCTCGTCCAGGTAGACGTCGGGTGGGGCAGAGTATCTCAGGCTGTGGGGGGAGGCCAGGGTCCACTCGTCCTGAGTGCTGACCACCGAGAAACGGCCCACAGTCTTGGCTGGTGAGCTGACATCCTGCTGCTCTGGACGTTTCCAAGGGGACCCCGAAGCTCGAGCGCCAAGTGTCTGGGGGTGGCTAGCCTGGCCCCCCACTGTGGAAATGCCCATGTCACTTGGCGGGGGCTCTGCTGAGCTTTCTCCAGCGACTCCACCGTCCCTGTCTGTGGGCTCCACACGTGCAGGTCTCACAAAAGCAGGTACATCCTTGGGAAACAAGCGGAGATGAAGAGGTTTCATGTGAACATCAGCACAGAGCAAACCCTGCCAACCAGCCAGGGGGTCGTCAAGTCGCCCTTACCTGGGGGACGCTGGGGACCACATGGGAGTCTGAGGCCACCTGCCTTCCATCTCTGTCATAGCCCAGCATACTCCTGGGAGACGACTCTGCTATGGGATCAGAAACGTTACTGGGGCTGAAGGAGGAGGAAGAGGCAGAGATGGCTCACAGCTGACCCGAAGCAGCCCAAAGTGATCCCATGGGAGTGCCTCCAGACAGGCAGGACAATGGAAGTGGGTACTGGGAGGAGCCAGCTGTGTGTGCTCACAGCAGTTTTGGAAACTAAAAATACTCCATGATGTCTTGGCCCCACGGCATTCTATGACAGATGCCCAATAAACCCGGGCAAGAGAAGAGGCGTCAGCCCCGGGCAACCTCATGCAGCCAGGCCTTCTCTGTGCACCTGAAGGCCAGCACCCTGTCTCATCCCATCGTCTGATGTGAGAGGGTCCCACAGCGCAGATCAATGGGGCTGGGTTCCAGCCCTGCTCCCACGGTGTCTCAAAAACTGTCACCCACTGCATCTGCAGCTATTCCGGTGCTCTCCATCTAGGGAGCTCTTTCTGACCAGCTTTTCCCAGGGTTGCCGTAAAGAGGCAACCAGAAAAGCCAAGCAAGCTGACATGGGGGCCTCGCCTGAGCTGAGACCCTCATGTGACAAAAGAAACTCGTGGGTAGGCCAGGGCATGAGCCAGACCTATGCGCCGTGGGGAAGGTGGCAGCAGCGGATGGAGCCTCTGGGGAGGTTGGGGCCGCCCGCACATGTACACGTGTCTCCTTTGCACACCCCATGTGGAAACTCACAAGGGAACAACACCCAAATCAGATTCCTAAGGAGCCCCAATCCAGTCCTTGTCACGTGTCCCCAAGCCGTATGCAACACCTGACTCCCCTCCTCATATCCCCATGCCCACCTCCAGGGCTAGGAGGTTCACTGTCAATCGCACTCTCTCTACTTCTAAATGGCTCCAACCTCCAGGAAAGGTCACTTTTGCCAAACTAGAATCTGTCTCCTTGGAGCTTCCCCCATGAGTTCCACACTCTGGAAAGAGTATGGACTTGGAGTACGAGTTATATCATTTGCAAGTTACTGAAGCTCAGTTTGCTCATCTGCCAAAGGGGCCCATGGGACGGACACATCTCAGAGCACAAAGTCAGAGTCCGTGGAGCGCCACAGGCAGCCCAGCGTGATCAGGGCTGGCACTCCAACACAACCTCTCATTTCCACCCTTTTGCGAAGACGCTCTTGCTTCTGCCCCGTCCCTCATCTTCCTCAGGCTAAACATCACCAGTTCCCTGCGTGCACAGCTTCTGACCCCAGAGCCAGCTGCCCCGACCCCTCTTAAAGTCTGGCGTCTAGAAATAAATGTGGCCTGGGACTACGGGGTCCCGCCTGCGGCTGATGTGCGCTGAGGTTTCCGTTAGGAGGCTCGGGGGAGTCCTGATTCATAGTGTGCCCATCCCCCAAGAAATCCTGGGCTGAGAAGGAACCTCAGACCCCACAAGATCAGTCCGGCTCCCTTAGAAGGGACACTGAGGCATGCAGATAATGAAATGAGAAGCAAAGCAAAGGCGTTTCCACAGAGACACACTGGCAGCCAAGAGCCACAAGGGAAAGCCCCACGGCAGGTCTTCAGGGATTGCCCTGGCACCTGGCGCTCCCAGCAGTCACAGCGCCCCCCCACCGCACTGCTCTGCTATAGCTGAAGTAAGGCTGGGTTTTTGTGGGCATCTTGTAACCTTGCTGAAGAAAAGCAAGGGCTGGGGTGGGTCCACCGGAACGTGTGCAGACCCTCAGCCACTGGAGAGTCCAGGAGCTGTGATGTGTCCCTGCAACATCACAGCACCCACCAACTGGGGCTTTATCCATTTCCCCAGAGGACTTCATCTCTCTAGAGTGTTAGCATGTGGCTCCTTCTAGAACTCAGTAGGTTTTAATTAAGTCAGGGGCATCCAGTCTTTTGGCTTCCCTGGACCACATTGGAAGATGAATTGTCTTGGGTCACACATGAGATACACTAACAATAACTGATGAGCTTTAAAAAATTGAAAAAAAAAAAAAAAAAGCTCATAAGAAGCTTACCAATTTGTGCTGGGCCCATTCAAAGCCATCTTGGGCCACATGCAGCTCATGGGCCAGAGGTTGGACAAGCTTGAATTAAATCATGACAGGCTCCTGCTGTGTCTGGGCCCTACCCTAGATGCTAAAGGATCCCTTACAGATAAAAGGATCTTTAAGAAATGCTTTTATGCCTTAACAGATGAAAGACGAGGGTGCGGATGCAGAAGGTTCTGGGGCAAGGAAGCCAGGCAGCACCTTGTGAACGCAGGGTTCAGCAGGAAGCTGTTACCTGTCATTGACGAAGACGTGCCCTGCTCCATCACGGCCCCTCGAGTGGGGGCCAGTTCTGACTTCTCCATCTGGAGAAAGAAACACAAAAAGAGAAGAGCCGTGAGACTCACATGTCAGCATCTCAACAGCTGTATCTGCAAATCCACTCCCCTCTTCTCAAGCTGCCCCTGGGCTGCCCCAGCCCCTCTGTGTGCATGGATGGGGCTGAGTCACCTGACGCTGCACAAGCATGACCCCAAACAGGGGCCACTTGTTGCAAAACATGCATGGGTGAGTCAGACACACGTAGGTGGGTCACCAAGAGAGGGACGGGCCCTGAGGGAGGGCGGCTCTGCATAGCCAAGATGCCTGCCCACCCCCGGGCCTGCGCCCGGGCTCCGGCCCCTGACCCTGACCCAGGGCGGTGTCTCTGGGACAAGGCAGCTACTCACCAAGGGCTGGGGCAGCTGGGCACGCCCTGAGACCGCCTCCTTAGGCACTGGGGGCAGGGCCAGGTCCCCCCCGCAGACCTCTGAGCGGGGCTGGTCCCCTCTCAGGGGCTCCAGGGTGAAGTCTCTGTCGCCCACCTCCACAGGGGTCCCAGCTGAGGCTGAGGAGGTGGGCACGTGCTCCTGGTAGAGCAGAGTCCGCAGCTTCTCGTCCAGGCTCTTGATGGTGCTGTCCACAAAGCCCACCCTGGGGGGCGGCCCTTCCCCATCCGACTCCAGGGCTGAGGGTGGCTGTGGGGGGACGGTGGGCCCCAGGGGTGGGCTTGGGAGCTGGGAGGTGGCCAGGCTGACAGCCCCCACTGCGGCAGGAAGCAGGGGAGCAGGCTGACCCAAGGCGGGCTGTGGGGTCCCGCTGTGGGGGCTGGGCTCAGGCGCAGGAGGTGGCAGGGGCTCCCTTGGGGCACTGGCGTCCCTGGTTGAGGCAGCCTCTGGAGCTGGAGTGCAAGGTGCTAGGCCCACCACGAGGGGCTGCACAGCAAGCGGGGCCTCGTGAGTCTCCGCTAGTGGCTGAGACGTCTCGAGCTCACTGGTCAGCCCCTGAGGTGTCCCTGGACCCCCTGCCTGGATGGCAGTTCCTGACGCTGGCTCTGGCATGGTGCTGGTGGCTGGAGCTGCTCCATCTTGGGGCAGAGCAGTCACAGGAGGGGAGGAGGGGGCCAAAGGGGCTGGGGGTGCCCCAGGAGGGTTGCTGGGGCCCGCCTGGCTCAGGAGCTGCTGACCGGCTAGAAAGCCGGGTTGTTCCTTCGAGGACAGCTGGTCTTTATAGGGTGCTGAATCTAGAAGAAATGGGGAAAACGCCTTTGTACCAGGGTACTCCAGTCCTATCTACCTGTTTCTTCCTTGGCTAAAAAGATGCCTTACACGGCCTGGCCATGGCCCCAGCATGCTGGTCTTCTCTGTTTCCTGACACGCCAGGCTCCTGCCTGCCTGCAGCTTAGCCCAGCCTTGGCTGCTGCTTCCTGTAACACCTCCCACAGGTCTCTGAGCCACCAGCTTCGCAACTCCAGGTCCCTGTTCCCATAGTGTCCCTTGTGGCTGAACCAGCACCACCCTTCCTTCTGTGTCTTCTGTAGCGTGTGACCATCAGCTGTGGCTGTTGCCTGTCTGTCATCTGTCTGTCCACACCCTCACCCGCACGGACAGCTCCAGAAAGATACGGCTCTTGTCTATCTTGCACTGGACAAAAGTTATTCAATGAAATTTCAAAATTAAAGAGTTTAAGTAGTGAGCTGTACACACTTCCATGCCCAGGAGTGAGCAGGAGCCTGAAGCCTTCAGACCCCCAGTCTTTGGTATGGTCAGAAGCGCAGCCAGGGCTGGTCAGTGACCTTGTGGGAGGAATCCAGAACCCCAGCAGTATAACCAAGTCTCACAGTGCCTTGTGCAGGAGCTCATGGAGCCTCCACCAGGCTCACAGGGACTGTGGGCATCTGAGAGGTGGCAGGACAGTGTTTCTCAAACTTGGCCTTGGAGCCCAGTTTTCCTTACTTGAAAATGCAACCCGACCTTTTTTTTTTTTTTTTGGAGATGGTCTGGCTCTGTCACCCAGGCTGGAGTGCAGTGGTGCAATCTCGCCTCACTGCAACCTCTGCCTCCCGGGCTCAAGCAATCCTCCCACCTCAGCCTTCCTTGTAGCTCGGACCACAGCTGGATAATTATTGTATTTTTCGTATGAGACTGGGTTTCACCATGTTGCCCAGGCTGGTCTTGAACTCCTGGGCTCAAGCAATCCGCTGGCCTCGGCCTCCCAAAGTGTTGGGATGACAGGTGTGAGCCCCCACGCCCAGCCCACTTTGTCTTTTTAAAAAACACAAAGAAAATGAACACAAAAAAGAAAACTGTTCAAAAAATAAAAGGTGAGAATGGGGAGATTAATAGGACCCTGATGCCCTCCCTCGTGCCCCCAGACTCCCTTGGTCCCCATCCCCTGCCCGGCCCAACAAAGGTAAACTAATTTGACCAACATTTCCTCCACTGCTCTTCTTTCCGGCCTTACTGTTCGTCTGTCTAAACATGACGGTTGTGCTGCACGTTCTATCAATGGAATGGTACTCTATTCTGTGGTGCCTGGCCTCTCTCACCGTGTTTGTGAGATGTGTCCTTGTTATTGTTTGCACAACTGCACCATGATGCACGCATCCGTTCTGTGTTGGTACTCGCTGGGCTGTGGCTGGGTGGGACCACGACTAACACTGAGGCACAGTGTGTGCAGGCCCGTGTCCTGCCAGGCACACGCCACTGGGGAGCTGCTGGTCACTGGTCCCCTTTAGCTTTATGTAAGGGTGCCAAGCTGCTTCCCCAAGCAGGAGCCAATGCCCCCACCATCGGCAGCCTCTGAGCACCCCTAGGGCTGTGTGATGGCATCTTATTGTGGCTCTTTATTGTTTTTTAATTATGGAAAAAACATTTAAGATGAGATCTGCTGTCTTAACACATTTTTAAAAGCATGATACTCTATTGTTAACTATAGGCACTATGTTGTGTGGCAAAGCTCTAGAGCTTACTCAGCTTATATAACTGAAACTTTATGCCCTCCATGGTAACTCCGTTTCCCTCTCCCTCCAGCCGCTGGCAACTTCCATTCTGCTCTCTGCTTTGACTGTTTTTGACTTTGACTGTTTTAGATACTGCATATGAGAGGAATGAATCGTGTAGTCTTTCTGTGCCTGGCTTATTTCATATAGCATAATGTCCTGTAGGTTCATCCATGTCGTCGCAAATGGTAGTTTCCTTGTTTTTGTGGTTAAATAGTACTCCACTGTGCAAACATATCACATTTTCTTTATCCATTCATCTGTGAAGACACTTAGGTTGTTTCCATATCTTGGCTATTGTGAATAACGCTGCAATGAACACAGGAGAGCAGGTATTTCTTCCAAACCTTGTTTTCAATTATCTTGAATATATACCCAGCAGTGGGATTGCTGGATCATATGGTAGTTCTATTTTAATTTTTTGAGGAAGGTCCACATTGTTTTCCATAATGGTTGTAGTAATTTACACTCACACCACACTGCACAAAGGTCCCCTCTCTCCACAACCTGGCCAATACTTGCAGTCCTTTGTTTTTGAGAGCAGTGATCTTAACAGGTGTGAGGTGATAGCTCAGTGTGGTTTTGATTTGCATTTCCCTGATAATACTTAATTCAATTGAGTACCTTCTCCGGTGTTCACTGGCCATCTGGGTATCTTCTTTTAGGACACACCTGTTCAAGTCTCTTGCCTGCTTTTCTACAGAGCTGTCATTCTTTTCTTTTTAATTTGTGGTTCTTCATGATGCTGGGTAGAGAACTGTCTGGGGGCTATCTGTACTACAGAATCTCTCACTCCGTGACTCGCCTATGTGCTCGATTAGTGGTGTCTTTTGATAAACAATAGTTTTTGATTTTAATACAGTCAAATTTAACCAATTTTTAGCCAGTCTTTCCATTTGCATATTTTGTTGAACTTTTAACGTATGTGTTCTACGTGGGGGCCATAATGATACTGCCTCTTATTACTTCTAGGAACTTTACTGTTTTCCCTTTTACATTGAGATTCACAAGCCACTTGTTACTGAGTTTTGTGTGTGGTATGAGGATCATCTCCCTGTGTGGACAGCCTACTATCCCAACTCTTTCTGTTGAGAAGACCACCCGGTCTCCACTGTTTGACAATCGGACCTTTCTTGTCAACCACGTGTCCAAAGATGTGGGCCTGCTTCTGAGCTGGCTTGACTCCATTGCTCAATTTCTCTACCCTTGTTCTAGGACCAGATTGTCTCTGTGACTCCAGGTTTATATGAGTCACAACATCCGGGAGAATGGTATCCTTCCCCTAGAAGCTGTCTTGGTTTTTACTGGTTTTTGCATTTCTGTAAAGAGTATATAATCAGTGTGTTGATGCTCATTTAGAAATTGTTAGAATCTGAATCTGCAGATCTTTTTGGGAAGAAGTGTTTATAATACTGAATCTTCCAGTCCATGAATATGGTACATATCTTCCTACTCATTTCTTTTTAAAATTTCTCTCAATGTTTTGTAGTTTTTGGTATACAGATGTTACATACTTTTCGTTAGATTCATACACTGGTGTTTGGCATTTTTGTATTACTATAAATTGAATTTTTCAATATTCTTTATTTTCTGATTGTTGTTGGTATACAGAAAGATAACTGCAGTCTGTAGCTACTTTGCTAACTTATTAATTCCAATTTATCTGTAAATTTAAATCTCTATGTATATAATCATGTTATCAGCCAACAGTGGTAGTTTTATTTCTTCCTTTCCAATCCTTATCACTTTTTAAAACAGTAATTGTTTTAATACCATTAGATATTGAGGCAAAATGATAAAATTATAGTGTTACCAAAAGGCCATGATTATTTCTACTTCAAAATAGAAAGAGTTTTAGCAAATGTATTCCTTGGAAATAACTGCTATTTAGCCCAGTAATTTTATAGGTAGAGCTTCTGAGTCAAAGAAGTTATCTTGCTTTGTCCAAATTCTTAACAAAAAATAGTAATGCTAAAAGGAATATTACCTTTTATGTAACATTATATAGAATTATATTGATCAGAACAATCATTCAGCTCTGCGTGTCTACTATGTGACATGCATTATGTATTTATTTCCATTTACAGAGTGGTTGATATTGGAGTAGATAATAGAAAAACACCAACCTCAAGTTGGTATCAACTCAAATAAGCAAACATTTTCTTTGGAAGACCTTGTTTAGAAATCAATAGCATTTTCTTCAAATGAAAAATAAAGTGTTTGTGACACCACCATGACACTTCCTTATACATATTTACAAAAAGTGGTCAGGGCATTGGCTCTTAAATTGGGCTGCAGGTTGGGTCCTACCCCCAGAAATCCAGATTTACCTGCATGAAGCAGGGCGTGAGCTTCTTCAGTCCCATTGCTTTCCCTTCTTTTTTTTCTCCCTTTTTACCTCTCCCCCTTCCCTTCCTTTCCTGCCCACCCCCCGCTCCCCTGCAATATCTAGGACACAGGATACTTAATAGAAGTGCTGAGAATAGGCATCCTTATCTTGTTCCCCATCTCAAAGAGAAAGCATTCCACATTTCACCATTAAGAATATTTGCTGGTTTTGTTTTGTTTGTTTTTTGTAAAAACAGAATTTCCCATCTATTGGGATATAGTGAATAAATTTATTCGAATTAAGTTAAACCAACCTTGCATTCTGAAATCACTGCAACTTAGTAACTTGTCATACATACTCTTTTCATGTATCACTAGATTTAATTTGCTACTATTTTGTTTAGTATTTTTGCAAGTGTTGATGGGAGAGGAAGAGATTGACCTGTTATCTTCCTATTTTATAATGTTCTCAGTCAGATTTTTGTGTCAAAGTTATGCTAGTTTGATAAAACAAGCTTCTTTGTTCTCTGGACGAGTTGGGTTAGATCAGAATTATTTCTCACTTAAGTATCTGTGGTAAAGCCATCAAGCTGAAACTTTTCCTTATAGGAAGGGTTTTTCCCCCTTATACACACCTCTGTGTGTTGACACTCACTGAGATGGAGGCCAAGGGGTCCAAACATATGTGCCTGATTTCTTTCTCACTGCCTTTTCTTCAACTATGATTTCTCTTTCCCTAACATTTGAGTGCGTCCATCTTTCTCATTATCGTGAACACTTCTTGGTTTTTTAACTATGCAGCATCCATTTGCTTCCTTGTTGGGTAGTGGCACTCCAAATTTCCTCTTGGAAACAACTGTCCCCTACTTTAACTCCAGGGCTATGCCTGCAATTTGGGCACAAGTCAGTGTACATTCCAGCCACCAGCCACAACTGCTTTAGAGAATGTGTCCTTGTTCTGCATAATAGGAGTCAGGGCCAGATGTATGAAACCTTTCAAAAAGGGTCTCTATTTTCTACCTGAAAGACTATACACACTGAGCTGTTCCAGCAATCTTGTCACCATGAAGGGTAGACATGAGAAGGCTTCTAATGACTGATTTGACTTTTTAATGTTTATAGCACCTTTCAGATTTTCTATTTCTTCTTAAGTTTGGTAAGTTGTAGTTCCCTAAGACATAATCCAAAGAAATTTTCAAATTCTTATATTTGTCTTAATGTTTGTAGGACTGTAGCAGTGTCCCCCCCTTTTCATCCCTAATATTGATTACTTATGTCTTTCTCTCTCCTTTAGTCAGTCTCATCACAGGGGGCTTACTAATGCTATGAGCCATTTCAAAGAACCGTTGCTAAGCTCTGTTGATACCCTATTGTATATTTGTTTACTATTTCATTAATTTATGTTCTTATCTATTTTACTTTCTCCTTTCTTTATTTGGGTTCCATTTTCTCTTATGCTAACTTTTTGCACTACATACTTTTATTACTATCAGACTTTTCTCCTGTCCAATATATGCATTTAAAGGCTACAAAGTTTCTGCTCAATATGCTGTTAACTGCATTTCACAAATTTTGATATGTAATATTTTCATTAGCATGATGTTCATATCATCATTCAGAATGTTTTATTAGTTTCCATTGTAATTTCTTCTTTGTCGAATGAGATATTTATAAATGCACTGCTTAACTATCAAATGTGGATATTTTCTAGTTATCTTCTAGTTAATGAGTTTGGGTTTACTTCCAACTTTAATCAAAAGCATGCATCAAGTGATTTTGATTCTTTGAAACTTGTTGAGATTTGTTTTGGGTCTGCGTAAAGTTAAATTAAAAATATTCTGTGTGCATGAAAAAACAGTGCATTCTTCAGCTACTGAGTACAGTGTCCTGTATATATAAGATACTAATTCTGTGGTTGAAATTTTCTCTATCCCTACTGAGTGTCTCCTATTCCAAAAGCTGAAATCTCCCATGATTGTAAATTGCTCCATTTGTTTTAGTTGTGTTAATTTTTATTTTATGCATTTTGAGGGCTTATTACTAAATATAAGCAAACATTAAATTATTATATCTTCCTGGCCTGTTGAATCTTTCACCATTATGTTTTTGCCTTAAAATCTACATTGATATAAAAATATAGACATTAGCTTCCTCTAGGTGAGTATTTGTGTGCTCTTTTTCCATTTTTTTTTTTACTCTTAATCTTTTTATAATCTTATGTCTTTGTTCTGTTTTTTTTTTCACTTTTGAGAATCTTTGAGATTTAGTCCATTTACATTTAATTACTGATCTACTTGGGTTAAAACTAGCATCTTACTAAAGATTTCTATGTGTTCTCCATGTTCAGTGTTGCTGTTTCTTTCCTTCTTTGCCATATTTTAAAAAATTCCTTCCCCACCTGCCCCCTCCACCACAAGTGTGGAGGTTATCTGCTATTCTACGAGTCTCACAGGGGTTATTCTAGAGACTACCATTTGCATTCTTGATTTGGCTCTCTGCCTAGGCAACATGGAATCCTGGAGCCCTTTAAATGCATTTCCTGCCTCCTGATAAATATGTCCCATTTTCATGCATTTTAACATGCCAAACATTTTAAACCTCAAGACATTATTTTTTCATCCAGTCAAAATTCACTTAGATCTACTCATACATTTATAATTCCATCAGTTTTTGTTCCTACCTGCATTCTGGCCTTTCATCTGCAGTCATTGTTCTTCTGTCTAAAAATATTCCCTTTAGTATTTCTTTAATTGAGCTGTGAAGGTGATGACTGCTTTTCTCTTCATTTCATCTTCATGGAAGTCAGATCCTTTTACCGATATTTGAGGTTGGGGCTTATTTCCTTCAGCACTGCGAGGACAGCACTATTCCTTGTCCACTGGCATATGTTATCTGTGCTGAGACAGGGGCTTCCAAACCTTTAAAGGACCTGTTTTTTCTTGGGCATCCTTTAAATTTTCCCATGTGCCTTTGATTTTCAGCACTTTATGATATATGTAAGTGCAGATTTCTTTTTTAACTTACAGAGTTTGGAAGTTTCTTGAATTAGTGGCTTCATGCCTTCCAATTCTCTGCATTATCTCTTCAAACTTGTTTTTGCTGCATTCTCTTGTTTTCTGGGACTCCAATTACATGATGTTTGACCATCTCACTGTAATCTCTATATTTCTTAGCACCTCTTTTCTATTTTCTACTGTTTTCATTATCCTTATTTTACTTTAGTTTCTTTAGAGCTTGCCGATTCTCTCTCTGGCAGTGTACAATCCATCCTCTGATGTCTTAATTTTAACTAATGTATTTTTCAGTTCTACAACTTCCATTTAGCTTTTTTTTTTGGCATAGTTTCTAATTCTTTGACAAAAATTTCAATCTAGTCATTTGTTTCTTTTAATGCAGTAGGCAAACTTAGTTCTCAGTCTGATAACTCCACCATTGGGAACCTCTGCTGACATGCTCTGTTACTGCTGTTTGGATCTTAATAGCTTTATTTAGGTATAACTGCTACAATAAGTTGCACATATCTAAGTTTTGACACAGGCATATAAGTAAAATCATCACAATCTAATGAACATAGTCATCACCCTCCTGGATGTTTCCTTGTGAACCTTGTGTCTGTTCTTCCCTCTCCTTTCCTGCCACGCCTTTGTTCCCAACTACTGATCTGCTTTCAGCCACCACAAATAACTGCATTTTCTAGAATTTTATATATGTCCAGTCACATGGCAAGCATTCTTCCTTGTGTCTTTTCATTCAGCATAATTATTCTGAAAATCATCCATGCTGCAATGTGTATCAACAATTGATTCCTTTTACTGCAGAGTAGCATTATAGTGTATGGATAGACCACAAAGTGTTTCACAAAAGCACGTGGAAAAATTCAAAGAATGTTAGAGAAAAAACAGGTTCTTTAAAAGTTTGGAAGCTTCCGCCACCGTACAGACAACATATGCCAGTAGACAAGGAATAGTGCTGTCCTCACAGTGCTGAAGAAAATAAGCCCCAGCCTCAAATCCTGGGGAAAGGATCTGACTTCAATGAAGATGAAATTAACACAAAAGCATTCATCAGCTGCACATTTCAACTCAAGAAATGTGAAGGATAGACACCTAAGCCGTTTCCAGGTCTTGGCTATTATCAATAACACTGCTATGAACATTCCTTTGCAGTGTATAGGCATCTGTTTTAACTAATTTTGGTTAAGTACACAGAAGTAAAATGGCTGGATCACATGGTATCTGCACATTTACTTTTTAAAGAAATTAACAAACTGTCTTCCAAAGTGGCTGTACCATTTCATACAGTGCCTAAGAGTTCCAGCTCCTCCATGGCCTCGCCAACACATGATCTGTTAAAGTTTAGTTATTTTAATAGTGTACGGTGGTGTCTCATTGTGGTATTAATTTGCATTTCCCTACTGAATAACCATCTTTTCATACACCCCTTTGGCATCCACATATCTTTGGTGAAGCATCTGTACCAACCTTTTCAATAGATCGTTTATTTTCTTACTACTGTCTTTTGAGAGTTCCTGATATCTGGATACAAGACACCTTTATCACATATGTGCTTGGAAAATATCTTCTCCTAGTCTCTAGCTTATGTTTTCATTCATTTTGTGTCTGTCAAGGAGTAGACAGTTTAAACTTTGACGAATTCAGTTTACTAATTTTTTGTTTTACAGATCATGCTTTGATGTTGTATCTTAGAAATCTCTGCTGACCCAAGGTTACATAAATTTTCTCCTAGGTTTTCTACCGTAAGTTTCATAGTTTTCAGTGTTACATTTAGGTCTGCATTCTATTTTGAGTGGATTTTTGTATATAGTATGCAGTATGAATAAACATCCTTTTTTGTGTGTGTGTATAAGGATGATCAACTGTTACAAAGCTGAAAAGACTGTCCTCTCTTTCCTGAAAGTCATTTAAATGTTTATCAAAAACCAAACATCTGTAGGTTGTGTGGGTTGATTTCCAGACTATTTCATTTTGTTGATCTATTTGTCTGTCTTTGCATCAATACCACATTGTCTTGATTACTGTAGTTTTATAATAATTATTGAAATCTGGTATTGTTAGTTCTCTGATTTAGTTCTGTTTCCAATTTTCCATGCCCTTTGTGTTTTCATGTGAAATTCAGAGTTGGCTTCTCAGTTTCTACAAAGACTGCTGGTCTTCTGACTGCAGCTCATTGGCTCTGTCGGTCAATTTAGGGAGAATTAGCACTGTAACAATACTGTGTCTTCTGACCCATGAACAGGGCGCTTGTTTGGATCTTCTTTAATTTCCATGAGCATTGTTCTGCCGTTTTCACTGTACAGATCTTGCACATATTCTGTCAGGTTTAACCCTAAATAATCCATACAAAAATAATTTTCAGAATTTCAATCTTTGATTGTTGTTAGCATACAGAAATACAACAGCTTTTCATATATTGATCATGTATCTTACTACCCAGCTCACTTATTGATTCTAGTTGTGTTGGGGATTCCATTTGTTTTTCTACACAAACATGTTTTCTGCAAATAAAGATGGGTTCAGTTTTTCCTTTTCAATCTGGATGTGTTTTATGCCCTTTCCTTATGAACTGCCCAGAAGCTCCAGTAAAATAAGGAAGAGAGGTGGAAGAACAGACATCCTCACCTAGTTCCCGATCTTTGGGGGATGCTTTTCGGCTGTTTACCATTAAGTATGATGTTGCCTGTAGGATTTTGTATATTCCCTTCATCAGGTTGAGGAAGTTCCTTTCAATTCCAAGTCTTCTGAAGATGTTTATAATTGTTGGGTTTTGTCAACCGCTTTTTCTGCATTTATTGAGACAACCATATGAATTTTCTTTGTTTTCTAGTTGATCAATATGGTGAATTACACTTCTATAGCTTTTTGAACATATGAACTACAGTTATAGTAACTGTCTTAATGTACTTAATCTGCTAATCCTAATGTCTGTATCAGTTATGGTTTGGTTTAGAAGGTAGGGTTTTTCTTATGTTGTCCTGTCTCATAATTTGGATTGGATGCCAGATAATGTAAAATTTAACATATTGGGTGCTGGATGAATTTGTATTCCTATAAACATTCTTGAAGTGTGTTGTGGGATGCAGTTAAGTTACTTTGAAACAATTGGATCTTCTCAGATCCTGCTCTTAAGATCTGACAGGTGACGTAAGAGAAGCACTTAGTCTAGGGCTAATTATCCTCCACGACTGAGGCAAGCGCCTTTTTTGTACTGTACCCAAAACCCCTTGAATTATAAGGCTTTCCAGCCGGCTGGCAGGAACAGACATTCCCAGGCCTGTGTGAGTTCCCGGGTCCACTCCCTCTGATCCTTTGTGGTGGGTCATTCCTCAGCCTGGGTGAGTTTCCTCACACACAGTGCTCTGCGAAATCATCCAGGGGAATCACCCGTTATCTTCAGACTCTTCTCTCCGCAGCTCTCTCCTCTCCAGAACTCTGCCTTGGAAATTCTTGACATTTGGGGCTCTCCACACTCTCAGCTTGGTCTCCTCACTCCACAATCTCCCAAGCTCTGCCTGGGCTCTTCCTTCCCTGCTCTGGAATAGAAACTTTTTCAAGGCAGTAGGCTGAGATAACTGTAGTGACTTTTTTTCAGTCTTGCAGGGTCCTTCACTGACTGATGTTCGAAGCCTTGAGAAAAACATTGTTATATAAATTTTGAATGCTTTTTAAGTTGTTTTCTGAAGGAAAACAAATCTAGAGACTATTATTCCATCTTGGCCTAAAGCAGAAGTACAAGGGCCCTTTTTATTGTTGGTGGTTTCTGCTGCTTCTCTTTTATGCTATCTCATTTCTGTCTCATTATCTGCCTGGTCATCTTTTTCAACATACGTCAACTTAAAAGAACTTTAAAACTTACCATACAGTAAAATTAACTTTTTCTTTAGGGGTAGAGTTCCATGAGTTTTGACACACATGTATCCATTTAGTTACCACCACAATCAGGATAGAAAACAATTCCATCACCCCAAAACACCTCCTTGCATGTTCCCTATATAGGAACATTTTCCTAGTCTCTGGCAAGCACTGACCCTGTTCCTTATCATTATAGTTTAGCATTTTAGAATGTCATTATAAATGGAATTATACAGTATGAAGCCTTTTGAGATTGGCTTCTTTCACTCAGCTTAATGCCTTTGAGGTTCACCCATGTTGATCAATTTACCAATGATATATTTCTTTTTCAAAGTACCATAGTTTTTATCTATTCACCCACTGCAGGAAAACTGGGTTGTTTCCAGTTTTGGCAATTGGGTAATTATGAGTAAAACTACAATCATTCATACATAGATGTTTAAGTGAACATAAGTTTTCATTTTTCTAGGGTAAAAACTGAGTAAAATTGCTATGACATATAGCAAGTATATCTTTTATAATAAACTGCCTCACTGTCTTCCAGAATGGCTATACCATTTTACATACCCCCAGAAATGTATGAGTTCCAGCTGTTCCACAGCCACACCCAGATTTGATGCAGTCAGTCTAGTCATTCTAACAGGTGTGCAGTGATGCCTCCCTGTGGCTGCTTTAATTTGCATTTCCCCAGTAGTCAATAATATTGAACAACTCTTCATGTACTTAATTACCATCCTTATATCCTGTTTGGTGAAGTATCTGCTCATCTGCTCAAGTGAGTTGCTCATTTTTTTTTTTTTGAGACGGAGTCTAGCTCGTTCGCCCAGGCTTGAGTGCAGTGGCGCGATCTCAGCTCACTGCAACCTCTGCCTCCTGGGTTCAAGCAATTCTCTGCCTCAGCCTCCTGAGTAGCTGGGATTACAGGTGCCCGCCACCACGGCCGGCTAATTTTTGTATTTTTAGTAGAGATGGGGTTTCACCATCTTGGCCAGGCTGGTCTTGAACTCCTGACCTCATGATCCACCCGCCTTGGCCTCCCAAAGTGCTGGGATTACAGGTGTGAGCCACTGCACTCAGCCAAGTTGCTCATTTTTTATGCTCATTTTACTGTTGAGTTTTGAGAATTCTTTAAATATTCCTAGCACAGACACTATGTTGGATATGTGATTTGCCATTATTGGCTACCAGTCTGTAGCTTGTCTTTTCATTCTCTTAACAGTAGTTTTCACAGAGCAAAAGATTTTGACATTGTCTAATGTATCCATTTTTTCTTTTATACATCATACTTTTGGTGTCAGGTCTAAGAACTCCTGCCTGGCACAGATCAAAAAAGATTTTTCTCCAATGTTTCCTTATAAAACTTACACAGTTTTTGCATTTTACATTTGATCCACTTTGAATTAAGTTTTGAGTAAAATGTGAGGCTTAGGGTAAAGGTTCATTTTTCTGCATAAGGATGACCGACTGTTCCAACATCTATTGAAAAGATTATCTCTTCTTGGATTGCTTTTGCATCTTTGTCAAAATCAAATGGTCATATTTGTGTGGGTCTATTTCTGGGCTCATTCTGTTCCACTGATGTGTGTACCAATCCCTTTGCCAATATTATACTGTCTAGATTACTGTAACTTTATAGTAAGCTTAATATTCAGTAATGTGATCCTTCTAACTTGATTCTCCATTTTCAAAATGATTTTAGCCATTTCTATTTCCTTTGTACTTCCATATAAATTTTAGAATGTCAATATCTACAAAAAGTAATCTGCTTTAACTTTTGTTACTGCAATGCATCTACAGATCCATTTGGGTAGAAGTGACATTTTTACTATGTTGAGTCTTCCAATCCATGAACACAGTATGCTTCTCTATTTAGTTAGGTAACCTTTGATTCATTTCATCGGTACTTTGTAGTTTTCAGCATACAGATTCTGCATGTTTTATTAAACTTGGATCTATGTAAATCCTTTTGGGGGAGCTCCTATAAATGGTATAGCCTTCAAATTTTGGGTTTTCAATTGTTCACTGCCAGTATATACAAATATTGAGGTATTTTTGTATGATGACTGCGTATCCTATGGTATTGCTAAACTCACTTATTAGTTCTAGAAGTTGTTGCTGTAGAATCCATGTCATCATCTACATATGAAATCATGTTATCTGCAAATAAGATAGTTTTATTTCTTTCTTTTTAATCCACATGCCTTTCACTTCTGTTTCTTGCTTGTCTTTAAATCTGGCTAAGACAGTTCAATGCTGAATAAGATAGGTGAAAACATATTCTTGCCTTGTTTCTCAATCTTAGGGAGAACACATTTGGTCTAAATATGCTGGAAACGGTGGGTTTTTATGTTGTGTGTATGTATGTGTGTTTTAAATTAATCAGACTGAAGAAGTACCCTTATTTTCCTAGTTTGCTAAGAATTATTACTTTTTTTTTTTTTTTAAGATACCTGGGTCTTGCTATGTTGCCCAGGCTGGAATGCAGTGGCCATTCACAGGCACAGTCTTAGCACACTGCAGCCTCAAACTCCTGGCCTCAAGTGATCCTCCTGCCTCAGCCTCCCAAGTAGCTACAACTATAGGCATGTGCAATTGTGCCTGGCTTGTTTGCCAAGGATTTTTGTCATGAATGGATGTTGTATTTAGTCAACTGATTCTGCTGTGTCAACTGTTATGATCATATGTTTCTTCCTTCTTTAGACTATTAATATGGTGGACTGACTCTTCAATATTGCTCTCCCAGCATATACCCACTTTCTCATGGCACACTGTCCTTTTAATATAGTGCTGAATTTGACTTGCTAATATTTTGAGAATATTTGCCCTCTATGTTCATGAGACTTATTGGTCTATCATTCTCTTTTTTGGTACTGTCTTTGGCTGGTCCTAAAATCAGGGCAGTGCTGGCCTCGTAAAATGATTTGGGAAATGTTCTTTCCTCCTCTATTTTCTGGAAGAGATTTTGTGGAAGTGGTATTGGTGTTGAATCTCTTTTAAATGTCTGGCAGAGTTCACCAGTGCAACTATTTTGGCCTGGAGAATTCTTTTTGGGGAGATTTTTAACTACAAATTCATTATTAAAAGAATGAATTTAAAAACAGGTACAGGGCTATTCAGATTATTCTATCTTAGATGAATTTTAGTAGTTTATGGCTTTTGAGGAATTAGTCTCTTTCACCTAAATTGTTTAATTTCTGTCTGTAAGCTTGTTCAGACTATTGCAGTATTATCCTTTTATCCTTTATCTACAGTAATATACCTATTTTATTCCTGATATTGGTCTTTTATGTGTTTTTTTTCTTTTTCTTTTTTTTTTTTTGTTGAGACGGAGCCTTGCACTGTTGCCCGGGCTGGAGTGCAGTGGCACGATCTCGACTCACGGCAAGCTCCACCTCCTGGGTTCACGCCATTCTCCTGCCTCAGCCTCCTGAGTAGCTGGGACTACAGGCACCCGCCACCATGCCCAGCTAATTTTTTGTACTTTTAGTAGAGACGGGGTTTCACCGTGTTAGCCAGGATGGTCTCGATCTCCTGACCTCGTGATCCGCCCGCCAAAGTGCTGGGATTACAGGCGTGAGCCACTGCACCCGGCCTTATGTGTTTTCTTTAGTATTGGTATTTTGTTTTGTCCTTGCAGTCTTGCTAGAGGTTTATCATTTTACTAACGTTTTTAAAAATAAGTTTGTTTCATTGGTTTTTGCCTGTGATTTTTGTTTTAGATATCACAGCTTTCTGCTCTTGTCTTTATTTTCTTCATTATGCTTGCTTCGGATTTATTTTGCTATAGGTTTTCCTTGTTTCTTAAGGTAGAAGGTTGAGTCATTGACTTGAGACCTCTTTTCTCATCTAAGCATTTTAGTACTATAAATTTCCCTCTAAGTACTGCTTTAACTACATCCCACAAATTTATTATGCTGTATTTTCACTCTTGTTCATTTCAAATTGTTTTCTAATATTCCTTCCAACTTTTTCTTACTGTAAATTATTTAGAAGTGTTATTTAATTTTATATTACACTGTATCGGAGAACATACTTGACATAATTTCAATACTTTTAAATTTGTTAAGTTTTGTTTTATAACTCAGGATATATTAATTGTTCCATACGTACTTGAAAAATGTATTGTTTTTGAGTGCAGTGTTCTATAAATGTCAATTAGGTCAAGTTAGTTGATAGTGTTTTCAGATCTTCTATATTCTTGATAATTTTCTGTCTACTAGTTCTATCTATCATTGAGAGTGTTGGAGTCTCCAACTACAGTTGTGGATTTGTCTATTTCTGCTTTCAGTTCTGTTAGTTTTGAAGCTCTGCTTTTAGATGTATACACATTTAGGGCTGTTATGTCCTTTGAGGAATTTACTCTTTATAAATACATAATGTCAGCCGGGCACAGTGGCTCACGCCTGTAATCCCAGCACTTTGGGAGGCCAAGGCGGGTGGATCATGAGGTCAAGAGTCGAGACCATCCTGGCCAACATGGTGAAACCCTGTCTCTACTAAAAATACAAAATTAGTTGGGCACAGTGGTGTGTGCCTGCAGTCCTAGCTACTCGGGAGGCTGAGGCAGGAGAATCGCCTGAATCTAAGAGGCAGAGGTTGCAATGAGCCAAGATCGTGCCACTGCACTCCAGCCTGTCAACAGAGCAAGACTCCGTCTCAAAAACTAACTAACTAAATAAGTAAATAAATAAAGTCTCTTTTTAACCCTGGTAATTTCTTTGCTCTGAAGTCTATTTTGTCAGAAATTAAAACAGGCAACCCAGCATTCTTTTGATTTGTGTTTGCATGGTCTGTCTTTCACCATCCTTTTTCTTTTGACCTTTCAGTTCATCAGTATTGTTGTACTTGAAGTTTCTAATAGATAGCATGTACTTAGCTCAAGTTGTTTGGTTTTTAAATTTAATCCATTCTCATAATCATTTTTTTAATTGACGTGTTAAAACTGTTAACTTGAGGTTAATTATCAGTATGCTTAGATTAAGGTCTACCATTTTACTGTTTGCTTTTGTTTTTTTCTCTCTGTTTTTTAATTAAAAATATTTTATTTCTCTTCTCATTTCCTCTTCCGGGTTATTTGAATTTTTTTTTTTTTTTTTTTTTTTTTTGAGACGGAGTTTCGCTCTTGTTGCCCAGGCTGGAGTGCAATGGCGCGATCTCGGCTTACTGCAACTGCCGCCTCTCGGGTTCAAGTGATTCTCCTGCCTCAGCCTCCTGAGTAGCTGGGACTACAGGCATGTGCCACCATACCCAGTTAATTTTGTATTTTTAGTAGAGACGAGGTTTCTCCATGTTGGTCAGGCTGGTCTCAAACTCCTGACCTCAGGTGATCCCCCCGAACTTGGGCTCCCAAAGTGCTGGGATTACAGTCATGAGCCACCATGCTTGGCCTTTGAATTTTTTTAGTTCATCTTATCTACTATGATTTTGCCTATACACATCTTTTTGTATAATTCTTTCAGTGGTTGCTCTAGGAATTCCAAAATATATACTTAACTTTTGACAGTCTACATGGAATTAGTAGTTTACCTTCCATTTGCCACACTGGTGGAATGGAAGGTTAAATTGTTATAATCTTTTTTTTACTTCAATTGTCAGAAATGTTTTAAAGAACTCGAGGAGAAGAATAGTCTATTATATTTACAACTTCTGTTGCTCTTCCTTCAGCCCGGATGTTCCAGGTTATCTTCTAGTCTCATTTCCTTTCTGTCTGAAGATCTTTAACAATTCTAATTTTAGAGTAGGTGTGCAGCCCATGAATTCCCTTAGTTTTCTTTATTTGAGAATGGCCTTACTTCAGCTTCATTCTTGAAGGGTATTTTCCCTGGAAACAGAACTCTAGATGGACAGTTTTTTCTTTCAACACTTTAAAAATGCCCTGCTGCTTTCTTCTGTACACCACACTTTCTGGCGAGAAATCTATAGTCACTCGAATCACTGTTCCAATCTAGGTAATGCATAATTTTTGTCTGGCTGTCTTTACTTTTCAGCAGATTGATTTGCATTTAACCTATTTGGGGTCTGCTTAGCTTCTAGAATCTGTAGACTTACGTCTTTCACCAAACTTGGGAAATTTTTAGCATTATTTCTTCAAATGTGTTTTCAGCACTGCATTCTTTCTCTTTCCCTTTTGAGACTCTAATGACACACAAGTTAGCCCTTTAGTTATTGTTCCGCAGTTCCCTGAAGCTCTGTTTATTTTTCTCTATCTTTCTCCCCTGTTTTCCAGTGGGACAATTTCAGGTATTTTAACTTTCAATGTTAAAAATTCCATTTGTTTCTTCTTTGCATCTTCTGTTTCTTTGCAGATACTACTTTATCATTTGTTTCAAGAATGTTTGTCATTGCTTTTTCAGTTATATTTATAACAGTTGCTTTAAAGTTTTTGTCAGATCATCCCAAAATCTACATCGTCTTGTCACTGGCACCATGGCTACCTTTTTCCATGCAAGTTAACATTTTCATGGCTTTTCATTTGATAAATTATTTTGAATTCTATTCTGAACATTTTCAATGACATTAGGAAATCCTGAGACTTGTTTAAACCTTATGATGAATGTTAACATTTTTGCTTCAGTAGGCGATCAACCTAGTTAGGTTCAGACTGCGAGTTGCAACCCGCCTTCTATGGGCTGTGGTTACATGTCAGTTCCACTTTCAATGCCTTCCCAGTACTAATCTCATCTGAAACAGGTGTACTGGAACCTGGGCGAGGTCTACTCATTAGCTCAGTTGCCCAAGTTTCTTATATGCTATTAGGGTCAGATGCATGCATGCACAGGTTGGGGGTGAGCCCAGGAGTCCATAAACAACTTTATAGGGTTACTTTCCCAAACTCCTTTTCTGTGCTCTCCATGATACTTCCTGGTTCCCTAGGACTCACCTTTCCAAACCTCCGAACAGAAACCACCCAATTCTGTGGCTGTGCCATGAATGACAAGGTGGCAAGAGGACAGAGAAAAAAAAATGTGACAGGTTTTGGTTCTGTGATCCTAGAGTCCTGGCTTCCTCAAATAAAGAATGGTTCTCTGCTCTCACTATTTTGGCTCCTGCATGTTCCTGTTACCTGCTGCTCCTGTTACCTCCAGAACTGTCGGGGTGCTGGTGCAAGAGAAGTGGGGTGAGCAATGGGGAGGGGTTCTCTCTCTTCTCTGAGCTTTAGGAGTTGCCTTTCCTGGTCTGGGAGATGGAACTACAGGATCTCTCCTGGAGGCTTTCCTGCCTGCACCAAAGCATTTGCTTCTGCTCCTTGGGCTGTACTTCAGTCAGACCAGGAAATATCAAAGGAAAACATTCAACTCACCACCAGCTCAGTAGCACTTTGAATTCTGGGGTGCATCCCCAATCTTCCCACTGCTAAAATTTTCCCAAGTACTCAGACAGCTGTGTCACACATCAATCCAGGATTTACAGTGCATTTCAGTGGAAAGAAAAATGGATGTGTGTGCTTTCTCTACCTTACCCAGCACCCAACTCTTTGGTCATTTTATTATGTGCCAGATATTGTATTCACAAAATTGTTCATACAAGTCATGTGAGGCCCAGAATAATATTCCTTCCTGCAGAAAGGCCTTCCGTGCACATGCCTGAACCCACGGCACTCCAAGACCGTCCTAATGAGGGGCTGAGATACTCTGAGGTGGGCTCCTCTCTCTGCAGGCCTATCTCCTTCCAGCTAGTCCTTCCTTCTCCAGTACAGCGCTTCAGCAGGACCACCCTCAGGGCCCTGGACTCTATAAGCTCCTTTTCTCTAGCCTGATGAAGCTGCTGAAGCCACAAGGCCTCTCAGCCAGCCCTGCAGGAATGGGAGATGCTCCCTGGGGAAAAGGAGCCAAAACTAGGTTCACATCCCTATGTCTCCATCCTTCCCAGGACCCCAGCCTAATAATTCTCCACTATGATCAGATTTCAAATGCCTTCACACAGATGACTTTTATCATTTTTTGGTTATTCTCAGTGGATGGTTTATCTAAATTAACAGATCTGCCACCAATTTTTCCTTTTTTTTAAATAGAAAAAAGACCAGCTCAAAAAGGTTTCCTGAGGTCACTCAGTGCATAGATGAAGGAAAGAGGGTTTAATTTCATTCTATTAACTGTACTGTCCCCTAAACTTACACCACAGTGTCCCCTGCACCCCTACATCACAGGAAAAATTAGCTCTTAGAAGGGTTTTTCTTATAATTGGGTGTGTATGTATTAAAATCCAGAAGTAATATATGAACATATACTTATTTAAAAATTCAATCTTGTAGGCAAGGCTGCTTCTCTCTGATTTCTCAGCCCAGGCTGAGGCCAAGCCCTTTACCTGAGATCACCTTGTTTCAGCTCGTTGCTTTGTTTGGATTTCGTTATTAGGCTGACCTGTCCCCCATGGGAACGAATCTCCAAAAGATAATTGGAGTCACTGGAAGCACATGACATAAAATTAAAAATGATTTACAGATATTTTTCATGAATGTGCCATAAGGTTATGTCAAGTTATAGAATCAGTAACTTTCCCCTGCCAACTGATAAGGAATTAAACCTTAAACTTGTTCAAGTGACTATTTTCAGCCTCCCAAAGGACCATCAAGATTTAACTAACAGCCCAAAGCACGGGCTTGTTGGCATCTGTACAGGCAGGTGCAGGTGCAGATCAATGCACAGTGATAAATGTCTGTGTGAACACTTTAAAATCAGAGTCTCAGCACCAACAGGGACTTTCCCACCCCACCCCCCAAAGCAAGCAGAACCAGCAGAGGCGTGTCTGCTGCAGGTGTGCGGCACAGAGGAAAGGGACAGGAGCAAGGAGTTGCCAGGTTAACACTGTGAAGGAAGGACAGCGGAGCTCTTCAACACACACCTATATGGCCATGCGAGCCACCTGCTTGGTGGGGTAACAGGGCAGACTCAAACCTGGAGGCTGCTTTGACTGAGCTGATTCAGCAGAAAACAAGGATAGGAACACAGCCCCCCACAGGCTGCTCTGCGCCATGGGAGACAGGGCAGGGTGAGCCCCCTGCACGGACCTGGGCACGGGGCACATACTGGCTGGGTCATGCACAGAAGGAGGCCTGTACATGAAACAGGGAGGGGCTTGTGTGGGTGCCTGCTGCTCATACCTTGGCTGGCTTCTGGCGGCAGGGAGCTTAGAGGAAGTGGGGGCGAAGATTCAGGGGCCTCGGGGGCGGGGTGCTCAGCCACCGGACAGATGATGAACCACCTCTTCCCGGTGTGCAGGACTGAAGGGCAGAACAGAAACAGCACACTGAGTGAGTGAGCGCCTTTCCAGGCCAGTGTGACCCCCATCACCTGCACCAGACTTGCCACAGTGGGTCTGGGGAACTCCTTTACACCTATGGGATTTTCTCCAGGAAGGGTGTGGGCAGAGAACACTGTTCCCAGTCATTAATCCCCAACGCTTCCCTCCACGAAGCAGGTGGTTCCCCAGGCTCCTTGGTAAAGAGGCCCTGGTGATGGGCTTCTGCCTGCTCTTCCCTCACACCAGAGGGCAAGGGGTGCACAGCAGAACCTGGGGTGCCTCACTGGCAGCCCCCGAAGCTCCCGAGAGGACCCCTCGCGTAGGCTTGGTTCCTGGGATGCCCAAGGCACCATCCATGAAGGCCGTGATGCCGGTTGCAGGTGACAGCTCCTCGGACAGGGCAGCTGTCCCCAGACTGGGGCCCCTGGTCACCACATGCTTCCATAATCTCCCCAAGCAATGGCCAAACCCCTGGTAATATGCTGAGTGGGGACTTTCATCAAACGCCTGCTTAAAAGCAGGGAGGGAAGTTGCAGACTCACCATTCTGCTGATACACGGGGGCGTTGGCTTGGGATTGTCGGCTCTCCTGAATGAGGTGGAGGGTCAGAAATGAGCCCACTGAGCTGCAGCGCCCACCTGCCCAGCCACTGCACTCTCGCCACCTCCCACCCCGGATTTCACAACCTCACCTCCCCGGTGCCCAGGCCGCAGGTGCTGAGGTGTGGCGGGCTGGTCCCTGGGTCAGAGCCACGGTCGGCGTCTGTGTCCTCGCTGAGCATGTCCTCTGCCTTGTCCATGACATCCTTCATCTGCTCGATGAACGTTTCCCGCTCGGCCTGCAGGATAAAGTCATGCTCCACCTGCAAAGGGACATACTGCCAGTGAGGACCAGCTGCAAGGCCAAGACCACCCTGGGTCTTCATCTGGATTGACGGATGTCTACCCTGTACCAGGCCCCAAGGGAAGACATGGTGAAAGGGTGCAGTCCCCAAGACAGGGGCTGGACAGCTCAGCAAGTGACATGGATGGCCCCAGGATGGGAGGAGAGCAGCCTCATCTTGAGAAGCAACTCCCTCCTCCAAGCATGGGACCTGGGCCAGCAATGCCCTGCCCCAGCTGGAGCTGGTTACAGACCCTGAGGCCGGTCCAGCCATCTTCAGAACAGGTAAGTGCATAGGATGCAGGGGGCCGAGGACAGGGACTGGGAAGAGGGGAGGGGGTCCATCTGGGCACAGGTGCCCAGGCAGTCATGACAGACAAGAAGGATGGATTTGAAGGCAAAGGTTCCAGCCAGCAGGAGGTTGTGGGGGACAGAAAGCAACAGGGGGACGGGAAGGTTATAGCAGGATGGCCACATGTCACCTGTCGGTCTGCGCACCCCCTGCTCTCCCAGCCTCAGGCTTTGACCTTCAACTATGGCCCTGGCACACAGGCAAGCGTGGCCTGATGTCCAACGAGCAGCTCCTGTCATGGCTGAGGGGAGGTCCCACACCACAGCCTGAATGCCACGAAGCCTCCAGACCAGGGGCTCAGGAGACGTCCACAGTCTCCAACTTTCACAGTGGGCATGTGGCCCTGGGCTCACACGGGCTCTGGCTAAATCCTCGGCCATTCAGGCAGAGAAAATGCTGTGCATCTCATAAAACCATAACCAATGGAAGAGGTCAGCCTGTGCCACCACCCAGTGGGGTCCAGACCCTGCCCCTTTCCTGCCATGGCACCTCCTCCCAGGCACACACCTCTGCAGTCACCGAGATGCTCTAGGCCCTGCCTGGGGCATCTGTGGTCTCAGATCCCTTCTAGGATGGGCACATCTGCCCTACTATAAACAGCTGGCTGAAAAGCAGAGCTCCTCTGCGCTCCACACTCCCCTGGCACCCCAGACCCCAACCCCAGGAGCACCACCTGCATACACCTCCAGACAAAGTGCTGGCTTGTGCTGTGTTCCGTGATTCACCACTTAATTTAGTGTAACATGTGACTGCAATGTTGTCTAAGAGGAGTACACTGTGGCCAAAGTTGGAACATCCAGCCAGCTGTGACTGCAGTGCCACATACGAGAATTTAAGCAACGTTCCAATTTTGTGAAACTTTCACTAAACAAAACTGAACTAGAACCCCTTTGCAACTAGAAAATGTTTTCCTATTATGTTTCTTTTTAAGTACGTTGAGAATAAAATTAACTTGAAAACAAAATAAAAATCCAAAAATACAAGGTCCAGGTAAAACCTGGCATTAGAATCCATGCCAATTAAATGAAACTTCTGCAGTTCCACCTTTACTAAGGGGCTGGCAAGGTCGTCATGGTCAGAATGATGAACCCAAGGCCTGCCGACCTCTAACCACTGATGGGACATTCAGGGACAGCTGGTACCTCATACTCACAGAAAGACAGTCCACAGGGCGGGCAGAAGCTTGTCTAAACAGCGCCTGTCCCGCAGGCCACACACCCACCCTTCAACTCGAACCTCTGGAGCCAGTCTGTCCCTGGGATAGGAATGGGCTGTGAGGAGGAGGGCTGCTGGGCTGTTTTTATGGACCACATTTGTATATCTGTAGCATGCTTACTTCACACAGGTATGTTAGGTGACTTGGTTTACTAAGATGGCAGAAAAAGCAATAAAATGAGAGGAGTATCCGAGTGCTGAGTGAAAAAAACAAGGCTGAGAAGATGCTATTTTTACAAAGCACACAGCTAAAGATAGCCCCATTGCTTACTGTGCAGGACTTAATGTGTGCAGCTCACAAAGACTCACACACAGAGACACACTGAAAACCAGGGGGCCAGTGGACACGACACAGGCTGATGTGGCTGATGTCGCATGTGTGGCTTCCTGCTCGGGCAGGCAAGCACTGGAGGCGTCAGCCGCACATGCAGCATCAGCTGGTGGCTGAGTGATAACTTCACGGGCGTTCACTTTATTATTATGCTTTATCATGTTTGAAACACATGTGTATAAAGTAATACAAGACACAGGTTTAAAACACAGTAAGATGAGAGAAGAAATGTTCTCCAGTTTCAGCGGCCCAGTGAGGACCTGGTGTTTGCGCTGCGCTGACGAACCAGCTGCTTGCTGCTGACAAAGACTCCTCCCTGACCAAAGCGCAGCTCGCGCCTCTGACCCTCCAACTAGGCTTGACTAGGCCCCATCATGTCTTCAGCCTAAGCCAGTTGTAGAAAGAATTCCCAGCCTTTGTATCTGACCATATTCCTCATCTCCCACCTTTGAGGTTGAACAAAGCCTCTCACCCACCCCCAGCAAGGATCCTGTTACGACGGTTTCTCCAGAATCCCTGACCTTGATGTCTCCTCTTAGCTATTTTCCAGCCACCCATCACCACACTGCTCCTCTGCTACCAATCCCCTGTGGTCTCTGCTGCATTTGGAGTTAAACTCATTCTCTCTCGCTTATTGCCACAGTCCTGAATAAAGTCTTCCGGACCACTGTAGCAAGTGTCAGAAGAATTTCTCTAATGCTGCGGGGGATTATGCTCTGGACCTGGGATCTGGGAGGGCTTTGTCCAAGGTGTCTCTGCAAAGCAGACACTAAGGCAGGGACTTGCTCCCTAGGAGCAGAAAGCCAGGGGCTTCCCCCTGCAAAGCCCACATGAGGCTTTCACGAAGCCAGGGCAGGGGTGGCCAGGGGGATGCAGCCCAAGGGGGCAGCTTTCTGATGATGTGCAATGCAGCAGCCGCAGGCAGGCACGTGGGGCAATCTATGATATTAACTTGAGTGGTATATTCTATTCCCTACTCATGCCGGCCTACTCCAGGCACTTGGTAGCCATCTGGAGTGAGCGCTACAACACTGTCCAGTGTCCTGCTGGCCCCTTTAGGACCTGGCTCCCTAAACCTCACTCATGCAGGAATAATGGTCTGGGGAGAATGTTCTCCTGGGAGGCAGTCACGGATGCACCAGGAAATTTGAGGAACACACATGCATCCTTTCCATGTTTCTTCGTGCGTGCTTTCAGCTGGAGAGTTTCTGAGGGCCTGAAAACGATCCCCACTCCTAGCCTGGCTCAGGTGCTGGGGACCACAGGTGTGGGGCTGTGAAGGCCTACAAGGTGCTCATGGACTCAGGTTGGTCTGCACAGGCAGGGAGGGGTGGCTCCAGAGGGAGATGCAGGCAGAGCTGGGTGGGCACATGGGACATGGGTCAGGGCTCAGAGCCCGCACTCCAGCTGGGGAGGCTGGAGGAAGCTCTAAGCAAGGACCACAGGACATCAGACTCCGGGATGCCCTCCCGTGCCTCACTGAAGGAACCTACCCACAAGGCTTCCTTTTATTTGGAGGAAGGGCTCAGATGCTCCAGAAGCCCTCAGGGAGCAGCATCTTAGAATGGTTAGAACATCCTTCAAGCTGTTCTTCCAAACCCAAGGGGTTTCCGCCCAGTGTGGGGAAGAGCCCGAGGCGTAAAAGGTCAGCACTGTCCCGAAAAGCCCCTGGGCCAACCGACACCTCCACACAAGGCCAGGCTTGACATGTGACCTGTGGCGCTCTGCTCAGGCCCACACGTGTCCAAGAAACACCGGGAGCCAAGCCACCCAGACCCAGCCTCACCATATACGTGGCAATTTCATCGGGTGCGTCCCCGTCCAAGTCGAACTTGAAGGTCACCATCTTGTGGTTGTGCGTCTCCAGCTGGCACTCCACCATCTTGTCCCCAGTGTTGCACACCTGGAAGGGGCAGCATCAGCACCCACCACGCGCGTACCCACACGTGCACCCGCCACACCCCCACACACCCCCAAGTCGCCCCTCCCCCCACCACACCCCCGCCACGCCCCCACCCCCACCACACCCCCGCCACGCCCCCACCCCCACCACACCCCCGCCACGCCCCCACCCCCACCACACCCCCACCACACCCCCGCCACGCCCCCACCCCCACCACACCCCCGCCACGCCCCACCCCCGCACGCCCCGCCCACTCACGTTCAAGATGGTAAGCCGGGGCCGGCTGGCCCTCTCCTGCCGGGAGCGCGCACGCGTGGACCTGCGGTGGTGTTTTCGGGCTGCCCTGCCCTCCAGCCTGCCCCCTCCAAAGGCGCCTTCACAGCTGTCACTCAGCTCTTTTCCAGAAGTGACATCAGAACCTCCATAGCTGAGCAAAACCCAAGAACATTAATGGCACCAAAGGACAACCAGCACGTCGGCAATGGCGGGGAAAGTCAGCTTATTTGGAACAGTCTGGAGTCTCCAGGGCCCAAATCTGTGACCTACAGAGGCAGCCCCTGTCCTGTGCGAATACCCCAAGCCTGCTTCTGGGCCCTCACCCAGCTCCCTGCTGCACCCAAGTGGCACGGGCAGAAGGAAGCACAGGCTTCCTAGCTACTAGCTGCGTTACCTTGATCCTCTCAGTCTCCTGACCTGCGAATCAGCCCCTGTGCCTCAGTTTCTCCATCTGTGCTACAGCAACAGAAACACACCCACCACTGTTGTGAGGCCAATCCGTTTTGCAGTTTGCAAAATGCCAAGCCCAGGCAGTGCCCAGCACCCCAGGAGGGTGGAACAAATGGTCACAGTTCAAATAAGGACACGGTTCATTTCCTGAAACACCTATGTCCACAGCCCAGGAGGCCAGGAAACCCAGGATCGGGGCTGGATTCAGCCCTGTACACAGGGGGCCACCCTCCCAGCCCCCTCCTAGTCTCTGGGCACTGTCAACTCCGCCCATAGCCTCTCCGTTCTGGAACATTCTCAGCACTGCAAACCAGAGCAGAGACCCAGAGCCCAGCCAGGGGCCTCTGGCTACCAAACTCCAACAACAGCTGGCAAGACCCAGAGAGGAGGGCCCTGAGGCTCCACCAGGTCAGGTTTGAAAAACCCCTAATGGCATCAGGGCAAACTATAGTGAGTTCCAGGGGAAGCAGCGGCAGGAGCCAGGCTGAGTGGCTGTACGGGCCTGCGCCCCTACACCCGTCCTGCGAGGTCGAGGCTGGGCCACACTACCTCTCACAGCTCTGCGGGAGGCCGGGCGGCTTGTCCTGTGAGGCCTGCTCCTGAAATAAACACCCGGAGAAAAGAGAACAGGTCATGCGGACTCCCGCCTCCCTGTGGGCACAGCCACGCATAGTCAGCTCTCCCTCCCAACCTCCTCGGCCCAGCCTGCCCCCCTGCGTTCTCCCACTCTCTTCTGCAGCCAGGTGGGTACGACCCGGGGGGCGTCACAATGGGAGCAGGCATAGAGGTTTTTATCTTGTTGAAACGCTTGGACCCGAGTGGATTCATAAAAGCTGGGAGCCACTTCCTTTCCAAAAATGTTAACCCACTTTGATCATCCCTCAAAGAGGACACACTGGTGCTATGAAAGCTTTTCACAGTCTCTTGCATCCTGTCCCAGGGAAAGCATCCTCTAAACCTGTATCTATAAAAATCACACCCTCTGTCTTGATGTGGCTTACAGAAAGTGTGAAATCTAGGGAGAGGTGAGAACAGAACCTGGGTGGCTGTCCCAGAGCTAAGCAACCCCGACCTCTAGGACTAAGACCCCAGGTCACTATGCGGATCCCCGGTGGCCACAACTGCCCAGTCATGGGACAGGCTCGGGGGAGGGGCACACACCTCTTGGACTGGTTCCACCGTCAGCTGGACAGTTGGGCAAGGGCTGGCGATCCCGGGCCTGCCAGGCAGCGGCGGGTTTGCTGGTGGCAGAAGTGTGGCAGTCTGGGTGGGCACACTCTGCACAGAGGCAGACACCGTGGCCAGGGAGCTGGGGAACTGAGGCAGGAGCTCAGGGGCAGCAGGCAGCAGCACTTCTGGCAGAGGCGGGGAGAGGACCGCAGCCGGTGGCACAGGCACGGTGGGGACCTGAGCGGTGACGTCCACAGCATAGGGAGCTGGGTGGCCAAGCAGAATCTGGGGGCACAGGGGACAAGGTGCAAGTCAGGGCCGGCGCTGCCTTCACTGAGGGGGCCGTGCCCAGGTGTGTCTGGGAATACCCAGGCCGAGATGGGAACACCCCTCTCCAGACCACACCCTCCCCAAGGGGAGTCCCTGTCTCAGAGCACATTTAGCAGATGGAGTGAGCAGAGAAACAAACAGGAATGGTCATTCTCACACCCCTTTCTGTGGAAGAGTCTATTTGTGTGCAAAGGCCAGGAACAGGGCTCCGTCTATGAACCTGCCAAGCTTGGTTGAAGGGTCAGAGAACAGGACACACAGCATCAAAGCCAGGCCCCCACCACCCACTGGGGCCTGAGGCAGCCTGCCCCATCTGGCCCCCTGGTCAGAGTGTGCATAGGGCCTCAGAGCGCACACTGACACCTGCCGCCTCCTGGAGGGCGACTGCGGCTTAGGCTTGGCTTTCTCACTGTTCTCGTCTCTCTCTAAAAGCTCCTTGGCAGTAAAAGGTAAGACAAGTGGGGAAGGAGGAACCATGGATTGGAAAGTGCAAGTACCCTCTGTCTTCTGCC
The DNA here is from genome assembly GCF_029289425.2 of Pan paniscus. Classification (NCBI taxonomy): domain Eukaryota; kingdom Metazoa; phylum Chordata; class Mammalia; order Primates; family Hominidae; genus Pan; species Pan paniscus. The sequence goes on from NC_073260.2 coordinate 46,166,083, forward strand.
CCCATTTTGGAGTTGAGAAGGCTGAAATTTTAGAGGAACTTCTCACCTCTCAGGGCTGGAAGGAACAGCCACATTCACTGGGCCTGCTGGCCCTGAGACCCTCTGTTGGCAGCCAGTGGCAGGGTCAGAAATACCAAGCCCCAGCCTAGCAGGTAACCACTTCCCTCCCGGACAGACAAGACACCCCAGCTGCTGCATTCAGGGTACCCCATGGGGTGGCCAGCCCAGCTCATCAACAGACTTCTGGACCCTTCCCCAGCCAAACAGCAGGGACAGCCACTGAGTCTGGCAGTGACCCTCACATGTCACAGGGCACCCCTCTGTAGCCACTAACTGTGCCCAGAAAGGCTCTTCAGGTAGGAAAGCCCAGACAGCAAGGTCCCCCTCCTGCTCCCTGGTGTGGCCCTCGGCTTTCTGATAAACAGACCTGACTGCAAACCAGCGGGCTCTGAGCTGCCGCTGAAACCTGCTGGGACCAACAGCACTTACTCGGGTGGGCCACAGGACGGATGCGATTCTTCCCACTCACTGTCTAATCAAACGCCACCCTGCTATCCAATATGTACCATCCCTTCCTTCTCTATGCACAAAGCCCTCTGGAGATAAGACAGCAAGAAGTGATGGCCAGGAGGAACGGCTCACGGTGGGGCAGCTTACTCTAGTCTGGATTCAGCACTAACGGAGCTGGGGGGCACCTGGCACCAGGAATGCTCCACCCCAGGCCCCTTCACATTAGGACCATGCCAGCTGCTTTCCTGCGGAGGCTGAGGCTCAAACGGCAGGGCTGTGCCACAGTTACAGGGCTGACAGGGCTCAGAGCTGGGGTAAGGCCAGGTAGGAGGAGGTCAGGTAAGGAGGCCCAGGTGGGAAAATGCCAGGAAGGATGGGACCCAGATAAGGAGGCCCAAGTGCGAGAGTGCCCAGGTGGGAAGGCTCCCATACTAGCCCCTCTCCCCTCACTCGAGTTTGAACAGAATAGTCTGCAAGCCCCAAAACGTGAGTGGACTGTGTAGGGGTGTAGATCCCTGTGGGAAGGCCTCCTACCAGCAGGGCACATATCCTGTGTTCCAGAGCGCCCCTTCACAGCCAGCCAGCATGCTGCCACGAGGTATCCGCCTGACCTGACACCAGGACATGGCCCCGGGTCCCACCATAACCACCCTTGCAGCCAGCAGTGCCATCTGCCCCCAGCCCCTGCCCCGCTATCGGCCTCACTTCCTTGCCCTCCCTAAGATGGGGTTGTCACCCTGCCTCATCCTGACAAGATGCTCTTTGAAGGGCGGACCTCAGACAGACACCCTGTGCCCCAACGCAAGCCACACCAAGGCTGCCAGACCAGGCCTGGGTGAGGGCAGGTACAAAGATACCACAAGAGCAGGGGCCACAGAGCCGTGGGAAGGTAGGGACACAGAACCTATCAGGCACGGACTCCTGCATCTCCTGACCCATTCGGAAAACGGAAGAGACGCAGATGCCTCACGCTGGCGCCAGCCCCTGCCTCCCTCAGCCTCACACACATCTCTTCCTGAGAGGGGCGACCCCGGGCAGGGCTGCCTCCTCGCCTGCCTCTGTCCTCCTTTGCATCTCTGGGTCCTGAGGGTCCCCAGACGCTGGGAGGGTGAGCCCCTGCCCAGCAGGTGATTACCTGGCTCCCTGGTGCAGCAGCTGGAGCAGCTTGTTCAGGAAGGTGGGGCTGGAGGGGCTCAGGGCGCACAGGCAGTGCCGGCTGCGGGGGCAGCACAGGTTGTGGGGGCAGCATGGGTTGCGGGGGCAACACGGGTTGAGGGGGCCGTGTGGGTTGCGGAGGCAACACGGGTTGCGGGGGCAGCACGGGTTGTGGGGGCAGTGTGGGTTGTGGAGGCAGTGCCGGCTGTGGAGGGGTGGCCCTCATATTCTGCACCGTGTGGTGGGGGGAAGGAGGGACATCAGTAGGCGCCATCTGTGGGAAGGCCGCTGGGTACACAGGTTGGGCTGGGAGCTGGGCCACGGCAGAATGAATGGACAGGGCAGCCACGCCCGGTGGGGCTACGGCCAGCAGGGGGATAGTGGCCGGTGCATTTGGCACAATGGTCCGGCAGGGCATGGCCAGGGGTGCCCCAGAGGGGTGGGGCAGCTTCACAGCCTGCAGAGGCAAGGCTGGGGACGCAGCGGGGAGTGGGGCAGCGAGGCTCGGCAAGATCACGGCTGGAGAGAAATACTGAGGTGGTGGCACGGGAGGCCCGGTCGCGGTCGGCAGGTCTGGGAGGGCCGGAGGGAGGCCGTCGATTCCCGCCAGGGGCGTGATGGGGGGTACAACAGGAATCGGGGGCATCTGAAAGAGACACAGGAGTGTGTCAGTGTGGGCCCCAACCAGGGTCCCTGCCCACAGCACTTGCATGCAAGGACAGCCACAGTCATTGGGGACGAGGGGACACGGGATGAAGACAGCATGACCCTTTCCCTCCAAGACACCTTTGTGTAGCTGCTGTTGAAGGGAACCCAAAGATAAACCCAACAGATGCAGAAATCTCAACCATGTAAAGCTCTTCAAATAGAAAAGGAAAGTTGGCAGGCTGGGAATGACCTGCTCGATCACCCCTGGTCCAGCGCAGGGAGGCCTCCCTGTGTCCACACTCACGACAGCCATGCTGGGGGCTCTGAGGGAGTCAGGGGCAGCTCACATAGTGTGAGCAGCAGGAGCAGTGACCACAGGTCATAGAGGAGTGACTTCAGAGCCCTGGTGCTTTCATTCAGAATGGCTGGGACTGTCAGAGCCACCAGACTGGCCCTGAGCATCTGAAATCACCTTAGCCTGATCCCTGCAACATGCACAAATTCAAGTTGAAACCTGACTTTTCAGAGGGTTCTCAGAGAAAGCAAATCTTTGAGCCACCTTGGCTGGCTCAGGGGACACCCCTATCCTGTCCAGCCTTGCCACACCAGGAACTCCCGAAACCTTGCCTGTATCTTCTCTTCTCAGCATTGCATGTGCCTCCTGGGGGTGGCTGACACTCGGCCACATGGACATAGCACTTCCATCTTTGACAGCCTTCTCGTGCATGCTGGTGTGTGTCACCTGGCCTACACCTCCATGTAATCAAGAGGCAGCAAAAATGCACATGGACTCCTGTCTGTCTGAACGAGCAAGATAACGATTTCACTAGACCCTGAAGCTGCCTAACGTCCTATGGTGACATCTGGGCCTGAGCAGGGTGAGACAACACAAAAGAATCTTCCAGGTGGGGCTCGTGAACCACAGGAACACTCACTTGCCCCATCTTTAGAGTGAAGCACACTTCCAGTCTTATCACTGATCAGCCTGTCTGGGTCACTGAAGCCCTCGGGAGTACCTAGAATCCTCCATGCCATTTACCTGGGCAATGGTGCCCTGGCCCCGGCTACATTCTGCACCAGTTACATGCAGTCAGGTCCCTCGAGTGAAAGACAGTGTACCCAGAGAGAGACAGCAGAAGTCACTTCAGCTGTGTGAGTCGAGCCTTGCTGGCTGGGCTTCCCTGCAGTCAGCAATGCCACAGGCTGGCTTTGGAACTCCGAGGAGCCACATGCCGCACGGCCCTGGAGGAGCTCCACAGGAAGAACGCTCCTCTGAGGCAAACCTACCTGCTTTCTGTGCCAACCCAGCAACCACTTCAAGGACTGTCCACGACCTTGGACTAACAAACCTTTTCCTATCCTGGATGAGCCTGGGCACATGGGTAAGCTGAGGGCAGATGGGCACCTTGCTGGGAGGGTGCCAGGTGATGGGGTACTGGGCTGCCCGCCCTCCCTGAAGGACCCCAGGGAGGTCATGGCCTGGAAGGACCAAGAGCAGCCTGCCAGGTTGGTAGAGAAGGTGAGGCTGGAGGGCAGGAGACAGCAGCCAAGCCAGCCACCAAGGGACAAGTGGCTGGTTGTGTGGGTCCCTGGAGCGTTCCTGGTGCATATGACTGTGCACACTGCCCAGCCCGGACTCCCCAGCCCAGCCCCAACTCCCTGGCCAGCCCAACCCCAGGTCACAGGTCATATGCACAGACAACCCCCTCTGTGGGTGTCCTAGTGCACCAGCCAGGGTCTGGCAAAGCGTGCGCCACCACTGACGGCAGCCATCAACCTAGAATTACCTGCGGAGGGACTTGAGCAAGCGGCTGCAGGGGCGCCTGTGGCATCTGGAGGGGCTTCAGCTGAGCGGGGGCCCCCACCTGGGAGGCTGGAGCCAGGTACGGTGGCAGGTGGGGGGGAACCGGCTGGAGGGGGCCCACGGGCTGTGGGGCCAGGACCTGCGGCAGGGGTGTCGGCTGGGCCAGCGGAGGAGGCTAGAGGGAGAGAAGGTAGCTCCCCTTAGACCACCAATCTGCCCAGACAAGCGCACCCCACTGGTTACACATGACAGGATATCAACCCTCACCCTCACATGCACACGCACACACTCACATTCACACATGCCTGCACACACACACTTGCACAGTCACACGTATACACATTCAGACACACAGATCACCAAACTCCAGCCAGCCTGGAGCCAGGGCACAGCAGATCTTGCAGAAATGTTCTGAGTGAGCAGAGCCTTCCATGTGCAGGGCACTGCGAACACTATGCACGCACGCAAACACACACACACACGTACACACACAAACACATGCACATACGAGAGTCACTCCCATCCCTCAGGCACACCAAAGACCTGGGGGAACCACAGAGAATTTGAGCGAAGGGTCTGTGGGAGGTGCTCATAGACCTGGGCCCAGGGGCCAGCACAGGTGACTGCCTGCCTGGAGGGACAGTGGCCACAGGAGGTGCCACACTCACCTGCTGGCCGGGGGGTGCTGGCTGGCCTGGGCCCGTGGGCACGGGGGTGCTGGGCGGCGGCAGCACGGGGGCGAAGCTCATGGCCGGATCCGGGAAGTGCTGCTGGAGGGACGGAGGGCAGGCGGGGGCCGGGACAGAGCCCACCGGCAAGCCAGGCTGCAGAGAGCACCAGGGCCACACTCAGCAGCAGCTCTCGGCCACCAGGCCCCCTCCTGGGCAGGGGCAGGGTAGCCTCATGTCATCCCTGTGCCTGGTCCCTACCAGGGTCCCTCTTCCCAGGAACATGACAGCAGAAGCAGTGAGGGAGCCCTGGGCATCATTCACAACAGTGAAGGGCCAGGAACAGCACAGCCCCCAGCCCAGGGGTGCCCGGGCACGTCAGCCCCACAGAACATTACACAACCACAAAAAAGGCCAGCACAGAGGCTTTGCAGAACCATACAGAAAGGCTCCCGAGGACATTAAACTGGGGAAGCTCACGGTCCATATGACTGTGACCATGTAAGATGAAAACTTATACATAACTCACAGATGATATGGAGAGAAATGGGCCCTGGAACAGCATGTGAGCACTCCAGCGGCGGAGTGAACACAGACCACAAAAGAATGGGAAATCTAAGCTCTCAGAATGGGTATTTGCTGCCATTGAGGAATTGCTGCGAATTTGTTAATTTGTTGGTGTACTAATGGAATTGGGCTTTGTTCTCTGAGAGTCCTTATTGTGCAGAGCCGGAGGCTGAATCATTTACAGGGGAAGTGTCTTGCTGTCTAGGATTTATTTCAAAACAACGAGAATGTGAGGAGCAGGCAGGGCTACAGAGGATCATGGCTCTTCCACCCTGCCATGAATGTTCTCTCCCGTGGGGTTCTCTGGATCACGTGAGTGATGGCATGCCCAAAACTGCCCTCCTCACTTGTCTTTCTCGGTGGGTGCTTTATGAAAGGCAGCATGGTGTGAGTGGTTGGAGCAAGTGTATCTGGGATCGAGCTGGGCTTCTGGATTCACCTGAAGCCAGGGAGTGGAGGATGGGCCTGACTGGGCCGGACCATCCGTCTACCAGCTCTGGGCACTGTACACAGCCCAGGAGCTCGGGCAGGGCCTGGCAGCCTGGAGCAAGTGGCCTCGTGCTCCGGACAGCCTCCAGGGCAGCCTGGCAGCCCCACGGCGGCTGCTCCTCCTTGGCTGTTTCTCCTCCTTCACTGGGCGCTGCAGACACATCACCATGGCAACCATCCCAGGAAAGGCACGGAGGGGTAGGGAGAGCCCTCAGCACACCTGGGGACTCCTTCCAGGCCTCATGCTTTTTGAGTAAGTTGTCTCTGTGTCACTAGGTAGGAAGACTGAGACTCAGGCCCCTGGTCCAAGGTGACTGTACCTGTGATGTCCCTGCTCAGGTGTGCTGGTTTCCACACTGATGCTGAGACCAGCAGCATCACCAAGGCCACAGGAAAGGGACTTGGCCCAGTGGGAGCCCAGGCCAGGAGTGCCTCATGTGGTATCACATGGCATGGGAAGCCCTAACCTAGGCTGAGGAGGGATGAGAGCCAGGCAGAACATTCCAGTCCAGCCTCAGTTCAGCCAATCCTCAAAGCCAAGAACCACCACTCTGGAGCAGCAAGTAGCCTTTTCTTTTCTTTTTTTTTAAATTTGTTGTAGAGACAGGGTCTTGCTTTTTTGCCCAGGCTGGCCTGGAACTCTTGGGCTCAAGTGATCTTCCTGCCTTCGGCTCCCAAAATGCTAGGATTACAGGCATGAGCCACCACGTTCAGCCTCACCTTTCCTTAAATGAGTTCTGCTGTTTAAAATTGTATTTCACTTCATTTTGTGAAATGAAGAAAACTGCAAATGCAAATTGCAAATGAGTCCTGGGGCTGCAGTCAGCAAAGGCAGACTCAGCAAACAGCTTCCACTGCTTTTCCAAAGGGCCTTTCTGGACCCTTCCGACTGAGCAGGCCTGGGAAGGCTGGTCCCGCATGCAAGGGTGCAGCAGGGCAGCCAGCAGGACAGAGGAGGCCAGAACAGCCCATGTGCCCACGCTCAGCCGACATCAAGAAGACGGGCCACAGCGCTGAGTGTGCGAGTGACAACCAGCATAGCCAAAGCGCCAGGCAGGAGCTGCTCACGAGGGAAGAAGGAGCTTGGCCCGGAGTACACAGTGGCTGCACCTGTGATGTCCTTGCTTGGGCTTCCTGGCTCACACAGTAGGTGAGAGCCCACCCCATAAACCACCCTCTGAGGCTGGGTGCAGTGACTCATGCTTGTAATCTCAGCACTTTGGGAGGCTGAGGAGGGAGGATCACCTGAGGTCCGGAGTTCGAGACCAGGCTGGCCAACATGGTGAAACCTGGTGTCTACTAAAAATACAAAAATTAGCTGGGCATGGTGGCACATGCCTATAATCCCAGCTACTCAGGAGGCTGAGGCAGAGGAGTCGCTTGAACGCAGGAGGCAGAGGTTACAGTGAGCTGAGATCATGCCACTGCACTCCAGCCTGGGCAACAGAGCAAGACTCCGTCTCAAATAAACAAATAAATAAACAAACTACGCTCTGAGGGTACCAATCTACTGCCTGGGGCTCATGGGCAACCCCTCTGTGGCTGGGCACTTCGGACTGCGAGGAGCAATTGTTTTGCTTTCTAAAGTGTTTTTTAAAAATCAAAATAAAAAAATAAGTGCCAAATGTGACCCCACTCATCTTAGTCTTTCCCATGGGAATCAACCCACATGTGTCGTCGCAGCCCGAGGCTCCATCACTCCTTTGCCACATGTGCTCCCTGAAAGTGTTCCCCTCATCCCCGCCCTATTTTCATAGCTCTGACTTTAACCGCTACACAATATCTGGGAGAGAAGTGCCAGGAGCCCCTCAGGAGGCTGGGCAGCGAGATCGAATCTCAGGTTTCCTTCGTACAAATGATGTTTTTCTGTGATCTATGGAACAGTCTGGGATAATGTCCCAGGCCCAGGGCACTGTCAGTGGGTATCATGATTGTGGCTGTGGGTTGTCACCATTATCACTGTGCCCGCTCCCCAGGGGGAACCACTCAGTTCTACCATAGCCTCCCAAACTCTGGGTGCCCTGGGGTCTGTTTTCCAATAGGGTGTCCTTCCTATCTAGTAGGTCTTTATGGGAATGTCAGGGCTACTCGGCCAGCAGTTCCGCAGCTGACAGCAAGGACGGGGCTTTCCTCTGGGCCTGGCTTTTGAATGTCTCCCCAGGGGAAGTGTGGCTGGACACTGACCACAGGCCACTTTTAATGCTGAACACAGTGCAGTGCAGCCTGGACAGCCCATCACAGAATTTAGAGCCCTCAGGGCCCTCAGACCAGGTAATGGGGATGGGGAAGGGGGTGGGAGTGGCGCTCTGACTCACTGCAGCCGTGGGCTGCTGGTAGGCCCCCAGCGAGGGCAGGCTCTGTGGCAGGACGGGCCCCTCGCTCACAGGGGGGCTGCACACACACTGGGCCGGGGGCGGCGCTGCGTCGGCAAGGGAGCCAAGCACCACGCTCTGCTGGCTGCTCTGCGAGTCCGAGTACACGGTAGAGCCCTGGCCGCTGTCGAAGGTGCTGTCCGCTGGGGAGGACAAAAGCAGGACTTAGAGTGGACATCTCCAAATGTCACATGAACAAACACTGGCTCATCTGCATATTTTCTTCTGCAAAATAAAGGCTTGATTGTTTCTCCAGATCACATAAATAACCTGCACATATTGTTTAAACAATTGGCTGCTACAGAACCATACTGGGGATGCTGTCACGGTGCCCCACTCCAACACTGCCCATGTCTGGCCAGCATGATGTCAGGGCGGGTACATTGTGCCAATCCTCCCACAAGGCAGGTGCCCACAACCAGCCCGCTGTGGCCTGGGCAGCAAGCACACATTCCAGCTCTTAAAGGCACAAGGGACTTGGGAGGCCAAAGAAATGTCTGAGGTAAGAAAAAACTGATGTCTTCACTGTGGAGATAAATATCACCTGTGTTTTATAAGAGGCGAGGGTGTCTCAGCACTCTGACCACCTTCACACACCATGGCAAAGGGCCCAAACTGTGGGGATTGAGGTCACGGGACCAGGTCTAACTTGGTTGGAAAATGGGGTCAAGGTGCCCCCAACACCCGCAGAGAGGCCTTGAGAGGGAAATGCACCCACTATTCCCCTGTGCAGTGGATGCGGTGGCAGGGGTGACACCAAGCGCCCATGGCCTGAGCTCCCCCAGAGGCCTTGCATGGCTCAGGCTGGCCTGGTCCCCATCAAACCCAAACAGACCTGCCTGCTCATGAGGGCACAGACAGGACCCCAGAGCCCACGGGCTTCTCATACTACGGTGTGCCTGGGAACATCTTCAGCCTGTGGGGTCATGCCAGCAGAGGGGAAAACGAAAACCTGTCTGAAATGGTACTTTGGGCTTACTGCTTCCAGATGCCAAAAGCTACAGAAACTTTAGAATTTACCACTTAAAAACGCCACGCTATTTTCGCGAGGGGCTGCATTTCAGAATACTGTGTCTGTTTATAATTTAAACAAAAGGGAAATCCTGTTGGCTTGGCGTTAAAATAACTTTTCCCAGGAATGGACTGAACCTATTGTAACCTAGGAAGACATAAGAAATGCTGAGGTTTAATTGTGCAAAACCAATCAGACAGGCAGCTCTGATTTTTAATGAGCCGAGTGGTCACTAAAGTGGTCATATCCACTTAGAGAAGAGAGGGGAGAGGAGGACGGGGAGGAAGGGGAGAACGTGTATAGACCTGACAAGTTTCAAGTAGAGCAATTCTAACCATATGTGTAGCATTTTATTTATTTATTTTTTTGAGACAAGGTCTCACTGTCATCTGGACTGGAGTGCAGTGGTGTGATCACGGCTCACTACAGCCTTGACCTCCCAGGCTCAAGCAATTCTCCTGCTTCAGCCTCCTGAGTAGCTAGAACTACAGGCATACACCACCACACCTGGCTAATTTTTCTATCTTTTGTAGAGATGAGGTTTCGCCACATTGCCCAGACTGGTCTCGAACCCCTGGGCTCAAGTGACCCACCCACCTTTGACTCCCAAAAGGAGCCACCATGCCTGGCCCACATTTTACATATTTAAAGTGAATATGTGCCGGGCATGGTGGCTCATGCCTATAATCCCAGCATTTTGGGAGGCTGAGGCAGGCGGATCACCAGGTCAGGGGTTTGAGACCAGCCTGGCCAACATAGTGAAACCCCGCCTCTACTAAAAATACGAAAAAAATCAGCTGGGCATGGTGGCACACACCTGTAGTCCCAGCTACTCAGGAGGCTGAGGCAGGAGAATAGCTTGAACCCAGGAGATGGTGGTTGCAGTGAGCCAAGATCCTGCCACTGCACTCCAGCCTGGGTGACGGAGCGAGACTCTGTCTCAAAAAAAAATAAAAAAATTTTAAAAAATTAAAAATAAAGTGAATATGGGCCAGGCACACTGGCTCATGCCTGTAATCCCAGCACTTTGAGAGGCTGAGGCGGGCAGATAACTTGAGGTCAGGAGTTCAAGACCAACTTGGCCAGCAGGGCAAAACCCCGTCTCTACTAAAAATACAAAAATTAGCCAGGCATGGTGGCACATGCCTGTAATCCCAGCTACTAGGGAGGCTGATGCAGAAGAATCACTTGAACCCGGGAGGCAGAGGTTGCAGTGAGCCGAGATTGCGCCACCGCACTCCAGGCTGGGTAACAGAGCGAGACTCCGTCTCAAAAAAAAAAAAAAAAAAAAAAAAAGTGAATGAGTTCATTAATTACACAATTAAACATTTTAGAAGACATTTTTGAAACTATTGGCAAATGTGCTACTACAGTCACCAGCTGCTTAAGGAAGCCCCCGCTTGGTCAGGACACTTGGTGGGCAGTTTAAGAAAACACAACAAGGGAAAACCGTAAAAACTGACATACTGTTGCATCTTCCAATACAATAACGTGTGTCTGTTTGCCAATCTTGTTACACAGACCAGGTTCTTCTTGGATTATGGGGTTCCTGCTCTTACCCAGCATATCCCAGAGCAAGGTGCAGAAGGCTATGCGGGGTGCTATCCATTATGAAACAGAAGGGGATAAAGGTGTACACGTGTGCACACATGTGGATGTCAGTGTGCATGTGCGTATTCATGTATGAATGCAGACGTGTGCATGTATGTGTGCATGTGAATGTGTTCACATTTGTGGGGGTGTTCGCATGTGTACATATGTGTCCATGTGCATGCAGGCTGGGCGTGCCTGTGTACACACACGTGGGGCATGCATGTCTGTGTGCAGGTGTTCACGTGTGGTAGCCATGTGTATGTGCATGTGTAGATGTGCCTATGTATTTGTGTGTGTGTTCTATGTGTGCCTATGGGTGTTCTATGTGTGTGGTAGGCTACATGTTTTATTATTGTTTTGTATTATTATTTTTGTATTAAAATACAAAAATTAGCTGGGCATGGTGGCACATGCCTATAGTCCCAGCTACTCAGGAGGCTGAAGCGGAAGAATCACTTGAACCCGGGAGGCAGAGGTTGCAGGGAGCCAACATCGCACCAGTGCACTCCAGCCTGGAGACAGAGCGAGGCTGTCTTAAAAAAAAAAAAAAAAATTGGTAGCATCTGTTGCCTCTAGGGAGGACAATGAAGTGATTTGCTACCTCCTGGCCTTTTTGAATTTTACACCATGTGGCTATATTACCTACTTTAAAGAAACCGCAATGAACAAGTAAAAGTGTTTTTGAGGGGCCGGTTGCGGTGGCTCACACCTGTAATTCCAGCACTTTCAGAGGCTGAGGCGGGCGGATCACGAGGTCAGGAGATTGAGACCATCCTGGCTAACACGGTGAAACCCTGTCTCTACTAAAAATACAAAAAAATTAGCTGGGCGTGGTAGCAGGTGCCTGTAATCCCAGCTACTCAAGGGGCTGAGGCAGGAGAATGGCATGAACCTGGTAGGCGGAGCTTGCAGTGAGCCGAGATCGCGCCACTGCACTCCAGCCTGGGCAACAGAGCAAGACTCCGTCTCAAAAAAAACAACAAAAAAAGTGTTTTTGAGAAGCATGGCCATGGCCTCTGCACAAAGCACACAGAATCCTCAGTTGGTCTGGAAGTGGGCCTGTCTGCAGAGAGAACACCCACACCTGAATTGCAATCATCAGTCAGTCAATGTCTCCATCTGATTTTCCCACAGTGGATCAAACCTGAATTATATTATCTGACCACAAGCTAAACATATAGAAATATCCTCAAACTACGTCTTTTCAAAGTTTGAAAAAAGGAGATTTTTAAACTCCCATCCTAGGAATTATTTAACCCACAATTACAATTTAAAAGTGCGTAGTGCTGTGTCAGATGTGAAGAATTTCTTCTTACAAAAAGTCTGTGCTCTTTAATTTTTTAGATGTATCAGAAAATGGAGCAATAATGTACCAATTTTATTCTCCAAAGCAAATCTGCGCAGGTTCGAGTGACATAAATAGTAGGCAAACCATCTCGACATGATGACTGCTTGTTTGAATTTAAATAGCCTACTTTAAAGAACTAGCCATTTCAATGATAAATGAAGGATGTGCATATTAAATAAATTAAACAGACTATTTCAGTCTTTGCACATGAATGATCTGAAATATTGGCCCAGGCAGGTCCCTTGGCTCTGTCATTCTATCCCATGCATATTCACAGAATGAACAATGCCATGTCCCTCAGTCCTCAGCTCACTGCTGAATTCTTAGGATGTTGAGGGCACAGACAGAAACTTTTCTGCCTGTATGTGCAGAAGATACTAGGTTTTCCCTAAATGGTCTTAGATGAAACCTGATCCAAAGTGATTCCTGCCAATTCATCAGTAACACCCTACTGAAAATGTACAAAAGGTCCCAAAGGTTCTGCCTTAGAAGGGAGATACTACGGGGGATGGGAGGTCCCCACGGCAACACCACAAGCCAAGCCAGCAAGCAGCACACTCTGTTCCTAGGACAGATGTCCCACCAAGCAGCCACTGCCACCACCTCACCTGGTCTTCACATTCCCCCCAAGGGGCCAGAACTGTCATTCTCAGACAGGTTAAGGAACCTGCCCTAAGTCCACAGATCCATAGCACAGAGTGGGACTGAACTGGCTCCACCAGACCCTGCTGGCTCACAGCCCATTTGTCCCCATCTGTCCTGAGAACATGAACTTCATTGAGCCTTAATCTCCTGGTTACAGATCACCGGGAAATGCTGAGAAAGCCCCAATCCCTTCACTGAAACAAGGCTCACCCATACCTAGGGTCCACACCCTGCATGGTGGGCTGGGGGGACAGGGCCCAGGCTGGTCACAGAATCAGGCCCTGCACATCCCAGTGCTTGGGTCTGCTGGCCCCACCACCCTGGAAGTTGCTCTCTTATGAAGTTCCCAACATGCCCTGGCACCAAAGGTGCTGGCAGAAGGCGAGCCTGTCATGGGGCATAGGCGCCCAGCCAGGACTCCCGGAAACTACCTACAGCTAAAGCAATCACCCACGCTATGTGAGGACAGCTCAGAGCTACACGATGTCTCCTCCGAGGGGATGCTATGCTGACCCCCTTCCTCACAAAGCATTCCAATAAAGGGAGAGGACTTCATTTTTCTTTGCCCAATAGCTGGTTTTTGCAGGATAGGTGGGAGGGGTGCCCATGGCCACCCCACCCCTGAGCACTCACAGGCCAGGGAGGTGGCGCTGGTCGGCAACGTAGGTGGCAGGAGGTGCTGGTCGGCCTCCGGCTCCTCGGGCTCTGGTGGCCCGGGCTGCCCAGCCTGTGCATGGTAGGTCACCTGGACCTGCAGGGGCACCGGCGGACCCCTGGCCTTGTCCGGGCTGCCCACATCCTGCTGCTCCTTGGGCTGCAGCACGGGCCAGATCCTCTCCCGCCGCCACTGGATCAAGGCCACGCGGTCACGGATGGACTTGGCCACGATCTTGACGTCACTCTCGTGGAAGAATCCAGACTCAATCTGTAAAGGCAGTCATGTTGTCAGCATCGCTGGGGATCAGCCCTCACCGGCCCACACCCCTTACCTAAAGTGCTTTCCCATCACTGGCTCATCCACGCAGGACACGCTCGCCATCCCACTGCCACTGAGTGTAAAATCCGTGGGGACAGCTCAGAGATGGCATGGCAGGGGTTTGCCAGGCAAGGCAAAGAAAGACCACCACCACGCAGGCCTGACCTGCCTCCCGCAGAGTCCACAGCAAGAGCAAAGCAGACCAGCCCCTCAACCGGACCTGAGGGCTCCCTGAGCTCCCGGCGCCCCCGGGGCTGGTGGCAGACGGGAAGGGGCTCCTGATTGTCTCCATGCTCAGAAGTGGTGACAAGGAGCTTTGGAGCTAGCATTTTCCTGAAACGTCTCTGAGTCTGGGGCTGCCCAAATATGGGGAACGGGGCCACACCCGAGTTGCAGATGGAGGAAGGACATGCGTTTTGTAATTAGGGACCAGTAAGGTATGCACTGATGCCTGGCAAATTTTAAAACTGATTTACCAAGCACAGCCTTGAGAGCATTTGTAAGAGAGCCCGAAGGTCTCCAGGAAACATCATGAGCTCGCCAAGAATATTCATGGAATAACTACCTTCTTTCTTCTGATAAAAGAGATCCCTTTTGAAGGGGCTGCTCTTGCTAGGCTGCAGTTGTAGTGACCACAAACACATGAAAACATGGGAGAACAAAGATTCCAGATCCACCCACACTTCCCCTCCCTTCCTGAGCACCTCAGTCCTAAAGGCGCTAGGTCAGGCTGGACCAGCCAGGCCTCCGCAGTAGGGCAGAGGTGCCCGTGCAAGAGGGCATCCTGGCTTCGGGGCAGTGCCAGGCACAGAGGGAGTCATAGCTATTGGGGAGGGGAGGTGGTTCAGCACCAATGGAGGCCGGCGACCCCACAAAAGTGACCAAACAAGAAAATATATTAGGGATAGTGGACGCCAGGCTCCTCAGGTGTGGAGAGGCAGAAATTTTCAACAGGAACCTTTTTGCCAGGTGGGAATTGGAGCTGTTGGTGTGAAGCGCACAACAGACGTGAATAAACACAGACAGACTGCACAGGCAGGCTCGCGACACCTTCGCGGTGTAAATGCACAGACACATGCGTACTTGTGAACTGAGTTCACCAGGAGGGCCTGGGAGCAACAACACCCACAGCAAGGAGCATGCAGAGCTCGGCCAAGACAGGAATGCAGTGCTGCTCTAAGAGGCGGCAGCTCAAGGCTGGGCAGGAGAAGGACAGGATAAGCTTGACAGTGAGGACGTGCTCAGAGTGACAGGGACGTGCAAAACGGCACGGGAGCCAGTGCTGAGGGCCTCCCGCTGGCAAATCTGGGGCATTTTGAGCATCAAAATGAACAGTAACACAATGATGGTTTGAAGGACATGTCCACAGACTCTGACATGCATTTTGCATATGGGGGTGGCAGGAGGGGTGAGGTGTCACTGCTGGTATCAGGTTGGGGGCGGCAGGTAGGTGTGGCCTCTCTATCCCCATCTCTCCCTCTGTTTCTCCTCTGTGGCTCCCTCACCCAGTCTCTTTGCCTCCCTTTCCTGTGGATCATCTGCTCTAGGGGAAGCCATGTCACAAATGACCCTATGCAGAGGCCCTCCTGGCAGGGAACTGAGTTCTGAGGCAGGGTCTGAGACTGCAGCCCAGGCCAACACCTGATCCCATCTCACTAGGGCCCTGAGCCAAGGCACCTGATCCCTGACCTCTAAGGCTGGAGCCAGGGCATTTCAAGTGACTCACTAGGCAGCAATGGGACAGTTCATCTGTGGAGCAGGACCCATTGAGTAAAACAGAAAACCATGAAGCCACAGAGAGGTAAAGAAATAAGTGAGAAGACTGGTGACAAACAAGATATTTACAGTGTCCAAACATTCTCCATGAGACACGTACAGTTGCGAAAGGTGAGAGGAGCTCAACTTAGAGAAGCCACAGGCGCCCTGCACCAAGCTCAGAGCCAGCATCTGCCTAACTGGTGGGTGAAGCTGTGCATCCCGGGGAAACACATGCAAACTCAGCCCCTTCCATGAGATTCCTGTGGAGATGCAAGACCTGACTGTGACCCACCCACAGAGGGCCACCTGAGCCCGTCCCGAGGGACAGGACATGGAAGTCAGGCGAGGAAAGGGGCCCAGAGGACTTGTGATAGTGTCACTGGGGCAACTGGGGACCTGAGTGGCCCGAGGATAGGAGGATGGGCCTGAGGATTGACGGTATTTCCGGATGCAAGAAAGTGCCCTAGTTTCAGGAAGCAGACATGAAAGTATTCAGGGCTTCAGGGGAATCAGGTCAGCCACTTAGTCTCAAATGGTTCGTGGAAAATAAATGGTTCTTTGTAGTGTCCTTGCAATTTTTCAGTAAGTTTGTGATTATTCAAAAGTCTTTGTTTCAAAAGACAATTTTTTTCCACAGAATGATGTTCCCTAACAGAAACAGCCCTGGTCAGTCTCCCCTGATTCAGAAGAGACATGAGTGGGGCGGGGGAGGGGGGACCAGTGAGGTGGGACAGAAGCTTACGGCTCAGTCAGTGGGACCCGTCTACACTCAGGGTTGCCGCTGGCCCCAAACCAGCCCCAAGGCCACTCAGCAGCAGGGCAGCCCGCTGGGAAGGAGGAGAAACCAGGCACCAGGTTCCCTTCTGGCTCAGAGTCCAGAGCAGACTTTTTTCTAGGGAGCCTCAAAGAATGGGCTCCAACCCTAGGGGGTCTCACAGGGAGGCCGAGGCAGGTGTCCCTGTCACTGGCACCCGGGTGCAGGTATGCACAGCCAGCCAGACCTGCTTGGCCCGGGCCTCTGCTCCTAGTGAGCATGTGGGTGAGGCCATTCCTAAGGCTCCACGTAGCCTCGGGGTCATATCCAGGGCGTGGCCCCACCCTTGCCCACCTCGGCCCAGATACGTGACCAGAGGCTGCCAAGGCCATGTCCTCCTGCTGCCATTACTATTTGCTGCTGGCGCCACAGCCCGCAGCCCATTTTCCCTTGAGATTGTCTTCATCATCACCCCCAGCCTTCCTCTCTAAAGTGTTTCTTCTATTTTATTTCCCAAACAGGAAAACATTTAGCCATGGTGAGTGCCACACAGGCGCATTGCATTATCAGGAGAGTATGAAGGTGGAGGGGAGGGCTGGCTGGGAATCCCCTTGGGGGTTGACTCCCAGAGTCCCTTCCAGATCAAAGCTGGCCCAGGCCCCACAGAGCCCGCTATTTCCTCTGTCTCTCTCTGGGGAGCTCCATCTGGCCCCTTCCATCTGCCGAGTGGAACTTGCTGAGAGGTGACTTCAGGGGAAGGAGAGCTCTGCCACATCTGCATTCTCTCCCACCCTCGGGGACCTTCCAGAAAGAGGTCTCATCTGGATTCCAGAACATCTCTAAGACCTAACATCTGCTAATCTCAGGGACTTTTGTTTGTTTGAGACAGGGTCTCGCTCTGCTGCCCAGGCTGGAAATCATGCAGCGGGATACAGCTCACAGCAAAGGCCTCCTAAGCTCAAGCAATCCTCCTGCCTTGGCCTCCCAAAGTGCTGGGATGACAGGCATGAGTGACTGCACCCGGCCTAATCTCAGATTTTAGGAAGAAGAGCAGCCTCAGAGCCAGGTGCTAGTGTCTCTCTAGCCTCAGCAGATACACCAACATCAAGCTGTTTTCACTGCATCACGGCGAGGCCCCTCCAGTCTAGGGTCCATGGCAGGGCTGGTGTCAGGACCCCAGGGAGGCCAGTGACGGACTCTGGTGTCTGAAGCGGGTGGGAAGGAGGAATGTGAGGTTAGAACCTGGAAAGGCCCCATAGGGACCCAGCGTCAACCTGCCGGGGCACACAAGCTGTTCCCGGGGAGTGAGCCCCAAGGTAGGAGCATGTTGCTTCCAGCTGCTGTCAGGGGGCTCTTGAGGTCCTGCCTTCCCTGTTCTTAGCAGAGCGGGGTGGGTGCTGTTTATTGTTGTGCTTTAGCTGAGCACAGGTCATGTCCCTTCTTCTTGGATGCTCTATTTCACGGGTGATGTGTCTCACAATGAAAAAAATGTAAAAGATGCAGAAGCGGGGGTGAAGGTGCTCGGACCAAGGGGCCTCTGCTGTGAACGCAGGAACACAGCCGCAGAGTTCAGCCAACTGCCAGGGATGGGGACTTGTGTGGTGACGGGCACAGGAGGCTGTAGGTTGAAGGGACAGCTGCATCCACAATGACCCTGCAGGAGGGCGGGGGCAGGGAGGCCGAGTCTCCGTGTGGATGAAAAGCAGGGAGGAGTCGCAGTCTTGGGAGGCTCCTCCCACTTGCCTGTCTTCGGAGCAGCTAGACAAGGCCCAGGGCAAGTTCTGGGCTTTGCCACCTTAGGACAGAACCCAAGACAAGCAAGGAGGCCACGAGGTCTGGTGGAGGCAGCAACACTGCTCTTGTAGAATCCTGGGCCCCTCCCCAGGCTGCACCACCCATGTTGGAATCAGTGCTGAGTGGGCTCTGATGTCCCCTCTGCCGCTCAGCCGTCGCTGTAGCACTTGGCCTCCTGACACAGCTCCCCGGTCCCTCGTACCCTGTCCCCCCAGCACTGACCAAGCATAACCACATTCATGGAAGGAACAAGAGCGCCTCATTCTCCTGCCCTTCCTGAGGCTGTCACCACATCAAAACCAGGTCATCCAAATGTCCTCCTATCCTTGCCCTTGGCCCAGACCTCAGCACCGGGACAGAGGTAACTCCCTGCAAGGTCAGAGCCAGCACAGCTGCCCCAGGACCTTCCTCATCCTCATTTGTGCGTGAGACTCCCACAGGTCATCCTCATCCTCCCTCGAGGCCATCTTCTGTCCTCTCAAAACCTCAGCCATCCCACTGAGCGGCCAGCCAGGTGCCTCCAGAAAGATGTTCTTGGCCTGCAGCCACCATCCCAATCCTCAGCTTACACGCTGTACATAGCCTATGCAGCATCTCACTCGGCACTTGCTATTTGCAATGAATGTGTGAACGGACAGCTGTATTACATCAGCAGAGAAATGGTGCACCTGAAGTCACAGGACAGATGTGCTGGTAATTATCTGAATGTAATTCACAGCAAACTTGTAGCAATTCAATTTGAAAAAATGTACCTCTGTGCACCACATGGTCATGGAGAGCAATGAAAGATCCTCCAGGAAGCACAGAGCTCATCAACCCCATTAGATCTGCTCATAGCAGAGGCTTCTGTGTCTGGGTCAGGGATGTGAGCAGAGACAAGCCAGATGAGAATGGGCCAGGTGGGGACACAGGTGGCCACTTTGCAGCATCTGGGGTGATAGTGCAGCCAGCTTGCAGGAGCCCCACAGAGAAGCCAGCCTGGGCGCCACCCCACCGTGGGAGCTGTAGCCATCCTCACTGTGCTATCACAGCCCAGGACATGGGCCACTGTGCAGGGGAAGGCAGAGGCCTGGCCCAAGGCACTGGCAGCCTGAGGAGGTGTCTCCTCCAGTCCAAGTCCCAGTCACTGAGGCCCTGCACTCAGGTCCACACCAGGAACACCCCATCCTACAGCTGTGGTGAGGTTAGGAGCAGCAGGAAGCATGCCAAGACCCCAGCAGGACCTTAGCTCAAGTAGCCCAAAGTTCTCAGCCACACAGCCAGCCCCAGGAGCAGTCCAGTTCCACCTGCTTCCTTCCTCAGGGGTCGCGGCTGCAGGAAGTCCAGCTGAGAGACTGCTGCTCCCTGCACTGACCTACACCATGTGGCCCACTGAATCCCTCATGTACCACATACCAGTGCCCCCATGGACAAGGAGCTGCCAGGAGGAGCAGAGTCTGTGACAAACACGCAGCTCACTGGCACCCAGCATTCCTGGCTCCAAGGGCCCAAGCACCTTCCATGATATCGCCAAGCCTCAGTTTCCACACCCGAGTCAGACCTCCGCAGGAACCTTCCAGAGCAACCGCCCCTCCCACCTCTCTGCAACCCCCATCCAGGTGTGATCCACTTCTCTTTACTGAGACCCAGCCTGGCCTGGAGAAGTGAAGCTTGGGAAGAATCATCAGCCTGGAACTGGTGACTGATGGACATTTTCAACAGACGTGATGTATTCAGTAAAAAGCTTATTCAAAAGAAAGAAAAAACGGCGAGCACCTTTGTGGTCAGGACACATGAGCCGAGGGCTCTCTATCATGAGCCGGATTTATTTCTGCTCGGGTGTTCACTGCAAATGCGCAACTTTCTTACCATGCAATACTAACTGCCTTCTTCCTAGCCTCTCGTTCCCACTGGTCTTCCCCTTTGTGACTTTGTTTTCACCTGTTCCGGTGCAGACATTCCTGTCCTTCGTATCAAGTTGTCTGACTTAATGTCAACGTTTGTTCATGTTTTGTAACCAACAACAAAGACGTCTCTGTCTGTCTCTAGGCCCTGCACTAGGGTTCTCAGGCGGCAGTGTTGGCCCTGGGGCCCTCCCAGGCCAGGTTCCCACCACTGTCCCTCTCTGGCGTCCACTGCCCAATGCCCAGCAAACATGCCCTATCCCTGCAGGGGTGTGACCAAAGTCTGCTTGTCCAAGAACTTCTAACAGCCCCCAGCCCAGGGCAGCAGTGCCCCACAGAACATTCCAGGCCAGAAACGTCCTGCATTGTTCAAGACAAGAACCACTAACCACACTTGGCACCGAGCACTTGAAATGTGGCCAGTAGGACTGAGAAAGTGGATTTTAAATTTTAATTAATTTATATTTTAATAGCACATGTGGGCAGTGGCGATTTTACTGGATGGCACAGACCTGAGAATCAAGTCAGAATAATCTAGATCTGTCCCACCTGCTGCACCTGTCCCCACATCCCGCACAATTCCCATTCCATCGCTGACCCCCTGGCATCGTCAGCGTGGCCTCTCCTCCTACCACTGCACCTGGACCACTCCCACTCCTTTCTGCCTGTGCCTATGGCCCTGTCTCTTCTGCCTCTCATTCCAGTCGGCTCAGCGCCCCCTCCAATGAGGCCTCGATGACACCCCAGCACAAAGGGGCACTTCTGCTGCCAGCCCCAACCCGCTCCTCATCCACAGAGCTGAAGATGATGAGAGGAGCAGGAGGAAGAGAAGAGGCGGAAAGGTACCCCCGACCCGCCTTTCTAGGTGGAAAAGTCCCAGGTCCCAGAAACCCAATGTAACAGTGCTCCCAAACAAAAGGAAAGGCGAAGATCCCAAACCCAAAGCCACCACACTTACACAAAGTCAGCAAGAGTCCGGCAAAGCAAGCGAGGCCTTTCTGACAAGTCAGAGGTCCTGGGTTGCTCTCTGCACACCCACCCTGAATTCCCGCACTGCACTGGCTTGGAGCTGCTAATCCCCTGGGTGCTGTGTTTTTGAGGGGACTCCCACTTAGGCCACCCCTGTGCAGACCCTAGGCAGACGTGGCCAGGCTGTGAGACCTCAGCTGCCCACACCTGCCTGGATGGCACCGCCACACCCACTGGCCTTGCAGTCCCCTCCAGAGCAAGCCCTCTCAGCCCACTTTTGTTCTCATCCTTGGAAGCCATGAGCTGCCAACACCTGCACTCACCACACCCCATCTGAGTCCTGCTTACCATCTCTTGGGCCACCTCATCCGGCGTCTCCTTCTCCAGGTCGAAGGTGAACTCTATGGCTCCATTGTCCTTGGGCTTTCCCTTCAGTTTCTTGGGGTCTTCCACCCAGAGCCTCAGGGCGATGGTGGACTTCCTGCCGTGGTCCTCCTCCGCGAGCTCCACCCTCACGCCCGTGTCCTCTGCGAAGAAGGCGTGGCTCAGCAGGTCTTTGATCTCGTACCTGGAGGGAGAGCAGCTGACAGGCAGGGGCACGGGCGCCAGGGCCTCCATGCCCAGGCTCCTGTGTCCACGCGCACCAGGACAAGGACAGGCACACCTGCAGGAGCCTGAGGCCAGGCCTCATGTCTCAGCACTCCCAGGGGTAAAGAAAAAATTTCAGTGAATCCAGTCTTACTATTAACACATAGTGTTTTAAGACTTCCTTTATTCCCCCTCATTATAAAAAAAAACATGCTCATAAAAGATTCAATGATACAAAAGAGGATTTGGAAAAACATTAGGCCTCCCATTATGCAAATACAGCCCCTGTGGATGTGCTAGCCAGCTTTCAATTGTCAGAAGACACAACTGAAACATTTTAGTGTTTAGTCCTGGGTAGGTCTAAAATGGACACAGAGGCGGAGCCCCCCACGCTCTGAGCTCCCTGTGCCCAGTGCCATGAAGCGTGACCTTTTCAAGGGGGCTTCCTTCAGGATGCTGGCCAGATGACAGAGAGCAGGGCAGAGGGTGAGCTGGAGAAGAGTGAGGACCTGCAGAACTGGGGGGCCCCAGCCAGACCCAGCCTCGAAGGCTCTCTGCAGGGATCCGGGAGAGCGGGCCACAGGGTGTTGCCATGGTGACCACTTCGGGGCTCTGCAGGGCTTGGCCACTCAAAGAAGCCTCCCTAACCACTAACCTATAACCCCCTTTACCCTATAAATGGAACCACACAGCACACACTCTTTGGGGCCTGGCTTCCTCTGTGTGTGCTCCAGAGTCACCTGTGTAGTTTCGAGTATCCACAATCCGTCCCTGCTTACTGCTGAGGGGTGTCACATCAGATGGTGGGTGTACTCCAGTGTGAGGGGGAGGGAAGGCTGAGGAAGCACCCCCAGCCTTCCACCTGACCAACAGGGAAGGACAGGCCCTGCTTGGAGGTGGGGAGCCGGCTTTGTGGAGCGGTTCCAGGCCTGCTATTTTTGAGAAGGGCCAAACAACCCAGTCCATGAAATACACATCAGGGCTCCAAATGGAGGCCCACACCTAGAGCCACTGGCGTGGGGATGTTCTTCAAGGCATGGGAGTCATGCAGAGAGGAGCAGAGGGGCTGGAGAGAAGCCCCAGGTGCTCAGATGCTACAGGCTGGGTCCTGGAGGAGCAGTCAGCCAAGGACAGGACTGTCCTCAAAGCCAAGGAGGGGGCTGTCCCCAAAGCCAAGGAGAGGGTTCCCAGATGGTCAACAAGGACATGAGGGCCTGGCCTCCTGGCCTGGTGTCACCCACACGCACTCAGGGCCGACATGCTCACCAGCCCCTGCTAACGTGCCCCAGACACCCTGGCCTGAGCCTGCCTGTCTTGAAGTCCCCTCATCAAGAACACAGCTCTCAATGCCAGCTGGAATGAGTTCAGCTGGAGATGGACCCCAGAACCCAACCCTTCAGGGGAACTCACCTTTCCTCCTTGTTTTTGCAGATACACTCCCCAATAATCTCCTTGATTTCAGGATCGTGCACTTTCTCAAAGCTGGCCGGCTTGATACCCTGACAGGGAGAGAGCAGAGTTACCTGACCCGATCGGCTGCCGGAAGGCGAGGCCTCCACCACAGTGGGAGGAACTCCCACTCCCAGCCACGGCAGGACACGGGCATTGGACTTAACCTGCACAAACTACTAGAAAACTGGGCAAAATATGTGAAACGGATGACAGGGCAGCGCCAAATGCGGGCTCTGGGAGAAAGGGACACAATCCCCCATGGCCCCAGCTCACTGCCCAGAGCAGTTCCCAGACAAGGCACCGTAAACCAGCAGAGCCCTGTGGCCCCACTGAGTTGAGGGGTAGAGCTGAGTTCAGGAAGGCTGAGGAGGCCACAGGCAGAGTTCCAGAAAGAAGAGAACATACAGCAAAAAAAAAAGAGTCCCAAGTATCTGCACCTGGGTCCCCTCCAGCCTTTGCTGAGGACCAGACCACAAAACCACATGTGCATTGTCAATGCCACAGGGCCGGGTGAAGAACCACAGGGAGCTGCAGGCAGGGCAATTCGCAGAGTTCACACAGGTCAGGATGTGTACAATGTACAGCATCCAATCAGAAATTACTAGAAATGCTGAGATGCAAGAAAATGTGACCCACGACCCTGCAGAAAAGCCAGCCAACAGAAAGAGACCTACAAATGAGAGGGGCTGCAACTTGTAGGCAAGCAGGTTAAAACTCTTTACAGATACATACAAGTAGTAAAGGAAAATGAACATAAAAAATGAGAGATAAAAACAGAACCAAATAGAACTCGAGATGAAAAGCCCATCTGAATTGAACACTTCACCGCAGCAGACTGACAGCAGATTACACACTGCAGAAAAAAGACGAGTGAACCTGAAGATGTGGTGCAGCAGAGAAAGATGGTCACTGAGGCTCTATTCTGCTCATTTCAGAATCTGAAATGCTACCAAGGTCACATATGCACATGACATTCATAAAACTGGAATCCCAAAAAAGATAAGGGGACATAAAAAAAGACTTGAAGAAATAATGGCTGAAAATTTCACAACTTTGATGGAAACTCTACGCCCATAGATGAAGCGAGATAAAGCCGAGCTGGGAATAAATTGAAGAATTCTGTGAAACCGCTGCAATTCCCTTCCAAATCTCCCCTCCCCACTGCTTGAAGCCAGGAGCCTGGTCTCCTACCATTCAGAACCTTCTTGGGTCACCCCACTTCTGTCAAAGCCACCATCACCCCGGCCACAACACACTGCACACCTCCACCTCAGCTGCAGAATTTGATACTGGGGTTAACACCTCAAATGCAGCAGTCAGTCTCTGGAAAGATGTTGATCAGAGCTTCACCGAGCCTCCCAAGTAGGGCCACGAGGGCCCCTGTGCCAGGAGGCTAGCAGAGGCAGCGCCATGATGCGGTGGATGGGACGCCTCCTACAGAGCCAGGCCTTTCTAACCACACCTGGGCTTCCTCCCCACACCTCCTCCTTGAGGGTGCAGGAGCACTATTTGTGGTCACTGCTGCTGGCCAAGGGCCAGGCCATGCGGCTTTGTTGCGGGGGCAGCCTGAGGGACAGTGGCTCCTCGCCCAGCTGATGGCTGTGCATGAAGGGAGCAGAGGGCAAGCCCTGCAACCGGACTCAGAAGCAGCAGGGCGGGGCCAGGTGCTGCTTGCAATCTGCTAGGTTGTTTTGTGTTGGAAGTGGAGTAAGACAGTGTATGAGCAACTAATTTTTAAAAATTTTAAACACAATGAGGGTACCAACTATCACGTTCTTTCTCCTTCAACACGATTTAGCCTTCAAAAGCTTCACCTGACTCTTAATATAGAGAACATAAAGCATAAATTTTCCCAAGGTCAGGGAGGAGGGTGGGGGCACGCCCACCTGCCCTGGGTGCTGGAGCCCCCAGCCTGGGGCAGACACAGGAGTGAAGAACCTAAGGGCTCTGCCCAGTAGTGTATACCCCCAGGGTCGAGGAGCACCACCAGCCCCTGGGACAGCTTCAGGACAGACCACCATCCACCCTCCACAGTGAACCCAGGGGCCCTCCCATCCCACACCAGCACCCCAAGGCCTGGCAAATGGAGCTCTTAATCTCTGGAGCGCCCCACTTCCTCCTGCTGCAGACCATCCCTGCCTCCCTGGAGGGCCGCTGCACACAGCCAGCAGGTCCTGACACTCCTTCCAGTACCCATGGAAAACTGTGTGCCTGTCTGTGAAGTTTCTGACCCAGGCCCACAGGTGAGTCAAGGACTCTGTCTGCCCTCCCACTTCCTCAGGGGTACACAGGAGGGGCTCAGAACAACCAAGTGACCGATGATTTACAACAACCAAGGGACAGAAATGCAGGTAATCTGCAAGGAGGGCTCGGGATGGAGGGATGGGTCAGAGTGAGGCTGTGCAGCTGCTGAGGACCACAGCCCCTGGTGCACCTGCAGAAGCAGCCATGGCCCCGCAGAGCAGCACTGAGGGGCAGCGCGGCCCCACCCAGTCAGGTGGCATGTGGAGACAGCAGGGACTGCAGGGATCAGGGCAGCCTGGGCCCTCAGTGCGGACGCCGCATGTCAGGGACAGCTCTGCAGGCCACTGGGCTTCACAACAAGACGGATGGTGCAGAAAACAGGCACAGAAAGCCTTGGCCTGGCCATTCCATTTCCAGATGTTCTGTTTGCATTCCCTCCACCCAGTGGGGCCACCACAGAGGGAGGACAAGACAGATCTGTTTATGCAGCTGAAGCCATCCGATTAAAGAAAAAAATCACAGCGACAGCAAAACAGGGATTAACGTTCCCAGCTGCCTGGCGCTGACGACTGCCTAGAGACACACTTGGTGTAGGGGTGACTGGTTTAGCTGAAAAAGAAATCAAACCATTGTTTCAAAATAAAGAAGATAGGAAAGCAGGCAGCCATGGGCGGCCCAGAGTGTGAGCACTGGGGATGGGTGGCCTAGGCACGCCTCCAGGCAGGGGGCTATGGTGAAGCTCCAGCCTCTCTGAGCCTCAGTCTCCCCATCATCCCTGCTGTGAGAGCGACAGCCTCCATGGGTAAGCACTGCCCACAGCACCCCATGCACCACCATCCCTTCAGGTAGGAGACCTTGAGTAACCACCCCGCTACTAAGCCTCAGTTTCCCCCTCTGTAAAATGGCCAATCTCCTCAGTTTCCCCCTCTGCAAAATGGCCAAGCTCCTTACACAGCTGCCAGGATGGCTTTACAGAGCCACATGGAGCCCAGCCCAGGGCACGGCCCAAGGCCTCTGTGTCCTTATTAATTAACCAAGGGGCCAGGTGGACTCACACAGGTGACCTTGCGGTAGATCTGGGCCGCGTTCTGGCACTCCGAGTAGGGGTACTCCGAGGTGGCCATCTCCAGCATGCACATCCCAAAGGCATAGACGTCCACGGACTCATCGTAGTGCTCCTCGTACATCTCGGGCGCCATGAACTCGGGAGTACCTGTGCCCGGAAGCAACAGACGCAGCGGTCAGCTGGCCACGGGCCCAGGAAGAGCTGGAGCCAGTGTCCCGGGAGCTTTGGCTGCCCAGAACCCCATGTCCCCTCCACATCCCATGGCACACTCAGAACACCTGGACCCCAGGGCCAGCCCTGCCCCTCACTTGGGACACAGGTGTGCTTTACAGACAGGGTTCCAAAAGTTCCACCTGGAACCACAGGAGTCCAGGGTTAGAAATCAGGTGACAGAGCCATCCCCTGCTCATAAGCTGGGAGACTATGACTTCCCAGGGGACGGGGTCCGAGCCTGGAAGGAGGCAAAACCCTGAGCACGCCCTCGCCTGTGGACACTATGATCCTGCCACAGGCTCGGCCACAGCCACGTTCAGAAACCCTGGAGCAGAAAGAACTTGGGTTGCTACAGAGCTACCTAAAGCCACAAAACCCCTAAATGTCCCAAAGTGGGGAAAGGCTGGGTACACTCAGCCCACCCCTACAAGTGTCACGCAGCATGTACAACAATCAGCATCACTGAAGACAGTGTCCCTGAATGGGGGTGGAGTAGAAAATGGTACCCACCTAACAGAACCACAGAGTTGCTAAGATGGGAACTGTATGTGGCTCCTAAACACAAGAGATGCAAAAACAGTGTCTTCACTGAATTTTTAAGTGCATGGCAAAGTTATGATAGGCTGAGCAAAATGAGCATGAGGCTAGACGTGCTGGCTGGCCTCACCTATGCAAAACCAAACCCCCAGGGCAAGATGATGTCTGCAGGGGGCGAGGGCTGATTTTTATTTTACTTATATTGGTCTGGGGTTTCTCTATTCTCTATAATAAGCTTTAGCTTTCATAATACAGCAACTGTAAAGGCCTTTTTAATAAAATAAGTCCGGTTGCATGTCTGTCGCGCTGAATGCAAAGAAAGGGGACTAGAGACTTCAGTACAGCTGCTTTTAACGTCTGGATGTTTGTTGACTTTGGAAGGTCTTCAAAATTTCTAGTTTCTTTTTAAAAGCTCAAGCTAACTAATTAGTGCGTTTTAAAAGCACGTTTTGTTTACCCGTCATTTCAATTTAAAATCTGTTACTTTTTTTTTTTTTTTTTTTGAGACGGAATCTCACTCTGTCCCCCAGGCTGGAGTGCAATGGTGCAATCTTGGCTCACTGCAACCTCCATCTCCCACCCAGGTTCAAGCAATTCTCCTGCTTCAGCCTCCCAAGTAGCTGGGACTACAGGCGTCTGCCGCCATGCCCAGCTAATTTATTTGTATTTTTGGTAGAGACGGGATTTCACCATGTTGGTCAGGCTGTTCTCGAACTTCTGACCTCAAATGATCCGCCCGCCTCAGCCTCCCAAAGTGCTGGGATTAGAGGTGTGAGTCACTGTGCCTGGCCACTCTTTTTTAAAGTTAACATTTTGGATAAAAATTGGGACAAGAATACGGTTTAGATTTCAGTCTTAGGCACACAGAACTCTGGAAGAACCCATGAGAAACAACAGGAGCTGAGTGGAGGGGCCTGATGCCGGGAACTTTTATTCTTTTGGGTTTTTTAACCACATGATTATACTGAAAATTTGCAGCACTAGCAATTTTTTTTTTTTTTTTTTTTTTGAGACTGGATCGTGCCCTGTCGCCCAGGCTCGAGTGCAGTGGCATGAACACAGCTCACTACAACCTCGACCTCCCAGTCTCAAGCAATCCTCCCACCTCAGCCTCCCAAGTAGCTGGGACTACAGGTGTTCACCATGCCGGGCCAATTTCTTTTTCTTTCTCTTTCTTTTCTTTCTTTCTTTATTTCTCTCTCTTTCCTTCCTTCCTCGACCCCTTTTTTTTTTTTTTTTTTTGTAGAGACAGGGATCTCACTACATTGCCTAGGCCAGCCTCGAACCCCTGAGCTTAAGCAATTCTCCTGCTTCAGCCTCATTCTCTAGGAGCCTGAGCAGCTGAGGACACTCCTGGTTGTGGCCTCTCTAACCAAAGCTTCCTGGACTCCAGCTGAGCAAAAGCTGGGTTGACGAGGGACAGCCCACAGAGCTGGGCAACCATGCGGGTCACAAGGTCTCCCCACTGTGCCTGCTGGAAACACCTGGCCTTCATCTCAACCTGATCCAGCAACTCGAAACCTCGTTTCCAAGAGGGCAAAGAGCCGCCCAGCCAGAGGAAGACGAGGGGCTCTGCCGGGGCTGCCGCTTCACAGTGGGCTGTGCTTCTTCCTCCAGGAGTGTTCGCTCCTGAGTAGGAGATCCCAAGCCTCCCTCCTGCCACCCGACTGCACCCGGGGTTTGAGACCTGGGTTCCTACCACTTCTGAAGTCAAATTTGCAAAATCTGCCCAGAAAGTGCGCAGAGCTCAAAGCCCTGGGCATGGGCTCTCCACGGTCCTGGGCCCCTGCTCTCAGCCCCTCCAGGAGGGAGTGGAGACCCTCACCTATATACCCATTTCACAGATGGGGAAACTGAACCCTGGGTCAGCCCCTACGCTCCACCACTCAGCTCCCCCAGAATGCCAGAGGCTTTGTGTCCACAGGGCCACCCCCGGGCAGCCACCTTGCCCCAGATGTCACATTCTGAACAGACTTCCCAAACCAAAGCAGCTCTGGAGTCTCATTTTCCCCACACCTGCCAAGTTCTGTCCCCAAACATGCAGCAGAACTAAGAATTCACAAAGCCCCAAGATCGACTGCTCACTGTCCTGCCCTCACATTGGGGGCACGCTGGGTCTTCATTAACATGGGGGAGCCTCTCCCAATCTGATCTGATTGGGTGCCATCTGGGCTTCCTGAGCCCCGACCCACGCTGCTTGCCCTGCACATGTTGCAGCTTTCCCATCATCCTGGCCCCAGAAACAGCTGCTCCACAGCCACCCACGCATTCTTTTCAAAGCCGGTGGAGGCCCCCACCCAGGACCAGTGGACACTTCACACCCACTGTGCCAGGAGCACACCTGGGGCCAGGTACATGGCACAACGCAGACCCCTGGTCTCTGCAAAGAAGCTCTGGGCCAGCTGCCCCTAGGGGCGACGGCATCTCGCCCCAAAAGAAGGCTGGGAAGGCTTCTCACAGGAGGGCATCTGTACTGAGGCCTGAAATGCCCAACAAGCTGAATTAATTCCTTGGTGCCCTGCTCCTATCCTGTGCACAACGCCTGCTCTGTGCCCCGCCCCACAGGTATGTGGATTCCCCAGATACTCCAAGTTCTCACTTCCTTGGGCCTCACAGCCCGGGTGACACCTCCCTGCCCACTGAGAGCTCCAGCGTCACTGGCCACAAACCTCCCAAGTTCCTCTGTGGTCAGGGCAGCTTCCCTCTCCCGAGTGCCCACAGTGCCCACACACACCACGAGCATAGGCACCCAGCCCACCTCCCCTGCTAGACAATCAGAGCTGGCACCCAAGCCACAGCCACGGAGGGAAACACAAAGACCATCTGGGGCCAGAGTCGGACAAGGCAGGGGCAGCAGGGGAGGGAGGCAGCCAAGTCAGCTGTCCCAGCCCAAGTGGCCTGGGAATCCAACGAGTGGGCAGGCCCTCCAGCTGAGCTACAAAAGGCTTGGCGGGGTAGCCCAGACACCCTGGCCCGAGGCTCCCGCGCCCAGACGCTCCTCCCACTGGGTCTCCTGCACCAGGTCTGAACAAAACTGGATGCTCGCCAGCACTCAGTGCTGCCCAGCTTCTCATGGGCTCCAAGGGCCTGGGGAGGAGAAGCAGGTTTACCTATCACACTTTTGGCAAATGACGCTCTTTTCAGAGTGGCCAGGCCCAAGTCGCCAATCTTCACAGACCCAGTTGGTCCGGTGATAAAAATATTGTCACATTTCAGGTCTCGGTGGATGATGGGTGGCGTCCTTGTGTGCAGGAACAGCAGGCCCTTCAGGATCTGCCGGCACCAGCTGCGGAGAACCTTGGGCTTCATCACCTTGAACCGCTTCAGGTACCTGCAGGGGTTCACGGGCACAGCTCACCAAGCAGCTCACCGGCAGCGGCCCCCTAGCAAAGCCCCCACCTAACACTGCTCAGGCCTGGTACAAAGTCCATTCCCGTGCACACGGCACATACCTGTGACAGGTAGTGAAGGTGAGACGGGAGGGCCGGACAGTTCCGCCCTGGAGCCAGGCCCCTGAGCAGGCAGCTGGGTGGGCTCACAACCCTCTTGCTCCCCTCATGCCAAGGACCTGGCTACTAAAGCTCATACTAGGCTCCATCTTGACCTCACTGGGAGATGGTGCCAGGCTGACTTGTAAGTTGCCCGAGGCAGGACGGAGTACCAGCCAGCAGATGCTCAGGTGAGGGGGTGAGGGTTACGAAAGGCCAGGGCCTGTCAGAACCACAGGGGCCAGCTGGGGCTCTCTCTGCCACTGGCCACCTCTGCGGCCTGCCCTGAGCTGTGCCCTGGGAGGAGGTGGGTGGGTGAAGCTAAGAAAAGGGCTCTCCTCTTGCAGCGCATCCACCTATGAGGGAAACTGCCCGGCTGAGGGGCACTGAGGCCCTGCCCAAGGCTGCAGGGTCCAATGGTTCAGATGGACCCAGGATACACCACCAGGCAGGGAGCCCTCATCCCCACAGTACAGACTGGGACCTTAGTGAGCAGCAACAGGCTGCTGTGGCCACCCCACTCCCCACTCCCCAGCCCTCACTAACCACCTCCACATCCTCAGAATCCCACAGTCCCCACTGTGCACCCCGCCCAGCCTGCGTCCTGAGCCTGAGGATGTGCCGGCCTGGCTCCCAGGCAGAAACAGAACCCCAGCCAGAAACAAGGCCCAGACACCATAGACAGATCAACCATCTCCCTGGGAAGTAAACCACCTCCTGGCATCCCATGCAGGAGAGGAAAGAGGAGACAGCCTCCCACAGGCACCAGCCAGGACCACCCCAGCAGCCCAAGACCTCACCCCCAGCTATGGTAGCCCTGCACCCATGCCAGGACCCGCCCCAGCCCTCAGGAAGCGGAGCTTACGTCTTCAGCGTCCCTGAGGTCATCAGCTCCGTCACCAGCACAATGCACCGCTTGCCCTTGGCGCTAGACTCCCAGAAGTCGTAGAAGCGCACGATGTTGGGGTGCTGCAGGCCTTTCAGCATCTCAGCCTCTTCCTTGAACCGCTGCCGCTCCAGCTTGGTGAGCTTCCGGTCCTACAGGGCAAGAGACATGCTAAGTGGGCAAGAGATGGGACACAGAAGGGGACACGGTGGCGTCACATCCCAGCAGCGCCACGCAGTAGGACCAGCCCTTCCCATACTCACAGGCAGCTAAGCGGCTACGACAGAAGGGCATGCAGACACTGGCACCACAACTGCTGACTCCTTAGTCCCCACAACCCTGGATACAGCCCCCAAAAAGGGACCTCAGCAAAAAGACATCCTAGGAAGCCGAAGAGGTCTCGCAAATCCACACGGCCACACTTGAGCACTTTTTCCAAAAATACACCTCTGAGGCCTTTGCCTCCTCCACAATCACTCACTTTCTGTGTGTTTGTGAAAAGAATGGATCATCAGTTTACTTCTAACGTATACACAACTCAGAAGAAGTACTCAGGGCCCAGTGGATTAGAACAGAGAAGATGTGGACAGGTGACTGAGATAAGAGCTGAGAATGGAGGGAAGAGAAAAGCGCCAGCAGAGCCAAACTGACCAGTCAGCAGCCCAGAGGGCAGCCCAGGCCCTCCTGTGCAGGAGGACACAGCAGACACCTCCCCAGACCCTTGGGCCACTGTGTCTGCACAAGCCAGCAGAACCAATCACTGACCTAAGTTTAAATAGAAAACAGCAAACAAACGCCACCATCATCACCCGGGAACCCTGGTCAGGTGCATGCCCCACATGCCCGCTCTGCCCACCATCCCACAAGGGAACCACCAACCCCAGGCACCACATTCAAACACCCCTCAGCACTGGCCACCCTCCCGCCGCCTGTCCAACCTCCACCTCTCCCCTCTGACTCCCACCACCCCGTCTGAGCTCACCCATCCCTCGCCACCCTCTCTCCCACCTCATCCCTCACTGTAGTCCCCCTGGATCCTGGCCCTTCCCTTCCCCCAAATACTTCAATAGATTCTCTCCACAGAGGGCTCAGAATAAATCCAGGGAGCCCGCATGGCCCCGAAAGCTCCATGTGCTTCCAACTTCCCCTCACGAGGTGACAGCCATGTCCAAAGGCCCAGCCAAGGCCTCTCCTGCTGCATACGTGCCACGCCCTTCTCACCTCCACCTGAGGTCCTGCCCCCAGGATCACCTCCTCATCTTGGTCCAATGACCCCACAGAGCAATGCCTGCCTCTGTTGCACCAATTCCCATGGGAATGTCAGAAAAGAAAAGTGTATTTTCCGAAGGAAACCAGAAACATAACTAAACACAGAACAGCAAAATTCCGGGGAATTCTAAACAGACAGAAAGCAGGTAAATCTGGACAGATGAGGGGAGAGATCAGAGTGAAAGTAAATGCAAGCCAAGACCCCTGGATCCTTCCGGAAAAGCCCAAAGAACATCAAGCCAGACTCCAAAGCAGAGAGGAGAAGCGGGCGGCAGGATCGCGACAAGGGTCATCTTGGGAAAAAAAATTACATCCCAAATGCAGCCGTGCCCATGAGACCCTTCTTCCTCCATCAACCCGCCAGACCCCTCCCCACAGCACACACCCTCATGGGCCCCTTCATTCCAGTGTGGGACTGCGCAGTGACTATCACCACAGGGCCAGGCAATACCCAGAGAAGCCATTGTCATGATGGGGCCAACCCAGAAAACAAATAATTCAGAGACCAACAGCAACTCCCAAAAAAATCTAATTAATGTTCCCATAAAGATTCAAGAAGTTGACACAAGTAAGTAAAATCAAGCTTCTATTTAGAAAGGAACATTCAAGAAAGAGCTCTTGCAAATTATCATAGGGATGGGGACTGCCCTTCCTAACCAGCTCAGTGTTTTAGAAATAAGATATTCCATAATCCAATGAAACATTAAGTACAAAAAAGTTAATGTTTAATCCAGACAATAAAATGGAAACATGTTCTACTCATCAAAAACGATTCTTTAAGCCAGGTGCGGTGGCTCACACCTGTAGTCCCAGCTACTCGGGAGGCTGAGGCAGAGGATGGCTGGAGCCCAGAAGCTCAAGACCAGCCTGGGTAACACAGCAGGATCCCATCTCCAAAAAAATGGTTATTTATTTAAGTCAAGTCACAAACTGGGAAAAACTATTCTTAATACATATATCTGACAAAGTACTCAGATCCAAAATGTATAGAGAACTCCTGTAATTTAATAATAAACACATGAACTGATACTTCACCAAAGACACAGAAATGGCCAACAGCACACGGAAAGAGGCTGAGCATCATCAGTCGCTGGGAAAATGCCAACAAAGACCACACTGAGATACATCCCATACCTACCAGAAGGGCTAAATTAAAAGATGGATACGGCCAGGTGCGGTGGCTCACACCTGTAATCCCAGCACTTTGGGAGGCCGAGGCGGGTGGATCACGAGGTCAGGGGATCGAGACCATCCTGGCTAACACGGTGAAACCCCGTCTCTACTAAAAATACAAAAAATTAGCTGGGCGTGGTGGCGGGCGCCTGTAGTCCCAGCTACTCGGGAGGCTGAGGTAGGAGAATGGCGTGAACCCAGGAGGTGCAGCTTGCAGTGAGCCGAAATTGTGCCACCACACTCCAGCCTGGGCAAGAGTGAGACTCTGTCTCAAAAAAAAAAAAAAAAAAAAAAGTGGATACTTCCAGCTGCTGGGAGGCTGGGGAACAGTGGGCCCCACCTGGCACACTGCTACCAGGAGTTCAGGTGGCGCAGCCCTCAGAGGAGGGCTTGGCAGGGTTCACACCTGCTCTGTGTCCAGCCACTCCCCTCCCGGGATCCATCTGGGAGGAAGGAAAACATAAGTCCATTAAAAATGGACTTGGATATTGGAAGCAGCATAATTCATCATAGACCCACCTGGAAACCACCGAAACGTTTGGGGCCACGTGAATGAACCATGCTGTACCCATCCAAATAGGACCATGGCTCAGCAGCAAAAAGGAGCACGCTCCTGCCTCTCAGCAGCACAGGTGAAGGCCAAAAGCATCGGACTGAACAAAAGAAGCCAAACAAAAGAATATGTCTGGTAGGACCCCCATCTTCATGTGAAACCCTGGAAAAGACAGACTAATATCTGGGGGATGCCATCAGAATAATGGTTACCTCTGGGGTGGGTAGAAGTGGGAGCCAAGAGATCTTGGGGTGGAGTGTGATGGAGAAATGTTCCACATCATAACAGAGCACGTGGGCTCCACCTCTATGTGCATTTGTCAGAGCTCAACTTGCACACTTAAGTTGTGTGTTTCATTATCTGTAAATCACCCTTCAATTTTTCATATGTAAAAACAAAAAAAAAAAAGGAAAAAAATCCAAAGACCAAATGAGAGAAGTAGAAGAAAGAAAATAGAAGAGAAACATTAAGAGACATGGAAGAACTGCCTGGAAGTCAAACTATGTCAAAAGGGTTCTAAGAACAGACACCATGAAGTATAAACAAATAGTAGAATAGCATTTCCCTGAGCTGGAAGGAGAACGATTTAGAAGAAAATGGCCCACCAAGGCCAGGTCAGAGTAAATGAACAGCCCACCTCCACGGCTGTTCTAGTGTAATGTCAGAACCCCGAGCAAGTCCTATCTGCAAAGGAACGGCCCAGGTGGGCGGCGAGTCTCATCGGAGACACTGGGCGCAGGTGGCAGGGACAGTGTCCTCAAAGTGCTAACTCAGAATTCTATACGCTGTCAAACGGACACCAAGCCAGGCAGTCCAGACTCGTTTTCAGACATGCAGGAGCTGAAAGTTAACTTCCCATGCAGTCTAGGTGGAATAAGTTACTGGAAGAAATGTTTCCACAACACACAATACAACATAACACAACACAACACAACAGAAAGACATGCACCCAGGGTGACCCTCGAGGTCCCTGGGGGTGAAGGAAGCTGGAGAGGAGATGGCAGTGCTCAGCTAGGCCAGTTCGCCCAGGAAGCCTTCTCTGGGAAACAGCATGTCAGTTTACAATTCCCTTTCTGTGCGCCTAGTCCTAAATTCTAGAGGAAACTCACAGGATCATTTATAGCACAAGTTATTTTTGCCAGTATTTTAGCACCAACAGTAACGTGTAAAAGATTTCATTGTAGTTTCAGAGCAAAATGTTCACATTCTAAATGACTAAGGAAAAACGGGAAGTAGGGGGGCGTACCCTGCATGCACTACAGTCTTCATTTTTAACAGCAGTTACCTACTGAAGTTGATACATTTAAGACACAAAAGTCAGAAATGGTTAACAATGGTGCCTCTTAGAGGTGGGCTTGGAAGGGAAGAGGATCTCATTTTATATTCTACACCACACGACTATTTTAATCAATGTAACACATTGCTTGGTAATTTTTACAGTAGGGGAGACAGGGTCTCACTCTGTCACCCAGGCTGGAGTGCCGTGGTGTGATCATAGCTCACTGCAGCCTCAATTTCCTGGGCTCAGGTGACCCTCCCACCTCAGCCTCTTGAGTAGCAGGGACTACAGGCACATGCTACCACGCTGTCTAATTTTATTTTTTTAGAGATGGTAGTCTCACCATGTTGCCCAGGCTGATCTTGAACTCCTGGGCTCAACAGATCCTCCTGCCTTGGCCTCCCAAAAGTGCTGGCATTACAGGTGTGAGCCACCATGCCCAGCCTGCTTGGTACTTTAACGGTCGGTTAGTGTGTCCCCCTCTGAGCCCTGCCCAGAGCCCACCTACAGGGTATGCTGCCCCCACAGAGCCTGTCCACATCCTCATCACCTGTTTGCTGACATCGGATTGGCCTGCATTACAGGAGCAACTCCATGAACACCTGTGGACTGAATTCATTCATTAACCTATTAGGAAGGCTCACAGTCAACAAGCCAGGGCAGGAAGAATGCACCTGATCCCTAAGTGATTTCCAAATCCTGCCAGACTCACACGGTGCTTAAAGGTTTGGTGTTGAGTCAGAGGCGGGGGCCTCCTGGCTGCTCACTCAACGTGATGCCCCTCCCTCCCAGACACTGGAGGGTAAGGTCAATCAGCACCAATCTTCCTCCTACCAAGTCCCCAGTGCTATGCAAATTCATGGCTCTTGTTCCCTCATAGTGGTGAAAGTCAATCAGATGACAAAAGACTTAAGGCATTCTGGGACAATGCCAGCTCTTATTTGCTCTAGGAAAAAGGTCCTGTGGGTCACACACAGGCAAGGCAGGACAGCACCCCCCAAGCCGGGCAGCAAAGCCCCTCAAGGGCTGCACGAGTCACACAGCCAGGGTGGTCAGAAGATTCTTGGTCCCAACGGCCCTTCCCAGCACCCCCAGGACACCTGGGAAACACATCAGGGGTTGCCTTCGATGTTGACTGAGAGCATCAGAGGTTCCTGCCCTGAACATGGCAGGGTTATCTGCAGGCAGCCCCCTCCTATGACACTTCAGGGCCACCTGCTCTGCCAGAACAGTCCCCAGTGGGCAACGGTTGGAGATGTCAGACCTACTAGGGGCACACTTGGGATTCCGAGGCATCTTCCTTTCAGCTAGGCAGGACCCCAAAATCCAACCCCTTGAAGGGGCAGAACTGGGTCCCACCAGGAGGTGAGCCCCACGCACACTCGGGCAGAGGAGAGTGCCCAGAACCAGCGAGGCTGAGCTCCGAGAGATAAGCCTGCTGCAGGGCCTCGCTCCAGTTCCATGGGGCCGTAAATCAAAACCAAAGGAAGCCTGGAGCTTCTCTGTCCACAACAGTCCCATGCACAGAGAACTGGCCCAGGACAGAGGCCCCAGGTGCAGGATGGGAGGGCATCAGGTCTCTGATAGAGCTCAGGCCTAACCAAGGACTTATCTCCCTGTCACTTAAGTGCTCACACCCAAAAGCCATGATATCCACAGGGACACACTGGGAAGACAGCATGAGACTTCCACCATATATGTGTCCCCTTCTGTCCCCTCCACCCCCGGGAGGGTGTCCCCACTGCTCTAGGAGGCCCGGCATCCCCACACACTCCACGCCCTCCTGGTGGGAAGAGCCTCCCTGCTACTCCCAGGTCTGGAAGATTTGAACCAGTCGACCCAAGCTGGGGGCCAGCAGGCTCCTGCCTGCCCTTTCACCACAAAGTGGAGAGAGGGTCTGGGTCTGGTTCCAGGAGGACAGGGTTTGGCAAGTGCGCAGGAATGGCTGGTGCAGAGCAAGCCACACCATCCCCCATGCTCTGTCTGGAGTCGCTCAGTCACGGAGGCTCTGGGTGTGCGGAAAGGGCTGTTCACAACCCCATGGGAACGCAGCCAACAGATGAGAAAACCAATAAATATGCAACTACACACTGTGCCAAAAATTACCAGTCAGGGCACCCCTGCCCCCGAGGAAAAGCTCCGGTTTCAGGCAGCCTGGGGAAGAGGGCATCCCCCACCCCACCTAAGGCATAGGCAGGTCTGAGGTCCCTGGAGGAAGTGGCCTCTGTGCAGGCATGATGTTTGAGCAGTGGGTGGTTTATGTCACTACAGGGCCAGGCAACGGGGCGCCACTTGGACAAGAGGCAGGCACTG
Organism: Pan paniscus; assembly: GCF_029289425.2. NCBI lineage: Eukaryota > Metazoa > Chordata > Mammalia > Primates > Hominidae > Pan > Pan paniscus. The sequence continues at coordinate 46,204,089 of NC_073260.2, forward strand.
GGCCTGCTCTGCAGTGAGTGGTCAGTGGGCTCAATGGAGCCATTTTGATGTCAACACCAGGCATCTGCCGCTGACCAGCGAAGGGGAGGCCTGACAGAGCTCTTCCACCTGCTGCCTCCAACATTCTCTGCTGGTCTTAAAACAAACTCACTTCCTTTAAATCCAAGTTCCCTCTTTAACCTCATCTTGAGCAACAAAATACACAACCGCATTGACAGGTGAGCCAGTGTGTGTTTTTTCTAATTCATGATTTTAAAAAGAACATCATGGCTGGGCACAGTGGCTCACACCGGTAATCCCAGCACTTTGGAAGGCTGACGCGGGCAGATCACCTGAGGTCAGGAGTTCGAGACCAGCCTGGCCAATGTGGTGAAACCTCATCTCTATTAAAAATACAAAATTAGCCAGGTGTGGTGGCAGGCGCCTGTAATCCCAGCTACTCGGGAGGCTGAGCAGGAGAATCGCTTGAACCCGGGAGGTGGAGGTTGTAGTGAGCCGAGATCACACCATTGCACTCCAGCCTAGGCAACAAGAGTGAAACTCTGTCTCAAAAAAAAAGAACATCATTATAAAGATGAACATTTTTCCCGACACCACCAAATAAAAGTGGCCAAGGAGTGTGAGGAGTCACAGACGGAGGCTGATGTGCCCCCAGACTTGTTTGCAGAAAAGGGACCCTGACGCCGGTGACCTGTCCCAGATGCTGCCCTCCATCTGGATGAGTGCAGCCAGGGAAGGAGGTGCTCAGTTGGGGGTGAGTCGGTGGCACTGGACTCTTCCTACATTCAGTCTTCTTTGTCAAGGGCTCCAAGAAGTTTACAATTATCTGAGGCAAAAACCTGAACTTGAATATCTGGCCCCTGGTTGCTTTTGTAAATCATACTATTTTATTTAAAAAGGGAGGGAGGAATTATTAGCTGGGTGTGGTGGCACACGCCTGGTGTCTCAGTTACTTGGGAGGCTGAGATGGGAGAATCACCTGAGCCCGGAAGCAGAGGTTGCAGCTGAGCCAAGATCCTGACACTGCACTCCAGCCTGGGCCACAGAGCAAGACCCTGCCTCAAAAAAAGGGGGTGGGAAGGGGCAGAGGGAGGAGGGGAAGGTGCCAAGTGAGCTTTACTCTCTTAAAGGCCACCTGGGACCCTGCCGCCCCCACATACACACCGGTACTCACCCTGTCACCCACACACAGAAAGAAGTAGGTGCCTGCCTGCCCCAGGGGTAAGTTGGGATGTAAAATGTGTCATCATAGGGTCAAACAGTTGTAAAAGATGCCATTTCCAGCATTTTATAAATACTGACTTTTTAAAAATGTTCCTTGAAATGTTTCCCGTGGAATCCAAATGTCGGCAATCTGATGCCCTCCACCAGCTGTTTCTAAACACGGGAATAAACACGTCTCCAGCTCCAACCAGGACGCAACCTCCATTCCCACGGAGGTGATGGACACGACGCGGCTCTTCCCGAAAGCCTCTCACTGACTGCCCTGCCACACTTCCCTGCCATCACATCATTCCTATCGGAATCTAGCTTTCCTTAGTTTCCTGCAAACGTAAGACTCTAAGGACCAAAGGATTTTCTTCAGAACTGAATCACTACCATAAATTAGCAGTGCATAGTTGACCAAAGCAAAGGGATAACTAATTTTGTTGAAAGTGCCTCCGTTACTGAGCCAGATGGAGCTCTTGTGCCAATTACTTGGGGTGTCCATGGGTGACTGTAAATCATATGTAGAAGGAGGCAGGCCCAGCATCGTTCTGTCCACCTTCTGGTGTGTGGATGTTGAACTTTGAGAAAGCCTGATCCTGTCAGCCAGTAGACGGGTGGAGAGAGTCTGTCATGGCCTGGTCACGAACTCTCCATGCTCCCTTGAGCACGTACAAAACTCCAGCTGTCCTTCCCCGGGACCAGCTGGCAGCCGTGCCAGGGACTCCTCTAGGTTCTACTGAACACATGCAATGGGGGTGGTGCCCGGTCCATACTGGCTTCCCATGCCAGCACCCAGCATAAGAGCCAGCAGCAAGGGGAGGTCCAGGGAAGGTCGGGGGTCCCCACCCACCTGCCTGTTAGGAAGCCCCCATGCCCAGCATGAGCACGGCAGGTCAGTTTTGGGACAGGTCCTCTGTGCTGGGCCCCGCCCTCCCCACCACAGGGCTCCGGTCACAGGGCAGGCTGCAGGAGCCCTCCCCACCCCAGGCCCACCCAATACCCTCCATCGTGGGCAAAGACAGGGCCACCATGGGATGCCAGTGGAGCTGTCACCACGTGGCAGGGATGGGTGGGCAGCCCAGGAGGAGGGCAGGACCACAGAATGGAGCCATGAAGGCCAAGATAAAGAAGAGGACCAAAGGGGGACCCAGGCTGGGTCAGGCACCCCTGAGGCAATGAACCATGACAGGGTGCAGCTGACAGGACTGTGGACCACCTGGGGTCTGATGCTGGGGCAGCACGGGCAGGCAGGAGCCTTCCCAAGGTGCCCACTCCCCGGGCCCACCACACCCACAAAGCCTCTCCCAGGACCTGAAGCCTCACAGTCCACAGACCAGATGTGGTCCTTCCTTCCAACAGGAACCTCACCAGGGCTGGACAGCCCCCAGCCCCCTCCTCAGGCCATCCCATGGAGGTCTCCCCAGCTAGGGCCTCAGGAAGACCCAACCCTCTGCCCAACAGCAGCCATGACACGCCATCCAGTTAGTCTTTCTGCCCATCAGCTCCTGGCTGGGCTGCAGGGTCATCAACTCTACCTCACTGGGCCCCATCCCCCTTCACAAAACAGGAAAGGTCGGAGGTCTCCTCAGGGTTAGTGCAAGACTGTGCTGACAGGTAGAGTTGCCCAGAACCGCAGCTGGCACAGCCAACCTCACCCTCGGCCCCTTCCTACCATGTCCCGTCCTGCACTGGTGTTGGGCAGCATGGACAGAACAGGAAAAGCTATTCCAATCAGAGAGACGGGGTGGAACCTAGGCTCAGACACTAACCCTGCCTCTGAGCTCAGCTCCCCATCTGTGTAGTGGGCAGATAGCAGCACCCATCCCCCACAGTGTCCAGCCCTCAGCAAGTAATATGCACCCTGTGTACACCCTCGTGGGCTCTGGGTGGTACACCTGCCTCCAGAGGAGGCCTGGCCCACTGCAGATCAAGCAGACAGGACCTATGCTCATTCACACCCTGGGGGAACGACTTTAAACAACCAAGACTCCCTCCCCAACAACCCTGCAGCCAGGGAACCCTGTCCTGGAGGAAGAGAGGATCCCCTTTGGTCCCAGGCCTCCAACACCAGGTGATGTCCCAGCCAGGAGGAGCCCGGCGCTAAGCAGGGTGGGGCCTGGATGCGCCTGCACTCTCCAGGCTTCCAGGGCAGGGCACCAAGGCCAGCGCCACCATCTGCACCTGCACTCACCTGGATCAGAAATGACAGAGCCCAAGCGAGGAAGCAGATGGGCAAGCTGGTGGCAACAGGTAGAGCTGGGCACATGGCATACGGGTGTTTTATTTCCAAATAAATGTTTTAAAGCTTGCAGGGCTGACCTAGAGCTCCATAAAAGCAAAGGAGCCCCCACATAGCCTCTTCCACCTGAGCGACCCCACTCTCAGCACTGCGTGTCCCAGATGGGCTAAGCCTCGGCCCACACTACCCTGAGCAGGCGCCTGCCCAGCCCTCTGTGGACAGGGGTCTCCCCAAGGACCAGCATCCTTAAATGAAGACCACCAGCTAAAAGCCAATGACAAACTTGGAAACAATCCACACTTAATCCTTAACATTAGGGGTCTCTGAGGGGAAAGGGAAAGGGCTTCCTCCCTAGGATCCGTATCCACACTTTTGGATGCAGGTATCCCTACTGCGGTCAGAAGAACTGATGAGCATTTGTCCTTGTGTGCACTTTTTGAAAGAGAGGAGCAGGAGGGACTCAAGCCGGGCATCACCCAGGGCTGCCACAGGCCCTCCAGGACAGTGGCCAGCCCCGCCCATGGCATGTTGACCAATGGGACTGGGGGTGTTGGTAGATACAGACCATTCACATTTAGGGGAAACGGCTCAGAAAGCTACCTTGTCAGAGGGCCACCTCGTGCCAAGGCACCTGCCATCAGGCTGGAGGGAGGAAGAGAGCTTGAACCCATGCCCCTCCCCTCCAGGGACATCCAGGTGCCCTCCTCTCCTGTCTACAGGTGGGCTTAACACGGGCAGCTGAGGGGCAGAGGGACACAGGCCTGGCCCCGGTCTCAGCCGCAAGTCCTGGTGCCATGTCACTGGGTGGCCACCCTCCTCTCCAAGGCCAGAGGTCAGCAGGCTGCCCTGGCCCTGCATGAGTCCTGAGAGCCAACCTGTCACATCCAGGCTCCCCACGCCCGTCTGTTCTCCTTCGGAGGTAGGGGGAAGAGGGAGAGCCAGGCAAGGGGTCCCTGGGGCAGAGGGGTACAGCCAACTCAGGACAACCAAACCCCAGGAAGCCGGGGCAGCCCTGGCCCTGACAGCCAGACAACCCAGACACACACCCCCAACATGGACAGGCAGCTGTGCAGGCAGCAGACACTGCAGGGCCAGCCCCAAAGGAGGAGGCCTTTCCTGTTCTCAAGGGAACACTGACATTACTTCCTGACGGGGAAATGTCTGCTCGAACCCTCGGCCCTGGACCAGAGCAGTGGTTCGACCACCCCAGGATGAAATGAAAATGGGGCCCTCCCAGTGGGCACACAACTGAGGAAGAGAAATCCCCATGGGGCCATCCCACCACAAAAACTTTCCTGATTGCAGGCCTGGCTCCTCCCCAGGAGAACACATTGGCACTCACCCAAGGTAACTGGGAGCCCGGCAGGCACAGGCCAGGCAGCCACCCCTGCATCTGACCACACCATGTATCTGGTTTCTAGAAAGGGCCAGCCCCACCCCATGGCCACTTCCCGCAGGGACACCTAAAGATAGATTTGGATAGCACCAGGGACACAGGTCAGCAGGGTTAGCAGCTCCACCATCAAGAACAGCTCCTGTGGGGTGAGGCAGGCGGGGCACCCCAGGGCAAGGCCTGTGGAATCCTGTGGAGTTCCACAGAATTCTGAGTAGACAGCTGTAGAAGCCAAGCTACTGGGGTCTTCCTGCGGCTGCCCTGCCCCCACACAGGGTTCAAAGGCTCAGGGCACCCCAAGGTGGCAGTGGGTGAGGATCTAACAGTCTGTGGAATATTGTGGCCCCTCGAAGGCAGGCTCTTCCCCCCACCCCACCCCCCCAACATAGGGAAATACCCAGACCTGTAGCTCTGGGCACTGAGGAAGGGCTGGGCATTCTGGTGCCTGCTACTGTACAAGGCCCTGGTTCTGGCTTGGTCTTCTACGCCTACGCCCAGAATGAAGTCACCTAGGCCTCACTTCCTTTCCTCCCCAGAGGCCCTAGGTGGCCGAAGCTATCACCAAGAGCTAAGATGACCTTGAAGGCCAGGCTACTAGGGTTCAAGGCCGGTGTTGGCCTCAGGTCAAGATGTCCACTGAATAAACATGCACCCAGGCACAAACATCTGTGGTGTCCCTCTAAGCCAGGAATGGCACCAGGCTGCTTGGCAGGGGAGTGGGGGCACCAACAGATGGCCCCAGCAGCATGAGATCAGGGCCACAGGAGGACCATGGAAGGGTAAAGCAGCATGGGGGTGAGGTTAGGCCCCCCTGCCCACATCTGCACCCCAATCCCATTAACTGACTCCTCAGTACCTCCCAGAACTGGCGGCAAGAGCCTTGGGGACCACAACCGAGACGGCAGGTACACAGCACACATATACCTGAAATAAACCTCAGCACCACTCATCCTCATGCCACCATTCTGACTCTTCTGGAGAAAAGGAAACCCCACACTCAGCACTGCTTCTCCCACTAAAGTTGTGCGGCCCAAAACAGTAGCTACACATGTGGCTAATGAGCACTTGAAATCAGGCCAGTCCAGGTTGAGATGTTCTGTAAGTGCACAGTACGTGGCAGCAACGTAGTATCTTCTTAAAAGATTTTTTGGGCTGGGCACGGTGGCTCTCGCCTGTAATCCCAGCACTTTGGGAGGCAGGCGGATCACGAGGTCAAGAAATCAAGACCATCCTGGCCAACATGGTGAAACCCCATCTCTACTAAAAATACAAAAATTAGCTGGGCGTGGTGGTGCACGTCTGTAGTCTCAGCTACTTGGGAGGCTGAGGCAGGACAATCGCTTGAACCTGGGAGGCGGAGGTTGCAGTGAGCCGAGATCTCGCCACTGCACTCCAGCCTGGCAACAGAGCAAGACTTCGTCTCAAAAAAAAAAAGATTTTTTTGAATCTTATTGATAATTTTATATTGATTCACATCAAAAACATAATATTTTAGATATACTAAATTCCATCTGTTAAAATTAATTCCACCTGTTTTTTTTTAGTTCTTTTTGTTTTGTTTGTTTGTTTGTTTGTTTGTTGTTTTTTTGAGACCGAGTCTCACTCTGTCACCCAGGCTGGAGCGCAGTGGTGCAGTGGTGCAGTGGTGCGATCTTGGTTCACTGCAACCTTTGTCTCCCAGGTTCAAGCGATTTTCCTGCCTCAGCCTCCCGAGCAGCTGATACCACAGGTGCTCGCTACCACGCCTGGCTAATTTTTGTTTCTTGTTTTTTGATACAGGATCTCACTCTGTCACCTAGGCTGGAGTGCAGTGGTGTGATCATGGCTCACTGCAGCCTCGACCTCCCAGGCTCAAGCAATCCTCCCACCTTGGCCTCCCCAGTAGCATCACACCCAGCTAATTTTAGTATTTTTTGTAGAGATGGGGTTTTGCCATGTTGCCCAGGCTGGTCTCAAACTCCTGGGCTCAAGCGATCCACCCACCTCAGCCTCTGAAAATGCTGGGACTACAGATGTGACCTACCACGCCTGGCTTCCACTTGTTCCTTTTATACTTTTAAAGTGACTGCTAAGCTGAAAATTGCACATATGGCTCACATTTGTGGCTCACATTACATTTCTATAGGACAGGAATGCCTTGGAGCATTACCACTAAGCAGTAGACTAAAAGCAGAGAAGCAGGGCAGAACTTCAGCAGTCTAACAGGGCTGGGAAGATGGCAATCAGAGCCCAGAGTCTGGCAAGGAAGAGGGGCCTTGGTAGACGTGCAGGCTTTCAGATTAGCCCTTCCAGAAGGGCTGTATACTAGAAGGCTGGATAAAACAGAACAGACCAACCAGCCCTCACAGGGGCTGAAACACAGCTTTGAATCAGTTCAATTCCAGACGGGGTTAATATGATTTGCTCTTATTCTGCTGCCTACTAGAGGCAGTAAAAAGTAAATCTCTAGTGAAAGACAAAATCACCCAGAGCCTCAAATATGTCCATAATTTCTAAACACATCAATAAAAAATGACCAAGAAGATCAGGAGACAAGACCAAAATGATGAAAAATAAAAATAAAAGAAGAAAAACGAGACGATAACAACAAATTCCCAGGGGATCCAAATATTGCAGTTATCAGACACAGACTTTAAAATTTGTGTGAAATTAAAATTAGTGTAAAATTAGTATGGTCCAAAAAATAGCAGGACAAATAATTTCACCAGAACTAAAATCTATGAAGTCAGAAACAAATGGAAATCTAGAACTAAAAAGTAAAATTAAACCCATCTATTGAGTTCAACAGCAGATTAGACATAGGTGAGAAGAGGATTAGCAAACTGGAAGGCAGCAGAAAATAAACGAACTGAAACATGGACAAATGCATATGAAAAAGAAAATTTAAAACTTATAGAAGACAAAGGGGAAGGTCCAACCTATGTGTAAATGGGGTTCTGGAAAAGAGGGTATAAATAATGAAATCAAAACATTATTTTAAAAATAAGGCCAGGTGCAGTGGCTCACGCGCCTGTAATCCCAGCACTATGGGAGGCCGAGGTGGGTGGATCACCTGAGGTCAGGAGTTCGAGACCAGCCTGGCCAACATGACGAAACCGTCTCTACTAAATATGCAAAAATCAGCTGGGCATGGTGGCTAGCACCTGTAATCTTAGCTACAGTCAGGGAGAATTGCTTGAACCCAGGAGGCAGAGTTTGCAGTGAGCTGAGATCGCGCCACTGCACTCCAGCCTGGGCAACAGAGCAAGACTCCATCTCAAAAAATAATAATAATAAATAAAAATAATACCCCAGTTTGTGACCAGCTTGGGCAACATAGTAAGACCCCATCTCTACAAAAAAATTAAAACAGCCAGGCATAGTGGCGCATGCCTGCAGTTCCAGCTACTCAGGAGGCTGAGATCAGAAGATCACCGGACCCCAGGGGTCCTAGGCTGTAGTGAGCTATGATTACACCACTGCACTCCAGCCTGGGTGACAGAGCAAGGCCTCATCTCTAAAATAATAATAATAATGCCACCACATTTTCTAAAATTGAAGCAAGACACCCATAGATTCAAGAAGTGCTAAAAGCCCCAAGCAGATTAGATACAAAGAAAGCCACACCTGGGCACATTACAGTATAAAACTCCTAAAAATCACAAAGAGAATATCTTAAACTCAGCAAAGAGTGGGGGGGGGGGGCACTACCTTCAAAGGGGCAGCAAGTAGACTGACAGCTGACCTCAACAGAAACCATGTAAAATGACTATGCAATAACATCTCAAAGTGATGAAGAGGCCAGGCGTGGTGGCTCACGCCTGTAACCCCAGCACTTTGGGAGGCTGAGGCAGGCAGATCACTTAAGGTCAGGAGTTCGAGACCACCCTGGCCAACATGGTGAAACCCCGTCTCTACTAAAAATATAAAAATTAGCCAGGCACGGTGGCATGCACCTGTAATCCCAGCTACTTGGGAAGCTGAGGCAGAAGAATCACTTGAACCCGGGAGGCAGAGGTTGCTGTGAGCCGAGATCATGCCACTGCATTCCAGCCTGGGCCACAGAGCAAGACTCCGTCTCAAAATAAATAAATAAATAAATATATAAAATTAAAAAATAATAAAGTGATGATGAAGAAACAAACTATTAATCTCAAATTCTGTATCCAGCAAAATTATTCTTTAAATAAGAATAGGGACTCTTTTAGACAGAGACAGCAGTGGCAGCACATGGGTACTAAATGGAATACAAAGGGGAAAACTTCAGGTAAAGGGAAAGTGGTGTGAGACGTTTGGAAACGCAAGAAAGAACAGAAAGCAATGGAAAGGATAAATGCATCAGTCATTGTCACTCTCTGCTAGTATTAACTGTACAAAAGAACAATTTAATAATGTCATATGGGATATAAAAGACAGGGAGGGTTAAATTATATAACAGTACACAAAAAGCAGGGGTGGGTAAGAAGAGTGGGTAAATGGAGTTCAAATGTCTTAAGATGCTTATACTGCCCACGATGTGGTAAAGTGCTAGTTTATATCAAACTTCAAACTTTGGATACATGTTGTAATCTCCAGCATAACCACTAACTTTTCGTTTTGTTTTGGTTTTGAGATGGAGTTTTGCTCTTGTTGCCCAGGCTGGAGTGCAATGGTGTGATCTCGGCTTACTGCAACCTCTGCCTCCTGGGTTCAAGTGATTCTCCTGCCTCAGCCTCCCGAGTAGCTGGGATTATAGGCATGCGCCACCATGCCTGGCTAATTTTGTATTTTTAGTCGAGACAGGGTTTCTCCATGTTGGTTGGGCTGGTCTTTAACTCCCAATCTCAGGTGATCCACCGGTCTCGGCCTCCCAAAGTGCTGGGATTACAGGCGTGAGCCACCATGCCCGGCCAAGACTAAAAATTTATAAATGAATCTATAACGAATTTGTAAGTGCAAACTCAAAATTGCCCAAAGATTCATGAATAGCTCATCTAGTTACAGGGCAGCCACATCTGAGAATACACATTGGTTGTTAAAATTACCATTACATGGATACATTAGTATGTGATAAAATAATGACCAAAAAATATGAACGAAGTAAAGTGAAATAAAATGACACGTGGAATGAGCACAACTCACAGAGCCCACCACCCCTGCCCTCTTGTCACCTGCTACCCTGCCCTCCTCAACTGTCCAGCTTCAGAGCCCAGGGTTCCCAGGATGTGCCCATTGCAGAAGCACAACCATCCTTGTTGCTCCAATCTACTCTGGGAAGACGGCTCTTATATCCCTTCCCAAGATCAGAAGAGGATCCCAAGTACAACACAGAGCTCAGGGCTCAGTCGGTGCCCCCTCCCTGGAAGTAGGCTGATACACAAATGAGGGAAAAGCCATCTCTCCTCCTTGACTGAGACTAGAAAAGCTCAGGTCTGGTGCCCACGGGGACTTCTCCACCTCCACCTATGACATTTCACATTCAAAAGGTGGGAACAGCCCCAAGGCGGAGTCCAAAATTCTGAGTCCAAGCATCCCAACACACACCCTGGAGGGCCCAAGTTTGAAGAGTCTTTTTCTCACTCACACCCAGAGATGAAGAAACACCCCTTCCTCCACACCTTCCTCTCTCTTTTAAACAAACATCTGCCAATGGTTATGACCTACTGGACAGCCACACACTGGGCCCATGAAGGTGACCTTGAGACAGGACTTCTACCCTGAGGGCTCAGTCCTATGAGCCCTGCATGTCGATGCTGCTCCCATTTTACAGAGAGGGAAGTGGAGACACAGACAGGCTCAGCAGCTTAGCAAGGGGCCGGCCGGACCTTGAACCTCGGCAGCCTGACTGTGGCTGCCTCCCCATCATGTGCCCCGACCACAGGCCACTCTGGGGGCCATAGGGAGGGAGAGGAGGGCCTGGCTGAAACAACATAGCCAGGGTTTATCCTGGAAGGCTCAAGATAAGAGCCTCTGAGCAGGCAGGGTAAGTAGTCATCTGTCAGCCAGACGGATGGGGCTGGGGCCAGCCTCTCTGGGATGCTGTCCTGCTGGGGGGCCACTCACACACTGTGACTCCATCAGGCAGTCAAGCCACACCAAGCCCGGCAACAGAATCCACTCTATGCATGACTAACCTATCCTTATCCCAACATCTGGCTGCTGGTTTTGCTGAAACCTAGAGTAGCCTGGGAAGAAAGGGAATGAAATCTCTCCATTTTGTAATTTCCTGCAGGGTCTGGGGGCACCTCCCACAATTGAAGAGTTAAAATTAGGTGAATGAATTAATAAGCCAGTGAATAAACAACTAATGAATGAGGAATGATGAGTGAGGGAACCGATGATGAATGAGTAGATGAATAACTGAATGGTGAGCAAAAGAGTGAATGAGTAAATGAGTGAGTGAATGTGTGAGTGTGTGAATGAGTGAGTGAATGGGGTAGATGAGTGGATGAGTAAGTGAGTGAATGTATGAGTGAGTGGATGAGTGAGTGAATGAGTAGATGAGTGAGTGAGTGGATGGGAGTGAATGAGTGAGTGAATGAGTAGATGAGTGAGTGAATGAGTGAGTGATTGTGTGAGTGATGAGTAGATGAGTAAGTGGACCAAAAAGTGACTGAGTGGATGAGTGAGTGGATGAGAGTGAATGAGTAAGTGGATGAGTGAGTGAGTGAATGTATGAGTGACTGGATGAGTGAGTGAATGAGTAGATGAATGGTGAATGAGTAGATGAGTGAGTGAGTGGATAGGAGTGAATGAGTGAGTGAATGAGTGGGTGGGTGAGTGGATGAGTGGGTGGGTGAGTGCATGAGTGGGTGAGTGAGTGGATGAGTGAGTAAATGAGTGAGTGAATGTGTGAGTGGATGAGTGAGTGAATGAATGGATGAGTGAGTGAGTGAATGTATGAGTGAGTGGATGAGTGAATGAATGAGTGGATGAGTGAGTGAGTGGATGGGAGTGAATGAGTGGGTGGGTAAGTGGATGAGTGAGTACATGAGTAAATGAATGTGTGAGTGAGTGAGTGATGAGTGAGTAGATGAGTGAGTGAATGAGTAGACCAAAGAGTGACTGAGTGGATGAGAGAGTGAATGAGTGACTGAGTGTATGAGTGAGTGGATGAGTGAGTGAATGAGTGACTGAGTGTATGAGTGAGTGGATGAGTGAGTGAGTGGATGAGTGAGTGAATGAGTGACTGAGTGAATAAGTGGATGAGTGAGTGAGTGGATGAGTGGATGAATGAGTGAGTGAATGAGTAAGTGGATGAGTGAGTAAATGAGTGAGTGAATGTGTAAGTGAATAAGTGAGTGGATGAGTGAGTGAGTGAGTGGATGAGCGAGTGAATGAGTAAATGTGTGAGTGTGTGAATGAGTGAATGTATGAGTGAGGGAATGTGTGAGTGAATAAGTGAGTGGATGAGAGAGTGAGTGGATGAGTGATTGAATGAGTAAATGTGTGAGTGTGTGAATGAGTGGATGTATGAGTGAGGGAATCTGTGAGTGGATGAGTAAGTGAGGGGATGAGTGAGTGAGTGGATGAGTGAGTGAATGAGTAAATGTGTGAGTGTGTGAATGAGTGAATGTATGAGTGAGGGAATGTGTGAGTGAATGTATAGTGAGTGAATGAGTGAATGTGAGTGAGTGAATGAATGAGTCAGTGAAGAAGGGAGGGAGTGAATGAGTGAATGATATGAGCGCATGAGGGTAGACATCCTCTGGGACGTGTTCTCCTGGAAGCCACTGAAGTCCCTGGGGCTCCCATAGCGGCCCTGGACATACCCTTGAGACCCAAAGGAGGGCCGGTCTATGTCTGCGCTGGCCTCACACAGCCTGGGACATAAAAGAGACAATGAGCATCTGGAGAACAAATGACCATGATGGTGCCCTGGACCCTGAAGCGGGAGAAACCAGCCCTCAGGCAGCAGGCCTGCCCATCTTGCCCTCTACTCAGAGGCCTAGAAGGGCAGAGAGCCCTCACCTGCTCAGGGATGCAGAGTGGAGCCTGAGGGCTCACAAGGAAAGGGCCTGGTATGATCTCAGCAGGCTCAGGAGGTGGACAGATCTGAGTGAGAGCAAAGGTCATGAGGCTGATGTGCGGCAGGCTTGAGTGCCCCAGCACCCATGCGCACAGGAAGGCGAGTTCCCCAGCACCTGGGTTCAATGGGCCCAGAGGCAGCTGCAGACAGTGTGGTCCCACTCGCTCCCCTGACAGCCGCCCTGACCCAACTCCACAGCCTGGCAGCCAGTGGTCTGCCCCAGGCTCACACTGTGGCCAGCGCCCCTAGTCACCCAGCAAGGGCCCAACAGTGAGCAACGCCCCAGTCCCCCATCCCTGCCCACCCTGCCCATCCCTCACCCCTCCATCAGCACGAATAGCCCCACCTCCCTCGACACCCCACTGTCCTCCCCAAATCTCAGGAGCACCACAGCCCACATCCCTGGGGTAGGAACGCTTACTGCAGAGAGGCAGGGAAGTCACTCACGTGGGGACAGTGCATGAGGCCGTCGGCAGATCAGCCACACCAGCCATGGGCCCTGCTCACCCAAGCAGGCAGGGTCAGGCCGTGGGACTGCTGCCCAACCCCACCATCCTCACAGTGGGGCCCCAAAGAGGGGAACCCCCAACTCCCCACCACAGCACGGAAATGCATCTTCCATCTCTCCCAGGCCACAGAGAGGTCATGATCTTGGTGCCCACAGGCGTGGGGCTCCTCCCTGGCCATGCTGTGGGGGTGTCCCACCAATCCCCCAGTCAGAGTGGGGGCACAGGCACCATGATAGACCAGCCCCACTCGCTTCCTGGAGGATGACATGGAGAATCTCCCCTGGGATCCTGGGGGAAGGGCGGGCTTCGACCATCAGCAATGGTGACTTTCAGCAGGCACTCCACCCTGCCTTGAGGCACCCAGAGAGGCCACACAGCCAGTGCCACCAGCAGGCCTGGCTCAGAGGTCCTAGTCCCCTTCCACCACATTGCAGCCTTGTTCCTTCCACCCAAGCACAGCCCTGGGAGCTGCCCCTTCTACTTTAAGCTGTTGCTCCTCAACCGCACCCCAAAACCCTACAGAACCCCCTTTGAAGTGGTAAGAACAAACCAAGACCAGAAGAATCCCAGATGTTCTAAATTAAGGTTCCTGAGGCCTCAGCCAGGGTCTTGGACGCGAGGGAGAGGGGACTGAGGTCCACCTCAGGCTGCAAGACCTGTCCCGTCTCAAAGGCACACAAGGGCTGAGGTGTTCCATGTGTCACCCCAATGGAGAGCAAGCAGCCCCAGCCCACAGCTGTCATGCCACACACGTGGTGGGTGGAGATGGGGAGCAGGCACAGAGACCAGAATGTCCCGGCCTTGCGCCAGTGTGCCTTGAGGTGCCACAGGCCTGTCCTGTGGCGTACAGCCCCAGGAGATCGCCATGGACTCTGTACCCCAGGGAGGCCGCCAGGTGCTCGCACCTACCTGGGGTGGAGCTGGCCCCACCACCACATTCCCCTGCTCAAAGGTCTATGTCCTTCTGCTCAACTGTTTTTTTTCCAGGAAATCATTTGGAAGAAAAAAAGCTATTCCCAAGGGTCTTCAAGGCCACAGTTTCATAGGAGAGCTGCAACCTCTTGGTCCGATCATAAAGGAAAATCTCAACAACGAGGCTGCTCTGCCAGGGCACCAAGCACCCCCGGAGCTGTGGTCACCAAGGCCCCATCAGAGGGAGGGGCTCTGCTGCACGAATGTGAATGCACAAAGAACACACACAACTTGTAGAACATGCATACTCACAGAACCTGTACACATGGAGGACACATGCATTCACAGAACACACACGAGGAACATGCACATACACAGAACACACATGCAGAGCACACACAGCCACAGAACACACACACGGAGGACATGCACACATGCAGACAACACACAGAACACACACACGAAGAACACACAGAACACACACACGAAGAACACACAACACACACACACACAAAACACAGAACACATACAAAGAACACACAGAACACACACATGAATAACACTCACATGAAGAACACACACACGAAGAACACACAGAACAAACACACACAGGAAGAGCACACAGAACACACACAAAGAACACACAGAACACATGAACACAGAACACGCACATACAAAAAACATACAGAACACACACACGAACACACACAAAAAACACACAGAACACACATGCAAAGAACACACAGAACACGCACACACACAAAACACACAGAACACACACAAAGAACATACACAGAACACATGGACACATGAACACACAGAACACACTGACACACGAACACACACAAAGAATACACAGAACACACATGAACACACAGAACATACGCAAGAACATGCACACATGAACACACACAGAACACGCACGAAGAGCACACACAGAACACGCAGACACACAGAACACATGCACACATGAAGAACACACAGAATACATGCACACACAGAACATGTGCACATGGAGAACACGCACATGTGCAGAACACACACACAGGACACGAATACATGAAGAACACACCAAATACACACATGTGCAAAACACGTGCACACAGAACATGCACACACACAGAATACACATAACGTACACACGGAGAACACACATGCACACAGAGAACACATGCACATGGAGAACATGCAAACATGGTGACACATGCACACAGAAAACGTGCACACAGAGAAACCAGCCAAATGGCAGGACACACAAAAATGAGGCCTCCCTTTCAGCCTTGGCGACAAGGGTGTGGGTGGTTCTCCTTTCTCTACAAAAACATGTTACCTCTATTGTTTTCAAAATATTTCTCAGAAGAATATAAAGTGAGAGGGCGGCAGATAACATGAACACAAAAACTCCACTTTCAGTGGAAACGTCCAGTTCCAGCACGGTGGTGTAACAAGGGACACCCATCTCCAAAGCCGGTAATTTGGACCTGGGGACGTCCCCTGCTCCAGGCTCCGCCACAGTGAAACCAACCAAAACTGAGATGCTTGTGTGTTCTGTCTGGGAATCGTCACTGCAGCATTATTTATAATAGCAAGAAAAGCCAGACACCGGAGGCAGGGCCTGGGGAGGAGATGAAGGTCCTCAGGGCAGTCACGAAGCCCCTGGACAAGGAGGAAGGGAGCAGGCATCAAGATGCCATGTGGAAGGGTTGGGACACGAAGCTGTCCCCCTAAAGTCCACAGGCACGAGAACGGAACTGTGAACGAGAACGGTGGCTGTGTTCTCTCCGAACCCACAGGAATTCTTTTTTTTCCTTTCCTGTATTTCCCAAATTCTTTGCAATCTACTGAACTTCGCAAAACTAAAAACAGCGCCTGGAAAGGGCGTGGGTGCCGGCAGCAAGCGAGCCTCCCTGTTGCAGGCACCGCAATCCTGGCCCGTGACTTAGGCCAGCAGCAGAGCACTGACAGTGAGGCTATTTTCATTTCCACAGTGAGGTTACCATGGAGTTTAATTTCCTCAAGTGCTCCCTCTGGCATCTGTTCTATAAATGGCTTTGGGGTTTGCACCAAATACACTCACTGGAGACAGAATTACCAATTCTGTAAAGCTCGCAAACCAACCAGCCTGTTGGGCTCCTCCTGAAGGGTCCAAAAAAGGAGGGGCTGGCCTGATCACCCTGGGCGTGCACTGGACACCTACTGCATGCTGACCGGGAGATCATGAATGACAGATGCTCACCCTCCTCAGGAGCTGGTGGGGAGCTGAAGGTCTGCTGCCTGTAGGGGAATGGTGGACAAGGCCCCCCCGCCAGAGATCTGGGGCAGGTCAAACCCACGGCTCTGCAACTTAGGAGTGCTATCTGAGCCTGAGCGTTTTAGAACAAGGTAAAGGATATATGGGAGATCCTGATAACTAACTGGGGTTGGGACTTAAGGTTTGTCAGGCATCCTCTACTTTCTGGTCTGCTTGCAAGTTCCCATGATAACGGGTTAACAATAATGCCTGAAGGTTCTGGCCTCAGCTTCCTGCACAGCTGGCCTGGCCTCTCATCTGGATGCCCCAGGATATTACCCTCTGGGGGCAGCCTCTCTGCTCTCCAAGGAAGCCTGGCAGGGGTGGGCATCACAAACAGCCCCAAGGCACCCCTCCAAGCTGGGAGCTGTCCTCCTCACTCAGCAGATAAAGAGACAGGGCCAGGGAGTCCTCTACATTCCCAGGGGGTGGCAGAGCCAGAACAAAACACACTGCCTCCCCTCTCCATGTCCAGCCCTCAGTAACCCCAGCTGCTGCACACCCAGCCGCTGCCACAGTGTATCCCCAGAAAAACCTACAAACATGAGGCAAGAGCTGCCTCGGGGACGCAGGTGTCACTCTAGGCCTGGATTCTGGCTGCCCTCCCCAAGAGGGCACAGCCTCCTCCTGTCCATCCCCCAAACTCGGGGCCCTGATGGCAGCAGAAGCATTGGTGCCCATGGTCAACATTCATTCTGCAAGGGAGGGCCAAGCACACGTCTGCCCGGTGCTGGCTCCTGGGACAGGCCCTCCCACCTCCCCCAGTCACGCAGCCACCACCCTCCATGGTGTTGTCCCATCCAAGGACACTAAATATGGCTGCCTAGAAATCCACCCCCACACCCAGTCAGAACTCCCCGGTGCATACAGGGCTAAGGTGGGGCAAGCCACGTGCTTCTCAGGGTCTCCTGGGTCCCCAGGCAGGGACTGGAGCCAGGGCAAGTGCATGCCAAATGCTGTGCCCTCAGCCACCAAGGCCAGGGCGGTGAAGGTTTCCCCCAGCACCCTAGGTCCACGTGCCCAGGTCACTGCAGGCGACCCTTGGCAACTCCCTGTACCCACCTCAGCCTGTCCACCAGCACCACAGGGCTCAAAAGGGGCAGCCCCAAGCCCCAAAGAAATGGGGCCCTACATGTTAGGAAAAAGACACGCACTCCAGACAGATCACACTGTCCACATGGGCCTTGGCAGGGAGGACAGGAGACATCAGTGATGCCCTGTACCCCGCATGCCCCTCAGGCACCACCCTCTGCAGCATCAGTTTCCTCATCTATAAAATGGGCCGTGGGCAGGAGGATCCCAAAAAATTGTGCCCCGAGGCTCTGCACGGGGTCTAGGCTACAGCCAGCACTCAACAACAATTGCCTCCAGGGGTGTCCCCACCAAACTGGTGGCTTTACCTGAGGCTCAAACCCACCCCTGATTTTCCTCTTGCCATCCAAAGCCCCCAGTACGTCTGGAGCCTGAGACCCACTGGCCC
This sequence comes from Pan paniscus, assembly GCF_029289425.2. Lineage (NCBI taxonomy): Eukaryota > Metazoa > Chordata > Mammalia > Primates > Hominidae > Pan > Pan paniscus. The sequence continues at coordinate 46,222,108 of NC_073260.2, forward strand.
AGAGGCTGCCAGAAGGCACTGGCGTCACACGGAGCCAGTGTCCCCAGCAGCAAGACAATCGGAGGACCCCGCACTCAAGGGGCCACAAAGAAAGGCCTTTAACACCATGTCCCCCAGAGAGAAGCTTCTCAAAGGCTGCCCCCAGCTTCGTCTGTGTCACTCAAAGAGTAAAAGTCAACACCAAAGATAAAATAAAATCCCTCAGCAGTGCCAAAAATACCTCCCCACGGGATGAGGCTGAGCGGGCGCCAGCTTCCACAGCAGCAACTGTTGCTATGGAGACCAGGCTCCAGACAGCCGGCCGCGGGGCGGGCCGAAGGACAGAGTGGGGGCCAGGCACAGGGTGCAGGGACGGACAGGGGCTGACCAGCAGGATGGGGGAGATGACAGAGGCTGGCCAGCAGGGTGGGCCCCCAGGAACAAGGGGGCCCAGGATAGGGCTAAGCCTGAGTGCCAGCCTCCACCCACTGGGGCCAATGGCCTCTCCAGACCTGGGGGGTCCAGGGGCTCCCACCTGCACATAGGCTGCCCACTCCCCATGAAGGCTGGTGCTGGCCTTTCCACACAGTGGCCGTCTGCTCACTGACACATCTGTGCTGACAGATGCCCTGAACTCAGGAAGTGGGTAAGGTGCTACCAAAGTGCACAGTCCCAGCCCAGTGCTCCTCAAGCCTCCCCAGTCACCGGTAACATTGATCTACAAATGAAGGGGTGAGGAGGAGGTAGTATGCTCAACTGGAAAATCTGTACCAGAATGGATGGAGGAAAGCAGGACCTCCCACAGACGTTAACACAGCTCTGATCTGAGCCCAATATGTTCAACATATTATAGAGTGCCTAACTCCAATATCCACTGGCCTCCCCTGACCTGAAGCTGTCCCCTGCAAGCTCAGTTCACTTCTTGGCCTGTGGCTTCCAGCATGATGAGCTCTTCAGCCCTGCTGGCCTCTGGCCTCCTCTGTCCTCACCCAGGGCCAGGCAGGACAGGGTCAGTCCAAGGCCACCAGACACACAGCCCCAAGGCTCTGCCCAGCTTGGGGTCCCCATACCCCCACCAGACACCCATGTTCCTCCTTGGTGTCCTCGGGCATCCCTCACTTTCTGAGCCTCCCTGAGCCCCAAACAGTGCTGACAATCTGCTATGACATTCACATCAGGGCCAGGCAGGACAATGAATGTCAGCCCGTGTCACAGAGCCTGCAAACACCCACTCTGTCCCATCCTGTCACACACCTAGCCCGTGATGGCTCAGAGTCAGCACCCTTGCCCACCCCTGCCCCTCAGTGGGAGCCAGCAGCTTGTTCCTGCAGCATCCCCCATGCCAGGCACCTTGGGTACCCAACAACAGTTTGCTGGGGGAAAGTGGGGCTTCCCAGCACATTTAGAACCCTGAGTCCTCCTGGGGCCCACAGCCCCGAGGGCTGGCCCCGCCTTTCTGGCCCCCATTCCAAACCTGGGCAGTTCTACCTGCAGGTGCTTGGGCCTCCCTGACTCTTGGAAGCCATAACCTAATATACTTTCTCCATTCCATGCAGCTGACAGAGGCCATCAGTTCTTCTGCCCGCCCTCGTCTGCCTCCCCAGCAGAAATGTTGAGCACCCAGGCTGTCCTTGCCTCTGCTTCTCCCACTCCCAGCACCTCACAGACAGCTGTGAAGCCCATATCTCTGAACGGTTTTCATATACTCTCCCCCAGGAGCCTTCAGTGGCTCCCTAGTACCCACTGACCACGCAGGCAGTTAAAACACCTCCTCAGTGTGGCCTTATGTCAGCCCTCTCCTCTCCAGCACTTACCAATACAGCCCCCACACCCCCACCACACACACACACACCAGCCAGCCTTCCCTGACACCCATTCCCAAGGATGCCATCCCGCGGCCCCATCAATGCCTCCAGGCTCTGCTCAGGGAGCTTTGTCTAGGAAGCCCTCGGGACATCCCTCCCACAGGGCTCCTGGCTGGCCCCAATTGCACCATGTCCACAGGGCTGCGTGGGTAACCAGTGGGGACCGTGACCAGGCTGCAGCAGCCTCCCCCGGCTTCAATCACCACACACAGGGCTTCCAACACCACCTGTATTCTCTTACAGTTCGAGATGCCTTGTTCCCTGTCCCACGGTCCCTTCCTCCCTCTTCCACACCCACATCCCCTTCTCTGTCTCAGAAGCTCCTGCCTCCCACTTAGGACGGCCTGAAGATGACATCTGGCCAACCCTGACAGCCCAGAACGATCTCCCAGTCTCAAGATACTTAACTTAATCCCATCTGCAAAGTCACCTCTGCCGAGTGCAGTGGCACGTCCACAGACTGCAGGGGACTAGGCCTTCAACGACCAGCCCCTGTGCCCCCGGCCTGGACCCCGCAGCCACTCCCACAGGCTCCCTCCCAACCTGCTCTGTGGCCAGGGTCTCCTGGCTCCCCAGGGCTGCCTGTTCTCATTTGCTTTTTCTTTCTTTCAATGAAAATCTGAAACCTCCTCACTCAGCAGGCGCCTCCCCAGCCTGGGTGGCTGCTCCTCTGCATCCTCTGCTACCACCCGCCACCAATGCCCGCAACTCAGACCACTGTCCACTCCAGCCATGGTCCTGACTGCCATACCTTTCCCTGGGCCAAACCCCTGGCCCACCAGGCCCCAGGGGGCCTCATTGCAGCTCAAGGTCCTGAGCTGAGTTCAGCAAAGGGTACTTGGGGTTCCCCTACTGGGGTCATACTTGCAGCCCCCAGGAAGGACCTTCCCAGCACCCCCCGAAAAGCTCTGGGCCCTACCCCTCCAGCAGAAGCATCACTGCCCCACCCCACAAGGCCTGTGGGGCTCTGAGCATCCCATGCCCCCCATCCTCCACTGCCACCCACTTGGACACAGACCTCAGAGGGCCCCTCTCCTCCAATGGTTGCCACGTGGAAACCAGCCTGGGTGCCTCGCAAATGGCCTTAGATGTGGTCCTTGCAGGAAAAAGGGTGAGGTCTACCCTAGCAAGAACCCCCACCCCCACAAAGGCAGCCTAGCCCTTCCAAGCCGGCCTTCCAGCCAGAAGTGTCCAGCAAGCACAACCTATGTGTGCCTCAGTATCCCTGCCCCAGGGAAAAGCTCCTCAGGGGCTTCAGGGAGGCTTCAGTGAGGGAGGAGCATTTAGCCCCGGCTGCAGTGGTGTCCAGTATCACGCTGGAGACTAAGGCCTTTCCAACCCTCCTGATTCGGCCCCCACCATGCCACCTGCCCCAGCCCCACCCCATGTAATTTTTCCTCCCCCAAAGAGAAAACACAGCAGAACCCTTTTGTGGAAAGGCCATCAGCCGTGCAAATACCCACCCCTCCCTGAGAGCTGTGGCTCTCAGCAGTTCCTGCCCCTCCCAAGCAGAAAGTGTCCTCTCCCCTGGTAGGGCCGGGCTGACCGCCCACGGGACAGGTGAGGACTCGGTGAGGTCAACTCAAAGGGCTCCTCATTCCCACGGAAGCGCCGGAGGGGCAGGCCATTCCCTGGCAAACGAGCCAAAGACGAGACATACACACACACACACACACACCCCCACACACATGTGCACACGGAGTCCAGCAGAGGCCCTGACAAGCATACCAGGCCCCCACACGCAGCAGGGCTGGGAGCTTGGGGTCAGCCATGGAGTGGGGCATGGGTAGGAGTGGCCTGCACTGTGCTGAGCGGCCACCTCACTAGGGCCCAGTGGTGTCTGGACACAGAGCCATCTTGTATGGTCAGGGTCCCACACCAAACCTCAGTCACCCCTCACTTCCCCAAGCCTACCTGGAGGCCAGGAACTACGTATGTCCCAGGTAGCATCAGAGTGTGAGACCCCCCTGTGACCTCCAGCGCAGCCAGCAACCCTCACCGGCCCAGCCTGGTTTCCAGGTGGAAAGTTGGCAGCTGCCTCTGCTTAGCCTTGCCAGGCCCCAAGGGGCTCCACTCTGGCCTTCAGTGAGTGGGAGCGCGGGCACAAAGGGCCTGCCTGAAACCCATCCATAAACAGTTCAGGAAGCGGCCGGCAGGGCTGGAACGTTCCAATGTCACCATCTCGCTCCCCTCGGGGAACAGAGCATGCCTTTGTCTTTTTATCATTGCCTTCATCAAATATTTACAGAGGCTGACAGGCCATTTCAGACAGGCCAGATATGAGCCAAAAGGGCTCTTTCTCAGGACACGGGGGAGACACAGGTCCTGGGCACTTGGGAGGCACATGGTCCAGCATGTAGCCCTGGGCAGGGAAGGGAAGGGAGGGCCTCCTGCAGGGCAGGACCTGTCCATAGCCCTCAGACACATCCAACCTGGGGCTTAGGTACTAGTTTTCTGCACACAGTGCCCAGGGCTAGCAATAGGCCAGGCCAGGCTGACACCCCAGCCCTGCTCCCACAAGCTCTACAGCAGGAAGAATGAGCCTCGTGGCCAGGCATGTGTTCTCCACGTTCCACCTCCCGGGCTGCCAAGAGCATGCAGCGTGAGCACCCCAACCAGGAAGGCACGCAGGGGCCTCAAGCTGTGAAGGCTGGGGTCAGCAGCCCACCTGGACCCATCCCCACTCCCCCTGCTCCTCCAGCCCAGTGTGAATGCTGGGCAACCTTGCTCGGAACAGTCTCAGCCCAGACAGCCCCAGTGTCCACAGATGGCGACAGATAAGCAGACAGTGAAACGCACTCGGCCACACAGAGGGGCTGTTAAGAGCCAGGGCCACACAGACTCATCCCAAGCAGGACCCTAAAGCAGGCAGAGAACAGCCACAGGATGGAAAGGATTGGTGGTACCAGGACCCTCTGCTGGGAGGGGACGCCTAGGTCCTCACTGGGGAGGGGCTGCACACACACTAACTGTCCCTAAAAATCCATCCCAGTAAAAGAAAGGCCCCTTGCTGTTAGCATTTTATTTTCCTTTACCTTTAAAAAATATCATCGGTCCCTTTCTATCTTAAGATCTATTTCCATATATTTTTTCATCTTCTTCTGTTTCATTTGTTTCTAGCTGTTTTAAAGGTTTTTGCCCTTTTCCCCCAGCTAACCCTATTTCATCCTTCTCATAAATGCGCCTAGCCAAGTTTATTCACTTTCATGCCTCCCTTTTAAACCCTCTTTTTACAAATGGCGCAGGTGGCCGTCTGTACAGAACCCACCTGCAACCACCACACCCTGAGCCCATGTGGCCGTCTCACCTCTAAGTCACCCAATCCAGAGGCCCAACAGGTACCAAGAGCAGCAGGGCCATGCTCCGGCATCCTCTGGGCTCAGTTTTCCCCAAGCTCAGCCGCAAACGAGGGTGCCAAGTTCACTGCGTCCAACCACACCAAGCCAAGGGCACCAGAGCGACTGACAGGCTGAGGAACTGGGCAATGGCAGCCCAGGGTAGGCGTCGAATTGCCGAGAGGCTGAAGGAGACAACAGGCCATCATTGTCCAGCCAGCAACTGGGCTCTCCAACACTGTGGTTCTCCCACCACCGCTGGCTCTCGAGGGAACATGCAGAACGTGCCCTCCTCTGGGCAGACACAGACAGCCTCGGGTCTCCCTCCTGTAAAGATCACCCAGCCATATCCAGCTGACCCAGGACCTGCTGCAGTGACAGACAAAGTCTGGATAGCCCATCAGACAAACCTGCCCTGGACCTCTGGCTCAAGGGGCCAGAGCAAGGCCAGGCCTCGAGGAGGCCCCCGGATAAGCCATCCATGTCCCCAGGGGTGTCAGGGCCAACAATTCCACTCAATGGACCTTCCCCACCCCTCAGCACCTTAACTCCTGCAACCCCCCATGGTGTGCACTCCCAGGTGGGGACTAGGGCAGGGGAGGCTGAGACTAAGCCAGGCAGCATCCCCACGCAATGCCTGCTCAGCATGGCCTGCCACTTGCCCTCCTTGAGGGGATGGAGCACCAGGCTGGGGCTGCCCTGGACACACACAGGACCTGCCCAACCGCTGCCCCCCCTCCTAGCTCTTCTCCACAGCTTTGTGTTTTCTTTTTTTTTTTTTTTTTTCTTGAGACAGAGTCTTGCTCTGTCACCCAGGCTGGAGTGCAGTGGCACTATCTGGCTCACTGCAAGCTCCGCCTCCCAGGTTCACGCCATTCTCCTGCCTCAGCTGCCCAAGTAGCTGGGACTACAGGTGCCTGCCACCAGGCCCAGCTAATTTTTTTGTATTTTTAGTAGAGACGGGGTTTCACCGAGTTAGCCAGGATGGTCTCGATCTCCTGACCTCGTGATCCACCCGCCTCGGCCTCCCAAAGTGTTGGGATTACAGGCTTGAGCCACCGCACTCGGCCCACAGCTTTGTGTTTTCAATGCTTCTTCCAAAACACAAATTCACTACGCTGCTCGAACCTCTTAATTAAAGACAAGAAATTCCAAGAGACCTGTCCGGGCAGATGTCAACAGCCTTGCAGCTGGCTGACCCAGGAAGATGGTTGCCTAACTTGAAGACACAGGACAGGGCCAGATAGGAGGCCTAGGGCGTCTCCCACCACCTGACGCCAAGCCCAGCCGCCACCAGGTGGAGGAGGGTAGCCTAGAGTCACCAACCTGGGCAGGGCTAAGGTAGGAGGTCACCAGGTCCAGAGCCCAGGACTGTCCTTGACATTGGGGGAAGCCTGAAAACAAGAAAATCAGGGGCAAGCATCTCGGCTCAGTCCTGGTGCCACCAGAATGGGAGAGAGGTGGCCCACTCAGACCCCAGGCATCAGTCATCTTCCTTCTGGGAGGCCTGTGTGACCCCAGCACAGCCAGGCTGAGAAGCCGCACCCCACAGAGGGCAAGGGGACTTGCTCACACGTCTCAGGCCCAGACAAGGACCTCCAGTCACAGGGGACAGCATGGAGGCATGCAGGGTGTGTGGGAACCTGGGTCCAGCTGGAGGGGGCCAGGCTGGGACTGAGCAGGCCTCCACCCACCCCAAACCGAGCCAGCGAGAGGATGACAAGTGGGTCTGACCCAGGCCTGACTCACACCCGAGGAGGCCCCGAGCTCGAGACTGCACCAAAGCTGCCCAGCTCAACTGCAGGTCTTGGGCAGCAAGGCCAGGGGTAGAAGGACAATGGGGCAAGAGGGCAGGGCTGGACAAGGGGGCAGCAGGGCCAGAGCTGGGCAGGGAGTGGGGGCCCAGAGGCAGTCTGGGCTATTCACTGTCACTGCACATATCAGCGCAGACGCTATGATCATGACTTAGCAAAAATGCCCAAGAGTATAAAAAACGAGCTAAGAAGGGCATATACCAAAGTGAAAACTGCCACATCAGAGGATGGAGGCTGTGGACAGCTCCTCCTCTGTCAGGCTTCCATGTCCATCATGTCATCTTCCCCAGGAAGCATCCCCTCCACAGTGGCCATCCCCATGAAACCCAATGCCCGGGCACCCTCCCCCAACTCAACAGAGCTGGTCCAGGGCTGGCAGGTAGGAGGAACAACACAGCCCTGCCCCTACGCCCTACTGGGGTAAGCAGGGCTCCCTGTGAGGCCTGAGGAGGGGCCCCACCCAAAGCAGCTGGATGGGCAACAGGTGGGTCCCCATCAGCCTCCTCCTGCCAGCAAGCCCCGCCTGCCTGGGGAAACTGCAGCCGCTCAGCTCCCTCAAGGCTGACAGCAAGTCCTGTTAGCATCAACCACTCAACCTAACTCAGAGGCGGGGCAGTTCCAGCTCAGGTGCCTCAGGCACCTAAAGGGAGGAGGGAGCTGGGCGATCCTGAGGCCCAGAACCACCGGAGCCTGCAGTCCACCCTCCTCAAGCTGCACCACAACCCCTCAGGCTATGCAGGTCCCCACTCAGCCCCTGGCTGCCTGGGTGTACAGGACAACATCTTGTATTTTCCTGTACCTCAGTTTCCTCCTTAGTAAACTGGGAAACTTTACTGAGGGGGGAATCACAGCACCTCCCTCTCAGGAAGCTGATATGCCTCTAGAGTATACAGTGGTGCCCCACTGACGTGAGCATGGTCATTTCTTAATAACAGCACTCTGACTTCCTCTAGGTCCCCCACAGGGACCAGCCTAGCCGGATCTGACCTACACATGCAGCACCCGAGCCAGGAATGCACGACCTCACACGGTCGTACAGAAACACCACACAGGGCCGGGCAGTGGCTCATGCCTATAATCCCAGCACTTTGGGAGGCCGAGGCAGGCAGATCACCTGAGGTCAGGAGTTCGAGACCAACTTGGGCAAGATGGTGAAACCCCGTCTCTACTACAAATACAAAACTTAGCTGGGCACGGTGGTGTACACCTATAAATCCCAGCTACTCGGGAGGCTGAGGCAGGAAAATCGCTTGAACCCAAGAGGGTTCCAGTGAGCCAAGATCACACCACTGCACTCCAGTCTAGGAGACAGAGCAAGACTCCCTCAAGAAAAAAAAGAAACACCACACAGATCCAGATGGAGTCTCCATGCAAGACCACTGGCCCTAAACCTTCAGAAGACAATGCTGACAGATTTAAGAACAGTAATAATAAAAGGCAGAGGGACTGTTCTGGATTGAAATTGACATGACAACCAGACACAACACGCAATCCTTGACTGGCTCCTGGATCCCTTCCCTAGGAAGCGCAGTCCACCCATCTGAGACCTCACTGAGTGCCTCAGGTCCTATCCTGGAGAGCCTGGAGCACGGCAGGAGGTGGAGGTGATGTGGGAGCATCCTCGTTCCTATCAAGAGACACAGGCTGAAGTACTCAGGGGTGAACTGCAAATGGGTCAGGAAATCACAGACACAGATATACAGGAGAGTGGTAAACACTAAAAACTGGTAACTCCAACTTCTCTGTTGGTTTTTCCAAAGTTTTCCAAAATAAAATGTTGGGGCTAAATGAAAACTGGATTGTTGGCAGAGAGGAAAAAGCTTTGCCAGGGTTGGCACAGAGGGTAGGGAGCTGGGGTGGCCACACAGGAGGGAAGGAAAATCATCAGGGCCCACAGATGCCTGGGTGTGGGAGCTGTGGACAGGGAGGAGCCTGCAGATGCAGCGGGCATGTGTGCTGTGCTGTTCTCTGCAGGCCCAGGCAGAGGAGGGCTCTAGCACACACAGACACTGACGGTCTTGGAGGGACAAGGTAACCAAGACAGACACAGCAGGCACGCTCCACCCACAGCCCGCCACCCCTCCTGACCAACAGAAACCCAGAAACTCACTATGCCCAGCCCCAGAGAACAGATCATAACCTGCTATACCAATCAAGCTTTTCCCAGATACAAGCACAGTTACAGTTGGCCACACAAACACATGCTAACCAAGGAGACCAGAGAATCCCTGGTAAATATTTCTCTTTATGGATTAAAATATGAACAAAGCCACTTGAAAAATTGACCTTTTGGCTGCTTGGCCCCCACCTAACCACCCATTTGTTTCCCACCATCAAATGTGGTTGTGATGCCTGGAGCTGTGGCAGCCCTACTGTAGCCATGAGGCCAAGCAAGACTAGGGACAAAATGCCAACATGGATGAGGACAGAAGAAACAGAGAGAAAACCCCATGTCCCAGCTGATGTTGCTGAGCCACCTCCAGGGCTGTCATATGGCCATCTCCAGATTCCAGATTCTGAGTAGGATCAAAGGTCAGCATTGCTTCCCACAGTCGGCTCACAGCTGAGAATTGTCCCATCTCCCCCACCGGAGAGCAAGCACACACAGTGCCCAGAAAGCAGGGGTGAGGGGCGGATTGGGGAGAGTGAATACCAGAGGGAGCCCGTGACCCTCCACTAACAGTCAGCCTGTTAACGCCCCTCCCCAGAGCCAGTCCTGGCTTATAAGATAACTGTAAAATGAAAGAAAAAAAGGAGGTGGCCCAACACCTTCCCCCTCGCACCCTTCAAGAGCTTCACAACACAGTTGGCATCGTAAAGGCTCTGAGAAGTTCCTCAACAGCAATGCCTGTCTGACCCACCACACCCCAAACACATCTAATGACAGCACCCCTTCTGCAGCCACCCTCAACAAAGGGTTCAAAATAGCACCAAGACCAGGAACAAACCTCAGAACCATGGCCTCTTGCAAAACGATAGCTTTAAAGACACTCCAGAGACAGATTCTAGAAGTCGTGACACCCTGAACTGCAGCTGTATTTTTAAATGCTATACATGTGTAAACAAGACCTAGAAGGTCCTATTCAAAAATAAAAGCAGTTGTGTTCACCTGGTTGGATTATGGTTGATATTTTTTTTTCAGCAACATCTTTTTTTTTTTTTTTTTTTGAGACAAAGTCTTTACTCTGTTGCCCAGGCTGGAGTGCAGTGGCGCGATCTTGGCTCACTGCAACCTCCACCTCCTGGGTTCAAGCGATTCTAATGCCTCAGCCTCCCAAGTAGCTGGGATTATAGGCGCCCACCACCACGCCCAGCTAATTTTTGTATTTTTAGTAGAGACAGGTTTTCACCATGTTGGCCAGGCTGGTCTCAAACTCCTGACCTCAAGTGATCCACCTGCCTCGGCCTCCCAAAGTGCTGGGATTATAGGTGTGAGCCACCGCGCCTGGCCCATTTCTGCAAACATCTTTAATGTAGCTGTTGCATTTTTAAAATTAATCAACTATTTTTAGAGACATTCTAGATTTATGGGAAAATTGAGCAAAAAGTAGAGTTCCCATACACTCCCTCACACCCACACACAGGTTCCCCTATTATTAACATCTTGCACTAGTGTGGTACACTTGTTATAACTGATGAACCAATATTGATGATTAACTAAAATCCAACATTTACACTTGGGTTCACTCTGGGTGCTGTACATGCTATGGGTTTTGACAAATGTATAATGACATGTATTCACCAGTAAAGTATCATACAAAATAGTTTCACTGCCCCACAAATCTGCCTCTTCATCCCTCCTTTCCTCTAATCCCTGGCAACCACTGAACTTTTTTTTTTTTTTTTAACTGTCTTCATGGTTTCTCGTCTTTTCCAGAATGTCATCTAGTTGGAATCATACAATATGCAGCCTTCTCAGATTGGCTTATTTCACTTAAATATTCATTTCTGGCTCCTCTCTGTGTTTTCATGTCTTCATAGCTCATTTCTTTTAGCACTAAATAAGATTGCATTGTCTGCATGTGCCATAGTTTGTTTATCCATTCACCTGCTGAAGGACATCTGGGTTGCTTCCAAGTTCTGGCAATTATGAATAAAGCTGCTATAAACATCCGTGTGCAGGTTTTTGTGTGGACCTAAGTTTTTAACTCCTTTGGGTAAATACCAAGGAACGCAGTTGCTGGATTGCATAGTAAGAGTGTGTTTAGTTTTATAAGAAACTACCAAAAGACCTTCCAAAATAGCTGTACCATTTTGCAATCCTACCAGTAATGAATAAGAGTTCCTGTCACTCCACATCCTCACCAGTATTTGGTGTTAGTGTTCTAGATTTTGACCATTCTAGTAGGTGTGCAGTGGGAGCTCATTGTTTTAATTTGCAATTCCCTGATGACTTATGATGGGCAACATCTTTTCATATGCTTATTTGCCATCTGTGTGTCTTCCTTGGTGAGGTATCTGTTAAGCTCTTTGGCCTATTTTTTTAGCTGATTGTTTTCTTATTGTTGAGTTTTAAGAGTTCTTTGTAAATTTTGGATAACAGTCCTTAAGCAGATGGGTCATTTGCAAATATTTTCTCCCCAGCTGTGGCCTGTCTTCTCATTCTCTTGACAGTGTCTTTCACAGAACAGAAGCATTTAATTTTAATCAAGTCCAGCTTATCATTATTTTCTTTCAAGGACTGTGCCTTTGGTGTTATATCTAAAGTCACTGCCAAAGCTAGGTTTATAATTTTGGATTTTACATTTAGGCATATGGCCAATTTTATTTTTTGTGAGGGGTGTAAGGTCTGCGTCTGGAATCATTTATCTGCATGTGGATGTGCAGTTGTTCCAGCGCCATTTGTTGAAAAGATGATCTTGTCTCTATTTTATTGCCTTTGCTCCTTTGTCAGAGATCAGTTGACTTTATTCATGAGGGTCTATTTCCGGGCTTGCTATTCTATTCCATTGATCAACTCATCTGTTCTTTTACCAATACTGCACTGCCTTGACCACTTTTCTTTCATTCTTTTTTAAAAATGTTAATATAATTTAATGAGAGCCAATTTAAATTAGAAGTCGTAATCAAGTATTCTGGGAAATGCTTAGAATTCAATGCTCCAGGGAAGAGAATTGGATGTGAAAACTCTCAGAAGCAGGAAAACTTACAGACAGTGTTCAGGTTGCCAACCTCCAGCGTCCCCACTCAGTCCTCTCCACCCAGCTGGGATTCCCCAAAACACAGCCCTGAATTGTCTATGGTCAGAGGCAGATCCTAGCTTGCTTTTCAAAAATCCCAGCTGCTGCCGTTCACACCCTTTTCCTTATCTGCAGCTCAAGCACTAAGGCAACAGCGGCACAGGTGCCCACAGCTCCCGGGTGGGGAGACAGGCAGCCTCGGGAACCAGCCTCCACCTGCTGGCTCGGCTTGCTCTCCACATCTCTACTGGAGACAACTGTTTATTTTGCAGGGGGAGCAAGAGGGGTGAAAAGAAGTTGACCTGAGGCCCCTGTGTGCTCAGGTGAAACACATTTCTCTCAATAGAGCCCCCAGCCATGAAGGGCAGCTAACACCATCCACACTGCACAAAAGGGTAAACCAAGGCTCGCAGAAACAGGTGCCCTCCCATGGCCACACACTGGGAACATGGCAGGGCCCTCCTACCCCTGGGGTATTTTGTGTGCACCAGGTCAGTGCGGCTGGGACCTTTGGGGCGACATCCTTCCTGGCTTTGAGGCTCCCAAACCCCCCTTCCCACCATAGCAGGCAGATGCTGATGCCCCATCACGGCTGCACAGCCAGGGCGGACCACAAGGGAGACCCAGACACACGGCCCAAACCCCTGCTGGGCCAGGTCAAGTTCTTCTCCATCAACGAGGTGACCTAAAGCTCCGTGCCATCACCTTGGGTGTCTTCCAGCTGCAGCCTGAAGCCAGACCCAAGCCACAGGCCCTGAGAGACACCTACAAGATGACTATGGGCATAGAAGGGCTGCAGCTCCCAGCTGTCCTGGAAGATGAGGGGCAAGTCCAGCCAGCCCAGGACCACTGGCCAGCTCCACCCAGACCGTGGATTCATGGTGGCCAGCAGGGCCCAGGGGTGGGAAGAAGGGTAACTCCCAAGGGAAGGGACAGTTGTCTTTAAGGTGCAGCACAGTTCCCAATTTTGTCTTAGCACCTAAAACTCGGAATCTGCTGCCCATTGTATGAATCATGTTTTGAAACAGTTCTGGCATCCTGGAGCACCCTCCTGTCCTGGGCAGCCCCTCTGGGCAGGGTAATGAGCTCCTCCCTCTTGGCCCCCCGAGACACAGTCCTGGCCCATCCCTGCACTCCTGGGGTGGCTACCCAGGCTCCCAACTCAGGATCAGCCTGGGAGATCCCACTCCACCCGAGGACCACCCTTGGCCACCTACAAAGCACTCAGATTAAGCATGTCCCAAGCCAAGCCCTGCCCTTCCCCTAAATCCACATTTCCCCCTCCCCCTCAGAGGACAGCAGCCACATCCTGCCAGGCCCAAAGCTGCTGCCACACCATGATTCCTACCTTCTCTCTCTCTTTTTTTTTTTTCTCTTGAGACGGAGTCTCGCTCTGTCGCCGGGCTGGAGTGCAGTGGCGTGATCTCGGCTCACTCAACCTCCGCCTCCCGGGTTCAAGCGATTCTCTTGCCTCAGCCTCCCGAGTAGCTGGGACTACAGGTGCCTGCCACCACGCCCAGCTAATTTTTGTATTTTTAGTACAGACGGGGTTTCACCATGTTGGCCAGGATGGCCTCAATCTCTTGACCTCGTGATCCGCCCACCTCGGCCTCCCAAAGTGCTGGGATTACAGGCATGAGCCACCACGCCTGGCCTTTTTTTTTGAGACGGAGTCTTGCTCTGTCGCCAGGCTGGAGTGCCAGTGGCACGATCTCAGCTCACTGCAACCTGTCTCCTGGGTTCAAGCGATTCTTCTGCCTCAGCCCCCCAAGTAGCTGGGATTACAGGTTCCCACCACCATACTTGGCTAATTTTTTTGTATTTTTAGTAGAGACGGGGTTTCACCATGTTGGCCAGGCTGGTTTCAAACTCTTGACCTCAAATGATCCACCCGTCTCAACCTAAGTGCTGGGATTACAGGCGTGAGTCACCGTGCCTGGACGATTCCTACCTTCTCTACCTTCAGATCTGATGTAAATCCTGTGCTCTCCACCTTCAAATGCACCCAGAATCTGATGCTTCTCCCCTCCCCGCCGCCTCTATCCCACCCAGTACCAGCCCTGTAATCTTGCACCTAGACAGTGGCAGTCACCTCCCTGCTGGTCCCCTGCCTCTAACCTCATCCCCAACTGTCCCCAAGGTGGCCAGAGAGATCCTGTCAAAACCTCACTCCACTCCCGCCCCTCCTCCAGCCTCGCTCAGAACTCCCCAACCTGCCCAATACATTTCCAGGTCTCACAGGCTCTGTCTCCCACGGCGGTGACCTGTCCTGCTCACTATGGTACCCCAGGTCTAGAACCAGGACACACGTTCAACAAATGCTCACTGAGTCAACATACACACAAGCCTGCACTGTTGAGACCCAAGCACAGGCCTCTGGAACCTTCAGGAACATCCGCTCCCTCCCCTTCTCTTGATGCTATCTTTTGGCTAGCTGTCCATCAATAAAGCTTTACGCAACCTCAGAGTAAGCCCCCAGCTGTCCCCGGAAATGACAGGACAGGGTGGGGGGATGCAACTCTCAGGGCCCACGAGATCCTCCCGCTGACCTGGAGCTTGTCCTGGACTTGGTGGCCACTTGCTTCCCAGAGCCTGACACAGTCATGGCACTGCCACCAAGTCTAGGTCCTCACAGTCCAATCCAATCCAGTCCTCCGCGGGGGTCTCCAGCGCAGGCCTCATCTTGCACCTCCTTGGCCTCTTCCAGCCCTGATGTGTCCCAGCCCCTTTGTCTCCCTTGCTGTAAGATGGTCTATAGACTGTCCCCATCTGGGTCTGTCTGGTGTCCCAGTGGCCACCTCTAGGTCACCTGGGTCTGTTATATCCTCTGGAAAAGCAGCCGCCTAGAGGAGGGCCCAAGATCAAGCCTGGAGACGCGGGTGACCCGTGAAGCAGCCAGGGCACGTGTGGACATTTGCGTCCACGTTTAATGTGAGGAAAAATAAGAACACTGACCCTCAGCTGCCCCAGCCACATCCCAGGCACTCCGCAGGGCCTGTGGACACAAATGCAGAGGCAGGATGTTTCTGCCACCACGGAAGTTTCCAGTGCTGCGGGAGGGCATGTCCAGCTGCCCTGGCAGACCTCCTAACATGCTGACGAGGAATGAGAAAACACAAGCTTTGGCAATGGCAAATGGCATGTGGGGGCTGGCCCTCCACACATCTGAGCCAGTGCTGGGGTCCTCCCTCTGGGGCTCAGAAAGCAGCACAGGTACGCTTGAGTCCCATGGTGGCCTGGTCCTGATTCAGCTCAGCCAGGCGCCCACACGGCACCACTGAGCCACAGGAGCACCTGCTTCTAGTAGAAAACAAGCTGTGGTGCCTCAGCCTCAATGTGTCCCCCATGACGGTGACCTGCACAGGCTGCTGTCTGTCATCGCTGCTGACACACACCTCGCCACCACCACTCGGGGGGCAGAAGCACCACTGAGAGCTTGGCGCCCACATTTCTGCCCCGGTGGGAGGGAGGGAAAGTCCGTCTGCACAGGCCTTTCAGGGAGCTAGCGCCAGCCTTTTTTGCCAACTAAACCAAAACCATGGTCAGCATGGTGCAGAAAACATCTCGCCCAGGAAAGCAAATTCAGTGCTGGCATCCAACTGATTTCAAATTACAACTCTCCCAATAAAATTAAGCACTTCAGAGAATTTTTAAAAGGGGTGACCACCAGCCAAATCGGGTCAAGCCTTCTGATTGTCTTGCCCCAGTGAGTGAGTGCCATGCACCTCCTCTGTGCCCGGCACTGGCTCGCCCCCTCGTCTCCTCTTCTCCCCATGTCAGCTGGGTCAGGGCTAAAAGCAGGTGAGGCTGGCAGCCGGGCCTCTAACGAGAGGCCATCGGTGCAAAGCACGCAGGCTCTCCAGTCCCCCAAACCCTGGCCTAAGGCTGCGCCCATGACATGCAGAGCGCCTGCCTAGAAAGGTGATAAGGATCCCACCTGCACGGGACGACGGGACAGCTCAGCACTGGCACTGGCGGGGCTGCCAGCGGCTGGGAGAGAGGCTGTCGGGTGGCTGGGCTGTCCTTGGAGGATGGTGGGGGGACCACCCACTTGGCACAGGCCATACTCAGCGAGTCTCCTCCGGCATCATCCACTCCCAGACCCAGGAAGATGGACAGGACACTGAGACACCCGGCTGGGGCAGGACACATCGTTCCTTGAGCCCTGCCCCCTCTGGGCGGCACCAAGCAGCAGCAAGACCTACTTTGTAACTTTCTGGAACTAGAAGCAGCGCCCCCACCCTTAGTCCTCTTTAGGACTCCACCGCTCTCCCAGGGCCCAGCAAGTGCTCTGAGCTGAGGATCAAGGAATGTACATCTCCATGAAGTAGAAAGACCCCCATGCTGGGTGCAGGCCCCAGCACCATCTTGGGAAACTCAGGTTCCAGCCCTGCCACAGCAGCTCAGAGGCAGTGGCACTGAGATCCTAAGATCCTGTTTCCCCTAAAGTAGGGAGTTGCTGACAGGGAGGCGTCAGTGTTGTTAAAGGGGGTGAAAACCAAGCTTACTCCAGGTCCCCAAGGGAGACACAGCAGAAACAGGAAGGGGAAAGGCAAACAGGCTGCCTCCCTGGGTCTGAGTTGGCTATGTTTTCTCAACCTGGGGACCTGTGGCCAGCTCAAAGGTGGCAGCAAGTGAGAATGGGAGCCCTGAGCCACATGGAACAGTGTTGGTCCAGCAACGTGGGTAGCCAAGAAGGGCGAGGAAGTCACAAAAGCTCAACACCAAAAGGAGAAGGGAACAAGATTGTGCTGACCCAACAGAAGGTGGCAGAGCAAGGGGTGGCCACAGCACCACACCAGGCACCTCCCCGTTGCTGTACTGTGGCCTCACCACCCCCTAGAGGAGGGTCTTGTAGAAGGTCAGGCCAGTGATCCAGATCAGCACCCCCAGGGTAGCCGGGCCGGCTATGGCAGGTGGCAGACGCTCCCAGAGCCGACACGGAGCCCCAGGCTACCCCGCACCCTCTCTGACAGTACAGGGGTCTGTGGGGGAACCAGGGCTGGCCAAAGATGACCACAGGAACACAGGACATGTGGGCAAGGAGGAAGGCGGTGGGATTCTGGTGTTTTACTTCCTTGTTACCATAATGTGTTCTGCTGCCAAGAATAAAAGTTTATTCAAGAGAAGAATGACAGGGAGGTATTTTAAAATGGCTTCCCCCACAAAAAACAGTGCAGGTTCCAGCTTTGCACATCTGGAGAATTCAGAAGGTGAAACACCTCACTGCCCTTCGATGTGAGATAAATAAATATTACCCTCTCTACAGAGTTCTTTCAACACTAATTTATCAAAGGAAATCAGATGTCCTCTAAGCCAGGCTTACTAGGTCCACATGAAGGCGTTTCTCCCGTCTGGCAGGGAACCCTGAAAAACACAAGTGAGGCCCACTGGCGCCTCTCAGTTCTCCAGGGAGGCCCCCCAGTCTGTGGAGGGCAGAAAGGGGAACACAGCCCAGGCACCTGGACAGACTGCAGGTGCTGCGGGAGTAGGGGAAGAAAGGGATAGAGGCCAAGAGCAATTCCAAGAAGGGCTCCTGGCTGAAGGCAACATCCCCCTAGACCCTCCCTCCACAGTGTAAAGCGTGACTCCCAGGAACCCTCCCCATGCCCAGAATGCTAGGGGTCATGTGCAGGATGGCATCTCCACACTGTGGACTAAGAGAGCCCCTCACGACACAAAGCCAACACACCTAGAGAAGGAGCACCCACCTGTCACCCTTCCCTGCTCAGTGAGACCTAACCCCACATCCCACCCAGGAGCACACTCCCCTCGCAGAGTCCAACGCCCCTCCCACAGCCCCTGATCTCCCTGCAGCCCTACACCCCACCCTCTTCCGTTCCACACGCCCACCAGCCCCTGGCCCATACCCAGGACATCACACAGGCAGCCCCATCAGTCCTTCCAATAGCTCTGCACAAAGTCAGCCTACACCATTCGACACACAGGCAGGGGCCCTCCTCCCCTGATCCCACGATGCCCTGCCATCTCCTCACTGGTGACCTTGGGGGTTGTTCCCCTCAGTCCTCACAGTTTGTGATGAGGAGACTTCCAGCACAGCCCCAACACACACCAAGTTCTCAGCAAAGGGGGCTATTCTAAACAGGTCCAGACTCCCTCTCATGGAAAACCCTCTCAGATCAGCACAGAGAGAGCTGATCCCAAATGACACACATCGACTAGGGACAAATGTTGGAGGTACTTCTTTTGGGGGAGATGCAGGGAAACCACAAGTTTGGGGCACCAGTAACATCCTGGCAAGGAACATCAACATATAGACAAGAAGCATATAGACCAGAAGCACCTCTCGGTTGCTGTTCCCACCTAGAGTCAAGGAGCAAGAGACCCCTGGACAGAGGCCAGGCTCCACCCCATGCCTGCAGGGGACAGACCCAGAGACAGAATCGCCTGCGTTTCCTTAAAGGGAATGGGAACTAACAAGCTCCAAGAGTCACATGCGCCTGCGATGCCTCAGCCAGATCAGCAGGCTCTGGCTGCCGAGGTCTAACTCAAATCCAGCCTACTGCAGCACCCCTGTTCCATCCACCACCCTGCAGAGGCAGCATCTGAGGGTGCTCGGGTCAGAAGGGCAAGAGCAGGAAGACCACTCGCCAGAATCAAGAGTCGTCTCCCCTTTCAGGCCCTCTCTTCTCTCTGCTTTCCCTTGCAGCAGGAATGCCCAGCACACCCCAGGACCCCCAGATCACAGCCCCCTGCCCCACCCACCGCCTTTCCTGTACCATCAGAACCTACAGGACCATGAGGGAGGGGAGCTGTTCAGTCCCTCCTAAGGACCTCACACAATGCCACTGACCCCTAACTTGAAAAGCCACATCTCCAAGGCAGAACCAAGGGGTGGTGGAGAGGCAGGTCTCTGGAGCTCTTTGTCTTGGGAGAAAGGCTGACGACAGGTCGACACCCACCGAATTATCCAGGCTTGCACACACACGCAGGCCACCCTGTCAGGGCCGGAGGATATAGCAGTTAAATCCCATTTCTGAGTCAAAAATGCAAGAGTCCCGCAGTGTGGCCAGCGGCCCTAGAACACAGCTTGCCCCAGCTAGCCCCAGCCCCGTTTCAGGCCTGGACTGGACAGCCAGCTAACTTTACAGGCCAACAGAGTACACTTACACCTCCAGCCGGCACTCTCCCAGACTGGCTCACGCCTGACAGCTGCCCACCTCCAAGGAGGGAGGCCTGTAAACACCCCCTGGACAGGCATGGCCTCTGCTTCCAAGGCTGGCCCAGGACAGCTAGGGTGGCTTTTTATATAATCTTGCAGGGCTGGGGCTGACACCACGGTGATGGCAGGATTATGAAAAATGCATGCCCAGAGCCTCTGCAGCCAAGAAAAACCCCCACCCGCATTCTGCATGACTCGGTTTTAAGACCTCTCACACGTCCATTTTGTGAACAAATGGAGCTCTCAGAGCAGCAGAGGCGACTAACCACACTTCCAGGCCTTGCCCAGCTGTCCCCAGAGCTCTACCAGGCACCACGTCTGGGTCACAGGCCCTGGGTCAGAAGAAGTCTCTGCAGGTATCCCTGCTGGGGCAGCCACGGCTTGCTGGACACAGGAAAGTACTAATTTATGGGCAGCTCAGAGCCCCCAAAACACTCTGACTGCACACACCTGGCCTTGAAGCCTCCACACTGTTTTGCAAAGACACAACAGTCCAGACTCCCTGGGTCATTAAAGTAGGTCATCGGGACTGGAGAAGCAGCAGCCTAAGAGACACAGCTTCCGGGGCCCACTCTCCAGGGCCCTCTCTACGCCCATAGCGTGCACACTTACACCAAACGCACAACAGAGGCCTGCCCTCGCCACCAGCTGACTCACAAACCGCAACCTGCGCACGGACACAGCCAGGCCCCACATGCCGTCCGCACACCTGGTACGCATCCTGCCAGCCATCCACACAGAGGGTGACACACATGGAGCCCCGCCGCCCCCAGGGCTTCTTAAGGCCAGGCGCAGGAGCAAGGACGGGCCCAAGGACGCACTCGCGGACAGACCCTGCGGAAAGCCCCCTGCGGGCTGGGGCACCCTCACCTGCAGCTCACACCAGGCCACCTCCACCCAGGTCTCCGTGTCCAGCCCCTTGTAGACCGTCTTGAAGGAACCGCGGCCCAGCTCGATGTCGAACTTGAGGAAGCGGCCGTCCAGAGAGGTGGCCACGGCCTTGAGGTCGTCCTCGTCGTCCTCCTCCTCTTCGGGCTCGTCCCGGCGAGTGCGCCCGGGCTCAGGTTTCGCCTCCGCCGCCCCCTCATCCTCCTTCCTCACGGTCGCCGCCGCCTCCTCCCTGGGGCCGCCGTCGGGGGCAGGCGCGGTTTCGACAGCGGCCGCGATGGGGTCCGGGCCGGGCTCCTGCGTGCCCACGGGCTCGGGGCCGGCGTCCGCGGGGGCTCCGGGGGCTCCCGGCTGCGCTACCGGCGCTGCGGGCGCGGGGGCGGCGGGGCGTCCGCGGGCGCGCTCCGCGATGAGGCGGCGCGTCTTGCAGAGCAGAAGCACCCGGCGCTGCAGGGGCTGCGGGGGCTGCGGGCCCGGCGCCTCGGCTGCCTCCAAGCCCGGCGGCTCCTCCTGGTCCGACTCTACCACGCTGCGCCGCAGGAAGCGCTGGGGCCCCGGCCGCGCCGCCTTCGCCCGAGGCTCCGCCATGCCCGCGGGTCCCGCGCCGCGCCCGGGCTCCATCAGCGTGCCGGGGGCGTCTCGGCGGCCGCCATCGCCGTCCATCTCTGTGGGCCAAGGACACACAGGCCCGCGTGAGCGCCGGCCCTGCCGCACCTGCCCAGGCCGCCGGATGAGACAGCGCCGCCCTAAGCCCGCGCCCTGCCCAGCCCCGGCCGCGGAGAGAGCCTGCGGGGGCCGTCTCTGGGGACCCTGGGAAAGGGGGGCTGCAGACGGGACCAGAGGCTTGGGTTGGGGAGGAGGGGTCCGTGCCCTGCTCAGCCCCAGGCTGCGGAGAGGGACGGGCCTGTGGTGTCCCTGGAACCCTGGGAGAGAGGACCTGCTAGGGTGTCCCTGAGGGCCCCGGAGGCCGGCAGAGGGATCTCGCGCCCTGCCCAGCCCTGGCCCAGGAGGGTTCTGCTAGGCTGTCCCGGAGGCAGCTGTAAAGGGGATAGGGAAGCCCGGGGGTGGGAGGAAGGCAGTGGCCCGGCGGCGGCTCCACAAAGGACGCGGGCCCGGGGCGCGGGAGGGGCGCGCGGGGAGGGGGCTGCAGCGCCGCGGCGCGCACACAAAGGCGGCGAGCGGCGTTGGGGGGAGGCTCGGCACTCACAGGGCGAGCGGACGCCGTCCATGCCCGCGGCCCGGCGGCCAGGGCGTGCGAGGCGGGAGAGATCACGCTTCGAGGACGGGGTCCGAGCTCCGGGCGAGGTCCGCGCTGGGGTGGGGGCCGTGGCGCCGCTCCGGCTCCTGCGCGCTGCTCTCTCGGGCCGGGCCACTGCGGGGCCGCGCTCCCGCGTGCTCCTGCCGGCTTCGCGCGGCTCCGCTCCCGCACCGGCTCCGACCCGGCGCGCGGGGAGGGCGGGGCTCCGTTCGCCCCGCCCCGGACCGGCGCAGGGGGCTGGGCCTGGCACGCCCACCTGGCTGCGGACGGGCTGGCGGACGGGCTGGCGGACTGGCGGGCGCGCGCGGCCACCTGCGGGCCGGCTACCTGGGCTCCCACCCCCGGTTCTTTGCTCGAGGTAGCGCTCCTGTCCTCTGAAGTTCTTTGGAACGCCCCGCAGGGCTGTCAGCTGCGGAGGACCCCGTTTGTTCCTGAGAGGAGGCAGCAGGCTCAACGCCTCAGCACGCCGCAGCCAGGCGCGCTAGACCTCAAGGCCCTGTGCCAGGACAGAATGGGCAGGCTAGGAAGAAAAGGACCAGGGGTACCGCCGCCCTCGGGAGCCCAGCCTGGGGCTAAGCCTGGTGGGGGTCAGCGTGTCCTTTCCTGCCCTCACTTCACCACCAGGAACCATGAGGACCTCATCATCACCCAGGGAGGCGCTGGTGATCTTTATGCCCATTTCACAGTCTAGAGCAAACTGAGGCGCCAAAGGCAGAAGTTATATGCTCTAAATCTCAGAACTTTCAAGACCGAAGCTGAGCTGGAATGCCTTGAATGGGATATGGAGAGGCTTCCAGAAGCCCGTTGACCCAAAGTGTTCTTCCTTCCCACCTCTGCCAGATGCCTCCTCTCCCGAGAAGTCTTCCATGATCTCTCGCTCCTTCCTCCTCTAGACCCCCACGGACAAGCCCTCTCTTGGGCGTCTCTGGCCCTAATGCAGCAGGTGACCTGTGTCAGTAACCATACTGCTAAGTTCTGAGCCCTGCTCCAGGCAATGCCCTGAGCTAACACTTCACCCTTACCCCAGCCTCCATGATCCTAGGTGAGGAAACTGAGGCACAAGGGAGCTACCAGAGTATTCTCATCTCAGTCCCCATCCCACTGGGCTGGCACCCCCATCAGATACACACACACTTCCAGAGATGAAAAGATGCTTGTGGGCCTGTAGGCCTTGGAGCCCCTGGCACAAAATAACTAGTGTGGCATAAAAGCCAGCAGAGGCGATATCTCACCTTCACAATGTAGAGGGAAGAATATGCCAGGCCAACTGTTGCCCAGAGAAGCAGGACTTCCTGGAGCCCCGCTGGGCACTGGCACTGGCTGAAACTAATTTGTGAGGGGCAACAGTGAACATCCCTTCCCAGCTCTGGGTTCAGCAATGCCACCCTGTAGCCTGAAGTCAGCAATGCTGGGAGTATTTACACTGCGGAAATTGGCAAACACCTCAAATCAGGACTTTTCTCCCCAGAGAGCCAGTGGTTAAATAGTGTGCTAGGTGTAGGGCTATGCATTTGGCACTTGCCTGTTATTTATATAATCTAATCTACCTTGTGAGACAGGCATTCATTCCGGGGCTCAAGTCCGCTGGCATGAGCCCAGAGCTCACACGAGGAGGAGGCCAAACAGCAGACGCCAGCTCTGCAGGACAGAGAGGCCTGAGGGACAGATATCTAAGTTGCATCTCCTGGGGCAGGAGTCTTCCAGGTAGAGGTCAGGGGTGGAAAAGGATCTTTTCTGTCTTCCCTTTGGAGGCTAAAGACCCCCCAACCTTGCCCCTAACCAGCTGAGTGAACTTGGGCAAGTCCTGGTCCTTCCTGAGCCTCAGTATCTGGCCCTGCAGAGTGGGCTGATCATCCTGACTTGCCCACCTTAAAAGGCTGCCAATTCCTTGTAGATTCAGTCAATCTAGGAAGGGCACCAAGTCCACAGACCTGTTCATGATGGGTGTGTTCAAGCCTATCCAAGGGAAAACCAGGATGGGACAGAGCTAACGTGTTCTGAGACCAGCACACACCTATCTGGCCTCCTCCTGCTCCCAACAGGCCACACTGGCAGTGTGTGGGCAAAATACCTGCCAGCATCGGAGAAGGTTCATCAGCACCCATGGCTGCTGCCCACCCACACTTGTACACATGCATGGGAAAGGATGGCTACACCCACAAATCAGCAGGGAGCAGCCCAGGCTGTGGGGAGTGGGGGACAGCCTGTCCCTGAGAGAGTACTGTGTGCTCTCTGAGCCCTTGGGGTGAATTCACACATCTCTGCTTACACACCTCCCATGGTGGAGAGCTCATTCTCTCTGCCAACCCATGACCATTAGGGTACACAGCTAAGTCAGTAGTGGACAGGTCACAGTTTCCTCTGCAAGGAATCTCAGGCTGGGCTCAGGAGCAGCTCCTGGGATCCTGGCAGATGGAGCCTGAGGGATCCTTGGACAGACCTTGGAAGTCAGGACTTCACAGCACTGGCTATATGCCCTTTGGCAGGTCACTGGATATCTCTGAGCTTCCATCTCCCTGCTGCTAAGACGGGGAGTATAAATACTGTAGTCTGCTTTGCTGGGTGTCCTGAGGCTGCATGATCCAGGGTCATGATGCCAGCATTTGTCTTTTGGAGGTTTGTTTTTTGTTTTCTGCTTTTGTTTTTGTTTTTTTGAGATGGAGTTTCACTTTGTTGCCCAGGCTGGAGTGCAGTGGCGGGATCTCAGCTCAGCTCACTGCAACCTCTGCCTCCCAGGATCAAGCAATTCTCCTGCCTCAGCCTCCTGAGTAGCTGGGATTACAGGCGCCCACCACCACGCCCAGCTAATTTTGTATTTTTAGTAGAGATGAGGTTTCACCACGTTGGCCGGGCTGGTATCGGACTCCTGACCTCAAGTGATCCAACCACCTCAGCCTCCCAAAGTGCTGGGATTACGGGGCAGCATTTGTCTTCAATGTTTAGAACAGATGAGTACATTGAGGTCTTGCCCAGAGATTTTTCAACTTTAAGTAACTTTCTCAAAGCCTCAGAGTGGAGACAGTGACCTCTACCCACAGCTATCACCTTAGCTTCCACAATGCCAGGGAGCCCCTTTGGTGAAAAAAGTTTCTCCCAAGTCCAGGCTATGCTCCAGCCTGCCCAGCCAGTAGGCACGTGCAGGCACACACCTGCTCCATGCAGATGCAGTTCCAGGAGCTGGGCCTCAGCAAGCAACAGGACCATGGTTTCAGTTTGCTCATCTGTGAGATGGGCATAATGGTCATGCTCAACAGTCTTGGCAACAAAAGGCATTCAACAAATGCTCATGAAAGAAGGGAGGAAGGGAGACGGGGCTACCCCCACTGCCTCTGCTCACATCAGGGCCCATTGACGGTCACTGGGTAGAAGGAAGAGCAGGGTCTAGCCATGCCCAGCTGGAGCTCAGTCCACAATTGCCCCGTGGGGCAGGTTCTGCCTCTGAGTGGAGTCAGGCAACCTATCTAGTGCTCAGGTCCAGTGTGGCCAGGCCACTTGCCTGAGTGCCCCTCGGGTCACACCATGGGGAGGATACCCTGGCAGGGGCATCAGATGGGGAGGACAATGCTGGAAAAGCAGAGCCCAGAGAGGCCAGGAAAGTGGCTTGGGGGAATGCAGGAAGACCTGTGACCTGAGGAAGGGTGTGGGGACAGGATGAAGGCCTGACAGTGTGTGGTGGCAGGAAAGTGGCAGTAGGTGGGAGCAGGTGGGCTGTGGAAGCTCGAGCCCCTACTGCTGGAAGATGATGTCAGAGGATGGGAAGGGCATGACCAGGCTGCAGTGTCTTCCTGCTGTGGGTCATAGAGCCTCAGGACAACCAGCAGGATGGAAGCTCCCCGTGGGTAGGGCCTGAGGTAGGCAGGTCGGGTGGTACAGGATGACGCAACGCTTCTGACTCAGCTGTGATGGATGAATGGTTGAAGAACTTGTTTCCTTCCAACAGCAGGGTTCCATTAGAAATGTTCCGAAGTATGACACACAAATCAGAAAATGATCCCCAGTTTCCTAAGTCAACACTTCACTGTGTAGGACTTTATTTGCGATTCTAGTGGAGAGGTGAGATTTGGGGTGACGCTCAGTTCTGGTAAGGCAGATCATACAGCTAAAAGTAGGCCAGGTGCTGTGGCTCACGCTTGTATTCCCAGCACTTTGGGAGGCCGAACGGGTGGATCACCTGAGGTCAGGAGATCGAGACCAGCCTGGCCAACATGGTGAAACCCTGTCTCTACTAAAAATACAAAAAAATTAGCTGGGTGTGGTGGTGTGCACCTGTAATCCCAGTTACTCAGGAGGCTGAGGCAGGAGAATCACTTGAACTTGGGAGGCAGAGGTTACAGTGAGCCAAGATTGCGCCACTGCATTCCAGCCAGGGCAACAGAGTGAGACTCTGTCTCACGACAACAACAAAAACAAACAAACAAAAACAAAAACAAGAAAGGCCGGGCACAGTGGCATGCACCTGTAATCCCAGCTACTCGGGAGGCTGAGGCAGGAGAATCGCTTGAATCTGGGAGGCAGAGGTTGCAGTGAGCCAAGATCATGCCATTGAACTCCAGCCTGGGCAACAAGAGTGAAACTCCGTCTCAAAAAAAAAAAAGTAAAACTGCAAGTACAGGGAAAAAGAGAGTGCATGGATGTGGGAGGAAGGCAGAGTCACCCTGACCTCCCCCGCAGCTCCTCTGGCCTCAGTTTCTCTATCTGTAGTATGGGACCCGCTGGGCCATCTCAGCTGCTGGTAGGAGTCACCGTCGGACCTGCATGACCCTGTCTCACACCCTCTAGCCCAGTGAGTCTTACACACAGCTGCCCTGCAGCATCTCCAAGGCCTGAGATGCCGCCCCCGCAACCGGAGATTCTGCTGTGTGGGATGGGGTGGGCCCGGCCTCAGGTGTTTGAAAGCTTCCAGGTGGTCCTGCGGAGACTCCACGTGCTGTGAGGGTCTGGCACACAATGGCACTCAATAAAAGCTGCCTGCGTGGGGGGTGCACCCGCGTGGAAAGAGCAACAGAGCTGACCCTCCATTCCACTCTCTGGCCGCAAATCTTGTTTTGCTGTGCTCCCCGAGAGCAGCCTCATGCCATGTGCCTCTCAGGGTTGCTTGTTTCTCTCAGGGGAGGAATCAAAGTTCAGCTTCTGGAGCCCCACAGCTTCCCTGACTTGGATACTGACACCTGGCTCCCAGGTGGCCCTGAAGGGCAGACAGGTACCTGTTGCCCCTGGAAAAGACCTCAGGTCCTGCTCACCAAGGCTTTTATTTCATTTTTATGGGTCAGGCCAGCTAAGCCAGCTCATGTGGCTTAAAGGGCAGATGATGGGGGCCTTGCTGCTTTGGTCTCCTGGCGGAGGCTCCACGGCAGGGTGGAAAGGCTGCAGAGTACCCACTATTTAAAGAACACTGTGGCCGGGTGAAGTGGCTCATGCCTGTAATCCCAGCACTTTGGGAGGCTGAGACAGGTGGATCACTTGAAGTCAGGAGTTCGAGACCAGCCTGGCTAACATGGTGAAACCCCATTTCTACTAAAAATACAAAAATTAGCTGGGCATGGTGGCTCACACCTGTAATTCCAGCTACTCAGAAGTCTGAGGCAGGAGAGTCACTTGAACCGGGAAGGCGGAGAGGTTGCAGTGAGCTGAGATTGCACTCTGTCAAGAAGAAACAAAGAAGGAAAGAAAGAGAGAGGGAGGGAGGGAAGGAAGGGAGGGAAGGAAAGAAAAGAAGGAAAGAAAGAAAAAAATAAAACAGAAAATAAAGAATCCTGTTCCTCTGTTCTTGGAGGTGCAGGGTCCAGCAGGGCCTCAAGGGGTTCCGGGTTGACTAAATGGTTCATGGAGAGAGGGGATCCATGCCCCCAGGAGGAAATAAGCAGTGCAGTCCTTTAGCCCCAGGGCAGCGGCCACCTGAGGCACCAGGACACACCCCTAGCCTATCTGATGGTGCAGGACTGGGTGGCACCAGTCCCCCAGAGAAAGAGGACAGAGCCCTGAGAAAAGCTAAGGGGCATAGCGGGCCAAGAACTGACATCCCATGATTGCTGAGTTGACACCGGCCCATTCATGGTGGAAAACCAGCAGCATCCTCTGGTGTGACATATTCCCAGTGGCCACAACAAATCATCGGGCACAGCTGGCAAGAATTGGAAATGAGGCTGTGTCAGCAGGAAGTTGAGGCTGACATTTTCAAGGAAATACCCAAGGTTGGATTCGCTGGGGACCAGAACCAGCCAGGGTGACACTGGCTTTCAGCTTATGTCCAGAGCAGAGCGTGTCATGTGAAGGGCAAGCCAGGGAAGTGTCAGGATTTTGCTTTCTTCAGGGTATGACCTTCCCAGGGGTAATCTGGCCACATCTCCTTGATTGACCCCAAGCCTAGGCTACCACATGTTCCCCATGGGCCCACAGGGGAGAGTGACATCTGGGCCTAGAGAGATGGGGGAGAATGTGGAGCCACTGGCGAAGGTCAGAGGGAGCTCCGGAGCGGGCGTGCTGTGGGAGGGGATGGTGAACTTGGCTTGGCCTGCTTCCCTGCTGCTGCTGCTAGGGACATCTGGCCACCAGAGCCAGAGATGGGGGTCTGGAGGGCAGAGGGAGGAGGCGCAATGTTCTAGAACACAGTCCTTATTTCTCTGTTTTTAGTAATTTAAAAAATTATGTAACATTTCGTTTACTCCCAAATATCAAAACACTTCGATTTTTAAATAACAGCTTTATTTAGATATAATTAATGTACCATAAAGCTCATTCTCATAAAGTGTGCGATTAGGAGGTTTTTAGTACATTCAGTGTTGTGCAACCATCACCTCTATCTGATTCCAGAACATTTTCATCACGTCAGAAAGAATCCCTGCCCCCACTAGCAGACGACGCTCCCCATTTCCTCCTCCCCTCAGCCCCTAGCACCCACTGGTCCACTTTCTGTCTTTATGGATTTGCCTATTCTGGACATTTCACATAAATGGAATCCTACAATGTGTGACCTTTTGTGTATTATTTCACTAAGCATCATGTTTTCAAGGTTCATTCATATTCTGTAGCATGCATCAGAATTTCATTTCTTTGGTTTCTTTTCTCTTTTTCTTTTTCTTTTTTTTTTTTTTTTTTTTTTTTAGATGGAGTCTCACTCTGTTGCCAGGCTGGAGTGCAATGGTGCAATTCTTTTTTTTTTTCTTAAGACAGAGTCTCCCTCTGTTGCCCAGGCTGGAGTGCAGTGGTGCGGCCACGGTTCACTGCAGTCTCTGCCTCCCGGGTTCAAGCAATTCTCCTGCCTCAGCCTCTAGAGTAGCTGGGACTACAGGCACATGTCACCACGCCCAGCTAATTTTTGTATTTTTTTTAGTAGAGATGGGGTTTTGCCATGTTGGCCAGCCTGGTTTCTAACTCCTGACCTCAGGTAATCCACCCGCCTCAGCCTCCCAAAGTTCTGGGATTACAGTACAGGTGTGATCCACCACCCCCACCGCGATTCTTTTTTTAGGCCCAAATAACATTCCATTGTTTGGATATATGGACTGATGTTTTTTGTTTTTTGTTTTTTTTGAGACAGAGTCTCACTTTTGTTGCCCAGGCTGGAGTGCAATGATGCGATTTTGGCCCACTGCAACCTCTGCCTCCTAGGATCAAGGCATCCCCTGCCCCAGCCTCCCGGCTGGGATTACAGCCGCCTGCCACCATGCCAGGCTAATTTTTTATATTTTTAGTAGAGACGGGGTTTAATAATGTTGGTCAGGCTGTTCTTGAATTCCTGACCTCAGGTAGATGATCCACCCACCTCAGCCTCCCAAAGTGCTGGGATTGCAGGCATAAGCCACCGCACCCGGCCTGGATTGATTTTTTTAAGAGCGCAAATTCATTATAAAAAAATTTATAAACCAGGTGTGGTGGCTCACGCCTGTAATCCCAGCACTTTGGGAGGTCGAGGTGTGTGGATCACCTGAGGTCATGAGTTTGAAACCAGCCTGGCCAACATGGTGAAACCCTGTCTCTACTTAAAATACAAAAAAATTAGCCGAGCGTGGTGGTGCACCTCTGTAATCTGAACTTCTCGAGAGGCTGAGGCAGGAGAATCACTTGAACCCGGGTGGCAGAGGTTGCAGTGAGCCGAGATCGCACCACTGCAACCAAGCCTGGGCAACAGAGCAAGACTCCGTCTCAAAAAAAAAAAAAAAAAAAAAAAAAAAAAAAAAAAATATATATATATATATATATGAAACAGAAAAAGCAGAAATAAAAGTGTTTAGGCCAGGCGTGGTGACTTACACCTGTAATCCCAGCACTTTGGGAGGCTGAGGTGGGTGGGTTGCCTGAGGTCAGGAGTTTGAGAGCAGCCTGGTCAACATTATGAAACCCCGTCTCTACTAAAAATACAAAAAATTAGCTGGTTCTGATGGCAGGCGCCAATAATCCCAGCTACTTGGGAGGCTGAGGCAGGAGAATCGCTTGAACCTGGGAGGTGGGGGTTGCAGTGAGCTGAGATCGCACCACTGCACTCCAGCCTGGGAAACAAGAGCGAAACTCCATCTCAAGAGAAAAAAATGGTGTTTTAAGTTGTGCACAATGTCACTACCTCAACATGATCCCCACCACAGCCCCTGTGGCAGGCACACATCTATCAGTGTGCAGCTGTCCACACGGGAGGGCAGATCAAATAAATGAATGTGATTGAACATTTTTCTTCTAACTACAGGGTTATTATTTAATTTTACTTGATTAGGCTCACACCAGATAAAAGGTCATATTTTCTGTTTTGCTGTAGACCTCAAACGTCCTGGGATTGCAGGTATTTGAGATCCCCACCAGGACTCCTGCTGAAGCAGGGCCAGCCCCCAGGCGTGGAGAACATCATTGCCCCCCAGCCTCCTCTGATCAGACCACTGCCAAGCTGCACCAGTAACAGGAACCAGGAATCTTGAGAAGCTGGAGGTGAACTGTTGAGCCCAGTAAGTTGTGAGACCTCAGTTAAGTCTTACAGCTGAAATAATGATAATAATGGCCACCATTACTGGGCACTCAGTGTGTGCTAGGTGCTGAGCTAATGCTTTGCAAAAGTACTCTCGTTTCACCCTCAGGACCCCCTGGATGTGGCAGCATTCACAGATGAAAATGCAGCATGGAGAGGGGACCCATCATGATCGAGCTCCACACCCAGCAGGTGGTGCCGCCTGGAGGTGAGCCCAGGAGGACTTGCCCAAGACTCCATCCTGCAGCTGCCATCCAGCTTGTCCCCAGGCCTCTGTGGCAAGTCCTAGGTTCCCTTGAGGCTTCTCTCTTGGGACTCCTCTCTTATGAACAGAAAGTTGAGTCATGACCCTCCTTTAATTCTACGTTGACCCCAGGCCCAACCCTGTGTGCTGACTGTCCTCTAGCATAACCACTGCCTGCCACAGCCCTGAATTTGACCTTCCCCCTTGGCCCTGATTGTTCATGCCAGCCCCACCTCAGCCTACAACCGCTATCTTATACCTGCTATCTTTTTTTTTTTTTTTTGAGACAGTCTCGCTCTGTGCCCAGGTTGGAGTGCAATGGCACGATCTTGGCTCACTGCAACCTCCACCTCCCAGGTTAAAGGGATTCTCCTGCCTCAGCCTCCTGAGTAGCTGGGACTACAGGTGCGTGCCACCACGCCAGCTAATTTTTGTATTTTTAGTAGAGACGGGGTTTCACCATGTTGGCCAGGATGGTCTCAAACTCCTGACCTCGTGATCCGCCCGCCTCGGCCTCCCAAACTGCTGGGATTACAGGCATGAGCCACCGCACCCAGCCCCTGCTGCCTTTAAATGGAGTCACCTGTGTAGACTGATACAGGCTTTCTGAAAGCAATTTGTGACTGGAGCAAGAGCCTAAAAATTGTTCTGACCCTTTAAGTTAGTAATTCTCTTTTGGAGAATTTACACTAACAAAGTGACCAGCAATGCAGATAGTGTTGTATAAAGATGTTCACTGAAGGATTATTTGTAATAAAACATTATGAATAATATAAATAGTTAAGGAAACAGTCCTATTCCTACATAATCAAATATGGTCAAGCCGGGTGCGGTGGCTCACACTTGTAATACCAGCACTTTGGGAGGCTGAGGCAGGCAGATCACTTGAGGCCAGGAGTTCAAGACCAGACTAGCCAACATGGTGAAACCCTGTCTCTACTAAAAATACAAAAATTAGCCAGGCATGGTAGTGGGCGCCTGTAATCCCAGCTACTCGAAAGCCTGAGGCAGGAGAATCGCTTGAACCCGGGAAGTAGAAGTTGCAGTGAGCCGAGATCATGCCACTGCACTCCAGCTCCAGCCTGGGCGACAGAGCAAGACTCTGTCTAAAAAAAAGGCTGAGCCATTTAAATGCTCTTCATGGAGTTGTGTAATGATTAGAGATACTGTGAAGTGACAACGCACAGGAAGAAACGCGGGAAGGAAATACACCAAAGCACTGCCAGTGAATGCTTCTGCTCTTGTGCATACGTCTGCATGTCAGACAAGAGGCAGTTCTGCCTGTGTCTTTAGACAGGGAGTGCTGACAGACCCCCAGTGAGGCCGTGAGATGAAGGAGGGGGCTCAGCAGAGAGTGTCGAATGCAGCTCAAATCTTGGGTCTGGAGGCTTCTGGCTCTGATTTAAGCCTTGGCGACGCCCTCTGGCCATGACCTTCGACTGGCTTGTTAATTTATCTGAATGTCAGTTTCCTCATTAGTCAAAGGGGCAATGGAGGTGCCTCTTTCCTGGTTGTGAGAGAGTCCTGGGGAAGGTCTTAGCAGCCCTGGAAGGAGGCAGATGTGTTGGCTTTTGCAGGCTGCAGAGATGGCCATCAGGTGTGCTGGGGCAGCTTGGGGAAACTGGCTACTGCTGTCCTCTTGACACTGGGCAAACTCAGGCTGGGAACCCCCAGCTTCCTTATTGTCGCTTCGCCAGCAATGCCTGCCCACAGAGAGAGAAATGGCCACCCGTTCCAATCTGCCTGGGCACATGTCCTCACCTCCGTTTCCACAGGGGGACACGGAGTTTCAGGGGACACAGCAACAGGTGTGTCAGGACCACAGAGCCAGCGGGGGTCTGTGTGGACAGAGCAGAAAGAAGGAACCGGGCAGCCACAAGTTTCGGCCCCCACCCAGTGGGCTTGGTGGGGTCCTCGGACCAGAGTCTATGCCTGCTGTCCAGGCAGGTTCTGACCGTGGCCAAGGCCGGGTTGTCCTCCCAGCTGGGGGAGCTGACTCAGGCCTGGGGCTGGCAGGGGTCTCTCCTGCCCAGAGTTTCCAATTTGCACTCAGTGGGGCCCCAGGCAGCCTGGCAATTGGAGCCGACCAAGTCCCCTTGAGAACCCCCAAAGGGGCCGCATCATTCTCCATGTGAATATAGAAGAGGGTTTTTTCCACTTACTGATGAACTTGCCTGCCAGATTTCTGTTTTTTTCCAGCAGACTCAGTCCAAGTTGCTTGTGCCTGTCCCTGGAAGTGCCTGGCTCATTCAGACTGAAGGTGTGCCCGGGTAGACGTGAGGCCGCTAGCAAATGGCCTGCTGTGCACATGGCCCAGTGCTTGCCTTGGAAAATGACTGTAGCATGTGACAGACCACGTGGGAGGCATCATCCACCCGGGATAGCCAGGAAGCTGCCCAGACGAGGGGCACGGAGCCCAGGATTAGGAGACGAAGAAGAAGATGATGAGACAAAGTCATTTCCTAGAGGATCCAAGCGGGAGGGCTTTCTAAGAATGCCACACAATCCAGGAGCTAGATCTACAGCTTATACAGTCGATTCTTGGATCTGGGGGAGTCATGCTTTGTAGTCTCTTCGAACACTGAATTAGCGAATCCCAAACCATTGTGTCCCAGCAAAACACAACACACTTTCCAATCAGCTCCATGTACAGATCGGCACACTTCCTCTCCTCTTTCTGGATGGGCAGTTGATTCGTTAATAGGGAACCTCAGTCAACAGCACCATAACTCACATGTGATGGAAGCTTCTCTAACACACATTTTCTCCCCTAGGCACATCACAGCTTCTCTATGCTTAAGAACACAGGGCAGCTCTTCAGCACGGTGCCTGCAGCCATTTGAAACAACAAAATCACCAAAAAAACCCCAGAAAGTGTGGCACTAAATAGAATGCAGGACTGACAACCCAGGAAATAAAGGGACAAACGTAAGTAGAGAATTAACAGGAAAACAATACAAATGGGCCAGGTGTAGTGGCTCACACCTCTAATCCCAGCACTTTGGGAGGCCAAGGCAGGTGGGTTGCCTGAGCTCAGGAGTTCAAGACCAGCCTGGGCAACACAGTGAAACCCCGTCTCTACTAAAATACCAAAAAATAAAAAATAAAAAAAATTTAAAAATAAGCCAGGTGTGGTGGTGTGCACCTGTAATCCCAACTACTCCGGAGGCTGAGGTAGGAGAATTGCTTGAACCTGGGAGGCAGAGGTGCAGTGAGCCAAGATCACGCCACAGCACTCCAGCCTGGGTGACAGAGCGAGACTCTATCTCAAAAAAAATAAAACAGACACACAAAAACAATAAAAATGGCTCCTAGACAGGAAAAAGTGCAACTTTGCTCATGAAAAGAAAATTGCCAGTTGATACCACAGAGAGCCCTCATGACGCCAGGTTCTACCTATTGGTCTAGCATAAACGAGGAAGCATGAAAGTGCACTGAGAGGCTTGGCCTTGGGGACAGACCCTCCCATGCTTTGCTGGGGGCAGCCATCCACTGTTTGTGTCAAGGAAAGTCACAAATGAGTGGGGTCTCCAAGGCGGGGTCCTTCCCCAGGAGCTTGCACTGGAATAT
The DNA here is from genome assembly GCF_029289425.2 of Pan paniscus. Taxonomy (NCBI): domain Eukaryota; kingdom Metazoa; phylum Chordata; class Mammalia; order Primates; family Hominidae; genus Pan; species Pan paniscus. Next base: position 46,256,374 of record NC_073260.2, read on the forward strand.
GCACCTGAGCATTCCCATGTATAGGCTCAAGGACAGAACTTTTCATTATGAGTGACTTGCCTTTTGTCTCTCCCTCATATTGCTGTAGGGCTCATCTTATTCTTTCAGTTGTGTGTGCAGGGGTTGCATTATCTTCACATCTCATTTTCAGTGGTCTGAGGAGTAAGGCCCCAGGCATTCAACATGTAGGGTGGGTGAGCAGGATTGCAGCCTTTCCTGGAGCCAGTACGTTGGCCTCAGGCAGCCCCTGCAGGGGGTCTCTGACAGGATCACCAGTCCCAGCCACAGGACAGTGGCCTAGAGGGGACCACAGCACGGGTGCTGGGGGCGGGGCAGGGGTGGGTCCTAGATTTCAGCCTTCTTGTTGTGAGCCCATTCTGCTGAGGCCTGGGTGGGGCATGCCCCCTCCCACCTCCTACCCAGTGCTGGCATATTACAGACCCTATGTGGGGTATGGACCACAGAGGGTCCACATAGATCAGACACACAGGTAACTTTTGCGCCACCCAGCCTGATGGTCTAGGGCAGACCCAGGGTGGTCACCCAGTCACGGGACATGCCCCTCCAACACTCCATAGTAATAACTGTCACCCTCTGGAACAGCTTGGTCCAGACCCAATGTACACGTGCTGTTTTAAGGTCCCACAATGACCCTATAAAGTAGGAACTGTGATTCTGCTCAGAAAAATAATACAAACAGCTTCTAGATATGAAAACGTGCAACTTTGCTCATGAAGAGAAAATTGCCAATTGAAACCACAATGACAGCCCTCATGACGCCAGGTTCTACCTCTTGGGTTGGCAAAAATGACAAAGTGTGAAAGCGCGCTGAGAAAGATCTCCGACAGAGTTAGGTTTACAGATGAGCCAGGCTCTTAGACACTAAGTCGAAGTCACCCGCCTAAGGTCACGTGCTGGTACCTGGGGAGTGTATGCAAACTGAGGCAGTTGGTCCTGAGCCAGGCCTCACTGGTCAGGAGGCCGAGCTCCAAGAATCAAAGGTGCCCAGCAGGGTGAGGCAGAGCTCCCGACACCACACCTCCTGACATTTCCCATTGTCAGCCAGAATGAGATTGGCAGCAGAGTTGTTTTTGCTTACTAAACGTTTCATTTTTTTTTTAATTTTAAGAGGGGGTCAGCCGGGTGCAGTAGATCATACCTGTAATCCCAGCACCTTGGGAGGCCGAGGCTGGTAGATCACGAGGTCAGAAGATCAAGACCATCCTGGCCAACATGGTGAAACCCCATCTCTACTAAAAATACAAAAATTAGCTGGGCATGGTGGTGTGCACCTCCAGCTACTCCAGAGGCTGAGGCAGGAGAATTGTTTGAACCAGAGAGTCAGAGGTTGCAGTGAGCCAAGATCGTGCCATTGCTCTCTAGCCTGGCGACAGAGCGAGACACCATCTCAAAAAAAATAAATAAATAAAGAGGGGGGTCACTATGTCACCCAGGCTGGAGTGCAGTGACTCTTCATAGGCGCAATCATAGCACACTACAGCCTCCAATTCCTGAGCCCAAGTGATCCTCCTGTCTCAGCCTCCCAAGTAGCTGGGACTACAGATGTGTGCCACCTTGCCTGGCTCAACTTTTATTTTGAAGAGTTTCAAACCCACAAGAAAAACTGTGAGATTTTGCACTTGCTTTTTGCTTTCTCTCCCTGCTGCTTGCATTGACTGCCTTCAGGTGCCACTGCCTCTGCCTCCCTGTGTCCCTAGCTGTCCTTTGGGCTGTTCCCCTAATGAGTGACCTGCACAGAGCTGCAGGCCAGCCTCTCTCTGCTCAAAAACTCTGAGCTCAAATGTGGAGATGCTGCTGATTCTAGTGTGTGTCCTTCCTCTAGTGCACATCTCAACATTTTTGCTTGCAAGTGACAAAATGCTAGCTCAAACTGGCTTAAGCCAAAAAGGAAATTCATTGACTCCTAGAGTGGAAAATCTGGCAATCAGTAATAGTTTCAGGTATGGCTTGATCCAGGCACACAAGTGCTTCCTTTCCCTCTTTCAGCTCCACTTCCTTTCATGAAGGTGTCATGCCTGGTCCAACTCCCCCTAGAGGGGTACCCATGATGACAGCAGCTCCCACATGACCTTCTTGGCCTGGCCTCTGCTGCCAAGGAAGAGCCTTGGGTTGGAATCTTATTGGCTGACTTGAGGATTTGTTCATCCCTAAACCAATCACCATGAACAGGGCTGGAGTGCTCTGATTTGGCAGACTGGGTCACATTCACCTGGAGTCAGAGGGCAGGTTGCTGGAATAGGGATTGATCCCAGAAGAAGGGGGAAGGTCAGCTGTCCCATCTTCCCATGACCTTGATCTTGGGGAGGCTGGCTTGGCTCACCTTGAAGGTCTCCACTAATTCCCAGGGGTTCCCAAGCATGGCTCTTACTCTCTTGGCCTCAGTTTGCTGGTCTGTTAAATAGGTCAGTAAATAGGGCTGTGGAGGGGTCGTGGGAGGACCCCCAGATGACCTGGCACACAGAAGGTGCCCATCAAATGCCAGCCCTGTCCTCCCAGGCTCCGTGCTCAGCACATGCCTGCAAGGGAGTCACAGTCTCTTGGGGCCTTTGGAATGGGAACCTATGTTTCTCTAAAACGCTTTATGTGAACTGCTCAAGGAAGTCACTGATCAATAAACCACAGCAGTGACCCTTTTGATGAACAAATACGTATTGATTTTAGAAAAGAATTGCTGTTTTGCAAGATAATTGGTTCAGTGAGACCAGAAGGCTTCTTTGTTTTAAATAAAGACCTGATAAAGAGTGATGTCTGCAGGGCAGGAGCAGGTTACTCCCCAGCTGCCTGGGACCGTGAGTGTTTTCCCACAGGGTCATCACAGGCCAGGCTGGAGCAGAGCCCTGGAGCCTGCAAGGCTACGGAACATGGGGCGGCTTATGCTTCACTTGTGCTTTGTGGGGCTTGAAGAGGGCTTTGGTTCCGTGTCTTTGATAATGTGGGGTTGGAGGTTGGGGGGAAAGGAGGTATTGGATCTGAAACTGAGGAATGGACATCAGGCCAGGCCAGAGGTCAGACCAGTCCAGGTGTCAGAGAGAGAAAGCCAATGGGTGTTCTGGCTGCAGAGGTGAGAGGCAGCAAGAAGCCCTCGGCCTCTCCCAGGGCTCTCCTCAAACGCCTGGGCTGGACATTCTACTCTTTTGACAGGTGGAGAAACCAAGGCCCAGAGAGGAAAAGAGAGCTGCCCAAGGGCCCCTAGCAAGCAGGTCACCGAAGAGCCAGGACTCTAGGCTGCTGGGCGGCCAGCCCAGAGGGAGTTAGTTATCTGTGAGCATCGGCCAGATTTGGGGAGTGTCTCTAAACACAAGAGCAATGGGGGTAGGATGGGAGAGATTTTAAAAGGAAAAGGTACATCTGACCTATTTAAAAAATATTAAGAAATGAGATTAAAAGGCAGCCATCTATTTGAGAACACGACATGAAACATAAGAGGGCATTTTTAATATGAAAGAAGCTCATGCGGATCAGTACAGTAAAGACCAAACTCCCAAAAGAAAGGAGGAGCCACAAAAGGTCACAAACCCAGAGGACAACGGTGTGGTCTCTTCGGGAACAGTTGTGAGGCAATGAAGGCAAACAGATGTCTTCACACATGAGTTTAGCTGTTCTTGTTCCAATAAGGTCCAGAGTTGGCAGAGGACTGGCAAGACGGGTGCCCTCCATGTCACTGTGGGCAGGCCAGTAAGCAGAATCCTTTAGGAAAGCAATTTGGCAAAAAGTCTCCCACATTTTCCCACTCTTTCATCTACTTCTAGGAATTTACCCTAAGGAAAGCAGAGACTGAAGGATACAGTTGTTTATCTAAGAGTTATTCAAAAGGCCAAAAGAGGCTGGGCGCGGTGGCTCACTTTGGGAGGCCGAGGTGGGCGGATCACTCGAGGTCAAGAGCTCTAGGCTGGGCACGGTGGCTCAGGCCTGTAATCCCAGCACTTTGTGAGGCTGAGGTGGGTGAATCACAAGGTCAAGAGATCAAGACCAGCCTGGTCAACACGGTGAAACCCTGTCTCTACTAAAAACACAAAAATTAGCTGGGCATGGTGGCGCACACATGTAGTCCCAGCTACTCAGAGGCAGGAGAATCGCTTGAACCTGGGAGGCGGAGGTGGCAATGAGCCGAGATCATGCCATTGCACTCCAGCCTGGGGCGACAGAGTGAGACTCCATTTAAAAAAAAAAAAAAAAAAAGGCCAAAAGATTGGAAGCAGTCACAGGTTCTGGCCAGAGGGCCTGGGGCTGAGAACAGGACATGTCCTATTCCATATCAGATGGAATCGCTGGCTGAGGATGATTGTAAGGAAATTGTGAAAGGCGTGGGGAAATGCTTGTAAAACAATGCCACTTTTTTATTTGGAAGAGGTGCTACATTTATTAATTTTTGCTCCCTGAGGTAGGTCATAATGTTGTTGCCATTCATTTGTCCCCTCCACTGTAGGGAGATTATTCCTCCTTGTCACGTGTCCTCAGCTGTTCCTGCCTGGGGCAGATGCTCCCCAGCTCACCCACTGAAAGGAGCAGCAAGGAGACTTTCTCTGCTCAGAGTCTCAAGTGCAGGAGGCTGTGCACCAGCACCGGCAGCAACTTCAGAAAAGATTTCAGTTTCTCTTGGCCCCTGTGTTCCTCCAGATGGTGACTGCTCCTTGCTCAGCCCGGCTGTGGGATGGGAAGGTACAGGGAACAAAGTGTAGCTGTCACAAAGCCCTCACATAAACTGAATGAAAGGTCAATCTTTGTTACCCTAAGCGCCTGGGGTTTTGAGATTGTTTATTACTGCAGCAAAAGTTCACTGATACACTCAGCACTGGGTTCCTGGCACTGCAAGAGTTTGGTGTATCATAGAAACTCGATGAACAATTATTAAAAGATCAAACAGGCCGGGCGTGGTGGCTCATGCCTGTAATCCCAGCACTTTGGGAGGCCAAGGCGGGCGGATCACGAGGTCAGGAGATAGAGACCATCCTGACTAACACCGTGAAACCCCATCTCTACTAAAAATACAAAAAATTATCCAGGCATGGTGGCGGGTGCCTATAGTCCCAGCTGCTCAGGAGGCTAAGGCAGGAGAATCACTTGAACCTGGGAGGTGGAGGTTGCAGTGAGCCGAGGTTGTGCCATTGCTGGGCAACAAGTGTAAAACTCCGTCTCAAAAAGAAAAAAAAAAGATCAAATAAAGAAATAATCTCAGAGAAAGTACTGTAAGAAACTATACCGAATATTATCTGTGGTTATTTCTTTTTTTTTCTTAGTGCTTTTCTGGTATTTTCAGACGGACAGCTACAGCTGTACCATGTGATTTTAGCAATGACAAACAAATAAATGTTAAAGGTTTTGTTTTTTTTTTAAATAAGGATAACAAAAGCAATGTATTGTATTGGACACCTGCTATAAAACTTTCCCAAGGCCAGGCTCGGTGGCTCACGCCTGTAATCCCAAAACTTTGGGAGGCCGAGGTGGGCAGATCACCTGAGGTCAGGAGTTTGAGACCAGCCTGGCCAACATGGTGAAACCCCCATCTCTACTAAAAATACAAAAATTATCCAGGCATGGTGGCGGATGCCTGTAGTCCCAGCTACTTGGGTGGCTGAGGCATGAGAATTACTTGAGCCCAGGAGGCAGAGGTTGAGATCGTGCCACTGCACTCTAGCCTGGGGGATAGAACGAAACTCAGTCTCAAAAAAAAACTTTCCCAAGACCCAAGAGAGGCTGTGAGAAATCTTTTAATTATTATTGTCATTAAATATTTAATTATTATTGTCATAGAAAGGTATGGCCAGGCACAGTGGCTCACACCTGTAATCCCAGCACTTTGGGAGGCCGAGGCAGGTGAATCACTTTGAGGCCAGCCTGGCCAACATGGAGAAACCCATCTCTACTAAAAATTTAAAATTTTAAGAAAAAATGTGAGTTGGCACATGTCTATAATCTCAGCTACTCAGGAGGCTGAGAGAAGAGAATCACTTGAACCTGGGAGGCAGAGGCTGCAGTGAGCCAAAACTATGCCACTGCACTCCAGCCTGAGAGACAGAGTGAGACTCTGTCTCAAAGAAAAAAAAAAAAGTATAAACAGGTATAAAAGATGAAGCCTCTCTCACACCCCTTACCTGATTCCCCACCACACATCCACTTACAGACAACCCCATCTCTCATTTCTGGAGTTTACACACAAACAAGAGTGCAAGTGCTTAATTTTCCTCCTTTGTTCACACCGGAAGAGCGTGCAGAAGCCGCCGCTCAGTACTTCCTTCTCAGCCTAACACTATGCTTCAGAGATCTTCTACACAGTCTACATGAGGGGTCCTTGTTCTTTCTGACAGCTGTGTAGCATTCCCCCTGGCCAGAGGGATCATGGTTTATGTAACCAGCCCATTCTGCTTTTGCAAATAAGGTTGCAATGAGCCTGTGACTTGCTCGTGTCATGCCCCTCTGTAGGATGAATTCCTAGAAGTGAAGTTACTGGGTCAAAAACTTTATGCATTTGTAATTTTGATAGCTTTTGTCAGATTGCACTCAAGAGAGACTGTACCAATTCACACTCCCTGCAGCTGAGGCAGGGGAGTGTCCATTCTGCAGCCTCTCCTATGGAGAGTGTTAATTGACTTTGAGATTAGGAGAAGAGCAGTAATTTCCATGTCTCTTGTTACAAGGGAGGCTCAGCAGTCTTCCCACGGGTCAGGGGCCATTCTTTTTTTTATTTTTTTATTTTTTTTTTTGAGATGGAGTCTCACTCTCGTCGCCCAGGCTGGAGCGCAGTGGTGCTATCTTGGCTCACTGCAACCTCCGCCTCCTGGGTTCAAGTGATCCTCCTGCCCCAGCCTCCCAAGTAGCTGGGATTACAGGCAACCACCACCAAGCCTGGCTAATTTTCTGTATTTTTAGTAGAGACAGGGTTTCACCATGTTGGTCAGGCTGGTCTCGAACTCCTGACCTCCGGTGATCCACCCGCCTCAGCTTCCCAAAGTGCTGGGATTACAGGAGTGAGCCACCGCACCTGGCCGGGTCAGGGGTCATTCTTATTGCTTTTCTGCCAACTGCCCACACGGGGGCTGGCGTCTTCCTGCCCCACCGTAAGGGCCCAGGGCTCCAACATGAGTCCTGAGTGTGGGGACACCTGAATGATGGCATGGCTGTCAGGACAAGGCCTCCCAGCCTCCGAATGTCTGGCCGTGGGAAGGGGAGAGCCTCAGCCACAACATGAGCCTGCTCTCGGCTCATGTGTGGCATGGTGTGGACATGGCACCTTCCCATAGCCAAGACAGCTAGGCTCCCTGCCCACCACTGAGCTCAAACCTGGGCTCCGCCATCTCCGTAACTGGAAAGCAGAAACAACACCAGCACCTCCTCCTGGGGATGTAGGGAAGAGTCAGTGTCCGGTGGCGCCCGGCGGCGGAAATTTGTCCCATCATCGCGGCTTACCAAGGGGAAGGTGAGGCTCTGCTGTGTAAAAGGCTTGTCCCAGCCCTGGCCATTCCACAACTCAGTTGGGCCCATTTCCTGTCTCCACTGCCCTATCACCAGAGTGTCCAGGGAGAAGCTGGATGGCAGGGCAGGGCACCGAGGACCCCAGGAGCCCAGCCGTGGACTTTGGATCTATCTCCCTCCCTGCTCCCGACACCCTTGTCCTCAGTACTCAATTGTGGGTTCTGCCTCCTCAATCAGATCCCAACTAAAAAGTCACCTCTGCAGAGAGAAGAGGTTCCTGCAGGGCTCTCTGGTGACCTTCATCTGTGCTTGCAGCCCTGCCTGAATCACCCTCCAATTTTATTTTATTTTTATTTTTATTTATTTATTTATTTATTTATTTGACACAGAGTCTCGCTCTGTCACCAGGCTGGAGTGCAGTGGTGCGATCTCGGCTCACTGCAAGCTCCGTCTCCCGGGTTCAAGCCATTCTCCTGCCTCTGCCTCCCAAGTAGCTGGGACTACAGGCACCCACCACCGTGCCCAGCTAGTTTTTTGTATTTTTAGTGGGGACGGGGTTTCACCGTGTTAGCCAGGATGGTCTTGATCTCCTGACCTCGTGATCTGCCCGCCTCGGCCTCCCAAAGTGCTGGGATTACAGGTGTGCGCCACCACGCCTGGCCCATCGCCCTTCAATTAAAGTGTCACCATCTCCCTTGCCAGCAGGTCTTAGCATGAGAACTGTGTCCAGCTGACCCTGGGCGCCTCCCCAGTCCTCAGCAGAGCCTGAGCCGCTGGAGGTGAATCGTGATGGGATTTCAATGAGCAAGGCCTCCGCTAGGCTCTGAAGGCGACCCCTGAGCCCAAGACGAGTGCAGGGGCTGTGGCCACTGGAAGTGTGACCCCGGGGGCCTGATGGCCTCCATTCAAGTCCTACCCAAGGCCACCCCAGGCCACACCTGCCTGAGGAAGAGATGCTGTAGTCTGGGGGCACTGCCACAACCTCACCTCCTGGGCCTCAGTTTCCTGTCTACAAATGGTGTCGTGGCACTGCTGGCCCCACAAGGCCACTGAGGGGGCAGAGTGGACATCTGCAGGGCTTGGAGCTGGTGGCCCAGGCTGTATCATAGGAGGATCAGCTACTGTAGTTCTATGCACCCAAGACCCCAAACCCCTGAGTCCACCCTTCCTAAACCCTGGACAGTGAGGGATGCTGGGACCGGGTTGGCATCTTACCACTGCCCAAGGTCCCTGTCCTCACTGTGCCACATGAGGGGAGGCTGCTGGAATGACTTGGCACTTAGTTCATACCTGGGTTCCTGCCAGTCACAACCCCACCTCACAGGTCACCAGGCAACCTCCCGAGAGGCCCAACTCCAGGCAGGGATCAGCAGAAACCCCCAGGCCTGCCCATGCCCCTCCTCATGGCCCTCAGGCCTGCCAGCAGCTCACTGAAAGGGACACAGCTTTGGGTGGTTCTGCAGCAGGGCCACTTGTAACACAACATTGATTTGTCATTCTGTTGAATACGTTAATTTACTCAGAGATATTGTTTGTAACTTTTGAATTGTTTTGAAAATGTGCATAAGTTGTACATGACACAAAAAGTCAGGATGGTCAGGTCTAACCTCCAGTGGATGCAGGAAGCCCCTCCCAAGTCCCTGACAGGTGTCTGCCCAGAAGTGCCTTACTGCATTCACATCTGTCATGTCACTGCCCTGGGACAGTGAATAGCCCTGCCTCTGCCTGCTCCGCCCGGCCCCTCAGCTGTGCCTCCCTGGACACACTGCCGACCACCAGATCGGCCATTACATTCCAGCCCAGAGAAAGAATCATGGGGTGAATTAATGAGAACATGAATTAGAAAGGTCAAAAGTTCTGGAAATTGGGCAGAAATGCGTAACAACATCCTGGAGGTTGCCAAGAGGCCAGCGTTGCAGGGAAATGCCCAACCATCCACTACAAAATTCTCAAGCTGAACAACACAGTTTACCGAGATATAATTCACATAGCATAAGTTTCATCCTTTTAAAGTATATAATTCAGTGTGATTTAGTAAACTCACAAAGTTGTGCGACCATCACCACTAAGTCCATAAGATTTTCATCACCTCTAAAAACCCTGTACTCATTAGCAGTCACTTCCCATCATCCCCTCACCAGCCCCTGGCAACCACTAATCTACTGCCTGTCTATAGACTTGCCAATTTGGCACATCTCATATAAATGGAATCATACAGTATGTGGCCTTCAGTGTCTGGCTTCTTTCGTCTGAGCTGCTTCCAAGTCATCTGTGTTTAGCCTGCATCAGTACTTCATTGCTTCTTGTAGCTGAATAATATTCCACTGAATGGATAAATCACATTTTGTTCATCCATTCACCAGCTGGTAGACATTTCAGTTGTCTCCGCTTTTTGGTGATTGTGAACAGTGCTGCAATAAACACTCATCTACTGTGTTTTTGTACATGTCTAAGTGGAATTACTGGGTCAAAAGGTAATTCTTTTTTTTTTTTTTTTTTTTTTTGAGATGGAGTCTCACTCTGTCACCCAGGCTGGAGTGTGCAGTGGCGTGATCACGGCTCACTGCAACCTCCACCTCCCGGGTTCAAGCGATTCTCCTGCCTCAGCCTCCCGGGTAGCTGGGATTACAGGCGTGCACCACCACCATACCCGGCTAATTTTTGTATTTTTAGTAGAGACGGGTTTCACCATGTTGCCTAGGCTGGTCTCGAACTCCTGACCTCAGGTAATCCACCCACCTCGGCCTCCCAAAGTGCTGAGATTATAGGTGTGAGCCACCGTGCCCAGCCGTCAAAAGATCATTCTATGTTTAACCTTTTGAGAAACCTCCAAAATGGTTTTCCACTGTGGCAGCACCATTTTACATTCCCACCAGCAATGTGTGAGGTTCCAGCTTCTGCAGGTCCTCGCCAACACTTGCCCTCTGCCTGTTGGTTTTGGTTTTAATGCCGGCACACTGGAGGATGTCACCTGCCCTATGCCTGTTTTTTTGTTGTGTTTTGTTTTAGACAGAGTCTCGCTCTGTTGTCCAGGCTGCAGTACAGTGTCGCAATCTCAGCTCACTGCAACCTCTGCCTCCCAGGTTCAAGTGATTCTCCCGCCTCAGCCTCCTGAGTAGCTGGGACTACAGGCACCTGCCACCACACTCGGCTAATTTTTGTATTCTTAGTAGAGACAGGGTTTCACCATATTGGCCAGGTTGGTATTGAACTCCTGACCTTGTGATCTGCCCGCCTTGGCCTCCCAAAGTGCTGGGATTACAGGCATGAGCCAATGCGCCCGGCCTGCCTGTTGGTTTTAATGTCGGCATACTGGAGGGTGTGGGCAGTATTGTGCTGTGGCTTTGGTATGCTTTTCTTAGGTGACTGATGATGTCAAGCAGCTTCCCCGTATTCATTCTCCATTTGTATCTCTCCTTTGGAGAAATGTCTATTCAGATTATTTGCCCAGTTGTGAGTTGGGTTGTTTGTCTTTCTGTTGTTGAGTTTTAAGAGTTCTTTATGGGCTGGACACAGTGGTTCACGCCTGTAATCCCAGCATTCTGGGAGGCCGAGGCAGGTGGATCACCTGAGGTCAGAAGTTCGAGACCAGCCTGGCCAACATGGTGAAACCCCGTCTCCACTAAAAATATGAAAAAAATTGGCCAGGCATGGTGGCGGGCGCCTGTAATCCCAGCTACTCGGGAGGCTGAGGCAGGAGAATCGCTTGAACTCAGGAGACGGAGGTTGCAGTGAGCCGAGATCGTGCCACTGCACTCCAGCCTGGGCAACAGAAGCGAAACTCCGTCTCAAAAAAAAAAAGAGTTCTTTATATTCTGGATACTGGTCACCTATCAGATATAAGATCCTTGCAAATATTTTTTCCCATTCTGTGGGTTGTCTTCTCAAAAGTTTTTAATTTTGATGAAATCCAGTTGATCTATTTTTTTTTCTTTGGCTGCTTGTGTCATCAATCTTTTGGCCAGACAGCCACACTCTAGCTGAGGCCCTGCCCCTCCCCTCTGGGCCCCTGGTCACCTCCTTTCCCCTCCCACACCAGGCCTGCTCTCAGAGCCCAGGTGCGCTGCGGCCCCTGCTGGCGGCTGTAGGCATCGCCAACCCTGTCGTCCCAGTCCTGGGACGCGCCTGCTGCCCTCCCTCCCTGTCCGCGCGGGCTGGTTATCAAGGCTGACTGGCTTAATGAGGGGTTCTGAGAACATGGGAGTTAGAAATGATAAACTTGACAGACCAGCATCTGTGCTCAAGGCTACTGTCATTTTCCCAGGAAGGGAAGGAAAGGAAAACATTTCCCCTTCCCTGGTCCAGGTCCAGCACTAGACCATAGCCATTCCTCATTTCATGCTACCCCCACCCTGTGAGGTCAAGATTCTCATCCCCATTCAACAGAAAAAACCAAGGCTCAGGGAAATGAAGTGAGTGCTCAAAGTTCTAGGGTTACTAAACTCTAGAACAGGGACTGACTGACTCACTCACTCATTCATTCAACAAACATTTGTGAGGATGTGCCTCATACAGACCCCCTGCTGAGCCCAGGCACGTGGCAATAAAGAGAAACAGAGACCATGTTCTGGCGAGCTCACAGTCTTGGGAGACAGACAGCAAATAAGAGCCATAGGGGAAGTTCGGCGCAGTCGCTCACGCCTGTAATCCCAGCACTTTGGGAGGCTGAGACGGGTGGATCACTTGAGGTCAGGAGTTTGAGACTAGCCTGGGCAACAGGGTGAAACCCCATCTCTACTAAAAATACAAAAATTAGCCAGGTGTAGTGGTGCACGCCTGTAATCCCAGCTGCTTGGGAGGCTGAAGCAGGAGAATCTCTTGAACCCGGGAGGTGGAGGTTGCAGTGAGCCGAGATGGCGCCACTGTACTCTAGCCTGGGTCACAGAGTGAGACCCAGAGGTCACAGAGTGAGACCTATCTCAAATAAAATAAAATAGCCATAGGGAAGTCCAGGCAGGACCCCCAGGAGCCAGGAGCCAGGTTCTGGAGTTTAGAGTCGGGGATCTGTTGGGGGAGTATGGGAGAAGGGATGTCACTCTCCTGGAGCCCACAGCCCCATGCTGACGTCTGACTGTAGGGACTGGAAGCTTCGTGGTCCTGCTCCTGCTGCAAGCAGAACCTATTGCCCAAGATGCCCCCCGACCCTCCAGGGGCCTGCCTAGTGGTTCTGTTACCAAACAGAAGAGTCATAGACAGAAGCAAAGTGCGGGACTGAGAGAAGGCCCCTACCCTTGTCCATCTGTGTGGATAGACAGCCTATGTTTGTGTTTGCTTCACACATCTACAAAAAGACATTCTGGAAGGAAACAGAAGACCTAAATACATAAATAACCATGGCTGCCTGGGTGGGGCGGTGGGGACAGGCATGGCTGGGAGGCCTTTTGAAAATGTAAACAGTTAAACATCAGTATTCACAATTTAAAAATAGAAAGCGGCCAGGTGTGGTGGCTCACACCTGTAATCCCAGCACTTTGGGAGGCCGAGGAGGGCAGATCACCTGAGATCAGCAGTTCGAGACCAGCCTGGCCAACATGGTGAAACCCCATCTCTACTACAAATACAAAAATTAGCCAGGCATGGTGGCGCACACCTGTAGTCCCAGCTACTCGGGAGGCTGAGGCAGAAGAATCGCTTGAACCCGGGAGGCAGAGGCTGCCGTGAGCCAAGATCACGCCACTGAACTCCAGCCTGGGTGACAGAGCAAAACTCTGTCTCGAAATAAATAAATAAATAAATAAATAAATAAATAAATAAATAGGAATGATGAAAATGTTATAAAATTGTGGTGATAGATGTACCACTCTGTGAATATACTAGAAAGTACTGAATCATACACTTTAAACGGGTGCATTGTATGGTATGTGAATTATATCTTACTAAAGCTGTTTAAAAAGGAAGTGGCGGCCAGCTGCAGTGGCTCACGCTTGTAATCCCAGCACTTTGGGAGGCCAAGGCAGGTGGATCACTTGAGCCAGGAGTTTGAGACCAGCCTGGCCAACATGGGGAAACCCCGTATCTACTAAACATACAAAAATTAGCCAGGCGTGGTGATGTGTGCCTATAGTCCCAGCTACTTGGGAGGCCGAAGTAGGAGGATCCCTTGAGCCCAGGAGGTTGAGGCTGCAGTAAGCCATGATCACACCACTGCACCCCAGCCTGGGTGGAAAAAGTGAGACCCTGTCTCAAAAAATATAAATAAATAAATAAATAAATAAATAGGAAGGGGAAGGCCGGGCGTGGTGGCTCACACCTGTGATCCCAGCACTTTGGGAGGCCAAGAGGGGGCGGATCACCTGGGGGCGGATCACCTGAGGTCAGGCATTCGAGACCAGCCTGACCAACATGGTGAAACCCTGTCTGTACTAAAAATACAAAATTAGCCAGGCGTGGTGGCGGGCGCCTGTAGTCCCAGCTACTCAGGAGGCTGAGGCACGAGAATCTCTTGAACCCAGGAGGTGGAGATTGCAGTGAGCTGAGATCCTGCCACTGCACTACACCCTGGGCAGCAAAGTGAAACTCCATCTCAAAAAATAAAATAAAATAAAAATAAATAAATAAACGAATAGAAAGGGGAAAACTAACAGTGCTGAAAGTTGTTCATTGAAATGTGAGAGTGGTGCAGATGGGGGCCAGGGAGACCTACAGATAGATGTATCAGCCTGATTTCGCACAACCCGGGGATGGTCAGCAGGCATCAGAGCCCCCAGCAGGCTTGCTAAAATATAGACTCCTGGCCTCACCCTCAGACCTTCTAAATCAGTGGCGTGGAAGAGGCCAGGGCCTGAGAATCTGCATTTCCAACACGTTTCCAAGGATGCTGGCACTGGGTCCTGGGATCCTCTTTGAGGGCTGCTGGCCTAGATGGCCTTTGGTAGCACTGGGCACCTTGGGGATCGAGAGGGAAGGAAAGGTTAACCATACACCATTTTGAATTTCATACTGTGTGATTAGTCTATAACAAAAATATATAAATAAGGTTTAAACATTTAAATATTACTAGAACTTATAGAAATTAGGTGTGTGTAGCTGAGATGGCTAAGTGTCCTCCGCTATTCATTCTCTTTTTCTTCCTTAGGCATAGAAACCCTGAACTTTAGTTGAGAACATGGTTGCCTGGAGTAGAAACTACATCTCCCAGCTTCCCTTGTAGCTAGGTATGGCCACGTGGTGAAGTTCTGGCCACGACACATGAGTGAAAGTGTCCAGAAAGCTCTGAGAAGTGTCTTGGAGGGTCAGAGCACACCTTTCTTCCTCCCTTCCTCCTTCCTGCTGGCTGGGATGCAAGCTTGATGACTGGAACTCAAGCAGCTATCTTAGGTCATGAGGTGGAGGCTACATGTGGAGAAAGCCAGGGCAGGAAGCTGGGAGGAAACGGGTGCCTGCCAATGTGGAGCTGCCACCGCAGCCGTGTACAGCATGCCTCCAGACATCATTTGTGTAGTAAAGAAATGTCTGTCTTGTTTAAGCAACTGGTACTTTGCCATTTGTGTCACTCATAGCGACACTTAGCCCTGAGTGACAAAGCATATAGAGCCCCTGGCGCAGGGCCTGGCTCACGACAGGTGCTCCAGCTGAGCATCCCCCAGTAACCCTGTACCTGCAGCAGGGAGAAGGGAACCCAGGCCTGAAGCCTAGGGACTCCCGTGAGCCTAGGAGAGAAGCTGACCCAGAGGAGGACATAAACTCCCACCAGCCCCGGCCTGCCCAGCTGTTGGTTGTAGGTCATTGGCCTTTGAAGGCCACACCACCCACTGTTTCTAGCACTTACTGTCCCACTGGCAGAGGGCATTGCCCTAAGAAGATGACATGTGTCCAGCCACATGCTTCCCTGACTGCAGATTCTACCAATTGAATTAGATTTTCCTCTGGTTGATGTTAGTGTGAGTCTTCATTTCCTGACCATCTGCTGTTTGGGTGGCAGGAAAGCCCTCTGGGTGCCAAAGGGATGGCAGCCCAGAATGGAAAAGGCTCCACAGATGCCAGTGAACAAAGAGGCTGAAGTGACGTTCTGCGGAGGCCCCACACTGGGCTGCCCCCTCTGCGCAGGCAGCCGTCCCACACACGGGGTTGGGAACTCGGCCGCTTCCGAGCCCAGTGCCTGAGCCTTAACTTAGTCAAGAGCCCTTCTCACACTGAACACTTGTGAAAATAGGTTTATAGTCAACTAAGAGGGGAGGGGCGTGTGAGAGAAAGTGTGGAGGGGAGGCAGGGAGGCGGATAGCACAGTACCAATGCCTCTTGGGTCCCAGCATGACCAGCGCAGAAAAAGTACAGCCTCAGGCCACGCTGCCCTTGTTTGCTTGTCTTCTAAATCCTAAACACCATGTGCTGGCTTTGGACGGCTCCATTGACACCCTTCCCCCATCACCTCCCGGAGCCTCACTGCCCCGTGTTAGCACTGAGCAGGCACTGGGAAGTCATCTCCTTATTGCTACCTGCCGCATTCACTGACACATTTTCTTCTATCTGCACACCCAGGTTCACAGCAGCATTATCCACAGAGCCAGGATACGGAAGCAACACAAGTGTCCAGCAACAGATGAGCAGATAAACAAAATGTGGTGTCTCCATATGATGGAATGTTATTCAGTCTCAACAAGAAGGACATTCTGGCACATGCTACACACGGATGAACCTTGAGGCCACTATGCTAAATGAAATAACTTGATCACGAAAGGACACATACTGCATGATTCCACGTATATGTGATACCCAGAGGAGTTGCATTCATAGAAACAGAAAGTCGGATGGTGGCTGCTAGGGCCTAGGGGAGGGAGGAATGGGGAGTCAGCATTGAATGGGGACAGAGTTTCAGTTTGGGATAATGAAAAAGCTCTAGAGATCTGTTTCATAAATTTGGATATATTTACACTACTGAACTATACACTTAACATGGTTAAGGCCAGGCGTGGTGGCTCATGCCTGTAATCCCAGCACTTTGGGAGGCCAAGGCGGGTGGATCACCTGAGGTCAGGAGTTCAAGGCCAGCCTGGCCAATATGGCGAAACCCCATCTCCACTAAAAATACAAAAATTATCTCGGCGTGGTGGCACGTGCCTGTAGACCCAGCTACTCAGGAGGAGTAGCTACTCAGACAGGAGAATCGCTTTAACCTGGGAGGCAGAGGTTGCAGCAAGCCAAGATCACGTCATTGCACTCCAGCCTGGGCGACAGAGCGAGACTCTGTCTCGAAAAAAAAAAAAACATAGTTAAGATGGCAAAAGAAAAATCATGTCACATTGATCACAGACCTAGAGCTTCCAGAGGAAGACATAGAGGAGTATCTCTGTGGCTGCGTCATCAGGGATAGGAAACACACTGAGAAGACGTAAGAAAACTCAGGTGCTCGAGGGCCGAGGGAGGCACCAGGAAGACCCATGTGGAAGGAGTGACGCCTCCACAGAGAAGGTGTATTTGAGGCCCACTAGATGTGCTTTTGTCTGCTGCTAAGTCCACGGTTTTGCCTGGCCCGGGCTAGTCTGCAGCCGCTGCTGGTGGGGTGCAGGCACTGTGGAACTGGGGCCCCGCCGGCCAGGTATGCAGCGAGTCTGGGTGTAGGCAGGCCTGGAGCATGTGGAATTCCAGATCAAGAGGGGATGGAAAGGTAGTCACCAGCCAGGGTCGAAAGGGGACGCGCATTTGGAGTACATGGCCAGCACCCCACATCATGGACCTGCCCTGCAGCTGTGGGAGTCCACAGAAGAGCCCCTTCCTCCTCCTACAGTGCCCCCAGCGCCCTCTATTGCCAAAAGGCTGGCACTGCACTCACTGGGAGGGAGAAATGTTATCCCAGAGCAGGAACTGAAGGGTGACTTGGAGCTCAGAGGTAGTGAACTGATGCAGTGACCCTAGGGGGAACAAGAGACCTCTTGGACAGGATGCCAAAAGAAATAACCGTAAAATTTGGCGAGGTGGGCTTCAAAAATTTAAACCTTCTGCTTATCAAAAGACACTATTAAGAAAATAATAGACAAGACATAGAACTGGAAAAAATATTTACAACTATATCTGAAAAAGAACATGTATCCAGGCCCAGCGTGGTGGCTCATACCTGTAATCCCAGCACTTTGGGAGGCTGAGGGGGGGTGGATCACCTGAAGTCAGGAGTTCGAGACCAGCCTGGCCAACATGGTGAAACCCGTGTCTACTAAAAATACAAAAATTAGCCGGGCGTGGTGGCGCACATCTGTAGTCCCAGCTACTCAGGAGGCTGAGGCAGGAGAATTGCTTGAACCCAGGAGACAGAGGTTACAGTGAGCCGAGATCGGATCACCGCACTCCAGCCTGGGTGACAGAGTGAGACTCCATCTCAAAAAAAAAAAAACACATATCCATAATATATAAAGAACTCCTTTTAAAAGTCAATGCTAAAAAAATGAATAACCTGAATTTTATTATTATTTTTTAGAGATGCAGTCTTTCTCTGTTGCCCAGGCTAGAGTGCAGAGGTACAATCACAGCTCACTGCATGCAGCCTTGACCTCCTGGGCTCAAGGAATCCTCCCATCTCAGCCTCTTGAGTACCTGGGACTACAGACATGCATCACCATGCCCAGCTAATTAAAACAAAAATTTTTTTAGATGGACCTGAATTTTAAAATGAGCCAAAGACCTGAACAGACCCTTCACAAAAGAAAATATATGAAGAGCTGGCTGGGCGCAGTGGCTCATGCCTGTAATCCCAGCACTTTGGGAGGCTGAGGCAGGCGGATCACGAGGTCAGGAGATCAAGACCATCCTGGCTAAAATGGTGAAACCCCGTCTCTACTAAAAATGCAAAAAGTTAGCCGGGCGTGGTGGCAGGCGCCTGTAGTCCCAGCTACTCAGGAGGCTGAGGCAGGAGAATGGTGTGAACCTGGGAGGCGGAGCTTGCAGTGAGCCGAGATTGCACCGCTGCACTCCAGCCTGGGCAACAGAGCGAGACTCCATTTCAAAAAAAAGAAAAGAAAAGAAAAGAAAATATATGAAGAGCTAATGAACATGAATTTGTGTGCAATACCATTAGTCACCAGGGAACGGATAACTAAAACCTCAGTGAGTTACTACTTCAAACACATTATAATGGCTAAAATCTCAAAACCCGGAAAATATCAAGTGTTAGGACATGGAGCAAATGGAACACACAGCCACTTTGGAAAATGGTCTGTCAGTTTCTTATAAAACTAAACATACATTTACTATATAATGTGGACATTTAATTCTGTTTACTCAGGAGAAGTACTTGTTTGAGTAAACAAGTACTTACATACCAGTGTCTTAAGGAATAGATTTATTTGTAACAACTAAAGCTGAACAACCCAAACATCTATTCCCCAGGTACATGGATAAACACACTGGGGTGCATCCCAACAGTGGCATGCTGGTTAGCAGGGAGAAGGACTTCAGAACTGCTGATCCAGGTAGCAATATGGATGAGCCTCAAAAACATTTTGTGGTGGGGCAAGGTGGCTCATGCCTGTAATCCCAGCACTCTGGGTAGGACTGCAGGTAGCACTGCTACCTGCAGTCATGAGTTCGAGACCAGCCTGGCCAACATGGTGAAACTACTAAAAATACAGTCTTTACTAAAAATACAAAAATTAGCTAGGCGTCGTGGTGGGCGCCTGTAATCCCAGCTACTCAGGAGGCTGAGGCAGGAGAATCGCTTGAACCTGGGATGCAGAGGTTGCGGTGAGCTGAGATCGTGCTATTGCACTCCAGCCTGGGCAACAAGAGCAAAACTCCATCTCAAAAAAAAAAAAGAAAAAAAAGAATGAAAGAATGGATACTGGATATATCCATTCTCTGCCCCAGGGGACAGCATATTCACTCCAGGTGACAGGTCAAGATGTGGCCAATTCAGTTCCGTATTTCCCAGCCTTCCTCGAAGATAAGGGTGGCCCTGAAACCTAAGGTGCAGTCTACCGGGGAAATTTAGGGCCTTTGCTTTTAAGAGAAAAGGGGGCCCATGTGGCTTGTGATCTCCTCCTTGTTTCTCCCTGGACTGCACACAGACATGCTGTCTGGACCTCAAGCAGCCCTATTGTGACCAGGAGGCAGCAACCCTGAGGAGAAGGCCAACAGCATCCCAGAGATGAGGCCCAACTCTGGCAGCGTGCCCAAGGATGAATTCTCTGGCCACCATCTCCCAAGGTCAGGCTGGACACCAGAGGGAGGACACACATTTGGTGATAAGTTGTGATGCTGCCTTTAAAACATTCACTCTCACCTGACCTGGAGATGAAGTACAAGCATTTCACCTACCTCCGTATCTCCACGACCAGAGGCCTCATGTTGCTTCTGGAACCCATCTTGGGAAGAATGGGTGCCTCCCTCATTCCCAAGTGGGCCAGCACATGAGCCCAGTATGGAGAGAAGGAAGAAAAATGATAATCGGAGTCCACTTTAATTGACATTTATGTTTAAAGCAAATTCACAGAAACAAGGGGAAAAAAAGGAGGGAAATAAATGCTGCTATTTTCTACTATGGTTAGAATTTTTAACAGAGAAAAGAGCTTCTGACTCCTCTGTCCTACAGTCCTGTGGACACCAGGGTTAAGGGCAGACACTGTAAGCAGATCCTAGTGACAGTAATTGCTCCCTGTCTTTCACCACACCCCAAGGACAGCAGTGAGTCCCAGGGAGTGAGGGCAGCTGTTAGAACCGCTGGAGCAAGCATTGCCACCTGACCCCAAGGCCTCTGCGAGCTGGTGCCTCACCCCAGGGGTGGCCCCCACCTCAAACTCTGAGTGCAGGGATGGGTGATGGTTGTGGTTACTGGCCTTTGGTGATGATGTGTCCTGTACCAAAGCCAGAACTGCCACCCTAGTTGGGGAGCTGGACACTCATGTCCAACGGCCACTGGGAGAGTGGAAAGGGGCCAATCCTGGCCAAGGATACCTGTTGCAAGGCTGCGGGAAGCAAGCCCTCATGTCACAAGGGCCCAAGCCAATCACTGCAGATGGGGGCGCACTGGTCGTGGACAGCTCTACTTGCTAGAGGGAGCTCATGGTCACCGTAGCCCTAGCAAAGTCAGCAAGAAGGTGGGCAGCGGCCTCAGGGGACAACCAGACCATGCAGGTGTGCTGGGGTCGGGGAGCAATGGGAGAGGCTCGGTCCCCATCACCCCTTTTCCTCCCTCCCTCTCCCTACTCCCTTCTTTCTCTCTCTCCACACTCTCTCTTGTTTTTGTCCTCCTCTGTGAAGCTTTCCAAGAACTCTATGTTCTTCAGTCTTTTCCGTACTCAGACCCCACGGTCCTGACCCATCATGGCACAACTGTGAGGCCCCACTATTACTGCCTCATCTGCCTGCATTTGCAATCCAGGACACTGAGTCAAAAGGAACCTCTGTGCTGGGCGCAGTGGCTCATGCCTGTAATCCCAGCACTTTGGGAGGCTGAGGCAGGTGGATCACTTGAGGTCAGGAGTTCAACCTCACCAACATGGTGAAACCCCGTCTCTACAAAATTAGCCGGGCGTGGTGGCGGGTGCCTGTAGTCCCAGCTACTTGGGAGGCTGAGGCAGGAGACTCACTTGAGCCCAGGAGGTGGAGGTTGCAGTGAGCCGAGATCGCACCACTGCACTCCAGCCTGGGCAACAGAGTGAGACTCATCTCAAAATAATAATAATGATAATAATGTAGGAAGTACACATGGCACTGCACCAGAGGCAAGTCCTCTGAAGAAGGGCATTTTTGTTATCTAACAAATAAACAGATGGACAGGGAAAGACCAGCAGGGCTACAAATGTGCCATGTGCCCCCTGGGGGAACTGGGAAAGGACGGCAAGGGCACAGAGGAAGCAAATCTCATCCCATCACCCAGAGGACACCACTGGTAACATTTCAATGTTTATTTCCTATGTATCTGCATTTACATCATTGCTGATTATTCAACTCTGCAGTCTTTTCCAAGAAAGGCTGTAGAGTCAGCTTTGACGGGCTCCACTGTACTTCCTGTAATGCTTGCACATATTCTATCATATGGCGGTACCGTAATTTATCTTTTCTCTGGCATACATCTAAGTTGCCTACAACTTTTCCTTATTTCATATAATGCCATGGTGAATTATGCATAAAGCTTTTATCTTATTAAAAAATATCTCCCTGGCTGGGTGCAGTGGCTCACGCCTGTAATCCCAACACTTTGGGAGGCCGAGGCAGGGGGATCACGAGGTCAGGAGATAGAGACCATCCTGGCTAACACAGTGAAACCTCATCTCTACTAAAAATACAAAAAATTAGCCGGGCGTGGTGGCGGGTGCCTGTGGTCCCAGCTACTCAGGAGGCTGAGGCAGGAGAATGGTGTGAACCTGGGAGGCGGAGCTTGCAGCGAGCCGAGATTGCGCCACTGCATTCCAGCCTGGGTGACATGCAAGACTCCGTCTCAAAAAAAAAAAAAAAAAAAAAATATATATATATATATATCCCTATAATAGATTCCCAGAAGCAAAATTATTTGGGTCAAGGAATATAAATATTTTAAAGGCTGTTGATAAATCTTGTAACTTTATCATCTGGAAAAGTCAAGCCTATTCTTATTCCTACCAGCTGTGTATAGAAGTGTTTATCCTGTAGCAATTGTGGAAGTTTGGATATTCTCAGATTTCAAAAAGGGAGTTTTGTTTATTCCACAGGAAGTGAAAAATCATGAATCAGTTTCAATATGCATTTCTGTACTTCTGGGAATTTTTACTTTTCAAATACATAGTAGTCACTTTCATTTCTCTTGATTCACTGTGGCAGAGGCAATACTAAAAGTTTATTTAGTTATATTCTGGGGCATACAACTAAACTATGTTTCTTGGCCCCATGCTCCTGGGTATGATAACACAGCTTTCTCGCCACCTGAATGTGAGAAGAAGTGACCTGCTTCTAGGTGAAAATACTCTGCATCCCTGGGACTTGCGTGCCAAGCAGGAGAGCCCTCCTACCCACATCAGGTGTAAGTGAGTATGAAATAAACCTTATTGTATTAGCCATCAAGTGTGGTTTATTTGATACTGTAGCAGAGCCTGGCCTCTTTTGACCAAAATAGTCACCATTTAAGTTATCATTCCTGCTGTATAATAAATTAACCTAAAACTTAGTGGTTTAAAAAACAAGAATAATTTACTATCACTAGCAATTTCTATGGGCCAAGAATTCAAGAGAGACTCAACAGGATGGTTCTCTGGGTCTCTCAGGAGGCTGCAGTCAGGTGTTGGCCAGAGCTGTGGTCTCATCTGAAGGCTTGGCTGGGACAGCAGATCCACTTTCAAGGTGACTAACTCACACATGGGCAAGTTGGTATTGGCTGCTGACTGGGGGCCGAGTTCCTCCCCAAGGGATTGGTTCTCCTCAGGGCTGCTTTGTCCTTATGACATGGCGGCTGGCTTCCCCTAAAATGAGCAGTCCAGAAGGGAAAGTCTGAAGCCACAATGTGCTTTATGACCCAGCCTTAGACGTCACACACCATCTACCTCTGCTGGAATTTACTGGCCACATGCAGTCTCCCTGATTTACTGGGAAGGGAGACTACGCTGGTTATGAATACGGAAGCAAGGATCATTGGGGGCCATCCTGAGGCTGGCAATTAATTCTTAAATCACTCAAGTATGTGTGCAGAGATTTATATACCAGGAGAGGATAGCCATTATAGTGTTGTTTTCAGAAGAAAAAAAGAAGGATGCCAGGCACAGTGGCTCACACCTGTAATCCCGGCACTTTGGGAGGCCGAGGCAGGTGGATCACCTGAAGTCAGGAGTTCGAGGCCAGCATGGTGAAACCCGTCTCTACTAAAAATACACAAATTAGCTGGGCGTGGTGGTGGGCACCTGTAATCCCAGCTACTCGGGAGGCTGAGGCAGGAGAATCGCTTGAACCCAGGAGGTGGAGGTTGCAGTGAGCCGCGATCGTGCCATTGCACTCCAGCCTGGGTGACAAGAGGAAAAATCCATCTTAGTAAATAAATAAATAAATAAAGGAAAAGATAAATGTCCATCAGGTTGAATAAATCATGATATGACCACAAAATAGAATTGCAAGCAGTCACATGTTGCAGAAGAATTTTTATGACATAAAAAGATGTAGTCATACATATAACTGAGTGGCAAAACAATATGTAGAGTGATTCTGATTGGTAAAGAGTGTCTTTATTTAAAAAAGCATAGGAAAAGTGTGAAAGGGTATATACCTGGGATATTTTGGTCATCAATCAGCAAGTGTCCACACCCCTCACCTCCCACTGTGGGTGAGGGACCCTTTCCCACAACGTTGGACTTGCTTTGGTCAATGGAAAGTGGAGAGCAGTATTCATGGTCAGTTCTGAGACTACGCCATCAGTTGACTTGCATGCTCCACTTGCCTCTCTGGCAGCTTCTGACTTTGCATATGGGAGGAACATTTCCTGAGAACCAGGTGGGCCCAGGAGAATGAGAGACACACAGAGCAAGGCCACAGTTGGGACCAAGTCCACCAAGATCAGCCAAATGCCAACCAACCCACAGGTGCAAGAGCAAGACATAAATACTCACCCTTGGCTGCCTCTGAGGTTCACGGTTGCTGTTACTGAGGATACAATATCAAAACACGGACAGTTTTTATTTCTGGGCAACAGAATTATTTTTTTTTCTTACCTTTGTTTTCTAAACTTTTTACAATGAACTTACTTTTTAAAATAAGAAAAATGTTATTTGGCTGGGCACGGTGGCTCATGTCTGTAATCCCAGCACTTTGGGAGGCCGAGGCAGGTGGATCACTTGAGGTCAGATGTTCAAGACCAGCCTGGCCAACATGATGAAACCCCATCTCTATTAAAAATACAAAAAGTTAGCTGGGCTTGGTGGCGGGTGCCTGTAATCCCAGCTATTCAGGAGGCTGAGGCAGGAGAATCACTTGAACCCGGGAGGCGGAGGTTGCAGTGAGCTGAGATTGTGCCACTGCACTCCAGCCTGGGCAATAAGAGTGAAACTATCTCTCAAAAAAAAATTATTTAAGCCTACATGTATGTAAAGCAAGCTTTTGGGAAGTTTAAAACGAAAACCTTGCCCACAAACTCACCTTATGTCTCTGTTCTGCTCCTCACCCAGATGTATGGTAATCTAGTGATAATTGCAGTATGCATACTTGGATAGTCCATCTTTTCTCTAAAGAGACATTGTAAACACTCTTCCATGTTGGTACACATCCTCCATGACTAACATTTACAGTGTGTAGTGTGTATTAGTCAGTTTTCATGCTGCTATAAAGACATACTGGAGACTGGGCAATTTACAAAAGAAACAGATTTAACCGACTCACAGTTCCATGTGGCTGGGGAGGCCTCAAAATCATGATGGAAGGCGAAAGGCACGTCTCACATGGTGGCAGACATGAGAAGAATGACAGCCAAGAGACAGGGGTTTCCCCATATTAAACCATCAGATCTCATGATCCTTATTCACTACCACGAGAACAGTATGGGGGAAACCGCCCCCATGATTCAGTTATCTCCCACTGCGTCCCTCCCACAACACAAGGGAATTATGGGAGCTACAATTCAAGATGAGATTTGGGTGGGAACACAGCCAAACCATATCACAGTGACTGACGGAACATTCCACCAAGTGAATTTCAGAACATAGCATGCTTGTGTTTTTCCCACTGTTGGAAATTTCAGTTGTTTCTGATTTGTCATGCTTAACAATCAGGGGGCAATGGATATCTTCATGCATGTGCTTCTCCACCTTTCTTTGGGTTTCCCAAACATAAAGTCACACACTTGAGACTACATGAGAGGAAATGAATATTTGAATCACTCTTGGCATATATTTTAAAATTTGCCACCCAGAAGAATCAGCCACTGCCCCTCTCCACCAGCTGTATTTACAGGTGCTGGCCTGAGGCAGACAATGCAGATAACCCATCTGTGTTCCGCAGGAAATGAGCTCTGATTTTATTCTGGGGGACACTGTACCTAGCCTACCTTGTAAATAGTGGTAGCAATGAAATGTAAGAAGAATTAATTGAGTGGGTCATCTGGAAAGCTCCATAAGAGGGGACAACTGGAAATGAGCCCTGCTGTGCTCCCAACATCTGCTTCCTGCTGTGATGGTTGGCTAGCCAGCAGCCCTCATGGACCATGAGGCTACTTTGAGGATGGAATTTATACACTTTGCAAAGCAGAAAAGAAAGATCCCCAGTAACATTACGGGGGCCGAGCATGGTGGCTCACGCCTGTAATCCCAGCACTTTGGGTGGCCAAGGAGGGCAAATCACTTGAGGTCAGGAGTTCGAGACCAGCCTCACCCACAGGGTGAAACCCCCTGTCTACTAAAAATACAAAAATTAGCCAGGCATGGTAGTGGGCACCTGTAATCCCAGCTACTCAGGAGGCTGAAGCAAGAGAATTGCTTGAACCCAGGAGGCAGAGGTTGCAGTGAGCCGAGATTGCCCCACTGCACTCCAGCCTGGGAGACAGAGCAAGACTCTGTCTCAAAACACAAAAACAGAAACAAAAGAAACAGGCCACACGGCTGGGCATGGTGGCTCACGCCTGTAATCCCAGCACTTTGGGAGGTCGAGGCGGGTGGATCATGAGGTCAGGGGATCGAGACCATTCTGGCTAATACGGTGAAACCCCGTTCTCTACTAAAAAATACAAAAAATTAGCTGGGTGTGGTGGCGGGCACCTGTAGTCCCAGCTACTCAGGAGGCTGAGGCAGGAGAATGGTGTGAACCTGGGAGGCGGGGCTTACAGTGAGCCAAGATCACACCACTGCACTCCAGACTGGGTGACAGAGTGAGACTCCGTCTCAAAAAAAAAAAAAAAAAAAAGAAACAGGCCAGGCACGGTGGCTCAGGCCTGTAATCCCAGCACTATGGGAGGCCAAGGTGGCTGGATCACTTGAGGTCAGGAGGTCGAGACCACCCTGGCCAACATGATGGAAACCTGTCTTTACTAAAAATACAAAAAAAAAAAAAAAAATAGCTGGGTGGGGCAGCAGGCACCTGTAATCCCAATTACCTGGGAGGCTGAGAAAGGAGAATCACTTGAACCCGGGGGCAGAGGTTGCAGTGAGCCGAGATTGCGCCATTGCACTCCAGCCTGAGTGAAACTCCATCTCAAAAAAAAAAATTACGGGGGTACCATGCTGGCCTTAGATTGCCTATCGCCAGGCTTTTTTCATGTGAGAGAAAAACACATCCTAATTAGTGAAGCCTTTGAATCTTCAATCTCTGTACTGGCAACGAGACTGCTTTTTACCTCTCCAAAACCTTACTATCATTGGTTTTTTAGTATATTACAATGATAGAAATTATTAATAGGTATCAAAAGGCGCTTAATTCTTTTGCAATCTGGATATTTTGAGAGTCATTATAGGCAGAAGAAATAACACAAACAAAGTTGTACAAGCTGGGAAAGACAGGCATTTTCAGGGACACATCAGTTATTTCCTGGAGTGTCTGCCTGTCTGCTCTCGCCTTACTAAGAGAAAGAAGGTGAAGTCATATTGTGGAGACCCTTGCTGCCAGGTGAGACATGAATTCCATTCCCATCATGGAGAACCATGGAGGCAGGGTGTCACAGTGGAGACAATCTATGTTTCCATCTCCCTCTCTCTCTCTCTCTCATTTCTTCCATCCCTCCTTCTGTCTGTCTCCATCTGTCTCCCTTCTTCCTTCTCCCTGCAAGTCTTCCCCTTTCCCCTCCCTGCCTCTCTCCCTCCAGTTGCAGCAGGAGCGTTCTCAGGGAGTGCCCTGTCTGGGACAGAACAACTCACTGGGGAACATGGACGGGTCGCACAGCTTGGAGAAGGAGTTGGAAAGCCGACACCCTCCACAGCAGGCGAGCCCAGCCCTGCTGGCACTCTGTGAAAGGCTATTTCTGTGTTTCCTGTGTTCAGACCAAGACATGCCATCCCTGTCTGATAAATGCCCCTTTGTGCTGGAAGGGTTCTCATAAACCCATGAGATGCTCTCAGCCAGACCCAACTGCACGTGGCCCTGAGCTCTGCCCGGCAACAGTACTGCTGGGGCCGGGACCCCTGCCAGCCTAGACGCCATCAGAGCCAGAGACAGGAAATGTGGCATTCTGGGGAGCCGCCCCGGAGGTTGTGTGGCTTCTACACAGCACAGGCAACATCCACAGGTGGGACAGGCAGCCATGCCACAGTGAGGCCCCAGGTCACATGCAGAGGCCTGGCTCATGGCCAGACCTGCCTTAAATGTGGAGCTGGGAACTGAGGGGTCTGGCGACTCTGCTCCTTGGGATCCACTTCCTGAGCAGCAGTGGCCACAGGATGAGTCCCTGTGGTTGTTTGGCCCCACCCACCCCGTGTCCGGCCATGAGGACACACCTCACATCCTACCTGATCTGTGTGTGTGTGTGTGTCTGTGTGTGTGTGTGTGTGTCTGTGTGTGTGTGTGTGTAGACAGAGTCTCGCTCTGTCGCCCAGGCTGGAGTGCAGTGGTGCGATCTCGGCTCACTGCAACCTCTGCCTCCTGGGTTCAAGCTATTCTCCTGCCTCAGCCTCCTGAATACCTGGGATTATAGGCGCCTGCCACCACGCCCAGCTAATTTTTGTATTTTTAGTAGAGACGGGGTTTTACCATGTTGGCCAGCTGGTCTTGAACTCCTGACCTTAGGTGATCCACTCTCCTTGACCTCCCAAAGTGCTGGGATTATAGGTGTGAGCCACCGCGCCCGGCCCCTACCTGCTCTTGACAGGAACCAGGGGGTCCCAGGGGCCGTCCCCTGCACAGTGCCACTTCCCTGGCAGCACCCCCACCCCCAGAACTCCACGTCCACCTTCCTTGGACTAGCATATTTCAACTTCCAAATTTTTCCTATAGGCTTCGGTTAAAAGGAAGGAATAGAACCAGAGGTTCGCCGCCAAAGCAAGACTCCAGGGAAATTTGGAAGGAGAAGCAGCTGTGGAAACCAGCGTTTTCAGACCGTGAGGCACAGGTGGCCTTCAGATGAGGCCGACAGTGGCCGGGGAAAAGGGCAGAGGACAGAGAGCGAAGGGCATGCCCCCCTGCTTGCCGTCTGCAGTCGCATTCTCTGCAAATAAGGTCGTCTGGGACCCCTGCTTTTCAAGGTTATTGTCCCAGATGATGTATCTTTTTTTTTTTTCTTTGAGACAGGGTCTCACTCTGTCACCCAGGCTGGAGTGCAGTGGCAAAATTTCCACCCGCTGCAACCTCCGACCCCTGGTTCAGGCAATTCTCGTGCGTCAGCCTCCCGAGTAGCTGGGATTACAGGCATGCACCACCACGCTAGCTAATTTTTGTATTTTCAGTAGACTTGGGGTGTTGTCATGTTGGCCAGGCTGGTCTCGAACTCCTGACCTCAAGTGATCCGCCTGCCTTGGCCTCCCAAAGTGCTGGGATTACAGGTGTGAGCCACCACGCCTGGCCCCTGATGACATATCCTTGACCAAAATGAAGGCGACACTCGCTTACCTGCTGGCCTGAATGTGCTCACCAACCCTCTACTTGACCCAGTGAGGACATCCCCAGCCTGAACACAATGATCCCAACCAGCATGAAAACATGTGGGCTGACTCTCTCGGGCTTGGGACGGAGTCCTCTTTAGGCCTCGTCCCTTCACGGATTTATGCAAGGAAAATAACTAAAAATGGTATGTTTATAGTATGTTTGTTTCCAATATGCCACACTGATGACTCCTGACTTTTCCACAGTGGAGGGACACCTGCCTCATGCTGAGGGACAGTGGGAGGGCTTGTGGGAGGCACTGGGCCCCGGACTTACAGGGGGCAGCTTCTCAGAAGCAGGCTCTCCCCTACCTGTGCCCCTGCGTCAATCCTCAGCTTGGCCCACATCCCTGCCTCAGAACTTGCAGGGACAGCTGTGCCCGGTGGCTTGGAGTAGGGTTCCTGGGCCAGCAGCAACAGCCCCTCTGGGCTGGTCCCAGTGAGCTGTGTTCTCACAGAGTTCTGATGCATGTCCAAGTTTGAAAACCGCAGGCCCAACCAGAAACAGGACCAGACAACTCCCTCTAGGCCAGGAGTGATGGTGTTCTACTGGTGTGAGCTCATGCTCAGAAGTCGCAGGCTGACCCCTGTCCCCTCCCTGCCACAGCACAGGGAGGGAGTGGGGACAGGAGGCTTCCACAGCCTGAGCCTGAAGCCCCCACCCCACCGCGGGCTCTTGTGACATTCAAAGAGGTCTTCCCCAAGGAAGCTACGGGTAGCCTTGGGCCTGAGGTGGGCTGAGATTCCCTAGGCAGGACAGGAAAGGACTTTGGCTTGGCTGCGAGGTAGCTCCTGGCACCCAGCCACAGTAGGCAGAGGGTGCAGTGTGGACTCAGGCAATCTGGGTTTGACTCTCAGCTCTCAGAGCCCCAGTTTCCCCGTCTGTAGAAAGGACACAACAACACCATAATGAGATCATGCACACCCCACCTGGGCTACAGTGTGCTCAGCAGTGACTGCTGTTGAAATCAACCAATAGTCCCATAGACAGTCTTTCTTTTCTTTTCTATACATATATATATTTTTTTCTTGAGATGGAGTCTTCCTCTGTCATCCAGGCTGGAGTGCAATGGTGAGTTCTTGGCCCACTGCAACCTCTGCCTCCCAGGTTCAAACAGTTTTACTGCCTCAACCTCCCAAGTAGCTGGGACTACCAGCGCCCGCCACCACGCCCAGCTAATTTTTTTTTTTTTTTTTTTTGAGATGGAGTTTCACTCTTGTTGCCCAGGCTGGAGTGCAATGGCACGATCTCAGCTCACTGCAACCTCAACCTCCAGGTTCAAGCGATTCTCCTACCCCAGCCTCCTGAGTAGCTGGGATTACAGACATGCACCAACACGCCCAGCTAATTTTGCATTTTTAGTAGAGACGGGTTTTTCCATGTTGGTCAGGCTGGTCTCAAATTCCTGACCTCAGGTAATCTGCCCGCCTTGGCCTCCTAAAGTGCTGAGATTACAGGCATGAGCCACCACACCCGGACCTATTTTAATTTTTTTAGTAGAGATGGGGTTTCACCGTGTTCTCCAGGCTGGTCTCGAACTCCTGACCTCAAGTGATCCACCTGCCTCGGCCTCCCAAAGTACTGGGATTACAGGTGTGAGCCACTGCCCCCACCTTCTTTTTATTTTTTTGAATAAATCACCGCAACCAGACAATGAGATGGCTGACCCCTGATTCACCATGACCCTTTCTTGCCCCTCTCTAGTTCCTGTTTTCTTACACATTGTTACTTTTTTTCCCTGCTCTATAAACCCCTAGTTCTAGTCAGTCAGGGAGATGGACTTGAGACTGAGCTCCCGTCTCCTCAGCTGCAGCACCTGATTAAAGCTTCTTCCTTGGCAATGCTTGTCTCAGTGACTAGCTTTGTGTGCGGTGAGAAGCAGGACCTAGACAGAACCCTGGTGTTTTGGTAACAATTCCATACTCAGCCTCTCAGTGGTGGTGGTGTCACCACTTTTTCAAAAAAAAATTTTTTTTTGAGATGGAGTCTCACTCTGTTGCCCAGGCTGGCGTGTAGTGGCACGATCTTGCCTCACTGCAACCTCTGCCTCCCGGGTTCAGGCGATTATCCTGCCTCAGCCTCCCAAGTAGCTGGAATTACAGGCACCAGCCACTATGCCTAGCTAGTTTTTGTATTTTTAGTAGAGACAGGGTTTCGCCATGTTGGCCAGGCTGGTCTCCAACTCCTGACCTCAAGTGATTCGCCTACCTCGGCCTCCCAAAGTGCTGGGATTACAGGCATGAGCCACCGTGCCCGGCCCTCAAATTTTTTAGGAAAACAGCCATAACTCATAGCTCTGGACACCCCAACAGCCTGGGATGGGTGGGAAAATGTCTTCGAGGCTGTCAGGTGCTAACAGAGGGAAACAGCTCCCGTTCAGCCCTCTGAACTTCCTGGGTTCCATCGAGGGGGCTGAGGGTGGGAAGGGGAAGCCTGTGGGCCCCAGTGGACCTAGTGAGGAGGCATGTTTGTGCAGAGAGGATGCCTTCAGGGGCATCTGGGGGTTTCTTGGAGGAGGTGCCCCAGACTTGGAGAAGGAGGACTTTGGTCCCGGGCAGAGGAGGCAGGAGAGACGGGGCCTGCTGGCTGGGTGCACAAGCCCCACCACCATCTGATGCAAGCTCACACTGGCCCGTTAATGGCTGTGCACTGAGCCCTGGGCCAGGTACTGAGCTTTGAGACCCAGTTGACTAAGGAGATGTTACCTAATTGTAGCCCCAGGGTTGGGCCTTCAGCCCAGCTGGCTCCCTGGATGGGCCAAGGCCAGCAGATGAGGCTGCGCTGGGAGCTTGGCCTGGGCTCTTGGGAGAGGAAGTGGGAGGCACCCAGGCTGAATCTGACTCGCAGGTGGATGTCTGTTCGCCAAACCACAGACCACCTGCCCCGCCAGAGGCCCATCCTTGCTCCCACCCTCTGGCCCCGTGGCTTTGTGGCCTGAGTCAGCGGTTGATGTCAGGACCAAGAATAAGAAGCCTGGGCGGCCCCTGTCATTAGTGGTTTGCTGGGCATGGGCTAGGCCGAGCGGGCTGGACAGAGGGACGCCTGGGAACTGTGTCTGGAGGCTGGCAAAGAGAACGTGGCCAGGCCATGCCCCGGGCAACCACCTGGGTGGTGGGCAGACAGTCGGCAGCACCTGGGGGCTTTGAGGTAGATTTCTCTCCCTCTGGGTCCACCGCCACTGAGATGCTGGCCTTTTGGGGAGAAGGGCAGACAACACCACACAAACACTGGCACTGACCCAGGTGCAGACACGTGGTCTGCACTCAGGTGACGATGGGAAGGAGCCAGTCATGTGGCTATCTGGTGCAGGATATTCAGGTGGAGGAAATGGGGAGGACAAAGACCCTGAGGTAGAGAAAAGTCGACAGAACAAAAGAAGGGGATGGCCAGCATGGAGTGGGTGAGGGGAGGGCAAGGAGTGGGGCGATGTGGGGGCTCAGGTATGCAGGGGCCAGGAGTGAGGATGGTCACGGGGAGACTTCAGGGAGATTTAAGCTGTTCAGTGACATAATCTAACTCACTTTTCCAAAGTAGAATTGACATCAGCTCTATTAGAAAAAAACTAAATTGGCCGGGCGCGGTGGCTCACGCCTGTAATCCTAGTACTTTGGGAGGCCAAGGCGGGCGGATCACGAGGTCAGGAGATCAAGACCATCCTGGCTAACATGGTGAAACCCCGTCTCTACTAAAAATACAAAAAATTAGCTGGGCGAGATGGTGGGCACCTGTAGTCCCAGCTACTTGGGAGGCTGAGGCAGGAGAATGGCGTGAACCCAGGAGGCGGAGCTTGCAGTGAGCCGAGATCACGCCACTGCACTCCAGCCTGGGCGACAGAGTGAGACTCTGTCTCAAAAAAAAAAAAAAAAAAGTAAAAAACTAAATTATAGCAGCCTCTGAACAGGATAGTTGTTTTTTTGTTTGTTTGTTTGTTTTTCCTTACTCACACCTAAGAAGTCTGGAGGTGGGCAGCCCAGGGAGGCCTGTGCTGCAGGCATTGTGGATGCAGGTTGCTTCTGTCTTCAGCTCCACTATTTGAGGCTCCCATGGCCAAGGTCTCCTCACGGTCCAACACGGCTGTTGGAGCTCCAGCCATTACATCCACTTTCCAGCCAGCAAGATAGAGGAAGTAATAAAGAATGGCACACCCCTTCTGTTTAGGGTTCCTTCCCTGATGTTGCACACAACATTTTCATTGCCAGAATGTAGCCATAAGGGTACCTCTAGCTGCAGGGGAGACAGAAATGCAGCTCTGATTCTGGGAAGCCACTGGTGCAGCTCAAAGTCAGCAGCCTGTGACTGAGCAGGAAGAAGAGAACAGATAGTGGGGGATGACTACTCTCTCTGCCACTTTGCTGTGGCAGCCGGGGACAAGAGCTTTGCTAGGCACAGATGTCCATAAATGCAAAGTGGCATCAGCCCCAGCCTGGTCCCTGGGAGCCCCAGTGGGAGAGATGGATGCACAAACAGGAAGGAACAGAGCAGTGTGTCAGGGTGCAGCAGAGGAAGCGGGGGCCAGCCTCCTGCTCCTGCCTGTTCTCTGCCCGCAGTGCAGCTGGACCCCTCCACATCTGCTGGCCTGGCCTCGCTTGCTCTGTAGACGATAGCATCCCACTCCCGAATGCAGATGGCCATCATCCACTTAGCCACTCCCTTGTGGTGGACATCCACTTTGTTTCTGTTGTTCTGTGGCCTTCTAGGGCCAGCTGTGCCTCGCTGTGCAGCCTGGACACATTGCTTCTCTGTGGTGGACAGCATGAGAGGCTCTCATACCTGCGTGGTGCTCATCTCCCATCACCTCGCCCCTTATCATCCTTGACCTGGCTGTGCCTCCCCTCCCACTGAGCCCTGCCTGGTGACCTTGGCAAGTCCCTCGGCTCTCTGAGCCTCTGCCATCCCATCTTTAGTGTGGGGATGATGGCATGGCACCTCCTCACAGGCCTGGGCTTCCTTCCTCTGTCCTTCTGGAAATGGGGTGGCCACGCTACACACCCGCCTCCCTTACCTCCCTGCTCTGTACACTGACCCAGTGAGAGCTGTGGTCCCTGGGGACCACCTGATAGAAATGCAGACTCCTGGCTCCACCCTGATGCCAGGTAACAGCTCCTTCAGGTGGGTGGGGAATGGATGGGCCACGCCTGGTGCTGGCAATACCACAGGCTTCCAGGGAGTTGCCATTGCCCTGGGCCGACTGCCAGCCCCGTCCTCCTCCCGCTCATGTTAGCAAGAGCATGTGCAGGCGGGCAGGTGGGCATGCAGAGCTGGGTCACCTCAGGCATGCTGCGCCACCTTGCCAGACTTGCTTTCTCCCTTGGTGATGTGGAAACAGCATCCCTGCCTGCAAGCCTCTCCGAGATGGAGGAGGCCAGGGACTGGCTGCTTCTGAAGGCTTTCTGTGGGTGAAAACACGGTCCATCTGACCCATGGACCTTTCAACAGCTTGGTGCTTTCACGGCATGTTCCCCCAGGTCCGAGAGACACAACTGTACTCCCCATAGTACGCGGTGGGGGTCGCTTAGACCGTGCTTAGTCCCAGCTCCTAGGACAGTGGGTGAGTAGAAGGTCCAGGCCTCCGGTGTGCCTGTTCTCTGCCCCACTGGGGTCTCATTCTTGGTCAGCGGGATGGAGCCACCTGCTTGAGGTGGCACTGTGAGGAGCACACTGGGGTGACACCTCCATGGTCCTCACATGCCATCTTGCCTTATACCCACTTTACATATGAGGAAGCACATCCCAAGCCAGAAGGGGCAGATCTGAACTCAACACAATGCCAGCCCCAGAAGAATCCACTAGAGTCTTTGATGGGGGAGAGGGATGCACCAAGCCTCCCTGGGCACCAGAGAGGCATCCTGAGATACCCTGTGGGCTCCTCCACAGAGGCCTGGGGCCCTCGTACATATACAGTGTTTGTGTGTGCACACCCACCCACACATAGGGCTGCTCTGCTGGGGCACCTGCCAGCCCGTTCCTCCCAGCCACACCCCTCCTCTGTGTCTCTCCTGGGGACATGTCCCTCAGCTCAGGGTCAGCGTCTAGAAACTGGTCTTGGACAGCTCATGCACTCATGGTCTCCAGGAGAACTTGAAAGTAGGTGGTTGGGCCCGGTACAGTGGCTCATGCCTGTAATCCTGCACTTTGGGAGGCTGAGGTAGGCAGATCACAAGGTCAGGAGATCGAGACCATCCTGGCCAACATGGTGAAACCCCGTCTCTACTAAAAATACAAAAAATTAGCCAGGCGTGGTGGCGGGCGCCTGTAGTCCCAGCTACTCGGGAGGCTGAGGCAGGAGAATCGCTTGAACCTGGGAGGTGGAGCTTGCAGTGAGCCAAGATCGCGCCACTGCACTCCAGCCTGAGCGATAGAACGAGACTCCATCTCAAAAAAAAAAAAAAAAAAAAAAAGGATGGGAATGATGAACCACACTGCAGGAGCTCCCACATGACACAAAGGAAAGAATACTCTCAGGACGGGGTCTCCACCTGCCAAGCCCTCCCAGCTTGGGGCCTCTCTATGCGCCCTTGGCCTTCCAAGGTCTCAGGGCTCCCCTGCAGCTCCCAGGGCCCTTTCTGGGTGTGACGTATTTTCTCTGTGGTCCCACACCTCTTGCCCCTCCGGGAATTGAGCCCTCGTGGGCGGGCACTATCCCCCAGAATAGGAATTTGTCCCATACTGTGAGAGAGTTTTTTGTGTGAATGGTGCTGGATTTCCAGCTGCTGGTGAACACTCAGGTGTGCCAACAGTGCCCTGATTATGCGAGGACAACAGCAACCATCCCCGTCGTGGGCCACCGTGCCAGACCCTGTCCTGCAGATCCCCTCTGAGGCAGAGCTGGGGCAGTGACAGCCTGAGCCTCAGTTTCTCTGCTGTGAAGTGGGCCAACGACAGCTCCTCCTTCATGGGATGACCCCATTTGGAGGATCAGGGCAAGCGCAATCCTGCTGCCCTGCCCATGCCCACTCACTCCTACCTCCTGTCCCGGTGGCAGCCTGACTGGACAGAGCCTGGGGTCTGAGCTGGCCTTCCTTCCACTGCCCTTCTGGAAATAGAGTGGCCACACTGCCGCAAGCTGACTATGCTGTGGTCAGGATGAACTCCCCTGGCCTCCCAGGGTGGCCGCCACATGCTCTCGACCCCCAGGCCCCCAGGTGGGCAAAGTGCTGAGGAATGAACATATGGAGAAACAGAGACCAAACAACCACTTCAATCATACAACAGGTGGGGGCCCGCCTAGCATCTGGCCAGGGCTCTGGGCACTGTGCTGCCCCCAGCCCACCCCCTGCCACAGGTGGCACAGATGGGCCCATGAGTCAGCGCACGTTCATCCCCTTTGTGCCTCCCCCAGCCCCTCCAGGAGTCTGTGCCCTCATAACCCCCATTTCCCAGGCAGGAAAACCTAAGGTCAGGGAGTGGGAAGCCCTGTGTCTGCGTGGCCCGCAATCAGGGGAACCCCGGACTCTCTGACGCTGTTACTAGGGGCGCAGCAGGCGCTGTGCTGGAGCGATCTGCGGTTCCCAGGGCGAACCCCGCCTGGGAAAAACCCAGCGTGGGCGCCAGCGGCAACGCCCGCTCGCTTTCATGCAGTTTGCCTGGTGGCCAGGGAAAGGTCGTTCTTGGCCTCATTTTGTGGATTAAAAGTGTCCGCGACGGAGGTTCAGAGCAAGACGCAGCGCAGGGTCCTCTGGGGCCATCGGCGTCGCGCCCCCTCCCTTGTGGGGCCCCGCAGGACCGTCTCAGGCCCGAGAGGTTGGGGTCGCCCCAAACTGCGCGCTCTCAGCGTACAGCCTCCAGGCCCCGGGCCCGCCCCGGGTGGAGGCGGAGTCTGGGGCAGCAGCTCGCCGCCGGGCGGGCCGGGGGCGGGCCGGGGGCGGGCGCGCAGCTGGAGCCTGCGGCTGAGGCTCGGGCGCGCTCAGGCCCGGATCCTGGCGGCCTGGGCGGCCGCACCATGGACTCGGGAACCGAGGAGTACGAGCTCAACGGCGGCCTGCCTCCGGGCACACCCGGCTCCCCGGACGCCTCGGTAAGACCTTCCCCCCACCGCTGCATGATCTTGCCAGGCCCTGTCCTTTCGGGGCGCCGCGGCTCCCCGGGCACCTGTGTGCGCCGCGTCCGCACTGCAGAGTGTTGGGGGACGTCCCGCTCTAGGCCAAGTCCTTCCCGCCCCATCAGGGTCAGAACGATGCCCCTGGGAGCTCCAGCCACCCCCGGCAAGTGGGCGGGACGAGGGGGCGTGGGGGCGCAGGGCGGGCTGGCGTCCCCAGCCCCACTAAGCAGCGCCCGCGCTTGGCTGCACGGCGGAGGGGGCCTCGGCGCAGCTCCTCGGGCTAAGGACTGCCGGCGCCCGGCTTTCCCGACCTCCCCCCACTCTCGCGCGGGCCTCTCTAACTTCAGCCTCGCCGTGCCGGCTCCTCAGCGCACTTTGCCCGGGAGCGGGCGGAGGGGAGTCACAGCCTCCGGGCTCCAGACCAGCTGCATGCAGACAGTTACGTCACCCCACGCTGACCACACAATCTGATGCGTGCCTTGATGGGGGAACTTGGGGCCCGCTGTGGTCCCTATTCCACTCACCTGCCTTGAGAAATAGAAACGTCAC
The DNA here is from genome assembly GCF_029289425.2 of Pan paniscus. Lineage (NCBI taxonomy): Eukaryota > Metazoa > Chordata > Mammalia > Primates > Hominidae > Pan > Pan paniscus. Next base: position 46,293,830 of record NC_073260.2, read on the forward strand.
ACAGCCTTCAGTGTATGCCCCCACCGGCCCTCCAGAGCTTGCCCTGCCCGGCCTGGGAGGGCTGTGGGCAGGGGGCAGGCCCTGGTAGTGGTCCCGCTTCAGAATTCTTCATCCCAGGACTCAGCACTTACTGAGCACCTTGTGTTTGTTGCAAGGTCCTGGCATGGCCCTCTGGTGACTTGTTTACTTTGAACATTCTTTCCTTTTCTAACCCCCTCAGGGATGGGGGCAGGGAACAGCAGCCTGTTGGGTTTTTCCAGGCCTCTCCATGGCGTGGACCAGACTGGGGCAAAGACACTCTGCCCACTCGCTGCTGAACAGTCCTAGGCCGGTGCTGTGGGGACAGGCCATGTTCGGGGAGGTGGGGCCCCATGAGCCACGGGATAGGATGGCCCTGGGGCTGCATGGACACTTGTTCCTAGGTTAGAGAGGAGCTGTCGCACTGCAGGACTTGACCGGTGTGCGGGACCCCAGCGACCTGGCCCTGCCCCAGTGTGTGAGCACTTTGGAGCAATAGGCAGGGGGCTCCACCGGCTGTGTGTCCTTGGGAAGTTGCCACACCTTGCTGGGCCTTTTAGACATGGTCTTATAAAGAGAGAACAAAGGGTCTCTCCTGCCTTCAGGGAAGTGGGGAAAGCAAGTCAGGTAATAAACAGGTCAGTGGCTTGGAAGCGCCTTGGAAAGGGAGGGATACTGCTCCTCCCCCAACCTTGACCTTGCCCGGGCAATGCCCTCCACTCAGAGCAGTCTCTGCTCACTTCTGCGGGCGGCAGGATAGGCTGTGCCTCCTGAGATGGGTGCATCTCAAGCCCAGAGGAGATTGGGTTGGATTTGTTCCCAGATCACTGTCTTGGCTCTGGGCACCAGAGGGAGAGAGACACAGCCCCGCCCCACCAAGCCGCGGTTGGAGAGCATCCCAGCCCAGACAGGGCAGGAGAGGCCAGGGCAAAGCAGGGGGTTCCCTAGGGGCTGGGAGCCCATCGTGGGGGGCGGGGCATGGTGGTCAGGGAAGGCTTTCTGTGGAGGTGGGGACATTGGCGCTGAGCCCTGGAGGGCGGGGAAGGTGGGTGAGCAGATCTGGCTCTCTGAGATGTGTGGAAGGGCATCTAAGCAGAGGGAACAGCGGGAGCAAAGGCTCAGAGGCTGGACCACAGAGCACATGAGGGCCGGGTAGGAGGTCGGGGGATGGGAAGCCAGGCCGATGGGAGGGGCCTTGCAGGCCTGATCACGGTCTGGTGTCCAGGGAGCTGTGGAAAGGCTATGAGCCAGTGTGAGGATGAGCACATTTCCCCTTGAGGGGTAGAAAACTTCGAGGGCCGCTCTGCTCACCCAGCCTGGGGGCCCAGGACCACCCAACACACCTGTTCCTCTTCCCAACCTCAAGACCTTGCTTCTCCGTTTCTTGGGCACATCATGTCAGCACTCTGTGCCTCAGTTTCTCATCTGTGAAATGGGTGTGGTCGCGGTGCCTGCCACAGAGGGTGGTGAGGACTCAGTAGCTGATGTATATGAAGTGCTTAGAGCCAGGCCAGCACTCAGCGCCCTCATCCTTCTGCCTGCCACAGAGACCCTCTCCCACTGGTGACCCCTGGCAGTGGTTTGGAGAGGGCAGCGCTTTGCCCAGCTCCCTCAGTTTCCTTTTCTGTAAAATGGAGAGTCTCAGTTTCCTTTTCTATAAAATGGGGCACAACTGCTCACCTCCCAGGGTGGACAAGGCTCAGGGAGGAGCCACACGTGGAACTCCGACCTGGGTGGGCTCTGTTGGGCCACAGCCGTGGGAAGCTCTCAGGTCTCCCCCACCCCGTGTGCCCTGCGCCCCTGTGGCCCTTCATGTGAGGGCCCCCATCAGTGTCCAGGGATTGAGTCAGCTCACTTGTGGCTGTCAGCAGAAGGAATAGTAAACAACAATGTTAATGTGAAAATGGCCTGAATCTGTTATCCCCAGGGTGTCTCAAGGCAGGGAGGTGGTGGGGATGGGGTTAGGACACGGCCATCTGGTGCCAGCCACACCTTCCTGCCCCTCACAGCCCGCAGGTTGAAGGTTCCTGGGGCCACATCTGAGCCAAGAGGCATGGTCCTTGGAGGTAGGTAGCTGTGCCCTGTATACCTGCCGTCTGGGCCATGCATGGCCCAGGAGGAGGTTTGCTCGTTTCCTCATTTCTGCTTTCCTGGCAGATTCTGAGGCCGGCAGGGTCTGGGCCAAGTTCTAAAAGGCAACCCTAACATGGTCTCAGGGCCACTCGTGGCCAGTGCTGAGTCCGCGGGAAGTGGGTCTGCCTGGCCCAGCTGCGGTGGGAACCCCGCCTTCCAGCACTTCCTGCTGTCTTGCTGGGGTTTCCTGCCAGGAACACAGACATGGAGCTGGGAGACCCTCTCAGGGCCTGCTTCCTGGGCTGGCCGGTAGGAGACGGTGCAGGGCTCCAGTGCCAGGCCCTGCCTGTCTGTGTGGCATCTGGGGAATGGGCACAGCAGCTCATGCCCACACTGGTGGGTCAGACAAGGGATGCCGGAAGCCCCAGGCAGGTCCTAGCATATGGTGGGGTAGAAGAGGGGTGCCTGATTTTCAGGTCGCCCCACCATCTGCCAATGCCTGCTGAGTCCAAGGGTTAGGGCCAGTGAGCAGGACAGGCTGCGAGCAGCCAAGGTGTAGACTGGGACCCCCCAGGCACCCAGGGCAGGCACCTCGTCCCTGTTGTCCCCCTGGGTCCTGCTCAGCACAGGAGAACCTGTGCCCCAGGCTGTCCTTTCTTTGCTGTGTGACTGTTTTGTGAGCCTGTTCAGCTGCTTTTGAGTCAGTGGAGTTGGTCGGGGAGGCAGAGTCTTTCAAAACAGTGAGAGCCAGGCATCAAGGAAAACAGTCCTGCCACCCACTGCCATGCGCTCCACCAGCCATGGAGCATCTGAGACCACCCCATTCAGTCCCCTCCACATCCTTGTCTACCCATTTTACAAATGAGGAAACTGAGGCATAGAGTGGTCAGTGTTGAGGCAGGACTGGGGGGGTAAAGGAGGTGCTGTGGCAGCTTCCAGCCCTACTCCTCACAGGCCCTTGGAAAGGGCGACTGATATGCATCACCACATTTGTGGGCCCACAGCCCCTGACCCTGTCTCCTCCCATCAAAGCCCTGGGTGAGCCAGAACACCCATTATGCTATGGCCAGAGCCAGGCCGGTGGATGCAGCAAGCCTGGTTCATATCCCACTGAGCTGAGGATGCTCACTGAAGTGACCCTAGGACCGACCGTGTGGCCCAGCCCCAACACGTGCAGCCTGCAGTGGGGAGGCCGACCGTCCACAGAAGGTTGCATGAGGAGCCAGCCACGCCCCTACACAGAGCTGACCTCCTTACCAAGCCTCCCTCCTAGCTTTCAGAGGAAAAATATCTGGCCTGGCCCCAGGCCCCGAGTGCTGCTGAGGTTCTGGGAATCTATTAACCAGGGTGTTTATTCCCTGCCCTGCCCAAGCCATGGGCACTGGTCTCAGCAGGGCTTAGCTCCTGGCAGCTCCTGCTGGCTGGTCAGGACCACAGGGCTCCCTCACCTGTGGCAGCTGGGTCCCCCAGCCACCCTCAGGCCCATCCCAAGATAGAGGCAAGTGCCCAGGACTGGGGGAGAGTGGGATCGTCCTCCCTGGGACCCTCCTGTGTGGTGGTCAGCTCAGGGCTCCAAGGCCCAGAGCACCAAGGTTAGGGACAGGGAATCAGACTGGCCCTGCTGCCCTCCCCTCCACATGATGCTCCCAATGTGGCCTGCTGCCTGGGGTGGTCGCCAGCTATGCTGTATCCTGGGGCAGCCCTATGCTTTGGGACACACAGTCCTGGGAGGTGGCTCTGGGAAAACCTCCTCTGAGCTGCAATCTGCTGGTCTGTAGAATGGGAGAGGAACACAGCCTCTCCCTTGGTAAGCAGGAGTTTCCCAGGTGCAACCCTAGATATACGGAGGGGGAGACTGAGGCCAACGGAGGGGGAGCTTGTGTCAGGGCCACGGGCTGGGCTGTGGTGAGCCAGGGCTTGACCTGCATGCAGAAGCTTCCCTAGCTGCAGGTTGGACAGGAAGCAGATGGTCGGATGGGCTGGAAGTGCCCTTCACCAGCAGGGGTGCATGGTCAGGGCATTTGCTGGCCACTCGGGGCTCAGAGGCCATCCTGGGGCATCTGCTCCACAGCCTCGTGGTACACATGGGAGACTGAGGCACAAAGTGGGGCTAGTTGTCCGGACACAGCTGGAGCCTGAAGCAGGGAGCCATTGAGAGTTCAGCCCCTAAGGGACAATGGCATCAGCTACCAGAGCTTCTGAGCCCCGGGGCCTGGGTTCAAATCCTAGCCAAGCCCTCACTTGCTATGTGGCTTTGGGTAAGGAACCGCCTTTGCTGGGCCTCAGTTTACCCACCTTAAGTGGGCATGAGGACAGCAGGGGCACAGGCTCCTCGTGGCTGGGGGTGCTGAGAGCTGAGGCTTGGGGAGCTGGAGGCTCTGCGCGGATGGTGCTTTTTAATGGATCTGAGTATTCCTCGTGACTGCATGGCTGTGAACTATTTAAATGGTTCTGCAGAGCTCAGAAAAAAAGGGAATTCTTCCTCCTGCCCAGAGGCCAACACAGTTAGCCTGGGCTTGTGTGTCTGTTTATGTACGTGTGCATATGTATGTATGTGCATGTGTATTTGTGTGTGCTGTATTGTGTGCACATGTGTGTCTCACGTCTATGTGTGTCTTTCTGGGGGATGTGTGTTTCTGTGCTTTTGTGACTAGGAACACGCATATATATGTGTAGATGTTCCCAGAAGGTGGAAATCCTCACGGGGTCTGCACTTGGCCTTCTCCCAGCACCAAGTCCTGGGATGGAGACCCGGATGAGCATAAGGATGGCCTTGAAGGAAGGCACTTTGGCACTTGAGGTTTGTGAAACTTAGGAGCACATGCCCACTGTGGCCAGCAGCCCCTGGGACACTGCACCTTGCAGAGCACACGTGTGATGGGGTGTGGCCCACTGGGCAGCTTCGCAAAAGCAGAGCTGGAGACGACCTCAGTGCCAGGCACAGGCCCTTGTGTCCAGGCTGTCCTCACCCAGACCCTGGGCAGCCTGGGAGGAAGCCCCTAAGTGGACAGTGGTGGGACAGGGACACACAGTCCTGGGAGGTGGCTCTGGGCAAACCTCCTCCAAGCTGCAATCTGCTGGTCTGTAGAATGGGAGAGGAACACAGCCTCTCACTTGGTGAGTGCCCTGGCTGTGCTGGGGCCTGGGGGAATCCCAGGGAGTGCAGCGTCAGGCCCCGGGTGGGAGAGGCAAAGTAGACACCCCATAGAGGCTTCGGGGTATGCATGGAGTGACCCGAGAGCACACCAGGGCCCCAGGGACAGCGCTGCTGGGTGGCCCAGGTAAAGGCGGCTGTCCCTGTGCGCACATGTGTCCACGTGAACTTGCTACTTAGAGAGCAGCTGATGCTGCAGGCAGGTTGTTGGAATTCCCAGGCCCAGGTGTAAGCAGCAGAGCCCACCAGTGTCCCCTGACGCCCACTCTCTTCCTCCTGGGCACATAATTTTAGATGAAACTGAAAAACACGCAGCATGAAAGCAAGGCCCCTGCCCTCTGCTGGTTCTGTATTGGCTGCCTCGTGTATTTTTCCAGCCTGCAGAAAGTCGAGGCCTGAATGGATACCATGTCCGCCCCTCCCTGTGGCCCTGCAGCACCCCGGCCTCCCGGCCTGCATCTTTCATGAGTCTGGAAACAGGATCTCCCAGAGAGGGCCCCAGGAGGTTGGCTGCCAGCAGTGGGTTCTCACAGCTGCCTCCAAGCAGGTGACCAGTCCTGGGAGGCTGTGGTCTAGGGCCTGGCAACTCAGGGGCGCCTGTGGACAAAGGGCCGGGCCAAGGGGCTGGCAGGTTTGTCCTGAGTGACTGAAGAGGGGCCCCACCAGGGCAGCTTGAGAGGGGCAGACTCTTGCTCCAGAGAAAGAGGAAGTTTGGTACTTAGCTTGGAATGAAGGGCCAGCCCTAGAGAGGACCTTCCTGTGGCAGGAGAGAGGGCCATGTCCTGCCAGGGGAAGTCCTGGGAGGCTTCCTGGAAGCAGTGGCCTCTGTGTGGGGCCTTGGAGCTTGAGAGTGTCTGGCACCAGGGAAAGGCACTGGGGGCTTCGAGAGAACTGCAGGGGGCCCTGACCAGATAGGCCCCTAAGGCAAAGAGGATTCCATCAGAACTCGCATTCCCATTTTATTACTCTGGGAAGTAATGCGGAAGCTAAGCTCCACTGTATGTCGTATGCTGAGGCATCTATTGAGCCTCTGCTGTGTCGGGGCCGGGCTCTGGGTGGCCCACCTCAGTGAAGCCTTGCTGCTAATGGCCGAATAGTTCTGCAAGGCCTGTGCTGAGGCCTGGAGGCAAGTGGCCTGTTGGGCCCCAAGGCTGGGAGGTTGGGAGGTGGCAGGGGCGATCTCAGCCCTTAGGTCCCGCCCAGGAGGACTTGTTTCTTGCCTGGGCCGGTGTGCACAGATCTGTCCGCCCACACGTCACTTCCTTTCCTGGCATCAGGAGCTCAGACTCTGAGGGGAGGGGGAGAGGAGGCCGGGGGCACAGACGGGTAGGGGCAGGCAGGGAGGAGCAGCCCCGCCTATGGCAGGAGGGGGAGGATCGGGCAATGCTTTCCAGTGGAAAATCAGAATGCGTGTGCTGAGGTTGCTATGTCGTTTCCTTTCTCTCCAGGACCGTATTCCTAGGGGAGGTTTTATAAAGGCTGAGCACATTCTCGCAGCCGCTCCTTAGGGTAATAAGCACTTCTGTCTGAGCACTTACCAGGGGTGGGGGCAAGGGAAGCCCTCACCTGCAGGGCCGGGTGACCCCCAGAGCCCGACTCAGGCACAGCCCTTGCCCCCCTCCCCCACCCGCCTTGCTGACCATTCCCCTCCCTGCAGCCGGCCCGCGGGGGCTGGAGGCACGGGCCCATCAACGTGAACCATTACGCCAACAAGAAGAGCGCAGCCGAGAGCATGCTGGACATCGCGCTGCTGATGGCCAACGCGTCCCAGCTGAAGGCCGTCGTGGAACAGGGCCCCAGCTTCGCCTTCTATGTGCCCCTGGTGGTCCTCATCTCCATCTCCCTTGTGCTGCAGATCGGCGTGGGGGTGCTGCTCATCTTCCTTGGTAGGTCCCCAGGTGGGGGCAGCCGGGCCACCTGCTCACCTTGCTGGCATCTGCTCGCATCCCCTGGGACAGGTGCCCACCACCTTGCACACTTGGCTCTCAAGGAGCTGCCGAGTTCCTGGCCCTCATCACCCAGACATGCAGTCCAGGAAGTGGCACCCCCCCTCCCCCCGCCCTGCACTTTGGTTTTTGTTTTGTTTTGTTTTGTTTTTTGAAACAAGGTCCCCCTCTGTCACCCAGGCTGGAATGCAGTGGCGCAGTCTCGGCTCACTGCAAGCTCCATTTCCTGGGCTCAAGCGATCCTCCCACCTCAGCCCCCAAAGTAACTGGGATTACAGGTGCTCATCACCATGCCCGGCTAATTTTTGTATTTTTTGTAGAGATGAGGTTACGCCATGTTGCCCAGTCGAATTTTTGAGCTCAAGTGATCCAACAGCCTCAGTCTCCCAAAATACTGGGATTACAGGCATGAGTCACCACGCTCAGCCTTGTTTTGTTTTGTTTTGTTTTTGAAACCGGGTCTTGCTGTGTCTTGATCACAGCTCACTGCAGTCTTAACCTCCCAGGCTCAAGCGAGCCTTCTGCCTCAGCCTCCCAGGTAGGCTGGACCACAGCTATATGCCATCATGCCAGCTAATTTTTTTATTTTTGGTAGACACGGGGTCTTGCTATGCTGCCCAGGCTGGTCTCAAACTCCTGGGCTCACCTGATCCTCCTGTCTCGGCTTCCCAAAGTGCTGGGATTACAGGTATGAACCACTGTGCCTGGCCCCACCCTGCACTTTGAAAGAGCACAGAGTGGGGTCAGGGCCTGGCCTGTGGGCATTAGGGCAGGTGTTTCACCGGGTTCTTGTTGACCCATGCCATGAGATGGCCTCAGTCATGCCAGTCCTCACCTTCTGGGCCCAGGGTCCTCTTCATGGCTGCGTAACCTTGGGCAAGTGGCTGAACCTCCCGGGCCTCATTTATAAAACAGGCATCATAACAGAACTGCAGCTTGTGGCAGGAATCACTAGATTAAGGCACGCAAAGGGCTCAGTGCATTTGCCCAAACCTGGCCTTTGGTTGACGTCCATAGCTTCAATTCGTATAAGGAAAATATGGGGGCTACAGAAGGTGGGGTCATAGACCGTGGGGTTGCCCAAGCCAGGGGCGCTGTTGTCCATGTTTCAGCAAAACAGATGTATTTTTCTCTGGGCGACAAAACTCATCCTAAATGCGACTGAGGGCCCTGTAATGTCCCAGGACAGCTTGACCGCTGGGGTGGGTCCCCTTCCACTGTCCCAGGCTGGGGCGCTGCGTCTGGGCTGCCCTTGGCACCATCCACTCCTCTCTCGCCCACAGTCAAGTACGACCTTAACAACCCGGCCAAGCACGCCAAGCTGGACTTCCTCAACAACCTGGCCACGGGCCTGGTGTTCATCATCGTGGTAGTCAACATCTTCATCACGGCCTTCGGGGTCCAGAAGCCCTTGATGGACATGGCACCCCAGCAGTAGGACACCCAGGTGAGCTGGGAGATGGGGCGCGAGGCCTGCAGTCCTGGGATTGCTCGCTGTTGGAGGCTCTTGCAGTGTGGTGAGTCCCTGGCCGGCCAGCCTTGGACACCTTCCTAGGCCATGGGCATCCTCGTCCACACCTACAAGGCCAATGCCTGGCCACTGCCTTGAGGCCAGCCCTGCCACTGGTGCTGGCCACCTGGGGTCCTGTGGTCACAGTGTTTAGATGGAATGTGTGTAGGAGCCACCATTTGAACATCCTGGAGAACTCACTTAAACGTAAGATTTCTATACATTCAGAATGTCTGTCCGAAAAAAAAAAAAAAAGATTTCTGGGTCAGGCGCGGTGGCTCATGCCGGTAATCCCAGCACTTTGGGAGGCTGAGGCGGGCAGATCACTTGAGGTCAGGAGTTCGAGACCAGCCTCGCCAACAGGGTGAAACCCCGTCTCTACTAAAAATACAAAAAGTGGCCAGGCATGGTGGCACATCCCTGTAGTCCCAGCTACTCAGGAGGCTGAGGCAGGAGAATCGCTTGAACCCAGGAGGCAGAGGTTGCAGTGAGCTAAGATCGTACTACTGCACTCCAGCCTGAGCGACAGAGTGAGACTCTGTCTCAAAAAACACCCAAAACCCAAAGATTTCCGGCTTCTCTTGATAAGTCAGGGGCTCTGCACCCCTTATCAGCTCCACTTAGCAGGTGAAGCTTCCTCCCAGCCCTCGTCTGAGTAAAAGGGACCTTGATATGACCGCCTGCCTGACATGCCCACCTCACTGTGCCACTCTGACCAGGACAGTGGGATTCAGGATCTTGTCACGTGGAGCCCTTGTGACTCTTCAAGTCTGCCCCTTGCCGGGCCTCGCAGAATCTGTTAGCTGCCTGCCTTAGGCTGGACCCTGGCTGTGTGCAGGATGCAGACTGAGGCTGTCTCTACAGGACGAGGCACCCAGTATAGGAAGACTTCTCACACCACATACAGCCTCTCCCTGTGTCCTTGCTCAGAGAGGGTGAGCGTCTGCCCAGTGACACAGCCTGGGAGCAGGATCCACAGGAAGGCCTGGGATGCAGCCATGGCCAGGGCCACATGGTGCACACACTACAGTCCATGCAGCCAGGCCAGGGCCACACACCACAGTCCCCGTGACCTTAGGCCTAGGGGTCACCCCTCCGGTTTGTAGCAGAGGTGGAGGTGAGTTGCTAAGGGAGGGGTGGGCACTCCTGGCAGGTGGCCATCTCTCCACCAGTGGTGGCCCATGGCAGAGTAGACAGGAGCAGTGCTCTTGGGGCAGAGCGCCTGTGTGTCAAGGATATATAAAAATTTCCCCAGGCCAGGCGCGGTGGCTCACGCCTGTAATCCCAGCACTTTGGGGGGCTGAGGCAAGCGGATCACCTGAGGTCGGGAGCTTGAGACCAGCCTGACCAACATGGAGATACCCTGTCTCTGCTAAAAATACAAAATTAGCCAGGCGTGATGGCGCATGCCTGTAATCCCAGCTACTCAGGAGGGTGAGGCAGGAGAATCGCTTGAACCTGGAAGGTGGAGATTGCAGTGAACTGAGATCACGCCATTGCACTCCAGCCTGGGCAACAGTATGAGACTCCATCTCGGGAAAAAAAAAAAAAATTCCCCAAGAGGGCATAGTGAGGATGAGGTGGGGCGCTGGGGCCAGCAGCTGGGTTGGGAGCACCCTGCATCCACCTGGCCTCGCCCCTCCCCACACGGGGGCCAATGAGTGACCGCTGCTCGTAGTGGCCCATGGCCTCTCAAGCTCCCCTACCACACCCATGGCCATTCCCCCAGTGGGATCACGCCAGCCCCCAATGTCCCAGCCGTGGAGCCTGAAGTCACCCTTCTGAAAGGACCTGGATCTGGGCGGCCCCATGTGGGGTCCAAGTCACTGTCCAGATGCTGCCTCCAGTTTGTAGTTAAGTTGCCCTCTTCCAGAACACCTAGATGTCAGCTGCTCCCTGGCTTGGGCATGTGGCCAGGCCATTTATTAATCACCTGCTGTGTGTGCTGAATGCAGTCCCTAACTCTCCCAAGCATGAGTTATCTGCCTGCTGGGAAGAGGGTGCTGCGTCTGTGGGCCACATGGGGACCCAGCAGTGGACCTTAAGGCTGTCCTCAGAGGCTCGGAGGCCAAAGCTGCTGTGTGTCCTGCGTGGAGCAGTCAGAGAGGTCTCAGGCTTCGTGGGTGGCTATGGTCACAGCTGCCCAACCCGAGCCCCCCATGCTGGGCCAGGCCTCTAAGTCCTGGCAATAACCCAGCCATGCTATATTCATTCCATTTTCAGAGGGGAAACTGAGGCATGGAGTACTTTGACACCTCTCATGTCAGAATCAGGCTCTTCTCCTTCCTGAGTCCGGGTGTGCAAATGGCCCTGACACTCGGGGCTTGTCACAGCCTGGCTCAGAGCCTCTCCTCTCCCTCCTTCCAGGCTCAGACCCTCTCCTCTCCCTCCTTCCCAGGCGCAGAGCCTCTCCTCTCCCTCCTTCCCAGGCTCAGAGCCTCTCCTCTCCCTCCTTCCGGGCTCAGAGCCTCTCCTCTCCCTCCTTCCCAGGCTCAGACCCTCTCCTCTCCCTCCTTCCAGGCTCAGACCCTCTCCTCTCCCTCCTTCCCAGGCTCAGACCCTCTCCTCTCCCTCCTTCCGGGCTCAGACCCTCTCCTCTGCCTCCTTCCCAGGCTCAGACCCTCTCCTCTCCCTCCTTCCCAGGCTCAGACCCTCTCCTCTCCCTCCTTCCGGGCTCAGACCCTGTCCTCTCCCTCCTTCCGGGCTCAGACCCTCTCCTCTCCAGCATTCCGGGCTCAGACCCTCTCGTCTCCCTCCTTCCAGGCTCAGACCCTCTCCTCTCCCTCCTTTCAGGCTCAGACCCTCTCCTCTCCCTCCTTCCGGGCTCAGACCCTCTCCTCTCCCTCCTTACGGGCTCAGACCCTCTCCTCTCCCTCCTTTCGGGCTCAGACCCTCTACTCTCCCTCCTTCCAGGCTCAGAGCCTCTCCTCTCCCTCCTTCCAGGCTCAGAGCCTCTCCTCTCCCTCCTTCCAGGCTCAGACCCTCTCCTCTCCCTCCTTCCAGGCTCAGAGCCTCTCCTCTCCCTCCTTCCAGGCTCAGAGCCTCTCCTCTGTCTCCTTTCCAGGACCCTGGATGCTGCCTGCCCTGCAACTCAGCTGCCCGACCCCAGGAGTCGCCATACCTGTGAGGTGTCCACCTCCCTGCACATGGCACTACCCAGACTGCCAGAGCCCAGGCTGGCCTCATCTGCACCATGTCCCCGGACCAGCCCTTGCTCTGACTGCGGCCAAGCACCACGCAGGAGGCCACTCTTGTCTCTCAGCAGCTGTTCCCAGGAGGCAGCTCCCTCCTGGCACATGGGGGCTGGCCACAATAACCCAGAGGGTCAGAACTGGACAGCTGCAGAGACCTGTGCCCAGAGAAGGGTCTCAACCCACTCAAGGACACACAGCAGGTCCGTGGATGGGCTGGATGAGTGACCAGGGCCAGCCTCTGTCTCAGGACATTCCAGAAGGACAAGGAGATGTCTCTCCCTCTCCCAAAGCACCAGCGTCCCTGCCTCCCGTGGGCCCTGTCCGGGTTGCCCTGGTGACCCCAGCCTCTGTCCACTTCCTAACCCAGGGACCCTGCACAGCCAGAACTGCCTTTGGCCCTACGGATGGCCACTGGCTCTGGTCTTAAGTGCCTGGGCTTGGTGGCCATCAAGAGGGAGCCAGTCAGGCCTGTGAGGGCCGTAGACCTTGTATATACCCTGCACCAGCAGTGACCGGGCAGAGCCCAGCCCCCTCCACGGGGGTCCTAGCACCCACTTTTCTAATCATGAATGAACAATAAAGCCCATGCTCTTTGTCGGGCTCCACATGCCATCTCCCTGTTCCCGGGGCTGGACCAGCCTTGGCTTCCCTGTCCCCTTTCCAGCTGCCCTGCAGGGGCGTCAGAAGCACACGGTTCTGGCCAGGGCCGCCTTCTCCAGAATCTTGGGTTGGGGAGCTCTTTGGCTCCTGACATCTCCTGGGGTGAGGTTTGGAGGCACAGAGGTGGAAGTCTGAGGTCATTGGCATCAGCAGCCCCTAGTGACCTCTGACCCAGGCAGGGTCAGGTGGGGAGTGGCGTCGTTTTCCCCCTCACATGTTTCCAGCACTGTTTCCTGCCCCCGCCTGCGGACAGGCCTTGAGGTGCTGCCCCTGAGTCTCTCCTCTACCAAGTTTGAAGTTGCTGCTTCCCCGCAGTGGTGTCCAGTGATGCCTGTGGTCAGCGGGGACATTCTCTGGGCACAGGGGAGCTGGGAGCCATGCCGGGACCAGGCCCTGGACTCTCAGGGCCCACCTGCCCCACAGGACCCCTCACCCAGTGGAAACCTGGCTCCCGGGCCGCCAGTGTCTGGCGTTTCACTCTCTTCTCCTTGGTCCCCCATCCTTCCCCAACCCCCCACTACCCATTCTGTTCTCCCCACTGCCCCTCCCAGCCCCAGCCCCTCATCTCCCTGGATGTGGAGCATCTGGTGGCCTGAGGTGGGAGTGGGGCCAGCCTGCCCCGTCCTCCATCCCGCACTGCCTCTGCATCCCTGCTGTGGGTCCCCCGACCTGGCCCCTCCAGCTGAGGTACCTGTGCATCTCCTGCCAGCCTCTGCCCTTTCCTCCTCCAAGCAGCCTTCCAGGGGCACAGGGGAGGGGGCAAGGCCTCCAGCACTGCCGAGGCCCCCACTTACTTCCTCATCACTTTTCTTCTGTCCCCATCTGGGCTGAGCCCCGTGACTTGGGGTGGCTCCAGCTCCCGTTCCTCGGATGGATGAGTGGCCCCCACCTGCAGTCCTGTGTCTGGGCTGACATCAGGTCTGCATAGCCCCATTGCTGAAGTGACAAAGCAGAAGCACTCCTGAGTGAGGGGGTCTAACTGGGCTCTGCTCTAAAGCACTCCCGGGGGAAAACAACAGCAACTACTGAGTAGGTGGACCGCGTGGATGCCGAGAAGCTGACTTGTGGCACTGCTCTCTCCGCTTTTGTGTTTGTCCCATAGAGGGTTTGAAAAGTAGTTGATATGGGAATGAGTTCTGAGATGTGCTGAGTTGAAAAGGAAGCTGCGAAGGTATATGGTGGGTGTGAAATGTGCTCCTGACAGGAGGCAATGTAGCATTGGCCGCAGGTTGCGTGGCCAGGGCCGACTCAGATGCATGCCGCCCAGCGCTTGGTCCCTGATTTGGCCGTGGCCTGCAGTGTGGGCTGGCTGGCAGCCAGGCAGGAGGGAGGGCCCCCTGTGTGCCTGGCCTCACACACCAGCAGCCGGATGTTGGCCAACACATGTCTTAGCTCCTCCTTTGGCCAGGAGAGGAAGTTCACTGGGACCGAGGCGGAGGGGTGAACCCAGATGACTGTGCTGGGCCCTGGGCCATCCCCAGTTGGATGTGTGCGCCCTGACCCCCTGCGGTCCCAATGCCCAGGTGGCCTCCCCTACTCAGATGCCCATGCTGGCCGCCCCCAACCTCCCTGCCCACCAACTCCCAGGCTTATTCACCAACCACTCCACCAGCTCTGACCCTGACTTCTGGGGTTCCCATCTCAGTCCTCAGCCTGTGCTGCTGCCCCCTGAAGAGCATCCTTCCAGGCCCCCGTCGGCTGGCCGGGGCTTAGCTCTAAGAGGCCGTCCTGACCAGTCTGATGCCGCCCCTCCCTGATCACTGTCTTGGCCCCATTACAATTTATGCTCTGGTGCCTTGGGATAGAGTCACTGTACATGTTGCCAGAGACAGTGCGGCCAGGTGGACTCTCCCCTGGAGCTGGAGTCTGAGTCCAGCCCAAGTCCAGGGCAGGCACTCCGAGAATGAGTGTTCTGCCTGCTGGGTCTCCTGAGGGCCAAGGGGCTCTGCTGGAGCTGGGGGCATGGCTTGGCACCCGCATCCCTGTCGGTGCTTCTCCTACTTAAGGATCCTTTGTCTGACCTGGCTCTCCTACCAGATGCCATCACCTATCTGCAGCCTCTGTCCTCAGCACTGTCCAGCATATGGTAGGTGCTCAGTAAATGTCTGGGGCAGAACCCACTCACTTGCCTGTATGTGCTAGGCCCTGTGCACGTGTCACAGCAGCCAAGGGACAGACAAAAAACAGGCCCAGGAGCTGCTCAGAGCCAAGCTACCTTCTGGGAAGGTTTGACAGCGCCTATGGGGTCCTGGGACCTGATGTATCCACTCCAGCCAGTCCTGCCCGTGGATTCAGCTCTGTTATCACGGGGGACCTGGAAAGTGAACAAGATGCACCCACGAAGTTGGGTGGTGGGGGGGACATGGAGGGACACACAGGGAGCTCAGGAGGAATGGGCAGGGAGGTCAGTAGGTGACCTGGGATGATGGCGAGGGGCCATGCAGAAGTCCGGGAAGAAGGTTTGAGGGCAAGGAAGCCTGTGCACAAGTCCTGTGAGCTGGGCTGGTGTTGGGGAAGCAGTGAGGTGCAGGGGCAGGTAGGGGCAGTCGCATAGAGCTGGAGATGACCAACTGGGCAGAGTGTGATGGGAGGGTTTCCTAACCTCTTTCCTATAACAGAGAGATTATTAGATAGATTGATAGATGGTAGATACGTGGATGGATGGATGGATGGATGGATGGACGGACGGATGGATGGACGGACGGACGGATGGACAGATGATGGATGGATGGTCAGATTAGATGATTAGATAGATTAGATAGATAATAGATGATAGATGCTGGATGGTCAGATAGATTAGATGATTAGATAGAGATGATTGATAGAAGCTGTTGTATTTGATGGAAAAGAGTAAAAGATGAAAAGATTGACTAATAGATGATAAATAGATGACATATGGATAGCTTGATAGATGATGGATAGAAGATAGATGTGAAGGCAGGCATAGATCTCAGTGGGTTGTTCCAAGGTGAAGAGGTACCGCTGTGCCAGCCCGAAGCCCAGTCTCGGCCCCTCACTCCCTTACAGGGATCCCTTGCTCAGGTCTCTTCATGGCTTAGGTGCCCTGTGCGTGTCCTTGACACTGCTTATTCCTGCCCACCTAAAAGCACTGGAAGTGTCTTCTAAGTCTTGTTGGATCTACAGGCTCCCTCTCCCAGGGCAGTGCTTTCTGTCTGGTTCATCCTTGAAGGACCTGGCCCATTCATTCCACATGTGCAGAGTAAGGATGAGGGCAGCTCATGTCAGATGAGTGGGGAGGCAACTGGACCTCCATTCAAGGTGCTGGGCCCAGGCCTGGTACGGCCAGGCAGGGAGGAGCACCTGATTCTGGGTGTATTGGCCATTTGTGACAGAACCCACACCACACCCTACGCCCAGCCCTCCCCTCCATTTCCTAGGGCCTCCTCTTCCACCTGTGTTCAATCAGAGTGGAGTGCCTGTTTCTTCACTGCATTATTCTTTTTTTTTTTTTTTTTTTTTTGGCACTGCATTATTCTTAACAATCATAGGACTGGGCCCAGCATGGTGGCTCACGCCTGTAATCCTAGCACTTTGGGATGCCTAGACAGGTGGATCACCTGAGCTCAGGAGTTCATGACCAGCCTGGACAACATGGCAAAACCCTGTCTCTACTAAAACTACAAAAAAATTAGCTGGGCATGGTGGCACATGCCTGTAATCCCAGCTACTCAGGAGGCTGAGGCACAAGAATTGCTTGAACCCGGGAGGTGCAGGTTGCAGCAAACTGAGATCGCACCACTGCACTGCAGCCTTGGCAACAGAGTGAGAGATTTCTGTATCAAAAAAAAAAAAAAGGTCAGGCACGGTGGCTCATGACTGTAATCCCAGCACTTTGGGAGGCCAAGGTGGGCAGATCACGAGGTCAGGAGTTCGAGACCAGCCTCGCCAACATGGTGAAACCCCCGTCTCTATTAAAATACAAAAATAAGCCGGGTGTGGTGGTGGGCGCCTGTAATCCCAGCTACTCAGGAAGCGGAGGCAGGAGAATCATTTGAACCTGGGAGGTGGAGGTTGCAGTGAGCCAAGATCGCACCACTGCACTCCAGCCTGGGAGACAGGGCAAGACTCAAAAAAAAAAAGGGCCGGGCGCAGTGGCTCATGCCTGTAATCCCACCATTTTGGGAGGCCGAGACGAGCGGATCACTAGGTCAGGAGATCGAGACCATCCTGGCTAACACAGTGAAACCCCTTCTTTACCAAAAATACAAAAAAAAAAAAAAAAAAAATTAGCCGGCCGTGGTGGCAGGTGCCTGTAGTCCCAGCTACTCGGGAGGCTGAGGCAGGAGAATGGCGTGAACCTGGGAGGCGGAGCTTGCATGAGCCAAGATCGCCCCACTGTACTCCAGCCTGGGCGACAAGAGCCAGACTCCGTCTCAAAAAATAATAATAATAAATTAGAGGTCTGAATGCTTTCATATTTTTCTTCTCTTTCTCTCAAATACTTTACTTTAGAGGAAACACTAACTCCAGGTGCTGTTGACCTGTTGTGACCGCAGGAAGCTGCCCCACCAGCTGCAGCCTCTGTGGCCCCCAGCCCAGCACGTCCTCGTCCTTCCAGCCAGTGAACAGCCGGGTTCTCCCACCAGCTGTCTTCAGGCCAGTTTTAGGCCAGTGTAGCCCACTCCCTCCACACCTGTGGCTGCAGTAGGGTCTGTGGAGACCCACCCCTGGTCCCTCACCCCCCTTGCAAGGTAGTGCTAGGGTCCCCTCCCCAGATCTGATCAAGATTTGGGGTCCCACTGCAACCCCCATCCAGCACTTGCCCAGCCAGGCTGCGGGAGGGTGGGTGTTCCTCGACTGCCAGAGTCCCCATTCTCATGCTAACGTTACAGCTGGGGGGGACCAAGGCTCTGAGCTGTGACATGACCCCAGCAGGCCGTGGT
The DNA here is from genome assembly GCF_029289425.2 of Pan paniscus. NCBI lineage: Eukaryota > Metazoa > Chordata > Mammalia > Primates > Hominidae > Pan > Pan paniscus. Next base: position 46,311,289 of record NC_073260.2, read on the forward strand.
GACAACAGCATGCCCCCAGTACTCTTGTCTCCCGAGTGCCCCTCAGGTGTGGGGGACAGTAGGGCACACAAGAGGCTGGACCCCCTCCCAGATTCTGAACCTGTCTGCATGAGGGTGGGTGTCCAGGGCTCACCCAAGGAAGGCCAGAACCCTGTGGCTGCTGAGACCCAGGGTTTGTGCAGAGGTGTGAGAGGCACTGAGTGGGCAGGACCCCTGTGAGCCCTCTATGGAGGAGCCACCGGCCCCGGTCACAAGGCACTGAGCCGGCAGAACTGGAAGCAGCAGCACAACAAAGCTGCGTCAGCACCCCCAAAACCCAGCCTGTGTTTGTAGTCAGCAGGGTCATTTCTCCCAGACCGGTACCGTGGATTGTGCAAGACCAGCTATACTTCCGGCCTCTGAGCTCAAGTGCCCTGTGTCCTTGCTGACCTGTGACAAATATACTCCTGGGTTCCATACTAGGTCCCCCAACACCCCTCCCTCACCCCTTCCTCACCCCCACCCTCACCCCTCCCTCACTCCCTCCCTCCTCCCTCAATTCCTTCCCTTACCTCTCCCTCACCCCCTGTCACCTCCCTCCTTCACCCCTCCCTCACCCCCCCATGCCCTCCTTCACTCTCCTTCACCCTCTCCTTCACTCTCTCTCTCATCCCTCAACTCCTTCCCTCACCTCTCCCTCACCCACTTCCACCTCCCTCCTTTACCCGTCTCTCATCCCCCCACCCCTCCCTCACCCCTCCCTCCTTCACCCGTCTCTCACCCCCTCACCCCTCCCTCACCCCCTCCCTCACCCCTCCCTCACTCCTCCTTCACCCCCTCTCACCCCTCCCTTATCCCCTCCCTCACTCCTCTCTCATCCCCTCCATCACTCCTCCCTCATCACCTCCCTTACCTCCTCCCCCACCCCCTCCCTTACCCCTCCCTTACCTCTCCCTAACCCTCTCTCACCCCTCCTCACCTTCTCCCTCACTCGCTCTCACCCCTCCCTCCCCCCAACTCCTTCCCTCACCTCTCCCTCACACCCTTTCACCTACCTCCTTCACCCCCCTCACCCCTCCCTCACCTCTCCCTCACCCCTCCTCACCCCCTCCCTCACCCCTCCCTCACCCCATTCACCCCCTCCCTCACCCCCTCCCTCATCTCCTTCCTCACCTACCTCACACACCCCCTCATTCCCCTTCCTTCATCTCCCTCCCTCATCCACACCCCCTTCCTCACTACCCCTCTTTCCTTCACTCACTCTCCCTCACAACCCTCTGCATTTCACCTCCAGCTCTCCCACAACCCCTCCCTCACACCAAAGCTTTGGTAATGGGAGTTCCCTCGACCCCAGCATCTCCTACCAGCTGGGCACAGTTCTGGATGTGAGAACAGCATCCCATGTTCAGGTGTGGTAGCTTGGAGGAAACTGCTCTTCTTACTGGGGTATCATGAGGGCTTCCTGGAGGAAGTGGCATTCCTGAAGGATGAGTTGATGAGAGGGGCTGGTAAGGAGTCCCAAGCCAAGGGAGCAGCACGGTTTTTGCCTGAACACCTGCAGCACAGGTGTGGAGGCGCAGGACACAGCCGTCTGTGGGTGTAGTGTGGAAGCGGGGACTCAGGGCAGCCAGGCGGGCCTCACGTGCCCAAGGGTGCCTTCGCCTCCCCTGGGGACCTAGTTCACTGCTGGTCACAGGAACTGGTTGGCCCGGTGGTTAGCAGAGCTGGGCCTGATGGGCAGCTGAGGCGCAGACATGGGCGCCTATCATTCTCCCTCCTCCAGGTTCCAGCCTCAAAGGGTGGGGCAACCACCAGGCGGGAGGCGGCAGATGCAAGAGTGGGCCTGGCTGGTGGTCGAGGATGTCACAGACTCAGCCCCAGGCTTGAGTCCAGTTGGTCAGGGATGGAGCTGGGGGTAGCTGGGCGCTAGGAGGGCAGTCCAAGGACAGTGGGGCTCAGGACCTGGCTGACATGGGCCTCGGGGAAGGGCGGTAGGTGCACACAGATGGACAGGGGAGTCAGCAGTCCGCGGGCCAGGCAGCCCCTCACTGAGGAATGACACCCTGCCCAAGCGGCCTGGGGAGTCAGGGCCTCAGGTCATGTCAGGCAGCCCTGAGGAGGTGCGTGTGTCCTCCACGGCCTCAGGTGGGGCCACCTAGGACTTGCCCAGGCCACACACTGGCCTGTGCCCTGCCTGCCTCGGAGGTTTCCTACCTTCAGCTGACGCAGTCATAGAATGTTACTGTCCCTGGAGACCCCTCCTTCACCCTCCAGGGGCAAGTCACACCTGTCTACACCCTTCACCCAGACACCTGTCACCTTCACTAAGTGTGTCTCCTTTACCCAGGCATTAGAGGCATCTGGAGCAAGGTGGTAAATTCCTAAAAGGATTTCTGAGGAGGAGGGGGTGCTGTGACAGAGCGCAGGCTCAAGGAGGAGTCCCGAGGGAGGGATCCCATTTCACAGGTGGGCAAAGGGGCTGAGACTGGAGCACAGGCCCTGGCCCCGTGGCTCAGGGTGGAGGAGGGAGAGGGCAGCTAGGGCTGTCCCCCGGCCACCCCACTCAGTGGGCGCGTGGCAGCCTGGCAGGTGGGAGGGCTCTGAGGCACTGGCTTTCCTTGCCCCTGGCCCTCAGTTCCCTGAAGGGGCAGGCACTGTGATGACCCAAGCAGCAGGGCTGCATGGTAATGGGACGTCATGTCCTGGAGCTCCATACTCCACCGGCAGCCTGGTTCCCACTGTCACATGCGCTGGGACCCTGCGACTGAGCAGGGTCCCTCCAGGAGCTGCGCCCATAGCCTTGCCCTGCCAGTGGCATCGCCCCAGCATTAGGGGTTCCCAGCACCTTCTGGGGCAAAGCCTGGGTGCCTCCAGAAACCCCCTGGAAAATGCAAACTCATGATGATTCTGTGGGTTGACAAATATTCTCGTTTCCCCACAAAAAGGCTTGGGGGAGGAGCTGACAAGGGGAGGGAATCAGGTCTCCGGTCCAGGCTCAGCAGCTGGCGGGGGGGGAGTGGGTGTGTGTGTGTGTGTGTGTGTGTGTGTGTGTGTGTGGCACATGAGGTGTGAGGAGGGGGCAGTGTGGGGGACATCTGAGGTGGGGAGGCAGTGCCTGGCGGCTTATCCGAGGCAGGTGAGTCCATGTGGAGGGCGTCCTGTCTGGGGGGTCTGTGCCAGCAGCTGGATGTGGGGATGCTGGGAATACCAGGGCCAGCCCCAGCTGGAGCAGCCATAGCTGCAGTCATCTCTGAAACACCCCTGAGACTGAGGAACGAGGCAGGCTGAGAGAACTTGAACATTTAATATGGTCAGCACCTTGTAAGGTGAAGGTGTGTTTTTTACACAAATTATAAATAATGAAAAATATGCATTTAGAAAAAGAAGCAGCAGTCCCCTTGGCGGGCCGGCTCGAGGACTCTTTGGTTGAGTGGCAGGTGAGGCCCTGGGTCCGGGGTCTGTCAGAGCCCCCCTAGGTCATCTGCCAGGAAGGCCAGCAGGTAGCGGCTGACATGTCTGTCGATGATGACAGGCGAGAAACCGAGGACGCGCCGGGTCCCTGGCAGGCCCTTGGGGTCTAGAAGACAAAAGGGGAGGCAAAAGCTCAAGAACCAGTCCCAGAGGTGAATTCTGTGTTTCCATCCCTCCTGCGGGGGTGGGTGGGAACGGGCACTGGGACAGGGTGCTCCCTCCCGGTCATGGTCTCGGCTTGAGTTGAAAAGACAAGAATTAGGGCAGATTCCAGAGCCCCCAGCTCCCACCCGAGTGACCCACGGGCCTTTGAGTCCTGCCATGTGTGCCTGTGTCCCCTCACCCAGTAAGCCTCCCAGCACGACAAACTCAGGCATCACAGAAAAGGGAGACGGGGCGGGGCAGGCCAGGCTGGGTGCCAGTAGAGGGGCCCTGGAAGGTTCCTGTGCATCAGGCCTGTGGCTGCTGGAGAGACCCAAGGCCCTGGGGCACGTGACCTGCTCAAGGGCCCCACATGGTTCAAGGTCACAGATGTGGCAGGGCTTTGTAACACCCAGAGTCCTGGCTGCACCCCTCCTCCCGCTAGAGGTCATGATTCTCTGGTTCCCAAGGGTGGCAGGGGCCAGTGGACGCTGGGAGCCTCCTCACATCCCCTTTCTCAGGAGCCCTGCAAGGTGACACCATCCCACTGCACAAGTGTGGACACCGAGGTACGAAGAGGCCAAGGGGTCCCAAATTGGGCAGGGTCTGGGGCCCTGGCTTGGTGGCAGAGGGGAAGCAGGCCCAGCCCCATGAGGATCCACTTGCACCCACCTGGCGGATAGCAGTACAGGAGCAGGGCCAGTCCCACAGCAAGGCCCAGGCCAGCCAGGAAGCTCATGGGTCCTGGGGAGAAACCAGCGTGAACAGGGCTCCCCTGGGCCTCAGAGGGGTGGGGTCCTGAGGCCCGGGGGCTGCGCAGGGGAGTGGGGGTGCCAGGCTGAGGTGCTGCCTGAAGAGCCCCCAAACGAGCACCTTAGGGGGTCTGTCACCAACAGAAGGCCAGGAATGGAGCCAGACTTGGGGTGGAGAAGCCCCTGAGGCGGAGATGGAGCCCTGGGGAGGGTAAAGAGAGAGGGAGAGAGAGGGAGAGAGAGGGAGGGGCAGCAGGGAGGTGTTACCCCTGTTACTCAGCTCGCCGCTCTGGCTGCCCGAGTCTAGCTCTGTGCAATCTGAGTTCTCTGGAAACAAAACCACAGAGCATAGTTAGTCAACGGGCAGGGCCGGAGAGCAAGGTAGTCACCCCACAGGAAGCCCAAGGTTGTTGCTGCCTCCTGGGGCCGCCAGGCCGAACCAGGCTGTGGCACCTGAGGCTAGCCCTCCTCAGGGAACTATGCACAGTCTGGGTCTTCTCCTCTGCTCCAACTCCTGGACGGGCCTAAAGGCACCCGGGAGCCACAGAAGGTGCTCTACCTCCAGTGGGGCTAAGGCTTGGCCCTGCCTGGTTTTGAAAGCCCCCTGTGGCATACTCGTGGCTGGGGAGGGAGAGCCAGTCCCACCTGCAGGGCTGGGCCTCCCCTCGAGCTCTCCCCGCCCACCGTCTGCACTGTGTTCTGTGAGGCGTGGGGAGGCCTCCAGGGGGTCAGAGACCACAGCCCAGTAGCCTGGGACAAGCCGCCCAGTCCCTCTGGTCTCTGTCCTGTTGTCTAAGGGCCAAGGGGCAGTAGCCCCTCCTCCAGGGGCCCTGAGCACAGAGGCATCAGATCAGAGTTGCCATCTTCAACTTGATATGCCCCCCACGTCCCAGCAGCTCTGTGGGCCCAGGCTACTGGCATCCACATGACTCCCAGGGCCTGAGTCCACACTGCCTGAGGACAGGAGCCTCAAAACTGAAATGCACGTGCTTCGGACCAGCCATCCGTGCCTGACAATGTCCTATGGAAACACCCACACGTGTGCAGATCGCTGCAATGAAAGGGTCCGTCATGGGGTTGGGTAATTCCAGCTGGGACCGCCTAGGAGCACCATGCAGCTGTGGGAACAAGGCTGCTGTCCACACAGACATGAAAGGATCCCCGTGGAATGAGGTTAGAAAAGGAAGGGCAAGAGTGGACGTATAAGATGCCCCATGCTGTGTGAAAACTGCCATGAGAGAGAGAGACGGAGGAAGGGGGAGAAAGTGGGAGACAGAGACCAACATCTGCACTGCCTGTGCCTGCCACTCTCCCCTCGGGGCCAGAGGGTGGCCTCTGGGGAGGGGCTGAGGCGAGAGGGGATGCCAGGCCTGGGCTGCAGCAGACTTGGGTGGTCATGGAGGACATCCATGCCATCAATGGCAGGCTGGGGTGCCCTCCCCGGGCCAGCACCAAGCATGCATGGTTGGTGATGTGGAACTTACGCAGAGCGTGGCGGCTGGGCAGGCGGCTGTGCAGGGGCTGGGCATGGATATACAGGGCTCGGTAGAACTCCTGGCAGTCCCGCTCACCGCTCCGCTGCAGGTGGCTCAGGAGGTCACAGAGCCGCACACGCAAGGATGCCTTGGGGTTCCGGAACTGAGGGTACAAGGGGGTGCCAGGGAAGATCAGGCCAGGGGGGCTGGCTGTGGGTCAGGGCAGGGCACCAAGGTCAGGCCCCCAGCCTCAGCTTCTCTGTTGGGTGTCAGGACACCTGCTGGATGGCAGCTCCTGTGACAACCTGCCCCTTACCCACACCACATAGTGCCTGGCATTGCCTCTGTCACAGGCATCACTGCTACTCCTCATACTCCCTGTGGGGTGGGAGGTTGGGAAACAGGCTGGGAGCGGTCACAAAGAAAGCACAGGGCTGGCCGGGTGTGGTGGCTCATGCCTGTAACCCCAGCACTTTGGGAGGCTGAGGCAGGCAGATCACGAGGTCAGGAGATCGAGACCATCCTGGCTAATACGGTGAAACCCCCGACTCTACTAAAAATACAAAAAACTTAGCCGGGTGTGGTGGTGGGCACCTGTAGTCTCAGCTACTCGGGAGGCTGAGGCAGGAGAATGGTGTGAACCCGGGAGGCGGAGCTTGCAGTGAGCTAAGATCGTGCCACTGCACTCCAGCATGGGCGACAGAGCAAGACTCCATCTCGAAAAAAAGAAAGCACAGGGCTGGTGACATCATTCCAAGTGTTGGGACATAGTGTGGCTTCCTGTGTGACCTTAGCCAGCTACTCCACCCCTCAGAGACTTGGTTTCTTCATTTGTAAAAAAGGGATAATGAACCCTCATGGTAGGCTGTGACAGGGAATTAATGAAGTGATGGTATAAGTGCTAACTTCTGTTATTTTTCAGTCTACAGAATGTGATTCAAGTTTTAAAAAAGTAAGTTGAAGCCAGGCGCAATGGCTCATGCCTATAATCCCAGCACTTTGGGAGGCTGAGGCAGGCGGATCAGGAGTTCCAGGTCAGAAGTTTGACACCAGCCTGGCCAACATGGTGAAACCCCATCTCTACTAAAAGTACAAAAAATTGACTGGGCATGATGGTGCATGTTTAATCCCAGCTTCTTGGGAGGCTGAGGCCAGAGGATTGCTTGAAACTGGGAGGCAGAGGTTGCACTGAGCCGAGATCATGCCACTGCACTCCAGCCTGGGCGACAGAGACTCCATCTCAAAGAAAAAAAAAAAAAGACAAAAGTATTGGCTCTTTTGATGTGTATGACAGAGAAATGTGTGGTTCTCAAGGTCAGTGGACAGGCCACTGGGCCTTGACCTCCAGGACCTGGAGTCTGTGGCCTGGTGCTGCCACCTGGTGGCAGCATATCATTCTACACGGCCACAGGGAACTGGAGTTAAACCATGGCAGTGTGAAAATGGCAGGCAGATGGGTGGCAGGAGCTATGGTGTCTGTGAGGAAGGAATAAGTGCTTTTTCTTGTATAAACGTCTGAAACTTTCTAAACTTTTTAAAAGTGAACATGCATTAGACTTCAATTGCAATAATAAGAGATTTGGATTTGAGCTCCTAACTTTTAAAATTACTGTACCACCTTCAAAACGGAAGAAGCACCTGAGCCAGTAGCAGGGCCCGTGTTGACTCCTGTTGTGTTGTGGGCCAACCTCATTGTTCCAGGAGATGCCCCAACCCTCAGGATAGCCCTGCACGTGGCACCTGTCAAGGAACAGGTGGCTCAGTGGGGGCGCCAGAGCCACAGATGTGGGTAGGGTCGGCAGGGTGTGGCTAACTCTCTCATCCAATGTCCCCTCAGGGCCACCTGGCACTGGGGTGATGGAGCAGAACAGACCTCCCAAGACAGAGCCCAGGAATTGCATCTTAAATGCCATCTCCAGCAGAGCCACCCTGGTGTGCCCAGCTCTGAAGCTCTGAGAGGCCAGGGCCATGTGACAGAGTGACAGCCACTGGCCCTGGGCACTTTCCCAAATAATAGGATGAATTCAAGATGTGGCCTGACACTCCTGAAATGAGTGGCCCTGGGCAAGTGGCTGCCTCTTGAGCCTTCGGACCACCTCTGTGAGATGGGGTGATGAGCGTGGCTGCCCACAGGGCTGCAGGGCCATCTGGCGACAAGGGCTCTCGGGCAGGCGTTTACCCGGCTCAGCTCAGTCAGTCCTCACCACACCTGCCAGGCAGGGGCTCTCGGTGTCCACTCCACACATGGGGGAGGCTGGGGTTCTGAGGGGACCAGGCCGCTCAGCACTGCTGAGAGGGGCAGACTGGGGCACGGCTGTGGGGTGGGTCAGCATCTGCCTTCCTAGAAGCTCGGCTGCCTACCTGTGACATGCTGGGCTTTCCAGCCTCGTACAGTAATATAGAAATTAGAGAAAAGGAAGCAATTGTTTGCCCGCTTTGAACCTTCGGAAGATGCAGAGTGCAAAGCCCTGTGGCACTGGGGTGGGCCAGGCCCATCATCTGTTCCCCATCTCACTTTGGCTCTCCCTCTGCCTCCTCCCTCCTCACCCCTCCCTCCTGCCCTCTTTCTCGCCTCCCTCCATATCTTATACTGTCGTGTGCTTCATGTATTGTCACGTTATCTCCTGTAACCTCCCAGCAACTCGGGAAGGGGACAGCAGACCCAATGACATATGAAGAAACCGAGGCACAGAGAGCTGATGTTCCGAGCCTGTTTGGGCTCACCCCAAAGGGCCAGTTTGTAGCTCAGGCAGCCTTAGTAGCCAGGTCCAGATGTGTCACCTCTGAATCCTGACATACCTAGTGTGTCATCCCATGAGAGAATGACCCAGGGCTGGTCACCAGCTTCTCCCAGCCCAGAAAGGAAGGGAAACTGAGCAGTGTCTCGGGCACCCCCCTCACCTCCTCAGCACCTTTTCCGCCTCCTTGTTGGTAAGGATCTGTGGGTAGTAACGGTTCAGCTGGAGGATGATCCTGTCCACCTGCTGCTCACTCAAGCGCCCGTGGCCTGTCAGGAAAGGTGTGTCCTGCACCAGGCGGTCACAATAGGTCTGATCTAAAACAGATAGCACAGGGTCATGAGCCAGCACAGCCCAAGGGGACCAGAGACGACAGCCTCGTACTGACACTGACCACAGGAAGGCATCACCCCCAAGGTGGGTGCCCACCAGGAGGGTGAACCTGCAGAATCACAGCCATCCCAGCCTGTGTGGTGCGCGTTGCCCAGCTGAGAGCTGCCCCTGGCCTGCCAACCTGCCTCTCCAGAAGATGGAAGTGAGGGGTTGTGGTGGAAACCCACTTTCACAGAGCTTATCACAGAAAACAAACTCAGAGGGGCAAAGAATCTACTTTTCATGGGCCACCTGCAGGGCCATCAGGAAATAGCTCAGTTCTGGGGAAGGTACAGGTGGCACAGGTGGCTCAGAATGCCCAGGGCCAGGCACGGTGGCTCAGACCAGTTGTGATGGCTCACACCCGTAATACCAACATTTTGGGAGGCTGAGGTGGGTGGATCACTTGAGCTCAGGAGTTCGAGATCAAGAATGCCCAGATGTGCGCTCTGCAGATCTTCACAGTGGCACAGATACAGGGACACAGGGCTCAGAGTGGCCTGTGCTGGGATCACCATGGGACACAGTGTGTCTGCAAGGCCTTAAGAAGCTTCTACCAACAGTAAACCAGTGAGTTCTCCCAGAGGGCTAGAAATGCTTTTCATTTGCCTTTTTTTTTTCCAGAATCACCATTAAAATATCATTGTACCACCTTTTCCATTAAGAATGTTTCTTAGAATGGCAGATGTTTAAGGCTGAGCGGTGGAGTGATGACGGAAGGGCATGGAGAGGATGGGGCACAGGACCCCCACAGGGACTGAACAAGTGCATCACCTTACATACTAGTGGCAGCTTGTCCTGTTTCCCCATATACACAAAGAAAATATTTATAGAATATAACACAAAAGAAACTGAGAAGGGACTCTAAATGTGTTACTATAAAATATCAACAAAACACAAAAGAAGGCAGTAATAGAATAAATGAGGGTCAGAAAAGCTACAAGACATACAGGAAACAAATAGCAAAATGGCAGTAGTAATACATTCCTTATCAGCAATTACTTCAAATGCAAATAGGTTAAACTTTGTGTTTTTTTTTTTTTTTTTTTTTTTTGAGATAGAGTCTTGCTCTGTCGCCCAAGCTGGAGTGCCGTGGCCCAATCTCGGCTCACTGCAACCTCCGCCTCCTGGGTTCAAGCAATTCTTCCTGGGATTACAGGCATGTGCCACAACACCCAGCTGGTGTTTGTTTTTTTTGTTTGTTTGTTTGTTTTTTAGTAGAGATAGGGTTTCACCATGTTGGCCAGGCTGGTGTCAAACTCCTGACCTCAGGTGATCTGCCTACCTCAGCCTCCCAAAGTGCTGGGAATACAGGTGTAAGCCACTGCACCCAGCCAAATTTTCCTATCAAAAGGCATAGATTGGCAGAGTGGATTTTTAAAATATGATACAACTAAGTGCTGTCTACAAAAGACTCACTTTAGATCTAAAGACACAAAGAAGTTGAAAATGAAAGGATGTAAAAAAAATCCCATACAAATAGTAAACAAAAGAGAGATGAGGTAACTATACTAATATCAGACAAAATAGACTATAAGTCAAAAACTATTACAAGAGATTAAAAAGTACATTATGTATTAATAAAAGGATAAATTCATCAATAATATATAACAGTTATAAACATATATGCACCAAATATCAGAGCTTCAAAATATATGAAGCAAACACTGGCAGAATTGAAGGGAGAAATAGATATCTCTATAATAATATTTGGAGACTTCAAAACACCACTTTCAGTAAGAGACAGAACCACTAGACAGAAGATAAATGAGGAAACAGGACTTCAACAACACCGTAAGCCAATTATACCTGGCAGACATACACAGAACACTCCATCCCACAATAAACAAGAGATATTTTTATCAAGTGCACATGAAACATTCCCCAAGATAGGCCACAAAACAAGTTTGTAGCCACAAAATAAGCTTTAATATATTCAAAAAGGTTGAAATCATATAAAAAATATTTTCTGATCACATAGAATGAAACCAGAAATCAATAATAGAAAACTAAAAAAACTCACAAATATGTGAAAATTAAACAGCCAATGGGGCCAGGCATGGTGGCTCACACCTGTAATCACAGCACTTTGGGAAGCTGAGGCAGGCAGATCACTTGAGGCCAGAAGTTTGAGACCAGCCTGGCCAACATGGCAAAACCCCATCTCTACTAAAAATACAAAACTTAGCCGGGCATGTTGGCGCACGCTTGTAATCCCAGCTACCTGGGAGGCTGAGGCACGAGAATTCCTTGAACCTGGGAGGTGGAGGTTGTAGTGAGCTGAATTTGTGCCACTGCACTCCAGCCTGGGTGACAGAGCAAGACTCTGTCTCAAACAAACAAACAAAAAACCAATGGGTCAAAAGAGAAATCATGAGGTAAATTAGGAGGTAACATGAGAAAGGCAGAAACACACACACACACACACATGCACACACACACACACACACACCCTACACCACGCTAAAACCTAAGGGATGCAGCAAAAACAATGCTGAGAGGGAAAATTATAGTTGCAAATGCATATATTTAAAAAATCTTAAATCAGTAACCTAACATTACACCTTAAGGAATGAGAAAAGGAAAAAGTAAAGACCAGAGAGCTTGAAGAGCAAACTAAACCCAAAGCTCACAGAAGGAAGGATATAACCAAGATTAGAGTGAAGACAAATGAAATAGAGAATCGAAAAACAGTGGAGAAAAATCAAGAAAACCAAAGTTGATTCTTTGATAACATCAATAAAACTGACAAAACTAGCTAGACTGACAAAGAAAAACAAGAGAAGACTCAAATTACTAGTATCAGGAATAAAAGTGAGGACATTACCATGAACTTTACAGAAATAAAAAGGAATATAAGAGAATACTATGAACATTTGTATACCAACAAATTGGATAACGTAAATAAAATGAAAACATTCCTAAAAACACAATCTACCAAAACGGAACTGTGAAGAAATAGAAAATCTGACCAATAACTAGTAAGATTAAATCAGTAATCAAAAATGTCCCAAGAAAGAAAAGCTCAGGACCAGATAGCTTTGCTGGTTAATTCTACCATACATTTAAAGAAGAACTAATATAGCTTTGCTGGTTAATTCTACCATACATTTAAAGAAGAACTAATACCAATCCTTCTCAAACTTACAAAAAAAACTGAAGACGAGAGAACACTTCATAACTAATTCTATGAGGTCAGCTTTACCTTGATACCAAAATCAGACAAAGTCACTTCAAGAAAAGAAAACCACTTTGGGAGACAGAGGCAGAAGAGTCACTTGATGCCAGGAATTCAAGACCACACTTAGGCAATACAGCAAGACCTTGTCTCTGTGAAAAAAGAAAAATGGAAAAGAACACTACAGACCAATACTCCTTATGAATATTGATGGAAAAATCAATAAAATCCAGCAAATCAAATTCAGCAGCATATTAAAAGAAGTATACATTGATTTATTCCTGGAATACAAGGATGGCTTAACATGTACAAATCAAAACATCAATCAATGAAATATACCACATTAATAGAATGAAGGAAAAAATACATGGCCATTTCAGTTGACATAGAAAAAGCATTTGATAAATGTCATCATTCTTTCTTGATATAAATATTCAATTAATTAGGTCTAGAAGATGCTATGGTTTGAATGTGTCAACAAGCATGTATTGGAAACCTAATCCTCAAAGTAACAGTACTGAGAGATAGAACCTAATGGGAGGTATGTAGGTCATGAGGGCTCTACTGTCATGAAGGGATTAATGCCAATTATAAAAGGGCTTGAAGTTTCAAATTTGTTTTCTTCCTCTCTTGCTCCCTCTCATTCTCTCTAGCCCTCTCATTCTCTCTAGCCCTTCTGCCTTCCACCATGGGATAACACAGCAAGAAGACCCTCACCAGATGCTGGCTCCCTGATCTTGGACTTCCAAAACTCTAGAAGCATGAGCCTATAAATTTCTGCTCATTATAAATTCCCCAGTTTCAAGTGTTCTGTTATAGCAGCACAAAATGGACTAATACAGAAGGAAATTTCATCAACATGATAAAGGCCATAGAGTTGGCACTCTATCTCTGCAGTTTCCATATCCAGGGATTAAATCAACAGCAGATATAAAATATTTGGGGAAAAGCAATACAAAATAATAATACAACCAAAAAAATACAAGTTTTAAAAATACAGTACAACAACGATTTACATAGCATTTACATTGTGTTAGGTATTATAAGTAACCTAGAGATAATTTAAAATATATGGAAGGATGTGTATAGGTGCAAATATTATAGCACTTTATATAAGGGATTTGAACATCCTCAGATTATTTTGAGGGGATTCCTGGAACCATCCCACCTCATATATTGAAGGACATTTTTATATGAAAAGCCCACAGCTAACATCATACCTTAACGGTGAAAGACCGAAAGCTTCTTAAGATCAGGAACAAGATAAAGGTGTCTGCTCTTACCACTTCTATTCAACATAGTACTAGCAGTCCTAACCAGAGCAATTAGGCAAAAAAAGGAAAAGGGAATAAAAGGCATCCAAATTGTAAAGGAAGAAGTAAAATTTTCTCTGTTCACAGATGACATGATTTTATATATAGAAAACCCTAAAATCTTTTTCTTTAAAGTTAGAGCTAATTAAAAGCATGCAGCAAGGTTGCAAGATATAAAATCAACATACAAAAATATTTCATCTCTACATACTAACAATGAACAATCCAAAAATTAAGAAAACGACTCAATTTATAATAGCATTGAAAAGAATAAAATACTTAGGAAAAAATTTAATCAAGAAGGCAAAAATCTTGTACACTGAAAGCCACAAAACATTGCTGCAAGCACTACCCACAGCAATCTACAGATTCGATGCAATCCCTATCAAAATCTTAAGTGTTTTTTGCAGAAATAGAAAAACCCACCCCAAAACTCATATAGAATTTCAAGATACCTGTATAGCCAACAACAAAAATCTTAAAAAAAAAAAAAAAAAAAAAACAGGGTTGGAGGACTCATATTTCCTGCTTTCCAAACTTAGTGTAAAAATATACAATAATGAAAACAATGTGGTACTATCATAAAGACAGACATATGGGTCACTGGCATAGAATAAGAGAGTCTAGAATTAAACCCTATTTTTAATTAAAAGAGTGGAAAAAAAGAAAGTGAAAAAACAGTTCACATAAATGGAAGAAATATTTGCAACGCATATGTCTCATAAGGGATTAGTATCCATACTCCATAAAGAACTCCTACAACTGAACAGCAAAAGACACAGAGAACCCAATTCAAAAATAGGCAAAGAGCTTGAATAGACATTTCTCTAAAGAAAATATACAACTAGCCATCAAGCACACAAAAAAATGCTCATCAGGCCAGGTGCAGTGGCTCACACCTGTAATCCCAGCACTTTGGGAGGCTAAGGGGGGCAGATGACCTGAGGTCACCTAAGGTCAGGAGTTCGAGACCAGCCTGGCCAACATGGAGAAACCCTGTCTCTACTAAAAATACAAAAATTAGTCGGGCATGGTGGTGCGTGCCTGTAATCCCAACTACTTGGGAGGCTGAGGCAGGAGAATCGCTTGAACCCAGGAGGTGGAAGTTGCAGTTAGCCGAGATGGCACCACTGCACTCCAGTCTGGGAAACAGAGCGAGACTTGGTCTCAAATTAAAAAAAAAAAAAAAATGCTCATCATTAGTCATTAAGGAAATTCAAATAAAAACCACAATGAGATATCATTTCGTACTCATTAGGATAGCTATATATTAATATAACAAATGTTGGTGAGGCTATGGAGAAATTCAAACTCTTTGGCATTAGTGGTGAAAATGTAAAATAGTGCAGCCACTGTGGAAAAAAACAGTATGGCAGGTCCTCAAAAATCTAAACATAGAATTATCCTGTGATGGCTGGCACGGTGGCTCACACCTGTAATCCCAGCACTTTGGGAGGCAGAGGCAGGCAGATCATGCAGTCAGGAGATCGAGACCATCCTGGCTAACATGGTGAAACCCGGTCTCTACTAAAAATACAAAAATTAGCCGGGCGTGATGGCGGGCACCTGTAATCCCAGCTACTTGGGAGGCTGAGGCAGGAGAATCGCTTCAACCCGGGCGGTAGAGGTTGCAGTGAGCCAAGATCATGCCACTGCACTCCAGCCTGGGCGACAGTGAGACTCCGTCTCAAAAAAAAAAAAAAAATTACCGTGTGATCCAGAAATTCTACTTCTAGGTATGTACCCTAGAAAACAAAAAGCAGGAACTCAGTCGGGGGTGGTGGCTCACACCTGTCATCCCAGCACTTTGGGAGGCTGAGGTGGGCAGATCGCTTGGGGTCAGAAGCTCAAGACCAGCATGGCCAACATGGCGAAGCCCCGTCTCTACTAAAAATACAAAAAGCTAGCCAGGCGTGGTGGCACTCGCCTGTAGTGCCAGCTATTCAGGGGGCTGAGGCACGAGAATCACTTGAACCCAGGAGGCGGAGGTTGCACTAAGCCAAGATCACACCACTGTACTCCAGCCTGGGCAACAAAATGAGACTCTGTCTCAAATAAATAAATAAATAAATAAATGCAGGAACTCAAATGGATACTTGCACACTGGTTTTCATAGCAGCACTATTCAAAATAGCCAAAAGATGGAAATAGTGCAAATGTTCACCAAAAGACGAATGAATTATCAAAATGTGGTATATACCTATGTACAATGGAATATTACTCAGCCCTAAAAAGGAAGGAAATTATGATACGTGGATGTTACAACATGGACGAACCTTGATAACATTATGCTAAGTGCAATAAACAAGGCACAAACGGACAAATATTATATGATTCCAATTATATGAAGTACTTAGAGGGGTCAAATTCATAGAGACAGAAAATAGAACAGAGATTACCAGGAGGTGTGGGCAGAAGGAGAAAGGGGAGTTATTGTTTAATGGGTACAAAATTTCTGTTTGGGATGATAAAGAAGTTCTGGAAATGGCCAGTGGTGATGACTACACAACACTGTGAGTGTATTTAGTATCACTGAAGTGTACACTGAAAAATGGGTAAGAAGGTAAATGTTATGTTTCCATATATTTTCTCACAAAAAAATGTAAATGGATAAATAAACTCTGGTTTATCCATACAACGAATATTATTCAGTGCTAAAAAGAAATGAAGGCTGGGCGCGGTGGCTCACGCCTGTCATCCCAGCACTTTGGGAGGCCAAGGCAGGTGAATCGTTTAACCTGGGAGGCGGAGGTTGCAGTGAGCCAAGAGTGCGCCACTGCAATCCAGCCCAGGCAACAGTGAGACTCTGTCTCAAAGAAAAAACCAAAAACAAAAACAGTGTCATCATGTTGAACACAGTGGGGCCCCCTCTTGGGTTTCCTCCTTGAGGCACAGACTCAACAGACTGTTTTACTTTGTCATGTCTCTTTCCAGTTGCCACTTCCTCCTGGCTGGTCTTTCTGCACCCCAGAATGTGGACCCACCCCAAAAGCAGCCATGCTCCGTGGGGCCCTGTGCAGACCCTACAGACTGAGGCCCAGGTGAGAACAGCCCATCTCAGTACGCTCGCCCTGTGTGGGGCTGGGGACCACGGTGATGGGCAGATCCATCCTCCAGGGGCTCACAGTGTAGGGGTGCGGGCTGGCATTCACCAAACAAACCCACAAATGTATCCTTAACCCCAGAGATACCTGCCCTCCAGAGAACAATAGGGGGGCCATCCTGGTTCACAGGGCCCCTGATGATGCCCACATTGAGGCCATCAGCCACTCCATCATCTGGCTGAGGCCACTCACCGTGGGCCGCGCAGGGAGGCATATGGCTGGGGGCTGGAAAGGCTGGCTCAGCCCTCACCTGCACTGAGTCCCACAGCAGCCTATGCGGACTTGCCAGCAGCCCCATCATGGTGAGGAAGCTGAGCACAGGGACGTCAAGTGACCTGCCAAGGCCACATGGACAGGCCCAGCTGGGCAGTCTGGGTCCAGCGCCTGCAGCCCTCTCGTTAAAGAACTAAGATGAATTAGCCAAAATTCACAGAGCAATCCCATATGTCTGGCACTCTGTGAGCCCTACGTCACCTACAACCTTCATCCTTCCAACAGCTCTGCAACATAAGGACAACCACCAGCCCCATTTTCAGGTAGGGAAACTAAGGCACAGTGAGAAGATAAGGTACCTGCCCAAGACTGCAACCAGATATGAAGTAACAGATCAAGATCCAGGCCCAGGCACAGGACCACAGGTCTTGTTGAGGACCACCTCTTGATATTCAGATGTTCTGCCCCTCTAATTAACATGGAAATTCACTGTAATCAGCTACAGCAGTCTACTCCCTGCCAGTCCAAAAGCACGCCCAAGGCTGTCCTCTCCAGCATTGCCCACTTGGCTGAGCACCCAGTAGGTGCTCACTAAAGAGTTCTGCAGGCCAGACGCGGTGGCTCACGCCTATAATCCCAGCACTTTGGGAGGCCGAGGCAGATGGATCATGAGGTCAGGAGTTCAAGACCAGCCTGGGCAATATGGTGAAACCCTATCTCTACTAAAAATACAAAAAAAATTAGCTGGTCGTGCTGGCACACGCCTGTATTCCCAGCTACTCAGAAGGCTGAGCCAGCTACTCAGGAGGCTAAGGCAGAAGAATTCCTTGAACCCGGGAGGCAGAGGTTGCAGTGAGCCAAGATTGCACCACTGCACTCCAGCCTGGGTGACAGAATGAGACTCTGTCTCAAAAAAAAAAAAAAAAAAAAAAAGAGTTCTGCAATGTATGGTCCAAGACCCAGGGGCAAGGGCTGTAGGTGGACCGTGGCCAGCATCCTGTAGCGGCTTCCTCCTGCCCTGCAAGCCGCTAACCAGGCGGAGCCTCCGCTGCTGCAGAGCCATGAGTCACCGTGAGCCGTGAGTCAGCTGGCACAGGCCGCACGGTCCGGAGGCTGAAGCCGGGCTCTGCGGCTTGGGGGTCCTGTGCTTCCTGTGGTTGCGAGTTGTGCACACAAACAGGCAGCACTTGGAAGCCAGAAAAGGCACAAGAAGGGAAACCATCTCAGTGCCAGCTCCCGATAAACAAGTCCCCGAACTGTTTTTACAGGACAAAGGAAGATGGCTCGCTCTGGCACAGACCCGGCAAGCCTTCACCACGCCCTACATCCCCTTCCTTCTTGCCAGGCTGGCACCAGGACTATGGACCCCCATTCAAACACCCCAATATGAACCTTCTTATCAGCCCAGACTGATGCCCTCAGCCTGGCATTCAAGGCCCCGTGGGAGCTGGCCCCACCCACTCTCACCGGGCCCTCTAGGCCCACAAGACATCTCAGCCCAGGCTGAGAATACCTGTTCCTTGGTTTCCACCTGGTTAATTCATGTTCACCTTGCTGTCCTACGTGCAAAAGGCCTTCCTGAGTTCCTGTCATCCCCAACCAACTGGAGTCCAGACACTTGGGCATCAACCTCCTCTCCCGAATTTCTTCCAGGAAACCCCTTCTCTCAGTGCTCAGCCCAACTAAAACTGCTCACTCCCCGGCACAGCCCAGGGGGTAACTTGTCAAGCACCTGCCCCACGCAGACACCTCCTCAGCGTTCTGCAGGCACTGGCTCACATGCGCTGCTCACAGCGAGGGCTGGCGCAAGGCAGGACCCCAGTTGGTGCACGGAGGCAGTGAGCCTGGGACTATGGGTCTGCAGCCTCGCAGGGCTGTCCATATGACCCTCCCAGAGCTGTGCTCCATGGGCCTTGGTTCCCCATCCCAAAAACTAAGGGTTGTGAGGGAATGTCTCCAGGCCCAGTGAGTAGACATAGCAGGTAGGAAGCATACACTGGACAAGGTGAGGCCTACAGTCAGAGCCTTCAGGGACCCCTGCCTGATGTGGTTTCCCAGCTCCAGGGTCCCCTTATGCAAGGAAGCTTCCCTGACAGGCAGCAAGGGACAAAGTCCCTTTGTGCAGGAAGGCTCCTTAATGGACAGCAAGGCCTCAGGCTCTGCCAACACCCAGTCCCTGGGACAGGGCTCCCTGGAGACCAACACAGCTCTGAGTTGTGTCCCACACATTCTGATGAACTCACTAAGGGAATTACGGAATCCCAGCCTGGGCAGGGCACAATTTAAGACTTTGTTTCCCCATCTGTACACAGACGAGATATTCCAGGTGTCCCCATCTGATCATTTTCAAACAGGAATCACCCAACACAGGGTCCAATGCACAGTAAGTGCTCAGAAATGAGAGCCACAAATAAGAAGAGTTAGAAGGGAGGACAAAGGGGAGCAGGTGGCAGCTGGGGTCTCTTGTGGCCTAGGCTGGAAGTCTCTTCTGGCCTGGTGTCCTGGAACTCATCAGTTTCCAGCCCATGAGATCCTATTTGTGGGCAGGACCTAGGCTGAGACTCAAGAGAGCGAGCACCGAGAGAGGACTAGGGACTTCTGGGGCTACCCTGAGTCCCTGAGCCAATTCTGCATGAAGTGTAGCTTCTGGGAACCCCCATACTCCCTGGCCGGGCTGCCATGGGGTCCTTTACCAGCCCATCACCCTCATGGGGCTTCTCCAACAGGGGAAGGTCCACAGGGCAGAGTCACCCTGTTTGGGATCAGGAGGATGGTGGGCAGGTCCCCAGACCAGAGAGGCCCTGGGGAGGAAGGCTGGGCTGGGGCCACTAGCGTGGAGCACAACAACCTTGGGGGGTCCAGTCGCTGTCCCCGATTCCCTTAGAACTAAACAGGGGCAAGAGCGTCGTGGACCACCGAAGGAGTCTGGGAGACTCCAAGAGTCCCACAGGAATCACATGCCGCCGAGGAACGCATCGCCTGTCCCGCGACCTCGTTGGGGTGGTTGCAAGGATGGAGCGTTGTTTCCGTGGCCAGAATCACAGCAGGACCGCTGTGAATTCTCTCCGGTGTCATTTCTACCACCTCCTACTCTTTCAGACCAAATTCCCCACCACGGGACACACACACATTGGCAGTGGCTGAGCCCAGACCGCGGCTGTGCAGCCCCACCCTGGAGCTGCCTTGTAGCCCCCGCCCTCTTCGGGCGCCGCACCTGGCCACCACCCATCATGCCCGGCACCGCCTCGGCTGGCACGGCCCCGCCGGGTAGAAGCCCCGGGACACCCACCACTTCGCGGGGGTGCACTCGCGCACCACCGACAGCTGACGGGCCAAGGTCACTCGGCCCCCGCTGCCCAGGCGCGGCCTGCAGGCGACTCGCAAGGCAGCCGGACCCCCAGGCCGGGCCACCCATCCAGGGCGCCCGCATCCCTGCCGCCCAGCCGACCCCGTGCCCACCTGTCATGGCGACGGACACAGCGCCGCCCGCAGTCCCCAGCGGTCTGCCCCGCCGCGCGTCCGCCCCTCGGTCAGCCGCCCGGTCCACCAGCTCCAGCGAACGCCGCCCGCGGGCCGTGCTCGCCCGCCCCTTTTGGCTAGGCCAGCCCCCGGGCTTTGGCTGTGTAGCCTCGGGGACTCTAAACCCCGCCCTTTGACGAGCCCCGCCCCCTACCGTTAGGCCCCGCCCCTTCCGCGCCCGCTACGGCTCCCCCAGGGCTCTAAACTCCGCCCCTCTCACTCGAGTCCCGCCCCTTGCCGTCCTGGGATAGGTCGCTGCGAGGATCCTGGAGCCTTGCCCCTCACTCGAGCCCCGCCCCCTCCGGCGTCGGCTTCCGCGCCTCCCGGAGTTCTGAGCCCCGCCCTGCACCTGAACCCCGCCCCCTCCGACGACGGCTTCCGAGCCTCAAGGAACTCCCCACCGGGCCCCGCCCCTCACTCGGGCCCTGCCTCCTCCGGCGTCGGCTTCCGAGCCTCCGGGAGCCCTGGGCCCCGCCCCTTACTCGAGCCCCGCCCCCCTACGTCGTCGGCCTCCGCGCCTGCAGGGGCCCTGAGCCCCGCCCCTTCCTGCTCTACCATGCCACTGCGGGCGTGGGCGGGCGCCACCGGACTCCCGCCCCTCCCAGCGTCAGTTAAGACGCCGCGAGGGGCCCAGAGTCCCTCCCCTCGCTGGGCCCCGGTCCCGCCGGCGTCTATAACGCCGTCGCAGCGGCCTTTAACCCCGCCTCTCACTCAAGCCCTGCCCGCGTCCAAGTCCCGCCCTCAAGGCGGCCTCAGCTACGACCGCCGCGCTCCTCCCTGGAGGCGCCCGCTCCTGCCCGGAGCCCCGCCCGTCTTGGGCCCGCCCTTCCGGGCCCTGCCGCGTTGAGTGGCGGAGTCGGGATCCAGGTGGCCCGCCGGCCGGCTCAGTCCACCGCCCCGCTCCCGACCTCGCGCCCCACCCCTTGGATGAGAAAACTGAAACTGAGAGGGGACGTGACTGATCCAAGGTCATACAGAAAGTCAGGCCCTGGGGAGTACAGGGCCAGGCCTGGGGCAAAAGGCCGGTGGGCGTCCAGTACGCCACAGGGACCAGCCAAAGGAGGCAGTGCCCAGTGATGCTTTCCCAAATCCAGGGGAGAAGGACTCAACGGTGTGACCTCGCTCGGCGGGGTGGGGGGGGGAACACCTTCTTGGGGGACCCCAGTCCCCCACCTTCAAAAGAAGACACTAGCTTGACAGTGTGACCCGAACTAGAGAGGTCACTTAACCTGCCTGAGCCTCAGTTTCCTGGACTGTGAAATGAGTGACCTTGGGCCAACTCCACTTCCCTCCCGCTTTCCCTCCTGCTTTCCCTCTCGTAGGCCTGGCCTTTCCAGCTCCGGAGCCCGCCACAAGAAGCTCCTAGCCCCACATGATGTGAATGCATTGGGCCCCAGCCAGGAAGTGGAGACCCGTGAAGGAAGGAATAGCAGCACTCTCCCAGCCAGCAGCAGCAGTTTCCCTTCCTCTTTCCTTCCCTGCCTGTGTGGGCCGTTCCCCCATAGCAGCTCTAATTTGAGATGCCAGAGCCTGACCCGGAATGGGGGCCCAACTCAGTGTCCCCTTCTCGGACAGCACAGTGGTCCTTGCAGTCCATGCGCCATCTGTCTCTTTGCCTCAGTTCTCCCCTGTGCCATGACCTCCCATCAGGGCCGGCATAGGGGGCATCAGGAGAATGGGTGCAGTTGTCACCTGGAAACCTCAAAATTCTTGGGGCCCAGTCATGGTCACTATACAGCAGCCACCCCTGTCCCCAAACACTGAAGGTGAACCCCGTCCATGCTCCCCAGGAGGCCAGGCTGCCATCAGACCCAGCCTGCCCCAGGCCCATGTACAGGGCCGTCCCAGGCCAGGAGGGTAGTGGACCAGCCTGTGGGTCCCTGCAGGCCTCTCATCTGCTTGTGTGCCTGGGTGAGTCCAGGCTGGCTCTGGGCTCCAGGTGCTCCCCTGGAGGACCCAGAAAGGGCTTCCCCAGAGGGCCTCTTTTGCCCCAGTGGGATGCAGCCTGACCCCAATTCTTCTGCATCCATCACACTGTTATGACGTCTAGTACTTACTTCTCTGGGTTTATTTTGCACACACTCCTGCCCCTGAGTGATGTCAGAGCCATAAGGGTGGCGACGGAGTGGAAGGGGGACACAGTGGGGACTGCAGGGGCTCCAGGCACTGCCCACCTTCAGGGAACCTTGACCCCAGCCCCTTTTAGGAAAGGTAGCATCCCACCTTCACATCCACTCCTGCACCCTCAGGACTGCCCCTGGCCATGTGATGAACAGGGAAACTGAGGTTTGGAGCATGAAGCCCCTTGCCCAAAGTCTAGCAGCCAGATGTGGCCTCCCAAGTACAGGTCGCTGTTCCTCAGCCACCTGAGGGTTTGAAAAGGATTTACTTAAAGGAACCCAAGCCTGCATGCAGGGACTGAAAGCCCTGTGCCCTCTGGGATGTGCCCTCCAACCCTATGAGATGGAAGGCCACGGCAGAAAGCAGGACAGCTGCTGGTGCAGCCAGGGGTGTACAGCCTGGATGCCCACCACGGGGGCTGCAAGCAGGCACGGGCACCCCATGGTCAAAGGGCAGATCCTGGGCATTCCCCCTCCCCCAGGCATAGCACATGCATCCTCCCTCCGGGCTAGCTCTTGCCAGCTGTGGCTGCCTGGACCCCAAATGGAAAGTGAGTTCTTGGGAAGGTGGAGGGGCCCCTTAGAAGGAGTGAAGTGAGGTGTGACAGGAAGCCCCGCCCTTGGACACTGTCAAAGAAAAAACAGAGCTGGACTGTGGTTACAGATGTAGAAACAGATTTTTATTCGGGACTCTTGTGATAGGGGAAGAGAGACATCAGCAGAGAACTGGGCTCAATTCCAAATACAGCAAGGACACTTGGGACAGGAGGGGGCTTTGAGGATGGAAAATTAGGAAGAGGAAACATCAGGGTGAAGGGGATTCCGGCTGACAGAATTCTTGCAAAGACAGCCTGGGCTTATGAGACCTCACCCAGGGGATGGTGGGGGTAAGGACCCTGATTGGGTATCAAGGGTGATCAAGTATCCAGGGTGGGGAGTTCTTGCCAAACTCATTAGGAGGATTCTTTGTTGAAACTGGATTTTACAAGGAAGTTCACAGATGGGCCAAGGAGAAAGTTCAGGACCCTGGCTAAAGTTTGTCAAGCACAGAATCTTTGTCAACGTCACAGAAGCCAGAGCCCTGACACACACACACACCCACTCCTCTGAACGGCCTCCACCTTACTATTTGCTTCTTTCAGATTTTCTTGCCATCACATGCTTGATCTCATTAGAAAGCAGGCACAATTTTAAAATTATACAGGCAAAGCTAATTTCCACAGGGGTTCTTTGCACTGGGTTGGGTGGGGGCACTCCCCCTGGTTTTCATAGGGCCAGCCATTCCTCAGGCCTCTGCTCACCTGCACCCTGACCCTGTGGGCTCTGCCTTCCAAGCCCAGCCCTGCTCCCACCTCAGTGACCGCCATCCCTGTTATCTCTTGCCTGGAAGGTGGCAGCTGCCTTCTCACATCTCACTGGTTCCCTGCCCCATCCTTTTCCCCACGGCCCAGTACCCACATAGTGGCCACAGGGGTCATAACACTGAGTCTGACCATCCTCCTCCCTCACCCCGGGCTCATAGCCTTCCAGTTCCTCCAGCAGCCACCTCTGCCATTTACAAATCTTCATGTGTGCTGTGACCACCCAGAATGCTCTTCCCAGCTCCGTGTCTAGCATCCTCACCCCAACTTGGAGTCTGGCCCTTCTGGACCACGTCACTCGCCACTGCACCCCACCCCCCGTCTCTGTTCTTCAGAGCGCTAGTCTTGCCCTATGATGGCTTCTCCACTGACCATCATCTGTGCTGCAGTGTTCACTCCACAAAGGCTGGCATGCAGGAGGCACTTAATGAATGCATACAGATAGTTCTATTGATGATTAGGGTTAAGGATAGGAGGGCAAGGACAGATGCTATAAAGATGACAGGGTGGCCTCCCCGAGAGGCTGATGCTGAAGACCGGGTGTTCCTAGGCCAGGGCAGGAGGCATGAGGCCCCCATGGGCTGTGGGAGACCTTCATGGCTGAAGCTGACTGTAACCAGGCCAAGAGGTGATGGTAGGTGATGAAGGGCCTGAACACCGAGGAGCAAGGACATTCTCCTCCCACATTCTCACATGGCCAGGGAGCATCATTTATCCATTCAGTCACTCATTAATTCGTTCAACAAATATCTCCTAAACATAGGCCCAACCCAGAGCTGGATCACAAGGAAGACTGGAAGCTCCACCCCGCCATGGAGCTTCCCTGTTACCAGAGGACACAAACACACATCTGCATGTTGATCTGGTAAGAGCTAGGGAGATGAGTCAGGCAAAGAAAGAGGCGGAGGATGCCTGTGAGGTTGCCAGCCTCCAAGGTGGCCCCAGCAATCCTCACATTCCAGGTCATGCCCTTGTGTAGTCTCCTCCCACAGTCAATCAGGCTGGTCTGTGTGGCCAGTGAAGTGTGGCAGGGGTGACGGTGTGACTTCTGAGGCTGGGTCACAGAGGCATCATGGTTTCAGCCTTTGCATCTTCAGATAGCTTGTTCTGGGGCGAATCAGCTACCATATTGTAAGGATGCTCAACCTGCCTTGCAGAGAGCCCTGTGTGGAGAGGAACTAGGCCCCCAGCCAACAACCAGCAGTGACTCACTGTGAGAGAGTGAATCATCTTGGAAGTGAATCCTAAGCCCCAATAGAGACTTCAGATGAGACTGCAACCCTGGCTGACATCTGACTGCAGTGGCATAAGAAACCCTAAGTCAGAATCACCCTGCAAAGCCCAAATTCTTGACCCACCAAGTGAAAGAGAATAAATGACGATTGTTGTGTTTGAACTCCCATGTTTTTGGGTAATCAGTTCCACGGCAATAAATAACTAATGTACTAGACATCTGAGCAGAGGCCTTGCTGCACTGCGGAAGCTAGATGATAGCTGGGGAAGTGTTCCAGATGAAACAGGGCAGGCAGGAGCCCCGAGGCAGAAATGAACTTGCTGTGCCTAAGAGACAACCATTGTGATATTGTGGCTGGAGTGGAGTAAGAGGAACAGTAACAGGGAGTGACTGGGCATATTAGGCAGGGTCATGCAGGCCAGGTGGCTGGGAGCCCATGGTTTGGGGGCTGTAAGCTGGGGGAAGGGCATGGTGATTTGCTCTGATTTACATATTTTAACAACCCTCTATATACACAAAATAACTAAAAGCAAGGTCTCAAAAGAGGTTATCTGTACACTGATTCACAGTAGCCAAGAGGTGGATACAACCCAAGTGTCCATCAAGAGATGAATGGATAGGCTGGGTGAAGTGGCTCACGTCTGTAATCCCAGCACTTTGGGAGGCCGAGGTGAGTGGATCACTTGAGGTCAGGAGTTTGAGACCAGCCTGGCCAACATGGTGAAACCCCATCTCTAGTAAAAATACAAAAACTAGCCAGGCGTGGTGGCAGGTGCCTGTAGTCCCAGCTATTCAGGAGGCTGAGGAAGGAGAATCACTTGAACCTGGGAGGCAGAGGTTGCAGTGAGCCAAGATCATGCCACTGCACTCAAGCCTGGGCGATGGAGTGAGACTCCATCTCAAAAAAAAAAAAAAAAACAGATGAAAGGATACACAAAATGTGGCCTTAATCAGCCTTAAAAAGGAAGGAAATTCTGACCCATTCTACAACAAGGGTGAACCCTGAGGACATCATGCAAAGTGAAATAGTCTAGTTACAAAAAGACAAATACTGCGGGACTCCACCTATGTGAGGTATCTAAATCAGTCAAATTCATAGAAACAGAAGACTGGATGGTGGCTGCCAGGCACTGGAGGGAGGAGGGAATGGGGAATTAGTGTTCCATGGGGACAGAGTTTCAGTCTGGGAAGATGAAAAAGTTCTAGAGATCGACGGTGGTGACAGCTGCACAGCAACGCGAATGCACCTAATGCCACTGACCTGTTTACCTAAAATGATTACAATGGTAATCACACCTGTAACCTCAGCACTGTGCAAGGCCAAAGCAGGAGGTTCACTTGAGGCCAGGAGTTCAAGATCAGCCTGGGCAACATAGTGAGACCCTGTCTGTACCAAAAAAAAAAAAAAGTTAGCTGGGTGTGATGGCACTTGTCTGTAGTCCTAGCTACCTGGGAGGCTGAGGTGGGACCCCTTGAGCCATGGAGGTCAAGGTGGCAGTGAGCTATGATCATGCTACTGTACTCCAGCCTGAGTGACAGAGCAAGACTTTCTCAAAGGAAAAGGTGAACTTTTTGTGTATTTTGCCATAATTTACAAAACAAACCTTCTGGCAGCTGTGTGTAAGTTGACTCTGGTCGGGGGCTTGACTGGAGGGAGACCATGAGGAGGCTACTTTCACGGTCCAGGTGAGAGGCCTGAACCGGGGCGAGGGTGCTTCTCCCTCCCACAGCTCTGAGGTAGGGAGGAGGTGCGGATTCTGGATGAAGTTTGAGGATGCGCCAAAGGACTTGCCGGAGGATTGGCTGTGGGGCCTGAGAGAAAGGGAAGGGCTCTGGCCTGGGGGCAGGGAAGGAGGGAGGAAAACTGAGTTCTCCTCTGTCCATGCTGAGTGTGAGATGTCTAAGGGCATCCAAATCTGAGCTCTGGGAGTGCCTGACCAATAGAACATCGTGTTAGGCCCAGGCCTTAAGGAGCCTGCAGCTCCCACTTGCTGTCTCTTGGGGTGCTTACTCTTGAAACCCAGTGAGTGAACACGCGTCTGGGAGATTCTGCCTTGGCCACTGTCTGACTGCAACCGCATGTGAGAGGCACAAGCCAGAACCACCTACTAAGGAGAAAGCAAGCCCACAGAACCGGGAGCAAGCAGGATAACATGGCGGCGGCTGCCGCTTTAAGCCAGAGTTTTGTAGTGATTCACTATACAGCGATAGAAAAATGAAACACATAGGTAACCAAGTTGCTCAGGAATTGGTTCAGGAGACACGATTTTTTTCCCCAATCACTTACATTCTACTGAATAAAGATGTCTCCTTTTGACACCTTAAGCCAATTCTCTAACTTTTCAGCCACTTCTGGTTATCAGAATGGCACTATTCCTGTATTTAAGGCTGACTCATGTTTCTTTGATAACTTAGCTTTCATCTCAACTGAAAAACATGGGTCTCACCAACACCGAATTTGAAAGACAGCTGAACCAGGCCTCAGTGGTCTTGAAGCGACAAGAAGGATGCCATCGTAGCCTGGATGTTGCTCATGGCTGTTTCCCCACTCTTTTACCACCCCTGGAGAGTGAACCCCTGGTGACTTTGTGGTGTGGCTTAGTCTGATCAACACATTATGAACAGAAGTGATGTGTGCTCCCTCTAGGCCAGAGCATTTTATTGCTGGTGCAAGCACCCCCTACCCTTGTATCCTCTTCCATCCTGGGCCTAGCACAGAGGCCATGAGACTGTGGATTGTATCCTCTTCCCCTGCCACGAGACTGTGGACTCCCATGCTGGAATGGGGGCTTCTCCACCAGCCGAGGTCCCTGGTGACCAAGGAAATAAACTTGGTGGTCTGACCCCCGAGATTCAGGGGATTGTTCGTTTCAGTAGCATAACCTCACTAGTCCTGATGGACAGAAGTTACTGGTTTTTGAGCTGAGAAGGTGAGTGTGGGAATGTGCCATGTGGCCAGCAAGGGCCAAGCATTCCAGGCAGAGGGAACAGCGTGTGCTAAGGCCTTCAGTGGGAGTGAGCTGGGTGTGTCCGGGAAATTCAGAGCGGTTGGTGGTCCCTTTTCTTTGTTCCCAGTACTAGTGGGAATTGGGCCTCTAGGGTTTTTTGGGGAGATTTGGGGCCAGCTCCTTGCCTTGGGAGCAAGGTGAAGGGGGAGCTGGCCCCAAATCTCCCCAGAAAAATCCTAGAGGTCCAGAGAGCCGAGTCCTCTTACACGCATTGTCAGACCATGCCTGCGGGAGTACTTGGCTCTCTGCTCCCTAGCTGTACCATCTCTCGGTCCAGCTGAGACCCCTAGGCCATGGCGCAGACGTAGGGGGATCCAGCATGCTGCACTGTGAGGGGCTTATGCCCCACAGCTCTCCTGGGCAATGGCTGTGCCCTGCCACGCCCCATATCATTTCCTCCCCTCTGGCCCCCCTGCCCAGTGCAGCCCCTCCATGGCCATCCGGACACCCATTTCTGTAACTGTCAGCTACTGGGAGCTGGAGCCCTTCACCCCAGTTCTCCTGTTCTGTGCTCCAGTAGCCCAGGGTCAGCCACCTGGGCACAAAACACCCATTTCCTTTGCAGGCCCTTCAAATTTCAAGCAAGGCCTCTGGGCTCCCCTTAGCTCCAGCCACCTGGCCTGTCCCGTCCTGCATGGTGGTGATCTACAGCCTCCACCTACCTGGTCCTGCCTCACAACGGGGGTTAGTGGTAGAAAGGGCTGAATGGGGACTAGAACTTAGAACAGGAGAGCCCGGAGCCTTTTGTCAACAGCACCAAACCTTGGTGCTGCTTAAGTCCTATAAGGAGCTAGAAGTGATTCAATATCCCTGGTATCCAGATAAGCAGTGGCACGCTGGGCTTGTGGGCAAGCATGCCACCCCAGGCCCTGACCCTGACCTGCTGCTTAGCCTACAGGTCCCCTGAGGCATGCAGCCAAGGGACACCACGTCCCACTCCCATAAAAGCCAAGGAAAGGCCGGGTGGGGTGGCTCACGCCTGTAATCCCAGCACTTTGGGAGGCTGAGGTGGGCGGATCACGAGGTCAGGAGATCGAGACCATCCTGGCTAACATGGTGAAACCCAGTCTCTACTAAAAATACAAAAAAATTAGCCGGGCGTGGTGGCGGGCGCCTGTAGTCCCAGCTACTCGGGAGGCTGAGGCAGGAGAATGGCGTGAACCTGGGAGGCGGAGCTTGTAGTGAGCTGAGATCACACCACTGCACTCCACCTTGGGCGACAGAGCGACTCCATCTCAAAAAACAAAACAAAACAAAAAAAAGCCAAGGAGAGCTCTCCTGAGCCTGTCAGGAGCCCCAGCAGAGGAAAGCTGCACCGGCCTGGTGAGGGCTGGATCTGCACTTCCCCTGCCTCAGTGTCCCTGTGTGCCCACAGAAGCCCTGAGATACTCCAGCACTTGACAGGAAACCACCAGGCACACTCTCTGGCCTCACAGTCCCACTCCAGAAATCCACCCAAAGGAAATGGCATCCCAGTATCAAGGTGTCTAGAAATGTGAAGGCCAGAAATGTGAAACCACCCAAGCATCCCTTGGCTGGGGATGTGTCACATAAATCATGGGACACCTGTCAGATGGACGACTCTGAGTAGCGTGAATCACGAAAGTATCTGGTTCTAAGGGACATGACAAGTGTGGCTTCAGCCCGCAAGGAGCCATATAGAGTAAGGGCTTCTTCCTCCTGACCTTCGGCTTCTCTTCCTCATGGCCCCAACACGGCTGCTGGGCTCCAGGCAGGAAGCAGGGGAGGTCAAAGGGCAAACCCAGTGGCTTTTCTCAATGGCCAGAGACAGGTCACACCCCAAATTATGGGAGGCTGAAGGTGTAGTTTTAACTGGCCCAGGACAAATGTGGGGCTCAGAGTTGAGAGAGAGGGTAGGGCAGAGAGCTACAGAATGAGCTCCGAGTTCATTTTAAGTAGAAGCAAACAAGAGGTACAGCAGCAGGTAGAAATGTCTAAAACCACACCTGCAGTAGGCATGGCTATGTACACACAGGCCTGCAGTACAAATAACCCCTCTGGGAGTGAAGCTGGGAGAA
Organism: Pan paniscus; assembly: GCF_029289425.2. Lineage (NCBI taxonomy): Eukaryota > Metazoa > Chordata > Mammalia > Primates > Hominidae > Pan > Pan paniscus. The sequence continues at coordinate 46,341,306 of NC_073260.2, forward strand.
TAAGAAATTAGTCTTTTTTTTTTTTTTTTTTGAGACAGAGTTTCATTCTTGTTGCCCAGGCTGGAGTGCAATGGCGCCATCTCAGCTCACTGCAACCTCCACCTCCCGGGTTCAAGCGATTTTCCTGTTTCAGCCTCCCAAGAAGCTGGGATTACAGGTGCATGCCTCCATGCCCAGCTAATCTTTGTACTTTTAGTAGAAACGTGGTTTCATCATATTGGTCAGGCTGGTTTCACACTCCTTACCTCAGGTGATCAGCCTGCCTTGGCCTCCCAAAGCGCTGGGATTACAGGCGTGAGCCACTGTGCCCGACCAAAATTAGTCACCTTTTATAAAATTGCTTTGACAAGTGATTGGGTTAAAGGTGACTGTGATGCTTGAACCCAGGAGGCGGAGGTTGCAGTGAGCCAAGATCGCACCACTGCACTCCAGCCTGGGCGACAGAGTAAGACCTTGTCTCAGAAAAAAAAAAAAAAGGTGACTGTGATGGTCGTAAAGTGTGTCTGCCAATTCTCTTCTCACCAGTCAACACTCTTCCCACCTAGCAGTGGAGTCCAACTCTCTGCCCCTTGATTAGAAGGCAGCCTTGACTCCCAGTGAACAGACACAGCATGACTTCCGAGGCTGGGATCTGAAAGGCAAAATGGCCTCCACCTGGTGCTCACATTGCAACTCCACCTTGAACGCCGGCTGTCATGTTGTGAGGAAGCCCAGGCCACATGAGGCTGCCATGTGGGGGTGCTATGGCTGTGAAATAAAATCTTAAGCCCCACTGACTGACTGAATGGACCTGTCTTGGCCAAGGAGAACTGCCCATGACTAAGACAGGTCAGTCATGCCTCAGTACACTCCTTCCTCGCTAACCAATACCAGATTTTTTTCTTCAGAGTTAAACAGAAACTAGCTCTGAAAACAAACAAACAAACAAACAAAAAAAGGGAAGTCTCCTCTGCTGACTCTAACATCAACCAACCACTGTTACCTTTGTAGTTTTCAGTATTAGAAATAATTATTTAGCTGGGCACGGTGGCTCACGCCTGTAATCCCAGCACTTTGGGAGGCCGAAGCAGGTGGATCACGAGGTCAGGAGATCAGGACATCCTGGCTAACACGGTGAAACCCCATCTCTACTAAAAATACAAAAAATTAGGTGGGCGTGGTGGTGGGCACCTGTAGTCCCAGCTACTCAGGAGGCTGAGGTGGGAGAATCGCTTGAACCTGGAAGCGGAGCTTGTAGTGAGCGGAGATTGCACCACTGCACTCCAACCTGGGCGACAGAGTGAGACTCTGTCTCAAAAAAAAAAGAAACAATTATTTAGTTTTACTTCATACCCCTCAACTGCACTTTTACAGACAACAGATGCAGAACCCTCCATGGGTCCTTGCTTGGAAGCAGTACATCCTGTGGAGGAAGATGCTGAGGTAGTTTTCTGTAGTTGCTGAAAAGAAGTTTATTGCTATTTTCTTATTTTATTATACAAAACTAGATTTGCTTAAAACATTTCCCAGTCTCTTTAAAGGAATGCTAGTTAGTGGGAGGCCACAGCTGGTAAATTACCCTTAGTAGTGGTTTCAAGTAGTCCATAACTATAAAAATCGTTACGGCCAGGATATGTCGGAACACAACACTCCCCACTGGGGTCCTCAGCCTTGGATGTCAGCTCGGCCCCTCAAGGGGTCCCTACACCTGGAAGCTGATTCCACTCATCAGTCTCGAGCTGGGCGCATGTGGAGTTGATGTGGAGTTGTAGCTGACTGGCTGGTGGGGTCAGCCTGGCCTCCCAGTGTGGAGCATGGGCACCAGCCTCACTGCGTGGTCACCCTAGGGCATATGCTGCGGGCTGTTGTGGCATTCCTGTGGCCAGCTCAGAGGCAGGCAGGGGCTGTCTGGGGTTTGCCATGTGCACCATCACCTGGGCTTGGGGTGAGCTGGAGGAGCCACTGAGGCTCAGAGCTCTGGGGATCCCAGGGTCCTTGTCCACGCTGCGGGTCACACTGGCCAGCTTGCTGGTGCTCTCACCATGGTCTCTGTGGAGAGAGGAGGCATGAGTTGGCAAAAGAGTGTGGATAGGGTTTAATCCCCAACTCCATACCTTCCCAGGTACCCAGGCCCTCCAGTGGGCCTGGGGCAACTGCTGCCCTGAGCACTGGGGAGCCCGTTTCCTCCTGCTGGGAGCTGCCCTGCACCCTAAGGTGCACAGAGGTCACTCCATCTCCCTGCCGGGCCCTGTTGGCAAGTGGGTCCTTCATCTACACAACCAGGGCGTGGCCCAGGAGTCAGACACTTGCCCCCCTAAGGTGTGGGAAGGGACTTCCTGGGGCTCATTCAGAGTGTGCAGAAACCACCAGGAACCCAGCTGTCTGGCCAGGGCCTGGGATGTCCCAGGCAGAGAAGGGACGCTGGGGAGCAGGAGGTCAAGGGGAGGACATCTTCCCTCCTGCCAGGCCTGCCTCTTTGGTAGCCAGGAGCTGGATCACCCACCTGCTCCACCCTCAGTACTCTTGTGGCTCTCTACTCCCCCAGATACAAACCAAGCCATTCCCCAGGCTGACCAGATCCTGGCCCTGTCCCATCTCCAGCCTCCACACACACACTGGCCTCTGCTCCATGTGGGCTGCCTGGCGGCTCCCACCTCCAGCCCTTTGCATGTCCTCTCCTCCCCTCAGAGGCTGTCTCTCTCCCCTCCCAAAGCAGGCTCTCTTAGTCCTTTCACTTCCGGCATCACCTCTTCCAGGAAGCCTTCCTGGATCACGGCTCCCACCCACAACTAATTCTCAGAAAAACTCTAGTAAGTAGTAGGAATTAAGAAATGATCTGCTTATGCAATGAGTAAGTGAAAGCATCAATAACTGGTGGAGACGAAAGGCAGCTTCGGGGAGGCAGGAGCCAGACTGACTTCACCCAGCCTCACTTACTGGTTGTGTGGGAGTCTACACAAGTTTCTTAACCTGCCTAGTTCTTCACCTGGAAAACGGGATAAAAGTAGTACCCACCCCTAGGTGAAAAGAGTTAATATTTGGAAGAGTTCAGAACAGTGCCTGGCACATTGCAAGTGCTGAGAAGTACTTATGAAATAAAAACAAGGTCAAGAGGCAAACCTCACCTTGCTAAAGGCAATTTACCACCTATGGAGGCAGCCTGGGCCCTGCCTGAGGGGTAGGCAGCCCCAGCACAGGCATATCCCGAGGATCCTGCCTGGGAGCCTGGGGCCCAGGGCTGGGGACTCAGGGAACTCTGCCTCCATCGGCTTTGTAGCCCTGGGCAGGACCCGCCTTCTCTGAGTCCCCACGAAGCTGGGCTGAGTGCTTGAGGTCTCCATGTGTGAGAGAGCTCCGGGAAGGGGCTCTGCCCTAAGGGTCCCCCTCCCAATCCCCCTCAGCCTCACCACCACTTCCTGCCTCTTGAGCTGACTATCAGAGTGGCCCCTAAGCCGGCCTCCTCCAGCCTCTCACGGCCCTGTCAGGGTGCCTCCCTCCCGCCCTGGCTCTCTCACTCCCCAGAGGGGGTGAACACAGCCCTGTACACAGATCTGTGGCCACTCTTGGACGGGACGCACACGTCCGACCACACACTGCGCAAGTTCCCGCAGTGTAAGAGGCAGTGTCTGTGGCGCTGGGACCAGGCAGAAGTGTGGTCCCAAACAGCACCCCTGGGAGCCCCTCGGCATCATGCTCTGGCCAGCAAAGCCCCTGTGGCAGCGGCAGCAGCTGTGGCTGCCATCATCCTGGACACCATGTTGCCTTGAGAGGCAATTGTTCCTTCCCCCATTCCATGGGCACTTTACCAGTTATGACACAGGACGATCTGGTCCCAGTGCTGTAATGGGGAGTGGGGATCACAGGTGGGGCAATGGAGGAGCTCTGAAAGTGGCTTTGGATATCTCACTACCCAAAAGGAAAGGCATTAGCCACCAAGGCCCCAACAAAACTAAAATAAAAAGGAAAGGGGGTCAGGCACGGTGGCTCACGCCTGTAATCCCAGCACTTTGGGAGGCCGAGGTGGGCGGATCACGAGGTGAGGAGATCGAGACCATCCTGGCTAACACAGTGAAACCCTGTCTCTACTAAAAATACAAAAAATTAGCTGGGCATGGTGGCGGACACCTGTGGTCCCAGCTACTTGGGAGGCTGAGGCAGGAGAATGGTGTGAACCCAGGAGGCGGAGCTTGCAGTGAGCCGAGATCACGCCACTGCACTCCAGCCTGGACGACAGAGCAAGACTCTGCCTCAAAAAAAAAAGGAAAGAGGCCTAAAAAATGTACAGCCAATTGATGGGTCAGGTGCCCTCCCACAACACATGGAGCAAAACATTAGGAGGTAATTCAGCAGAGAAAACAGAAAATGACTCATGCCAGCAATGGCACTGGTGAGCCAAGGCTGGAGAAAACATTCTTCCTCGACATTCATCAAAGAAATGCTGACGAAAACTACCCACACAACTTGTAGCTACTGTAAGAAACAAATGATAAACAAATGGTCAGCACTCAGTGATGATGCAGTTACCAGAAAAATATGGCCACATTCACTTGTACCAGAGCTCCCAGGGAAAGAATGTGGTCATAAAATATTCAGACTGTTGGGCCTAAACAATCGATTCCTAGGATCAGCCCCAAGAGTTGTGGTCTTGAAAAAGAAAAACAGCACTAAGCAAAAAGACACTGACCACGCCTGACCACTCAACAGGGGAGGGTCTAGCAGATATTGGAAGCTTTGGAATAATGGGCTGCTGTAAGGAATGATAGCCTGGAGGCCTCAGACCACCATGGTGACCTGGAACGTGTTGCTAAGTGCAGAAGTATCAATGGCAGCATTTCGGCTACATCCTTGTTGATGTAATACACACTTGAAGCGCCAGGAAAGGAGACAGAAAGGTGAATTCCTTCCCTGCAGGTGTTGGCCAGACCCAGCACGGTGTGTGTTAACCCAGGGCCACAGAGACCACCATCTCCTGTGCCTCAGTTTCCCCATCTGCATAAGGTCGTAAGAGTGGCAACGACAGTAACAGCCAGTATTCAATGAGCTCTCACCCTGGGCCTGGCAAGAGAGGCACACACCTGGACTCAGGTAACCTCAACAACTTGAAAGGGTGAGCGCTACTGCAATCCTCACTTTACAGGTGAGGAAACTGAGGCATGGAGCTGTTAGTCATACAGTGAGGCCATGAGAGCTGGGACCAAGTGCACTGCAGCCTCGAAAGACTCCAGCGGGAAGGCCTGAAGGAAGGGAACACAAGCTCAATGATGTCATCTGGATGCCCGCCCAGACCCCGGTGTCTAAGCGCTGTTCTCCACCCAGAGAAACAGGGCTCCCAGAGCAGTGGCCAACCGCAGAGATGGGCACAGAAAGCATGAGATGGGCCTGGAACATCTTGTGCAAGGCAGGAAGCACTCACAGACTGATGGGGATGGATCAGAAGGACACAGGCCATGGCTTGGCAGAGCTCCTACTGCCAAGAACCGGAGCCCACAAAAAGTGTGCTTGAAAATAATGCGGGGGAAGGGGCATGAATGAGGTTGCCTGGCTTAGCTGGTGACCATGAGAATGGGAGGCAGGGACAGGAGATCTGTGACAATATTCTACTTTTGTGTATTTGTGAACTTTTCCCAAAATAAAAGTTTCAGAAAAGAATATTCATGAGTTCATGTGATGCTAAAACAACAAAACAAAATCAAAAGAAAGGAAAGAAAAAAACAGCTCATCCTCATCCCTGATAGAAGGAATGTCAGAAGTGCAACAGAATTAACAAAGTCACCATTCTGTAATGCCCAAGGCAAGAGCGGATCTGGCAGGATCAGCCTTGCACGCTGAGACCACAAGTTAGAGGCCGCTGAGACAGTGGAGGGACACTTGCAGAGCCCCTTCCTCAGGCTCTGACAGTGGAGGGACCTGGGGGGCTTCGCCTCAGCCAAGAGACCCCGTTCCATGTGGCCCGTGGGGGCAGCCTGGCCCATGTCTGTGATCTGCACATGTAGCCCTGCACCAGAAATGCAGAGCCGGGCCTGGTCACACAGAAACACCAGACAGACGCAGACAGGAGCCTCTGCATGAGACCACTGGCCTGGAACCCTCAGAAGACTATGCCATGAAAAACTGAAGGCCCATACCAGTTTAAGGAGCCCAGAGACCTGGTGGCTGAGTGCTGCGTGTGATTATGGACATTCTCCACTCAACAGGCCACATGCAATCAATATTAGATTTCTGTTGGTTTTTTTTTTTTTCTTTTTTTGAGACGGAGTCTCACTCTGTCGCCCAGGCTGGAGTGCAGTGGCACAACCTTGGCTCACTACAAGCTCCGCCTCCTGGGTTCAAGTGATTCTCCTGTCTCTGCCTCCCAAGTAGCTGGGATTAAAGGCACACTCCGCCACACCCAGGTAATGTTTGTGTTTTTAGTAGAGACGGGATTTCACCATGTTGGCCTCGAACTCCTGACCTCAGGTGATCCTCCCACCTCAGCCTCCCAAACTGCTGGGATTACAGGTGTGAGCCACCAAGCCTGGCCAATCAGTATTAAATTTCTGGACTCAGAAAAAGAATGTCCTTATATTGGTTCAGGGCAAAAAAATGTATGTGTGTATTAAGAGAGAGAGAAAGGAGAGGGACAGAGCACGGGAGGGAGAGCAAGTGACTGCAGCTCAGTGCAGAGCCCTGCTGGGTGTGGGTGGAGGGAACACAGGTGTGTAGAAGCTTCAGCTTCCCTGGAGGGTGGACCCTCCAGATGAAAACACTGCTGGGGGCAGTTCTGAGTCCTAGAATGTCAGAGTCAGGACAGAGTGCTACAAGGACCACCAGCCTCTTGTTTTAGAGATGGGAGTTAAGGTTCTGGGTGGGCTAGGCGTGTGGGAGCAGCAGGCTCTCAGCGTGTGGGAGCAGCAGGTGGCCCGGGGCCTGACCAAGCTGGACCCCTTGTCCCCCAGCATGTCCCCTACCCAGACCCGGGCTCACGTGGTGAAGCTGTGGTTGTCGTGCGCCTGGCTGGGCCCACTCACGGGTTTGTTGAAGTGCTTGAGGCCAAGGTATGCGGCCTGCACCGTCTCCAAGTCCTCATCTTTCAGCTGGGACCACAGCTGGGCTGACCTGGAGGAGAGTTTGGGAGGAAGGACTCTGAGCATGCAGGTGTATCCCTGACGGTGGTGGAAACGGGCTCCATGTAGGCCCAGGGCACCGTCTGCAGGACCAGTGCAGGCTGGCAAACCTCTCAAAGAGCTGGGCAGTGGATGTTTTTGGTGTGGTGAGACACATGATTTCTCCCACAGCTAAACTCTGCCATTGCAGACCAAAAGTAGCCACACACCAGTAGACAATGAACATGACTGTGTTCCAATAAAACTTTACTTACAAATACAGGTGGTGGAAAGTTCTAGGGCTGGACAGTGCTAATGGCTGCACTACATCGTGAACATACTTAATGCCACTGAACTGTAGACGTTAAAAAGGTTAAGTTTTGGCCAGGCACGGTGGCTCATGCCTGTATAATCCCAGCACTTTGGGAGGCCGTGGCAGGTAGATCATGAGGTCAGGAGCTCGAGATCATCCTGGCTAACATGGTGAAACCCCGTCTGTACTAAAAATACAAAAAAAAATTAGCTGAGCATGGTGGCGGGCGCTTATAGTCCCAGCTACTCGGGAGGCTGAGGCAGGAGAATGGCGTGATCCCGGGAGGTGGAGCTTGCAGTGAGCTGAGATGCAGCCACTGCACTCCAGCCTGGGCGACAGAGCAAGACTCCGTCTCAAAAAAAAAAAGTTAAGTTTTATGTATTGATATTTTACCACAATAAAAAATAAAAACAAAAAATAATAATAAATAACCATGGGGAAAAAACCTGACAGACAGCCGGACTTCGCTGCTGGGCTGTGGTTAACCAGCCCTCCATCTGCAGTGACAGTGACTCCCTCTCAAGGTTTAGGGGGCGTGTGTGGCAGCCCTGCAGGCCGTTAACACAGCAGAGTACATACTGCATATGTGTGCAGGTTTAAGAATAAAACGGGCCGGGCGCGGTGGCTCACGCCTGTAATCCCAGCACTTTGGGAGGCAGATCACTGGGCGGATCACCAGAGGTCAGGAGTTCGAGACCAGCCTGGCCAATATGGTGAAACCCCATCTCCACTAAAAATACAAAAAATTAGCCGAGTGTGGTGGTACATACCTATAATCCCAGCTTCTAGGAAGGCTGAGGCAGGAGAATTGCTTTAACCCAGGAGGCGGAGGTTGCAGTGAGCTGAGATCACGCTACTGTACTCTGTCGCCTGGGTGACAGAGCAAGACTCCGTCTCAAAAAAAATAAATAAATAAAATAATCCCCCGTGAACCCATAGCCTGGCCTAAGAGCAGGGCCTTGGGGGCCCACATGCCCCCCAGCTGTGATGCTGCCCTTGGCTGCTGCGTGGGCCGGGAGCAGCACTTGGGGAGACGCAGGCCCAGAGCAGCAGTGGTAGGAACGGGTGCCCTGAGGGCAGTGCCGGGGTTCCCTTGAAACACTCTGCCCTTTCCTCCTCCCATGGTGCCAAGAGGCGCCTCCCGGGAGGACCCTGAGATCATGAGGCCACCGTACCTGTTGGAGCGCCGCCGCTCGCTCTTCTTCACGCATTTGAGGAGGCAGCAGGTGAGGAAGGCCATGGACATGAGCAGGATGATGGCACAGCTCACAATGGAGGCGATCACGGCCACCTTGAAGCCAAAGGTCTCGTGTGGTGGCACCACTGTGTGGGAGACAACCACCAGCTCCTGGGCGAGGTTTGCCCAGATGTGCCTGGCCCAGGGGTTGGGGGTCTCAGGGGTGGTACGGGTAGGGCCTGGGTGTAGACAGGGCCTGGGCAGCCCTCAGTGAGCCCTGTTGCATGGTAAGGGGGCAGTGAGGTGCTGGGGGCTGAGGCAAAGATCTGTGCAAACTATATTTGGAGGTGGGACTATCAGAGAAGACTCTCCCCAAGAAGCAGGTTATTTGAGCAGGGTGTGTAGGAGTATGCAGAGTGGCTATTTAAAGGGGGTATTTAAGCAGGGTTTTCCAGGGTGTGTAGGAGTGTGCAGAGTGGCTAATTGAAGGGGGTATTTGAGCAGGGTTTTGTAGGGTATGTAGAAGTCTGCAGAGTGGTCAATTACAGAAGTTCTGGCAGGGAGTTCAGAGTGATGGCCTCCTTGGCTCCTACCCACTGGAGTCCTGCCTGAGGAATGAAGGAAGGGCAGGCCACAGAGAGGAGGTGACAATAGACAGTGCTGAGGAGGCCTTGCCCAGCCCATGGTCTGGGTTTTCACAATGCCCCAAGGTGGCAACATTCTTCAGGGGGCCTACATGCCTTCTCAGGTCACTTTCCAGGAAGGTCCAAAATACTATGTATCTGCTGTGTGACCTCAGCTATGCTCAAAAAACTAGTTCCATCAGATTCTACTGGATGTTCTGGCTAAAAAAGGCCTCGGAATCCTAATTTGAGCAACACCGTTTACTCCCCCACGTAGAGAACATGGCCCTGTCCCCTGCCCCATTTCCCATGCTCCCTAGTGGATCCTGGCCACCCAAAATGGAGACTACATTTCCCAGTGGTCACAGGACCATGTTCTGGCCAGTGGAAGATAAGAAGTGATGTGGGGCAACTTCTAAGAACCTTCCCTGAGACATTGGGGCCTGCCCTTTGGCCCCAGGGCCCCTCACCCCATAACAGCTGCCTGGAACACAGCTGCTGCCACCTTGAATCATGAGGCTGAGGCCATGCCCAGCAGAGCCATGCCAGGGAAGGGGCCTGGCTCCCACTGCCATGGAGCCTATACAGATCTGCCTGCCCACCCTGAAGGTTGAGCTCCATCATAGTTAATCCTAGTATTTTGGGTTTTCTGCCTTTCAGAATCTAATCCTAACACTCGCATCCTCAGAGAATCACCTAGCATGTGAACATTTTATAGGCTCTGAGAAGTCCTGCAGCATAAAAACCCAGAATCTGCCGAACTATTTTGACTCTGAGCCCTTTTTATGCACAAAACACATGAACATAACACACATAGCTTCGTTTTGGAAATGTCATGCTGGGCACTGAAAAGGGACTATCTTGTGGACCTTTCAACACCTGTACAAGAAATACAACCAGAAAACCATCGCCTCCCACAGACTGGGAGCTCCAGGGCCAGGCACGTTATGACCTTCCGTGTTGCCAGTACTTAAGATTCCTGATACGTGAAATATCCTATTAAAGTTGGCCATGTGCACGTGTACATGAATGAATGAATGAATGAACAAACATAGTTTCCTGCTTAACAGATGAAAACGTGCTGGCTCAGAGAGCATGCACAGCCTCTTGGCGGTGAGGGGCTGAGTCGGTAGCAGAGCCAGGATTGGAGGCCCGCTACTAGGCTTTGGGTCCGTGCTGCCAGCATGGCACTGGGAGGGCTGAGGGCCTACAGCCGGCTGCTGACATGTAAGCAAGCTGTCAGTGTTGGGAATGGGACCCTATACACTGGCCTAGCTGCTTGTGAGTAGACACCCACGCCATCCCCACCCACACCATCCCCATGACAGGATTTGGGGCCATCCCCCACCCCCAGAGCCACCAAGCTGAGAGAGGGGTCCTTACGTTTGCACACTGGGGACCCTGAAGACCACTCAGCGATGCTCCCCTTCCAGGTGCAGGTGAGGAGCCCAGACCCCACCATCTGGTGGTTGGAGGGGCAGTGGAACATGAGCACGGTCCCCACGGAAGCACCATTGCCACGAAGGACTTGGAAGGTTGCTTGCGGGGGTAGCCGCAGCTTAGCGCAGGTGCCTGGGGAGACAGGCAGGTATGAGGCATGGCAGGGGGGGGTGGGCACGCAGGGCAGGGCTGGGCAGGACCCTGGAGTGAGGTGCTGGCACAGCATTGGGGAGCACAGGGGTGGGGTGCAGCTCCAAAGGCCATTGGATGCTCTAGAGGTCACATGGGGTCATCCAGACCGGGAGACAACGCAGAGCTGGATCCCTCCATGAAGTACACTCTAGATGTTGAGGATTGGAGCGTTAAAAAAAGAAACAAGTGTTAGAAGACAATAAAAGCAAACATACCTTCCCTGAGACACTGAGGCATGGCCTTTGATTATGACCTAAACACGGCTCCAAAGGCAGAAATCAGAATAAAAAAAAAAAAAAAAAGAGGGACAGAGAGAGATCAACAGATTTGACTGCATACAAAGCAGAAAGCAAAAGCTTCTGAGGCTCCCTAATAATGGAAAACAACCAACTCAGGTGAAAAATTCGGGAAAGGATATTTGGAAAGCATAGGTCAAAGGTTGGTTCGGTAGTCTTAATATATGAAGAGGTCTTACACATCAATGAAAACTGAATATTCAGTTTTAAAAAAAACCAACAAGTTCTAATGTGTGAACAAGCAATTCACAAGGATACCAGTGGCCCACAGTCATGAAAAATGCAGACCCACAGGCAATTGAGGAAATGTTGATTCAAGGGAGAGCTCATTTTTCCTGCGTTGGTGAGGTAAAGGCAAAAAGAAAACAATGTGCAAGTTGGCAGGGCCTGGGAAGCCCTGTGCCCGGGCTGGGGTACAGATCCAACCTTTCTGCAGAGCATTTGGTAAATGCAATAAGCACCCTATGTTGTATATGAACCTTTAGCCACAGGAAATAAGAATCTGCTGGCCAGGCATGGTGGCTCATGCTTGTAATCCCAGCACTTTGGGAGGCCGAGGCAGGTGGATCATGAGGTCGGGGGATTGAGACCATCCTGGCCACCATGGTGAAACCCCATCTCTACTAAAAATACAAAAATTAGCTGGGCATGGTGGCACGTGCCTGTAATTCCAGCTACTCAGGAGGCTGAGGCAGGAGAATCGATTGAATCAGGGAGTCGGAGGTTGCAGTGAGCCAAGATCACTGCACTCCAGCCTGGCAACAGAGTGAGACTGCATCTCAAAAAAAAAAAAAAAAAAAAAAAAAAAAAAGAATCTGCTGCCAAGATTTCTCTATGGGGAAGCCCACCTCAGAACCATACATAATAGTGAAAGGCTGAAACAACCCACGCCTCCAGCAGGAGGGAATGATTCCCTCACCCGGGGCCATCCAGACATTAAAATACCAGACAGCACTTACAGTGATGTTCCTTTTTTTTTTTTTTTTTTTTTGAGTCAGAGTCTTGCCCTGTCACCCAGGCTGGAGTGTGCAATGGCGTGATCTCAGCTCACAGCAACCTCCACCTCCTGGGTTCAAGCAATTCTCCTGCCTCACCCTCCCGAGTAGCTGGGATTACAGGCATGTGCGACCACACCTGGCTGATTTTTTGTATTTTTAGTAGAGACGGGGTTTCACCATGTTGGCCATGATGACCTCGTGATCCGGCCGCCTTGGCCTCCCAAAGTGCTGGGATTACAGATGTGAGCCACCACACCCGGCCAGTGATGTTCTTAAATAAGGACACAGAGATGCTCTGGATGCAACAGCAATCGAGAATTTTTATAAAATTATAACGACAACAGCTGGGACTGAGAAGATTACTGTGGCTGGATGCCATTGCACCTGCCTTACATGTGCCATCATCTATCGGCATAGCAGCCTACCCAGGGAGAACCATCATTATCCCCATCGACAGATGAGCAAACTGGGCAGAGGGTCTTACCACACTTTTTGCAGTCACACAGCTCTTATGCTGCAGGGAAGACTTAGAACCAGACAAGGAGGCTCTGGTCTAACTTTACACACGTTCATACACACACAGACACACACACAAAATGCATCTGAGTCGTTGTGCTATGCATATATCAGCAGCTGGTTACTTTTCACAGCAGTGAAGTGTTCCATTGTGCAGATGGGCCTCAGTGTGTGTCCCTGTTCCCTGCATCTGAGTTGTCTCTGGGGTTCAAGGACATTCAGTGAAACTGCTAAGGACATCCCCAAGCAGGTCTCCTGGTGTCCAAATCCAGGAGGGTCTTCCTCCTGCTTATCTGGTATTTCCTGATTTTTGGGCATTGACAGTGGACCGCTGGTGCATCACAGGTAAAGAACAGGGACAGGCCGGGCACGGTGGCTCACGCCTGTAATCCCAGCACTTTGGGAGGCCAAGGCGGGCGGATCACGAGGTCAGGAGATTGATACCATCCTGGCTAACACGGTGAAACCCCGTCTCTACTAAAAATAGAAAAATAATTAGCCGGGTGTGGTGGTGGGCGCCTGTAGTCCCAGCGACTTGGGAGGCTGAGGCAGGAGAATGGTGTGAACCCAGGAGGCGGAGCTTGCAGTGAGCCGAGATTGCACCACTGCACTCCAGCCTGGGCGACAGAGCGAGACTCCATCTCAAAAAAAAAAAAAAAAAGAAAGAACAGGGACAGCAGGCCGTGCTGATGCATGGTGTGTGCAGAGGCAGAGACTGACCGGAGGCAGCAGTGGTGAAGGGCCACCTGAGCATCTCTGTGCCTGTCTCCCTCGGCACAGGCAGGGACTGACACCCAGAGATGGGGGTGATGGCAGGGACAAAAACTGGGGCATGCAGAGTCTGAGGGACCCCATTATTCCACACTGACCTGCTACGACCTTCCTCTGTCCTCTGTGTGCTACATCTCCAGCCAGGACCATGCCCTGGGTGCCAGGAATGGAAGTCCTACTGCCCACCGAGCCTGAGACGAGACATAGCCAAGCTTCTGAGCTCCCCAAACCTGCTCACCATGTAGCTTCGCCTCTTATAACTTTAATTTAAATCAGCAGTCCCTCCATCCTTCAGTTGCTTGGGCCCTAAACCTTGAAACCTACTTTCTCAATCCACAACCAACTGGCCAGCAAACTCTGCGGACTCTAATTTTAAAATGTTTACCAAAGACATCTGCGGTAGGCTGCATACCATCCCCCAGATTTATTCACATCCGCCCAGGAGCAGTCACATGGGCTGGCTGTGTGCCCAGGCAAGGTCTTTATCTGCGAGACATATCACTCCATTTCTTATCCCACATCTGAATTCACAAGCCCATCTGGGGGGAAACTGAGGCTCAGAGAGGTCACACCACCCCTTGCCCCAGCCATGTGTGCCACGGCTATTAATGGGCATCAGCAGAGCTGGGCTTCAGGCCAGGCCCTGAAGTCTGGTCTGGGATCTGGCAAAAGTGGAGGCTACCAGAGGCTCTGTGCCATGGTAGTGACAGTGAAGGATGGCATTTGGCTGCAGCTGGTCAGGTCACATTGACCCACTCCCCAGCAGCACCCAGTGGTCCCCCTGCCCCTGGCCTCTGCATGACTGAGGACCCCAGGGCCTTAACAAGCTGAGATGCTGAGGGCGAGAGTGCGGAGGCAGGGGTGGCCCTCAGGAGGGGTTGAGGCAGACATGCCCCACCGCTTTGGGAGGGTCAGGCTACACTGCTTCTGCCTTGAGGATACTTGCTAGCAAGGGAAGAGGTGTGGGAGGGGCTTATGGTTTGTGTACTTTTCTGGGAGGGATGGGGGAGGGACTGATCTAACACAGACAACACTGGGGGCCTAATGGGTGCTGTACTGCGTTATAGCCCTATGAGGAGGGTGGTCTACCCCTACCTTACAGATGGGGAAACTGAGGCACAGCAAAGCTCAATGGCATGCCCAAGGTCACTCAGTGGGAAGGTGGTAGGGATGGAACTGAGACCCAGCACACTGTTTCGGGAGCCCCGATGGCCAAGCCCAGTGGGTGGAATCTGCCCCATCTCACCTCATCCTGGGCAGCTGCAACTCTAGTTCCCACCCCTGCTGCGGTTGCCTCTAGTATCCCTTCTCCCCATCCCAGAGTTGCAGCTGGAAATGTGATCACCACTGAAAACTACATTTCCCAACCTGCCCTCCAGGGAGCAGTCACGTGACTGAACCTGGCCAATGAGGTGTGAGCATAGATGCTGTGTCACTTCTGCATTGGGGAGTGTGATGGTTAATATTGAGTGTCAACTTGATTGAATTGAAGGACGCAATGTATCGTCACTGGGTGTGTCTGTGAGGGTGTTGCCAAAGGAGATTAACATTTGTGTCGGTGGACTGGGAGAAGCAGACCCACCCTTAATCTGGCGGGCACCATCTAATCAGCTGCCAGTGAGGCTAGAATAAAAGCAGGCAGAGGAACGTGGAAGGACTAGACTGGCTGAATCTTCTGGCCTTCATCTTTCTCCCATGCTGGATGCTTCCTGCCTTTGAACATCAGACTCCAAGTTCTTCAGCTTTTGGATTCTTGGACTTACACCAGTGGCTTGCCAACGGCTGTCGGGCCTTCTGCCACAGACTGAAGGCTGCACTGTCTTCCCTACTTTTGAGGTTTTAGGACTCAGACTGGCTTCCTTGCTCCTTAGCTTGCAGGCAGCCTATTGTGGGACTTCACCTTGTTATCGTGTGAGTCAATACTCCTTAATAAACTCCCCTTTATATATACATCTATGCTATTAGTCCAGTCCCTCTAGAGAACCCTGACTAATACAGGGAGCAAAGATGGTAGACGTGTGAAAGGACAGACCAACCTCTCGGATCCTAAGAAGAGACAGCAATAAACTCCAGCTGGAGTTAGGCCACTGTTTTCTTGTGGATTTGTTAAGTGGACTGGCTCAAATCTGATACAAAGCTTCAGCAACACGTCTCAGCCCAGTGCCCTATTTAGCGCTTGGGATTCTGGCTGGTCCACTTGGGGCCCCAAGGTGACAATAACAAAAGTAGGAATATCAGCAACAATAATAACAGAAGGAAGAATAATGCCCAGGCTCTACTCTGTGCTGAGCGCTTCAGCAGCTGTTGGGTGACAGTACAGAAACGAACACACGGGTTCCAGCCTGTGGGGCTCCTAGTCCACCTCCACCACACACATTTGGGGGCCCAGGCAAGGGAGCCTGCCCCGGCCTCAAAGTCAGCACAGCTGTTGTGCCCACCTTGGACTGGGGTGCTGAGGAAATGAGGTGTAATGCCAAGGCATCTGGAAGGTGGTTGTGCCTGGTACACATGAGGGCAGGAGCCATGATGTCCTTGGAAGAACTGTCTCCCCCATTCTGCAGCCCCAGAAACCATGGCTCAGGGACACTGAGGTCACACAGCCAGTTTGTGGTTCCGCCAGGGTCAACCGCAGGCACCTGGCTCTTTATCCCCGGGCTGCCCCCATCCTTTCTGCCCCTTCAGTATCTGGGGAAGGCCAGCCTCTGGCCTGGGCAGGGCCATTCTGACTGCTCCCTGTCTATGGATCCTCAGCATTTGCACAGCTACTAACAATAACAATGCATGTATGGATAGAATATTCTGTTCAAGAGCACCCCACATTCTTTATCTGTATTATTACAGGTAAGGCTCAGAGAGGTGGATTCACCTGCCCAAATGCCCACTGATAGCAGGGAGGGAGCCACCACTAGATGCGGTGTCTAAGATTCTTATATTTGTAACATATATGTAATAGGAGATTTGTATCTTCTCTACATAAACAGCACTTATATATTAATAAGCCAATGACAAAAATCACAGCAAAATGGGTAAGTTAGAAAAGAAAAACAAATGGCTCGGCCAGGCATGGTGGCTCATGCCTGTAATCCCAGCACTTTGAGAGGCCGAGGCAGGTGGATCACTTGAGGTCAGGAGTTCAAGACCAGCCTGGCCAACATGGTGAAACCCTATCTGTACTAAAATCAAAAATTAACCGGGTGTGGGTGGCACATGTCTGTAATCCCAGCTACTTGGGAGGCTGAGGCAGGAGAATCGCCTGATCCCAGGAAGCAGAGGTTGCAGTGAACCAAAATCGTACCACTGCACTCCAGCCTGGGCAACAAAGTGAGACTCCATCTCAAAAAAAAAGAAAAAAAAAGGAAGGAGTAAAACAATCTCCATTAGATGACATGATTTCGTATATATGTAGAAAAGCCTCAGAAATCCACTAAAAGCCATTATAAATAGAAATTAGTTCAGCAAGGTTGTAGAATACCAGGTCAACATACAGAAGTCAATGTATTTCTGTACAGTAGCAGTGAGCAAATTGAAAATTAAGAAAAACATTTTATACAACATCATCAAAAAGAATAAATTAGTTATAAATTTAATAACAGAAGTGCAAAACACATACTCTGAAAACTACAAAACGTTGTTGAAAGAAATTAAAGACCTAAATAAATGGGAAAACATCCTATGCTTATGGATCAGAAGACTTAATATTGTTACGATGGCAACATATTATGGTAGTCCGTCCTTATCCTTGTTTTCACTTTCCATGGTTTCAGTTACCGGTGGTTCCACAATCAGAAAATAGTACCTCACAACAGTTGTGTTTTGGGCCATTATTAAGTAAAATGAGAGTTGCCTGAACACAAGCACTGCAGTATCAGGGGGTCTGATAACCCAGAGGGCTACTAAGTGACTGACAGCAATCCCAGGCGGGGTGGAGCGGGATGGGTGAGATTTCATCACAACACTCAGAGCGGCTCACAGTGTAAAACTTACAAATTATCTCTGGAATTTCCCATTCCATCACAAGGCCTATGTTTTTCATCTCACTTCATCTCATCATGTAGGCATTTTATCATCTCACATCATCGCAAGAAGGGTGAGTACCGTCTATTAAGATATTTAGAGAGAGAGAGACCACATTCACATTACTCTTATTATAATATATTGTTATAATTGGTATAACTTATTACTAGTTATCATTAATCTTTCACTCTGTTCAATTAATAAATTAAACTTATCATAGGTACATGTGTTTAGGAAAAAAACAACATATATAGTATCTGAAGTTTCAGGCATGCATTGAGGGGTCCTGGAATGTATCCCCGTTGGATACATTGTATCTACTATATTCACTGTATCTACTGTATTCATTGAATCTACTGTATTCCCCAAACTGATATACAGATTCAACAAAATCTCTATCAGAATCCAGCTGCTTTCTTTCCAGAAATCAACAAGCTGATCCTAAAGCTCATATGGAAATGCAAAAGACCTAGAATAGCCAAAACACTCTTGAAAAAGAACAAAGTTGGAGGGTTCACACTTGCCAATTTCAAAACGTATTACAAAGCTAGAGTAATCAAAACAGTGTGGTACTATCATGAGGACAGACATAAAGGCCAACAGAATAGAACTGAGAGTGCAGAGGTAAACCCTTACATTTATAGTCAAATGATTTTCAACAAGGGTACCAAGACAATTCAATGGGAAAGGAATAGTTTTTCAACAAACTGATGCTGGGACAACTGAAGCTGGACCCCTAGCTCATACCATATACTAAAATTAACATGAATCAAAGACCTAAAAGTAAGAGCTAAAACTATGAAACTCTTAGAAGAAAACATAGGGAAAATCTTTGTAAACTTAGGCAATGGTTTCTTAGATCTAACACCAAAGACAAACACCAAAAGAAAAATAAAAACAGGACTTCACCAAAATGAAAAATGTTTGTGCTTTAAAGGACATTCAATAAAGTGAAAAGACAACTTACCAATAGGGAGAAAATACTTGCAAATCATGTATCTGATAAGAGGCATGTGTCTAGAACATATAAAGAATTATTACAATTCAATTAGAAGACAACAAAATTGAAAAATGGCCAAAGGATCTGAACAGACATTTCTCTGAAAAAGATAAGTTAGCAGCCAATAAGCACAAGAAGATTCTCAAAATTATTAACTTTCAGGGAAATACAAATCAAAACCACAAGGAAGTCTGTCAAAAAGACAGGCAATACCAAGGGCTGGCTGGGCGCAGTGGCTCACGCCTGTAATCCCAGGACTTTGGGAGGCCGAGGTGGGTGGATCACTTGAGGTTAGGAGTTTGAGACCACCCTGGCCAACAGGGTGAAACTCTGTCTCGACTAAAACTACAAAAATTAGCCAGGCATAGTGGTGGGCCCCTGTAATCCCAGCTACTTGAGAGGCTGAGGCAGGAGTATCACTTGAACCTGGGAGGTGGAGGTTGCAGTCAGCCGAGATCAGGCTACTGCACTCCAGCCTGGGACAGAGCAAGACTTCGTCTCAAGAAAAAAAAAAAAAAAGACAGACAATACGAAGTGTTAGGAAAAATGTGGAGAAACTGGCACCTCAGAAGCTACTAGTTTGGGAACAAAATGGTGCAACAGCTTTGGAAAACTGTCCGGTGGTTTTTCACACAGTTAAGCACAGAATTACCACATGATCCAGTAATTCCACTGCTAGGTAATCAGCCAAGAGAAATGAAAATACCTGTCTACACAAAAATGGGTACACGAATGTTCACAGCAGCATTATTTGTAACGGCCAGAGAGCTGAAACACCTAAATGTCTGTCAACCAATAAGTGAATAAACAAAATGTGGTTTATCCACACCACAGAGTACTATTAAATCATCAAAAGGCATGAAGTGCTGATCCATGTTACAACATGGATAAACCTTGAAAACACTGTGTTAAGTGAAAGAAGTCAGACACAAAAGGTCACATGTCATATGATGACACTCATATGAAATGTCCAGAATAGGCAAATCCAGAGACAGAAAGCAGATTAGTGGCTGTCAGAAGCTGGGGGAAAGGGAAAACTGGGAGATGGCTGCTAAGGGGTATGGGATTTTCTTATGCAGTGATTAAAAACATTATAAAATTGACTGGAGTGGCTGGGTATGGTGGCTCACACCTGTAATCCCAGCACTTTGGGAGGCCAAGGCGGTCAGATCACCTGAGGTCAGGAGTTCCAGACCAGCCTGGCCAACACGGTGAAACCCCATCTCTACTAAAAATACAAAAATTAGCTGGGTGTGGTGGTGCACGCCTGTAATCCAGCTACTCAGGAGGCTGAGGCAGGGGAATCGCTTGAACCCGGGAGGCGGAGGTTGCAGTGAGCCAAGATTGTGCCACTGCACTCCAGCCAGGGCAACAGAGTGACTCCGTCTCAAAAAAATAAAATAAAATAAAATAAAATTGACTGGAGTGATGGTAGCACATATCCGTGAATGTACAAAAGCTACTGAGTTCTATGATTTAAAAAGGTAAATTGTATGGTATGTGAATTATGGCCCGGTAAAGCTGTTTAAAAAATCAGGGGGAAAATATGTCAATTAAAGAAATACACATTTAAAACTGAAGATACTTGGCCGAGCACGGTGGCTCATACCTGTAATCCCAGCACTTTGGGAGGCTGAGGCAGGCGGATCATGAGGTCAGGAGTTTGAGACCCGCCTGACCAATATGGTGAAAACCTGTCTCTACTAAAAATACAAAAATTAGCTGGGCGTGGTGGCGTGCGCCTGTAGTCCCAGCTACTCAAGAGGCTGAGACAGAAGAATCCCTTGAACCTGGGAGGTGGAGGTTGCAGTGAACTGAGATCATGCCACTGCACTCCAACATGGGCGACAGAGGGAGACTCCATCTCCAAAAAAAGAAAAAGCAACTGAAGATACTTTTTTTGCTTCTTATCTCTGTCAGGGTTAAAAAGATCAGCCCTTCAGATTGGGGAGGCTGCAGAGGAGGGGTGCACAATTTCTAGGGGCGGTACACAGAGTGGGGAGGGCCTGAGGAGCTGCCCTGCCCTTCAGGGGGATGGAGGGCATGGTGGGCAGGACTGAGATCAGCAGGAGGCAGAACCTCCCAGGGATGCTGGGCGGATGACAGCTGACGCTGAGCATACCTGTGTGCCAGGTACAGCTCTAACCCCTGGCCTGGGCTATTTCCTATAACCTTGGGCTGACTCTCGCTGGCCTTGGGTCACCTAGCTCCCAGTGGCACAGCTAGGACTTGAATTCTGTCTCCAGGGTTGGGCTCTCCGTCAACTACCATGCTCCATATCTGGAGACATCAGTGCAGGAATGAGTGAATGAATGAATGCAAGAACAAAGGAATGGAGGACTGGCAGCCTCACCTCACAGGCAAGAGTCGTGATCAGCACTCCCCAAGGGCCAGGGACCACTTTGCTTTTTCAGGATCTTGGGATCTGGATATGCACTGTCCTTCTGGCCAAGGAGGTGGCTATGGGATTCTGGAGCCCTGGCAGACACAGCAGGGCAGCCACGGGCTGGCCACGTGGCCCCTTCCCCAGGGCCGCCAGGCAGCCAACACTTCCCAGTCCTTAACTTAGAGCTGCGACTTCTGCATTCCTCTGTGGCTTCCCAGCCCACTGTGGCCCTTGCAGAGAGGAGGCCCCACCAGCCAGAGGTTTGGGAGTAGCCGTTGGCGGATGGGAGGAGAGGTTGGTGAGGGTGAGTGTGTCCAGCACCCACAACAGCGCCTGGTTGAGTGTCTGCCCAGTGAGAGGATGAATGGATGAACGTGAATTCATTCTTTAAAAATAAAACTAGAACTTCATTAGAATAATGAGATGCCTGGAGGGGTGGACCAAGGGATGGAGACAGATGTGAGAAAGCAGGCACAGCGAAATGCAAAGGGTGGAATCGAGCTGGTACGTGTCCAGGCATAAAATTCTTTAAACTCTGCTGCACGTTCAAAAGAAAAATGCTGGGGGAAGACCTTGAGCATCCCCACTGCTGACATGTAACTGATCCCCTGGGCACATCCCCTTCCCACCCACCGGGGTCCCAGGGAAGGGGTGGCCATACCACTCCCCATCCAGGACCCAGACATTTAACCACTGCTGAGCGGTCTGGGCACTGGGCTGATCCCTAGGACTTATTCTACTGAGACTGTGTGTCACCGCGGGGACATAGCTTTCTCTCAAACAAGAAGGATGTGACCGCCAGGGCCTCCCATGCACTCGAGGCAGCCAGGACCAGCTCTGGAGCCAGAGGACCTGGGTTTGAGGGTAGGCCCGGCCTTTCCAGAAGACCCCAGTCACTTCTCCACCCTGGGCCTGTGTCTCCACCTACAAATACCACAACAGGCAGGGTGGGGCGAGGACTGGATGAAATGATGATCATCCCAGCAAGGCCACCTCCACAGCTGACTTCCTCTAAGTGTGTTTTAGAAGGAGCAGCTCCTCCCCCTGCCCGCCCGTGTGTTGTGCTGAGCCCTGTGGGGAGCTCATGACTAGCCATGTCTGAGGTTGACCAGTCGGCTCTCACCTAGCTATGTCTGAGGTCGACCAAGGTCTTGTCTTGGTTCACACTTCATCTGCCAAAAGCCACATCCTGTGTTCTCAGCCGCCAGGTTCTGCTATAGTGAGGGCTCTTGTCCTCAGACAGCAACTGCAGGTGGTGGATTACATGTCACAGTGAAAGGCATCAACAGCAGGCAAGCTGTTCCCAGCATCCCCTTCCCAGCATCCCCAGAGCCTGTCCTGCCTGCATCATTGAGCCTCACAGACGTGGGGGATAAAGGGTGAAGTCGGCTGGGTGCAGTGGCTCACGCCTGTACTCCCAGCACTTTGGGAGGCCAAGGTGGGCAGATCACAAGGTCAGGAGATCAAGACCATCCTGGCCAACATGGTGAAACCCTGTCTCTATTAAAAATACAAAAAGTAGCTAGGCGTGGCGGTGTGCGCCTGTAGTCCCAGCTACTTAGGAGGCTGAGGCAGGAGAATTGCTTGAACCAGGAGGCAGAAGCCGCAGTAAGCCAAGATCACGGCACTGCACTCTAGCCTGGTTGACAGAGTGAGACTCTGTCTCAAAAAAAAAGGTGAAGTCACCACCCACAACCAAAGAAAGGGGACCAGCCAGCGAGGTAACACTGACCTACAAGAAGTCCGGGATGCGCCGTCAAATTAAAAACTCAAATAAAAGTATAGAACGATTTGGAGTACAAGCCCAGTAAAACTGACGCCAGCCCAACTGTCCATGAGCAGAGAAGGATGGTGCCTGGTGGGGCTGGGGGGCCTTAAATGCAGTCCTGGCATCAGACCCTGCATTTCTAGCCAGCTGACCAGAAGAAGGGTCTCATGCCCAGGTCCTAATGTAAGTGCACTGCTGGAATGGCTTTCCTTTATAAGTCAAGCAGAGGGTCTGGGGGAAGTAACTGGTAGGAGGGAGGGTAGGGTGAGTCCTTGCTCAAGGCTCACAGCCCTGACCTGCCTCCTCAGGGTGGCCAAGAGGTCCAACCTCCTTTAAGCCCTCAGCCAAGAGGGCACAGGGAGGCAAAGTCATGTTCCTGTGGCCTCTCTTGCTGCAGGGGCCACAGAAAGAGAAGCCACTGACTGGCAATGCCCCCTCTTAGCCCCCAGTTGGGTGGGCAGGCTTCCTGGAGGGCTAACCAGTAGGTTCCTGGGGTCTGATCCTGACAAGACCCGTCCCAGCAGCAGGTCTGGGACCTGAATTTCTCACCTGGCTCAGCCTCAACTTCCCCGTCTGCAAAACTGGTGACTTGCCCGCCTGGGGTCTGGGAAGAGCAGGACTGCCCTATGGAGATCTTGGAGCAGGATGTGGTGCACAGGATCACTCCCTAGGTCAGGGCTTGAGCAGCCCAGGACATGAGCCCTACTGGGGCCCTGGGCCTCAATCCCCAAGGTCCATGGAACACAGGGAAACTTCAGCCCTTAGCCCTTGATCCCCAAGGTCTGCAGCATACAGGGGACCTTCAACCCTCCAGGCCCCAGTGGGGTCTCCTGTACTCCTTTCCTGAGCCTGGGAGGCCAGGAAACACTTTCTCTGGGCTGGCTTCATTTTCCAGATGAGGAAACTGAGGCCCACAAACCTGCCCAAGGCCCCTGGCTGCATGATGGCAGTGCCAAGAGTAGGAGGCTGGACTCCTGTCCCCTTGGGGTAGCCCTTTCCATAGGATTCACAGCGAACTCACAGCCAGGATTCCGTAGGATTCACAGCAAACACACAGCCAGGATGGGGCAGGCAGGCAGCACAGTGCCAGGAGCTATGGTCTACAAAGTCTCTACCTGCACCCAACTCCCAGGGACATTCCAAGAAATCACCAAGGCATGAGGATGGAGCTGGTGGATCACCCTTGTCTCTAACCACTGCACAGCCAAGTCCTGCTCACACAGAGACTCCCGGACTCCCAGGGGACCCAGGGCCACCCCTCACTGACCTCCTGAGCCCCTCCCCATGCCTGATGCATGAGAGGCAGATCCCATCTGTCCCCTGTCCCCTCCCCTGCTTCAAATACTCATGAACTCCCAGCTGCCTGCAGATGGCCCTCCTGTGCCTGACCCCTGCAGAGGACCCCACACCCCAGCTGTCTTTGAGGATGTCTGTTCCCTAAAGCTGGAGGCAGAGGCCTTGCCTCTCTGGATCCGTCCTGCCCTCCAGCCCCATCCTACCCACCTGCTGTTCCCCAGCCCATGGTTGTGGCTGCCCTTGGTCTGCCAGCCTAGTGCTGGGGCATTTCTTACCTGGCACCCTTTAGACCCCTTTGCATGTAAATCTTACAGAAGAGGGAAAAACAACAGAAAACAGATTTGATGCAAACAAGATACAAAATAAAAACACACGAGGCCCTGCCTGGCCCTCCCACGGCTCAGGGGCAGGTGGAGAGGACCAATGGGTACCTCAGGGCCACACCTGTGTGATGCCTGAGCGGCCCTCAGCCCACATGCCACGCCTGCGCCTCTGCCTGGCCACCTGCTGCAGCTGCGCTTCCTCCCTCCCTGGCCTTATGTACGGAGGGGGCCAAGCCTGACCGGGTGGATTCTCATCCTCCCAGCCTGTGAGGCCAGCCGGGCGTCTGAGAACAATCCGTACTTGTTAATCTTTTATCTGGAACCTTGGACCCCAGGTCGGCCCTTCCATCCTCCCTCCTGGGATTCGCCACACAGCCCCTATACCCTGACCTCGCCTGCTGTGGGATTAAGTAACTATGTTCCCTTTTATGCTGGCTGAGGCTGTGGGAGAGAGTGACAGAGGCAGGCTGCTGAACCCAGTCTCACCTAGACTCGATCCCCACCTGCCAGTGAGTCCCTGTGTGACCTCAATCTGGGTCTCAGTTCCCCCAAATGTGAAACAGGAACCTTCAGGAGGAATTTCTCAGAGTTTAAAGGGGGTGACTTTTGCACACAGAGGTGCTTTGAGAACAGGACCCCCAAGACCCTGGCAGTGGGGACAGGCCTGGCCCCAACACTACATGTGGGTGTCCCACAGCCCTGGCTGTGTGTCTTCAGGTAAGTCACTTGCCCTCTCTGAGCCCATCTCCACATGGAGGGTGGGCACAGGCTTCAGAGCCACTTCTGCCTTCCATCTCCAGGCTGAGCAGCAGGGTGGCCTCAGGATGTGGAAAGCACACAATCCTCCAGAAAAGAGCTGGGCTAATTCCAAATGAGGAACGTGTACTCCCACATCCCTGGTGGAAAACTGAGGGCCCGGGAACCTATGCCTTCTACCAGCAGCTCTTTCGATGCCAATGGGTGGCAGGAGGCCATAGCCAGGCATCACAGGGCGTGTCTGCCTTGCTTTGATTTACACATGCATTCACGGGGTCTCAGTTTCTCCTCTGTAAAATGGACACAGTCCAGTTCTGGGGCAGGAGTTCAGGGGTGAAGCCAAGAAGGCACCAGCAGAGCATGCCTCCTGCTACCCCCTCTCCAGGCCCTTCCTCCAAGGCCCTTCCACGGATGCCAGGGGGGTTACCTACAGCCACTGGAACCCTGCTTTCCTGGACAATCTCCCAGATCAGGGAGTGCTGGGGCTGACCTGGGAGCAGGGCCAGGGGCCAGTCATACAACAAACATGATAAACTCCTACTTTGAGCTAGTCTCCCCCGCGCCCTGCCCTTCTCCCAGGGCGCTCATGGGAGATGAGGGAAGACCACTTCCTGCCTCTCAGGAAGACGAGTCTGTCCACACTACTGTGCTCTTCATATCTACTCTAGGAAAACCAGTGGTAATGGCCCCATTTTAAAGATGGTGGGAAAAACACACATCCCCGTGCTATGTTTTTGGTTTTTGTTTTGTTTTGAGACAGAATCTCGCTCTGTTGCCCAGGGTGGAGTGCAGTGAGGTGATCACAGCTCACTGTAGCCTCGAACTCTGGACTAAAGCAATCCTTCCACCTTTCAGCCTCCCGAATAGCTGGGACTACAGGCGCATGCCACCATGCTCAGCTAATTTTTTTTTTTGCATTTTTTGTAGATACGGGGTCTTGCTATGTTACCCAGGTTGGTTTCGAGCTCCTGGACTCAAGCAATCCGCCCGCCTCAGCCTCCCAAAGTGTGGGATTAGAGGCATGAGCCACCACTCCTGGTCAGTGGTGTTTTAGTGTCAAATCCTCTCCAAAGGCTCCCAACCCCCCAGCCTCTAACTTCACAGCACATTTCACAGAGCAAGAAACTGAGGTCACATGGCAGGGGAGTGATGGAGTCCAGATGATGGCATCATCCCTGCACCAGAACAAGTACCCTCCCTGGGCTCCACTGGGCCTGTCCACAAGCTTGGGGGCAGGTATACAGTGGGGAAACTGGGGCACATGGGGAAACTGAGGCACAGAGGTACAGCGACTCACCCCAGGTCACAGGGGGGATCCTAACCCAAAACTCCAACAAGGGGGCCAGTGCCTGGGAAGTGGTCATGGTGGTCAGAGGCAGAGCCAGGGCCAGGCAGGATGAACAAGAGCACAGGGTGCCAGACTAAGCTCCATTCCCAGCACAAATTCCAAGGCAAACAGCCTTTTGTATGCAAATATGCCAGAGCCTCCAGATACTCCCTGGCCTTGGGCTGACCTTGGGCAAGTCAAGGCTATCCAAAGGGCACTGGCACCCACGCCCCCAGGCTGTTGTGCCAGTAGAAGGGGCTCCTCAGGTAGTACCAGGCCCTGGGCAGGCCTTGCTCAAACACAGGAGCAAAACTGCTCATCACCCCAACACCAAATTAGGGACTCTGGACATTAGGCTGCCAGAGTCAAACTAAATAAACCAAATCCACCAGCGCCAGGAACAAGTCTCAGCGCCCACTTTGCTGAGCTGCGGACCTCTGCTCGGTGAATTAGCTCCCTGAGCCGCAGTTTCCCCATCTGTGAGAGGAAGCCATTCTCCTGCCACCTTCCTGCCAGTTCCCTGGGGCTGCAGGCTCACAGTGTGACCTGGTCCAGCCCACCCCACTCCGGGCCTCAGCTTCCTCCTGCGCAGAGCCTTAGCCCCGCAACGCCTGAGACGCCCAGAACCCTCAGGCCTAACGTTCGTGGGCAGTGGCCGCGGAAGTAAGCTTTTGGGATATCTGAGACCCAGAGTTCCGGTTTGGTTCCGTTTCTAAAAGGGTTAGACTTTAGAATCATTCAAGGAGCAAGGCCAGCATTCGAACCCCGGAGCCTTGGGCACGGGAGCAGACAGCTCTTTAAGCACATTCTTGAATTCAAACACTTAAAAGTAAAATAAAAAGCAGCTTCTCTTCCTTCCAAAGGCCTCTGAGCCTCCTCCGAGACAGCCGAGGCGATCCCAAGCCTGGCTACAGGGTGACCTCGGACAGCCACTCCCCTCTCGCAGGCTCAGTTTCTCCATCTGTAAAGTGGAGCTGCGCTGGTCACCAAGGAATCGTGAAGATGACACCTCCCTCAGGCGCAGAGAGGGCTCCCGGCTCCCCCCTCCCGCCCCCGCGCCGCCCGCCCGCCAGGTGAGGCCGGTTTCGACTTCCCCCGGAGGGGCGCGGAGGGGCCCGGAGCCTGCGGCGTGGAGAGGCTTGGCCGGCCGCGCTGGCCGCAGACGCCCGGGACCAAGGCGCCGCGGCCACTCGGGAACGGGCGCGCGGGCTGCTGCGTGCAGCCGCCTGGTTTCGAACTGCTCGCTGCCAGGCTTCGGCTCCGCTAGGGCGCCTGCTGGGCCGGCGGAGGGTCGAGGAGGTTCGTCCTCGGGGCAGATCGTTGCTGTGGCCCCCACCCACGGCTGTGCGGCCCCGCGACCCCTTCCCCTCGGCTTTCCCGTCTGTGAAATGGGCGCAGAGCCCCGCACGCGGCCACTCGGCCCCAGCCCTCACCTGTGCGGTTCCCTGGGGCAGGCGTGGTGACCCCGGCCCGCCCCCGGGGCCTCGCCTTGCCACGGAGGGTGGCGGCCGCCCAGCGCATCCTGCGCGCTCCGAGGCGCTTGGCGGGGTCTGCCAGGGGAGTGAGCCCGGCTTGTGGGGGCGGGGCCTGGGCCTGGGCCTGGGTGAGGGGCGGGGAGGCCCCGCCCTCCACGCCCGCCCAGGGGCGGTTCCATGCAACTTACAGACCACGCCCACACGTTGGACTGGGGCCGAGGTCCGGCCGGGGGCGGTGGGCGGGGGCCCTTGGGGAGACCAAATACCCAGCGGGCCAAGGCAGCCGGCTGAGCGGAAAGTGTTGCTACTCTGGGGCGTTGCACGCGTGGCTACCTCTGCCCAACACCCTTCCCCCATCCCTTCCTGTTCTCGCCTCCACTCCTAGTGTGGTTTTTCCATGTGCTTCTGTGTTTTTATTTTTTGAGCAGGATTTTGCCTTCTCAGGGTGCCGGATTCGGCCGGTACCAAAGGGCAAACAGCAAAACGCCTCCCCGGCCCGCCCTTCCCGTACCCCACTCACCCCCAGAGTCCTGTGTGGACCCAGCCTTCTTTCCCTGTCTCTCACTGGGCCAGGCCGTCTGAGGCACCCTGAGGTCTGGGTGCCCTTGTTGTCTTCGGTTCTCACTGAGGGGCCCCCGGCTGGGGGAAACAGGATTGAAAGCCCTGGGGTCTGTCTGCAGGGCCCACCACACCTGGAGGCCTCCCTTCTCCTGGCTTCCCCTTCCCACCCAGCTCCACTTGCAGCAGGCCCAGAGCTGTGATCCGGGCTCTTTCTCTCCCTCTGACCCCACCCAACCCAGGCTTAGCCCCCTGCCCAGGCAGCCACCAAAGGGTTGGGTGTGGTGTCAGGCCTCAGACATCCTGGATCTTGGGCTGCTTGTGGGAGACCACCTGAGCCATGCCTATTCCTGTGGAGCTGGCAAAGGCAATCCTGGCAGAGGGAACAGCAGGTGCAAAGGCCCTGGTTTGGCAATGTGTGGCAGCAGAAGCCCAGTGCGGCTGGCTTAGGCATGCCTCCAGGAGCACAGAAGGTGGCCCAGGTGGGCCAGGCTGGCTCCAGAGTGCCTGGCAGGTGACCGTGAAGAGTGTGGATGTTCAGGTGGACCATGAAGCAGGGTTCCAGCAGGGCAGCCCCTCCCCGCCTCTGCTTTCCGAGCCCTCCAAAGCTGAGGTTCAGTGTGAAACGTGAGGGGCCCTCCCCCTTTCGCCATCAGGGTTGGCGTCACCCCTGATATGTTCTTCCCACTTGGACTTGTGGGTCACACATGATGGCTTACTTCAATCTCCTTTATTCAGAATCAAGCATGTGTATTCTTTCTGCCATGTCGGGAAGGGCAGGGCCATCAGCAGTGCCCACTCCAGACCACACTCTGGGACCCCAGAATGTCTTGCCAAGTGGCCCCTAGCCCACCTCTCAGGCCTGTGTGGTCCCTTCCCTGGTTTTGCCCACCATGCACCACCAGGCAGAAGGCCACTGCCTGTAGGTGCATGGACAGGGCTGGGAGGGAGGTCTGGGGCAGCCCTCCAATAGCTGGGTGGAGCTAGGTGGGGATGGAAAACACCAGGCTGCCTGCAGCTCCCTAAGCCGCCACGCTGTGACCCAGGCCTTCAGGAGCCTTCAAATGCTAAACACCTGGCCATTTAGGAAGTGTGTTTCCTAGAGCTGTGTAACATAGTACCCCAGACTGGGTGCCTGAGAACAACAGAAATTTATTGTCTTATGGTTCAGGAGGCCAGAAGTCTGAGATCAGGGTGTCGGCAGGCCTGCAGTCCCTCCAAAAACTCCAGGAGAACAGCCTTCCTTGTATCATCCAGCTTCTGGCAGTTCCTTGGCCGGTGGCAGCTTAACTCCTGTCTACACATGGTGCTCTCCCTGTGTCTCTCTGTGTTCAAATCTCTCTTCTAAGGACACCAGTCATATTAGATTAGAGCCCACCGTAATGTCCTCATCTTAACTTAAGACCCTATAAAGAGTCTGTAAAGACCGGCCAGGCTCAGTGGCTCACGCCTGTAATCCCAGCACATTGGGAGGCAGAGGCAGGTGGATCATAAGGTCAGGAGTTTGCGACCAGCCTGGCCAACATGGTGAAACCCTGTCTCTACTAAAAATACAAAAATTAGCTGGGCGTGGTGGCGCATGCCTGTAGTCCCAGTTACTTGGGAAGCTGAGGCAGGAGAATCACTTGAACCCGGGAGGCGGAGGTTGTGGTGAGCTGAGATTGTGCCACTGCACTCCAGCCTGGGCAACAGAGCAAGACTCCATCTCAAGAAAAAAAAAAAAAAAAAGAGTCTGTAAAGACCTTGTCTCCAAATAAGGTCATATTTGGAGGTACTGAGGGTTAGGACTTAAACATATAGATTTTGGGGGACACAGTTCAGCCCCTGACAGGTGGGATCAAGGAGGAAAGAGCATGTTTTTCTGAGCAGTCTGTCGCTCGGTTGGGTTGTGGACATTCAGGCTTGTGGCGCTGGGCCTCCATTTGTACTGTTAGGGGACCTGGAGGTGGCCTAACGACCTCTGTCATGTCGTTTCCACAGGGAACTGTATGCCTTGCTGTGGCTCAGAATACCCATTTGCTGCCAAAAGGCCATCTTTAGGAGCTATGGGAGGGATCTGAGGCTGGTTCTGGAGGTGGGCCTGTCACCTATTTGAACACTGATCAGGGCCATCTTGTCCACCTTTTCCCAGGCCCTTGGAATGGTTTGCTCCTAGAAAGCCCAGCTATTCTAGCCATGCACGTGGGCGAAACTGAGGCATGTGAAAAGAACGGCACTGGCCCACTAGGGACAACCGCCTGGGGTGCCCCCTTCCATGGTGAGAACCATGGCTCTCTGACAGGCTTCCCTGATCCCTGGGGCAGGGGTGGGCACCCTTGCACTGAGTCTTCGTGTTCTCATCTGAGGGGTGGACATGGTCCTGCCACCCTCTCAAGGCAAGTGAGAGACTGTGATGTGCTCAGGATGGAGTGGTGGCCTCTAAGCTGGACTGCGAAGGCCCGTCAGCTTTTGAGCTTGGCCCACCCGCTCAGCTGTCCTAGTTGCCTGGTTTCCCAGACTCTCCAAGTCTAGGCACAAACTGGGAGCAGTGCGTAGGCTTTGCCTGCTTGGGTGTGTCTCCTTGCCTTCCTCACCCTCCTTCTCCATGGAGCCTTCCCTGATGGCACTCCCTGTCAGAGCCATTTCGTGCCGCCTGTCCTTAAGGCCTGCTCAGCCTGTGTCACGTCTCTGAAATGAAAAGGACATGTGGCCAGGTGTGGAGCTACGGACATGTGGCCAGATATGGCTGAGAGGATCACTTGAGGTCAGACACACCTGTAATCCCAGCTACTTGGGAGGCCGAGGCACGAGAATTGCTTGAACCTAGGAGGCGGAGGTTGCAGTGATCTGAGATTGCACCACTGCACTCCAGCCTGGGTGACAAAGGGAAACTGTGTCTCAAAAAAAAAAAAAAAAAAAAAGCAAAACATATGGGCTTCCCTGCTGGAGGAGGCAGGGGAGGAGGCTAGGAGGAACGGATGGGCTGCTGGCTGCTGGTGAGGCAGGCCGGGAGAAGGAAGCAGAGTCAGGCACAGCCTGAGGAACTGACCAAAGCCACAGCCTCTTCCCAGCTCCATTTGCAACTGGGAGCACACAGTGCACTGTCAGTGGACACTTGTTGGATGGAACCTGGGAGGCAGGGGAGGCCTGCCAGCCCTGGGGCTCAGTGTTCCACTCTGTAACATGGGGGTCTCGTGCGCTGCCAGAGGTTTCCAGAGGAAGGTGAGGGTCTGGCTTGGGAGTTTCCTCTTTCCTCAGACCTTAGCTGAGGTGTTGCCACCCCCAGGAAGCCTTCCTCAACCCTTGATTTGCCTGACTCAGCACCCATGGGCCATGGTGGCCTGGGAGGGGACCCATGCAGAAGTCTGGTGGTGGCAGAGTTCTTGGCTTGGTGAGTTTTTCTAAAATTAGATAATAATTGTGGAAATCTAAAACAGTTTGTTTTGCCTTTTTTTTTTTTTTTTTTGACAAAGTCTTGCTCTGTCACCCAGGCTGGACTGCAGTGGCATGAGTTCAGCTCACTGCAACCTCCACCTCCTGGGTTCATGCAATTCTCCTGCCTCAGACTTCCAAGTAGCTGGGATTACAGGCATGCACCACCACGCCCAGTTAATTTTTGTATTTTTAGTAGAAACAGGGTTTCACCATGTTGGTCAGAGTGGTCTTGAGCTCCTGACCTCAGGTGATGCACCCTCCCTGGCCTCTCAAAGTGCTGGGATTACAAGTGTGAGCCACTGCGCCCAGCCTGTTTTGCTTTATTCTTGATTTTAGTTTTTACTCAATAGAAAATGAGATTTTTGTTCTGAAAACCTCTCACAATAGACCACGTCCAGGAAGTTCTTTTGCAAAATGGTAAGAGTCAGGGAAGCACTGGTGGCCTCATGGGTGTCCTCTCTTTTTAAAAACTGTATTACCTTTTAAAAACTAAAAGCAAAAAAAGAAAAAAAAAGTAACCTGACCTTGAAGCTCTAGCAGGCCAGATGTTTGCAGAGAAAACAATTTTCCCAAAAATGTTTTCTGCTGGGCCATCTGGAGCCCTCAACACACACCACTTATCCTCCTAAAGCAAGGCAAGAGCCCTGTCCCCACTGTGCAGAGCGACAAAGGCCCCTCCCCGGGGGTACTCCCCTGCTGGGGCCTGAGCTGTGACCACCAGACTGTCCTACCTGGCCGCAGCCTGCACAAGCAGATCAGTCAGCCTGGGTGACATGACATCGAGCTGCCGCCCTCAGGTTCAGAAATGGTGATGCAGAGACACAAAGCAAGGCGCCCAGAGGGCAGAAGGAATGACAGATTCATGGAATAGCTACTACCAAACACCTACTGCATGCCAGGCCAGTTTAGAAGCTGGGATACAGCTGGGCCTAGGAGGGACAAACTCTGGCCAGGGGCTGCTCCCCCCATGCTCATCCTGCACACCAAGGCCTTTACCTTGCCACCACTGGGCTGGCAGATAGCAGGTCATCTTTTTTCCCACCCCTCAACTCTTTTTGTACTTTCTGAATTTTCCACAATGAGCATGTATCTATTCTCTGATAAGAAACAAGGATTTTAAATGCTTTGTAAATGTAAACTATTGCAAAATTTCCCACGACCATTCTGATGTTCACTTGTCGGGAAAGATGTGGACTGACCTGGGTCCTCGGCTGCTAGGATTACACGGCATTACCATGCTCTAAGGAGTTACAACCAAGCTTAGGATTTCAGGTGGGGGGTTGTGCTTTCATTGGCCTGGAGCTGTTCCCAGTTAAGCTGGCAGGTCAGGGGGTGCACAGGTGGGTCAAGGGCAGCCCGAGGCTTAATGCTGAAGAGCCAGTTAAGCTTCTTTGATGCCCGGCACCTGCGTAGCGAGCAGCGTGGGCCGCCAAGTGCCTGGTCACTGGAGAAGGGTGAGAGCCTCGCCTCCTCCCTCCCCACAGGCTTCCTGCCAGCTCCCACCCTGCCCCCGAAAGAGCAGTGGCTGCTCTGCCCTCACCAGCCCCCAGGCTCAGCGTGTTTTCGTCCTGCCTCTTCACCAGCCCTCTGGTGGCCTCAGGTAAGCCCACACCCCCTGGGCTCCAGTTTCCCCACCTCCTCTCAAAAAGGGCTGAATCAGAGGGTCCTGACAGCCTGGGGCAGGTGCAGTGTGTCTGGCAGCCATGCCGCTGAATCTCAGAGTCTCTGCTCAGGCTGCTGAGGTTCCCTGGCCTACCACCTGGCTTATACCTTTGGAGGAGGCATTCCTGCCCGCCCCCCCGCCAGGGGGGACGGGGGTTACATCTGGATATGGCCCTCGGGTGGCCTCTCAGTGGCCTGTAAGGCTGGCTGAGACTCATCCATACAGAGACATCAGAGAGACTCAGCCTTAGGAAGCTCCTTGGAAGTCTCCTGTTTTACAGATGGGGAGACTGAGGCCTGCGGCGAGGGGAGAGTCTCCCTACAAACCAGGCTTTGGAGCCTGTCTGGGGTCAGCCTGTGGGACCTGGGCATGTGACTTGGGCTCTCCTTGCCTCAGTTTCCTCCCACTCCCCCACACAAAATGGGCATGCTAGGACTCCTGTCCCAGGGCCAAGGGTGGAGCCTGTGATAGATGGAGCTTTGCTGCATCTTTGGAGGAAAATGGAGAGCAGGAAGGGCTGCTGGCGGCTCCCTGTCTACACTTGCCTCTCCCTCTGCCTGCGCTGGCAGCTCCAGTTTTCAAATAATCACCCAGTTACGTTGATGAGGGCTTCACCATCCCCATTTTACAGATGGGAAACTGAGGCTTAAGCTTGTGAGTCACATATTTGCTAAGTGGCTGCCTTAGTTGCAAAGGACAAAAACCCAAGTTAAACCCATGGATGAATAAGGAGGCAGGTTGTGGGTGATGGGGAAATGTGTCTGCAGGGCTCCATCTGTCTCTCCATCGCTCAGCATGCATTTCTCTGTCTATCGGCCTTATTCCACCCCACCATGGATGCTGCAGCTTTGGGGTTCTGAGCAAAGACCTCGCAGCTCACAGTCCTCGAGGCAGAGCAAGGCTCTCTCCCAGGATCCTAACATCTCATCCCAGGATGGATCACCCTCATCACTGTGGCCAGGCAGAGGCACTTGGCTGGGCAAGGGTTCCAGTACCTCTGTACCTGTCACTGGATAACCACAGATACTTCTTAGAATGGCAATAATCCTTTCCTTTGCTCACAAACCTACAATTTAGGCAGGACCCAGCATCTGGTCTCTGCTCCACGGGGAGGTTCAGCTGGAGCATAGATCCATTCCCAGACCGGCTCATCACAGGCCGACACTCTGGTGCAGGCTGTTGACTACTCTCCCTAGGGCGGCTTGAGCTTTCTCACAGCCTGCTGGCTGGCTTTCCAGGAGCAAGCATTCCAGAGGACAGGAAGTGGAAGCTGCCAGTTTCTCAAGGCCTCAGCCCAGAAACGACACTGCTGTTATATTATTTTCACCAAGCATAGAGCTCAGAGTCAAAGACCTCACTTTCAATGGGAGTGTCAACAAATTGAAGTGCCACTGTGCTTTGGATACGAGCACCAGGCCAGGTTGTTCTCAACCACTTCTTGAGTATCTGCTGTGCACCTGAGCTCCAGAAGTCTGCTCCACATTAGAACACCAAGATCAAGCTGAGACCCAAAATGTAAGCATGATCCCATGACTTTTATTTTTTTCCCTTTTTTTTTTTTTTTTTTTGAGATGGAGTCTTGCTCTGTTGCCCAGGCTGGAGTGCAGTGGCACGATCTCAGCTCACTGCAAGCTCCGCCTCCCAGGTTCACACCATTCTTCTGCCTCAGCCTCCCGAGTAGCTGGGACTACAGGCGCCCACCACCACGCCTGGCTATTTTTTTGTATTTTTAGTAGATACGGGGTTTCACCGTGTTAGTCAGGATGGTCTCGATCTCCTGACCTCATGACCCGCCCGCCTCGGCCTCCCAAAGTGCTGGGATTACAGGCGTGAGCCACTGCACCCAGCCCCCATTTTTTTTTGATAAAACACAGACACACACATATACAGACAGATCCAAACACAGGGAGTGGCTGGAGGGTGCTAAGTGTGTGGTGGTATTACTGGGTGGAGATACAGGTGAGGTGCCTGTTCTTAGTGCCTATCCGTATTTGCTAAACTGTTTAGCGGAATGTCCCATTTCATTTGTCTGTACTTCTGAGCTGTAAGGATGCTGTCTTAGGAGGCAGGCGGGTGCAGCCCATTACCAGAGACAAGACCATCTTTCGTAGTCAGTCATGAGCGCATATGAATCTGATGATGGTGTGCAGTTTGTTTTTTCCCTTAGGCCTGGCTTCACCCAGGTGGATCCAAGCTCACGGGGCCATCCAGGGTCTCCCTGCGCTTTTTTCTTTTCTATTTTTTTGAGACAGAGTCTTACTCTGTTGCCCAGGCTGGAGTGCAGAGGCACGATCTCAGCTCACTGCAATCTCTGCCTCCCAGGTTCAAGCGATTCTCCTGGCTCAGCCTCCCCGGTAGCTGGGATTACAGGCACGTACCACCACACCCAGCTAATTTTTGCATTTTAGTAGAAACGGGCTTTCACCATGTTGGCCAGGCTGGTCTCAAACTCCTGACCTCAAGTGATCCGCCTGCCTCAGCTTCCCAAAGTGCTGAGATTACAGGCGTCAGCCACCGCCCCCAGCCCCCTGCGCTCTTTTCTTTCTTGTCTCCTTGAACCCCCATGGTCCTGAGCCCTCCTGGAAACCACCTCATTCTCAGCTCCTCAGAGAGAATTACAGAGGGCAAGGAGAGGGCCAAAGCTAGCCCATTTGGTGACTTTGTACAAATTTGGAGAAGGCCACATCCCTGAGGGTGGTACATGGGCTGGATCTCAGTGTATGTACATATTCATCAGTGCCTCTGTGCAGTGGATGACCTGCTCAACTGAACATGGTGATCCTAGGTGGGGATCATGTCACTGCAGCCTTCAGGGGGCTAAGAGCTCACTGGTCCTGCACTACAGACCATTTTCTGTAGTGCAAATGGCCACTGCCTCTGGAAGCCAGACTTCAAGAAATGGTTATGCAAACAGGCCCCTGCCCAGCTCTTCCATGGAGTCAAAAGTCCTTCCCCTTGCTTCTCGTTTTTTTTTTTTTTTTTTTTTTGAGATGGAGTCTCGCTCTGTTGCCAGGCTTGAGTGCAGTGGCGTGATCTCGGCTCACTGCAACCGCTGCCTCCTGGGTTCAAGCAATTCTCCTGCCTCAGCCTCCCGAGTAGCTGGGACTACAGGTGCGCACTACCATGCCCAGCTAATTTTTGTATTTTTAGTAGAGACCTCACCATGTTGGCGAGGATGGTCTGGATCTCTTGACCTCGTAATCCACCTGCCTTGGCCTCCCAAAGTGCTGGGATTACAGGCATGAGCCACTGCGCCCAGCTGCTTCCCAATTTTATTCCATCCACTCATTAATACTGACAGGCTCTGCCTGTCTCTGTGCTCCATGCTGCTGGCCCTGGAGATCTCCCAAATCCACAGGGCCCAGGAGCAAAGTCCTCACTCCCCAGTGGAGCAGGAGACACCCTCCCCCAGCCTGTCCCTACAGTGTTCCAGCTGCAGTGACTTTCCTCCCCCAGCCTGTCCCTACAGTGTTCCAGCTACAGTGACTTCCCTGCCCCAGCCCTGTCCCCCCTGTGTTCCAGCTGCAGTGACTTTCCTGCCCGCTCTGCTCAGCTCTGTGGCCCTGCTAGTGCTTCAGCACTCAGCTCGGGCACCACCTTCTTCAGCAAGGATTCTCTAGCCATCCAGGTTTGGGCTGGACCACAGGTTTGCTCCCTCCTCAAACCCCCTGCAGACAAATCATACCTCAAGGGCAGGAACCATGCCTGGCTCATCTCTGTGGCCCCAGAGCCCAGCATGGGGCCAGGCACAGAGCAGGCACTGGTGATGGTCTGCAGAACATGCAAGTGAGACACAGTCCGAATAGGTAATGTGGTCAATGACACTGGAAAACACCTGTTGTTCTTTTCTCTCCTCTCACCAAATCGAGCTATAGTTCAGAATGTGGAATTTGGCATCAGGCCGCCCTGAGCTGAAACCCTGGTCCTGAGCCAGCTGACTTTGGTCTGGTCACCTGTAGCAGATGCCGTCTGTGCCTGCCATGTCTCCTCAGCCATGCCCACTCGGGGGGCCCTCAGCCCAACTTCTAGCGGCTGGAGACTCCCTCTGGGGGCCCATATTAATCATATTTTTTTATTTTCTGTGTTCTGATGCTTTGACATCTTGGGGACTTACTGACCTGGAGTGACAGCCCCTCCCAGGGATAGCCAGTCCCTAGAGAGTAAAGGACTTGCCTGTGATCATGCCTTTCAAGTGCAAACCAACCAACCCAGAGCCCACATCCTACACCTCCTCTCCAGGGCTACCACACTCTGGGCCACCATCCCCCTGCACTCCTCACCCTGAGGCAGGTATCAGACACTCAGCAAGAGCCTCTGTGCCCCAGAGCCCACTGAAATGATTCACACCAGCCAGTACTCAGCCTGCTTGCCCTGCTTGCCCATGCCTTCCTTCAAAACCACAGTAAAGGCTCCGGCCCACACTTCCCCCATTCCCTCTGCCTCCTGACCAACCCTGGTGCTTCCCTGTGTGGCCCTTCAAGGGTGGAGGCCTCTTCCACTTGGGATCTGTGATAGCAAGCTATCTTCTCAATGGTAGTTGTCTACTGATCTGCTGGCCTCACCATACCTGAATAATAATCAAGCCGGAATCATTGTCAAACAGGTCCAGGCCAGGCGCGGTGGCTCACGCCTGTGATCCCAGCACTTTGGGAGGCCGAGGCGGGCAGATCACGAGGTCAGGAGATTGAGACCATCCTGGCTAACACAGTGAAACCCCATCTCTACTAAAAATACAAAAAATTAGCCGGACATGGTGGCGGGTGCCTGTAGTCCCAGCTACTTGGGAGGCTGAGGCAGGAGAATGGCGTGAACCCGGGAGGCAGAGCTTGCAGTGAGCCGAGATCACGCCATTGCACTCCAGCCTGGGGGACAGTGAGACTCCATCTCAAAAACAACAACAACAACAACAACAACAAAAAAAACAAAACAAGTCCAAAGCCCCTCTGCTCATGCAGGGCAGGCCAGAAATGTAGCGGAATGAATTAGTGGTCCCAAGAGCAGCCCTCAACCAGTGTCTCCAAGTGTCTCCCAGGTGTTGGAGGGTAAATGCCCAGCTGGATGGTACCGGGGTGACTGTCTACCCTGTGAGAAGCCAGAACTGAGCTGGCATTCACAGCTCCCGTTGAACATAAACAATCTCACAGGGCATCAATATCAGACAAGACCACTTCAACATCTTGTCTTGGCACAGAAAAAACAAAGTCACAGGCCAAGTGTGGAGGCTCACGCCTGTAATCCCACCACTTTGGGAGGCTGACGCAGATGGATAACCTTGAGCCCAGGAGTTCAAGACCAGCCTGGCTAACATGGCGAAACTCCATCTCTACTAAAAAAATACAAAAATTAGCTGGGCATGGTAGTAGGCACCTGTAATCCCAGCTACATGAGAGGCTGAGGCAGGAGAATCGTTTGAACCCGGGAGGCAGAGGTTGCAGTGAGCCGAGATCATGCCATTGCACTCCACCTGGGTGACAGAGAAAGACTCAGTCTCAAAAAAAAAAAAAAAAAAAAAAGGAAAAAAGTCCCTGGAAAGACAATACCAATATATATCCTGGGTGATACGAGTGGCTGCTGTTTCATACCAATTGCAGCTTGAGCCTCATTTCATTCCTCTGCTTTCTGATGGAATGTATTAAAATACCCAAGCATAGAATTGCTCCCGATAGCATCCAGTGCAGACTGGCTTTTGAACCCCCTTCAAAACCACCTAACACAGCCCAAATCCTACTCTATGTCCTCCCTACAAGCATCCCATTGCAATGCCCTAGGCTTTCCCAACACATGTGCTCCCGCTCATTGCAGCAAGTCTGCAAATCCAACTTTGTTCATCAGCAGATGTGTTCTGGGGCTCTTAACTGGAGGATGGAGTAGTAGCTACCAGACTCCCCAGCAGACTAAGTTCCAGTTGCCTCCAGACCTAATAGCTTAATTACCCACCCTGTGTGTTAGTGTCCCATGGTCACTGCAACAAAGTACCACAAATCGGGGCCTCAAAACAAAGGCATTCTTGGTACTCCTTGGCTTGTAGCTGCACCACTCCAATCTCTACCTCCACCACCACATCTCTGTGTCTTTTCTTCTTATTGGGACACTAGTTATTGGATTTACGGCCCATCCTAATCCAGTATGACTTCTATATCTAACTATATCTGCAAAGATCTTATTTCCAAATAAGATCACATTCTGATGTTCCAGGCAGACATAAATTTGCAGGTACACTATTCAACCCACTACAGTTGGAACTCCCAAAGGTTACTGTGGTCCCATGTTCAAAACACATTCACCTCATCCCAATATCCTCCAAAGTCTGAGCGCCTTCCAAAAGGGAGAAAAGGGGCCAGGCATGGTGGCTCATGCCTGTAATCCCAGCACTTTGGGAGGCTGAGGCGGGTGGATCACAAGGTCAGGAGATTGAGACCACCCTGGCTAACGAAACTCTATCTTTACTAAAAATACAAAAAATTAGCCAGGCATGGTGGCGGGTGCCTGTAGTCCCAGCTACTCAGGAGGCTGAGGCAAGAGAATGGCATGAACCCGGGAGCCAGAGTTTGCAGTGAGCGGAGATGGCACCACTGCACTCCAGCCTGGGCAACAGAACGAGACTCCATCTCAAAAAACAAACAAACAACCACAACAAAAAACAAAAGGGAGAAAAGGGAAGAAACGAAAGGATCACTTGGTCCTAAGCAAGTCTGAGGCCCAGCAGGCAGCCACCCTCCTGCCACACCCCCCCACCCCACCCCTAGCCTGTCTCTGCACCCATGTCTGCTGTCCTCCAAGACATTCTTCCTTCATTTCATCCCATCCCCATGCCTTTCTTTTTCTTTTTTTTAGACGGAGTCTCGCTCTGTTGCCCAGGCTGGAGTGCAGTGGTGCGGTCTCGGCTCACTGCAAGCTCTGCCTCCCGGGTTCACGCCATTCTCCTGCCTCAGCCTCCCAAGTAACTGGGACTACAGGCGCCTGCCACCACACCTGGCTAATTTTTTTGTATTTTTTTTTAGTATAGATGGGGTTTTCACCGTGTTATCCAGGATGGTCTCCATCTCCTGACCTCGTGATCCACCCACCTCGGCCTCCCAAAGTGCTGAGATTGCAGGCATGAGCCACCACGCCCAGGACCCCCATGCCTTTCAATCCAGGCTGGCAGCATTTCTGCTGGTGTAACATTTTCAGAAATCTTGTTGGTCTCCTGTGTAGTTTACAGGGACCCATGCCATCAGACAAGAGGCTCTATCCACAGATCATTCCTGGATAACCTCATCTCTATTCCTCAATTCCACTGAGATGGTTGATTGGATCCACGAGTCACATTCATAATGTCTTCAACAAAATGTCCAACAACACCCTTGGTGTTCTCTTCACACTTTCTCTCCACATTTTCTCAATAGTGAATTTGCTAATTTTAGCAATCTGGACAGGCTAAGGGCTTCCTAGATTACCAAGTACAGTTCCTTTTTGCTTAACAGTTCCTTCCTCAATTTATCTCTTTTCTCTTAAAAGAGATAAATTGCTACAAGCAGCAAAGACAAACCAGGCCATACCTTCTACACTGTTTGGAAATCTACTTTCTTTTTTTTTTTTTTGAGATGGAGTCTTGTTCTGTCACCCAGGATGGAGTGCAGTGGTGCGATCTCGGCTCACTGCAAGCTCCGCCTCCTGGGCTCATGCCATTCTCCTCCCTCAGCCTCCTGAGTAGCTGGGGCTACAGGCGCCTGCCACCATGCCCGGCTAATTTTTTTTTTTGTATTTTTAGTAGAGACGGGGTTTCACCGTGTTAGCCAGGATGGTCTTGATCTCCTGACCTCGTGATCTGCCCGCCTCGGCCTCCCAAAGTGCCGGGATTACAGGCGTGAGCCAACACGCCCAGCTGGAAGTCTCCTACTTTCTACCCAACACTAGAATGTAGTTCAGCCAACTTCTCTACCACTCTATAACAAAGATCACTTTTCCTCCTCTTTCCAATAGCATGTTCCTTACTCTCTTCTAAGGCCTCACCAGAAGCACCTGTGATGTTCCTATTTCTACCAACATTCTGTTCTTTTTTTTTTTTTCTTTTTTTGAAATGAAGTCTCGTTCTGCCGCCCAGGCTAGAGTGCAGTGGTGTGACCTCAGCTCACTGCAACCTCCATCTCCTGGGTTTAAGTGATTCTCCTGCCTCAGCCTCCCCAGTAGCTGGGACTACAGGCGTGTGCCACCACACCCGACTAATTTTTGTATTTTTAGTAGAGACAGGGTTTCACCATATTGGTCAAGCTAGTCTTTTTTTTTTTAAATTTATTATTATTATTTTTTGAGATGGAGTCTCACTCTGTCGCCCAGGCTGGAGTGCAGTGGCACGATCTCGGCTCACTGCAAGCTCCGCCTCCTGGGTTCACACCATTCTCCTGCCTCAGCCTCCCGAGTAGCTGAGACTACAGACGCCCGCCACCATGCCCAGCTAAATTTTTGTATTTTTAGTAGAGACAGGGTTTCACCACGTTAGCCAGGATGGTCTCGATCTCCTGACCTCATGATCCGCCTGCCTCGGCCTCCCAAAGTGCTGGGATTGCAGGTGTGAGCCACCGCACCTGGCCTGTTCTTGATGATATATATATTCTTTAAGATGATAGATTTCGGTTGGGCATGGTGGCTTATGCCTCTAATTCCAGCACTTTGGGAGGCCAAGGCAGGTGGATCACCTAAGGTCAGAAGTTCGAGACCAGCCTGACTAACATGGTGAAACCCCCATCTCTACTAAAAATACAAAAAATTAGCCAGGCGTGGTGGCAGGCGCCTGTATTCCCAGCTACTCAGGAGGCTTAGGCAGGAGAATTGTTTGAACCCAGGAGGCAAAGGTTGCAGTGAGCCGAGATCACGTCATTTGCACTCCACCCTGGGCAACAAGAGTGAGACTCTGTCTCAAAAAAAAAACGATAGATTTCTCTACGTTTTTCTTTGATTTTAAGCCTCATGAGGAACACCTTAAATAAATGTCCACTTTTCTACCAACAAGCACTTGAAGGCCATCTAGGCTTTTTCTATCAAGCACCTCAAAACTCTTCCAGGTTCTACCCATTATTCAACTCGAAAGCTACTTTTGTATTTTCAAAAATTTGTCACAGCAGCACCTCACTTCCTGGTACAAAATCTGTATTAGTTTTCTAGGGCTACTGTACAAATTAATTCTCTCACAGTTCTGGAGGCCAGGAGTCTAAAATCAAGGTGTTGGTAGGGCCAAGACCCCTTTGAAAGCTCTAGGGGAGGAGGATCCTTCCTTGCCTCTTCCTAGTCTCTGGTGACTCCCAGAAATCCTTGATATTCTTTGGCTTGTAGAGGCATCACTCTACTCTCTGCCTCTGCTGTCCCATGGCCTTCTTCCCTGAGTGTATCTCTCCTCTTCTTTTTTTTTTTTTTTTTTTTTTTTTTTTTTGAGACAGAGTCTTGCTCTGTTGCCCAGGCTGGAGTGCAGTGGTGCAATCTTGGCTCATTGCAACCTCCACTTCCTGGGTTCAAACGATTCTCTTGCCTCCCCCTCCCGAGTAGCTGGGACTACAGCCATGCACCACCACACCAGTTAATTTTTGTATTTTTAGTACAGATGGGGTTTCACCATGTTGGGCAGGCTGGTCTCGATCTCCTGACCTCATGATCCACCCCACCCCACCCCGGCCTCCCAAAGTGCTGGGATTACAGGTGTGAACCACTGCACCCGGCCCTCTCCTCTTCTTATAGGGGCAAAAATCATTGGATTTAGGGCCTTTCCTAATCCAATATGGCTGTTATAACTCTCATTCATATTAATGCTGCCTCAGCATCCATCTTGTCCTGTCCCTGGCTTGTCACACCTGACGTACATATTTTGACACAGTCTCCATGCAGTTCCTGTTTTTGCATTTTGGATAGATAAGGTCT
This sequence comes from Pan paniscus, assembly GCF_029289425.2. Taxonomy (NCBI): domain Eukaryota; kingdom Metazoa; phylum Chordata; class Mammalia; order Primates; family Hominidae; genus Pan; species Pan paniscus. The sequence goes on from NC_073260.2 coordinate 46,384,564, forward strand.
CATACTTTGTACTGCAGGGTCACCTTACTTCTGCTTTAAGTCTGGTGAACTTGACAGTGTAGCCAAGTTCCAGTGCTTACCCTCACACTCCCTTTAAATCAACCAATGAGCCCCTGACTCGGGAAACGTACGTAGGTAACACCCTGGACCCCAGTAAAGACTTTGGCCCCCAGATCCCTCTCTTTTTCTCCTTACCTGCTGCTGAGCACATATGTCCCAGACGTCCCCTCCCCTTCCCATGGGCCTTGTGAACCATGCTGCCCTCTGCTCCCTGGGCTTTGTGAATTAGAAACTCAATCCTTTTGCCATTTTGGTCTGAGGTCCCCCACTGACTAAACCGAACCTAACCTAAATGCCTCACTTAAGTCACAAACAGTGACCTCATCTTAATTTAACGAATTGCATCTTATTTCCAAATCAGGCCATGTGCTGAGGTTCTGGATGGACATGAATTTGGAGGTGACATTATTCAACACACTGTACCTTGAAAGGCTTTCAGCCTTTCTCTGCCTCAATCTCCACTCCCCTATTCGGTTTCCTAGATCACTTCCCAAATAAACTCCTTGCATTGAAATCTACATAGCAGGGCCTGCTACTAGGAGAACACGCCTAAGGCATGGCCTCCCCATGCTGAGCTGCACGGTCCTTCTCTCCATGCAGGTGAAGGCAGTAGCCCTTTCCTGTGAGGTTTTGTTGAGGGCAGAGGAGAGAATCCTGTTGTCTCACAGAGCAAAATATTCATTTCATGACTCCGGGAAGAGGGGTGCTTTGAGACTATACCCCAATATAATTTTTCTTTTCTTGTTTTTTTTTTTTTTTTTTTTTTGAGACGGAGTCTCACTCTGTCGCCAGGCTGGAGTGCAGTGGTGTGATCTCGGCTAACCGCAACCTCTGCCTCCCAGGTTCAAGTGATTCTCCTGCCTCAGCCTCTTGAGTAGCTGGGACTACAGGCGCATGCCATCATACCCAGCTAATTTTTGTATTTTTAGTAGAGATGAGGTTGTTTCACCATGTTGGCCAGAATGGTGTTGATTTCTTGTCCTCATGATCCGCCTGCCTTGGCCTCCCAAAGTGCTTTACAGGCGTGAGCCACCGCACCCGGCCATGATTTTTCTTAAATGTGAATGGGCTATTCAGGTGTCAGCAGTTTTTCAATGTCTCTTTGGGATAGATGTTGTTGGAAGGGGTGGATCTTTTTTTTTTTTTTTCCTGAGATGGAGTCTTGCTTTGTTGCCCAGACTGGAGTGCAGTGGTGCAATCTCGGCTCACTGCAACCTCCACCTCCTGTGTTCAAGCAATTCTCCTGCCTCGGCCTCCTGAGTAGCTGGGATTATAGGCATCCACCACCACGCCTGGATGATGTTTTTGTGTTTTTAGTAGAGATGAGATTTCACTACGTTGGCCAGGCTGGTCTCAAACTCCTGACCTCAGGTGATCCGCCTGCCTTGGCCTCCCAAAGTGCTGGGATTACAGGCGTGAGCCACCATGCCTGGCTGGGGGTGAATAATTTACGTGAGTTTTGATAAGGTAAAGGGAAAGCCAAGCTTCCTTTCTGAGATGGAGATTCATGAGGAAGTTTTGTGTAGAATTTATAGTGGACAGCACTGGGGCACTGAAGACTGAGCTCTCCAAGGGGGCCAGGCCTGGCCCCGGCAGAAAAGAGGAAGAGATGCTATAAGCCTGGATGCTGGGTGGGGGAAATATGGCCAAGGCAGGAATTTTGGAGAGCAGAGGCTGATCCCTGCAACACAGTGGCTGGGTGGACAAGGACAGCAGTTGGCAGAAAACCTGACTCCACGTGAAATTTATTGACTCATGTAACTACTCTAGATGAAACCAGAGATCTGACTTCCTCCAACCTCTGTTTGGGCCTCACTGGGAGGCTCTTCCAGTTCCAAGATGGCTGCCCAAGCTCAGCAGCCAGGCTCCCTCCTGCCATCAAGGGGTGGGGAGGCCATCTTGGGTCATGTGACCACACAGACCAATCACTGTGGCCAAGGGAATGAGGATGCTGATTGGCTTGGGTCAAGTCACAGGATCCCAAGAGGTGGAGTCTGCTTCCTGAAACACCTTGACTTTCCAGAAATTCGGGGCTCAGCTGACACACACCCAGCCTCTAGCTATTTCTCTCTTAGGTGATGATACCCATTGCTGTCCCCAAGCCTCCAGGGCACAGCCTTGTGTTTGCCCCACCCTGGCTAGACAGGGAGGGTTGAGTCCAGCCTGGGGCCAGTACTGGGCATCCGTCAACCAGGGTGGGAGGAGGCCCCAAGGGAGCAAGGACAGACGCGTGGAAGTGGGCAGGCTGCTGCCGTCAGGGACCCCGGGAACACTCACGTCCAAGGCAGCACTAAGGCCTGCACCTCCTGTGGCCCAGCTGGAAGGGGCCTTAGTACACAAGGGGTTCAAGGGCCATGGAGCCTGACAGCTGGGAGATGGCATGTAGCTGCTGTCCGACCACACAGTTGTCATCCTGGCTAAGCTGCAGCCTTCTGGAGGCTTGTGGGAGCCTCTGTCAGAGCTTCCCACCTAGGAGCAGGGCACCAAGCCCAGAAATCCACCAAGGCAGTGTGAGGAGAGCAGGGTAGGCCCTGGGGCTGGGCGGCCCAAGCGGCTGCTTTCCAGGATACAATGTATAGAATGTGGGGTGCGGGCCTGGCTGCTCCCCGACGGCCTGCCCTGCCTCCCTTTTTGGCCCACCCAGACCTCCAGGTTTATCTAACAACCCTGGAACTGAGGGAGGAACCCTGGAGGTAGACTGGAGGTACACTGGAGCCCGTGGCTTCCAGTGGCTCCCTTTCCCCAACCTCAGTTTTCTCCCCAGTAAATGGAGAGGAATCCTTCACCCAGAGTAACGATGTGAATGATGTTGTGGGCAGGGAGCAGCCTGGCCTCTTGTCGCAGCCAGCTGCTGCAGGGACCACCAGGTGCCCCTGGGGAACCATGACTGCTTCAATCTGGCGCGAGAGGGAGGTCCTGAGGGGAAGGGTGGAGGGGCCTGGACCATACCTGCCCAGTGCCAGGCGCTGCCTGCATGGACATAGTGTTTCAGCTTCAGAGCCAACCGCCGCTGGCCCTGCCTACTGAGGCCCAGAAAGTACGGTGTCTTGGGGTGGGTGCCTGAAGGAATGGGCTGCGGGGTCATGATGCAGCCGCCCCCAGGCACCGGCTGGGCCCAAAGCTCTCCCTGGATGTCCCTGGAGGGATCGTCCAGAGGGAGTTTGTTGGCAGAAACAGAGCAAGCAACCCCAAGGGGAGGTGAGCCCACCCTTCTTCCTGCACACTCACTGCCAGAACTGGCTGCTCAGAGGGGCTTGGATTCTGGGAAGTGGGAGATGCTCCTGGGGCAGCTGGTGATAAGACAGAGTTCTGGAGGCCCCCATGGCTGCAGGGAGGGCAGGGCTGGGACCACCCGAAGGCCTGGGCTATGGCCTCTGGGGTAAGCCGCCCTCTTAGGCTGGGGCTTGTGGGGGCTAGTGGCTTTTCAGAGGCCCTGTCCTACTGCAGATCCTGCTGCCTCCGTGGGACGGTGGGAGGCAGGCACAGCGGGAATTGGACTGACCTGCATCCCAGTCTCCCTCTGCCCATGTCCTGGGGGCATGGAAGCTTGTCTGGGTCTTAGTGTGCCCATCTTTACAACAGGACCAACTATCTGAGAAGGAGCTGACTCTGATGTCCCCAAGACCCAGGATGGTGAGTGAGGCAAGGGAGCACTGAGCCTTTATGACCTCAGGCAGCCTCTACTTTCCCATCTATAAAATGAGGATTCCAGACCCAAAGTGCTCAGGGCCCCTATGGCAAGGCAGGAGTCACTGAGCCTTTCCAAGGCTATGGACAGGTATTCACTGAGCACCTACTGTGGGCCAGGCACTGCTAAAGGGGCTGCTTCCTGCCCTCTCGGAGCTTCTATTCTATGTGGGAAAAGAGAGGTTAAACAAGAGAGCAAATGGATAAACAAAAAAGTGGAAAGGCTGGAGGGCTGTCTGCAGAGGCGGTGTCTGAGCACAGTAAGCGTTGAGGAGGTGGCCCACAAAGCCCTGCAGGAAGAGCCCCCGGGCCCAGGGAACAGCATGTGCCAAGGCCCCAGGGGGAAGGCAGGCTGGCGGTTCTGAAGGCCAGGTAGCTGCAGCCTGGTGATGGGGCTGAAAGTGTGACTCTGGCTGGGGCTACAGGTGGTGTTTTGTCCCGTCCCAGAAATCCAAATGATGCTCAGTGCACTTGCTTCCCTATGGGATGGACACTTGGGAGGCCCACCTCCCCTATGTGGTGGCCCAGGCTGAGCCCCCAGAGAGTCTGCTAGCAGTACCTGGTGCATGAGCAAATGGAAGAAAAGTAAATTAGGGGCTGGACGCGGTGGCTCATGCCTGTAATCCCAGCACTTTGGGAGGCTGAAGTGGGTAGATCACCTGAGGTCAGGAGTTCCGGACCAGCCTGGCCAACATGGTGAAACCCCGTCTCTACTAAAAATACAAAAATTAGCTAGGTGTGGTGTGGTGGTGCACACCTGTAATCCCAATTACTCAGGAGGCTGAGGCGGAGGGTGCACTGAGCTGAGATCGCACCACTGCACTCCAAGGCTGGGTGACAGAGTGAGACTCCGTCTCAAAAAAAAAAAAAAAAAAAGTGAACGAGGGAATCCTGGACAGTCCCTAACTCACTGTATGACCTTGGGAAAGTGCACTTCCTTCTCTGGGTCTGTTTCACTATTGCCAAGATGCCTTCTCAGTCATAATTCTCCTCTCAGGCAGCTGGGGAGTACTGGGCTTGCAGCAGGCCCTCCTGGAGGCTCATTCATCTTCTCCAGGTCTGCCAGGCTGCAGCCAGCACCCTGCTCTGGGCCTAGTGAGGTGGGGTGTGCCGGGTGGGGAACCTGCCCATGGCAGAAGCACACTCCCTCCCCTCCGCCCTGGTTTGCTCTCTCCTCCCTGCCCCCGCTCTTGCACCTGTGAAAGCCTTTCTGCTCTGGTGTCCAGTGTGCTCCAACCTCAGGCCCTGGGCTGGTACCAGGAGCCCCCCATCCTGCAGGCTGTGGTGCAGGGGAGCCTCGGAAGGGCCCCCAGCCCAGTCCCTCCCTGACACCCGTGGTAATCCCAGGTGTGGTAATCCCACACCCCAGACTCTGTGCTGCCCCATTCGACATTCTTCAGGCCCGAGACCCCGGGAGCCACCTCCTACTCAGCCACAGGCCTCCCTTCCCCCCACCCAGGGGGTGGTCTCCTATGCCTCTGGAGCGGGGTGGCCTTGGGGAGAAAGGGGAGGGAGGATGGTAAAGAGGCCAAAAGCCAGCATGCGACCAGCCAGCATGTGTCCAGGCTCTGCCACTCCATGGACGGGCAGTGGAGTGTGCCCAGGCCCTGTGCTGTGGGATGGGAGGGCTGGAGCTGGGGGCGGGGCAGTGTGTGGCGAGAGGCCAGGCCCAGGCAGCCAGCTCCCCAGCAGCATCCTTGCTGGGGTGTCCCGCAGGAGGGGTCTCTGGGAACAGACCCTAGGAAGGCCAGCTCTGTAAGGGCACAGCACGCAGGCTCTGCATGCTGGAGGCCTCTCACTGCCCCTGTCTGAGCCTCAGCTTCCTCTTTTGGAAAAAGTGGGAACAGACTACAGCCACCAGTGTGATAGCAAACAAGCTCCCATCAGCACTGGCCTCGCAGCGGGCGGCAGAGTCTGGGGGCACGCCCTGCCCCCAGGCCTGCAGTGACAGACCTTGTCTCTGCCTCCCAGCGGACTAGCCAGGTTGGTGGGTGCTAAGAGAGAGGGCTCGAGGCTAGGGGACTCTCCATGGCGACCCCACAGCACAGTCTTTGGCCCCAGCAGACACCTGCCCTGCTGGATTCACCATGGCCGGCAGGCCAATTCCAGGTGCCTGCTCGGTTCCGGAGCTGTGGGGCTCTGGGGGTGGCCTCTCTATGACTCAGTTTCCTCAGCTGTCAAGTGGGGATTTCCTGGGGTTGTGGTGAGATGGCAGAAATAGAACTACTGAAGCAGGCAGAGGACGGAGTCCTGACCCTTCAAAGAAGGGCCTCATTAGGGCTGCAGCCGATGCTTAGTAGATGTGTGTGAGGGAGCAGCTCCGGCACTGCTCTGTAGGGGATGAATGTGGGTCAGAGCTCAGCTCTGCAGGGGAGAAGGCAGGGCCAACGGGCTGGGGTCCCCTCGAGGCCTCCTCCACCCCGTCCCTGCTCCAGCCTGAGCTGGGTGAGGGGCTTTGCTGCTTCCTTGGGCAGCAGCTGGAGCCGATTGAGACGCTGCTGTGCAGCTGAAAGGGTCTGATTCCATCTCCCCCTGGTGGGCACTGTCCAATGTGGAAGTATGCAGGTTGTTTAGCATCCCTGAGCCTCAGTTTCCTTAGTGTGAAGTGGGACCAGAACATCCAGCATAGCGTGGGAAGCTGTGGCAGAGGCCCAGGTAGCCAGCAGGGGCTCCGTGTGCAGTGGCTGCAGCAGCATCCCAAGCATGGCCCAGCTAGAGCTCGTGGGAGCTCACCTGTGCCCTCATCTCAGCTGTCCCCGCCTCACCTGTGTTCTCATCTCACCTGTCCCCCCCATCACCTGTGACCAGTCTCCCATTTCTGGCTCTTCCTCCTGCCCTCTCAGTCCCCCAGGTAGGTGCCCAGCTTGTCTTCCCAGGTGTCTCCACATGGTGCTATATGGATATTAGAGGGGCGGGGGTCCTGACCAGTGAGCACCCCCAATCACTGGTCCCTAAATTCCCCCACTCTCTCCCAGAGGCCCTCAGGGCTCTGATGCAAACAGAACCCCGCCCCCAGTAGCCTTTGCAAGGTCCCCACTGGCACCATCTTGAGTGCCCTGCACCCCACCCTCCCCACCTCTGAGCCTGGCCATCTTCACCTGCCACCTGCCCACCCCCTGGCAGGACAACAGATGCAGAACTGCTTTCCAGGTGGTGTGTGGCCGATGTGATTCCATCACCCTTGTCCCTCAACCCTTTATCAGCCAGCCCACCTTGTGGGGGGACGCTGCTGAGGGGCTGGGGAGAGATCACCGAGGCTGCGCCCACTGCTGGTGGCCAGTGTTTATTTATGCAGATAAGCACTGTGTGCCACTAGCATCAGGAACAGCCACAAATCTCATGCGCCTGCCACTCAGTGGCTGGGGTAAGTCCTAGCAGAGCTTCTGAGCATGGTTATTTAGGAACCATGAGTCCAGCTAGGATGGGGCAGGCCCACCTCCTGGGGGCTGCAGGCAGAACCTCAGGAGAGGACAGAGAAAGGAGGTGGGAAGCAAGTCACGATTCAGCTCACACGGTGTAGACAGGCTGGGCAGAGGCGGGGTGGACCACGCTGCAGACCAGCAGGATGTGGCTGTCCCTGGCAGTGCCCATGCTGCCTCTTTCTGCCTTCCGGGCCAGCATCACCACACGGCCCATATGGATGATGGTTACTTTGGCAGTCGGCCCCTGCTCTGGGCCACACTGCTGGGGCTGGAGGCCAGGCTCTTAGCCAAAACTTGCTGGGTGACCCTTGGCCAGTGGTTGCCCCTCTCTGGGCCTCAGTTTCCTTCCCTCCAAAGCCAAGTGTCCTGAGCTCTGGGCTGTTGGCCCACGCTCAGCAGTCCAGGGTGCTCTTCATGGGGCCTCCAACACCACCTCCCAGGACAGCACAGGTCCAATGTGGTGGTGTGCAGGGCAGTGGGAGACTCAGCTCACGGAGCAGCTGCGCCCATAGGGACCTGAAGCTGCAGGGCCCCCGGGCTGTCCTGGGCCGTGTCCCCATGGGCAGCAGTGCTTAGGGTTTCCAGCCACCGCTGCTGCAGCTCTGCAGAGGAGGTGCTCAGGTACCAGGACTGCTTGGCCCACTGCAGCTTCCACACATGCCCTGAGTCCAGCCTCTCCTCAGGGTCCGGCACACTCAGTTTGCAGCTGGGGAGAGGGATGGTGCGGGGCAGCCGGCTGTCCTGCAGCAGAGGAGCAGATGGTCAGCGGGGCCACAGCTTCCTGGCCTCGGGCTCACCTCAGTGATGGGGGCCTCTCCCAGGAGGCCACTCCCAGACCCTTGCAACGCAAGGCAGGTGCTGAGCCCGAGGGGTCTGGTGGCTGTGCCTGCACTGCCTTTTGTCAACAGGAGGACAGTCGGTGGGGGCATCCACTGGTTCTTCCCGAGGGAGATATAGGGAGGGGGATGCCTTGCCCACCTCACCAGACCCCCAGACTCCATGGCCTTCTTTGGGCTGTCTGGCCCCTGGGGAGGCGAGGCAGGACAGGCCAGCCCCTGTGACAGAGTAGCAACTGGGGCTCCAAGGGGCCAGGCCAGGGCTGTGTGGGTTCCTGAGTCTCACCTGACAGGTTCTGTGGCTCCTGGCCACCCTTTGTGCCCCCTTGGCCCACCCCTCCTTGCACCGTGGCTGGCTCTGGGGTCCACCCAGGTGCCAGTAGGTTCTGTCTCCTGTGACTGGCAAGCAGAGGGAATCCTGCGCTGCTGGGGAAACTGAGGCCCCAGGTAACACTGCTCAAGCAGGTGGACCCCAGCTGGTGGCACAGGCCTGCCTGTGGGTGCCTCAGGCCTGAGGCTCTGGGCTGCTGGCCTGAGGGCCTGGTGGGGTGGGGACACGTACCTGGCTGCCTCCCTGCAGGTGCAGCACCTGGGGATCTGACATGGGGATGGCGGCCCACACCTCGCTCCAGGTCTCACCACTCTCTGACAGCCGCAGGGGGCCGCAGAGCAGGCTGGGCTGGGGGTCTGCAGTGGGTGTCTTCTGGGGACACAAAGACACAGGTTAGGGGCAGTCTCCCCTGCAGTGGTCACCCCTGTTGAGGAGGCTGGGGTAGGGCCAGGGCCACTGCTTGGGAGGAGCTGGCTGTGGAGACATGGCCAAGGCCTGCACAGAGACTGGGACCAGCCTCACCCGGCTTGCAAGGGTCACTAGAAGCCTGCAGGACATAGGCATGTGTGGTATCAGCTGGGGTTTGCAGGCTGGGCCCTCCAAGGGGAGGGCATCCATATGCTGGGTCAGGACACATCAAAATCATAGGAAAACCCAACAGCAAGTACCTGAGGGTGGGTCACGGGACAGGGACTTCAAGCGTGTCAGTTCTACACACACCATATACGTGCACGTGCGTGCACACACAGCACACACACACACACCACACACACAGGCCCTCCCTCTGTCATGTCACTGTTGGAGCTACTGTCCACCATTTGGACATGGCTTAGACACCCCCTGCCAGAGCTGGACCCCTCAGACCTGGGCCCCCCTTCGAGGCCAGAGTCCACCTTACAGGGCCCTGGAGGCCCGTGCCCCAAGGACCTGGGGCTCTCAGAACACACCTCGGTATTTAAATTGCAGGCATGAGGGAGCTCGGTAGGCAGTGCAAGGTCCTTCTTCACCATCAAGACCATTCAACACTCAGTCCTAATAGACTTACATCCTTGACTTCTTAGACCAAGGACCTAGGTCAGGGCTCCAACCACAGCTGTAAGTCAGAGCAGCTGGGACTCTGAAAACACACTGACCCCCTGATCACCTCACTGAGCCTCTAGGAGGGAGATCAACACTAGAAGCTTCCCAGGAGACCCCAACGTGCAGCTGGCACTGCAAACCGCAGGCTGTGTCGAGTGGAGAGAAAGGGCGATGTGCTTTTCTGGAAATTCACGTTTTCTTTTTCAGCTTTCCTGCAACCCCCCAGAATAGACTGTATTCTTGAGGAAGGAAGGCAGGGAAAGCAGCAGCTACTCTCAGAAAGAGGAGTGGAGGAGGAAAAGAGGAAGAGAAAGAGAGGAGGAGAAGGGGAGGGGGAGGAGGAGGGAGAGAGAGGAGGAGGAGAAGGAGAGGGAAGAGTAGAAAAAGGGTACGGGGAGGAGAAGGAGCAGGAGGAGGAGGGAGAGGAGAAGGAGAAAGACAGTGAGGCGGAGGGAGAGGAAGGAGGGAGAGGAAGAGGAGAAGGGGACGGGGAGGAGGAGGAGAAGGGTACGGGGAGGAGGAGGAGGGGGTGCCTGCCTCCAGGGCCCTGCTCACCCTCTGACAGCTGGAGGTGAGGCAGGCAGAGAGAAGGGCAGTATCTCCCCTCAGGTGGGCCTCAAGGCCTGGACTTGAGGGCAGCTTCAATCCATGCCCTCCAACCAGGTGACCAGGAGTGACACTTGTTCCCATCTAACTCCTGGATGCAAATGGTTCCCAAGCCTTGGCCCTGGCTGGTCCCGAGAAGCCAGCGTGCACACACGGGATCTTCCGAGTGTGTTCCCAGCCTGGGGGCCCCACTGAGACACACCCACATCTATCCTGGTCCCAGGGACACTCCGAAAGCAGAGGCAGCTGGAGCTGCTGGGGCACAGGAGCAGGTGTCTGGAGGCTCTGCCGCGCCACCAGGAGGGGAGCAGGAGCTGGGAGCACCCACCTCTGTGCTCTCAGGGGCCACTGGCTGTGTCAGGAAACAATCTCTGCAGACACGGCTCTGCCGGCTGTTCTCGGCCTTGAACTCGGAGCACTTCCCACAGATGACCTGCCAAACAGAGGGCACGTGTGACCCCAGCACCCTGGGACAGAGGATTATCCAGGAAGACGCCAGAGGAGGTAGAGTGGGCGGGAGGTGGAGTGGGCGGGAGGAGACTTAACACAGTGTGGCGAGGGATAAGAGCTTCTCCTTGAGGGGATCCCTGTCTGAGGGCAGAGAGCAAGGCTGGCCCTGCTGGGCATCTAGTACCCACCCTCCTGTCCTGGAGGGTCCAGAGTCCAGGAGTCTTGTGTGCATGGGAGGAAGAGTGGGAAGAGCCACCAAGCACAGGGGAAGACGCCCCATCACTGGCCATCAGGGAAATGCAAATCAAATTCATAACCAGAAACCACCTCTCACCGCTCAGCATGGCTATTTTCCAGACAAACAATGACAACAGCGACAAAAAGAAAACAGTGTTGGCACGGATGTGGAGAAATTGGAATCCTTGCACTGTTGGTGGGAAGTAAACTGGTGCAGCCTCTGTGGGAAGCAGTAGGGTGGTTCCTCAAAATGTTAAACACAGAGTTACCATATGATGCCACAGTTCCACTCGGGGTATGTACCCACAAGAACTGAAAGGAGGATCTGAAGGGATGTTTGTACATTCATGTCCATAGCAGCGTTATTCACAACAGCCAAAAGCTGGAAGCAACCCGTGTCCATCGGCAGATGAATGGATGAAGTTGTCATGGTCTGTCTGTACACTGGAATGTGATTCAGATGCATGGGTGGAGCATGGGAATTTAGCCAAGGAGTGCTCCTCAGTGACTTTTCCAGAGCTTTTCCTACCCTGGACACTCCCAGCAGACCCCTTTGTGCCCCCTCCTCTGGCCCCTGCAGCTGCATCCCATCGGTGGTCCTGTCTCTCTCTGCCTCGGTCTCCCTCCCTCTGCTGGATCCTTTTCCCAGCACAAAGAGGCTCCTGCTGTCTCAGGGCCACCCACACCCACTTCTGCATCTGCTTCTCCTGTTCCATCCTGCCCCACGTACTGAATGTTGCAGAGGACTTGGAGGTCCTTGTTCAAACCTTGGGAAATTCTAGTTTGAACCTAAACCTGCGGGCACTGGCTGCTAAGGGACCATGGCACTCAAACACTGAGCTCATATCGCAGGTCTCAGGAGCCACAGCAGAGGGGAGATTGCTCTTTTTAAGTAGATGGAAGGCACCCTCTTCTGGAGTCCTACTTTTATGAGGATTTTATTTTTGGAATTTCTCTTTTCTCTATCACTTCTTGTGTGAGGAAGCAGGAATACCGGGCAAACCAAGGCAATGAAAGCCAAGCTAAGCCCCAGCAGGCTGACACGGAGATGCAGTGATGTCACTGAGGGCACCGAGCCACCTCTGCTGGGGAAGTCCAGGTTGGCCATGAGGATGCTCACTCCAAGGAAGATTAATGGAGGCTGCAGCTTCTGATCCTGAGTAGTCACAAAGCCTGAAGCCTGGAGCTGAGCAGGGACCTGGGCATGTATTCTGAGGATGGCTCTTAAAGCAACAGATTCTCTCCTCAGGTCTGATGGGGAAACCAGGTTTGAGTTAAATCCCCCAATTCTAGAGTACAAACTGGGCCCCAAACTGAGAGTTCTTTAAGAGGCACAGATCACATTTCCCACTTGCCTGCCCATCCATCCTCTACCATACATTCATCCATCCATCATCCATCCATCCATCATCCCTTCATCCACCCATCCATCCATCCACCCATTCATTATCCACTCATTCATTCATCCATCCATCCAGCCATTCATCTATCCACCCATACTTCTGTATGCCATCCAACTATTCGTCTGTTCATCCATCCATCCATCCATCAATTCTCCAGTCATCCATTTATACTTCCTATATATCCACTTCCATTCATACTTCCATATGCCATTTATCTAACTACCCACCTATCCATCCATCCCCTCATCCATCCATCCACGCATCCATCTACCTATTGATTCACCCACCTCTCCAACCACTCATCCATTCATCCATCCTTCTACCCACCCACCCATCCATCATCCATCCTTCCAAGGACTCATCTACTTATTCCCCTCCCCCTGCTGCCCCCCCCGCCATGTGGCAAAGGTATGACAAGCAACATCAACCGCTTCAGGCACAGGTTGCTGGTGCCCTTTGGAAAAACACCTCCAAAGCATTCTGTGCTGAGATCCAGTTGCTAACACAGATTCAACTTTAATCTCTTAACCTAAAGATACTTAAATGATCAGTTCCTTCCTCAGGGATACTTTTACATTCAACATTAAGCATTGAATTTTCTCCATTCTCAGGAGAAAGGGCTTTGGAGTGAGGGGAATGGAGATGGTGTGCAGCTGGGGCGCCAGTCGGAGGCATTGCCTCATCACATGGGCCCACCAGGCCTTCAGCACCACTGGAGCGCTGGGGCAAAGGCCAGCAGTAGGAGCTTCCAGCACAGCCATACCCTTCACCCGTCTCCAATACACCTTGCAAGGAATGAGGACTATCATCTCTGTGTTCTCAAGGTCACCCAGCTAGGGGTTCTCTGGTTCCAAATCCAGCACTTTTTCAACCACAAGTAGTGTTTGTTGAACATCAGAGCTGACCAGAGAAAAGTGATTTGATTCTACTTCGGACAGGACAGTTTTGCACTCAAGGGTATCTATATCCATGAGCCAGGATCAGGAAGCCCTTCCGTGCAGGGCTGGTGTGCATGGCTGGTGTGCTGCTGGTGAGGACTCAGCTGCTCTGTCAGAGCAGAGGACAGGGTGGCCTCCTGTCCCTGTCCCCCTCTCCCGGGACTCACCGCCCCGCACAGCTTGCAGTGATGCCTCCTCTTGGTGATGGAGTTGAAGGTCTCACCACAGCTCTTACAGCTCTGCTTCTCCTTGTCACGTCTGGTCTTAGAGGATAGTTTTCTGGGCTCGAGCTATAAGGAGGCAAATAGATGCCATCAGCTTCTGAATCATGTGTGCACCCTACCCCACACGGCAGTGGAGTGGCAGCTCTCGTGACTGTAAAAGCCACACAGGCTCAAGGCAAAAAGTGGAACATGCAGAAGGGAATGAAGTGAAGAGCCAAGTCAGCCACGTCTCTCTTCCCTCCCTCACCTCCCAGCGGCTGCCTGTGCCCATGGCACCGAGTAAAGATTTTAAGTGGATCAAGATCTTCATGTTTGGAACAACTTGGCCAATGACTTTATCTGGTGCATCTGAGAAACTATTGAAAGGAGCCACAGCTGGAGGAACACAGCACTTACTAGGGTGGGCAGTGGGCAGCACAGCCATGGCCTGCAGCCCTGGGGACGGGGGCATCCCTGTCTGCAACTGGAGCCGTGTGGCCATGCGCCTGCTCTATACTGGGCACCGCGGGCCACACCCTCCAGGCACGCCACATGGATGAATATAGGTGTGCACCCACATGCCTGAGTGTGCAGACAAGCATGGCAACATTTTAGGGGGAGGCTGGACGCAGTGGCTCATGCCTGTAATCCCAGCACTTTGGGATGCTGAGGTGGGCAGATCACTTGAGGTCAGGAGTTTGAGACCAGCCTGGCCAACATGGTGAAACTCCACATCTACTAAAAAATATACAAAAAATAGCCGGGCATGGTAGTGGTAGTGGGTGCCTGTAATCCCAGCTACTCGGGAGGCTGAGGCAGGAGAATTGCTTCAACCCAGGAGGTGGAGGTTGGTTGCAGTGATGCAGTGAACTGAGATCCCGCCATTGCACCCCAGCCTGGGCTATAGAGCGAGACTCTGTCTCAAAAAAAAAAAAAAAAAAACTGTGAGGACATGTGAGGAAGCCATGAAGAGCTGAGGCCAGGGTCAGGGGCTGTACCCTCCTCTGTCTCCTGTGCCTGAACTGCCTACAGAGGAGGGTGGTGTGGAGGCTGGAGCAGGTGTAGCCTGGGGCTGCCCAGTCCAGCCTTGGTTTCCCTGTCTGATTATGAACAGTGCCAGGTGGAGAGACCCCAGTCTCCTGCCTCCTGTCAGCCCTGCAACCCTGGATGACTCACCTCTCCTTTCTGAGCCTCAGTTTCCTCACCTGTAAAATGGGATGGGTGACTGGTCCCTGGGTCGTAAGCCTCATCACAGTACATAAAACCCCGACTGCGTTTGGCAAGTTGCTAATTACCGTTTCCTGTTACAATAGCCTGCAACCCCTGGAAAGGCCCCATCATTTGATGAAATAACTTCCTGGGCTTTTGAAGCTTGGTCCACACCCAGCATTTCCTCTCTGGGGAGGAGGTGCCTCCCTTGAGACACTTTGTTATGGGTGCAGAAACCACTGTTAAGAAGACTTTAGGAAAAGGCAAAGATATGTATCGAGTTCCCCAGGATGTCAGAGCTGGAACTGCCACTAGAAATGTTTATCTCAACCTCTCCAGTCAGGGAAACTGAAGCCTGCAGGTGTTTTTCTTTCTTTTTTTTTTTTTTTTCCTGTTTAAAAGAAAACTACCTAAAATAAGCTTACCATTACTGTAGCTGAGCAGAATAAAAAGAGGTCTGGGATATGCTTTAAAATATTACAGAAAATAGGGGTGTGTGTGTGTGTGTGTGTGTGTGTGCGTGCGTGCATGCGTGTGTGTGTGTGTGTGTCGGGGCTAGGGGCTGAGGGGCCATAAGAACAGCACCAGGCTGAGGTTTCTGGAGCTGGGGAGGGATACTCATTGCGGTTATCCCCACTTGTATGGGTCCAAAACTGCCTTAGGAAAATGCTAAACAACACGCTTAAAAAAAGTTTAACATAAACTCTTCAGGTTTAAGGAGAAGGAGGGCCAGGCGCAGTGGCTCGCACATGGAATTCCAGCACTTTGGGAGGCTGAGGCGGGAGGGTTGCTTGAGGCCAGAAGTTCGAGACCAATCTGGGCAACATAGTGAGACCCCGTCTCAACAAAAATCCAAAAAATTAGCTGATGTGGTGGCACGTGCCTGTAGTCCCAGATATTTGGGGGGCTTAGGTAGGAGGATCGCTTGAGCCTGGGAGGTCAAGGCTACAGTGAGTTTTGATCACACCACTGCACTCCAGCCTGGAGAGCACAGCAAGATCCCAACTCAAAAAAAAAAAAAAAAAGAAAGAAAGAAAAAGATGAACTGAACTGGTTGGGGGTGAAGAAGCAAGAAAGAGGTGGCTCAGATTGGGCATAAGCATTGGAGGCTGTGATGGGCTGAACTATGTCCCCCCAAATTCGTATGTTGAAAATATAATTCCCAGTAACTCTGAATGTGACTATATTTGGAGACAGGGCCTTTAAAGAGACATTAAGTTAAAATGAGGTCTTAGGTTGGGCCCTGATTCAATCTTACTGGTGTCTTTATAAGAAGAGATGAGGACAGAGAGACACAGAGGGAAGACCATGTGTGGAAACAAGGAGGAAACTGACATCTCCAAGCCAAGGTGAGGCCTCAGGATAAACCAACCCTACCCACACCTTGATCTCAGACTTCAGCCTCAGGTAGTATTTTGTTCTGGCAGCCCCAACAAACTGACACCAGTGCCTCTGTGCAAATTCTGGCCGGGCACTTCCAGCTGTGTGGCCTGGTTTGTGGTCCCCGTTCATTGGCCCACCTGCAGGTCCCCCCAGCACCTGTCCTGCTTGGCACAGGAGCCCAAGGGCAGGGCTGGCTTGAGGGTGACAGGGACTCTCACTCGCTGTGCTGCAGCCCCCGGCACCTCTGTTGAATGGGCCTTGCTCCAAAGACACAGGTGAGGCGGCCTGGGCTCCCTCTGCAGTTTCTCTCACACCCAAGACCACAGTGGGGGCTCCAAGCACACTAGGTGGGGAATGGGCATCACTGACCTGGCGGCAAAAACCTCTTCTCCAGGTGGGCACCCAGAGAGGCTGGGAAGTGGGAGTGATTAGTGGAAGGGCAGCCCCGATGTGCACCTCAGCCCAGAACTGCCTGCTCTTGACCCCGGAAGGGGGACCCTGGCCACGGCACCCAGGGGCAGCACTGCATGGTAGCTGAGAACAACACAGGGCGTGCCCATGGGGCAGGGGGCAGCAGGGGCTGAAGGAGCAAAGAACAACCATGTGGGAGGACAGGTACCTGCGGGGCTGGGTGCACAGCAAGAGCTTGGCCTCTGAGGACCAGTGGGACCGGGTCCCAGTGAAGGGACAGAGGACAATTCTGGAAGCAGCGAGTGTGGCTCAGGGCTGAGGCAGTGCCGGGAGTCCCACTGGCTTCCTTTATCTGGCAAATCTTCCCAGCTATGGAGCTGAGCTGAGCACTTGGGGTGGGTCCTGGCCCTGCACCAGCTCCCAAGGAGCTGAGGTCCACAGCCCGTTGAGGCCAACCCTCCAGCTCCCATCATCAAGGTGTGGCTGAATTTGTAGGCATGACGCAGTAGCTGAGAGGCAAGAGGCCCACCTGAGTAGCGAGGGATGGTCTCTCGGCCATGCACACGCCCCTTTGTGAATGAAGTTACCACGCAGGTTGACCCAAAGAAGGGAGTTCAGGTTTTCGTTGTGGATGTCGGGATATCAGAAAAGCTGGGCCCAAGTCTCTCCAGGAAGATGGAGAACTGTGGCTTCCTCAGTATCTGACTGAGTGACTTCACCCCCAAAGCGCCCAAAACACACCAGCGTTGACCCAGAAAGTGGTCTCCACCAAGGGCCAACGGGGCTGCCCCCTCCAGCATTTTTTCTTGAGCAAATTGAGCTGCACATCCAGGAACTGGGGGCACAGCTGAGTTACACAGAATTGGAGCCCAGTAAGTGGCCCTGATGAAACCGAGTCAGTTTCATCAGCTGCTGGAAATGACCCAGCAGGGGACACAGACTGTGAGGCGCAGGCACTGCCTGGGGCTATTCCAACAGGAGGGTGGCCAGGCTGAGGCCTGATGCCTCTGCTCCAGCCCTGCCCTGGAGCCCCGAGGGTGGACACAGGGCGTGGCCTCGTCCCAGGAGGGGCAGTGCCTGAGAAGAGGCCCTGGCACTGGCCTGTCAAGGGTGCCCTTAGATGCCTCGCTGGCTCCTTGGAGGGGTTCGTGTGTCACCCATGGTGGGTCTGAGGCCCTAAGAGACCTTTTGGATTCTGACATTTTGTGTTTCTGTTAAGAGCAACTCCACGCTTGCCCATCAGGGAAGGCTTTGAATTCTGCAAGGCCCCTTGCAAAACTTCCTGGCTTGGGTGTAGCTTCTCCTAGGAAAGGGGCTTACAGGGACTATACCACTGAAGAAATTGGGCTCAGGAAGTAAGTTGAAGTTTGGTATACTGTAGCAAAAATCACTGTTGTTGATGAGAGAATGAACTTGCTTTTGAGTGCTTTGTAAAACGCACACTGAGCTCACCTCCATCACACCACATTCACCCTGTGCAGCTTGACACAGACACTGAGCTGTCCCAGCTCCTACCCTAGTCTCAACTCTGCTGTTTTTGCTCACAGGAAGACACCAGTGAGGAACACAGGGCCAGGCCAGGCCACATCCACTGTTCGTAGGGAGGCCCTGGGCTGGAGCTGAGGTCTGTGGTTGTTTGGTGGTCTGTCGTGGGCCCAGCTCTGGCTTGGTGTGGGTAAGGGACAGAGACAAGAGACCGGAACTGGAATTGTGACCCTGAGTACCTGGCTCCCCAGGCTGCTGCAGAATCTGAGGCAGCTGAACCCTGGGCCAGGGGAAGTAAAGGGAGTGGGGCAGGCGGTGCTGTCCACCCAGCTGGGCGCACCCATCGAGGCACAGCGGGTCTGCTGGCCACAGCCTGGTCCAGCAGATGCCCGGACACTGACTGAGGCCCTGAGCCCCAGTTACCTTCTCGCCTGTGACGGAGGCAGGCGGCCAATAGGGGCATTGCCTGTGTGGCCAGCAGCGCCTGACAGCTTCTCTGATCTCTCTGCCCAGAGCCAAGTGAGGCTCAAGAGGCGGCATTTGCTCAAAGCCCTGCTCCAAGGCCATCTCCAAGCTGTGTCTTCCCACAAGTTAAAACATTTTAAACAATGGCCTTGCAGGTTCTTCCAGCTAGAACATTCTCCTGTCCGGGCACCAACCCGGGGTTAGACTCCCCAGGACCCTGTCCCACACTCAGACGCCCTGTGTGGATCCCCTCAGCCAGGCCTGGGCTCCTGCTGTTCCTACAACCCGCCCAGGTCCTGCCCACCCAGGGCATCCCTCAGCACGTGGCCTCCACCCACTTCTGCTTCCTTGCCTACCCAAGACACTGAAGGTGCCTCTCCATGTCGTATGGGCTCACACCAAGGACAGACGCATTCACAAACGACAGGTGGCTCTCACTGAGCCTTGATGCCTCTGCGGCAGGACTGTGACCACGGATGTCTCCATAAGCCTGGCCCAGGGCCCGGGGCTGGACATGGAGGGTCATCAGGCAGAGGCCAGCCAAGTTCATACCTTATGTGAGCTGTGTGTGTGGGAGGCAGTGCTCTGTGCCAGGGCATCACCATGGAAACTGTCAGGGATGTCTGCCCTGGCTGTGGGATGCCAGGCAGTGGGGCTGATCAGGCAGTGCCTCATATCCATGGGTGTGGGCTGTCACGTCCCCACTGTGACCCTACGATTGTGTGTCCACTGTGGGCAGCTCAAGCTTCTGTGGCTGTACTCACACTATGAGTACACATTGCTTTTCATAACTTTCCTAAATGCTCCAGAAAAGGGCCTAAAGAGCTCTGTGAGTCTGGGGCACAGCCAGCCTCACACTTACTGTTGGGCAATACAAAAAGTTGCTGACGGGCGGATTCCCATCATAGGCTGGGCATGGTGGCTCACGCCTGTAATCCCAGCTGAGGCGGGCGGATCACAAGGTCAAGAGATTGAGACCATCCTGGCCAACATGGTGAAACCCCGTCTCTACTAAAAATACAAAAAATTAGCTGGGCATGGTTGCATGTGCCTGTAGTCCCAGCTACTGGGGAGGCTGAGGCAGGAGGATCACTTGAACCTGGGAAGTGGAGGTTGCAGTGAGCTGAGATTGTGCCACCGCACTCCGGCCTGGGCGACAGAGCGAGACTCCGTCTCAAAAAAAAAAAAAAAAAAGTTGCCGATGGGCGGGTTCCTGTCATTGAGACATTTTTATCAGGGTCCCCCGGGGCAGGCTACAGGGCTTCATAGACTTGGACAGAGCAAACAGCAGGTGTCAAGGCCCTGGGGCCTAGCAGGGCAAGGGGAACCCAGGGCATCTCAGGGGAGGGTGGCCAGGAAGCTGGGTGAGGCCAGACACAAGAAGAGACAAGTGAGAGGAGATTCTCTCCTAGGAGGCCAGGGCACCACTTTCCCCCAAGCTGCCCACCCCGTGTCAGACTTCCTCGTTTCAGTGTTAATAAGATGTCCCTGCAGGGTGCCTGTCTGCTCTGCAGAGGCCAGGTGGCTGCGCTTTGTGAATCTGGGGTCTCTCCTCTTGCCTGTTGGGATGTATGTGCAAGCCCCCCACGCCTCCACACTCTGTCGTGCCCCTGAAGCACTACATCTTTCCCGAGGCCTCCTGAGTTTCTTCATGGTTTCCCAGTGCCTGGCCAGCCCAGATCATGATGGGTGGGGCCTGGTAAAGCTCAGGTCATGGGAGGGGGCAGCCAGCGGCCAGCCCACCTGGAAAGACCCGTCTTGGATGGGGCTAGGGCAGCCATCTGGGGCCATGTCATTCCTGGGCCTGCACAGCATGGGGTGAGGCGAGGCACCTGGAGAATCACCCTCCTGCATCTGGGCACAGCAGCCACATCGGGGTGCTCTACGGTGATGTTGCTGTCAGCGTTGGTGAGTGCCAGGCCTGGGCACCAATGATGATGGCTCCAGGTACAGATGCTCTCGGCCCTCATCCTCTTTAACTTCCCAGATTAAACGGAGGGAGGCAGGCCTTATCCCAGTTCCCTATACCCTGGCAGGCGGGCGCGTGGACACAGTCTGCCTGGCCAGAGCAGCACCCTTGTGGGCTGGCTGCCATAAGGCACACGAGAACACAGACGGGGAGAGGCAGGGAGGCTTAGGCCTCCCTGGCCGCTGCTTAGGGTGAAGAACTAAGCAGTCCTCTGCATTACCGAGCCTCCTAAGGACCTTGCACTGTTAATACATGCTTTATGGGATGATTCACACATGTTAAGAGCATAAATGTTCACTTGGAGCTCAGAAGATTCT
The DNA here is from genome assembly GCF_029289425.2 of Pan paniscus. Classification (NCBI taxonomy): domain Eukaryota; kingdom Metazoa; phylum Chordata; class Mammalia; order Primates; family Hominidae; genus Pan; species Pan paniscus. The sequence continues at coordinate 46,405,056 of NC_073260.2, forward strand.
CACGTGTGCCCAGCTGTGTGACCACCTCCAACCAGGTAATGGACATCCCCACACTGACAGGCCTCTGCGTGCCCACCTTACAGAGTCCCCTGCAGTGACCACACAATTCATCAGTGCCTGGACTCAGACATAGCTTCACCTCCGCACACCCAGGCCCCCAGTCACAGTGAGCAGGGCAGACTGGCCCCTCAGCCCTCCGCCTCCAGGGAGCCCTGGTCTGACCCTCCCTCTCCATCTTCCCTATAGGTCATCCTGGTCTGACCCCCTGCTCTGCCTTTCACCCCTGCTGACCGCTGAGCATGGGGCACTTACCCCTGCTGCACCCGAACTGCCTTCGGTGGTTACCACAGGCTCCACAGGGCTGGTGCTCGTGATCTGGAAGGGACACAGAGGCCGAGTGAGAGGAGATTCCAGGGCCACGCAGCCACTGTGCAGCGGGGGGACAGTTCCTGAAGCCCCCAGCACCTCTGTGCATTGAGGGCAGGCTCGGGAGCAGAATTCCCAGGCCTAGGATTTGCTGTGCCTCTGGGGAAGCTGCTCCCTCCCTGGGCCTGGCCTGAGCTGGAGGCCTCTCCTAGAAGGAGCATCTCCCAGTGAGGTGGGTGGCTGGTGGGTGATGCCTCCCTCTGGCCCGCCCTATTCAGGGGCTCTAATTTACACCAAGTCACCCAGTGAGTAAGGAGGGTCCCTTTGGGTTCTCTCTCATCCTCCAGGGTTCCTTGTGGGGTCTCTGCAGCTCCCCGACTTTCTCAGCACAGTGAGGCTCTGGGCTCAGCCTCTGAACAGAAAGGGCTTGGCCAGACTTAAGGACAGCCAGGCTCAGTGTCTCACATTCCCAGGTCACCTCCACTCAAGGCAGTCCCAGGACTCTTTCTTTCTGGATGGTGCAAAGTTCTTGCAAAGTAAATGCAGAAAGCAGAAAAAACCTAGCGGACTTGATACAAATATGAAGTGGATATGGGGGAGGTGGGCTGTGCCAGGCAGACCCCTGGAGGTGGTAGGGAGGGCAGAACCAGCCTGGAGTTGGGATTCAGGCCTGTGAGGTCTGGGTCAGGCGGCGAGAGTTGGGGCACCCTCACTCTGAGTCATGCCTGGTGCCCCCGTGAAGGCTGGAGCAGAGGGCCTGGCATAGGGTTCAGGGCACCGTCTCTCCTGGGTGCCTCCCTGGATATGTCCTTGCTACACTTCCAACCCCTATGCCTTGTCCAGGGCCAGTGACTCCAGGGCCTTCCTCGCAGCGGGCAGAGATCGGCCTCCTCACCCAATCCTCTCTCCCTGACTCCAGGGAAGCCCCGGGGGGAGAAATGGCCGGGGATTGGCCCTGGGGCTGCAGCCCTGACTCCCTGGCCAGGCTTCTCGGCAAGGACCCTGCAGCCCCACCTCTTTCCCAGCCTAAGTCTCCATGTGAAATCCCCCTGGGCCCTTGGGGCAGCTCCACGTGAGGATGGGGAGTGAGATGCTCCTATTGCTTCCCTCAAGGGGCTCTGAGCCACCATCTCCCAGGTCACGGGGGCACTGGGAGGGAAATACAAACACAGAAAGGTGTCTGCAGTCATGGGCTGTGCTAGACCAGACAGAGTGGTATGCGGGCAGTGCACCACAGCCCTGTGATGCCAGTTCCACCACCCATGGCCTGGGGACGTCACAGAGCTCCTCAGACTCGGTTTCTGTGGGGATGATGTAACATACCTTGGTGTGTAGGATGCTGTGCAGAAGGCACCAGACAACCAAACAGGTCATGAAGGAGCGCTTCCTCCACGCCCACATCCTGCTTTCCCGCCCAGCTGGGCGCTGACCACGGGCCTGGGGCCCAGCAGGCTGCAGCGGCACTTAGTAGAGGGTGGGTAGGGGTGAAATTAAGTTCAGCCTAAAGCTGCCATGGAAAGGTGGCCGACTGTTCAAACCATGTTCAAATAAGGCAAACGCGGAACTGTAACCAACCCAGCTGTTTCTGTGCCTCACTTTCCTTTTTCTGTCCATAAATCCTCTCTGACCACACAGCAGCACAGGAGGCTCTCTGGACCTATTCTGGTCTCAGGGGTTGTAGGGGGTGGGTGCTATCCCATCCACAAATAGTTGTTTGCTCAATTAAATTGTTAAATTTAATTTGTCTTAAGTTTTTCTTTTAACACAAGGGAGTGCCCGCTGTCCTGGTCCCTGGTGTAGCAGGAGGAAAGCCTGGAGGTCAAGCTGCCCACCCAGATGCCAGTGCCTTCTGCTCTCCAGAGGTAGCCCGTCCCCTGGAGGTCCCTCTGCACCCCGGGCCACTGACTCACAGGCATGTCTGGAGAGAGGCTGGGGTCCTCATCCTGGCTGAAGGCGCCACCAAAAGCCTTGAAGGTCTCGCTGTTCTGTTTGTGCTTCTCGATGGTGGCCTGGATGATCTGGACACAGCAACACAACAGTGAGGACTATAAAGGGGCATGGGAGGATGCTACCCACAGGAGGGACGTGCCTGCCTCTGTCCCGAGGACGGGCCTTGGCGTTCCCAGAACAATGCCCAGGCCACTGGCCATCTCCCTTCCCCCCTACCAATGATGTGGTCTCCCCTTGGAGCTGTCCAGATTGAGGAGATCCACCCTGAGCGGGGAACCTGGCCTGTGACTCCACCAGGCCCACTCATGTTTATTTGGGGGCCCTCAAAGAAATGAATGGGTTGAAGGGCTTGTGGCATCTGAAGCTGCTTATGAAGGCACAGTGTGGTCACTGCCTCCCTGCAGGGTACAGCACAGGGCCAGCAGTCCCGGAGGCCAGGGCCCCCACCCTCTGACCCAACATGAATGGCCTTACTGCTCAATCACTTGGTCATTTGGTTACTTTACAACTTTAGAAGCTTCACCTGAATCCATTCTTTCTTCTCTTCCTCTGTCCTAAAAAACCAAAACGGTCTTGTATTAATCCAGTCTTGGATACTGACTCTAAATGACCAGCCCTCTCTCAACCCTGCAGCACACCCGAGCCACGCACTGGCTTGTCAACGCAGCTCAAGGATTGGAAGATTGGCCCCAAGGGCCTCAAAACACTCGTGGCCTGGTGGGGCCAGGTGAGCCATGTGGAGCCCTCTGCAGTGGCTGTAACTCAATGCCTCCTTGGACCATAATGGGTCATTATGAAGATCCCACTGTTGGTAGGGTGTGGGAGAACAGAACTCCCATGTATGGCTAGTCAGAGCACAGCCTGACATCACCTTAAAGGGTAGTGTGACAACAGCCACCAACATTTCAAACAGATGCACTACCCTGTGACCAGCAAATCTATGTCAGCAATCTGACGGCTACAATTACACACATGCAGAAACACCTAAAAACAAGGACACTGCTTGCAGCAGCAACTTGTGATGGCCAGGTTCGGGAGGAGCGCAGGTCCTCGTCAGTGGGAACTAGCTAATGATCATAATGGAAAATTATGTTGCTTTAGGAATGGTGTGCAGATATGGGATGATTCTTGACAAATTAAGTGAAAAAGCAAGGTGCAGGACAGGTTATACAGTAAACAGCCATCTGTGATTTAAAACATAGATATATGTGCATGTGCATAGAAAATCCTAGAAGGGGCTGGGCACGGTGGCTCACACCTGTAATCCCAGCACTTTGGGAGGCCGAGGGGGTGTGGATCACCTGAGGTCAAGAGTTCGAGACCAGCCTGGGCAACATGGTGAAACCCCGTTGGGTTTTCACTCAAACAAAAAATTAGCCTGGCGTGGTGGCGGGTGCCTGTAATCCCAACTACCCAGGAGGCTGAGGCAGGAGAATCACTTGAACCTGGGAGGTGGAGGTTGCAGTGAGCCGAGATTGTGCCACTGCACTCCAGCCTGGGCAACAAGAGCGAAACTCCGTCTCAAAAAAAAGAAAAGAAAATCCTAGGATACTCAAGAGAGGACTAAGAATGTGCTGGGCCTGCTGAACAGGAGGTGGGCAGAGGCTTAATTTTCATCAACTTCCCTTGGTACTGAAACCGCCCCGAGTCCCATAGATAGTTTATCTGATAAACATACAAATTGACCCTTCTGGTCTTAAAGCTTGAAAGTTAACATTTGTTTTATCTGAGTTCCTTCCTCAGAAAACACCTTCAGGCCTCTCAAAAAAACCATCAAGGGACTGAAACTCACCAGGTCACCACATCCAGACAATGAGATGCCCAGACCCTTTATTCATCATGATTGCTTCCTTGCCCCTCCCTAGTTCCTGTTTTCTTACACATTGTTACATTTATTCCCTGCTGTGTATGCCCCTAGTTTTAGTTGGTCAGGGAGATGGATTTGAGACTGAGTTCCCATCTCCTCGGCCAATTAAAGCTTCTTCCTTGGCAATAATCATCTCAGTGATTGGCTTTCTGTGCAGCAAGCGCAGGACCTAGACGGAACCCTGGTGCTTCAGTAACAGTACTTTTAAATTTTAAGCCATGCATAAATAAAAATATATTACAAGGTTAACCAGTTTAGAAAAAGAAGACATGAGGTCAAAGACATTCACTAGAAACAGCCCGTTCCGTACCGCGTCTGCAGCTCCAGGGACCTTTTTCTTCCCGTTATGATGAATGTATGTGCTGTGTTTGGCTTGACGATATCCTGCACCTGAAGGGGCAAGAACAAAGAACAAAGCAAACCTAAGCTGGTCATTTTAGCTCCAGCCTCATGTTTTCTGACTTAGAAGTGTTTCCCCAAGGAGGTAACAGAGGTGAGCCTGCAGCCCCACAGTTCTGCAGGGAGAGGGGTGCAGAGGCTCAGGTCAGCGTGACTGCTACATGAGCTGGTCCATCAGGGACAGCGGGCCTCCCATCCTGCTCAGACACAGCTAGGACCGCTCATCTTCTGTGCTTGGAACTCTGCTGACCAAACCCACCCCCCCGACACCCAGCCCGTCAGGCATCCTCCCCATGTCGCCCCATCCATCCTCCTTGAAGCCAAGCCATTCCCCACAGGCACCACTGGGCACTGCCCGCCACAGCAGCCACGTCCCCTTAGGATGGAAAGGGATCTGATGAGAAGAGCAAGGATGGCCTTAGCCACCCTGCAGAGTCTGAGCCCCTGAGCAGGTGCGCCCTGAGATTAGAGATGTAGTAAATAGGACAATGTGTGCCCAGAACTAATGAAAATGGGGTCACTTCTTCATAGAACCGCAGCCACAGATTCCATCCTCTTCCATCAGGGTAAGACCACAGAGACCATGGCCGGGCGCAGTAGCTCACTCCTGTTCCATGTCTCATTGCAGTGGGGTAGTTGGGGGACTGGAATGGGTCCCTGTCCCCTGTAGGGAGGGCTTTGAATTAATGGGTGCTCCAAAAATATTTGCTAAATCAAAATATGTAATCATTTGCTTAATGCCACCAAAAATCCCTTCTTACCTTGAAATTCTCTGAATTCAGGTTAAGAAAAAAAACACTAACTAGAGAAAATACCTTTTTTTAAGGTTGTTTCATTATTATTTTTAAAATTATTTTTGAGACAGGGTCTTGTCCTGTCAGTCAAGCTGGAGCACTGTGAGTGGCACAATCATAGCTCACTGCAGCCTTGACCTCCTGGGCTCAAGCAATTCTCCCACCTCAGCCTCCCAAGTAGCTGGGAATAGAGATGTGCGCCACCATGCCTGGCTAATTTTTTATTTTTTATAGAGACACGGTTTCACTACATTGCCCAGGCTGGTCCCGAACTCCTGGGTTCAAGTGATCCTCCTACCTCAGCCTCCCAAAGTACAAGGATTGTAGGCGTGAGCCAGCAAAACTACGTGCCCAGCTTTTTATAGTAGTTAGAAGAAACCACTTTTCTAGTGTTTCTCTACAAAAAATCGGTCATGGCTGGGCACGGTGGCTGACGCCTGTAATCCCAGCACTTTGGGAGGCCGAGGCGGGTGGATCACGAGGTCAGGAGTTTGAGACCAGCCTGACCACATGGTGAAACCCCGTCTCTACTAAAAATACAAAAATTAGCTGGGCGTGGTGGCGTGCACCTGTAATCACAGCTATTCTGGAGGGTGAAGCAGGAGAATCCCTTGAACCTAGGAGGTGGAGGTCGCAGTGAGCCGAGATCACGCCATTGCACTCCAGGTTAAGAAATACCATTAAAAATAATGACTAACTAGGCTGGGTGCGGTGGCTCATGCCTGTAATCCCAGCACTTTGGGAGGCCAAGGCGGGTGGATCACGAGGTCAGGAGTTCGAGACCAGCCTGGCAAACATGGCAAAACCCCTTCTCTACTAAAAATACAAAAATTAGCTGGGTGTGGTGGCACGCACCTGTAATCGCAGCTACACAGGAGGGTGAGGCAGGAGAATCCCTTGAACCCAGGAGGTGGAGGTTGCAGTGAGCCACGATCATGCCATTGCACTCCAGCCTGGGCGACAGAGCGAGACTCCGTCTCAAAAAAAAAAAAAAAAAAAAAAAAAAAAAAAAGAAGGTCATTCTGGACCATGCTACAGATCTGCCTGGAACCCTCCCCCAGCTCCGGTGCAGGAGGACAGGAAAGAGCTCGGGACCCAGGAACCAGGCAAGGGAAGCAGGCCCCCGCCCCAGCCAGGATTGCTCCCTGCAACCCTGGGCTTCATGTTTGGGTTTGTAAATAGGGCCCTGAGTCCCAGTCTCACAGGTGACAGGATTCAGTCCAGGTCCTGGTGCCATCCCTACTGCCCCCTGCATCCTCCAAGGCTCTGCAGAAAGGGGAGTTGGCAGCAACGTGGCAGGTGGGCCAAGCAGAGAAGGGTGGAATCCTGCCCTTCCAGCCTGGGGCACCAGGACTGAGACAATGCCTTGGTCACAGATAGGGTCTATGGCTTGGAAAAGCAGGTAGGGGTGCCAGGCTGCACAGAGGTGAGTGCCTCAGCGGCCAGAGCCTGGTGTCCCCAGTCCTGCTCAGTGCCCCTTCCAGGGGGACAGGTTTGAGATGGAGGAGCTCACCCACCTGGAGGCCTGAGATGTCCATCTTCTCCCGGACGCTGAACTTCTGGCCCATGAGCCGCAGCTTGGGCACACAGTAAAGGATCATGCTGTTGAACTGCAAGAGGGATGGCACAGGTGAGGAACGAGAGCTGCCCGCAGGCCACCCCAGGGGCCCCAGTGAGCTTCTCACATGGGATCCTTTTCATTTTTTTTTAATGTTATAAAGTGAAAAATATTTTTAAAAGATATGCACAGTAATTTTAACTATGGTTACATCTTTGAGTGAGGAGACTCTAGTCGCTAGCTTTATTTTTGTTCATTTCTATTTTTAAATTTTTAAACCATGAACATGAGCTAATTGTATAATTTTAAAAAAACCTTTTTTTAATTTTTTTGAGATGGAGTCTTGCTCTCGTTGCCCAGTCTGAAGTGCAATGGCGCAATCTTGGCTCACTGCAAACTCCGTCTCCCGTGTTTAAGAGCTTCTCCTGCCGCCTCAGCCTCCCGAGTAGCTGGAATTACAGGCGGGTGCTACCACGCCCGGCTAATTTTTGCATTTTTAGTAGAGATGGGGTTTCGCCATGTTGGCCAGGCTGGTCTCAAAGTCCTGACCTCAGGTGATCCGCCCACCTCAGCCTCCCAAAGTGCTGGGATTACAGGTATGAGCCACCACGTCCAGCCAAACCAAATCTTTTGAATGAGCTACTGATACATTCACCAACATGGATGAATCTCTCAAACCCACATGGTGAGCTAAAGGAGCCAGACTCATCTCATGGCATTGATGTGACATTTGGGAAAGGCAAAATTCTAGAAACAGAGAAGAGATCCATGGTTGCCAGGGCAGGCGAGCACTTGCCCACAAGGGGGTGGGACAAGGGAACTTGGGGGTTGGGCGGGGGCAGTGATCAAATTGTAACTTGGCCAGGTGAGGTGGCTCACACCTGTAATCCCAGCACTTTGGGTGGGTGGATCACCTGAGGTCAGGAGCTCGAGACCAGACTGATAAACATGGTGAAACCCCATCTCTACTAAAAATACAAAAATTAGCCGGGCGTGGTGGCGCACGCCTGTAATCCCAGCTACTCAGGAGGCTGAGGCAGGACAATTGCTTGAACCTGGGAGGTGGAGGTTACAGTGAGCGGAGATTGAGCCATTGTACTCCAGCCTGGGTGACAGAGTGAGACTCTATCTTAAAAACAAAAACAAACAAAAAAAAAACTTGTTCTGTAACTTGATTGTGGTCACAACTGTATTAGTCAAAACTCAGAACTGTAAAGCAAAAATGAGTTTTAGTTAACGTAATTTTTAAAAACTTAAAAAAAAACCTTTCAAAGAAATAATTGTTTATTCAAGGAGAATCAGAAGCTAAAGGAAAATGGAGGAGGAAAGAAGAACCACATCTGTTTCTACTGCGCCATGGCACCCGGGGGGGTCTCGAATTACACTTCCATCCCACCTTCCCCCTCCCTCCCGGCCAGGGGTTGGCTCAGGAATAGTTGAAACTGTGATTCGCTGCTACAGTTCTCTGTGCTGTCCTGGTTGCTACAAGCTGAAGTCTGCTCAGTTCTGGGGAGGAAAGAGGTATGGGCTACGAGGGATTAAAAAATGAGATATTTGCAGCAAATGGGGGAAGAGCCACTGGCAAAAGTTTGTTGTCTGGATGTGGAGGAGGGAGGCTCCCTATGGCTGGGGGGGGATGCTGAGGGTCTCAGAGGGAGCCACAGTCCCAGTAGGAGCGGCCACAGAAGAGCCATGTCCTTGGGCAGCCAGAGCCCTCCTGGCACTGCCCTGGGCTTGAGGCAAATGGCAAGGGAGGCTCTGCGGCTGGGCTGGCAGGGGCCAGGCTCACCAGGAAGAGGTGGCGGTCCTGGGGGGTGCCGTTCTTGGCTGACAGTTTCTGGATTTGGCCCTCCTTGATCAGTTCATTGGCCGGGTTGACAATGTCTTCTTCCCCACCCAGCTGCTCGTACACCTCCAAGAGCTTGTGCATTTTCTCCTGCAAGAGACATGGGACTCAGGCACCAAAGGTCTGTGAGAGTGGCTGGTGACCTAGAGATGCACGGAGTCCTTCCCTGCAACCATGGCCCAGAATCCAGAGAGGGCAATGAGCTACTGACAAGGGTGGGAGGGAAAACAGAGTGATGTTTGAGTTGGGTATTGAAGGATGAATAGGAGTTCACCATGCAGAGCATAAAAACAACGATAAACAGGAACAGAGCTAACCATTGCTGTGAGCCATGTGCTGTTCTACATGATACATGTTTTAACTCACCTAGTGAGGTGAGTGCCATTGTTATCTTCATTTTACAGACAAGGAAACTGAGGCACAGAGCGGTCAGTTGAGTATCTGAGACCCAGACTCGGACAATCCATATGTCACCTTCCCCTGACCATGGTGACTGGTGGGGTGGTCACATGGGTAACCAGCACCCAGAAGTGCGATGGGACAGCGTCAAAGCTCATGCTTCAGCTCTGAGCCAGACGCCAGTGTAGCAGAACGCAGAGGTGAGCCTGCGGCAACCTCGACAACAGCCACATGTCTGAGTCTGTACCTGCTGTGCCTTGGAAGCCCCGTCCTTGGACCTGAGTGATCTCAGCCTGTACATCCTGGAGGCGGCTGGGTTTGGCTGACCCTTCCGTCTCTGGCACCAATGCAGGTAGGTGCAAGTGGGCACAGGGTGTGGGGGGCACCAGAGGAGCCAGCAGCAGAGAGCTTAGAGGAGCAGACTAGGGTAGGGGTAAGGGTCTTTTGAGAACTGGGGGAATGGGCAGGTACCTGGTATATACACAGGGGAGCTGGGTGTGCACCTGCCCACTACTGGGGGCTGGGTGTGCAGTTAGTGTGTACCGGGGGGCTGGGTGTGAACCTGGTATGTACTGGGGAGCTGCGTGTGCAGCTGGTGTCTAATAGTGGAGAAATGCATGCACCTGGCATGTACTGGGAGGGCTGGGCAAGCACCTGGTGTGCACTAAAAGGGCTGGGTGTGCACCTGTCATGTCCCAGGGGGCTGGGTGAGCACAGAGCCAGTCCATGAAGGGACTAATGCAGCTTTAGTGAGTGAATGAATGACAATAACACTGAGCATTGACACTTCCCGCACCAGGCAGGTCCTGTTCTGAGCATTCTATGTAGATTGATTCTTTTTTTTTTCCCCCCTACACCTGGTGGCTCACAGGTGTGAGCCACCACACCTGGCTAATTTTTGTATTTTTAGTAGAGACAGGGTTTCACCATGTTGGCCATGCTGGTCTTGAACTCCTGACCTCAAGTGATTCGCCCACCTCGGCCTTCCAAAGTGCTGGGATTACAGCCATGAGCCACCACGCCTGGCCTTGCTGAGGCTTTTGAACACAAAAGTTGCCATGGGCTCAGGCCATTTAGGGCTGAGTTCCATGGTAACACATGGCTGACACTTTCCAGGGCAGGCCGGGGACCACTTTGTGGGGCAGGACTTGGGGCTGACCCTGGACATGTTGCAGCTCTCACTCTCCTTAGTGTTTTAGGAGTCATGAAACAGCTGTTCTCTGAGAGGTGTGTGAGTTTTGGGTGAAAAGACTTGGATTTGTATAATTAAATGAAACTGCCTAGGGAAAGTACCTGGAACATAATGGATACTTAGAAAACAAAGGAAATTCCTTCTTTTCCCCCTGGTTTTTGTTATACTTTTTTTTTTTTTTTTGAGACAGAGTCTTGCTCTGTTGCCCAGGCTGGAGTGCAGTGGCGTGATCTCGGCTCACTGCAAGCTCCGCCTCCCGGGTTCATGCCATTCTCCTGCCTCAGCCTCCTGAGTAGCTGGGACTACAGTCGCCTGCCACCATGCCCAATTTTTTGTATTTTTAGTAGAGACGGGGTTTCTCCATATTAGCCAGGATGGTCTCCATCTCCTGACCTCATGATCCACCCGCCTTGGCCTCCCAAATTGCTGGGATTACAGGCGTGAGCCACCACGCCTGGCCTAGAGTGATTCTTTTTTTTTGAGACGGAGTCTCACTCTGTTGCACAGGCTGGAGTGCAGTGGCATGATCTCAGCTCACTGCAACCTCTGCCTCCTAGGTTCAAGCGATTCTTCTGCCTCAGCCTCCCAAGTAACTGGGACTACAGGCATACACCACTACGCCCAGCTAATTTTTGTATTTTTAGTAGAGACGGGGTTTCACCATATTGGCCAGGCTGGTCTCGAACTCCTGACCTCATGATCCACCCGCCTCGGCCTCCCAAAGTGCTGGGATTACAGGAGTGAGCAACCGCGCCCGGCCCATAGAGTGATTCTTTTACTCTCCACAGATGCCCAGTGAGACAGGCTCTGTCGGGGCTCCCATTTTATAGATGGGGAAACTAAGGCATAGAGTGCTAAATAACTCACCAAGGACACAGGTCTATTATAGCAAGGGGCGGGGCTGTCCAGCTGACCCCCCTGGGGATGGGGGTGGAAGGAGGTATAAAAGAGTCACTTGTGGAGCCCCCCAAAGGATAACGGCGAAGGGGCTGGCCCACAAGGGCCCCTGGCCCTCACTCTTGCTGCACCACCCTGCCAGTCGCCACTGGAGCCCCACACTCACCACTTTCCGAATGGCAGCATTGGAGTGGTTGGCGGCTGTGGAGATGAGCTCCAAGGACCCTGCAGGAAGAAGACTGCGTTCAGCCTGGGGCCACGGTGGCTCCGTTTTTGCTTGCCTGAGGGGCTCCAGGGCAGCTGCCTCCAGAGAGAGGATCTGTCTCTGCCCTCAGCCTTTCCCAGGGTGCCTGGGCTACTCTAGAGGACTGGCCCAGAGGAAGGGGGTGACCCTGCCTCTGACCCTGCAGACACATCCCTTCTGGGGCCAATACCAGGCAGGGGGCTCCCACGATTCTGCACAGACGCCTGTCCAGGCTGCCTGCCAGCCACACCAGTTGCTGCCCTTGGACCAGGAGCAACCCCCACCAGCCCCATGAGGCCCATTCCTGGGGCCTAAGCTCTGAACAGGGCCAGCATTTAGTAGCACCTTCCCCAGACCAATGTCCACCCGCATACTCCAAGCAGGGGAGATTTTTCTCTGCCCTCAAAGATGCTAAGTCCCTTCCTGGGCTGCTAGGGGGCTCACTTGTTCTCTCTCTTTCTCTCTCTCTCCCCCTCCTTCCTCTGTCTCTGTGTGTCTCTCTCTCCTCCCCTCTGTCTGTTTCTCCCTCCCTCTCCCTCTCTTTCCCTGACGTCTCCCTATCTCTCTCCCTGTCTCCATTTCTCTCCCTCTCCCTCTCTTTCCCTGACGTCTCCCTATCTCTCTCCCTGTCTCCATCTCTCTCCCTCCCCTGTCTCTGTCTCTGTCTCTTTCCCTCTGGTCTCTCTGTTTCTCTCTCCCCTACCCCCATGACCCCACGACTCTCTCTCTCCCTCTCTCCCCACCCCCAGAGTTCTTGGCAGGTGCCCCTGCACCCTCCTGGGAGCCCTTGGCCCCAGCTCACTCTCCGCATCCTTCCGGTCTGGGGCGTCCTGCGGGAGCCTCTTCAGATAGTCCTTGAGCAGCAGCTCGTACCGGGGGACCCTCTGCACGGGCTCCAGCATGTGGTGCTGCAGCGTCAGGTTCCCGCATACCTCCTGCTTCTGTGGGGACAGAAGGAGCATTGGGCACCCCAAGGACACGTGTGTGGATGCCAGCCCCACCGGCTTCTGGCCACCACAGCCCCAGGAAGCTGCCCGGAACTGGCTGCCCAGAACTGACTGTCCTTCAAGACATGGCTGACACAGACCACACTTTACAACAGGGGAAACTGAGGCTCAGAGAGACTGACCAATGGAGCAAGAACTGGAACCCCAGGCAGGCTGGCCCTTGGCCCAGAGCTGGCTCTCTTATACGCATCCTCGGTGGAGAAAATAAATGCCTGGACAGGACTGTCTCCTCCCGTCAAGAGTGGCTTTTCCCCACTCTCACCCACCCGTGGGCCTAAGCAGGGCTCCTTCGACCCCTCTGCTGAGAAATCAGGCAGAGCTTCGCCCGACCATCCCCACTGGGTATCGGGCCAGGGCTTGTCCTTATGCCTAGAAGCAGCTCGGGGAGTCCTTCTGCAGATCGCTCTCGATATAAACGCACCAGTGTTCCAATCAGGTGCTGAGACCCTCGCGCTCCACGTGTACCCAGCTCTGCTCACCGGCTCCCTGTGCCTCCTCTCGCACCCTGCAGCACCTCCTTGCTGCCATGTCTCCATCTGGCATCTGAACCCCAGACACGTGTGCTGAATGCTGCCCACCTGTCGCCTCTGTGCTCCCCAATCGGGTCCTCCTGCCCGGGCCACTTTGCCTCTGCCTCCCCTGACGATGCCCACTGGGCAGCCTGTGAGGGCCTGCTGACTTTGTCGTCCTGTCCACCAGCTTCCCCACCCACCTGCCAGCAACTCAAGGGCCTCAACCACCCTCACCTGGCTCAGGGCCCAGAACAGAACGGCTTCCAGCTCAGATGAGCTCAAAAATGCCTGGGATACAACAGGGTGAGAGAAACCCAAGTCGACAATCTTCATAAAAACAACTGTTTCTGTCAAGATATTCACATAATCTCCAAGTATCTCCCTACAATAAACTTTTTTTTTTTTTTTTTTGAGACGGAGTCTCGCTCTGTTGCCTGGGCTGGAGTGCAATGGCGCGATCTCGGCTCACTGCAACCTCCGCCTCCCAGGTTCAAGCAATTCTCCTGCCTCAGCCTCCTAAGTAACTGGGATTACAGGTGCACACCACCACACCTGGCTAATTTTTGTATTTTTAGTAGAGATGGGGTTTCACTATATTGGTCAGGCTGGTCTCGAACTCCTGACCTTGTGATCCGCCTACCTCGGTCTCCCAAAGTGCTAGGATTACAGGCGTGAGCCATCGCGCCTGGCCAAAACTTTTTTTTTTTTTTTTTGATGGAGTCTTGCTCTGTTGCCCAGCCTGGAGTGGAGTGGAGTGATCTTGGCTCACTACAGCCTCCGCCTCCCCGGCTCAAGCAATTCTGTCTCAGCCTCCCAAGTAGCTGGGATTACAGGTATGAGTGTGCCACCACACCCAGCTAATTTTTGTATTTTTAGTAGAGATAGGGTTTCACTATGTTGCCCAGGCTGGTCTCGCACTTCTGACCTCAGGTGATCCGCCCACCTGGGCCTCCCAAAGTGCTGGGATTAGAGGCGTGAGCTACCACAAGTGGCCAAGAAACTTAATAGGGGAAAAAACCCAGCTTCACCTGAAGAGTCCTGACAGACACGCCCTTTATCAAGTGAATATCCCCAGGAATGGGATGCAGAGACTGCGTCACCGGGCAGGACACAGGGAGAAGAGCACAGCCTCACTCCAGGAAAAGGCACAGCCTCAATCAAACTGTGGACAAACAGCAGAAAAACCCAAGCAGGCAGTCTACAAGTAACTAGGCTGCACCCCTCAAAAAGACAAGGACAGAGGCCTGTTCCAGACCCAAGAGGACAAATACAATAACGAGCGCAATGTGTGGCCCTGGGTTGGGTTATGGATCAGAAAACAAGAACGTTATTGGGACAATCGGTGACATCTGAGTGTGGGCTGCGGAGTAGATAGCACCAGGACGTCAGTGTAAAATCCCCGATTTTGATCACTGTGCTGGGAGTACGCAAGAGAATATCCTTGTTCACATATTTAGTGATAAAGGGTTACGGTGTCTGCAACTTAGTTTCAAAACGCTCAAAAGTCATCATCATCTGTATGAGTTTAGAGGGAATAATAAAGTAAGCCAGACAAAATGTTAATAATGCATAACAATGTCATTTTTGCAACTTTCCTGTAAAGGTTTAAAGTTATTTCAAAATAAAAGTTTAATGTTTAAAATATCCTTTGATTAAAGGAAGGAAACCTGCAAAAGGCCATGGGCAACTTGACTGTCATGCGATCCTGTTTTTTCCACACCAGGTCTTCTCAGCCTGGGCACTATGGACATTCGGGTTGGAGAATTCTCTGCGGTGGGCCATCCTGTCTGCTGCAACGTGTTTTGCAGCATCCCCAGACCCCACCCACCAGATGCTGGGTGCACCCAATGTCTGAAGATATGGCCTGGGATCCCCGGGGGGCAAAGTCACCTTCAGGGAATGGCTGGATGGTACTGAGTCCAGGCGGAGAGCCCTCCCCACAGCCTGCCTGGCCCTGTGCCCAATCTGCCTAGGATGAGGGGATGCACAGACCAGTGGCTGGCCTGCAACCGGGGCTGTGTCTGCCTCGAGTGTCCCCAGGCAGATGTCATCCAGGACATGGCAGGCGCGATCTCAGCTCACTGCAACCTCTGCCTCTCGGTTCAAGCAATTCTCCTGAATCAGCCTTCAGAGTAACTGGGACTATAGGCATGCCACGCCCAGCTAATTTTTGTATTTTTAGTAGAGATGGGGTTATATAGTCTTGGGTAGTGGGAAATGCATTTGAAAATAAGCTTTACATTTTAAGAAGTGGTGAATGGAGTTACTTAAAAATAAAAAATTCTGGGCCAGGCGCGGTGGCTCACGCCTGTAATCCTAGCACTTTGGGAGGCCGAGGTGGGTGGATCACAAGGTCAGGAAATCGAGACATCCTGGCTAACATGGTGAAACCCCGTCTCTACTAAAAAATACAAAAAATTAGCCGGGCGTGGTGGCTGGCGCCTGTAGTCCCAGCTACTCAGGAGGCTGAGGCAGGAGAATGGCGTGAACCTGGGAGGCGGAGCTTACAGTGAACTGAGATCACGCCACTGCACTCCAGCCTGGGCTACAGAGTGAGACTCTGTCTCAAAAAAAATTAAAAAATAAATGAATAAAAATAAAAAATAAAAAATTCTGTATGGCAAACACCACCATAAAGTTAAAAGATCAGGCGGGGCGCGGTGGCTCACGCCTGTAATCCCAGCACTTTGAGAGGCCAAGGAGGGCAGATCATGAGGTCAGGAGATCGAGACCATCCTGGCTAACACAGTGAAACCCCATGTCTCCTAAAAATACAAAAAAATTAGCTGGGCGTGGTGGTGGGCGCCTGTATTCCCAGCTACTCGGGAGGCTGAGGCAGGAGAATGGTGTAAACCCTGGAGGCAGAGGTTGCAGTGAGCCGAGATCGTGCCACTACACTCCAGCCTGGGCAACAGAGTGAGACTCTGTCTCAAAAAAAAAATAAAATAAAAAAATAAAAGATCAATGGGGGAAAATAATCTGTGACATGCATGACAGAAAGCAGTTGATGTTCTTAGCATATAAAAGCCTTGTGAATCAAGAAGAAAGAGACCAGCCCTATAGGAGACAAGAGAAGCCAGGGCTGTGAGGAGGCTCTTAGCAGAAAGCGAAAAACAAAAAAGCAAAGTAACATTTAAACAAAAATGCCTGCACTAGATATCGAGGGACACTGTGCAATCAGAGACTGTCCTTTGAATTCAGGTTCCATCAGATAATAGCTCGTGATGCTGTAGCTTGCACAGCCTCTTGAGCCATGACTTTCCGATGGGAATGCTGATTCATCTCTGGGAGTTATTGTAAGGCTCAAAGCATCAACAGAACATCTGGGCACATCCCATAATTTTCCTAATATTCTCTATGTTCCAAAATTTCAGTAATGTCATGTTACTTTTTGGAGTAAAATATACGTATATACATATGTTTTTAAAAAATAAAACACCAGGCTCTGTGCATCTTGAGAACATCTGTGTCCACACTCCCACTGCCCGCCTTACCTGGATGCTGTGGACGACGTCTTTAAACAGTGGGGAGCGCTGGGTCCACGTGCTCACCAGCCCTACGGCTCGGTCAAAGTTCTTGACGTACTCGCCGTACATCTTCAGGAATGGGGCCAGCTTCTGCAGGATGTCCCCGAGCCGTGGGTTTGTGTCCCTTCGTGGAGAAATGAATCATCAGAGAAATAGCTGGGTGCAATGGGGACTCTGAGGTTAGTGGACATGAACTCCACCAGGGGGGTGTGGGGTGGAGGCCAGCTCTGTGTGATGGTGAGCAAATTGGTCACCCTCTCTGAGCCTTAGCTTCCTCCCCTATGTCATGTAGAGTAGAAAATAGTAACTGGGCAATTAAATGAAAGATGCCTGTAAAACAGTTAAAAGGCAAGCTGCAAGCTTAGAACCAGTGACCCAGACACAGGAGATAGCAGTAGTAGCAGAATCGCTTGAATGATGAACCACAGTTATCAAAGAGAACCAACAAAATACCATTATGCTCCTTTTAAATGGGCAAAGATTAGAAACAATGGTTCTATCCAATGCTGGTGAAGTCCTGGGGAAAGTAGCTCTTTGTAGTACTGATAATGAAAAAAGCTGCTTTGGACACAGATTTGCAAATAATTTTCAAGAAACAGAAAAATATACTAATCGTCTTTGACCTTAGGACTGTTTCAAAAAGAAAGAAAAAAGCCACAGGCACAAAGCCATCACTAAGCCATGACTGTGAACTGCACTTATACATTTAATTTAAAGGTCCAGGCCGGGTGTGGTGGCTCATGCCTGTAATCCAGCACTTGGGAGGCTGAGATGGGCAGATCACGAGGTCAGGAGATCGAGACTATCCTGGCCAACACGGTGAAACCCCGTCTCTACTTAAAAAAAAATACAAATAATTAGCCGGGCGTGGTGGCGGGCGCCTGCAGTCCCAGCTACTTGGGAGGCTGAGGCAGGGGAATGGTGTGAACCCAGGAGGCGGAGCTTGCAGTGAGCTGAGATCACGCCACTGCACTCCAGCCTGGGCGACAGAGTGAGACTCTGTTTTAAAAAAAAAAAATGTCCAAAGGGCAGGGTGGCTAAGTCATTGGACCCCTGTGCTGTTATAAAAGTTGCAGAGGAGGTCACACATGCACTCATGAGTTAGCAGTCTCCAGGGCCTTGCAGGAGAAAACCTGTCTCTACCAAGCATGGATTTTTGTCAGCCAGAAGGCTGCATCCAGTCCTGACTGCCTCGGGGACACAATGTAAACCTGTTCGGCAGCTGGACCATGTCCTTGTACAGATTTAGAAATTGACATAGCCCCTCCCTGAGCAACAGGTGAAAGGACTCCCCCTGGCCTCCCATTCCAGTCAAGCCTCTGTGGTCTCCTGGGTTGCAGCTTGGAGAACGGGCTGGTGGGACACAGAAGGGCCAGGCTCCTGATGCAGAGGGAAGCCGGGCCTGCGAAGGGCACAGGCAGTAGAGACCCTAAGTCAAACAGCAGCGGCACCCAGAATGAGGGGAAACGCAACACGCAACGTGGGGAACTGATGAGTCTGGGGGCCAGCCTGGGATGTTTCATGAATTGTGACTTGCACTGAGCTGTCCCTCTGCTAATGAACAGAAGCAGCAGTGGGACAGAGGGACAGGCCACAGGGACAGCAGGAGGAGGATCTGAGGTCCACTGTTGAGAGGGAAAAACAGCATTTTTAAAACAAAGGTGGAGTATAAGCTAGGAGGGAAAAGAAAACCAACTAGCACTATCCACTGTGTGGTGTTTCCAGATGTCAAACCTCATTTTAGTTTCAGAGCCCCAAGTGGGGCGTTAAAAGCCCTTCATTCCGCATCATCTGCTTTCTCAGGAACTAAGCCTTGGAGACCGTAAGTGGCCGGTCAAGGTCACCAACCAGGAAGGGGTGGAGTCTGGATCGGACCCAGGACCGTGCAGAGAAGGGAGGCGCCCAGCCACCATGAGACAGTTCCCCAGCACTTGCCTGGCTCTCAGGCACATGAACCCAGGTCTAGAGACCACTTGAGGGGCCCCATGGGCATGCGCAGATGATACTCACCACTCCTCCGTGATCCGCGTCTTCAGCTCCGGCAGCAGGAACTGCCCGTGGAAGCGGTGGATGGAGGAGATGTTAGAGAATATGCCCATGATGACTTCTGGAGGGATCCCCGCATCCGTCAGCCTGGTGCAGAAAACCTGAGCATAGAGAAGCCCACGTGTGGCCAGTGAGCCTCTTCTTCCACTGAGCACAGTTGCCGCCCCGCTTCGGCCACAGGTGAGGGCGCTTGGGAGGGGCCGCTGCTGCCACCTTGTGTTTTCTTAATGAATTTCAGAATTATTGTCCTCCCTTTTCATCCAACTGGTTCAGACAACCTCATGGTCTTAATGCAAGCTCACTTATGACTTACGAATGTGGGTGAGGCAGGGACAGTCGCCTGAGGACAGGGAATGACATCTTTCCTCAGCCACCTCTCATGCGAAATGGAAGGTTCAGACTTCCTTTTCTTTCTCGTGAGATAAAAACAGCAGCAGCACCGTCTGTCAAAACCCCGGCTTCCATGGGTGCTTTATTTCCTGTGCTCATAAACCCCACGTTGTCATGTGGATAGAGATGAGTGGCAAACCCTGTCCCAAGTACTTATGCAGAAAAACATCCAGAAGCCATTTACATGCTCAGATCATGCAGCTGCCAAGAAGAAATGTCCCACAGGTGACTTGGCAAAGCCTTTTCCTCAGAGCTACAAGCACTGAAAACAAAAAATAAGTTTCTAGGACGGGCATGGTGGCTCACGCCTGTAATCCCAGGACTTTGGGAGGCCGAGGCTGGTGGATCACCTGAGGTCAGGAGTTCAAGACCAGCCTGACAAATATGGTGAAACCCCGTCTCTACTATAAATACAAAAATTAGCTGGGCGCGGTGGCATGTGCCTGTAGTCCCAGCTACTCGGGAGGCTGAGACAGGAGAACTGCTTGAACTGGAGAGGCGGAGGTTGCAGTGAGCCAAGATCGCGCCACTGCACTCCAGCTTGGGTGACAGAGTGAGACTTTGTCTCAAAAAAAAAAAAAAGTTTGTAGACCAGACTTAAATTTGTCTGAGTTTTAGTATTTAAGTCATTCACACTGCACCTATAATGCCCAGCCAATGCTAAGAGATACTGAAACTGCCCCCAAGCCATGTGGGCTACCTGGTCCAGCAGGTGCAGCCGCTTCACATAGGTCTCCTCGGTGTGCAGGAGCTCCTGGGCAATGTGGAGAAGCTTCTGGGGGCCAGAGTGCTGCGGAGAGAAGAGATGCAGCTCACCTGGGGAAGATGAGCCTTGGGGAATCGGCACCTAACGGGCTGCCACTGTGTGCAGGAGAACCAGGGGCCACAGGGGTGGCAGGAGGCCACTGGGGCAGGAGGAGGGGCAGGAGGGGCCACTGTGATGGCGATGTGGTGCTCAGTTCTCATAGATGGGCCTTTGACTACAGAGCAGTTGCAGCGACCACGTCAAAATATATTGCACAGTGATGTCAGCAAGATGATGGACTAAACAGCTCTCAGCCCTCCTTCTGCTCAGAGACATAAGGTTAACAACAATATATGGGCCAGAGCACCTGTATGAGAATTCCAGAGACGAGCTGAGAAGCTACAGCACCCAAGCCATTATAAAGCCAAGAAAAGATTTCAGTAAAAGGTGTAGGGAAATTGGTGATGTTTGGCAAGCTTGTCTTAGTCCATTTTACCTGCTCTACATGCGTACCACCATGTCCAGCTAGTTTTTTTCTATTTTCGTTTTGTAGAGATGAGGTTTTGCCATGTTGCCCAGGCTGGTCTTGAACTCCTGGACTCAACCTATCTGCCCGCCTCAGCCTCCCAAAGTGCTGGGATTACAGGTGTGAGCCACCGTGCCTGGCCTCCTCCTGTTTTTGACATTGGGCAGGCTAACAAACCTCTGTAAGTTTCAGTGACCCCAAATGCAAAACAGCAGCGTCACCACCTAGTACCTACATCACAGGGATGTTATGAGGATGGAGTGGAACAACACATATGAAACACTTCATGCAGGACAGGGCACAGAGTATGAGCTAATTAAAGCTGGAAATCATCACTATGGAAGTTTTCACTGAAAATGCCTGAGACTGGGTAATTTCTAAACAAAAGAAGTTTATTTCTCACACTTCTGAGGGTTGATCTCTGCTTCCAAGATGGTGGCCTGAACACTATCCCCTCACATAGTGGAAGCAGTAGAAGAGAAAAAGGGAGATGAAGGCTGTGTCTTCACATGGTGGAAGAGCAGAGAGCAAACCCATGAACTTTCTCTTTTATAAAGGCCCTAATGCTATTCATGATGGCTCTGACCTCATTACTTAATCACCTCCTGAAGGCCCTATTGTGGCAGGCCAATTCTCCCTGACAATCACATAGACAGGCCTGCATGACAGTCACACAGACAGATTTCCACAGCATGGCCTTAACATGGAGCAAGTAGTTAAACCTAGGGAAATCAGTGCCCAGACATCAAAGCTAGAAATAAAACACAGTAGGAGCCTTGCATAAGCTTCTCCTTAACCTGAGCAAGTCAAAATAATGGAGGCAGTCTTACATTCCTAGTGCCAGGACCCATCTTGGGTCAACGGAATCTGAGACAAGTCAAGGTAACAGAGGCAGCTGTTTGAACAGATTCATTGGAGAGTCTAAGGCAGCTCTCCAGACCAAGCTGTAAAGAAAATAAGATAGAAATAATCACTCCAGTACCACAGTAGACAGGCCTTGAAGGTACTGGGGCTCTTTTAATCAGACTTAGCAAGCATTTTTTGCTTCTGACCTTCTAGATGAAACAAAATTAGCTACAAAGAAACAGAAAAATGTAGCCTAATCAAAGGAACAAAATAAAAAACTTCAAAACTGATCTTAAGGAAACACAGATCTATGAGCTGCTTGAGAAAAAACATCAAAATAGTTGTCATAAAGATGCTCAATGAGATAAAAGAGAACAGATAGATGACTTTTAAAAAAATCAGGAAATGATGCATGAACAAAGTGAGAATATCAACAAAGAGATAGAAACTATTAAAAAGGACAAACCGGACATTCTGGAGCTGAAATACACTTTAATTGAACCGACAAATTTTTAAGAGGGGTTTGACAGCAGACTTGATCAGGCAGAAGAAAAACTGGGCAAACTTGAAGAGAGGTCATTTGAAATCATAGAGTCAGATAAGAAAAAAAAAAGAAAGAAAGAACAGCAAGGAGAGCCTAAGGGATGTATGGGCCACTATCAAGTAGATAAATATATGCACTTGTAAGTTCCAAAAGAGAAGAGAGAGAAAGGGGCAAAGAGTTTATTTACAGAAATAATGGCTGAAAATTTCCCAAATTTGAGGAAAGCAATGGACTTAAAAATTCGAGAATCTCAAAGACCTCCAACTGGGGTAAATCAACAGAGAACCATACCAAGACATATTATAATTATATAACTGTCTAAAGTCAAATACAAAGAAAATCTTGAAAGCAGCGAGAGATAAATAATTTGTCTTATGTAAGGGGTCTTCCATAAGATTATGAGAGGATTTGTCAGTGGTAACTTTGCAGACCAGAAGGCAGAGGGAGGATACATTCAAAGTGCTGAAAGAAAAAAAAAAACTGTCAACAAAGAATATTGTATTTGATAAAACCGTTAATCAAAAATGGAGAAATAAACACTTTTCCAGTTAAACAAAAACTGAGGGAGTTCTTTGCCATTAAATGTGCTCTAAAATAAAAAAGATTAAGGAGTACTTTATGTTAAAACAAAAGAATAGTAAAAAGCAACACAAAACCACAGGATAATATAAAGTTCTTCAGTGAAGGTGAACACATGGATAAATACAATAATTTGTACTACTATCCTTTTGGTGCATAGAATTCAAATCACAAAAACATTTAAACATTTAAATCTATATGAATAAATAAAGATGAATTCATGACATCAATCAGAGCAGGGAGAGGGAGGTGGAATTGTAAAAGAGTAGAGTTTTTGCATGTGATTGAAGTTGTTATTAGTTTAAAATAGAATGCTATAACTTTAAAATGTTTTATGTAATTGCAATGGTAACCACAAATAAAATATCTATAGATAAAAAAGGAAATTAGAAAGAAATAAAAGCATATCACTACAAAAAAAAATCAATGAAACACAAAGAAAGATAGTAAGAGAGTAAAGGAGGGACACAAAAAACCTATAAGACATCCAGAAAACAACCAAATGGCAGTAGTAGGTCCTTTCCTATCAGTAACTACTTTAAATGTAAATGGATTAAACTTCCCAATCAAAAGACATATTGGCAGCCAGGCATGGTGGCTCACACCTGTAATCCCAGCACTTTGAGAGGCCAAGGCGGGGGGATCATGAAGTCAGGAGTTTGAAACGAGCCTGACCAACATGGTAAAACCCCATCTCTACTAAAAATACAAAAATTAGCTGGGCGTGGTGGCGGGCACCTGTAATCCCAGCTACTCAGGAGGCTGAGGCAGGAGAATCGCTTGAACCCGGGAGGCGGAGGTTACAGTGAGCTGAGATTGTGCCACTGCACTCCAGCCTGGGAAACAGACCGAGACTCTGTCTTTAAAAAAAAAAAAAAAAAAAAAGAGGTTCCAAGATGGCTGAATAGGAAAAGCTCCAGTCTGCAGCTCCCAGCATAAGCGACGCGTGAGACGGGTGATTTCTGCATTTCCGATTGAGGTACTGGGTTGATCTCACTGGGGCTTGTCAGACAGTGGGTGCAGCCCATGGAGCAGGGTGGGGCATTGCCACACCCGGGAAGCACAAGGGGTTGGGGAATTCCCTTTCCTAGCAAAGGGAAGCCGTGACAGACGGTACCTGGAAAATCGAGACACTCCCACCCTAATACTGTGTTTTCCAATGGCCTTAGCAAACGGCACACCAGGAGATTATATCCCGCACATGGCTCAGAGGGTCCCACGCCCATGGAGCCTCGCTCACTGCTTGCACAGCAGTCTGAGATCGAACTGCAAGGCAGCAGCGAGGCTGGGGGAGGGGCGTCCGCTATTGCTGAGGCTTGAGTAGGTAAACAAAGCTGCCGGGAAACTCGAACTGGGTGGAGGCCACCACAGCTCAAGGAAGCCTGCCTGCCTCTGTAGACTCCACCTCTGGGGGTAGGGCATAGCTGAACAAAAGGCAGCAGAAACTTCTGCAGAGTTAAATGTCCCTGTCTGACAGCTTTGAAGAGAGTAGTGCTTCTCCCAGCACAGAGTTTGAGATCTGAGAATGGACAGACTGCCTCCTCAAGTGGGTCCCTGACCCCCAAGTAGCCTAACTGGGAGACACTTCCCAGTAGGGGCCGACTGACACCTCATACAGCCGGGTGCCCCTCTGAGACAAAGCTTCCAGAAGAAGGATCAGACAGCAACATTTGCTGTTCTGCAATATTTGCTGTTCTGCAGCCTCCACTTGTGATACCCTGGCAAACAGGGAGTGGACCTCCAGCAAACTCCAACAGACCTGCAGCTGAGGGTCCTGACTGTTAGACAGAAAACTAACAAACAGAAAGGACATCCACACCAAAATCCCATCTGTACGTCACCATCATCAAAGACCAAAGGTAGATAAAACCACAAAGATGGGGAGAAACCAGAGCAGAAAAGCTGAAAATTCTAAAAATCAGAGCACCTCTCCTCCAAAGGAACACAGCTCCTTGCCAGCAACGGAACAAAGCTGGAAGGAGAATGACTTTGGCGAGTTGACAAAAGTAAGCTTCAGATGATTGGTAATAACAAACTTCTCCAAGCTAAAGGAGGATGTTTGAACCCATTGCAAAGAAGCTAAAAACCTTGAAAAAAGGTTAGACGAATAGCTAACTAGAATAACCAGTGTAGAGAAGTCCTTAAATGACCTGATGGAGTTGAAAACCATGGCAGGAGAACTACGTGACGCATGCACAAGCTTCAGTAGCCGATTTGATCAAGTGGAAGAAAGGGTATCAGTGATTGAAGATCAAATGAATGAAATGAAGTGAGAAGAGAAGTTTAGGGAAAAAAGAGTAAAAAGAAACAAACAAAGCCTCCAAGAAATATGAGACTATGTGAAAAGACCAAACCTGTGTCTGATTGGTGTACCTGAAAGTAATGGGGAGAATGGAACCAAGTTGGAAAACACTCTGCAGGATATTATCCAGGAGAATTTCCCCAACCTAGTGAGGCAGGCCAACATTCAAATTCAGGAAATACAGAGAATGCCACAAAGATACTCCTTGAGAAGAGCAACTCCAAGACACATAATTGTCAGATTCACCAAAGTTGAAATGAAGGAAAAAATGTTAAGGGCAGCCTGAGAGAAAGGTTGGGTTATCCACAAAGGGAAGCCCATCAGACTGACAGCGGATCTCTTGGCAGAAACTCTACAAGCCAGAAGAGAGTGGGGGCCAATATTCAACATTCTTAAAGTATTTTCAACCTAGAATTTCATATCCAGCCAAACTAAGCTTCACAAGTGAAGGAGAAATAAAATCCTTTACAGACAAACAAATGCTGAGAGGTTTCGTCACCACCAGGCCTGCCTTACAAGAGGTCCTGAAGGAAGCACTAAATATGGAAAGGAACAACCGGTACCAGCCACTGCAAAAACGTGCCAAATTATAAAGACCATCAATGCTAGGAAGAAACTGCATCAACTAACGAGCAAAATAACCAGCTAACATCATAATGACAGGATCAAATTCACACATAAGAATATTAACCTTAAATGTAAATGGGCTAAATGCTCCAATTAAAAGACACAGACTGGCAAATTGGATAAAGAGTCAAGACCCATCAGTGTGCTGTATTCAGGAGACCCGTCTCACGTGCAGAGACACATATAGGCGCAAAATAAAGGGATGGAGGAAGATCTATCAAGCAAATGGAAAACAAAAAAGCAGGGGTTGCAATCCTAGTCTCTGATAAAACAGTCTTTAAACCAACAAAGATCAAAAGAGACAAAGAAGGCCATTGCATAATGGTAAAGGGACCAATTCAACAAGAAGAGCTAACTATCCTAAATATATATGCACCCAATACAGGAGCACCCATATTCATAAAGCAAGTCCTTAGAGACCTACAAAGAGACTTAGACTCCCACACAATAATAATGGGAGACTTTAACACCCCATTGTCAACATTAGACAGATCAACAAGACAGAGTTAACAAGGATATCCAGGAATTGAACTCAGCTCTGCACCAAGTGGACCTAATAGACATCTACAGAACTCTACACCCCAAATCAACAGAATATACATTCTTCTCAGCACCACATCACACTTATTCCAAAATGGACCACATAGTTGGAAGTAAAGCACTCTTCAGCAAATGTAAAGGAACAAAAATTATAACAAACTGTCTCTCAGACCACAGTGCAATCAAACTAGAACTCAGGATTAAGAAACTCACTCAAAACTGCTCAACTACATGGAAACTGAACAACCTGCTCCTGAATGACTACTGGGTACATAATGAAATGAAGGCAGAAATAAAGATGTTCTTTGAAACCAATGAGAACAGAGACACAACATACCAGAATCTCTGGGACACATTTAAAGCAGTATGTAGAGCGAAATTTATAGCACTAAATGCTCACAAGAGAAAGCAGGAAAGATCTAAAATTGATACCCTAACATCACAATTAAAAGAACTAGAGAAGCAAGAGCAAACACATTCAAAAGCTAGCAGAAGGCAAGAAATAACTGAGATCAGAGCAGAACTGAAGGAGATAGAGGCACAAAAAACCCTTCAAAAAAATCAATGAATCCAGGAGCTGGTTTTTTGAAAAGATGAACAAAATGGATAGACCATTAGCAAGACTAATAAAGAAGAAAAGAGAGAAAAATCAAATAGATGCAATAAAAAATGATAAAGAGGATATCATCACCAATCCCACAGAAATACAAACTACCATCAGTGAATACTATAAACACCTCTATGCAAATAAACTAGAAAATCTAGAAGAAATGGATAAATTCCTGGACACATAACACCCTCCCAAGACTAAACCAGGAAGAAGTTGAATCCCTGAATAGACCAATAACAGGTTCTGAAATTGAGGCAATAATTAATAGCCTACCAACCAAAAAAAGTCCAGGACCAGAAGGATTCACAGCCGAATTCTACCAGAGGTACAAAGAGGAGCTGGTACCATTCCTTCTGAAACTATTCCAATCAATAGAAAAAGAGGTTATCTTCCCTATTTCATTTTATGAGGCCAACAACATCCTGATGCCAAAGCCTGGCAGAGACACAACAAAAAAAAGAGAATTTTAGACCAATATCCCTGATGAACATCGATACCAAAATCCTCAATAAAATACTGGCAAACCGAATCCAGCAGCACATCAAAAGGCTTATCCATCACCATCAAGTTGGCCTCATCCCTGGGATGCAAGGCTGGTTCAACATACACAAATCAATAAATGTAATCCAGCATATAAACAGAACCAAAGACAAAAACCACATGATTATCTCAATAGATACAGAAAAGGCCTTCAACAAAATTCAACAGCCCTTCATGCTAAAAACTCTCGATAAACTAGATATTGATGGGACATATCTCAAAATAATAAGAGCTATTTATGACAAACCCACAGCCAATATCATACTGAATGGGCAAAAACTGGAAGCATTCCCTTTGAAAACTGGCACAAAACAGGGATGCCCTCTCTCACCACTCCCATTCAACGTAGTGTTGGAAGTTCTGGCCAGGGCAATCAGGCAAGAGAAAGAAATAAAGCATATTCAATTAGGAAAAGAGGAAGTCAAATTGTCCCTGTTTGCAGATGACATGATTGTATATCTAGAAAACCCCATTGTCTCAGCCCAAAATCTCCTTGAGCTGATAAGCAACTTCACCAAAGTCTCAGGATACAAAATCAATTTGCAAAAATCACAAGCATTCCTTTACACCAATAACAGACAAACAGAGAGCCAAATCATGAGTGAACTCCCATTCACAATTGCTTCAAAGGGAATAAAATACCTAGGAATCCAACTTACAAGGGATGTGAAGGACCTCTTCAAGGAGAACTACAAACCACTGCTCAACGAAATAAAAGAGGACACAAACAAATGGAAGAACATTCCATGCTCGTGGATAGGAAGAATCAATATTGTGAAAATGGCCATACTGCCCAAGGTAATTTGTAGATTCAATGCCATCCCCATCAAGTTACCAAGGACTTTCTTCACAGAATTGGAAAAAACTACTTTAAAGTTCATATGGAACCAAAAAAGAGCCTGCATTGCCAAGACAATCCTAAGCCAAAAGAACAAAGCTGGAGGCATCATGCTACCTGACTTCAAACTATATTACAAGGCTACAGTAACCAAAACAGCATGGTACTGGTACCAAAACAGAGATATAGACCAATGGAACAGAATAGAGCCCCCGGAAATAATACCACACATTACAACAATCTGATCTTTGACACACCTGACTAAAACAAGCAATGGGGAAAGGATTCCCTATTTAATAAATGGTACTGGGAAAACTGGCTAGCCATATGCAGAAAGCTGAAACTGGACCCCTTCCTTACATCTTATACAAAAATTAATTCAAGATGGATTAAAGACTTAAACGTTAGACCTAAAACCATAAAAACCCTGGAAGAAAAGCTAGGCAATACCATTCAGGCCATAAGCATGGGCAAGGACTTCATGACTAAAACACCAAAAGCAATTGCAATGGCAACAAAAGCCAAAATTGACAAATGGGATCTAATTAAACTAAAGAGCTTCTGCACAGCAAAAGAAACTACCATCAGAGTGAACAGGCAACCTACAGAATGGGAGAAAATTTTTGCAATCTACCCATCTGACAAAGGGCTAATATCCAGAATCTACAATGAACTTAAACAAATTTACAAGAAAAAAATCAAACAACCCCATCAAAAAGTGGGCAAAGGATATGAACAGACACTTCTCAAAAGTAGACATTCATGCAGCCAACATACACATGAAAAAATGCTCATCATCACTGGCCATCAGAGAAATGAAAATCAAAACCACAATGAGATACCATCTCACACCAGTTAGAATGGCAATCATTAAAAAGTCAGGAAAGAACAGGTGCTGGAGAGGATGTGGAGAAATAGGAATGCTTTTACACTGTTGGTGGGACTATAAACTAGTTCGACCATTGTGGAAGACAGTGTGGCGATTCCTCAAGGATCTAGAACTAGAAATATTATTTGACCCAGCCATCCCATTACTGGGCATATACCCAGAGGATTATAAATCACGCTGCTATAAAGACACATGCACACGTATGTTTATTGCAGCACTATTCACAATAGCAAAGACTTGGAACCAACCCAAATGTCCATCAATAATAGACTGGATTAAGAAAATGTGGCACATATACACCATGGAATACTATGCAGCCATAAAAAATGATGAGTTCATGTCCTTTGTAGGGACATGGATGAAGCTGGAAACCATCATTCTGAGCAAACTATCTCAAGGACAGAAAACCAAACACCGCATGTTCTCACTCATAGATGGGAATTGAACAATGAGAACACTTGGACACAGAGTGGGGAATATCCACAAACTGGGGCCTGTCATGGGGTAAGGGGAGGGAGGAGGGATAGCATTAGGAGATATACCTAATGTAAATGATGAGTTAATGGGTGCAGCACACCAACATGGCACATGTATATATATGTAACAAACCTGCACATTGTGCACATGTACCTTAGAACTTGAAGTATAATAATAATAAAAAAGAAAAAGACATATTGGCTGAATGGATTAAAAATAACAGCATCCAACTATATGCTGTTGAGAAGAGACTCACTTTAGATATAAGGACACACATAGGCTGAAAGTGACAGGATGGAAAAAGATACTTTGTTCAAATGGTAACCAGAAGACAGCAGGAGTGGCCATAGTTAGATAAAATAGACTTTATAGCAAAAACTGTTACAAGGCTGGATGCAATGGTGTACACCTACAGTCCCACCTACTCAGGAGGTTGAGGTGGGTCACTTAAGCCCAGGAGTTTGAGGCTATCCTGGGCAACATAGTGAGACCTTGTACCAAAAAAAAGAAGGAGAGTGATATCAGTAAGATGGCTGACTAGAAACACCTGGCATTCCTCCCCTCATCCCAAGAAAAGACTAAGGCACAAACAACTAAGATTTGGCTGGCGCTGGAGTGAGTGGTGGAGTAGAGATGCACCTGTGATGATTGAGAGAGCAGTGTGGAGGCACCCAGCCTCTAGTGGTCCCATCTCCCTCCAACCAGATAGCATCTATCCAGAGTCAGGAGGGACTTCCCTTTTCAGGGAAAAAGTATAACACAAGAGAATCCCACAGTCCTCGCAAGCTCCAAGCCCAGTTTGGAGAGTTGTGAGAATTTGCATAGCTACATCACCCAGATTAGGATCACAAAGTGTACACACCCCACCCCCCAACCACCCACTGTGAACCAGGCTGCTGTGGCATGGCACCATCCTGAGACCAGAGCCACCTCCAGAATGCTCCAGGCAGTAGCTACTGTACCTCTCTAGCACTGGGCTCCATCTCCATTCCATTAAGACCACATGAGTGCTTGAATGCCACAACCCCAGATGCATAGAGCTTGGGCCCAGGATCAGCTGTGACTCTGTTCCTGCACAGCAGGGAAACCAACCCTCACTGCCACACTTTCAGCTAAAAGAACAGTCTGCCACTCCAACCCAGGAGGAGCTCAAGCAATCCTCCCAGCTATTCTTCAGAAAGGAATGAGGAATAAAATCTTTAACCAACAAGCAAAATCTAAGGGAATTCATCACCACTAGAGCAGTCTTATAAGAAATGCTCAAGACAGTCTTATATCTGGAAGTGAAAAGACAATAAACACCATCTTGAAAACATGTAAAACTATAAAGCTCACTGGTAAAGCTGATACACAAAGGATAAAAGAAATGAATCAAACCTTATCACTACAGAAAACCACCCAACTACAAAAATAAATAATGAGAAGAAGTAACAAAGGATATACAAAACAACCAGAACACAGTCAATAAAATGATAGGAGTAAGTTCTCACCAATCAATAATAATCTTGAATGTAAATAGATTAAATTCCCCTGTTTAAAAGATAAACTAGCTGAATGGATTAACAAACCAAGACCCAACTATATGCTGTCCACAAGAAACTCCCCTTACCTGTAAAGACACACATAAACTGAAAGTTAAGGATGAAAAAAGATAGTCCATGTAAACAGAAACCCAAAACAAGGAGGAGTAGCTATACTTATATCAGACGAAGAAGACCTCAAGTCAAAAACTATAAAAAGAAACAAAGACAAACATTACATAATAATAAAGGGATTAATTCAGGAGGAGAATATAATTGTAAATATATATGCACCAAATACTAGAGCACCTAGATATAGAAAGCAAATATTATTAAATATAAAGAGAAAGATAGACCTCCAATACAATAGTGGTTGGAGACTTCAACACCCCACTCTCAGTATTAGATAGATCATCTAGACAGAAAATCAAAGACACATCAGATTTAAACTACACCATAGAACAAATGGACCTAACAGACATTTACAGAACATTTCACGCAACGGCTGCAGAATACACATTCTTCTCATGTACCCATGGAATATTCTCCAGGACTGACAATATGTTAGGACACAAAACAAGCCTCAGAATTTTTTTAAATCAAAATTATATTAGGTATCTTATCTTACCACAATGGAATAAAACTAGACATCAACAACAAGAGAAACATTCAAAGCTATATCAATATATGGAAATTAAATAACATGCTCCTGAATGATAAATGGATGAAGGAAGAAATTAAGAATGAAATTTAAGGGCCGGGTGCAATGGCTCACACCTCTAATCCCAGCACTTTGTGAGGCCAAGGCTGGCATACTGCTTGAGCCTAGGAGTTTGAAACCAGCCTGGGCAACATGGTGAAACCCATCTCTACAAAAAAATATAAAAATTAGCTGGGTGTGGTAGTGGGTGACTGTAATCCCAGCTCCTCAGGAGGCTGAGGCAGGAGAATAGCTTGAGCTAGGGAGGCAGAAGTTGCAGGGAGCCAAGATTGCGCCACTGCACTCCAGCCTGGGTGACAGGGTGAGACTCTGTCTCAAAAACAAACAAACAAACAAACAAACAAACAAATCTCCAAACAAAAAAAGTCCAGGACCCAATGGGTTCACCACTGAATTCTACTGAACCTATAAAGAACAATTGATACCAATTATCAAACTATTCCAAAAAATTGAATCGGAGGAAATTCTTCCTAACTCGTTTTACAAGGTCATCATAACCTTGATACCAAAACCAGGAAAAGACACAACAAAAAAGAAAACTACAGGCCAATATCCCTGATGAACATAGATGAAAAAATCCTCAACAAAATACCCGCAAACCAAATCCAACAGCACATGAAAAAGATAACAAACCACAATCAAGTGGGATTTATCCCAGGATGCAAGGATTGTTCCATATACACAAATCAATAAATGTGATACATCACATTCACAGAACTAAGAACAAAAACCATATGATCATTTTAATATATGCTGAGACAGCATTTGATAAAATTCAGCATCCCTTTATTATAAACGCCCTCAACAAACTAGGTATAGAAGGAATATACCTCAAAATAATAAAGCCCATATGTGAGAAACCCACAGCTAACATCTTACTGAATGCAGAAAAGCTGAAAGCTTCTCCTCTAAGAATTGGAACAAGACAAGGATGCCCACTTTCCCCACTATTATTCAACATAGTACTGGAAGTTTTAGCCAGAAGAGTTAGGCAAGAGAAAGAAATAAAAGGCATCCAAATGGGAATAGAGGAAGTCAAATTGTCCCTGTTTGCAGATTATATAATCTTTTTTGTTTTTTTGATACAGGATCTCACTTGTTGCCCGCACCACCATACCCAGCTAACTTTTTAATTTTTTTGTATAGACAAGGTCTCACTATGTTGCTCAAGCTGGTCTTGAATTCCTTGGCTCAAGCAGTCCTCCCACCTCAGCCTCCCAAAGTTCTGGGATTACAGGTGTGAGCCACTAAACCTAGCTGATGTGATCTTATATATAGAAAACCTATATTGTATCACAAAACTCTTAGAACTGATTAAAAAAATTTCATAAAGTTGAAGGGCACAAAATCAATATATGAACAACAGTAGTGTTTCTATACACAAACAACAAACTAGCTGAAAAAGAAATCAAGAAGGCAATCTCATATACAATAACTGCAAAATAAATACCTAGGAATACATTTAACAAAGAAGGTAAAAAAAAAAAAAAAAAAACCTCTACAAGGTGTGAAAGGAAAAAAAAAAACACAGGACCCCAATTCATAATGCCAAAAGAAAAAAATTAAGCTGAAAGCTGAGTCATGCAAGAAACTGCCTTTCCTTTTGTTCCTAAGCAGACAGCTATAGATGAAAGGTTAAATATCTCCACAGGTGACTGCCCTATGTTTACCTCATCTTATGTAAAGTGCCGATTTACTGAGAACCAGATGAATACATAATTGACTATTCGCCTACCGGCTCCTTTTCTCTTGCAACATGTGGATTAACATACCTTCCCTTTCTCCCCTCCAGCCCACTTTTCCCCTTTAAATACTGAAGACTTCAAAGTCCTCTTTGGAGAAAGGCACAGGCCACAGACTGTTTTTCTATGATTCCATGTTTATTTCTTCCAAGCATGACCTCAACCTTGGCAAAATAAACTTCTAAATTGATTGAAACCAGTATCAGATACTTTTTGGTTTACAAAAGAAAACTAAAAAACACTGATGAGGCCAGGTGCGGTGGCTCACGCCTGTAATTCCAGCACTTTGGGAGGCCAAGGTGGGCGGATGAAGAGGTCAGGGGTTGGCCAGGCGCGGTGGATCACGCCTGTAATCCCAGCACTTTGGGAGGCTGAGGCGGGTGGATCTCGAGGTCAGGAGATCAAGACCATCCTGGCTAACATGGTGAAACCCCGTCTCTACTAAAAACACAAAAATTATCCAGGTGTGGTGGCACGCATCTGTAGTCCCAGCTACTCAGGAGGCTGAGGCAGGAGAATCACTTGAACCTGGGAGGCAGAGGTTGCAGTGAGCCTAGACTGCGCCATTGCACTCCAGCCTGGGTGACAGAGCAAGACTCCATCTCAAAAACAAAACAAAACAAAACAAAAAAACACTGATGAAAGAAATTGAAGAGGATAATGTTTCATGAAAGGGCTGTGCTTGCAGAGACCCCTAAATGCTGAAGGAGTTGAGGAACCAAAGAACAAGGCAGACTAATGTAGTTTCTCAGCAGAGGGTGATTTATTGGGGAACTTACAGACAAGAGCATGGTCTTGGGTGGCCACAAAACAGGTAGATCTTCATGCTGTCAACCCCCAAACCCAGGACTTACATGCCATAGGGAAAGGGTATACAGTGCTTCAGAAGGAGTGTGTAGGACATTGAAATCAACCCCTCAGGGGGAAAGGCAAGAATGTTGTATTTATCATAGCCTAAGGGCAGGTTTTATGGTAAGTATGTGTTTATGATAACATCAAGGTTGTCATGACCTAAGGTTAAGATTTACAGTAAGTACTTGCTCTTATATAAGGAACAGTAATAAGATAGAAATCTTAGAGGCATTCCTGGAACTATGATTAATCAGAAGTCAACATGGCAGATTAGTGTAAGGTAGGTAGCCAGGCAGACATGAGCAGGGGAGCAGGGGCCCCGCCACACCAGGAATATCAGGTGACCATCATCAGGTGATGGTCTTGATAGATGCAGGAGGCAGATAAGAAAGGGTCCCTGGAGAATCTCCAACCTGCCCCACAAGCATTTATGCCAGATGTTTTTGTGTAGGTAAGGGAACCTGTGCAGGGTCTTGCCTGGGCATGCCCACAATGGACTGGAGGCCCACAGGTACTGGGGAAATGGGGTGGAGCTACCAGGAATTCGTGCCTTATGCAGGGGAGAAGCCTGGCCTCTTCAACTAGTGTGTGGTGGCCTGGTATTCAATCTGTGAGGTGGGAGCCTGTTGGCAGGACCCCTCTTTCTTTGCTGAGAGCTTTCTTTTTGTCTAATAAATCCGCCCTCCTCATCCTTCAATGTGTCCTTGTGCCTAATTTTTCCTGGTAATGAGACAAGAACCCGGATTTTAGCTGAACTAAGGAGCAAAAAATCCTGCATTGGTCAGGTGGTTGCTAAACAGCCTCTCTAAAATAATAACTGGTTGCAGCCAGCACCAGGGAAATGCAGTCTCCCAATAGATAGAAAAACCTGAAACAGATCATCAGCTTCCTGATAAGATCTCAAGAGTTGGATAAATGGACTCATGCATGCGCGCTAAGGGGCGAAATGGTGAAGTGTAATTGGTATATGACCGTCTAGGAACACTTGACAGGTACAGGAAGAACGGCTCAAGTGAGCATGCTCACAACTCCAGTAAACACACTACACATACGGCCCCTCCCAAGTGCTGGTGGGCCACTGGGCATGCAGACAGCCCACCACACGAAAGAATCAGGGGCGAAGGGATGTAACTCCCTGGAAGCATGCCAGTGCAGAATACCCCAAGTCAAAGGTTAAACGGAGCACATGAATCTCTCAAGTCAGAGAGGAGGGACCTTGGAGTCTGCACTGAGTAGAACTGAGGCACCCATGGCCCTCCTAGACAGGAGGCTCATGAGAGTGGTAGGGCTAAAACCTAACACCATGCAATGTCTGTTGTTTCCTCTGCTTTTTCTTTTTTTTCTTTCTTTCTCTTTTTTTTTTTTTTTTTTGAGACAGAGTCTTGCTCTGTCGTCCAGGCTGGAGTGCAGTGGCACTATCTCGGCTCTCTGCAAGCCCCGCCTCCTGGGTTCACACCATTCTTCTGCCTCAGCCTCCCAAGTAGCTGGGATTACAGGCACCCACCACCACACTTAGCTATTTTTTTGTATTTTTAGTAGAGATGGGGTTTTACCGTGTTAGCCAGGATGGTCTCGATCTCCTGACCTCATGATCCGCCCACCTCAGCCTCCCAAAGTGCTGGCATTACAGGCATGAGCCACTGCACAC
Source organism: Pan paniscus (assembly GCF_029289425.2). Classification (NCBI taxonomy): domain Eukaryota; kingdom Metazoa; phylum Chordata; class Mammalia; order Primates; family Hominidae; genus Pan; species Pan paniscus. The sequence continues at coordinate 46,440,596 of NC_073260.2, forward strand.
AGCCTCCTCTGCTTTTTCAACTAAAATTGGTTGTTTTCCAAAAACCCATACTGCCTATTCTCCTGTTTTCTCTGTGTGTATTCTGAAATGGCTTGTGCACTCACTGGACTGTCTACCTCAGAGGCAAGTCTGCCTCTTTGTTTTCACTTTGTATGTCACTTGACTTCTTAAACACACACTCCCTGTTATTCATGCACTCATGGCTCTTGCTGAATTTGTGTGGCAGCAAAGACACAGGCTCCCTTGGGGATACGCCATGAGATTTATACTTGTTTTTACCCTACCAGCTCAGATGACCTCTAACCCTTCCCCTGACTACTGGCACATGGCCAGGACAGACACTAATTGGAACCCTGGCTCTGCCAGCTCCTTCTGACTTACCATGTGCTTTTCATTCCTGTTATGCCCCAGGGCCAAGTTTTCCAGTGGCTTTTGAAGCAGTTTGTCTGCGGGCACAGGGCCTCACTCTGTGGTCCTTTAAGGACCCTGCCTACTTGCTTTTTTTGAGTTAGTACCTTTTTGGGATAAGGGAACATTCTTCCGTTGCCATTGCAAGTTCTTACCCCAAGCCCCAAGTCCTCCAGAGGTTCTTCTTTTATGTCAAGAGGGAAAATAAACATTGCCCTCTCAAATGGAAGGGCTGCTATTTTTGTAAGCATATAAAGGCTTTCCATGAGTATTCCTCTCACCTCCTCCCACTTCCTCCTGTAGGCTCCATTTCTCGAATCACTTCCACACCCCTCTCAACATGCATCAAGACCTTCAAGGTCATATTCAAAGGCAGGGGAGTCAGCCCCCTTGTGGCAGTTAGCTGAAAAACAGGCTTCTCATCTACTTAAAGAACATGAGAAATGGGACTCTGAGAAAAGAGATCATCATTTTGTTGCCAGAATGCTCTGAGCAAGTCACTATAAGGTCATGGAGATAAGGATATAGGCTGGCTGAAGCCCATAGGCACAAGAGACCCATAGGACAGAGATAAAGGCTGATAGATTATCATTAAAACAGAGATGAAGGCAAGGTTAGGGGTACATGGTAAGACTGGTTCATTCCAGAACCCCAAGGATGAGCAGGGGGCCCACTGTTCACTCTGGTATTTCCTCTGTTGTCAAGTGGGTAATTGTGATGAAATGGGACCAAGGTTAAGGGTACACAGTAAGACCGGTTCATTCTGGAACCCTAAGGATGAATGGGGGATGCCCTATTCAAGATAATAGGAAAGTAAGAAGGGACACATTTTACCTTTTTCCTTTTTTTCTCCACTGTTCTTTCTTCACAGATGGGTAATCACATCTCCATACCACAGGACACACCCCTCAGATGTATTCCCAAAAAGTGGGAAAAGTTTGATCCCCTAAACCTCAAAACAGAAAAATGGGCCAGGCACGGTGGTTCATGCTTGTAATCGTAGCACTTTGGGAGGTTGAGGTGGGTGGATCACCTGAGGTGAGGAGTTTGAGACCAGCCTGACCAACATGGTGAAACCCCATCTCTACTAAATACAAAAAATTAGCCAGGAATGATGGCTGACACCCGTAATCCCAGATACTTGGGAGGCTGAGGCAGGAGAATCACTTGAACTCGGGAGGCAGAGGTTACAGTGAGCTAAGATTGTGCCACTGCACTCCAGCCTGGGCAACAAGAGCAAAACTCTGTCAAAAAACAAACAAACAAACAAACAAACAAAAATAGAAAAACTAGGTTTTCTTTGTAATACTGTTTTTCCTCAAAATTAACTGGGAAGAAATAACAAAAGTCAGCCTCAGAACCCAGTGCCTCTATGCAGGAAATCCTCAAAGTCACCTCCTCAGTCTTTTATAACTGGGAGTAGAATAAGGAGGACAGGGCTAAGGAAAAAGAGAAATGCAGGGACCAGAGGCAGGCTTAACTACTGGCTGCTCTGCAAGCCCACCAGCCTCCTCCAGGTTGCCCTAAGGACACTCCTCCAGGTAACTGCCATTGGCGTGGGAAGCCAGGCCACTGGAAGGCAAACTGCCCCAGTGGGACAAACGGGAGGAAACCTCACATGGCTTCCCCTCTCTGCCAAAAGCTTGGCCACTGGAAACGGGACTGCTTTGAAGGCTGAAGGGCCCCCAGGACAGAATCCCAACCCCTGATGGCCTTGAGCTGGAGAGCTCTCTGCTCTAGCTGGCTTCCAAATCAGACATTGGCACTAGCAGGACAAAGCCAAGGGTGACTCTGGAGGCAGCAAATAAAATTATAAATTTCCCTTTTGGGTTCAAGAGCTGCCTACCCTGTGCTAATCTCCTCTGAGCAATTCTTCTCCAAATGCAGTCAGGTAATGTGGGCAAATAGCACTCCCTCCCTCCAAAAAAAAAAAAAAAGAAAAAAAGATTCACACCCCTTTATATTATTTAAGAGACCAATTACCACTTTCCCACCAGTCCCTGGTAGTGTCTAAATACCCTACACCTCTTTGGGGCAAAAATATACTTTCCTAGATGAGTGTTTGCTTAATATTTACCTGACCTCTGAATTCATCTTTATCTCTAAGAGCTCTATTTCTCCTGGGAAAGCCACCTAAATCTTTAACCAATAACTTTAACCTGGACAGGCTAACCTCAGGGATTTAGAAATAGCCCACACTTATTTGGACAAACTCTAGCAAAAATCTAGCCAAGGCATCTCTCAAGGGGGGATAACTTCTACAGTATGTAGATAACCTCTTTGTCTGCTCCCCCTTCACAGGACCCATACAGCAACATGTAGTATAAACCATAACTTCCTAACAGAAGGAAAATTAATTTGTCTAATTCAAAAGTTATAAAGGTAAAGGTATTGTTGGTAAGGAAGGTTATAAAGAAAAGTGATTTTGCATGAAAAGGATTTTGTATGGTAAATTCTTGTCCCAAAGTAAAATAACTGGTTGTTTAAAAGAGGGATGTTTAGGTCAAGTCAGAAAGTCCAAGCATGCCGTAGATGGTCAGTGCAAGTTGTAAAATGCTTTATAAACTGCGATCATGACTCTTAACTGTACAATTTGCCTGCTTTACAGCTAAGTAAGGCCTGGGGACATACAGAGCTAGCTGTATCCCCTCATCTATGCTGGAAAGAGTCAAATCTTATCTGCATTTCTGTTGGATGTCCTAGGCTCCAAACCTAGTGCATAATTAGAATTGCTTACTTACCAGGTTTTTCACCAAAAGTAAAAGTTGCTAAGCGTTAACAGTGTAACGTGTACTTGACACTACTGGAAAAACAGTTTACATGCAAGATGTGTAGGGAAAGCAGAATGTGCTTTTGGTAAAAGATTATAAGAAGGCATGGAAATGTGGATATTTTTGCCTAGTTTAGAGGGTTAAAGGATTGTTTTAAATTATATATGATAAAGATAAAGGTTAAAGCAAGTTGTGGAAGGTTTGTAAAAATTAATCTTGTAAAAGAAATTCTGTATGTGACCATATTGGCTAGAGTTAAAGGAGTATTCAGTTTTTCCATAAATTGAACATTGGAATAAAAGCACAACAGAGTTTTATTAAAGCATTATTCTGCTCCTTATAAATGTGTTATTGGTACATGTTCCAAATTTATGCAAAACTTCTATAATTATGACATAACTTACTATGTTATCACTAATAATGATAATTGTTTTTTGTTTTTTGGTTTTTTTGAGATGGAGTCTCGCTCTGTTGCCCAGGCTGGAGTGCAGTGGTGTGATCTCGGCTCACTGAAAGCTCTGCCTCCCGGGTGCACGCCGTTCTCCTGCCTCAGCCTCCCGAGTAGCTGGGACTACAGGTGCCCGCCACCTCGCCTGGCTAATTTTTTTTTTGTATTTTTAGTAGAGACATGGTTTCACCATATTAGTCAGGATGGTCTTGATCTCCTGACCGCGTGATCCACCCGCCTCAGCCTCCCAAAGTGCTGGGATTACAGGAGTGAGCCACTGTGCCCAACCAATAATGATAATTGTTATGTTAAATTAGTGTGCCACAGAGATAACAAATTTCTTTTTCAATTGTGTCTTTGACTGTGGCACCATAAGACTTTTTGTCATCCACAGACAATTGTTGACTTGTTTTAATCCTTTTTAAAAGGTGAATTTTTTTTTTTTTTAGACAGAGTCTCACTCTGTTGCTCAGGTTGGGGTACAGTGGTACGGTCTCAGCTCACTGTGACCTCTGCCTCCCAGGTTCAAGCAATTCTCCTGCCTCAGCCTCCCAAGTAGCTGGGATTATAGGCAAGCACCACCATGCCCAGCTAATTTTTGTATTTTTAGTAGAGACAGGGTTTGGCCATGTTGTCCAGGCTGGTCTTGAACTCCTGACCTCAGGTGATCCATTTGCCTCAGCCTCCCAAAGTGCTGGGATTACAGGCATGAGCCACCGTCCCTGGCCGAAAGGTGGTTTTTATAGTCAGCTATAGGACTCTAACAGATGCTCCTAAATGCAGGTTTCTGATAACGTTGGAGATTGTGATATTAGAATAGAGGAAAAACTTTCAGGACTCTTATGGAGAGCTGAAATGTTCATGAATATCAAGCAGAACAGGAGCGAACTGCATGAACAGTGATCTTGCCGTTGCACTCTAGCCTGGGTGACAGAGCAAGACTCTGTCTCCAAAAAAAAAAATGAATGAATACATTCTTTTTAAAAAGAAAAACCATAGAACTACCATATGATCCAGCAATCACACGACTGGACATTTATCCAAAGGAAGGGAACTCAGTATATTGAAGGGACAGCTGCACCTCCATGTTTATTGCAGCACTATTCACAGCAGCCAAGATATGGAATCAACCTGGGTGTCCAACAACAGATGAGTGAATAAGGAAAATGTGGTATATATAGACAATGTCATACTACTGAGTCATAAAAATATGAAATCCTGTCATTTGTGGCAACATGGATGGAACTAGACAACATTTAGTTAAGCAAAATAAGCCAGGAACAGAAAGTTAAACACCACATATTCTTACTCATACATGGAAGCTAAAAAAAGTTGATCTCACAGAAGTAAAAAGTACAGCAGAGAATACTAGAGACTAGGAAGCGTAGGAGGAAGAGAGGGATAGGGAGAGATTTGTTAAAGGATATAAAATTGCAGATAGATAAAAGGAGTAATTTCCAGTGTTCTATGACACTGTAGAAGGACTATTGTTAACAATCATATAGTATATAGTTTCAATAGCTAGAAGGAGGGTATTGAGTGTTCCCAACACAAAGAAATGATAAATGTTTCAAATGATGGCTATGTTAATTGCCATGATCTAATCACTATATATTATATGTATCAAAACATCACTATGTAACTCAGGTATATGTACAGCTAGTATCTGTCACTTTAAAAAAAAGAATCACTGCTGCCAACTGGAAAAAAAATAACTGTTACAAGAAGCAAAGAATGACATTATATAGTGATAAAAAGGTCAAGTCACCAAAAAGATGTAACAGTTATAAATATTTATGCACCAAACCTCAGAGCTCCTAAATATATGAAGGAAACTTTGGCAAAATTGAAGGAAAAAATAGAGATCGGCAAAATAATATTAGGAGACTTTAATATCTCACTTTCAATAAACCAATAAAATAAACAGACAGAAGATCAATAAGGAAATAGAGAACTTGAACAACTCTACAGACAGTTGAACCAAACAGACAATTACAGAACACGCTGCCCAAAAACAGCACAATATATGTTCTTCTCAAGTGTACATGAAACATTCTCCAGGATAGACCATATATTAGGCATAAAACAAGTCTCAACAAACACACAAAGACTGAAATTATACAAACGTTTTCTTTCTTTTTTTTTCTTTTTTTTTTTTTCTTTTTGAGATGGAGTCTCGCTCTGTCACCCAGGCTGGAGTGCAGTGGTGCGATATCAGGTCACTGCAAGCTCCGCCTCCCAGGTTCATGCCATTCTCTTGCCTCAGCCTCCCGAGTAGCTGGGACTACAGGTGCCCACCACCACGCCTGGCTAATTTTTTGTATTTTTAATAGAGATGGGTTTTCACCATGTTAGCCAGGATGGTCTCGATCTCCTGACCTCATGATCCGACTGCCTCAGCCTCCCAAAGTGCTGGGATTACAGGCGTGAGCCACCGCGCCTGGCCCAAACTATCTTTTTCAATCACAATGGAATGAAACTAGAATTCAATAACACAATGAAAATCCACAGACATGTGCAAATTAAACAACACATTTTTTTTCTTTTTTTTTTTTGAGATGGAGTCTTGCTCTGTCGCCCAGCCTAGAGCACAGTGGCGGGATCTAGGCTCACTGCAACCTCCACTTCCCCAGTTCAAGCAATTCTCCTGCCTCAGCCTCCCGAGTAGCTGGGATTACAAGTGCCCACCACCACGCCTGGCTAATTTTTGTATTTTTAGTAGAGACAGGGTTTCACCATGTTGGTCAGGCTGGTCTCAAACTCCTGACTCAGGCAATCCACCTGCCTCAGCCTCCCAAAGTGCTGGAATTACAGGAGTGAGCCACCACACCTGGCCTAAACAACACATTCTTAAACAACCAATGGATAAAAGAAAAAAATGAAATCATCATACTTATGGAATGCAGTAAAAGCAGTGCTAAGAGGGAATTTTACAGCTATAAATACGTACATTTAAAAAAAAAAAATCTTGAATCAACAACCTAACTCTGCACATCAAGAAACTCAAAAGAGAAGAGTAAACTGAAACTGAAGCTAGCAGGAGGAAGGAAGTAATAAAGATCAGACCTATAGAGATATCTATATACATTAGGTATCTGCAATAGAGAATAGAAAGACAATAGGAAAACCAACAACATGAAAAGTTGGTTTTTTGAAAAGAGCAAAAATATTGACAAACATTTAGCTAGGTTAACTAAGAAAAAAGGAGGCTGGGAATGGTGACTCACACCTGTAATCCCAGCACTTGGGAGGCCAAGGCAGGTGAATCACTTGAGGCCAGGAATTTGAGATCACCCTGGCCAAAACGGTGAAACTTCATCTCTACTAGAAATACAAAAATTAGCTGGGCATGGTGGCACACGCCTGTAATCTCAGCTACTCGGGATGCTGGGGCGGGAGAATTGCTTGAACCCAGGAGGTGGAGGTTGCAGTTAGCACCACTATACTCCACCCTGGGCAACAGAGTGAGTGAGACTCCATCTAAAAAAAAAAAAATCTATTCTATTGTCTAAATGTATAGATTTTTTTCTAAATGTTGTGATTTTTAAATAGACTGCCTCAAAAAAAAAAGAGAGAGAGAGAGAAGACTCAACTAAAATGAAAGAGGGGACATTACAAGAGGTGCCACAGAAATAAAAAGACTAAAAGAGAATACTATGAACAGTAATGGGTAAATTCCTAGAAACACACAACCTGGGAAGACTGAATCATGAAGAAATAGAAAATTTGAAAGAGCAATAATGAGTATGCAGATTGAATTAGTAATAAAGATCCTCCAAACAAACAAATGTCCAGGACCAGATGGCTTCACTGATGGATTCTATAAACATTTTAAAAAGAAATAAAACCAATCCTCCTGAAATTCTTCCAAAACAATTGAAGAGGAGGGCATACTTCCAGCTCATTCAATAAGGCCAGCATTATCCTGATACCAAGGCCATATAAAGACGATACAGGAAAATAAAACTACGGGCCAATATCCCTGATGAATATTGATGCAAAAGACCTCAACAAAATACTAGGAAATGAAATTCAACAGTACATTGAAAGGATTAATCACCATGACCAAGTTTATTCCTGGAATGCAACTCTGGTTCAACATAACAAAAATCAATTAATGTAATACACCACATTAACAGAATGAAGGACAAAAGCCACATGATCATCTCAATTGATGCAGAAAAAGCATTTGAAAGGATTCAACATCCTTTCATGATAAAAAACACTCAACAAACTAGGAACAGAATGAAACTACCTCAATATAATAAAGCTCATATATGAGAAGCCCACAGCTAACATCATATTCAATGGTGAAAGACTAAAACTTTTCCTCTAAGATTAGAAATAAGACAAGGATGCCCACTCTCACCACTTCTATTCAATATAGTATGGGAAGTCCTAGCCAGAGCAATTAGGAGAGAAAAAGGAAGAAAAGTCATCCAAATTGGAAAGGAAAAAGTAAAATTAGTTCTGTTCACAGATGACATGATTTTATACTAAAAAATCCTTAAGATTCCATTAAAAACTGTTAGGACTAACGAACCAGTTCAGTAAGGTTACAGAATACAAAATGAACACAAAAAAATCAGTTGGTGCTTGGCATGGTGGCTCACAGCTATAATCCTGACAACTTGGGAAGCCAAGGCAGGAGGATCACTTGAGGCCAGAAGTTTGAGATGAGCCTGGGCAATATAATGAGATTCTGTCTCAAGGAAAGGGAAGGGAAGGAGAGGGGAGGGGAGGGGAGGGGCAGAGAGGAGTGGAGGGGGGATGGGGGAGGGGAGGGGAGGGGGGAAGGCGAATGGGGGAAGGGAGGGGAGGGGAAGGAAGAGGGGGGAGGGGAGGGGAGGGTGCGTGTAACATGCAATTCATGTTCACCTTGGGGTGGAGCCTTAACATTTAAATGTATTACAGTCAGGCTCTGTATGCCAAAAGGTCTTTTCAGGACACAAATGCACGCAAGTGTGCAGCCTCTGCAAACTGGCCAGAGCCAGTCCATACAGAGTCAGTGATCTTCTCACTGAAAGAAAGTTACTCAATCAGTCTCTTGTCCAATCAAAGCTGCAGTTATGGCTGGTGGAATGGGGGTGGGGTGGGGGGGTGGGCGGTGGGAGTGTCAGTCAGCATCTGGTGGAGCTATAGTTGTTTTAATATTGCTTATTGCTTGTTTAGCTGCTAAAGAAAAAGAAAATACCTCGTGGCTATTAGAATATAGTTTATTCTTTTTTTTTTTTTTGAGATGGAGTTTCTTTCTTGCTGCCCAGGCTGGAGTGCAATGGTGTGATATCGGCTCACCACAACCTCCGCCTCCTGGGTTCAAGTGATTCTCCTGCCTCAGCCTCCCAATTAGCTGGGATTACAGGCATGTGCCACCACACCCAGCTAATTTTGTATTTTTAGTAGAGACAGGTTTTCTCCGTGTTGGTCAGGCTGGTCTCAAACTCCTGACCTCAGGTGATCCACCCACCTCGGCCTCCCAAAGTGCTAGGATTATAGGCGTGAGCCACCGCGCCCAGCCAGAATATAGTTTATTCTTTAAGTGTATGGTGTGTACACTTGCCTGGTCCTGTTTATAATTTGGTATCTTATTGCCACAGAGTCTATTCTGTCAGTCTTCTGATCTCTATTTTAAGATTAATGCTGCTCAGTTGTGTGTAAACTACAAAAGTGAGGGAGTAGAATCAGGTGTGTCTGACCTCCCATTCCCATCATGGCTGGGAACTCAAGTTTCCCGCAGAAACCACATTACCGTCTCAGGCCCACAGTTCCCCCTCGAACCCTCTGCCTTCTGACTGACCCTGGGCTTCCCTGTGGCCCCACGGTGTGGTGTGACATGCCCCTTTCTCTTGGAAACTGAGGATGACAAACCATCTTGTCAATGGCAGTGGTCTGATCCTTCCTACACCTGAGTGATAATAAAGCCTCCATTGAACACAGCCCTGGCCTCGTCTCCGCCAAGCCAGCTCACAGTGGTCCAGGCACCGGACTGCCCTTCACCTGCCCAGCCCGTCTCCCGATGGTCCCCGTGTCAGCCAGCAACGTCCCCACCTAGGAGCCAGCAAGCCTGACCCGCAAAGCGCTCCCAGGACCTGGTCACTTGGCAACTTACTCAAGCTGTGCCCCCCATACCCACAGTTTCTCTGAGCCTGAGGCCATCTGCTGCCTCTCCATCTCCCCAAGATCCCAGCACCGAGCCAAGAGCCCCATAAACGCTAATGAGAACGCAAACAAACTCCCTCCATGCAGCCCCATCGTGTTGTGGGAACTGTCTGCTCTGGTCTCCACACTGCACTGCGGGCCTCACAGGTCCTGCCCCACCATGTCCTGAAGAGCACAGGGCACCCAGCCTGTGCCACACCCCATAGGTGACCCTGGCCAGGTACCATGCCCTCTGTGCCTCAGTTTCCCATTGAGGAAAACAGTTTCCCCACTCACACCGTCTCCTCCCAGGAGTTTTATAGTCAGCAGTGAGCACTGTGCAAAGGGCGGCTTTGGCAGCACCACCAGTAGGACTGACCATCATACCTTCCCAGGGTCGGGAGGTGCCCACTGTGCAGTTGTGGAAACTGAGACTCAGGACTGAGGTCACTGCTCAAGGTGTCAGGTGGGCTTGGCCTGGTCTGCATGGATTTTTCCCTCAGGCTTTTCTAGGGCAGACTGCATCCCAGGACCTCCCCTTGCACACAGCACGAGCCTGTGTGCCACATTCCTGGAAACAAGGTGTGGGATGACGCCCACTGAAAATCTCAAACCCCTCCTAAGGAAAGGCCTGCAGCCCGCAGCGGGGACAGAGAAGGAGAAGCCTACCTGGGCCAGGCCGGCATCCTTGTCAGCCTTCTGGGGGGTGTTCTCAGAGTCAGGTTCCTCACCCACGTCGCTGTCCGCCTCCTCCTGGGGGGTGACCTTCGGGACCTGGCTGTCCAGGGCCATCTCTGCGTGCGCCCCCAGTACAGTGGGGCTTGGGCCAGCCTCCAAGCCCTCCTCGCAGGGAAAGTTCTCTCCAGCCACACTGGAGGATGGACTGTCGATCCCGCTGTCCCGGTTGGGGATCTTTAAGCTACCACTCAGCTCTCCCGTGGGGCCTGTGTCTGGAGAGCCGTCCCCTGCTGCAGCCAGGCTGACAGGGTCCCCACAGTGGGCTCTGGGCCCAACAGGGAGCGCCTGAAGCTTCCCTAGGGAGGAACTGCCAGGCCCAGTGTCTGGCATCCCTAGGGCAGCAATGGGTCCTGGAGGGGTTGAGGACCCCCTGCCTGACTCCATCCTTAAAGCTGAGCTCACTGGGCTCAGGTGGAGGCTGGCCAGGGGCTTCCTGTAGGGGAGAAACAAGCCGGAGTCAGTGCTAGCCAGGCATGGACCAGCACCCTCAGGTGCAACCCCCAAATGCAGCCCCCAGGCAGTACCCTCCGCCCCCCACCCAAAGCCTGGAGCAGGTGGGCTGGGGGTTGTGTGTGAAGTGTGAATGCCCTGGTCAGCTTCAGCTGGGTCTTGTACAGACAGGCTTTTAAAGAACAGAAAATGGAAAACGTTTTGTTTTAAAATTGTTTGTTCCGCATAAAAAAAATTAACCCTGTGGTGTGAAGCTATCTGCTGTTCAATAAATTCAAAATAGATGCTCAAGGTAGTGACCATAACCAAAAGGAACACAGTGGCTTCTGTTTATAGGGCATCCGTGGTGCTTTTTCAATCCTCTGATACTCCCAGGACATGAGGCCGGTGTCCTCCTCCTCCTCCTCCTCCTCACCACTGCCTGCTGGACAGGTCAGAAAACAGCCCCCAGGGGTCCAGGGTCCCAGCTGTCTCTACTATCTCCCTCAGGGGAGGGCTGGGGCAGGAGGTGCGTCTTGCCAGAGGATGTGGACCAAGGTCTTTGCCCCAAAACTCCTCCTCCCTCCTGTGCACTGGAGCCACCTCACACTGGCCCACCACGCCTCTCATGGACCAAATTCAAGTGTCAATTCTAAGTGCACAGAGAATTCACCGGGCGCCTCTGAGGAGGAGCAAAGGTGAGACGGGCCTAGAGGGAGACTGTCATCCCTCAAAATCATCCTCTTGAACCCAAGACGCAGCTGCCGAGGAGCCTAGGGGCTGCAAGTGGCGGTCACTTATCCCCATACCTGATGCCACCAGCCTTTCTGAGGAGGGTGCTGAGGGTCGGCAGGCACAGGCGCCTGGCTCCGTGCTGGGGTCTGGGGTTGGCCGGCAGGAGCTCGCACACGGTAGATGGTTTCCTTGAAAATCTCTTCCTTGCCCAGCAGGTTCAAAGTAGAGCCATTTAGGAGGTACTGAAAAGACATTAGTAGAGAAAGAAAACCACCTTCTCCAACTGGCATTTGGAGCAGCCAGAGGCCCCGGCTCTGCGGGGGTGCGGAGGAGGGAAGCTCCATGCCACCACCCAGCATGGTGGACTCCAGGATTGGGGCATGGCCATCTGCACAGTCATATCCTCAGCCCCCAGGCTGGCACACAACGCCCCCAAAAGGGTGGGGCCTGCACCAGCAGCCATGCACTGTAGGGTGGGCAGTGTCTTGCTCGGCTGGAAACTCTGGGGCCAGGGCTGAGCTTGTCCCTTGCCATGCAGCATCCTGCGGCCCAGGGGAAGGGTCATCTTGAACATGCAGGCACTGTCCAGTGTGAGGTGAGCCGGTGGGCATCGCCAGGCCCCTCCCTAGCCCACACCTCACACCCTCCCCCAGGCACATACAGAGAGGCTCCCTCAAACATTCACACTGACGGGCTGGCTCACACTCACAGTCACACACGCACTCACACTCACAATTAGATATTCCTCTGCCAGCAGCTTTACATGCTCCTGCCTCACTTGCTAAGCGGAATAAAGAAGAAGCAGGCTTCACACAGTGACAGGCACACAGTGAGCTGGCCCTGGCTGCCTTGAGCCTGCCCTGGTTGCCTTGAGCAGGCAGGTGTGCCTCTGGGCAGGGCGTGGCGCAGGCCTGGGCTCTGGCAGCGTCCGGGTGGCTGTGGATGCCGACCAGCTCCACGGTGGAGCACCCCCACCACACACAGTCTCCTGAGTGCTCACTGTCTTGGGGCAAAACCCCTTTTGAGTGGACTTTTCTTTAAATGACTCCAGAATCGCTCAGGTGGGCATTTATGATTGGCTACTGCCGCATTCCTAACGAGTTCAATGGGGGGCAATATTAAGATTTCTAAACAGAAAATACATGTTTTGCTGCATTCTTCTCATAGCACAAGAGATAAACTCAGGTTTCCAGAGGTCAAACATGGCACAGCAATAAAAATACACCGGATGGAATGTGAGCTGTGCTCAGCCTCGGTGTGTTCAAAGGTAGCTGTCTGGCAAGACAGAGCCTGGTTCAACCCCATCTCGGGGGAATTATGCTTCTGGTCAGGATGGAGTAATAGAAACCAGATTTACTCTCACCTGGAACAACAACAAAAATGGACAAAACCTACGAAACAAGTTTGCAAGGCTCTACACCAAGCGGTAAAACACTGTGGTCCCTGAGAGACGGGAATGAATGAGGTGAGCCCTCCTATTGCCCCAGCTCACTGCCCGGAGACCATTTCTGAGCCATGGATCAGGGAAGGGGAGCCCTGTGGGGCCCAGTGGACTCTCTAAGTTGAGAAGACAAAACTGGGAGGCCCAGAAGACTAAGGTGGCCAGAGTCCACAGCATGGAGCCCTGAAGATGAGAGAGCTGCACAGACAGAGAACCCAGAGATCTCAGAGGGGCTCCTCGAGGACCGTTCAGCATGTGTGCGGTGGGGAGAGCACAGGAGGCCAGAGAAAGAACCACCTGTGAGGACCACAGGGAGCTTTCACAGGGCAGGGACACGCCTATGCCCACCAGCCAGCCCTAAAAGCCCCACAGGTCACGGGGCATTGCGTTGAATACTCAGAGGGTCTTGCTTCAGGAATGATGGATAATTAGCCCTGCAGTGATCACTGCTCTGGTCCCACCTAGCAAATATTAACAAAACTTAACAGGAAGAAGTCCATATGTTTACCCAACTGCATCCTTGAACAAAGCTAAAAAATATTTATAGAACTACAAAAATATCTAGTGCATGGCAAGGTAAAATTCCCATAGTCTGGCATCCAATCAAAAATCACCAGGCAGAGGCACAGTGGCTCACGCCTGTAATCCCAGCACTTTAGGAGGCCAAGGCAGATGGATCACTTGCGGGCAGGAGTTCGAGACCAGCCTGACCAACATGGAGAAACCCTATCTCTACTAAAAATACAAAAATTAGCCAGGCATGGTGGTGCGTGCCTGTAATCCCAGCTGCTCAGGAGGCTGAGGCAGGAGAACTGCTTGAACTCAGGAGGCGGATGTTGCGGTGAGCTGAAATTGCACAACTGCACTCCAGCCTGGGCGACAGAGCAAAACTCTGTCTCAAAAAAAAAAAAAAAAAAAAAAATTACCAGGCATAAAAGGGACTATAACTAATGAAGAGAAAAAATTCAATATAAACTGACCCATAACTAACACAGATGTTGGAATTAGCAAAAAGGGACATTAAAAACTACTATCATGTCTGTGTCATCCTATGTTCTAAAATCCAGTAGAGACGTGGAGAATGTAAGAAGGCCCACATTAAACTTCCAGAGATGAAAACTACGAAGTGTGAGACCAAAAACACACTGGAAGGAATTAACAACCAATTAGACATTGCAGAAGAAAAACTAGTGAATTTGAAGAGACGGGAACAGAAACTACCCAAAATGAAACACACACACACACACAGAGAAACTGAGCAACAGTGAAACGTGGGAAAACTTCAAGTAGTGTAATACATGTGTGATCAGAGTCTCAAAAAGGGGTGGACAAAAAAAATATTTGAGGAAATAATGACAAGTTTTCTAGATTTGATGGAAACTATAAATCTACACATCTAAGAAGCTCAATGTAAAACAAGCACAAGAAATCCTTGTAGTTAAAACTTTTCCCACATGGAGAATTTCAGGCACAGAGATCTTCACTGGTGAATTCTACAAACATTTCAGGAAAATAATGATGCTAATTCTATACCTACATCTAATGATCTTTCAGACCTTTTTTTTTTTTGAGATGGAGTCTCCCTCTGTCACACAGGCTGGAGTTCAGTGGCCACAATCTAGGTTCACTGCAACCTCCGCCTCCTGGGTTCAAGTGATTCTCCCACCTCAGCCTCCTGAGTAGCTGGGATTACAGGCACCCACCACCACGCCTGGCTAATTTTTGTATTTTTTTTAGTAGAGATGGGTTTTCACCATGTTGGCCAGACTGGTCTCGAACTCCTGACCTCAAGTGATCCTCCCACCTCAGCCTCCCAAAGTGCTGGGATTACAGGCATGAGCCACCACATCCAGCCAGATCTTTCAGACCATTTTTAAAAAGGGAATAGAATACAGATGAATCTAGAAATAATTATGCTGAACAAAAGGAGCCACAGAAGACCTGCTGTGTTTTCTCATTACTACAGAATTCTAGGAAGTGCAAAGTAGCCTATGGTGCTAGGAAGCAGATCAGCTGGGTGCCTGGAAGGAATGGGAGGGGCTGTGGGGTTGGTGTGGGGGAGAGGGGTGGATGGGTGGAGGGGGCTGGGGAGGTGGGGAGTGCTTACAAAGGAGCACAAGAGCTTTGTGGGATGTTGCACACATATTCATTACCTTGATTGTGGTGATAATTTCATGAGCACACCCCATGTCAAAGTTTATCCAACTGTACACTTTAAACATCATGCATCAATGGTATGCCAAGTATACCTCACAGGGCTGATCAAGAAAAATCCCACCCTAGCCAGGTGTGGTGGTGGGCTCCTGTAATCCCAGCTACTGGAAAGGCTGAGGCAGGAGAATCGCTTGAACCCTGGAGGCGGAGGTTGCAGTGAGCAGAGATCTCACCACTGCACTCCAGCCTAGGGGAAAGAGCCAGATTCTGTCTCAAAAAAAAAAAAAGAAAAGAAAAGAAAAGAAAAATCCCACCCTTATCGCCTTTGAACTGTACAAACTTGGTGAGTTTCAGACATTCCTGAGCATCATTTTCCTTACCACAGAAGGGAGGATGGATCATGATGGATCATGAGGAGAGGTGAGGAGGTGTGTGGTTGCAGCCTAGGAGGCCCAAGCAGCCCGGGTCCCCAGACATCCTGTCCAGAGGAGAGGGATGCACTGTGCTCATCGGAGGCCCTCAAATCACTCCCATCTTGGAAGGGCTTTTGTCCAAGAGCAGATGAACCAAAACAAATGAAGGACACTCACCTCCAGCTTTGCGTTTGCAACTCTGTATTGCAAACACCTGTGTTATGGATCCTGTCGGTACCCCCCAATTCACACACTGAAGTCCTAGCCCCCAGTACCTCAAAATGAAGGCATGTTTGGAGACAGGGTCTTTACAAAGGCAATCAAATTAAAAGTGAGGTTTTTAGGGTGCCCTTGGTGGGGGCAACCTGGGTTGAGGAGCCCCTAATTGTCACTTCACTTCCTTCTATTCTGTTGCAAGGACTTTTTACAGAGTATGCGTTGTTTTAAAATAAAAAAGGTAATGAGAACAGAAAACAAAGAGAGCTGGATAGAGGGGCAGAAGAGGGATGAGCTACTTTGGGAAGTGTAGCCGGGCAGAGCCCCTCTGCGGCCAAAGGCTTTGCCAGCAGCAACCCTCCTGGGCTGGTGTGGCCACTGCCTGGCCTTCAAGGCACAGGTGCACGCACACATGCATAAACAAACGCACATGTGCACATACATACACATATGTGCACACGTATGCTGAAAAATAAAAAGGCCTGTATCTGAGGAATGCCAGCCCCTTTATATAATCAGGCATTGAGAGGCGCTGGAACGCAACACAGTCATGTGTCACTCCCCATCAAGCAAAATAGGTCCCTCCTGAAACCACTTGCTATGCAGGCTTGAGACTAACAGATGCCAAGTAGCCCTAAAATGCCACATTCCCTGTAGTTCAACAGTGGCTGGCCAATCACTAGCCAGTGTTATTTCTGTGAACCAATGAGAGTTCCTGATGAACAACGGTCACCACCCCCTCTCCTGATTCATCCTTTCTTTTCTTTAAACACTTGAGCCTCTCTTTTGTTCTCCAGACATTCCTTGAGGCAACTTGGAAGTGTCTCCCTGGCTGCAGTCCTCAACCTTGTGCTTGAATAAACTCTCTTTAGACTATGTTCTGATTCTCTTGATTATTTTAGGTTGACAATGCATACACACATATAAGGCAAGTACACCCATGCACACCCATGCGCAGGGTCAGTGCTGAGCCCTTTCTCACATTTGCAGGGGACGTTTCTGTCCTTCATATGAGGACGCCGAGGCTGAGAGAGGCTGGCCCTGGCACACAGGTGCTGGAAGCCCCCGGGCTTGGGTCACTCTGGTCCGCCCAGGGCTATGCCTATGTTTCCACAGGGGCATTGAGGAAGCCGAGGTCAGTTCTCTGTATGCAGCCACCTCAGCTTTCCCTTTAAGAAGCCCTGAGCCGCCTGAGGTGAGCAAGGCTGGAGCTGCTGACCCAGATGAGCTGTGCCCACTGTGGACTCAGCCAGGGAACAGGTCCCAGACACTCAGGGCTGCCACCTTGTAGCACGAGGAAATCCACAAACCTGAAGAAATTTAGAATGCCCCAGAATCCAGGGTGTCCTAGAACTGTTCATGTGTCTCCATCACAGCAGCCAGTGAGCAGGGGGATGAAGTGCTCTGGCCCCCGCCCCGTGTCCCTCCACAGTGCAGCGGTCCCCCAGATAGGCAGGGCTGGTCCCACAGATGGGTCACCAGTCTGCCTACCACCCAGCTCTATCTGCCACCAGATGTCCCTTCCCGGGGGGCCGTGCGGGAGTCCCCCCCCATCTGAAAGAAACCCACCACGGCACCTGTCCACTGTGCTGCCTGGAACCTAGTAGGCAGGGACCTCCCTTGTCCTGTCGCTGAAGTGGCCCAGTGGCCCCCGGCACACAGGAGGCTCCATAACAACGGCATGTTATGTAGGGGGAGCAACAAACGCGTTAGTGGTGGTTTTTAAACTGCCCATATATTCTTTGATGCCACTTCAATCTAAAAGCGGACTCTGACATCCCTCCCCTAAATACAGAGCCCCTAAGAGACTTGCTGTAACTAGAGAGGGCAGCATGTGGGAGGCCAGGTCAGGAGGGAAGACAGCTCTGGGCTCTCACACTTGGAAGCCAGCACCTCACTGTGAGGGAGCCTTGGCCACTCAGAGAGGCATGCGGGGGCATCCCCGCCGACAGCAGGTGGCAGCCAGGCCTGAAGCCTTTGGGGGAAGCCTTATGCAATGGGTGCCAGCCCTGTGGGCAAGAGCCGCCCGCTGCACCCAGGTGGCCCAGAATCATGAGGGATGATGACGACAAGATCTCCCTTGTGGGTTACCCTGTGATAGAGAATCCAGGCAATACTGTAAGTGCCTCTAGGTGATACAATAAACCATGTGAACTGCCTATATCTGCTGGTCCCCATATGGCTTCTCACTGGCTTAACTTTGGTGCCTTGAGGTCCCAAACCCACTGAGGCCACCCACAGTGAGCAAGGCCCAGGGCACCCTGGCCATGCCCAGATGTAATGCCCAATGGCAGTCAATTAAAGCCACCAGGCTGGGCGCAGTGGCTCACACCTGCAATCCCAGCACTTTGGGAGGCTAAGGCACTTTGGCAGACCTCCACCTGAGGTCAGGAGTTCGAGACCAGCCTGATGAATATGGTGAAACCCCATCTCTACTAAAAATACAAAAATTAGCCAGGCGTGATGGCTTGCATCTGTAGTCCCAGCTATTCTGGAGGCTGAGACAGGAGAATTGCTTGTGCCCATGAGGCGGAGGTTGCAGTGAGGAGATCACACCACTGCACTCCAGCCTGGGCCACAGAGTGAGACTCCGTGTCAAAAAAAAAAAAAAAAAAGAAAGAAAGAAAAAAGAAAAGAAAACAAAAATTAAAGCCACTTTGTGACCTAGCGGTGCCTGGAAGCCCAGAGTAATTACCTTGGGGTCTCAGCCTGGGAAATGCCCTGTCTGCTGTGGGAGTGGATGGAGGGGGGGTCTCCATCATCTCTGCTGAGAACTCAGTGAGGTGCCACATGCTCCTGAATTGGGATGGGGGTCAGAGGGGCCTCGGAGAGGGCAGGAAGTGAGGGCAAGCTGAGCAGGAAGTGAGGGCAAGCTGAGCAGGGAGAAGAGGAGGCAGATCAACGCAGCAACTCCCCGTTTGCAGTCATGCCATGAGCAGACACTCACAAATATGGCTCACACCGCCACCTTTACAAGTTACTTCTACTGTTTAAGACTGTATGACTCTTCATGACCCATAGCCCTGGCATGACGCTGTGACTGTGGACTGGGAGAAGAGGCTGGACAGCCTGGAATCGGGGGCTGGTGGGCGGGGGGTATCTACCTCTCCCAAGGATGCGGCAGCTTTTCTTAGGGCAGCCACATTTAAACCAACACCAGTTTCCCATGTGAGTCCATCTAGTCAAGAATGTTTCTCCCAAAAGGTTTGAAAGCAGGGTCTTAAACAGGTACTTGTACACCCACATACATAGCAGCATTCCCTACAACAGCCAAAGGGTGGAAGCCCCTCAAGTGTCCATCCCTAGAAACCTGGATAAAGAAAAGGTGGCCTCTCCATAGAACAGAATCATGTTCAGCCTTAAACAGAAGGAGGCCGGGCGCAGTGGTTCCCGCCTGTAATCCCAGCATCTTGGGAGGCCGAGGCGGGTGGATCACGAGGTCAAGAGATTGAGACCAGCCTGGTCAACATGATGAAACCCTGTCTCTACTAAAAATACAAAAATTAGCTGGGCATGGTGGTGCATGCCTGTAGTCTCAGCTACTTGGGAGGCTGAGGCAGGAGAATAGCTTGAACCTGGAAGGCAGAGGTAGCAGTGAGCTGAGATCGCGCCACTGCACTCCAGCCTGGTGACAGAGTGAGACTCCATCTCATAAGTAAATAAATAAACCAGAAGGAAATTCTGACCCATGCCACAACAGGGGTGGACCCTGAGGACATTATGCTAAGTGAAATAAGCTAGTCACAAAGGGACAAATCCTGTGTGATTCCACCTAGGTTAGGTCCTAGAGGAGTCAAATTCACAGAGACAGAAACCAGAATGGTGGCTGCCAGGGCCAGGGGAGGGAATGGAGAGGGTTTAACAGGGACAGAGTTTCAGATTGGGAAGGTGAAGACGCTCTGGAGATGGATGGCAGTGATGGTTGCACAGCAATATGAATGTGCTGAGGGCACTGTACTGATCACTTAAAAACGATGAAGGAGGCTGGGCACGGTGGCTCACACCTGTAATTCCAGCACTTTGGGAGGCCAAGGCAGATGGATCACCTGAGGTCAGGAGTTCAAGACCAGCCTGACCAATATGGTAAAACCCCCTCTCTACTAAAAATACAAGAAATTAGCTGGGCTTGGTGGTGGGCACCTGTAATCCCAGCTACTTGGGAGGCTGAAGCAGGAGAATCGCTTGAACCCGGGAGATGGAGGTTGCAGTGAACCGAGATGGCTCCATTGCACTCCAGCCTGGGAGACAGAGTGAGACTCCATCCCAAAAAAAAAAAAAAAAGAAAGAAAAAAGATGAAGGTGCTATGTTTTAGGTTATGTGTATTTTACTGCCATTTTTAAAAAGAAAACTTTTTTTAAACGTATGCAGAAGATTCTCATGAGAAGTTTTTTGAATTTGCACCAAAATGACAAGGTGCGAAGGGCAAGGCCCTGTACCAGGCCAGCCTCCTTGTCAACCTCCTTGCCCAGCTGGGGGTGTCCAGGGGAGGCGGGATCCTTAGTGTCCCTTTCTGAGGCTGCGGAGCTCAGCCCGCATTCACACACTCTTGCCCTCCTTCCTTGGTCCACATGCACAGCCACCGCTGCTCCTCAGAAGACTGGCACCCTGGGCAGAGGCCTCATACAGACTCCCAGGTGGGGTGCAGCCTCCAGGCCTGAGTCTGCGGTGCCCCCACCTGGAGGGTGGGGCTGGGGGACAGCACACCTTGTGGCACAGAGCAGGGGGCCCTGTCCTGGAGGGCTGAGATTATTGTTAGGGGTTCAATACTTGCTTTTGGGAAAATGCAGCAACCATTTGCCTGTGGGCTACTTTCCTGAGACCAGGGACACTCACCGGCAGGCAGCAAGCTCAGAAGGAGGGAGTGGGGAAGCTCACGTGTGGGGACGGAGGCACCACGGGCACAGGTTCGTGTCACTAGGCAGCAGGCAGCTTGTCCCCAGACCCAGATGTGGCTGCCCCCATTTCACACAAGGCCTGCCCTGCACTGTCCTTGCAGCTAGCCAGATGAAACCGTGGCAGGCTCATGTCCCTGTCTCCCTCCTCAGACAATGGGCCCCTTGTCACCTACAAGGACCCACAATATCTGCAGAGAAGAAGGCAGCACACAGGGAGAAATGTAAGGGATGAATGAAGGTCCTCATATCCTGTTTCCTTCCCGACCGGCTCAGCCCCCACAGCTGACGGTCGTCCCGCCTAGGGACAGGCAGGCACCACAGTGCCCGGCTCTGCTCTTCCTCCTGTCCTTGTTCATTGTTTTCGGCACATGCTTGCCTCCGAGCCTCCTTGTTCCACAAGCCCGGTCTCATCCTTGTCTAGGTTTCACACCTGCCCAGCACTGCCCTTACTGAGGGGCCTCAGTTTCCTTATCTGTAAACCAGGCTCCTGATAGACCTATCGGGGCAGGTGGGGAGGATGCTTCGGGAGCTCCCAGCACATGCACCAGTGACTCCCAGGTCACTCTTCTAGCCCAGGGACTAACCTGGGAGTCCTCAAGGGGCACAGGCCAGGAAGGTCAGGCCCATCCTCGGACAGTGGTGAGGCTTCTCAGGAAAAGGTCATTTCAGCTCTAACCTCTGTACAACACGGCTGCAGGCCTCTGTGTGCAGGGCACTCGGCCTGGTGTCGTTCCAAGGGGTCTTGCACACTGCATGGTGCTGGTTTTTGTGTAGACGTGGACCTCCGCCCCCTGAGGAGTGGAACCGGGGCCTCCTCTGGCCTCCTGTAACAGCCCAGCTGGGGACAAACCACTTCCTCCCTTTCACACCCAGCCGGCCAGCCCCACCCGGCTCTGGGGCCACTGAGCAAGTTGTGAAGATTTGTACTGGGGCTCAGTCAGACACTTTGCAGGCTGGGGGGCCCAGGGCAAGTCAGCTGTGTGCCTTGGTTTCCTCCCCTGCAAGAATGGCTGACCAGCATCTGCCCTGGGTGTTGGCAAGCACCGATCTGAAAGGCAGCGGCACCTGCTAAGCACGTCCAGCCCCGAACTACAGTGAGCCTGGCACGACTCAGTCACCACTTTACAGATGAGTGTGGCCATGCTGTGTGACCTGAACATGCCTCTGCCCCTCAGGCCCCCTCTGCACAGTGGGCACAATCACGGTGGCATCGGGTTGTGCCGCCACTGCCGCTGGGACCCTGCCATCAGTCCATGCACCTCTTGAGGTGGCCCCGCCACTGTCCCACACTGCCAGGCACAGCACGGGGTGCTGAGGAGGCTTTGGTGGGCGCAGCACTCCTTCCTCACAGCCCCATGCTACACAGGCCCGCATCTGCTAATATCTAAACTGCAGAGTGCAGAGGAAGCTTCTGGAGACACACTGTGTGGGAAAGCCTAGCCCCCAGGACGCGTCTGGGACCACCCTCCTCTGTTCACGCAGAGGAAGGCTCGCGCTACCCCCCGCCCCCCAGGCCTGGGTGACATGAGAGGGGCTGGCCGTGGTCTCGATGACCTGGCTGGTGCGCTGCCAGCCGATGGGAAAAGGCTCCCTGCATCTGGTCAGCCTCGGACCCAGGCCCCTGCCAGCCTTCGATGGGGACACAGGCAGGCACCGTTCATCTTGTGAGAGCCTAAGCCACCCCCAGACGATAGGCAACACTGTCCCAGCACTCAGCAGTTTACAAAGGCTTTTCACACTTGCCATTCGAGGCCCACAATAACTCTGAATTTTTACACATTGTGCTACAGGAACCCAGAGAAAGACAACAGAACAAAAACAAGACACCATTCCGTGCCACCACAGCCACTTCCTGCCTTGAAAACATCCGTCTCCCTCAAATGGCTCCTGCCCTGAATGTTCCTACCACCCCAAAGTTCCACAAAAGCAGTTAGGATCTCGGGGCTCGGCCAACACCTCAGGACCAAGCCCACTCACCTGTCTTCTGAAGGCGAGCGAGTTTCTCCTCTGGGCTGAACTTCGTGCAATAGCGAAACACAACTTCCTTTTTTCTAATTTTCGCAATATGGGTCACAACATGATGGTGCATTTGCATTTCCGCATCATTACGCTGGGTGAGAGGAGCTTGGCTTGCTGATTCTAGAAGGTGCAACTTGCAGGGTGGCGGGGGCAATGGCAAACAAACATGCAATCCACAGCTCTCCACTGATCAGGTGCTAGGCTCACAGCTGCTGCAGCCGTGCTGGTTTAAAGGTTAACAGGGCTGCTCACAGAGGACCCACAACCACCATCCTCCTGCTTCTGCTGGGTGGACTTTTGTGAGTAGATCTGCTGTGTAGATCTTCAGGGAGGAGGGGCCCAGCAGGGAATGAGGGGGCTGGCCCTAGACCAGACAAGCCCAGAGTGAGCCCAGAAACACACCATCAGAGGCTTCCTCAGACCCTCTTGGTTGGGAACAATGAAATGGCCACAAGTTAGAAGGTGAAGAGGCCCCCTGCAAACAGATATTTCAAGATGCTTCCTGGGAGACCTGACCCACGAGGGCTGCTCCAGCAGGCCCAGCACCTGCCCCGCTGAGCAGCCCCACCAGGAGGGCACCCTCATTGTTTTAGGGAGAGAATCAATAAATAATAACACCAGGTCCTGAAGGGCTTAGAGTGCAAAGTCTGACTCAATTTTAATAATGCTTGTTAATCCAGCCTTATATTCATTTTTTTTTAAAGCAATTTCTCACCTGGGCATGGTGGCTCATGCCTGAAATCCCAGCACTTTGGGAGGTCAAGGAGGGAGGATCACTTGAGGTCAGGAGTTTGAGACCATTCTGGCCAACTTGGTGAAACCCTGTCTCTACTAAAAATACAAAAATCAGCTGGGCATTGTGACGCATGCTTGTAATCCCAGCTACTAAGGAGGCTGAGGTGGGAGGACCGCTCGAACCCCAGAGGTGGAGGTTGCAGTGAACTGAGATTGCGCCACTGTACTCCAGCCTAGGGGACAGAAAGAGACTGTCTCAATAAAAATAAAATAATAAATAAATAAATAAAAGCAATTTCTCTGGGCCTCAGTTTCCCTGTGCCGGGTGCTGCCGCAGGTGCCCTGTGAATGGTTACTCATTGGGCCCCTTCATGCCCCTGTGAAGTATGGTTATCCCCGTCTGACAACAGGGAAACTGAGGCTCAGGACACAGTGGTGTGCCCCTCCCTCCCAAAAGCTAAAGGCTGAGGTGATGTGGAGTTTGTCCCTAAGTACCCTGCCTGTGTGAGGATGCAGAGCTACACCCAGCCGTGACAAGGATGGGGTGGACAGTGTCACCTGAGCTCGGACGCATGGGTGCTGTGGCCTCAGCCACATTGCTGAACTTAATATTTTCTTTTTTTTTTTTTTTTTTGAGACGGAGCCTCACTCTGTTGCCCAGGCTGGAGTGCAGTGGCGCAAAGTCAGCTCACTTCAACCTCCACCTTCTGGTTTCAAAGATTCTCCTGCCTCATCCTTCCAAGTAGCTGGGATTATAGGTGCCCACCACAATGCCCAGCTAATTTTTTGTATTTTTAATAGAGACTGGGTTTCACCATGTTAGCCAGGCTGGTCTCAACTCCTGACCTCAGGTGATCTGTCTGCCTCGGCCTCCTAAAGT
This sequence comes from Pan paniscus, assembly GCF_029289425.2. Classification (NCBI taxonomy): domain Eukaryota; kingdom Metazoa; phylum Chordata; class Mammalia; order Primates; family Hominidae; genus Pan; species Pan paniscus. Next base: position 46,465,017 of record NC_073260.2, read on the forward strand.
GCTGGGATTACAGGCATGAGCCACCATGCCCGGACACTGATGAACTTCTTGAAGACTCCATTCTTCCTCCATGAAATGGAGAAAATGTGGGATGCATGTGGTGGAGTTTTTGTGAGAAATGAGGGCTTTGCCTATGGTAGGTACTCAAGGGATCCCAGCCACCAACATCTGAATCACCGTTGCTGTGCTGTCAATGCCCGGGCCCTGGAGTCTTGGCTCCTGCCCCCTGAGGAGGCAGCCCTGGACCATCCAGATGCTTCCAGCCCAGGCCAGGAAGGACAGCAGTGCCTGCCACCACCACCTGGTTCAGCCTTCTCCTCTACAGACGTCCCCTGTGCCAGAAGGCCAGCAGTGGGGTCCCATTAGGACCAGGGACACAAACCCAGGTACACTAGGAATACACAACTGTCGTCCTAAGAGGGTCAAGATAAATTCTGGCAGCACAGCAGCAGGCTGGCTGTGATGACCTGAAAGGTGAGGAGTTGTGGTAGGTGAGGAACAAAAAGAGGATGGGGAGGGGTTTGTGGCTTGAAAGTAGAACTGAGGCCAAGTGTCCTGTCGTCCCTGGTGGGGGTGAGTGGGAGGAAGTGGTGCCTCCACCTGGGAGTGACATCATTCAAAAAGAAACATGTTTTTGGCAGCCTGCCCCCCAATGGCCCAGTGATCATCAACTGCTGGTTATCTGCCTCTCCCACTGTGAATAGAGCTGACCTGTGGACACTGCTGTACAATAGGACATTACAGAAATGATGAAGGTGACTTCCAAGGCCAGGCCATACATAACACTGCAGCTTTTGTCCTTCCTTGCTGAATCACTCACTGTGGGGGAGCTGGCTGCCATGTTATGAGGATGCTCAAGCAGCCCTGCAGAGAGGCCCATGCGGAGAGGAACTAAGGCCCCAGGCCAACAGCCAGCAACAACTTGTGATGTGTGAATGAGTCACCTTGAAAATGATCCTCAGTTTCAGTCAGGCCTTCAGATGACACTGCAGCCCCAGCCACCATCTGTAGCCTCATGAGAGGTCCCCAAGCCATAGCCAAGCCACACCCCAATACTGACCCATCAAAACTAAAGAGTTAAGTGTTTCCTATTGTTTTAAAGTGATGTAGTATTTTCATCATGAAAAAGGGCAAGGGTGACCTGAAGTTGGGGAATGGTGGGATCAGCCCACAGTGGAGAAGCAACCACCAGGAAGTATCAACACATATTCCAATTTCTCTGACCAATTATTTCACTCATGTTCCAATGGCTCAAATGAGTCCTCTATCCTGGAGGACTCCTGGTGACCATGGAGGGCTCCTGGGGACCACAGTGACAATCCATTGGTGCTATTCAATCTCAAAGCCCTTGAATAACTTTGTGGAGTCAGAGGCTCTGCAGAGAACGCCCTGTGCCTCCAGTGTCCCTTAGCCTGTCCCTCAGGGGTGCTGCTCATCCTGCCCCAGGTGGCTCACTTCATGAGGGGTGGGTGCCTCTGATGAGAAAGGGGGTTTCCCCAGGACTCCTGCTTTGTCCCAGGGACCCCCAGTCCTGTCTTCCAGGAAAGCTGGCCATGGCCAGGCAGAGGAGCTCTGAAGTCCAGGACCCAGAGGGGCCTGTGTGGGACCACAGAGGCCAGGATGGAGAGAGCCTATGGGCAGAGAACTGTCAGCCAGGGGGAGTGCCCGCCCACCAGGAGAGAGGCCCAGGGGGAGCACCCCACTAGGAGAGAGGCCTGGAAGAGCACCCACTCACCAGGAGAGAGCCCCAGGGGGAGCACCCAATCACCAGGAGAGAGGCCTGGGTGGAGGGCCCACCCACCAGGAGAGAGGCCCGGGGGGATCACCCACTGGGAGAGAGGCCAAGGGGGAACACCCACTTACCAGGAGGGAAGCCCAGGGGCTCTACCCTGTTCAGCAGCCCCTGGCCTAATTTCTCTCAGCTGGCCTAGGGGCTCTTCCCTGGTGGATGAGTGCTCTCCCTGGGCCTCTGTCCTGGTGGGTGAGTGCTCCCCATCTGACTACAAGGAACAGAGCCCCCACAACTCTCCCATTGCCAGCACTGCACTATGACTAAGCCTGGGACTGTTACGGCACCCAGCTGGCCCTGGCTGTTACACCCCATTCCTTCCCAGGGTTGCTACCAGTTTATCCGCTGTGGGGGAAAGTGTCCATCTGACGTCTAGTAGTGACACCTGGGGTGCATTTTTTCAGGGAAGCCATCTTACCCATGGTTATTCTGCAGCCTTTGAATGGAAGGTTTAAGGAGGAAGGCAGCTCATATTTACCAAGCACACAGCATAAGGCAAACTCTGCTCTGGGCTGGTTTATGGGTGACATGAGGACGTGGGGATAGGAGGGGTCCTCATGGGGGAATGAAGACATGGGGATAGGGGACTTGGGGACACGAGGGATATGGAGACATGTAGACATGCGGACATGACAACAGGACATAGAGGACATGAGGATATGGGCATTTTGGGACATGAGCATGGGAAGTGGAGGTCATGGAGACATGGGGATGTGAGGATAAGTGGACATGGGAACCTGAAGACATAGGGACATGAAGACATGAAGACACGGGGACACGACATGAGAAAATGGGGAAAGAGGACATGGAGACATGAAGAATATGGAGATATGGGGCATGAGGACATGGAGACATGGGGATATGGAGACATGGGAACACAGGGACTCGGGGATGTGAGGGATACGGGGACATGAAGAATACGGAGATGTGGAGGTTATGGGGACATGAGGAATGAGAACATGCAGACATGAGGAACGTGGAGCCACATGGACATAGAGAAATAAGGGCACGGGGGTACAGGGGACATGGGGACGTGTGGTCTTGGAAACATGGGGGCATGGGGACACAAGGACATGGGACATGGGACATGCAGACATAAGGGACACTCGCTTCAGCCATCGACCTTCCAAAACACCCACACAAATGAGCAAGGATATTTTATACAGTCTTATTAGGGCTGATTTTTTTTTTTTTTTTTTTTTTTGAGACTGAGTTTCCCTCTGTTGCCCAGGCTGAAATGCACTGGACCGATCATGACTCACTGTAGCCTCGACCTCCTGCGCTCGAGGGATCCTCCCATCTCAGCCTCCTGAGTATCTGGGACCACAGGTGTGTGGCACTATGCCTGGCTAAGTTTTTATTATTTGCAGAGACGGACTCTGGCTATGTTTCCCAGGCTGACCTTGAACTCCCGGGCTCAAGCTATCCTTCTACCTCAGCCCTGCAAAGTGCTGGGATTTACAGGCATGAGCCACCGAGCCTTGCCCAATGTCAGAGATGTGCTGAAGGTCCAACAACAGAGAACTAGTTCAACCAATTACCCTATTTCAAGACTTACTATAGTAATTATATTTTATTAACTAAAATAATTTTATTATAGTAATTATTTTCATTAATAAAATAATTACTATAATACAATAAATTTTGACTGGGCGCAGTGGTTCACGCATATAATCCCAGCACTTTGGGAGGCCAAGGTGGGCGGATTGCCTGAGGTCAGGAGTTCGCGACCAGCCTGGGCAACACGGTGAAACCCTGTCTCCATTAAAAATACAAAAAATTAGCCGGGCATGGCGGCAGGCGCCTGTAGTCCCAGCTACTGGAGAGGCTAAGGCAGGAGAATTGCTTGATCCCGGGAGGTGGAGGTTGCAGTGAGCCAAGATCGTGCCACTGCACTCCAGCCTGGGCGACAGAGTGAGACTCCATCTCAAAACTAAATAAATAATAAAATAAAATAAATTTCAAAAGCAAGACAATGTGGTATTGACATAAGGATAAATCAGTGGAAATCAATGAACTAATAGATTTTCATTCATTTGTTCAATTGATTTTCAATGAAGGTGCCAGTACATATCAATAGGGAAAGATATGTCCTTTCAACAAATAGTAATGGAACATTTAGATAGCTGTACCAAAATACGAACCTTGACTGCTTACTCACACTATACACAGAAAATAGCTAGAAATGAATCCAAACCTTAATTGTGAATGCTAAAACTGTAAAGCTTCTAAAAACACATAGGTGAAAATATTCATGAATTTGTGGTTGGTAATGATTTCTTAGGGTATAAAAGGCACTAAGCCACACACACAAAAAACTTTATAAACAACTTCTTCAACCTGAAAATATGTTTCATCAACATAGAAAACTTCTGATTATGAAAAGGCACCTTTAGGAACCTGAAAAGGCCGGCCACATATAGACTCCAAGTGATAATGATGTGTCAGTGCAGGTTCATCAATTGTAACAAATGTCTCCTCTGGGGAGGATGTTGATAAAGGGAGTGTCTCTGAACGTGTGGGGTCAGGGAATATATGGGAAATCTCTGTACCTTCCTCTCAATTTTACTGTGAACGTAAAACTGCTATTAAAAAATTAAGTCTTTAAGGCCGGGCACGGTGGCTCATGCCTGTAATCTCAGCACTTTGGAAGGCCAAGGAGGGTGGGTCACCTGAAGTCAGGAGTTGGAGACCAGCCTGGCCAATACAGAGAAACCCTGTCTCTACTAAAAATACAAAAATTACCTGGGCATGGTGGTGCGCACCTGTAATCCAAGCTACTCGGGAGACTGAGACAGGAGAATCACTTGAACCTGGGAGGTGGAGGTTGCAGTGAGCCAAGATCATGCCACTGCACTCCAGCCTGGGTGGCAGAATGAGACCCTGTCTCAAAAAAAAAAAAAAAAATTAAATATTTTTTAAAAATTTCAAAGGCGGCCGGGTGCAGTGGCCTGTATTCCCACTACTTTGGGAGGCTGAGGTGGGCAGATCACCTGAGGTCAGGGGTTCAAGACCAGGCTGGCCCACATAGTGAAACTTTATCTCTACAAAAATACAAAAATTAGCCAGGCATAGTGGTGCACGCCTGTACTCCCAACTACTCTGGAGGCTGAGGCAGGAGAATCACTTGAACCTGGGAAGTGGAGGCTGCAGTGAGCAGAGATCATGCTACTGCTGCACTCCAGCCTGGGCAACAGCACGAGACTCTGTCTCAAAAAAAAAAAAAAAAAAAAAAAAAGAAAAGAAAATTTCAAAGACAAATCACAGATTGGGAGAAAACATTGGCAATACATATATCTGATAAAAGATTTGTGTCCAGAATACACAAAGATTCCTACAAATCAATGAAAAAAAAAGACAAACGATTCCATTTTTAAAATGAGAAAAAAAACTGGAACATATATTTGACTTAAGTTACCTAAATAGACAATAAGTATATGAGCTGGTGGGCAACACTGCCTGCCATCAGGGAAACTAAAAACCACACTGAGGAATGATTACAGCCCCATCTGAACGGCTACAGTGAAAAAGACTGACAATGCCACCTGCTGGCAAGGATGTGGAGCAAACGTAACTCTCAGTGAGAAACTCATGCTGGTGGAAGCAGAAAATTGTACAACCACTTTGGAAAACTGTTTGGCATTTTCTCACGAAGTTAAATATACACCTTCTCTATGACCCAGCACTTGCACTTCTAGGTATCTGCCCAAGAGGAAAGAAAACATCTGTCCACACAAAGACCTGTACACAAATGTGCAGAACAGCTGTATTCATAACTCAAAGCTGGAAACAACTTCAAGTGTCTGACAACTGGAGAATGCGTAATAAGCAAAGTGTGGTGCAGCCATAATATGGATGGAACAGGATCCAGCAATAAAAAAGAGTAAGCCACTGATATAACAATGATGTAGAGCTGGGTATGGTGGCATGTGCCTGTAGTCCCAACTACTCAGAGGCTGAGGCAGGAGATTGCTTGAGCCCCGGAGGTCAAGGTTACAGTGAGCTATCATTGCACCACTGCACTCCAGACTGGGAGACAGAGCAAGGCTCTGTCTCGAAAAAAAAAAAAAAAAAAAAGAAAGAAAGCAATTATATGGATGGATCTCAAAGCCAGACACAAAAGACTGTTAGATGAAGTTCAAAGACAGGCAGAACTAGTTTCTGAAGTCAGAACAGAGGTGCCCTGTGGTACTCTGGAAGGCAGTGTCTTAGTTTATCCTGGTTATTATAACAAAGTCCCACTGGCTAGGTGGCTGAAAAGTCAAAAATTTATTTTCTCACATTCCAGGAGGCTGGAACTCTGAGATCAAGGTGTTGGCAGGGTTGGTTTCTCCTGAAGCCTCTCTCCCTGGCTTGTAGGCAGCCATCATATCCTTGTGTCCTCACGTGGTTGTCCCTCTGTGAGTCCTCAGCTCTTCTTTTTGGACACCAGTCATGACAGATCAGCACCCACTCTCAGCACCTCATTTTAACTTTGTTACCTCTTTAAAGGCCCTGTCTCCAACACAGTTACATTTGGAGGTACTGGGGATTAGGGCTTCAACATGTGTTTTGCAGGGACATAGTCAGGCCCATAATAGTCCCCCAAAGTGAGAACAAGGCAAGGATGCCTGCTGTCACCACTCTTATTCAACACAGTGGAGAAGGTTCTAGCCAGTGCAATAAAACAAGAACAGAAACGAAAATGCATGCTGAGCAGAAAGGAAGAAATAAAATTGTCCATGTTTGCAAATGACATGATTGTCTACAAAGAAAATGCCAAGAAGCAAAAATAAACAAACAAACAAACAAACAAAACTTCCAGAACTAGTATGTGAATTTAGCAAGGTCAGGGATACAAAATCAAGTCACAAAAATCACTTTAATTTGTATATACTGGCAATGAACATGCAGACATGGAAATGAAAACTATGTTGTCATTTACACATTAACTGTGGTACATCCATGCCACACAACAGCACTCAGCAATAACAAGGAAACACTATTGACACACACAGCAGCCTAGATGTGTGATGATTCCCCTGCATGAATTCCCTTAGAGGAATCCCAAGGGATTATGCTGGTGGAAGAAAGATAATTTCAAAAGATTACATGCTATATGACTCCATTTATATAACATTCTCAAAATGACAAAATTGTAGAAACAGAGAACAGATTGGCTGCTGTCAGGGGCAGGCAGGGAGCAGGTGGACTTTTAGGGCCACAGCAGGTGGACATCAAAGGGCCACAGGAGGCTCCCTGTGCTGGTGCTGCTCTGTGTCTTGACTGTACCAGTGCCAAGGTCCGAGCTATGATATGGTCCTATATCGTTTTGCAAGCTGTTACCACTGGGGAATCCCAGGTAAAGGCCCACAGTTATCTCTGCATTATCTCTTATGTGTCTATACAGTCATTTCAAAATAAAAAGTTTAATTAAACAACTAGCTAGTGGCATCCCTTGGCTCTATTTTTTTTTTATTTTTATTTTTTAGAGGGAGTTTTGCTCTCGTTGCCCAGGCTGCCTCAGCCTCCCGGGTAGCTGGGATTACAGGCATGCGCCACCATGCCTGGCTAATTTTATATTTTTTTAGTAGAGATGGGGTTTCTCCATGTTGGTCAGGCTGGTCTCGAACTCCTGACCTCAGGTGATCCGCCCACCTCAGCCTCCCAAAGTGCTGGGATTACAGGCGTGAGCCACCGTGCCTGGCCATCCCTTGCCTCTTAAGAGAAGCAGTGAGCCTACAAGTGACTCACAGTAAAGCTGGAATCCTCAGCGTCATCTCAGAGTTGGCCTGGCTGGAACCTGGCCCTTGCAGCCTCCCAGCCTCATTCCTGGCCTCTACAATGATTGGGAGCACCTCTCCCTACCCTCACGGGCCCTGCCTCTCACGTCTGTTCCCTCTGCTCCTTGGCCACCTGACCACACCAGCTTTAGAGCTTCCCTCTGGGTGCAGCTGGCTCTCGGACACATAGACACCATATCGCCATCACTCTCCAGGCAGACCGTGAGTTCCGTGAATGCAGGCAACGATGCTCCAAGCATCCTCTCATTTCTCCTTTTCCAGAAGACAAAGCTGTGGTTCAGAGAGGTGGAGGAAATGTCAAGGCCACGACACTCAGAGCCTAGCAAGATGCAGCTGAGGTGGCTGGTCTCTAGGACACAGCCCAAGGTGCAGGACAAAGGGGAACCAGGAGGCCAGGGCTCAGGGGAGTAAAGACCTTGGAAGTAAGAGTCCCATTCAATGACCAGGACACTGAGGTTCAGAGAGGCCAAAGTGCCGTCACTCAGTCAGTCAACAACCATTTGCTGAGCGGCTCCTAGGACACAAGAATCTTCGGCAGGCTTGGGAGATGGCCCCTGAGGAAGGAGCAGCTCTGGCCTGCAGAGACCCTCATGGCTGCCACTCCTCCTGTGCAAGGTGACCCCGGCCCCTGCCCTTCTGCTCACTTATTAGGGTCACAGCCAGTCACTTGGGCCACACGGGCACAGGACTCAGAGCCCGGCTGCTTCTCCAATCACCTGGCTGCTTTTGGGAACCGAGAACCACAGCTCTTGGATCCTTCCCAGAACCCTTGAGACCCAAGGATTGGACAAAGTGCCCATGTTGAGTTACTCTCATTCTTCTGACAAGACAGGGGAAAGCCACAAAAATACCGCACTAGCTAGGGCAGGAAGTGGGTGGGACCAGAGTAGTCATTCCTGTGTGGCTTTGGATGGGGTCCAAGGGTGGTGCACCTTTGTCGGCTTTGGATGGGGTCCAAGGGTGGTGCACCTTTGTCAGCGTTCAGGCTCCAAGACAAATCCTACTCAACATGTGACCTAACAATAGACAAGACCCAAGGAAATGAAAGCTCCCCGCAGAGAGGCTGTGTGAAACCCTGAGAGTGACCGTCTCTGGGTGGTGAGCTTCCGGGAATTTTCATTTGCTTCTTGATGCTTCTCAGTAACATATAAATTTCTACGCAGAACATTATATTTGCAGTTGGGAGGAAAGCCAACCTGTTTAAAAATACGAGAATCGAAGTTGCTCATTGGAGATTCCCAGCCGGGAACTATTGCCCAGTGAAAGCCAGCTGTCTCCATGTCTGTTTACATATGGAAAATTTAATTTCTACTTAGCTGTCCTAAATCTCTCTAATGAAAGATGTGGTTGAGAAACCAAAAAAAGAAGGGATACTGAGTGTAATTCTGCTTTCTGAAAACACATTTTTTGCAAAACATTTTCTAGGTTACTTTAAATTGAAATTACGTTTGGTCCAAAGGCAGACAATATTTCCTAAACCTTGGCACTGCCCTTAACTTTACCTGCCTTCCTCCCAGGCAGGCAGCTGGGAGAGTGGACAAGCCCAGATCTGGAACTGTGAGGCCCGTGTGCAGGTGACATTGTGTGAGCCCCTTCACCCCAACATGGGGAAAATATCCCTGGACACCAAGTTCCTGGGGGCTCCCTGGGAAAATGTGTGTAAAATGCTACAGTGTGAGCAGCGAGGAGCTGGCTAGTCATCACTCACTATACCTCATTTCTTAAAAGTTGCTTTAAAAATATGTGATGCTTTAGTCATCTTGGCCAAAGTGGAGAGGCAATCCCAGCTTCAAACTCTTAGACCAAGTGGCATTTTGAGAGCTTTCCACTCAGGAGACGTAATTACAGAGCGGCTCTGGCAGTTGGCTATGATAACATTAGAGCCTGAAGTGGAAGCTATTGTTTCTTATCCTTAACAAAGAGCCCTGATGTGTCTATACTTACACAAAAGTGCTGCACCTGGTGCATTTTTTTTTTTTACCCTGTAGGAAAAAATTATCAATGTGTAAATAGAGAATGATATACATTAAAAAATAAGGCAATAAAGGGGTGGCCACGCCCCCACTCAATCAGGCCCTGAATAAAGGATAATTCCAGCATTGTTACGTGGCAGCTGCACAGCGTCAACCAGAAACACTCATATGCCCAGGGAGGTGCGGGTCCTTTCCTATGCACTCCATGTCCAATCCAGACATCACATTCTGCCAAGTGGTATTCTCACAATCACTTGGATCCACCGTTTACTATTCAATCCTTAGTCTAAGCTCCTGATCAACCAGAGGCTATTCAGAATGCAATAGCACATGTTTATTTAGGTTTCCTTTAAGGGCAGATGCTGAGCTGGGGGACCTCGGGGGAAGAAGTAATCAGAAAGCTTAGAATTGGAGGCACCTAAGGGTGATCACAGCAGCACTATTCTAAAGAAGAAAAAAGGGAAGGAAGGAAGGAAGGAGGAAAAAAGGGAAGGAAAGAGAAAAGGAAGCAAGGAGAGAAAGAAGGAAAGAGAGAAAGAAGGGAGGGAGTGAGGAAGGAAGAGAAGGAGAAAGAGGGGGAAGGAGGGAGAGATTTGAGCCACACTTGCTCAACCTTCATAATGTTAAGGAGGGCCTTAGGATTGGAGGGTAGAGGATGGGGTGGGGGGGCCTTCAGCTTCAAAACAGTTTGATTTTCAGGCCGGGCACGGTGGCTCACGCCTGTAATCCCAGCACTTTGGAAGGGCAAGGCAGGCGGATCACGAGGTCAGGAGATCAAGACCATCCTGGCTAACACGGTGAAACCCCGTCTCTATTAAAAAATACAAAAAATTAGCTGGGCGTGGTGGCAGGTGCCTGTAGTCCCAGCTACTTGGGAGGTTGAGGCAGGAGAATGGGGTGAAGCCAGGAGGCGGAGCTTGCAGTGAGCCGAGATCGTGCCACTGCACTCCAGCCCGGGCAACAGAGCAAGACTCCATCTCCAAAAAAAAAAAAAAAAAAAAAAAATTTGACTTTCAACAATGATATGTGTATATATCCTTTGCATACTTGAAAATAAACAGAGATGTGCTCTGGTCACCCCCTGCATTGACTCACATGAGTTGGAAACCAGGGATATTAAGAAGCCCTAGGGGAGTCAAGTGTGGTCTCTAATGGATGAATTAGGGCCACAAATTAATTATTCCTTATGCAGCATAGTTTGTTTTGCAGACAAAATATTTTGGAACTTGTTTAAAAGCAAGATCAGGGAGAGGGTCAAAGAACCAGATGCCCCTTTTGCCACTGAAGATCTTAGACCCTCAGATTTTGTCTGCCCTGGAGCTGGGGGACAGGGGCATCCTCTCTGCAGCCGTAAAGTCAGGGTCTTCTGACTGGGATCCCCCCAAGCCTACTTTGCACCTACTTTGCATGGTCAAAGACCAGCAGTTTTATTCATTCAGTTTACCACCTCTGCAGCTACATGAATCCTTCAGGCACCAGTGTTTCAAGGACCAAAAACATGAGTGTGCTCAGACACAACCCTACATCTGGCAAAATCTACACAACTTTCATTAATTAATTAATTTTTTTGAGACAGGGTCTCGCTCTGTCACCCAGGCTAGAGTGCAGTGGCACAATCACAGCTCACTGCAGCCTCAACCTCTGGGTTCAAGCAATCCTCCCACCTCAGTCTCCCGAGTAGCTGGGACTACAGGCGCATGCCACCACACCTGGCTTATTTGTGTATTTTTTGCAGACAAGGATTTCACCATGTTGCCCAACCTGGTCTTGAACTCCTGGACTCAAGCCATCCACCCATCTCGGCCTCTCAAAGTGTTGGGATTATAGGCATGAGCCATCCTGTTTGGCTACACAACTTTATTTTAGGAAGTTACAAGTTCCACGTAAGACACATTTCAATGAAAAATTCTACCTTATGGGTTGTGTCTAGCTGGCATATTCTGAGAAGCAAAATAGTTTACCCAGAGAAGACAAGCTAGGAATACTTAGAATTACTGGATATCAGTAACTAGAAAAATAAAAGGCCTTCTTCATGTATTCATTCAACAAGCACATATTAGTATGCTATATACCATTTTCCTTCTAAAAGCCCCACATTCCTTAAAGGCCTGTTGGAATTCCCTCATGAACACACTAGACCTAGAGCGGGACCCCCAGAGCAACCTGGTGTCTCAGCAGCCCCTGGCCACAACCCTCAGCCTGCAGGGCTCCCACCACCTCTACCACCTTTCTCCTAGGCACCCTTGCCTCTCCTCATTCTCTTCAGGGCCCAAGCAGGCCAGGGGCAGCCAGATCTTGGGGAGAAGCCAATCTCCAGTGCTGGACGCAGGGGACGTGGCACAACAAGGACCCTGGCTCCATTTCCATCTGCCTAGGCAGAAAGGGCAGCACTGTCCCTGAGCCGTCCCCAGGTCACTTAGGGGCTGTCGTCCACAGATTCCTCCTGGATGGACTCATCTGCACTGGATTTAATTCTTTAGACCAAATGTCACAAGGCACCCTAGCCACAGACTACCACAGCCTCCACAGTTCATGAGGGCCCTACCAGGGGTCAGAAGGGACTCAGGCTACATTTGCCAGCCTTGAATGAATCCCTCCTGCCCCCTTCTTTCCCCACCATCAGTCAGGGACCCAGGAGTTTTGGTCCAAGTCCAGAATCCGCACGGAACAGTCCTGGCCTCTGTGAGCAAGGACTGCCAAGCTGCATGGGGCTGGAGCCTCCCCAGTGTCCTCAGACTTCGTCATCCCCATGACAAGTTCTGTCTGGCAAATCCAACCTGCTCTTCCTGCTCTTACTTTTTACCCATTTGCTTTTTTTTTTTTTTTTTTTTTGAGATGGAATCTTGCTCTGTCGCCCAGGCTGGAGTGTGTAGTGGCCCGATCTCAGCTCACTGCAACCTCTGCCTCCCGGGTTCAAGCCATTCTCCTGCCTCAGCCTCCTGAGTAGCTGGGACTACAAGCACCCGCCACCATGCCCGGCTAATTTTTTGTATTTTTAGTAGAGGCGGGTTTTCACCGTGTTAGCCAGGATGGTCTCGATCTCCTGACCTCGTGATCCACCTGCCTCGGCCTCCCAAAGTGCTGGGATTACAGGCGTGAGCCACTGTGCCTGGCCCCACCTGCTTCTTTTTATCCTTTGCACTCTATGCTGAACCAGATCCTTCCTGGAATAACAGGTGAACAGATGAAGGGAGGAGAAAAAGAAAAAAAAAAGAGGAAGGAAAGAAGGGAGTGGGGAACGAAGGGAGGAAAATAAGGGGGTAGGAGGAAAAGGAGAAAACAGAGAAGAGAAAGGGAGTTGATGAATTAGCTGGTTGGTTAGTTGGTCAGCTGTTGGTTAGTTGGTTGGTTAGTTGAGCCTCTGCCGGTGGGCACAGGGCTCCTTGGCCAGCAGGACAGGGAGAGCTCCTCAGAGGGTTGTGGTGGGAGAAGGGAGCCCCACCCCTCACTGGCACACTCGAACAGGGGTGCTGTGGAGGAAGCCTGAGTCTCCCCTGTCCTTCCTGGCACATTTCTGCACACACGAGCACCTCGCCTCTTCTTGGACCACACAGATACACTCAGGGCCAAGAGCCGCTGCCTGGTGGCCCTGGGCAACCTGAGACTGTGGAGCTATGGCTACCACCCAAACCCATCCTGTCCCTGAGGGTGGGACCCTCAAGGAGGGCTGCTGGATATCCCTCGTTGGGATGTCCTGGAGAATGACACCCCAAGACTGAACTGATGCTGCAGGACTGAGTCAGCACTGTTGCTCATGAGCTTGGGAAGGGACACGCAGGGATGATGGGGAAATGGGCCCACATGTCCCCATAGCCAGAGTGGACGGACGCCCCGCTGCAGACTGGCAGGCGCTTGTCAGACACTGTCATGGATGACAGGCTTCCGTATAGGTCACACACAGCGAAAATGCAGTCCTCAGCTCTTTCACCCAACAGCAAGCCACCAGTGGGTGACACATAGCCCCATTTACAAATGGAGAAACGGAGGCACTGGTCCACGGGATGAGGCCAGATTTCCTTCCACACTGCTCCCCTTTCCAGGCACCAGTCCCTCAGCACATGTGCTTCATGGTGACAGGAGGATGTATCCTGCTCTGACCTCCCCCAGATCATGTGTGACCCCCTCTCTGGGGTGTCCAGAGAAAAGCCAGTACCATGATGGGCTTGGAGAAGCCTGCAGTCCCCTAGGAGCCCAACTAAAGGCCCAAGGGATGAGCTGTCATAACCCTCATTTTGCAGATAAGGAAACTGAGGCCTCCAGTCCCAGCCCAACCTCTGCCCAGTGAGTCCTGAGGTTTGAGGATGAGGAGGGGTACTTGGGACACAGCCCAATCCCAGAACAGATGGTGTGAGCCGCTAACTCTCAGTGAATGAGCTGGGACCCTGGGCACAACACAGAGAAGGCGTTGTGTCCAAAGCCAGCTGGCCTTCAGCTGACCACCCCTGCCCCAACACAAGGGCCTGGGAAGAAGAGCTATGGGCAGCGGCCAGAAAGCAGCCAGGTTTCCCTGCTGTTGAGAAATGTTTAACCTTTCTGCACAATATGAAAAAGAGGGTCAACCTCACTGGGGCTGGAGTTTGCTGTCATCCTAATAGTTCACAACATTAAATCCTGTGCACACACATACATAGATGTAACACACACACACACGCACTCATTGTTTACACTTCAAACTGATTTTAGGCAATGATACCTGTATTTCCCAGCCATCCCAGAAAATGACAACATTCTAACTGCCCTAATTCACAGACACAGAGCATAGGAAACATGCAGTCAAAGAGCCGGGACAACCTGGATCCCCAAGGACCAGAGGCACGAACTACAAAAAGGGGCACGGCCAGCCTTGCGGCCTCTTTCGGCCCATGTCTATCCGAAGAACTGGAGGTCTTAATGAACCTCAAACTTCTGCCTAGCAGCTCCAAAGCACCCGCTTTCGCCCTGGTTTTATATTCTCCCTTATGAGAAGTGACACTTAGGGGAAATGCCGAGTGGCAAGAATAAGGTAACAAAAAGAAAAGACAATCTCAGCATCCGACATGGGGTCCCCGTTGCCATGGCAATCGCCCAGGCAATGACATGTGTTCTTTTTTTCAAGCAGACTATTTTCCTTTCCCATCCATTTGAAAAGAAATGGGAAGAATGGGGAAGGGTGGAGAAGTCCAGAAATAAAACAGGTCTCATCACAGTCCAGCCCAGCACTTAATCATTCAGTAGGTATCCTGCAGAATCCTGTTCCCGAGCCGGGGGTCCCAGGACCCACCGCGAGGACTGCCAAGGTGGTCTTGTTCAGCTCAGTCTCCACTGGGCTGTGCTCAGGAGGGGGCAGAAAGCTGATTAAAACCCCTCTTCAAACTAAACACCAGGCAGTCACCTCCTCCTTCTGCAGAAGGGTCTCACCAGCCCGCCCCCTGGAGAAGCCCTGCTCAGCCGCAGACACCCAGAAAAATGAGCCCACACAGGATCTCAAAGCCACCTGAAACAAGCGAAAATTGCCACCTTTTCCAATGTAACCTACTCACCGCCTTCCTCTGGGGACGAAAATAATTAACAAAGCAAACAGGAAAGCCGGAGGCTCCCCCAGCTCCGCACAGGCAAACTCGATACTTGCCGGAGCCGCTTCCTGAGGAGCCCCGGGGAGGTCGCTCACAGTGGGCAGCCGGAGGCTGGGGTCTCCTTGGGGACCTGGAGGGCCGGGCTGTGCTTCCCGCGCCAATCAGCCCAGGACTGAAGCCCCTGGGGTTCTGAGGAGCGGTCCCGCCTCCCTGGCCCGCCCCGAAGGTCCGCGGCACCCACAGGCAGCCGCCCTGTCTCCTCCTCTCCCGGCAGCTGCAGGGACGCTGAGCCCTGACAAAGCCGCCTGCAGAGAGCCAGCGGGAGGGCTAGGGGCGCCGGCTTGGGTGCACAGGCCGCTCTCCATGACAACAAGGGCTGGGGGCTGAGGGCGGAGCGGGTCCCTTAGGCCAAGGGGGAAATGCTGTTTATTTTTCCTGACACCTCTGCCCGGAGCCATTACCTCTGCCAGACTTTCTAGAGGGTCCTGGGGCAGCAGTAACTTTCTTTGCTCCTTCACCACAAGGAAACCCCTTTTTAGGTGTGTGCACTTTCCTCCAGGCTTAGAGAGGGTGGAGTGGAAAATAGGCACTTGCTTAAAGAGGTGTTGGTGCAGAGGCTGTGCGTGCATGTGCGTGTGTGTGCCGTGTGTGTGCTGTGCATGCTTGTGTGTGCGGTGTGTGTGCAGCGTGTGGCATGTATATGTGGTGTGTGTATGTGTGGTAGGCTGTGTATAGTGTATCTGATGTATGGTGTGTGTAATGCGCTTTGTGGTGTATGTGTGTTGTGTGTACGTGTTGTATGTGGGCTGTGATGTGTGTATGGTATGTTTTGTGGTTTTTGTGTGGTGTGGTATGTGTTGTGTTGTGTATGCGGTATGTTGTGTGTTGTGTGTGTGATATGGGGGTGTGTGTGCAATGTGTAGTGTGTGTTGTATGCATGGCGCATGTATGGTTTATGTGTGCATGTTGTGTTGTGGTATGTATTGGGACTAGGCCCCCAAATTGGGCCATAAACTGGCCCCAAGACTAGCCATAAACAAAATCTCTGCAGCACTGTGACATGTTCATGATGGCCATGACGCCCATGCTGAAGGTTGTGGGTTTACCAGAATGAGGGCAAGGAACACCTGGCCCACCCAGGGCAGAAAACCGCTTAAAGGCGTTCTTAAACCACAAACAATAGCATGAGCGATCTGTGCCTTAAGGACATGCTGCTGCTGCAGATAACTATCCATTCCTTTATTTCCCATAAGGAATACTTTTAGTTAATCTATAATCTATGGAAACAATGCTTATCACTGGCTTGCTGTCAATAAATATGTGGGTAAATCTCTGTTCGAGGCTTTCAGCTCTGAAGGCTGTGAGACCTCTGATTTCCCACTCCACACTCTATATTTCTGTGTGTGTGTCTTTAATTCCTCCAGCGCCGCTGGGTTAGGGTCTCCCGGACAGAGCTGGTCTCAGCAGTATGTGTATGATGTTCAAATCGCTTGAACCCAGGAGGCAGAGGTTGGAGTGAGCTGAGATTGTACCACCGCGCTCCATCCAGCCTGGGTGACAGAGAGACTCTGCCTCAAAAAAAAAAAAAAAAAAAAAAAAGCAATGAAGAGAAAACATTTTGAAGGAAAAGGATGTCCCTAAGTGCCAAAACCGAGGTCCGAGCCTCGGCCCACACCTCAAGCGAGGGGCCTTGTTACCCTCAGCTGTAAAGTGGACATCTACATCTAGCCGGGCCTCCTTCGGCATTGCCAGAGAATTCCATGGGACACAAATGCACACACGGCCCAGCTCCCGCTCATTGCTCTGTTCATGCCAGCTGGTACCATTCTACTACTCCAGTATTTACATGTGCTTTTTATTTTTTAACCAGACTCTACCAGGCCTGTTATTTTAGGTGTGTTTTTCTCACCCTGCAACATATTGCAACATTTTTGCTTTTAATAAATGTTCTCCTATGGCCATGGGATTCTTCCCACCCTGTCCTTCCTGGGTCCCAGCCAGTTCTTTGCTGGTGCTTCTCTACTCTTTGCCCTTGCAGTCCCTGACAGGAGGTAGACATGGGTGGAAATCAGCAATCGAGCGCTTTTTCCCTTCTCCGACGGGGGCCTCTCTCTCACCAAGCCCTGAGCCACAGACCCTACTCTGCCCAGATAGTCTCAAGGCACCATGAACAATGGCTCATTTTTACACTCTCACACGCCTATTTTACAGAGGGACAGAGAAATTCCTGCAAACCCAGGACACCACATACCACCCAGAGCATGTGGACCCAAGACCCTCCAGACCCATTGTTCTTTTTTATTATTATTATTATTATTGAGACGGAGTCTCACTCTGTCACCCAGGCTGGAGTGCAATGGCGTGATCTTGGCTCACTGCCATCTCTGCCTCCCAGGTTCAAATGATTCTCCTGCCTCAGCCTCCAGAGTAGCTGGGATTATAGGCGTAAGCCACCACACCCGGCCCAGACTCCTTGTTCTTAAAAGGGGAGCGCAGGTCTGTCAAGCTGAGGACCTCCTGTGGGTCCGCATTTCTGGTTTGTTCTTGGGACTTGTGTTGGGCAAGAACCAGCAGTGTGGCAGGCAGCCTGCACCCCAGTCCCACAGGGTCAGCCTCACGGGGCTGCCAATTGGTCACTACGTTCCCACATGGCAGGTGACTTCCCACGCAGTGTCTGGACCAAAAGGCAATGCCCGGGGATAGCTCTCGGGACCCAGGTAATCCTGTGCTTCTCATCCCTTCCTGTGGAGACAGCTCTGGGTTCCACACTCTAGCTGTCCTGATCTGGCCTTCGCTATGCCGGGAAAAATCCCACAAATAAAAACATAGACTCGTGGTCTAGGAAAAATGCTGTTGTCTCACTAAATGGTTTTTTGCTCCTGAAGAGCTGATGCACAAAATACCATGTGGCTGTTAAAATAATCAGGAGTGTTATGTGGCAACATGGGAAAACACTGCAAACAATGAAAACAGAATCATGAAAGCTGCAATTACCACCTGCTCAAAACTATTTCTGCACATGTGGAGGGGACAGAGCATGTGGTGGGACTCTGTGCAAATATTCTTCTTGTTTCCTTTTGTTGTGATGAGAAATGTATAATAGGCCGGGTGCAGTGGCTCACGCCTGTAATCCCAGCACTTTGGGAGGCTGAGGCAGGCAGATCACGTGGTCAGGAAATTGAGACCATCCTGGCTAACACGGTGAAACCCCGTCTCTACTAAAAATACAAAAAATTAGCTGGGCATGGTGGTGGGCGCCTGTAGTCCCAGCTACCCAGGAGGCTGAGGCAGGAGAATGGCGTGAACCCAGGAGACGGAGATGGCAGTGAGCCGAGATTGCGCCACTGCACTCCAGCCTGGGCAACAGAGCAAGACTCTGTCTCAAAAAAAAAAAAAAAAAATGTAATATATAATAAACTAAAACCAGGGGGGAAAAAAAAGGAATTTCCTTTGTTTTCTAAGTATCCAGTATGTTCCAGGTACTTTCCCTAGGCAGTGTCATTTAATTATCCAAATCTGGGTCTTTTCACCCAAAACTCACACACCTCTCAGAGAACGGCTGTTTCATGACTCCTAAAACACTAAGGAGAGTGAGAGCTGCAATATGTCCAGGGTCAGCCCCAAGTCCTGCCCCACAAGGTGGTCCCCGGCCTGCCCCGGAAAGTGTTGGCCACGTGTTACCATGGAACTCAGCCCTAAATGGCCTGAGCCCATGGCAACTTTTGTGTTCAAAAGCCTCAGCAAGGACAGGCGTGGTGGTTTATGACTGTAATCCCAGCACTTTGGGAGGCCGAGGCGGGCAAATCACTTGAGGTCAGGAGCTCGAGCCCAGCCTGGCCAACATGGTGAAACCCCGTCTCTACTAAAAATACAAAAATTAGCCCGGTGTGGTGGCTCACACCTGTAATCCCAGCTACTGGGGAGGCTGAGGCAGGATAATCACTTGAACCTGGGAGACAGAGGTTGCAGTGGGCTGAGATCACGCCATTGCACTCCAGTCTGGGCAACAGAGTGAGACTCCATCTCAAAAAAAAAAAAAAAGCCTCACCAAAGGAAAGGTGTCTTCACTTGAGGTTTGAGCAATGTGGATTTCCCCCAGAAAAATGAAGAAACACTTCAATTCCAAGCTTTATTTGTTGGGTTTTTAAATATCCAAGTGGCTCCCACACCAATAAGATAGTCCTCCTTTGCTACCTAGGAGCACAAAGGTGCGAGTGCCTCATCCCAGAGGGCTGGACATGCTCTCCTTTCTTTGCAGCTTTCAGCCATGAGCTTGTGACATTTCACAGGAGAAGCATCAATTGCAGCTTCCTGTCACTCCAGCGGATGGTCTCACACCCGCTCCTGCTAGCCTCCACCCTCCGGTCTGATTCTGGAGGAGAAGGAACAGGTGGTGGCACCAACTGTTTCCAAACTGCTGAGCCAGGAACAAGCTTCAGCATCTGGGCACGTGGCCACAGGGCACTGGCTGTGTCTGACTTGCCAGGGCCCAGCAGCCTAGGAATGGCAGCCTCCCTCCGAGAGCCTACACAGACACATAACACACTGTGCTGTGTTATATGTTATATAACATATAACACACCGATCAGTGGCCTGAGGTGAAAGCCCACCACAAAACAGAATTTGCTTTCTGTAGCAACTGGTCAAAAGGAAGGAGTAAAGTATTACATACTAAATTGGAATTAAATAAGAACTCTTTATGAAATAACTGCATATCCATCTGTACATGGAATATATGATGAGTACATAGTTCTAAATATTTTGTACGTGCCAGGCCCTCACATAAGGATATCATTAGCTCCTGGGTGGTCCATCATTAATTCTGTTCCACAGAAGAGGAAACTGAGACTCAGAGGAGGGCGTGGCTCAGCCAAAGCCCCACAGCTGGCCATCAGGGGCGCCCCACAGCAGCCCCTCTATTCTGGTCATGGAGACTGCTTGTCCCACTTGGCTCATCTCCGTCAGCGATGTGTAAAATCTTTCGGGAACAGCAGTTCTGGGTGAGGGTGGGCAGTGAGTGTCCCTGGACATGGGAGCTCCAAGATTCTCCTTCCTGGACTCCTGGGCTCTCTGACCTCAGTGCCAGCCCTTGTAGGCTCTGCAGCTGAATCGGTGGAGCCCTGTCAGCCCCTGGGGACACCAAGTTCCCTGAAAGAGAATGCTCTTCCCCAGATGGCCTCAAGAAGCACCCCGCTACCTAGTCCAGGTTGCCCCTCCTGCCCTCTGGACTGCATCTGGAGGGGATGGCAGTTTTAATTTTCAGTGGCGATGGCTCTTGGAACACAGCACTGAGACCTGAGGATGCTGGCAGGTCAGAGTGCTGGTGGCCGCCACAGCCGGGTAAGGGACACCAGGGAGGGTAGACCTGCCAGGCATCCAGAATGTGGGAAAGATGCTTTACTGACACCTGCGCTGCTCCAGAAACTCCCTCGGGGGGACCTCACTTGCAAAATGATGAAATGATGTCTCCTTGCCACCAGGGCCCTCCCTGTCAGGGCCTCACTACCTCCCTACTCCGTCCCTGCAGCTCCACTTTCCAGCTCCACCCAAGGCTCCAGCACTCCGGGATGATGCATCCCAGATCCCCAATCCTATCATTACCAGCTGTGCAAACCCACGGGAACTAAACACAGGGAAACACACAGTGTTTCCACCCGGCTGAGGCAGGCTGCCTGCCCACAGCTGCTGGTCTGTGTATAGGCCCATGGCAGACTGATGGTAAGGGCAGCATCCGCCTGTCAATGTTCTGGGAATATGATGTTTAAGACCAGTGCCAACTCAGCCTTGGTAAACGGCGTGTTACAAAACCTCAACTTAGACACTTTTTCCACTTTGCATCAGGGGACCCAGAAGCCCAGTCAAGTCCCCGGCCTAGTGTCCTCTTAGCTTTGACTTCTGGACTTTGTGGGAGAGAAGACTCCAGGCCCCAAGCCATGAGGGCAGCTGACAAGGTTCTCTCCTTAACTAGACTCTACTCAGGCTCCACTGAACTCTCTTTCAACCAAGCCCTGATTTGGGGGTTTCTATGTTTGTCTCTGCATTGTCCAATTTTCTCTTTTTTTTTTTTTTTTTGAGATGGAGTTTCCCTCTGTTGCCCAGACGGGAGTGCAGTGGTGCGATCTCGGCTCACTGCAACCTCCACCTCCAGGGTTCAAGCAATTCTCCTGCCTCAGCCTCCCAAGTAGCTGGGATTACAGGTACCTGCCACCATGCCCGGCTAATTTTTGTAGTTTTAGTAGAGAGGGGGTTTCACCATGTTGGCCAGGCTGGTCTTGAACTCCTGATCTCAGGTGATCCGCCCACCTCAGCCTCCCAAACTGCTGGGATTACAGGCATGAGCCACAGCACCTGGCCTCCATTGTCTAATTTTAGCAAGGATCCTACTAAATCAATTCAGCCAGAATACCCCATCCTCAGTCATCTGGTCACCTTCACTAACTGGCCAGACTCCCCGTCCCCTACCACACCCTGGGTGCTGTCTGGTCGCCGTGGCCAGCTTTCAGCAACAATCCTGTTAGGCGGCTTGAGCCAGAATGGCCCTTCCCCCTGCTGTTTTCCCTCCGTCAATCTCTATCCGGCAACCCCCAACCTGCTCTTGGCTCTCAATCCCCAGTTGTCCACGCTGTGTTTGGAACTGAGCCAAATATCTCTCTTCCACTACAAGACCCTGTACCTATCTCAATGGTCCTGAACAAAGTTGGCCTTATAGGGTTTTAAAAAGCACCAGGAATATTTTTTCTTTAACACAGCTGATCCCAACATCCTCCAGCTCTCTGCTCCACCTCTGCAGCCCAACACTGCCCTAACCCAGAGTGGATCTCCACAACCACCCCCTCTTTGACCCTGGGGGCAACCTGGACCTCACCCCTCCTTGTCCTGGAGGATGCTCTGATGTTCACCTTCAGGTACTGGCCAGAGTGAAGGTCACCACCACAGTTCCCTGTGCTGTGTGAACTCCATGCTCCAACCCTCTCCCAAAAGTCTGGCATGCATGCTGGCATCAGCCCTACAGTAGCTCTTTGAGGGGCTGCTGCCATTGCCCCTGCACCTTAGGGAGACCCCAGGCCTGGCCAAGGGCCCAGTGGAGGGTGATGGTGGTTACAGCACACTGGACCACTGGATCTGGCTATGTGCTATGTCTTGGGCCTGGAAGACCTCAAGGATCCTGCCCTCCACATTCATCTAGCACAAGCTCAAGTTCCATCCAAGAGGGAACTGGGGACCAGAAAAACTTCCAGGTTCCCCACACTGTGTGGTGGGTCAGGTCCAGGTCCCTCTGCCACCCTCACTGAGGGGGTGCCACTGCCACTCTTGCTTAGTGGGCTTCCTTCAACCAACCAGCCTGGTTGGGGCTTGGTTGGGGCTTCCTTCATCTGCAACCCAGCAGCTTCCATTAGCAAGACACCAGGTAGAATATCATTGCTACACCAGGGCCACACAGGACCCTGCACACAGGACAGCTCAGACAACTGACAAAATTTAAATGGGCTCTGCTCATCAGAACAGCCAAACAATGACACCCTATAACAATGAGCATGCCTTGTGCCCAGAGCTTGGTCCCTAAGCACAAATTTCCAGTAATAGAAATCAGGGTTCTCAGGGGAAGTGACTGACTCTAGGGCTGGGGCAGAGAACATAGAAGACGAGCCTGGAGCATCTTGTATACCAGAAAGTGAAGAGGTACTAAGAGAAAGAAGGAAAGGAGGGGAGGGAGGGAGGAAGGGAGGGAGGAAGGAAGGGAGGGAGGGAGGAAGGAAGAAAGGAAGGAAGGGAGGAAGGAGAAAAGAAGGAAGGAAAGAAGGAAGGGAGGGAGGGAGGAAGGAAGGAAGGAAGGAAGGAAGGAAGGAAGGAATTTGTCCAAACAGGACCCAACCTGAAGGAGCTCCTAATTGCCAAGGATGGAATAATTTGAGCAATAAAATAAAGGATGATATTAGATTTTAACCCACAGAATAGAATATCCATCATGCTGATATTAGTAATGGCAAAAATCAATAAATAAATGGAGAAGAGATGATGCTTCTTCACAGAATTCCAATGAAGAAATGAAGATAGAAACATTGCCAACAGGCAAACACCAGGAATAAAGGCTGCAGACACAATCCCACAGTAGAGGCAAAAATTAGTGGGTGAAATTTTGGGGGGAATGGAATGTACATAGTCTCCCCCAAGATACTGAACTACAACAAGAAAGACAGTAACTATAAAGTGGAGAAATTTCATCAAAGTGTACAGTGGAGAAATTTCATCAACTTAACCCAGTGGTCAAGGTTCACATGGCGAGTATCAGACACACAGACATTCTGGGCCTCTCAGTAGGATGCCCCAAAAAGGGCGTATTGTTTCCGTGGTATTCAGATCAAGACCATCCTGGCTAACACGGTAAAACCCTGTCTCTACTTAAAAATACAAAAAAATTAGCCGGGTGTGGTGGCAGGCTCCTGTAGTCCCAGCTACTCGGGAGGCTGAGGCAGAGGAATTGCATGAACCTGGGAGGTGGAGCTTGCAGTGAGACGAGATCGCGCCACTGCACTCCAGCCTGGGCGACAGAGTGAGACTCCATCTCAAAAAAAAAAAAATGCATACACATAGACGTAGAGTGTGGACTGATGGACAATAAAGAGTTGGAAGCATGAGAGAGTGGGAGGGAGTGGATGATGAGAACTTACTTAATGAGTACAATGTACTTTATACAGGTGATGGATACTCTAAAATCCCTGACTTAACCGCTATGTAATCTATGCACATAACAAAATTGCACTAGTACCCTACAAATTCACACAAATATAAATAAATAATGCTAGAGATGAGTGAGCAAGAGGAAGAAGGGGAAAGGGGTACAGACAGAGGGGAACGAGGAGTGACATGTTTTGTCTCATTTTGGTGGTTGGGTTGCTGCCTGGAGATAAAGTTGACAGGAACGTTATCTTCTGACTTTCCCCATTAGGTGCAATCCCACAGGCAAGTGGGCTTGCCAAAGAAGAGTGCTGCTCCTGACGCCCAAACAGAGATGAGCCTCTCCCTCTCCTTTCCCGAAAAGTCTCTTCTCCATGGCTTGGACAAACTGTTTACTGCTTCTCTAGAGGGAGACCCTATACAAGAAAAAGACGGAATAACTTCCCTCCAGTCCTCCTCCTTACCATGAGGCAATAATCAGAATGGGATTTCAACATTCATGGGGTAAAATGTAAAATCAGATTCTGAAAGTGGAAGTTTGCATATTGACAGCATTTGAGATATTTGTTTATTAACGTCAACACAATTCCGAGGACTCTTTTGGAAAGTGGATTTTGAGGGTGATCCACCAAGGTGGGAGGAACATTATTTTACCTTAGGCTGAATTTCTCCACATGGGTAGATTTAACAGAGATTATGCATTCAGAGTTTTGTTTTGTACATCTGGATGTGATTCTACTAGTTTACTGAATTGGACAATAAATTACCCAATAGAGTTTTAGATGATGCAAAAGAAGTTTAGATGCCATAAAGCTCTTGACATCTTGCACAGACTTGGAAACATAAGAATGCTGGACTGTGCATCACGTATGCCCCATCCACACACTGTGTCCCTTAAGAGTACTGGGAAGATTCAGCCTGCACCAGGAGTGGTCCCCAATCTTTTTGGCACCTGGGAGAGCTTTCATGGAAGACAGTTTTTCCATGGATGGGGAGGGGATGAGGAGGATGGTTTCAGGGTGAAATTTTTCCACCTCAGATCATCAGGCAATAAGTTAGATTTTCATAAGGAACACGCAACATAGATCCCTCCCGTGCATAGTTTGCAGTAGGATTTGTGCTCCTATGAGACTCTAATGCCGCTGCTGACCTGACGGAGGTGGAGCTCAGGCAGTAAAGCTGCTTCACCAGCGCTCAACTTCTGCTGTGCTGCCTGCTTCCTAACAGGCCATCAACCAGGGGTGCCTGGGGGCTGGGGACCGCTGCTCAACAGGATTGAGAAACATATCGATATGAGAAGCAGCAGTTCTTTTAAATGAGTTTTACCAGCTCTTCTAAGAAATTAAATATGTTACACAAGAAGACAAACGAGGGTTGCACAATGACCATGGGTTTTATTTTCTCTGTTCAGTGATTTTTTAATTTCACTAGTGGCCTCTGCATACAGTAAAATTACTCACTCAATTATCTGAATTTTGATTTAGATTATGGTCCCTAAACAATTAAGAAATTTAGAAAGTGCCCTATGTTAATACCATAGAACACAATCACTATTGAAAATAAGCACTGATTGCGACACTGCACTCCAGTGTGGGCAACAGAGTGAGACTGTCTCAATACAAAAAACAAACAACAACAACAACAACAACAACAAAAAAAAACAAAAGGAAAGAAAAAGAGAAAATAAGCATTTGTCAGAAAAATATGACATCTTGAAACTTTTTATCTTAACTCTGTAGATACACATATTTTTCCATTTTATCTGATACAAGAACCAGTTTATAAAGCAAATTTAGGAAGTTACATTTACTTTGCCGTTTAAAAAAATCTATATTCTTGCATGAGCTAAAATATCATTTTGCATTTTTATTTCTCACTGGGGAAAATCTCCAGATTTTCACACCACAAAGAGCCATCTTTTACCCAAAACGTACCCCCCAAATTTAATCAATCGGAGAGTTTGCCTTGATTTGGAATACAGAGTTATTAAAATATACTTCTCTCATTTTTCTCTTACGGAGTACTATTACACTCATCTATATCTTGATTAAAAGTCTAAATACAGGCCAGGTGCAGTGGCTCACGCCTGTAATCCCAGCACTTTGGGAGCCTGAGGCGGGTGGATCACCAGGTCAGGAGATCAAGACCATCCTGGCTAACACGGTGAAACCCCATCTCTACTAAAAATACAAAAAATTAGTCGGGCACGGTGGCGGGCGCCTGTAGTCCCACTACTTGGGAGGCTGAGGCAGGAGAATGGTGTGAACCTGGGAGGCGGAGCTTGCAGTGAGCCGAGATCACACCACTGCATTCCAGCCTGGGTGACAAAGGGAGACTCCGTCTCAAAAGAAAACAAAAAGTCTAAATATAAAGTGTTCTTTAAAGATTTTTGGCTGAGCACAATAACTCATGCCTGTAATCCAAAGGCTATGGGAGACTGAGGTGGGAGGATCACTTGAAACCAGGAGTTCCAGAACAGCCTATGCAACAAAGTGAGTCTCCTATCTCTACAAAAAGTAAAATACAGATTTGTTGAGGCACACCTGTAGTCTTAGCTGCTCGGGAAGCTGAGGCAGGGGGATCCCTTGAGCCCAGGAGTTTGAGGGTGCACTGAGCTGGGATTCCACCACTGCACTCCAATCTGGGCGACAGAGTGAGACATTGTCTCCTAATAAGTAAATAAATAAATAAATAAATAAAAACATTTTAAGATTTTTTATGGCTAGGTATTGTGGCTCACACCTGTAATCTTAGCACTTTAGGAGACCAAGGCAGGCAGATCGCTTGAGCCCAGGAGTTTAAGACCAGCCTGGGCAACATGGAAGAATCCCATCTTAAAAAAATAAAATTTAAAAAATAAGAGTTTTTATGACCACTAATTGTTGGCATGATATAAATTAACATGTTTGTTCTTTAGCAAGTCTCCATCTCAAAAAATAAACAAATAAATAAATAAGAATACTGATTACATTTTTATTAATAAATTTGTATTAATTTGTTTTGCATAGTTATATGGATTTCATTTTTCCTTATCAGAACGTAATATTTATCTTTTAATTAAATGTCATATAACTTAATTCAGTGATATTTTTTCACTTAAAAATATCCTTTTTCAACATGAAAACCATAGATTCTGTCCCTTCAAGACTAATTCAATTAACCTATGTAATATATTTCTGAAAGATAATAAGTATAATTAGTGACTTGGCTCTCTTTTCAAACACTGAAGTTTTAAGATGTCTTTTTTTTTTTTTGAGATGGCGTCTCCTCTGCCGCCCAGGCTGGAGTGCAGTGGCGCGATCTTGGCTCACTGCAAGAAGCTCCGCCTTCCGGGTTCACGCCATTCTCCTGCCTCAGCCTCCCGAGAAGCTGGGACTACATGCGCCCGCCACCACGGCCGGCTAATTTTGTTGTTGTATTTTTAGTAGAGACAGGGTTTTACCGTGTTAGCCAGGATGGTCTCGATTTCCTGACCTCATGATACGCCCACCTCGGCCTCCCAAAGTGCTGGGATTACAGGCGTGAGCCAGGGGGCCCGGCCAAGACGTCATTTTTTTTTTTCTGACAATTATTACCTTTTCACCTGGCCTAGAGAGAATCTTTCTTAAAGATCATTATATGTAAAACATTATCAGTTTTGTTTTTAATTTTAGTTAACTTCTCCCTACACCCATAAAGCAGTCTTTGATATTTTTTATTTTAGGTTTTTATAAGCACTTGCCAATTTCTTGGATTTAAACAAAATAGAAACTGTTTAATTTGAAATATCTTACAACCTTTATTTTCTAACACCTCCAATTCAAAGATGCTCTCTGAAGGAAATTATTTTTCTTTGTCATCCATGGAGTATACATAGCACTAATCCTTGGGGGAATTAACAACTTTGGCAAGCATACTATTCATTACTAGAAAGGCTGGAGTCTCTATTAGGGTCTTTGAATTCTCTTAGAATTTCAATTCTCAATTCATATGGGTTTGGACTTAAGAAAAAATATATTCAAACAATGAAAAAATATTAAATTTGGTGGCAAGTTGGAGATAATATGGAATCTCTTCTTTCATGGAAAGGAAAGGGGTAACAGAAACTGCTATCTGTCCTTCACTATCCATTCTATCCTTATCCCATACAACTGAAAGTATAGCCTGTCACATGACTAGCCAGCTACACCATATTTCCCAGCATCCTTTGCAGTTGGTCTTTTCAGTAAAATGCAAGCAGATGTGATGTCTGCCACTTGCAGTTCAACACCCTAAGACTAGACTGTGTCCCCTCCATTTGCTCTTCCTCATTCCTGCTGGTTACAACCCAGTTTTAATAAAAAAGATGAGTATAATACACTGGAAGGGAAGAAAGACAAGATGAAAAGAACCTGGGCTCTTGAATTGTGGAGTAGAGTTCTTCACTGACTTCTGTTCTAGCTACTTCATGTTTGGGAGCTCTCCATCATGGCAGTTTAACCTACTCTAAGCCCTAATGTTAGATTTTTCTCAGCAAGATAGAGCTTTAACAGTGTTCCCTGCTGGTTAGAAACACGCGGCAGAGGCAGGTGAGACTCCTGACTGATAATCAATCGTAGTAAAACTTAATTCCTTTCATTGCCTCATACATTGGCTCATACTATCCTTAGTGCTCTACTTTCAGCTCAGTTTATCCAAATCACATCACAGCCTCAGCTGTTCATTTCAATGAGGCAAGACTGTAAATCTTTGATTAAATAAGAAATCTAGCCCAAGTCTTATTTTTTCTTCACGCATGGAGGAGAAGGGAGAAGTGTCCATGACCCTTTTTGTATTCACAAGTATTTATACGTTTTGAAAAACACAAATGTCCATTTAAATATTTTTGCCAGAACAATATGCTATTAATTAAATCAACCAATCAGAACTTACAAATCTTCTAGAGGTTAAGGAACACTTTCACAGGATATAGCAATAGTATCTAAGTTCTAGTGACTTTTCAGAATACCTAGTTAAACAGAACATATACAGAAACAGTTTTATCATGCAGGATACCATCTGCCTGTCTCTACAACTATAAGGGAAGGAGGAATATTTTCTCTTATGTTATAGAGACTTTTTGTACCAACAGTTAGAAGAGCCTAGAGTTTCAAAGTCATGCAGTAAAGTTCCGTTAGTAAACTTGGCCTGGGGAGACCAAAATTTACAATAGATAAGACAGAATAGGATTATTAGCAAGTGGAATACATAGCATGTAATATTTTACATCTATTTATCAATAGTTGATATAGGGTTGCTACTACAGGATGGATTTGAAAGGAAACTCGTTATAAGGATTACATGAAAGAGAAGAAATATTCAGGGAAAAGGCTGGGCGCAGTGGCTCACACCTGTAATCCCAGCACTTTGGGAGGCCAAGGCGGGCTGATCACGAGGTCAGGAGTTCAAGACCAGCCCGGCCAACATTGTGAAACCCTGTCTCTACTAAAAATACAAAATTAGCCGGGCGTGGTGGTGGGCACCTGTAATCCCAGCTACTTGGGAGGCTGAGGCAGGAGAATCACTTGAACCTGGGAGGCAGAGGTTGCAGTGAGCCGAGATCGTGCCATTGCACTCCAGCCTGGGCAACAGGAACAAAACTCCATCAAAAAAAATATATATATATTTGGGGAAATTATGAAAAATTGATATCAAAATATAGATAAATGCAGAGCACTATTGACATAAAAGGCAAACATCAGTAAAGCAATAGAATATAGGAAAAAAGAGAGAAATTTAGACTATGATACAGGAAGTTTCAAATTTGTGGAGAATGAGTGAACCATAAAATAAGAGAACTTGGGACATTTGGCAATCCACTATTTTCATAAGGTTAGTTCCTACCTAACGCCATACCCCAAAGTAAATTCCATGTGAATTTTAAAAACATCAAAACAGAGTAAATTATTACAAGAAAATATAAAGGTACCACTTTTATACTTCCAGCAGTACAACAAACTAGGTACTTTGAAGTACTCTCCACTACAGTAAACAAACATGTTGCTACTACAATACCATCTGCAATACCAAAAAGTAAGGGAAGTCAGTAAGTATTGGTGACAAAGTAAGTAAGGAACTAAGTACAAGGAACTAAGTGTGAATGGTCCCAGTAAGCCAATGATCAAGAAGACCTTTCATGGACCAAATAAATGCCTGTTCTAGAGCTAGAACATACAGACTAAGCCCAGGACCATCTGCTAGACTGAGGCATCGAACCCCAGACTTGGCATTAGCTAGGGTCCCTTTAGCTAGAGCTAAGGTCATCTTAGGTGAGACGCACCCACCTTGACTCCTGGAATAAGCAAACTACAAATTATCTATGGGGAACAGCAATCCCAATTGAGGCCCTCAAAGTTCCCACAGATTAACTTCCATCAGGTATAAGTTCACAATCAGAAACCATTTCACTCAGAAGAAAACAAACACACCATGAGTGAGAACCAGCAGAAAGAATGACTGCAGATTTAGTTACCCGGGGATTTCATATACTGGACTTAGATACGGAATACAAAATAACTATCTGTCAAAGCTTAAAAAAATGAAAGATGGAATCCAAAAAAATCAATAAAGAACAAGAGATTTAATTCCCAAGAAGTTTCAAAAAGAACTCAACAGAACTTTTAGATATAAAAATTGAATAGAATTCCACTTCTGGCCGTGACAAAGTAACTATTATCAGACCAGCCCTCCTGCTATAAACAACTTAAAAAATGAAACAAAATATGGAAGGACTGTGTTTAGACATTGTATCACAGCCATCAGAGGACTGTGGCCCCTGAAAAGGGGTAAGCCAGTGAAACGAGCCCTACAACCACCCCAGCCTTCTTCCCAGAGGCAGTTTCTAGACCGCAGAGCAGAAGAGGGGACACGAGCAGAGCACAGTGACTTAATTGTGCTTGGGAGAAACAAAACCAAGTCCAGGAAAGGGAAGGGGACTGAAATATACAGGAAGAAGTGTGAGAGAGAAGCCAGCATGCGGAGCAAAGGCTCCAGAAATGTGCATAGGGGATTTGTACATGTTTCCTATTGCTGCTGTGTCAAGTCACCACAAACTCAATAACAACATAAGTTTATTATATCATAGTTCCGGAGGTCAGAAGTCCAACCTCCATGGACTAAAGTAAAAGTCTCAGCAGGACTGGTTCCTTCTGGAGGCTTTGGGGGTTCATCTATTCCTTGCCTCTTCAGCTTCTAGCAGCTTCTGGCATTCCTTGGCTCATGACTGCATCACTAAAACCTCTATTCCTGTCACCACATTGCTTTCTCCAGCTTTGACCTTCTTGCCTCTTCTCACAAGGAGCTTGTGATTACATTGAGCACATCCAGATGATCTAAGATCATCTCCCCATTTTAAGATTCTTTTTTTTTGGGGGGACAGAGTCTTGCTCTGTCACCCAGGCTGGAGTGCAATGGCATGATCTCGGCTCACTGCAACCTCTGCTTCCCGGGTTCAAGTGATTCTCCTACCTCAGCCTCCCTAGTAGCTCGGATTACAGGCACATGCCACCATGCCTGGCTAATTTTTGTATTTTTAGTAGAGACGGGGTTTCACCATGTTGGCCAGGCTGACCTTGAACTCCTGACCTCAAGTGATCTGCCCACCTCAGCCTCCCAAAGTGCTGGGATTACAGGCCTGAGCCACCGCACCCGGCCATTTTAAGATTCTTAATAACTTCTGCAAAGTTGCTTTTGCTATGTAAAGTAATATATTCAAAAGTTCTGGGGATTAAGATGTGAATATCTTTCAGGAACCATTATTCTGTCCTCTGCAGGGTTCCTTGAGTCTTTGTCTGAATACTAAGCTCCACAGCACAAGGTAAGACTCAAGGAATCAAAGAAAAGTGCAATTTATGGCAAACTATAAGCTTATAAAGTGAACCAAGCTCTCACAGGACTTTAGAGACAATCTAGTTCCCATTAGCCAGAGTGAAGAAACCTTGTTGAATACCTAGGCAATTTAGCAGAAACCCCAGAAAGGCAACACCTGAGGAATATGATGAAGCAAGCCCTAAACGAACCTTGAAAGGCTGAAGCTGCATAACAGAACAATACCTGACTCTTTTTTTTTTTTTTTTTGAGACGGAGTCTTGCTCTGTCACACAGGCTGGAGTGCAGTGGCACGATCTCGGCTCACAGCAAGCTCTGCCTCCTGAGTTCACACCATTCTCCTGCCTCAGCCTCCCAAATAGCTGGGACTACAGGTGCCCACCACCATGCCTGACTAATTTTTTGCATTTTTAGTAGAGACGGTTTCACCATGTTAGCCAGGATGGTCTCGATCTCCTGACCTCGTGATCCACCTGCCTTGGCCTCCCAAAGTGTTGGGATTACAGGCGTGAGCCACCATGCCTGGACAATACCTGATATTCTTTAAAGAAGACCAAAAAATCCTACTCAACAAGATAGCATCCATAATGTCTAGTGTCCAGTTAAAAATTACTAGACATGACAGAGCAAAAAAAAAAAAGTGACCCATAACTTGGAGAAAAAAATACTCAGCAAAACAGCCTCAGAAATGATAAAGATAATGGGATTTGTATATAAGGACTTTAAAATAGTTAAAAGTATATATACTTTTTACTTATTTATTAAATAATAAATAGTTATGTTTGTATCCATAATAGAATGACTTATCCTCCCACTATAAACAACCAGAAAAACAGGACAAATATATGAGACAATTGTTTTAAGACATTTAATAGCAGGCAAATCAGGGCTGTAATCATGGAGGAAAAGAAAATAAATTAGATAAGTTTATGATAAGCTTTCTGCCTGAAGGCAACTGGGAGCCCAGGAACAAGGGACCCAAATAGCCCCCAGTGGACTCTCTGAATTGAGGAGACAGAAATCAGGATATAGGGAGGCTGAGACAGCTACAAGTTACTGGACAGAGTTCTAGAGAGGTGGGACTAGTGCAGAAAAAATATTTCAAGTAATCTGCATATGGGCTGTGCGAGGTGGTTCACATCTGTAATCCCATCACTTTGAGAGGCTGAGGCAGGCGGATCACTTGACAAGGTCAAGAGTTTGAGACCAGCCTGTCCAACATGGTGAAACCCCATCTTTTCTAAAAATACAAAAATTAGCCAGGCATGGTGGCAGGCGCCTGTAATCCCAGTCACTTGGGAGGCTGAGACAGGATAATCTCTTGAACCCAGGAGGCAGAGGTCGCAGTGAGCCAAGATTGTGCCACTGCACTCCAGCCTGGGTGACAGAGCGAGACTCTGTCTCAAAAAAAAAAAAAAAAAAAAAAAAAAATCTGCATATGGATGTCCTTGAGTCATTGAAGAGTACTGGCTGGAGGCAAGGGAAACAGGGTGGAACTCCATGAGGACAGGCAGGCACTGGAGAGCTGAACAAGTCTCAGACCTCCCAAAGCAGGAAGATATTTGAGTTCTAATCACCCTAAGTAGAAAAGTGCTCAGTGATCAGTCTTTCAGTAGAGAGCACAGAAGAGTTGCACTTTGGCAGTAGTGCTGATCTATCCCCTTATTGAAAGCATTTGAGTACCATTCCAACAATGCTTAAAAACAGGCTGAAAGATGAAACTGATTTACCAACAACTTAACTCCTTACCACACTTGCAACAATTTAGAGGAAGACAAACGACAAAATTCAGACAGTTCACAACATAATATTCCCAATATTAGGCATCTAATCAAAATTTACCAGATTAAAACAGACATTATAACCATATCGAAGTATTTATAGGAAAACATAATGAGGGGAGAGTGGAAGATACTAAAAAAAGGGGCAAATGAAATGCCTGGAGATTTTATTAAAACAATATTTGTTTCATCTGTCATAGTTGCAAAAAAAATCTGAAATAAAAATTCTACTGAACGTGATTAATAGCAGATTAGACATTGCAAAAAAAGGATGAGAAAGCTTAAAGACATAGCAACAAAGTCTTTTCAAATGAATCATACAGAGGAAAGTCCTACACAGAACCTCGATGGCCTGCAGAACAATATCAAACAGCCTAACACAGATATAATGTGAGTATCAGAAGAACAGGGAAGTGGGACAGAAATTTTTGAAAACATAATACTTGAAAAATTTCCAAGTTTGATGAAGACTAAAAATTCACAGATCCATAGAGCTCAATAAACCCAAGGCAGGATAAACACACACAAACACACACACACACACACACACACACCCCTGACACAAAGGCACATCAAAATCAAATTGTAGCAAACCAGTGATAGAAATGAACCTTAAAATCACTCAAAGAAAAGATACATTATGTACCACGTAATAAAGATTAAAATGTACCACATATGAAACAAAAATAACTCAAAATGGATTACAGACCTAAATGTAAATCCTAAAACTATAAAATTTCTATAAGGAAATACAGGAGACAATCTTTTGCTTGGAGTAGACAAAGATTTATTATACAGAACAGAAAAAGCATGAAACAATTTATAAAATTGTTAAATTGGATTTCATCAAAATTTAAAACTTTTGCTCTTCAGAAGACATTAAGAAAAAGAAAAGGCAAATTTGAAGATAATATTTGCAACACACGTGTCAGTCAAGGGATTTGTATATAGAATATATAAAGAACTCTTACTACTGAATTAAAAATGAGACAAGTTACCCAATTTAAAATAGGAAAAAGATTTGAACGGATATTTTACACAAGAATATATTATAATGGTAATAAACACATGCAAAGATGCTCAACATCATTAGTCCTTACACAGCCATAATTGGCCAAAACTAAAAAGATTCACCATCCCAAGCATAGGCAAGGGTGTGGAACAACTGGAACTCTCTTTTTTGTTTGTTTTTGAGATGGAGTCACGTTCTTGTTGCCTAGGCTGGAGTGCAATGGTGCAGTCTCGGCTCACTGCAACCTCCGCCTCCCAGGTTCAAGCGATTCTCCTGCCTCAGCTTCCCAATTAGCTGGGATTACAGGTGCCCACCACCACACCTGGCTAATTTTTTTGTATTTTTAGTAGAGACAGGGTTTCACCATGTTGGCCAGGCTGGTCTCAAACTCTTGACTTCAGGTGATCTGCCCCGCTTGGCCTCCCAAAGTGCTGGGAATATTTGCAAACTTTTACCTTGAAAACACTGAGAATATAAACACTAACCAGGCTGGGATGAAGGCTCCTTCTTGAAATTGTGTACTGGAGGCTTGTTTGCAAGAATTTCCCTTAAGCGATTCTGACAAAAGTTTATTGTTATCTTCCATGTTCTACCACCCATCACCTTGAGGCTATGCTTCCTATGGTTTTCAATAACTTACTATAATTTCCATTTATTGGCTACCTATTTGTCATAAGAAAATATATTTGTTAGAATAAGTCTATTGTAAGAAATTGAGGCCGGGCGCGGTGGCTCATGCCTGTAATCCCAGCACTTTGGGAGGCCGAGGCGGGTGGATCACCTGAGGTCAGGAATTCAAGACCAGCCTGGCCAACATGGTGAAACGCCATCTCTACTAAAAATACAAAAATTAGCCAGGCGTAGTGGCAGGTGCCTGTAATCCCAGCTATTCAGGAGGCTGGGGCAGGGAGAATTGTTTGAACCCGGGAGGTGGAGGTTGCAGTGAGCCGATGTCGCACCACTGCACTCCAGCGTAGGTGACAGAGTGGGACTCCACCTCAAAGAGAAAAAAAAAAAAGAAATTGAATGTACTCATCAAAAATCATGTAGCTCACTATCTGTCACCTGACTTTTTATTCTGGAACTTCACTGGAAGGGAAGGGCCATGGCTTCATGTATTAGAGAACCTGAAGAGCATGTGTCTTAGTTTTCCCCGTGCAAGTCTGTCTGTAATAAACCTGAGGCTCTAAAAGATTTGTTTCCAGAAAACAATGAGAGTTGAAATTTTCTCTGTCAGGGACTGAGGAGAAAGTCTGTTGCAATGAATGTACTCAACAAGGAACCAGGAATGAGGTTGTGGCCCCCAAGGAAAAGAGGGTGTGACCCCGAAGAGAGGTGCATGGCCTGTAAAAAGGGTGTGGGCTCCAAGAAGAAGGAGGTGCCTCTGCGAATTTGTCTTCCAGGACCCTAAACATGCTCTTACTTAAAACCTTTCCATGGCTGTTTCCCAAAGGTCAAGTCTAATCACCTGACATCATGAAACAAACTCTTCCCCGCTTTGCCACAAGACCTCTCGTAGGCCCTGCGCCCCACCGCATCACTCCCCAGGCTGGATTACTGTTTCGTTTCTGGTGTGGAGATCCTACCACACTCTCTTGCCTCTTTGCAGATTCTCCTAGATTCCAGTGTTAAACTCTGCCCCCACCTCTCTACTATTCATTTCCAATTCCTCCTTCAAGAATCAGACCAGACAGGCACAGTGGCTCATGCCTACAGTGCCAGCACTTTGGGATGCCAAGACAGGAGGATCGCTTGAGCCCAGGAGTTTGAGACCAGCCTGGGGAGACCCCATCTCTACAAAAATTTAATTTAAAAAAATTAGCCAGGTATGATGGCATGTGCCTGTGGTTCTAGCTACTTGGGAGGCTGAGGTGAGAGGATCGCCTGAGCCTGGGAGGTTAAGGCTGCAGTGAGCCATGGTCATGCCTGTACCCCAGCCTGGGCAACAGAGCAAGACCTTGTCTCAAACAAACAAACAAACAAAATAATAAGACCAACATTCCTGCAATCCCAGCACTTTGGAAGGCCAAGGCAGGAGGATTGCTTGAGCCCAGGAGTTCCAGGCTGCCGTGAACTATGATTGGGCCACAACACTCCAGCCTGGGTGACTAAGTGAGACTGTTTCTTTTTAGAAAAAAAAAAAAGCAGACCAAGCATCACCAGTATGTCTTCTGTGGAATTAAATAGAATCAGAGGCAAGAAGCATCTTTACTGTATTATAAAGGGAACACTTTTGGTTTGTGTGTACTCTTAGTTTCTGTTTTAAAATACCCACAGATTATCATATTAAGAAATAAAACTTCCAAGTTTATTTTCCCAAAATCTTAATGAAATACAGAAGTTAGAGTTCATTGAATGCCTTGTTGTACTCATTTTGGTAATAATGAAATTTTTAGTCTTTTTCCACTTAATGTTATTAATTGGGAGCTTCCCAGCTGGTGAACTGCAGAGGGGTTAAGGTATGGATGCATGAGGCTGAAGTTCTGATGCCGAGTATCTCCAGCCAGGAGCAGCTTCTTCAGTTCAACCAGCTGACTTTCCTTCAGTATTTTCTAAGTGAGCCATTACATGAAAATCTTGAGTCAAAAATTCTTGGGACTCACTGTCTTAATGGTTTGCTTTGTAGTGTGTCTGGCTTCAGGACACAAGTTAGATCCTATATAGTTAGAAAGAGAATTTTTTTATTTGTATTTATTTATGTATGTATTTATTTATTTGAGACAGAGTCTCACTCTGTCACCCAGGCTGGAGTGCAGTGGTGTGATCTTGGCTTACTGCAAGCTCCGCCTCCCGGGTTCATGCCATTCTCCTGCCTCAGCCTCCCGAGTAGCTGAGACTACAGGTGCCTGCCACCATGCCCAGCTAACTTTTGGTATTTTTAGTAGAGACGGGGTTCCACCATGTTAGCCAAGATGGTCTCAATCTCCTGATCTCGTGATCCACCCGCCTTGGCCTCCCAAAGTGCTGGGATTACAGGCGTGAGCCACCGCACCCAGCCAATTTTTTTTTAATTTTTAAAAACTTTTGTATTCTTTACCACATCAAGCATGTGAACCCAGATAAATGTTTCTGATGCTCTATATTCTTTTGCCAATATTTTATCTAAAATAATTCAGTTCTAGTTCTTTTCTATCATTAGTCTAAAATATCTTTTTGTTATTGTTAAACTGAATTTGGGTTCAAAATCATATTTCCAGCCCAGGCAACATAGTGAGACCTGTCTCTACAAAAAAAAATATTAGCTGGGCATGGTGGCATGAGCCTGTAGTCCCAGCTACTCAGGAGGCTGAGGCTGAGGTGGGAGGATCACTTGAGCCCAGGAGGTTGAGGCTGTAGTGAGCTAAGGTGATGGCACCACTGCACTCCAGCCTGGACAACAGAGTGACACCCTGTCTCAAAAAAAATCACATATGATTCATAAAAGGTGTGGAATAATATGTATTATCTCCCTATTCGATCCTTGAAATGGTTTATATAATTGTGGCTGTTATTTGCCCTATAGATCTGAAGAAGGAGGAAGACAGGGAGGAAGGAATATATAGGAAAGGAGGGAGGGAGGAGGGAGGAATAAGGCCCCAGGTGCTGCCTCTAGAGTAAAATGTGTTCACTGGGTGCAGAGACCATGAAAAGGTGTCCCTTTAGGGAGGGTGGGACATGAGAAAAGTGTGGGGCTTGGGAGGGTAGGACTGAAACCACCTGGGGGTAGAACTGTGGCTTGGGTGGAGGGCGACTGAAATAACCAAAGGCTGGTGACACTCAGATAGCCACACTGTTTTCCACCGGGCTGGGCCGCAGGTATTTATAGGGCATGTCCCGTGTAGCATTCCAGATCTCAGTTCCTCATCCAGGGCAGCCAGCTCCTCCCTGAACTTCTTCAGCACAGCCTTAGGCTGAGGGCCCGAAAAATACTCCTTCTTATGCTGGCTCACAGCCACCTGGGATGGAGAGGAAAAAACAGCTTAGAGCCTTATGACCCCCAGTTTGGGGTGCCACATGTCCCCACAGCTGCCTCCTTCCTTAGGGCCCTGGGCACTTTGCTGTCACCATAATGGGCTGGTGTCTGCTCAGCTGCCAACTGATGGACATCTGGAGAGGACATCTGGAAAGTTGGGCAGTGTTGCATCCTTGGTGGTTGGCAGCCACATCGTGCAGGGTGCATTAGAGACCCAAATGTACCAATCCAGCTAAGGAAAGTCAGGAATCTACAGTCAATGTCTGCTAAGCATGAAAACCCTGTGACCCACCTGCATACAGACTCCTCCGTCACCCAGGCCCCAAATTCCCAGCTGCCCATTTCTGGTAACTACCTGGTCCAGGTGGACGAAGGAGTGTCGGCCAGTGCAGGCAAAGATACATGTGGTGACAAAATGGCAAACCTGGTCCTGAGACTGTAAAGAGACAGGAAACCCTTCAAGGGGTGAGGAGAGTTAGAAGCTGTGAGGTCAGGAATAGAGCAGAGCTCAGAGGCCAAGGCCAAGAGAGGAGAACAAGAGGGGTGAGAAAGAGCAGAAGGAATGCTCAGTAACTCTTGTGGGAATTACCATGACAGCAGGCTTGGGTGGGGGAGTGGGGAGCTGACTGGGAGGGTCCCACTCAGTGGGGCACTGGTGCTGACTCATACTGGCTCACAAGAGTCAGTCAATGATGTTAAGGTTTTTAGTGAGCTGGCCAACATCACCTTGGTAGCCACAGTAGGAATATTTGTGCCATGGAAATGTGCAAATGTTACAAATTGGGACCTTTTTTTTTTCCTGAGAGTCAGTTATTAAACATTTATGAGCAACCACTGGTTCCGCTGCATCTGGCATCTAAGGGGTTCTCAATGCATAGGATGGGGACCTGTCTCCAGCTGGGAGGGAATAGAATCTGAGAAGGCCTTTGGAGTTTTCATAGGTATTGGAAATGCTTCTGGAAGATTTCATAGAAGCACAGAGGATTCTGGGGAGATCTCTTGCAGTTTTGTGTCTGAGATTTCAGGGCAGGAGCTCCTCTCACCTCGGTCCTGGGCAGCCGGATTTCAATGATCTCTCGACACCAGGTCTGCAGCTCTGGGTCACTGTTCACAGCCACGTCTGTCTTACAGTGGAGACTTATGATTCCTTCCACATACCGGCCAGCCAATGGGGCAGGGCCAGAGTGTTGAAGCCAGCTCTGCCCCTGTTCACATGGCCATGTCAGGGCCCCAGGCCCACAACCAGACACAGACCTCGGGCTCTCCTAGATTTCTTCTCCACCCCCACTGGCCTTCCCGCTTGCCTCACCGAGAGATGATTTCTTGGAGCTGCAGTGCATCTTGGCAAAGAAGGAAGACTTGACTCCCAGGAGGCCCTGGACAGCCAAGTCATCAGGGGGACAGAAGGAGCTATAGGTTAGAAAGGCTCCAGCTCGCTTGAGCAGCTCCACATGGCTTCCCCACCAGTGCTCACCACCTGAGAAGCAAGGATGGGCAGGGTCAGGCGAATTGACCAGCCCTGAGTCCAGAGTCAGAAAGAAGAGTGACCCAGAATCTCCCTTTCTCTCCCCATACCTGGTTGAAAACTTCCTGTTGGAGACCAGCCCAGTTCTGGCCCAGATGTTAATTTCCATGGTGTATTGCAGGTGGGGAATTATAAGCTAGAGGCAAAAAAGCAGGGAAGGGCAAAGTCAGAAGACAGCTGCACAGGTCCCTGCAGGAAATAGGGGCTGACAAGCAGGAAAGATACCAGGTCTTCAGAAAAATCACAGACTTGAAGTTCAGTGACCTCTCAACAGTGAGTTTTCAGAAGTACCATTTGACCCAGCAATCCCACTACTGGATATATACCCAAATGAATAAAAATTGTTCTACCATAAAGACACATGCATGTGTATGTTCATCACAGCACTATTCACAATAGCAAAGACATGGAATCAAATCTAAATGCCTATCTACAATAGACTGGGTAAAGAAAATGTGGTGCGTATACACCATGGAACACTATGCAGCCATAGAAAAGAACAAGCAATATGGATGGAGGTGGAGGCCATCATCCTAAATGGATTAACACAGGAACAGAAAGCCAAATATGGCATGTTCTCACTTATAAGTGGGAGCTAAACATTGAATACACATGGACATAAAGAAGGGAACAACAGACACTAGCATCTATCTGAAGGTGGAGGGTGGGAGGAGGGAAGGATCCCAAAACTACCTATCGGGTACCATGCTTATTACCTGCGTAACAAAATAATCTGTACACCAAACTCCTGTGACACATAATTTACTGATATAACAAACTGCACATGTACCCCAAACCTAAAAGTTAAAAATAACTACATAAATATAAATAAAAATAAACAACCGAGTTTTCAGTTGATTTGCACTGACTAACGTGTTCCACAAACCACTGACTTAGTGCTTTATGATAATTGAAAGAAATCATTCTCCTTTGCTTTTCATATCTTTTTCCACAGGTCTAGACCAAAGTTTCTCAACTTTTTTTTCATTATCATTCTGTAAGTAGTCTTTTTCTTTTTTTTTAGATGGAGTCTCGCTCTTGTTGCCCAGGCTGGAGTGCAAAGGTGCGATCTCAGCTCACTGCAACTTCCACCTCCTGGTTTCAAGTGATTCTCCTGCCTCAGCCTCCTGAGTAGCTGGGATTACAGGTGCACACCACCAAGCCCAGCTAATTTTTGTATTTTTAATAGAGACAGGGTTTCACCATGTTGGTCATACTGGTCTCGAACTCCTGACCTCAGGTGATCTGCCCGCCCAAGCCTCCCAAAGTGCTGGGATTATAGATGTGAGCCACCACACCTGGCCTAAGTAACCTTTTGAGACATTTTTTCCTAATCTGACCCCACCTCATGAAATTTTAATGCTACATATATACTGTATATTCACTTATGTATTGCATCATATCTGTGATTTATACATAAAAATAATAAGATTTTTCACACATATTTTCCAACCATCTTCATCCCTTGGGGGACACTGTTGCCCCATTGAGAATGGATGGTCAACCACTGCCTCCCTCCAAAGCCTCCCCTTCATCCGTTATCCTCACCTTCTTCAGCCGCTGGTCTCCAACACGGGAGTTTTCGACGAGGTATGGGGAGAGAAAGGGAGATTCTGGGTCACTCTTCTTTCTGACTGTGGAGGCAGGGCAGGTTGATTTGCCTGACCTTACCCATCCTTCAAAGAACCGAAAGAAGCCGAGTTCATTCCCACCTCGATCCTGCACAAGCTGTTGCCTCTGCCTGGAACACTGTGCCCCTTTGATCATTTCAAGGTTAGCTTCTGACAGTCGCATTCTCGATGTCATCTCCTTCAAGGGAGCCTTTTCTGACCACCCAATCTAAACTTGCCATCACGTCACTCTGCTTTGATTCTCTGCATCGTACCTACCACAGCTGATATGTTACAATACAGTCTGTGTTGTCTGTTTGCCCTTGCTGGAAATGAAAGTCTCAAAAGATCAGGACCTTGACTATCTTGCTTACTGCTAGCGTCTAGAATGGTTCTTGTCACACAGGAGGCTCCCAATACATATTTTTAATAAGTAAATACTTCGCTCTAATGGTCTGTAATAAACCAGGTGACTGTTGTTTTCTGAGCCCCTCTAACTGGCCAGTATCACTATTTTAGAACTGATAAATGACTGGCTGGAAAAAAGTCTTTGTATATTATTTGCATAGTTTCTTCTTGGATGGAATCCTTGGTCATTTGCATGTACTGTTTATGTACTGTACCAATATCTGTGCTTTGCACATAAAAAGAGTAAGATTTTTTTCCCTACTTTCCCCACGAATGATTTTACCCCTCCCCCCAAGAAAGGTGCTATGCACGGCCAGCCATGCTTGCACTCTTTTGCTCTCACATCTTCTATTCCTTGATTCTCTCCATACTCTGAAACTCCACAGAGAGGGAGCCTCCAGAGGTGGGAATGTGGCCTGGGGCAGAGATAGAGGCCTGCAGGAGGGAAGGGAATAAGGTGTTACCTTGAAGACAGGATGTATCAAAAGCACCTCATGGTGGCCACAAAAGTGGCCTCAGCCATCAAGTGTCCCCTCAGAGGATGAGGCTGCAGCTCACGGAGCTGGAAGTCAGAGCTATGGACCCAGCATTTGGCCAGAAGCCAGACCATTGCAGGATCCATGGGCAAGAAAAGCGGAAGTGG
The DNA here is from genome assembly GCF_029289425.2 of Pan paniscus. NCBI lineage: Eukaryota > Metazoa > Chordata > Mammalia > Primates > Hominidae > Pan > Pan paniscus. The sequence continues at coordinate 46,507,545 of NC_073260.2, forward strand.
CTGGGATCCTACGTTGGAGCTGGAGCAGGAACAAGGTGTAGGGAGAGAAGGGGTGAGTGCCAGGTGCTCAGCAACTCCCCTCCCTTGCATGTTTAACCTCTCCCTTCGTCCTCCAAATGTGTTTCACTTGCTCCATGTCACTGCTGCCACTCCCTACAGCTACCCCTCCCTTTCCTATCCACTTGGTGCATTAGCACCCTGCAAGCTGCTCTGCCTCCAACATTCTGTAGAAACTGCTCTTCTAGTGCCTTCTCCAGCCTCCACTTCCCCTTTCAGTCCCTGCAGTGTGGACAAGATTCAAACTGCCTGCTTCCTTCATCCCACACTCCTTTTTCAAAATCTCATCTTTCAGCCCCACCTTTACCCAAATGACTAAATCTCTAGTTCTCAGTTGCCTGCCAGACAATTTAAATGTCTTCCGGTAATCTCAATATTGGCCAGGCGGAAGCCTATGTGAGCACCCTGTCCTCTTTATTCGTGCTATTTCTGCAGGCACCTGGCCTGGCTTCCCTTTCCTTCCTCCTTGATCTCCTTCTAACCTCACATCCACCTGTCCTCTTCATCCCGATGGTCACTACCCACATCTGAGCCCACCTCCTCCTGGGGCAAGTGCTGGAGCATGTCACCCTAATCCTTGTTTCTAGCATCTCCCCTCTCCAACCCATCCTAAACACAACCGCCTATACAGCATGCCCACAGCATATTTCTGTCTTTTTTTTTTTTTTTTTTTTCTGAGATGTAGTTTTTGTTCTGTTGCCCAGGCTGGAGTGCAGTAGCACAATCTTGGCTCACTGCAACCTCCGCCTCCCAGGTTCTCCTGCCTCAGCCTTCCGAGTAGCTGGGACTACAGGCATGTGCCACCACGCCTGGCTAATTTTGTATTTTTGGTAGAGACGGGGTTTCACCATGTTGACCAGGCTGGACTTGAACTCCTGACCTCAGGTGATCCATCCGCCTCGGCCTCCCAAAGTCCACAGCACATTTCATCACAGCCTTCTCCAGCTTCCCACATCACACTCCTTAGCCTGGCGTAGTCTGGCCCCCAGTCCAACTGTCCCCTAGGAATCTCCTGACTCCTCTGCCTCAGCCTCTCTGCCCAGACCGTCTTGCCCCTGAGGACAGGTCCTTTCCGTCCCTCCTGCTTGTCTGAGCCCTGGCCCTCCTTCAAGGCTCATGATACCCCACCTCCCCTGATCCCTCCTGGGCTGTCCTGTCCTCAGGGACTTCCTCAGTACCAGAGCTTCTTCAGACTGGCCCAGTCTGTCTCTCCAGCTATACTTCAAGGTGTTCGAATCACAGACATTGCCCATTTCCTCCTTTAAGATGCAGATAGTGGGTGCCCAGTGAATTTCGATAAGGGCTGAGCTGAGAAGGCTGGATACTGGGAGCAGAAATCTCAAGTCCTCTCACCTGGATGACCATGGGCAAGAGTTTCCCAACAGACTGCAGCTTCAGCATGACTAGAGGGGCAGCCAGATGCTGCTGGCTACACAGAATGATGTTGGCCTTGATCCCATCTAGCAAGGAGAAGTCAGCTTCAAACAGTGTGCTCCCCTGGATGGGAGAAGAGGTGAAGGGCTGCTATCAGCATAAGGCATCTTCTTTCTTACTCTGATTCTTCCAGGGGAGAAGAGAGAGAAGGGAACTAACTTGTCTCCATCACCGACTTTGTACCAAGTAGGGAATCATGTGGTTATTGATATATATATATATATATATCTTACTCTATATACTGAGAGAGATATATATATATCTTACTCTATTGCCCAGGCTGGAGTGCAGCAGCAGGATCACCATGGCTCACTGCAGCCTTGACTTCCTTGGGCCCAGATGATCTTCGCACCTCAGCCTAGCTGGGACTATAGGTGTATGCCACCACACCAAAACTTACAGACACTAATTTTTGTATTTTTTATGGAAATAGGGTTCCACCGTGTTGACCAGGCTGGTCTTGAACTCCTGGCCTCAGGCGATCATCTCGCCTCAGCCTCCCAAAGTGCTGGGATTACAGGCATGAGCCACTGTGCCTGGGCTTATAATTCTTATACATAGTTGAATGAGCCTCAATTTCACAGAGGAGGAAACAGATAATCGGAGAGGTTGGGTATTTTGCCTGAGGTCACAGAGCTTACAAATAGCAGAACCAGGGTTCACATCCAAGCCTATCTGCCCTGTAATCCCATGCACTTCCTCTCTGTTGTTCTATATTGACTCCTGATTAACAGCCACAGCACTCTGACCTTGATTCCCTTACTCTGCACACTCCCTGAATCCCTAGCATCAAGGCCCAGTCACGTTTCTTCATTTGACCCTGTCCTATCAACCATTCCACCTTGCACACCCTCTCTCCACAGCATGTGGGGAGGAGGCTGTGCAGCTGAGCTTCTCCAGGATCCCCCAGGACTTCTGCAGAATCCCTCCTTGTTGACTGGCAGCAAGCCAGGCCCACAGTGGGTCCCGCAGCAGTACCGGTGACGCTAGCCCAACTCATTTCACTGTTGGGCCTCCCTGGGGTTCTGATGTCCATACCTCCAGCTCCTTCTCCAGCTGGGCCTGCAGTTCCTCCGTCCCTGGAGGGAACACGAGGTGGGTAGGAAGGTGAATGGAGAGCCTCAGCCCCATGGGGTTGGCACCATTAAGAAACTGGTACCCAAATAAGGCATCCTGCTTTCTGAAGTCCCACACATTATCTGGGGAAGGCAGTTGTTGAGCAAGTTGTGGGATCTGAGTTCTTGGTCCTTCCAACCCCCACCAACCATGCCCACTTGACTCTAGCCCACCAGAGGGACCCAAGTCTCTGGTCTCCCCACCCTGGTTCTTTCAATTCCCCTGGATTGGGTGGGAGCTGGAGTAAGAGTCCTGGGAGGAGTATTGGGGTAGGGGGTCTGATCAGCAACTCGCCCTGGCCACACTAGAAAATCCGGTTGAAGTCATCCAGATTGTTCCAACAAGTCAGAACATTTACAGTCTTTGATAGCGAGGTCGGCCAGGCTTCAAGGAAGGTTGGGGCAAAGGGTTTGAGCATATTTTGAGACTCCAACATTACAACCACAGGCACCTATCTTGGGCTGATCCAGCACAGTGCAGCCTATAAGCCCCTTGGCTTCCACTAGACCAGAGCACCTCCCTCCCACTCAGCCTCCCCTTGCTGTCACCCATTGGCCAGCGAAGCCTCAAAGTCAACTCTCTTGTCTTCCAGAAATCGCTCATGCACAGGAGATCACATAGTTTGGCCCCAGCCACATTCAGAATTAACCCATCCTTCCAGTTTCCCCACCAGTGGGGAAGAATGAAATCAGACACGGGTGCTGGAAGCAGCAGCTCACATGGGGTCTGGGGAGTAGGGGTCACCGGTACAGCTTCCTTCTCTCTTCCAGCTCCTCTTCCCTGTGTTTCTTTCTTTCTTTTCTTTTCTTTTCTTTTTTTTTTTTTTTTTTTGAGATGGAGTCTTGCTCAGTCGCCCAGGCTAGGGTGCAGTGGCACGATCTCGGCTCACTGCAAGCTCTGCCTCCCGGGTTCACACCATTCTCCTGCCTCAGCCTCCCGAGTAGCTGGGACTACAGGTGCCCGCCACCGCACCCGGCTAATTTTTTTGTATTTTTAGTAGAGACGGGGTTTCACTGTGTTAGCCAAGATGGTCTCGATCTCCTGACCTCGTGATCCGCCCGTCTGGGCCTCCCAAAGTGCTGGGATTACATTTGTGAGCCACCGCGCCCGGCCTTCCCTGTGTTTCTTGAACAGGCCTTGAGAGTCCTCGGCCACAGTGCAGCCTAGAGTAGAGTGCAGTAGAGAGGAGGGATTGGGCAATGGCTTTTTCTGAGAGCCTCTTCTCATCCCTGCCAAGAGAGCTTCATCACCCTGTCCTTCTGTGTGGCCCCTGCCCCTTCGGCACCACGCCCCACCCCCAGCCTCCACGCCACTCTGCCAGCTCCCGCAACCGCCCCTTCAACAACCTCCAAAGGCCCCTGCGCTCCAGGTTCCAGCACCCCCATCCTCCACATCCGCATGCACCCCAGCTTCTCTTGCACTCCAGACGCCTCTTCACACTTTCACACTTTCAGCCCCGCTCTCACCAGTGCCTTCCGGTACGCTCAGGACGCCGCCGCCCTCCACCCAGAGATAACAAGGGAACTTCACTTCCTCACCGGATCCGGGGCCCTGCACGGAGATCCAGTTGCAGAATCAGGAGGCGTCCAGAAGGAGTTGCCGTTTGCGCAGTTTCACAAACAGCAGCGGCCCCAGGTGCTCCGGTACTTGAACCTTGAATTCTATTTCCCGCGGGAGACAGAGGAGGCTCAGCCACCGTGGGGCCACAGCTACACCTAGTTGTTGGAGCTGGCACAGAGTGAGGCCCCGGTGGACACCCAGACGCAGTAGAGAACAATCTTGCTCAAAGACGTTTCGCTCCTTCTTGGGGGGAAGAAGGGTGGACGAGCTAACTCGCTGAGCCTGAGACCCTGCCCTCTCAGAATTCTCTTGGGGTCAGAAAGTGGGTGGCAGGTCTCCAACCAACTCCGCCTGGCTACCCGCTGGGGCTCCCAGGAGCTACCCGCTGGAGCTCCAAGGAGCAGAACTCAGCCCCATGCCAAAAAGGAGTCCTGGCGGGAGCAGGGAGTGGAAACCATTACTTTGACTGGTGGGAGAAGCAGAAAAGGATTTGGACAGGACAGAAAACACGCAGGAAGAAGGAATCAACCCCTCGTACAGGAGGCAGGTGAGGTGGGGGCAGGAGTTATGCACCAGTGTAAGATGGAGTTTCAGGCAAGCCTGGATGGCTAGGAAATCCCCCTCCATCTAAACGTGCGCGTGTGCGCGCGCGTCTCACAAGTTGGGCTACAGGAGGGGGTGAAGTGGGCGAGGAGACCCAGTCTTCAGTGACATTTGAGGAAGATACATTCAGGCCACTGAATTCATTGGACCAACTTTGCTTACTTGCCTTCCCTGTGCCAGGCTCTGGGATTCATTCCTTTTGAATGTAAACGCCTCTGCCTCCCTGTTGCCTGCGGAATAAAAATCCAAATTTGGGGGCATTCAATGCCCTTGCTAACCCGACCAGACCTCCTTGCCCCTCATCCCACTGCACCAGGGCATCTTCTGCTGCTTCGCTTTGGGCTGGAGCCATGTGTTCCCTGGAACCCACGCGTCTTTCCCTCAAAGAACTTGCTCCTGGGTAAGCCTATTCATCCTTCTAAACCCTGATTCCAGTTTTTCAGCTAAGTCTTCCCTGGTTATTCCACCCCTCTCACCTCACCAGAGCTGATCAGCTTTCCTTTCTACCACTTTTCTCTTTGTGCACACTTCTATTGTTGCACACTTAATCCTGCGCTGTGATCGTTTGTTTGTATGTCTGTATACCCCACTAATGCGAGTTTGTCCTAGGCAGGGACTACACACCCAGCAGGACTCTCACTTTTGTTTCCCCTGGATTTAGCACAGTATCAGGGCTTGTGGGTGTCAATTAGTGTTTGCCAAAACACATTGAGCTGAAAACTTCATGATAAATAAATCCTTCCCTTGGGAGAGACACAGCTAAACAAATAACACTCAGGCAATGTAAACAATAGGGGAATAGTAAAATAAACTCCAAGGCATGGATTGCAGTCAGCCTGGTAAGACAAATAAAGTTTATGAAAATATGTGTCTGATGCACTTTTTCTGGTTTGCATAATTTTTTAGTAGGAAGTACATCACAGGATTCAAAATTCAGAAGATACAACGTGGTATTCACTAGTTTCTCCCTCCTCTTGGCCCCAAGCCACCCAGTTTCTCCACCCCTAGCAATCACTGTTACCAGTCTTCTCTGTGCACTACTATTACTGAGCAAACACTGCCTATTTTTGGTCCTTTTCCTGCACATTTCAGCATATTCCTTACACACTCTTCTGCACCTTGCTTTTTCCATATTGCAACATAAGTCAGGTCATTCCATACCCGCACATAAAGAGCTTCCTTGTTCTTTGTTAAGGCTGCCATCGTTTTGCTGTAGCGTAATAAATTCTACTAATCTGTTGTAAGTGGACACGTAGGTTCTTAGCAATCTTTTGTAACTATGAAAAAATGCTGAAAGAAATAAACCTCTCTGATAAGTGGAGACAGGCTGTTAGCAATCTTTTGTAACTATGGAAAAAAATGCTGAAAGAAATAAACCAGTGTATACAGCATTTCTCATATGAAAGCATATCTGTAGAACAAAATCCTAGAGATGGAATTTCTGGACCAAAAGCATATCTAATTTTGGCAGAAATTGCCCTCCACAGGAAGTTGTACCAATTTATACTTCAGTAGTGGACTGTGTATGAGAATGCCTGTTCTTTCTCACTCTTGCCAATGGTGTGTTAATAACCATTATTACCTTAGCCAATCAAATAGGTGAAAAGTGGTACCCTGGTTTTAATTTTAATTTGCACTGCCCTTATTATAAGTAAGATTGAGCATCTTTTTATATTGTAGGAAATTTGTATTTCCTTCTGTGTGAACTGGCTATTCCATTTATCCATTGGGCTTTGGGCATTTTCTTTTTCTTTTTCTTCTTTTTTTTTGAGACAAGATCTTGCCGTGTCACTGGAGTGCAGGGGTACAATTATAGCTCAAACCCCTGGGTTCAAGTGATCCTCCTCCTTCAGCCTCCCAAGTAGCAAGGACTACAGATGTATATGCCACCATACCTAGCTAATTACAAAATTTTTTTTTAGTAGAGACAGGGTCTTGCTCTGTTGAGCAGGATGGTCTTGAATCCCTAACCTCAAACAATCCTCCTGCCTCAGCCTCCCAAAGCACTGGAATTACAGGTATGGGCCACCACATCCGGCCTTGGTCATCTTCTTATTGATTTGTAGGAACTATTTATATAGTAGGAACATTCGCCCTCTTACAGCTCTATCACTACTAAGAGGTGCCCAATAGCAACAAGGTCCTTTTTATCATCATCAATTCCTTAGAGCCTAGATTTTGGTCTATAATATAATTCTCCACTAAAAAAAAAAAACCTGGGCTCTTGGAGGGTGGCTGATTCTGTGTTTGGGGGCAGGTAAAACACAAGATAAGCCCGGAACATACCGATGTTGCTAAAAAGTAAGGGTGCTGAGGTAGCACCATCTTATAAAAAAAGATAGCTCTTTGAGAGAAACTGCAAGCATCAGAGCCCCAACCATGAAGTAATCTGCTGAGAAGCCCAAGTCTATAGCCTTGGTTGATCTGAGGATTGAGGATATTAGGTGATTTGGGTGGGGGTAGGGTCTGATAAGATTTTAGTAACACAAGGAAACATCAAAAGAAATAGTTTAGCAAATAAGAAAGTATCTTATACCTAGGGAAAAACACAAATAAAAACCAATGAAGTAATAAATTAAATCCATCATGTTGGTGTTTTAAGATAGATATAAGGATAATTATAGTAAGTCCTGTAATCATTGCATTTGTGTTTATTTTGTGTACTTTAAAAAAGTATATTCAGGCTGGGCGCGGTGGCTCGCGCTTGTAATCCCAGCACTTTGGGAGAATAAGGCGGGCGAATCACGAGGTCAGGAGATGGAGACCATCCTGGCTAACACGGTGAAACCCCGTCTCTACTGAAAATACAAAAAATTAGCCAGGCATGGTGGCAGGCACCTGTAGTCCCAACTACTTGGGAGGCTGAGGCAGGAGAATGGCATGAAACCGGAAGGTGGAGCTTGCAGTAAGCCGAGATCGCACCACTGCACTCCAGCCTGGGCGACTGAGCAAGACTCCATCTCAAAAACACAAAAAAAAGTACATTCAAAAGAATCATATTAAATTTGTAATTACAGTTTAAGTGGAAGGGAATTTAATGAAGTTTGTAATCAATCTTTGAATATTAAAAATGTTTCAAAATGTTGTATACAGTATATGTTTAATAAATTGAGCATTAAACAAAACATGAATATTTGTGGGGTGTTCTCTCCATAGACAAAAATATCCTCAAACATTAAAAACTTTTTCAACAGTGAGCATGATCTCTGTCAACAATAAGGATAGGTAAATACTTGAAAAGGTGTACACTCAAGTATTAGCAATGATTATCTCTAGAGAGTGGAGAGGAAGTATGGAAGGGATTTTCATGTTTGATATATTTTGGAATTTTAAAACATTTTTAAAGAAGCATGACTTATTTGGGTAATCTCAAAAACTTTATCTTGAATAAAATACAAGGCTATAAATGCTATTATGAAAACATTCACTATAATCAAGTGTGGTTATATGGGAAGCCCCAACATTCAAGTGCAAGTTTTCTCTTATAAATGAAATTCAGAAAAATCAAAATGTAATGTATAAAATTTATCTTCTATAGAAACGGCACAAACCCAATAATTTTCTTACAGATTAAAAATGTGATTGAAGAGTTGGGAAGACCTCCAAAAGTAATTCACAGTAACTTGTGCTTTGGCACTCCACTGATGGGGGTGAGAGGTGGGAGGTGGGGAGGGGGCTGGCAGATGGGGATGGTTTTGGGATGAAACTGTTCCACCTCAGGGGCCAGGCATGGTGGCTCATGCCTGTAATCCCAGCACTTTGGGAGGCTGAGGCAGGTGGATCATTTGAGGTCAGGAGTTCGAGAGCAGCCTGGCCAACATGGTGAAACTCTGTCTCTACTGAAAATAAAAAAATTAGCTGGGCATGGTGGCACGCGCCTAGTGGCAGCTACTCGGGAGGTTGAGGCAGATGGGGTTATTTCTAAACAGAACTTGTCTCTAATTCGAATGTAACAGAAATGTATATGATAATCAGTATATATATATTTTTGTTCTGTCTATAAAGTAGCCATTCTTTATCTCTTTACTTTCTTAATAAACTTGCTTTCACTTTACTCCATGAACTCACCCTGAATTACTTCTTGTGAGAGATCCAAGAACCCTCTCTTGGGGTCTGGATCAGGACCCCTTTCTGGTAACATCTTCCTGGCAACCATGAAGGGATGATACTGTGGAGACACCTCACCCAAAGGAAATAGACTGCAGCACTGATTGGATGACTTTGGGTAAGTGGTGGGGTAGCTGGGTAAAGGATGGGATTGGGTTACAGGCTTGATTTAGGACAAATTCTCTCCTAAGACAGAGTGAGTAAAAGACCCCTCTTAATAAAAGGCAAGGGCGCTTGGCCAAATTTGGGTTCGAAGCCCAACTTAGGAGGGTTAGAGTCCTTCCTAAGATTTAGGGGGTTAGAGGCCCCTCTCAGTAAAGTCCCTCTTGGTTAAAAATGGATTTGGCATTATGGGATATTAACCACTATTCTTTTTTGATTAATCTGTCTTGTACTCTTTGTTGACTGCTATGGGTGACAGGATTAGGCATGTACAGGATCACTGGACACGGGAACCTTTTTTTTTTATCCCTAAAAGGGGAAACCTGAATGCTGATGGGACTGCTGGGAAGATCCCCTCACTACCGACCAGCAACCGCCTGAGCTTTTGATTCAGGGTCTCTGCAATGGATAGGTCTTTCTCTGACCTCCCTGAGCTCCTCACCTTCCCTTCCCTGCTGTAGGCAATGCTTTTCTCCCTTTCTCTCTCCTTCCTTCCCTCCCTCCCTCCTTCTTGCCTTCCTGCCTTCCTGCCTTTCTCTCTCTCTTTCTCTCTTTCTTTATCTTTCGACAGAGTCTTCCTCTGTCACCCAGGCTGGAGTGCAGTGCTGTGATTTCTGCTCACTGCAACCTCCGCCTCCCAGGTTCAAGCAATTCTCCAGCCTCAACCTCCCAGGTAGCTGGATTACATGTATGTGCCACCACATCCGGCTAATTTTTGTATTTTTAGTAGACTTGGGGTTTCACCATGTTGGCCAGGCTGGTATGAACTCCTGATTTCAAGTGAGCTGCCCGCCTTGGCCTCCCAAAGTGCTGGTATTACAGGTGTGAGCCACTGCGCCTGGCCTCCTTTCCCTTACTTATCCTTTCTGTTACTTAGGGCGATTACCTTGCCCAGAGACCACATATTGGAACTCCTTCAATCCACTTTGAGTGGATCAGAGATGACAGGGTCCAACTGGAGGCAAGTTTGAGCCTTGCCAGGTTGACAATGGGTGCTAAGCAGAGTGGCTAATGCCTATGTTTTGTGGGTTTTGATTAGTGGGAAAAAGGATTCATGAGACTAGTCTGAGGCTGTAGAAAATCTGATGTACTTCGTGCTATGAATTTGTATTTCTGTGTTGTTCTATAAGGGAGAACGGTACCTTAGGATAGAATACAGGCCTAGGATCCCATAAGCCCTCTGTTCAAGATGGCCCAGCAAGCTGGTCAGTAACAAACTTTGCTACAGGTCCCTGAAACAACAACAAAAAAAACTGGATGAAGTTTTCCTCTCATCTTGTTTTATGTCCTTGGGAGCTTGACCTTGTAACCACGTGGTGGTACTTCCTTTTGGTCTTCGCCTTCCAGGGAACAGAAATTTTGGGGTTCATGTCATAGCCCTAAAAATTATCTTGAGCCATTAAAAGCCTTTACAAGCTCAAAATTAGCTGCCCTAGGCTCCTTCTGGGGAGAGCTATGGAGACTGCCCAATGCATTAGCTTAGGAGGTAAGGCTTATTGGTTTCACCTGTGAGGGTACTTTTATTAACATTTAAAAGGCAGAAATATCTGCCATTTGGCCTGGGTAAAGAAGAATAATAAGAGATTTAGAGGGATTTTTTTTTTTAAAGAGCACTATGGTTAAAAGTCAGCTTAATTAAAAGCAGATATTCAAGCTCTAACAGCCTGGGACACCTTGGGAAAAACAGAGGAGGCGCCACAGGCCCCATTTAGGGAAAAACCTCCATTTTCCTTATGGAACTCCGGGAATTGAAAGTGAATAGATCCCTCTCAAAATCTAAGGCTCTTTTCTGTTTTGCATTGCATTATCTGACATTTTTTACTTTCCGGGGTATCAGAAATTACTTTGCATTATGATAGAGCTTTGGCGTATAATAACTAGGTAGGAAATAGAGTTTTGGAGCTAGATAATGGCAGTTATGGGGAGATACTCAGCTCTTTGCATGTTTGGATCACAGGGGCATGCTCTTGGCCATTTAGGAAGTATGGAAATGACCCACCCCCACTGACAGATAAACTCCCATGGGAGATGAGCTGATACCCCCTTTTTTGGGGGACCCAGGATTTAGTATAAAAATGGAACCCTTGGCCAGGCACAGTGGCTCACACCTGTAATCCCAGCACTTTGGGAGGCCGAGGTGGATGGATCACCTGAGGTCAGGAGTTCGAGACCAGCCTGGCCAACATGGTGAAACCCTGTCTCTCCTAAAAAAAAAAAAAAAAAAAAAAAATTATCCGAGCATGGTGGTGGATGCCTATAATCAATCCCAGCTACTCAGGAGGCTGAGGCAGAAGAATTGCTTGAATCTGGGAGGCAGAGGTTGCGGTGAGCCGAGATGGCGCCACTGCACTCCAGCCTGGGCAACAGAGTAAGACTCAATCTCAAAAAACAAACACCCAAAAAAATGAAACCTTTAATTTTGGTGGATCTGTTTTGCCTGCCAGTTGCCCTGCTTATTAAACCATAGAAACTGCATGCTTTAAAGAGAAACTTAAAAACTCGCAAATAAAAAAATCTTGAGCCAAGAAGGCCAAATAGGAACAGCTCTGGTCTACAGCTCCCAGTGTGAGCAACGCAGAAGATGGGTGATTTCTGCATTTCCATCTGAGGTACTGGGTTCATCTCACTAGGGAGTGCCAGACAGTGGGCGCAGGACAGTGGGTGCAGCGCACCGTGTGTGAGCCAAAGCAGGGCGAGGCATTGCCTCACTTGGGAAGCACAAGGGGTCAGGGAGTTCCCTTTCCTAGTCAAAGAAAGGGGTGACAGACGGCATCTGGAAAATCGGGTCACTCCCACCCCAATACTGCACTTTTGTGACGGGCTTAAAAAACGGCGCACCACGAGATTATATCCCGCACCTGGCTCGGAGGGTCCTACGCCCACAGAGTCTCGCTGATTGCTAGCACAGCAGTCTGAGATCAAACTGCAAGGCGGCAGCGAGGCTGGGGGAGGGGCACCCGCCATTGCCCAGGCTTGCTTAGGTAAACAAAGCAGCCGGGAAGCTTGAACTGGGTGGAGCCCACCACAACTCAAGGAGGCCTGCCTGCCTCTGTAGGCTCCACCTCTGGGGGCAGGGCACAGACAAACAAAAAGACAGCAGTAACCTCTGCAGACTTAAATGTCCCTGTCTGACAGCATTGAAGAGAGCAGTGGTTCTCCCAGCATGCAGCTGGAGATCTGAGAACTGGCAGACTGCCTCCTCAAGTGGGTCCCTGACCCCTGACCCCCGAGCAGCCTAACTGGGAGGCACCCCCCAGTAGGGGCAGACTGACACCTCACATGGCCGGGTACTCCTCTGAGACAAAACTTCCAGAGAAACGATCAGACAGCAGCATTCGCGGTTCACGAAAATCCGCTGTTCTGCAGCCACCGCTGCTGGTACCCAGGCAAACAGGGTCTGGAGTGGACCTGTAGCAAACTCCAACAGACCTGCAGCTGAGAGTCCTGTCTGTTAGAAGGAAAACTAACAAACAGAAAGGACATCCACACCAAAAACCCATCTGTATATCACCATCATCAAAGACCAAAAGTAGATAAAACCACAAAGATGGGGAAAAAACAGAGCAGAAAAACTGGAAACTCTAAAAAGCAGAGCGCCTCTCCTCCTCCAAAGGAATGCAGCTCCTCACCAGCAACAGAACAAAGCTGGATGGAGAATGACTTTGACGAGCTGAGAGAAGAAGGCTTCAGACGATCAAACTACTCTGAGCTACAGGAGGAAATTCAAACCAAAGGCAAAGAAGTTAAAAACTTTGAAAAAAATTTAGACAAATGTATAACTAGAATAACCAATACAGAGAAGTGCTTAAAGGAGCTGATGGAGCTGAAAGCCAAGGCTCAAGAACTATGTGAAGAATGCAGAAGCCTCAGGAGCTGATGCGATCAACTGGAAGAAAGGGTATCAGTGATGGAAGATGAAATGAATGAAATGAAGTGAGAAGGGAAGTTTAGAGAAAAAAGAATAAAAAGAAATGAACAAAGCCTCCAAGAAATATGGGGCTATGTGAAAAGACCAAATCTACATCTGATTGGTGTACTTGAAAGTGACGGGGAGAATGGAACCAAGTTGGAAAACACTCTGCAGGATATTATCCAGAAGAACTTCCCCAATCTAGCGAGGCAGGCCAACATTCAGATTCAGGAAATACAGAAAATGCCACAAAGATACTCCTCGAGAAGAGCAACTCCAAGACACATAATTGTCAGATTCACCAAAGTTGAAATGAAGGAAAAAATGTTAAGGGCAGCCGGAGAGAAAGGTTGGGTTACCCACAAAGGGAAGCCCATCAGACTAACAGCGGATCTCTCGACAGAAACTCTACAAGCCAGAAGAGAGTGGGGGCTGATATTCAACATTCTTAAAGAAAAGAATTTTCAACCCAGAATTTCATATCCAGCCAAACTAAGCTTCATAAGTGAAAGAGAAATAAAATACTTTACAGACAAGCAAATGCTGAGAGATTTTGTCACCACCAGGCCTGCCCTAAAAGAGCTCCTGCAGGAAGCACTAAACATGGAAAGGAACAACTGGTACCAGCTACTGCAAAATCATGCCAAATTGTAAAGACCATCGAGGCTAGGAAGAAACTGCATCAACTAACGAGCAAAATAACCAGCTAACATCATAATGACAGGATCAAATTCACACATAACAATATTAACTTTAAATGTAAATGGACTAAATGCTCCAATTAAAAGACACAGACTGGCAAATTGGATAAAGAGTCAAGACCCATCAGTGTGCTGTATTCAGGAAACCCATCTCACATGCAGAGACACACATAGGCTCAAAATAAAAGGATGGAGGAAGATCTACCAAGCAAATGGAAAACAAAAAAAGGCAGGGGTTGCAATCCTAGTCTCTGATAAAACAGACTTTAAACCAACAAAGATCAAAAGAGACAAAGGAAGGCCATCACATAATGGTAAAGGGATCAATTCAACAAGAAGAGCTAACTATCCTAAATATATATGCACCCAATACAGGAGCACCCAGATTCATAAAGCAAGTCCTGAGTGACCTACAAAGAGACTTAGACTCCCACACAATAATAATGGGAGACTTTAACACCCCACTGTCAACATTAGACAGATCAACGAGACAGAAAGTTAACAAGGATACCCAGGAATTGAACTCAGCTCTGCATCAAGCGGGCCTAATAGACATCTACAGAACTCTCCACCCCAAATCAACAGAATATACATTTTTTTCAGCACCACACCACACCTATTCCAAAATTGACCACATACTTGGAAGTAAAGCTCTCCTCAGCAAATGTAAAAGAACAGAAATTATAACAAACTGTCTCTCAGACCACAGTGCAATCAAACTAGAACTCAGGATTAAGAAACTCACTCAGAACTGCTCAACTACATGGAAACTGAACAACCTGCTCCTGAATGACTAATGGGTACATAACGAAATGAAGGCAGAAATAAAGATGTTCTTTGAAACCAATGAGAACAAAGACACAACATACCAGAATCTCTGGGACACATTCAAAGCAGTGTGTAGAGGGAAATTTATAGCACTAAATGCCCACAAGAGAAAGCAGGAAAGATCCAAAATTGACACCCTAACATCACAATTAAAAGAACTAGAAAAGCAAGAGCAAACACATTCAAAAGCTAGCAGAAGGCAAGAAATAACTAAAATCAGAGCAGAACTGAAGGAAATAGAGACACAAAAAAACCATTCAAAAAATTAATGAATCCAGGAGCTGGTTTTTTGAAAGGATCAACAAAATTGATAGACCGCTAGCAAGACTAATAAAGAAGAAAAGAGAGAAGAATCAAATAGATGCAATAAAAAATGATAAAGGGAATATCACCACCGATCCCACAGAAATACAAACTACCATCAGAGAATACTACAAACACCTCTATGCAAATAAACTAGAAAATCTAGAAGAAATGGATAAATTCCTTGACATATACACTCTCCCAAGACTAAACCAGGAAGAAGTTGACTCTCTGAATAGACCAATAACAGGCTCTGAAATTGTGGCAATAATCAATAGCTTACCAACCAAAAAGAGTCCAGGACCAGATGGATTCACAGCTGAATTCTACCAGAGGTACAAGGAGGAACTGGTACCATTCCTTCTAAAACTATTCCAATCAATAGAAAAAGAGGGAATCCTCCCTAACTCATTTTATGAGGCCAGCATCATCCTGATACCAAAGCCTGGCAGAGACACAACCAAAAAAGAGAATTTTAGACCAATAGCCTTGATGAACATTGATGCAAAAATTCTCAATAAAATACTGGCAAACCGAATCCAGCAGCACATTAAAAAGCTTATCCACCATGATCAAGTGGGCTTCATCCCTGGGATGCAAGGCTGGTTCAATATACGCAAATCAATAAATGTAATCCAGCATATAAACAGAGCCAAAGACAAAAATCACATGATTATCTCAATAGATGCAGAAAAGGCCTTTGACAAAATTCAACAACACTTCATGCTAAAAACTCTCAATAAATTAGGTATTGATGGGACGTATCTCAAAATAATAAGAGCTATCTATGACAAACTCACAGCCAATATCATACTGAATGGGCAAAAACTGAAAGCATTCCCTTTGAAAACTGGCATAAGACAGGGATGCCCTCTCTCACCACTCCTATTCAACACAGTGTTGGAAGTTCTGGCCAGGGCAATTAGGCAGGAGAAGGAAATAAAGGGTATTCAATTAGGAAAAGAGGAAGTCAAATTGTCCCTGTTTGCAGATGACATGATTGTATATCTAGAAAACCCCACTGTCTCAGCCCAAAATCTCCTTAAGCTGATAAGCAACTTCAGCAAAGTGTCAAGATACAAAATCAATGTACAAAAATCACAAGCATTCTTATACACCAATAACAGACAAACAGAGAGCCAAATCATGAGTGAACTCCCATTCACAATTGCTTCAAAGAGAATAAAATACCTAGGAATCCAACTTACAAGGGACATGAAGGACCTCTTCAAGGAGAACTACAAACCACTGCTCAATGAAATAAAAGAGGATACAAAGAAATGGAAGAACATTCCATGCTCATGGGTAGGAAGAATCAATATCATGAAAATGGACATACTGCCCAAGGTAATTTATAGATTCAATGCCATCCCCATCAAGCTACCAATGACTTTCTTCACAGAATTGGAAAAAACTACTTTAAAGTTCATATGGAACCAAAAAAGAGCCCACATCACCAAGTCAATCCTAAGCCAAAAGAACAAAGCTGGAGGCATCACGCTACCTGACTTCAAACTATACTACAAGGCCCCAGTAACCAAAACAGCATGGTACTGGTACCAAAACAGAGATATAGATCAATGGAACAGAACAGAGCCCTCAGAAATAATGCCGCATATCTACAACTATCTGATCTTTGACAAACCTGAGAAAAACAAGCAATGGGGAAAGGATTCCCTATTTAATAAATGGTGCTGGGAAAACTGGCTAGCCATATGTAGAAAGCTGAAACTGGATCCCTTCCTTACACCTTATACAAAAATTAATTTAAGACTTAAATGTTAGACCTAAAACCATAAAAACCCTAGAAGAAAACCTAGGCATTACCATTCAGGACATAGGCATGGGCAAGGACTTCATGTCAAAACCCCAAAAGTAATGGCAACAAAAGCCAAAATTGACAAATGGGATCTAATTAAACTAAAGAGCTTCTGCACAGCAAAAGAAACTACCATCAGAGTGAACAGGCAACCTACAGAATGGGAGAAAATTTTTGCAACCTACTCATCTGACAAAGGGCTAATATCCAGAATCTACAATGAACTCAAACAAATTTCCAAGAAAAAAACAAACAACCCCATCAAAAAGTGGGCAAAGGACATGAACAGACACTTCTCAAAAGAAGACATGTATGCAGCCAAAAAACACATGAAAAAATGCTCACCATCACTGGTCATCAGAGAAATGCAAATCAAAACCACAATGAGATACCATCTCACACCAGTTAGAATGGCAATCATTAAAAAGTCAGGAAACAACAGGTGCTGGAGAGGATGTGGAGAAACAGGAACACTTTTACACTGTTGGTGGGACTGTAAACTAGTTCAACCATTGTGGAAGTCCGTGCGGCGATTCCTCAGGGATCTAGAACTAGAAATACCATTTGACCCAGCCATCCCATTACTGGGTATATACCCAAAGGACTATAAATCATGCTGCTATAAAGACACATGCACACGTATGTTTATTGCGGCACTATTCACAATAGCAAAGACTTGGAACCAACCCAAATGTCCAACAATGATAGACTGGATTAAGAAAATGTGGCACATATACACCATGGAATACTATGCAGCCATAAAAAGTGATGAGTTCATGTCCTTTGTAGGGACATGGATGAAATTGGAAATCATCATTCTCGGTAAACTATTGCAAGAACAAAAAACCAAACACCGCATATTCTCACTCATAGGTGGGAATTGAACATTGAGAACACGTGGACACAGGAAGGGGAACATCACATTCTGGGGACTGAAAATTAGCTAATTTTTGTATTTTTAGTAGAGTCGAGGTTTCACCATGTTGGTCAGGATGGTCTTGATCTCTTGAACTCATGATCTGCCCACCTTGGCCTCCCAAAGTCATGGGATTACAGGCATGAGCCACTGTGCCCGGCCATTGTTTAACCTTTGTACCAATAAAACACCACTTTTCTAAAATTATGTATATCCAATAGACCAATATTATCTATTTTTATCAGATTACTCTAAACAGCATTACACAGATACATCCTCTATTATCTAAACTTAAAATAAGTAGGAATTTTACTTTATTTATGTGATTATTTTTCTTTTTAAGCAAACTTCATGTTATGTCTAGTCCCTAAAAATACTAAAGGCCACATTTTGTAAGTGATGTATTATTCTCATGATAATGTCTCTTGTTTAACTTGAACATTATTTTTTTAATGTATTTTAGATGGAGCCAGACTGTGTAGAACAAATAATTACAGAAACAAAGAAAAGTATGTTTCCAAAATTTATTAATTAAATTTAGGTTTATTTTAGTAATAAAGTGTAAATAGCAAATGGCATTCCTTTTCATTATTGGATTAGTAGATACTACGTTCAATATCTTTTTCTTACACACATCTAGTGAAAGATGTGAAAACAAAAACTTTCACAGTGAAGAGTATACTCATGCACCATTAATTCGTCATGTCCCATAGCTTAAAAAATTCCCAAGAAGTGTATCCATCTCTTTTTTACTGGCGCTACAATTTCTTCACTTTTGCCATCCTCATGGAACTGTCAGCCAGCACGTTGAAAGGATTCTCTGAAAACAAAGGCATCATCAAGTTCTCTGGGTTTTGGTAGAGATTGAAGGCCAACAGACCTCAGACTCATTTAGAAATACTTAGTTGAGGAATAACCCTTCATAAGCAGTCACTTGACAGGTGACATTTTAAAACTCCTGTCATTTACTGTGTCATTGGCTTACATCTGTTCTCAGGAAAAGTTCCAAAGTTTTCACCATGAAATAAAAACACCCATGTCAATGTAATTCTTGTCAAGTTACTCAGCCTTATCTCTTGCCACTTACCTCACTCTGCCCTTTGCTCTAGCACCAAAGTGGACGGAGTAGAACTCTTTAGGGCTCTTCCTCACCTCAGGTTCTTTGCCTTCGCCTCGTCTCTCTATCTGGCAAGCTTTTCCTTGTCCTTCAGGTATCAACCTATGTATCTCCTCCACCACAAAGCCCATGATATTGACACAAAAGTGGGATAGATGTCCCTTCTGTGTGTTCCAGTAGTGCCCTGCTTTATACCTGTCATAGTGTCTATGACTCTATATGGAAATTGCCTGCCTGTCTGTTGTTTTAGGCTATAGCATATGACTTTTGAGAGGTGGACAATGCCATCTTCATCTTGTAATTCCAGTACTGATTCTAGTGCCTTAGCATGTGTGTGTTGAGTACATGAATGAAGAATGAAAAAGCTGTGATATTTAACCACAATTAGAATTAATGCCATGTGTTATTTAATAGTAATTTTGTATTGTAATTGTACGTACATATTTCTCATTCTTATTAACTCTGATAATGTTCTGAACTCTTTAGATTTTAAACTCACACTTAGTTAACTTAAATGTTTTGGGTAGAGAACATAATCCTTTCTTTTTCTTTCCAGCTTTTGCTGTGTTGGGCACTTGCTCCCGTCTACTTTCTTCTCTAGAATCCACTGGTAAGCCACATCTAATAAAGAGAATATTTAACCATAAAATCTTAAGGAAAAGTTGTGTGATTTAAAAGATCATAAAACTTTATTACTGGGCTATTTACATGAAATTTTAATTGTTTCTTATAAAATATATAACATCACAATCTTTACTAAAGTAGAATATTTTCATATCATATGTATGATGAAAATTTATAGGGTATTTTAAATGAGTTTTTTAGCCTCCTTAAGTTTTAAGTGGATCTTGCAAATGAACACCAGTATTATGGAGTTTGATATACTCAAATTGCCTGAATGTCAGCTGTTTAAAAAGCCAAACAACCAAGTCATCCTTGATACTTTAGTAAAGGTCTTCGAAGGCTTCTTTGCATTTTGCAGGTTTTATTACTATATATAGTAGGAGACTTAAGGAGTACCTGCCAGGTTTGTCCATACTAATGTTATGAATTTCTTTTTTAGGTCAACCGTATTTTGTGTGGAGATACTTTGAGGCTCTGTAAATATCTGGTTACTCCTAAAAACCCACTAGATTTAGCATTTCATTGATGTCTTGTCTTTGAACAAGTATTACTGTGATGGTTGCCAGATGATTATTTTCATATTCTCTTCTTTGTTCTACATGGAGAAATAAAACCAATAAATAAAGGAGAAGGGAAAGTTCATGATTCTGGTGTTCCAATTCCCCAAGATCAGGCCAGTGGTAGACATTTCTTTGTGTCTGACTTTATGTCTTTTTTATTTGTCTCTGTTACTCTTGTCAGCACCTTTTTACTTTCTGGCACAAGATGTTCTAATCTTGTATTTTCTCTGTCCCAGTCCTAGAATGAGTGATTTTTCTTAGAAGCAGAGTTGGAACCACCGAGGAAGCAGAGGTGAGCCTTCCCCAGCACACACTCACTAGTCCCCAACAGAAGAACTTGCTGCATCCACTGAGGTACCAAGAAACTAGCAAAGGGCCTTCTAGCTGTCTGGGGACAGTCCTCATGTGGTCCCTGGCTCAGCCTCAAGGGTTCTGGATTAGCTTCCCTGCAGCCTCTGTGCTGTGTCTCTGGATCGGGGCTCTGCGGGAAGGGCCCTGGGAGACCCAGCAGCACAGGGTGTCTCGTCTACCAAATGTCCCTCCCTTCCTCCCACTCTGACACTCAGGAATAGGGTAGATGGCATGTCCAGGCAGTGCCAGGCCACCTCATTGTCTCCTTTGAGATGGGCCCAGAGGGCCTTGGGGGGCGAGTGTGAAGCTGGGTACCTGGAGCCTGAGGCTGACTGTCCCTCCCTGTGTCTTGGAGGAGAGGCCTTGGGGCCCAAGAAAACCCCCAAGGCCTGATCTCTGGGCACACATGCAAGGAGGGAGGGTCTGTGGGCTGATTGGGCCATTGTAATGAGACGTTGAGCACCGCTGCACAGGGGCCTCATCAGTGGATCATGGTCAGAGATGACCTAGTTAGCAGGACCTGGTCAGTTGGGACCTGATCAGCAGGGACCTGGCTAGAGGGTGGCCTCCTCAGTGAAGGCCTCACCAGTGGGGACCTGGTGACCTAGTCATTGGAAGCCTAGTCAGTGGGGACCTGGTCAGTGGTGGCCTTATTAGTGGGGCCTGATCGGTTGGAACATAAACAATAAAAAACTGGTCGGTGGGGTCTATTCAGTATATTAGGGGTCTGGTCAGTGTGGGGCCTTAGTGGCTTGGAGCCTGGTCAGTGAGGGCCTGGTCAGAGGGGGCTCAGTCAGCTGGGGACTGATCCATGGAGAATTGTTCAGTGGGGGTGAGGTGAGCGGCAACCTGGTAAATTGTGGTCTTGTCAGTGGGAACCCAGTCAGTGGGGTCTGGTCCATGAGGCCTATTAATAGGGGCCTGGTTATGGAGATATGGTCAGTGGGGACTTGGTCAGTGGGACCTGGTCAATGGAGGAGTGGTCATTAGGGGCCTTGTCAGTGGGACCTGGTTGGGGGATGCCTGGTCAGTAGAACCTGGCCAGTTGGCTGCTATGTGACCTTAGGCAGGGGGTTTGTCTGTGGAGCCTCCTTGCCTCCATCTGTAGGGAAGGTGAGTCAGGGCACCCTGGAGGGTCGCTGGAAAGGGAAAGTGAGAAGATGTGTTGAATCCAGCACTGCTTGGCAGACCTCCAACTTTACACATGACCTGGGTTCCACTTAGAGAGGGTGCCAGCCCTCTCTGCTCTGCTCAGCGCCCCTCCTCTGTCTGCATCCCCAGGACCACCCTCTGTGGGGAGGGCAGAGATTGGGGAAGCACCTGTGGAGGCTCTAATCCTGGCCCAGGGCCCTGGTGGTGATAGTGATGAGGACCTGGGTTCACCTGTGAGTGAGCAGCTAGGTCAGGCCAGAGAAGCAAGACAAGCACACCCATATGCACATACACACACTTACACATATGCATGCATAAACACATTGCATGCACACATGTGAGTTCAGGGGATACAGGATACTGATTCTGGGCCCTCTTGACCCAAGCAGGCTCCTGTTGTGGTGCATTGTGTCACCCCATGATGTCACTGTTGCTGAGCCCCCATCGCCTTTGTGTTGTGGAGCAGTTAGAGACACACAGCAGTGTCTGTGAGTGGCTCTGCATGAAGGACCATTTTCTAGGTGAGAGGCACATCTCAGCACAGCTCACTGATCAGACTCAAGTGAGTGGAACCTGCTCTCTTCTCTTCCTCCTGGTTTAGGGACAGTCGCTATCAGGTGGGTGGTTTTGGCCTCTGGACAGCTACTGAGGGTAAACCCTGAGCACTCACCAGGTGCCTGTTCTGTGCTGACAGTCATCTGATTCATCCTGGCAGCAAGTCCATTCTGCATCTCCTCTGGACACCCACAGGACCACCAGGACAACCCCATCATGGCCCTGTCACCAGGCCCAGTCTGGCTTCATGATAACCAAGATGCAGGTCCAGAGACAACTGCCCTACTTGGTGCCTGCATCTGACCCCCCTTGGTGGGTAGTGATGAACACAACATGGAAGAAGCCAGGGCAGCATGTGGCCAGCTGCCCTGCAGCCCCAGATGGCTCCTGGGCCTTGGGAAGTCATTCTCAAAGGAGAAGCTGGAAACTTTGATGTCCCTGGAGGGGAGGGTGAACGTGGCATCCTGACAACCCTGGCAGCCAGCAGCATGGCATACATCTTCTCACCCAACCTGTGGGACAGAGGCCCCCTCCTGGGAAACAAGATCCATACCTAAAGCGTCCTGGCCCAGTTGGGCCTCATCCTGGGCCCTAGGAGAGGAGGGGCACCATGGGCCCTCCAGCAGCAGTCAGGATTACCACCCAGGGGACTCAGCCTTCTGTGGCCCTGGCCAGACTTAGAATTTGGCCCAAGACAGGACAAGCTCGCTCAGAGCAGCGTGTCAGTACCCAGAGCCTGTGCATGCCAGGCAAGGCCATGCTGGCTCAAAGAGCAACCAGCCACCTCCGCAAGGGTGTGCCTGGAGCAGGTGGACCAGCCACCAGCCTCACCCACTCAAGGAAACAGGGGTGGCCAGGTTCCCACAGCATGAGTGGCTGCCACCTGATGGCTGATGGAGCGGAGGCCTAAGGAAAAGCAGATGGCACTGGGGCCCTACCTCCAGGGCAGAATAACTAATTTACCCTGACTGGCAGCGAGTGAGGTTCGTGGCTGGTCCACCTGCTCCTGGCACACCCTTGCAGAGGTGGCTGTTTGCTCTTTGAGCCAGCTTGGCCTTGCCTGGCATGCACAGGCCTCAGTGCAACAACTGTGCTACAAATGGAGCCACATAGAGGAAATAAGCAGCAGGCTCAGGAGCAGGGTATGCGCTGCCTTTGGGGTTCCAGTCCATGTATCAGGGCTCCTACAGCACTGTGGGCTTCTTGGGTGCCAAGAGGCAGACCACAGGCCATCTTGAGGAGGACTCTATGTTCAAGTGCAGAAAGGGCCCAATCTGGTGGATGAACCACACGGCCAGCTTCTGGGTACAGGCACAGTGCCACATCTTCTGTCACTTCCTGATGTGCCCCACCAGCGCTGAAAAGACAGCCTGGAGAGAGGGCAAGAGGAAGGCTGAGAAGGATGAGGTGGTGAGTTCCAGCTTCTTCCTGACTCTGAGCCCACCCCCAGGGTGGCCCTCAACCTTTAGAAGTGGGAGAGCAAAATTGAAGGCTTCGAGTGCTTCATCAAGAAGATGGACAACAGGGCACTCAGCTCAACTTCACAGCCAATGAGTTGACATGCAAGTTGATGATGGTCAGAGGCTTTAAGAAAGAGCAGCAGAAGGCAGCCAGTTCTTCTTCCGCCTTAGCCAGGCCTTGGATCTGGAACAGGCCATCATTTCACCAGAGATGCCTTCAACACCGTCTGTGAGCTCTTTGCCAATGAACCCAGCCAGGAACTGGACTCAGTAATGGACCTGTTAGTGCTGTCTCAGGGACACCAGACCAACATCCTGGACATCATCCACATACACAAGGAAGCTCTTACCAAAGTCATGGAGAGTAGGCAACATGTGGCAGAAGGGAAGACAGAGGTGCAGAGGCTGATAACGTCAGAATCACAGGAACAGGATTTTTAGGGACACTTTGGCTGAAATTCACCATTTCCATCCAATTTGAGTGAGAGACATGAACTCACAGATGCAGGATTTCTTGCAACTAGAGATACTATTTTTTCAAAAAGTCACCCAGGAATTGATAGTGTTGAATGACTAGATGCTCCCCTGTGGACTATTTCCAGTTCAAGGATACTTTCTGCAGCAGAATAATAACACTAGCAAAGAGCTAGTGCTAGCTATTGGTGGTAGGGCAAGGATGGTTTTGCTCTCAACTGAAACTCAGCTGAATGTAGAATTGTGTAGGAAACAGATAATATGGTGATAGAATAGAAAGAGTAGCAAACATGAACTAAATCAGGCTATGAATGCCTACACTACCATTGTAACTTTTGGAAGAATGATACCACTTATTTTATTGCTTTTTGAAGGATGAATATTTTAGTATATATGCTGTAGACCTCAAACCCTGTGAAGAGTCTCAAAGAAGCTGGCTGGATAAAGCCTGCTGTGGATGTCTTTATATTCAAAGATTGATGATGCAATTCGAATATGTATCCCCACCAAATCTCATGTTGAATTATATTTCCTAATGTGGAAGGTGGATCCTGGTCTAAGGTGATTGAATCCTGAAGGCAAATTTCTCATGAATGGTTTAGCACAATCCTCTTGCTACTGTCCTCACAATCATGAGTGACTTCTCATGAGACTTGGTCATTGAAAACTCTATGTCACCTCCCTACTCTGCGTGTTTTCCTCTTGCCATGTGAGACAACTCTCTCTCTCTTCACCTTGCACAAAGATTGAAAGATTTCTGAGAACTCCCAGAAGCAGAAGCCAATGCTTCTGTCTACCCTGTCTACCCTGTCTACCTTGCAGAACCATGAGCCAATTAAACCTCTTTTTCAAAATGAATCATACAGAAAATGGCAAATGAGGACTGGAGCATTGCTATAAAGATACCTGAAAATGTGGAAGCAGCTTTGGAACTAGCTAATGGACAGAGGTTGGAAGAGTTTGTAGGGCTCAAAAGAAGACAGATAGATGAGAAAATGTTTGGACCATCTTAGATTGGTTAAATGGTTGTGACAAAAATCCTGACAGAAACATGGACATTGAAGGCCAGGCTGAGGAGGTCTCATATAGAAATAAGAAGCTTTCTGGGAAATGTCTTCCTTTTGGATATGGAAAGCTTACACAATGCCTGTACCATCATTGTACCTTAGAAGCAGTGAACTTGCTTTTTATTTCAGAGGCTCATAGGAAAAAGAGACTGTAGCCTTGACTCAGATGAGACTTTGGACTTTGTAACTTTGAGTTAATGCTGAAATGAGTTAGGACTCATGCTGGCAAGGCATGATTGTATTTTGCAATGTGAGAAGGACATGATGTTTGTGGGGTCAGGGATAGAATAATAGGGTTTGTCTCTACGTCCCTATCAAAACTCATGTGGAACTATACTCCCTAACATTAGAGGTGGGGCCTAGGTAGAAAAAAATTTAGTCATAAAATGGTGCGGGAAGATCCTTCACGAATGATAAAGCACTGGGAGTGGGGAGTCGCCTGCTGCAGAGGCACAGCCCCATGGACAACCTCTACTAGGGCAGTGCACCTGTGGCTTTGCAAGTTTTAGCCCCACGGCTGCTCTCATGGACTGGGCTAGTGTTGAGTGCCTGTAGCTTTTCCACACTGAGGGTGCAAGCTGTTGGTGGGTCTATGAATCTGGCTCTGCCTCTGCAGCAGGCTTCTGCCTGGAAACGGTGGGAGGTGGAGGTGGGTGTGGGGGGGCGGATCCTTCACCAGTGGTTAAGCACCATCTTTTTGATGCTGACCTTGTGATACAGAGTTCTGATGAGATCTGGTTGTATAACAGGGTGTGGGACCTCTTTCCTTTCTCAGTCTTGCTTCTACTCCTGCCATATGAAGCATCTCCTTGCCCGTTGGACTTCTGGTATGATTGGGAGGCTTCCTGAGTCCTCCTAGAAGCAGAAGCCAGTATGCTTCCTTTACAGCCTGCAGAACTGTGAGCCAATTACACCTCTTTTCTTTATGATTATACACAAAATTAGTGCTGTGAAGTGGAGCTATGAAATGCCTTCAAGGCCTTTTCCCCATCGTCTTAGCAATCAACACTCAGCTTCTTTTCATGCAAATATCTGAAGCCTTCGTGAATTTTCCCCCTGAAAATGGACTTTTCTTCTTTTACCACATTACTAGGCTGTGACAAAGATATCTTGAGAATGTAGAAGCAGGTTCAGAAGTGGGTAAAAGACAGAGGTTGGGAGAGTTGAGAACGCTTAGAAGACAGCAAGATGAGGAAAAGTTTGGACCACTGAAAAGAATTGTTAAATACTTGTGATCAGAAGGCTGACAGAAAGATGGACAGTGAAGGCCAGACTTAAAAGGTCTCAGATGAAAATGAGGAATTTCCTGTGAACAGGAGCCACAGTTACATTTGATTGGCCTTAACAAAGAACGTGGCTGCATGGTGACC
Source organism: Pan paniscus (assembly GCF_029289425.2). Classification (NCBI taxonomy): domain Eukaryota; kingdom Metazoa; phylum Chordata; class Mammalia; order Primates; family Hominidae; genus Pan; species Pan paniscus. The sequence goes on from NC_073260.2 coordinate 46,533,791, forward strand.
CTGCCCTGGAGATCTGTGAAACTATGAACTTGGGGGTGATAATTTAGGATGTATCTGATGGAATGAACATGTAGGCAGCATAGCTCCAGAGTGTCCTGTCCGCGTCGAACAGCCTGTGTTCTTATGTGTGACCTAAGAAGTGACCTCAAGTTGCAACTTCTATTTAAATGAGAAGCAGAGCTCAAAAATTTAAAAAATTTGCAGCCTAGCCAAATGGTCAAAAAGAAAAGCTGATTTTCAGGAGGAAAATTAGGGAACATTTAGAGTATTTGCATAAAAAAGAGCCCAGTGCAAATAGCCAAGTCAATGGGGAAAAGGCCTTGAAGGCATTTCTGAGACCTTTGCAGCAACTCTTGCTGTCACAGGCCCTGCGGCCTAGAAGAGAAAAATGGTTTCCTGGGCCAGCTCCATGGCCTCCCTGCTGTGTGCATCCTCAGGACACTGCTGCCTGCATCCGTGCAGCTCCAGCTCCAGCCATGGCTGAAAGATGCACAGGTACAGCTTGGGTCACTGCTTCAGAGGTGGCTCCAAGCCTTGATGGCTTCCACATAGTGTTAAGCCAGCAAGTGCACAGAGCAAGAGACTAGAGGCTTGGGAGCCTGCGTCTAGACTGCAGAGGATGTACAGAAAAGGCTGGGTGTCCAGGCGGAAGCCTTTCCAAGAGGTAGAGCCTCATGGAAACCTTTACTAAGGCAGCAAAGAATGGACATATTGGATTGAAGCCCTCACACAGGGAGGCACCATCCTCCAAACCCGATTCATAGACCCACCAACAGCTTACCCCCTCTGTGTGGAAAAGCTACAGGCACTCAACACCAGCCCTGTCCATGAGGGCAGCAGTGGGGACTGATCACTGCAAACCCACAGGTGCATATCTGCCCAAAGCCTTGGGAACCCAGCCCTCACACCCCTGTGCCATGGATGTGGGACAAGGATTCCAAAAGGATGATTTTGGAGCTGTAGGATTGAATGACTGGCCTGCTGCATTTTGGACGTTCATGTATCCTGTGAGTCCCATCAGTGTTTGTTTTTCTTTCAGGCAATTTTTCTTCTATTGGCTGGGAATGCTTACCCATTGCCTGTACAATCATTTTACCTTGGAAGTAGTTAACTTGCTTTATAATTCAGAGGCTTATGGGCAGAAGGGACTGTATCCTTGTCTCAGATAAAACTTTGGGCTTTGGACATTTGCTGGAATGAGTTAAGATTTGGGGGACTGTAGGGAAGGCACCATTGTATTTTGCAATGTGAGAAAGACATGAGATTTGAGTGGGCAGGGACAGAATAATATGACTTGGCTCTGTGTCCCACTAATGTGGAATTGTAACGGGAAATGTTAAAGGTGGGGGCTGGTGGAAGGTGATTTAATCATGGTGGAGGTTGGAAGGTGGGGGTGTCGGGGAGAATTGGGGGGAATTATGGCGGCACTGGGGGTGAAAGACAGGGGTGGGGGCAGATCCTTCACAAACGGTTAAATACCATCTCCTTAATGCTGTCCTTCTGATAGTTCTCGTCATAATTTTGTAGCTGTGAGATTGAATACTGGTCTGCTGGGTTTTGGATGTGCATTGGGCCTGTGGTCCCATTTGTGTTATTTTTCTGGGAAATTTCTTCCCTTTGGATTAAGAAAGCTTACCCAATGTCTGTACCATCGTTGTACCTTGAAAGAAAAGAACTCCGTTTTAACTTCAGGGACTCATAGGCAGAAGATACTGTAGCCTTGTCTCGGATGAGACTTTGAACTTTTTATAGTTGAGTTAATGCTGGAATGAGTTAAGGCTTTTGGAAACTTTTGAAAAGGCATGATTGTATTTTACCCTGTGAGAAGAACCTGAGATTCAGAAGGGTCAAGGTCGGAATAATATGGTTTGGCTGTGTTTTGCTAGAAAAACTCATGTGAAATTATAATCCCAAATTTGGGTGGTGAAGCCTGGTGGGAGGTGATTTAATCATGAATGGGAGGTGGGTGGGGGTGTAAGGAGAAAGGGGTGGGGAGGGTGGGAGGAGTAGCCTGGCCATAGGGTGGTGGGAGGCTGGTGGGTTGTAGGAAGGGGGAGTAACCTGCTGCAGAGGCAGAGGCTCATGGGAAACCTCTACTAGAACAGTGCATCTGTGGCTTTGCCAGCTTTAGCCCTCATGGATGCTTTCATGGGCTGGGCTGGTGTTAAGTGCCTGTACCTTTTCCATACTGAGGGTGCGGGTTGTTGGTGGGTCTATGAATCTGGGGTCTCTAGGATGATGGCCTGCTGCATGGGGCCTTCAAGCCCATATGTTCCTTCTGCACTGCCCTAGTAGAGGTATTCCAAGAGGCTCTGCCTCTGCATCAGTTTTCTGCCTGGAAACAGTTGGGGTTGGAGGTGAGTGGGGTGGTGGATCATTCACCAATGGTTAAGCACCTTCTTCTTGATGCTGACCTTGTGATACTGAGTTCTCATGAGATCTGGTTGTATAACAGGGTATGATATCTCTTTCCTCTCTGTCTTGCTCCTACTCCTGCCATATGAAACATTTTATTGCTGCTTGTCCTTCTGGTATGATGGGGAGGCTTCCTGAGTTAGTTAGCCTAGCCAACTAAATCCCTTTTGTTATGATCATACAGAAAATTAGTACTGCGAAGTGAAGCTATGAAATGCCTTCAATGACTTTTCCCCACCGTGTTCTCTATTAACACTGGTCTTCTTTTTAATACAAATATCTGAAGTCTTCTTGAAGTTTGCTCTGAAAATAGCCTTTTTTTTCCCTTCTACATTGCCAGGCTGTGAGAAAGCTGAAAATATAAAAGCAGGTTCAGAAGTGGTTAACAGCCAGAGGGTGGAGAGTTTGAAGGACTTGGAAGAAGACAGGAAGATGAGGGAAAGTTTGGACCATTGTAGAGACTTGTTAAACAGTTGTGATTAAAATGCTGACAGAAAGAGGGACAGTGAAGGCCCTCATTGTTGCACTGGACACTTTTCAAGGTCTGTTGATCAATTTCTCTGTCTCTGATGGGACAACTCTGGCTCTTGAGGGTGGCTTGCTGACTGCTGGCTGCATAGCTCAGCATTCTGCTGTGTTCTGAGTAGAAGGGGTGCCTGTGGTTGCAGGGAAATCCACAGACTGGGGCTTGAAACTGCTGTTGGTGCTGATTTACCTTCAAGGCATGGCGCACATGGCAAAGTGGTATTTTCTCCTCCAGTATCTGTCCAACTGCTGTCATGAGCTGCTGAGCTTCAGCACTGCTGCTGTACATGCATGTTTAGTTTTTTACTGGCTTTTGGCTCTCGGCAGTGACTGGTGCTGGCTTGCTTTTTTTCTCTGATAAAAACCTCTGAAAAAATTGCTTGATGTTTTCTCCAAAGTGGCTTATTGAAGGAGGCTGTTTCTTTGATGGCAGTAGCTGGACGCCTTCATTCTGATGGGTGTCTTCTGTCTTCCTGCCCGGGGTAAGTTGAGGAGTCCTCAATCCTTGAAACATTTCTTCATGTTTTTCTAAGTTGGGCTTCCTAGGGTTCTCCCTCTTGTGAGTAGGGGGAAACATCAGCCTTTGGCTCTGGCATGAACCTTGACAGTTTGGGTTCCTGGGCTCCTTGTGCCCCAGGTTGCTCCTTCTGGCTGCCATGAGGTCACGTAGCTCCTGGGAAGCCCGCATGTTCCCAGTAGGCAGGCTCTGGAGATGGCTCTGGGGCACTTGAGAAGCCAAATTCTCTGAAGCATGGGGCACAACAGTTGCTTGCCCATCTGGAAGGAGCACAACAGCGGCAGAAACTTGATGCTGGGTCTCTGACTTCGTGGCCATTCCAGGCTCAAATTCACTAGCAACCTCCTCCCTAAGACACAGCTTTCTTGGATCTTGGGAGACAGACATTCTAGGGAGGAGAGAGCTTTTGCTGGCCCCTGGAGCCTCGAAACCACGCACATCCTCACTTGTGGCTTGGAGGTTTGCCAACATACAGGTTGCCAAGGGGACTCTGGGTTGTGGCACTGCCTCCCTGGTCTCTCCCGCCCTTGAAGATTGGGCTCCTAAGCTCCTGCTCTGCTGGGTGCTGCCTGTGAGGCTGTATGTGAGGGGCTTAGATGGCCACCTGCCCTCCTGTCCAGCTGTAGAAGCCTTCAAGGACCCATGATCATTCCAAGATGGGATCCCTCGTGGGGCCCTCTGGAACTGCTTACATGCAGGTGAGGAGGCCTGAAGCCTCTCTGGCATGTGAACAGATGCTTTGGTCAGCACCTGCTTTCTCAGACTTGCCATTGGTGGCTTTCTAAGGAACGTGGCCACCTCAACTTTTGAGCCAGCCCCAGATTCACAGGTGGCTGAGGAGGGACTGGCAAGCTGTGTATTGCACAAGGATGAAACCAGTTTAAAGCACTGAACGGGCTTGAGGACCCTGAGGGGTAGACCCCACCTGTGTTTGGCCCAAAACCTCAAAATGTGGGCTCCCAGCATCTGTTGAGTACACGGCTCAAGGAAGGAAAGCACCTGGGCTGTGTTCACACAGGCTTTCCCACTTTTTGGGGGTGCTAGATTGCTGGTTTTCATGTGGGTGTTGGACATGGGAAGAGCCTGGTTGACAGCAAGCCAGGATCAATGCATACTCACGGGGATCAAGCCCTCATTGGTCTGGCCCAACTTCTTACCCATGTGGGCTTTCAGGATGTTTTCTATATGATTCCTGTCTGTGAGTCTTAATAAATCCCTTCCGAGTCACTCCTCAAGGGCTTCCTCAAGTTCCTTTCTGACTCCTCAGAGGTCACCCCCAGAGTCTTCCCTGGGAAGCTTTCTATGCCCCTGGATAGATTTTGCAGGGCCTCACCCAGAATTTGCCCCAGATGTGGGCACAGGTCCCTCTCTAGCTGGAACTTCAGCTTCTGTGCCTCCTTCCTGCTTTCACCTGTGGACATGGAGGACTGCCAGGACCTGGGTTTGCCCTTGGCCTGACTTGTCCCTGGCGATTCATCCCAAAGCTGCATCAGATCCAGAGACTCTTGAATCTTGCCTTGGTGTTGAATGAACCACTTTTCAATAGGTTGCTCCGGAGTTCAGGACTGACTGGAAAGTTCTCAGGCAGAATGGGTGTCCCCTTTCCTGGGGAAGGTTAGGAGTGGAGACACTAAAGATGTCCTGAGATTTTTGGACCCTAGGGGGTAAAGCCAACCCACCTTCTACTTGTTTCCTCAACAAAGGCCATTCAGGGTGCTGAGTTTCAGGTAGGGAGAGAGCTTGCACTTTATTCTGCGATGCAGGGCAAGCTACTCCAGTGTTCTTCATCGGGGATGGAAAAGCAGGAGATAGGACTGGGAAAGAGGATTGAAGATGGGCCTGAGCCATAGGTGTGGGCCGGAATTGGGGTGTGGATGAAATAAAGGGTTGGGACTCAGGCCCCAGATGGGACAGGGGCTGGGCCTGGAAAAGCAGTGGGGACATTGTAGTCTCCCTTTGAATTGGGCAGACACTGGACATTTCATTGATGTAAGGATGTAAGACCAGTCAGTGACCCAGGCATTAGCCACCAGAGATTCACTGTGCAGAGAGGGGAGGCCCCAGAAAAGCTGGCTATAATTCTTCTGAAAACTTTCCTGCAAGAGCCTAGGATCTGAGAGCTTCTGAGGACTGGGAAGCTATTTTGAGTTCTCTCCCATGTTCCAGAAGGGTTTTGGAGTTGTGGTGTCCTGCTCAGCATCCAATGATTTAACCAAATTCCCCAAAGAATTCAAGTGCTCTTGTGGGCTGTTTTGGAAATCGTCCATCATTTTCTTTTTCCTCTCAAATGTTGATTTCTGTGACTTGTATCCCCATGACATCCTGGCCATCAGAGCTGAGCAAAAATGGTCTACCAGCTTCCATCTGACAGGTCTCTGGTGGGTGGTGGGAAAGATGATCTTGCTGGACTGATGAATTGAAGACGCACCAGGTTCTGGTAGTCTCCTGCCACCAGGAGAAGGCAGAAACTTGACTATTTGAGCCGCCAAGACCTGAGATGGCTGGGACAGAAGCTGCCAAATCCTCATGTGGAGGCAAGCTTTGAGGGACAGTGCCCAGTGGAAGTGCCACTGAGTCACAGTTAGATGGAGTTATCAGAGTGGAGTCCCACAGGGGAGGAGCAGTGAAGCCTTTTGGAGGAGGCAGAGAGCAGGCCAGAGGATCAGGAGTGCGTGGTGGGTGAGGGAAAAGTGCAGGTGGCTCGGGTGAGGGATGTTCTAGGAGAAGGGAAGGTTCTGGTGGCTGGGAGGCACTTAGGGAGGAGACTGAGGTGGTCATTGGGCCTGGTGGTGGGGTGGAGGCCAGATCCTGAGGATGCTTGGTTCGAGGATCCGGGGAAGCTAACAGGGAGAGAATGGGAGCAGCATCTTCCATAGGCTCATGAGAGGACCGGGAGGTTCCATCAGGTGCTCTTTTGCCCACCTCACTTGGGGAGTCTGGACCGGAGAGCTGACCAAAGTCACCTTTTTCAAGGTGTGGCCCCAGGAGGCTGCAGGAGACAGGAGGCACAAGCTGCAGCCAGGAGCAGGTGGGTTCGGAGGGCAGAGTGGGCGCTTGGGCCACAGCCCCTCCACCACCCCACACCCTGACTGCCCAATTCTCCTGCTACCCCTTGCCCCAGGCCTTTACTCTCATCCTCTGTCCCCCTGGTCTCCCCATCCCAGGTCAGCTCCAGGCTGCCTATGGCCCTGAGGTCGCATCCCAGCCCTGGTAGGAAGGATGCAGGGAAGGGGAAGTGCCTCACCTCTGCAGTTGTGAAAGCAGGTCCCAAGTCTCCTCCAGGCCTCTCAGGCACTCTCTACAAGCTGGAAATCAGACCGGGTTAGGGCAGTGAGGGAGGGGCCTGGGATCTCACAGGAGGCTGAGTGTATGTTTCTTTAGGGAAGACCATGGGGAATTAGACCCTGGAACCCACCCATCTGTGTCCAAAGCCACATGGCCCCAATGGTAAAGCAAGGCATGGAGGACAGGGCTTTGTCATTCACAAAGGGCTTCCACAAACAGGCCCCCCACCCCCACAGTCCTCACAACTGCCCTGTGGGGAGAAAGGACTGGGGTGGTCTCAAAGAGGAATCAGCCTTAGCAGAGTTGAACAGCTGTTCCCAGGGAGCAGGAGGCCCCCTCACCCCCCTCCGCATCCAGGCAGGCATTGGTCTCCCCAGGACACACACACTGCCCCCTGCTGGGTAACGCTCAGTCCCTGGCCCACCATGGCTTCATTCCGGCATGGAATCTGAGAAGGAGCCGGGGTTCTGATTTCCTTCCTAGGAGACCCCACCTCAGGCTTCTTCAACTGACTTCTTCAGAGTCAGTTCCCTCAGGGACAGACGAGATCAAATTAACTCTAGTGTGCCCTGGCAGAGCCTTACCTCTCAGACTGTGGTTTTTCATCCTGCCTCTGGGCATCCCCCTCTGCCCTACTGGACACTGGGAGACACGATGACGCGGGGAGACAAGATGACACTGGGAGACAAGATGACACTGGGAGACAAGAAATGGCGAGGAGCTAGGACTGGCTCTCCCTCTCCACCCCCAGCCCAGCCGCAGCACTCTGCACTCATGAACCGCATGGCTCTCTCTGTCTTGCTCAGGGAGCTCTGTGTGCTTCCTCCCATTCATGTTTAAATGGATGATAAACTGCTTTTCTTCTTAGAAAAACAGGAAGGGGGGCTGGGCGCGGTGGCTCATTCCTATAATCCGAGCACTTTGTGAGGCCGAGGTGGGTGGATCACCTGAGGTCAGGAGTTTGAGACCAGCCTGGCCATGGTGGAACCCTGTCTCTACTAAAAATACAAAAACTAGCCAGGTGTGGTGGCGGGCGCCTGTAATCCCCAGCTACTCAGGACGCTAAGACAGGAGAATAGCTTGAACTCTGGAAGCAAAGGTTGCAGTGAGCCGATATCGCTCCATTTCACTGCAGCCTGCGCAACAGAGCGAGACTCCATCTCAAAAAATAAAATAAAATAAAATAAATACAAATAACACACACACACACACACACACACACACACACACACAGGGATTTTCAATATGAGGTCCACCATGGACTCCATCAGTCCCTGTTCCTCTGCTCCTGGAACACCCAGGCTCAGGCCCGCAGGCACCACTGAGCTGTCAGGTAGGATTCTGCTTCCCAGGAGACAAGAGGAGATGCCAGGCCCCAGTGGGAGGCCCTCGGGGGCCCAGCACAGGCCCCATATCACCCCACACAGAGGAGGCTGGGCACCGAGCCACCTGCCCCAGGAAGGGGCTCATGAGCCAGGGCTTAGGGCCTGGCCTCGGATAGATACCTCCCCTGTCTCATGACCACAGACCTCCCCCGTCTCATGACCATTCCTGGCCGCTGAGCCCACCACGGGTTTGATTTTGCCTTCACGCCTCCTGCGCTCCCCAACAGACGGACTGAGGGCTTGGGATGGAAATCCCTGTACACAATCTACCCCTACCAACCCCTGCTGCCCTGCCTCTCCCTGGAAGCATGATGTTCTGGTCTCTCCTGAGACTTCCCATAGCAGAAGTCCCTCCACTGGATTTGGAAAAGTGGAACTAATAATAAAAAGAAAGGAGAGAATCAAGCTCTGTGGGTCTGGACTGAGGGCTCCTTACCTTTCTCTTCCTAGGCGATGGTGAGGGTGGGTCGTCACAACGGAGGTAAGATAAGTAGGGGAGTAATAGGAAGAAGAACCCCAGGGCAAACACCAAGGTGAGGAAGATATCCAACACCCATGGTGTGGAGCTGGGGGTGTTTAGCGATGAGGGACTAAGTAATTTTAGAGGAAAGGGAAGATTCTCCATGTGAATAGGTGCATTGCTTTCAAGCAACTGAGCTCTGGGCATCCCCGCGGAGACTAGGGACTGGGGCCCAGGCCTGCATCACAGAGCTGGGCCTTCACATCACAAAGGGCTCCTTTGTTGGGGAGGGGCAGTAGGAGGGGGAGGCTGAAGCACAGCCCCTCCCCACCTCCCAAGCCGGGGATCCCTCCACCCTCCCACCTTCCAGATCCCTCCTTCTCGCTAAGTTTTGTCAGTGATAGAACTCAGCCAATTTTCTATTCTTTCTCCCTGGAACACATATTATCTGGTTCCTTTTATCTGTTGGAGTCGGTGGCTTGAGGTTACCTATTTTATGGCCTTTGAAAATCTGAAGTTGACTCTGAAATTTTGGCTATGTACCAGCGATTTTTATTCTCAGAATCTCATTTGTCCTCAACCCCAGCTTTCCCACACAATGTTTTTGTCTTATATCAATCCAGGGACAAAATGTAAAGTTCTTTTACTCTTATTTAGTTTCGCAAATTTTGAATAGTAAGTTTTAAAAAATTATTTCTATCTCACTTTCCTTTTTTTTTTTTTTTTTTTGAGATGGAGTCTCTCTCTGTCGCCCAGGCTGGAGTGCAGTGGCCTGATCTCGGCTCACTGCAAGCTCCGCATCCCGGGTTCAAGCCATTCTCCTGTCTCAGCCTTCTGAGTAGCTGGGACTACAAGCATCCGCCGCCACCACGCATGACTAATTTCTTTTTGTATTTTTAGTAGAGGTGGGTTTTCCCCGTGTTAGCCAGGATGGTCTTGATCTCCTGACCTCGTGATCCGCCCGCCTTGGCCTCCCAAAGTGCTGGGATTACAGGCGTGAGCCACTGCGCCCAGCCTTCTATCTCACTTTCAATCAAAGGGACCTACCCACATACAATTAAGATTTTTTTAAATTCTATTTATGTACTTATGTGTTTATTTTAAGTTCAGGGGTACACGTGCAGGACATGCAGTTTTCCTTTTTTTTTTTTTTTTTTTTGAGACAGTCTCACTCTGTTGCTCAGGCTGGAGTGCAGTGGCACGCTCTTGGCTCACTGCAAGCTCTGCCTCCTGGGTTCACGCCATTCTCCTGCCTCAGCCTCTGGAGTAGCTGAGACTACAGGCGCCTGCCACCGTGCCTGGCTAATTTTTTGTATTTTTAGTAGAAACGGGGTTTCATCGTGTTAGCCAGGATGGTCTGGATCTCCTGACCTCGTGATCCGCCCGCCTTGGCCTCCTAAAGTGCTGGGATTACAGGTGTGAGACACCGCATGGGGCCTGCTGTCTTATTTTAACGTCTCTCTGGGCTTGATAATTTAAAAGGACTGACATTCCTCTGATAAAAGTTATTTTATTTTCTCATTTTCCATCAATATATCCTGTTCAGTGAAATATCTGTTCATGCCTTTAGCCCATTTTCTAATTGGATTGTTTTTCCTTGTTGTTGTTGACTTTTGAAAACTTTAAACAATATTCTAGATCTGACCTCTTTGTCAGATATGGTTTATCAGCTGTGGTTTGCAGTTTTCTCCCAGTTTTTACCTTGTCTTTTTATTAACAGGTTCTTATGCAGGGCAAAAGTTTTATATTTTGATAACATCCAATTAATAAATTCTTATAATTAATTGTGCTTTTCTGGTGTCATGTCTAATAATTATTCATCAAGTCCTAGGACCTGAAGAATTTATCATTAAATTTCATATTTTTACATTGAGATCTATGATCTTTTTTTTTCTTTTTTTGAGAGGGAGTCTCGCTCTGTCACCCAGGCTGGAGTGCAGTGGCGCCATCTCAGCTCACTGCAAGCTCCACCTCCTGGGTTCACGCCATTCTCCTCTCTCAGCCTCCCCAGTAGCTGGGACTACAGGCATCTGCCACCACGCCCAGTTAATTTTTTTGTATTTTTAGTACAGACGGGGTTTCACCTTGTTAGCCAGGATGGTCTCGATCTCCTGACCTCGTGATCCACCCGCCTTGGCCTCCCAAAGTGCTGGGATTACAGGCGTGAGCCACCACGCCCGGCTGATCCTTTTTTTTTTTTTTTAATAAAGACATGAGGTTAGATTGAGGTTCATTGTTTTGTCTATGGTGTCTAACTGCTCCAGAACCACTGTACCATTGAATTGATATTGCACCTTTTTCAAAAGTCAGTTGGTTGTACTTGTATGGAAATATTTCTGAGTTCTCAATTCTGTTTTATTGAACTGTCTATACCCCTGCCAATACCACACGGTCTTGATTTCTGTAGCTGTGTAAAAAGTTTAAAAATTGGGTAGAATAATTCCTTCCACTTTATTCTTCTATTTCAGACTTGTTTTGTTGAGCTGTATCATAGAAAAAACTATTCGTGACACCTGTTAAAAAATAGTAAGACAAACTTTATTCAGAGGGATTATTGCAATAGATATAGAGATTACTGCAATAGGGTCTTGCAGTAATCTCCAGTTTCCATATATTCAGGTTTCCCTCTGAATAGAAATGTTATAGCCACAGAGCAGGGTGGAGGGGTGGTAGTGTACGGAAAATTACTAACAGGAGGGAATCTGGCTAAACTGACCTCACAGAATTCTTGCTGAAGCCATGCCAGAGTGATCAGATATCACCTGGGGATGGTAGACAATAAGAAAACCGATTAGATATCAATGGTGATCAGATACGAAGATGGAGGATTCTGACTAAATTGCCTTGCTAGGATTCTTACTAATATTGGTCAATTCATAGACAACACAAAAGCCCAAAAGCCAGGGTTTAGTTGACAAGAGAGTTCAAAGGAGCATGGCTAGAGTCTGGTTATGGAGAGAATTTTTGTCAGCTGGCTGGGTCTTCCAGAGCTGTGTAGAATAAAAATGATGAGCACAGACATATTTTCCTTCTTCCCAAACTGAACAGGAAAGCATTCAGTCTTTTTCATCTTTTAGTTTGATGTTAGCTGTAGATTTTTTTCTAACTTAAAAGTTAGAAAGTATACCTCTGTTCCTAATTCCTGAAAGTTTTTTTTCATTATAAATGGGTGTTGAATTTTCTCAAATGCTTTTCCTGCATTGATATAATCATGTAATATGCTTATCTTTAGCTTGCTAATGTGGGGGGTTACACAAATTGATTTTTGAATACCAAAACAGCTTTTTATTCCTGGAATAAATATCACTTGTTCATGGTTTGTAGTTATTTTTATATATTGTTGAATTATTTTTGCTATTATATTCATGAAGAATACTGATTTCTTTTCTTCTTCTTCTGTCTTTAGCTCTGATATCAGAGTAACACTGGCCTCATGAGTTGGAATATCTTTCTGTTGTCTTCTTTCTATTCTTTATTCTGGAAGAGACTGGATATAATTCGTGTTAACCTTTAAATGTTTGTTAGAATTCTCTGATCTAGCTATCCAGGCCTGAAGATTTCTTTTTCAGATATTTCAAATTATGACTTCAGTTCTAGGGCTATTCAACATAACTATTTCATGTAAGAATTTGTGCTTTTTCAAGAATTAATGCATTTCATCTATGTTGTGAAATGTATGTTTGTAGAGTTGTTTGTAGTATTCTCTTTATTCTTTTGATTTCGTCATGGTCTACAGTAGTATCTCCTGTTTCATTCTGGATATTGATATTTTGTGTCTCCTCTACAGATTTGTCAATTTTATTAACATTTACAGAACCAGTTTTTGTTTAATCGGTTTTTCTCTATTTTTCTTTTTACATTTTATTGAGTCATCCTCTTATCCTTATTATTTCCTTTCTTTCACTTGCTTTCGGTTTATTTTGCTCTTCTTTTTCTAGTATGTGAGGGAGCTTGGTTATTGCTTTGAATTTTTTTTCTTTTCTAATGTAAGCCCTTAGTGGTATACATTTTTCTCTCACCACTGATTTAGCCACATCCCACAAATTTAGATATGTTGTGTTTCACTGTCATTCATTTCAATGTATTTTAAAAATTTGAGACTTTCTCTCTGAACAATGGATTATTTAGCATGTGTTTTCACGTGTTTGGAGATTTTCCTTTTATCTTCCTGTTATTGATTTCTAGTTTAATTCTATTGTGTTCAGACAACAAACTGTATGATTTCAGTTGTTTTAAATTTGCTGAGATTTGTTTTATGGCCCAGGTTACTTCATATCTTGCTAAATGTCCCATCCACACGAATAAAATGTGTATTTGGCTGCGTTTGTGGTGTTACATAAATGCTGATTAGTTCCTGTTGATTAACAGTGTTGTTGTGTCCACAGAAGCATTGGAGAAAGACTGTAACCTGAGGTGATAGGCTTTGATTGTGTCCTGGCTTAGTATGATGGGACACACCTCTGCTTGCTTCCTTTCCTTTGGACAACCCTCAGCCCCTCAGTCTCTACATGACCTCAACATGGCCGCCCACAGGCCAGAGTGTCTACATGGGCGCCGCCATACTGGCGCCCAGCCTAAGCCGCTGAAACGGGAGCGTGTTTGGCAAAGCGCCATGTTGATTACTGGCAACCTTCAGGCCATGAAGACTGCTGAGCATGCGCAAACCCAGGCAGCGCTGTAAGAAGTACCTCTAGGCCTGGGAGGCATTGAGAAAAAGGAAGTGGGTCCTGTTCTGGTTCTTGCGACTAAAGTCACCTCCCGAGGCAAATGACCACTGTCCTGAGAGGACGTGGGTGAGGGGCAGGTGAGTAGAGGGATGGTAGCATCTGTGGACTGAGCAAGAAGAATCTCTGATGTCTGTCCAGAGCCTTCCGGTCAGTGATGGGGTCGGTCAGTGGATGGAATAGTGGAAGTCGGAGCGATCTCTGATGGTGGATCTGAGGGAGGAGTGAGGGGGCACTGAGGGGTCTCTGGTGGTGGATCTGCAGGCGAAGTGAGGACGGACTGGGGATTTCTGTCTGGTGGTGGATCTGAGGGCGGAGTGAGGGCGGACTGTGGGGTTGTGGGGGAGGATGACTGTGGGAACTAAGGAGGGATCTGAGGAGTGTGAATGATGCACATCTTAATTAGTTTCCTCTCTTTTATACGTACCGATCTGTTTACATTTTCGTTTCTGTTTCATTATAATGATATATTTTGCTAAAGATTTAAAGAATATATTACATAGAATTGCATGTTTCCATTTCCATTTTGTTCTCTTTCATATCCAGACTAGTAGCTCCTTTATCATTACGGTTATTATATTTATATATCATTCATTCTCTATTTAAAAAGAATCAAGCGTCTGAAAGGTTTATCTGTTTTATTGGAAATTTTGAAATGTCCAATAAAATACTCCCTACTCTTTTAATATTAATTTTTTTCTCTTTTGCTTTTTAGGTACTTTCTCTTTTTCCCACTTTTTGATGTAATTTGTTGTTCTTTCCCTTATTTTCTTAAGTTTTGTGCGGGATACATTTAGGGTTGTAAAGTTTCTTTAAGTACATCTTTATCTATGAAATGCATAAGTTCATTTTGTTGTTTCCCTTTGATTCTTAGTTATGTAGGAGAGTTTATTCATTCCCAAATTATTAAAGTATGTTTTAGCTGTTTTTTATTTTATTGTATTGTCAGAAAATGCAGACTATCAAGTCTCAACTTTTAACAATTTATCAAGATTTTCCTTGAAGCCAAGTTACTCAATGAACTTTGTTCAACAGATATAAAAGAAAAATTATATTTTGTTGTATGGACCAAAATTCTCTTTAATTAAGTCTTGCTTGTTGGTATTTTTCAAATCTTTATCTTTCCTAATTTTGATCTACTTGTTTCATTTTCTGGAAGAGATACAATAAAAATCACTTTTAATAGTTCATTTTGCAGTTATATGTGCTTTTTTGCTAATTTTATTTGTGCATCTGAGGGATGGGCATACATACACTTAATGGTTAGTGCATTTTTTATCCTTTTTCATGTATTAAGTGGTATTATTATAGGATCCCTTTTTTCAACCAAAAAGAAAAAAGAAAAACACTTTTTAACATCGAATTCCACGTTGATACTCACATTGCCACCCTTGTTTTTACTTTCATTGCATTTGGATGATGTCTTTGCCCGGAGCTTTACTTTGTATCCTATTTGTCTCTGTGTCAGATTACCTATTTGTTTACAATAGATACTTTTGCTTTTTTCAAATCCAACTTATAGTCTCTGTTGATAGAATTTTACATCTCAGTTTAGTGTGATAATGATTTATCTGATTTTATGCCTTCCATTTGATGTTTACTATTTAGGTCTTTTTATTTTCTGCCTTTTCTTTACATAATATTTTCATTGGATTGATGAAATTTCTGCTCATTGTTTCCATTCTGCACCCCATTTTTTCTGTTTTTTTTTCCTGAGATTATTAGGAATGTTTTATCATAGGGTATTATTAATTTTCTCTTTAGTGGCCTCTTTATCACATTGTCACATTGTCCTTTTTTATAATTATATATCTTTTGCAAGAATTATTGCTAAACAATATTTTCCTATTCAAGATTTATTGTGTGGTTCATTTTACATTTATTTGGACGACTACTTCCAGTGTTTCTCTCAAAGATAGAGATACTCTGCAAGTGCTTTTATTTCTGAAAATGTCTCTCTGGCCCTGACAGAGAAGTGGTCTTTTAGATGCTATTTCCGACATCATTTAGCTTTCAGTACTGCAGATGAAGAGTTTTCTTATTTCCTTCATTTTTCCTCTGTAAATAGTCTGGTTTTTCACAATTAGATTTAGAAGTGTTTTCTATTTATAAATTTATTCTATACATGCAAGAATTTCCCCTGATTTGTTCATTGATTGAGTTCCTGTTTGTGTATGTGGAAGAGCTTATAGCCTAGTTGTGTCAGTGGTGGGAGATGTGTATGTGTGCTAAGGCCCCAGTGCAGATACAGGTGTGCCTAGGATTGGGACTCTTGGGATGGCTGATGGAGATGCATGATGGGTAGTCATACAGGCATAGAGGCCAGTCATGGGGATGTGGGATTGATTGGTAGAGAGCCAGGACCATTAGGGTAGAGGAATTGAAGACTCTGTGATCAGGTATTGTAGGATGAGTGATGCAGGGCTCATGGGCAGCAAGGCATGGAAATCAGTGAATCTGAGGTTTCAGTAATGGCTTCTGGGAGTAGTCTCTGGGCACCAATTGACACTTAGAGCAGACTGAGGAGTGGTAGTGAGGAGTTAGGTACCAGGGTTGATGACAACTTGAAGGGCCTGTGAAATCAGATAGTATAATAACGTAATAGAACAGTATATCCTTTGGATATTTTATAAAGTATTTAAGCAATCCACAATTATTGAATATCTAAACGTTTCTAATCTTTCTTTTTTATTAACCATGTTATGGTAAAACTTTTGCACTTAAATCTTTGTACAATATGGGATGGGATGATATTTTAATGTGGTAGTTCCAGAAATAAATTTTTGAGTAAGGTGCAAGGGCACTAAATGATGTATGTGTCCATGTGTGACATTGGCACAGTTCCTTCTCTCATGGGTACCTCTACCCATCTGTTTTCTCAGATCTCTGCCCCTTTGTCCGAAGAGCCAAAAATGACCAAGTCCCTGGTGAGTTCTTATTTGTTCATCTGTTTATTTGTTGCTTTCTTTTACTTTTAGTGGATTTTAGGAGACATCTAACAATCCCTATAGTAAGATGACAAGACTAAATAAATAAAAACTAAGATCAGATAAAATGAAGAAGAGACTGTCAGCCCCAAGTCAAGTTTAGAATATATGGTCTTACACAGTCATGAACTTTGAACTGTTAAATTGTCTCTCATCTTCCTGAAAGACATAGCAATAATGGAAATTGGATACATGGTTTATATTAATAAAATTAACAAGTAATTTATTTCATCTGTAGTAAAGATGTCATGGTTCTTGATGTTTGAGAAATTTTTTGATAGATCTTCAGATGGTTAATGACAGAGCAGTCTTCAACAACAACCCTACTGAAAGTGCACTAACAGGCCAGGCGCAGTGGCTCACACCTGTAGTCCCAGCACTTTGGGAGGTTGAGGCAGGTGGATCACATGAGATCAGGAGTTCCAGACCAACCTGGCCAACAAGGTGAAACCCCATCTGCACTAAAAATACAAAAATTAGCCAGGTGTGGTGGCGGGCGCCTGTAATCCCAGCTACCCAGGAGGCTGAGGCAGGAGAATTGCTTTAACCCAGGAGGCGGAGGTTGCAGTAAGCCGAGATTGCGCCTTTGCACTCCAGCCTGGGCAACAAGAGCGAAACTCTGTCTCAAAAAAAAAAAAAAAAAAAAAGAAAGTAAGAAAGAACGTGCACTAACAGTTTTTCTGTTGCTGTCTTATAGAACAGTGCTTCTGACACTTTACTTGCTTTGAATTCAGATTCTGATTTAGTAACTATGGGATGGGATATGAGAATTTTTATTTCTCACAAATTTCCACAGAACATCAATGCTCCTTGTCCAAGGACCACCTTCTGAAACAACCTTGAGGTTTTATCGTGAATGGGAGTTGAATTTTGTTAAATGCTATTTCTGTACCAATTGACATGATCATGTGATTTTACTTCTTGAGTCTGTTGGTATGGTAGATTACATTGATTGATTTTTTAATATTGAACCAGCATTGCATCCATGGAATAAACTCCACTTGGTTGTGGTATATACTTTTTAAATTATTTGTATTTGCTAATATTTTGTTAAGGGTTTTTGTATCATATTTATGAAGGATATCGCTTTTTTTTTTTCTTTCTGTCTCTCTTTCTGTTTTTTCTTTTGGTACTATTTCTGGTTTAGGTATCACGATAACCCTGGCCTCATAAAATAAGTTAGAATGTGTTCCTTTATATTGATTATTCTGCCAGAGATTGTGTATAGTTTGTGTTTTCTTTTTCTATACTTTGTCCAGTTTTTGTGTCAGGGAAATCATAGCCTCACACAATAAACTGGGAAGTATGCCCTTCTCTTCTGTTTTCTGGAAAAAACTGTGTAGAATTTATGTTAATTATGTTAATTCTTCAAATATTTGGTAGAATTCTCCAGAGAAACTGTCTGAGCCTAGAGATTTCTTTTTTGGAAGTTTTAAGATTACAAACTCAGTTTCTTTAAGTGTTACAGGGCTATTCACATTGTCTATTTAATATTGAGAGGGTTGTGGTAGTTTGTGTGTTTTCAGGAACTGGTCCCTTTCATCTAAGTTGTCAAATTTATGTGTGCAGAGCTGTTAGTAGTTGTCTTAGTCAGCTCAGGCTGCCATAACAAAGTACCATAGACTGGGTGGAATAAACAACAGAAATTTATTTTCTCACAGTTCTGGGAGGCTGGAACTGAGAGATCAGGGTGCAAGTATGGTCAGGTTCTGATGAGGGCTCTCTTCCTGGCTTGTAGACGAAAACCAGATTCTCACTATGTGCTCACAGGCCATTCCCTAGTGACCGCCTGCCTGCCTGCCTGCCTGCCTATGGAGAAAGAATCTCTCTCTGTAAGGCCACCTGTCTTATCAGATTAGGACCCCTACCTTGTTTAACCGTAATTACCTCTTAAAAGCCCTATCTCCAAATACAGTTACATTAGGGGTTACAGCCTAAACATATGAATTTTTGGAGGACTGAGAATGTCTTGATTTTCACATTCTCCTGAAGGATATTTTTGCCTGATCCAAAATTCTAAGTTGATAGTTCTTTTTTTTTTTTTTAGCACTTGAAAAATGTGCTACTTCCTTCTGGCCTCCAAAGTTTCTGATGAGATATTAGTTAAAACTGCATGTTAATTTTCTATTGCTGCTGAAATAAATTATCAAAAATTTAGTTGCTTAAAAATAACTTATTTTTTTTTACAGTTCTATATTTTAGAAGGCCAACATGGGTCTCACTGAACTAAAACCAAGATGTCAAGAGGGCAGTATTCCTTTCTACAGGCTGTAAGAAAGAATCTGTTTCTATTTTCTATGACTTTTCTAGCTTCTAGTGGGTGCCCACATTTCACAGTTTGTGGCCCTTTCCTCCAACTTCAAAGCCATCAACATTGTATCTCTCTGACCACTCTTTTGTAGTCGCATCTTTCTCTGACTCTCTTTTATTGCCTCTCCTTTAACTTTTTTTTTTTTTTTTTTTTTTTGAGGCAGAGATTTGCTCTTGTTGCCCAGGCTGGAGTGCAATGGCGCGATCTCGGCTCACCGCACCCTGAAAGAATCTGTTTCTATTTTCTATGACTTTTCTAGCTTCTAGTGGGTGCTCACATTTCAGTTTGTGGCCCTTTCCTCCAACTTCAAAGCCATCAACATTGTATCTCTCTGACCACTCTTTTGTAGTCGCATCTTTCTCTGACTCTCTTTTATTGCCTCTGCTTTAACTTTTTTTTTTTTTTTTTTTTTTTTTGAGGCAGAGATTTGCTCTTGTTGCCCAGGCTGTAGTGCAATGGCACGATCTTGGCTCACTGCAACCTCCGCCTTCCAGGTTCCAGCGATTCTCCTGCCTCACCTTTCCGAGTAGCTGGTATTACAGGCATGTGCCACCACGCCCTGCTAATTTTGTATGTTTTAGTAGAGACGGGGTTTCTCCATGTTGGTCAGGCTGGGGTCAAACTCCCAACCTCAGGTGATCCGCCCGCCTTGGCCCTCCCAAAGTATTGGGATTACAGGCATGAGCCACCGCGCCTGGCCCTCCTGCTTTAACTTTTAAGCAAATTTGTGATTATATTCAGCCCACCCAGATAATCTAAGATAATTAATCTTCCTATTTTAAGGACAGCCGATTTAGCCACCTAGATTTGATCTGAAACCTGAATTCCCTTTTGCCATGCAACCTAACATATTCACAATTTCTGGGAATTAGGATGTGAACATCTTTGGGGAGCCATGGTTCTTAGTATCTCACATTGTCATTCAAATTGTTTTTCTCCTGTGGGTAATGTGTAGTTTCTCTCTGAATGCTTTCAGCATTCTTTCTTTGTCTGTAGTTTTCACAAGTTTGACTATAATTCTTTCTTAGTGTGAATTTCTTTGGTTTTATCCTTTTTGGGATTTGCCCAGCTTCTATCTGTAAGTGTATATCTTTCGGGAAGTTTCAGAAATTTAAAATTCATTATTTCTTCAAATACTTGTTCAGCCCCCATTCCTTTCTCTTCTTTTTCTTTTTCTGGAACTCCAATGACACAAATGTTAGATTTTTTGTTATTGTCCCACATGTCTCTGAGGTTCTGTTCCTTTTTTTCTCAGTCTGTTTTCTCTCCATTCTTTAGATTAGATCATTTCTATTTTATTTTCAGGTACTCAGAATATTTCTTCTGTTGCCTCCATTCTTTTGAGCCCATCTATTGAGTTTTTAATATTGGTTATTTTTTAATTCTAAAATTTCATTTGGTTTTTTCATCTCTTCTCTATTTCTTTGTTGAAGTTTTTTTGTTTCAAGTGTGTTCATATGCTTGTTAAAACATTTTTATGAGGACTACTTTAAAATCCTTATGAAATAATTCTGATAACATGCATCACTTCAGTTTTAGTATCGGTTGATTGGTTGTTTCCTTATTCAAGTTGAGATTTTCCTGGTTCTTGGTTTTACAAATGATTTTGTAATGTATTGTGGAAACCTTGGGCATTATGAGACTCTAGATCTTATTTGAGTCCTCTTTTTTAGCAGGCGTCCTCTGGGCCAGTGTGGGAATTGGGGGGCCTTGCTGTACTACTGCCAGGTGGATGTGAATTTGCAGGTTCCCTACTTGAACTCTGTTGACAGTCTGTGGGGAGAGAGACACCTCATTACTGCTAGTTGGGGTTGGCAGTTCAGGCTCCCCAGTAGACCTCTGGTGACATCACCTTGTCTGAAAGGAGAGGGTACCTTGTTTCTGCTCTTCATGCTGTCTTCTCTGATATTGTTAGGTTGGATAGGGCCTCATTACCTCTCAGAGTGATGAAGGTCTTGGATTTTCATTTGACATCCCCTCACACCACACCTGTCGTGATGGGAAGAGTGTCGCATTACTGCTAGGTAGGAATGGAAGTCCAGCCCTGAGGTGGCTCCCACTGGCATGGCAAGAAAGCTACCCATTACCACTGTGCAGAGATGAAAGTCCCAGCTCCCCAGTTGGCTTTTCTCATACTACCCTATTGCAGTGGAGGGGCATCCCCAGGCAGCCAGGCAAATACAGGAGTCTAGGCTACCCACTGAGTCTTTGCTGATGAGAGATGAATCAAGCCCACAGTTTTTTGTTGTTTTATAATCTGTGGTATTTGGTTGGAGTAGGTTTTGTCTAAAAGTTTTTTATTTTTCTCTGTTGCCCCTTTCCTGGTCTTTTAGCTAGAGAAAACACTTTTTTCCAGGCCTTTTTACATGCACTTGTTGATGTTTCTGGATTGTAGGTTTTTCGAACACCTGGTCAGAGCTATCTATATGAGGCCGAAAGACACAGAGAGCTTATTACTGTTTACTTCCCTGGTTCCTGAGGCCCCTAGCCAGGGTGCCTATTTTTCTTTACCTTTCAGAGTCTCTGTATGTTGGTTTGATGGATAATGTCTATGGTTTGTAGATGAACTTAACAGGATGAATAGAGACAAGTGCATCTACTGTATCTTTCCAGGAGTGGAATCCAGTTTATTGAGTTTGAACAGAGGACTTCATATATTAAGCATAGTCTTATACGTTTTGGTCAGTTATAACTGCCTCTTTGTCCTTTGCATTTGAACTTTTAAAAATAAGTATTTCATTTTGAATGTCGTGAAAGTTTTACCTATATTTACTTAGTCAAATTGTTCTTTGTGGTTTCTTAGAATAAAACAGTTGTCATCTGCTCTATTCCTCTTCAAATTTCAGCTTCTCAAAGGTAATCACTTTGAACTCAGTTTAGTTATCTTTTGCTGTTTACTTTCATATGTCTAAATAACATGTTTGTATTGATATTTCTAGGCTTTCAGTTTTAAGCAGTTATCTACAGACAACACAATGGAAAGAAGGAATTAGCTCTCTTTCAGACACTCAGGCCCTTGACACTCACGTACACATTTCTCATGTACCCTCCATCTAATATGGGTATTTTATTTATTTATTTATTTATTTAGTAGAGATGGGGTTTCACCATGTTGCCCGGGCTGATCTTTGAACTCCTGGGCTCAAGCGATCTGCCCACCTTAGCCTCCCAAAGTGCTGGAATTATAGGCGTGAGCCACTGCACCCAGCCTAATATGGGTATATCATAATTTGGGGTAAATCAATAGGCTGCATTTTATTATGATGATTATTTTAACAATATTCACAAGTGAGTCATTTACTTTTTATGCAGTGCTTTTTGTTTTACCTGAAATTATAAGTGTCTGGCTTAATCATTTGTTTTGTTTTCCATACATACATGTATAATATATATTATACATATCAGTAATTCATCTCTAGTCTTCCCAGGTATATAAATACCTTCTCAATATATTAAAATATACTAAATAATAACAGTAATATAATATAAACATTAATATAGTGCTTACTATATACCAGGCACTATAAGCATTCTCTATTAACTAATTCAGTCACACCCCCTACGAGTTATTGCTATGGTTTGGATATTTATCCTCTCCAAATCTCATGCTGAAATTTGATCCCCCAAGCCAGGCGCGGTGGCTTGTGTGTAATCCCAGCTATTCAGGAAGCCAAGGTAGGAGGATCACTTGAGGCCAGGACTTTGAGATCAGCCTAGGTAATATGGCGAGACCCTGTTTCTTACAAAAATAAATAAATAAAAAGAAAATTTAAAAATAAAAGAGAAGTTTGATCCCAGTGCAGGAGGTGGTAGGGCATAATGGGAAGTGTTTGGGTCATGGGGACAGATCCCTCATGAATAGATTAATGCCCTCTCTGGGGAGGTGGTGAGTTCTCAATCTTATGAGTTCCGTGAGGGTTGGTTGTTGAAAAGAGCTTGCTATCTCCCATTCGCTCTCTCTTTCTTCCTCTTTTGCCATATGATCTCTGCACACACCGGCTTCTCTTCCCCTTCTGCCATGAATGGAAGCAGCTTGAAGGCCCTCCCCAGATGCAGATGCTGATGCCATGCTTCTTGTACAGCCTGCAGAACCATGGGCCAAATAAATGTCTTTTCTTTATAAATTACCCAGGCTCAGGTGTTCTTTTATAGTAACAGTAAACAAAGACAGCTATCTATAATCATTATTCTCATTTTACAGAGGAGGAAAACTGTTACACAGAGAAGGAATTTGCCCAAGATCATACAGCTCCTGAATGATAAAGCCAGGAAAATAAGACCCAGGCCGTTGGCTCTAGATTACATGCTATTCATTTCAGCTCTTTAAAGAAACTCCTCTTGGAGTTGTCGACCTGCTCATAGTTACTCTCTATCTGATACTCAGCTACTGGCATGGGCTGTCCCCTTCCACATGATACTAGGAATTCTCCTCATGATTCTCAAATGTTAGATCTCTTGAGTCTCAAGAAGCTGGGTAAGACATAGAAATGGATTGTCCTGTAGAGTCTCCAGAAGGAGTGCAGCCCAGCAGGACCTATTTTGGACATATGACCTCCAGAATAGTGACAAATTTGTGTTGTTTTAAGGCCAAAGAATACAGGTGGCCTCTAGAAGCTAGAAAAATCAAGGAAATTGATATTCCTTTAGAACCTCCAGAAGGAATACAGCCCTATTGACACTCAGATAAAAGCCCAAGTAAAATTATTTAGGCGTCTCTAAGACTACCCTCACTTATGACAGAAACTGCAAGCTCAGGAGTCTCCAAGACCACCCTCAGTTTCAATAATTCACGAGAAGGACTTACACAACTCAGGAAAGCCATTATACTCATGCTTATAGTTCATTACAGAAAGAGGACGTGGATTAAAATCAGCCAGAGAAGATGTGCTCAGTGCAGTATCATGGAAAGTTTCAGGTTACTGAGTTTCTCATTAATATTGTATTTTTAATTTTAAGGACTCTTTTCTTCACTTCTGAATGATCTTTCTAATATTCATGGGTGCAATATTTTCTTTTTTTAAAATTTTACTTTAAGTTCCAGGATACATGTGCAGAACGTGCAGGTTTGTTACATAGGTATACACGTGCCATGGTGGTTTGCTGCACCTATCACCCTGTCATCTAGGTTTGTTTTGTTGTTGTTGTTGTTGTTTTGTTTTGCTTTGTGTTTTGAGATGGAGTTTCGCTCTTGTTGCCCAGGCTGGAGTGCAATGGCGCAATCTCAGCTCACCACAACCTCCGCCTCCCGGGTTCAAGGGATTCTTCTGCCTCAGCCTCCCGAGTAGCTGGGACTACAGGCGCCTGCCACCAGGCCTGGCTAATTTTCTTTAAATTTTTTTAGTAGAGACGGGGTTTCACTGTGTTAGCCAGGAGGGTCTCGATCTCCTGACCTCGCCTCCCAAAGTGATGAGATTACAGGCTTGAGCCACTGTGCCCAGCTAATTTTGTATTTCTAGTAGAGACAGGGTTTCTCCAGTCAGGCTGGTCTCGAACTCCCGACCTCAGGTGATCCACCCACCTTGGCCTCCCAAAGTGCTGGGATTACAGGTGTGAGCCACCACGCCCGGCCCCCATCATCTAGGTTTTAAGCCTGCATGCATTTGCTATTTGTCCTAATGCTCTCTCTCCCCTTATCCCCCCACCCCTCGATAGGCCCTGGTGTGGCTTGTTCCCTGCCCTGTGTCTGTGTGTTCTCATTGTTCAACTCCCACTTATGAGTGAGAACATGCAGTGTTCGGATTTCTGTTCCTGTGTTAGTTTGCTGAGAATGATGGTTTCCAGCTTCATCCATGTCCCTGCAAAGGATGTGATCTGATTCCTTTTTATGGCTGCATACTATTCCATGTTGTATATGTACCACATTTTCTTTATCTAGTCTATCATTGCTGGGCATTTGGGTTGGTTCTGTGTCTTTGCTATTGTAAATAGTGCTGCAGTAAACATACGTGTGCATGTGTCTTTATAGTAGAATGATTTATATTCCTTTGGGTACATACCCAGTAATGGGATGGCTGGGTCAACTGGTATTTCTGGTTCTAGATCCTTGAGGAATTGCCACACTGTCTTCCACAATGGTTGAACTAATTTACATTCCCACCAACAGTGTAAAAGTGTTCCTATTTCTCCACAGCCTCGCCAGCATCTATTGTTTCTTGACTTTTTAATAATAGCCATTCCGACTGGCATGAGATGGTATCTCATTGTGGTTTTGATTTGTATTTCTCTAATGATCAGTGATGTTGAGCTTTTTTTCGTATGATTGTTGGCCACATAAATGTCTTCTTTTGAGAAGTGTCTGTTCATATCCTTCACCCACTTTTTGATGGGGTTGTTTTTTTCTTGTAAATGTGTTTTTAAGTTCCCTGTAGAATCTGGATATTAGACCTTTGTCAGATGAGTATTTTGAATAGGTAATACATGCATATGATTTAAAAGTAAGAAAATAAGTACAGAGTGAAAAATCTCCCTCTTTCTTTTCCTATCAGCCCATGTCCTCAATCTGGATAACTAATTTTTTTTAGTGTGTGTTCAAAGTGTCATTATATGACAAAAACAAATAGGAAAAGTATTATGTTCTTTCCACAGAAGATGGTATACCATATGCATTTCTGTACCATTATGATTTTATTTTCATTTATTTTTAAGCCTTTACTATGGAGAGATATAAAATGCATTATGAAATATGCTCTTGTGAACATTTCTTTCAGAAGTTATTTCTATCCAAAGGCAAGGTCTTGCTCTGTCACCCAAGCTGAGTGGAGTGCAATGCTGTGATCCCAGCTCACTACAGCCTCAACTGTCAGGGCTCAAGTGATCCTGCTTCCACTGCCTCCCAAGTAGCTGGGACTGTAGACGCATGCCACCATGCCTGGCTAATTTTTTTTTTCTTTTTGTAGAGACGGCATCTTGCTATGTTGCGCAGGCTAGTCTTGAACTCCTGCTCTCAAGCAATCCTCCTGCCTCGGCCTCCTAAAGTGCTAGGATTACAGGCCTGAGCCACTGCACCTGGCCCCTCTCCAACTTTAGTATATGATGTCATACAGCTTTGCAAAGTTTGTTACGCCAATTTGTATTCCTACCAGTAGTGTGCAGATATGTTTACTACTTTGTATCTTTACCAGTACTTGGTGTTTTCAATCTTTACAATTTTAGCCATCTTGGGAGTTTGCAGAGGTATCTCATTTTGGATTTAATTAGCATTTCCCTGGTTACTAATATGATTGAACAGTTTTTCAGAATTTCATTGTCATGTACACTTCTTTTGAGAATTGCTTGATTCATTCCCCCTTTTTTTTAAACTGAGTTGTCTGTAGTTTGTATTGCTTTTTGTTGTTGTTGTTTTTGTTTTGATTTTTTATAGAGACAAGTTCTCACTATGTTGCCCAGGCTGGTCTCAAACTCATGGACTCAAGCAATCCTCCTGCCTTGGCCTCCCAAAGTACTGGGATTACAGGCATGTGCCACTGCACCCAGCCTGTTGTTACATTTATGTTCTTTTTACATTTTGTGTACTATCACACTGTCATTCATGTATGGTCCCCTAATATAATGATGAATATACTCTTTCTCTCTCGTTCTCTCTCTCTCTCTTTCTCTCTCTCTCTCTGTGTGTGTGTGATTTCTATCTACATCACAAACAGCTTATTTGTGTTGTTCAGATCTTCTGTATAATCCTTATTTTTTGACTATTGCATATTTGTTTTATGTATGAGATCTCATCTCCTTTGTAACTGGCTTGTCAATTTTCTTGCAGAAATTTTCCTATATGTGCCAAATTTTTGTTGCTATATCTAGTGATTAATGAATGTAATCTGGTTAAAATCTCTCAGAGTAGGGAGGGGGAGTTGGGAAGTCTCCCATGCGTGTGTAGGTTTATCAATTTCTCCATGTAATTTTGTCAACTTTTGTTTTATGTATTTTAGATTGTCATTCAAAATATGAATTATATTTTCCTGAAGTACTGATCTTTTTGCTATTACGTGGTACTGAATTTTTTGCTTAAAAGCTTAAGAGTCTGTAATTGCAACCCAGTTTCTATCTATTTTATTAGAATTGTCTGGCAAAATGCATTTTAGTATAACAGAAATCTAAAAATTATGGGCTTAAACACAAAAGAAGCAAAAGAAGTCTGAAAGTATTCATTCAGGGCCTGGTGTCTTCACAAATTCATACACCGTTTTTTGTTGTTGTTGTTGTTCTCTATGTCATTCTCATTTTGTGATTTTCAACCTCATGTCACTTGATAGTTCCCAAGATTTGCTGGGGTTGCATTAACTGAGTCAGCGTTCCAGGCCAGCAGCATGGTGAGGTTGGGGAGGAAAGGGGCACTCACACCTTCTCCTTTAAAAACTGCCATCTCAGAAGTATCGCCTGTATCTCTGTGGCCAAAGTATAGTTTCCTGGTTACATTTAAGGTGGGCTGGGAAAAGAAAGTCTTACTCAGAGTAGCCAGCTAAGAATTCATGTTCTGTTATTAGGGAAGAAAGGATGAGTGAATGTTGGAAGACAACTAGCTATCACTGTCACATCTCCTAAATACAAAAGCCAGAATTTATCTGTCTTTTGCTTTTTTCATCCATCTTGGCATTCAACCCCATCAACTAATCCCCACATACATTCTAAGACGTTACTCTCTCCTGGCTCTGTCCGATTTCTCAGTTTTTATTGCTGACACCTCTTCTTCAATGCTGGTAACTTTTTCAGATTCTTTCCTTTACATTCTCCTTTATCAGGTGTCCTCTCAAGCAGTCTCATTTACTCAGATGATTTTAGTTATTAATTATCTACTGGTGACTCCCAAATCTTTATCTCCACTCTAGGCCTCTGCCTAACGTCCTATAATATGCCTGCCTACATGTTTAATCCCTGTAATCTCAATATGTGCAAAACATAAGTGATTTCATCTGGTTCCCTTTCTCCAACCTTTTCCATTCATCAATCTCTACTTCAGTATATGACACTATAATCTCAGAGTATACAAAACGAATAATTGAGAATTTCACTTTAGTTCCTCCTTTTTCTTACTCCATCTATCAATTCTAATTACCTACTATCTACACCAATTTCTTTTTCTATATTCCTGTTAAATAATATTTTCTCCCTAACTTAGGTGTTTTAATTCTTTCACATGAAATATTGCCTAGACTTCCACTCTTGCTCATTCAAATGTATTCTCCCTGCTGTTTCTTGATAGTCTTTTTTTATTTTTTATTTTAAGTTCTAGGGTACATGTGCAGGATGTGCAGGTTTGTTGCATAGGTAAATGTGTGTCATGATGGTTTGCTGCACCTATCAAGCCATCACCTAGGTATTAAGCCCAGCATGCATTAGCTTTTTTCCCTAATGTTCTCCCACCCCCCACCCTTCCCCAACAGGCCCCAGTGAGTGTTGTTCCCTTCCCTGTGTCCATGTGTTCACATTGTTCAGCTCCCACTTATAAGTAAGAACATGTAGCGTTTGGTTTTCTGTTCCTGCATTAGTTTGCTGAGGATAATGGCTTCCAGCTCCCTGCATGTCCCTGCAAAGGATATGATCTCATTCCTTTTTATGGCTGCATAGTATTCCATGATGTATATGTGCCACATTTTCTTTATCCAGTCTATCACTGATGGGCATTTGGGTTGATTCCATGTCTTTGCTATTGTGAATAGTGCCACAATGAACATATGCATGCGTGTATCTTTATAACAGAATGATTTATATTCCTTTGGGTATATAACCAGTAATGGGATTGCTGGGTCAAATGGTATTTCCACTTCTAAATCTTTGAGGAATCACCACACTGTCTTCCACAATGGTTGAACAAATTTACATTCCCACTAACAGTGTAAAAGCGTTCCTATTTCTCCACAACCTGGCCAGCATCTTCTTGGCAGTTGTAAACATAAATCTAATAATCTTTTCTCTATATATAAATTACTTTAATGGCAGTCCATTATGTATTGGAGGAAAAATAGTTGCATGATTTCATGCCAGCATACCTCTACTGAAATTTCCTCATAAACACCTTTCCTTCATTGCATACAGACTTCTCATTATGCAGACTAATTTGTGGTTCCCTGAATTTATCATGTATTTTCCTATCTTTATACCTTTGCTCATGCTGCTCCCTTCTAAAAATCACTTTGCCCTACTCTGCTTGCATTAAACATGGCATCTCCCAAGATTAAGCTTAAGTTTCATCAACTCTACAGAACTTAGTCTTACACTCCATGTAGAATTTTCTTCTATTTGGGGTCATGCTATGCTTTGCACATCTCTTATGCCCTTTATAATATCTTAGAAAGTTGTTGTAAGTTCTTTGATGTCTTGAAGCATATTGTGTAAAGTTGTGAAGATGTTCACAACATAAAGTTCTGAACATCTTGCTTAGTAAATATATGGCAGGTAATTCCTAAGAATTACCTAAGTAATTATGCTTAATAAATGTATGGCAGTTAATTCTTTTTTTATTTTTTTTTTTCAGACTTCTTTCTCAACTACCAATGGCAGGTAATTCCTCAGAATTAAGTTTAAGAGAATTTAAACAGAGCCTATTTTATTTTCACTGGATATTGAATTCAATATTGACAGCTCTTTCCCTTCAGCACTTGAAAAATATGGTCCCACTTCCTTTTGACATCTTTGGTTTTTAATGAGAAA
The DNA here is from genome assembly GCF_029289425.2 of Pan paniscus. Lineage (NCBI taxonomy): Eukaryota > Metazoa > Chordata > Mammalia > Primates > Hominidae > Pan > Pan paniscus. The sequence continues at coordinate 46,563,041 of NC_073260.2, forward strand.
GTCATTCTTGTTCAAATTGCCCTTTCCCTACATGTAATGTGTCATTTCTCTCTGACTGTTTTCAGGTTCTATTCTTAAATTTGGATTTTATAAATCTTACAATGTATCTAGACATGGATTTATTTGAGGTTTTCCTTTTGGAGATTTGGTCAGTGACTTGAATCTGTACATTTATGCCTTTTACCAGATTTGGGAGGTTTTCAGCTATTATTTCTTCAAATCTTTTTCCAGTCTCCCGTCCTACTTTTTCATTCCTTCTAGGACTGCTGCAATGATTGTTGGCTGTTCTGTTATTGTCTCGCTGGGTCCCTTAGGTTGAATACAGCCTGAGGGAATTGATGAAACAATCATTTCATAAATTATTTTTTCTATTGTTCAGATTGGATAATTTGTTTATCTATCTTACAGGTAACTGAGGTAACTGATTCTTTTCTTTGGATCTCCATTCTGCTGTTGAGATCATCCAGTGAGGTTTTTAATTTCACTTACTGTATTTTTTGGTTCTAAAATTTTCATTTTGTTCTTCCTCATACCTTCTATTTCTTTGCTGAGAATTTATATATTTCCACTTGATTCAACACTATTTACAGCTGCTTGTTGCAACACTTTTAGTTAGCTACTTTAAATCCTTGTCAAATAATTCCAACATCTGATTCATCTGAGTGTTGCTATCTGTTGATGCTCTTTTCTCATTTGATTTCAGATTTTCTTGGTTCTTAAGATGATGAATAATTTTGGCTTTATTCAGGACATTCTGAATATCATGTTATGAGATTCTGTTTTCTCTTCGAATCCTCTATTTTAGCAGTTGTCAACATATTTAGGTTTAGAGTGCATGTCTTGGTCTATTTTTATGGGCTGTATTTCAAATTCAACTTAGTTTTGAAAGTCTTTGCAGTTCTATTTTGGTCTCCCTCATTTTTTGCTACCCAGAAGCTAATTTGAAACCTGGACAGTATCCCACACCCTAGTTAAGCCCTGAAAGCTTTTTCTATGTTGATTCTGATTCATTTTATACATGGGCTGCTCGTAGGTGTGCCCAGGTCATCATACATGTATTTAAAGAACCCCTTTTTATAACTTTCTCCATAATCCATCCTCCACTCTCTATTGGAAGAAGGTAGCTACTTCTTCTTTGCTGTCATTCACTTAATTTGGGGTAGGGTTAGCCAATACAGTCTATATAATGCCTGCTGGAGAGGCAAGAGGGGTGCTACCTCTCTTTGAGCTAATGCAGCTGGGATGATTGAGAGAGCTCCACCCCACCATCTTTGGAGTCACATTGTTTGTGAAGAAGGCAAAGGATGCATCTTTTGTAGTTTTCACCTCAAGTATACTGGGTTTTTTTGTTTGTTTTGTTTTGTTTTTTGTTTTTTGTTTTTTTTTGAGATGGAGTCTCGCTCTGTCGCCCAGGCTGGAGTGCACTGGTGTGATCTCAGCTCACTGCAAGCTCCGCCTCCCGGGTTCACGCCATTCTCCTGCCTCAGCCTCTCAAGTAGCTGGGACTACAGGCGCCCGCCACCATGTCCGGCTAATTTTTTGTATTTTTTTAGTAGAGATGGGGTTTCACCATGTTAGCCAGGATGGTCTCGATCTCCTGACCTCGTGATCCGCCTGCCTCGGCCTCCCAAAGTGCTGGGATTACAGGCGTGAGCCACCGCGCCCGGCCTCAAGTATATTGTTGTGCAGTAAAGGATTAACTTTGCCCAAAGAGAGGTTTGGCCTTTGCACTCAGCTCCTGGGAGGTAACCTCTAAATCTTTGGAATGTCCTGCAGGCCTTGCTTAGGCCATGCAAGATAGTATATAATGACAGTGTGATTTATGGTGGGAGCTTTGGGCCACACTGAATATTCTACGCCAACATGTGGTTTATAGTGGGGTACCTTTGGCCATGCAGTATCAGCTCTGGAGGGGCTGGAGACTAAGATCAGCCACAGTGGGAGTCATTCATGTCCACATGATCAAGTCTCAGTAAAAACTCTGGACATCAAGGCTCAAGTGAACTTCCCCAGTTGGCAATACTCCATGCGTATTATCATCACACATCATTGCTGGGAGAAGTAAGTGCTGTCCATATGACTCCACTGGGAGAAAACCACTGGAAGCTCACACCTGGAACTCTCATTGACCCTGCACTAAGTACATCTTCCCTTGGCTGATTTTGATCTGTATCCTTTCATTGTAAAGCCACTATATAACACCATAGCCACGAGTATTATGGCTTTTCTAATTTCTGTGAGTTCTTCTGTGAATTGTGGAACCTGAGGGTGGTCCTGGGGACCCCTGACTTGGAATTGGTGTCAGAAGTACAGGTGATCCTGGGAAATCCCTCTGCTTGCAGTAGGTGTCAGAAGTGAGGGTGTTCTTGGGTACTTCTGAACTTTGTAGGTATGTGTAGTCAAAAGGTCCCATCCTGCAGTGCTGCCCTATTTCAAATTATTTGGCTGGAAAATGTATGCTTTGGGGAGGCCTTTTTTGTCTGTGCTCATTGGTTCTTCCAGGTTGCAAGCTCCTCTAGTACTCATTTTGCAATATGTAGGAGCTCCCTCTCTCCCTCTAAGTTCCCTCTAGGGAACTAACTCACTACTGTGTTGTTTTTTAAGTCCTTAGGTTCTACTTTCTTTTCTCCACCAGTGAGTCTTCTGACAGATGCTTTATGTATTTTTCTAGATTTTTAGGTAATTAGCAGGAGGAATTGGATGGAATGCACTCTTTTTTTTGTTTTGTTTTTTAGAACCAGAAGTCTCAATCCTTGCTTTTAACTTGAATGTTTAATGCATTTACACTTAATGTAATTACTAATATACTTGAATTTATATATACCACCTTACTATTAGTTTTTATTTTATTTTATTTTTGAGATGGAGTCTCGCTCTGTTGCCCAGGCTGGAGTGCAGTGGTGCAGTCTTGGCTCACTGCAACCTCCACCTCCTGGGTTCACACCATTCTCCTGCCTCAGCCTCCTGAGTAGCTGGGACTACAGGTGCCCGCCACCACACCCAGCTAATTTTTTTATATTTTTAGTAGAGACCGGGTTTCACCATGTTAGCCAGGATGGTCTCGATCTCCTGACCTCATGATCCGCCTGCCTCAGCCTCCCAAAGTGCTGGGATTACAGGTGTGAGCCACCACGCCCGGCCTAGTTTTTATTTGAACTACCTATTTTTTCATTCCTTTCTTGACTTTTTATATTACATAATTTTTTTACTCTTTAATTTTTTCCTTTGTTTACTTGTTATAATTCTTTTACTGTTTGTTACCCCAGATATTAAAACATCCATCTTGAACTTACTATTTTATCTCCTTAATAATGCTAGGATACTTTATAAAACACTTTAATTCTATTTACTGCCTCCCATTTTTGCATTATTATTTCCATTATTTTAAATTTTGCATACATTTTAAACCTCCCAGAATAGTACTGTTACTGTTTTGCATAGTCAATACTTGCAGTTTTGTAAAGAGGTATTTGAAGAGCTTCTTGAATCCTAAGGGTTGATGACATTCATAGCCATTACTTCTTCAAATATTGCTTTTTCCCTGCACTCTCCTCTTTAACTTCTCAGACTCTGATAGGTTATACCTTTTTACTACGTCACACATGTTCCTAATGCTCCTATGTTTTTTTCTTTAAAAAAAAAATCTCTGCTTCAGTTTGGATATTTTCTATTTACTTGTCTTCCATTTCAGAAATTCTGTATTTTGCTGTTAAACCTGCATAAGGACTTCTTAATTTTAGATTTTAGATTTTTCAATTTTTGAACTTTCATTTGATTCTTTATTATAAGAACCAACTCTCTAAAGATAGTCCTCTTTTCATCTAACTCCAATTCTCTGTGTGACTGTTTCTATTGAATTTTTTCCTTCTCTGATTTTGGATATGTGGTCCTATCTTTTTGGATGTGTAGGATTTTTGTTTGTTTGTTTTAAACACTGTGTATAATAAGTTGTAGGCAGGGCTCATACCTGGGAGGCTGAGGGGGACAGATCACTTGAGCTCAGGAGTCCCAGACCAGCCTGGGCAACATGGCAAAACCCATCTCTACAAAAGATAGACAAATTAGCTGGGCATGGTAGCATGTGCCTGTAGTCCCAGCTACTTGTGGGGCTGAGACGGGAGGATTGCTTGAGCCCAGGTCGAGGCTGCAGTGAATCGTGTTTGTGCCACTGCACTCCAGCCTGGATGACAGAGCAAGACCCTGTCTCAGAAGAAAAGAAAAAAAAAAAATCTTTCTCCACAGAGGATTCATCTTTCCTTATGTTAGCAAATGGAGGGAAGGGAGAACACGTACATCCAGTCAGGCACTGTTGATGTTGAAATAAGGCCGGGTTGAAGCTCTGCTAAGACTCACTTTACCTCTGGATCACCCTGGCTCCTGAGAATTTTCAGCTGAGAGCCCTTTTGTCCTCTAAAGACCCTCTTCCTGATAGATGCCCAACTATTTTCTTAACAGATACTAGACTTTTGCTCTGTTCTTCAAAGGCTGTTTGCTTACATTTTTAGTCTTCTGCCCTATATACCCTAGAATTCAGCAAATATCCTGAGGGGAAAATGGCCATGTGTTTGAGTTATGTTGGTTTCTCTGTCACCCAGCTGCAGCCTTCTACTGCATTCTCCAGTAGACAGGACAAAATGAGAATCCAGGACAAAAGCTGGATTCTCAGCTTTTGTCCACAGCCAGAATTGGTAAATGCTCCCACTGTCAGAGTGACTGAATAAGTCAGCTTCAATCTTTAATATTCTCTCCTCTCCAGTCTTAGCCCCTATATTTCTTGCTACCTCAGCAGCTTTCCAGTGCTTTGAAACAGATGATTTCAAGTATTGCGTCTGGCATTTACAGTTCATTGTTGAAGGAAGCACTGGACTGCCAAGCTACTGCATCTCATCTGGAAATGGCAGTGCCAAAAAAGAGCCCTCTCCTTCATACACCACACAGTTTACCATTTAAAGTGTACCATGTAGGCTGGGTGTCGTGGCTCATGCCTGTAATCCCAGCACTTTGGGAGGCTGAGGCGGGTGGATCACGAGGTCAGGAGATCGAGACCATCCTGGCTAACACGGTGAAACCCTGTCTCTACTAAAAAAAATTTTTTAAATTAGCTGGGCGTGGTGGCGGGCGCCTGTAGTCCAGCTACTCAGGAGGCTGAGGCAGGAGAATGGCGTGAACCCAGGAGGCAGAGCTTGCGGTGAGTGGAGATCGAGCCACTGCACTCCAGCCTGGGCGACTGAGCGAGACTCTGTCTCAAAAAAAAAGTGTACCATGTATTGATTTTTAGTGTATTCACTCAGTTGTACAGCCATCATTATAATCAATTTTAGACATTTTCTTTATCATCCAGATGGGTGTGAGGTAATATCTTGTAGTTTTAATTTGCATTTCCCTAGTGATTAGTGACGTTGAGCATCTTTACATGTGCTTGTTAAATATTTGTATATCTTCCTTGCAGAAATGTCTATTTAAGCTTTTTACCCATTTTTAAAATTATTTTGTTCGTTGTCGTTGAGTTGTAGAAGTTCTTTATAGTATATTGTATCACATTAAAAATAAGGTCCTATCTTGTTTCGATTCTGTAATCTCGATCCTTCACATTGAAAGGTTTTTTTTTTTTTGAATTCAAATATATTCTTTAAAAAATTATTTTAAAGTTTGTTTTTTTTTTTAACAGGAATCAGTGTCATTCAAGGACGTAACTGTAGACTTCAGTAGGGATGAGTGGCAACAATTAGACCTTGCTCAGAAAAGCCTATACAGAGAAGTGATGCTGGAAAACTATTTCAACTTGATCTCAGTGGGTAAGCACGGCTCTGCTGGGTATAGAGTAGGCTGCACCTAATTGAGTATATTTTTCTTCTCAGTAGAATTGCTGAAGTCTGTGTTTTCTGAGGTATGTGGGACTTCTAAAGACTGCAGGACATCTAAAGTGTGTAATGGTTTTGTCCTTATTTTGTCCCATGTTCTTAATAATCTCTTTCGGGTAGTGTGAATATTCCTCTGTTCCCAGTGAACTTTTTTGGAAAAAAAATGGAATGCTTCATTGTATGGCCTCTGAAATCAAGTCCTCTATCATCCCCTGTTAACAGGATGTCAAGTTCCCAAACCAGAAGTCATCTTCAGCTTGGAACAAGAAGAGCCATGTATGTTGGATGGTGAGATCCCCAGTCAGAGCCGTCCAGGTGAGAAGGGAACCAAGAGCATGGTAGACAGTATGACTCAGCTGCATTTGTACTGGGAGAAGCTGTGCACAACTTTGCCCAACTTTGATGTGTCATTAATAATGACTTTTAGAACTGCTTGGAAGAGCAGTTATTAGACAAGGACCCTTGGATAGCTAAATGCTAACCCCACTTAAGATCCCTTCTCATATCAATGCCTTCTTCTTTGCTTGGCTTTTTAGGAGGAAATATGCTACAATTACTGGTTCTTTGGATCATGTCACACTCTACTTTCTAGGGTCCTGTTTTCTTGCTTTTTTCTCTCTTTCCCTAGAAAAGTTTTATTCTTTCTACCTCCATCAAGGTCTTAGATCATTTCCTTATGCATTCAAATACTCATAGATCTACCTTCTCAAAACATTACTGTGCATTACAACTTCAGTTCCTGCTGTTTCTTCTCATTTTGTCTCTTTCCCCTTAGTGCCTCACAGTTGTCATCTAGAGATGGGCTTGTCTGAAGTCCCCCCATGCCTCTTCTCTGATTGTTGACTTTGAGAGTACCATTGACATTTTCTTCCTACTTGGCTAGTGCAACGCAACACTGACTTGATCTTTCTAATTTATTTATTTTCATATCTTACACAAAGTTTTTTTATCTAGTGTACAGGTATATCCTGTACAGAAGATTGAGTTAATAATTATAGCCTTAGTTTTTAGTCAATATCGTCATCAATGTGTTTAAGGCTCCCCTCTTATTTATTCTTTTTAATCCTCAGTCTCCATACTCATTTTTATCCTTCCAAGAGGCAACTGTTCTAATATATTTGACATGTTATGCCATTTATCCTTGAATTTGTGGGATATTTGTAAAATCTGAGTTGTTGGCATTGTTAATTTGTAGAAATGGTACTGTATTATATATCCTACTCAAGTTTTTTTTTCTCAAATTGGTCCATGTTGCAGTGCATTATTCTAATTTCTACATATCATTCTGTAGTGCACATATATACCCCATTTTACTTGTCCAGTTTTTCAGCTACTACAAACAGTACTGCAATACATTTCTTCATGAATTATTCTTACTGGAAATGATTATTTATTTATTTATTTTTTTTCTGAGATGGAGTTTCGCTCTGTCCCCCAGGCTGGAGTGCAGTGGCATGATCTCAGCTCACTGCAAGCTCCACCTCCCAGGTTCACACCATTCTCCTGCCTCAGCCTCCCCGGTAGCTGGGACTACCGGCGCCCGCCACTGCACCCAGCTAATTTTTTGTATGTTTAGTAGAGACGGGGTTTCACCATGTTAGCCAGGATGGTCTCGATCTCCTGACCTTGTGATCCACCCGCCTTGGACTCCCAAAGTGCTGAGATTATAGGCGGGAGCCACCACGCCCAGCCGGAAATGAGAATTTCTTAAGGAAGAGGAGTGGGATTGCTTTATCATTGGGCATACTAATATTGAATATGATGAGGTATAAGCACATTATTTTCCAGATTGGCTGTGTCACTCTACGGTCCCTGGAACTTTGTACAAGGGTATTAGTTCCCCACATCCCTACCCATACCTAGTATTATCCAAATTTTTAATATTTTGACTAATCTGATGGGTTTTAATTTCTAATTATTATTTAATTTGTATTTCCCTAATAAAATACTTTGAACATCTCATTCTGTATCCTTCATTTTTGATGTTTAACTGCTGATGTTTTCTAAGCCTCATCTCTCTCTCTTTTTTTCCTGGACAAACTGAGAAAAAAGCCCATGGGTTCCCTCCATTGGTGCTGGGAAATTCCAACTACATAAGGGAATAGTTAGCCAGCCCCACCCGCCCCTGCCATAAACTCCCAAGACAGTCCTTTCCTTGCTCACTCTAGCCCCATCTGGACCTGCTTGGAGCTGTCCCCAAAAAGCCTCATTATGTGAGTAACAAATCTTTTTACACCCTCTTATTGTATGTGTCTCATCATCACTCTTGACATCTGAACCAAGTTTGGGGTGGGGTCCATTTCTCCTTGCAGGTCATTTACAGCTGGGGCAATAAGCAGGATGTCAAGGCAATGACCACCCCCACAGGGGTCTTCTCTTCCCAACTGGTTATACTGCCTGCTGGCAAGTATGCACTTTGCCTCTGTCCTATACATAACTAACCTACATTAGAAGTTATCATGGACATTTAGAGGCAGGTGTAAGGGCTTTGGGCCCTCCTTAAAGTTGCCCAGGTCCATGTGTCTCAGCCCAGCATAATCTGTGTCTTAGATTATGTGTCTCAGCTGCAGCATAAGCTCTGAGTGATAATTGGCTCATGGGAACAACTTTTACTCTGTGACTGTTATTTGTGTGTCTCAGTCAGGCATTGGCCCTATTGTATACAGCACTCAGGGGAAAGACCAATACTGTTTGCATTTAAGGGTCTGGCTGTTTGTGTGAAGGAAGACAAGATACAATGTAGCATGTAAAAGCAGGTGGCTTGCCTTTCAAAATGTTGTCACCTTCTCTTGGAGTTTTTTTACTTTTCCCTCTAATCCATCTTCTCAGATAATTCATTCTGCTTTTCTACTTATTTTTCTCATTTACAAAATCCTCTTTCTTACCTCCCAGTCATATCACCTACAACTGTGTCTGTGTTTTCTCATGCCTAGATTATTCTAATCCTATTTGTATGTGATAATCCCATTCTTTCTTTTTCACTATTTCATCTCAGATGCTGCTGATAGATTTCACTACTTAAAACATTGTGTGCTGTGTTTATCCTGTCATAGCTACATGGAACAAAACTAAAGTTACTACTTAATATCTAACATGTGACAGATTCTCCTCTCAGTAGGTTTGTAAGCTAGAGAAAGAATATGGCCTCATATTTGCAATTCACATTTGTCCCTGTTTTCCATAACCATTTCTATCCTATTTTAAGATTTTCTTTAATTCTCCCTTTTCATCGAGCCCTTTGATTATTATGTTATCTATCTGCGTATTCAAATAATACACATATTTTGGCTGGGCACGGTGGCTCACGCCTGTAATCCCACCACTTTGGGAGGCTAAGGTGGGTGGATTACCTGAGGTCAGGAGTTTGAGACTAGCCTGGCCAACATGGCGAAACCCCATCTCTACTAAAAGTATGAAAATTAGCCAGGCGAGGTGGCAGGGGCCTGTAATCCCAGCTACTCAGGAGGCTGAGGCAGGAGAATCACTTGATCCCAGGAGGTGGAGGTTGCAGTGAGCTGAGACCACGCCACTGTACTCCAGCCTGGGTGACAAGAACGACACTCCATCTCAAAAAAAAAAAAAAAAAAGGCTGGGCGTGGTGGCTCACGCCTGTAATCCCAGCACTTTAGGCTGAGGCAGGTGGATCACAAGGTCAATTAGCCAGGCATAGTGGCAGGCGCCTGTAGTCCCAGCTACTTGGGAGGCTGAGGCAGGAGAATGGTGTGAACCCAGGAGGCGGAGCTTGCAGTGAGCCGAGATCGTGCCACTGCACTCCAGCCTGGGCAACAAAGCGAGACTCTATCTCAGAAAACAAAAACAAAAACAAAAACAAACAAAAAACCAAATAATACACATATTTTGTGCTCAGCTTTCACTTACTCCTTGAATTTGACCTGTTGCAGCATACAACCTCCAGAAATTCAGAGAAACCTACATTAAATTACATGATAACTGAGGCTTTTACTCTTGTACATTAAAATGCAAAGTTTCTGTAGAAAATAGTGAAATTAAATTCCTGAATTTGTGTTATTAGCAGAGGAGGTCGTTTTGCTCTATTTCAGAAAGATTTTAAAATTTTTCTTTTAGGAGCAATTCAAAGGGCTAGAAAAACTAATTGGAAAGAGAGGATAAGTGCATGAAATCTTGAAAATTTCAGTCTTTGTGCATTACACTTTTGTTAACGTGCACATCTATGCCAATTCAAATATAAATATGAGTGGTTCAGAGTACCTTTTTGTTGTTTGTTTTTAAGTTAAAAGAGAGCCTCTCTAGAGTTGTGGTGAAATTTGAAATTAGCTTTTAAAGCAGAGAACCCCAAATGATTACTGAAGAACAATGAATTTTTGATAGAAACAAAAGATCAGAAAAAGGAAGCTTAAATGGAGAAAATGAAAAGACTGTATGTTTGGGTTCATTGATAAAATAGACTTCAGTGACTAATGGAAAGATGTGTGTTAGTCCCTTTTCAATGGCCATAACACCGGGCAACTCTGTTTCCATGGCCGTTCAGGGACAAAGTTTCTAGAAAGTCATTGTACCACCATCCCCTAGGGCAAGGGCTGACAAATTTTTTGTAAAGGCACAAAAGTAAATAGGCTTTGTGGACCATATGGCTACTGTCACAACTGCTTATTTCTGCAGTTGTAGCCCCAAAGCAGCTATAGACAATACATCAATGTATGGGTGTGGCTGTGTTCCAATAAAAACTTTATGGACACTGAAATTTGAATTTCATATAATTTTCATATGTCATGAAGTAGTATTCTTCTTTTAATTTTTTGACCATTTAAAAATGTAAAATACATTGTTAGCTTTTGGATAGAGGCCTGGATTTGGCCCAAGGGCTTCAGTTTTCTGACCCCTGCCCTAGGGCATTGCCAGCTTCGTAGAACTGGGTGCTGCCAAGTTGGAATATACTGGTGGGAAAAGAAGAGGTTTGTAGGAGACAAACCCACTTTCTTAAGACATTGGCCTTATCACTTCCACTGATGAGTGAAAAAGAGTTACTCAGTGCCACCTAGTGACAAATGAAGCTGAACAAACCTAGTGTTGTGAAGCAGCCATGTGCTTGGCTACAAGCTTAATATTGTGAAGGAAGGGCACAGGTTTGATGAACAACTTTCAGTCTTCTCTTCTGATGTCTAGTTCTTTCCTGTTATGTCTTCTACCAGATGCATTTATCACATCAGTACCCTAAACCAGGGATGAAGAGTTGAACCATAGGCCAGACACGGTGGCTCACACCTGTAATCCCAGCACTTTGGGAGGCTGAGGCAGGCAGATCACTTGAGGTCAGGAGTTTGAGACCAGCCTGGCCAACATGGTGAAACCCCATCTCTACTAAAAATACAAAAATTTGTATTTTTACAAATACATGTATGGCGGCACATGTCTGTAGTCCCACCTGCTCATGTGGCTAAGGCAGGAGAATTGCTTGAACCCGGGAGGCGGAGGTTGCAGTGAGCCGAGATCGCGCCATTGCACTCCAGCCACTCCAGCCTGGGTGATAGAGTGAGGCTCCATCTCAAAAGAAAATAGACCAATTGTTACATAGAGTTGATTCAAGGCAAACACAGATAAATGAGAGAGGCTATATAAATATAACAAATGTATATAAATTTTTCTGTTTGGCCAAGTTAGGATGACTAAGATATCGTAATTTTACTGTAAACATAAATACATTGGTATTTAGGGCACAGTGGATCATAGGGAGAAGAGAAAACAGGAAGATTGTGAGGATTTACAGATAAAGGAAAAGAATCTAGACTCAGAAATACTTCTTTTCACAGAGTTTATCACTTTGTTCTTCTGACACCTCACTCACCATGTAGTTCTACTACATTTGCACTGAATTGCAATCTCTTCTTCCCCAATTACTAAACATTTGATTTGGACAAATTTAACTAAACTCTTCTGTGGCTCAGTTTCCTCATCTGTAAACTAGAAACAATAATAATACCAACAGCAAAGGGTTGCAATAAAGTGCTTTTTGTTTTTGTTTTTGTTTTTAAGAGACAGGGTCTTGGCTGGGCTTGCTGGCTTACGCCTGTAATCCCAACATTTTGGGAGGCCGAAGTGGACAGATACTTGAAGTCAGGAGTTTGAGACCAGCCTGGCCAACATGGTGAATCCCCGTCTCTACTAAAAATACAAAAATTAGCCAGGTGTGGTGGCATGTGCCTGTAGTTCCAGCCACTCATGAGGCTGAGGCACAAGAATCCCCTGAACTCAGGAGGTGGAGGTTGCAGTGAGCTCTGATCATGCCATTACACTCTAGCCTGAGCAACAGAGTGAGACCCTGTCTTAAAAGAGAAAAAAAAAAAAGAGAGAGAGACAGAGTCTCACTCTGTCACCCAGGCTGGAGTGTAATGGTGCGATCAGAGCTCACTGCAGCTTCAAACACCTGGGCTCAAGTGATCCTCCTGCTTCAGCCTCCTAAGTAGCTGGGACTATAGGCATGTGCCACTAGGCCCAGCTAATTGTTTTTTCGTTTTTCTGTAGAGATAGGGGTCTCACTATGTTTCCCAGGCTGGTCTCAAACTCCTGGGCTCAAGCAATCCTCTCATCTCAGCCTCCCACAGTGCTGGGATTACAGGCATGAACCACCACACCGGGCCGTGATAAAGTTTAAGTGAATTAATATAGAACTTAGAACAGCACATCTAAATGATATTGTTTATCATGTTATAAATGTTAGTATTAATATTATTACTCTACATCATTGTATTACATATTATACATAAATGAGTTATTATACCTATATATTTATGTATATTTAAAATACTTATGTACATTTGTTATATTTATATAGTCTCTCTCATATCTCTGTGTTTGCCTTGAATCAACTCTTTTTTTTTTGGAGATAGAGTTTCGCTCTTGTTGCCCAGGCTGGAGTGCAATGGCAAGATCTCGGCTCACCGCAACCTCTGCCTCCTGGGTTCAAGTGATTCTCCTGCCTCAGCCTCCTGAGTAGCTAGGATTACAGGCATGCACCACCATGTCCGGCTAATTTTGTATTTTTAGTAGAGATGAGGTTTCTCCATGTTGGCCAGGCTGGTCTTCAACTCCTGACCTCAGGTGATCCGCCTGCCTCAGCCTCCAAAAGTGCTGGGCTTACAGGCGTGAGCCACCACACCCGGCCTGAATCAAAGGTCTATTGTACTTTTATTTATTTATTTATTTTGGAGACAGAGTCTTGCTCTGTCACCCAGACTAGAGTGCAATGGCGCAATTTCAGCTCACTGCAACCTCTGCCTTCAAGCCATTCTCTTGCCTCAGCCACTTGAGTAGCTGGAATTACAGGCATGTACCACCACGCCTGGCTAATTTTTAGTAGAGACAATATTTTGAGTGTTTTTTAGCAGAGACAGAGTTTTGCTATGCTGGCCAGGCTGGTCTCAAACTCCTGGCCTCAAGTGATCTGCCCGCCTCAGCCTCCCAAAGTGCTAGGATTACAGGCATGAGCCACCGCACCTGGCCTTATTTTCTGTTAATTGTTCTTTTTGTCAGTCTTATCTTTTCTTTCCTTTTTAGATGGGGACATTGGTTTTGGACCTTTACAACAGAGGATGTCTGAAGAAGTTTCTTTCCAGTCTGAGATTAATATTAATCTCTTCACAAGAGATGACCCATATTCCATTTTAGAAGAATTGTGGAAAGACGATGAACACACAAGAAAATGTGGAGAAAACCAGAACAAACCTTTAAGTCATGTTGTCTTCATTAACAAGAAAACACTAGCTAATGACAGCATCTTTGAATATAAGGACATTGGGGAAATAGTTCATGTAAACACACACCTGGTTTCCTCAAGAAAAAGACCCCATAACTGTAACTCGTGTGGAAAGAATTTGGAGCCTATCATAACCTTATATAATAGAAACAATGCAACAGAAAATTCTGATAAGACTATTGGAGATGGTGATATTTTCACTCATTTGAATTCTCATACAGAAGTGACTGCTTGTGAATGTAACCAATGTGGGAAACCTCTGCATCATAAGCAAGCTCTCATTCAACAACAGAAAATTCATACTAGAGAGAGCCTCTATTTGTTTTCTGACTATGTAAATGTTTTCTCCCCGAAGTCACATGCCTTTGCACATGAGAGTATTTGTGCTGAAGAAAAGCAGCATGAATGCCATGAATGTGAGGCAGTCTTCACTCAGAAGTCCCAGCTTGATGGCAGTCAGAGGGTTTATGCAGGAATATGCACTGAATATGAGAAGGATTTTTCCCTCAAGTCAAACCGTCAGAAAACTCCTTATGAGGGGAATTACTATAAATGCAGTGACTATGGAAGAGCCTTTATCCAGAAGTCAGATCTGTTCAGATGCCAGAGAATTCATTCTGGAGGAAAACCTTATGAGTACAGTGAATGTGAGAAAAACCTCCCTCAGAATTCAAACCTTAATATACATAAAAAAATTCATACTGGAGGGAAACACTTTGAATGTACTGAATGTGGAAAAGCTTTCACAAGGAAATCAACACTAAGTATGCATCAGAAAATCCATACAGGAGAAAAACCCTATGTATGTACTGAATGTGGGAAGGCCTTTATCCGGAAGTCACATTTTATCACACATGAAAGAATTCATACTGGAGAAAAACCCTATGAATGCAGTGACTGTGGGAAATCCTTTATTAAAAAATCACAACTCCATGTGCATCAGCGAATTCACACAGGAGAGAATCCCTTTATATGTTCAGAATGTGGGAAGGTCTTCACTCACAAGACAAATCTCATTATACACCAGAAAATTCATACAGGAGAAAGACCCTATATATGTACTGTGTGTGGTAAGGCCTTTACTGACAGGTCAAATCTCATTAAGCACCAAAAAATTCATACTGGAGAGAAACCTTATAAATGCAGCGACTGTGGAAAGTCATTCACCTGGAAGTCTCGGCTCAGGATACATCAGAAGTGTCATACTGGAGAGAGACATTATGAATGCAGTGAATGTGGGAAAGCATTCATTCAGAAGTCAACACTAAGTATGCACCAGAGAATTCATAGAGGGGAAAAACCATATGTTTGCACTGAATGTGGTAAGGCCTTCTTCCACAAATCCCATTTTATTACACATGAGAGAATTCATACTGGAGAGAAACCCTATGAATGCAGTATTTGTGGGAAATCCTTCACTAAGAAATCACAGCTCCACGTACATCAGCAGATTCACACAGGAGAGAAACCCTATAGATGTGCTGAATGTGGAAAGGCTTTTACTGACAGATCAAATCTCTTTACACACCAGAAAATTCACACTGGAGAGAAACCTTATAAATGTAGTGACTGTGGGAAAGCCTTCACTAGGAAGTCAGGTCTCCATATACATCAGCAATCCCATACTGGAGAAAGGCATTATGAGTGCAGTGAATGTGGGAAAGCCTTTGCAAGAAAATCAACACTAATTATGCATCAGAGAATTCATACAGGAGAGAAACCTTATATTTGTAATGAATGTGGGAAATCCTTCATCCAGAAGTCACACTTAAATAGACACAGGAGAATTCATACTGGAGAGAAACCCTATGAATGCAGTGACTGTGGCAAGTCTTTCATTAAGAAATCACAACTCCATGAGCATCATCGAATTCACACAGGAGAGAAACCATATATATGTGCTGAGTGTGGAAAGGCCTTCACCATCAGATCAAATCTTATTAAACACCAGAAAATTCATACTAAACAGAAACCCTATAAGTGCAGTGACTTGGGGAAAGCCTTAAACTGGAAGCCACAACTCAGTATGCCTCAGAAATCTGACACTGGGGAAGTAGAGTGCTCCATGCCACAATTATGGTGTGGGGACTCAGAAGGTGACCAAGGCCAACTTTCTTCTATCTAGTTAGAATTATGAACATCTGGATCATATAGCTGATGTGTAGTTACACATATGGGGAGACACTTTTGAGAGTGTTTAAGCAATGTATAGTGGCCATCTTTGGTTACTTGATATTGGTGTTGTCAAGCTCCTGCAAATAATAGTAAATGTGCAAGGAGATGATTGGCAGTCTTTCTTGTTTCACTTTTTGGGCAAACAGTTTTATAAATTCATGGCTGTTGAGTTTTTCATGTTCTGGGTACCACAACTATTCAATATTGACCCCAAAAAATTCATAATGAGTAGTATGATGAGATAATTTTACATTGTCTAAGCAGCCTAAGGACACTGAGATCAAGGCAAAGGGAGGGCAATTTAGGTCTATAATGAAAGTGAATCAGCAGTTTTTGTGAAAACACTAAAGACAGAAAGAAAGGACTCTACTTTTTTTAAAATTTTCTTTGGGAAGTCACCATTATTTATTGTTATATCTGTTGGCGTATGCTGGGGCAGCAGTTAGCCAAGAGGTCTGAAATTGCTCTTTGCCTATTTCTCAAAAGTCTATATTATTACCTTAGAACTGGCCCTATGATCATGGAACTTAGATACAGGGACCCAGGTCTAGATAGCAGCACTTTAGATCCTCAGCTTTCACCACAGAAACCTGCACTTTTTTGATGTTGTTGTTACCAACTCCTGTTTGAAAAATAGGACAAATTAAGAAAATGGATATCAAATCCTAAAATTTTTTCCCACTAATTTTGTTAGTACATTCTCTACATGTTCGTTACTTGCTAGATTACCATGAGACACAAGCATCTTGAATTTTAGTTTGTGTCCTTAGAAGATAAAATGTAGTTGAACATTTGGAAGACTTCTCCTTTTATCTCCTCACAATCTCTACAAACTAATCTTAATTAATTTTGTTTTTCAAATTCTCTGTATTTGAATAGACTTTTTTGTCTTTTCTTCTATCAAATACTGAAAGAACTGTGTTGTAATTTTACAAATAATTATGAATTTGTCTCCTTTAGAGCTACTAATTTTTGCTTTATATATTTTGTCTTTGATTTTACATACAATTTAGAATTGTTGTAATCTTGCTGGTTAATTGACACATTATCATTATTAGATGTTTCTTTTATCTCTAGTAATTTTTTGCCTTAAATGTACTATGTCAGATACTAATATACATATGGATTAAAAGCTAATGTAAATTAGTACTAACATTTCTGGACAAGGGGAGAAGTTATAACATTATAATTTCATTTATTTGTCTCTCATATGGTATTAATTTTGTATATTTGGATTCTGTACATGGTGAACACAGCCAATCATTATTTGAGTCAATATCCATTTAAATTAACCCACATATTTATCATTTTAATTACTTTTTTATTCCTTCCTGTCCTTTAAGTTTTCCTCTAGAATTATTTTGCTTCTTACTGAAGAACACCCTTTAGTATTTCTTTTACTGTGAGTTTGGTGGTGACAAATTGTTCTTCATTTGTTGGCAGTGTTTTATTTTGCCTTCATTTTTGAAGGATACTTTTACTGAATATAGAATTCTAAGTTGAAAGTTGTTTTCTATTAGTATTTTGATGATATTTTATTTTGGTTTGTCTTTTATTGTTTTATTGAGAAGCTTTATATAATTACCTTTGCAGGCAATCTGCTTTTCTGTCTCCTTTGAAATTTATCTATTTGTCTTTGTTTTTTAACTGTTGCACATTGATATGCCTAGGTGTAATTTTTCCATGTATTTATCCTCCTTGGAGTTTATAATGTTTTTTAAATCTGTGGTTTAGTGGTTTTGGGGTGTGTGTGTGCACGTGTGCGTGTACGTGTGTGCACATGTGCATTTGGGGAAATTCCTAGCTATTATCTATTCAAATTATGCATCTGCCTCATTCTCCTTCTCTGTTTCTTTTAGGGATAGCCTTATTACCCAGTTCTGTTGGCCTGTTTTCTAATGGTTATTTTTCTTGAATTTTGCTGATGTCCTATCTCCTCATATGGTGATTTTTATATCACTTGCCAGACAATATATATTAAAATTTTAGAGGTAATAAGATGGTCTGGATAATATCTTCTTCCAGAGAGGATTTGCCATAGCTTCTAACATAGCTTCTTAGGCTATGATCACTAGTAATCCCTGATTGCCTTTATCCAGTCATGTATTAAGATTATTTGAAACTGGGCTTGAGTCTCTGGAAGACTCATCTTATTTTATTATATGTTCAGAATGTGAACATCTAAACCTTATTTCTAGGATACTTTTAGGACTTAGGAGTTTAAGAAGTACATCAGGCCCCTCCTCTTTGGAAAGACTTGAATTCTAGTATTTCTCCTTCGGTCACTTGAATTTGTCAAAAATTCTCTCCAGCCTCTCTTGCCCAGTATTTGCTGTCAGAATTAGCAAATATCTCTTAGTAATAAACAGTTTCAGACATTATGTCCCAAATATGAGACTTTATGTCTTGTCTCCAATTTTATTCCTGCAGTTTCTCACTGCCGTGGTAGCTTTCTTATGCCTTCAAAAAATTAAATGTGTTTAATATTTTCATTCACCTTTTTTAGTTCCCAAAGGAAGTACTAGTCTGTACCACCTACTCTGCCACTGGCAGATGTTTTTAATTCGTTGAGATAGCTACTTGTATTTAAGAAGTATCAAGACCAAAAATATATTTTCTTAATTTCCAAAATTACTGACTTGTAAATGAAAATGCTTAGATTTGCAGCATTACTTTATTCCAATCTTTTGTTGCTAAAAGTCTTAAGGCATTCACCCATTTGTTAAAACCTTTACAGCCAGGCGCGGTGGCTCACTCCTGTAATCCCAGCACTTTGGGAGGCCGAGGCGGGTGGATCATGAGGTCAGGAGATCGAGACCATCCCGGCTAACACGGTGAAAACCTGTCTCTACTACAAATACAAAAAATTAGCCGGGCGTGATGGTGGGCACCTGTAGTCCCAGCTACTCGGGAGGCTGAGGCAGGAGAATGGCGTTAATCCAGGAGGCGGAGCTTGCAGTGAGCCAAAATCGCAGCACTGCACTCCAGCCTGGGCGACAGAGCGAGACTCCATCTCAAAAAAAAAAAAAAAAAACCTTTACAAACTTTGATACGTAAGAGAAAATTACCTCTGGTGGTTTCAAATTTTATTGTGGTAGCTGCCAAATTTAGCAAATGGAAGAGATTCACTAAAAGCTTCTCAGATGTCTTTTTTAATACTATGGCTTTTCCTTTGTACAATTAATAGAAAATGGGGTTAATGAAGACTGGTATAGAGTCCCAGGGTTTGAAAAATTAACTTAGTAGGATAACTGAGATAGTGATTCTCAACCTTTATTCTCAGGCATGTTTTAAAAAATAGAAAGTTATGCTCCCAAGAAAAAGAAGAAACTATAAAAGAGCTACTTGACCTTTTGTCAACACAGTATTAATCTCTAGAAGAAAGAAAGACTTTCTTCTGTGAGATTTCTTGCGTCTCAAGGGGCACTTGTGAACTGATTGAGGAATAAATGGTGGAAAACTATAAGTGAATTGGGAGAGCTAAATGTTAAGTAGAACTCAAAGGTCAGTATAGATTGGAAGCATGTGGAATATAGACTTTACTAGGGAAAACACTGTAGGTTAGCCATATCTTTTTTATTTATTTATTTATTTTTTTGAGACAGAGTCTTGCTCTGTCACCCAGGCTGGAGTGCAATGGCGGGCAATCTTGGCTTACTGCAACCTCCACCTCCTGGGTTCAAGTGATTCTCATGCCTCAGCCTCCCAAGTAGCTGGGATTACAGGCATGCACCACAACGCCCAGCGAATTTTTGTATTTTTAGGAGAGACAGGGTCTCGCCATGTTGGCCAGGCTGGTCTCGAACTCCTGGCCTCAAGTGATCCACCCACCTCATCCTCCCAAAGTTCTGGGATTACAGGCATGGCCCAGCCAGCCATATCTTTTTATGCCAGCACTCTATTATAGTTCATTTACAGCAAACTATTTTAAGACAGTTTTACAGTTTAAATATTTTAATAAAAATGCATTTTATTCTATTTTATTAATTTTAATTTTTTTTTTTTTTAGTGACAGGGTCTCACTCTGTCACCCCGGGTGGAGTGGTATGATCATAGTTCACTGTAGCCTTGAACTCCTTGGCTCAAGCAACCCTCCTGCCTTATCCTTCCAAGTAGCTTGGACCACAGGCATGTGCCACTACACCTGGCTTTTTTTTTTCTTGAGACAGAGTTTCCGCTCTTGTTGCCCAGGCTGGAGTGCAATGGTGCAACCTTGGCTCACTGCAACCTCTGCCTCCCGGGTTCAGGCGATTCTCCTGCCTCAGCCTCCCAAGTAGTGAGGACTACAGGCATACACCACTACGCCCTGCTAATTTTTTTTGTATTTTTAGTAGAGACAGGGTTTCACCATGTTGGTCAGGCTGGTCTCGAACTCCTGACTTCAGGTGATCCACCCGCCTCAGCCTCCCAAAGTGCTAGGATTACAGGCGTGAGCCACTGTGCCCAGCCCTTTTTGTTTTGTTTTGTTTTTTTGTTAGAGATGAGGCCTCACTTTGTTCCCCAGGCTGGTCTCAAACTCCTGGTTTCAAGCAGTCCTCCCACCTTGGCCTCCCAAAGTGCTGGGATTACAGATGTGAGCCACAGCACCTAGCCAAAAATGCATTTTAAATTAATTTTTAAAAAGTGAATCATACTGTGTATTCAGAAAATATACGAAAACATACACTCAAACATTTACGTATGCATCAGATAATTCATAAGGGAGAGTAATTTTCTGTTTGTACTGAATGTGGGTAGGGTTTTCTTTACAAGTCATACCTCATTACATATCAGAAAATTCATGCTGGAAAGAAACTTTATGAATATGATGACTAGGAAATCTTCCACTGAAAAGTTAATGACCTGAACATAGTAAATTCACACATGAGAAAAAATAATTCAAATCCCATTATACACTAAAAACACAATTTGGAGAACAAAGCCTATAAGAACAGTGACTGGAAAACACTTCACTTGGAATATATCAGAAAGTTTCTACCAGAAGGAGACAGGGTTAAGAGCAAATGTGGCAGTAGCTTCACACAGAAATCAGGTTTTAGTATTCTTCAGTATTTACACGAGTGAAATTGTATTTCTTGAAAGTGAGAAAGTCTTTTCACAGAAGTCAGAACCAGTTTTAAATTACTCATACTACAGAGAAGCCCTGTGATTACTGTACATTATATATTGTATATGGAAAAATCTTCATCCGTGAGTCACAGCTTACTGTATACCAGACAAGTAATTGTTAAGAATAGGTTTTGTAAGAATATATCATTTTATTAAATGCCATAAAATTCAAATAGAGAAGAAGCTCTATTTGATACATTGGAAAAGGTCTTCCTATAGAAGCAGATTTCATAATAAATATAGTTCATTTTGTTTACTGATTTAACTTCAAGCCCATGTCTCAAACCAGTGGAGAAAAACAGACCATCCAACACTTTCCTTTCTATTAATATTTACGTACACACACACGTGCATACATATATAACTTGGCATAAATGTGACTTTATTTATTTACTTTAGAGACAGGATTTCAATCTGTCGCCCAGGCACCCAGATGGGAGTCCAGTGGCACAATCCTGGCTCACTGCAGCCTCGACCCCTGGGCTCAAGTGATCCTCCTGTCCTAGCCTATCGAGTAGCTGGGACTACAGGCACACGCCACCACACCTGCTAATTTTTTTAGTTTTTTAGAGACAGGGTCTTGCTATTTTTCCCAGGTCAGTCTCAAACTCCTGGCCTCAAGCAGTCCTCCTGCCTCAGCCTCCCAAATTGCTGAGATTATAGGCATGAGCCACCCACACCTGGCCTAACTGTAACTTTTATAATGTATTTTATGTCTTCTTGATTTTTGAACTTCCATTCATAGCAATTCCAACCACTCCAACAGTCTGTCAACAGATAATCAATTGGACAAGGACAATCATGCCCTTATGTACTAGAAATTATTTTTTTCTGTAGCATATGCTTGTAGGAGTGGGACTGATCAAATGGTATGTGTTATTTTATTTTAACAGATGTTGCCAGATTTCTTTGTCCTAAGACTGTAGCTTTTTATGTTTCCAATATTAGTGTATAAATATACCTCTTTCCCCCACTACAAGTAGCTGTTACTCTTTTTTTTTTTTTTCTGAGACTGAGTCTTGCTCTATCGCGCAGACTGGAGTGCAGAGGCACAATTTTGGCTCACTGCATCCTCTCCCTCCTGGGTTCAAGCGATTCTCGTGCCTCAGCTTCCCAAGTGGCTGGGATTACAGGCGCCTGCCACCATGCCCAGCTAATTTTTGTATTTTTGGTAGAGACAGGGATTCATTACGTTGGCCAGGATGGTCTCAAACTCCTGACCTCAAATGATTCACCTGCCTCGGCCTCCCAAAGTGCTGGGATTACAGGCGTGAGCCACCGTGCCCAGCTGCTGTTACTCTTTAACCTTGAGAAATTTTACAAGTTCCAAGTGATAACTAATTATAATTTGTATATAAATATGCCTCCAAATGTGTCTTGGCCATTTGAATTTGCTATTCTGCAAATTGCCTTTATAAAGCATTTATTTATACATTTCTCTTTTTGGATTGTTTATCTTATTAATTTAAAACAGCTGTTTATGTTAAAGGGAGTAACTCCTTTTTTAAAAAACATCCATTCCTTGTCTCGACTTTGCATGTGATATTATCCCGTTCACATAATTTTATTTTCTACATGTTTAAATGTGTATTCTTTTACAGTTTCTGAATTTTTAATCTTAAAACAAGCTTCACATATAATATTTTAAAGTGGTCTTCTGTATAGTTTGTGTATCTTTTGGGAAAATGTTGCTTTGCTGAACCAGCGTGCAATCCCCAAACTCCTCTCTCACTGCTTTATCTTTTTTTTTTTTTGAGACGGAGACTCACTCTGTCGCCAGGCTGGAGTGCAGTGGCGCAATCTCGGCACACTGCAACCTCTACCTCCCGGGTTCAAGTGATTCTCCTGCCTCAGCCTCCTGAGTAGCTGGGACTACAGGCACCCTCCACCACGCCCGGCTAATTTTTTGTATTTTTAGTAGAGACGGGGTTTCACCATGTTGGCCAGGATGGTCTTGATCTCTTGACCTTGTGATCCACCCGTCTTGGCCTCCCAAAGTGCTGGGATTACAGGCATGAGCCACCGTGCCCGGCTTACTTTATCTTTTTTTAAATTTAACTTTTATTTTAAGTTCAGTAGTACCTGTGCAGGTTTGTTACACAGGTAAACCCATATCATGGGGGCTTGTTGTACATATTATTTCATCACCCAGAACCCATTAGTTATTTTTCCTGATCCTCTCCTTCTTCCCACTCTTCACCCTCCAGTAGGCCCCTGTGTGTGTTGTTTCTCTGTAGGCGTCCATGTGTTCTCATCACTTAGCTTCCATTTATAAGTGAGAACATGTGGTGTTTGGTTATAAGTGAGAATATGTGATGTTTGGTTTTCTGTTCCTGCATTAGTTTGCTAAGGATAATGGCCTTCAGCTCCATCCATATCCCTGCAAAGGACATGATCTCATTCTTTTTAATGGCTGCATAGTATTCCATGATGTATATGTACTACATTTTCTTTATGCAGTCTACTATTGATGAGCATTTAGGTTGATTCCATGTCTTTGCTATTGTGAATAGTGCTGTAACATCATCATCTTCTGAAACTGGTAGTGGCCAAATGACCTGCCTCAGCCCAAGAGAAGCAAAACACTTAAATGTATCCTAGGAAAACCTTTATTTCCTAAGAAAAAAGACAGACTTAGCTGTCACCATCAATTCCATCCCTTTTCCTGCCTTGTACATTATGCCTCCAGCAGTGGTGATCTTCTTTCAAGCACTGGGGAAAGGCCAAAAGATTCACCAACACTGGTCTTGATATTATTGACTCAAAAGTAGCAGCAACTTAACTACAGACTTTAGCTGTGTGATAAAAATAAACATGTTCGGCATAAAGCATTCCATTTTATGTCTTTCTTATTGTACCCGAAACCATACCTAAACTTATTCAGGCAATGAAATTTATAAAATAATCCGTCCTTTTCCTACTAAAATGAATATGAAAATATTTTAAAACCTTAGTAAACTAAATACCTCACATAAACCCGAGTAAGGTAAAGAGATAAGAGAGAGCAAAATTACGTAAGATTTGTAATGAGTAAAACGAGACATGGATATTGAATCATTTCATATCTACCTACATGTAAATGTAGGTAGATATGAAATGTAGTAGGAATGATATGAAATGTAGTAGGTAGATATGAAATGTAGTAGGAAGAGAATACTACCTACAGTAAATGGGTGATCTCCTAGTAAGATACAATTGATCAAAATTAATGAAAAACTAAAAAAAAATAACCATAAGTTACAAATATCATTTATAGAGCTATCATTTAAAATTTACCAAGACTATAGGAAAAGATTTTTAAGGTAGTACCCTTTCCTCAGGTGTCCCGCGTCCGCCGATTCCTCCTCCCTGGTCGTCGCGTCCTTGGCAGGCGTCAGAAAAATGGCTACAAACTTCCTAGTACATGAGAAGATCTGGTTCGACAAGTTCAAATATGACGACGCAGAAAGGAGATTCTACGAGCAGATGAATGGGCCTGTGGCCGGTGCCTCCCGCCAAGAGAACGGCGCCAGCGTGATCCTCCGTGACATCGCGAGAGCCAGAGAGAACATCCAGAAATCCCTGGCCGGAAGCTCAGGCCCCGGGGCCTCCAGCGGCCCCAGCAGAGACCACAGCGAGCTCGTCGTCCGGATCACCAGTCTGAAAGTGGAGAACCAGAGCCTGCGCAGTGTGGTACAGGAGCTGCAGCAGGTCATCTCCAAGCTGGAGGCCCGGCTGAACGTGCTGGAGAAGAACTCGCCTGGCCACCGGGCCACGGCCCCACAGACCCAGCACATGTCTCCCATGCGCCAAGTGGAGCCCCTGGCCAAGAAGCCATTCACACCAGCAGAGGATGACAACGATGATGACACTGACCTGTTTGGCAGCGACAATGAGGAGGAGGACAAGAAGGCGGCACAGCTGCAGGAGGAGCGGCTGCAGCAGTACACGGAGAAGAAGGCCAAGAAGCCTGAACTGGTGGCCAAGTCCTCCATCCTGCTGGATTTCAAGCCTTGGGACGATGAGACTGACATGGCCCAGCTGGAGGCCTGTGTGCGCTCCATCCAGCTGGAAGGGCTGGTCTAGGGGGCCTCCAAGCTGGTGCCCGTGGGCTACGGTATCCGGAAGCTACAGATTCAGTGTGTGGTGGAGGACGACAAGGTGGGGACAGACTTGCTGGAGGAGATCACCAAGTTTGAGGAGCACGTGCAGACTGTCGATATCGCAGCTTTCAACAAGATCTGAATCCTAAGTGTGTGTGTGCGCGCCCGTGAATCCCTGCCAGGATTAAAGACTGAGACCGGCAAAAAAAAGAAAAAAAAGAAAAAAAAAGATTTTTAAGGTAGTACACATAAATAATGAACTATAAAAGACAGAAATCATAACTTTGAATTTTCAAAATTAAAAACTCTTGTCCTTTGAAAGCACTTAAGAAGGTGAGAAGGAAAGACTCAGAAGGGGAAGAAATAGTTGCAATAAATTTCTGACAAAAGATTTGTTTCCTGAAAATGTAAAGAAATTTATAACCCAGTTGTAAAAGGACAACTCAATAAAAATGACAATATACTTCAATAGAGATAATTCATAAAATAAGATATGAAATGGTCAATGGGGACAAGAAAGGATTTCAACATAAGCCACCAGGGAAATACAAATCAAAACCATAATGAGACACTTCTACACACTCATTAAAATTAATGAAATTAAAATGATCGACAGTACCAAGTGTTGGAAGATGTTGAGCAACTGGAACTCATGCGTGGCAGGTAGGGATGTAAAATGGCACAAAGACTTTGTAAAATACTTTGGCAAATTCTTAAAAAGTTAAACACATAGCTACCGTACAACCCAGCCATTCCACTCCAGTATTTAACCCAAGTGAAATGAAAACTTATGTCCAAACAAAGACTTGTACATGAATGTTGACAAGACTTTTATTCACAATAGCCTCAAACTGGAAACAACCTACATGTTTATCATCAAAGTGAATAGATATAATGTGGTGTATCCATAACTAGAAAACTACTCAGCAATAAAAAGGAACAGACTAATGATACATGTGACAACATGGATGAATTTCAGTCATTTTGAGTAAAAGATGCCAGACATGAAAGAGTATTATGTACCATATGGTTGTATTCATATAAAATTCTAGAAATGCAAACTAATAGTGAAGTAACAAAATTCAGATTAGCAGTTGCCTGAAGCTAGGCCAGAGACAGGGATGGCCAGCAAAGGGGCACAAGGAATCTTTTAGAGTTGATAAAAATGTTCTGTATTTTTATTGTGTTGGTGGTTTCATGGGTGCACACACTGTCAAAATGAACACTAAATAGATGCAATTATTGTATGTAAATAATATCTTGCTAAAGTTGATTTTTTAAAATACAGAAGATAGATCCATATCTGAATATAGTTCATGTTTAAAGATCAGATCATTTTATTAATTGAAATCATTTCAAGTTATAGAGAAGTATATACCAATATTTTATTTCTTGTAATTGCTTCATTGCAACTTTAAAATACATCATCACTCTTAGACCATCATAGTAAGTACAGGGAAAAAAAAAAAACAAGAAATTATTGACTCAGGTCATTTATACCCACAGATGCAAAAATTCTAAATAACATTGTGGTGAATAGAATATTGAAGTATATTTGAAAATTAGTAATGATTTTAATTCTAAAATTCAAAAGTGATAGACTATCAAGAAATTGAGGTTGGCCGGGCGTGGTGGCTCACGCCTGTAATCCCAGCACTTTGGGAGGCCGAGGTGGGTGGATCACGAGGCCAGGGGATTGAGACCATCCTGGCTAACATGGTGAAACCCCATCTCTACTAAAAATACAAAAAATTAGCCGAGTGTGGTGGCGGGCACCTGTAGTCCCAGCTACTCAGGAGGCTGAGGCAGGAGAATGGCGTGAACCTGGGAGGTGGAGCTTGCAGTGAGCCAAGATCATGTCATTGCACTCCAGCCTGGGCAACAGAGCGAGACTCCATCTCAAAAAAAAAAAAAAAGAAGAAGAAATTGAAATAATTTACTACTATAAATTAAAAGAGAAGGTAATATATTTATATCAGTAATCACTGAAAGGTATTTTATTAATTCAGCATTTTTAATAAAATAGGCCTGGTAGAAGGTTACCTAAATATAATTATTTAACTAAATGCAACAGCAATTTTTTTTTGAATTTTTTTAAATTGATGAATGACATTTGTACATATTTATGGGGTACATGTGATACTTTGTTAAATACATAGACTGTGTAATGATAAAGTCAGGGTATTTAGGGAATCCCTCACCTTGAGTATTTATCATTTCTATGTATTAGGAACATATTAATACATGTTCTCTTCTAGCAATTTTGAAATATGCAATAAATTGTTGTTAAATATAGTCACTCTACTCTGCTATTGAACGTTAGAACTTATTCCTTTTAACTATATGTTTGCACTCATTAAACAACCTCCCTTCGTACCTCCCCCAACCCACATGCCCTTCCCAGCCTCTAGTATCTACAATTCACTCTCTACCTCATGAGATCAACTTTTTTTAGCTCCTACATATGAGTGAGTATATGTGATATTTGTCTTTCTGTGTCTGGCTCATTTTTCTTAACATAATGACCTCTAGTTCCATCCATGTTGCTGCAAATGGCATGATTTCATTCTTTCTTATGGCCAAATAGTATTTCATTGTGAATATATACATTTTCTTTATCCATTTATCCATTAATGGACACTTAGGTTGATTCCATAACTTTGTTACTGTGAGTAGTGCTGCAATAAACATGAGGATGCAGGTATACTTTTGATATGCTGATTTCTTTTCCTTTGAATAAAACCCCATTAGTGAAACTGCAGGATGTGGGAGTCTGTCCTCCAGACCCTGACCCAACGACGGATGAATAAAGTACACTGACACACAGATGTTCTGCTTTGCCAGTCCAGCCTAGCGTCCAGGCCACTTAGTCACAGCCACGGCCTTGATCAGTCAGCAAGACTTGCATTTATTCAGTAAAGATTAATTGACAAAGGTTGTGAGTAAACACCACTAGAGGGTAATTGACATTGCAGACTTCCCGGACTTCCTGAGTAGAAAGCAATTAAGCACCTATGGTAGATCAAAGGTTAGTCTTAGGACCACATGAGTAAACGAACTAGTCAGGTAAACTACTCTACCTTCCTTTGTACCCACTTTAAGCTATTTACTCAAGGTATGGATTAGGTTGCCTTCAGACATAACCTTATCCTGAGACTTTTGCAAAACCCTTCAGGCCTTCCAAGAAGGTCTGTGGCTTATGATTTTCCCCACCATCCTGACTAAACCCCTACAGCAGGACCGAATGGTAATTCTATTTCAGTTTGCTTTAGAAATCATACCGTTTTCCACAGTGGCTGTACTATTCTTTTTCTCCACATCCTTGCCACATCTGCTATTTTTTGTCTTTTTAATAATAGCCATTCTGATTGGGGTAAGATGATACCTTATTGTGGTTTTGATTTGTATTTCCCAGATGATTAGTGGTGTTGAGCTTTTTTTTTTTTTTTTTTTTTTTTTTTGAGACGGAGTCTCACTCTGTCACCCAGGCTGGAGTGCAGTGGCACGATCTCAGCTCACTGCAACCTCTACCTCCTGGGTTCAAGCGATTCTCCTGCCTCAGCCTCCTGAGTAGCTGGAATTACAGGCATGCACCACCACACCCGGCTAATTTTTGTATTTTTAGTAGAGATGGGGTTTCACCATGTTTGCCAGGCTGGTCTCAAACTCCTGACCTCATGTGATTCGCCAGCCTTGACCTCCCAAAGTGCTTGGATTACAGGCATGAGCCACCATGCCTGGAGCATTTTTAAATATCCCTTTCCTTTGCCCACTTTTTAATGAGGTTATTTGGGGGCAGGGGTTGTTTGTTTGTTTACTGTTGAGCTGTTTCACTTCATTGTATATTCTGGATATTAGTCTCTTATGAGATAAATAGTTTGCAAATATTTTCTCCCATTCAACTGGTTGTCTCTTTACTCTGTTGATTGTTTTCTTTGCTGTGCAGAAGGTTTTAGTTTAATATAATCACATTTGTCTATTTTTGTTTTCGTTGCCTGTACTTTGAAGTCTTTGCCATTAAGTATTTGCCTAGGCCAATGTCCTGAAGTTTTTCTCCTACGTTTTTTCTAGTAGTTTTATAGTTTCAGTTCTTAGACCCCCTTAAGTCTTTAATCCATTTTGATTTGATTTTTGTGTATGGTGAGAGATAGGGTCTAGTTTCATTCTTCTCCATATAGTTATTCAGTTTTTGAAGATACTCTCCTTTCCCCCATGTATGTTCTTGGAGCGTTTCTTGAAAATCAGTTGGCTATGAATATGAGGATTTATTTCTGGGTTCTTCTGTTCTATTCCATTGATCTTTGTGTCTGCTTTTGTATCAATACCATGCTATTTTGGTTACTACAGCATTGTAATGCTTTGAAGGTAAGTAGTGTGATGCCTCCAGCTTTGTTCTTTTTGCACAAAATTGCTTTGGCTATTTGGGCTTTTTATTGGTTCCATATAAATTTTAGTAATTTTTCTATTTTGGTGAAAAAAAGACATTAATATTTTTATAGAAATTGCATTGAATTTGTAGATTGCTTTGGGCAGTACAGTCATTGTAATAATATTAGTTCTTCCAATCCATGAGCATGGGATGTCTTTCCACTTGTTTGTGTCCCTTCAATTTATTTCATCAGTGTCTTGTAGTTTTCCTTGTAGAGTCTTTAACCTTGTTGGTTAAACTTATTCCTAGGTATTTCGTTTTTTGTAGCTATTTGAAATGGGATTGGCTTCTTGATTTATTTCTCATCTATTTCATTATTGGTGTATAGAAAGGCAACTGGTTTTTGTATGTTAATTTTGTCTCCTGCAACTTTACTAAATTTACTGATGGGAGATTTTTGGTGAAGTCTTTAGATTTTTCTAAATATAAGATCATATTATCTGCAAAAAAGGACAATTTGACTTCCTCATTTCTTTTCAGTGGCAGCAACTGTAAGCAGGTGGCTGGGGGACATATGTGTCAGCTCTAGGTGGTGGCTGCAGGTGGGGTAGCCAGCAGGGCACTTGTAAATGTGTGGTGGTCCTGCTGCTTGGGAGTGTCAGGATTGCTGCCAGTGGCTTGCACTTCAGCTCTGATGGCAGTAGCCAGCAGTAGTAATGGCTGTAGATATGGGAAGTCAATAGATCTCTAGAGATGTGAAAATGTAGGGACTGTTGGGCTCCAGAGCAGGATGCAGTCTGGTGACGGCTGGACTCTCAAAATGGCTCCTTAGAGCTCAGGAGATGTATGCAATGCAGCATAGGCTCCCTCTCTGGAGCAATGCCATCACACAGTCTCCAGGCAGCTCCCTGTGTAAGTCTTAGGGCCCACGAGTGTCAAGGGGCTCTCCTGTGGCTAGAATTGCAGGAGTTTGTGGTGGGAGTGTAGACCAATGGGGGTCTCTTACTTACCTTTTTCCCACATTGTGGAGCCTCTTTGAGGTTCCCAGCCAACCCTAGCCAGGCAGGCTGCCTCTCTTCCCTCTCTTTCCTTGCGTTAGGTGTTTCCTGTTACTTCTCTGTTGAATTCCAGTATTCTTTTTTAGATTATCTATTAGAAGTGTGATTACTCACTATTTTGGTTCTTCTTTGTGGAGGAGGCAAGTGCTAGATGCCTCTAGTCAGATGTCTTGAATCCCTTCATCACAAGAGCACATATTTTACATGGAAATAATGAAGATAATTAAGATCACTAATTAGGAGCTAGCTGCAGTGACTCATGCCTGTACTCCCAGTGCTCTGAGAGGCCAACATGGCAGGATTGCTTGAGGACAGGAGTTCAAGACCAGCCTGGGCAACATAGGGAGACCCTGTCATCACAAAAACATTTTTTTAAAGAATTAGGCAGGTGTGGGTGGCACACACCTGTAGTCCCAGCTACTCAGGAGGCTGAGGTGGGAGTATTGCTTGAGCCAAGGAGTTCAAGGTTGTGGTGAGCTGTAATCACACCACTGCATTCTAGCCTGGGTGACAGAGTGAGATCCTGTTTTTTATTTTTTTAAAATCAGTAATTAGAGTATCCCATTGGAACTGTAACTATTTAACTCAATATTGGAAAATATGGTATATAAAGTACTATGAAAGGTACAAGTATTAATATAAATATTGAGAGTAAATAATTAAAAGTAGACTATGTTAACAGGAGGTTTTAAAATAGGCATTAAATTTTGTGAAAAGTTTGGTTCATCTTTTATTGATAATATATATGCTTGATTAAAATATTTAAAGCATTACAAAGAAATATGCAGTAAATGCTATCTTTCTATCACCACTATCTGACAGTTCCCACATTCCTCTGTCAATTATAAGCTTTCAAAAATTAGCAGAAAATAGGCATGGGAAGTTGTGTAGATATATATTTACACACATACATCTTTGTTTTTTCACCTAGCATACCTTGGTGACTACTCTATATTAGTACACATATATCTGTGTCACTTATTTTGTAAGTGTTATTTGTAGATATATTATATGAATTAATAATGGATGTGCCATCATTTACCCAAGCCCCTACTGATGGCCATTTCTTTTTAGCTAGTATTCTTACATTTCAAAGTGCATAGTATTTATAACCGGGATTTTTGCATTGGAGAAATTTTAATTTTATACATCAAAGACATTAAAGGGCTCTTACTTTTCTGGCAGCTGGATAACTGAAAAGACTAATTATATATACATATATTTAACTATATTCTAATATGGTTGTGGTAGAGTTTTCTGTGTGAGTGCTTTAGAAGCCATTTTTGTTTATGGTGAATTGTCTTCTTGTTTTCTTTTCCTATCGCTTTACTGTTCTATCTTTTCTTTGTTGATTTCATATATTTATGAAATAATCCCTTTGTCATGTGCCTTACACATATTTCTTATGAATCTGTCATTTATCTATTGGTTTTTATTGTGATTTACTTAACTGTGCATTTTTTCTTTTAAATTTGTATTCTGACATAATTTCAGTCTTAAATTTATGAGAACATTACAAAATTCCCATATATCCTTCACACAGATTCCCCAAATGTTAACATTTTTACTACATTTGCTTCAACTCTCTGCCCATTAACATAAGTGCATTTACACACACTCAAACACACATTACTTTTTTCTGAGCCTTTGAGGGTGAGTTGCAAACACTATTCTCCTTGACCTCAGATTCTTCCTTTCGTATTTTCTAATAATGAAGACATTCTCCTATATAACCATGTAAAATTATGAAAGCAGGGATTAACATTGATTTAGTGCTATTACCTAATTGACCTTCCCAGAGTGTATGTATTTGTCTACTTGAGAGGGATGGTGATGGGGCATCACCAGCAGCTCAGTAATGCCAGAAAAAGGAGCAGACAGAGAAAGGGCTGCAGATGGAGATTTGGGCAGAAGCCAGTTTCTGAAAGCCTTATGTAAACCAACTATTATTGTCATTTCTTAAGTTTATAAAAAAAGCAAAACAAATTAGAAAAGCATAATTCCAAGAAAAAAACCAACATTTTATTTTATTGTATCTTGTCTTATTTGACTTGATTTTTCTTAGAGATGGGGTCTCACTCTGCCACCCAGGCCACACTGTAATGTTGCTATCATAGCTAACTGCAGGCTCAAACTTCTAGGCTCAAGTAATTCTCCTGCTTCAGCCTCCCAAGTAGCTGGGATCACAGGTGCAGAACACCACACCCAGCTACAGTGTTTGAAAAAATAGACATGGGGTCTGGTGATGTTGCCCAGGCTGCTGGACCTCCTAGCCTCAAGGGATGCTTCTATCTCAGCCTCCAACACTGACGAGATTACAGGCAGGAACCACCATCCCCGGCAATACCAATATTTTCAAATGAATAAACTGGAGCGCCATCATTTTATTTTATCATGGATGGGTGAAAACTTTGTAATAGACTCATGTACTCCATGGATTTGTGACAAGGAATCTATAGCATTAACTATGGCTGAAGCTTCCCTTGTCTCCCAGCCTCTTTATGTGGTTAAGAGTAGAAACACTCAAATGTCTTACCTTTTGCACCTTCTTGTCTTTTTTTCAAAATTCAAGGCTTCATAGCTGCTGTTTCTGTCAAACATGCAAGCTTGTCAGATATTCCTTCTGGAAAACATCATCCCTCTGCCTCTTTACCTGGCAAAGCTTCACTTACTCTGCATGCTTCCCCTAAATCCTACCCATTTTTTTAGAAGCTTGCAGTCATCACCACAAATTTAAAAGTGCGTGGCATCTAATGAACATAATAAACACCTAGTAAATAATAACTACATGCTCCCAGGTGACATCTATCCTCCATCTACCCTCTACATAATGGGTCAGCACACTGTAGACCACAGGCCAAATCCTGCCTACCATGTTTTTTCTCAGTGAAGTTTTATGAGAGTACAGTCATGCCTATTCACTGACTTGCCACCTATGACTGCTTTCACACTACAATGGCAGGGTTGAGTAGCTACGACAGAGCTACTTAACGCCATTTAAGCATGGCCTTCAGCTGCTTAAATCATTTTTGAAAGAGATAGAGAGACCACATGGCCTAAAATATTTCCTATTTGGCCCTTTACAGAAAAAGCTTGCCAATCCCTGCCTTATACCCTGAACAGAATGCCCTAATTCTCAAATTGAATCTAATGCCTCCCCTGCTCACAATTTTCCAATGAATTTCTAGAGCAAATACAGCTGGCTCCCTACCCAAGAGCAGTTCCTTGTTGTTTCTTGCTGGAGAATCACAAATTTATTTGGGTATTTATTATCCCAATACCCCTCCCCAGCTTCAAAGGATAAGTGATTATTCTAAGCTAATCAGATAACTACATTTGCTTTCTCAGTGCCTGGTTTAGGAATGAGCATGTGGTGTGACCCAGCTAATAAAATATTACAAAAAGGGCTGAGCATGGTGGCTCATGCCTGTAATCCCAGCACTTTGGGAGGCCGAGGCAGGCAGATCACGAGCTCAAGAGACCGAGACCATCCTGGCCAACATGGTGAAACCCCATCCCTACTAAAAATACAAAAATGACCTGGGCGTGGTCGCAAGTGCCTGTTGTCCCAGCTCCTCGGGAGGCTGGGGCAGGAGAATTGCTTGAACTTAGGAGGTGGAGGCTGCAGTGAGCCAAGATCGTGCCACTGGACTCCAGACTGGTGATAGAGTGAGACTACATCCCCGGAAAAAAAAAAAAAAAAATTACAAAAAGTCCCCTGCATGCTTCTGAGTTTTCTCCCAATTTAAAAGACACATGTGAAGAAAAGCAGCCCTTCCAGCCTTTAGATACTGTCTTGTGATAACATGATGTTTGGAGCTGTTGCTAAGTAGCCAACCATGAAAGGAGACATGAACAAGACACTGCCAACAGCATAGCTGAAAGAGGAACAAGTGGGATCCAATAATATCGCTGGACAACCAAAACAAGTCTGGTTCTTATAGTTTTGGCCACTGTTAGGTCTTCTAGAATTTGCAGCCAAAAGCATTCTACCTCAGAAGTTTCCCCTGGCCTACAGGATAAGATCTACTCATTTCTATACTATTAAAGGTCTTTCATTGAACTTGTTTCTAGAAACAGGTAAAATAACAACAAAGTCTTTCCTAAGCTTGCCTTCACTGACACATACTAAACATAATAAATACATAATAAATAATAACTATAAGCTATTTTCACCTCATTACCAAGCACTCCATATATATTTTTTTGCACTAGCAAATTTGAACTGCTCATAAACTCTACAAAGTTCACTCAGATGTCCTATCTTTTGAACTTGCTCCTTGTGTTTTAAAATTTTCATTCTTCATGGCTGCTGCTTCTGTCAAACATGCAAGCTTGTTAGATACTCCTTCTGCCAAGCATCATCCCTCTGCCTCCTTACCTGGCAAAGTTCCACTCACTCTGCACGCATACCCTAAATCCTACCCACATTTTAGAAGCTTGCATTCATTACCACAAATGTAAACATGCCTGGCACATACTGAACATGATACATATGTAATAAATAATAACTATAAGCTCCCAGATGACATTGGACACACAGTAAGCACTACTTAAGGTAGTAAATAAAATAAATAACAGTGGTAATAACAATCTCCTAACTATTTTTTAAATGTATTTTGTAACATTGGAAAAATGCTTAGTCTATAAAAGATACATGATGGTTATTTTTTAAGTGGACGAGTATATGAATGAATTAAAATATTTTTCTTAAAAATTCTGTTGAAAAAAACACAAAAATTAAACAGTTATCTATATTCTATTATGAGCATCTTAAAGACAAAAACTATGTCAATTCCATCTTTGTCTCCTACAGTTTGCCAAACCTAACTTATAGAAGTGGTTTGATAATTATGTACTAAATTAACGGTGTCTTTATATGGTTCAGACTGTACAATGCATTAGGTGTCATGTTTTTGTTATTGTGAACCATTTTTATAATTTTATTATAATTTTTTTTCATTTTTTGAGCCTAGAGTTTGGCTATTAGAATATTTATTATGATCATATCTTGCCTAATGGTAACAGAGTATCTTTTTTTTTTTTTTTTGAGATGGAATCTTGCTCTGTCACCCAGGCTGGAGTGCAGTGGCGCATTCTCGGCTCACTGCAATCTCCACCTCGCGGGTTCAAGCAATTCCCCTGCCTCAGTCTTCCGAGTAGTTGGGAATACAGGTGACCACCCCCATGCCTGGCTAATTTTTGTACTTTTAGTAGAGATAGGGTTTCACCATGTTGGCCAGGCTGGTCTCAAACACCTCACCTCAAGTAATCTGCCTTCCTTGGCCTCTCATGTGCTGGGATTACATGCATGAGCCACCACACCCAGCCTGGTAACAGATTATCTTCTTCCAGCAAAATTACTATTATTATGATAATTATCCAGCACATAAAAACACACAGCTTGTTCTAAGAAGTGAATATATCTCATGAGCTTCCAACTTATGGTGAATAAATTACAAATAGACCTTGTTTGTATAGGAATACATAACATAACTTCTGCTTCTTGGGAAGGAATTACTTTTCTGTCTTCTGCATTCAGTAGGTATCTTCAAAAATAATCTCCTATTTGTATGGGTGCACACTGGCTCAGTTTTATGGTTCTTATTGCCATTTGTTTATGGTATCAGAAAGGGATTGTTGAATTCCTAGTTCTAAAGACAGTTACTTTCTTAGTGACACAGATTCCTGTGTAATACAGTTGACCCTTGAACAACAAGAGTTTGAACTGCAGGGGTCCACTTATATGCAGATTTTTCTTCTGCTTCTGCAACGCAGAGACAGCAAAACCAACCGTTTTCTTCCTCCTCAGCCTAATCAACCTGAAGATGATAAAGATGAAGACCTTTGGGAGGATTCACTTATGTTTATGAATAGTAAGTATATTTTTTCTTTTCCATGATTTTCTTTATAACAGTTCATTTCTCTAGCTTACTTTATTTTAAAAGCATAGTATATAATAATGCAACACATACCAATTATGTGTTCATCGACTGTTTATATTATCAGTAAAGTTTCCAGTCAACAGTAGGCTATTAGTAGTTACGTTTGGAAGGAGTCAAAGTTATACTCAGATTTTCAACTGCACAGGGATCAGAGTCTCTAACCCCCACGATATTCAAGAATCAACTGTAATTAACATTTATTTACTAAATATAAACCATTTACTATAAAAATTAAATAGAAGATCCATTTGCAATAACAAGTCCAATTCGTAACAATGTAATTATAGAAGAAAATGCAACATATTAACTTAAAAATCTAATTTCTTATTTCTATTAATACAAAAATATCATGTAGAATTTCAGGGATCATAAGTAGGTAAATGAATTTTTTTCAGACAATACTGTTTGAGATTGAGAATTAGCTACAACTAACTTCTTAACTGAATTCTAAAGAAATTAAATTTAAAAAATTAATTTATATATAAATATATATATTTTAAACTGCTCTTTTATGATTAAAAATATGTAATCTTACTTTTTTTTGTTTTTTTTGGAGATAGAGTCTTGCTCTTTCATCCAGGTTGGAGTGCAGTGGTGCCATCTCAGCTCACTGCAATCACCTGGGTTCAAGTGATTCTCCTGCCTCAGCCTCCTGAGTAGCTGGGATTACAGGTGTCCGCCACCATGCCCAGCTAATTTTTGTATTTTTAATAGAGATGGGGTTTCACCATGTTAGCCAGGCTCGTCTCAAAATCCTGACCTCAGGTGATCCACCCGCCTCACCTTCCCAAAGTGCTGGGATTACAGGTGTGAGCCACCATGCCTGGCCTGTAATTTTGCCTTTTAAAATCAGTAAGATCACCAAGAGAAATGAGAAATTTACTATCAGAAGTCTTACCTTGATTATCATTTCAAAGATGATTTTTAAGTATCTTATTTTTATGTTCCAAAATTTGTTGTTGAATGCTATGCATAATAAATGTAATAAATAAAATTAGTATTTTAATAGTGATATGAAAAATATTTACCAAACATATTAAATTCTTAAAGCATTTCAGACAATATCAGAGCTAATATCGGAACTCTAATGTCCCATACACTTTAAAATTTTAAGCTCTATAAACTTATTAAGCTTCTAATTAAAGAAGAAAAACAGGGAGTACTCATAAACCGAGAAAAGCATAGCTCAGTAAATTAATTCTAGTTAGCTAGCTTAACAGCCTGGAAACTGTCCTGCACTCAGAGTAAGTCCTCGCTCTGTAACTAATAGGTATTTTGTTTTCAGACGAGTTGCTTCTCTTAGGCTCCATGGCTTCTTCTAAAAAGTAGAGATTTTACTATTTGACTTCACTAGGTTGTCAGGAGGATGTAATGAGATAACATGTTCAAATGTTCAGAGAAATCGTAAAGCAATGGAAAAATTTACTCTTGAACTGTATTGCTGAAACCATTTTGGAATCTCAAACAAAATCTGATGGGTGTTTTTTCATAGGTTCTAATATTTGGATGTCACAGTTTTCAGAGAATGTTACTAAGTGCTAATTTTGGTTATTAGTTCTACTCATTGTGGCTTGTAGTTCACAGCATTTTAGCTAGTTCATAACTTGTAACTAAATTTATACATAAATATATTATTATCTCATTAAAACATATAACCTAATTGTCCCCTATTACTGAGCACATCAGTCACACCAAGGGCAGAAAACTAATAGGTGTCAAAACCTGGCTGGGACAACTACCATTCCTTCTCTACCTCCTCAAACTCGGAGCCAGCAGGTCTGTG
Source organism: Pan paniscus (assembly GCF_029289425.2). Taxonomy (NCBI): domain Eukaryota; kingdom Metazoa; phylum Chordata; class Mammalia; order Primates; family Hominidae; genus Pan; species Pan paniscus. Next base: position 46,601,155 of record NC_073260.2, read on the forward strand.
TTAGAGGCTGCATCTTCTGGGTCCTCTCCGACTGATATACAAGACAAAGCCCTGCTTGTATTGTTTTTTGGTTCCATGAAAGAGATGCAAGTTTATGTTTCCTCATTTCCAAGTCATGTACTAACAACATATTTGCATTTGACATCCCATATGCTACTCAGCTCTGTTCTCATTTCACAGATCACCTTATATGAATACTTTCATAATGATCATAATAACAATTTCCATATCGGGTGTCTCCTGTTTTGGTTTGACTCACATTGTTTCCTTGAAGCTAGTTAACAAATAGTCAAACGACCTTCTGGGTACTGTGCAACATGTGGAATGCTTTCTGAATTTGCGTGCCATCCTTAGGCAGCAGGCATGCTTATCTGTTCTGTATTGATCCAATTTTAGAATATGTGCTGCTAGGGCAAGTATAAAGCCCTGTTTTATACATGGATACTCATAAGTCATGGATGAGGCTTAGCTCTGTGAAATACAAATTACTTACTTTAGATACAGAGAATTCTATCAAACGACTTCCTGTGAAGTAGAATTTTAAAATGTTCTCACTCATAGGTGGGAATTGAACAATGAGAACACATGGACACAGGAAGGGGAACATCATACACCGCGGCCTGTTGTGGGGTGGGGGGAGAGGGGAAGGATAGCATTAGGAGATATACCTAATGTTAAATGATGAGTTAATGGGCGCAGCACACCAACATGGCACATGTATACATATGTAACTAACCTGCATGTTGTGCACATGTACCCTAAAACTTAAAGTATAATTAAAAAAAAAAACTTGAGGTAGAGATGCAAGTAGCCTTAGAGATTTTCATTACTGTGGAAACACATTACTTGAGGGGCCAACGGCAAGTTGGTGCCCACTATCTATTGAAGGATAATGTGGAACCTTTTGCTATCTAACAAAAGCTGCTACACAGGACAGAAAAAAGCCTCAAGGTACAGATGTGATAACAAAAGGCAAAGGGACCTCTTCTCTCTTCCTGCAACATTATTTGAACATCCCTGACTGTTGAGTACAATCCCAACTAATATTTGCTAGAGAAAAGATGGACACTGGCCTCAAAGGATTACTTACCATGAAGGACTAGGGTAAGCCTAGCTAAGACGTGGGCTACAAATAAGGTTTTTAGTGTTGGGGAAAGGTCAGTTTACTCACTATGTGTGTGGGTAAAGCCAGGAGGCCTTGCTGCCAGAGCAGGGGGCTGGGAACAATGGCTGAGCCTATGTACATGAACTAAAAAACATTGCAGCTGTGGACTCTGTGTATAAGTCACCATGAAGAGTGAGGGATCTGAATCAGTAACAGCATCCTGGTGGCAAAAGTTAATCATTACCAGATTGCAGGACCAGTTACAATGGCAGCAATACAGCAAGTGAATCAATGGAAACAACAGAATGACTAGAATGGCCTTTTCCCCCCTTCTTCTGACTTGTAAAGTAAGATTGTCTTCCTTGGACTTAGAGAACCCCTTAGCTTTTTGAAAAATTCGAAGGAGGAAGGCATAGGAGGTAGCCCCAGGGGACAATACAAGATTTTCTGCTAAACTGGATATTTCAAGACCCAATAACTAATTAGAAAAGTCAGGCCAGGCATGGTGGCTAGCAGTTTGTGAGGCCGAGGCAGGAGAATCACTTGAGCTCAGGGACATGGGCAACATAGTGAGACCTTGTTTCAAAACAAAAGAAAGAAGAAAAAAAGTAAAAGATGTGACGTTATTTATATCTCACATATGAGGGTTATACTTGGAATAAAATGAACAACACTGAGATCCCTAGGGATAAAGGTCTTTAAAAGTCCTGAAAGAATCTTGCATTCATTGCTACTTCTAACTAATCTAGCTTTCTGTTTGATTTCTGGCTAAAAAGTGGACTAACTTGTTGCCATTCCAAACTACCTCAAACAAACTATGAACTGTCACCTAATGTATAAGATGCAATATTTGTAATTATTTTAAACCTTAATTTAGTATTAACTGGTCTTTTAATATAAGCACATACCTTCTGAAATTATAACAAACAGCATAATCCTCGGCAGTCTGGCCAAACAGGTCTTGAGAAAAGATATTTATATTTTGTTGAAGGAGGAGGCTGACGATACTTGACGAGTTATGCTGTACTGCAAGCATGAGGGCTGTTCTAAAATAATAAAGAAATAACAGCACTCAAGAACTTTAATAAAGATATTTCATTAGCAAATTGGATACACTTCACCAATTTCATATCTTGCCTGTCAGGATAGACATAATAACCATATACATGTACTAGCTTATGTGTATAAGCATCTTGGGTGCTAAAGTGTTCATCTGGGTAAATTACCACCAAGACTAAAAGGCAGGGACAACAAGCAAGCTTCGTGTTCCATTGGGATATGACATAATGCAAGTTGCTAATTTATAGTCCTTTGATGGCCAAGAAACTGTGCTGAGGTCACTTATCTAAAGTAGGCAAAGATTTAGATGAAGATTTCCCCATTGCTTTCCTAGTCTGATACAGTGTAATTCAAAGTCAGCTAGGGATCAAATAAGTAAGAGCTATCTGCAGGCTTAAAACAACAGCAATAATAATAATAATAGTAATAATAATAATAATAATGGTAATAGTAGTAGTTGTAAACTGAAAGTTAAAGTCTACGCTTTATAAAATTAATAAAATACAAAACCCCTTTAGCTAATGTAAGATTACAGGACCAAAAATATCAGATTACAAGTAACAGTCTATAAGAGAAGATGAATCCTACTATATACTGTTTTTTATGTTTCTCAGTCCAAATAACTGCTTTTCTACCTAACTGATTATTCATGTTATTTTTTACTATATGCCAATAGTTATAAGTTAATCTTATTAACATTTCTGACTTGAGTGACTGTTACCATTCTAGAACATTCAGGTTTTTAGGAAAAAAAAAACAAAAAACAAACAAAAAACCCCAAAACTATTGCACCTTCTGAAATTGTCAACAGCATGTACATTTGCCTGGTTCTTCAACAAAAATTCCACAATTTGCTGTCTCCTAGAATTTATAGCAAACAAAAGTGGAGTGTTTCCCTCCTGTAAAAAGCAAAAACAATTTATAATTCACAAAATTATGTATTTCTTAACTGAACTAAAAATCTTCTATAAGATGCTATGAACTCAAACATGCAATATAGAGAGAAAGTAAATGCAAAGCAGTCCCATCCTTTTCACTCCTCTGTGCTTTCCCACACACTGCCTTGAAACACCCCTTCTCTGCCTCCCCACATTAACTTCGGTCATCTCCAAAACTCACTATATTTACGAGTCCCCAAAATCCTTGCTTCTATCTCAGCATTTAGCACAGTACATTGTAATTATTTCATTGTTTCCCACTGAAACCAAGAGCTTCTTGAGGGCAAGGGCTGTATCTTTTTTCTCTATAACCCTAAAACTTAAGACATAGTAGCGAATGCTTTACGTTTTTAAAATAAATTAATGATCTAAATTATTATCTTTAGAGCAGTGTTTCTTAAACTATATTTCAAAGAATATTTGTTTTACCAGAAGAACTGTACCCCAACAAAAAGATTCCACGATCATCTGCATATGAGTATTATAAAACTGTATTACATGGCCAACAATCTAGAAATCCCTTGAACTTTGCCTAATCTCAATTTGACAATACTTTTTGTGGCAAACATTAACATTTTAGGAACTAGAGTTTCAGGGATCCTGTTGTCAGAGCTTCCCAATACAAGTGGAGGTTTCCTCTGGGTGGCACAAACTTGCTTGATTCACTTCTATCAATGGTGTCAGGATGCCAATGTCAGGCACTCCTGGTCCAAAGGGGCCACTAAGGAAATGAGCTCTGAATTAGGAGAGATTGGCTTCAAATGCACTTATTTTCCTTATTATTAAATAGTCCATGGGATTTTTCCTAATACAAGAGGATAGATTTTTATCTTAACTATTAGAAAGTTCAGTATGTTCTGTGTAAGAGAGACCAGTTAAAAAATTTTGAAAATAAATATTAAAAAGCAAAGCTCAGTAAGAAATTTTATTCTCAATTATAATGATAATCCTGGGATGCTAATGCAACTTTACTTTTTAAATCCATTTGTATTGGTTTCCATTTAAATTGCTATTTAACTTTTTTTTACTTTAGGGAAAATATAAATCAGAAATAAAAATACAATGGCTTATCAATAAAAGTTCTAATACTGATGTATAGGGCTTATTTCTAGCATAATAAAAGCCAATAAGTCACTTGAATTTTTTTTTGAGACGGAGTCTCACACTGTCTCCCAGGCTGGAGTGCAGTGGCATGATCTCCGCTCACTGCAAGCTCCGCCTCCCGGGTTCACGCCATTGTCCTGCCTCAGCCTCCCAAGTATCTGGGACTACAGGCGCCTGCCACCATGCCCGGCTAAATTTTTGTATTTTTAGTAGAGACGGGGTTTCACCGTCTTAGCCAGGATGGTCTTGATCTCCTGACCTCATGATCCACCCATCTCAGCCTCCCAAAGTGCTGGGATTACAGGCGTGAGCTACCGTGCCCAGCCGTCACTTGCATTTTTAAGGGAAACTGCTGAGAAGAAAGATATAATGCCTGCGATATTCATAATCTATCCACTTCCCAGCAGGAATAACCTAAAAAGGCTTCTAGGCATTCCTATAAGCAGATGACTATTTGTGGTATAGATATAAAAAAACAGTTAAAAAAAAAACTTCTGAATTCTAAAATTCAACTTTATAATTGAGGGATTTATATAAACTATAGACTATATATTATGAACCAATATATGCTGTCTTGAAAACCTTGAAATCTTTATGAAAACATACTATAAAAAAGGAGTTGTAAGCTCAAATACTTATAAGGATGAAGGAGGTTACCTAAGTAAGTGAAGTACTCAGGTGGGCACAGTAGCATACTGGAGAATATGTGCCTCCTACACAGGGCAACCTCTGCACAGCAGACCAAGAAGTGATGCGGTCCAGGGGACACTAGATTTGATTCTTAAGACAAGCCTGAGGTCCAGATTTCTGCATGAGTCTACTAAATTTTACATGTTGACTCAATTTAAAGAGGCAAAGAACAAATCTATATGCCACACTTAGACTATAGCCCTTGTGTTTTTATATTTGCTATGAATATGTTGCTAAATGATTGTGTATAAACCAAGTATTTGCATGTGGAACCTTTTCTTTCTGTAGTAGCATATGTTTAATAAAAAAACTCAGGCCCTGATATATACATAATAAAAATTGCTGTTAAGACTCATAGTATCCACCTCAAGAATTTTCCCAACATTTATTCGTTTGCAATCTATGTGTATATAGTTTTCCCAGATTGTTAACCAAATAGATAATTAGTTCATAGGAATGCTGAAACTAAATTACTAAAAGAATTCCTATTGTATTCTCACTGACTTCAAGGATTTCAGTGTTTAAAACTGACATCCTGATTATGCCAAAGCTCTATAAACTTAACAGACATACTGAGATAGTCCCTAATACAACTTCAACTGAAAAAAAAAAAAAGGTTCAGGATTTGCTGCTAATGTAATTGAGAAAATCTCACTTGTAATGAACATTTGTTGACACATAATCACTTGAATGGTGACAAAGGAACATGAAATTGTGAAAGGGTCAGCCTCTACTTATTGAAAGATTACCCACAAGTAAATTGCTAAAGACTTTCTGAATGGCAGTGAATGATTCCTGGTGGGAAGCAAAAGGTGTTATTCTGTAAGCTGAGAGATATTGCCTATGATACTTCCTTTCACTTCCCAGTCACAAATATAGAGAAAGACAGATAAGTCAGGCTAATGTTATTGGAAAGGAGAACTTTGAAGAAAGTAGTACCTATCAAATGCCAACTCTTTCAGAGATTTCTTATGTCTTTGAGATATGGGAATTTATATACTGCACTTATCTATTCTGTGCTTCTTAATCAGGAGTGTATTCGAACGCTGAGGTATTATTATTATTATTATTTTTCGCTCTTGTTGTAAGAGACAAGAATCTTACTATGTTTCTCAGGCTGGACTCAAACTCCTAGGCTCAAGCAATCCTCCCACCTCAGCCTCCTGAGTAGCTGGGACTACAGGAACATGCCACTGTGCATGGCTTCAAGAAAATATTTTTAACCATACATGTTCAGAACTTATGATCTATTACATCAAAATCCTCAGGGGAAAGCCCACACTTGTAGACTTTTAACAAAATTTCCCCAGGTCACTGTAATGCACAATTCTAGCTGAGAATTACTGCGGCAGACAATCGCTTCAGTTTCATCTCTCACCCACATGGCCAATATCCTTTATCAGCTTGGGATGTGGCCAGAAAGAGAAAAGAGTATGAGATAGAGTTATTTATTAAAACTCCAGTGAATTTTCCTGGGTGTGGGTATAACAGGGATAAGTAAACTCAAAATCCCAGTTGATTTTGCTATTTATAAGCTCCTTATCTCCCACCTTCCCACCAAGACATTCTAGATTTGAAAGGAGAGTTTAGACTCTTATCTAAGTGGCTGTTTTTGCCAGGATGGGTAATAAGTCAGTTACTAATTTGTTCCACCCTTTGCTGAAGTGTTTCTCACGTCATCACCATATATTCACTGCCAATCTGGTTTCCTCGGAGTCCTCTAAAAATTAATCTTTAGGCAAGTTTCAATCCCTCTTTTACCAAACCAAAAATGATTACCCCAAAGCTGGAGAGTGCTTTGTCTCAATACATAAACTGGAAAAACAACAAACTAAAAAACAAAACCTCTTCTTGGTATTTTCTCTCATTACCTAATTTTCAACTGACCTGCATGTTTTTGATTGCTTCCCTTTTCCCTTCCCATTTTTCCCTCTTAAACCTTGCCAATGAAAGATACATCCATTTTGTTAGAAAACCGTCAGCAGCAGCAAGACTTCCATTTATTTTAAGTTGCTGTTTTGGATAGAATGAGCTTGGTGTTTGGATTCACTTAAACTAGGGCTTGAGTTCTACTTTGAACTCGGTCACGTACCAGCTATTGCTGGTTTTAAGATAAAGCCTATTTCCAGGGTAACTTTTTTCCTGTGATTTTTTTTAATACTAATTAGAAAAATAAATACACCTGGGGTAGGAAACAAATACTTGAAGAAGTTTTAGCTTAACAAATTCACAAATATTTCCCATAAGTGCACTAAAAAAGCTTCTTTAAAAGTATCAATATTTAAGGTAAAATTTTAGACAATTAATTTATTTCAAAATATTTTTATTCGGGAACACTTGAGTTCCAAATATGAAAAACTGACTCTTACCTATGTCAATGTTAAAACAAGTATTTTGAAAAGAAAGTTGATTGATCTGTACCTCGTTTAGTGTTTCAATATTTGCATGGTGGAAAAGCAGTTTTTCTGCCAGTGAAGTCCCCTTATTATACACAGCATAATGGAGAGCAGTGTTGCTGTAGATATCCTTAATGTTTGGATTGGCGCCATGTTCCAGGAGAATAATGGCACAAGCCTCTTCCTGGCAGTGTACAGCCTATTAGTGTCAGATGAAAAAACTAGACTATAAATTCTAAGAATTCAAAATACATATTCCACAGGTTTCACCAACTAGTTATATTTAAATGAGATAAATTCATTTTAATTCTATGTATTTAAATCAAATCCATTTCATGCTGAAAAAGTTGGCTGCTATATACCTTCATTAAAGGTGTCCTGTTTAGTCTATCACAGATGTTGATCTGGCATCTTCTGCTCAGCAAGAGGGTGACCACTTCCACACGGCCATGGGCACAGGTCAAATGTAGAACAGTCCTAGGAGGGCGAGAGGAGTTTTCAGGAAATGGTAGTGCAGTATCTCAAAACCTACAATGGTTCATGTAATTGTAAACAGTGAATAGCAAGTTATTCCTCTGCCTTCAAAACAAATAATTTTCTTTTGAAGAAAGTACAATATTTATTAGCTCTTATTGCCCCCTACCTTAATGAAACAGCAGCCTATTTGGACAGAATGAGCTTGGTGTTTAGATTCAGTTCAACTAGGGTTTGAGTTCTACTTTGAACTCGGTCAGGTACCAGCTATTGCTTAGCCTTTCTGTGCCTCAATTTCCTCATTAATAAAATAAAGATGACAACAGCAGCTAGCTCACGGGACACCACTGTGATGCTTAAATGAAAATCTATGTAAATCATTTAGGACCATCTCCAGAACAAGCAACAGCTCAATAACTGTTAAATTTTTGTTTGTTGGGACAGGGTCTTGCTCTGTTGCCCAGGCTGGAGTGCAATGGTGTTTATACCTCATTGCAGCCTGGAACTCATAGGCTCAAGCAATCCTCCTGCCCCAGCCTCCTGAGTAGCTGGGACCACAGGAGTGCACCAGCATGATCAGCTAATTTTAAAAAAATTTTTGTAGAGTAGGAATGTCACTTTGTTGCCCAGGCTGGTTTCAAACTCCTAGCATCATGAGAACTTCCCACCTCAGCCTTCCAAAGTTCTGGAATGACAGGCGTGAGCCACACACCCAGCCAGATGTTACAATTATTACTATTACTACTACTTAACAAAAACATTTTAATTAAGTAAAATGATACAATTATTGCTATTTTGCAGGATGATTTAAAGATTAGGTCACATTTTAGTATATCTGATATTGGAATGGCATTTATAATTCATAATTTTTTATAACTACAATTGGTAGCGTTTAAAAAATCATCTTATTAATATAGAAAACAGTAGGGTATCACACAATCCATGAGGCCTTACATTAAGCAAATACGGTATAGACAGCAGGTCTAGGGCAGTTCTAGGCATCTAACTGACACTTAAATACATTTTAATTCCTAAAAGTACCATGGGGAAAGAGCACTGAAATAACAACATATTTTTTAAACAAATTACTTCTTTGATTTTTAAAAATATGAAGCTAAAGGAAACTAATGATTGAGATGAACAGGTATGGCTCATTTTAGTCAACACTTAGATTTACAGAATATATGCAAATCAGACTTTCCAATTATTCATATTAGTATTTAAGACTGATAAATTTTCAAAAGGGCAGTTAAAGGTTATCTCTTACTGTTTTCTACCTTCAGAAATGCTTTTGCTTGAAAGGTGGGAGGAAAAGCTTCAAGGAGATTAAGTCCTACTATTCCCATTTTAAATCTCTCATCTTGCTCAGGCAGAACAGGTAAACAAAGTTTTTAAGTATGGAAGGGTCCTGAGAGATAGTGCAAAATGTTTGCTACATAACAGGTAAAATGTTTGCTACATAACAGGTATTCAGGTTATGTTTGATGAATAAATGGATTGATAGAATACAGTTGGGGAGCTCAATATTTTTAAATACAACTTTTATAAACCAGTATTTTTGTGATAGTAATACTATTTGCTATTTGTTATTTTTATAAGACTACAACTATAATGAAATGATTAATCTATCATTGTTTGCATATATGTAATGAATCTATACATAAGAAAAACATATATACATAATATGTACATAATAAAATCTGCAAGCACAGGTAAAAAGATTCCCTTTTTACTTCTGAAGAAGCTAAAAGTTCAAACAAGATAACAACCCTCAATAATAATGATAAAAAATAGTGAGAAATTATTTTTATCTGTACAAGATTCATATTTCTCTCTTCCCAAAAATTATTCCATTAATAATAAATTTTTACTAGAAGTTTTAGAAATGCTCACTTCAGAAATCAAAGGTAAGAAAAAAGAACAAAAGACTTGAAAATACAAATGCTCAGAAGTTACTAATTTTATGCTATTTTGTACATAGTTTTGGCTAACACAAGACCACAGTATGTTTGTGTGTATGTGCAAACAAATTGATTTTTTTTCCTCACTGGCTATAACAAAATACATCCTCACATACCAACATACTTCTCCACCTATTGCCACCTTCAATGGCCACATATCCATTCTATGGGTTCTTGTTAACATAAATGCTGAGAAAAACAAAGTGCATGTATCTCTATTTTCTGAAGGTATTTTAATACAATGGAATTGATGGGTAAAGGGCATATGCATTTTTAAAATGTGGTAATTATCTCCAAATTATCTACTTGAAAAGTCATCAGCAACTTAAACTTCAAGCAGCAGTGTAAGTACCACTGCTCTTCATTCTCACAAACACTGTGGATAGAACACAGTCTCATTCCTCTTTTAACTTAAATTCTCTTATGAGAAACACTAAGGATTTTTTCTTATGTACATAAGTAACTTGTGGATCTGCAAAAAAGTACTTTGCTCACTTTTAGAGTTCTTTTCTTGTGGATTTGATTGGAAAGAATTCCCTGTAAAATAAAGATGTGCTTTTTATCTGTATATATATAACTGATATATATATAACATATTATATTCGTAATATATACAATTTGTTATATATATAATCAGTAATATATATCATATTATATATGATAAAGAATAACTTCCCTGTAGGATGAAGATACACTTTTCATCTGAATATATATTTTTATATATTACTAAAAATATATATCATAAATATTTTTCAAGTGTGTTACCTTTTGTTAATTTTTTTCTGATACACAGGGGATTTTAATTTTTAGTTTGCTAAATCAACTTTCAGAATGCCTGCTTGCGAGGTCATTCTTAGGAATGCCTTTATTAACATAAAATGTACCTGTATATATAAGTCTTTGTATTTTCTTCTGGTACTTTTCTCATTTTGCATATGTAAAAATTTCAGTCTAAATTCCATCAGGAACTCATTTTTGCGACATAAAATTCCATTAGTTTTCTTCACACAGCAGGCATGTTATTAATAACTCATCCTTTCCTACTCATCTGAAATGTTACCATTATCAATCCCTATGTATATATCTTACATATATTTCAGTGTTTTTGGATTTCCTATTCTGTTGCATTTATTTATCTGTGTTTTCAGCTGTTAGTAAATAATTAATTGTGAGAATTAATAGCACATTTTGATATCTAGAGGAGCAAGTCTTTTTTCACTCCATTATGAACATTTTTAAATATCATCACAATAGTAAGATAGACAGTGTCATGCAAAAATGATAAAACCTTGATATTTTTATTTGGTTTATGTAAAACTGATAAACATAGAGCTCACATTTTGAGAAAAATGAGTCTTCTCATTCAAGGAACCCACGTCCCATTTCCAAGTGTCCCTCTAAGAAGCCCCAGTAAAGAACCTATCTACCTAGGTGGATTCGGATTTAAAACTGACACAGGGTTTAATTTGAGAACTCTTCGCCTACTGAAAATGGCTCATGGTATTTTTGACATGGGAATGAGTTCTCATTAGGCACCTCCCTATCATGTATATGGCCCCATGTTTTAAACGTGTATATGCTTAACTTTGTGAGTTAAATCAAATTATCCACCAAGTGCTACAGACGGGGAATTGCCAGCGATGGAAAGCAGCTGAGGCTCCATTTGGCTCCGCCGCTCCGAGGGTGCCCGGGGTCCTCCAAGGCCCCCGCCCCAGGGGCTGCAGGGAAGCCGGGCCTGGGGCCCCCTCCCACCGCAGGCTGAGCCCCCGCTACCTGTCCTTTCTGTCGCGGGCGTCCAAGTCCCGGAACCTGCGCGTCAGGCAGTGCTCCACCTCCGCGGCGTCGCCCTTGATGGCAGCCCTGTGGATCTTCCGCAGTTCCCAGTCCCGGATGTGGTACCCCCGACCAGCGTACTCTTGGTCCATGGAGTCCAGGAGCGCCTGGCCCAGGCGTCTCCCGAAGCTGAACAGCTTCCTCATGGTGGCGACTTTTCAGACGCCCACCACCCGCTCCTGAGCCGCCGCGGCTCCTCGTGGCCTTTCCACCCCCACCCAGCCCCAAATCCGCCATCCCCCCCACAACCCGCGATCCACCCCCAAATCCAAGATCCACCCCCAAACCCGCGATCCACCCCCAAATCCAAGATCCACCCCCCAAACCCGCGATCCACCCCCAAATCCAAGATCCACCACCAAACCCGCGATGTAGCTCAGAATCCGCGATCCAGCCTGGTCCACCACAGCCTTCAGCAGCTACACTCGCAGCCTCCGACCTCTCAGACCGAGTGAGCTCCACGAAGCCGTTAAGCGCGTGCCTGTAGCTCAACGCTCCGATCTCTCAGACAGCGTGAGCCCCGGCTAAGCCTTTAGGCTCGCGCCTGCAGCTCAGCGCCAGCTCGGACTCCGGAAACCGCTCCCGAGCCCGCGTGGCCTGCAGGGGGCTGCTGCAGCTCGGGCGCAGGCGCTGCTGGCTTGCGGGTTCTCCTGGGCTCGCCCGGGACGTCTCGGAATCGCAGACGTGCATCCCTTCCGGCCTGAGGGCCCTCCTGGCCGTGACTCCCGCCCCGCTCCTCCTCCAAAGAGAGATCGGGGCCGCTGACAGGGGCCCTCCGTAGCCATGGGGGATGGGACTGGGGGGTCGGTTCCAGCCACGGTGCAGCCGCCGCCGGGCAGACCGCCGGGCTTCGCCGCAGCCACGGCGACATCTAGCCCCGGTTCTGCGAGGCTGGGAGCGCCAGCCAGCTTGGGAGTGGCCAGGCAGCTGTTGCCAGCAGGTAGAGGGCGCCTGCAGCTTGGGCGCCCAGGTGGTGGAGAATGGCCTGGGCTGCCTCTGGATCGCGAGTGCACCTGGCCTGAGAGCCCGCCAGGCCCTGCCCCCGCCCAGCTCCTCCTCTGCTGGAGCTGGGGACCTCTAGCCAGTGGCTCTCTGCAGCCACCGGGGTTGGGTCTGAGGGCCGGTTCCTGCCCCTGTGCAGCCGCCGCAGGGCAGACCGCCTGGCTTGGCCGCAGCTACAGGGACCTCTAGCCCCGGTTCTGAGATGTAGGGAGTGCGGGCGGGCTCGGGGATTGCCTGGAGGCTGCTGTCTGCACACAGAAGGCGGCTGCAGCTTGGGTGCCCAGGCGGACTGGAGGTGCATGACCTGGTCGGCCTCGGGATCGCCAGCGCGCCCAGCCTGAGGCCCCCAGGCCGTGTCTCCCGCCCCACTCCTCCACCGGAGGGAGATCGGGGCCGCTGGCATAGGCATTTGGCAGTCACCCCGGATGGGGTTGAGCAGGGGTTCTCAGTTCTCGTCCCTGTGCAGCCGCCGCGGGGCAGAATGCCTGGCGTGGCCGCAGCCACTGGGACACCACGCGGGCCGGGCAGGCCAGGGGGTGAAAGCGCTGGGAGGCGGGTGCCTTCTCGCCCTGAGGCGCCTCTGAGCCCCACGGCTTGTCGGCCTCCAGCGCGCAGGGCTCCCCAGCATCCTGGGCGCCGGCCCGCTGCCCGCACGAAGTCAACTCAGAGAGGATGAACTTCGGTTGCCTTGTCTGGCTGGGCTGCCAGGCGGGGCAGCTGACCTGTTGATCGGGTGGCTTTTTTCATCTTCTTGCTCACAGGACAGCGAGCTGGGAAGCCAGGGGCCGCGGGGACCTGGGGCTGGAAACCACATCTGCCCACAGCCGCAGTCTCCTGCACCTGTCATCCTGGCGGCGCCCTGGCGTCGGAGAAGCAGCAGACGCGGAGCTCCTGCAGCCGGCACCGCTGCAGCAACCGGTCCCGGTGCAGGCGTCAGTGGAAGGCGGCCTCCTCGCGCGGCGCCCGCGGCCCCAGGACCAGGGGTGCGGCCAGCACCGCCCTCACGCCCCGCACCTCGTCTACATTGTCCTCCCTGGAGGCGGCTGGACCTGAGTGAGGCTCGCAGCGATCGGCCCCCGCAAGGACTGGCATGCAGGGCTCAGGGTCCCGCACTCTGGCCCTGCGGCACCGCACCTTTCAGCAGCAGCTGGAACTCCTGCAGCAGCGCCTTGGGTGGGATGCTGGGGCCCGGGGGTCCTGGCAGGCCGAACTTCAGCTTCTTGTCTTGGCCCCTGATCCTCTTCCTGTTGTTAAACCTTTGTCACTCTGCAACGAAAAGCATCCAGGCGTCCTTGATTTCGGCACTGCGTGCACGCTCAGCCGAACTCATCGGACGGGCGGTTCTCCCCAGGCCCGCTGGCAGCTTGTTCCCTGGGGGCGGCTCCTGGACGCAGCCCTTTGCAGGCCCACCAGGCTCAGGGGAGCCAAGGCCCGCCGCGGCCAACAGGCCTGTGGAGAGTAAGAGTAAGGTGGGCTCTGCAGGGCAGCGGCCCGGAACCATGAGAGAAGCGCGTCAGTCTGGGCTCCAAGCGCAGCCTCTCGGGATTCTCCGGGACCCACGGCTTATAATGCGCTTAAATCCCACGCCTCGCACGAGAGACAGCAAGTCACCGTCACCGCCTACCGCCCCTGACCCGCTCCCACTCTCGCTGCAGCGGAGGGTGTGTGGGAGAGAGAGGGACGCAGGGAGGGAAAAGCGCAGGGAGGGCGAACATCTTTTCATAAGCTTTCCCCCTTCTATATGCCATCTCTGATGGGAGCCTCTTTAGATCTTGTCCATTTACTAATTGGGTGGCTTGAATTCTTATTGTTGAGTTGTAAGTGGTTTTTAATGGTCTGGATGCAAGACAGGTGTTTTACAAATATTTTCTTCCTGTCTGTGGCTTGTTTCTCCATTCTCTTAATATTTCCTTTCCCAGAGCAAAAGTTTTTAATTGTAACGAAGTCACAGATGTGACTCACAGATGTGAACCACCGCACCCAGCCAAAATTGATACATTTAAAATATACTATTTTTAATATAAATGGAAGATGGAGAATCACTATGAGTATTTCATTAATATTTTGTGGGAAGCCTAATAAAAATAAATTTTCCTGTGAGTATACCTCACCCCTCCAAATGTTGAGGCACTTTTCCAAGGAACAGTTCTTTGGCTGATTTTTGGTGTTTTATCTTCCACCAGTAGTAAAATGAATGACATGACTTATGGCCCAAGGCTTTACTCAGAAGCTTGGTGCCTGTTACCAGCGCTGCTGGGAGCTCCTGAGGTAGACACAAAGGCCAGGTGTCAGGGAGACTACCCAAGAGCAAAGAGCCGGAGAGGGGAGGCAGGTGCTGTTGGACAAAATTGCCATCACTAGGCAGGTGCTGTGAATACAACATAGATCTGAGTCAGATTCCGTATGCAGGGTCCGGGGTGAGTGCCTCGGATCACTGTCTGGCTGGAATTCTCCAGAAACCTGGTTTATACAGTGTAATTGAAACTTGAAGCAGCATCTGATGCACTTGGGGCAAGGCCGATTAGAACTAGGTGATTGGAACACGGTCTGGCTAGGAAGGAAGGGACCATGCGCATCAGGGCAGAAACCGCAGGCGGGCAGATGGCCATTACAGCCCAGCGGGCTGCCCATTACTCTCCTCCAGGCCCAGGAGACTAAACACACTTGAGTCGCAACTGCCTCTGGGCGTGGGAACTGTGGTCTTGTTTCCAGTCACCTATCTCAGCAAGAAGGAGCTTCCGTTGTGCTTGCAGACTTGACCCTACTAGTCTGGGCTGGGGAGTTCTGTGTCTGCCCACGGCTGGTCATTATTGTCTACAAAACCTGCTGTGTGATCTGTAAGAATTTTTATGACTAGCTAGCTCAAGGGCATGATGACATGCCTATGCTATTGCTGAGGGAATATCTCTATTTTCAGGTGAAGGTTTTTTCTAATTTTATGTTCAGAATTACATACAAGAGGCACAGTGGAGGTATATAAATGAAGATGAATCCACCAGCATTCTTTCAAAATACTGAACCACACTTTCTGGTAGACATTGGGGTGGAGTGGCTGCAAGCAGAGTGTCTGGGTTGGAATTCTCATTCCACAGCTTCATGCTGTGCGATAGTGAGTAACTTACTTTTCCTCTCTGTGTCACAGTTTCCTAGTCTCTAAAAACAGATAATAGTGACCTACCTTATAGACTGTTATGAAGATTAAATTAATTTATATATGTAAATAAGACTTGGAACATAGATTTTCTGTAAATGTTAGCCATTGTTATTGCTCCTATTGACCTGAAGTATAAAAACAGAAATGTGACCCTGGTCCTTGACCTTGGGTGGCATCACCAGATAAGCAATAGTTTAGGGAAAAATGTTTGTACTGGGTATTTTCATTATTCAAAATATTATTAATAATGTGCTATTAAGATAATGTTACAAAATAAAAATATTAAAAAAGAAGCCTATGGTACGGAATCAGAAAGTCTTACTGTGCATGTGTGTATTTTGACTTTCTATAATTCCTCTGTCAATCATAAGCTTTGCAGATTTCAGTTACTTGAGTCAACTTGCCAGTAATAACTGCTTTGGTCTCCCCGTCTCTAATGCACCTCATGATCTGTTTGCTGTCCTGCTGCTACGGTAACCTTGCTACAGTTCTCTTACCTGATGATTTTCCTTTCCCAGCAAAACATTTCACACTTTCCCTCACAACACATCACACACACACACACACACACACCATAAACAGCCCCCATACACTCACATACCACACACCAAAAACTCACACATTCCACACACATCACACACATGAACGCCCCAGTACACACATATTCATACCACAAATACCACACCCACACCACACGCGCATCACACCCACAACCTACACTAACATACATACCACACACACCACACATTCCACACACACACTATGAACACAATACATGCACACTCATACCACATGCACACCACACACATCACACAAACTCACACACCTTAAACACTTCCTACATCCACACACACCACATGCATCACACACACACCACAAACACTCCCGCATACACTCACACTCACGTATCACACAATACCATGCACTGACACATTCCACACACACACCATAGACACCCCAATAGACACATACTCATACCACACATACCACACATACCACCCCCACACACACCACATGCACATCACACATACTCTCACAAATACAACACTCACCACCTCCACTCACACACATACCACATACACACAAACCATACACACCACATGCATAAAACACACACCAAAAACACTCCCCATACACTCACACATACCACACATAGAACACACACACATTCCACACACACACCGTGAACACACACTCATCACACACACCACACACATCACACAAACTCTCAAACACACACCACTCACACACACATGCCACATACACAGACACCACACACACCACCGCCATGCCTCATACACTCACACTCACATACCACAAACACACCACACATAACTTCCACACACACACACCACACATCCTCATACCACACTCATCTCATGTACCACTCACATACACCACACACACATCACACACTTACACCACACATAGCACTCACCATCTACTCACATACATTTCACACACACACACCACAAACGTCCCCCCATACACCCACATACCACACACACATCACACACTCCACACACACACCATGGATACCCCATATATACACTCATACCACACTCACACACGAAGCCCACTACACTCCATATATACTCACATATGCCACATAAACACA
The DNA here is from genome assembly GCF_029289425.2 of Pan paniscus. Taxonomy (NCBI): domain Eukaryota; kingdom Metazoa; phylum Chordata; class Mammalia; order Primates; family Hominidae; genus Pan; species Pan paniscus. Next base: position 46,618,489 of record NC_073260.2, read on the forward strand.
AACCACCCATATCCACACTCACACACATCACACACACCACAGTCTCTCACACACTCTCATGCACACACATAAACTCACGCTCACACACACCCACACTCACATCACACACACCACAGTCTCTCACACACTCACACACACACAAATTCACACTCTCACAAACACACACCCACATCCACACTCACACACACACTCCTTGAAACGCTTCTCTTCACTCACTGATCCCCTCCTGACCCTAATCCACACCCACCGGGCTCCCCGGGCTTTCTTCCACCAGGACCTCCATAGCCCCTCCTTCCAGGGGCTTCTCTCCACTCTGGGCTCCCTATGGAGCCTCTGTTCCTTCCGCAGCTCTCGCTCTCCACCTCCCCATGCATTTGCCTCACTGATTGCGCTGGACCATGTTGGTGGTTTTTCCAGTGTGTCCCCCATGATAGGTCTCCTCACATACACCGAAGGCACCTTTTGACAAGCCCAGATCCTGGCACCGGCAGTTCCTTGGGCATTGTACATCCCTGCACGTAGGACCGCATCTGGCACACAGTGTGCGCTCAGCTATAATTTCAGAGCATGAATGCTCACAGGTATTAGGATCAACGTTCAGAAGGTGCTTTCCTTTTTACTGAACCTGTGGCCTACTTGATTTACCTCATAGCTTGTAATTCAGTTCATTAAATTTCTGTTAAAATATTAATACACCAGGTGAATCTCAATATTATTGCTGCAAATTATGTTTTCATTAAGATGGACAAAGATGGACAAAGATGGCCGGGCGCGGTGGCTCACGACTGTAATCCCAGCACTTTGGGAGGCTGAAGCGGGCGGATCACGAGGTCCGGAGATCGAAACCATCCTGGCGAAGATGGTTGAACCCCGTCTCTACTAAAAATACAAAAAATTAGCCGGCGCTGTGGCGGGCGCCTGTAGTCTCAGCTACTCGGGAGGCTGAGGCAGGAGAATGGCGTGAACCCGGGAGGCGGAGCTTGCAGTGAGCCGAGATCGCGCCACTGCACTCCAGCCTGGGCGACAGAGCGAGACTCCGTCTCACAACAAAAAAATAATAAATAAAAATAAAATAAATCCTTAACTGCACCGAGTCAAGGTATGTGAACAGATGGATGCCAGATCCTTGCTATTGATTATTCTCAAAAATAAAAATAAAAATAAAAATAAATCATTAACTGCACCAAATCAAGGTATGTAAACAGATGGATGCCAGATCCTTGCTATTGATTAATCAGAGAATTCACTCCTATCGGAGGGAAAGGGATGGCCAGGATTACACTAGGGAAGCGTCCACATGGAAAACAGGAGGACAGGGAAAGAAAGTTTGCTCTAACATCTTCTGAGTTCTTCAAAGTGCTTTTCGTCTGTGATTTCGTTTACTCCTCTTACTAAGAGGAGTAAATATTTAACATGAGCAGGAAGTCTGAGACCCAGGGCTAGGAGGATTATTTAGCATCACATACAGAATAGGGCTCAATAGATTCATGTGTATGTAAGAACAACAATGATATCTCATGGGGAACCAATGGAAAAGGTAAAGTAACTTGCACCTATTTATGGAAAGCTCACATTAACACTCAAATGCTAATTAGAGAAAAATGTGACCAAAATGTTAACCCAAATCTGTTGAAATGAAAAATAATATGTGTTACTATCTTTCATTCCATATTATTAGTAAATCCATGTGATTTATTTTTGGTAGGAAAGTATTTTAAATGTCATTTTATATATAAGATCATTTCCAGACTCCAAATACTTACTAAATTCCATGCTCACTAATGCATTTTCTAATAAGCATTCTTAACTCATTAGGATGGAATAATTGCTTTTTCTTAGATTTTAACTGACATAGAGGACAGAAACCACTGGAACAAAACTAATGGAATTTTTTCCTCCAGATCCAGTTTACCACATCTGTACCTCTGTCTCGGACTTGGAGAAATAATCAGAACAGGCTGTTTTCCTACCTCATGGAAACTCCTTTAAGCTGCAGGCTTGGCTATGGGTAGGCAAAAACATCAAGTGTTATGATGGACATTGGAGACTCAGAAGCAGGAACGGTGGGAGAGGGATGTGGGATTAAAAAAAACTACATACTGGGTACAATTAACACTACTCGGGTGACTCGTGCACTAAAATCTTAGACTTCACCACTATACCATTCATCCATGTAGCCAAAACCCACTCGTACCCCATAAAGCTACTGAAATAATAATAATTTTAAAAAGATGCACACTTGGGAACAGGACAATGATGACATTCCCCCTCTACCCCCATAACACCACGACATACATTTTGATCATTTCTTTAAAAAGCATTTTAAACAATAATTAAGTTCTGCTGGGTTGATCTACTAAATAAGGCATCAGTAACAAAAAAATTCACATATAGCTGGAAAGTTTGCTCTGAACCCAATCACTCCAAATTCACAAAATGTTGGCTTTTGGCAGTAAAGCATTGGAGAAGTGTGAAGGCATTTATATAGGCAAGATTTTGTGGATCTTTATCAGGCAATTAGCCTGTATGGGCCTAATTGGGTTCTTAATGGGTTCTTATTTCCAAAGAAAAGTTTAATTTCCAGGTGCATTTCTTGACCTATAACTACCTTTTTATAAATAAAATTATCTCACTATTATGGGATGAATTGTGTCCTACCCCAAAATTCATTTGTTGAAACCCTTACCTGCAGTACCCTAGACTATGACTGTATTTGGTGATAAGGTCTTTCAAGGGGTAATTAAGTTAAAATGAGGTCATGTGGTGAGCCTTAATCCAATTGGACTGGTGTCCTACTAAGAAAAGATTAGGATACAGACATGCTGAGAGGGAAGCTGGTGTGAAGACACAGGGGGAAGATGGCACCTGCCAGCCAAGGAGAGGCCTCAGGAGAAACCATCCTTGCTGACATCATGGTCTCAGACTTCTGGCCTCCAGAATCATGTGAGAATAAATTCCTGATGTTTAGGTCACTCTGTGGTACTTTGTTAAGGTGGCCCAACAGACAAACACAGCTACTTTAATAAAGAAGATTTTCCACTGTGCCTTTGTCACTGGAGTGTGAATAAACAAGAGGACCCACAAATCACTGTCGAACTACTTCTCCAGCCTAGTGCCCTGGGCCTGTGCATGAAGGAGCACCTAAGCAGCCTCAGAAAGTGTGTTTCTCAGCCAGGCGTGGTGGCTCAATGCCTGTAATCCTAGCACTTTGGGAAGCCGAGGTTGGGGGATCACCAGGTCAGGAGATCGAAACCATCCTGGCCAACATGGTGAAACCCCGTCTCTACTAAAATACAAAAAATCAGCCAGGCGTGGTGGCGTGCACCTGCAATCCCAGCCACTTGGGAGGCTGAGGCAGGAGAATCACTTGAACCTGGGAGGTGGAGTTTGCAGTGAGCCAAGATCGCGCCACTGTACTCCAGCCTGGGCAATAGAGTGAGACTCTGTCACAAAAAATAAAGAAAAAAAAAAAAAAGAAAAAAGAAAAAAAAGAAAGTGCTTTTCTCTTTCAGGTGTATCACACATGGATTCAGTTCCTCAACACTTGTTAAGCTGCCACAGGGCTTTGCCTGGGCATGTCCCTGCCTGCTCCTGTCTTCTGCCCTTCTGAGTCCCCCTGCTCTCCTTTGGTTATGCAGCTTTGAAATTACTCCGAACATTTACATAGTTTGCTACCTGAATGATACATTTGTGAAGGTTGATCATACAAATTGGGTTATTCTTTTTTTGTTTGTTTGTTTGTTTCTAGATGCCCTGAGACCAGTTACTAGCTTTCTCTTTTTTTAATTTTACTTTAAGTTCTGGGATAAATGTGCAGAACATGCAGGTTTGTTACATGTGCCATGGTGGTTTGCTGCACCTATCAACCCATCATCTAGGTTTTAAGCCCCACATACATTAAGTATTTGTCCTAATGCTCCCCCTTCCCTTGCCCCCCCACCACCTGACAGGCCCCAGTGTGTGACGTTCCCCTCCCTGTGTCCGTGTGTTCTCATTGTTCAACTCCCACTTATGGGTGAGAACATGTGGTGTTTGGTTTTCTGTTCCTGTGTTAGTTTGCTCAGAATGATGGTTTCCAGCTACATCCATGTCCCTGCAAAGGAAATGAACCCATTTTTTTATGGCTGCATAGTATTTCATGGTGTATATGTGCCACATTTTCTTTATCCAGTCTATCATTGGTGGGCATTTGGGTTGGTCCCAAGTCTTTGCTATCATACATAGTGCTGCAAAAATGTACATATTCATGTGATTCTTATCACATCCAACTAAAACAGAGTTGAGAAGCCAGGGGATAAAGCACTCATGGTACAAAACATTGCTCCAAAAATGTAATTCTCTGCAAGCCTGACTGCTGGAACTGCTTGTTGCCACCTGAGACCAGTTTTATCCTTAGCTTCTGAGATAACTTGCTACAACTCTGTGACTAATTTTTCCCACCACCTTTGCTCATCATTCAGAGCTTGCCAGCTCCCCAAACCCTTCCTAGTGCCAATGAACTTACTCAAAGAGGAATACATAACATTTCTCCTTGTTATAAAACCTCTAATCTTCTCTTTGTTCTTCAAAGAGAGCACTTTCGGTTCTTACCAGAGATGATCTCTCCCTGGTTTGCAAACTGATATTACCAATAAAACTCTGTTTTCTACTCTCTAGCCATTCTGGTGGTCCTTTGGAGAACATATGCCTTGCTGCAGTAAGGACTGGAAGTGTATTTCCCCCTCCCATGGAGAACAAGACCCCATACATGAGAACTTGGAGCTACTCCTCCTCCCATCGGGAATGTGACATCACAGCTTATCAGACCCCGTATGGGTTACTGAGCTCGACTACTGGACTCCCAAGTCCAATAAACCTAAGAGTTTGACAGACATTTTAAGAGCTTAGGTCATGGCAGGGTTTACTCTGTCAGCCATTCTCCGATGACCAGGAGCTTGTGCTGTGAGAGGGCTGCACTGTCCACCACTTCTCCCCAACTTCCCTCTAGTATCCAGGGACCACCCCGGCCTTCTCCAGTCTCCACTGTGATGGCCAAGCCAGTTTCCCTCAAGAACTGCTAGTATAAAGGAACACCTCAAGCTTTAATTAGAAGTTACTTCCCACAGAGACTTTCATCCTAACGGAGCAACTAGACTTTAATAATTGAGGACCTCACTCATCTGTGGTCAGTGTGCCTCATCTCTCAAGTGGATTCCCTGGGAGATTTGTTCACCATGTTATCTTCTTTAAGCGTTCTGAACCTAAGAAAAAAATTCTCTTTGCATGGGGATGAACCACAGATCCATGAAATCATATTTCGATCATCTCTTTGTTTTAACCATGCAAAAACACCTTTGCGGTTCCTTCCCCTACTGGCTTGAGCCTTGGCTTTTTTCTGTTTTTCAACAAGTGGAGGCTCAGAAGTCCCCGAGCAGGAAGGTGCCCATAGCCCGCCGCATGCCCAGCCTCACTGTGCTCTGCCCCAGGGCTGCACCTCCTCTGCTTCGCCCAGCACCCGGAATGTCTCTCCTTCTGAACAGCGCCAAGGCTGCGTCTGTGCAGCTGCCCCGCCCGCTGCCCCTAAGGGCTCCTATAAGGCCTGTGCATCCCTCTGCCCTGGCGCTGGGGCACTGCCTTGCGTCAAACCCCATATTGTCTTCTCTCCCTCTAGAGAGTTAGCTTTCAGGGAGGACAGAAGGATGGAAAGGTAAAAATATTGCTGTTTGCTGTAAATAGTACATTGTGAAGGAACAAAAACATGCCTTACAAAAAACACAATTGTACCAAAACAGAGACAAAAGGTGGGCTGGATTGTTTCCCAAGGATCCTTTCATTTTTAATGTTCATTGTTTCACTCTTAGACGCACTGCTAGTTATATCACAGTTCAACATGCACTTTATAAAGCTGGTTTTTTTGTCATTGAACATGTTTTGAAAAATGTACAATGATCACAGACATCACTTTGCTGGAGGCTCTCTCTAGGGTTTTATTCCATGTTTCTTTGTAGATAATGATAGTACAGTATGTTTATTTCTCATGGGTTGTGAGGAGACTAAATGATTAAATATATGTAAGTGCCTGGGACAAAATTTGGCACCTGCATGCCCTAAATAAAAGCTTATTAACTAAATACATGGATTTGGAATTATTGGCTCCATTCTATGTAATTATTCCTGACCCAGAATGTCTTAAGAAATATAGTCCCTGGACCTACCTCTGGCAACCACTGCTGCTCATCACTCATCCCTTTTGCCTGCCTCATTTTAGTTACTAATGGGTGCACCTGGGTTTGGGGATCAGGGAAGACAGTGGACATGGACTCGTACCAATACCTGGACTCTTCACACACCAAATCCTGGGGGCCAGGCACTGTTGTAGGTGCCAGATATTTAATTCATATCACAGATGTGCCATGTAAGTACAACTATTTCCCCTATTTTATGACAAGGAAATTCAGACCCAGGCAGCTTAAATAACTTTCCTAAGTTATTCCCCTACCACTGCCACCCACCCCCAACGAACCCCAGCTCAAGCCTAGGCTGTCAGGGTTTGTGTTATTAACTGTGTGCTTGAATCCAAGAAGCCCAGGGGTCCTGCCTGTGTCAACAGCCTGGGAGCACAGCGACATGAGCTCAGAACCAGGAATCATCATCAAGTCTGTGTTCCTTTTTCCCAGGCATCTGACACATGGTCAGTTGGGCCAGAGACAGGAGAGGAACTTCTAGAGTTACTTAGCAGAACGGAGGCTGGAGACAGGTTGGCCCTGACATCACAGGGGCTGTTCTCTTTCCTACTGGTGTCTCCCTCCTGGGAAAATTGTGGGTGACAGTCATGGTGACAGTACCTGGGATCTTAGTCAAGCGTCCTATATGGAGTTCTGAGTCTCCTTTGACAGAGTGTCCCGGCATCCTTCATCTGTGATCATGGTGACAGAGTCCCACTCTTTTGTCTCACGGATACTGCTCCTGTGCAGAGGGCATCACAAAGCTCACTCTGTTGTACATACAGCTGGATGATAGAGAATTTCATTAGTTTGTTTCTAAAGAAATACTAGAAAACAGATTGAATTAGAAAAAAGTGGAAGTGGAAAGAGGATTTTTCTAGAGTTGACATTTTTACAAGAATCTAAGCATTGGTATCTAGGGGGGAGAAAGCCCAGAGTAATAACTTACTTAACTGTTGCAAATTGGAATGATGCTAATTAGATTTCATGTGTTGCTCATGATGTTTATTGCTGAAACGTCCATTACCCTGCTGATTCTGGCAGTGAAATAAACATTAGAATTTTTCAACAGCTGTAGTGTAAAATTTTAGAAATTGGACTATGAGTAGCACAATTGGGGTTTACTGTTTTGGATTACCAAAGTGTTTAGCCTTTGCCATTCAGGGTGATTGCGTGGAAGCAGAGGCTGTGTGGGTGGAAGTCACGGCAGACGCTTCCCTGTGGGGCTGGAACCTGGAGGCTGCTCTGCAGGGGGCTGTGAGCATCCCTCCTCGTGAAGCCATGGGTGGCTATTAGGTAATGCAGCAGTTGCAAATAAGAGCCAGGGTGTCCTGGTGACTGCTGCACCTTGCCCCTAGTAGGAAATGCTGCTGCCTCTGAGCAGGGCTCAGGGGCTGTGAGCAGTGATCGGCAGCAGCAGGGCTGTGCAGCCTGAGCTCCTGATTCCTCGGACCCACGTGCACACCTGGAGAATGGCGTGCGCTTCACCTCCTGAGCACCAAGGCCCCTCCTTCGTAAGGATTTACCCCATTCATGTGAGCCCCAGGAAGAGTGATGCATTTTCAGATGTTTTTAGAGAGAGGGCTCGTGGAGCACTAATCAGAGCTGTCTATGTTTGAGGATGTTGTTATGGATACATTCATTTTTCAGGATGAAAGTCCACGCTTTCCTCACACAGCAGTCCCTGATGGTTCTCCCTCGTTCAGGGCCTTCATTACCATGTCTGGCACGACCCTGATGCAAATGAAACATTTCCAAGAACAAGGAGCTATAACAGGAGCTCAAATGTTGCATTTATAATGATTCCCACTTCGGCTTTTTGACTTTAGAGTGCAAAGAAAAATGTGCAATTTCTTATTTGGGCAAAAACAAAATAAAATAAACAATGAATGCAAATTCCAAATCAGAGTCTGTTACTGTGAAGTATAGGGCTCTTAAAGGAAACAATCTAACTCTAAAAATGGAACAAACCAGAGCAGCTGCCCTGAAGAATCAAGGTGGTTTCCACCCAAGCTCCACCTGACGCTTGTGAATGGAGAAACCAACGACACCCGTGAGCACAGACCTGCTCTCAGGGAGGGATTTTATCTTCATCTGCACAAAGCACCCTGCGTAGATCCATGGGGGCTCATTGGCACTAAATAGAAAAATAGATCCCTTCTGCCTCGTTCCAGTTCACACCCATGTAGCCACAGAGCTGGCAAGAAGAATAAAAGAAAGTTTTAATCTATCCCATTCTCAGTCTCACTGCATTGACATTTATTAACCAACTCCATTACTAAGTATACACTCCAACATTTGCAAAATGCTGACTACATTATGTGCTCTACAGTGCCAGAAGTTAGTTCATTAAAATCTGAATTTAAATTCTATGTCCATTTAGAAACTATTTGTATTATATTCTTCTGTAATTGGTTAAGCCTTATGAGTCTAAACGCAGGAATATGGATTTTTCAATGAACTTTAAATAACCTTATTGACTAAAGTCAAAGTAATGTTTTCTTAGAAATTACAGGATTAGATTTCATTATTATTTAATTTACTTATTTTTAACTCCTGGCTTGTCAGGAAGATGGCAAAAGTTGACGTGTTCCCTTTTTCCTATACTATGCTATGAAACGTGGAACGTGTCATTCTTATCTTACTAAAAATGCAGTGTTGCATCACACTGCAGTATGGTCATGGCACAATTTAGCTTCATCACAGAATAAATCAGTCATAATTTAAGTGCCATTTGCTATGCCTTTCCAATAGAATCCGCCCGTGTTCACATGGCAGATATTATTATGACCAGGCATCATTACAACTGGCCATGACGGGCCAGGCGCGGTGGCTCACGCCTGCAATCCCAGCACTTTGGGAGGCCCAGGTGGGCGGATCATGAGGTCAGGAGTTCAAGACCAGCCTGGCCAATATCGTGAAACCCCATCTGTACTAAAAAATACAAAAATTAGCCGGGCATGGTGGTGAGCGCCTGTAGTCCCAGCTACTCGGGAGGCTAAGGCAGAAGAATCTCTTGGACCTGGGAGGTGGAGGCTGCAGTGAGCGGAGATCATGCCACTGCACTCCAGCCTGGGAGACAGGGCAAGACTCCATCTCAAAAAAAAAAAAAAAACGATTGACCATGACTCGGTAATTCCTGGGCTTCAAAGTCAGTCGCCTTGTCTTAGTTCACAGGCTTGTATTGCAAGACTGGCTTCTGTTATATAGCAGGGCTCACATACTCTCTCCTACAGGGATGTAGGTGGTATTCAGACTAGTTCCTTTTCCTGCTGATTATACTACAGGATGTGGGTTATCCAGAGCAGAGTGCATTGGTCGAAGTTGCAAGAGCTCTCAGAGAGCTTCCATAGGTTTGGAGACCCATACAATTCCCACAGGTGGGCCCCTTGAGCCTCAGCAACCAGGACAGAGGGCCACTGCCCCACGGCCACTTTGGCCTCCATCTGTAACAAAATAGTCAAGTAACGCTGTTGGATCTAGGGAGAAGCCCTTTCCCAACACTGGGTGCTAGCTTTACCCAACGTTACCCAACCCACTTCACCGAAGCCTCATTGTCCTCCCAGGCTGACTCCCACCCCTTGCTCCCTTTAATCTGCTTATTTTTTTCAATAAATTTTTCCCCACTGAGTGCTACTCTTCATCAAAAGCAAATTCAGGCCAGGTGCGGTGGCTCACACTTGGAATCCCAGCACTTTGGAAGGCCAAGGTGGGCGGATCATTTGAGGTCAGGAGTTTGAGACCAGCCTGACCAACATGGTGAAACCCCATCGCTACTAAATACAAAAATTATCTGGGCGTGATGGCGGGTGCCTATAATCCCAGCTACTCGGGAGGCTGAGGCAGGAGAATAGCTTGAACCCAGGAGGCAGAGGTTGCAGACAGCCAAGATCGCACCACTGCACTCCAGCCTGGGCAACAAGAGTGAGATTCCCCCTCAAAAAAAAAAAAAAAAAGCAAATTCAGCTCATCCCATGAAGCCGAGGCCAGCACCCATCTCCCCTAAGGCCCTTTTCTGTCTGGTGGGCCAGTGTTCAGGCCACCATGCATGATGTTGCCACTGTGTCCTCGTGGCTGAGCGCAGTTAGGATACATGTTTCATTACCCAAAAGTATTGGGTTTCCCCATACTTGCATTTTGTAAGTCGTGGTCACACCTCATTGTCATTTAGTCTGAATATGTCATAGAGGTTTCCATTGTCTTCCTTGTGCATGGAGGGGCTGCTCCCTTGGGGAATTTGGACCCAGCGGGTGATGCCTACTGCTTTAGTTCCATCACCATCCCAGTGGTTTTTCCTGGTTTGTGTAAGAGCTTTCCATTCACAGAACAGGGTGGTTTGTGTCTGTGCACAACACACTGTGGCATGTTGGACAGGCCACCATTCTATGTCGTCCAAGATAACCAGGGAGAACTTTGTAAGCCTCTGATCACCTGGGTTTATAGTTACACAGGAGTCAGTCAACCAGCAATCGTACACCACACAGTCTGATGACCCAATAGGGAGTAGTTGCCAAAAAACCCTTCCCAAAAGATACCCTTTGTTGTAGATGTACCCTGAAAAGTCAGAGTTGAAAGATGCTAGAGTTCCACTTGGTCATCGTGGTGTGACCACAGTGTCTCTGACAGTGATGTCACTAGGTTTGCAGGTTGCTATTCGACCTTGTTAGATTCCTAAAACAGGGATGGTTTGACAAACACACAAGTTTACCCTTTCAGGCATCTGGTATAACTGTGCTAAGAGACAATATAATTCCCTTGCTCTGAGCTTACCTTGAGGCACCAATATATTGTTGGGTTTCTCTCATTGCATAACCCATTTATTCATTCCTTTGCCCTCAGCTACTATTTCTCCTTCTCTCCATTTGTCATTGATTTTCACCCAACTTTCACACCTTTAGAAAGGATGAAGGGATGTTAGGTTCATCCACTGTGTAGGCCCAGATGGCCAGCAGCAATATCACTTCAGCAGGTGCCTCCCGCAGGGCCATTTCCAGTCATGTAAGGTAGGGCTGCAAAGAGACGAACTGTGAGGCTGCCCTGACCACCAGGAGATACAGCTGCACTCACTGTCCACCTCTGATTTGCCAGATGCAGTGGAGGCACAGCTATCCCATCAGACCTTTAGGATTTCTGACACAAATGTTAAAAGATGTAACAACTGTTTCTCGCTTAAGAATCATTCCTGCCTCTGGCCGGGCGCGGTGGCTCATGCCTGTAACCCCAGCACTTTGGGAGGCCAAGGCCGGCGGATCACAAAGTCAGGAGTTCGAGACCAGTCTGACCAACATGGTGAAACCCCGTCTCTACTAAAAATACAAAAATTAGCTAGGTGTGGTAGTGTGAGCTTTACCTACCCAGTGGCAGATGCTTCCAACACTTGCAGCTGTGGGCCTGATCTCAGGCTCTTTTCAGCAGGTAAGAGACAAGAAAGTTGAGGTGCTGTTGTGAAGAACTGCGTAGTCGTAGCAGCATCCTTCCCGGCCATCTTCCCCAGATCACCCCAAGAGTGGAAGGATCTATCTAGTGGGGATCCTCCTTGACCACCACATGTTAAGTGTGAGCACACATGCATGGAGATATGTAAGCCTTCACGCTTTTATCTCTCCCCATGTAAGATAACAAACATTTCCATTGCCCATTTCAATTCTCTCACAAACTACTCTGAGGATAATGTGCAGCATGATATACCCATTTGATGGGATGTCTCCTTGCCCTGTGTAGGTTGTAAAGTGTGTTCCTTGGTCCGAAGGTATGTAACTTAGTGACACACATTGATACAGTGTCTTCTGCTCAGTACTTTTATAGTATCTTGAGCATTTGCATCTGCCACTGGGTAGGTAAAGCTCAGTCCAGAGTAAGTGTCTATTCCTGCCAGAACCCATTAATAAACTCCCTCCAGGGCTACCAGCAGGGGTCCCGTACAGTCCACCTGCCAGCTGCATGTGGGGTCTTCTCCCTCTGGGGAATCTGCCCCTTAGCCACCTGCGGTCTCCATCTTCTTGTTGTCAAGGCAGTTCTTGTTGGCATTTGTGTCTCTGAGGGTGCAGGAGGGACATGTTTCTGAGCAGCCCGTCCCTGCACTGTCACCCACTCCTTTGTTGAACCTAGGTGGCCACCTCAAATTTGTTCACCAGGATATCCACCTTCTGGATCTGATCACAGATCCTGGGAGGGATTCTTCAGGTGGGCATTGATATGACCTACTTTAATGTGCCCCTTAAATTCCTGCAGTGCTGTGCTCCGTGTTGGCATCCCTTTCACAGCCCAGTTTGCCATTGCCCCTCTGCCTGGTCACATGGCCAGGCCATTGGCCACTGCCCATGAGTCAGTAAAAACCCAAACACGAGCTCTTATGATTGTTCCATTCTTTCATCGCAGCAAGAAACGCAGCATGCAGTTCATCTAGCTGGGCTGATTTGTTCTTGCCTTTTTCAATATGAGTTTTCCCATTATTGCTCATGATGTGGTGGCCTTCAGATCTGGATGTTGTCCATCCACCTTGAAACTGCCAACCACAAACCAAATAGCTCTTTGTTGTCCATTGAGAGCTGTTCATGGGGCACCATCCATGATGCCATAGACCTGGCAGATCCTCAGCTGGTTCCGAAACCGGCCGCAGGGGAAAAGCCCTCCTTGCATTCCTCTGTATCATGCTCCTGTAGAAACCATTTCCGTTTTATTATGGAACTCTTCTGAGCAGTGCCTTCCTTATTGAACTGTATCTCTGCCATCCCCCAAGACAACATGTGTATTTCAGGCTTTAAGATGAGAGTATGTCCTTCAGTCTTAGGGGCAGTTTCAATTAATGCCCAGTCGCAAGCTACTACCTACCAGGTCTGGGGATTTCCTGGTCCAAACTCCCAGTGGTCACCACTGGGTGGCACTCATGCATAATGTTATTGCACAGAGACCACAGTACCAGGATTCCAGCCTCCAACAGGTTATTAAAGTGAAAGTCTCTTTGCCCACCAAGCATTTTATACTTTTTCAAATTAACAACCTGTCTGGGCTCAGGCCCATGGGTTCCCATTTAGCGTGTCCAACTAATATGGGCCAAAGGGCAAACGCCCGTGCCTTCTGCTTCACAATACTAGATACAGACATGTTCCCCAGTTGGACATAATACCCATCCTGTTAACACATTCAGGTGAAGGAGGTGCAACCACTTCACATAAAGTCCATTCAAAATTCCTATTTTCTTTCATATTTTCACCTTAATTCCATCAACCCATCAACCATTGAGATCGTGAGAGTAGGGCCTTAATGATGATGTGGAGGTTCACACCTGTAATCCCAGCACTTTGGGAGACAGAGGTGGGCGGATCACTTGAGGCCAGGAGTTTGAGACCAGCCTGGCCAACATGGCAAAATCCCGTCTTTACTAAAAATACAGGCCGGGCACAGTGGCTCAAGCCTGTAATCCCAGCACTTTGGGAGGCCGAAGTGGGTGGACCAAGAGGGCAGGAGATCAAGACCATCCTGGCTAACACAGTGAAACCCCATCTCTACTAAAAATACAAAAAAATTAGTCGGGCATGGTGGCGGGCACCTGTAGTCCTAGCTACTCGGGAGGCTGAGGCAGGAGAGTGGTGTGAACCCAGGAGGCGGAGCTTGCAGTGAGGCTAGATCATGCCACTGCGCTCCAGCCTGGGCAACAGAGAGAGACTCTATCAAAAAAAAAAACAAAAAAACAAAAATTAGCCAGGTGTGGTGGTGCACACCTGTAATTCCAGCTACTTGGGAGGCTGAGGCACAAGAATTGCTTGAACCCAGGAGGCATAGGTTGCGGTGAGCTGAGATCATGCCACTGCACTCCAGCGGGACACAGAGCGAGACTCTGTCTCACTAAATAAATAAATAATGATTTTTTTTTTAAACGATGGGATTAGTGTCCTTATAAGAAGAGCGACACACCTGAGAGCTAGCATGCTGGTGCCCGAGCTCTCTCTCAACCCATTGTGAAGACACAGTGAGAAAGCTGCCACTACAAGCCAAGCAGAGAGCCCTCACCAGAACCCGACCTTGCTGGCACCTTGATCTTGAACTTCCATCCTCCAGAACTGCAAGGGAGTAAATTTCTTTTGTTTAAGCGCAGCATGTGGTATTTTGTTATAGCAGCCTCAACTGATGACACATGTTTACACCATCTGACCTAGGTTTGGGTTGACCCCAGAAGACCAAATTCGACTGGCTGGGACTGAGAAGGGAAGAGAGCAAAGTCCAGTATGAAACCTAAATTCTAAGATGACTTTAACTCTTAACAGTTTACTTCATTACTTAATAGGAAAAACGTAAACTCCTAAAGTTGTCTTACATCTGAATTTTGGGAGTTGGAATGACATGAAGTGAAGGTGAGGGATCCTCCCGTTTCTACTTAAAACATTAAGGCCATTCAGTGGCCTTAATGAAAAGACTAGGTAAGCTTTCAACTTAGACACTGTCTTTCTCACAAGTTCTGCTAAAATTTCCTATTAATATGTTCAGTGTCTGAATTGAATTTTGTGTTAGCCCACATGGTACCTTCTCATTGTTTTCAGTATTCAGCAAGTGGCCCACTTGACAGCTTCTTTCCATCTAGAAGCTTCACTTTCTCTCTACTTTCCAAAATCTAGACAGGAAAGTTAACTCATAAAATCTAAAAATGATTTTAAAATCTTGTCACTGGTAGAGAGAGAGAACACTACCTACCATCCTAAAATGGTACAAAGACTGCTCCTTTTAGTTTTTCTTTGTAAATGTCTGTGGTCTTCAAAAATAGATCATATTTCAGCTACACATATTAACACCCACACAAAAACATTACATTTTATTTTAGCTTAAAAGTGAGCATACTATATGGACTTTTAAAATAATACAGCATGAAGTCTTACTTTTCCCCACCATGATCCACTTCAAAGCCATCTGTAATGTGTCAGCCACTTCTGTGAGGTCAGCCATATGTGCATTACATGAAACATGCTTATGGAAATATTAAAAATTAGAAATCATTTAAAAGTGCATCTCAGGAAGCAGGTGCACACTCTTACAGAATGTATTTGTAATTCTTTTTTATTTTATTTTATTTTATTTTATTTTTCTTGAGACAGAGTCTTGCTCTGTCTCCAGGCTGGAGTGCAGTGGCACGATTTCGGCTCACTGCAACCTCCGCCTCCTGGGTTCAAGCGATTCTCCTGCCTCAGCCTCCCCACTAGCTGGGATTACAGGCATGCAACACCACGTTGGCTAATTTTCGTATGTTTAGTAGAGACGGGGTTTCACCATGTTGGCCAGGATGGTCTTGATCTCTTGACCTCGTGATCCACCCATCTTGGCCTCCCAAAATGCTGGGATTACAGGCGTAAGCCACCACGCCTGGCCTATAATTCTTTTATAAACATTATGTGTTGAAAATGGGACATATTAATCTGTAGAAAGATAACTGTACAACCTAAGAATACTCACAATTTATTTCCTATACTAAGATACATCAAATCCTAATTAGATACTCCCTTCTTGCTGTTTTTAAGCATTTAAACAAAAATGTTAAAGCTGCCAGATTTTTTAAACTGTAAATAATTTTTAAACTGTGCTCAGAGTTAGATCACAATAGACTTTTTTTTTTTTTTCAGATGGAGTCTCACCCTGTCGCCCAGGCTGGAGTGCAGGGGCACGATCTCGGCTC
Organism: Pan paniscus; assembly: GCF_029289425.2. Taxonomy (NCBI): domain Eukaryota; kingdom Metazoa; phylum Chordata; class Mammalia; order Primates; family Hominidae; genus Pan; species Pan paniscus. Next base: position 46,634,353 of record NC_073260.2, read on the forward strand.
ACTGCAAGCTCTGCCTCCTGGGTTCATGCCATTCTCCTGCCTCAGCCTCCCGAGTAGCTGGGACTAGGCACCCGCCACCATGCCCGGCTAATTTTTTTTCTTTTTTTTTTTTTTTTTTTGTATTTTTAGTAGAGACGGGGTTTCACCATGTTAGCCAGGATGGTCTCGATCTCCTGACCTCATGATACGCCCGCCTCGGCCTCCCAAAGTGCTGGGATTACAGGCGTGAGCCACCGCGCCCGGCCCTCTATAGACATTTTAAAAATAGAAACAGAAAACACTTTTTTAAAAAGATATAAAAATTAAAGTTAACATGAAAATTAAGCATTTAAAGAATGATTTTATGCTTTCAATATGGAATAACAGGGATCAGATTTGCCTTTAAGCCTGTAACAAATAAACAGAAACAGATGAAGCCTATGAAACAATTCTTTTCCGACACTGGCCCTTGGAGGGTGGTGAACAGTGTCCTGGGAGGGGAGACCTACAACTGCCCCCAGCTCATGGCCTGGAGACAGTATTCAGGGTGCAGGTCCAGGAAGAGACTCTAGGGAGAGCTGGTGGTCCGCTGGCATTGAGAACAGGGAGTTGGGAGCCTGGGGACGCCAAGGAGAGAGAGTTCCCAGGTCAGGGTACCTAAGAGGAGAAAGCTGTGCAGATGAAGAGAAAGCTCTGAACGATTTCAGAGGGTCCCTTCTGAGTCCTCAGCTGAATGCTAAGCAGTGTACTTAGTATGAGGGAAACCACCTGAGGCTGGGGAAAGACCCACCAGAAAGAAGCAGAGAGGCCGTGCTCAGTGGCTCACGCCAGTAATTCCAGCACTTTGGGAGGCCAAGGTGGGAGGATCACCTGAGGTCAGGAGTTCGAGACCAACCTGACCAACATCGCGAAACCCAGGCTCTGCTAAAAATACAAAAAAAGTAGCCGGGTGTGGTGGTGGGCGCATGTAATCCCAGCTACCTGGGAGGCTGAAGTGGGAAGATGGCTTGAGCCTGGGAGGTGCAGGTTGCAGTGCGCCAAAATCACAGTACTGCACTCCAGCCTGGGTGACAGAGAGAGACTCTGTCTCAAAAAAAAAAAAAAAAAGAAAAGAAAAGAAAAAAAGGAACAGAGAGAACAAACGTCAGAAATCCACAGGACAGGAATAGTTCCTGCTGCTCCCACCAGCCAGAGAAGAAAACCTCTTACTTCATCAGAGAGGGCATCAGATAGGGTACTCAGAAGTGGTGAAATTAGTCCCTGAATAAAGATTGCTCTGGTCTCACATTACATAGCTTAAGAGCATAACAGTTGGGAAGATAAAGCTGTTTCCAAGGAACTTAACTGCATCCTTGAACACTGTTCAATAATATTCATAGGAATTCAAAAGGAACCAGCACCAGCAAGGCAAAATCCATGATGTTTGGCACACAAAGGAATAGGAAACTAAGACTCATAATGAGAAGAAACATCTATTAATATAAATAGACCCAGAAATGACCCAGATATTGGAATTAGCAGATAAAGACACTGAACTAATTATCATAACTGTATTCCATATGTTCAACAAAAATCAAACATGTTAGCAGGAATATAGGAAATTTTAAAAAGATCCACATCAAACTATTTGAGGTGAAAACACTATGTCTGAGCTGAAAAATACACTAGATAGGATTAACAGAAGATTAGACAATGCAGAAGAAAAGACTGGTGAATTTGAAGAAATAGTAATAGAAACTGTCTAAAATGAAACACTAAAAAGACTTAAGAAAATTAATGGAGCATCAGTGAGTCGTTAGACAAATTCAATCAGACTAATGCACATGTAGTTGGAGCTCCTGCAAGAGAGAATAGAGAAAGGGAACATTATTGAAGAAATAGCCCCAAATTTTCCAAACCTGATCTAAAAAACTCTAAACCAGTGGTTCTCAACTGGGGGTTATTTTCCCCCTGAGAACATTTGGCAATGTCCAGAGTCATTTTTGGTTGTCACAACTACCCGCCTTTTGTAGGTAGAGACCAGGAATGCAACTAAATTTCCTATAGTGCACAGGACAGTCTCCCCAGGCCCCATAGGGCTGAGGTTGAGAAACCCTGCTCAACCAAGAAGCTCAATCAACCAAGAAGCTCAATCCAAGAAGCTCAATCAACTTCAAGTGCAACATAAAATAGAGGAAAAGAGCACCAAACACATCATAATCAAATTGCTGCTTAAAACCACTGATAAAGAGAAAAATCTTAAGAGCAGCCAGAGAAGGCCAGGCATGGTGGCTCATACCTGTAATCCCAGCTCTTTGGGAAGCCAAGGCAGGTGGATCACCTGAGGTCAGGAGTTCGAGACCAGCCTGGCCAACATGGCGAAACCCAGTCTCTACTAAAAATACAAAAAATTAGCCGGGTGTGGCGGCAAGTGCCTGTAATCTCAGCTACTCAGGAGGCTGAGGCAGGAGAATCGCTTGAACCTGGGAGATGGAGGTTGTAGTGAGCTGAGATCATACCACTGCACTCCAGCCTGGGCAACAGAACAAGACTCTGTCTCAAAAAAAAAACAAAAAAAAACAAAAGGAGCAACCAGAGGAAAAAGATATAGTATTACAGAACAACAAAAATAAGAAACAGCAAATTTTTCCTCAGAAACAATGCAAGACAGAAGAGAGTGCACCAACATCTTTGATGTACTGGGGGCTAAGGGTGGGGTTATCAACCTTCAATCAACCTTCAATAAGCAACTAAAATATTATTTAAAATAAGGCAAAATGGTCTGGGCGCGGTGGCTGAGGTCTGTAATCCCAGCACTTTGGGAGGCCAAGGCAGGCAGATCACTTGTGCCCGGAAGTTCGAGACCAGTGTGGGAAACATGGCAAAACCCTGTTTCTACAAAAAATACAAAAAGTTTGTCTGGCATGGTGCCACACACTTGTGGTCCTGGCTACTTGGGAGACTGAGGTAGGAGGATCACCTGAACCTGGGGAGGCTGAAGCTGCAGTGAGCCAAAATGGAGCCACCACACTCTAGCCTGGGCTACAGAGGGAGACCCTAAAAAGAAAAAGAAAAGGCAAAATAAAGACTTTTTCAGACATGGTGAAAGTCAAGAAATTCATCACCAGCAAACTTGTAGTATAGGAAAATTTTTTTTGTTGTTGAGACAGAGTCTCGCTCTGTCGCCCAGGCTGGAGTGCAGTGGTGCGATCTCCGCTCGCTGCAAGCTCCGCCTCCCGGGTTCACCCCATTCTCCTGCCTCAGCCTCCCGAGTAGCTGGGACTACAGGCACCTGCCACCACGCCCGGCTAATTTTTTGTATTTTTAGTAGAGACGGGGTTTCACCGTGTTACCATGTTAGCCAGGTTGGTCTTGATTTCCTGACCTCGTGATCCACCCACCTCGGCCTCCCAAAGTGCTGGGATTACAAGTGTGAGCCACTGCACCCGACCAGAAATTTTTTTTAAAAGTCCTTCAGGCAGATGAAAATGATATCATTTGAAATCTGCAAGGAGAAATAGAAAAATCCACAATAATAATCAGAGATTCCAACATCCCTCTCTCAACAATTAAAAGAATGAATAGATAGAAAAAAATCAGCAAGGACATAGAAGACTTGAATGATATTATCAATCAACTTGATCTAATTAACATTAATGAAATACCCCGCCCAACAGCAGTAGGAATGCTTTTTTTTTTTTTTTTTTTTTTTTTTGAGACAGAGTCTCACTCTGTCGCCCATGCTGGAGTGCAGTGGCGCTATCTCGGCTCGCTGCAAGCTCCGCCTCCCAGGTTCCGCCATTCTGCTGCCTCAGCCTCCTGAGTAGCTGAGACTACAGGCGCCCGCCACCACGCCCGGCTAATTTTTTGTATTTTTAGTAGAGATGGGGTTTCACCGTGTTAGTCAGGATGGTCTGGATCTGACCTCGTGATCCGCCCGCCTTGGCCTTCCAAAGTGCTGAGATTACAGGCGTGAGCCACCATGCCCGGCGTTTTTTTTTTTTTTTTTTTTTTGAGACGGAGTTATGCTCTTGTTGCCCAGGCTGGACTGGAGTGCAATGGCGCGATCTCGGCTTACTGTAACCTCTGCTTCCCGGGTTCAAGCGATTCTCCTGCCTCAGCCTCTCAAGTAGCTGCAACTACAAGTGTGCACCACCATGCCCGGCTAATTTTTGTACTTTTTAGTAGATACAGGGTTTCATCATGTTGGCCAGGCTGGTCTTGAACTCCTGACCTCAAATGATCTGCCAGCCTCGGCCTCCCAAAGTGCTGGGATTACAGACGTGAGCCACCGCACCAGGTCAGAATGCATTATTTTTAAGTGACCATGGAACATTTACCAAAATAGACCATATTCTGAGCCATAAAACAAGTTTTAATAAATTTAAAATAATTTAAATCATACAAAATGTATTCTCTAATCACCATGGAATTACATAAAAGTAAATTAGAAAGCCCCCTGGCATTCCATCCCAGGCTTTCTGTTATAGTTTGCGCTTGTTAAATGGTCATAGGCCGGGCACTGTGGCTCACGCCTGTAATCCCAACACTTTAAGAGGCTGAGGTAGGTGGATCACTTGAGGTTAGGAGTTCAAAACCAGCCTGACCAACATGGTGAAACCCTGTCTCTACTAAAAATAAAAAAATAAAAAAAATTAGCCAGGTGTGGTTGCATGCGCCCATAGTCCCAGCTGCTCAGGAGCTGAGGCAGGACAATTGCTTGAGCCTCGGAGGTAGAGGTCGCAGTGAGCCGGGGTCGTGCCACTGTACTCCAGCCTGGGAGTGTGAGGGACACCAGATGAGGGAGGCCTCATTCACCATGATCACTTCCTGGCCCTTCCCAAGTTTCTGTTTTCTTACACATTGTTACATTTCTTGCCTGCTATATAAACCCCTGGTTTTAGTCAGTCAGGAAGATGGATTTGAGACTGAGCGCCCATCTACTCGGCTGCCGCACCCAATTAAAGCCTTCTTCTTTGGCAATACTTGTCTCAGTGGTTGGCTTCCTGTGTGGTGAGCAACAGGACCTAGACTGAACCCTGGCGTTTCTGTAACAATAGCAATTGTCCTAAGTCATAAGTACCATTTGGTTATCAAAACATTACTGTCAGCAGAGCAGAGCCCTGCCCACAATGTACCAAGATCCCTTAGGGTGGAAGACAAGGCCACATGATAGACAGAAGAGTATGGAAAAGCTGTCCCAGTGATGACCATTAGAGACTTTCTGCACAAGACCCCTTAGACCTAGGCAGGCGTCACCAGAAGCAGAGAGGGACATAGAGCTGGAGAGGTAATATGCCCTGAGGTAGCATAGTGAAGGTGTATTTCTGGCCTTGCCAACTGAAAACAAACTGCTTCTGGTGGTCTTTGTGAGCAGCTATTGAGGGAAAAAACACACATTTGACAGATCAATAGCTGCCTACCAAGTACCAGGGGTTGTGTTAATTTGCTCAAGCAACAAAAACACGTCGGAACAACAGCTGCAATTAGAGTTAATAACCAGTTAAACTTAAGATAATCCACTGTCATTCTTCAAGCCCCATCTGTCTTCTACAGTGGCCAAAGAAGTGATTTGAATGGGGGATGATAGGGGAATCACTAACCCTGCATCTTTCAAGTCCTTAGTGGTGGCATTAATCTCTGCAATCCTTCCAGGGATACAGTACACTTTTGGCTTACTATTTTCCTAGTTAGAGATAATTCTAGTGACTTCCACCTGGCCTTTCCCACCATAGTGGCCCTCACTCCACAGGTGAGAGAATCAATATGGGAAATCTGCCAGTTGCTGTGCATGTCTATTCCAATGTTATGCATACTAGAACTGGAGAAATAACCACAGGATGAGTTCAGTGGCCCGCTGGACCCACTATGAGAAGGACCTGAGCCAAAACTCCATTGATCACCTAACCTCCATAAAACTCTGCTCAGACTAATGGGTGACAGTGACATTTTAGTTCCCCTGGAATTCATGCCACATCAGAGCTAGTGCCCAGCAATCCCCAAAAAGTCTGATTATTTCCCTTCCCATAATGCAGTCACCCTGATGAAAAGCTGTGGGTCCCTTTAGGGAAGGCTGGAAGAAAGATAAACCATTTTAAATTTTTGACAATGTAGCACAGTCCTTCTTCAAGGTGACCTGAATTCTCCATTCAAAGGGTTCAGAGTCTGGGCATTAGTTGAGGGACCATGACTCTGCTCTGGTAATTCAAGTTAGACTTCCATTTACCTGACCTAGAACTCTTTTGCTTACGCAGATCAAATAAGAATGTAGTAGGCTTCCTGTCTGTTTCACCTCTAGCAACACGATCATCAACTAGTCAACATCATAGGTCTGAGTGAGTCAGACTATTCTGATTGCTGCTTTGATTCTGCTGTTCATTATAGCAACCCCACCCACCTTGCCTTTGGCAATTAAGTGCCTCCCCTTGGCTTCTGCCACCTTGGGATCCAATTACCTAAGTGGATTTAGGTTTCCCAACTCAGTGGCAGCAGTTCTCACTGTAATTTTTACCTACAGATAAAAGCAACCACATAGGTTTTCAAAGATGCTGGGACTCCCTCACAAATTTATTTCTCACAATCATGGTGAAAGGTATGTTCTCTGAACCCACCAGGGGCAGAGAAGCCAGTCTTGCATAAGAAATCCACTCTACCATTCCAGTCTCCCTAAGCCTCTGGATACCTTCTACTAGAATACATCAAGGCAGTTCTGACACTTCAACTTCATTTAGTGCAGGCCACCTTTTGGTTCATGTTTCAGCCAACTAACCAACCAAACAGTTAGAGTTCTTTCCATCCATCTGAGCCACAACACTGAGTCTAGAATCTCTGCTTTGTGACAATACATATTCTCCATATTTCTATCTGTATAAACTGGAAAAATCATGCAGTTCCTTTGAAGTGTAACGCATCTCCTTGTGGGTCATACTTTGTGCCTCATCTTTCAAGGCCTGCTTAGAGTAATTCTAGTTGTCGGTATAGATGCAAAGACAGGTGGTGATGGGTGGATGAGTGGGTCCTGAGGAAAATTAGCAATGTTTTATAAGGCAATTTTCTCAGGGAGCCATTACAGTTTCCTCAAACAAAGCAGAATTAATCTCCTCAGATGTGGGTGGAACAGCTTCTACTGGCAAAGAAAACACATCTGAATTTAGAAATTTAATGTTCCCAGCTTCATCCAGATCTCCCCATATGTCTCCATCTGTCTTAGAACATTTAGTGTTGCTATAAAGGAATACCTGAAGCTAGGTAATTTATAAAGAAAAAAGGTTTATTTGGCTCATAATTCTGATGGTTGGAAAGTTCAAGATTTGGCATCATCTTCTGCCGATGGGTCTCAGGCTGCTCAGGCTTCTTCCACTCATAGCAGAAGGCAAAGGGAAGCCCATGAGTGCAGAGACCACATGGCAAAAGAAGAGGAAAGAGAGGACAAAGGGGTTTCAGTCTCTTTTTAACAACCAGCTGTTGCAGGAACTAATAGAAGAGAACTCACTCACCCACAAGGGAGGGCATTACTCTATTCATGAGACATTCACCCCCATGACCCAAACACCTCCCATTAGGCCCCACTTCCAACATTTTGGTCAAATTTTATCATGAGATTTGGAAGGGACAAACATCCAAACCATAGCACCATCTCAATTTTCAGGATCCCATTCCTTCCCAATCAATGTTTTCACTTTAGCATCAGACACCATGGAGGATTGGAAAATCAGTTTGCTTTGTAACTCAGCTGATTATAGGATGAGACTCTGGGTTTGACTCTTAGCAATCTCATCTCTGTGGCTACCGAAGATAAGGGTTTTTGCCAGAGCAGACATTGAAGCTTTCAGGTCATTTATACAGAGCTTGAGTTGGGAATTCAGATCCCTAGGGTCCTTTTTCTGTTTCCCCACTTTTCCCGTGCAATTAGGAGCAACCAGCCAATGTCATTATATTTGCTAGTGTTTTTGTCCATTTTGTGCTGCTATAATGTAATACCTGAGACTGAGTAATTTATAATAACAGAAATGTATTGGCTCATGGTTCTGAGCTGGGAAGTTCCAGATCTAGCAGTTGGCATCTGACAAGGACCTTCTTGCTGCATCATCTTCTCATGGCAGAAAGCAGAAGAGGAAGAGAGAGAATAAATGGCAGCTGAACTCCCTCTTTTACAACAAATCCTCCCCTGGGATAACAGCATTAATTCATTCACTTTGCCCTCATGGCCTAATCACCTCTCATTAGACCCTACCTCCTGACAATGCCAGATTGGGGATCAAGTTTCCAATCATGAACAATAGGGGATACATCAAATTGCAGCAGTTAGTCTGACTAAAATGTTCCAAGATATAAAATACATGGTCACCCAGAAACTTACCTCCAATAAATATTTGATTAGGAGTATCAAAGGGTGATATTTTTATATATGTATTGCCAGATCATGCCATGGATTATCAGTGATGTCTTTACTGCCAGAAATAGAGTCATCAGTGTCTTCAAATATAATCAAATTGAGAACCAATTCCAGAAACCCTAGAGCTAATTAAGAAAGCTCATCCTTAAGGCCGGGCACAGTGGCTCATGCCTGTAATCCCAGCACTTTGGGAGGCCAAGGCAGGTGGATCACTGAACGTCAGGAGTTTGAGACCAGCCTGGCCAACATGATGAAACCCCTGTCTCTGCTAAAAATACAAAAATTAGCCAGGCATGGTAGCATGCACCTATATAGTCCCAGCTACTCGGGAGCCTGAGACAGGAGAATCACTTAAACCTGGGAGGTGGAGGTTGCAGTGAGCCAAGATTGTGCCACTGCAGTCCAGCCTGGGTGACAGAGTGAGACTCTATCTAAAAAAAGAAAAAAAAAGGAAAGAAAGAAAGCTCATCCTTAATATTCTGTTCCTCCAGATACCTCTAGATACACTCTTGGTACCAAAATCTATATCAGTCGGAATTCTCCAGAGAAAGAGAACCAGTAGGATAGATAAGATAGGTAAATAAGTAGATGGTAGACAGATAGACAGACAGATAGATAAAAAGATAGATAAAGATATTTACTTCATAGAATTGGCTTTTGCTACTGACTTAGGCTGAATTTTGTAGGGCAGCCTGGAAAATCTTGGGCAAGAGTTGATGCTGTGGTCTTATAAGAGAATTTCTTCTTCAAGGAAACAAATTTTGCTTTTAAGATCTTTCAGTTGGTTAGATGACACTCACCCACAGTATGCAGGATAATCTCCTTTACTTAATGTCAACTGGTTGTAGGTATTAACCATATCTACAAAGTACCATCACAGCAACACCTAAATTAGTGTTTGATTGAATAACTGGGTACTATAACCTAGCCAAGTTGACACACAAAACTAACCATCACAGTGGTCAAGTAATGATTTGACAGATTGTTCTGTAAATGCCTGGAACCAGTAAGTCTCCAAGTCTTTGCCAGGAGGCTTTATATGTGCACTAGGGAATGCCTTCGCCACTCAGCCAGGTGGCGTAAGCTCTGCCTTAGCCTTCACTTCCTGCTTGTGCATATCCTCTCGGTCAGTCAGAGGTGAGACCTTCTCATGTCTTTCCTGAGCATGCACACTGCAGCATACAGCCCTGGGTATGCACATGGCCTCCCAGATCTTCAGAAATATGTTTGTGCTTTTCTTTTCTTTTTTTTTTTTTTGACAGGGTCTCACTCTGTTGCCCAGGCTGGAGTGCAATGGCGTGATCTCAGCTCACTGCAACCTCCGCCTCCTGGGTTCAAGCCATTCTCCTGCCTCAGCCTCCCGAGTAGCTGGGACTACAGGCACCCGCCACCACACCCAGCTAATTTTTTGTATTTTTAGTAGAGACGGGGTTTCACCATGTTAGCCAGGATGGTCTCGATCTCCTGACCTCATGATCCGCCCCCCTCAGCCTCCCAAAGTGCTGGGATTACAGGTGTAAGCCACCGTGCCCGGCCAGCAATTCCCTGTTTTAAAACATTTTTATGTCCGGGAGCGGTGGCTCATGCCTGTAATCCCAGCACTTTGGGAGGCCGAGGCGGTCAGATCACCTGAGGTTGGGAGTTCGAGACCAGCCTGACCAACATGGAGAAACTCTGTCTCTACTAAAAATTCAAAATTAGCTGGGCATGGTGGTGCATGCCTGTAATCCCAGCTACTCAGGAGGCTGAGGCAGGAGAATGGCTTGAACCTGGGAGGTGGAGTTTGCAGTGAGCTGAGATCGAGCCACTGTACTCCAATCTGGGCAACAAGAGTGAAACTCCGTTTCAAAAAAAAAAAAATTAAAACATTTTCATTACCTCCAAAAGTTTGTTTAAGCCCTGTTTGCTGTAAGTCCTCACTTCCATCCTCAGCCCTAAGCAACCACTGTCTTTACAATTTTTACGGGCCTGGCATGGTGGCTCACGCCTGTAATCCCAGCACTTTGGGAGGCTGAGGAGGGTGGATCACAAGGTCAGGAGATCAAGACCATCCTGGCTAACACAGGGAAACCCCATCTCTACTTAAAATACAAAAAATTAGCCAGGCGTGGTGGCAGGCGCCTGTAGTCCCAGCTACTGGGGAGGCTGAGACAGGAGAATGGCATGAACCCAGGAGGCGGAGCTTGCAGTGAGCCGAGATTGTGCCACTGCACTCCAGCCTGGGCGACAGAGAGAGACTCTGTCTCAAAATAAATAAATAAATAAAATAAAATTTTTACTTTTCTGGGAATTTCATATAAATAGAATTATGAAAGAGATGGTCTTTTCTTCTTCCATGTCATAATGTTTTTTAGGTTTTTTACATATTGTGGAATGATCGGTATTTAATTTCTTTTCTTTTTTTTTTTTTTTGCCAAATTACTCCTATATAGGAACATACATACCACATTTTGTTTATCCATTCTGTAGTTAATAAGCATTTGGATTTGTTCACATTTTGGCTATTTCGAATAATGCTGTTATGAACATTCTCATACCAATCTTTATATGGACATGTGTTTTCATATCTCTTGGGTAGAATCATAGAGGTAAAATTGCTGAGTCTTATGCTAAGTTTATATTTAGCCCTTTGAGAAACTGCCAAACTGATATGTAAAGAGAATGTACCTTTTTATACTCCAATCAGCAATTTATCACAAGGATTTCTCTCAAAATAAATAAAGAGAATGTACCTTTTTATACTCCAATCAGCAATTTATCACAAGGATTTCTCTCAAAATAAATAAAGAGAATGTACCTTTTTGTACTCCAATCAGCAATTTATGAAGGTTCCACTTGCTAAGCATGTTTGTCAGCATTTGGAATTATCAGTCTTAATTTTAACCATTCTGATTGGTGTGTATTGGTATTGCATGGTGGCTTTAATTTGCTTTTCCTAATTACTTGTGATGTTGAGCACTTTTTCATGTGATTATGAGCCATTTGTATGTTTTCTTCGTTGAAATGTCTATTCAGGAAGAATACAGAGGCTCGACGGTCTCCCTGTCCCCACGGTCTCCGTCTCCCTCTCCCTCTCCCTCTCCCCACGGTCTCCCTCTCCCCCTCCCCACGGTCTCCCTCTCCCCCTCCCCACGGTCTCCCTCTCCCCCTCCCCATGGTCTCCCTCTCCCCCTCCCCACGGTCTCCCTCTCCCCCTCCCCACGGTCTCCCTCTCCCTCTCTTTCCACGGTCTCCCTCTGATGCCCAGCCGAAGCTGGACTGTACTGCTGCCATCTCGGCTCACTGCAACCTCCCTGCCTGATTCTCCTGCCTCAGCCTGCCGAGTGCCTGCGATTGCAGGTGCGCGCCGCCACGCCTGACTGGTTTTCGTATTTTTTTGGTGGAGACGGGGTTTCGCTGTGTTGGCCGGGCTGGTCTCCAGCTCCTAACCGCGAGTGATCTGCCAGCCTCGGCCTCCGGAGGTGCCAGGATTGCAGACGGTATCTGGTTCACTCAGTCCTCAATGGTGCCCAGGCTGCAGTGCAGTGGCGTGATCTCGGCTCGCTACAACCTCCACCTCCCAGTCGCCTGCCTTGGCCTCCCAAAGTGCCCAGAGTGCAGCCTCTGCCCGGCCGCCACCCCGTCTAGGAAGTGAGGAGCGTCTCTGCCTGGCCGCCCATCGTCTGGGATGTGAGGAGCCCCTCTGCCTGGCTGCCCAGTCTGGAAAGTGAGGAGCGTCTCTGCCCGGCCGCCATCCCATCTAGGAAGTGAGGAGCGCCTCTTCCCGGCCGCCATCCCATCTAGGAAGTGAGGAGCGTCTCTGCCCGGCCACCCATCGTCTGAGATGTGGGGAGCGCCTTTGCCCCGCCGCCCCGTCTGGGATGTGAGGAGTGCCTCTGCCCAGCTGCGACCCCGTCTGGGAGGTGAGGAGCGTCTCTGCCCAGCCGCCCCATCTGAGAAGGGAGGAGACCCTCCGCCCGGCAGCCGCCCCGTCTGAGAAGTGAGGAGCCCCTCCGCCCGGCAGCCACCCCGTCTGGGAAGTGAGGAGCGTCTCCGCCCGGCAGCCGCCCCGTCCGGGAGGGAGGTGGGGGTCAGCCCCCGCCAGGCCAGCCGCTCCATCCGGGAGGGAGGTGGGGGGGTCAGCCCCCCGCCTGGCCAGCCGCCCTGTCCGGGAGGTGAGGGGCGCCTCTGCCCAGCCGCCCCTACTGGGAAGTGAGGAGCCCCTCTGCCCGGCCAGCCGCCCCGTCCGGGAGGGAGGTGGGGGGGTCAGCCCCCCGCCCGGCCAGCTGCCCCGTCCGGGAGGGAGGTGGGGGGGTCAGCCCCCCGCCTGGCCAGCCGCCCCATCCGGGAGGTGAGGGGCGCCTCTGCCCGGCCGCCCCTACTGGGAAGTGAGGAGCCCCTCTGCCTGGCCAGCCGCCCCGTCCGGGAGGGAGGTGGGGGGGTCAGCCCCCCGCCCGGCCAGCCACCCCATCTGGGAGGGAGGTGGGGGGGTCAGCCCCCCGCCCAGCCAGCCACCTCATCTGGGAGGTGAGGGGCGCCTCTGCCCGGCCGCCCCTACTGGGAAGTGAGGAGCCCCTCTGCCCGGCCAGCCGCCCCATCTGGGAGGGAGGTGGGGGGGGTCAGCCCCCCGCCCGGCCAGCTGCCCCGTCCGGGAGGGAGGTGGGGGGTCAGCCCCCCGCCCGGCCAGCCGCCCCGTCCGGGAGGGAGGTGGGGGGTCAGCCCCCCGCCCGGCCAGCCGCCTCGTCTGGGAGGTGAGGGGCGCCTCTGCCCGGCTGCCCCTACTGGGAAGTGAGGAGCCCCTCTGCCCGGCCAGCCGCCCCATCCGGGAGGGAGGTGGGGGGGGTCAGCCCCCCACCCGGCCAGCCGCCTCGTCCGGGAGGTGAGGGGCGCCTCTGCCCGGCTGCCCCTACTGGGAAGTGAGGAGCCCCTCTGCCCGGCCAGCCGCCCCATCCGGGAGGGAGGTGGGGGGGGTCAGCCCCCCGCCCGCCCAGCCGCCTCGTCCGGGAGGTGAGGGGTGCCTCTGCCCAGCCGCCCCTACTGGGAAGTGAGGAGCCCCTCTGCCCGGCCAGCCGCCCCGTCCGGGAGGGAGGTGGGGGGGTCAGCCCCCCACCCGGCCAGCCGCCCCGTCCGAGAGGGAGGTGGGGGGGTCAGCCCCCCGCCCGGCCAGCCGCCCCGTCCGGGAGGGAGGTGGGGGGGTCAGCCCCCCGCCCGGCCAGCCGCCCCGTCCGGGAGGGAGGTGGGGGGGTCAGCCCCCCGCCCGGCCAGCCACCTTGTCCGGGAGGTGAGGGATGCCTCTGCCCGGCCGCCCCTACTGGGAAGTGAGGAGCCCCTCTGCCCGGCCACCACCCCGTCTGGGAGGTGTGCCCAACAGCTCATTGAGAACGGGCCATGATGACAATGGTGGTTTTGTGGAATAGAAAGCAGGGAAAGGTGGGGAAAAGATTGAGAAATCGGATGGTTGCCGTGTCTGTGTGGAAAGAAGTAGACATGGGAGACTTTTCATTTTGTTCTGTACTAAGAAAAATTCTTCTGCCTTGGGATCCTGTTGATCTGTGACCTTACCCCCCAACCCTGTGCTCTCTGAAACATGTGCTGTGTCCACTCAGGGTTAAATGGATTAAGGGCGGTGCAAGATGTGCTTTGTTAAACAGATGCTTGAAGGCAGCATGCTCGTTAAGAGTCATCACCACTCCCTAATCTCAAGTACCCAGGGACACAAACACTGCGGAAGGCCGCAGGGTCCTCTGCCTAGGAAAACCAGAGACCTTTGTTCACTTGTTTATCTGCTGACCTTCCCTCCACTATTGTCCTATGACCCTGCCAAATCCCCCTCTGTGAGAAACACCCAAGAATGATCAATAAAAATAAAAATGAAAATTAAAAAAAAAAAAAGAAATGTCTATTCAGGTCTCTTGCCCAATTTTAAATTGGGTTGTCCTCTTGTTATTGAGCTCTTCTTTTTATATTTTGTATAAAAGTTCTATATCAAATATAAGATCTGCAAATATTTTCTCCCAAATTATGCTTTATGCTTTGTCTTTTTGTTTTCTTCAAGTCGTCCCAAGTAGCTGGGACGACTACAGGCGCCCGCCACCGCGGCCGGCTAATTTTTTGTATTTCCCCGTGTTAGCCAGGATGGTCTTGATCTCCTGACTTCGTGATCCACCCGCTTCGGCCTCCCAAAGTGCTGGGATTACAGGAGTGAGCCACCGCGCCCGGCCATGGAATGAAGTTTAATTGGCTGGGCTGGTGGGGAGCGTGGAGTTCACCCCTGTAGTCCCAGCACTTTGGAAGACCAAGGTGGGGGGATCCCTTGAGCCCAGGAGTCTGGGCAACATGGTGAAACCCTGTCTGTACAAAAAAATACTATTTGGAGTTTGACATGATGAAGTTAGCAGATCCACAAATCTCCCCACAAAGCACCTATGATCTGTAGAAAATCATCAAGGCGGCCGGGCGCAGTGGCTCACGCCTGTAATCCCAGCACTTTGGGAGGCCAAGGCGGGTGGATCACGAGGTCGGGAGATCGAGACCATCCTGGCTAACACGGTGAAACCCTGTCTCTACTAAAAATACAAAAAATTAGCCGGGCGTGGTGGCGGGTGCCTGTAGTCCCAGCTACTCAGGAGGCTGAGGCAGCAGAATGGCGTGAACCCAGGAGGCAGAGCTTGCAGTGAGCCAAGATCGCGCCACTGCACTCCAGCCTGGGCAACAGAGGGAGATTCTGTCTCAAAAAAAAAGAAAAAGAAAAAAAAAAGAAAACCATCAAGGCAGCTAAAAAAAAGTTTCGGTGCTCTGGAAATTTGCCAAATGTGTATATAAGACTGAGAAGTGTTCATTCATGAAAATTTCTTAGGCTGGACGCAGTGGCTCATGCCTGTAATCCCAATACGTTGGGAGGGCTAGGTGGGCAGATTGCTTGAGCTCAGGAGTTGAAGACCAGCTCGGGCAGCATGGTGAAACCCTGTCTCTACAAAAAATACATAAATTAGCCGGGTCTGGTGGTGTGCACCTGTAGTTGCAGCTACTTGGGAGACTGAGGCTGGAGAATCACTTGAGCCCAGGAGGTGGAGGTTACAGTCAGCCAATATCATGCCACTGCACTCCAGCCTGGGCAAAAGAGTGAAACTCTGTGGCAAAGCAAAGCAAGAAAAAAGGAAGGAAGGGAGGGAGGGAGGAAGGAAGGAAGAATTGCTTAACTGTGGGTGCAAATAGCAAAAGTCTGTGATGTTCCTACCTGGGGAAACTGTCATAACTTCCCAACACTGTTTAATTTGATGAATGTGGGGGCAGATAAAGAAAGTATTACCTTTGATTACACTACCAGAGGGATGTCGGTTGATTTTTTTTTTAATTTTATTTTTTTTAGAGATGGAGTCTTGCTCTGTCGCCCAGGCTGGAGTGCAGTGGCATGATCTTGGCTCACTGGCTCACTGCAAGCTCTGCCTCCTGGGTTCACCAGCCATGCTCCTGCCTGAGCCCCCCAAGTAGCTGGGACTACAGGCGCTCGCCACCACGCCTGGGTTTCATCGTGTTAGCCAGGATGGTCTCGATCTCCTGACCTCGTGATCCACCCGCCTTGGCCTCCCAAAGTGCTGGGATTACAGGCGTGGGCCACCGCACCCGGCCAACTTGATTTAAATACTGTCAGCTAAGTTGGATCTCACTGACAAGTGATCAGGGATGTCCAGCAGCTCTGCTAACCTGAAGTGTGACCTTTTTTGTTTTGTTTGTTTGTTTGCTTGAGACGCAGCCTCACTTTGCTGCCCAGGCTGGAGTGCAGTGGTGCCATCCCTACTCACTGCAACCTCCACCTCCCAGGTTCAAGCAATTCTGTCTCAGCCTCTCCAGTAGCTGGGATTACAGGCATGCACCATCACACCCAGTTAATTTTTGTATTTTTAGTAGAGACAGGGTTTTGCCATATTGGCCAGGCTGGTCTCGATCTCTTGACTTCAAGTAACCTGCCCACCTCAGCATCCCAAAGTGCTGGGATTACAGGCATGAGCCGCTGTACCTGGCCTAAACTCAGATCTTTTTGGAACAAGAAATGGAACAAAATGATAGATAAGCTTTTGCTAAGGAGGCCCAGGTGGTGAGACAGCAATAGGGGGCTTGATAAACTCTCACATATGCCACATTGAGCAGAGGATGAGCACATCTGTAACAAAGATTGGATTGAGCTGAAGCCACTCATGCATCTCTGGCCAACTGAATATGACTATTTATGCAGAGAAGATGCAAGAGATCCTAGTGGAATCTAACAGCTAGAGTAGACTTGAATGTGGCCTGTGGTTAGAAGGTGCTCCGCTGCCAAATTGCAGATCCATCAGCACAGTGTGGGAGCCTAATTGGCTGTAAGCATAGTCTGACTAATGCTTACATTAGCTGAATGCTAATATATGAAGTCACAGTGGCAAAACCCAGGAAGCAGGGCTTAAACATAAAATAAGAAGAAAGCAGCCACATATTGCTGAGGAGACAGAGTTCACAAACAAACAAAACAAAAACAATAGTGCACAAGAGGGGGAACTGGAATCCAGAGTTGCTTCAATACATTATCTCAAATGTCAAGTATTCAATAAAACATTATAAGACATACAAAGACCCATCCTCAGAAAAAAGAGAATTCAATAGAAATCGTGTCTGATTGTCCTCAGATATTGGATTTAGCAGACAGAGGCTTCAAAGCAAAGCAGCTATTACAAATAAGTTCAAAAAGCTAAAGAAATCCCTATTTAAATAAGCAAAAGAATGGATTATGGCAATGAATCAACAAACAGAAAACCCCAGTAAAGACAGAGGTTATGAAAAGTACCCTTCATCCAGTTTCCCACACATTTTCTTCAAAGAAGAAACACAAATGGCAAATAAGCACCTGAAAAGATGCTCAATATCAGTTGATCATTAGGGAAATGTAATGATTCCAAACCATACAAATCAAAACCATAATGAGATACCACTTCTCACCCACTGGGACGGTTTTTTTGTTTGTTTGTTTGTTTGTTTGTTTGAGACAGAGTCTCGCTCTATCGCCCAGGCTGGAGTGCAGTGGCATTATCTCGGCTTACTGCAAGCTCCACCTCCCACGTTCACGCCATTCTCCAGCCTCAGCCTCCCGAGTAGCTGGGACTACAGGCATGCACCACCACACCTGGCTAATTTTTTGTATTTTTAGTAGAGACAGGGTTTCACCATGGTAGCCAGGATGGTCTCGATCTCCTGACCTCGTGATCCACCCGCCTCGGCCTCCCAAAGTGCTGGGATTACAAGCATAAGCCGCCGCGCCTGGCTTGGGACGGTTATTTTAAAAATGGAAGTCACAAGTACTGATGAGAATTTGGAGAAATTGGAACCCTTGTGACTTGCAGGTGGCAATGTAAAATGGTGTGGCTGCTATAAAAAACATGGCGATTCTGCAAAATGCCAAACAAAATTACTACATGACCCAGCAATTCCACTTCTAGGTACATCCTCAAAAGAATTGAAAGCAGAGCCTCAAGCAGATACTTGTATAGCCATTTTCACAATAGCATTCAAAATAGTCAAAGGGGGCCAGTTGCGGTGGCTCACACCTGTAATCCCAGCACTTTGGGAGGCCGAGGCGGGGGGATCACAAGGTCAGGAGATTGAGATCATCCTGGCTAACATCGTGAAATCCCGTCTCCACTAAAAATACAAAAAATTAGCTGGGTGTGGTGGCAGGCGCCTGTAGTCCCAGTTACTCAGGAGGCTGAGGCAGAAGAATGGTGTGAACCCGTGAGGCAGAGCTTGCAGTGAGCCGAGACTGGGCCACTGCACTCCAGCCTGGGTGACAGAGTGACTCTGTCTCAAAAAAAAAAAAAAATAGTCGAAGGGGTAGAAACAACCAGCCTATACTAACAGACAAATGGATTAAGAAAATGTGCTACATTCATACAAATGGAACAATATTCAGCCACAAATGGAATGAATTTCTGATACAACATGGCTGAGCCTTGAAAACACTATGCTAAGATGTAACAATCGCTTCTCCTGAACCTGTCTGCGCTGAGCCAACTGCAGCCCCACACAGCATGGAGCTGCAGGGCTGTGAGACACCAGCAGCTCTTTCTCACCTCTCCATGCAAGTGTGCATATGTGTGTGTGTGCGGACACACACACTCACACACACACTCCGTCTTGCTCCTCTTCCCTGAATTTACCCCCGGGTCACACTCATCCATGATTCCACATCTTTGTGTCTCTGGTGCCTTCTCTCTGGAGCATATTTTCCACGACTGGCAAAAACCTGCTCTCTTGAGATGCAACCCACTGTCACCCATTCTGTGCCATCTTCTGAGTCCTGCAGATGGAGTGTTGCCTCTCCCAGGCTCCCGAGTGCAGCAGAGTCAGCCACTGAAGTCTGTTCTATCTGCAACATGAACCTCCCAGGGCTGGGCTGTGTCCTGCTGCACCCAGGGAAGGCTGGTGGGCAGGGAGCTGGGATCTGGAGTCACATGGACCAGGGTTCAGATCCCGGGCTTCTCCAGTTATACCCTATGATATCTTGGACAAGTCATCCACCTTATTGTGCTCCAGTTTCCTGGTCTATAAAATGAAAACAGTGGTACCTGCCTTGTAACTTGTTTGTGAGGCTTAAGAAAGATAGTGAATATTTGCAATGTGCTAGACATAGGGCTTGGAGCAGGGTAAATGCTCAGCACATATGTTGGGGTCTTCACCACTATCATTGTTCCTGGACTGAACCAAGGGTCAGGCTGCTTGTTCTCCTGGTCCAGTAATGAGATGCAGATGACCTGGGAAAGAAGAGTTTATTTCTGTAAACAGTTACAGGGAGAAGGGCAGGGGCAATTCACCAGACCAACTCAAAGTTACAAAGCTTTTCCAGTGCTTATACACCTTCTAAGCTATATGTCTACTTGCTAGTGTGCACTCATCTAAAGACTCAAGTGATGGATTCCATGTAATCTATAACTAAGGTGTGGGTCAACCGGGCACAGTGGCTTACGCCTATAATCCCAGCACTTTGGGAGGCTGAGGTGGGTGGATCACCTGAGGTCAGGAGTTCGAGATCAGCCTGACCAATATGGTGAAACCCCGTCTCTACTAAAAATACAAAAATTAGCTAGACGTGGTGGCGTGTGCCTGTAGTCCCAGCTACTCTGGAGGCTGAGATAGTCATTACCCTTATCTTGTCTCCAGCTAAGGTATGGAGGTCTGGGGAGTTTCTTTAGACCCCCAATAAAACTTGCTTAATCCTAAACAGGTCCTGGTATGAGGAATGTAAGAATTCCTTCATTGTTTTGACATGTTTCAAGGCCCAGGAGAGGCCCGGGCAAGACTCTTGGAGGGCGTCTGTTACATTCTAGCCATTGTGTATGCGCACTGGCTCTTTCAGCCTTTAATATCTAACCATTCAGTCAGTGCTGAAGCAGTTGTTATGGAGGCCTACCTGTTCAACTGTTAGTGAGACCTGGCCTGCCACATCATCATTACTGTCTAAACTCCTAGCACAGAGGAGTTTATCAAATGCATGACATCTGGGCCAAAGATCTTTTTTTTTTTTCTTTGAGACAGAGTCTTGCTCTGTCGCCCAGGCTGGAGTGCAGTGGCGAGATCTCAGCTCACTGCAATCTCTGCCTTCCAGGTTCAAGTGATTCTCCTGCCTCAGCCTAGCTGGGAATAGTCCCAGAGTAGCTGGGACTACAGGTGCCCGCCACCACGCCCAGCTCATTTTTGTATTTTAGTAGAGACAGGGCTTCACCATGTTGGCCAGGCTGGCCTTGAACCTCTGACCTCAGGTGATTCATCTGCCTCGGTGTCTCAAAATGCTGGGATTACAGGTGTGAGCCACCATGCCCAACCTGGGCCAAAGATCCTTTGACGTCATACAGCATGAAAGTGTGGGGGCTGCCATGTGACTCACCATGCGGGTGGCCCAAGCCACATACACCTGGCAGGCCATCACCTGTTGGGGAGATGGCTTTACTCCTCAGCCAGTGAGGGGCAGAGAGGAGACAGGGGAAGGTGCTTACGTGGGTAGGCAGAGCTCTCCAGGGAACAGTGAGGAAGGAGGGGAGGCTGAGCTGCCAGAGTGACTACACACCAGGTTAGGTTTGAGCCTGGGCATGTCTGTGTGTGAGGACACTGCCAGCCTTTGCCTGGGCCCCTGGGGAGTCTTTGTTTATGTGCAAAGGCAGAGCAGCTTGGTTGGGAGAACATCACTTCCTGTTTTGTTGCCAGGCCCCAGCTAAGCAGTCCAGTTCTCCTAGAGGGAGCCACCCGGCTGTTCCCTGACACCCCTCAAGCCCCTCTCCCTCCCACCTCTGCCGAGCCCGCCTCCCTTATCTTATGTATCCTGCCTTCCTGGTGGAGGGCGCTTGTGTCCAGGAAGTGGTGCATGGTGAGCCCAGCCTGGTCTGTATCCGCTGAGCCCTGACCCCTAAGGGACCTTGGTTGGTGTCCCTGATATGGGTCCCAAGACTCACTAGGCCTCATCAAAGCTCCTGCCCTCCTAGAGCTAACATTCTAGGGGGACATAAGTGCACAAAGGTGAATATGCACAACATACAGTATGCAACAGAGGGAGGGAAATAGAACCAGGGAAGGGAGTCTGCAGCCTACAGCCGTGAGGGTGTAACCAAAAATAAAATTTGAAGGCACGCCCAACCATCTGAATGAACCTCCTCCTCAGCCAGGCCATTCTAAAATTTAACTTGAAAGACTAACCTGTTCAGGCCATGACATGAAGTGGGGGTTGGACATGTCTAGGGTTTATTTTACATCAACACAAACTTTAAGTCTGATAAGAAACATTTACAGTCAAGTATATCTAAAGCCTGCTATTTAAAGGTTTCATATGCATGATAAAACCTCAGCCTTTACAACCCCTGATGATAAACCGGACATTCCTTTCTACTGATAATAAATAACTTTTTCAACCAATTGCAGTCAGAATATGTTTAAATCTACCTAAGACCTGGAAGACCCCCCACCCCTTGTACACTTCAAGTTGTCCCGCCCTTCTAGATGGAACCAATGTAAATCTTACATGTATTGATTGATGTATCACTGTTACTGGAAAGGGGTTCTGATCCAGACCCCAAAAGAGGGTTCCTGGACTTCGTGCAAAAAAGAATTCTGGGTGAGTCCATAGAGTAAAGTGAAAGCAAGTTTATTAGGAAAGTAAAGGAATAAAGAGTGGCTACTCCATAGGCAGAGCAGCATCATGTGCTGCTTGACTAAGGATACTTATAGTCATTTCTTGATGATATGCTAAAGAAGGGTGGATTATTCATGAGTTTTCTGGGGAAGTGGTAGGCACTTTGCAGAACTGAGGGTTTGTCCCCTTGTTAGACCATATAGGGTAACTTCCTGACATTGGCATGGCATTTGTAAACTGTCATGGTGCTGGTGTGAGTGTCTTAGCATGCTAATGCATTATAACTAGCACATTATGAGCAGTGAGAATGACTAGAGGTCACTTTTATTGCCATCTTGGTTTTGGTGGGTTTTATCTGCCTTCTTTTTTTTTTTGAGGCAGAGTCTCGTTCTGTCACCCAGGCTGGAGTGTGGTGGCGTGATCTTGGCTCACTGCAAACTCTGCCTCTCGGGTTCAAGCAATTCTCCTGCCTCAGCCTCCCGAGTAGCTGGGATTACAGGCACCCGCCACCACTCCCGGCTAATTTTTGTATTTTTTTAGTAGAGACGGGGTTTCACCATGGTGGCCAGGTTGGTCTCGCACTCCTGATCTCAGGTCATCTGCCCGCCTCAGCCTCCCAAAGTGCTGGGATTAAAGGCGTGAGCCACCGTGCCCAGCCTTGTCTGGCTTCTTTACTGCAACCTGTTTTATCAGCACGGTCTTTGTGACCTTTATCTTGTGCGGACCTCCTATCTCATCCTGTGACTTAGAATGCCTAACTTCCTGGGAATGCTGCCCAGTAGGTCTCAGCCTTATTTTACTCAGCCCCTATTTGAGATGGAGTTGCTCTGGTTCAAATGTCTCTGACATTATGTCTCCCAAAAATGTATAAAAGCAAGCTGTACCTTGACCACCTTGGGCACATGTCATCAGGATCTCCTAAGGCTGTGTCATGGATGCATCCTTAACCTTGGCAAAATAAACTTTCTGAGTTGATTAAGATTTGTCTCAGATACTTTTTGGTTTACAAGAGCTACACAAGAGGAGAGGGGAAGGAAGAGGTTGAGGAAGGGCCACACTTGAGCGTGCAGGGCCTCGGAGGTAGCTGTGATGATGGGGCTTTGACTTTGGTTGGGTTTTGAGCAGAGTGGGAATGGGACCTGACTTGGGTCTAAGGAAACTCTTGGCTGCCCTACTGTGAGAGAAGCCTAGGGGAAGGAGGAGGCAAGGAGGCAGTGAGAGGGTGACGGTAATGGTCCAGGTGATAGGGACAGGGGCAGAGAAATTCCAGGTAGAAAAGGGCGGGTCCCTGGTGAAGCCTCACCGTCAAGCTGAAAGGCCTGAAACCACAGCCCAAAATAAGAACTTATATCCCTGTTTCCCACTCAAATGTCGCCGTTTCCTAAACTACCCATGGCCCCGCCCTGCCCCATCCTTTGCCTATAAGGACCCCAGGCTCAGCCAGCAGACAGGAGAAGCAGCTGGATGTCGGGGACTATGGCTGGATGTTGGAGAGAAGCGGCTTGACTTCAGAGTGACAGCTTGATGGTGTAACTTTGGAGAAGAGTCTGGCCAGAGACAGAGAGACTTGAGGAGAAGAAGGTGGCATCATTTCTACCCCTCAGGGTATTGTGAAGATTGAATGAGATGATGTATGTCACGTACCTGGCAATGTTGGGAACACATGCAGAGCTCAGTAAGAGGTGGCTCATTATCTGCTGCCAGTATCACCCTGCTTCTCTTATCTTTGCAAGCCCCCTATTCCTGCAGCCTTGGGCTGGCCAGTTCCTGTGCATCCTCTGGGTCTCCCTCAGGTGTCTTCTCAGGGAAGCCTTTCCCGATCCACCCCACCCCATCACACATTGCCACTCTCACCCAGAGCTGTCCCTCCTGCCAGAAGGAAGACCACAAGGGTAGTGACAGACCCTCTGCCCCCAGCACCTAGGAGAGTCCCTACCTGTAACAGAATGTTCTGAAACCTTCCCTGGCCTCCCTTCCACCACCACCTGTCTCCAAGTTCAAAGCGCCATGGTCAGTCCCTGCGTGGGACTCCCATGGTCTTTCTCCCTCCCTCCTTAGACCTGCCCCACAGCAAGGTATGGCGGGGGGTGGGGAGGTTCGAGTCAGATCAGCCTGGATCAGGTGCAGGTGTTGCCCTGAGGCTGTGTGACTTGGGCAAGTCACTGTGGGGCATCAGTCCCTCCCTTGCTAAGTACACACTCAAACAAGTCTTGTTCCTTCTTTACACTGGGAGCTCTCCCACTTACAGTTAACAATTTGCCCAGCCCAAGACAGTCCCAGGTAAGCCAGGAAGGTTGGTCTTCCTATTCCTACTACAACTGAACTCCTTAAAATTAGTTAATTTCACAAGCCAATCTATGACACATTCTCCTCAGACAAACAAAACACTAAAAAGAATCAGGGCTCCTTGGGGAAATGACTGATTTCAGGTCTGGGACATGGAGAGCACAAGATGATCTTGGAACAATTTGCATCAGTCGTCAAGGAAGTAATAACAATAATAACAAATTACGATGTTTTGAAGACATGGAGCCAGCTTGGAGGAGCTCCCACGGGCCAAATCTGCTACCATTTGAGCATCAAAGCAAGTAAGGAAAGTAATGGATTGTAACCCACGGAGTAAAATAAGAATCCATGGATCCATACTGCTAATGAATGAGAGAGAAGGGAATAGATGAGAAGGTATAGGTGCCTCACAGTACAAAGGCAACTCATAAATGGAGAAGGACTAATGGAAATAGAAAAGCAGCCAGTATGGCTGGTTGCGGTCGCTCACGCCTGTAATCTTAACACTTTGGGAGGCCGAGGCAGGCAGATCACGAGGTCAAGAGATCGAGACCATCCTGGCCAACATGGTGAAACCCACTCTCTACTAAAAAAAAAAAAAAAAAAGAAAAAAAAATTAGCTGGGCATGGTGGCATGTGCCTGTAGTCCCAGCTACTCGGGAGGCTGAGGCAGAATCACTTGAACCCGGGAAGCAGAGGTTGCAGTGAGCCGAAATTGCATCACTGCACTCCAGCCTGGGGACAGAGCGAGACTCTGTCTCAAAAAAAAAAAAAAAAAAAAAAGCAGACAGTATGGTAATAATTATTTCAGGCAAGAAGTAGTCATGAATGCCAAAACCAGTGGGTCAAGGTTTGAGGAGTCATAGGCTATATCTATGGTTGCAAAGTCTTCACTCATGACACTAATTACCAAAGAAAAACCCAGCATCAATCAGAGAAATGCAAATCGACATCACATACCTCCCGGCTGGTGCTCTGAAAACTCAGCAACACCTCAGTGACAGTCCTGCCAGAAACGCATCACCTCATCACCCCATGAGCATATACCAGTGTGCACTGCACTCCTCAGAAAGGTCAATGAAAGGAGACTCAGGAAACCTGACGACTGAATGCAACTGGATCCTGGACCACAAAAACAATACTGAAACTCTCCAGTATGGTGTTGGGCCCTCGTGCAATTAGAGTGTGGACTGTGCATTAGATAGTGTCAGTACCCTGTGTGCTGTGATTTCTGCTGTCATGGCTTCTTTCTAATTTGGTCTTGAGGGAGAGTGACCATAAGCCAAGATAGCCACTCTCTAGGAGAACCGAATGGGTGTGGGGTTCAGGTGAAATACAATGAGAAAGTAAAATTAAAAGGTACAAAACAGAAGGAATTTATTATTCTTAGGTCCCGGAGAGGTTAGGGATGCCTAAGAGAGGCGGACAAGCAGATGGAGAGGGGCAGTGAGAGACGGTGGGAAGGAAGGGACTATGGCTGTGCTAGGGTCCATGGGAATCATCCTTTAGGATTTCCCTTGGGGCCTGTGGACTGGCTAAAGAAAATACGAGGGAAGGGTGAACTCATCTGCACTGATACTGGCCATTAGGTGCTATGGCGGTCAGCGGCTGTGGGGTGTGTTGCGCTTTAGGTCAATGAGATAAAGAATAAACGAGTTATCTCACACACCACCATATACGGAGAAGTGTTACCTACGCCAAGGCGAAGGGTACGACTGGCTTTCAAACAACTTAAATCAGGCCTAAAAATAGATGCGGAGACAACAATTATATTTACCACGTTTATGACCCTGTATTAATGGAAATGTCTTTATTCCCAAGAAATAGACCTTGAAGGACTGAGGGGCGGCGCTGAGGTTCCCGCTGGCCCCTGGGCGCCCCCTGCTGGCCCGTCCTCCTCCCGCCCCCAGACGTCTGCACAGAGCATGCGTCACACCGTCCCCGGGTTTCCAGCAGCAGCCGTTCACCCGCGCTCTCAGATGCGCTTCTAGCTCGTGGCCTCCCGGGCTCTGTCCGCGTTGTTCGTCCCACGGTCGGGAGCCCAGTCCTGCCGCCCCGCACCCGCCTCCCCCTGGGGGGTTCTCCCGGCAGCCGTCTTGCCACCCCGCGTGGCCGCCGGCTGCCAGAGGCACAGGGGAGCGCGAGGCCCGGCGACCGAGCAGTGTCCCCGGCTCTGAGTGTGGGGAAGGCCGCGGGGCCGCGCCCACTCGACCGCCGTCCAGGGGACTGCAAGGCGCCGGTACATCCGGCTCGACGCTGGCGGCGCAGGCCAATCACGGACCCGGACGGGTGGGCGCGGGGCTGGACGGGTTTTGTAGTCGGTGCGCTAGCGGGACTACTGTCCCCACAGTCCCCTGGGCCACATTGGCGTCAGTGGCTGCGCCCGAGGGCCCGCCCCTCACAGAGCATGGGCCAATCATAGCCGGGGGCCGGGCGGGCGCCGGGCATGATGGACCTTGTGGTCGGAGCGCAGGCAGGACTCCAGCCCCCAGCGGGCCCCGCGCGCCGGAGGGGAGGAGCCGTGCGGCGGCGCGGGCGGGCGGCCGTCGGGGCAGGGCGGCGGCAGCGGCGGCGGCGGCTGAGGAGGGCCCGGCCTGCGAGAGCCTCAGTGGGAGCCGGCTCAGCCCTCGGCCACCATGTCGGCGCCGTCGGAGGAGGAGGAGTACGCGCGGCTGGTGATGGAGGCGCAGCCGGAGTGGCTGCGCGCCGAGGTGAAGCGGCTGTCCCACGAGCTGGCCGAGACCACGCGTGAGAAGATCCAGGCGGCCGAGTACGGGCTGGCGGTACTCGAGGAGAAGCACCAGCTCAAGCTGCAGTTCGAGGAGCTCGAGGTGGACTATGAGGCTATCCGCAGCGAGATGGAGCAGCTCAAGGAGGTGAGCCGAGCCGCCCTGCCCCGCGACCCCCGCCCGGCGCCGGGGCCTGTGGGCGTCGTCCCTGGCACCAGGGCGGCCAAGGTCAGCTTGCCAAGCGGGGGCCGGCAGGGGTGGGCTGCGGGGGCGGAGGGGGCACGGGCCCAGAGCCGGGGACCCGGGCAGTATGTGGGAGTGGGCCCGGCCTTGGCTAGCAGGCCGGTGCCGCGGCCGTTGCAGACGCCGCTAATGCAGGGGTCCGGGCGCCCTGTCGCCTCCTGCAGCTGCCCGCCTGCTTCTGTGCGGACCTGGGCGGCCCCGGCGGGGCGGGGCTTCGTAAGGGCTGATGCTTTGCGGTGGTCGCTGTTCCGGGTGTGTCTGAGTGTGGGG
Organism: Pan paniscus; assembly: GCF_029289425.2. Lineage (NCBI taxonomy): Eukaryota > Metazoa > Chordata > Mammalia > Primates > Hominidae > Pan > Pan paniscus. The sequence goes on from NC_073260.2 coordinate 46,661,357, forward strand.
TGGGGTTGGGAGGGCAGTGGCTGAGCCGGGAGCTGAGGCCACGGATGCTGGTGACCCGCTGGGAGAGGCCGAGGGTGGGCCTGGGTCTGGGTGGCTGCGGCTCTGTCACCTTCAGAGAAATCACTTCCCCTCTCTGGGCGCAGCTACTTTCGGAGCGTTTCTGCTTCTTTCATGAGTGCCTCCGAGGTGGGGAAAGGTCGTGGACAGCGGCCTAAGTGAGTAGGGGCTCGGGGTTGCACGTGGAGGTTGCCCCTGGCATGGGTCCCCCAGTACCCTTGCCCCAGGCCCAGCGCTGTGTCCTCATGGCCGGGATTGCGCTCCCACCAGCTAGCATGACTTCCCTGGCCCACTTCCTGTCCAGCCCCCCTTCTCGGGCCCTTCCCCTCGCTGTGGCTTGCTGTGTTCCTCTTGGACGGAGACCTCAGTGGTCTGTGTCATTCCCACTGGGGGGAGAGTAGGTTAGACCACCAGGCTGGTCGAGGGTCTCCAGGCGGCAGGGCAGCGGGAGTCTTGGACAGTCCTTCCCCAGCTTCTCTTCTCCCCTTCCCTGACTCCATAGCGTTGTTTGCAGGAATTGCTTTCTGGGAGGATACACCAGGGTTTGGATCCTGGCTGTGCCCCTTGCTAGTGATGCGGCTTTGGGTAGAGGCCCTCCGTGAGTCTTAGTTTCCCCCTCTGCAAAATGGGAGTGCAGTACTGCGTGCCCAGAAAGGATTGTTGTGAGGGTCACGTATTTGGAAAGGACTGGTGTGCGGTCAGGAGTATAGCCTGGTGGTGTGCTCCCTTCCCCCACTTGAGTGTGTCCTGGTGAGCCCTTGGCTCTTGGTTTCCAGGCTTATCACCTGGCACCTCTGCTCCCAGTCAGCCCAGACAGGTGCCTAAACCATTTGCAGCCTTCCTTGCCTCCCCCGTGTCTGAGGAGACCCGTCTGTGGAGAGCAGAGAATGAATCCAAGCAGATGCTTGGATGTCTGGGCAGAGCAGGTGCTCAGTTAGTACCAGTCAATGGCTGACCCTGGGCCAGCAGGAGCTGGGTCCTCCCCCATCGCCCTCAGGACTCGATTCTGTTGTCTGTCGGCAGGTATTGGCACCTTCTGCAATGCATGCTCCAGTGGCGCTGGAGCTACAAGAGGGGTGAGATGCAGCTGCTCTTGCAAGAGTCCCCATCTTAGGGTGGGGCGTGTGATAGGGAGGCCGGGGGCTCTGAGAATATGGAGTGGGAGTGGACTCAGCCAGTTTCTGGTCTCCTGTAGCGGGGCTCACCCTCTCCAGCAGGCAGCACTATCTGTTAGGGCGCTTTTCCCTCTGCACACAGAGAAGCAGCCCTCTTCCTCCTACCAAGTGCATCGTGAGCCGCTCCTGGGCAGCCTCTACAGTCCCTGTCTCTGTCCACAGCTTGGGTTTGGCAGTGTCCTCTGTGAGAAGGAATTGTCGCTGACCTAACTTGTCCCCACTTTGGTGCCCTTCATTTGTCAGGTCTTTGCTATTCTGACACAAACGTTTTGGCACAGTGAAGAATCTTGGCATTTTCGTGGCATGTATCTGGAGGGTGAGTCCCTAGCAGAATCAGGAAGAGGGTATACCTGTTTCTGTGGGTACTCTTTAGGCGTCTGCTTGCTTGTTTTTTGTCACCACCTGGCTTCCATGTACTGGCCACATGGCCTTGGACAAATTACTGCTCTGTTCTGAATCTAGTTCTCCTTTGTAAGGTGGGATAAGAATGTTTCTGCTCGGTCTCTAGCAGAGTCTAGAGGAATGTGCATCAGCGTTTCAGTTTCAGTAGATGTTGCCAGAAAGTTTGTACCAGTTCACCCCCCATCAACAGCATGCGTGTTCCTCACACCCATGCCAACACAGGCTCTTGCTAACCTATTTAATTATGGCCAGTATTATAGTTGAAAATATTAACTCTTCATTTTAAAAAAAACACAAGATTTAAGGAGACAATAATTGTGGGGTTTTTTTTCTCCTGTAGAGCGGTGTACCGCCTTAATTCTTTAAAAAACTTTATTTCTTGAACTAAAGTGCATTTAGTTACTAATAAATTGTGCTCCAAATGGAGTTGCTTGTACTTCTGCCCTGCATTTGTAGATAATAGGATCGTTGAGGGAAGGACGCTGGCCTGCTGGTCCCAGTGTGTGGGTTTCTGATCGGAGCCGAGGAGGGTCTTGTGGTGATGAATGGGAGACAGTGCCAGTCCTGTTGCCTTTCTCATGGGATGGGGGAAGTGTCTGTGTCCTGCTGACAACATAGCACGGTGCTGGCTGAGACCACAAGTGAGGTGGGTGCCCCCTGGTTGATTTTGCCTTATCATTCTGCTAGTGATTTCTTGAGCCTGACTCAGTTAAGACCATATCTGTCCCCGTTCCCACTGTGCCCTTTCTCTTCCTCTCCCTGGAATGGTGGGGAAGAGAATTAGATGGGCTTTGGTCAGCAACCTGGTGTTCCTGGTCCTGCGTGGCCGTGAGACACTTTGTTCTGTGTTCTTAGCTGTAGCTTTAAGAGGACAGGTGTGCTGAGGTGGCAGCTCCTGCCTTCAGGGCACAGGCAGGGACTGTAGCTAGGTGGGCTAAGGCTAGGTGCCCATGTGGTCCTCATGGTCAGGGGAGGGTAATGGGGGAGGTCTGAGAACAGTCTTGACTCCACCTGAGCTCAGGCTCAGAGAGGAGGTCTGGACACCCTCACTGCCTTGGTGTGCCACCTTGGTGCCATAGTGTCAAGCTCTGGAGCACCATTGTCCTTGTCTGAGAGGTGCACGTGGATGGAATTGGGTGTTGGACTGGGCACAGCACCCAACACGCAGCAAGTGCTTCGTAGGTCTTCAGCAGACTGAATCTCATGCCTCACTCAGGTCTCTGTCTCCTTGCTGCTGCACCTGCAGCTTCTCCCCGTTCTTGTCCTTGTCCCTGCTCAGTCTCAAGTGGCTTCCATTGCCACCTCCCAAGGGCTGCCCTAAGCATTGTCTCAGGCCCCTACAGCCTGGCTTGGGACTGCCGTACCTCTCCTGTGCCCACATTCACCCTTCGTCTTAGAAGTCCCACCTGCCCTTCAAGCTTGGGTGTCTCTAAAATTCCCCTGCCTGCTGCCTTCTGGACTTGCCGAGCCCTGTTCCCAGCACCTGGGCAGCTGCAGGAAGTGGGGGCAATAGGGGGATTGGCAGAGGACCCTCCAGGAGGTTCCTCTGCAGAGTTACTGGGGGTGAGGCCCAGCCTCTTTGATTGTTTGCTTCCAGAGCAGGAAAAGTCCTGGTCTTGGTTAAAGCAAGTGTGGGATTCTCCCATTCGTCTGATAACCCCTGAGAACATTGTTGTGTCCATTTCTGAACAGAAGGCTGTTGGGAGCAAGGAGGCTCTGGGAGACCCAAGGGCCTTTCAGGGGGCTGGGTGGTGGCAGTGGTCTGCTGTTGGTATGAAGAAGCCTGGCTTGGGTGGGAGCTGGGGCCCTGTGAATACCTGAAGCACAGATGGGTCTGACAGTTGGGGAGAGGCAGCTATAGGCATCCAAAGATGATGACCATGTGGCTACACTGTTGTCACTAATTGTTGGGCAACTCTCTCCCCGCCGGGCCTCTCTTTCCCCACTTTTAGAATATGGGGCAGGGGGTCATGAAGGAATCTTTAGGGACCCTTACACTTTTAAAAATGTCTGAAACTCCCACATCGAGCCCTGGTGCTGTTTCTTCCTGTAGGGCCTGGCGACTGGGCACTTGTGTATCTCAATCATCCTGGGACCTGGCCAGGGAATCTGCCCAGCCCTAGGCATGCGGATGGTGTGCTCCAGGCCAGCCCTGCCAGCATGTGGAGGCGTGGACCTGGCCACCCTCCATGGGATTCAAGGCAGGCACAGCTGTGATGGAGCAGCTCGTCTTTGGGGATGCCAAGCGAGCATGCTTTGTGGCTTAGCAGGTGGATCCAGAGGAAGGCCAGGCCCAGTGCTGGGAGCCCCTGGGCCCCTGGGGGTGCCTGGCACCACCTGAGCAGGACCGACTGTATATGATGTCTGTCCCTGTGAACTCCATACTGACTCCACAGGGGGAGTCTGGGCCCTGCCTGGTCTCCCAGGAGCTTGCGGCCCTGGATGAGCCGCTGCCTGTCTGGGCCGTGATAGGTTAATGATGATGCCTGTTACCTTGGCCCAGTGCTCCGTGAGCCCCCAAGGTCGGGGAGTGGTGTCCCTGTGCCCTTGTGTCTGAGCATCCGGCCCAGGTCCATATAGGATTCCTGCTAGGTCTCCCCTGTCACTTAGGGACCACAGTCCCTTCCTTTGAGGGAGGAGATCAGTTTCTTCTTTGTCAGTTTTGGGCATCCCCCAGTCAGTCAGACCTGCTTCCCCACATAGGTGGACCAGATGAAACTGTTACACACATCGGGGGTAAGAAAGATTTGGTTTCTTCTCAGACAGTACACCAGCTGTTTGAGGTGGTGGTGGCTGGTGGCCAGGGCTGGCCAGGACTATGCAAGCTTTGACAGGTAAAGAATTGGCCTTAGACCCTGTGTTGTCCAGTGTTCAGAGTGTGGCCTCTGAAGCCGAACTCTGGAGCAGGAGAGGGCCCAATGTGGCTGCCTAGCTGCCTCCTTGGGCTCAAACCCTGCTGTCCCAAGCTGGGCTCTGCTCTGCTGTGGGAGGTGGATGGAGAGATGGGGACTGAGTGGCAGGCAGGCTCCCCTTGCCACCCTCAGAGCATTGCAGTCCAGGGTTAGGGTTAGGAGGAGGCCACTGGGGGCCCAGCTTCTTTTTTAGAAGCTACTGTGTTTTAAAAAATCATACATTCACTTTAAGAACAGCAGAAAGTGGAGAGAACAGTGTCAATAGGACCTGTGTAGATGGCGCAGGACAAATGTGGGGAGCACTGGGTGTTTCTCTCTGCCAGCTCTTCTTCCCTTGTGAGTGTGTGATGTGTACAAGACACCATCAAACACAGGGGAAAGGCTTTGTGCATCTGTAATAGTTGTTTTTTGTTAAAGTTAGTTTGTTGCTACTCTGAGATACATAAAAGCACGTTTAATTCAAGTAGATAAAGACAGGAAGGTTTCTGTGGATCCAGAGGTTCTGTGGTACTTCTAACTTATACTGTTATGTTATTATATGAAATAATTGTCATGGTTTGCTTTTTATAGTTGGCTTTTTACTTTTTAATTTATTATTGTTATTTATTTATTTTGGTAGTCAGGGTCTCACTGTGTTGCCCAGGCTGCTCTTGAACTCCTGGGCTTGAGCGATCCTCCCGCCTTGGCCTCCCAAAGTGTTGGGATTAGAGATGTGAGCTACCACGCCTGATCTATAGTTTGCTTTTTTTTTTTTTTGAGACGGAGTTTCGCTTTTGTTGCCCAGGCTGGAGTGCAATGGCGCGATCTTGGCTCACCGCAACCTCCGCCTCCCAGGTTCCAGCGATTCTCCTGCCTCAGCCTCCCTAGTAGCTGGGATTATAGGCATGTGCCACCATGCCCGGCTAATTTTTTTTGTATTTTTAGTAGAGACGGGGTTTCTCCATGTTGGTCAGGCTGGTCTCGAACTCCTGACCTCAGGTGATCCGCCTGCCTTGGCCTCCCAAAGTGCTGGGATTACAGGCATGAGCCACCACGCCCAGCCTTTTTTTTTTTTTTTTTTGAGACGGAGTCTTGTTATGTTGCCCAGGCTGGAGTACAGTAGCTCGATCTTGGCTCACTGTAACCTCTGCTTCCCGAGTTCAAGTGATTCTCATGCCTCAGCCTCCTGAGTAGCTGGGATTACAGGTGCGCGCCACCACACCTGGCTAATTTTTGTATTTTTAGTAGAGACAAGGTTTCTCCATGTTAGCCAGGCTGGTCTCGAACTCCTGACCTCGGGTGATCTGCCTGCCTCAGCCTCCCAAAGTGCTGGGATTACAGGCGTGAGCCACCGCGCCTGGCCGCTTTACTCATTATTTACTTATTTATTTATTTATTCATATTATTATTATTATTATTATTTGAGACAGAGTCTAGCTCTGTTGCCCAGCATGGAGTGCAGTGGCACGATCTCGACTCACTGCAAACTCTGCCTTCCAGGTTCAAGCAATTCTCCTGCCTCAGCCTCCCGAGTAGCTGGGATTACAGGAGCCCACCACCACGCCCGGCTAATTTTTGTATTTTTAGTAGAGATGAGGTTTCACCATGTTGGTCAGGCTGGTCTCAAACTGTTGACCTCAGATGATCCACTCGCCTCAGCCTCCCAAAGTGCTGGGATTACAGGCGTGAGCCACCGCGCCCAGCCTTTACTCATTTTTTAAAGCCACCTTCTTTGTTGGATGTTTCCACATAACCAAAGGTGGAGAGAGTAATAGAGTGAGTGCATGTATGCTCCTGCCCTGCACCTGCAGTTTGCAGCTGTGGCCGGTCTTGTTTCTACCGCAGTTCATCCTGTGTAGCTGTGTCTGTAAGTATATCAGTTGTTTTGCTAAGAAAATAGAATCTTTTCTTTTTTTTTTGAGATGGAGTCTCACTCTGTCACCCAGGCTGGAGTACAATGGCGCAATCTTGGCTTACTGCAAGCTCCGCCTCCTGGGTTCGCACCATTCTCCTGCCTCAGCAACCCCCCCCCCCCCCCCGTAGCTGGGACTATAGGCGCCTGCCACCATGCCCAGCTAATAGAAAATAGAATCTTTTCTTACAAAACTTAACCATTGTTGAACTTTCACACCTAAGAAACTAACAAAAATTCTTTAGTGTCATCTGTTGTCCAGTCAGTGTTTGGATTTCCCCAGTTTGGCTCATAAATTTCATTTTACATTTACTTTGTTTCTTCAGAAGCCAAGCAGGATCTGCAGGTTGCATTTGGTTGAAGGCCTTCTCAATTTTTTTTTTTTTTTTTTTTTTGGAGACAGTCTCGTTCTGTCGCCCAGGCTGGAGTGCAGTGGCGTGATCTTGGCTCACTGCAATCTCTGCCTCCTGCGTTCAAGCAACTCTCCTACCTCAGCCTCCAAAGTAGCTGGGACCATAGGTGCATGCTGCCACACCCGGCTAATTTTTTGTATTTTAGTAGAGGCGGGGTTTCACCATGTTGCCCAGGCTGGTCTTGAATTCCTGAGTTCAGGCAATCAGTCTGCCTCGGCCCAGCAAGGTGCTAGGATTACAGACCTTGTCATTTTAAAGACAGCGCCATGTGTGGCCTGTCCTGTCCCCTTTCATACTGCACTGGCATTAGCCCTGGCTACTCTATTTTTATGCTGTGGAGGGTGCCGGTAGGCGGAGATTCCCACTTTATCTGCCCCTGCCAGACACCTTACTCTTGTCTTTCTCTTTTATTTCCTTTTTTTTTTTTTGAGACGGAGTCTCACTCTGTTGCCCAGGCTGTAGTGCAGTGGCGCGATGTCTGCTCACTGCAACCTCTGCCTCCCGGGTTCAAGCGATTCTCCTGCCTGAGCCTCCTGAGTAGCTGGGATTACAGGCGTGCACCACCACGTCTGGCTAACTTTTGTATTTTTAGTAGAGACAGGGTTTCATCCTGTTAGGCAGGTCTTGAACTCCTGACCTCATGATCTGCCTGCCTCGGCCTCCCAAAGTGCTGGGATTACAGGCGTGAGCCACTGTGCCTGGCCTCTCTTCTCTTTTTTAAAATATTAGCCAGGGGCCGGGCGCAGTGGCTCACGCCTGTAATCCCAGCACTTTGGGAGGCTGAGGCAGGCGGATCACGAGGTCAGCAGATCGAGACCATCCTGGCTAACACGGTGAAACCCCATCTCTACTAAAAATACAAAAAATTAGCCGGGCGTGGTGGCAGGCACCTGTAGTCCCACCTACTTGGGAGTCTGAGGCAGGAGAATGGCATGAACCCGGGAGGCGGAGCTTGCAGTGAGCCGAGATCGTGCCACTGCACTCCAGCCTGGGCAACAGAGCGAGACTCCGTCTCAGACAAAAAAAAAAAAATAGTAGCCAGGGTGCCTCCTTCAGCTGATGCATCATGGCTTGGCTCTTGCATTGCTGCATTGTCATCACCTATTCTGGTTCATCTGTCGCCCCAGCCTTTACTGTAGAGCTCTGCCCACCTGAGGTGATGTTTGTCATCTAGTGGGTATAGATGCCAAGCCCTTCTAAACCAGAAGGGAGGAACTAGTATTGTCACTGTCCTACCATTGAGGGTGCTGAGGTCATAGTGAGGACCACTCATACTCTTACTAGCATGGCAGTGGACTCAGCCATTCTTGGCTTGACTTCTGTGACCTGGAGCCAGTCTCTCCCCTCTCTGGGCCTCAGTTTCCTTGTTTTAGGCCAGTGCATTCCTGACGCCCTTGGAGGTGGATCAGTTTCTCCCTCTAGTGACAGCATCATGGCGGGCTCAGGCCCAGGACGCAGCTGCTTTGCAGGCATGTGTTGCCTGCTGCCTGGGCTCCCCATCCGCTTTGCTCTGCCCTTCTTCCTCACACCCATGTTCCCTCGGTACCACCCTCACAACATGCTGGGGTGTAGGGCTGGTTGATGACAAGCATGTCCATAAGCCTAGGGGATTCCTTGGGTGTCCTAAAATGTGACCTAAGATAATTATCGGGGAACATGCCCCGATATTCACGTAAGTTCTTTTCATTTTCCTTAAGTGTCGGCTAGCTTGAGAAATAAAGGGACAGAGTACAAAAGAGAGAAATTTTAAAGCTGGGCATCTAGGGGAGACATCACATGTCGGTAGGTTCCGTGATGCCCCACAAGCCGCAAAAACCAGCAAGTTTTTATTAGGGAGTTTCAAAAGGGGAGGGAGTGTGCGAATAGGTGTGGGTCACAGACATCAAGTACTTTACAAGGTAATAGAATATCATGAGGCAAGTGGAGGCAGGGCAAGATCACAGGACCACAGGACCGAGGCGAAATTAAAATTGCTAATGAAGTTTCGGGCACCATTGTTATTGATAACATCTTATCAGGAGACAGGGTTTTGAGATCAACTGGTCTGACCAAAATTTATTAGGCAGAAATTTCCTCTTCCTAATAAGCCTGGGAGCGCTATGGGAAACTGGAGTCTATCTCACCTCTGCAATCTCGACCATAAGAGACAGGTATGCCCCAGGGGGGCCAGTTCAGAGACCTATCCCTAGGTGTGCATTCTCTTTCTCAGGGACGTTCCATGCTGAGAAAAAGAATTCAGCGATATTTCTCCCATTTGCTTTTGAAAGAAGAGAAATATGGCTCTGTTCTACCCGGCTCACCGGTGGTCAGAGTTTAAGGTTATCTCTCTTGTTCCTTGAACAATTGCTGTTATCCTGTTCTTTTTTTCAAGGTGCCCACATTTCATATTGCTCAAACACACATGCTGTACAATTTGTGCAGTTAATGCAATTATTACAGGGTCCTGAGGTGACATACATCCTTCTCGGCTGACAGGATTAAGAGATTAAAGTAAAGACAGGCATAGGAAATCACAAGGGTATTGATTGGGGAAGTGATAAGTGTCCATGAAATCTTCACAATTTATGTTTAGAGATTGCAGTAAAGACAAGCATAAGAAATTACAAAAGTATTAATTTGGGGAACTAATAAATGTCCATGAAATCTTCACAATCCACGTTCTTCTGCCATGGCTTCAGCTGGTCTCTCCGTTTGGGGTCCCTGACTTCCCATAACAGATAATGGCATCTCATTGTGGTTTAAGTTGCACTTCCCTGTTCACTGATTGGATCAGGCCAATTTTATTACTTCTGTGAAGCACAGTTCTGCTATAACATGTCTTTTGAAAATGTAAATTTGTTCCAGACTGATTGATATATGAGGGAACAGTTTGAACACGATGAGAATTTTGTATTTGCCTACGTACAGTTTTCTCCTCAAAAAACACTAGTGTACACAGAGCCTTGCACCCGGCCTACCTGAGCTATGTGAGGATACACAGGATACACGCACCTACAGCTTCCCATTCCATTTCAGAACACCCACCTTCTACCACCTCAGGTAGCTGATGAGTTGCCAGCCGTGACACCACACCCACTGGCAAACCTCAGGGCTTCTTAAGATAAAGTGTCATGTGTATTGTAGCACTTATGTGTCTTTTTTTTTTTTTTTTTTGAGATGTAGTCTTGCTCTCTCGCCCAGGCTGGAGTGCAGTGGCGCGATCTTGGCTTACTGCAAGCTCCGCCTCCTGGGTTCACGCCATTCCCCTGCCTCAGCCTCCCGAGTAGCTCCGACTACAGGCACCCACCACCATGCCCGGCTAATTTTTTTGTATTTTTAGTAGCGACGGGGTTTCATGGTGTTAGCTGGGATGGTCTTGATCTCCTGACCTCGTGATCCGCCTGTCTCAGCCTCCCAAGGTGCTGGAATTACAGACTTATGTGTCTTTAAGCCATTGAACGTGTATAAAACTGTGCTACCGGCTGGGCACGGTGGCTCATGCCTGTAATCCCAGCACTTTGGGAGGACGAGGCAGGCGGATCATGAGGTCAGGAGATCGAGACCATCCTGGCTAACACGGTGAAACCCCATCTCTACTAAAAATACAAAAAAATTAGCCGGGCGTGGTGGCGGGTGCCTGTAGTCCCAGCTACTCAGGAGGCTGAGGCAGGAGAATGATGTGAACCCGGAAGGCGGAGCTTGTGGTGAGCTGAGATTGCGCCACTGCACTCCAGCCTGGGCGACAGAGCAAGACTCCGTCTCAAATAAAATAAAATAAAATAAAAAACTGTGCTGCCCTTTTATCATTAATTTTAAAAAATGAACTACTTTAGAAAATTTTTAGATTTATAGAAAAATTTGAAAAATAGTACAGAGTTGCTGTATACCCCACACCCAGCTGCCTCCTTATTATAACATTGTACATTAGTGTGGTATATTTGTTACAATGGATGAACCAATATCATGGCATTATTATGAATACTTTATTCAGATTGCCTTAGTTTTTACCTGATGTCCTTTTTCTGTCCCAAGTATTGTCTAGGATATCACATTACATTTAGTTGTTGTGTCTCCTTAGGCTCCAGTTGACTGTGACAGTTTCTCAGACCTTCCCTGTTCTTGATGACCTTGACAGTTTTCAAGAAGATTGATCAGGTGTTTAGTAGAATGTTTTTCACTTGGAATTTGTCTGATGTTTTTTCTCGTGGTTAGATTGGGATTATGGGTTTGGGGGAGGAAGATCACAGAAGTAAATGCCCTTCTCATCACATATCAAGAGTGTGTATTGTCAGCATGACCTGTCACTGCTGCTGTTGACCTTGATCACCTGACCGCCACTCTAAAGTTATTCTTTCTCTTCCTGTCCATACTGTATTCTCGGGAAGGAAATTACTGTGCATAGCCCATACTTGAGTAGGGAGTTTGCTCCACCTCTTTGAGGGCAGGGTGCTATCTACATAAATTATTTGCGATTTTTCTGCATGGCAGACTTTTCCCTCCCTCCCACTCTTGTTTATTATATCAATGTAGACTCATGAAAGTTCATTTTATTTATTTTATTTGGGACGGGGTCTCACTGTCGCCCAGGCTGGAGTGTAGTGGTATGATCGTGACTCACTGCAACTTTGACCTCCTGGGCTCAAGTGATCTTTCCACCTCAGTCTCCCCAGTAGCATGTGCCACCACCCCTAGCTAATTTTTTGATTTTTTTAGTAGGTACATGGTCTCATTATGTTGCCCAGGCTCGTCTTTAATTCCTTGGCTTACGTACTTCTCCTATCTTGGCCTTCTAAAGTGCTGGGATTCCAGGCATGAGCCACTGTGCCCAGCCCATGAAAGTTTATTTTATACTTTGGGTTATAATCCAACATTACCTCATTTTGTTGCTCAAATTGCTCCAGCTTTGGCTCTTGAGAGCTCTTTCAGATGGCTCTTATACCCCCTTTAACATACCCCATCGTGGTGCCTCTTTTTTTTTTTTAAAGTGCTTCCTTCCTTTCTGGCACTACAAGATGTTGCAGGCTTATCTGTTTCCTCCCTCAGTCCTAGAATCAGCTATTTACCCCAAGAAGCCCTGGTTTCTTTAGTTGAGAAAGATGTTAGAAACCAAGATCTGGTTGCTATGTGTGCTCATTGCTATTAGGGTGTCTTTGATTTAAGGCCTGTCAGCAACAGAACAAGGAGATTGTTTTGAACATGCAGTTAGTTAGTGGCTGGGCGCAGTGGCTCATGCCTGTAATCCCAGCACTTTGGGAGGCCGAGGCGGGTGGATCACGTGAGGTTAGGAGTTCGAGACCAGCCTGGCCAACATGGGGAAACCTCGTCTCTACTAAAAATACAAAAATTAGCTGTTCGTGGTGGTGGGCGCCTGTAATCCCAGCTACCCAGGAGGCTGAGGCAGGAGAATCACTTGAACCCAGGAGGCGGAGGTTGCAGTGTGCCAAGATCGCATCATTACACTCCAGCCTGGGCGACAGGAGCAAAACTCCATCTCAAAAAAAAAAAAAAAAAAATGCAGTTAGTGTATACTAACCCATGTATATACACATGTCAATAAATATACCTGTATGTATATTTAGTTAACCATGAGTTCATACTGATGTAAGAACTGTAATCCATTACCACGTAGATCGTTCTTACCACCTTCCCTTGCTTATCTGTAACCTCCCACTCCAACAGTGAGACACCTGGCTCCCACCATCCACCATCCAGTAACTTAATTGTTTCATTCCAGTTCACAGGTACAGCAGTAACAGAATTGTTAACCTGGGTCCCCATGGGAAACAATTTTATCAACTAGAGTTACAGTGCTTTTGTGTAATTCTTTTGCCTTTAGTCTTATAGACTCTACTTATTTCCAAAGTTACTTAAGTTAGGGCTGGGCTTAGTGGCTCACACCTGTAATCCTAGCACTTTGGGAGGCCAAGGAGGATGGATCACCTGAGGTCAGGAGCCAGCCTGGCCAACATGACGAAAACCCATCTCTACTAAAAATGCAAAAATTAGCCGGGCGTGGTCCCGGGTGTCTGCAGTCCCAGCTACTTGGAAGGCTGAGGCAGGAGAATCACTTGAACCCAGGAAGCCGAGGTTGCAGTGAGCCGAGATTGTACCACTGCATTCCAACCTGGGGGACAGAGTGAGACTCTGTCTCAAAACAACAACAACAACAACAACAACAACAACAACAACAACAACAACAACAACCCAACCACCCTGGCCAACATGGTGAAACCTCATCTCTACTAAAAATACAAAAATTAGCCAGGCTTGGTGGTGTGTGCCTGTAGTCCCACCTACTTGGGAGGCTGAGGCAGGAGAATTGCTTGAACCCAAGAGGCAGAGGTTGCAGTGAGCTGAGATCTCGCCACTGCACTCCAGCCTGGGCAACAGAGCGACTCTATCTCAAAAAAAACAAATAAAAAGAAAAAGTTACTTAAGTTAGTACTTTATTCCCCCATCCCCTTCAGTGAGGTTGTTTGATACATTTGTAATACAATTAGATTATTTTGTCACATTCTACATTCCAGCCCAGGATCCCTTGATCTCCCAAATGAATTTTTAAAACAATTCACATACTAATATTAAGGTTCACTTTTTGTTTTTATAAATGCAGTGGCATTTATCTACCATTACAGGATCATACAGAATAGTTTCACTGCCTTAAAAAAAAAACCCTATGCTTCACCTGTTTAAATCCACCCCCGTCAACCTCTGGCAACCACTGATCTTTTTACCATCATTACAGTTTTGCCTTTTCCAGAATGTCACATAATTGAAATCATACAGTATGTAACCCTTTTCAGACTGGCTTCTTTCACTTAGCAATATGCACTTAAGATTTATCCATGTTTTTTCATGGCTTGATTGCTCTTTTTTTTTTTCTTAAATCACAATAATATTATATGGGTGAACCACAATTTATCTGTTCACCTATTGAAAGACATCTTAGTTGCTTCTACTTTTTGGCAAATATGAATAAAGCTGCTTTAAACATTCACGTACAAGTTCTAGTGCAGACCTAAGTTTTCAAACCATTTGGGTAAATACCTGAAGAGTCTGATCGCTGGATTGTATGATAAGACTGTATTTAGCTTTGTGAGAAACTGCCAGACTCTTCCAAATGTGAATACCATTTTGTATTTCCGCCAGCATTGAACAAGAGTTCCCTCTCCTCAGGCTCCACCCTCATAGTTCATCCTGTGGTGGGAAGAACTCTGGGGATTGCGAGGAGATGGCGTAAGATTCTCCTGCCACTTGCTGACTGTGAACCTTACTGGTGTCTCTTTCTAAAACAGTGCTAATAAGGTGAAGAAGTGTGATGAGGGTTTGAGATGAAGTCAGGAGAAAACCCGGGCTGCAGCCATGCTCTCCTGTGGCTTTCAGCCCCGCCTGGCCCAGGCTGCTGTGCCCACTGTGCCATCCTCCCCTCATTTGGAACAGATGCAGTCTGGACAGCTGCATGGCAGGGCCCCCAAGCTGTCCCCTCTTGCCCTGACTACAAGCTGTTGAATGGAGATTTGTGTCAGGGCAGCCAGCTGCCATGGAAGATGAGGGCTGGTCCCCAGGCCCCAGGACTGGCTTCTGTGTCTTGGGCGGGGTAGCTAGGGTCTGTGGGGACCTTTGCCAGCCCTGGGTGCAGCTGGCCAGAAGCCTGTCTGCTGACACTGGGGCAATTAGGGTGTAATCTTCTCTAAATGGCACCCAATTCTGGCTAAATCCCTCCTGCCCAGGGATGAATTCCCAGTTTTCTAAAAGCAGCTTAGCATTTGGACGTTGCCCAGGGCAGCTGGGGTTCACGGTTGGTGATGGGATGGCTGCTTCCGATTGATGTGGGCCTCACAGAGGAGGGGCCATGGGTGGGCAGAGGCTGGTGACAAGCACCACAGCCCTACAGTGTTCCCTGTGTGGGTGCCTCTCAGCCCTGAGTCCTAGCGATCCCCGCATCCACAAGTGTAAGTCCTCCTTGGGGAAATGCAGTTCCAAAGCCACCCAGTAGGAAGGGTGGGCCAGCGCCCCTCAGCCTCCTGTGGTGTGAGGGACAGATGGGCCTGCAGAGGGGCTTGGGCCTGGGCTGGTCCTGCAGCATACAGCTTGATAGATATAGGCTGGCAGAGGTGGGCGGGCGCTGCCTCCTGGCCTGGACCCCAGTTCCCAGGGGGCCCCACCCTCTCTTCCTGGCCTGGACCCCAGTCCTCAAGAGGCCCCACCCTGTCTTGCAGGGACTCCTGCAGCCTTCCCAGGCTCCTGCTTGAGTGCTCCTGGGCCTCCTCCCTCCTCCCTGTCTACCTGCCAGGTGAGGCTGTCTGAGTTCCTCAGGGACCAACTCCACCTCCTGCCCCCTCTCCTGTTACCCCCTTGCCCCTCCCTGTACCATCTCCTCTGGGAACCACCCTGCTGCAAAGAAGAAAAATGGATTTTGGAGTGAGAAGCCTTATGGTCCCACTCAGATGAATCATCTCACCTTGTTGATCCTCAGTTTGTTCACCCATGAAAGGGAGCAATAAAAGTTTTTACTTTGCAGGGCTTGTGTGAAGACACATGATTCACACCCACATCTGTCCGCTCCTGGGGGCCCTGGACCCCACATCCTTTGTTGCCTGTATCTGCTTAGGAAGTACCTTTTGAATAAAGAGAGGAGGGAGTTGGTTTAGTGATGCTGGAGCATCCCCACCCAGCTGGGGATGGATGGGAAGAGCTGGCTGAGGGGATGGTGAGGTAGGGTCTCCCATATAACACCCATGGGATCCCACTGGGTGGGTCATTGTGTCTGTGAGGGGCCCAGGTAGTCAACAGGTCTATTTCTGGCTTCTTAGCTGACTTGGGTTCCAGTAGAAGCATGTGGAACTGACTAGTCTGCTTGTACCCCAGGGTCACTGGGGGACTTTCAAAAATTCTAAAGCTCAGGGGCCACACTCAGACCTATTAAATCAGCCTCAGGAGTGTTTACACTTCCAGAATGATCCCATGGGAAAGATGAGTGTGGGAGCACCATCCTGTCATTGCAGTTTACACCCGGGGGTCTGAATCCTCCCTGCTGTGCACATCGTGCGTGATTCAGCCCTGGAGGGGGGTACAACCCCCCAAGTGGAGAACCTGGGATGCCTCTCTGTACCTCTCTGGAGTGTGCATGAGCTAAGGGGAAGACCCAGGACAGGGGCAAGCCTGGGAGCCATTCCTGCTGCTGAGTCACGGGGGTGTGTCCCCTCCACTGGCTGGAGAGAGAGGGATAAAAGAGGAGATGTCCCCAAAGAACCTGCAATGCCTGCCCACCCTGTACCCCTGGAGTTCCCTGCAGTCCTAGCCTCACTCAGCCATATTCATACATATGGCATACATATTCATACATATGCAGCCATATTCATATTCTGCACTCTCAGCACCCCAGCATCTGGCTATGCCCTTGACCTGCCATGCTGTCTACCCACTTCGGGTGTGGGGCCTGTCACCTCCCAGCTGTGTGCATAGGTTCCCCCTGTCTGTCTTCCATTCATGCCACAGATGCTTCCTGAGCCTTGCCACTTGCTGGGCTTGGGCTCCTCACTCCGTTCCTGCACTCACCAAGGAGGTGCAGATGTGTGGTGGACGTGGGCGTCCATCTGCCCACAAGGACAGGCCTGAACCCTTCCCGTGTGAGAGGCCTTGCCCCACCCACACTGTGTGTATATCTGGATGGTCGGCCCTGCCTTCTGCCTGAGCTATTTCTCAGCATCAGTGAGCTAAAGCAATGGGGGTGCTGGCTGAAGTGAGGGTAATGTTAGGCTGGAGGGAATTCTGCTGTCCTGGGACAGCTGCTGGACTTTTCCATCCTGCCTGGTGAGTCTGGCCCTCCCTACTGACTCCCTGGTGACCCCCCTGTCCTGAGCCATATCCCTGGAGCTGTTGCCTACACTTGTGGCGATGAAAGAGATGCAGGTCAGGACCTCACCCAGGAGCCTGGCGGGGACTTTGGAAGAAAGCATACCAGCATGCAGACCCGCTTCCCAGTGTAGCCAGGGGCCTGGGCAAAGTGCTTCTCCACAGAGCTGCCCAGCCTCTCGCACTAGGCCAAGATGGCAAGGGTCAGCACATAAGAGGGGGTCAGGCCTGTGGCTGCTGTTGTTGATGGGGCAGATGGTGGACAGGTCCATTTACCCTCTTGGACCCCGGTGACATACTGGCTCTGAGATTTGGCCTACTGGGGACCCACCAGGGAAGTCATCCGGAAGGTCTGTGTGGGAGCTTGGTGGGCCACCAGTTTGGTGGCCTTTCCCTAGAAGCTGCTGGGAGACCTCTGCCACCCACCTTCCATATTGGTGTGGTTCACTGTGAGACAGAGCTGAGCCCCGTTTCAGTCCAGGCTGCATTTTTTAGGGCGGCCTTTGACCTCAACAGTCAGACATTTCCGGAGCAGCTCTGGCTGCTGACTAGTTGATTGTTTTGTGCAGCTCTCATTTTTAAATTGAGGTATGATTTGCCTGTAAGACCACACGCAGTTGTGCAGTTGTGTGCTCTCGTGTGGCTGCCCCATGGTGAAGGTTACCCTAAAGTGCTCAGACTCTTCCTGTCCACTCAGCAGCGTACTGCCTGCCTTCTACAGCGATTAGGTTTCTTCATACTTGGTGTGTGGTCTTTTGGGTCTGGCTTCTCTAAGAGCCATCACGACGGTTACTTGTATGAGGAGTGAGTTTTCTTGCTGCTGAGCATCATCCACTGTGTCATCATACTAGAGTTACTGCCGTCCACCTGTTGTTGGGTGCTGGGCATTGTGAATGTACCATACTTGGCGTGGACATGTGGCATGTGCTTCCATGTTTCTTTCTTTTTTTTTTTTTTTGGAGACGGAGTCTCACTCTGTCGCCCAGGCTGGAGTGCAGTGGTGCGATCTTGGCTCACTGCAACCTCTGCTCCCGGGTTCAAGCAATTTTTCTTGCCTCAGCCTCCCAAGTAGTTGAGATTACAGGCCCCTGCCACCATGCCCAGCTAATTTTTTATTGTTTAGTAGAGACAGGATTTCGCCATGTTGGCCAGGCTGGTCTTGAACTCCTGACCTCAGGTGATCTGCCTGCCTCAGCCTCCCAAAGTGCTGGGATTACAGGCATGAGCCACCGTGCCCGGCCAATGCTTCCATCTTTCTTGGGTGGTGCCTGCAGCAAGCCCCTCTCCCCACTGTATTCACATATCAACATGTCCGAGCAGGAGGGCCAGTCCTTTCACTCACGCTTTGCCACCTCAGGTAACCTTCTAGGGAGGGAGGGACCATGTGTCAGGACGGAAATGATCTCCATAAATTGTGGGAAGTGGGGCCCAGGGACCACCATGACTGGCTTTAGCCAGATCTCAGTTGTTAGGCACTCCCCACATTGAGTCCAAGCTTTCTAGGTTCCAGGCCAAGACCAGGAAGGGCCGAATCCCAGATGTTCATGCACCTGGGAATGGGAGTTTGCAGTTCTCCAGGTGATTTTGAGGAGCAGGTGTGGTTGGGGCACTGGTCAGACAATTGAGCACTGTGGGCCAGGGTCTAGGCCCAGGCCCAGCCAATTCTGGATCATCAGCCTCTCTTTCTTGCTTTCTCTTCAGACCCTCTTGGGGAAACGTTTATGGAGATGTGTGTTCTCGGAGTTCAGTTTCTCACCTGTGAGAGGAGCTAATACCTCCTGTGAGAGAAGCTAATGAGCTTACATTGGTGCAAACTGTGAAGGGCAGCGATGCCTTGGGGTAATTGCCCTCCCTCCCCTGGGCACCCAGAGTCTTCTTGCTTATCTGTTAACAGCTGTGTTGTCCTCTGTCTTCCTCCGTCTGGGCCCACATCAAAGCTGGAGGGGTGCTGACGGCAGCCCAAGGCTGGGAAAACCTGGGGGTGGAGAGGGATCATCTGGACAGAGCAGGCCCAGTGAAGATGCCTCAGGACAGGGGACCCCCCTCCCCTGTCCCCACCCTTAGTTAGGTGGATCCCCTTCTCCCCTCACCGCACTGCCTCTACACCGTTCTTGGATCTGGGTCATTACTGGGCTGAACAGTAGGCAGAGGTTCCAGCTCATCTCACATCCATCTCCCAACTATACCTCCCTCCTGGCCCTGGAAACCTCCCATCCCCCATCCCAGTGTGCCCTGCGACTCTGTTTCTGCTGGTGTTTGTAGCTACTGTAAGTTGTTTTCCTGAATTGCTAGCAAGGCTGTACATCTGTTTGTGGGGTGATCTGAAGCATCTGGCCCTGTGTAAATCTGAAGTCCATTTCTTGCCACCATTTCCTGACCTGACCCTGTGTTCTTATATCAGGTTTTTGCTGAAGTTCATTTATGAAAATTTGATCTTTCATCTTGTTTCTGATATTATCCATTTTATGAATAACAAGCAGTTTAACTCCCTGTGATATGTTTGGTTTGGGGTTTTATTAATCTTTTAAACTAGAATTACATATAGTAAAATGTATAGATTTTAAGCGCATGTGTGTATGTTGGCAAATATGTCATCCCTTGGGTACATTTGCTATTCTGCAGCTTTTCCTTTTTTTTCTTTTTTTTTTCTGAGACGGAGTCTCGCTCTGTCATCCAGGCTGGAGTGCAGTGACACAATCTTGACTCACTGCTACCTCCACCTCCTGGGTTCAAGTGATTCTCCTGCCTCAGCCTCCTGAGTAGCTGGGTCTACAGGTGCGTGCCACCACACCTGGCTAATTTTTTGTATTTTTAGTAGAGGAGGGGTTTCACCATGTTAGCCAGGATGGTCTTCATCTCTTGACCTCATGATCTGCCCGCCTCGGCCTCCCAAAGTGCTGGGATTACAGGCTTGATCCACCACGCCTGGCCCAATAGTTTTCATATTACACTAGTTGTTAATAAAAATAAGCTTTTACTGGAGTGTAAGGTAAATATGGAAACTATAAAAATCATAATTGTATAGTTTGACAAATTATCAAAGTAAGTGCACCCATGTAACTACCAACAGATCAAGAAGTTGCATGTAGTCAGCTTCCCAGAGCTGCTCTCTGAGCCCTGTCAAGGTGTGATCATTCTGGCTTTTGACACCAAAGATTATATCTTGCCTAGTTTTGACTTCTTATAGATGGAGTTGCACCGTACTTTTTTTGTGTATTCACTCAGCATCGTGAGACTCATCCTCATTGCTGCTTGTATTTGTAGGTTATTGGCACTCGTTGCCACATGGGATTCATTTGTGTGGATATACCACGCCTTCCTCACCCACTGTCAGGTAGACCGACCCTAGGGTTGTTTTCAGCTTGGAGCTGTTAGAACGCTCATGGGGTGGCTGATGCCTGTGTCTGTTGGATGGACTGGCTAGGGTGACATAGGGCAGGCTTTCTTCTAGAGGAGCACAGCAGTGTGTGGCAAGCTCCTGTCCTCTCCATCCTCACCACGGGCACTTGATGTGTTACTGATTTATGTACTAGCCATTCTGATCAGTGTGTCACAGTAGCTCTTTCTGGTGTAAGTTGCATTCCCCATGGACCTTTTCCTGTGTTTACTGGCCACTTGGAGAGCCTCTTTTATAAAGAGCCTTTTCAAGACCTTCTTCCAATGTTCTTCTTGGGTGTCTGTCTTTTTCTCATGTACGTGTAGGAGATCTTTATATATTCAGGATATGGAGCCCTTTGCCATCAGGCAGTAGTTCTGACCCAGCGATGCAGCAGAAGGACCCAGCATGGAGCAGGCAGAGATGGCTCTCTTCCATCTGTGCTTCTGCCCTGTCACAATTTTGGCCTTTTGGAGCCTTAGTTTCTTCCTCCATAAAATGGGAACACGGGTTCTCCTGAGAACTTTGAGATAGGCGTTAAGTGAAATAATATACTTAAGGAGGCTTATAGAGTGGTGGCTATTATTGTTACTAATACTTTTTTAAATAAAATGGAAAGAGGCTGAACACGGTATCTTGTGCGTATAATCCCAGCACTTTTGGAGGCCAAAGTGGGGTCTCACTTGAGCCCAGGAGTTCAAGACTAGCATGGGCAACATAGTGAGACCCCATCTCTAAAAAAAAAAAAAAAAAAAAAAAAGCTGGCATGGTGGCACATGCCTGTAGTCCCAGCCACTCAGGAGGCTGAGGCAGGAGGATTGCTTGGGCCCAGGAGGTCAAGGCTGAAGGGAGCTGTGATCTCACCACTACACTCCAGTCTGGGTGACAGAGTGAGACCCTGTCTTCCAAAAAAAGAAAGAAAATGGGAAGAGATCTCATATCCACTAGGATGGCTGTAACCAAAAAATAGACAATAAGAAGTCCTGGAGAGGAGTGGGAAAATTGGAATCCTCCTATGTTGCAAGTGGGAACATATAAAATGGGATAGCCCTTGTGGAAAATTTGGCAGTTCCTCAAAAAAAGTTAAAGATACCACATGACCTAGCAGTTCCACTTATAATAGCCTAAAAGTGGAAACAACCCAAGTGTCTGTCAAATGATGAATGGATAAACAAATGTGATCTGTTCATACAATGGAATATTATTTGACCATGAAAGGGAAGGGAATTCTTATACATACTACAACATGGGCGAACCTTGAAAACATTATGCTCAGTGAAGAGGCCAGTCACAAAAGACTGAAATGTCCAGAATAGACATATTCATAGAGATGGAAAATAGATTGGTTTTCAGGATGGCAGTGGGGAGAGCTGAAGAGTGACTGCTAATGGGGACAGAGTTTCTTTGGGGGGGTGATAGAAATGTGGAATTAGGCCGGGCACAGTGGCTCACGCCTGTAATCCCAGCACTTTGGGAGGTCGAGGTGGGCGGATCACGAGGTCAGGAGATCGGACCATCCTGGCCAACATGGTGAAACCCCATCTCTACTAAACATACAAAAAATTAGCCAGGCGTGGTGGCAGGTGCCTGTAGTCCCAGCTACTCGGGAGGCCGAGGCAGGAGAATATCGTGAACCTGGGAGGCGGAGCTTGCAGTGAGCCGAGATCGCGCCACTGCACTCCAGGCTGGGCAACAGAGTGAGACTCCATCTCAAAAAAAAAGAAAAAAAAGAAAAAGAAATGTGGAATTAATGGTGATGTTCACCCAACTCTGTGAATGTACTAAAAACCACTGAATGGTACACTTTAAAAGGGTGAATATTATGATGTGGATTATGTCTTTTTAACATTTTTTGGTGGAGGTAAGCAGGAGAGTCTTTTTGCTTGCTAAATCTTTGAGATAAGTTTCACTATTATTCTGAAGTAATCCCCAGAAGATTTGAGGCAGCTTCCTTCCAGGTCTGTAGCTATGGTACCCATATCACATGAATCTACATGACAACTCGAGGAATCTTACCTTCCAGCTTACATTCTGTCTTTCTCATTAGTATTTTTATAATTTTCTTTGGATAAATCTTATGTTTCTAGTTAAGTTAATATCTGGGGGTTAATTTTTTAGGTCAAGATTATGAATGTAATTGCTCTTTTTTGTGTTCATAACTCAACAGTTTAATTTGGGAGGATTTTATGGGTATCTTGGTGTATTTGAAATCTCTGACCTTTTTGAGGACGTTTCTTAGTGCATTTTCTAGACAAAATCATCACCTGCAAAAAATAGGAATTTAGCAGTACGCTTTTTTCTCTTCTGATGTCTTTTAAGTGTGGTGAGAGTGTAGTCCTGCCTTCTCCTTTTAAGGGGAGAGTGGGTAACTCAAATGCATCTTCATTTACCAATGCTTCTCCATTATTTATTAATGCATTCCATTATTTGTTATGTTTGCTTTTGTTTTAAATCTATCCAGGTAAGATTTACTCTATTGATGCTCTTTTTATGACATAAAGAAAAAAAAGAAAATTACCACATCCAGTTTTCAAGTGCTTCAGTTGAGAAGAGTTCAGGCTAAATTATGGTGAAAGCATCTTAGCATAGATGACATTTTAAATTCCTTTAAAAATATTAGTTTGTGGCAGAAATATTGGTAGTTTGCCTCAGGCAATCTATATGGTTTACTTACTTGTTGGCTTATCTTGTTTCATAGCAGATGCTGAATATAGATTTTAAAAATTGAATTGGTTTACCCTGGTTTTATGTTCCTGGGCAAGGTCTTCTGATCACAGTGAATAACTCTTAAGGTAAATGGTTACTTCTGTTTGCTGAGATTTTGTCAGGTTTTTGCATCCGTGTTGGGCGTGGAGTTGGTCCATGAGTCCCTGCCTTTTGGAAGGGAAGATCTGTTGAAACCAGCAAATAAGTTCATGACATACCTGCTGAACATTCCCGTTGAGTTTGTAATGTCTTTTCTTCTCCCTTAGAGAGGACATTACAAACTCAGCAAACTGAACAGGAGTGTTCAACAGATACATCAGGAACTGATAGGGCATGTCTTTCTGTTTTCCTTTCTCATTATTTGTTTGAGTGGATATGGTTGTGGACAGGGACACTTTAGGCCGAGACCTGAGCTCAAGACCTGCTGTGCTACACAGCACCCAGACTCGCTCCTGGGCATGCACTCCCTGGGTCAGTTCTCCTGTGAGGCAGGCCTGCTGGTGCCGATGCCCATCTTGCCAATGGCTGTGGGGTGGAACCAGCAATGCAGTAGCTCAGTCCTCACGTTGCCTGTGGGGACTGGACAGGTTGGTAAGTGTTCAGTTCCCTGGTTTTGGGGTATGTACTTTGCACAGACTTGCCAACCTGAATACAGTCATTAGCGGGTTAAAAAAATACACGAACATGGTTGCTTTGTTTTTTCTTTTGTTTCTGAGTTTTTGTTGTATCACTTCCCCTTTGTGAGACTTCTGCTTGTTACTTTATTCAGTTTTTGCAATCCCCGTCTAGAGAGACTGTTTCTTTTTATCATTATTTATTTTTAGTGCAATCCACCACAACCCCCCCGCTCCCCGCCCCAGCACAGTACTGCTTTGGCCGTGATCCTGAAGTTTTGATATGATTTGTTTCTATTTTTTGTTTATTTGATTTCCCGTTGTTTTGTTCTGTATACCTTCTCTAATACAGATATATTTAAGAGATCATTTTTCAATTTTCACATGTTTGAGTGTATGCTAACATTTTTACAGCATATATTTTTTAGAACAGTTTCAGATTTACAGAAAACTTATGTGAAATACTGTCTTTTACTTTGTTCTGTGGTACACCAACACATAAATGGAATTTCTTCCTTTTTTAGATTGCTCTGATGTCATTCTGCATCCTCTTGTGATATCATTTCCTTATGCCCTGAGTCCTGGTATGGAGACTTCATGTCTCTGCCAGTTCTGATTTGCTGGCTATTGCAGAGCCCCCCATCTCTCTCTCTGCGTGGTTGACACTTTGATGTATTTTGTACTAGGCTGTTTGGGTCACGATAGGTTTGATTAACCTATGAGTGAGTTTAATGTCATAATGCTGTAAATTCTTCATCTCATAATAATATTGTTGAGCTTGTATTTATGTCAGCTTAATAGGCCTGAGAACCCTGGTGACTGTAATAAGGATTGATGCCACTTGGTCTCCTGCGGAGTCCTGGCTATGCAGGGCAGGACCCTGAACAGCACATGCAGAGCTGCCCGGAGTGGAGCAAGGTGTCTGAGGCCTCCAGGTCCTCTCCTGTCCTGCAGACCACCCCAGCTCCTTTTAAGGCCTCGGAAACACCTGATTTCCCTTTGACTCCATCAAGTGTTGAAGCCCTGTGGCTTGTGGCAGTTTTTGGGGGGCAAGTCTGCCATTTGATCAGTGTTTACTGACCGCATGATTGTGAAGGAGGTGGGTGCTGGACTTGAATTGCTGTTTCCTGGCTCTGCAGATTTCTTTGCCTATTACCCCTCTCAAGGAGTAAAATCGTGGTCGGGGGTCGGGTCTTGTTCCAAAGGCTATGCCTCCCTGCCTGCCAAGTGTGAACTTCTGATAGGAATACTGCTTCAAAACAGTAAAGAGTTGACCGAGCCTTCACAGGCTCCTCACTGTGGTTGGGGGGAATAGAGAGCCTGGGATACTGACAATCCGTAATCAAGTGAGTTTTATCATCCTGTGATTCCCCAGGATGGGAGGATTTGTGGTCTCAGCTGACCGTCTGGGCTACAGGCCCTCGGACTTGGGTCTTGGGAGGCCTGATAGTCTGTTGTCCTGGTATCATTGGTACCTACCAGAGACCAGGCATGCAGTAAGCGCTAATAAGTGCTGTTAGTAAACATTGAGGGGATGGTAAAGCCAGTCCCTGGGATTTTTCAACAAGCCTGGGTGGAAAGATGGGTGCTGAGCAGAAGGTATTCACAGCCCGTCGAGCGGATGAGGATCAGACCTTCCCCCTGCTTGGACCAGCCCTGACAAGGAGCCCAGCAGTGTCTCCACCTTAGCAGGTGGTGGGAGGGCCCAACCGAGGCAGCCAGGCTAGGACTAGTGGGATTCCTGGGATGCCCAGGCCCGGCCATTCCCAGGAGGCTGGGCCCACCCTGGGGCAGGCATCATGGCCCTTCAGGGACAAGTGTGGGACCAGCTGGCTATGAGTGGGTGGTGCTGGATCAGCCTAGCAGATGAAGGAATTGAGGCTCCCAGTTTTGTTGTGGAAACTGCATCCTGGAACAAGTCCTGCTTCATTGGAATGCTGAGGCTGGCTCTCCTGGCTTGGCAAGTGTTGTTCCTGTTGTATCAGATGGCCAAACTGGTTTAGGATGAAAGAGAATTCCCTGGGACAGCCCTGCCTGGAGGCCTGGTTCCCCTGCCCTGGTGGTGTAGGCCTTCTCCAGGGAGCCAGAGCCCAGTGGAAGGTCGGCAAGTGGGGTTGGTTCTCAGTCTCCTGTGCAGACCTGTTTCCACTCCCTGTACAGGTTTGTCCGGAGACTGAAGGGGCAACCTCTACTAGCTAGGGCTGATGGCCAGTTCTTATTGTGGAGATATCCACATTCTCTCTTGAGAGTGGGGAGGGAGGGGGGTGACTTTCCTTTGTATCTGAGGAAACTGTAATTAAGTAGTTGCCACAGAGCCAGGCAGCCCCACTGGCTGGCTACAGAGTAAGGACATCTTCCACATGCAGAAGGACAGTGAGGCCACTTTGGAACCAGCACCTAGCCTTGGGGGGACCATCAGGGACCAATCTTGTGGCGGCAGGTGGGAGGGTGCAGGCACTGGCCTGGGGCTGCTCTTCAAGCCCTGCCACTTCTCATAAATGGGCTGATTGTGGATGACCCTGACCTGGTGCCCATGCTGCCTTAGCATCAGGGTGGGCTTACACACGCCCAACCATGGGAACTTGGCCCCGTAGCCCCATTGACAGACAGGCACAGTGAGGGAGGAGCTCACCAAGTCATAGCTGACCAGTGGCAGAGCCAGGACGTGGGCCCAGGCAGCCTGGCTTCAGGTGTGCACATACCCGTTGGCTCTCCTGCTGTGCCACCGGGAAGTGGGCAGGGCAGTGGGTGCCTCTTGCACAGTGGGGCACCTCGGCAAAGCAGGAGGCCTATGTGGCTGAGGAGGGAGGGAAAGAGATTCTTGTCCAGGGGTTCAGAGGCCCTGGTGTGAGGACCTAGTTCTCCTTCTGGCCCCACCTTGTCCTACCTTTTGCTTTGCTGTTCCTTCCACCTGGCGCACTTCCCCATCCTCCCAGGCTCTGATCACCTGCCACTGTTTCCTCCTCTGCACTAGGCACAGGTCAGGGTTTCAGCCCTTCCAGCATATATGTATAGTTTTACTTTCACAGAAAGTAACACTTGAAGAGTTGTTCTAAGGTGGTGGGTGTGCCCAGGTGATAACTGGGAGCTTTGCTGGTACTGGCGTCAGGAAAGAATGAAAACCGCAAAGGTAACTGTAACCTGTTGTTGGTCGTAATCTTTTACTCTTCCTTCATCGTCCAGCTTCTGTTTCTGGATCTCAGCCTCTATTTGGGGTGATGGGGGCCTAAGCATCTGGTATGGGCTCATTCTAAAGCCACCCAGTCTCCCACGCGCTGCCCCCACACTGGGGTTGTCAGGATCTCAGCATGTTAACACTGGTCCATTGACAATAGCCTCAGCCACATCCTGAGTCAGAGATATGCTGACTCTGGAGGAGTTGCCTCCTTCTTGGGCATCTGAAAGGCAGTGGGATCCCTGGAGAGGAGAACAAGGAGTAACTCCCTGAACCTGTATTTTAAAGCTCCTATCGTCAGGGGGTGGGTGGAGTAGGAGGCCACATAGGCTCTGGTAGGTGAATTATGTTAACTGACTAAATCCCCATAGCACTAAGCTCAGATTGGTGACATTATTAACCCAGGTTTCACATGAGGAAATCGAGGCACATTGTGATTGGCGCCCACCACAGTCACATAGCCCTGCCCCTGCAGCTTATTTCAGAGGTGCTAGCAGGGGATGTTAGCTGTGCTTCCCTGAGATGGGGGTGGTGGGCACAGATGGGCCCGTGCTCACAGGTACCCCTGGGACCTGGCCTGCCTTCTCTATCTCCTAGGGGTTTGGGTGGGGTGGGGCACTGGGCTCATCTGTTGGACAGGATCCTTACTGCCCTGTTTTCCATCCTGAGGCCTATTCTGCCAGCCTTCTGTCTCCAGCCCTGCACCATCCCACGCTACAGCCAGACTGTGCACCCTTGGCAAGCATTGAGCTCTGTTGTGCCTCAGTTTCTCTGTGTGTGTGTGTAAAGGGGGAACATGTTCAGGGCTCCGGTCATGGAGCTGCTAAAACAATCTAACACACAGGGTGTGCTCAGTTCGAAGCAGCTGAAGATATTACTGGAAAGTGGTGCTGATCCAGATCCCAAGAGAGGGTTCTTGAATCTCGCGCAAGAAAGAATTCAAGGCGAGTCCATAGAGTAAAGCGAAAGCAAGTTTATTAAGAAAGTAAAGGAATAAAGAATTGCTACTCCATAGGCAGAACAGTGACTTGAGCTGCTGGCTTAAGGATACTTATAGTTATTTCTTGATTATATGCTAAACAAGGGATGGATTATTCACAAGTTTTCTGGGAAAGGGGTGTACAGTTCCCAGAGCTGAGGGTCCCTCCCATTTTTTAGACCATGTAGGTAACTTCCAGACATTACACAGTGGGTACCTCGGGCTGTGGCATCTGTAAACTGGGGCCATCACAGGGCCATGGCATCTGTAAACTGTCATGGTCCTGATGGGAGTGTCTTTTAACATGCTAATGTATTATAATTAGCATATAATGAGCAGTGAGGACAACCGGAGATCACTCTCCTTGCCATCTTGGTTTTGTTGGGTTTTGGTGGGTTTGTAGTAATTACTGCAACCTGTTTTATCAGCAGTTAGTGTTTTATCAGTAATTACTGCAGCCTGTTTTATGTCTTTATGACCTGTATCTTGTGCCAACCTCCTATCACATCCTGTGACTAAGAATGCCTGTCTTCCTGGAATGCAGCCCAGTAGATCTCAGCCTCATTTTACCCAGTCCCTATTCAAGATGGAGTTGTTCTGGTTCACACGCCTCTGACAGAGTCACGTGATCAGTTCCACAGCTAATGGGTGCTGCTGTCCTTTAAGGATGGAGTCTGGATGTGGGCAGTTCACCTGAGCCCTTAGGGTGAATGAAGAGGGGCCACCCAGAGCCTGCACTGCCCTGACAGGGACCGGCAGCCTCTTGTCCCCATGGGACTCTTAGAATGAGACTTAGGGCCTGAGTGAGCAAGGTCCCAGTGACTCCAGACCCAGTGTGCTGTGTGCCCGTGAAGAGCAGGCCATTACTGTTTCTGCCATGCTCCTGGATGAGGACAGGGAGATAACAGAGATGAGGCACTCTCAGAGGTCAGGTGCTGTTTGCTTCACAGGCCCCCAGGCCTGCCCCTCCCTGCCCCGACTTGCCCTCAACTCCCCATTTCGTCCTCTGCTTGACAAAGCCCTGGGGTCTGGTTGCAGCTGCCCTCCCTCCCCAAGCTCTCTCCATTGTCTTCAAACTCCCCACTGCCCTCAGGGTGGCTCCTAATGCTTCACAGAGAGTCCCTGGGACCTCCTGCCCCCATGTCATTGCTCGTGCTATTCCCTCAGATGAGGCCGGCCTTCCCACCCCATGTGGTTTTTGAAATCCCTTCCCTGAGCCCCTGTGATTTCTCCCTCCTGGCCAGAGCTTACCCCGCCCATCCCCACTTTTGATAGACCCAGCGTCTGTCCTGCAGCCTGTCCCGAGGCCATGCCACTGCGCAGGACCTGGCCTCCCTAATGGTGTCTGGTCCTGGCTCCCCTTAGGCACAGATGATTGTGCTATAGTCACATGGGTGTGGACAAACCTGAAGACAGCATTCTTGGCGGTCATGTGTTGGTCAAAAGCAAGGATTCTCCCCAAGGCGCCTGGCTGGTGGTGACCTCACACCCGGGCTCACCCAGTGTGTTAGATCCTGCTGGGCCTAGGCAGCTTCAGAGCAGTGGGTAGAGAGTGAGCCGGGTGCTTGTGTCAAGCACAGTGTTCGCCCATAGCCAGGGCAGCCCCTTGGGGGTTATCACCAAGGTGCTGCTTCCTCCTCAAAGCCCAGATGAGCCTAGTCTTATGGGCCAGGAGGGTAGGAACTTGGGCCTTCCACCTATGTGTCCCTTTTGTTCCCCAGAGCAGCTGGAGAAGTTGTGGGCACGGGTGGGATGGAGGGCACATCTGGGATCCCCTTCCCAGACTGGATCCTGATGGTAGGTTGGGCAGAGAGCCCTCCTGTGGGTGGGCAGGGGATCATACCCTGCAGGGCACCAGCCTAGGAGGCCCACAGTGAGGCAGGGGAAGGAAGCTGCAAGGACAAGCCCACAGCTGGCGACCCCTTAATCAGACGGTGAACTCCAGTGCTCTTCTTAGTGCTTAATTGCACTCCTGGACCAGTGCTTCCTCCTGAGGAGACAAGATGGGGCAAACAGCCTGTGGGAGGGGGAGGAGGGAGTAACTCCAGCTGTCCTGGGTTGGGGGTGGGGGAGGTGGATTTTGTCTTCTCTCTCTTTTTTTTTTTTTTGAGACAGGGTCTAGCTCTATCACCCAGGCTGGAGTACAGTGGTGCGATCATGACTCACTGCAACCTCCGCTTCCCAGGTTCAAAGGATTCTTGTGCATCAGCCTCCCAAGTAGCTTGGGAATTACAGGTGCATGCCACCACACCTGGCTAATTTTTTTTTTTTTTTTTTTTCTTTTTTATTGATCATTCTTGGGTGTTTCTCGCAGAGGGGGATTTGGCAGGGTCACAGGACAATAGTGGAGGGAAGGTCAGCAGATAAACAAGTGAACAAAGTTCTCTGGTTTTCCTAGGCAGAGGACCCTGCGGCCTTCCGCAGTGTTTGTGTCCCTGGGTACTTGAGATTAAGGAGTGGTGATGACTCTTAACGAACATGCTGCCTTCAAGCATCTGTTTAACAAAGCACATCTTGCACCGCCCTTAATCCATTCAACCCTGAGTGGATACAGCACATGTTTCAGAGAGCACAGGGTTGGGGGTAAGGTCACAGATCAACAGGATCCCAAGGCAGAAGAATTTTTCTTAGTACAGAACAAAATGAAAAGTCTCCCATG
This sequence comes from Pan paniscus, assembly GCF_029289425.2. Lineage (NCBI taxonomy): Eukaryota > Metazoa > Chordata > Mammalia > Primates > Hominidae > Pan > Pan paniscus. The sequence goes on from NC_073260.2 coordinate 46,691,550, forward strand.
TCTACCTCTTTCTACACAGACACAGCAACCATCCGATTTCTCAATCTTTTCCCCACCTTTCCCCCCTTTCTATTCCACAAAACCGCCATTGTCTTCATGGCCCGTTCTCAATGAGCTGTTGAGTACACCTCCCAGATGGGGTGGTGGCCGGGCAGAGGAGCTCCTCACTTCCCAGTAGGGGCGGCCGGGCAGAAGCGCTCCTCACCTCCCGGACGGGGCGGCTGGCCGGGCGGGGGGCTGACCCCCCCCACCTCCCTCCCGGACGGGGCGGCTGGCCGGGCGGGGGGCTGACCCCCCACCTCCCTCCCGGACAGGGCGGCTGGCCGGGCAGAGGGGCTCCTCACTTCCCAGTAGGGGCGGCCGGGCAGAGGTGCCCCTCACTTCCCCGACGGGGCGGCTGGCCCGGCGGGGGGCTGACCCCCCCACCTCCCTCCCGGAGGCGGCGGCTGGCCGGGCAGAGGGGCTCCTCACTTCCCTGTAGGGGCGGCCGGGCAGAGGCGCCCCTCACCTCCCGGACAGGGCGGCTGGCCGGGCGGGGGGCTGATCCCCCCACCTCCCTCCCGGACGGGGCGGCTGGCCGGGCGGGGGGCTGACCCCCCCACCTCCCTCCCGGACGGGGCGGCTGGCCGGGCGGGGGGCTGACCCCCCCACCTCCCTCCCGGACGGGGCGGCTGGCCGGGCGGGGGGCTGACCCCCCCACCTCCCTCCCGGACGGGGCGGCTGGCCGGGCGGGGGGCTGACCCCCCCACCTCCCTCCCGGACGGGGCGGCTGGCCGGGCGGGGGGCTGACCCCCCACCTCCCTCCCGGACGGGGCGGCTGGCCGGGCGGGGGGCTGACCCCCCCACCTCCCTCCCGGACGGGGCGGCTGGCCGGGTGGGGGGCTGACCCCCCCACCTCCCTCCCGGACGGGGCGGCTGGCCAGGCAGAGGGGCTCCTCACTTCCCAGAAGGGGCGGCCGGGCAGAGGCGCCCCTCACCTCCCGGATGGGGCGGCTGGCCAGGCGGGGGGCTAACCCCCCCACCTCCCTCCCGGACGGGGCGGCTGGCCGGGCTGGGGGCTGACCCCCCCACCTCCCTCCCAGACAGAGCGGCTGGCCGGGCAGAGGGGCTCCTCACTTCCCAGTAGGGGCGGCCGGGCAGAGGCGCCCCCCCCACCTCCTGGACAGGGCGGCTGGCCGGGCAGGGGGCTGATGATCCCCCCACCTCCCTCCCAGACGGGGCGGCTGGCCGGGCGGGGGGCTGACCCCCCCACCTCCCTCCCGGATGGGGCGGCTGGCCGGGAGGGGGGCTGACCCCCCCACCTCCCTCCCGGACGGGGCGGCTGGCCGGGCAGAGGGGCTCCTCACTTCCCAGTAGGGGCGGCCGGGCAGAGGCACCCCTCGCCTCCCGGACGGGGCGGCTGGCCAGGCGGGGGGCTGACCCCCCCACCTCCCTCCCGGACGAGGCGGCTGGCCGGGCAGAGGGGCTCCTCACTTCCCGGTAGGGGCAGCCGGGCAGAGGTGCCCCTCACCTCCCGGACGGGGCGGCTGGCCAGGCGGGGGGCTGACCCCCCCACCTCCCTCCCAGATGAGGAGGGAGGACGCTCCTCACTTCTCAGACGGGGTGGCTGCCGGGCGGAGGGGCTCCTCACTTCTCAGACGGGGCGGTTGCCAGGCAGAGGGTCTCCTCACTTCTCAGACAGGGCGGCCGGGCAGAGACACTCCTCACATCCCGGACGGGGCGGCAGGGCAGAGGTGCTCCCCACATCTCAGACGATGGGCGGCCGGGCAGAGACGCTCCTCACTTCCCAGATGTGATGGCGGCCGGGAAGAGGCGCTCCTCACTTCCCAGATGTGATGGCGGCCGGGAAGAGGCGCTCCTCACTTCCTAGATGGGATGGCGGCCGGGCAGAGACGCTCCTCACTTTCCAGACTGGGCAGCCAGGCAGAGGGGCTCCTCACATCCCAGACGATGGGCAGTCAGGCGGAGACGCTCCTCACTTCCCAGACGGGGTGGCTGCCAGGCAGAGGCTGCAATCTCGGCACTTAGGGAGGCCAAGGCAGGCGGCTGGGAGGTGGTTGTAGCGAGCCGAGATCACACCACTGCACTCCAGCCTGGGCGCCATTGAGCACTGAGTTAACGAGACTCCGTCTGCAATCCCGGCACCTCGGGAGGCCGAGGCTGGCGGATCACTCGCGGTTAGGAGCTGGAGACCAGCCCAGCTGACACATCGAAACCCCGTCTCCACCAAAAAAATTCGAAAACCAGTCAGGCGTGGCGGCGCACGCCTGCAATCGCAGGCACTCGGCAGGCTGAGGCAGGAGAATCGGGCAGGGAGGTTGCAGTGAGCTGAGATGGCAGCAGTACCGTCCAGCTTCGGCTCGGCATCAGAGGGAGACCGTGGAAAGAGGGGAGAGGGGAGGGGGAGAGGGGAGAGGGGAGACGGGGGAGGGGGGAGGGGAGAGGGGAGAGGGGAGAGGGAGCTCTATCTACCACACAGTCCTTCTCTGAATATGAGTCCCTAATTTTTGTATTTTTAGTAGAGACAGGTTTTCACCATGTTGGCCAGGATGGTCTCGAACTCCTGGCCTCAAGTGATCTGCTTGCCTTGGCCTCCCACATTGCTGGGATTACAGGCATGAGCCACTGTGCCCAGCTGCCAACTATGCTAACTTCTAACAGCATAGATTAACTTCACTTATTCATGGACCTTTATATATAAACAGAATCGCACAACATATACTCTTTTGTGTGTAGCTTTTTTCACTCAACATTGTTAGATTCATCTCTGTTATCTGTATAGCAGTAGTTTATTCATTTTTCATTTCTATATAGTATTATGTAAATAGTTACATAGTCACTGTTTATCTTTCTCCTGATGACAGATACTTGGGAACTCTGGTTTGAGCTTTTTTTTTTTTTAGACGGAGTCTTGCTCTGTTGCCCAGGCTGGAGTGCAGTGGCACGATCTCAGCTCACTGCAAGCTCCGCCTCCCGGGTTCACGCCATTCTCCTGCCTCAGCCTCCCCAGTAGCTGGGACTACGGGCGCCCGCCGCCATGCCTGGCTAATTTTTTGTATTTTTAGTAGAGACGGGGTTTCACTGTGTTAGCCAGGATGGTCTCGATCTCCTGACCTCGTGATCCGCCCGCCTCGGCCTCCCAAAGTGCTGGGATTACAAGCGTGAGCCACCGTACCCAGCCTATCTTCTGAAAGTTTTATAGTTTTAGTTCTTATATTTAGGTATTTGATTCATTTTGAGTTAATTTTTGTGTATAATGTGAGGTAGGGGTTCAGCTTCATTATTTTGCATATATGTATCTACTTGCCCCAGCATCATTTGTTGAAAAACTTTTTTTTTTTTTCCTCTGTCGTCCAGGTTGGAATACAGTGGCGTGATCTCGGTTCACTGCAACCTCTGCCTCCTGGGTTCAAACCATTCTCCTGCCTCAGCCTCCCAAGAAGCTGGGATTACAGGCACCCGCCACCACGCCCAGCTAATTTTTTTTATTTTTAGTAGAGACGAGGTTTCACTATGTTGGCCAGGCTGGTCTCGAACTCCTGACCTCGCAATCTGCCCGCCTCGGCCTTCCAAAGTGCTGGGATTACAAGCATGAGCCACCGTGCCTGGCCAAAAAACTATTCTTTAACATCAAATTATTTTTGTACCCTTGCCAAAAATCAATTGACCATATATATGAGGTTTTATTTCTGGACTCTATTCTATCCCGTTGGTCTCTATATCTGTCTTTACACTAGTACCACATTGTTTTGATCACTGTAGCTTTGTATTAAGTTTTGAAATTGTGAGTTCTCTCACGTTGTTATTCCCTTTCAATATTGTTTTAGCTCTTCTAGGCCCTTGGCAATTCCATATGAATTTGAAAATCAGCTTTTCCATTTCTGCTAAAAAGGCTTTGGAATTTTGGTAGGGATTGCATTGAATTTCAAGTTAATTATCTTTTAAAGAGATTTAAATAAGAAAAATAAGTACTTTATATTTGCCTATTTAATTATCATTTCTTTCACGTAGATATAGATTTCCATATGGTATTATTTTTCTTCTGCCTGAAGGATTTTATTTAGCATATCTTTAAATACCAATGCATATCTGCTGTTGATAAATTCTTTCAGCTTTTGTATCTCTAAAGTATTTCACCTCTATTTGTGAACAGTTTTCAGTGAGTATAGCATTCTAGTTAAGTTTTTTTGTTTTGTTGTTTAAAAGATGTTGTTCCACTATCTCCTGGCTTGTTAGAGAAATCAGCTGTCATTTATCTTTGCTCCTCTTGAGTCATGTATCCTTTTTCTTCTGGCTGATTTAAATATTTTTATTATATAATTGGTTTTAAACAATTTTATATTATGCCTTGGTGTAGTTTGCTTCATATTTCTTGTGCTTGGTGTTGACAAGCTGCTGATATCTGTGGGTTTATAATTTTCATCAAATTTGGAAAATTTTCAGCTATGATTTATTTCTTCAATTATTTTTTCTATTTTCCCCTTTTTCTCCTTTGGGTACTCCAATTACTCCTTACATAAGGCTTCTTGAAATTGTGTCATACTTCATACTTCACCAATGCTCTGTTTGAGTTTTGCTTTTGTCTTTTAGCCTTTTTTTCTCTGTGTTTCATTTTGGATAGTTTGCTGTGGTTTTTCAAGTTGACTGATCTTTTCTTCTGCATTGTTTTATCTGCTGTGAATCCCATCCACTGTACTTTTCGTCTCTAGAAGTTCTATCTGGATCTTTTTCTGTCTTCCTCATTTGTGCGCCTTTGCCTGCTCAGTGGTAAGTGACGGGATGCCGGCCAGTTGACCTCAACTGTTGGGAGATGGATGTTTTTGTATTCCTTCATGTGTTCTTGAGCTTTGTTCTGGGATGTAGTTAAGTGACTTGGAATCAGATTGATCCTTTCAGGTTTTGTCTTTATGCTTTGCTCTGTGGTATCAGAGCAGATTTAATCCAGACTAATTTTTTCAGGCCCTGGGAGTGCTCCCCAGCTGCCTGTGCATCAGGAGGGCTCTCCTCTGCTGTTGGGAGCAGGTACTGTTTTTGGCTGGTATAAATGGTGGGGATTGCTTTCTCTGCCCCTCTCAGTGGTCCTTCAGTGACTTCTTCAGCTCTGTGCTGCCTGGTCCTCAGTGGAGATTCTGGCCCTGTGTGCAGGTCTGCCTAGCTTGGCTGCCCTGCTGCCATCTTCCGCCATCTTCCAGTCCCTCCTTGACAGGGTCTGCCACGCCTTGCCTCAGTCTCCCATTTTTCCATGGCTGGGAAGTTCTTTTGGTGGAGGGGGCTCCTGGAACTCCCCTCCTCCTGTCTCTCACTATCTAGTGCCCATGATGTGAAAACCACTGCTTATTATTTATTTATATTCTATCATTGCCTGGTTTTTTTCTTTTTCTTTTTTTTTTTTTTAAGTTTTCACACAGAAGGTAGTTCTAATTTCTGCAACAATCTCATCTTGGCTGTACGCGGAAGTCTGTATCTCAGTGTGTTTGAAAAGCTGCCTAGGAGTGTTTTGGGCCCCAGGCTGGGAGCTTAAGCAGAGGAAAAGATCCAGGGCTCAGGCCAGGAGGCTAGGACTTGAATGTCGTGTCATGGCATTTAGCTGTCATACCTGGAGGAAGCTTCTGAGGTGATGTCTGCATCCCCAGCTCCAGGCTCGTGGGTGTGTTCTGAGCAGCCATGTGTGCTGGACCCTTCATTTGGGTCCCTCCTGCTTGTCAGGAGGCCCAGATGGTCTGGCGCTGCCCATGCCGCCTGCAGCCGGCGGGCCCTTCACCCAGTGAGGGACTTGGGGCCTGGCTGCCACTTGGGTGGGGAGCCTGCAGCTGGGGCCAATTCCATGTCCGGTTTCCCTTCTTGTGGCCTGGGGTGGCTGGCCAGGGTGGATCAGGTGCTGTGTAGACATTATGATTTGGACCTTCCTTGGGACTAGGATAAGGAAGAACAGAGCAGAAATCACAGAGCTGACCCGATTGCCTTGAAGAAAAGTGGACATCTTCCACGTAGTGGGTGTTGTGTTGATGGGTGGGGGCAGGTGAGCAAGACCCAGCCTCCTCAGGAGTGTGGGTGCCATAGACGTCTGTGCATCCGCAGCAGGAGTGTCCATGTCAATCCTGAGTCCCCACGTGCAGTCCCATTGCCAGCACCAGTCTTCCTGCTGGGCTGTGTTGTCCTGTTAGCCTTGTTTAGGGGTGTCCCCCGCAACACCACGAGACACACACACACAACACATACATCACAGCACATGTCACCACACCTGCCATAGCACATGTGTGCTCTTCCAGGCAGGATCCTGTGATCCTCACAGTGCTGTAAGATCAATCAGTCTGTCTTCCCCTTGAGTCCCCTGTTGGTCCCATGAGACTCTATACTCAGACTAGACCCTGGTTTCTTTTACCAGTCTCCTGTTGGGACGAAATGAGTTACTCTTTGTTTTGATTTCTTGAAATTAGAAACTGTCCTGCTTAGTAACATCCTTATTCATGGTTTTTTACATTTTCCCTATTTTCTTGGACTGAATTCTTAGATTTAATATTAAATAGTAAATGAGTGAAAACTGCTCCTTTTTCTCTTTTAGGAAAACAAAGTCATCCACTTTCAGTCGCCTCTCTCTTGATCTTGTTTTCTGCCATGAGCCAGGATTAATGTAAAAAGATAAGGTCTTCTGCAAGAGCTCTGTGGTGGAGTGGCCAGTGAGACGGGCTGCTGGGGGTGACACACTGCGGCCCGTCTGCCCTCTACCCATGGAAGCCCTGTCCTGCCACGCCAGCTATGTGGGGGTAGTGGGCAGTGGGAGGGAAGGAGAGGGATGGCACCTGCTTGGAGGCTGGGCCACTCGCCTGGGGTGTACACGATGGGAGGCTGGCTGGCCTGGATTTTGGGGCATGGACATGACACAGCTGTCGACTCTCAGGTGCATGGGCAGGTGGGCGTCCTGGGCTAGGTGAGCACCCCTTTCTGGTTGATCTCACCCATAAGGTCTCCTCCCTGAGCCCCAAGGCCCTGCACTTCTTTGCCACATGCAGCCCCCGCACCCCTTGTTCCTCACCCCTCTGGAACATGCTGGTATCTTGGCTTCTGAGCCAGGAACTGGGCAGAGTGGGTGGCACACTGTGCTGGCCTCTGTCTAGTTCTTACCATCACTGCCGTCCTCGGGCCTGGGGCTCTGACTGCTCAGCCCAGGTCTCTCCCAGAAGGAGTGAAGGATGAGCCAGCATCAGGCAGCAGGATGGACAGACTCCCTCTGCCTTTCATATGTGGTGGCCGGCGTGCCATCTGGAGTGGGGAGGAGGTGGGGGCTGTGTGGGAGCTCCCTCCACCGGCCCCCAGCTGCTGTCACACATGCCCACTGTAGCTCCCTGACTCCAGCACTTGTCTTGCCAGTGCAGACACTGTTCCTCAGAGACCAGGCTTTCTCTTATTTTGGTGAAGCAGATGAACCTTGGGTGCAGCTTGTTGCATTTGCATATGTGCACACCACAGTGCACGCCACAGATGCACCTCCCAGGTCAGGGGGCCTCCCTTCAGGCCCACAGTCCCCGTTGTTGCTGTTGTTCTGCAGCATGAATGTCGCCTGTGAGCTGGGTCTCTATCCTTCGGCGTCCCTGGGAGGCCCACCTCACGAGTGTCTTGTCTTCTGATGCAGGCCTTTGGACAAGCACACACAAACCACAAGAAGGTGGCTGCTGACGGAGAGAGCCGGGAGGAGAGCCTGATCCAGGAGTCGGCCTCCAAGGAGCAGTACTACGTGCGGAAGGTGCTAGAGCTGCAGACGGAGCTGAAGCAGTTGCGCAATGTCCTCACCAACACGCAGTCGGAGAATGAGCGCCTGGCCTCTGTGGCCCAGGAGCTGAAGGAGGTGAGGGGGTGAGGAGGGGCCTAGTCTGTGGCTGCAACAGTGCCACCAGTGTCACATAGCAGGTGTGCCTGGTGGGTGGCTGGGCTGGCCTCTGGGGACGCTGCAGCTGGCTGGTCTGTCTTGCTTTCCTGGTCTCATCCTCCACTGCCCACGTGGCAGAAGGGAGAGAGATGGACCCACAAGTTCCGCTGCCTCTGGCTTGCTTCTGTCTCACTCATGAAGCGAGTCCCATGAGCAAGTCCAGAGCAGAGGAGTGGTCAGTCAGGGAGGGGTGCAGTTAGCCCCTTGTGGAGGCTAAGGGCTGATGCCCGTGGGGCACTCCTCATCATTGGACTCCCCCCTGCCCTGGGAATGTTTTGTGTCACTCAGGGCCTGCACTGTGCCCAGCTGTAATAAGAACACAAACCCCAAATATTCCATGGAGACTCGAGGTCGGGTGTGCGTGTCTGAGAATTAGGGGTGGAGACCACCGCCAGTAGCCCCAGCTGCCACACCCCTGCCTTGTTCACAGCAGAGTGCCCGCAGGGAGGGTCTGGGTGGGTGGTCCCTGGCACCAGAACCTGTTGGAGTCCTGGGTACCCATGGATAGCCATTGGTACATGGCACAGGCTCTACATCTGGAAATGGGACTGTGGTGTCCGTCCATGAATCCGTCCAAGTCCGTCCATGACTTGTGAACATGAAGTCAGAGGAACCAGCTTGGCTCTTGGGCCCTGATAGGGGCAAAGGCCACAGGACCAGCTGCTCATGGCCCTGACACTAAGGCCCTGGAGTTGTGGAGGACTGGGGAGCCCAGGGGAACGATGTGGCCAAAGCAGGATTTGGGAAGGTTGCTGTGGTGCCTGGAACCTGTGTAGTTTGAGCCCAGCAGGAGGAGGAGAGCCAGGAGTCTCCATCCACTGGGGCAGGTGGGAGGAGAGTCTCGCTGGCTTGAACAGGAGGCTCAGGGAAGGTTGAGTGAGCACCTGAGTGTCTTTTCTCACTGACTGGCACATATTTTAATTGAGCCCTGCCAGGCCTCGGTGTCTGTGGAACCTGAGGAAACAGCGTGAGCAAAGCCTCATTCTCCTAGAAGGCATGTGGCAGATATCAGGGGAGAGCAGTACCCCGTGCCTGTCCCTGGGGCAGGGGCATGTTCACTGTGGTGCTGAGCCAAGGGCAGGAGGAGTGTCAGGAGAATCCTGCAGGCCTGGGTGGGGCCCTGAAGGAGGCAGGGTCCAGCTTGGGTTTGGTGGCTACACGGGGAGTGGGCTGTGGGGACAAAAGTGGGGCTGAGACGACTGTCTTGGGGGCAAGAGGGGCCAGTGCCTTCTGAGGAAGGATGAGGCCCCATCACCAAGATGGAGGTGGGATGGTCCCTGAGGACTGCAAGTGGAGCTGGAAGTTGGCACGTGAGCTGCAGTCCTCCTGGCCATGGCCTTTGAGGGTCAGCCCCAGGTTCTCATTGGGAATGGCTGGAGGAGTGGAGCATGGGTCGGTTGAGAATGGGCTGATACTGGCTTTGCCTTTCACTGAGCCTTGGGGCCTGGGCAAGGCCTTATCTTTAGTCCTGGCCTCAGTTTCCCCATCTGTAAACCGGCAGTCTCTGAAGCCCGTTGTAGAGGATGCCCCACAGGTCTTTCACCCCACATTGTGGGAGCACTTGTGGACCCTTGTTCCTGCCACAGGAGCCCCACCCTCTGCAGCAGATAATCTTACGGGAGGTCAGCAGGGCATAGGCCCTGAGGGTATGCAGTGATTAGGGCTGCTGCTGTTGGCTTAACATTCCAGTACTGAAGGATGCTGCCCTCGGGGCCAGCAGTGGTGGGAGTGAGGGGTCAGAGATCGCTGAGGCCCTAGGGGCCCAGGGAGGAGCTTGGCTTAGACTCAGGGTGGGGAGTCTCAGATCCTGAAGCGGCAGTACATGATCTCATTTCCTCTCACAAGGAGCCCTCTGGTCGGTGGGAGGAGGGGCTGTGTGTATGGAGAGATGTATCCTTGGCTGCCCCAGCTGCCATCTGTCTGGCCCGTCTATTCCTGAAAAGCGTGTGCAGGTGCTGTCTCCCCAGCCCAGCACATTCTGCCCCTTCTCTCTTCCAAGAGGCCTATCTCTGGTGGCAGAGGCCAAAGAGGGCTGGGTGACCCTGCTGGCTTCAGGTAAGACTGGAAATGAGCACAGCAAGTTAAAGATGCTGCAGGTCTTGTGGGGAAGAGAGGATTTCTGTGGTTCCTGTTTGTGCTTCAGGAGGAAATCCTGAGACTCCCTGCACACCCCTCAGCCTTCCCTGTCTCTCCTGAGGGTCCCCACCTTGGTCCCTGGGTCTGCTGTGTCCCCCATGACTGTGTCCCTGCCCTGGGTTGCTGCAGAGCTGTGGGAACCATCCCAGGTCTTCGCCTTGGGTACCTGGTTCGGGTGGAGCATCTCTAGGACTGACCTTGTCTCACCACCACCAGTCCCAGTCATGCATAGCTTTTGTCTTCTGCTGCCTGCTGTTCTGCTGGTCTGAGCCACTGTGCCAAGCTCCTCTGTGCCCACCCCCAGCATGGCTCTCCCCAGTCACTGCCCAAGGCTCACACCCCATGGGTCAGAAAGGGTACATTTGACGATAAAACAGCCTTCATTGTATCCTTTGACCCACCACCCTGCTACCCACAACAGCCCCTTCCCTTTTTTCCTCCCTTGTGTCAACTGCTTGTCTGTCCCCCTCCACACCCCAACACACCATGAGGACCTGTGAAGCTTTACAGTAACAAACATACTTGGCATGTGTTGGACAGTTCTGATTGCCTCAGACCTGGTCCTTCTGGTGACCCTACTGGTATCTCGTCAGATGTGAAGAAACAGAGGTTTGCAAGGTTCCATCATGTGCCTAAGGTGTCCTGGCTGGTAGGGGGTGAGGTGCTTCTCAGATCCTGACTCTAACCGCTGTGTATGTGTGGGCCCTACATGTGGACAGCCCCTCCAGCTTCTCTCCTGCTAGTGAGAGCATCTTTCCTGCCTGGGCCCCTGGGAGGTGGGTAAGCTTCTGAGGACTGGCCTGGATTGGGCCTTGGTGGGGATGTGGCTCCATTTCCCAGATGGGGAATCAGAGGCCCAGAGAGCCACAGGAGGCCTGGGGTCAGAGCTGGGTCTCATACACACACCAAGATCTTTCTTCATATTTGCCCCAAGAAGGAGTAGGGTGAAGGGGCTGGCCTAGGCCATCAAGGCAGAGATGAGAGTTTCCTGGTGTTGAGGTTGTCTGGTGGGGACAGGAGAGAGGGCAGCCGACCCCCTGCACAGTGGCTCCTTGAAACAGGCAGTTGTCACACCCTGCTTGCTGATGAGCAGTCTGAGGTGTGGGGATCCCACAAAGGGGAGTTGAGATGGGACCCTGGTGGTCAGCTACAGGCCTGTGCTCCCACCTCCTTCATTTGGGCTGCCCAGTCACACGCAGCAGAGCTTGTCCCCTGTACTTCTTTGGGCTGACATCAGACAGGCTCACTGGGAGAAGGTGCTTACTTGAGGGAAAACTAAACCCCATGGCGACCAGTCAGCCTGTTTGAGCCCTTGGCAATTGGGCGTGTGCTGGATGGAGGTGCTAGGTGGCAGGCCACATGAGCCTGGCTGCCTACGCCCAGTAGTGTGGGCATGGAAGCACAGTGTTTGCGTCCTACTACAGCATCAGCAGAGATGGTGCCATCATCACCCATGACATGGTATGGCCAGGCCAGCATTTGACCTGGGTGTGCCTCTGTGTTCTGGGTTTGGCAGTGGTGCAAGGACAGAACTCCTAGTACACCTTGCCTGGGCCAGGTGATGAAGGACCCTGAGGACTCACATGAGCACTGCCAAGGGAACAGCAGTCTCGTGTGTGCCTCTGGGGGACCCTAATGCTATGAGGCATCCGGCCAGGCTCTCTGCTTCAGTCTTTAGTTGGGCATGTCACTATCTCCCTGCCCAGGCACATGGAAGCTTCTGGGCTCTCACTTCCCACTGCCTGGAGCACCTTCTAGGTTTGTTGATCTTGACTGGCAGGCCTGGGAGAGTTGGTGGGACTCAGACCTTCCCCTCAGCTTCCACTCCGCCTGAGGAGCCAGCTGGGTGGCCGCGTTGAATCAAGTGGCACATGTTTGCACACCTGCTGCAGACCACTTGCTTGCCAGTTAGCAAGGAAAAAGCAGGAACTGGGCAAACCTTCCTGGGAGAGAGGTACCCAAGTCTCCAGCTGGGGTGTGGAGAGCCTGGGTGTGACTTGGCTTGTGCAGCTCCCCTAAGCACACTCCTGGGGGGTGCTGCACTCTCACTAGCAGGAGAGAGGCTGGAGAGCCTGCCCACTCCCTATCCACCCCCCGTGTAGCCACTGTGGGGCCTGGCCCTGGTGATGGCTGTGCTGGTGCTGCTTTCTCCCCCTTCGTCCCAGCATGCACCTCGCTCGCTTTCTCCTCTGGTACAAGGCTTTGCCAGGCCTTCTCTTCCTCCCTGTGTGGTATCTCTGTTTCTTTTGGTGTCAGCTTTCTGTCACTTTCTTGGGTCACTTACAATGAGAGGGCCATGTCTGCGTCCATTTGCTGTAGGTTTTAAATGTAATCTTCATTGTAAATAGTAAGCATTTGTCAGTAGTACTTGCTGTATATTGTTGACTCTCCTCCCCTCTCTGTTGCATTCCTTTTTTCCTTTGTTTTGGGAGGGATGTCCTATTTCATTTTGCCAGTATGATCGTTTTGTGTGTACTTGCATGGGATCTTGGAATCTTGTCTGTAAAGTATGTTCCATTCAGATGAGCGCACACATGTGACCAGGAGAAACCATAGCATAAGCCAAGAGAACAGTGTGAGAGGTGGACGAAGCTATGGGGCCCGCAAGATGGACAGGGCTTCTGGCCGAGAGTCCAAGAGGGCTTTGGAGCAGGGGTGGTGGTGGTCTGGGGAGCCAGGCCTTTGCAGATACACAGGGAGGCAGCTGGGTCAGCAGAGTACAGGGAGGGGATAGAGAGTTTGTCAAGGGGATGATTTTGCCCCTGGGGGACATTGGCAACGTCTGGAGAGATTTTTCAGTTGTCACAATGGAGGAGGCAGCCGTGTCTGGTGGCCAGAGGTCAGGGAGCTGCTAGACATATGATGTACAGGCCGGCTCCCACCACAAAGAAGAAACGTCCCTGAATGTTGCTAGGGCTGCGGCTGAGGGGCCCAGGTCCCTGGCACATGGCAGCAAGTTGGAAATTCTGTCTTGATTGCATCCTGTTCGCCCCAACCCTGCACTAGCCTCTCCCATGACATCTCTTGGCTCCTTATGGGCAACTTAGAGCCCGAACTAATTTTTAACAGCTTTATTCAGGTGATTTACATCTCATATAGTTCACCCACATAAGGTGTACAACTCAGTGTATTTTATTATAGTCACATATATGTGCCCCATTCCACAATCTTAGAACAGTTCATTGCTCTAAAAAGAAAACCCATTTCAGTCACTCCCCATCCCCCTCCCCAGCTCCTGGCAGCCACTAACCTACTTTCTGTCTCTATGAATTTGCCTATTCTGGACATTTCATGGAAATGGAATCATACAATGCATGGCCTCTCGTGACAGGCCTTCTTTCACTCAGCAGAATGTGTTCACGGGTCATTCATGTTGTAGCATGTGTCAGTACGTCATTCCTTATTGTGGCTGAACAACATTCCATTGTGTGGAGAGACCACATTTTGTTTATTCATTCATCAGTCAATGGACACTTGGGCTGCTTCCACCTTTTGGCAAAATGAACGCTGCTGCTGTGAACATGTGTGGACCGGTTTCTGTGTGGGCATGTGTGCATTTCTCTGGGGTAGACCCTCTGTGTTTAACAGTTGCAGCAGCACCTGCAGGCTGTTTGCCAGAGCACTATACCATTTATATGCCCACCTGCGCACTACTGTGTACATGCCCAATAATAGAAGGCAGGAACTACTTTTAACCCCATTTTAATTTAAAGATGAAGAAACCAAGGGTCGGAGCAGGCAGTCACGTGTCAGGGGTTCCCAGGTGAGAAGGGCTGAGGGAATTTACTCTGGAACCTCTGCAGTCCGCTGTGCACTCTGGCATACTGCTCTGGGCTCCCTCTCCTCTCCAGGCAGTCACACTGGCACCTGCAGGCCAGGGCTCTTGAGTTCTGGCTGTGTGGCTGGCCATGGCGTGCCTGGCTGCACTGAGCCCCTCTCGTGCCCTGTGGAGGCTGCTCATACCTGCCTTTCCCTCTCCCCCAACAGATCAACCAGAATGTGGAGATCCAGCGTGGCCGCCTGCGGGATGACATCAAGGAGTACAAATTCCGGGAAGCTCGTCTGCTGCAGGACTACTCGGAACTGGAGGAGGAGAACATCAGCCTGCAGAAGCAAGTGTCTGTGCTCAGACAGAACCAGGTGAGTCTTGGGCCTGTGGGGTGGAGGTGGCACATGGGTTAACTGGGCCTTGAGGACCTCTTGCTCAGCCCCTCTCCCTGTTGGGAAGGGGTTCCTGTCTTATTCCACACACCCGAGGCCCAGGGCCAGCTTTACCACTGTGGAGGCAGGGGTATACTTGGTGGGACCCAGACTCTCCAAAAGATGAAACTCTGGCTGCAGTGTTTGCTGACATTGGCCAGGCTGAGGTGTCCCAGCCAACAAAAATGAAAACAAAAATCTGAGAGGTAATGAAGAGGTTACACCAGAAAACCCCAGACTGGACTTCGAGACTCCCCCATCAGGTGCTGACCATGAGGCCTGCAATATTCCTGTGTCTCTGCCTGTGACAGGGACAAGGAAGGTCCTCTCTGTCTGTGACGGGGATGAACAGGAACCCCTCTGTCTCTAATGGGGTCTCAGAGGGACCCCTGACAGGGACGAGCAGGGTCTCTGCCTGTGACAGAGATGAATAAGGAGGGTCCCTTCTCTTTGTGATGTGACTAAATTTTCATGTGCTCTGCTGTTCTGCCACTCAAGGCCTGAACTTGCTCTTCTCTCTGCAAGAGCCACACTCCTGCATGGTGGGGAATGGGAGTCTTTTCTCTCCCAAAACTTTCCCCAGAATGCCATGGATGTCTTCCTTGCTTTCCTCAAATCCTCTACCACCAAAATCCTCTGAGTCTCACCATCAGGGAATGTGGTATTTATGCCCGGAGGAGGAAGCTCGTGTTTATGCAGAGCTCCTAGCCTGGTCCTTCTGTGACAGCTCGAGCTCATTAACAGTCTTAGCCACTGTCTACATTGTAAGTACCATTTGGTCATTGGTGCTGCTGTTGGCAGAGCCCGGCGCACAGTGGCCTTAGGAGAAGGGAAACTGAGGCTTGAGGTGACCCTGTCCTCAGGTTGGCGCTTAGTGGAGTCTGACTCTCTCTCCCTCTCTGGGATTCCTCACCTCCGCGTTTGTGGTGCTGCGACTGAGGGCTCCATGCCCACCTCCTGTGAGCACACCTTGGATGTGGTAATGGGTGTCCCTTCCGACCCAAGACCCACAGAGATGTGCTCAGCACTTCCTGTTACTGGTTTGTTTCTTATTTTTTTCTCCAAATATTACAGAAAAATAAGAAATAGTTTTAGCAATTGCCCACAAATTCTGAGCCTCCACATCAGGCATCAGTTTCTATCTGCTTTTTCCTTGTCCACCTGCAGATACAATTTTCATGTAGACAAGACTTTGATGTTGCTTTTCCCACCTACCTTCGAGCTCCTCCAGGTCTGGGTGTCATGTGCATGTGGAGGTTTAGTGGTTGAGATGTTCTGCCTTGGGGGGAGTTTCTGTTCCTTCATTTTGAACTATGATTAGAAGTCATGATCATAGCACACATTGAAATGTATTTTTATGTATCTTAAGATATTTAGTTAACTGTTAATGTTAATTAAATAACTTTATAGAATTTTTAATCAGCATGCACTTGGTAATATTTGTGAATGACTTAATACAAGGTTGGCAGCCTTCTATGGATGGATGTGTGTTGTTCTTGGTGCATCTCCACACGTACAGTCCTGGCTTGGGGCCACCTCAGACATTTGTGTTCCCCTTGCTGTGTCTGCTGGTCCCAACGGTGGGTGGGCTGGGCTGAGCATTTCATTGCATTCGCATCTCATGCCCTGGAACCTTCTTAGCATCCACATCTCTGAGCAGAGGAAGCAGTCTTGGCCTGGACAGGCTGCCACCCTTCCCAGGATGGCACTTCACCTGGCGCTTCATCTTGTGCTTCATGGTGGCCGGAGTTGGTGTGCTGGTGTGTTTTCTTCATTTATGGGGCCTGAAAGGAGCTTCCACATTGCATTGATGCAAGAGCGTTGACTTCTCTTCCCAGGTGGAGTTTGAGGGCCTCAAGCATGAGATCAAGCGTCTGGAGGAGGAGACCGAGTACCTTAACAGCCAGCTGGAGGATGCCATCCGCCTCAAGGAGATCTCAGAGCGGCAGCTGGAGGAGGCGCTGGAGACCCTGAAGACGGAGCGCGAACAGAAGAACAGCCTGCGCAAGGAGCTGTCACACTACATGAGCATCAATGACTCCTTCTACACCAGCCACCTGCATGTCTCGCTGGATGGCCTCAAGTTCAGTGACGATGCTGCCGAGCCCAACAACGATGCCGAGGCCCTGGTCAATGGCTTTGAGCACGGCGGCCTGGCCAAGCTGCCACTGGACAACAAGACCTCCACGCCCAAGAAGGAGGGCCTCGCACCGCCCTCCCCCAGCCTCGTCTCCGACCTACTCAGTGAGCTCAACATCTCTGAGATCCAGAAGCTGAAGCAGCAGCTGATGCAGGTGAGCAGGCAGTGGGGCCTTCGGCACGCTGTCCCCACTCCAGCTCTGCAGGGCTCCCCGAGCAGTGCTTACCTGACACTCTGCTGATGTTAACTTTCCCTTTTCCTTACATTGATTTTATCTCCTGCATCATTACGGTAAATGGAACTCCAGGAGCACACATAGAAGAGTCTCAGAGAAGTGGTTTCCTGGCACTGCAGCACCCACATTGCTCCCCTGTTAACTACGTGGTGTCAGGGTGAAGTGATGAGACACTGGCCCCACATGTGATCCCTGCACGCAGGCCAGGTGTCAGGGGCCCACCACGGTCATGCTTGGGCTCATCCCCTGGGACATGGATCCCTGTTGATCCAAGGCAACAGAGTCCTGTCCTCCGAAGCAGAGGGCTAGGGTGCTAATATTCCCGACTGCACACCCAGCCAGCCTAGAGCTCCACTTTCTTAGCCCAGATCCCCTGTAGCATGGTTGGGGAAAGAGCCTGCGTTGAGGGTGACCACCATTACTGGTGACGGTTAGTGTTCTGAGGGCCCAGCATGAATTCCATTCTTTCCACACCCTGTGTGTCTTTGTCCACCTCACTGACAGCATGGCCAAGGAACCTGGGGCTCACAGCCTGCCCTGACATGGGGTGGGATGTCACTGGGCCATCTTGGGGGTCCTCCAAGCTCTCGGGGTCCATAGCAACTAACATGGTGTCCTGCTGCCTGTGCCTTTGCAGATGGAGCGGGAAAAGGCGGGCCTGCTGGCAACGCTGCAGGACACACAGAAGCAGCTGGAGCACACGCGGGGCTCCCTGTCAGAACAGCAGGAGAAGGTGACCCGCCTCACAGAGAATCTGAGTGCCCTGCGGCGCCTGCAGGCCAGCAAGGAGCGGCAGACAGCCCTGGACAACGAGAAGGACCGTGACAGCCATGAGGATGGGGACTACTACGAGGTGGACATCAACGGGCCTGAGATCTTGGCCTGCAAGTACCATGTGGCTGTGGCTGAGGCTGGCGAGCTCCGCGAGCAGCTCAAGGCACTGCACAGCACGCACGAGGCTCGTGAGGCCCAGCACGCCGAGGAGAAGGGCCGCTATGAGGCTGAGGGCCAGGCACTCACGGAGAAGGTCTCCCTGCTGGAGAAGGCCAGCCGCCAGGACCGCGAGCTGCTGGCCCGGCTGGAGAAGGAGCTAAAGAAGGTGAGCGACGTCGCCGGCGAGACACAGGGCAGCCTGAGTGTGGCCCAGGATGAGCTGGTGACCTTCAGTGAGGAGCTGGCCAATCTCTACCACCACGTGTGCATGTGCAACAATGAGACACCCAACCGTGTCATGCTGGACTACTACCGCGAGGGCCAGGGCGGGGCCGGCCGCACCAGTCCCGGGGGCCGCACCAGCCCCGAGGCGCGCGGCCGGCGCTCACCCATCCTCCTACCCAAGGGGCTGCTGGCTCCTGAGGCGGGCCGAGCAGATGGTGGGACGGGGGACAGCAGCCCCTCGCCTGGCTCCTCACTGCCATCACCCCTGAGTGACCCACGCCGGGAGCCCATGAACATCTACAACCTGATCGCTATCATCCGTGACCAGATCAAGCACCTGCAGGCAGCCGTGGACCGCACCACGGAGCTGTCACGCCAGCGCATTGCCTCGCAGGAGCTGGGCCCCGCCGTGGACAAGGACAAGGAAGCGCTTATGGAGGAGATCCTCAAGCTGAAGTCGCTGCTCAGCACCAAGCGGGAGCAGATCACCACGCTGCGCACTGTGCTCAAGGCCAACAAGCAGGTGAGGCGCCAGGCAGCAGGGGCACATGTCACCTACTACTGGCCTAAGGGTGTTTCCCCCTTGGCCTCCTTCCTCCCCCTGCCACGGGGCCCCCAGGCCTGCGTCACCACCAGACAGAGCCAGCCCCATAGTAGCTCGACTGCCTGCCCTCCCCTGCTCAGGGCCCCCAGCTGGGAGGGTGGAGCAGGCAGGTGGGTGTGAGGGCCCCTCAGCAGAGCTGCTCAGCCAGTGAGAAATGCCGCTGCCATTCACTCACTGTGACTGCCTCATAGTGCTTCCTGATACTGGAGGGAAAACATGTGAGAGCCATAGTCTGAGCTGTGGAGAGCAATTGTGGGGCTTCGTGGAGGTCCTGTTGGCAGGTTTAGGGGCAGTCCCTCCTCTGCCAGTCAGAATCAGCAGGTGGGACTCCCCATGGCGTAGCTGCTGGAGTCCATCCCCAGAGTTTGTCACAGGGAGGGGCCTCCCAGGAGCTTTCTTCCCAGGCACTGCCACCACTTCAGACCGGGGCTCCCGATCCTGCTCCCAGAGCACCTCTAGGCTGACTTCATGCCTTTCACTTTTCCACCCTACACATCTGTCCCCCAGACGGCCGAGGTGGCCCTTGCCAACCTGAAGAGCAAGTATGAGAATGAGAAGGCCATGGTTACCGAGACCATGATGAAGCTGCGCAATGAGCTCAAGGCCCTCAAGGAGGACGCAGCCACCTTCTCCTCGCTGCGTGCTATGTTTGCCACCAGGTAACCGTGCTGCTGTCGGGCCCTCCCCTTCCACAAGGCCAGCTGTCCTCAGCACTTGCCTCTGGAACCCTTAGCCTCTCACTGCCTCATGCTGAGGCCTGCAGCCCTGCCTAGTCAGTGGCTGTGCCCAGCTCCATCAGGGCCAGCATGGTACGAGGTTGGGGAAGCATGGCCCCTGGCACATCTCTGGCACACTGGTGCTCAAGTTGGTGACAAGAAAGGGTGAGGCGATATGGGGGCCACATGGGGTTGGGGGCCCCCAGCTGCTGCACCTCAGCTTCCTCCGAGGTCACGCAAGCAGTTGCTGGAGCGTAGGGCATGCCTGGCAGGTGCCCATATGTGGCCGGGGATAGCAGAGCGTGTGTGATCCTTTTAATGTTCCTTTCGCACCTAGCCCAGCCCCCAGGAGCCTGGTTCTGTGGCGCCGGTTCCATTTCGCTGTGAATGAAACCGCAGCAGGCCCAGGCTTGTCTCTGCTTTGCATATATGGAGACTGAGGGCAGAAGGGCTGAGGAGAGCAGATCCTGGAGTGGATGGGCCAGAGTTGCATAGCTTCAGGGGATGCTTGGGCTCCCACCCCTTGAATCCAACATTTACAGGGACTTAACTTGGGGCCAACAGGTGACAGAGGAGTCCTGGCCTTTCCTCTCATGAGGTATTTGCCCCCAAGAACTTGGCCATACGGCACAAGTGTGTATTTATGTTTGTAGATTCAGAGGGAAGATTATCCTCCTGGCTGGAGCAGGTCACTGCTGGGGTCCACAGTTCGGGTCCCACCTCTGTGCATAGCCCTGTACCTCTGCGTCATTGTGACCGCTGGGTACTCACCTCCCATCCTCTACTTTGCCAATCTGGGGAGGGTGAGGAGAGGGCCTTGGGGCTTGGAGGAGACCAGCTTTCTTTCTTCCTCTGTGGCGGGCTCTTAGTAATGGGCTCTGAGGTGGGCTGCCCCTGGTGGGTGCACACCCCTCCCTGGCTGGGACTCAGACCCCAAGGCTGGGAATCGAGGCTCCCTAAGTGTTCACAGGCCTCTGTGGGGCAGGTCCTGGTTTCAGCATCTTCCCAGGTGCCCCCTGACAGGTACCGCTGTCTTTCACCTTCCAAAGATGGGTAGCGCCACCTGCTGGGTCATGTTGGGATAGCACCATGGGGTCAGCCCTGCATGGGGGACAGCCAGGCCCACCATGGGCCCAGCAGATAACCTAGATGTTTCCTTTTTATGGGTGAGCAAGCTGAGGATCTGAGCTGGACAGGGTGGGAACTGCACATAGGGCCTGCTTCTCTCAAGCCTGGTGCCGTGCACTCCCAGTTTGTCAGTATCCCTGCAGGACGTGCCAGAGCAGGGTACAGACAAGGAAGAGTCCCAGGATTTCTCTGGAAGCGTCCTGTCTTCCTGGGGCTTGGGGAAAAAATCCCACAGTTTCTCAGTATCTGGCATGTAAACCCTACCTTTTAAAATTTGTTTTATTTAAAAACTTAACTTTTCAGATGGAGCCAAGATTTTGAATCTGCAGGGATCACAGCTCTGTGTGCCCTCAAAAGGGTGGGCAGCAGAGTCCTTGGAGAGGGTGCTATCCAAGGGCCGGCTCCTGGCAGGTGTGGACAGGCAGAGTAGGGTGCGTGTGGGCAGGGTGGGGCTGTGCTCAGTGCCTGCACAGCCTCACCGCCCTGGGAGCCCTGGGATTTAACCCGCCCTATGTCTCTACCAAGCCCCACCCATATGGGACATGTGGAAGAAGGGCATCCAGGGACAGACCACACCCTCCCACAGCTCCGCACCCGGGTTTCGGGATGAAGCTGTTGATGGCGTCCACACACATGGTTCCTTGGCTCCGGTCAGTGCTCAGCACAGACTGACGAAGCATCGACCTTGGGAACAAGCCCAGTCCTGCTTAGATTTACATCCACACCTTAGAAGCCATGGCTTCTCCATGTCTTGATGCCCCAGGCCACCTCGAGGCCTTTAAGCGGGGAGAGCGCCTCCTAGAAGAAGCCCAGTCGCTGAGGGGCATAGCCTGTTTGTAAGCACTACATGCAGCTGAAAGAGCAAAGCAGCCCCTCCCCCACAAAACCACAAAACTCAAGCCAGCCTCATAGGGCTGCCCTGCCTGGGCCCAAGCCTCCCTCTCACCCTTATCAGGGATTTGTCCAAGCAAAGCCTGTGCTAAAATAAGCCAGAATAATTCTTCCCCAGCCACACCCTCCAGTCCAGAGGCCACATTGAAGGATGGCTCTGGTATAGGGCTGTCAGAGGGCCGTGCAGCTTAGCCCTGCCCTGCCCTGCCCTCCTCTGCTCGGCTCTGCCCGCCCCTCAGTCATGTTTTTGGTACCCCCAGGTGTGACGAGTACATTACACAGCTGGATGAGATGCAGCGGCAGCTGGCGGCTGCTGAGGACGAGAAGAAGACGCTGAACTCGCTGCTGCGCATGGCCATCCAGCAGAAGCTGGCGCTGACCCAGCGGCTGGAGCTGCTCGAGCTGGACCACGAGCAGACCCGGCGTGGCCGCGCCAAAGCCGCCCCGAAGACCAAGCCAGTCACACCGAGCGTAAGTCACACCTGTGCCTGTGCCAGCGACAGGGCCGAGGGCACCGGGCTGGCCAACCAGGTGTTCTGCAGCGAGAAGCACAGCATTTACTGTGATTAGGGGCTGTGGGGCGCCGCACGCTGCAGCTAACATCTGCTTCACCTCAACTAACCCAGCAGCAGCGGGACGGCGGTGCTAGGTCAATCTTAACGTGACTAATGCACAGAGGGTAGGAGTCTAGCCGAGGCGCCATGGGGCGTTGCATCAGCAGGACACTTGTGAGAGCTTTGTGTCGCTTCTCACTCCTCAAAGCCCCCTCAGGAGCACCCAGTCCTCAGCTGCTCTCTTAGGTGGGGGTCAGAGGTGGGGATAGAGCTGCACATTCTTGCAGCAGATGTGTGATGAAAGCATCTTCTAAGCCCTGTGCACCCGTGGGGAAACCCAAGGGAAGGAGTCCTGGTCCTGCTCCCTCAGCACCCAAAAGGGGCAGAACCTGACTTGAGACTTGCATGTTCCTCGCATGTGTCTAATGTCAGCACTAGAAAGCAGTTTTAGGAGGTTCCAGCCTGCAGCATAGGTACGGCCTCAGAGGATGGCTCTGCACTTGGCATAGTTTCATGGAAAGGAGTACGTTGTAGTTTATGCAGTATCTGACTGCAAATCATATTCAGGAAAGAAGTGCAGAATTTCTTCCCCAAGCCCAGAGAAGAGCAGCCCTGAGCCCCTGTATTCTGGCCAGACACACATGGCACAGACACAGCTGACCATAACCCAGGAATCCAGAGCTTGGTTTCTCATTTCTGAGATCAGGATGCTTGTCTAGTGGCCTGTGAGGTGACAGATTGGCAGGGCCCAAGGCCCCAGGTTTTAATTTTTCATGAGAAAAGCTTTCCAAGTGCCTGGCCAGACCTTGGTCCTTAGTGCAGAGCCCGTCCTTTTGTACTTGGGGTGACCCCAGCAGCCAATTATCCTGCCTTCCATAGGGGGTTCAGTCCCAAAGACATGGGGCTTTGAAAACCCTAGCCTGAAGTCTGAGCCACCAAGGGCTTGGCTGGGTTGGACACCCACAGGTGTATCCACAGCCCAGCCCGGTGCTGGGAAAGCTTTGCATGGGGCCAGGGCCACTTGTCAGGATTCACAGGTAGGAGATGTTTAGGTCTCTTTATTTAGTGCAATCTGGGGGATGGCAACAGAGAAAGAGGAAAGGTAGCTGTAGGGTTCTCCCATTTCCAGAGGCTCCATCCACGCCTGCCTTCCCACATTCTGAGCAGAACTTTTCTCAGTACTTTTTTCCCGATCACCCTGTGGGACCAGCTGGACCTGAGGCTGCAGTCTTCTCTCCTGCAGGCTGCTTGCCTTGTCTCTCATGCGGAAGAGGCATTCGAGTTACCTGGTGAGAGACCGTGTTGCCCCCTCCCACAGCTCTCTGCCCTGCGTGCTCTTCCCTTTGGTGCCGAGTATGTTTCGGTCCCCTCCAGACTCCAGGACACGCCCATGTATGTCCCCTGCGTGTTCATCCTGGGCCCAGATCCCCCTGCCCCAGCAAGACTCGCAGTGGGATGGCTGCTGGCATGCCCACCCTGCATGCGCTTTGCCCTCTCCTTGCAAGCCTGGCACATAGCTTCTCTCCATACTCCTAAGGGACTTTGCAGACACTCAAGCCACTGGGACCCCTGCTAACACATGCAGGTCTTCTCTTCTGCCAACTAACGTGCTCGCGCCCTCCCAGCACGTGGAGAGCTTCAATTGTCAGATAAACAGGAAGCGACAGATGACCGCTTTCTAACGCTCTCTTTTCTCCCGTTTTCAGCTGTAGAGTAGCTGCCAGGAGGACTTGGCCACCCGGCCCTGTCACACTGCAGCCCCTTCCCCTTCCCTCTCGTGGCCCACAAGGAGGAAGGAAGGGCAACCTAAAAGCCCAGTTAGAAACTTTTTGGATATGCCACTGCAATTCTTTTCAAAATAGCATTCCCCAGGTTTTTAATGGGAGGAAAAAAAGCTTTAATGTTGAGCATGCTGCGAGCTGCTGCGTGGAAAGGCCTCTGTATGGGCCGAAGACCCTTCTTCCCTGGCTGCCAGGCTCGCCAGGAGCCCACTGGAAACGCCCACCACGGGGGCTCCTTGTTACACATGTTCTTTTTTTATCCGATCAACCTGTGCACTTTTGATATTTTGATATTATATTTGCTTCCTTAATTCCTCGCGTAGAGACGGTCTCAGGTGCCGTGGTCTATGCTCGTGGTCCTGTAGCTGTCCGCCTCAGCTCCCACCGTGTTTGTCTGGTGTCAGCACGAGGCAGAGCTGTGTGCTCCATAGCGTGTAGCTTTAGACTCGGAGATGAGTGCTTTGACCCAGCGAGGAGCTCAGCTAAGTGTATCCACGCTGTGGTTCAGCAGCCTTTAGATCATACGGCATTGTGGTTCATGTTTGAAATTACAGATTTTAAATGCCATGTTCATTAAGAAATCCAGGGTATTCAGATTCTGGGGTTTTTCATATTGTATTATTATTATTCTTAGGAATAGTTCAATGTAACAAGAAGAAAACTTGACCTTTGCTCTGGTTAAAACAGTAATAGGCACTTGAAAAAAAAAAGATAAATTATTGAATGAGTAGTATTACCTACAAATTCCAGAATTTTCTGGGTTTTAGGACGTTGTGAAGCATGACTGATTAACAGAATTTTATACAACTGTACCAATAAAATTCCAAATTGGAATTGTTTTGTTACTCTGGTTGTTGTGCCAAATTGTGGTACACTTAGAAAATTCTACAGTCGTCGATTTTTAGGGTGTTCTCTTTCAACACCTTTTTGTTAGTAATCATTGCCAGTAGTGCCTTCATCAGTTAAGGGAGGTGTCCCAGCACAGATCATTCTCAAAAGCGAGCAGGGAAGAGCTAGTGGGCATGCTGAAGGCCAGCGTGGACAGCAGGTGAGGCAGGCGCTCCTCACACCCGGACCTGGGCATCTTCATTGAGGGAAAGAAAACAGTCATTGTGCAAAATTCTGTTAGTCAGTGATTCTTTACTTGCAAATTCAGGGGCTTAGAAAATGAAAGCAAACACAAAACCTTGAGTGTGCTTTGGGAACCAAATGGACCTTCTGGGACAAGCTGAGCAAGCTGTATGAACGCCACGTTTGTGAAGAGCTGAGGGTATCAGGAGGGCCGACGCTGTGTTGGCATGCGCAGTAGGGGATGAGGGTTAGCCATAGTATTCTTTGCAAATGTGAAAGCGAGACATTATATCTTCTCTTGCTTGGTGTAACTAATCACTGTTAATTTCAGGAAACAGAACTCATTAAAACTCCTTAGCAAACCAGGTCTACATCCTGTTTTGTTTGCTGAGTGAGGTTAGTGGGAGTGGTCAAATTGGTACTCTTGGAGGAAGAAAAACTGTCCTTCCTTCTCCAAAAAAGGAAAAATTATAATAATATAAATGACAAAAATAAAAGAATTCTGTTTCCTGGAATAAGCATTTCTTATTCCTAGTTGTAGGGACTCCTATTTTTACCTTCCGTTACAGTGTTGATTCATAAGAAATATTGTTACATTTGAGATAACTTCATCTGTATGGGGTATTTATTTGCAATGATGTCTGAGTACTGTATTTTTTCTGTGCATTACCTTAGTGTCAGAATGTTGGTCTTTATTTTAAAGTCATATGCATGTTCTCCTGCCAAGGAACCTTTACACAGACCCAAACAAAAAAATAATAATCAAATGCCTTCAGTTTCTGAGAAAATGAGGCAGAGCATGGAAAAGGAATAGGAAGGAGAAATTAATTGAGATTTTCAGGACACAGACATATGATGTGAATGCCTACAAAGCCAGTGCGCATAGGAACAGTGGGCCTGGGTAAAGAGTCACATTGGTAGGACCAATAAAGAATAATAAAAAGACAAAGCACATGTTTGTTCTCTGTGGTTGTTCTGACTCCGTGCTCCAGATAACTGTGGTTTAAGCAAGGCACAATAAATCCACTGCCTCAAACAACAACAGCAACAAGCCTATCAGGTAACCCTGGTAGTGGGAGCTGGAAGCAGCCTGGGGTCCACCTTCAGGAGAATGGGGAGGGGTCATGTATATGTGGGGAGGCTGTCACTCCATCCCTGAAACAAGAATGTGTTCAAGGACCCAGAAGATGAGGGTAGGGAAAGGGTAGAGTTGGTGTCTGGGTGCTTGTGCCAATCAAATACACCACCAGGCAGAAGTGAGCCAGGCCACACTGGGCCACGCACATGAGTGGAGTGGAGGGCACAGACAATGCCCCCCCTGGAAAGATGCCTGCCCCCCAGGGCCCTGACGCCTTATAACTCTGTCCTCAAGGGTCTTCTGAAGTGCAGCATCAGGTTTGAAGCCACAGCAGCATGTTGATAAGAACACATTGTGTATACATAGACTAAAACTAGGAGTAGCCTATGCTATCCTGATGAGGAGGCAGGGATTCAGATGATGTAGAATCCTTTGCTGTCTAAACTCTCACTCTCTGAACCCAGGAATCACATTTGTCTGTAGGAATATGTACAAATATACAGTGGGCACGTTCATATGGTTGCTTGTGGGTGTGAGAAAAGGGGACAGTGTCTAGTCAAGGGGACAGTAAATACCAGGACACACTCCTGCCACCTCCTAGTCCGACAGCCTCAGTCAGGCCTGTGTGGCTTCACTCATGTAGGGCTTCCCTCTGGAAAGCCGTCTCAGGCTAGGGTCTTGCTGCCATGCCCCTTCCCCAGGACCCCTCCATCTGACTGCAGTCTCACTGCCATACCACCTTTCCTAGTTTCACTGTCACTGCAGAACCTCCAGCCTTTGATGATACTATTCTGCTTTAGTAGCAGCTGTTGGGACTTGTTTTCTGTTTAAACCATTCTTTCTGATGGAGTAAAAGAGGCAGTTGTCCAACTCCTGGAAAAGGTTGAAAAGAAAGCCCTGAACTGATCTAGAAGAACCTCAAGGAGAAGGGAGGTGTAAAGCGTCAGGGCCCTGTGGGGCAGGCTTCTTTCCAGGGACAGTGTCTGTGCCTTCCACTCCCACACTTGTGCATGGCCCAATGTGGCCTGGCTCACTTCTGCCTGGTGGTGTATTTGATTGGCACAGGTATCCAGACACTGAGTCTGCCCTCCCCCATCCTCATCTTCTGGGTCCTTGAACACAGTCTTCAGTTTCAAGGATGGAGCGGCAGCCTCTTGAGTGGGTGGGGTCTCAGGAGCTTGCAGAGGGCGACAGTCCATGCTGAAAGGCCTTCTGCTCAGCCTTCCCTCTGGGAGAGGGTGGTCTGCATTTCTTCTGCATCTTCCATCTCCCCGCAGTGTTTTCACCCCTACTTCCCGGCAGATTACTAGAGCTGGAAACAACAGCATGGGCTTGAGAGCCGGACTGATGATTGAATCACCACCATTTGGTAGCTGGCTGCCTTAGCTCTCTGAGCCTCAACTTTTCTATCTGTTAGGTGGGGACAAAATAGTGCCTCTTGTATAGGTGGTTGTGAAGCTTCATCAAGCCCTTGGTACCAGCATGCAGCAGGTACTCAATTGATGATTGGTGCTAATATGGTTCTTACTGTCATCATCATCACCAGTGCTTTGGACACAAGGCCATGGATCTAGGTCTTTGTCCTTTGGGGAATATAATTTTAAGCCAACTTATTAACAGAGTGTAATTTGCATCCAGGAAAGTGTGCACATCCTAGTATACAGGCCAAATTTGCACACAGTGAACACAGCTATGTAACTAGTAACCCCAAAGTTCTCCACCCCTACCCTCAGGTATGCTTTTTGAGGAGTATTTATCCTTCATCAGCACAAATTAATAGGGTGTCTGCTAGTCCTGGTGAGTCACTGGGCTGCCTTCTTCCCACAAAGCCTCCTAGGAGAACAGACATGCCACATCAGGTTTGCTTCATCAAAGTTTTTGTGAAATTTAGCACACATACATTAAAGTGCAAATAAAAGTGTCCACTGGCCAACTGGATTTTTGCAAACTAAATACTGTCACACTGTGTAGCCAGCACTCAGAGGAAAGGCAAGTGAGGATATCCCCCAGAAGTCCTGATGTTTTCTGCACCCGCTCCTCCCAGGGCTAACTCCCTGACTCTGTCAATGCAGGCCACTTTTGCCTATTTCTGTACTTGTAAGTGGAAGCATACAATAGACACATGGAGCTTTGATAGATTTTCTTAACAAAAAACTGCATTGATTTAGCACACCATGATCCAACTGTGTGTTTAGAGGTGTCTCATTTTAGATTGAAAGACACAAGAGTAAAAGGATGGAAAAAGATACCCCATACAACAGTAACCAAAGAAGAGCACAGGTGGTGGCTATGCTAATGTTGGACCAAATTGACTTTAAGGCAGAAATTATTATGCAAGGCAAAGGAGGACATCATGTAATGATAAGAGTCAATTCACCAGGAAGATACAACAGCCATACACATATATGCACCAAACAGGAACCCCAAAATATGTGAAGCAAAACTTGGCCAAATTAAAGGGAGAAATAGTTCAACAACGGTGGGAGTTTCAATACCCCACTTTTAATAATGGCTAGAAAAACAAGACAAGATCAGAAAAGAAATACAATACTTGAACAGGACTATAAGACAGAGCTAATAGACATCTGTAGAACACTCCGAACAGAATACATATTAAATGCATATGTAACATTCTCCAGTCTAGAACCCGTTTTAAGCAACAAAACAAGTCTCAATAAATGTAAGAAGATTGGAATTATACAAGTTATAGTCTCCAGTGACAGTGGAATAAAGTTAGAAATAACAAGGAGATTTGGGAAATTTACAAATATGTGGAAATAAAACAACATACTTCCTAATAAACAATGAGTCAAAGAAGATATCATACAAAAGGTAGAGAGATCTGAAAAATAACCTAACCCCCCAACCTTAAAAAACTAGAAAAAGAGAAACAGCCCAAAGCAAGCAGCAAGAAGGAAATAGTAAAGATTACAACAGCGATAAATGAAATAGGGATGGGGGAAAATGGCAAAAGATAAACAAAACTGACAAACCTTTAGGTAGAACAAGAAAAAAAGTTACTAAAATAAAAAATGAAATTGTGACATTACTACTGATTTTACAGAAATATTAAGGAGTACAAGCATACAATGAACAATTACGTAGCAACAATATCGGATCATCTAAACCCAAAGTAAGCAGAGGGGAGGAACTAGTAAAGATTAGAGTGGATATAAATGAAATAGAAAATCAGGAGAGAAAACCAACAAACCCAAAAGTTGTTTCCTTAAAAAGATAAACAGCCAATGGCAAACCTTTATCTAGACTGTTCAAGAAAAACATGATCAAATTACTAAATCAGGAATGAGAGTGGGGACATTAATAATGACCTTACAGAAAGAAAAAGGATTATGAGAAAATATAACAATGCTAAAAAACATAGGTACACTTGATGAAATGCCAAATCACTAGAATCACACAAACTCCCAAAACTGACTCTAAAGGAAATAAATAATAGGCATATAACAAAAGACTGACTCAGTAATCAAAAATCTTCCAACAGGAATTTCAGTTTCTGTGCTGGTATGTAAGGTGCTTAGAATTCATTACTCCATCCTAACAAGGGAAAAGCTAAACAAACAGAAAAAGCAACTTTTTAAAGATCTATCAGAGAAGTGAGCTCACAGGCCAAATCACTGTACCAAAAATTGAAAAGACAGATACAGAGAACTCTGTGAAGAACCTATTACTGGAAGCAGTAAGAAAGGCCATCTTTGTTATGAAGCGGCAAAGAAATTGGCTGAATTGTGTTTGTGTTCTAGTGTTTTGCGGCAGGTAGCCCTGTGAGTGATTAGGTCTTTTTGTTTGTTTGTTTGTTTTGTTTTGTTTTTAGATGGAGTCTCGCTCTGTCGCCCAGGCTGGAGTGCAGTGGCACGATCTTGGCTCACTGCAAGCTTAGATCTTTAGCTGGAGCTATTTCTGAGCAAAGTGTTGAAGGGGCAGCCTGGTTCCTTTGAATTGTTTATAGTAAAATGAGAGAAGAAAGATAATTTAGAATTGTTGATCAAAAGGGAAGCAGAACTCAGAAATTTAGAAAACTCAGCCAATCCATATTGGAAAAAATGAAAAACCTTTTTCAGGAGGAAAGGGTCTGGCCAAGTAACTCTTTGATGAGATGATTAGTATGGATTGACCATCTCAGGGAAAGCCAGGTGTTAAGAGAAAGATTGGTCTGCCATCTATAAACAGAAGCGAGGACCTAATTTTTAAGGCAATGGAAGAATGACCCCAAAGGCATTTCTGAGATCATCACAGCTACCCATCCCATCACAGGCCCTGAGTAGAAAGATGTGGGGGCATGGCTGCCTTCCCCCAGAATTAAAAGGATGCCCCAAGAGAGCCATGGGGCTGAGACGGAGAATCACTGTTGGGGAAGGGCCACTACAGAGGGCCCCCACTAGGCCCATGAGTCCAGACCAGTAGAGTCACCAGTGGTGGTTTCCAGGAGAGCCTCAGATGCATGACCCAGGCACAGAGCTACTGTGGAGGCAGGAGCAAGGCACAAGCACATGGCTGCCTCAGGGGCAAGGCCACCCAAAGCCACAGGGCAGGGCTGCTACCACATTGTGTCCTGAAGGTGGCACTATCACCAGTGGGCCTGGAGGGCAGAACATTGAGCCAATGATTATTCTCAAGCCGTAACATTTCATGTTGTTTCCTCTGTTGGGTTTCAGACTTACTTGGGACCAGTCACTGTTTTTTTCTTTCCTATTTCTCCCTTTTAAAATGGAAATATCTATCCTATGCCCATCCCACCATTGTATTTTGGAAGCACAGAACGTTTGTTTCACTGCTAGAGAGCAGTTTACCTCAGAATGAGTCATACTTTCAGTCTCACCTATATCTGATTTAGATGAAACTCTGAACTGGAGATTTTGGAGTTGGTGCTGGAATGTTTTAAGATTTTGGGGGCTATTGGGATGGAATTAATGTATTTTGCTTGTGACATAGACATGAATTTGAGGGGAGCAAGAGTGGAATGCTAGGGGTCTAAATGTGTTCCCTCAAAATTCATATGTTGAAATTCTAACCCCAAAAGTGCTAGGATTACAAAGTGGAGCCTTTAGGTGGTGATTAGGTCATGAGGTCAGAGCTGTCGTGATGAGAAAAGTGTCTTTATTTAAAACCAACAGCAACAACAAAAACAAAACAAAACCTAGAGAGGTTGCTCTTCCCTTCCACCATCTGAAGTTACAGTGAAAAGATGACTTTCTATGCCCCAAGAAGTGAGCCAGGTCTGCTGGCACCTTGATTTTGGATTTCCCATCCTCCAGAAATGCTAGAAATAAACTTCGGGGCCGGGCGCGGTGGCTCACGCCTGTAATCCCAGCACTTTGGGAGGCCGAAGTGGGCGGATCACGAGGTCAGGAGATCGCGACCATCCTGGCTAGCACAGTGAAACCCCGTCTCTACTAAAAATATAAAAATTAGCCGGGCATGGTGGTGGGCACCTGTAGTCCCAGCTACTGGGGAGGCTGAGACAGGAGAATGGCGTGAACCCGGGAGGCGGAGCTTGCGGTGAGCCGAGATCGCGCCACTGCACTCCAGCCTGGGCAACAGAGTGAGACTCCATCTCAAAAAAAAACAAAGAAAGAAATAAACTTCTGATGTTTGTAAGCCAGTCTATTTTGTTTTTATGCTCTAATGGACTAAGACACTTATGAAATGCCCAATTAAAACCACAAAAAGCAAAAAAGAAAAGGTGGAAAATAAAAGTAGAAACAAAGAATAAGGACAACAATAGAAGACAGTAACAAATGGTAGAAATTAATCCGGCCTTATCAGTTATCACTTTAAACATCAATGGTGTAAATGCTAAAATCAAGAATGAGAGTGGGGTCATTAATAATGACCTTACAGAAAGAAAAAGGATAATAAAAAGATTGTTGGCCGGGCGCGGTGGCTCACACCTATAATCCCAGCACTTTGGGAGGCCAAGGTGAGTGGATCACTTGAAGTCAGGAGTTCATGACCAGCCTGGCAATATGGTGAAACCCGTCTCTATTAAAAATACAAAAATCAGCTGGGTGTGGTGGTGCGTGCCTGTAATCCCAGCTACTCAGGAGGGTGAGGCAAGAGAATCACTTGAACCTGGGAGGTGGAGGTTGCAGTGAGCTGAGATTGCACCACTGCACTCCAGCCTGGGCAACAGAGTGAGTCTCCATCTCAAAAAAAAAAAAAATTCAAAGTGGATGAAAAAGCAAGACTATATGTTGTTATCTTAGTCCATTTTGTGTTGTTATAACAATGAATGCCTGAGGCTGGGCCTCAGTATTCTGGTATTCAGGTATTTGGCCCACAATTCTGATGGCTGGAAGGTTCAAGATTGGGCAGCCACATCTGTTGGGGGCCTTAGGCTGCTTCAACTCATGGCAGAGAGTTGGCATGTACAAAGGGATTACACATCAAGAGGAGAAGCAAGAGAGAGAAACTAAGGAAGCCAGATTTCAGCAACCCACTCTCAAGGAAACTAATCTATTCCCACCCAAGCAAGAACACACCCCCAGAGAAGGGCATTAATCTGTTTATGATGGATCTACTCCTATGACCCAAATACCTACCTCCCACTAGTCCCCACATCCCAACAGTGTCACGTTGAGGATCAAATTTCAACACGAGTTTTGGCAGGAACAGACCACATTCAAACCACAGCAGTTGTCTACAAGAAACCTACTTTAAATATAAAGATACGTATCAATTAAAAGTTAAGGGATGGGGAAAGGTATACCATACTAATGCTAATCAAAGAAACTGGGAGTAGCTATATTATTTTAGAGCAGACTTAGAGCAAGGAAAGTTATCAGCAATAAAGAGGGGCATTACATAATGAGAACAGGATCAGTTCCTCAAGTAGGCAACAGTCCTTTATGTGGACGCACCTAACTGTACAGTGCCAAAATACATAAGGTAAAAACTCTTAGAACTGCAAGGAAAAACAGACAAATTAACTGTTATAGGTGGAATCTTCAGCACTGCTCTATCAGAAATGAACAGATCCGGTAAGCAAAAAAATCAGTAAGGACATCGTTGAGCTCAACACCATCAATCAACTTGATATAATTGACTTAGACGGCTTGATCCAATAGAAGCTGAATACACTTTCTTGTCAAGCTCACGTGGGACATTCATTAAGATATGCCATATCTGGGCCATAAGACACACCTTCATAAATTGAAAAGGAAAGAAATCATGAAATGTCTGCTCCCAGAATCACAGAAGAATTAAACTAGAAATCAACAGAAAGATAGCTGGAAAGTCCCCCAATACTTGGAGGTGAAACAACATAACTCTGAATAGTACATAATCACAGAAGAAATCTCAAGATAAATTTTAAAATACTTTGAACTAAATGAAGATGAAAGTACAACTTAAAAGTTTAGAATACGGCTAAAGCAGTGCATTGAGGGAAATGTATTCTATTGGGTTGCACATATTAGAAAAGAAAAAAGATGGCCGGGCGCAGTGGCTCACGCCTGTAATCCCAGCACTTTGGGAGGCTCAGGCGGGCGGATCACGAGGTCAGGAGATCGAGACCATCCTGGCTAACACGGTGAAACCCCGTCTCTACTAAAAATGCAAAAAAATTAGCTGGGCGTGGTGGTGGGCGCCTGTAGTCCCAGCTACTCAGGAGGCTGAGGCAGGAGAATGGTGTGAACCTGGGAGTTGGAGCTTGCAGTGAGCCGAGATTGCGCCACTGCACTCCAGCCTGGGTGACAGAGCGAGACTCCATCTCAAAAAAAAAAAGAAAAGAAAAGAAAAGAAAAAAGATGTAAAATGAATACACACCTACTTTAGGAAGGTAGGAAAAGAACAATTTTAGATCTATGGTAAGCAGAAGAAAAGAAAAAGTAGAGCAGAAATCAATGAAATTGGAAACAGGAAAAAAAAAATCAATGAGACCCAAAGTTAGCTCTTTGAAAAGATTTTTTTTTTTTTTGAGAGTCTCGTTGTGTCAACCAGGCTGGAGTGCAGTCGCATGATCTCGACTCACTGCAAGCTCCGCCTCCTGGGTTCATGCCATTTTCCTGCCTCAGCCTACCCAGTAGCTGGGACTAAAGGCGCCCGCCACTATGCCCAGCTAATTTTTTTTTTTTTTTTTTAAGTAAAGATGGGGTTTCACCGTGTCAGCCAGGATGGTCTCGATCTCCTGACCTTGTGATCCGCCCGCCTCAGCCTCCCAGAGTGCTGGGGTTACCGGCGTGAGCCACCGCACCTGGCTGGTAAATATTTTTTTTAAATGGAAAACTTCTATTCAAGCTAATTGAGAAAAAAGACAAACTACAAATGTCAGAAATGAACAAGGGGACATCCCTGCAGATCACATGGACATCAAAAGAATAATAAAGGAATACTATGAACAAGTCTGTGCCCACAAATTCAATAACCTACATGAAATAGACCCATTTTTTGAAAGACTGAATCTGCCAGAACACAAGAAGAAATAGATAATGGGCCTATATCTATTAAAAAAAATTAAATCAGTAATCAATAACTTTCAGAACATAAGTGCAAGGCCCACATGGGTTTACCAGTGAATTCTACCACACTTTTTTTTTTTTGAGATGGAGTTTCGCTCTTTATGCCCAGGCTGGAGTGCAGTGGCGTGATCTCGGCTCACTAGAACCTCCACCTCCTGGGTTCAAGTAATTCTCCTGCCTCAGCTTCCTGAGTAGCTGGGATTATAGGCACACACCACCACGCCCGGCTAATTTTTGTATTTTTAGTAGAGACAGCGTTTCACCATGTTGGGCCAGGCTGGTCTCAAACTCCTGACCTCAACTGATCTGCCCATCTTGGCCTCTCAAAGTGTTGGGATTACAGGCGTGAGCCACCACGCCTGGCATCTACCACACATTTAAGGAAAAAATTATACCAATCCTCTACAGTCTGTTCCAGAAGATAGAAACAGAGGGGAAACTTCCTAACACTTTCTATGAAGCCAGCATTGTCCTGTTACCAAAACCAGACAAAGACATCAACAGAAAAGAAAAGGACCAACCAGTATTTCTAATGAACAAAGATGCAAAAGTCCTCAACAAAATATTAGCAAATCAAATCCAAAAATGTGTAAAAAGAATTATGCTCTATGACCAAGGGGAATTTATCCCAGGTATGCAAAGCTGTATCAAAATTGGAAAATCAATTCATGTAATCCATCACATAAACAGGGTAAAGAAGAAAAATCACCCTATCCTATCAATAAATGCAGAAAAGTCATTTGACAAAATCCAACCCCATTTATGATTAAAAAGAAAAACTCTCAGCAAACTAGGAATAGAGGGGAACTTCTTCAATTTCATAAAAAGAACATCAGCAAAATACAACTAACATCATAATTAATGGTGAGAGACCTCAAGTTTTCCCATTAAGACGAGGAACAAAGGCAAGGATGTCCCCTCTCACCAGTTCTTTTGAGTATTCTACTGGAAATCCTAGCTAATGTGGTAAGACCCAAAAAAGGGGGAGAGGGGCTGGGGACACTGGCTCATGCCTGTAATCACAGTAGTTTGGGCAGATTGCTTCAACCCAGGAGTTCGAGACCAGCCTGGGCAGCATAGTGAAACCCTGTCTCTACAAAAGATACAAAAATTATCTGGGCATGGTGGCGTGCACCTGTAGTCCCACCATTGCACTTCAGCCTGGGTGACCCTGTCTCAACAAATAAATAAACAATAAGTAAATAAATGGTATCCAGATTGAGAAGGAAGAAATAAAACTGTCATATGCAGATGACATAATTGTTTATATAGAAAATCTGAAAGAATAAACAACAACAAAAACCTCCTGGAACTAATAAGCAATTATAGGCCAACAGTAGGATACAAGGTATATAAAAATCAATTGCTTTCCTATATACCAGCAATGGACAAGTGGAATTTGCAACTAAAAACATAACACCATTTACATTACTATCCCCCCAAATGAAATAATTAGGTATAAATCTAACAAAATATGTTAGATCTATATGAGGAAAGATCTATATGAGGAAAACTAGAAAACTGATTAAAGAAATCAGAAAAAAATACAGATCTTTTGTATTCATTGGTAGGAATACTCAGTATTGTCACAATGTCAATCTTTAACTTGATTTGTACAATCAATATAATCCCAATCAAAATCAGAGCAAGTTATTTTGTGGATATTGATGCACTAATTCTAAAGTTCATATGGAGAGAATAGACAACTCAATATTGAAGGAGAGGAACAAAGCTAAAGGCCTGATACTACATGTCTTAAAGACTATAAAACTACAGTAATCAAGATAGTATGGTCAGTGTGGTATTGGCAAAAGCATAGACAAACAGAATAGAGAGCCTAGAAATAGACCCACACAACTATAGTCAACTGATCTTTGAGAAAGGAACAAAGGAAGTATAGAAGAGAAAAGACAATCTTTTTAAAAAATGGTGCTGGAACAACTGGTCTTCCACATGCAAAAAATGATTTTAGGCAAAGACCTCATATTCTTCATAAAAAATTACTCAACATGGATTACAGACCTAAATGCAAAATGCAGAACTGTACAACTCTTAGAAAATATAGAAAATCTAAATGACCTGGGGAATGGCAGTGACTTTTTTTTTTTTTTTTTTTGAGACAGGGTCTCATTTTGTCACGCGGGCTGTAGTACAGTGGCATAATCACAGCTCACTGCAACCTCTGCCTCCCAGGCTCAAGTGATTCTTACACCTCAGCCTCCTGAGTAGTTGGGACCACAGGTGTATGCCACCATGCCTGGCTAATTTTTGTATTTTTTGTAGAGGCAGGGTTTCACCACGTTGCCCAAGCTTGCCTCGAACTCCTGGCCTCAAGTGATCCACCTGCCTCAGACTCTTAAACTGCTGGGATTACAGGCCTGAGTCACTGTGCCTGGCTTGCTTTTTTTTTTTTTTTTTTTAGAGACAGGGTTGGCTCTTTCGCCTAGGCTATAGTACAGTGGCACAATCTCGGCTCACTGCAACCTCCATCTCCTGGGCTCAAGCCATCCTCCTGCCTCAGCCTCCTGAGTCTCTACAGGCCCACGCCACCGTGCCCAGCTAGTTTTTGTATTTTTTTGAAGAGATGGGGTTTCACCATGTTGCCCAGGCTGGTCTTGAACTCCTGAGCTTAAGCGATCCACCTGCCTCAGCCTCCCAAAGTGTTGGGATTACCGACATGAGCCACTGAGCCTGGCCACAATACATGGATGTTTTTCAATAAATATATTGGAAAATTTTTTTGGTGATTTGTGACAATTTGCAAAATCTCACAGGCAGACCATGTAGTTTAGAAATATTGAAAAACTTAAGTAAAAGATATGTCATGAATGCCTAAAATATATGCTGATATTAGTTTATTTTATAATTGACTACCATAAAATATACACAAACATAAACTTTACCAAAACGTATGCACACAAAGACTGTACATGGTGTCATTCAGTCAAGAGAAATATAAACAAACTTAAAGATGCAGCATTAAATCATAATGGCATAAGATTAACTGTAGTGCATACTGTACTATTGTAATAATTTCATAGCCACCTCCCTTTCTATTGCAGTGAACTTATGTGTTTTGATTGTCTGCTTAAAATGCCATCTGATGCTAATCACCTCTGTGTGAGCAGTTCATCTCTCCAGTAAAGTATCAGAGAGAAAAGTGGTCTTTCACAGTTTTCACATATTTCACATATTTTTCATCATGTTTGGTCCAATACTATAAACCTTGAATAACACCTTGAGACCCATATGAAATGCCACCAATGATGCTGAAAGTTCTCCCAAGAAGCAGAGAAAAGTCATGACATTACAAGAAAAAGTTGAATTGCTTAATATGTACTATAGATTGAGGTCTGCGATTGCAGTTGCCCACCATAATGCTTCATCTTGCAAACAGACATTGTAAACTTACGGTATTGATAAATATTATACATTACTATAAATGTATTTTCTCTTCTTTATAACCTTAATAACATTTTCTTTTCTCTAGATCACTTTATTGTAAGAATACAGCATATGACACATATAACAGAAAATATGTGTTAATCAACTGTTTATATTATCATTAAGGCTTCCAGTTAAGATTTCGAGGAGTCAAAAGTTGTATGTGGATTTTTAACTTGATTGCAGGGGCAGGGGTTGGCATCCCTAACTTCTGCATTGTTCAAGGGTCAGCTGTACATGGAAAATCCTGAAAAATTTGCATGCCACAAGTGGGACCTGCTACTGGTGCATGTGTGTGAGACCCACCACTGCCCTGCCTCTAGTGTGCACATATGGGGACCCCTGTCACCCCATCAGTGCCCCATGGAATCACTTTTGCCAGCCCCCCTCCATAAGGGTGTTTTTGGCAGGAGACTGGGAAAACCTCAGCCCCACCAGTGCAGCAGATTCTTAACCTAGTGGGGCCAGAGAAAAAGGCTGCAGGTCTGGTCCCAGCGCCCCCAGGTTCAGAGCGCTCAGTCTGGGAGTGCAGAGCTGAGTCTTGGCCCCATGAAATCATCCAGAAACAAAGCCAATTGACTAAACCCAACTTATACCATAGTTCAACCCTCAAGCACATCAAAGAATATAAAAGCAAAAAGCCCCATTCAAAGGACAGCAGCTTCAAACATTAAGTGAACATCACCCCACACAGATGAGAAAGAACCAGTGGAAGAACTCTGGCAACTCTAACAGCCAGAACGTCTTCTTAACTCCAAACAACCATATTAGATCCCCAGCAATGGTCCTTAGTCAGACTGAAATAGCTGAAATGACATAGAATTCAGAATCTGGATGGCAATAAAGATCATTGAGATTCAGGAGGAAGGTGAAAGCCAATCCAAGGAATCTAAGGAATCCAACAAAATCATACAAGAGCTGAAAGATGAAATAGCCATTTTAGAAAGAATCAAACTGATCTAGAGCTGAAAAACTTGCTGTAAGTTCATAATACAATCAGAAGTATTAACAGCAGAATAGACCAACCTGAGGAAAGAATCTCAGAGCTCACAGATTAGTTCTTCAAATCAACTCAGACAAAAATGAAGAAAAAATTTTAATGAGCAAAGCCTCTGAGAAATATGGGATTATGTAAAGAGACCAAGCCTATAATCGATTGGCATCTCAGAGAGAGCAAGCAACTTGGAAAACATATTTGAGGATATTGGCCCCAAAATTTCCTCAACCTCAGTAGAGAGATTGGCATGCAAATTCAGGAAATTTGGAGCACCCTAGAAAGATACTGTATCAGGCAACCATCCCCAAGACACATACTCAGTAGATTCTCTGAGGTCAACACAAAAGAAGAAATGTTAAAGGCAGCTAGAGAGAAGGGGCAGGTCACATACAAGGGGAACCCCATCAGGCTAATAGTAGACTTTTCAGCAGAAGCCTTACAAACAAGAAGAGATTGGGGAAATATATTCAGCATCCTTAAAGAAACAAAATTCCAACCAAGAATGTCATATCCAGCTAAATTAAGCTTCATAAGCAAAGGATAAATAAAATCCTTTTTACACAAGCAAACACTAAGGAAATTCATTATTACCAGACTGCCTTACAAGAGGTCCTTAAGGGAGTGCTAAATATGGAATACAAAACAAAAGACTGCTGCCTGCCACCATAAAAACACATAGCCCACTGACACTATAAAGCAACTATACAATCAAGTCTGTGTAACAACCAGTTGACAACATGACTGGATCAAATCCTCACATATCAATATTAACCTTGAATGTAAATGAGGAAAACATCCCACTTAAAAGGCACAGAGTGGCAAGTTGGATAAAGAAGCAAGACCCAACTGTATGCTGTCTTCAAGAGACCCATCTCTTGGCTAGGAGTGGTGGCTCACATCTCTAATCCCAGCACTTTAGGAGGACAAAGCAGGAGGATCACTTGAGCCCAGGAGTTGAAGACCAGCCTAGGCAACATAGTGAAAGAATTTAAAAAGAGAGAGACCCATCTTATATGCATGACACTCATAAGCCCAAAGTAAAGCAATGGAGAAAGATCTGTGAAGCAAAGAGAAAACCAAAAAGAACAAGAGTTACTATTCTTACTTCAGACAAAATATAAACCAACAATGCTCAAAGAGGACAAAGAAGGACATTCCATTAATGATAAAGAGTTCAATTCAACTATCCTAAATATATATGCATCCCAAATTGGAGCACCCAGATTCATAAAACAAATTATTAGAGACCTACAAAGAGACTTAAATAACCACACAATAATAGTAGGGGACTTCAACACCCTACTGACAGTGTTGGACAGAACATTGAGACAGAAAACTAATAAAGACATTTGGGACCTAAACTCAACACTTCACCAAATGCACCTAACAGACATCTACAGAATGCTCCACCCAACAACAGAATATACGTTTTTCTGTTCTTATGTACACATGGCACATACTCTTAAGATTGACTGCACACTCAGCCATAAAGCAATTCTCAACAAGTTAAAAAAAAAAAAAAACCAACCACACTCTCAACCACAGTGCAATAAAAATAGAAATTAAAAACAAGAAGATCTCTCAATACCATATATGGAAATTAAACCACTGGCTCCTGAATGACTTTGGGTAAAGAATGAAATTAAAGCAGAAATCAAGAAACTCTTTGAAACTATTGAAAACAAGGATGCAACATACCAGAATATCTGGGACACAGCTAAAGCAGTGGTAAGAGGAAAGTTTATAGCTGTGAGCACCCACATCAAAAAGTCAGAAAGATCTCAAATTAACAACCTAACATCACACTTAGAGGAACTAGAAAAACAAGAGCAAACCAACCCTAAAGCCAGCAGAAGAAAAATAACTAAAATGAGAGCTGAACTGAACAAAGTTGACATGTGAAAACCCATACAAAAGATCAATATAACCAAAAGTTGGTTCTTTGAAATACTATCGCAAGGACAAAAAACCAAACACCGCATGTTCTCACTCACAGGTGGGAATTGAACAATGAGAACACATGGACACAGGAAGGGGAACATCACACACCCGGGCCTGTTGTGGGGTGGGGGGAGGGGGGAGTGATAGCATTAGGAGATATACCTAATGTTAAATAACGAGTTAATGGGTGCAGCACACCAACATGGCACATGTATACATATGTAACTAACCTGCACGTTGTGCACATGTACCCTAAAACTTAAAGTATAATAAAAAAAAAAAAGAGAGTAAACCCCAGGTGTGGACAGACATGTACACCCATAGGTCTTCCCTGCAGTGGAGTGCTATTGATCTCACAGCCAAGAACAGTGCTGAATTTGTCCTCTCTGAAGGAGATAGAGTCAAAAAGTACAAGGAGTGAATGACTGAGCTACTATACTCAATTTTATTATTAATCAATTAACTTATTTTAATTGTCAAATAAAAATGATATATGTTTATGGTGAAAAAAAATGAGACTCATAGACCTCTAGCTAGACTAATAAAGAAAAAGAGAGAGAGAAGATCCAAAGAAACACAATCAGAAATGACAACGGTGACATTACCACTGGCCTCACTGAAATACAAGAAACCCTCAGAAAGTATTATGAACATCTCTATGCACACAAACTAGAAAACCTAGAAGAAATGGATAAATTGCTGTAAACATTCAACCTACCAATATTGAACCAGGAAGAAATTGAATACTTGAACAGACCAATAACAAGTTCTAAAATTGAATCAATAGTAACAACAACAACAACAACAACAAAAACCTACCAACCAGAAAAAGCCCTGGACCAGATGGATTCACAGCTGAATTCTACCAGACATGTAAAGAATAGCTGGTACAAATCCTACTGAAACAATTCTAAAAAATTGAGGAGACAGACCTCCTCCCTGATTTGTTCTATGAGGCCGGAATCATTCTGATACCAAAACCTGGCCGAGACACAGTGAAAAAAATAAAACTTTAAGCTAATATCCCTGATAAAATTAGATGCAAAAATCCTCAGCAGAACACTAGCAAATTGAATCCAGCAGCACATTTAAGAGCTAATCCACTATGACCAAGTAAGCTTTATTCCTGGGATGCAAGGTTGGTTCAACATATACAATTAAATAAATGTGATTTCTCACATAAACAGAACTGAAAATAAAAACCACATTATCATCTCAATAGATGCAGAAAAGGCTTTTGACAAAATTCAACATCCTTTCATGTTAAAAGCCCTCCACAAACTAGATATTGAAGGAACATACCTCAAATTAATAAGAGCCATCTATCACAAACACACAGCCAACATCATACTGAACAGGCAAAAGCTGGAAGCATTCCCCTTGAGAACCAGAACAAGACAAAGATGCCCACTCTCACCACTCCTATTCAACATAGTACTGGAAGACCTAGCCAGAGCAATCGGGCAAGAGAAAGAAATAGAAGGCATCTGAATAGGAAGAGAGGAAGTCAAACTATTTATCTTCACGGATGATATGATTCCATACCTAGAAAACCCTAATGTCTGTGCCCAAAGGCCCCTAGAACTGATAAACAACTTCAGTAAAGTTTCAAGGTACAAAATTCAATGTACAAAACCCAGTAGCATTTCTATACACCAATAACATCCAACCTGAGAGCTAAATGAAGAACACAATCCCATTCATAATTGGCACAAAAGGAATAAAATGCCAGCTGGGCACAGTGGCTTATGCCTGTAATCTCTGCACTTTGGGAGGCTGAGGTGGGTGGGTCACCTGAGGTCAGGAGTTCAAGACCAGCCTGGCCAACATGGTAAAACCCCTTCTCTACTAAAAATAAAAAAATTAACTGGGTGTGGTGGTGGGTGCCTGTAATCCCAGCTACTTGGGAGGCTGAGGCAGGAGAATTGCTGGAACCTGGGAGGCGGAGGTTGCAGTGAGCCAAGATGGTGCCATTGCACTCTAGACTGGGCGGCAGAGCGGGACTCCGTCTCAAAGAAAAAAAAAAGAAAAAAAAAGAATAAAATACCTAGGAATACAGCTAACCAGGGGTGTAAGAGATCTCTACAACAAGAATTATAAAATGCTGAAAGAAATCAGAGATGACATAAACAAATGGAAAAACATTCCATGCTCATGGATGGATAGGAAGAGTCAGTATTGTTAAAATGGCCATACTTCCCAAAGCAATTTATAGATTCAATGCTATCTTATCAAACTACCAACACCATTTTTCACAGAACTAGAAAAAAACTATTCTAAAATTCATATGGAACCAAAAAAGAGCTTGAATAGCCAAAGCAATCCTAAGCAAAAAGAACAAAGCCCAAGGCTTCACACTACCTACTTCAAACTATACTACAAGGCTACAGTAACCAAAACAACATAGTACTCATACAAAAACAGACCACATACACTGGTGGAACAGGTTAGAGAACCCAGAAATAAAGTCACACGCCTACAACAATCTGATCTTTGAAAAACTGACAATAACAAGCAATAGGGAAAGGACTCCCTATTCAGTAAATGGTGCTAGGATAACTGGCTAGCCATATGTAGAAGATTGAAACTAGGACCCTTCCTTTCACCATATTAAGAAAACTCCATGAATTAAAGATTTAAATATAATAACCTAAAACTTTTTATAAAAACCCTAGAAGAAAACCCAGGAAATACTATTCTGGACATAGGCCTTGGCAAAGATTTCCTGACACAGACTCCAAAAGCAGTTGCAATGAAAACAAAAATTGACAAGTGGGATCTAATTAAATTAAAGAGCCTCTGCATAGCAAAAGAAACAATCAACAATATAAGCAGACAGCCTACAGAAAGAGTGAAAATATTCAGAAACTATGCATCTGACAAAGATCTAATATCCAGAATCTATAAGGAACTTAAACAGATCAACAAGCAACAAACAACCCCATTAAAAAATGGGCAAAGGACGTGAACAGATACTTCTCAAAGAAGACATACACTTTGCCAACAAGTGTATGAAAAAGTGCTCAACATCACTAATCATTAGAGAAATGCAAATCAAAACCACAATGAAATACCGTCTCACACCAGTCAGAATGACTACAATTAAAAAGTCAATAAATAAGGCTGGGCATGGTGGCTCATACCTGTAATCCCAGCACTTTGAGAGGTCAAGGCAGGTACATCACCTGAGGTCAGGAGTTTGAGACCAGCCTGGCCAAAATGGTGAAACCCTGTCTCTACTTAAAATACAAAAAAGTACCCGGATGTGGTGGTGGGTGCCTGTAATTCCAGCTACTTGGGAGGCTGAGGCACAAGAATCGCTTGAACCCAGGAGTTGGAGGTTGACCTGAGATCACACCACTGCACTCCAGCTTGGACAACAGAGTGAGACTCCGTCTCCAAAAAAAATAAATAAAAATAACAAATCTACAAACCTTTAGCTTGACTGACAAAGAAAAAAAGAAGAAATGTGAATAACTAGAATCAGCAATAGAAGTGGAGACATTACTATCAACCTTACAGAAATGAAATGTAAGAGAAGAAATGAAATGTAAGAGAAAAAACGATGAACACCAACAAATTAGATAACCTAGATGAAAGACAACTTCCTAGAAACACACAAATTATCAAAACTGACTCAAGATGAAATAGAAAATACAAACAAGCCTGTAATATGTAAATAGATTAAATCAGTAATTTAAAACCTCCCAGCAAAAAAAACATCTCAAACTACAGGACTTTCTTATTGAAGTCTACAAAACGCTTAAAGAATAATGAACACTGGCCAGGCACGGTGGCTTACGCCTGTAATCCCAGCACTTTGGGAGGCGGAGGCAGGCGGATCACCTGAGGTTGTGAGTTTGAGACCAGCCTGACCAACATGGAG
Source organism: Pan paniscus (assembly GCF_029289425.2). Lineage (NCBI taxonomy): Eukaryota > Metazoa > Chordata > Mammalia > Primates > Hominidae > Pan > Pan paniscus. Next base: position 46,735,911 of record NC_073260.2, read on the forward strand.
AAACCCTGTCTCTACTAAAAATACAAAAAAAATTAGCCAGGCATGGTGGCGCATGCTTGTAATCCCAGCTCCTGGGAGGCTAAGGCAGGAGAATTGCTTGACTCTGGGAGGTGGAGGTTGCAGTGAGCTGAGATCACGCCATTGCACTCCAGGCTGGGCAACAAGAGCAAAACTCTGTCTAAAAAAAAAAGAAAAGAATAATGAACACCAAACCTCCTTTTAAAAAAAGTTTTCTTCCCTAAAAAGGAACACTTTTTAACTCATTCTATGGAGCAATTATTACATGTATACCAAAGCTACCTAAAGACACCACAAGAAAAAAAAAGAAGCAGTATTTCCATATGACTGTAAATGTAAAAAATTCTCAATAAAATAATGGCAAACTCAATGTAACAGAATATTACAAGTATTATACAGTATGACAAAGCAAGATTTATTACAGGAATGCAAGGGTAGTTCAACATAAGAAAATCAGTGTAATACACCGCATTAACAGAATGAAGAGAAAGAAAACCACATGATTATTTCAGCTGATATAAGAAAAGTATTTGACAAAATCTAACTCTTTTATGATTTAAAAAAAAAAAAACTCAGAAAACCAAGAATGGAAGGGAATTTCCTCAGTGTGATAAGGGCATTTATAAAAAACCCACACCTAACATTATACTCAATGGTGAAAGACTGACTGCCTATCTCCCTAGGAGATAAAACAAGGATACTTGCATTAATCAGTGCTTTGTAAGCTTTACCTTCAGGAGCCCCTCCAAGTTCTTAGACTTAGAACAAAGAAAAGCATCCTGCTACTGGCAGGCAAGAGGAAAGTAGCTATGTTGCAATATGCCCAGAGCTCTCTGTTCTCTCTAACAAAGGCCTGGCCTCAAGGGAAACTGTTTCACCAGAGCCTCCCTAACTTGGAAAGATGGAAATTCCTAACATCAGCTCTATGTAGCCCTCCTGTCTCATCTAAGGAGGGAAAAAAGCCAAAAGCACCTGTGACTGTAACATCCCAGGGAGCCCAGACCCACCAAAAGACTGAGATAACCATGGGGTTATAGATAATTTATCATTGCCTGACATTTTACCACCATATCAGTTGGGCTCCTGTTTAATAATAACAAGGGATGACCAGGCGCAGTGGCTGACACCTGTAATCCCAGCACTTTGGGAGGCTGAGGTTGGCAGTTCACAAGGTCAGGCGTTTGAGACCAGCCTGGCCAACATGGCAAAACCCCGTCTCTACCAAAAATACAAAAATTAGCCAGGCGTGATGGCATGTGCCTGCAGTCCCAGCTACTTGGGAGGCTGAGGCAGGAGAATCGCTTGAACCTGGGAGGTGGAGGTTGCAGTGAGCCAAGATCGTGCCACTGCACTCTAGCCTGGATGACAGAATGAGACTCTGTCTCACAAAAAAACAAAACAAAACAAAAAGCACAACACAGGGGATTAGGGATTACAGTGGAAGGAACTGCAAGGCTCAGACCCTATTAAGAAGTCTCCAGGGGAGACAAAAAAAAAAAAAAAAAAAGAGAGAGAGAGAGGAAATTTAGCCTCTGACACCTACAGCTATGCCAAACAGTAAACAAAGCCTAACTTCTAGCCAAATAAACATAAAACCTCACACTAGAGGCCTATTTGCCTCAGTTTATTTTACCCAATATATTATGTCTGGCTTTCGACAAAAAATTACAAGGCATGCTAAAAGGTAAAAAAACACAGTCTCAAGAGACAAAGCAAGCAGCAGAACTAGACTCAGATATGGCAGAGATTTTGGAATTATTAGACTGGGAATTTAAAATAAGTATGAATAACATGTTAAGGGCTCTAATGGCAAAAGTGAACAATATGCAAGAACAGATGGGTAATGTAAGCAAAGGAATGGAAACCCAAAGAATCAAAAGGGGATAGTAGACATAAAAACCACTATAAGAGAAGTAAAGAAAGCTTTTGATGGGCTTAATAGTAGGCTGGACATTGTCAAGGAAAGAATCAGTGAGCTTCAAGATATGTCAATAGAAATTTCCCAAACTGAAAAGCAAAGAGAAAAAGGAATGAACAAATGGAATCCAATATCCAAGAACTTTGGTACAATTACAAAAAGTGTAGCATACACGTAATGGGAATACCAGAAGGAGAAGAAAGAGAAAAGGGAACAGAGGAAGTACTTGAAATAATAATTGAGAATTTTAAAAAATTGATGACAGATTCCTAACCACAGATCTAGAAAGCTCAAAAGAATACCAAGCAGGATATGTGCCAAAAAACCTACACCTAGACATAGCAGAAAACAAAAGACAAAGAGAAAATATTGAAAGAAGCCAGAGGGAAAAAACACCTTACCTACAGAGGAACAGAGGTAAGAATTACCTCAGACTTCTCTTCAAAAGCCTTGCAAACAAGAAGAGATTAGAGTGATAGAAAGTTTTCAAAGGAAAACAAACAAAACTACAAACCTAGACTTTTGTATCCAGTGAAACTATCCTTCAAAAGTGGAGGATAAATACTTTCTCACATAAACCAAAACTTAGGGAATTTATCACCAGTAGACCTACCTTGCAAAGAATGTTTAAAGTTCTTCAGAGAGAAGGAAAATGATACAGGTCTAAAATTTGGATCTACATAAGGAAACAATAGCATTAGAAAAGGAAAAAATGGGCTGGGCACGGTGGCTCACACCTGTAATTCCAGCACTTTGAGAGGCTGAGGTGGGTGGATCACGAGGTCAGGAGATCAAGACCATCCTGGCTAACACGGTGAAACCCCATCTCTACTAAAAGTACAAAAATTAGCCAGGCATGGTGGCGGGCACCTGTAGTCCCAGCTACTTGGGAGGCTGAGGCAGGAGAATGGCATGAACCGGGAGGCAGAGATTGCAGTGAGCTGAGATCACGCCACTGCACTCCAGCCTGGGCAACAGAATGAGACTCCATCTCAAAAATAAAAAAAAGGGAAAAATGAAGATAAGATAAAATAATTTTTACTTTTAATGGATCTAAGTTTGCTCAAAATAATAATAGTAAAAATGTATTTGGTGATTATAGCTTATGGGTAAGTAACATGAATGTCAGCAATGTTTTAAGGGATGGAAGTGAGAAATAGGGAATGTTTTATTACATAGTACTTGCCCTACCCATGAATTTTATTTTGATGATAGCCATCCTAATGGATGTGAAGTGCATTCCTTTACTTTTAATCTGTTTGTGTCTTTATATTTAAAATGGTTTCTTATAGACACAAATAGATTAAAAGTAAAAGGATGTGTGTCACACTCATTAGGATGGCTTTTTTCTTTTTGAGATGGAGTCTCGCTTTTTCTCCCAGGCTGGAGTGCAGTGGTGCTATCTTGGCTCACTGCAAGCTCCGCCTCCTGGATTCACACCATTCTCCTGCCTTAGCCTCCCGAGTAGCTGGGACTACAGGCACCTGCCACCACGCCCAGCTAATTTTTTGTATTTTTAGTAGAGACGGGGTTTCACCATGTTAGCCAGGTTGGTCTCGATCTCCTGACCTCGTGATCCACCCACCTCGGCCTCCCAAAGTGCTGGGATTACAGGCGTGAGCCACTGTGCCTGACCGACAATAAATTAAACTTTTATTGAGGCATAAGCTGAGGTCCAGAAATGCATTTCCACTGACTTAACCCCAGCACTGTGAAAGGAGGAGCCATGCACCCTAACTTCCCTCCCTCCTCCACCAGGCATGTTCATCCCCAGTTTCCCGCTCAGGAGCCCTTCCGAGGCCCAGGCTGCGGATCCATAGCCTGAGCACACATGACCGTATGATTTCCAGCTCCCCTGGTGCTTCAGTGGGAGTTTCTGTGGTGGCTGTTTGGGTCGCCCCTGGTTATTTGATCTGGTAGCTGGCACTTGCAGCTCATTTGAACACTAGACTCCCCACTTTCCACTTCTTTTGGGGGTGCATCCATGTGTGCATTTGTTGGGAGGGCATTGGCTGTTTGCTTTCAGGGCAGCCTCCTACAATGGAGCCGAAATGAAGTGAATTAAAATGAATTTTGCAGTGGGACGTCTAAGCTCATTTCAAGACAGCCTGAAGGTAATAAGAGACAGCTGAGGTCCAGACACAAACCAGACCCCTGAGAAGCATCCTTGGGGTGCAGAGAGCTACTGTAAGCTTCTGCTGCTTCCTGTGTGTGCCATGGCTCAGGGCACTGCCAGCATCGTGGGTTTAAGGGGTCATCTGAAGGCTGGGCGAAGTGGCTCGTGTCTGTAATCCCAGCACTCAGGGAGGCCGAGGCAGGTGGATCACCTGTGGTCAGGAGTTTGAGACCAGCCTGGCCAACATGGTGAAACCCATCTCTACTAAAAATACAAAAATTAGCCGGGTATGGTGGTGAACACCTGTAATCCCAGCTGCTCAGGAGGCTGGGGCAGGAGAATCTCTTGAACCCGGGAGTGGGAGGTTGCAGTGAGCTGAGATCACGCCACCGCACTCCAGCCTGGGTGACAGAGTGAGACTCTGTCTCAAAAAAAGGGGGAGGGGTCATCTGAGACCTTTATTTCTCCCTTTGTTAATAGCACATAAGTACACAATAACACAGATAATGACTATGACATAGTGAAGCAAATACCTGCCATCCAGCTTAAGAAGGAGTAGCCCTACCTCCCTACCACCTCCCACCTTCTCCTGTGTGCACTGTGCATGCCCCTTCCCTCAATTTGGGTTGATTACTACCAATGTGTAGTCCCCAGACAATCTTGTTTAGTTTACACGTTTTGAACTTTTTTTTTTTTTTTTGAGATGGAGTCTTGCTCTGTCACCCAGGCTGGGGTGCAGTGGTGTGATCTTGGCTCACTGCAACGTCCGCCTCCTGGGTTCACACCATTCTCTTGCCTCAGACTCCCCAGTAGCTGGGACTACAGGCGCCCGCCACCATGCCCAGCTAATTTTTTTGTATTTTTAGTAGAGACAGGGTTTCATTGTGTTAGCCAGGATGGTCTCAATCTCCTGACCTCGGGATCTGCCAACCTCGGCCTCCCAAAGTGCTGGGATTACAGGCATGAGCCACTGTACCTGGCCTGAACTTTGTATAAATGTTATCAATCTCCTGTACTGTATTCCAATTTGATTTTTAAATTCAGCATTATATTGGTGAGTTTGTTTCATGTGGGCATCTGAAGCTGTTGTCTGTGTTTACAGCTGTATAGTATTCCTTTGTTTGAGTGTGTCCCTGTTATTGGTTGTCTGGGTCATTTCTGGGCTTTGCTGTCATGAACAAGGCTGCTACAAGCACTGTGCACTGGCCCTAGGCATCCACGTGCAGCAGGTGCTCCAGGAGTAGGAGTGGGCAGGTCCCCTTTATGGAGGATATGTCCTCTCACAGTGGCTGTACTGCTTCCCACTGCCACCAGAGGGGGAGTCCCCTTTGCTCCACATCTTCCCCAACTAACACTGGTCTTTTCAGATTTTTAAGTACTTACCAACGTGGTTTTGTCTTGTTTTGTTTGTTTGTTTGCTTGATGCAGTCTTGCTCTGTTGCCCAGGCTGGAGTGCAGTGGTGCCATCATAGCTTACTGCAGCCTTGACCTCCTGGGCCCAAGTGATCCTCCTGCCTCAGCCTCCCTAGTAGCTGGGACTATAGGCTTATGCCACCGCACCTGGCTAATTTAAAAAAAAAAGAAAGAAAAAATTAAGGCTGGGCGCGATGGCTCACGCCTATAATCCCAGCACTTGGGAGGCCGAGGCGGGCGGATCCTGAGGTCAGGAGATCGAGACCATCCTGGCTAACATGGTGAAACCTCATCTCTACTAAAAAAAAAATACACAAAAAAAAAAAATTAGCCAGGCGTGGTGGCGGGCGCCTGTAGTCCCAGCTACTCAGGAGGCTGAGGCAGGAGAATGGCGTGAACCCGGGAGGCAGAGCTTCAGTGAGCCGAGATCATGCCACTGCACTCCAGCCTGGGCAACAAAGCGAGACTCCGTCTCAAAAAAAAAAAAAATTGTGCCTGGGTGCAGTGGCTCACGCCTGTAATCCCAGCATTTTTCGAGGCCAAGGAGGGTGGATTGCTGGAGGCCAGGAGTTCAAGACCAGCCTGGGCAACATAATAAAACCCCATCTCTACAAAAAAGTACAAAAATTAGCTGGATGTGCTGGTACATGCCTGTAGTCCCAGCTCTAGTGAGGCTGAAGTGGGACGATCACCTGAGCCCAGGAGGCTGAGGCTGCAGTGAGCCAAGATCACGGCACTGCACTCCAGCCTGGGCAAGAGAGTGAGACACTGTCTCAAAAACAAAAAAATTTTTTTTTAGAGATGGGGTCTTGCTATATTGCCTAGGCCAGTCTCAAACTCCTGGCCTCAGGTGATCCTCCTGCCTTGGCCTCGCAAAGTGCTAGGATTATTCAGGCATGAGCCACCACACCCAGCTGAATCCGGATTTTTAAAAAATTAACTTTATTGAGATATACATACAAGAAAATGCACCCATGTAAGTTCAGCTTGCTCTCTTTTAATAAGTGTAACCAGCACCTCAATAAAGATATAGAACATGTCCACAACTCCACAAAGCCCACCGGTGCCCTTTGAGGTCAGTCCCTACCCTTGGTCCCAGGCAACCACGGATCTGCCTTCCGTTGGGGATGACTTTTGGTGTTTCTTTTGCTCAGCATGTTTCTGAGATTCATGGGTGTTGTACACACCAGTGGTCTGTGCCTCACAATTGCAGAACAGGATTTTGCATACTTTATTCACTCATCCACTGATGGACATTTAGATAGTTTCCAGTTGGAGACTATCAAAAATAAAAACGTTGTGAACATTCAGTTATAGATATTTGTTGGGACATAGGTTTCATTTCCCTTGAGTAGATACCTAGGAGTGGAAGTGAATTGCAGAGTTGTGGGTTAAGTAGTGTAGGTCGAGGTTTGAAACTTCCCAGTGATTCTCTACCCGTGGCCGCGCAGGCCTCTAGTGGCTTTGTATCTTCTCCAGCCATTGGCATTGTTGGTCCTCTTTTTTTTTTTGAAATGGGGTCTTGCTCTGTCACCCAGGCTGGAGTGCAATGGCACGATCTTGGGTCACTGCAACCTCCTGGGTTCAAGCAGTTCTCCTGCTTCAGCCTCCCAAGTAGCTGGAATTACAGGCATGTGCCACCATGCCCTGATAATTTTTGTATTTTTAGTAGAGACGGGGTTTCGCCATGTTGGCCAGCCTGATCTCAAACGCCTGACCTCAGGTGATCCGCCCACTTTGGCCTCCCACGGTGCTGGGATTACAGGCATGAGCCACCAGGCCCACCCATTGGTCTTCTTAATTTTGGCTCCTCTGGTGGGTATGTAGTAGTCTCTCTTGTGGTTTTGATTTGCATTTCTCTGCTAACTGAAGGTGCAGCACATTTTAATTGTTAGCTGACATTTGTAATTTATAGTTGTGAACTGGCAGGCCATTTGCCTTCAGTGGGAAAATCTGTGTGTGTGTTGCTTGTCTTATTATTGTAAGAGTTTGTTTTTCTCTGGATTTGAGTTCCTGTTGTGCGAGAGATACATAGGGTATTTTCTCCCAGTCTGTAGCTTGTCTTTTCATTTCCTTTTCTTTTTCTTTTTTTTGAGACAGAGTCTTGCCCTGTCGCCCAGGCTGGGGTGCAGTGGCGCGATCTCAGCTCACTCCAGGCTTGTCTCGAACTCCTGACCTCATGATCCACCTGCCTCAGCCTCCCAAAGTGCTGGGATTAGAGGCGTGAGCCACCGCACCCAGACTTCATTTCTTTTTCTTTTTTTTTTTGAGACAGAGTCTTGCTCTGTTGCCCAGGCTAGAGTGCAGTGGCGCGATCTTGGCTCACTGCAACCTCTGCCTCCCAGGTTCAAGCTTTTCTCCTGCCTCAGCCACATGAGAGCTGGGACTACAGGCGCCTGCCACCACGCCTGGCTAATTTTTGTATTTTTATTAGAGACAGGGTTTCACCATATTGGGCAGGCTGATCTCGATCTCCTGACCTTGTGATCCGCCCGCCTCGGCCTCCCAAAGTGCTGGGATCACAGGCATGAGCCACTGCGACCAGCCTCTTCTTAATGGTATGTTTTGTTGAAGAGAATTTTTTTTTTTTTTTTTTTTGAGGCACGGTCTTGCTCTGTCACCCAGACTGGAGTGCAGTGACATGATCATAGCTCACTGCAACCTCTAACTCTTGGGCTCAAGTTATCCTCACACCTCAGCCTCCTGAGTAGCTGGGACCACTGCCTGACTAACTTTTTTATTTTGAATAGGGTCTCACTATATTGCTCAGGCTGGTCTTCAACTCCTGAGCTCAAGTGACCCTCCTGCCTCAGACTCTCAAAGTGATGGAATTACAGGCATAAGTCACTGCACTCGGCCCAAAAATACTATCTTAATTACTGAAGTTTTGTGGTGAGTTTTGAAATCAGGCCATGCATGTCTCCAGGTTTGTTCTGCAAGTGTGTCTCCCATGCCTTATCCTTTGCATCATTGTACAAAGTCAGCTTGCTAGGCCAGGCATGGTAGCTTATGCCTGTAATCCCAGCACTTTGGGAGGCCAAGATGAGTGGATCACTTGAGGCCAGGAGTTTGAGACCAGCCTGGCTAACATAGTGAAACCCCGTCTCTACTAAAAATACAAAAAAAATTAGCTGGGCGAGGTGGTGGGCGCCTGTAATCCCAGCTACTCAGGAGGCTGAGGCAAGAGAATCATTTCAACCCAGGAGGCAGAGGTTGCAGTGAGCTGAGATCATGGCACTGCACTCCAGCCTGGGTGACAGGTCAAGATTCTGTCTCAAAAAATAAATTAATTTAAAAAAATGCTGGGACCGTAAGTTTTGTTTGTTGGGTTTTAGCACAGAAAAGCATAAGGAAGAAATAGTGCATAATGCCACTGCTAAGATCACATCCTTAACCTCAAAAAGTGAAAAAGGAATGCAAGAGAATGGTTAAACATGTTATAATACGTTGTCCATCTCCTCTCTGAAAAAAGCCTGTGTCGACAGTTTCATGGGTTACCTTTGCAATATTTTTTTCTATACATCCTTTCCTAAAAATGCAGCCAGAAGGCACCATACTTTTATTTATTTATTTACTGTTTTTTGAGACGGAGTCTCACTCTGTCACCCAGGCTGAAGTGCAGTGGTGCGATCTCAGCTCACTGCAACCTCTGCCTCCCAGGTTCAAGTGATTCTCCTGCCTCTGCCTCCCGAGTAACTGGGATTACAGGCATGCACCACCACTCCCAGCTAATTTTGTATTTTTAGTAGAGATGGGATTACAGGCGTGCACCACCACTCCCAGCTAATTTTGTATTTTTAGTAGAGATGGGATTTCACCGTGTTGGCCAGGCTGGTCTCAAACTCCTGATCTCAAGTCATCCACCCACCTCGGCCTCCCAAAGTGTTGGGATTACAGGAGTGAACCACCACTCCTGGCCCAGAAGGCACCATACTCTACACGTTTTCTTGCACCTGGAGGTTTTGCTTACTGCTCTGGAGGGTCTCCCTCTTTTCTATGAATGGCTGCAGAGTGTCCCCCCGAAACACACTTGCGCTGCAGGGTGACCAGTCAGTCCCTGCTGACAGCCACAGAGGTGGTTTCCAGTTTTGCTCATAGGAAGTTCTATAGTGGGTACCTTTTTATGGCTGCCTTGGCATAGCTCTCTGTAGGTGCAGTGGGTATCGCGTTAGCCCCACAACTCTGGGTGTCAGAAGTGTTCTAGTCATGCTTTGCTGTGGCTGCCCTTTTCTTTTTTCTTTTTTTGAGATGGAGTCTCTCTATGTTGCCCAGGCTGGAGTGCAGTGGTGTGATCTCGGCTCACTGCAAGCTCTGCCTCCTGGGTTCACGCCATTCTCCTGCCTCAGCCTCCCGAGTAGCTGGGACTACAGGTGCCCACCACCACGCCCGGCTAATTTTTTGTATTTTTAGTAGAGACAGGGTTTCACCGTATTAGCCAGGATGGCTCATGATCCGCCCACCTCGGCCTCCCAAAGTGCTGGGATTACAGGCTTGAGCCACCGCGCCTGGCTCGGCCTTTTCTCTGTGTCACTTCTCATCTGCCTTCTGTCCATCTGGCCCCCACGCCCATTGGAGCTCCCAATCTTCCTCACTCAGGGTAAGATGCAGGATCTCCCTATGTGGGCCCTGGACAAGGGAGTTGTATCTTCCCTCCTGGGAACATGTGTACAGTGGTGGCTCTCACCCAGGAAATTTTCCCCCAAGTGCCATCTAGGACAGTATGGAGACATTTTTGGTTGTTGCAAGTGGGGGCTGGGGGTGGCTATTGGCATCTAGTGAGTGAATACCAGGAATTCTGCTCACCATCTGTGTTAGTTGGGATTGTCCAGAGAAACAGAACCAGTACTACAGATATTTATAGAGAAAGAGATCTATTGTAAGGACTTGGCTCATGCAACTATGGAGGCTGGTGAGTCCCAAGATCTGCAGGCAAGACCCAGGGACACTGATGTGTGTTCCAGGCCAGAGGCTGGCAGGCTCGAGACCCAGGAGGAGGAGATGTTTCAGTTTGAGTCCAAAGACAGGAAAAAGCCAATGTCCCAGTTTGAAGGCCTCAGGGAGGAGGAGTTTCCTCTTACTCAGGGGAGGAGCAGCATTTTTGTTCCATTCAGGCTTTTGAACTGAGAGATGAGGCCTGTCCGCCTTGTAGAGGACTGTCGGCTTCACTCAGTGCTGTGGTCTGAATGTCTGTGTCCCCCCAAAATTCAATGTTGAAGCCAACCCCAAGGTGATGGTATTAGGAGACGGGGGCATTAGGGAGACGATTAGGTCATGGGGGAGGAGCCTCAGGAATGGGATCAGTGCCCTAATAAAGGAGGCCTCAGAAAGCCACCTTGCCCCCTCCACCACCTGCCCCTTCCACTATGTGGGGACACAGTGAGAAGGTGCTCTCTATGAGGTAGGGGCCCTCTCTGCATGCCAAATCCGCCGGCTCCTTGATCTTGGACTCTCCAGCCTCCAGGACTATGAAAACACATTTCTGTAGTTTATAAACCACTCAGTCTAGTATTTTATTATAGCAGCCCAAATGGACTAAAACAACCAGTCTGCCAATTCAAATATTAATCTCATCCAGAAACACCCTCACAGACACACGCCAGTCAGGTTAACACATGAAATTCACCATCACAGCATCCTACAATGCCCAGAACAATGCCTTCCACAACTCGTAATTCTTTGGTCCAAATGTCAGTAGTGCAGAGATTGAGAAACCCTGACGCAGAGGAAGGAGCTGCATTTATCTTGATACAAAGGCGTATCTAGGATAAATTTCTATGAAAGGGTGTTTGCATACTTTATATTTTAATAGATATTGCCAAACTGTCCCTGGAAGGATTGCACTAGGTAAGACTACACTCTACAGTGTACAAGAAGGATGTTTGTTATCTCATGGCCTCTCCAGCAGTGGTTATTGTCAAGTGTTTATGCTTGGAACATTTTTTTCTCATCAGAGAGCTGTAGAACCAAGCCTTTGACCAGCAAATCCAGGGACTCTGTAGCCTACTAGTTTTAGCTGTTTTCTAATTATTTTTATAATACAATTCACTGGCTGCTAATGTGGTGAAGCAGGTTCACATTCCTGAGGGCTGAGAGTCGTTTCTGCGTGTTGGGGCTGATTGTAAGCAGCTTGGCTGGGTCTGTACAGTGCTAACTTGAGGTGGTTCCCCTTGAAAGAGGCCAAGGACAGAATTCACTGGGGTTGTCCACTGGGCTGGGGAAAGACATACTTCCCCTGGAGTGGGAACTTACAAGAGGGAAGAGAAGCAAGGCTCAGCAAGGGGCTGGGTCCCAGGCATCTTCACGGAGGCTGCCCTGGGCAGAGAGGCCTCCCCAGGGAGCAGCCCTAAGCCAGGCACCCCCTTCCTTCCCTCTGCCTAGCCCTGCCTGTCACCTCCTCTAACTTCCATCCCTGTGGGACTCTGCTTCTCCTTGGTCCTGCTAGCAGGAGCATCTTCCTGGAGCCAAGTGGGGCCCCAAGGGAGGTCTGGTCAGTTCTAGTTCCCCACAGCCCTGCTTGCTCATGGGCCCCCATGGTCCCTGCCCTGGAAGCATCCCGTAGTTTTTGGCACCTGGTGTGGGCTGGCCCTTGCCCCAGTCTCCACCCTTGGGCGTCTCCCAGCCCTTTCCTGGCAGGTCCCCCTGCAACCCACCCAGTGCCTGGAAACCACACCAGGGTGCCGGAGGCCTTGGGGTGCAGGCATCAGCTTCATATGCATGGATGGTGACACATTCCTTTACAGTCTCTCTCTCGGGCACAGAGAGGGCTATGAGTCCTGCTGGCCAAGCCTGCCTACGCCGTAATCCAGCTCTTTGTCACTGCTGCCTACAGCACTTGCATAACCCTGTGACTCAAGAAGTTTCTGTCTGCCTGGGACCTGCCATCACTGTTCCCGTCAGTCCTCTGGAAGGTTCCCAAGGGCTCCTCCCTCCTCCATCCCAGCAGGTGGCTGGCCTGTGTCTGCTTCTTTAGCAGGGTGCCCATGCAAACTGCCTGGTGCCTCCGTGTGGCCTCTCTCGGCCTCCTCTCTTCCAACCGTTCAGAGCTTCACTCTTCCTGCACACCCCCGTCCGCACCCAAGGTCTGCGGTCCTGTGTTCTACAAAGCCCCTGCCTGTTACTCTCTGAAACCTGGGGTGGGAACCCATCTTTATTGCTTCAGTGGCTCCCACTCCAGCCTCATCAGTGGTGCCCTGAGGCCAATTTCAAGCCTGTTGAACTCCAGGCTTGCTATAATGTTTCTCGATCCTTCTCTCAGCTAGTTACCTGCCTATAGAGGCTCTGTCCAGGGAACACGAAGAGAAGGGTGTCCTGCTGAGCACAGTAGGGGATGGCTGTGGCCCTTCTCTCCTCCACCCTAGCCAAGCCAGGGAAATATGTTACAAGGCCCAAGGGCTCTCTCCAGGCCTAACACCCTACCCTAGCCTGCAGAGCTACTCTGTCCCTGCAAGCATGGTGTCCGTCTCTGACCTTCAAAGTCCTGCCCGGAACAGATGCTCCTAGCCTTTCTTTGTCTTGCTGATAGTGCCCCTACCTCATTAACTCTCCCTCCTCACGCTTCTCTGACACTTGCTATTTTTTGAGGCTGGACTGGAAACCAGGAGTCCTCTTATATTTATTTTTAATACGTAAAATATGTACATATGTGCGTATAAAATTAAAAAAGGAAAAAAGGTTACAGAGTACAGCTGAGGTGTTTTTTTTTCTTTGTCTCCACCCATTCTACTCCTGGTATGTAACTGTTACCAATTCTTTATGTATCTTTCCAGAGATATTCTATGCATGCCCATCAAAATATGTGTGTATGTTGTATATTTTTATACAAATGGTAACAATATTCACAGTGTCCTAGCTTTATATTTTTCACTTGCTGTATCTTGAAGATCACAATGACTGCATACTCTTTCATGGATAATTTAGGTATCTACTTGCTATCTTTTTCGACAGTTATGTACATTGTGGTTATGTAGATTCTGTTGTGCAGAGATTTTAATTTTTTATTGTGATAAAATATTCATAACATAAAATTTACCATTTTAACTACTTTTTTTTTTTTTTTGAAATGGGAGTTTCGCTCTTGTTGCCCAGGCTGTAGTGCAATGGTGTGATCTTGGCTCACTGTGGCCTCCGCCTCCCAGGTTCAAGCGATTCTCCTGCCTCAGTCTCCCAAGTAGCTGGGATTACAGGTGCCTGCCACCACGCCCGGCTAATTTTTGTATTTTTAGTAGAGATGGGGTTTCGCCATGTTGGCCAAGCTGGTCTCAAACTCCTGGCCTCAGGTGATCTGCCTCCCAAAGTGCTGGGATTATAGGTGTGAGAGCCACGGCGCCCGGCCTTAACCACTTTTAAATATACAGTTCGATGGCATTAAGTACATTCATAATATTGTGCAACCATCACCACCATTAATCTCTAGAACTTTCCTCATCTTGTAAAACCAAAACTCTGAATCCATTAAAAACTGGCTCCCCATTCCTCCCTCCCCCAGCCTCTGGCAGCCATCATTCTACTTCCCGTCTCTGTGAATTTGACTATTCTGCTACCTTGAAATTTTACCTTCTGTTTTGTGACAAGGTCTCACTCTGTCACCCAGGCTGGAGTGCAATAGTGCAATCAGATTACTGTATCCTTGAACTCATGGGCTCAAATGATCCCCTTGCCTTAGCCTCCTCAGTAGTTGCGACTACAGGTGTGCCATCATGCCTAGTTAATTAAAAAAATTTTTTTTGGAGCGATAGGGTCTCGCTATGTTGCCCAGGCTGGTCTTGAACTCCTGGCCTAAAGTGATCCTCTTGACTCAGCCTCACAAAGTGCTGGGATTATGGGCATGAGCCACTGGGCCTGAGGTTAAAATTTTAAATATAGACAAAGATGTCAATCTTTTCTCTGATGGACTGTACTTTTTTTTTTGTCTTGTCTAAGTCAAAGATGATACTAATGCCGTGGGACGCCCTCACTGGGGTGGAGTTGGGGTGTCCCTGATTATGCTGCAGTACTGAGTTTCATTGGATTAAATTTCTAGCTGTGGAAATGATGAGTCAAGTGAGATTAGCTGCATTAATTTTAATAATATGGCCAAATTGAACTCTAACATTGGACTGTCACCCTGGAGAGCATTTTCCTGGAGTGTAAAAGAGAGGCAGGTGGAGGGTGGGTGCTGTGATTTGAATGTTTGTCCCCTCTAAAACTCATGTTGAAATTTATCTGCCATCGTAACAGTATTAAGAGGTGGGATATTTAAGAGGTAATTAGGGGCTGGGTGCCGTGGTTCATGCCTGTAATCCCAGCACTTTGGGAGGCTGAGGTGGGCAGATCACTTGAGCCCAGAAGTTTGAGACCAGCCTGGCCAACATGGTGAAACCCCGTTTCTATTAAAAATACAAAAATTAGCCGGGTGTGATGGTGCGCACTTGTAGCCCCAGCTACTCGGAAGGCTGAGGAAGGAGAATCACTTGAACCTGCAAGGCAGAGGTTGCAGTGAGCCGAGATCGTGCCTCTGCCTTCCAGCCTGGGCGACAGAACAAGACTCCATCTTAGAAAAAAAAAAAAAAAAAAAAAAGGTAATTAGGCCATAAGGGCTCTGTCCTCATAGGTGGGATTAATGCCATCATAAATGGGCAAGTTCTGCCTTTTGGCTGGAAGCGCCATCTTCCAGTAATTTGCCAAAATGATGAACATAAAGGGAAGAGAAGAGGGGCCCAGTATATGTTATCTAAGCCTTTTAGAAAACAGGAAGTTATTCCTTTGTTCACATACATGCAAATCTATAAGAAAGGTGATATTGTAGACATCAAAAGAATAGGTACTGTTCAAAAAGGAATGCTCACAAATGTTACCGTGGCAAAACTGGAGCAGTCTACAGTGTTACTCAGCATGCTGTTGGCATTGTTGTAAACAAGGGCAAGATTCTTGCCAAGAGAATTAATGTGCGTATTGAGCACATTAAGCTCTCTAAGAGCCAAGATAGCCAAGACAGTGAAGGAAAACGATCAGAAAAAGAAGGAAGCCAAAGAGAAAGGTACTTGGGTTCAACTGAAGCGCCAGCCTGCTCCACCCAGAGAAGGACACTTTGCGAGAGCCAGTGGAAAGGAGCCTGAGCTGCTGGTACCCATTCCCTCTGAATTTACGGCATAATAGGTATTACAAAAATAAAAGACCACTGGACTACAAAAAAAAAAAAAAAAGATATAAAAAAATCAAAGGGCAAGTTCTGTCCTTTCTTACTCTCTTTACCCTTCTGCCACGTGATGCCTCCCATGCGATGACACAGCAAGGCCCTTGCCAGATGCTGACATCTTGATATTGGACTTCCTGTCCTCCAGAACTGTGAGCAATTAGTTTCTGGTCATTATAAATTAGCCAGTCTGTGGTATTCTGTCATAGCAGCACAGGATGGAGAGCTGACACTCTGACAAGACCCCAGGAAAGTGACTGCTAATCCAGGTAACAGCATGCCCATCTTTGTATTCCTGTGTGGGAAGGAGCCGTGTGCTGAGGCCCCTGACTCACCATACTGGGAGGACCCCTCAGAGTCTGTGGGGTTGCCTCAGGACAGCAGGGTCTTATCCCACGGCAGGTTCAGGTGACCCAAATACCTGCGTCCACCCTCAGGAAAGCTGCCCCAGTTCCATCTGGCTGGGCATCCTGAGGCTGCTGCATCAGGGCTCTGTTCTTGTTTCTGATCAGACAGGTAAGTCACATCTTTTACGCAAAATTCAAATGTTACAGAATCATGTAGCATCATCAGTGCACATCGCCAAAGAAAAGCTCAGTTAACAATAAGACACATATTCCTTTTCTTTTCCATTCAAACACATTTGTTCCTGTGTTTAACAATGTATCGTGGCCATCTTGCATTTCTAAACACAGAGCTAGGTCTACCTATTTAAGAAATGTGTGAGGATTGGCCGGGCGTGGTGGCTCACGCCTGTAATCCCAGCACTTTGGGAGGCTGAGGTGGGCGGATCACGAGGTCAGGAGATCGAGACCATCCTGGCTAATGTGGTGAAACCCCGTGTCTACTAAAAATACAAAAAATTAGCCGGGTGTAGTGGTGGGCACCTGTAGACCCAGCTACTCGGGAGGCTGAGGCAGAAGAATGGTGTGAACCCGGGAGGCGGAGCTTGCAGTGAGCTGAGATTGTGCCACTGCACTCCAGCCTGGGCAACATAGGAAGACTGTCTCAAAAAAAAAAAAAAAAAAAAAAAAAGGAAGAAATGTGTGAGGATTTATTCATTTTGTGAAATTTTAGAGAAGTGGCATATGAATATGTTCTCTGTGAAAGAGTCAACAATATAGAAATGTAAGAGGAAAGTTGGCTGGGTGCGGTGGCTCACGCTTGTAATCCCAGCACTTTGGGAGGCCGAGGCGGGCGGATCACTAAGTCAGGAGTTCGAGACCAGCCTGGCTAACACAGTGAAACCCCGTCTCTACTAAAAATACAAAAAATTAGCTGGGTGTGGTGGCGCGCGCCTGTAGTCCCAGCTACTCCGGAGGCTGAGGCAGGAGAATTGCTTGAACCCGGGAGGTGGAGGTTGCAGTGAGCCGAGATTGCGCCATTGCACTTCAGCCCAGGCAACAGTGCGAGACTCTGACTCAAAAAAAAAAAAAAAAAAAAAGAGGAAAGTGAATTTCCTCCCCTAGTTCTTCCCACTTTCCTCTTTCCAGTGGGGCTAATATAATAATCTCTTTTCCTTTTTCGTTTCATTTATACACATTCTCACACATTTGTTTTACTTAACCATAGGCTTTCAACATCTTTCAGGTCAGTACAAAACAGGTCTAACATATATTTTTACTAGCTGTATGGTTTTTCTGAGTATGTCACCATTCAGCAATTCTGAGACTCATCTGGGAACTTGTTAGAAATGCGGAGGCCATCCTGAAGTGTCCCAAGCTGAAAACCAAGTCCTGTCATCACTCCTCCTGTCTGTATGAACACCCTGTACCTATCTCTGAGTATTTAAGGGAGAGTTCCACAGGATTAAATTTCTAGCTGTGGAGATGAGTCAAGTGAGATTAGTGGCATTAATTTTAATAATATGGCCAAACTGAACTTTAACATTGCAATGCCTCCCCACCCTCACCAGCAGTGCATATGTGTGCTGTCTGTCCCCTCCCCATCACCCATGGCAAACACTGCCTAAGACTGTTTCACCACACTGATATATGAGACACTTCATTATTTGTTTTTTGTTTGTTTTTGAGACAGAGTCTTGCTATCACCCAGGCTGGAGTGCAGTGGTGCGATCTCGGCTCACTGCAACCTCTGCCTCCTGGGTTCAAGCAATTCTCCTGCCTCAGCCTCCCAAGTAGCTGGGATTACAGGTGCCCGCCACCAAGCCTGACTAGTTTTTGTATTTTTAGTAGAGTTGGAGTTTCACCATGTTGGCCAGGCTGGTCTTGAACTCCTGACTTCAAGCGATCCACTCACCTGGGCCTCCCAAAGTGTTGGGATTACAGGCGTGAGCCACTGTGCCTGGCCGACACTTCATTATTTGAATTTCAATTAATTATGAAAGGAGCTGAACAATGAGTGTCTTCTTTTTCTGTAAATGAACTTTTTATTTTGGGATTAGATTTACACAAATGTTGTAAAGGTAGTACAGAGTTCCTATGTGCTCTTCACCAGCCGCCCCCAAAGTGAATACACATAACTGGCACATGCCCAAACAAAACAACTTACATTAGTACACTACTATTAACTAAACTTTAGGTTTTATTTGGATTTTACCTGTTTTCCCGTCAATGTCTGTTTCTGTTCCAGGATCCAATCCAAGATCCCACATTGCATTGAGTCATCATGTCTCCTTAGGGTTCCCTGATCTGTGACACTTCTTCAGTTTATCCTTGTCTTCCATGACCATGGCAGTTTTGAAGTCCTGGTTAGACTGGGTCAGTCTCCCGTTCCCCCAGATCCTTCCTTCTCCTGGTCCGTGTCTCAGTATGAACTGTGTGAACTGTGTGAATTGTCCCTCAATTTGGGTTTGTTTAATGTTTTCTAATGATTAGAAAGGGCTTATGGGTTGGGGGGAAATGCCACAGAGGTGAAGTGCCTTCTCATCATGCCATGCCATATCGTGGCAACGCATGGTATCACATACTTTCTTAGTAAGGAAAATTCCGAACACACATAAAAATAGCAAGAGTAGAGTAAGAACTCATTACTTGGTACTCCACAATTACCAATGCTTTTCCACCCTGTTTCTGGATACTTTTCTTTTTCTTTTTTTTCCAGACGGAGTCTCACTCTATCGCCCAGGCTGGAGTGCAGTGGCACAATCTCAGCTCACTGTAACCTCTGCCTCCTGGGTTCAAGCTATTCTCCTGCCTCAGCCTCCCGAGTAGCTGGGACTACAGGTGCCTGCCACCACGCCTGGCTAATTTTTGTATTTTTAGTAGAGACAGGGTTTCACCATATTGGCCAGGATGGTCTCGATCTCCTGACCTTGTGATCCGCCCGCCTCATCCTCCCACAGTGCTGGGATTACAGGCGTGAGCCACCGTGCCCGGCCCTGGATAGCTTTTCAATATGGTTAGAAGACATTTTCATTTTACTTTTCTGTTCTCTTCTCCATCCTTCCTTCTTCCCTCCCTTCCTCTATCTTTCCTTTTTAACACAAAAGGAGAAAGCACTAACAGTGTTGGCAATCTATATGGGACCTAGATAGAAGAGCATAACACATCTAATTAAATTGCTCCCTCTCTTGGCTCAGACTGCCATGACAAAATACCATAGGCTGTATAGCTTAAACGACAGACATGTGTTTCTCATGGTTCTTTTCCAGCCTTCTTTTCTTCCAGCCTCCTCAGATGGGAACCCTCTCCTCTGCATTCCCACTGTTCGTCCCCATATTTGTTTCTTTTTTCTTTTTGAGACGGAGTCTTGCTGTCACCCAGGCTGGAGTGCAGTGGCAGGATCTCAGCTCACTGCAGCCCCACCTCCTGGATTGATGCAGTTCTCCAGCTTCAGCCTCCCGAGTAGCTGAGATTACAGGCACACGCCACCACATCCAACTAATTTTTGTATTTTTAGTAGAGACGGGGTTTTACCATGTTGGCCAGGCTGGTCTTGAACTTCTAGCCTCAGGTGATCCGGCCATCTCGGCCTCCCAAAGTGCTGGGATTACAGGCGGGAGCCACCGCGACCGGCCCCCTATACTTCTTTCAAAGCACCCGAGTTCAGGAGGGGAAATGGCATGGTCTGCCCAGGTGCTGTTGCCTGTGAATTTAAAAAGAATGATAAAACCAAATTTGGATTTAAAAAACCTTTTTTTCAGACAACATCTGGCTCTGTCACCCAGACTGGAGTGCGGTGGTGTGCTCTCAGCTCACTGCAACCTCCACTTCCTGGGCTCAAACAATCCTCCAACCTCAGTCTCCTGAGTAGCTGGAACTACAGGTGTGTACCACCATGCCCAGCTAATTTTTTTGTTATTTTTTGTAGAGATGGGTTTCACCATGTTGGCCAGGCTGGTCTTGAACTCCTGAACTCAAAGTGATCCACTCACCTGGGCCTCCCAAAGTGTTGTAATTACAGGCGTGAGCCACCATCCCCAGCATGAATCTGCTTTTTATCATCACCATATAATGGCAATTTTAAAGTATCAGGGATATAATACACCTCCATGGGGGAAAAAATCAAGATACAGAACATTTCTAGCACCTTACAGGTTTCAAGGAAATATTTTAATGCTTAATATATTATTTAATCTCACCCCAACTCTCCTTTTTGCAGGGTGCTGAGGAACTCAACTGCAGTCATGTTTAAGCTTCCCTGGCCTTGTGGGGGCGTGGGAAGGACTGAATTTTGTGAGCCCTAAGGTCCTCTCTCTCTCTCTGTTGGGAGCTACTTACCTCCAGGAGTGGCTGTTTCTGCCCCCATTTCTCAACCATCCCTGTGGAGGATCCTGAGCCACCTCCCACCCAGCTTCCCCTCCCCCCCGCCCCCAGCCTCCTTTTTTCTCTTTTAGACGGAGTCTTGCTCTGTTGCCCAGGCTGGAATGCAGTGGCACGATCTGGGCTCACTGCAACCTCTACCTCCCGGGTTCAAGTAATTCTCCTGCCTCAGCCTCCCAAGTAGCTGGGATTGCAGACGTGCACCACACACCCAGCTAATTTTTGTATTTTTAGTAGAGATGGGGTTTCACCATATTGGCCAGGCTGGTCTCAAACTCCTGACATCATGATCCACCGCCTTGGCCTCCCAAAGTGCTGGGATTACAGGCGTGAGCCACCACACCCAGCCTCCCCCACTTTTTTTTTTTTGAGACAGAATCTTGCTTTGTCACCCAGGCTAGAGTGCAGTGGCTTGATCACGGCTCACTGCAGCCTCAACCTCCCGGGCGCAAGCGATCCTCCCGCCTCAGCCCCTCAGCCCCGCAAGTAGCTGGGGCTACAGGCACAGATACCACACCCTGCTAATTTTTTGTAGAGACAGGGTTTCACCATGTTGCCAGGCTGGTTTGGAATTCCTAAGCTCAAGCGATCCGCCCACCTCGGCCTCCCAGAATGCTGGGATTACAGGCGTGAGTCACCATGCCCTGCCCCAGCCTCCCTTTTGAGGCCTAAAATAGGGGAAAGAGATGCTCAAAGCCTTCAGCTCATTTTCCTGAGTCACTGGCCTGATTTCACTACAATTCCCAAGGCCTGGCAAGGTGCCCAGCCGTTCTCAAAGTTGGGTCTGCAGGTCCTCTCTTTGTGAACTACATAACTGCAGATGTTCTTCACAATGTATATGTCAACCAATGCAATATATTGCAGCAGACCGAATGCTGAAGCACATGTGAGAACCTATTAGGTCAGATTTTAAAAAGATTTGCAAAAGTGTAAAACAATACCACTCCTTTATTTTGGTGGTGGGCGTGGAATGTAATGTTTACTTTTTTTTTTTTTTTTTTTTGAGATGGAGTCTCACTCTGTCGTCCACGCTGGGGTGCAATGGCGCGATCTTGGCTTACCGCAACCTCCGCCTCCTGGGTTCAAATGATTCTCTTGCCTCAGCCTCCGGAGTAGCTGGGATTACAGGCCTGCGCCACCATACCTGGCTAATTTTTGTATTTTTAGTAGAGACAGGGTTTCACCATGTTGGCCAGGCTGGTCTCGAACTCCTGACCTCAGGTGATACGCCCGCCTCAGCCTCCCAAAGTGCTGGGATTACAGGCGTGAGCTACCGCGCCCGGCTGTTTACTTTTAAACGAAACAACAAAAAACTTTAAAGCATTTTAACTTAGAATGTGGTAACATCGATAGCTGTAACCCACATTAGCAAAAGCTTGGGGCCCTCATTTTTATGAGTATAAAGTGGTCCTGAGACTACGAGTTTGGGAAATGCGGTAGCTCTACGAGGCGGTGCCATTCTTGCCGCCGCATCAGTGAATTTAGGAGAAGGAAGGTCGTTAGCCCTCTGCCTCACCGCCAAGCAGAAGCCTTGCGCTCCAACTGCGTCCCTCGAAGTCTTCAGGCAAAAGCGGGACTGGGGAGTCCAGTCCTGTGGCCCAGCCACGTTTCCTCGCGTAGAACGTTGGACAATGTTTTCTACCTCACAGGACCATCCAAATGACTGCGTTAGGTATTCCCATGAAATGTACGATGAGTACACCCTATTCTACAGAAGCAAAAGCTGAGGCTCAGAGACGCCAAGAGCTTTGCTGGGGTCTCGCGACTAAGCGGTCCCAACACCCAGACACCCTGGCTACCCGGGGACTGCCGGTCACTACCGGGCGCCGAAAAGCCACCGAGCCTTCCGCCAGCTACACATCCGGCGCCGAGGCCGGAAGCTTCTCTTCCGGCTCCCAAGACCGCGTTCCGGAAATGAGTCGCTCTACCAGTACCTAAGATGGCCGCCGGCCCATCCACCGTCGCGATCGGTGTGAGGAAAGTGTCACGAACCCGGAATTGCCCGACTCCGTCATGGCAGGCGCCGGGGGCGTGGCTTCCGGCGGCCACAGCTTGCTAGTCGCCGCGGCGGGGTCGAGCGGGGGCGGCAGCTGACAGGCGCTCCTCCCCCGACGGCAGCGGCTGGTTCCCAGCGAGGCGGGCGGCCCCCAGCTCGCGTCCCCGAGTCCTAGCCCGCGAGGCGCCAGGGCTGCGCCTGGGCATGGAAGAGGGGAAGATGGACGAGAATGAATGGGGGTACCACGGAGAGGGCAATAAGAGCCTGGTGGTGGCCCACGCGCAGGTGAGCGGTGGACGTGCGGCGCAGGTCCGGTACCTCACTCCGACGGCCGGTATCACCCCGCCCCCATTATCCGTTTCCTCAACAGGGTCGGTTCCACGTCCCCCCAGTACCTTCCTCCTCCCCGGCCGGTCTCCGGAATTCCCCCACCCTCCAGCATCCCCCCCTACCCCTTGGGTTCCTCATCACCCCAGTATCCCCTCTCTACTGGGTCAGTCTCCCATTGCCCCAGATCCTTCTCCTGGGCGGTCTGTCGTCCCCTCAGTATTCCCGTTCCCCGTCAGAGTCAGTTCCACATCCCCCTCCCCGCCCCGTCGGTGCCGCGCTCAGCCTCACGCGGTGCCGCCTCCCGCCTGGATGCCCGCCGGACTGCCAGGCCGCAGTGGGGTGGAGGCTTGGTTGGGACGGAGGGCCCGGCCAGCACTGGAGGAAGAAGCAGAGTGCCCACAGTGCTGTTACTCTCAGCACCAAAAGAGTTCAGCCTCGTGAGACTACGGAATTGCTGTGCTGTTAATAGTAAGGGGATGTTGTCCACAGGTCCTCTTCTCAACCTTTTAGAATTTGAAGGGTTTCACCTGAATTCAACGAGGGTGAAAGTTTTAGAAACTGCAGTAAGATCTCGCAAAGGTGAATCCCAAGAGTGAAGCGTGTGCGTTTCTGTGAGGGCCCAAATCTCTCTGACCTTTTGCTGTCTGGTACAACCACGCAGGAATGTGGCCGGCTGGAAGGGGGGAGGGGGGTGAGGGAGGCGAGGATAGGTGTCATGTAGGGAGGAGTTAGAGCATGGGTGTTAAAGGCACAGGAATCTCAGTGTCTACATTTGTGAAGTGGAACTAGTAGTAGAATTCACTTTGTGGGATTGTTGCAAAGACCAGTTACGCAGGAACCCATCAAGTTATGCTTAGCAAGTGATAATTATCATCCCTTGGACAGATAAATAAAGTGAAAATCAGAGAGGTTAAGGGCACTGCCCGAGTCGAACAGCTTGTCAGGGATGATGTAGGCAGTGGAGTCCTGCCTTGCTTCTGTTGTTCCTATGCTGGGTGCATTGGTCAGCTGTAGTGTAAGCTGCAAACACCCAGGTAGCCCCTAGGTTGTGCCTTTGGATTTTGTTGCTCATTAGCACAGGGAACTAAAGAACAGAGACTACAAGCTTTGCTCAAGATCTTTAGGTGAATTAATAATGGACTAGGCTAACCTAAAGCTGTCCTTCTCTTGTGTAGTCCACTATTGGCAAAGTGAGGGATGTTTCTGCGTGAGTCCTTTTGTTGTTGGGTTACTGTGCTGATCCCCTGAATCCTTTCCCAAAACAAATACTAATCTTCCAATTCCTTGGTAAGATTAGATGTATCTCTGCATTTTAGGTAAACCTAAGACTTTCTTTAGTGAGGGCTGATACATTAAATTTCAAAAGTAGTGGCAGATGAAGCAGCAAGTTTCAGGCTTGGAGCAAAAGGACACCCATGTTGAAAGAGCAGAGGCTTTGACGCAGTTGCCTCTGGCACTTGGATCCCTCTGCACGTTCCAGACAAGTATGTGTCCACCCACTTCCCTGAGTAGGCATCTCCAGGGCAGCCTGGCCCTACCCTGTTGCACAGCTCTGATTGTAATGATTGTTTATTTTTATTTATTTATTTATTTAGAAACGGAGTCTCACTCTGTTGCCCAGGCTGGAGTGCAGTGGCGCGATCTCGGCTCACTGCAACCTCCGCCTCCCAGGTTCAAGCGATTTTCCTGCCTCAGCCTCCCGAGTAGCTGGGATCACAGGCATGCGCTACCGTGCCCAGCTAATTTTTGTATTTTTAGTAGAGATGAGGTTTCACCGTGTTGACCAGGCTGGTCTCCAACTCCTAACCTCAAGTGACACCCACCTCAGCCTCCCAAAGTACTGGGATTACAGGCGTGAGCCACCACGCCAGGTTGATTGTTTATTTTTTCTTTCACCTTTTCAAATTTGCCTACAGCCACCAGGCTGTTCTAGACCTATGCTATTCATTTTTTTTTTGAGACGGGAGTCTTGCTCTGTCTCCCAGGCTGGACTGCAGTGGCACAATCTTGGTTCACTGCAACCTCTGTCTCCTGGGTTCAAGCAATTCTCCTGCCTCAGCCTCCCAAGTAGCTGGAATTACAGGTGCCTGCCACCATGCCTGGCTAATTTTTTTGTATTTCACCACGTTAGCCAGACTGGTTTCAAACTCCTGACCTCAAATGACCCGCCCGCCTCACCCTCCCAGAGTGCTGGGATTACAGGTGTGAGCCACTGTACTCAGTCTCATTTTTTATTTTAAATCTAAATTTGCTTTACTGTGCTCATTCCTGCTTGGTTGTTGTTTTTAGCTCATCATTTGAAATTGAAGATTATCACTGCACATAGTCTCACGAGAAAATGTTTCCCATCAAGTTAAGGTCAGATGGAGCCTGTGCCTGATGTGGTAACCTGAACCAAGCCTAGCCCACCAGCTCTGCCCTGTGGCCTGTTTGCTCAGGCTGTGGACCAAGGAGGAGAGAGAGCAATTCCCAGAAGGCAGCTTTTTAGGACCTGTTGAGTTCGAGCAGAGGGTGTGTGTCAGTGGGATAAGAGATGGGTGAGGTAGAATAGGAGGAGTCCGTGGTCCTGTGGATGCTGAGCATGCGCCCAGCCTCCCTCCAGCTGGGTGTGGGAGCAGGTGGACCCTGCTACTGTACCTCCTTAGATCCACCTCATTCACTCCAAGAGAGAGGGAGGCCTTTGCCAAGTTTTTCCAGGTAAGGAGAGGGTTGCTTTCTCTGAGAGGACATCAGCTTCTCTCAGAATTGAAAGGTCCCTAATGAGTCCTGTGCTGACCCCCATCCCCTCCACCATGAGAACATGATGCGCCTTCAGCCAGCCTGAGCCCGTCCTGCAGGAGCCGAGGGCCTAGGTAAGGAGATCTGCATGGTCATTGGCTGTCAGCACTAGAAGGAGCACAGTGATGTTCTTCCTGCAGTATGCAAACATGGGATGAGAGAGAGCCTTCTGTGCAGCGCAGGGCTTGTAGGAAATGAGGCCTGGGGATGGAGGAACTAGGTGTGGGCTACAGGAGGGTGGGAGGGTGTGCCCAGGGTGGGCAGGAAGGTAAATAGCAGGCCAGCCATAGAGAGGCGTTTAAAGGTGTTCCTGACAGAAGGCGGTCAGCTTCCCCAAGGCCCTTCCACTCAGAGATGGCCCAGGATGATTCTCATTTTGCCTGTCAGTTTGCATTCTGCCTCTGTTTGGGATGGTTGTGCACCTGAACTTTCCCAGGCACAGGTAACCATGGTGTTCTCTGCCTCATGTGGTGCGGACCCTGTGGCATGCTTGAGAGGCTCTCGGCAGCCTGGCATGTTCCCTGGTGTGTGTCTGGAGCTCCAGACACTGACCCTGTGGGGGCTCCTTGGTGAGGGAACTTCCCATCTGGGCACAGTTTCCTCGCTGCAGCCTGAAGGTGCACTACTTGGGCCAGTGGCCACATCTCATGTTAGTGAAGTCCACAGGTTGCCCCTTTATGCACTGCCGCAGGATTTCTCTCCCGTGTGACGCCTGCGCCTGCCTCCTTCACCTTCAGCTTGTTGGTTTTGGCTCAGTGTCCTGTCCTGTGAAGGTCACTTTAGGTTTGGTTTGTCATTCCATCTCCTAGGTGTCTTCAGATCTGGATCATGCACTTGTCTGGGGCACTGAGCCCCTTCCGGACCACCTCATCCTTGGGGAGCAGGGGCAGAAGGTGGCCCACTCCTGTCATGACACTAAGCTGTCATGATGTTTTCCTTCTTACTGACAGAGGTGACAGGAAAGACTTTGCCATTTAGTTGGCTTACCAGCCAACTAAATTGATCACATGTGTGGACAAAGCTGCTCACTTCCAGTTGTTCCAGTTTCGTGACCTTTCTGAGAGTCTGAGAGCTTCAGATCATTTCTGCAAATTGTTTTGTTGCCTGGGGAGTTTTGGTGTCCCTTTGGTACCTGTTTAGTGCTTGGGATATTTGTCTGGGCATTGAAGGTGTGAAGTTCAAGCGGTCAGGTGCCCTTCTACTGTTTCTCTTCTCATCTTGTGTTTTAAGATTTCTGGTTCATAGATCATATATATATGTATTTTTTTTGCCATACAGCATGATTTTGTATATTTTAATAATTTAAATGATTATTTTGTAGTGGATGAATTAAGTCCTTTATATGAGGACGTGTTTACAGTTACGTAGAAAAAGCAGGTTACGAAAGAAGATGCATAATGTGGTTATAATTACAAAATGATTAGAAGAAAATAGATGAAAATGTTCTAAGTGGCTGTAACTGATAGTATCACGAATCACTTTTACTTTTTTTTGTTTTTTAAATATTTTCTGAAATTCCTACAATGGATATGTATGATACTCAGGAAAAAAGATTAATTTTTAAAAAGTTTATACTCTTTGATTTACTAATTTCTGTTCTAGTAGTCCGTTCTAAGGAGATAATTAGAAACGTAAATAAAGATCTTATACACAAAGATATCCATTACAGAATCACTTAGAACAGGTTAAGTGGAAAGCCATTGTGCAGTCCTGCAGGACTGTTAACTGGGCCATACTTCCTACTGTGGATGCTGAAAGCACATACGTTTATGTTCTGTTTTTTTCTGACCGTATAACATGTGCCCAAGCCCTTGGTCGTTCCCTTTTACAATTTTTAGCTGGACCTAGTTGAAATAGTCTTAGCTTTCTGTTACTGCTAGCATTTTGTTTAAACTAGTGATGTATTCTGCATTTGGGATTTTTAATGGCGCTCTAGGCTGACGCAGCTGATGTGGCTTCTTTCCTGGTGATGTTCCTTCTTGTCTCATTTGAGCTCATTGGAGAGCTGTGCTTGTGGCTCGCTCTTTGTTTATTCCTTTCTTTGTATCTGCAGTTGCGTGATGAGGTCTGCTGTTTGGTGACTGCAGCCTGTGACAGTGCCTCTCGTGCACGGGGGTTTGTTGGTTTGGCCTTGGCTCACCTCCTACTTTTACACCTTCTGAGGTGACACAGCCACTTTTCTTCTGCCTGACTGAGCCTCCTTCTGCATCAGAATTCAGTCAGAGCAAAGCTCCCCAGTGACTTCCTGTGTCTTCTGAGAGCTGCGATCCAGGAGGGTGAGAAAAGCATCATTGCTGTGTCTGCAGAGAGCAAGGCTGTGCCTAGGGCCCGGCCACTCCTGCCTTGTTGCCAAGCGGTTGGGAGATCTGAGGGCCCGGACTTGCTCACACTTCCCTGTGGCCCTCACTGTGGGCCTCTAGGCAGCCCTGCTTCCCCTTTACAGGCAGTGAGGCTTTCCGTGCCTATAGGGGTCAGCCCCATGCACGAGGTGTGCCTATCCCCACAGGCCTCCCCATGTTCTGAGAGTTGTGTGGGTGTGTGACCTCCCCCATGGCCCACACCTGTGCCTGCTTCAGTCCTGCAGAGGACACCATGAGGTCAGGACGGAGTTGCCGAGGCTTGAGGACATGCCCCATACAGGTTGGACAAGGGGCCAGCACCTACTGCGCCCTGACCCCAGGCTGTCTCCAGTCTGGCCTCCCTGCTCTTGCCTGCAGAGTACTGGGCTCCCATCCTCCACAGGCATCTTGGTGATGTCACTTTTCATCCGGTGTCAAATGTGCTTTGTATTTCTATCTGAGGCCATACATTCCCAGTGAAGCGAAGCTCACCCTTGGGAGCGCCTCCTGTTGGAGCCCAGTACCTTAAGCCCTGCTTCTTGTTCCCTCCACGGTCCTACGCATCCTGGACATCCCTTTCTGGGTTGCAGAGGTGGACTTCGGCACCTCCTGCCCCTGGTGACTGACAGACCCTGGGCAGCCTTCTCTGGCTGGGACAGAGCTGGAGCTGGAGCTGCAGGGGTAAGGTAAGGAGGGTCTACAGGGAGGGCAGCCTCTTGAGACTGGACATTTGGGATCCCCCTTGACCCCTGCCTGGGAGTCATCTTCACAATTCGGAAGAAGCTGGAGCTGAGCGTTGCTTCTAGAAGGCATCCTGAGGGGTGACCCCTGCTGCTGTTGTCTTTTTCTGTCTTCCCTTCCCGTGAGAGTTGTCTGATCTCAGCTTCAGGTTATCTCCTCAGCCTGATGGAAGAGTGGACCTTGGTCATTGTCTTTTGACAGATCTCTGGAACAGCTGATTTTGTGGGTGATACCCCTCCAGAGTGAGTCCTCTGTGGGTGGCGGGAAAGTCTCTCCTCATCTGTCCTGAAAGGCTCTTGTAGTTAGTAGCTTTAATTCCACCCATAAGGTGCCCCCTCAGGCTTCCCATTGGCAGGTGTCCCTTTTAATGTATTGGGGTTTTTGTGGCCTTCTATTTTTATTTAACACCAATTGTTGCTTCTTCTCTCTGAAAATATAGAATATCAGAAGGAAGGAAGTGAAAAACATCCAATATTTCTCCATGAAGAGAACAAGTTTTGTTAACACTTTGGTCTACTTTCTTCTACTTATTTCTTTCTACTTATTGTCAAGCATCGCTTAACACCAGGGATGCATTTTGAGAGCTGCATTGTTAGGTGATGTTGTTGCCGTATGAACACACCTAGATGGTAGAGCCTGCCCCACGCCCAGGCTGTATGGGGCAGCCTATGGCTCCTAGTCCTCAGACCCGCGCAGCATGGTTCTGGACTGAGTACTGCAGGCCATTGGGACACAATGGGAAGTGTTTGTTATCTAAAGGTAGAAACTGGGGTATTATAATCCTATGGGACACACCATTGTTTCATGCAGTCCATCACTGACCCAAGTGTTGTTATGTGATGCATGACTGTATTTTGTCTTTATTGGGTAGTTAAGAACACTACGTATCTGTTTCTGTTTTGGGATTTTTTTTCACTTAATTTTATAGCACAAATATGTAGAAAATCCTCATGCATGTCTTGAAGGGTGCTCACGGGTTCCCAGTGTTGCGTTGGACATCCTTGTGGGTGGGCTTTGCGGAAAGTCTTCGTACACACTTCTTTGGACTTCTGATGCTCAGGCTGGGTTCTTGGGTGAATTAGGCCCCTTGGCACACGTTGCAGATCGCTTTCCACATGGCTGTGCCACCTACCCTTCAGCTGCAGCCCAGGAAGGGATTTTTATTGAAATGCTTTTTGCCACTTTTGTAAGTGATGAGTTGTGTCCCTTAACCTTTTAAATCTTGGGGTTATTTAGTTTGTGTGTATAAATGCATCACTCCTCTTGTTCTTCCTGTTGTTTGGTGTTTTTGGCTTGTTGGAATCCTTGATTTTCATCTAATTTTCCAAGGTGGAAGCTTCCCTGTTACCAAGACATAAAGGTGCGGCTTGGGCCTTGGTTTAGCATTGCTTTTGTTAAGAAACACCCCAGCCCTCAGACTGCAGAAGTATCAAGTTCTTCCCTTCCAATCTTAACTCTTTTTCTTCACTTTTTTTTTTTTTGAGACGGAGTTTCGCTCTTGTTGCCCAGGCTGGAGTGCAATGGTACAATCTCGGCTCACCGCAATCTCTGCCTCCTGGGTTCAAGTGATTCTGCCTCAGCCTCCCGAGTAGCTAGGATTACAGTCATGTGCCACCACGCCGGGCTAATTTTGTGTTTTTTAGTAGAGACAGGGTTTCTCCATGTTGGTCGGGCTGGTCTCGAACTCCCGACCTCAGCTGATCTGCGCGCCTGGGCCTCCCAAAGTGCTGGGATTACAGGCATGAGCCACCGCGCCTGGCCCTTTTTCTTCACTTTTAACATTTTATTCTAGACGTTAAGAAGAAGGTAAGTTTCAAATATCTGGTTTCAGATACTTTTTTTAAGAGGAGTAGTGTCATTATCTCCATAGCTGGTTAAGACCTGGTGAGCTGGCAGGAGCTCGGAGCCTGCTGGGGTGTTGGTTCTTGCTCACTCCTTCATGTGAAGTCCCCCAGGTAGCTGTGTTGACCCCCTCTTCCCCAGCCGTGGGTGCCCCTTGGACTCATTGTGTCTTTCTGCTAATGAGAGCTGCTACAGTGTTTTTTCACCTGTTTCCTGCCAGCTGCCTGCATGAGGGTAGTGGGGCCCTGTGGCCTATGCATTACGAAGCCCTCAGCCTGGAACATCTTGGGGACCATCCACCTCGGCCAGCCCAGCATGATCAGGTCCCTCACATGGGGCAGTTGGCATGGGCTGTAGAGAATAGGTGAGCTGAGTGTGTCTGAGTTTTGGTATTGATGAAAACTGGCTGAGACTACGGTTCCCCTGGGGGTAGGTTTCTTGTAATAGTTTTTGGATGATAAATGGGTGGGTGGAGAAAGCAGTTTCCCTTGAAATGGACAAATCACTGTATTCAGGTTTCCTTGGTTGGTTGTGGCTCTTGGGCTCCATAATGGGAAGGGATAGCAGGAGATTTCCTGTGAGTGACAGCAGGGAGGCCAAGCCACTGTGTTTGGATGTGGTGGTGGAGGAAATGTGAGGAAGGGGCTGGGAGGGCAGAGTGGGAGGGCCGCTTTGGGCTTCTCTGCCCAGGCTTGGAAGGCCTGTGTCCATATCCTCTCCTGGGGAGCAGCACAGTACCCAATGCCCCCAGAGCCTGCTGGTGACTCAGTAGCAGCGAGGAGCCTGGCCACCAGAAAGACGCTGAGAACCTCCCAGGGTCCAGGCCCTCCTCTAAACTTGGCTTCACCCCACATGACCTTGACCTTTGGGGTCAAGACCTTGATCTTGATGAAGGTTTCTCTCCAGGCTGAGGCTGGGCCAGCAGGCGAGGCTGGACCTGGGTTCTCTGAGACCTGATCTGCCCTTGTGCAGTCTCACTTCCCACATTCTGTAAACTGGGACTCAGTTGCCCATCTTGGAGGGAGAGACGGCTGGAGATGATGGAGTTTAGGAGTGTAGTGTGGGCCCTGAAGCGCTGGTGCTAGCACCTGCTGGCTATTGCAATAATAATTATTAATAAGTGCTAGCAGGAAGAATGATGTTATTTTATTATCCACAAGGACTGAGGACTAAGTCCTCAATGATTTAGGCTCTGACATCTTTTTCTCCTGGGACCTGTGTATGGTTTTTCTTTGTATAGTGCCCTGTGCAACTTATTTTTAAAAATTTTTTCTTCATAAGCCAGATAATGGCTTTCTGAATTAACTTATACTTTATGTGAGTGGTTTTGTGTGTAATAATAATGCATAGGAAATTTATAATTTCCATTTATAAATAAACAGAAAAGACCAGTTGTTCCCGCCTTTCCTGGCAACAGAGGGGCAGGGAACTTCAGAAAGCTGAGTCTGTATTAGCAGGTGAATGCTGCCAGGGGAGGGGGGTCCTGTGTTCTTGTAGTTGGTATTTCTGTTCATGGGCCCACTGAACTCCTTCCTCTGAGGCTACAGTGGGGAATTTCTGTGGAGAGAAAGCTCATGTGTCTCGGCCTGGCATCACCCTGATCAGGACTGCTTTGCTACAAAAGTCCATTGTGCAGCTTATGAGTTAGTTCCATGATAAACCGAGACAGGCCTTGCTTTCCTGTAGATGCCGCAGAGCTCTGTGCATGCAGTCTGGCAGGTGAGTAAGCTTGGCCCCTGTGGGTGGCGGGGTTTGCCCTGTGTGAGGGACAGGGTGAGAGCTTGCACCATGGCAGCCTGGGTCAGTTTACACTGATCAGGGATTTCATGTAATGTATTTTCTTATTGTGTTGATTTTCAAGCATGACCCTCAATCACACTTACACATCGCTAGCAGGGCATCACTGAATGCTTGCCATCAGTGGAGAGCTGTACTGTGTTTGGTGCCTAATTGTTGGAGGGCGGGTCAGGCACACTCGAATAGCACACACCATCATGTGTAGGTGAGGAGCAAATGCACTTTTAGGGGAACGAACTTCTGGGGAGCTGTCTAGAGTTAGGACTTCTGTCGATCAACTTCTGCCTTTCCTTAAATTTTGGTGGAATTATAGTTCCATTAAAATGATCCTCAGCCAGTCGATTCCCATGATTGATTGTTGATGCCTGCCTTCAGCTTGGGAGGGGACAGCAGTAGCATGCATGCCATTGATCTTGGCTTCCCCAGGTCTCAGCTTGGGGCTTAAGGAGGGGACAGCTATCTGCAGCACAGCGAGCCAGGAGCATGGCATTGGCTGGGAACTGGAGCTCAGTCAGAGGGGCCCAGGGGGCCGGGTGCCTGGGATTTAAGAGCAACGACGTACATTGTCTAAGTAGGGCTGCGGGGAGCGGGCGGGGGAGTCTGGCTTGGTCTCCATAGGGCCTTTGTTGCTCCTTAGGCATCTTTTGATCTAGAAAATGGCCCTTTCTAAGCCGTCTTTAGTGCAGCCTGCTTCCTCCCTCCTGCTTAGGCTTTGCCCTGTGGCCTCGGCAGGGGCGCTTCCCAGGGCATTGGACCCCCCACCTTTGCACTGCCGTTAGAGCCCCTCCCAGGCGCGTTCTCCTCCTACATATAATGTACGTTCTTAGAATGTATTTTTTTGAACATTTAAAAAA
Source organism: Pan paniscus (assembly GCF_029289425.2). Taxonomy (NCBI): domain Eukaryota; kingdom Metazoa; phylum Chordata; class Mammalia; order Primates; family Hominidae; genus Pan; species Pan paniscus. The sequence goes on from NC_073260.2 coordinate 46,768,948, forward strand.
TTGAAATATTCAAAATAAAGATAAATTAAAAAGAAGTTATTGTAATCATTGCTACTTGGAGATGTTAAACTTGTGCCGAATGTCCTTTCAGACCTTTTGATGTAGACACATCAATACTTATTTTATTTAAACATTTTTATTTTAAAAACTTGAAGTGTAACATACCTGCAGAAAAGTACTCAGATCGTGGGTATAGCTTAATTATCACAAAGTAAGTGGACCCATAATCCTCTGACCAGTCCCTTCTAGAACCTTCCTTAGCAACTATTCATGCATGCCCAAGGGGTGGGCACAAGGGGTCAGTGTTACCTGTTTTTTGAACTTTATATAAATAGAATTACACCCATACGTGTGTGTGCTCACGTGTATTTCTCTTTTTATGAAAATAGGCTCATTCTGTAAGCCCCATTCGGTAACTTTTTTTATTTAACAGTATGTGATAACCACAAATCTGTGTCCGTAAGTACTGATCTTTCTTATAAATCACTGACTGGTATTACATGGTTTGAAATGTGTGCCACTGTGTTTAAACCATCTCATTATTGTTGGGCATTTAGGTTATTTCCATTTTATTTCTTTCCTTAAGATAAAGTCCTGGGAGGGGCTGGCTGGTCAGAGGCTGAAGGTTCTTGGTTGTCCCACTGCCCAGTGTGCCCTTGCTGGGTCCCAGCCCTGGCCTCCCTGCCCTGGGGGCTTCCCAGCCTCCTTGCTGTGGAGCTTCACTGTGGACTTTGTCCACTGAGGATGGGACCCCCAAACTGACTGACACCTTGTGCCTTGGCTTTGAGCAAATACTAATCAGATTTGTTTTATTTTCCAACAGCGCTGCGTCGTGCTGCGGTTTCTGAAGTTTCCTCCAAATAGGAAGAAGGTAAGATGGGTGGGTTTGCACCCAGACTTACAACAATTATTTAAGAAAACTCTGATTTTTTTTTCCGATGTAGAAACATTGATGCTAGTTGTAGCATTCAAAGATCATACAAGCATTCAGTGCAGAAAGTGGTGTGTCCATCATTCCTGATATAAAACTGACTGGGTCCAGCACGTTAACCCATGTGTCACTGTGGTAGTCTATGTGGCGCTCAGCCAGGAGCTGCCCTAGCCTGGCATGTAGGTCCTGCTCAGAGGGCCCTGCTTGTGGCGAGGACCCCAGGATCAGGCAAGCTTTGCGTTGCCGAGTTCCATAGCACCTGCTGCCTCAGTTTCCCCATCTGTGGAATTGTGTCTATGAAAATAGAGTCTCCAGTGTGGTGGTAGACAGTCTGTGTTAAACATTGTGGTGGGAGGGGGTCGTTAGGTTTCTCTTCTCTGAGTCATCCAAGCAAAATGCCATGGACCACCCGTGAAAAAGCATTGCCCTCTCTTTTTTGACCACTGAGTTGCAGCTTTCTGTGCAAATCTCTGTTGGTCCTGGGGTGCATACCGAGTCGCGGAGGCTTCCTGCATTCAGGGCCCTTCTCTGCTCCCCATCTGATGCGTGGGTCCTGTGAGGGGACACATGCAGCTGAGCTGGGGGTGAGCTCCTGGATGGTGGCTGTTCCACTGTGGGAGCAGGCGGAGGCTGGCTTGGGCAATGGTATGGGGTTGGTGAGTCACTGCCCCTTGAGGGCTCCTGGGACATGGCAGGTTGGAGCATCTGAGGTAGAGGTCATAGAAAGGGAGGCCGGGGGGTGGTGGTGGGTGGAGGTGACAGCTGCCGCGTGGGCACAGTAGAAAGAGGGGAGAGAGCCATGGGAGAAAGCTGCCGTTGGTGGGGCCACAGTGGGTGTGGGGTCGAGGTGGGCAGGCGGAGGATAGGAAGCCCCCACTGTCTTGCGGTTTCTGCCTCAGCTGCTGAAGAGAAATAGGCCTAGGTGGTTTTGGTTTGTGGAACGCATCCCATGGAAACAAAGTCCATGCCTCCAGCCTTCTCTGTCCCCTTCTTTGCTGCATTCAGTGACTGCAGAGCCCAAACCACCCTAACCTTGACTCCCCCAAGGCCTGGCATCTGTGGCCCCTGTCAGATCTTCCTGTGTGGAGTGGCCGGGGCAGTGTCTGCCAGGCAGCAGTTGGCTACATTTCCTCTGTAAATGACATAATGTGGCACACTGTGTGATCAGTGGAGACTTGAGTGGTAACTTTTCTGTTGACCAGGGGGGCTTTATTTTTTTTTTTTGAGACAGAGTCTCGCCCTGTCGTCCAGGCTGGAGTGCAGTGGCACGGTCTCGGCTCACTGCAACCTCTGCCTCCTAGGTTCAAGTGATTCTCCCACCTCAGTCTCCTGAGTAGCTGGGATTACAGGTGCCCGCCACCATGCCTGGCTAATTTTTGTATTTTAGTAGAAACGGGGTTTCAGCATGTTGATCAGGCTGGTCTTGAACTCCTGACCTCAGGTGATCTGCCTGGCTCAGCCTCCCAAAGTGCTGGGATTACAGGCGTGAGCCACTGCTCCTGGCCAGGGTTTTTTTTGTCAGAAGCTGTGACCACAGCTGTACTGGGCCATTGAGGGACATGGGGATGATTTCTGTCTCAACCAGTTTCATCACCTTACTGACTCTTTAAGAACCTCTGACTGGGGAAAGAATATTCTACATTTAGAGGCTAAAGAGTAAAATCTCTTTAGAGATTGAGATGTGAGATGTCGGAGGTTTTCAAAGTCACATTCCTTGGAAGGCATGTGTAGGGGCCGCTTTGGGAGAAGGGCAGACGGGAGGCGGCAGCAGTGCGGTCCTCAGACTGCTACCTTCCCAAGTCTCTGGGCCAAGGAGGGTGGCATGGCTGGGGAGGGACGCTGGTGAGGAAGGGCACTGGGGACCTTCCCCTGGGTCTGAGGGCTGTCACCCGGGTTCTGTCTGTGGCTGGGACGTCCCCCTTGCTTGTGGTGGGGTCCGTGGTGGTTTTTGCCTCTCCCCTCAAGCAAGGCTCTGTTGGGAGGTCCCATCACGAAGGCTGTCCTGTGATTGTCTCTTACAGACCTCGGAAGAGATATTTCAACACCTGCAGAACATAGTGGACTTTGGGAAAAATGTCATGAAGGAGTTTTTGGGGGAGAACTATGTTCATTGTGGGGTAAGTGCTTTTTATTCACATCTGAATTCTTGGGCATGTTTTGCGTCAACACTGCCAATTTCCCGGTGATCTTTTGGAACTTTGTGCTTAATGATAACCCGCGTCCAGCTAGTCTCCAGGTGTTTCTCATTTGCTGTGCTGGGTGGCAGCAGAGTGGATACTGCAGTTTCTCTTTCCTAGCTGAGAAGCATGGGGTTCAGAGGGCCCACGTGAACCCCTGTTCTCCAGGGCCCGTCTCTGCCAGCCCTCCTGGAGGCTCCTGCTGGGTGAGGGCTCTTGAGCAATGCCCCTCAAGCAATGGCATTGCTCTCTGCCCCTGGGCACCTTTGAACACAGGAGGCCCTACATGGGAGGGTGGTGGCACCTGCTGGGGCTGTCCTGGGGGTGGCTTATCACACCCAGGAAGGGCCTCCGCTGCCCAATGAATGTTAAAAGCTGGGGTTTAGAGAAAAGCCGTGGGAGCCCCTGGGTGTTGCCGCCTGTGCTGGGGTCTGTGGGAATGGGACCAAGGTTGCCAGCCCTGGCTCACTTCTTGCCTGGGCCTGTTCTCTGAGCAGATCTGTAGTTTTGAGACCTGGACAGGCCCCTGGGTCCCACCCTTCTGCAGCTGCTGTGAGTGTTGACTTGCCTCCAGCCTGTTCACTGCACTATTGTGATGTTGGGAGTGTTTGGGGGTCACAGTTCCCCTGTTAGGAAGATTCATGCAGTTTTTTCCCTAGGGCATATCCCTTAGATGGTTCTGTGCTGTGACCAGTTTTCTCCTCGAGGAAGGAACATTCTTGGAGGCAAGATCCACCAGAATCCTCTGTGGCAGGAGGACTCGTGTGGTGATGGCCCTTGTTGGCCAGGGGCATGGGATTAGACTCGAGGTCCCATTGGCAACCTGGTGGGGTGAGCGTTACGGACTGCTCTGAGGGGACAGGATGGGGGAGCATTTCCAGCAATGAGCAGTCTGGCTCCAGGTTTGTCCTCAGTGGGAAGGGTCACAGTAATGAACCCACAGCAAACAGGGCTCAACCCACAAGGCCGCCTGTGAGCGCATTTCCTTCGCCTTAAGATACCGACAAAGTGAAGCAGAGCTTGCTTGCCCTGCAGGTGAGCGTGTCCCAGTAGGACGCCGCTGGGCTCTGGTGCAGTGGGAAAGTAGGTGCAGAGCCCATTCCAGGCTGACGATGCACCCCTCAGGGTCGCTGCGTCTGCAGGGCCACACAGGGCCACGTGAGGGAAGAACAGATATGTCGGCGAGTTAGGCAAAGCGTAGAGTTTCCCTCCTGTTTGTTGTGGGGCAAGATACAACCAGCCCTGTGATGAGACCGTGAGACAGAGACAGGGACAGCCACACCCTGGCTCCCAGCCCTGCCTGGTGGGTGTGGCGCTGGTCTGGGCCTGTCTCCAGTGCTGGGTGTGGGAGCTGGAGAGTTTAGGAAATGGGGAAGGGGCAGAAGCTGCTTGCCTTGTTCTTCCACTGTTGCTCCTTACATACTGGAGGAACCTGAAGGTTCAGGAGTTCCACCTCGCTGCTGTGGGCCAAATCCTGGTGAGGTTGGACGCTCTCTGGCGCCAGCCTCAGCTCCGTTGGAACCTCGCATGCTGACAGTTCTGTGCCGTGGCCCGGTTTTCAGGCTGGGGACATGAGTGAAGGGACAGCCAGGCTGGCGGCTCTTTGTTCTTCTGAGCAGTTGTCCCTTTGCCATTTAGAGGGTGATGCCTGGAGGTCCTCCCACATCTCAGCTCCCAGGTTACAGGGAGCTCTGTGGGATTCCAGGGGACAGCTCCAGGATGGGATTTCTGTGGGCTTTCCTTCTGGTCCTCTTAGGTGAATACCTTGTGCAAGAGCTGGTTGGTGCGTCCTCACGTGATTGGATGGTGGCGTGGTCCACACTCGCCAATGTAGTTGGACTTTTAAGAGGATGCTTACTGTCAGTATTTGTTTGTTTTTGTTTTTTATCTTGCTCTGTCACCCAGGCTGGAGTGCAGTGGTGCGATCATGGCTCACTGCAGCCTCAACCTCCCAGACTCAAGTGATCGTCCTGCCTCACACCCACCCCCAAGTAGCTGGGACTACTGGTGCGCACCACCGCACCCAGCTAATTTTAGTTTTTCTTGTGGAAATGGGGTTTCACCATGTTGGGCAGGCTGGTCTCGAACTCTTGGGCTCAAGTGATCAGCCCGCCTTGTCCTCCTAAAGTGCTGGGATTATAGGTGTGAACCACTGCTCCAGGCCAGCATTTTATTTTGACTTTAAACACAGATATGCATATTATAAAATCAGTGATTTACAGCTGTTGGAAATAAACCACCGAGGTCTGCTTTTCACCTGGGTGACTGTGAGTTCGGGCCATGCATGGGCAGACAGCGGTGTGGAGGGTCGTTGCCCTGTATGTGGACCTGAGACCTGCGTAGCTGCTGTGTCTCCCAGCCATATGTGCTGTGGGGTGGGGGCCAAGGCAGAGTGACGGCCTTGTGTGGTTTTGGGCGATGGTTCTCACACGCGAGGCATCCAGAGTCGGCATGCGTTCCTTTTGTGCTTTTGCTTTCTTTGGAGTGGAGCCAGTACTTGGACTTCTTGAGATGATCCAATTTACGAATTTTCTTTTTTTGTTGTTTTTGTTTTTGAGACAAATTCTCGCTCTGTCGCCCAGGCTGGAGTGGCGTGATCTCAGCTCACTGCAACCTCTGCCTCCCAGGTTCAAACAATTCTCCTGCCTCAGCTTCCTGAGTAGCTGGGACTACAGGCGTGCGCCACCACACCCGGCTAATTTTGTATTTTTAGTAGAGACGGGGTTTCACCATGTTGGTCAGGCTGGTCTTGAAATCCTGACCTTGTGATCCACCAGCCTCGGCCTCCCAAAGTGCTGGAATTACAGGCATGAGCCAACGCTCTTGGCCTCAATTTACAAATTTTCGAATGTTTACATTCCCTGCTCTTGTCCATTGTGTCACCTTACCTAATTCTGTACTAAGTTTATAGTAAGTCATATTTTGTTAATTTATAGCATGTTTAGGTAAATGATAAATCAGAAGTGAAACTGGCACAGCCGACTGGGAATGGACAGGGGTGGTGGTGGAGGGGCATGGATGTGACGGCGCAGGGTGGGGACGGCATGATCTCTGTGGGCAGGATCCCAGCATTCTTAGCCTAGCAGATCTCCTGTGTCCGTTTGGGACTTTTTCAGAAGTCACAATTCTGCCACCCTAGAAACACGAGAGGACAGGGAAGATGATAAGCAATGTGGCTTAAATAAAAACCTTTCATTTGGGAAACTGCACAGAAGAGCCATGTGGAGGGCAATGCTGGGCATTGGTTATACCACGTCCTTCAGGGCTGAGGAGGCACAGGCCATCTTCCTGAGACAAGTGATTCTTCAGATGCTGACCTGCTCCTCAGGTGGAAGCGTGAGGTTCTCAGGTTGTCTGAGTGGTCAGTAAGGGTCTTCCATGTGGTCTAAGAACTGCTCTGGGTCCATAAATGCTGTAAAGACCAGAAGGGGGCTCAGAAGGGGTGCTTTGTGGCGAGAGAAGCTGGCTTTGAGGCTGGTCACCACCGTGGGCCCAGCCATTCTGAGATTGGCCATTTCACCACCGTGGGCCCAGCCATTTCACTGGCCACCCTGATTGCAGTGAAATGTTGGTGTCTCTATTTAACCTGGACATGTCCTGAAAATAATAGAGCAGCTTTTATTCCCAAAATCCACACACTGATTTTTTTTTTAAGCAATAAACTTTAAAAAATATTATAAATTACACATAACATAAAAACCAACAGCTCAACTGTTTTTAGGCATGCAGTTCTGTGGCATTGTGTTCATGTCATTGTGCAATTCACACTGAGAATTTCATGTATTTTCCTACAGGAGGTCGTTCAGCTACCTTTAGAGTTTGTGAAACAGCTTTGTTTAAAGATACAATCTGAAAGACCAGGTAAGGGTGTTTAACTTACAGATATTGTTTGTAATTTAAAATATTCCATTTGAAAAGTGTTTGAAATGATTACCCATGTTAGGTATACGCATTTTTCAGTAATCCTTTTTTTTTTTTTTTTTTCGAGACAGAGTCTCACTCTGTCGCCCGGGCAGGAGTGCAGTGGTGCGATCTCGGCTCACTGCAAGCTCCACCTCCCGGGTTCACACCATTCTTCTGCCTCAGCCTCCCGAGTAGCTGGGACTACAGGCGCCTACCACCATGCTCGGCTACTTTTTTGTATTTTTAATAGAGACGGGGTTTCACTGTGTTAGCCAGGATGGTCTTGATCTCCTGACCTCGTGATCCACCCACGTCGGCCTCCCAAAGTGCTGGGATTATAGGCGTGAGCCACCGCGCCCAGCCAGTTTTCAGTAATTCTTTTGCCAGAAACTTCATTATCAGGGATAGAAATCCTGGGAGCTCATGGATACAATTCTCTGTATCAGAAAACCACAGCACTGCACAGAATATGTGATGAAGAACCAGTAAAGGCAGGTGCGGTGGCTCTCGCCTATAATCCCAGCACTTTGGGAAGCTGAGGCAGGCAGGTCACCTGAGGTCAGGAGTTCGAGACCAGCCTGACCAACATGGTGAAACACCTTCTCTACTAAAACAAACAAACAAACAAAATATATATATGTACAAAAATTAGTTGGGCGTAGTGGCGGGCACCTGTAATCCCAGCTACTTGGGAAGTTGAGGCAGGAGAATCGCTGGAACCCGGGAGGCAGAGATTTCAGTTAGCTGAGATCACGCCACTGTACTCCAACCCCAGGTGACAGAGTGAGACTCCGTCTCAAACAAACGAAAAAGAACAAATTAATACCACAGAAAACAACAGGGAGGAGCTGGAGGTGGAGGGTCTGGGGCAGACTTAGGAACGGGAAGGGTTCCCAGAGGCCTGGGAGAGGCAAAAGGAAACTGAGGTGACCTGAGCTTCAGGAGGGAGGGCCTGGCCCAGGAGGGTCTGTAGCCCAGGGAGCTGTCCCCAACCGGAGTCTAGGCTAGGTCTGTGTCCTTCTGAGGAACAGGGAATCCAAGGGCCTTCTGTGGCATCACCTTACCCATCCTCATGTTGTCCTTCCCCAGTCCCCTCCCATCCCTTCACCTCTCCCTTTCTCCTCCATCCCCACCCACTCCCTTTTCTGCACTTGCTGGTGGCCTTATGACAGAAATCAGGTCAAACCTTTTTTTTCAGTCAGTGATCAAAGAGATAAATTTCGTGAGTTGAGGGTGGAAATGCCTCTGCCTGGAGCACAGCCAGGCAATGAGGGTGTGGAATTAGCCAGTATAAAATTTTTTCCTGATTTGATTTGGAAAATGAAAGCAAACCATTCTCTGGGTCTGCAGTCTCTGGCTGGGGCAGGGAGGAATGGGCTTCACACTGCAGGAAAGGCTGGGGAGGCGGGAACGCCACAGGACAGTGGCTAGGCTCCAGTTCTTCCTCTTGGTGAATGCAGTCTGAGCCCGGCTCCAGGGTGCTGTCTGCAACTGCTCTGCTGCTCAGCCTGCCATTTCATAACAACCGTGGGAGGTTTATCACACCACAGTGATAAAAACCAGACTTGGAGTAAGGCTCATTATGTTAAAGGAGGAAAGCCTGTCCCTGGGGTGCCTGGAGCCCAGGCTTGTTTGGTTCTGTCCACACCACGGGTTCCAGCAGATCTGGTGCTGGGGAAATATTGGTGCACTGGGGACTGGGAAGGGCCTAGATATGAGAGAAGGTAGAGCCTGCAGCCCCCTCCTCTTCAAGTTCCTGGGCTAAGGGTGTTGTGGAATTAGGGGACCATCCCCAAGACCACCCTCAGGATTGATAATATGCTAGAAGGACCAACATAACTCACTGTTTTACTTATGGTTATGGTTTATTGCAGGAAAAGGATAAAGATGGGACCAGCCAAGGGGAGAGATGCAGGGGTGGGGTCCAGGAGAGACCTGGCATGAGCTTCTGGGTCCTCTCCTCAGGGGTGGTGTGGGCAGTATTCACTCTCCCATATGGAGTGTGCCCACCAGGAAGCTCACCAGGCATTGTTGTCCAGAGTTTTCACTGGGGCTCAGGCACGTCGACATGGCTGACCATCGGTGTGGCTGACTGCAGTCTCCAGCCTCTCCAGAGTTTGAGCCGATACCATAAGGCGTGAAGCTACCCCCTACATAAACCAAGTTATTTTTTGTTTTTGTTTTTGTTTTTTTTTTGAGATGGAGTCTTGCTCCTTCGCCAGGCGGTAGTGCAGTGGCGCACGATCTGGGCTCACTGCAACCTCCTCTGCCTCTCTGGTTCAAGCAATTCTCCTGCCTACGCCTCCCGAGTAGCTGGGATTACAGGTGCATGCCACCACGCCCAGCTAATTTTTTGTATTTTTAGTAGAGATGGGGTTTCATCATGTTGGCCAAGATGGTCTTGATCTCTTGACTTCATGATCTGCCCACTTAGGCCTCCCAAAGTGCTGGGATTACAGGTGTGAGCCACCGTGCCCGCCTTTTTTTTTTTTTTTTTTTGAGACAGAGTCTTGCTCTGTTGCCCAGGCTGGAGTGCAGTAGCACGATCTCGGCTCACCACAACCTCCGTCTCTAGGGTTCAAGCAATTCTCCTGCTTCAGCCTCCCGAGTAGCTGGGACTATAGGCACGTGCCACCATGCCTGGCTAATTTTTGTATTTTTAGTAGAGACGGGGTTTCACTATGTTGGCCAGGCTAGTCTCGAACTCCTGACCTCATGATCCACCTGCCTCGGCCTCCCAAAGTGCTGGGATAACAGGTGTGAGCCACCTCACCTGGCCTAAACCACGTTGTTACTGTGTGTGTCCCACAATCCCCAGGGAGACATGAGGTTTTCATCAGGTACAGAGATGCCCCCTGGAACCAGGGACAAGGCGGGGCCTGTTTTGGGCAGGGATCATCTCATCTCTCTCACTGACCTTGCTCTGTGTGACCCTTGCTCTGTTTTCCAGAGTCTCGCTGTGACAAGGACCTGGATACTCTCAGTGGTTACGCTATGTGCCTTCCTAATTTAACCAGACTCCAAACCTACCGCTTTGCAGAGCACCGGCCGATTCTGTGTGTAGAGATTAAGGTGACCTGTCGAGGGGCAGATGGTGTGGGTAAAGGGGAAAGGTCAGTCCTGGGTAGTAAGTCCAAGAGTCACGTGCCTTGGGTTCCAGTTCCCACTGAAGTGAGTGGTAGGCACTCTTGGCTCCTGGAAACTCCACTTGTTTCTGTCCTTCCACAGCCCCCACCTGCGTTCTGGTTCCTGCCATGGCTCCCAGATCCCAGGTTTAGGCTCATTCCTGGTAGCTCATGATAGAAGACCCCACCCACCCTGCATGCCTGGGCTAAAACAAGCCCTGGTTGAGGGTCACCAGAGGGAAGCGCGTTGGGTCCCCCTGACCCGTTTTCCTCAGAGGGCACAGCTTGCCAGGGTCCCCTGGGTTCTTCCTCTGTGCCCCTCCCTGCTGGCCATGCCTGCTTGGTGCTTGGCTGCTGTTTGCTGTGCTGCAGGAGCCCCATCTGCAGGTTGCCCTGTAGACTGGGGAGCTCTCTTTGTCCTGCTCAGGACGGATTTTCCTGGAGGCACAAAGGCCAGTGTGACCCTCAGAGGCACTGGTGTGTCATGGCCAGGAGTCCTGAATTTCTCTGGTGCCAGGCAGTGGGGGCTGGATGGGCCAGGGGCCCCCTTGCTTCAGCTCTCTGCTTCCCATGTCGGGGGTGGCTGTCAGGGTCCCTCAGGAAGCTGCCTCACATGTCCTGGCCTTTGTTCCCCTCCTCCAACTCTAAGGCAGCAATTTCTGGGTCACACTCCTGGCCTGAGCTCATGCCTCCTGATCCTCCTCACTTGTGGGTGGATGTTCTGCTTCCCCAGCCACCATCTCCAGTGCCCGAGGCTCAGCACAGGCCTGCGTGTGGTGTATGCTCAGAGGCTGCAGCTTTTAGAGGGCACTGGGGCTTCCTTGACCTTCTGGGAGCCTAGCAACTATCAGATGGGCCTCTGTCGGGCCATGTGCTAGTGTCAGTGGGAACAATGGTTCTGCTTCTTGGAGCTGGGAGTCCTGGGTCCATCTCTACTACTAGAGTCTTGCAGTCACATTCTTGAATGAAAGCATGAAGCTATTGTGTGTTGTGCTTGTGTTGAGCTAGTGTAGAGGCACCACTGACCCTCCCCAGTGAGAGTTCCGGCCGTGGGTCCTCTAGCGGAGATGTTTGTGTGATCTGATGCAGGAAGTGTTGTTCCCGCTGGGAGGTGCAAATGAAAACAGCTTCTGGGGCCATTTATGCCTAATTATCTTGCTGCACTCATTATCTTGTAGTCAGTGATATGTCTATTTAGAGGTATGTGATTTCTTCCTAAATATTTTTCCTCCTTATTTGTTTATTTTACAGCCAAAATGTGGGTTTATTCCTTTCTCGAGTGATGTCACGCATGAGATGAAGCATAAGGTCTGTCGATACTGCATGCACCAGCACCTCAAGGTGAGAGCCAATGCCCAGCTGTGGGCTACTCTAGCTGCACGCTGGGGATCTGGGCTGAGGCATGGACACACACAGTTTTCAAAAGAGTAAAAGAAAATATGGATATTTTTAGTTGACATTTTATTTCACAAAGTGATTCATGTTCACCTTTTTTATTTTTTAAATTTAGAGACAGGGTCTCTGTCACCCTGTCAGGCTGGAGTGCAGTGATGCAATCATACTCACTGCAGCCTCCACCTCCTGGACTCATGCAGTCCACCTGCCTTGGCCTCCGAAAGTGCTGGTGTGAGCCACTGCGCCCGGCCCGTGTTCACCAGATTCACTCTTTTAAATATATAATTCAGTTTTAGTCTCTTCACAAGGTTGTACAATCACCACTTCTATCTAGTTGCTGACATTTTTATCACTTCAAAGCAAGGTGTCTTCCTCTTTCTATGAATATGGTATATTACATGATTTTCGCATGTTGGACCAACCTTGCATTTCTGGGATAAATCCCAGTTGCTCATGGTGTATAATACTTTTATATGCTGCTGAATTCAGTTTGCTAGTTTTTTGTTGAGGGTTTTTGAATCATAAGGGATGTTGGTGTGTAGTTTTCTAGTGGTGTCTGGCTTTGGTACTAGTGTAATAACTGGCTTCATGGAATGAGTTAGGAATTATTTTCTTTTCACTCTCCAGTTTTTGGAAAGAGTTTCAGTATTGGTATTGATTCTTCTTGAAATGTTTGGTAGAATTCACTAGTGAAGGCATTTGGTCCTGGGATTTTCTTTGTTAGAAGATTTTTGATTACTGATTCAGTCTCTTGTTACCAATCTGTTGAGATTCTCTATTTCCTGAGTGGGTTTTTTGGTAGTTGTGTGTTACTAGGAATTTGTCCATTTTCATCTAATTTGATGGCATACAGGTCAGTAGTAGTGTCCCCTTCTTTCATATCTGACTTTAGTAATTTGGTTTCTGTCTCTTTTTCCTTGGTCTAGCCACAGGATTGTGTCATATTTGTTGATCTTTCAAAGAAACAACTTTTGGTTTTATTCAGTTTTCTGCTCCCCTCTCCCCCATTTTCTATTTCATTTGTCTTCACTTTAATCTTTACTGTTTCCTTCCCTGTGCTTGGATTGGGCTTAGTGTGTTATTCTTTTTCTAATTTTATTTTTTTATTTTTTTTGAGACGGAGTCTCGCTCTGCACCCAGGCTGGAGTGCAGTGAGTAGCTGGGACTATAGGTGCCCGCCATCATGCCTGGCTAATTTTTTGTATTTTTAGTAGAGACGGGGTTTCACCATGTTAGTCAGGATGGTTTCAATCTCCTGACCTCGTGATCCACCCGCCTCGGCCTCCCAAAGTGCTGGGATTACAGGTGTGAGCCACCGTGCCCGGCCTCTAGCTTTTTATTGTAGAAAGTTAGGTTATTCATTTAAGATCATTCTTCTAATAAATCTTTAAGTAACTGCTTTCTCTTCATCCCATACATTTTGGTATGTTGTGTTTTCATTTTATCTTAATTCATTCTCTGATTTCTCTTTTGCTTTCTTCTTTGACCAACTGATAATTAGGAGTGTTTACTTTTTACACATTTGTGAGTCAAATTTTCTTTTGTTACTGATTTCTAGTTTCATTCCACTGTATTTGGAGAACATTGTTTGCGTGATTTCACTCTTAAAATGTATTGAGACTTGTTTTGTGGTTTAACATAAGGTTCTTCCTCAAGACTGTTCCATGTTTGCTTGGGCAGAATGGGTAACCTGCTGTTGCTGGGTGGATTTTCTATAGATGTGTTCAGTCTAGTTGGTTCATAGTGTTGTTCAAGCCTTCATTCTTGTTGACTTTCTGTCTCGTTGCTCTGAGTGTTAATTTAAGATAATAATCTGAACAGTCTAGTTCAGGTTAATACCAACTCCATTTCAATCATAGACAAAGTTTTGCTCCTCTAAAGCTTTGCTCCCTCCCCCAACCTTTGTGCTGTTATTGGGATACAAATTAGATGTTTCTACATGATGTTCTGGGTGATAGAGATTTGTAATTATTACCTTATGCAGTTGTCTCTTAAATTATATAGAGGAACAAGAATTACAAAATGTGTTTATACCTTCTTTTATATTTGCCTATGTAGTTACCTTTACTGATACTCTTTATTTCTTCCTGTGGATTTGAGTTACTATCTAGTATCCTTTATTTCAGCCAAAAGGACTTCCTTTAGTAATTCTTGTAGGGTAGGTTTTCTAGCAACGAATTCTTTTAGTTATGGTTTATTTGGCAATGTCTTAATTTCTCCTTCATTTTCAAAGGATAGTCTTGGTAGATATAGAATTCTTGGATGGCAATCTTTCTTTTAGCACTGAGGATATGTCATGATCCTGCCTCCTCCTGGCCTCCATGGTTTCTAATGAAACCATGGAGGAATCAGCTGTTAATCTTAGGGAAGGTGCTTTGTATGGGATGAGCCACTTCTCTCTTTTTGCTTTTTAAGATTCTCTCTTGGGCTTTGTCCTGTGACAGTTTGATTATGGTGTGTCTAGGTGTAGATCTCTTGGTCTTTATCCTAAAATTCAATCATTTTCTCTTCTGCCTACTCAAGCCTGTTCTTGAGCCCCTCTAGTTACTTTTTCATTTTAGTTACTGTACTTTTCAACTAAAGAATTTCTTTCTTTCTTTTTTTTTCTTTTTAGACAGGGTCTTGCTCTGTCACCCAGAGTGGACTGCAGTGGTGTGAACATGACTCACTGCAGCCTTGACCCCCTGAACTCAAGCCATCTTCCTGCTTCAGCCCCCACCAAGTAGCTGGGACTACAGGCGCACCCCACCATGCCCAGCTAGTTTTTGAATTTTTTGTAGGACAGGGTTTTACCATGTTGCCCAGGCTGGTCTCGAACGCCTCAGCTCAGGCACTCTGCCTACCTCAGCCTCCCAAAATGCTGGAATTGTAGGTGTGAGCCACCATGCCCAGCCAGAATTTCTTTTTGGTTCCTTTTTATAATTTCTACCTCTCTATTGATATTCTCTATTTGTTGAGACATTATTCTCCTTGTTCTTTTTAGTTCTTTGTCCCTAGTTTCCTTTAGCTCTAAGCATATTTAAAATAGTTGATTGAAGTCTTTGTCTGGTAAGTCCAGTGTCTGGGCTTCCTCAGGGCAGTCTAGTGATTGCTTTTTTTGTTGTATATGGGCAATACTTTCTTGTTTCTTTGCGTGTTTTGTGATGATAGGTTGAAAGTGGGCATTTGAAATAATATAATGTGGCCCCTCTGGAATTAGATTCTACTCCCTCTCCAGGATTTTTTACTGCTGCTTCTTGTAGTTGTTACTGTTTGTTTAGGGACTTTTCTGCGCTAATTTTGTGAAGTCTGTATCTTTGTCATATGTGGCCAATAAAGTCTGCTCAGTTAGCTTAGTGGGCAGCTAGTGGGTCAATAGATATTTTCTTAAATGGCAGGCATTCCAGAATGAATAAGTCTCCTAGTCTTTGCTGAGGGGCTCTGTTTGTGTGTTGGGGCCCACTCAATACTCACTAGGATGGTTGATAACTTTGCCTTAGCCTTCACTTCCATGGAGCCTCAGATCAGCTCAGGTGAGAGCTTAGGGCCTTCTCAGGTCTTTTCTGAGTCTTTCCATGACTTTCTAGATTCCTAGGTGTACGTTGGAGCTTTCAGAGTCTCTGTGTACATCTTGTTACTCAGCTTTTTCTTTTTAGCTTTGGTTAGCCTATTGTTTGCCCTTTTATTCACCTTCCAAGGAAACCATGAAGTTAAACGATTGCCTCTAAATGTTTTTGACAAATGCCCATGGGGAAAAGGCCTCCTGCACGGGTGAGTTCTGAGCCAGGTCAGTGAAGACAGCCTTGCAAGTGTGATCTTTCCGGGAACCCAGAGACAGGTCAAATAAGTGATTGTCCGAGAACGAGGCTTTGGAGATGTCCTGCCCTCATCTGCGTCCTCTGTGGCTGCTGGGCAGCTGGTTTTCACTGTGATTGCGGCTGTTCGTTTTCAAGGTTCTGAACCTTGGAGCTAGAGATACAGGGATGGGAATAGGGCATTTAAAGTGCCAACAAGCTCACTGATCTTGCTTAGATTTAGCTGTTTTTCTTGAATAAATGCTTCCTGGATTGTTGCAAGTCTATGGTCAATTTCCAGAGTTCAAAACTTTTTGATTCTGACATTTTTTTTTAACCAGTTTTCTGATTGCCTTTACAGAGGAGAGAATTTCTGGAGGTCATTGCTCCACTATTTCACCAACATCACCCCTTCTTTTCTTTGTGGTGTGATTACTATCTAAGCTCTTAGGGGAAAGACGGTTATGTGAGCCATGCCCCTTGGGATGCAATTTTCATGGTCACCATTCACTTTCAACATATGTGACAGATGTTTAAGAAATACATTTTACTATAAAGCACTACCTGCTCATATAACTGGTAACATATGACATGGCATGAATTGGATTACCTGCCTTCCCAGGTAACTCATATTGTCAGATATATTTGCATATCTTTCCAGACTTCTTCCTGTGCCCACAAAAATATGCGTGTAATTCAGGTGGAAATGAAGTGATCTCTGTCCACATGTTCTAATGTTTACATGCCTGTACGTGCATACACACACCCTTGCAAAGCAAAAATGGGATCATGGCATATGTACTTTGTCTAATTGCTTTTTTCACTTAATCCTTGAGGATTGTTTGTAATATATTCTTTAGGGCTTTTTCAGTGCATATTTGGATATATGCATGGATATTTGCACATAAGCTTTTTTTTTTTTTAAGCAAAATTGACATTACACTGTATCCATTGTTCTGCCAGTTGCTTTTTTCCTTGAATAAATTTTGGTGACTTTTAACTCTACCTCTTTCTGGTAGTAGCTGCATATCATTTATGCATTTCTTCATTCAATAAATTGTTTGCTATGTGCTGGTCCCACTAGTGGATGGGCTGTGATTTATTTAGTCATTTCCCTACTGATGAGTGTCTTTCTTGGTTTCAGGGTTTGCTATTAGCAGTAAGGCCGCAGTGGACATTCTTGTGTCTGTACCTTTTTGCCCTGTGCTACTTCTTCTAGGTTCCTTGTAGATTTGCTGAGTCAGGGGACATAAGCATTTTAAAGTTTGGTGGATACCAGCAAGTTGCCTTTCAAAATGTTATGCCAACTTATCTTCCCACTGGCAATATGAAATTTCTTGTTAAGGACACCTTCCCTGTTACTGGATATTATAAACTTCTGAAGGTTTGTTACTCTCATTACCAAAATTTAGCCATGTAATTTGAAGGTGTTTGCCACTTTCTTCCCTGCTTCTGTGAAGGGCTGGCCTGGGGGCCACGCCACATCATGTCTCACAGATGGGGCCAAGGTTTCCTTGAATGGAAGTCAAGTGGCTCCCTCCGCCACTTAGTGATGTGCACCTGCAAAGGTGGCGGCACCTTTTCCGGGGCAAGGCTGCAGCTCGTCTTCATTGTCTTCATCACTGATGCTGTTCTGTGTGTTCAGTTGGCACAGTGCAGTCACCAGCACCAGTCACCTCATGCCCTCCTGTTGGTGTTTTCACAGGTAGCAACTGGGAAGTGGAAGCAGATCAGCAAATACTGTCCCCTTGATCTCTACTCAGGGTAAGAGAACACTTCTCCTTTGCCCCCTTGTGTCAGGTTCCCTGGAGATGGGTGGGGTGGGGGCCAGTGCCTGGTGGGGGGTATTTCGTGAGGTAGGAAGGCAGGGAAGGCCCTGTTCTGTCTTCAGGGCTCTCTTTTGCCATCAGCGCTGTAGACACCTGGGGCTTTGTGCCCCGTGCCTTGTCTCTGTGCTCACAGTTGGACGTGCTTGCTCACTTTTGGTTGTTTCCTCATCCGAATTGTGACCAGATTTGTTTTCTACTTATGTCAGAAATCAACTGGTGCTCAGCCTTGACCTCCATCTGTCTGGGCCCTCATAGTTTGGTTGTTTGTGCCTTTGATCTCTCCCTCCTCTGTGGATATTAAAAAGTCTGCTGCTGCAGTGGCTATTTCTGCTCCGGCAAGGTCTGCTTGCAGCCTCTGATCAGGTGCCTGGGCTCTGCTCCCCACCTTGGCCTGCCTCCACGCTCCCCGGCCTTCAGAGCTTTGCTGTGCATCCTGCACACTACTCTCCTGGGGCAGCCCAGAGTCCGGTCCTGGCCAGAGCCTTTGTGGTCAGGAAGGCGGTAGTGGCTGGGAGCTGGGGAGGGTCAGTCCGCAGTGGGGCCTGGGGGCCCAGCGAGCAGGCCCTGGGGCTGAAGGGGCAGCAGAGGATGCTGGCAGGGCTGAGGGTGGGAGCAGGTGGAAAGAGGCGGGACCTGGGACTCATGGCAGTGCCCTGCCCCAACTCAGGCACCCCCCCCCTCACACCCCCAGGAGAGAGTCCTTGGCCACAGAGGGATGTAGATTTGTGAGCCTTTGCTGTCCTTTTTGATCAGCACAGCTCCTCTTTCCAATCTCCTTTCCCTCCCTGGGACCCCTGTTACTGCAGAGCTGTTCTGGTGAGTCCGGTTTTTCTCGCTCCACTGCGTGAGTTTCTTTCCTCTTTCTTCCCCTGCTGTCCTCCAGCCATTCATTTCGTGCCCCTGCCTTTGTCAGTGCTCAGCACTGCCTCTGAGTGCGTGCCTGGTCATCATGTCAGTGCTTTTGGTTAGATGCTCTTTTAAACTTCCGGGAACAAAGATCGAATGCAGAGTTGTCTTTGGAAGTTAAAAAGTTCACAAACATTGGGAATGCTCGTTCAGAAGGTGGCACCAACACCGCTCACTCCATGGCTTCAGCGAGTCTGGCGGTGCCCTCACCTGTGGGTCCCATGTGGATTTCCCTGTGCACCTAAAGGCTGTGAATTGTGAAGCATTCAGTAATAAAGATTCATTGTTGAGAATTTATTAACGTGTCAGAACATAAGTAGGGAAACCTCCCTGGAATGTTGTAGAATGCAGGCTTTTGGGAGTCAGCTAGAGTGCATGGATACTGGACGCCTTTCTGAATGTGTGCTTGTGGGCTGTCCCTACTGGCAGGGTCAGGCTCGTGTGCTTGCACGGGCAGCTTGGCCTCCAGAGGTTCCTCCGTCGGGGGTAGGGGAGGAGGCCATCCTTGCAGCTCCTCGCTTGGAGGACGAGGGCTCCCTGGGGCTCTAGCCTCTCCTTGGCTCCCGGCACTCCCTTCATGGCCCATCAGAGGTCTCCTGCTGCCCCTGAGCCTTTGGAAGTTGCGGCAGGAGGAACAAGGGAGGCATAGCAGCCCTTAACCCGTCTCGGGTTGGGCTGTGATGCAGCTGGTGGGGTTCCCACTCCCGTGCCTCAGTTGGGTCCCTCACATCTCCCAAAAGTCCGGGGTCAGGGCCAACCCCCACATCTCTGGTGAGTGCGTGTCAGGCTGTGGAGCTGCGTCTGTGACCCTCCGGGGAGGGACCCCATGGTGGGGCTGTAGTGAGGGGAGAATGTCACTGTTTGGACCTAGTTGGACTCTGGGTTTCCCAGCGGCCCCTGGGAGTAGCCAGCATGTCCTCTGAGCCACGAGCAGGTGTGTGTGCAGGGACAGGTCAGTTCCAGCTGCATTTAAAGCATGTTAATGCTTTTCCCTTTTAGAAACAAACAGAGAATGCACTTTGCCTTGAAGAGTTTGCTGCAGGAGGCACAGAACAACTTGAAGATATTTAAGGTAAGAGCTGCTTTGATTCTACAGTGGTTTCAGGGTGGGGCTGGCAAAGGTTCAAGTGACCTCACAGATGAGGGTGTTGGGCTGGGCTGCACGTCATGTGTGTCTGACATCCCCTTTGGGGTCCTCATGCCCTGACTGGTTCAGTCATCACCTTGGACCTTCCAGTTCCAGACCTGTCTTTCCCTGACCTTTTTCTGAGCACGATTCCACAAGCATAGCATCTGAGTGACCCTGGGTTGTCCATGACCCTGGGGTGCTCGACCAAAGCCCCACCAGTTGCTGGGTGGGCCTTGGTCTCCCCTTATAAGCAGATGGGTGAACTGTGGGTGAGGATGGCTCTGGCACTATCTGGGCTGGTGTGACCTGGCCTGCTGCTGGCAGTGGTGTCCAAGGGAGAGGAGGTGGGGGTGGGGCCGGGCAGGGTTGGGGCATCTGCGGAGGAGAGGCTGCTGGGGAGAGAGGGGATGAGATGTAGGGCAGGGCAGGCCTGGGTGGCAGTCAGGGTGCCGGGTCCCTGTTAGACATGTATCCTCTGGGGTCCCCCTTGTCATTACCTCAGTCCCAGTTGTAGCCTCATGATCACACATAAGTGACACCTGGGGACAGAGTCCTGGGCTCCCTGCAGGAGCTGACAGCCATCGCAGGTGGATCCTTCAGAGGAGGCAGGGCTGTTGAGTGTGGGCCTCTCAGCTTCCTATGTGCCGTGGTCTGGACGAGGTGACTGGTGAACTGGAAGCCCTGGCCCCTCTCCTCGCTGCTGCACATGGCTGGCGTCCTGCTGCCTGGCTGGCTGCCTCTCAGCAGTGGGCAGATGGGGCCTGCTCTTGACCTGCCTCCCCAGGTCTTGGTTAGAAACCCATGGCGCTGGCTGCTGGGCAGTGAATTGGCTTCATTCCCTGTCTGCCTCTACCTTCCCAAATCCAGGAAAGGAAGACATATTTCACAGGCAGTTTTTATTTCATATTTATATAATTTATTTTTATAAACTCGATATTTAAGCCCTGAAGATACATTCTGTTTCATCAGGGATTTGTTTGAAGCCTGTCATAAGGCTGGCATGTTATCCCATGTGGACCCTTTTCTGACCCCATCTGGCCTGCACCTAATGTCTCTGGAACTCTGGCTGTCTGCTACTTTTGTCAAAATCAGCATGGAAAAGTCCTGAGGATTAGGATTGTTTCGAAAGAGTTGAAAAGGGAATGGATTAAGAGAAGGGATGCAGAATGATTTTAAGATAACAGGGCACCGCCAAGGCATGTTACCTACTGTGCGTTCCATCAGCTCTCCCGCCGATCTGGTCCGGTTCAGTATTGAAAGCCAGCAAGGCAGAAAACCCTGAAAGCTCTGAAGTTCCAGGTGTGGGCCAGGTGCAGTGGCTCACACCTGTAACCCCAGCACTTTGGGAGGCTGAGGTAGATGGATTGCTTGAGGCCAGAAGTTCAAGACCAGCCCAGGCAACGTAGCAAAACCCTGTCTCTACAAAAAATAAAAAAATTTGCTGGGTGTGGTGGTGTGCACCTGTGTTCTCAGCTACTTGGGAGCCTGAGGTGGAAGGATTGCTTGAGCCTGGGAGTTGAAGGCTGTAGTGAGCTTTGATTGCTCCACTGCACTCTAGCCTGGGCAACAGGGTGAGACCTTGTCTCAAAAACATTAAAATTTTTTTAAAAAAAGAAATAAATAAGGTTTAAAGAGTTGCTACTCTCCTGGGGTTGGCCGCTGTCAGGGGCCTTTCCCCTGGGCACCATCCAGACCCCCATGAGTCATGGTGTTGACTCCCCCTGGGCATGGCAGCAGATGTCCCTGCCTGTGCCCTGGGAATGTGTGAATCTAAATGTTGATGTTGTAAGGAGTTTCTTTGCTGGGCTTGATTTAAGAAGGCAGAACGGTCTTGAGCATGGACCATACTGGTGATGCCAGCAGCTTCTCCCACCATCTGGCTCAGCTGTACCACCCAGCACTGGGGTCACCCTGGGCGTGGCCTGAACCCCAGGACACACTCGTTTATGGTGCTGGTGCTGACTGCCATCCTCACGTTTGTCTGCTCAGGGCCAGAGCCAAGGCCCTCAGGTTCTTGAGTAACTGGGCTGGTGGCTTTGGGAGTTTGTCACTTGTGGTGAGCATTTGCTCTTGGCTTCTGAATATACTGTGGATCATTGTCTGGGGGCGTTGGTCAGGCCAGGGCACTGCTCTTTAGTTTTTGAAACTTTCCTTCCTTTTCATGTCTTGAGGTTTGGTGCTTGGTTGATAGCACGGCTTGTGAGGGTGGATTTCCCTGGAGGAGCCAGAGTATGCAGCGGCCCCAGATTGGGTGGACAGCATCAGGGCCCTTGGCTTTCACCCGCTGCCTGGAATGCTGGTGGTGGGGACTGAGTTCTTTTCCTACAAGCTTGGTGGTTTGATGTTTCCCTCTTTCTTTTCCCTGCCTGAAGAATGGTGAGCTGATTTACGGCTGCAAAGATGCCCGGAGCCCCGTGGCTGACTGGAGCGAGCTTGCACACCACCTGAAGCCGTTCTTCTTCCCTTCCAATGGCCTGGCCAGTGGGCCCCACTGCACAAGGGCTGTGATCAGGGAGCTGGTGCACGTGATCACACGGGTGCTGCTGAGTGGCTCGGACAAGGGCCGGGCAGGCACCCTGAGTCCGGGGCTCGGGCCTCAGGGCCCGCGAGTCTGCGAAGCCAGCCCTTTCAGTAGGAGCCTTCGCTGCCAAGGTAGGGCCCAGCCTTCCCCAGGTAGGCGGTGGGGGCCGCAGGGGCCTTGGGACTCTGCAGTCCCCATGGGTGGCCAAGCGGTCAGCACAGCCTCCTGGGGGCTCTGGGGGATGCCACCTGGTTACACCAGGGCTCCCAGCACGGGGCCTCGCTGCCTCTCACCCCCAGATGCAGACTCCCTTTCTTGCCTTTTATCTGCATCTGTAAATTGCAGGACACATTTGGGCTGTAGGATTTTCCCCCAGAATATCATCCATATGTTGTGGTCCTCTCTGGTTTGTTGAATGTTTTCAACCGTGTTATGTATCCTGTTGGATCCTCATTGCAACCCGGGGGACAGGTTTTCCTTGGCTTGTTCCTTAGACAGAGAGAATTGAGGCACAGAAATCCTGCAGGGCTGGGTCCTACCACAATGGGGTGTCTTCACAAGTCTGGGGTGAAGACACAGACCCATGGGGCCTTTGGACTGCGGGACGCCTTCCTTGCAGACAGGAGCCGGGCCTGGCCGCTGCCACGTGTCCTGACATCTCATGAGCTGACGCTGCCCGTGATTCTTGGCAGCCCATAGAGACCCCATGGTCTCTGGGAGCCTGAGATGGTTTGAAGACAGCAGTCCT
This sequence comes from Pan paniscus, assembly GCF_029289425.2. Lineage (NCBI taxonomy): Eukaryota > Metazoa > Chordata > Mammalia > Primates > Hominidae > Pan > Pan paniscus. Next base: position 46,791,385 of record NC_073260.2, read on the forward strand.
GCTTGTGTGCAACCAGAAACCAACCCATACCCTAAGCCCTGCCTTATTATCTGTGCCAATTTTTTCTTTTGTTTTTTCAAGACAGGATCTTACTCTGTTACCCAGGCCAGAGTGCAGTTGTGTGATCTCGACTCACTGCAACCTCCACCTCCTAGGTTCAGGTGATTTTCCTGCCTCAGCCTCCTGAGTACAGGTGCGCACCGTTACACCTAATTTTTGTATTTTAGTAAAGACAGGGTTTCGCCATATTGGCCAGGCTGGTCTCAAACTCCTGACCTCAAGTGATCCGCCTGCCTTGGACTCTCAAAGTGCTAGGATTACAGGCATGAGCCACCATGTTTTCTTACTACAAATGAACTTTGTGGGGTTTTTTTTTTCTTGTTATGAAAGTGATTCCTTATCATTTCAGAAAATTTTGTTAAAATTATGCCTATAATCTGGGCACATAATTGCTTTTAAGGAAGCCAACTGTGTCTGCAACGACAGATGGCACCAGTTGCTGAGGTGGTCTGGGGGCACCAACAGGAGGCGCCACAGCACCCCGGGGCTCCTGCAGACCTTTTTGGACATGGACACAGACAGGAGGGAGTGGAGCTGGGCCCTGGCTGCTGGGATGTGCAGTTTAAAACAATAAGATCATACTCTACATGTCATTTTGTAACTTGACTTTCTTTACTTAACTAGCATAAATCTGTATCTATATCATCACATATATGTTTTTTTTTTAATTAATTATTTTTAAAGACAAGGTCTGTTTCTGTTGCCCAGGCTGGAGTGCAGTGGTGTGAACTTGGCTCACTGCAACCTCCACCTCCAGGGCTCAAGTGATCTTCCTGCCTCAGCCTCCTGAGTAGCTGGGACTACCGACACGCACTACCACGCCTAGTTAATTTTTGTATTTTTTTTTTGTAGAGATGGGGTTTCTCCATGTTGCCCGGGCTGGTCTTGAACTCCTGGGCTCAAGCAATCTGCCAGCATTGGCCTCCCAGAAAGTTAGGATTGCAGGCGTAAGCCACGGCGCCTGGAGATCACATGCATTTTGTTCTTTATTGACCATGCATGGATCTGCTGTAATTTTAACAAATCCCCTCTAGTTGGGCATATGAACTTTTACTCCTGTTTCCCTGCACGTTGGCATTTTCGTGCCGGGTCCTAGTGAAATCTGCAGCTGACTACAGTTTTCCCCCTGCATGGACACCTTTCTTACTGTGTCTTTGCCTGTAGTTTGGTTCTTTGTGGGAGATGGTTGCTCCCTTCAGTGGCAGGAGATGATCTGGGACTTGGTTCCTCCCAAGCTCACTTGGCACCCTGTACAGCACAGGTGCCAAACAACTGTGAGTGGCAAGTGGAGTTTTGTTTCTGCCTCTGTCCCTATGATATAACAGGTCCTTGTCAGTGGCTTTGACCCCTGTCTGTGGCTCTGTGTGGCTGGTTCTGAGCTCGTGCCTGTCGCCAGCCCAGGTCTTACCTGCCTCTCAGTGTGGGCTCTCAGTGTGGGCTCATGGCTCTGGACTCTGCAGACAGTGTCCCAGGGTTTTCCTCCTTTAGTGGTCTTGCAGATTTAGGATGTCAGCAGGATCTTAGAAATTCCTTGCCTTGCAGTTGCAATGAGTCGAGATCACGCCACTGCACTCCAGGCTGGGCCACAGAGAGCAAGACTCTGTCTCAAAAAAAAAAAAAAAAAGAGAGAAATTTTGTGTCCTGACTTAAAATGAGGATTATGTCTAAACTTAGATCATAAAGTGACTTCCAGGGCTGTTGTGGTGGAATCTAAAGGACATTCTGAGAGTTGTGTTGGGAGAGGAGAGGCACGAGGCAGGACATGTGCGTTTCTTGCTCCCTCCTTTGTGCTTGGCCTGGTGCATCCAGTGTGGTCCAGGCACGCTGCAGCTCCAGCAGCTCTGTGAGGCGGGAGCGTCATCTCGTCTGTCCTTAGCGCCAGTCCAGGGTCCAGTCCTTGCCTGTGGCGATGCCCGTATGGCGGAGCCCAGGATGAGCCCTGCGGTCTGCGCCGGCCTGTGTCTCCCTCCACGTTCTTTGATAATCAACATGCTCTCGTTTTCCCCTGATGTTCTCGGTAGGAAAAAACACCCCAGAGCGCTCGGGGTTACCGAAGGGCTGTCTTCTGTACAAAACCCTCCAGGTGCAGATGTTGGACCTGCTGGACATCGAAGGCCTCTACCCTCTGTACAACCGGGTTGAGCGATACCTGGAAGAGTTTCCCGAGGAGAGGTGAGGTCGGGTGGTCCCCCTCTTGGGCAGCCCTGAGAGGAGACTGTGGGGGTGGGCAGGGTAAGAATGCGCCTCCCAAGGCACAGCTTCCCAGGAGGATGAAGCATGCCGGCCACTTCCTACCCCAGTCCTCTGCTCCCAGGTGCCCAGGCCTGCTCTGGAATGTAGTGCCTTGTAAAGGAGGAACAGGGTCACTTGTTTCTAGAAAAGAAAGCACGTCTGTGACCTTGCTAATTCGAAACCCCAAGTTGGGGCCGAGCCTGCAGAGGGCAGTGTTGCTCCACAGCTGAGCAGCGCTCCTGCAGGTCCTTCTGTGTCAGCCCAGCCTCTGTCCTGGGCTTTCACTGCGGGTCATTGGGGTCCACACCCGCGGTGTCCAGTCGGGGCCAGGATCCTCTTCCTTCCTCGCTGGTCTTCCTTGCATCTCTGACGCAGGTTGCTACTTGTCATGAACAGGAGAAGGCTCAGCTTCAAGGCTCGCTGGTTCTGGTCTTGCTAAGTTCTGTTAAAAACCTTGATGTTTAACATGAGGGAGATAGATCTGTTATGTGTTTTTCAAAACAAAATGTGTGATGTTTAGTGGTGCTGGGCTTTGTAGACTGTGTTAGCAGTTTAAGAAACAACCTCTGTGCGGCTTTGTCATCCTGCTTTTATTGTGCTTTCTTCTTCAGAAAAACCTTACAAATAGATGGGCCTTATGATGAAGCATTTTACCAGAAGCTGCTTGACCTTTCCACTGAGGATGACGGGACAGTGGCCTTCGCGCTAACGAAGGTGGGCAGACCCATCCAAAAACTTGCTGTGTGATCCTTAGCTTCTTAGCACTAATCTGTTTTTTTGTTCTTTGTTTTTTTTTTTTCCATTACCTACCCCTGAGGTTTAAAGCAGAAAACTTGGGATCAAAAAGAAGTGGCTGAAGTTTCTCCCAGATGAACCGGGGCAGGTGGTGGTGCATTGAGGTTTTAAGGGGAATTTCCCTTGGTTGAGTTCTGCCCTGGCCCGTTCCTGGTGGGGTCAGGCCCCAGGGGCGGCCGATCTGCAACCCATCTGCATGCCTTCTCAGCAGCCCACAACAGGCTCTCTGCCAACTGTCCCTTGCTACAAGGCCCTTGCCAGGGTCCTGGGACCCCACCTGTGCCTCTGCCCTGCCCCTGGCTGTATGCGGGCGGCTTCCTTCCCTTAGAACCGAGGCCAAGGGACAGCCTGCAGGAGTCTCTTAGGGAAGAGGACTGGCCCTGTACTTCCTGGGTCTGTGAAATTCAGGGCTCCATGAGCTTGGATAGGAAAAAAATGGCATCTTCATTTTCACTAAGCTGTACCTGGAATTTAGCATTTCTTTCCATTACAAATGTGGCAATGAGCCTGTGGGTTCATCAGGACCCAGGAGTTTGCCACTAAGAGAATAAAAAAACAGACTTTCCGTCTCACACTGTAACTGCAGACACTTTGAGATGTGGTTTATTCATCACTGCATTAAATGTTACATATTACTACGGAATACATTTGTTTTTAAAAATATTTTGGCTCAGCACTTTGGGAGGCTGAGGTGGGAGAATTACTTAAAACCAAAAGTTGGAAGCCAACCTGGTCAACATAGCGAGACGCCCATCTCTACAAAAGAAAAACAAAAAAATTAGCTGGACGTAGTGGCGTGTGCCTAGAGTCCCAGCCATTTGGGAAGCTGAGGTAGGAGGATGCAGTCAAGGCTGCGGGGAACTGTGATCATACCGCTGTGCTCCAGCCTGGGTGACAGAGCAAGCCCCGTCTCAAACATTTTTTTTTTTTTTTGTATTTTACATTTCTGCCACCTGTATTTTATATTACACATTTTAAAATGTTATCCTGGGCCGGGTGTGGTGGCTCACGCCTGTAAACCCAGCACTTTGGGAGGCCGAAGCGGGTGGATTATGAGGTCAGGAGATTGAGACCATCCTGGCTAACATGGTCAAACCCCGCCTCTACTGAAAATACAAAAAAATTAAGCAGGCGTGGTGGCAGGCGTCTGTAGTCCCAACTACTTGGGAGGCTGAGGCAGGAGAATCACTTGAACCTGGGAGGCAGAGATTGCAGTGAGCCAAGATTGCACCACTGCATTCTAGCCTGGGCGACAGAGCGAGACTCCATCTCATAAAAAAAAAAGTTATTCTGAGAGAGGCCCTTAGGCTTTACTAGGCTGCCAAAGCCTTTACAGGACAATAAGCAGTGAGGAAACCTGTTCTGGAGCGAGCTGGCGCTCCTCCCCACATGTGCATGCACCGCTGCCTGGAGCCCTGGGACCCACTTGCCCTGTCCCGTTGACATGTCTGTGGCTCACATTTGGGAAAGAGCCCTCAGTGCTTTCTTTAACCGGGGCTGCAGCTGTCTGTTTTGAGGAGAACTGAGGATGTCTGGTAAAGCCTCAGGTGAGCCTCTGACGCAAAGGGCCACAGGGATGTTAGCAGAGGCCCAGGGCAGAGTTGTCATCCTGGTGAGGAGAGTTCCAAGTGGAGCCCTGGGGTGAGAAGAAAGCAGTGGCACCTGCCTCGTGCTGTCTGCCACTTGGGTACGTTGATTTAGGTATAAACAGCAGTGTGGCGGGTTTTTTCCTAAGAGAAGAAACAGGACTTTATTTCCTTTTTATGTATTTCTGTATTTTTCAGTTTTCCACAAAATAAGTATGGATTACTTTTTAATTTTACTTTAATCTTTTAACCTTATATGTAAATGTAGTGTTGTAAGCAGCTAAAGCAGACATTACTTAACTAGCAGAAGGGCTAAAATAAAGACACTGAAACAACACCAAATGGAGGTGCAGAGAAACTGGATCTCTCATCCGTTGCTGATGGGGATGGAAAATGACACAGTCACTCTGGAAAACAGTTTGGAAGGTTCCTACACACTAAACACGGAATTACCCTGTACTTGCGCTCCTGGGCATTTATCCCAGAGAAATGAAGACTGACACTCACCAAAAAACCTGTACAGAAATGTTCACAGCAGCCCTTTTTGTAACAGCTAAAAACTGGAAACCACCCACATGTTTTTCCACGGTGACCTCCAGCGGGTCAGACAGACTGTGCATTCATACCACAGAACTCTGCTCAGCACCAAAAAGGAACAGGCTCTTGCTAAACAGCCCAGGTGGACCTCCAGGGGGCTTTGTTGGTGACGAAAACCAATCCCCAGAGGTCACACTGAATGATTCTGTGTGTATAACATCCTTGAATGGCAAAGATTTGTGGTTGCCAGGGGTTGGCAAGGAGGAACAAGGGAGGTAGATGTGGTTATAAAAGGTCAAACCAGGGGATCCCTGTGGTGATCAGACTGTTCTGTATCTTGACTGTGGTGGTGGATGCATGAACCTACGTGTGATCACACACACTCTCATACACACTCGCATATATGTAAAACCCGAGATATCTGAATAAGATTGTGGATTGTGTCAGCATCACTCACCTTGCTGTGATATTGTAGCTTTGCAAGATGTTACTGGTGGGAGAAATGTGGCTTGAGGTCTTTCCGTGCTGTCATAGAAGGGCCTGCCCTTTTTCTCTTGTAGGAAGTTAGCTTCTGGTAATTGAACCTGAAGAGGGTAGTTGTGAAGCTGAAGCTGAGGAGTAGGCTGAGGACATTCCTTCCTACACAAAAGTTCTTGCACTCATATTGTTTATCTAATTGAACCCTGTAGGCCGGGTACGGCAGCTTACGCCTGTAATCCCAACACTGTGGGAGGCTGAGGCAGGTGGATCAGTTGAGACCAGCCTGGCCAACATGGCAAAACTCTGTCTCTACTAAAAATACAAAAATTAGCCAGGCATGGTGGTGCTTGCCTGTAGTTCCAGCTACTTGGGAGGCTGAGGCAGGAGAATCGCTTGAACCCGGGAGGTGGAGGCTGCAGTGAGCCAAGATTGCACCACTGCACTCCAGCCTGGGTGACAGAGCGAGAGTCCATCTCAAAAAAAAAAAAAAAAAAATTGAACTGTGTACCTCTGAAGAAAAGAGGGAATATTGTCTTCATTTCAGTGCTCAGGAGACTGAAGCCCCCAATAACTCTTGCTTTTGTCTGTTGTGTAGTATCTGGTAGCAGGGGGTCAGCAGACATTTGTAATGTCTGGTCCCTGTTGCAGGTACCCGGCCTGGCCACTGTAGCTCAAAAGGAGCCATGGAGAAAACATGAGTGGGGCTGAGTTCCAGGAAAACAAAAACAGGAGGTGGTGGGCTGCATTTGGCCCCCAGCCCATAGTTTTTTGACCTCTGTGTACTTTTACTTATTAGTTTTTTTTATGTCATTTTTTGCTCTATGTGTTTGGAAGTTACTCCTGTTTCTCTCCCTTTTGTGGTGTCTTGTCCAATTTGATCCTGCATATTTAAAGTCTAATCAGTTATTTCATACTCCCAGTCCACACACAATATAAGGACTTGGGACACTTAATTCCAGTTGTCTCTCCAAACTTATGTGCAGTATTGTTCTGTTTGTCTTGGTATTTTTTTTTTTTAGTCATAATTTAGAGTATTATTTTACACAGATGTTTGTTTAGATTTATCCATGTGTTTTTCCATATCACTGCCTAACATTCTTGTAGCTTAGCTATTTCTCCATTTTCCTTCTTTTCTGTAACAACTTTATTGAGGTGTAATTTATATACCATACAGTTTACCCACTGAAAGTGTTCAGTGCAGTGGTTTTGACTGTATTGAAAGATACATGCAATCATCAGCACAGTTGATTTTAGATTTTCATCACTTCAGTAAAAACCCTGTACCCTTTAGCTATCGTCCCATTGTCTCCACATGACCCCCAGCCTTAGGCAACTACCTGTCTACTTTCTATTGCTGTAGACTTGTCTCTTCCAAATATTGCATATAAACAGAGTCATTGAATGTGTGGTCGTTTGTGGCTGGCTTCTTTCACTTAGCCTGATGTCTTCAAGGTTCATCCATGCTGTAGCATGCATCAGTACTTCATTCCTTTACATGGCTCAGTAATAGTCCATGGGGTGGACATATCCATTCATCCATTGATGGACATTTGGGTTGTTTCCTCTTTTTGGCTATTATGCTCAATACTGTTATCAATATTTGGGTACAGGGTTTTTTTGCATGGATGTGCGTTTTCACTTTTCTGGGGTAATATGCCTAGGAGTGGAATTGCTAGGTCCAGTGGCACTTTTATGTTTAAATTTTTGAGGACCTGGGCAGACTTTTCCAAAATTGCTGTACGGTTCGATCTTCCCACCAGCAGTGTATGAAGTTGTCTTTATTTTTTTCCCATCTTCAGCAACACTTGTTATTACTTGTCCTTTTGATTTTAGCCGTCGTCGAGAGTGTGCAGTGGTATCTTGTAGTTTTGATTTGTATTTCCCTGAAGACTAAGAGCATCTTTTCATGTGCTTGTTGCCCACTTATATATCTTTTTCAGAGAAATGTCTATTCAGATCCTTTGCCCACTTTTTTTTTTTTTTTTGAGATAGAATCTCTCTCTGTCACCCAGGCTGAAGTGCAGTAGTGCAATCTCAGCCTCCTGAGTAGCTGGGACTAACTATAAGTGCACACCACCATCCCTGGCTAATTTTTTGTATTTTGTTAGCGACAAGGTTTCACCATGTTGCCCAGGCTGGTCTTGAACTCCTGAGCTCAAGCGATCCACCCACCTCGGCCTCCCAAAATGCTGGGATTACAGGTGTGAACCACCATGCCCAGCCCCCTTTGCCTACTTTTTAATAGTGTCATTTATCTTGAGAATTCTTTGTATATTCTGGCTACTAGACCCTTATCAGATACATGATTGGCAAATATTTTCTCCTATTCTGTTGGTTGTCTTTTTACTTTCTTGGTAATATCTTAGATGCACAAACATTTTTAATTTTGTTGAAGTACAGTTTAGTTTTTCTTAGGTTGTTCATACTTTTGGTGTCATATCTAAGAATTCATTGCTAAATAAATCTAAGGTCATGAAGATTTCCCATGTTCCCTTTTAATAGTTTTATAGTTTTAGCTCTTATAGTTAGGTGTTTGATCCATTCTGAGTTAATTTTGTATGTGATTTCAGGTAGAGGTCCAACATCGTTCTTTTTTTTCAGAGACAGGGTTGGGTCTTGCTCTGTCACACAGGCTGAAGTGCAGTGGTGTGTTCGTAGCTCACTGCAGCTTCAAACTCCTGGGCTCAAGTAATCCTGCCTCAACCTCCCCTGTAGCTGGGACTATAGGTGTGCACCGTAACACCCAGCTCCAACATCATTCTTTTGCATGTAGATATACAGTTGTCCCAGCACCATTTTTTTTTTTTTTTTTGAGACAGAGTCTCGCTCTGTCACCCAGGATGGAGTACAGTGGCACGACCTTGGCTCACTGCAACAACCTCTGCCTCCTGGGTTCAAGCGATTCTCCTGCCTCAGCCTCCTAAGTAGCTGGGACTACAGGCATGTGCCACCATGCCCGGCTAATTTTTTGTATTTTTACTAGAGACAGGGTTTTGCCATGTTGGCCAGGCTGGTCTTGAACTTCTGGCCTCAAGTGATCTGCCTGCCTCAGCCTCCCAAAGTACTGGGATTACAGTTGTGAGCCACCGTGCCCGGTCAGCACCATTTGTTGAGGAGACTATTCTTTCCCCATTGAGTGATCTTAACATCCTTCTTGAAAAGCAGTTGACCATAGATGTATGGCTTTATTTCTGGATGCTCAGTTGTTCATTGATCTATATGTCTGCACTTATGCCAGTACCCTGTCTTGAGTACTACTGCTTTTTAGTAGGTTTTGAAATGGAGAAGTGTGAGTTCTCTAACTTTGGTCTTTGTTTTCAAGATTGTTGTGACTATTTGGAGCCTCTTGTAATTCCATATGAATTTTAGAATCAGCTTCGTCTACAAAGAAGCCAGCTGGGATTCTCATAGGGACTTGAGGAATCTGTAAGTCACCTTGGGTAGTAAGTCTTTTGATCTATGAACATGAGATATTTTTCCATTTATTTAGATCTTGGTTTTCTTTTGACATTGTTACTTAGTTTTCAGAGTGTAAACTAAGGTTTTATGCTTCTTTGTTAAACTTATTTCTAAAATATTTTCTTTTTAATGCTGTTGTAAATGGAATTGTTTTCTGAATTCCATTTTCAGATTGCTCATTACAAGTGTATTCAGGTGTAGAAATACAATTTGATTTTGTATATTGATCTTGTAGCCTGCATCGTTGCCGAGTTTGTATGTTCTAATAGTTTTTTAGTGGATTTTTTTAGGATTCTCTCTATTTAAGATCATGTGTGAGTAGAAATAGTTTTGCTTCTTCGTTTCCAATTTGGATGCCTTTGATTTATTTTTCTTGTGTAATTTCCTGACTAGAGCCTCCAGTACAATGTTGAATAAAAATGGCAGGAGTAGACATCCCTGATTTGTTCTTGGTCTTATGGGGACAGTGTTCAGTCTTTCATCGTCATGTATGATGTTAGTTGTTTTTTGTAGATTCCTTTATCAGATTGAAGAAGTTCCCTTCTCTTCCTGATTTGCTGAGTGTTTTTATTCTGAAAGGGTGTTGGATTCTGTTAGATGCCTTTTCTATATCATTTGAGATTATCATGTGGTTTTTGTCCTTTATTCTGTTAATGTGGTGTATTACATAAATTTATTTTCGGGTGTTAAAACCAACTTTGTATTTCTGGGCTAAATCCCACTTGGTCATGGCGTCTTGTCCTTCTTATATGTTGCTGGATTCAGTTTTTGATTATTTTATTGAGGATTCTCATATCCATATTCTTAAGATAGTGTGTAGTTTCGTTTTCTTGTGATATCTTTGTTTTTGGGATCGGGGTGTAACACTGGCCTCATAGAATGAGTTGGTGTTCCAGCCTCTTCTATTTTTTGGAAGAAGTTGAGATGGATTGGTATTAATTATTCTTTAAATATTTGACAGAATTCACTAGTGAAGCCATCTGAGTGGGCTTTTCTTTGTGGATAGTTTTTTTATTTTTAATTCATTCTCTTTAATTGTTATAGGTCTAATCATATTGTCTGCTTTTAAGTCAGTTTTGGTAGTTTGTGTCTTTTTAGGGAAGTGTTCAGTTTATCTAAGTTTTCTAATTTATTGGCCTACAGATATTTATAGTTTTCTTCCTCTTCTTGAAGAATATTCTTTAGAAGCTATCTTAGTGAAGGGTTTTTGGTAAATTCCCTCTGTATCTGAATATATTCATATTTTGTCCACAGTTTTGAAAATAATTTTTTATCTGGGTGCACAGAAGGGGTTCATTTCTGTTTTTTTTTTTGCTTAATAGAATTTAAACATTTCATACAACATCTGGTTTTTGCTGTTAAGATGTCTTCTGTTAGTCTGTCCTTGCTCAGTAGGTGATCTGTCTTTTCTCTCTGGCTGCTTTTAAGGTCTTCTCTACCTCTTTCTTGTCCTTTTGACATTTTAGTGCAATGTGATTTGGGTGTGCTGTGCTTTATATTTTTCCTGTTTGGTGTATGTTATGCTTTCTCTATTTGTGGATTTATGTCTTTTATTAGTTCTGGAAATTTCTCATTTTCTCAAATATTTTCTCTTCTCCATTATCATATTCACTTCTTCTGGGACTCTAATTTGACCTATGTCAAACCTTATTTTATCTCCCACACATCTTAACTGCTCTTTCATATTTTTCATCTGTCTCCTTGTGCTACATTCCAGGTGCTTTTCTTTTTTCAGCTCTATCTTCCAGTTCATTGATTCATTCAGCTGTGTCTAATCTGCCATTTCACTTGTTTATCGAGTTTTCCATTTCAGTAGTTCTTTTTTTGTTTTTGAGATGGAGTCTCGCTCTGTCACCCGGGCTGGAGTGCCCTGGTGCGATCTTGGCTCACTGCAAGCTCCGCCTCCTGGGTTCACACCATTCTCCTGCCTCAGCCTCCCGAGTAGCTGGGACTATAGGCGCCTGCCACCACGCCCAGCTAATTTTTTGTATTTTTAGTAGAGATGGGGTTTCACCGTGTTAGTCAGGATGGTCTCAATCTCCTGACCTTGTGATCCGCCCACCTCAGCCTCCCAAAGTGCTGGGATTACAGGCGTGAGCTACCGCACCTGGCCCCATTTCAGTAGTTCTATCTTTAATTTCTGAAAATTCTATTTGGTTTGTTTTCACATCTCCTTGGTATTTTTTTCTAGTTCCTTATGGCTTGTCTATTTCAAAATTCTGTCTTTTATTTCTTTAAGCAATTTATGAAGTTATTTTATATTCTGATATCAGATACAATAAAACCTTGGTGGTAAAAAAAAAAAAAATCTCTTATTTTGGCTGACTCATCCGTGTTGCCTTGCTTGATTTTGTTTGCCTTGTTGATTTGTTTGATCTTAATCTATAGGAATCCTGGAGACCCAAATAGGGGATGCCTTCTTCCAGAGAGGATAGGGATCTTTGGCAAAAGGGAAGAGTCTCTGGTTTAGATAGATCCTCTACCCTGTGGCTTATTCCTAGAATCAGTGCTGATAGTGGCACTGGACTATAGGACAGCTCAGCCTTCCCAGTTGCTTCATGCTCAAAACTCTAGTTGCAGCTCTTTGTGGGTGGGTGGTGAGAAGAGGGGGGTTGGGTTAGGGATTTTCCGTACCTTATGCAAGCTCAACAATACGTTAAAAGGAGCGGTTTCAGGGATCTAGTTGTTTTTAGAAGGGCTGTTGGATGTCCTCCATAATCCTGTCTCTTTAGTGTGTTCACACCACTGTTAGTTACTTGGGTATTAATTTGTTGGTATTAAAAATAACGTTGACATTCACATTTTTGTACATCTACCGTTGTGCACTTAACATAGCATTTCTGTAAGACAGATTTTTAGATGTAAAATTGCAGGGTTTATTTTTGATAGATCCTGTCACATTGTCCTCCCCAAAAGATTTTATTAATTATATTTCTTCTTGCAACAGTTGAAGACAGTTTCCCCATGTCCTTGCGAACACTAGATATTACTAATATTTAAATGTTTTAATTTTCTAAACTTTTGCTTCATTAATCATTGTGAAATACTAGCAAATACAGAAAGGTACACAGAAAAAAATATACAACCCACTGACTTGTCACAAAGTAAAAATTCTTATGGAACCACCACTTATATTTGGACATGGAACACTGGCAGCGATCAGAATTCCTGTTGTCCCATCCAACCAGACCTTTCTCCTTCCTCCCAGGGTTAACTGTTGTACTGACTTACATCCCTGTAGTTTAGTCTGTCCTGTTTTTGAACTTGACTTACGAGATCATGCTGTATATATTCATGTCTCCTGTTTTTTTTTTTTAGCTCTGTGTAATATTTATGAGATTCACCTTTGCTAGTGCACCCATTGCCACATTTCTATTTACTTTATTGCCACATTTCTATTTACTTTAGAGTGATCCATGAATGGATATGTAGTAAGTCCTTTCTCAGCATCCTTGACAGGTTCGTGGAAACTGTGACTTTGAGTGAAGTGACCTATACAGCAGGTCCTCAAATAACATCATTTTGTTCAATGTTGTTTTATCATAACGATGAGAAAAGAAATGGCTTTGTTTTTATTTTTGTTTTTTTGAGACAGAGTTTCATTTCATCATCCAGGCTGGAGTGCACTGGCATGATCATGGCTCACTGCAGCCTTGACCTCCTGAGCTCAGGTAGGTGATCCTCCCACCTCAGCCTCACAGGTAGCTGGGAAGCACAAGCATGTGTCACCACACCTGGCTAATTTCTTCCTTTGTTTTTTTTTTTGGAGATGGAGTCTTGCTCTGTCACCCAGGCTGGAGTGCAGTGGTGCGATCTTGGCTCACTGCAACCTCCACCTCCCGGGTTCAAGTAATACTCAGCCTCCTGAGTAGCTAGGATTACAGGCACCTGCTAATTTTTGTATTTTGTAGTAGAGATGGGGTTTCACCATGTTGGCCAGGCTGGTCTGGAACTCCTGACCTCGTGATCCACCCACCTGAGCCTCCCAAAGTGCTGGATTACAGGTGTGAACCACTGTGCCTGGCATGCCTGGCTAATTTCTTAAATGTTTTGTAGAGATGCAGTCTTATTATGTTGCTCAGGCTGGTCTCGATCTCCTGGGCTCAAGCAGTCCTCCCACCTGGTGTCCCAAAGTGTTGGGATTACAGGCGTGAGCCACTGTGCCTGGCCTAGTTTTGTTATACATTGTTTGGCTTCAAGTCACAGTTTCCCAAGAACCCAGTGACAACATTAAGTGAGGACTTAGTGTACTACAATTTATCTGTTCTGCTGTTTTATGAACATTTGGGTTGTTCCTAGTTTTTGGCAGTTATGAATATTCTTGTACAGATTTTGTGTACATGTGCACACATTTCTCTTGGATATATCCCTAGGAGTGGGATTTCTGGGCCACAGGGATGAGTATACTTAGTTTGAGTAGCTACTGTAAAACAGTTTTACCTGATTATGTTCCCTGCAACTGGTTAGGAGTCACCTGTGCTCCACACCATCTCTTACACTTAGTTGTGGGTCTTCTGAATTTCACCCATTCTGGTGTGTGTGTAGTGGTATCTTGTGATGAGATTAAGTACCTTCTCATATGTTTACTGGATTTTTCCTTTTGTGATCTATTTAAGTCACAATTTAAGTCTCTTGCTCATTTTTTTTGGTAGAGTTGTCTTTTTCTTATTGATTTGAAGGCATTCTTTGTATATTCTGGATAGAAGCCCTTTGTCAATTTTGTGTCCAGTAGGTATCTTTTCCCACTATGTAGCCTATGTAGCTTGTCTTTTGACTTTTTTTTTTTTTTGAGACGGAGTCTCGCTCTGTCGCCCAGGCTGGAGTGCAGTGGCGCGATCTTGGCTCACTGCAAGCTCCGTCTCCCGGGTTCACACCATTCTCCTGCCTCAGCCTCCCGAGTAGCTGGGATTACAGGCACCTGCCACCATGCCTGGCTAATTTTTTGTATTTTTAGTAGAGACGGGGTTTCACCATGTTAGCCAGGATGGTCTTGATCTCCTGACCTTGTGATCTGCTTGCCTCGGCCTCCCAAAGTGCTGCGATTACAGGTGTGAGCCACTGTGCCTGGCCCGTCTTTTGATTCTTAATGGAGTCCTTATAAGAACGGTTCATAATGTTAATGTAGCCTAATTTACCAGTTTTTTTCCCTTTTAAGAAGTCTTTCTTTGCCTTAAGGTCCTGAAGATATTTTCCTGCCATATCTTTAGAAAATTTATTGTTTTGTCTTTCACATTTTGTTGGGTGACTGTCTGAAACTGATTTTTGAAATGGCAGGAGGTGGGGTTTTATTTTCTTTTCAAATGGAATTATCCTGTCGTCACAGAAATTGTGAACACTATAGAGTCATAACAAGCTTTGATATCTGACAAATCCTTCTGTCTTCTTCAAGCATATCTTGGCTGTTCTCGACCTTTTGCATATCTACATGAATTTGAGAATCACCTCACTCAGTTCTGCAGGAAAAGCACAAACAAAACTGCTATCCCACAAAAATTAAAAACTAAAAAAAAAGCCACTGGGATTTTCATGGTGTAGCGTTAAAATAACGATGAGTGTTGAAATCTATACAATACTGAGTCTTCCAACATGGACATTTAAACTTTTATATATATATATATATATATATTATTCTGATAAAAATGTTTTATGGTTCTGTTCAGAGAGGTCTTATATTAATTTCACGATATTTGATGGTTTTAGATGTAAATGGCATCTTTAAAAAGATCTTACTTTAAAAGTGTTTGATTATGCAGTAATGTGATTGGTTTTTCTATTTTGACTTTGCATACATCAACTTTGCTCACTTATATTAATCCTAACGATTATAGTTTCTTTTGGATTTTCTTTATATGTAATCGTAGTCTGTGAATTTGATGTTTTCCCTTTCCTTCCCAATCCTTATACCTTTCACTTCTTTATTTTACTTCACTTTATGTAGTTAATTTGTGATAGTATGAATTTTAGTCTTGTTCCAAATCTCAAAAGCATTTTACCATCAAGTAAATTGTTTAATGTAGGTTTTTTTTTCCTTAAGTGGCTGACATCAGATTAAAGAAGTTTGTTCCCTTCTTTTCCTGATTTATTAAGAGGATTTTTTAAAATCAGGAGCAGATGTTGAACTTTATCAATGCCTTTTCTATTTCTATTGAGATGATCATATGATCAAAATATTTTCTGTTAACGTGGTTAATTACGCAATTTGTTGTGATGTGTTCTTTTTCTGTATGATGATAATTGGGTTTGCTAATATTTTGTTTAGGGATTTTGGCAGATGTTTATGAGTGATAAGAACTGTGCTTTCTCTTTTTGTAATGTCTGTGTTCAGCCTTGGTGTCGAGGCCTAGACCTGCCCATAAAACACTTAAAAGATGGTCTGTTTACTCTTTCTCTGTTGCCTGGAAGAGGTGGATTAACAACGGCCGGGTTCAGTGGCTCACACCTGTAATCCCAACACTTTGGGAGGCCAAGGTGGGAGGATCACTTGAGCTCAGGAGTTCAAGACCAGCCTGGGCAACATAGCGAGACCTCGTCTCTAATAAAAGTAATAAAAAACCAGCCGAGTATGGTGGTGCATACCTGTAGTCTTACCTGCCTGAGAGGCTGAGATGGAAGGATTACTTGCGCCCTGCAGGTCAAGGCTGTAAGTGAGCTGTGATGGTACCACTGTGCTCCAGCCTGGGCAACAGAACGAGACCCTGTCTCAAAAAAAAAAAAAAAAGGAATGGTATTATTTCTGACTTAAATGCTTTGTAGAATCAGCTGTGAAACCAGCTAGGCCCCATAGTTGTCTTTGTAGGAAAGTTTCAAATTTTAGTAAGTTGTATTTTTCTAGAAATTTTTTGTTTTATCTATGTTTTCAGAATTTTGGCATATGATGTTGTTGGGTAATGTTCTTTTATTATCTTTTCATGTTTATAGGATCTGAAGTATGCTCTTTTATTCCAGATGTCTGATATTTGATTTCTCTCCCTCTCTGCTACTGTCTGAATGTTTTACCCTCTTACCCCCCCAAATTTATATGTTGAAATCCCAACTCCCAAGGTGATGGTGTTAGGAGGTGGGGCCTCTGGGAGGTGATTAGGTCATGAGGGTGGAGCCCTCATGATTTGAATTCAGGCCCTTATACAAGAAACCCCAGAGCGCAAGCCAGCCCCTTTCACCATGTGAAGTGACAGTGAAAAGAGGGCTGTGGATAAGGAAGTCGGCTCTCGCCAGATAGCAGATCTGCTGGCGCCTTGGTCTTGGACATCCCAGCCTCTAGAACTGTGAGAAACAAGTTTCTGTTGTTTATAAGCTACCAGTTTTGGGCATTTCGTGATAGCAGCCTGAAGGGGCTAGGACACTCCCTTAATCATTCCCACCAAGAGTTTAGTTTCCTAAGAATCAACTTTTGATCCATTTGTACTCTAGCTAACTGAATAGAGTGTAAGGATAGGAGCTGCTCATTTCCATCTGCTGTGAAAGGTTTTCTCAGGCCCCAAGAATAGTGTGCGGGCCTGAGCTAAATCCGTGCTTTGAGGTTCTCCCCACTCCCTCCCATCCAGTCCTGCCCTTTGGAAAGTGCAGCTTGGATGTTTTCGAACGCCAGATCCTCCGGGTTATATGCAATTGAGGGGAGTGGTTAAAAGGGAGACAGGAGATGATGGTCTGTCATCAGTACAAATATTGAGGCCAGTGATGTGTGAGGCCCAATTCCTTTTCTTTTACAACTGTTTATTTTTGTGAAAGCGAGAGCTATGCCATCTAAAACAATGCAAACCATATATGAAAGTCCAAAGAAGGAAGAGGAGAGAGTGCCTCACATTCTGCTCTGTAGAGGAGACAGTTGTGAGCATTGTGGTGCCTGTCCTTCACCTTTCTCCCTGCCCGCGTCACACACATGTGCACATGTACGGCTTTACGTATGTCGACTCTGACAGTGTGGTGTGTGTTGAGCTGTCCCTGGTCAGTATGGACAGACCCACATAGCTTGGAGCATGTGTTGAAGAGTGCAAATGTCAGAGCCAGCATACTGGGTTTGAGTCCCTGCCTTGCCATTGACGAGCAGGGCACGACAGACAAGTGATCTGTGTCTGTTGCTTGTCTGTAAAGTGGGATGCCGGCCGTGCTGCCCTGTTGGGCTGCTGTGAGGGTGGAGCAAGTTAACACATGCACAGCCTGTAGAAGGGTGGCCGTCTGCCGTTGTCTCTGGTGGCTGTATGATGTTCCGGAGGGAATGTCGTTCTAAGCGATGCCTTGCTGAACACCCCCTGCACTCTTCTTGCAGGTGTCAAGTGATACTCACTTGATACTCTGAGTGTGGCCAACATGCGGGGCTCAGGTGGCTTACTGCTTTTCCTTCCAAAGGCCGACTGTGGTGACCTTGCTGAAGACAGATCATCCGTCTCAGGGTCTGGAGTCGGGGTCCCACACTGCTTGCCGTGAGAGGTCAGGGGGTGGTACTGGCCTCTGAGCAGCCCCGTGGCACTGAGGGCTGGCCCAGGTGCTCTCACAGGGCGACCTCCTGAAGCCCGTGCTCACCGTGGCCCTCGCTCCTAATCCCACCCTCAGGTTCTGAGGCAGGAAGCAGTTCCCACACTTGGCTACTGGGAAGGAAGGTTGTGTGGGGGGGGCAGAGGCTTCCTGTGTGACCTGGAGCTGATCTTTCCCACCCCTGCAGGTGCAGCAGTACCGCGTCGCCATGACTGCCAAGGACTGCTCCATCATGATTGCACTGTCTCCCTGTCTGCAGGATGCCAGGTGAGGCCCCCACTGCAAGGCATGCAGCCTGGGTCTAACGGGGTTTTATGGACAGTTGGTGAATTGTTAATAGGATAGTTGGTTTCCCCATATTTAGAGACTCCATGGCGGAGTGACATAACTTCCTTGGCCTATGTGACATCATGGGGCTTGCTAACTCTCGCGCTCTAGAAGCTTGTAATTCAGTCAAAAGACAGATTTATGGAGAATAACTTAAAAGGATTGTTAGTACATTGAAAGTTACTGTTTTCTAAGAAAATACTCCCAAGAGCTCAGAAACAATGTGGACAGTGAGCTGCCCATTGCATTCCCTCAAAGAAAGCCAGCCCCTGAGATGTGTGGGTACCTGTGGCCCTTGTTCCTCGGTCTCCCACAGTGGCAGCATGGCGCACCTGCCTTTTTACCACCACAGTCATTTGAAAGCCTGTGAGGCGCGCATTCATTCTTCTGCTTCCTCTTCTGAATAACCAGCCTATGTGCCGCCCCTCTCCCTAATGTCACTAGTTTTGTCCAGTCCCCTCTGTTTCTGGGAATTCGGGATGAAACTGATAATCTCATAGTCGTTAGACAGCATCTCCATCACCGATCTTCAGGGGTGCTAAACCCTGCACCCAGTATTTGCGGAATGTTCCACATTCTTCTAACATGTGTTCCTGGGTCAAGATGACCTTGGTTGCTGGCTGCCAGCCACTCACTTTCCCGGTGCTTTTGAACTAAACAGTTCCCAGGATTCCTGTTCCCTGGCAGGCACAGAATTGTTTACTTTCCAATATGAAATACTGAGGAACATTATAGGGCGTAACTGAAGTAGAAAAAAGGTTGTTCTATTTAGTTGAAAACTCCTGTTATCCCCTAAGGAAATACCTACAGGGCTAAGTTATGAGGAATTCCTTAACTGGATTAAGCTGGTGGTGTTCCATGAGAGAAAACCCACGAAGATACCACGTTCAGCAGCCCCCTGGACCAAGGATGCAGCTGGGCAATGGAAATGTGCTTGGATGCAGGGTGCCCTTAGGTGGGCTGTGAAAGGCCGCTGAAGGACAGACATGTTACTCACCTCGTCTAGCACCTGGGAATCTCTTAGTGCCTGGTCAGTGATGTCAAATTGGAAAGCCAGCATGCGGGGAAAGCTGAAGGCCCGGGTCCTTACGACCAGCTGCTCAGCAGAAACGACAGTAGGAGGGGAGGGGAGGGGAGGGCATGTCCTGAAGGCACTGAGCCATGTGGCTTCTCAGACCTAGGGTGTAGGCACTGGAACCATCCTGCACAAAGCACTCTAGCCAGGCCTTTCTCAACAAAAGGAGAGGATCTCAGAGAAGGCTTCTCCTCCGAGAACATGGCGTGTGGGGCTGGGCCTGCTTCCAGGAAGGTGTGCGCAGTGGCCGCACCTGTGAAGTTCCAGTAACTGTGGTGCTCTAGAGGCCTAGGGACAAACTAAGGCTGGGATTTATCATGAGTCATCTTGGCGTCTTGAGATGCCTGGTAGACCTGAGACTAAATTTAGATCCCTAGACTAATTTGCAGCTCACAGATAGATTGACCACATTTAAACTTCTTACACCCCCTAAAATAAAGGCTTCTCCAGCTCTGCACTACTGTTTCTGCCCTGTCATAAAGGAAAATGTCTCAAGTTGGATCTGCCTTCCTGTCGCTGCAGAGCTTTGTCCCTTTGGGAATTTGGAACTGTGGAGAGAGCTGCCACGGCTTCCCGGCCTAAACCCTGCTGCTCCTCTCGACCTCCCATTTGAAACACAGTGTGCGGCCTTGGCTTCTCCACCTCGATCCCCAGCACCCTTGGAGGCTGCTGGTCCCCCGGTAACCCCCAGCGGGTCAGTGTCCTGGAGAACGGCCTTCCAGGCAAGGGCAGCCCCCCTGCAGCCAGAAGGCCACCTGAGCCTCATTCTCCAAGGCTGCTAGAGGGCACACTTGTGGCACAAGGGACAGGTGTGTCCCTGGGGCCTCTTGCCCAGTCTTGGCCTCCGGGGTACTGAGGGGGAAGAAGAGCATTTCTGTGTCAGGAGCTGGTGCCCGCTGGTCACTGCCATTGGTTCCCATGGAGCTAGCTTGTGGTTGACCCAGGTAGTCAGACCCTCCCCGGGAGCTGCCTGGAACATCCTTCCTGTCTTTACACCCATGGTCTTGTCAGGTGCTGCTTCTGAGAAATTGGGGTGTCCTTTAAAATACGTAACCCTAGTCATGGGCTGGGGATGTGACTGTTCCAGCCCAGGTGCACCCAGCTTGGGTCTCAGGCCTCAGAACTGAGCAGTACCTTGGGCTTCTGAGGTTCTCCCAATAAAATGTGGCCCCTTGGGATGAGCTGCAGGCACATTCCAGCTTCTGGAGCGAGACTCATGACCTTAATTTGTAAATGAGTTATTTGCTGTTTACTCTTCAGATGAGAATAGTTACTTACCCCAGCAGCTTAGTCAGGGATTTGTTTTTTCTACAAACAGGATTCTGGGGCAGGGCAGCAGTGAGCGCCAAGGCCATGGTGAGCATCATCAGAGCAGGGACGTGCTGATCAGTATTTCCTCTCCTCGGCAGGAGCTTTTGAAGTTGGGGTTTGGCTTGTTGATTTCTAAATCTCAAAGAGTAGTAAACATTGGGACACCAGAACCCAGGATACTTCTCTTGGACTGAACTGAGCTTAGGTCACTTGTTTAGCCAGTGTCTTGAGTGCTGTGCGCTGAGTGCCCTGAGACGAAAAGCGGGACACACAGCAGTCAGAGCTCAGGACTCGGAGTAATCCTAAATGTGTTTTTCAGGGCAAATAATTAATCACATCTTGTTATAAGCACACGACTTCTGAGGTTAAAACCACAAAACTAAGCCCTGAGAAGCAAAATACAAAGGACTGAAGATAAAATTTGAGAATAAAATGAGAAACCAGATCTCTTCAAATGTGAACCAAAGGAGCTTGCGTTTCTCAGCAGACAGGAGAGGCAAAGAAGGCGGCTTGTCGACATTTCATCCATTTGGCGCTGGAATGGCCAGATCTACTTTTTACTTTTTCTTGGGTTTTGTAATACTTGGCTCATGATAAAGTGATTTTTCAGCGTTCGTTTATACCACTGGGCTGGGGGAACATCGCTCACATGTTCCACATAATTACTTTTCCATCTTTCAGTCCTTTAACCCCCTCTCGCCTGGTATGGTGGGGTGCACTGGCCCGAGGAAGCTTTGCACGCTGGTGCACACAGCCGGCACAGACAGCTGTCACACGCACAGATCACAGGTGCACAGAACGAGTGCTCTTTGTGAGCTGGGGTGTGAGGCCATTCACTTCTCTTTTAAAAGAGATTGATTTATCTAACTTTGCAGAAGTCAAAGAAAAAACATAAAAACATACTAGTTGAAAGAAGAAAGGGAGAGAGAACGGGAGGGAGGGAAATGAATGGGAGGCTTGTGTATCCTGAAATGGTATTTTTTACTTGCAGCTCTGATCAAAGGCCTGTCGTCCCTTCATCGAGGTCCAGGTTTGCCTTTTCCGTGTCTGTGCTGGACCTTGACCTCAAGCCCTACGAGAGCATTCCCCATCAGTATAAACTGGACGGCAAGATCGTCAACTATTATTCAAAGACTGTACGTGCCAAAGACAACGCCGTGATGTCGACTCGGTTCAAGGAAAGCGAAGATTGCACATTAGTTCTCCACAAGGTCTAACTAACTCTTTCCGTGCAGTGTCTTTGAAACTTGAACATAGAATGTGAAGGCTGAATGATAGAGATATTTTCTGTTGTGTTGGGTGACCTTTGGTTGTGAATGTTTTTGCTTTTAACCCCTTTTGAGGTGGGATTGCCTCTTGGAGACATGGAATTGAAGAGCACTAGAAACAACTTCCTGGACAAGGAATGTAGGACGTGAGTGCTGTGTCCCAGGAAGCTGCTCACACTCTTAAAATGGAAGTGTCCGTTAAGCCCTGGGAAGACCTTCTGGATAGTTCTTCCTTCCCAACCAGGGCTCATGTCTGATTCTCTAATGCGAAAAGCCTTATTCTAAGACCCAAGGTTTGGATCTGCTACCACCAGACTCCTAACATAGAAAACTTGAATTGTCACATACATTTTACAGTTTGGACTTTTAAGAAAACATGGATACTACTGGAACTTCCCCCAGCTGAGTTACATGGTCACTTTTTCAGTGCAAGTCACATATCAACACAGGTTTTTAGGTGGTTCCCTGCTGCACAGCGTGACCTCGTGGTCATGCAGACGCCGATTCTGAGCAGTGTAGACTCAGGGTCCCTGTGGAGGTGCTGAAGCCCACAGTTCCACACAGGGCAGCAGGGAGCGCAAGACTCAGGTCAGGATGGACACCACTCATGCGAGCATTGACCTTTTTTTTTTTTGCTTTACAATTTAATCTTTCACATGAGGGGGAGATGAGCTGTTCTTTCCCACTAAAAATTGCTGCTGTAGAAGTTGGAGGTGGAGCTGTGACTGGCTGAGCTGCTGTGGCCGGGCTGGGCAGTGTGCCCCAACAGCTCAGTGCTTTCCTGACACTCCAGTGTCTGGGGTGGTTGAGGAGCGAGTTCTCTCTTCCTCCCAGACCAAGTTCCTCCCTCGGGTTTGCCTTGAGACGTGTTGCGTTTTTGGGCCCCGTGGCCTCTCCCTGTTAGGCTGCCACAGGCCCTGCTTCTGGAAGGTGAACAGCTCCTGGCTGCTGCCGAGAGGGTTCTCGTTGGGGTCACCAAAGTGTGCCCGGCTGCTATGAAAAACGTTGGGAATCTTGGTTTCAGTTTTTTATTCTATGCTAGGTTGTACAGACTTATTTATATCATCGTTTTGAGGGACTAATGGAGGCTTATTGTAACATATAATATTAGTGAAACCATGGAATTATATGAAAATGATACATGAGAAATAAGGAAACTATTTTGCTGATTGTAAATTTTTGTGGGAAATTTTGTGATAACTTGAGAATTATACTTGTTTGAATCAAGGCAACTCTTCTAGAATTTATTGTTCAAATCTGTCATATTTACTTCTAATTCTACTCTCAGAGGTGCAAAAAGATACTTATCTAACTGGACACTTTTACTGTTTTCTTCTCACTTCCAATGACACCATCTCATACACACGGGTCCTGTGTGCTGGGATGGGGGCTTTGGTGAAGTGCACAGAGCTCACGGACGAGCCGCAGGCTCTGGGAAGCGTGGAGTTAGTGGCCGTTGAGTACTGTCTTGACCCAAGGGAGTTCACTGTTGCTGGGCTGGGGCTGGGGCAGCCTCGTTTGGGATGATTTTGCCCATTGTCACGGTGTGTGGAGGATGCTGGGTCCTGGGTTCAAGTGCACATGTGAGGGAACCCCAGTCCATGGGAAGGTGGGCTGGGCTCCCTAGGTCCTTCAGGGCTGCAAGAGTTATTGCCTAGCACAGGGCCCAGACAGGGCTGGACTAGACACGATGAAAACAGCCTGTATTTGAGGGAGAAGAGAAAACAGATGGAGACCCCCACTCTGTCTGGTCTTGGCTCCCACCAGCCCGGGCTGTGAGGAGCCCCTGAGCCGCGGGTGCCACTGCTGTGGATGCGTTTCTGGCCCGTCTTGGAAACTGCTGCTGCTGCGTAGTCATGACGGCCCTGACTGGTTTGAGACAACACGCGTTCACAGATCTTAACAATGCTAAATGGGTGACTGATGAGGTCACGGTTCTTAAGGCACATCCGGGACGATCGATATAGCACTTAGGCTATGCAGGGGGGGGTCTTTCTTTCATAAAGGACCTCATTCCTCGCGTCCCAGCCCAGGAACAGTGCTGTCTTTGCTGTCTTAGGCCATTCTTGTTATTAAGCTGAAAGCTTCACTTTCTTGTGGAAGACCAAGAACAGCGTGAGGACTTGCTGAGATGCCTCACAGTGCCACCATGCGGACCGGGGGGAGGCAGGGAGTGAGGGTGTGGCTCCCCTGGGCTACTAAGGACAGTTTAAAGATGAGGCACCATAGGCATCCGTCTCCAGAGCCCCCAGGAGGCAGGAACCAGGATAAGGGTGGCTTCTCCCAGCTGAGTAATGTGGCCACCATGTCCAAGGTGGACTCGGTGTGAGGCTGCGGTGGGTGGGGGATGGATCCTCCCCACACATCTGAGGACACACAACCACTCGGTACATTTTCTCAGATGTTAAGCTTATTTTTATAAACCACATTGTACGTGTCACTTTTATTTGGCATTTTATACTTAACTAGTTGTATTTATTTTTCATGTCATGAGAGTTTCCATATAATGTGCCATAACTGCATAGACAGCACGTCTTCAGGGTGTGGTTTCTAAGCAGAAAATAGCAAATGTTTATATTGAATAAAATTGCATGTTCCTCCGCGCAGCATCTTCATCCTCCACGTTCACTGTTTTGGAACTAGTTGTTCTCCTCTGCACAAAGCGATTTTATCAGGCTTTCCAGAGCAGCTTCGATTCCAAGCAGTCCTACCAGGGTTCGGAAGCTGAGAGGAGCAGTTTCTATGGCTCTGTTCTTGTCCAGCTCCAGGGCTATAAAGAAAACATTAAACCGGGTAAGAAACTTCAAGGTGGCAGCTTTTGGTCTTTTGTTTTCTGCTGGCATGGACCTCACCAAGACCCCGCCCTCCTCCCGACTGGCTGCATGGGATGGGACATGCTAGTGGCGGACGAGGAGACGGAGTGAGTGGAGGCCTCACCTACGGCTGGAGGCATATTCCCTGTGCATTCAGCCTGGGAGGGCCTTGGGGCAGCAATCCCTTTTCATGTTCTTTTTGAGTGATTATTGATAAAAATATTTAAAAATTGATAGACAAAGTACATTAATGAGATTTCCAATTTTTGATTCTTGCCCTTTGAAACCCAGAGGAAACAGGCAGGCGGCTTTGCTGGGCATGTTGAGAAGTCACCTAGAGCAGCCACACCCAGGGCCCTACCTCGCTGTGGGACTTTGGTGAGAAGATCCAGCTTTGGAAAAACCTTCCCATCTTCATCTATTTGTATCCTCCAAACAATGACTAATTCAAACCTGAAAAAGCGGTAAAACATGTCGTTATGTGCTTTTTGAAATCTGGCGAAAAGATTAGCAACCATGAGTCGCACCTGGTCTCCATTTCCCCATGCTGGGCTCCCCTGCTAGAAACCCCAATCCACAGCCAAGAAGAGGCACAGTCAGTAGCACAGGCAAATGGAACCAGGATCACAGGAAGGTGCTGCTCTGTCCCCACTGCATTGGCAAACATTAGTAGGCCAATACCAGCGAAGTACAGAACATGGAGCAACAGAAACTTCAAAATTACTGGTGGGAGCAGACATGGACAAGCCACTTTGGAAATAATCTGGCACTGACAGTAAGCTGAACATGCATCCATGCATGACACAGGAATTTCATTTCTAGGCAGTTGAGCCCAGGAGAAGCTTATGTACTGTGTGCCAGGAGGTGTGAGCCAGAACAAAGAAGCCACATGCTCCAGAGCTGAAGAGCGCAGCAAGACGCTGTGTATGATCCCCTCTGGGAGGATGAGCAGTGAAACTGCACTGCAGCTGCTCATGACCCTGGAGGAGGTGAACGGTGACAAAGGCAAGTCCCAGAAGCCTGCATAAGGACCACATGATTTTAAAGCTTGGAAACCAGTTGAGTTGAGGCATTCACACACAGGTCATAAAAGCACACCCAGATGGATACATGTCCACACATGCACAGCCAAGGGAAGAGGATGGAGAACACGGCACGGGCCAGGGTGGTGCCGGGGCTGGTGGAGGGATCAGCTGTGCTGTCAGGGCACTAAGCCTGTCCTGTTTCTTCTCATTGCTTTGGGGTTTTCCACTCACCCCTGGCTTCCTCCCTTCAATTTCTGAAGTAACAGCAGATCCACAAGCATCTCCACTTTCTCCCAGCCTCCCTTCCTTGACCCCATAAGTCCTGGGGTGGGCCCCAGGACTGGCGTTTTCCCCCTGCGGCCCAGCACATCCTCCAGAGCTCCAGCTCCCCGCACCCCCATGCTGGGCATATCTGCTGGGACCACTGATTCCTCCAACCGACGACCTTTAGTTCTTGGTTAGGTAGTTTACTACTTAGAATCCTACTTAGGTGGTCTCCTACTTGGAATCCTTGTTTGAACAGGAAATGGGAGGCCCCATGGCCTGTGCAGGCTCACCCTGGCTGGCTGGCGCTGCGGATCCCCATGGAGCAGGAGGAGGGCCCCTCCGAGAGGTACACGGCATCTGGGTACTTTTCCTGCATGGGGAGAAGAAACAGTTAGACAGATCCACTGGTGGGGAGAAAGGGGCCATGGGAGGGGCACGGGGCACCGTTCCAGGTGTCTGGCGAAAATCAGGGTCCGAGTGTTTGCGCAGCATCCATGGGTGCCGACCGCCCCTCCTGCCCTTGCTGTCACACACGTCCGCCCCACTGTAGGTCTCTCCACAGCCTCCAGGCTCCCATGACTGCTGCTTCCCCATCATGAACATTGTACATAACCTCCCTACAGCTGTATTCTCATTTCACAGGTTTCCCCACACCCTTTCCATCTGGGATGGCTCCTTGGTCTGCCCTTGTCTGTCACAACCCGGACGGTCTGGGGAGGACTGATCAGAGGATTCCCCAAGCGGATGTGTCAGGCTCCTTGCTGGAAAGCAGCTGTTTTCTCACGGTTTTAGCATCTGACCTGAAAAGCCCTTTGAGCTGAGGCTCCGTGAGGGCTGTGGCCAAGCCTGGACGCCCCTCGCCTGTCTGTCCTCAGGACTCACCCCAGTGGTGTCCAGCCCACACACCGTCCTGGGCATGGGCAGGAGCCCACCCTGGTATCCTCGCTGTGCCCAGTGGTGGCGCGGCTCCCACTGCAGTAAGGGAAAGGGCCTACCTTGGTGAAAGTCAGCTTCATGATGAGATGGCATTTTATGGTCAAAAGCCTCCTCCCAAAAGCAGGGAAATCAAGTGGAATCTCACAGATTTCTAGGCTTGCAGTTCTGGGAGAGTCTGGGTTCCCCCATGTGCTATGAAAATTCTGCTGTTTCTGTTACAGCAGGACCCGGTAGCCTCTAGCTATCCCAGAACCGACCCGCGAATTTAGATCATCAAACCACAACACAGTTTGCTTACTGGAACCTGAACAGATGATACATATTCAAAACTGATAAGAGTAATGGTGGCCCTGTCCTCTCAGTTCTTAAAAACTTGTCTTTTTGGGCCAGGTGCAGTGGCTCATGCCTGTAATCCCAGCACTTTAGGAGGCCGAGGTGGGTGGATCACGAGGTCAAGAGATTGAGACCATCCTGGCCAACACAGTGAAACCCTGTCTCTAGTAAAAATACAAAAAGTAGCCGGGCCTGGCGGCACGTGCCAGTAGTCCCAGCTACTCAGGAGGCTGAGGCAGGAGAATCGCTTAAACCTGTGAGGCAGAGGTTGCAGTGAGCTGAGATCGCACCACTGCACTCCAGCCTGGGCGACAGAGCAAGACTCCGTCTCAAAACAAACAAACAAACAAACAGTTGTGTTTTTGGCTGGGTGCGGTGGGTGGCTCACGCCTGTAATCTCAGCATTTTGGGTAGGCCAAGGAGGGCAGACCACCTGAGGTCAGGAGTTCAAGACCAGCCTGGCAAACATGGTGAAAGCCCGTCTCTACTAAAAAAAATTAGCTGGGCGTGGTGGTGGGTGCCTGTAATCCCAGCTACTCGGGAGGCTGAGGCAGGAGAACCCCTTGAACCCAGGAGGCGGAGGCTGCAGTGAGCCGAGATCGTGCCACTGCACTCCATCCAGCCTGGGCGACAAGAGTGAAACTCCCATCTCAAAAACAAAAACACACACACACAAAAACGTCTTTTTGTCTGCTCTTGTGAGAACAGATTGCAGGGTCAGGGGTGACAGGAGACTTTCACGGTAGGCTCCGCCTGAGATGTCGAGTTCCTAGGGCTAGTCTCTGAGAGACGTGCTTTCCTTTCTGTCCTCTCACAGCGACTGATGTAGAAGCCTGGGGGTGCTGCTTAAGTCTCATGCAAGCCCTGCCATGATTAAAAAGCACTGTGGCCTCCCCAGGCCTTAGGGAAGGATAGTGAGGGGACGTTTTCCCTGAGAAGCATCTGGCCTGACAGCTAGTCAGAGGACACAAGGCAAGGGAGCAGGCTGGAACTGCAGTGACAGGGCCTTCCTGCTGCTCCAGAGACTTGCCGGATTGAACCAGATCAGCTCTGCTGAATGAGGTTGTGTGGGGACAATGGCATGACAAAGCTTTTAAAGGAAGCAGCCCCTGCATCGCTGAGCTCTTGCCAGTGTGGGAGGCCCTCACCCTGTGCATGTGGGCCCAGCATGGCAAGGGCGCATCGCAGCACCAGCTGCACCTGCCAGAGGCTGAGAGGGGCCTGGCAGAAGCTTACAATTACTAACTTCAGCACAACAGTTTCCATAAGAAAATGTATACCTAAGTGATTTAAGTGGAAAGTGTTGGTTGATTTTTAAGCCGCAGGCTCTTCCAAATTAATCACAACTGCATGAGGACCGTAAGGGAGAGCCTGTGAACGTGGCAGCTCAGCTTCCAGGCTGGCTCAGCGGCAGCACTTGGGACTCATTGGGATGGCTGGGGCCTGGGCCAGCTCCAACATGGGGCCCGAGGTTCAGCCTCCAAGCACAAGGGAGCAGATGGAGCAGCTCTCTGCCTCCCTGGGCCTCTCCTCACCTCTCCTTGTGAGCAAAAAGGGGTTTAAATTAGATGCTTTCAGTAAAAAAAGTGTACCTTACTCCCTTTAGTTTGTAAAATAAAGTCAAAGGTAGAAACACTGACATTAGGAAGAGGTCAGGCATTCAGTGCATGTTTCTGGAGGACTTTTGTGGGACTGTGTGCAAAGGTTCTTTTGTGGAAGTTAATAATGCTCCATTCGTTTAGCCAAGGTCACGGTCACTGATAACTTGAAATAGAAAGGATGGGTCTCATTGGCACACATGTATAGGTGGGGAGAGAAGATGGAAAAGCTGTGAACAGGGGTACGTTAGTTATATACAATACAACTCAAGACAGAGTGGGCTTGAGATCATTAGGCCTACGGTCAGCACATCTCAACAGCAGTCGAGTTTTATAAATGACTGTATTTGACGTGGATAAAAGATGACCAAATTGGCAAGAAAGAGTTAAGACAAACATGCTCTGATGAGGAAGAGGTATGTACCATCTATTTTCGAATGCTTTCCATGACAAATAGTTACACACACAAAAAAAGTGAATTGAAAAATATCAAGCCTTATCTGGAAAGCTCCTTAGATGTGTCACATTTAAAATCAAGGCCAAGAGAAGGATGGCACCTGGCTGAGCCCCCGTGGGACATTCTTGGACCCGTGGCTCTCCCTAGTGCACTTTAGGGACCTGCACACCCCTGAGACTTCTGGCTTAAGGAAAATGAACGAGATGCCTGTGCTTCCATGGATATTGTCAGGAAGGTGGTGATATAGGGGTGGCTGTTGGGAGGGGACCTCGTTGAGCACACTAACTGGTTGGCAGGCACTGGCACTTCCCCTCTGGAGCCCCCAGCCTTCCACAGGAAAGCTCGTCTTAAGCTAGAAATGCTGAGGCAGTGATTCAAATGGGTGTTTGTTCAGCTGGTTGCCATATGTGGGGAGTCTGCATTTGAGAGCTCTCCTGGTGTTTATGATAGAAAGATGGCTGTAAGAATGTTGGCAATTTGATATCCAGCCCCAGTTTTACACCTGAGACCCACTGTGCTGTTGTAATAGCTGCTGGATGCTAGTCCAAAGGGAATAGAATTTTTAGCAGAGCTTTACAGAAAACCAACCTTGTATTATATTTCAGTGCAATACCAAAGAGGAATGCTATGTCTCCCACTTAAACAAATGGGAAACCTTGAATCCTGAGTTTAAATCTACCCTTGGGTGTCCACAGATATGTTAACTCATCTTGACTAATATTTTCCCAAAAATTATGTCTGGCCAATTCAGTGACTTTTAAAGAATTGAGATAAATTCATATAAATTATATGAGACATAATTCCTTTAAAGTGTATAATTCAATGGGTACTAGTATATTCACAAAGTGGTGCAACCATCACCACTTTCTAATTCCACAACATTTCATCACCCCCTAAATGTACCCTTTAGCTATTGCCCCTAGTCCCCTTAACACCCACCCTCCCAGTACAGCCATAAGCAACCACCAGGCTACTTTCTGTCTTGCTTTCATTTGTATTTTAGTAACATTTTCTGTTTTGAAAGACACTCTGGTCTATTGAGAGATGACATCAGTGAGGTTACACCGTGGCATAAAATGCTGGCAAAACTCACACCAGACTCCACAGTAACTGGCACTGGGCCAATTGGATATTCACATGATAAAAAAAAAACAAACTTCAATGCTTACTGCACACCAAATACAAAAATTTACTCTAATGAATCATAGAAATGTAAGTGCTAAAACTATAAAACTTCTCTATTCAAGACATTTCATACAAATGGAATTACATATGGTCTTTTATGTACCATATTTTCTTTATCCAATGATCAACTAACAGACTTTTGGGTGGTTTTTACTTTTTGGCTATTTGATTTTTTAAAAAATTATTATTATTATTATTATTTTGAGACAGAGTCTTGCTCTGTCGCCCAGGCTGGAGTGCGGTGGTGCGATCTTGGCTCACTGTAGCCTCCGCCTCCTGGATTCAAGCGATTCGCCTGCCTCAGCTTCCTGAGTAGCTGGGACTATAGGCACCTCCTGGGTTCAAGCGATTCTCCTGCTTCAGTCTCCTCAGTAGCTGGGACTACAGACGCGTGCCACCACACCTGGCTAATTTTTGTATTTTTAGTAGAGATGGGGTTTCACCATGTTGGCCAAGATGGTCTTGATCTCCTGACCTCATGATCTGCCCGCCTTGGCCTCCCAAAGTGTTGGGATTACAGGCGTGAGCCACTGTGCCTTGCCCTTTTTGGCTTTTTGAAATAATGCTCATAGCATTACTGTTTATAACATTTGTGTATAAGTTTTGCACATACATATTTTCATTTCCCTTGGTTATATATCTAGGAGTGGGATTTCTGGGTCATATAATAACTCTGCAACCATTGGGGAGTTGCCAAACTGTTTCACAGTGGCTGCACTGTTTTTATAATTCCATCAGCAGTGTACAAGAGTTCTGATTTCTCCATAGCCCCATCAACACTTTGGCCATGAGTTGGTATCTCATTGTGATTTTGATTTGCTTTTCTCTTATGTGCTTACTGGTCATTTGTATACCTTCTTTGGAGAAATGTTTATTCAGATGTTTTGCCAATTTTTATTTTTTTAAGACAGAATCTTACTCTCTCTCCCAGGCTGGAGTGTGGTGGTGCATTCTTGGCTCACTGCAATCTCTACCTCCCAGGCTCAAGCAATTCTCCCACCTCAGCCTCCCAAGTAGCTGGGACTACAGGCACATGCCACCACACCTGGCTAATTTTTGTATTTTTTTATAGGGACAGGGTTTTGCCATGTTGCCCAGGCTGGTCTTGAACTCTTGGGCTCAAGGGATCTGCCTGCCTTGGCCTTCATAGTGCTGGGATTACAGGTGTGAGCCACTACGCCTGGCCCCTTTGCCTATTTTTAAATTGGGTTATCTTTTAGTTATTGAATTGTAATAGCTCTTTATATATTCTAGAACAAGTCACTTACCCAATATATGATCAAAAATATTCTCTCGGTCTGTGAGTTGTCTTTTTACTTCTTTAATGTACTTGAAGTACAAAGTTTTTCATTTTGATGAAATCCAATTTAAGTTTTTTCTTTTTGTTTCCTGCTTGTGCTTTTGGTGTCATAGCTAAGAAACCATGACCTAATTCACAGTCACAGAGATTTACATTTATGTTTAATTCTAAGAGTTTTACATTTTTAGCTCTTAAAGTTAGGTCTTTGATCCATTTTGAGTTAATTTTTATATATGGTGTGAGGTAGGGGTCCAGCTCCATTCTTTTGTCTGTGAATATCCAGTTGTCTGAGAACCAATTGTTGAAAAGACTCCTCCTTTCCCCATTCAATCATCTTGGTTTCATTTGTATTTTAGTAACATTTTCTGTTTTGAAAGATACTCTGGTTTATAGAGAGATAACATCCGTGAGGTCACACCGTGGCATAAGATGCTGGCAAAATTTACCCTAGACTCCTCAGTAACTGGCACTGGGCCAATTGGATATCCACATGTAAAAAAAAAAATGAACTTCAATGCTTACTGTACACCATATACGAAAATTTACTCTAATGAATCATACATAGAAATGTAAGGGGCTGGGCGCAGTGGTTCACACCTGTAATTATGGCACTTTGGGCAGCCAAGGCAGGTGGATCACTTGAGGCCAGGAGTTCGAGACCAGCCTTGCCAACATGGTCTCATGGTGTAACCCCTTCTCTACTAAAAATATAAAAATTAGCCAGGTGTGGTGGTGTGTGCCTATAATTCCAGCTACTTGAGGGGCTGAGGCACGAGAATTGCTTGAACCTGGAGGTGGAGGTTGCAGTGAGCCAGGATTGCACCAGTGTACTCCAGCCTGGGCAACTGAGACTCTGTTGTCTCAAAAAAAGGACACATAAGGGCTAAAACTGTAAAACTTCTGAGAGAAAACATAGGAGTAAATCTGTGTAATTCTGGGTTAGCCAAAGATTTCTTAAATAAAAATGCAGGCCGGGTGTGGTGGCTCATGCTTGTAATCCCAGCACCTTGGTAGGCTGAGGTGGGTGGATCACCTGAGGTCAGGAGTTTGAGACCAGCCTGGCCAACATAGTAAAACCTGTCTCTACTAATAATACAAAAATTAGCTGGGCATAGTGTCACATGCCTTTAATCCCAGCTACTCCAAAAGCTGAGGCAGGAGAATTGCTTGAACCTGGGAGGCAGAGGTTGCAGCGAGCTGAGATCACGCTCTTGTACTCCAGCCTAGGCAACAAGAGCAAAACTCCATCTCAAAAAATAAATAAAACTAACTAAATAAAAAAGCAGTGACCATAAGAGAAAAATAAATTAGCTAATTGACAGACTGGCTTCATCATAATTAGAAACTGCTACTCTTAAAAGCCATTGTAAAGAAGAAGAAAAAGAAAAAGGCCAACCTCAGACTGAGTGAAAATATTGGCAAAAACTTGTATCCAGAATATATGAAGGACACAACTCAGTAAAAAGAAGATAAATAACCCAATTTTAAATAATGGGCAAAGGATTTAAACCAAACTAGTGACGTATCTTTTGCACATCTCTTATTTGGTTAAATGTGCAAAAGATACATCATTAGTCATTAGGGAATTGCAAATTAAAACCACACGGTGATGCCACAACATACCCATCAGAATGGCTAAAATAAAAAAGAGAACAATACTAAGTTCTGGTGAAGATGTGGAACAACTGGAACTAACATACACTGCTGCTAGGAATTGGATAAGTTTGGCAGCTTCTTACCACATTGAACACACTTACTATGTGATCCAGCAATCCCTCTCCTACATATTTACCCAAGAGAAAGGAAAACATGTCCATACAAAAAAACTTCATGCAAACGATCATTAGTAAGAGCGCCAAAACTGGGAGCAGTGAGTGATTCTTTAAGAATGCACATCAGCCCCATTACCACCTGCTGGTGGTGGGGAGAAGGGCAAGGATGAAGTTCGGAGCAGGGCAGGGCCAGAACACACAGACTGGTCCCCAGAACCCCACCTGATGTCATTTGGAAAGGATCACACTGATTGCTGCATGGAGAGTGGACTGGGGAGGTGGGCAAGATGTGGGAGAAAGCAGGGGGACCATGGCTGAGTGACACTGGAGTGACGTGGATGTGCTCTGGGGGTGTGGCATCAGGGCTTGCTGGATGTGGGGTGTGGAGAGTTTCTGACCTCCAGGGCAGGGGTGCAGATGAGGTACTTTTTGTGAGGTAAGGCAGGAGAGGTGTGTCAGGGGTGATCAGAGCTGAGTGTAGGCAGGAAGGTGGGGAAGTGCACAGGGATCGCTGAGGAGGGAGTGGGCAACAGCTCCTGCAGCATCTGGTGAAACCAGCAGAGACACGTCTGTTGGACTTGGCACTGTGGGTGTCTTGGTGAGTGTACCACCACACCCCTGCTCTCCACGCACAAGACTTCTGAGAGAAGTATGATAAACTTCAGAAAGGTTTAGAAATGCCTACAGCAGGAGCACTGGGAAGAACAATGATCTGCCCTCATTTCAGAAAGAAAGCTGACAAATACAAAGGCACCTCTGTGCCAGACACTGGTCTAGGTTCTTCACACATTACCATGCGTATGATTTTATGTGTGTTAGACAATCAAACCATTACCGAGTGAACAGGTACTGCCGGGGCCCTGGGGCCTGCACAACTGCCCTGCCTGGGACAAGGGGCCTTTGTCCCACCTCAGCCCACTTAGCTGTTGATTGGCTATATGACTTTGAGAAATCCCTTTTAAACTCTCTGAGCCTCAGTCGTGTTTTTACAGTTTAATTTGAGGCTGGGTGTGGTGGCTCATGCCTGTAATCCCAGCACTTTGGGAGGCCAAGGCGAGCAGATCACGAGGTCAAGAGATCGAGACCACCCTGGCCAACATGGTGAAACCCCTTCTCTACTAAAAATACAAAAATTAGCTGGGCGTGGTGGCGCGCATCTGTAATCCCAGCTACTCGGGAGGTTGAGGCAGGAGAATCGCTTGAACCAGGGAGTCAGAGGTTGCAGTGAGCCAAAATTGCGCCATTGCACTCCAGCCTGGCGACAGAGCAAGACTCTGTCTCCAAAAAAAAAAAAAGTTTAATTTGAATGTAATTTTGAATTTACAGAAACAGTATACGAGGAGAATGAGAAGCTGCCGCTTGTTCACACCGCCTGTCACCTCCCTCTGTGTTGCGCCATGCTGAGACATGGTACCCCTCGCCCCTGGACACACACAGGGTTTTTCCCCAATTGAGCAGATCTCCTATGTGACCAAAACATACTTCTCCAAACCAGAACGTGCCCCTTCAGATGTCCCCAGCTGTCCCAACTGCGTCTCTCCTTCCTTGTCCCCTCAGGCCCCAGCATGGCTGGTCTTGACAGCCTGGGTGCAGCTGCTGGCACCACAGATTGCTGAATCTGGGCCTAACGCTGCATATCCATGCTGAGTTGATGCCAGGTTTGGAGCCCCATGGAAATGCTGCCTGTGTGCCTCAAACGCGGCCCCACCACTGTGCTCCATGGGATGTCCTGAGACCACTGTCCACTCCTGAGTCTGAGACCCTATGATGGCTCATGGCAACACCAACAACAATGAGGGTCCCAAAAGGTGGCTTTCCGTTTCCATCATTCCTCCCGCATCTGTTGGCTTTCTACCAGCAGAAAGAGCTTCTCCTTTTCCCTTACTCATTTGTATCAGTATCCACTCAGTCACTTGTTTATTCCATAGGCTGTAACCTGTTTAAGATCACTATTGGTCGTGATGCTCAAGCCCCCAGGTCTGGCCAGTATGAGCTCCTGTAAACTGCTCCTGGTTCTTCTGACACAGCCCCACCATTCTTTGAGGTCTTCCTACTCTCTGGCATCATCAGCTGTTCTAGGCTCATTTTGTACTTCCCTGCCCAGCTCTAGAATCAACGGAGCAGACAGTATTTACAAACCAGGACCTGGGCTCGTTGCTCCTGGAGCTTCGTTACTTCTAGGGCCTGTCAGTGGAAAGAGCTAGGAAGGACACACTGGTGTGTGCAGGTGCATGAGCCACTTGCAGCCACTTCCACCCGTGTCTGTGCACACCCATATTCAAAACACGCAGGCACGAGCTCTCCCAGACACCTCAGTCTAGCTCTTTTGACATCTGTCAGTCGCTTTGCTGTTGGGGAGAGACTGCGTCCCTTCACCCTCAGTGTATCCCCTTGTTTGATCAGCCGATTTACAGTCTCCCAAGAGTGCCTGCTGTCCCCTCCCAGCCCACTCCTCTGTGGGCACATGGAGCGTGACATGGAGCTGACACAACGCAGTCATTTATCTGACACCGAGACTTTCCCGGGCCTAATACCAGGCCAGGCACCTCTGTCCTTTTGGTCACAGCGTGGCATTTAAATGAGGGCTGGTACCCCCATGGGGGAGGCGAGATGGGGTTTTCAGATTCTCAAGAGCTCTAACATGGAAAGGACTGGATATTCGAGCACTTTGTATCATCACAATCATTTGAAGTAACAACTAACCGCCGGCAGCACCAGAAGCTCCCTTTGGAAATTTCCTGATTGGCACACCTAGCAGAAGAGAGTCCCTCACTGACACAGCGTCCGACTGAAATGTTAACAGAAATCCCCAGGCTACAAGGCTGGACAAAAGGTGCCTGACTTTTAAATCTTTTGATTACATACAGGATGGAAAGACTGTATCTCCAAGTCTAATTGTGTGGATTTTTAACCAGTTTTTCTAGACTCTATTTGTGTTTTTGAAGTAAATACGTCCATGTAGTGATACAAGCAGAAAGGAATGCAGTGGCTATGCTGCTGAATTGCCTCCTGTAAACCATATTAGCCTAACTTTCCTGGACGTGGTCCTGAGGCTCGGACACGCAAACACAGCCCTAGCGACACACACGTCTGCCCCTAAGAGTCGTCTGGTTGGTAAAAAACAAGGGAGCACAGCAGCTTGCTGGCTCAGGAGGCATCAGACCCACTTGTCTGACCCTGTGTGGGGACGGAAGTCAGAGATCAGTCGCCCTCAGTGGATGAACATGGGTGTCCAGGAAGGACCCCTCAGGGGACCTGCACCATCCACAAGACCATCCACAAAAATAACTGGGAACAGCTGAGGAGCTCTGTTAGAAGGATTGCTTGTCCACAGGGAGTTAAAAAATGTGTCCTAAATGTTGCTTAGTAAAACAAACAACCAGAAAAGCCTCTCTATTCCAAACCCATGGTGGGGCATAAACCTGGGAGAGTTGGAATGTCATTGCAGCACTTTGCCACAGGAGCAAAAACACAACCCCCACCAGAAGGGATGGCCGACCAGGGCATGACTTGCGCTGTCTTTCTGGTAGTGACTGATGCCCCAGAACCCTCGCAAGGGCTTGTGCCAAACATTCTCCATGTGCCCCAGCCCCAGTGGGGTGGCCCAGCCCTCAGCACTTACCTCATCTCCAGAAGTTTGCAGAACAGACCAGCTGGGAGCCTCCATCCTCCCTTCACCCAACTTTTCTTGTTTGTACAGACTTGGGAAGAACCAGGGAAACCCAGAGTTGAAAGAGACCCACTCTATTGGAAATATATCCCAATGGCATTTTTAAAACGAAGAGCTGGGGAATTTTAATAAACAAACAGCAAATGCAAGCATGAATAATGGGCCTGTATGGACAGGAAGAGAGCCAGGGCAGGAGACAGCAAATGACAGGCCAGAAGCCAGATCCCACGCCCTTCTGTTCTTGTATGGAATCTCAAGCTAAACATGGTTGAAAAGAACTCCAAAGATTTCGTGACATGTGAAAATTACATTAAATGCAAACTTCAAACTTCAGTGTCTGTAATAAAGTTTGATTGGCACACAGCCACCCTCACTTAGGTATATACAGTCTGTGGCTGCTTTTGTGCTGAACTTAGTGACTGAGCAGACTACATGGCTGCAAAGCTTAAAACAGTTACTCCTTGGCCCTTTGCAGAAGACACGGACCAGGAAAGACCAGGGGAGGTGGGTCCCACTGGTCCCCCAGGGAAGCCTGTGGAGCTCCAGGCAGTTTGGATGTTCATGAGACACAGATAAACCAAAAGAGAGGCTGGAGGAGGCCACAGCCTAGGGGGAAAGTAATCTGACCATGTCTCGTAAATGGAGAAACATCTAGTGGGAGCTACACCATACTTTTAATAGTGCTTTCTCTTGGGAAGTGACTCTGAGAAACAGGAGGAAAGCAGATTAACAAAACAACCACTGGGCCAGGCGCAGTGGCTCACGCCTGTAATCCCAGCACTCTGGGAGGCCGAGGCAGGTGGACCACCTCAGGTCAGGAGTTCAAGACCAGCCTGGCCAACATGGTGAAACCCCGTCTGTACTAAAAATACAAAAATTAGCCAGGCGTGGTGGTGGGAGCCTGTAGTCCCAGCTATTCAGGAGGTTGAGGTAGGAGAATCACTTGACCCTGGAAGGCAGAGGTTGCAGTGAGCCGAGATCGCACCACTGCATTCCAGCCTGGGTGACAGAGGGATACTCTGTCTCAAACAAAAACAAAAACAAAAACAAAAACAAACAAAACAAAACAAAAACTACTGACCACACAATCCCTCCCGTATGGCACAGTGATAGTCTAGCCAGGGGCTGGCGTCGGACGGGGAGGTCTGTCCTGTGTGACCTTAGCCCCTAAGCCTAAGATGGACTTTTTTCTTTTTCTTTTCACCCTTTTTGTTTCCTGGGCTCCTTTCAGGGCCTGGTTTGGGCCATTTCTGTGCTTCTGAATACTAAAATGGTTTTCAAACCCCTAGGGATGAAATTCCAACAGAAATCCCTTTATTCTCAACCATATTTCCATTTCCTTTTTTTTTTTTTTGACACAGAGTCTTACTCTGGGTGTGGAATTCACTCCATCCCAGGCTGGAGTGCAGTGGTGTGATCTCAGTTCACTGCAACCTCCGCCTCTGGGGTTCCAGTGATTCTCCTGCCTCAGCCTCCCTAGTAGCTGGGATTACAGGTGCATACCACAATGCCTGGCTAATTTTTAGTAGAGATGGGGTTTCACTATTTTGGCCAGGCTGATCTCGAACTCCTGACCTCAAGTGATGCACCTGCCTCGGCCTGCCAAAGTGCTGGGATTACAGGTGTGAGCCACTGCGCCTGGCCTCCTTGTAGTTTTTGCCATGTTTCATCATAGTTCATTTTAATTCTGTTAAGCTGGAAAAATTCCTCAAAAAAAAAAACCCCTTCAGTTATTTGTTTTATAATTGAATATTTAAATTTCATTTATCTGTAATCTTTGTAATCTTTGCTTCTCATACAAATTTCTGTCTCAGGAGACAGGAAACAGTGTGTTCCGAGCTGGCCATGTGGACAGGCCAGTGAGATGCCCTGCCTCCTGACCTTGTTCCAACTGGACCCTTGTGCACACAGTGCAGGGTGAGACCCAGTGCTGCCTCTGCCCATGTGATGTCACATCACAACCCCAGAGAAAATGAAGACAAGTTATTTCCCCATGTAATTTCTCCCTCCTGACACATCCTCTAGTAGATTCCCACTACTCCGGATACTCTGTGGAGGGTTTTCTCACTGGAAATCACTGTCCCTTTGCTAGGGTGATTATAGAAAGCTCAGAGGAGCAAGGACTACTGTGCTGGGGTTGTGGGGATGAGGCCAACTCGCCCTCACATGCCCACCTTCTCTCCTCCTTCACTCCTTCTCAGAGGGACCCATGGCAGTGGGGGGTGAGAGCTGGCCCCTGCCCTTGGCCAGCCCAGACAGAGAGGAGCCCTGTGACTCACAAAACCCACACCCCCAAAGAACACCTCAAACCAGTTTGAAAACAAACCTTAGCACTTTTTGGGAAATCAGAATTGGTGCTGGGAGAGATCATGATGTGAACGTTTGGCCACAAACACTTTGTCTAGAAAATGGAACTAAAAGAAGGAACAAACGGATATGGGAATCCTAAAAATGAATAAAAGTTACAAATATGATTTTTCTATACTTTCCCACTTTAGAATGGAAAGGGGAAAATTACTCAAGCAAAGTCAGTAATTTATACACCTTAGAAACATGCACCCTGCAATCACTCTAAAGGCAAATGTACCCATAAAAAACTGACTTCCCATTAAGATTACTAGAGAAAACAGAGAACGCTTCAGATTGGAATGTAAGTCCTAGCAGTAGTTCTTTTTTAAGATTATCACTGAAAGTTAATCATGTAGTAATTTTAAGCTTTGAAAAGGAATTCACTTCCCTCCTAGACCACTAATGTGAAAATGTGAGCCAAGTTGGTTTATTTTAAAATAGTCAGAAATGATAATGAAGAAGCTAAATATACACACACATATCAATGTAACAGTAAATACTAGAAACTCTTTAGAGATAATTCCACAATTTTCTCTTTATGTAATTATTCATATGTAATTATAACAGATAATGAAAGTAATATTCCAGATATACACAGAAAATTTTATCATTAAGGTTTAAACTCTCATTATTTCATAAATCTCAAAGTAATGCTGTCTAAAAACATTGAAACTAATTATAATTTAAAGTTATGATCCCATTTAAACTTTTTCACAGAATAAGGGAGATTCTGAGATTGGCAGGCGTTCTTGAGGTCTTCAGGTTCTTTTTCACAAGACAAATCACTCCCACTCCTGTCCCCACCCCGTTTGGAGCCCTTCATTCTTGCAGGCCCTGTGCAGTCGACTTGCACTATAGCTCATTCAGTCCTCACAGTGGTCATATGAAATCTTCGGTATAATGCTCATTTTAATGAAACTAAGGCTCAGAATAATTAACATAACTTGCTTAAGATTACACAACTAGTAAATTGATTAAAACCTAAGGGAAACAGATTCCAAAACCTAAGCTTATAAACATTCTACTAGATAACATCTCTAAGCTCAAATATAGTTGCAGTATACAGGTCAAGTTTTATCACCATCAATTTGTAGCAGCATAATTCAGTGCTGGCAACTGACTTTGATGGTAGCAGAAAAAACATTTTTGTTGGGAAACATAATTGCCCCTAAAAATTTGCTCACTTTTTCCCAATCTAGTGCTAGACATGAATACAGCCAAGTCTCAACCTTGAAGAGCCCTGATCTAGTAAAGGAAACTTCCTATGCCTCATTTTTTATTAAAAATACTTAGAGGAAGTATTATAGAGGAAGATTATAAAAAAAAAAGCCACAGTGGGGCCCAGAGTCCAGAACCTCTCTGGCTCTTATCATCGTTTTTTTTATTAATAGATGGCTGCTGTCATGGCGGGGACAGAAGTCGGGGTGTAGGAGAGCCTTTCTGCCTCCCGTATGGACTTCCGACTAACTCTTCTCCATCCTGTCCCTACTTTCCAATGTACTTGATGCCTCCCATTTCTGAGCAAATTGGAATTCTATAAAACACATCAGCCTTCCTCAAGGCTTTCTCTCGTTTTAATCAAATACCACACTTTCTAGCTTCCAATATTGTATTGCTGCCTTCTTCCCACCTATTTTTCTATTCTTTCTTTCCTTTTTTTTTTTTTTTTTTTTTGACACAGGGTCTTACTATGTTGCCTAGGCTGGCCTTGAACTCCAGGGCTTGGCTTGGCCCTACCTATTTATCTGTGCATTTATGTCTTTTAAAAACTAACCGGTCTGGGCAACATAGTGAGACCCCATTTCTACAAAAATTTTTAAAAATTAGACATGGTGGTGTGTGCCTGTAGCCCTAGCTACTTGGAAGACTTAGGCAAGAGGATCACTTGAACCGAGGAATTCTGGGCTACAGTGAGCTAGAATCACACCACTGCATTCCAGCCTGGGCAACAGAGCAAGACTCTGTCTCAAAACAAACAACCAAACAAAACACCTTTTTTACTGCCATTTTAGAAAGGTTTTGGCAGGGTGCCTGATAAATGCTGTATGTTTCAATCTGCCATTTTTTGAGGACTTTCATGTTAAACAATGTGTTTATTTTTCCCTCATACTTGATGAATAGTTTGGGTATAGAATTTAAAGTTTAAATAATATTTATACTATATTTTATAAATAAAGCCAATGATGTATGTTCAAACTTGTACTTCACAGTCTTACGTTAAATGCTTTCAGTTTTTTAAAAATGGAAGGAAATAGGCTGGGTGCGGTGGCTCATGCCTGTAATCCCAGCCCTTTGGGAGGCCGAGGTGGGCAGATTGCCTGAGGTCAGGAGTTTGAGACCAGCCTAGCCAACATGGTGAAACCCTGTCTCTACTAAAAATAAATTACCCAGGCATGGTGGTGCACGCCTGTCATCCCAGCTACTTGGGAGGCTGAGGCAGGAGAATCGCTTGAACCCAGGAGACGGAGGTTGCAGTGAGCCGAGATGGTCCCACTGCACTCCAGCCTGGGCGACAGAGCGAGACTCCATGAAAAAAAAACAAAAAACAACACAAAAACAAAAAACAAAAAACTGAGCAGACTTGGGAGTTCGTGCCTGTCATCTCAGCACCTTGGGAGTGTAAGGCCAGATGACTGCTTGAGGTCAGGAGTTCAGGACCAGCTTGGGCAACAAAGTAAGATCCCCATCTCCACAAAAAATAAAAAATTAGCTGCGTGTGGTGTTGCATGCTTGTGGTCCCAGCTACATGGGAGGCTGAGGTGGGAGGATCAGTTGATCCCAGGTGGTTGAGGCTGCAGTGAGCCATGTTTGTGCCAATGCACTCTAGCCTGGATGAGAGAGTGAGATCTTATCTCCAAAAAATCAATAAACAAATAAACCATGAAGTCAACACATGTTCTTAGAAAAACAGCAACATGGCTGGGCATGGTGGCTTATGCCTGTAATCCCAGCACTTTGGGAGGCCAAGGTGGGTGGATCACCTGAGGTCAGGAGTTCAAGACCAGCCTGGCCAACATAGTGAAACCCTGTCTCTACTAAAAATACAAAAAATTAGCTGGGCTTGGTGGCTTGCGCCTATAACCCCAGCTACTCGGGAGGCTGAGGCAGGAGAATTGCTTGAACCTGGGAGGCGGAGGTTGCAGTGAGCCAAGATCATGTCACTGCACTCCAGCCTGGGCAACAAGAGCTAAACTCCATCTCAAAAAAAAAAAAAAAAAAAAGAAGAGCAACCTCTCACATCCAGGACATAGAAAAATAGGGCACAAATAACTTACATAAATGAAAACTTTTTTTAATTTTTAAAAGTTTTAAAAAAATGTTTGTAGAGATGGGGTCTTGCTATGTTGTCCAGGATGGTCTCAAAGTCCTGGCCTCAAGTGATCCCTCCACCCCGGCCTCCCAAAGTGCTGGGATTACAGGTGTGAGCTACCATGCCTGGCCACAAATGAAATTTTAAGTTGAAATTTTGTATTACATCAAGAGCTGATGGTTAAGGAAAAATGAAATAAAATGAATACTAGGCAGAGATTTAAAACTTGAGGGGCGATGAAAAGTCTCAGCAAAGTAGTCCAAAGGACAATGATAATTTATTCCATTTGCATAGTAGTTCTAGTGTGGAAAGATCTTTTAACACCTCATAACACCCTTATGAGGCAGAGATATAAAATTATGCCCATCTTTTAAAATAAGAAAAACAAGGCTCAGACACGCCATGCTGTACCAGTGGCCCAGAGCCAGAAGTGGAAGCAGTAGCTGGGCCACCTGCTCACGGGGCCACCTACTCAAGGTGCCTTTCTCAAGAAAATTTTAGGTTCCCCGTGATCCCACTGATAAGAATGGAGGGAGACCAGAGGTGGGCTGACCCTAAAACTAATAAAGCTGAAGCTCCAGGAGCCTCCCTGCACAGGCTCCTCCAAGACCCTCA
Organism: Pan paniscus; assembly: GCF_029289425.2. NCBI lineage: Eukaryota > Metazoa > Chordata > Mammalia > Primates > Hominidae > Pan > Pan paniscus. The sequence goes on from NC_073260.2 coordinate 46,834,617, forward strand.
CCTGCTTTTTTCTTAAACTACTTTTTAAAACAGTTTACATTGACAGGAAAATTGCAAAGACAATACAGAGTCCTTACATATCCCACACCCAGTTTCCCCTGTTATTCCTCTGTTATTAGCATCTTCCATTAGTGTGGGATGTTTGTTATAATTAATGAACCAAGATTGCTGCATCACTACTATAACTAAAGTCCAAATTTCATTCAGATTTCCTCAGTTTTGCCTTAATGTCCTTCTGTTCCAGGATTCCCATCCAGGATATCATATTACCTTTGAGATTCGTGAGAAAGGTAGCAAAGTGTACCTATATTCTTGGCTTCTCTACCGGGTTCCCTTTATCTACTGCTACCAGTTTAACTATTATGCTTGGTTATTTTAATAAGTGGCTCCCATTTTTTACCGAAAGAATTTAAAGAAAAAAACTTATAGTTTTTATTTGGGTCCCAAAATAACACTCGCCTTGTAGTCTGGCCACAGACCACATAAACCAGCTCTGCCAAACTCTAATCACTGTTCACTTTCATTGTTGGCCCAGGCAGGAGGAAGGAACCAGCTTATTATGGGCTTGACTTAAAACTCAAAACAGATAACAGAAGAGTAGCAAACACCACTCTTTCATTTATTCATTTCTGTACAGATCATCCATGAATTGGCAAAACATCTTATAGCTATTCATATTTCAACATAGAATAGCTCTTGAATTAGGGGAAATGAGGGCAGAAGGAAAGAAAATCCTTTGCTGTCCTAAAACGGCTTTGCTTTCCTAGAGTAATTTCAGTAAAAATATTTCTGGTTCACCCTGTCTGTGGCCTGCACAACATAAGCTTGGGCTGACTCATTCATTCATTCAAAATGACATTATGGAGTATCTCCTGTGTATGATGCCACGGTGGTCTGTCAGAAGTCTGTTTTTCTTTGCCCAGTGAGCCTTCTCATCTCCCTTCTTCTGGTGACAAATCCTTCTCACCTTTGCCCAGGAGCTGGCTCACCTCATCACAGCACACTCAGCATCTTACACACAGTGTGGCTCCCCGGGGGCAGCTCTCCTGCCACCTGGGATTGAGAAGTGGATGCTTAGGGCAGATGATGCCAGGGCTGCTGGGAGGCTCACACAGTGGGAGAGAAGCCTCCAGCCCTGGGGCCAGCAGCTCTGGTTGTCTGAGCTACTCCAGTCTCTCTGCTAGCTACAGGAGCCACTAACGTTCCTTTTCGTTTAAGCCAACTTAGGTTGGGTTTCTGTCCCATCCTCTCTCACTTGTATAGAAAGAGCCTTAATAAAAAGCACAGATATGATGTTAAATGCTGGGTATATACTGATGAACAAAATCAGCACTGTGCATCATCAGGGGAATACAAACTAATACCACAATGGTATACCATGACACACACACCCAACTGGCTAAAAATGACTAACAAAACCAGTGTTGAAACAGGTGAGCAAATGGAACCTTCATACACTGCTGGTGAGAGTGTGAACTGGTACAGCTGCTTTGGAAAACTGTTTGGAAACAGGTACCAAAGCTGAGCATATGTATATGACGTGATTCAGCAATTCCACCCAACAGAAATCTGCACACGTGTTCCCAATGCTCATGGTGCTACTGTTCATAGAGCCAGAACTGAGGAATACCCAGGAACAGTATGATGGATAAAGACTTTGTTGTATATCCACACAATGGAATACTATACAGCAATGAGATGAATGATCGAAAATTACAGTGTGATCAAAAATTGTAATGTGGATGAACTTCATCAAAAACAACAGGGAGCAAAAGAAGGCCAGCACAGAATACCAGGCATGGCCCAATTTCATACACATCAGGTTCTAGAGCAGGCTAGTGGATCCCTGCTGTCAGGAGCCAGCAGTGCTCGCCCTGGGCTGGAGAATGAATGGAAAGGAGTGAAGGGGCTTCATGCTCTGGGGCTGCTCATGCTGTTTCCTGATCAGAGTGGTGGTCATACAAGTTCATTTTGTGAAAAACTATCAAACTGTATATTTATCATGTATAAATATATCCATGATAATTGTATAAGTGTATACATTTATATAATGTATATATTTATACATGTATAAGTGTATACATTTATACATGTATATGTGTCTATATATGCTCTTTTATGTCTATTTTTTTTATACTTTAAGTTTTAGGGTACATGTGCACAATGTGCAGGTTAGTTACATATGTATACATGTGCCATGTTGGTGTGCTGCACCCATGTATGTCTATATTTCAACAAAAAGTTAAAAAATAAGACAGTATTCCTGACCTCATGAAGCATAAAATTTGGTGGAAAAGACAGATAATAAATAACGAAATAAATTAAATTTATAATTTAAAAATTGTGATGAGTGCCAAGATGCCTCCTCTCTGCTATTACCCTTCCACTTTGGAAAATGCTTTTTCTTTTTTTAATCTGGAAGCTCTGTAGCCATCTTGATGACTTTACTTCCTCTCTTTGGATCTTTTCTAGCTCTGTCACATTTATCTTATCCTAGAGAACAGTGACCATAAATGAAACATCGCAGACAGATTCTCCAGGATTTGTTACAAAGAACATATCATCTATTTTATTTCCCGTGATTTTCCTGGATTAAGATGGGCAATCTGCAAGCCTTTGTTAATACTGTGGTATCTGGAATGCCGTTTTGGGAAGTCAGTATGTCTTTTCTTGAGTTAGGGTTGACACACAAGGACATATCTTCCAACAAGTATGGTTTGGATTTTTTTTTCCCTGCAGGTCTTATTTATTTATTTATTTATTTTGAGACAGAGTCTTGCTCAGTCGCCCAGGCTGGAGTGCAGTGGCGCAATCTCGGCTCACTGCAAGTTCCGCCTCCTGGGTTCATGCCATTCTCCTGCCTCAGCCTCCCGAGTAGCTGGGACTACAGGCGGCCGCCATCACACTGGCTAATTTTTTTGTATTTTTAGTAGAGGCGGGGTTTCACCGTTTTAGCCAGGATGGTCTTGATCTCCTGACCTCGTGATCCACCCGCCTCAGCCTCCCAAAGTGCTGGGATTACAGGCGTGAGCCACCGCACCCGGCCCCCTGCAGGTCTTATTTTATGCACAATTTTTTATTACTTTTTGGTGTGCTCTGAATAATGTTTTCAGTGCATTCCCATTCTCTTGGTATTTCAATGAGTGGAAATGTTTAAACTTATCTGAAAGTATAAAGACTTTAATGTTGACTCCCTTTTGGCTCATTTATTCAAAACTTCAATTGTTTAATACTTCTCTATCCTGAAACTATGGTCCACATGATTTTGTTCCACTAGAATTAGCTGCATCACGTTTGAATAAATGGGTCAAAAGCTGCAGATTAGAAATCTTTGATACATGCAGATATTAGTTATATACATTTGTTTTGACGTTTGTGAGCTTTCTATTTATCTTTCAAAATCTCCTTCTATTAAGAATTCAGCTAACTTGCACATTTAAATGACAGTTGAAGAAACATACTAATTTCCAGAAGCCAAGGCTGACCAAACACATGGAAAGGGATTGTACAGTTCTTGGATTTATTTGGAAACAGAGAGATGTTGTGTTTAAGGGCTGGACAGGGATAAGGGCCCCTGAGACCAGGAAGCTTGCATAACAACTGTCTAACTTTGATTATGCAGCCCTGGCCCGCAGGAGGAAATGGAAACAGGGAGTGTGGGCCAAGACAGTCAAGCTGTCAGCTTCTTTCTTAAAGACAAAATAGCCAAAGGACAGATTCCAATTTCCTAAAAGTCATACTTCGGCCTCAGACAAATACGAATTCTACACTGTTTTTAAAATCAAACATCTTTAAGCATAGCATTTATTCACACATTTGTAATACAAAGAGGATTCTTTATTTACAAGTGCCATAAGTGCTGAATGCTAACCAGATGTGTTTTATAGTGTCTTATAAAGCAAGAGAATGCATTGAGAAGAAACTAAAGTTAAAGTTTGAAAAAAACCTTAGAACAAGTAGTTAACAATTTGTTGTGTTAATATAATTAAAGCCTCTGAAAACTCTTTGTTGAACTGTACCTCACCACTGACACACCATTAGAGAACTTGCTCAACCAGTGCCTGCCAGTGCCCTCCAGGAGCATTTGCAAAGCTCTTTGGGTCTTTTCTGTTCTACATCCTTTGTATGTGAATGTGACTGATGTTATAAAGTGGGGCGAAGAAACAATGAAACCTCTTTTTGGGAGGTAGGTGTGGGGGGAGCAGGGATGATACTGTGTAGTTTGAGCTTTTCAGATGAATACAGTATTTTAAACATAATAAAAACATCATAATTAAAGGGTGAATAAAAACTGATAGAGTCAGGAAATATGAACATATGATTATCTTCAATTTAAATTACAACTAGACTTTGTAAGATAAAGTAGTTTAAAAAGGCATTCAACAACAATTTGAACTATCATTAAAAGCTCAAAATAAAAGAGCTCTAAATGAAAAATAGGTCTGTATAATGCTTAGTTGAAATCTTTCGTAAACGCATAAGAGAATCACTTCACACCCATTAAAATAGCTGTAATCAACAAAACAGACAATATCAAGTGCAGGTAAAAATGTAAAGAAGGTGGAACTTCACATACTGTTGGTACAGCCAACATGTATGAGAATGTCCGTGTAATTTCAAGAATATGGGAATGCTGTTCTGGGAAGTCAGTATGTCTTTTCTTGGGTTAGGGTTGACAGACAAGGGCATATCTTCCAATAAGCATGGTTTGGATTTTTTTTTCCCTGCAGGTCTTATCTTACACAAATTTTTTGGTACATTATAAAATGGTACAGTCATTTTATAAAACCATTTGGTAGTTTCCTTTTTTTCTTAAAAAAAAAAATTTTTTTTTTTGAGACAGGGTCTTGCTGTCTCCCAGGCTGGAGTGCAGTGGCACAATCTCGGCTCACTGCAACCTTCGCCTCTGGGGTTCAAGCAATTCTCTCACCTCAGCTTCCCTAGTGACGGTGCACTGGGACTACAGGCGTGCATTACCACGCCCAGCTAATTTTTTTTTTTTTTTTGGTGTATTTTTGGTAGAGACAGGGTTTCACCATATTGCTCAGGCTGGTCTTGAACTCGTGGGCTCAGGTGATCTGCCCGCCTCATCCTCCCAAACTGTTGGGATTACAAGTGTGGGCCATTGCGCCTGGCGCCTTTCAATTTTTTAATGTCCTTTATAAATTCTGAAATGATACATTTGCATATTAAGCAGAGCTATATTTGTCCCCTTAAATTTCGTAGTAATGCAGGTATTTTATTTATTCATAACCCCACATACATTCACCTCTCATGGGCGTCTCAGACTAGGGATTTACTAACTCTTGCAAGAAGAATGCCTTTATCTCTCATCTTCCTACAACCCTAACTCTGGGGCCCAATATTGGAGCTTCTTCCAGGAAAGCACCCAGCCAAGGTTCCACCTTCTTTACATTCTCACCTGCACTTGATATTGTCTGTTTTGTTGATTACAGCTATTTTAATGGGTGTGAAGTGATTCTCTTATGGGTTTATGGAAGATTTCAACTAAGCATTATACAGATCTATTCTCTCTTCAAAACACTTTTCCCTGAGCCCATATCCTGGGGGTTAGGTGGTGGGAAGGGAGATGTTACAACAGAGAAAAACCTTTTAAAACTCACAGCTGGCCGGGCACAGTGGCTCACACCTGTAATCCCAGCACTTTGGGAGGCCGAGGTGGGCGGATCACGAGGTCAGGAGATCTAGACCATCTTGGCTAACAAGGTGAAACCTTGTCTCTACTAAAAAAAAAATACAAAAAATTAGCCGGGTGTGATGCCGGGCGCCTGTAGTCCCAGCTACTCGGGAGACTGAGGCAGGAGAATGGCGTGAACCTGGAGACAGAGCTTGCAGTGAGCCAAGATCGCGCCACTGCACTCCAGCCTGGGCGACAGAGCGAGACTCTGTCTCAAAAAAAACAAAACAAACAAACAAACAAACAACTCACAGCTGCTTTCTCTCTTTAAATTTTTATTTTTATACTTTTGTGAAATTCACATGACATAAAAGTAACTATTTTATTTTATTTTTTGAGACAGAGTCTTGCTATGTCACCCAGGCTGGAGTGCAGTGGCACAATCTTGGCTCACTGCAACCTCCGCCTCCTGGGTTCAAGTGATTCTCCTGCCTCAGCCTCCCAACTAGCTGGGATCACAGGTGCCTACCACCATGCCTGGCTCCAACATGCCCAGCTAATTTTTGTATTTTTTAGTAGAGACGGGTTTCGCCATGTTGGCCAGTCTGGTCTTGAACTCCTGACCTCAAGCGATCTGCCCACCTTGGCTTCCCAAAGTGCTGGGATTATAGGCGTGAGCCACCGTGCCTGGCTCAAAAGTAACCATTTTAAAGTGGTCAGTTAGGTGACATTTACTCCATTCTCTGTGTTGTGCAACCACCACCTCTATTTCCAAAACATTCTGATCATTTCAAAATAAAAGTGGTTCCCACTAAGTAGTTAATCCCAATTCCTGCCTCCCTTGGCCCCAACAACCACCACCCACCAATCTAATTTCTCTGTTTCTACGGATTTATCTGTTGTGGATACTTCATATAAATGGAATCATACAATATGTAACCTTTTGTGTCTGGCTTATTTAGCATACAATTTTCAAGGTTCATCAGTATTTCATTCCTTTTTATGCTTGAATAATATTCCATTATATGCAAATACCACAATTTGATTGGTCCCCCCCACTTTTTTTTTTGAGATGGCAGTTTCGCTCTTGTTGCCCAGGCTGGAGTGCAACGGCATGATCTCGGCTCACCACAACCTCCACCTCCCAGGTTCAAGTGACTCTCCTGTCTCAGCCTCCCCAGTAGCTGGGATTACAGGTATACGCCACCATGCCTGGCTAATTTTGTATTTTTAGTAGAGACAGGGTTTCTCCATGTTGCTCAGGCTGGTCTTGAACTCCTGATCTCAGGTGATTCGCCTGCCTCGGCCTCCCAAAGTGCTGGGATTACAGGCGTGAGCCACCGTCCGGCTGGGCCCCCTTTTCATAATTTCTGTCTCCTTATTGATATCTCATTTTGTTCATACTTTGTTTTCCTGTTTGTTTTTTTCTTTTTTCTCTGAGCATATTTAGGACAGTTGTTCATTAAAGGTGTTTGTCTAGTAAGTCCAATTCTGGGTTTCCTCAGAGATGATTTCTGTCATTCCCATGCCCCCCCCCGCCCCCACCAAATGGGACATTCTTTCCTGTTTCTTTCTATGCCCTGTCTTTTTCTTGTGTTGAACACCAGGTATTTTGAATACCAGAATGCAGTGATTCTAGGAACCAAATTCTCCCGTCCTCAGGGTTTGCTGTTGTTGATTGCTGAGGGCTGCAGTTGTCTGCTTAACAACTTTTCCAAACCATTTGCACAGACTGTATTCCTGCTTGTGTGTGGTCAGTGAAGTCTTTGTTACAATACCTCATTGGTAAGCCAGTGACCTGATGGAGATTTCCTTAGATGTCTGGACATCAAAGAAAATAAAAAAAAAAAAGATTCTCCCAGTCTTTCCGCTTTGGCTCTGAGAGGGGCACTCCCTTAAAGCTATGGCAGTCTGCCTACAACTCTGCCTTAGCCCTCACCCCTTACTTGCTCCAGCAGAGGTGCAAAGCTAGTCTCCTCTTAGGTCTTTTCTGAGTATGTATCCAATACCGGGCACGTATATTGTACTCTTTTTTCCCCTGGTATATGCATGGTCCTTCCAAGCCCTCTGTTCCCCAAGAAAGTTCCCCCAGCCTCCTCCTTCGAGGGTTTTTGGATTTGTCTGCTGCTTGCTCTGTCCACCATCCCTTGCCCCAGGCAGGCAGGGGTAGTACATGACTTTAAATCTTTCTACAGGCTGGGCGCGGTGGCTCATGCCTGTAATCCCAGCACTTTGGGAGGTCAAGGCTGGCGGATCACCTTAGGTCACAAGTTTGAGAACAGCCTGGCCAACATGGCGAAACCCTGTCTCTACTAAAAGTACAAAATTAGCCGGGCATGGTGGTGCATGCCTGTAGTCCCAGCTACTTGGGAGGCTGAGGCAGGAGAATCGTCTGAAACCGGGAGGCGGAGGTTGCAGTGAGCCGAGATTGCGCCATTGCGCTCCAGCCTGGGCGACAAGAGCAAAACGCTGTCTCAAAAAAAGAAAAAAAAAATTTCTACAGATGCTACCACTTCCCAGAAAGCTACTCCAACTCATGAGGGGGTGGTGGGACAAAGGTCAGCCTCTGCACCAGTCCCTTCAGGAACCAGCAGACAGGTCAGAATGAACAACCACAGTTTTTAAAGAAGGTCTATATTCATCCCTTTGTACCAAGCAAGCTACACCAAGAACATGGGCTGCTATCGTCACAGCCGCCCCTTCTGTGCTAGGGAAGGATAGATGATAGCCTAGTGAAAACACCATAATATTGATACTTTCACTGGAATTCATAGGCCTTCTCCTCACCAAGCACTTGCCCAGTCGTTGCAAGTGTTCTGAAAGTTCTGAAAGTTTATTCTGTCAATTTTAGATTCCAGAGTTCCGAAAGTTTATACTGTCAATTTTTGGCAGTTTATGGTGGTTTCAGAGGAGATACTGATTCTTTGAGAGCCCTGCTCTCCCATTTTCCTTGGTTTGGCAGTTTCTTAAACTGTAAACATAAGCTTGCCATACAACCAGTAATTCCACTCCTAGAAATCTAACGATGAGAAATGAAATCAAGTCCATACAAAGACTTGCACATGAACGTTCACAGCAGCTTTATTTGGTACAGACAAACAAATTCTAACCACTCAAATTCTCATCAACTGGTGAATGGATAGTCAACTATCAAAAATGGAGCCAGACTTTTGATTCTCTATCATTTACAAATCTCCAAAACTATCCTCCTTAAACATGAGTGATTTCATGTCACTATCCCCCCTCAAAAATATAAACTGATTTTTTAAGAGCCTAGAATGAAGACTATATTTCTAAAATGTGGTACTCAAGGCCCTCTGTAACATTTCTCCAAACTTACTTTCTAGCCTTTGCTTCTAATATTGCAGCCCAGTCCTAGTGAGCAGTCTTCTTCAGGCATCACCTGTAAACATTCTTGTCATTCTACTCAAATGCGATCTCTTCAGGAAATCTCCCTGCTTCCTCTACTATATTCCCATATAATCTGTATAGTATAGCAATCACTTGTGCTTACAGTTAGGTGTATATATTTGTTGCTTCAACTAAATACTGAAGCACTGAAACAACTATATAACATGCAATTTGTTACTGCTAGCATAATACATGGGTGCATAATAGGTGCTTGACAAACATTTGCTGAATTCATGAATGTACGAATGTACATGACCTACAAATGAAAAAGCTAAACAAAATGTAAAAGGAATTAATGAAACTGGGAATTATGGAAGAATAATTGAGAAATAAATTTAAACAAGAAAGGAAAAATAGGGAAATTTTTATATAGATGTTTTAATTTAAAGACTCTAGAGCTTTAGGGAAGACACTTGGCCCAAGACAGAAGCAACTACTGCAGTTCCTCACACATAACAGCCTGTTGAATGAACAATACAACTAACTGGTTAAAACGAACTTACAGCCAGGCATATCCCAGCACTTTGGGAGGCTGAGGTGGGAGGGTGGCTTGAGCCCAAGAGTTCGAGACCAGTCATAGTGAGACCCCGTCTCTTAAAAAAATGTAAAACTTAGCCAGGCATGGTGACGCGTACCTGTAGTCCTAGCTACTCTGAATGCTAAGGTGGGAGGACTGTTTGAGCCTGGGAAGTCAAGGCTGCAGTGAGCCGTGATGGTGCCACTACACTCTAGCCTGGGTGATAGAGTAAGACCCTGTCTCAAACAAGCAAACAAACATAGAAACAACAAAATAAACAAAACACTGAACACCTATCTGTGCCAATACTATGTGAAACACATACTTAGGCAAGACCCTCATCTGATTTTGGGAAGCAAAGAGTAAATGGGAAAAGCCAATGCATGCTGGGAGTCACTGCCGCCAGGGACTTGTTTGGAAAGTAATTTGTATTGCTGCAGATGGGAGTCATTTGAATGGTACCTCATGAAATGGGCCAGGCTGGGACTGGGGATGGCTGGGGTGAGGTGTGGCCAGGTACCTGACACATTCTGAGGAAGTGGAACTAATCCCAGTGTTTTCATTCAGCCTTTGGTTATATTTGACAGACAGCGCAATGCTTGCATGGGGCTTGTAATGGTTCAAGAAACTGAACTAAGGAGAGCCATCAACTCATAGACAGAAAGCTTAGTTTTTGCTACATGCCCAACCATTGCTAATACTCTTTTCCAAAGACATAGAGAAGTAATTTTCAGTATGCAAACATTTAAATTTTACCTTTGCTGTTCTGAATTATAGATACCAAATGGCATACCACCATAAACAGATGATGGCACAGCTCTTCCAGCTAGCATGCTGGTGATTTCATAGTGAAAATATTGTTTGTTTCACTAAAGCCTGCTTGAAAATTTTGAAAGCAAAACAACTCTTATCCACTGAGGACTATGCCTAAGTATAGCTAATGGTTTTAATCTACCCTCCAAAAAAGAAGAAAAAAAAAACCCCACTCCTCTGTAATTTAAGCACATATTTAGAAAAAAATGCTAAGAATGAAATAAAGCACCCATAATCTTTGAACCTCATATATTAGTTTAAGAATGATACTTGTGAGATAGAGTTAAAACCTACAAGATTCCTGTAAGCATTTACAAATATGCTATAAGTGAATGAAACAGAAAATAATCAAACCAATACATACCGACAGATTAATAGGTACAAAGCTTGCACTAGGTTACACAGTAAAGCAGTCCAACAATACAAAGGATGTTCTCTTCAGGAAGTAAAGATAAATGCATGTTGATTGAATAAAGTTATATTAAACACTAACTTTTCTGTTTGTTACAAAGGCTTTTTATAGGGTAGTCTACATGAATATTCTTCTGCTGAATATGTTTAACTCTATACTAGTGTATATCACCACCACCCAGCCATGCTTGTACAATTTGATCTTGATCCCACAGATAATAATTGATGAGACCAAGGATGGACACATGACCCAAGATGACCCAATCAGACTGTCTTGGAGAAACTTCACATTGAGAATCCGACCACCAGTCTGGGAAGTTGCTTAAACTGAAGACATATAGATGCATCATTTTGCCATGTGCCTGTCAAACACAGTGAAAGCTGTTCTGCAGAAGACAACACCTTTTGGGAGAGGAGAGTGAAGTAGACTTACAGAAAGTGGTGGGGCTAAGAGAACACAAGACCTCAGAAAAAGAAAGCAAGATAGAGAATCTGAAGACTCGGTGGGCCACAAGTGTATCCCCATTCCTCTTCCCAGGCCCTAGGGAGTCGCTCTACTCTTCCTGCCCTTTGAGAGCAGGATATTCTTCAGTGCCCTTCCAATACATTCCCTTGCGTACTAGGGCTTATTTGAAGTGTTGTTTCTATTACTTGCCACCAAAAAGCATCTTAACAATACAACAGTCCCCTTTTTCTATTCCATTACATAGTGACAATGAGGAATACGGAATGGGGATGGGTGTCTTTTTTTTTTTTTCCAGAAAGGACACCGTTATTGAACACAGATAATAAAAGAGAGGGCAGAATCAGGCTCCACATTATTTTTTCTTTACCTTTTGTCAATCTCCAGGGACCTAAGCAATTATTTTAGTGAATTTTTCAGTTTTACACTTGTTATCTTGGGAAGAGGATCACTGACCTCTTCATTCTGTTCTATCTGGATGTCCCACAATTGACTTTTTAAATTGTTTTAAAATTATTTTTTTCCTTTTTGCTTTCTTTATCAGCTTTTTAAAACTGTGTCTTTGGGCCAGGTGTGGTAGTTCATGCCTGTAATGCCAGCACTTTGGCAGGCCAAGGCAGGCAGGTCACCTGAGCTCAGGAGTTCGAGACCAGCCTGGGCAACACGGCAAAACCCCAACTTTACAAAAACAATACAAAAAAATTAGCCGGGCATGGTGGCATGTGCCTGTAGTCTCAGCTACTTGGGAGGCGGAGGTGGGAGGATTACTTGAGCCCAGGAGGTTGAGGCTTCAGTGAGCCAAGATCATGCCACTGCACTCCAGCCTGAGTGACAAAGGGAGATCCTGTCTCAAAACAAAACAAAACAAAACACCACCAAGTGTTTTTCCCCTGTGTTAGCTGAAAAGTCACATACCTTATTTTTGTTAAGCGGTTACCTTAGACATTTTATCATCTATACTCATCAAAGTCTAAACAAATGGATGTCTCAGTCCTCCTCTTGAACACAAGAATTCAGAACATTTTAATTTCAAGCAACCTTGTATTACTGTGTATTTTTGAATGCTAGCTTAAAAAGCCTCTCATATGACATCATTATGATTATGTTATACAGTCACTGTTTGACATATTTACCTTATTGTTTGCTTTTTATTCCTTCTTGCATCTCAAACCTTCCTTCTTGGATCATTTTCCTTCTACTTGAAGATGATCCTTTCATTCTAAAATGTGTGTCTATTGGAGGTAAATTCTCTCAGTTTCTATTTAATCTAACATTCTCTTTATTTCACTTTCATTCTGAAAGACAGTATTTGCTGGGTATAGGAAGTATGCTATTATTTTCTCTGAGAGTAACGAAGCTACCACTGCTTCCTGGTTTCCATTGCTGCTGTTGAAGGATCAGAGTTTGCCAATATAGCCAATCCATTCCTTTGGATGCTTCAAAGATCTTCGTTTCATCTTTGGTAACTGCAGTTCCATTAAATTATATTTAGGTGTGAGTTTCTTTATATATATATATTTTGGATCTTATTTGGTTTCCTGACACAGATTTTTATAATGCATAAACTATAATGTATGTCTTATAAAATGCAGAAGAAAACACAAAATGTAATATGGCTTAACAGAATCTTGCCAACACCCCAGAAGTCCCCTGGCATTCCTCTTCCCCATCATATACCTCTCGTTTTCTGCTAAAGTAGTAAGTATCTTGATATTTATGCATTTATTTTTAAAAGATAGGGTCTCTCACAGTGCAATCAAACTAGAATTCAGGATTAAGAATCTCAGTCAAAACCGCTCAACTACATGGAAACTGAACAACCTGCTCCTGAATGACTAATGGGTACATAATGAAATGAAGGCAGAAATAAAGATGTTCTTTGAAACCAACGAGAATAAAGACACAACATACCAGAATCTCTGGGACACATTCAAAGCAGTGTGTAGAGGGAAATTTATAGCACTAAATGCCCACAAGAGAAAGCAGGAAAGATCCAAAATTGACACCCTAACATCACAATTAAAAGAACTAGAAAAGCAAGAGCAAACACATTCAAAAGCTAGCAGAAGGCAAGAAATAACTAAAATCAGAGCAGAACTGAAGGAAATAGACACACAAAAAACCCTTCAAAAAATTAACGAATCCAGGAGCTGGTTTTTTGAAAAGATCAACAAAATTGATAGACCGCTAGCAAGACTAATAAAGAAAAAAAGAGAGAAGAATCAAATAGATGCAATAAAAAATGGTAAAGGGGATATCACCACCGATCCCACAGAAATACAAACTACCATCAGAGAATACTGCAAACACCTCTATGCAAATAAACTAGAAAATCTAGAAGAAATGGATAAATTCCTCGACACATACACTCTCCCAAGACTGAACCAGGAGGAAGTTGAATCTCTGAATAGACCAATAACAGGAGCTGAAATTGTGGCAATAATCAATAGCTTACCAACCAAAAAGAGTCCAGGACCAGATGGATTCACAGCCGAATTCTACCAGAGCTACAAGGAGGAACTGGTACCATTCCTTCTGAAACTATTCCAATCAATAGAAAAAGAAGGAATCCTCCCTAACTCCTTTTATGAGGCCAGCATCATCCTGATACCAAAGCCGGGCAGAGACACAACCAAAAAAGAGAATTTTAGACCAATATCCTTGATGAACATTGATGCAAAAATCCTCAATAAAATACTGGCAAACCGAATCCAGCAGCACATCAAAAAGCTTATCCACCATGATCAAGTGGGCTTCATCCCTGGGATGCAAGGCTGGTTCAATATATGCAAATCAATAAATGTAATCCAGCATATAAACACAACCGAAGACAAAAACCACATGATTATCTCAATAGACGCAGAAAAGGCCTTTGACAAAATTCAACAACCCTTCAGGCTAAAAACTCTCAATAAATTAGGTATTGATGGGACGTATCTCAAAATAATAAGAGCTATCTATGACAAACCCACAGCCAATATCATACTGAATGGGCAAAAACTGGAAGCACTCCCTTTGAAAACTGGCACAAGACAGGGATGCCCTCTCTCACCACTCCTATTCAACATAGTGTTGGAAGTTCTGGCCAGGGCAATTAGGCAGGAGAAGGAAATAAAGGGTATTCAATTAGGAAAAGAGGAAGTCAAATTGTCCCTGTTTGCAGACGACATGATTGTATATCTAGAAAACCCCATTGTCTCAGCCCAAAATCTCCTTAAGCTGATAAGCAACTTCAGCAAAGTCTCAGGATACAAAATCAATGTACAAAAATCACAAGCATTCTTATACATCGACAACAGACAAACAGAGAGCCAAATCATGAGTGAACTCCCATTCACAATTGCTTCAAAGAAAATAAAATACCTTGGAATCCAACTTACAAGGGATGTGAAGGACCTCTTCAAGGAGAACTACAAACCACTGCTCGATGAAATAAAAGAGGATACAAACAAATGGAAGAACATTCCATGCTTATGTAGGAAGAATCAATATCGTGAAAATGGCCATACTGCCCAAGGTAATTTATAGATTCAATGCCATCCCCATCAAGCTACCAATGACTTTCTTCACAGAATTGGAAAAAACTACTTTAAAGTTCATATGGAACCAAAAAAGAGCCCGCATCGCCAAGTCAATCCTAAGCCAAAAGAACAAATCTGGAGGCATCACACTACCTGACTTCAAACTATACTACAAGGCTACAGTAACAAAAACAGCATGGTACTGGTACCAAAACAGAGATATAGATCAATGGAACAGAACAGAGCCCTCAGAAATAATGCCGCATATCTACAACAATCTGATCTTTGACAAACCTGACAAAAACAAGAAATGGGGAAAGGATTCCCTATTTAATAAATGGTGCTGGGAAAACTGGCTAGCCATATGTAGAAAGCTGAAACTGGATCCCTTCCTTACACCTTATACAAAAATCAATTCAAGATGGATTAAAGACTGAAACGTTAGACCTAAAACCATAATAACCCTAGAAGAAAACCTAGGCATTACCATTCAGGACATAGGCATGGGCAAGGACTTCATGTCTAAAACACCAAAAGCAATGGCAACAAAAGACAAAATTGACAAATGGGATCTAATTAAACTAAAGAGCTTCTGCACAGCAAAAGAAACTACCATCAGAGTGAACAGGCAACCTACAAAATGGGAGAAAATTTTTACAATCTACCCATCTGACAAAGGGCTAATATCCAGAATCTACAATGAACTCCAACAAATTTACAAGAAAAAAACAAACAACCCCATCAAAAAGTGGGCAAAGGACATGAACAGACACTTCTCAAAAGAAGACATTTATGCAGCCAACAGACACATGAAAAAATGCTCACCATCACTGGCCATCAGAGAAATGCAAATCAAAACCACAATGAGATACCATCTCACACCAGTTAGAATGGCAATCATTAAAAAGTCAGGAAACAACAGGTGCTGGAGAGGATGTGGAGAAATAGGAACACTTTTACACTGTTGGTGGGACTGTAAACTAGTTCAACCATTGTGGAAGTCAGTGTGGCAATTCCTCAGGGATCTAGAACAAGAAATACCATTTGACCCAGCCATCCCATTACTGGGTATATACCCAAAGGACTATAAATCATGCTGCTATAAAGACACATGCACACGTATGTTTACTGCGGCATTATTCACAATAGCAAAGACTTGGAACCAACCCAAATGCCCAACAATGATAGACTGGATTAAGAAAATGTGGCACACATACACCATGGAATACTATGCAGCCATAAAAAATGACGAGTTCATGTCCTTTGTAGGGACATGGATGAAATTGGAAATAATCATTCTCAGTAAACTATTGCAAGAACAAAAAACCAAACACTGCATATTCTCACTCATAGGTGGGAACTGAACAATGAGAACACATGGACACAGGAAGGGGAACATCACACTCTGGGGACTGTTGTGGGGTGGGGGGAGGGGGGAGGGATAGCATTGGGAGATATACCTAATGGTAGATGATGAGTTAGTGGGTGCAGCGCACCAGCATGGCACATGTATACATATGTAACTAACCTGCACATTGTGCACATGTACCCTAAAACTTAAAGTATAATAATCAATCAATCAATCAATCAATCAATCAATAAAAGATAGGGTCTCCCTGTGTTGCCCAGGCCAGACTTGAACTCCTGGGCTCAATCTTCCCACCTCAGCTTCCGAGTAGCTGGGACTATAGGGGCATAACACTATGCCCAGCTATCTTGATTTTTCTACAAATACCTTCCTTGCTTTTCTTTTCCCTTAGATTTTTTCCTTACTTAAGTATGCACCCCTAAACAAGAAAGCTTATTTTTTTTTGCCTGTTTCTAAACTTCATGTATATAGAATCATAAAACATATATTTTGACTTATATTGCTCAGTATTTTGTTTGGGAGATTCATTTATGATGTCGTATGTAGCTCCATGCTGTTGTTCTTCTCAATTCTAAATGGTATTTCATAATAAGAATACATCACAGCCTCCCGAGTAGCGAGGACTACAGGTGCCCGCCACCATGCCCAGCTAATATTTTGTATTTTTCGTAGAGACAGGGTTTTGCCATGTTGGCCAGGCTGGTCTTGAACTCCTGGCCTCAAGTGATCAGCCTGCCTCAGCCTCCTAAAGTGCTGGGATTACAGCCGTGAGGCACTGCACCCAGCCCCTGTGCGTGTTTCTTGATATACATGTGCACATGTTTCTTTGGATATATATATATACACACACCTAGGGATATGTGAATCTTCAAATTTTACAGATAATGTCTAAGTATTTTTGTCAGTTTACAGTTCCATCAGCAGTATATGAGAATATCTATTGTTCCATATCCTAATAATTGGCAGGGTTAGTCTTTTTAATATTCTTTTTAATACCCACCATTCTGGTAGGTATGCTATGGAATCTCATAATGATTTAAAATTGCTTTTCTTTTATTAATGGATTTAACACTTACATTTGTTTACGCGCCATTTGAATTTTGTTCGTATTGTTGGTGCAAACGGTCTGGTCAAATTGCTTACCTATTTTCATACTGAGTTGTCTGTCTTTACCTGCCATACATACTACTTATTTACTGTTTCCAAGATATATTCTGGCCTGGCATGGTGGCTCATGCCTGTAATAATCTGTACACTTTGGGAGAGGCTGAGACACTGCCAAAATATGATTTAAATCATATTTAAGCCATTATGTATACACATGTAATGCATTATGATTTAAATAATAAACATTATATATAACAATTATTATTTAAATCTTAATGCATTGTATGCCTATTTATTGATATGGGATATCAATAGATATACATATCCCATAATAAATATCCCACATCAACAAACAGGCACACAATGCATTATGATTTTTAAAAATTATTGTTGTAAAATACAGATAACATAAAATTTATCATCTTAACCACTTTTAAGTGGTTTAAGTTTAGTGCTATTAAATATATTCATAATGTTGTGCAACCATCACCACTGTCCATTTTCATAACTGTTTTCCTGTTGTAAAATCGAAACTTGACACCTATTAAACGCTGACTCCCCATTCCTTCCTCCCTTTGCCTTTAGCAACCACCCTAAATCTCTCCTATTTAGACTACTCTAAGTACCTCATGTAAGTGAAATCATACAGTATTTGTCTTTTTGTGACTGGCTATATCACTTAGCATAATGTCCACAAACTTCATCCATTTTGTAGCACATATCAGAATTTCCTTCCTTTTTAAGCTGAATAATATTCCATTGTATGGACAGACTGCATTTGTTTATCTATTTATCCTTTGATGAACACTTGGATTGCTTCCAATGTTATAGCTACGGTGAATAATGCTGCTGTGAACATAGGGGTAGAAATATCTGAAGACTCTGCTTTCAATTATTCTGGCATGTACCTCAGGTGAAATCAGTGGATCACATGGTAATTCTATTTTTAATTTTCTTAGGAACTGCTATGCTGTTTTCTATAGCAGCTGTACCATTTTATATCCCTACTATAACAGTGCGCAACGGTTCTAATTTTTCTACTTTCTTGCCAGTGCTTGTTATGTTCTGTTTTTTGGATAGGAGACATTCTTTTTTTTTTTGAAATGGAGTCTCACTCTGTCACCCAGGCTGGAGAGCAGTGGTGCAATCTCGGCTCACTGCAACCTCCACCTCCCAGGTTCAGGCAATTCTCCTGTCTCAGCCCCACAAGTAGCTGGGATTACAGGTGTACGCCATCATGCCCAGCTAATTTTTGTACTTTCAGTAGACACGGGGTTTCACCATGTTGGCCAGGCTGGTCTTGAACTCCTGACCTCGTGATCTGCCTGCCTTGGCCTCCCAAAGTGCTGAGATTACAGGCGTGAGCCACCGCGCCCAGCCTGGATAGGAGACATTCTAATGGGTGTGAGGTGGTATCTCATTGTATTTTAATTTGTAGCTCCCTAATGATTAGTGATGTTGAGCATCTCTTCATGTACTTAATGGCCATTTGTGTATATGTTCTTGGAGAAATGTCTATTCAAGTCCTTTGCCCATTTTTGAACAGAGTTGTTTTGGTGTTGAGTTTTAGGAGTTCTCTTTATATTCTGTATTATAATCCTTTATCAGATACATGATTTGCAAAATTTTGTCCTATTTGTGAGTTGCCTTTTCACTGTTCATAATGTCTGTTAATACACAAAACTTTTACATTTTCACTAAGTCCAATCTGTCTCTTATCCTTAAGTTGACTATACCTTTGCTGTCATATCTAAGAAATCACTTGCCAAATCCAATGTAGTGAAGCTTTTCCTGTTTTCTAAGACTATTATACTTTTAGGTTTTACATGTAGGTCTTTGATCCATTTTGAGTTAATTTTTGTATATGGTGTTAGGTAAGGTTCCAACTTCATAGTTTTGCATGTGGATATCCAGATTTCCAGGCACCATGTGTTAAATGAATGTCATTTTCCCATTGAATGGTCTTGGCACATTAGTCAAAATTCATTTGACTAAGTACGGGAGGGTTCATTTTGGGCTCTGTATTCTATTCCATTAGCCAATGTCTGTCTTTAAATCAGTCCTACATTGTTTTGATTATTGTAGCTTTGTAGTAAGTTTTGAAATTAAGAAATGAGTCCTCCAGCTTTGTTCTTTTTGAAGATTGTTTTGGCTATTCAGGGTCCCTTGAGATTCCATGTGAATTCTAGAATGAGTTTTTCTATTTCTGCGAAAAACATCACTGGGATTTTGATAGAGATTTCATTGAATCTGTAGATTGCTTTGAGTAGTACTGACATCTTAACACGGAGTCTTCCAATCCATGAATTTGGGACGTGTTTCCACGGATTTATGTCTTATTTTCTTTCAGCAATGTTTTGAAGTTTTCATTGTACAAATCTTTCACCTTCTTGGTTAATTCCTAGGTATTTTATTCTTTTTTATGCTATTGTAACAAAATTGTTTTTGTAATTTCCTTTCCAGATATTGTTCACTGTTAGTGTATAGAAATCCAACCCATTTTTGTTATTGTTTTTCTAACCAATTTTAGTGTGTTCACTTTGTATTCTGCTACTTTGCTGAATTTATTTGTTTTCACAGGTTTTTGGGGGTAGAATCCTTAGTTTTTTACATATAGATCACATAATCTGTAAACATAATTTAACTTGTAGACAGCCTATAGTTACATCATTAAAAAAAATACATTCTGGGGGGAGGTTCCAAGATGGCTGAACAGGAACAGCTCCAGTCTATAGCTCCCAGCGTGAGCGATGCAGAAGACGGGTGATTTCTGCATTTCCAACTGAGGTATCGGGTTCATCTCACTAGGGCTTGTCTGACAGTGGGTGCAGCCCATGGAGCAGGGCGGGGCATCGCCTCACCTGGGAAGTGCAAGGGGTCGAGGAATTCCCTTTCCTAGCCAAGGGAAGCTGTGACAGATGGTACCTGGAAAATCGGGACACTCCCACTCTAATACTATGCTTTTCCAACGGTCTTAGCAAACGGCACACCAGGAGATTACATCCCGCGCCTGGCTCAGAGGGTTCCATGCCCACGAAGCCTCGCTCACTGCTAGCACAGCAGTCTGAGATCCAACTGCAAGGTGGCCGCGAGGCTGGGGGACAGGCATCCGCCATTGCTGAGGCTTGAGTAGATAAACAAAGCAGCCGGGAAGCTCGAACTGGGTGGAGCCCACTGCAGCTCAAGTAGGCCTGCCTGACTCTGTAGACTCCACCTCTCGGGGTAGGGCATAGCTGAACAAAAGGCAGCAGAAGCTTCTGCAGACTTAAACATCCCTGTCTGACAGCTTTGAAGAGAGTAGTGGTTCTCCCAGCACGGAGTTTGAGATCTGAGAACGGACAGACCGCCTCCTCAAGTGGGTCCCTGACCCCCGAGTAGCCTAACTGGGAGACACCTCCCAGTAGGGGCCGACTGACACCTCATACAGCCCAGTGCCCCTCTGAGATGAAGCTTCCAGAGGAAGGATCAGGCAGCAACATTTGCCGTTCTGCAATATTTGCTGTTCTGCAGCATCCGCTGGTGATACCCAGGCAAAAAGGGTCTGGAGTGGACCTCCAGCAAACTCCAACAGACCTGCAGCTGAGGGTCCTGACTGTTAGAAGGAAAACTAACAAACAGAAAGGACATCCACACCAAAACCCCATCTGTACGTCACCATCATCAAAGACCAAAGGTGGATAAAACCACAAAGATGGGGAGAAACCAGAGCAGAAAAGCTGAAAATTCTAAAAATCAGAACGCCTCTTCTCCTCCAAAGGAACGCAGCTCCTCACCAGCAAGGGAACAAAGCTGGACGGAGAATGACTTTGATGAGTTGAGAGAAGAAGGCTTCAGACGACTGGTAATAACAAACTTTGCTGAGCTAAAGGAGGATGTTCGAACCCATCGCAAAGAAGCTAAAAACCTTGAAAAAAAGATTAGACGAATGGCTAACTAGAATAAACAGCGTAGAGAAGACCTTAAACGACCTGACGGAGCTGAAAACCATGGCACAAGAACTACGTGACACATGCACAAGCTTCAGTAGCCGATTTGATCAAGTGGAAGAAAGGGTATCAGTGATTGAAGATCAAATGAATGAAATGAAGTGAGAAGAGAAGTTTAGAGAAAAAAAGAATAAAAAGAAATGAACAAAGCCTCCAAGAAATATGGGACTATGTGAAAAGACCAAATCTACGTCTGATTGGTGTACCTGAAAGTGATGGGGAGGATGGAACCAAGTTGGAAAACACTCTGCAGGATATTATCCAGGAGAACTTCCCCAACATAGCAAGGCAGGCCAACATTCAAATTCAGGAAATACAGAGAACGCCACAAAGATACTCCTCGAGAAGAGCAACTCCAAGACACATAATTGTCAGATTCACCAAAGCTGAAATGAAGGAAACAATGTTAAGAGCAGCCAGAGAGAAAGGTCGGGTTACCCACAAAGGGAAGCCCAACAGACTAACAGCGGATCTCTCGGCAGAAACTCTACAAGCAAGAAGAGAGTGGGGGCCGATATTCAACATTCTTAAAGAAAAGAATTTTCAACCCAGAATTTCATATCCAGCCAAACTAAACTTCATAAGTGAAGGAGAAATAAAATCCTTTACAGACAAACAAATGCTGAGAGATTTTGTCACTGCCAGGCCTGCCTTACAAGAGCTCCTGAAGGAAGCACTAAATGTGGAAAGGAACAACCGGTACCAGTTACTGCAAAAATGTGCCAAATTGTAAAGACCATCAATGCTAGGAAGAAACTGCATCAACTCACCAGCAAAATAACCAGCTAACATCATAATGACAGGATCAAATTCACACATAAAAGTATTAACCTTAAATGTAAATGGGCTAAATGCTCCAATTAAAAGGCACAGACTGGCAAATTGGATAGAGTCAAGACCCATCTGTGTGCTGTATTCAGGAGACCCATCTCATGTGCAGAGACACACATAGGCTCAAAATAAAGGAATGGAGAAGGATCTACCAAGCAAATGGAAAAAAAAAAGAGGAGTTGCAATCCTAGTTGCTGATAAAACAGACTTTAAACAAACAAAGGTCAAAAGAGACAAAGAAGGCCATTACATAATGGTAAAGGGATCAATTCAACAAGAAGAGCTAACTATCCTAAATATATATGCACCCAATACAGGAGCACCCAGATTCATAGAGCAAGCCCTTAGAGACCTACAAAGAGACTTAGACTCCCACAGAATAATAATGGGAGACTTTAACACCCCAGACAGAAATCAGACAGAAAGTTAACAAGGATATCCAGGAATTGAACTGAGCTCTGCACCAAGCAGACCTAAAAGACATCTACAGAACTCTCCACTCCAAATCAACAGAATATACATTCTTCTCAGCACCAAATTGCACTTATTCCAAAATTGACCACATAGTTGGAAGTAAAGCACTCCTAAGCAAATGTAAAAGAACAGAAATTATAACAAACTGTCTCTCAGACCACAGTGCAATCAAACTAGAACTCAGGATTAAGAAACTCACTCAAAACCACTCAACTACATGGAAACTGAACAACCTGCTCCTGAATGACTAATGGGTACATAATGAAATGAAGGCAGAAATAAAGATGTTCTTTGAAACCAATGAAAACAAAGACACAACATACCAGAATCTCTGGGACACATTTAAAGCAGTGTGTAGAGCGAAATTTATAGCACTAAATGCCCACAAGAGAAAGCAGGAAAGATCTAAAATCGACACCCTAACATCACAATTAAAAGAACTAGAGAAGCAAGAGCAAACACATTCAAAAGCTAGCAGAAGGCAAGAAATAACTAAGATCAGAGCAGAACTGAAGGAGATAGAGACACAAAAAACCCTTCAAAAAAATCAATGAATCCAGGAACTGGTTTTTTGAAAAGATCAACAAAATTGACAGACTGCTAGCAAGACTAATAAAGAAGAAAAGAGAGAAGAATCAAATAGATGCAATAAAAAATGATAAAGGGGATATCACCACCAATCCCACAGAAATACAAACTACTATCAGATAATACTATAAACACCTCTATGCAAATAAACTAGAAAATCTAGAAGAAATGGATAAATTCCTGGACACATACACCCTCCCAAGACTAAACCAGGAGGAAGTTGAATCTCTTAATAGACAAATAACAGACTCTGAAATTGAGGCAATAATTAATAGCCTACCAACCAAAAAAAGTCCAGGACCAGACGGATTCACGGCAGAATTCTACCAGAGGTACAAAGAGGAGCTGGTACCATTCCTTCTGGAACCATTCCAAACAACAGAAAAACAGGGAATCCTCCCTAACTCATTTTATGAGGCCAGCATCATCCTGATACCAAAGCCTGGCAGAGACACCACAAAAAAAGAGCATTTTAGACCAATATCCCTGATGAACATTGATGCAAAAATCCTCAATAAAATACTGGCAAACCGTATCCAGCAGCACATCAAAAAGCTTATCCACCATGATCAAGTGGGCTTCATCCCTGGGACGCAAGGCTGGTTCAACATATGCAAATCAATAAATGTAATCCAGCATATAAACAGAACTAAAGACAAAAACCACATGATTATCTCAATAGATGCAGAAAAGGCCTTCAACAAAATTCAACAGCCCTTCATGCCAAAAACTCTCAATAGACTAGGTATTGATGGGACGTATCTCAAAATAATAAGAGCTATCTATGACAAACCCACAGCCAATATCATACTGAATGGGCAGACTAGAAGCACTCCCTTTGAAAACTGGCACAAGACAGGGATGCCCTCTCTCACCACTCCTATTCAACATAGTGTTGGAAGCTCTGGCCAGAGCAATCAGGTGGGAGAAAGAAATAAAGGGTATTCAATTAGGAAAAAAGGAAATCAAATTGTCCCGTTTGCAGATGACATGATTTTATATTTAGAAAACCCCATCGTCTCAGCCCAAAATCTCCTTAAGCTGACAAGCAACTTCAGCAAAGTCTCAGGATACAAAATCAATGTGCAAAAATCACAGGCCTTCCTATACACCAATAACAGACAAACAGAGAGCCAAATCATGAGTGAACTCCCATTCACAATTGCTTCAAAGAGAATAAAATATCTAGGAATCCAACTTACAAGGGATGTGAAGGACCTCTTCAAGGAGAACTACAAACCACTGCTCAACGAAATAAAAGAGGACACAAACAAATGGAAGAACATTCCATGCTCATGGATAGGAAGAATCAATATCATGAAGATGGCCATACTGCCCAAGGTAATTTATACATTCAATGCCATCCCCATCAAGCTACCAATGACTTTCTTCACAGAATTGGAAAAAACTACTTTAAAGTTCATATGGAACCAAAAAAGAGCCCGCATTTCCAAGACAATCCTAAGCAAAAAGAACAAAGCTGGAGGCATCATGCTACCTGACTTCAAACTATACTACAAGGCTACAGTAACCAAACAGCATGGTACTGGTACTAAAACAGAGATATAGACCAGTGGAACAGAACAGAGCCCTCAGAAAGAATACCACACATCTACAACCATCTGATCTTTGACAAACCTGACAAAAACAAGAAATGGGGAAAGGATTCCCTATTTAATAAATGGTGCTGGGAAAACTGGCTAGCTATATGTAGAAAGCTGAAACTGGATCCCTTCCTTACACCTTATACAAAAATTAATTCAAGATGAATTAGAGATTTAAATGTTAGACCTAAAACCATAATAATCCTAGAAGAAAACCTAGGCAAT
Organism: Pan paniscus; assembly: GCF_029289425.2. Lineage (NCBI taxonomy): Eukaryota > Metazoa > Chordata > Mammalia > Primates > Hominidae > Pan > Pan paniscus. Next base: position 46,859,575 of record NC_073260.2, read on the forward strand.
ACCATTCAGGACATAGGCATGGGCAAGGACTTCATGACTAAAACACCAAAAGCAATGGCAACAAAAGCCAAAATTGACAAATGGGATCTATTAAACTAAAGTGCTTCTGCACAGCAAAAGAAACTACCATCAGAGTGAACAGGCAACCTACAAAATGGGAGAAAATTTTTACAATCTACCCATCTGACAAAGGGCTAATATCCAGAATCTACAATGAACTCCAACAAATTTACAAGAAAAAAACAAACAACCCCATCAAAAAGTGGGCAAAGGACATGAACAGACACTTCTCAAAAGAAGACATTTATGCAGCCAACAGACACATGAAAAAATGCTCATCATCACTGGCCATCAGAGAAATGCAAATCAAAACCACAGTGAGATACCATCTCACACCAGTTAGAATGGCGATCATTAAAAAGTCAGGAAACAGCAGGTGCTGGAGAGGATGTGGAGAAATAGGAACACTTTTACACTGTTGGTGGGACTGTAAACTAGTTCAACCATTGTGGAAGACAGTGTGGCGATTCCTCAGGATCTAGAACTAGAAATACCATTTGACCCAGCCATCCCATTACTGTGTATATACCCAAAGGATTATAAATCATGCTGCTATAAAGACACATACACTCGTATGTTTACTGCAGCACTATTCTCAATAGCAAAGACTTGGAACCAACCCAAATGTCCATCAATGATAGACTGGATTAAGAAAATGTGGCACATATACACCATGGAATACTATACAGCCATAAAAAATGACGAGTTCATGTCCTTTGCAGGGACATGGATGAAGCTGGAAACCATCATTCTGAGTAAACTATCGCAACAAGAGAAAACCAAACACCGCATGTTCTCACTCATAGGTGGGAATTAAACAATGAGAATACTTGGACACAGGGTGGGGAACATCACACACTGGGGCCTGTTGTGCGGTGGGGGAGGGGGGAGGGATAGCATTAGGAGATATACCTAATGTAAATGTTTAGTTAACGAGTACAGCACACCAACATGGCACATGTATACATATGTAACAAACCTGCATGTTGTGCACATGTACCCTAGTGCACATGTACCCTAGTGCACATATATCCTAGAACTTAAAGTATAATAAAAAAAAGAAGAAAAATACATTCTGCTAATCTTGTCTTTTAATTGGAGAGCTTAATCTAGTTACATTTAAAGTAATTACTGATAAGGGAAGGATTTACTTTTGTCATTTTGCAATTTATTTTATATATTCCTTATATCTATTTTGTCCATTTCCTGTATTACCTTTTCCTTTGTGTTTTTTTGGCTTTTTGTAGTGAGGTATTTAAGCTCCTTTCTTGTTTCCTTTTGTACAAGTTCTGTAGCTATTTGCTTTGTGGTTACCTTGGAAATTACATTTAAGATCCCAAAGTTATAACAGTCTAAATGGAATTTATACCACTTTAACTTCAATAACACACCTAATCTCTGTTACTTTAACAGCTCTGTCACAAAATTACATCTGTATACATAGTGAGTCCCAAAACACAAGCTACAAATTCTTTGAAATACATTAGTTTCTTAAATTATGTAGAAAGCAGTGTTTGAAGTTACAAACCAAAATTATAATATTAGCTTTTAGACTAATAATATTTTTAAAGTGTAATAAGTTCTAGTGTTCTATACTACTGTAGGATGATTATAGTTAATATATTTAGTTTCAAATGGCTAGAAGGATATTGAATGTTGCTAACACAAAGAAATGATAAATGTTTGAGATGATGGATACGCTAATTAATCTAATCACTAACCACTTTATATATATATATATCTCTTACGTAACTGTATACCCCATAAATGTATAATTGTCAATTTAAAAAATACAAAAGTATTAGTCTCTTATAATCATGTTGAAAACGAAAAGTGAAATCACAAACAGTTGTTACAATACAAGCTTTTATAATTGCTCATATATTTGCCTTATTGAGATCTTTATTTCTTCACGTTGTTTTGAGTTGCTGTCTATGGTCCTTTCATTTCACCCTGTAGGACTCCCTTAAATATTTCTTGCAGGACACATGTAGTGGTAACATACTCCCTCAGCTTTTGTTCATCTGAGAATGTCTTAATTTCTCCCTCACTTTTGAAAGAGTTTTTTGCTGGATACTGTATTCTGTTGTTTCCTTTTAGCACTTTGAAAATGTCAGCCCAGTGCCTTCTGCCTTCCAAAGTTTCTGAGAAATTTATGTGTGCTGCTTTCTCTCTTGCTGCTTTCAAGTTTCTCTGTTTTGCACGGGTGTATCTTTGAATTCTTCTTACTTGGAGTTTGTTGAACTCAGATGTTTATATTCACGTTGTTCAACAAATTTGGGAAGTTTTCAGCCATTAATTCTTCAGATATTCTTTGTGTTCCTTTTTCTTTCTCGTCTTCTTCTGAGACTCCCACAGTGCATAAGTTGATCCTCTTCATGGTGTCCCACAAGTCTCTTATGCTCTGTTCATTCTTCTGCAGTCTTTCTTCTTTCTGCTCCTAAGAATTGATCATTTCCATTGCCCTATCTCCAAATTTGCTGATTATTTCTTCTACCTGCTCAAATCTGCCTTCGAATCCCTTTAGTGAATTTTTCATTTCAGTTATTGTAGTTCTCAGCTCCAAAATTTCTTTTTGGTTTTAGATTTAATATCTCTTTGTTGCTATTTCCATTTTGTTCATACATCATTTTCTTGACTTTCTCCAGATCTTTCTTTAGTTCTTTGAGCATCTTTAGACAGTTTTTAAAACTCTTTAACTAGTAGATCTGCCATTAGGTCTTCTTCATGGACAGTTTCTGTTTATTTATTTTTTTCCTTTGAAAGGCTATACTTTTATGTTACTTTGTATGTCTTTTTGTGTTTTTGTTTTTTTTTTGAGACGGAGACTCACTCTGTCGCCCACGCTGGAGTGCAATGGCGCAATCTTCGGTCACTGCAACCTCTGACTCCTGGGTTCAAGCAATTCCCTGCCTCAGCCTCCCGAGTAGCTGGGATTACAGGCGCCCGACATCACGCCCGGCTAATTTTTGTATTTTTAGTAGAGACGGGGTTTCACCATGATGACCAGGCTGGTCTCAAACTCCTGACCTCATGATCCACCTGCCTCATCCTCCCAAAGTGCTGGGATTACAGGCATGAGCCACCACGCTTGGCCATTTCTTTGTATGTCTTACAATTTTATTGTTGAAAACTGGACATTTGAATCTAATGATATGGTAACGCTAAGAATCAGACTCTTTTCCTTCCCTATGGTTTGCTGTTTTTATTTTTATTATTTTTATTTTACTGATTGTTGAAGGTTGTCTCTGTGCCAAGTATCAGCCAGAGGTATAAACTTGAGGTTTTCTCAGGTGTATTCTGACCAATACCTTTCCCTGAGCATGTGTGGTCACTTTTTAATTGTCCCTGTATATGCAGTTGCTTTTGAATCCTCCTAGTCTTTAATGTGTGGCTCCCAAAAGGGGAAAGATAAAAAAATGAAAGTGGAGACAGGGTGCTAGCCGTTTACATCCTCTGGAAGTTACAACAGTAGTCACCTACCTCTTTGTCTGTATCTCTGTGATCAGAAATAGCAATCAGAGCACAAATCTCTGATATTTGAAGGATAGTGCTGGCCCCAAAAAATTGTCTGCAGTTTACTCCAGGAACTGGTGCACAGCTGCCTGCCCTGGGGCTGGGTAGCTACTACTTTGCTAAGAGCTGAAATTGACCAGAATTAACCACAATTTACTGACCTAGTCTTCCTGTAGAACAAGCTTGTCTAACCCATGGCCTGTGGGCTGCATGCAGCCCAGGATGACTTTGAATGAGGCCCAACACAAAATTCGTAAACGTTCTTAAAACATTATGAGATTTTTTTTTTTTTTTAGCTCATCAGCTATCATAGTGTTAGTGTATTTTATGTGTGGCCCAAGACAGTTCTTCTTCCAATGTGACTCAGGGAAGCCAAAACACTGGACACCCCTACTGTAGAAGCTGCAAGACTTGAATAGACTCCAGAGTTCCAAAATAGTTACATCAGATAGATTCTGCCAATGCAATTGTTGTTGAGGTAGGGAGATAGATTCCTGGTGCTGCCTACTCTGCCATCTCCCCAGAATCCTCTAATATATTGTGATTTAACCAATCTTCTATTGATAATCATTTGGGTTATTTGTAATTTTTTTAACTACTTTATACACTACAAATGAATACCCATGTAAGAGATTTTTGTACATTTCTACAAACATTTTTGTAGGGCAGATTTCTAGAAGTAGAATGGCTTAACATTTAGTAAAGGCTGATAAAATGACCTACATAAAGAGTCTATCAATTCACATTTCTATCAACAATGTGTGAAAGTGCTTACTTTGGAGAGTTTTAAAATTCTCTTATTTTGGTTCCTGTAATTTCTGTAAACCTTGCCAGATGGCCTGGTTATAAATCATGGTCTATGATCTCATTCAGTTTTGTGGCTTCAGTACCATTCACACATACTGAGGGATCTTATATCTCTAGCTCAGGTTTCTCTTTTGATCCACAGAATGGATTATATTATCTTTCTCCATAAACCTGTGTTTACCTCAGGAAATAGCTATCCTATCATGCATTTGCTCATGCCAAAAACCTGGGCTTCATATGTTTGGTTACTCTTCCTTCCTTTTCCCTACATCCAACTAAATCTTAAGTCCTGTTGATTTTACCTCCTAATGATATCTTGAATTCCCCCTACCTTGGTAAAGAAATATCTTTCTATTAGATTACTACAGTAACCTTTATTTTATTTTATTTTTTTGAGACACAGTCTTGTTCTGTTGCCCAGGCTAGAGTGCAGTGGTGTGATCTTGGCTCACTGCAGCCTCTGCCTCCCAGGCTCAAGTGATTCTTGTGCCTCAGCCTCCCGAGCAGCTGGGATTATAGGTGTGCGCCATCACACCTGGCTAAATTTTTGTAGTTTTTAGTAGAGACGGGGTATCTCCATGTTGGCCAGGCTGGTCTTGAACTCTTGGCTTCAAGTCATCTGCCCACCTCGGCCTCCCAAAGTGCTGGGATTACAGGAGTGAGCCACTGTGCCCAGGCCAATGCAGTAACCTTTAAATGATGCCCTCTAGACTTGATCCTTACATTCACTTCATACACCACATTACAATCAGTGATTTTTCCAAAATGCAGACCTGTTGCTATGTAACTGGCTAAGTAAATAAATACACAAAGAAATAATTCCCCCCTCACCATGCAGACCTGGTTATGTTCCTCCCCTGTAGCCTTTGGGTCCCAGACCTTCACTGTCATTTCCAAAGCCTGTTGTGATCTGGCCACTTCTTTCCTGCACTCAACCCTCCAGCCTCACAATCATGTTCACACCACCCCACTTTGGGAGGGGGAGGAGGAGGAGGAGGAGGAGGAGGAAGAGGGGTAGGGAGGGGGGAGGAAGAGGGGGACGGAGGATGAGGAACCAGCCAAAGAGATTAAGAAGGGAGACACAAGAGAGAGGGAGTTTCTCTCACTCTCACCAATTCTTTTGGTAAAAAACAAAATAATTGAGTGTTTGAAGAAAGATCATCTGTGTTAAATGCTGCTAAACCATTTGCTAATTCTTTAAAAACTCTAGATGTGTACTCTCCTATAGATTTCCAAAATAACTTCACATTTCTGCAATCACAGAAATGATCACACTGTTTTACACAGAGACAGTAATTTGATCCCTTCGTATAGACTATTGACTCTAATAGACTGTAAGAGCTATGCTTTATTATTACACTCAAGATGCACTCAATAAAAATGATACACTGATACACATACGTGTAAATCCTCAAAGAATTTATGTACTGTTTGGGGAAAACAGATGGTAACTGCCATTCATAACGTAAAGCAGAGGGAAATGAGTCCTGGTGTAGCAGGGTAAGTGGGGTGCTATGGGAGCACTGTGAAGCTGGAGAATGCTTCTTGGAAGGCATGATATTTAAGTCAGGGATTGAGGAAAAGAGCAGGCTACCAAAAAGCGGAGACTTGAGGCTTTAAAAGAATAATCCTTGTACACGTAAAAGAAAAGTCAGTCATTTCCACAATACAATTCTTATAAAAATGCCATGAATCCTTGGGTACAGTTTGAAAGCCCCATTCACATATCTATCAGAATTAAAACTAAAATTCTCTTTAAAAATAAAAACAGCACAATAAAAACAGCTAATATTAATTTTTCATCCCCCTGGACACTAAAAGATTCTAATGGAAATGAAAATGATGATATCATCTTCCAGTAATGGGGAAAAAATGAGGCTGTGGACAAACACTATGTTTTGATTTATTAAACCTCAAGTGAACTTCTCCTTATCCCCCCCATAAGTGATGGGTTACATCAGTTGCCAAAGTCGTCTTTTTCATTAAATACTTTTGTAAATATTGTGGTCACTCTGGTTTACAGCCATCTCCTTCAGACAGTATATCAGTGGAAAAGAATCCCCATTCCCAGCAAATGGTAAAACTACCATATGTGTAATTTTCTCACAAACCTCACGCTAAGCATTGGTTTCAGGGTTTGCAGAAGGAAAATTGTAGGGAAAAGAACTGTTCTGGAGGCTGTGGCTGTGGCTGCCTGCTTCCCAAACCCAGGACACCACACCCTACAATATGAAAGAGAAACAACCTATGAAATCTCTAATGGTCTCACTTTGAAGATAAGAAAACTGGGGCAGGGCGCGGTGGCTCATACCTGTAATCCCAGCACTTTGGGAGGCCGAGGCAGGTGGATCACCTGAGATCAGGAGTTCAAGACCAGCCTGGCCAATATGGTGAAACCCTGTCTCTACTAAAAATACAAAAAATTAGCTGGGCGTGGTGGTGGGCGCCTATAATCTCAGCTACTCAGGCGGCTGAGGCAGGAGAATCGCTTGAACCTAGGAGGTAGAGGTTGCAGTGAGCCGAGATCACGCCATTGCACTCCAGCCTGGAAAACAAGAGCAAAACTCCATCTCAAAAAAAGAAAAAAGAAAAAAAAGAAAACTGAGTTCCAGAAGGGAAATGTGACTTATGCAATCCTCACTGTGAGGCAAGTGGCCTAGCTGAGATTTGAACTCCAGTTCTCACTCCTTCACAGTGATCTGTTACCAAATTCAGGCAATGAAGCCATCTAGTTTTTGTCTTAAAGGCTTCTGAATACATGTCTTTCAGTGTCTGTTGTGGAGGAATGAAGTGCTGACCAGTGACTTTTCACTTAGCCTGAAAAGTCATTTAGCTTCTGTGACACTTCAGTTTTCCTCCTCTGTAAACTGGAGGATAATAGCACACATCATTGGGTTGAAGAATTTCTTGAGATTACACGTGTACAGTGCCTAGCAAAGAACCAGGCATCTGGCAGCCAGTAGGTGCTCATTCATATTGGCTTCTTTGTTTCTCTCCCATCTGGCTCTCCCTATCATCTGTCAGGTATACTGTATGCAGGAACAGGTAAGAATTTGATTCTGCCAGTAAGCATACCAAAAATGTCTAATCTTAGGTTACTTTGAAACTCTACAAAACTACTCCAATGCTGAATAACATAAGCTTTGAATGTACACCCTTATGGTAAAAAATGACTCAATGTAGTTTTTATGAAGACAAATTAAACTATAAATGCCAAATGTGGTTTTCTTTGTACAAAGTTTCTCCTGTAATTTAAACTCTTCCTGAACTCTTGCCAGAATATTACAAGTGTTAAAACAGGTTGGTTTAGACATGCCAGAACAATTTCCTGCTGTAGGGACATAATATAAACTCACTATATCCATCCAAGCCCAAACTTATAAAAAGCTAAATGTTAAAACCGAGACCTAAAACCAATTGTTAGGTAAATCTTGCATTTCTGCAGTTCCATGAATTATCTACAATAAGGGATATTAAAGGAATAACAAGTTTGGGGGATTGCGGGAGGAACAGGGATGGTAGTATGTCTTGTTCTTATAGATGTGCTGAGGCAGTGCTTGGGAGAAATCAAAGCCAAGGTGACCAAATGGAAGCTGGCAATTTAAGCTGTGTATGAAGCTCAGGAAAGAGCTCAGAACTTAAAACAGGTATGTAACTCATTAGCATATATTAAAGCAATGTGATTAATGGAGGTGCTAATTTATGCTTACTTAATGAATGAAGCAGATCATGAGGGAGAGCAAGAATGGTAAGAGAAGAGGGCCAGGAGGAAACCAGGTGAGTATCAACTTTAAGACATGGACAAAGGTCATGGTGGAGGGGAACCAGTAAGAGGTACTGAGAAAAAAAGTCAGAAAAGTAGAAGAGCAGATTGACTTCCAAGAATTGGGTAACCAATTTAAAAAAAAAAAAAAAAAGACAAGAAAAAGGAAGGCTGTATAGATAGGTTTGGAGCCACTGCGACTTTTGAGACTGCAGTTTTCTGAGAGCCATAAATGCGGAAGCAGAACGGTGGTAGAATAAGAATAAGGAATAAATGGAAGGTGAATACATGGAGGCATGTCCTGTAGATTACTTTTTAAAGAAATGGAGTAGAGAATGGGATGAAGGAATAAAAGCAGTTTGAGGACAGCCAAACAGGATGTAGGAAGATTATTTTTGGCTGATGGATGCTTAAGTAGGCTAAGAACAGATTAAGATTATATAAACTGCCATGCTCCTGATTCAAGGGTGCTGTCAGACAGGCTCCACTGTGACCCAACCTGGACATAGTCGCTGTCCACCACTGAACACTTGGGCTCTAATGTAATGCTAGATAGTTTAGTCTAATTAAGACTTTGCAATCAGCTTTGGGTCATGTCCAAAAGGATGGAAACTGGGGAGGTACGGGTTCATACCCAAGACTAGATGGCAAACTTCATAATGCAACACCAAGGGATTCGTGACTAAGTTTCTCATCCTTTAATGCTGATATATGATCTTTTGCTGTAATGGACAAGTTCATGATGATGCTTTCTTCAGTCATGATATGAGAACCTACTAGCCACTCACATGTTTATCTAGTTTGTTTTTTGTTTCTTCCAAACTAGACTATGACGGATTATGTTTTTCTGTTTTCTTGCATTTTGTTTCATTTCTTTTAGAGACAGGGTCTGGCTGTGTCACCCAGACTGGAGTGCAATGGTACAATCATAGCCCGCTGCAGCCTTGAACTCCTGGGCTCAAGTGATTGATCCTCCCACCTCAGCCTCCCAAGTAGCAGGGACTATAGGTATGTGCCACCTTGCCCAGCTAATTTCTAAATGTTTTGCAGAGATGGGGTCTTGCTTTGTTGCTCAAGCGATCCTTGTGCTTTGGCCTTCCAAAGTGCTGGGATTACAGGCATAAGCCATTGCACCAGGCCCAGACTGGTTTCCTTGATTTGTGTTACATCTAAGGTAGAGCTTCCCTTATTTCATCAGCAAAATAAATTTAAAAACATAGGACAGCAGGCACGGTGGCTCATGCCTGTAATCCCAAAACTTTGGGAGGCTAAGGCAGGAGGATCGCTTGAGCCCGGGAGTTCGAGACCAGCCCTGGCAACATAGTGAGACCCCATCTCTATGAAAAAAAATTTAAAAAAAAAATTAAGAGATGGAGGGGATCATGGCAGACAGGAGGCAGGACTAGATTATAGCTCCAGAGAGACCATCATCTGGAGGCCTGCATTGTGAATTCTAGCTCCAGATCGACTGCAAGAATAAATTGGCAATCCCAAGAGGACCCACAGACCCTCTGAGGGAAATGGACTGCTCCTGCAGGACCTGGGAGGCACCCCAACTACTGTGAGTGCCCCAGTTGCGGAAGTGGGAAAGGGAGACCCGTCTCTCCTAAACACACACCCCCACTGGAGAAGCTGAAGGTCTGTTTGCGGGAGAAGTTTCCGACTTTACCCGGAGCTGAGTCAAGTTAGAGAGCCCAGTGAAATATAGGGGTAGAGGAAGCAGCAGAAAAGCCCTGGGAGCTCGTTGGGTCCCCAAGCAGCCCATTCCTGCCTGACACCACAGGGATCCATCGGGAGGGCGGCTAGAGGAGCAGGGGTAAAACTCCACAGGGAGAATGAATTCTCTAGCCGAACTTTGTAACAATTTGAACGGGACAAGAAGCCTCCTGGCCAGAACTGGGGGAGGGCGCGAATCCAGTGTGCACACTTCAGAGGCGGGGGAAGAGCCCTTTTCTTTGGCAGCTGGGAGGTGGACAGCCTCGGGTAAGTTTTCAAGCCCCTCTTGCCCTCTGCTTGGAAACAGACTTGGGGCTGTTGGGTGGCGGGGGAACTGCCCTTCAGTTTGCGTGGGAACTGGGTGAGGCCTGTGACTGCCGGCTTTCCCCCACTTCCCTGACAACCTGCATGACTCAGCAGAGGCAGCCATAATCCTCCTAGGTATACAACTCCAGTGACCTGGGAATCTCACCCCATCCCCCACAGCAGCCGCAGCAAGACCCACCCAAGGAGAGCTCAAACACACCTAGCCCTGTCCCCACCTGATGGTCCTTTCCTATCCACCCTGGTAGCTGAAGACAAAGGGCCTATAATCTTGGGAATTCTAGGACCCTGCCTACCGCTGGTCCCTTTCCACTCTACTACAGCTGATGCCTTCCAGGAAGCACCACCTCTTGACAGGAGGCCAACCAGCACAAAAATAGATAATTAAATCACCAAAGCTAAGGACCCTCATGGAGTCCATTGCACCCTCTGCCACCTCCACCAAAATAGGCACTGGTATCCATGGCTGAGAGACCCATAGATGGTTCACATCACAAGACTCTGTACAGACAACCCCAGTACCAGCCCAGAGCCGGGCAGACTCACTGGGTGGCTAGGCCCAGAAGAAAGACAATAATCACTGTAGTTTGGCTCACAGGAAGCCACATCCATAGGAAAAGGAGGAGAGTACTACATCAAGGGAACACCCCATGGGACAAAAGAATCTGAATAACAGCCTTCAGCCCTAGACCTTCCCTCTGATAGAACCTACCTAAATGAGAAGGAACCAGAAAACCAACCCTGGTAATATGACAAAACAAGGCTCTTCAGCATCCCCCAAAAATCACATTAGTTCACCAGCAATGGATCCAAACTAAGAAGAAATCTGTGATTTATCTGAAAAAGAATTCAGGAGCTTAGTTATTAAGCTAATCAGGGAGGGACCAGAGAAAGGCAAAGCCCAAAGCAAGGAAATCCAAAAAAATGATACAAGAAGTGAAGGGAGAAATATTCAATGAAATAGATAGCTTAAAGAAAAAAACAATAAAAAACTCAGGAAACTTTGGACACACTTTTAGAAATGCGAAATGCAGGCCAGGCGCGGTGGCTCACGCCTGTAATCCCAGCACTTTGGGAGGCCTAGGTGGGTGGATCACGAGGTCAGGAGATCGAGACCATCCTGGCCAACATGTTGAAATCCCGTCTCTACTAAAAAAATACAAAAATTAGTCGGGCGTGGTGGTGCATGCTTGTAGTCCCAGCTACTCGGGAGGCTGAGGCAGGAGAATCACTTGAACCTGGGAGGCGGAGGTTGCAGTGAGACGAGATCGTGCCACTGCACTGCAGACTGGCGACAGAGGAAGACTCTGTCTCAAAACACAAACAAACAAAGAAATGTGAAATGCTCTGGAAAGTCTCAGCAATAGAACTGAACAAGCAGAAGAAAGAAATTCAGAGCTCAAAGACAAGGTCTTTGAATTAACCCAGTCCAACAAAGACAGAGAAAAAAGAATAAGAAAATAAGAACAAAGCCTCCAAGAAGTCTGGGATTATGTTAAACGACCAAACCTAAGAATAATTGGTGTTCCTGAGGAAGAAGAGAATTCTAAAAGCTTGAAAAACATATTTGGGGGAATAATTGAGGAAAACTTCCCCAGCCTAGCTAGAGAGCCAGACATCCAAATACAAGAAGCACAAAGAACACCTGGGAAATTCATCGCAAAATGATCTTTGCCTAGGCACACTGTCATCAGGTTATCCAAAGTTAAGATGAAGGAAAGAATCCTAAGAGCTGTGAGACAGAAGCACCAGGTAACCTACAAAGGAAAACCTATCAGATTAACAGCAGATTTCTCAGCAGAAACCCTATAAGCTAGAAGGGATTGGGACCCTACTCCTCAAACAAAACAATTATCAGCCAATAATTTTGTATTCAGCGAAACTCAGCATCATATGTGAAGGAAAGATATAGTCGTTTTCAGACAAACAAATGCTGAGAGAATTTGCCACTACTAAGCCACCACTACAAGAACTGCTAAAAGAAACTCTAAATCTTGAAACAAATCCTGGAAATACATGACAATAGAACCTCTTTAAAGCATAAATCACACAGGACCTATAAAACAAAAATACAAGCTAAAAAGCAAAAGCAAAAAACAAAAAACCCCACAAAGTACACAGGCAACAAAGAGCAGGATGGATGCAACTGTAAATGGCCTAAGTGCTCCACTTAAAAGATACACAACAGCAGAGTAGATAAGGACTCACTAACCAACTATCCGCTGCCTTCAGGAGACTCACTTAACACATAAGGACTCACATACACTTAAAGTAAAGGGGTAGAAAAAGGCATTTCATGCAAATAGACACCAAAAGTGAGCAGGGGTGGCTATTCTTATATCAGACAAAACAAACTTTAAAGCAATAGCGGTTAAAAGAGACAAGGAGGGACATTATATAATGGTAAAAGGCCTTGTCCAACAGGAAAATATCACAATTCTAAATATATATGCACCTAACACTGGTGCTCCCAAATTTATAAAACAATTATTAATAGACCTAAGAAATGAGACAGACAGCAACACAATAATAGTGGGGAATTTCCATACTTGTTCCAATACCTTGGAACAAATGGATTAACAGATATATATACAGAACATTTCACCCAACAACTGCAGAATACACATTCTATTCAAGAGCACATGGAACTTTCTCCAAGATAGACCATATGATAGGCCATAAAATGAGTCTCAATAAATTTTAAAAAATTGAAATTATATCCAGCACTCTCTCAGACCACAGTGGAATAAAACTGGAAATCCATTCCAAAAGGAAACTTCAAAACCATGTAAATACATGGAAATTAAATAACCTGCTCCTGAATGAGCATTAGGTCAAAAATGAAATCAAGATGGAAATTAAAAAATTATTTGAACCGGATGACAATAATGACACAACCTATCAAACCTCTGGGATATAGCAAAGTGGTGCTAAGAGGAAAGTTCATAGCCCTAAACGCCCACATCAAAAAGTCTGAAAGAGCACAGACAATCTAAGGTCACACCTCAAGGAACTAGAGAAACAAGAACAAACGAAACACAGACCCAGCAGAAGAAAGGAAATAACCAAGATTAGAGGAGAATTAAATGAAATTGAAACAACAACAAAAAAATACAAATGATAAATGAAACAAAAATCTGCTTCTTTGAAAAGATAAATAAAATTGATAGACCATTAGCAAGACTAACAACGAAAAGAAGAGAGAAAATCCAAATAACTTCACTAAGAAACAAAACAGGAGATATTACAACTGACACCACTGAAATACAAAAGATCATTCAAGGCTACTATGAACACCTATACACACATACAATAGAAAACCTAGAAGAGATGAATAAGTTCCTGGAAAAATACAATCTTCCTAGCTAAAATCAGGAAGAATTAGATAACCTGAACAGACCAATAACAAACAGCAAGACTGAAATAGTAATTAAAAAATTACTGGCCAGGCGCAGTGGTTCATACCTGTAATCCCAGCACTTTGGGAGGCTGAGACGGGTGGATCACCTGAGTTCAGGAGTTCGAGAACAGCCTGGCTAACATGGTGAAATCCCGTTTCTACTAAAAATACAAAAAAATCAGCCAGACATGGTGGTATGCATCTGTAATCCCAGCTACTCGGGAGGTTGAGGCAGGAGAATCGCTTGAACCTGGGAGGCAGAGGTGTGGTGAGCTGAGATCACGCCATTGTACTCCAGCTTGGACAACAAGAGCGAAACTCCATCTAAAAAAAAAAAAAAAAAAAAAAAAAAAATTTTCCAAAAAAAAGTCCAAGACCACATGGATTCACAGCAGAATTCTACCAGACATTCAAAGAATTGATACCAATCGTTTTGACACTATTCTGTAAGATAGAGAAAGAAGGAACCCTCCCTAACTCATTCTATGAAGCCAGCATCACCTTAATACCAAAACCAGGAAAGGACACAACAACAACAACAACAACAACAACAACAAACAATACAGACCGATATCCTTGATGGACATAGATACTAAAATCCATAACAAAATACTAGCTAACTGAAGGCCAGGCGCAGTGGCTCATGCCTGTAATCTCAGCACTTTGGGAGGCCGAGGCGGATGGATCACGAGGTCAGGAGTTCGAGACCAGCCTGGCCAACATGGTGAAACCCCATTTCTACTAAAAAACCAAAAATAAGCCGGGTGCAGTGGCAGGCGCCTGTAGTCTCCAGCTATTTGGGAGGCTGAGGCAGGAAAATTGCTTGAAGCCGGGAGGCGGAGGTTGCAGTAAACCGAGATTGTGCCACTGCACTCCAGCCTGGGTGACAGATCAAGACTCCATCTCGGAAAAAACAAAACAAAACAAAAAAGCACAAAGTACTAGCTAATAGAATCCAACAACATATCAAAAAGATAATCCACCATGATCAAGTGGGTTTCATACCAGGGATGCAGAGATGGTTTAACATATGCAGGTCAATAAACGTGATACACCACATAAGCAGAATTAAAGGCAAAAGCAGGGCGCAGTGGCTCACGCCTGTAATCCCGGCACTTTGGTAGGGTGATGCGGGTGGATCACCTGAGGTCAGGAGTTCAAGACCAGCCTGACCAAAATGGTGAAACCCCATCTCTACTAAATACAAAAAATTAGCTGGGAGTGGTGGCACATGCCTGTAATCCCAGCTACTTGGGAAGCTGAGGCAGGAGAATCACTTGAACCTGGGAGGCAGAGGTTGCAGTGAGCCAAGATTGTGCCATTGCACTCCAGCCTGGGCAACAAGAGCGAAACTCCGTCTCAAAAAAAAAAAAAAAAGAATTAAAAACAAAAATCACATGATAATCTTAATAGATGCAGAATAAACATTCAACAAAATCCAGCATCGCTTTATGATTAAAACTCTCAACAAAATCAGCACACAAGGAACATACCTTAATGTAATAAAAGCCATCTACGACAAACCCACAGCCAACATAATACTGAATGGGGAAAAGTTGAAAGCATTCTGAGAACTGGAATGAGACAAGGATGCCCACTCTCACTACTCCTCTTCAACACAGTACTGGAAGTCCTAGCCAGAGCAATCAGGCAAGAGAAATAAAGGGCATCCAAATCAGTAAAGAGAAAGTCAAACTGTCACTGTTTGCTGACAATATGATCGTTTACCTTGAAAACCCTAAGGACTCCTCCAGAAAGCTCCTAGAACTGATCAAAGAATTTAGCAAAGTTTCCAGAAACAAGATTAATGTATACAAATCAGTAGCTCTTCTATACACTAACAGGGACCAGGTGGAGAATTAAATCAAGAACTCAATCCCTTTTACAATAACTGCAAAAATAAATAAATAAATAAAATATTTAGGAATACACCTAACCAAGGAGTCGAAAGACCTCTACAAGGAAAACTACAAAACACTGCTGAAATAAATCATAGATGACACAAAGAAATGGAAACACATCCCATGCTCATGGATGGGTAGAATCAATATTGTGGAAATGACCATACTGCCAAAAGCAATCTACAAATTCAACGCAATCCCCACCAAAATACCACCATCCTTTTTCACAGAATTAGAAAAAACAATTCTAAAATTCATATGGAACCAAAAAAGAGCCCGCATAGCCAAAGCAAGACTAAGCAAAAAGAACAAATCTGGAGACATCACACAACCTAATTTCAAACTATAAGGCCACAGTCACCAAAACAGCATAATACTGGTATAAAAATAGGCATATAGACCAATGGAACAGAATAGACAACCCAGAAATAAACCCAAATACTTACAGCCAACTGATCTTCGACAAAGCAAACAAAAACATAAAGTGGGGAAAGGACAGCCTTTTCAACAAATGGTGCTGAGATAATTGGCTAGCCACGTGTAGGAGAATAAAACTGGATCATTATCTCTCATTTTATACAAAAATCAACTCAAGATGGATTAAAGACTTAAACCTAAGACGTGAAACTATAAAAATTCTAGAACATTGGGAAAACCCTTCTAGACATTGGCTTAAAAAAATAATAATAATAAAAAGAAAAAGAAAAAAAAGAGGAAAAAATAAAATAAATAAATAGACATTGGCCTAGGCAAGGATTTTATGACCAAGAACCCAAAAGCAAACACAATAAAAACAAAGATCAATAGCTGGGACCTAATTAAAGAGCTTTTGCACGGCAAAAGGAACAGTCAGCAGAGTAAACAGACAACCCACAGAGTGGGAGAAAATCCTCACAATCTATACATCTGACAAAGCACTAATAACCAGAATCTACAACGAACTCAAACAAATCAGTAAGAAAAAAACAATCCTATCAAAAAGTGGGCTAATGACACGAATAGACAATTCTCAAAAGAAGATACACAAATGGCCAACAAACATATGAAAAAACGCTCAACATCACTAATAATCAGAGAAATGCAAATCAAAACCACAATGTGATACCACCTTACTCCTACAAGAATGGCCATAATAAAAAAATCAAAAAACAGTAGATGTTGGCATGGATGCGGTGAACAGGGAACACTTCTACACTGCTGGCGGGAATGAAAACTAGTACAGCCACTATGGGAAACAGTGTAGAGATTCCTTAAAGAACTAAAAGTAGAACCACCAGTTGATCCAACAGTCCCACTACTGGGTATCTACCCAGAGGAAAATAAATCATTATTCGAAAAAGATACTTAGACATGCATGTTTATAGCAGCACAATTCACAGTTGCAAAATCATGGAACCAACCCAAATGCCCATCAATCAACAAGTGGATAAAGAAACTGGGGTGTGTGTGTGTGTGTGTATATATGATAGGTCTATCATATCACATATATATGATAGATCTATCATATCACATATATGATAGACCTATATCACATATGATAGATCATATCATATATATACACACATATATATCACATATATACACACATATATATCACACATATATATATCATATATATATATACACACACACACACACCATATATATAACAAATGCTGTTAACTCATTCCTTTTTATGGCTCCATATTATTCCATTATATATATATACACACACCATGGATGACCTGGATGAGATTGGAGACTATTATTCTAAGTGAAGTTACTCAGGAATGGAAAACCAAACATTGAATGTTCTCACTGAGATGTGGGAGCTAAGCTATGAGGACGCAAGGGCATAAGAATGATACAATGGACTTTGGGGACTTGAAGGGAAGAGTGGGAGTGGGGTGAGGGATAAAAGACAACAAATAGGGTGCAGTGTATACTGCTTGGGTGATGGGTACACCAAAATCTCACAAGTCACCACTAAAGAACTCACTCATGTAACCAAATACCATCTGTACCCCAATAACTTATGGAAAAATAAAACAATAAAATAAAATAAAATAAATTAGCCAGGTGTGGTGGTATGTGCCCGTAGTCCCAGACATTTGACAGGCTAAGGTGGGAGGATTGTTTGAGCCTGGGAGGTTGAGGCTACAGTAAGCCATGGTTGTGCCACTACAGTCCAGCTTGGGTGACAGAGCGAGACCCTATCTCAAAAAACAAAAAGCATCAGACGTCATTTTGGGGAAGTATGCTATATCACAAAAAGACTTCTATACCTAACTCCTTACTATATAACAGTACTATATATTTCTCACCCAAATTTTCTTGCCTGAAACTATGGCTTCCACTCATGATAATTCCTGGCTTCCAATCCCAGCGTCACACTTAAACCTGGACAAGAGGGGTTTGTGACACGGGCTCCGCTTGGCCACTAAGCAAGATGTCTATGTGCTCTCCCACAGCCACCTCCCCAGGAAATGCTCTGAGTATCTGGTAGCCTGGAATTCTCTGCCCAAATAACTTTGTTTCCAGGGCTTATGCATTCCTCTTCCCTGGCTCTATCACCCTGAAGACAGACCACACTGCTAGTGCAAGCAACCCCAGGGCCAGAGGGTAGCTGCTCATATGGAGCTGGGGAAAGAGCCCTGAGGCATAAGTAGGTCATGGCATAGGGTAGAAAAGTGTGGCGGGCTGTGTACTGGCTCCTTCCTGAGCCACCATGTTTTGGTGTCAGTGAATCCTGAGGAGTTCAGGATTCTAAATTGGAACCTGGCTTTCCAGGTTGTTATGAAGGACACATTTCAAGATAAGAGAATCAAACATAATTTATTTAACTGCTTGCTGGCTTAAGGTGTAACTTTTACACATTTAGAATATCATATGTGAACCTTCATTTGTACTCTTGCCTCAACCCTTACATCCCTTTACATGCATAACTATCTAGAAATACTTCCAGCCTCCTGGACTGAATATTACTACAGCAGGACAGGAAATCAAACAAAGTCTAAACAAAAAAAAACAGGTCTAAGAAAACTTGTTATATCAATTGTCATATCTTACAGTTTATTTTAATTCTCAAAAACAAAAGAAACTGAACTATTTCATTAGATTATTCCCTCTTACGAAGACTTCAGCACCCAGCATCCTCCAATGACACCATTTTTTTTTTTGAGACAGAGTCTCACTCTGTCACCCAGGCTGGAGTGCAATGGCACGATCTCGGCTCACTGCAACCTCTACCTCCTGGGTTCAAGTGACTCTCCTGCCTTAGCCTCCCAAGTAGCTAGGACTACAGGCACGCACCACCACACCCAGCTAATTTTGTGTATTTTAGTAGAGACGGGGTTTCGCCATGTTGGCCAGGATGGTCTCGATCTCCTGACCTCGTGATCCTCCTGCCTCAGCCTCCCAAACTGCTAGGATTATAGGCGTGAGCCACCGCGCCCGGCCCAATGACACCATTTGTTCAAATGAGTTTGTTTCCACTTCTAGACTGAATGCAGGGGAATCCATCAATGTGTCCTGTCTCTGTTATCATGCTGAGTACAGAGATTCAGTGTCTGTTTTAGTTACCTGCGACTCCAAGGGAAGGCTCCAGACTCTAGTGGCTTGGTGGAACTATGGATGGAAGAACCAGACCCAGAACCCAGCCTCTAACTGTACTGTACTTTGTCCACATTGGCCATTATTACTAAGCCTGGCTCCTGAACAAACTTTGCTCAGGGAGTAAGAGAACTGCTCAGAGACAGAACGTACATCTATGTTCTCCACTGCCTAACAACACTATCTTAGGGAGGCAGATCAAAGAAGCACAGATGCTATTGATAAAATGATATCTAATCCGGTGTCTGGGAAATTCCTTTGGCAAAATTCTCAATAGAATGTCATCTAGTTTTTTTTTTTTTTTTTTTTTTGAGACGGAGTCATGCTCTCCCACTCAGGCTGGAGTGCAGTGGCGCGATCTTGGCTCACTGTAACCTTTGCCTCCCAGGTTCAAGTGATTGTCCTGCCTCAGCCTCCCGAGTGGCTGGGACTACAGGCATGTGCCACAACGCCCAGCTAATTTTTGTATTTTTAGTACAGACGGTGTTTCACCACATTGGCCAGGCTGGTCTCGAACTCCTAACCTCAAGTGATCCACCCGTCTCGGCCTCCCAAAGTGCTGGAATTACAGGCTTGAGCCACTGGGCCAGCTTCATCTAGTTTTTACTCAAATCATTCTTGTCCTGTGCCCCTGGAACCTCATCAAGTAGCTCAGCTGGACAGTTTTGGTTATGAGAAAGTGTGTTCTTTTTCTAATTAAGTCCAAATCTGCCTGCTTGTAGTTTCTGTCCATTGATTCTAGTTCTGGTCTCTGGAGCACAACAGAACAAGTCCATAGCCCATTTTCCTATGAGTGGGTCTGTTTGGTCTCTTCTGTCTCCCTCCGCAGTTCCTTGAAACCATCCACGTGAGAAAATCAAGTAGCTACATGTGATGAGTATTTTGCTCTCTTTCTGTGCCACTGTCCATTGTTTATCCTTCTATCACTACCAAACTGCCTTAATTACTGTAGCTTGTTTATAATCAGTGTTGATATTTGGGATAGAAAGTCTTATAGCCTTGTTCTTCTTCAGGAATGTCTTGGCTTTTCTTTGGCCTTTACATTTCCCTATAGAGTTTAGAATTTGTCAAGTTCTAGATAACACACACACACACACACACACACACACACAAAAGTGAACTGCTAGGATTTTGATTTGAATTTCATCAACTCTAAGATCAGTGTAAGAACAAATGTTATCTTTGCAACACTGAATGTTCCACTCCCTGAGTATGGTATCTCCCAATTCCCATAAGCTTTAACTTCTCTCAAAATTTTATAATTTTCTCTGAGGATATCTTGCTTATTTTTTGTTACTTCTATTCTTAACTACTTGATATATTTTAAATATACTTGATATTTACATATCTTTTTCTTAACTTCATTATCTCACTGTATAAAGACAATTATTTTTTAATTTCTAGGCAGTATAACTTTTTATTAAAATATATTTCCAATCTGATAGTTGATGTACTACATTTGTGTTGTAGAAAAGTTTTGCCCAACATCAGTGATCATATGCAGTAATAAAATCTTTAATATCCTGGCAAGTATGGGGTGGACAACCCCCTAATTGGGACTCTCACATTTCAGGTATCCTTTTGTTCCCTTTGCTGAGCTGAAATAATGGTTTTGTCTTAATCCTAATGAATTTGACGGCATCAATTTTCACATTAATTTACTGTCTGATCTTCTTTGAAGCAGAGCTCCATTGAGCAGAGAAAGTACCAGCAAGAGAGCTTTCATGATGCCACAGCAGTGAAAGACCCCACAAAGCAGAACCATCAGCATGGTGGATTACACAGGAGCAAGGGAGGATCATGAGCCTTCCTAGTGACACACATGCAGCAGCAATCTGGACCTCAGGGATGCCAAACCACTATTTATTTTTATATATTAATTGTGTGTCTGGAAAACTCTAAAGATAATTTTAGTAATTTATCTGAAAATTCTTTCGGATTTTTTACATACATATCCACATAATCTGGGAATAGTAACAGTTTTTCCTTCCTTTACTTCTTTTTTCCCATAAGAAAATGGAGGAAAAACTGTTTCTCTTCTTTTTCTTGCTTTACCACACTGGCCAGGGCCTTCAGTGGGCATCACTGTTTTGTTCCCAGAAAGGGAAAACTGTCAGTATTTCACCATTTAAAAAAATAACAGCTATCTCGAGATATAATTTACGTACCATAAAACGCATACTTTACAATATACAATTCCATGGTTTTTAGTATATTCCTAGTTAGGGCCATCACTACTATTTTTAGAACATTTTAGTCACTCCATAAAGAAACCCTGTACCCATTAACAGTCATTCCCTATCTTCTTACCCCCTTCATTTCAGGCAACCACTAATGTACTTTCTCAATGGATTTGTCTATTTTGGACATTTCATACGAATGAAATCATTCAATATGTGGTCTTTTGTGACTGGCTTCTTTTACTGCACGTAATGTTTTTGAGGTTCATCCATGTGGTGACACTTTCAGCATGTGTCAGTATGACATTCCTTTTTATTACCAAATAATATTCCCTTGTATGGCTATGCAGCATTTTGTACATTCATTCAACAGTTGACAAACATTTAGGCTGTTTCTAAATTTTAGCTGTTATGAATAGTGTAGCAATGAACAATTGTCCTCAAGTTTTCACGTGGACATATGTGTTTTCAGTTCTCTTGGGGATACAGCTAGTAGTTGAAGCATGTTGTTTTCTTGTAGATAATCTGTCAGACTAAAGATGTTCCCTTATATTCCTACTATGGTAAACATTTGCTTTCTTTATTCTTTTTAAAACACTAATAGCTGTTGAATTTTATCAAAAAATTTTTTTGCGTCTATTAAGATGATCACAAAGTGTTTGGACTGTTACACTTACGCCGCTAGTTCTTGAATAAACCCAGTATAATCATAATATATTATTTATATATTGTTGGATTTGGTCTGCTAATATATACGTATTTTAAAATCTATGTTCATTAGTGAGACTGACCTGCAAAATTTTCCTTCTGACATCCCTGTCAGTTTGTAATATAGTTATGCTGGTCTTAAAAAACTGGTAGAACTCGTGAAGAATATAGAGACCTGTGGTATCTCTTGTGGGAAGGTTTGAAATTATGAACTCAATATCCTCAATAGTTATAGACAATTTAGATTTTCTGATTCTTCTTGTGACAATTTTGTTTTTTTTAAGAAATTATTCATGTAATCTAAATATATCAATTTACTAGCATAAAATTGTTCATAGTATTGTGTGCGGAACTGCTGGGTTCTTGGTCTCACTGACTTCAAGAATGAAGCCGCGGACCCTCACGGTGAGTGTTACAGTTCTTAAAGGCGGCGTGTCCAGAGTTTGTTCCTTCTGGTGTTCCAATGTGTTCGGAGTTTTTTCTTTCTGGTGGGTTCGTGGTCTCGCTGGCTCAGGAGTGAAGCTGCAGACCTTGGCGGTGACTATTACAGCTCTTAAGGCAGTGCGTCTGGAGTTGTTCTTTTCTCCCAGCGGGTTTGTGGACTCGCTGGCTTCAGGAGCGAAGCTGCAGACATTCCCCCGTGAGTGTTACAGCTCATAAAGGCAGCGTGGACCCAAACAGTGAGCAGCAGCAAGATTTATTGCAAAGAGCGAAAGAACAAAGCTCCCACACAGTGGAAGGGGACCTCTGGTGGGTTGTCAGGGCTAGCTTGGGCAGCCTGCTTTTATTGCCTTATCTGGCCCCACCCACATCCTGCTGATTGGTCCATTTTACAGAGAGCTGATTGGTCTGTTTTACAGAGAGCTGATTGGTCCATTTTGACAGGGTACTGACTGGTGCGTTTACAATCGCTGAGCTAGACACAGAAGTTCTCCAAGTCCCCACTAGATTAGCTAGACAGAGAGCACTGATTGGTGCATTCACAAACCCTGAGCTAGACACAGGGTGCTGATTGGTGCATTTGCAAACCCTGAGCTAGACACAGAGTGCTGATTGGTGCATTCACAATCCCTGAGCTAGACACAAGGTGCTGATTGGTGCATTTACAAACCCTGAGCTAGACACAGAGTGCTGATTGGTGCATTCACAATCCCTTAGCTAGACATAAAGGTTCTCCAAGTCCCCACCAGATCAGCTAGACACAGAACACTGATTGGTGCATTTACCAAACCTTGAGCTAGACACAGGGTGCTGATTGGTGCATTTACAAACCTTGAGCTAGACACAGAGTGCTGAATGGTATATCTACAATCCCTTAGCTAGACATAAAGGTTCTCCAAATCCCCACTAGACTCAGGAGCCCAGCTGGATGAGCCCAGCTGGATTCACCCAGTGGATCCCGCACCAGGCTGCAGGTGGAGCTGGCTGCCAGTCCCGCGCCCTGTGCCCGCACTCCTCAGCCCTTGGGCAGTTGGTGGGACCGGGCGCGGTGGAGCAGGGGGCAGAGCTCGTCGGGGAGGCTCGGGCCTTGAAGGAGCCCCGGCGGGGCGGGAGGCTCAGGCATGGCAGGCTGCAGGTCCGGAGCCCTGCCCCGCGGGGAGGCAGCTAAGGCCCAACGAGAAATCAAGCACAGCGCCGGTAGGCCGGCACTGCTGGGGTACCCGACGCACCCTCCGCAGCTGCTGGCCGGGGTGCTAAGTCCCTCACTGCCCGCTCCCAGTGTGGGGCCTGCCAAGCCCACGCCCACCCAGAACTCTAGCTGGCCTGCAAGCGCCACACGCAGCCCTGGTTCCCGCCCGTACCCCTCTCTCCACACCTCCCCGCAACCTGAGCGGCTCCGGCCTCGGCCATCCCAGGAAGGAGCTCCCACAGCACAGCGTGGGCTGAAGGACTCCTCAAGCACGGCCAGAGTGGGCGCTGAGGCTGAGGAGGTGCCAAGAGCGAGCGAGGGCTGCGAGGGCTGCCAGCAGGCTGTCACCTCTTAAGATTTTCTTACTGTCTTTTAAATGCTTTAAGAATTTGTAAGATGGGCGTGGTTGCTCACACCGGTAATCCCAGCACTCTGGAGGGGGCTGAGGCGGGTGGATCACCTGAGGTCAGGAGTTTTGAGACCAGCCTGACCAACATGGTGAAACCACGTCTCCACTAAAAACACGAAAAAAAATTTAGCTGGGTGTGGTGGCATGCGCCTGTACTCCCAGCTACTGGGGAGGCTGAGGCAGGAGAATTGCTTGAACCCGAGAGGCGGAGGTTGCAGTGAGCTGAGATCGCGCCACTGCACATCAGCCTGGGCAACAACAGCGAAACTCCAACTCAAAAAAAAAAAAAAAAAAAAATTTATAGTGATAACAATTTCTCTGGTCCTCACATTGGTGAGCCACGCTTTCTCCCTTTTTTCATGCATCAGTCTTGCCACAGCTTTTACTAGTTTTGTTTTTTAAAGAACAACTTTGGAATGTAGAATATTTGACAAAATTCAACAACCTTTCATGATAAAAAAAAAAACCCTCAACAAATTAACTATAGAAAGAATGTACCTCAACATAAATAAAGGTCATTTATTTATTTTTTTGAGACGGAGTCTTGCTCTGTTGCCCAGGCTGGAGTGCAGTGGTGCAATCGTGGCTCACTGCAACCTCTGCCTCCAAGATTCAAGCGATTCTCGTGCCTCAGCCTCCCAAACAGCTGGGTTTACAGGCATGTGCCAGCACACCCGGCTAATTTTTGTATTTTTAGTAGAGACGGGATTTTGTCAAGTTAGCCAGGCTGGCCTTGAACTCTTGACCTCAAGTGATCCACGTGCCTCAGCCTCCCAAAGTGCTGGGATTATAGGCGTGAGCCACCACGCCCAGCCCAATAAAGGTCATTTATGACAAGTGCACAGTTAATATGTCATGCTTAACGATGAAAAGCTGAAAGCATTTCTTCTAAGATCAGGAATAAGACAACAGTGCTGACTCACGCAACTTCTATTCAACGTAAAACTGGTAGTCCTAGCCAGAGCAATTAGATAAGAGAAAGAAATAAAAAATATCTAAAATGGAAAGGATAAAGGTACATTTTCTCTGTTTGCAGATGACATCTTATATAGAGAAAATTCTAAAGACTGCACCAAAAAACTGCTAGAATTGATAAATGAATTCAATAAAGTTTGCAAGATACAAAATCAACATACAAAAATCAGTAGCTTTTCTGTATACTAACTAAACTACGTGAAAAAGAAATCAAGAAAATTTACAATAGATACATAATAACAAAATACTTAAGAATAAACATAACCAAGGAGGAGAAAGATCTCTACACTGAAACCTATAAATCGCTGATGAAAGAAACTTAAGACATAAGTAAATGAAAAGATATCTCTTGTTCATGGATTAGAGGCATTAATATTGTTAGAATGACTATACTACCCAAAGTGTTCTACAGATTTTATGTAATTTCTATCGAAATTTCAACATATTTTTTTCAATGTCATTCTTAACAGAAACAGAAAAACGATCATAAAATTCGTAAGGAATTACAAAAGACCCTGAATAGCTAATGCAATCTTTTTTTTTTTTTTTTTTGAGACAGGGTTTCACTCTGTCACCCAGGCTGGAGAGCAGTGGTGAGATTTCTGTTCACTGCAACCTCCACCTCCCAGGTTCAAGTGATCTTCTGCCTCAGCCTCCTGAGTAGCTGAGACTACAGGTACGTACCACCATGCCCAGCCAATTTTTGTATTTTTTGATAGAGATGGGGATTCACCATGTTGGCCAGGCTGGTCTTGAACTCCTGACCTCAAGTTATCCACCTGCCTTGGCCTCCCAAAGTGCTTGGATTACAGGTGTGAGCCACGAGGCTGGCACCAATGCCATCTTGATGAAAGAAAACAAAGTTGGAGGCATTATACCACCTGACATCAAAATATACTACAAAGCTGTAGTAATCCAAACAGCATAGTACTGGCATAAAAACTGACAGAGACCAATGGAACAGAATAGAGAGCCAAGAAATAAATCCATGCATTTACAGCAAATTGGTTTTTGACAAAAGTGCCAAGAGACACAATGGGGAAAGAAGAGTTTCTTCAATAAATAAATGGTGCTGAGAAAACTGGATATCCACATGTAAAAGAATGAAGTTAGATCCTTATCTGACACCATAAACAGAAATCAACTCAAAATAGATTAATGAATTAAATGTAAGATCTATAAATGATGAAACTACTAGAAGAAAACATAGGGGGCCGGGCGCAGTGGCTCACACCTGTAATCCCAGCGCTTTGGGAGGCCGAGGCGGGTGGATCACGAGGTCAGATCAAGACAATCCTGGCCAGCATGCTGAAACCTTGTCTCTACTAAAATACACAAAATTAGCTGGGTGTGGTGGTGCATGCCTGTAGTCCCAGCTACTGGGGAGGCTGAGGCAGGGGAATTACTTGAACCCGGGAGGCAGAGATTGCAGTGAGCCATGATCGTGCCACTGCACTATAGCCTGGAGCTATAGCTATATGAGACAGAGCGAGACTCCATCTCAAAAAAAGAAAGAAAGAAAAGAAAACATAGGGGAAATGCTCCATGATATTGGTGTAGGCAATTATTTTTTGAATATAATTCCAAAAGCACAGGCAACAAAAGCAAAAATAGACAAATGAGATTACATCAAATTAAGAAATATCTACACAGTAAACGAAACAATCAACAGAGTTAAGGGACAACCTACAAAATGGGAGAAAATATTTGCAAACTATATATCTGATAAGGAGATAATATCCAAAATATATAAGGAACTTGATAGCAAGAAAACAAATAACCCAATCAAGAAAATAGGCAAAGGACTTGAGAATACCTCTCCCTTTAAGAAAGGAGCCATTATAGAATACTATATGGAGGTTCCTCAAAAATTTAAAAAGTAGAACTACCGGATGATCTAACAATCCCACTAATCTCAAAGGAAATAAAATCACAGGCTGGGTGCAGTGGCTCACGCCTATAATCCCAGCACTTTGGGAGGCTGAGGTGTGTGGATCACAAGGTCAGGAGTTTGAGACCAGCCTGGCCAAGATAATGAAACCCCATCTCTATTAAAAATACAAAAATTAGCTGGGTGCGGCGGCGGACGCTTGTAATCCCAGCTACTCATGAGGCTGAGGCAGGAGAATCACTTGAACCTGGGAGGCGGAGGTTGCAGTGAGCCGAGATTGCACCACTGCACTCTAGCCTGGGTGACAGAGCAAGACTCCGTCTCAAAAAAAACAAAAAAGGAAATAAAATCAGTATGTTGCAGGGACAACTGAACTCCCATGTTTACTGCAGCATTATTCACCAGAGCCAGGATATGGAATCAACCTAAGTGTCCATCAGCGAATGAATAAAGAAAATGTATATATGAAAGGAAGCAAATTCTGTTATTTATGACAACATGGATGAACCCGGAGGACATTATGCTAAGTGAAATAAGCCAGGCACAGAAAGACAGATACTGCATGATCTCACTTATATATGGAATCTTAAAAAAAATCTAACTCAAATTAGCCAGGCACAGTGGCAGGCACCTGCAATCCCAGCTACTCGGGAGGCTGAGGCAGGGGAATCGCTTGAACCAGGAGGGTGGGGGTGTGGGGGTGTGGGCGGGGGGGGAGGGGGAAGGGGGGTGGCAGTGGAGGTTGCAGTAGAATAGTGGTTACCAGAGGCTAGTGACGGAGAAATGGGGAGATATTAGTCAAAGGGTACAATGTTTTAGTTAGACAGGAAGAATAAATAGTATTTGAGATGATAATTTTTATTTTATTTTATTTTGAGATGGAGTCTCGCTCTGTCACCCAGGCTGGCGTGCAGTGGCGCAATCTTGGCTCACTGCAATCTCCGCCTCCTGGGGTCAAGTGATTGTCCTGCCTCAGCTTTCCGAGTAGCTGGGACTATAGGCACCCGCCACCGCACCCGGCTAATTTTGTTTTTTTAGTAGAGATGGGGTTTCACCATGTTGGCCAGGCTGGTCTTGAACTCCTGACCTTGTGATCTGCCCACCTCGGCCTCCCAAAGTGCTGGGATTACAGGCATGAGCCACTGCCCCCAGCCAATACATTTTTTAAAAAAGAAAAAATCCCCAACTTTTGGCTTTCTAAATCTTTTCTCCTTCATATTTGTTTTTTACTTTATCGATATTTTTGCTCTTTAATATTTTTAGCAAACACTCGCAAGGCAAAAGGCTGCTCACAGTTATCTCCTGATCTAGGTCCAGTGATTCCTTATTATATTCTCACTTCATTGATGATTTTTTTTTTTTTTGAGACAGAGTCTTGCTCTGTTGCCCAGGCTAGAGTGCAGTGGTGTGATCTCGGCTCCCCACAACCTCTGCCTCCCAGGTTCAAGTGATTCTCCTGCCTCAGCCTCCCGAGTAGCTGCGACTACAGGCGCGTGCCACCATGCTCGGCTAATTTTTGTATTTTTACTAGAGACGGGGTTTCACTATGTTGGCCAGGCTGGTCTTGAACTCCTAACCTTGTGATCCGCCCACCTTGGCCTCCCAGAGTGCTGGGATTACAGGCATGAGCCACTGCCCCCAGCCTTCATTGATTATTTTAAGATGTTTTTATATGTGATCTCATTTTTTTTTTTTTTTTTGAGACAGTCTCGCTCTGTCGCCCAGGCTGGAGTGCAGTGGCATGATCTCGGCTCACTGCAACCTTTGCCTCCCGGGTTCAAGGGATTCTCCTGCCTCAGCCTCCCAAGTAGCTGGGACTACTGGCGCATGCCACCTTGCCTGGCTAAGTTTTTGTATTTTTAGTAGAGACAGGGTTTCATCATGTTAGCCAGGATGGTCTCAATCTCCTGACCTCATGATCCATGAGCTTCGGCCTCCCGAAGTGCAGGGATTACAGGCATGAGGCACCGCGCCCGGCTGATCTCATTTCTTTCTTACTTCAATGGGAAGGTTGGTATCAACCTATCAGTATTGGATATAGAAAACTGAAATTTTAACTGTGCACTTTAAAAATTTATGCCACTTATATGTATTACCCATTCAAAAATGTGAAAACTGTTTAAAAAAATAAAGTGGCAGGGAAATGGGCATTTTATATATTTCTGGTGAAAGTATACATTATTTACTATAACCTTTTTGGAAAGCAACCTGGAAATGCGTACACAAACTCAAAAAGCCCATTCTATTTGAGGGGAGAAAGGGGAAACAACCCAAATGTCCATCAATAGGGGAATGGTTGAATGAGTTGTGGGATACTTATATATCATTACTCCACTTAAATGTAATATTCCATTGGGAAAGTAAGTTCAGCTAAAGTAAATGAAGCAACTGTAACACTTTAGTATAGCTTAAAAGGCATTTGAACTGTGGGCCAAGAGGTCAGTCCTAGAACAAAGTCCATACTACTCCTCCCCTCACTTAGCATCCTCTCCATCTTCCTCCTACCAATCTAGCCACTAACCCTGCTTATCTTCTAGAAATTTAGGTTAAACAAGACCAAGAGCCTTCAAAGCCCTTAGTAAGTAGGCTATACTTAATTTCTGCAAACCCAAGGACTGCAAAACTCTACTCTGCATCAACTGAACGCAAATCAATCACTTTAATTAAGCTGAGCCCTTACTAGATAAATGGGACTCAAACCCATAAAAATGTAGTTAACAGCTAAATACCCTAATCAACTGGCTTCAATCTACTTCTTCCACAGGCAGTGGGTTGGGGTGGGGGCGGGGGGGGGGGGGGAGCGGGGGAAGGCGGGAGAAACCTGGCAGGATTGAAGCTGCTTCTTTGAATTTGCAATTCAACATGAAAGTCACCTCTGGGCTGGTAAAAAGAGGTTTAGCCTCTGTCCTTAGATTTACAGTCTAATGCTTTACTCAGCCATTTTACCTCGCCCTACTCCACTTATGTTGGCCAACCGTTGACTATTCTCAACTAACCATAAAGATACTGGAACATTGTACCTAATATTCGGTGCGTGGGCAGGGGTTGTAGGCACAGCTTTAAGCCTCCTTATTCGGGCTGAACAAGGTAAAACTAATTTCTGAGTATGGCCCTACTTAAAATTTCCAAAATTTACCTTTATTTGGGTATTAATATCTACAAAGCTGTCATATGGTAGACAATTGCATCCTTAAAAAAAACCCCAATTTATTGGTACTCTAGACAATCAGGGAAAATACTGAAAAGGTGATTTTACTTAAAACAAATATCACCTGAAAGAAATGTCCTAGGGTCTAAATCTTCATAGGCAGATGGCCCTGTGGCACGGGTAATGCTCACTCTGCTCATGTTGTTTGGTGACCAATACCACATTCCTGCAGAGTGTTGTCAGAACCAAGTTTTGGGACATAATCATGTCTGCAATAATAAAGGGGGTAGGAGAAACCATAATACCAGCATTTTCCATGTGCTAGTGTGGTTAAAATAGTTTCTGCAAAAGGACTCATGTAACAGTCCATTAAACCA
Source organism: Pan paniscus (assembly GCF_029289425.2). Lineage (NCBI taxonomy): Eukaryota > Metazoa > Chordata > Mammalia > Primates > Hominidae > Pan > Pan paniscus. Next base: position 46,889,971 of record NC_073260.2, read on the forward strand.
CAAAATTTTAGAGCAGGAACCTCAGAAATTATAAAATTTGGTTTTCTGCAACCTTCTCAATCTCATCGTGGTAATTACTGGTATTCCTCAGTGCTGTTACTTTAAGAGTTACTTTTTTGATTGTTTGTATTCTTTTTAAGTTATTCTTATCTGATTATACAAAGCTCAAAACATGATAAAAATATAAAAGAACATAGTAAAAGTCTCCCTATAATTACTGTTACTATTTTGTTGTTTATTCCTTCCAATTTGTTCTCTAGTAAAATGCTAAATTACATACATCAAAAGAAGGTAAGATCATAATACATGTACAGTTTTGAAAATCTCTTTATTCCTGGTATAGCATGGACAACTATGCATGGTGGTATTAATGGAGTTACTTCTGTTTCTCCAAATAGCTTTATGGTAAGCCCACTTTGTCCTCTATCTATACACAACTGGGTTAACTTTTTTTCTAATCCATGGTTACAGTACTTCAGAGTACTTCCTTGAAGGCACACTTTTGTACAGAAAGAGGTGTTTCTACAATGGGTTCCTAGAGGTGAAATGGTAGGACAGACAGCATAGCTACTGTTCAGCTGTCCTCAAGGAAGAGGAGAGTTTCTGTTTTCCCTACACACTGGCCAACACAGCATATCATCAACATTTTTTTCCCCCAAAAAACAATGTATGTATTTCAAATCAGGCCATGATTTTTGATTAGCAGTGGTCTTCAAGCTTGATTGAGCATTGGCATTATTTGGGTAATTTTTCTACCCCCAAAGTTTTGTCAGCAACATCTCACTATGGTAGTGAAAAAATAACCTTCCTGTTTTAATTTACTTTTCTTGACTGTTACTGAGATTGAGAAATCTTCCTCTTCTGTTTTATTGACCACTGACATTTCCTCTTCTATGAACTGCCTGTTTAATGGTGTTTGCCCATTTGTACTCATCTTTTTCTTTTCTTTTCTTTTCTTTTGAGATGTAGTCTCGCTCTGTCGCCCAGGCTGGAGTGCAATGGCACAATCTTGGCTCACTGCAACCTCCGCCTCCCAGGTTCAAGTGATTCTCCTACCTCAGCCTCCTGAGTAGCTGGGACTACAGGCATGTGCTACCGTGCTCGGCTAATTTTTGTACTGTTAGTAGAGACGGGGTTTCACATGTTGGCCAGGCTGGTCTCAAACTCCTAACCTCAGATGATCCACCTGTCTCTGCCTCCCAAAGTGCTGGGATTACAGGTGTGAGCCACTGCACTCAGCTAGTTTTACATTTTTAAAAATAGATATCATTTTCCTTATTTTTAGGAAGTTGAGTGGCTTATGTATTTAGTCCCTTATCTTGATTCAGTCTATCTAGGTCATTTTACAAAATCCTGATTCAGTCTAACCATGTCATTTAAACAAATATTTAGCTCCTCTTTGCCAAATGATTTGGACCCCTGAAATAATGATATAAGAATTTCAGGCCAGGTGCAGTGGCTCATGCCTGTAATCCCAGCACTTTGGAAGGCCGAGGTGGGTGGATCACATGAGGTCAAGAGTTCGAGACCAGACTGGCCAACATGGTGAAACCCCATCTCTACTAAAAAAAAAATACAAAAATTAATCTGGCGTGGTGGCAGGCGCCTTTAAGCCCACCTACTCGGGAAGCTGAGGCAGGAGAATCCCTTGAACTTGGGAGGTGGAGGTTTCAGTGTGCTGAGATCACGACATTGCACTCTAGCCTGGGCAACAGAGCAAAAACTCCCGTCTCAAAAAAAAAAAAAAATTTAAAAAATAGTTCTAAAATTACCTAGTCTAGGATAGGCACTGAGTTAGGACCTTCATATCTGCTATTCCTTTTATTTTCAGAAAAATTTGAAAGGTATCACCCTAGTTTTACAGAAGAGTAAACTTTGGTCAGAAACATTAAGTAACTTACTCAAGGTCCCTCATAAACAGCAGGGTTGCGCTTGGAATCCTGATCTGTCTCTAACTTCTCATTTGCAGATAAAGAAACTGAGCCCAAAGTACACAACTAATTTGCCAGCGTAACAGGTAATTAGGAGCCACACAGCTCCCTTTCACATTTTCTTTCTATTATTTCATGGTTAGAAGTTACACAATTTCCACTGATATTAATACGTAACCATTTTTTTGTTGTTGTCGTTTTGTTAGTATTGTGTGTGAGATCGAGGTGGGCAGGCAGATGAGTTAAATATTATTAATCCAATTTAAAATAGATTCCAGATATACACAGCCTTTAGTTGACGAGAATATCATCCCTATAATCTGATAAAGCTCAAGTGACATCATCCTGGCTAGTATAAACTTTAACATTTTTAATGCGAATAGTCTATGAAAACCACAGATTTCTTAATCAAGCTCATTTTTATGTTTCCAACTCTGCCTTTTCAGCCTGCAAACAAAATGCTCTTCCCCCACACCCACTGCTGTTTTCTACTTTTCTTATGATTAAAAAAAATATTTCCCTTGGTAACCATTTTCCCTGGTTACTTTCTTGGCTGATTTTCTGCACAAAGAACTGAAAGGCATTTATCCCCAAGGGAGGCAGTTATTTTAGATTTTACTAAGAAGTTCAGCAAATACTTTTCAACATTCCCTTCTGTCCTTTCTTTGTTTTTAAAGAAAGCTCTGATTTTGTTTCATTTTCAGCTGGAGACTTAAATGACACCAAGCAAAGCCTACTTAGTTTAGATCTCCAGGTAAAAAAGTTTTAAATTTTAAGTTTCTACTTAGCATGTGGAATGGTTTTAATATTTGGGTATTTTATTTCGCAACTGTTTAACTCTTGAGTAAATTAGCTCGTTACTAATAGATTTTTAAAGTTCAAAGTATGCATTATTCTGTTTGTTTTTTTCACGATGTACTTCCCAAGTATTTCAGACCTTGTATACTTAGTATTAAATTATTTTTATATGTTTAGGTGGAATTATGTGTTCAATAGAAGTATAAATTGGTTTGAAAATATTATTCTTAATTTTTAAGTCCTAAAAGAACATAAATAATTCAAAATATTTTTCATTTTAAATCTGTTAAATGAAGTGAAAAGAGATAATAGACATCTCATGACTTCATGTAGAATTTTAAAATTCTAAATTAATATTTTTAAAGTTTACTTAAGATAACTGGTAAGAAATTTTAAATGAAGAAAAATAAGTTAATCAAGGTTTATAAATAATATTTAATGTTGGGATAAACACAGTAAGTGCTAGAAGGAAAAAAATTACTTGATAAAAATGATACTATGATTGGAATCCCAGAAAATTTACCTCTAGGAGGCAAACACTCAATTACGAAGTTGTTTATGAAAGCAAATATTAAGTGCAAAGCAAAATTCTGTATATCAATGAAAATAATGAGGGCCTAAGCATTAATAGTAAAATTAGTATTGAGAGACCATTTCCTAAAATGTATTTAAACACTGTAGTGAGACTGTTTAGATACTGATTTTATCAAAATTAAAATAGCTCTGTAAGTTTATTTCTGTGCCTATCTATTTAGATTTCTGGGTAAGTAAAAGTGAGTCAATTTGGGGGAAAAAAAGAAAGAGAGGTAGTTTCCAGAATGAGGATACTGGGAGAGAGGGATGTGCTCAGAATGGCCACAGCTGGCACATTCACTCCTAAGCACTCAATCAGGCAATGCCCCATAAGTGAGTGCTTTCAGGAGGCCTCAGGACAGCAGGATGCCTGAGACCCTCATGAGAGTTTAACTCTAGAGCCTCGACGTCTAGGCCCTGACTCCTCACAACAGGATGGAAGGTCTGCACATACAATTGTTAATGCAAGAAAATTTCAATGTATACATTTCATGCATTGCAGAGCACTTATGATATCCATCGGAGCACACTTGCCATGCCACTCAGCAAATTCTAGTTTCACTTTGTCTCTCAGTTCAGGTTTTCATATTGCTTTCCCCTGCTGTTGTTGTTATTCCCTTCCAACATACTACTTTGCTCTCTGAATTGACTTTTATGATTTCAGGTGCCAATCAGCTAATGGATTTGGTCCTTCTTTACATGCTGCATGTTAATTTTTCTAAAACTAAAGTAGATTGCAAAAAGTTGTTCAAAAAGTTGTTCCAATAACCTATGAAATATAGGTCATTTCAATGACCTATAGTAATGGTTTTCAAATGACTGTGGCAATTAATGTATATATACACTGAAGAAAGGTTTGTATGCTGGCATGAAGATACTTTAGAGACTGCCATTTGTTGAACAAAGGTGATGTGGCAAGTCAGACTATGAACTAACTAAGTGAAATCTGACTAGAGGAAGATGATTCTGGCAGATGAAGTTATAAAAAGAAGTACTGAGATTCAAGAGGGGAAACTGAGCTGACCTTGTGCCCTCTTCCCCTCTCACCAACTCCCTTGAAATAATACAAGATATATTACAGACAAATAAATGCACGAATATACAGCTACACTAGGAAATGAAAAGGGGAGCTCCTGGTGGGACAGACACTCTGAGGAGTCCTTCACAAAGAGAAGACAGAAATGAATTTAAAGAGGGAAAATGTACCCTTGAACAGTCATGGGAGAAAACAGAGTGAAGAGAGCTTGTATAGGAAAAAAAGAAGTTTTTAGTTTAAAAGATCCCAAGAAGGATACATTAAACAGCAAAAACAACCTATACCAAGGTACATTCCATTCTTTTACCAAGGTAAAACTTCCAAATATCAAAGATATGTTGAAAATTTGAAAAAAATTTCTATAGAAAGAAAAAAAATTTCTTACAAAGGGATGAGAATCAGATTCAAGTCAAATTTCTCATCAGCAACACTAAATATAAGAAATAATGGACAAATATCTATAAGGTATTAAAGAAAAATGATTAGAATGATTTTGAAACCGTAATTCTGTTTCCAATTAAACAATGATATTTTCAGATCTTTAATAAGAGCACAGAATTTTACAACTTACAACATTCTCTGAGAAAAAGAGGATATATTTCTGCAAGAAATAAAAGGAATCTGAGGGAGCTTCTCCTTCTGATAATGGCAGACAAGGCAAGTCAGATCATTAGACCTGCTGAGAATAACTAGAAAGGGTGAGAAAAACAACAGGGCCAATATTTGGGATGGGACTGAAACCCAGAGAGGTTTAGAACAGTTTTTCTTCTAGAAGCATCTGGATTCCAGAAGAGGTGGTTGAGAAGATTAATAGAGTTTTAAAACAGCCTCACGAGGACAGAGAGAAACAAACAAACAAACAAAATGGAGGCAAGCAAGCAGTGGGGGATGGTAGGAAAAGTGAAGTGGACCCAAAGCGCATATATATATATATTTTTTATTTTTTTTATTTTTTTATTTTTTGAGACCGAGTCTCACTCTATCGCCCAGGCTGGGGTGCAGTGGTGTGATCTCGGCTGACTGCAACCTCCACCTCCCGGGTTCAAGTGATTCTCCTGCCTCAGCCTCCTGAGTATCTGAGACTACACGCACTTGCCACCACACCCAGCTAATTTTTTTTGTATTTTTAATAGAGACGGGGTTTCACCATATTGGCCAGGCTGGTCTCAAACTCCTGACCTTGTGATCCGCTCACCTTGGCCTCCCAAAGTGCTGTCATTACAGACTTGAGCCACCGCACCCAGCCCAAAGCATAATTATTAATTCGATATGGTGAAGCCCAGCTTCAAATCACTCAATATTCTATTCATAATGTACTTAACCTTATGCCCGAAACAGACGCAAATTCTCAAGTATTTTCATATACAATATCTGGCACTCCATCAAAGGTCATCAGGTATATGAAGAGACAAAACATGGCTAAAAACCTAAAGAAATAAGAGACAACCGAAATAGACACATAGAGGATCCAGAAAACCTAGTCTTCAGACACAGACTTTAAAACAAATATTTTTAATATGTTTAAAAAAATAAAAGATGAGATTAAAATTTTTAACAAAGAATTGGAAACAAAAAGAACATACTGAAAACCTGAAAACTAGAAAATACAATAAAAGAACAAGGAAGTCAATGGATAGATTTAATAGCAGATAAATCACAGATGAAGAGAGTATCAATGAACTGGAAGATCAGTTCAGAGAATAACCAGGATGAATCATTGAAGAGATAGACAAACAAAAAATACAAATGAGGGGAAAGTGACATTAAAGACACAATGAGAAAGCTGATATGCAAGTACCTGTAGTTATAGAAAGAATGAAAAAAGGGAAAAGAGAATGTACTATTTGTATAGTTAAGGGCTGAGAAGTTTCCAAATGTGATGAATAACATCAGGCCACAAATTCAAGAAGTGCCAAATAGGATAAAAACAAGAAAATTATATCTTTGTATACAGAGTGAAACAGCTGAAAACCAAAGACAATGAGAACATCTTAAAAACAGCGAGAGAAAAAAAAATTACTTTTAACAGTGAAAAAATTAGATTGAGAGATGATTTCTCAAAACAAACAATGGAAAAAAGAAGACATAGAAATTGTATCTTCGAGCCGGGTGTGGTAGTTTGTGCCTGTAGTCCCAGCTACTCGAAAGGTTGAGTCAGGTGGATCGCTTTAGCCTAGGGATTCAAGGCCAGCCCAGGCAACATAGTGAGACCTCGTCTCAAAAAAAAAAAAAAAAAAAAAAAAACATTAAATAAAAAAAGAAAAAGAAAAGTAGGTGGGAAGAAGGCAACAATAAAATACTGGAAGCTAGGAAGGAAATGAAAGTGTAGGGGGAAAAAATCAACTGTATCTTCACAATGCTGAAAGAAAACACTTGTCAACCCCAGAATGTATATCTAACAAATACATCCTTTCAGGTAAACAAAAATAACTGATCAACACATCTGCACAAAAGGAATTATTAGAAGGTGATCTTCAGTCAAGAAGAAAATAATCCTAATAGAAGAAAGTAGATAGAAGGAACGAAGCAAAATGATAAATGTTTAGGTAAACCTAAACAAGTGGTTCTCAATTGAGGGGCAGGTTACATTTGGTAATGCCTGGAAACATTCTTTGGTTGTCACAACTAGGAGGAAGGTACTAATGGCATCTAGTGGGTAGAGGCCACGGATTGCTGATAAATAGCAGGGCATCTCCCCATAAAAAAAGAATTATCTGGCGCAAAACGTTAATAGTGATGAGGATGAAAAATCTGATCTAAATAAACTTTGACAAAATAAAAATAATCTTTTGAGGGTTTAAAAATACATATATAATTAAAACACAGAACTGAAACAGAATATATACTGGGATAGGGTAAATGGAGTTGAAGTTCATCCTGGTTCTTGTATTGTCCAGGAAGAGGTAAAGGTACTAATTTATATTAAGACTTTGATAAGTCAAGGATGTATGTGGTAATCTCTACAAAGAAAAGAATGGTAAAAAGTGTACAATTACTAATGAAATCATAAAAACCAAGCAACAAGTTAAAAAGAAAGAAAACAGAAAAAGGAACATAGAACATGTAGGACAAATAAAAAGCAAATAGAAAGTATATTTCAATTCAAACATTAAATTTTACATTAAATATAAACAGCCTAAATGTTCCAATTAAAAGACAAAAATTGTTAAACTGCATTAGAAAACTCCACAATATGCCACTAATAGGAAGTATACTGAAAATATAAAAATATAGAAAGACAGAAAGCAAAACATATATTTTGCAGACATTAATCAAAAGAAAGCAACTACATGCAGGAGCAGAAAACCAAAGACCACATGTTCTCCCTTATAAGTAAGAGCTAAACATTGGGTACTCATGGGCATAAAGATGGCAACAATAGACATGGGAAGAAGGCAGGGAGAGGAACAAGGATTGGAAAACTGTTGGGTACTATGCTCAGTACCTGGGTGATGGGATCATTCATATCCCAAACTTCAGTACCACATAATATACTCAGTTAACAAACCTGCATACAACCCTCCTGAATCTAAAAAGTCAAAAAAGAAAAAAAATGCAACTACATTAATATTAGACAAAGTAGATCTTATAGCAAAAGCACTCCCGGAGACACTGAAAGTATCTACCTAATGATAAATGCACCAGAAAGATATAACGACTAAATTTGTACATACCTACAATCATTAGGACAAACAAGGCAAATTATTAGGACAATTTGAACAAATAGGTTAATAGTATTAAAGTCTTTAAAATCCTTATTGATATTCTGTCTACTAATTAAAAAATATTAATTACTTTTTATTGGCATAAAATGACTACTAATTTTTTTTAACAGACTTTTTTCAAAGCAGTTTTAGATTCAGAGCAAACTGAGTGGAAAGTACAGAGTTCTCATATGTGCTTTTCCCCCACTATCAAAAATCTCACACCATGGATAAATCTATGCTGACATATCATTATCACCCAATGTCCATAGTTTACATTAGGGTTCACTCTTGTTACTCTGTATTCTTGGGTTTTGACAAATTTTTAATGACATGTACCCACCTTTATAGTACTGTCGTCCCTTGGTACCCTTGGGGGACTGGTTCCAGGATCCCTCAAGGACACCAAAATCTGAGGCTGCTCAAGTTCCTTATATAAAATGGTGTAGTATTTGCATATAATACACATATCCTCCTGTATACTTTAAATAATCTCTAGATTACTTACACCTAATACACTGTATAGGCTATGTAAGTAGTTGTTATACTGTATCATTTAGGGGACAATGACAAGAAAAAAAAGTCTGCATATGTTCAGCACAAAAGCTACATAGGCCAAACTACATTTTTCGCTCATGGTTGGTTGAATCCACAGATGCAGAACCTGTGATATAAAGGGCTGACTATACTGTATCAGAAGAGTTTCACTGCCCTAAGAATCCTCTGTGTTCCACCTATTCATCCCTCTCCGCCCCAAATCCACTATTCTTTTATAGCTTGCATAGTTTTGCCCTTTCTAGAATGTCATAGAGTTGAAATCATACATATGCCATCTCAGGTTGGCTTATTTCATTTAGTTATATATTATATGCATTTAAGGTTCTTCCATGTATTTTCATGGCTTGATGGCTCATTTCTTTTTGGTGTTGAATAATATTCCACTGTCTGAATATACCATAGTTTTTTTTCCATTCACCTATTGAAGAACATGTTGGTTGCTTCTAAGTTTTGGCAATTATGAATAAAGCTGCTATACATATCTGCGTGCAGGTTTTTGTGTGGACACAGACTTTCATCTTATTTGGGTAAATACCAAGGGGCACGATTGCTGGGTTGTATGGCAACAGTATGTTAAGTTTTAAAAGAAACTGCCAAAGTGTCTTCCAAAGTGGCTGTACCATTTTGCATTCCCACCAGCACCGAATGAGACTTACAGTTGCTCCACACACTCACCAGCACTGGGTGTTGTCAGTGTTTTGGGTTTTAGACATTTGGTAGGTATGTAGAGGCATCTCATTTTAATTTGTAATCTGTCTACTATTTTTGAAACTAATATTTAGGATTGAAGTGTTGAAATTTTGGACGACAATTGTGGATTTGTCTATTTCTTTTTGCAGTTTTTGAAAACAAGTTTACCAATTATTTTTGGTAATGTCTAATCTGCTATTCATCCCTTGTCATGTATTTTTTCTCTCTCACATTGTAGTTTTCATCTTTAAAAGTTTGATTTGGGTTTTTAAAAATATCTTCTATGTTTCTACATTACATGGTTAATCCTTCTTCTCACTTCTTGAAAATATAGAATATAGGTATAATGATTTTTAAACACCTACTTTATTAGTATATCAGCACTGTCATTTCTGAATTGGTTTCAATAAACTGATTTTTCCCATTATGGGTCAACTTTTCCTGTTTCTTTGTGTACCTGGTAAATTTACATTGGATCCTAAAACATTTGTTGGGTTATCTGAGACACTGTCAAGTTATTGTACGCAGTTTAATTCTTTCAGAAAGGCTTGCTTTTAAGCTTTATTAAATGGGATCACAGCAGCCTTTAGCCTAGGGCTAATTATTTTCCTCTGCTGAGCTAATGCTCTTCTGAGTACTCTACCAGATGCCCTGTGAATTGTAAGGTTTTCCACTCTGACTGGTGGAACACAAACTCTTCCTGGTCTTTTTTAAGCTCCAGAGACCTGTTTTTTTTTTGTTTTGTTTTGTTTTGTTTTCGCCTTTGTCCTTTAGGTTAGTTCTTTTCCCAGTCTCAAGTATTAATAGTTTACTTACATACATGTGCTATCCAGTACTCAGTGGAAGACTTCACATCTCTGGAAGGGTTCCTCTGGGCTAGCTCTCACCTCTCTGTACTCTGCCCTAGGAACACTAGTCTCTTTGGTGTCCTCAGATTTCCAGCTGTATCTTTTCAACTTATGGAGACTGCTGGACTCTGCCTGTGTTCCCCTCACTGCAACTCCCTTGAGGGAGTAAGCAGGTCAATCACAGGTCTCTCCGGGCATTTGATTTGCATCCCCTTTCAGGAATCACTGGCCTGGACTGCTCTTTGTTTAATGTTTGGAAAATGCTTCAGATATATGTTGTTCTATTTTTAAGTTGTTTCAGGTGGGAAGGTATACGTAGTCCCTATTACTCCATGTTGGCTGGGAGTCAGATTTGATAAGTTTTGTCATAATACTGGTGTAATGGCTGAATGATTCTCTAGGAAGCGACCATGATGTAACTTCACAGACTCTCCAAAAGTCTGAAGTTACATCATGGTCGCTTCCTAGAGTATCATTCTACTCCATGGAGCCACTCTGGTTACTAGTTGTCAAACTAGTAGGAATGTTGTTATGGCAATACAGGGAAGGTGATCGCCACAAAACCATGCTCATTTTCTTGGCCTTCAGGTGATATACTGTATGCAGAATGTAAAAAATAGGTCAGTTAGTGACATCTGTTCTTAGGCCAAGGACCCAGGATGGCAGCCATATGTTTGCTACTACCATTGTAGGTTTCTACTAAGAAACAATCACAATATTTGCCAAGACTTAGCACTGATCACCCTGCATTTCCTAAACATTTGGGTGGTAGACACTGTGGCTTGAGGAAGGCATGCATTACCCTGAGCTCATGCTCATGGTTTTCAGTTTAGATACCCTTGGAATTTCCCACAGCTTGTCTTAGGTTGTGAAGCAGACTTCTAAGAATCTGGATATCAACAAATTACAGTCATATGTCACTTAGCGACAAGGATACATTCTGAGAAATGTGATGTTAGATGATTTTGTTGTCATACATCATAAAGTGTACTTACACGAACCTAGATGGGACAACCTACTATACACCTAGGCTATATGGTAGAGCGTATTGCTCCTAGGCTACAAACCTGTACAGCCCATGACTGTACTGAAAACTGTAGGCAACTGGAACAGAATGGTATTTGTGTATCTAAACATATCTAAAGCCAGGTGTGGGGGCTCATGCCTGTAATCCTAGCACTTTGTGAGGCTGAGGTGGGTGAATCACTTGAGCTCAGGAGTTTGAGACCTGCCTGGGCAACATAGTGAAATCCTGTCTCTACAAAAAAAATATAAAAATCAGCTGGGCATGGTGGCACGGGTCTGTAGTCCCAGCTACTCGGGAGGCTGAGGTGTGAGATTGGCTCGAGCCCAGGAAGCGGAGGTTGCAGTGAGCTGAGATGGTGCCACTGTACTCCAGCCTGGGTGGCAGAGCCAGACCCTGTCTCTAAATAAATAAATAAATAAATAATAAACATATCTAAATATAGGAAAGGTATGGTAAGAATATGGTCTAAAAGAATTAAAAAAATGGTACACTATCTAGGGTACTTACCATGAATGGAGCTTGGAAGACTGGAAGTCACTCCGGTGAGTCAGTGAGTGAGTGTGAAGGCCTAGGACATTACTATACACTACTGTAGATTTTATAAACACTGTACACTAAGAGTCTACTAAATTTATAAAAAAGTTTTTTTATTTCTTCAATAATGAATTAGCCTTAGCTTACTGTAATTTAACTTTATATACTTTTTATTTTTTAAAAAACTTAGACTCTTGTAATAGCATTCCTCTTTTTTTTCTTTGTCTAAAGGTTTCTTGATTTTTTTAATCATTTCAGAAAACTTTTCATTTCATTCCTCTTTTCTATAGTTTTTTTGGTTTCTATTCTGATCTTTATTATTTCTTTTTTTCCACTAATTTTGGGTTTGGTTTGCTGTTGCTTTTCTAGTTCTTTACGATCTATTATTAGGTTGTTTATATGAAGTTTTTCTACTTGTTGATGTAGGTGTTTATTGCTGTAAACTTCCCTCTTAGTACTGCTTTTGCTGTATCCCATAGGTTTTGGTGTGCTGTGTTTTCATCTTCATTTGTTTCAAGAATTTAAAAAAATTCCTTCTTAATAACACTTGGCTTAAAACACAAATACATTGTACAGTTGTACAAAAATATTTTCTTTATAGAGTAATTTTATAAGCTTTTTTCTATTTTTATTTTTTAACTTTTCAAACATTTTTGTTAAAAACTGAGACAAACACGCATTAGCCTAGGCCTTCATTGGGTCTGGATCATCAATATCACTGTCTTCCACCTCCATATCTTGTCCCACTGGAAGGTCTTCATGGGTAATAACACTCATGATAAGAATGCCTTCTTCTGAAATACCTCCTGAAGGAACCACCTCAGGCTGTTGCGCAGTTAACGTTTTTTTAAATAGATAGAAGGCACGTACTCTAAAACAATGATAAAAAGTATAGTATAGTAAATACATAAACCAGTAATATAGTTGTATATGAAAGTATTATGTACTGTACTGTACATAATTGTATGTGCTTTTTTTTTTTTTTTTTTTTTTTTTTTGGAGATAGAGTCTCTCTGCACTCTGGGCATGGTGGTGCATACCTGTAGTCCTAGCTACTCAGTGCAACCTCCGCCTCCCGGGTTTAAGCAATTCTTCTGTCTCAGCCTCCCGAGTTGCTGGGATTACAGGCGTGCACCACCACACCCAGCTAATTTTATATTTTTAGTAGAGATGGGGTTTCACCATGTTGGGCAGGCTGGTCTCGAACTCCTGACCTCAGGTGATCCACCCACCTTGGCCTCCCAAAGTGCTGGGATTATAGGCTTGAGCCACCGCGCCCAGCCTGTGCTGTATTTTTATATGACTGGAAGTGCAATAGGTTTGTTTATACCAGCATCACCACAAACATTATGAGTAATGCGTTATGCTATGATGCTGTGACGTCTCTAGGCAATAAGAGATTTTCAGCTCCATTATAATTTTATGGGACCATCATGGTATATGCAATTTGTCACTGACAAAAAAGTCATTATGTGGTACATGACTGTACTTTCTTTGGTCAAATGGTCAGACAGAAAGATTGAGTCAAATGCTTGCAGGGTCTTTCAGGTTTTTTCTTTTCTTTTTTTTTTTTTTTTGAGACAGAGTCTCGCTCTGTTACCCAGGCTGGAGTACAGTGCTGCAATCATTGCTCACTGCAACCTTGAACTTCTGGGCTCAAGTGAGCCTCCTGCCTCAGCCTCCTGAGTAGCTAGGACTACAGGTATGCACCACCATGCCCAGCTAATTTTTTATGTTTTAGTTGAGACAAGGTCTTGCTATGTTCCTTACTCTGGTCTTAAACTCCTGGCCTCAAGCAATCCTCCCACCTTGGTTTCGGCCTCCTATAGGGCTGGGATTACAGGCATGAGCCACAGTGCCTGGCCTCTCAGGTATTTTCTGAGGTTCCAACAAGATGACTGGGTTAGCAGTCTATGGCCACTTCTTATCCCTTAATCCTTCAATGCCTCTCCTTTGCAGTTTAGGGTATTCATCTCTGTATGTAACATCACCTTGAATGTTTTACCATTCCTTCCTATCATAGATTTGTTCTGGTTGGCAAAGGAGACCAAGGTATGCCTGTGAGAATTGAAATAAATTTCATCACTGAGCAAGTTAGTTACTTTAACCTTCTAGAATCACCAAATACCTTAAATTCCCATTAAAAAGATAACAGCAGCAAATCTGTTGTGATCTGGGTTCTTATGATCCCTGGGGTTTTAGTTTCTCCTCCATACTGGCTGTGTAAGGAAGGCTTTTCATCTCAGGAAACACTGACAGTGAGTGGACCTGAGGCAAGAGCAGGAGGAAAGCTGCAAGGGGTATAGGTGTGTGTATGTGAGTATGTGTGTGTTTCTCAGCTGTAGAATTCTGAGAGGCAGTCAAAACTGCCAACCTTCCTTTGTAGGACTAACTTTAGGCCAAGAGAGATTCGCTGAGTGAATCCTTTGATGACAGCTGCTGCAACACCTTGATGGAGGTTTCTCTTGTCCCTGGCCACCAGACTTCACAGGGATTGCGCCAGTCTGTCTGACCATAATGCTACTACTGTACCAAGAGTGCCTAAATATTCATTTCTTAAATGTTTTTCAGCTTTACCATGTGCAAGGCCCTATACTAACCCTGAGACCAGCTAATTAAAGAGTTACTCTTCCTGACTCTTACCTCCTTATAACTGATGCTATTGACTGTTATTTTTATATGGCACCATCACGCCCTTCCTCCCAGACAATTATAAAGCTAGAGAATAAAAGCACAAAACAGAAAACGGCTGGGAAAATGGGTTGTGGATTACATCAGTCACAGAACGTCTTAGCAAACAGGTGGAGAGGAATCTCCCAAGTAATCTTTGAAAACCTGCAGAACAGTAGGGCCCAGAGAGGGGGCCATGTCTGATCCACCACCTTTACTGGTAATGAGTTTCCCTGGAACACATCCATGCTCATTTGTTTACAAATTGTTGTTGGGGAAAAGGCTTATGGAGTGCCTGCATAAACTGGCCATAAAAATATGGGACAATAAGTTGTGGAAAGCCACAAGAGGTCTCTGAGGAGGAAAGCCTTCTTATCGCCATTATGTTCCCATGCTCTGAGTGCAACCTGCTCTCTTATCTATAAACACTGTGCTCAAGGAGAAAGACACTCCTCTGAAACACTGAAATGTGGACAAACGTACAGGCTCCTAGTTAAGCCCGCTCCTACTAGCTACTCTCCAATAAGTTAAAGATATGCTGTTTAAGCACAAAGGAGATTCATTTAAACCGCTATTGCTATAGATTACGCCTATGACATACTGCCTCCCTTTCACTGTTTCGCCCTAAACATCTGCTTCTTAGATCTAAGTGATTGTACTCAATAAATCGTGTGGAGACCAGAACTCTGGGCCTTTTGCAGCCTCCATTGTGCAACTGGCCCCCTGGCTCCCATCTTTATGAACTCTTAACCTGTCTCTTCTCTTCCTTTGTTGCCACCGGGCTTTGGGTACCCTATGGGTGGTGTTGAGGCTGGTCCCCAACATATTGTCTATGGCTGCTTTCATGCTACAATGACAGAGCTGAATAGTTATGACAGAGAAGGTGTAGCCTATGACGCCTCAAATATTTACTATCTGGCCCTTTATAGAAAAAGGTTTCTAATTCCTGGTCTAAAGATAAAGGTAAGATACAAAAAAGTTCTGGCCAGGCATGGTGACTCATGCTGTAATCCCAGCACTTTGGGAGGCCAATGCAGGAGGACTGCTTGAGCCCAGGAGTTCAAGGCTGCAGTGAGTCATGACTGAACCACTGCACTCCAGCCTGGGCGATGGAGCAAGACCCCATCTCTATTTAAAAAAAAAAAAAAAAAAGTTTTTTGATTCTGATAGAAGAATTCCAAATTATGGTTTGGCAATAATACTATAGCATATAGCCCATATATCATAAGTGTAATTTCTCAAAGACTTGCCTACTGAGGCATACAAGCAAATATATAAGCCAATTTTCAGAGGTAAAAATTTAGTCACCACTAACTTTGAAATATTGTTTCATTCTAGAAATTGGCTGGTGGAAAAAAATCAAACATGAAGATTGCAGTTTTGTTTTGTTTTTTTCTGCTTATTTTTCAAACTGACTTTGGAAAAAATGAAGAAATTCCTAGGAAGCAAAGGAGGAAGATCTACCACAGAAGGTTGAGGAAAAGTTCAACCTCACACAAGCACAGATCAAACAGACAGCTTGGAATTCCGCAAACAACAGTTTTTACACCAGTAGCAAGACTTCCCATTGTTAACTTTGATTATAGCATGGAGGAAAAGTTTGAATCCTTTTCAAGTTTTCCTGGAGTAGAATCAAGTTATAATGTGTTACCAGGTAAGAGAACACTATGAGAGAGAGACAGAAAGAGGGAGGAGGGTGAGAGATGGTATGGGGAAAGAGAAGGTGAGACGGAGAGAGGGAGAACATCTCCATGAAGATAATTTTCTAAAGAAAAATCCAGGTTATTATATTACTTTTTGGTTTAATCTACAAACATACATTTTAAAATAATTTAAAAAATAGGGCCAGGCGTGGTGGCTCACACCTGTAATCCCAGCACTTTGGGAGGCCGAGGTGGGCAGATCACGAGGTCAGGAGTTTAAGACCAGCCTGGCCAACATGTTGAAACCCCGTCTCTACTAAAAATACAAAAAATTAGCCGGGTGTGGTGGCATGTACCTGTAATCCCAGCTACTCGGGAGGCTGGGGCAGGAGAATCACTTGAACCTGGGAGGTGGAGGTTGCAGTGAGCAGAGATCACACCACTGCACTCCAGCCTGGGCGACAGAGCAAGACTCCGTCTCGAGATTAAAAACAAAACAAAACAAAACAAAACAACCCCCAAAAAACCAAAAACAACTTAAGGAACACATTTATAATTATTAGACAAAAATTACTTATCCTACCACTATATTTACAAAATCATAGTTATCATTTTGGTTTCTTTCCAGTATGTTTACTATGCATATATTTTAAATAGTTGTAATCCTAACATAGATAATATACATAAACATTTATAAACTACCTTTCCATTTATAACAATAGATCATCTAGAATACACAAATAAATTATTCAGATGATTCTGTGAACATATGGCTATTACATATTTTCAACCAAAAATTTTCAACCACAAATAGAATTAAAGCCACTGAATTCATTTTATATAGGTTAAACCACTGACTTTTTAAAGATTTAAAAGACTAAAAATTCTGCTAAAGATTTCAATTAGGCATTTTTAAAAACTAGTATTAAATGGTTTACATTTTTCCAAATTTGGAAGGAAGAAGTATATTATAGACATGTTACCATTAAATAAAACTTTCAAAAGAATAACAGAAAATATCACCATATAATGTTCTGTGGCCAGTATTTCATATATTGTCTCAATACAGCTAAATGCTTCTTCATTAATTATTTCCATGTATTTAACAGAAATAATATACAATTATCCTGAAAATAGGCAATTTAGGCCACACTTACAACATGATTGGGAAAAGAAAGGAAGAGAAATCAACTTAAAAACACTGTAATAATAATGTACTCATAACTGCTAAAGAAAGATGAGGTCAATTTTTTTAGTTAAGTGGAAAGATGGCTAAGCTATAATAATGGAAAACGAAAAGGCCGAAAAAGAAGTATTCATAATGTGATCTCAAACTTGTTTAAAAAAAAGTTTTTATATGTACTAAAGGGTGGTATGCATAAAAGTACAGAAGATATATACTAAGTATTTCCAAATTGTCCGAAAATATTTTCCAGTGATCTTACAGTACTTTTTGATTGTATCACCACACATAACACAAAATTTACCATTTCATCCATTTTAAAGTGTACAATTCAATAGCATTTAGTACATTCACAGTATTGTGCAACCATCACCACTATCTTGTTTCTGCACATTTTCGTCCCACCAAAAGGAAACTCTGTACCTAAACTCCCCATTTCTCCCCACTCCCAGCCCTTGGCAACCACTAATCTGTTCTGTCTCTATGAATTTGCCTATTCTGGAAATTTCATGTAAATGGAATCACATAATATGTGGCCTTGTGTATCTGACTTCTTTACTTAGTATAATGTTTTTAAAGTTCATCTATTATTAGCCTGTATCAGAACTTCATTCCTTTTTATGGCTGAATAATATTCCATTGTATGGCTATACCATATTTGTTTATCCATATTGTCTACCAGTTGATGAACATCTGGGCTGTTTCCACCTTTTGGCTATCATGAATAACACAGCTATGAACATTAATATAAGTTTTCTTTCAACACCTATTTTCAATTCTTTTGGGTATATACTTAGGAGGGGAACTGTTGGGCCATTTGGTAATTCTATATTTAATTTATTGATGAACTGCCAAATGTTTTCCAAAGTGGCTATGCTGTTATATGCCCACCAGCAATGGAAGAGGACTCCAGTTTCTCTACATTCCTGCCAACAATTGTTATTTATTTTTAATTATAGCTGTTCTTGTATGAAGTGGTATCTCATTGTGCTTTTGATTTGCATTTCCCTAACAACTAATGATGTTAAGCATCTTTTTATGTGCATGTTGTCTATCTGCATATCTTCCTTGGAGAAATATCTATTCAACCCCTATGCCTATTTCTTTCTTTTTTTAAGAGATGGGGTCTTGCTCTGCTGTCCAGGCTGGAATACGGTGGTACAATCATAGCTCACTGCAGTCTTGAACTCCTGGGCTTCAGTGATCCTCTGCCTCAGCCTCCCAAGTAGCTGGGACTACAAGAATGCACCACCACACCTGGCTAACTTTTTAACTTTTTTTGTAGAGACAGCATCCCATTATGTTGTCCAAGCCGTTCTCAAATTCCTGGCCTCAAGAAATCTTCCCTCCTTGGCCTCCCAAAGTGCTGGAATTACATCGAGAGCCACTGTATTGGGCAAGTTTTGCCCATTTTTTTATTGCATTGCCTTTCTGTAGTTGAGTTGTAAGAGTTCTTTATGAATATTCTGGATATCAGGACCTTATCAGATATATGATTTCACATATTTTCTCCCATTGTGTACACCATCCTTTCACTTTCTTAACAATGTCCTTTGATGCAACAAATTTTTAATTTTGATAAAGTCTAATTTATCTTTTTCTTTAGGTGTCACATCTAAGAATCCACTGCCAAATATGAGGTCATAAAGATTTTCCCCTATGGATTTTTCTAAGAGTGTTGTAGTCTTAGCTCTTATATTTACAGCAAAGGTCTAAATATAAGATATATTAGGTCTTTGATCCATTTTGAGCTAATGTTTGTATTTGGTGAAAGGTAGGGATTCAGCTTCATTCTCTTGCTGGTGTTGTCCCAGCACTAGTTGTTGAAGATTGTTCTTTCCTCCACTGAATGGTCTTGACACCGTTCTTGAATTCTTGAAAATCAATTGTTCATAAATGTATGTCTGACTTTCAGTGTTCCATTGGCCTATACGTCTATGCTTATACTAGTATCACACTGACAAAAGCTGATTATCATATCTTTATAGTGAGCTTTTTGAAATCTGAAAGTGTGAGATCTCCAACTTTGTTCTTTTTTCTCAAGATTGCTTTGGTTATGTGGGATCAACTTTTCCATTTGAATTTAAGGATCAGCTTTTCCATTTCTGCAAAAAAAGGCCATGGAAATTTTGATAGAGTGTAGTGCTTTTGATAACCTGGAAGAAACTCATATGTGTATTTTTGTTCAGAGGAGGAATTGGGTAGGTGGGATTAGCCTATTGCAAGTATCCGAATGAGAGATGGGTAGGGCCTGAATTGGGCTGAGTTAGTGGTCGGGGAAAGGAGGGGACTAATGTGAGAGGCTCATTTGGGGGTGGAACTTGGGGACAGTGGCTCAGATGGAGGAAAGTTATCTGGAATGACACCAGGGTTGGAAGAAAAACATCCCCTCTAATATTCTCCTCAGCTTTCTAATGGCCTGCTTAGCTGATACACTTATCCACATATCTACAATCTTGTATGTAGGGAAATGAATATATGCACTGCATCATGCACTTTATTTGTTTATTTATTTATTTAGAGACAGTCTTGCTCTGTCATCCAGGCTGGAGTACAGTGGAACGATCTTGGCTCACTGCAACCTCCACCTCCTGGGTTCAAGCGATTCTTATGCCTCAGCTTTCTGAGTAGCTGGGACTTCAGGCATGTGCCACCATACTTGGCTAATTTTTGTATTTTTAGAGGAGATGGGGTTTCACCATGTTGCCCAGGCTGGTCTCAAACTCTTGGTCTCAAGTTACCTCAGACTCCCAAAGTGCTGGGATTACAGGCATGAGCCACCGTGCCCAGACAGTATTATACACTTTAAAAGGGTGAATATTATAGTATGTGAATCATATTTCAATAGCATAATAAACCATAAAAGACATAGCTCAGTGTCTCATTGAGAAGCACCACGGAAGCATGCTGTCTGGTTTCACCTATTCCCATGTGCATATCAAGGGTGGGCTGTGAGCTCATCATTAGTGCTAGCTCAGCTCTCTGGTCACATGAGGGAACTGGATTGGCTGGCGGCTTGGGAAGTCTGGTGTGGCCATACGATTTGCTTTGGTCAGTATAATTAGACACTTCAAGAGCTCATGTGTGATTTGTAACCTCACATTTCCACTACTGCAGTGATCAGGACAGCCTGCTTATAGATGAATCCTGAGTGAATATGATGAGCTGAGCCCCTGTGTCCCCACATTAGACACAAAGTATAAATGAAAAATAACTGAGATTTGGGGATTGTTTGTTGATGTTGTATAATTTAATCTATCCTGATGGATACAAAATGGAAGCGCAGTTCAGCCCCAAGTTACCATGAGGAGTTCACTCTTAGAGCCTACGTGAAAGGGCTGAGAGGAGAGCCTGTGAAAAGCATTTCAGCATTTCTTATGTCTATACGACATCTTTACCCTATACATGAATGCACATAGAATTCTATTCTTGTGTGGTTAGAGCAGTTTGACTTCACATTGTGTTTACTTCCATTCACAGTTGCTGATAATCACATAAGAAATTTAAATTTGTGCTTTTGTTTTCTTCTAGGAAAGAAGGGACACTGTTTGGTAAAGGGCATAACCATGTACAACAAAGCTGTGTGGTCGCCTGAGCCCTGCACTACCTGCCTCTGCTCAGATGGAAGAGTGCTTTGTGATGAAACCATGTGCCATCCCCAGAGGTGCCCCCAAACAGTTATACCTGAAGGGGAATGCTGCCCGGTCTGCTCTGCTACTGGTACAGAGATTTAGCTAAGCAAAATATCAGTGTGTGATTAATCTTTAACTTCCATTTGTTTTCGTTACTAATTTTAGATTAAAATTATGATACATTAGTCAGATCTGAGCACTTAAAATATTGGCAAAATGCTGATTAACATAGAAAATATCTGGGAAAATGTATGGTAGGGGATATAAATAATAGACTGTGGCTTTATAGTTCTAGCTCTATCAGATTCAGTAAACTTGGATGAGATTACATTCCACATTTGACTCTCAGCTTTAGAGATATGGTAACAGAATTTCTACAACAGATCCTGAATTCTTATTGCGTTAAGGGCTCTGCTTTGGTCTATATGTGCATTATCCCACTTAATCCAACGCAACGTGCCTTTATCACCTTGAAGCCAGGGTAAACAAAGGAAGAGTGATTTGCATCTAAAGAGAACAAAGCCCCAACCCTCTGGCTATACCCAACCACTCAAAGGCAGCACAGGAACCCACATCACTGCTTGGATAATCCCAGGAAAATGCAGAAAAAGTGTAGCCTGAAGCATGATTTTCTCATGTGGCACTTCTGTGTGCAGGAGATCACAGCACAGGTTTTGTTGGCTGCTCATGGACCCCTTCTCCAGTGAGGCTCATACCTGACTGAATGAAGGACCCTTGGGAGGGAGGCCCAGTCTCCTCTGAGAAAAGCCTAACCAACACCTTATGAAAATAAGCAAATAAATACTTGTTAAATAATTGGCTGGGAAGGGATAGGGACATCTTCTCTTGTCTATAACCAAGGTAGATTGCTCCCATGCACACAGATGATCACAGGGTAGGTGTCTACAAAAGTCTCCTTGCCAGGAAAAACTTTTGACTATTTAGAAATTGTGTTTTGTGTTATACTACCAAATATTTCACTAATATTTAAAAAGAGTTAGGAAAAAAGTGTTCAATGAAATGGATTCCTTGGAGTGAAATAAATACAAGTTTTACAAAGTAAGAGTCACAAATTCTCAGAAATTTTTTCAGAAGACTTGGAGTATTCTTGAAATGTAGTTATTTTGGAAAAATAAACTTGGATATACAGGAAGGATTTTAAATGTTTCAATATGATAGCTTTAGTTTCCTTTTACTAACTTTTTCCTATTCTTCTGCATGTTTTGCTAGAGATGTGAAAAAATAATTCACAGACTTTATAATACATACTGAATTGATATCTCAAGTAATTTCTCCAAATAATTATATTTCCTGAGTTCTTTTTGGGAGTAGTTTATATATAGTGTTAAATAAAAGTAGGCAGATGATTAAGTAAATTTTTAAATCTTGATGGAAGAAAATGTATGCACTCTGGCTGGGCACGGTAGCTCACACCTGTAATCCCAGCACTTTGGGAGGCTGAGGCGGGAGGATCACAAGGTCAGGTGTTCGAGACCAGCCTGGTCAACATGGTGAAACCCCATCTCTACTAAAAATACAAAAATTAGCCTGGCATGGTGGTGGGGTGCCTGTAATCCCAGCTACTTGGGAGGCTGAGGCAGGAGAATCGCTTGAACCCGGGAGGCGGAGGGTGCAGTGAGCCGAGATCATGCC
This sequence comes from Pan paniscus, assembly GCF_029289425.2. NCBI lineage: Eukaryota > Metazoa > Chordata > Mammalia > Primates > Hominidae > Pan > Pan paniscus. The sequence goes on from NC_073260.2 coordinate 46,912,451, forward strand.
ACTGCATTCCAGCCTGGGCGACAGAGCAAGACTCCGTCTCGGGGGGAAAAAAAATAGTATGCACTGTGAAATCAGTTCTTCCTAGAACTGTTTACCCAGAGAGTGAATTTGAATCTAGTCTTTGTCATGTCTTCCCCACTTTCTGCCAAAGATTTAACAGCTAAATATAAATGTAGATTAACTGTCTACTATCATCTATTCTACTCCCACCATCATGGAAGGATAAACAGCACTCCTGGGCATATGTCTAAGTTAAAGCAACATCACTTAAGTCCAGAATGTCATTTGTAAGTCTCAGGTAGTAAAGATGATTTAAGTATAGAGTCTGGGACAGAGAAGGAGGAAAACTCTCTCTCTATAATTCTGAATTTCAGAGGATGATGTTATGATGCCACGGACAAAAATAATGACAAATCTATAAGCAAAAGTTGGTTTCACTGCTATAAGCAAGTAAAATATACACCTGTTTCACTTTTCTAATGTCTGGTAAACAGTCTGCAAATTCTCACATTAGCAATAGCCCCAGTGAACAGAACAGTATCTATTATAAAGGTATCACATCTGATTATAACACAATCTCACAACAGGATTGCTTACCATTTTGCCTCATGTGGCAATATTATTCCCTCCTTAGTCACCAGGTATCATGATATGTTAGCAAAAATAAGCATTAAGTTATTTAATATAAAAATTAGTATTAAGGCCCACAGGTGAATAAAATGTAACAGATATTACAAAATAGAAATAAAGTGACTATTAAAACTTTTTAAGCAAGAATTTCAAGGTGCATTTCATCTTTAAATTGCACTCAAATACTTGGAGGGAATAATATTTACTAACCTCATTTTCATTATGGTTTTTTCTTTTATTAATATCATCAACTTATCTCTGCTACCTCATCCTTGCGTGGTCATTAGTCTCCTATTCTCTACTCAGTGGTATAGCATTAAATGATAGAAATGAATTTTCTGGTGATTCTTCAGAACAAAGAGAACCTACCAATTTACTTCATAAGCAACTGCCACCTCCTCAGGTGGGAATGGACCAAATAGTAAGAAAAGAAGCACTTCAATCTGAGGAGGATGAAGAAGTGAAAGAAGAAGATACAGAGCAAAAGAGAGAGACCCCTGAATCTAGAAATCAGGGGCAACTTTACAGTGAGGGGGACAGCAGAGGAGGAGACAGAAAGCAGAGGCCTGGAAAGGAGAGAAGGCTGGCACACCAGCAACAACGCCAAGGAAGGGAGGAGGAGGAGGATGAGGAGGATGAGGAGGAGGAGGGTGAGGAGGGTGAGGAGGATGAGGAGGATGAGGAGGACCCGGTAAGAGGAGATATGTTCCGAATGCCCTCTCGATCCCCGCTTCCTGCTCCTCCCAGAGGCACACTGCGCCTGCCAAGCGGGTGCTCTCTGTCCTACAGGACCATCAGCTGCATCAACGCCATGCTTACCCAGATACCACCGCTGACAGCACCACAGATAACAAGTCTGGAGCTCACTGGTAAGAGATGATGACTTCTGCTTTATTTTGTGCTTTAAAAGTAAATGACTCTTAGCAGCTGGGCACGGTGGCTCACGCCTATAATCTCAGCACTTTGAAAGGCTGAGGTGGCCAGATCACCTGAGGTCAGGGGTTCGAGACCAGCCTGGACAATATGGTGAAACCCCATCTCTACCAAAAATACAAAAATTAGCCGGGCGTGGTGGGGCATGCCTGTAATCCCAGCTACTCAGAAGGCCGAGGCAGGAGAATCGTTTGAATCCAGGAGGCGGAGGTTGCAGTGAGCTGAGATTGAGCCACTGTTCTCTAGCCTGGGCACTTGAGCGAGACTCCATCTCAAAAAAAAAAAAAAAAAAAAAAGTAAATGACTCTTAGCCACATGCAGTTGTATACACTTGTAGTCCCAGCTACTCAGTAGGCTGAGGTGGGGGAATGGCTTCAGCCCAGTAGTTTCAGACTAGTCTAGGCAACAGAGCGAGATCCTGTCTCTTAAAAAAAAAAAAAAAAAAAAGTGAACGATTCTCATTGCTCTGTGAAGACTGTATTTTAATTTCATCCTAAAAATTGATCCTGAATAGACTAATTTCATAATCTTCAAATATATAAACTTTGCAGAAGAGATAGCTGTTTACTGCAGAATAGCAGTTAGGTATAAAGCAAACTCCTCCAAATCAAATGATGATTTCCTACTGATGTTTCTTAAAAATCAGCTTTAATGAGGTATAATTTATATGTAGTAAAACTTATTTTTAGTATATAGTTCTGAGTTTTGACAAATGCACATAGTCATGTAACCACCACCAAAATTAAGATATAGGACATTCTATCACTCCCCAAAATTCCTTGTTTCCCCCTCCACCAGTCACTGGCCACCACAGAACACTGATCTGTTTTCTGTCTCTACAGTTTTGCCTTTTCCAGAGTGTCACATAAATGGAATCATACAATACATAGCCCTTTCAGTCTGGCTTCTAATGTTTTTGAAAGCCACCCATTTTGTTTTGTGTATCAGTAGTTCATTCCTCTCTTCTGCCAAGTAGTGTTCCATCATGTGGATGGGGCAGGGTTTCCTATCAGTTAAACGTCATCTGAGTTGTTTCCAGTTTGGGGTGATTATGTATAAAGTTGCTATAAATATCCACGTACAGATGTTTGTGTGGACCTAAGTGTTCATTTCTCTAGGGCAATGCCCAGGAGTGGGACTGCGGATATGGTAAATACATGTTTAAGTTTATAAGAAAATGCCCCACAGTTCTCTAAAGTGGCTGTTCCTTTCCCACCTGCATGCTGGGGAGCTCCTGCCTCTCTGCAGCCTGCCCGCACTTGGTACTGTCAGTTGTTTTTTCCCTTCGTTTTTGACATTCTAGAGGGAATGTGGTCATCTAGACCTTCTGCCCATGTTTCCATAGGACCACCAGGGAGGGCTCTGAGTGGAACAACAGCAGGACCAGGGAGAGGCTGGCTGGTGGGGACACTTTGGGTGCTGGGAGCAGCAGGAGCATTCGTCTGGGTAATGAGGCCCCCATGCCAGGGGTGGCCCTGGAGATGCTGGGGTGAGGGAAGCTGAAAAGGTCAACACATTTGTGCAGAGATGGCCATCTGTGACAGCACACTGCCAGTGTCAAACATAATAGAAGCTTCCATGGCCTCTCTGACAAAGGATTTCATCCTACTTTCATATGATCACCTAAGGAACTCCTCTCATGCTCAGGAAAGTCCCTTCCTCCTGTGGCCTATACACCAGGTATGCTCTGCCCTAAGAAAACCCCATTTGTGAAAGTCTAAAGCCTTGGAAAAGATAAATGACCCATGCTGAGCTACACTGTTATGGTTTTATAAGAAGGTCACCACGTGGCTTTTATGGTATGTACTACTGGTATGCTCACTTTCTGGGTTTAAAAATTGACTACTGAACTTAACTAAATGTTAAAACAAAAACCTATAAAATTAAAGCATACAGGAACCTTTGTAGATTGAAGCCGTAGAGGCATAACATTAGATCTGAGAGAGTCTGGGAGATGATCTCCCCAAGCTTCTTATGCAGAGATGGAGACAGGCTCAGAGGAGGTGAGTGATTGGCATGAGCATTCATGGACAAAAACAGAGGCATGTTTCTAGTCCAGGAAAATGGCTATGGGAAAATATGAAGAATAAAAATCAGTTTCTGTGTAACCTTCCACACCTTTGTTGTAAATGTACAATGTTACCAGTACTCTCCAGCAGACCACATTCTGGCTGTGTTAAGCACCTTCATCTAAACCATGATATATTTAGAGCTTGATGAATCCTTAGAGAGAAAATGTCAACTATGTTAAACCATCTATTTCCAGCTTGTTACTTTTCTGAACATGCTTTGGTTATATAATATATATTCTGTCCTTGTTCTGAGTATTGCTTTCTCCTCCAGACAAAGCTCTCTCTTGATATCTATGCACACATGCCCATACATGTGTGTACATGTATGTATATGCACACATGCCTAAAACATAACCGCTGTGTGTCCTAGGCAATTCCATCGCCTCCATCCCAGATGAAGCATTTAATGGATTACCAAATTTGGAAAGGCTTGATCTGAGCAAAAATAATATCACTTCTTCAGGCATAGGTCCAAAAGCATTCAAGGTAAATACATGCTCTGATTTGTCTATTTGGACGAATGGCTTCACTATGACTTGCATTGGTTGGAGATGGGGAAGGGAGGAAAAGGAAAATGCTTCTAAATGGTAGTCTTCTTCTAAGAAAGTTTCCTCTCTGATGTCCCTAAATTGAATTCAAGTTTTCCCTTGAATATAGTTTACTATTTTACATACTTTTAGCTTTGCTGTAAGGACACCAACAATAGCATCAGTGACAAAAGTAATGATTTTAATTTATGGAGTAGTTTCTTCCCAAGTAACTGAAAACATGCTAAAATCTGGTCTTTTAGCATCTGAAGTATTTTCTGGAAACAAATTGAGCCTATCTGGAACCTCTGTTAACATTTTTCAGGCCAGCAAGACACTGCTTCCTTTTTTTGTGTGTGCAATGAACAAAACCTGATGGAGGATACTTTGGCAGAAGGGGGTTCTGGAAAAACAAATAGGCTCATATAAAAATTAGGGATAGCTTGGGAAAGAAGAGGGAAAGAGAGAGAACAGGAAACAGCACAGAGTAAACCTTTGAAAGATACAGATTGGACTAATTATATATTTAAAAAAAAAAAAAAACAGGCCAGGCACAGTGGCTCATGCCTGTAATCCCGGCACTTTGGGAGGCCAAGATGGGCGGATCATGAGGTCAGGAGTTTGAGACCAGCCTGGCCAACATGGTGAAACCCCGTCTCTACTAAAAATACAAAAAATTAGCCGAGCGTGGTGGCATGCACCTGTAGTCCCAGCTACTCGGGAGGCTGAGGCAGGAGAATCGCTTGAATTCGGGAGGCGGAGGTTGCAGTGAGCCGAGATCGCGCCATTGCACTCCAGCCTGGGTGACAGAGGAAGACCCTGTCTCAAACAACAAAAAGGAGAAAAGAAGAGAGAATTCAAGGAATTTCAGAGCCAAGAGAAAAGGGGTTTATGTTTGTAAACAAAAACTCATAAATGTGTGTGTTTGAAAAGCCAAAAATAAAGCACACTATATTCCACTAAATGAAACTGTTACTCCCTTGGGCAGTCTTCTGGGTCTTCCACCCACTCTTCAGACAAAGCACTGGTCTCTTCTATTCTCATTTCCTGTTTCTTATCTGGAGTCTAGGCTGGCAGATAAAAGGGTTCTACATTCACACCCTAGATCTACTTCATGCTATCCATCCTTCTTCTAGAAAATGGCTAGCATTAGGGGGTCCTTTTCCTATTTGTCCAAGAGAAAAATATTGTAAGAGATTACCTCCTTTTCTTGCTTTGGAATTCTCTGTCCCATTCCGAAACTGTTGAAATTTGAATATGATCACTGCAGAAGTGAATCATTCCATGGGACTTTACTAAAACCTACCCAACTACAGGTCCCCACTTGTGGTGGTACAGGCTATGTTTGACCAATGAACACACAACTACAAATGTGAAAAAGACACTTTTCCAGACAGTCAACTGGATGCCATATTGGAATGGCTTGTGATATCTGTAGTCCTTGGTTTTGAAAAATTTCCACAGTAATTAGTGTTATTTTATGACCTTTCTGGAGTAGATAAAAAACTGAGGTTTACAAGTATGTTTAAAGGATTGATTGCTATCTTAATTGTTAGCATCCATGACAGCTTCAGATTACTGCATGATTTCATAAAATTTCTGTCTATTGCTGTAAAGGTGGAAACCTAAGATCTAGCAAGAATGACCAATCCAGTAGTTATGGCAGCTTTCTCTCACTTTCTAAAGCTGCAATATAAACGTGGTGAGTAAGCTACAAAATAATCAAATGTAGTCTGCTGAAAATCCCTGAGAATCAATGCTATTACCAGGATCAATATCAACCTGGCAGGGGGAATAAGGGGTTTGCTGTGTGGCCTGGACATTACTGTCTAAGCCTAAGGAAGGATAGGTTTGTGAGACTTTTAGTCACGACCATTATATGAAATGTGACTGCACAGCTGTGACTAGATAAAAAAGTAACTTTGAGATTTGCTTTTTAAGCTTCTGAAGAAGTTAATGCGTTTGAATATGGATGGAAATAATTTGATACAGGTTCCTTCACAATTGCCATCTACATTAGAAGAACTTAAAGTCAATGAGAACAATCTTCAGGCTATCGATGAAGAAAGTTTATCAGGTATTTAATATTTGTTTTTCAATGATATGCTTCCTTATAATCTTTCCTATATAGTCCTGTAGAAATTTTATTTACTGTATTGCCAAATGAATAAATAGTAAATATTTTTAGGTCACTTAACCATTTGAGTTGATAAAACTTCTTTTAACTATTGACTGGTAAAACGTAAAATGAATTTTAAACTGCCTATTGTCTTTGTACCTTACCCATGAATAACATTGTTTCTCAATGATTCCAGGTTCTTATTATTCACAAGGCAATAAATTTACTACAAATCCAAAATATCTGAAGAATTACGCTAAATATTCCCTGCACTGCCGTGTGTTTTGTGTTATGGATCGACAATTTTGTCGGTTCTTCGTAGCGACTAACCAGTGCCATGTTTGTTGATTGGATCTCCTTTATCACTCTGATGGTCAACAGACCCCACCCACAACTCTTGCTGCCTCCATACACCTTGCTATTTTCATTTATCATGTGTTGGAACCTAAAAACAAAACTAAGCACATGGGAATTATGCATGAAATATGAATAAATGGGCACTGCATATGCGGCTGAGATGCTGTCCTACAGAGAAAGCACATGCTCTTCATGGTATTAACTTTGACTTTGGCAATTTTCTGCCTGAGAGGGCTTGGGCTGGAACTTCTGTACTCATATGTCACTGAAGTCCTGCTAACTCCACACCCCACGGCATGTGGATGCAAGGCTCCCACCATGGCCTAGCTTTCTGACAGCCTTTAGTGAGCGTGCCCCATGTTCTGTGCACTCGACATTGCTGGAAATGGCCCCTCTTCTGCTTGTTTCGGGACTGTGCTAGACAGCTGAAGTTGTCATATTGTGACTCTGTATAGAAGAGGCTTTATCACATTTTACTTTTCATGAATTCTAGCTAATGCCTTTGATTGTACTGTGTACTTTTTTGAGACAAGGACTGCCTACCTTTTCTTTTTATCTTCCTAATAGTCTAGCATAGATCTTGAGGTACAGTGCTCAACACTGTCTGTTTCCTTGCTTTGAAACATATTATGTTTTTATTTATTATGTTATTTATTAAACAAAGCCTTTAAAGGAATAAAACAATTCAATTATTTCCTGTAGCTCCCAAAAAACTTCACAGGAACAAAACACTTCTGGTATTGAGAAAAGAACAATAATAATGAGAATTGCCAAATCTGAGGATTAGTTATGGAAATACTCAATTTCCAGATGGATTTCAGGACACACAGAAAAACATTAATAAACACAAATTTTGATGCAGACTGCCAAATGGGAAAGACATTAGAAAATTCAGTTTCTAACCGCTGAAGACCAAAGGGTGTCAGCAATTTAGAACAACTGTACTAACAGGCTGTATATGAACTATAAGTCAGTCACACTTTTAGTTGGGTTATCAAAACGAGATGTTATAAAACATGCACTCCTGATTGTGAAGGTGCTTTCACACACCCCTGGAACTGCCTTCCAGAGTACTCTTCTCCTCCCTCACTCACAAATGCTTCTAGATTCCCAGAGTCTTGACAGGAAGCCAGGGTGAACGGGCTGTCTGCCTGCCTTTCTTAGCCCACCTTTCTCCACAGTCCGAGCACCCGAGGAGCCTCGGCCCCATGCCGGCAGTGCTTCTGTCCTCCGGCTCAGATACCCCCGGCTGCACTCCCTGGGTGGGCTGAGTTCTAAGAGCTACTGCAGTACTGGCCCCTCGGGTGCTGGGCTCCCCATGGCTGGGAGTCCTGATGCTGTGGATGGTCAGGCTGGCTGCCAGGAGTGCTGTGAGGGCACCCTGCTTCTGTGTGGAAGCAGGTGGCCCACTGCTCTCCTGTCATCTGTCTTGGGGTGGCTCCTCACTCATGACCTTTCAGATTATAGCTCCAGAGAGGGGGAAGGAGGGCACTCCAGGGAGAGAAAACAGCACAAAGATGCAAATAAATGAGACAATTTGGGATACTGTGGGAGCTGCAAGCAGGCACGGTGAAGGTGAAAGGCAGGCAAAGAGCAGCACAAGGGGCTGCACACACCTTGCTGAAGGGCAGGGAATTTACCTGCAGGAGGAGCAGAGTCCACCTGAGATGTGCACACGTGTTATGGAGAAAGGGAAGGACTTACAATTGAGAGAGAGGTGTGAAAGGTGGAGGGAGGGACAGCTGAGGAAAACCAGGCACGCTTTAAAAGCATTTTTGTTGTCACTAATGACTGAAACAACTAAATCAGGAGCCCTGGAGGCTGCTCTAGTGGATGACCATGTGATGCTGCCTGCCAGGAACATCGAGGCACCTGCCATGTCCACAGCCTGTCATGGTACCACCCACCATGGAAGACTTCCTGTTTCCTGTCCATGAATCCTTTCAACATCCACCTCAAGTCTCACCTACAACAAACGTTCTCTAGCTCCATCCTATTTCCTGTTACCTCCTATTTCCTATATATACCAGAGAATAATTGCAAAAGAAAACACAGCGTCCTGAATTTGCACTGTTTCTCTCTTTTTCTCTCAGTCATGTAATGGCCACTAGTTCATTTCTGTTATCTATTTTTCAATGAAAAACTTCCACTGCATTTCAAAACTTCACCTATGTACTAGAGAAAGATGTCAGATTCTCAGTACCTTTAGTTTTGGAAATGAAAGAGAATATGAGGAAATATAACCACTTATCCCAATTTACTGGCTGGCCTGGCTACTTCCTGTTGCTCAGCACTTCCATTAATCCTGAGCACCACCACCAGGTTAACCTTTGTAAAATGTGGCCCTTGTCCTGCCATCCCCATCTTGCTGCCTAGAGAATGAGAGCCAGACGTTGTTGTCCAGGGTGCAAAGGCCCTCCCAGAATTAGCTGAGTGTGGTGGTGGGGGCCTGCAATGCCAGCTACTCGGGAGGCTGAGGCAGGAGAATTGCTTGAACCCGGGAGGCGGAGGTTGCAGTGAGCCAAGACCACGCTATTGCACTCCAGCCTGGGTGACAGAGCAAGACTCTGTCTCTAAATAAAATAAAATAAAATTTTAAAAATGTAAAAAAAGGCCCTCCCAGTGTACTTCTCTCTGAGCACCAACCTTCACTCCACTGTGCACAGCCACTCCAGGGCTAGTCTCCTCTCCCCCTGAGCAAACCCACATGGTCTTTCACCTACATGTGCTCAGCTGGCTATTTCAGCTTGGAAGTTCCTCCTATTTCTATCTAAATCTTTCTGTCTGTAGGAGCCTGGCACTTTCATACCACTCACATCTACACTGCTTTTTCTTCTTTTAATCTTCCAGCATTTATTATTTCTCTTCCTGATGCAACTGTCTTTGCTGTTGCCTAAGAGCAGAACTGAGTCCCACATGGCATTCGGTGCAATGCCCATGAAGGGGGTTGAATAGAAAACATCCCCTAATCTGGGAATTTTGGCCACACCCTGAGCCTCTGACTCAGATGCCTTTGGGTATTATCATTGCTGAGCTGTCCATTTTGCAGCACAGAACTTCCATTTGACCTGGATCATACCACTCCTGAGACTAGTAGAAACAAAGTAGAAAAAATTTGTTTGTATAAAGGCCTTTCTTGCTAGTTCAATCTGAATGCATGGAGAATTTTTGATCATCATTCTTTCAAAGCTTCCATTTGGCTGCACTCTGTGCCAACAAGTGAGTAACTATGATGGGAATTCACTGTTCTGGTTTACTTCTGACTCCCTTGTTCAGAGACTGAGGGTGAGCCAGGGAAAGTGTTCTTTTCTGTGTCCTAGAAAAAGAAATCATTCATTGCATTAAACTTCTACCCACCCCATTGCCTATTATGCTGCCACTTCATACATCTATGTCTTTGCAATGTTTCCAATGACTGTCCACAACTTTCTATTCCTTTCCTACCTGAATTCCAAATCCCTGTTCAGCCACCACAATTTCTATGGAAACTCCTCTGCCTCTCTTTCCTATCTCCCTCCCTCTCTTCTCTCTTGCTTCTGTTCCTTACACATATTGTTAGCACCTAGCATTTCAATGATTTTTTTCGGGTCTGCCTCACTACTGGACCATGCATTTAGTTCTGGTTGAATTGAGCATCTGGGATGTACAAAGTACTTAAGAAAAGGTTTTATAGGAGGATACAAAGGTTTAAAAAAAACTGTATTTGCTCTCCAAATAAACCGGCCATTTCACATGACATTTCAAAAGGCTACAAAAATTTGCATGGTTTTTCAATTATCCTAATATTCTAATACTTTTATTTTTTATAGACTTAAATCAGTTGGTCACCTTAGAATTGGAAGGAAACAATCTCAGTGAAGCCAATGTCAATCCTTTAGCTTTCAAACCTTTGAAGAGCCTAGCCTACTTGCGTCTGGGAAAAAATAAATTTAGAATTATACCGCAGGGTCTTCCTGGTTCTATTGAGGTAACAATATATTTTTTTAGTGTTTTAAATGTATTATATTTGAAATATGGTACACTACAACAAAATATATTTTAAGACTATTGTGATGTAAATTAAACTCTAGTTTCATGCTGTATACAGAATTTCCTATAATTTAAGCATTGTTTCTTCTTCAAGCAATACAAAATTCTGAATCGAAATTATAATTACTAGTAGAGACACCTGATACAGTGAAAAATGGTACTTCTGATAGCTCTTGGGGGAAATGGGAGAAAGGAATTGAGAATTTAAATGAAACCACAACTTCCATGAGGTACTCTGACTCTCAAGACAGTGTAAACTGCCCCAATCTAGAAATGTGACGCTTATCACAGAAGCTCAAACAGGTATTAACCGTAACAGAGTGTCCACTCACAAATTCCAGGCAAAACCACAGACACTCTGACCTAACAGTAACTTGCATGGATACAAGTGTTGTACAAAGAAGGCCTCTGACTGTTTCAGCAACTCTGTAGCTTACAAGTTTTCACCCAGTTCCTACCAAAACTGTCCTGTGACTAACTCCAGGCCCCAAACCCCAGCCTTGCTTCATTATCCTCTAGAGATGCCCCACAGGTCCCCAGATGTGTGGTCTCCTTGCTGCAGGATGTGCTCCTGGGGGTCTTTGGCTGATGAATGTCAACACCCCTCATTTCCTGCATTAAAAACACTGAGGTGGACCGTGCAGTGGCTCACGCCAGTAATCCCAGCACTCTGGGAGGCTGAGGCAGGAAGATGGCTTGAGGCCAGGAGTTTGAGAGTAGCCTGGGCAACATAGTGAGACCTTGTCTCTAAAAAATATAAAAAAAAAAAAATAGCCAGTCATGGTGGTGCACACCTGTAGTCGTAGCTGCTCAGGAGGCTGAGGTGGAGGATCACTTGAGCCCAGGAGTTTGAGGCTGCAGTAAGCTAGGATCGTACCACTACACTCCAGCCTGGGCAACACAGAGAGACCCTGTCTCTACAAACCACACCCCACCCTGCCCGCCAAAAAGAACACTGAGGTCCAGAGAGTCTATACATACTGGCAGACCCCATGGGAACCCAGGTTTCCTTACTAAGCTCCGTTTCTCCTAGACCACATGATCATCCAGCCAGAAGTCAGGATGGAGCATTCTCCGGCTGCAGCCCCAGCAAGCCAGAAAAGAGGGTCATCTATTGTGATCTTATGTGGCTGTCATGGCTACCACCCTTCCTCTTCTTCCTATTTCCAGATTAAGTGACAGAGTTATGTAACACTGACATTTATCAGTAGGCTGGCTTTCCATCAGAATCTCCTGGGTTCTTAAGAAATACAGACTCTTGGACCTACCCCAGATATGCTAAGTCAGATTCTTTGTGGGACAGGGCCAGAAATGAATAATTAAAAAATTAAAATTTAAATAGATAATGCATACACATGTTAAAACACATACATACACAATGAGGATAATACAAAAGAGCAATCTGCCCCACTGTGAGCCTGAGCTTCCCATACTGACTTCTCTCTCTCCAGAGGGATCCACTCCTACCAGTCTGGAAAGCACTGGGCATACAAGCGCACAAATGCGTGGCACATACTACAAATCCTTCTAAAGCCACTGCTGTACACCTGCCTCACTTAACCATGCAGCCTCAAGGCTGTCTCATGTCATTCTTTCCTACAGCTGCAGAGTTTTCAACATATGGACAGGTGTGCCAGGATTTATTTGACTAGTCTCTTACTGATCTAGCTCACCTCCTAAATACATATGCAGGTAAAAGCAAAAAGTTGAAAATTGCTTTACTAATTTCTAACAAATACCAAAATTAACAAAGAGGGAAATTCTCACAGGTGGAATAGAAGGTGACACTAAAGATATATGCCAGTTTTACCTCTGAATTCTAACAAGAGAACAAGGAGAATTTTTATAATGCAGATCCTTTAGTGAAAAACTCCCTCTAATGCCAACTAAACTTAACTTGAAGGCAGCTAGCTATTAAAAACTTATTAACAGTTCTAGAAAACTTCTCCTTGGTTGTAAATTAAGGCTCTTAATTAACTTTAATTAATTATAACAAAAGCAAATCTAAAAACATGAGCCTAAAATATTATAGACCACATGAAATAGTAGGAAACAGGCAGCCTGGGAGCTGGAGGCTCGGCTAGGACAAGCCCCTCTCAGCATTAGTCATGTAACCATGGGTGGGCTTCCCTGTCTCTCCAGGCCCAACTTAACTCCACTGGTAAGTAGAGATAAAAATATCTGTCTACTTTTCAGAGTTTTTAAGCCCAAATGAGATAATTTATGTGAATAAGTATTATAAAATAGAGAGCCTTGTATAATTATTTTGGTATGCCATTTCTTGCAACATATTATAGCTAATACATTTTAAATAAAATTCATTTGATTCCATAACCATGGCAGTGTGTTTTATTTTACTAATTAGTTATAAAATTTGACAACTTTCCTGTAATTCCAGCACTTTGGGAGGCCGAGGCGGGTAGATCACTTGAGCTTAGGAGTTCGAGACCAGCCTGAGCAACATGGTGAGACCCTGTCTCTACAAAAAATACAAAAATTAGCCAGGCTTCGTGGCGCATACCTGTAGTCTCAGTCACTTGTGGGACTGAGGTGGTAGGATCACTTGAGCCTGGGAGGTCAAGGCTGCAGTGAGCCGTGTTTGTGCCACTGCACTCCATCCTGTGTGACAAAGTGAGACCCTGTCTCAAAAAAAAAAAAAAGACAACTTAAAAATATGAGCTTACTTGAAAGAGCAGTAAGACTCTTTAGATAATACTAATGATAATAGTCTATGTCACTATTTTAGTCTCCATGAAATTGAATGTATCAACTAACACAAAAGAAAAATAATAGTCTTTTCTCTTAATTATAGGAATTATACCTAGAAAATAACCAAATTGAAGAAATAACTGAAATTTGTTTCAATCATACCAGAAAGATCAATGTCATTGTACTACGTTATAACAAAATTGAAGAAAATAGGATTGCTCCTTTAGCCTGGATAAATCAAGAGTAAGTACATGCTACAATTTAAATTTTATTGAACTATTTCTTCCTCTCGCTATTATTAAACAGAGTATGGAAACTGGGAATGGGATAAGTGAGGGAGGTGACGATACTGAAGGGCTCGGAGACAGAATCGTTTCTTAGTGAACCCTTACCCTATCCCCAAAGTGGGCTACTTCATGCAGTTTCCAACCTGTGCACTGCATGACTGGTGTTAGGATTATTGCAGTAACTACTGTTGTTGTCACCATACTGCATACTGGACACCCTATCATATGCCAAGTGCTGAGCTAGCAAGAACTGAGCCCTAGCTGTCTGACTTCGAGGTCTGCCCACTAGTGGTCAAATGCCACTCTAGCTCTGTCTACCTCACAGGTTGTCAGGAGGTTTGAATGAAGGATTATTCCCCTGCACACAGTGAGAAAGAAATCTGCCATACTCCTTCTCCTCATCATCATTAGGTGGAAGCACCAGGCTCCAGAGCCCAGGCCTGTTCTCCTACACTACACAGCTTTCTTTTCTCCAAACTATTTCTTCACCTCAACTCTTACAAAATAGACTGAAGAATGCTTGGCCTAACAGTGCAGGCCAAAAGTAGACTCTGTCTTCCTGGACAAAAATCAGCAGCCTCTGGCTATAGCTTTCAGTGAAGGGGGAGGGAGTCAGAAGCAAGCCCTGCAGCAAATCCAGCAGACAACTGGGATCTGGGATTGCGTGTCCTGGAACTATGTGCCTAAGTAGCACAGCCTGGGACACGTGTCATTCAGAAGCAGGATGGAGAGGCCAATTGGGCTCAGCAGCATGTGGCACTGAGCCCACTGTAGGCAGAGAAGTCTTCATCAGGTGAAAAGAGGGCGTGGGGCAGAAGCCTTAGGAGACTCAGGTGGGGTTCCTGAAACAAGCCAGTGAGTTCACCACGTTCCCCAGATCTTCTAGATGATTAACAGCATTTTCTAGATTCCCTCAGGCTCGCCTCAAGTCCCAGGTGTGCCAGGTCATCAAATCAAATGTGGAATGAAAATGTAGGGGAAGGGGAACCACAACAAGCCAAAACAAACCAAACTTCCTTGCTGGAACCAGAGACAACTTTACAGATAGGCATTTAGATGCATGCTGGGATTCACGGGATTTCATTTTGGATTCAACGCATCAACCGTACAGATATTTTAGTCTTTGGGCCTCAGTATTGCCTCTAGGGATATGAGTTTTTCCCTCCTAGTCTTTGATGCTCCTCTCGCATGGACTCACATAGCTGGGAGGCAGTATGGCACCCTGGTAAGGACATGCAGCTTGGTGCAAGAGACTAGGGCTGGCTATACCTGGAAAAGTTCCTATTTGGAATCATCACTACAAACTGGGTGCTTATAGGAAAATGGACCAGCATCAAGACTGGCCTTATCAAAATTTAGAGCTGATGATCACCATCCTGATGTCCCTACCCTGTTTACTTTTTTCTTTGCTGCAGAAATCTAGAATCCATTGATCTCTCCTTCAACAAGCTCTATCACGTCCCGTCCTATCTACCCAAGTCCTTGCTGCACCTAGTACTCCTTGGGAACCAGATTGAACGGATCCCTGGCTATGTGTTTGGCCACATGGAACCAGGCCTGGAATACTTGTACCTGTCATTTAACAAACTTGCTGATGATGGCATGGACCGTGTCTCCTTCTATGGGGCCTATCATTCCCTGAGAGAATTATTTCTGGATCACAATGACTTAAAATCTATACCACCTGGGATACAAGAAATGAAAGCACTACATTTTCTGAGGCTGAACAACAACAAGATACGGTAAATTTTGGCTTTTTCAAGTATCTGTTTAAATTTTGGTTGGCAAAATATATGATAAAACAACCATGACATGATCTCTGGGATTTAGGTTAAGGGAAAAAAAAAATGGTGCTAAGGGGTTGGATTAAACAAGATTGGCAAATGTTAGTAATTACTAAAGGTGGATGACAGGTATGTGAGGATTCATTATAAGCTTTTCCTACTTTTGCACATGTTTATAAATTTCCATAGTTAAAACATCTTTTGGCCAGGTGCAGTGGCTCACGCCTGTAATTCCAGCACTTTGGGATGCCAAGGCGGGCGGATCACCTGAGTTCAAGAGTCTGAGGCCAGCCTGGCCAACATGGTGAAACCTCGTTTCTACTAAAAATACAAAACTTAGCAGGGTGTGGTGGTGCGTGTCTGTAATGCCAGCTACTCAGGAGGCTGAGGTGGGAGAATTGTTTGAACCTGGGAGGCAGAGGTTGCAGTGAGCCGGGATGGTGCCACTGCACTCCAGCCTGGGTGACAGAGTGAGACTCCATCTCAAAAAAAAGATTAACAGATTATTATATATAACACTTAGAACTTTAGAGAGAGGTTCAAATGAGTCTTCAAAGCAATAGATTATGTTACTACTCCCACCTCCATGTGTAAATAAATAAAACTAATCTATAAAGCATAAAACCTAAATATATGCTAAAATTAAAACTGCTTCTATCTAGTTTTTTCTGAAGTCAGATTTCTGAATACATTTATTGAGACTCACTTTCCCTACTTTTGGGAACACATTTTTCTGCATGTGTTCAGCTTATATACTGAATCATCACTCCTGCCTAGATGGCATGAGTGTCTTGAGAATTAATCCAGAATATTTTGTTAGTAAGGTCTTTATCATTGGCAGTGAGGGAGACAATAACCTTGTTGTTCTGTCCCTGAGAATTATGCCTCTTAGTCTTTCCCCTTCTCTAAAAGTCCAAATAAACTAAATGCCTACAAAGACAAAACAAAAACACAGAAAAGTTCGTGTTTTTAAAGGTACTGGAGGAAGAGATGGGGGTTTGGGAAGGCTTTGTAAAATTCAGTTTCAAAATTTTTTGGCAAAAATACTTCACAGGTTGTGCCATATGCTTCATACTGCATTGCATCAGAAGGCGTCTAATGTTTGTCCCACCTTTTTTGATTCTAAAATTGATCACTGGATTGAGGTGGTCATAGCCTGGTATCTCCTAAGACAAACTTACTCCTCCATCATTGAACCAATGGTTTCACTCACAGATGAATGTTGTTTGAATTCTTATTTCATTAGGGGTAACAAAATGATGAATTTCTATTTTTGCCATGCTTCTCATGCTCATTAGCTGGAATTCCTCTGTAAAAAATTTTTTGCTCATCAACTAGGGCTGCTTTGTCACTTTGAAAGGCAAGAAAAAAGCTCAGTTCTTTCCTTTAAACCACCAGTGGGAGTAAGAAGTTGGAGCCTGAATGTTTTTGCTTTATTTTGTTTTAGGGTTCTCTCTTTTTCTGGTGAATCAATATATACTTAGGCTTTCATGTAAGCAGTTATGTTTCAATCAATTGCAGTCATCTGGACAATGGTCGCCATTCAAACTGGCTCTTGTGTCTGCTCACTTGCTTTTGGGCACACGTGGGCCTCAGGCTTACTTTCTGCATTACCTACTGCAGACCTTCCTCCAAAGAGCCTGGCCTCTTTCTTTGGGGAATAGTATTGAGAAGCCCCAAGTGGGAACGAGACGTGGTCCTTTCAATTGTGTTGCTATTGTTTTGAGGCCTTTCAGTGGACTGCCAGGAAATTCCGTATTTTGAAAAGAAAGTAAGTTCAGACTGACATTCCCAAATCAAATTTAACATAATTGAATATTCCTTTTATTAAAACTTGTTTCTCTTACACTGAAAATCTAGGTTCCCAACAATATTAACTTGGATGATCCTACAATATGTAAACAATTGTTTCAAAATGACATCATTATTACTGCTCATAATAAAAGCTTGAAGTTTATTATTTTTTGGTAGCTCTATTTGTCTTTAGGATAAGTTCCACTACAGAAGTACAGCTGAAATACAGTGGTTTCCTCTGTAATATGTCAACAACTTAATATTCAGACATGTTATTTAGTTTATTTTTGGTTTTTAGAAATTGCTCTTTTCTTTTTGAATTAATATTATTTTTGACTGTGTTAAATATTTTTAATTCCAAAGTCAAAACTGTGTAAGAAGTTGAATTAAGAGAAGTCTTACTTCTTTTTACTATACTTTTAGGGTACATGTGCACAACGTGCAGGTTTGTTACATATATATACATGTGCCATGTTGGTGTGCTGTACCCATTAACTCTTCATTTAACATTAGGTATATCTCCTAATGCTATCCCTCCCCCAACGTCTATGATTGTCTTTTATACACTATATGATCCTTCCCATAGGTTAAATTTTTAAATTTCTAGTTTATCCTTCCAGTATTTATTTTTGCAAACAAAAGCCTACATACATATATATATTTCCCCATCCCCATCCATAATTATTATACAAATTATTACACAAAAGGGCAGTTTTCTCTCTATATATGTCTTAGTCCAATTCTGATGCTATAAAGTAATGCCCAAGGCTGGGTAATTTATAAAGAGAAAAGGTTTATTTGGCTCATGGTTCTTCAGGCTGTGCAAGTAGCACGGCACTGGCATCTGCATCTGGTGAGGGCCTTCAGGCTGCTTCCACTCATGGTGGAAGGGGAGATGGAGTGTGTAGAGATCCATCTACACATGGCAAGAGAGGAGGCAAAAAAGAATGGGGAGGTGCCAGACTTCTTTTTTTTTTTTTTTTAAACAACCAGCTCTTATGGGAATTAATAGAACAAGAACTTACTCACTCCCCTGATCCTAGAGAGGATATCAATCTATTCATGAGTGACTTGCCCCCCATGACCCAAACACCTCCCATTAAGCACCACCTCCAACACTGGGGATCAAATTTCAACATGAGATTTGGAGGGGTCAAAAAAACCAAACCTTATGGGGTATGTGTATTTTTTCTACCCTTTTTTTTTTCTTTCTTTCTTTTTTTTTTGGAGACAGAGTTTTGCTCTTGTTGCCCAGGCAGAAGTGCAACGGCGTGATCTCAGCTCACTGCAACCTCGACCTCCCAGGTTCAAGCAATTCTGTTGCCTCAGCCTCCCAAGTAGCTGGGATTACAAGGATACGCCACCATGCCCAGCTAATTTTGTATTTTCAGTAGAGATGGGGTTTCTCCATGTTGGTCAGGCTGGTCTTGAACTCCTGACCTCAGGTGATCCACCCACCTTGGCCTCCCAAAGTGCTGGGATGACAGGTGTGAGCCACCACGCCCAGCCTACCCTTTACTTTTTAAAAGTATCAATATATCACTCCCCATCAGTATGTAGAGAATTTCTTCATTCCTTTTCACAACTGAATATTATGCAGATATACTATATTTTATTCAATCAGTTCCGTATTGATAGACATGTGTTTCCACTCTTACTACTAAAAATAATGCCACAAAAGATAAGTTTGTATAAATGTCATTTTGTTTTTTTCCAGTTTAACTTTGGGATAAAATCCTAGGAGTGGGAATGCAGAGTGCAAAGGGTAAAGTGCGTATGTAATTTTACTAGATATCACCAAATTCCTTTCCAGAGGGGGCGCACCATTTTGCATTCTCTTCAGTGGTATTTGATCGGTCCAGGCTCACTATTAGAATATGTTAATGAGCTTTTGGATTTTTTTTTTTTTTTGCAAACCTTATAAATAAAAAGTGGTATGCCAGTAAAGTTTCAATTTACATTTTTCTTCTGAATGAAACTGAGCATTTTCCATTTTCCTCCTAGATTCTTAGGAAGCCTTTGTATCTGCGATATAAGTTACTTTCTCCTTCTTTGTCATGTTGTTTAACTTTGCACTTTCTTTTTAAAACCTGAAGTAAATTTTAAATCTTTTCATTCAGTGCTTCTGGTTTTCAAATCACATATAGAAAGAATCTCCCGAGTCAGAGGGTGTGACCACAGTCTGTTCTAGTGCTTCTATGGCTTTATCTTTCACATTTGAATCTCTGACGTAGTTGGAATTTATTCTGGTCTATAAGGATCCAACTTTATTTTAAGAACAAAATTTTTTTAACAAATGTTAAACTTAACTCCTAAAGGCAGATTATTACTGGGACCATGTGTGACTTGCATGTCTATTTTTCCTTAGGAACATTCTTCCAGAAGAAATTTGCAATGCTGAAGAGGATGATGACTCAAATCTGGAACATCTTCATCTTGAAAACAATTATATTAAAATTAGAGAAATACCATCTTACACATTTTCATGCATAAGATCATATTCAAGTATCGTTCTTAAACCACAAAACATCAAGTAATTCCAAGTTCTCCTTTGCTGTTTATAAACTTTACTCATGTATTTGTAGTAGCTGCATTTGTCATTAATAAGAGAGACATAATCCTCCTGTTATACTCAGTATCATTATATGCTAGTCAACCTGATTCACTAACACACAGATGAACAACCAAAATATACCTAAAAGGTATAGTCTCTAGGAGTTTTATTAATAGTAAAGGTAAAATCTCTCAGTTTCCCACCTCTAGAAAGAGGCCATCTCACTAGAATAGGATATTATGCATACTGAGCTAGACCAGAAGAGTCTGGAACAAAATAAACACAGCCTTTATAATCAACTTGAGTACTGGTGTTAGCTGAGAACTCTGTAAGTCCCTTTAAAAATTATGTATCTTTTGGTTCAAGATTAAGAAGCATAATGACAACAAAAAAAGCAGGCAGAATTTATGAATAAGTGTTGTTTATTATTAAAACAATAATTTGTTAATTTCTTGTAAGGCCCTGTGCTATAATTACTGGTATAAATATAACTGAATATTGGGGTAGCTTTCATTTCTTCCATTAATTACATGTGTAAAATTAAAACACTACTGTAATGTTAATTTCCTGGTTTTGAAAATCATATTATGGTTATGTACATTGTTAACATTAAGGAAAGCTGGCAGAAGGGTGTGCATAAATTCTATACTCTTTTTGAAACTTTTCTATAATTCTAAAATTATTTTTTAAAGTTAAACAGTATATTAAGATTACCTTCACTATTCCTCACTCAAGATTAAGACATTTTTTGAAAAGCAGTAGAGTTTGCTTAAAATACAAATTAATTATTCTTGACTATAACCTTGTAAAGGTAAATCTAATGTATAAATTTTTGAAAAATTTTGCACCACTGGTCATAGCATCTATCTCCTTTGCCTTAATTTACTGAAATACATCATTTTATTCAGTTCAATTGAAATAAAGCTATGTCTTTACTATGTATTGGCCCTACCAAAATCATATATTAAAATTTTCTAACATAATGATTTTTATCTTTGTATTGCTAAAGTAATTTATAAGACACATATAGAAACTATGTTGACTTCTTTTGTAACTCTCAGTTTTATGTCTTGGCTAGGAACTTAAGTGCCAGTGTTGGCCTCATTGCATAGGTTTCTCTAATTTTTTAAGCTTTAGTTATTTAATCATTTAATAGTTCTTTCACCATTCTAGGAACCTTCCATCCCCACTTCACAAAGCTATTATAAGAACTAGAAAAGAATGTAAAGCATTTTGGAAACTATGGTATGGATGATGAATGCAGTTATTATCTCATATAAAACTGAGAGGAACCAGCATAGCCAACCACAATTGACAATTTCATGGGTGACTTTCAGTTTCATGAGTGTGAAAAGTTTGACTTATTCCATAATGTTATTATTATTTTTTTTTTAGACGGAGTGTCACTCTGTCGCCAGGCTGGAGTGCAGTGGGGCAATCTCGGCTCACTGCAACCTCTGCCTCCTGGGTTCAAGCGATTCTCCTGCTTCAGCCTCCTGAGTAGCTGGGACTATAGGCATGCGTCACCACTCCCCGCTAATGTTTGTATTTTTAGTAGAGACGGGGTTTTACCATGTTGGCCAGGATGGTCTCAATCTCTTGACCTTGTGATAAGACCGCCTCGGCCTCCCAAAGTGCTGGGATTATAGGCATGAATCACTGCACCAGGCAAGACTTATTCCATAATGTTACTTCTAAGCCTACTTTCTTAATAGGTAGGATTCAGAGATTATAACATGAACAGCAATAATAATATGAAGATAACTGTTAGACTCAAGAGTCAAAGACTTATAGCAGGTTGTTAGGAAGAAAAATAGAATTTTATGGAACAAAAGTTGAGCTTCGTAATCAGTTTAGGAATGAAGGTGCATTACTAATTTTAAATTGGCTAGGTTGACTTTAAGAGACAGGTAAAAACAAGAAGATAGGGTTACACATCCATTTAACAACCCTTGTGCAATACTTATTGATGTATGAATATAAACACATTGACATAAATGGTTTAAGGCAATCTAAGCTGTAAACAAAATTAGTATTAAAGGGGGCTCAAACTGAATAAGGTGAGTCAGCAGAACTAGCATCTTGGGATGACACAGAGACAGATACTAAACGATTCATTCATTCATTTCTTACTCTGACTTTATTCAGCTGTGTTTCAGATGCTGTTCTAGAGACAGTGACAAACAGATCAGATGTGGCCTTTCCTCTCTGGTAGAGGCAATAAGCAGGAAATCAAACAGACAAGTAAGCAGGCAAGTGCTGTGCAGTCAGAAAAGTGGGTGACAATGCGACGAGCACACTGGGGCCTGAGGGCCGCCAGGAGACTACGGCCACCCTCAACGGCCTGGATTAACAGCAGATCCAGACCGGTGCCTGTGGAGCAGACGCACTGTGGGCTTGCTGTCCATGTCGCTTCTCAACTCTGCTCTGGCTGCAGAATCCCAAGAAAAAAATGAAAATCAGAATGACTGATTGAAGCTTTTTTCTTAAGTGGAAGTTGTACTTATTTCTACTGATTTTATAATTTTTAAAATATGGCTAGCATGGAACTTGTTCAGCCCTGAAATTTCATGATGTTCTAGATGGGAAGTTTTAATTCCATAAAAAAGTGATAAATGTCCTTATAGCAAACACTCTTCACAATATAATGTACTAAAAAACAGATGTTCTGTTTGGCTTCAAAAATTACACTATAATTACTAACACACATATACACTAAAGAAGTCCTGGTCTAGCCATGATCTAAAAATATTAATGGTGTGTCTTGTCTTTGTATATATATACAAGGAACAGTATAATTTTGAGATTTGGCTTATTATCAATAAGAATATTATAAGCAGCACTAAAGAAATTATTTAGTGAAAGACATACAGAATCTGGTATAATGAAATAACTACACCAGGAACCAAGAGACTTGGGAGCCCATCTTGTTCTTCAATAATTATGCAGTCATTTTACTTCTTTGGGATTCATTTGATTCAATTATAAAATAACATGTTTGGAACAGATCAGTGGTTTTCAGACAGGGTTCATTAGGGGTTTCATGTCACTGATAAGGAAGTGAACAGACCTCTCTCTTCAAACAAAGCAGCTTTGCTCTCATCAGAAAGTGTTCACTCCCATCCCCCTTTTCTTCTTACAATCAACAAACTAGGTACTATCTAAATGACACACTAGGTTTTAAAATCCATCAAGAACATGCAGCCTTCTCTTCCCTTTCTCCAGCTCCAGCTACATTCCTGGAGCATCCAGGCTGAAGAGGCTTGGCCTTAGGAAGAGGCTGCCTGTTTTTCCTTCTGAGCACCAGTGCAGTGGGGTGAGATTAGCCCTGAGCAGACTGCTGGGCCCCTGACCACCTTAAATGGCTAGTCGACAAGCTTCTGTAGGAACGAGCACAGTGCTGCAAGCTCACCAACCTCCTTGCAGGGCAGGTGATGATGCTGGGGCTCAGCGAGGGCAGGTGGCACATGAGAACAACAGGGAATATGTGGCTGAGTCTGGACTTCCCCTGCATCTTCTGACTCTAAGGCTGGTGCTCCTCCTGCTGAACCAAGCTGTCTCTCCCTTAGAATTTGGATGGAAAGTCTAGGGGACCCAAGAGTGGCAGGCTGCCTAATAAAAGGTCCGAACCTGGGCGGCTGATGCTCAACCGGAGGGTATAGGGCATGTGGTATGGCAGGTGTTACCAACGAGGGGAGAAAGATACTCAAAACCACCTCTCCTTCAAATGGCATCATCAAATGGCTCCACGTACATCTCCTTAGAAGCCATTCTCATTAAGTCAAAGTTAATTACTCCGTAAGATGACTGCTTTCATTAAAACACAAAAAAACTACCCACAATGTTGTACAGTTGAAATATGCACAGTGTCCTCTAGTTGTCACGGACACCTCCAGGGGTCATCAAGACGATTATTCCCACTCACACATAATTATTCCAGTAACTGTTTAATAATATGTAGTATAAATCTTTAAAGTACTTGGAAATGTTAACAAATTATGACAATGTTTGTTTTAAGATTATTTTAGACTCGGCATAAGTATATGAAAATTTAAGCCACAAATTACAGGTATATAGCTAAAGGATAAAACCCCAAATTTTTGGCAGCAAATTTGTGTTAGGCATAGTGCTTCAGGCAAAAATGGTTTCTCTAATTTTACTAATTTAGGTGGGGAGTAACAGAAGATGACTGTGATATAATACAGGATATAATTAACACTAAACCATACAACACATACACGTAGTTCAGAGGAGAAAGATCAATGGACCTTGAAACAGGAATGTGAATCAGTGAGGGAAGCAGATGGAGGGACTCACGTCTGGGCTCATTGGTCAGGAGTCTAGCCTCACTATGGCAGGAAAGGAGAGGCAAGACGAGGGCTCCTCAGGCCAGGAATTAGACCAGATTCAAGGCGATGAGAAATGCAGCATACCACTGAAAAATGCTGAAGCAAGAAGTGTTCCATGAAAGCAGCAGTTTAAGAAAGGAAAAAGAATTACTCACTGCAAAAATCTAGAGAGTGAAAGCCTTCACAGCACAGATACGAGAGACACCAAAAGGAATTCAGTGAATAGTTATCTTGTCAGATAAGGGGCACACAGAAAAGGGACCAAAGAAGAAACTGCTCTGATTCTCATAATGCTGCTAAGAAGTTGAGAGCCAGGGGCCATCTGTGAGAGAATGCTGAACTTGGGGTGTCACCATGGGGGTCAGGCAAGACAAGGAGAGGACAGTAAAGACGGGAAGGTATGAGGTCAAAGCTGAATGCACAGGCAAGGAGTATACCTGAAGGGGCCTACAAGAGAAGGGCAGTTGAGCCAATCTCTGATGGGCTCCGATCCTCAACTTCAAGGGAGGGACACAGAAGGCAAGTTCACTGCAGTGTCCATCTGACTTGAGCCTTTCACCTTACAGAGCCAGCTTCCAAGCACAGGATGAACTGCACCTAAAAGCCTAGCTCCTCAGGACCCCCAGCCCCACAAAACCCCCGCTATTCAGTGCCTGTGCCGCTACCCAGGACAGATCTGGTATTATTAGGTAGGTCTGTAGTGATTATCTCTTTAGTGTTATTAGTTAGGTCCTACATAATGATTATCTGGAATTATTAGTTAGGTATTGATTACTTTTTTGTGTATATGGGTGCTGTACAGTAGCTGGGTTGAGCGGTATAGCTTGTTTCTCCAAAAAGACTGTAAAACTTAACAGAGACAACTCATTTCTTAAACCCCTGAATTTGTGCAAAGTAGGTGCTAAAATGTCTCTTGAATAAAGAGTTCCATCTCCTTTATCTCCCAGTCAAAACTGTTTCAGCTTATGAGTTATATTACCCAAAGAGTTGATATTATCCAAAGTTGACATTACTCCTAAATAAAAAAGAAAGGAACCTGCAAAATTTAAGGATTTTCACAGAAAAACTTAGAAACTGAGCAGAAAAAGATTTATACAGGGTCACAAAAGTAAAAGGGAATCATTTATGTTATTAACATTTCTGACAAGGACCTCAGAAAGCTAAGTAAATTTTTTAAACAATTAAGTTATGCTTTGACAACTGGTAATACTTAGTAATCAATCTGATTGCTCTGCATAATAGCAACACTGACTATGCCTTCCAAAGCCATCATTTAAACATACCATAAATTACTATGTTCCTAAGATGCTGACTTAAAAGAATGAAATACTCAAATTCTGCTGTTGAAGTGAAACTTCAAAGGGTGGAGTAAAACCCTTTATGATATTGATTCCACCTCTTTCCCTTATTTAGAAAAAGGATAGAAAATGTCCTCATGGCAGAAACATTTACAGACTGACAGATGACTGAACTATTTATCTATCCATGGTTGAACGTAAATTCAGATCCTTGATAGACTTAAAATTCAAAAATATTAAAAGTACCCATGAAAAGAAGTTTCTGCCCAGCTCTAACTTAACACCAAATGACCATTACAGGCCTTAAGCCCCCAAAGTCTGTGAAACATGGAGATTCATCTCTTGTAGTTAAAAAAACAATAATGAGTATCTTGGCTCTGAACTAGAATCAGTACTAGCCATGGACCTGGCCAAGTTACTTAGAGTTCTAGTTTCTTCGTGCACAAAATCAGGAAACAACATCTGCCTCCCAGGGCTGATGGGAAGACTAAACAAGTTGATATCCTGTGGAGGTGCTGGGCACAGGGTAGACATAATAAAGGTGAGTGTCAATGTTTCCAGGGACAGACTACAGGAAACTGGTGAGCAGGAAGTTACTTAACTCGCTCAAGGCTTCCAGGCCTCTGAGTATGGTGAATATTAATTATTTAAAATAACTGATTTCTTAGATTGGTATTGAATATAGTGGAAAAAGGAGTGGGTCTAATACACTAAGACAGGGCTCTGCACACATGCTCTGTAAAGGGCCAGAAGTAAACCCCTTGGACTCTGTGGGCCAGTGGGGGTCCAGCGGGGACCCTGCAGCCTTGGCAACAGCGTGGCTCTCCTGAGGAGTAGGTGGGAAATTAACAACAAAACCTGAGTTTGACTGCCTTTCTTCTGTGTTACTGTATAATCATGTCCATGGCACGGAACAGAGTGAACCATGGTATACACGAACATCTGAGCAGGATCTCCAGGCTGAGGGAGCCAAGAGGGTGAGGAAACTGGAACTCAAAGAGTGTAAATGACATCTCATCATAAGATTAAAAAAAAAAAAAATCCTGACCATAGGAAAGAAAATTAAGTTTGATCTGTGTGATTCACTGTGATTACTTATAATACCTAAAAAGGGGGAAAACTATATTTAAAACAGTCAGCCAAACTAGAGAAGTATCTGATCAATGAGCCTGTCCTATAAATGAATTCTTCCCTTAGAAATAAAGGCTGAATGAGTCACCAACGGTATAGCAAGACAGTCTGCACTGGCAAACCCAGGCCTTTCCATCTGTAGCCCACGTAGCAAACTTTGGGCAGAGGCTTCCCTAGCAAGTTTGTTCCTTTCCTATTCATTTCTGGCCCTATGACCATCAGCTCAATTGAAACTAGTCCAACAGAATCAGAGGCATTTGTAAAAGGTTTTCAGAGGAAAATCTACTGTAAACTGTGTAATCCTGAATTAGTCCATGTTTGATTCTACATGTCTTAAATAAGGCTTCAGCTTATGACATGTCTTTTATTACAAGGTGAACAGGAGCATTCGAGACTGTAAGCCCGGCTGGATTTCAGTCTGTCACATACTGTTATTTGCAAAGGAATAAATGTTCTAAACTCAGTAAGTAAACTTTAGTGGTGATACAACTAAATCATAAAGGCATGACCATTTCTTCTGTGAAGTTATGTTCCCTTTTCTATATGAAAATGGATAAAATCAAAACTTAGTCTAGCATATTTTTTCCTTTGTATAAAATGTGAAGAATGTGAATCCACGCAAGGGAAAGCAGGACTGTATTAAAAATAACATGTGATTACACTAAATACGTATTAGTTTGGAAAAGAAAAGGAATACATCATGTTATTAAAATGTCCTGGTGTGTTTCTAAGTAACAGAATCTCTGTGGTCAAATAAACTTACATTAAACTATCAATTGATATAAGCAAATCTTTTTATAAGTTGTAATCTGCTGAAGGTTCATTGTTTTGCCTAAACTGGGAATTACATTCACAAACATCAAATTTATATGTGAATCATTTGGAAAGTGAATTTAACTAGTATTGTGACACTAGGAATAAAGAATACATTATAAACTGTAAATCTATTCTAGGGCAGCAGTTCTTAACTATTTGAAGGATGGACCCCTTTGAAAATATGGTGAAAGCTATAATGGATCCTCTATGCAGAAAAATACATATATAAAAACACTTGGCCTGTATCAAAAGACTCATAAAGTCTTTCCACAAATTCTCTAAGTATTCATATACCCAAGTTAAGAATCCCTGTCTAACGTAACATCTTAATTAACTTAAAATAAATTTGGCGGTAAATATTTCACTACAGTGAAGGATAAATCAAAGAGTTAAAGTTAATTTAAGGCAAACTGCCTTATCTGCTCCAATTATTTAGCATTTATTCCCCCTTTATTTGGTAATATTTTCAAGGCCACAGAAAAGTTTAAGTTCACAATGAGCATCTACATACCCTTCACTTATATTCACCAATGAATAATACAGATGTTCCCTGACTTATGATGGGTTACACCCTGATAAACCCACCGTAAGTTGAAAATATCATAGGTCAAAACGCATTTAATACATCTAAACTTTATCTAATGTCATAGCTCGGCCTAAGCTAGATACATGTGCTCAGAATACTGTATTATTCTTCAGTTGGCAAAATCATCTAACACAAAGCTGATTTTATAATAAAGTGCTGACTAGCTCAAGTAATTTACTGAACGCTGTACTGAAAGTGAAAAACACAATGGTTGTATGGGTACTCAAAGTACAGTTTCTTGCTATCGAGCAAACTTTCACTTAATGGTTTCATATGTTTATTTATTTTTTGAGACAGGGTCTGGCTTTGTCACCCAGGCTGGAGTGCAGTGGTGTGATTGCTGAAGCCTCCACCTCCCAGCCAAAAGTGATTCTCCCACCTCAGCCTCCCCAGTAGCTGGGACTATAGGTGTGTGCTACCATATATAGGTGTGTGCCACCATGTCTGTTCTATTTTATTTTTTGTAGAGACAGGATCTCACTGTGTTGCTGATGCTGACTTAATTGTTTTAGCTTCCCTTGATTATCTTTCCTTAAATCAATTATTATATTGGAGGTTTCACTGTGGTGATTTTCTGTTATTCCTTCTGCATTCATTAGTTGACATTCTTCTGTAAGGAAAAACTCTGATCCTTTTAACCCTCTTTTCTCTGTTATTATAAAAAGGATTTAGTATTGTATGTGTTATAATCCAGTTTTTATTCTTTTTGAGATGCTCAAACTGCCCCTTCATGGTGGCTTCTATGTTCCTTTTCTGAGTCCTTGGTAAACTCTGCAAACTTTCACACTTCTTGGTACAAGAAAACTTTTTCAGAAACCTTTACTTCTCTGGCCCAGACCTGTTGTGGGCCATTTCTCCAAGGAGTCCTGGTTCCCTTAGTGGGAAACAGTATTTAGAAACACAGATCTGGAAACCAGATGTGCTCACTGCTCTCGGGTCTGCTCAGTGGAAAGAGGTAAGAAATTTATTTAAAACAAAACCATTACTTGTACAGATTCCTCAAAGCAAACTGACTTCAGATATTCGTTAAAAATATTTGACACAGCTGGGTGTGGTGGCGCACACCTGTAATCCTAGCGCTTTGGGAGGCCGAGGCGAGCGGGTCACCTGAGGTCAGGAGCTCGAGACCAGCCTGGCCAACATGGCAAAACCCCGTCTCTGCTAAAAATACAAAAATTAGCCAGGCGTGGTGGCCTGCACCTGTAATCCCAGCTACTCAGGAGGCTGAGGCAGGAGAATTGCTTAAACCCAGGAGGTGGAGGTTGCAGTGAGCTGAGATTGTGCCACTGCCCTCCAGCCTGGGCGACAGAGCAAGACTCCGTCTCAAAAAAAAAAAAAAAATTGACACATGCAAAATATAATAAACAAAATTGTATAAGTCCTTCATTTTTCATAAATTCAACGGAATGAACATTTAGTGACAATTTATTATAATTCATTTTTCAGAACTAGAAACTTCAAGTAGGATGACAGTGAGCTCAGCCACATGACACAGCAGAAGCCAGTCCCTGCAACAGGAAGAGCTGTGAGGAGAGGGTAAGAGGAGGTCAGGGCAGCAGAGAACCATGGAGGGCCTACGTGCTCAGCAAATTGCTGCTACATAGGACATCAGGGTCAGTTTTTCCAGCTCATATTTTTCCAAATACATTGTAAATTTGGACTTCAATATCAAATGTCCTGGTTTTTAAAAATACTATATGCTCCAAACAATCTGCATGTTGAATACTGCCCCTGGGTCACAACCTACAGTATAAAATAAGTTCATTAGAAACCGAAGTGCCTAGTCCACCATGAGGGACACTTGAACATTAAAACTCATGAAATCTTAATCATTTATCCCTTCACAGAAGCTTTTTTAAGCATCTACTATACAAAAAACCCTATGTTATGCATATTTACATCCTAGAATTCAGTGGCCTAGAACATTCTTAAAGTGGGTGTTTGCATGGCACGGCTAACTCCCTCACAGCCCTCAGGTCTTGTGACTGTCACCTGACAGGGAGGGCACCCTTGACACCCCCACCCCATCCTGCTTCTCTCCATAGCATTTACACTATTTGTTGAATGAATGGATTGGTGGACGGCCTTTCTTGTAGCTACTACTATAAAAGAACATTGTACAATCTATTCCAATTCATTTAGAATGTGAAGGACACCACAGACTGGCAAAAGAACATCAGAAAATTCAAACTGCCTACTTTTTTGGCAGGTGTGTGTGTGCCCCACAATATACTCCTGACACATGCTGCTCCTATAGCTCCTGCCTCACCTATCAAACCTTTTCATTTGGGCTGTGTGCAGGTGGTTCCCACCTGTAATCTCAGCACTTTGGGGGGCCGAGATGGGAGGATTGCTTTAGCCCAGGAGTTTGAGGTATGATTGTACCACTGCACTCCAGCATGGGTGACAGAGTGAGACTCTGTCAATCAATCAATCTTTTATTTGCATGAGACAGTTTCCAAGGTCCTCCCCTGTTCTTACTTGTGTTTGGACTTTGACCACTGTTGTCCATGTCTAGACCAGGAGAAGTTCTAGAAAGGGTGTGAGAAATCATACGAGAGCTTAGATTAGGCAATTTATTTTTATTTTCACGATGGTTAGCATATATAAGGCCAAAGGAAAATAAATTTGCATTAAAGTTCCTTTTATGGCAATCAATATTTTTATTCATAAACTGTCAGTACTGAGAATATTACTTTTTCAGTTTTGTAGTTTATCTTTGTGTTTGCAACATGTAAATTACTTGTGATTCCTAAATATACTGTTATAATGCAACTAGTTCTTCAATATTTAGACCAAGGCTCAATGAGGCAAAAATAAAACAATAAAAAAAGCATGGAGAAAAGAACTAGGTCCCCTCCATAGGACCCCTTTAGGAAACAAAAATGGAAGATTTTTCTCTTCACAATACTTGAGGGAAGAAGAGGTACACTGTTTCATTTGGAATGATAACCTGGAAAAGGGTGGAGATAAACTCCAGTTTCTTCCCAGATGGCATGTCCGTGCCTGCTGCACCATCTCTGGCAAATGTGAGGCAAAGCTTTCCATGTCACAGCCCCAAGATGGTGGAGGGTTGTGCCTGAGGCCTGCACCTTTACCACATTATCTGCAGAACAGAGTGAATAAGCCAAATATACTACCCCTAACCCCAGCATCTTATTCCAGGGCCTATTTCTTTCCCTAGGCCCTCTGACCAAAGATCGAAGCAAAATATCAGAGGAAGACTAGCTTAAGTCTCACAGTGGGGAGAAGGAAAAGTAGCTGTAACATATCTTTAGAAACACAATCTTACAGGAACTGCCTCCCAACTCTCTAGATATGGGAGGCAAAACTGCACCCAGAAAGGCCATGCAGGCAACTCGACTGAGGAGTGCCTTGGGTGGGTGACGTGGACAACATCCTGTGAGTATAGAAGAGAAAAACACATGTCCCAGAGACAACAGTTGCCATGCAAAACCAGAAATCACAGACTGGGAAAGCCTAATTTTTAAAGAGAAGTTGAAATCTTATTTTTAAATACAGCAATTTCACCTAACAAAAATACATACACATGACCCCCAAATGACAGATTGAGGAACGTTCATAGTACCTCTCCAAAAGGTAATTAATCTAGTTGAATATATAAACAATTTGTGGCTTATTCATGTATGAGAATACTATACAGTGACAAGAATGAACTACTGTGTATCACAATGACACGAATGGATCTCAAAAGCATGTCACTGAATGAAAAAAGCCAGATGCAAAAGAGAATGCACAGTATGATTCCATTTATATAAAGTTCAGGAAATAACCTATGGTGCTGAACTCAGGCTGTGACTTGAGGAGTATGAGGAGGGATTCTGGATGTATGAGAATGGAGTGTGAGGCTGGGATTTCTTGATTGGGGTCATTTTGTAAAAATTAATTGAGTTGTACCATTATGATATGTTTTTTTTTGGTAACATACACTTCAATAAACAGTTCAGAAACAAAACATTGTGCAGGACAAACTGAATTTGACCCAAGGGCTTCCTGTTTATGACTGTGTTCTGAAGGAATTTAGGCAAACACTAGATGGTCTGGATACAAAGATTTTAAAAATCCAGTTCATATTTTCATTATGTTCCCAATTCATCCAGTTAACAGATACATTTGCAACTAAAATATACTTGAATAAATGAGAATATGAGCATTCTAAACCAAACAGGAGGGCCGTCATTCCCTAAGGTGCTACAGGGCTAGGATGGGGCCTGAGTTACAGAGGGCCACTAATGGGACTACCGAGCTGCCTGGAACTGTCAGCCTAGAGGTCCAAGGAGGAGTACTTTATTTAAGTGAGGGGAGGATGAACACATAGCCAGCTGCTATGCACATCTGAGGCACATGTATTCTTTAGGACTGTAGCTGCCTTGCTTAACACAATGTGTGCCATTTCTCTGGAGAGAAGGAACAAACGATGGTCAGACTCTTGATGACAGTAGAGAACAGGTCTTCTAACCCACTGGAAAAGCTCTTTGCTGGCCTCCAAATCTATACAACAGTTGGGAAGAGCCATTGGGGTCACTTACAACAGTAAGTCCTTACCACTAGGGTTAGAAAACTGTCCTCTCAGGCCGGCCATGGTGGCTCATGCCTGTAATCCCAGCACTTTGGGAGGCCGAGCGGGCAGATCATGAGGTCAGGAGATCGAGACCATCCTGGCTAACACAATGAAACACTGTCTCTATTAAAAAACCAAAAAATTAGCCAGGCGTGGTGGCGGGCGCCTGCAGTCCCAGCTACTCGGGAGGCTGAGGCAGGAGAATGGCGTGAACCTGGGAGGCAGAGCTTGCAGTAAGCCAAGATTGCGCCACTGCACTCCAGCCTGGGTGACAGAGTGAGACTCCGTCTCAAAAAAAAAAAAAAAAGAAAACTGTCCTCTCTTGAAGGTCTTAGTTGATGTAGAATTGGGCAGTCTCTTGGGGATGAGTGGAAAGGGGGTACAAATAATGATTTCTTTTCAGGAAATAGCATCTTCCCTGCTCTAAGTCTCCCTAAATGTCAGTGAGGCCATAGCTAATATTCTCTTGAAAAGGGAAAGTTGTATGCATCCTAAGAGGGTGTTACTTGGACATGCATGTGTGTCTGTGTTATATCACATATGTTGAGTCCAGGGAGCAGTTCATGGAGCCTCATCCATAGTTTCCCTGACATGCTATAGCAGTGCTAAAAGCTTAAAAAAAAAAAAAAAGTCTGGAGAAGTATGCATAATGCAATAGCTACAGTCATTAGAAGAAAAAAAAAGTATGGTTCTTTCTCAGGTACATCTGAAGTTTGGGTATATACTTCAGTAATGTTGGTATCCTTTATTCAGATTGATAAATATTTTATTAGTCTATACAGGTTGAGTAATTTTTGAAATTGTAATTTACAAATATTCATTCACTTAAGAATCTAATATTTTTAAAACTAGGTATTTCTTGAATGACTCCGACTACATTTTCAATGGCCAGTTGCCATGCATTATTAAACTTTCTTTTTTTTTCTTCTTCAGAATCTTCCAGTAGACGTCTAGAGTTTAGCTAGAAGTCTTGGCTACGATACAAACAGTGATGGAAAACACATGAGCAGTAACAAGTTTTAATCTTGCTCCTCAGTACTAACATGGACTAATCTGTGGGAGCAGTTTATTCCAGTATCACCCAGGGTGCAGCCACACCAGGACTGTGTTGAAGGGTATTTTTTTTCTTTTAAATGTAATACCTCCTCATCTTTTCTTCTTACACAGTGTCTGAGAACATTTACATTATAGATAAGTAGTACATGGTGGATAACTTCTACTTTTAGGAGGACTACTCTCTTCTGACAGGTATGTTTCATGTCTATCTTACAAGTATCGATGTATACTTTACAGTCAATACTAAGGAGACATTAATGTTATTAATAAATGCTTATAAATAATAGGATAAAGTCCAAAGTTTATCTCTATAATTTCTTAAAAATCAGCATTTAAATACAAACCTAAATTTGTACCTAAAATTATTCTAGTTTTATGTCTTATCTATAATGAATGTATTTTAAATATAATTATGTGACTTTTTTTTTCAGCTAAGTGAAAACCTGTCATTATGCCTTACCATAAATGTTAACATGATTGATTTTAAAAGTCATCTAAATAAACATCTTGTATGTTTATCTAGGAAAATAACATTGCTATAATAATGATCATGAAGTTTGGGGATATCACAGCTATATTAAATGAAACAGTAAATATATTTTTCAATATTTAAAATATTTTCTAATGTGTATTTAAAATGTGTGAATTACTGAAATGTCAATTTTACTTATACATTTGAATATTCATTTTTTTCCTTGATAAATGTCTTCCTTATTATAATGAAATGGCACTGAAAAGTTCAAATGGAAATCTATTCAATTCCAAGAAAGAATACTTATCAGCAATAGTTTAGCTAGCACTATATTCAATATGAAAGATTAGGAAATTTTCACAGCATGTATACAGTCAGAATTTAACACTTTCAAAGATTTCCTTTGTCTACTCCCAAAGTAAATTTCTGATTAAATTTTAGATTAAAAAATTTAAGCAATGTATTCAATATTCTACTCCCTAGTAATCTAAATAGCGCACAGCATTCTTTCATGTTAATCTATTCAGAGGTGTGGCACCCAAGAAACAGTGGCCACATGGTGTAGGGACTGAGTCATAAAGAACCTGAGGGGGTTGTATTTCCCTAAAAATAAAGTTGTTTAAATCCAAGAATCAAGCTGTTAAAAGAAAGAAATAAAAAAAGAAAGAAAAATCGAGCACAAGCCCACACACATAAAAGGATCCTGATGTTTTTAGTTTGTTTTTTGGCATTAAGGAGTATAGTGTAGTAGTGGAAAGAACAGAGGATATATAGTCTTCTGTTACAACTAACTACTCAATTAAAAACAAATATTCTGATAACTGATCTGAGGTTTGAGACAAAAACAATTAACTTTACAAGCACAAGTCTTGAGGCACTGTGGGAAACATCATAAAAATGGAGAGGCAAAAGATTTTGTTTTTTAAGACAGTAGCTTGATTGCTAGACACGTGGAGAAATTAATGAAGGGCAAAATTAGTATAAAAGGAAGAACAGCTAGAATGCTTCGTCAGAATGCTAGTTATACTTCTAAGGTAAAATTAACTACTTTTTAAGGAAAGTGCTATCTTTATCAGTATCCATGAACAAATGGTACTGTGAATAAGTTTCCAAATGCATGCTTGGACTTTTAACTCATTTGTTAGCTTACAAGACTATGCCTTGATTACATCTGAATTTGGTTTGGATTCCTTCGGTGAAATCTATGGAGTATGTTATATCACATTTATATGCTGAAATCTGCTACTGGTACCTGTGAACTGATAGGCATGTTTAAACCCAGGGGAAAAGTTGCCAAGCGGGCCTTTAAACATGGGATTTAAAAGCACAGTGACTTATTTACCTAATAATAGTGTCTGAGAGGAAATACCATTTCACTTAGATAAACTTTCCATTCTAAGTTTGTAGACCAGTTAAATGGAAACAAGAAAGCTTATGTGCTTTTTAAGCTTTATTTCCAGTCCATATGTTATGAACTCTTTTAAGAGCTTGGCCAAACCTCCTTACCTAGGCTTTTCCAGAGGAAAGTCTGTTTACTGTCTGGAAGTAACTATGAGATTAAAATCCATTTAGGAGGACAAGCAGTCTAGTGCAAAGCACAACCAACAAGCAGTGAGGAGGCCAGCCCTCAGCTCCACCACCTCCAGCCAGTTCTGGATGCTCATTGCCTCAGCTTTTTCTCAGTAAAAGAGGGCCATGGGGGGAAAGTCTCAAAGACCTCTCTTAGCTCTAGGCTACTATGATTTATTAGTAACAGCAGTAGCACTGGAAGAATACTCCAAACACTACTCTGATTAAGAGAGACTTGAAACCAAAATCCAAAGCTTTCCATGAGTGGAAAACACTGGCAAAACTGGTCTAAATCAGGGAAATATTGAGTATTCCTGAGAAGAAGATTTAATATTTTTAAAGGGTTTAAAAATAGAGTAACCTGAATACTGCCAAAACTAATAAAACAGAGGTTGTACCTCATTAATAAACTCAAAATAAAACAGCCAAAAGTCATATCATTTTAAATGACATATAATATTCTCTACATTCTTTCTGAATAATAAGAAAAAAATACTGCTATCTAGGGTTCTCTCCTAGACATTCCATTATTTTCCTATTGGTAAACAGTTGCACACTGAACTGGGGGAGGTTTAGGACCTACACTTAATTGTACTTATTAACAAAGCGGTGGAAGAGACCCAGCAAGAGACTCAGGTAAAGAGTGTAAATAATGAATTCCTCAGGGTATCAAGGTTGGCCTGACTTTTTTCTTTGCAAGCAACCAGGATACACGAATGCAAAAGATTAGATTAATTGTAAAAGGCTAACAGAAGACAGAACTAGCAGAGAGAAATGAATTTTCCAGAAGGCATTTTTGAGTTTCCATATAAAGACTTTCCTAACAGCCATGGATGGACAACTGTGGAAGATGCTGCCTTGAGGTAGTATCCTCTCCCTGGAGCTATTCAAGCAGGGTGGATATGCTCCCTGTTCCAGAATGTTCTGGAACCTTCACCACCAGGAGAAACTCCTGTTTCAAAGGTCTTCATCTCTTATTCTCTAGGAAAGGGCCTAACTACTATATAAAAGTGGCTGCCTCCACTGCTCAGCAACTGGAATGCTTCCCAACAGCTAAAGATAATGCTACTGCCTAAAACTTGCAGGCAGAAGTCTCCATTTCATATTTTTATTTTACCGCAGTTTTGATTAAAGGCAGGGAGGGTCTCCTGTAACTTATCAGTCTAAGAAAGAGGGGAGGCAAAGGAAGGGGCCCCAGCTGGTGCTTCTCCTGATGCCACTGGGGGACTGGTCAGCAGCCCTGAGGCAGGGATGTGGAAAAAAGCAGGACCACTACTGTTCCACTCCCTGCCTTCCCTGCCCTGTGTGCCTTCTCCTTCTCCTCTCAACTCTCAGTTCTGCTCCTCATACCTGATCCAGTTCCTCATCCCGAACCTCAGCTCAGTACTGGGGAAGCCTCTCTTGACGGTGGCACGAGGCTGAAGGCATCTGGGAAACCATTACGTGGTGTGCAAAGGAGCTGAGGCCAGTCCTTGCTCCCGCTGCCAGGCCACAAGGAACACCACGATGTGTTCTTGGCACCCCACTTTGGATCTCTAACACATTCCTGGTGTTTTACATTTTTTTTTTTAAGTTCCATAGTTTTTTTGTTTCTACATTTTGGATATATTATCTGTTAAATAGGTTTTTCCGGTCCAGACTGGGAATCTAAAGTCCATTTGGTTCAAAGATTCTATGGGAAAAAACTTAAACTAAAACATTCAGGCTGGGTGCAGTGGCTCACACAGTGGCACACTTTGGGAGGCCGAGATGGGTGGATCGCTTAAGGTCAGGAGTTCAAGACCTGCCTGGCCAACATTGTGAAACCCCATCTCTACAAAAATATAAAAAATTAGCCAAGCATGATGGCACATGCGTGTAATCCCAGCTAATTGAAGGCTGAGGTGGGAGGATCACTTGAACCTGGGACGTGGAGGTTGCAGTGAGCCAAGATGGCGCAACTGTACTCCAGCCTGGGCGACAAAGTGAGACTCCATCTCGAACAAACAAACAAACAAAAAACCCCAAAAAAACAAACAAAAAAGCACAAACAACTTAAAAAATAACCTTGTCAAAATCTTCATTTCCCATTGACCAGAACAAATAGGATTAAGCCTCAAGAAATTGTGAACCCCAAAACAATTTCCCAAGTAGGTGCTATTGTTTGACTTTTGGGTAGAGATAGATGAGAATAGTGTGTATGGGAAACCTTTGATTATACCAATTCCTACCAAAAGTGGTAGGAAAAGACAGCAGTATATGCAGAAATAAAGCAAAGAAAATTCTGTTGGCGGACTGACATTTAAAATATTTTAAAAGCAACATAATTAAGAAACTATGCATGGGAAGAAAAAAAATGCTTTGCTTATAATCCCATTATCCCTCTTACCAGGTTTGTACATTCTATTTCAATCTTTTTTTCATGTGAATATATGTTTTTATAAATGTCTTTAGTTCTATTGGTCTCAAACAGTAAACTGAGGGTTATGCGTAGACAGACACGGTGAAGAATTTTACTTTCAAAGCTCTGGGTACCACACATCTAGTGTTAAAGCCCTACACCCCTGTTCCTACCCCATAAGTCACAGTATATACAGTTTACATTGTCTATTTACTAATCCAGGCATTTTATTTTTTAGTTTTTCTATTAATGTACCTGACATTCAAGTGTTAACTTTACAATCTCGTATTACCTGACAGTAGTTGATTAGGAGTTGCGGGTTTTTTTATTTTTGAGTAGGGAAGTGTGGGAGAGAAGAGGATGGGGAGGAAGGTGTGCTCTACTTTAAGAAATTCAGCATTCTGACGAGTGACACTGCCTGGGGTACAGTGGGTGCTTGGTAAATGCCCACTGAATAACTCCAGCAACCTCAAAGAAAGCCAGAAACAGGACCTTAAATGACATTATAATTCTATAGCTCCTTGTTGCCAAGGTCAGACAAGGTCAAGGGCAGCTATGCACCTAGAAGACAGAGCTGTAATGCAAGAATGTTACAGAATAAACTGGAATCTGGGGCCAACTTTGATTTAGCTAAGGACCAAGAGCTGAATTTTCTAGGGAATGAGTATTTTGAAGGTTGAGGCAAAGCTGGGCACTAAACCTTAAGGAGTCAGGAGCCACACAACAGCCCTAAGTCAAAACACATAATGAGTCAAAGTTAGACAGACAGCAAAGGCACAGAGACAATGTGCCAGGGACAAAGTGATATTGAAAAGGAAGCCCCCAGTAACCTTTACCAGGACCCCATACAGCATTCACAGGATGACTGGAATACGAAACATCAACCTGCCTGCCAGCAGGGACACCCCATGCCTGCTACAGAACAGTAGTCAGCCACAGTTGGTGATTTCCACCTGGGGCTCTCCAAAAGAAGCCACTGAACCCTGTGTTGCCAACACAATCTCTCACCCAGTACTACACAAATCTGATCACACAATCATTCTATTCTCTACCTTCTAATCCAAGCTACACAGGTGCTTCTTTATGTACAGATGTGTACAGAACAGGAATTTGTATACTGGTTAGATAAGAAAAAATGACAGAGTATGCCCATGAAGCCACGAGATTTCTGGATAAAACAACTGAGTCCCCCCACATGAGCTGGAGCAGAAGGCAGCACAGAACAGGGAGTTGGGACACATGAGCCCTAGCCCTGGCTCCATTTATATTTGGTAGGTGACTTTGTGCAAGTCACTTAAGCTCTTTACGCCTCATTTCCTATGAGGGATGAGTCTAGAATAACATCTGAATTAACACCTCCACAAAGTAGTGTACAGATGGGAGGCTAGGGCTAGTTCTGAAATGGGAATCAGCATAGGATTATTAAAATATAAAAAACTCTTGCCATTCTCAGATCTGTCCTGTAACCTCCTTCCTAGCATAAGTTAGTGTGGATTATCACAGGAATATCACACATACCTGACCAGTGCCATCCAGCTACCCAGTGGGCAAATGTTCATGCCACCATTTAGATTTTTGGAGCATATGAGAAATTAAATAAAGTAATTATCAGGTTAATAACTAATGACAGTAGGACATTCTAGCCCTCGTCTGGTGATTAAAAAAGACATACCATATATAAATGAAGATATTTATTAAGTTAATGAATTCATTCTTGATTTTTAAATCCAGGAAAAAGCAGGCCCATGGAGAGATGTTAAAGCTGATTTTTTGGTTCTGGGAAATTGCAACCAGTTGGGATTTGGAGGGGTAGGTCTTCCCGAGGCTGGGCCAATCCTGGCTGACTATAGAAGTCTTTTGCAGCCCAGCTGCTCTCTGGCACTCGGGCAATGGCAGGCCTGGAGGACTATTTAGGTGACTGTAGCCTGGTGGACTATTAGGGTCTGCGGAGCCCTCTGCTGTGGTGGTGAGTGGATGCCCTCCTGCCAGGACTCAGTTTCACCAGTGAGCATCTCTAGGATGCATCTATTTTGAATAATTTCATAATGTTTTTAATTTTTGAAATTTTCAAAGAATATACACATTTCACAGGTAATAATTTAAAAATTAGAATATGTAAATATGGCAATAAATCTATGCTCTGAAGGTTCTCATTTGTATAGTTCTGTTTTGTGTGCATTTTAAAAATGCAACTGAAAACAACCTGGCCCCCCAAAAACAAAACAAGCAAACCAAACTCAGTGGAAAGATGAGTAAGAAAGAATAGTCTGGACATCAGACAGTTTGGATCAAATATTAGACAATGGAACAGATTAGAAGGAAAAAGATACCAATTGTGGAAAAAGTGACCAACTATGAGAGTGAGGTTGGGAAAGGTGGAGAGAAATCAGTTAAGGAAAAATTCCAGATGTTGTCTAAGGAGACAATGAAGATATTCCTCCTTCAGGGACACTGAATACATTAAGGCAATAGAAAGATTTTGGGAATACAGAGTTAGGTAAGATAATCTGTTTCTGTTTTTACGATGTTTATTAGCTTTTTCATCCTAAAGGTAATACTCATTGCTCATTATGAAAGTTAAAGGAAAAAGGAAAACACAAGTCATCTATGGTTCTAGTGCCCAGAGTTTATCATCAATCAGGTATATTCCTGCCAGGTTTGTTTTTGTTTGTTTATGAGTGTTTGTAAGTATACAGTTTATGGATTTTTTATATTTGCTTTTTTTAATTTCACAAAAGATAATATCCCATATTTAAAAATGTCTTTGCAAGCATTTTGTGGGTTCCAAAATATTTCATGGAATAAATATACTCTTTTATTTTACTATTCCCCTTTAACCATTATATAATTGTCTCAAATATTTCTGCTATTATAATTCTGTGATGAACATCTTTGTGCACTTTAGAAATGTTTCCTGAGACTAGATTTTAAAAAGTAGAATTACTATCTGAAAAAGAGATATTTTTAGAGTTCCCAATGCACATTGCTGAATTGCTTTCCAAAAATCTTTATAAATTTACTCTTAGATTAGCTAAGCAATGGATTAAAATGCCATTTCATTGCACTCTTGCCAGAACTGAGAAATGTATATATGCAGGAATTATATCCATTTAAATTTAATATCCAATGTCTGTTTAGTCCTAGACTGGTCTTCTACACTAAGACACCATGAAGGAGTATGTGCTCCTATTATTCCTGGCTTTGTGCTCTGCCAAACCCTTCTTTAGCCCTTCACACATCGCACTGAAGAATATGATGCTGAAGGATATGGAAGACACAGATGATGATGATGATGATGATGATGATGATGATGATGACGACGAGGACAACTCTCTTTTTCCAACAAGAGAGCCAAGAAGCCATTTTTTTCCATTTGATCTGTTTCCAATGTGTCCATTTGGATGTCAGTGCTATTCACGAGTTGTACATTGCTCAGATTTAGGTAAGAATATAAGTCGATTTTGTTTTGAAGAATAGTAATGCTATTCTGACAATTTAAAGGATGGAAAAAGTCTCACTGAAATTTCAAAAATAATCTCATTGAGTGTATAAGTTTTTTTCATTTAAGTTTTTAGGTGGAAAGTACAGCAAACCCCAAAGTACATCCAAACTTATTTTTAAAATTAAGAAAATCAAAGGAAAACTAAGGGAATGTTGTCCATAGAACATTTCCTTCTCTTCCCCAGTTAAATCAAAGCATTTAATTTTAATTCCCTTCAGAGAGAATGGACATCACGTGCAGTTCTATCTCAGGGTGCTAGCAGGTTGAGACTGTACTTTTCAGTAAAACTCCATGGTAACAAAATGAGCTGCATGTCTAGAACAATGAAATGAGTTATAGAAAGCTTGTGAAATCTCTAATCTAGACCTTTTAAAGATAATGCTTTATTTGCTTTTTAGCAATTTGGGTTTAAAACTGCCTAAGAAAAAAGTGGATAAAGTCTTTTTAAAATTTATAATTCTTTGCTGAGTATTTTATTTCTTTAATACTTCTAATGAAGGAGCACTCAAGAGCACAGCCATGCCCCGTTCAGGGAGGGGACGTAATGGGAATGCATATCAAGAGTTGTTGCCTTCAGCTATTTCCAAGAGGGGACAGCTGAGACTGGCCCCACTGTGGAGGCCAAGGTCTGGCACACAACTCCCACTCAGGGGCTGATGGCCCATCAGGGTCACTTCATGAGTCTGTATGAGCAGATGTCTTGAAAAGCATTAGACTTGCTTCCTACTGCCATAGCATTCATGGCAAGAGTTAAAGCTTACAATAATCTACTCTAGAGACCTTAATGAAGTTTGTCATTATATGACAAAATGAGAGGCAAACAAAAAGCATTCAGAAAAAGGGGAGACTAATACGAGCTAGACTTACTAGTAAAGTCTAATGAAATAGGCTAGGAAAAAAATGGGTCTTAAGCTTTACCTGTGGAATTCTCATGAGAAAGAGATTAAGATGCAAGTACTGTTTGAGAAAACTTGTTCATGTAGAACAACTGTGGAAACAGCATCAGGAACAAGAAATGCAGAAGCTGAGACAGATGCTGGGTGTGAGAAGAGGTTAGTTAGGGAATATGAGAATGTACTATTGTACTAAACTGCATCTCAGACAAGAAAAAACATTACCTACCATCAGTTTGCAAAGTGGGTGCATGTTAAAGCACTTTGTAAGTCAAAATTCCAGATAAAAATATGTGTATCTGCTATGACTCCACCAGATGTAAACTGGGTTAGTTCTGGGTAAGATGGTGAATAAGGACACATTTATCTTTAGTGCAGACCACCCCCACGTGCTGGCCTCCATATGTGCCACGGCAGAGCAGTCATATGCTTCCAACATGAAGACCCTGCATGAGACATTGCATAAAACTACTCCAGAACACACTTGTCACCAAAGACTTGAGAAGCCCAAGCTACCTCATGGCAGGAAGCTGGTGTTCCCATCACACACAGTCTCCCAAACATTTAGCTTTGAAAAAACTCTAGTAAACAAAATCCACCTAAGAATATCTGTGACAGTCAGACATGCCATCAGCATGCTGCTGCACCCATCCTACCTCCCCCAAAACGTGACCATAAAAAGGGTCTGGGCACTTATCACTCTTCCTCCCTCAGGAGATGAAACTCTTCAGAACTTCAGTTTTAACAGGGGCAGGGCAGGAGTAGGTTTGTCAAAATCTGTGCTACCAGGAGAATCCCTTCTGCAGAACCTCCAGCTTCCTATAAGACTTCCACTTCATTTTCTAAAACCAAAATAATATCCTGTGTTCATAAAAATGGCAAAATTAATCTATTCTAACAAACAAAACTGCACCCTACCTTGCTAATTCATCAAGTTACCCCCCTTCTTCTTCCTATATAGGGTTAAATTTCTTAAGAAAGTGTCAATTTTATTTTAGTATTATTATTATTTTTTTG
The DNA here is from genome assembly GCF_029289425.2 of Pan paniscus. Lineage (NCBI taxonomy): Eukaryota > Metazoa > Chordata > Mammalia > Primates > Hominidae > Pan > Pan paniscus. Next base: position 46,955,897 of record NC_073260.2, read on the forward strand.
AGACAGAGTCTTGCTCTGTCACCCAGGCTGGAGTACAATGGCGCGATCTCGGCTCACTGCAACTTCCGTCTCCTGGGTTCAAGCGATTTTCCTGCTTCAGCCTCCTGAGTAGCTGGGATTAAGGGCGCACACCACCATGCCTGGCTAATTTTTATATTTTTAGTAGAGACGAGGTTTTACCATGTTGGCCAGGATGGTCTTGATCTCCTGACCTCATGATCCACCCGACTCGGCCTCCAAAAGTGCTGGGATTATAGGCGTGAGCCACCGCGCCCGGCCTATTTTTTTATTTTTATTTTTGAGACAGAGTCTCACTCTGTCACCCAGGCTGGAGTGCAGTGGCACTATCTTGGCTCACTGCAACCTCTGCCTCCTGGGTTCAAGCGATTCTCCTGACTCAGCCTCCCGAGTAGCTGGGACGACAGGCATGTGTAACAATGCCCAGCTAATTTTTGTATTTTTAGTAGAGACGGGGTTTCTTTCACCATGTTGGCCAGGCTGGTCTTACAACTCCTGACCTTAAGTGACCCACCCACCTCGGCCTCCCATAGTGCTGGGATTACAGGCGTAAGGCACCATGCCCGACCAATTTTAAAGTATAGAAAGGAAAAGTACATAGAGCTGTAGGATAGAATGTTGATATTCAAATACTAGATTTTCAATTCTTCAATTTTTGGCTATTAAATGTATGACTACACTTCAGGAGTGAGGACGGTTCTATCAAAAGTGTACTGACATCTAGACCAAGGCAGGCGGATCGCTTGAGTCCAGGAGTTCGAGACTAGCCTGGCCAACATGGCGAAACGGTGTGTCTAGTAAAAATACAACAATTAGCCAGGCATGGTGGTACACATCCTAGCTACTCGGGAGGCTAAGGCAGAAGAATCACTAGAACCCAGGAGGTGGAGGTTGCAGTGAGCCGAGATGGCGCCACTGCACTCCAGCCAGGGCGACAGAGCAAGACTGTCTCAAGTTAAAAAAAAAAAAAAAAAGAATAATATATGAATCAGTATGTGGAAATCAAAGAATTTACAACTAATTAGAGAAGTTAATTACTTAAAGGAAATGGGTGGTAAAGTTTTTGGTAATATACATGAAAAAAATCTAATTTTTCCATTTTCTAAACACAACTATCTAAGGCTTCTTAAAATGATCAAGACCCGGCTGGGTGCGGTGGCTCACGACTGTAATACCAGCACTTTGGGAGGCGCAGTCAGGCGAATCACGAGGTCAGGAGTCTGAGAACAGCCTGACCAACATGGGGAAACCCCGTCTCTACTAAAAATACAAAAATTAGCCAGGCGTGGTGGCACACACCTGTAATCCCAGCTACTCAGGAGGCTGAGGCAGGAGAACTGCTGGAACCCGGGAGGCCGAGGTTGCAGTGAGCCAAGATCATGCCACTGCACTCCAGCCTGGGCAACAGAGCGAGACTCCGTCTCAAAAAAAAAAAAAAAAAGAAAGAAAAATTATCAAGACCCATATGCTCCAATTTAGCACTATAACAGCCTGAAAATTTGCAAAGAAAGCTAACATTCCTCAGCCAAAGGTACATCAACAGAAGCTGCACCTCAGTGGTTGGTCACCTTCTCACAGCCACCAAGGCCGCTCCAATTTATCTCCTTTTATTCCACCTTAGAGGGGATGAGTAGTGACAGCTATACCAATCTAGACACCTTGTAAAAATTAATAAGTTACTCAAAAAGGTCCTGAGGTCTTCCCCCAAAACAATGTTTTTTTTGTCATCTGTTATGACTGTTAAGTCATCTGTAACTTGATGATAATCATGGGTTTTAAAAAATGTATATTTCTACCATATTAGTAATCTCATCTTCAGCATGATTCTCTATTATATAACATGTTTGTTTCTTTCTAAGGTTTGACCTCAGTCCCAACCAACATTCCACTTGATACTCGAATGCTTGATCTTCAAAACAATAAAATTAAGGAAATCAAAGAAAATGATTTTAAAGGACTCACTTCACTTTATGTAAGAATATATCCTCATACTTTCAAAGATTTAAGTGAAAACTCTGTATCTTTGCTATAATGATTAATTATACTATGTTAGTATAAACAAGTCTTACTTTTCTGTAAAGAATGACAAAAATCCCTGCATTCAACAGCGTTCTAGTCAATTAAAAATTATAGATTTCATTCAATTAATAGTCTAATTCAATGGATGTTTATTAAATAATAGCCATGTAAAACGCAGTGGGCTGAGTTTAATGGTCCTCAAATAAGCTTACAATCTATTCAGGTAGTAACAGTCACTATACATTAAAATGAACAAGAAAACAATTACTTACAGCAATCATTAGCAAACAGTGTAAGAAATCTCTACCCAAACGTGTTAAGACACCACAAATCTCTAACAGCAGCACACAGAATATATCTGATTGATTAATATATACATGTATGGCTTCTTTATTGGATCTTTAAAGAAGAAAAGAATTTTTTCTTTACTGTATTAGTATCATTTTAATATTCTAGGATTTAAAAGATTACTACTTCCATGTTTAACATTTTGGGCTGGGTGTGGTGGCTCATGCCTATAATCCCAGCACTTTGGGAGGCCAAGGCGGGCGGATCACTTGAGCCCAAGAGTTCGAGATCAGCCTGGGCAACACAACAAGACTCCACCTCTATAAAAAATACAAAATTAGTTGGCATGGTGGTGGTGCATGTAGTCTTAGCCAGGAGGTAGAGGTTGCAGTGAGCTGTGACTATGCCACTGCACTCCAGCCTCGGTGACACAGTAAGACCCTGTCTTAAAAACAAAAACAAACCAAAAAAATCATTTCGAAGTCTCCAGATTTTAGCAAGTAAAATTTCTGATTTAGTCTGAAATTGGGTTTGGAGGAGCACCTCATTTCCCCCTGCCACCGCCTCCCCTCAGCACAGCTCCTGCCTCGCTGACTCTGGCATGGTGTTAGAGGAAGAGCTCTGGTTCTGTATCATCTGAGGTGGTAAGCCAGGCCTGGCTATTCCAGGCCATTTCCCCACACTCTCAGGCTGTGCTGGAGAAAACAAATTTAAAGTCTGTCATCTCTAGATAAGACAAAACTAAGAGAACAGGGTAGAAAATACCATAACCATATTAGCCCCTTGCTACCATGCAGGCCTGGCCTGTTCCTGTGTCTGAGAGATGTGGGGTCACCATGCCTCCCTGTCACCCTGGGTCAGTGCAGTGGACCCTGCTGGCCCATCCCTTCCTCCCTGTCACCCTGGGATTGAGGACATGCATGCTGATCATACTTAAGGCAGACTGAGGGATGCTCAATCCTTGCATCAAGCCTCCTTACAAAATCCAGCTCTCACACTGCCCGGTCAGGTAGCCAGCACCTTGTCTGCTCTTTTCACTTTCAAAGTGTGCAGGCAGCTCAGATCTGGTAAGCCTCCATTATCAATATAAAAGAGCAACTAGAAGAGCATATATTTATAAGTTAGGTCTCACTAAAACATTAAAAGACAGTCAGAAATGACACAATGGATTCCACTGAGGATCCACCCAGTCCACCCCACTAACTTTAGGCCACAGAATCTTTTGGAGAATGGCAAGGCCATTATTCTACCAACAGAAGTTGGAAATATAGCCTGTTGATGCGTTTACCACTTCTTCAACCCCTTTTCAGCTTAGATAACCACAAGAATAATAACTAATGGCATATTTAATACCGGGGCTATGAAAGTTTTAAATTCATCATATCATTATTTTATTACATTTTAGGAGCATTCCAGGGACTTAGTCCATACTTATTCTTGTTATTCACAGGGAAATGAGAAACTAAATGGTATCAGGAGCTTTCTTAGACCTACTTGATTTCCTTTGAGAAATGCATGTCAGGTGTAGAGCAATGGTGGGAAAGCCCCCAGCTGTTAAGTAGTATTACTGCCAAGCTACTATTAGCAGACTGACCAGGTGTACTGATGTAAATCACTTTTTAAAGTACATGCTTTATACTTGAATTGTAGGTATACCACACAATTACAAAACATTTATATAATTATAATATCACCTTATATGGTACCTGTCTTTTAAGAGAATCAAATTATTTTTTAGACATTCTACAAATTCTCTGTGTTAAGTTTTAGCTGCTTGTTTGGCACTTGGGTTCTTACACAAAGGATGATACAGTCAGAGCAAAATCATTGAACACAATCACAGCCCTCCCAGCTCACTTCCAGACATTATGAGACACATGTGGCATGAATCACTGTCCTACTACTGAATGGCTATGCTCTTCTCATCTTCTGTCCTTACACTGTTTGTTAATGATGAATTGGAAGCTCTGTGATAACCAAGCCAGCACTGAGAGTGCAGTTTAACTGGATCACTCAGCCAGCTCACCATGCAGGGCAGGCAGTCCACCATGTGGCGCGGCTCTTACCAGTGCTGCACAAAACCTCTTACACAGTTTTGTATTACTTTTCCTTCCTTTTATGCAGTTCCAACAACTGCATGTTTTAATTAGGAAAAACAAACTAATAAAAGCCCAGTGCACTAGACTTGGATCTCACTGACGCACAGGTTCACTTTGTGGTGGGGCCTCTCTAACCCTCACTTGTTGCGTGGCATAGGCAAGTCACCTTTCTTCACTTTACGCATTTCCTCATCACTAAAAGGAGAGTAATAATTCCTGCTAAATTTACCTCTTGGAATCAAGAGAGGATTCACAAACCATCTTGATGATCCACCAAGTTGTTAAATTCCCCTCACCTCATTTTTCAGTGTAACCAAAGGAAAAGAGAAGATACTTTTAGTTGGCATCACACACTCACAAACGAGGATATTTTACCAGTTGGTAGCAAAATGTAGTTTCACCTCTTCTCCTAGGCTTACCCTTTCTTGGTGAAACTTTTAGCAATAGTGATATATCTGGAATTTCCAGAGGGTGAGAAAAGGAAAGCACAAAGGGCCAAGAGTGAGATGAGGAAACGTGCAGATAAAAGTTTACTGAGCAACCAAAATGTGTATTTCTGCCATGGAAAAACAACAACAATATGAGTAATACCAGTGAGGCATATTAAACAAAGGGAGATTTTTGTGAAATGAATTTGAGAACAAAATCATAAAATGAATGAATCTAGAGCTGCTCCTTGAGAAAATCAGATGACCTGGATTGGTAAAGAGGGACAAAAAGGTCCTGAAGACGCTTAGTGGCCTGTCATCATTCTTGGTAAACACAGAAAATTCTCTTTGAACAATCTGGCAAAGAGTAAAGAACTGAGATATGCTCATTTTGCAATGAAAATCGTTATCAGAGTTACCAACATGTCCCAGTTTGCCTAGGACATTCCCAGTTTGGGTTCTGAAATCCCCACATCCCATAATCTCATGATCTGGGCAGACTGAGATGGCTGGTCACCCAAGCAGCCATGCACCCTTGGACATGTTGCAAAAGACTTGTGCAGAGAGCACACTCACACTGGTACGAGCTCTTTTTACTCTCTGGAGTTATTAGACCTCCTCTGCAGGATGCTGTCTTATTGCCCTGAGAAATACCCAAAAAACTGATAAGAGATTGAGTCATTTCTCAGGATCCATTACTATATCCCCAATATCTAAAATATGCCAGAATGCTGAGGGCACATGGTAGGATTTTTTTCCTTACAGGCCTCTGTTCTGGGAGAAATGGTAAACATTAGTAAATATGAAAGAAGTGAGGTTTTCAAAGTAGACAAAATCATGCAAAAGTATATTTGGTGTGCATTAAACATAGTTTTGTAGAGTAAATAGATTTTAAGATAAGATAAAGATAATATCACTGGTCACTTCCCTGAAGGGAAATAGGAGGCTGAGTAGAGGTTGAAGGCTTAACCATATGAAAGTATTATCTATTCAAAGATTAAAAAGATGCACTTCTATCTAAACCAATGGCACAACATAATTATTATAGCTCTGCACTTTTCTAACTCAGTAGTAAAATTTTTTTAAAAGCTTAGATTGGGCTGGGAAAGTTTTTACATGGGTGATCTAGTACACCACTGATATAAATTGTACTGATTTCCATCATTGGCTAATCACTGTAGAATACTGGTAAATCAAATCCACTTCCTAATATTGTGTAACTTTCTATGCTTGATCAAGGGTCTGATCCTGAACAACAACAAGCTAACGAAGATTCACCCAAAAGCCTTTCTAACCACAAAGAAGTTGCGAAGGCTGTATCTGTCCCACAATCAACTAAGTGAAATACCACTTAATCTTCCCAAATCATTAGCAGAACTCAGAATTCATGAAAATAAAGTTAAGAAAATACAAAAGGACACATTCAAAGGAATGAATGCTTTACACGTTTTGGGTAAGTTTTTCAAATGAATGGGACATCTTGAAATTATAACAAACAAGCAGATGTAGAACACTTTATCGTCACTATTAAGAATAATTTCCAAAATTAATTTTCGAATAATCTTTGCCTAGATAAGCCATTTATAAACCAATTAAAATGTCCAACAAAATTTTTAGCACTTAAAGAAAATATGATCTTTGTAATACTGTCTCTCTCTCCCTGAAGAACCTCCTTTGAGGCCAGGCCTGGTGGCTCACGCTTGTAATCCCAACACTTTGGGAGGCCAAGGCGGGCGGATCTCCTAAGGTCAGGAGTTTGAGACTAGCCTGGCCAACATAGTAAAACCCTGTCTCTACAAAAATACAAAAATTAGCCGGGTGTGGTGACAGGCGCCTGTAATCTCAGCTACTTGGGAGGCTTAGGCAGGAGAATTGCTTGAACCCAGGAGGCAGGGGTTGCAGTGAGCCGAGATTGCGCCACTGCACTCCAGCCTGGGTGACAGAATGAAACTCCATCTCAAAAAAAAAAAAAAAAAAAGAACCTCCTTTGAAACACTTAGCGTGGTTTCTGTTTCTGACCAGACCCTAATAAAATATAACTTATTATTTAATTTAAAGGTAGTATTTTTAATGTATTGCATAAGCTACTCAAATATAATACACAAAATTAGTTTGGATATTATTTGGAATGTGCACCTAACATTTGGTTATCTGCTTTAAGATTATCGATGTGAGGAATTTTTTGTCTTATATTTAAAACTCTACCTGATTTTATTTCTGACACCTATCATATAACCATGCCATCTCCCTATAATATCCATTCAAAATTCATAACCAAGATACTAATTCATTTATTCATTTAATTCAACCAAGTGCCTGGCCTCACTTACTGGCATTTCTTCAAGGTTATATTTCTGCTAACAAAACAACAATTTCTAATTGACTTACAATTTAAAAAAAGTTTAAGACACAAAAATGTACACAGAAAAACATAAACATTTTGGATTATATGAAGGATGATCTTTTTTGATGCACTATTACAATAACAAAACCTTAATTGTGCTCATGGTTGGAGGAGAGTGAAAATGTCACTGATATGGTAATTCAAAGTCAAAAATAGTGAACTTCTCATATATTCCAGTTTACATAATACAAAGCCGTATTTTTCTGATGCTGACAGAAAGGACAGTAGATAGACAGAAGCAGATATACCGAGTGAAAACGAGCCTAAAGGACGAAGCTCACGCTTCTTGGGATATTCATTCTTGGGATGTGTCTCTCTGCGCTGTGAGTTTCCTTTATATACAACCTATGTGTGCTAAGTCATGTCATTCTCCCCTGACAGAAATGAGTGCAAACCCTCTTGATAATAATGGGATAGAGCCAGGGGCATTTGAAGGGGTGACGGTGTTCCATATCAGAATTGCAGAAGCAAAACTGACCTCAGTTCCTAAAGGTTTGTATTTACTTTATCTAAGATATGGTATTTTAAAGTTGTCACCTTTCAATAACGATTCAATCTAATATTGTAAACTGTGCAGTATACACTGCAACTAGAAATCTTTGCACCAGTAAATCTGGTCAATATAGTCTACACACACATAAAATGCCATATGTAGTGCCTTTTTCCTGACAGAATTAAGCCACAATTTTTTTACTCCACTAAGAATAAACATTAAGAAGCAATGAACTTTTAGTTTTCCTTCTCTTTCCTGACATGTACTCATTTATACCTGTCATTCTGTGCAGTACCTGTTAGAGGTGGAGAATTCTATACAGAAGAAAGCAGAGAAAGATAGATGGGGCAAGAGACCCTGTCCCCAGGCATTTAGCCACAGTTTGAGGTGAAGCCTATGAGCCCAGACTGGGCAGCCCCTGGCTCTGGCAGGAATGGACATGCCATTCAAGGCAAGGCATTTTGTACCCAGCTTCTTCCCAGGTGTACTGTGAAGATTAATGGGCCAATACACAAAAAGGTCTGAGGACAACATCCAGCACGTAGGAAGTGACCACCTGTGACATAATCATTACCAAGATGAGCACTGTGCTCTTTATCATGGCTTTGTGTGACCCAAGGCTAGCATCTCAAGTAGAATGCTCCTTAAGTCTGCCAGATGACCAGTGTTCTAACCCATTACTTCCAAGCTCCCTGTCTGATGATGAGCTGCATAGGATTGCCTTTCTTGGAACTCTTGCTCAAAGTCTTGCTTTCCTTATTCCCAACAAGGGCACATGCTCTCTTTGCTTTGATGACTAACTGGGCCAAAAATAACCCCTATGATTAACAACATATTTTTACTTTCCAACAGCTCCGTCTTTCAGTATCCATGAGTTAAAGCAGCAACTTCATCACGACCCCCTCTAATCTACTCACCTGATCCAGAAGATCAATAAAACAAACATATACAGATAATTTAAAAGACACAGTAAAGCTGTTATTATTAATCAAGAGGTGACCTTTCACTTAGGTCACCTAAAGATCATCTAAAGTAAAAGAGGAAAGATAACTTTTCTATCCAGGAAAACAACAGTTTAATTCAGAACTATACAAATCCAAAAAAACACCTCAGTGTAGCTTTAAAGGAGGTGGATGTTTTTCTACAAGAAACCAAAAATGTTACATTTACCTTCCCATTTTAGAAAAACAACAAAAAATGCAAATGCTACCCAATAAGTTAAACATATAAAATCCCTTTCATCTGCTGGAAGATAACATCCAGTAAAGGAGAGTGAAGACAAAGAAAAGAGGAAGGTAGAGGGAGGAGAGGAGGACAGCCTACAGGGCTGGAGGAGGGAGCTGCTGTTCCAGGCCACATCTCCTGACATGGCCATTCTTTATGTTCACACCAAAAGTCTTTCCTACACTGCAAAATTCTATTTAAATTTCAAAGTGTATCTTAAAAGTAAAGGTTTAACTTCTCATGAGTTTTCAAGATTCTTTCAAAGCCAAAAGGAATCTTTAGAAATTTAAATTGGAATCAAATCTCTCAACTTAAATAACTATTCCTTCAAATCCCCTTGACATTCAGAATTCACTAACCTGTGAAAGCTGACTGCCTGCATGGCATAATCCAGTCAGTATTACCCCCTGTGGCAAGATGAAAGGATGCAGGTATCCTGAGGGTCCTCACCAGACCCAACAAGTTATCATGTGGACAGGATGAAAATGTCTTCTTTCCTATTCGTTCAGGAAGTTCTACTGCATAATATTATGTGGGGAAGAGGGGAGACCTGTTTGAAGACAGGGTGGGAACAGAAATTCCGGTACAAAAGTGTGCTAACATTTGTCAGCAGTTACTGAGCTTCTGCCAAATTCACACCTCTGCTCGTTTTATCCTAGAGGCTACACTTCAATCTTCTCTCTGGTTACCCACCTTCCCCATTTCCTAAGGGACACAACAGTTCCCTCAACTTCCACAAGTCCTCTCCCAGAGATTTTTCTCTTCCAACTTTGTAGAACCTATTCTAGAATAGGCTGGCACGTTGCACCAGCTATTTTTCTAGTGATTTTTGTATGTATGATGGATCTGCTCTAAATTAGCAAATAATGTCTTTGAGGACAGAAACTTTACCTTACATACTGGAGGGTCCACATAATCATTCCATAAATACAATTAAGCTCAATTAATCAAAATTCAAGAAATTAGAACCTTCTCAGTTTAGAAGAATTATTTTTCTGCTCCCTAGTTTATTTATTTTAAAATTCAAAATAGATTCTGTTATCAAAATAAATTCAGTCATGGAAACTATTATTGCTATTCATAAAGATGTTTCAATTATCTTCATCCGTCTTTATTGCTAATATAGAAAGGAAATATTTCATCAAGACTTGAAAAAAGGAAAGCATTTTCCAGCTAGCTAACCAGATACTTGGGTTGACAAATAATACTTTGTATATAGGGCTAACAAAATGAGGTTTGATGGAATCTTCTGGTCAGTCCCTTTCATTCCAGCTTTAGTTCATTTGGGGAGAGTGGGGGTCAGGATATGCCCCGTTGAGAAGAGAAAGAACGATTATTCACTGGGCACCTGCCATGTGCGGGGGTACTACAGATACACCTAGTTTACACAAAAACTACTGCTAATTGAAAGAATAGAGCCAGGCACAGTGGCTCATGCCTGTAATCCCAGCATTTTGGGAGGCCAAGGTAGGCGGATCGCTTGAGGTCAGGAGTTCAAGACCAGTCTGGCCAATATGGTAAAACCCCATGTCTATCAAAAATGCAAAAATTAGCTGGGCATGGTGGTGCACACCTGTAGTCCCAGCTACTTGGGAGGCTGAGGCAAGAGAATCAGTTGAACCTGGGAGGCGGAGGCTGCAGTGAGCCAAGACTGCGCTACTACACTCCAGCCTGGGTGACAGAGTGAGACCCTGCCACAAAAAAAAAAAAAAAAAAAGAAAAGAAAAGAAAGAATAAATACTGCAATGACCTGAACATATCAAATAGGGTAAAAATCCGTGTTTATAATGGTGTTTTTAAAAAAACACAAAAAACCTTAACTGGTCACCTCTGGGCATTGCATGAATTCATTACTTGAATGAATCAAGTTTTGCTGCCTTTTCTATAAAAACAATCTTACAAAGTAACTAAATAATTAATGAAAGAAAATTCTTTAGAGAAGAATTCCAGCTAATAAATCCATCAAGAATGACATCAGGAAGTCACCATTTTCCAATTCCTAATGACAGAATGGATCTAGGCAACAATCGTGCATGAATGCTAAGAACCTCAGGTGAAAGGCTGATTTACTTTTATCTGAATGTATCTCTGCATCTGACTACCAGGGCATAGGAAGAAGTTAAAGGATCCTGATAAATGATATCACATGGAAGCTGTCAGCCAAATCCACAAAAGGAGTGTCTCAAACAAATTAATATGGAAATAAATCAAAAGAAGAGGGAGAAAAAAGGAGGGAGTATGTTGTACATTAAGAGAGATTTCAAGGCGATAAGAACCAAATGTATTTGTAAACTTCATTTAATCCTAACTTGAACAAATCAACTGTAAAATGACGTATTTGAGACAAGTGGGGAAACTTTACTATATTAGATGACAGTAAAGAATTTATTAATCTTGTTAGATGTGATATTAACAGGGTGGTTATGTTAAAAAACAAAAAACAAGATGACCTTATCAGTTAGAGACATCTAGTTGAAGAATTTATAGAAGAAATGACATTATGTATAAGATTTGACTTTAAATACTCCAGCAAAAGAAATATGGCAAAATAAAAACAGATAAACCGATCAATAAATAATTAATAGAGTAGATAAAACAAGATAGGAAAAATGGAGATAACTGTTGAAGCTGAGCATGGTGGTTCATAATACTAGTTACTATTTTTATGAATGGTTACAATTTTACCATAATAAGAAGTTAATAAAAAGTAGGTACCAGGCTGGGTGTGGTGGCTCACGCCTGTAATCCCAGCACTTTGGGAGGCCGAGGGGGGTGGATCACCTGAGGTCAGAAGTTTGAAACCAACCTGGCCAACATGGTGAAACCCCATCTCTACTAAAAAGTACAAAAAATTAGCCAGGTATGGTGGTGCGTACCTGTTATCTCAGCTACTCAGGAGGCTGAGGCAGAAGAACTGCTTGAACCCAGGAGATGGAGGTTGCAGTAAGCTGATATCACGGCACTGCACTCCAGTCTGGGCAACAAGAGTGAAACTCTGTCTCAAAGAAAAAAAAGAGTTAGTGCCTAAAAAGTCGCCTAAATCCATAATCTGAAACTTGAAAAGTAAACAAATAGTCAATTGGGCTTAGCGATACTTGACTTAACATATATCTTTCTCTTCTTATTAGGCTTACCACCAACTTTATTGGAGCTTCACTTAGATTATAATAAAATTTCAACAGTGGAACTTGAGGATTTTAAACGATACAAAGAACTACAAAGGTAAACGTTCCCAAAATTTTAACTTAGAATGATACCTCCTGGAGAATGTGCACAGGGACCCTGGTAGAGATCACTGTCTGTTTAGCCAGTTGCTGTTGGAACTGGAGAGTGTGAAGGGAAAACTAGAAAGAACCACAATTGGCCGGGTGTGGTGGCTCACGCCTGTAATCCCAGCACTTTGGGAGGCCAAGGCGGGCAGATCCCGAGGTCAAGAGTTCGAGACCAGCCTGGCCAACATGGTAAAACCCCATCTCTACTAAAAAATACGAAAATTAGCCAGGCATGGTGGAGGGCGCCTGTAATCTCAGCTACTCGGGAGGCTGAGGTTGCAGTGAGCCAAGACTGTGCCACTGCACTCCAGCCTGGGCATGGGCAACAGAGCGAGACTCCATCTTAAAAAAAAAAAAAAAAAAAAAAAAAAGAACCACCGTTATTACCACCTCTGCTGATAGGGGAGAATCAAGTGAAAAGAAGAAAATGACTTTTCAAATTTCCCTTTTGTTAAATTTAGGTCAAAGAATTTTCTGACAAAACTGGAAGATAGTTGTTACATACTGAAGTAGGTTATTAAATAAAGTAATGAAATATCTTTGAACATATATATAAATAGGACAGGCTTATATTCTAACTAGTTTGCGGTGTTTTCAGCTAACTCTATCACACCTAACAATCTGTGTAAGACTTGATGCATTTTATATCATTTTTAGGCTGGGCCTAGGAAACAACAAAATCACAGATATCGAAAATGGGAGTCTTGCTAACATACCACGTGTGAGAGAAATACATTTGGAAAACAATAAACTAAAAAAAATCCCTTCAGGATTACCAGAGTTGAAATACCTCCAGGTAAAACATTCTACTTGTGTTCAGTAGATATTGGTACTTTTCTTCAGTTTTTATAACACACTTTAGCACACCTCAAGCAAAGACCAAGTAAGCAGCAAGGGTGATTCAAACATAATGACTCTCCAGGTTGCATGAGGTGTTTTAAGAAGTAGGAGAGCTTTAGGAGAATGGTTTCTACATTGACGTCACAAGAAAAGCTCAGGATCCATTTCCATCTTTTGGTTTCTCCTGTTGAAACTGCTGAGGACATTGCAGCAAAGCCGCTGGCACAGTTAATTTCAGATTTTAGGGCAGGGGTGGCTACGCAGAGGCAGGACTGGTCAGGAGGACATGGAGCAGTGTCACGTGTCCTTTTGATCTGGAAACATTTCTCAAGGCAGAGCAAGAGGATTAGGCTCCTGGTATTTTCGCTTTCAGTGTGGTGCTAGGATAGACATGTATATATTTTTTTAAACATTCCAACCAGAATACAGTATATAACCAATTTAAAGTCACCATCTGGAGCATCATGAGTTCCCATTTTGTTGTTTGTTTTTATTCATTATTAGAAATCTTTTCCTTCTATTTGACAACTCTTAACTGGCTGGAAGGGGCCACAGATTCCTTGGAGAATCTAATAAAGATTTAGATCTTCCCAAGAACAAAAGTTTTCATCTTCCAAGGAGCTTGAGAACAAAACTGGGCAACAAGCCACTCTGCCTCTTCTCTTTTTCTTTCCGATGTATCTTTAAACAAGTTTCGTTCACTGTACTCCTTTGAGATACAAACCATCAAAATGAATGTAATATAGGCAGGTGCTAATCTCAAGATGACAACTTTTGCTTTGACTTTTCCAAATGCTGCATTTGGATGTCTGTTTAGCCAGTGACTACAACTTGAGTCTGTCCTCTCTCAAGCTGCCCCATCCCTGATGTCATTTCTGCTTAATTTGCTCCACAACTCTGCTTCCAGCTTCTGGTCTCTCTTAAATCTACCTATACTCTTGCTAGCATTAATTAAATGAATAGAATTATAACACAAACAGAAGAACACATGTCATAAGCATATATTTCAATGAATGTCCACAAAGTAAACACACTGATGTCCAGCAGGTTTTCATTCCCAGTGAGATCAGTACTATGGTAAACTATACCTTGCACTTATATTGAGCAGCTGGGGGACTGAACACCAAACTTAAATGTTTTAGCAATGCCTAGAATTTTCATGATTGGTCTCATATCAGTCTTACTAAGACATAAAGGCAGAATCTAGAGGTAACAACAGCCAGGGAGGATATCCCACTTTGGCCAGCAAAAGACTTCTGCTCTTCAGCACACCAAAATGCTGTCAGTTAAGTAGATTGCTTTTATTTCCCAGAAATCTCACTGTTACCAAAAAAGGCCAAAGAAGAAATTAGAAGGGCTATTAAAGGGAATGAGGGAAAGTTCCTCTATTTACCATACTTTTTGAGTAAGAATTTAATTTAAAAAGACATGTACACGGCCTGTAAAATTGTGACTTGTCCACTGGTGTATATAAGATCAAGTGATTTCAATTATTGATGCTATATTACAATTCTGCATTTAGGATGTTGATAGATCTTTCTATAAAACAACTTAGAAAAATTCTCCTTTGGTCACAGAAAATGCCAGCTAATAATTCTTCACAATCAAATTGTGAGCCTAATTCTTAGAGCATTAAATTTCATTCTTCTGATCATTTCTAATGTTTTAAATGCACTATTGTAAATATGGCACTGAAGTAACCATATATATACACATAAATATGTATATTTAAAAATATGTATGTATGTTTATAAAAGTAAACATTACGCATGTATGTATTTATGTATATATGTATGTATGTACGTATGTATGTATCTATCTATCTATCTGGAGAGAGAGACAGCGACCCATGTGACCAGGCAGTATGCTCTGGGCCCTGGCGGGAGTCCTTCCCCAACACTTTTGTGTACAACACATGAGCTTGAGTTTTTATAATAGGTATTTAACATGCATAAGTGAGTACATCTACTTTACCTGAAAATACATTCAAGCCAATGTAAAATAAACAGATGAATAAACCCACAAACAAACGGTGACTACAGAGTATCTTCCGTTTACATTTACTGGGTATTTTTAATCCTTTCTTTTTTCCTACTACAACAGATAATCTTCCTTCATTCTAATTCAATTGCAAGAGTGGGAGTAAATGACTTCTGTCCAACAGTGCCAAAGATGAAGAAATCTTTATACAGTGCAATAAGTTTATTCAACAACCCGGTGAAATACTGGGAAATGCAACCTGCAACATTTCGTTGTGTTTTGAGCAGAATGAGTGTTCAGCTTGGGAACTTTGGAATGTAATAATTAGTAATTGGTAATGTCCATTTAATATAAGATTCAAAAATCCCTACATTTGGAATACTTGAACTCTATTAATAATGGTAGTATTATATATACAAGCAAATATCTATTCTCAAGTGGTAAGTCCACTGACTTATTTTATGACAAGAAATTTCAACAGAATTTTGCCAAACTATTGATACATAAGGGTTGAGAGAAACAAGCATCTATTGCAGTTTCTTTTTGCGTACAAATGATCTTACATAAATCTCATGCTTGACCATTCCTTTCCTCATAACAAAAAAGTAAGATATTCAGTATTTAACACTTTGTTATCAAGCATATTTTAAAAAGAACTGTACTGTAAATGGAATGCTTGACTTAGCAAAATTTGTGCTCTTTCATTTGCTGTTAGAAAAACAGAATTAACAAAGACAGTAATGTGAAGAGTGCATTATACTATTCTTATTCTTTAGTAACTTGGGTAGTACTGTAATATTTTTAATCATCTTAAAGTATGATTTGATATAATCTTATTGAAATTACCTTATCATGTCTTAGAGCCCATCTTTATGTTTAAAACTAATTTCTTAAAATAAAGCCTTCAGTAAATGTTCATTACCAACTTGATAAATGCAGTAGCATAAGAGCTGGTTTGGGGCTATAGCATATGCTTTTTTTTTTTAATTATTACCTGATTTAAAAATCTCTGTAAAAACGTGTAGTGTTTCATAAAATCTGTAACTCGCATTTTAATGATCAGCTATTAGAAGCTTTTAATAGCATGAAAATTGTTAGGCTATATAACATTGCCACTTCAACTCTAAGGAATATTTTTGAGATATCCCTTTGGAAGACCTTGCTTGGAAGAGCCTGGACACTAACAATTCTACACCAAATTGTCTCTTCAAATACGTATGGACTGGATAACTCTGAGAAACACATCTAGTATAACTGAATAAGCAGAGCATCAAATTAAACAGACAGAAACTGAAAGCTCTATATAAATGCTCAGAGTTCTTTATGTATTTCTTATTGGCATTCAACATATGTAAAATCAGAAAACAGGGAAATTTTCATTAAAAATATTAGTTTGAAATAAAATATTTGTGCTTTGATGTTATTTTTCTTCACCCACCCAGCAATATAAACTATTCTTCAGAAAACTCTAATCTATATATAACATGTTTAGAGCAGTATTAATGTCAATTATTATTACTTTTTGTTTTGTTTTGAGATGGAATCTCGCCCTGTAGCCCAGGCTGGATGGAGTGCAGTGGCCTGATCTTGGCTCACTGCAACCTCCGCCTCCTGGGTTCAAGCGATTCTCCTGCTCCAGCCTCCCAAATAGCTGGGATTACAGGCACATGCCACCATGCCCAGCTAATTTTTTGTATCTTTAGTAGAGACGGGGTTTCACCATGTTGGCCAGGCTAGTCTCGAACTCCTGACCTCGTGATCTGCCCGCCTCTGCCTACCAAAGTGCTGGGATTACAGGCGTGAGCCACTGAGCCTGGCCTAATGTAAATTCTTAATAACAATAATACATGTTATTAATACATATAATAATAACAATACACCATGTAATTCCTATGCTATGAAAGATAATCACCTTTATATTAAGCTACATCAAAAACAAGATTTTAAATAACTTGGGGGTGAGGGGGAAAGAACAACATTACAGATATACAAGAGATGGAGGTTTGGATTTCGAGGTTAAGAATGGGTAAATAAAGTCTTATTCTTCACAGTGGAGTTACTCAACTTTGGCTCCCTTGACATTTTGGGCCAGGTCATTCTTTGCGGCAGGGGCTGCCCTGTACATCTTTTAGTTGCACCCTGGTCTCTACACACTAGATGGCAGTAACACCTGCATCCCCTGCCCTCCACAGGTTTTTGTTTGTTTTTTATTTTGTTAAGAGACAGAGTCTTGCTCTGTTGCCCAGGCTGCAGTGCAGCAGTGTGATCATAGCTCACTGTAGCCACAAACTCCTAGGCTCAAGCAATCCTCCTGCTTCAGGCTTCCAAGTAGCTGGGACTACAGGTGCATACCACTGTGCTCAGCTAATTTTTTGTGGAGACAGGGTCTCACTTTGTTGCCCAGGCTGATATTGAACTCCTGGCTTCAAGTAATCCTCCAAGCCTTAGCCTCCTAAAGTGTTAGGATTACAGGCATGAGCCACTGCATCCAGCCTCCCCTCTACCTCTATAGTTTTGACAATCAACAATTTCTCCAGAAATTGACAAATGTCCCTGCAGGGAGTGGTGGAAGGTAGGGCAAAATCTCAGCAGGTTGCAAACAACGGCTTTACAGGAAAGTTAGTCAATTTCTAAAATGACATATCTGGAAACCTGGAACAAAACTGCTACTTTTTTGAGCAAAAAAAGAGGGAAGACCATGGTATGAGTAGAGGGATGATGATAGTATGATTTTAATAATAAATGTTCACCACCAGTAGTGCTAGAACCAGCAGTGTCCCGGGTTGCAGAACTTTGCCTTGGAAATCCAGTTCCATTTATAGTCTTGGGCAAGTTACCACCTCTCTGAGCCTGCTTCCTCACCTATAAAGGGTAGGGGTGACAACACTGAACAAGGTTGTTATGAAGAATAAATGATAAAAATATATATGCAATGCTTTGTAAACCATAAACATTTACAAAGAAAAATAAAAGATCATGAAGTCCTTAAAGATAAAAGAAAATACTATAATAATCACTCAAAAATTAAAATATTCTAAAGTTTCAATTGCTTTAATAAACAAAATAAATTTTTCTACAATGTAACAAAAAATTGTGATATCATGGCACTTATAAGAACATATGTAAAAGTAAAAAATGTTTATTGACATTGAAAAAACCCAACATCTTGAAATTCATCATTAAAATCATAAGGTAAATACTAAGGTTAGAATAAAAAACAGATTTATCTATGATCTGAATAGTGGAGCTTAAAGTAGCTAAGTTAATCTTTTTATAAAAAGAAAAGACAAAACCAAAATTTTAAAATACTGGAAATGATTCTTGAAATCCCTGCAGTTAATTCACTGAGGTTTATGTTTATTTTCAATCCTCCAGCTGTTAGCCATTTTTGGTTTTAAGTTTGCAAAAAACAAATCACTAATAAAAATCATAAACAACCAAAACTGCATTAACATTTACTGCCAAAAACACATTTTCTGGTGAATACAAAATATTACCCACTGGAAAAATCCATTAAAGATTGAAAACAAGTGACTTACTATTTACTGGGTTGATGGAGGACTAAATTACTGAAGTGATTTTCTTTAAGTATTATGAGGTATTTAGAAGTCACTAAAACAAAAACTTTTTTTTTTTTTTTTTTTCCTGAGATGAGGTCTTTCCACAAATTGTCCAGGCTGGTCTCAAACTCTTGGGCTTAAGTGATCTTCCTGTCTCAGACTCCAGAGTAGATGGGATTACAGGCGTGAGCCACCACACCCAGCATTCCAAAAGCTTTTTTTAAAAAATTTCAATTTTCGTTTCCCTTAAGCTACCATACTATTTCTCTTTCATTCACAATTCCATCCCTTTTTGAAAGAATTGCCGCTTGGTGCAGAGCTGAGTTCAATTCCTGGGTATCCTTGTTAACTTTCTGTCTCACTGATCTGTCTAATGTTGACAGTGGGGTGTTAAAGTCTCCCATTATTATTGTGTGGGAGTCTAAGTCTCTAATAGACATCTACAGAACTCTCCACCCCAAATCAACAGAATATACATTTTTTTCAGCACCACACCACACCTTTTCCAAAATTGACCATATAGTTGGAAGTAAAGCTCTCCTCAGCAAATGCAAAAGAACAGAAATTATAACAAACTGTCTCTCAGACCACAGTGCAATCAAATTAGAACTCAGTATTAAGAAACTCACTCAAAACCGCTCAACTACATGGAAACTGAACAACCTGCTCCTGAATGACTAATGGGTACATAACAAAATGAAGGCAGAAATAAAGATGTTCTTTGAAACCAATGAGAACAAAGACACAACATACCAGAATCCCTGGGACACATTCAAAGCAGTGTGTAGAGGGAAATTTATAGCACTAAATGCCCACAAGAGAAAGCAGGAAAGATCCAAAATTGACACCCTAACATCACAATTAAAAGAACTAGAAAAGCAAGAGCAAACACATTCAAAAGCTAGCAGAAGGCAAGAAATAACTAAAATCAGAGCAGAACTGAAGGAAATAGAGACACAAAAAACCCTTCAAAAAATTAATGAATCCAGGAGCTGGTTTTCTGAAAGGATCAACAAAATTGATAGACCGCTAGCAAGACTAATAAAGAAGAAAAGAGAGAAGATTCAAATAGACGCAATAAAAAATGATAAAGGGGATATCACCACCGATCCCACAGAAATACAAACTACCATCAGAGAATACTACAAACACCTCTACGCAAATAAACTAGAAAATCTAGAAGAAATGGATAAATTCCTCGACACATACACTCTCCCAAGACTAAACCAGGAAGAAGTTGAATCTCTGAATAGACCAATAACAGACTCTGAAATTGTGGCAATAATCAATAGCTTACCAACCAAAAAGAGTCCAGGACCAGATGGATTCACAGCCGAATTCTACCAGAGCTACAAGGAGGAACTGGTACCATTCCTTCTGAAACTATTCCAATCAATAGAAAAAGAGGGAATCCTCCCTAATTCATTTTATGAGGCCAGCATCATCCTGATACCAAAGCCTGGCAGAGACAACACAAAAAAAGAGAATTTTAGACCAATAACCTTGATGAACTTTGATGCAAAAATCCTCAACAAAATACTGGCAAACCGAATCCAGCAGCACATCAAAAAGCTTATCCACCATGATCAAGTGGGCTTCATCCCTGGGATGCAAGGCTGGTTCAATATACGCAAATCAATAAATGTAATCCAGCATATAAACACAACCAAAGACAAAAACCACATGATTATCTCAATAGATGCAGAAAAGGCCTTTGACAAAATTCAACAACCCTTCATGCTAAAAACTCTCAATAAATTAGGTATTGATGGGACGTATCTCAAAATAATAAGAGCTATCTATGACAGACCCACAGCCAATATCATACTGAATGGGCAAAAACTGGAAGCATTCCCTTGGAAAACTGGCACAAGACAGGGATGCCCTCTCTCACCACTCCTATTCAACATAGTGTTGGAAGTTCTGGCCAGGGCAATTAGGCAGGAGAAGGAAATAAAGGGTATTCAATTAGGAAAAGAGGAAGTCAAATTGTCCCTGTTTGCAGATGACACGATTGTATATCTAGAAAACCCCACTGTCTCAGCCCAAAATCTCCTTAAGCTGATAAGCAACTTCAGCAAAGTCTCAGGATACAAAATCAATGTACAAAAATCACAAGCATTCTTATACACCAATAGCAGACAAACAGAGAGCCAAATCATGAGTGAACTCCCATTCACAATTGCTTCAAAGAGAATAAAATACCTAGGAATCCAACTTACAAGGGATGTGAAGGACCTCTTCAAGGAGAACTACAAACCACTGCTCAAGGAAATAAAAGAGGATACAAACAAATAGAAGAACATTCCATGCTCATGGGTAGGAAGAATCAATATTGTGAAAATGGCCATACTGCCCAAGGTAATTTATAGATTCAATGCCATCCCCATCAAGCTACCAATGACTTTCTTCACAGAATCGGAAAAAACTACTTTAAAGTTTATATGGAACCAAAAAAAGAGCCCGCATCGCCAAGTCAATCCTAAGCCAAAAGAACAAAGCTGGAGGCATCATGCTACCTGACTTCAAACTATACTACAAGGCTACAGTAACCAAAACAGCATGGTACTGGTACCAAAACAGAGATATAGATCAATGGAACAGAACAGAGACCTCAGAAATAACGCCACATATCTACAACTATCTGATCTTTGACAAACCTGAGAAAAACAAGCAATGGGGAAAGGATTCCCTATTTAATAAATGGTGCTGGGAAAACTGGCTAGCCATATGTAGAAAGCTGAAACTGGATCCCTTCCTTACACCTTATACCAAAATTAATTCAAGATGGATTAAAGACTGAAACGTTAGACCTAAAACCATAAAAACCCTAGAAGAAAACCTAGGCATTACCATTCAGGACATAGGCATGGGCAAGGACTTCATGTCTAAAACACCAAAAGCAATGGCAACAAAAGACAAAATTGACAAATGGGATCTAATTAAACTAAAGAGCTTCTGCACAGCAAAAGAAACTACCATCAGAGTGAACAGGCAACCTACAGAATGGGAGAAAATTTTTGCAACCTACTCATCTGACAAAGAGCTAATATCCAGAATCTACAATGAACTCCAACAAATTTACAAGAAAAAAACAAACAACCCCATCAAAAAGTGGGCAAACGACATGAACAGACACTTCTCAAAAGAAGACATGTATGCAGCCAAAAAACACATGAAAAAATGCTCACCATCACTGACCATCAGAGAAATGCAAATCAAAACCACTATGAGATACCATCTCACACCAGTTAGAATGGCAATCATTAAAAAGTCAGGAAACAACAGGTGCTGGAGAGGATGTGGAGAAATAGGAACACTTTTACACTGTTGGTAGGACTGTAAACTAGTTCAACCATTGTGGAAGACAGTGTGGCGATTCCTCAGAGATCTAGAACTAGAAATACTATTAGACCCAGCCATCCCATTACTGAGTATATACCCAAAGGACTATAAATCATGCTGCTATAAAGACACATGCACACGTATGTTTATTGCGGCACTATTCACAATAGCAAAGACTTGGAACCAACCCAAATGTCCAACAATGATAGACTGGATTAAGAAAACGTGGCACATATACACCATGGAATACTATGCAGCCATAAAAAATGATGAGTTCATGTCCTTTGTAGGGACATGGATGAAATCGGAAATCATCATTCTCAGTAAACTATCGCAAGAACAAAAAACCAAACACCGCATGTTCTCACTCATAGGTGGGAATTGAACAATGAGAACACATGGACACAGGAAGGGGAACATCACACTCTGGGGACTGTTGTGGGGTGGGGGGAGGGGGGAGGGATAGCTTTAGGAGATATACCTAATGCTAAATGATGAGTTAATGGGTACAGCACACCAGCATGGCACATGTATACATATGTAACTTACTGCACATTGTGCACATGTACCCTAAAACTTAAAGTATAATAATAATAATAATAATAAAAAGAAAGAATTGCCTTACCTCAGTCTGTATTACCTTTCTATTCACATGGACCTTAATCTGTTGTGGCTGACCTAACAATTCTCCTTAATCTATTTTCCCAAAATTATCTTATACAAATAACATTAAACAATAATAGCTGATTTTATTAGTCCATTCTCACACTGCTATAAAGAAATACCTGACACTGGGTAATTTATAAACAATGTTTAATTGGCTCATAGTTCTGCAGGCTGTATAGGAAGCATGGCAGAGTCTGCTTCTGGGGAGGCCTCAGGAAGCATCCAATGATGGCGGAAGGAGAAGGGGGAGCAGCATTTCACTTGGCTAGAGAAAGCGGAGGTGCCACACACTTTTAAATGACCAGATCTCATGAGAACTCACTTACTATCATGAGAACTGCTCCAAGGGGAAAATCCGCCCCCATGATCCAATCACCTCCCACCAGGCCCCACCTCCAACATTGGGGATTAAAATTTGACATGAGATTTGGGTGGGGACACAGATCCAAACCATATCACTGATGTTTAAAGAACATTTTCAGATATTCTTCTAAATGCCTTACTTTTAATCCTCACAATAACCCTATGAGGTACTTTTACTTATATCTGGTTTTTTTTTTTTTTTTTTTGGAGATAGAGTCTCGCTCATCACCCAGGCTGGAGTGCAGTGGTGCAATCTTGGCTCACTGCAAGCTCTGCCTCCTGGGTTCACGCCATTCTGCCTCAGCCTCCTGAGTAGCTGGGACTACAGGCGCCCGCCACCACGCCCGGCTAATTTTTTGTATTTTTAGTAGAGACGGGGTTTCACTGTGTTAGCCAGGATGGGCTCGATCTCCTGACCTCGTGTCCGCCCACCTTGGCCTCCCAAAGTGCTGGGATTACAGGCGTGAGCCACCGCACCCAGCCTGTATCTGTTTTTTTAGGTGTAGGAGCTAAGGAAATTAAATCACTTGTGGCAGATCTGGGATTTGAATACAGCAGTCTAGCTCCATGCTTTTAACTATGATGATACACTATTTTTCTGGAAAATCTCTGTTCACTTTGAAATCGCCTTTGCAAATATATCAATGAGAAAATTATGACAGTAAAAAAGATCTGACTAACCTACCCTCCATCTTCCCTTTCCTTAAATTATCACTGTGCTTTTGGGCTGAGCTAACTTTGGAAGACTTTTAGGCTATAGTTTAAATGTAATAGACCTTGCCCAAAACTCAACTTATTTTGTAAAGCTAATGGAAGGCCATGAACTGGGTGAAGAGAGGAGCCCGATTCTGCTAAGGTGTAGACATAGATTGTCAGCCATTCCTGCAAATAATGTAACTATTGTAGACTGGCTTTTTGGGATACCTTTTCAGGTTTTTTTGCATGGCTGACACCTACGGCTTCACCTGGACCTTCCAATCCCATTCCTGTGGCCCCATCCAGAAGCAATTCAGCCCACAGGAGAACAGCTTACACCCCCCTAGAGATGAAATCATAGGATTTCATCTCTGCCCCAACCAATCAGCAGCAAGCCTTGCCTCCCTGACCACTTCTCCAAAACTGCCTTTGAAAAACCCCTAACCCTCAGGAGTTCGAGACCAGCCTGCCAAAATGGTGAAACCCCGTCTCTACCAAAAATACAAAAAATTAGCTGGGCACAGTGGTGGGCACCTGTAATCCCAGCTACTTGGGAGGCTGAGGCAGGATAATCGCTTGAACCTGGGAGGCAGAGGCTGCAGTCAGCAGAAATCATGCCACCGCACACCAGCCTCCTGGGTGACAGAGCAAGACTCTCTCAAAAAGAAAAAAAAGAAAAAAGAGAAAAACCCCTAACCCACAAGATGATTTGAGTACTAACTCCATCTCCCACGTGGTGTGGCCAGCCTTGTGTCTATTAAACTCTTTCTTTACTACAATGCTGCAGTCTTCATTTGTGCAGTGGGCTGGAAGAAACCCTTGGGTGGTTACAACTTTGCTAACACACATTATGCTTTTCTGGTTGTCCTTTAGTGGCTAGTGTTCCCCAGTATCCTTCATTTGGTCTCTTCTCTTTATTCCCTAAAAATTTCATCCATTGTAATCATTACCTTTAGGGTGAGTCCTTCAAAATCCACATCTCAAACACTTACCTCATTCAAAAGTAGCAACCTTTCAGAAGCAAACTTAAACATCTGGTGGCATAAAACTCAATCAAAATGAACATCATAAACCATTTCCTTCGAACTCATAAGGTCCCTATTGACTCTGTTTTTCCTCCCAGCTGTGCAGATCCTAAACTTCTAGGAGTTGCTCAGCTGATTTCTAACCTTCCTGCATCTCTACGGACAACCAGGTGCCAAGTCCTGCCCTACCTTCTCATGCTTCTTGCATCCATTCCTTCCTTTTTATTCTCAGTTACTGTATCACAATCACATTCTTGTTGGAATATGTGAAAGGAAAACAAAATCTCAGGACCCCAAATTCACTATGCCAGGGGTCTATAACCCTAGGGTCATGGACCACAACTGGTACGAACTGGAATACACAGCAGGAGGTGAAAGGTGGGCAAGTGAGTGAAGCTTCATCTGTATTTACAGCCACTTCCCATTGCTTGTGTTACTGCCTGAGCTCCATCTCCTGTCAAATCAGCAGTGACATTAGATTCTCATAGGAGTGCAAACCCTATTATGAACCGCACATGTGAGGGATCTAACTTGCATGCTCCTTATGAGAATCTACTGTCTGATGACCTGTCACTGTCTCCCATCACCCCCAGGTGGGACCATCTAGTTGCAGGAAAACAAGCTCAGGGTTCCTACTGATTCTACATGATGGTGATCTGTATAATTATTTCATTATATATTACAATGTAATAATAATAGAAACAAAGTACACAATAAATGTAATGTGATTGAATCACCCTGAAACCATTCCTTCCTCCCTCATGCCTGTCCGTGGAAAAATTGTATTCCACAAAACTGGTCCCTGGTGCCAAAAAGTCTGGGGTCCGCTACACTATGTTAAAGAGGAAAAGTTAAGCTCGAAGCTGAATCATGCAAGCAACTCATTCCTTTGTTTTGAAACATTTAGAAGGCCAGATGTCCCCACAGGTAGCTACTCTGTTTACTTTATCTTACCTAAAGTGCTGATTTACTGAGCTGAGATGAATACATAGTTGACTATTCTTCCAGCCCTCCCTTTTTCCCTCCTTTTCTTCATTCCTTTTTTTCTCTTTCTCTCCCTCCCTCACTCTCTTTCTGTTTTTCTTTTCTTTTCTTTTCTTTTTTTTTTTTTTAAGAGACAGAGTCCCACTCTGTTGCCCAGCTTGGTCTGTTCTTTCATATTCTCCAGAGGATTTTAGATAGCTTGGTTGCAAGGACTGTGTGTTAGTCATCTTTGCATCCTCTCTTCCCCTCCCCAAAGCTAACATGCTGCCTTTGTTCAATATACTTTTCTGAATGAAATCACTGAATGATGCTTATTAGTGAAGGAAAAGAAAAAAAATTTATTCACACCTTAGGAACACAATGTGTTTTTATCTGCTATATCTTCTTTCACTCCAGTAGCTCACCTTACCTTATAGCTCTACAACAGACTACAGTTACTATTTAGAGATACATTGTTATATTCTACATTACACAGAGGTAGGGGCAAACGGCATTTTTCCCCAATGCACTTTTATTAAGTATTTATTATTGGAGGCATTCATTATAGTTTCTATTATAGACTCTGAGGAGCTCTGAAACCGATTTTCCCAATCACCTCTGACCAGTGCTATAACAAAGAAAACATTTCCAGCAGTTATATCTCTCTTGGAGAAATAATAAAAAATTAAGGAGCTGCTTTAAAATGAACCCAAATATAGAAAAAGAATGAAATTATAGAGGGTCTAAAGAGGCAGAAACACTGGGACAACTCAGGCTAAGGCACAAAAGCACATGCCATTCCTTGGCTTTACAGTCAAGGCACAATCATTTGTACAAAGTCCTGGTATTAAGACTTCCAGTGATGGAGAGTTTTTTTTTCTTTACATTTACAGTGCTAGCAACTTTTATTCTTTACCTTTTTACCAAGGAGAATTTATGACAGAAGCGAAAGTAGAAAGAATAAAATAATAAACTTCTGTATACTTCTCACTCAGTTTCAAAAATTATTAATTTATAACCAATCATTTCATATATACTTCCATCCCTATTATTATCTTAATAACAGCATTTTTTTTTTGAGACATTATCTTGCTCTGTCGTCCAGGCTGGAGTGCAGTGGTGTAACTCGGCTCACTGCAACCTCCACCTCTCAGGTTCAAGTGATTCTCCTGCTCAGCCTCTCAAGTAGCTGGGATTACAGGTGTCTACCACCACGCCCAGCTAATTTTTGTATTTTTAGTAGAGACAGGGTTTTACCATGTTGGCCAGGCTGGTCTTCAACTCCTGACCTCAGGTGATTGGCCCACCTCGGCCTCCCAAAGTGTTGAGATTACAGGCGTGAGCTACCACGCCCGGCCAATAACAGCTTTATTGAGGTACCATTAATATACTATATAATTCAATCCTTTAAAGTATACAATTCATTGATTTTTATACTCAGGGTTGTACAACCATCACTACAGTCCATTTTAAAACACTCTTGTCAGGCTCCAAGATGGACAACTAGATGCAGTCAGGGAGAACATCTCCAATGGAGGGACCACGACATCAGGAAGACTAGCTCACTCCTAGCAGATCTTCAGAGGGAAGGCATTAAGAGCAGATGAGGGAAGACACAGATGCTAGGCTCAAGGGGAAGGAAGCTGGGAACCCTGCATGGGGCTACCGCGCACCGGGACTCATTGCTGGACCCCAATGATGCTTGAAGAAGGGGTGACTGAACAGACAAGGAGCAACCCACTCTCACCAGAGGCCTCTGGAAGCACAGCAGGATGAGACACTGTGACCACCTTGAACATTTAAGTTGGCAGAGAAAGCTGCTTAGAGAAGTGGTAGGCACAGAACTCCAGCTGGTGTGGAGCGCAGAGGGTTTAGTGCAGAAGCATCTGCAGTGGAGCATGAACAGGGACGCCCATCCCCCTAGGCTCAACTTGCTCCCATAGGAGACGTTGGCCCTAGGGGAACTGCTGGACCTGAACTCCAGGAGACAGGGCTGGTCCGACTGGACCACTGTTTGGTCTGTTGGTCTCTCCAGGGTCCCCAGCCTGGCCACACCTGCTTGCAGTACAGCCGCCAGGTAACTCCTAGGGGCCCATGTCAGCTCCTGCAGTGGCGGAGCTCACCTAACTGGCAGAGTGCTTCAGCAGAGAGGCCACTGCTGACATACACCAGCTTGCACACGCCCTCTCCCCACTGCAGCCTCCCCCATGCTGCTTTGCCTGCAGGTACTCGCCCACAGGCACCCCCAACATTACTTTAATAGTGAACAAATGGTGCTGGGACAATACACTCACAACACACCATATGCAGAGCTTAACATGGGACAGAGATATAAGCATAAGAGCTAACACTATTAAACTCGTAAAACAGACATAAATACTCATGAGTTTGGATTATGCAATGATTTCTTAGATGTGACACCAAAATCACAAGCAAAAAAGAGATAAATTAGACATCAGCAAAATTAAAACGTTTTGTCCATCAAAAGACATGATCAAGAAAGTAAAAAAAAAAAAAGCTCATAGAATGGAAGAATTTTGCAAATCATATCTATCGATAAGGGACTTGTATCTAGAATAAAATTCCTACCACTCAATACTTAAAAACCCCAATTTAAAAATGCATGAAGGATCTAAATTGACATTTCTCCAAAGAAATGACCAAATAAACACATGAAAAGATAGCATCACTAATCATCAGGGAAATGGAAAATCACACCACAGTGAGGCACCTCATTTCATACTCACTGTATGAAATGTAAATTATATGCTATGATTATAATTTGATTAAAATAGATTCAGTATCTCAAAGCTGAGTGATATAGGACTGGCTAGGAAAATTTATAATTTATTTATTGAAAAGATCTTATCCCCACTGACTTGCAGTGTATATGTATCATAAATCAAGCAATCATATATGTCGAGTTTATTTCTGAGTTCAATGTCTATTTCTAAGCCTGAATTTTTATCCCATAGGTCTATACCTTAAGATTTTGTGGCCGGGCACAGTGGCTCATGCCTGTAATCCCAGCACTTTGGGAGGCCGAAGTGGGTGGACTGCCTGAGGTCAGGAGTTTGAGACCAGCCTGGCCAAAATGGTGAAACCCCATCTCTACTAAAAATACAAAAAAAATTAGCCGGGCGTGGTGGTGTGCACCTGTAATTCCAGCTACTTGGGAGGCTGAGGCAGGGGAATTGCTTGAACCAGGGAGGTGGAGGTCGCAGTGAGCCGAGATTGCGCCACTGCACTCCAGCCTGGGGGATAGAGCAAAACTCTGTCTCAAAAAACAAAAAAAAAAACTTTGTAACATACTAAGTCCTCTTTGTTGTTTTATCTCAGGATTGTCTTGGTTATTCTAGGTCCTTGGCATTTCCATATTAATTTCAGAATTAGCATGTAAAATCACACAAAAACCAAGCTGAGATTATTATTGAGATTGCAGTGAATCTCTGATCGTTTTGGAGAGAACTGGCATCTTAGCAATACTGAGTCTTTCAGTTAACGAGCTAGCTATTCTTCAATTTCCTTCTTGGCATTGTTTTGTAGTATTCTGATAAAAGTCTTACACATTTTTTTTAGAGTTACCCCAGGTTACTGATAGCTCAGATGCTATTATAAATGATCTTTTAAAGTTTTATTTTCCAATTATGTATTGGTAATATATGGTAAAAATTGATATTTTTATATTGAAATTATAATCAGCAGTCTTGCTAAATCCTGCTGATTAGACTGATTAGAATTAGACTTATTAATTCTAATAGTTTGCTTGTATATTCTTTTGGGATTTCAAAAATATAATTATGTCTACTGTAATTAAAGTTAGTTTTTATTCCTTTTTTCTCTACTTTTGTACCTTTTATTTCTTCTTTTCTGTATCTCACTGCTAGGAGCTCCAGTATAAACCTGAATAGGAGTGATGAAAGTAGATATTCTTGCCTTGTTCTCAATTTTTGGGGAGAAGAGAGTTGAGTATTTCCTCATGTTATGTTAGTGGCAGATATTTTTGTAGATACCCTCTATCAAATTAAGTCACCTTCCTAAAAATTTTCATCATAATGGTGTATTTAATTGTATCCAATGTTTTTTTTTTTTTGAGAAGGAGTTTCGCACCGTCACCTAGGCTGGAATGCAGTGGCGTGATCTCGGCTCACTGCAAGCTCCGCCTCCCGGGTTCACGCCATTCTCCTGCCTCAGCCTCCCAAGCAGCTGGTACTACAGGCACCCACCACCACGCCTGGCTAATTTTTTTTTGTATTTTTAGTAGAGACGGGGTTTCATTGTTTTAGCCAGGATGGTCTTGATCTGACCTCGTGATCCACCTGCCTCGGCTTCCCAAAGTGCTAGGATTACAGGCGTGAGCCACTGTGCCCAACCGTATCAAATGTTTTTTATTTACTAAGATGTTCATATAATTTTCCTTTATTCTGTTAATATTATGAATCACACTGGGCTTTTTCAAACCAATTTGGAGTTCCTGATACAAATCCCACTTGATCATAATGGAGTGTTTTTTTTGTTTTTTTTTCTTTTTTTTTTTTTTCGAGACAGAGTTTCACTCTTGTTGTCCAGGCTGGAGTGCAATGGCGCAACCTCGGCTCACTGCAACCTCCGCCTCCCGGATTCAACTGATTCTCCTGCGTCAGCCTCCCAAGTGGCTGGGATTACAGGCATGCGCCACCACGCTCGGCTAATTTTTTTATTTTTAGTAGAGACGGGGTTTCTCCATGTTGGTCAGGCTGGTCTCGAACTCCTGACCTAAGGAGATTTGCCCGCCTTGGCCTCCCACAGTTCTGGGATTACAGGTGTGAGCCACTGTGCCCGGCCTTGTTTTTATATATATCTAAATTTTAACTTATAATGTTTTATTTACTATTTGTGTGTTTACTGGCCTGTAATTCTATTTTCTTGTGATGCACCTGTCAAATTTTGGGGTAGGGGTTATTTCGGCCTTAGAAAGAATTCCTCTCTCTACTTTTTAAAACATTAACTACAATACAATTACCATACCAAAAAATAATTGACAATATTTCCTTACTATCATCAAACCCAGCAAATGTTCAACTTGCCAACTGTTCCACAATTTTTAAACTCGTTTGTCTGTTGAGTCAGTATCCACATAAGGCCCACACAGATGTCATAAGTTGATATATCTTTTAAGTCTTTGTTTTGTTTTGCTTTGTTTCCTAAGAGTCTCACTCTGGCACCTAGGCTGGAGTGCAGTGGCGCGATCTCGGCTCACTGCACCTCCACCTCCACGGTTGAAGTGATTCTCGTGCCTCAGCCTCCTGAGTAGCTGGGACTACAGGCACGCGCTATCATGCCAGGCTGACTTTTGTGTTTTTTGTAGAGGTGGAGTCTTGTTATGTTGCTCAGGCTGGTCTTGAACTCCTGGGCTCAAGTGATCCGCCTGCCTCAGCCTCCCAAAGTGTGGGGATTACAGGTGTGAGCCACTGCACCTGGCCAATGTACCTTTTAAGTCTTTTTTAACCTATACATTTCCCCTTCATCCCTTTTTTTCTTCCTTACATTTTATTTGATGGAGAAACCAAGTTGTTTGTCTCACAGGCATTTCCCACAGTCTAGATTTTGCTGACTGCGTACTTGTGGTGTACTTTAACATATTCCTCTGTCTGCATTTCCTATAAATTAGTAGTTGAATCCATACTGTCGACTTCTTATAAACTTTCTATTGATGTTTAATATACGTATAGAAAAGTACATAGATGATAAATATGTAGCTTGATTAATTTTAACACTGTAGTTACATACCATGTAACATCCAAAAGTATGACTAATAAAATATAAAAATTCATGCACTTGTTTTTTATTAACGTTTTCTTAAATATACAGATAGCTCACATTTATTTCAATGTTTAATATTAGAAGTGTTTTGGGTCTTTATTACGAAGTTCGGTGGTGATTCTATAACCAGAAATATGCCATAGGAACTTAACACTTGTTTGATAACAATTAGCCTATGGTAAAATTGGTTTCATTATATGTCATTTCACTTAAAGTCGCAGTTTCAAAGAACCCATTGACGATGTTAAGTGAGGACTTACTGAACAATAGTCTCGGTTTTACCATGGGGGATATGTTTCAAGACATCCCCTGTAGATGCCTGAAACCACAGCAAGTACAAAACCTGATTGTTGTCAGTCAAAACACATTTCTGTTCACGTCTTCCACTCACAGATTTAATGCCTTTTCCCTCTTAACTAAATACTTATCATGCATTAATTGTGGTCATAACTTTCGCAGTTTGAGGTGCAACAGGAAACTAAACTAGTTTATTTTTCCTTCTTCACAATTTTACAGATAGGAGATTTGGTCTTACTACAGATGTTAGCACTCTTACCATACCATTCTTTTTCTTTCCTTATTAAGTTGACAACTTTTACTAAGGGAAAAGTTTTCACTTAAGGGAAGCACTTTATAGATCAAGCTTGTCCAACCCACAGCCATGGCCCACTGTAGCCCAGGATGGCTTTGAATGTGGCCCAACACAAATTCGTAAGCTTTCTTAAAACATGATGAGTTTTCTTGTGATTGATTGATTGATTGATTGATTGATTTTAACTAATCAGCTATCACTAGTGTTAGTGTGTTTTATGTGTGGCCCATGACAATTCTTTTTCTTCCAATGTGGCCCAGGGAAGCCAAAAGACTAGGCACCCCATTATAGATTCTCTTTGACATAAGGTTTACTACAACGTAAGTGCTGGGATACCATGACAGGTGATCTGATAACCCTAAGTGACTAATGGGAGGTGAGTGTATATAGTGTGGATATGTTGCACACAGGGATGATTCATGTCCTGGGCTAGACAGAGCTGGACAGCACAGGACTTCGTCAGGCTACTCAAAATAGCATGTAATTTGAAACATGAATTATTTCTTTCTGGAATTTTCCATTTAATATTTTTGGACCATGGTTGACCATGGGTAACTCAAATGGGGGAAAGCAAAACTGTGGATAAGGGGAGGCCACTGTAAATATTAACTTGAATAAACATAAGTAACAGAAATTCTGGTTCCTAGGTCTCTATATTCACCACTCTTATCCATACTTAGAATCATTTCACTACTTTGAAGATCAAAGAGTTCCTTTCACCCAAATGGTACTTGTAGTAATATTACATAATTCTACAGAAAATACAGAGGGGATCAGACCAATAAGACTCAAGAGCATTCCAAGAATTTTAACATGGGATTGAGAAAGAGGACTAGATATAAAGCGATATCCCATAAAATAATAGGAAGACAAAGAGAAGGTGGCATAGAAAGCCAAAGGAGCCACACAAGTTTAGATGTGGAGCAGCCTCATTGAAAGCTCTTCATTTTAAGATTATAAAACTGATTCTCCAGAGAGACAGGTGACTTAAGACCACCAACTCATGAAAAGCTGTGGCCAGGGCCTCCCATGCTGGTCAGCCACTGTGACTCTATAGCTAGTGGGGGCTGGGGAGGATTCTACAATCTCTGTTTATTTGGAAACACAGAATAGCTTATCACTTATTTCCCACATATTTTTAAAATATATGTATTTTAAATTATTTTTTCCAAAAATAAGCCCATTAAATTTACTGAAAAAAATTACCTAATTTTCACCATGGGAGGGCAGTCTTATTCTAATAAGCTATGGAAGTCTGAAAATAAAGACATGAAAGCCAGGTCTACTTTAAAATAGTCTTAAACCACTATTATTTTATTTTTAAAATTTAGACAATAACTTCTAACTAGAAGCAAAAATAATAACACACGATCTAATAAAAATACTTGGGAAAACAAAAAGATGAAATACATGAAAACGGACAAACAGAATTGTGCTTCATATGCAAAAAAATCTAAGTCACTTCCCCATACTGGAAAATCTTAATAAGAACAAAAGAACAGCACCAAGCATTTACTAAGGCCATACCACGTAGCAATAACAAATGAAGCAGTTTATTGATTGACTGATTGATTGACTGAGATGGAGTCTCGCTCTGTCACACAGGCTGGAGTGCAGTAATGCAACCTCAGCTTTGCAACCTCTGCCTCCCAGGTTCAGGAGATTCTCCTGCCTCAGCCTCCCAAGCAGCTGGGATTACAGGCACATGCCACCATGCCCGGTTAATTTTTGTATTTTTAGTAGTGACGGAGTTTCACCATGTTGGCCAGGCTGGCCTCGAACTCCTGACCTCAAGTGATCCACCTGCCTTGGCCTCCCAAAGTGCTGGGATTCCAGGCAAGAACCACCACACCCAGTCAAAAATGAAGCAGTTTAAATGCAATGTTTAAATACTAAGCACTCAATCATTATGAAATCTTATAATGGTAGATGTAGACACACCAATCTCAAAAATTATATGAAAATGCAAAGGACTTACAACAGTGAAAACAATTTGGAAAA
Organism: Pan paniscus; assembly: GCF_029289425.2. NCBI lineage: Eukaryota > Metazoa > Chordata > Mammalia > Primates > Hominidae > Pan > Pan paniscus. Next base: position 46,989,975 of record NC_073260.2, read on the forward strand.
AGAACAACAAAGTTAGAGGATGTATACTCTCCAATGGCAGAACTTACTGTAAAACTACCCTAATAAGGAGGGCATGACACTGGTATAAGGCAGACACATAGAGCAATAGAACAGAACTGAGGATCAGAAACAAACCTGCACATTTATGGTTAACTAATTTTTGACAATGGAGAAATAATTGTCCTTTCAACAAATGGTGCTGAGACAATTGGATATTCACATGCAAAAAAGTGAACTTAGATCCTAACCTCACACCACACACAAAAATTAAATCAAAACAGATCATAGACCTAAATATAAGAGATAAAACTTATAAAACTTCTTGAAGAAACAGGAAAAAATATTTAAGACCTGAGGCAAAGAGTTCTTAGCCTTGACACCAAAAGCATGAAAAATAAAAGATAAAAATTCATAAATTGGTCCCAGTGCAGAGGCTGACATCTGTAATCCCAGCACTATGGGTAGCTGAGGTGGGAGGATCACTTGAGCCTAGGAGTTCAAGACCAGTCTGGGCAACACAGGGAGACCTCATCTCTACAAACAATAAAAAAACTAGCCAGGTGTGGAGGCACATGCCTGTGGTCTCAGCTACTCGAGATGCTGAGGAGGGAGGATCACTGGAGGCTGAGGTGGGAGGATCACTTGAGCCTGGAAGGTTAAAGTTGCAGTAAGTTGTGATTGAGCCACTGCACTCCAGCCTGGGCAACAGAGTGAGACAGTGTCTCCAAAAAATAACTTATAAATTGGACTTTACAAAATTAATATTTATGTGCCAAAAGGCTATTAAGAAGATGAAAAGCCTGGGCACAATGGCTCATGCCTGTAATCCCAACACTTTGGGAAGCAGAGTGGATCGCTTAAGCCCAGGAATTCGAGATCAGCTTGGGCAACATGGCGAAACCCTGTCTCTACAAAAAACACAAAAATTAGCTGGGTGTGTTGGCATATGCCTGTGGTCTCAGCTACTCGGGAAGCTGAGGTGGGAGGATTACTTGAGCCCAGGAGGCAGAAGCTTCAGTGAACCAAGAACCTACTACTGCACTCCAGCCTGGGCAACATAGCGAGACTCTGTCCAAAAAAACAAAACAAAACAAAACAAAAAGACAAAAGAAAAAGACTAATCATACACTAGAAGAAAAATATTACAAGCTATATATTTGATAAAGGACTTATATCCAGAATATACAAAGAACCCTTACAATGTGTAATAAGACAAAAACCCAATTTAAAAAAGGCAAATTGATATACAGTTTTAATGTAATTCCTACCAAAATCCCAGCAAGATTTATTTACTTATTTTTGAGACAGAGTTTCGCTCTTGTTGCCCAGGCTGGATTGCAATGGTGTGAGCTCTGCTCACTGCAACCTCTGACCCCTGGGTTTGAGCGATTCTCCTGCCACAGCCTCCTAAGTAGCTGGGATTACAGGCACCTGCCACCATGCCCGGCTAATTTTTTTGTATTTTTAGCAGAGATGGGGTTTCATCATGTTGGCCAGACTGGTCTCAAACTCCTGTCCTCAAGTGATCTGCCCGCCTTGGCCTCCCAAAGTGCTGGGATTACAAGTGTGAGCCACCACACCCAGCAGATTTCTTACAGATACAGACAAGATCATTCTAAAATTTATGTAGAAAGGCAAAGGAACTAGAATAGCCAAAACAATTCTGAAAAAAGAATATAGTGAGAAAAGTCATTCTACTTGATTTCAAGACTTACAATATAACTATAGTAATCAAGACTAGGTGGTGTTGTCAGGAAGACAGACGTATAAATAAATAGAACTGAAAAAGAAAAGCCAGAAATAGCATTAAGTGCAGACAATTGATTTTTGACATAGGCACCAAAGCAATTACTGAAGGAAAGACAGTCTTTTAAACAAATGAATTGAGTAATTGAATATCCATAAGCAAAAAAAACCTTTCAAACCCTATATAAAAATTAACTCGAAATGAATCATAAAAGTAAAATGTCAAGCTATACTTTTAGAAAATAACATAGATGAAAATCTTTGAGAGCTAGGACTTTGTAAAGAGTTCTTAGATATGACACCAAAAGCATGATCTACAAAAGAAAAAAAGAATCAATAAACTGGACTTCACCAAAATTTAAAACTTTTGCTCTGTGAAAGATGCTGATAAGAAGATGAAAAGGCATGCAATAGAATGGAGAAAATCTTTGCAAACTACATATCCTACAAAGGTACTCCTTGTTCTAGTATCTAGAACTGATAAAACTCAAGAGCAAATAAAAAATTCAATGGGAAAATAGGCAAAGGACATGAACAGACATTTCACTAAAAAGAATACACAGATAGCAAATAAGCACATGAAAAGATTCTGAACATCATTAGCTATTTGGGAAATGCAAATTAAAACTACAGTAATATATCACTACATACCTATTAGAATGGCTAAAATAAAAATGTGTTAAAACATCAAATGCTAGTGAGGATGTCGAGAAACTGAATCACTCATACACTGTTCATGGGAATGTAAAATGGTGCAGCTGTTCTGGAAAATAGTTTGCCAGGTTTTTAAAAACTAAACATGCACTTACCATACGACCCAGCAATTATACTCTGGGCATGTACCCCATAGAAATGAAGACTCATGTTGACACAAAAACCTGTACATGAATGTTTAGAACAACTTTATTAGTATTAGCCCAAACTGAAGGCAGCCCAGATGTTTTTTCAGTGGACAGTTAAACCAACTATGGTACATCCATTTCGTGGAATATCACTCAGTAATAAAAAGGAATAAACCAGTGATACATGCAGCACCTCAAATGAATCCCCAGATAATTATGTTTAGTGACACATTTCCAAAAGGTTATATACTGTATGATTCCATTTCTGTAACATTCCTGAAATAACAAAACTGTAAAATTGAGAAAAGATTAGTTTTTGCTAGGGGTTAAAGATGAAGGGGGAAGGGCAAGAGATTTATGTACCTATAAAAGGGCAACATGTGAAACTCTTGCAGGGATAAAAATGTTCTGTAATTCTACTATCTCAACCTCAATATCCTGATTGTAATACTGTACCATAGTTTTGCAAGATGTTATCATTAGGGGAAACTGGGTAAAGGGTACACGGTTTCTTTCTGTATTAGTTCTCATAACTGCATGTGACTCAATAATGAAATTGAAATAACATTTTTAATTAAAAAGTAAATGATTGCAGTAGAATCTAAGGTAATAGGAGAAATCTACACCAGGGCCCACTTGAGAATGGTTTTATAAAATGGTCAGACAGTATTTTTAATCACTCTGAACCTTGGGGATTTATAAATAAAATGAAAAATAAGGGTGATAAAGACAAACATCTGAATCTTGAAAAAGATGACCATAGATTGCCTGATAAGAGTTTCATCCCTGGATTATGTCTACCAAGCATTGCCAAACACATCTAAGGTTGTACACAGTGTACAGTATACTTTTTATTTTATTTTTGAGATGGAGTCTCGCTCTGTTGTCCAGGCTGGAGTGCAGTGGCATGATGTTGGCTCACTGCAATCTCCACCTCCCAGGTTCAAGCAATTCTCCTGCCTCAGCCTCCTGAGTAGCTGGGATTACAGGCGTGCACCACCACGCCCCACTAAATTTTGTATTTTTAATAGAGATGGGGTTTCGCCATGTCGGCCCAACTGGTCTTGAACTTCTTGAACTCCTGACCTCAGGTGATCCGTCCGCTTCAGGCTCCCAAAGTGCTGGGATTACAGGTGTGAGCCACCCCACCTTGCCCAGAAAACTTTTTAAAAAATTAAGGTCTGAATCATCTTGCATCTCTGGATGTTTTCCTCCAAATTTAACAATTTCTTTTTTTTAAAGTTTTACTTTTCTGAATGAGATTTTCTCCCAATATTTGTTAAAAAGATGATTCCTTCTCCACTGACTTACCTTTGGCAAAAATAAATTAATCAGAAATTTGTAAGCTTATATCTGAACTTTCTCTATTCCACTGCTCATGTGTCTATCCTTTTGCCAATACTTATGTTTATTTAGATCTTCCTCAATGTTTGCAGTTTTCAGCATGCAATTCTTACACAAATCTTATTCGATGTTAACTAAATATTTCGATCTCCAATTACTCATTCTTTTTTTTTTTTTTTTTTTTTTTTTGAGACAGAGTCTCGCCCAGTTGCCTAGGCTGAAGTGCAGGGGCACAATCTTGGCTCACTGCAACCTTGGTCTACTGGGTTCAAGCGATTCTTCTGCCTCAGCCTCCCGAGTGGCTGGGACTACAGGTGCGCACCACCACACCCAGCTAATTTTTGTATTTTTAGTAGAGACGGGGTTTCACCATATTGGCCAGGCTGGTCTGGAACTCCTGACTTTGTGATCCACTGACCTCAGCCTCCCAAAGTGTTGGGATTACAGGCGTGAGCCACCGTGCCCAGTCTCCAATTATTCATTCTAGTATATAGAAATAAAATGGATTTTTGTATACTGACTTCAATCTTGGCTCAGCTAGAATTAGTGTGCTTTGGGAATGATATTTAAAGGAAGGTGAGCACAAGGTATAAGATAAGTGTATTTTAAACAGTTGATGTTTAAAAAAATGTATACTTTTTTTTTTAGATGAAGTCTTGCTCCGTCACCCAGGCTGGAGTGCAATGGCGCGATCTTGGCTCACCTGCAACCTCTGCCTCCCGGGTTCAAGCGATTCTCCTGCCTTAACCTCCCGAGTAGCTGGGATTACAGGCAAGCACCACTGTACCCAGCTACTTTTTGTAGTTCTAGTAGAGATGGGGTTTTGCCATGTTGGTCACGCTGGTCTCGAAGTTCTGACCTCAAGTGATCTGCCTGCTTCGGCCTCCCAAAGTGCTGGGATTATAGGCCGTGAGCTATCACACCCAGCCTAGGGTACATTTTTGTAATTAAATTTTCATTGTTCTCATAGCAACCATTTATAAAACATTCCAGATGTTTTATAAATAATAATGTTTTATAAATGTATCTCAAATTATATAATCCCTTATTAACTTGTAGAACGTAATCTCTCTGCCTAATGTACCTTTTCCCCACATTAGAGAAGAAAAAAACGTATCAGGCTGCCTTACAAAAACCCATATGTAATTAGGGAGACTCACTGTCTGTACCAAGTACCAGTCAAACAGAAAACTGATTGCGGGAGGAATTTACTCCTCCTTCCTTGTTATGGTTTTAATGTTTGTCTCCTCCAAAAATCATGTTGAAATCTAACTGCCATCATAACAGTATTCAGAGGTGGGAACTTTTAAGAAGTATTTAGGTTATCTGATGCTGTTATTACAGGAGTGGAATCACTCCCTCTTGCTCTCTTTAACCCAGCAAGAAGTCCCTTGCCAAATGCTGGTGCCTTGATCTTGGACTTCCCAATAACTCCAGAACTGTGAGGAAATAAATTCCTGTTCATTATAAATTATTCATTGCATGGTATTCTGTTATAGTAGCAAAAGATGAACTAAGGCACTCCCCAAATGCCTTTTTGCTTTGTGGTATCTCACGGTATGTTTTTTATTTAGTCAAAGAAGAAAAAATAAATCAATACCATGAAAGATTCAAGTCCAAAATTTTTTTTGTATCTTTTTCCTGCCCTTTCCTCCAATTAACTAATACAATGGATTATGTATTCCCCAAATTAAAGGGTCTACTTCTATATGCACCTCCTCAACAACAAAAATATTTCCCAATGATTTCACCAAGTAAAATGTATCTTTCCACCCTTTCCTAGTCCTGAAAATGTGATTTCTAAAACTGCTAAATGCTAAGTACTAAGTACTTTGTACTTAGTACCAGTCATTGTAGAAGAAACTTTGAATTAATTATGTAGAAAATAATTTTTTAATCGTGTATATAATTTTGGGACTTTGCTTCTGTGAGGGTGGAGTACTGGCTGCTCCCCGTGCCTATGAGTGCTCTCTCGCTTCTTCTGCAGCCTGTGATTGGTTGTGTGCTGGCTTTTATACCCAATCCTCCTTATTTGGCGAGGATTCTACAACATCTGCTAGTTTTGTTGTCACATGGCTTATTGATTTGAAATGTACTTTCATCTCATGTGGTTTATAGGAGCTAACTGGGAGAAAGACCAAACAATAAATAGTCCAGCTGTCTAGATACTAAAGATTTACAAAATGTCTTTCAAACAAAGAGCTAGTCCCTTAAAAGCAATTAAAGAGAAGGTCATATTACCATTTTCTTTTTTCCTTTTTTTTTTTGAGATGGAGTTTCGCTCTTGTCGCCCAGGCTGGAGTGCAATGGCGCCATCTTGACTCACTGCAACCTCTGCCTCCCAGGTTCAAGCGATTCTCCTGCCTCAGCCTCCCGAGTAGCTGGGATTACATGCGCCCATCACCACGCCCAGCTAATTTTTATATTTTTAGTAGAGACCGGGTTTTGCCATGTTGGCCAGGCTGGTCTCGAACTCCTGACCTCAGGTGATCCAACCGCCTCAGCTTCCCAAAGTGTTGGGATTACAGGCGTGAGCCACTGAGCCCGGCCAAAATTACCATTTTCATGGGATCCACATGTGCCTAAAAAATTCAAGAGAATCAACTGAAAAACTGTAACACAGAGTCATAGGTATAACTAGCAAGAGGTTAGTATCTATGAGATATAATGAACTTGTAAAAATCAATTTAAAAAAATTACATAATAGAAAAATGAGTAAAGGCCAGGCATGGTGGCTAACGCCTGCAATCCCAGCACTTTGGGAGGCTAAGGTGGGCAGATCATGAGGTCAGGAGTTTGAGACCACCCTAGCCAATGTGGTGAAACCCCATTTCTACTAAAAATACAAAAATTAGCCAGGCGTGGTGGCAGGCGCCTGTAATCCCAGCTACTCGGGAGGCTGAGGCAGAAGAATTGCTTGAACCTGGGAGGCAGAGGTTGCAGTGAGCCAACATCATGCCACTGCACCCCAGCCTGGGAAACAGAGCTAGACTCTGTCTTGGAAAAAAAGAAAAGAAAAGAAAAGAAAAATGAGTAAAAAACATCAACAGGCATACAACAGAAGAGAAAATCCAAATGGCTGAAAAACATTCGAAAAGATGTTCAATCTCTTTAATAGGCAGGCCAATGGAAGTTAAAATCACAATGTAATGCCACTGAATACTTACCAAATTGGAAAAAGTTTAGAGAATATCAAGTATCAAGTATTAATGAGATCTAAACAAACGTACCCTTATCCACATCAAATGCCAACAGTGCATCAATCGACAGGCATGTCAAAGGGAAATAATATAACGTTGAGAAATGCCTTCAATAGTTAAAGAAATCTAGTGTATGGAAACAGTCCCATTTCAAATTTGATAGGGGAAAGGTGGACTATTCAATTAATGCCAGCAACATATTCAGTGGGATCACATCTCATACTTAACAAGCACTGTAAACACTAAACACCAGATTTTCAAATGCAAAAAAATTTTTTTAATTTAAAAATAAAGAAACTGGCCAGGCGCAGTGGCTCACGCCTGTAATCCCAGCACATTGGGAGGCTGAAGCAGGCGGATCACAAGGTTAAGAGATCGAGACCATCCTGGCCGACATGGTGAAACCCTGTCTCTACTAAAAATACAAAAATTAGCTGGGAGTGGTGGTGTGCCCCTGTAGTCCCAGCTACTTGAGAGGCTGAGGCAGGAGAATCACTTGAACTCAGGAGGCGGAGGGTGCAGTGAGCCGAGATCGTGCCACTGCACTCCAGCCTGGTGACAGAGCGAGACTCCATCTCAACAACTAATAAATAAAAACAAAACAACAACAACAACAACAAAAGAAACCATAATAGTCCTAAAATGAACAGTGGAAATCAACGAAGAATTTTTCGGCAAATGCAGAAGTAACTATAACACAAAAGCCAGGAGGCTGTTAAGAAGAGATGGATAAACTTGTCCAGGCGTGGTGGCTCACACCTGTAATCCCAGAACTTTGGGAGGCCGAAGAGGGCAGATCACCCGAGGTCAGGAGTTCGAGACTAGCGTGGTCAACATGATGAAACCCTGTCTCTACTACAATACAAAAATTAGCCAGGTGTAGTTGTGGGTGCCTGTAATCCCACTACTCGGGCGACTGAAGCAGAAGAATCGCCTGAATGACTTCATCTTAAAAAAAAAAAAAGAGAGAGAAGAGATGGATAAACCCAATGACATAACAAAAAGTCTTCATGGCAAAACCATCAAAAGCAAATTACAAATTGGAAAATAATAGTTAAAAGTCATAGCACACAGTTTCCCTTATACATAAAAAAACTCCTAGAAGTCATTAAGCAAAAGATCTACAATACAATAGAAATAAAAGTAAAAGATATAAGCAGTTCCAGAAAACGCAGCATACAGGGCTGTAAAATATAAAAGATATTCAACCAGATCCATAGTAAGAGAAATAAGAACTCAACTGTAAGATACCATTTTAACCCACCAGATCATTGAAAGATTAAAACCTGATAAATGGTATGCGGAGGATTTAACAGCTGGGAGTGCCACTTGGAAGGGCCTCTGAGGAGAACAATCACATCTGTGCCTGAGGATAGACCCCTCAGACACACTAGCACACATATGCAGTCCCTTATAAAAGTTTATTAGCTGCACCATTGTTTACATTAGGAAAAGAGTAGAAACATCTCCAATTTCATACAAGAATGCTTTTTGAGAAATAATGATTTCTAAATATATGTATTTGCTTCTATATGTACAAAATATCTCCGGAAGGATTCACAAGAAAATGACAAGATGATGATGATGATGATGATGATGATGATGATGATGATGATGATGATTTTGAGACAGAGTTTCGTTCTTGTCACCCAGGCCAGAGTGCAATGGTGCAATCTCGGTTCACTGCAACCTCCGCCTCCTGGGTTCAAGGAATTCTCCTGCCTCAACCTCCCAAGTAGCTGGGATTATAGGCGCCTACCACCACGCCCGGCTAATTTTTGTATTTTTAGTACAGACAAGGTTTCATCATGTTGGCCAGACTAGTCTGGAACTCCTGACCTCAGGTAATCCGCCCTCCTCAGCCTCCCAAGGTCCTGGGATTACAGGAGTGAGCCACTGCACTTGGCCTGAAAATGACAAGATTATATTCAGGTAATTCAGATGCTGAGTTAAGGATAACAGTCATTTGTTCTTTACCTTGTCTGTGTTCTGTAGACTTTAGCCAAGTATTCACTGATTGTCTTCTGTTTTCAGTGTTTCTGTATTCATGCTTTTATGTTAATAAAAGTTTGTTTCACATATAGGCCATATGAGGCCTGCTGATGAGTTCACCAGGTAAGGTCTGGGAGGTGAGAGTAAGATTATTCCCCTGAATTGGTACAGAGGCCATTGTCTGGAGGCATCTTTCCTCCAACAGTCAGGAAAATAGAAACATTCAGAAAATGGAGAAGAAGATGCACATTGGAGGGTACTGTGCATTCATTCATTCATTCAAACAATATTTATTGAGCACCCACTATTGACAGACAGTTTGGGGACATGGTAGCTCATAAAAGAGTCTTATCAGAAAGGAGAAAGCAGACAAATAATTACATTCATAATTAATTGCAACTGGAATAAGCTGATGTCTTAAAGATAAGAGTTAGCTAACAACAAGATTGAGAGGTACAGAGGCCTAGCATCCTCAAGAGACAGAGAAGCTCCTTCAAAGGTCATAGTGAGACAGAAACATGGCAATGTGAGGGTCAAAAAGAAGCCAGTGTGGGTACAGCGCAGAAACCAGCAGTGGTGCAAACTGAACATTCCAAGAAAGGGCAAGTAGTAGGCCAAGGTCAGATCATCCCCAATCTTGAAGATCAATGTTTGGAATTTACTTTTTTAAATAAAGCATCACTGGAAGTAACAAGTAGAAGCAAGTAACAAGTAGAAACAAGGAATTTTAAGTAGACACAGTGTGCAGTCTGATTTTTATGCAGACAAGAAGAAAATTGCTTGGAGATGTATGAACATAGTCAAGACCCTACCCAGAACACCTGGGTTTGAGATGATGGCAGTCATGGTATGAGACACAGACAGACCAAAAAGATACTTGGGTGTAGAACACAAAAGATTCACCAATAGATTCAATTTGAAAGTCAGGGAGAAGTATTTACATCAGTGGTTCTCAAGGTTTGGTGGGACCTGGGACACTTGTTTAAAATGGAAGTTCCTGGGCCCATGCTCAGAGGTTCTGATTTTGTAGATCTTGAGTATAAAGATGCTGGAACCTGAATTTTTAATAAGCAGCTCTGGTAATTCTGATGACGATGGACCTCCTGCCACACTTGAGAAGGTACTAATTTAAAGGACTCCCAAACTTCTGGCTTACACAAGAGAGTGGTCAGGGTTGGCATGGAGGCACCATTTACAGAAAATGTGAATGATGATGGCCAAGAAAGCCTGTGAGTATGGGCCATGAATTCAGGAGCCTCTGCTCCTCATAGCCCCCTGGGAGCAGATAGACTAAGAGACTGACTGCAATTAATGTTTGGACTGTTTCTATAGGGCTGCCCAAGTGGCCTTTCTGATAGAAGTAGTTCATCAGCTAAGTGTCATTATCTGCCTTACAAACTTGATTCCATTTAGAATGCTGAGAGGTGGTTACTTCCAGGCATATGTCTGCCTTGACCCTACTGACACTGGCTACCTGTGAGAGTACCACCTACTCCCTCCTCCTAGATCACTAGGCATCAGCCAAGCTGGCCTGTCACTACTCTGATACCAACTTGGCTTGCCCCATCACCATATTTAGTTCTAAATATCTAAACTACTTAAAATAGTGTCTGCCTGCCCTTTTTAAAAGATTAATTAATAGTCAGGGCATGGTGGCTCAAGCCTGTAATCCCAGCACTTTGGGAGGCTGAGGCGGGTGGACTGCCTGAGGTCAGGAGTTCGAGACCTGCCTGACCAACATGGAAAAACCCCGACTCTACTGAAAATACAAAATTAGCCAGACATGGTGGCACATGCCTGTAATACCAGCTACTTGGGAGGCCGAGGCAGAAGAATTGCTTGAACCCGGGAGGCAGAGGGTACAGTGGGCCAAGATCACACCACTGCACTCCAGCCTGGGCAACAAGAGTGGAACTCCATCTCAAAAATAAATAAATAAATAAATAATAGAGATTAATAGCCAGCTGCGGTGGCTCATGCCTGTAATCCCAGCACTTTGGGAGGCTGAGGCGGGCGGATCACCTGAGGTCAGGAGTTCAAGACCAGGCTGGCCAACATGGTGAAACCCAGTCTCTACTAAAAATACAAAAATTAGCTGGGTGTGGTGGTGCACACCTGTAATCCCAGCTAGTCAGGAGGCTGAGGCAGGAGAATCGCTTGAACCCAGGAGGTGGAGGCTGCAGTGAGCCAAGACGGCACCATTGCACTCCAGCCTTGGCGACAGAGCCAGACTCTGTCTCAACAACAACAAAAAAGATTAATAGACTTTATTTTTTAGAGCAGTTTTAGGTTCACAGCAAAACTGAGTGGAAGAACAGAGACTCCCCAGATCCCTTTCTTTGCTGAGTGCCCTTTTTCTGGTACTGTACAATGCTCCAGGCCCATCTCCTACTTTCCTTGCTCCAGTCCTCCTGGAAACAGCCATTTCTCCAAGGAGCAGCCCTGGTTCCTTTTACTGGAAAATGATGTTAGAAACCAAGATCTGGGCTTTGTGTTTGTTGCTGCTTAAAGTGCTCCTGCTTGTAGGATCTCTCAGCCAACAGAGCAAGGAGGTCTATGTGTGTACTATGTGTATATAACATAATTACATTTCCCTTTTAACCAGCTGTATCTATATTAAGCTAAATATGAGTTCATACTGATGTCTTCAACTCTAATCTATTACCACATGAATCACTGTCACCACCTCACCTCGCTTATTTATTTGTAACTTCCACTCCAACGGTGAGACACCTGGCTCTCACCATCTGCCATAAAGTAACTTAATTGTTCCATTCCAGTCCCCACATACAGCGGTGCCTGAACTGTTGACCCGTACCCCCATGCCTCATTCATTTTTATCCCTTTACCTTGCATTATTCTCTTCCATTGCACTCTACATTGTTTATATTCTGCATTTTATGCTTATTTATGTTTATTTTCTGTTTTCCTTCTCTATAACAGAGACTTTCACTGCTGAGTCCCAAGCATCTAAAATCTGCACAAAGTAGGTGTCCAGTGAATAAAGTGGAACAAATGAACAGAAAATTGTAATGCTTATTATGTTAATTAAGCAGGTCTCAGGAGGGCCTTTCCTAGCCAGTCCTGTGTCACTCAGCTTTGAGATACTGAATCTATTTCAATCAAAGTATAATCATAGCATATAATTTACACTTTTCAACAATTCAACTCCTTTTCTCCCCAGTTGCTACAATTATAACCACTTAACTAAAACAGTGAACTATTACAAACTCACATCCCCTATTTTTTCCTTTAAGGCCTGACTCTAACTACCACCACCTCCCCCCATCCACCTCCCCCCATCCCCATCCCTTGCCACCTTAAACCTCCTAGATAGACACTGCCAATCAGTTTAAATTTTCTAGACATTTTTATTCTGTCTGCTCTAGTTATCTACTGATTTTTTTTTCACATTTGTTAAAAACATGAATAACATAATCAATATCATAAATCCAAATCATAGGTTAATGAGAAGTTATATAAACATTAGGCTGTTGATTTTCAGTTAATCTTCCAAAAGGACCGTGAAGGCCTATAAAACAATTTTTTGAAAAAGTACACAGATTTGCTCTCTTTTCCTTAGTGAAAGCCTGAGTTTTAAGAACAAAGACACTGACAGAAAACATATGGAAAAGATCAGTAACAAGATGGAATCTTGGCTAAAGTGTGGTCTGCCACGTTTTTCATACCAATGTCTCAAATAATAGACTAGATTTTTACAACTGCCAAAGCATCACTTGAAACACTGTATACTTTTCTTAATGCAAAGTTTAACAAAATAAATCTTGTGAGTTCTTTGTAAAAAGCTAATGGAAAACACTTTTTTGAGGAAACAAAATGAACTCCAGGATTCACTTTATCTTATTAGTTTGTAAAAGCTTAAAAGAATTCCCCCCCAAAATGAACTCCGAGTCTACTGCCAAAAGACACAAGTCAACTCTCTGTTTAGAATATGAGAACAGTGTAAAAATTAAACATTAAAAACAGTTAACTGTTACTATTCAGGAGAGATAGCTCTATGAAATGAAGAAATTTTCTAAATCTACAAAATAAAGGCAATAGCTATTGAGTAACATAAGCTTTTCATCCCATTTTATTCAATACTACAGAATTATTTTGTGCAATACTAAAAACAGGCAAATTGAAGATACACCTTTGGAGTGCAACCAACTGACTAATTTTATCTGAAAGGATATTAGAAGTCATTCTAGTGGGTACATCTGCCAAAAAGAGGAGAAATGAGATAGCTGATAAAAATGATGATAAAAATGAAGATGTAAGCCTTTGTATAGAAAAGTCATATAGTTAATCTGTGTAAGCAATGACAATCAAGTGCATTTTAAAAATAAACAATGCGAAATGTTATGTTTCTAATCCTGATTTCTTGTTTTAACAAATAGAAGTACTGATATGAACCTAGGTGTTGAACAACCAAGGGACTCAAGAAATTTTGAGTTCCAGGCCAGGCGTGGTGGCTCATGCCTGTAATCCCAGCAATTTGGGAGGTGGAGGCGGGAGGATCACCTGAGGTCAGGAGTTCAAGACCAGCCTGGCCAACATGGTGAAACCCCATCTCTACTAAAAATACAAGAAATTAGCCAGGCATGGTGGCTCATGCCTGTAATCCCAGCTACTTGGGAGGCTGAGACAGGAGAATTGCTTGAACCCGGGAGGTGGAGGTTGCGGTGAGCCGAGGTTGCACCACTATACTCTGGCCTGGGCGGCAAAGCAAGACTCCATCTCAAAAAATTAAAAAAGAAATTTTGAGTTCCACCTTAAGTTGCTGAGACTCTGGAGTTCCCTGTCACAGTGGGCCTTAATTTGAAGAATTCTTTGGCATGAAAATGAAAATAAAAACAGTAATCAGTACATGCTGTTTCATTTAGTTTTGTTTGCCTTTCACATTAGAGGAAATTCTTGCCACACCTCAAACCAAAATTAAGGGGAAAAGAAAGAAGTAAGCCACATAAATCTGACCAAGAACACAAGCATCTTAATTTGAATCCACAAAGTTTCATGTAATGAAAAGAAATACATAATTTTAATTCAACCCAAGTGTTTTCCAAGAAGATTGTATTTGCTTAAATTGCTACAGTAATTCAAGAGACAGCCCTGTCTGGACACAGAGTTACTGTGGATTTTTAAGAGACTCAGTTAAAGAATTTAGGAATTTCTGATTCATTTAAAGGATTTACAAATTCATCAACCCCTGAAAACTAAAGCAAATTGAACAGGTATGATAATAAAATAATTTTCAATTTTTTAAGAATGTATTCCTACTGTTAAAATTTAAAAAGTATATTGGATTTTTTAATATTAAAATAGACTGCATCTATTACAAAAGCACAATTTTTGGAAGCAAAATCTGGTAAAAAAGTTACGTTAAACTTTTGATTAGGCAAAATGTTCAAATAAAGTAGTATAATGAGTTTAACTTTCTCATTTAAGATTTACCCAATAAAAAATCTTTGTTTAGATTTTTTTTACTTTGAATGAAAGGAAAGATTCTCAGGTTAAAGGAATCAATCTCTTTCACTTCCTTAGGTCTCTTTTTTTCTATGAATTATAAGTAACAAAGAACCAGCTAATGCCTTTGAGGCATACAGCTGAGCAATGCTAGTGATTCCGGTTGGGGGGTTGATGGGCATTTGTACAAATTTCACTCAAGATTTTCTCCAAATTTCTCTACTGACTAAATCCCTGATATAGAATGTTTTTCTTTTCATTTACTTCCTTCTCAAAGGGAAAATACAGATGCTCTATCTAGTCTATTGAAGGATCTAGTTACTTTGGGTTTTAGTTAATTACGATTTAAATGTATTATGGCTAAAAATAATTGAGGTAGTTGTATTTTTAATAGCAAAAGAATTTTATAAAATTAAAATTTAGAACTTTTTTGGAAAAATCTAAATTATATGCTAATATTTGCTTTCTTATATGCTAGTTTCTATGTCATACAAATAAAAACAATTATGTCTTTAACATAATAAAATGTTGAGGATTTTACTTTAAACTTTTCCTGAACAAGTAAATTATACCTCATTAGTAATTTCAATTGAAACTTTTCTTGATGAACACAAGAGTGCTTTTCTCCAAGTAAGAGAAATGTTATGACACAGATGGTTTTATTGCTATAATATGAAAAATTCACATTGAAAACTGGTAATATATATATATTACTTTGCTCCAAACATTCTTTTTCACATTTGTTCTTTTCCTGCTACACGATGTACTAGGAAAGTGAGGAATACAGTATATTGTGATGAAGAAATATTCAATAGAAAAAGGAACAGTCAAGCTCTCATGAATATGTTCATTTGAAGAAATTATCATAGTGAAATAAATGCCTAGGAATAATCAACATTAGTAGAGAGAAGCATTTGCTAGCAAGCCTTAACCTATAACTTATTAACTTATTCATTCAACACACCTTTGAGCACTTATAACACTGCATTGTATTAGATTCTGTTAAAAGATATTAGGAAATGAGATGATCAACAATGAATTATACAATATTGCTGTGAGTTATCCTATAGAGAACAAGGCATACATTGTAGAGTATGAAAAGCAGAAGTAACAAAAATATGCTTAGCAAATGACTCAGAAGAGATTAGTTGGGGAATGAAAAATTTGGATAAAATAAGAGATTGTTGTAACAGGGGAAATTATCCTGGGGAAAGAGCAAGAGGCATAGAAAATAATGAGCATATAGATGAAAACAGGATGGATTTCAAAACAGAAAACTGCACTTAATCAAAGGGAGTGGGACAAGATTGTACTACATGGTTAGGAACGTGGAGGGAGGAGGACAAGGATGTTTAAGATAAGTTCAGGTTTAGAAGAGAAATTGTTCCTCAAGGAAAGACTTTCTTCTTAGGTGCTCACAAAGGCGGAAAGCAGACAATATTAAAAACCTCTTTATTTTCAGAGACGCCCCAGTCATGTCTTGATTCAAGGCCTTCTTCTTTTTTCCCAACAATTTTTCATAGTTGTTGAACAACAGACTCTAATTCTCAAATGTAAGGTTGATAACTGATGATTAGCTAATGTTCTCAACAAAGGGATAAAATTCAAGCTGAGTTTTCAGCCAGGTGGGTGGCTCACACCTGTAATCTCAGCACTTTGGGAGGCTGAGGTGGGTGGATCACCTGAGGTCAGGAGTTCGAGACCAGGCTGGCCAACATGGCAAAATCCCGTCTTAACTAAAAATACAAAAAAATGTAGCCAGTCGTGGTGGTGCACGCCTGTAATCCCAGCTACTCAGGAGGCTGAGGCACAAGAATCACTTGAGCCTGGGAGGCGGAGGTTGCAGTGAGCCGAGATTGTGCCACTGCACTCCAGCCTGGGTGACAGCATGAGACTCTGTCTCCAAAAAAAAAAAAAGTTAATATGTTATACTATAAGTACAATAAAATATTATAAAATTATACATAAAATATCATCAATGAGTATAAAATGTATAGAATATTCTATATCCATTCCTATTAATCTCCCAAAGTCTGGGTCAAATGATGTCTACAAAAGACTTTCCTGTCTCCGTAAGGCTGAGGTAAGCCACTGGCCCCACAGCATTGCCTATCTCTGCTATAACGGATATTACCCTCTGCCTTAGATTAGGGTTCACTTTGTTGTATCTCTCTCCTCCACTAAGCTGTTTGCTCTTTACAGAAGGGACTATGGCTTCACGTCTTCATTTCTGTATTCTCCACCAACTTAGCATAGTGCCTCATCACTAGAAATAATTCAGGACAATGGTAAACTGATGTAACCCAATCAAACTAACTACTAATATTTGTAAAGTGCTTCACTAAGCATGTTTACATACAGTAAAGTAGTAGAGTACACTAGGTGAATAAGCATTTCCAAGCAGACCCACTGGGAGCTTCCAGCCCAGCAAGGAGAGCCTGCTCTGAACACTGCCCTTTGGTATGATACCATAACTCCTTAAATCTACCTCCTTCCAAGATTCTCTACTTTTTCACCCACGAACACTGACTGTAGTGTGAAATCACAGCCCAAATATGTTAATTCATTAAATTAGGCATTCATTCCCAGAGTGCAAATTCCTTAGGTCAGAATTTAGGCCCTCCAAGGCCGGGGGTGGTGGCTCATGCCTGTAATCCCAGCACTTTGGGAGGCTGAGGGGGGCAGACTGGTTGAGCCCAGAAGTTCACGACCAGCCTGAGCAACATGGCAAAATCCTGTCTTTACAAAAAATTAAAAAATTAGCCAGGTGTGGTGGCACTCATCTGTAATCCCAGCTACTCAGGAGGCTGAAGTAAGAGAGTCACTTGAGCCCAGGAGATGGAGGGTGAGCCAAGAGTGCACCACTGCGCTCCAGCCTGGGTGACAGAGTGAGACTGTCTCAGAAAAAAAAAGTTAGGCTAATCCCTTCAGATCTGGATTTAATAGTCTTATTTTGCTCCTTCAAGAGTTAACCAACCACATTTCCCAAACACATCACCATCTGTTGCTTCTATGTTTTTGCTCATCTCTTCTAGCCAGAGATCTTCTTCCTCACTTCCCTCTATGAGAACCTCAACACTCCTTCAAAGTCTAGGTCAAATGCCACATCTTCCATGAATCTCACAGAAAAGAAAGAAAAATGGATGTAATATAGAGTTGCACAAAGAAACATCATGAGTTTCAAAAGCACATATTGTTAAAAAAAAAAAAAACAAAAACAAAACCCAAACCATTGCTATTTTGGCATTTTCTTGTAGGTAGGGATACATATAAGAAAATAGAAATAAATGATATCTTGATCCTATTTTCTTGACTTAAAAAAAAGAAGCAAGGTCATCACCCAAAAACAATAATGGGGAATAAGGTATTAGAGGCTTCAGAGAGGAAAGTTACAAAACAGTAGCGTAGAAGACAGGGAAGGAGGATGGTCTAAGGAAATGCAGCAGGACAGCACTTGAGGTTAGTGGTCTTGAATCGAGAGTGAGACCAGTCACCATGCTCCTGTTTTTCTTTAGTTACATTCAGCTGTGACAGTCAGGCTGTGAGTAGGTGGAGAATTGGAGTAACCAGAGTTGGAGTTTGGCAGATTGAAGGAGCCAGAAAGTTTAGGGCATGTGCAAAAGAGCAACGATAGTGATGAACTATGGGGTCTAAGTTGGTAAGAAGGAACTGACAATGTTGGGAGGTATGGATGAGCGACAGTGAAAAACAGTAGAATCAATATAGCTGAGGTTCCACGGAAATTGGAGAATTATTGCAGCTGGAGTTACTACATAGAGATAGTGGTCTGAGCGCGGAATACTCAAAATGAAGAGTATGAAGGGTTCCAGTAATAGAAAAGACAAAACCCAGGATGCGGGTGCATGGGAGCAAATGGTGAGGAAGAATGAAGGAAAGTATCACTGCAGGAAAAGAGCTCAAGGGTCTCTGACTCTACCTGAATAACTACTTCAAATTCCAAATACACACAATAGTTACATTTATAATTTCTGACAAGAAAAGTAGAAGAAATTGAGATGTTTCTTAACCTTTCTCAAATGGGGTTCTGTCAAAGAAAATAACTTAAGTAACTATTCTCTCAATTATACCAATGATGAAAAATAGCTAGAACCATTCTAGATGAATAGGAGATAAGTCATTTCATTATATGCAACAATTTGTTTGGAAACTCATTCTCTCATGAAACCCTGGGTGGGAAAAGTAGAAAGGTCTCAGAATAAAAGAGGTAGGATTTTTAAAAACCTTTTTCCTAAATGATACATTCATTTCATCTGGATAGCAGTTTTCAACGTGCAAAGTACTTGTACATGCATAGCTCATACAATGCTAACAACGACCAGGTGGATAAGCAGGCAAGATATGACACAAGGAGGCTGGATGCAGTGGCTCACGCCCGTAATCCCAGCACTTTGGGAGCCCAAGGTGGGTGGATCATGAGGTCAGGAGTTCGAGAGCAGCCTGGTCAACATGGTGAAACTCCATCTCTACTAAAAATACAAAAATTAGCCGGGTGTGGTGGAGTGCACCTGTAATCCCAGCTACTGGGGAGGCTGAGGCAGGAGAATTGCTTAAACCCAGGAGGTAGTGGCTGCAGTGAGCCGAGATCGCACCACTGCACTCCAGCCTGGGCAACAGAGCAAGACTCCATCTCAAAAAAAAAAAAAAAAAAAGACACAAGGCAACATACAAGATAAGCAGCCAAGGTATAATTCAGCTATAATTGCAATTCTTATTTTATTGATGAGGCAAGAGGCAGATATGTTAAGTGACAGAAATGAAATATAGGTTTCAGGCTTCTGAACATCAATTATGTCATCTGGGACATAATTGACCCTTCCCTAGAACTTCAAGTTTCAGCACTGAGTGTTCATTGTGAAGTATGCCCTCTTGCAATTCTTTTCCACACAATATCCTCCTCCTGCATTCTACTGCACGTGTATTTGATTCTCCACAAGACTTTAAACACCTGGGAGACAAGGACAGTGTGTTTTTAATAATATTTTTGTATCTAAAACTTAAATATATTAATGGAAAAAAGGAAGCTAGGAAGAAAAATGTAAAGACACTTGAACTTTGTAGAATGTAAACACTGTATGTCTTTAGGATTTAAAGTAGTTATTCAAGCAGAGTCGGAGACTAAATAATTGGATTCTGGAAACTGTTTCATGAGGAAAATTTGATGGTGCTGTTAGTTTTGGACAGAAAATATTAAAAGGAAACATGAATACTATTTCTAAATATCTGAAGTTATCACATAAAAGGGAGCATTTCACGTTCTTCTGAAGGGCAGAAAAAGGTATCAGCAAATAGAAGTTGTAGAATCTCCCAGGCAAAAGCTCTCTAACTAAAATAAAGGTCTTTCCTCCCCCAGGCAGTGACCATCATTAAAGGATCAGGTAATTCCAAAGAACACACAGCATTTACAGTGGAGGGATCAGACTGTAGTTGAGTGATGTCATGCTATTATCATAGATCTATACCCTAGTAAGCAAGAGAAACTGGGACTCTTAAAAGATGGTTACTTAGTAGAAAGTCTAGTATACCAGACTTTTGACTCAAGTTCAGTGTAATATGTGACTTAAAAAAAAAAAAAATCTTGGCCAGGCGCAGTGGCTCACGCCTGTAATCCCAGCACTTTGAGAGGCTGAGGTGGGTGGATCACCTGAGATCAGGAGTTAGAGACCAGCCTGGCCAAGATGGAGAAACCCAGTCTCTACTAACAATACAAAAATTAGCCAAGCGTGGTGGCACGCGCCTGTAGTCCCAGATACTTGGGAGGCTGAGGCAGGAGAATCACTTGAACTGGGGAGGTGGAGCCTGCAGTGAGCCAAGCCTGCGCCACTGCACTCCACCCTGGGTGACAAGGCAAGACTCCATCTCAAAAAAAAAAAAATAAAAATAAAAATAAAAAAGAAAAAAAAATTCACTTCATTTGTACTTAAACATTAATTTTGGTTTGAGGCCAGGCGTGGTGGCTCACACCTGTAATCCCAGCACTTTGTGAGGCCGAGGCCAGAGGATCCCTTGAGGTCAGGAGTTTGAGACCAGCTTGGGCAACACAACGAAACCTTGTCTCTACTAAAAAATACAAAAATAAGCTGGGCATAGTGGCATGCACCTGTAGTCCCAGCTACTCCGGAGGCTGAGGCATGAGAATTGCTTGAACCTGGGAGCCTGGGAGGCAGAAGTTGCAGTGAGCCGAGATTGTGCCACTGCACTCCAGCCTGGGTGACAGAGGAGACACTGTCACAAAAAAAGAAAGAAAAAAATTTTGGTTTGAGCACTGCCCATTCTTTCTGGATATTCTTTTATATATAGACATAGGTATAATACATTTCATATAACTGAGAATTTATACAAAGCGTATTCTGAGTTTACTCACTTTCTCCACAATGTTTCCTTTTCTCCTTGCAATAGGAAAAAAAAAAAAAAAGAAGAAGATGGGTTTTTTAAGTCCAATATATGTTATTTTCTTCTTTTTTGGAGTCAAAGTACATTGCCAATATGAAACTTATCAGTGGGATGAAGACTATGACCAAGAGCCAGATGATGATTACCAAACAGGATTCCCATTTCGTCAAAATGTAGACTACGGAGTTCCTTTTCATCAGTATACTTTAGGCTGTGTCAGTGAATGCTTCTGTCCAACTAACTTTCCATCATCAATGTACTGTGATAATCGCAAACTCAAGGCTATCCCAAATATTCTGATGCACATTCAGCAACTCTACCTTCAGTTCAATGAAATTGAGGCTGTGACTGCAAATTCATTCATCAATGCAACTCATCTTAAAGAAATTAACCTCAGCCACAACAAAATTAAATCTCAAAAGATTGATTATGGTGTGTTTGCTAAGCTTCCAAATCTACTACAACTTCATCTAGAGCATAATAATTTAGAAGAATTTCCATTTCCTCTTCCTAAATCTCTGGAAAGACTCCTTCTTGGTTACAATGAAATCTCCAAACTGCAGGCAAATGCTATGGATGGGCTAGTAAACTTGACCATGCTTGATCTCTGTTATAATTATCTTCATGATTCTCTGCTAAAAGACAAAATCTTTGCCAAAATGGAAAAACTAATGCAGCTCAACCTCTGCAATAACAGATTAGAATCAATGCCTCCTGGTTTGCCTTCTTCACTTATGTATCTGTCTTTAGAAAATAATTCAATTTCTTCTATACCCGAAAAATACTTCGACAAACTTCCAAAACTTCGTACTCTAAGAATGTCACACAACAAACTACAAGACATCCCATATAATATTTTTAATCTTCCCAACATTGTAGAACTCAGTGTTGGACACAACAAATTGAAGCAAGCATTCTATATTCCAAGAAATTTGGAACACCTATACCTACAAAATAATGAAATAGAAAGTATGTAGACTTTTATTGTGTTTTGAAGAGAGAAAGAATGGAATCCTGATCTTTTAAAGAAAAAAATATTCAATAAGCTATGCTTTAGACATTGCTGAAAATAGTTGTTTTGAAGTTGCTTAAGGGAATGGCAGAAATCTGCCCCAGAGAAATGTGTGCTATTCAGTTTATAGTCCTTTTTATTAAATTTTATTGCCTTAAATATTGAGAAATAGGCTGGGCGTGGTGGCTCATGCCTGTAATCAGAGCACTTTGGGAGGCTAAGGCGGGTGGGGTGGATCACTTGAGGCCAGGAGTTCGAGATCAGCCTGGTCAATATAGTGAAGTCCCATCTCTACCAAAAATAGAAAAATTAGCCAAGCATGGTGGCATGTGCCTGTACTCCCAGCTACTTAAGAGGCCGAGGCATGAGAGTTGCTTGAACCCAGGAATCGGAGGTTGCAGTGAGCTGAGATCATGCCACTGCTTTCTGGCCTGGGTGACAGAGCAAAACTCTGTCTTAAAAAAAAAAAATATATATATATATATATATATATATTTAATATATTTATTTATATATAAAAAATATATATTCTCTCTTTTATATATATAACTGATAATTTATACATATATATAACTGACAATTTATACAGAGCATATTCTGAGTTTACTCACTTTCTCCACAATGTTTCCTTTTCTCCTTGCAATAGGAAAAAAAAAAAGAAAAAAAGAAGAAATATATAATTTTATATATATATATTTTTATATATATGTATAAATTGTCAGTTTTATATATGTATATATATAAAAGAGAGAAATAATAGAGTATATGAAGAAATATGAGTATCCTAAGTAGTGGGATTGTAGATAATTTTTTTTTGAGATTGTTCTACTAGGAATTTATTAATCAGAAAAGCCAATGAAGCCATATATATTTTGTTAATATAAAACTCATAATTTAATTTTCTTTTTATTATTTGATTAATATGAAAAGGAAACCTAATTCAATTTATAAATATTTTAATTAACAGAATTATATCCCATACAATATAAAATCTAACATAGAATTATGGCTATAACTATGGATTATACTATAATACAAGATTAATTTTTAATTTATTTCTTTCAGAGATGAATCTTACAGTGATGTGTCCTTCTATTGACCCACTACATTACCACCATTTAACATACATTCGTGTGGACCAAAATAAACTAAAAGAACCAATAAGCTCATACATCTTCTTCTGCTTCCCTCATATACACACTATTTATTATGGTGAACAAAGAAGCACTAATGGTCAAACAATACAACTAAAGACCCAAGTTTTCAGGAGATTTCCAGATGATGATGATGAAAGTGAAGATCACGATGATCCTGACAATGCTCATGAGAGCCCAGAACAAGAAGGAGCAGAAGGGCACTTTGACCTTCATTATTATGAAAATCAAGAATAGCAAGAAACTATATAGGTATACACTTACGACTTCACAAAACCTATACTTAATATAGTAAATCTAAGTAAACATGTATTACTCAAAGTAATATATTTAGAATTATGTATAAGATCAGAATTGAATTTAAGTTGTTGGTGACATCTGCATCATTTCATAGGATTAGAACTTACTCAAAATAATGTAAATCTTTAAAAATATAAATTAGAATGACAAGTGGGAATCATAAACGTTAATGGTTTCTTATGCTCTTTTTAAATATAGAAATATCATGTTAAAGAAAGTGAGTGTATCATTTCTATTAACAGTAATTTTTCTAAAAATGAGGAAGGAAGTAGCATTAGCAGTAAAGACCCACAGGCCATGACCTTTTTGATCACTCTGAGGACAATATTTAAATGACAGGAAGGTATATTAATGTAACAAGCATTCATTTAAGGAATAGACCATTTTCTCTGACCTCTTCTTCAGGAAAGCTTTCACACTGGTATTTGTGATCTCACCATTATGACATCCATCCCCCTAGCTCACCACATAGCACATAGAATGATATTTTTGATTTGTAAGAGGCCATCCAGGTACTAAGGACCCAAGGCATACAGATTCACAAAATTAACTAATCTTTTTGCCTCAGAATACCAAAACAACAAAATTATAAAGCTGTATTTGGACAACTAAAAAACACCAAACTATCTCATTGCAATTTTTATTTTAGCAGATTTCAGCAACTATCCAAAACAATGTTATTGTGTTCCATTTTAACTGGGATAAATGTTTTTGTAAAAATACAACCATAGAAAGGCCTCTTTGTTACAAAATGATTTGCAAAGAAATAACTGCTTTGTTTGCAAGATTAAATTAGTGTTGGCAAAATAAAGTTCTAAAGATAATACTAAACACTTTATGCTTATCAGCCAATATCTACATAAGCTAAAATTGAATACAGTTCCTTTATAATTTGAATGACAGGTTTTAACATCTTCTTTAAAACCTTAAAAATCACTTTTTCGTTAATGTATTATTTTTAAGTATTGTAAGTGTGCCTTACAATGATGATTATCTAACTGCTGTGATGAACTCTCTTGATATACCATGCTAATGTTTCATAGAATTTCTCAGATAAGGGACAAATACCAATCTAGGGCTGCCTATACAAATGATAACAATTCTGACAATATGCAACAGACAGACAAGTCAAACTATACTTCAGAAACAGTTTTCAAGCTTGCAAGTCTTTTTTTCTGGAAATACCAGTTTAAAGTGAAGTCTTTAATGCTCTTTATATCTTTGAGGAATTATTAACATTATCAGAACCAGAACGCCGACCTGTTCCCAGGGACAACCTCAAGAATCCAGGATGAATATGAAGAAAACTCCATTCATTCGTCTAATCAACATTCATCAAGTCCTTTCTTATATAGGGCTTGGCAATAAGGGATCAATAAACAAAGTACAATGTGCAACTATGATGCCACAATATGGGCAAAGCACATTTTCAACAGAGGTTAAAAAAAAATCTTAAGGCCCACCTCCCTTTTCTTGCAATTTTTAAATACAGGATATAAATTCAAACATTAAGAGTTAATACGTGGAAAATACTATAGGTGTTTTAGAAAACAAAGATAAGACAATTCCTAACCTAGAGCAATTTAAAATTTATGAGCCATTAGGGAAATGCAAATAAATGAGATATTACTATGTGCTCACTAGGATAGCTGAAATCAAAAGGCAGACAAATAACAAGTGTTGGCAAGATGTGGAAAAATTGGAGCCTTCATACACCTTTGGAAGGAGTGTAAATACTGCAGCTGCTTAGAAAAGCAGTATGGAAGTTCTTTAAAAAGTTAGTTACATATGGTCGGGCGCATTAGCTCACACCTGTAATCCCAGCACTTTGGAAGGCCGAGTTAGGTGGATCACCTGAGGTCGGGAGTTTGAGACCAGCCTGACCAACATGGAGAAACCCCATCTCTACTAAAAATACAAAATAATTAGCCAGGCATGGTGGCACATGCCTGTAATCCCGGCTACTTGCGAGGCTGAGGCAGGAGAATTGCCTAAACCCAAGAGGCAGAAGTTGCGGTGAGCCAAGACCACGCCATTGCACTCCAGCCTGGGCAACAAGAGCAAAAGTCCATATCAAAAAAAAAAAAAAAAAAAAAAAGCTTAGTTACATATAACCCAGCGATTCCATTCCTAACTATATACCCAATAGAACTGAACACACATGTTCACACCAAAATTTGCATATAAATGTCCACAGCAGCATTATCCACAAGGTAGAAATCACCCACA
Organism: Pan paniscus; assembly: GCF_029289425.2. Lineage (NCBI taxonomy): Eukaryota > Metazoa > Chordata > Mammalia > Primates > Hominidae > Pan > Pan paniscus. The sequence goes on from NC_073260.2 coordinate 47,015,671, forward strand.
TGTCCATCAATGGATAAACAAAATGTGGTATATCCATTTCGTGGAATATTATTCAGCCATATCCAAAGGTAGAAACCACGCAAATGTCCATCAATGGATACACAAAATGTGATATATCCATACAGTGGAATATTATTCAGCAATAAAAAGTAACGAAGCACTGACATACGCTACAACATGGATAACCTTGAAAACATTATGCTCAGTGAAAGAAGTCAGTCGTAAAAAGACACAAATTGTATGATTCCATCTTTATGAAATGTCCAGAACTGGGAAATCTATGGAGACAAAGACTATTGGTTGCCTAGAGCTGGGGATCATGGGAATGGGGGAAAGTGAGAAGTAACTGCTAATGGGTATATGGTTTCTTTTTTGGAGTAATGAAAATGTTCCAAAATTGACTGTGGTGATGGTTGTACAAATGCAAAAACACTAAGTACTATTAAATTGTATACTTTAGGCTGGGTGCAGTGGCTCATATCTGTAATCCTAGTGCTCTGGGAGACCAAGGTGGGAGAATTGCTTGAGGCCAGAAGTTCAAGACTGGCCTAGGCAACACAGTGAAACCCTGTCTCTACAAAAAAATTAAAAATTAGCCAGGCATGGTGGTGCATGCCTGCAGTCTTAGCTATTCAAGAGGCTGAAGCAAAAAGATTGCTTGAGCCCTGGAGACCAAGGTTGCAGTGAGCCATGATCATGCTTCTGCACTCCACCGTGGCAATAGAGTGAGACCCCGTCTCTAAAAATAAATAAATTAATTAATTAATTAATTAATTAAATTATATACTTTAAAAAGATGAATTGTATTGAATGTGACTTATCTCAATAAAACAGTTATTTGAATAATTTAATAAAGAGAAGATCAAACAACTCACTCTAACACAAGGAAGAAATAAAATGCTAAAGCGGCAGTGACTATGAAAAACTGTATAAGCACAGATACCATAACTTTCACATCTGGTAAGGACCTGGAGAAGTAGTTGAAGGCTCCCAGGAAAAAGTTAATGTGTGGCAGGAACTGACTGGCAAAAGTAGAGAGAACAAGCTCCTGACTGGGGTTAATATAAAGACATGGTAATTACTTGTTTCACTTCTTGCACAGTTTAAGAGATTGAAAACCCTTCCTTTTTCAGAGCTCTGGAGTTTCAATTTGTATCTCCTCCTAAATGAATAAAAGAAAATACATTTTAATTCTCAAAGAACAGCCTTAGCAAATAATAAAATTGCAATTCAAATTTAGCAATTCTGGCCTGGCATGGTGGATTACACCTGTAATACCAGCACTTTGGGAGGCTGAGGTGGGCTGATCGTTTGAGCCCAGGAGTTCTAGACCAGCCTGGGCAACATGGTGAAACTCCATCTCTACTAAAAATAGAAAAAGTAACCGGGCATGGTGGTGCATGCCTGTAGTCCCAGCTACTTGGGAGGATGAGGTGGGAGGATCATCTGAGCCTAGCAAGTGGACATTGCAGTGAAATGACATCATGCCACTGCACACCAGCCTGGGTGTCAGAGTGAGATCCTGTTTCAAAAAACAAAAACAAATTTAGCAATTCAAAACAAGGAATCTGGCTGGGTGTGGTGTCTCACACCTGTAATCCCAGCACTTTGGGAGGCCGAGGAGGGCAGATCACGAGGTCAGGAGACTGAGACCATCCTGGCTAACACAGTGAAACCCCAACTCTACTAAAAATACAAAAAAGTAGCTGGGCGTGGTGGCAGGCGCCTGTAGTCCCAGATACTCAGGAGGCTGAGGCAGGAGAATGGTGTGAACTGGGGAGGCAGAGCTTGCAGTGAGCCGAGATTGCACCACTGCACTCCAGCCTGGGAGATAGAGCGAGACTCTGTCTCAAAAGGAAAAAAAAAGGAATCTGATATAAGAGCTATGTGGGTATAAAGCCTGACATGACACTTTTAAGCTAGGTGACTTTGAGTGAGTTATTTAGTTTAAGTGTCTCTTTGTTTTTTAAAAAAGATGGTTTCCATATGGTTGTCATAAGGATAAAGATGAATAATTGGTATAATAAAGCACATAAAGTGCACATGAGTTGGAGGTATCAAGTAAACAGTAAGGCTCACTGTAGCACATCTGGCCCAGCAGCCCACAGATCCAGATGCTGCACACTCCTGGGTGCTCACACTGTTTTTCCTGGCACACAAAACAGAGTAAGCATCTCTTTGGGTTCCTTCCAACATTTTACTCATACAAAAGATAGTGGACAAGAGAGACTACTAAGGGTTTCATTAGGGTGCTTAAATCATATATCTCACAAGTTCACAACCACTATTGGACACTGCAGCTTTTCAAAGCACCATCTGGATGGCCCACCAGGGTGAGGATGGCAGGGTTCCCTCCACCCCCTCAGAAGGCACTCAGTTGCTGGCTTCCCTGCCCCAGAGTGTGGTCAACCTCCTCCTGTTTATTAGCAAGAACAGTTCAACTCTGCTCTGGCTCCTCCCTCTAAAAGTGCATATAAGTAAATGCATCCCACGTCCTCTAGCTCAGGGCCCAAGGAGTAGACAGATTAACAATCATTTTTTGGTACTTGAAAACACCTTAACTCAAACCTGCTTAAGTACTTCTCATTAAAAACAAAACAATGAGGCTGGGCACGGTGGCTCACGCCTGTAATCCCAGCACCTCAGGAGGCCAAGGTGGGTAGATCATGAGGTCAGGAGATTGAGACCACCCTGGCTAACATGGTGAAACCCTGTCTCTACTAAAAACACAAAAAATTAGCCGGGCGTGGTGGTACGCACCTGTAGTCCCAGCTACTTGGGAGGCTGAAGCCGGAAAGTTGCTTGAACCCAGGAGGCAGAGGTTGCAGTGAGCCGAGATTGAACCACTGAGCTCCAGCCTGGGTGACTGAGCAAGACTCCGTCTCAAAACAAGCAAACAAACAAAAAACAAAACAAAACAAAGAAAAACCTCAATGCATTCCCTGGGAGACAATGAAGAATAAAGTATTTTCTTCAAATAGTACATCAAGACTGCACAGTTACCTATCGGAGCTACAGACTAAACCAGTTAATTTGATATTTATAGCAGGAAATAAAAATGTGAAAATTCATTTATTATTTTTCTCATTATACTACCAAGTATTTAGTTATGTTAGCTAATAGGTTAAACTGTAACTATTAACAAATAAGTCCAAGTTGCACCATAAACCCATTTAATTAACAAATATAAATGCATAACGAACACACATTTAACTTTTAGAAAGGAAATTTTAAGAAGGATACTTCATAAATTTGTTCACAATAATACTGGTTGAGAATGTTTAGCCAGTGTTTAAGAATTACCTGAAACACTACACATTTTCACTCGATTTCTCAAGCTTGGGAGCACTAAAGTAAAATACAGATGTATGCATATTATATAACACACTTAATCAGCTCCATGAGGTAAAAAAGAAAATAGAAGAAATAAACCTTGTCTGTTCTACATAATTTTTCTGTTTTAAGAATTCATATGTCCCCAAGGATGGCTAGACCTAAAACCCTGGTTTCCTGATTCTAAATCCATTTCTTCTACATCTTGGAAATAAAGCATAAGAGCAGCTGGAAACAAAATTAAATCATAATGGCTACATATCTGAAGTTTCTTATATGTTCCAATTTCCTAAATTGATATAACTATTCCAACTTATAAATCTGCCTAGTTGTAAATATCATAACATCATGGACACATCTTGCATCACTTTACTTGTTTAGGTTATGAATTCACTATACAGAGATTTATGTACTACTGAGAAAAACTAAATTAACAAATAAAATACAATTTTACCATGAGCTCTTCCTTACATTGAGTCATAATTCTCTCCATATAAATTTTACCCTTTAGTCTGGGAAGTAAAATACATGGGTTCTCATATTTCTTGTTTGAACAAACAATTAGGCTTCAAGCATAAGTATGAGATTTAAGACGGAGATCCAAACCACAGACTTTCCACAAAATCCAGAATGCTGGATTAAAAAGGGTCTATGTGTATCTAGTAACTCAGCAGTTATCAATACGAATGATTTTGCTTCCCCAACCCCCACCCATCAGTGGACAGCTGGCAATGTCTGGAGACATTTTTGGTCATCACAAAGTAGGGGTGGGGGTGGGGTGCAACTACTAGCATCTAGTGGGTAGAAGTCAGAGGTGCTGCTAAACATCCTGAAGTGCACACAGGACAGCCCCCACAACAGAGAATTATCAGGTCCAAAATGTCAGTAGTGCAGAGGCTGAGGAACTCTGTAGTAACCCGATTCAATCGATAAAAGTTCAATCGATAAAAAAACTGTGGCCCAAAACGTTAAAGAACTTGCCAAGGTCAGGGGAAGGTTCATGAAGAATCAAAACTAGAACCCAGCTGGGTGCAATGGCTCACACCTGTAATCCCAGTACTTTGGGAGGCCGAGGCGGGCAAATCACGAGATCAAGAGATCGAGACCATCCTGGCTAACATGGTGAAACCCTGTCTCTACTGACAACATAAAAATTAGCTGGGCGTGGTGGCGCGTGCCTGTAGTCCCAGCTACTCAGGAGGCTGAGGCAGAAGAATTGCTTAAACCCAGGAGGCGGAGGTTGCAGTGAGCTGAGATCGCACCACTGCACTCCAGCCTGGAGACAGAGCAAGACTCCGTCTCAAAAACAAACAAACAAAAACTAGAACTCAGGTGTTTTGACTCCTAAACCAAACTATTTCCTACAAAGTTAGAGAATGAAGATGAAGATGGGGGAAAGACTCTTCCGGTTTGTAGCATTCATTGAAAGCTAATCCACTTGGAGGTTATATGGTCTCTATCAGAATTAAGCCACTCCCCAAAAATACTTTTTCCCTGGAAGCTCTTGTTTCCAAAATTCCATTCCATTCAACATATTTTTTTGGTTGCCAACAGACAAATGGTACACTTTTGAGGAAATAAAACCCCTATAAGGCACCTAAGATAATACAATAGGGTCACCTAAAAGAACTCCACAGAGGCCAAGGTGGATCACTTTAGGTCAAAAGTTCGAGACCAGCCTGGGTAACATAAGAGGACCCTGTCTCTACAATTCTTTTAATTTTTTTAATTAGCCAGGCATGGTGGTGCATGCCTGTAGTCCCAGTTACTCAGAAGGTTGAAGTGGGAGGATCATTTGGGCCCACGAAGTTGAGGCTGCAGAGAGTCATGATCGTGCCACTGCACTCCAGCTTGGGTGACAGAGCAAGACCTTGCCTTCATAAAAAGAATTCCACAAAGAAGACTCTTTCATCTTTGGATACAATGCCTGCTCTTGAGCATGAGACAGCTTTCATCTTTTACTCCTGTAGAGTAAAAGCTAAATAGCTTTCTATCAGCATTCATTTCTTTCTGGAATAGAAAGTCACCTCAGTTTCAAGCATTTTATATTGAGTACTGTGTAGTAAAGATTTTGGCTTTGCCTAAAGAGAGGTCTGGGCTTTGCCTTGGCTTCTGAGAGGTGATCTATGTCATTTCTGATAGGAGTGTTTTTGTTTAGGGTGAGATCAGCCACAACTGATAGTCTTGAGGTAGAGGTGGCTATGCCAGGAAGACCAACCATGTGATGTAGGATAAGGGATTTGGGTTATGTAGTATCAGTGGACCAGGAGGCTGAATTCAATCAATCAATCAATCAAACCTATTAATAAAGCCCCAATAAAAACTCTGAACACTGAGAATAAGCTTGCCTGGTTGGCAATACCCCACATACACTGCCACATATCAACGTAAGGCAATGCATCCAGAGAACAATGGAAGTTTCAAGTTTGGAGCCTTCTAGACACTGCCCCTACGCATCTCTCCCTTTGGCTGATTTTAGGGTGTATCCTTTTTCTATATAAACCATAATCATGAGTATAATGGTCTTCAGTGAGTTCTGAGAGTTCTTCTAGGGAATTATCAAATGTAATAAGAGTGGTTCTAGGAATCTCCTGAAATTGCTGTTGGTATCAGAAGTGCGGGTAATACCCATCTTGCCAGAAGACTATTTCCTTCTCTAGCTGTGAAGAAGCAGGCTGCAATGTTGTGAGCTGCCCTTTTGAGGAAGTCACATGGCAAGGAACTGAGGGAGGCCGTCAGTCAACAGCTAGCAAGAAACTTACGTCCACAGTTTCACATTCTGCAAGGAACTGAATGCTGTCAACAACCACATGGGCTTAGAACTGGATCATTCCCTACTCAACCCCTGAAGTGAGGCTGCAGTGCCAGATGCACTTCAAATGCAGATCCTGAAGCAGACCATCAAGCAAAGACACGCCAAATTCCTGACCCACAGAAACTGTGAGATAATAAATGTGTGTTATTTTAACTAAGCCATTCCTTTGTGGTAGTTTTTTACACAGTAATAGATAACCACTACAATAGATGAACAGTGGTATTCTTCAGCAATGCAACATTAGAGGAATGTTTCTAAAATGCAAACAGGATCATATTTAAGCCATCACTGGCTTAAAAATCTCTACATGGTCTCTCACTGACTACAGACTAAAGCCCAAATACTTTAGCAGGATATAAAATACTTTCTTTAATCCAACCTCTATTCCCCCTGTCTAGTTGCATCTCTTAATATGGTCCATCCCCCTGACTTCTTCTCTCTCTCCCTCCAAGCTCCAGAAGTATGCAAAACAAATTATAAATTTTCTGAATGATCTACCCCCATCCCCTCCCTAAGGGGAGCATGTGATGATCCCCTTGCCTAGAATACCTCATCACCTGCGCTTACCCTCCTCTCCTATCCTCTCTATAGAAGTCAGTTTGGGTGCAGTCTCCTTGACCCCCAGTCAGTTTGTGGCTTCTCCCAGGTTATCACAGAACTCTGCATATTTCTGTGTAGCAAGCCCTACCATGGATTCTAGTTGCTTGTTTGCTGCTTTTCCTGCTGACTTAGAGGCTATAAATGTTCCTTGAGGGAAGAAACTGAAGTTTGCTTATCTGAGCTTACGTGTCTGAAGTCCTGGCACAGAATTGGCGCTCAATAAACTTTTATTAAATGAGTGAATGCTAATAACATTGTATTCACTGGTCATAACTTTTCAAGGAAAGTTGTTCTTCACAAAATAATTTTCTGTAGTACAAAGCATCAAAGTGTACCATTAATGAAACTATGAATCTCTAAGATTCTCGAAATTTGGACATATGGTATCTATCCAGCTTACTTCTCAATATCTTGTTAACTTTCCACACAATACAAAACAAATCAATGTCTGTTGTTTCATTATTATATATTTCAAAGTCTTTAAAAAAGTTTTACTGTATCCTTGAAGCCATAAAACCAACAATTTATATCAACTCAAGCCAGACAATAACACAATTAAATTTAAGATAATTCACATTCAAATAAAAACTTCAGTGCTCAAGTCTTAGTTTATTTAAGCTTTGATTTGAAAGGTTCTAAAACAATTTTGTCTAGAAAAGAAAACAAATTGGTATTCTTTCATTTTCTATTTTAATAAAATATATATCCATATTTGTTAAATTTTTAGCTTAAAGGAGAAAAGTTAATTTGATTGGTAAAAGCACCAAGGAGGAATTTTTTAAAAGTGACTCTTTAAAAAAATCTTCAAAGTTGCTTGTATGGTATCTACAATGCCACTGTAATTTTTAAAAGCCAATTTCAATATTAAAGTAATTTTATAAAGTTTCCTTCATTCAGCAAACAAAAGTATCTTTTACTATCAACCTCAAAAACTATAAATCAAATTTACTTTTAAAAAGCTAATTTTTATGCATCAGTTTTTCTTATATGTAACTAAAATAAAGGGGAGAAAAAATCCAAATGACAAAACTATCAAATAATTTGTGCTAAAACTAATTTTTACACTGGAAAAATATATTACACTGGCTATATATTAATTATGGTATTAGGGCAGTATTTTTAATCCTCATAAAATTAACAACATGGACTATGTTGTCATTTGGTGTTCTATTTCATTCAAAAAGCAGATTGTTTGATCTCCTGGGAAATCACCAAAATGAAAAGGATGACTTTAAAACTATATCATTTTTCATAAACTAATATTCACCAAAACATGAATGTTTATTACACAATAATAAAATGACACAAGTTTATAGCCAAATTAGTTGAAGCAGACTGAGTGCAGCAGTTACAACAAATAACTTAAGCACAGTTCTCTAGTACAACACACTGCATTTCACCCTAGAGAAAGAATGCTGGCAAAGATCTCTACCACATGGAAACTGTTCTTAAAGCTGCTGGGCCCTGAAATTTTACTCAGCAGTTTGAAATCAAGACATAGCTTTTCTCATTCACCCTCCCACTTGGGGCTAATGCACAGACATGAACATCTATTGAGGAAAACCACAAAAAACTTCAAAACAGCTACAACGGTAGGCTTACTTTTCATATATTATTTTAAATATTGTTTGTTAAAGTGCGACTGACTCATCTAATAGTCTTAATAAATGTAAAGGCCATCTCTGGTTTAAGTTTCAGTTACCTCAATTAATTTTTAAGAAGTACTTATGTATATCATCGCATAAATTTAACATCCACGCAGGCAAGAATAGGGTGCTGCAGAAGTCACAAATCCATTATATTCTTCATTTTCAACCTCTGGATTTTTGACAAACTGGCATCTATAATGCAGCATCAGCAACTCTGAGTGATTCTGTTTGAAGTTACTTAAGAAAAAGTCTGAAATGTGTACCCACCAGAGAAAATCCATTGATGAGCCTAAAGGAATCCTTTCTATTACATTCCTCAAAGTTCTTTGATTAAAGTTCGGTATTTCCTCCAGCCTGCAATACTATTCTTTCAGTTTTCTTAGCTTAAATTAAAAATACAATACTATTAACTAAAAATTATGATCACCTATTAAAATTACAAAACTAAGAAAATTAAAAACGTATGGCTTTTCCTATATTCTGTACCACCTAAAGGTGTTAATGACTACTTTTCATAATGTTAAATTTAAGTTTTAAAACTTTTCTTGGAACTTGTTTCTGTTCATACCAATATAAATCAAGAGTTCTTATAAAGTAGCTAAGTGGAAATATGATATTTTTAACTCACATGAGACAGGATCTTGGGACTTTATTTTAACTATTTACACTACAGGTATCCTAAGAATATTTCAATTAAATATTAGTATGTCTGCTGAAGGCACTTAATTATTAAGAAACTTAAAATTATCAATCTTTCTTGAATTTCTGATAGAGAAGAAGTAAAACTATTTTCCAAAACTATTTTTCAGAATGTTCACTGATACATAAAAACTGCTAGCATCTAATTAAAGATCACTAAGGGTTAAATACTGTTCTCTGGCCCTTACTGCGCACACCCTGCCAAAACATCCTCTAAGCTTTTAAATATTGCTTCGATGGTCTGAATTTTTATTTCCAGGGAAAAAGAGAGTTTTGTCCCACAGTCAGCAGGCCACTAGTTTATTAACTTCCAGTCACCTTGATTTTTGCTAAAATGAAGACTCTGCAGTCTACACTTCTCCTGTTACTGTTTGTGCCTCTGATAAAGCCAGCACCACCAACCCAGCAGGACTCACGCATTATCTATGATTATGGAACAGATAATTTTGAAGAATCCATATTTAGCCAAGATTATGAGGATAAATACCTGGATGGAAAAAATATTAAGGTACTTTATTTCTACTCTAAATTTAGCTTCTAAAATACTGCCAATTTAAATGCATGTTTTTGCTTTTCCTGAATGTGTCTGATAAGGTAAGGGGAAGGGAAAATCACTTTAAATGATTCAAAAGAATTCATAATAATTGTCCCTAAGATTGTATTTTTAGAGTATGTATGCTTTCCAAATTAATAAATGGTATCTATGGTAACCAAACAGTATCTATAGTAACCAAAAAATAAAACTTAAAGAAAACTAGACTTTAAGATGATCCCTCACCAGTTGCAATTTATATATTAAGTAATGTTACACAATGCCCTATACTTGCAATGTTGTGTTGCCTCAAAAATAAATTAGCGGAAATGTGTATTTGGAGAAATAAAGATGAATTATCAGCTTAAGGTTATTATTATAGAAAACAATTTGAAGAAAATACATAGAAGAGTACTGGTTATTTTGATATCAATAGCATTCCACAATAATTTATATATGCCATCTACATACAGTACCAAAAACTGAAAACCTAGTCAATATAGGACTTTCTTTTTAAATCAATTTTAACAGTTTAGACCCTCTATCAATTGGTACCAAGTAACTGTAACTGTCTTTGAGTTAACACTGCAAGGGTGACGTTATACCACATCATTCATTCCCCACCTTTATGGGCAAACTAATTACTTGTGGTTTTCTTGGCACACAGAAATGAATGCTGGGTAAGGAAAAAGTTAATACAGCACTTAAGTATCTGTTGCCCACTATGTACGACACATATACATACACATACACACTGGAAAATGAGAAATTCAGCCAAATATATAACAATACTGATTGTTTCAGAAGTTCTTCTCCACTATAAATTGGAGGATAAAGACTTGTAAGATTGACCAGTTACAATTGCTACTTTCTCTTTTTTGCAGGGGTACACGATGAGCAAATGTTAACACCACAGTTTCTTTCTTTCAGTTAATGCTTTTAATATGATAGCATTATTTTTGCCCATCACTAAGACACAAAGGATAGGTATTACTAATTATAGCTTCAAGTTAAAGAAAAAAAAGTCCCATCATAACATAGGCTATTGGCTCACTTGGATGATTTGAATCTATTAAGATTCCCTGATCCCTAAAGAGTTTAGAGATGATTTTTCTCTCTGCTTCTTCTCTTTACAGGGCTTTAGAAGTTTCTCTATCTTAATATAAATGCAGGGTCTAAGATATTTGTGGAGTGGAGTAGAATTCAACAGGACTTGATGTGCAAACACAGAGTAGAGGGAGGAAGTTCAACCACCACACAGATGGGAGAATGAAGGTGAAGGGCAGAGTCAGGAGTCAAGACCGAGACTAAAATGGAACATGCTTACAAAGGACAGAAAGAATAGGACACCACATAATACACTGTAATCTAATGGCAGAAAATGTACTCTCCAAGAACAGGAAAGACAGGATCTAAATTGTATCTACTCCAATTTCCCCAGAATTAATGGCCTACCCCAGTGGCCCAAGCAGGGTAGGTAAGGTAAGCTGGAATAAAAGGGCTCCAAGAGCCAGGGCTTAATGGAGGGATATAGGTAATTAAAGGGTCACCCCAAGAAGAGACCTAAAGACCTTAATTGGTAGTTTATACTTGTGACATGGCTGGAGCTCTAGTCTTACTCAAAATGGTAGAATCTGAATGAGAAACTCAGTTCAGACAAGACCCCTGAGGAACAGTTTCACCTCAGAAAAACTTTCATTCCAATTCAGGGAATTCTCACCTAGCTTTCATTTGGAATTTCAGGATGTTCAACATTTATTAAGCACTGAGTGTAGCTACTGGCGATATAAAAATAAAAACACCCAGTTCTTTTACTCAAGGAGCTCATAGTCTAGAATAAAAACAAGCTAAAAAATACTTATTGTAATTTAATAGATGATAAAATGGAAATATGTATGAAAGCCTAATGGAGCACAAAGGAAATGCCACTAATTGTAACTACGAGAAGGTGTCTGTGATCCCTTCATTTTACAGTCAAACACAGACTTAATGAAGCTAGGTAACAAACTTTTATTTTTCCAATAGGAAAAAGAAACTGTGATAATACCCAATGAGAAAAGTCTTCAATTACAAAAAGATGAGGCAATAACACCATTACCTCCCAAGAAAGAAAATGATGGTAAGTATCATCTAAATATTTTTCAAAATGGATCTTTTAAAAATAGCTATAATGGACTTTATTCCTTGTGGTAATCAAAAACTGACTCAAGATACAGTAAATACAAACAGTGGAATTTTATTTCCAATGATAAACTCAAACTGGGAGTGCACACCATTTGCCATCCCACACTATGAGTGAGAAATGTGGAGCAAGAACTTGTGAGAACAACCAAAGCTTAGGCAAGCTTAGCCTCCACAAAGTGTGGTTTCCGTCCATATAAAATCTATTCGAGAAATACTTAAACACGGATTATTTGCAAAATACAATGTGCAGCCTCAGTATACGGTAAATATAATTATTGCCTTTAAGAAACTTACAGAACAGAAACACACATATACATCACTAATTACACATACATTTCAATTAAAATAGAAAATTTGTCATGAAATAACAAATTACAAGTCCTACTTAATAATTCCTGTGTACTTGGCTTACTCTTACTCTATCACAGAACATTATTTCACATGAAAACATGACAAAAACCACATATTAATTTCTATATTTCTAAAATAAAATGAAAATGAACCATAACAGAAAATAAAGCTTAAAAAACGAGAAGTATGATAGTAAAAATAGATTTGAATAAATTTAAAGACATCCCAGGCTGGGCGTGGTGGCTCACGCCTGTAATCCCAGTACTTTGGGAGGCTGAGGCGGGTGGATCACAAGGTCAGGAGTTCAAGACCAGCCTGGTCAAGATGGTGAAACCCTGTCTCTACTAAAAATACAAAAAATTAGCCAGGCGTGGTGGCAGGTGCCTGTAATCCCAGCTACTCGGGAAGCTGAGGCAGAGAATTGCTTGAACCTGGGAGGTGGAGGTTGCGGTGAGCTGAGGTCGTGCCACTGCACTCCAGCCTAGGCGGCAGAGCAAGACTCTGTCTCAAAAAAAACAAAAACAAAAACAAAAACAAAAAACAAAAGACATCCCTTGTTCTTGGATGGAATGACTCAAAATCATAAAGATGTCAGTTCTTTCTAAATTTATAAATTTAAAACAATCCAACTAAAATTACCAATAAATTTTTTTATAAAGCTGGAAAACCAGATTCTAGAATTCATATGGAACAACATGTAACAAATAACAAGGGAAACAGTAAACAGTAACAAGTATATGTAGGAATCAGATGTACTACACATTAAAATATATTATAAAACTCTATACTTTAAAAAGTGCGATACTGGTATATGAATAGACAAAAAGATCGATGAAATAGAATAGAAAATCCAGAAACAGACAAAAATACACATGAAAATTCAGTACATACTAAAGGTACCAACCTAAATCACTGAAGCAAAAATGGTCTTTTTAAAAAATGGTGCTGGGAGAAACAGCCATTTGAAGAGATGTACATTTAGGTCCATACCTTACACAAAAAATAAATTCCAAATAGATTAGCAATCTGAATGTATAAAATGAAATCGTACAAGTACTAGAAAAGAATCTGGGTGCAGGGTGCCTCAAAATCCAGAGACAACAATAGAAAAGAACAATAAATTTGACCCTAAAAATACCTGTGGTAAAGTCGAAGGCAACTAAAAACTGGGAAAAATATTTGTAACATACACTACAGATAAATAATATCACTAGATAAAGAGCTGACAGATAATATAACTAAAAATAAAGAGCTAGTAACTCTAATTTATAAAGCACTCTTAAAAATCGAGGAAAAGAGATTAACCAAAAATCTACTGGAAAAATGACAGTTCACAAGATGATTTAAATGATTTAACCCAAATAAGTGTTCAATCTCACACAGAGACATATAAATTAAAATTACATTGAGATACCATTTTTAACCTATCTGATTGAAAAAAATTGAAGTATGACAACACATTAATATATTCCATGAGCAAGGCTATGGGGTAAGACACTCATACACGGCAGCAGGAAGGCAAATCAACACAATGCTTTTGGACAGGAACTTGGCAATATCTAACAAAATAAAAAATGCATTTACTTTTTGACATAAGAACCAACTTTGAGGATTTTTTTTTTTTTTTTGAGACAGAGTCTCGCTCTCAGACTGGTGTGCAGCAGTACAATCTTGGCTCACTGCAACCTCTGCCATTTGGGCTCAAGCAATTCTCCTGCTTCAGCCTCCGAGTAGCTGGGATTACAGGCACGCGCCACCACACCAGGCTAATTTATTGTATTTTTAGTAGAGACAGGTTTCACCATGTTGGTCAGGCTGGTCTTGAACTCCTGACCTCAAGTGCCTCAGCCTCCCAAAGTGCTGGTATTACAGGCGTGAGCCACCACTCCTGGCCAATTTTGAGAAATTTACCTTGATGATATACTCCAAAATAAAATACAAATGCAAAATCACTAAAGCATTGCATGCAATTGCAAAATATCAGAAATAATTTAACTGCCCAAACACTGAAGAGTAGTTGAATAAACAATGGTAAATCCAACAGAAGAGAATACTATGCAGTTGTAAAAATGAATGAGGAAGATCTCTAAGAACTAACATGGAGTGATTTCCAGGATACACTATGTGGAAAAAAAAAACAAAGTGCAAAAGAATATCTATAATATGCTGTCTTTCATGTAAGAAAGAAAAGGATATAAGAAAATATATATGTATCTGCTTGTTTCTGTGAAAATAAATACAGGCTAAAAAGAAATTGGGGGAGAGGGGATGGCAGTTCTCTGTGTATATACTTTTTAATGTAGATTTAATTTTTAGAACAATGCTGTTTCGTATAGTCAAAAAACCAAATACGTATATAAATGAAATCAACAAGAATAAGGTAAAAAGAACCCAAATTGGAATACAAACATAAAAACATAAACTTGATTGTGCTTCAAATTAATAACTCAGCAAAGGAAGAAAAAACTCTAAGTAACTGTTAAACACAGCATTTTCCTATATACCTTCAGGCTAAGGACAAAAAAGAACTATAAACAAATATGAAGTTCCAGTGAGTAGGTTTGTTATGCACAGTGTTATGACTTAGCAATACTGGAACTACTTAATATGTGTGCCAGAACTAAGTAAATATACTGTAAATAATGAGAGCCAGGTTCCTCACTGTCAGAGAAACATTACAAATATGGAAAGGTGGAAGGCTAGAAAGAACACTGTGGAGTTGGTTTGGAATAGAAGATACTACTATTAACTCAGGGTTTGTATATATAGAGATACAGAAATATAGAAATGTTTATCTCTGTTTATCTCTATGTGTGTGTATGTATACATATGAGTATATGGTATACATATGCATGTATATTGTATATGTTTATATCCGTATATGTTGCATGTATGTGTATTATCTGTGGAGAAAGAGACAAATAAACACACACATTTATTTCCTAGCTCTCTCTGCTGAAAGAGCCTAGAAGCAATGTGATCTCAATGGCAATGAGCACACCCACCACCTGCATCTTGGTTTCTAATACCATTCTCCACTAAAAGAAACCAATGCTGGCCGGGTGTGGTGGCTCATGCCTGTAATATCAGCACTCTGGGAGGCCGAGGCGGGTGGACCACCTGAAGTTAGGAATTTGAGACAAGCCTGGCCAACATGGTGAAACCCCGTCTCTACTAAAAATACAAAAAAAATTAGCTGGGCATGGTGGCACACGTCTGTAATCCCAGCTACTCGGGAGGCTGAGGCGGGAGCATCACTTGGACTCAGGAGGCAGAGCTGCAGTGAGACGAGATGGCACCACTGCACTCCAGCCTGGGTGACAGGGCGAGACTCTGTCTTAAAAACAAATGAACAAACCAAAAAAACCCCCAGTGCTTTCTGAAGAGATAGCTGATTTCAGGGTTGGGGCAGGAAAAATGCAAGGTTAGTTTGGGACATCTTGCTATGTTAGGAAATAAGGAAGTTCTCAAAGAATAATGGTGTTTTTTTGTTTGTTTGTTTTCAGACAGGGTCTCGCTCTGTTACCCATGCTGGAGTATAGTGGCATGATCATGGCTCACTGCAGTCTTGACCTCCTGGGCTCCAGCAATCCTCCTGCCTCAGCCTCCCAAGTAGCTGGGACTACAGGAACGTGCCACCACACCTGGCTAATTTTTGTATTTTTTTGTAGAGATGAGGTTTCATCATGTTGCCCAGCTTGGTCTCAAACTGCTAGACTCAAATGATCCACCTGCCTCAGCCTCTAAAAGTGCCAAGATTACATACATGAGCCATTGCACCCAGTCTCCTGACAAAATGTTTTTAAATCCATCAAAATATATAAAAGAAATAGATATAAAAGATGTTTATGGGAAGGCCGAGGCAAGAGGACTGCTTGACCTCAGGAGTTTGAGACCAGCTTGGGCAACATAGTGACATCATGTCTCTACAAAAAATTTAACCAAGAAAAAGCCAGGTGTGGTGGCACAAACCTGTAGTCCCAGGTACTTGAGAGGCTGAGGCAGGAGGATCGCTTGAGCCCAGGAGGTCGAGGTTTGCAGTGAACCATGATCATGCGACTGTACCCCACCCTGAGTGACAGCATGAGATCTTGTCTCAAAAAAAAAAAAATAAAGGTATGTAAGACCTGTACACTGAAATCTAAATAACGCTGCTAAGAGAAAATAAAGAAGACCTATATATAAGGAGAAATGTATTATGTTCGAGGTCTAGAAGATTCAATATCATTAAGATGTCAGTTTTCCCCAAATTTAGAGATTCAACACAATCCCAATCAAAATCCTAATAGGTTTTTTTTTGTTTAATTAACAAGCTGATTCTAAAATATATATAAAAATATAAAGGACCTAGAAGAGTCTAACAACATTGAAGAAGAACAAAGTTGCAGGATTTATACTAACAAGACTATTATAAAGGTACAGGAATCAAGACACTGCAGTATTGGCATAAAAATGTTAAAGTGGGTCACCAGAACAAAATAAAATCCAGAAACAGGCTAACATGAAGTAACCAACTAGTTCTTGACAATGTGACAATACAATTCAATGGGGAAAGAATTAATCCTTTTAAAAAACGGTGCTGGCAGCCGCCCTGTCCGGGAGGTGAGGGGCGCCTCTGCCCGGCCGCCCCTACCGGGAAGTGAGGAGCCCCTCTGCCCGGCCAGCCGCCCCCTCCGGGAGGGAGGTGGGGGGGTCAGCCCCCCGCCGGGCCAGCCGCACCGTCGGGGAAGTGAGGGGCGCCTCTGCCCGGCCGCCCCTACTGGGAAGTGAGGAGCCCCTCTGCCCGGCCAGCCGCCCTGTCCGGGAGGGAGGTGGGGGGGGTCAGCCCCCCGCCCGGCCAGCCGCCCCGTCCGGGAGGTGAGGGGCGCTTCTGCCCGGCCGCCCCTACTGGGAAGTGAGGAGCTCCTCTGCCCGGCCACCACCCCATCTGGGAGGTGTACTCAACAGCTCATTGAGAACGGGCCATGAAGACAATGGCGGTTTTGTGGAATAGAAAGGGGGGAAAGGTGGGGAAAAGATTGAGAAATCGGATGGTTGCTGTGTCTGTGTAGAAAGAGGTAGACATGGGAGACTTTTCCTTTTGTTCTGTACTAAGAAAAATTCTTCTGCCTTGGGATCCTGTTGATCTGTGACCTTACCCCCAACCCTGTGCTCTCTGAAACATGTGCTGTATCCACTCAGGGTTGAATGGATTAAGGGCGGTGCAAGATGTGCTTTGTTAAACAGATGCTTGAAGGCAGCATGTTCCTTAAGAGTCATCACCACTCCTTAATCTCAAGTACCCAGGGACACAAACACTGCGGAAGGCCGCAGGGTCCTCTGCCTAGGAAAACCAGAGAACTTTGTTCACTTGTTTATCTGCTGACCTTCCCTCCACTATTGTCCTGTGACCCTGCCAAATCCCCCTCTGCGAGAAACACCCAAGAATGATCAATAAAAAAGAAAAAAAAAAAAACGGTGCTGAAAGAACCAGACAACTGTAGGAAAATTTTTCAAAAAAGAATTAACCCTTCCTGGCACCATATATAAAAATTAGCCCAAAGTATACCCCACACCTAAAGGTAAAGATCTTAAACTATACAACTTCTAGAAGAGAACAAAGTGTCAAATCTTGGTGGTCGGCAAACATTTCTTAAACACAACACAGAAACCATGAATTATCAAGGAACCAATTGTTCTTCATTAAAATTTAAAATGTTTCATTTCCAAAAGGAAAACTAGTAAGAGGAAAAAAAAAAAGACAAGTCATCAAATATATGGATGCCAAACAAGCACATGAAAAGATGCTAACATCATTAGTTATCAGAGAATGCAAATTAAAACACAATGAGATACTATAACATGCCCTACATTTCAATTGCTAAAATTAAAAAGACTGACCATACCAAATGTTGGCAAGGATGTGGAGCAGCTGGAACTCTCATATGCTGCTGGTAGGAATGTAAAATGGCACAGTCCTTTGGAAAATAGTTTGACACTTTCTTCAAAAGATAAAACATACATTTATAATAAGACCCAGCCATTCCACTCCTTAGGTACTTACCCAAGAGAAATGAAAGCATTAAGTCCACACAAACTTACACATAAATTTCTTTGAAATAGTGAAAACCTGGAAACAACCCAATGTCCATATGAAATGACCATGTAAATTGTATATATTGAGACAATTGAATACTACTGAGTAATAAAGAAGAATGAACTACTGATAAAGATTGAAAATCAAAATAATAATGCTGAGTAAAAGAAGCCAGAAAAGGAAGTAGATACTCCATGATTCTTTTAATATAAAATTCTCCTAAATGCAAACTAATGTATACTGACCAAAAGCAGGTCAGTCATTGCTCGAGGACAAGAGTGGGAGGGAGAGATTACCAAAGGGCAGGAGAAAACTTTTTGGAGTGACAGGTATGTTAATTAACTCACTTGTAGTGAACGTTTCATGGGGGTGTACATATGTAAAAATCGTATATGTTGTACGATTTAAATACATGCAATTAATTGTAAGTCAGCTAACCACAAAAAGCTGTAGCAGGAAAAAAAAGCTTGAAAGGGCCTAATCTGTGACAATTTGATTATTAAAATAAACACAGATTATGACTTATGGGACACAATTCATATTGATATGAAAATATCAATTAAAATTTCAAAAAATAGGCCGGGCGTGGTGGCTCACACCTGTAATCCTAGCACTTTGGGAGGCTGAGGCGGGCAGATCACCTGAGGTCAGGAGTTCGAAAGCAGCCTGGCCAACATGGTGAAACCCAGTCTCTACTAAAAATACAAAAAAATTAGCCGGGCATGGTGGCACATGCCTGTAATCCCGGATACTTGGGAGGCTGAGGCAGGAGAATTGCTTGAACCCGGGAGGCGGAGACTGCAGTGAGCCGAGATCACGCCACTGCACTCCAACCTGGGTGACGAAGCAAGACTTCATCTCAAAAAAAAGAAAAAAAAATTCAAAAAATAAAATTTGACATGTTTATTTGATATATTTAAAATATATCAAAATAGGTCAGGTGTGATGGCTCACGTCTGTAATCCCGGCACTTTGGGAGACCGAGGCAGGCAGATCACTTGAGGTCACGTTCGAGACCAGCCTGGCCAACATGGTGAAACCTTGTCTATACTAAAAATTAAAAAAAAAAAAAAAATAGCCATGTGTGGTGGCATACGCCAGTAATCCCAGCTACTCAGGAGGCTGAGGCAGAAGAATTGCTTGAAATGGGGAGGTGGAGGTTGCAATGAGCCAAGATCACACCACCACACTCCAGCATGAGCAACAGGGCAAGACTCTGTCTCAAAAATAAGTAAGTAAATAAATAATAAAATATACCAAAATATATAAAAACAAGTTCATATTGATATAAAAAATAAGAAAAGAGTGCCAACTAACAAATGTAGAAGGAATGATGGAATTAGAAAATCACTACTTGGTTAGTCACAAATGATTCGGGTAAGAATCATCAATGGGCCGGGCGCGGTGGCTCACGCCTGTAATCCCAGCACTTTGGGAGGCCGAGGCGGGCGGATCACGAGGTCAGGAGATCGAGACCATCCTGGCTAACACGGTGAAACCCCGTCTCTACTAAAAATACAAAAAATTAGCCGGGCGTGGTAGCGGGCGCCTGTAGTCCCAGCTACTCGGGAGGCTGAGGCAGGAGAATGGCGTGAACCCAGGAGGCGGAGCTTGCAGTGAGTCGAGATCGCGCCACTGCACTCCAGCCTGGGCGACAGAGCGAGACTCCGTCTCAAAAAAAAAAAAAAAGAATCATCAATGGATGCTAAAACTAGTATATGAAAGTACAATGTCACACCAGACATTTAGATTCTCAAAGTACTTCTCCAGAATTACTTGTTATGAAGTGAAAAATATTAACTTTACTCAGTGAGAAACATGGCACATACTAGTTGAACCAAGTGACCAAAGATATTATCAGGAATGGGATAAACAGATATCATGTGCTTTTGGACACACAGCACTGACGATCCATGGTACTCCTGCCAAAAATGAGAAACCTCTGCCAACTGAAAGGCATTCTGCAGAATAAATGCCCTGAAAAAGAAAACTAAACAAAAAAAAAAGCTCTACACTTTTCAAAAACAGGAAAAGGTATAAAAAACAAAGACTAAGGAATGTTCCAAGAGGTATGACAAGTAAATGTAATAAATGACTTGGAGTGCTAAAGGATCCAAACAGTGCCTACGATTACTCTAATTTTCAAGTTAATGGCTTCCTTACTTAACTAGTGGTTACTAAAGTCTAGCTACTGTCACCAATCTGAAATATGTTTCTCACACATTAAACTTAATAAGTCAAGCTCATGTTTACCTTAGCTCCTGCTTTGTAAATTTTTTTGGTTTTCAAATAAGGAAATGTAACTGTCAATCAATTCAGCATTTAAGCAATCACCAGTAAAACAAAATAAAAAGAGATTCTCAAACAATATTCTGGTGAATTATCAAGCACAATATAGGTAACGAGTTACCATGACTATCTTTCTTATGATTCTGTAAAACATCTCTTCAAATTAGTAATAGCATTCATAATAGCAATAATTTTACTACTAGAGGCGAAATATTTTCAAACTATTGTTCATATTTTTATGATTTTATTCCCAATTTAGAAATGCCCACGTGTCTGCTGTGTGTTTGTTTAAGTGGCTCTGTATACTGTGAAGAAGTTGACATTGATGCTGTACCACCCTTACCAAAGGAATCAGCCTATCTTTACGCACGATTCAACAAAATTAAAAAGCTGACTGCCAAAGATTTTGCAGACATACGTAAGTTAAGCTGAAATATGATATTAGTATTAACTCGTATTAGTATTTAACTCATATAAACACAAGTTTCTATATAGTTGCTGCCTATCACATACAGGTTTGTCACTTGAAGTACATAAATATCTAACATGTTTCACAAAAGTCCATTCATTTGTTGGTGAATCATCTTTCCACTTAGACAGATCCTGTGATCTTTCTTTACTGGTGACTTCACTGTCTATGATGACAGCCCATCTAACATATGGGCAACTATATCTTCTCAACTCCAATACTTCAAGATCCCTTGCTTCAGACACTGAGCAACACCAATATAACTGGGATGCTTCTCCAACCACAGTGTTTTATTTTCTACCTGGACTATAAAAACACAGAAACTGCTTTTTCTTACTTTAACTAATGGCTCTTAAACCTGGCTGCATATTAAAAATATCTTGCGAAGTGTTTTTTTTTTCTCCCCCCTCCCCCCAACCCGACATGGAGTCTTGCTCTGTTACCCAGGCTGGAGTAGAGTGGCGTGATCTTGGCTCACTGCAACCTCTGTCTCCCAGGTTTAAGTGGCTCTCCTGTCTCAGCCTCTCACGAAGCTGAGGTGTGTGCCACCACACCTGGCTAATATTTGTATTTTTAGTAGAGATGGGGTTTCACCATGTTGGCCAGGCTGGTCTCGAACTCCTGACCTTGTGATCCGCCCGCCTCGGCCTCCCAAAGTGCTGGGAATACAGGTGTGAGCCACCACGCCCGGCAGGGAAGTATTTTTTAAATACTGATACTAGGTCCTACTTCCCAGGGTTTGTAATTCAGATCTGGGGTAGGGCCCAAGCAACATCATTAAAAACAAACAAACTCCTTGGATGATTCTAATATGGAAATAGTGTTGAGAACAGTGGTATTTAATTCCTTACGAGGTCATTATCAATCTTGAACTTCTAGCAAACCTTAACTCAGTTAGAGTGTTGCCATAAGCACACCAGAATCCTCCATTTCTGCAGTACCAAATCCCAGTCCTAGATCACTAATTTCTTGTCAGTTTTCTAGACTCCTAATATTGTCAAGAGTTCTGAAAAAAATCACACCAAGAAATGCATACTGGCCCCGCTACACATTTATGAGACTAACCATAACCAGATTCATGCTGCCACTGATAGCTCCCAAATGTGGATTGAAGTATAGTTGATCCTTGTTATTTGTGGATTCCATATTTGTGAATACCCACTTGCTAAAATTTATTTATAACCCCAAAATTAATACACATTGTGCTTTCATGGGCTTTCTCAGACATGCTCAGAGTGGCAAAAAATTTGAATTACTTGACATGCACATTCCCATCTGAGGTTGAACAAGGTAACACTGTCTTTTGGTTCCAGTTCTCATACTGTAAATAAATGCCCTGTTCACAGTCTATTTAACGACATGTTTTTCACATTTTTGTGCTTTGTGTTTATGATTTTGCTGTTTATTGATTTTTGTTTTTTTGGGGGTTTTTTTGTTTGAGACAGGGTCTCGCTCTGTTGCCCAGGCTGAAGTGCACTGGTGTGATCTCAGTTCACTGCAGCCTCTGCCTCCTGGGTTCAAGGGATTCTTGTCCCTCAGTCTCCCAAGTAGCTGAGACTACAGGCATGTGCCACCACACCTGGTTACTTGTTTTATTGTAATTTAACTTAATTTAATTTATTTATTTTTTGAGATGGAGTCTTACTCTGTCGCCCAGGCTGGAGTGCAGTGGCACCATCTTGGCTCACTGCTAGCTCCGCCTCCCAGGTTCATGCCATTCTCCTGCCTCAGCTTCCCGAGTAGCTGGGACTACAAGTGCTCGCCACCACGCCTGGCTAATTTTTTTTTTTTTTTTTTGGTATTTTCAGTAGAGATGGGGTTTCACTGTGTTAGCCAGGATGGTCTCGATCTCCTGACCTCATGATCCGCCCACCTTGGCCTTCGATTACAGGTGTGAGCCACTGTGCCTGGCCTATTATAATTTTAATAGAGATGAGGTTGCGCTGTGTTGGCCAGGCTGGTCTCGAACTCCTGACCTCAAGTGATACGCCCACCTTGGCCTCCCAAAGTGCTAGGATTACAGGCATAAGCCACCACACCTGGCCTGATTTTGCTGTTTAACATGACCCAACACATGGTGCTGAAGTGACGTCTAACATCCCCAAGCACAAAAAGGCTGTGATATGCCTACAGGGAAAATATGTTAGATAAGGTTTGTTCAGGCATGAGTTATAGTGCAATATTAATGATTCAACAATATATACTCAGCCAAGTGTCCTTAAGCAAAAACACATAAAGTTATGTACTAATAGTTGATGGAAATGTGTGGCCAGAGGCTCACAGGAACATAACCCTGTATTTCTCCTAGGAATAATGGTTCAGTATTTACAAATTCAACACTTGTGGTAATTTTATAGAACATGATTCCTGTGAATAAGAAACAATTGATTTCCTA
The DNA here is from genome assembly GCF_029289425.2 of Pan paniscus. Lineage (NCBI taxonomy): Eukaryota > Metazoa > Chordata > Mammalia > Primates > Hominidae > Pan > Pan paniscus. The sequence continues at coordinate 47,039,063 of NC_073260.2, forward strand.
ATTATCCCTGATATATGTGATGCACACGCAAGTACGCGCGCGCGCGCACACACACACACACACACACACTGAATTTCTCTCTCAATCTGTGTCACTTTAACAAATCAGGGAACATCTTTGTCTTTGTTGTTGTTAAGCGATAAGGCATAGAGAGATTAAGATTAAGACAACATACTCAGAATCACAACGCAACATGCCAGCAAAAAAATAAAAAAAATTACATGATTCCAATCAAATGTAATGCTTCCTTTCCATGATTTGCAACAAGAATTTCTTTCAAACTGCCTGACCATCCCAAGGAATTTGAACAGAGAAAGATGAAAAGACTCAATTAACTTTAAGATCACTTTCAAACCTGAGATTCTAGGACTCCAGTCAGAAAGGGAATCAATTTCAGGCACAAAGAGGTATTCAGTGATCATTCCACAAAACTTTACTGGGCTATGAATTGTAGACAGTCTACCAGGCACTAAAAATGAAAGATGCTTGAGTGATCTGTTAAACAAATGCTTTTCTTCAGTCCATACAATAAGAATTTTACTTACGTAGTTGTTTTTTATATTTTTTTCCCTCTAGCTAACTTAAGAAGACTCGATTTTACAGGAAATTTGATAGAAGATATAGAAGATGGTACTTTTTCAAAACTTTCTCTGTTAGAAGAACTTTCACTTGCTGAAAATCAACTACTAAAACTTCCAGTTCTTCCTCCCAAGCTCACTTTATTTAATGCAAAATACAACAAAATCAAGAGTAGGGGAATCAAAGCAAATGCATTCAAAGTAAGTATTTTATAGTAAAATTAAGCATAGTATGAGTGATGATATGATAGATAAAAGAGAAACTTTGGTCTAGAATTGTATTTTGATTACACTTAAAAACTATTTTGATTTAATAAATGAAGACATTATTTACATAATAAATAACCATCTTATTAGGCTCATTCAGCCTAGCTTATACCCATATCTCAGTTAAAATACATAACCTTTATTTTATTTCATGGGACTATTTTGTTTCTCATTTTTTCACTTGTTCACACAGCAAATATTTATTTAGACAGACATGGTTGGCCCTCTCATGACACTTACAGTCTACGAAAGCTCAAAATGGGATATTTCCTGTGTTTCTTTTTCCTTACAATGTTAGCAAATTATAAACACCAGAAAAAAATAAAGATCCAAAAGTAAATACTGAATTTAACTTTTAATATTTAAAGATATTAGACTGTGAAATTCTATAGGGAGATTTTCCTTTGAATTTCATGAGAGCATGTAATATAAAATTTTATATGTAGTAAGAATTAAATACATTTCTTAAGAATTCAAGCAAATATTATGTAGGAAAAAGGGAAAGTAATCTACTTCGGTTTAGGTAGACAATTTGTCTCAAAATGCATGACCTACAGGAGTAATCACTTTAGTCCAGGATTTCCATAGCTCTGATGTAATCATTCCCCAGATAAAATGATGACCATGCCATTGCTGGTAACAGACATAATCTCATTCAAAAGGCAAGGTTTCTTGCTTCTAAAGGTAACTTTGGAAACTATCAAATATTCATTATCATAAAGTTTATGATAATCACACACAGGTAAATTCTGTCAAAAAATGTACAATCTGTTAGAAAGTGTACAAATAGTCCATTTTTTCATTTTTCATTACAATTAAGGTATCTTTTTTCAACTTTAAGGGACATTTTAAAGTTACATCAGAGCTCATCTGATGTTTCTTATAAGGAACTCAGAAGTTAAGGGACTCTTAGAGGACTTTTTAAAAGCAGATACACCTTTTTTTTTTTTTTTTTTGAGATGGAGTCTTGCTCTGTCACCCAGGCTGGAGTGCAGTGGCGTGATCTTGGCTTACTGCAACCTCCGCCTCCCAGGTTTGAGCAATTCTCCTGCCTCAGCCTCCCAAGTGGCTGGGACTACAGGCACACACCACCACGCCCGGCTAATTTCTACACTTTTAGTAGAGACGGGTGTTGGCCAGGCTGGTCTTGAACTCCTGACCTCAGGTGATCCGCCCACTTTGGCCTCCCAAAGTGCTAGGATTACAGGCGTGAGCCACCGTGCCTGGCCTTTTTGTTTGTTTGTTTTAAAGTTGTAATTTGAAAATATTAATTTGAGTTGGTCACTCTTTGAATAACAGACATGTTAAAGACCTATAAAAGTTGATCAGGACAGGTTCAGTGGCTCACGCCTATAATCCTAGCACTTTAGGAGGCTGAGGCAGGCGGATCACTTGAGGTCAGGAGGTCAGGACTAGCCTGGCCAACATGGTGAAACTCTGTCTCCACTAAAAACACAAAAATTAGCTAGGCGTGGTGGTGGGCGCCTGTAGTCCCAGCTACTCAGGAGGCTGAGGCACAAGAATCGCTTGAACCTGGGAGGCAGAAGTTGCAGTGAGCTGCTGAGATTGTACCACTGCACTCCAGCCTGGGCCACAGAGCAAGATTCAGTCTCCAAAAAAAAAAAAAAAAGGAGCTGATAAACATTTCACAAAAAGAACGTTTGAATATTCTGGGGTTTAGACAGGAATTACAGAAGGGATTTATGACAAGTTGGTATGAAAATAATAAACTTGGCCAGGCACGGTGGCTCATGCCTGTAATCCTAGCACTTTGGGAGGCCAAGGCGGGCAGATTGCCTGAGCTCAAGAGTTCGAGACCAGCCTGGGCAACATGGTGAATCCCTGTCTCTACTGAAATACAAAAAATTAGCTGGGCGTAGTGGTGGGCACCTGTTGTCCCAGCTACTGAGGAGGCTGAGGCAGGAGAATTGCTTTAACCTGGGAGGTGGAGGTTGCAGTGAGCTGAGATCATGCCACTGCACTACAGCCTGGGCAACAGAGTGAGACTCCATCTCTAAAAAAAAAGAAAAGAAAATAATAAACTCAACTGCCCTATAGTTTTGTTTCATGTCCTAAGCTGCTACAGTCACTAGTAGAATTAGGTTATTCTAACTCATGTAAATGAGACTCACTGGGAAGACAAGAGCTTGATGCCCACATGGTGGAAGGGTAGGGTGCTTAAGAAAGTATTAAAATAGCAACACAGAAAAGAATTAGCAAAATCTACCACAGGATACATATTGAAGATAAGGTAAAAGAGTAATGTCAGGGGAAATTACAATTATACACAATAATGGGTTACTGAACATGAAGAATAATCCAACATTAAGCCCTTAGGGAAAAAACCTGCATCAAGCTAACTGTTTGCTAAACTGCTTTGGGAAACATCTTGCTAAGCACACATTTTTTTTTTTTTTCTTGAGATGGAGTCTCGTTCTGTGGCCCAGGCTGGAGTGCAGTGGCACAATCTCGGCTCACTGCAACCTCCACCCCCTGGGTTCAAGCAATTCTCCTGCCTCACTCAGGCTCCCTAGTAACTGGGATTACAGGCATGTGCTACCACACCAGTTAATTTTTGTATTTTTAGTAGAAATGGGGTTTCACCATGTTGGCCAGGCTGGTCTCGAACTCCTGACCTCAAGTGATCCACCCGCATTGACCTCTCAAAGTATTGGGATTACAGGCGTGAGCCACCATGCCTGGCTAAGCACACACATTTCTTTTTTTTTTTCTTTTTGAGACAGAGTCTCGCTCTGTTGCCCAGGCTGTAGTACAGTGGTGCGATCTCAGCTCACTGCAAGCTCTGCGTCCTGGGTTCACAGCATTCTCCTGCCTCAGCCTCCCAAGTAGCTGGGACTACAGGCGCCCACCACCACGCCTGTCTAATTTTTTGTATTTTTTTAGGCCGGGCATGGTGGCTCACACCTGTAATCCCAGCACTTTGGGAGGCTGAGGCGGGCAGATCACGAGGTCAGGAAATCGATACCATACCAGCTAACATGGTGAAACCTCGTCTCTACTAAAAAAATACAAGCACACACATTTCTAAGAAGTAACCACTTAGCTAGAAATTGGTGGAACTGAGATGGGAAACTCCAGAGGTACAGGAGAGGTTATGGCAGCACCAGGGTCAAAATTCAATCCCACATAGGGACTCACCTCATTAGTTCCTATCAAGACAAACACAAAGAGTACCAGAAGTTGGCATTAGAGCCGGATATTCAGAGATCAGATGAATGGACAGAAGTGTGGGGTATGCGGCAGAGCTCCACTGGCCATCATAAAGGATCAAAATACACTACACGTGAGGTCAGAAAAAAAACCCAAACAAGAAACTACCATACGAACAATTGATATAATTGATGTATTCATATCAATATGCAAGTCTGTATATATAGACATATACTCATATGCACATATATATTGCTTGAATCCTGTGAAAGAATGTACAGAACCTCAATAACACTCACATGAAATTTTCCTTACAGAAACTGAATAACCTCACCTTCCTCTACTTGGACCATAATGCCCTGGAATCCGTGCCTCTTAATTTACCAGAAAGTCTACGTGTAATTCATCTTCAGGTATGATGGTTCCTTTCACAATATCTGACTCTAATTACCTATGAGTCAAAATCTTGTGACTCATTGGGAACCTCACTTATTCACATACAAATTTTGGTTAGATCACTGTAGTAGCGTGATAGCTAAATGTCTGCCTATCAAAAAGATTAATACTAGGCTCATGAACTTTCTTCCCAGAAGTCCAGATTCCATCCAGAGCATAACAAGTAGACCAGCACAGTACGTGTGAAGTCTGCTCTTGATTGTATTTGTCTCCAGGTGTACATTTGAGTATTTCCTAATTAATTTGACACAAGGATTTGAAGTGAGGGGGCACTCAGACCTCTGACTTAGGTTTCCTTTACCCATTATATAGCATATGAAAGGTTGATTTCAGATTTCTGAACAATGTTTTCCTCTTTTTTTTTCAGTTCAACAACATAGCTTCAATTACAGATGACACATTCTGCAAGGCTAATGACACCAGTTACATCCGGGACCGCATTGAAGAGATACGCCTGGAGGGCAATCCAATCGTCCTGGGAAAGCATCCAAACAGTTTTATTTGCTTAAAAAGATTACCGATAGGGTCATACTTTTAACCTCTATTGGTACAACATATAAATGAAAGTACACCTACACTAATAGTCTGTCTCAACAATGTGTAAAGGAACATAAGTATTGGTTTAATATTAACCTTGTATCTCATTTTGAAGGAATTTGATATTTTAAGCAAGGATGTTCAAAATCTTACATATAATAAGTAAAAAGTAAGAATGAATGTCTACGTTCGAAACAAAGTAATATGAAAATATTTAAACAGCATTACAAAATCCTAGTTTATACTAGACTACCATTTAAAAATCATGTTTTTATATAAATGCCCAAATTTGAGATGCATTATTCCTATTACTAATGATGTAAGTAAGAGGATAAATCCAAGAAACTTTCAACTCTTTGTCTTTCCTGGCCTTTACTGGATCCCAAAAGCATTTAAGGTACATGTTCCAAAAACTTTGAAAAGCTAAATGTTTCCCATGATCGCTCATTCTTCTTTTATGATTCATACGTTATTCCTTATAAAGTAAGAACTTTGTTTTCCTCCTATCAAGGCAGCTATTTTATTAAATTTTTCACTTAGTCTGAGAAATAGCAGATAGTCTCATATTTAGGAAAACTTTCCAAATAAAATAAATGTTATTCTCTGATAAAGAGCTAATACAGAAATGTTCAAGTTATTTTACTTTCTGGTAATGTCTTCAGTAAAATATTTTCTTTATCTAAATATTAACATTCTAAGTCTACCAAAAAAAGTTTTAAAGTCAAGCAGGCCAAAACCAATATGCTTATAAGAAATAATGAAAAGTTCATCCATTTCTGATAAAGTTCTCTATGGCAAAGTCTTTCAAATACGAGATAACTGCAAAATATTTTCCTTTTATACTACAGAAATGAGAATCTCATCAATAAATTAGTTCAAGCATAAGATGAAAACAGAATATTCTGTGGTGCCAGTGCACACTACCTTCCCACCCATACACATCCATGTTCACTGTAACAAACTGAATATTCACAATAAAGCTTCTGAATAACACTTTCTGATTACTCATGATAAACTGACATGGCTAACTGCAAGAATTAAATCTTCTATCTGAGAGTAATAATTTATGATGACTCAGTGGTGCCAGAGTAAAGTTTCTAAAATAACATTCCTCTCACTTGTACCCCACTAAAAGTATTAGTCTACACATTACATTGAAGTTAAACACAAAATTATCAGTGTTTTAGAAACATGGGTCTGGACTGTGTAAGTAAAAGTATAAACATTATTTCCACCATAAAGTATGTATTGAAATCAAGTTGTCTCTGTGTACAGAATACATACTTATTCCCATTTTTAAGCATTTGCTTCTGTTTTCCCTACCTAGAATGTCAGATGTTTTTCAGTTATCTCCCCATTTGTCAAAGTTGACCTCAAGATAACATTTTTCATTAAAGCATCTGAGATCTAAGAACACAATTATTATTCTAACAATGATTATTAGCTCATTCACTTATTTTGATAACTAATGATCACAGCTATTATACTACTTTCTCGTTATTTTGTGTGCATGCCTCATTTCCCTGACTTAAACCTCACTGAGAGCGCAAAATGCAGCTTTATACTTTTTACTTTCAATTGCCTAGCACAATAGTGAGTACATTTGAATTGAATATATAATAAATATTGCAAAATAAAATCCATCTAAATAGAAGGGTTCTGTTTTATTTGGAAAAATTGAATCTTTAAACTATCATAATCTTGAATGACTGTCATCTTTCTAGTTTTCAGAAAAATAATGTATTCCTATATTATTTTTATGATAAAACTTATGGAGCAAAACACCATCAAATAACTCTCAAATTAAGAAAAAATTCAAAAGTCAGTAGTTTTAGATAAGATAATGATAAGGGAGAAAGAACATTGGTAAAAGGTATGAATTCCAGAATTAAAGAAATAATTTGGGGATTTCTAGATAAGAGGATATGAACATGCATACCTTACACCTTCATATACACAACCTTAAATCACAAATAAAACAAAATAAACAATACAAATTATACCACCAAGATTCAGAAGATATCAGACGAAATAATTAGAGAAAGTAAAAATATGCTGTCTCCATTATATTCATAATGTTTCATTCTTGACACTAATAATTAGAGGCTTTAAATTTTTAAATAATTTACTTCTTACTAACATTGCTGAAAAAAACTAAAGACATACATAAATGGAAAGATGTCTTATGTTTATGGATGGTAAGATTTAATGTTGTTAAGACAATAATACTATCCAATATGATATGCAGACTGAACACAGTTGCCATCAAAATCTCAATGATGCTTTCACACAAATAAAATGGAACTTCAAGAGACCCCCAAATAAACAGAAGAATCTTGAAAATAAGAATAAAGATAGAAGACTCACATTTCCTAACTTCAACATTTACAACAAAGATACAGTAATGAAAACAGTGTGTGGCTGGGCGCAATGGCTCACACCTGTAATCCCAGCACTTTGTGAGGCTGAGGCGGGTGGATCACTTGAGGTCAGGAGTTCGAGACCAGCCTGGCCAACATGGTTAAACTCTGTCTCTATTAAAAATTCCAAAAAATTAGCCGGGTGTGGTGGCGGGTGCCTGTAATTCCAGCTACTGGGAGGCTGAGGCAGGAGAATCGCTTGACCAGGAGGCGGAGGTTGCAGTGAGCCAAGATCGCACCACTGCACTCTAGCCTAGGCGACAGAGCAAGACTCTGTCTAAAAAAAAAAAAAAAAAAAAGGAAAACAGTGTGGTACTAGCGTAAGTACAGACATATAGACCAATAGAATAAATTAAACAGCCCAGAAATAAACCCTTCCAAATAGGGTCAGATACTTTTCAACAAAAGTACAAAGACCATTCAGTGGAGAACGCCAGTCTCTTCAACAATGGTGCTGGGAAAACTGGATATCCATATACAAAAGAATGAAGTTGGACACCTACCTTATGTAATATTTAAAAACAAACTAAAAGACCTAAACTTAAGGGTTAAATTATAAAATTCTTAGAGAAAATATACAGGAAAACCTTTATGACATTGAATTTGGCACGGAATTACTTGGATTTGTCACCAAAAACACAGGTAAAAAAGAAAAAATAAACTGTTCTCCATCAAAATTTAAAACTTTTGGGAGAGATTTGCTAAAGGATACAAAATTACAGCTAGATAGGAGGAATAAGTTCTATACCATTGTAAGATGACTATAATTAACGATAATATATAGTTTCAAATAGCTAGAAGATACTGACGGTTCCCAACACAAAGAAATGATAAATGTTTAAGCTGATGGAAATGCTAATTACCCTGATCTGATCACTATACATTATATGTATTGAAACACCACTATGTACCCCATGAATATGTAAAATTACTATTAGTCGATTAAAAATTAAATAAAAATAAATTTTAAAAATTAAAAATTTCTGCTCATCAAAGGACACTATCAAGAGTCAAAAGACAACCCAGAGAAAGTATTTTGAAATCATATATTTAAGAGGAAATTAATATCTAGAATATATAAAGAACTCTACAATTCAACAACAAAAAACAACCCAATTCAAAAATGGGCTAAGGACTTGCACAGACATTTCCTCAAAGATATACAAATGGCCAACCAGCATATAAAAATACATTTAACATCACTAACCATTAGGAGGATGTAAATCAAAACCACAGTGAGATATCACTTCCTACCCATTAGGTTGGCTATAGCCAAAAAAAAAAAAAAGCAGAAAATAACAAGTATTAAAGTAGTTGTAGAGAAATTGAAGTACTCGTGCTTTGCTGGTGTAAAATGGTACAAGCACTGTGGAAAAGAGTACGCGGTTCTTCAAATACTTAAACATAGAATTACCATATGATCCAGCAATTATATTTCCAGGTATATCATTACACTTAAAAGAATTGAAAGAGGTGCAAACAGATATCAGTACACTAATGTTCACAGCAGGATTATTCACAATAGCCCAAAAGTAAAAACAACCAGTGACCATCAGCAAATGAATGGATAAGCAAAATGTATATACATTTAATGGAATATGATCCAGCCTTAATAAAAAGGCAGGGGGAGGGCACTGGGCTTGGGAGGCCAAGATAGGTCAATTGCTTGAGCCCAGTAGTTCAAGACCAGCATGGGCAACACGACGAAACTGCATCTCTACGAAAAATACATAAATTAGCTGACATGGTGGCGTGCACCTGTAGTCCCAGCTACTTGGGAGGCTGAGGTGGGAGGATCACCTGAGCCAGGGACAGTCAAAGCTGCCATGAGCCGTGACTGCACCACTGGACTCCAGCCTGGGCGACAGAGTGAGACCCTGTCTCAAAAAAAAAAAAAAAAAAAAGAAAAGAAATCTGACACATGCTATGACATGGAGAAACTTTGAGGACATTATGCTAAGTGAAAAGACACTCCACATATATGAGGTACCTAGAATAGTCAAATTCATAGAAACAGAAAACACAACAGTGGTAGCAAGCGCTAAGAGAAGGCAGGAATGAGGAGTTAATGTTTAATGGGTATGTTTCAGTTTGGGATGATGAAAAACTTCTGGAGAAGGACAGTGGTGATGGTTACAAAACAATGTGGATATTGGTGACGGTTACAGGACAATGTGATAGGTTTTTTCCACCCTAGTAATTTTATAACTAGCAAAGACCAGCTCCTAGAAGCTCTTTACCCTCCATAAGAAAAATACACCAATTATACTTCATATCTGACTGGAAAGCACATAGAGTCAAATCAGCTTTGGAAATGGAGACTAGTGCTCCCATTTTCCATCACCCATTCAAATGCATAAGGAAACAGCAACATTAGGTGATTCATCTATTACCATAACTGCCAGCACACTCCCTGGTCATTACTGTATTATAACACTTGTGAAGCAGAAATATTTAATTTTTCTGGCATTTTAAGACTACCTATGATCGAATATAACAAAATCATTAGAACACCTCAAGGTACTATAGTACAGAACTGCCCATGTTTCTTTGTGGAAAAAAATCCTAGGCCTGACAGATTTTATTAGCTCAACCAAATAGAATAAATAATAATAAGAAACAATAGAACCCCAAATAAAGGAGAGTTAGTACAAGTCCTAAAAACAATATTCATGACCTGGTTAGGCTTTTGAGAGAATCTGAACCCTGAAATATTATTTAAGTTGACTTTCAGAACTGGTTTCTGTGTGGATTAATGCTGTCAATAATTTGATGCTATCCGAATGAGTAGAACCTGAGGTATTACGAGGCAACCAAACTTAATTTCAGTTATGCCCGAAAACAAAGAAAGGGAATAAAAGGAAGTACTTTAAAGTACCCATATCAGGCTTTAGGAAGCATTACTTCACAAGAATCAGGCTTTGGTATTTAAACTCGAAATGCACAATTGAGAAGCTGAATACACAGAGTCTGGCTCAAGAAGTTAGCAGTATACCACTACATGATAAGCCTGCTGTGATGATATTCTTTATTAACATTTGTTGTTTTACTTCAAATACTCTTGAAAGAATGTTTTTCCAAAATGCAGATTTTAAATAAATTTGAATATAACCACACTTCTTTCAAGACATTCCACAACATAAATTGTTCACTGATTTGTACAGAAGTAATCCTCCTCCAGTTATTCCAAATAATTGCAAATTCCAAAAGTCAATGAGAATATTTTCTACTGTTTGAAAGCTTTTAAGAAAAGGATGTTATGGATGAATTCCCAATTAATATCAGCTTTGTTTTCCATATATGTTTAAATTCAAAGACTTCAGACTTTACCTTGAGATGTTTAAACGTGCTCTTACGATATTCAAACCACTCCACAAAAAAATGCAGGCTTCGGAAAAACATGAACAGATCTTTTCTCTCTTCTGCTCTGTAGGAATAAATGATTCTCTGATTAATAAATATCATTAAATGATAGACCCAATCTAGCTTTATTTCTTTTCCTTTTCATGTATCCTACACTAAAACCAAAAACTTGAAGTAGTTCTACATATCAATTCTTGCACTTGTGTGTGTGTGTTCCTCTGGTATGACTGCTAATGCTACTTTCTCAGCCTAGAATACCCCTTTCCCCGTTTTCAAACGTTTAAGTCTACGTATTATTTAAATCACTCAAATGCCACATTCCCTGAAATTTTATTTGATGACTGTAGTATAATAAAGCATAATGAAGAACAGACAGTATGTAAGTGCCAGTTTCTGGCACAGCGCTTTAAAACCCTTGGAACTTCCTGAGTGATAGATGTGTCTTTGTTATGCTAATGAGTTGTCTCAGAGTGGCTTCTACGTATTGCAGACTGGAGGCCGTTCACCAGGGAAACACATCAAACACATCACCAAACACATCATTTGAGGGCTAACCAGGAGCACAGCAGAGCTTCCTGGTTGGTGAATACACTGATGTACTGGGAGGATAATGTGTCTGGATTCCACAAGGAATCTCTGTCTCCCCAACCCCCAGACCTTCATCTATGCATTACTTCCATTTGGCTGTGTCTGGGTTGTATCCTTCATAATAAAATGCTAATTGTAAGTATAGTGTTTTCAGTACGTTCTGTGAGCGGTTCTAGCAAATTATTAAACCTGAGAGATATGTGGGAACTCCAGAATTTATGGCCAGTTGGTCCTAACTGCAGGTGGACCTTGATACTTGCAGCTGGAGTGTGAAGTGGAGGCACTCTTGGTGGAGACCTCTGCCTATAACTTGTGGGGTCTGTTAGTGTGAGAACTGAACTGAGCTGCAGGACATCCAGTTGGTGACAGAGAACCATTGTCAGAACAATTACCACACCACCACACCACATATCCTATTCCCTAACAGCTAGAAATAATCTCACTCCTTTGCCTAGGAGAACTCTCACAGGAATGAGTCTTAATTCTCTTAATAGTACATCTATGTTAATAATGTAAGCCACATACACCACAAGTAACTTGAAGGCAAGAACCATCTATCATTTAATCACTCATTTGATAAATGATTGCGGGAGTTGAGTTCCTGTACCAGTAATGATAGAGTAAGCATATTCCACCCCAATGCTTCCATTAACTATAATTTAAAACCATGAACACAGCACATAAAGCAAACATCAGAAACTCTGAAATGTGGAATGAAGAAAGCAGGACAGGTAGAGTCTTCAGGAATCAAGGGAGGACCTGGAAAAGAATTCCTTAGGATTTATTTTTGCCTCCTGTATATCCCAGTCTGTACACAGGAGCAAACTGCAACCCAGAATTACCAAAGGGTACATTAACAACAACAATAACCCAAAAGGCCCCAGGAAAGACCATTCCCTCTAACCAATGGAGATCATGCAAAATGAGAAGAAACAGGCCTGGCAGAAGGCAACCCCAATGCCAAAAAGGAGCTGTGCCCCTTTCGCTCCTAATCAGGCACTTTAGCCACAGAGGCTGAGGTGTGAAGCCTGTCAACCATCACTGCCAACAATAAGAAAAGCAGGCAAAGCAGAGTCCTCACCTCCCAATCGGGTACTGCTATTGGAAAGACTGAGAGAGGAAGCTTTGTCAGCTAGCCCCAACTGACACCAAGCAAACATAAGCAAAGAAAGGATGTCATTTCTGATCTCAACCAGCATGGCAGCTGCACACACAGTGGGGTGCTCTGTTAACTTTCCACACCCTGCACTTAAGTCATCCCAAGAAGAGATAAGGGAGAATCAGAGAAGAGGAGCCTTCAGACAAGAATCTTTTACATCTGTTTATGAAGTCCTAAATAACCCCTACATAAAACGAACCAGAATCTACACAGAAAAAAAAATACTGAGAACTGAATTATAGTGTAGAATAATTTCCAGAATTCACATTGGCCTCAGGATAGTACATAAGTAGGGCAGACCACAATAGGATATTGAACTACAGACTAAAGTGGGCTAGGGTGTGCTTTTGAATTAGAAATTCAACAATAAGAACAAAAAAAAAAAAATGGCAAAATAGGAAGTGCTGGGGTCATCCTGTCTCAGAAACACTGAAAACTACTGCATAGCTGTCAGAATCACTTTTACTGGAATTTGGGAAGAGAGTAAAAAGCTTACAACTGAGAAAACACTTAATCAGAAAAAGGGCAACTGAAAAAGGCTAAGAGCGTTTTGTAGTACTGTAAGATACCCTTGCCACACTCCCTACCTGGCCACAGTAGCAGTCTTAAAGATAGCATGCTACTTTACTAGCCTGAGAACCTAATCCTGACAACAGTCAAAAGGATCTTATTCTCAAGGAATTGTTTGTCTTGACTTGGTTCCCAAGTAAAAGAGACCTCATTCCCAAGGAATCGTTTTGATTCAAGGGGTCTGACTGCATTTCAGCTAAGTCAGAACTTTCTTGCAATTGATACAGAAGCTAGAAAGAAATTATTTAGGTAGATAGTGAGGGTTAAGGAGCCCTCAGAAAGGCTTCCCTTTTAATAAAAAGCAGCCCCCAAATCATTTCTTTTCTAACAAAGAGCAGCCTGAAAAATAGAGCTGCAAACATAGATAAGCAAGCTAGAAGTTTGCACAGGTAAATGCTCTGCAATAGAAAAGGGATACCTGGAAGCCAAGTATGTTAAACATGGAGGCTCCATCTTCCCTTTTCTTTTCTTTTTTTTTTTTTTTTTGAGACTAAGTCTCACTCTGGAGTGCAGTGGTGCAATCTCGGCTCACCAAAACCTCCACTTCCTGGGTTCAAGTGATTCTCCCGCCTCAGCCTCCCAAGCAGCTGGGATTACAGGTGTGCGCCATGATGCCTGGCTAATTTTTTTGTGTATTTTTAGTACAGACAGGGTTTCACCATATTGGCCAGGCTGGTCTCGAACTCCTGACCTCAGGTGATCTGCCCACCTCGGCCTCCCAAAGTGCTGGGATTACAGGCGTGAGCCACTGCACCCGGTCTCCATCTTCCCTTTTCTTTGTCACCACGTGTACAGTAAAAAAGCAGGCAACATGGCGCTGGCCCGGTAGAGAACCCATCTGCATAATAAGAGATTAGGGTGGGGCGGCCAGCTTCTTCACATCCTATGCAAGCGGTACACCTGGTCTGACCAATTTTTTGTGCCCTATGTAAATCAGACACTGCCTCCTCAAGCTCATCTGTAAAACCTGCATTTGACTGTGGAAGCGGCAACCCATTTTCTCTGGGACCCCTCTCTGCGCAGACAGCTCCTCTCCTTCTTTCACCTATTAAATATCCACTCTTAACCTCACAGTGGTGTGTTCACATCCTGGTTTTCCGTGGCTGTGGGACAATGAACCTTGGGTATTACCCCAGACAACAATGCTGCTTCACCATGAAGACATAGCTACACAGGGGATGTTTTTCAAAAATACTAAAAGGCAAATTAACAAGTTGCTGCTGTGTAGGGCAAAAGAACAGTTGAGACAAACAACAGATATGCTGAAAGCCAAGGAAAGAAAAGGTAGGGAATGAGAATCTTTGGGGAATAAAGTCTTGGAAAAAGTGCTCAAGTATACCAGGGAACTAGAAAGCCACTTGAATGCTCAGGGCAGAACGCATGCTTAGAAGAGATCTGAGGGGAGCATAACTTCAACCTCTGGCTAATCTCTAGGCTAAGGACAGGACTAAGGCAGGGTTGTGAAAGACCTGGCTAAGCACTGAAGTAGTGTCCCCATACAGAACCAAAATGCACAGACCTGGAGAAGATACCTTTTTTTCTTATTTTTTTCCTTTTTGCCCATCATAATATTCAAAATGTACAGTATTTAATGACAATAACAAAAAACTAAGCATGCAAAGAAACAAGAAAATATGGCCCAGTCATAGGAAAAAAAAAAAGAAATTAACAGAAACTTCTCCTGTTGAATGACTAGGGGAATTACTAGGCTATGATTTTAAATCAACTGTCTTAAATATGTTTAGAGAACTCAAGAAAATCAAGAGAATAAAATATGCAACAAACAGGAAATGGCAATAAAGAGAGAAATTTTTTTAAAAGAAATAGAAATTTTAGAACTGAAAAGTACAACAAATGAAATTAAAAATTCACTAAAGGGGCTCAACAGCAGATTTGAGTGGGCATAAGAATCAGTAAAAATGGCTGGGCGCGGTGGCTCACGCCTGTAATCCCAGCAGTTTGGGAGGCCGAGGTGGGCGGATCTCAAGGTCAGGAGTTTGAGACCAGCCTAGCTAATGTGGTGAAACCCCATCTCTATTAAAAAAAAAAACCACAAAAATTAGCCGGGCGTGGTGGTGTGTGCCTGTAATCCCAGCTACTCGGGAGGCTGAGGCAGGAGAATCCCTTGAACCCAGGAGGCAGAGGTTGCAGCGAACTGAGATTGCGGCACTGCGCTCCAGCCTGGGCAATAGAGTGAGACTCCCTCTCCAAAAAAAAAAGAATCAGTAAAAATGAATATAGGTCAAGTGAAATTATCCAGTCTAAGAAAGAGAAAGAAAAAAGAATGAAGAAAAATAAACGGAGCCTAAGAGACTTGTGGGACACCCAAAAAAGTACTAACATATACATAATGAAAGTCAAAGAAGGAAAGTTGAAAAAAAAGGGAGCTGAAATTATATCTTGAGAAATAACAGTCAAATCCCTCTGGATGAAAAAGTTAATATACACATCCAAGAAGTGCATAAACTGCAAATAGGATAAACTCAAAGAGATCCACATCAAGATACATTATAGTAAATCTGTTGAGCTCCAAAGAGAGAGAATCCTGAGACTGATATCCAGCAAAACTCTCTCTCACAAATGCAATAGAAATTAAGACATTCCCTGATTCAAGAAAGCTGAGGTCTGTTACTTGTAGACTTGACCTACAAAAAAATGCTCATGGGAATTCTTCAGGCTAAAAGGAAAAAACACTGGACAGTAACTGAAAACCATATATAGAAATGATGAACAATGGTTACATAGGTAAATAATGAAGAAAGTATCACTGTATTTTTATTAATAAGCCCTCTTTTTCCCATATGATTTAAAGACAAATGCATAAAACAAAAATTACTAATCTATGTTAATGGTCAAACAATGTAGAAAGATGTAATCTGTGACAATCACAATATAAGGGGGAGAAACATAGATATAAGAAGCAGAGTTTTTGCAAATTATTAAAGGTATTATTAATGCCAATCTAGTTTAGTATCAATTTAACCTAGGTTGTTATAAGTTTAAGATATTACCTGTAATTCTCAAGGTAACCAGTAAGAAAATAACTAAAGATTGGGAGGCCGAGGTGGGCGGATCACCTGAGTTTGGGAGTTCGAGACCAGCCTGACCAACATGGAGAAACCTCTGTCTCTACTAAAAATACAAAAATTAGCTGGGTGTGGTGGCGCATGCCTGTAATCCCAGCTGCTTGGGAGGCTGAGGCAGGAGAATCACTTGAACCCAGGAGGGGTTCACACACACACACACACACACACACACACACACACACACACACACACAGACAGCAAACAGCAAAACAGCAGAAGTAAATATTTCCTTATCAGGAATTGGTTTAAATGTAAATGGATTAAACTCACCATCAAATGGCAGAGATTGGCAGAATAATTTTTTTTTTTTTTTTTTTTTTTTTTTTTTTTGGTCACTGCTGGAACAGGAAAGCAAGCCAGTAGCAATCCAGCAACTGGGGGTAGACCAAGCCAGCACCATAGATACATTTTCAGGAAAAAAGTCCTCCCTTACAAAAGCAAATGCGAAAAAAGAAGTGCCTGCTACAGTGTATGTGCAGATATCAACATAAGGGAACAGGTACATGAAAAGCAAGAAAACAGGACACCTACAAAGAAAACCAATAATTATTTAGCAATAGATAGTCAAAAAGAAATTTCAGAAATCTCAGATAAAGAATTCAAAACATTGGTTTTTTTCTTTTTTGAGATGGAGTCTCACTCTGTCACCAGGCTGGAGTGCAGTGGCATGATCTCGGCTCACTGCAACCTCCGCCTCCTGGGTTCAAGTGATTCTCCTGCCTCAGCCTCCCGAGTAGCTGGGAGTACAGGCACGCACCACCACGCCCAGCTAAATTTTGTATTTTTAGTAGAGATGGGGTTTCACCATGTTGGCCAGGATGGTCTTGATCTCTTGACCTCATGATCCGCCCACCTTGGGCTCCCAAAGTGCTGGGGTTACAGGCGTGAGCCACCATGCCTGGCCTCAAAACATTAATTTTTAAAGAAACTCAGTGAGATACAAGAGAATTCAGAAAAACAATACAATCAGGAAAATAATTCAGGATATGAATGATAAATTTATCAAAGAGATCGGTATTTTTAAAAGAACAAAACAAATTCTGGAACTGAAGAAATCACTGAAGGAAATATAAAATACATTTGAAAGCTTCAACAATAAACCAGATCAGGCAGAAGAAAGAATCTCAAAACCTGAAAACAGGTATGTTGGTATAGCCCAGTCGTTAATATATATATTTTTTTTTAAATAAAAAGACATGGGGTCTCACTATGTTAAAGAGGCTGGTTTCAAACTCCTAGCCTCAAGTCATCCTCCCATCTCAGCCTCCCAAAGTGTTAGGATTACAGGCATGAGCTACTGTGCATGGCCAAATTAAAAAACAAAAAAGGCTTTGTGACATTTGGGACAACATAAAGTGACCAAATTTACAAATTAGCAGTATACTCAAGGGCAAAGAAACAAAGAAAGGATTAGGAAACTTATTTAATAAAATAACAGATGAAAACTTCCCAAGTCTATCAAGAGATTTAGACATTCAGAAACAAAATGTTCAACGACCTCAAAGCAAATGCAATGCAAAAAGATCTTCCTCACAGCACATTACAATCAGACTGTCTAGAGTCATATTTAAAGAGCAAATCCTATAAACAGCAAGAGAAAGGAGTCTAGTCACCTATCAAAAAAAAAAAAAAGAAAAAGAAAAAACCTCAATCAGACTAACAGTGGATTTCTCAGGAGAAAACTCACAGGCCAGAAGAGAATGGAATGATATATTCAGTGTGTGAAGAAAATAACTGGCAACCAAATGTAGTCAACTAATTTCTCATTCATAAATGAAAGAGAAATAAAGTCATCCCAACACAAATGCTAAAAGAATTCATTACCACTAGACCATCCCTAGAAGAAATGCTCAAGGAAGTCCTAAACTTGGAGGCGAAAGGATGACATTTACCATCATGAAATCACATGAAAGTGTAAAACTCACTGGTAAAGAAAACATACAAAGCAAGAAAATAATTCAAACAGTACCACTACAAAAATCTACCAAATCACAATGACAAACTGTAAGAGAAAAAGACAGGAACAAAGAATATATAAAACAACAGAAAACAACAGTATGACAGGAACAAAGCCTCACATATCAATAATAAACTGGAACATAAACAGATTAAATTCTCTTCTTAAAAGATATAGAAAGGTTGAATGGATTCAAACATACTATCCACCTAGACACTGCTTACAAGAAACTCACTTTAACACTAAAGACAAATATAGACTGCAATTAAAGGGATGGAAAAAGATATCCCATGCAAACAAAATCCAAAAGCAAGTGGTGGCTATACTTATATCAGCTAAAATGAACTTTAAGTCAAGAACAGTTAAAAAAAAAAAAAAAAAAAAAAAAAAAAAGATGGCTGGCATGGTGGCTTACACCTGTAATCCCAGCACTTTTTTTTTTTTTTTTTTAGATGGAGTCTCACTCTGTTGCCCAGGCTGGAGTACAGTGGCACGAGTCTCAGGAAGCTGAGGCAGGAGAATCACTTGACCCCGGGAGGTGAAGCTTGCAGTGAGCCAGGATTGAGCTACTGCACTCCAGCCTGGGCAACAGAGAGACTCCGTCTCAAAAAAAAACCAAAAAACAAATAGGTCATTATATAATGATAAAGGAGTCATTTCAGAAAAAACATGTAACAATTCTAAATATATATATACACCCAATATAGAAGCATCCAGATTCATAAAGCAAATATTACCAAATATAAAGAGAGAACTAGATTGCAATACAATAATAATGGGGGACATCAACACTCCATTCACAGCATTAGACAGATAATAAACAAACAAAAAACATTGGATTTAAATTGGACTTTAGACCAAATGGACCTAACAGACATTTACAGAACATGCTATCCAACAACTGCAGAATGTACATTCTTTTCATCAGAACGTAGAACATTCTACAGGACAGACCGCATGTTAGGACACAAAACAAGTCTCAACATTTTTAAAAATCAAAATCATAGCATGTGTCTTCTCAGAACACACTGGAATACAACTAGAAATCAACACCAAAAGGAACCCTGGAAGCTATACACATACATGGAAATTAAACAACATGTTCCTGAATGATCACTGGGTCAACAAAACAATTAAGATAGAAATAAAAAAATTCCTTGAAATAAGTAAAAATGGAAACACACCATAGCAAAATCAGTGAGATACAGCAAAAATGGTGCTAGGAGGGAAATTTATAGCAATAAATGCTGACATCCAGAAGGTAAAAAGTTATAAACTATAAATCTAACAATGCACCTCAAGGAACAAAGCAACAACAAACCAAACAGAAAATTAGCAGAAGAAAAGAATTACAAAAGGTCAAAGCAGAACTAAATGAAATAGAGAGTCAAAAAATAAATAAGTAAATAAATAATGCAAAGGACCAGCAAAACAAAACGTTGGTTATTTGAAAAGATAAACAAAATTGACAAACCACTAGCTAGACTAACCAAGAAAAGAGAAGACCCAAACAATTTAAATGAAAATGGAGACAATACAAATGAGACCACAGAAATAAAAAAGATGAGAGACTATTATCAACAACTTAAAATGACAAGCTGTAAAACCTAGAGGAAATGGAAACATACAACATACCAAGATTGAATCAGAAATAAATAGAAAACTTGAACATAATGAGTAGTGAGATTGAATCAATAAGAAGTCTAGGTTGGGTGTGGTGGCTCACGCCTGTGATCCCAGCACTTTGGGAGGCTGAGGCAGGTGGATCACCTGAGGACAGGAGTTCAAGACCAGCTTGGCCAACATGGTGAAAGCACATCTCTACAAAAAATACAAAAATTAGCCGGGAATGGTGATGCGCCACTGTGTTCCCAGCTACTTGGGAGGCTTAGGCAGGAGAATCGCTTGAACCCGGAAAGCGGAGGTTGCAGTGAGCCAAGATCACGCCACTACTGCACTCCAGCCTGGGAGACAGAGTGAGACTCCATCTCAAAAAAACAACAAAAAAACAATAAAAAGTCTAACATAGAAAAGACCAGGACCAGAAGGAGTAACAGCCGTATTCTATCAAACATACATAGAAGAACTAATATTTATCCTCCTGAAACTATTCCTAAATCATCAAAGAAGAGGGAATTCTCCCTAACTCACTACAAGAGGCCAGCATTACCCTGATACTAAAACGAGTTAAGGACACACACACATATAAGAAAACTAGAGGCCCATATTCCTGATGAACACAGATGCAAAATCTTCAACAAAGTAACTAGCAAACCAAACCCAAAAGCACATGAGAAAGATAATATACCACGATCAGATGTAATTTATATCAAGGATGCAAGGATGATTCAACATATACAAATCAATAAATGTAATATATCACATCTACAAGATATAGGGAAAAAACATATAATCTCAATTGATGCAGAAAAAGCATTTGATAAAATTCAACATCCTCCCAGGATTCAAACACTCAACAAACTAAGCATGGAGGGCACATACCTCAAAATAATACAGGCTACATACAAAAAACCCAAGGTAACGTCATACTGAACAGGGGAAAGTTGAAAGCCTTTCCTCTAGAAACTAGAATAAGACTTCTATCACTCCTATTCAACATATGACCAGAAGTCCTAGCCAGAGCAATCAGGCAAAGGAAAGAAATAAAAGGCATCCCAATTGGAAAAGAGCAAGGTGAAATTGTATCTTTTTGCTTAAATGATCTTATATCTAGAAAAACCCAGACTCTACCAAGAAACTCTTAGATTTGATAAATGAATTTAGTTAAGTTGTGGGACAAAATCAATGTACAAAAATCAGTAGTGTTTCTATACACCAATAACAAATGTGCCATCTCATGCACATCCCATGCTCATTGCTTTGAAGAATTAATACTGTTAAAATGACCATATTGTCTAAAGCAATCTACCAATTCAGTGCAATCCTAGCCAATCTCTAGAGATAATCAACAATTTGCCCTTGAGTGAGTTTTTCAAATGCAAAACAACCAACCCAGAATCCACACCTCCAACCACCTCCTTTACCAGGTTCTCTCTTTACCAGTTCTCTCCACTATCCACCTGCTGTAATCACCCCAGGGCCAGATACAGGAGAGTTAACTAGGGACAGGTCCTCTGACCCAGAGCTCACTGAAATTATTCAAACAAGCCAAGCTTAAGCCGGCTTACACTGCCTCAACCATTCCTTCCCACGGAAACCACAATAAAAGCTCTTGCCCATAGATTTCCCCTCTCCTATTTGTCTCTTGACTGACCCCAGTGCTCCTCATGTGGCCCCTATGGTGTGGTGTGCCTCTCCCTCTTGTGAACTGTAACTACATTTTTAATGGCAATTGTCTCTTTATCTGTTAGCCTCACTATATTATTAGTTGTTAATAATAATAAAAGCTATTACAATAGGCTCCCATTTATTTATTTTTAGAGATAGTGTGTTGCTCTGTCACCTAGCCTGGAGTGCAGTGGCATGATCGTAACTCACTGTAACCTGGAGCTCCTGAGCTCAAGTGACCCTCCCATGTCAGTCTCCTGAGCAGCTATAACTACAGGCAGGCAGGCAGACCTGGAAAATGTTTTTCAATTTCTTTTTTTGTAGAGACAGGGTCTCACTATGTTGCCAACACTGGTCATGAACTCCTGGGCTCAAGCGATCCTCCCATCTCAGCCTCCCAAACCATTAGGATTACAGGCATGAACCACTGCATCTGGGCCATTTATTCTTAACTTTTAAATATTAATCATGCAGTGCATATGAACACAGATATATGTCAAATATAAGCTGCTGATTCCCGTCAGTAGCCAAAAAAACTATCCACAATATATAAATACCAGAGGTGAGATTTAGTTTCTCCATATTTGGTCACTCAAAAGGTCCTGTAACAGACGATGAACTCATTGGGACTGCTTCCCAGAGAGACCTCATGAAATTGGTCTTCACAGCAGCTATAGTTATATTTTTATGAAGGTGATTAATTTGGTGCAGCTCTTGATCATTGAATAAACGGCCCCATGAAGCTGCTTTGAAGCTAACTTTGATAAAATTATTGGAAGCTAGAATACAGGCTGAGTATCCCTTATCCAAAAATGATTGGTACCAGAAGCGTTTCAGATTTTGAATTTTTTTCAGATTTTGGAATATTTGCATGTATATAATGAGATATCTTGGGGACAGTGTCCAGGTCCTGAAGGTAATTTTATACAATATTTTAAATAATTTTGTGTGTGAAACAAAGTTTGTGTACAATGATCCATGAGAAAACAAAGGTGTCACTATCTCAGCCACCCATGTAGATGATCTATGGCTATATAGCATCATCATCATTCCTGATTCTGAATTTATGATACCAATAAGCAATAATTTTCTTAACTTATTCACACATAAGAACTTAACAGTAAAAAACATGACATGCCATTAAATAGTGAAAAAATAATGTATGCAGTGTAGTATCACCAAAATACCAGTTACCAGCTTTTTAAAAAAAGCAACAACTAACAATGGTAGGCTTTCAGTCTCCACCTATGATGCTGTGTTTTGATTAAAATGTTACTATAGGCCAGGTGCGCTGTCTCACGCCTGCAATCCCAGTGCTTTGGGCGGCCAAGGCGGGTGAATCGCCTGAGGTCAGGAGTTTGAACAGACTGTCCAATGTGGTGAAACCCCATCTCTACTAAAAATACAAAAATTAGCTGGGCGTGATGGCGGGCACCTGTAATCCCAGCTACTCTGGAGGTTGAGGCAGAAGAATCGCTTGAACCCAGGAGGCGGAGGTTGCAGTGAGCCGAGATCGCACCATTGCACTACAGCCTGAGCAACAAGAGTGAAACTCCATCTCAAAAAATAAATAAAATAAAATAAAATGTTACTGTATACTGTATTTTATTTTTTTAGGTGAGAAGAAACATAAGAAACAGTTGTGGGACCAAGAAATGGGTTCTCTAGGGATAAGGAGGCATTCTGCTGGATGGCTCCTGTAGAACCATTTTTAAATGTTTCCTCCAAAGGCCAGGCATGGTGGCTCATGCCTGTAATCCCAGAACTCTGCGAGGCTGAGGTGGACAGATCACCTAAGACCAAGAGTTCGAGACCAGCCTGCCCAACATGGCAAAACCCTGTCTCTACTAAAAATACAAAAATTAGCTCGGTGTGGTGGCGTGCGCCTGTAATTCCAGCTACTCGGGAGGCTGAGGCAGGAGAATTGCTTGAACCCGAGAGGTGGAGGTTGTAGTGAGCCGAGATTGTGCCACTGCACTCCAGCCTGGGAGACAGAGTGAGACTCTGTCTCAAAAAATAAATGAATACATAAAAATAAAATAAACGTTTCCTCCACAGTTATCTGCCTCATTAACAACAATTTTTGTCTTATTAATCTAGCTTTGATTTTAGAATCTGATATAATTTCTTGTTCTGTTATGAATGTGTGCTGCTACCGCAGCTGAAGGGAGCAGGGAGGGTCTTTTTCCCTTGAGGATGTTGAATGAACTGTGTTGTACACCTGCGTTTTGACTGCAAACGCAAGTCAGGTGTGGAATTTTCCACTTAAGGTATCATGTCAGCAATCAAAAAATTTCAGATTTTAGAGCAGTTTGGATTTCAGATTATGGATGTTCAACCTGCAGTAACTCCATCAGAGCTCTTGGGGAAGTCAGTACTGAACTAACTGAATCGTGATCCTCTCAAACAATATCCTCAAAACAGCCTCAGATGTTTGAAAAAATGAGCGTGTGTGTGTAATAATCATTCAGCTTACCTGTACAATGATTAATCAGAGGAATAATTTCTTCCCAAATCCCTTCCAGGTATAACTTTTTATACTTTTCTGTGTTTTATTTTAAAAATAATGCCTTTTTAAAAAGAAAAAGACCACAAATACTGAAGAAAGCATCTGGCACATAAAATTCATTACTGAGGACTCTAACTAGATCAGTTGAGTGATCTGTAAATAGTGGTGGGCACATATACTTACTAAAGGAGTTTAGGAATCTGTGCCACAAGTAATACCAAACAATAAGCAATCTGTAAAATGAAGTAATTTTATGTCTAGAGGGTGGCACAAAGAAACAGTGTTTTGTATATCTGGTTTCACTGAGAAGGATTCCCCAAGTACTGGTAATCATCTCATGTTATAAAGAAGAGATCTAAGTTGTGGATGTTCTTCTACAGCTCTATCATTCCAATTCCAGTAAATTCCATCATTTCTCAGATATATTTTATTCTTCAATTCATAAATATATAAGTTTTTAGAATGGGACAGAACCCTGGAAATAATTCTTTTTTTTTTTTTTTTTTTTTTTTTGAGACGGAGTCTTACTGTCACCCAGGCTGGAGTGCAGTGGCGCCATCTTGGCTCACTGCCAGCTCCGCCTCCCAGGTTCACACCATTCTCCTGCCTCAGCCTACTGAGTAGCTGGGACTACAGGTGCCCGCCACCGCGCCTGGCTAATTTTTTGAATTTTTAGTAGAGATGGGGTTTCACCATGTTAGCCAGGATGGTCTCGATCTCCTGACCTCGTGATCCGCCCGCCTTGGCCTCCCAAAGTGCTGGGATTACAGGCGTGAGCCACCATGCCCAGCGAACCCTGGAAATAATTATTTCCAGTTCTTTCATTTTGCAGATAACTCCACAGAGATTAAACACCTTTTCTAATTCAATGCTGTTTGTCATTAGTTTAAGAAAAAAGAAAGAAAGAAATGAAATACATAAAGGTACATTGTCCTTATTATCACAAATTTATAATTTACATGAGGATAAGAATAGTTAGTTATAGGCTGGGCACAGTGGCTCACGCCTATAATCCCAGCACTTTGTGAGGCCGAGACGGGTGGATCACCTAAGGTCATGAATTTGAGACCAACCTGGCCAACGTGGTGAAACCCCATCTCTACTAAGAATACAAAAATTAGCAGGGCGTGGTGGTGGATGCCTGTAATCCCAGCTGCTCAGGAGGCTGAGGCAGGAGAATCGCTTGAACCCAGGAGGTGGAGGTTGTAGTGAGCCAAGATCATGCCCCTGAACTCCAGCGTGAGTGAGAGCACGAGACTGTGTCTCAAAAAAAAAAAAAGTAGTTATAATACAAGGCGTAATTTGATACATTGATACATTTTTAGAGAGTACCTAGGGTTGATAACAAACTGATATGATTAGGCCAGGCAACCTCCTCCATGTACTCCTAGGTCACATTCTCAATGAGGCCTTCCCCAATCAAGCTATTTAAAAATGCATACCTTCCCTCCTCCTGTGCAGCCCATCCTTGTTTATTTTCTCCCCACCACTTATCGATATCTAATATATTATTTATTTTACATATCTGTTTTGTTTATTGCCTGTTTCCCCTACTAGAAAATAAATCTCTTGAGTTTATGAAGACGGGTTTTTCTTTTGTTCACTGCTACATATTAAGCACAACGACAATGCTTGGCTGCAGAACAGGCAACACGTAACTGCTGGATAAATGAAGGAACACTAGCGACTTGTCTGTCTAATCTCTGCTTAACTTCAGGTCTTATATTTTCAAGTGGTTTGTTAGACAATTCACTCAAGAACTGCTTGAACACCAACCATGTACAAGGCACTCTCCTAGGTTACCTGGGGCTAATACTATCCCTCCCTCTCCCCTAGAGTAGACATTGTATGCATTTATATTCCTATAGCATGTACTCTACCATCAATTACCATGTATCATTGGTTTTGTGCATACACTAGGTTGTAAGCTTCATAAAACTGAAAATTATCTTGTTCATCATTGTATTCTTAGAGACTAATACAATGCAAAGTACATAATATGCTTTTAACATATATGTATTTATTTAAAAATTTACATACAGTAAAATTCACTCTTTTTCTTAATTTTATGATTTTGGCCAAATGAATAGAGTTGTGTATCCAACACAACAACCAGTTCCATCCATACAGGGGAACATAAAGAAGAATCACAGCAAATTTACTGTTAAGCCATAAGACAACAGACAAATGCCTCCAAAGTACTCAGGAGAAAAAACCCAAAGAACCAAAACAGTCAACCAAGGATTCTATACCCAGAATGATATCTTTCAAAACCAAAAATGAAATAAAGACTTTTAAGACCAAAATCATAGAAAAAGCTAAAAATTCCATTAAAAGCAGAATATTAGGCCAGGCACAGTGGCTCACATCTGTAATCCCAGCACTTTGGGAGGCCAAGGCAGGATGACTGCTTGAGCCCAGGAGTGTGAGACCAGCCTGGGTCACATAGTGAGACCCCCATTTCTAAAAAAAATTTTTTTTCTAATTGAAAAAAAAAAAAAGCAGGCCTTCACTACAAGAAACAACAGGATTGGCTGAGTACAGTGGCTCATGCCTATAATCCCAGCACTTTGGGATGCCAAAGTGGATGGATCGCCTGAACCCAGGAGTTCAAGACCAGCCTGGGCAACATGGCAAAAACCCATCTCTACCAAAAATACAAAAAATTAGCTGGGCATGGTGGTGCATGCCTGTGGTTCCAGCTATTCAGGAGGCTGAGGTGGGAGGACCACTTGAGCCTGAGAGGTGGAGGTTGCAGTGAGCCGGGTTTGCACCACTGCACTCCAGCCTGGGCAACAGAGTGACACCTCATCTCAAAAAAAAAAAACCAAAAAAAAAAAAAAAACCCAATAGGATTGAGCAAATGAATAACTTTGTTGATATTTCTAGGAGCCAAGTTTCTCAATATGGAAGAAAGGACATAGAAATGTGAAATGATAGTATGTATATAGACACATAAACACATACATACTATAAACTGGGGATAAGCTAGAGTAGAACTGGAGGCCTTGGTGTACACTCATAATTTTGTAAATATTTATAGTCATGTGTAGCTTAACAACAGGGATACATTCTGATAAATGCATTGTCAGATGATTTATTCACTATAGGAACATCATACAGTGTACTTAAACCTAAATGGTACAGCCTACTGCAAACCGAGGCTATATGGTATGGCCTATTGCTCCTAGGCTATAAACTTATACAGCATTACTATACTAAATACTGTAGGCAATTGTAAAACAATGTTAAGTATTTGTGCATTTAACATATCTAAACATAGGAAAGGTACAGTAAAATACAGTAATGTAATCATGAGACTACCTTTGTATATGCAGTCTGTCACTGATCAAAAAGTAGTTATGCGGCACATGACTATTTGTGCACATGAATATTATATGAATCATGATTTCTTACATACAGGTTTGTGTGTGTGTGTGTGTATATATGTATAAATACATATTTCCTAGTACTGTTTGTTGAAAGAACCAAGAAGCAAAGACACTCCAATAGCAATGAACAGACCTAGTGTCAGATCTCAGTCTCTAATGCCATTTCCCACAAAAAGAAACTCTGGTTCCTCAGATAAATTGCTGAATCTACACCTAGGGCAGGACAGGTATATTGTGAGTCTGGAAAATCTTTTAATGACAGAATATGAGGAAGTGCTCTAAAATATAATAAGGAATTAACACATGGATTCAGGAGCCGGCTTAAAGAGATTCCCTCTGATCAAATCCGGGACACTTTGAGCACCAAAATAAGATTAAGAAATTATAAATCGTTGGAAAAAAAAGAAATGAATGAATCCATACATATTATAAATATGGACACATATACATACATAGAGAATGGTGATCTATTTCTTAAGCATAATGCCAAATGCCTACTGAGAAATGTGGAGGAAGTGCTAGAGTTGAAAAATCATCATTTTGCAAACATCATAGTAGAGAGTAGATAAGGTAGGAATAATCATAGATGCTAAATTGAGGAAGAAATATTAATAAAGAGTAGTAATTGTGTGGTCATCAAGTGTGTCCCCACAGATTGCATATTGGAGCCAAAGGAGAAAAAATTAGTTATCATATAGTGGAGAAATACAACAGTTTCACTGAGTGAAAAACTTAGTATCACCTATGAGGGACAGCTATGCTGAGAAGGACAAAATATCATCTATGCGGAATTTGCCTAAGAAGGCATAGCATCAACTGATCACAACAGATGATCAAAGACAAAATAAGAAACATTCTATTGGGGAAAAAAAGTAGAAAGAAAAAGAAACAAACAAACAAAAAAGTGGAAAGAACTTTTTTTTTAGAGACAAATCTTGCCCTGTGGCCCAGGCTGGAATGCAGTAGCTTGATCATAGCTCACTGCAGTCTCAAATGATACTCTTGCCTCAGCCCCTCAGGTAGCTAGAACTATAGGCATGCACCACTATGCCAGGCTAATTTTTTTTTTTTTTTTAACTTTTTGAAGAGATAGAGCCTTGCTCTGTTGCTCCGGATGGTTGCAGGAAGAGCTTTTTAAAAAGATGACAAAGTGAAACATGGCAAAGAAAGGCTAGGGAATAACTCCAGATTAAAGGAAACTAAAGAGACATGACAACTAAATGCAATACTTGAATTTATTTTATCTTATCTTATCTTATTTTATTTTATGATGGAGTCTTGCTCTGTCACCCAGGCTGGAGTGCAGTGGCACAATGTCAGCTCACTGCAACCTCCACTCCCCAGGTTCAAGGAGAAAGAAAATGCAAGGTAAGATATTATGAGATCAACTAAGAAAACTGGCATATGGAAAGCATATTAGATAAAAGTATCATATCAATGTCAATTTATGAAGTTGATCACTGCACTGTAATTATATAAGGGAATATCTCTAAACTTAAAACTGCACATTTGAGCCGGGTGCAGTGGCTCATGCTTGTAATCCCAGCACTTTGGGAGACCAAGGTGGGCGGATCACTTGAGGTCAGGAGTTCGAGACCAGCCTGGCCAGCATGGTGAAACCCCATCTCTACTAAAAATACAAAAAAATTAGCTGTGCGTGGTGGTGCATGCCTGCAATCCTAGCTACTCAGGAGGCTGAGGCAGGAGAATCACTTGAACCTGGGGAGCGGAGGTTGCAGTGAGCCAAGATTGTGCCACTGCACTCCAGCCTGGGTGACAGAGCAAGACTCCATCTCAAAATAAAATAAAATAAAATAAAATAAAATAAAATAAAATAAAATAAAATAAAATAAAATAAAATAAGGCCAGGTACGGTGGCTCATGCCTGTAATCCCAACACTTTGGGAGGCCGAGGTGCATGGATCACTTGAGGTCAGGGGTTCGAGACCAGCCTGGCCAATACGGCGAAACCCCGTCTCTGCTAACAATACAAAAATTAGCCAGATGTGGTGGCATGTGCCTGTAGTCCCAGCTACTAGGGAGGCTGAGGCTGGAGAATCACTTGAGCCTGGGAGGCAGAGGTTGCAGTGAGCCAAGATCTTGCCACTGCACTCCAGCCTGGGCAACAGAGTGTGACTCCATCTCAATAAATAAATAAATAAAGGAAGAAAGAAAGAAAGAAAGAAAGTAAAATAATAAAAATACACACTTAAGTATTTATGGGAAATGAGCCATGATACATGCAACATGTCCTAAAAAGGCTCCATATCAAGAACAGCAGCAGAAACATTAAAAATCTAGATAAATATGGCCGGGGGCGGGGGCTCACGCCTGTAATCCCAGCACTTTGGGAGGCCAAGGCGGGCAGATCACGAGGTCAGGAGATCGAGACTATCCTGGCTAACACAGTGAAACCCTGTCTCTACTAAAAAATACAAAAATAATTAGCCGGGTGTGGTGGTGGGTGCCTGTAGTCCCAGCTACTCGTGAGGCTGAGGCAGAAGAATGGTGTGAACCCAGGAGGCAGAGCTTGCAGTGAGCTGAGATTACGCCATTGCACTCCAGCCTGGGCGACAGCAAGACTCCATCTCAAAAAATAATAATAATAAATAAATAAAAATAAAATAAAAAATAAAAATCTGGAGAAATATGACAAACTATTAGCCTTTTCTTAAGTTATTTAAAGTATGTATGACAGTTGAAGTAAAACATTATAATGTTATCTAATGGAGTTTTATTATTATCATTATTATATTTTGAGACAGGGTCTCAGTCTCCCAGGCTAAAGTGCAATAGCATAGTCACGGTTCACTGCACTGTCGAACTCCTGGGCTCAAGTAATTCTCCTACCTCAGCCTACCAAGTAGCTGGGACTACGAGTGCACCCCACTACAATAAGCTAATTTTGTTGTTGTTTTTGTAGAGATAGGGTCTTCCTTTGTTGCTCAGACTGGACTAATGGAGTTTTTCAGCACATACATGTGAATATAATTCACATGAAAACTACCACATGAAGCAGGGAGGGGAAGTGATCCATGTGGTTATAGGACCACAAGACTATAACCGCAGTGGTAAAGTATCAAATCTAAACAGACTGTTAAAAGTTAGGTTACGTATGTTATAATCCCCACAGCAGCCAATAAAAAATAATACAAATATAGCCAAAACGTGAATGAAATAAATTAAAAGAGAATATTAAAATATATTTAAAGAGAGGGTTTTGAGAAGATGACAGAATAGGAAGTACCAGAATTCCATCTCTCCACTTATATAACAATTTCACTGGCAGAATCTGTTTGATATAACCATTTGGAAACTCTGAGTCTAATGAAGGCTGGCAACATCCAGGCAAAGGCTTGGAGAAGGGCTTGGATGGTAAATTGTGATTAATTTTAGCAAATTTCAGCTCTTAGTATAGCAGCAGCTACCCATTTCTTCACCCCCACCCCCCTGGCAGGCAGTCATGTGAGTATAACCAGAGCAGCTTACACACAGCTTATAGAAGCCAGAGCAAGCAAAAAAAAAAAAAGGACCCTGTTCTCCAGCCATAAAGGATCTGTGTTTTGTTCACTGCAGCTTCTTATCACAGAAGTGTAGACAAAGAGTCAGGCAGCCATTGTAGTTACACATCCCCACACTTTTGAAAACCCTGCTTCCTCCAGTTGAAGTGATTTCCAGGGGACTTAAAAGGCCAGAGCTCCTTTTTTCCCACCTTCATTTTCTTCATTTCCCCTTTCTAAGAGCCAAACAATCAAGACTAGGACATTGACAAATAACTGCATATAAGGGGAGATTCTGTAAGAGATTGCACATACCCATGGAAAGCTTCAGGCCCAGAAACAAACTGAGAAGACCTTAAGTTTATACCTCAGGTTAATCCCTGGCACAGAGATGGCCTACAAAAATATGAATAAATAAATAAATAAAATAAATAATAACAATAACAAGCCTGTAAACCCTGGGGAAGAGGGAGAATCTGACTTTGGGGGTTACCACATTATTAGGTTCAAATGAGCCCTTTTCAACAACAATAACAACAAAACACAAGGGATACAAAGAAATATAAAAGAAGGCTGGGCACGGTGGCTCATGCCTGTAATCCCAACACTTTGAAAGGCCAAGGCAGGTGGATCACCTGAGGCCAGGAGTTCAAGACCAGCCTGACCAACATGGCGAAACCCCCTCTCTACTAAAAATACAAAATTAGCTGGGTGTGGTGGCGCATGCCTTTAATCCTAGCTACTTGGGAGGCTGAGGCAGGAGAATCGCTTGAACCTGGGAGGCAGAGGTTGCAGTGCACCCAGATCATGCCATTACACTCCAGCCTGGGCAACAAGAGCGAAACTCCATCTCAAAAAAAAAAAAAAGAAAGAAAGAAAAAAAAAGAGATACAAAAGAATGGCCTCATGAAATGAAAAAAAATAAATGAATAGACAGCATCCCTGAAAAAAAATCTGATGGTAGATCTACCATACAGACTTTACAACCACCATCTTAAAAATGCTAAAGAAAGATCTGGAGAAAGTTAAGAAAATGATACAGGAACACAATAGAAATATCAATACAAAGAAATAAACCTAAAAGAAAACCAAAAGAAATTCTGGAAGTGAAAAGTACAATAATTAAAATGAAAAATTCACTACAGGAATTCAAAAGCAGATTTGAGTAGGCAGAAAGAAAAATCACCAAACTTGGAGATAGGACAATAGAAATTGTCAAGTCTGAGAAATAAAAAGAAAAAAGAATGAGGAAAAGTGAACAGAATGTAAGGAAACTAGCTGAGCGTGGTGGCTCATGCCTGTAATCCTAGCACTTTGGGAGGCCAAGGTGGGTGGATCACTTGAGGTCAGGAGCTCAAGACCAGCCACACCAACATGGTGAAACCCCATCTCTACTAAAAATACAAAAAATTAGCTGAATGTGGTGGCAGGCACCTGTAATCCCAGCTACTCGGGAGGATGAGGCAGGAGAATTGCTTGAACCTATGAGGTGGAGGTTGCAGTGAGCTGAGATTGCGCCACTGTACTCTAGCCTGGGTGACAGAGGGAAACTCCATTAAAAAAAAAAAAAAGAATGTAAGGAAACTGTGGGACATGGGGACATGTCAAGAGAACAAACTACCAACTTCTGCACTGTAGGAGTCTCAGAAAAAAAAAAAGAGAGGAAGAAGCAGACAGAATAAAGTGTTAAAACATCCCAAATTTGATGAAAGATATGAATATAAAACATCCAAGAGACTCAAAGAACTCCAAGATGAACTAAGAGATCCACATAGAGAAACATTATAATCAAGCTGTCAAAAGACAAAGACAAAGAGAGAATATCTTGAAAGCAGCAAGAGAAAAGAGACTGGTCACATACAAAGGATGTTCAATAAAATGATCAGCAGATTTTTCGTCAGAAAGTATGGAGGCCAGAAGTCAGTGAGGTCATATATTCAAAGTGCTAAAAGAAAAAAAAAACCTGTCAACCAAGAATTTTCTATTCTGCAAAACTGTCCTTAAAAAGTGAGGGAGATACTGGCTGGGTGCGGTGGCTCACACCTGTAATCCCACTACTTTCAGAGGCCAAGGCAGGATCACCTGAGGTCGGGAATTGGAGATAAGCCTAACCAACATGGAGAAACACCATCTCTAATAAAAATACCAAAAAAATGAGCCAGGAGTGGTGGCGCATGCCTGTAATCCCAGCTACTTGGGAGGCTGAGGCAGGAGAATCACCTGAACCCGGGAGGCAGAGGTTGCGGTGAGCCGAGATCACGCCATTGAACTCCAGCCTGGGCAACAAGAGTGAAATTCCATCTCAAAATAATAATAATAATGATAATAATAATAATAATGAGGGAGATGATCAAAGGGATGTGGCTGGAGAAAAGAAAAATAAAACAAAAAATAAAAAAAGTGCAGGAGAAATTAAGACATTCTCAGGTAAACAATAGTTGAGGGAGTTGGTTATCATTAAACTTTCTCTGTAAGAAATGGTCAAGAGAATTCTGTAGAGTGAAAGAAAGGACACTAGACAGTAACCTGAAGACATATTAAGAAATAGACTCTTAGAACATGTGGAAAAAGGCAAAAGAAGTAAAAAGTTTTAAAAAAGAACAAAAAAAAAGACTCAATAAAGGTAAATACATGTGAAATTATAAAAGCTAGTATTTTTGCAACAATAGTTTGTTACTCTTTGTTTCCTACATGATTTTACAGACTAATACATTTTTTAAAAATTAGACTAAAAGCTAGTATTAATGTAATTTTCATTTGTGACTCCACATTATTTTCTATGTAATTTAAAAAACTAATGCATTTTAAAGAATTATTAGTTTACATTTTGGGGTGCACAACATATAAATATACAAGTTCGTAACATCAATAATTCAAAAGGCTGGGGACTGTTGTGGGAAGTCAGGGACCCCGAACGGAGGGACCAGCTGGAGCCACGGCAGAGGAACATAAATTGTGAAGATTTCATTTTAAAATGGACATTTATCAGTTCCCAAATAATACTTTTATAATTTCTTACACCGGTCTTTAATCTCTGAACATAAATTGTGA
This sequence comes from Pan paniscus, assembly GCF_029289425.2. Lineage (NCBI taxonomy): Eukaryota > Metazoa > Chordata > Mammalia > Primates > Hominidae > Pan > Pan paniscus. The sequence continues at coordinate 47,072,955 of NC_073260.2, forward strand.
AGATTTCATTTTAATATGGACATTTATCAGTTCCCAAATAATACTTTTATAATTTCTTACACCTGTCTTTAATCTCTGAACATAAATTGTGAAGATTTCATTTTAATATGGACATTTATCAGTTCCCAAATAATACTTTTATAATTTCTTATGCCTGTCTTTACTTCAATCTCTTAATCCTGTTATCTTCATAAGCTGAGGATGTACGACACCTCAGGACCACTGTGACAACTGTGTTAACTGTACAAATTGATTGTAAAACATGTGTGTTTGAACAATATGAAATCAGTGCACCTTGAAAAAGAACAGAATAACAGCGATTTTCAGGGAACAGGGGAAGACAACCATAAGGTCTGACTGCCTGCAGGGTCAGGCAAAAAGAGCCATATTTTTCTTCTTGTAGAGAGCCTATAAACAGATGTGCAAGTTGTTGCTACATTAATAAATCTTTTTCTCACCCTTTCCAGAAGGAAACAGAAGTAAAATTGAATAGTGGCTGCCTTTGGAGAAAGAGATGGGGTTAGTTGAGTGAGAGAGAATTCTACTCTTCATTTTGCTCCTTTCTGTAGTGTTCCAATTATCTAATCCTTCCACATATCAGCTGAGGTTTTCTAAGCAGTAGTTATTTTTAGTTTACTTCCATATATTTTTAAATACCAAACTAATCAATACTGACAGACAATATCAATCAGTTAGTAAAATAATTGACTAACCCCTGTGTTTATATATTCTGATATGAGATGAAAATTTAGAAACTCTATCAATTTTAATATTTCTGTAGAGTTTTTGCATATGCATATTCACTATTAATACACAGAAGACTCCTAAGTTCAGGCTGATTCCTTTAAAGTGTCTATTCTACCCTTACAAGAATTGAAATAGTTTCAGTATATTTTGTTTTATAAATATTTAACTTATGTTTGCTCAGGTTGAGAAATGCAATGTTCCACAAGGGTCCATTTGCTAAATCTAAGGCATGAATGATTTTTTGGTAGTTACAGTATTTATGAAATATTGAGAATTTATGCATATGAAATGTCTCATAATGGACTATTTTAGACTTAAGCTATTCTTTTTTTAGGTCTCCAGTGTAAAATTCGAAGAGTAGAAGCTATAGCAAATGAATATGCTGCATTTCTTGTGCTACAGACTCCTTAATCTTTACAGAAGTCTTATTTGCTCAGCTAGATTGGTCTAAAAGAAATGGTTTAATTTTCTCTCAAATAATTCAACCTTCAAAAAGAAAACTTCCATGTCATTATTTTTGCAGCTGTAGTGCATACTGGGAGGCTCTGCCAGCTTGGCATTTAATGTGTTTGTTTTATGTAGAGTGTGGTATTAAAGTAGTGGCTGAATTACTTGAAAAAAAAAAAAAAACAGACATGCAAGTAGGAGAGATACCGCTAAATTCTTTTCCTAGCAAGGAATATTAATGTTAATACCCTGGGAAAGGAATGCATTCCTGGGGGGAGGTCTATAAACAGCCACTCTGGGAATGTCTGTCTTATGCAGTTGAGATAAGGACTGAGATACGCCCTGGTCTCCTGCAGTACCCTCACAGGCTTACTAGGGTGGGGAAAAACTCCGCCCTGGTAAATTTGTGGCCAGACCAGTTCTCTGCTCTCAAACCCTGTTTTCTGTTGTTTAAGATGTTTATCAAGACAATATGTGCACCGCTGAACATGGACCCTTATCAGTAGTTCTGCTTTTGCCCTTTGCCTTGTGATCTTTGTTGGACCCTTATTAGTAGTTCTGCTTTTTGCCCTTGGAAGCATGTGATCTTTGTACCTTCTCCCTGTTCTTATACCCCCTCCCCTTTTGAAACCCTTAATAAAAACTTGCTGGTCTGAGACTCAGGCAGGCATCACGGTCCTACTGATATGTGACGTCACCCCCAGCGGCCCAGCTGTAAAATTCCTCTCTTTTTACTCTTTCTCTTTATTTCTCAGGCAGCCGACACTTATGGAAAATAGAAAGAACCTATGCTGAAATATTGGGGGTGGGTTCCCCCAATAGGGGACAGAGCTCTAAAGAAACACAGGTCTTTTAAACTTTTTTTAAGTTAAAGTGGCACAAAATGAAATTGCAAGGACATGTGTGGTGGCTCATGCCTATAATCCCAGAACTTTGGGAGGACAAGGCAGGAGGATAGCAAGAGTCCAGGAGTTCAAGACCAGCCTGGGCAACACAGTGAGACCCCTTCCTTTAGCATTTTTAAGTGGATAGGATGGATAATCAAGTGGATAGGATAATCCATCACTCAGCCTCTTTCCCCAGCCACCCCTATCATTGCTCAATGGGCCCATGAACAAAGTAAAGTGGCCATGGTGGCAGGGATGGAGGTTACGCATGGCTCAGCAACAAGGACTTCCACTCACCACGTCTGACAAGGCCAATTTGCCAGCAGCAGAGATCAACACTGACCCCCGATATGGCACCATTTCTTGGGGTGATCAGCTAGCTACCTGGTGGCAGGTTGATTATATTGGGCCTATTCCATAATGGAAAGGGCAGAGGTTTGTCCTCACTGGAATAGACACTTACTCCGGATATGGGTTTGCCTATACTGCATGCAATGCTTCTGCCAAGACTACCATCGTGGACTCACAGAATGCCTTATCCACCGTCACAGTATGCCATACAGCATTGCCTCTGATGAAGGCACTCACTTTACGGCTAAAGAAGTGCAGCAGTGGGCTCATGCTCATGGAATTCACTGGTCTTACCATGTTCCCAATCATCCTGAAGCAGCTGGATTGACAGAACAGTAGAATGGCCTTTTGAAGTCACAATTACAATGCCAACTAGGTGACAATACTTTGCAAAGCTGGGGCAAAGCTCTCCAGAAGGCCATGTATGCTCTGAATCAGCATCCAATATATGGTACTGTTTCTTCCATAGCCAAGATTCATGGGTCCAGGAATCAAGGGGTGGAAGTTGAAGTGGCACCACTCACCAACACCCCTAGTGATCTACTGGCAAAATTTTTGCTTCCTGTTCCTGCGACATTACATTCTGCTGGCCTAGAGGTCTTAGTTCCAGAGGGAGGAACGCTGCCACCAGGAGACACAACAAAGATCTCATTAAACTGGAAGTTAAGATTGCCACCTGGACACTTTGGGCTCCTCCTACATTTAAGTCAACAGGCTAAGAAGGGAGTTACAGTGTTGGCTGGGGTGACTGACCCAGACTATCAAGATGAAATCATTCTACTACTTCACAACGGAGGTAAGGAAGAATATGCATGGAATAGCAGAGATTCATTACGGCTTCTCTTAGTATTACCAAGCCCTGTAAGTAAGGTTAATGGGAAACTTCGACAGCCCAATCCAAACAGGACTACAAATGGCCCAGATCCTTCAGGAATGAAGGTTTGGGTCACTCTATCAGGAAAAAAACATGACCCCCTGAGGTGCTTGCTGAACGCAAAGGGAATACATAATGGGTAGTAAAAGAAGGGAGTCATCAGTACCAGCTATGACCACATGACCAGCTGCAGAAACGGGGACTGTAATTGTCATGAGTACTTCCTTCTTCTTTCGTTAAAAATATGTTTGTGCATGTATACACTTGCACTAAGAAAGTACCTTCATTTTATTTCCTTTTTCCTTTATCATGTGACATATGATTTATTGACTTCATATCAGCATTTAAGTATTATCAACTTTATGTAATAGTATTTGGGTTGGGGATTGGTGAGTTTCTGGTTTTATGAAGGATAGTTGTATGTTAGGCATAATTATGACTATTATTGTCTTTATTTGAAGATTATGTATGATCTTAGGAGATGTGTATGGGTTCAAGTTGACAAGGGGTGGACTTGTCATGGTTAATACTAAGTGTCAACTAGATTGGATTGAAGGATACAAAGCATTAATCCTGGGTGCGTCTGTGAGGGTATTGCCAAAGGAGATTAACATTTGAGACAGTGGGCTGGAGAAGGCAGACTCACCCTTAATCTGGATGGGCACTATCTAATCAGCTGCCAGTGAATATAGAGCAGGCAGAAACACATGAAAAGGTTAGACTGGCCTAGCCTCCCAGCCTACATTTTTCTCCTGTGGTGGATGCTTCCTGTCCTTGAACATTGAACTCCAAGTTTTTCAGTTTTGGAACTCAGGCTGGCTCTCCTTGCTCCTCAGCCTGCAGACGGCCTATTACGGGACCTTGTGATCATGTGAGTTAATATTTAATAAACTCCCCGTTATATTATATATATATATAGTATACACACACACAGACAGACACACACACACACACACACACACACACACACACACACACACACACACACACACACACACACACAGGCTTTAAGTAACAGGCTTGAGAGAAAAGGCCCTGTCTTCTCTCAATGGGACAGATTCACAGAACTATCTTAGTTTTTTTTGGTTTTGGTTTTGTTTTTTCAGATGGTGTCTTGCTCTGTCACCCAGAGGAGTGCAGTGGCACAATCTTGGTTCACTGCAACCTCCGCCTCCCCGGTTCAAGCGATTTTCGTGCCTCAGCCTCCCGAGTGGCTGGGGATACAGGCGCCCACCACCACACTCAGCTAATTTTTGTATTTTTAGTATAGACAGGGTTTCTCCATGTTTGCCAGGCTTGTCTCCAACTCCTGACCTCAGGTGATGTGCCCACCTTGGCCTCCCAACATGCTGGGATTGCAGGTATGAGCCACTGTGCATGGCCAGGACTATCTTATATAGATGGTGCAAATAAAGCTTGTGTGGTGCTTAAAAAAAAAAAAAAAAAGGAAAAGAAAAAGAAATTCTGACTTATGCCACATGGATGAACCTTGACAACATTACACTCAGCAAAATAAACCAGTCAAAAAAGGCAAATACTGGCCAGGCACAGTGGCTCACGCCTGTAATCCCAGCACTTTGGGAAGCCGAGATGGCTAGATCACCTGAGGTCAGGAATTCAAGACCAGCCTGGCCAACATGGCAAAACCCCTTCTCTACTAAAAATATAAAAATTAGCTGGGCATGGTAGCGGGTGCCTGTAATCCCAGCTACTTGGGAGGCTGAGGCAGGAGAATCCCTGGTGAGGTAGAGGTTACAGTGAGCCGAGATCACACCACTGCACGCCTGCCTGGGCGACAGAGCGAGACTCCATCTAAAGAAAAAAGGCAAATACTGTATGATTCTACTTATATGAGGTACTTAGATTAATACTTAGATAGTATTAATCAAAATCACACAGACAAAAAGTAGAATGGTGGATGAGGAGAGGGAGGAAGTGGGAGTTATTGTTTATGGGTACAAAGTTTCTGGTTTTTTTTTTTTTGAGATAGTCTCACTCTGTCACCCAGGCTGGAGTGTAGTGGTGCTTTCGGCTCACCACAACCTCCGCCTCCCAGGTTCAAGCGATTCTCCTGCCTCAGCCTCCCAAGTAGCTGGGACTACAGTCACGTGCCACCATGCCCAGCTAGTTTTTGTATTTTTAGTAGAGACAGGGTTTCACCATGCTGGATTTGAACTCCTGACCTCATGATCCACCCACCTCAGCCTCCCAAAGTGCTGGGATTATAGGCGTGAGCCACCGCACCTGGCCAAAGTTTCTGTTTTAAAAGAGGAAAGAGTTATGTTGACGGATAGTGGTGATGGTTGTACAACATAATGAATGTATTTACTATTATTGAAGTATACTTTTTAACATGGTTGAGTTGGTAGATTTTGTAAGTATTTTGCCACAATAAAAAAATAGGAAAACAAGTTAAATAATCTAAAAGAAGGCAAGAAAGGGTGTTAGTAGGTGTTAGTTCACACCTACTCATTTTTCAGATGTCAGCTCAAGCTTCAGGAAATGATTTCATGTTCTCTGTGCTAGTCTAATTCCTGATAAACACTTTGGGAGGCTAAGGCAAGAGGACTGCTTGAGCCTAGGAGTTTGAGACCAGCCTGGGCAATAGTGAACAAAAAAACCAAGTAGATTCACTGAAAACAAAGAACATAAAATAATAGCTGAATTAACACAAAGCTGCATAAGCATGTAGTTTATAGGGAACACTGGAGATTATGTGTTAAAAGTCAGTCTAATAACTATTTTAAAAATTATTTAAACATCTGAAAAAAATTGTTTTCCAAAGAGTATGGGCCTACAAAGAGGAGAAATTAGTTCATTCACGCTTAAAGGCCACAGTGACACGATATTTCGTTCTCCATCAAACAAGTGAGCAAAAAAATAAACTCTTAATCATGTGATGAGGGAGTAAGCCATGAAAATAATCTTAAAAGCTGTGATGACTCAAGTTTAAACACATACACACAGAAGAAAAGACTGTTCTTTTACAATGAACTTTAAAAAATTCACAATTCCTTCATTCTTCCATTTGCATCTTCATAAAGGATACTGTACTACAGCACATAAGAGTTTTCCATATAGAAAGAAATTTTGTGTGTGGGTGTGGGTGTTGGCTCTCACAGCTGTAAGAATGACTGTAATTTATCTATTTTTCCTAAGCAAAGTCCAAACTTCACTAAATGTAAAACAGATGTCATGGATTTCTTTCATAAAATGTTGGCAGTAACCCATTTCAATTTCAGCTAAAGTAGTCAGGAAACAAAAATAACTCCAAATGTCTCCTTCTCAAGTATAAAGCGAACACAAAGAGAAATTTAGGATAAAAATTCCAAAATTTTATTCTAACAATAAATTCCTGGGACTATTACATCTAAAATTAGGTGACCATCAGAAATTAATTCACAAAAATATTAACAGACATTCTCACACATTACTGGTGGGAATACAAAACAGTATGGTCATTCTGGAAAACGGTTTGGCAGTTTATTATAAATTTAAACATACTCTTATATGACTCAGCAATTCCACTTCTGGTTATGTACCCTAGAGAAAAGAAAACTTACATTCACACAAAAACCTCTAGTGAATGTTCACAGCAGCATATACATGTACGTTTGTGTGTGTAATATACATATTTATAGCATATGAATGTTTGTAGCAGCATGAATGCATGTGTATGCGTGTGTATACATACACACATATATAAAGATAATATGCTATATTATACACTATAATATGCTACGTAAATGTATACATAGGCCAGGCGTGGTGGCTCACGCCTGTAATCCCATCACTTTGGGAGGCTGAGGTGGGCGGATCACTAGGTCAGGAGATGGAGACCATCCTGGCCAACATGGTGAAACCACGTCTCTCCTAAAAATACAAAAACTAGCTGGGTGTGGTGGTGCGTGCCTATAATCCCAGCTACTCAGGAGGCTGAGGCAGGAGAATCACTTGAACCAGGGAGTCAGAGGTTGCAGTGAGCTGATATCATACTACAGCACTCCAGCCTGGTGACAGGGCGAGACTCCGTCTCAAAAAAAAAAATATATATATATAACTATAATATGCTATATTCACCAAAAACTGAAAATAACCCAGATATCCTTCAATGGGTAAATGAATAAACAAACTCTGGTACATTCATACAAGGGAATATGAAAACACAAGAAATAAAAAGCATTACAAGCGAGATAAAGAACTCCTTAAATGGGCCCAATGGCAGACAGTACTGCAACAGAGGAAAGACTGCGAAGTTGCAGATAGGTTAATAGAAATCATCCAAACTGAAACACAAAGGAAAAAAGACATGAAAGAAATAGAACAGAGCATCCAAATGCTGGGACAATATGTCAAATAGTCTAACATATGTGTCATTAGAGTGACACAGGGCAAAATAAATACTTTAAAAGACATGGTTGATAATTTTCACACAAATATACCCTAAACATAGCACAAACTACAGAAACACAAAATTAAGAGAAAGACTTAAGGCTGCCCCAAGCACACACATGACACACTAATACAGAAAAATAAAGATAACAATCACCGCAGACTTTTTGTCACAACCTATGCAATCCAGATTATGAAAGAGTATGTTTAAAGATATATGTTTTTTATCTTTAAACCTGTCTACTCAGAATTCTATGGCCAGCAAAAATATCTTTCAAAAAATGAAGGCAAAATTAAGACCTTTCCAGAGAAACAAAAGCTGATAGATATTATGGCCAACAGACAAGCACAGTAAGAAATGTTAAAGGGTCAGGTGCGGTGGCTCACGCCTGTATTCCCAGCACTTTGGGAGGCCAAAGCGGGTGGATCACCTGAGATCAGGAGTTTGAGACCAGCCTGACCAACACGGTGAAACCCCGCCTCTACTAAAAATACAAAATTAGCCGGGTGTGGTGGTACACACCTGTTGTCCCAGCTACTTGGGAGGCTGAGGCAGGAAATTCACTTGAACCCGGGAGGCAGAGGTTGCAGTGAGCTGAGATCATGCCATCGCACTCCAGCCTGGGCAAAAAGAGCGAAATTCCATCTCAAAAAAAAAAAAAAAGTTATAGGAAGTTCTTAAGGAAGAAGGAGCATAGCAGTTAGAAATCTGAATCAAATGAAATGAAGAATGAAATAAAGAAATGAAGAATGTTGGAAATGAAAAAATGAAGATAAATATACAAAAACATGTTTTGTCAGCCAGGCACGGTGGCTCACGCCTGTAATCCTGGCACTTTGGGAGGCTGTGGTGGGTGGATCATTTGAGGTCGGGAGTTCAAGACCAGCCTGGCCAATGTGGTAAAACCCTGTCTCTACCAAAAATGCACAAAAAAAAAAAAAAAGAAAGAAAGAAAGAAAGAAAATTAGCTGGGCATGGTGGCTGGATTCCTGCAATCCCAGCTACTCAGGAGGCTGAGGCAGGAGAATTGCTTGAACTTGGGAGGCAGAGGTTGCAGTGAGCCAAGATCATGCCATTCCACTCTAGCCTGGGTGACCGAGTAAGACTCCGTCTCAAAAAAAACAAAACAAAACAAGCTTTGTCTTATTTTTAATTGCTTTAAAAAATAATTGACAGTCTAAGGCAAACATAGTAACAATGCCCTGAGACATTTGGAACATGTAAAAGTATATGACAATTGTATGAAAATAATAATACAATGGTTGAGGGAAAATAAATGGAAAGTATACTGTTGTTCTTATAGTACATGTGAAATGCTTACTATTTAAAGTGAAGGTAGACTGTGATACGGGAAGATCAAGGTAGAAGCAAGAGTCAATAAAATAATGACTAAAAATTTTTCAAAACCTAAAGATACCAATCCTGTCTGAAAAACTACAGATCTATAATGAAAAACTAAAAATAAATTCATAATTAGGCATATAACATTTAAATTGCATAACAGCAGAGATAAAGAAGAAAGAAACTCCAAAAAGAGAGGTAACTTACACGTAGTCGAATCTGGAATAAAATCCAGGTCTTCTGACCTATGTTCAGCACCCTTTCTAAAATACCAGTCACTCTCCACAAAATGGGAACCCAGTCTAAAAAATTGCCCAAAAAGCTGGGATTAAATATTTATTAAGTAACTATAATATGCTCATTATTACAGGAAGAGAGATATCTCACTACTCTTCCTTTTGTAATTTCCAAATAGCAGATGCTACTTCCAAACTATGGTCTGAACAAAAGGAAATATGTGATCTCTGCCATGACACAACACATTCTTGGTATTCTCCCTACCTCTCAAACAGTTCCTTTTCTAATTCCTTTGCAGGATCCTTCCCTTCTATTCAGCCAGTATATTTTAGAATTCCTCAAGGCTCAGTTCTAGGGCCTTTTCTAGTTCTACTCTATATTCCTTCATAGGCAATCTCATTCCTGCTCAAGGCTTTAATTCCTACCCAATAGAAGATAATTCCAGTGTTCTATATCTCCCACCCCCACCTCTACTGTGCTGCCTCTTTCTCATTTTTATTTCAGTGTTTTCAAAGGCACTCAAGTCCCATATGTCCAAAATAAAGTCATAATCTCACCTGACAATGGTCCTCTTCCAACCTTCCCTTAACAGCAGACGGCACCACCATAATCAAAGAGTTATCCCCTGTGAATGACCTCTAATCCCTTTTACTCAAGCAATCCCATGCCCACTCATTTTTGCTTCCTAATTATCCCCCAAATCCATCTAGCTAAGTATCATCATTTCAGTCCAAACTACAAACTTCTCTTGCCTGAACTGTTTTAAAAGACTAGTCATTGACTCACTTGTATCAATGATTGCACCCCTTCGTTCCATTTCCCCATAGTATCCAGAATAATTCTTTCTAGGATGCCACACTTTTGCTTTCCTCAGGCCCTGCTCAAAACTTTTCAATAGTTTCACTTGGTCCTGGGACTGTGATAACACTCTTTATACCAAATTCCCAGTAGTATGGACCTTACCTAATTTCCTAACCTCATCTTACACCATTCTCCTAGGCTCTTGCCTCCACCTGTCACTGTGGCCCTGTGTCAATTACTCACAGACACCATGCTCCCTGCTGGCACAGTGCTCAGCAAAGTTATTCCCTCTTTGTTAGTTCACACCTACTCATTTTTCAGATGTCAGTTCAAGCTTCAGGAAATGATTTCATGTTCTCTCTGCTAGTCAAATTCCTGATAAACACTTTGGGAGGCTAAGGCAGGAGGACTGCTTGAGCCTAGGAGTTTGAGAACAGCCTGGGCAATATAGTGAGACCCCATCTCTAATTTAAAAAAAAAATACAAAAATAATAAAAAACAAAAATTCCTGATATATACTTCAACAGCATTATGTAACTCTCTTTTGTAGCATTTAACATAGCCATAATTTTATATTTACTTCTGCCATTATTTGATTAATATCTAACTTCTCCACTAGACTGTCAATTCCATGAGGACTGAGGATTGTGTCTTTTTTTGCTCACATTTTAATACCCAGCACATAGTGAATGTGCAATAAATATAAACTAAATGAAAGAATGATAGATATAGAGAATATGGGCTTAAATATAAGCACAACAGTGGTGTTATACTTTCAGAGAAGACCTATTTACTAACAAGAGGAAAAGGTAAACTTAAAACTGTAAAGTGTAAATTTACTTTTTTTCTCTACAAAAGTAAGTTTGTAAAATAGCTTACCTAGACACAAATTCACTTAATTCTGAGCATTCTGTGGGCTCCATTATTATGTTGAGGTCAGTAACAGCAGAAGATAATCTCTCCTTATTCTAAAATAAAGATAAAAATTTCTGTATCAAAGCACAGTAAACTTCAAAAAGACAAAAATACTTTTGAAATATGCAAAATGAAATGCCACCAAATAAAAGGAAAGAGTAATCATGACAGAAACAAAACAAAAACAAAAAAAGAAGTTCAATCTCACTAATAATAATTGTAAATTAAAACAATAAGGTAAGACGCCTTTTTTTTTTTTTTTTGGAGACGGAGTCTTGCTCTGTCACCAGGCTGGAGTGCAGTGGCGCGATCTCGGCTCACCGCAACCTCCGCCTCCTGGATTCAAGCGATTCTTCTGCCTCATTCTCCCCAAAGCTGCGGAGCTGGGACGACAGGCGCCCGCCACCACGCCCGGCTAATTTTTGTATTTTTAGTAGAGATGGGTTTCACCATGTCGGCCAGGATGGTCTCAATCTCGTTTGTTTTGTTTTTGTTTTTGTTTTGAGACAGAGTCTCGCTCTGTCGCCCAGGCTGGAGTGCGGTGGCGCGATCTCGGCTCACTGCAAACTCCGCCTCCCGGGTTCACGCCATTCTCCCGCCTCAGTCTCCCGAGTAGCTGGGACTACAGGTGCCTGCCACCATGCCCGGCTAATTTTTTTGTATTTTTTAGTAGAGAAGGGGTTTCACCGTGTTAGCCAGAATGGTCTCGATCTCCTGACCTCGTGATCCACCCGCCTCAGCCTCCTAAAGTGCTGGGATTACAGGCGTGAGCCACCGTGCCAGGCGGTCTCAATCTCTTGACCTCCTGATCCCCCCGTCTCTGCCTCCTGAAGTGCTGGGATTACAGGCGGGAGCCACCGCGCCTGGCCGATAAGATGCCATTTTTACCTATAAGATGAGCAAAGACTGGCCGGGCGCGGTGGCTCACGCCTGTAATCCAGCACTTTGGGAGGCAGAGGCGGGTGAATCACCTGAGGTTAGGAGTTGGAGACCATCCTGACCAACATGGTGAAACCCCGTCTCTACCAAAAATACAAAAAATTAGCTAGGCGTCGTGGCAGGCGCCTGTAATTCCAGCTACTCGGGAGGCTGAGGCAGGAGAATCGCTTGAGCACAGGAGGCAGAGGTTGCAGCGAGCCAAGATCGTGCCACTGCACTCCAGCCTGCGCAACAGAGCAAGACTCAGTCTCAAAAAGAATAACAATAATAATAATAAAAATAAATAATAAACTTGTGAAACAAAGCTTGGATTCCAAATAAATTACATCTTTAAAAAAAGTATTGAACTGTACACTTTAAACTGGTAAGTTATATGGTATGTGAATTATATCTCAATAGAACTGTTACCAGAAAAAAAAGGAAAGAAAGGAAAAGGAAAGCAAAAATCTCAGGAGCACATCTGGTCTCTTGGTCAAGTATGTGTAGATACATGTTAGATTTCAGCTTTTCACCCATTAGGATAGGCAAAAACAAATTTTTTGTTGGGTTATAGAATCCTGTTTAACAACTCAAAAGCTGACTTCAAAATATTGTTTTTCCATCTCTCCCCTGTTTGTGGTACTGCTAACTAGGTCAATTCTCCCCAGTTGGTAAATAAGGGAAGAGACCTTATAAACAATCTGACCTCAAAGCCCCTACATGTGTCTCAGCACCACATTCCTTTCTACTATGGTCCACTTAAGCCCACAGTTCTCATTCTCCTCTACAACTGAAGGATTATGGGTAGAGATCTTTAGGAAAAGGCTGCCATTAAGTTGGTCCTTTTTTTTTTTTTTTTTTTTTGAGACAGGGTTTTGCTCTATTGCCCAGGCTGGAATGCAGTCGTTCAATCACAGTTCTTTGTGACCTTGAATTTGTGGGCTCAAGCAATCCTCCTGTCTCAGCCTCCCAAGTGGCTAGGACTATATATGTAAGTAACCAAGCCTGGCTAATTTCTTTTTTATTTAAAAATATATATATTTTTTAGAGACAGGGTCTCGCTATGTTGCCCAGCCTGGCCTTTAATTCCTGGGCTCAAGCTATCCTCCTGCCTTGGCTTCCCTCAGTGCTGAGATTATAGGCGTGAGCCAATGTGGCCAGCTTAACTTTGTGAAACTTACAAATCTCTCATGAAGCACCCTGTATTGGATTTCAGTGTTTAGACTCAAATGTCATTAATATCAAACAGATTTTCTTTGGCGCCTGTGATAATGGAATTGTATTCTCTTCCATTTAAAAAAATTGCTTATTTTTTGAATAATTTTGTTCATTTCATTGGGACAGAAGTTATGGAAACATACTTAACCTGCCACTTTCCCCACAAACTCCTACCAATCTAATTGACTATATTGCTTGGATTATGGAAAGCTGATAAATGTTAATTCTGATGGCCTTACAACTCTTCACAAATGTAGTACTAAGAACACCAGAAAGTAAATCTGGCCAACAGAGCTCTATGTCCCAACCACCTTGGACAACAATAGCTGCACCAACATGAGTAATCATTCAAACTCTCTGGATCCATTTACTTATAAAATAATAGGGTTGACCTAGACAAACTATAAGTCATCACTTTGTTCTAACATTCTATTAACATGATTTGAGGTCATGTTTAGTTCAAATATTATATTAATATAACTTTATTACAACAATATTCTGTAAATTGAGGGTTTTACTATTTAGATTACTTTTTAATTTTTGGATAGCTAAACCTCTCCCTCTAGTGGAAATTTTATTTTTAAAAAATGTTTTAGAACACACAAGGTTGCTGTGTCATTTCTTTTTCTATCAGTCTTCACAGTAAAAATGTAAAAATGTGCTCAGTATGTAAGATGGTAAAACTATTTTAGAAGGCAATTTGCCACTATCAATCAGAATTTGTAAGTTTCCTTTGACCCAGCAATTCTACTAGATATGTTTCTAAAGGCATACATACACAAGTTGGTATAGAATATGCTAGAATTTACCATTAAATAATAAACATTTCAAAAACTTTTCATCAAGTTATTATATCAGAATTGTAAGCAATAAAGAGAAACGAGATAGTCCTTTGTTTTTCCCTCCCCAAGTAAGAACTCTTGGTGCCTCTCACACAACTGATTCCAAAAACCCTGTTGATTCCACAGCTGTCTGTAATTTCTTCCAACACCTTGTTTACCAGTCCTGGTCTTCAAGAAGAATCATAAAATCTAAAAGGCTCAGAGAGAAAGTGAGAGTTCTTAACACAGCCAGGGAGAACACACTCTTTCTGTAGCACTTTGTTAGTAAAACCAATCAGTCCCAAAACACATACATACTTTAAAACTTAAACAATGACAACTCACGTGTCTTTAGATACTCAGCAATTACTAGGTTCTATGTCCTTCAAAGAAGATATCTACAGTTCCTCTCCTTAGACTTTTTTCCCCCTGCATCCGCTAAAGCATATAGGACAGAAACTGCTAGTAGTCCCCTCTATTTATACTTTTTTCTTGCCCCAGTTTTTCACTGGCCATATGGCCAAGCATAACAAAGACTAAATTCCCAGCATCCTTTGCATGAACTTGTTGGCCAATAGAATATAAGTGAAAATGATGAATGTACAACTTCCAGAAAGTGTCCTTTAAAAGAATAGGCGAGGCTTTCTTTGCCCAACTTCTTCCTGATACCTGAAATGCTAATGTGATCATTGTGCCATGACTTGAAGCCATGTATGGCTGATGGTAGAACCTGATTATCATAAAACCACCATATTAGCCCTTGAAAACTTACAAGTTTACTTAAGTAATAGAGAAATACACTTCTAGTACCTTTATTTTTAAGTTTTCTGTCAGGCACAGCTCAACTGATTCTAATTCATTCAGCATGTGAGCTAACAGTATAATCTCAGGCCATTATCAAATGGTCACAAAATTTTCAATCATGCTTTCATGACATGAGGATGAGAATATTGGCTTAAAATACTGTTGAGGTCTGGGTCAGTGCCAACACTGTCTGTTAGGAGGCAGAGTGTGGCCACAGCAGCAGGGGTTGCAGGACCTAAGTGGCAGGACATCCACTGTCTGGCTTCTGTTCTGTCTGTGCTGCCCTGGGGTGGCTGCCCAGGCCCAGCAGGCCAAACCATGTGGTAGTTCATGCTAGGAATGACTCTGGTCAGGCAGCTGTCATTCTTTAGGAGCATATCACATTATCAGAAATGTCTTCTACTATCGGGGGACCTACCCCAATAATCACATAGGTTCATTTCTATTTTTCCTAAGCGTCGGCCGGCTTGAGAAATAAAGGGACAGAGTACAAAAGAGAGAAATTTTAAAGCTGGGCGTCCAGGGGAGACATCACACGTTGGTAGGATCCGTGATTCCCCACGAGCCACAAAAACCAGCAAGTTTTTATTAGGGAGTTTCAAAAGGGGAGGGAGTGTGCGAATATGTGTGGGTGACAGACATCAAGTACTTAACAGGGTAATAGAATATCACAAGGCAAGTGGAGGCAGGGCAAGATCACAGGACCACAGGACCGAGGCGAAATTAAAATTGCTAATGAAGTTTCAGGTACCATTGTCATTGATAACATCTTTTCAGGAGACAGGGTTTTGAGATCAACTGGTCTGACCAAAATTTATTAGGCGGGAATTTCCTCTTCCTAATAAGCCTGGGAGCGCTATGGGAGACTGGAGTATATTTCATCTCTGCAGTCTCAACCATAAGAGACAGGCGCCCCGGGGGGGCTGTTTATAAGCCCATACCTCCAGGCACATATTCTCTTTCTCAGGATGTCCCATGCTGAGAAAAAGAATTCAGCCATATTTCTCCCATTTGCTTTTGAAAGAAGAGAAATATGGCTCTGTTCTGCCCGGCTCACCGGCAGTCAGAGTTTAAGGTTATCTCTCTTATTCCCTGAACAATTGCTGTTATCCTGTTCTTTTTCCAAGATTCCCATATTTCATACTGCTCAAACACACATGCTGTACAATTTGTGCAGTTAATGCAATTATTACAGGGTCCTGAGGTGATATACATCCCCTCAGCTGACAGGATTAAGAGATTAAAGTAAAGACAGGCATAGGAAATCACAAGGGTATTGATTGGGGAAGTGATAAGGGTCCATGAAATCTTCACAATTTATGTTTAGAGATTGCAGTAAAGAAAGGCATAAGAAATTATAAAAGTATTAATTTGGGGAACTAATAAATGTCCATGAAATCTTCACAATCCATGTTCTTCTGCCATGGCTTCAGCCAGTCCCTCCATTTGGGGTCCCTGACTTCCCGCAACATTTTACATGGTGACCTCATCCTTATCTGACTCAGGAAGGCATCAAATTACTATTTGATACTTTCCATCAGAGGTTTAAGGTGACTGAAGTATGCAACTTAAATAAAGTGAAGATATTGTAGTCTATGTTGGATATTATAGCCTATGTTATGTCTCAGGCCATAGCCCCACTAAGGAGCATACCAATCAATCTTAGGGTACAACCCATCCTGGAAGGTATAACTCCACTAAGAAGCTCATTCACCTCAATGTCAGAGGATAATCTTTCCCTTTTCACTTGGATTTGTGGACAAGCCTCTCAAGGACAAGACTAATTCTGCCCACAATGGAGCTTCTCTCCGCATAACCTATGAGGCAACTGTGAAAGAAATGAACTCTTACAGTAGAAAAAGCCTGCAAGACCGCAAGGCTGCTAGGATTCCCCTGAGCAGTTTCCTGGACATATATACTAGAGTGCAGATGTTTTCGAAGACGGAAGTGGACCATAGGATTATGATTCCACCAACCTGCCATGGGTTGCAGGCCTGGCCCATTAATGGATGCCAGCATACAGAAGAGCATTCAGTAGATTACCACTCTCAGGTCAAGTTCACATCAGCCACAAAGAAAGAAAATATAGTCGGTTAGACTATGAAACCTTTTACAAAGGGACAACATCCAGGAGTCCCTGAGCCACCTAAAGGAAAAGCCTGGGGTGGTGGCACAGGTTGTCCAGCCTAAATGATACCAATCCATTTGGGTCCATTCTCTGCTTGAGTCTTCAGCAAATGATCTTTGTGGTCATGTGATATCTCCTTGGTGACCTTGTACATCCCCAAGGCCTGGTGCCCATATGGGAACAATGTCAGTCCCCTAGAGCCACTTACCACCCATGCCCCTGACACATTGAACATGCTGAAATGTGTTTTGTATCCTGCTCAAATGGCCTAGGCAATGCTACACTACACCTTTTCTTGGTCACTTTGGCAGTGTGAGAGTGATACTCTAAGACGAGTACAGGCTGGGAGCTTTGCCATCAAATGAGGGGGTCTAGACAACCCCTAGCCCATCCTCAGCCTGCCAGAGCCAGTAATAGCAAATGGAGACTTGGATTGCAAAGAGAAGCAAAACTTCCAAACCCAGGTAACTGTACCAAATCCTTGGGACTAGTTAGGGAGTGGCTATCTGACAAAGAATAAGGAAAAGTCCTGACTCCATAACCAAGTCCTGTCTCATACAAAATGGGAAACTTGGGACTGTTTTTGTGGCTAAGGACACTGATGAAAAGGATAAGGAATCCTGGCACATGACCCTGAATATAAGCAGGCAGCTTGTCCATAGGACTCAGTTACAACAACTACTCTACACCACTTTAGATATCTGATGAGCTGAGGCCAATGCAGCCTGACAGCCCTTCCCTGTTCTGTTCCTCCTCTTTGCACACATTCCCTGTTGGCCCAACTGGCAAAACCAACTGGTTGAAACTGCTTTCTCCTCTTTCAACTGCTTTGTCTGGCTTTCAACTTTTCTTGGAGTCAGCCTTTGAAGGTGGCTGAGCCCTGTTCTGCTGCACCCTGGCCAGTGGGGTTACTTATTATCATTCTGTCTGCTTTCGCTTTCCTGCTTCCTGATATTATGTGAAGGTCTTAGCCAAAGGGGTCTTCCTCCCTCTGTTGTGTCTCAGCAGTTCAATACGAGGTACAAGATCATCCAGCCCCAAGGAGCATTCAAATGGCTGTGGTCCCAGATGACCACAACCTCATGAGAGGCCCTGAGCAAGGACACCCAACTGAGTGGCTCCAAAATTCCTGACCCACACAAAATAGGTGAGATAATTAATAAATATAGTCAGCCCTCCCTATCTGTGGTTCCACATCCATAGATTGACCAACTGCAGACCAAAAATATTTGAAAAAAAAAATCTACAGATGCAGATGGTTGGATCTGTACTGAACACGTACAAGTTGTTTTTCTCATAATGATTCCCTAAACAATATACTATAGTAACTATTTCATAGCGTTTACATTGTATTGGGTATTGGAAGTAATCTAGAAATGATTTAAAGTACAAAGGAGGATGTGTGTACATTATAGGTAAATACTACACGATTTTATAGAAGGGACTTGAGCATCCGTGGATTTTGGTACTACAGGGAGTCCTGGAACCAATCCCTCACAGATACTGAGGGATAATTGTATTTTTGGTGGTTTTTTTGTGTGTGTGACAGAGTCTCACTCTGCTACCCAGGCTCGAGTACAGTGGCACAATCACAGCTCACGGTAGCCTTGACCTCCTAGGCTCAAGCAATCCTTCTACCTCAGCCTCCGGAGTAGCTGGGAGCACAGGTGCGCACCACCATGCCTGGCTAATTTTTTATTTTTTTGTAGAGACAGGGTCTCACTACATTGCCCAGGCTGGTCTCAAACTCCTGGGCTCAAGCAATCCTCCTGCCTTGGCCCCGCAAAATGCTGAGACTACAGGTGTGAGCCACCATGTTTGGCCTATTTTGGGTTGTTTTAAGATGCTAAATATTATGGAGACTAGTTAAGCAGCAATAGATAACTAATAGATATTAGATGGCTGGCATATCACCTAACTACTGATGACACCCAGGACTATTCCCACAACCTCATGGAATTGCACTAGAAGCCCAGGAGCATCTTGCTACCTGTCCTTCAATAAAGCACCTTTGGCTTTCACAACAACCCTACCATATGCAGTTGCTGGGCTATTAATACCTGAAATTTTGAAAATGTACCACTTTGCACAAATGTGCTATGAATGGGGGGGCCCTGGCTCATGAACTCCTCTTCAGCTCCACCACTGTTGAAGGCTGGGGTGTGGGAATTGTTTATCTCATAGCAGAAGTATCTCTGTTATCACAACATGCTTCTTAATTTACCTGAATTTCCAGAATCTGAAATTCAAGTTGAAATGTAACCATGTGGCAATTTCCTGATAATCTGTGTCTCTGTAGAACTTTTCTAATACCTGTAAAGCAGAAAAACAAATATTTTGTTTGCAAATAGCCATTTTCTTCAAATGCGTATTATTTAATTTTGTGTGAATATCTACAATACATGTGGGTATATGTGTGAAAGTGTGCATTAGCAATTACATTGAAAAACTCTGGAAGAACGTACACCAAATTGATTATCTTTGCAAAATAAAATTAATGATAACTTGTGTTTCTAGTTTTCTTTTTTTTTTTTTCCAGAAGGAGTTTTGCTCTTGTTGCCCAAGCTGGAGTGCAATGGTGCGATCTCGACTCGCTGCAACCTCTACCTCCTGGGTTCAAGCAATTCTCCTGCCTCAGCCTCCCGAGTAGCTGGGATTACAGGTGTGCACCACCATGCCTGGCTAATTTTTGTATTTTTAGTAGAGACAGGGTTTCACCGTACTGGTCAGGCTGGTCTCAAACTCCTGACCTCAGGTGATCCACCCACCTTGGCCTCCCAAAGTGCCGAGATTACTGGCATGAGCCACTGCGCCCGGCCAAGTTTTCAACTATACCAAAAGTTATGGTAAGTAGTAGAAATGTACTAGTATAACCCTAGACAAATTTGAGTCATGTTAACTGTTCAATGGTTTTTATTTTTTCAACACTATCTAGTTCTTAAAGGCAGTAAATTGAATCCATGCATTCACCTCTGCCATCTCTCAAAACTTCACTAAAATGTCAGTGATATTTTTGAGATATAACATGCATACATTTGAATGCATAAAATGCCCTATTCTTAAGTATACAGCTCAATATTTCTTTTATACATGTGGTTGTTCAGGTAACTACCACTGAGATCATACTACAGGAATTTTACAGAACCTATAAGGTTCCCTCATATCCTTTCCCAGGCTATTCCCTACCCCCAAGAGGTAAGTAAGCACTATCCTGACTTTACGTAGTCATCTAGTTTTGCTAATGACGTTACTTTTAGAAGGGCAAGATTCTACAAGGATAAAGGGAACAGGGAAGATAAGAGCAATCAGATTTGGGAAGCTGGAAATCAGATGGATGCATTAGATAGCACATGGACAAATGAAAGTGACCTGGTAGAGCCAGGAAAACTGAAACCTAAGCCAGCAAATGAGGAAAACCCAGAAGCAAGTTCAGTTACATAGCAGAATACGAGACGGGTATTATGAGTCAGCAGCACCAAGTACGTTTACGGGAGGTGAACCTGGGGCTCAAAATAGGAAGACTGGTTAAAGATTTGTTCAATAAGTAGTTAGGAAAAAAAGACAGAATGGTACAAATTGACATAATTTGCCTCCTAATTAGATGTACTGGTAAGAACAAAACATCACTTTCATAGTTTTCCTGCCAAAATTGCACAGGAATGTCATCAAGAGGAAACTATCAGAAAAAAAAGAGATTGAAGAACAATCTATAATACAAGTGGTCTTCAAATATGTCTATGTCGTAAGAGACAGAGAAGAATGACCAGATTAAGGAGACTAAAGAGACATAACAGATAGATGCAATGCTTAATCGTGGATTAGATGTGGAATTGTTTAAACAAATAGCTATGGAAGACTCACTATGGTTAAGATGTCAGTTCTTCCCAACTTTAATCAGTACATTCAATGCAATCCAATCAAAATTCCAGCAAGTTACTTTCTGGATATCAACAAAATGATTATCAAGTTTATATGCAAAGGCAAAAACTCAGAAGAGCCAGAATAAACCTCAAGAAAAATAAAGTTTAAGAACTTAAACGACCTGATTTAGAGACTTACTATAAAGCTACAGTAATCAAGACAGTATGGTATTAGTGAAAGAGTATACAAATAGGTCAATAGAACAGAAGAGAAAGTCTACAAATAGACTCACGCAGATACAGTCAACTGATCTTTGACAAAGGAGCAAAGGCAGTTCAATGGAGAAAGAATAGTCTTTTTAACAAAAGGTGCTGGATCAACTGAACATCCATATGCAAAACAAAAAAAAAGAATCTAGACACTGACTATACCTTTCACAAAAATTAACTGAAAATTTATCACAGATCTAAATATAAAATACAAAACTATAAAACTCCTAGAATATAGGAGAAAATCTAGATGACCTTGGGCTTTGTCCATAAAAATAAATGTGCCAAAAATGCGGTAAAGAAAAAATGCAGATGGAATCCTGGAAATAATCTACAGCAACCACTTTATTTTGCATATAAGAAATCAGACAGAGAGAGACTTACTAATCTGTCCAATCTCTAGGCTTTATTTTTTCTTTATGTCCAGGCTTTATTTTTTCTTTATAGATGAATACTATGCATACATAAATTGCATATAAATATATAGCATGATAAATTTTCAGTTCAGTACTTTTTAACTTGAACACACTGATTTTTATTTTGTTTTATTTTATTTTATGTTATTTTTGAGATGGAGTCTCGTTCTGTTGCCCAGGCTGGAGTGTGGTGGCACCATCTCCACTCACTGCAACCTCTGCCTCCCGAGCAGCTGGTACTACAGGCATGCCCCACCACGCCCTGCTAATTTTTGTGTTTTTGGTAGAGACAGGCTTCACCATGTTGGCCAGGCTGGTCTCGAACTCCTGACCTCAAGTGATTCACCCGCCTCGGCTTCCCAAAGTGCTGGGACTACAGGTGTGAGCCACCACAACCGGCCTTTTTTTTTGTTTTTTTGGTTTTTTTTGAGACAGGGTCTCACTGTCACCAAGGCTGAAGCGCAGTGGTGCAATCTCAGCTCACTGCAACCTCCGCCTCCCAGCTTCAAGCCATTCTCCTGCCTCAGCCTCCCGAGCAGCTGGGACTACAGGAACACTCCACCACGCCTAGCTAATTTTTGTATTTTTAGTAGAGATGGGGTTTTACCATGTTAGCCAGGCTGGTCTTAAACTCCTGACCTCAAGTGACCTGCCCACATAGGCCTCCCAAAGTGCTAGCATTACAGGTGTGAGCCACTGCACCTGGCCTGATTTTTATTTTTAAATAATGAGTAAGGGTGCATTTTTAACAAAGTTCACAGACAGCAGAAGAGGATTAGTCCTTCAAAACAATCCATCCATACATCAAGCCCATCTACATATTTTTAACAACATACATTTAAAGCTAATCAAAAGACAAGAATAAAAATTATAAATTAAAATACTACTCTCGGCCAGGCGCAGGGGCTCACACCTGTAATCCCAGCACTTTGGGAGACCGACGCAGGCATATCACGAGGTCAGGAGATCAAGATCATCCTAGCCAATGTAGGGAAACCCCGTCGCTACTAAAAATACAAAAATTAGCCGGGCATGGCACTGCGTGCCTGTAGTCCCAGCTACGCGGGAGGCTGAGGCAGGAGAATTGCTTGAACCCAGGAGGCGGAGGCTGCAGTAAGCTGAGATTGCACCACTGCACTCCAGCCTGGGCGACAGAGGAAGACTCTGTCTCAAAAAAAAAAAAAAAAAAACAACCCTACTCTCATTACTTTGCAGTAACACTTAATTTTCGACTCCAAATTCCATTACTTAGTTTGTAAACCGACTCTTACAGAATCAAAATGGAGAATTTAAAAGAATCATCATAGGCACTGAAGGAAATTCCAAAAGAAAGTTCTAAAAAATGTTCGGAGAAATAAAAGCATAGCTGCAATAAAGTCTACATTCTTCACATGATTATTTTGAAGGAAATCAAGATCATTTGATTACCTAGCTTCAGCTACATTCATTAACACACCACAGAAACTGTGTCTGCCCAACTAATAGCTATGGAAAACAATAATGACTTCAAAAAGCTCTTTGATTACGCCACTGCACTCCAGCCTGGGTGACAGTGCAAAACTCCATCTCAAAAAAATAAAACAAACAAAAAACAAAGGAAAAAGAACAAAAAAATAAAAAACAAGATATTTCTCTTCCAGTACCATTACTCTTGCTGAATTACTTGCAATTAATTTCAAGAAACTCCTATAACTACTTAGATTTCTGGCTTTAAAATGATATTTCTTCTTCATAATTTCTATATTTTTCCAAGTTTGCTAAAATGAGCACATATTACTCACAGGAAAAAAGCATTTCAACTCTTGTGATGTCCCTGTCTGAAATCTCCCATTCAAACCACATTAGCTTTGTCAAGACTCTAAGCCTAATCTTCATGCTGCGGCTTTTAAGCTAGTAAAAGTCTTATAACTGGCCTATCCTCATTCTCTATTCTCTCTGCATTCCATCTCTTCCTTTCAAGTAATTTAAGTCTCCAAATTCCATCACTCTGTTTCTACATGTAATTCAGTCTCCCTGCAGTGGCTGCCCAAGACCCTCTCCCCTGTCATGAGGGTAATTTTCAGTGGAAAAGTCAGAAAGCACACCAAAAATGATTTCTGCTTTTGGGAATGTTATTCTTGACCAACCAAAGTTCTTGACATCCAGTTGCACAGCTGCAGTAGCTTCCCTTTATCTCTTAGTGCATCACAGATCTTTGGCAATAAAATCTAGTCATTGGGACCAGAAACCTTCCTTCCAGCAAAAGGTCCAGCTGCTAAAACATTTATCTTGCCAGCTTTCATGTCAGTGCTGAACAACTCCTAAGATGTATAAATTAATGGTGCTGTTGTTCTTATAATCATTATTCGCTTATTACTATTTACTTGACTATTAAGGTACTTAATGATAAAAACTGTGTCTGTTCTTTTCCATCAGGAAGGAGAAGGTAAAAAAAAAAAAAAGAAAGAAAGAAAAGAAACTGTGTCTGTTCTTTAATATTTATCTCAGGCAGCCTTTTTTTTTTTTTTTTAAATGGAGTCTTGCTCTGTCCCCCAGGGTGGAGTGCAATGGCGCAATCTCAGCTCACTGCAACTTCCACCTCCCTGGTTCAAATGATTCTCCTGGCTCAGCTTCCCAAGTAGCTTAGATTACAGGTGCCCACCAACGCATCCGGCTAATTTTTGTATTTTCAGTAGAGACAGAGTTGCACCATGTTGGCCAGGCTTGTCTCAAACTCCTGACCTCAGGTGATCTGCATGCCTTGGCCTCCCAAAAGCTGGGATTATAGGCATGATCACGGGGCCTGGCCCAGGCAGCTTTTTGAACACCGTGATGTTCAAAAGATATGTGAGTAAACAAGTTTACCACAACCATACTTTCAAATACTTACCTTGTAGAATTTTAATTCAATATTATGACAACCAATTTCTTATGCATAATAAGGTAAGCTTCCATACTATGTCTAGATTAAAAAAAAATGCTTACTCTTTTCTGTCATCTCAGTGCTTGTTAGGTCTTCTGTCTGCCTGGAGTGATTTCTTATATTGATGCCAGTAAGCGTACTTAGAAATGAAAGTTCTGATTCTAAATGTCCAAGCTGATTTTTCAGATCTTTTGAAGACTTCCATCCTTCCAAATTGAATTGGTGTATGGCTTGAAAAGATTTTCTAAAAGGCAAATATCAAAAATAATCACTCCAATTACTAACACGTGTTTCATCTAATAACCCCATTTTCCTCAAAGCATTCCCATTTTGTCCCTCTTACTCTCTTCCAATTAAGTCACCTTCCCCCATTAAAATAAAAAAAAATTAAAAAATTAAAAAGAATTTTCTCAAAACCAGTGTGGTTACTAACACCACCACTTTTTTTTTTTTTCTTTCTTCCTTTTTAAGAGATGAGGGTCTCACGCTGTCACCCAGCCTGGAGTGCAGTGGTGTAATCATAGTGCACTGCAGCCTTGAACTCCCAGGCTCAAAGGATCCTCCTGAGTAGCTGGGACCACAGGTATGCCACTGTGCCTAGCTAATTTTTTTTTCCTTCTCATAGAGACAAGGTCTGGCTTTATTACCTAGGCTGGTCTTAAACTCCTGACTTCAAGCAATCCTCCCGCCTCAGTCTCCCAGCATGCTGGATTACAGGCGTGATCCACCATGCCCAGCCCACAATCTTTAATTTCAACAAAAAACATATGTAACCAAATTATACTTCCAAATTTCCACATATTAGAAACACCTTTCAAATAAATTATAACAGGAGTACTTTGCAAAATTACAATGTGAGTTCTGACCCATGAAATTCCAGCCTAAATGTCTGATATACCTCTCAAATTATTTAAAAAGATGTCTTGAAATTAAAAAATAGGCCAGGCGCGGTGGCTCACGCCTGTAATCCCAGCACTTTGGGAGGCCAAGGCGGGTGGATCACGCAGTCAGGAGATCAAGACCATCCTGGCTAACACAGTGAAACCCCATGTCTACTAAATATACAAAAAATTTGCCAGGCGTGGTGGCAGGCGCCTGTAGTCCCAGCCACTCAGGAGGCTGAGGCAGGAGAATGGTGTGAACCTGGGAGGCGGAGCTTGCAGTGAGCAGAGATTGCGCCACTGCACTCCAACCTGGGCGACAGAGCGAGACTCCCTCTCAAAAAAAATAAAAAAAGAAAGAAATTAAAAAATAAAATCAATTAGCTAACTTTAATTTCTAAAAGTAAACACCACAGAACGTTTTATAGTAAGAAAGAGATTTATTGGAAAAAGAAATAGCAAATCTCTTTAAACATCACTATGGCCAGACAGTCTTCATTGAGAACATATAAATATATTTTCCTTGAGAAAAAGAATGAAATTTTAGTTGGCCTGGCGCAGTGGCTCACGCCTGCAATCCCAGCACTTTGGGAGGCCAAGGCAGGTGGATCACTTGAGGTCAGGAGTTCGAGACCAGCCTGGCCAACATGGTGAAACCCCTTCTCTACTAAAAATACAAAAAAATTAGCCTCGAGTGGTGGCGGGTGCCTGTAATCCTGGCTGCCCAGGAGGCTGAGGCAGGAGAATTGCTTGAGTATGGGAGGCAGAGGTTGCAGTGAGCCAAGATCACGCCACTGTATTCCAGCCTGGGCAACAAAGTAAGACTCTGTCTCAACAAAAAAAAAAAAAAAAAGAAAAGAAAAAAGAAAAAACTTAAACTTTTTTAAAAAAAGAAATTTTAGCTAATAATTGTATTAGATGGTATTTTTTTTTTTGTCATCCATTATTTCCTTTAAACACTCTGCTACATTCTATACTGTTGACTTTTCCTGCCAGCTTAAAACATCTCTTCCTTGGATTCTTGGGCATAATTATCCCAATTCTCATTTGCTATCTAGGGTCAGCTTCTTGTCTCCAACATTAGAGGAAAACCCTAACACTCTTACTTCTGCTATCCTAAATATGTATTCTTTCATTCTGCAGGAACACTAAATGATTAGCCTTAGCTCCTCTATGCCAGTAACTCTTAAAATATACCTCTAACCATATATCTCTTCTTCCTGCAAGGTAGATCTAGCTTGATAGCTCACCAAATGGTTTCTCTTGGAATCTGCTTTTCCTCTAAATTACCCTACATTTGTTAATAATAAAATATTTCCCTTGGTATGTCAGGCTCTATACCTTGGAAGTTATCCTTGACTCCTTCACTTGCCTGACATCTGGACTTACTGCCATCCGTTCTGCTCCCTCACATAACTATTCTTCCTTTTGTATTTCTAATTCTACTACATTAACCAATGCTCTTATGACCTTATACCATCTCTACACAGAATAATCTAACTCTATATTCTTCACACTGAGAATCCAAGACTTAATAAAGTCTGTAAAATTTGTTTCAAATTTTGTTTTAATGCTAATTTAAAATGTTAATATAAGTATATTCTGTATCATGAAACTACCACAGCTTCTTTTGCATTTACCATCATAGACTGATGCCCCTACAAATTACATTATATATAGAAGTCAAGGAAAAAAGAACAGATTGGGCACAGCGACTCACTCCTGTAATCCCAGCACTTTGGGAGGCTGAGGCAGCCCAGGAGTTCAAGACCAGTCGGGCCAACATGGCAAAACCCCATGTCTACCAAAAAATACACACACACACACACACACAAAATTATCTGGGCATAGTGGCAGGTGCCATGCCTTCAGTCCCAACTACTTGGCTGGTGGAGGGTCGCTGAGGCAGGACGATTGCTTGAGCATGGGAGGTGGGTGAAGGTTGCAGTGAGTCATAATCATGCCACTGCACTTCAGCATGGGCAATAGAGTGAGACCCTCTCTCAAAAAACAAAACAAAAAAGAAAAAGAAAAAGAAAAAAGAACAGAGACAATCTTCATATATAAATGATGTGCGGCCAGGCATGGTGGCTCATATAATCCCAGAAGTTTGGGATGCCGAGGTGGGCAGATCACCTGAGGTCAAGAGTTCGAGACCAGACTGCCCAACATGGCGAAACCCCATCTCTAGTAAAAATACAAAAAATTAGCTGGGCATGGTGGCGGGTGCCTGTAATCCCAGTTACTCAGGAGGCTGAGGCAGGAGACTCCCTTGAACCCAGGGGGCGGAGGTTGCAGTGAGCTGAGGTTGTGTCACCACACTCCAGCCTGGGCGACAAGAACGAAACTCCGTCTCAAAAAAAAAAAAAAAAAAAAGCCATAAATATAAATGAGCTTCTGACAAGTGAACACCAAATGTCACAGCAAGCTATGAAGGAAAATTTCAAGGTATTTCCGATAGAGCAAAGTGGTAAGAGAACCAAGTCATCATTAAAGGCTGGATATGCAGAACTCAAAAAAGAACCTGCAGTTGTCAGAGTGGCTAGTAGGGAGTTTGTGTTTAATAGGTATGGTGTTTCAGTTTAGGGGTGATTAAAAAGTTCTGAAGATGGACAGTGGTGATGGCTGTACAACAATGTGCATGTGTTTAATGCCATTGAGCTGAACACTCAAAAATGGTTAAAATAGTAAATCTTATGTATATTTTGCCACAAAAAGAAAATCTGCATATTCTTATTCATAGCAGTTATTTAGTTTGAGCAAAATATTTGTGTATTTCAACTAATGATGTTAGTTTGAGCTATTTTGGATTTGTTTGAATTTTATTCACTTTGTGGTTTTATTATTTGTAAGTTTGTCTTCATAACATAAAAATTTTTTGTCAGAATTAGAAGCTTGCAAGAATTTTTTTTCCTTTAAAGTCAATCTGTACACGAGTTTAAAGGTCAATGGTCTACTAATGAGTGTTAGTTACTATTATGAGGCAAGTACTCTTCTAAATGAACTACATATATTAACTCAATTAGTCCTCACAGCAACCCAAAAACTTGGGTATAATTTTACCATGGAGGAAACTGAAGCACAGAAAGGGGGAGCTCACTTAACCAAGATCACTCAGCCAATAGCAGAGACAGGATTTGAAAGCAGGCAATTTGGCTCCACAGTGTGGACATATGGATATAGCTGAATAATTTAGCTCCAATTTTCCTACCTCCAATCCATCCAACCACTTATAATCACTTAAAAAAATAGCTTGGTACATAGGTTCCAATCCTCCTCCTCCACTATAGTGAAAAGAAACCTCATGGTTAAATCCAAACACCCTGGACTGACATTTAATGTCTCCCACAATCTGGACTCTTCTGACTTTCCAATTTAACCACTGAGAAGTCCCAGATTATATAAATAATCTACTAAGAACTAAAAATAAAATCCTACCCCACCCCCACAATCACCTGAACCGACTCCCTCTTGGTCAAAGGGACCCCAAAGAAACCTTAAAAACTCAGTTCTTAACCATGACAGGATGAGAGGTCAGACACACCTCATTATACCCCTTCCTATTTGGGATGTAGACACAACAACTGACCAGCATTAATGTTAAAATAGAGATCGTAAGAGTTGCAGAACGGACTCTGTGGCAATAAGATACCAAATTATAAACAAGACCTAAGGCCATGCCAGGCAAGGGTTAAGTCACATACCCCCTACTTTTAAAAGAATGAACTATGTTCTAACTGCCACAATATTTTTTTCACTAGCACTGGCCTCCAGATAAGCAATATTGAAATAATTGCAGTTCATCCACCACCAGATGCTAACTGATTCCCCTGTTCCACAGGCTTTGATAGGACAAGAGAATGATTTCAAAAATTTTCTTTTGATAAGATCACCAACCATGGACTTGTTCTAACAGGTTTACAAGGCCTGTGTACTTAAGTACCTTTGCTTCCCTCCTTCAACTTTTGACGTACGGGCCTAATTGTAATGCATTTAAATGTTAAGTCAGCTTCCCAAAATGAATATGGAATGCATGTAATATGCATTTTTATTCAGTACAGGTGAGCACATCTCCCTTCGTGAATATTCATAGCCCCTCCTATAACCTGTTGAATATGTATACCTAGCCCACTCATACAGCATAAATCCCTGCCCCAACCCCTCCTCCTCCAAAGTGTGGGCCTTTCTGCTTTGCCTGAGACTATGCTTCCTAGCCTGTCAGGATGGCCACTTTGCAGGCTGTAACCCTTTTTAAGAAATAGTCTCTCTAAATTTGCAGATCTCATGATTTTTCAGTTGACACTACTATGGGGACTAATGAAATCTTGTGGCCAGTAAAGAAACTATTTTTCCCTGGTTCTTAAACTTCCAAGTGTGCACACAAATCCTCTGTTAGGGCAGTGTATTTTTTTAAAATGCAGATTCTGATTCAGTAGGTCAGGATGTCGCTCTAACAAACCGCCAGGTAATGCTAAAGCGTCCCATCTGTGGAGCACACCTCAAATAGCAAGGGTCTTTAATACATTTACTCTCATTTGTGGAGGAGCACACCTTTTTCCTCTCCCTTTAACCAGTCACAGCTTCCTCTACTTTCATGACCGCACGCAGACATTTTCTGTAGATCTCCTCCTTCCCATTTTCTACCAATTCTTCTCCAGTTAGCTCAGGAAAAATCTCATTCTTTCTGCACCTATGTCAAATTACTCTTGACTCAAAAATTGAAGACAGTTTATGTTTTCGAGAGGCTTCTATGTTTGAGATGATGATACATAATTACGGTTGCAGAGCTTTTCTCTCCCTCTCCTTCAATAAACCAAAAGTGCCCAGACTTTGGAGTAAAATTTTTGGGTCCCAATCCATCTCTGAAAATTCCTTTCTCTGGAACCTTGAACAAGCTACCTAACTTCTCTGAGCCTCAGTTTCTTCAACTATAAAACAGGGCTAACAGTAGCACCTACCTCAGAGGAATGTCAAATTCTCCTGCAGTCTATATTAACTACTTTTCTTTTATCAACTTAGTTTTTTACCGGTTATTTTTCAAAGGAATTTTTATGTCATCGTAAACACAAAGTCATTATCAGTTGAGATGGTTAGCTGACCTACCAAAACAAATGCCATGAAACCAAACGGAGTTATTAAATCCCAACTAGAGATACTTCTGCATACTGGAGGCGGAATTATCTAGCTAGGGATATAGTCAAGACTTCCTCCTTGTCAGTCATCCACACAGACGACTGCGATTAAACGAGTTAATACCCTGCAATGCGTTTACAGCTGGGCGCCGTACGCGCTGCTCCCAACTCTAGGCCATCGTCATGACAGGATCAATGCCAGTTCATGCCCACTTTCTAGGGCTGGGAGTAGGAGACCGAGGATGTCTGTGGAGATTCACCCGCCTGGCCCGGGAACCCTGGCCAGCGGGCCCTGGGGGACTTCGGGGGTCACGTACTGGACTCGGGACTTCTCTTCCCAGGGCGCCGGTGGCTCCTCACACGCTCGCCGCAGGGCCGCGATCTCAGCTTGCAAGGCGCGCACCTCTGCCAGCTCTGCGTCCATGGCGCGTTGCTGACCGCAGCCGGGCCGGCAGCGCAGCTGTCACTCCGACCTGCGCGCTTCACCCGCGCTTCAAGCCTCGCGCGCGCTCCCGGCGCGGACCATCCCAGAGCTCACGCGGAGGGGAGGCGGGAGAGCCCCGCGTGACCCCAGCGGCCCTGCACGTCCAACTCCGCGCTCGCACGAAAGCCTGAGTCCTCCACGTCCCCGCACACGTTTCCCTGGCTGTCTAAGCAGTGGCTATACTTTCTCTGGAGAGCGCGTTCTTTGCTACTCCAAGCCCAAGCGCTCCGCTGCTCACCCTAGCCGGCAGCCTTGGAGCCGCCCGGCCGCGTGCCTCACTAAAGAGGCAGGGCTGGGATCACGTGGAGGGGAGCGCCTCTTTATTTTTTTCACCTACTTCCTCTCTTACGCCGACCTAGTCCAGGAATTGGTACACACAGCGATAGTGTTCAATAGAAACTAGGGGATTTTGGTT
This sequence comes from Pan paniscus, assembly GCF_029289425.2. Taxonomy (NCBI): domain Eukaryota; kingdom Metazoa; phylum Chordata; class Mammalia; order Primates; family Hominidae; genus Pan; species Pan paniscus. Next base: position 47,104,197 of record NC_073260.2, read on the forward strand.
TGGGCTCTTTTGCAGTCGTTGAGGGGGAGGTGACGGAGGCGTCAGGGAAGGTGGGAGGACGGAAAAGGAAATTAAAAGCTCTTGGGAACTGAATTGTGGTAACGGAACCTTAGGAGGCTGGGTTGGAAATCGAGTAGGAAGGAAGAGAGGATGCTCCGTTGGGACATGTGACCAGAAGTTAGGGGCTGCAGCGGCGCTGGCTTTAGGTGAACGACGTGGTGAGGAGTGGGTTTCGGGCATGAGAAGTCACAGGGCCGTTTCCTAGTCTCTCTCTTCACTTCTTTGGGTCTTCTCAGAGAAAGAAGGCTGCCGTGGGTAGGCTTGGGGCGGAGACTATCGCGAAGAGGTAGGCCGAAGTTCTGCCCAGAATACACGCCATGTGGTGGACGCTGGTTGGGAGTCTCTTCTGGAAAGAGTCTGTCAGCTCTTGGGGAAGGGAAGGGCGAGAGCTGAGCGCCTGCCGGGTGCTAAACGAAATGAGAGATACTATGATGGGCCCTAGTACCTCTGGAAAAGTTTTCCTGAGTCCCCTGTGATACAGCAACCTTCATAGTATAGTGTTAAGAATTCCAAGTTCTGAAGGTAGACCTGCATTATAATCCTGGATTCACTAATTTTCGGTATGGCATTGAGGAAGTGACTTAACCTCTTCTGCTCTCCTGAAAAATGGGAAACATGCAAACTACTTTGTACAATGCAGGCACATAGCAAAAACACAAGTCTGTATTCGCTATATCCCTTGATCTTTGTGTCTGAACCCCACTTTGCAGCACTTTTATTGTGACATAATATTGTGCCATTTGTTTTATTCTTTTGTGACTATAAGGAGCTCCAGGAGCTCCTAGCCTCTCTATTCACTTCTTTGGGTCTTATAGGAGGAAGAAGGCTGGGGTGGGTAGGTTGGGGGTGGAGACAATTAGGAAGAGGTAGGCTAGCTCTTTTTATCTTTTAGTGCGTTACATCCTGTTTCTGTCAGACTTTGTTAAAGACAGTAAATGAATGTATGAATGAGTCAAGGAAAAACATCTAAAAACATGAATACATAAAATTAAGAGGGATAGAGTGTAATATTATGGCCATTTGGAGGAAAAAAACTCTGTCTGTACCTGTGTCTATATGGGTATGGGGTTGCTGTTCCAAAGTGCATTCATGAAAGATGTGGATGTAGGGCTTGGGCAAAACCTCGAAGACTAAAATTTGGAAGTAATACAATAGGAAGTGAAATACAGATCCAGGAGACGGATTTGATACAGAAGGTTCAGAGGAAGTAGTTGTTTTGTTAGATTTTAGAAGAACTAAGGGAAAGAACTCTTCTCTGTATACAGAAAATTACTTTTCCCACTGAAACACACCCAAGTATATGCCCAGCCTTCATGAAAGTGAACAGAGAAACGAAGCGCCTTTATGTGGGTGGCCTTAGCCAGGACATTTCTGTGGCAGACCTACAAAATCAGTTCAGCAGATTTGGAGAAGTTTCGGATGTGGAGATCATCACACGGAAAGATGACCAAGGTAAATTTATGGTCCTTCACTGGGCAGTTATAGGCAGACATAACTCAGGTTAAGTGCTAGAAAATAAAACAACCCCAAGATAAATGTTAGCTCTGAACACCAAAAGTTTTAAGTGATGTTGTGGAGGTATAATGTGTGATGTGGAACTTGACCAGAATTTGTTTCTGAAATAAGAAAAAATTCCAAATTCTAAAACATCTGATTTCAGAAACATATTAACTTCCAGTTTTGAGGACTAGAATTTTCTAACATGGATTAAGTGTCCCGTTAAGTAGACTATCACTAGCATACAATCAAAATGTTTCCTTAACTGACTACTGGACGTTTTCTTCTTTTTTTTTTTTTGAATATTTTGATAATTATGCTTATTTTTATAGCCAATAAAAAAAAACAAGGTTTATCTTTGAAATAATAAGTTTTCAAGAGCTATTTTTTTTTTAATTTAGAAACAACCGTTTTTACATTGCTCTCTGGATAAGAATTTAAATAAATTGGGTTTTTTTGTTTGTTTTTTGTTTTTTTTTTTTAGGAAACCCACAGAAATTTTTTGCATATATCAACATCAGTGTAGCAGAAGCGGACCTGAAAAAATGTAAGATCATCATATATTTTCTATACTGTTTGCCAGTTTATATCACTCTGTAACTTGGAATAACTGGTTCTAAATCTAAACCTCCACAGCCATTTTTTACGTTATCCAGAGGGACAGCAGTGATGAAGAGAATTCCAGTATCGTATAACTCAGCAGGTTTAGGTCCATTCCATTTGGCATCAGCAGACATGGTAGCACTTTACTGGTGGGTTTACTTAAAACTGCTATTCTCAAATATTTTGGACAAGGGACCAAACTTTCATAGAAACTGCCTGTTACATATATCCCACTGAATATCATGCCACATTCCCCCTCAGTCTGATCATTTCTTTGACAGCTAATCCTTGTCACTAAACACTTTTGAGGGGGCTTTAAAATACACCCTTGTAAGACCATATCCTTGAAATTGTGAAATCTCTTGTTGATAAGTTTAGTAAAGTCAAGGGCAAACAGTGGCCTTCAATGAAGAACGGGAGATAATCCATACTGCCGCTGACACAGTAACATATTCTAGTTATTTGGAGGCCAAAAAGTGAAAAAAGACACAGAAGATAAGTAAAGGGAACACGCTAATAGAGGAAGAGGGCAATCAGTCTTTTGTAATTTCATTTGCAAAAAGATTGCTTTATTCTATTTTACATTGAGGAATATATGTGACAAATGTGAAGTTGTGGTTAAGAATACATCAACTAGGCTTTGTGACCTGTGGCAAGTTACTTAAACTTCTCAGCCCAAGTTTGCTTATGTGATGAATGACAAAAGATAGTGCTTGCCTCATAATATTTCTGTGAGAATTAAATTAAATGATACATTTGCAATACTTTGAGAGGCTAAGGCAGGTGGATCACTTGAAGTCAGGAGTTTGAGACCAGCCTGGCCAACATGGTGAAACCCCATCTTTACTAAAAATACCAAAATTAGCTGGGTGTGGTGGCAGGCACCTGTAATCCCAGCTACTTGGGAGGCTGAGACAGGACAATCACCAGGGAGGCAGAGGTTGCAGTGAGCCAAGATAGTGCCACTGCACTCCAGCCTGGGCGACAGAAGGACACTCTGTCTCAAAAAGAAAAGATAAATTTGTACTTAGTACAGTATCTACCACCTACAAAATTCTGTTAATGGTATTATTAAGGAAGCTGACGGCAGATGCTCAGAGAAATCAATTACTACGGCATAGTAATTCAAACAGTTCAGTCACTCATAGTTAATTCATCTGCAAGTTCTACAGTGATAATTAATATGAGGTGATAAATAAAATTAAGGTGCTGTAGGATTCCAGAGTGTCCTCTGATTCACCTGAAAAGATGATTGTTTTATAGTTACAGGAAATATATGTTTTATAGTTACAGGAAATAACAATAAAATATACATTAAATATCAGTTATTCAGAGGTTCCTGACATTTGTTTACAAACAAATTGCAAATAAATTTTGCTTTACTTTTTACACATTTTGCCTCATTCCAATCTAGTAACACTGTGAGATAGGGAGTGTAAAGACTCTTTTGGTAAGTTGTCAAGATGAAACAAGAGCCTAGGCTCCCTCTCTCCAGGTCTCATTTCTTTTCTTCCACTTCCCCTGGATCTCTTTGTGATAAACAAGCCTGCTTTTCTTGATACTAAATAATTAGAAAAAGCACAAGCTGAAATATATTTTTGCATTGCCATGTACTTGTAATAATTCTTTACTTTATAGGTATGTCTGTTTTAAATAAAACAAAATGGAAAGGTGGAACATTACAAATTCAACTAGCAAAAGAAAGCTTTCTGCACAGGTAAGTTTTGCTCCACATGGATTTAAGCCCTATTTTTTTTATATTGTAAGTGGTTTTATATATTTACTTATTTCAAATTATCAAGTAATATAGTATTATATTCTTAACAAATTCAAACATTATAAGTAGAGCTGAAATCCCTTTCAACTCTGAATCCCCTTCACCCCAGACGAACAAAAAGGTTAATTTCATGCATTTACGTATGTATGTAATAAGCTATAAAAGTATATATGTACTTATTTTCTCTTTGTTAATGAGCTATAAAAGCATATATGTACTTATTTTCTCTTTGTTAACACACCCTTTTGTGGCAATGTAGATCTTCTCCCTTTATAACAATTGTTAGTAGTATTTCAGAAAATGGTTATACCACAGTGTAGCGGTCCCTTCCCACTGATGACTGTTTCTACTTTTTCATGGTCATAGATGATCCTGGAGCACGTATCCTATGTATATGCAGGTGTTTCTCTCAGTTTATATCAGAAAATGGAGTTGCTGAATCTTAGCATTGTCTGCATTTAAATTTTAGTAGACTACTAAATTGCATATGTTGATTTTGACTGTTAATGCTAGTGTCATACCAAAATATAAAGGAAATAGGAGATCACTGTATGACAGGCATAAGAGTGATTATGCAAGTGATTTAAGAGCAAGACAATGTATTATAAAAACCATTAGAGCTTTCAAAATCCTAAAGGTATTTTCAGGAAGAAAAGGTATTGTTGGGGAGTTTTCAAAATAGGAAACAATTTAAGAATATACAGATAGAGGCCGGGCATGGTGGCTCACGCCTGTAATCCCAGCACTTTGGGAGGCCGAGGCGGGTGGATCACCTGAGGTCAGGAGTTCAAGACCAGCCTGGCTAAAGTGGTGAAACCCCGTCTCTACTAAAAATACAAAAATTAGCTGGGTGTGGTCATGGGCTCCTGTAATCCCAGCTACTTGGGAGGCTGAGGCAGGAGAATCACTTGAACCTGGGAGGCGGAGGTTGCAGTGAGCCTACATTGTGCCATTTTACTCCAGCCTGGGCAACAGGAGTGAAACTCTTGTCTCAAAAAGAAAAAAAAGAAAAAAAAAAAAAAGAATATACAGGTAGAATGACCAGGAGAGTTGATAAGCTTGTTCCAGACCAATGAAATGTAACAAGAACAGATATATTCTAAAACGAGTGGCAAGCAACCTACTTTGAGGCGTGTTTTGGGGGACTGGCCTTATGAAAAAGGTGAGAATTTGATTTTGTTCTTCAGCTGAAGCCTAGGACTGTGAACAGGGTGGTTATATACCTTTCATTCCAGCAGCAGTTGCCAGCCTACTGTGTGCAGGCACTGGAGCCCCATGCTGAGCAGGTTGAGCACACAGTGCTGCTGCTTGGAGTATCTGCGTGGATATGCCTGAGAAGCATGGGTCTGATGGTTGTTCTGGGACATAAAGGAGACAGACCAGAGGCAAAGAGGCCAGTGAGGACTGCTCTGTGCAGTTGTCCAGGCCTGAAGAAGGTGGCGGTGATTTGAATCAGAAGAGGTGGCATTCTCTTCATTAGGAGGATATGGATAATCAAGACCTAACAAATTGGGCTCCGAAAGATACCTTCGTCATGGGGAAGAGTGAATGGAGAGAAGATAATATAAAATGCCAAACGTATATAAATTGAAAGGGGAAAATTGAGAGAACTTGCGATCCATGGTCTTGGTCTTCCATAAAGGGGAACTGGGACATCCACTGGAGCAGAGCACAGGTGTAAGCGTGCATGTCAGGGATTTGGGAGACTGATTGTAGTGTAGTGGATGGGCTAAGAAAAGAACCCTCATGCTCTGGTGGGACAGCCCTGACAGCACAGCTTGTCACTGCTGTCCAACCGTATAGCTCAGTTGCTGGTGGTAAGGGACTGGTCAATAAACTACAGTAGATTGATGGAAAGGCATGTTGTACAGCAATCATAGTGATGTTTTCAAAGAACGTATAAGTTGATAAATGAAGTGTACCCAACTGTGCTTATGATATTTGGATTACATTATAAAATATGTATATTTACATATAGAACAAAGATGAAGTTAAGTAAACAAAATATTAACAAGATGAGGGATAAGGAATATGTTTTGTTTTCTTAACGGTTCTGTCTTCCAGTATTCTATAATAAAAACATATTGTATGTTCAGATAAGTAGGTAAGCTATTATGCTACTAAGAAAGCATTTTTGTTTTATTTTGGTTTTTAATACTACAAAGCTGTTTATAGTGCTCATTTAGGCACACCTAAAGTGAAATAACCATTTTACGTGGCTGATTATTTTGACTCTTTTATTTGTATTTTCTTTTTGATTCAGATTGGCCCAAGAGAGAGAAGCAGCAAAAGCTAAGAAAGAAGAATCAACAACAGGTAACGCCAACTTGTTAGAAAAGACAGGAGGAGTGGATTTCCATATGAAAGCTGTGCCAGGGACAGAAGTGCCAGGGCATAAGGTGAGTCTCCTCTGTAGCCTGAGCCAATTACATGGTCTTGGAAACTGATGCCTGAGATCACGTGATTGTGGGTGTCATGTCTAAAACCAGTTACTCTTTTCCCCTTTCTTGGAGGCAATTAACATAGATAGGACTTTATGATTTTCAAGGTGCATTTACAACTCTTAGGTAAGCATAGTTCTCCATCATTTTACAGAGAAAGAAATCAAAACTCAAGCAGAGGTGGACTTTCAAGGGATATAGGTAGCAAGGAATACAGGCAGGTCCCAAGTTTGCCTGTTCAAATTAGCAGCCAGTGTTTTTTGTAAACCATCTTACATGGTTTACTTGGGATTGATAGCTGCTCCAAATCTTCCTTTTTTTTCTTTCCTCTCACAATTTTTCTCTTTGGTAACTCTTATTTCATTGTCAGAAAACTAAACCCAACAGTAATCATAGCCCACTGATTTTTTTGTTGTATTTACCTAATATTGTTATTAAATCTTTTCCATTTGTGTCACATATAGTAAATAAATTCTTTTTTTTTCTTTTAGAATTGGGTTGTGAGCAAATTTGGAAGAGTCTTACCTGTTCTTCACCTTAAAAATCAACATAAACGTAAAATATCCTTTGGCCTCTCAACGTAATTATTTACCACAGTGACGGATACTTGTAAAATACCTTTAGCATTTCACTGTCTCTTATCAGTGAATCTTTAGGTGTTTGTTTGCGTGTTCCCAGTTTCTTGGTACTCACCTACATGTATGAAACAATTAGAGCATGAGAAAATGGATTGAGGTTTTATACAATAAGTAGTTCAAATGATGAGTGCCAAAGAAGCAGGTTGGTTTATTAATTTATTCATATTGTCATACATGGATTCAAAGCCATTGCTGAAGGAGCTAAAGAGGGGTGAGAGACCCAGAGACCATCATTAAAGAAGGCTTTAGAATTGAGGTAGGTTTTGAATTAATAAGAAGTGATGGGAAGTAGTCTTGGGAGTAGGAATAGTAGATAAAAATATGTGGGCAAGCACGAGGATAGTGGGTTGAGAAATAGTTTGGAGCAGAGTGTGAGCAAATTCTAATGCCTATTCAGTGAGGTCACATTGTCTGAAACCTTGAAGACCTGGTATCATGGAATTCTGAGCAGTGTGTCTTAATGTATTCTTTTTTTTTAATCTTTTTTTTTTTTTTTTTTTTTTTGAGATGGAGTCTTGCTCTGTCCCCAGGCTGGAGTGCAGTGGCACAATCTTGGCTCACTGCAGCCTCTGCCTCCTGGGTTCAAGCAATTCCCCTGCCTCAGCCTCCCAAGTAGCTGGGACTACAGGTGTGTGCCACCACGCCTGGCTAATTTTTTTTTATTTTTACTAGAGACGGGGTTTCACCATGTTGGCCAGGATGGTCTTGATCTCCTAACCTTGTGATCTGCCCACCTTGGCCTCCCAAAGAGCTGGGATTACAGGCATGAGCCACCGCCCCTGACCGTCTTGATGTATTCTTTAGCTTGTAACCCTGGTGTCAGTCAGTAAGGGAAACAGTAGCAGGTATTTGAAACAGAGGGATTATAATATATGCAGTTAGTTAAACAAGTGCTGGAGGAGCAAAAGCCAAAGGTCAGATTCCCCACTGATTGACAACTGCAGTAAACCACTACCCCACTGGGACTAGAGAAGCAAAAACGTGTGTCCTCCGAGCTCACAGCTACTGTGCCACTGAAACCACTACTACCTGAATCCAGGCCCTAGTTGCACCGGACATAGCTGTGACCTCTGCCCTCCCTACAAGTGGCTCAAAGTCAGGAAAGTACTGATTTCTTCTTTTCCACTTTCCAGCTTTCCACCAATGGCAGCTGCTGATGGCAAAGAGGAAGATATTGAAGGACAGTAGAGACAATAGACACTTTTTGGCACACCTCACATATAACTGGCACATATAAGTTGTTATTGAAAAAAGGGACTTTCAAGAGTAATCGCTTAAGGTGGGGTGCAGTGGCTCACACCTGTAATCCCAGCACTTTGGGAGGCCACTGGGGGATCACTTGAGCCCAGGTGTTTGCGACCAGTCTAGGCAACATAGTGAGACTGTAACTCTACAAAAAATGTTAATAAAAGAAAAATCAGGCTGGGCCCGGTGGCACATGCCTGTGGTCCCTGCCACTGGGGAGGCTGAGTTGGGAGGATCACTTGAGCCTAGAAGGTTGAAGCTGTATTGAGCCACGATCATGCCGTGGCACTCCAGCCTGGGTAGCAGTGAAACCCTGTCTCAAAACAAAAAAGAGTGATAGCTTAAAGTACCTTAATACTTGCCTATTCATATGCTTTAGGGAATCAGCAAATGACAGCCATCATTACAACACATCGATGTTAACTAGAATCTTTCCTGGATAATGTCAACATAGGCCTGGTAAAGATTTATTAGATTTTTTTTAATTTTTAATTTTTATTTTTAAGACAGGTTCTCACCATGTTGCCCAGGCTGGTCTTGAACTCCTGGGCTCATGTAATCGGCCCACCTCGGCCTCCCAAAGTGCTGGGATTACAGGCATGAGCCACCGTGCCCAGGCCAGCTTTCTAATAAAGACCTAAAAATGTTGCAGAGAGTGAGTTCATGTGAAGTGGATGTTATTCAGCTAGGAGAATCAGAGTTAGGATGAGTAAGAACTGAGAGGACAGAAATAGCCAAAAGAATTTGAGAGTAAAGGACACACATGTGGCCATGTCCTCTGGGTTCTCCTGAACCCAGAACTTTGCTTTACTGTATCAGTTCGATGGTTGGATTTCTGTGATTTACAGAAAATAGCCCTGAGACCTGTGTACCTATAATATAATCTGAATAGGTTTGCTATAATATCTATATACACTCCAAGTAATTTCTGCCAACTAATAGTGGTGGTACTAGACTTTAACTCAGCAAATGTCATAGAAAGCTCAGTTTCTTAGACCCTGAAAGGTAACCTAGTTAAGTCCTCATTTTCTTTTACAGGAAACTGAAAGGTGGGGGGGAATGACTTATTTGAGATTAAGCAATATTTTTTGTATCAAAGATTGATGAGTTTTCCTAAAACCAAGTGCTTTAGTTTTGTTTCTTGACTTGCGTAACGTCATCAAATATGATCCCTCAAAATACTGCCACAACCTGAAGAAGATAGGGGAGGATTTCTCAAACACCATTCCTATATCCAGCCTGACTTGGGAATTAGAAGGAGGGAATGACCCTATGAGTAAGAAACGGCGAGGAGAGTTCTCTGACTTTCATGGCCCTCCCAAAAAGATAATAAAAGTGCAGAAGGATGAGAGTTCCACTGGGTCTCTGGCCATGAGTACAAGGCCCAGGAGGGTAATAGAGAGACCACCCTTAACACAGCAACAGGCTTCACAAAAAAGAACTTGTGATTCCATTACTCCTTCTAAATCATCTCCTGTACCTGTTTCTGATACTCAGAAACTTAAAAATCTACCTTTTAAGACTTCTGGCTTGGAAACTGCCAAGAAGAGAAACAGCATTTCTGATGATGATACTGATTCTGAAGATGAATTGAGAATGATGATTGCGAAAGAGGAAAACTTACAGAGAACTACACAACCCTCAATAAATGAATCTGAAAATGATCCTTTTGAAGTTGTAAGGGATGATTTCAAATCAGGCGTTCACAAACTGCATTCTTTAATAGGTTTAGGTATCAAAAATCATGTCTCTTGCCATGATAGTGATGATGATATTATGAGAAATGATCGTGAGTATGACTCAGGAGATACAGATGAAATTATTGCGATGAAAAAAAATGTTGCTAAGGTCAAAAACAGTACAGAATTTTCACAAATGGAAAAATCTACGAAGAAAACTTCTTTCAAAAATAGAGAAAACTGTGAGCTTTCTGATCACTGTATTAAACTACAAAAAAGAAAAAGCAATGTAGAGTCAGCCCTCAGTCATGGATTAAAGTCTCTTAATCATAAATCTCCCTCTCACTCCAGTAGCAGTGAAGATGCTGATTCTGCATCAGAATTAGCTGACTCTGAAGGAGGTGAGGAGTATAATGCCATGATGAAAAACTGCCTTCGTGTGAATCTCACTTTAGCTGATTTGGAACAATTGGCTGGCAGTGATCTGAAGGTTCCAAATGAAGATACTGAGAGTGATGGACCAGAAACCACCACCCAATGCAAGTTTCACAGAGGCTCCAAGAGCCCCAAGACTCCCACTGGCCTCCGCAGAGGCCGACAGTGTATTCGTCCTGCGGAGATTGTGGCTTTCCTGTTAGAAGGAGAGGAGAACACCTGTGGCAAACAGAAACCAAAGGAAAACAATTTAAAGCCAAAATTTCAGGCTTTCAAGGGAGTAGGCTGTCTATATGAAAAGGAGTCAATGAAAAAATCCTTGAAAGACAGTGTTGCCTCTAACAATATTAATAAAGATCAGAATTCCATGAAACATGAGGATCCCAGTATCATATCCATGGAAGATGGGTCCCCATATGTTAATGGCTCATTAGGTGAAGTGACTCCATGCCAACATGCAAAGAAGGCGAATGGCCCAAACTATATTCAGCCTCAAAAAAGACAGACCACTTTTGAGAGCCAGGATCGCAAGGCAGTGTCCCCTAGCAGTTCTGAAAAGAGAAGTAAGAATCCTATTTCTAGGCCATTAGAAGGTAAGAAGTCCTTAAGTCTTAGTGCAAAGACTCACAACATAGACTTTGACAAAGACAGCTGCCATAGTACCACAAAGACAGAAGCTTCACAGGAAGAGCGGTCTGATTCAAGCAGCCTCACATCTCTCAAGAAATCACCAAAGGTCTCATCCAAGGACACTCGGGAAATCAAAACTGATTTCTCACTTTCTATTAGTAATTCGTCAGATCTGAGTGCTAAAGATAAGCATGCTGAAGACAATGAGAAGCGTTTGGCAGCCTTGGAAGCGAGGCAAAAAGCAAAAGAAGTGCAGAAGAAGCTGGTGCATAATGCTCTGGCAAATTTGGTGAGTATATTTTCAATGTATGGATTTAACAAGAACTCAGAAAGTTCAGCTTTTCTTTCCCATGAAGTTAGGTGTGCCCCCATAGAGCTGATTGTCTTGGTGTTCACCAGTTTCATGTTTGGTTCTTGAGTTAGCTTTTTCATCTGGTTTATCTGAAAATTTCTTTATAATTTTCTTTCATTTAGAAGCTATACCTGGTATAGTTAAGTAATGTATTCAAATGTGTCTGAATTTACATAAAAATCACTTGTCAAGTGATTTATACCTTGCCAAGTCTTGCCAAGATTTACTGTAATGGGCTTTTGTTCATTCTTCTAACAATTGTTAAGTACACCTTTATAGTAAGTGCCAGATTTATAGTATGAGGATGGTGATCTTGCCTTTCATACAGTTTTTGATTCATGGTGTGGCATGCTGACAGTCACAGTTCAGTTACACAGGGCCAGGAGGGGGTTGTGCCCCTGTGCCTTGGCAGCACGCAGGAGACACACTAAGTCAGTTGGGAGCTTCTGTAGTCTGAGCTGAGTGGCAGGAAAAGATTTGTGGGAATTGGTCAGGCCCAGGTGAAAGGGTGGAAAGGGAGTGGAAAGGCTTTCATTCTAGGAAAAAGGAACCGTTTATACAAGGGTGAATGTTTTCAATCAGTGTAATTAAAACTTATACAGCATGAGAGGGCAACAAATGAGGCTAGTGGTTTCATTTTGTTCATAAAATGAAAAGAGAGTGAAGAATTTTAAGCAAAGGAGAGAAGATTAATTGTGTCTATTTTGGAACAGGAGTTGACAAACTACACCTCAAAGGCCATCCAGCCCATGACCTATTTATGTACAGCCTTCAAGCTAAAAATAGTTTTTGAATACAGAACAAAGACGATATGTGGCCTGCAAAGCCTAACATATTTACTCTGGCCTTTTACAGAAAAAGTTTGTCAACCTCTGTTTGGGAGAGATCCTTCAGACCATGATGAAAACAAATCGAACGGGTCCGTCTGTAACCAAGGAGAGCCTTTGGGGAGGTGGAAAGTCAAAACCATAACAACAGCAATGGGAATAGATTGACTGAATTGATACCAAGAAGTTTAATTGATAGGACTTGGTGATAACTGGATAGGGATAGAAAGAGGAATTGTAAGTTTCTGTCTTAGGCAAATAAACAGATGGTGATGGCATTCACTAGATAAGGAAAAAGGGCAGGAAGTAGACTTGGCAGGGGAAGGGAGTGATAGGTTTAGACATGTTCAGTTTGAGATTGGGTTGTTTTAAGACGCAATGCTTTTTTTTTTCTTCCAATATTTATTTTAGGTTCTGGGGATATATGTGCAGGTTTGTTACATGGGTAAGCTGTGTGTCTTGGAGGTTCGGTGTACAGATTATTTTGTCACCCAGATAAGCAGCATAGTACCCAATAGGTGGTTTTTCTTTTCTTTTCTTTTTTTTTTTTTTTTTTTTTGAGATGGAGTTTTGCTCTTGTTGCCCAGGCTGGAGTACAATGGTGTGATCTCGGCTCACTGCAATCTCTGCCTCCTGGGTTCAAGCAATTCTCCTGCCTCAGCCTCCTGAGTAGCTGGGATTACAGGCACCTGCCACCACGCCCAGCTAATTTTTATATTTGTGGTAGAGATGGGGTTTCACCATGTTGGCCAGGCTGGTCTCAAATTCCTGACCTCACGTGATCCGCCTGTCTTGGCCTCCCAAAGTGTTGGGATTACAGGCGTGAGCTACTGTGCCCGGCCCAATAGGTGGCTTTTCAATCCTTACTCTCTTTCCACCCTCCACCCTCAAGTAGACCCCAGTGTTGATTGTTCTTTTTTTTTTTTTTTTTTTTAACAGGGTCTCACTCTGTCACCCTGGGGTGCAGTGGTATGATCTCAGCTCACTGCAACCTCCATCTCCCAGGCTCAAGCAATTCTCCCACCTCAGCCTGCTGAGTAGCTGGGACTACAGTCACGTGCCACCATGCCCAGCTAATTTTTGTGTTTTTGTAGAGATGGAGTTTCACCATGTCACCTAGGCTGGTCTCGAACTCCTAAGCTCAAGCAATCAGCCTGCCTTGGCCTCCCAAAGTGCTGGGATTTCAGGTGTCAACCACTGTACCTGGCCTATTGCTCCCCCATGTGTACTCAACATTTAGCTCCCACTTATAAGTGAGAGCATGCAGTATTTGGTTTTCTGTTCCTGTATTAATTTGTTTAGGATAGTAGCCTCCAGCACCATCAGTGTGGCTGTAAGGGACATGATTGCATTCTTTTTTTATGACTGCATAATATTTCATGGGGCATGTGTACCACATTTTCTTTATCCAGTCCACCATTGATGGGCATCTAGGTTGATTTCATGTCTTTGCTATTATGAATAGTACTCCAATAAACATATGTGTGCATGTGTCTTTATGGTAGAATGATTTATATTCCTTTGGGCAAATATCCACTAATGGGGTTGTAGGTCAAATGATAGTTTTGTTTTAAGTTCTTTGAGAAATCGCCAAACTGCTTTCCACTGTGGGTGAATGCATTTACATTCCCACCAGCAGTATATAAGCATTTCCCTTTCTCTGCAACCTTGCCAGCATCTGTTATATTTTGACTTTTTAGTAATAGCCATTTTGACTGGTGTGAGATGGTATCTCATTGTGGTTTTGATTTGCATTCCTCTAATGATCACTGATGTTGAGCATTTTTTTTGTATGCTTGATGGCCATGTGTTTGTCTTTTGAGAAGTGTCTGCTGTGTCCTTTGCCCATTTTTCACTAGGGTTGTTTGTTTTTTGCTTGTTGATTTGTTTAAGTTCCTTACAGATTCTGGGTATTAGACCTTTGTCAGATGCATAGTTTGCAAATATTTTCTCCCATTCTGTATGTTGTCTGTTTACTTTGTTGATAGTTTTTCTTTTGCTGTGCAGAAGCTCTTTAGTTTAATTAGATCCCACTTGTCAATTTTGGATTTTGTTGCAATTGCTTTTGGAGTGTTCATCATAAATCTTTTTAAGATGCAATGCTTTCGATGGCCTCCCTAGGATGGTCATCCAGAGGATAAGCCAACGCACATCATCTTCGGTTCTGACAGTGAATGTGAAACAGAGGAGACATCGACTCAGGAGCAGAGCAATCCAGGAGAGGAATGGGTGAAAGTAAGAAGTTCAGGATGTCTCTGTGGACATTCATCTACTTCTGCAGATCCACACCACAAACAACTGGCAATCTCAACATAAAACCCTCCTGAGAGCCCCAGTGAGACCCAGGGCTTGCCAGGTCACCTCATATTGAGACTACAGGGGTCTTAGAGATTTTTATATATGAACCTATATTCTCCACAACATCTGCAGCATGACATCAATATTAGTGAAACACTACAAAAACTGTTCTTGCATGTAATAACTACCTCCCCAAATCCAGGCTTCACTGGGGAGCCTCTGGATTAGTGATCCCAGAGGCCAGTTAGATTTCACTGAGTCAGGAATTTCCACCTGACCTGCCATTTACTCATTCCTGGTAGATGAGTCTGGGTTACTGGCTTTCAATGTGAGGGAGAAGATTACGTTATGAAGGGAAATACTGCTTGTTTGCCTCTGCTATTAATAAATGTTGTGTTTCTTCACAGGAGTCTATGGGTAAAACATCAGGGAAGCTGTTTGATAGCAGTGATGATGAGGAATCTGATTCTGAAGATGACAGTAATAGGTTCAAAATTAAACCTCAGTTTGAGGGCAGAGCTGGACAGAAGGTTAGTGAAGACTGAAAATAATTAGACTTGCAGCATGTCCTTATTTTTTTGACATAGTCCTTAAATCTGGGTAAATGCAGGCAGACCTTAACCTACATTATAGCATCGGGGTGTTTATTTGGAGAGTGAGTCTTCTGTGATCCTCTCTGATTGGTTCATAAGTAGATGGAGGTAGGCAAACATCTTAATGTAGTGAATTTCAGTGTGTGGGGAGGTGTACATTGACAGTCTCCGTCAGAAGCAATTTCTTGGGAATGTGGCTATCAATTATGTATGTTTTCTGTCTGTGTAGCTCATGGATTTACAGTCGCACTTTGGCACTGATGACAGATTCCGCATGGACTCTCGATTTCTAGAAACTGACAGTGAAGAGGAACAGGAAGGTAAATGCTTCATTGTCCAGAGTCCTGATGTCATATCTGGGGACACTGAGAAATCACCTAGTATACCTCCTTTGTTTAACACATGAAGAAACTCTCCATCCCAAGACATTGGATTGAGGAGTTTACAATCAAATGTACAGTTAATACTAAGTTTGTTTGTACACAGTAATTTAGGAAAATTTAATTACTTAGAGCTGCCAGAAAGGAAAGGAAAAAATAACATCCACCAAAGGTACCATTTTCCTCTATCCCATCCTTGGCATGAGAAGAAGTTGAGTTTCCTACCTGGCAGCCTGTGTCAGTGGATCAGCAGGTGCTGGGTGAAGCCATGGAAGACGGTTAAGTCACTCTTGGCTTTCTAAAAGGAAGAGTGTTCATCGTCCTCCAGTGTGCATACCTGGTGCAGATTATTTTTTAAAGCTGTGTATCACTGAATGCCATTCTACTTGAATTTATCCCTGTTTGAATGTATCTAAGAGTAATGATGCTATCAGAAGCATCCTAATTCTACTTCTTTTCACTTACTATAGCATTTTTCACAGCAGTACTTCCAATCTTTTTCTACAGGACATTCTCCTCTTACCCTTTTAAAAACACCTTACCTCTTACGTCGCTGGCTTGAATGAGCTCCCTAATTCCCTCTCCTAATCTCAGAACTTCTCTGCCCTTCTTTTTTTTTCTCCTTCCTGAATTAATCTAATCTGCATTTTAATCCTCACCATTCCTACTTCCTATTACCCCTTTCATCACTTGCATTTTCATTCTTCTCCTTCTAGCTTCTTCCTTTTTCTACAGACATAGTTAGGTCTTGTGGTCCCAAAAAAGCCATTCCTCTAACCATGCCAGTTTTCAAGTTTGTACTCCATCTCTCTTTCAGTTCTAAATTTGAAGTGAAAAAGTAAATTACATCTAATTCAGTAGCAGTTGGCTTTTTATTGAAAACAATCTGTGATTTGATCTTCTCAATTCTTTGAGGTGATTATTAACAGTGTTGGACTGTTTCAGGAAACCAAGGTTCAGAGAGTTTTAAAATGAATTCTCTAGGGTCCTCCCAAATTCTGTTTCAGTGCTGAGATTACAGGCATGAGCCACTGTAGCTGGCCCTTTTCCAACTTTTGAAAGCACAATATTTGTCTATCCTGCAAGCAGCAGCACAGCCAGCCTCCATCACCTTGAGCCCTTTCCAGCATTGTATTCTACTTGACTTTCTCACTCAAAACTCCATGTTGAAAACACAAGAATGAACAGAACCTGGAGTCTAACCTTCATTTAGAAGGTACATAGGTTATTTTCTTAACTTCTGCCAATTTTGTCTGTTTCTTTACAACTCTTTGGGTGTGTGTTCCCTCAAAGCCATAAACAACTTGTCCTCCAAGTGCAGTGGCATTGTCTCCAATGACATCCTCTTCAGCTAACCTAGAGCATATGTCACTGTTGATCATCCCTTCTTGAAATGTTCACTTTGCTTCCAATTGCATCATAACTTCCTGGTTTTCTTAACTCTTTATTCCTAATTTTTCTTTTGCCTCCAAATATGGGTTCTTCCCAGGGTTCTGTAAGTCCCTATAGCTTTAGCCTTCACTTGCACATGAGTATTTTTCAAATTTGGATCTTCTTTCTTCCTTGCTGTTCTGCTGAGCTCCCAACTGGTCTTAAACGCCTGTTGGATATTTTCCACAGGCTTTCCTGAGTTTGTGTTAAAACTCAGCAAGTCCAAACCAGCTCTTCTTAACCTTTCTGCGTTGATGGCGTGTCCATTCTTAGAATCTCTGTTGTTGTTTTTTTCTTTCCTTCTCAACATTTTATTTTTATTTTTTTGGAGACAGGATCTCACTGTGTTCCTCAGGCTGGAGTGCAGTGGCACAGTCATAGCTTACTGTAACCTCAAACTCAGTCTCTCTAGTAGCTAGGACTACAGGCATGTGCCACCATGTCCAGCTAATTTTTGTATTTTCATAGAGACAGGGTCTCGCTGTGTTGCCTAGGCGGGTCTCAAACTCCTGGCCTCAAGTGATCCTCCTGCCTCAGCTTCCCAAAGTGCTGAGATTATAGGCATGGAACCACTGCACCAGACCCCTTCCCAAATTTTGAGGCACAACGTTTTGTCTCAAGTAAGCAGCACAGCCAGCCTATATCACCTTGAGCCTTTTTCAGCATTATAATCTACTTCCCTAATGCTTATTAGATTAAAATTTAAATTGATGTTTTTGATAGTCAAAAGTTGTTGAAATTAGCAGTTTCAACCTAATGCAGTGTAAACTTTTTGTACTTTATTATTTCAATATATGTGTTCGTTTTGTTTCCAACACCTAGCATGCTTTCCTACCACCTCTAGGGATTCAACTCTTATCTTTTCCTACCTCATAACTCTACCTAGTTTATAAAGCATCTTTTGATTCAGTTAAACACTATCTCAACTTCCTTTGAATCCTTAGAAACTTTGGGGGCATCCCTGTAGAGTACTTAAATCAGCATTTTATTCTAGTTTCTGTTAGTTGGTTATTTATATCCTGCAGTAAGTTGAAAGAGTCATACAGGCTTAGACTACTTTTGTATTTCTGTAATCCAAACTAGCTGTTTAACTTTATTTTGTGATATTTTGTCTGTTTGTAGTAGTTGAGGATAGTAGCTTGTAAAAGTCCATGATGCCTTAGTATGTGTAGGGCATATGGTTTTTTTCCCATAATACTTGTTATTGAATCAAAGACTGAAACAACTATCCACTAATATCTTATATTGTCAGATATACCATTACCATTTTTCACTGTCTTTATCATTTTTAGATTTACGTAATTTAGATTATGTTTAGAATGTTAAAAAAAATCAAAGAGTCTATAATCACTGTAGTTATTAGTATCTTGCTCTATTACATTTGTCGATCTTTACCTTAAAAGTTTTAGACTTGCTACTGAAAGCCATTAAATTCAGACTTTCATAATTAGGAACAGAAGTAGGACTTTTCATTGTCTGGTCACGCAGACTTTCTGAGTTTGCTATGGCTGAGGGTCTTGGGTTATGGAGGTTAGTGAAATGAGGTTAAAGTTTCTTCTTCCTGTCTTAATGGATTTTGAACATGTTTAGGTACTTGGTAAATATTTGATGATTGAGACTTCTCAGGCTGTGTTTTCCAAGAGAGTATTAATTATCCCTTTTCCTCAAAGAGGTAAATGAAAAGAAAACTGCTGAGGAAGAAGAGCTTGCTGAAGAAAAAAAGAAAGCCCTGAATGTTGTACAAAGTGTTTTGCAAATCAACTTAAGCAATTCTACAAACAGAGGATCAGTAGCTGCTAAGAAATTTAAGTATGTTTTATGTTCCATCCCATTCTACCATATCATCCTTTGCCATAAATGTCTTCTTGAACTCAATTTAAAACTAGGCCTCTTTTAATGGCCTGGGGAGGCAGCTGGCAATATGTATCAGACCCTTAAAAATATACTTGCCTTTGACCCAGTTATTCACTTCAAGGAACTAATCTTAAATTATTTCTGTATTTATACACTTAGATGTCATAGCAGCATCGCTTTCATTAGTGAAACAAATGGGAAGCAGTTTAAATAGTAACTGTAAAAGTATTTATATAAATGTAACTGTTATGGAAATTTTCAGGCATGAAATTTAGAGAGACTAATGAAAGCCCTGTATACCATCATTACCTGTACACCAGGTAATGAAAGCCCTGTACACCATCACCTAGCTTTTACAGTCACCAACATGTGACCAGTGTTCTCTTCTATACCTTTATCCAACCCCTACTTTACACAATGAAATGTTTTATGCAAATCCCAGATAGTATATCATTTTATCTGTATGTATTTTAGTATGTTTAAAATCATTTTAAAAGCTAAAAAAATCCGGGAAATCTCAAAAGTAGGTAGTTTAAAATATTTTTTCGGCCGGGCATGGTGGCTCACACCTGTAATCCTAGCACTTTGGGAGGCTAAGGTGGGCGGATCACCTGAGATCAGGAGTTGGAGAGCAGCCTGGCCAACATGGTGAAACCCCGTCTCTACTAAAAATATAAAAATTAGCCGGGCATGGTGGCACATGCCTGTAATCCCAGCTACTTGGGAGGCTGAGTGAGGAGAATCGCTTGAACTTGGGAGGCGGAGGTTGCAGTGAGCCAAGATCACGCCATTGCACTCCAGCCTGGGCAACACAGCGAGACCCTGTCTCCAAGAAAAATATATGTATATATTATTTCTAGTAAGATCCTAGTTATCTTATCTGATGTTATATGGCTTCTTCTTGCTGCAAAATTAGAATCTTCCTAGTGCTGAATTATAATTTGCTACTTACTTTTTGTATTAGTGTTCTGTTTTTATCTCTTCCAACCTCCCTTCCTTTTTTTACATAGGGACATCATACATTATGATCCAACGAAGCAAGACCATGCCACTTACGAAAGAAAAAGAGATGATAAACCAAAAGAAAGGTAAGTAGAGCTACTTTTTTAGCAATGGGATCATGTAAATTAATCTCATTTCAGACAATTAAAAATGTAGGTAGGAACCAATATCCTACTCATTGGTCCCACTGTATTAAGATTGGTGGGGTAGGGGTAGTGCAGGTAGAGTTAGAAAGGAATTATTGATGTGGTGGAGGAGGTCTTACCTTTTAACAGAGGAATCTATAAATGATATGTACTCCTACTATCATTTATACCTTTTATTTGTATAAATGATGCCTTTTATTTGTATTAGTTTCTTGTGTCTTCTGTAGCTACCACAAACTTAGTTACTTAAAATCACAAAAATTATTTCTTTACAGTTCTGGAACCTAGAAGTCCCAAATTAAGATAGTGAACAGGTTATGTTCCTTCTAGAGGTTCAGGGAAACAAAGCTGTTTTATGCCTCTCCTAGTTTCTAGTGACTGCCACCAATCCTTTGGTGTTCCTTGGCTTGAGACTACATTACTCCCATTTCTGCCTCTATCTTCACATGGCCTCTTCTTTTCTGTCTCTCCTCTTTGTGCCTCTTATAAGGACACTTGTAATAGCATTCAGGGCCCACTTGGATAATCCTGGATGGGCTCCTCATCTCAGGACCCTTAACTTAATATCTCTGCAAGACCCCTCATCTAAATAATGTTAACATTCACAGGTTTCAGGAATTAGGACATGGACATAGCTTTTGGGGGGCAACCATTCAACCATCTAGTGTGGTAGGAGCTTCTGTTTCCTATAGATGTGCAGTCAGTTGGATAAACATGGCGAATATATGGAGCAACCAGTAACAGCTTGGTTTAAATCCTTCATTTTCCAACTGCTAATAGCCACGAAAATCACAAAAGGCAGTGTGGTATCCTGAATTGAATCTTGAAACAACAGGACAATTTGTGGAGAAACTGGTGAAATCAAAACAATGTCTGAGTTTAGTTAGTGGTAATCTACCAATGTTAATCTTCTAATTTTGACAATTATATCCTAGTTACATACACACATAATTACATTAGGGAAAACAAAGTGAAGGCTATTTAGGAACTCTACTATTTTCGTTACTTTCTGTAAACCTAAAATTGTTCCAAAATTATTCTTTTAAAAAGAATCACATTTTAGACTAAAGTAGAATATTAATATTCCCTCCAATGTAGGATATATGTGTGTTATTTCAGATAATCCGTATTGAACAAATAGGATATGTTTACCCCCTCCCTATACCCCTAAGAAGTCTCATCCCTTTACATCAGCTCAAAATCCAGGATGTCATCATTCAGATCAGATCTAAGTACAGATGAGGCTTCTCTGTTATTCCTTGAGTACAGTACCTTGAGTGCAGTTCTGTTTGATAAGACCTATGAACTAAAAAAGCAAGTTATCTACCCTTCCTCCAATATAGAGCGGTGGAACAGGCATTGGATAACCACTATAGGTACTGTTCAATGAAAGAAAACAGGCACAAAGGAGTCACATGTCCACAGTAACTCTGAAATCTAGACAGACAAATGTTGGAAGGTCTTTGATTAGGACTGAGGGCCTAGGAATAATTCTTCCTGACCGTTGACTTGGCTTTCTGGATCATCCTTCTCTTTTCATAAGTGCTGGCACAGGTTTACAGCTGAGTAGTTTTCTCAACCTGCTTTTTGCTTATAGCAATTTGGGAGTCCAAAAGCCTGTTCATTTTGAAATGTTCCTGTACCTACCAGTCCAGTCTAGTGGTATTTCTGATAATATAATTCTCTTAAAATCTTCATAGGTTATCTGTGAATCTTCTTGGAATTCACTCTGTTAGATGAAAGTCACACAAATCATTTTGAGATAAGCCTTTTTTGTTGTTTTTTTAACCCTGGGCTTCTACTGAAACTGCTGAGAGATAATGCCTCTAACCTCCATAGAAGCCCTATTGTTTGAACAATTGAAGTTTATTTTCTTTTTTGTATAATCTTAGAGGCAGGGTCTTGCTCTGTCACCTGGCTGGAGTGCAGTGGCACAATCATAGCTCACTGTAGCCTTGAACTCCTGGGCTCAAGTGGTCCTCCCACCTCAGCCTCCCACATAGCTGGAAATACAGGTGTGCACCACTGTTCCTGGGTAACAGTTGGAAGCTTCTTATCTCTTTTTAGGGTCTTAACAAAGAATTTTGTTTTATTTTTAGACCGAGGTCTATAACTTTTTCTGTGACAGGCAAGATAGTAAATAGATAAGACTTTGCAGGCCAGGCCATCTCTGCTGTGATGACTTCACTCTACCTTTGTAAAAGAAAAGCAGCCATAGACAATATGTAAACAAATGAGCAAGGCTGTGTGCCGATAAAACTATTAAAGGACACTGAAATTTTCATTTCATATAATTTTTTCATGAAATGATGTTTGTTTTTCCCCCTATCATTTCAAATGATAAAAAAAATTCCTTAACTTGCAGTTCAGACATAAGTAGGCAGTAGCCTGGACTTGGCCCATGGACTATAGTTTGCCAACCCCTTCTTTAGACCATGTTTTTCTGAGGCTGTCATAGAGTTGATCTTTGCTTAGAAGCCCTTTCTTAAATTTCATGTCATTTGCCTTCTGGAGATTAGGAGTCTTCAAAACCATGAATTCCTGGCTCCCTTTAAAAAAAAAAATTCCTCCCTTTAGTTTCATTCTCTCCTCTCTTATTTCACTGTAATCAGTAAGATGAAACCAGAATATACCTTTAACACTTCCCTGGACATCTCCTTAGCTAGATCACCCAGCTAATTAGGTACATTTTCCATTTTCCACAGTACACACAATGCAGTTGACAGTGTTGCTAAACTTTCTACCACCATGTAACAAGGATTCCCTCTTCTCCAGTTTCCAATAGGATTTACCTTATTTTTCTCTTAAGCCCTTACCTGCAACCTTCTCAAAGACCATATGGTTTCTACTAACAGTTTTTTCAAGGTCCTTCTAGCTTTTGCTGTGATCTTAGTTTCAGAAGTTATATGTCATCCCATTTGGCTTACTCTGTCCATTAAAAGAGTCACTAAGTCCAGCTCACACTCAAGGGATGAGGGAATTAACTTCCACCCCTTGAAGGAAGAAGTAACAAAGAGTTTTTGGACAAATTTTAAAGCCACCACATGGTGGTTAAATGATAATCACTTGGAACTGCCTACCATTTTTTATAGAGCTTGGTTTCCTAAGAGGCATATCTGTCTTAAAACCTAACCAGGTTGGTTTATTTACCGAAATACTAAAAGTTTCTCTCTTTGATATGGTCTCTACCACTAATAATGGTTATTTAGGATATCCTGTTCACTTATTATTTTACGTAGTACATTACAAACTTTGGCCTGGTCTTCGAGGAAAAAGGATTTTAATATTTTCTTAGCTCAAAATTCAGTATTGGAAACTGCCAAGTAACTTTTTGTCCCAGATCAAAGAGAAAAGCATATTCATTCCTAAATATAGAGCAGATTTATGGTAATATAAAAATTTCATTTCAAAAGAGACTATACATATTTATAATTAATTTCTACAACTGATTTACAATTTTACCAGTTACTGGTAAAATTCCCAGTATCTTAGAAGTCATGTGGCTTACAGTTTTCATTTTGCCTATGAGAAAACTGAGGCCTAGTGAAGCTAAGTGATTTCCTTACTTATACCTAGGTGTATAGTTTAGGCATAATTTCTGAAATGTAGTTCAGAGAATGATAGAATATGATTCATGCAGCTGTTTGAGATTTGTGTAAAAAAAGCTTATTGATCAAGATTTTGCTTCTATTAGTAGAGTTCTATATGTAGAGTTTTACTTATTTTATTTCTCTATTTATAAGTAGAGTTTTATATTCTGGTTGTTGAAAGGATAGAATTAAAGTTGTCCAAGATTTTTTTCTTTTCTTGATTTCTGGAAATTTCCCAAAACTTGTTTCTTTGTGATGCACATGTCTACATATGTCATTTCAGTAAAGCAAAACGAAAAAAGAAAAGGGAGGAAGCTGAGAAACTACCTGAGGTGTCTAAAGAAATGTATTATAATATTGCTATGGATCTGAAAGAAATATTCCAAACTACAAAATATACCAGTGAAAAGGAAGAGGGCACACCCCGGAATGAGGACTGTGGTAAAGAGAAACCTGAGGAAATCCAGGACCCTGCAGCTCTGACCAGTGATGCTGAGCAGCCCAGCGGGTTCACGTTCTCTTTTTTTGATTCAGACACCCAAGACATAAAGGAAGGTACTTTTCTTTTTTCCCATACTTTTTTATTTTATTCAGTTTGAACTTAATTGATTGAATCTGCATTAAGTGTAACAGATTTCATGTTAGCTGAAGAAAGGACTCTTTCTTCTACCTAGAAGATTTGAGATTTAGTGTCACAGGAGCATAAACACGATGTTCCTGAAGCTGTGAAAGAAACTATTTTTGCATTTAAGGAAGCAAACCTCTACTAGCTCCCATATGAAGGGAAGCCAGAGAATAATGTACAGCATCTTTTCTGTTAAGTAAAACATCATGAAGAAGTATAGTAAATCACATAAAGAGCTTTGTATCTTAAATGAAGCTGAAGATGCTATGACTTACGGAAAACTAGTGCTATATATGATAAGATAAAAGAAGATATAGGTAACCTTGGTTTTATACAAATATGCCATGTCATCAATATGCCAGTTATTGCACAGTTTATCCTTGAAGATTTGCCGGAACCTAGAGAGAAGTATAAACACTAGTACATACAGTTTTGCATTTCATTTCAAGAGGTTTACCTCTAAAAGCCAACATGGGCCACAGGTTAAAAAACACCTGACCTGTTCCTCACCCAGGGTTCCAGCTTTCTGGAAGTTCCCACTGTAACAGCAGGTAATACCTATACAGAAGAATACACACATACCTAACTACAATGATTCTACTTTAAAGATCAGCAGTTAAAATAGCATACATGTGTTTGGTAGATTAAAAAAATTTTTTTTTTTTTTTGGAGACAGAGTCTCTGTCACCCAGGCTGGAGTGCAGTGGTGCAATCTCGGTTCACTAGCAGATAATACCAACTCCATGGTACTTTAAAAGGAAGTACAACAATCTAGTAGTTGTTCAAAAAGTATTGCAAATAAGACTTCATTTTCTTGTCTATATAAACTGTTGAGTAGAGTTGGCATGATGTAAATAGTAACTATAGTTTTTCTAACTTTGAGAGCAAAACGTGAGAAATTGACCTTGAAACGAGTCCTAAAGACACCAGCAACTTGAAAGATGTTTTTTAAGTACTTGGGAAATTTTGAAGACTTGTGAAGTGATTGTCCTGATCTTATAGCAGTAGTTTTTTCAGCAGTTCTAGCAAAAAGTTTTGGGTATTGAAAAGGTAAAGATATATTCCTTTTCTCATTTATAAATAGACAAGAGGGAAACCTGATTTCCCTGTATCATATTATATTTTAGGCTTCTCATGCAAGCACAGATGCCATGGTTATTTTAGGTGTCATTTTTAAAAATTATATAGCTCATTTATAAACCTTTATTTTTTAAACCTTTTTTATATTACTGCTGTCCTTATCAGATCATTCTAGCAATGCCAAAATTATGATAGTGGCTTCTGAAAATATTTGAAAAATCTAAAAAGATGATACTACCTATTTTTTTGATACTATTTTAAATTAATGATTAACATATTGGAACTTTAGATATGTCTACGTGGTAAAAGTAATCAAATGAATGTGTTCAGAAATACTTGGCTGTGGAGTTACAATCCCATCATCTTTTGTTGTCATAACGATGTAGAGACCTACAGAGTTGAAACAGTGAAACCTGGAAAGATTGTCTGGCAGGAAGACCCTCGTTTACAAGACAGCAGTTCAGAAGAGGAAGATGTTACTGAAGAAACAGATCACAGAAAGTCCAGTCCTGGGTAAACAATTTGTTTCTTTGCAGGCATAGTTCATAATTTGTAAAATCTGAATTAGACATACTTTAGAAATATTTTAGCTTCTCTTCACATGACAACTAAATTGTCTTAGCTTCTTTTTTTATTTTATTTTTTTTTTTTTGAGACGGAGTGTTGCTCTGTCGCCCAGGCTGTAGTGCAATGGCACGATCTCAGCTCACTGCAACCTCCGCCTCCCAGATTCAAGCAATTCTCCTGTCCCAGCCTCCCAAGTAGCTGGGATTACAGGCACGTGCCAACCACACCTGGCTAATTTTTGTATTTTTAGTAGAGGCGAGGTTTCACCATGTTGGCCAGGCTGGTTTCGAACTCCTGACCTCAAGTAATCTGCCCACCTTGGCCTCCCAAACTGCTAGGATTACAGGCGTGAGCCACTGAGCCTGGACATCTCAGTTTCTTTAGAGTGTTCTCTAGCCTTTTTATAATGGAGAGTGTGTTTCCTTTTCCATGAGATTTGGATAGCACTAAGGGGAAGATAGTTTGTGCATAGAAAAGGGAAGGTGGCCTGACAGTGAAGTCACTGGTCTGGAAACAGGATGTTGCAGTTGACTGGGTGCCTACCCATGGGAGGCACTGGCAAATGGGGTAGCAATGGTGGGAGTGAGAGTATCAGCAACCAACACAGGAAAGATAGAGGTTCTACTTAAACAAGTCTTCATTATCAAAGCTTCAGATAGAAGAATGTTAGAGGGAGGGTTGTTTTAACTCAGGGCAAAATGCACAAAATACAAAGCAGATATATTTAAGAGTCTCGCTCACCTGGATTCTAGAGGGAAATGAAAAAAGATATATTTAAGAAATAGTGTATGTATGTTTTGAATGTAAATATTTCTTCTTAAATATTGAAATTAAACCAACCAATACCTATTTTTCTCTGTCCTTTGTCCCTTTCTTTTCAGAGAAGCATCATTACTTGAGAAAGAGACCACTAGATTTTTCTTTTTCTCTAAGAATGATGAACGACTTCAAGGTCAGTCCATTTTTTTCATCAAATTACATACATAGAACAGGTAATAATACAGCTACAGTAATTCACATCCAGGAATTTTGACCTTTGGTAATGTCATGTGGTTTAACCCCGTTTGTTCACACTGATGAATGTTAACTTGTAAAGCTGTCAAGGTCTGAGAGCTCCCCACTCACCACTTTCTTTGCCCGCTCATTCTCATCAACAAAGGGTTGTTTTGTTCCAAGGGCTTCCTTAGATGTTAGACATATAAAACCCCTAAGTTTTAGTGCCATAAATTCCATGTGAAAACTCAGGCTGTTGGGGAGCTCATTTCTTAAAGCCTAGCATAAACAAAGTTACATAATAGTAAATGATATATATAAACAGTAAAAGCAATATTATATTTTTCATTTGGAAAGAAAAAATACTAATTTTTGAATACAGGTAGAAACTGAGGGAAAAGAATGATCTTAACTGGTATTCGAGACCTTGATAATGCCAACACTTAGAATATTACCAATTTTAGTAGTAGTTTGCTGCCTCATCTTTCTTCTTTTTCCCCTAGTAGGTTCTGACTTATTCTGGAGAGGAGTAGGAAGTAATATGAGCAGGAACTCTTGGGAGGCCAGAACAACCAACCTGCGTATGGTGAGTAATTGTTTCTCCATATTATTTCCTAAAATAGACATGTTGTTACCTATCTAGAATTACAGTGCTGGAAGGGAACTCATGAATGGTATAGGTGAGGAGACTGCAGACTGGCTCAATTGAGTGACTGGTCTCAGAATCCAGCCAAGCCTATTAAGTAACACGAAAGCATCAGATTTTTAAAGACTGAATTATAGTTCCCATTATAAACAGTTAATGCCAAAAATGCCAATATCCCCTCTTCATTTCAAAAGAGCACTTTCAAAATAGGTTTCCACAGCCCTGACAGTGAGAATAACCTAAGTTTTACTTCTATCTACTGAACATCTTAAAAACAATTTGTTTATTGCTAACCAAATCTTTTTTTTTCCCTAGGATTGTCGAAAGAAACATAAAGACGCAAAAAGGAAAATGAAACCAAAATAATAAATGTCAGTTGGTTTTGATACTGAATGTGAACAAGGCTCACTAAGGAAACTGACCCAGAAAACAGTTTTAGCTGACAAAGAAGAAATTTCAGAGTGAAGGAATTTTAAAAATCTGGCTGACGGAATATCATTCTGGTTGCCATCTTTTTCTGTGGAACTCCTCTGCATTTCTTCCTAAGTAATTACTTCAAAAATTAAATTCAACTTCTTATAAAGGAAGAACAAGATAGTCCTTGAAAATACTTTTTGTATATAATCTCTTTGCCCTCTATCCTGAGTAACTAATGGACATCTTCTCATGCAAGGTTTACATGAAGCCTTTTTTAATAAATGAGTCAAAGCACTTGTATTTTCCAGCCTAGGCTTTGTGTGAATTATAGGCTATTTGAAATTTTATTTCTGATTATGTCAAATACACCTTCCATTTTGTCATTTTTGTTTAAACTGATAAATTACAAGTCAACATTGAGTTTTATACTTGTGTTTTGGTGAATGGTTAACTGAAATATAGGACATTTCAGACCAACATCATATAAGAGTTCTGTGAGGACCAGGAGAGGAAGCCAAATACAGTTACCTTGTCATTGCCTCTAGGAATTAAGGAACAACATCTAGATGTACACCAATCCCAAAATTCTAGTTAGACTAAAAGCTTATGAAAAATACCAAGTGCCTGAAAGATAGGTAGTCACAATTAGGAGTCAGGACCCTGAGCCCAAATAGCGAAACAGATTTAACATTACATTAAATAAACCAACCTGCCTAGATTTCAAGACATATGTCTCCTATCAAAATGGGCTCTGTATGAAATAGTATTACATAGGCCGGGCGTGATGGCGCACACCTGTAATCTCAGTACTTTGGGAGGCCAAGGCGGGCAGATCATGAGGAGGTCAGGATTTCAAGACCAGCCTGGCCAACATGGTGAAACCCCGTCTCTACTAAAAATGCAAAAATTAGCTGGGTGTGGTGGCTCACACCTGTAATCCCAGCTGCTAGGGAGGCTGATACAGGAGAATCACTTGAACCCAGGAGGCAGAGGTTGCAGTGCTGAGATCATGTCGCTGCACTCCAGCCTGGGTAACAGAGTGAGACTCCATCTTAAAAAAAAAAAAAAAAAGAAATAGTATTATATAGTTCCAAGGGACTATCATTGAGCCATGATGTGTGTACTTAAAATTAGTATTTATTGATTTACCTATGCTGAATATAAACTCTTAACTGTTGGGATTTCATCTGGTGTGTTAACCATTATGACCCTAGGGCTTATGCTCTATGTTCTTTTAGTAAGGGTCCAAGGAACTAAATAACTTGAAGAGTCATTCTGGATTCCTAGGTTTCCAAAACTTCAGACTTCAAGGGGAGTGTGGACAACTAAGCAGCAGGATAAATAATTCACACTTTCTACCTTCTCTTGATGTAGATCACATTTGTACCTTATTTTCTATTGCTGCATAGCAAATCATCTCAGTAACAATCATTTATTTTATGCACAAATACTGCAATTTGGTCAACACTCACTAGGGACTGCTGATCTGTGCTGTGTGCTTTCACTGGGGTGGTTCAGCTAGGGCTACGGGATCTGTTTCTAAGATGGCCCACTCAGTGCCTGTTCATGGGCTTCCTTACAGCATAGCAAAAAAGCTCTAGGAGCAAGTGTTCTCAGAGGCAGGAAGCAGATGCTGCCTGTCTCTTAAGGCCTGGCCCAGAAACCGGCTCAGTCACTTCACTGTATTCTACAGGTTTAAACTGACACACAGCCCAACCAGACTGAAAGGGAGGGGACACAGATCCTCACTTCTTAGTGGGAGGAGTGTCAGAATGTGTGGCCGTAATTTAAATCCGGCACATGTTTCACAAGCAGACAAATAAGTAACATCAAGTAGCCTTGCCCACCCCCTAGTTCCTGCTCCCCAGATGAAACCACCTTCAGCAATTTAATTTCTCTAGTATTTATCTCCATGTTTCTACCTAACATGCTTATGCTCTGATTTCTTGGTTTTTCACTTCCAGACACTACATATTCTGAAAAGGTGAAAAAATTATTCACCTCTTCAGTCCAAGTAATATATTTTGACTACAGTTAACTTTTTTGCTGGAATTTTTTCATTTGCTTAACTTTTTCTAGACTTAGTCTTCCCATACCTTCCAACTGTGCGACATGATGAGGTTTCTCTTCAAATAGCCTGATCAATCCTTTATTCTTTAATTCACAGTGCCCCCCTCTTCCCTTTTTCTCCTCTTTCCTTTATGCCTTTGTTACATGCCTAGACAGGGCACAGTACCAGGCGTTATCAGTACCAGCTCGTATTCCTTATCCGAAGAGAAGACTAGCTCTCTAGCTCATTACAGACAGCCCTTCCCCCTTTCCCCTCTCTCTTACGCGCCCACCTTATCTAAAGAAAGTTAAAATGTTTAGCCAACCGTGGTTATTTTAGATTGTGAGGCCCAACTCCGGCCAATGGAGAAAGGGTACAGGGGCAGGGTTTGTGTCAGGGATAAAGGTTCTCGTGCCCCTTTGTTCTGGTGTGCTCTCATGGTGACTGGCCAAGGAGAAGCACCCCTCTGCGCAGAAGTAAAATTGCTTTGCTGAAAATCCTTTGTTTGAATGTTCAATTTCCTTAGGATTTTGAGCATTATTTCCAACACAACAGTACTATTAATGTAAATGTTTCTCAATCAAATTTTTAAATAATTAGACTTGGCCTACCTCACCTTTGTCCAGGAGCCCTCTGTCTGGCTCTATCTGGGCTCTCTGGATAGGTGACAAAAATGAACTGAACAAGGTGGCAACGTGAGAAATGTGAAAACTTCAAACACATTCCAAATACTTTCAGTTAATTAACAAGATTTGCAGCTATTAAATTATGTACGTTATGTGAGTATAGTCAGAACACTGAGTTACCCGTGATGGAGGACATGAAACCACTTTAATCCTTCACACAGGGCCAAGACGGTAAGTAAAGTTAAATATATGCTGAACAGACTATCAAAATGTTCCTAAACTTAATAAGAAACTGCATTCTACCTATTCTAGGCCAGATAAATTTTTTATATCCCTCTAACGGATACAATAGGCAGCTACGGAACTACTCCCAATTTGGCAAGATCCAGAATTTCCTTTAGAGGCTCTGGGGCCAAAGCCCGAGGCCTACTGCCCTTTGCAAGGCTCCAGATTTTAACCAGCAGATCAGTAAGGTACCAAGCCGACTCATAGCAATGATAATAAGTATGCAGGCCGGGTGCAGTGGCTCATGCCTGTAATCCCAACAGTTAAGGAGGCTAAGGCAAGCAGATCGCTTGAGCCCACGAGTTTGACAGCAGCCTAGGCAACATAGCAAGACCCCGTTGCTACAGAAAATACAAAAATTAGCCGGGCGTGGTGGCGCTAGCCTGTAGTCCCAGCTACTTGGCCAGGGATGAGGTGCGAGGATCATCTGATCCGGGGAGGTTGAGGCTGCAGTGAGCCATGACCGTGCCACTGCACTCCAGCCTGGGCGACAGAATGAGACCGCTTCTCAAAAAAAGAAAAAAAAATCGTTTATGCAATGTTTTCATTACCGGAAACATTTTAAGTAAAATACAATAAAACTTTTAAATCTGGTTGTCAGGCCCTTCCTTCCCTTTTGTTATTATCGTTTCACGTAGCCATTTATGATAGGAGAAGCGGCTTTGGGGTCGGCGGCTCGGGGCCCAAAAGTATAATTATTAAAGCCACCTCTCCGGAAGTTGCTGTTTGTCGATATCAATTTAGGTACGAAGTGTCCAGTCAGATAAATACTGACAAAAGCAAACAAGATGAAGAACATGAGCCCCGACCTCGGCGCCCCTTCCCAGTGGGCCGTCACCTACCCGGAGGTGCCCACAACCCGAGTGAGACCTCGGTCTACACTACTGCAACGGATACAAGCAGCACGCACAGCGCCGCCCTCAGCGCTGGTTCGTTTTCCACGTGGAGGCGCAAAACCAGCAAGCACCACTGTCGCACCATCAGAGCCAGTGGACGCAATCATGTCCGGCGCGACCAATCGGCGCCTGGCTTGTTGGCAGGTGTCAGGCAGCGCGCACTGATTGGCCGGTGCGGAGCCTGTCTCCTTCACTGGATTCCGCATTTTCAGCGCGTTGCATCACCTCCGTGCGCGCGGTTGCAGCGTGGACGCCGGATGAGTTGCTTCTAGGCTTGCTGGCCCGCGGGGCTGTCCAGGCACGCGAGGCCCCTCAGGTACGCCCTCTCTTCCCTGCAGGATCCGGCCCTCAAAGACGAGGGTCACGCACGCGTTACAACCCCGAAACAGTAGCACAAGATTTAATTTTTAAAAGAGCGTGTTTCTTCGGGGCTTGCCGTTCGTTCGTTTCCAGCCTCAGGAATTTATGGTCGCCTTTTTGAATGAGGTAGTGTTTGAAATGAGTAAAATCTTTTGAGAATGATATACATAGTATAAATTGATATAGCTGTGACTTTATTTATAGGCAATACGTATTTTTATATGTCTTAATTTATTACCTTCAATGGCTGCGAGATACTTATTTTATTGATGTACCGTAATTTACTTCAGTCACCATGAATATTTAAATTGTTTTCAGTTATTTGCCTGGAGAAACAATTATTCGGTGAATGTCATTGTATACACATTTTGTACATTTGCATGAGTATACCTGTGGAGTCTATGTTAATAGGATATAACTAAATTGAGGAAACGTTTGAGATGGTCCCACTTTCAGGTTACATTTGACTTAATAGATTATGAAGACCTGAGAATAAAAGGAGAAACAGAAATGGATTTAGAGGAGAATGAAAAGGGGGAACAGAAATAGGCTTATAGGTAGGATCCACATGACTTGATGATTAATTGGATGTGTGTATCTTCTGAGTAGTGTCAGGGGTGACTCAAAAATGTCATGCCTAAGTAATGGGAAGAATATTGGAACCACTAATACAGTAGTTTAAAAGGGAAGCAATTCTGGAAGGAATTATGAAATTTTAAACAAAACATGGTTTTAGTGTGCGTTTCTAAAATATATTGAGGCAAAATAATATGAAGTAATGTGAATAATATGTAGTTAATATCAGGGAGGGTGGTCTCGAAATTGCTGAACGGGAAGTTGAGGTTAAGGTGACCTGAAGGAGTTGTGGAGCAGGGAAGAGTCAAGGGCCTGGATTACAATAAGAGGGAAACAAAGGGGATGGCATCCCTCTGCACAACAAGGTTGTTGTGCAAGGTTAACCTGCTCTGTCCCTGCCCTGTGGTTGCTGGATGCTGTTGTGCATGGACAGCTCTCCAGTGGATTCGATGGGCCACAGCAATCCTGTGATTTATGCATGGAGGCTGCTTCTCCTCAGCAGCTGCCATAGCCCGGTCGCTGGTACATGATTCTTCCTGAATAGTCAATGCTGTTATACTGAGTCTTTATGCTTGACGTAATAATGCAGTGAGTCTTAATCTTTGGGGAAAGTAGAGACTCCCTAAAAAACACAGTAAAAGCTGAATGAGCTGGCCAGGCATAGTGGCTCACGCCTGTAATCCCAGCCCTTTGGGAGCCCAGGGCAAGAGGATCGCTTTAGCCTAGGAGTTGAAGACCAGCCAGGGCAACATGGCAAAACCCTGTCTCTACAAACCACCCCCTCCCCACCAAAAAAAAAAAAAAAAAAAGCTGAGTGTGGTGGTGCACACCTGTAGTCCTAGCTACTTGGCAGGCTAAACTGGGAGGAACACCTGAACCCAGGGAGGTCAAGGCTGCAGTGAGCCATGATTGTGCCACTGCACTCCAGCCTAGGTGACAGAGTGAGCCACTGTCTCAAAAAAAAAAAAAAAAAAAAAAAGAATGGTCCTCTTCTCAGAAAGCTTAAATCTTATTTTCTCAAAAATAAAAATTCAGATAGATATTCCTGAATAATTGTTAGAACAGTGCAAGAGTGGTGATGTTCAGACTTTGATGTGAATGCTCATCCCCTAGGGATCTTGTTAAAATGCAGGTTCTGACTCGTAGGTGCGAGGTGAGGCTGGTAAGTCTGCATCTCTAATAAGCTCCCATAGATGTGGGCCATAGTAGGACCAGCCTTGAAGAGATTAGAATGTGTTGGTATCTAAAGGTCTGTTAGTCTTCAGATAACAATCCCATAAGTTGCAGTTGGCCTCTGATAAGGTATGCAATGAACCTAAATAAATCAGTAAATGCACAAACACTTATTTTGGTCCTTGAAAGGCTAGAGGTTATAATAAGAGTTGAAGATCTAAAATGCCTTAAAACTTCTGTTTAATACCTTTTAATGGCATACTGTGATCAGAAATAGCTATTTCAGTTAGTTAAACAGCCCAACTGTTCTTGTCCTGTTTTTTCTTAAATTAAACTCAGAGGCACTCACACATCTGAAAAATTAATGAGGGTAAAAGAAAATGAAAGATACTACTTGTCACAGACTTTTTTTTAAATGATAACTTGAATCAATAACTTGATTAGACTATGATGCTTTTGATGCTTTCAAAACTGTTTGAGGTATGTAGGTGTCTTTTCCTGTAGAGTTGATTACCCTGGTCTGTTGTGGTTCTTGAGTACTTAAGATTTTTTATCTTCTCTGTTGTTCTCTTATTAGCAATTCTATCCCCTTCTGATCTGATACTGACTTGGAAAGCTCGTCACCCACCTTGTTAGAATTGTTAAGTAAATATAAATAGACTTTGAGAAGGAAAGGTCTCAAGGGTGGCTCACTAGATACTTATGTCATAGATTGATCAAGTGTCTCTGCATGAGGTTATTAGCAAAACATTTAAAAAGACACTTTAAGACTTCTCTCATTAGGGACTAAACCAGAAAGGTATTGGGCTCATCCTTCATAAAAATCATGAATAAGCAATAAAAAGG
Organism: Pan paniscus; assembly: GCF_029289425.2. Lineage (NCBI taxonomy): Eukaryota > Metazoa > Chordata > Mammalia > Primates > Hominidae > Pan > Pan paniscus. The sequence continues at coordinate 47,138,815 of NC_073260.2, forward strand.
GTAAAATGGAAAACTGGAATCTATATTCGAATGTGAGATTCTCATCTTTTTAGCTTTAAGATTTTTTAAGTTTTACCAGTTTTCCTCAAAGAGAAGATGAAGTTACTTCAAGAGAACTGATTTCTGTCATGTGAGTGTAGGTAAGAAAATTCTTAACTACTTTGAGATATTTTTCTTCAGATTATTAATGAGTTTTTTGCACCACTAGATAGAATTTCCAAGATTTTCCTGCTTACTTTTGGAAACATTGTCTCTACCATTACTGAATATTAAATAATAGCCATGTACCCCTCCCTGACACCATATACGAAAATAACTCAAAATTATTTGTGGCCTAAATGTAAGCGAAAAATCTATAACCTTGTTTAGGTAATGGTTTATTGATGACACCAAAAGCTCAAGCAGCAAAACCAAAAATAGACAAATTGGGCATCATTAAAATGAAAAATCTTTGTGCTTCAAAAAATGCCATCAAGAAAATAAAAAGACGGCCCACAGAACAGGAGAAATTTTTTATAAATCATATATCTGATAAAGGACTTGTATCCAGGATGTATACATAACCCTTAAAACCCAACCACAAAAAGAGCCCAATTAGAAAATAGGCAAAGGATAAATATCTATCCAACGTGGATACGCAAATGGCCAATAAGCACGTGGAAAGATGCTCAGCATCATTAGTCCTTAGGGAAATGCAAATCAAAACCACAAGATACTACTTAACATCTCCTAGAATGACTGTAATTCAAAGATGGACAATAAGATGTGTTGGGTAGGATCTGAAGAAATTAGAATCCTCATTCACTGCTGAGGGAATGTAAAATAGTACAGTCACTTTGGAAAAATTTTGGCATTTTCTCAAAAAGTTAAATACAGAATTATCATGTGACCCAGAAATTCTACTTCTAGCTACAAACCCAAGATAAATGAAAACAGATCCACACAAAATTTTGTACGTGAATGTTCATAGCAGCGTTATTCATAATAACCAAAAAGTGGAAACAATACAGGTATCCAAGAAATGATGAATGGATAAACAAAATGTGGCATATTCATGAAATGGAATACTATTCAGCTATCAAAAGTAATGAAGTATGAATACATATTACATCATGGATGAGCCTTGAAAACATGCTAGAGAAAGGAAACCAGATGCAATAGGCCACATATAGATGATTCATATAAATTTTCCCATTTATATGAAATGTCCAGAATAGGTAAATCTGCAGGGACAGAAAGAAGATAAATCGTTGCCACTGGCTATGGAGAAGAAAGAATGGGGAGTGACTGCTAATGGTTTTGGGGTGTTTTGGTGGGGAGGGGAGGTTGAAAACGTTTTGAAATTAGGTATTACTAGTTATACTACCTTGTAAATATACTAAAAAGCCACTGAATTGTACACTTTTTACATTACACTATGTAAATTGTACATCAATAAAGCTATAATTTTTTAAAAGTATGGATAGTGTCATATACACCCATGTTAATAATATGGTACTCTGTTATTCCTAGATTTCTCTTTTGACAGTAATAAATTTGATTTCTTTTGCAGCAACAAAATGCTTCAACAAGTTCCAGAAAACATAAATTTTCCTGCTGAAGAAGAGAAAATCTTGGAGTTTTGGACTGAATTTAATTGTTTTCAGGAATGCTTAAAGCAATCAAAACATAAACCAAAGTATGTGAATTTTTTAGGTTAAGGTCCCTTAAGAATAGTCATTTCTTAGACTGAATTCCATTAAAGCAGATACTTTTTTTTTTTTTTTTTTTTGAGATGGAGTCTCGCACTGTCATCCAGGCTGGAGGGCAGTGGTGCAATCTCTGCTCACTGCTACCTCTGCCTCCCGGATGCAAGTGATTCTCCTGCCTCAGCCTCCCGAGTAGCTGGGATTACAGGTGCCCGCCATCACACCAGCTAATTTTTGTGTTTTAGTAGAGACGGGGTTTCACCATGTTGCCCAGGCTGGTCTCGGACTCCTGACCTCAAGTGATCCACCCACCTCGGCCTCTCAAAGTGCTGGGATTACAAGTGTGAGCCATCACGCGCGGCCTAAAGCAGATACTCTTTATTAATCTTTCTATTCCCAGAATCCCCCAGCTCCCTATATAGTGGGTACTCAGTAGTAGATATACATTGAATGAATGAGTTCTCAATTATTGGGGTAAATTTTGTTTCTTTAAAAGGTCATCTGAGTAAAATTTATATGTCATCCTCCGTGTCACCCTCTTTCCACCTTTATCTTCATCACCACCCTCATTTAGGCACTTACACCTAAGTACCCCATAGAAGGCTACTATAGTACTACCTGCCTTTAGTCCTCATTCACCTAAAAGACTAGTCCTTTAATCAGTGTTTTCATTATATGTCTCCTCTGGTCAAAAACTATGAGATAGGGGTTTATTGCCCTATTTTACTGATGAGATAACTCAAGATCAGGATAAATAATTTGCCTTATGTCATGGAACTAATAAATGAAAAATGGATAATCAAATGGAGGTCTCTGTAGCTCTACCACAATTGTAGCCTTTCTGAAGGCAGGACCACCAGTAAATATCAAATCAATTATGTCTGTCGGTTTCCTGATCTTGCTGCTTTTCTCCTTCTTGAAGACTCCACTATGACAAGAGCTATCTATAGAAAAATGCTTTAAATTTTGGCTGTTTTTAAATGGCTTGATATATTTTTATTACCTGTTAGATTTACCTTCTATGATGGTCCTCCTTTTGCAACTGGACTGCCTCACTATGGACATATACTTGCGGGTACAATTAAAGATATAGTTACAAGATATGCTCACCAGAGTGGGTTTCATGTTGACAGAAGATTTGGATGGGATTGCCATGGCTTACCTGTGGTATGTTTGAGTATCCAGCTTTATAATTTTCTGATTTTTTTTATAAGCATTAGATTTTGTCATATAATATGTTCAAGTATGATGAACGTTGACTGTCAGACCTTCTAGTTCATTTCTATAATATTTGTAGTTTGATTTGTTTTGTTTTCTAGAGTTGCATAGTTGCAGTTGTTTTCATAGGGCAGCGTGGTAACAGTCTTATCACAAATTTTCAGGAATATGAAATTGATAAGACACTGGGAATCAGAGGACCAGAGGATGTGGCCAAAATGGGGATTACAGAGTATAACAATCAGTGCCGAGCAATTGTGATGAGATATTCTGCTGAGTGGAAGGTATGTTGGGTTTTTTTCAGTAGAATGAACAGCAAATGTAGTTAGTAAATGGGCATTGAAATGGTTTATGGTCCCTTGTGCTTTTTTTATTAATTTATTTTTTGTAGAAAAAGTGTTAGCTTCCACCTTCAACCCTATTACTTAAACGGTTAGCTTAAACTGAACCATCTCTCTTCTGACTTCTGTGTGCTTAATTGGTCTAACTTTCTTGCATGGTCACCAATAGGGAAAAATTCTAGTAAGTATAACATGATATATAGGCCTTTTCTTTTTTTCTCAAATACTTTTTTCAATTTTTTTAACTTTTCATTTTGAAATAATTTGACTTATTAAACAATTGAAAAAGTAGTATGATGGGTTCCCCTATATCCTTCATCCATCTTTCCCAGCTGCTAACATCTTCGGTAACCATAATATTAATAGAATTTTCAAAAGCAGTTGCCCCATTAATTTTTATTTCTGACCAATCACATATTGCATTTGGTTGTCATGTCTTTTTAGTCTTCTTAAGTATGGAACATTTATTTAGTCCTTTGTATTTCATGGCCTTCTCACTTTTGAAGATTGCAGAACAGCTATTTTCTATAATGTCTCTCAATGTGTGAGGTTTCCTGATTTAATTTAGGTTATGCATTTTTGGTGACAATGCCGCAGAAGTGATGCTATGCCCTTCTCAATGCATTATATCAGGTGGCATGTGTTGTGGCTATGTCACATTGATGGTGATAACTTTGTTCACTTGGTTAAAGTGCTGTCAGCTTTCTGCTTTGTAAAGTTGTAGTTTTTCCTTTGTAATTAATAAGTATCTTGTGGGGAGATTCTTTCCAAATATTCTTTTTCTTGTCATACATTCACTTATTAATTTTAACATCCATGGATGGTTTTTGCCAGTAATAATTATGCCTGTGATATTTGCCAAGTGGTGGTTTTGGTAGACTTTTATAAATGAATATTTATACTTGTAAATAACATTTTGTGCATGTAGGATGAATGCCAAGAAAACTGGTTCTTAACCTTACATAATATGTTGTTGGCAGTATAGATTTACTTGTACCATTGATTATTCTGTTGTCCCAAAATTTTCATTTGTGATGACAATAGAAATAAACACACATTGATGTACAATTATAAATATCATTGTCTAATACTGTTCTAATATTAATATTTTAAAGTCTACTGTTAGCAGACTTGGCCGATGGATTGACTTTGACAATGACTATAAAACTCTGTATCCACAATTCATGGAATCAGTCTGGTAGGTTTATTTAAAATTGTAAATATGGTAAATATTCTAGAAATATTCTGTTGTATTGATAATTGGAAAAATGCACTAGCATGAATCAGTTTATTTTTGAGTCCATCGTTATTTCTCTGAAAATCTTTGGGAACAGGTTTGTTTTTGAATGTAGAACTTTTATTTTTATTTTTTTGAGACTGAGTCTCGCTCAGTTGCCCAGGCTGGAGGGCAGTGGCACAGTCTTGGCTCACTGCAACCTCCGCCTCTCAGGTTCAAGTGATTCTTTTGCTTCAGCCTCCCAAGTAGCTGGGATTACAGGCGCCCGCCACCATGCTTGGCTAATTTTTGTCTTTTTAGTAGAGATGGGGTTTCACCTTGTTGGCCAGGGTGGTCTCGAACTTCTGACCTAGGTGATCCATCCACCTTGGTCTCTCAAAGTGCTGCGATTACAGACGTGAGCCACTGCGCCCAGCCTGCCAGTTGCTTTTCTTAATCAACATTATGTGTTAAACATCATTCGATATCAGTAGATATTAGCATTTTAATGTCTGCCTGATGTCTTACTATATTGATCTGTTATAATTTACCTGCCAGTCTCCCAATGAAAGACATTGTTTTTTCACTTATTTGGCAGACAGAAACTCTAAAAAGAAAATGGCATAAATGTTTGCATTTTCAGAAATAGAATTTTGTTCTGTAATTGTGAAACTCCATCTCTTATCAGGTGGGTCTTCAAACAACTCTATGATAAAGGCCTTGTTTATAGAGGTGTGAAAGTCATGCCCTTCTCTACGGCATGTAACACTCCACTTTCCAACTTCGAGTCACACCAGAATTATAAGGTACGTGAAATGTAGAGACATTATTCAGCATTGAGTTTTGTAGGTGGAAGCTGAGTAGTTATGATCACAGTAGGTATTCCCAAGTAGACCCGGTGTGGAATGTTGCCCACGACATCCACCACTTTGACCACTTCTTACTGAGTGCTGGAAATATTGCCAGTTAGTATACTAAGGCTCTGTTAAGATGAGGGATTTTTTTTCCACATTGGATTTATGATGTGTCTTAATGTGATAGGTTTTGCTTGTTTTGACCATATTTTTGTGCCTCTCTGTTGGGTTAACAAGTCCAGCTTTGACATACTTCCTGTAGTCATCGTTTCTTAAGGGTTGGGTAATTTTATGCCTTATCTGGGACCTCATGATATCATTTATTTGTTAACGGTATTTGGAAAAAAATTAATTTGAGATGCCAAATGGTATTATTTTTCCTCTGATGAAATAGAATCAGTTGTTGTTGTTGCTATGATTGAGGTGTTTAGACATGTTTGATGTTTACAGAGTGTATTGTTATACCATATCTAGACAGATATTATATACTAGTAAGTCTTCTGAAATGTGAACCATCTCTTCTCGTGTGTATACTGAGTTGTTTTCAGTTTTGAGAGTTTATCTGACCCTCTGTTTTTAAAGGATGTTGACTTGTTTGGAATTCTTGTTTCATGGCCTAGGTTTGAAAATTACATTAGTAAAATTTGCCTTTCAAAGCACGTTTTATTTATAGAATGCTTTCACATATCCTGTTTGATTGATTTTGTAAATCCTTGTAAGGCAGGTATGATGATTTCTATTATCTCCTTACCACCTCTCTGTGATTGTGCTCATGTTTGTATTTTTTTAGTAAAATATTTTAAGCACTTAACAATGTAGAGAATGATATGGTAAACACAAGGTTTCCAAGGCTTACCTTTGTCAAATCTTAATATATTGCTATATTTGGTTTTTGTTTGTTTGTTTGTTTGAGACGGAGTCTTGCTCTTTCGCCCAGGCTAGAGTGCAGTGGCACGATCTTGGCTCCCTGCAACCTCCACCTACCTGATTCAAGCAGTTCTTTGCCTCAGCCTCTGGAGTAGCTGGGGTTACAGGTGCCCACCACCACGCATTTTTAGTAGAGACAGGGTTTCACCATTTTGGCCAGGCTGGTCTTGAACTCCTGACCTTGCGATCCACCCACCTTGGCCTCCCAAAGTGTTGGAATTACAGTTGTGAGCCATTGCGCCCGGCCTGTTTGGTTGTTTTTTAAAACACTTGAATGTGGACAGTTTCAGGGACATGCAAAAGTAAAGAGAATGGTATAATTAATTTCTGTAGGCCCATTAAGGCCCCCAGCAACCAATGACTGGCTAATCTTGCCTCATTCATACACATATTCTTTCCCACTTTCCTTCCAATTCTGAAACAAATTCCAGATATCATATTATTTCATCAAGAAATAATCCAGTATAGATCTTTCATAAATAATCTTTATCTTCTTTAAACATTGCCATGTTAGCATTCGTTGTCACACCTTAAAAAGTCATCAGCAGTTACCTTTTTGTTGTTGTTGTTTTTGAGATAGGGTCTCGCTATGTCACCCAGGCTAGAGTGCAGTGGCACGATCTCGGCTAACCACAGCCTTGACCTCCCGGGCTCAAGTGATCTCCCCTTTCAGCCCCCTGAGTAGCTGGGACTACAGGAACATACCACCATACCTGGCTAATTTATGTGTTTCTATAGGAATGGTTTCACCATGTTGCCTGGGCTGGTCTTGAACTCTTGGGCTCAAGCAGTCCACCCGCCTTGGCCTCCCAAAGTGCTGGGATTACAGGTGTCAGCCACTGCACCTAGCCACCTTTAATATTTTTTATTTTAATATTCTCAAATTATGTAATTCCTGAACATCATCAGTTCATATTTCTAATGGTTTAATCATTTCCCAAGGGGTTATATTTTATTTTTATTTATTTATTTTTTTAATCAGGATCTACCAAGACTTAAACACATGGTGACTGTTGTCTTTTAGGTCTTGTACACGTTTCAGTTGGTTATATAACAAGTAGTGGAATTATCGAGTCAGAGTATACTTTGTTTTAATTTTTATTTTTTTGAGACGGAGTCTCACTCTGATGCCCAGGCTGAAGTACAGTGGTGTGATCTTGGCTCATGCAACCTCCTCCCAGGTTCAAGCAATTCTCCTGCCTCAGCCTCCCGAGTAGCTGGGATTACGGGTGCCCGCCAGCATGCCCAGCTAAGTTTTGTATTTTTAGTAGAGACAGGGTTTCGCCATGTTGGCCAGGCTGGTCTTGAACTCCTTACCTCAGTTGATCCACCTGCCTCAGCCTCCCAAAGTGCTGGTCTTTTTACAGGCGTGAGCCACCACGCCCAGGTGAGTCACAGAGTATACTTAATTTTTAGTTCTAATACTGAGGTTGGGAAACTTTCCTCTGCAAATTAAATATTTTAGGCTTTTCAGGCAATTCTCAATTTTGTCACCATTCTTAACTCACCCACTGCATGAAACAAGTGATGAGCCAGATTTGGCCCAGGGGCCATGGTTTGCTGACCTCTATTCTACGCGGTCTGTATATTGATTGTTAACCAAGGGTTTTTAAAATTTTTTTGACTTGACCAAGCACAGTGGCTCACACCTGAAATCCTCGCACTTTTGGAGGCCGACCTGGGCAACATGACAAAACCCCATCTCTACTAAAATTACAAAAATTAGCTGGGCGTGGTGGCGTGAACCTTTAGTTCCAACTACTCCACAGGCTGAAGTAAGAGAATGACATGAGCCCAGGAAGTTGAGGTTGCAGTGAGCCGAAAGTGTGCTACTGCACTCCAGCCTGGGTGACAGAGTTAGACTCTGTCTCAAAAAAAAAATATATATATATATGTATATATGTGTGTGTATGTATATATGTAAGTATACATATATATGTATTGGCTTAAAACTTTTATTTATTTATTTTTAGAGAAGGGATTTCAGTCTGTCACCTAGGCTGGAATGCAATGGTGCAAACACAGCTCACTGCAGCCTTGACCTCCTGGGTTCAAGTGATCCTCCAGCCTCACCCTCCTGAGCAGCTGAGTCCACAGATGTGCATCACCATGCCCAGAAAATTTTTTTATCTTTGTAGAGATGGGATCTCACCATATTGCCCCAGCTGGTCTCAAACTCCAGAGCTTGTGCGATCCTCCTGCCTTGGCCTCCCAAAGTGCCAGGATTATAGGCATGAGCCACCGTGCCCTGCCTAAAAAATTTTAATTTTTTACAAAAATTAGCTGGGCATGGTGGTGCACACCTGTAGTCCCAGCTATTCAGGAAACCGAGGCAGGAGAATGCTTGAACCCAGGAGGTGGGGGTTGCAGTGAGCTGAGATCACGTCACTGCACTCCAGCCTGGGTGACACAGTGAGATTCCATCTCAAAAAAAAAAGAAAAGAAAAAATTAATTTTGATGTAGTTTCAAACTCACAGAAAAGCGGAGAGTTCTTTATATCCTTCAACTAGATTCCCTAAATGTTAACCTTTTACCACATTTGCTTTATCCTTCTCTCTTTTTATGGGAGTGGGGCACAGTACCCTTTGAGAGTAAGTTGCAGGAATTATGGCCCTTTTCCTCTAAAAACTATATATTTCCTAAAATCAGTAACATTGTTTGAAATAACTGGAGTTAGAAAATTAACATTGATGCTGTATTACCTCATGTGTAGATCTTATTGGGTTCTGCTTGTCCCAGCAGTGTCCTTTATAGTTAACAAGAAAAAAAGAAGGAAAGAAAAACAAAAAAGACCTACATTGTGTGCTTCATGCAGTGGTATGTCTCCAGCCTTCTTTAATCTTAAAGAGCTCTTTAGTCTCTTTATGCCTCATAATACTGACATATTTGAGGAGGTACAGGCCAATAGTAGTGTCTCTTATTTCAAGTTTGTCTGATGTTTTACATGTGACTAATGGCTCTCGTGTCACTTTATTTAAATTGCAGTTGGTTTTTGTTGGGGATTGATTTTTTTTTTCCTACCTTAGAGCTATTTATTTTTAAATCCTTGATATTTTTGTGTTGAAACATTTCTGTAAAGTTGGAGACAATCTTGTTCTTATTTAATGAGCTGAATTTATATGGGTCTGTTACAATTTCAAGTATGTGTTGCTTCAGTAGGATCTTTTTGGTATTTTGGGCAAAAAGATAACCATATTCCAGAACAGTTATCTTTTTGATTTAACTCTTGATGGACTTACAAAATAGATAATCATAATACTGAAACCTCCATCATATGTTCCTACTTAGACATTACTTTAAAAAGTTACCAGAGGCCAGGCATGGTGACTCAACGCCTGTAATCCCAGCACTTTGGGAGGCTGAGGTGGGAGGATCACCTGAGGTCAGGAGTTTGAGACCAGCCTAACCAACATGGAATAACCCCATCTCTACTAAAAATACAAAAATTAACCACGTGTGGTGGCACGCACCTATAATCCCAGCTACTCGGGAGGCTGAGGCACAAGAATCACTTGAACCCAGGAGGCAGGGGCTGCAGTGAGCCAAGATTGTACCACAGCACTCCAGCCTAGTGACACAGTGAGACTCCATCTAAAAAAAAAAAAAAGTCACCAGGTGTCAAAAGACGTTATTTTTGTGACTACTAAGGTGATGATTAAAACATTTTTTAAAGTATTTAAAATTTTTTTTGCTTGGAATTTCTTGCTATTTTCTGTTTGTAAGTCTGGTAAGTGGTTTCTTCGGTTTACCCTGAAGATTTATTTTATTCCTCTTTAGGAGTAGTTCCTTTTTCTTAGGTGTCTGTTATTGTGGATTTCTAAAACAATACTTTACCTCAATTTATTTCAGGATGTTCAAGATCCTTCAGTATTTGTAACTTTCCCTTTGGAAGAAGATGAAACTGTATCTTTAGTTGCTTGGACAACCACTCCCTGGACTCTACCTAGTAACCTTGCTGTGTGTGTTAATCCAGAAATACAATATGTGAAAATTAAAGGTAAGTGGGAGGCTGGTTACTTATGATTAATATGGATAAGATAATTTTATATTTTGGAAAATATGAAAGCTTACCTTTCTTTTTGCATGAAGAATAGAATTATTTGAAAAGAATCTGACTTAATTAGAAAAATAACTTTAAACATTTGTTTTCATTTCTAATTGAAAACTAACAAAACAAAATAGTACAGAGATATAAAAAGTAGAACATAAAATTTTCTTATAATTTCCAGTTTATAGTACATTTTTCCACACCATGCCCCTGTGACAGATGAAGAATCTAAGATTCAGCGATGTGGCATCACGTCATTACTAGTAATTGATACCAGAACTTGAGAACTTTTTGCTTTTCAAATGTCCACTGGTAGAGAGTTACCAGTCTCAACGAGGGCCTTTCCGAGATTTAAAAAGAAGATTGGTACTTTGTGAACAAATATACCTTCAGGTTTGGTAGTTTTGTGGCGGTAAAAGAAAAAGAGAAAAACTCATTGCCATGAAAAAAGCTATGGCACAGCTGCCGTGGAAGGCAGTGACATTTCTTCAAAAAGCTGAATGAGATTACACTATGGCCCAGCAATTTCACTTCTGAGTGTTTTCCCCAAAGAATTGAAAGCAGTCTTGAACAGTTACTTGTACACCCATGTTCATAGTAGCATTATTCACAGTAGTCAAAAGATAGAAGCAACCCAAGTGTCTATCATTGGATAAATGAATAAACCAAATAGGGTATTTACGTACAGTGGAATATTATTCAGCCTAAAAAAGAAAGGAAATTCTGATACAGGCTATGCCTTGAATGAACCTGGAGAACATTATGCTAATTAAAATGAGCCAGTCACCAAAAGACAGATACTACATGATTCTATTTATATGAGGTATCGAGAAGTGAACTTCAGAGAGCAAAGACTAGTAGAATGGTGGTTGACAGAGGCTGGGAGGGAAGGGGGAGTTATTGTTTAATGAGTACAGAGTTTCAGTATAAGAAAATGAAAAGGTTTAGGGTATTGATAATGGTAATGATTACACAACATTGTAGATGTATTTAATGCTGTGTAAGAATGGTTACCATGATTTTTAAAAATAGTTGTATTAAAACAGTCAACTTGATTGAACAATAGCTTGTGTTGGCAAGGGAAAAATATTGAGAAAGGAATGGGGAAAGATTGGGTGCCAGAAAAAAGGTACGGAGGGAGTTTTTATTTGTTCTTTTCTGGGAGCAAATAGGACTAAGAGTTGACCTACTGGAAAGCTGTTGGCCACAAAGAGGCCTGGCTCAGGTGTCTGCAGCTGCTTCTCCGGAGCAAGGACAGTCCCATCTGCACAATTTCCCTATGTCACTGGTGGGTCACTAGCCATTCTGTGGTGAGCTTGACAATCTCAGCAGCCATCTGACTGAGATCTCAAAACACATCACCCATCTACCTGTGTATAACTCTTGTGCTTGGCAGACTTTGTATCTGAGCTTTATCAGAAACTGTGGTCCCCACTTACAATGAAGTTCCTGTGAGGTCAGAGCTAGGGAGTGGCAACCTTATTCATAGCAGTTTTTCAATAAATTGGAAAGGCTTTTACAATGACCCATAAATACTCATTTTTCTTATGGTGAACTAAATATATGACATAGGCTCTAGTAAATCTCAGATGTGTAATATCATAGCTTATGATGAGAGTTTAAATTGGCCTAGATTTTCAGTATCAAAGTTTTAACTGTTCATACATTTGCTCCAGCTTTTCTTTTCCTAGGATGCCCCAGGTATCCTCCAGAAACACTTACAATAAGGGTACACAGATGCATCAAGGACATTCATCATCCCAGTGTTCATAGTAGTGAAAATTTGAAAGCAATTCAAGTGTCTGTCAACTTGTTAGAAATAATTCGTACCTCTATGAAATAGCGTCCCATAGAGCTCTTTAAAAGGATGAGAAAAGTCTGTATGTGCTAATACATGGAAGTATGTTGAGAGTATATTAAGTGAAAAGCTACAAAATCAGATAGAATATTACCTCAATTAGAAAAATAAAAAGAACTTACACATTTACCTATATGTTTGTTTGTATATACATAGAAAAATATCCGGATCCATAGACACCCAAACGAGAATGTCTGAGAGGGGGTGATATGTGGCACTTAATTTGTGAGCTACTTTGTCAATGTTATTTTTAAACATTGACATGTTTACCTTATGAAGGAAAAAATAAAGATTTACTTAAAATGGATATCTGAGCGATAAATAATAACTACCAACTGCCTAAGTGCATTTGATGTTTTTGTCATTTTCATGTTTGGGAAGCAGTATACCATAGTGTTCTTTGCAGTATTTCTCTGTGAGTACTGGGTACAGTAGAGGCACATGGTACAGGAGCTCCTCAGGACAAAAGTATGCTTGATGCATATCTTTGGAATCAGCCAAGTTCAGAATATAACCCAAGTCCACGTTTTTCCTTTTTCTCGTAGATGTTGCCAGAGGACGATTACTCATTTTAATGGAAGCCAGATTGTCAGCCCTCTATAAATTGGAGAGTGACTATGAGATCCTTGAAAGGTGAATATTCAAATAGTTGCTCTGTGTTTGTGTGCATGTGTCTGTATGTGTGTCTTTAGTTTTAAAAAGAAATAAACTTTGTTATCCAAAAGCTTGCATTATTCAAATTTAGTTTTAAGTACTAATACTATACTAAGTATTTTGCAGTCACACATTACAGCATGAATGGCTAGGGCTAAGAAGCCAGTAAACCAGAGGGGAGTGGTAGCTTGATGTGGCTGCAGCCTCATATTTGATTTTAATCTAATTGTGAGTTTGCCTTTCTCCTTTTCTAGATTTCCTGGTGCCTATCTTAAAGGCAAGAAGTACAGGCCCCTGTTTGACTATTTCCTGAAGGTAAGCTTAGGGACCGCTACTGTGGGCGCTCTCCACAATCTGATTATTTGATAGCTGGGGTGTTGTGAGAAGTGGAATTGACATTACTTTTATGAGTGTACCTGAATCCAGAAAGTCTGCTTTAGTGCCAACAAAATTAAATTGTTTGTGTAGCTTTCTTGTCTTAGAGGATTTTTTTTTTTTTTTTTTTTTTTTTTAAAACAGGGTTTCCTCTGTCCCCCAGGCTGCAGTGCAGTGGCACAATCACAGCTCACTGCAACCTCGACCTCTTGGGCTCAAGTGATTCCCCTGCCCCGTCCCGAGTAGCTGGGACTACTGGCACACAGCACCACACTGGGCTAAGTTTTTAGTTTTTTGTAGAGACAGAATCTCGCTATGCTGCCCAGGCTGGTCTTGAACTCCTGGGATTGCAAGCATGAGCCACTGCACCTGGCTGGGATTTTTTGTTGTTGTTGTTTTTGAGATGGAGTGCAAATATCGTGCAATAGCGCGATCTTGGCTGACTGCAACCTCTGCCTCCCAGGTTCAAGCAATTCTCCTGCCTCAGCCTCCCGAGCAGCTGGGATTACAGGCATGCTGTAATTTTTGTACTCTTTAGTAGAGATGGGGTTTCACCATCTTGGCCAGGCTGGTTTTGAACTCCTGACCTTGTGAGCCACCGTGCCTGGCCAAGCTGGGATTTTTTTATTTGAATATTTTTCTCAAATTGTATGAGGAATCATTTTACATTTGATTGGATTTTTAGGTGTATATTTTTATTGCATGTAGTCTACATATCACCCAGGGTATTTATTGAGGTTTTTGTTTGTTTGTTTGTTTGTTTTGACAAAGTTAAGATAGTAATCACAGTAAAACATCATGTGGAAAGGTAAACACAATTTTATTTCAAGGAGGTTAGTGAGGCAGTTGTTTTAAATCTAGGCACCACGACAGAGCTCATACATTTAGCACCTTAGTTTCTTCAGAGTCATAAAGTTGTTTTATGTGGTTTTATTTTCTGACAGTGGAGAATCCACAGCTACAGTTGCAAACCCTGTTGTCCCCACTCCCACACTCTCTCACTGAAAGAATAATGTCAAAGAGGAATTTCTCCGTCCTTATTTAAAGGTCTTGAAATGAGATAATGAGCAGACCTGGCCTTATGGTTATGTGGAAATAATAATCAACTGGACATATCACTTACGTCCCATCCCAGAAAAAAATGTTCGCTGAACCCTCAGTTGTTTCTGTTCCGTGTGGGGAAGAGTCTGGTTGATTAAGGAGACCTCTGTGGTTTGGGCCCTATCCATGGTGTGTCTGTTACCTGCCTTTTCACTTTTGTGCCTCTTGAGTGTTTTCCCACATTTCTCGTTGCCTACGTAATAGCCTTCTTCCTCCTCCCACGTTGCTGCCCAGTGGATTTCCATATGTTCTGCCCTCATCCCATTCCTCCCTACAGGCGTTAGTTATTTACCAGCATTTAGGACGTGCCCTCCCCAGTCGGTATGTGGCAGAGCTGCTTCCTGACCACATCCTCCCACATTACTTTAGACATATCCTTTATTCAGTCAAACTGGCTCTTCCCTTTCCTGCTTCCCTGCCTTTCTTTAATTAAGTTTTCCTACTGTCTTAAAAGTCTTTATGTTTTTCTTATGTTGATATCTGCTGAGTTAACTCACCCTTCAAGTCTGAACTCAGATGTCCTTTGAAAGTTTTCTGAAATGCATCTTTGGTTTCTCCCTTGGAAAAATGTCATTACTTCATTCCATTCTCCTGTCATATAGCTTAACATACTTTGTTTTATGTTGTATTTTTTTTATTATCTGAAATCTCTTCCACTGGATCAGTGACTCTTCACCTTTCTGAATCACAAAACCTATTGAGAACCCAAAAACTCAACCCACTGAAAGAATGCACATGGATACACTAGACAGGAACTTTAGGTTAAGTAGAGGTCTGTCTGGAATATGCACTTGGTACGTATTAAGTTGAATAACACCTACTCATTAAATAAGCTTCTTAAACTACCTGAAACCTTCGGTGACTTTAGGCAAGTACTATAAATCGTTTGACCCAGGACGGAATCATCTGATGTTCACTGAAATATACCTGTTGTGAAATATCAAGGGAAGCTGAGTCAGCGGACACTGGCTATGGAGCAGCGCTGCTGCTCCTGGTGGTTGGTATCTACTGACCTGGGTGGAAGCAGCCCAGCCATGGCCTGGGTAGGCCCAAAGTAGACCCTGAGAGACAAGATGCAGTGACTTTGTCTATACTGCTTCTAAGTATAGAACATGTAACTAAGTATACATGTAATTCTAAGGACCCATGTATTCTGTCTTTCTGTTTAAACTATCAAAGTTTTAGCACCTATCATACTATAACTTCTAAAATGTTTCAAGGTGATTTAGGTTACAACAATTAAAATTTTATGGTTATTTTTCAAGTTTAGTTTTAAGTTCCAAAGAAACCGAGTGCTGTGATGTAATTGAGAATAACATTGTATTTGCAACCAGAAGACCTGTTCCATGTCCTGGCTTCATCATTGCTGGTTGTGTGATTTGGATAAGACTAAGTTTAATCTTTGTTCTGAGTTTGCTCATCTGTGAAATGCAAATACAGCCAGAATATTTTTAAGACATGGGACTACTAATAGCTTGTTCACAGAATTATAGGAGTTAAATGTGAAAATCACTTGTGAAAATACTTTTTACCAATGCAAAAAGGAAGGACATCAAAGGGCCAGTTTGGCAGAAACAAGGGTTTGTGGAAAGAAATGTAAAAAGATGAAAGTAGAGTAGGTCTGTTAGCATTATATGTATTAACATGATGATATTGCTGTTGCAAAGAAAATGAAATTGAACACATTTCCCCTGAGTATTAAGGTGGTGGAGTACCTGTAAGTAGAACTTACTACTCGTGGCTCCCACCTGTTCCTTTCAAGATTTGCCTTTATGACTGAATAACTTGAGCTGAGTCGAAAGGAGAAAGAGAAGCAAAACATATGCAGTGATTGAAAATGTACCAGGAAGTGAACAATTTAGGGAGCATGCTTTCTGAGACTGTATCCTAAACTGCATAGGGACAAAAAGCTGGGGGAGGGAGAACTAATGAAAAACACATTTGTAACCAAGGAAATTAGAAATTTTTATCTGCCATTCTCCAGATAATTATTTCGTTTATAAGTGGTAACTTTTTATTTATGGGAAAAATGTATTGAATTAGCATGTTTCTTCCCAGCCTGCATTATTCTTTCTTTTCTATTTCTGAAAATAATTTTACCCATTAAAAGCATTTTCAGGTTCTTAGGAAAAACTGTTACAAAGTTAACGTTGTAACACAGTAATGTTTCATCCCTGAAGCCTACTGTCCTTTCTTTCCAGTGTAAAGAGAATGGCGCTTTCACTGTGCTTGTTGACAACTATGTGAAGGAAGAAGAAGGCACAGGGGTTGTCCACCAAGCTCCTTACTTCGGTGCTGTGAGTAGCATAAGTCTGGCAAATGTATTTGAGTATGTCGGTAGCCACTTTTCATAGATGCGGAGTCCTGTGTCTCATCATGTTGGGTTACCAGGTTGGCCTCTTTTCTGGCTCACTGCCTGCAAGATGGCTTGTAAAATTTGCATCTGCAATTCCCTTTCATCCTAAGCTGATTTCTGGAAAGAGTGGGCCAAATCCAGTAAACTCTTTTTGGTGTGTAGTTCCGTGAGTTTTGACAGGTATCTAGAGACGTGCAGGTGCCTCAGCCACCAAGATACAGACCATTCCCATCACCTCTGCTGTGTTCTTAATTAAATGTTCAGAAGGGGGAATCTGACCTCTCCCCTCAAAACAGTACTCTACAGTTAATTTTATATTTTGACTAGAATAATTTTTCTAAAAACACATTCCTTTTTATGTAATTTGTGTATGAATAAAAACAGAATAACATAAAGGCACATGCTTTACAGTAAACCACCTCTCACCTTAAATTATGGCACTGCCACTAACGGGCAGTTCCTGGGTAAGTTGCCTGGCCTATCTGGACTTCTTTTGCCTCCTCTGTAGCATGGTGTAGCACGGTGTAGCACCTACATACACATTCCTCTAGGCTTGATCGTTTTGTCAGTGAGAGGGATTGGAAATGTGACTTTGTTCTAAAAGGCAGTGGCAGTAGTCTGCCCTCATCTGCCATTTTGCTTTCATGCTTAATCTCTGGGATTTTTTACTTTTATAGATGTAGAGGGTACGGGTGCAATTTTTTTACATTGATATGTTGTATAGTAGTAAAATCTGGGCGTTTAGTGTAACCATCACTTGAATTTTTATTATGGAAATCTTGAAACGTACACAGAAGAAAATATGATAATACATTCTTTTTTTCACATCATCCAGCTGCATTAACTCTCAATGTTTTGGCAATCTCTCATTTTCTTCCTCTGTACAGTAGCACACTTTTTTATTTTGGCTGGAGGATTTAAAAGCAAATCCTCATCCTCATGTCTTTCGTGTCTAAGTAATTCTAGCTGCATCTCTGACTGATAAGGACTTTTATTTTCAGTATAAATATCCAATAAAGTCAGCAATTCCTTAATAATCACCTAATACCTGGTCCATTTTGATGGAAGGAAGCATTCTTGATAATACTACTTAAGAGTTTTAGGAACTAGTCAAATATTGTTCATAATCATTTTAGAGTCAATTAACTGGTATGGTTACCCCACTGTTAGTAGATAATAAAAAGGTAACTTCTTGGTTTTGAATTGTAGTGTAGGGTTTTTTTTTTTTTTTTTTTTTTTTTTTGAGATGGGAGTCTCACTCTGTCACCCAGGCTGGAGTGCAGTGGCAGGATCTCGGCTCACTGCAATCTCCGTCTCCTGGGTTCAAGCGATTCTCCTGCCTCAGCCTCCTGAGGTTTTCTTTTTTAAATGTGGGTGTTTGTCATTAACTCTAGAGTTATATCTCATATATCTATTCTCAATGCTGTGCATGTTAATGTTATAGAAGATTCATTCTTTAAACTATAGCCTTTAACACTATTTGGTAAATTTTTTTTTGTTTGTTCGTTTGAGACAGAGTCTCCCTCTGTTGCCCAGGCTGTAGTGCAATGGTGCAATCTTGGCTCACGGCAACCTCTGCCTCCCAGGTTCAAGCGATTCTCCTGCCTCAGCCTGCCAAGTAGCTGGGATTATAGACACCTGCCACCATGCCTGGCTTATTTTTTGTAAATTTAGTAGAGACAGGGTTTCACCATGTTGGCCAGGCTGGTCTCAAACTTCTGACCTCAGGTGATCTGACCGCCTTGGCCTCCCAAAGTGCTGGGGTTACAGGCGTGAGCCACTGCACCCAGCCTTGGTAAACATTTTCTGAGAGGCCTTCCGTTGCACTTGTCTTCACCAGGCAAGGGTAGTGTTTGATCTCCGCAGAGTCTGTGCACTTGTGCGTCATCCTGTTGAACATCACTGGTTCTGGATGCATTCAGGAATGCTGCTCTTAGCTTAATGCACTGGGTAAAGTTACTTGCTCCACACTCAGTGGTTCAAATTGCTGCACTTAGGGGCTTTTCCTGTCTACCCACATGACACCACACCAGTCAGCCTCAGCACAGGGAGAGGTGAACACAGATCCAGGTGGAAGCATGTCAGCTTTCCAGCTTGTCTTGGAGTCAACCCAGAGTGTGGTTTCACCAACATAAGGCAATCTCTTTAATTTTATATTTAGGCATCATAACACAGTGATGAAGACTATAGACTCTGGAGCCAGGCTGTTTGGTTTTGAATCCTAGCATTGCTGCTTCATAGCTGAGTTACTTCTTGGTACCTTGACTTTCCTATCTGTAAAATAGGAAATTTTTGGTTTTTCAGATGTGTGTGCTGCTGTTATAAATCAAATTTGATTTAGTTTTAAAACATTCCTGTGTGGCTGCTCTGCTTATGGAGTAGCCATTCTTTATTGCTTTACTTTCTTAATTCCTTTCACTTAAAAAATTGATGTATGTCATCTATCTTCTCATTTAGTGGATACTCTGCTACATATGGAGGTCTGGGAAATAATATTTGAGAAGACTAGACTGGGTGACCTAACCCCTGTCCAACTGTGAGGGTCTGATTCTCCGAATGGTCTTGAGTTACCTTCAGTTTACAGGACAAAGTTGATGACATGTATATGTTACAATATAGAACAATTATCTTGGGAATCTATTATTACCTCATGCTCACACCCATACATAGACTGTTTTATTCTTCCCTCTCTTTTGCCTTTTCTCAGGAGGACTATCGGGTCTGTATGGACTTTAACATTATTCGGAAAGACTCACTCCCCGTTTGCCCTGTGGATGCTTCAGGCTGCTTCACAACGGAGGTGACAGATTTCGCAGGACAGTATGTGAAGGTCTGTAATCCATATAGCATAGAAGGGTGTCTGTTACTTCTGATTAGTCTCTATCATCATTTATAATTGTATTGTAATTCTTCTAGGAAGTTGTTTTTATTTGGTTTTGTCATCGCATGAAATCCGTAAAGACAGATGTTATCAGTTACGTTCAGAGGGTCTCATATCTTTAGAGGGTGCATGCTGAAATTTCATGGGGAAAGATCAGAAAAACTCCAGTGCATGCCTCCTGAAGCACCTTTGTGACCTTGGGGTTGTCATTTCAGATCGAAAAACTTTATGACTTTAAATGTTGTGGAATGTACTTGAAAATTACTTAAAGTTAGTGACTAAAAATAATAAATAATATTTGTTATTTGTCCCTTTTATTCATAACAAGGTATCAGATTCTAGTAATATATTGTTCCTAAGTATTATAGTATGTTTTAATGGCTAAATTTTAATTTTTTTTAATAGGATGCTGACAAAAGTATCATCAGGACTTTGAAGGAACAAGGCCGACTTCTGGTTGCCACCACCTTCACTCACAGCTACCCTTTTTGCTGGAGGTCAGAAGAAACAAAGACTGTGTTGTAGCTAGAGCTTCCAGTCTGTGCTTACACTTACTATATGTGCCCATTCCATCTTATTTGTGGTGCTCATCTCACTTGTATCCTTTAGAGTTGGTTTGGGAAGCCACCTTCTTACTTCATTTTTAGGAGAGTTGGGTTTTTTGTTTTTTTGTTGTTGTTGTTTTGGGATAGGGTCTCACTCTGACGCCCAGGCTGGAATGCAGTGGTGCAATCACAGCTCACTGCACCCTCCGCCTCCCCGGCTTAAGCAATCCTCCCACCTTAGCTTCTGGAGTAGCTGGAACTATGTAGGTGGTGCCATCACACCCGGCTCATTTTTGCATTTCTTATAGAAATGAGGTTTCGCCATGTTGTCCAGGCTGGTCTCAGACTACTGGGCTCAAATAATCCTCCCACCTTGTCCTCCCAAAGTGCTGAGATTACAGGCATGAGCCACAGCGCCTGGTCTAGGAGAGTTTTATGAATGGCTAAAAATGTTGCTTTCCTAAGGAACTGTGAGAGAAAAATAGACCTGTACAAATCTGTTTTGTATTGTGGCCACATTTTTTTTAGGATGAGAAGCATCTCTAAAATTTTGTAATAGAGTTTATTGAAAAATTTAATATGATTTTAACCTTTAATATAAGACCATGCTGTAAAAGTATGGGTGAAAATGAAATGTTCAGTTGCATCGTGTTTGGTTTCCACATTGCCTCTTCTGTGTTGAAGTTGAAGTTGACATTGTTTCTTAGATAATTGTCACTAGCAGAACTATTTTTTTCTACTCTTGTTCTTGTATTAGTTTTCGCCTTTCTTACTATTGTGGAAAGATATGACCAATTTTGAAGTCTTAGATGTTTTTATCTATAATAAAAAGGAATATTAGCAGAAGGCCAAGTAAGTGATGATGCTGTCAATAAGACATGAAAAGTCAGTCTTACCGTAGTGCCTACTAGTCTCAGCCTGAGCAGCTATGTGTGTGTTTCTGCTTCCCCAGATCAGACACTCCTCTAATTTACAAAGCAGTGCCCAGCTGGTTTGTGCGAGTGGAGAACATGGTGGACCAGCTCCTAAGGAACAATGACCTGTGCTACTGGTGAGCAGTAAGATGTGTTTCTTCATAGTGTCTTTTGTCATGTGGTTAGTAAGTATGGTTTACACTTCCCCCAAGTTGTAATTTTAATAACCCATCTTTTATTGGGTATTGTAATAGCTATCTTTTCTTCTGTGTGTTTAGGAGCACAAAATAATTCAAATAATGTTACAGAACAGAAGTAACATCCTTCTTGTGATAAAGTATGTAAGGGAGTATTTTTCTTTTTAAACTCATTGGAAATGATAAACCACCATTTATTCGATTTATGGAATGAAATGACCTTGGAAAAATATGGCTGTACTGCCAGAGTTTGCTAGCCTTCAATAATAGTCATTTTCAGAGTAAACATTATTTTCAGATATACCTGCAAAAGCCATTTGTACTTACTCTTGTCGGTCCTGCAGTGGATGATGTACCCTGTGCTTGGCTGTATGGATAAGCTCCAAGCACAGAAGCCTTTGCTTTCCACAGCTGATATGTGTCCTGCAGGTGATAGCCCAAGAAGTATCATTTCAGCCTCTGGGTACAAAATGAAACAAGGCTTGAACCTGTGTATTTCAGATGAATGTTTTTCACTACAAGTTTGAAAAGTAATCACCACTCTTACTTCTCACAAGGACCCAACTAGACTCTAGAAAACTGTATTTGAGTTTAGGAGAATGGGGAGAATCTCAGGGCAGCAAAGGAAATAGTTATAAACTGTAGCTTTCTAATATTTCTTAGCAGAGTGGTCCTGATTTCTCAAAAGACAGCTTTTCATTTTTAGAGCTAGTAAGCTAATTAGTTCCCCTAATGTGTAAGATACTAGATATAGAATATTAGTAAGATAGCCTCGAGGGGGTGCAGGCATATAAACTGATCTTTGAAGTACAGGGCAGTAACTGCAGTGCCCAAGAGAAGAAGGGGAGGTCTGGTAGCCTACCCTGACTCAGCCTTGTGCTTGAAAAGGATTTCTGCAAAGCTGAACCTCAAGGAATAAAGAGTACTGGGAGTGGGAGGGATGCAAGAGGATGGATGCAGAGGGGAGGGAAGCTGCGTGTCAGAGGGCAGGCAGGCTGCGTGTCAGAGGGCAGGCAGGCTGCGTGTCAGAGGGCAGGCATGGGCAAAGCCAGTTAAGTGAGAAGGATTCTAGGGAACTTGCCTCATTGCCAGAGCCTGAAATTCAAGACCAAGGATGACCAGAGAGGTGACTATAGAGAGGGCTGCTAGAGCAGCTACCAATCCCCTGGCCTGTTGGCCTTTGCTTAATGAGTTCAGAAAAACTGCTATGGTGAGGATAATGTGAAGACTAGAGTTGTATGGGATGAGGCTGGCTAAAGCTAAGGTGACTGGTTAGAGGTATGTGGCAGCTGTACTCCAGTTGAAGAGGAGGACATGGGAGGCCTGTGTGCTGTGGGGTAATCTATTGGATGTAGGTCATTGATGGCAGCATAAACTGTTGTGTGTGCTATGCTGTCCATTTAGAAGACATTCTCTTTGCAGTGAGCGCCACGTTTCCAGAGTGTTTGGTCCACAAAGCGTTATACAAAGGCTCCTGTGGGTATTATTTACATGTTGAATTTTTCCATATTTTTATGTGATTGGTTATGTGATCTGTTTATTGCAGGGTCCCAGAGTTGGTACGAGAAAAACGATTTGGAAATTGGCTGAAAGATGCACGTGACTGGACAATTTCCAGAAACAGATACTGGGGCACCCCCATCCCACTGTGGGTCAGCGATGACTTTGAGGAGGTGAGGCGGGGCAGTATTTCCTTGTGTTGATTTTTGCTAAAGCATTTTGTTCATGAAATCTGAATGTGGTTTAAAAGAATAGGGTGTTTTTTTCTTTGCCCCTTTCTTATTTCATCTTTTTTCCTCTTTATTCCTTTCTAGAATCATGACATAAGATAATCTGTTTCTGGGGTTTTTAACTTTTTTTCCTTGAATTAAATACAATTTATGAAACTTTCCTCTGTAAAAATAAAAGGATACAGTTTTCTCAGGGAAATACACACTTTAAATGTTTTTTTTGTGTGTTTCCCCGATGTCTTTTCTTCCCCCTACATTAAGGTATACTATTAGCTTATGGTTAAACTGACTTTATAGATGATGAAAAAAGAAAACTTGAAAAGAAATTTACCAAAGCATTACAGACCTTTAACTTCTAAAATCAAATGAATAAGAGGATGTGTGTAGATATATAGATGTATGTGGATATACTATGTCCTCACTTAATGTCATACAGAGGTTCTTGATAACTGACTTTAGGCTGGGT
The DNA here is from genome assembly GCF_029289425.2 of Pan paniscus. Lineage (NCBI taxonomy): Eukaryota > Metazoa > Chordata > Mammalia > Primates > Hominidae > Pan > Pan paniscus. The sequence goes on from NC_073260.2 coordinate 47,162,185, forward strand.
GTGATGGCTCCCACATGTAATCGCAGCACTTAGGGAGGCCAAGGCAGGAGGATCGCTTGAGACCAGATATTTGAGACCAGCCTAGGCAACATAATGAGGTTCCATCTCTACAAAAATGTTTGTTAAATTAGACAGGCATGGTGGTGCACGCCACTTAGTTCCAGCTACTGGGACCTCTCAATGACATTAGGCGAGGACTTACTATACAGATAGATCTGTGTGTTTGGCCTTCTGTCCAAAGCTGACAGCATTGTTGCAGTGACGAGCAGCAGCACCCTGGGGACCTTGGTGAATCTCCCATAGGGACCTGAAAGGCAACAGTGAAGTAGCTGAATCAGAAGACTTTTCAGGACTGAACAGGAAGGGCAGAGAAAGAGGCCAGCAGTGTTCACTAGGATCAGAAGCTCCCTGGGTGAGAACGCACAGCAGTTCCTACTGGTGTGGCCCTTGTCAGATGATCCCTCCATTCTGAGTGCCCCAGCTAGCCCCATCTCTCAGCTCTTTACCTGGATATAATCCTAGCATCCTGTGGCTTTGTCTGATTGCTTTAATCGGGTCCAAGCATAATATAGTCATGCACCATATAATGTCATTCAGTCAATGACAGACCGCATATACGACAGTGGTCCCACAAGATTATGATACCATATGGTTACTGTGCCTTTTCTGTGTTTTGTAATGTTTAGAAACTCAAATACTTCCTGTTTTAGTCTGTTTGGTGTAGCTACAAAGGAATACCTGAGGCTGGATAATTTATAAAGAAAAGTAGTTTATTTGGCTTATGATTCTGGATGACTGGAAAGTTGAAGACTAGACATCTGCATCTGGGGAGGACCTCAGGCTACATCCACTTATGATGGAAGGCTGGACAGGAGCCAGAGTATGCAGAAATCACATGGCAAAAGAAGAAACGGGCGGTGGGGTGGGGGCAGGCTCTTTTCAACAGTCAGCTCTCACAGGAGCTAATAGAGAACTAACTCACTGCAGAAGGAGAGCATTGGTCTGTTCACGAGGGATCCACCCTGTGACCCAGACGCCTCCCATCGGGCTCCATCTGTCAATACTGCCACACTGGGGATTAAATTTCAACTTGAGGTTTGCTGGGGACAAACCATATGAAAACTAGAGCATTTACCATTGTGTTACAGTTGCCTGCAGAATTCAGTACAGCCACATGCTGTACAGGTTTGTAGCTTAGAAGTAATAGGCTCCACCATATAGCCTAGCTGTGTTTTAGGCCATCCCATCTAGGTCTGTGATGTTTGCCTAAGGAAATCACCCTAACAATGCATTTCTCAGAATGTATTCCCACCATTAAGCACTGTATGACTATAATTTAGCTCTAGCTTTTTCTTGGGAAGATTCTAGATTAATGACCCAGATTCAGGTGCCAGGAGGAAACTAAAATGCCTTAGAGAAATAATCTAAGATGTTTCACTTATGCCAGTTACTTTGACAATTTGCACATAATAAACCCTTAATATCCATTGAGAGTATGGCTATGAATGTTTAAGATTCTCTCTAGGTAGGGACTCCCTCTGATACTGGGGTGGAAACAGAGGAGCAGTGTCAACCCTGGCCTCTTCAGAGACTAAGAGTAGGCTGTGTCTTTCATGAGAGAGAAGCCACATTAGCGAATACTATCCTTCGGCCCAGATTGGTGTGTTAATGTACCTTTAAATCATCAGTCTCAGGCTGGGTGGCTCACGCCAGTAATCGCAGCACTTTGGGAGGCTGAGGCTGGCTGATAGCTCGAGTCCAAGAGTTTGAGACCAGCCTGGGCAGCATGGCGAAACCCTGTCTTTACTAAAAATACAAAAAATTAGCTGGGTGAGGTGGCGCCTGCCTGTAGCCCCAGGTACTTGGGAGGCTTAGGTGAGAGGATCACCTGAGCCCAGGAAGCTGAGGCTGCAGTGAGCTGTGATTGCGCCACTGCACTCCAGCCTGGGCAATGGTAGTGAGACCCTATCTCAAAAAAAAAGGAAAAAGAAAATCATCAGTCTCTCAAAGTAAACATGCATGCTATATAAATTAACTCAGTATGCTCTGTTTGGCTCTAAGGAGCTCCTGCTATTGAACTTTGTTTTTGACAGGTGGTATGCATTGGGTCAGTGGCGGAACTTGAAGAACTGTCAGGAGCAAAGATCTCAGATCTCCACAGAGAGAGGTCAGTTTCTAAATGTTCGATTCACTTCAGTTTTACGATTCTCCTATTAAGACCTGGTCTCTAGCAGATTACAGAGCCACACGTGGAAGTGACTAGCTTGCTGAATTACTTTGCTGATGACTCATGTCATATTGCAGTATTGTGGCCTCTGTCCTTGTGAAATGTGAGGCGAATGGTGCATAACCTTTCAGATGGAGGATTCATGGTGCTCTCTGAAAGCCTTTGAGAATTGCGGATATTTCTGTTTGCAAATGTGTATAATATCTTGTCAGGGTTTTGTGTTTCCTATTAGCAATTAAACTGCAAGTTCTATTATGCTTACAGTTAATAGAAATGACTACTTTTCTGTTTGTTAGTGTTGACCACCTGACCATTCCTTCACGCTGTGGGAAGGGATCCTTGCACCGCATCTCTGAAGTGTTTGACTGTTGGTTTGAGAGTGGCAGCATGCCCTATGCTCAGGTTCATTACCCGTTTGAAAACAAGAGGGAGTTTGAGGATGCTTTTCCTGCAGATTTCATTGCCGAGGGCATCGACCAAACCAGAGGATGGTATGCCTCCTTGTTCTTTCATCACGTGTTTTATTGATTTTATTTTATTTAGGGAGTATTTTACTAAGTCACTGCCATTTATCTACTGGGTGATGGAGAGATTGTGGCAAATAAGACAGGCTACATTCCTGCCCTCTCCCCCCCACCACCAAGCACGGACATTAAAGTGCCTTTTGAGTAGGACTCTCCCACTACAATAGGGCATCTCACTGGCATTTTGGAATATATGTGTTACACTGGATGTTAAAATGATAAAAAAAGTTATGTGTTCTTAGCTTACATCAGATCATTTACTCAAATGTTTGAGTATTTGCATAAAAGACAGTAGTTTGGGTGCTAGAAATTTGAGGGATAGTTGGCAATATGCTCAGATATTGAGGCTAGCCTTATAAATCAACATTCTAAAAAAAATCCAGATTTTTAAAAAATATACATATGAGAGAGGATTTGGGCATTGATTTTTATCTGGTGCCTTATGTAAAACAGTTCCTTAATTGGAAGAAGGTGAATTACTTTCTTTCCATGGATTGGCTTTGCTGGCCCAGGCTTTATTTCCTTTTTTTTGAGACAGAATCTTGCACTCTGCTGCCCAGGCTGGAGTGCAGTGGTGTGATCTCGGCTCACTGCACCCTTCGCCTCCTGGGTTCAAGCAATTCTTCTGCCTCACCCTCCCAAGTAGCTGGGTCTACAGGCATGCACCACCATGCCCAGCTAATTTTTGTAGTTTTAGTAGAGACTGGGTTTCACCATGTTGGCCAGGCTGGTCTCGAACTCCTGACCTCAAGTGACCCACCCGTCTCAGCCTCCCAAAGTGCTGGGATTACAGGCGTGAGCCATTGCGCCCAGCCCGGGTTTTAATTATACATTCACAGTAATGTTTCTGCAGGGGTGTGTTTAAGGAATTCTTGGTGTCATTTTCGCTCTTTGACAGCTTTGGGTAATCACTGAATTCAAGTCTTCATGTTTAGGAATGTGCTGTCTTCAGATTCCAGTCATTTTTATCTATAGGAACAGCTACCCAGCACAAATTCTGTTTTTAGAAAGGGGTAGATGCCTTACCAATGAGCTTGTTCCTTTGAGGAGTAGCAAAGTCTGTTAGCTGGTAGCAGTCCTCATGTGGATCCCGTGTCCTTGCTGCCTGCCTCCTTCTCCATTCCTGAGGCGTGGGCTACCTCTCCTGGGCACCAGGGCTCCTCCCAACTCTCCTTTAGAAGTGGGAGGGATATCTGGATCAGTGTTTATGTTAACTATGGGGTCTGGTCTCCTCAGCTCATGTCCCTTGATGTTCTCAGAGTGCAGGACTAGGTCAGAGAGGCAGGAAAGCATCACCCCCGGGACAGTGGTCAGGGATATGAGTTCATTTGGGAAACAAGCTAGCTAGCACATAAATGAGGTACATAACATTTTACAGAATAAAAGCATTTTCTAGTCTGCCTTATCACTTTTGGGTGAGAGTGCATTTTGCATCTTTTGTCATCAAATTGTCTTTTCCATATGATCTTGTGCCAAATTCAAAACCCATCCTTCATCTTCAGCTAGGTGCTTCTGGGTGGTCCTGAGAGGCCACCCAGTGCTGCCATGTGGCTCTCCACACAGACTTCCTGGGAGCTCTGGTAACAGAGAAATGGTCAGTAAATCACTCCAGACGTTTATTTCAATGCTTCTTTCAAATCTTAGACAGTAATTTGATTGGTCTCCAGTAACCAGGATTAAGAATCATTGCTTTAAGTGATTATCAAGAAGTGTGACTTATCAAAAATAGAAATTCAATGAATAAATACAGTTTCTTTCTTATGCTTGGACTTCACTTCTATTTTTATTGAACTGTTTGGGGTTTTTTTTCAGGTTTTATACCCTGCTGGTGCTGGCCACAGCCCTCTTTGGACAACCGCCTTTCAAGAACGTAATTGTGAATGGGCTCATCCTGGCAAGGTAAGTCAACTTTGTTGTAGTGACGGGTGGAACTTTGTCACCACTGTTTCTTAAGAAGGAGTGCGTGAGAGCGGTCAACTTTGTTTTAGTGACAGGTGGAGCTTTGTCTCCACTGTTTCTCAAGAAGGAGTGTGTGACAGCTAAGCCTGATGGAGGAGGAGGAAGGGGAGGACTTTCAGATTGTGCTACTGCTAGTAACATAATGCTACTAGTGATATTACTAGTAATAAAATAGCATTTACTAAACTTAGCACTTTATGAAATACTTTTGCTTATAGATCTTATTTAATCTGTACATCAGTCCTTTCATGTAGATTTTGTTGTCCTTTTTTTAACACATGAGGAAGCTGTGGGTTCTAGAGACCACAGGTGCCCAGGATCAAAGCTAGTGACAGCCACACTAGGCTTGACCGAGGTACTCTGCCACCAGATCCCATTCTTCCCCTCATCTGAAACTTCCTCCCAATGGGCATTATTTCCCACTTTTTGCTATTATAAGGAAGTCTCATTTTTCCTTTACTTTATTACCTCTAGTCATTAAGAATAAAAATAAACATAAATGAAAATTTTAAAATGAAATATTTTAAAATAGAATTTGTGCTGGGTACCCACACAGAAATCCTACTTTATATGCTGTGTGAAGAGGAAGAGGATGTCACCTTACATTTTGTGCATCCTTATTTTTTGCCAGGCCCCACTGTGTGCATTTTCACATTTTAACTCATTTAATCCCCAGAACCATTTGAGATGGGTCCTATAATCCCTTTGTGACCTTTGAGGAATCTGAGGGACAGGAAAAAGTGACTTGCCAGAGGACACACAGCAAATGAGTGGTAAATGCAAATTTTGAACCCAGGCAGTCTGCCTCTGTAGTATGTGTACTACTTTTTTTTTTTTTTTTTTAATTGAAAATTTTATTGAGGGCTGGGTGCTATGGCTCATGCTTGTAATCCCAGCCATTTGGGAGGCCATGGTGGGCGGATCTCCTGAGGTCAGGAGTTGGAGACCAGCCTGGCCAACTTGATAAAACCCCCGTCTCTACTAAAAATACAAAATTAGTGGGTGCAGTGGCACACACCTGTAACCCCAGCTACCTGGGAGGCTGAGGCACAAGAATCGCTTGAACCTGGGAGGCAGAGGTTGGAGTGAGCCAAGATCATGCCACTGCACTCCAGCCTGGGTAATAGAGTGAGGCTCCATCTCAAAATAAAAAGGGGGAAATTGTATTGAGATCATTGTAGATTTGCATGCAATTGTGAAAAATAATAGAGATCCCTTAAATTCTTTGCCCAGTTTCCCCCAGTGGTCACATTTTGCAAAACTACAGTATATATCACAACCAGGATATTGATATAGCCCACTAATCGTATTCAGATTTCTCTAGTTTTACATATACTTATTTGCTTATACGCATTTACCTGTATACAGCTATCGTGTGTAGGGTCCTGTATCCAGCAGCACAGTCAGGTTACTGAATGAATTCAACATCAAAGGCTCCCTTCCTGCATTGCCTTCCCCTCCTGCCTTCCCACTGTCATCCCCAATCCCTGGCAACCACTGGTTTTTTCTCCATCTCTGTAATTTTGTCGTTTCCACAATGTTATATAAATAGAATTATACAGTAACTAACTTGGGGGAATTGGCTTTTTTTTTTCTTTTTTTTGAGACAGAGTCTCACTCTATCACCCAGGCTGGAGTGTAGTGGCGTGATCTCGGCTCACTGCAGCCTCCACCTCCTGGGCTCAAGCGATTCTCCCATCTCAGCCTCCCGAGTAGCTGGGACCACAGGCATGAACCACCACACCCAGCTAATATTTTGTATTTTTGGTAGAGACAGGGTTTCACCATGTTGACAGGCTGGTCTCGAGCTCCTGAGCTCAGGCGATCCACCTGCCTCGGCCTCCCAAAGTGCTAGTATTACAGACATGAGCCACCGCACCCAGCTGGCTTTTTTTTAATCCACATAATTCCATTGAGATTTTAGATGACTGCACATACCAATAGTTCATTCCTTTCCATGGATAAATAGCATTCTGTATTATGGGTATGCCATGGTTTGTTTGATCATCCACCTCTTGAAGGACATCTGGGTTGCTTCTAACGTTTGGCAATTGTGAATAAAGCTGTTGTGAACAATTAATAATAGGTTTTTATGATAATGTAAGTTTTCATTTCTTTGGGATATATTCTGACACATCTTTCTTCTTCAGTCTACCCTGAAGCTTCCTCATGGACTTAGTATGATATTCAAAAAGAAGTTTGCAAATATTAACAAAATATCTTACCATTGTACCTTAACACTGTTTGTTTGTTTCTTTTTTGAGACAGAGTCTTGCTCTGCTGCCCAGGCTGGAGTGTAGTGGCGCGATCTTGGCTCACTTCAATCTCTGCCTCTCAGGTTCAGGCAATTCTCCTGCCTCAGCCTCCCCAGTAGTGGGGATTACAAGTGTGCGCCCCCACGCCCAGCTAATTTTTGTATTTTTAGTAGAAACAGGTTTCACCATTTTGGCCAGGCTGGTCTTGAACTCCTGACCTCAGGTGATCTGCCTGCCTCAGCCTCCCAAAGTGCTGGGATTACAGGAGTGAGCCACCGCGCCCGGCCTATTAGCACTAACTTCTGTCTAAGTTACTCCTTCCCATTTCCTTTTGTGTATTCCTGTTTGCAAATGATTTGTATCCTTAAAACAAGATCATCTGTGATATTGACTTACTTAATTGGCATCTCCCTTTTGTTTTACAAGTGATGGCCAAAAAATGAGCAAACGGAAAAAGAATTATCCAGACCCAGTTTCCATCATCCAGAAGTATGGTGCTGATGCCCTCAGGTACAAACCAGTGCTTTGCCTTGTGTGTATCTATTGTTTTTTTATGTAAGCATCTCCTATACTATTAATCAGTATTCTTAGATTTGGTTTATGTTTAGGTTTTTAGCAACATATCTCTGTTATTTGGATGTTATGTTGGTATGGTTGTTGATTTTAAACCCCCAAAATAGTTTTCTAAATAATAAAGGCATTTTTAAACCTAGAGGTCTGTTTAAGGAAGAGGACCTGTGTTGGGTGTTGTTGAGCTGTCCAAGTCCTCCCCAGGCTAGATGCTGATTGCCTCTGCCTTACTTCCTTTCTAGGTTCCCTGTCTTGTTGGTATTAGAATTCTCTTTCATCATTTATTTTAATTTTGTACTTACAGAGCCATGTGAGATATATCTATGCTAGAGGTGATAAAAAAAAACTCATATTGAAAAGCTTTTGGAGAAATTTGAGCCACTGCTTGAGGTAGCTGTAATCATGAAACCACACAGTGTTCAAGTTGAAAGGGACCTAGAGATCTTGTTCAGCATCCCTGTGTCCTAGGCATGAGACCAGTGCCCAGGCCTGTGACTCAGCACCTTCACACAGTACCTCTGTTGACCAGGAGCCATTAGTGAGGCTCTCCCCCAATTCTCCACTGTCTCTTAGACTCACCCTTGGCACTGCTGCCCATTTGGGCTGTGTAATTCTTTGTGGTGGTAGTTCTTTGTAGGATGTTTAGCAGCATCACTAACCTCTGCCCACCAGATGTCAAGACTCTGCTCTGTGAAGGCTCTTCCTTGTGAGTCCCTCTCTCTGCAAGCAGCAGATGCAGGTCGTGTCCGTGGGAAGGACACAGTGGCTCTTGACGAGGACCAGGCCAGCCTTTCTCTTAGTGCTGGTGTACCCCATTGGTCCTGCAGTGAGAGTGGCATAAGATGCATTTCTGTGCTATACAGTGCCATATTTTGGTGTCAGATTATATACGTCTTTTATAATTTGCTAGGTCTCTTATAGAAAGTGAGAGTGAGTTTTGTGAGTTTTAAATTGACCACTCAAAGAGTATTCATAGTTACCCCCTTTTGTAGAAAATAGGACTGATTTTCATCTTGCTCTCTCAGTATGTCGAGTAGTAATAATTGGTTTACTGTCTAAGTACCTTTTCTGTCTAATTTTTCTCCCTCTTCCAGATTATATCTGATTAACTCCCCTGTGGTGAGAGCAGAAAACCTCCGCTTTAAAGAAGAGGGTGTGCGGGACGTCCTTAAGGATGTACTGCTCCCATGGTACAATGCCTATCGCTTCTTAATCCAGAACGTTCTGAGGCTCCAGAAGGTATGGGCTGTAGGGGGCTGCACATGTACCTGTTGTGTCTCCACAGCGCTCCCTTCACCAAGCTGTGAGGTGGAGCTCTGTGTGAGACTTTAGGGCTGCTGTTCTCTGCTGCCTGATGCTGGGGTAACTTAGAGCCATGGGGAGGCCATACATGCAGGTGCGGAAGGTATCTAGGGTCCGGGCTATGCCAAGACCATGGGCCCTAGCCTGCAAAAGAGTTATGTCATATAGTTGTTTAGTTGCCAGTTGTTGTTTTTTTTTTTTTTTGAGGTGGAGTCTCAGTCTTGTCACCCAGACTGGATTGCAGTAGCACGATCTCGGCTCACTGTAACCTCTGCCTCCTGGGTTGAGGCACTGCCTCAGCCTCCCCAGTAGCTGGGATTACAGGCACCCACCACCATGCCTGGCTAATTGTTTTATATTTTTAGTGGAGACTTGGTTTCATCATGTTGGTCAGGCTGGTCTTGAACTCCAGACCTCAGGTGATCCGCCCTTCTTGGCCTCCCAAAAGTGCTGGGATTACAGGCATGAGCCACGGCGCCCAGCTTCGTCAGCCAGTTCTTGGTACCAGAAACACCATGTTGAGTGAGACACCCCTCCCCTTATGGAACCAGTGGAGTGGGAATTGGGAGATACAGTAAAGAGTCAGCAACTTTCAGAGAGAGCACCCAGTGAAGGCGGAGTCACAGGCAAGCTAGGGCTGGCCACTTGAGATGGGTGGTCAGAGAAGGCCCCTCAGTGGGGTGGCATTTGGGCTAATCTGAGAGTGACAGCAGTTCTCGATGGAGTTTTCAGTGGGTTGTTAGGGTCACATATAATAGTTGTGATGTATGTGGAAGTGTACTTCAATGGCAGTTACCTCCACGCCCAGGAGTTACTTTCTCACCTGAGAAGCCCTTGCTCTAGAGCCACCTTCCATGCCCCACAACTGACCATTGTCAGCGTCCATCACCTTCATTGAACATGTTCCTGTATGGGCTTTCAAGACCTGATTTGGGGTCAGAGTTCCGATACTGCACATCTGATCTCCAGCACCTTACAAGTAAAATTGCTTGTAAGTAAATAACTGTTGAATGAAAATGAGATATTATTCCTGCTTGAGCAGTTGAAAAAGCTGGTTGGAAAAATGAACTCTTGTTATCCCACTCCAGCAGGCAGGTCAATTACTTCTGCTCCCCTTGGGCTCTGGTTGTTCTGCTAATGAGGACACATCATGTTCATCTGAGGCTCTCAGAGTAGCCTTTCCCCAGGAATTGAGAAGGGCAGTCATCTTCCCCAGGCTCCCAGCATTCCTCCTCTCTGCAGCCTGCCACCTGTCCTGCATGTGGTTCTCTGCCAAGTAGGGCAAACAGTCCTTGGGCAGGTGCACTCTGCAGGCCTCCACTGGTGTGGGACTCAGGAATACAGGCGGGGTCAAAGCTCCCCACAGCCAGGGCCCATCTGAATATACCAGCAATACACAGACTCCATGATCAGGGCCTTAAACACAGAGGAAGAGTCACATTATCACTGCCCTGCTAGCCTGGTTGTGGTGCTGCCAGAGAAACAAAGCAGGACATGAGTTCTGTTTGTAGAGCAAGGACTTAAGATCAAGGAGGATTTTGCAAAGCAAAAAGAGTGGGATAGAACTTTCTGGGTAAAATGAACAGCCTTAGCATGGAAATTATTTCCCAGTACTCATTTTCAGTTTGTGGACAATCATTCAATCCTAGACAGTTCTACTGTCCTTCCTTCCTGAGGTTTAAAGTAACTAAACCCTACACTTTTCTGACAAGATTTTAGAATATCTCTCAATTCATAATTACTCTTTGGTGCAGAGAAGTAATGTTTTCCTAAACTCTCTTCAGTTTACTCAAAAACATAATAAATTAATTGAGGACTTAATGTGCCACGTTGGTGCTTATCTTGAAAATATTGCTGAAAATCAGAAATTCACATTGCCAGTAGGGTCTGGGATTTTTTCTTTTTGTTTTTGTTTAAGTGATTTAAGAAGTTTATTTCCTCATAGTAACTTTCTTCCCAAGTGTGCCAGTGTTTCATTAATTGTTCCTTCCTAGGAGGAAGAAATAGAATTTCTCTACAATGAGAACACGGTTAGAGAAAGCCCCAACATTACAGACCGGTGGATCCTGTCCTTCATGCAGTCTCTCATTGGCTTCTTTGAGACTGAAATGGCAGGTGAGTCTCTCTTGATCTGTCCTCCCAGGAATAAGGACTATTCTCTTTGTAACTGCCCTTTTGATATTTAATAGTGGAAATATTGAGAGATACAGAAAATTAAATAATTGTTTCCTTTTACCTCTCATATAGTTTTGTTAAGGCTTGTTAATTGTCGTGATATCTTTGTTTCAAGACCCTGGGGACTTCTGGCCTGGTGTGGTGGCTCACGCCTGTAATCCCCAGCATTTTGGGAGAGCAAGGCAGGCAGGTCACCTTAGGTCAGGAGTTCGAGACCAGCCTGGCCAACATGGCGAAACCCTGTCTTTACTAAAAATATATTTAAAAAAAAAAAAAAGTTAGCGGGCCATGGAGGCGGGCGCCTGTAATCCCAGCTATTCAGGAGACTGAGGCAGGAGAATTGCTTGAACCTGGGAGGCAGAGGCTGCAGTGAGTTGAGATTGCACCACTGCCTGGGCAATAAGAGCGAAACTCCATCTTAAAAAAAAAAAAAAAAAGCCCTGGGGAATTCTGTCTTTAGAGGGTGTCCTCGTGGTCTCAACGCTCCACAGAAGAGCTTTAGAGCTGGATAGCCATGGGTTCAGAGCCCAACTCTACCACTTGTTCCCAATCCAGAGAGTTGCCTGAAGTCTGACCGTCAATTTCCTTTTTTTTTTTTATGGGTACATAGTAGATGTATATATTTATGGGGTACAGGAGATATTTTTATATAGGCATACAGTGTGTAATAGTCATATCAGGGTAAATGGGATATCCATCACCTCAAGCATTTATCATATCTTTGTGTTGCAAACATCTCGGTTATACCCTTTTTCTTGTTTTTAAATGTACAAGAAATTATTGTTGACTGAAATCAGCCCATTGTGCCATCAGATGCCACTCTTATTCAGTCTATCTTGACCTTCGGTTTCTTTATCTGCAGAATGCCCAGTAGTGTTTGTAAGACTTAAGTAGAGACGATTTACATAAAGTAGCTGGCAGATGATAGGTACTCAATAAATAATACTTGTTATTAATGCATTTATAACTTATTTTTAGGTCTATTTTCATTACTAAATAGTCCCCTTCTTTTCCAGAAAAAATAGAAAAGTTAGAAGAGCAATAATGAAATGGACATTTTGCTGTTATTTCTATTAACTAACAACAGTGAGTTCGTTGGGTAATTTTACAGAGATTCAAAAAGTACATTATGTTGGCTTCCTTAAGGTTTGAGATAATCACAACTGTAGGTCCAGGTGAGAAATCTAGGACACCTCAGACAGTCAGTTAAAGTGGGTGGACAGAGGCCCTGGGTCACAGTGAGGGCAAAAGAGGGCAAGGCAAATCCACCCTCACAGGGCTCTGCGGTTCCTGCTGCTGTTGGGCAGGAGCAGCGGCCGCCACAGACCTGGGATTCACCATTAGCCTAGATACGGGCACATGCTGCTCCCTGGAGTAGGTGCTGCTGCCCCATTTAGCACAGAAGGAGTGCTACAGGATTTGTCCACTTTGTTAAACATGTAGAAGGATCACGACAGTCCAGCTGTTGCTCAGATAGACACAGATGAAGATGGAAGTGAGTGTGAGGCTGAGTGCTGCCCTGGCGAGGGCAGCACTGGGAGCCCAGCACACTCCCCAGACATGCTCACACCTGTGTCTGCTTTTCCCTCCTGAGTGATACAAGTGGGTGGGAAACGTGGGGATTGTTGCCCGGACCCCCTTCAATATTTGGGCACCAGCTGCCATGACCTCCTGTGAAGCTGGGTCTGGAGATGTGCATTCTGGCTGGAGCCTGGTCTGCCTGGAAACTGGAGATCGGCAGCCACGTTTTGTGGGTCGTGTTTAAGTCCCGGTTCTGCCGGCCTGTCAGCTTCATGTCCTCCACTCCCTCAGGAGCACTGTGGGTGTGAGAGGACCTGCCTCACAGGGTGGTGGTGGCCTGGGTAGTGGCTGCTGCTGCTGCTCCTGTGTGTTGTATGTTTATCCATTGTATGTGGGGTTCTATTTGGGTTCATTTACTCCCTCAGAGTTGAAACCAGAACATAGAAAACCTGAGCTTCCTGGAAGGTAAAAAGTGCCGTGAACCCTAGAAATCATTTAGACAGGTCTCAGTTACTGAAATCACATGTCGAAGAAAGTGTGACCAGCTAACGACTCTGGCCTGGGGCTCAGCCCACTGACATCTGAGTTCTGGTCTTTGTGAAAAGCAGCAGAGAGCAGCTCTGCCCGTTGCAACTTCTCGTCTCTTAGCTTAGACCAGAAGCCTCATTAACACTCCCTGGACTCTTTTCATTATTATAAATTGTATTTGTTTCTAAGTATCGGTCTTATTCTTTTTGTTTTTTGTGTTTGTTTTTATGTAACAAAGAGTATTAATTAAATGGGAGGTGAATGAGAATCCTTAAAATAAGCCTTGCCTCAGACAATTGGCTAAACACCCTTTCTTTCCTACTTGATCTCTGAGTTTCTCAGGGAACGTTTCAAATCCTCATAATTCCTCAAGACCTTCACTACCTCTGATGCTGTTTTTACTCGACTGTTTTAATGTTTAGAAGGCCAGTTCTATTTTATTCATAGCCTGTGCCAGAGTTTCTTAACTGCAGCACTATGGGCAGTTTGGGCCAGGTCATCCTCTGTGGTGGGGCTGTGCTGTGCTTTATAACTGAGCAGCATCTCTGGGTCTACCCATTAGATTCCAGTAGCACCGTGCTACCCTCCAAGTTGTGACAAGCAAAATGTTTCTCCAAACGTTGATAAATGTTTCCCATGGGGTAAAATTGCTTTTGTTTGAGAATCACTGGCCTATGCTGTGCCTCTTAGCATCTGAATTGTGCTTTTTGTCTTTTAGTTGAAGTACAGTGTAATACAATGGAAAGAAGTTGGGCATTGTTGATGCTGTCAAATTGCACAGCTCCGTGTAAATGGCACTTCCTACTGTTGTGTAGTGGGCAGTCTTGGACTTTGAGCCACACATACTGGAGTTTTTGGCTTTTCTCACTGACCAATGGGAATTCGCATGTGGCTCACATGGTGATTTTTTTGTGTGCACCCCTAAACACTCTGACTGCCATGTAGCACATCCTCAACAAACAGTCATTATGTGATTGATTCATTTTGGTTCTTTTCTCCTTAGTAAGTGGAGGCACTTGGATGGAAGGAGCTGCCCCTTCTTTGTCGTATCCAACCCTCTCCCCACCCCAGATGCCTAGTAACCCACTTGCTGCCTGATTGACTTGTCTTACTTTTAGCTTATAGGCTTTATACTGTGGTGCCTCGCCTGGTCAAGTTTGTAGATATTCTGACCAATTGGTATGTTAGAATGAACCGCAGAAGATTAAAGGTAAGTGCAGACTGCTGTTGGGAAAAGCAAAAAGTGTATGAAGTTTGAAAGTAGAAGAAATATGAGAATAGCCAGAAGGAAGAGGAACATTTTCAGTTGCTCTCAGTTTTTGAAGCTTTGTTTTTCTTTTCCTTTTACATTGCATTTTAACTATATTTGTCATTTGAGGGAATAGGGATCTATAAGTTCTAAAAGTCATTTTGCATTATTTTCACAACACAATTATGTACATGTCATATTGGAGGGAGAATGTCAAGGCACAAACAGGACTACACTGAGCAGACCTCTTAAAATTCAAAATAAAATCATGCAAATATTTTATAAAAATACTGGTAGATATGGCATTAATATTGAGAGGGGTACTTCCTTCTACCACAAGGGAGTCAGATATTATTTACTGTGGACAGAACTCCTCTGTAGCTGTTGGGGGTTTAGGATGAGCAGAGCATAGGTCCTGGTCTCAGGACTTAAGCCAGGTACATAAATAACAATGATGCGTAATAGAGAGAGCGAGGTCTCTTTACTGCAGGCCCAATGAAGGCTCCCACTACCCATTAGTCATGTCTTTTTTTTTTTTTTTTTTTTTGAGAAGGAGTTTCACTCTTGTCACCCAGGCTGGAGTGCAGTGGCATGATCTTGGCTCACTACAACCTTTGCCTCCCAGGTTCAAGCAGTTCTCCTGCCTCAACCTCCCCAGTAGCTGGGATTACAAGTGTGCACCACCACGCCTGGCCAATTTTTGTATTTTTGGCAGAGACAGGGTTTCACCATGTTGGCCAGGCTGGTCTCAAACTCCTGACCTCAGGTGATCCACTGGCCTCAGCCTCTCAAAGCACTGGTGTTACAGGTGTGAACCACCGTGCCTGGCCAGTCATGTCTTAAAAGGCATTAATAATAAAAGCCTGCAACACAACTGTAATTTAATTTTTGTGCAGATGTATCTCACACACACGTATCTAGAAGG
The DNA here is from genome assembly GCF_029289425.2 of Pan paniscus. Lineage (NCBI taxonomy): Eukaryota > Metazoa > Chordata > Mammalia > Primates > Hominidae > Pan > Pan paniscus. The sequence goes on from NC_073260.2 coordinate 47,177,420, forward strand.
ACATATGCTAAGATGCTTACAGTAGTTGTCTCTGGATAACTTATGATTGAAATTTTTTCATTATCTTTGTTTTTCCTACAATGAATTGGTATTTTTTTAATACACATTATATACTTTTTTAACATAAGAAATCTTATTTAAAGGTACTTTAAAGTTTTTGGTTAGCAACTGTTTTTGTCGGTTGTGGGTAGATCCATTCTACCTTCAGCCTTCGGGTCCTACAGTTAGGCTCTACTTCCCTATTAGCTCGCCTCAGGTGGGGATAGTCAGTGGGACAGCAGGTGCACATCCTGGCCAGGCCTCCTGCACTGCCCTGAAGGGCCACCCTGGTGGCACCGACCGTGGATGGCCTGTGGTCGTGGCTCTTTCTCCTTTCTCTGTCTCGTGTCTTGTCTGTATGCTGCATGTTCTTTGAAGATTGCCTCTTTTTAATAAACTTATTTTTTTAATGATAATCACTTATTTAACAGTTTAATGTTTATGTTTCCTTTTTACTCATTAGGGTGAAAATGGGATGGAGGATTGTGTCATGGCCCTAGAAACCTTGTTTAGTGTTCTGCTTTCTCTTTGCAGACTTATGGTAAGATGATTGGCTTCTTTCTAGTACCCTTTGGCCTATGGGCTGCCTTCGGCACCTACTTGCTGCAGCATCCTCCATTTATATCCATTCTGTATTATTCTGCCAAAAATAGATATAGAAGTTTTATAACACCTTATAGCTCTAGTTCCTTATCAGAAATCTTGTTAGCTTATACATGTTAAGTAAGGACTAAGAAATACTAGATTCTTTCTTACAGTCTCTGGCAGTACAATATATGTCAGGGCCCTTGGCTCTAGAATGAGAATCTACAGTTCAAAGTAAGACATACCTCATCTTAATGTGGATTGCCATAATTGTGAGTAATGGGGGAGGTTCTTCACCTAATACCTGTCTGAGTAAATATATATATATCACAAAAAATACTTTAACTTAGCATTGAGAGGAAAACGTGCAAGTAATTGTTTGATATATGTTCTTATCAGTTCAGATATTAGTTAAATAATATAAAAGTGGAACGGCTCCAACTTTAATTCTTTTTATCCTGTTTCCTTTACTCCATATGTTATAAGGCTCCTATTTATTCCTTAACCAAAGGAAAATCTGCTTTGTACAAGGTGCTGTGCCTGGTGCTCTCCATGCCTGATCTCATCACCTCCATCCTGTGAAGCAGGGGGTATTTTCCCCAGTTTACAGATGAGGTTTCTGAGGTTTGGGACAGTCAGTCTTCTGTGCATATTGACTTGGCTGATACATCATTAGGTGCTCCTGTTTCTATTTTAGACATCCTTCAGAATTCTAGAGGTGCTTTGGGTTTTTGTATCTACAGTCCTGCAGCTATGCTTCAGGGATATGAGGCCATTTCTCATTCACAGGGCATGTTTTGTAACCTCATGCTCATTTTGGTGCCTATTACTGTGTCATTCTCTAACATGTTTAGTTGTTTCTCAGTATAAATGAGATCAGTTGTTGATGACTGCATATAACTGACATGATGTCCTGTGTCTTCATACAGGCTCCCTACACACCTTTTCTCACTGAATTGATGTACCAGAATCTAAAGGTGCTGATTGACCCTGTTTCTGTTCAGGACAAGGACACACTCAGCATTCACTACCTCATGCTGCCCCGTGTTCGGTAGGACTCAAATAGAAATAAGCCTCACCTGTGCCAAGGAGGGGAGAGTTGCTCAAGCATGTGGGGAAGAGGAGGGATTTCCCTGCTCCAGCTCCATCTGTGCCTTGCCTCCTGCCCCAGCTGACATGAACTCCTCAGGCTGCAGGATGGGGCCCACTTTGGTACACGGTAGCAAGGATGCTTGGTGTGGAACCCCTTTGTAGAGCTGTGGCAGGTGGGGTGTGGGCGTGCCCCATGGGGGCTCCTTGGGGAGGTGCCGGGTGCTGAGTGGTAGGCACTGTGCTGCCCTTCCCCAGTGCTTCACCAGGAGGGCCTAGCCACACTTCTCTAGCCTGACCCTCTTCCTCGCTTATGCATGCCTAGTGCCTTCAATTTTCTCCTCTTAAATCTAAACTCTTTCATATTCCTACCTCTACCACTCAGAGAAGAATTGATTGACAAGAAAACAGAGAGTGCAGTATCTCAGATGCAGTCTGTGATTGAACTTGGAAGAGTGATCAGAGACCGAAAAACTATTCCCATAAAGGTTTGAAATTTTACTTCTATTTTACATGGCACAGACCTAAATTAATTAAGTGTTTGGAATGCTTTTTTAATATAGAGAGCTTCCACCAATGGCCTTTTTCCTTTTCTGCAGTGAGGGTGTGAATGACTTAGTACTAGTCCAGCCTGACTAGAGCTTGAGATTCAAATAAACATTTAATATTCCATTTTTCTGCAGTTTTAGAGGACTGGCTGCTGAGTCAACTTTCCCCTCCCTTTTCCTCCTAGTATCCTTTGAAAGAAATTGTGGTTATCCATCAAGATCCAGAAGCTCTTAAAGATATCAAGTCTTTGGAGAAGTATATCATTGAGGTAAGGTAGATGATTTGTCTGTTTTTGGTACAGATAGACTTAGAACATTATTTTGATGAATAATCCTCAAAGTACATACTGACTCTATAATTTATTTTTATTAGTATAGTCATAACAAATGTAATAATCCATATTTTACACTGTGCTTGGAATCAACATAAATTTGTTGTAATTCTTTTAAAAATATTTCAAGATCAATGAATTTCTTTACCTATCATCTATCATCTTCATTCACTTCCCTGAAGTTCTGTTCTTTTCTGTTCTGTCCTTTCCTTTTCCTTTTCCCTTACTTTACTTTTCTTTCTTTTCTTTCGACAGAGTCTCTCACTCTGTCATCCAGGCTAGAGTGCAGTAGTGCCTTACCACAACCTCCACCTCCTGGGTTCAAGCGATTCTCCTGTCTCAGCCTCCCGAGTAGCTGGGATTACACGCGCCCGCCACCATGCCCAACTAACTTTTGTATTTTTAGTAGAGAATGGGGTTTCATCATGTTGGCCAGGTTGGTCTCAAACTCCTGACCTCAAGTGATCTGCCCGCCTCGGCCTCCCAAAGTGCTAGGATTACAGGCATAAGCCACTGTGCCTGGCCTTCTGAAGTACTTTTTGATAACTACCAAAGAAACTTTGTTCCTTCAAATTATGCAAGTGACAAGTACCCTCGCATGTAAAAAGTCGAAGCAATAGCATAGGGAGCCTCTCTCCACCCCATTTCTCCCTGGAGTCTCACTTCCTGGCTGCTTCATAATTTATTTAATTACTGTCCCGTTGTTTGACATTTAGGTTTCTGATTACAAACAAAAGCTTTGTGTGTACATATATGCATATATCAGTGTATGGATATTGGATAGATTCCAGAAGTGGAGTTTTGGGGTCAAAGTTTATAGTGTCAGTTGTCTTCCTAAACATTTTTATTCCATGATATTTTAAAACATCTTTATTCCATGATGTTTTTAAAACGCATATGTTTTACCTCATCTTCTTTGTGATGATAGAAAACAAATATTTTTTAAAATTTCATTGTTTATTCTTTTCACAGGTGATATTTAAAATCATTATTATAGAAAATGTTAATTTCTATATTTGGTTTTCAGTTGCTTGAAAGTTGCAGAGAAATATTAGAAACCAAAAGTTAGATTTTAAATTCTGACATTAGTACCTGTGACTATGCATAAAATAGAATTTTTTTTATTTATTTATTTATTTATTTATTTTTTGTGACAGGGTCTCGCTCTGTCACCCAGGCTGGAGTGCAGTGATGTGATCTTGGCTCACTACAGCCTCCATCTCCTGGGCTCGGGCAATCCTCCCACCTTAGCCTCCCAAGTGGCGGAGATTAGGCATAGTAGTACAGGCTTTTGTAGAGATGGGGTTTCGCCATGTTGCCCGGGCTGGTCTCTAACTCCTGAGCTCAAGTGATCCTCCCACCTCGATCTCCCGAAGTGCTAGGATTACAAGTTTGCGCCACCACACCCAGCTGAAAAATTTTGAAATTAACTCCTTCACTTAAAATGAGATTAATTAATGTAGCTAAATATAATGGCAAAACTAAACATTCCGTATTATTTGCTTCAAGCTGTTCTCATTTTCCCATCCGCTACTGTGCCATCACCATCCCTGCCACATCAGTAATCCTCAGTAGCATGACTGAAGCATGAAGTGTTCTGTTTAACTGATCTTCTGCTTAGTTAATAGTTAACCTTGTGGTACTCTGCAATTGCTTGCACAAAGGTTACCTCTGAGGGATGAGGTTTATATTTCTGGGTCTGGAGTTCTTTTTCTGTTATGCTCAACTGTCTTGATAGATCTTCATAACAAGCATTTTCTTCTTACCATACAAATCACTGGTTTTTAAGCATATTTATAGAATGGTACAACTATCACCATAGTTTTAGAACATTTTCCTCATCCCAGAAAGAAAGCCGGTATTCATTAGCATTCACACACCATTTTCCCCTCAATATCTGACCATTTTCTGGCATCCACGAACCTATTTGCTATCTCTGGATTTGCCTTCTCTGGACATTTCATATAAGTGGAATCATACAATTTGTAATCTTTATGTCTGGTGTGTTTCACCTAGCATAATGTTTCACATTAATTTATGTTGTAGCACATATGAGTGCTTCGGTCCTTCATATTGCCAAATACTCTATTGCATGTGTATGCTGCATTTTGTTTATCCATTCACAGTTGATGGACACTTGAGGTGTTCTTGCTTTCTGGCAGTTAGGAATAATGCTGCTGTGGACCTACATTTTTGTGTGAACATATGTTTTCATTTCTCATTTTTGTTTCCTCTTGTGCATTAACTGTAGGAACTCAATGTTCGAAAAGTTACACTGTCTACAGATAAAAACAAGTATGGCATTCGGCTAAGGGCAGAACCAGATCACATGGTCCTGGGGAAGCGTCTGAAGGGAGCCTTTAAGGCAGTGATGACGTCCATCAAGCAGTTGAGCAGTGAGGAGCTGGAGCAGTTCCAGAAGACTGGTAGGTGTCTACACAGACAAGGGCACCATTTATGTCCTCAGTCTGAGGGATACTTTTTAGGCTACTGTTTGACTTTTAATATCACATCCTTTCCTTTCCTGTCCTGTCATGTCCCGTCGTGTCCTGTCCTTTCCTTTCCTTTCCTTACTCTCTTCTCTTTTCTCTCTTCTCTCTTCTCTTCTCTTTTCTTGACAGAATCTCGCTCTGTCATCCATCCTGGAGCGCAGTGGCGCGGTCTTGGCTCACTGCAACCTCTGCCTCCCAGGTTCAAGTGATTCTCCTACCTCAGCCTCCCAAGTAGCTGGGATTACAGGCACGTAGTACCATGCCTGGCTAATTTTTGTATTTTTGGTAGAAACAGGGTTTCACCATGTTGGCCAGGCTGGTCTCTAACTCCTGACCTCAGGTGATCCACCCGCCTTCGGTCCCCCAAATTGCTGGGATTACAGGTGTGTGCCACTGCACCGGTCCATCCTTTTCTTAAGTAAAATTTTTTTTTCCTATTGATAAAAATGTTTATTATAAATAATTCTTACAGTTTAGAAAGAAAATAGCTGGGCACAGTGGCTCACATCTGTAATCCCAGCATTTTGGGAGGCCCAGATGGATAGATCACTTGAGATCACTACAGGCACATACTACCACACTTAGCCAGATGTGGTGGTATGTGCCTGCCATCCCAGTTACTCTGGAGGCTGAGGTGGGAGGATCCCTGGAGCCTAGGGTGATTTTGTCCTTACTTTCATGGTGCTTGCTGACATTGAAGATTTGGGAAAATAATTATGGTTTTGATAAGTGTTATAAAGGGAAGGTGTAGGGTAACATAAAAACATGTGGGGGTACCTAACCAAATGATGGGATTAGGAAAGGGAAATCAGCCCCATCTTGCCACCCCTATACAGAGCATTTCAGGGTGCCCAGAAATTTGCAGCTCTGCCATGATTAGAATCATACGTGGTCTGAGTGTGGCTGTCTGACATCCTGTAACTATCCTGGGGCACAAGCTGTTTATTGTTACGGCTTCCTCTGAAGTTGAAAATCATAAGCTAGGAGATGTCTTGAGAAGAGAGATTTGAGGATTCATAAATCAGATGGGGGAACTGTCCCTAAGATTCTCCAAATATTTAGATAGAATTAATAAAACATAAGACATTAGCAGCTAAACCTCAAGTTATTACTAATTACTAGTCAACTCAAAATATTAAAATAACAAAGTGTTACAAGCCTTCAAGCCACAAATCTAAATTGTTCACCAGATAGCCAAAGCATCAAAAATTCCTGAGGTGGCTGGGGGTGGTGACTCACGCCTGTAATCCCAGCACTTTGGGAGGCCGAGGCGGGCAGATCACGAAATCAGGAGATTGAGACTGTCCTGGCTAACACGGTGAAACCCCGTCTCTGCTAAAAACACACACACACACACACACACACACACACAAAATTAGCCAGGTGTGGTGGCAGGCGCCTGTAGTTCCAGCTACTCAGGAGACTGAGGCCGGGGAATGGCGTGAACCCAGGAGGCAGAGCTTGCAGTGAGCCGAGATCCTGCCACTGCACTGCAGCCTGGGTGACAAAGCGAGACTCTGCCTCAAAAAAAAAAAAAAAAAAAAAAAATTCCTGGGCTAAACCTTATTTGAAATTGAAAGCCTAGTTTCTGAGTGTACTGTTCTGCACTGATGGAAAACAAGATCATCTTCAGAACACAGAGACAAAGTAAACATAAAAATGACACCCGGGTGCTCAGAGCCCAAGAAGGTCATCATCCGTGACAACAGTGGGCCTCCCTATCAGCGGGGGTGTTATCATCAGCAGCTGTGCACATTTCTGCCTCCCCTGAACAGGCATGATGCTCAGTACTACACACTGCCCGTCTCATTTTAGCCTCACCACACCTTGCTCAGCAGGTAGCAGAACACCATGTCATACAACCAGCAAATAGTGGACCTAAGTTCACTTTCTCTTTAAAGACTGTATTTTCTTCATGACATCCTGCTGCTCTGTGTTTATGGTGAGCATTTGTTGCCTCTTGGTGCCTTCCCTTAGCTTTGTCATGTCTTTGGACCTGAGAGTTTATATAAAACAGTAGATACTGGTGATGACTTAACTGTCTTCAAGGTAGCATAGTGTAATCTAAAGAAAGTTTGTCATGTCTTGGCTACAACCATGACATGAGTCAGAGGGAAATGATCTCTTGAAGCCTCTGTGGCTTTGTTATTGTGAAATTTTAATCAAGAAGGGGCATAATACACGGGTAGTGGGGCAGCTTGAAGAGGAGGGGAAGCTGATTAACAGTGTAGCTGCTTCTCCATAGGGACCATTGTTGTGGAAGGCCATGAATTGCACGATGAAGACATCCGCCTCATGTACACCTTTGATCAGGCCACAGGTGGGACTGCGCAATTTGAAGCACACTCAGATGCTCAGGTATTTTTCTGTTTCCTAGAACATTTCTTTACCAAGAGATGAGAGCATAAGAGGAGAAAGTATTTGCCTATGCCTTTCCTGATAATGTTGACAGCTTGTCTCAGGGTAAAATAAACCAGTTACTTGGTTTAGATTGGCTTTATTAAACTAATATATTATTATGCCCTTAACATATGCATTTGTTTAGTGAATACATAAGTAAGCATTTTGTGATTTCTACATGTCAGTAATTGTCCCAAGTGTGGGGTTGCACAAAAATGAACCCTTCAAGGAATGAGTCAGTCAAGGACACCTGAAATTAAGCCAGTTCTTAGTATTCTACCTGATAAGTTATCTGGTAGAAATAAGTACACAGAGGGCTCCTATCCAAAAATAGGTGTAGGGTGAAAAGTGGTCAGGGAACACTCTTTTAAGAGAATATACGAACTGTTTTAGATTCCAGGATCAATATTTTTTGCCATGTTGGAGAAGAGACTATCTCTTTGCAGTCCTGACCAGACATCCCCAGTCAGCATAGTTGTAAGATCTCGCATGTGGGTTTGGGGATATTGCAGGGGTCCCTCTGTGCTTAGCATACCATGTGCAGGGGAAGGTAGAGCAGCACCTCCATGAAAGGAAGGTCAACCTCCTCAGTCCTTTACCCAGGCGCTTAAGTTAGATGTGTACAGAACTCTACGTGGGAAGACAGTGGCAAGGAGTCGGAGGTATCGTAGCTGGGAAAGAAGGCAGGGAGGAGGTTTCTAAACACTGACAGTGGACAGTTCTTCCTCATTACAGCAGATGTTAGGGGCCTGAAAAGTTGTCCACCTTACAAAAGTGTCATCATGTGATGCTTCTGAGTTTCTTGACATGGCTTACATGTTGTAGTGGCCCTGCACTGACTGGAATTTTGAGTTTATCATCCATTTCACTACCTCTGATGCCTTTGTGAAGTGAGTCATTTCTTAACTTCTCTGTTTACTCAAAGGTAAATGAGATGATGTCTAATGTACAAGTCTTTTGTTGAGTATATTTTACTCTGCAACATGCTGTGTAACAGAAGCGATAGTGTCATTATTGCTACATCATAATCAGCAACCTTCAGAATAGATGAGATAGAAACATTAACCTTAGCAAAAATATGGCAGCTTAAGTCACAGAAAGTTTTGTGGTCCATTGTAGAATTTGTCTTGAGTCGTTCTGACAAACCTGAAGATCACAGGGGTCATGGTATAGGAAAGTCACTTGGAGTTGACTGCGCTGAGGCCGTTGATCCACTTGTTGTGGCCTGAAAAGCTGTGCTGCTCCAAGGGCTTCATGATTATTGATCTTACTTATTAGAAGAGTTGATATTATTTCTTAGATGGCCAAAAAGCAGAGTCATGTGAGGGACTCTGATAAGAGGTGGTCCCAGGGCATCTCCTGTGAGCAGCACCCTACAAAAAAACAAGAAACAAAAACCTGCACACCTTTCTCCAGAGACAGAGGACTAGCTGATTATGAAGAAGTACCTGAATGATAAACTAGATTAATTTTATTGCTTTTGCTCATTTGTGTGAAAAAATAGTGCTGCATTATAGACTCTCCAGATTTAAATAACATTTTGCTGAGTTGGGAAGAAGTGTTTCTCCTTATTTGATTGTCATGGTGTGCACTGTTCATTCCCACAGGCTTTGGTCCTCTTAGATGTCACTCCTGACCAGTCAATGGTAGATGAAGGAATGGCTCGGGAAGTCATCAATCGCATACAGAAACTTCGCAAAAAGGTTAGTTTGTCAGTTAAGAATAAGCTACTGTTTTGGCTTTTTGTTTGTTTTGGTTGTTGGGAGAAGATAGGAGAGGCAGGTAATATAAACCATAGTGATCAATGCATAACAATCACTAATCCATAGTCCATTTGGAATGTATTCTGCAGAAAAGTCACTCCTCTTCCTCTCCCCACGTGTTCACTCCCAAGTCGTAGCTTTCAGCCAGCCTGTGCCTTTTCCCATCCTTTTTTTTAGCTCCGTTGGGCTTCTACAGAATATCCCCTGTGACTGGAGCAGAAGGTAATCAGAGCTGATAGTGTCTTTGCAGAAGGGCAGAGGTGCAGTCAGCATAGACAGGCTTCTAGCTTAGGGGAGATTCCCGGATTTGGACAGAGTTGGGTAGTTTTTCCTTATTAGAGAGCTGAGGAATATGCAGGGAGCTCATCCTGGAGCGCAGAGGGGCTGCAAAGCCCCTGCTAGTGAGAGAATCAGGAATTTCTTGCCCTGTAGAGGGCAGTGACAGCTACCATACATCTTTCTTCCCAGACGGTTCAAGGTCTGAGGAGGCTGTTCCAGCAGATAAGTGGGTGCTTGTGACCTCTGAATCAGTTCAGAGCTTTGTAAGTGGGTTCTAAGTAATTTCTTGGTTTCAACATTCATGAGGTACTGATTGTTCTAGGAAAAGAAACATGCCCTATCCCCCAAAGAGTGGTGAAAAGGACACAAAGTTAATCATGTACTGAGTGCAGTTAGTCTTACGGATCACCCAGCAGGGAGGGAAGGGTGACTGCCCTTCTGTGATGATTCAGCATGGGATCCGTAGCCCTTGTTCAACAGTACCTTCCTTCAGTTCTGATTAATAGAATGTACTTCCCTTTTAAATTTTTCTGTGTGTGTTTTCAGTGCAATCTGGTTCCAACTGATGAAATCACAGTGTACTATAAAGCAAAGTCTGAAGGAACATATCTGAATAGTGTTATTGAAAGCCACACAGAGTTCATATTTACCACCATAAAGGCTCCCTTGAAACCATATCCAGTTTCTCCATCGGATAAAGTCCTTATTCAAGAAAAAACACAGGTGAGTCCTGAGTTCCACTGAACTACTACTAAAGGGTTTCAGATTAGGTTTGACTTTGTGTACTCACGTGTTGATATTCTGTCCCACAGTAGAGATCGGCACAGCACTCTGTCTTGAAGTATTGCTCTGGACAGTAGTGGGTAGAGTCAGAGAGTGGAAGCCCAGAAAAGATGGAGCAGGGAGGGAAGATGGAACTGTTTTCACAACAGTTCTCTTGAGGAAGGTAGCCAGGAGGGTACATGAGCTTTGCCCGGAAATAAAATGGCCTGTTTTTTCTAAAACTAGAAAAGGCAGTGTGTGGATTTTGGTAATTATCATTAAAAGTAAATAGCAATTGGCTTGAAAAACATTTAACTCTTCTGGTAGTGGGTTCTCCATAAAAGTACAGTACAAAAAAAAGAAAGATTACAATAGCATTTCTGTTGTTATCTAGGAATTTTAGATATACTTATGAAAGTATGATATTAAGGTAGGGAAGATATTGGCTTATAACTTAGAAGTAGATCATTTAGACTGGGCACAGTGGCTCACACCTGTAATCCCGGCACTTTGGGAGGCCAAGGCGAGCAGATCGCTTGAGGTCAAGAGTGTGAGACCAGCCTGGGCTGGTGAAACCCCATCTCTACTAAAAATACGAAAATTAGCTGGGCATGGTGGTACACGCCTGTAATCCCAGCTACTCGGGAGGCTGAGGCAGAAGAATCACTTGAACACAGGAGGTGGAGGTTGCAGTGAGCCGAGATCGCATCACTGCACTCCATCCTGGGCGACAGAGCAAGACCCTGTCTGAAAAAAAAAAAAAAAAAAGAAGTTGATCATTTAAAATATACCTCAGTCACTTGCTTAATCATTTTCTCCAGTCTCATTCTATGAGACAAGTAGGACAAGACAAGGAGGGGCTGATGCTGGCTGTTTATTTTTTCAGTGAGGCGAGTTGCATTGTAGTTTCATTTTGTATTTTGCATATTGTGTAATTATTTGACTTTTTTTAAGTGAGCATATATTTTTAAGAAACCAGGATAAGAAGAGAAGAAAAATGGGATATAAATTGTAGCTTTTGATACTTTGAGTAATGAGATTCAATATGTTATCAATTGTGTACAGCTCTTGTTGTTACTGAGAAGTCACTGTGTTACACGATGGTGTGGCACATTGCAGTCAGGTGCCACAGTTACTCAGTCATATGTTCTCATGTGCTCAGTTGAAGGGATCTGAACTGGAAATTACACTCACCAGAGGATCTTCCCTTCCTGGTCCTGCTTGTGCATATGTCAATCTTAACATTTGTGCAAATGGCAGTGAACAAGGTAAGAGTAAATTCCATGATTTGTGTGACTTTTTTTTTAGTTATACTTATGGATGTGAAAAAACAACCAGAAAAACTTATGGATGTTTTTAAGAGAATTGGAAGAATTATTTAATCATGTTTAATAGATAACTTTTTCTTCTTGTCATCAAAATGAATTCACTAGGCGAGATGCAGTGGATCATTCCTGAAATCCTACCGCTTTTGGAAGCCAAGGTGAGAGGATTGCTTGAGGCCAAGAGTTCAAGACCAACCTTGCCAACATAATAAGATCCTGCCTCAATTAAAAAAAAAAAAAAAAGGGCCAGGCATGGTAGCTCACACCTGTAATCCCAGCACTTTGGAAGGCGGAGGCTGGTGGATTACTTGAGGTCAGGAGTTCAAGACCTGATAAACATGGTGAAACCCTGTCTCTACTAAAAATACAAAAATTAGCCAGGCATGGTGGCAGGTACCTATAATCCCAGCTACTCAGGAGGCTGAGGCATGAGAATTTCTTGAACCTGGGAGGTGGAGGTTGCAGTGAGCTGAGATTGCACCATTGCACTCCAGCCTGGGTGACAAAGCAAGACTGTCTCACCAAAAAAAAAAAAGAAAAGAAAAATGAATCCACTAAAGTAAATGATTGGACTTATGCTTGTGGAAGCATGAAGCAGATACAGTTTTCCCTATTCCTCCTGCTAAATACATCTAAACACCCTGGATATTACATGTAAAAACAAGCATAAGAAGACTCTCAAAGATGTAAGGAAGAAAGCAGACCACCTAAGGACCTTGTAACCAAGTGACCTAAAAGTAGTAAGTTCAGGGTTTTCTTTTCTGCCTCGTATACCCAAACTTGGAACTGAAGAAGCTGGCAACCTGGAAATGTCAAGTACAGACCAAAGAAAGCCTCAACAAAAATTCTGCTCCCTTGACAAAGGATCAAGAGATGGGCAGCCTAGCAAGACAGAAAATTTTGAAACAGTAACTGCTCTACTCTAGCCAGACACCATAGAAAAACTATGGCCCCACCACCACCCACATTAGCAAAGGCCAAGTGGGGAGCCTGGACTTCACCCTTGCCAAGCTGAAGACCCCTCCCCTGTCACAGGGGACAGGGGAGGAAGTAGGAAGCTGGGACTTTCATCCTAGTTGGGGGCAGTAATGAGCCCCTCTGCCCGGTGGCATCAGTGGAGGCCACATGGAAAGCCTAGATTTCCATCCCTTCTGGGCAGTAACAAGGCATCCCTCCCATTTACAAATGCATGGCAGCAGTGAGGCCACACACCACGAGCAACTCCTCTGTAGTGTCAGTTAAGGTATGCGTGAAACCCAAACAGGATAAACCCAAAAGAATCCACATCTACATATATCATAATCAAACTTTTGAAAACCAAAGACAAAAAAAGTCTTGTGTGCAGTGAAAAAGATATAACACCTAACTTACAGGGGAAGAACAATTCAAATGATATTGGATTTTTCATCAGGAAGTACAGAGGCCAGAAAATGAAAAGGCAGCATTTTTCAAGTGCTGAAAGATAAGTATTGTCTACCAAGAATTCCATATCAATCAGAAATACCCTTCAGGATGATGGGAAAATAAAGACATTCTCAAGTGAAAGAAAACTAAAAGAATCCGTTCCCAGCAGACCAGTCCTAAAAGAGTAGCTAAAGGATGTTCTTACCACAGAAAGGAAATAATGAAAGAGGGAATCCAGAAACATCAGGAAGGAAAAAAGAAAAATGGAAAATCAAAATGGAGGGTAATTCAATAGACTTTCATTACTCTCATGGGTCCAGCAAGCACTATATCATTGTTCGATGTGGTTCTCTGTGTATATACACTAAGGCCTCAACATCATCAGTGAGTTCTTGGGTCCTGCAACTTTAAGTGAAGTGATGTACTGTGTGCCATGGGAACTTAACTCCTGTGGTAAAGTTGGTTTATTATATAGTACATCATTCTGCTTGAAGTCACAGTTTCCAAGAACCTACCAGCAACATTAAGGATTTACTGAACAAGAAATAATAGTTAAGACAATTACAAAGGAGCAAGGTTTCTACATTTGTCACAAACCGGTAAAATATTGACACCAGTGGACCTTAGGAAGTTATGTTTATGTTAGGTACTACTTGGAGTTACCACTAAGAAAAGACTATACCACAGGATACATATAAAACCCTAGAAAAATAAAAAATGGAACTCTAAAATATGTTTTAAGTAACTGTATTAGTCCGTTTTTCATTGCTATAAAGGAATACCTGAGGCTGGCTAGTTTATAAAGAAGGTTTATTTGGCTCACAGCTCTGCAGGCTGTATGAGAAGCACGGCACAAGCATCTACTTCTGTTGAGGGCCTCAAGAAGCTTTTACTCTGCTTTACAGAAGATGAAGTGGGAGTAAGTGTATCACATGATGAAGAGAGGGAGCAAGATAGAAGCCAGGCTCTTTTAAACAACCAGCTATCGCATGAACTAACAGAGTGAGAACTCGCTCATTACTGCAACAAGGGTACCAAGCCATTCATGAGGGATCGGCACCAGTGACCCAAACACCTCCCACTAAGCCCCACTTTCCCACATTGAGGATCACATTTCAACATGAGAGTTGGAGGAGACAAATATCCAAACTATATCAGTAACCCACAAGAAGCTAGGAGAGAAAATCAGAACAAATATGCCAGGCACAGTGGCTCACGCCTGTAATCCCAACACTGGAAGGCCAAGGCAGGCGGATCACCTGAGGTCAAGAGTTCAAGACCAGCCTGGCCAACATAATGAAACCCCACCTCTACTAAAAATACAAAAATTAGCCAGGCTTGGTGGCGGGCGCCTATAGTCCCAGCTACTCAGGAGGCTGAGACAGGAGAATCGCTTGAACCCGGGAGGCGGAGGTTGCAGTGAGCCAAGATCACGCTCCTATACTCTATACTGGGTGACAGAGCGAGACTCTGTCTCAAAAAAACAAGCAGAACAAATGAAAGATTGGCATATTGTTAAAAACACATTAGCCAAGTATATGCTGTCTATAACAAACTTCTAATATAATGATATAGGTGAGTTGAAAGTAAAAGGGTAGAAAAATATATACTATGCAAACATTAATCAAAAGAAGCAGGAATGGTCATGTTTGTATTAGATGAAACAGACTTCAGAGCAAAGAAAATTACCAGGGGCATTAAATAATGATAGAAGTGTCAGTATACAAAGAAAACAGTGATCCTAAATTTATATGCATCTAACAAAAGAGTTACAAAATACATGAAATAAAAAGATACAGACATTAAAGGAGAAATAGACAAATCTACAACTATAGTTGGAGATTTCAAAGTACCTTTTTCAGTAATCAATAGACCAGTTAGAACACCTCAGCCAAAAATAGCAGAATATAAATTATTTTTGAGCTCTCACAGAACTTTGCTGAGATACATTATAACCTGGGCCATAAAACAAACCTCAGCCAATTAATACAGTTGAAACCAGAGTGTGCTCTCTGACCACAGTAGAATCAAACTATTAATTAGTAATATAATAATGAAAATCTCCACACTCTTAAAAATAAACAACATGCTTTTAAATTATCCATGATTAGAGAAGAAGTCTCAAGAGGAAAAGAAACATAGAACTGAGTGTAAAGGAAAATACGACATCAAAATATGTGGAATGTGGCTAAAGCAGTCCTGAGACGGAAATCTGTTGCACTAAAAACTGAAAGAAAGATGGTTTCAAGTCATAACCTAAGGTCTAAACTCAAGAAACTAGATAGGAAAAAAAGGCAGAATAAATGCAAAGTAAGAAGAAGGAAAAACATAAAAATAAGAGATCAGTGCAATTGAAAACAAAAACGATAGAGAAAATTAATGATACAAAAATCTGGTTCTTACCCAAAAATTCAGCAAAATTAATAAACCTCTAGTGAGACTAATAAAGAAAAAGAAGACACAGTTGCATATCAGGAATAAAAAGAATTATTGATACAGATTGCCAAAATCAAAAACGCAAATACTATGAATAAATCTCCATATGTAAGTTTGACAACTTGGATGCTTGTCGCCCAGGCTGGACAGTGCAGTGATGCCAACTCAGCTCACTGCAACCTCCACCTCCTGGGTTCAAGTGATTCTCATGCCTCAGCCTCCCGAGTAGCTGGGATTCCAGGTGTGCCACACCACGCCTGACGAATTTTTGTATTTTTTTGTAGAGACGGGGTTTCACCCTGTTGGCCAGTCTGGTCTCAAACTCCTGGCCTCAAGTGGTCTGGCCTTCTTTGGCCTCCCAAAATGCTGGGATTACAGGTTTGAGCCACTGTTCCTGGCCTGAAGTGAACCCTGTTTCTAAAAAACACAAACTACTACAACTCACACAATATCAAACAGATAATTTTAATGGCCCTATAATTATTAAGGAGATGAATTTGTAATTTAAAATCTCTGAACTAATCTCCAGGCCCAGTTTCACTGGAGAATTCTTACCAGAATTAACACCAGTTGTACACAGACTCTTCCAGAAAATAGAAGAGGAAGGAACATTTCACTCATTTTATGTGGTTATTAACCTGCTACCAAAACCAGATAAAGACAGTATTAACAAAAAAGATAGGCTGGGCACGGTGGCTTATGCCTGTAATCTCAGCACTTTGGGAGGCCAAGGCGGGTGGGTCACCTGAGGTCAGGAGTTGGAGACCAGCCTGGCCAACATGGTGAAACACCACCTCTACTAAAAATACAAAAATTAGCCAAGCCTGGTGGCGGGCGCCTGTAATCTCAGCCTACTCGGGAGGCTGAGGCAGGAGAATTGCTGTAACCTGGGAGGCAGAGGTTGCAGTGAGCCGAGATCGTGCCATTGCACTCCAGCCCAGGCCGACAACAGCGAGACTCTGTCTCAAAAAAGAAAAAAAAAAAGATAGAAAACAGATATTCCACATGAATATAAATGTAAAATTCTTCCCAATAAATTATTAAATAGAATTCAGCTATGTATACAAAGAATTATGCACCATCACCAAGTGGGATTTATTCCAGGGATGCAAGGCTGATTCAATATTTAAAAATCAATCTAGTCCAGGCGAGGTGGGTCACGCCTGTAATCCCAGCACTTTGGGAGGCTGAGGCGGGTGGATCACAAGTTCAGGAGTTCAAGACCAGCCTGACCAACATGGTGAAACCCTGTCTCTACTAAAAATACAAAAATTAGCCGGGCATGGTGGCGCGTGCCTGTAATCCCAGCTACTCAGGAGAGTGGGATTATTGAGGCAGGAGAATTGCTTGAACCTGGGAGGCAGAGGTTGCAGTGAGCCGAGATCGC
The DNA here is from genome assembly GCF_029289425.2 of Pan paniscus. Classification (NCBI taxonomy): domain Eukaryota; kingdom Metazoa; phylum Chordata; class Mammalia; order Primates; family Hominidae; genus Pan; species Pan paniscus. The sequence goes on from NC_073260.2 coordinate 47,194,261, forward strand.
ACCACTGTGCTCCAGCCTGGGCGACAGAGGGAGACTCCATCTCAAAAAAAAAAAAAAAAAAAAATCAATGTAATTATCGTATTGTCAGACTAAAAGATTACATGAGTATAGCAGTTGATTCATAAAAAGCATTTGATCAAATTCAACACCCATTCATGATGAAAATCCTCACAAAAATAGGAAGAGATGAGGCCTTTGTGGACTGGATAATGAGCATTTTGCAAAAATCCTACAGCTACCATTATACCTAATGGGGAAAGCCTGAATTCTTTCTACCTAAAATCAGGAACAAGGCAGTCACAACTCATATTCGACATTGTACTGGAAGTTCTAGCCAGTGGACCATGGCATGACGAGGAAATAAAAGTCATGCAGATAAAGAAAGGAATAAAGCTGACTCTATAGAAAATCATAAGGAACGTACATACAAACACCTGAAAAAATAAGCCAGGCTTGGTGGCTCACGCCTGTAATCCCACTTTGGGAGCTAAGGCAGGCAGATCACCTGAGGTCAGGAGTTCAAGACCAGCCCGGCCAACATGGTGAAACCCTGTCAAAAAAATATAAAGAATTAGGTGTGATGGTGGTCACCTGTACTCCCAGCTACTCAGGAGGCTGAGGCAGGAGAATCACTTGAACCTGGGAAGCGGAGGTTGCAGTGAGCCGAGATCGCGCCATTCTACTGTAGTTTGGGCAACAAGAACGAACTCCATCTCAAAAAAAAAAAAAAGCTCGTATTGCCTGGTTTTAAGATGTGACCTGGGATCACCATATTGATCTTCCCATGCCAGCTGCTCCCATGATGGTTGTGTGTTTATTTAGACCTGTGATGATGTCTCAGACAGTACATGGTTCCCTGAACTGCTTTGCAACTTCAGTGATGTTGTATGGCATTGAGCTGGTCCATCACTGCCAACATCCTGGCTGTCTCAGGTTACCCTGTAGAAGGAATCGGATGGTCGGTGGTGTGCATCAGTAATGTAAACAAGAACAGTGTTCTTGTACAGAGGGCCAGCAGCATGAGCAGTGATAAGACAGGTAGGGCCTATTTTCCCATCTACCAACTCTAGGACTGGCCATTCCTGGGTCAGTTGACCAGACACCTGGAAAGAAGAGCTCTCAACTCCAAGATTATTTTCTTAGGAATAGCTTTAAATGCAGCCACAGCTTGGTCGTCTGCCTTAATATGATTTGATATGTTTTGCAATTTACTGTCCTGCTGTAAGCGTTCATATTATGAGGGAAAAAACCATACAAATCATCGCTAAATCTGTTATTTTTAAATGTTTGGCCTTTTTCTGTACCCTTTGGATTCAAGCATTAATTGGGTTTCCAAAGTAATTGAATAGAAATCATATTGCTTATAAAAAAGAAAAAAAACTTTTGAGTCACAGGATGTAAGATAAACATACAAAAATGAATTTTATTTCATACTAGCAATCTATACTAGCAGTGAACAAGTGGGCAATGAAATTAAAAATGTGGTATCATTTACAGTCACTTAAAAAAAGATGCTAGGCCAGGCGTGGTGGTTCATGCATGTATTCCCAGCATTTTGGGAGGCTTAGGCGGGAGGATTACTTTAGCCTGGGAGTTTGAGACCAGCCTCGGCAACAAAGTGAGACCCCATCTCTACAAGAAATAAAAAACTAGGCAAGTGTGGTGGTGTTCGCCTTTAGTCCCAGCTACTTGGGAGGCTGAGGTCGGAGGATTGCTTGACCCTAGGAGATGGAGGCTGCAGTGAGCCATGATCATGCCACTACAGCCTGGGCCACACAGTGAGACCTTGTCTCCAAAAAAATATTCAGATGTAAACCTAATAAAACATGTTAGGACTTGTATACTGAAAACTTCAAAATAGTGATGAAAAAAATCAGACAAAATCTAAGTAAGTGGAGAGACATGTGTATGGATTAGAAGATTCAATATAGTAAAAATGTCTCTTCTATCCTGCTGTGGTTTGAGTGTGTCCTCCAAAACTCAGGTTAAAATGTCATTGCCATTGTGACAGCATCATGAATTAGTTAATTACTTCACAAGAGTTATGGTAATTCTTACCCAGTCCAATGGTGTGATCTTAACATCAGAAACCTGTACTTGTCAGAGTCCTTTCCATTGCATCTCCTCAAAGATGAAACACTTTAGATTCACTGTTGCTTACAATAGTTTTCAGGAAAGTACCAGAGTAAAACAATTAACTATCGTTGGATGACAAGACTTTAAATGGCCATGGTTAAATATCTAATGAGAGTTCATTATACTAATGTTGCAATTGACAAGGAAGTTTAGTTATTTCTGTGGTATACAGCATTTTAAGGTAACTAGAATTATGACTGATAACATTAGACCAGGTCTATCAGATTTCTAAGAATTTCACACAATTTCTGGAACACATTATTTGTACAAGTTAAAGAAGGTTAAACAACATTTCTTATTTGACAGTGCTTCCCATGCAGATCTAACGTAGTCAAATAAGTCTAACTTGTTTACTGTTTCTCTTCATAATGAAAGAAAATTCTCTTGAGATATTTCAGGGGGCCTCTGGAAGCTCCCAAAGTTAGCTCGAGGTCAGAAAGACTTAAGTTTAGAGTTTGATTTTGGGAAGCTAGTAAAAAATATCAAAGGCTTAAAACACTTGATTAATAGGATTGCAGGTCACTGAAGCTACAGTCACTCATTTAACCAGAGTGATAATTAAAAATATCAAAGGCAAATATAGAAAGTCACACAGTTATAAAAAGACCTGAGCAGTTTTAATAGAGAGGACTCTGTTTCTCTGTTTTCTTTTCTGTAGAGACAATGTCTCACTACACTGCCCAGTCTGGTCTTGAACTCCTGGACTCAAGCAATCCTCCTACCTCAGCCTCCCAAAGTGCTCGTATTATTAAGGCTTATTAATTTGATAATTTATAAATAAATTCATTCAGAACTTACCCAGGTTGACCACACATAAAATTCCTTTTCCAAGATTCCTCTTCCACAAACCTACTACAACTTTCTTATACCCTTCTGTTTTGGATTAAATTCTTCCTTCCTCTTACTGTGAAACAAGTCATTCTACTATAAGGCAAAAGTTAGTCTTTTTCTCTTAACGAACACACATCCTTCATACTTCATAGCTTCACCTTACCAAAACCATGTCTTTTCCTCACATACAGAATCATTTCTCTTATTCTAGTTATAACTGTCACATCAGCATTCTATAGATTGGCAAATCTATGAATCAAATTTGTAGAAACATATGCTTCCTTGTAGTATAATTTATGTTCCACTATTAATGCTTCAGTATTTTATTTGGAAAATATCTACATATCCAATGAATATTCATCATTTAAATTAACAAAACCCCAAGGCTGTAAATTACCAGTGGGGAGCTATTTTTGAGTAGACATAACACAAACAAAGCTAGCTATCATTAAGTTATTTCTCTGTTAGCTACTTTTACAGCATGTGCATGTTCGGCAGTCTTCACAAAAACAAGAATCCTAAAAAGTTTAATAGATGAGATTTTTTGTTTTATTGCTGCACTCGAAAAACGTGAAGTAATGGATACTGGCACCCACTTGCACATTGTTCATAGGTTGAACTCATAGTTGTATAATTATAAATATGTAGTGGAGGTAACATAAACTTATTTGATAATAAATCCTGGTAGGATTTAAAAGTTGTATATCTGCATTATATATTCTTACCCAAGTCACATGAACTTGAAAAGCATGTGTGTTGGTTTCTATATTGCTGAGAGAATACTTAATTTATGTGAAATGCTTATTTTTCTTTAAATCAATTAAATAGAAATCTTTTATGAATTAATTTTTGACCATACCATCTGGAGGTAGAAAAACATCTCATGGCTGGGTGTGGTGGCTCACGCCTGTAATCCTAGCCCTTTTGGAGGCCGATGCAGGCGGATCACCTGAGGTCAGGAGTTCAAGACCAGCCTGACTAACATGGAGTAACTCCATCTCTACTAAAAAAAAAAAAAATCAAATACAAAATTAGCTGGGCATGGTGGCACATGTCTGTAATCCCAGCTACTCAAGAGGCTGAAGGAGGAGAATCACTTGAACCCGGGAGGTGGAGGTTGCTGTGAGCCAAGATCGTGCCATTGCACTCCAGCCTGGGCAACAAGAGCAAAACTCCGTCTCAAAAAAAAAAAGAAAAAAGAAAAAAATAACACATATACGTAACATACCTACATGCACAGGCATGTATAAGCATACAGATAAGCAGATTTCTTAGCTTTCATTTGAAAACTAGCCATGTGCTAGGTACTATAATATAAAACACACTAGTTTATGAAACAATAGCTGGATCAAAAGTATATTCCCAGCAGATGGAATAAATTAAGGTTACTTGCTTAGGTGGCCAAAGTGCTCTACTAGTATTTTTGGAAAAGTCTTAAGATTTTTCATTTAAACATTAAACAAAGAGTTTTAAAGCCTTGACACAAAACACTGTCCTTAAAAGGGAAAAGTGATACATTGAACTAAATGAAAATTTAGGTTTTGCTTTGAACATCCTATAAAAGGATGAAAGACAAGCTACAGACTGGGAGAAAATCTTTATAAAACAACATATTTGACAAAAGACATATCTAGAATACGTAAAGATCTTTTAAATCTCAACAGCAAAGAAAAATCCAGTTAGAAAATGGGGTAGAGATATGAACAGACATTTACCAAAGGGAGTATACAAATGACAGAAATGTCCATGACAATATTTAACGTCATTAGCCGTTAGGAAAATTCAAGTTGAAATCACATTGAGGTCTTAATACACAGCTATCACAATGACTAAAATTGCAAGTAGTGACAGCACCAAATGCTGTATCTCATACATTGCTGGTGAGAATATAGAATGGTATGATCACTCTGGAAAATAGTTCGGCAGTATCAGAAAACTAAATATGTGCTTTCTATAATGACTCGCAGTTGCACTCCTAGGTGTTTATCCCAGAGAACTGAAAATTTGTTCACCACCACATGAATGTATATAGTACTTATATTCATAATAGCACCAAACTATAGACGACCCAGATATTCTTCAGCAGATAAATGGCTAAGCAAACTGGGGTACATATCAATAGAACATTACACAGTAATAAAAAGGAACAACTATCAGCACAGTAACTTATTTTAATCCTTAGAAATTGATGCCAACTGAGGCCAGGCACAGTTGCTCATGCCTGTAATCCCAGCACTTTGGGAGGCCGAGGCAGGCAGATCACCTGAGGTCAGGAGTTTGAGACCAGCCTGGCCAACATGGTGAAACCCCGTCTCTACTGAAAAAATACAAAAATTAGCCAGGCGTGGTGGTGGGTGCTTGTAATCCCAGCTACTTGGGAGGTTGAAACAGGAGAATCTCTTGAATCCAGGAGGCAGAGGTTGCGGTGAGCCGAAATCGCACTACTGCATTCTAGCCTGAGCGACAAAGCTAAACTCCATCTCAAAAAAAAAAAAAAAGAAAAGAAAAGAAATTGTTGCCAACTAAAAAAAGTCCCAAAAGGTTCCATACTGTATGATTGCATTTACATAACATGTTTTAAATGATAAGATTATAGAAATGGAGACTGTTTGCCAGGGATTAAGGAGGGAATGGGCCTGGGAGGGAATTGGGTATGGATATTAAAAGGCAACACGAGGATTCTCATGGTGGCAGAACTACTCTGTATCTTAATGATGGTGATGGGTACAGGATTTTACACGAGTGATAAAATTGCATAGAACTAAACATACCCACATGTACACATGCCCCAGTGAGTAAAAGTAAAACTGAGGCAATCTGAATAGGATCAGTGGATTGCATCAATGTCAATATGCTGGTTGTGGTATACACTGTAGTTTTGTAAAATGTCACCATTAGGGGAAACTGGGTAAAGGGCCTGTGGTATCTCACTACGTGCATTTGGCTCTGCAATTAACTCAAAATGTTCAAATATATTAATAAAGTAAATATCCATACATGAATCTAAGGTGCAGAATAAATCAACATCAGGGGTCAGATAGTATTTTTAACCATCGTGACCTGTGGGAATATACATATGGCACAAAATGAAAAATGACAATCATAAATAAGAATCACGAATACAAAGGTTTAAATCTAGAAAAAGACAAGAACAGATTGCCTGGTAGAGTTCTATGCCTGGACCATATCTACCAAGGATTGCCAGAACACATGCCAAGGATGGAGATGTGTGTGTGTGTGTGTGTGTAGTGTATATATTACATATACACTATATATGTATATATATGTATATATATCCATCCTTGGTATGCTTTTATATGTATATAATAAGCTATATATACACATATATATAGTGTATAGTTGGGGGAAAAGGAAAAAAATTAGGGCTTGAACCCCTTTGTATCCCTTTTCCTCCAAATGTAACATTTTCTTTTTAGTTTTATTTGTCTGATTGAGGTGTTATTTTTGTGGCTTTTTAGGTGGAGTATTGCTTCTGGAAAATCCAAAAGGTGACAATAGGTTGGACCTTTTAAAGCTGAAGAGTGTTGTCACTAGCATTTTTGGTGTGAAAAATACAGAGCTGGCTGTCTTCCATGATGAAACAGGTATGTGGAAAGTGAGAGGAGCCTACGTCCTTTGACTCAAGATGGATTGGTGAAGGTCTTAATTTGCTGTCAGTTGTACTATACAACTTTTGCATTTTTCCTAACTCTTTTGAGTCAGGGCCCAACTCGTCAGCAGTGCCTGCCTGCAGTGTCTATTCATGCCTCCTCATTGTGTCATGTGACTGAAAACCCTGGGCTTAATGGATCTAATCTTTCCCTCTCACCTGTTAGCTAGCTGGTGGACTTCAGGCTTCAGAGTCCTCCGTTGTGAGGTTGTTTTTGTTTTTGAGACAGGGTCTCACTCTTGTCACCCATGCTGGAGTACAGTGATGCAGTCATGGCTCACTGCACCCTCGGCCTCCTGGGCTCAAGTAATCCTCCTGCCTTGACCTCCCAAGTAACTGGGACTACAGGCATGCACCACCATGCTTGGCTAATTTTATTTAATTTTTTTGGAGAGACCAAGTCAGTATATTGCCCAGTCTGGTCTTGAACCCAGGGCCTTAAGCAGTCCCCCTGCCTTGGCCTCCCAAAGTGCCGAGATTCCGGGTGTGAGCTACCACACCCAACCATGAGTTTTAACTTTATTAAACACAATGCCTGGATCTCACTAAGTCTGGATTCTCAATAAAGCAAACCTGAAAAATTTTTAAAGAATTATAGATGCATTCTCCCACTGTTACGTATTGAATTGTGACCTCTGAAAAAAAAAGATTATGTCCTAACCCCTTGTATCTCTAAATGTGACCTGTGGAAATAGGATTATCGCAGATGTAACTAGTTAGGATGAGGTCATACTGGAGTAGCGTGGGCCCCTAATCCAGTATGACTCTTGTCATTATAAGAAGGTGACCATCGGGCTGGTCTCCAGCTCCTAACCGCGAGTGATCCGCCAGCCTCGGCCTCCCGAGGTGCCGGGATTGCAGACGGAGTCTCGTTCACTCAGTGCTCAATGGTGCCCAGGCTGGAGTGCAGTGGCGTGATCTCGGCTCGCTACAACCTCCATCTCCCAGCCGCCTGCCTTGGCCTCCCAAAGTGCCGAGATTGCAGCCTCTGCCCGGCCGCCACCCCGTCTGGGAAGTGAGGAGCGTCTCTGCCTGGCCGCCCATCATCTGGGATGTGAGGAGCCCCTCTGCCTGGCTGCCCAGTCTGGAAAGTGAGGAGCGTCTCTGCCCGGCGGCCATCCCATCTAGGAAGTGAGGAGCGCCTCTTCCCGGCCGCCATCCCATCTAGGAAGTGAGGAGCGTCTCTGCCCGGCCGCCCATCGTCTGAGATGTGGGGAGCGCCTCTGCCCTGCTGCCCCGTCCGGGATGTGAGGAGCGTCTCTGCCCGGCCGCCCCGTCTGAGAAGTGAGGAGACCCTCTGCCTGGCAACCACCCCGTCTGAGAAGTGAGGAGCCCCTCCGCCCAGCAGCCGCCCCGTCTGAGAAGTGAGGAGCCCCTCTGCCCGGCAGCCACCCCGTCTGGGAAGTGAGGAGCGTCTCCGCCCGGCAGCCACCCCGTCCGGGAGGGAGGTGGGGGGGGTCAGCCCACCGCCCGGCCAGCCGCCCCGTCCGGGAGGTGAGGGGCGCCTCTGTCCGGCCGCCCCTACTGGGAAGTGAGGAGCCCCTCTGCCTGGCCAGCTGCCCCGTCTGGGAGGGAGGTGGGGGGGTCAGCCCCCCGCCCGGCCAGCCGCCCCGTCCGGGAGGTGAGGGGCGCCTCTGCCCGGCCGCCCCTACTAGGAAGTGAGGAGCCCCTCTGCCCGGCCACCACCCCGTCTGGGAGGTGTACCCAACAGCTCATTGAGAACGGGCCATGATGACAATGGCGGTTTTGTGGAATAGAAAGGGGGGAAAGGTGGGGAAAAGATTGAGAAATCGGATGGTTGCCGTGTCTGTGTAGAAAGAGGTAGACATGGGAAACTCTTCATTTTGTTCTGTACTAAGAAAAATTCTTCTGCCTTGGGATCCTGTTGATCTGTGACCTTACCCCCAACCCTGTGCTCTCTGAAACATGTGCTGTGTCCACTCAGGGTTGAATGGATTAAGGGTGGTGCAAGATGTGCTTTGTTAAACAGATGCTTGAAGGCAGCATGCTCGTTAAGAGTCATCGCCACTCCCTAATCTCAAGTACCCAGGGACACAAACACTGCGGAAGGCTGCAGGGTCCTCTGCCTAGGAAAACCAGAGACCTTTGTTCACTTGTTTATCTGCTGACCTTCCCTCCACTATTGTCCTGTGACCCTGCCAAATCCCCCTCTGCGAGAAACACCCAAGAATGATCAATAAAAAAAAAAAAAAAGGTGGCCATGTGAAGACATAGAAACACACGGAGAAAATGCCATGTGGTGACAAAGGCAGAGATTGGAGTTACACACAGCTGCAAGCCAAGAAACAACCAAGATTGCCGGGAGCCTCCAGAAGCTAGGAAGAGGCAAAAAAGGATTCGCCTACAGGTTTCAGAGGGAGCACATCTGCCAACACTTTAATTTTGGACTTCTGACCTCCAGAACTTTGAGACAGTAAATTTATTTTATTTTTATTCCCTAGCCCCCTGCAGTTTATGGGACTTTACTATGGCAGCCTCAGAAAACTAATACTCATTTTATGAATCTGAATGCTCATTTTCAGAAACTTTTAAATAACTTAAAAGAAGAAATGCAAATGGCCAACTAAGGAACAACTGGTGCATCTTAATGGTAATCAGGAACTTGCAAGATAGTACCACAGTGAGGTACTATTAACTGCCACCAGATTGGCAAAAACTAGAAGAATCTGGCAGACTCAAATGTTGTCAGGGATATTGCATAATGGGAACTCTCATTCACTGCTGGATTATGAATTGTTGGAACCACTGGAAAACTGTTTGCTATTGTATCCATTAAAGGTTGGATAGGAGAAGCAAAAGCAATGTGGGAGAAACCAAGTAAAATTCTACAAGAAGGTAGCAAGTTAGAGGTCTGAGAAAAATCTCTAACCAGGTTCCACCAAGGTGGTGGATAAGTCAGTGGAAAGCTGGATCTCTGCCTAAAGTCACGGTAGGATGAGAAGTAGAAACGAGCAAAAACAGGCTAGAGTGCACATCTATCTGACCTCATCCCACACTGACAGGTGCCTTGCAGAAGAAACTGCTGGTACACTTTTCCAGAGAGTTGCACACATTCCTGGCCTGGAAGTTGGAAGAGCAGAGGCAGGAGCGTGGGCTGCTCACTGTCCCACTTAACCCAACAAGTTGGCAGATTCACAGCAACCTGAGAAAGCCAAGGGCACGGGCCCCATGTTAGCCTGTTTAGCATAATGACTGTTACTAAACTTCTACCTTCTAAATCCTGTGTAGATTTGTCTGTGATCAAGCCATTACCCAGAACCAGGTCAGACAGAGAACCTGGGAAATAGTTTTAGCTTAGCTGCATTGACACAGGATGAAACCACCATAGTTCACCCCATTGTGATCTTGACATCTATACATGGCTCTTTAAATCATATGTAACTTCCAAATAAAGACCCTAGTAGATTAAAAAAAAAAAAAAATCACACTTTTAACTCTTTCTTGTACTGCTTCAAAGATGCTAACTTCATTACCCAAAACGAGATAGAAAGTTACCTTATCCTTCTTTGGGTGATGTTGATTTCTCTTCTAGCTGAGCCATACGTCCCTCTTTTGCTGTTCTTTAACTTCACTGAGGTATAAGGTTAACCCGTTAAAATATTTCATGTTATATGGTAAGGAAATAAGAGAGTGGAAAAATAAGAATTGGCTAATATATATTAATATACATAATGCCACACTTCATTTGCTGAAAAATGAGTTCTCTGGTCAAGCGATGCTATGTGGAATGCTGTGTTGGTAAATAAGACATTTTCTACCTCCATGGATGGTGGGTTTGCCAGAAGCATTATAGGTGACAGTGGCAAATCCTTGTCCAAAAGGAGTGTGTGTTCCAGTAAGACCAAAGCACTGCCTTTTCCCATAATGGAAACAGTGCAGTACAACCAAGCTGCCATCAGGAGTCTGGCTTGTCTTTCCTGGCAATAACACTGTATCGAAAGCTCAAGTAATGGTTCCCGCTGTTGGTAGGTGGGATACGCAGTAGCAGCTGTAGCAAAATCAGCCTTAGGGAGTGGAAGTAATGTTGTGGAGCCCGTGGTTATTCTTCCTCCCAGCCTGGGTGGCCCCTTTGTTCATCAGTCCATTGGGCAAGGGCAGAAGTGGCTGGCGGCAGAATAGATCATGTCCACTGATTATTATTATTATTATTAATTATTTACTTTTTATTTTTTATTTTTTGAGACAGGGTCTCACTCTATCACTCAGGCTGGAGTGCAGTGGCTCAATCATAGTTCAGTGTAACCTCAAACTTCTGGGCTCAAGCAGTCCTCCCACCTCAGCCTCCAAAGTAACTAGGAGTACAGACACATGCCACCATGCCTGGCTAATTCTTTTCTTTTTTGTAGAGAGGAGGTCTTGCTGTATTGCCCAGGCTCAGTCTCCTGGCCTCAAGCAGTCCTCCCCTTTCTGCCTCCCAGAGTGATAGGATTACAGGTGTGAGCCACTGTGCCCAGCCTCACCCATTTTTAGATCCTCATTCATAGTCTGCCCATTTGTAGAGATCTGTCCACATACCTCTTGCCCTAACTTCCTTGTCACCAGTTTTCTAATTCTGTTCTTTGAGTCCCTGGCTGTTCTCGTTTAGTCCAGCTATTGGCCAGTGTCCATGAATCAGTGTAGATCTACTCCTAGCTATTTCTGCTGAGCAAAATGACCAGCCGGCTGCACTGAAAGAAGCTGTGCCCATTGGGAGGATTTCCACCCATCACTATTCTTCAGGGCTACCCAGAGTCAGAACAGGGCCGTTAAGACTGTAATTGTCTACTTTGGATGATACAGCGTATTGTGCAGTAAAGCCCTACACAGCAAGCCCTAAAATGTTTTCTTTCTCTGCCAGCCAGTCCTGGAAGACTTCCTACAAGGCCACACCTGTGGTTGAGAGAAGAGACCATGTGGGGCCTAGGCTGAGCATGAGCATCTAGCCACTGGTGCAGCAGGTTCCTTGTTCCCTGAGCCAGTGCCCCAGCCTAGTCTCATACCTACCATTTCCACTCAATATTTGGAGGCTGCCCTGTGGGCCTGTCCTATATCACAACCATTACCAGTCATCTGCCTGCGCATGCATCCCCAAGCAACGTTTAATGTTCTCTAAATGAAATTACACTGCATATGTTCTGTGTATCATGCTTTTTTTCACATCTGCTCCTGAGTCAAATAACATCTTCTGACTGTAATTAGCACTTTTTAATGTAAGTTTTTCATGGTGAAGCTTGAGATTCTGATACAGGAGGAAATTTTAAGAGGAGCTGTATTATACAGAGAAAATACTAAAATAGAGAAAACAATTAGCCCTATATTTCAGATTATGAATATTGTGATGTTTGTTTTGCAACATTGAGATTTCCTACCATTACATGTCATTAAAGGCTGGTTTTATAGAAAAGGCAATGTCTCTTGATAAACAGAAATTAAGTGGAAAGCATTATCGTAAAAAGATACATGATAGTTAAATAGGAAAAATTGAATGACTTCAGTTTTGAATTTGTTCGTTAACCCTGAAAGAATTGTTGTTGTTATTTTTAGAAATACAAAACCAAACTGACTTACTGAGTCTTAGTGGAAAAACACTTTGTGTGACTGCAGGATCGGCTCCCTCTCTGATCAACAGTTCTAGTACTCTTCTTTGTCAGTATATCAACCTACAGCTCCTGAATGCGGAGCCACAAGGTATGTGCCTCCCCACAGCAGGCAGACTGTGGGGTGCTGGGCATTGAGGTTGTCTTTAATATTCAAATATGTGTGTATTTCTAGTCGGCTTCAAAGTATTGCTTTAAAGTGTGGGCTCTCACGCAACTTTGGGGAGCAACCACAGGCTTTTCTTTTGGTGTGTTATAGAGACCCTCATCCATCTGGCATGGTTAGGAAATGAAAAAACTGGTTAGGTAAAAATTACAACTAAATTGTTTGAGTGCCAAAACATTTTAATCTCAAATTTTACATTCTTTTCTGAGGAAAAATGTTCTGAAAACTTCTATACCTCCATGCCTTAATCAACAGACTAGATTGATAGTGATTTTTTTCCTGATATTTTAGGATCCTCATTGTGCACATTTGTACTGAAGTCTTCGGGCTCCTCACTTCACTGTGTACTGAGTATCTGCTCCCCAAGCTGCTGGGCTTTTATATAAGTTTTTTTTTTTTTTCTTTTTCCCCTTCCCCTTCACCTCTATGAAATGTTGAGAGCTGTTTCTGCATGGACTGCATCTTCAGCGGTCACACTCACGCTCCTGGACGCACTGCTGGCCTCAGCACTGCCTGTTAGAGCTGTCCGCAGTGGCCACCTCTTTTGGAGCTAGAGGGTGAACTCTGGAGATTTAATCCAGTTTGTTCTGTCTTCCACAGAGTGTTTAATGGGGACAGTGGGCACTCTCCTGCTTGAAAACCCACTTGGGCAGAATGGACTCACCCACCAAGGTCTTCTGTATGAAGCAGCCAAGGTGTTTGGCCTTCGGAGCAGGAAGCTAAAGCTGTTTCTGAATGAGACCCAAACGCAGGGTAAGGAGATTGTGGACCGTAAGTTTTTTATTTTTGTTGAAAGTAGATTTTGATGCCATTAACCATTTGTAGCATATACATGTAAGATAGTACTATTGTTATCCTGTTTTGTTATTCTTTCCCCAGAAATTTACCATAATATAATTTTCTTTTCTTTTTTTTTTTTTTGAGACTGAGTCTCACTTTGTCTCCCAGGCTGGAGTGCAGTGGCACGATCTTGGCTTACTGCAACCTTTGCCTCCTGGGTTCAGGCCTGGGGCTTCAACCCAGGAACAAGGATTCTCCTGCCTCAGACTTCCGAGTAGCTGGGACTACGGGCGCCTGCCACCATGGCTGGCTCATTTTTGGATTTTTAGTAGAGACGGGGTTTCACCATGTTGGCCAGGCTGGTCTCAAACTCCTGACCTCAGGTGATCTGCCCGCCTTGGCCTCCCAAAGTGCTGGGATTACAGGCGTGAGCCGTGACGCCCGGTCAATAATATAATTTTTTAATAGCAATTAAAAGTATAATTACTTTTTGCTAAATCTAAAAACTACATTGGTATGTTATTAAAAATACATGCTTCTAGGTAAATCAGCATATTTGCTGACCCTAAAATTGTTCTTTCCCCCAAAAGTCAAAATTATCACAGGGTTGTAAAATAGCCTGACATTACAGCCTTACAGCTGACATTATACCTCCCTTTACAGTTTATAAAACATGCTTACCTGCATTTTCTCGAGACACATAACACTGTGAAGAGCTAGGTCATCAGTTGACATATTTCACATTCTATTATCTAGAAAATAGAAATTAAGGATGGCGACCTGCACTTACTTGCTGGTGTCAGGCAGCTTATTTTCTCCTCCTCCCGTTCTCCCACTTAGCACTATTCACTTCTGAGATTTCAGCTTCTGTGGCTGCTCTGTCAACTTCTCTGTTGACATCCTCACCCTACCCTCTGAGTTTCGTTCTGTAATCCTGCTACACATCAGACATGTTCACTTTAATCTTGCTGCCACTGCAATCACTTCCCCAGACAGCTTCCCTTTGTGGGATCTGTTTTTTTCTATTTATACCCATTCTTGACATCTCAATTCAAGACTTTTACCATCCCATCCTTTTATTTGTAACACCTGATAGCCTGGGATTTATTGGGCTTTCTGTGTCAGTATTTGTGTCTTTCGGCACTTGTGGAAAATTGCCGACATTATCTTGTCCAACTTACCTGTTATTCATTCTCTCTGGTATTCTCTCCTTCTGACACCTTGTTTAGACATATTTTAGATGGACTTTCTCACTCTATCCTACCTCTTATTCTCTTTTCCTATTTTCCCTCCTTTTGTCCTTATATACTAAATTCTGGATAATTTTGGCTTTTTTATCTTACCCTTGTTCCTCTGCAGGTAAGGTGCTTCTTTTCTCTGCTTCCTTGAAGATTTTCCCTTTGTCTTTTACTTTCTGCAGTTTATGATTTCCCTAGGTGTACATTTTTTGGTATAAGGCAGTCTTTATTTCTGTTACAGTGTTTTGGTTTTTTTGTTTTGTTTTGTTTTGTTTTTGAGACTTGGTCTTGTTCTGTCACGCAGGCTGCAGTGCAGTGGCTCAATCACAGCTCACTGCAGCCTCAAACTCCTGGGATCCAGCGATCCTCCCACCTCAGCCTCCCTAGCTAGGACTACAGGCACGCGCCACCATGCCCAGCTAATTTTAAAATTTTTTTGTAGGGTCAGGGTCTCGCTATAAGGTCAAGGCTGGTCTTGAACTCCTGCCTTCAAGTGATCCTCCCACCTTGGCCTCCCAAAGCATTGGGATTACAAGCGAGAACCACCACACCCTGCCTAATTTCTACCATTTTCATTCTATTCGTGTTTTTTGTTTGTTTTTTTGTTTGTTTGTTTGTTTTGAGACAGAGTTTCACTCTTGTTGCCCAGGCTGGAGTGCAGTGGCACAATATCCCAGCTCGTTGCAACCTTCACCTCCTGGGTTCAAGCGATTCTCCTGCCTCAGCCTCCCGAGTAGCTGGAATTACAGGCATGTGCCACCATGTGCAGATAATTTTTGTAATTTTATTTTTTTTTTTTATGATTATTTTTATTATTATTATACTTTAAGTTTTAGGGTACATGTGCATATTGTGCAGGTTAGTTACATATGTATACATGTGCCATGCTGGTGTGCTGCACCCACTAACTCGTCATCTAGCATTAGGTATATCTCCCAATGCTATCCCTCCCCCCTCCCCCCACCCCACAACAGTCCCCAGAGTGTGATATTCCCCTTCCTGTGTCCATGTGATCTCATTGTTCATTTCCCCCCTATGAGTGAGAATATGCGGTGTTTGGTTTTTTGTTCTTGCGATAGTTTACTGAGAATGATGATTTCCAATTTCATCCATGTCCCTACAAAGGACATGAACTCATCATTTTTTATGGCTGCATAGTATTCCATGTTGTATATGTGCCACATTTTCTTAATCCAGTCTATCATTGTTGGACATTTGGGTTGGTTCCAAGTCTTTGCTATTGTGAATAATGCCACAATAAACATACGTGTACATGTGTCTTTATAGCAGCATGATTTATAGTCCTTTGGGTATGTACCCAGTAATGGAATGGCTAGGTCAAATGGTATTTCCAGTTTTAGATCCCTGAGGAATCGCCACACTGATTTCCACAATGGTTGAACTAGTTTACAGTCCCACCAACAGTGTAAAAGTGTTCCTATTTCTCCACATCCTCTCCAGCACCTGTTGTTTCCTGACTTTTGAATGATTGCCATTCTAACTGGTGTGAGATGGTATCTCATTGTGGTTTTGATTTGCATTTCTCTCATGGCCAGTGATGGTGAGCATTTTTTCATGTGTTTTTTGGCTGCATAAATGTCTTCTTTTTTGAAGTGTCTGTTCATGTCCTTTGCCCACTTTTTGATGGAGTTGTTTTTTTCTTATAAATTTGTTGGAGTTCATTGTAGATTCTGGATATTAGCCCTTTGTCAGATGAGTAGGTTGCGAAAATTTTCTCCCATTCTGTAGGTTGCCTGTTCACTCTGATGGTAGTTTCTTTTGCTGTGCAGAAGCTCTTTAGTTTAATTAGATCCCATTTGTCAATTTTGTCTTTTGTTGCCATTGCTTTTGGTGTTTTAGACATGAAGTCCTTGCCCATGCCTATGTCCTGAATGGTAATGCCTAGGTTTTCTTCTAGGGTTTTTATGGTTTTAGGTCTAACGTTTAAGTCTTTAATCCATCTTGATTTTTGTATAAGGTGTAAGGAAGGGATCCAGTTTCAGCTTTCTACATACGGCTAGCCAGTTTTCCCAGCACCATTTATTAAATAGGGAATCCTTTCCCCATTGCTTGTTTTTCTCAGGTTTGTCAAAGATCAGATAGTTGTAGATACGTGGCATTATTTCCGAGGGCTCTGTTCTGTTCCATTGATCTATATCTCTGTTTTGGTACCAGTACCATGCTGTTTTGGTTACTGTAGCCTTGTAGTATAGTTTGAAGTCAGGTAGTGTGATGCCTCCAGCCTTGTTCTTTTGGCTTAGGATTGACTTGGCGATGCGGGCTCCTTTTTGGTTCCATATGAACTTTTAAAGTAGTTTTTTCCAATTCTGTGAAGAAAGGCATTGGTAGCTTGATGGGGATGGCATTGAATCTATAAATTACCCTGGGCAGTATGACCATTTTCACAATATTGATTCTTCCTACCCATGAGCATGGAATGTTCTTCCATTTGTTTGTATCCTCTTTTATTTCCTTGAGCAGTGGTTTGTAGTTCTCCTTGAAGAGGTCCTTCACATCCCTTGTAAGTTGGATTCCTAGGGATTTTATTCTCTTTGAAGCAATTGTGAATGGGAGTTCACTCATGATTTGGCTCTCTGTTTGTCTGTTATTGGTGTATAAGAATGCTTGTGATTTTTGTACATTGATTTTGTATCGTGAGACTTTGCTGAAGTTGCTTATCAGCTTAAGGAGATTTTGGGCTGAGACAATGGGGTTTTCTAGATATACAATCATGTCATCTGCAAACAGGGACAATTTGACTTCCTCTTTTCCTAATTGAATACCCTTTATTTCCTTCTCCTGCCTAATTGCCCTGGCCAGAACTTTCAACACTATGTTGAATAGGAGTGGTGAGAGAGGGCATCCCTGTCTTGTGCCAGTTTTCCAAGGGAATGCTTCCAGTTTTTGCCCATTCAGTATGATATTGGCTGTGGGTTTGTCATAGATAGCTCTTCTTATTTTGAAATATGTCCCATCGATACCTAATTTATTGAGTTTTTAGCATGAAGGGTTGTTGAATTTTGTCAAAGGCTTTTTCTGCATCTATTGAGATAATCATGTGGTTTTTGTCTTTGGCTCTGTTTATATGCTGGATTACATTTATTGATTTGCGTATATTGAACCAGCCTTGCATCCCAGGGATGAAGCCCACTTGATCATGGTGGATAAGCTTTTTGATGTGCTGCTGGATTCGTTTTGCCAGTATTTTATTGAGGATTTTTGCATCAACGTTCATCGAGGATATTGGTCTAAAATTCTCTTTTTTTGTTGTGTCTCTGCCTGGCTTTGGTATCAGAATGATGCTGGCCTCATAAAAGGAGTTAGGGAGGATTCCCTCTTTTTCTATTGATTGGAATAGTTTCAGAAGGAATGGTACCAGTTCCTCCTTGTACCTCTGGTAGAATTCGGCTGTGAATACATCTGGTCCTGGACTCTTTTTGGTTGGTAGGCTATTGATTATTGCCACAATTTCAGATCCTGTTATTGGTCTATTCAGAGATTCAACTTCTTCCTGGTTTAGTCTTGGGAGAGTGTATGTGTCGAGGAATTTATCCATTTCTTCTAGATTTTCTAGTTTATTTGCGTAGAGGTGTTTGTAGTATTCTCTGATGGTAGTTTGTATTTCTGTGGGATCGGTGGTGATATCCCCTTTATCATTTTGTATTGCGTCTATTTGATTCTTCTCTCTTTTTTTCTTTATTAGTCTTGCTAGCGGTCTATCAATTTTGTTGATCCTTTCAAAAAACCAGCTCCTGGATTCATTAATTTTTTGAAGGGTTTTTTGTGTCTCTATTTCCTTCAGTTCTGCTCTGATTTTAGTTATTTCTTGCCTTCTGCTAGCTTTTGAATGTGTTTGCTCTTGCTTTTCTAGTTCTTTTAATTGTGATGTTAGGGTGTCAATTTTGGATCTTTCCTGCTTTCTCTTGTGGGCATTTAGTGCTATAAATTTCCCTCTACACACTGCTTTGAATGTGTCCCAGAGATTCTGGTATGTTGTGTCTTTGTTCTTGTTGGTTTCAAAGAACATCTTTATTTCTGCCTTCATTTTGTTATGTACCCATTAGTCATTCAGGAGGAGGTTGTTCAGTTTCCATGTAGTTGAGCGGTTTTGAGTGAGATTCTTAATCCTGAGTTCTAGTTTGATTGCACTGTGGTCTGAGAGATAGTTTGTTATATTTTCTGTTCTTTTACATTTGCTGAGGAGAGCTTTACTTCCAAGTATGTGGTCAATTTTTGAATAGGTGTGGTGTGGTGCTGAAAAAAATGTATATTCTGTTGATTTGGGGTGGAGAGTTCTGTAGATGTCTACTAGGTCCGCTTGGTGCAGAGCTGATTTCAATTCCTGGGTATCCTTGTTGACTTTCTGTCTCGTTGATCTGTCTAATGTTGACAGTGGGGTGTTAAAGTCTCCCATTATTAATGTGTGGGAGTCTAAGTCTCTTTGTAGGTCACTCAGGACTTGCTTTATGAATCTGGGTGCTCCTGTATTGGGTGCATATATATTTAGGATAGTTAGCTCTTCTAACAAGAATTGATCCCTTTACCATTATGTAATGGCCTTCTTTGTCTCTTTTGATCTTTGTTGGTTTAAAGTCTGTTTTATCCGAGACTAGGATTGCAACCCCTGCCTTTTTTTGTTTTCCATTTGCTTGGTAGATCTTCCTCCATCCTTTTATTTTGAGCCTATGTGTGTCTCTGCACGTGAGATGGGTTTCCTGAATACAGCACACTGATGGGTCTTGACTCTTTATCCAATTTGCCAGTCTGTGTCTTTTAATTGGAGCATTTAGTCCATTTACATTTAAAGTTAATATTGTTATGTGTGAATTTGATCCTGTCATTATGATGTTAGCTGGTTATTTTGCTCATTAGTTGATGTAGTTTCTTCCTAGTCTTGATGGTCTTTACATTTTGGCATGATTTTGCAGCAGCTGGTACCCGTTGTTCCTTTCCATGTTTAGCGCTTCCTTCAGGAGCTCTTTTAGGGCAGGCCTGGTGGTGACAAAATCTCTCAGCATTTGCTTGTCTGTAAAGTATTTTATTTCTCCTTCGCTGATGAAGCTTAGTTTGGCTGGATATGAAATTCTGGGTTGAAAATTCTTTTCTTTAAGAATGTTGAATATTGGCCCCTACTCTCTTCTGGCTTGTAGGGTTTCTGCCGAGAGATCTGCTGTTAGTCTGATGGGCTTCCCTTTGTGGGTAACCCGACCTTTCTCTCTGGCTGCCCTTAACATTTTTTCCTTCATTTCAGCTTTGGTGAATCTGACAATTATGTGTCTTGGAGTTGCTCTTCTCGAGGAGTATCTTTGTGGCGTTCTCTGTATTTCCTGAATCTGAACGTTGGCCTGCCTTGCTAGATTGGGGAAGTTCTCCTGGATAATATCCTGCAGAGTGTTTTCCAACTTGGTTCCATTCTCCCCATCACTTTCAGGTACACCAATCAGACGTAGATTTGGTCTTTTCACATAGTCCCATATTTCTTGGAGGCTTTACTCATTTCTTTTTATTCTTTTTTCTCTAAACTTCGCTTCTCGCTTCATTTCATTCATCTTCCATCGCTGATACTCTTTCTTCCAGTTGATCGCATCGGCTCCCGAGGCTTCTGCATTCTTCACGTAGTTCTTGAGCCTTGGTTTTCAGCTCCATCAGCTCCTTTAAGCACTTCTCTGTATTGGTTATTCTAGTTATACATTCGTCTAAATTTTTTTCAAAGTTTTCAACTTCTTTGCCTTTGGTTTGAATGTCCTCCCGTAGCTCAGAGTAATTTGATCGTCTGAAGCCTTCTTCTCTCAGCTCGTCAAAGTCATTCTCCATCCAGCTTTGTTCCGTTGCTGGTGAGGAACTGTGTTCCTTTGGAGGAGGAGAGGCGCTCTGCTTTTTAGAGTTTCCAGTTTTTCTGTTCTGTTTTTTCCCCATCTTTGTGGTTTTATCTACTTTTGGTCTTTGATGATGGTGATGTACAGATGGGTTTTTGGTGTGGATGTCCTTTCTGTTTGTTAGTTTTCCTTCTAACAGACAGGACCCTCAGCTGCAGGTCTGTTGGAATACCCTGCCGTGTGAGGTATCAGTGTGCCCCTGCTGGGGGGTGCCTCCCAGACAGGCTGCTCGGGGGTCAGGGGTCAGGGACCCACTTGAGGAGGCAGTCTGCCCATTCTTAGATCTCCAGCTGTGTGCTGGGAGAACCACTGCTCTCTTCAAAGCTGTCAGACAGGGACATTTAAGTCTGCAGAGGTTACTGCTTTTTGTTTGTCTGTGCCCTGCCCCCAGAGGTGGAGCCTACAGAGGCATGCAGGCCTCCTTGAGCTGTGGTGGGCTCCACCCAGTTCGAGCTTCCGGGCTGCTTTGTTTACCTAAGCAAGCCTCGGCAATGGTGGGCGCCCCTCCCCCGGCCCCGCTGCCGCCTTGCAGTTTGATCTCAGACTGCTGTGCTAGCAGTCAGCAAGACTCCGTGGCGTAGGACCCTCCGAGCCAGGTGCGGGGTATAATCTCGTGGTGCGCCGTTTTTTAAGCCCATCAGAAAAGCGCAGTATTCGGGTGGGAGTGACCCGATTTTCCAGGTGCCGTCCGTCACCCCTTTCTTTGACTCGGAAAGGGAACTCCCTGACCCCTTGCACTTCCCAAGTGAGGCAATGCCTCGCCCTGCTTCGGCTCGCGCACGGTGCGTGCACCCACTGACCTGCGCCCACTGTCTGGCACTCCCTAGTGAGATGAATCCGGTACCTCAGATGGAAATTCAGAAATCACCGTCTTCTGTGTCGCTCACCCTGGGAGTTGTAGACCGGAGCTGTTCCTATTCGGCCATCTTGGCTCCTCCCCCAATTTTTGTAATTTTAGTAGAGACAGGGTTTCACCATGTTGGCCAGGCTGGTCTCAAACTCCAGACCTCAGGTGATCCACCCACTTGGGCCTCCCAAAGTGCTGGGATTACAGGGGTGAGCCACCGCACCCAGACCATTCTATTCTTTGAGTTTCTATCTTTCTGTTTACATTGCCCGTCTGCTCTGCTTGTTCTGTTATGTTTCTGTTGAAGCCCAGTTTTAAGAAGCATATGTCTAGTTCCTTGGAGACACTGTCAACCCAGACACACTTTAAACTCAATCATTTTGGACCACAGGGAGAATGTTAAGAAAGCTGTGACTGGGTCGGCATGGTGGCTCACTCGTGTAATCCCAGCACTTTGGGAGGCTGAGGTGGGCGGAGTTCAAGACCAGCATGGCCAATATGGTGAAACCCCATCTCTACTAAAATTAGCTGGACATGGTGGCACATGCCTGTAATCCCAGCTACTTGGGAGGCTGAGGCAGGAGAATCTCTTGAACCTGGGAGGCAGAGGTTGCAGTGCGCTGAGATTGCATCACTGCACTCCAGCCTGGGCAACAAGAGTTAAACTCCGTCTCAAAAAAAAAAAGCTATGGCATTCCCAGTCATACACAAAGGCCAGGAGTTGTGATGGAGACAGGATCTGTCTATCCCTACTCCAAAACAAAGCTAAGTGAGGTGATTCTCTCTGTATTGGTTTCTGTGGCTGCTGCAACAAATTTCCACAAATGGGATGGCTCAAGTCATCTCACAGCTCTGGAGGCCAGACACTGAAATTAGGGTGTCAGAAAGGCCACAGTCTTTCTGAAGGCTTTGTGGTAGAATTCCTTATATACTTCTTCTAGCTTATGGTGGCGCCAGGCATCCCATGACTTGTGGCCACATCACTTCAGTCTCTGACTCCGTGGTCACATTGCCTCCTTCTCTTCTGTTTCCTCTTTTTCCAAATAAAGTTACATTCACAGCTCCTGGGAATTTAGAACCTGGGCATATCTTTGGAAGGCCATTATTAACCGATTACATTCTCTTCACTTTTTCTCTTGTGGTGAAGGAACTTACTCAAATTAACCCTTTTGCTATGGGTTTCTTATTTGAAGTTCCAGTTTCTTCAGCAGAGATTTGTTGGACTTCCCGGTTTGTATATACCGGAGGCTTTTCTTTCCCTGCTTTCCTAGCTCTTTAGTGCCAAAAGCATTAAGCCACCAGACCCCATGGGAGTCATTATTTTTGGCCTCTGTGTAATTCTCCCATTTTCTTCCTGTGCAGCTTTTTTTTTTTTTAATTTAGCTGCATATCGTACTTTTAAATTTTCTGTCATGATGTTAAATACTAAAGCTCTATTTCTTCTTGGGTTCCTCCTTCCCTCCCTGGGTTTATTTTCAGTGACTCTCCTTTGTCGTTTTCCCTCTCATCTCATCATTGGGCCTCATCATCCATCAAAGTCACCAGTCTGCAGTCTGTACTATTCACCAGAGCTATCTTCATGAACATTCCTGCCTTGATTTTGTTCCCTTGCTTAGAGCCCCCAAAGCTCCTTATTCTCTTATGCCTCAGAATCTTCCCTTCCACACAAGATCCTTCCTGCTCTGGGCCTTCCCTGTCTTGCTAATTCTGTCCATGAGTCTTTCACTCTATCAAAGGCTTTTTTCACTCTCCCTCGAACATACTTGGCACTTTCATTGTGGTATGGTAGTAAAGATCATCTAATAATGTAGCTTTCTATTTTGATAAGCTTATATAAAACTTTAGAGATAATTCTTAACTCTTCTTGTCCCTCAAATCCTTTGGTCACCAAGTACTGTTGTGCAGTGGAGCTGAAGATGACATTTATCTCTCACTTGTTCTTGCAAGCAAATGCAGTGGCATGATTGAACCTGGTCAGGGGTAGAACCGTGTCTGTGTGAATTATGTATTTATAATACTACCTGCAATTCACAGAACCATTCTTAACCTATGCTGCCTTTCTGTATTCTCTTTACTCTGTGACGTTAGTTAGGCAAAAGTTTAGTGGGTGAGAACTTTTAAATGTTTAGTGATTTATCTAAGATTACCACAAAGTTGGAACTTTTTCTAATTCAGTATCTTTCCAATCTAGTATCTATAGCTTCGTTTTCATTATGCCTTTTCTCTCAGAATTGTCTTTCATAAAGTATCAATAACTTGGTAAATTAGAAGAGCCACAAAATGTTGACCATTTTAGAAACCCTTAGATGTCTTCTTGCTTGCTCCACTAAACTCTAAACATCATCTCCAGGTCCTGTAATTATCTATTAAGGAAGTAGCTTTGAGAGTATTCTCACATCTAGGATTGCTGCTAGGTAGGACAAGAGCTATTTTTAAAGGAAGCTCATCTGTTTGCTTTAAATTCAGATCTGACTAGAAGCAAAATGCTCCACAGTAGGCAGATAACTTTAAATTTTCTTTTTTTTTTTTTTGTTTTTGAGTTGTATATTCAGTATATTTCAATCAATTGCATTTGGGTTATATTTTTGGATGCTCAGAGTTTTCGTCATTGGCCGTATTGGATCCTGTATTCTTTAACATGATCCTTTGTCTTTGGTAAATTCTTGCTTTCTCACGTAGCAACATGTGCTAGGCTTATTATGTACTTTTACTTCTCCAGACCTAGAAAATAGCTGTTCTTCAAATTATAGAGAATCATATTTTGAAACCACATATCTGGGATACTGAGTTGGCACAGCCTCTAGGCTTTTTTTGTAGACATAGGAAGTATCTGTGTATGAGGAAAAATAACCATCTTGGCAGTACCCAGAGTTAGCCAAACTGTGAAGTGATGGCATAGTCCTCCAGAAGGCTCCAGGAGTCTGCCCGATATCTAACTCCACCTGCAAGGAGTGAGGATTCTACTCAGGGAAAGATCCACACAAGACCCCCATCACTGCTGGCACCAACTGCAAGTTCCAGGGATTTTCCTAAACCACCCTCAGGTTCAGTAACCTGCTAGGAGGACTCAGACTCACTGAAAGGTATTACACTCATGGTTTGAATTAGGGTAGGGAAAGGATATACATTAGAACCAGCGAGAGTGAGTGAGAGAGAGAGAGACCCTGGAGTCATGGATAATGTTTCTTCCTCTCATCCCTTACATCTGACAACACGGAGACTATATTACCAACCAGGGAAGCTCACTCGAGCCTTGGTGTCCAGTTTCTGTTGAGGTTTCATTCTGTAGGCATGATTGCTGTCTTTCTCAACTGATATACCATGTGACCCAAAGTCCCCATCCTAAATCATATACTTGGTCTTTCTGTCGTGGCCAGCACTACCCTGAATTGTCTCATTAGCAACAACTGTCAGGTTTGGTGAACATACCCACCATGAGAAACAAAGACTCCTACTAGGAAATTCCAAGGATTTAGAGGTTCACCTCAGGAGCTGGGACAAAAGGCAGAACTCTTAGGATAAGGCCAAATTCCTTACTACACAAGCAGTTAACATTTTTTTAAATATTCACCCCCAATAGGTAAAATACTGATTTTTTTTCAACTTTTTCTTTCCATTCTAGAAATTACAGAAGACATCCCCGTGAAGACTTTGAATATGAAGACTGTGTATGTTTCTGTATTACCAACAACAGCAGACTTCTAGCATGTACTTATCAATGTTGTTCGGTCAGCCCTTCCCTAATTACACCTATCCCCTACACATACATGCACATAGACACACACATGAACACACTGAAGATATTTCCTTCAGGTGTGTGTAAAATATGCTGCTTGGATTGAAATTCAAATGGGATTGATTAGTCAAGTAACTTCAGACCTCACAGTAATCTTCACACTTAACCTTGGACACCTATGCAGTCATGTTGGGAGCAGGTTACAATGTTACTTCAGCCCACAGTTTATTTCTATACTTGAGTTCTTAAGTACAGAAGATAGAAGTGATTTAAATGGCATAGTATATATATCATTTTCTGGCCTTTTAAAATTTATTTGAGACCTCTTGATGAAATGGACATATTATATATTTCTGCCACCTGGATTTTCCTGGATAATTTGATGGAATATTTTAAGTTTCAGTAAATCAGAACAATAAACAAACTCACTCAGATATAAATGTGTTGAAAGTAATTCATTCTCCCATAGATAAATGAAACTTGAAATGTGTAATCTTTGAAGAACATAAAAACTTCATGGTGGTTTCTTATTAAGACAGTGGACTAGACATCTAATAAAACTTCTAATAAAACTTCTTTCCAAAATCCCGGGTGATAATTTGAGTCCTCAGAGAAGCAGATGACATGACAAAGTTAGATATGCAAGAATTTGTTAGAGGAAACATCATAAATGGAGGATAAACGGGAGATGGAGCAAGCGTAGGTCGAGAGAGCCTTCAGACTGCAGTGTGGGTCTGACACCTGTAAAAAGAGAAAATGAAGACTGATTGATTAGCAAAAACTTAGACTGCAGTGCAACTCTAAGACGAAGTCTTGGTCAGGCCAATGGAGAGTTCCCAAGCAAGGACTCCTTTTAGTAGAGTTCAGAATTGGGCAGAAATAGCCTGGCTTTGTTTCTCTGACTTCCTCAAGTCAGTTTCTGGGAGGAGACCAAGGGGAGCGTGGCCTTCGCACAAATGCCTTGATGGATCTGAAAGTACCAACTACACTCCTTATGTCAGATTCTTTTGAAGGGAGATCTGAATGATACATCCCTATGGCTGCTACAACAGATGCATTCACACAAAAACCCACAAGTTGGAGAAAATAGAGGAAACAACCAGAACTTGGGGAATTGGAAAGCAGATAGACGGTGTTAACTAACTTGGTAGACCCAGGAAACCCCAATTCTAAATCAATGGAGGAACTGATAAACTTACTTACATTTCAGAATTCACAGCACCAGTTAACCTCTGGGATGAAAGGTGGAAGAGGCACAGAAATAGGGACGATCGCGTGAACACTGGGAAGCCTTATAGCTTCTCCCATTTCCACGTTGCTAAGCAACTTTATTCCCCCCACAGTTGGCATCTGGAAGGTAAAAAGTGACTGGTTGGTAGAAGTCGGAGTGAATGGAAGACAAGAGTACTTGTAAGCCTGGAGGATTCCTAAAACCAACCCTCAGCTTAGATAATTTGCTAGAAAGACTCAGAACTCAATGAAAGCTATTGTATTTGTGGTTACAGTTAATGACAGGGAAATGTTAAAGATCAAAATCAGCCAAAGGAAGAGGAGAGGGCAGAGCCCGGGAGAAGTACCAAACACAGCTCTTGTCCTGTCTCTCTGAAGTCAGCAAGCATTACTCTACTGGCATCAGTGTGTGACAGTATGCACAGAGTATTGCCAGCCAGGGAAGCTCACCCAAGCCTTGGAACCTAGAGTGTTTACTGAGGCTGCTTTACATATCCATGATTGATTGTCCATGTGGTTAATCGCAGTCTCTAGGTCAGCTGCTCGTGCATGACCCAAAACCTCCACCCTAAATCACATTGTTGGTATTTCTGATGTGTTGTACACCCACCCCCCACCATAAGACTGTATAGATTTGTCCCACCCCAGCCATAAATCATACTGTCAAGGCTATTCAGTATGATTCAAGATCCCCAGGTAAACAGAGGCATTCCTATGTAGCATAACATCCAAGGGCAAGGCCAAATTCCTTTATACAGAGTACTGTACTGGAAACAAGATTAAGTGGCTTTATGTATACTGTCCACTATACCAAAGAAGAATATAAAAGATTGACACCAAGTATTGGCTGGGAAAAAGGCTCACTCTGAACAATTAACTTTGAAGTTGAGAAGTCCATACTCAGGTCAGTGTTTTAGCCCCCAACTCTTATTCATGAGACTTCCATCTAGAATTACGAGAGATCTAGTGAAAGCCTCTAATCCAAAACCAAAAGAGAATACCAAAACAACTTTGAGGAATCAAGCAATGCAGTGAGAAGAAAATTCCCCCTGCCAAATGTGTTAATATCCTTAGAGTTATAAGATACTACATCTATAAAATAACAATGCTACAAAACATGAAAATCTCAGAGGAGAAAAAAATGTTCCTGTTAATATAAGACTTAATAGAAAAGAAAAAAAATCATTGGAAAATAGTGTGAAATTTTCCAGACACTAGATAAACAATAAATATTTAAGGTGGGAGAAAAGATATTATACATAAGTTAGAGTCCAGGAGTTCCAGTATCCAAATTGTAGGAATTCCAGAAAGAAGAAAAATAAGGTCAGAAAATTATAATTAATGTAAACAAATTTTGCAGAACCTACAGCCAGATTGAAAGATATCTTTGGCCGGACACGGTGGCTCATGCCTGTAATCCCAGCACTTTGGGAGGCCGAGGTGGACGGATCACGAGGACAGGAGATCAAGACCATCCTGGCTAACATGGTGAAACCTTGTCTCTACTAAAAATACAAAACATTTAGCCGGGCGTGGTGGCAGGTGCCTGTAGTCCCAGCTACTCCGGAGGCTGGGGCAGGAGACTGGCGTGAACCTGGGAGGCGGAGCTTGCAGTGAGCTGAGGTCGTGCCACTGCACTCCAGCCTGGGTGACACAGCGTGACTCCGCCTCAAAAAAAAAAAAAAAAAAAGATATCTTCAAATGTCTAGCACAATGCATGAAAATAGACTCACTTCCAAGGCACATAACAGAAATTTCAGAACATGAAGAGAAGACTAAGTTTCTAGAAAGAAAAAAGCAAAAGGGATATACAAAAGATTAGCAATTAGTAAGGATTTTTCTTTTCAACCTCTGGGAGCACAGAACAATTTAGTAAGGATTTGATTTCTCAGCAACACAGTAAGAGAATCTCCCCAATTCTTTGGGGAAAGTTTTCTAACTATATTCTACCCAACCAAATTATCAAACAAGTATGAAGGTAGAATAAAGACATTTTCAGACATGAGTTAGGTCTCAAAAAAAAATTATCTCCCATGTACTCTTTCTCAGGGAGTTATTGGTAGTGTACTCTACCAAGCTGGAGCAACCCCACTGAGGTCGTGGTTCCTAAAACCATTCTCCCATGAAGGGAACTAGGTTTCCCTGGGAAAAAAATGGCTGATTCTAGAGCTGGAGCTGGGAATGTACGAGATGAATCTGGAACATCTTGTAGTAACAGAAAGTAAAGTGATCAAAAAACAGTGGTGAGTGACATCAGCAAGATGGCAAAATATTAATAGTAAGCCCTGCCGGGTGTGGTGGCTCACACCTGTAATCCCAGCACTTTGAGAGGCTGAGGTGGCGGATCATGAGGTCAGAAGTTTGAGACTAGCCTGGCCAACATGGTGAAACCCCATCTCTACTAAAAATACAAAAATTAGCCGGGCGTGGTGGCACATGCCTGTAATCCCAGCTACTCAGGAGGCTGAGGCAGGAGAATCGCTTGAACCCGGGAGGCAGAGGTTGCAGTGAGTCGAGGTCGCGCCACTGCACTCCAGCCTGGGCGACAGAGCAAGATTCCATCTCAAAAAATAAAAAAATAAAACAAATAAGCCCCAGGCCCTCATTCTCCCATAGAGACACTGACTTAACAATATATGGACCAAACTGCCTTTGTGAGAATTTTTCAGAAATCAGTTTAAAAGTTGCAGTACCCCAGGTGAATGTAGAAGCAAGAAGAGCTGATTTGAAGCAGGTGAGAAAGTCCATTACATTTGCATACCATAGGTTCTCCCAGTACCAAGCACAGTGCAGCACAATCTGGAGATACCTCCCACTTGCACCTTCCTTCTCAAGAGGGAAAGAGTAGAGTGGAATGTATGTCCCATGTTCTGGCTTATAGTGGGGCTGACCAAAGGACTGATTTCTGTTCATGTGACTCAGAGCACTGACAGGAACAGTGTCATACTTTGGATGACTAGGGGCTGCTGAGAACAAATGTGAGACCTATAGCCTTGTTACAGCACTGCAGGAACTAGTATCATAAACAGATACCAAGGGGAGCAAGAAATTATGAGTTCCTTAAAAAGACACAGGGGCAAACCTCTTCAGGAAATTGCACAGACAAACCCAGAGAAGATACATTGCTAGAAAAGATTCAAGAGGTCCCCAAGATCTCCAGCTAAACTAATTTGTAATGCTGTTCCTTTTTACAAAGCCAGTCTATAAAGGCTAAGAGAGATGGCTGTTTTTTCAGATGCCCAAATCTCAACAAAAGATTAGCAGGTGGCCGGACACAATGGCTCATGCCTGTAATCCCAGCACTTTGGGAGACCAAGGCAGGAGGATCACTTGAATCCAGGAGTTCAAGACCAGCCTGGGCAACACAGAGAGACCTCATCTTTACAAATAATTTAAAAAATTAGCCAGCTGTGGTGGTGCATGCCTGTTATCCCAGCTACTGGGGAGGCTGAAGCAGGAGAATTGCCTGAGCCCAGGAATTTGAGGCTGCAGTGAGCCGTGATCAAGCCACTGTACCCCAGCCCAGACCCTGTCTTTAAAAAAAAAAAAACGGCTGGGTGTGGTGGTTCATGCCTATAATCCCAACACTTCGGGAGGCCGAGGCGGGCAGATCACCTGAGGTCAGGAGTTCGAGACCAGCCTGGCCAACATGGTGAAACCCTGTCTGTACTAAAAATACAAAAATTAGCTGGACGTGGTGGAGGGCGCCATAATCCCAGCTACTCGGGAGACTGAGGCAAGAGAATCTCTTGAACCCAGGAGGCGGAGGTTGCAGTGAGCCAAGATCGCACCATTGCACTCCAGCTTTGGGGACAAGAGCAAAACTCTGTCTCAAAAAAAAAAAAAAATCACAAGGCATACCATGAAACAGGGAAACATGGCCCTATCAAAGGAACAAATAAATCTCTAGAAACTAACCCTAAAGAAATGGAGATCACCAGGCAAAGTGGCTCAACACCTCTAATCCCAGCACTTTGGGAGACTGAGGAGGGAGGATCACTTGAGCCCAGGAGTTCAAGACCAGCCTGGGCAACATAGAGAGATCCTGTCTCTAGAAAAAATAATAAAATAAGTAATAAATAAATACAATTAGCTGGATGTGGTAGCATGTGCCTGTAGTCCCCGCTACTTACTTGGGAGACCGAGGCAGGTGGATAACCTGAGCCTGGGAGGTCGAGCTGCAATGAGCCATGATTATGCTGCTGCACTCCAGCCTGGGTGACACATTAAGACCATGTGTCAAAAAAAAGAAAAAAGAAAAAAAACAGAAACGATGGAGATCTATTAGTTGTCTGACAGAATTCAAAGTAATCATCTTAAAGATGTTCAGTGAGCTACAAAGAACACACAAAATCAGGAAAACAGTATCTGCACAAACAAAATGAGATCAATAAACTATAATAATGTAAGATGTTAGTGATCAGGTAAACTGCGTGTGAGTATATCAGCTGTATTTGCATCTTTTTTATAAATCTGAAGATATAGAAGTTCATTTTTAATAAGTGTCAGAAACTGAAATTAAAAACCTATTGTAGGCTGGGCACAGTGGCTCACGTCTATAATTCCAGCACTTTGGGAGGCCGAGGCGGGCAGATCATGAGGTCAAGAGATCAAAACCATCCTGGCCAACATGGTGAAATCCTGTCTCTACTAAAAATACAAAAATTAGCCAGGCATGGTGGCGCACGCCTGTAGTCCCAGCTACTCGGGAGGCTAAGGCAGGAGAATTGCTTGAACCCAGGAGGTGGAGGTTGCACTGAGCCAGGATCGCACCACTGCACTCCAGCCTGACAACAGAGCGAGACTCCATCTCAAACAAAAACAAAAACAAAAACCCTATTGCAATAGTATCCTAAAATATGGAATACTCAGAGATAAATTTGACCAAAGATGTATGGTGCTTGTATACTGAAAAGTACAAAACATTGCTTAGAGATAATAAAGAAAACCTGTAGGCCAGGCACAGAGGCTGACACCTGTAATCCGAGCACTTTGGGAGGCCGAGGCAGGTGGATCACAAGATCAGGAGTTCAAGACCAGCCTGACCAACATGGTGAAACCCCGTCTCTACTAAAAATACAAAAAAATTAGCCAGGCATGGTGGCGAGTGCCTGTAATCCCAGCTACTCGGGAGGCTGAGGCAGAGAACTGCTTGATCCCAGGAGGCGGAGGTTGCAGTGAGCCGAGATTGCATCACTGCACTCCAGCCTGTGTGACAGGGCAAGATTCCGTCTCAAAAAAAAAAAACAGAAAAGAAAAAAAACAAAGCCTATATAAATGGAAGAGAGAAATAATGTTTATATTAGTTAGCTAAGATTGCCATAACAAAATACCACAGACTGGGTGGCTTAAACAACAGAAATTTATTTCTTTACATTTCTAGAGGTTGGAAGTCCAAGATCAAGGTGTCAGCAGGTTTGGTTTCTCCTGAGGCCTGTCTCCTTGACATTATCTGCTGGCCATCTTCTCACTATGTCCACATATGGCCTTTTCTGTGATTGGTTCCTGAGCAAAGTAATGCTATAATGGACTCATGGTTAACTGTCTCTTAACACAGCTGCTAAAAGTGGATTCTGTGTTCCCTCAGCCAGAGACCTGTCAACTTAACCAGGACTCCATAGTGCCACTGGGAATTTTGGTTCATGAGAAGAGCTTATTTACTTCTATTATCAGAGTGTTTGCTTTGGCAGCACATACACAAAAAGTGGAAAATTATCAGAGACAGAGAAGAACATTATGAAACGCTAAAAGGGTCAATTCATCAAGAAAACTTAGTAATCCTAAATATGAACTAAACAAAAAAGCTAAATTTGAGATGCAACCACTGATAAAACTGAAAGAAACAAACCCACAATTACAGTTGGAAACTTCATTATCCTTCAACAACTGATAGAAGAACTAGACAGAAAATCACCAAGATAGAAGAACCCAAAAACACCATCAACCAAAAAGACTTGACATTTATAGAACACTCCACCAAACAGCAGCAGAATACACATTTTTTAAGTGCCCATGTAAGATATTCCAAAATAGACTACCGTATTAGCCATAAACCAAACTACAACAAATTTAAAGTCCCCAAACACCTGAAAAGTAAACAATACACTTCTAAATAATCCATAGGTCAAAGGGAAAGTGTAAGCTGGGCATAGTGGTGTGTTTTTGTAGTCCCAACTACCCACGAGGCTGAAGCAAAAGAATCCATTGAGCCCAGGAGTTCAAGGCCAACCAGAGCAAAATAGTGACACCCTATTTCTTAAAACAAAACAAAAATGAACTAAATACAAATGAAAACACAACACATCAAAATTTGTGAGACACAACTAAAGTAGTGTTGAGAGGGCAATTCATAGCACTAAATGAACATTCAAGAAAAGAGAAAAAGTTTCAAATTAATAATTTAAGCTCTTACCTCCAAATCAAGAAAAAGAACAAAATAAACCAAACGTGAGCAGAAGGCAGGAAATAATAGGAGAAATCAATCAATGGAACTGACAATAAAAATACAATAGAGAAAAAACAATGAAACAAAGAGCTGATTCTTTCAAAAGATCAATAAAATTGACAGACCTCTAACAAGACTGACAAAGAAAACAGGAGAAAAGGCACAAATTACCAATACCAGGAGTGAAACAAGGTATATAACTGTGGACTCTGCAGACATCAGAATAATACGGGAATACCATGAACAGCACCACACATGTACATATGACAACTTTTAAGAAATGGACCAATTCCTTGAAAAACACAAACTACCTCAATTCACTCAATATGACAGATAATTTGAATAGCCTGATAACTACTAAGGAAACTGAATTCAGAATTAACATACTTGCAAAAAAGAAATCTCTCCAGGCCCAGATGGTTTTCAGGGGAGAATTCTACCAAACAATTAAATAATTAAAAGTAATTCTATACAAATAGCTCCACAAAATAGAAGATAGAACGCTTCCCAATTGATTCTGTGAAGTGTTATTCTGCTACCAAAACCAAAGTAAGTATCAAAAAAAGTGTATTATAGGACAATCTCCCTCATGAACACAGATTCAAAATCCTTAACAAAAGACTGGCAAATCGAATTTAGCTTTTTATAAAAAAAAATTATACCCCATAACCAAGTGGTATTTATTTCAGGTATGCAAGGCTGGTTCAATATTTGAAAATAAATCAATGTTATCCACCACATTAACAGACTAAAAAAGAAAAATCACATGATCATATCAACCAATACAGAAAAAGTAGTTGACCAACCAAATTCACATTGATTTGCAATGAAAATGCTCAGAAAAAAAAGATGAGGTGCAGGAAAGGGAATGTAATAAAGAGCATCTGTAAGAAATCTGCACGTAACATTATACTTATTGGTGAAAGAGTAAACGCTTTCTAATATCAGGAATAGGGCAAGAATGTCTTCTCTTACTACTTTTAACACAGTCCTTGGAAGTTCTTGCCAGTGCAATAAGGCAATAAAAGGGAATAAAAAGTAAGTAGATTAGAAAATAAATAAAACTATTTACAGATGACATGACGACTGTCTACATGGAAAATCCTAAGCAATCTAGAAAAACAGTTCCTAGAGCTAATTAAGTGAGTTTGGCAAGGTTGCAGGATACAAGCTCAGCACACAAAAAATCCATTTCATTTCTATATTTTAGCAATGAATACGTGGACATCAAAATTTGTATTTGCAAACCACATATCTGATAAAGAACTATGATCTAGAATGTATAAAGAACTCTCAAAACTCATTAGTATAAAAACAAATCATACAACTAGAAAATGGACATGAAAAGACATTTCACTGAAGAGATGGCAAATATGCACATGAATGGATGTTCAACATCATTAGCCATCAGAAAAATATAAATTTTTCTATACACCTATCAGACTGGCTAAAAAAGTAGTGACAACACCAAATGCTTCTGAAGATGTGGAGAACCTTGATCATTCATATCTTGCTGATGGGAACATAAAATGGTATAGACACTTTGGAAAATAGTTTAGGAGTTCCTTTAAAAACTATGCAATACTATAAACATAGCAACTGCATTCCTTGGCATGTATTCCACAGAAATAAAAACTTATGCTCACATAGCATGAACGTACATGAATGTTTAGAGCAGCTTTTTTTTATAACAGCACAAAGCTGGCAACAACTCAGATGTCTTTAATAGGTAACTTCAATAACAGTGGTACCTTCACGCCATGGAGTAATACTCATCAATCAAAAGGAACCACCTCTGGATACAAGCAACAACTTGGATGAACCATCAGAGAATTACGCTAAATGAAAAAAGCCAACCCCAAAGTGTTGCCTACTGGATGATTCCATTTGTATAAAATTCTTAAAATAACAAAATTAACAAACAGAACAGATTAGTGGTTGCCAGGAGTTAAGGAGTGGGCAGGTGGGAGGAATGTAGATGTGGCAACATGAAGGATCCTTGTGGTGACAGAAATGTTCTGCATCTTGACAATGACAAAGTCAATATCCTGGCTGTGAAACTGTTCGTTTTGCAAGAGGGCCTCACTGGAAGAGACTTAGTAAAAAGTACAAAGGATTTCTATATTATTTCTTACAAGTGCTTTTGAATCTACAATTATCTGAATGTAAAAAGTTTAATTTTAAAAAGATCTGTGAAGCAGCATGAACACAGACTTAGTGGAGTGATAGGACAGACTTAAGTCCATGAATGACCACTGTGCTGAGCCCCACTATTGGCAAAGCATTAACACTGTTTACTGAAAGGAAGGAAATGAAGCATCAGACAGTGTCTATGCCTGACAAATTTATCAAAACCAATTTACCAAACACCATGTTTACCTCTAGCACTCCTACATTCAAACACATTTCAGGTAGAGTATTTAAAATTATGTAGCAGAATAAACAGGTTAGCAACTCACTGGAAATGGAAATTTTAAGACACTGGGCATAACACATGGAAGTGAATTTAGCCTGTTTCCTAGCAGTTAAAAAAAAAAGACAATGTAGTATTTATCAAAGGAAGCATAGGAGTTCACCAGTAACCATCAACTTTTTCTGGACTTTAAAAGAATTTATAGTGGGGTGCTTGTGTATAAAGTGACACTGAATGACACTGCAGCTGTCTGTAACTCTGCTTTTACTAAAAACCTAGAAACACTGTTTAAGTCAATGGCGCTTCAGTTAGTGATGAGTCTTTCACATTATTTTTTAAACTATTTGCCAAAAATTAATAAAAATATTCATTTTTATGGTCACATTAGTATACTACTTAGACCCAGGACACTTGCTGTAGTGCTCCTAGACTGCTGTAGGGCTATAGTGAGGAATGGGTCACATGTACTGCAGAAGCCCCAGGTAGAGTCAGCTCTGTAGTAATTACGATAAAAGGTTCTGTCGCTGCACAAGCGTTCCAACGGTGAGTGGTAAGCAAGAGGCCAGTGCAGGGCTTGAGGGATGCCAGGCTCTGCAACACAGTTATCTGGCCCCTATTCTGAGCTCCAGCTTCCTTTCATTCATTTACTGAACTACTGTTTATTGACCATTACTAAATGATAAATACTATTCTAAGTAATGGGCTCCCAACAAGAAACAGAAGCAAATAACCACACAGATATAAAATTATAAACCATTACAAGCTCTACAAAAGAAAAGTACAGTAAGTATGAAGCAAATGAGCAGAGCAGGGTGCGTGTGAGAGTGTGTGTGTGTCTGTGTGTGGGAGGGAGGCTTGAGAAGCAGGGTGACCTTGACAGGCAGTTTGAGTGCTCGTGTGAGCATGGATAAACAAGAACAATAAATTCTCTCTGGCTGTAAGATTTTGTCCACATGCAGCAGGGGTCTTGACCTGCTCTGCGAGGTGTGGGACGGCTTCCCTGCAGAGGTGACGACGTATGTGAAGGATGAGAAGGTTAAGTAGGAGAAGGGA
The DNA here is from genome assembly GCF_029289425.2 of Pan paniscus. Taxonomy (NCBI): domain Eukaryota; kingdom Metazoa; phylum Chordata; class Mammalia; order Primates; family Hominidae; genus Pan; species Pan paniscus. The sequence continues at coordinate 47,230,279 of NC_073260.2, forward strand.
GGAGGAACAGTGTTCTAGTCAGAACAAGCATGTGCGCGGGCCCCAAGGTGAGAGGACACTAGCATACAGGACTGGCAAGGCTACAGCTTAAACACCTCAGGGAAAATGGTACAAAATAAGCCTGAAAAAGTGGTGCAGAGCTCACAAGATCATACAAAGGACTTGGGTCTTTATTTTAGGAACAATAGAAGCTCTAAATTGTATTAAATAAAATGTGACAAAGTAGGATTTACATTTTAAAAAGATTACTCTGGCTGTGATGTTAAAAAGGAAAAGAGGAGGCCAGGCGCAGTGGCTCACGCCTGTAATCCCAGGAGTTCAAGACCAGCCTGGCCAACATGGTGAAACCCCATCTCTACTAAAAATACAAAAAATTAGCTAGGTTTGGTGGTGGGTGCCTGTGGTCCTAGCTACTTGGGAGGCTGAGGTAAGAGAATTGCTTGAACCCGGGAGGCGGAGCTTGCTGTGAGCCAAGATCACTCCACTGCACTTCAGCCTGGGCGACAAGAGTGAAACTCCATCTCAAAATAAAAAAAAATTAAAAAATAAAAATAAAAAAAGGCCAGGTGCGGTGGCTCACGCCTGTAATCCTAACACTTTGGGAGGCCGAGGCAGGTGGATCACCTGAGGTCAGGAGTTTGAGACCAGCCTGGCCAACATGGTAAAACCCTGTCTCTACTGAAAATACAAAAAATTAGCCAGGCATGGTGGCGCATGCCTGTAATCCCAGCTACTCGGGAGACTGAGGCAGGAGAATTGCTTGAACTTGGGAGGCGGAGGTTGCAGTGAGCCAAGATTGCGCCATTGCACTCCAGCCGTGGTGACAAAGTGAGACTCCATCTCACACACACACACAAAAAAAAAACAGAGAAGAGGAAATTAAAGTCAATTTGAGACCAAATTTTAGTCCACTCATAGGACGACAGGGCTTGGCTTGGGGCGGCAGATGCTTCTGACTGGTTTAACCAGCTGCCTGGGGCCTGCCAGCCCTTGCTTGGCTGTACCCTGCCCTTCACAGGAAACCTCGGTAGCATGCATTCAGCACAGGCACGCGAGTGTGAAGATCCACTTGTGGGTAGTCAAAGAAGTGTCCAAGTCACGGCTCCTCTATCCTTAATAAGGTAGGAAGCAAGATCAGCTGAGACCAGGTGACGGGGTGAATGGGTGATGAGACATGGAGAGACTTTGCCGGGCAGTCTGAGTGACAACGTGAGGTGGTGACCACAGACTAGGATACCACACAGCCACAGAGCTGCACAAAGAAGGCAGATAGCTGTCCTCATCTGGACATCAATAAATAATTACCATGGCAGATAAATGACTATAGACACCATTAAGCATCTTTTAAGTGAAGGTTTCACAAATTTTGAAACCTTTGGTGAGGTGACTATTTCTTGAAAAACAAAAAGCAGCATTATTTTATGCAGATAACTTCTAATGAAGTATTTCTCTAAGACAGTCAGTATTATTTCAAAGGAACTGCTATTAGAAAACTAGGTAAAGTTTACTTACACAAAAACAATGTCCCCTCTTTTAGAGTAAGCAGGAATAGCACTGGCTATGGTGGCAAATCCATATGAGTATATAATGGCTTCTTCTGTCTTCATAAATTTTGCCAGGCGGTCTTCCAAATCCAAATGAACATCTATTTCAGTTAAAAAAGTTAAATGGTTAAACTGTCTTATAATTCTTTTTCTCTACTAAAGAACAAATAAAAGAACACAAGCACTATAATTATCAATACTTTCACCTTATGGCCAAAATGGGATTGTTTTTAAATGATAGATTATACAAGATCTATTAAAATAATTCTAGGCCCATACAACTTCTAAAATACATGAACTAAATCAGCTACGCATCTATCTGCAAAATGTGTTACTGGGGCAGTTCCAACTTCTGGTTATGCTTTGATATCACTCTACTGTAAGACTTCAAGGCCTACCAAGTTTCCCTGCATTAACTGTCCTTGACCAAAACCATTGAGGTCTCACCAATGTTTGATGTTAACTTATTAATGTCTGTTTGCATTGTAGCAAAAAGAACCCTGTATACTTTGCATCAAGAAGGTGACACTTACTAGAACTCCAGTAACCACTCCTCTAACAATCTGTGTCAGCATTTAGTAGTGGCACCTCCCATCACTTTCTGGGGCTGGGATTCTGTCTCAATTTCTTGTAAGTGTAATGAAGAATTCAAATTTATAGTACAAAAGGAAATATAGTCCTTTTATAGATGCACCGTAAGGAGGATGTTGACATAATAATAAGGATAAATTATAATTATTAGACTGACATGTTTTATTTTCCTCTTAAATCATGGCTCCTTACAGCCTTTTACCTCTCAGACTGAACCATGAGGCTTCATGCCCTCGGACGGAGGACCAGTGATGCTTAGAATAAATAGGCCACTGGCCAGCTTAGAATCTTAAAACTTTAAAACAGCCTTAAAATGAGACATTATCAAGGAGGGAAAGGGATTTTTAAAAATTCCCTTAGCTCTTTTAACTATGGCAGGACCCAACCCTGGAGGACTAGATAACAGAGTTTCACCACAGGCCCTGTGTGGAGAGAGCTCGAAGAAGCCAGGCCCCTCCAGTCTTAGAGCGCTATGGGAGAAAGGAGGGAAATCAGAGGCCACAGAGTTGGATTTTGAGACCCAGGATGAGTGAGCCAGACTTCCTAAAGAACGTTACAAAACTGTTAAAATGAACTACTAATTCCATTTCTATCAAATAGTGATAAAATATGAGGCATGCTTCTTCCTATTTGTACGTTAACACAGTCAATATCATTTGATTTCCATTACCAATTGGTTATAGTTATTTTATAAAAAGGACACTTTTCATTACACCAACATTAAATAAACGTAGGACTTTACAACAACACACAGAGTTTAGAAGAACGTATGCCAGGTGATCTTCGAGTATAAGACCTCTGACACTACGATCACACGAAATCCAAGGCCGTGATTCCTTGTATCTGACAGCTGCCCTCTAGGAGAGATGCTATCAGAAAAGGTTTCAGGCAAAATCTAGCAAGAAAGAGGAAAACAGCCAAGTAGCTGAGCATGGGTTACTCTTGGGTATGTCTTCCTTCTCATCCTCATTACTGTTCTCTGAGCGCCATCACTTTGCCACCTCTCACGTTCCCAGGTAGGAGGCCTCCTTCAAAGTATAATGGTGCTTCTAATTGAAAATATCTGCCACAAACCTTCACAGTTCAGCCAGAAGGACAACTCAGGCAACAGTGGTTTGCTTTCATTTGGTATCTCCATTTCAAAAAGAAAAACATGCTATGTATACAAACTATTTTTGCTAACCACAAAAGGGATTTTAAATCATTCTGTAGACTTCTTAGCTCTAAATGACTCTTTTCATCCATGAATGATGAGAATGTAAAACTGAGTATGACCCTGTTTCAGGACTTTAGAGTGAGTTACCCAGTTGATGAAAATCAGCATGTTAAAAAAAAAAAAAAAAAAGAAAATCAGCATGTTACAAATCTTCCCATCATTAGGTATACTCGTAACTGTTTATATACAGTTGCCATAAGTGGGAAGAAGAATCTCTCAACAATAAATCAATGACTTACTGGTTCTAGCATAGTCCCAAAAGTTCAAAAAGACTAGTCTTTTCCTTCTATCAGAAGACACTGGGTTTTAGCTGATGTCAGCCTTGCAAAGCAGGTTTTGTGACAGGTAAATATGGGTAACTGAAGAACTTGTTTCTCTTGATGCTCCTTTGTGCAACGAAGAAACTCTCAACCTAAGGGAGGAGAAGGCAGCAAGCAGGAAAACTACAAGGGCACTCACTTTTCTTCAACTTTTGATGTCCGTATCTTCTGTGTGTATGATCCATTTCACTAACTGGAGCTGTAGATTTGCGTGGAATAAAACTAAAGTACTATATTCCACAATTCACTGTTAGTACTAAACACGGCAGAGAAGTGACCATAGAGGGATGTGTCCTAGAATGCCTCCGCACACCTCACAGCCCTCAGCACTTTCTTGCACTTGCTTATCTGCCTGTCTGGCTCCCTCACCAGAACCTCAGGGACAGGAGGCCTCACTATCTCGGTCATCACAGAGCTCAGATTGTAGTTAGGTCTGGGGGTTCAGCCCTGGGCAGCCTTGGTGCCTTCCTCTGTCAAATAGGGGGGATAGTCCTACCTTCCTCAAGGGTTAGTAGGACGACTGCACAAGTTAATGCTGATAAAACACTCAGAACACTGCCTGGCATGGAACAAGCAATATGCTATTTAAGAGTTTGTTTAATTACATTAATACTTGTAGAATAAAAGAAAAGGTTTTATTTTAAAAGCAAAAACCTGGTCACACTTTAGGCAATCTTCTAATAAAGCTATGTGAATTCTGAATTGTTAAGACTATCTTCCAATAAGAGCCACTTGTTCAGCTTCTCACTTACAAGGAGGAGAGATTACGGCCTTCCTGGTTGTTTTCCAGAGAGAACACCATAAAATAGCTGACTTTAGGACGTTTAGAAACAAACTACATTTTCTCTTAAGGCCTTCATATTTTTGCATACATACTGTCCTTAAAAAAAAAAAATCCCTAGAGGCCAGGTGTGGCGGCTCACACCTGTAATCCCAGCACTTTGGGAGGCCGAGGCAGGAGGATTACCTGAGGTCAGGAGTTTGGGACCAGCCTGACCAAAACGGAGAAACCCTATCTCTACTAAAAAAAAAAGAAAAATTAGTTGGGCATGGTGGCGCACGCCTGTAATCCCAGCTACCTGGGAGGCTGAGGCAGGAGAATCGCCTGAACCCAGGAGGCGGAGGTTGCAGTGAGCCAAGATCACGCCATTGCACTCCAGCCTGGGCAACAAGAGTGAAACTCCGTCTCAACCACAACAACACACACACAAAAATATCCCTAGAGACATGCACAATTTTTCTTCTTAAGAGTATGAGTGATAGCCCTTAGGTACTCACTGGAACATACAGAGCCAAATGTTTTTCATGTTTTCACATGCGGTATCTTATGTGATCCTTAGCAAAGTGTTCTAAAGCCATGCAAGCAATGATTGTTCCCACTTACACCTGAGAAAACCATGATCCCATGACTGGTAAGAAGAAGTGGCAGATCTAGGAATTTTATGACCAAATTGTAAGGTCCCCTGACCAAGCTGCACCATGGTCAAGCCATCGTGACCCCTGTGACCCACACGTACACATCCAGAAGGGGTCCTGCAGCCAGAAAATCTGGGACAACAGGAAAACCACAAAAGAAGAAAAACGGCTAGTACCTGTCTTAGCTGATTAGCCAGCCTTGGGGCATTCTACCATCGTTAACAGGCTCTACCCTAACTGATCAATCAACCTCACGACACGTGACACTGTGCTCTGTAACCTTGTGATAATGTACCTTGTGACATTCTTCCCCTACCTGCAAAATCCAGCCCCTAACTGTAACTTTCCATTGCCTACCCCTAACCTGTAAAACCATCTCCAATCCCACCACCCTCTGCTGACTCCCTTTTCATACTTAGCTCACTTGCACGCGGGTGATTAAACAGCCTTGTTGCTCACACTTAGCCTGTTCAGGTTCTCTCTTCAATTGGACGCATGCATAACATTCGGTGCCGAAAGCCGGGGGGATAGGGGAACTCTCTCCGGGAGACCTCTCCCCTATCCTCCCCACGCTCTTCCATCAAAGAGACTTCCCTCGACCTCAGGACCTCAGACCAGCCCCCGCGAACACTCCCACCTCTGTCTACGGATCGGGTAAGCTGCCTCGGTCTCTCCTCATCTCTCTCCCTCTTTTTCTCTCCTCAAAATTGAGACGAGGAACCTTCCTCTTATCCGTGTTTCCAAAATCCAACATTGGTCACGGACTCTTCTTGGGAAGACAGTCTTCCCTCGGTGTTTGGTGAACGCCAGGGATGCCAGCCTTGGCCATTCGCCAGCCACACAACCCGGGACCTCCACTGGGGATGCCCACTGAGGATGCTAGTGGTTGCTCTTTTCCTTGTCTCTTTCTTTCCCCTCAAACTTTCCCAGTTCTAACATGGGCAACCTCCCACCCTCCATCTTCCCCACTGGCTTCTGTCCTCAAAAACCTCAAACCTCTTAGCTTTCACCCAATCTAAAGCCTAAACGTCTAATTTTTTTTTTTTCTGTAACACGGCCTGGCCCCAATATAAATTAGACAATGGCTCTCAGCGGACAGAAAACAGCACTTTCAATTTCTCTATTTTGCGGGACTTAGACAACTTCTGTCGCAAAATGGGCAAATGGTCTGAGGTACCCTACATCCAGGCATTTTTTACTATGATCTCTCCCTAGTCTCTGCTCCCAATGTGGTCCATCCCAAATTTTCCTTATCTCCCTTCCATCTACCTCTCCTTCTTCTACTGGGGATGCTGACTCCTCTTTACCTGTTAACCCCTTCAATCTTTCTCCCCCCCACCCACCTATCCAAACCTGGCCCTAATTCCCCCTCAGAACCGAGTTCTACCCACAAGCCACCCCCTTATGTCCCTCCCATTACCATCCCTCCTCACACCTGCTCTGGCTTACAATTTGGCCCTGAAGCCGACCCCCATGCCCCTGCCCAGCAATTTCCCCTTTGAGAGGTGGCAGGAGCCGAAGGAAAAGTTCGGGTTCACATCCCTTTCTCTGTATCTGACCTTTCCCAAATCAGTCAGCATTCAGGCTCTTTTCCGTCAGACCCTACTCAAATATATACAAGAATTCCAATACTTAACACAGTCCTATAATCCCACTTGGAATGACTTAAATGTCATCTTCACTTTCGACCCTAGCTCAATCTTATGCTGATGACTGCTGGCGCCTTGAGCCTGGCCTCCAAGGCCAGGCACTAGGGCAGTACCCGTGAAGGCCCCAAAGGACCTACCAGGCAGGGGCCCAAGGCATAGCCAGGCAGGACTACATGATCTCTTGTTTAGTTCAAGGGCTTCAGAAAGCTGCATATAAAGCCGTGAATTATGACAAACTAAAGGAGACCACTGAGAACAAAGGTGAAAACCCAGCTCAGTTTATGGCCCATCTAGCTGCCACCCTCAGGCGATATACAGCACCAAACCCTGAAGGGACAGAAGGCCACCTTATTCTTAACATGCATTTTATTACCCAGTCAGCTCCTAATATTAGAAAGAAACTTCAAAAATTAGAGTCTGGCCCTCAAACCCTATAACAGGAATTAATCAACCCTGCCTTCCAGATGTTCAATAATAGGGAAGAGGCTGCCAGGCGGCAGCGCGCCTTTCAGAATGACAAATGCTTGCCTCCACCTTAAAACAAACCCCAGCAGCACCGCCTACCTGCAAAAACTTCAAGGCGTACAAACCGCAGCGTTTAACTGCCCCTCTGGGACCTTGCTTCAAATGTCAAAAACCTGGCCACTGGGCCAAGGAATGCCCACGGCCCGGGATTCCTTCTAAGCCATGCCCCTGTGTGGGCCCTCACTGGAAGTCAGACTGTCTGACTCTCATCACCAATCCTGGAGCTCCTGGAGCACAAACCCGAAATGACCGACTCCTTCCCAGATCTCCTCGGCTTGGCGGCTGAAGACTGACGTTGCCCGAATATCTCGGAGGCCCCCTGGACCATCACAGACGCCAAGCTTCGGGTAACTCTTACAGTGGAGGGTAAGTCCGTCCCCTTCTTAATCGATACGGGGGCTACCCACTCCACGTTACCTTCTTTTCAAGGGCCTGTTTCCCTTGCCCCCACAACTGTTGTGCATATTGACGGCCAAGCTTCTAAACCCCTTCAAACTCCCCAACTCTGGTACCAAATCAGGCAACACTCCTTTATGCGCTCCTTCCTAGTTATCCCCACCTGCCCAGTCCCCTTATTAGACCAAGATATTTTAACTAAATTATCCTCCTCCCTGACTATTCCTGGACTACAGCCACATCTCAGAGCTACCCTTTTATCCAATTCCAAACCTCCCTCGCAACCTCTCCTTTCATCTCCCCACCTTAACCCTAAAGTATGGGATACCTCCACTCCTTCGCTTGCAACTGATCATTCACCCCTTATCATCCCACTGAAACATGGCCACCCTTATCCTGCTCAATGCCAATACCCCATCCCACAACAGACTTTAAGGGGCCGAAAGCCTGTTATTACCTGTCTACTAGAGCATGGCCTCTTAGTCCCTACCAACTCCCCTTACAACTCTCCCATTCTACCTATTCAAAAACCAGATAAATCCTACAGGCTAGTCCAAGACCTTCGTTTCATCCATCAGATTGTCCTCCCCATTCATCCTGTCATGCCTAACCCTTATACTCTCCTATCCTCAATACCGCCTTCCACAACTCATTATTCTGTTATTGACCTCAAAGATGCCTTCTTTACCATCCCCTTACATCCCTCTTCCCAGCCCCTTTTTGCCTTTACTTGGACTGACCCTGACACCCACCAGTCCCAACAACTCACCTGGACCGTCCTGCCCTAAGGTTTCAGAGACAGCCCACACTACTTTAGCCAGGCCCTCTCCCATGACCTGCTTTCTTTTCGTCCATTTGTTTCCCATCTCATTCAATATGTGGATGACCTTCTTCTTTGCAGCCCCTCTTACCAATCCTCCCAGCCAAGACACTATCCTGCTTCTTCAACACCTCTACTCCAAGGGGTACAGAGTATCCCCCTCCAAAGCTCAAATTTCTACTTATCTTGGTATAATCCTCCACCAACATAGGCGTGCACTTCCAGCAGACCGTATTCAGCTAATCTCCAAATTCCAATCCCCACCACCAAACAACTACTCCTCTCCTTCTTAGACGTTGTTGGATACTTCTGCCTTTGGATACCAGGTTTTGCCATCCTAACCAAACCACTCTATAAACTCACAAAAGGAAACTTAGCTGAACCCACAGATCCTAAATCCTTCCCCCGCCCCTCCTTTTACTCTAAAAAAGGCCCTAGAGGCAACCCCTACTCGAGCGCTTCCCGACTCCTCCCAACCCTCCTTCCTCTCCACACAGCAAAAACGCAGGGCTGCGCTGTAGGAATTCTTACTCAGGAACCAGGCCTGTGACCAGTAGCCTTTGTATTCAAACAGCTTAATCTTACAGTCCTGGGCTGGCCGTCATGCCTGCATGCCACAGCAGCCACAGCCCTTATACTCTTAGAGTCTCTCAAAATCACAGGCTATGCCCCACTCACCTTTTATAGCACTCACAACCTCCAAGACTTAGTTTCCTCTTCACATATAAAACATACTCTCGGCTCCCCACCTCCTCCAGCTCTATTCACTCTTTATTGAAAATCCCATGGGGACCATTGCCTTTGGACAGGACTTCAACCCGGCCTCTCACTTACTACCCACTACAAATCCTAATCCACACGACTGTATTTCCTTAATCCACATAGCCTCCTCTCCTTTTCCCCATATTTCCCTTTTTCCTGTCCCTGACCCAGACCACACTTGGTTTATTGATGGCAGTTCTTCAAAAACCAGTTGATTAACACCAGGAAAAGCTGGATAGGCCATTGTGTCTCACTCATCTATCACTGAAACTGCTGCACTCTCCCCATTTACAACCTCTCAACAAGCTGAATTAATAGCACTAACTCATGCCCTAACTCTTGGCAAATGACTGCATGTTAATATCTATATTGACTCTAACTACGCCCTTCACATCCTCCACCGCCACCCTGTCAACTGGGCAGAAAGAGGTTTTCTCACTACACAAGGATCCTCTATTATCAATGCCCCCTTAATAAAGCCCTCCTTAAAGCTGCCCTCCTTCCAGCCAAAGCCAGAGTAATCCACTGCAAAGGACACCAAAAAACCTCTGATCCCATTGCCCAAGGAAACACCTATGCCAATAAAACAGCCAAAGAAACAGCAAACTCCCCAGTATCTGCTCCCAGTGGCCAATATTTCTCCTTCTCATCTATCACTCCTATTACTCTCCTTCTGAAACCTTAACCTACCAGTCACTTCCCACTCAAGGCAACTGGTTTTTAGATCATGGAAAGCTCCTTCTCCCTGCCTCTCAAGCTTACTCTATCCTCTCCTCCTTTCATGACCACTTCCATGTAGGATATAAATCTTTAACCCACCTTTTAGAACCTCTCATTTCTTTTCCAGCCTAGAAATCCATCCTCAAAACAATCACCTCTCAACAGGCTATAATGCCACTCTACTACCCCATCAAGGCTTTCTTAAACCTCCTCCTTTCCTTATGCATCAAGCACGACAATTTATCCCTGCTCAAGATTGGCAAATTGACTCTACTCTTATGCCCCGTGTCTGGAAACTCAAATACCTCCTAGTTTGGGTCGACACCTTCACCAGATGGGTTGAGGCTTTTCCCACGGGGTCTGAAAAGGCCACTGCAGTTATTTCCTTCTTCTAACAGACATAATTCCCCGGTTTGTTCTCCCTACTTCCATACAGTCTGATAACGGGCTGGTCTTCATCAGCCAAATTACTCAAGCAGTTTCCCAAGCCCTCGGTATTCAATGGAATCTTCATGCCCCATATCACCCTCAGTTCTCTGGAAAAGTAGAAAAAGCCAAGGGCCTTTTAAAAACACACCTTACTAAACTTACCCTCCAGCTTAAAAAAGACTGGACCACTCTCCTACCCCTTGCACTCCTCCGAATTCGAGCCACACCCTGGGAACCCACCGGGTGCAGTCCATTTGAACTCTTACACGGCTGCACCTTTCTGCTGGGTCCCAACCTTATTTTAGACACCACCCCTCTTGGTGATTATCTTCCAGTCCTTCAACAGGCTAGACAGGAAATCCACTAAGCTGCCAATTTCCTTTTACCTACTCCAGATACCCAGCCATATAAAGACACCCTAGCCGGACGGTCAGTTCTCGTTAAGAACCTGACCCCTCAAACTCTAGAACCTCGGTAGACAGGACCTTACCTGGTCGTCTATAGTACCCCAACCACAGTCTGTCTGCAGAATCCTCCCCACTGGGTTCATCGCTCCAGGATAAAACTGTGCCCATCAGACGACCAGCCTAGCTCCTCTGCCTCCTCCTGAAGTCGCAAGTACTCTCCCCCACTTCCCTTAAACTTACCCACATTCCTGAAAAAGAACAATAACCCTGTATACCTTTTATTTACAGTAGGCCTGTACACAGTCATCCCAGTATTTAAACTCTGTCTACTTATGTCCCTACTAACCATTCTCACGTACTTCTAAATGCCCTGCTTTTGTCTATACTACCAGTTCACGCTTTTCCTCCAGACCATTGTAGCTGATATCTCGTGGTGTCACCCTCAAGCTGCCACCCTTAACTCTCTCAGAATGGACAGATGACCTTCTGTGGCAAGGTACTCTCCAATTCTTCCACCCTGATGAAGTTCTTTTCTTTTATACTTACTCTTTGTCTCACTCCCATTCCCTTGCCACCCTCTACCCCTCCCCCTAATTATCTCCAGCAAACCATCAACCTCACCCACTCCCTCCTCACCATCTCCAATCCTTCCTTAGCCAGAGATTGTTGGCTATGTATTTCCTTCTCTTCCTCCTACTACACAGCTGTCCCTGCCCTGCCAGCTGACTCGGCAACCTCCCCCATCTCCCTACACCTCTGAACCTCTTTCAATGATTCCCACCTTTACCCTCCCAAACAACTTCTTTACTTCCTGTATATCTAATACCAACAAGCTGCTGCTCTCCTCCGTACCTACCTACAAAAACAATTCCTTTACCTCAGCAAGCAGTCACAGAAAGCTTTCATCAGATTACAATCAACAACCCCATAAAATGTGCCTTTTCTAGTTTTCTAATACCTGCCAAGAAAATAATTCCCTACCAATCAAAAACCAAGCAAACAACCCATTTGCATTAGACTAGAGGAAAGTGGGAGGCTCTGATATGAGCTTATTTCTTCGAACTTGCCATCAAGAATGGAAGTCAGGATACTTGGTTTATATTATTATTATTACTATTTTTGAGATGGTCTCACTCTGTCATCCAGGCTGAATTGCAGTGGTGTGAACACGGCTCATTACAGCCTCAACCTCCTAGGATCAAGGGATCCTCCTGCCTCCGCCACCTGTGTAGCTGGGACTACAGGTTCACGCTAGTGCCAGGTTTATTTTTATTTCTTGTAAACACGGGGTCTCGCTACATTGCCCAGGCTAGTCTCATATGCCTAGGCTCAAGCAATCCTCCCTTCTTGGCCTCCCAAAGTGTCAGGATTACAGGCATGAGCCACTAAACCTGGCCAATTTCTAATTTTAGGGTTAGAACTAAAGATTTTAAAGATCACTTCCAGCTGTAGGATTCCTGGACACTACTTCTCCTTATCTGTTTCCAAGACAAATAATGTAATCACCAAACTAGCTTAGGGATAACGTAAGGTGCTCCCTTACATTAAAAAATCACAAAAGTAAAAAACTTAACTGTTAAAGTAAAAAAACACAAAAAGATCCAGAAATGGAAAACAAGGATGGAAGATGGAAGATATTTCCCTTGCTCTACTTTCCCCACACTGTGTCATTTTATAAGCCAAAATGCTATTTCCAGCAATAAATTCATTTGAACAATTTTATTTATTTATTTATTTTTGAGACAGAGTCTTGCTCTGTTGCCCAGGCTGGAGTGCAGTGGCATGATCTCGGCTCACTGCAACCTCTGCCTCCCAGGTTGAAGCAATTCTCCCACCTCAGCCTCCCACGTAGCTGGGATTACAGGTATCCACCACCACGCCCAGCTAATTTTTGTATTTTTAGTAGAGACGAGGTTTCAGCATGTTGGCCAGGCTGGTTTTGAACTCCTGACCTCAGGTGATCTGCCTGCCTCAGCCTTTGAAAGTGCTGGGATTACAGGCATGAGCCACCATGCCCGGCCTGAACAATTATTTAATAACATTTTCAGGAGCAAAGAATACACACTTAATAAAAACAACCATAAAATGCCAGTCTTCTTTGATGACTCCCAGGGAATTCACTGTATTTGAAATCATACACTCATCAAATATTTAGTTGGCCTGTTCCCGGATTATCCATACACAAGGAAATCAATGATCCTTCATCTTCATTCTAGAAAGATAAAAAACTACACTGTTTATCCCCCCTCCCTCCACCCCAGGCAATCTGCTCTCCACTTTCTTCCTAGAGCTGTTTCTCAGCCCCCTGCGTGGCTAGTCATGGCAGGGGTTCCGCTCTCATCAATGGACTGTGGGCAGAAGTATGAGGCCATCTCCCCTGCATAAAGAGTACTGCTGCTCTGCACTCGTTCCTCACGCTGCAATCCCCACACATGCACACAAGGATGAGCCCACCATGCCCGGCTAATTTTATTATTTTTTGTAGAGACAGGGTCTCCCTATATTGCCCATGCTGGTATCAAATTCCTGGGCTCAAGGAATCCTCCCACCTCAGCCTCCCCAAAGTGCTGGGAGTACAGGTGTGAGCCACCATGCCCGGCCTAAAATTGAATCTTAACTATTGAAAGCAGTAGTCTCAAAGAGAACACAACAAAAACTTACCAAATGTGCCATAAAATCCTCTGGGTCCACAAGTCCCCACGCCATACTTCTTTAGAGATGCTAAAGCTGCTGCCTTTATTGAAGTACAAGAATTATACTTTCATAATTTATCTTTAAGAGTTCAAAACAAACATTTCCTATTCTTTAACCCACAGAGCTCCTTCCTTCCTCCTCCAACTCTAACAGAATATAAAGAAGAGACAGGTGTAAAGACTGAGTATATGACTTAAAATATGGAAAAGTTATACTAGCCTGATTCTCAAAACCTGGTTAACTTTTCTGCATTTGTGGGCCAAGTCTTTCCTGGAAAATGCCTGTTAGCCCACAATCCCAATAGGAGAGAGAGCAATTTCCTAGACCCTTCTCCAACTATTCTCTAGGTCTGGCCTGTTCAGTTCTGTGGTTGCTGCCTAACACTGAGCCACATAAGAGACTCTTGCCTCTCTCTGTCTAGGTCCCGCTCACAACTCTGTCAGACAAAAAGTAATGGGAAAAACTTGCATAGCGCTTTCCAACACTCTGATTTTTTTTCTTTTTTTTGGAGATAGAGTCTCGCCCTGTTGCCCAGGCTGGAGTGCAGTGGCACCATCTTGGCTCACTGCAACCTCCACCTCCTGGGTTCAAGAAATTCTCCCACCTCAGCCTCCCAAGTAGCTGGGACTACAGGCATGTGCCACCATGCCCTGCTAATTTTTGTATTTTTTGGTAGAGATGGGGTTTCACCATGTTGGCCAGGCTGGTCTTAAACTCCTGACCTGAAGTGATCCACCACGCCCAGCCTGCATTTGTCTTTTATGTCTAGTTTCTTAAATCAGTAATGTTATCTGTCCACTTCAGCAATATGTGCTACTCACCTTAACCCTAGGGTTATCCAACAATCCAAGAAAATTAAATGAGGCGAAGTTTATACATTCTTTTCCATTCACCACAGTTTTGTGGCTTGGAGGGCTAGGGAAGAGATAAAGAGTGGTACATGTCAATTACACATTCATGTTACCTTGGTGGTAGGCACAACAACATAGTGTTGTCATCCTACCCTATTTGCATACTGGTCTTTGATTTCTTGTTTTTAAGAAGTAATATTAGAGCATGGTACATTAAAAATAAGATATTTTTCCATTAATTTTATTTTTAATAAAATACCTGTACTATTAAAATAAAAAAGAAAAATAAGCTAGAATTCCAAGATGAATGAATGGCAAATCTTAAATGCTTTGGTTTTAAAACTCGCTTAAGAATGAAGCTGCTAAATAAAGTATCTCAGAAAAATCTGGAATAAGCCAAACAGGAAGAAAATATAAAATAAGATCAAAGGCAAGAATAGGCACAGTGAGTTATGATCTTGCATAGTTAAACGGCTTAAAAAGAAATGTCATGTATAGGAAGCCACTAAAGAGTAAGTGGGATATGTTCCCAATGTCTAAAGTTAACGCTGGAATGCTGTTGAAGAGGAATCCTCACACTCCTGGGGAGCAGGGAGAATGTGGGTGGCAGCTACACTGGAGCCGGATATGAGCCCGGCTGGGACAGGAGAATGGGCTCCTGAAGGTACTTCCGTTAAGCCCTCTGCTGATCTATATTCGAGCCATGAGCCATGTTTCAAAATCATGGGCTCAAATTATGGGTTGCAAACTGTTAAAGGGCTGTGAGACCAAGTTAGTTGGTCACAATCAGCCTATTTTAACCAGAGGAAACAGTAAAACAAAATAGAACGGAAAAGAAAATATCAGAACCATGGCACAGGGTGAGTGATGGGACTATGTATCTGTACTGGTCCATGTACTGGGTTGCTCTATAAAATGCACTGTAGCCAGAAAAAATGGAGAAACACTATTCTCATTGATACCTTTTAACAGCATTGGTCATCCTTGAGAAAACACAGATGCTGGGAAACCAGGAAAAGAAAAGAATGACAACTTGAAGTAAATTCATGAAAGCGAACTAACTTATAAAAAAGGCAAGAAGACTCAGTGAAAAAACCATGGGTTGTAGAGTCTGTCAGAGAGATCCCCTCTGTATTATGGCTATTGACGACTTCAGAAGCTTAGGGACATCACTGACCTCTGTGATTCTCAGTTTCTTCATCATTAAAGTAGGGGAGAGTCTACCTCTCAGGGAAATTGCTATTATGAAAGTGCCTGGCTCATAAGAGGTGCCCTCCAAATATTTTCTTTCTTCTTCCCTAAGGCTTCAAGGGCTTCTCTATTTTATTTTATTTTATTATTATTATACTCTAAGTTTTAGGGTACATGTGCACAATGTGCAGGTTAGTTACATATGTATACATGTGACATGCTGGTGTGCTGCACCCATTAACTCGTCATTTAGCATTAGGTATATCTCCTAATGCTATCCCTCCCCCTCCCCCCACCCCACAACAGTCCCCAGAGTGTGATGTTCCCCTTCCTGTGTCCATGTGTTCTCAGTGTTCAATTCCCACCTATGAGTGAGAACATGCGGTGTTTGGTTTTTTGTCCTTGCGACAGTTTACTGAGAATGATGATTTCCAATTTCATCCATGTCCCTACAAAGGACATGAACTCATCATTTTTTATGGCTGCATAGTATTTCATGGTGTCTATGTGCCACATTTTCTTAATCCAGTCTATCATTGTCGGACATTTGGGTTGGTTCCAAGTCTTTGCTATTGTGAATAGTGCCGCAATAAACATACGTGTGCATGTGTCTTTATAGCAGCATGATTTATAGTCCTTTGGGTATATACCCAGTAATGGGATGGCTGGGTCAAATGGTATTTCTAGTTCTAGATCCCTGAGGAATCGCCACACTGACTTCCACAATGGTTGAACTAGTTTACAGTCCCACCAACAGTGTAAAAGTGTTCCTGTTTCTCCACATCCTCTCCAGCACCTGTTGTTTCCTGACTTTTGAATGATTGCCATTCTAACTGGTGTGAGATGGTATCTCATTGTGGTTTTGATTTGCATTTCTCTCATGGCCAGTGATGGTGAGCATTTTTTCATGTGTTTTTTGGCTGCATAAATGTCTTCTTTTGAGAAGTGTCTGTTCATGTCCTTTGCCCACTTTTTGATGGGGTTGTTTTTTCCTTGTAAATTTGTTGGAGTTCATTGTAGATTCTGGATATTAGCCCTTTGTCAGATGAGTAGGTTGTGAAGATTTTCTCCCATTTTGTAGGTTGCCTCTTCACTCTGATGGTAGTTTCTTTTGCTGTGCAGAAGCTCTTTAGTTTAATTAGATCCCATTTGTCAATTTTGGCATTTGTTGCCATTACTTTTGGTGTTTTAGACATGAAGTCCTTGCCCATGCCTATGTCCTGAATGGTAATGCCTAGGTTTTCTTCTAGGGTTTTTATGGTTTTAGGTCTAACGTTTAAGTCTTTAATCCATCTTGAATTAATTTTTGTATAAGGAAGGGATCCAGTTTCAGCTTTCTACATATGGCTAGCCAGTTTTCCCAGCACCATTTATTAAATAGGGAATCCTTTCCCCAATGCTTGATTTTCTCAGGTTTGTCAAAGATCAGATAGTTGTAGATATGTGGCGTTATTTCTGAGGGCTCTGTTCTGTTCCATTGATCTATATCTCTGTTTTAGTACCAGTACCATGCTGTTTTGGTTACTGTAGCCTTGTAGTATACTTTGAAGTCAGGTAGCATGATGCCTCCAGCTTTGTTCTTTTGCCTTAGGATTGACTTGGCGATGTGGGCTCTTTTTTGGTTCCATATGAACTTTAAAGTAGTTTTTTCCAATTCTGTGAAGAAAGTCATTGGTAGCTTGATGGGGATGGCATTGAATCTATAAATTACCTGGGGAAGTATGGCCATTTTAACAATATTGATTCTTCCTACCCATGAGCATGGAATGTTCTTCCATTTGTTTGTATCCTCTTTTATTTTCTTGAGCAGTGGTTTGTAGTTCTCCTTGAAGGGGTCCTTCATGTCCCTTGTAAGTTGGATTCCTAGGTATTTCATTCTCTTTGAAGGAATTGTGAATGGGAGTTCACTCATGATTTGGCTCTCTGTTTGTCTGTTATTGGTGTATAAGAATGCTTGTGATTTTTGTACATTGATTTTGTATCCTGAGACTTTGCTGAAGTTGCTTATCAGCTTAAGGAGATTTTGGGCTGAGACAATGGGGTTTTCTAGATATATAATCATGTCATCTGCAAACAGGGACAATTTGACTTCCTCTTTTCCTAATTGAATACCCTTTATTTCCTTCTCCTGCCTAATTGCCCTGGCCAGAACTTCCAACACTATGTTGAATAGGAGTGGTGAGAGAGGGCATCCCTGTCTTGTGCCACTTTTCCAAGGGAATGCTTCCAGTTTTTGCCCATTCAGTATGATATTGGCTGTGGGTCTGTCATAGATAGCTCTTATTATTTTGAGATACGTCCCATCAATACCTAATTTATTGAGAGTTTTCAGCATGAAGGTTGTTGAATTTTGTCAAAGGCCTTTTCTGCATCTATTGAGATAATCATGTAGTTTTTGTCTTTGGTTCTGTTTATATGCTGGATTACATTTATTGATTTGCGTATATTGAACCAGCCTTGCATCCCAGGGATGAAGCCCACTTGATCATGGTGGACAAGCTTTTTGATGTGCTGCTGGATTCGGTTTGCCAGTATTTTATTGAGGATTTTTGCATCAATGTTCATCAAGGATATTGGTCTAAAATTCTCATTTTTGGTTGTGTCTCTGCCCAGCTTTGGTATCAGGATGATGCTGGCCTCATAAAATGAGTTAGGGAGGATTCCCTCTTTTTCTATTGATTGGAATAGTTTCAGAAGGAATGGTACCAGTTCTTCCTTGTACCTCTGGTAGAATTCGGCTGTGAATCCATCTGGTCCTGGACTCTTTTTGGTTGGTAAGCTATTGATTATTGCCACAATTTCAGAGCCTGTTATTGGTCTATTCAGAGATTCAACTTTTTCCTGGTTTAGTCTTGGAAGGGTGTATGTGTCGAGGAATTTATCCATTTCTTCTAGATTTTCTAGTTTATTTGCGTAGAGGTGTTTGTAGTATTCTCTGATGGTAGTTTGTATTTCTGTGGGATCAGTGGTGATATCCCCTTTATCATTTTTTATTGCATCTATTTGATTCTTCTCTCTTTTTCTTTATTAGTCTTGCTAGCGGTCTATCAATTTTGTTGATCCTTTCAAAAAACCAGCTCCTGGATTCATTAATTTTTTGAATGGTTTTTTGTGTCTCTATTTCCTTCATTCTGCTCTGATCTTAGTTATTGCTTGCCTTCTGCTAGCTTTTGAATGTGTTTGCTCTTGCTTTTCTAGTTCTTTTAATTGTGATGTTAGGGTGTCAATTTTGGATCTTTCCTGCTTTCTCTTGTGGGCATTTAGTGCTATAAATTTCCCTCTACACACTGCTTTGAATGTGTCCCAGAGATCCTTGTATGTAGTGTCTTTGTTCTTGCTGGTTTCAAAGAACATCTTTATTTCTGCCTTCATTTCGTTATGTACCCAGTAGTCATTCAGGAGCAGGTTGTTCAGTTTCCATGTAGTTGAGCGGTTTTGAGTGAGTTTCTTAATCCTGAGTTCTAGTTTGATTGCACTGTGGTCTGAGAGACAGTTTGTTATAATTTCTGTTCTTTTACATTTGCTGAGGAGAGCTTTACTTCCAAGTATGTGGTCAATTTTTGAATAGGTGTGGTGTGGTGCTGAAAAAAATGTATATTCTGTTGATTTGGGGTGGAGAGTTCTGTAGATGTCTACTAGGTCCCCTTGGTGCAGAGCTGAGTTCAATTCCTGGGTATCCTTGTTGACTTTCTGTCTCGTTGATCTGTCTAATGTTGACAGTGGGGTGTTAAAGTCTCCCATTATTAATGTGTGGGAGTCTAAGTCTCTTTGTAGGTCACTCAGGACTTGCTTTATGAATCTGGGTGCTCCTGTATTGGGTGCATATATATTTAGGATAGTTAGCTCTTCTAACAAGAATTGATCCCTTTACCATTATGTAATGGCCTTCTTTGTCTCTTTTGATCTTTGTTGGTTTAAAGTCTGTTTTATCCGAGACTAGGATTGCAACCCCTGCCTTTTTTTGTTTTCCATTTGCTTGGTAGATCTTCCTCCATCCTTTTATTTTGAGCCTATGTGTGTCTCTGCACGTGAGATGGGTTTCCTGAATACAGCACACTGATGGGTCTTGACTCTTTATCCAATTTGCCAGTCTGTGTCTTTTAATTGGAGCATTTAGTCCATTTACATTTAAAGTTAATATTGTTATGTGTGAATTTGATCCTGTCATTATGATGTTAGCTGGTTATTTTGCTCGTTAGTTGATGCAGTTTCTTCCTAGTCTTGATGGTCTTTACATTTTGGCATGATTTTGCAGTGACTGGTACCGGTTGTTCCTTTCCATGTTTAATGCTTCCTTCAGGAGTTCTTTTAGGGCAGGCCTGGTGGTGACAAAATCTCTCAGCATTTGCTTGTGTGTGAAGTATTTTATTTCTCCTTCACTTACGAAGCTTAGTTTGGCTGGATATGAAATTCTGGGTTGAAAATTCTTTTCTTTAAGAATGTTGAATATTAGCCCCCACTCTCTTCTGGCTTGTAGAGTTTCTGCTGAGAGTTCCGCTGTTACTCTGACAGGCTTCCCTTTGTGGGTAACCCGACCTTTCTCTCTGGCTGCCCTTAACATTTTTTCCTTCATTTCAACTTTGGTGAATCTGACAATTATGTGTCTTGGAGTTGCTCTTCTCGAGGAGTATCTTTGTGGTGTTCTCTGTATTTCCTGAATCTGAATGTTGGCCTGCCTTGCTAGATTGGGGAAGTTCTCCTGGATAATATCCTGCAGAGTGTTTTCCTACTTGGTTCCATTCTCCCCGTCACTTTCAGGTGCACCAATCAAACGTAGATTTGGTCTTTTCACATAGTCCCATATTTCTTGTTTGTTTCTTTTTATTCTTTTTTCTCTAAACTTCCCTTCTCACTTCATTTCATTCATTTCATCTTCCATCGCTGATACCCTGTCTTCCAGTTGATCGCATCAGCTCCTGAGGCTTCTGCATTCTTCACGTAGTTCTCGAGCCTTGGGTTTCAGCTCCATCAGCTCCTTTAAGCACTTCTCTGTATTGGTTATTCTAGTTATACATTCGTCTAAATTTTTTTCAAAGTTTTTAACTTCTTTGCCTTTGGTTTGAATTTCCTCCTGTAGCTCGGAGTAGTTTGATCGTCTGAAGCCTTCTTCTCTCAACTCGTCAAAGTCATTCTCCATCCAGCTTTGTTCCGTTGCTTGTGAGGAACTGCGTTCCTTTGGAGGAGGAGAGGCTCTGTGCTTTTTAGAGTTTCTGGTTTTTCTGCTCTGTTTTTTCCCCATCTTTGTGGTTTTATCTACTTTTGGTCTTTGATGATGGTGATGTACAGATGGGTTTTTGGTGTGCATGTCCTTTCTGTTTGTTAGTTTTCCTTCTAACAGACAGGAACCTCAGCTGCAGGTCTGTTGGAGTTTGCTAGAGGTCCACTCCAGACCCTATTTGCCTGGCTATCAGCAGCAGTGGCTGCAGAACAGCGGATTTTCGTGAACCGCGAATGCTGCTGTCTGATCGTTCCTCTGGAAGTTTTGTCTCAGAGGAGTACCCGGCTGTGTGAGGTGTCAGTCTGCCCCTACACGGGGGTGCCTCCCAGTTAGGCTGCTCGGGGGTCAGAGGTCAGGGACCCACTTGAGGAGGCAGTCTGCCCGTTCTCAGATCTCCAGCTGCGTGCTGGGAGAACCACTGCTCTCTTCAAAGCTGTCAGACAGGGACATTTAAGTCTGCAGAGGTTACTGCTGTCTTTTTGTTTGTCTGTGCCCTGCCCCCAGAGGTGGAGCCTACAGAGGCAGGCAGACCTCCTTGAGCTGTGTTGGGCTCCACCCAGTTCGAGCTTCCCGGCTGCTTTGTTTACCTAAGCAAGCCTGGGCAATGGCGGGCGCCCCTCTCCTGGCCTCGCTGCCGCCTTGCAGTTTGATCTCAGATTGCTGTGCTAGCAATCAGCGAGACTGTGTGGGCGAAGGACCCTCTGAGCCAGGTGAAGGATATAATCTCCTGGTGGGCCGTTTCTTAAGCCTGTCGGAAAAGCGCAGTATTCGGGTGGGAGTGACCCAATTTTCCAGGTGCCATCTGTCTTTGACTAGGAAAGGGAACTCCCTGACCCCTTGCGCTTCCCAAGTGAGGCAATGCCTCGCCCTGCTTCAGTTCGCACACGGTGCGCTGCACCCACTGTCCTGCGCCCACTGTCTGGGACTCCCTAGTGAGATGAACCCAGTACCTCAGATGGAAATGCAGAAATCACCTGTCTTCTGCGTCGCTCATGCTGGGAGCTGTAGACAGGAGCTGTTCCTATTCGGCTATCTTGGATGCCCTCCGGGCTTCTCTTTCAAATCCAGTGCCACTCACCTCCTCAACTGTGATTCTGAGTTTATCATGTTATTCAGGTTCCTACTTCTCAAGGTTTCCTTAAGTTTCCTAAGTCCTCCCTGATTTCATAGTCAGGTATCGGCAGTCACAAAAAGATTAAAAACAAAAAACAAACAACAAACAAATACCTAGATAGACCACCCGTGTACCAAAGGTGCCATAAACGTTGAGACCATTCTATAAAAACTGTAATACACAGAAAACAAATGATTAAGAACAAGTATATCCAAAACCCTTAACCACAGCTCAAAAGCTATCAGAAGGCAGCATGATGTGATGTAGGGATACTATTTCTGTCCAGCACTTGGAGTAGCGAAGGAACAAAGTTTCTGGTGAGAAATGGAATTCTCAGACCTGTGCCCCATGCAGGCTAGCAGGAATAGGTCATAACGGGCACTTGATACAGGAATCCTGGAACCTAAAATCTTATAGGGTATGCTGCAGAAGAGCAAGTAAAACCAACCAGAAAGACATCTCCACAATCGAGACCTGAGAGGACTCAAAAGAGAGAAAACAACTTTCCCAATCAAAAACCACAACCCCACCATGAGTGAGAGTCAGCATACAAGACATGCAGAAGGGTCGCTGTCCAAGAACGCGAGACGCTGGACACTAGAAAGTGCTCCCAAGAGTATAAACATAAGGAAAGGTTAAAAAGTTACTAAGAAAAGGACAGGCTGGGCTGGGCGTGGTGGCTCACGCCTGTAATCCCAGCACTTTGGGAGGCCGAGGCGAGCAGATTACCTGAGGTCAGGAGTTCAAGACCAGCCTGACCAACATGGTGAGACCCCATCTCTAGTAATAATACAAAACAATTAGCTAGGCATGGTGGCGCATGCCTATAATACCAGCTACTCGGGAGGCTAAAGCAGGAGAATCGCTTGAACCCAGGAGGCAGAGGTTGCAGTGAGTCGAGATTGTGCCACTGCACTCCAGCCTGCTCAGGAAGAACGAAATTCTATCTCAAAAACAAAAACAAAAAAGGACAGGCTAACCTTGCTAAATAGTCAAATAGAACTTCCAGAAATAAAATCTAAGAGCCAATAAAATTAGAAATCTAAAAGATAGATTAAATACCCCATCAGACACTGCAGAGAAATGAAAGACAGAGCTGAGATTACCAAGAGATGCAAAAATATGAAAGAGTACATACTGAACGTGGAGGATATGAAGGTTAAAAGTACACTAAACATTAGCTCTACAGGGAAAAACTGGAGGAAAAAAGTGAGAGACAATGTTTGAACAGATAAAAGCTAAAAAATTCCCAGAATCCATGAGAGACAGAAATCCACAGACTGAAGTACAAAAATGAATCCCAAGTAGGATAAATATGAATAAATTACAAGAAGACACATGACAGTGAAACTGTAGAATTTTAGAGAAAAAGAATTGTGAAAGCCACTAGAAAAAACAGAAGATGAACAATAATTAGACTGACACAGTCTCCCCATAACACAGGCCAGGCCATGATGAAGAAATTCTCCAAGGCTGCAGGGCAAATAATGATCCACTTAGAACCTGTTACCCACTAACTGTCATCCAAGGAGGTAAAATAAAAACATTTCTCATTAAGAGATACAGATTACCTTCTCTGAATCTCTACACAACAATCTAATAGAGAATATATTTTAGAAAAAGGAATTTTAAGCGCAAAGAAGCTGCACGGATAAAGAAAGAAATACCTAAAGACTGGCAATAAGAAAATGGTAAATAGGTAAAGAAGGTGATTCTCAAATATAATAATCCTGGAGGATACAAAATAAGTGGAGGTCAAATATCAGACATCAAGAAAGGGGGAGTGGGGATGGGGAACAACTGAAGTAGGAGTCTAGTAAGTCCCTGTACTGCTCAGTAAGGAAGAGAGGAAGATTAATTAACATTTGGGGCAAGGTGGCTCATGCCCGCAATCCCAGCACTTTGGGACACCAAAGCGGGGGGATCACCTGAGGTCAGGAGCCCGAGACCAGCCTGGCCAACATGGTGAAACCCTGTCTCTACTAAAAATACAAAAAATATTAGTCGGGTGTGGTGGTGCATGCCTGTAATCCCAGCTACTCCAGAGGCGGAGGCAGGAGAATCCCTTGCACCTGGGAGAGAGACGCTGCAGTGAGCTGAGACGGTGCCACTGCATTCCAGCCTGGGCAACAGAGTGAGACCCTGTCTCAAAAAACAAAAAGAAATTGGACAGGAATTACTTATGTTAAGCATGAGGAGAAGAAAAGAATAAGGGAAGTCTAATCAAGAAAACCTGATCAAGCAGACTAAAGGCAAGGGAAAAAAAAAAAAGAAATGAAAAAATTAAGGCCACTGCCCTGGAACAAAAGACCACTTCTGTCAGCTGCTCCTGCAACTAGGTGTGGCCAGCATTGCCGTAACCAAGCTGACAGGCCCAGAAGGAGCCTCTTTTCTGCCCATCTGCCTGACATCCTCCCTTAAGGTGACTTATGAATGGAAGTCACACACCTCAAGGGCAGAACACAGGATGGTAACCTGGGTCCCTAATCATCTGTGGCGCTAGCTACCTTGCTCCACACTTGTGAGGGCAAATAAACTTCTACTTTCCCTAAGCCATCTAAGTTTGGGTTTCCTATTATATGCAGCTGTACCCACTACTAATTAGTTACAACTTCAATCAGAATGATCTCTAACAATGCTACCTTTAGGTGTTTTGAAGAAATCAGTTTGTTTTTTCTAAAGGGAGGTAAAATAATTTGACACAGATATTGTACTTATTTCCCACACATAACACATATTCCTGGGAGCGGGACTTCACAATGAAACAGTATACAACCAAGTAAGCAAACCTTTTAAAGACCACAACAAAAAGCAACCCTGTAAGGGGTCAAGTGTAGAACCACAAATACTGAATGAGACTTGGGTAAAATTTTGAGGGATAGCAACATACACAGATTCAAAAAGTTATGCATCCAAGTATTCAGACAGACGTGAAAATGACAGACTTTAAACATACATTTTTCAATGCTTCTAATGATGAATATGGTATCCAAGATGCCTAGGAAGAATTAGAATAAAACTGCTGCATGGGGTAAAGGAAAGAGCAGTATTTTTGAATATACTATTTGCACAATGACATTTTAAATATATATGTGCAATTAAATTAATAAATCAAATAACATTATTTTTGGCCATTTCTTATACATCCCTTTAAATTTACATATCAAATTGGCCAAGAAACTCTTTTAAATGCTATTGGGAAAATTGTGAATCACCTCATATTTCAGCAGATATTAGTGTTTACTATACAAATAAGTTAGTAATCAAAATAAATGTAAACAGATTAAACTCCTCAGTTAAAAAATGATACTAGGATTAAAATCCAATTATGTACAAAAGAACTACACACAATGATACAGTAAAATTGAAAACAGAGTCCTATTAATCACAGAATAACTAAATGATAGCTGGTATAGCTACACTGCTATCAGACAAATGGACTTGAAGGTAAAACATAATTTTTGTTAGAGATAAGGGACATTCAAAACGATGTAAAAATGCTGAGCCCACACACATTTCACACCTTCAAACTAAACAATTTAAAAACGAAACAGAGACAGAGAATGAATCCATATGGTGGGTAATACTGATCTTTATACTGTCTCTTTCTTTCTCATTCATTTACATACCAGACAGAAAACGGCTAAGACTGTCAACTATTTGAATAATAATTAAAGTACTTGATGTAATGGACACAAGACACCTTGAATAAAAGGAATATATAATATAAATTTTTGTGATAAAGCCGTGGAACATTTGCAAAATTTACAATAAAGTAAGACATAAAGCAAGTGTCAACAAGAGCAGCCAAATCATTCAGAAAAGCCATCATCCGGAACATGTTTTTTAATCACATAGCAATAAATTATAAATTACTGAGAAGACAAAAACTCAAGGAAAACATTACGCTTTAGTCAAAGAAAAAAAAGAAAATTAAAAAATATTTAGGTCTGAATAACACACATTAGAAGTATAGCCTACAGGCCGGGTGCAGTGACTCATGCCTGTAATACCAGCACTTTGGGAGGTTAAGGCGGGTGGATCACCCGAGGTCAAGAGATTGAGACCATCCTGGCCAACATGGTGAAACCCTGTCTCTATTAAAAAATAATAATAATAAATTAGCTGGGCGTGGTGGCACACACCTGTAGTTCCAGCTACTGGGGAGGCTGAGGCAGGAGAATGGCTTGAACCTGGGAGGCAAAGGTTGCAGTGAGCCGAGATTGCGCCACTGCACTCCAGCCTGACAACAGGGCAAGACTCCATCCTCCCTCCCCCCAAAAAAAGTATAGCCTACAGCTGGAATAGTACTTAGAAGGGAATTTATAGGCTTAAACACAGAAAAGTTCATTATGCCTCATACTCAATTTTGAAAGTTTGCAGCAAGTTCATTCAGTAGCAAAACCTGTCCTAAACATATATGAAACTCTTTACTGCTTTTATTTACTCAATGGAATGAAACTATTCTGGGGATGCTGCCCTAGACTGCATGAGAGTGGTTCTGTAATAAGGAATACGTACTTTATTATCTTTCAAAACCTTTTTTTAAGCCTGAATCCTGAATTACACTCAGGGTGTTTTGTAAAGAGAATGTCAATCAATACTAGAAAAGATTAAAAATGTAAATTAAGTGTTCAACTAAGTTAGAAAAAGAACAGAGTACACCTAAGAGATATATTAATAGAAGTTAAATAAGAAGTAAAGATTTCAGAAAATACAACATAATAAAGAAAAGTCATGCAATGATCTTAGATGCAGAAATAACATTTGATGAAGTTCAACATCTATTTATAAAACTCTTAGAAACCTAGATCGGAGGAAATGGTCTCGAATTGATAAGACTATAATACCTAAAACCTACAGATATTAACTGGGAAACAAGAGAGCCATTACTTTTATGAATATGAACAAAACAAGGATGCTTGGTCTCTTTTTACTATTCAGCATATTACTAAAGGCCATAACAGTAAAACTGTAAGTCCAAAAATGTGAATAAACAAGTGTGCACACACACACACACACGTCTGAGAAGAGTCACACTGTTATCAGCAGGTGATACGGTCACCTTACATAAAAAACTCAACGAAATCAACAAACCATTGGAATTAATAGTAAATAAAGGTAACAAAATACAAAGTATTTACAGTATCAAGAAAAATATAAAGACAGTAATAAATGATAAGATATACGATGGTCAGCTGAAGGGATAGCTCAACATTTTAAAGATATTACACTTTGCCAAAATAAACTACAAACTCAATGCAATCACAACTAAAATTCCACAAGGATTTCTAATGGAGCTCTATAAACTTCAATAATTACACAGAAGGATACAAGTTCAGGAATGGCTAACTGAAGTTAGAAACCGGGAGGTGCTTTACCAGAAGGAAGCAAATATTGTAATATTTGCAGGTAGGCAGAGACCAATGAAAGAATCTAGAATTCATGAGAACTGTGTACATACAAATACCTGGAAAATGACAGCAGTTACCCCACAAACCACTAGGTTTCACACAAATTTTTCTCTACGGATAAAGTTGAACAGCCAGGTATAAAGTGAATTCCAGCCATATTAAAAATCTAAAAGGTATTTTAGAAAAGATAACAAAATGTGGAAGAATGTCTTTGGGACCTCAGGGTAGGAAATGATTTCTTAACCAAGTCTTTAAGAATACAAACCGTAAGGCCAAGATGGATGCATCTGACCAAGTCAAAATTAAGAAATTTGGTTCAACGAAAGATACCAAAGATAAAGTTAACAGACGGGTGATAGAGAAGAGGTTTATTGTATTTCACTGAATCTAAGATGTCATCAATTGTATTTTATCCATCACTAAGAAAGAGAAACAGTGTCAATTAAAATACAATGATGTTTTCTTGTCATGTGCAGCTTTTTAGTTTATGCTTAATGCAAAGGTCTATTATACATTCTTAGACCCAGATTTTTGTTACACTACATTTGTACTTATGAAAAGGAAAATGTAAGTCAAGACATTCCTAAAACCTCTTTAACTGAGTTCTGTCCCTCTCCTCTAAGTCACTGATACCACAAGTTTTCATACCATGTTCTCCTTGCTCTTGGCAGTGTCTTGGCATTTCTTACCAGCATGCTCCACTATGATTTCTGAGATTATCTGACATGTTAACTGTCACCCATTCTCAAGTTCTGATGCTGCAACTTTCCTATTGAACTAACCTCATAGTTTTATCGTCCTTCCAATTAAATCACATGTTTCTAGAAAGTAAGCTGATACTACCCAAAGGCAACAGGAAGTCTGACAAAGAGATCTTCAAAGCCTTTTGTCATCCTCTGCCTCTGCTCTGCAGGTCTGGCCATTTCTCCGGCCATCAGTTGCCTCATTGACCAGCAGGGCATACACTTCAACTGGAGTGCTGACAGTAAGCCCGCCACCACGAAGTTCACTGGTACATAAGCAATGACAACCATGTCACAAACTACCTTCCTGACTGACAATGACTCATCAGTGACTCTCAGCAGCTTTAAGATTCATCCCCACTTCAAAGATTTTAAACTAGGGAAAAACAGTATGTGTCTTAGAATCAATGTAACAGAGTACTAACTCAAAAATTGACTAAGGATTAAAATCTACAAGGTATACAGAACCTTTGCTAATCAAAAGAAAGACTGGGAATCCAGTAAAAAAACAGGTAAAAGATATGAAGAGGCATTCAAAGAAGCAGAAGACTCCAGTAGCTAAAAAGTAGATGAAGTGATGCTCAAAGGCTCAAACATTAAGAGAAATCCAAAGCAAACAGTATTGCTAAACAGAGATGTAGGGAAAACTTGAGTTCCTATATACTATCTCAGGGGACCATAGATGACACAGAAAAGTCCTACAGGAAAATTAGGCAGGCATATATCAGTATCCTATTCCTGGTTCTATACCCCCAGAGAAATTCAAGGGAAAATTAGGTTCATGAGGGAATATTAATCAGAGGATTCTTTGCAGCAGTGAGAAATGGGGGCGGCTTAGGTGTCTATCATGAGGAAAATGGAGAAGTAAAATTTGGTGGCTGCATACACAGAAGAATATGTAGCAGTCAAAAGAAATGAACAAGAAATATATGCAGCAACTCTACCTCTCTTTACTGACCCTGCTTTGATATTTCTTCATACCACTTAATATCAGCTAACATTAAAAAACACCTCAACCCTTGATCTCTTCTGAAAGCACACTCAGAAAGCAAACGCAAAATGCCTACAAAGTTTAAAGGTCTAAACCCACCCAGACCAGAACAAGGAGAAAGGTGACAAAATGTGGGAAACTGGAAAGTAAATGGATAAGTTGTATTTGATAAGTCAAAGAGATCAAAGAGAAAGGCAAGCCTAGGCCAGCAGTGAAAAGCCAAGCAGCAACGCCTGAAACATGCTCCCAAACTGGGGCACCAGCTTCCATTAAACACTGGAAAACGGGAAAGGCCGACAACAGGAGGACTGGCTGGGTGCCTAGACAACAGGCAGTCACTCCGCTCCTCCACCCTGAAGAAGTGCTCTCTGGAGAGGCCGTGTATAAACTGGAAGTCCTAAGAATGAGTGAAGGCAGGGGTGCCGTTCTGAAGACAAAAATTAGGTGTGAGTTACATAATGAATGGTAAGACCCTGGGCCTCTTGCCTTCCACTCAGCTCCCAAATGGTGGAAAGCAGCTTTTTACCTGCAAAGTAATAGACTAGAGGACTCCTCTCCTGGGAAACACAAAGCCAAGAGAATAAAAACTATAAATACTAAGTTTGGGGGTCCCCTCAAATAAACGAACAGGTCCCTGTCTGATTATCCTAGTGCAAGCCCCTCAGTCAAAAAGCCCACCCCATCCTCACCCCTCTAAAACACAAATGGTAACTAAATGTGGTGATGGATATGTTAATTTGATTGTGGTCATTATTTCACAATGTGTGTGTGTGTATATATATATATAAAAATATAAAATCATCTTATTATACATCTTGAATATATACAATTTTTATTTAGCAATTATACCTCAGTAAAACTGAAGAAAAAGCCAAGCCCATTTTAACAGGGCTCTCAATGACCATTTTAATGTGTCATTCTTGAAAATAGACCATCCTTACATTTACGGTCAACTGATTTTCAACAAGACAACTCAGAAGGGAAATAGTCTTTTCAACAAACGGTGCTAGGACAACTTGACATCCACCTGGAAAAAGATAAAGATAGGCCTCTACCTCACACCATATACAAAAATTAACTTGAATTACACACTAAATGTAAGGGCAAAAACTATAAACTGTTAGAAGACAGGAAAGAGTAAATCTTCGTAACCTTAGATTAACCCAAAGTTTTTACAGATGACAAAAAAGCACAAGCAACGAAAGGAAAAACAGGGAAGTCAGACATCATTAAAATAAACTTTTGAATTTCAAAGATCACTATCAAAGAAGTAAAATAAAATCCCACAGAATGAAAAAAAAAATCTGCAAATCATATATCTGACAAGGGACTAGGATTCAAAATATATAAAGAACTTTTACAGTTTTAATGATAGAAAGAACCCCCAATTGAAAACAGCTAAGTGATTAAAGTAGACATTTCTCCAAAGAAAATATACAAATGGCCAATAAGCCGATGAAAAGATGCGCAACATCATTAGTTATCTGGGAAATGCAAATTAAAACCATAAGATCCCACTTCCCACCTACTAGGATGGCTACAATAAAATAGAAAATAATAAGCATTGCTAAGGATGTGAAGAAATTGTAAACCTCATATGTAGCTAATGGGAATATAAAATGATGCAACCACTTTGGAAAACAGTTTGGGGGTTCCTCAAAATGTTAAACACAGAGTTATCACATGACACAGCAATCCTACTCCTAGGTATATATCCAAGAAAAATTAAAACATTATGCCCACGCAAAAATGTGTACACATTATTTCATAGCAGTTCTATTATTTTTTATTTTTTCATATACTCTTACGAGGGAAAAAACCCAATTGTGCATCAACTGATTAATGTATAAACAAAATGTGTGTATCCATACACTGAAATATTATTTGGTGATAAAATGAAGTACGGATACATGCTACAATGTGGATGAGTCCTGAAAACATTATGTTAAGTGAAAGAACCCAGAAACAAAGGCTAAGTATTGTTTATTCCTTTTAATGTGAAATGTCCAGAATAGGCAAGTCCATAAAGTAGATAAATGGTTGCTAAGGCCTGGGCAGAGGAAGGAGTGGGAAGTAACTGCTAATGGCTTTGGGATTTCTTTTGGGGTGATAAAAATATTCTGGAATTAGATGGTGGTGATAGTTGTATAACTCTGGGAATATGCTAAAAACCACTTAATTATACACTTCAAAATGACAGATTTTATGGTATATAGATTATGTATCAGTACAGCTGCTGTTTAAAGGAAAAAAACCTTACACTTCAAAATGGTAAATTTTATGGTAAATAGATTATATATCAATAAGGCTTCTGTCTAAAGGAGAAAAATCTAAGTTAATTCGCTTACTCTTGTGTCAACTCAGTATTGAATGTAAATAGGTATTGCATAAATTGAAGAAAAGTAACACTCAATGTAATCTCATTGGACTCCGGTGAAGACTCCAAGATGGCGATCGGTAACCATCTTGGCTACCCTGACTCAGCATTCCCGGATTCACCGGTTCCCGCCATCCCGGCGGCCATCTTGGCTACCCTGACTTGGCATTTTCGCTTATTCCCGCCATCCCGACAGCCACATCGGGTACCCTGACTCAGCATTTCCGGGTTCACCTTTCCTGTTCCTGCCACCCGGACCAACGCGCATGCCCACTAGGGCGTGTCACACTCAGAAGCACGAAACTCAACCTACCCCACCCCTACCCCGCCCACTCCTCACCCAGCATCCATAAAAGCGCACTGCACCTTTGGCACAGCGCGACTTCCCTGGCCCTCCCCCTGCGGACCAGTGAACCTCGCCCGAGAGCTCAATAAAGAAGATTTTTGCCCTCTTTGTCTCGCCTCTCAGCCTTATTGGTCCACGGTGCCCCTCCATTGCCTTTCATGGTGCCTTTCGGACCCCTGCCCGACCTCAGTTCCCCATTTCCTTAGAGCACCGTCGGGGACTAAAACCCATTATTACTCGTCTTCTACAACAACACATCCTAATTACCACTAATTCTCCTTGCAATACTCCTATTCTGCCGGTACAAAAAGCCTCTGGGGCTTACCGTCTAGTACAAGATCTTCACCTCATCAACGAGGCAGTCATCCCTACAGTCCCGGTAGTTCCTAATCCATACACACTCCTCTCTCGCATCCCCCCCCAACACGTCTCACTTTACTGTTCTAGACCTTAAAGATGCCTTTTTCTCTATCCCACTAGACCCCGCTTGTTACTTCCTCTTTGCTTTCACGTGGGAGGACCCAGACACTGGCGTCTCTACACAACTCACCTGGACGGTTCTGCCACAGGGGTTTAGAGACAGCCCTCATTTCTTTGGACAGGCATTGGCCCAAGACCTCGCTCGCTGCCCTTTGGAGGCCAGTACTGTTATCCAATATGTCGACGACCTCCTCCTTTGCAGCCCCTCTGAGACAGATTGCCTTAAGGACACTAGTACTCTCTTAAACTTCCTAGGAAACCAAGGCTATAGAGTCACCCCGTCCAAAGCCCAACTATGTACCTCTAAAGTCACTTACTTAGGCATACGTCTCACCCCAAACTCAAAAGGCCTAACCTCAGACAGAATCAGCCTTTTACAAAATCTTCAACCTCCACAAGATGCTGAAGATATTCTCTCTTTCTTAGGGCTAGTCGGCTTTTTCAGACATTGGGTCCCCAATTTCGGAGTCCTAGCAAGGCCCCTGTACCAGGCCGCCAAACAGACTCCCATTGGCCCACTGTCTGAGCCAAAACTAGTAGCCAATCTTTACAATAAGCTTAAAAATTGCCTCATAACAGCCCCAGTCCTCTCACTCCCAAACCCGCTACGCCCATTTCATCTCTTTGCCGATGAGTGGGAAAAGGTTGCTACAGGGCTCCTGGCCCAACCGGTAGGAGAAACACACCAGCCAGTAGCCCACCTTTCCAAGCAGCTCGATCCCACTGTCCAGGGCTGGCAGCCGTGTCTGTGGGCTTTAGCTGTGGCAGCGGAACTCACCAAAGAGGCTCTTAAGCTTACCTTAGGGCACCCTCTCACTGTTTTCTCCTCACACAGGCTACAAGACTTACTCTCACACAAGTGCCTGAGTCACCTGACCCCCTCCAGACTCCAGCTATTTCATCTCCTGTTTATTGAAAACCCACACATCACACTTACTACCTCTCCAACTTTAAACCCAGCTACCCTCCTTCCCTGCCCAGAGCAGGATCCTTCACCCTTACATTCATGTCCTGAAGTCCTATCAGCCCTACGCCCCGCGCACCTAAGCCTCCAAGACAACCCCATCCTAGATCCCCACCAGACCCTGTTTGTAGATGGTAGCTCCGTCCCCGTGCCGCATGGCCAACGACCAGCAGCATACGCAGTGGTCACCTCATCTCAAGTAGTTGAGACCAATTTACAAACTTTAAAAAAAGATCCAAGAGGAGTTAAAACACTCCTACAACCCTCTCCGCCCTGGTCCTTCTTGGTGGTTTTCACCCGTGGTTCAACAGATGCTCCCTTTCCTTATCCCAATTATAATTCTCTGTATAATAATGTGTTTTGCCCCAATCCTACTACAGTTTCTCCGCCAGCGGATACAAGAAATCACGAGGGTCACTTTCAACCAGATGTTACTTCACCCCTACGTCCAACTGCCGACCTCTGATTTAGGCCCCCTCCCCAACAACGCCCCTTAACAGCAGGAAGTAGCCAGACGATTTCGTCACCCCTTTTCTATAACCAAAAAGAGGTTGGACTGATTAGACTCCGGTGAAGACTCCAAGATGGCGATCGGTAACCATCTTGGCTACCCTGACTCAGCATTCCCGGATTCACCGGTTCCCGCCATCTCGGCGGCCATCTTGGCTACCCTGACTTGGCATTTTCGCTTATTCCCGCCATCCCGACAGCCACATCGGGTACCCTGACTCAGCATTTCCGGGTTCACCTTTCCTGTTCCCGCCACCCGGACCAAAGCGCATGCCCACTAGGGCGTGTCACACTCAGAAGCACGAAACTCAACCTACCCCGCCCCTACCCCGCCCACTCCTCACCCAGCATCCATAAAAGCGCGCTGTACCTTTGGCACAGCGCGACTTCCCTGGCCCTCCCCCCGCGGACCAGTGAACCTCGCCCGAGAGCTCAATAAAGAAGATTTTTGCCCTCTTTGTCTCGCCCCTCAGCCTTATTGATCCACGGTGCCCTTCCATTGCCTCTCACTATCAACAAAACAACCTTCAATTTTCTTGTAGTTTCTGCAAACAATTTACATAATGTTCTTGATGACAATAAAAATATTGTGCATATTGAAAAAAAAGAAGGGATGTTAACAATCACCAGATATTGAGGAAGTGTCTAACAGATCAATAAAACTGGTAAAACAACCAGTACAGTGCAAAAGGGTAAACATAAAAAATTTTAAGATGTGTAGGTTTCAAAAAAAAAAATTCACCTTCCATGACCCTTCTCTGAAATCTATCTATAATCTACTGTAAACCAAGAGACAGGAAATAGCCAATGCAGAACAGAGAAAGGAAATTCTCAAGCTAATGGTGATGGGACACTCCAGGGCCACCCTGTGTAGCAGCTGCATATAACAACCAGTCAGGAGTGGAGCAGGATAGAGAAAGAACAAAGAAAGTGAATCTAATAGATAACTAACGTGTGAACATTCTGAATGGACTTCTATGCTCCTAGAGGCAAACAACATAAAGACCACTGTAGAACCAATCAAGTAACCAAACAAAAATGATTAACTCTGGGGAAAACAAAAGTATCCAAGAAAGAAAATATAGCCTCATAACATTGGCCCAACTAATGAATAATACTAATGAAGTCATAAAAATATAACCACTAAATTATCTAAGGACACATTATCCTATATCTGAACTCTGCCAGAAGAAAGGGCAGAGCAAGGTTGCTGCATGAGCTGGGGTCCTGTTAGGGGCACCCAGGGATCGGCACCACAGCCCAAGGTCTGCACCAGGCTGCTGCACTTGCTGGAGGAAGAGTACCTTCCCCTAATCCACACAAAGGCATGACAGGAGCTATTCCAGGCCTGGGCACAGTGAGTGTAGATGTGTTTTCAGAGAGCCAGTCTCAATCGCCTACAATTAATGGATATACAGTCGCGTGCCATTTAACATCTCAATTGACAAAATGGACCACATATACAACAGTGGTCCTATAAGAGTAAAACACTGTATTTTTACTGTACTTTTTTTTTTTTTTTTTTAAGACAGGGTCTGGCTCTGTTGCCCAGGATGGAGCACAGTGGCACAATCTTGTTTCACTGCAACCTCCACCTCCCAGGCTCAAGCCATCCTCCCACCTCATCCTCCCAAGTAGCTGGGACTATAGGCCTATACTACCACACCCACCTAATTTTTTGGATTCTTTGGTAGAGGAGGGGTTTTGTCATGTTGCCCAGGCTGGTCTCAAATTCCTGGGCTCAAGTGACCTGCCCACCTCAGCCTCCCAAAGTGCTGAGATTGCAGGCATGAGCCATCGTGCCTGGCCCTATTGTACCTTCTCTATACTTAATTATTTAGATACACAAATACCATTTTACTACAACTGCCTAGAGTATTCAGTAGAGTAACGTGCTGTATAGTTTGTGACCTAGGAGCAATAGGCTATACCATATAGTCTAGGTGCGTACCAGGTTATAGGTACACACTACACATCTAGGTCTGTGTAAGTCCACTCTATGATGTTTGCATGACAATGGAATTGCCTAACACATTTCTCAGAACGTATCTACGTCATTAAGTGACGCATGACTGTAAGGAAACCTGGGGAAAAAAAAGTCAAGAAGAAAATAAAGAACAACATAAGCAAGTTTCTTAACAAAAAAAAAAAAAAAAAAAAAAAGGTAGGTCAGGTATGGTGGCTCACGCCTGTGATCCCAGCACTTTGGGAGGCCGAGGCGGGCAGATCACCAGAGGTCAGGAGTTTGAGACCAGCCTGACCAACATGGTGAAACCCCATCTCTAGCAGCCTAGTTTAGGAAGCTGCCTGATGCCCACAGGGCTATACTGCCCCAGAGAAGGAGCCCACATATAGCACCATCTAGAAAGCCAAGCCATAGCTGAGTATATTCTGTTCCATGAACTAGTGGTCACTGCCTCTTCCCATCCCAGGGGCTACCCTGTCATTACAACAGCCTTCTCCAGGAAAGCAGCTACTGCTGTCTATATCCTAGAAACAAACTCTCAAAGAGGTTTGCCTTCCACATCCTAGTGACTGCAACACTCTAACTGTGGACCGATTACTGATTTATTGTGCCATCAGTGCGCTCACCAACTGGCCCTGGTGTTTCTAGGTGATCCCCATCTCAAACCTGCAGACCAGCCCCAGTAATCCACAGCCAGGCGAGTGTTTCCAGGGGAGTCCCATCTCAAACTGGTGTACCAACCCCTGTGACTCAGTAACACAGTCACTAGATAGGCATGCAGCTCCCTGACACCGCCGCCTTCTCCCCCAGCCCCCAGTCCTGAGCAGAAAAACAAACTGCACATGCTCCTGCAGCCTAGGTCACCAAGACACTCACAGGTATCACCAAAATGGATGCTAGCAAAAGAAAAAAAAAAAACAGGCAAGAGAAAAGCACAGATATTACACTACTGTGTCCTCCTAGAACTAAAGCAGATGCAGCCCATCCAACTGACACCCTAAGACACATCTCCAGGTGAAAATCTTTCTCTACATAAGCCACTCTATACAATGAGAAGAGGTGACCGTGTCAACAGTCTCATAAATATAAACATAGGAGATAAAAAGCATGAAAATGCAATGAAACTTGACACCACCAAAGTTGCACAATAATTCTTCACAAAGTTACCCTAAATAAATGGAAATTTTCAAATTGCCTTAAAAGGAATTTGAAATATTGATCTTAAGAAAATTCAATGAGATACAAAAGAATACAGAGAGAAAACTTAATCGAATAATAAAAAAAACAAGCCATAGCCTGAATGAGAAATTCAACAAAGACATAGATACCATTAAAGAAAACAAACAGGCCAGGCGTGGTGGCTCACACCTGTAATCCCAGCACTTTGGAAGGCCGAGGTGGGCGGATCACGAGGTCAGGAGATCTAGACCATCCTGGCTAACAGGATGAAACCCTGTCTCTACTAAAAATACAAACAATTAGCCGGGCGTGGTGGCGGGTGCCTGTAGTCCCAGCTACTCCGGAGGCTGAGGCAGGAGAATGGCGTGAACCTGGGAGGCGGAGCTTGCAGTGAGCCGAGATCGTGCCACTGCACTCCAGCCTGGGCGACAGAGCAAGACTCCGTCTCAAAAAAAAAAAAAGAAAAAGAAAATAGAAAAAAAGAAAACAAACCAACAGAAACCTTAGGAATGAAGAATTGAATGAATTAAATAAAAAGTACCACTGACAGCTTCAATGGCACACTAGGTCAAACAAAAGAATTTCTGAACTTGCAGACAGGACTTCTGAAAGAACCCAGACTGAGGGAAAAAAGGAGAAAAAAAGAGTAAAAAGAATCAAAGAAAGTCTATGAGACTTGTGCCATGATACTAAGATAACAGATTTTGAAAATATAGAAGAGAAACAGAGAAAAGAGACAAAGACACAGAAAACTTATTTAACAAAATAATAGCTGAAAATCTCCCAATTCTTGGGAGAGATACGGACATCCAGTTCCGCGAAGCTTAAAGGGTCCCATACATATTCAACCCAAAAAGGCCTTTTCTAAGGCACATTATAATCAATTTGTCAAAAGTCAAACACAAAGAAAAACTTCTAAAATTAGCAAGAGAGAAGCATCAAATCACAAATAAGCAAGTCTCCATTAGACTATCAGTTTTCACAGCAGAAACCTTGAAGGCTAGGAGAGATGAGGATGATGATATATTCAAAGTGCTAATGAGAAATCAGTCAGCAAAGAGTACTGTACTGAGCACAGCTACCCATCAGAAATTAAAGAAATAAAGTCTTTCCCAGACAAGCAAATGCTTATGGAATTCATCACCATAAGACCAGCCTGACAAGAAGTGCTTAACGAGTGCTTCAATCGCAAGTGAAAGAATACTAATGCAAAAACAGGACACTATCAACCTAACTGTTAAAAGTAAATTCATATTCAAACTGAGAATTCTACATTACTGAAATTAATGCTTTAGAATCTTTCAAATCACCCTTGAGAAAGCTGAACATCAAAATAGTCAAAAATATTTATATCTACAATGAGTTCTTAATAAACACCCAGTACAGAACAATATAAATTAAGGCAAAAAAGTACAAATTTTGTGCACTGACAAGGGATGTGGGGGTAGTATAGCAGGTTCGTGTGTGATCAAAATTTTTATCAGCTTTAAATAGTCTATCATTACTATACATTTTTAAATGTAAGCTCCAGAGTAACCAGAGAAAAAAATTACACCAGATATGTCAATGAAATAAAGGAATCAAAGCTTATCAGTACAGAAACTCACCAAACCATAAAGCAAACAATAAAAGAAGAAACAAAAGATCTACAAAACAACCAGAAAACAATTAACAAAATGACAGAAGTTAACTTCTTGCCTTTTAATAATATCTTTGAATATAGATAGTTTCGATTCTCCAATAACAAGATGTAGAGTGGCCAAACGGTTTTTCATACATGTTTCCCTAGTCCAGACACCCAAGAGTATGTCCCTCTCTTGGGCATAAGAAAACCTAGAGTTATATTTAGGGCATCATGTGTGGTGAATAGTTGACCGAGCTGGCATGCTCACAATGACCAAATTATGTTTGTCATATTTTAATCCAATATATTGATCTACTATGAACTTGTAAATAATGTATTTGCTTTCTAGACACATTCCAGGAAGACCAGAGAAACTGACTTTTATCCATATGGAATAATCCACTGGCAAGTTTCTTTTAGGACAGACCAAAGCTGATCTAGAACATAATCTTTACATACGTGGATCCTTCCCATCAGACGAGAAAGAACATCTGGGGTGAAAGGCTCCATTAGAAGAGCAATGTGGGATGGTGCTGTGCTGACAACTGGTAGTTCCTGCCCTACATCTTTGCAGAAGACTGGAGCCCAGAGCATGCCATGGTCAACTTGTATGCTGAAGTGAAGACCTCCTTCGAGGTGTGCATGTGCTTATTACAGATATGCCACGGTGCTAAGTACCCCAGAACTACAGGAAAAAATAAGAATAGATGCTGTATCCATGATCATGAGGCACACAGGCCAGAACGCCAGCTGTGGAATCGCACAGCCCAGCTTCAAAGCCTGGCTGGGCCATGACCACCTGAATGACCTGAGGAATGGTCTCAGGCAAATTTGTAAAAAGCGGAGACCCTGCCTGCCAGGGAGGCATGTGGTAAGAGGCGCATCCAGTCAGGTCAGGGCACCGCGTCCTCTCTTTGGAAACCTGCGAAGCAAGGCTGGTGGCCCTTGAGGCCACGGCAGCCATGGAGAAGGCGGGCCTTGCTCCAGGCGGCACAGAGGCACTGGAAAGGCCCCGGGGGAGCCTGGCGGGATCTGGCTGGTCCTGTGCTCTGCTTCCAGGTTCTGGCCCTGTAACCCGGGGGACAGGGCCGGCCAAGACAGGGCCACTGGGTGCCAGCCAGCACCTGGGCCAGGCGCCATGGCTCTGGCGGATCAGCCCCGCACCCCCAACAGCCCCACAGGGGGGCCCATCCAGGGCCACACACCTGCCCCCAGGAGCAGGACCTCCCTGAGGCTAGAGTCCAGGGGGACTGGTGGAAGGGTCTCACCCTTTGCCCTCTGACTCCTCTTGTAGGCACCCTCGCTGGGCTCCTAAGCACTCCTTCACACCCTGGCTCTGTCACCAGCCCCCATAGTGATGTCATAAACTCCCAGATGCCCAGTGTGCACCCGGCCACAGAGAAGTGGGTGACTTAGGAGTATCCTCTCCGCTTGTGACCCTTAGTTTTGTCTGTGCACAACTCGCTCAAAATGGGCAACTCACTAAGCATATTTTGTTCCTGGTTCCACCGCAGGTCCTGGCCACGCCATCGGCAACCTGCTCGTCTTGTCCGTGAGGCCTTCCCAGCTGGCCGGGCTCACCCCGCGGCTCCTGCACCTGTGCCTGCCCTGGGAACCTTGGGCTGTTACCGATTCCTCTTCAACCCTCAGCGACATCTTGGGCCTTCTTTTCCAGTCAGGTGGGATGGCGCCCCTGTGAGGCTGTGTCTTATCCCTCGGAACACGGGCACCCCACAGAGGGTCCTGCCTCCTGTGGTCTGGAGCCCCCCCTCAAGGAAGAAACCCGTGCTGTCTGCTCGCAACTCCAGGATGTTTGGACACCTCAGCCCCGTGAGGATCCCTCGTCTCAGAGGCAAGTTTAACCTTCAACTTCCTTCATTAGATGAGCAGGTGATCCCAGCCAGGCTCCCGAAGATGGAGGTGAGGGCAGAAGAGCCCACAGAAGCAATGGAGGTGGAAGACCAGGTAGAGACCCAGGGGCAGGAGGACAATAAAAGGGGCCCCTGTAGCAATGGGGAAGCAGCTTCCACCTCTAGGCCCCTGGAGACTCAGGGAAACCTCACTTCCTCCTGGTACAATCCCAGGCCCTTGGAGGGAAATGTCCACCTCAAGAGCTTGACAGAAAACAACCAGACTGACAAGGCCCAGGTGCATGCAGTGAGTTTCTACTCCAAGGGCCATGGAGTCGCCAGTTCACACAGCCCTGTTGGAGGCATCCTTCCCTTTGGGAAGCCTGACCCACTTCCAACAGTGCTCCCTGCC
The DNA here is from genome assembly GCF_029289425.2 of Pan paniscus. Classification (NCBI taxonomy): domain Eukaryota; kingdom Metazoa; phylum Chordata; class Mammalia; order Primates; family Hominidae; genus Pan; species Pan paniscus. The sequence goes on from NC_073260.2 coordinate 47,270,998, forward strand.
CCAGTTCCGGGCTGCTCCCTGTGGCCAGAGAAGGCGGCCTTGAAGGTGCTGGGTAAAGACCACCTGCCCAGCTCTCCAGGCTTGCTGATGGTGGGGGAGGACATGCAGCCCAAGGATCCTGCAGCTCTTGGATCAAGTAGGTCTTCTCCACCCAGAGCTGCCGGCCACGGGTCCCGCAAAAGAAAACTGTCGGGGCCACCGCTGCAGCTGCAACCGACCCCTCCCCTGCAACTGAGGTGGGATAGAGACGAGGGGCCCCCACCGGCTAAGCTTCCATGTCTATCTCCTGAGGCACTGTTGGTGGGTCAGGCTTCCCAAAGAGAAGGACGCCTCCAGCAGGGCAACATGCGTAAGAACATGAGGGTGTTAAGTAGAACATCGAAATTCAGGAGACTAAGAGAGCTGCTTAGGAGGAGAAAGAAGAGACAGCAGGGCAGGCGTGGTGGCCCACGCCTGTAATCCAGCACTTTGGGGGGGGGCCCAGGCGGGCGGATCAGGAGGTCAAGAGATTGAGACCTGAGGAGCATCTCTGCCTGCACCATCTGGGAAGTGAGGAGCGCCTCTGCCCGGCTGCTCCACCATCTGGGAAGTGAGGAGCGCCTCTGCCCGGCCGCCCCACCATCTGGGAAGTGAGGAGCGCCTCTGCCTGGCCACCGCACCGTCTGGGCAGTGAGGAGCACCTCTGCCAGGCCCCCGCCCTCTCTGGGAAGTGACGAGCCCCTCTGCCCGGCCGCCTCACAGTCTGGGAAGTGAGGAGCGCCTCTGCCTTGCCGCCGTCCTGTCTGCGAAGTGAGGAGTGCCTCTGCCTGGCCTCCTCACCGTCTGGGAAATGAGGAGCGCCTCTGCCTCGCCGCCGTCCTGTCTGCGAAGTGAGGAGTGCCTCTGCCCGGCCTCCTCACCATCTGGGAAATGAGAAGCGCCTCTGCCTGGCCGCCGTCCCATCTGGGAAGTGAGGAGCACTTCTGCCCAGCCGCCACCCTGTCTGGAAAGTGAGGAGCACCTCTGCCCGGCCCCCTCACCGTTTGTAAGGGAGGAGCGCCTCTGCCCAGCCCCTGCACCATCTGGGAAGTGAGGAGCGCCTCTGCCCGGCCCCCTCACCATCTGGGAAGTGAGGAGCGTCTCTGCCCGCTGCTGTGCAACCTTCCAAGTGTGGTGTGTGATCTTTCTGCCCTCCCCAAGTCTGCATTTTCGACATTAAAGTTTACTTTTTAATTAAAAAAAAGGAGATCGAGATCATTCTGGCCAACATGGTGAAACTCCGTCTCTACTGAAAATACAAAAATTAGGCAGGCATGGTGGCTTGTGCCTGTAGTCCCAGCTACTCGGGAGGCTGAGGCAGGAGAATGGCTTGAACCCAGGAGGTGGAGGTTGCAGTGAGCCGAGATCGCACCACTGCACTCCAGCCTGGTGACAGAGCAAGACTCCGTCTCAAAAAAAAAAAAAAAAAAAAAAGTAAGACATGGCAAACTGCAGTGGCACCCAGCCTGCCCCTGCTGTCTCCACACCTGCTGAGACTCCCTGCCCCTGGCCACCTACACTTCACGGATCCCAGCTCCTCGTCTTACTCTGACTCGGCCCACGTGCTGTTGGGCCCCTCATTTTGCCTGTCCCTCCACCTTCTCTCACACCAAGAATTGAGTAAAATTTGATATCCATAATTCCTAACTCTTCCCTGGCTCTTCCCACTGACCTTGCCCCCATTTTGGGGGTTCCACCTAATGAGAAAGGAGGCTGCTCTCATTCAGCTGCAGTTTCAGTGCCTCTGACCTCTGACCCATGCCCCACACGTCCTAGCCCCACATCTTTCTCCTTCCAGCCTCCCTTCAGAAGGGAGCCTCCTACACCCATATGTGTGCATTCCTCTCCTCCTCTTTCCTCCCCCACTCCTCTTCCAGCAACTTTACTATAGAAAACAAAAGACCCAAGTATGCAAGCAATATATACCATGTAAATGGGTAGTGAGATTAAGTATCAGCAAGATACCAAGCCTCCTAAATTAATCCATAAATTCAACACACTTCTAATAAAAAACCCAAATGCATTTTTTTGGTTAAATATGATCACCTAAACCTAAACTCACAGTGAAGAAGGGTCAAGAATAGTCTAGACAATTTTGAAGAACACGGAGGTAGAAAAACACTCTAATCAACGTTTATTATAAAGCTGTGGTATACATGAATGAGTCTCTGGTATAAGGAGATACGAATATATCCAATGAATAAAAATAAAAGCCAGAAATAGACCCTTTAGAAGGGAATCTGGCTTACCAAAGAAGGGAAATTTCCAAGCAGTAGGTAAATACTGGATTATTCAACTAATAATGCTCAGACAACTGACCATCATATGGAAAACAATCAAATTAGACCTTTAGGGTAGGAAACGATTCCCTAAGACTTCAAAAGACCAAACTATAAAAGATTGGTAAATTTGGGCCAGGTGCGGCGGCTCACGCCTGTAATCCCAGCACTTTGGGAGGCCGAGGCGGGCGGATCACAAAGTCAGGAGATCGAGACCATCCTGGCTAACACGGTGAAACTCCATCTCTACTAAAAATACAAAAAATTAGCCGGGCATGGCAGCATGTGCCTGTAGTCCCAGCTACTCGGGAGGCTGAGGCAGGATAATGGCGTGAACCTGGGAGGCGAAGCTTGCAGTGAGCCGAGATTGCGCCACTACACTCCAGACTGGGCGACAGAGCGAGACTCTGTCTCAAAAAAAAAAGATTGGTAGGTTTGATTTCAGAATATATAAAAGTTTTATAAGACTGAAGAGATCTACAGAAGTAAAGAATAGAAGCTCCTGTTTGATCAGATCAGAATCAGAACAATAATACTCAGGAAAATATCTTGTATCACATTTTAAAATAAACCAAGTATTTTTATGGCAACAGGCATATATGGTAAAATTATAAATACAGGCAAAGAAAACACAATCACCAACTTCAAGACAGTGGTTATCCGTATGAGAGGCAAGAGTAAGTGACGGATGTGAAGGAATTTCTTAAGATGCATTTGTAATATTGCATTTACCTGTAAAAGTAAGTTTGAATTAAAAATAGCAAAATGTTAACACCAATTAATTCTGGGTGGTAGGTATATAGGTGTCTGATATCTATATCTATATCTGATAACTTTCTATATTCTTAATGTATTTCTTAATTAATGAAAATACATACAATATAGCAAAGATAGCCAAGAGAATGAAAAGTGAAAAATAGATGAGACACTGGAAGCAAGGAGGAAAGAGGCATAAGTGAGCGGAAGCTCCATAATTCATATTGTGGGGATCAACAGGTGTTGTCTGTAGTTGATGAATCAACAAATGGTAGTTAAGCATACTACAGTATCTAGAATTATGAGGGTAACGTGCGACAGATTTAAAATCAGAAAATACCCAGATGGGTAAAAAGCAGAAGTCTGTTGCTTTTCATTTTAAGTGTTCGACCATTGGAAATATTAACATGTGTGCATTCTTGGAAAAAAGGGCAAACATTAATGCTTAAATTGGAGATTTTTAAAAATGCCTGTATCATCCCTAGAATAAATTTTTTAAAATCAGGAGCGAAAGCTGTTACTCCTGGGAACTTCAAAATGTTTTGTTTCAGATAAAAAAAGGACTACTACATAGAAAGCACTATAGACTGCAGGTTACTACAAGAAGCCAAACACAAGTACTTCAGGTAGCAAAATCAATTTACCCTGAAACGATGTTGTAGTTGAGAGCAGGATGGTCTTTTGGGACGGGAGGAACAAGAGGTTCTGGTTGCCACTCTTCAATCAGTTCTTCTTTTTCCTACAGGAGAAAAAGAATTAAAATACAGTGCAGTGCTAATATTATCAATTATTAGTGTCTCTGCAACTTCAGTATTTCTTATTATTCTAATTCTACTAACTATTCTCAAGTTCGCTCTCACTCTTATTCAAGCTTATGTCTTCACACTATTAGTACGTCTTTGTTCGCATAATACATAATGACCCACCAGACACATGCCTACCATATAGTTGTACCTAGCCCTTGACCACTACCAGGAGCTCTCTCGGCTCTCCTAATAACATCTGGCCTAACCATAGGATTTCACTTTAATTCTACCACTCTTTTAACTTTAGGCCTACTAACCAACACACTGACTATATATCAATGATGAAGTAATATTGTCCAAGAAAGTACATTCCAAGGCCACCACACAGCAATTGTCCAAAAAGGCCTCTGATACAGGATGCTCCTATTATCTCAGAAGTATTCTTCTTCGCCGGCTTTTTCTGGGCATGCTATCACTCCAGTTTAGCACCAACCCCAGAATTAGGAGGACATTGACCCCCAACAGGTATTCTTCCCCTGAACCCTTCAGAAGTACCTCTCCTAAATACGTCTGTATTACTTGCATCAGGAGTTTCAATTACTTGAGCCCATCACAGCCTAACAGAAGGTAACCAAAAACAAACAATTCAAGCACTACTTACCACAATCCTCTTAGGAGTCTATTTCACCCTTCCACAAATCTCAGAATATTTCGAGGCCCCCTTTATTATCTCTGACGGAATCTACAGCTCAACATTCTTTATAGCCACAGGCTTTCATGGACTTCATGTTACTATTGGATCAACAATTCTCACCATCTGCCTTCTCTGCCAATTAAAATTTCATTTTAGGCCGGGCATGGTGGCTCATCCCTGTAATCCCAGCACTTTGGGAGGCCGAGGTGGGCACATCACCTGAGGTCGGGAGTTCGAGACCAGCCTGACCAACATGGAGAAACCCCGTCTCTAATACAAATACAAAATTTGCTGGGCGTGGTGGCACATGCCTATAATCCCAGCTACTCAGGAAGGCTGAGGCAGGAGAATCGCTTGAACCTGGGAGGCGGAGGCTGCGGTGAGGCAAGATTGCACCATTGCACTCCAGCCTGGGCAACAAGAGCGAAACTCTGTCTCAAAAAAAAAAAATTCATTTTACATCCAACCACCATTTTGGCTTTAAAGACGCCACTTGATATTGACACTTTGCAGATGTCGTATGACTATTCCCATGTGTCTCTATCTACTGGTGAGGGTCCTACTACTCTTTTAGTATAAGCAGTACCACTGACTTCCAATCAACTAGTTTCGACAAAGTCTGAAAAAGAGTAATTAACCTAGCACTAGCCCTAATAACTGACACCTTATTAACTCTATTATTAGTAGTAATTACATTTTGACTTGCATAACTTAATACTTACATAGAAAAATCCAGCCTTTATGAATGTAGATTTGATCCGTTAACCTCTACCCACCTCCTCTTCTCCATAAAATTCTTTCTAGTAGCCATCACATTTCTCCTATTCGATTAGAAATCGTCCTATTCCTACCCCTGCCATGAGCCCTTCAAACAAATAACCTTATACTAATAATCAGTACAACCCTTCTACTAATTACCATTCTAATCCTAGGCCTAATTTATGAATGAACCCAAAAAGGATTAGATTGAGTTGAACTGGTAAATAGTTTAAATTAAATGATTTCGACTCATTAGATTATGATAGACCATATTTACCAAATGCCATTTATTTATATTAACATTATATTAGCATATACCATAGCACTGCTGGGAGTACTAATCTATCGATCCCACCTAATACCATCTCTATTATGCCTAGAAGGCATCATACTATCAATATTTATCATAAATACACTCATAACTTTAAACATGCATTTCACTCTAGGATTCATAATACCCATTATCCTCTTAGTATTTGCTGCCTGCAAAGCCGCAGTAGGCCTTGCTTTCCTAGTCTCAATCTCCAACGCATAAGGCCTAGACTATGTACAAAATCTAAATTTACTCCAATGCCAAAAATTGTTATTCCAACAATTATGCTGTTACAATATAACTCTCCAAAAACTCTATAGTCTGAATATAGCTACTCATAGCCTATTCATCAGCCTCATTACCCTCCTATTTTTTAATCAACCAAACAATAATTCATCTAACTTCTCATTAACTTTTTCTTCTGACCCATTAACATCACCTCTTCTAATCCAAACAGCCTGACTACTACCTCTTATAATCCTAGCAGGCCAACATCACCTATCTAATGAATCACCCTTATGGAAAAAAACTCCATATTTCCAAATTAATTTTCCTACAAATTCTTTAAATTACAGCATTTACAGCCACAGAACTAGTCATACTTTACATTCTTTTCGAAGCTACACTCATCCCTACCCTAATCATTATTACCTGCTGAGGTAACCAACCAGAATGCCTCATGCAAGCTCATACTTATTTTACACACTAGTAGGATCCCTTCCCTTACTTATTACACTCATCCACACCTGAAATAGCTCAGGTTCACTAAATATCCTAATAATAATGTTTACTAATCAAGAACTATTAAACTTCTGATCTAACAACCTTATATGACTAGCATGTATTATGGCTTTTATAGTAAAAATACCCCTATATGGACTTCACCTATGACTCCCTAAAGCCCACATAGAAGTCTCTATTGCCAGCTCCGTAGTTAGGAGGCTACGGTATCATATGACTTACCCTCATCCTCAGCCCCCTAATAGAATATATATCCTACCCCTTCCTCATACTATCCTTATGAGGAATAGTTATAACAAGCTCTATTTGTCTAAGACAAACTGATTTAAAATCACTTATCGCTCATTCCTCCGTAAGCCACATAGCACTTGTTATTATAGCTATCCTTATTCAAACCCCCTGAAGCTTTTCAGGCGCAGTCACTTTACTTCAACTTCGGCAATATCAAAATTGTCTGCTGCAATGCAAAAGTCACAGTGAATACACTGCTAGAAATACCATGTCTAGTTGTGGCTAGAATAAAAACAGAATCACTTGTGAGTTTTGTGCACTAACCACCCTCGCCTCTTTCCTGATCACTAGAGCTAGAGGTTCTTTTCCATGTAGTTTTGTGGGTGACTTGACAATTTATGAAAATTTAACTTCTATGCTCAGAATTCTTTTTTGATTTACCATACACATCAAAATTCAATTTGAGATGGGTATGAGTAGGATTCTTTTCTACTCTGACTCTCCTTTAAGAAGACCACAGGGGAATCTTTATCCCATACTTCAGAAATAGTTGTGCTATTCTGCAGCAACTCACACAACACTTATGAATATTCAAACTCCAGTAGTTGCCCATGCTTCCCTCTAACCATCTATTTGCAAGACTGCTGTTTACTCCTAGCAAAGTATCCAAGACCATAATATGGTCTTTATTTGGGTACTGACTTTATTTCTAGATTTCCCCATATTTTGCCTACCCTAATAATTCATTCCCCTTGATTTCCTTACATTACAGAAAATGCTTTAACACACATAGTTGAGCCACCACAAATCCTTTCTGGAAAGACACAGCAACTATAATCACATACCCAATAATTAAAACAGAGATTTAATTTCGTACCTTGACTGTAAGATCAGATCGTTCTTGTAATTTGTAAGTCTTAGAGAAAAGAAGTCTGATTATCCAGAGGATCAGAATCCCTTCCAAAATAAGATGGTAAGCAGGAGCCTAAGAGTGAGTCAAAAACAAGTAAGATATGAAACATACACTTCTAACACCTGCACATAAAATTTACTACACCTGCATATACTGCCTCCTGTGACTTTTAGCCTATCCTTAACAATTTACTTTCGAAGCTCCCTTAATTTCTATTCATTCCTTTCCCCATTTCTAATAGCAGGCAATTTCTCCCTCACATGAAAAACCCCTAATATTTTTAGCTTTTAAAACTTCTTTGGGAATAAAAATTAAAATTAAAAAAATAAAATCTAGGCCAGGCGTGGTGGCTCATACTTGTAATCCCAGCACTTTGGGAGGCCAAGGTGGGCAGATCACCTGAGGTCGGGAGTTTGAGACCAGCCTGACCAACATGGAGAAACCCTGTCTCTATTAAAAATACAAAATTAGCTGGGTCTGGTGGCGCATACCTGTAATCCCAGCTACTTGGGAGGCTGAGGCAGGAGAATCGCTTGAACCCAGGAGGTGGAGGTTGTGGTGACCCGAGATCACACCACTGCACTCCAGCCTGGGCAACAGGAGCAAAACTCCGTCTCAAATAAATAAATAAATAAAATCTAACACAGAATCCCAGTATTAACCATCGGATTATTTAATTTCAGTGGTTCTTCTTTGGGTACACTATACAAGACTACTCAAATTCTACATTCAACACGCATAGGATTTGGGAGTAAGAAGTTTATCTTTATGATGAATTTTAAAATTTGCTCATCCCCCTAAATACAATTCATTTATGAATAAGTCTAAATACCCTTTTAGTTTTCTCAATAGTTGGATTCTAGCAAGCAAACATCTGCCCCAGCCACTAGTTAAGAGCCCACTCCAAAAAGAAATCACCCTAAGAAAAGCTGAGAAACTATCTGTCTAGTGAATTAATAAAAATCACAAACACCACTTCTTTTCCTTCCCAGGAAATGTTACATACAGGAGTTCTCCCAAGTCTCACTGTTGGACAGTTTCGGGGAATGAGAAGTTACACTACTGTCAGTCTTCAAAAAGGGAGCAAACAACATTTAACAGAAAATAATCCATTTCTTTAAAAAATCATTTACAAAAAAGATCATTCAATTTTAGTGGCTCATTTTAGGTCACTACAGTTAACCTAATACTGGGCATCACTTAATACATGAGCATAAGACAGAGCCACATCTGCTGTCTCTGCTGTTTCAAGATAAAATTCCCAGTATGTCCTGCAATGGAAGACACTGTCATTACCCCTACCAGTAGACGGTGATATTAAGTTTGGTGATATTAAATCATCAAAAGTAACGTGAAATTCACTTGAAATGAATGTAAGCTCTATAAGCACAGGGACTTCTGCCTATTTGTTCACCGCACTATCCCTAGCATCTAGATCTGTGTGGTCCAATGTGGACAGTCACTAAGTTACATGTGGCTATTTAAGTTAAATTAAAAATTCAGTTGCAGCTGGGTGTGGTAGCTCATGCCTGTAATCCCAGCACTTTGGGAGGCCAAAGCAGGAGGATTACTTGAGGCCAGGAGTTCGAGGCCAGGCTGGGCAACACAGCAAGCCCCCGTCTCTATTAAAAAAAAAAAAAAAAGATTAGTTGGGCATGGTGGTATGTGGTCCCAGCTACTCGGGAGTCTGAGGTGGGAGGATCGCTTGAGTCTGGGAGGTCAAGGCAGCAGTGAGCTGATCGCACCACTGCACTCTAGCCTGGGCGACAGAGTGAAACCCTGTCTTTAAAAAATAAAATAAAATAAGTTCTTCAGTGCCCAATGAATAGCTCTGCAAGACAGCACGGGGAATCTCAGTTATTAAATGAATGAACACTAAGATTGACATTCTGGTTTCTTATTATCTTATGTATCTGAAATAACTAGGCTTCAAAAAACTCTTAACTATTCTTCCTTTAAAAGTCTACGGCCAGGTGCAGTGGCTCACGCCTGTAATCCCAGCACTTTGGGAGGCCAAGGCGGGCGGATCACCTGAGGTCGGGAGTTCGAGACCAGCCTGACCAACATGCAGAAACCCCGTCTCTAATAAAAATACAAAATTAGCCGGGCATGGTGGCACATGCCTGTAATCTCAGCTACTTGGGAAGTTGAGGCAGGAGAATCGCTTAAACCCGGGAGGCGGAGGTTGTAGTGAGCCGAGATCACGCCCTTGCACTCCAGCTTGAGCAACAAGTGCGAAACACCGTCTCAAAAAAAAAAACAACACAAAAATAAATAAAAATCGACTAAACTAGTTGTATCTTTATAAGATAGAAAACTGATGTACGCAGAAGAATGACAAACTATTTTTTATTCACAAATCCTAAGTCACTTGATTTCTTTTCGACAAAAACAGACAAACTCCAATTTATTACAATTTTATTCCCCAACGAACTGTACCGTAGTTCCAAAGAGCTGACTTCCTTAGGACCTTCCCAGACGAAGGTGTTCCACTCATTTTCACCACTCCGTTTTATCGTCCGTCTAAACTCTGGTTTTTGCAGACCTGTCTCCTGCGTCCCCTTACACGTGTTCCTTTCCGGAGCTTCCAGGGGACCCGGAGCATAAGAATTCAAACCGAGACCCTCGGTCCCAGCCCCCGCCCCCGCCCGTTCCTCCCTACACTCAACCGCTGGGACTAGAAGCTCCCGGCAGTCCTTCCAGCCAAGAGGCACCGAGTCTGGGCGTGACCGAGCCAGTCCCGCCGAGGTCTCAGGCCACAAATTCACACGCGTCCTCCCACCCTCCCCGGGCCCGGGTGTGGTCGCGGACCGCTAATGGCGCGGAGCCCACCTCGTAAAGCGCCTGTACCATCTCCACCAGAACCCACTGCTCCGTGGCGGTCGCCATAGTTAGCCGCTTCCTTCCGGAAGGCGGGTCACAAGCGCGTCCTAAAAGTGCGCGTCGCCGCTCAGTGTCGTTATCACCTCCGCAGAGGGCGGGGCGGCGGAGCGCTGGGCACCGCCTACTCGCACTTGCGCACTGGTTGACAGGAGGCTGGACGGGGTCAGGTGGGATGCCGCAGTTTTTCCAGGAATTGTTTACCTTGTGTCCTATTACCCTCCCTGCTGGATTCAGGATGGAGAAAGTAGTAATGAACGGGCCTTACACTTGGTCATCAGCTGGGCGCAGAGAGTTAAAATGATTGCAATACGTTTACTTTATTTTTTTTTTTTTGAGACGGAGTTTCGCTTTTGTTGCCCAGGCTGGAGTGCAATGGCGTGATCTCGGTTCACCGCAACCTCCGCCTCCCGGGTTCAAGCGATTCTCCTGCCTCAGCCTCCCGAGTAGCCGGGATTACAGGCGTGGGCTACCACGCCTGGCTAATTTTGTATTTTTAGTAGAGACGGGGTTTCTCCATGTTGGTCAGGCTGGTCTCAAACTCCTGACCTCAGGTGATCCGCCTGCCTCGGCCTCCCAAAGTGCTGGGATTAGAGGCGTGAGCCACCGCGCCTGGCCAATACGTTTACGTTTAGTAGCATAAGTAATCCAGGAATGCATTATCATTAAGAAATGCATAATTATACACAAAAATAGCCAACCCATATAGCACTTCCTGTTTTGTCAGACATAGGCCAAGGCTTTGCAGGTATTAAATCATATAGCAGTTTGGTGCAGAACCTTTTAGAGCCTTCCAATGCATATGCAAACAGTATGCACGCGCACATACTTAATTGGATTGGATTTCTTAAATATAATTGAGATCATAGGGACAAGACTTTTCTACAGCTTTTTTTAAATTTTTTTCTAGCATTTTTTTCCTAATATATCTCATATTTAATGGCTGAAGACTTCCATGGAATAATTTATGTATATTCATCGTTCCATTTTATTTAAACGTTTCCCTATTGGTGAATACTTATGTTGTTCCCACCTTTCCCCTATTACAAATAATGCTGCCATAACTGTCGATGTTCCTTGTGTGTATATCTTTCTGTGCGTGTTGGAGTTTTTCTGACCAGTTTCTTCAACATGGGATATATCTGAAGACTATGCACGTTATTAATTTTGATAAGTACTGCCAAAATGGCTCAACCAATTAAAATAATTTGGAAGTTTTTCTATGCTCTAGTCCATGATGGATATTATCAATCTTTTAAAAAAATTTGCCAGTTTAATGGAGATAAAATGATACCTCACTAACCTTTATTATTGATGCTTCTGGTTACTCATGAGGTTGTGCAGCTTCTTATATGTTTATTGGCATTTATAGACTGTATGAATCGCCAATTCATATTCTTAATCCATTTTTCTCTTGGTTATTTTTGCTTTCTTATGGATTTGTAGGAACTCTATACATTCTGAATATCTTATATTTTTCTGTTTCATATGTGAAAAATATTTTTGCTCAGTTGCCGCCTAGTTGTTTCTGCTCTTTCATCATACTTTAATTTTAAATTTTATGTAGTGCTTCTGTCTGTTTTTTGCCTCTGGATCTGCATATTGCTTAGAAAGGCCTTCTTCACCACATCTATGGTTTCCAACCATTCTTGCAGCAGTTTGTTGTTATTTGCAATTAGCTCTTTACTCTGGAAACTATATTTTTGGATAATGAGAGTTAAGGGACTTAATTATGTTTTTTTCTAAAGGAATAACAATTTTTTGAGTGCCGTTTATTTGAGTAACCCTGACTTTCCCCAGAATTCTGAAATGGTACCAGTGCTATTGATACAGGAGCTAAAAAGAAATTATTTAGGCAGATAGCGAAGGTAAGAGAGTCCTCAGCAGAGCTTCTTTCTGAACAAAAAGCAACCCCAAAATTATTTCTTTTTTGCAAAGAGCAGCCTGAAAAATTGAGCTACAAACATAGATAAGCAAGCTGGCAGTGCACGGGAGAATGCTGGCAGTTGTGCCGATAGAAAAGGACTACCTGGAAGCCAGGTATGTTCAATATGGAGACTCCATCTTCCATTTTCTTTGTCACCACGTGTACAGTGAAGGCACAGGCAACATGGCATCAGCCAGGTAGAGAAGCCATCTGCAGAATAAAATATTAGGGTGGGAAGGCCAGCTTCTTCATGCACTATGCAAATGGCACACCTGGTCCAACCAGTCTTTCATTCCCTACGTAAATCAAACGCCGCTTCCTCAAGCTCATCTATAAAACCCTGTGCATTTCACCGCAGAACTGGCAACCCATTTTCTCTGGGACCCCTTTCTCTGCACAGATAGCTCTTCTCTTTCGTTTGCCTATTAAACTTCTGCTCTTAACCTCACTGTGGTGTGTCGCGTCCTAGTTTTCCGTGGCTGTGGGACAATGAACCTCAGGTATTACCCCAGATAATGATGCCGCTACACTATGTGCTACATTTCCACATAAGCTGGCGATATGGAGTCCGTGTCAGTGCTCTGCCCACGGTCCTGTGCTTGCGTGCATTTCCTCCCCCGGGTGCTTTCCTTCCAGCAGCCACGCCTGCATTTCTCAGAGGACCCCCTTGAAGGCTGCCATTCCCACGTTTCCTGCTCTCCTGGAGAGTTGGAAGTATCTGAGAATGTATCTTCTCCTGGGCAGTACTTACCAGTGTGGATTACTGATGGTAGCTGGGATATAAATATTGCAGCTTCCTTGCCCTACTTAGCAAGACAACTCTGAGGGGTGAACTTCACCATACTCTCTGCAATTCTGAGTCAATGGTACTATCTGCAAATTCTTTTACACACTCATCAAAAGGCATATCTTTGTGGCAGCTTCTATAAGAGAATACAGCTGCCATGTAGAAAGATCATGTGAGAACCACATAGAAGGGGAAAGAGATGACTAAGGGGCCCCAGCTGCCCCAGTCCCTGGCTGTTTGAGTCTTACTAGTCCAGGTACCAGACGTGTGAGGGACGACACCTTCGAGGTGGCTCCAGTTCCAGCCACCATCTGGTTACCACCACTGAGAGACCCTGAGTGAGGTATGCCTAGCTAAGCCCAGATGACACCCAAATGTGTGGGCAAAAATAAACGATTGTTATTGTTCTAAGCCACTGTTTTGGGATTGTTATATTTTGGGATAACTGGAAGGAATACACCGTGGGACTTTGCTTGATTTGGAACTTTTGCTTGGCCTCTGTATCAGTTTCCTAGGGCTGCTGTAACACACGATCACAAACTGGGTGCCTTGAAACAGCAGAAATTTATTCTGTCACATTTCTGGAGGCCAGATGTACAAAATTAAGGTGTTGACAGGGCTATACTCCCTCCAAAGGCTCTGGGGGGAGAAGACTTTTTTTGCCTCTTCCAGCGAGAGCCTTAACTTAGTTACATCTGTAAAGAACCTTTTTCCAAATAGGCCATGTTCCCAGGTTCTATTCCCTGATTCGAATGTTAACATGTCTTTTTGGGCTCTACCATTTAACCTACTATAGTCCAACCTCTGGCCTTCCAAATTCACATCTGCCTCATGTGCAAAATACATTCATTCCATCTCAACATCTCCAAAAGTTTTAACTCTCACCTAAATATCATAAAAATTAATTCAAAGAGTCTCAAATATTCACATATAAATAATCAGGTGTAGGTGAGTCTATGGGTATGAGCTATGCAAGGGCAAAATTCCTCTGCATCTATTGACTAGTGAGACTAGAAAACAAGTTACCTGCTTCCAAAACACAAAGGTGGGCCACGTATATGATAGACAATCTCACTGCAAAGCAGAGAAATTAGAAGGAATAAAAGGGTCATCAATCCCAAGCAAGTTAGAAATCCAACAAGGCAAAGTCATTTGGTTTCAAGGTCTGGGAATAATCCTCTGTGGCTTGAAGCTGTGTCTTTTGGGCTCATGGCTTCATAGGCCTCTTTGCTCATGGCAACTTGGTAGGTCTCTGCTCTTGAACATTCAGCCTCTACCCCTGTGCCCATGACCCTGTCCTCATAGTGATTCTTCCTTTTTCTTGAAGGGCAGCACATGCTGATACCTGAGTAGTTCTATCAGTCCTCTTCTTGCCTGAAGAATTGTGCATATCTGACAGCCTCTCTTTCACTTTGTCCTGTCTCAGCCCCTTCAGGCCAAGCTGACAGTGTTTCTTCTGGTACAACCTTCTCAAGAACTTTTGAGGCTCCCATGTATGTCACAGGGATCCATGCCATTAGATAAAAGAACCCCCACAGATCTTTCCTGGATAACGCTGGATCTATCCTTGGATCCGTGAGATAATTGAGGGATCCATCAGTTGTATAGCAGATCTCTTCAGCACAATATTGTCCAGGCACACCCTTGGCCCTGTATCCAGAGTACACTTTCCCAACAGTGAGTTTCCCAATTTTAGCATCTTTTGCAATCTGAATAGGCCAAGAAGCTCCCAATCATCAAGTGTTGTTTCTTTTTGCTTAACAGCTCCTTCCTCAATTTGCTTATTTCCTTTTGTGTTTCATTACAAACAGCATGAAGAAACCAGGCTGCGTCTTCAACACTTTGCTTAGAAATCTCCTCAGCTAAATATCCAAGTTCATTGCCTACAAATTCTGCTGTCCACCTAAGGACACAATTCATCCAAGTTCTTTGCCACTGTGTCACAAGGATCACTTTGCCTTCAGTTTCCAGTAACATGTTCCTCATTTCCTTCTTAGCCTTCAACATAAACCACTTTTAACATCTGTATTTCTACTAACACTCTGCTCATGATGAGATATACATTTCTAAGATGATGGAAGAATTCTCTACCATGCTCTTCACTTCCTTCTGTTCCCTCACCAGAATTGCCTTTAAAATCCATAACTCCACTAACAGTCTCTTCAAGAAATTCTATGACTTTTCTCTCAAGTACCTCAAAAACCATCCAACCTCTATTTATTACTCAGTTCCAAAGTCACTTCCACAATTTGAGGTATTTATGAAAGTAGCACCCACTTCCTGGTACCAAAATCTGTATTAGTTTTCTAGGGCTGCCATAACAAATTGCCACAAACTATGTGGCTTAAAACAGACAAAATTTTTTTCTCCAAAGTCTGGAGATCAGAAGTCCAACATCATGGTATTGACAGAGCCACTCTCTTTCTGAAGGCTCTAGGAGAGAATCATTCTTTCCCCTTCCAGGTCCTGGTGGCTCCAGGAATTCTTGGCTTGTGGCAGCATCACTGTAATTTCTACCTTAATCTTTTCATGGCCATCTCTTCCTGTATGTGTCTCTCCTCTGTGTCTCTTATAAAGTCACTTCTCATTAGATTTAGGGCCCACCTGGATAATTCAGGATGATCTCATCTTGAGATCCTTCATTACATCTGTTAGGACCCTTCCACCAAATAAGGTCACATTGACATGCTCTGGGGTATAATAGGGCTCTCCAGGGAAACAGGATAAATAAAACATATATAGATCTCTACATAAGAGGAGATTTATTATAATGATTGGCTTGGCCAGGCGCAGTGGCTCATGCCTGTAATCCCAGCACTTTGGGAGGCTGAGGCGGGTGTATCACCTGAGGTCAGGAGTTCGAGACCAGCCTAGCCAACATAGTGAAACCCCGTCTCTACTTAAAATACAAAAAAATTAGCTGGGCATGGTGGTGGTACGCACCTGTAATCCCAGCTACTTGGGAGGCTAAGGCAGCAGAATCGCTTGAACCCGGGAGGCGGAAGTTGCAGTGCACCGAGATTACGCCACTGCACTCCAGACTGGGGGACAAGAGCGAGACTTCGTCTCAAAAAAAAAAAAAAAAAAAAAAAAGGCTCACATGATTATGGAAGTTGAGAAGTCACACAATCTGCCATCTGCAAATTGAAGAACCAGGAACGTCAGTGGTGTAATTCAGTCCTCGCCCAAAGGTTTAAGAACCAGGAGGACCAAAGTCCAGGGGCAGGAGAACATGGATGTCCCAGCTTACACAGAATGAAATGTACCCTTCCTCTGCTTTTTTGTTCTACTCAAACTTTCCATGGATTGTATCATGCCCACCCACATTAGTGAAGGCAATCTGCTTTATTTAGTCTATGAATGCAAATGCTAATCTCTTCTGGAAACACCCTTACAGACGCACCCAGAAATAAATATTACCAGCTATGTGAGAATCCCTTAGCCCAGTCAAGTTGACACCTAAAACTAACCATCACGTGGAGATTAGGACATAGGCATGCCTTTTTGAGATCCACCATTCAACTCACTCCAGTGGCCTTCCCTTCCTCATCCCAACTCCCCTCTCTTTTATCATTTTTTTCTTGAGAATGCTCACTAATAAATTACTTTTACACAAATCCTTGTTTTGTGGTCTGCTTCTGGGGAAACAAACCTAATAGGATTTATATCTGGAGTCTATATTTGATTCCATTAGTCTATTTGTTTGTACCATACCAATACAATATTGCTTTAAAAATTATTTATTCCGAGATATTTTTAGATTCATATGCAGTTGTAAGAAGTAATTCAGAAATAGCACATGTACTCTTTACCTTCAATGTCATCAATATCCAGTTTTCCCCAGTGTTAACATCTTGCAAAACTATAGTACAATATCACAACCAGGATATTGACATTGACACAGTCAAGATACAGAATCATTCATTTACCACAAGGATCTCTCGTGTTGTCTTTTTACCACTACACCAAGTTCCCTTCCTCTCCCTGCCTTTATTCGTTGGCCCATGTCATCCACTAACCTTCTCTTCATTTCTATAGTTCTGGGTTTCTAGAATGTTATGTAAATGGAATCATACAATAAGAGACCTTTCGGGATTAACTTTTTTCATTGAGCATAATTCCCTACAGATTCATCCAGGAAGCTGCGTGGAATACTAGTTTGTTCCTTTTGATGGCCATGTGGCATTCCATAGTATGAGTGTACCACAGTTTGTTTAGCTATTCATGTGCTGAAGGACATTTGGGTAGTTTGCAGTTTTAGGCTGTCATGAATAAAAGATGCTATCAACATTTGTGTACAGATTTTTGTGTGAACATCAATTTTCATTTTTCTGGGATACTTGCCCAGGATTGCCATTGGTGGATCACAGGGTAGTTTTATAAAAAATGCCCAAACTATTTTCCAGAGTGGCTGCATCATTTTGCATTCCCACCAGCAACATATGAGATGTTGAGATGATGCCAGCCGGGGCCCCAGGTGGACCACAGCTCCTGTTACCATGGTAACAGGACACACAGGCTTTATACTCAGCACTGCGCCAGCATGCCTCCCATTCCAAGGTGCTGCTTTGAATCCCCTCTTCCCAGCCTAAAGTTTGAAGCTGTTTCTGGAGGTGTAAACTGACTACTTTCCCACTGCTAGCTCGAATACAATCACTCTCCTATCCCTGTACTTCATCCTTGTTACTGGCTGTACAAGCTGCAAGCAGCCAGGCCTGTGCTAGGTTACGGTGAGAACTTAAAGACTCCAGATGAGATCACCTAAGGAAGGAATGGGGAGAGAAGAGGCTCAAGCCTGAGCACCCGGGCACGGCCAGCCAATGGGACTGAATGGGAACATTGGGAAGGTCTGAGGAAAACCAGGAGAGGTGACTGAGGGACAGAGAGCAGGAGAGCCCAACAGCCTGGACGCAGAAGAGGCCAACAGTCCGGACGTGACAGCAGGCTGTGACCCGGCAGGGGTCCACCCACCCCAGTGAGCAGGCCCAAGGCAGCGAGGGCCCACACCCCTCACATGCAAAACTGGCCTCTTCTGGTCACTGGTGTCTGAAACCAAATCCAGAACAGCCTGCGGCCTGTAAAGCATATATTTCTAACGACTGCAGACTGGTGGGATGATAGGAGCCTTCTGAATGACCAGGACTGCTTTCTTGTGGAGCTGATGAAAACGTATTCTTTTAGCATGTTAGAAATCACTCGTTTTACTTTGTTTATTTGGCCAAGCTGGGTCTGGTGTTTCTGTTGCTGGGAATAGACTTTGAAAAGTCATACTTCTATCAAGAAACAAAACTGTCCTTGCAGAAATTTCAGGTCTCTTGTTAAGCATGTATTGGTCTTAAGGTTCACTATTTTTTAAATTATTATTTATAGAAAGAATCTATAAATTCTTGGGGAAGTGTGTTATAAGCTTTAATAATTACACTGAGTTGCACCTTAGTGGTGTGACATTAGCATGGAATGGGGTTAATATCTGAGGCCTCAGATGATTTTGTACCTTTTGGAATAAAGGGCAAAATAAACTCTCCCAGAGTAAGAGCTGTATCGTGAATTGTCATACTAATTATTGAGGGGGACTTCTGTGCTTTTATTGAATGGAGTGCTTTACAATTTTTATTTTTGAATGGGGTTGGGATCTTTGGAATATTTAAATAAAGTTATTAATGATTAAAAAAAAAGAAAAGAAAAGAAAACGAGGAGAGAGCTCTGGGACAATGGAGTGGCCATCTGGTTGAGCAGTGCTAAAAGGCCAAGAGGTAGACAAAGAACTGACCACGCCTTTAGCAATGCGGGCATCTCAGATGACCTCAGTGAGAGCAGTTTTGGTGGAGTGGTGGAGATGATGACCTGGTTGGGGGGGCAGTAGGAAAACTGGGGGGAGAAAAACTGAATGTAACGCATATAAAACCACATCACTTGCTCCTCTGAGGATGCAATTATACTTACCTCAGTGTTTCCAAGTATTTGATTTATTAACTGTCTTCAGGAGTATTAGTTCTCATTCAGGTATTGATTTTCTATAACTTCTTGGTAATATCTGGGTACACATATTTTTAATTTTTATTTGCATTTATTTTATGGTGAATTTCTTCCCTGGCCATAACCTTCTGTTTCTTTGGTCTCTTCTGAGATATCCTTTTATTCTTTGCAAACTCCTCTTCTGGTTTAGGAACAATTTTTTTTTCAGTAAGCGTCTGTTCAAAGGGACACTCGTGTGTGGGTAATCCCAGCACTTTGGGAGACCAAGGCAGGAGGATCACTTGAATCCTTGAATCCAGGAGTTCAAGGCCAGCCTGGGCAACACAGAGAGACCTCATCTTTACAAATAATTTAAAAGATTAGCCAGCTGTGGTGGTGCATGCCTGTTATCCCAGCTACTGGGGAGGCTGAAGCAGGAGAATTGCCTGAGCCCAGGAGTTTGAGGCTGCAGTGAGCTGTGATGAAGCCACTGCACCCCAGCCCAGACCCTGTCTTTAAAAAAAAAACAAAAAACCAAAAACAAAAAAAGGCTGGGTGTGGTGGCTCATGCCTATAATCCCAACACTTTGGGAGGCCGAGGCGGGCAGATCACCTGAGGTCAGGAGTTCGAGACCAGCCTGGCCAACATGGTGAAACCCCGTCTGTACTAAAAATACAAAAATTAGCTGGATGTGGTGGAAGGCGCCTATAATCCCAGCTACTCGGGAGGCTGAGGCAAGAGAATCTCTTGAACCCAGGAGGCGGGGGTTGCAGTGAGCCAAGATTGCACCATTGCACCCCAGCCTTGGGGACAAGAGTGAAACTCTGTCTCAAAAAAAAAAAAAAAAAAAATCACAAGGCATACCATGAAACAGGGAAACATGGCCCCATCAAAGGAACAAATCTCTAGACATTAAGCCTAAAGAAATGGAGATCACCAGGCAAAGTGGCTCAACACCTCTAATCCCAGTAGTTTGGGAGACTGAGGAGGGAGGATCACTTGAGCCTAGGAGTCCAAGACCAGCCTGGGCAACATAGACCCTGTCTCTAGAAAAAATAACAAAATAAATAATAAAATAATAAAATACAATTAGCTGGATGTGGTAGCATGTGCCTGTAGTCCCCGCTACTTACTTGCGAGACCAAGGCATTTGGATAACATGAGCCTGGCAGGTCGAGCTGCAATGAGCCATGATTATGCCACTGCACTCCAGCCCGGGTGACACATTAAGACCATGTGTCAAAAAAAAAAAAAAAGGAAAAAAAAATGATGGAGATCTATGAGTTGTCTGACAAAGAATTCAAAGTAATCATCTTAAAGATGTTCAGTAAGCTACAAAGAACACACAAAATCAGGAAAACAATGTATGCACTAACAAAATGAGATCAATAAACTATAATATGTAAGATGTTAGTGATCAGGTAAACTGCGTGTGAGTATATCAGCTGTATTTGCATCTTTTTTATAAATCTGAAGATACAAAAGTTTATTTTTAATAAGTGTCAGAAACTGTAATTAAAAACCTATTGTAGGCTGGGCACAGTGGCTCACACCTATAATCCCAGCACTTTGGGAGGTCAAGGCCAGCAGATCATGAGGTCAAGAGATTGAAACCATCCTGGCCAACGTGGTGAAACCCTGTTTCTACTAAAAATACAAAAATTAGCCAGGCATGGTGGGGCGCGCCTGTAGTCCCAGCTACTTGGGATGCTGAGGCAGGAGAAATGCTTGAACCCGGGAGGTGGAGGTTGCACTGAGCCAGGATCGCACCACTGCGCTCCAGCCTGAAAACAGACTGAGACTCCATCTCAAGAAAAAAAAAACCTATTGTAATAGTATCCTAAAATATGGAATACTCAGAGATAAATTTGACCAAAGATGTATGGTGCTTGTATACTGAAAAGTACAAAACATTGCTTAGAGATAATAAAGAAAACCTGTAGGCCGGGCCCAGTGGCTCACACCTGTAATCCCAGCACTTTGGGAGGCCGAGACAGGTGGATCACAAGGTCAGGAGTTCAAGACCAGCCTGGCCAACATGGTGAAACCCCGTCTCTTCTAAAAATACAAAAAAATTAGCCAGGCGTGGTGGTAGGTGCCTGTAATCCCAGCTACTCTGGAGGCTGAGGCAGAGAATGCCTTGATCCCAGGAGGCAGAGGTTGCAGTGAGCCGAGATCGCATCACTGCACTCCAGCCTGTGTGACAGGGCGAGATTCCGTCCCAAAAGAAAAAAGAAAAAAACAAAGTCTATATAAATGAAAGAGAGAAATAATGTTTATATTAGCTAGCTAAGATTGCCATAACAAAATACCACAGACTGGGTGGCTTAAACAACAAGAAATTTATTTCTTTACATTTCTAGAGGTTGGAAGTCCAAGATCAAGGTGTCAGCAGGTCTGGTTTCTCCTGAGGCCTCTCTCCTTGACATTATCTGCTGGCCATCTTCTCACTATGTCCACATGTGGCCTTTCTGTGATTGGTTCCTGAGCAAAGTAATGCTATAATGGACTCATGGTTAACTGTCTCTTAACACAGCTGCTAAAAGTGGATTCTGTATTTCCTCAGCCAGAGACCTGTCAACTTAACCAGGACTCCATAGTGCCACTGGGAATTTTGGTTCATGAGAAGAGCTTATTTACTTCTAGCAGTGTCGCCATCAGCTGAAGATAAAACATGTTCTTGAAGGCAAAGCTCACACAATTTAATACTTTCCCACAACCCACTCCAATTGCCCATCAATTCTTTAGCCCCATAAAGCCCTTCCAGCTCTCCCTGAATGCTGCTCCAGGGTGGGTGCCCTCAGAGGGGTCTTCTGGTCCCCTCTTAGATACTCATGTGCAGGTGGCCTGTCTGAGGAGGGCCTGAGTTGCTCAGTCTGTGCTGGAAGCTCCACCTCAGGCCTCTGCTTATGGTCTTAGTTATTCGCTCTCACAAGCCTGTTCTTCTTGCTCATCAGACCTCCCGTGAAAAGCTCTGCTGAATGAGGCAGCACTTTGCTCTATTAAATGAGAATGTAAATGACAGCTACCTCATTAGAAGAAGCGGGGCTGGGTGGCATGGTTTATGCCTGTAATCCCAGCACTTTGAGAGGCCAAGGGGAGAGGATCACTTGAGCCCAGGAGTTCAAGACCAGCCTGGGCAACGTAGCAAGATCCCATCTCTACAGAAAATTTCAAAAATAAAAAAGACTGTCATGCAGCTCAAGGTCATGATCTGAAATGAAACAAACAAAAGTCTATCCACAAATCTAAAGCCATCTTTTAGAATTTAACACTTTACTATTGTTACACATTGTATATAATCCTTATGTATAAATGTTGGTTGCACTTTTTGCTGTTTTACTTTAGGTTTTTCTCTTGCTGGTTGTATTACTCTGTTCTCACATTGTTGTAAAGAACCACCTGAGGTTAGGTGCAGTGGCTCACGCCTGTAATCCTACCATTTTGGGAGGCCGAGGCAGGCGGATTGTCTGAGTTCAGGAGTTCGAGACCAGCCTGGGCAGCATGGTGAAACCCTGTCTCTACTAAAATACAAAAAATTAGCTGGATGTGGTGGTGTGTGCCTGTAGTCCTAGCTACTCCGGAGGCTGAGGAATGAGAATCACTTGAACCTAGGAGGCGGAGGTTGCAGTGAGCCGAGATTGCGCCACTGCACTCCAGCCTGGGCAACAGAGAGAGACCCTGTCTCAAAAAAAACAAAAAACAAAAAACAAAAAAAACTACCTGAGACTGGATAGTTTATTTAAAAAAGTTTAATTGACTCAGTTCCACAGGCTGTACAGGAGGCATGGCTGGGGAGGGCTCAGGAAATTTACAATCATGGCCGAAGGTGAAGGGGAAGCAAGCACATCTTCACATGGTGACGGGAGAGAGAAAGCGAAGAGGGAAGTGCTACACACTTTCAAACAACCAGAT
Organism: Pan paniscus; assembly: GCF_029289425.2. Taxonomy (NCBI): domain Eukaryota; kingdom Metazoa; phylum Chordata; class Mammalia; order Primates; family Hominidae; genus Pan; species Pan paniscus. The sequence continues at coordinate 47,293,913 of NC_073260.2, forward strand.
CTCGTGAGAACTCACTATCACGAGAACAGCAAGGGGGAAATCCACCCCCATGATCCGATGACCTCCCACCACATCCCTCTTCCAACATTAGGGGTTACAATTCAACAAGAGATTTGGATGGGGACACAGAGCCAAACCATATCACTGGTAAAAGGTCATCATATTAGGTCATTTCCTTCTATGTCAGTGGGAGATTTGCAATGCCTTTTCTTATTGGCAGTATGTTGTGAGTATTTATCTTGACTTGGGCACTATTATCAACCTCTTACTTCATGGTATTTTGCTTCCCATTATCTCAACACTATGAACTCCTCCCATATTCTGTATTGAAGGAAGTTTATTTTTTTGTAGTCCAACTAACTTCCTTTATTTTTATTATGGTAAAATATACCTAAAATTTACCATTTTGATTTTCTTTGAGACAAGAGTCTTGCTTTGTCACCCAGCTGGAGTACAGTGGCATGATCATAGCTCACTGTAACCTCAAAAATATCAAACTTCTGGACATAAGCAGTTTTCCCTGTCTCAGACCCCTGAGTATCTCGAACTATGGACATATGTCACCACAGCCAGCTAAATTTTTTTTTGTTTGTTTTTGTAGAGACAGGGTCTTGCTATGTTGCCTAGGCTGGTCTCAAACTCCTGACCAAAAGTAATCCTCCTGCCTAAGCCTCCCAAAGTGCTGGAATTACAAGTGTGAACCACTGGGTCAGCCTTTTTGTTGTGTCTTTTTCTGGTTTTGTTATCAGGGTAATATTGGCCTCTTAGAATGAATCTGAAAGCATTCCCTCCTCTTTGATTTTTTGGAATAGTTTGAATAGGACCGGTATTAGATCGTCTTTAAATGTTTGGTAGAATTCAGCAGTGAAGTTATCAGATCCTGGGCTTTCCTTTGATAGGAGACTTTTTTTATTATAGGCTTCAATCTTGTTACTTGTTACAGGTCTATTTGAGTTGTGGATTTCTTCATGGTTCAATCTTTGTAGGTTGTATGTGTCTAAGAATTTATCCATTTTTTATATGCTTGTCAATTTATTGGCATAGAGCTTATGCCTCTAGTGATCGTTGAAATTCTGGGGTTTATTTGTAACGTCTCCTGTTTCTCTCCGATTTTATTTATTTGGTTCTTCTCTCCTTTTTTTCTTAATCTGGCTAAAAGTTTGTAGATTTTGTTTTTCTTTTCAAAACTCCAACTTTTTTATCTTGCGTATTATTTGTCTCAATTTTATTTATTTCTGCTTGATCTTTATTATTTCTTTTCTTCTAATTTTGGGTTTGGTTTGCTCTTACTTTTCTAGTTCTTTGACAGGGTCTCACTCTGTCACCCAGCCTGGAGTGCAGTGGCACAATCTCCGCTCACTGCAACCTCCGCCTCCCAGGCTCAAGCAATCCTCCCACCTCAGCCTCCCAAGTAGCTGAGACTACAGGTGTGCACCACCATGCTTGGCTAATTTTTGTAGAGATGGAGTTTCACCATGTTGCCCAGGCTGGTCTCAAACTCCTCAGCTCAAGTAATCCACCCGCCTTGGCCTCCCAAAGTTTTGGAATGACAGGCATGAGCCACCACACCCGGCCATGCTTTTCTAGCTTTTTAAGATGCATCGTTAGGTTGTTTAATTGAAGTTTTTCTAGTTTTTTGATGTAAGCATTTATTCTAGTAAACTTTTATCTTAGCACTGCTTTTGTTGTATACCATAGGTTTCATTCTGTTGTGTTTTCATTTCCATTTCTTTCAAGAAATTTTTAAATTTTCTTCTGAATTTCTTCATTGACCCAGTGGTTGTTCAGAAGCATGTTGTCAAATTTTCATGTGTTTCTATACTTTCTTTTCTTTCTTTCTTTCTTTTTTTTTTTTTTTTGAGATGGAGTCTCCCTCTGGTGCCCAGGCTGGAGTGCAGTGGGTCAATCTTGGGTCACTGCAACCTCTGCCTCCCAGGTTCAAGCGATTTTCCTGCCTCAGCCTCCTGAGTAGCTGGGATTACAGGCACATGTCACCATGTCCAGCTAATTTTTGTATTTTTAGTAGAGACGAGGTTTCACCATGTTGGCCAGGATGGTCTCAAACTCCTGACCTCAAGTGATGCACCCACCTCACACTCCCAAAGTGCTGGGATTATAGGTGTGAGTGCCCAGCCAGTATCTCCAGTTTCCAAAGTTCTGCTTGTTATTGATTTTTAGTTGTATTCCATTGTGATCAGAAAAATTACTTGCTATTATTTGAATTTTTAAAACTTTGTTAAGATTTGTGGCATAACATATGGCCTGTCTTTGAAAATATTTCATGTGCTGAGGAGAATAATGTGTATTCTGCAGCTGTTGAATTAACTGTTCTGTAAATGTCTATTAGGTCCATTTGGTCTATCATGCAGATTAAGTCTGATAAGGGTTTTTGTTGTTGTTGTTGATGATTGTCTGTCTAGATTTTCTATGCAATGCTGAAAGTGGAGTGTCAAAGTCCCCAGCTGTTATTGTATTGGGAACTCTCTCTCTCTCTCTCTTTAATCCTAATAGTATTTGCTTTATCTATCTGGGTGTTCCAGCACTGGGTACATTAATGTTTACAATTATTATAACCTCATGTTGAATTGACCCCTTTATCATCATATAATGACCGTCTTTGTCTCTTTTCACAGGTTTTGACTTAAAAATCTATTTTATCTGAAATACGTATAGCTATTCCTGCTCTTTTGGGGGGTGTTTCATTTGCATGGAATGTCTTTTTCCATCCCTGCATTTTCAGTCTATGTGTGTCTTTATAGGTGAAGAGAGTTTCTTGTAGGCAGCATATAGTTGCATCTTTTAAAAATTTGTTCAGCCACTCTATGTCTTTTGATTTGTAGAACTTAGTACATTGACATTCAATGTAATTATTGATAGGTAAGAACTTACTGCTGCCATTCTGTTAATTTTTTCTGGTTGTTTTGTTGGTCCTCTCTTCCTTTCTTACTTCCTTTCTGTCTTCCTTTGTAAGTGATTTTCCCTGGTAATATGTTTTAATTTCTTGTTTTTTTATTTCTTGTGTATCTATGATAGGTCTTTGCTTTGTGGTTATTATAAGGGTTGCTAGTAACAGCTTATAACTAGTTATTTTAAACTGATGAAAACTTAACACTGAGTAGAAAAAAGGAAAAAAAGCAAATAAGCAAAGAGAAAACTCAAAAAAAAAAAAAAAACCCTACAATGTTACTCCATTTTCCCTTGCCTCAATGGCTGTTTTTTGCCTTTTTTGGGGGGGAGAGTTTCTCTAATTATATCTTTTTATATCATCTATCTCTTAAGAAATTGTCGTTATTATTATAATTATTTTGAGGTCAAGTCTTACTCTGTCGCCCAGGCTGGAGTTCAGTGGTATGATCTCAGCTCACCGCAACCTCCGTCTCCTGGGTTCCAGTGATTCTAATGCCTCAGCCTCGTGAGTAGTGGGGATTACAGGTGTGCAACACCGTGCCTGGCTAATTTTTGTATTTTTAGTAGAGACAGAGTTTTGCCATGTTGGCCAGGCTCGCCTCAAACTCCTGACCTCAAGTGACCCGCCCACCTCAGCCTCCCATGTTGTCATTATTATTATCATTATTATTATTATTATTTTCTTTTTTGAGATGGAGTCTTGTTGTCGCCCAGGCTGGAGTGCAGTGGCACGATCTCAGCTCACTCTAGGCTCCACCTCCTGGGTTCACACCATTCTCCTGCCTCAGCCTCCCAAGTAGCTGGGACTACAGGCGCCCACCACCACGCCTGGCTAATTTTTTGTATTTTTAGTAGAGATGGGGTTTCACCGTATTAGCCAGGATGGTCTAGATCTCCTGACCTTGTGATCCGCCCACCTCAGCCTCCCAAAGTGCTGGGATTACAGGTGTGAGCCACCACACCTGGCCGTCATTATTATTTTTGATAGATTTGTCTTTTAGTCCTACTAACGATATGAGTGGTTTAAATAATGCAATTACAGTATTAGGCTATTCTGTATTTGTCTGTGTACTTAAGTTTACCAGTGTGTTTTATATCTTCAGTTGCTTTCTTGTTACTCATTAATGTCCTTTTCTTTCATATTGAAGAACTTCTTGTAAAACAGGTCTGGTATTGACAAAATCCCTTAGCTTTTGTTGTCTGAGAAAGTCTTTATTTCTTCTTATGTTGAAGGATAATTTTGCTGGGTATAATATTCTAGTCCAAAGTTTTTCTTCCTTTAATACTTTGAATGTCATTCTATTTCCTCAGGCTGGTAAGGTTTCCACTGAGAAGTCTGCTGCCAAGTGTATTGGAGCTCCTTTTTATGTTATTTGCTTCTTTTCTCTTGCTGCTTTTAGGATCCTTTCTTTATCTTTGACCTTTGAGAGTTTGCTTATTGTATACTTTGAGATAATTTTATTTGGCTTGAATCTTCTAAGTGTTCTTGATCTTCATGTTCCTAGGTATTCATGTCTTTCTCTAAGTTTGGAAGGTTCTCTGTTATTGTTTATTTGAATAAACTTTCTACCCCAGTCTCTCCGTCTACCTCCTATTTAAGACCAATAGTTACTAGACTTGCCCTTTTGAGATTATTTTCTAGATCTTGTAATATTGCTTCCTTCTCTTTTACGTATTTTTGCTTTTTTCTCCTTGGACTGTGTGCTTTCATATAACCTGTCTTTGAATCTACTGATTCATTCTGCCACTTGATCAATTCTACTGTTGAGAGATTATGATTCATTTTTCAGATTGTCAATTGAGTTTCTAAGCCCCAGAATTTCTGCTAGATTCTCACTCTATTGCCCAGGCTGGCGTGCAATGGTGCAATCTCAGCTCACTTCAACCTCTGCCTCCCAGGTTCAGGTGATTCCCCTGTCTCAGCATTCTGAGTAGCTGGGACTACAGGCATGCACCACCACACCGAGCTAATTTTTTGTATTTTTAGTAGAGATATGGTTTCTACTAAACCCCATGTTGGCCAGGCTGGTGTGGAACTCCTGACCTCAAGTAATCCACCCACCTTAGCCTCCCAAAGTGATGGGATTACAGGCATGCACCACTGTGCCTGGCCTCTGCTTGATTTTTAAATGTTAATTCTTCATTAAATTAATCTGATAGAATTCTGAATTCCTGTTGTTGGGCTTCCTCAAGATGGGTATTTTGAATTCTCTGTCTGAGAGATCATATCTTTAATCACTCCAGAATTGGTCACTGGTGCCTTATTTAGTCCATTTGGTGAGATCATGTTTTCCTGGATGCTCTTGATTCTTGTGGATGTTCAATGATATCTGAGCATTCAAGAGTTAGGTATTTATTTCAGTCTTTGTAGTCTGGACTTGTTTGTATCCATCCTTTTTGAGAAGGCTTTCAGTAATTGAAATGGGATTGAGTGTTGTTACATAAGCCTGTGGTCATTGTTAGCTGTTTTAGCACTGTGAGTGCCCTAAGTCCAGGAATGCTGCAACTCTTGTAGACTCATAGACATGTGACCTTGGTGGCTTTGGGAAAGATAAGAGAGAATTTCCTGGGTTACCAGGCAAAATTCGTCACTCTCTTCCCTCTCTTTCCCCTAATCAGGAGTCTCTCACTACACTGAGCTACCTGGAGTTGAAGGAGGGGTGATGCAGGCACTCACATGACCACCATAGCTGGCTCCATGTTGAATGGCACTTGAAGCCCACAGCTTTCCAGAACAGCACAGTACTGAGGCTCATCCAAAGCCCATGGCCACTACAACCTGGCTGCCACTGATGTTTATTCAAGATGAAGGCTACTTTAGTCAGCTGGTGGTGAAGTCAGCTGGTGGTGAAGCCAGCTGGGACTCAGTTTCCTCCCACTGGTATGAGGGATTCCTCTCTGACCTAGGGCTGGTCCAAATACTCCCTCCTTGGGCACCAGCAGAATTTTGCCCTGTGTTATGGGCCACTCTGACAGGGCAGCATTGATTTCCAATGCAAAGTCCTACACTCACTTCACTTTCCTTCCCCCAAGAACATAGATTCTCTCTTTGTATTGCACTGCCTGGGGTTAGGAAAAGGATGCTGTAGGCAATGTGAAACTGTCCTTCCTACCCTCTTCCAGGCCTCTGTCATTATTATGTTAAAACCAGGTACTGTAATTACTCATCTGATTTTTTCATTCTTATGAAGGTACTTTCTTGCGTGGATCATTGTTCAACTTGATGTTCCTGTAGGGGGACCATCACTGGAAGGTTCTATTTGGCCATCTTGCTCCACCTCCTCTCTTCTATCGATTTCATTAATGTCCTAAAAAATCAATTTTCTCTCTTTTTCTGTGTTATATATCACTGGCTTCTGCTTTTATATTTATTGTCTCCCTACCCCCTTACTTTAGAGCTGACAGCATTTTAGAAACTTTTAGTAGTTTAAAGGTCAGTGTTCCATTGCCCTCTGTCTTCCATTGTTTATGATAAGAAGTTTGTTTCATTCTTTTTTTTTTTTTTTTTTTCTGAGACGGAGTCTGTCTCTGTTGCCCAAGCTGTAGTGCAATGGTGCAATCTTGGCTCACTGCAACCTCAGCCTCCCGGATTCAAGCGATTCTCCTGCCTCAGCCTCCTGAGTAGCTGGGACTATAGGTCCCAGCCAATTTCTGTGTGTGTGTGTGTGTGTGTGTGTGTGTGTGTGTATGTGTGTATGTGTGTATGTGTTTTAGTAGAGATGGGATTTCACCATGTTGGCCAGGCTCGTCTGAAACTCCTGACCTCAGGTGATCTGCCTGCCTTGGCCTCCCAAAGTGCTGGGATTACAGGCATGAGCCACCATGCCCAGCCCTTATTCTTATTTTTTATTCCCTGTAAATTTTCCTTTTTTTTCCTAGTTCCTTTTGTCTCTTTATAGCTGGTTAAGTAATTTTTTTTTTATTTTTTTATTTTGCATTGTAGAGATGGGGTCTCACCACCTGCCCATGCTGGTCTTCAACTCCTGGCCTCAAGTGATCCTCCTGCCTTGGCCTTCCAAAGTGCTGAGACTATAGGCATAAGCCACAGATCCCAGCCTAAGTAATTTGATTATGATGTGCATGGTGTAGTTTTCTTTGCATTTCTTGAGATTTTTGGATATGTATGTTCATGGATTTCATTATTTGGGGATGTTTTGCCTTAATTTCTTCAAATATTTTTGTATGCCCCTGCCTCCTTTGGAGTTTTCAATTAAATTTATATTAAGCCCCTTTAAATTGTCCCATGCACATCACTGATTCTCTGTTTTCTACTCTTTTCTTCCCTCTGTGTCATTTCTCATTTTAGGTAATTTCTAATCCTGTGTCTTCAAGCTCACTAATCTTTTATTCTGCCATTTATTGCCCATAATAAATATTAATTTCAGGCCATGCATTTTTTATTTCTAAACATTCAACTTATTTCTGACTAAGGACTTGTATCCAGAATATATAAAGAACTTCTATCACTCAATAATAAAAAACAACCCAATTAAAAAAGGTAAATGTCTTTAACAGATACTTCAGAAAAGGAGATAGAGAAATAGGCCAAAAAAAACCATGTGAAAACATGCTCAACATCATTAGTCATCAGGAAAATGCAAATTAAAACCACAATCAAATACTACTATACTATCATTCAAATGGCTAAAATTTCAGAGACTGATACTACCGCATGTTGGACAGAATTCAGAGCATACAAAAACTCTGCTGGTGGGAATGCAAAGGGATAAAATCTTTTTCCAAAACAGGTTGGCAAGTTCTTTTTTTTTTTGAATAGAGACAGAGTCTCACTTTGTCACCCAGGCTAGAGTGCAGTAGTGCAATCATAGCTCACCATAACCTCAAACTCTTGGGCTCAAGTGATCGCCCTGCCTCAGCGTCCTAAGTAGCTAGGACTAGAGGTATGCACCATCATGCCCAGCTAATTAAAACTATTTATTTATTTATTTATTTTTTGTAGAGACAGGGTCTCACTATGTTGTCCAGGCTGGTTTCAAACTCCTGGCCTCAAGCAATCCTCTCAACTTGCCTTCCCAAAAGTACTGGGATTACTGGTGTGAGCCACCATGCCCAGCTGGCAATTTCTTATAAATCAAATATATATTTACCAAACAGCCTAGAAATTGCACTCCTAGGTTGTTACCGGGAAAAAAAATGAAAGCATATGTCCATATAAAAGCTTATGTAGGAATGCCCCTAGCAGCTTTATTTATAACAATAAAAAATTTAAAGCTATCCAAATGTCTGTGAAAAGGTTAGTAAATTGAGTTATATCTTTACAATGTACTACTTCTCAGAGGGAAAAAAGAATAATTATTATTGCTCATCAACATGGATGAATCTCCAAAACATTATGCTGAGAGAAGCCAGATCTGTAAATATACCTGTCTTACTATTCAACTTGTATGAAAAAGACATCTAGGCCGGGCATAGTGGCTCATGACTGTAATCCCAGCACTTTGGGAGGCCGAGGCAGGTGGATTACGAGGTCAGGAGTTCAAGACCAGCTTGGCCAAGATGGTGAGACCCTGTCTCTACTAAAAATACAAAAATTAGCTGGGCACAGTGGCAGGCGCCTGTAATCTCAGCTACTTGGGAGGCCGAGGCAGGAGAATCGCTTGAACCCGGGTGGCAGAGGTTGCAGTGAGCTGAGATCGCACCACTGCACTCCAGCCTGGGCGACAGAGTGAGATTCCATCCCAAAAAAAAAAAAAAAAAGACATCTAAAGCAGATCAATGCTTGTCTGGGACCATATTTCTTTTTTTTTCTTTCCTTCCTTTCTTTTTCTTTTTTTTCCCAGTGGGTGGTGAGGTTGAAGTGGGCCATGATGGACTGGAGAAAGCACAGGGAACCTTCTCAAGTGGTAGAAATATGACATACCTGGATTGTAGTGATGGTTACATTGGCACATACTTATGTCAAATCTCATTAAACTCTACAATATAATAAGTGGATTTCATAGTATATAAATTATGCTTTAATAAAGTTGATTTAAAAATCTATTCTGCTGTCAGTCATGTCACACATAGGGGTTAGGGACTTCTAGCCAGAACATATAGGAGAGAGCCTTTCACCCTTATAGGTGGTATAGCTAGCCCTGTTCACTCTTTGGCTTTCAGGGAACACTGGGGAGTAGCTCCAGCCAGTTACTGTCAGTTGCCAGAGAGATACTAGAAGCCAGCCTCTGAAAGACCGAAAAAAAGCAAACAACAACAACAAAAAAACCCTTAGGTCTCTCACCTGAATGGGCAGTGGTGGTTAGATGCTTCCACACAGACACCTTTCAGTCTCACCAGCGTGTCACTCCGACCAGAGACCTGCAATTGCCTCTGTGCTTAGACTTTGTCCACTAAGGGTCCTGAGTTGGGAAATGAAAAGAGAGAGGGGAGAGAGTTTCCCAATAGGAGAGAGAGTCCCCGTGTGGGCCACCCAAGTGTCACCGGGGAGCAATGACTATCTGGGCTGGTGGCGTGGAGGTAAAAGAAACTACCAAGACAGCTGTAGGTAGAGAAATGCAGATGTATTAAAGAAAGTAGGAAAATACATTGTGATAAGGCAATGGGCAGCCTGCAAGAGAGAAGCTAACTGCCAGGAAACAAATGCTTGCTGAGGATTTTATAGAATGGAACTTGGGAACTAACTTGCAAACTTGCACTCTTCTGTCAGCCAGGATGTTTGATAAATTGAGGCATTTGATGCTAAGCAGAAATTTGAGAGTTATGTATGTTATTTGTTCAGGAGGTCTGTATGTCCTGGGCAATAAGGAAAAACAGACCTATAATTCTTCTGCTTTCTCTTTTTGTTTATATGTCCTGAACCGTGAAGAAAAGCATATTTACAGCTTATCTGCTTTATCTCTTTGCTTTGATTTGGTCCCACCAGCCTGACTCCTTTTCCCTAATTAAGACTCCACATTTGGGAGGCCAAGGTAAGAGGATCGCTTGAGCCCAGGAGTTGGAGACCAGCCTGGGTAACATGGTAAAACCCATCTCTACAAAAATACGCACACACACAAAATTAGCTGGGCATGGTGGCATGCACTTGTAGAATCTCAGCTACTTGGGAGGCTGAGGCAGGAGGATTGCCTGAGCCTGGAAGGTTGAGGCTGCAGTGAGCGGTGATCACATTTCTGGACTCCAGCCTGGGCAACGAAATGAGACCCTGTCTCAAAAACAACAAAAGCAACAACAACCCACAAAAAACAGAGAGTGTGAGGAGAAGGGACTCCTAGGTACGCACATGCAAGCCCAGATCTACAGAGAGACAAGGAACTGGCCCAGTGTATTAGTCAGTTTTCACTCTGCTATAAAGTCGCCACACAAGACTGAGTAATTTATAAAGGAAAGAGGTTTAATTGACTCACAGTTCTGCATGGCTAGGGAGGCCTTAGGAAACTTACTATCATGGCGGAAGGGGAAGCAGGCACATCTTACATGGCAACAGGCCTGGGGGACACCACTCCCACAATCCAATCACCTCTCACCAGGCCCTCCCTCAACACATGGGGACTATAGGGATTACAATTTCAGATGAAATTAAATTATCCAGTCTCAGCCAAACCATATCACCCAGTGAACAGTGAGCGGGGCGGGGACAGAGGGCCGGGGGAACGAGCCCCTGAGCTGCAGCCAGAGTGATGCAGCAGGAAATGGTGCTGAGGTGAGGCTGGGGGCCAGGCCAGAGCAGCTGGGTGTGCACTGTGCGTTTCACAGATGCCTGGAGGGAAAAGGCGGGGCCTGGGGGAATGTGGAGCAACAATGACTCTCATCCACTGCTGGGGGAATGCAAAATGATACAGCATCTGGAAGAAAGTTTGGCAGTTTCTTACAAAGCTAAGTATACACCTACCATGGAACCCCAAAGCACTCATAGATATTTACCCAACTGATTTGAAAAGTATGTCCACATAAAACCTGCATGCAACATTCACTGCTTTGTTCTTAGTCATTAAAAACGGGAAGCAGCCAAAATGATCAACAGGGGAATGGATAAACTGTGGTATATCCATAAAACAGAATTCAATTTAGTGATAAAAAGAACAAGCTATTGATCATGCAGTAACATGAATGAATCTTCTTTTTGAGATGGAGTCTTGCTCTGTTGCCCATGCTGGAGTGCAATGGTGCGATCTCAGCTCACTGCAACCTCTTCCTCCCGGGTTCAGTTGATTCTCCTGCCTCAGCCTCCTGAGTAGCTGGGATGACAGGCATGTGCCACCAAGCCCAGCTAATTTTTGTGTTTTTAGTCGAGACGGGGTTTCCCTGTGTTGGTCAGGCTGGTCTTGAACTCCTGACCTCAGGTGATACACCCACCTCGACCTCCCAAAGTGCTGGGATTACAGGCGTGAGCCACTGCACCCAGCCACATGGATGAATTTTAGATGCATTTTGCTAAGTGAAAGAAGCCAGACGCAAAAGGCACACGTGATATGATTCCATTCATAGAGCATTTTGGACAATGCTGAACCATAGGGATGGAGAACAGATCAGTGGTTGCCAGGAGCTGATGGAGTGGGGAGAGGTTGGCTCCAAAGGGGATGCATGGGAGACCTTGCAGATGTAGGAACTGCTCCTTTTGTTGCTGGAGTGGTGGATGGGAGACTCTACACATTGGCTCAGATCCATGGAACTGCACAGCCCTGAGACTGAACTTTCGTGTGTGCAAACTAAAAAAATCAACCAGGATGGAAATAAAAACTCATCAAACGTATACATGGGATACTTACATTTCATTGTATGTAGATTTTACCCTAATAATGTAGAAACTGAGGTGCCCTGAAGATCTCACTACTTACTTGGCAGACAATCTTAAAAGGGCCTCGGTTGCATTGTCAGGGTTTGCTACAAAATTAAACAGCATTAGCACAAAACAAACACAACATTCTTTTGTCTCTTTTCTAGGCAGCAGGCTTTATTTTGTGTGCTTTGGGCTTATTCTGTCAGGAGAAGGGTGCCTAGTGTCAAATCCTGCAAGGCCTGAGATGGGGGCCTCTCAGGTGACCTTAGGCCTCCCAGGTGACCTCAGATCTCTCAGGTGAGGTCTATCCTCCCAGGTGACCTCTGCCCTGCCAGGTGAGGTTCTAGCGCAGTGACTTTGACTCTTGCAGGACATGGGCTACTGCCAGGGTGTGAGCCAGGTCGCTGTTGTCCTGCTGATGTTCCCCAAGGAGAAAGAGGCCTTCTTGGCACTAGCTCAGCTGCTGACCAGCAAAAACCTGCCAGACACTGTAGATGGACAGCTGCCTATGAGGCCTCACAGCCGGGCCAGGTGATGGCTACACTGGCCCAGTGACGGCAACCTACAGCCATAGCGCCTTCTGTCCCTGCCTCATTCGGTGGGCTAGGCAGGGCACCATGGGTCCTCCCAGACACCTGGCTCTGTAGTGGAGAGAAGGATCGACAGGCTCCCCGCAGCTTTCACCCTCTCCTTTGTTCTGGAACCTGCCGCTGCCTAAGGAATTCTTTGGCAAAAGACTGCTTCCTGGGTCTCAGGGGTCGGACATGGGGAGGGTCAGGGTGGGGTCAGGGGCTGTCTTGGGAGGGGGTTAGGGACGGGTTCAGCGCCTGTCTGGGTCTGGGGTCAGGGCGAGGTCAGGACCTGTTTCCCAGGAGTCAGGGCCAGGAGTCACTGCCTGTTTCGCGGGTCAGGGTCAGCTCCAGTTCCCCTTCCTTCTGTCCTCGCGTCAGGCGATGGGTGTGGGGTCAACGCGGACCAGAGCCCAGCCGGGGCCCCTGCTCTGGTCTCTGCTGCCGCTGCTGCTCCTGAGCCCAGAGGCCGCCCCTGCCCCACAGTCCCGCGCCGCCAGCCCCTCACAGGCTCCGGGGGAGGCCAGAGAGAGCTTGGGGGCGCAGCAGGGCCGGGAGCCCGCAGCCAGAGCCCAAGGTCCATTTGAAGCAGAGGGTGTGGGGCCGAGCCGGCCTTGGAGGCAGAGGGCAGGGGGTAAGGGGCATTTGAGGGGGCCACTGGGCCACGGGGGCAGGGGGTCGAGGGCTCGGCAAGACCGGATGAGGTAAGGAGTGTCCGGGAGAGGCAGGCGTCTGCGCAGAGATGGGGGAACTGCAGGCTAGAGGCGGTGGGGAGAAGGCCGGGGCTCTGGGCCTGGTGCCAGGGCCGGAAGTCACCCGAATCCGTTGTCTCTCTCTCCTCCCCTCCCAACCAGGTGGCTCCAGAGACGACATCAAGCAAGGTGGGTCAGGCTTCCCGCTCTTGGTCCCAGGACTGGGTGTGGAGCCCACGAAACTGGACGGGGTGCCAGGGCCTGGTGCCTGGTGCCGGAGCCGGGTGGAGGGAGACAGCACCGGGACTGTTGCTGGGCCCTGGGAGTGGGGTGGGCCCTGGGGTCTCATGTCCCCTTGTTGAGGCCTGGAAGCGTAGGCCAGGGATCAGGACACTGCCCCTCAGGGGTCCAGGCCCGCAGCTCCCCCTCCCAGCTGTGAGTCTCAGAACCAAGGCTGTCCACATCAGCCCCACCCCCTCACCTTCTAAAAATAGAAGATCAGGAATCAGAGAGAGGGAGCAAGTTTCCCCAAGTCACACAGCACAACAGACTCCTGCCTGAGAATCTCTCTCCCTGGGATACTGGAGTGAGGTGCGGGGGTGGGCACAGCCACTTGGACACCCCCGAGACCTTCAGTCCTTTGATCTGCAAAGTAGGCATACAGGTGTTCTGATGGAGGGAAATAAAGTCCCAGGGCTGGATTCCAGTCCACCAGTCCTTGGCAGGTCCGGATGAGCTGCTGTGGCCACCCTGGGTCAGCCTTGCCCTGCCTGCCAGACCCCTGGTCCCTCATTCCCACAGAGCCTGCTCAATTGTATTCTGTCATCTGGTCCTGCTAGTGGCCATAGAAGGCAGATGCTGGAGTAGCCCTCAGTCATTTTGGCCAGGTCACCTATTCTTTGGCCTTGGTTTTCCCATCTGTGAAGAGAGCAGAGGCCTCACTGGGGTGGCATTCATGGGCACCACTAGTGTCTCTAACAGGTGGACCGGGGTGTCTCCACAGTGTGTGGGAAGCCTAAGGTGGTGGGGAAGATCTATGGTGGCCGGGACGCAGCAGCTGGCCAGTGGCCATGGCAGGCCAGCCTGCTCTACTGGGGCTCGCACCTCTGTGGAGCTGTCCTCATCGACTCCCGCTGGCTGGTGTCAACTGCCCACTGCTTTCTCAAGTGAGTCCTCCCTCCCTGGGCCCCAGCAGAGGGGCTGATGGGGAGGAAGATGCAAGGGACGAGGGTTAGGGGGCTGGGGGGGTTATGTCTTTCTCCTCTGGGCTTTGCTCTGGGGAAGTCTGCTGCCACCAAACTGATGCAGTGCCTGCCTTTGACCCGTAGTCCCCTCCACCAGGACTGTCCTCCCCACTCTCCACCCACTGTCCCTCCATCTGCCCAGAACCTCCTCATCCTTCATCCTCAGCTCTGGCAGGGAGTTCCCTGGCCCCTGTGTCTGTCTGCTCAACCCAGACATGCGTGAGAGCATTGGCAGTGTCTGTGCTGGCCACCTGCAGGGCTTCTCTTCAGTGTGCACCATGCTCCTGTGAGTCAGACTCCAGGCAGGGACTGGGGACTCTGCAGGTAGCCAGCAGCCAGGCGATGCTTTTTTTCTGTAAAACTGTATGCCTGGAAGGAGCTGTGCCAGGCTGCATGTATTGGTGGGAAGAGTGGGGCCCCCTGACCCTGGAGAATGACATGGACAGTCAGGGGTGCTACTCCTCTGGCCCTCCTGAGCCTGACTCAGTGCCCAGCTTCTGAACAGTCATGGAGGGACCCAGAGGGAGAGGAAGGCATCACAGTCCAGGTATGGAGTCAGCTTGGGCACCTAGTGGCTTTGAGACTCCAACTATTGGGCACTGTGAGCATCTCCTGGGTGTCACACCACCCAAGACCCTCTATGGCACAGAGTGTGGCAAGACCCCAAGTGAAGGTGTCTCTATGGGAAGGCGAGGCACAAGCTCCAACAAGCAGGATGCAGGAGAAAAAGCCCAGAGTGAGTGAGAAGAGCTGACCCGAGGCAGGGTCATCCAGAGAGATGCTGTAGTCTTGAGGGAGGATGAGGAGCTGCAGGGGCTTGCCAGAGGGGAGGCTTTGGTATGGGGAGTGTGGCGAGGGGTTTCCTGGCAGCTGACCCATGTGAACAAAGTCACAAAGGTCAGAAGTTTCATTACTTGTGTTCAGGAACAAGAAGAGCATCAGTTTCATGCACTCATCTGGGCATTGAACAAATCCTTTATGAGTGCTTACAACAGTGGGGAAGACACCCTTGGGGAGAGCAGGAAAGGTGGTTAGGCCAGGAAGCAGGTCATAGGTAGCCTTCGGAAGGATCAGGCTAGAGCCAGAATTAAGCCAGAGCTCCTCTTGTGTAAAATAAAAGGGCTGGATTTGATGACTCTGTCAAGGACTTTCCTGGCACTAGGATTCTCTGCTCCTCTGATTCAAGGGTGTGCTGGGGAAGCCATATGTCCTGAGGTTGTGAGTAGAATAGCCATTAGCCTCAAAAAAAAAAAAAAGAGCTCCTGACTGTCAGAAAGGCG
The DNA here is from genome assembly GCF_029289425.2 of Pan paniscus. Lineage (NCBI taxonomy): Eukaryota > Metazoa > Chordata > Mammalia > Primates > Hominidae > Pan > Pan paniscus. The sequence goes on from NC_073260.2 coordinate 47,309,342, forward strand.
GATACAAAGCTGCCTAGAATCATGTCAGGGGAGAAGGACCCAGAGGTGTGTGGGCAGTTACAAGTGGATGTAAAAAGAGAGTGCTGCCCCGCACTCCCAGAGAATGGTAAAAATGGGCCCTTCCTCCTCCAGCAAATCCCAGGCCCCGAAGAACTATCAGGTTCTGTTGGGAAACACCCAACTGTATCATCAAACCCAGCACACCCAGAAGATGTCTGTGCACCGGATCATCACCCATCCAGACTTTGAGAAGCTCCACCCCTTTGGGAGTGACATTGCCATGTTGCAGCTGCACCTGCCTATGAACTTCACTTCCTACATTGTCCCTGTCTGCCTCCCATCCCGGGACATGCAGCTGCCCAGTAACGTGTCCTGTTGGATAACCGGCTGGGGAATGCTCACCGAAGACCGTAAGAGGGGTGTGGGAGAGGCGGGAGGATGAGGGAGGGGAAGGAGAGGGAGGCAGAGGGGAAGAAGGAAGGATGGCTTTGCCAGGCAAAGAGGAAGCCACTGGACTTGGCCCTCTGTGCCTCATTTCCATGACCAGTAAGGTGAGGACCACCACGCTGGGGCCTTTCTACTTCTGAAAGTGTGTGATCCCATAGCTTTAGAGTCCCCTGAGTCCCAGGCTCTGAAAGTCTGGGAATCTTTAACTTTTGAGAATCCAGAATCTGGGTTCTTTGAGTCTTCATGGTTCTTCATTTTAATGTTTTATTTATTTATTTATTTATTTACTTACTTATTTATTTTTTGAGACAGAGTCTCACTCTGTCACCTAGGCTAGAGTACAGTGGCATGATCTCGGCTCACTGCAACCTCTGCCTCCCAGGTTCAAGCAATTCTCCTGCCTTAGCCTCTCAAGTAGCTGGCATTACAGGCATGCACCACCATGCCCGGCTAATTTTGTATTTTTAGTAGAGACAGGGTTTCTCCATGTAGGTCAGGCTGGTCTTGAACTCCTGACCTCAGGTGATCTGCCTGCCCTGGCCTCCCAAAGTGCTGAGATGACAGGCGTGAGCCACCATTTTAAGGTTTTAGTCAGCCATGGGACTAAGATGACTCGACTGAACTCCAAAGACATGCTTGGGGGCTGGCCCATTCTAGGTCACCACCAAACACTTGGATCGTCCCTTGCTTGGGAAGGTGCTTGGGAAGAGTGGAGAGAAAACACATGGTGGCTCTGCAGTCTGAGGCTGCATGATCCAGTTAGAATGATTGCGACGTAGAACTGTTGACCTTCTCTGAACCTCACGTTGCTCTTATCCTAACATGGGTCATTCATCTACTTCACAGTCTTGTTACGTGACTGAATAACAGAGGAGAGAGTTGTGTGTGTTTTCATTGTTAGATGAGTAGGAAAGAAATGTAAGCAAAGATTTATACACAAGAGTGTTTATTGAAGAAAGGAGTGTTTACAGTTTAGGGAAATGCTTATGGTATGATGTTAAGGGAAAAAGGAAGAACATATATTTAATTATGTGTAGGGTTAGCATTTCTCAACAGAGGTGCTGTACGTATTTTTGATAGAATATGTCTTCACTGAGTGGGGCTCTGCTAGCATCCATGGCCTTTGACTGCCAGATGGAGGGGATTCTCCCTGATCATCTGCTGGCTTGTCCCCAGCATTCACACATACATCTGGTTATACCTTGAGGGTAGAGGCAACATATACTTGTTTTAATATCCCAACCGGTGCTCCTGGGCTGGTACCACCGTGCTGCATGACACTGATAGACCAGCATTTCTTGCCTGTAGCTTCGGAACTGGTCACCCAGCTTCCATTCTTCTGTGCCCCCACTGTAGGCTCCATGTGGGTGTCAGAGTGTTACTTTAAATATTAGTCATGTCACTTCCCGGTTCAATATTCTACAGTAACTTCTCATTTGTGCAAAATGAAATCCAGACACATGGCCAGGCGCGGTGGCTCATGCCTGCAATTCCAGCACCCTTCCCATCCCCCACCTCCCACTGCGCCCTTCCCATCCCCCACCTCCCACCACACCCTTCACATCCCCCACCTCCCACCACACCCTTCACATCCCCCACCTCCCACCACACCCTTCACATCCCCCATCTCCCACCGCACCCTTCACATCCCCCACCTCCCACCGCACCCTTCACATCACCCATCTCCCACCGCACCCTTCACATCCCCCATCTCCCACAGCACCCTTCACATCCCCCACCTCCCACCACACCCTTCACATCCCCCACCTCCCACCACACCCTTCACATCCCCCATCTCCCACCGCACCCTTCACATCCCCCACCTCCCACCGCACCCTTCACATCACCCATCTCCCACCGCACCCTTCACATCCCCCATCTCCCACAGCACCCTTCACATCCCCCACCTCCCACCGCACCCTTCACATCCCCCATCTCCCACAGCACCCTTCACATCCCCCATCTCCCACCGCACCCTTCACATCTCCCACCTCCCACTGCACCCTTCACATCTCCCACCTCCCACTGCACCCTTCACATCCCCCACCTCCCACAGCACCCTTCACATCCCCCATCTCCCACCGCACCCTTCACATCCCCCATCTCCCACAGCACCCTTCACATCCCCCACCTCCCACCGCACCCTTCACATCACCCACCTCCCACCGCACCCTTCACATCCCCCATCTCCCACAGCACCCTTCACATCCCCCACCTCCCACCGCACCCTTCACATCCACCATCTCCCACTGCAGCCTTCACATCCCCCATCTCCTGCTCCAGTCATGACATATCCCACCTTCCAGTGCACCCTTTCCATTCTTCATATTTCACTGCAGCCATTACATACCCCATCTTTTACTGCAGCCTTCACATACCCCACCCCATCCTCTTGGGCCTCCTGGGTACTCTTTGAACATCTCAAGGCTATTTCTATCTCGGGGCCTTTAGCTGCTGTTTTTTTTTCTTTCTTAGCTTGCTTGTCATTCTCATCTTTGCAGGAGTCACTTCTTTACATTTACTATTCAGTTTTTTTTCTTGGTTTTACTTAATCATGTGAGCTAAAATAGGCAACCCCCTCTATCACATCTTCCTGTTTTATTTTCTTCATATCACTTAATCTAAAATATTTTTTAATTTATTATTTCATATAATCTGTCACTTTCTACTAAAAATTATCTATATCATTAACATGTAAAAGACAGCACCAGGATAGCTGAATAGATGAGCGAATAGATCAGTGATTGTGTTAGTGAATGGATGGATGGATGGATGGATGGATGAATGGATAAATGGATGGATAATGGATGGCTAGAATGATGGGTGACTGCATGGATGGAAGGATAAGTGGATGGATGAGTGGATGGATGGATGGATTGATGGATGATATTTGAGTTGGTAGATGGATGTTTGGATAGATGTGTAGATAGAAGGATTGGTGAGGGGTGGACAGATGGAGTGGGTGGATGTGTCAGTGGGTGGATGTGTCAGTAGGTGGAGAGGAGGATAGGTGGGTGAGTGATGGAGGGCTCGATGGAGAGATGGCTGCAAGGATGGATGGATGGGCAAATATCTGGAAAGTGAGTGGATGAATGGGTAGGTGTGGGAAGATAGGTAGATGGAGGAATGGGTGAGTGAGTGGATGGGATGATGGGTGGAGAAGAAAGGTTAGTGATAGATGGAGGGAGAATGGATGGGATGGTTCATGAAAGAGTAAGTTGGTCAGTGAATAGTTGCTAAGTTCCAATAAATGAGTCATGTGTTGGTGGGATTTGCCTCTTGTAGAATAAGAGAGGTGTGATCTATTGCTATGAGAGAGGTAGAGGGAATAGGATGACTATGTGCAAAGGTTTGAGAAAAAGAAGAGAAGCTTATCAAGGATGGGTAGTAGAGTGAAGCAGCAGTTAAAGCTCAGCAGTTCTGAGAAAACCTATGTTTGGGGGGTTGTGGTTAGCAGTCAGGCAGAGTAGGGGCTCAGAGTAGCCTGAACTTTCTTAGTTAACCTACAGGACATGTCATTGATCTCCCCCTTATCTATTCAGTGCAACTGTCACCACCCTTCTATCTCCAGGAGGGCAAGGTGGGCCTCATTGAGAACACACTCTGTAATACCTTATATGGGCAAAGAACTGGCAAAGGCGAGACCTAAGCTTTGCACGAGGTGATGCTGTGTCGGGGGGACTTCTCGACAGGAAAGTCCATCTGCAAAGTGAGTACGGTCATTTCCTCTCTTCCTTTGCATATTCTCTTGGCCTCAGTTTCCCTTGGGACGGGTCTCTGTGTTGCCTCTGCTTTCTTTGTGGCGTCCCTTGGAATTCCTGTTTCCTCTCCTCTGAGTGTCCTCCCTGGGCTCCATCCCTCAGAAGTCTCCCCTAGACTAGCCCCTTCCCCAGAGCATCTCAGCAGGAACATCTGCTGGAAGGATCTTCAAACAGCATTTTTTAATATATTTTAAACTTTTTATTAAAGCATAATATATATACACAAGAGTACATAATTAATAAGTATATAGTTTGGTGAACTTTCCCACACTGATACAACATGTTACCAGCACCCGAGAAGCACCCATGTGCCTCCTTCTTATCACTAACGCCCAAGGGTAACAAACACCTTCACTTTTAACACCGTAGATTCTGAAATTCCTGTAAGTGGAATTTACAGTCAGCACTCTCTTGTGTCCTAACAGTGTATTTCTGAGATTGGTCCATACTATTACACGTTGTTATGGTGTGTCCTTCTCATTGCTCGACAGCGCGCTATTGTGTGAGTTGAATTCTACATTGGATAAGTATTTGAGTAGGTTCCAAGTTGGAGGTATTATGAGTAGCTGTGCTATGTACATGTTTGTATTTGTCTTTGGGGCACAGATGAATATATTTTATTGCATAGAATCCTATGAGTAGAATTGCTAGATAAAAAGATGTGTCTGTGTGTTCAGCTTTGGCAGAGGATAGCAAACGGCCTTCCCTCTAGCAGAGGATGAGAGCTTCTTTTCTCACCAACTTTTATTCCTTTCCATCTTTTCTGATTTTGGCCATTTTGGTGAGTGTGTAGTTTTTGGCTTAAAATTTTTTGTATGTTTATTATTATTGGATATCTTTGTGAAGTTTCCCTTCAAGTTCTTTTTCTCCTCTCATTTTTCTGTTGGGTTGTCTGTCTTTTTCTTGTAGGAGCTCTTTATGTATTCCGGACATAAGTTCACAGTAAGATACATGGTGTGAAAATCCTTTTCAACCTTCTGTAATGTTCCATCTTATAGGTGGGGAAATTGAGGCCCAGAGAGGAAAAGTGGCTAGCCTAAGTGAGGCAGTACAACCTGGGCCCAGGTGTTGTGACTCCAAGGCCAACCCTGCCTCCACAACCTCTCCCACAGGTAGTAGCCTCTTAAGCTGACATCTGTGGGCCGAGCTTTTGCATAGACACCACTGTAGGGCAGAGAGGAAAGTGCTGGGACCCTGGAATGAGAGACATTGCTCCACCACATGTGCCTGCCCTGTGACCTGGGATGTTCTCTTCACCTCCTGAGCCTGGGTCCTTATCAGCTGCGTGAGGATTGCAAGGCCTCCTCCATGAGGTGGTTGGAAGGATGGCGTCCACTTGGAACCTCAGAGTGTGACCTTATTCGGAAGTAGGATCTTTACAGATGTAATTAGTTAAGAATCTCAAGATGAATCCATCCTAGATTTAGGGTGGACCCTAAATTCAATGACTGGTGTCCTTAAAAGAGGGGGAGAGGCCATAGAGACACACATGGAGAAGATGGCCATGTGCAGAAAGACATGGAGAGGGGAGGGATGCCGCCACAAGCCAAGGAATGCCTGTGCCGCCAGAAGCTGGAACAGCCAAGGGAGGGTCTTCCTCTAGAGCCTTTGGAGGTAGTGTGTCCCTGGAAGCACGCTGATTTCAGATTTGTGGCCTCTAGAACTGTGAGAGAATACATTTCTGTTGCTTTTAAGCCACCAAGGTGGTGGCAGTGTGTTATGGCAAGCCCTTGGAAATGGATATGTTTGGCAAAGACCACAATGCTAGCAAAATGATAGATTGAAAACTAGAACCAGGTCTTTCCTTCCCCCTAGTCTGAGCCCTGAGACCCCCTGGCCCGTGGGAAGGGCTCATTGGCAGCACTGTTTTCAATATTGCCCAGCAAGCTAACTGAGTAGTGGGAGGGAGCTCAGCCCACCTGCCTGCCCAGCGGGAGCCAGCCCCAGGCTTCTTGGTTTCCTGTCCACGTCCACATACTTCATTGTTCCTCCTTTCTGGCTGTGGCCTGGCCCCTTCTCCTCACAGAGTCATCTGTACCCCAGGGGGAGCAGGGAGCCTGCCCAATGCCCAGCCCTGGTAGGGCTCAGCCAACAAGTCCTTAGTCCAGCTCCCTTCCAGCCTTGTTCTCCACCAGCCTCTCTTGCAAAGGTCATGCCCCTGGAGCCTCAGGGCCAGCACACTTTGCCTGCCTGCTGGACATTCCACAGTGCCCTCAGCCATGCCCCTCCTCTAGTTCCTTGCCCAGGCCAAGGACACCACTGAGGTGGACATCTCCTGAGCCTTTCAGCCACCACTGCCTGTCTGTGAGATTCCATCTGGATTCATCTCCTGCTGAGCCATCTGCTGTGGTCCCCGCCTCCACCCTGTGGCTCTCTTCTCTTCCCTGCATGGAGCACGCAAAAACAGCTTTGAGGAGAGAGAGAGCTGCAGGGTGACTCAGCGCTCAGACTGCGAGCAGGACACAGCTGGTTGCAGTCTTCACTCTGTCACTTGCATGTGCTGTGACCTTAGCTAAGTTTTCTCACCCGTGCAGTGGGCTTGCTAACAGCCTCCACTTCATAAGGTTCCTGTAGAAATGTAGCACCATGCCTGGCATTTAGCAGGTGCTTAATAAGTGTTGGCTTCCATGTTCCTGGCCTTGTCTGTTTTCCTCTATCTGAGTTGTACTCGTTCTTCTGGGCCTATCTCGGACCTGCCCTTTCACCCAATGTGGAATTCACCACCAGGCCCACCAGTTACACGTGGCTTCCTCTGTCTCCACAGTAGTGCAAACCACAGCCTAGTTTGCATGGGGTACATTAATGTTGGGACTTCCTCTGCGTACTCAGAGCTCCCAAGGGTCAGGGCCAGGAGACCCTTGGAGTCCTTCCCGTCTCTCCCAGACTGGCCCAGAATCAAGCGTGATGTTGGCAAGCAGATGGTTCATCTGCATGGATCACTGAGGCCTGGAGTAGTCAGGGACCATTGCCCAGAGGACCAGGCCTCCTCTTGCCCTCAAACAAGCTGGGTGGGCACTCCGAGTAGGGAAGCACTGAGGGGTGGATCTGAGACAGCGAAGGCACTTTCCACTCCCAAGAAGACCCCGGGCATGAATTTGCCAGGGCTGCAGGAGCAAATCCCCACAAACTGGGTGGCTGAGACCACAGATGTCTATTATCTTGCAGTTCTAGAGGGCAAAAGTCTAAAATCAAGGTGTCATCAGAGCTGGGTTTTTTTCTGGAGGCTCTAGAGGAGATTCAATTTCCTTTTCCAACTTCTAGAGGCCACCCACACTCCCGGGCTCATGGTCTCTTTCTCCATCTTCAAAGCTATCAGTGTGACCTCTGTGTCTGTTGTCATATCTCCTCCTCTGACTCTGACCCTTCTGCCTCCTGCCTTCCCTTATAAAAAACTTTGTGATGACACTGGGCCTTTTGAGATACTCCAGAATAATCTCCCATCTCAAGAGTCTCCACTCAACTCCAGTTGCAAAGTCCCCTACGCCATGTAAGATAACACATTCACAGGTTCCAGGGATGAGGATATGGATGTCTTTGGGAGTATTCTTTAGTGACCGCACCATGTCACCCCTTCTCTCTCCTCTGGCCTCCACTCCCCCAGCCCAGGCCCCTCCCTCTCAGTGTGCTCTCTTGCTTCTCATCAAACTGAGAAGATGAAGCAATGAGAAGCTCGCTCTTCTTGGCCCCACATCTGCCCACCCTGATCTGCCCAGTCTCTCCCCCTTGCCCCGATGGCTCACCCTGGGCCAACCCATCCTTGAGCACCGGGTCGCTAGGGCCTTTCCCCTACTCCTGTGTCCCCTGCTCTCCCTCTCATGCTTCCCACGTCAAGGCATGGCAACAATCTCCTCCAGCTACTGCCCCATTTCTCCACCTTTCTTCCCTGAAGACTCCTCCCAGGCCTGACTGCACTGAATCACCCAATCCAGCCTTGTCCCTCTCATGCCACCAAAGCCACTTTGTCCACAGCCTCTGCCTTGCCAGAGTCACTGCTCCCTTGACACATCAGCAGCATCTCACGCTCAGCTGCTGGTGCCAGTCGCCAGCCACTCCTCTACCACTTTTTGCTACCAGCTTCCTCTGAGGAGATAGCAGACTATAGGCCCCCCAGAATCACCCTGAGGACAAAGAAAGAGGAGTTAGCTTTGGGCGATGATCATGTCTGAGACACCAGGTGGCAAGGTCGGATGCTCTGTGCCTCCTCTTTCTGAGTCAGGGTCCCACTGCAGACCCACCAGATAGAAATCTCCAGGTATCAAAGCTCCTGAGCTGACCCTCAGAGTGGACAATTATGGATCTGAATCTATCACACGTGGACCCGCCCTCTGCCTTCCACACCCAGGACAACACACTGCTTGAAGCCTAGAGGGGACAGCTGTATGTACAGGGCCTGAGAGGAGCTGGGCCCTTCCGGCCTCTCAGTGCTGGAGACCCCGGAGCCGAGTTCTTAGCCTTCTTCCTTTTGTCTCCACACCTTTTCCCTGGTTGGTAAGAAAAGGCCAGAGTCCACAAGTCCTTTGGCTCCTCCTTCAAAATACCATCCCAAATCTGACCATTTCTTCCCTCCTGTAGTTTCCTCCCTGGTCCCTCCTCTCTACCTGGTGCTCAGCAACTTCTTTCTCTACATGGCACCAGACTGATGGTTTAAACAGGTCACATGTCCCCCACCCTCCAGCATACAGTTCTCCAAGTTGCCCCTGTGCAGCTCTGAGACCTCCCTCTGCCCCCTCACTCCCTCCCACAAGGCTTGCCCCATCCTCTCCTGGTTTACACCAACTGGGCCCTCTCTTCTGGACCTCGCAGAGGTAGGTTCTGTTTCCTATTTGAGTGTAAGGTCAGGAAAGCTTGTTGTGATCCATGGATACGAAATGTCCTCCCGCTTCCATAGGGTCAGTTGGCTTATTTATCTATGCACCATGGGGGACGGGGTTTGTCTTTTCCCCGTGTTTCCCAAGAGCAGTGCCTGCACTGGATGCCCCAGGTGCACCCTGGACTAGTGGGTGGAAGAGCCGGCTGTGGGCCCTGCCTCCCACCACCCTGAAGATGAGACCCTTTCTTTTTTCCCTCCCTCCCTCCCTTCCTTCCTTCCTTCCTTCCTTCCTTTTTTTTGACGGAGTCTTGCTCTGTTGACAGGCTGGAGTGTAGTGGCATGATCTTGGCTCACTGGAACCTCCGCCTCCTGGGTTCAAGCGATTCTCCTGCCTCGGCCTCCTGAGTAGCTGGGAGTACAGGTACACGCCACCATGCCCAGCTAATTTTTGTATTTTTAGTAGAGACGGGGCTTCACCATGTTGGCCAGGATGGTCTCAATCTCTTGACCTCGTGATCCGCCTGCCTCAGCCTCCCAAAGTGCTGTGATTACAGGTGTGAGTTACCGTGCCCAGCTGAGACCCTTTCTTTGGGTCTCACTTTTTGGCCCATGATATAGGGGGCTTTCAACTGCATGATCCCACCCTGACAGCATTTCAGGACTCCAGTAACTCCCAGCAACTTTCTGGAGACCCCTGCCTGCTTCCCTAGTGATGTGGGCTGTCTCCACAGGGCCTGGGCATGGGCACTTTCTAAAGATACTTAACCAAAAAGTTGAGAGAAAACCAAAGGCCTAAATGAACAAAAAAGGACGGGGCGCCCAGAGGGGATGTTCTGCTGCAGCTTAGGGTTCACAAGAGCTGCGCTCTGCACAGAGGTTTCAGCTGGCTGTGCTTTGCTAGCAGGCCCAGCCCCTCTCAGGCCCTGTACATACAGCTGTCCCCTCTAGGCTTCAAGCAGTGTGTTGTTCTGGGTGTAGAGGGCAGAGGGTGGGTTCACATGTTGATAGATTGAGATCCATGATTGTCCACTCTGAGGGTCAGCTCAGGAGCTTGATGCCTGGAGATTTCTATCTGGTGGGTCTGCAGCGGGACCCTGACTCAGAGAGCAGAGGCACAGAACGTCCAACCTTGCCACCTGGTGTCTCAGACACACTCATCCCCCAAAGCTAACTCCTCTTTCTTTGTTCTCAGGGTGATTCTGGGGGGCCTCTAGTCTGCTACCTCCCCAGTGCCTGGGTCCTGGTGGGGCTGGCCAGCTGGGGCCTGGACTGCCGGCATCCTGCCTACCCCAGCATCTTCACCAGGGTCACCTACTTCATCAACTGGATCAACGAAATCATGAGGCTCACTCCTCTTTCTGACCCCGCGCTGGCTCCTCACACCTGCTCTCCACCCAAGCCTCTGAGGGCTGCTGGCCTGCCTGGGCCCTGCACAGCCCTTGTGCTGCCACAGACCTGGCTCCTGCTGCCACTTACCCTCAGGGCCCCATGGCAGACCCTGTGATGACCGCAGAGCCTCTCGACCCCTTCTCTCTGCTCAGGCCTAGGTGTCCATGCTGGACCCTCCCTCTCCCTAGCCCACTGTCCCTCTAAATGGTTCCTAATCCTGGCTTTTCTGCCTATCAACACCATTCCCCAAACCAAGCTTGGCAACACAAAACCAAACCTAATAAAAGAGTCATCTGCTCCTCCTCCACCCCGCACGGCCCTCCCAGGCCCCTCCTGCTCCTTAGTGCTTGCCCTTTCCATAGGATTCATTGTCTGACTCCCAGGGCAGGAACCTGGGACCTCACAGAAAGTATCTCAACTGTGGGCTCCTAGGAGGAAAGCAGGGGTAGGGGGGACACTAGGGGTGCTGAGGGAGCTGAGGCCACCAGCTGGGAGGGAGTGGGGTCAGTCTGCACTCAACGTTGCTCCTGCCACAGGAAGCACCCAGGCCTTCAGAGGAGCTGAAACTACACCTGGTGTCCACAGTGCCAGGGAGCAAGGGTTTCTCTGAAGTACAGGAATAGCGCTCCTGGGGCGTGGAGGAGGGAGGTTCAACTTCCAGTGGAGACGGAAAAAGGGAAGTGGCTGGTGCACAAAGTGATTGAGCAGGACTGGGGAACAGGATCCCAGCCATGAGAAGAGGGTTCCAGCCTGCAGCTAGAGTGCTTTCAAAACATGAGGGTCTGGGAAAGACTGACAGAAGCAGATGGAGGAGGGTCCTGATGCCAAGCCAAAAGCCGAGGTTTAGGTCAGCCATGCTCAGAGCTCTGCGCCTAGGGACAATTCCTGCCCCTCCTCACCTGTCCCCGCAGGCCCTGCTTTCCCCAAGTCTGCAGGCACTTGACCCACTGCCCATCTCCAAAGCCCCCAATCCTACATAAACATGTTCCCTCCTGTCTAAGGCCCTTGGCCAACCCTGCCCCAAGAAGTCTGTACTCCTCCAGCTGGTAGAGCCTGGTATTACCTTATCTACTTAGCTGACGCAGGATTTAGTGCCCCAGCAATAAGCCTCAAAATAGTGTTCTGGGCCATCCTTCCTGCAAGCCTGCTGGACACAGCCCTGTGCAGCCAGCGGGACTCCTAGAGGCCTCTCAGCACAGCCTAACCCCAGCCTTCAGAGACCACGAGAAAACGGGAGAGCTCCCATTTAGCACATGTCCGTATGGACAAGGTGCCATCCAAAAGGTTCAGTGCACATTGTCCCCAGTCTTGGTATTGGCCACATTTCCTGTACCCTCACAGGCAAGGGGCACAGATGGATTCACATGCATGTCAACACCAGGACCTCACTGGCTTAAACCCTCTACTACTCATGCAGGAATTCTCACCCCAAAATAATATTGAGAGGCCTGAAGAAAGTGTCTTCCCAGTATCTACTCCTGTAGGGGTATTTCCAGCAGTCCCTGCCTCTGACCAGAGCTCCACCACTGAGGTACTGCTATGCCTAGTAATATGTCCACTACTAGTGTCCAGCCTTAGAGCTCAGCAGTCTCCACAGAAAGTGTTCCCTCCCCTGGTGGTAAGTTCAGTTATGGGGTCTCAGAGCAGGGCTGCTCAGGACTCTGAGAGGTCAGTGAGTTACCAAGACAGCATGTGCTCCACGCATGTTCTCCAGAAGGTCAGGGGAGCTTGGGCAGTTCTGTTTAGAGTATTAGCCACTCCACTGTCCCCAGAGCCACTATTCTCCTTTGTGGCAGCCACAGGCTGGCTGTGTCCTGAGGGCCTGCCTGTTATACACCTTATGCCAGGGGTTAGGTGATTTCCTGTCCTCCCGGATGCTCTCAGGCCTCTAAACCAAAGGGTGGGGATACATACCTAGTCCACGCGACAGATCAAACAAATCTCAGTTCCTGCACAGTTAGTTTCCCTGTTTCTTGAAACCAATGTAAGTGCTCAGTATCCTTATCCTGGTTTAGTTTATTTTTAAAGATAAATTGCAGCCTATTAGGATTGAGTAGCTTTTTTTTTTTTTTTTTTAGATGGAGTCTCGCTCTGTCTCCCAGGCTGGAGTGCAGTGGCGCAATCTCCGCTCATCGCAAACTCCACCTCCTGGGTTCACACCGTTCTCCTGCCTCACTCTCCCAAGTAGCTGGGACTACAGGCACCCGCCACCATGCCCGGCTAATTTTTTATATTTTTAGTAGAGACGGGGTTTCACCATGTTAGCCAGGATGGTCTCGCTCTCCTGACCTCGTGATCCACCCGCCTCAGCCTCCCAAAGTGCTGGGAATACAGGCGTGAGCCACCACACCCAGCCAGGGTTGAGTGGCTTTTTAAAGATATCATAGGTAGTATGTAGTGGAACAGAAATTCAAACTGAGATCTCTCTTGAGAGAGCTCAATCACTGTTCTTTCCACACCCACAGACTGCACCCAAGATGCCTTTTATCCAAGCCTCAGACACCAGAGGGAGGCTTACTCTGACCTGTCCCCAAAGTGAGCCTCAGATATCCACTCCTGAAGAGAGAGACGAGTAGGGCATGGAGGGCCCTAGAGTCATCATCAGGGCCCCCCTGTTCTCCCAGATGGTGCACGGGCATGGGCTGCTGCTTTTGTTGCCAAAGTCATCCCCAGACAAGCTATGGGAGTGAAATGAAATGAACCAAGATCAGTTAAAGACTTCCAGTTTCCAGTCTGGAGTATAAGAAGCTTGGAAGTCATCACTCCCATTCTCAAAACAAGAAAAAAAAGCTGAACAAACTGAAAGTCAACAACTCTTCTTAGATCTGTGAGAGAATTGAGGTCACAGGGCAGATTACTACCCTCAAAACTGGAGACAGGCAGATACAGAGAATCACAGTTAATCTGAAGGGAAGCTCAGATGTAAAAGCTGGCCATTGGAGCCAATCCCGGGGTAGGAAAACCTAAACTGTAATTGACAAAGTGCTGAAGGTTCAATGTGGATGAGCTTGACAGTTAAAAACTCCATGTCCAGTCTTAGGAGTGCCCCAACTTTCAGGAGTTTTACCTTCAGTAGCCTTACCAGATTCTCAGGGTGTAGATCAGAGAAAAAACCCCTCCTGATTTTGGCAGGACGATGGGAAAAGTGACCATTTTGAAATAAAAGCAGAACATTAGTTCTACTTTGCAAAAACCTATCCTTAACAGAAAATATTTTTACCAGAGCCTAATGTATTGGGGTTTTATCAGAGTCTAACTGAGCTGCGGAAAGAGAAGTGTCAAACTCCAGTTCCCTGTGCCTTCCTGTCCCACCAGGGACACAGGCTACTGAGAAGCACATGTGCAGGTCACAGCCTAGGATCATAGGCTCACTGTGCACTGTGCCTGGAACCTAATTACAGGACTATAGAACATTTCCTCTCCCACATAAGTGCCTCCCCACCACATCAGTAGGACTTTTGTATAATAAGGGAATTATAATGGAAGGAATTGACTGTCTCAGCACTTTTTTAAGAAGGAGTCTCTAGGGAAACTCAAAGACAAGCGGGGAGATACTAACAAGGACACCAGAGTACATTTTGCCTCTGACACCTACAGCAACACCAAACAGTGAAGACAGTCTAACTACCAGCCAGATAAACACAAGAGCCTTGCACAAAAGACCTCTTTACCTCTGTTCCTTTTGCCCAGTGTATCACGTCTCACTTTCAACCAAAAAAAGGGAACTAAAAGGTACTAAAAGTGAGCACACTAAAAGTGTACTAAAAAGTCTGCGGATGAGCCGCAGCTGCGTAGGGTCCAGCTGCTTCTTGTTGCAAGCCCGGGAATGATTGTACTGCAGCGGGAGGTTCTTGGCAGTGGAGGAGCCCTGCAGCCAAGTTGCCCACAGAGAGGCTCTGCTGCATGATCTCGCGCACCTCCTTGTCGGACAGCAGGTAGGGAGAGGGCACCGGGAAGCTGGGCGAGGGACCACCACCTCGTCCAAGAGGATCTTGCAAAAGTCCTTCCTGCTCCTCTTGGGGGCAGCAGGGGACCCTCAAACTCCTCCTCAAACCTCTCAGGGTTGATTGCATAGCTCCTCATGTCTCTGCACTGGGGGCCACCACATGGACCTTGCACTGCTGCTGGTAGGAGCGCCTCTGCTCGTGTCCCGGTGCATGTTGCCCATGAACTCCAGGGTCCAGAAGCGGTCGTTTTTGGCATGGAGGTAGAGCAGGCACACGTACTAGCGAATGAGCTTGATGCAGGACAGGTCCAGCTGCTTCTTGCCTAGGGAACCGCTGGAGCTGTACTGCTTGTGCAGGTTCTCATGGGTGAAGAGCTTGGGGAACAGGGGCACCAGCAGGCGCGAGGCGAAGTTGCCGATGGACAGGTTGCTCTCATAGATGCTGCGCAGATGCTCCTTGCTGAGCAGGCAGTTGGTGCCGGGCACCTCCAAATTGGGCTGGGGGATCTCCAATTTGTCCAAGTTGATGAGTACCAGCCAGATCTTCTTGGAGCGGCGCTGCTCGCCCTTGGAGCTATCCTCCACCCTGATTACTGAGATGTCATCGGGAGGCTGGAGGAGTTGTAGCAGTCATCACGTGGGGGGCTCGTCTTCACTGCCCACATCCAGCCCCAGGCCCTGGAGCTTGTCGTTGATGTGCTGGGCACACTGCTGCAGCCAGGCCTCCTCCTCCTGCATATGGGAGAAGTAGACCTCTGTGTAGTTGCAGATGATCTGCAGCCTCTGCGGCTCCAGCTCCTGCTTGCTGCCATCCCCATAGCAGCTGTAGTACTCGCAGATGATCTGCAGCCTCTGCGGCTCCAGCTCCTGCTTGCTGCCATCCCCATAGCAGCTGTAGTACTCGGCCAGCTTGCAGTGGTCAAAGAGCTCAGGGAAGAGCCAGTGGAGGAGGAAGACAGCATATTCGCTGGGCGAAGAGGCTTCATCCAGGAACTTGGTGAGGTCCTGCATGTCCACCACGTGGTCTGAGGCCATGGTGCTGCTCCGGTCCAGAGACAGGCCCTCCTCCTCATCTTTGTGGTCCAGGAAGTGGCCGGGGTCCACTGCTCGGCCTCAAAGAAGCTGGCAGCCTGGCCACCAGGCTGGCTGTTCTCCATCTCCCGCTGGGCCCAGAAGTCGCTGAAGAAGTTATTCAGCTGGGGCAAGCACTCGGCCTGTCACATGGCCATGTCCTTCACCAAGGGGTAGTAGACCTCCACGTAGTTGTGGATGAGCTGCAGGTGCAGTGACTCCAGCTTACGCTTGGCCTCAAAGCTGCAGGCACTGCAGCCTCAGGAGAAGTCAACTGCAGCTGAAGAGCTTGGGGAAGAGCTGCACCAGTGGGCAGCCGGCCAAGACCCCACCCGACAGGCTCTGGTCCACCATCTGCTTGAGCTCTGCGGCCCATGAGCTGCTATGCGGTGGTGGGGGCAGCTGGAATTTGGCCACCATCTCAGTGGGGTTCACCTTCAGGGAGAGCATGTCCATTGTGCTGTGCAGCTGGGACCTGTTAGACTTGAGGGTGTTGAACATGTAGAATATCTTCTGGATCAGGAAGTAGATGTTAGGGTCACTGTTGGTGGCCACCCCAGTGCTGCCATAGTCCCACTTCTGTGGCTCATTCAGGAGCCTAAGTGACGAGGGTCTGTTGCTGGCATTTACCTTCTGGAAGAGCTCATACATGTTTAGCAGGTCCCCTGAGGGACGGTTCTTCTTCTCCATGAACTTGTGTGAGGTGCCATACAGAGGCTTCTTGTAGTAAGGGGTGGTGGCATGGTTGCAGAGCTCCTCCTTGCCTGGCCACACAGAGCCTGAGCTCCTGCCCTGCTGGCCTGCTCTCCACTGCCTTGGCAGGGCTAGATTTTCTCAGGTTCCACATTCGTGCTAGGAGCACCTCTGGGATCAGCTGCCTCCTCTCCATGCTGGGGACGGACTCTGGCTGGCCATTGCTGACCAGCCAAGTCCTGGAGGGCAGTGAAGATGCTGTCCAGAGGGTGTTTCTCAGAAGTCCTGGAATTCATGGAGCAGCCTAGAGCAGCAACTTTGGCCTCTGTCTCCACTCTCACTTCTTAGAAGTTCTTCTACATCTTCACTGAATTCAGCTGAGTTCATCTTCTGTTCCAGTGGGACTCGAGTTCTGTACTTTACTGGGCAGCCTGAGCCAAGTTTAGGCACCAAGTGGTGGGGAGGGTATGGGGCCAGGGAGTGGGAGCAGTGCACAAAGGGCCTGGCCAGGGCGGCTGGGGGAGGCGCCGGGGGCGGCAGACAGCCAGGCACCGTGTATTTCCCCTCTCTTTGTGAGTGTCTGTGTGCTGCGCTCTCATGTGACATGACAGGACTCCATGTGTCATTTCTCACAGGGACACAGGAGCCCTTGCTGCAGTGGAACTGCAAACCCTCCACCCACACTTCCGGCCCACCTCTCCCCCTCAGTGGGGCACACGAGGGCTATTTCCTTCTTATTTATTTATTTTTTATTCTTTTCTTCCTAGACTGCTCAGCAGAATAGAATAATATCATGTATATGTGGGTTTCGGAAATTTTAATTGTTTATTTCTAGGGTTCTTGCATATACTTGGGATGTATATTTGTGAATAGCATGGATATAAGTGTATTTTTAAATAGGAGTTGTTTTAGGATGCTTTGGGGTTGAAAGTATATGCATAGTTTATGATGTGATAGAGTTTAGAGGTATTGATTAAGGGAAGTGTTTTATGAATTTTGTCAAATGTATTTTCTGAAATAATTGATATTTTTCCTTTATTCTATCAATGTGGTGTACTGCACTGATTGATTTTCGGTGCATTGAAACCATCTTTGTTGAGTGGTGTTGAACTATCAGTACCGTTGATGTTGAACCATCTTTGCTCTCCAGGAATATATCCCACTTATTCCTGGTGGATAATCTTTTAATGCACTGTTGAGTTTGGTTTGCTAGTATTTTGTTGAGAATTTTTGAATCAATATTATAAGGGATATTGTTTGCTAGTGTTCTTTTCTTGCAGTGTCTTTGGCTTTGGTATCAGACAATGCTGGCCTTGTAGAGTGAGTTTGGAAGTGTTACCTCCTCTTCAATTTATTGGAACAGTTTGAGAAGGATTGATGTTAATTCTTCCCTAAATGTTGGTAGAATATACCAGTAAATTCACCTAGTCCTGGGCTTTTCTTGGTTGGGAAGTTTTTGATTACTGATTCAATCACCTGATGAGTTATAGGCTTCAGATTTTCCATTTCTTCATGATTCAACCTTGGTAGATTGTGTTTTTGTAGTATTTGTCTATTGCACGTAGATCATCCATTTGTTGACATACAATCATTCATAGTTCTCTCTTATCTTTTTTATTTCTGTGAAATCAGCAATATCCCCTCTTTCATTTTGAATTTTAGTTGTCTTTTCTCTTTTGTCTTGGGTAACCTAGCTAAAGATTTGTTAGTTTTTTTGTTTTCTTTTTTTTTTTTCTTTTTCTTTTTTTTTTTTTTTTGAGACAGAGTCTCGCTCTGCTGCCCAGGCTGGAGTGCAGTGGCGTGATCTCAGCACCCTGCAAGCTCTGCCTCCCAGGTTCAAGCAATTCAGCCTCCTGAGTAGCTGGGACTACAGGTGCATGCCATGATGCCTGGCTAATTTTTGTGTTTTTAGTAGAGACGGGTTTCACCATATTGGCCAGGCTGGTCTCAAACTCCTGACCTTAGATGATCCACCCACCTTGGCCTCCCAAAGTGCTGGGATTACAGGTATGAGCCACTGCACCCAGCCCTTGTTTTTTTCATTTGTTGGTTTTGTTTTGTTTTTTCTTTGTTTTTTTTTTTTTTTTCAAATAACACATGATTTTGTTGATTTCCTATTTTTTTTTTTTGAGACGGAGCCTCACTCAGTCACCCAGGCTGGAGTGCAGTGGTGCGATCTTGGCTCACTGCAAGCTCTGCCTCCCAGGTTCAGGCCATTCTCCTGCCTCAGCCTCCCGAGTAGCTGGGACTACAGGTGCCTGCAACCATGCCTGGCTAATTTTTTTTTTTTTTTTTGTATTTTTAGTAGAGATGGGGTTTCACCATGTTATCCCAGATGGTCTCGATCTCCTGACCTTGTGATCCACCCGCCTTGGCCTCCCAAAGTGCTGGGATTACAGGCGTGAGCCACTGCGCCTGGCCTGATTTCCTATTTTTAAAAAACTTTTCTATTTTATTTCTGTGCCCTAACCTTTATTGTTACTTTTCTCTGCCAGCTTTGGGTTTAGTTAGTTTTTTTTTTTTTTTTTTTTTTTTAGTTTATTAAGATGTAAAGTTTCATCATTAATTTGAGATCTTTCTTCTTTTCTAATCGAAGTGTTTACAGTTATACATTTCCCCTAGAACTGCTTTTGCTGGCTGCCATAAATTTTGGTATATTGTATTTTCATTCAAAGATACTGTCTAATTTACCTTGTAATTTCTTCTTCGATCCATTGTTTGTTTAAGAATATGTTGTTTGAGGCCAGGTGTGGTGGCTCATGCCTGTAATCCCAGCACTTTGTGAGGCTGAGGTGGGCAGATCACCTGAGGTCAGGAGTTCAAGACCAGCCTGGCCAACATGGTGAAACCCTGTCTCTACTAAAAATACAAAAATTAGCCAGGCTGGTGGCGGGCGCCTGTAATCCCAGCTACTCACAAGGCTGAGACAGGAGAATCACTTGAACACGGGAGGCAGAGGTTGCAGTGAGCCGAGATCATGCCATTGCACTCTAGCCTGGGCAACAAGAGCAAAACTCAGTCTCAAAAAAAAAGAGAAAGGTTGTTTGATTTCCACATATATGTGGATTCTTCTGCTGTTTATTTCTAGTTTGATTACATTTTTATCAGAAAAGGTATTTTGTATGATTTAAATGTTTTTAAACTATTAAGACCTATTTTGTGGCCTACCATAGTCTGTCCTGGAAAATGTTCCATGTGCACTTGAGAAAAATGTGTATATCTTCTTGGTGAGTTGATGCTTTTATCATTATACAATGTTCATGTACCTTATACCAGTTTTTGACTTAAAGTCTATTTTGTCTAATGTTGCTATAGTCACCCCAATCTCTCTCTTTTTTCTTTTTTCTTTTTTTTTTTTTTTTTTGTTTGAGATGGAGTTTCGCTCTGTCACCAGGCTGGAGTGCAGTGGCGCGATCTTGGCTCACTGCAACCTCTGACTCCCTGGTTCAAGCGATTCTCCTGCCTCAGCCTCCCGACTAGCTGGGATTACAGGCACACACCACCACGCCCAGCTAATTTTTGTATTTTTAATAGAGATGGGGTTTCACCATGTTGGCCAGGATGATCTCGATCTCCTGACCTCATGATCTGCCCACCTTGGCCTCCCAAAGTGCTGGGATTACAGGCGTGAGCCACCGCGCTTGGCCTTAATCTCTTTTTATTACTATTTGCAAAAGGTGCTGTTTTGTCGGGGGGGAACCATCAAACCATGTTTTTCTTCTGCTTTCAAACCACCAAGACAGTCATCAACACAGAAGATGTCTGTGACCAAACTGTATGGGATTCTCCCCACCAGCAAGCAGTAGACACTAGCTGGGTATCCTCCAGTTAAATTCTGTCACTATCTACCTGGGCATAATGTCAGACCCCACAGGTCGAAGGCTCAGTTTCCAAGACTGCTCCCCCACCAACCACTAGTTACAACTCTGGGCCTCCAGAACTTCTGATTGACAGGCTTCAAGTTGGGGTTCCCTCTTTGGGACGGATTAATTTGCTGGAGTGGCTTACAGAGCTCAGGAAAGCACTTAATGTTTGCGAGTTTATTCTAAAGCAGCCATCCCCAACCTTTTCGGCATCAGGGACTGGTTTCATGGAAGACGTGAGGGAAGAGTAGATCCTACCTTGGGACAGGTGAAGGGAAGACAAGAGGAGTCAGAAAGATTCTGTTTCCTGAGACCTACACCTAAGGCCTAACACACCCAACATTAGAATCAGAGGTACCTTTTTATATTATTTTACTTTCAACCTATTTGTGTCTTTATCTTTTTTTTTTTTTTTTTTGAAATGGAGTCTTGTTCTGTCACCCAGGCTAGAGTGCAGTGGTGCAATCTCGGCTCACTGCAACCTCTGCC
Organism: Pan paniscus; assembly: GCF_029289425.2. NCBI lineage: Eukaryota > Metazoa > Chordata > Mammalia > Primates > Hominidae > Pan > Pan paniscus. Next base: position 47,329,811 of record NC_073260.2, read on the forward strand.
TCCCAAGTTCGAGTGATTCTCCTGCCTCATCCTCCTGAGTAGATGTAGCTGGGACTACAGGTGTGCACCACCATGCCCAGCTAATTTTTGTATTTTTAGTAGAGTTGGGGTTTCACCATGTTGGCCAGGCTGGTCTTAAACTCCTGACCTTAAGTGATCTGCCTGCCTTGGCCTCCCAAAGTGCTGGGTTAACAGGTGTGAGCCACTGTACCTGGCCCTGTTTGTGTCTTTTTTTTTTTTTTTTTTTTTGGAGATGGAGCCTTGCTCTGTTGTCCAGGCTGGAGTGCAGTGGCATGATTTTGGCTCCTTGGAACCTCTGCCTCCTGCAAGCAATTCTTGTGCCTCAGCCTCCCAAGTAGCTGGGATTACAGACGCACACCACCATGCCCAGTTAATTTTTATATTTTTAGCAGAGACAGGGTTTCACCATGTTGACCAGGCTGGTCTCAAACTCCTGACCTCAAGTGATGTGCTCTTCTCTGCCTCCCAAAGTGCTGGGATTACAGGTGTGAGCCACCGTGGCCAGCGTCCTATTTGTGTCTTTAGATCTAAAGTGAGTCTGTGTAGACATTCTCTAGTTGAATCATATTTTTAAAAAATCAATTCTGCCAATTTATGTCTTTTAATTGCAGAGTTTAATAAATTTACAATTACAGTAATTACTGATAGGGAAGAACTGACTATTGCCATTTATTTTCTTTTAAGTCCTATTGCTTTTTTTGTCCTTCATTTCCTCCATTATTGCCTTTTTGTGTAGTTGATTTTTGTAGTGAAATATTTTGATTTCCTTCCCATTTCCTTTTGTGTACATTCTATTGATATTTGTGGTTGCTGTGGGGATTACATATAGCATCCTACATGTGTAACAGTGTATTTTAAATTGGTACCGGCTAATTCCGATCACAATTTAAAAACTCTACTCCTTTACACCACCACCCACCATTTTATATTATTGATGTTACAGTTACATCTTTATATATTGTGTACCCATTACTATATAATTATTTTTATGCTTTTGTCTTTTAAATTATGTAGAAGAATAAAAAGTGAAGTTATAAGCCAAAAACTGATTTTTATATTTATCCATAGATTTGCCTTTATGGAAAATCTGTATTTTTACATGGCTTCTAGTTACTGTCTAGCATCCTTTATTCCTTTTGAAGGATTCCCTTTAGCATTTCTTGTAGGGCAGGTCCTTCAGCTTTTATCTGGAATATCTTAATTTCTCCCTCACTTTTGAAGGACAGTTTTGTTAGATATAGAATTTTTGGTTGTTTTTTTTCCTCAGCATTTTAATTATACCATCCCACTAACTTCTGGACTGTACAACTTCTGCTGAGAAATATGCTGATAATCTCCTTGAGGAAGTATCTTGTGCTGCTTTAACAGAATGCCTGAGACTGGGCAATTTATACTGAGCAGAAATTTACTGGCTAACAGTTGTTGAGACCAAGAAATCCAGTATCGAGGTGCTGGCATATTGTGAGGGTCTTCTTCCATGTCACCTTCTTACTGTGTGATCCCATGGTGACAAGCATCACGTGGCAGAAGAGCAACAGGGGTGAGAGAGAGAGACAAAGGGAACCTGAACTTCCCATTTTCTGGTGACATTCATCCCACCAGTGAGGGCAGAGCCATCATGGCCTAGTCATCTCAAAAGTTTCACATCTTAATAGTGTTACAGTGTCAGCTGAATTTCAACATGAGTTTTAGAGGGGACAGACATTCAAACTGTAGCACCATGTATGTGATAAGTTGCTTTTTCCTTATTGCTTTCAAGAGTCTCTTTTTGTCTTTCAACAATTTATGTATTTTATTGTGTATTTCTTCAGATTTTATTAAGTTTCTTGGATTTACGTGTCTATGTCTTTCGTCAAATTTGGGAAGTTTGGGGTCATTATTTCTTGAAATAATCTGCCTATCTCCTTCCCCTTTCTCTATGTCTTATCCTACCAAGACCCCCCTGCCCCATAATGCATGTATTGGTCTACCTGATGGCACCCCATAAATTCCTTATGCTCTGTTCACTTTTCTTTATTCTTTTTTCTTTTTGCTCCTCAGATTCAGTAGGGCCTGTCTTCAGGTTCACTGATTCCTTCTTCTGCCTGTTTGAATCTGTTGATGAATTCTAATGAATTTTTCAATTCAGATGTGAGATTTTTCAGCTCCAGAATTTGTTTGGTTATTTTTATATAAATTCTGTTTGTTGATATTTTCATTTTGCTCATATATCATTTTCCTGGTTTGGGTGGGGGGGTTCTTTGTGTTTTTCTTTTGCTCTTTAAGCATATTTAAAACAGTAGTTTTGAAGTCTTTGCTAGTAAGTCTGATGCCTTTTATCTTCAGGAACAACTTTTAGAGAGTTATTTTGTGCCTGTGAGTGGGCCATGTTTTCTTGTTTCTTGTGACCTTTTGTTGAAAACTGGCAGTTGAAAAAACAGCCACCTCTGTCTTTATAGACTGGCTCTGTATAGGGGAAGATCTTCATGTATCAGTTCATCATGAACACTTAAAGTCTTCTCAGGTCTTTTCTGGGCATATGTCTTCCCTGTGTGCATGCCTTTCTCCAGTCCACCTTATACACAGCTGCTTTTCATGACTTCATTTCTGTGAGTGTCACCCCTGCCTCTTCCCAGGGTCTTAGCAGTTCTACTGTATTTCTCAATCACTAACCTCTTGCCCCAGGCATCTGCAGGTCTGTAATCCCCCTGAAGCTTTCATAAGTTACATTTCACAGCTTTGTCCAGTCTGAGGTGTGCTTCATTTGGCCATCTGAGCTCTCAGTTAGGTGACACAGAGATTAATCAGGCAATCCCTGGACAGATTAGAATGTTGCAAATTTGGCCTGCCCTGCTGTCTCTGCTCAGTTGCCCCATAGGGTAACTGGGGACTGGGTTGCTGCTTCCCCCAAACCATACTGTACAGTGCCAGGGAGGGAGTAGGGCAAGTGCAAATTAAAATGCCATGAACTTTTTTTACTGTTTTGAATCTAACTTTTTCTTGATTGGGCTTTTGCTTGGTTGCTGTAATCTTTACTGATTTCAAGGGCTCCTATAAGGCTATTTTAGCCAGTATTTAGATGTTTATTCTACATTTATATGGGGGATTTCTGGAAGCTTCCTAGTCTTCCATCTTGCTGACATTACTCCTCTAACCCTCCTATTTTAAGATCAGTGCATTAGCAGCCTTAATTTCATCTGAAATTGTAGTTCCTTTTTGCCATGTAACCTAACATTTTGGCAGGTTCTGGGAGTTAGGACACAGACATTTTTTTCAGACATGAGTAAATTTAATGTAGTATCTTGAATGGGATCCTGGAACAGAAAAAGAACATTGGGGAAAAGCTAATGAAATTTTAACGAGATACAGAGTTTAGTTAATAGTAAACTATAATAATACCAATGTTGGTTCATTAGCTATGACTAATGTACGTTGGTAATGTAAGACATAAACAATGGCAGACATAGGATGTAGAGTATATTGGAATAATCTGTACTGTCTTTGCAACTTTTCTGTAAATCTAAAGCTTTTCTAAAATTAAAAATTTGTTTAAAAGAAAAGAGTAACTATAATATATAATAAAACTCTGTAGTACTTTTGGACTGAGGTAGAGTACTCAAAGAAGGACAAGCTTGAAAGGGGGACCCCTCCCCAAGTCTGAGGTTCAGACCTCATTGGAGAAGGTATAGTTGCAACCCACTGGGAGGTAGAGACATTTGCTGATTTTCCCAGGTGAGTTGGCCCTCAGTTGCTAGTTGGGCAGGCAGGAAGCAACTTTGGGGTGCAGGAAACCCGGCATGCAGGTTTTCAGAGGGAGGAAGGTGCCAATGGCAACCCTCTGCAGTGCAGGTGGGGTGCAGGTGAGCAAAGGAAGTGAATGCATTAGCGGGACTGGAGGAATAGGGAGTGCTGTGTCTATGTCCAGAGAGCAAGAGACAGGCCAGGCTCTGAGGTCACTGAGTGACTCCCCTCTGGGCACATGGCTGGGCAGAGCACCCACCTCATACCACTTCTCAACTTTATGGCCCCAGAAGCAGCAGGACAGCCCGTTTCTCCTTGCAGTGTTCTCCAAGCACCTTCTACTGAGAAAACTATAAACTAAAAGTACCTGAGCCTAGTCTCAATTAATTTGGGAGTTTATTTTGCCAAAGCTAAGGACATGCCTGTGACAAGCCTCAGGAGGCCCTGATGACATGTGCCCATGTTAGTCAGCCTACAAATTGGTTTATAAACTATGTCTTTTAGGAAGAAATAAGACATCAAACAATATATGTAAGATATACATTGGTTCAGTCTGGAAAGGCAGGACAACTGGAAGCAGAGGCTTCCTGGTCATAGCAGAGTCAAAGATTTTCTAATTAGCAATTGGTTATTATCTAAAGAGCTGGAATCAACAGAAAAGAATGTCTGGGTTACAGTAAAGGGTTGTGGAAAAACCAAGGTTTTTGTCTTCTTTCCTAGTGTCCCAAGATTCCTTCTTTTATTGCTTACTGTTTGTCTAGAGAACTTCCTTTAACCATTCTTTTGAAGGAATCTATTAGCAATACTTTCTCTTAGTTTTCTATTGTCTTCGAACGTTCTATTTTTCTCTTCATTCCTGAAGGATATATTTTGCTGGGCATAGGATTCTGGGTTGATGTTTCTTTCCATTCAGTACTTGAAAACTGTCCAACCATTTCCTTAGGGCCTTATGGCTTCTGATGAAGAATCTGCTAATTTTTGTATTTTTAGTAGAGACGGGGTTTCACCATGTTGGCCAGGCTGGTCTTGAACTCCTGACCTCAGGTGATCCACCTGCCTGTGCCTCTCAAAGTGCTGGGATTACAGGTGTGAGCCACCATGTCTGGCTCTCTTGCTGCTTTTAAAATATTTTTGTTGTCTCTAGTCTTTATACTTTTACTATGATATGTGCATTTCATAAGTTTGACTATAATGTGTCTTAATATGGATTTCTTTCCATTTATCCCATTTAAGATTTGCTCAGCTTCTTGAATCTATAGTTTTGTCCTTTGCCAAATTTGGGAAGTGTTCAGACACTCTTTATTTGTGTACTTTCCGCACCCACCCTCTCCCTTCTTCTCTTCCAGGACTGTTGACACAAACTTTAGAACTTTTCTTATTGTCCTACAGGCCCTGAAGCTCTGTTCATTTTGTGTGTGTGTGTGTGTGTGTGTGTGTGTGTGTGTGTGTATTTTCTGACTATAATTTAGGTTGAGTAATTTTATTGTTCTACATCCCTGAAGCTCTGTTCATTTGTTTGGTCTATTTTCTGACTATTATTTAGATTGGGTAATTTTATTGTTCTATATTCAAGTGGCAAACAGTCTTCCAGGTACAGTATCATCTGATTATTCCCTCTGCCTCCCCCCCATTCTGTGGTTTAGTGTTTCATTTTGTTATTGTATGTTTTAGCCCTAACATTTCTTTTTGTTTCTTCTATAAATCTGCCGTTTATTTGCAGCAATTTTCTGGGTTTTTTTTGTGGTTTTTTTGGTTTTTTTTTTCATTTGCTTAAATCTGTCCACAATTGCATAAATGGAAACACATTTTTGATGATGGCTGACTTAAAATCTTTGTCAGATAATTCTAACATCACTGTCATCTCAATTTCAACATCTACTGATTTTGTGTTTTAATTTGCTTTGAAGTATTCTGCTTTCTTCATATGAGTGATTTTTCTATTGCAATCTGGTCATTTGGGATATTATGAGATTCTGTGTATGATCTGAATCTTCTGTTTTGGCTGGTTTTAGCTGGCATCCCTCCAGCAGGTGAAGGAGAAGACGCTTTGGTACTGTTCGGTGAGGGTATAATCCATCTTTCCACTTGACCTCCATCAATACACACAGGGGGGGCCTTTATTACAGCATAGGTGAGGATAGCAATCCTGGCTCCCCATTGGGGTGCCCATTGATACCCCGATGCTTGGGAGGGGTAGACATTCCTCCTTACTGGCCGCATGTGACCTCCACAGACAATACAGGACATGGGGGTGGCCTGGTCATCTCTGGGCAACAGCAAAATTCTTTATTCTCCACTAGTCCTCCACGGATACTATGCAGTGCTGGAGGGCAGGGAATGTGGGTTTATTCCCTGCAGACAGGAAGCAAGGGTGGTAGAAGATGAGCAGCAAATCATCTGAAGTGCGTTTATTCCCCGCAGACAGGAAGCAAGGGTGGTAGAAGATGAGGGTGCTTGTAAGCCAGTCCCCCAGGCCCAGGAAAGCTGCAAGGAGGGGACGGAGTCGCATCTACCCTTTGCTGTAACCAAGGGATCCCAGAAAGCAGCCCATGGTGGGTTTTATACCCTGGGGTCCTGTGAAATGCTGGGCTAAAGCTTGAAGGATGTCTTGTTTCTGGGGCAGGGCCCAAACAAAGCCTGGTTGTTCTCAGTCTGTTGCATTCCCAGTGCATTCCAGTCATTCTGGAGAGGTACCAGCCAGAAACAGGGAGAGCCAGGTTTGTCCACGGCCACTTACAGAACAGTCCCATGACATAGACGGACTTAAAAGAGATATGCAGCTTGCTGTCTACTCAGTTGACGGGCTTTCTTCCCCTGGTTGTTCTACAATGTTGGACTTCCTTGGTGGTGGTAGTGGTACTGTGTGTGTGTGTGTGTGTGTGTGTAGGCACACATGTGCATGTGTGTATCAATGTGTGCATCTTTGTACATATGTATGCATTTGTGCAACTATGTACATGTGCATGTGTACATGTGTGCCTGTGTATGCATATCTTAACGTGTCCTGGGTGTGTTCATGTGTTTGCATGTGTACATGCGCCTCTGTGGATGTTTGTATGTGTGGTGTGTGTGCTTATGTGTGTGTGTATAGTCACACACACGTGTGCAATCGTGGCCCCATGGAATGTACTCTCTGGGCATCATAAGCGTTTCACGCAGGCTCGGGAACGACGGGCTTCCCTCAGGAGCAGTTCACAGGACTCCTCGTCCCCATAGCTGTCAGGACCCTTTGGGAGAAGTCCTGCGCCCACCTGGAGGGCAGGGAAAGACCCTGTTTCACACATGGCTGTGCAGCCTTCACTTCAGCCCCACCTCCATCCTGGGTCCCAGCCACTGTGCTCTCACCCTTCCCTGAACTGTCCCTGACATGACACAGTTGGTTTTATCATCATGAGTTGTAATCATTGTAGAGATGGCTTATCTGACCTTCTATAGAGATTATAAATCCCTTTGGGGGCAAAAACTACACATCATTAATTGAAAAATTATTTTATTATACTTCTAGAACTCCAACATTTTCCAGAAACTGGTGTCGTTATGCCACACAGGGTCTAATCCTCTCTCCCTGCAGAGCTGGGACCATCGGGCTGTGCACAGGTCCCCGTGAGGTGGGTGTGTGCCATCTGATTGGGCTGAGTGGAGGCTGCCCGCAGCTTCTCTAACAGCCCCAGATGCTCCCGGGGGCAGGTGCACTAGTCAAAGCTAAAGGGATCCATTCTGCCTGGAGACCCGCTCCCGGGGGCAGGTGCACTCAGTCGAAGCTAAAGGGATCCATTCTGCCTGGAAACCCCCCTGAATCGCCACCTCGCCCTGAGTCCCAGCTATGCTTCACCGTGTTCTCACTCTGTGGAGGAGAATCCCTGGCTGGACCCTGGGTCATCCCACCCAATAAAAGAGCTCACGGGTATTACAGAAAAGGCTTAAATTTGATAGTTAAAGATAGAAATTGCCAGTGAAGAAAATTCATCTGTTATAATATACAAATAAAGCATGTGTTTATTGAAATAGTACCTCTATGAAGAATACTTTAAGAATGTGAATGGGGTTTTGTTTTTGTAAACTTTCAATTACCTTCCCTTCCCTCACCCTGCCCAGGTATTCATCTCCTGCCCAGATCCCAGGGTGGCCTTCCTGAAACGAATGCTCCATCTGAATTTTCTTCTCCCCTGTCTCTCAAGAGAATGCCCAGGTTCCTAACCATGTCTCAGACTGCCCTGCACCTTCAGCCTCTGTCTCTGCACCCCCAGGCATGTTCAACCTCTTGCAATTCCTGCATTCCCCATAGTTCATGACCCAATCTTTGCCCCCACTACCAGCTGGTCCTGGAATACCCCCCAGGCTCCTTTGTGAACCCTGAGGAGTATTCATGTTCCAAAGTCGCAGCACTCTGGAAGCCGCCTCCCCAGGCTGCTGTGGGTCTTTGCTGGGTCCCACTAGTGTCCAGGTCTGTCTCTGCCATGGCCCTAGTGCCATCTCAAGAGTCTGTTAGCTCCTCACCAGCACTACCCTAGACCATGGGCTTCCTTGATTTATTTTCTCAAGATCATCAACACCCAGCTTGGGGCCCAAGGCACAGTGAATACATAGTCCATGTTTTTAAATGAATGCATTTATGTTCTAAATGGCTTAAACATTCCCTTGCTCTATCAGCTGAGAGAGTCTAGAAGCAACAACACCTCACTAGCAATGAACACACCAGTGCCCAGATCTTGGTTTCTAACACCGTTCTAGGAAAGGAGCCAGAGCTTCTTGGAGAATTGACTGATTCAAGGGCAAAGGCAGGACATGCAGAAGATAAGCCAGGAGCATCTTTAGTAGCAGAAATTAAGGAGGGAGATGCCCAAAAAGCCAAGTGATGAGCACCTGTCAGAGGCACACAGGAGCCGGGAACCCACCACGGGAGCTTGCCAAGGCCAACCTCGAAGAAGCTGAGCAGGAAAAGAAGCAAAGTCACACTGGAGTCCAGCCTGAGCATGGGCTGAGTATCCATGAGTCCATAGCAATATAAATAGAAGATTGAGTACATAAGTAATGTGGAGGCATGGGTGAGTATCCCCCCCAGGACATTTCCCAGTCACTCATGTAGCTACTTCTCCTCCTTGGAAGTGGAGCACAACCCATACCCCTAAGTGTGGGCTGTGCATGGCGACGTCCTTCCAGAGAGTACAGCATGGAGAGGAGGACTTCACAGTGGGGAGACCTTAGCCAGCCGACCACAGCCACCACTGTCAGTGAAGAGTCATGTCAGCAGCGTGTGTACCCTTGTTATGACATGATGAGAATGGCATTTACCTGTGTGGTCTTCCTCCCAAAACCCATAACCCCAGGCTATTTATGAGGAAAGCCTCAGACAAATCCCAACTGAGGAGCGTCCTGCAATGCACCTGACCAGGGCTCCTCAAACCATCAAGGTCATCAACGGCAAGGGCCGTCTGAGACCCTGTCACAGCCAAGAGGAGTCCAAGGAGATATGGCAGCCAAATGTGATGGGGTCCTGGGCAAAAACAGAAAATTGGGTAAAACCTAAAGAAATCTGAATAAATGCAGACTATTGTTAGTAATAATGTATCAGTGTTAGTGGTGACGAATCTAGCCTACTAATATGTTAACAACGTGAGAAATTGGGTATGAGTATATGGTAACTTTCTGTAATATTCTTGCAAATTTTTAGTACATGTAAAACTATTGCAAACAAAATAATTTATTTTAAAAATGACCTACCTAAAAGAGGTTAAAGTTTGATTACAAATCAACTAAACTCAGCCTGTTTTCAAGACATTACTCTTTGTTATGGTCTGTAGGGGTTCTGAAAATTTTTACAAATATAATTTCTCCTTTTGAAATGGGGTGTTCCAGAATGCCATGCCTCCACAGGTATAATTGGGGTTTCAGATCGGGAGACACAGCCCTGAAAGATACCCAAGAAAGAAATAGTCACGAGTCTAGAAATTAAATTTTCTGATGTTCTAGGTATTGATTTTCTTGGAACGTCTGACATGTCTAACACTTATACTGCACCACATCACTGAATCTATTGTACTTTAATGATGGTTTTTGTTGTTCACTTGTTTTTAACTGTGGATCATTTCAGTGCAGCTTCAGGCTTAGCATTAGACGCTAACAGCCACTCTATGGAATATCTTTCTTTAGGTATCAGCATTTTCTACCTGGGAGAAAGAATTACACAAAATCGTGTTTGACCCACGCTATCTCCTGCTCAACTCTGAGGAACGAAAGCAGGTAACGGGGTGGGAAGGCACTTTGACTGCAGAGACGCAGCATGAAAGCGACTGTTGCATCCTGGATCTGGGGAGCTTTTCATTGCTGAATAACAGACACCCATGTTGTAAATTTGGCCAGTGGGGAGGAGTTACAGCTCCAGTACTGTAGCTTGCGAGCTTGTAAGCAGAGTTAGAGGGACTGAGGAAGGTTATTCTGGTCATTATTCTTACCTCAGTATTTGGTTATGACCCTGGAAGACAAATACTTTTAAAGATGAACATGTAAATTTTAGGAACATTAACCCTCATTCCAAATGACTATAAATCATATGTTAAAAATACGAAATACTTCAGGTATTATATAAAGATAGTGAAATAGGTGGTCTTACATAAGACCTTAAGGTTTTATATGCTTAAAGTCTTACGTAATATGAAAGTTGTCAGAATCAAAATGAAGTCACTAATGTTAAGAAACCCCTAACAAATAGAATGGAGGAAGGCCATGAAGAGAGGGTTCTCATACTTGTATACCTGATAACCAAAAAGACTCTATGAGAACCACAGTCTTGCACACAAGGCCATAAAAACCTTTTATTTTATTTTATTTCATTTTATTTTAGACAGGATCTGGCTCTGTTGCCCAGGCTGGAGTACAGTGGTGCAATCTTGGCTCGCTGCAACCTCCACTTCCTGGGCTCAAGCCATCCTCCCACCTCAGCCTCCTGAGTAGCTGGGACTACAGGCACCAGCCACCACGCCTGGCTAATTTTTGTACTTTTTGTAGAGATTTGGTTGCTGTATATTCCCCAGGCTCGTCTTGAACTCCTGGGCTCAAGCAATCCTTCCACCTCGGGCTCCGAAAGTGTTGGGATTATAGGCGTGAGCCACCGCACCTGGCTCATCACAACCTTATACACACAAAAAGCACTTCTGCAAGGACACCTGCCCAACAACTGCCTGTCCAACCTCAGACTGGCTTCGTCCTGGTATGGATCTCTGTAACCAAAGATAATTATTTCAAAACAATGATTTAATCCTCTCATTTATTTTTCCTTAAAAATTATTGTCTTTTTTTTACCTCCCTGAATATTCTTGTCATTTACGATGGCATGTGTATTCCCGTTGCAATGCTCTCTTCCCAAATAGGCACCCATTTCATTTCAGAGAGCCTCTTTCTGCTTGTTCTTCAGGTTGACAATAACACTGATGAAATAGGAGTGGTCCAGAGAACAATCGCAGCACAGTGAAGGGTGGAGTTCTACAAAACGCCGCCCACAAAACACGGAATTGATTAGAGGGGGTTCTCCGGGGGCTATTTTAAGGAGAGACTTGCCAGGGGTCTGCCCTAGCTTTTCACAAAGTAGGTCCCTGAGCCAACACTGCTTTCCATATCAAACAGAGGGACAGATGGTGTTGGCTCACAGGAGGGGCCTGTTGTTGCTGGGAGAGGGACCGATGGTCTGACGGCATTAGCGGGCACAGCCTGGGTCTGTGTGGCCCGTGGAGCGCGTCTGAGAAGGGCCCTGAGATAGACTCTGGAAGGTCCGGACTTCCCTGCCCCAGTTAGACTCCATGTGTGAGGTCACATCTTGCCCTCTCTTTGCCCTTTGAGTTCAGAAATGATGCACGTGGAAGGTGAGCTATCAAGAAGAGCCGCTGAAAACAGAAGAGCCAGAGTTAATTAGGGGAGGAGGGGTTCTGTGACCAGGGGCCCCCATGTTGGTGTCCACTGGATTTCTCAAACACCAGCAGAGTCTGATAAAGCCCCAGATGGAGGGTATGGGAATTGCCATTTTATTTTCAATTCTGTCCTCTGCTCATAAAGTCCCTTTAAGCAAATGCCTGAGATGGTGTCAGTGAAGCACGAACCCACAGAGTCTCAGTCACATGGACCCGCGTTGCTCGTTGTAACCAACTCCCGCTCTGTCCTCACTCCCGTTCCCAGCCCTCGACCCACCACTCCGCTCGTTGGAACTGTACCCTCTCGCTGGTGCAGGCTCAGGGGTAGGCTGGGCAGTGTGATGCGTTCCCAGGATTGACTGCCTTGGAATACAGAACTTGAACCTTGCAAGAACTTGGAATTAATAATATTTTATTGTCTTCTAGCTGAGTTTCATTTTCTATAAAGAAATATTTTAAAATATGCAAAATGTGTTATCACAGCCTCAAAATAATGCTACAACAGAGTTAGCTGAGTTTGGGTGTTATATATATTTTTCCTATAGCAAAGGAAAACCATAGACATTAATAACTGGTTATATTTCACCCTTTTATTGCAATTTTAAAAATCAAAAATTTCAGCTATGGGCTGGGCACGATGGCTTATGCCTGTAATCCCAGCCCTTTTGGAGGCCGAGGTGGGCGGATCACCTGAGGTCAGGAGTTCCAGACCAGCCTGGACAACATGACAAAATGCTGTCTTTACTAAAAATGCCAAAAATTAGCCAAGTGTAGTGGTGCTTGCTTGTAATCCCAGTTACTCAGGAGGCTGAGGCAGGAGAATCACTTGAACCCGGGAGGCAGAGGTTGCAGTGAGCCGAGATCACGCCACTGCACTCCAGCCTGGGCAATAAGAGCAAAACTCCATCTCAAAAAAAAAAAAAAAAATCGGCTGTGAAAAAGCATAACAAGGAGCCTGTGTTTTTATGTGACAGAATCACTGGAGGACAGAGGCAGGAGCCATAAACCGGGCAGTGTCTAAAATCATCAGTACATCTGGGGTGTGTGTGGCATGTGTGCTGTGTGTGGTGTGTGGGTTGTGTGTGGTGTGCGTGGCACGTGCCACGTGTGCCACCACCGACTTGTTTGCTGTTGCCAGTTGTTCTCTCTCTGTGCCATGGATACCTTTTGAGGCCATTAGTCCCTTTAAAAAACATTGAATAAGTAAGATCATCCTCACCACAAAAAGAAAATTACAATTTATGATCAAGCCCCTTCCAAATATTCTAGTTTAAATGCTAAGGCACATCTCTTAGAACAGCTGGGAACACAGGGGCCCAGTCTGCTTGCTGGTTGGAAGTGGTTCATGGGCAGGGCAGGGCTGGTCCCCTGATGTCTGGGGGACGTGGGCATCCCACCCAGGGCTCATCAAAGGGAGCACTGTGAGGCTGGACCTTCCTCAGGCCATCATCAGAGACAGCAGATGCCAGCCCTGATGGGGTTGGGCCTGCCTGGGCTGGGATGCCCTGGCCTTGCCTGGGTGGGTCCTCTGCAAATAGATGAGATGAGAATATAGCTCATGCTAAGTACCTATTGCCTGAGGAAAACCTTTAAAGGTCCCCGTGAGATCACCCAGAGGAAACTGTGGGCCTGTCCTAACGTCCTGCAACTTGGTCCCAGAAGGTCCAGTGGGAAAGAGGAGGAAGCAGGCCACGCCGTAGCCAGTGCACTGGAGGGTCCAGAGAGCGCTCAGAAGAAGTGCCTGCAACCTCATCAAAGGGGAGCATGGCAGCTCGTATGAGGAGTGGGATGGAAAGAAATCATAGCTGGACCCCATCCAAAGACCACAGTCCTATTTCGGAAGAAATTGGGTTAGAAGTATCAGACATAGAATCTGTACAGGACCTAGTGTCATACAGCGTTTTCATGGGGAAAGCTAAGGCCCCTGGAGTGAAAATCACAGCCCTTCCTCTGCTGGGTGAGCTGCACAGGAGAAGAGGCTGATCCTACACAGAATCAGGGTCGAGGCAGTGTGAATCAGGCCTGTTTCTATGGCAACAAATAGTGTTTTGTTTTATTGCGGTAGAACATACAGCAATGATATAATAGCCAATGGAATCTCTTTTAAAAAATCATGCTCCACTTTGGATAAAGCTGGTATAATTTGTTAAGGATGAAAAACAAAACCTGCGATGTTAAATTATAGCAGCATAAAATAAAGTAACAGAGCAAAGGGAGAGGAAAGAGAGAAGCATTTGATGAGATGGAGGAATGGTTCTAGGCAGAGAGAGAAGCAGGCATTTCTGAAGAGCCCTGACCCCACAGCCAGCCAGGCTTTCTCTCTAGGTCTAAAATTAATAGAGCAAAACTCTAACTAATGATGGAGCCACATGCTTTTATTTGGATAATAACCCTGCATTCATTTTTTATTAGTTAAATATAAGATAACTAAGAACTTACATTGCTATTTGCCTTGAAGGTATAAGAAGCCAATTATGGCCTGGCATGGTGGCTTACACCTGTAATCCCAGCACTTTGGAAGGCTGAGGCGGGTGGATCACCTGAGGTCAGGAGTTCGCAACCAGGCTGGCCAACATGGTGAAACCCTGTCTCTACTAAAAATACAAAAAAAACTGGCTGGGCATGGTGGCACACACCTATAGTCCCAGCTACTTGGGAGGCTGAGGCAGGAGAACTGCTTGAACCCAGGAGGCAGAGGTTGCAGTAAGCCAAAATCATGCCATTGCACTCCAGCCTGGGCAATAGAGCAAGACTCTGCCTCAAAAAAAAAAAAAGAAAGAAAGAAAGAAAAGAAAAAAGAAGCCAATCATATTCTTACTTACATATACATGCACATATTCTCAATTTAAGTCATATTTGTGGATGTTTCATTTTGCTGCTGTATCTTCAGGAGACCAGTGGCATTTTGTATTCATAATCCTGTAAAGGTTTGCCTCTACTGACATGGAATCTGAAACAATAAGACAAAGTGGGAAGAGAGCTGCTCAGGAGAAGGGGCTGAGCAGTGCTGGGGTCGAGGCTTTCACCTGCCTGCCCTTGCTTTCTCATCCCCACTCACTTGGCATGAGTGTAGAAGAAGCTGCCTGCTTGGTCCTCGGTCACATTCTAGGATCTGCCTGGCAGTTGGTTGGATTGGTGCACAGTTGCTATTTATTGGCCTTATAGGATCCTACGTGGACTTTCTCTTGATATTTTTATTTATGTTTGCATAAGCACTTATCTTCAGTTTATTTTTAACGTTCTTGAGTTTGGGGTAGCATGAGGAATGAAAGAACTTTGTCCCTCTTTGACTCTGTAGTCCATAAATGACCATTTTTCGGTTGTTAGAACAATGATCCATCTTACTCTGACAGAGAAGAGGTTCTGTGGCCTGTCACAAAGAGATTGCATCTCGTTATGCGGGCTGCCAGGTTCCAGGAGAAGTGCCCTGGAGCCTTGCCCAGAATTGCCTGCCAGCTGATGTGCGTGTTCTTCCCACTGAAGAACAGGGTTTTCCTGTTTGGGGCAGCATTTGAGATGCATTTCTGGTCAGACAGGGGCGTGCCCAGTGCCTGAGGGTCAGGCCTCCTGGCCAGTTGTTTCCACAGTGATGACCCAGGCAGCCTGGCATCCCGTGACCTCCTCAGAAGAGGTCGCTTATGCACCCTGAGTCCTCCCCAAGGCGCCAGACACCCAGGTTCACAAGTGGGGATCAGAGATGCAGAATTTACTTTCTTTTCACAAGTTAAGGTCATTTTTGGGAGACTCATTTTGGGAGAATGTCAATTACGTCACCCTAGGAAGTGACTAGCATGAACTAAGGGCTCTACTATGTTCTGGTGCCACTGGCCGTGATGAGAAAGTAAGGAGGCCGCGCATGACGGATGCTGCTCAGAGGCCACAGTGAGGACCACTGCAGCCTACAACACAGGTTCCAAACCACCACTTGGTTCCAGACGCCTGCAGAGAGGGCAGCCAAGTCATTCTCCAGGTTTCTCCAGCAGGGCTGTTTCACATTTGACCCAGAAATGGCACCTGCATGTAGAGAAACGCCGGGCCGTGTGGGGACCCAGGTTTAATTATTCAGACCGCTTGGATCCTTGAGAGCTATGCTGAAAGGCTATTGCTCATAACTCCAGCAGCTGTGAACAAGAACAGCTTTTGCCATAGATTCTTGCTGCTTTCTCATGTTGTGCTTGGAATACAAGATTTCATTTCTAATATGCAATTTCATGATGTTTTTCTTTTTTTTTTTTTTTTTTGGAATCGCAAGAATTCCCAGGCCCTCTTTTTATTTACAGTGATACCAAACCATCCACTTGCAAATTCTTTGGTTTCCCATCAGCTGGAATTAAGTAGGTACTGTGTATCTTTGAGATCATGTATTTGTCTCCACTTTGGTGGATACAAGAAAGGAAGGCACGAACAGCTGAAAAAGAAGGGTATCACACTGCTCCAGCTGGAATTCAGCAGGAACCTCTGAGCATGCCACAGCTGAACACTTAAAAGAGGAAAGAAGGACAGCTGCTCTTCATTTATTTTGAAAGCAAATTCATTTGAAAGTGCATACACGGTCATCATAAGTCAAACGTATCAATTAGACCTTCAACCTAGGAAACAAAGTTTTTTTTTTTAATTTAATAATACACCACACTGAAATTATTTGCCAATGAATCCCAAAGATTTGGTACAAATAGTACAATTCGTATTTGCTTTCCTCTTTCCTTTCTTCAGACAAACAGCAAATAAAATGCAGGTGAAAGAGATGAAACACGACTAGATGCTGACTTAGAAATTAATGCTGACTGGATCTAAAAAAAATTATGTTGGTTAATGTTAATCTATCTAAAATAGAGCATTTTGGGAATGCTTTTAAAAGAAGGTCAAGTAACAGTCATACTGCTAGAAAAGTCCCTGAAAAAAAGAATTGTTAAGAAGTATAATAACCTTTTCAAAACCCACAATGCAGCTTAGTTTTCCTTTATTTATTTATTTGTGGTCATGAAGACTATCCCCAGTTCCCCATAAAATCCTCCCTCCATACTGCTGCACTATGGCACAAAAGACTCTAAGTGCCACCAGACAGGAGGACCAGAGTTTCTGATCATAAACAATGATGCTGGGTAATGTTTAAATGAGAACATTGGATATGGATGGTCAGATGAAAGATACCAAAATGTCAGATGTTTTTCTTCTGTGTCTGTGTTTTAAGATATTTGAACAGTTTGTCAAGACAAGAATAAAAGAAGAATACAAGGAAAAGAAAAGTAAATTGCTGCTAGCCAAAGAACAATTCAAGAAACTTCTAGATGAATCGAAAGTGTCTCCCAGGTGTGGAGAGAGAAATACACCGGATGATTTCTGGGGATGGGAGCTTACCAATGACAAGAGGACTCTTCAGGTTTGTTTTTGTTAAATCGTGTAACCCAGCCTTCCACAGACGCGAAAGTCTGAGCTTTGAAGACCTGCCGGTGAGACCAGGCTGACTCCCCTCTATCATGCTGCCTGTCATGAGCCTCCAAATGTCCCTCTCATCAGTCCTGGGAAAGTGGGCTATTTGCTAACCAAATGCATCACAACCATTTTATTCCTACTCTGCATGCATTTCAAATGTCAGCAGCCCTGACTGACCCAAATAATCAATCAATACATAAGCACTCATGAGATGAGGTCTAGTTTCTGATCTAATGATCAAGAAGCAAAAATGCAAAGCTAACTACGAACAACAGAGCCATATAACCCCTACCACACCCCTTGGTTCCAGATGTCTTCACAGTTGGTCCCAGAGTAAAATGAAGATTTGACATACTAGACAAGTGAACTGAGTTAACTAGGTTGCCAAAACTTACTAAAATAATAAATGAGGCATTTTTCCATGAAATAAGACACACTTATAAGAAAATAGATGTTAGACATTGGAAGAATATATAAGCTTAACTCTTTCTTAAAAATTAGCTTTAATTGACTGATCTTTAAAAAGTAATGAACATGGACTGGGCGCGGTGGCTCATGCCTGTAATCTCAGCTACTCGGGAGACTGAGGCAGGAGAATGGTGTAAACCCGGGAGGCGGAGCTTGCAGTGAGCCTTGATCGCGCCACTGCACTCCAGCCACAGAGTGAGACTCTGTCTCAAAAAATAAATAAATAAATAAAAAGTAATGAACATGTACTACTTTTAGAACTATAAAACTGTAGGTTTTGTAAACATAAAAATGGTTAACAATGTATTTTTATTTTAGACTGGAAGATGCAACATCAGTTTGTTTGTTTTTTTTTTGAGACAGACTTTCGCTCTGTCACCCAGGCTGTAGTGCAATGACACGATCTTGGTTCACTGTAACCTTCACCTCCAGAGTTCAAGCAATTCTCCCTGCTTCAGCCTCCCAAATAGCTGGGATTACAGGCATGTGCCACCACGCCCAGCTAATTTTTGTATTTTTAATAGAGATGGGTTTTCACCGTGTTAGCCAGGATGGTCTCGATCTCCTGAGCTCGTGATCCACCCGCCTCAGCCTCCCAAAGTGCTGGGATTACAGGCATGAGCCACCGGGCCCGGCCAGCATCAGTTTTTAAATGGACATTAATTGATGCTTTCTATGAAGGCATAGGCCTCCTTTGTTTGACCTGCGATTTGGTTGATCAAGAATTAGGTGACCTAAGTTAATGCTAGTTACACAATCCTCATAAAACTTCTCTAACTATTCTAAGGACAGGTACGTTCCGAATGGGGAAAAAAATAGCATGAATTATCTTCATCACAAGTGCTAATGTAGACAAGTAAATGTGTGTCCCGTTGCTTGCAACTTGTGATTTTCTATGGTTAAAGCAGTCATGAGAATGCTGGGTTCTAGCCATGGCTTAGCTGTGTCCACCCACCAGGTGGCCATGGGGCAGAGGCAGAGGAGGCAAGGGCTCGGGAAAGGTGCTGGAGAGCCCCTTCTCTGCCTTAGTTCACAGCCTGGCCCTGGCCCATCTTATCCCGGCCATGGGGTAAGTATCGGACCTTCCTGTGCTTCAGAGCCCTCCTGCAAATGGGAGGATGACCACACACACCTCAGAAAGTGACTAGGAGGATGGCGTGAGGGGCTGCAGAGAGGGACCCCAGTGGTGCCTGGTAGGCAGGAGGAGCTCCGAAAGTGGTAGCTGTCATTACCGCTATTGAGATCATCATTACTATTAAAGACATTTGGCCAGCATTCTCTATTGATAAACTAACAGCAATAAGCCACATACTCCCCTTCCCATGAATATATCATGAAGACAACGGAAAAAATATTCGGAATGCATTGAGCCATTTAACGAAGATGACATACACACATACACACACACAGAGGGAAAACGAGGGGTAGAAATTAGAAGGGAGTTAAACTGACTCTTTTTAAAATGAGATTTAATTGGCTGCTATTTTTTAAAATAGATTTTATTGTATATATTTAAACTATACAACATAATGTTATAGGGCACATAGAGATCATAAGATGCTTACTAGAATGTAGCAAATTATTTTAAGATTTACATATTGCTTTTATAATTATAAAGCTTTTTTTTATTTTAAAAGTAGCTAAGTTTGCAACATTTCAAAAACTTTTTCCACATCTTCTGTCTACTTTTCTGTAGGCATCCCAGTGAAACATGTACAATTCAAATGACCACATGCTGGACAGCCAGGCGCATCCCTATGCAGGCCACGTGGGCATCTTAGAAGCAGCCTCCTGGGACTGTGTAGCCTCCTGCAGCCATACAATCCCGTCCTGGTCGCCCGTCTCAGCCTCAGTCCTGAGCAGCCTGTGGGAATGGTGGCGATGGGACAGTCCAGAACACTCCTGGACAGCCCCTAGCCCCAGCCCTGCCCGCCTCTCGGGAGAGCAGCCACCAGGGACTGGGTCCTAACCAGGTGGGGTTGGCCACCCGGTGGGGTTGACACCTGGTGTTCCTTCCTGAAAGCTGCAGCAGCTACCTCCTTCATGGCAGGCTGGACCGAGTCCCACTTAGCGGAAGGAGAGCAGAGATCCAGGGCCCATGAATCACCTGACCTTCGTGAGTTCACACCACAGCTCGTCAGCATCAGCAGAAAGCCGGTACTGCCCCTTGGCATGGCTAAGGGGCCATGGAAGTGGGAGCTCCCTTTCTTTTCAGGGACACTTTTTCTCAGAGAGGCCCAGAATAGGACCTGTCTAGCAGCTGCCCCTGTCCAGCCCCTAACTGAGAATGTGTAGACGCCTGTCTAGCCAGGGGAGCGTGGAACAAGCCCAGGCAAGTCTGACCGTTTGACTCATCCCCCGCAGGTCAGGGGTGGAGTGTGGCTTAGCCATGGCACACCAAGGTTGTTACATCAGTAAAGGAAGGAAGGGGGAAGGACAGAGAGAAGGGAAGAAAGGAACGGGGAGAAAAGGAGGGAGGGAGAGAAGGAAGGAGGAAGGGAAGGCAGGGGAGAGGGCAGGAAGGAGGGGGGGAGGCAGAGGGAAGCCAGAGAGAAGCGCTTTTCTTGCGAGAGATGTGTAAACAAACACCCCCACGGACGGAGAGCAGGAAAACGGCAGCGCCTTGAGGAAGGAATGAGACGAATTGTTCAATGACAGAAATGAGCACGAGTCTGCTAATTTGTCTTGTCTTCTAACAGCCATGTCGGCATAATCTTGTTGTTTGTATATTTCACAAGCTATTAAGTTATAATAATTTAACACAGTAATTCAGTGTCTGCAAGGAAGTGTAAAATTCTCTGTAAAGAGAAGTGGGAGGGAATAAGAAGAATCCCCCGGACAAAGAATGACCACATTTTCCATGCACCCCGGAGCACATTGCCCAGGCCAGGCCCTGTCCAACTGTTGCTGGACAAGCAAGTGCATCTGCATAGGCCAGCGGCTCCAAGCCTTGGCCCTTCTATCCCTGTCCCTATTCCTGGCTTCAAGTTCAAGGCTAAGAGAACAGGAAGCTGCTTAAGAATAAGTTGCTTAAGAATAAGTTCTCTTCCCCACCCTGGTCTGGATGCTGCCTGGGTCCTCCCCTTCCCTCCTTCCCTTCCCTCACTGCCTGCAGCTGAGCAGCTCTCCCCGGGAGCTTTCTCTGTCCCACACCAGGAGCAGGAGACTCAAAGTGGATTGCTCCCTGCCTCTCCCAATTTCTAGTTTTTCATCCAAAACATGGCTTCTCTGGACATTGAGGTCCAGGGAAGTTTTGGGACTTGCACAGGGTCTCATAGCAACTGAGAGACTGAAGATTAGAACTCACAAACCCCAAGTTTCCGGAAGGAGGAGTCAAACTCTTAGAATCTATTAGAAAGGGCGACTAAGACTGGGCCAGGGAAGGGTGGCCTTGGAAGTGAGAAATGAGACCTGGCATGTTGGCACCCCCACCCCCAATTCACAATACATCCTCTCCAAGGCTGGCTCTCCCCTGTTAAGGCCGCCTGTTTCTCTGCCTCCTCATCTGTAGCCCCTGCAGGGGCCCGTCTAGACCATGTAAGGGAGCACGCTGGCGTCTTCCATCAGGTGCTCCCCTCCCCTCCCTGGTTTTTCAGACTGTATTCTAAAAAAAACAAAACAAAAAAAAACCCCTAAAATTACTCTGGGTTCCCAGCAGAGCTCATTTCATCTTCTTCGCAGCTTCTTGCACCTCTCACAGCCCCCAACTACACACACACCTATCCTACACCTTTCATAGAATAGGCCTGCTTCCTTCCCTCCCATGCGAGCTCCAGGACTTCCTCCTCCAGGAAGACTTCCATGACTGACATTTCTTCGTCCTGGTTATCCTAACAACAGCACTGGCTAACATTTATTGAGCTCTTCCCATGTACCAGACATTATGCCAAACCCTTTGCAAACATCATCTAAGTGAATCCACACAACAACCCTATGAGGTAGATCTTAACCCTGTTTACAGGTGAGGAAACTAAGTCACAGAAGGGCTAATCAACTGGCTGGGGGTTACATAGCTAGTAAGTGATAGTTTGAACTCTGCTTTGTTGTGGCAAATGCCACAACCCCTTACTCTCTGCCTCCAGCATCCTGCCTCCATCATTTTGGCTGTAGACATCCCCTGCAAATTACCCTGTATCTACACACACACAGAGAAACACGCAGACACACACAGACACACACGCACATACAGACACACATGCACACACCATCTAACCTTTCAAACAAGTCCAGTGGTTATCAGTTATCACAGGCAGTCTTAAAGTTATAATTCCCAAGAAAGCAAACAGCAGTCTGAAGTGGGGGTTGCATGGTGTAGCGGCCCCTCCCTCAGCCCTGGTGGCAGTGGGCGATGAAAATGGGTGCTTAGGTGTGACTGCAAGTGCATGAGCCTGGCGTCTTTCACAACTAGCTGCGTGAGATACCTTTTCTGGCACCATCTGTTTACTGACACTGCTCAGCCTTAGGGGCCCAGAGTAACTACCCAGATCTTTCTACTCAGGAACAACTCCGGGGATTATCTGCCCAACAAGTTATTTGCTGTCTGTGTATTCCTGTCTGTGCATCATGTGTACATGCAATACAATAGAACAAGAGGTGATCCTTTTGCAGTTAAGAAGCGTGACGATTGGGTTTTCATGCTCACATGTGAGAAGTGCCTCCCTCAAACCTTGTTATGAAGTCAGCACATTACTGGTCTTTTTTATTTAAAAAAAAAAAGAAGAAAGAAAAAAGAATAGAACAAGAGGCATCATGCCTTCTCATCACCATCAGATTGGATGTCCCACGGCCAGGGGCTCCATCTCCCCCTTGGTCTATTTCCAGAACAGGCCCTAGCCAGGGAGAATGTCGAAACCCCGGTGAGTGTCAATGAGCCTCGCTGAGACCACAGTTTAGGAGGAAACTGTTGAAAAAAGAGAGACATATGAAGGATTGTGAGTATCTGAAGTGTGTCTTCCCAACCTTGATCAAACAGGCCTGGCATTGAGCCCAAAAGTGGTAATAGTTTTTGGACATGAGTGTCAAGGCAAAGAATACCAGTTGACTATAAAGATGCCTTTCCGGTCTTCCCTAGAACAAAGATGGAGAGGTGGAAGCACCTACTTCATGAAGGTATTGGCTAGAAGGAGAAAATCTCACAGCCGTGGAGTGGGGGAAGAGATGTGATGTCATTTTTATTGAGACCAGGTCAAGGAATGTGCAAGAGGACTTGCGGGTACCTTCTGGAGCCCATAGCTCCTGGGCGCCTCCTATGGTTCCGTCTATGGCTCCTTCTAAGGATCTTCGAGTCCTCTCTGGCCTGCTACTTCCTGCATATCCAAGTGTTTTAACATTTTTCATTCTCAACTCTGTGTCAGGAGGATCTAAGTCCCCACCTTCCCTCCCGATCCCCAACCCCCAATTTGCACCAACTGGTTGGGCTCCAAGTCCCCAGAACCAGCCAAGTATTGATCAAGAGTTGCCCTGACAGTCACCTCCCCAAGCACACAGCTCTCTTCCTCCAGCCACAAACAATTCCCTTGAATTCTACACTCACCCACTAGGCTCAATTTCCCTCTGGTGTGGAGAGGCCTGGTAGTTTACCTCCACCTCCACGGAGCACCCATAGGAGGCATGATAATACTAGCCACCATTTCAGAGTCACCCTCGGGTGTCAGGCACTGTGGGGACTTTCACTGAACATATTATCTCATTTAATCCTCTCAGCAACCTGCTTCCTCCTCTCCATGTACACATCAAGAACCTGAGGCTTAGAGGTGTTCAGTGAGTGACTCTCAGTAGGTGGCAGAGCTAGGAAGGAACCAAGGTTTGAGTGGCCCAGAGAGAGGCACTGCTGGTTATATCATCAGATGCGAATCTGTGCTGTCCTCAGCAAGGGCTGGGATACATGGGGCAGGGCCAAGGTGGACACCTCCTAACATCGCTGAAAAGAGAAAGGAGCCCCAAGACTTCCCCACCCTGGCTCTTCTCCATGCCAGCCCTCAACCCCACCTTCAGGTGCCTTTGTGGTAGAGCTGTTCTCCAGAGAGGGCAAAGAAAGAAAATTCCTCCTCTGAGACACCCTCAGGACAACTGTAGATATCCCTCATTCACCATCCTGATGGGACCCCTCCCCAGCCCAGGGCAGGGAACACGGTCCTCTGCCACCTCCTTCCAATATTCCAGACCCCACTGCTAAATTCCCCACATTGCCTCAGGACCCATCGTACTCTTTCTAGCTCCCACTCCCTCTCTTCTCTCCGCCATTCTCAGAAGCATCCCCTGAGTCTTGAGAGAGAGGGGGGCTTTCTCAATCCCCAGGAAGACACAGACCAGCTCAGAAAACCCCACCTCCACTGAACCCAAATGCAGACTTCACAGCTCCCAGGGAATTGTGACAAGTTAGTGGGAAAATCTTCTGCCAGCATGGATGGTAGGATGCTTGAATTCCAAAGGTGACAGTGTACCTCCTCCCCCAGGTCCTTCTAGAAAAAGGATCATTAATCAGTCTAGGAAGACTTAACACTGGGAAAGGAAGCTCTGGAAGGCCTTATCTCCCCTGCCCCTTCAACCCAGGCAAGGGACCTTCCTTCAGCTCACCCAGAGAAAGGCTCCACAGAAGTCATATCTAAACTCTTTAGCCACAGGACCCTGTCTTCCAATGAACCAATGTCACATACTCCCAGGATAGAAAATTGCTGAAAGCAGGGCTGGCCTGGGTGTGGGCTGGGGCCGGAGCCTGCCCTGCTTTGCCAGATGCTGAGCACCCAGCCTCTGTGCAGTTGGTACCTTTATTCCCATGACTGCCTCCGCCGTCACCTGCTGCACTGTGAAGGATTCCATTTGTCCTTCTAGAAGATGGGCATTATTTTTCTCTTCTCACTCCCTTACCTGGCCCACAGCCTGTGCCTTTTGGAGTGGAGGAGGACATCCCAACCTGGGGACAGGGACATTTGGAGAGGAGCCCCATGAAGAGTTGCCATCTGGGACCCTCTGCCTCCCACCAGGACACTGCCAACACTGAGCATCCTTTTAGTTCCACAAATTCTTGCTAGGCCCCTATAAAGATTCGCCCAGCGTCCTCTTCCTCTAAGCTCCCACGTGCTAGAACTCCCACATGCTAGAAGCCATGAGGGGTCTCTCTCAGGCCAGAAGGAGCTCTGGGATCCTAGCCCTCAGCAGAAGGCCCCAGGCTTTCCCACCTGCTCCCAGCTCCTCTGAGGAAGTTGATGGAGCCTGCAGAGCTGGGCTGGAGGAGGTCTCCTTTCCCCAGAGCGGGGCTGGGGGTGCGGGTAGGTGGCCTGGAATGTGCTCTCTCACCCTCCTCCTGCCCATGTGGTGAGCAGCGAGAGCCCCCAGCCCTCCAGCTCTGAGGGGAAGCTCCTGTGAGCCAGACGGACAGGACAGCTGCCCCCAATAGGGTCCCCTTCACGGGCCATCTCACCCCAACTCAGACGCTAAAAATGGTTCTCTGCTTTTCAGCCTCCGCGCCTGCCCACAAATTAGTGTCTCCAACACAGCTTCTTGGGACATGACTTTAGGGAGGCCCCTGGGGGAGCCGGGAGGCCCCAGTAAAGGGAGATGGTGCTGGCAGAGTCCCTTTCTGAGGAGACAAGAGTGGATAAGGCCCCCCTCCCAGCTTCTGGGACCCCCCCCAAAGAAGGCCACCCAGCCTCAGTGTGACAGCCCTGTTGTCCTCACCATGGCAGAAGAACAGACATTATTTCCACCCCACTGGGGCACGCTCCCCTCACCTCCACCTCCAGTTCTGTCAGCTTTACCCTCAGCCACCATCCTGGGCACTGCTCTGCTGGAAGAGAATGCAGCAACAGGAGATGGGGAAGCCAGCCCCGCGCCCTCCCGCTTAGGGTCCAGAACCCACCTTGCCAAACCTGGGCTCCCGCAGTCAGCCCACAAGCACGGAGGCCAATGGGGAAGCCAAGTCAGGGAAGCCTGGTCTCCCTGCTCGCCTGATATTTAGTCTCAGACTCTTCTCCCCTCCCCAGTCCCGCAACGGTCAACTTGGAAGGGGGTGAACCCTCTCCGGGATGCCCACGCCCCAGGGCACCAAGCAAGCAGGTGTCCTGCTGAGGCCAGGACTGGGTGCAAGCCAGCAGCCCGCAGTACCGGGTGGAGACAGGCGGGCAGTACTCACAGGTAAGCCGTCAGGGGATCCAGGTCCCCCGGTATGGCGGACAGCCCAAGCTCAAGAGCAGTCGGCAGACAGCATGATGCCGTCCTCCTGGCAGTGGCAGGGGGCCGGGCAGGCGGTAGGCCCCGGGCCGGGCTGGGGGGCGCAGCCGGCGCTCGGGGAGGCGCACACAGCGGCGCGAAGTCACAGCGCCCGGAGCCTGGGCGGGCTGGGCATCTCGGCGGCCGGGCTGCTGGGTCACCTGGCGGCCAGGCGCGCAGACGCACGGGCGCGGTGTCCGCAGCTGCTTTCTCCCGGTCCCGGCGGGCTGCGCCGTCGGTGGGGACCGCCCCGGGGGCTCTACTGGGCGTCGGCGGCGGGGGTGGGAGCACCGGGACGGTGCAGTCAGAGAGGAGCAGGCATTGTTGAGTGATCTTCGTTATTCAGTTTCACAGGCTGGGCTTGGCAAGGGAGGGAGACCCAGCCGGAGGAGGAGTCAAGGAAACTTTCTACGCTGCGGCTAGCTCCCCTTCCCTCCTTCCTTCGGAGCTGGCAGGAATTTCATTCAGGAAAGATAAAAAAAGGAAAAAAGCAAAGAAACCCAAGCGAGCAAAGCTCAGCCCGTCAGAGACCTGCACTTGTTTAGAAAGGGTGTCCCAGGGCCTCGGCTGCAGGGCTGGGGACCCTCTTGCCTTTGGGGATAGCCACGGGGTCACATGGGACCCAGAGGAGATCTCTGAAAGAGGCCTTGGGGCTCCCATAGCCCCTCATGCCTTCACCACGTTTCACGCTGGAGGAAACAGAGACCCAAGAGGAGAAATGATTTGTTCAAGGTGACACAGCTGATAGGGCATCCCCAGAGCTGGAACTCGTCAGCCCTCCTCGGCCTTCTCCTAGGACAAGAGAGAGGGGAGTGAGGGGCTACCCTGGAAGAGGCCAGGCTGCGGAGGGTTCCACTGCAAGCTGGGATGACCCGGCAGTGGGCAACCAGGAGCAGTCTCCTCCCTGAGAGGTCGCGCCTTGACTCCAAAGAAACGGGTGTGGAGTTCCACTCGCTGAGTGCACCCTGGGTGGAAATGCACTCCTGCAGCCTCTGTCAGGTTTACTGTCAGGTTTACGGGGACCACCTTGATCCCTGCTCCCAGGACCTCGGCAGGCTGAGGGACTGCGTGCAGCTCAGCTGCTTGTCAAGAGGCCACCTCAAAGTAAGCAGATTGGCGCCACCTGGAGGCCGGGTGCTGCACCTGCAGCTCGGCCACCCTGAGGCTGGAATCCCACCAACAGGCTGACCTGGCCGGCCCCAGAGCCCTGGTGAGCAAAGGGCACGGTGGTTAAAACTGAGGCCAATCCCTGTTCTCTCCTTAGACCATAGTGAGCTGGCTGTGCTTCCTTCACGCAGCCTCTTGCTGTCTCTGGTCTCTCCCATGCTGAGCCAAGCCCCAGTGCAGAGCTAGAGCAGGCTGTGGGCACCCCTCCTTCCTTTTTTGCCGTCTCCCCATGGTCCAGCCAGAGGGTATACCAGAAACCTGGGACCTCAGAGGCATCCAGGATTTCTTCCACCGTGTCCTTCCACATGCCAGGATCCTCTCATCAACACCTCTCCACTCTCCGATAACCTCCCAGGGCTAGAGGGGCTGCATAGCCGGACCAAGAAATGAGCAGACCCTGACCCTAGGCCTCCCGTTGGTGCCATGGCGCTGAAAGTTGAAGATGAGCCTCCTAAGAAGGCTAGAGGATGGGCCTACATGACCAGAAAGACTCACAGATAGAGCCACCTTTGCCCTATGGCAGAAAGCTACCACAGGCCAGCCTGCACTTCCTTCACTCAACCATAGCCTTGGCTCCATCTCATTTGCAGATCCTGCTGCTCCAATGTGAGATTTTCCCAGAGTGGAAAAGCCATGGTTGAGCCCTGTTGCAACCTCAGCAGCAGCTGCTTGAGACAGACTTGGGCAGCTCAGAGCAGAGCCTCCAGCCTGCTTTTGTGAGGGTCATTAGGGGGCCCACCCTCAGCTCCTGATAAACATGGCATATGGAGGACACCGGCATTTAGTCCTCCTGGGAGGGCACCAGTGCTTTAGTCTCGTTCTGGGAAAGCTCCCGGCTGAGCAGCCAGCACGACCGCTGTACCCTTCTTCAACCAGGCCTGAGAAGGACCCTCCTGACTTCTGACCCGTTGCACCTTAGTAGGAACTCAGGTTGGCCAAAGAGCTCTCCCCGCTTCCCCTTGGAGAGACCCGACTCCATTTCAGGGACTCTTGCTCTGATCTGTCCAGGCTTTCTCTGTGTCCTCCCAGGGCCTTCCACCAGGGGCAGTTAGTGTCCAGCATCAGGCACTGCACCTGGAAACTCCCAGCCTGACCAGGGAAGCAGGCAGGAGCTCATGTGGCCACCAGCAATCATGCACATGGTATGCAGTGCAGTCCTACAGTGTGTGGGACAGACAGCTGCCTCCCCACCCTCTTTTCTGGTCTCTGCTGCTCCTCCTGGTTTTTCCTTTCTCCATATGCCTTCCCTGCTTTCTCCCCCACCTCCTATGTAGAGGGGAGGAAGAAGGAGACAGCGAAGGAGCAGGGAAAACTTGGCACCTCCGCCTGAGGGGTGCCTCCAGCGCCTGCCTTCCGAGTAACAGGGTAGTTCTGGCACCTCCATCCTGGTGGGGGCTGAGGGTGGCCCCTGGGGGCTCTGGCAGGTAGAGAAGGCTGGGGATGGCAGGAGAAGGGAAGTGGGAAACAGGATAAACCCTACTGCATACAGCATGGTGCGTACAGGGTGATGAGGCAGAGGACAAACAATTTGGAGCTGTGATTCTGAATCCAGGGCTTAGCACCACAGGAAACTAGACGTGGAGAGACCAAAGTCTGAGGAAATTTAGAAACTGGAGGATTAGCAGGGAGAGGATTGCTTCAGGGGAAAAACCAACAGCATAGGGGCCATAGGTCACCAAGTTCAACCAGACTCCAGGTCCTAGCTTCCATCTCGGCTCCATGTTTGCCCACGAGACCCACACGCTGGCCCAGGCCTGAGGATGGACAGACAGAACACACTGAGCTTCAGGCTTGGCCACAGGTCTTTATTCCAAGACCCTGTACCTTCTCAGCACAGGGCCCAGTGGAGGCCGCCCTTCCAGGGAGCCCAGGCCCACGTGGATGTGTCAGGAATGCTGTCCCCATCCCACAGGGCACAAACCTCTCCTGCACCGTGACCAGTGCTGACTCAGGGCAGCCCGTCTGCCAGCGCGCTGTTCAGACAGTTGTAGAGGTAGACATACTGCTTCTGGAGATGGACATAGGGTTAGGAGGCTCGCCCCGCCTGCCCCAATCTAACAGAAAAAGGCTCCCTTGTGTCCCCCAACCCCTAGGGCTCCATCTGGGAGAACGCACAGCGGTCCACAGCGCCACCTGGTGGCTACCCGGGTGGTGCTGCCTAGAGGCCTGGGCAGAAGCTCCCTTATCCCCCCGCCCCTTCCCACAGCTGAGCCCCCACGCCCCCACGCCAGCCCGGTCGCCCCTGGTCGCCTCTCACCAGTGTTGGGGTCATAAGGCCACAGGCCTGAGACTGCTACAGGGCCACATTAAAGATATCCACGGTGCACTCAGACCCTGCCTGCTGCAGCAGCTGCTCCATGGCCAGGAAGGTGCCCAGCTGGGTCGCACCCTTGCTGCAACTGACCTAGAGGTGGATGAGGTACCTAAAGGGGGTGTGGCGGGGGTGTCCGCGGATGTGGGAAAACCCAACCTGGGCGCAGGGACTGAGAAGGGACACCAGACACTTGGTCAGCCGGCCAGCCTGGACCTAGGGAGGGAGGCGGTAAATTCCCACCATATTCCTGAGGACAGGGTAGGGTGTGGAGAAGACAGGGGCATTGTGAGACTGTGTCCTTTTGACCCATAACCCAAGCAGGGCCCAGGGAGATCTGAGGCTATGCCAGAAGGGCAGGGAGGGGCTTCCAGTGTCCACTCCCCCAAGACCATTGTCCACTACCCCAAGACCATTGTCCAACAACACTTGGAGTGGCTGAGCAGTGTGCCCGGCTTCTTGTTGTTGCCCCGAGAGCAGCACTGGCCCACAGCAGCCAGGAAGGGCAGCAGGGTGGTGGCGGGCAGCTCATGCCCAGGCTCCAGGTGTGGAAATTGCAGTCTCTGCACCTCCCTTTCCTTCCTGCTCTCCCCCTGCGGCAAAGACATGATCAGCATTGGTGCTGGAGAGGGCAGAGGAAGCCCACACAGGACTCTTCCCCATGCACCACCCCATGCCCTGTGGCCCCAGCACCTACATGTGTGACCCTGAGGAGGGTACAGAACCAGCCTGCTGTGCTGCTCTCAGCCACCCAGTGCACCGTCACCATGTCTGTGACTACGGGCTGCATCTCCGTTGGCCAGAATTCCTATGGCTGGGACCAAGTTAGGGCTGCTCAGGCAACTTCCTGAGATCTCTGCCCCTGCCCTGGTCACAGACAGCACCACAAACTACCCGCCTCCATCCTCACCCCTAACTCCTGAGTCCCCCTTCCTCTGTCCTCTGCTCTGTCACCTTCTCCATGACATTGGGTGGGCAAAGAGAGACAAGCACATGAGCCCTGTGCTGCCACACCAGCTCCCAGAGCTCCTTTGGCCCTGCGGGGCCAGTCAGCACCGTATGATCACGGCCAGAGGGCCCACCCTGCAGAGCACAGATCGTTGGCTTCCAGAGACTGAAGGTGCCCCCTGCCCAGTCCACAACTCTGGGAGCCCCCAGCAGCCCCAGCCCGGGAAGTACAGGTGGTCAGAGAGGGCAGGAAACAGTGGCAAAACCAGCATCATCTCACAGGGAAGAGCCAGGCTTCGGGCATGTCGTCAGGGGGGCTCTCCTCCACTGGAGAAAACTGCCCCTGAGAACGGTCATCTGAGGGAAGACAGTGAGGGTGAAGCTGCCAGAGGTCCCCAGCCCACGCTGGCCCCCTGCCCCTCCACAGGGTCCACAGTGAGACTCACAGGAGACGGGGCTGTCCTGCTCATAGCCAGGCGGGGGTGCGGAAGAGCCAGCCTCGTCCTTGATGGCCTGCAGCAAGAGCTGGGAAGGAGATGGGTGCCCTGAGGCTGGGAGGTCTCACTGCAGGGTTGGCTCAGCAGGGGAAGGCTGCCCTTGGCTGTCACCCACTTCCCGGCCTGAAGTGTACCTCGTACTCCTTCAAGAAGCCAGCATTGGCACTGGCTGCCCTCTTGGCACACGCCTGCGGGAGGTCCGTCACAGAGATGGGCCAAGACCTGGTGGGGGGGTTGGAGAGGGAGAAGGCACTCAAGGTTCCCCAGCTCCCCGTTCTAGTCCGCTCAGCTCTGCCCACGAACAGGAGCAGGGAGCCTGCCTGTGGGAGGCACAGGGAAGCTGGGACTTACTCAGAGATGTTGAAGGGTCCTTCCAGAATCTTGTTCAGTAGGCAGCTGTGCAGGAAGACGTACTGGCTCTGCCAGGGGAAAAGGCATCAGGCTGCTCAGCGAGGAGCGAGGGGGGCCTGCAGGGAGATTTTTCAGGCCCTGACCAGCACGGCAGGGATCAGGTAGGAGGGGAGAGGGAGCCACTGAGAAACCTTCCCTCCACCGTCCCATGGTGTCAAAGCTGACAGGATCCTGTCCCACCTCCCTTTTCACAGAATAGAAAGCACAGCCCAGGTAGGATGGTGATATGTCTGAAACCCTCTCCCCAAGGTCTTCTGTGTGCCCCATGAGCTCTCTTTCCTGGTCCCTCCTGTAGCCCTGTGGCCACCCACCTCCCTCCCACTCCTTCAGGGTCCCAGCTGCCCAGCCCAGCCTGCAGGGCCCTCACCAGGGTCTGGATCATGAGGGGCTGGTGCATCCGGAGTGCATACACAGCATGGAACACGTCTACCATCTGCTCCTCCTCCAGCTGCTGCAGCAGCCTCGACAGGGCCACGAAGGTGCCTGTCCGGCCCTTGCCCACACCGCAGGGACAGCCCCTGAGGAGCTGAATGGGTGAAGAGGCTGCCCATGTCCCCAGCTCTCCCCACAGTCCAAGAGCCCTCCACGCCCCCAGGCCAGGCAGGGGGCTCTCCACCCTATGCACTCACCTGCTGTCACCTGCCGTGCACCAGGATGGGTCCCACGCCCTGGGTGGCCCTTGCCTGCTACTGTACCAGCTCCATAAAGGCGAGCAGGGAGTTGGGGGCCTCAAGGATGCTGTGGTCGGATCAGGTGGTGAATTGCAGTTGCTCCACCCTCCGTTGATGTTGCTGGACAACCTAAGAAGGGGGTGGGAAGGGGACAAGGGGGCAGAGGGGCCCTGCTGCTGCTCCTTATCTTCCTAACTCCAGGTTCCCATGGCCCAGATCTCACACTTTCTTCCCCAGCTGCCTAAGGGCAGGGATGATGCAGAACAACTGTTCCTTGAGGGTGGCAGCTATGTCTCCCCCATCAGGATGCTTCCTGAGCCCTCGGGTCCTTCTCTAGCCTCCTGGGTAACCTCTGCATATAGAGGGTGCCTGGGCAGAGGAGTGATTCGGGTCTCTGGCTTTCCTGCCCCAGGGGTGCACAATCTGGGAAGGAAGATGGGCACAGGGGGCATGGGGTGAGGCAAGAGCCCTGAGCTGGCATGGGGGAGGTCAGGAACCATGATGTCTCTCCTGTTCTTCCTTTCCCTCACTGTGCAGCCTCAGATAAACCCTTAATCTTCTCTGTGCCTCTCTACCCCTTCCCTAACACACTCTTCCCTGGGTGGTGACTGAGTACTTGTGGTCCTCCGAAAGAGAGGGCTCCAGGGACCCAGGAAGTGAGGCAACCTTCTCAGGGGTCTCAGCTCTAATGCCTGTCCCATCCCCTCATCCTTGGGTCACGCACGTGCTGCAGCTGCAATTCCCGCTTGGTCCACTCATCCTCAGGCTCCTCAGCTAGGAGGTGGATGGTGATGTGACCATGGGTGTCCGGGGTAGAGTCGGTCAGCCAGTAATGCTCACACAGCACCTGGGACCAGAAGGTTGGAGAGGGGAAGGGCGACTGTGGGCCCAGCCCTATCACTGCCGCCCCCTGCTTTACTCAGTCCCACCCCTCCCTGCCCACCTTTCTGGTCCCTGCCACCCTGCTGGGATTCTGCTCTCTGTAATGACCCAGCTCCAAGGCTCCCTCCTCCAGGAGCTGCTCTCCCTTGCCTGGGCTCCGGCACCCTTGCCCTCAGACCTCTCATGACTCTCAGGATTCTGAGTCAGCCACCAGGTTCCTGTGCCAAACAGAACAGCCCTTATTCTGCGGCCAGCGGCCCTGGGCTCACTGCTCCAGCAAGAGGACAGACTCGGCAGCCTCTCTGCATGTCCCAGGGCCCTGCATCTGCCAGGCTTATCGAAAGGAAGGATCCCTGATGGTACCTTTGACACCGGCCCTGGGCAGTCCCTACCCCTTGATGCCTTCTCTGCCCAGGGCAAGAAGCCCGTAGAAACTATGCCAAGCTGGGAGTTTACATACCTGATTCCTCCCACTGCCTCCCCATCCCAGGTCTGGGTGGGAGGTGGTTCCACTACCCTCCAGGCCTGATTGGCCTCACTCCAGTCTGCCCCGCCTTCCCACGGGAAGATGCCAAGGGGGCCATCCCCACAAGGAGAACGTGCGCCACCTGGTGGCCTTTCCAGGAGCCTGCAAGGCGCACTCACCCTCCCGTTCTCCATGCTGATGGTGGGCATGATGATGATGCGGACCTGCTGCTCCCGCACCAGCCGCCAGAAGTTCTCCAGTGTTTTCTTGAGAGGCCCCTGAGAGGCAATGAATTCCTGTGGGTGGGTGGGTGTAGCCCTGGGGTGTAGGAGGCAGAGATCAGGAACATGGTTAACGGGCAATGCTTGGTGTCAAGCACACAGCAGATTTCCAACATTTGACCTCCAGGAGTGAGGATGCTGTGCACACACCTACATGTGTGCACACACAAGAACACGTGTGCACCCAGAATGCAAACCAGAAGGGCTGACTTCAGAGACATCACCCCCGTCCCTGTCCCACCCCAAAGGGACAAGAAAAACCCCAATGAAAACAAGATACTGACATGAGTTAAATAGCCCATCTAGGCCACCGTCTTCACCCACCCAGAGTTACCTTCCTAAAACCAAACTGTGTTTCTTCCATGCTCAAAAATCTTCTATGGCTCCCCATTGCCCACCAAATAGAGTCCAAAGCCCTCAGCCTAACAATCAAGCCCTCCTTCATTCAGCCCATTCAGCCCCAGGCTATCTTTCCCATTACATCTCCCACCACCCAGCACCTCCCCACTCCCTCACCCCTACGCACCCCCCACCACACACACACACACACACACACACTCTCACACACTGCCTGAACGTTACTGCCTGGCTGTTCTCTGGCTGCTTCTTCCAGTTAACAGAATGTCCTTCCCTCTTTCATCACTTATCAAAATGTTACTCATCCTTCAATAAATCAAATGTCCCCTCCTCTGGGAAGCCTTTCTTGATTCCTCAGGTGGATGAAATTTCCCCTTCCTCCATGTGCCCTGAGTAGTGTTTTTTCCTCTATTACAGCCCTTGTCACAGTGTGTGGTGAATGTCACACACATGCCTACATGCTCCTTTGAAGGTGGGGAATGTGGCTAACAGCTCTGCCTCCTGCAGGCCCAGCACAGAGCCCAGCACACAGTAGACCCTTGCTAGACACCTGCTGGATTGAGCTCATGAAGCCCAAGCTGGTGATCTCCTAGAGAGCTGTTACAGCTAATGAAGGCAAGTGTGGCCTGCAAACCAGCCCATCTCCCGAGCAGATCCCAGATCCCATGGACAGCCTCACTGGTGGCCCTTACTGGGACCAAGTTGGCATTGATGTAGTCAGAATGAGGCTCTCCCTCCAGCTGGGTCAGCCTGACCCTGGAGTGGTCATCTGCAGAGAGTGAAAGCTGTGCATTCAGGGTTGGGCACATGAAGCCCCCTGCTCCCATGCCAAGCCCTAGCCCTCTGCCATGCCTCCTCTCCTGCCCCCAGCACTCACAGGGTAGCACATGTGGTTAACAGTTCTTGGTGGTGTTGGCAGGGTACTCAGCCTCCAGTCTGGGCTGCTCCTTGCCCACCTCCTTCAGTTCCTGCAGGGATCAAGGGCAGGCACTGGTTGCTGAAGTAGACCGATCTCACCCCATGCCAGGAAAGGGGCAGTGGGGGCAAGTGTGCAACTGGGAGTTCCCTCCAGACCTTCAGACAGGTCCCAGTCTTCCCTCCTCTGAGCCCACGGGTGGTAAAGGCCTCACCTCGAATTCCAAAAAGAAAGCCTGGTGCGCATGAGCACTCTTGGCCTCATAGTTCTGCCTGAGGCCACAACGACCACAGGCTTATGTAACAACACTCAATCCCATTTCAATTACTGAAAGCCTTCTCAAAAAGGATGGATACAAACACTCCAGACTACAAAGATTGAAATAAATACCTAACTCTTCAATGCTCAGATATCATTGAACATCCACAAGAATCAAGAGCATCCAGGAAAACATGATCTCACCAAATGGACTAAATAAGGCACCAGTGACCAATTCTGGAGTGATTAAATTATATGACCACTCAGACAGAGAATTCAAAATACCCATCTTGAGGAAGCCCAACAACTTCAAGATAACACAGAGTAGGAATTCAGAATTCTATCAGATTAATTTAATGAAGAATTAACATTTAAAAATCAAGCAGAGGCCAGGCACAGTGGTGCACGCCTGTAATCCCATCACTTTGGGAGGCTAAGGTGGGCAGATTACTTGAGGTCAGGAGTTCCACACCAGCCTGGCCAACATGGGGTTTAGTAGAAACCATATCTCTACTAAAAATACAAAAAATTAGCTCGGTGTGGTGGTGCATGCCTGTAGTCCCAGCTACTCAGAATGCTGAGACAGGGGAATCACCTGAACCTGGGAGGCAGAGGTTGAAGTGAGCTGAGATTGCACCATTGTGCGCCAGCCTGGGCAACAGAGTGAGAATCTAGCAGAAATTCTGGGGCTTAGAAACTCAATTGACAATCTGAAAAATGAATCATAATCTCTCAACAGTAGAATTGATCAAGTGGCAGAATGAATCAGTAGATTCAAAGACAGGTTATATGAAAGCACACAGTCCAAGGAGAAAAAAGCAAAAATAAATAAAAGAGAAGGAAGCACTATTACAAGATCTAGAAAATAATCTCAAAAGGGCAAGTCTAGTAACTACTGGTCTTAAATAGGACGTAGATGGAGAGACTGGGGTAGAAAGTTTATTCAAATAAACAATAACAGAGAACCTTCCAAACTTAGAGAAAGACATGAATACCTAGGAACATGAAGATCAAGAATACTTAGAATATTCAAGCCAAATAAAATTATCTCAAAGTATACAATAAGCAAACTCTCAAAGGTCAAAGATAAAGAAAGGATCCTAAAAGCAGCAAGAGAAAAGAAGCAAATAACATAAAAAGGAGCTCCAATACACTTGGCAGCAGACTTCTCAGTGGAAACCTTACCAGCCTGAGGAAATAGAATGACATTCAAAGTATTAAAGGAAGAAAAAGTTTGGACTAGAATATTATACCCAGCAAAATTATCCTTCAACATAAGAAGAAATAAAGACTTTCTCAGACAACAAAAGCAATCTTAGCTAACTAATATAAACATTATTTCTCTCTTTCATTTATATAGACTTTGTTTTTTTCTTTTTTCTTTTGGGACGGAATCTCGCCCTGTCACACAGGCTGGAGTGCAGTGATGCGATCTCGGCTCACTGCAACCTCTGCCTCCTGGGATCAAGGCATTCTCTGCCTCAGCCTCCAGAGTAGCTGGGATTACAGGCACCTACCACCACGCCTGGCTAATTTTGTTGTATTTTTAGTAGAGACGGGGTTTCACCATGTTGGCCAGGCTGGTCTTGAACTCCTGACCTTGTGATCCACCTGTCTCGGCCTCCCAAAGTGCTGGGATTACAGGTGTGAGCCACTGGGCCCGGCCTACAGGTTTTCTTTATTATCTCTAAGCAATGTTTTGTACTTTTCAGTATACAAGCACCATACATCTTTGGTCAAATTTATCTCTGAGTATTCCATATTTTAGGATACTATTACAATAGGTTTTTTTTTTCTTGAGATGGAGTCTCAGTCTGTTTTCAGGCTGGAGTGCAGTGGTGCGATCCTGGCTCAGTGCAACCTCCACCTCC
Source organism: Pan paniscus (assembly GCF_029289425.2). Taxonomy (NCBI): domain Eukaryota; kingdom Metazoa; phylum Chordata; class Mammalia; order Primates; family Hominidae; genus Pan; species Pan paniscus. The sequence goes on from NC_073260.2 coordinate 47,366,598, forward strand.
CGGGTTCAAGCATTTCTCCTGCCTCAGCCTCCCAAGTAGCTGGGACTACAGGCACGCGCCACCATGCCTGGCTAATTTTTGTATTTTTAGTAGAAACAGGGTTTCACCACGTTGGCCAGGATGGTTTCAATCTCTTGACCTCATGATCTGCTGGCCTTGACCTCCCAAAGTGCTGGGATTATAGGTGTGAGCCACTGTGCCCAGCCTACAATAGGTTTTTAATTTCAGTTTCTGACACTTATTAAAAATAAACTTTTGTATCTTCAGATTTATAAAAAAGATGCAAATACAGCTGATATACTCACACGCAGTTTACCTGATCACTAACATCTTACATATTATAGTTTATTGATCTCATTTTGTTAGTGCATATATTGTTTTCCTGATTTTGTGTGTTCTTTGTAGCTTACTGAACATCTTTAAGATGATTACTTTGAATTCTTTGTCAGACAACTCATAGATCTCCATCATTTTTTTTTCCTTTTTTTTTTTTTTTGACACATGGTCTTAATGTGTCACCCGGGCTGGAGTGCAGTGGCATAATCATGGCTCATTGCAGCTCGACCTGCCAGGCTCATGTTATCCAAATGCCTTGGTCTCGCAAGTAAGTAGCGGGGACTACAGGCACATGCTACCACATCCAGCTAATTGTATTTTATTATTTTATTATTTATTTTGTTATTTTTTCTAGAGACAGGGTCTATGTTGCCCAGGATGGTCTTTGACTCCTAGGCTCAAGTGATCCTCCCTCCTCAGTCTCCCAAACTACTGGGATTAGAGGTGTTGAGCCACTTTGCCTGGTGATCTCCATTTCTTTAGGGTTAATGTCTAGAGATTTGTTCCTTTGATAGGGCCATGTTTCCCTGTTTCATGGTATGCCTTGTGATTTTTTTTTTTTTTTTTTTGAGACAGAGTTTCACTCTTGTCCCCAAGGCTGGGGTGCAATGGTGCAATCTTGGCTCACTGCAACCTCCGCCTCCGGGGTTCAAGAGATTCTCTTGCCTCAGCCTCCCGAGTAGCTGGGATTATAGGCGCCCTCCACCACATCCAGCTAATTTTTGTATTTTTAGTACAGACGGGGTTTCACCATGTTGGCCAGGCTGGTCTCGAACTCCTGACCTCAGGTGATCTGCCCGCCTCGGCCTCCCAAAGTGTTGGGATTATAGGCATGAGCCACCACACCCAGCCTTTTTTTGTTTTTGGTTTTTTGTTTTTTTTTTAAAGACAGGGTCTGGGCTGGGGTGCAGTGGCTTCATCACAGCTCACTGCAGCCTCAAACTCCTGGGCTCAGGCAATTCTCCTGCTTCAGCCTCCCCAGTAGCTGGGATAACAGGCATGCACCACCACAGCTGGCTAATTTTTTAAATTATTTGTAAAGATGAGGTCTCTCTGTGTCGCCCAGGCTGGCCTTGAACTCCTGGATTCAAGGATTCAAGTGATCCTCCTGCCTTGGTCTCCCAAAGTGCTGGGATTACCCACACACGAGTGTCCCTTTGAACAGACGCTTACTGAAAAAAAAATTGTTCCTAAACCAGAAGAGGAGTTTGCAAAGAATAAAAGGATATCTCAGAAGAGACCAAAGAAACAGAAGGTTATGGCCAGGGAAGAAATTCAGCATAAAATAAATGCAAATAAAAATTAAAAATATGTGTACCCAGATATTACCAAGAAGTTTTAGAAAATCAATACCTGAATGAGAACTAATACTCCTGAAGACAGTTAATAAATCAAATACTTGGAAACACTGAGGTAAGTATAATTGCATCCCCAGAGGAGCAAGTGATGTGGTTTTATATGCGTTACATTCAGTTTTTCTCCCCCCAGTTTTCCTACTGCCCCCCCCAACCAGGTCATCATCTCCACCACTCCACCAAAACTGCTCTCACTGAGGTCATCTGAGATGCCCGCATTGCTAAAGGCATGGTCAGTTCTTTGTCTACCTCTTGGCCTTTTAGCACTGCTCAACCAGATGGCCACTCCATTGTCCCAGAGCTCTCTCCTCGTTTTCTTTTCTTTTCTTTTTTTTTAATCATTAATAACTTTATTTAAATATTCCAAAGATCCCAACCCCATTCAAAAATAAAAATTGTAAAGCACTCCATTCAATAAAAGCACAGAAGTCCCCCTCAATAATTAGTATGACAATTCACGATACAGCTCTTACTCTGGGAGAGTTTATTTTGCCCTTTATTCCAAAAGGTACAAAATCATCTGAGGCCTCAGATATTAACCCCATTCCATGCTAATGTCACACCACTAAGGTGCAACTCAGTGTAATTATTAAAGCTTATAACACACTTCCCCAAGAATTTATAGATTCTTTCTATAAATAATAATTTAAAAAATAGTGAACCTTAAGACCAATACATGCTTAACAAGAGACCTGAAATTTCTGCAAGGACAGTTTTGTTTCTTGATAGAAGTATGACTTTTCAAAGTCTATTCCCAGCAACAGAAACACCAGACCCAGCTTGGCCAAATAAACAAAGTAAAACGAGTGATTTCTAACATGCTAAAAGAATACGTTTTCATCAGCTCCACAAGAAAGCAGTCCTGGTCATTCAGAAGGCTCCTATCATCCCACCAGTCTGCAGTCGTTAGAAATATATGCTTTACAGGCCGCAGGCTGTTCTGGATTTGGTTTCAGACACCAGTGACCAGAAGAGGCCAGTTTTGCATGTGAGGGGTGTGGGCCCTCGCTGCCTTGGGCCTGCTCACTGGGGTGGGTGGACCCCTGCCGGGTCACAGCCTGCTGTCACGTCCGGACTGTTGGCCTCTTCTGCGTCCAGGCTGTTGGGCTCTCCTGCTCTCTGTCCCTCAGTCACCTCTCCTGGTTTTCCTCAGACCTTCCCAATGTTCCCATTCAGTCCCATTGGCTGGCCGTGCCCGGGTGCTCAGGCTTGAGCCTCTTCTCTCCCCATTCCTTCCTTAGGTGATCTCATCTGGAGTCTTTAAGTTCTCACCGTAACCTAGCACAGGCCTGGCTGCTTGCAGCTTGTACAGCCAGTAACAAGGATGAAGTACAGGGATAGGAGAGTGATTGTATTCGAGCTAGCAGTGGGAAAGTAGTCAGTTTACACCTCCAGAAACAGCTTCAAACTTTAGGCTGGGAAGAGGGGATTCAAAGCAGCACCTTGGAATGGGAGGCATGCTGGCGCAGTGCTGAGTATAAAGCCTGTGTGTCCTGTTACCACGGTAACAGGAGCTGTGGTCCACCTGGGGCCCCGGCTGGCATCATCTCAACATCTCATATGTTGCTGGTGGGAATGCAAAATGATGCAGCCACTCTGGAAAATAGTTTGGGCATTTTTTATAAAACTACCCTGTGATCCACCAATGGCAATCCTGGGCAAGTATCCCAGAAAAATGAAAATTGATGTTCACACAAAAATCTGTACACAAATGTTGATAGCATCTTTTATTCATGACAGCCTAAAACTGCAAACTACCCAAATGTCCTTCAGCACATGAATAGCTAAACAAACTGTGGTACACTCATACTATGGAATGCCACATGGCCATCAAAAGGAACAAACTAGTATTCCACGCAGCTTCCTGGATGAATCTGTAGGGAATTATGCTCAATGAAAAAAGTTAATCCCGAAAGGTCTCTTATTGTATGATTCCATTTACATAACATTCTAGAAACCCAGAACTATAGAAATGAAGAGAAGGTTAGTGGATGACATGGGCCAACGAATAAAGGCAGGGAGAGGAAGGGAACTTGGTGTAGTGGTAAAAAGACAACACGAGAGATCCTTGTGGTAAATGAATGATTCTGTATCTTGACTGTGTCAATGTCAATATCCTGGTTGTGATATTGTACTATAGTTTTGCAAGATGTTAACACTGGGGAAAACTGGATATTGATGACATTGAAGGTAAAGAGTACATGTGCTATTTCTGAATTACTTCTTACAACTGCATATGAATCTAAAAATATCTCGGAATAAATAATTTTTAAAGCAATATTGTATTGGTATGGTACAAACAAATAGACTAATGGAATCAAATATAGACTCCAGATATAAATCCTATTAGGTTTGTTTCCCCAGAAGCAGACCACAAAACAAGGATTTGTGTAAAAGTAATTTATTAGTGAGCATTCTCAAGAAAAAAATGATAAAAGAGAGGGGAGTTGGGATGAGGAAGGGAAGGCCACTGGAGTGAGTTGAATGGTGGATCTCAAAAAGGCATGCCTATGTCCTAATCTCCACGTGATGGTTAGTTTTAGGTGTCAACTTGACTGGGCTAAGGGATTCTCACATAGCTGGTAATATTTATTTCTGGGTGCGTCTGTAAGGGTGTTTCCAGAAGAGATTAGCATTTGCATTCATAGACTAAATAAAGCAGATTGCCTTCACTAATGTGGGTGGGCATGATACAATCCATGGAAAGTTTGAGTAGAACAAAAAAGCAGAGGAAGGGTATATTTCATTCTGTGTAAGCTGGGACATCCATGTTCTCCTGCCCCTGGACTTTGGTCCTCCTGGTTCTTAAACCTTTGGGCGAGGACTGAATTACACCACTGACGTTCCTGGTTCTTCAATTTGCAGATGGCAGATTGTGTGACTTCTCAACTTCCATAATCATGTGAGCCTTTTTTTTTTTTTTTTTTTTTTTGAGACGAAGTCTCGCTCTTGTCCCCCAGTCTGGAGTGCAGTGGCGTAATCTCGGTGCACTGCAACTTCCGCCTCCCGGGTTCAAGCGATTCTGCTGCCTTAGCCTCCCAAGTAGCTGGGATTACAGGTGCGTACCACCACCATGCCCAGCTAATTTTTTTGTATTTTAAGTAGAGACGGGGTTTCACTATGTTGGCTAGGCTGGTCTCGAACTCCTGACCTCAGGTGATACACCCGCCTCAGCCTCCCAAAGTGCTGGGATTACAGGCATGAGCCACTGCGCCTGGCCAAGCCAATCATTATAATAAATCTCCTCTTATGTAGAGATCTATATATGTTTTATTTATCCTGTTTCCCTGGAGAGCCCTATTATACCCCAGAGCATGTCAATGTGACCTTATTTGGTGGAAGGGTCCTAACAGATGTAATGAAGGATCTCAAGATGAGATCATCCTGAATTATCCAGGTGGGCCCTAAATCTAATGAGAAGTGACTTTATAAGAGACACAGAGGAGAGACACATACAGGAAGAGATGGCCATGAAAAGATTAAGGTAGAAATTACAGTGATGCTGCCACAAGCCAAGAATTCCTGGAGCCACCAGGACCTGGAAGGGGAAAGAATGATTCTCTCCTAGAGCCTTCAGAAAGAGAGTGGCTCTGTCAATACCATGATGTTGGACTTCTGATCTCCAGACTTTGGAGAAAAAAATTTTGTCTGTTTTAAGCCACATAGTTTGTGGCAATTTGTTATGGCAGCCCTAGAAAACTAATACAGATTTTGGTACCAGGAAGTGGGTGCTACTTTCATAAATACCTCAAATTGTGGAAGTGACTTTGGAACTGAGTAATAAATAGAGGTTGGATGGTTTTTGAGGTACTTGAGAGAAAAGTCATAGAATTTCTTGAAGAGACTGTTAGTGGAGTTATGGATTTTAAAGGCAATTCTGGTGAGGGAACAGAAGGAAGTGAAGAGCATGGTAGAGAATTCTTCCATCATCTTAGAAATGTATATCTCATCATGAGCAGAGTGTTAGTAGAAATACAGATGTTAAAAGTGGTTTATGTTGAAGGCTAAGAAGGAAATGAGGAACATGTTACTGGAAACTGAAGGCAAAGTGATCCTTGTGACACAGTGGCAAAGAACTTGGATGAATTGTGTCCTTAGGTGGACAGCAGAATTTGTAGGCAATGAACTTGGATATTTAGCTGAGGAGATTTCTAAGCAAAGTGTTGAAGACGCAGCCTGGTTTCTTCATGCTGTTTGTAATGAAACACAAAAGGAAATAAGCAAATTGAGGAAGGAGCTGTTAAGCAAAAAGAAACAACACTTGATGATTGGGAGCTTCTTGGCCTATTCAGATTGCAAAAGATGCTAAAATTGGGAAACTCACTGTTGGGAAAGTGTACTCTGGATACAGGGCCAAGGGTGTGCCTGGACAATATTGTGCTGAAGAGATCTGCTATACAACTGATGGATCCCTCAATTATCTCACGGATCCAAGGATAGATCCAGCGTTATCCAGGAAAGATCTGTGGGGGTTCTTTTATCTAATGGCATGGATCCCTGTGACATACATGGGAGCCTCAAAAGTTCTTGAGAAGGTTGTACCAGAAGAAACACTGTCAGCTTGGCCTGAAGGGGCTGAGACAGGACAAAGTGAAAGAGAGGCTGTCAGATATGCACAATTCTTCAGGCAAGAAGAGGACTGATAGAACTACTCAGGTATCAGCATGTGCTGCCCTTCAAGAAAAAGGAAGAATCACTATGAGGACAGGGTCATGGGCACAGGGGTAGAGGCTGAATGTTCAAGAGCAGAGACCTACCAAGTTGCCATGAGCAAAGAGGCCTATGAAGCCATGAGCCCAAAAGACACAGCTTCAAGCCACAGAGGATTATTCCCAGACCTTGAAACCAAATGACTTTGCCTTGTTGGATTTCTAACTTGCTTGGGATTGATGACCCTTTTATTCCTTCTAATTTCTCTGCTTTGCAGTGAGATTGTCTATCATATACGTGGCCCACCTTTGTGTTTTGGAAGCAGGTAACTTGTTTTCTAGTCTCACTAGTCAATAGATGCAGAGGAATTTTGCCCTTGCATAGCTCATACCCATAGACTCACCTACACCTGATTATTTATATGTGAATATTTGAGACTCTTTGAATTAATTTTTATGATATTTAGGTGAGAGTTAAAACTTTTGGAGATGTTGAGATGGAATGAATGTATTTTGCACATGAGGCAGATGTGAATTTGGAAGGCCAGAGGTTGGACTATAGTAGGTTAAATGGTAGAGCCCAAAAAGACATGTTAACATTCGAATCAGGGAATAGAACCTGGGAACATGGCCTATTTGGAAAAAGGTTCTTTACAGATGTAACTAAGTTAAGGCTCTCGCTGGAAGAGGCAAAAAAAGTCTTCTCCCCCCAGAGCCTTTGGAGGGAGTATAGCCCTGTCAACACCTTAATTTTGTACATCTGGCCTCCAGAAATGTGACAGAATAAATTTCTGCTGTTTCAAGGCACCCAGTTTGTGATCGTGTGTTACAGCAGCCCTAGGAAACTGATACAGAGGCCAAGCAAAAGTTCCAAATCAAGCAAAGTCCCACGGTGTATTCCTTCCAGTTATCCCAAAATATAACAATCCCAAAACAGTGGCTTAGAACAATAACAATCGTTTATTTTTGCCCACACATTTGGGTGTCATCTGGGCTTAGCTAGGCATACCTCACTCAGGGTCTCTCAGTGGTGGTAACCAGATGGTGGCTGGAACTGGAGCCACCTCGAAGGTGTCGTCCCTCACACGTCTGGTACCTGGACTAGTAAGACTCAAACAGCCAGGGACTGGGGCAGCTGGGGCCCCTTAGTCATCTCTTTCCCCTTCTATGTGGTTCTCACATGATCTTTCTACATGGCAGCTGTATTCTCTTATAGAAGCTGCCACAAAGATATGCCTTTTGATGAGTGTGTAAAAGAATTTGCAGATAGTACCATTGACTCAGAATTGCAGAGAGTATGGTGAAGTTCACCCCTCAGAGTTGTCTTGCTAAGTAGGGCAAGGAAGCTGCAATATTTATATCCCAGCTACCATCAGTAATCCACACTGGTAAGTACTGCCCAGGAGAAGATACATTCTCAGATACTTCCAACTCTCCAGGAGAGCAGGAAACGTGGGAATGGCAGCCTTCAAGGGGGTCCTCTGAGAAATGCAGGCGTGGCTGCTGGAAGGAAAGCACCCGGGGGAGGAAATGCACGCAAGCACAGGACCGTGGGCAGAGCACTGACACGGACTCCATATCGCCAGCTTATGTGGAAATGTAGCACATAGTGTAGCGGCATCATTATCTGGGGTAATACCTGAGGTTCATTGTCCCACAGCCACGGAAAACTAGGACGCGACACACCACAGTGAGGTTAAGAGCAGAAGTTTAATAGGCAAACGAAAGAGAAGAGCTATCTGTGCAGAGAAAGGGGTCCCAGAGAAAATGGGTTGCCAGTTCTGCGGTGAAATGCACAGGGTTTTATAGATGAGCTTGAGGAAGCGGCGTTTGATTTACGTAGGGAATGAAAGACTGGTTGGACCAGGTGTGCCATTTGCATAGTGCATGAAGAAGCTGGCCTTCCCACCCTAATATTTTATTCTGCAGATGGCTTCTCTACCTGGCTGATGCCATGTTGCCTGTGCCTTCACTGTACACGTGGTGACAAAGAAAATGGAAGATGGAGTCTCCATATTGAACATACCTGGCTTCCAGGTAGTCCTTTTCTATCGGCACAACTGCCAGCATTCTCCCGTGCACTGCCAGCTTGCTTATCTATGTTTGTAGCTCAATTTTTCAGGCTGCTCTTTGCAAAAAAGAAATAATTTTGGGGTTGCTTTTTGTTCAGAAAGAAGCTCTGCTGAGGACTCTCTTACCTTCGCTATCTGCCTAAATAATTTCTTTTTAGCTCCTGTATCAATAGCACTGGTACCATTTCAGAATTCTGGGGAAAGTCAGGGTTACTCAAATAAACGGCACTCAAAAAATTGTTATTCCTTTAGAAAAAAACATAATTAAGTCCCTTAACTCTCATTATCCAAAAATATAGTTTCCAGAGTAAAGAGCTAATTGCAAATAACAACAAACTGCTGCAAGAATGGTTGGAAACCATAGATGTGGTGAAGAAGGCCTTTCTAAGCAATATGCAGATCCAGAGGCAAAAAACAGACAGAAGCACTACATAAAATTTAAAATTAAAGTATGATGAAAGAGCAGAAACAACTAGGCGGCAACTGAGCAAAAATATTTTTCACATATGAAACAGAAAAATATAAGATATTCAGAATGTATAGAGTTCCTACAAATCCATAAGAAAGCAAAAATAACCAAGAGAAAAATGGATTAAGAATATGAATTGGCGATTCATACAGTCTATAAATGCCAATAAACATATAAGAAGCTGCACAACCTCATGAGTAACCAGAAGCATCAATAATAAAGGTTAGTGAGGTATCATTTTATCTCCATTAAACTGGCAAATTTTTTTAAAAGATTGATAATATCCATCATGGACTAGAGCATAGAAAAACTTCCAAATTATTTTAATTGGTTGAGCCATTTTGGCAGTACTTATCAAAATTAATAACGTGCATAGTCTTCAGATATATCCCATGTTGAAGAAACTGGTCAGAAAAACTCCAACACGCACAGAAAGATATACACACAAGGAACATCGACAGTTATGGCAGCATTATTTGTAATAGGGGAAAGGTGGGAACAACATAAGTATTCACCAATAGGGAAACGTTTAAATAAAATGGAACGATGAATATACATAAATTATTCCATGGAAGTCTTCAGCCATTAAATATGAGATATATTAGGAAAAAAATGCTAGAAAAAAATTTAAAAAAAGCTGTAGAAAAGTCTTGTCCCTATGATCTCAATTATATTTAAGAAATCCAATCCAATTAAGTATGTGCGCGTGCATACTGTTTGCATATGCATTGGAAGGCTCTAAAAGGTTCTGCACCAAACTGCTATATGATTTAATACCTGCAAAGCCTTGGCCTATGTCTGACAAAACAGGAAGTGCTATATGGGTTGGCTATTTTTGTGTATAATTATGCATTTCTTAATGATAATGCATTCCTGGATTACTTATGCTACTAAACGTAAACGTATTGGCCAGGCGCGGTGGCTCACGCCTCTAATCCCAGCACTTTGGGAGGCCGAGGCAGGCGGATCACCTGAGGTCAGGAGTTTGAGACCAGCCTGACCAACATGGAGAAACCCCGTCTCTACTAAAAATACAAAATTAGCCAGGCGTGGTAGCCCACGCCTGTAATCCCGGCTACTCGGGAGGCTGAGGCAGGAGAATCGCTTGAACCCGGGAGGCGGAGGTTGCGGTGAACCGAGATCACGCCATTGCACTCCAGCCTGGGCAACAAAAGCGAAACTCCGTCTCAAAAAAAAAAAAATAAAGTAAACGTATTGCAATCATTTTAACTCTCTGCGCCCAGCTGATGACCAAGTGTAAGGCCCGTTCATTACTACTTTCTCCATCCTGAATCCAGCAGGGAGGGTAATAGGACACAAGGTAAACAATTCCTGGAAAAACTGCGGCATCCCACCTGACCCCGTCCAGCCTCCTGTCAACCAGTGCGCAAGTGCGAGTAGGCGGTGCCCAGCGCTCCGCCGCCCCGCCCTCTGCGGAGGTGATAACGACACTGAGCGGCGACGCGCACTTTTAGGACGCGCTTGTGACCCGCCTTCCGGAAGGAAGCGGCTAACTATGGCGACCGCCACGGAGCAGTGGGTTCTGGTGGAGATGGTACAGGCGCTTTACGAGGTGGGCTCCGCGCCATTAGCGGTCCGCGACCACACCCGGGCCCGGGGAGGGTGGGAGGACGCGTGTGAATTTGTGGCCTGAGACCTCGGCGGGACTGGCTCGGTCACGCCCAGACTCGGTGCCTCTTGGCTGGAAGGACTGCCGGGAGCTTCTAGTCCCAGCGGTTGAGTGTAGGGAGGAACGGGCGGGGGCGGGGGCTGGGACCGAGGGTCTCGGTTTGAATTCTTATGCTCCGGGTCCCCTGGAAGCTCCGGAAAGGAACACGTGTAAGGGGACGCAGGAGACAGGTCTGCAAAAACCAGAGTTTAGACGGACGATAAAACGGAGTGGTGAAAATGAGTGGAACACCTTCGTCTGGGAAGGTCCTAAGGAAGTCAGCTCTTTGGAACTACGGTACAGTTCGTTGGGGAATAAAATTGTAATAAATTGGAGTTTGTCTGTTTTTGTCGAAAAGAAATCAAGTGACTTAGGATTTGTGAATAAAAAATAGTTTGTCATTCTTCTGCGTACATCAGTTTTCTATCTTATAAAGATACAACTAGTTTAGTCGATTTTTATTTATTTTTGTGTTGTTTTTTTTTTTGAGACGGTGTTTCGCACTTGTTGCTCAAGCTGGAGTGCAAGGGCGTGATCTCGGCTCACTACAACCTCCGCCTCCCGGGTTTAAGCGATTCTCCTGCCTCAACTTCCCAAGTAGCTGAGATTACAGGCATGTGCCACCATGCCCGGCTAATTTTGTATTTTTATTAGAGACGGGGTTTCTGCATGTTGGTCAGGCTGGTCTCGAACTCCCGACCTCAGGTGATCCGCCCGCCTTGGCCTCCCAAAGTGCTGGGATTACAGGCGTGAGCCACTGCACCTGGCCGTAGACTTTTAAAGGAAGAATAGTTAAGAGTTTTTTGAAGCCTAGTTATTTCAGATACATAAGATAATAAGAAACCAGAATGTCAATCTTAGTGTTCATTCATTTAATAACTGAGATTCCCCGTGCTGTCTTGCAGAGCTATTCATTGGGCACTGAAGAACTTATTTTATTTTATTTTTTAAAGACAGGGTTTCACTCTGTCGCCCAGGCTAGAGTGCAGTGGTGCGATCAGCTCACTGCTGCCTTGACCTCCCAGACTCAAGCGATCCTCCCACCTCAGACTCCCGAGTAGCTGGGACCACATACCACCATGCCCAACTAATCTTTTTTTTTTTTTTTTAATAGAGACGGGGGCTTGCTGTGTTGCCCAGCCTGGCCTCGAACTCCTGGCCTCAAGTAATCCTCCTGCTTTGGCCTCCCAAAGTGCTGGGATTACAGGCATGAGCTACCACACCCAGCTGCAACTGAATTTTTAATTTAACTTAAATAGCCACATGTAACTTAGTGACTGTCCACATTGGACCACACAGATCTAGATGCTAGGGATAGTGCGGTGAACAAATAGGCAGAAGTCCCTGTGCTTATAGAGCTTACATTCATTTCAAGTGAATTTCACGTTACTTTTGATGATTTAATATCACCAAACTTAATATCACCGTCTACTGGTAGGGGTAATGACAGTGTCTTCCATTGCAGGACATACTGGGAATTTTATCTTGAAACAGCAGAGACAGCAGATGTGGCTCTGTCTTATGCTCATGTATTAAGTGATGCCCAGTATTAGGTTAACTGTAGTGACCTAAAATGAGCCACTAAAATTGAATGATCTTTTTTGTAAATGATTTTTTAAAGAAATGGATTATTTTCTGTTAAATGTTGTTTGCTCCCTTTTTGAAGACTGACAGTAGTGTAACTTCTCATTCCCCGAAACTGTCCAACAGTGAGACTTGGGAGAACTCCTGTATGTAACATTTCCTGGGAAGGAAAAGAAGTGGTGTTTGTGATTTTTATTAATTCACTAGACAGATAGTTTCTCAGCTTTTCTTAGGGTGATTTCTTTTTGGAGTGGGCTCTTAACTAGTGGCTGGGGCAGATGTTTGCTTGCTAGAATCCAACTATTGAGAAAACTAAAAGGGTATTTAGACTTATTCATAAATGAATTGTATTTAGGGGGATGAGCAAATTTTAAAATTCATCATAAAGATAAACTTCTTACTCCCAAATCCTATGCGTGTTGAATGTAGAATTTGAGTAGTCTTGTATAGTGTACCCAAAGAAGAACCACTGAAATTAAATAATCCGATGGTTAATACTGGGATTCTGTGTTAGATTTTATTTATTTATTTATTTGAGACGGAGTTTTGCTCCTGTTGCCCAGGCTGGAGTGCAGTGGTGTGATCTCGGGTCACCACAACCTCCACCTCCTGGGTTCAAGCGATTCTCCTGCCTCAGCCTCCCAAGTAGCTGGGATTACAGGTATGCGCCACCAGACCCAGCTAATTTTGTATTTTTAATAGAGACAGGGTTTCTCCATGTTGGTCAGGCTGGTCTCAAACTCCCGACCTCAGGTGATCTGCCCACCTTGGCCTCCCAAAGTGCTGGGATTACAAGTATGAGCCACCACGCCTGGCCTAGATTTTATTTTTTTAATTTTAATTTTTATTCCCAAAGAAGTTTTAAAAGCTAAAAATATTAGGGGTTTTTCATGTGAGGGAGAAATTGCCTGCTATTAGAAATGGGGAAAGGAATGAATAGAAATTAAGGGAGCTTCGAAAGTAAATTGTTAAGGATAGGCTAAAAGTCACAGGAGGCAGTATATGCAGGTGTAGTAAATTTTATGTGCAGGTGTTAGAAGTGTATGTTTCATATCTTACTTGTTTTTGACTCACTCTTAGGCTCCTGCTTACCATCTTATTTTGGAAGGGATTCTGATCCTCTGGATAATCAGACTTCTTTTCTCTAAGACTTACAAATTACAAGAACGATCTGATCTTACAGTCAAGGTACGAAATTAAATCTCTGTTTTAATTATTGGGTATGTGATTATAGTTGCTGTGTCTTTCCAGAAAGGATTTGTGGTGGCTCAACTATGTGTGTTAAAGCATTTTCTGTAATGTAAGGAAATCAAGGGGAATGAATTATTAGGGTAGGCAAAATATGGGGAAATCTAGAAATAAAGTCAGTACCCAAATAAAGACCATATTATGGTCTTGGATACTTTGCTAGGAGTAAACAGCAGTCTTGCAAATAGATGGTTAGAGGGAAGCATGGGCAACTACTGGAGTTTGAATATTCATAAGTGTTGTGTGAGTTGCTGCAGAATAGCACAACTATTTCTGAAGTATGGGATAAAGATTCCCCTGTGGTCTTCTTAAAGGAGAGTCAGAGTAGAAAAGAATCCTACTCATACCCATCTCAAATTGAATTTTGATGTGTATGGTAAATCAAAAAAGAATTCTGAGCATAGAAGTTAAATTTTCATAAATTGTCAAGTCACCCACAAAACTACATGGAAAAGAACCTCTAGCTCTAGTGATCAGGAAAGAGGCGAGGGTGGTTAGTGCACAAAACTCACAAGTGATTCTGTTTTTATTCTAGCCACAACTAGACATGGTATTTCTAGCAGTGTATTCACTGTGACTTTTGCATTGCAGCAGACAATTTTGATATTGCCGAAGTTGAAGTAAAGTGACTGCGCCTGAAAAGCTTCAGGGGGTTTGAATAAGGATAGCTATAATAACAAGTGCTATGTGGCTTACGGAGGAATGAGCGATAAGTGATTTTAAATCAGTTTGTCTTAGACAAATAGAGCTTGTTATAACTATTCCTCATAAGGATAGTATGAGGAAGGGGTAGGATATATATTCTATTAGGGGGCTGAGGATGAGGGTAAGTCATATGATACCGTAGCCTCCTAACTACGGAGCTGGCAATAGAGACTTCTATGTGGGCTTTAGGGAGTCATAGGTGAAGTCCATATAGGGGTATTTTTACTATAAAAGCCATAATACATGCTAGTCATATAAGGTTGTTAGATCAGAAGTTTAATAGTTCTTGATTAGTAAACATTATTATTAGGATATTTAGTGAACCTGAGCTATTTCAGGTGTGGATGAGTGTAATAAGTAAGGGAAGGGATCCTACTAGTGTGTAAAATAAGTATGAGCTTGCATGAGGCATTCTGGTTGGTTACCTCAGCAGGTAATAATGATTAGGGTAGGGATGAGTGTAGCTTCGAAAAGAATGTAAAGTATGACTAGTTCTGTGGCTGTAAATGCTGTAATTTAAAGAATTTGTAGGAAAATTAATTTGGAAATATGGAGTTTTTTTCCATAAGGGTGATTCATTAGATAGGTGATGTTGGCCTGCTAGGATTATAAGAGGTAGTAGTCAGGCTGTTTGGATTAGAAGAGGTGATGTTAATGGGTCAGAAGAAAAAGTTAATGAGAAGTTAGATGAATTATTGTTTGGTTGATTAAAAAATAGGAGGGTAATGAGGCTGATGAATAGGCTATGAGTAGCTATATTCAGACTATAGAGTTTTTGGAGAGTTATATTGTAACAGCATAATTGTTGGAATAACAATTTTTGGCATTGGAGTAAATTTAGATTTTGTACATAGTCTAGGCCTTATGCGTTGGAGATTGAGACTAGGAAAGCAAGGCCTACTGCGGCTTTGCAGGCAGCAAATACTAAGAGGATAATGGGTATTATGAATCCTAGAGTGAAATGCATGTTTAAAGTTATGAGTGTATTTATGATAAATATTGATAGTATGATGCCTTCTAGGCATAATAGAGATGGTATTAGGTGGGATCGATAGATTAGTACTCCCAGCAGTGCTATGGTATATGCTAATATAATGTTAATATAAATAAATGGCATTTGGTAAATATGGTCTATCATAATCTAATGAGTCGAAATCATTTAATTTAAACTATTTACCAGTTCAACTCAATCTAATCCTTTTTGGGTTCATTCATAAATTAGGCCTAGGATTAGAATGGTAATTAGTAGAAGGGTTGTACTGATTATTAGTATAAGGTTATTTGTTTGAAGGGCTCATGGCAGGGGTAGGAATAGGACGATTTCTAATCGAATAGGAGAAATGTGATGGCTACTAGAAAGAATTTTATGGAGAAGAGGAGGTGGGTAGAGGTTAACGGATCAAATCTACATTCATAAAGGCTGGATTTTTCTATGTAAGTATTAAGTTATGCAAGTCAAAATGTAATTACTACTAATAATAGAGTTAATAAGGTGTCAGTTATTAGGGCTAGTGCTAGGTTAATTACTCTTTTTCAGACTTTGTCGAAACTAGTTGATTGGAAGTCAGTGGTACTGCTTATACTAAAAGAGTAGTAGGACCCTCACCAGTAGATAGAGACACATGGGAATAGTCATACGACATCTGCAAAGTGTCAATATCAAGTGGCGTCTTTAAAGCCAAAATGGTGGTTGGATGTAAAATGAATTTTTTTTTTTTGAGACAGAGTTTCGCTCTTGTTGCCCAGGCTGGAGTGCAATGGTGCAATCTTGCCTCACCGCAGCCTCCGCCTCCCAGGTTCAAGCGATTCTCCTGCCTCAGCCTTCCTGAGTAGCTGGGATTATAGGCATGTGCCACCACGCCCAGCAAATTTTGTATTTGTATTAGAGACGGGGTTTCTCCATGTTGGTCAGGCTGGTCTCGAACTCCCGACCTCAGGTGATGTGCCCACCTCGGCCTCCCAAAGTGCTGGGATTACAGGGATGAGCCACCATGCCCGGCCTAAAATGAAATTTTAATTGGCAGAGAAGGCAGATGGTGAGAATTGTTGATCCAATAGTAACATGAAGTCCATGAAAGCCTGTGGCTATAAAGAATGTTGAGCTGTAGATTCCGTCAGAGATAATAAAGGGGGCCTCGAAATATTCTGAGATTTGTGGAAGGGTGAAATAGACTCCTAAGAGGATTGTGGTAAGTAGTGCTTGAATTGTTTGTTTTTGGTTACCTTCTGTTAGGCTGTGATGGGCTCAAGTAATTGAAACTCCTGATGCAAGTAATACAGACGTATTTAGGAGAGGTACTTCTGAAGGGTTCAGGGGAAGAATACCTGTTGGGGGTCAATGTCCTCCTAATTCTGGGGTTGGTGCTAAACTGGAGTGATAGCATGCCCAGAAAAAGCCGGCGAAGAAGAATACTTCTGAGATAATAGGAGCATCCTGTATCAGAGGCCTTTTTGGACAATTGCTGTGTGGTGGCCTTGGAATGTACTTTCTTGGACAATATTACTTCATCATTGATATATAGTCAGTGTGTTGGTTAGTAGGCCTAAAGTTAAAAGAGTGGTAGAATTAAAGTGAAATCCTATGGTTAGGCCAGATGTTATTAGGAGAGCCGAGAGAGCTCCTGGTAGTGGTCAAGGGCTAGGTACAACTATATGGTAGGCATGTGTCTGGTGGGTCATTATGTATTATGCGAACAAAGACGTACTAATAGTGTGAAGACATAAGCTTGAATAAGAGTGAGAGCGAACTTGAGAATAGTTAGTAGAATTAGAATAATAAGAAATACTGAAGTTGCAGAGACACTAATAATTGATAATATTAGCACTGCACTGTATTTTAATTCTTTTTCTCCTGTAGGAAAAAGAAGAACTGATTGAAGAGTGGCAACCAGAACCTCTTGTTCCTCCCGTCCCAAAAGACCATCCTGCTCTCAACTACAACATCGTTTCAGGGTAAATTGATTTTGCTACCTGAAGTACTTGTGTTTGGCTTCTTGTAGTAACCTGCAGTCTATAGTGCTTTCTATGTAGTAGTCCTTTTTTTATCTGAAACAAAACATTTTGAAGTTCCCAGGAGTAACAGCTTTCGCTCCTGATTTTAAAAAATTTATTCTAGGGATGATACAGGCATTTTTAAAAATCTCCAATTTAAGCATTAATGTTTGCCCTTTTTTCCAAGAATGCACACATGTTAATATTTCCAATGGTCGAACACTTAAAATGAAAAGCAACAGACTTCTGCTTTTTACCCATCTGGGTATTTTCTGATTTTAAATCTGTCGCACGTTACCCTCATAATTCTAGATACTGTAGTATGCTTAACTACCATTTGTTGATTCATCAACTACAGACAACACCTGTTGATCCCCACAATATGAATTATGGAGCTTCCGCTCACTTATGCCTCTTTCCTCCTTGCTTCCAGTGTCTCATCTATTTTTCACTTTTCATTCTCTTGGCTATCTTTGCTATATTGTATGTATTTTCATTAATTAAGAAATACATTAAGAATATAGAAAGTTATCAGATATAGATATAGATATCAGACACCTATATACCTACCACCCAGAATTAATTGGTGTTAACATTTTGCTATTTTTAATTCAAACTTACTTTTACAGGTAAATGCAATATTACAAATGCATCTTAAGAAATTCCTTCACATCCGTCACTTACTCTTGCCTCTCATACGGATAACCACTGTCTTGAAGTTGGTGATTGTGTTTTCTTTGCCTGTATTTATAATTTTACCATATATGCCTGTTGCCATAAAAATACTTGGTTTATTTTAAAATGTGATACAAGATATTTTCCTGAGTATTATTGTTCTGATTCTGATCTGATCAAACAGGAGCTTCTATTCTTTACTTCTGTAGATCTCTTCAGTCTTATAAAACTTTTATATATTCTGAAATCAAACCTACCAATCTTTTTTTTTTGAGACAGAGTCTCGCTCTGTCGCCCAGTCTGGAGTGTAGTGGCGCAATCTCGGCTCACTGCAAGCTTCGCCTCCCAGGTTCACGCCATTATCCTGCCTCAGCCTCCCGAGTAGCTGGGACTACAGGCACATGCTGCCATGCCCGGCTAATTTTTTGTATTTTTAGTAGAGATGGAGTTTCACCGTGTTAGCCAGGATGGTCTCGATCTCCTGACTTTGTGATCCGCCCGCCTCGGCCTCCCAAAGTGCTGGGATTACAGGCGTGAGCCGCCGCACCTGGCCCAAATTTACCAATCTTTTATAGTTTGGTCTTTTGAAGTCTTAGGGAATCGTTTCCTACCCTAAAGGTCTAATTTGATTGTTTTCCATATGATGGTCAGTTGTCTGAGCATTATTAGTTGAATAATCCAGTATTTACCTACTGCTTGGAAATTTCCCTTCTTTGGTAAGCCAGATTCCCTTCTAAAGGGTCTATTTCTGGCTTTTATTTTTATTCATTGGATATATTCGTATCTCCTTATACCAGAGACTCATTCATGTATACCACAGCTTTATAATAAACGTTGATTAGAGTGTTTTTCTACCTCCGTGTTCTTCAAAATTGTCTAGACTATTCTTGACCCTTCTTCACTGTGAGTTTAGGTTTAGGTGATCATATTTAACCAAAAAAATGCATTTGGGTTTTTTATTAGAAGTGTGTTGAATTTATGGATTAATTTAGGAGGCTTGGTATCTTGCTGATACTTAATCTCACTACCCATTTACATGGTATATATTGCTTGCATACTTGGGTCTTTTGTTTTCTATAGTAAAGTTGCTGGAAGAGGAGTGGGGGAGGAAAGAGGAGGAGAGGAATGCACACATATGGGTGTAGGAGGCTCCCTTCTGAAGGGAGGCTGGAAGGAGAAAGATGTGGGGCTAGGACGTGTGGGGCATGGGTCAGAGGTCAGAGGCACTGAAACTGCAGCTGAATGAGAGCAGCCTCCTTTCTCATTAGGTGGAACCCCCAAAATGGGGGCAAGGTCAGTGGGAAGAGCCAGGGAAGAGTTAGGAATTATGGATATCAAATTTTACTCAATTCTTGGTGTGAGAGAAGGTGGAGGGACAGGCAAAATGAGGGGCCCAACAGCACGTGGGCCGAGTCAGAGTAAGACGAGGAGCTGGGATCCGTGAAGTGTAGGTGGCCAGGGGCAGGGAGTCTCAGCAGGTGTGGAGACAGCAGGGGCAGGCTGGGTGCCACTGCAGTTTGCCATGTCTTACTTTTTTTTTTTTTTTTTTTTTTGAGACGGAGTCTTGCTCTGTCACCAGGCTGGAGTGCAGTGGTGCGATCTCGGCTCACTGCAACCTCCACCTCCTGGGTTCAAGCCATTCTCCTGCCTCAGCCTCCCGAGTAGCTGGGACTACAGGCACAAGCCACCATGCCTGCCTAATTTTTGTATTTTCAGTAGAGACGGAGTTTCACCATGTTGGCCAGAATGATCTCGATCTCCTTTTTTTTAATTAAAAAGTAAACTTTAATGTCGAAAATGCAGACTTGGGGAGGGCAGAAAGATCACACACCACACTTGGAAGGTTGCACAGCAGCGGGCAGAGACGCTCCTCACTTCCCAGATGGTGAGGGGGCCGGGCAGAGGCGCTCCTCACTTCCCAGATGGTGCAGGGGCTGGGCAGAGGCGCTCCTCCCTTACAAACGGTGAGGGGGCCGGGCAGAGGTGCTCCTCACTTTCCAGACAGGGTGGCGGCTGGGCAGAAGTGCTCCTCACTTCCCAGATGGGACGGCGGCCAGGCAGAGGCGCTTCTCATTTCCCAGATGGTGAGGAGGCCGGGCAGAGGCACTCCTCACTTCGCAGACAGGACGGCGGCGAGGCAGAGGCGCTCCTCATTTCCCAGACGGTGAGGAGGCCAGGCAGAGGCACTCCTCACTTCGCAGACAGGACGGCGGCAAGGCAGAGGCGCTCCTCACTTCCCAGACTGTGAGGCGGCCGGGCAGAGGGGCTCGTCACTTCCCAGAGAGGGCGGGGGCCTGGCAGAGGTGCTCCTCACTGCCCAGACGGTGCGGTGGCCAGGCAGAGGCGCTCCTCACTTCCCAGATGGTGGGGCGGCCGGGCAGAGGCGCTCCTCACTTCCCAGATGGTGGAGCAGCCGGGCAGAGGCGCTCCTCACTTCCCAGATGGTGCAGGCAGAGATGCTCCTCAGGTCTCAATCTCTTGACCTCCTGATCCGCCCGCCTGGGCCCCCCCCCAAAGTGCTGGATTACAGGCGTGGGCCACCACGCCTGCCCTGCTGTCTCTTCTTTCTCCTCCTAAGCAGCTCTCTTAGTCTCCTGAATTTCGATGTTCTACTTAACACCCTCATGTTCTTACGCATGTTGCCCTGCTGGAGGCGTCCTTCTCTTTGGGAAGCCTGACCCACCAACAGTGCCTCAGGAGATAGACATGGAAGCTTAGCCGGTGGGGGCCCCTCGTCTCTATCCCACCTCAGTTGCAGGGGAGGGGTCGGTTGCAGCTGCAGCGGTGGCCCCGACAGTTTTCTTTTGCGGGACCCGTGGCCGGCAGCTCTGGGTGGAGAAGACCTACTTGATCCAAGAGCTGCAGGATCCTTGGGCTGCATGTCCTCCCCCACCATCAGCAAGCCTGGAGAGCTGGGCAGGTGGTCTTTACCCAGCACCTTCAAGGCCGCCTTCTCTGGCCACAGGGAGCAGCCCGGAACTGGGGCAGGGAGCACTGTTGGAAGTGGGTCAGGCTTCCCAAAGGGAAGGATGCCTCCAACAGGGCTGTGTGAACTGGCGACTCCATGGCCCTTGGAGTAGAAACTCACTGCATGCACCTGGGCCTTGTCAGTCTGGTTGTTTTCTGTCAAGCTCTTGAGGTGGACATTTCCCTCCAAGGGCCTGGGATTGTACCAGGAGGAAGTGAGGTTTCCCTGAGTCTCCAGGGGCCTAGAGGTGGAAGCTGCTTCCCCATTGCTACAGGGGCCCCTTTTATTGTCCTCCTGCCCCTGGGTCTCTACCTGGTCTTCCACCTCCATTGCTTCTGTGGGCTCTTCTGCCCTCACCTCCATCTTCGGGAGCCTGGCTGGGATCACCTGCTCATCTAATGAAGGAAGTTGAAGGTTAAACTTGCCTCTGAGACGAGGGATCCTCACGGGGCTGAGGTGTCCAAACATCCTGGAGTTGCGAGCAGACAGCACGGGTTTCTTCCTTGAGGGGGGGCTCCAGACCACAGGAGGCAGGACCCTCTGTGGGGTGCCCGTGTTCCGAGGGATAAGACACAGCCTCACAGGGGCGCCATCCCACCTGACTGGAAAAGAAGGCCCAAGATGTCGCTGAGGGTTGAAGAGGAATCGGTAACAGCCCAAGGTTCCCAGGGCAGGCACAGGTGCAGGAGCCGCGGGGTGAGCCCGGCCAGCTGGGAAGGCCTCACGGACAAGACGAGCAGGTTGCCGATGGCGTGGCCAGGACCTGCGGTGGAACCAGGAACAAAATATGCTTAGTGAGTTGCCCATTTTGAGCGAGTTGTGCACAGACAAAACTAAGGGTCACAAGCGGAGAGGATACTCCTAAGTCACCCACTTCTCTGTGGCCGGGTGCACACTGGGCATCTGGGAGTTTATGACATCACTATGGGGGCTGGTGACAGAGCCAGGGTGTGAAGGAGTGCTTAGGAGCCCAGCGAGGGTGCCTACAAGAGGAGTCAGAGGGCAAAGGGTGAGACCCTTCCACCAGTCCCCCTGGACTCTAGCCTCAGGGAGGTCCTGCTCCTGGGGGCAGGTGTGTGGCCCTGGATGGGCCCCCCTGTGGGGCTGTTGGGGGTGCGGGGCTGATCCGCCAGAGCCATGGCGCCTGGCCCAGGTGCTGGCTGGCACCCAGTGGCCCTGTCTTGGCCGGCCCTGTCCCCCGGGTTACAGGGCCAGAACCTGGAAGCAGAGCACAGGACCAGCCAGATCCCGCCAGGCTCCCCCGGGGCCTTTCCAGTGCCTCTGTGCCGCCTGGAGCAAGGCCCGCCTTCTCCATGGCTGCCGTGGCCTCAAGGGCCACCAGCCTTGCTTCGCAGGTTTCCAAAGAGAGGACGCGGTGCCCTGACCTGACTGGATGCGCCTCTTACCACATGCCTCCCTGGCAGGCAGGGTCTCCGCTTTTTACAAATTTGCCTGAGACCATTCCTCAGGTCATTCAGGTGGTCATGGCCCAGCCAGGCTTTGAAGCTGGGCTGTGCGATTCCACAGCTGGCGTTCTGGCCTGTGTGCCTCATGATCATGGATACAGCATCTATTCTTATTTTTTCCTGTAGTTCTGGGGTACTTAGCACCGTGGCATATCTGTAATAAGCACATGCACACCTCGAAGGAGGTCTTCACTTCAGCATACAAGTTGACCATGGCATGCTCTGGGCTCCAGTCTTCTGCAAAGATGTAGGGCAGGAACTACCAGTTGTCAGCACAGCACCATCCCACATTGCTCTTCTAATGGAGCCTTTCACCCCAGATGTTCTTTCTCGTCTGATGGGAAGGATCCACGTATGTAAAGATTATGTTCTAGATCAGCTTTGGTCTGTCCTAAAAGAAACTTGCCAGTGGATTATTCCATATGGATAAAAGTCAGTTTCTCTGGTCTTCCTGGAATGTGTCTAGAAAGCAAATACATTATTTACAAGTTCATAGTAGATCAATATATTGGATTAAAATATGACAAACATAATTTGGTCATTGTGAGCATGCCAGCTCGGTCAACTATTCACCACACATGATGCCCTAAATATAACTCTAGGTTTTCTTATGCCCAAGAGAGGGACATACTCTTGGGTGTCTGGACTAGGGAAACATGTATGAAAAACCGTTTGGCCACTCTACATCTTGTTATTGGAGAATCGAAACTATCTATATTCAAAGATATTATTAAAAGGCAAGAAGTTAACTTCTGTCATTTTGTTAATTGTTTTCTGGTTGTTTTGTAGATCTTTTGTTTCTTCTTTTATTGTTTGCTTTATGGTTTGGTGAGTTTCTGTACTGATAAGCTTTGATTCCTTTATTTCATTGACATATCTGGTGTAATTTTTTTCTCTGGTTACTCTGGAGCTTACATTTAAAAATGTATAGTAATGATAGACTATTTAAAGCTGATAAAAATTTTGATCACACACGAACCTGCTATACTACCCCCACATCCCTTGTCAGTGCACAAAATTTGTACTTTTTTGCCTTAATTTATATTGTTCTGTACTGGGTGTTTATTAAGAACTCATTGTAGATATAAATATTTTTGACTATTTTGATGTTCAGCTTTCTCAAGGGTGATTTGAAAGATTCTAAAGCATTAATTTCAGTAATGTAGAATTCTCAGTTTGAATATGAATTTACTTTTAACAGTTAGGTTGATAGTGTCCTGTTTTTGCATTAGTATTCTTTCACTTGCGATTGAAGCACTCGTTAAGCACTTCTTGTCAGGCTGGTCTTATGGTGATGAATTCCATAAGCATTTGCTTGTCTGGGAAAGACTTTATTTCTTTAATTTCTGATGGGTAGCTGTGCTCAGTACAGTACTCTTTGCTGACTGATTTCTCATTAGCACTTTGAATATATCATCATCCTCATCTCTCCTAGCCTTCAAGGTTTCTGCTGTGAAAACTGATAGTCTAATGGAGACTTGCTTATTTGTGATTTGATGCTTCTCTCTTGCTAATTTTAGAAGTTTTTCTTTGTGTTTGACTTTTGACAAATTGATTATAATGTGCCTTAGAAAAGGCCTTTTTGGGTTGAATATGTATGGGACCCTTTAAGCTTCGCGGAACTGGATGTCCGTATCTCTCCCAAGAATTGGGAGATTTTCAGCTATTATTTTGTTAAATAAGTTTTCTGTGTCTTTGTCTCTTTTCTCTGTTTCTCTTCTATATTTTCAAAATCTGTTATCTTAGTATCATGGCACAAGTCTCATAGACTTTCTTTGATTCTTTTTACTCTTTTTTTCTCCTTTTTTCCCTCAGTCTGGGTTCTTTCAGAAGTCCTGTCTGCAAGTTCAGAAATTCTTTTGTTTGACCTAGTGTGCCATTGAAGCTGTCAGTGGTACTTTTTATTTAATTCATTCAATTCTTCATTCCTAAGGTTTCTGTTGGTTTGTTTTCTTTTTTTCTATTTTCTTTTTCTTTTTTTTTTTTTGAGACGGAGTCTTGCTCTGTCGCCCAGGCTGGAGTGCAGTGGCACGATCTCGGCTCACTGCAAGCTCCGCCTCCCAGGTTCACGCCATTCTCCTGCCTCAGCCTCCGGAGTAGCTGGGACTACAGGCACCCGCCACCACGCCCGGCTAATTGTTTGTATTTTTAGTAGAGACAGGGTTTCATCCTGTTAGCCAGGATGGTCTAGATCTCCTGACCTCGTGATCCGCCCACCTCGGCCTTCCAAAGTGCTGGGATTACAGGTGTGAGCCACCACGCCTGGCCTGTTTGTTTTCTTTAATGGTATCTATGTCTTTGTTGAATTTCTCATTCAGGCTATGGCTTGTTTTTTTTATTATTCGATTAAGTTTTCTCTCTGTATTCTTTTGTATCTCATTGAATTTTCTTAAGATCAATATTTCAAATTCCTTTTAAGGCAATTTGAAAATTTCCATTTATTTAGGGTAACTTTGTGAAGAATTATTGTGCAACTTTGGTGGTGTCAAGTTTCATTGCATTTTCATGCTTTTTATCTCCTATGTTTATATTTATGAGACTGTTGACACGGTCACCTCTTCTCATTGTATAGAGTGGCTTATGTAGAGAAAGATTTTCACCTGGAGATGTGTCTTAGGGTGTCAGTTGGATGGGCTGCATCTGCTTTAGTTCTAGGAGGACACAGTAGTGTAATATCTGTGCTTTTCTCTTGCCTGTTTTTTTTTTTTCTTTTGCTAGCATCCATTTTGGTGATACCTGTGAGTGTCTTGGTGACCTAGGCTGCAGGAGCATGTGCAGTTTGTTTTTCTGCTCAGGACTGGGGGCTGGGGGAGAAGGCGGCGGTGTCAGGGAGCTGCATGCCTATCTAGTGACTGTGTTACTGAGTCACAGGGGTTGGTACACCAGTTTGAGATGGGACTCCCCTGGAAACACTCGCCTGGCTGTGGATTACTGGGGCTGGTCTGCAGGTTTGAGATGGGGATCACCTAGAAACACCAGGGCCAGTTGGTGAGCGCACTGATGGCACAATAAATCAGTAATCGGTCCACAGTTAGAGTGTTGCAGTCACTAGGATGTGGAAGGCAAACCTCTTTGAGAGTTTGTTTCTAGGATATAGACAGCAGTAGCTGCTTTCCTGGAGAAGGCTGTTGTAATGACAGGGTAGCCCCTGGGATGGGAAGAGGCAGTGACCACTAGTTCATGGAACAGAATATACTCAGCTATGGCTTGGCTTTCTAGATGGTGCTATATGTGGGCTCCTTCTCTGGGGCAGTATAGCCCTGTGGGCATCAGGCAGCTTCCTAAACTAGGCTGCTAGAGATGGGGTTTCACCATGTTGGTCAGGCTGGTCTCAAACTCCTGACCTCTGGTGATCTGCCCGCCTCGGCCTCCCAAAGTGCTGGGATCACAGGCGTGAGCCACCATACCTGACCTACCTTTTTTTTTTTTTTTTTTTTTTTGTTAAGAAACTTGCTTATGTTGTTCTTTATTTTCTTCTTGACTTTTTTTTCCCCAGGTTTCCTTACAGTCATGCGTCACTTAATGACGTAGATACGTTCTGAGAAATGTGTTAGGCAATTCCATTGTCATGCAAACATCATAGAGTGGACTTACACAGACCTAGATGTGTAGTGTGTACCTATAACCTGGTACGCACCTAGACTATATGGTATAGCCTATTGCTCCTAGGTCACAAACTATACAGCACGTTACTCTACTGAATACTCTAGGCAGTTGTAGTAAAATGGTATTTGTGTATCTAAATAATTAAGTATAGAGAAGGTACAATAGGGCCAGGCACGATGGCTCATGCCTGCAATCTCAGCACTTTGGGAGGCTGAGGTGGGCAGGTCACTTGAGCCCAGGAATTTGAGACCAGCCTGGGCAACATGACAAAACCCCTCCTCTACCAAAGAATCCAAAAAATTAGGTGGGTGTGGTAGTATAGGCCTATAGTCCCAGCTACTTGGGAGGATGAGGTGGGAGGATGGCTTGAGCCTGGGAGGTGGAGGTTGCAGTGAAACAAGATTGTGCCACTGTGCTCCATCCTGGGCAACAGAGCCAGACCCTGTCTTAAAAAAAAAAAAAAAAAAGTACAGTAAAAATACAGTGTTTTACTCTTATAGGACCACTGTTGTATATGTGGTCCATTTTGTCAATTGAGATGTTAAATGGCACGCGACTGTATATCCATTAATTGTAGGCGATTGAGACTGGCTCTCTGAAAACACATCTACACTCACTGTGCCCAGGCCTGGAATAGCTCCTGTCATGCCTTTGTGTGGATTAGGGGAAGGTACTCTTCCTCCAGCAAGTGCAGCAGCCTGGTGCAGACCTTGGGCTGTGGTGCCGATCCCTGGGTGCCCCTAACAGGACCCCAGCTCATGCAGCAACCTTGCTCTGCCCTTTCTTCTGGCAGAGTTCAGATATAGGATAATGTGTCCTTAGATAATTTAGTGGTTATATTTTTATGACTTCATTAGTATTATTCATTAGTTGGGCCAATGTTATGAGGCTATATTTTCTTTCTTGGATACTTTTGTTTTCCCCAGAGTTAATCATTTTTGTTTGGTTACTTGATTGGTTCTACAGTGGTCTTTATGTTGTTTGCCTCTAGGAGCATAGAAGTCCATTCAGAATGTTCACACGTTAGTTATCTATTAGATTCACTTTCTTTGTTCTTTCTCTATCCTGCTCCACTCCTGACTGGTTGTTATATGCAGCTGCTACACAGGGTGGCCCTGGAGTGTCCCATCACCATTAGCTTGAGAATTTCCTTTCTCTGTTCTGCATTGGCTATTTCCTGTCTCTTGGTTTACAGTAGATTATAGATAGATTTCAGAGAAGGGTCATGGAAGGTGAATTTTTTTTTTTGAAACCTACACATCTTAAAATTTTTTATGTTTACCCTTTTGCACTGTACTGGTTGTTTTACCAGTTTTATTGATCTGTTAGACACTTCCTCAATATCTGGTGATTGTTAACATCCCTTCTTTTTTTTCAATATGCACAATATTTTTATTGTCATCAAGAACATTATGTAAATTGTTTGCAGAAACTACAAGAAAATTGAAGGTTGTTTTGTTGATAGTGAGAGGCAATGGAAGGGCACCGTGGATCAATAAGGCTGAGGGGCGAGACAAAGAGGGCAAAAATCTTCTTTATTGAGCTCTCGGGCGAGGTTCACTGGTCCGCGGGGGGAGGGCCAGGGAAGTCGCGCTGTGCCAAAGGTACAGCGCGCTTTTATGGATGCTGGGTGAGGAGTGGGCGGGGTAGGGGCGGGGTAGGTTGAGTTTCGTGCTTCTGAGTGTGACACGCCCTAGTGGGCATGCGCTTTGGTCCGGGTGGCGGGAACAGGAAAGGTGAACCCGGAAATGCTGAGTCAGGGTACCCGATGTGGCTGTCGGGATGGCGGGAATAAGCGAAAATGCCAAGTCAGGGTAGCCAAGATGGCCGCCGAGATGGCGGGAACCGGTGAATCCGGGAATGCTGAGTCAGGGTAGCCAAGATGGTTACCGATCGCCATCTTGGAGTCTTCACCGGAGTCTAATCAGTCCAACCTCTTTTTGGTTATAGAAAAGGGGTGACGAAATCGTCTGGCTACTTCCTGCTGTTAAGGGGCGTTGTTGGGGAGGGGGCCTAAATCAGAGGTCGGCAGTTGGACGTAGGGGTGAAGTAACATCTGGTTGAAAGTGACCCTCGTGATTTCTTGTATCCGCTGGCGGAGAAACTGTAGTAGGATTGGGGCAAAACACATTATTATACAGAGAATTATAATTGGGATAAGGAAAGGGAGCATCTGTTGAACCACGGGTGAAAACCACCAAGAAGGACCAGGGCGGAGAGGGTTGTAGGAGTGTTTTAACTCCTCTTGGATCTTTTTTTAAAGTTTGTAAATTGGTCTCAACTACTTGAGATGAGGTGACCACTGCGTATGCTGCTGGTCGTTGGCCATGCGGCACGGGGACGGAGCTACCATCTACAAACAGGGTCTGGTGGGGATCTAGGATGGGGTTGTCTTGGAGGCTTAGGTGCGCGGGGCGTAGGGCTGATAGGACTTCAGGACATGAATGTAAGGGTGAAGGATCCTGCTCTGGGCAGGGAAGGAGGGTAGCTGGGTTTAAAGTTGGAGAGGTAGTAAGTGTGATGTGTGGGTTTTCAATAAACAGGAGATGAAATAGCTGGAGTCTGGAGGGGGTCAGGTGACTCAGGCACTTGTGTGAGAGTAAGTCTTGTAGCCTGTGTGAGGAGAAAACAGTGAGAGGGTGCCCTAAGGTAAGCTTAAGAGCCTCTTTGGTGAGTTCCGCTGCCACAGCTAAAGCCCACAGACACGGCTGCCAGCCCTGGACAGTGGGATCGAGCTGCTTGGAAAGGTGGGCTACTGGCTGGTGTGTTTCTCCTACCGGTTGGGCCAGGAGCCCTGTAGCAACCTTTTCCCACTCATCGGCAAAGAGATGAAATGGGCGTAGCGGGTTTGGGAGTGAGAGGACTGGGGCTGTTATGAGGCAATTTTTAAGCTTATTGTAAAGATTGGCTACTAGTTTTGGCTCAGACAGTGGGCCAATGGGAGTCTGTTTGGCGGCCTGGTACAGGGGCCTTGCTAGGACTCCGAAATTGGGGACCCAATGTCTGAAAAAGCCGACTAGCCCTAAGAAAGAGAGAATATCTTCAGCATCTTGTGGAGGTTGAAGATTTTGTAAAAGGCTGATTCTGTCTGAGGTTAGGCCTTTTGAGTTTGGGGTGAGACGTATGCCTAAGTAAGTGACTTTAGAGGTACATAGTTGGGCTTTGGACGGGGTGACTCTATAGCCTTGGTTTCCTAGGAAGTTTAAGAGAGTACTAGTGTCCTTAAGGCAATCTGTCTCAGAGGGGCTGCAAAGGGAGGAGGTCGTCGACATATTGGATAACAGTACTGGCCTCCAAAGGGCAGCGAGCGAGGTCTTGGGCCAATGCCTGTCCAAAGAAATGAGGGCTGTCTCTAAACCCCTGTGGCAGAACCGTCCAGGTGAGTTGTGTAGAGACGCCAGTGTCTGGGTCCTCCCACGTGAAAGCAAAGAGGAAGTAACAAGCGGGGTCTAGTGGGATAGAGAAAAAGGCATCTTTAAGGTCTAGAACAGTAAAGTGAGACGTGTTGGGGGGGGATGCGAGAGAGGAGTGTGTATGGATTAGGAACTACCGGGACTGTAGGGATGACTGCCTCGTTGATGAGGTGAAGATCTTGTACTAGACGGTAAGCCCCAGAGGCTTTTTGTACCGGCAGAATAGGCGTATTGCAAGGAGAATTAGTGGTAATTAGGATGTGTTGTTGTAGAAGACGAGTAATAATGGGTTTTAGTCCCCGACGGTGCTCTAAGGAAATGGGGAACTGAGGTCGGGCAGGGGTCCGAAAGGCACCATGAAAGGCAATGGAGGGGCACCGTGGACCAATAAGGCTGAGAGGCGAGACAAAGAGGGCAAAAATCTTCTTTACTGAGCTCTCGGGCGAGGTTCACTGGTCCGCAGGGGGAGGGCCAGGGAAGTCGCGCTGTGCCAAAGGTGCAGTGCGCTTTTATGGATGCTGGGTGAGGAGTGAGCGGGGTAGGGGTGGGGTAGGTTGAGTTTCGTGCTTCTGAGTGTGACACGCCCTAGTGGGCATGCGCGTTGGTCCGGGTGGCAGGAACAGGAAAGGTGAACCCGGAAATGCTGAGTCAGGGTACCCGATGTGGCTGTCGGGATGGCGGGAATAAGCGAAAATGCCAAGTCAGGGTAGCCAAGATGGCCGCCGGGATGGCGGGAACCGGTGAATCCGGGAATGCTGAGTCAGGGTAGCCAAGATGGTTACCGATCGCCATCTTGGAGTCCTCACCGGAGTCCAATGAGATTACATTGAGTGTTACTTTTCTTCAATTTATGCAATACCTATTTACATTCAATACTGAGTTGACACAAGAGTAAGCGAATTAACTTAGATTTTTCTCCTTTAGACAGAAGCCTTATTGATATATAATCTATTTACCATAAAATTTACCATTTTGAAGTGTAAGGTTTTTTTCCTTTAAACAGCAGCTGTATTGATACATAATCTATATACCATAAAATCTGTCATTTTGAAGTGTATAATTAAGTGGTTTTTAGCATATTCCCAGAGTTATACAACTATCACCACCATCTAATTCCAGAATATTTTTATCACCCCAAAAGAAATCCCAAAGCCATTAGCAGTTACTTCCCACTCCTTCCTCTGCCCAGGCCTTAGCAACCATTTATCTACTTTATGGACTTGCCTATTCTGGACATTTCACATTAAAAGGAATAAACAATACTTAGCCTTTGTTTCTGGGTTCTTTCACTTAACATAATGTTTTCAGGACTCATCTACATTGTAGCATGTATCCGTACTTCATTTTATCACCAAATAATATTTCAGTGTATGGATACACACATTTTGTTTATACATTAATCAGTTGATGCACAATTGGGTTTTTTCCCTCGTAAGAGTATATGAAAAAATAAAAAAAAACTGCTATGAAATAATGTGTACACATTTTTGCGTGGGCATAATGTTTTAATTTTTCTTGGATATATACCTAGGAGTAGGATTGCTGTGTCATGTGATAACTCTGTGTTTAACATTTTGAGGAACCCCCAAACTGTTTTCCAAAGTGGTTGCATCATTTTATATTCCCACTAGCTACATATGAGGTTTACAATTTCTTCACATCCTTAGCAATGCTTATTATTTTCTATTTTATTGTAGCCATCCTAGTAGGTGGGAAGTGGGATCTTATGGTTTTAATTTGCATTTCCCAGATAACTAATGATGTTGAGCATCTTTTCATCGGCTTATTGGCCATTTGTATATTTTCTTTGGAGAAATGTCTACTTTAATCACTTAGCTGTTTTCAATTGGGGGTTCTTTCTATCATTAAAACTGTAAAAGTTCTCTATATATTTTGAATCCTAGTCCCTTGTCAGATATATGATTTGCAGATTTTTTTTTTCATTCTGTGGGATTTTATTTTACTTCTTTGATAGTGATCTTTGAAATTCAAAAGTTTATTTTAATGATGTCTGACTTCCCTGTTTTTCCTTTCGTTGCTTGTGCTTTTTTGTCATCTGTAAAAACTTTGGCTTAATCTAAGGTTACGAAGATTTACTCTTTCCTGTCTTCTAACAGTTTATAGTTTTTGCCCTTACATTTAGTGTGTAATTCAAGTTAATTTTTGTATATGGTGTGAGGTAGAGGCCTGTCTTTATCTTTTTCCAGGTGGATGTCAAGTTGTCCTAGCACCGTTTGTTGAAAAGACTATTTCCCTTCTGAGTTGTCTTGTTGAAAATCAGTTGACCATAAATGTAAGGATGGTCTATTTTCAAGAATGACACATTAAAATGGTCATTGAGAGCCCTGTTAAAATGGGCTTGGCTTTTTCTTCAGTTTTACTGAGGTATAATTGCTAAATAAAAATTGTATATATTCAAGATGTATAATAAGATGATTTTATATTTTTATATATATATATACACACACACACATTGTGAAATAATGACCACAATCAAATTAACATATCCATCACCACATTTAGTTACCATTTGTGTTTTAGAGGGGTGAGGATGGGGTGGGCTTTTTGACTGAGGGGCTTGCACTAGGATAATCAGACAGGGACCTGTTCGTTTATTTGAGGGGACCCCCAAACTTAGTATTTATAGTTTTTATTCTCTTGGCTTTGTGTTTCCCAGGAGAGGAGTCCTCTAGTCTATTACTTTGCAGGTAAAAAGCTGCTTTCCACCATTTGGGAGCTGAGTGGAAGGCAAGAGGCCCAGGGTCTTACCATTCATTATGTAACTCACACCTAATTTTTGTCTTCAGAACGGCACCCCTGCCTTCACTCATTCTTAGGACTTCCAGTTTATACACAGCCTCTCCAGAGAGCACTTCTTCAGGGTGGAGGAGCGGAGTGACTGCCTGTTGTCTAGGCACCCAGCCAGTCCTCCTGTTGTCGGCCTTTCCCGTTTTCCAGTGTTTAATGGAAGCTGGTGCCCCAGTTTGGGAGCATGTTTCAGGCGTTGCTGCTTGGCTTTTCACTGCTGGCCTAGGCTTGCCTTTCTCTTTGATCTCTTTGACTTATCAAATACAACTTATCCATTTACTTTCCAGTTTCCCACATTTTGTCACCTTTCTCCTTGTTCTGGTCTGGGTGGGTTTAGACCTTTAAACTTTGTAGGCATTTTGCATTTGCTTTCTGAGTGTGCTTTCAGAAGAGATCAAGGGTTGAGGTGTTTTTTAATGTTAGCTGATATTAAGTGGTATGAAGAAATATCAAAGCAGGGTCAGCAAAGAGAGGTAGAGTTGCTGCATATATTTCTTGTTCATTTCTTTTGACTGCTACATATTCTTCTGTGTATGCAGCCACCAAATTTTACTTCTCCATTTTCCTCATGATAGACACCTAAGCCGCCCCCATTTCTCACTGCTGCAAAGAATCCTCTGATTAATATTCCCTCATGAACCTAATTTTCCCTTGAATTTCTCTGGGGGTATAGAACCAGGAATAGGATACTGATATATGCCTGCCTAATTTTCCTGTAGGACTTTTCTGTGTCATCTATGGTCCCCTGAGATAGTATATAGGAACTCAAGTTTTCCCTACATCTCTGTTTAGCAATACTGTTTGCTTTGGATTTCTCTTAATGTTTGAGCCTTTGAGCATCACTTCATCTACTTTTTAGCTACTGGAGTCTTCTGCTTCTTTGAATGCCTCTTCATATCTTTTACCTGTTTTTTTACTGGATTCCCAGTCTTTCTTTTGATTAGCAAAGGTTCTGTATACCTTGTAGATTTTAATCCTTAGTCAATTTTTGAGTTAGTACTCTGTTACATTGATTCTAAGACACATACTGTTTTTCCCTAGTTTAAAATCTTTGAAGTGGGGATGAATCTTAAAGCTGCTGAGAGTCACTGATGAGTCATTGTCAGTCAGGAAGGTAGTTTGTGACATGGTTGTCATTGCTTATGTACCAGTGAACTTCGTGGTGGTGGGCTTACTGTCAGCACTCCAGTTGAAGTGTATGCCCTGCTGGTCAATGAGGCAACTGATGGCCGGAGAAATGGCCAGACCTGCAGAGCAGAGGCAGAGGATGACAAAAGGCTTTGAAGATCTCTTTGTCAGACTTCCTGTTGCCTTTGGGTAGTATCAGCTTACTTTCTAGAAACATGTGATTTAATTGGAAGGACGATAAAACTATGAGGTTAGTTCAATAGGAAAGTTGCAGCATCAGAACTTGAGAATGGGTGACAGTTAACATGTCAGATAATCTCAGAAATCATAGTGGAGCATGCTGGTAAGAAATGCCAAGACACTGCCAAGAGCAAGGAGAACATGGTATGAAAACTTGTGGTATCAGTGACTTAGAGGAGAGGGACAGAACTCAGTTAAAGAGGTTTTAGGAATGTCTTGACTTACATTTTCCTTTTCATAAGTACAAATGTAGTGTAACAAAAATCTGGGTCTAAGAATGTATAATAGACCTTTGCATTAAGCATAAACTAAAAAGCTGCACATGACAAGAAAACATCATTGTATTTTAATTGACACTGTTTCTCTTCCTTAGTGATGGATAAAATACAATTGATGACATCTTAGATTCAGTGAAATACAATAAACCTCTTCTCTATCACCCGTCTGTTAACTTTATCTTTGGTATCTTTCGTTGAACCAAATTTCTTAATTTTGACTTGGTCAGATGCATCCATCTTGGCCTTACGGTTTGTATTCTTAAAGACTTGGTTAAGAAATCATTTCCTACCCTGAGGTCCCAAAGACATTCTTCCACATTTTGTTATCTTTTCTAAAATACCTTTTAGATTTTTAATATGGCTGGAATTCACTTTATACCTGGCTGTTCAACTTTATCCGTAGAGAAAAATTTGTGTGAAACCTAGTGGTTTGTGGGGTAACTGCTGTCATTTTCCAGGTATTTGTATGTACACAGTTCTCGTGAATTCTAGATTCTTTCATTGGTCTCTGCCTACCTGCAAATATTACAATATTTGCTTCCTTCTGGTAAAGCACCTCCCGGTTTCTAACTTCAGTTAGCCATTCCTGAACTTGTATCCTTCTGTGTAATTATTGAAGTTTATAGAGCTCCATTAGAAATCCTGGTGGAATTTTAGTTGTGATTGCATTGAGTTTGTAGTTTATTTTGGCAAAATGTAATATCTTTAAAATGTTGAGCCATCCCTTCAGCTGACCATCGTATATATCTTATCATTTATTACTCTTTATATTTTTCTTGATACTGTAAATACTTTGTATTTTGTTACCTTTATTTACTATTAATTCCAATGGTTTGTTGATTTCGTTGAGTTTTTTATGTAAGGTGATCGTATCACCTGCTGATAACAGTGTGACTCTTCTCAGACGTGTGTGTGTGTGCACACTTGTTTATTCACATTTTTGGACTTACAGTTTTACTGGTATGGCCTTTAGTAATATGCTGAATAGTAAAAAGAGACCAAGTATCCTTGTTTTGTTCATATTCATAAAAGTAATGGCTCTCTTGTTTCCCAGTTAATATCTGTAGGTTTCAGGTATTATAGTCTTATCGATTCGAGACCATTTCCTCCGATCTAGGTTTCTAAGAGTTTTATAAATAGATGTTGAACTTCATCAAATGTTATTTCTGCATCTAAGATCATTGCATGACTTTTCTTTATTATGTTGTATTTTCTGAAATCTTTACTTCTTATTTAACTTCTATTAATATATCTCTTAGGTGTACTCTGTTCTTTTTCTAACTTAGTTGAACACTTAATTTACATTTTTAATCTTTTCTAGTATTGATTGACATTCTCTTTACAAAACACCCTGAGTGTAATTCAGGATTCAGGCTTAAAAAAAGGTTTTGAAAGATAATAAAGTACGTATTCCTTATTACAGAACCACTCTCATGCAGTCTAGGGCAGCATCCCCAGAATAGTTTCATTCCATTGAGTAAATAAAAGCAGTAAAGAGTTTCATATATGTTTAGGACAGGTTTTGCTACTGAATGAACTTGCTGCAAACTTTCAAAATTGAGTATGAGGCATAATGAACTTTTCTGTGTTTAAGCCTATAAATTCCCTTCTAAGTACTATTCCAGCTGTAGGCTATACTTTTTTTGGGGGGAGGGAGGATGGAGTCTTGCCCTGTTGTCAGGCTGGAGTGCAGTGGCGCAATCTCAGCTCACTGCAACCTTTGCCTCCCAGGTTCAAGCCATTCTCCTGCCTCGGCCTCCCCAGTAGCTGGAACTACAGGTGTGTGCCACCACGCCCAGCTAATTTATTATTATTATTTTTTAATAGAGACAGGGTTTCACCATGTTGGCCAGGATGGTCTCAATCTCTTGACCTCGGGTGATCCACCCGCCTTAACCTCCCAAAGTGCTGGTATTACAGGCATGAGTCACTGCACCCGGCTTGTAGGCTATACTTCTAATGTGTGTTATTCAGACCTAAATATTTTTTAATTTTCTTTTTTTTCTTTGACTAAAGCGTAATGTTTTCCTTGAGTTTTTGTCTTCTCAGTAATTTATAATTTATTGCTATGTGATTAAAAAACATGTTCTGGATGATGGCTTTTCTGAATGATTTGGCTGCTCTTGTTGACACTTGCTTTATGTCTTACTTTATTGTAAATTTTGCAAATGTTCCACGGCTTTATCACAAAAATTTATATTATATATTCCTTTTATTCAAGGTGTCTTGTGTCCATTACATCAAGCACTTTAATTATTATTCAAATAGTTGACAGTCTTAGCCGTTTTCTGTCTGGTATGTAAATGAATGAGAAAGAAAGAGACAGTATAAAGATCAGTATTACCCACCATATGGATTCATTCTCTGTCTCTGTTTCGTTTTTAAATTGTTTAGTTTGAAGGTGTGAAATGTATGTGGGCTCAGCATTTTTACATCGTTTTGAATGTCCCTTATCTCTAACAAAAATTATGTTTTACCTTCAAGTCCATTTGTCTGATAGCAGTGTAGCTACACCAGCTATCATTTAGTTATTCTGTGATTAATAGGACTCTGTTTTCAATTTTACTGTATCATTGTGTGTAGTTCTTTTGTACATAATTGGATTTTAATCCTAGTATCATTTTTTAACTGAGGAGTTTAATCTGTTTACATTTATTTTGATTACTAACTTATTTGTATAGTAAACACTAATATCTGCTGAAATATGAGGTGATTCACAATTTTCCCAATAGCATTTAAAAGAGTTTCTTGGCCAATTTGATATGTAAATTCAAAGGGATGTATAAGAAATGGCCAAAAATAATGTTATTTGATTTATTAATTTAATTGCACATATATATTTAAAATGTCATTGTGCAAATAATATATTCAAAAATACTGCTCTTTCCTTTACCCCATGCAGCAGTTTTATTCTAATTCTTCCTAGGCATCTTGGATACCATATTCATCATTAGAAGCATTGAAAAATGTATGTTTAAAGTCTGTCATTTTCACATCTGTCTGAATACTTGGATGCATAACTTTTTGAATCTGTGTATGTTGCTATCCCTCAAAATTTTACCCAAGTCTCATTCAGTATTTGTGGTTCTACACTTGACCCCTTACAGGGTTGCTTTTTGTTGTGGTCTTTAAAAGGTTTGCTTACTTGGTTGTATACTGTTTCATTGTGAAGTCCCGCTCCCAGGAATATGTATTATGTGTGGGAAATAAGTACAATATCTGTGTCAAATTATTTTACCTCCCTTTATAAAAAACAAACTGATTTCTTCAAAACACCTAAAGGTAGCATTGTTAGAGATCATTCTGGTTGAAGTTGTAACTAATTAGTAGTGGGTACAGCTGCATATAATAGGAAACCCAAACTTAGATGGCTTAGGGAAAGCAGAAGTTTATTTGCCCTCACAAGTGTGGAGCAAGGTAGCTAGCGCCACAGATGATTAGGGACCCAGGTTACCATCCTGTGTTCTGCCCTTGAGGTGTGTGACTTCCATTCATAAGTCACCTTAAGGGAGGATGTCAGGCAGATGGGCAGAAAAGAGGCTCCTTCTGGGCCTGTCAGCTTGGTTACGGCAATGCTGGCCACACCTAGTTGCAGGAGCAGCTGACAGAAGTGGTCTTTTGTTCCAGGGCAGTGGCCTTAATTTTTTCATTTCTTTTTTTTTTTCCCTTGCCTTTAGTCTGCTTGATCAGGTTTTCTTGATTAGACTTCCCTTATTCTTTTCTTCTCCTCATGCTTAACATAAGTAATTCCTGTCCAATTTTTTTTTGTTTTTTGAGACAGGGTCTCACTCTGTTGCCCAGGCTGGAATGCAGTGGCACCGTCTCAGCTCACTGCAGCGTCTCTCTCCCAGGTGCAAGGGATTCTCCTGCCTCCGCCTCTGGAGTAGCTGGGATTACAGGCATGCACCACCACACCCGGCTAATATTTTTTGTATTTTTAGTAGAGACAGGGTTTCACCATGTTGGCCAGGCTGGTCTCGGGCTCCTGACCTCAGGTGATCCCCCCGCTTTGGTGTCCCAAAGTGCTGGGATTGCGGGCATGAGCCACCTTGCCCCAAATGTTAATTAATCTTCCTCTCTTCCTTACTGAGCAGTACAGGGACTTACTAGACTCCTACTTCAGTTGTTCCCCATCCCCACTCCCCCTTTCTTGATGTCTGATATTTGACCTCCACTTATTTTGTATCCTCCAGGATTATTATATTTGAGAATCACCTTCTTTACCTATTTACCACTTTCTTATTGCCAGTCTTTAGGTATTTCTTTATCCGTGCAGCTTCTTTGCGCTTAAAATTCCTTTTTCTAAAATATATTCTCTATTAGATTGTTACGTAGAGATTCAGAGAAGGTAATCTGTATCTCTTAATGAGAAATGTTTTTATTTTACCTCCTTGGATGACAGTTAGTGGGTAACAGGTTCTAAGTGGATCATTATTTGCCCTGCAGCCTTGGAGAATTTCTTCATCATGGCCTGGCCTGTGTTATGGGGAGACTGTGTCAGTCTAATTATTGTTCATCTTCTGTTTTTTCTAGTGGCTTTCACAATTCTTTTTCTCTAAAATTCTACAGTTTCACTGTCATGTGTCTTCTTGTAATTTATTCATATTTATCCTACTTGGGATTCATTTTTGTACTTCAGTCTGTGGATTTCTGTCTCCCATGAATTCTGGGAATTTTTTAGCTTTTATCTGTTCAAACATTGTCTCTCACTTTTTTCCTCCAGTTTTTCCCTGTAGAGCTAATGTTTACTGTACTTTTAACCTTCATATCCTCCACGTTCAGTATGTACTCTTTCATATTTTTGCATCTCTTGGTAATCTCAGCTCTGTCTTTCATTTCTCTGCAGTGTCTGATGGGGTATTTAATCTATCTTTTAGATTTCTAATTTTATTGGCTCTTAGATTTTATTTCTGGAAGTTCTATTTGACTATTTAGCAAGTTAGCCTGTCCTTTTTTGTTTTTGTTTTTGAGATAGAATTTCGTTCTTCCTGAGCAGGCTGGAGTGCAGTGGCACAATCTCGACTCACTGCAACCTCTGCCTCCTGGGTTCAAGCGATTCTCCTGCTTTAGCCTCCCGAGTAGCTGGTATTATAGGCATGCGCCACCATGCCTAGCTAATTGTTTTGTATTATTACTAGAGATGGGGTCTCACCATGTTGGTCAGGCTGGTCTTGAACTCCTGACCTCAGGTAATCTGCTCGCCTCGGCCTCCCAAAGTGCTGTGATTACAGGCGTGAGCCACCACGCCCAGCCCAGCCTGTCCTTTTCTTAGTAACTTTTTAACCTTTCCTTATGTTTATGCTCTTGGGAGCACTTTCTAGTGTCCAGCGTCTCGTGTTCTTGGGCAGCGGCCCTTCTGCATGTCTTGTATGCTGACTCTCACTCATGGTGGGGTTGTGGTTTTTGATTGGGAAAGTTGTTTTCTCTCTTTTGAGTCCTCTCAGGTCTCGATTGTGGAGATGTCTTTCTGGTTGGTTTTACTTGCTTCTGCAGCATACCCTATAAGATTTTAGGTTCCAGGATTCCTGTATCAAGTGCCCGTTATGACCTATTCCTGCTAGCCTGCATGGGGCACAGGTCTGAGACTGGCATTTCTCACCGGAAACTTTGTTCCTTCGCTACTCCAAGTGCTGGACAGAAATAGTATCCCTACATCACATCATGCTGCCTTCTGATAGCTTTTGAGCTGTGGTTAAGGGTTTTGGATATACTTGTTCTTAATCATTTGTTTTCTGTGTATTACAGTTTTTATAGAATGGTCTCAACGTTTACGGCACCTTTGGTACACGGGTGGTCTATCTAGGTATTTGTTTGTTGTTTGTTTTTTGTTTTTAATCTTTTTGTGACTGCCGATACCTGACTGTGAAATCAGGGAGGACTTAGGAAACTTAAGGAAACCTTGAGAAGTAGGAACCTGAATAACATGATAAACTCAGAATCACAGTTGAGGAGGTGAGTGGCACTGGATTTGAAAGAGAAGCCCGGAGGGCAGCCAAGATAGCCGAATAGGAACAGCTCCGGTCTACAGCTCCCAGCGTGAGCGACGCAGAAGACGGGTGATTTCTGCATTTCCATCTGAGGTACTGGGTTCATCTCACTAGGGAGTGCCAGACAGTGGGCGCAGCGCACCGTGTGCGAGCTGAAGCAGGGCGAGGCATTGCCTCACTTGGGAAGCGCAAGGGGTCAGGGAGTTCCCTTTCCTAGTCAAAGAAAGGGGTGACAGACGGCACCTGGAAAATTGGGTCACTCCCACCCTAATACTGCGCTTTTCCGACAGGCTTAAGAAACGGCCCACCAGGAGATTATATCCCTCACCTGGCTCGGAGGGTCCTACGCCCACACAGTCTCACTGATTGCTAGCACAGCAATCTGAGATCAAACTGCAAGGCGGCAGCGAGGCCAGGAGAGGGGCGCCCGCCATTGCCCAGGCTTGCTTAGGTAAACAAAGCAGCCGGGAAGCTCGAACTGGGTGGAGCCCAACACAGCTCAAGGAGGTCTGCCTGCCTCTGTAGGCTCCACCTCTGGGGGCAGGGCACAGACAAACAAAAAGACAGCAGTAACCTCTGCAGACTTAAATGTCCCTGTCTGACAGCTTTGAAGAGAGCAGTGGTTCTCCCAGCACGCAGCTGGAGATCTGAGAACGGGCAGACTGCCTCCTCAAGTGGGTCCCTGACCCCTGACCCCTGAGCAGCCTAACTGGGAGGCACCCCCCAGTAGGGGCAGACTGACACCTCACACGGCCGGGTACTCCTCTGAGACAAAACTTCCAGAGGAACGATCAGACAGCATTCGCGGTTCACGAAAATCCGCTGTTCTGCAGCCACTGCTGCTGATAGCCAGGCAAATAGGGTCTGCAGTGGACCTCTAGCAAACTCCAACAGACCTGCAGCTGAGGGTCCTGTCTGTTAGAAGGAAAACTAACAAACAGAAAGGACATGCACACCAAAAACCCATCTGTACATCACCATCATCAAAGACCAAAAGTAGATAAAACCACAAAGATGGGGAAAAAACAGAGTAGAAAAACTGGAAACTCTAAAAAGCAGAGAGCCTCTCCTCCTCCAAAGGAACACAGTTCCTCACAAGCAACGGAACAAAGCTGGATGGAGAATGACTTTGACGAGTTGAGAGAAGAAGGCTTCAGACGATCAAACTACTCCGAGCTACAGGAGGAAATTCAAACCAAAGGCAAAGAAGTTAAAAACTTTGAAAAAAATTTAGACGAATGTATAACTAGAATAACCAATACAGAGAAGTGCTTAAAGGAGCTGGTGGAGCTGTGAAAGCCAAGGCTCGAGAACTACATGAAGAATGCAGAAGCCTCAGGAGCTGATGCGATCAACTGGAAGAAAGGGTATCAGCGATGGAAGATGAAATGAATGAAATGAAGTGAGAAGGGAAGTTTAGAGAAAAAAGAATAAAAAGAAACAAACAAAGCCTCCAAGAAATATGGGACTATGTGAAAAGACCAAATCTACGTTTGATTGGTGCACCTGAAAGTAACGGGGAGAATGGAACCAAGTTGGAAAACACTCTGCAGGATATTATCCAGGAGAACTTCCCCAATCTAGCAAGGCAGGCCAACATTCAGATTCAGGAAATACAGAGAACACCACAAAGATACTCCTCGAGAAGAGCAACTCCAAGACACATAATTGTCAGATTCACCAAAGTTGAAATGAAGGAAAAAAGGTTAAGGGCAGCCAGAGAGAAAGGTTGGGTTACCCGCAAAGGGAAGCCCGTCAGAGTAATAGTGGAACTCTCGGCAGAAACTCTACAAGCCAGAAGAGAGTGGGGGCTAATATTCAACATTCTTAAAGAAAAGAATTTTCAACCCAGAATTTCACATCCAGCCAAACTAAGCTTCGTAAGTGAAGGAGAAATAAAATACTTTACAAACAAGCAAATGCTGAGAGATTTTGTCACCACCAGGCCTGCCCTAAAAGAACTCCTGAAGGAAGCATTAAACATGGAAAGGAACAACCAGTACCAGTCACTGCAAAATCATGCCAAAATGTAAACACCATCAAGACTAGGAAGAAACTGCATCAACTAACGAGCAAAATAACCTGCTAACATCATAATGACAGGATCAAATTCACACATAACAATATTAACTTTAAATGTAAATGGACTAAATGCTCCAATTAAAAGACACAGACTGGCAAATTGGATAAAGAGTCAAGACCCATCAGTGTGCTGTATTCAGGAAACCCATCTCACGTGCAGAGACACACATAGGCTCAAAATAAAAGGATGGAGGAAGATCTACCAAGCAAATGGAAAACAAAAAAAGGCAGGGGTTGCAATCCTAGCCTCGGATAAAACAGACTTTAAACCAACAAAGATCAAAAGAGACAAAGAAGGCCATTACATAATGGTAAAGGAATCAATTCAACAAGAAGAGCTAACTATCCTAAATATATATGCACCCAATACAGGAGCACCCAGATTCATAAAGCAAGTCCTGAGTGACCTACAAAGAGACTTAGACTCCCACACATTAATAATGGGAGACTTTAACACCCCACTGTCAACATTAGACAGATCAACGAGACAGAAAGTCAACAAGGATACCCAGGAATTGAACTCAGCTCTGCACCAAGGGAACCTAATAGACATCTACAGAACTCTCCACCCCAAATCAACAGAATATACATTTTTTTCAGCACCACACCACACCTATTCCAAAATTGACCACATAGTTGGAAGTAAAGCTCTCCTCAGCAAATGTAAAAGAACAGAAATTATAACAAACTGTCTCTCAGACCACAGTGCAATCAAACTGGAACTCAGGATTAAGAAACTCACTCAAAACCGCTCAACTACATGGAAACTGAACAACCTGCTCCTGAATGACTACTGGGTACATAACGAAATGAAGGCAGAAATAAAGATGTTCTTTGAAACCAACGAGAACAAAGACACTACATACCAGGATCTCTGGGACACATTCAAAGCAGTGTGTAGAGGGAAATTTATAGCACTAAATGCCCACAAGAGAAAGCAGGAAAGATCCAAAATTGACACCCTAACATCACAATTAAAAGAACTAGAAAAGCAAGAGCAAACACATTCAAAAGCTAGCAGAAGGCAAGAAATAACTAAGATCAGAGCAGAACTGAAGGAAATAGAGACACAAAAAACCATTCAAAAAATTAATGAATCCAGGAGCTGGTTTTTTGAAAGGATCAACAAAATTGATAGACCGCTAGCAAGACTAATGAAGAAAAAAAAGAGAGAAGAATCAAATAGATGCAATAAAAAATGATAAAGGGGATATCACCACTGATCCCACAGAAATACAAACTACCATCAGAGAATACTACAAACACCTCTACGCAAATAAACTAGAAAATCTAGAAGAAATGGATAAATTCCTCGACACATACACCCTTCCAAGACTAAACCAGGAAGAAGTTGAATCTCTGAATAGACCAATAACAGGCTCTGAAATTGTGGCAATAATCAATAGCTTACCAACCAAAAAGAGTCCAGGACCAGATGGATTCACAGCCGAATTCTACCGGAGGTACAAGGAAGAACTGGTACCATTCCTTCTGAAACTATTCCAATCAATAGAAAAAGAGGGAATCCTCCCTAACTCATTTTATGAGGCCAGCATCATCCTGATACCAAAGCTGGGCAGAGACACAACCAAAAAAGAGAATCTTAGACCAATATCCTTGATGAACATTGATGCAAAAATCCTCAATAAAATACTGGCAAACCGAATCCAGCAGCACATCAAAAAGCTTGTCCACCATGATCAAGTGGGCTTCATCCCTGGGATGCAAGGCTGGTTCAATATACGCAAATCAATAAATGTAATCCAGCATATAAACAGAACCAAAGACAAAAACTACATGATTATCTCAATAGATGCAGAAAAGGCCTTTGACAAAATTCAACAACCTTCATGCTGAAAACTCTCAATAAATTAGGTATTGATGGGACGTATCTCAAAATAATAAGAGCTGTCTATGACAGACCCACAGCCAATATCATACTGAATGGGCAAAAACTGGAAGCATTCCCTTGGAAAAGTGGCACAAGACAGGGATGCCCTCTCTCACCACTCCTATTCAACATAGTGTTGGAAGTTCTGGCCAGGGCAATTAGGCAGGAGAAGGAAATAAAGGGTATTCAATTAGGAAAAGAGGAAGTCAAATTGTCCCTGTTTGCAGACGACATGATTGCATATCTAGAAAACCCCATTGTCTCAGCCCAAAATCTCCTTAAGCTGATAAGCAACTTCAGCAAAGTCTCAGGATACAAAATCAATGTACAAAAATCACAAGCATTCTTATACACCAATAACAGACAAACAGAGAGCCAAATCATGAGTGAACTCCCATTCACAATTCCTTCAAAGAGAATGAAATACCTAGGAATCCAACTTACAAGGGACATGAAGGACCCCTTCAAGGAGAACTACAAACCACTGCTCAAGGAAATAAAAGAGGATACAAACAAATGGAAGAACATTCCATGCTCATGGGTAGGAAGAATCAATATTGTGAAAATGGCCATACTTCCCCAGGTAATTTATAGAT
Organism: Pan paniscus; assembly: GCF_029289425.2. Taxonomy (NCBI): domain Eukaryota; kingdom Metazoa; phylum Chordata; class Mammalia; order Primates; family Hominidae; genus Pan; species Pan paniscus. The sequence goes on from NC_073260.2 coordinate 47,410,814, forward strand.
TCAATGCCATCCCCATCAAGCTACCAATGACTTTCTTCACAGAATTGGAAAAAACTACTTTAAAGTTCATATGGAACCAAAAAAGAGCCCACATCGCCAAGTCAATCCTAAGGCAAAAGAACAAAGCTGGAGGCATCATGCTACCTGACCTCAAAGTATACTACAAGGCTACAGTAACCAAAACAGCATGGTACTGGTACTAAAACAGAGATATAGATCAATGGAACAGAACAGAGCCCTCAGAAATAACGCCACATATCTACAACTATCTGATCTTTGACAAACCTGAGAAAATCAAGCATTGGGGAAAGGATTCCCTATTTAATAAATGGTGCTGGGAAAACTGGCTAGCCATATGTAGAAAGCTGAAACTGGATCCCTTCCTTACACCTTATACCAAAATTAATTCAAGATGGATTAAAGACTGAAACGTTAGACCTAAAACCATAAAAACCCTAGAAGAAAACCTAGGCATTACCATTCAGGACATAGGCATGGGCAAGGACTTCATGTCTAAAACACCAAAAGTAATGGCAACAAAAGCCAAAATTGACAAATGGGATCTAATTAAACTAAAGAGCTTCTGCACAGCAAAAGAAACTACCATCAGAGTGAAGAGGCAACCTACAAAATGGGAGAAAATCTTCACAACCTACTCATCTGACAAAGGGCTAATATCCAGAATCTACAATGAACTCCAACAAATTTACAAGAAAAAAACAAACAACCCCATCAAAAAGTGGGCAAAGGACATGAACAGACACTTCTCAAAAGAAGACATTTATGCAGCCAAAAAACACATGAAAAAATGCTCACCATCACTGGCCATGAGAGAAATGCAAATCAAAACCACAATGAGATACCATCTCACACCAGTTAGAATGGCAGTCATTCAAAAGTCAGGAAACAACAGGTGCTGGAGAGGATGTGGAGAAACAGGAACACTTTTACACTGTTGGTGGGACTGTAAACTAGTTCAACCATTGTGGAAGTCAGTGTGGCGATTCCTCAGGGATCTAGAACTAGAAATACCATTTGACCCAGCCATCCCATTACTGGGTATATACCCAAAGGACTATAAATCATGCTGCTATAAAGACACATGCACACGTATGTTTATTGCGGCACTATTCACAATAGCAAAGACTTGGAACCAACCCAAATGTCCGACAGTGATAGACTGGATTAAGAAAATGTGGCACATAGACACCATGGAATACTATGCAGCCATAAAAAATGATGAGTTCATGTCCTTTGTAGGGACGTGGATGAAATTGGAAATCATCATTCTCAGTAAACTGTCGCAAGGACAAAAAACCAAACACCGCATGTTCTCACTCATAGGTGGGAATTGAACACTGAGAACACATGGACACAGGAAGGGGAACATCACACTCTGGGGACTGTTGTGGGGTGGGGGGAGGGGGAGGGATAGCATTAGGAGATATACCTAATGCTAAATGACGAGTTAATGGGTGCAGCACACCAGCATGTCACATGTATACATATGTAACTAACCTGCACATTGTGCACATGTACCCTAAAACTTAGAGTATAATAATAATAAAATAAAATAAAATAGAGAAGCCCTTGAAGCCTTAGGGAAGAAGAAAGAAAATATTTGGAGGGCACCTCTTATGAGCCAGGCACTTTCATAATAGCAATTTCCCTGAGAGGTAGACTCTCCCCTACTTTAATGATGAAGAAACTGAGAATCACAGAGGTCAGTGATGTCCCTAAGCTTCTGAAGTCGTCAATAGCCATAATACAGAGGGGATCTCTCTGACAGACTCTACAACCCATGGTTTTTTCACTGAGTCTTCTTGCCTTTTTTATAAGTTAGTTCGCTTTCATGAATTTACTTCAAGTTGTCATTCTTTTCTTTTCCTGGTTTCCCAGTATCTGTGTTTTCTCAAGGATGACCAATGCTGTTAAAAGGTATCAATGAGAATAGTGTTTCTCCATTTTTTCTGGCTACAGTGCATTTTATAGAGCAACCCAGTACATGGACCAGTACAGATACATAGTCCCATCACTCACCCTGTGCCATGGTTCTGATATTTTCTTTTCCGTTCTATTTTGTTTTACTGTTTCCTCTGGTTAAAATAGGCTGATTGTGACCAACTAACTTGGTCTCACAGCCCTTTAACAGTTTGCAACCCATAATTTGAGCCCATGATTTTGAAACATGGCTCATGGCTCGAATATAGATCAGCAGAGGGCTTAACGGAAGTACCTTCAGGAGCCCATTCTCCTGTCCCAGCCGGGCTCATATCCGGCTCCAGTGTAGCTGCCACCCACATTCTCCCCGCTCCCCAGGAGTGTGAGGATTCCTCTTCAACAGCATTCCAGCGTTAACTTTAGACATTGGGAACATACCCCACTTACTCTTTAGTGGCTTCCTATACATGACATTTCTTTTTAAGCCGTTTAACTATGCAAGATCATAACTCACTCTGCCTATTCTTGCCTTTGATCTTATTTTATATTTTCTTCCTGTTTGGCTTATTCCAGATTTTTCTGAGATACTTTATTTAGCAGCTTCATTCTTAAGCGAGTTTTAAAACCAAAGCATTTAAGACTTGCCATTCATTCATCTTGGAATTCTAGCTTATTTTTCTTTTTTATTTTAATAGTACAGGTATTTTATTAAAAATAAAATTAATGGAAAAATATCTTATTTTTAATGTACCATGCTCTAATATTACTTCTTAAAAACAAGAAATCAAAGACCAGTATGCAAATAGGGTAGGATGACAACACTATGTTGTTGTGCCTACCACCAAGGTAATATGATAGCATGTAACATGAATGTGTAATTGACATGTACCACTCTTTATCTCTTCCCTAGCCCTCCAAGCCACAAAACTGTGGTGAATGGAAAAGAATGTATAAACTTCGCCTCATTTAATTTTCTTGGATTGTTGGATAACCCTAGGGTTAAGGTGAGTAGCACATATTGCTGAAGTGGACAGATAACATTACTGATTTAAGAAACTAGACATAAAAGACAAATGCAGGCTGGGCGTGATGGATCACTTCAGGTCAGGAGTTTAAGACCAGCCTGGCCAACATGGTGAAACCCCATCTCTACCAAAAAATACAAAAATTAGCAGGGCATGGTGGCACATGCCTGTAGTCCCAGCTACTTGGGAGGCTGAGGTGGGAGAATTTCTTGAACCCAGGAGGTGGAGGTTGCAGTGAGCCAAGATGGTGCCACTGCACTCCAGCCTGGGCAACAGGGCGAGACTCTATCTCCAAAAAAAAGAAAAAAAATCAGAGTGTTGGAAAGCGCTATGCAAGTTTTTCCCATTACTTTTTGTCTGACAGAGTTGTGAGCGGGACCTAGACAGAGAGAGGCAAGAGTCTCTTATGTGGCTCAGTGTTAGGCAGCAACCACAGAACTGAACAGGCCAGACCTAGAGAATAGTTGGAGAAGGGTCTAGGAAATTGCTCTCTCTCCTATTGGGATTGTGGGCTAACAGGCATTTTCCAGGAAAGACTTGGCCCACAAATGCAGAAAAGTTAACCAGGCTTTGAGAATCAGGCTAATATAACTTTTCCATATTTTAAGTCATATACTCAGTCTTTACACCTGTCTCTTCTTTATATTCTGTTAGAGTTGGAGGAGGAAGGAAGGAGCTCTGTGGGTTAAAGAATAGGAAATGTTTGTTTTGAACTCTTAAAGATAAATTATGAAAGTATAATTCTTGTACTTCAATAAAGGCAGCAGCTTTAGCATCTCTAAAGAAGTATGGCGTGGGGACTTGTGGACCCAGAGGATTTTATGGCACATTTGGTAAGTTTTTGTTGTGTTCTCTTTGAGACTACTGCTTTCAATAGTTAAGATTCAATTTTAGGCCGGGCATGGTGGCTCACACCTGTACTCCCAGCACTTTGGGGAGGCTGAGGTGGGAGGATTCCTTGAGCCCAGGAATTTGATACCAGCATGGGCAATATAGGGAGACCCTGTCTCTACAAAAAATAATAAAATTAGCCGGGCATGGTGGGCTCATCCTTGTGTGCATGTGTGGGGATTGCAGCGTGAGGAACGAGTGCAGAGCAGCAGTACTCTTTATGCAGGGGAGATGGCCTCATACTTCTGCCCACAGTCCATTGATGAGAGCAGAACCCCTGCCATGACTAGCCATGCAGGGGGCTGAGAAACAGCTCTAGGAAGAAAGTGGAGAGCAGATTGCCTGGGGTGGAGGGAGGGGGGATAAACAGTGTAGTTTTTTATCTTTCTAGAATGAAGATGAAGGATCATTGATTTCCTTGTGTATGGATAATCCGGGAACAGGCCAACTAAATATTTGATGAGTGTATGATTTCAAATACAGTGAATTCCCTGGGAGTCATCAAAGAAGACTGGCATTTTATGGTTGTTTTTATTAAGTGTGTATTCTTTGCTCCTGAAAATGTTATTAAATAATTGTTCAGGCCGGGCATGGTGGCTCATGCCTGTAATCCCAGCACTTTCAAAGGCTGAGGCAGGCAGATCACCTGAGGTCAGGAGTTCAAAACCAGCCTGGCCAACATGCTGAAACCTCGTCTCTACTAAAAATACAAAAATTAGCTGGGCGTGGTGGTGGATACCTGTAATCCCAGCTACGTGGGAGGCTGAGGTGGGAGAATTGCTTCAACCTGGGAGGCAGAGGTTGCAGTGAGCCGAGATCATGCCACTGCACTCCAGCCTGGGCAACAGAGCAAGACTCTGTCTCAAAAATAAATAAATAAATAAAATTGTTCAAATGAATTTATTGCTGGAAATAGCATTTTGGCTTATAAAATGACACAGTGTGGGGAAAGTAGAGCAAGGGAAATATCTTCCATCTTCCATCCTTGTTTCCATTTCTGGATCTTTTTGTGTTTTTTTACTTTAACAGTTAAGTTTTTTACTTTTGTGATTTTTTAATGTAAGGGAGCACCTTACGTTATCCCTAAGCTAGTTTGGTGATTACATTATTTGTCTTGGAAACAGATAAGGAGAAGTAGTGTCCAGGAATCCTACAGCTGGAAGTGATCTTTAAAATCTTTAGTTCTAACCCTAAAATTAGAAATTGGCCAGGTTTAGTGGCTCATGCCTGTAATCCTGACACTTTGGGAGGCCAAGAAGGGAGGATTGCTTGAGCCTAGGCATATGAGACTAGCCTGGGCAATGTAGCGAGACCCCCGTGTTTACAAGAAATAAAAATAAACCTGGCACTAGCGTGAACCTGTAGTCCCAGCTACACAGGTGGCGGAGGCAGGAGGATCCCTTGATCCTAGGAGGTTGAGGCTGTAATGAGCCGTGTTCACACCACTGCAATTCAGCCTGGATGACAGAGTGAGACCATCTCAAAAATAGTAATAATAATAATATAAACCAAGTATCCTGACTTCCATTCTTGATGGCAAGTTCGAAGAAATAAGCTCATATCAGAGCCTCCCACTTTCCTCTAGTCTAATGCAAATGGGTTGTTTGCTTGGTTTTTGATTGGTAGGGAATTATTTTCTTGGCAGGTATTAGAAAACTAGAAAAGGCACATTTTATGGGGTTGTTGATTGTAATCTGATGAAAGCTTTCTGTGACTGCTTGCTGAGGTAAAGGAATTGTTTTTGTAGGTGGGTACGGAGGAGAGCAGCAGCTTGTTGGTATTAGATATCAGGGAGTTTTTGCTGTATTTTTCTAGGAAGTAAAGAAGTTGTTTGGGAGGGTAAAGGTGGGAATCATTGAAAGAGGTTCAGAGGTGTAGGGAGATGGGGGAGGTTGCCGAGTCAGCTGGCAGGGCAGGGACAGCTGTGTAGTAGGAGGAAGAGAAGGAAATACATAGCCAACAATCTCTGGCTAAGGAAGGATTGGAGATGGTGAGGAGGGAGTGGGTGAGGTTGATGGTTTGCTGGAGATAATTAGGGGGAGGGGTAGAGGGTGGCAAGGGAATGGGAGTGAGACAAAGAGTAAGTATAAAAGAAAAGAACTTCATCAGGGTGGAAGAATTGGAGAGTACCTTGCCACAGAAGGTCATCTGTCCATTCTGAGAGAGTTAAGGGTGGCAGCTTGAGGGTGACACCACGAGATATCAGCTACAATGGTCTGGAGGAAAAGCGTGAACTGGTAGTATAGACAAAAGCAGGGCATTTAGAAGTACGTGAGAATGGTTAGTAGGGACATAAGTAGACAGAGTTTAAATACTGGGGTGACTGTTTAAAGGCCTACTGTAAATAAAAGGTATACAGGGTTATTGTTCTTTTTCAGGAATGTGGGTAAGTTTAAGGGAAGTGGGGGAGAGTACTTGCGACTTCAGGAGGAGGCAGAGGAGCTAGGCTGGTCGTCTGATGGGCACAGTTTTATCCTGGAGCGATGAACCCAGTGGGGAGGATTCTGCAGACAGACTGTGGTTGGGGTACTATAGACGACCAGGTAAGGTCCTGTCCACCGAGGTTCTAGAGTTTGAGGGGTCAGGTTCTTAACGAGAACTGACCGTCCGGCTAGGGTGTCTTTATATGGCTGGGTATCTGGAGTAGGTAAAAGGAAATTGGCAGCTTAGTGGATTTCCTGTCTAGCCTGTTGAAGGACTGGAAGATAATCACCAAGAGGGGTGGTGTCTAAAATAAGGTTGGGACCCAGCAGAAAGGTGCAGCCGTGTAAGAGTTCAAATGGACTGCACCCGGTGGGTTCCCAGGGTGTGGCTCGAATTCGGAGGAGTGCAAGGGGTAGGAGAGTGGTCCAGTCTTTTTTAAGCTGGAGGGTAAGTTTAGTAAGGTGTGTTTTTAAAAGGCCCTTGGCTTTTTCTACTTTTCCAGAGAACTGAGGGTGATATGGGGCATGAAGATTCCATTGAATACCGAGGGCTTGGGAAACTGCTTGAGTAATTTGGCTGATGAAGACCAGCCCGTTGTCAGACTGTATGGAAGTAGGGAGACCAAACCGGGGAATTATGTCTGTTAGAAGAAGGAAATAACTGCAGTGGCCTTTTCAGACCCCCTGGGAAAAGCCTCAACCCATCTGGTGAAGGTGTCGACCCAAACCAGGAGGTATTTGAGTTTCCAGACACGGGGCATAAGAGTAGAGTCAATTTGCCAATCTTGAGCGGGGATAAATTGTCGTGCTTGATGCATAAGGAAAGGAGGAGGTTTAAGAAAGCCTTGATGGGGTAGTAGAGTGGCATTATAGCCCGTTGAGAGGTGATTGTTTTGAGGATGGATTTCCAGGTTGGAAAAGAAATGAGAGGTTCTAAAAGGTGGGTTAAAGATTTATATCCTACATGGAAGCGGTCATGAAAGGAGGAGAGGATAGAGTAAGCTTGAGAGGCAGGGAGAAGGAGCTTTCCATGATCTAAAAACCAGTTGCCTTGAGTGGGAAGTGACTGGTAGGTTAAGGTTTCAGAAGGAGAGTAATAGGAGTGATAGATGAGAAGGAGAAATATTGGCCACTGGGATCAGATACTGGGGAGTTTGCTGTTTCTTTGGCTGTTTTGTTGGCATAGGTGTTTCCTTGGGCAATGGGATCAGAGGTTTTTTGGTGTCCTTTGCAGTGGATTACTCTGGCTTTGGCTGGAAGGAGGGCAGCTTTAAGGAGGGCTTTATTAAGGGGGCATTGATAATAGAGGAGCCTTGTGTAGTGAGAAAACCTCTTTCTGCCCAGTTGACAGGGTGGCGGTGGAGGATGTGAAGGGCGTATTTAGAGTCAATATAGATATTAACATGCAGTCCTTTGCCAAGAGTTAGGGCATGAGTTAGTGCTATTAATTCAGCTTGTTGAGAGGTTGTAAATGGGGAGAGTGCAGCAGTTTCAGTGATAGATGAGTGAGACACAATGGCCTATCCAGCTTTTCCTGGTGTTAATCAACTGGTTTTTGAAGAACTGCCATCAATAAACCAAGTGTGGTCTGGGTCAGGGACAGGAAAAAGGGAAATATGGGGAAAAGGAGAGGAGGCTATGTGGATTAAGGAAATACAGTCGTGTGGATTAGGATTTGTAGTGGGTAGTAAGTGAGAGGCCGGGTTGAAGTCCTGTCCAAAGGCAATGGTCCCCATGGGATTTTCAATAAAGAGTGAATAGAGCTGGAGGAGGTGGGGAGCCGAGAGTATGTTTTATATGTGAAGAGGAAACTTAAGTCTTGGAGGTTGTGAGTGCTATAAAAGGTGAGTGGGGCATAGCCTGTGATTTTGAGAGACTCTAAGAGTATAAGGGCTGTGGCTGCTGTGGCATGCAGGCATGACGGCCAGCCCAGGACTGTAAGATTAAGCTGTTTGAATACAAAGGCTACTGGTCACAGGCCTGGTTCCTGAGTAAGAATTCCTACAGCGCAGCCCTGCGATTTTGCTGTGTGGAGAGGAAGGAGGGTTGGGAGGAGTTGGGAAGCGCTCGAGTAGGGGTTGCCTCTAGGGCCTTTTTTAGAGTAAAAGGAGGGGCGGGGGGAGGATTTAGGATCTGTGGGTTCAGCTAAGTTTCCTTTTGTGAGTTTATAGAGTGGTTTGGTTAGGATGGCAAAACCTGGTATCCAAAGGCAGAAGTATCCAACAACGTCTAAGAAGGAGAGGAGTAGTTGTTTGGTGGTGGGGATTGGAATTTGGAGATTAGCTGAATACGGTCTGCTGGAAGTGCACGCCTATGTTGGTGGAGGATTATACCAAGATAAGTAGAAATTTGAGCTTTGGAGGGGGATACTCTGTACCCCTTGGAGTAGAGGTGTTGAAGAAGCAGGATAGTGTCTTGGCTGGGAGGATTGGTAAGAGGGGCTGCAAAGAAGAAGGTCATCCACATATTGAATGAGATGGGAAACAAATGGACGAAAAGAAAGCAGGTCATGGGAGAGGGCCTGGCTAAAGTAGTGTGGGCTGTCTCTGAAACCTTAGGGCAGGACGGTCCAGGTGAGTTGTTGGGACTGGTGGGTGTCAGGGTCAGTCCAAGTAAAGGCAAAAAGGGGCTGGGAAGAGGGATGTAAGGGGATGGTAAAGAAGGCATCTTTGAGGTCAATAACAGAATAATGAGTTGTGGAAGGCGGTATTGAGGATAGGAGAGTATAAGGGTTAGGCATGACAGGATGAATGGGGAGGACAATCTGATGGATGAAACAAAGGTCTTGGACTAGCCTGTAGGATTTATCTGGTTTTTGAATAGGTAGAATGGGAGAGTTGTAAGGGGAGTTGGTAGGGACTAAGAGGCCATGCTGTAGTAGACAGGTAATAACAGGCTTTCGGCCCCTTAAAATCTGTTGTGGGATGGGGTATTGGCATTGAGCAGGATAAGGGTGGCCATGTTTCAGTGGGATGATAAGGGGTGAATGATCAGTTGCAAGCGAAGGAGTGGAGGTATCCCATACTTTAGGGTTAAGGTGGGGAGATGAAAGGAGAGGTTGCGAGGGAGGTTTGGAATTGGATAAAAGGGTAGCTCTGAGATGTGGCTGTAGTCCAGGAATAGTCAGGGAGGAGGATAATTTAGTTAAAATATCTTGGTCTAATAAGGGGACTGGGCAGGTGGGGATAACTAGGAAGGAGCGCATAAAGGAGTGTTGCCTGATTTGGTACCAGAGTTGGGGAGTTTGAAGGGGTTTAGAAGCTTGGCCGTCAATATGCACAACAGTTGTGGGGGCAAGGGAAACAGGCCCTTGAAAAGAAGGTAACGTGGAGTGGGTAGCCCCCGTATCGATTAAGAAGGGGACGGACTTACCCTCCACTGTAAGAGTTACCCGAAGCTTGGCGTCTGTGATGGTCCAGGGGGCCTCCGAGATATTCGGGCAACGTCAGTCTTCAGCCGCCAAGCCGAGGAGATCTGGGAAGGAGTCGGTCATTTCGGGTTTGTGCTCCAGGAGCTCCAGGATTGGTGATGAGAGTCAGACAGTCTGACTTCCAGTGAGGGCCCACACAGGGGCATGGCTTAGAAGGAATCCCGGGCCGTGGGCATTCCTTGGCCCAGTGGCCAGGTTTTTGACATTTGAAGCAAGGTCCCAGAGGGGCAGTTAAACGCTGCGGTTTGTACGCCTTGAAGTTTTTGCAGGTAGGCGGTGCTGCTGGGGTTTGTTTTAAGGTGGAGGCAAGCATTTGTCATTCTGAAAGGCGCGCTGCCGCCTGGCAGCCTCTTCCCTATTATTGAACACCTTGAAGGCAGGGTTGATTAATTCCTGTTATAGGGTTTGAGGGCCAGACTCTAATTTTTGAAGTTTCTTTCTAATATTAGGAGCTGACTGGGTAATAAAATGCATGTTAAGAATAAGGCGGCCTTCTGTCCCTTCAGGGTTTGGTGCTGTATATCGCCTGAGGGTGGCAGCTAGATGGGCCATAAACTGAGCTGGGTTTTCACCTTTGTTCTCAGTGGTCTCCTTTAGTTTGTCATAATTCACGGCTTTATATGCAGCTTTCTGAAGCCCTTGAACTAAACAAGAGATCATGTAGTCCTGCCTGGCTATGCCTTGGGCCCCTGCCTGGTAGGTCCTTTGGGGCCTTCACGGGTACTGCCCTAGTGCCTGGCCTTGGAGGCCAGGCTCAAGGCGCCAGCAGTCATCAGCATAAGATTGAGCTAGGGTCGAAAGTGAAGATGACATTTAAGTCATTCCAAGTGGGATTATAGGACTGTGTTAAGTATTGGAATTCTTGTATATATTTGAGTAGGGTCTGACGGAAAAGAGCCTGAATGCTGACTGATTTGGGAAAGGTCAGATACAGAGAAAGGGATGTGAACCCGAACTTTTCCTTCGGCTCCTGCCACCTCTCAAAGGGGAAATTGCTGGGCAGGGGCATGGGGGTCGGCTTCAGGGCCAAATTGTAAGCCAGAGCAGGTGTGAGGAGGGATGGTAATGGGAGGGACATAAGGGGGTGGCTTGTGGGTAGAACTCGGTTCTGAGGGGGAATTAGGGCCAGGTTCGGATAGGTGGGTGGGGGGGAGAAAGATTGAAGGGGTTAACAGGTAAAGAGGAGTCAGCATCCCCAGTAGAAGAAGGAGAGGTAGATGGAAGGGAGATAAGGAAAATTTGGGATGGACCACATTGGGAGCAGAGACTAGGGAGAGATCATAGTAAAAAATGCCTGGATGTAGGGTACCTCAGACCATTTGCCCATTTTGCGACAGAAGTTGTCTAAGTCCCGCAAAATAGAGAAATTGAAAGTGCTGTTTTCTGTCCGCTGAGAGCCATTGTCTAATTTATATTGGGGCCAGGCCGTGTTACAGAAAAAAAAAAATTAGACGTTTAGGCTTTAGATTGGGTGAAAGCTAAGAGGTTTGAGGTTTTTGAGGACAGAAGCCAGTGGGGAAGATGGAGGGTGGGAGGTTGCCCATGTTAGAACTGGGAAAGTTTGAGGGGAAAGAAAGAGACAAGGAAAAGAGCAACCACTAGCATCCTCAGTGGGCATCCCCAGTGGAGGTCCCGGGTTGTGTGGCTGGCGAATGGCCAAGGCTGGCATCCCTGGCGTTCACCAAACACCGAGGGAAGACTGTCTTCCCAAGAAGAGTCCGTGACCAATGTTGGATTTTAGAAACACGGATAAGAGGAAGGTTCCTCGTCTCAATTTTGAGGAGAGAAAAAGAGGGAGAGAGATGAGGAGAGACCGAGGCAGCTTACCCGATCCGTAGACAGAGGTGGGAGTGTTCGCGGGGGCTGGTCTGAGGTCCTGAGGTCGAGGGAAGTCTCTTTGATGGAAGAGCGTGGGGAGGATAGGGGAGAGGTCTCCTGGAGAGAGTTCCCCTATCCCGGGCTTTCGGCACCGAATGTTACGCATGTGTCCAATTGAAGAGACAACCTGAACAGGCTAAGTGTGAGCAACAAGGCTGTTTAATCACCCGCGTGCAAGTGAGCTAAGTATGAAAAGGGAGTCAGCAGAGGGTGGTGGGATTGGAGATGGTTTTACAGGTTGGGGTAGGCAATGGAAAGTTACAGTTAGGGGCTGGATTTTGCAGGTAGGGGAAGAATGTCACAAGGTACATTATCACAAGGTTACAGAGCACAGTGTCACGTGTCGTGAGGTTGATTGATCAGTTAGGGTAGAGCCTGTTACGATGGTAGAATGCCCCAGGGCTGGCTAATCAGCTAAGACAGGTACTAGCCGTTTTTCTTCTTTTGTGGTTTTCCTGTTGTCCCAGATTTTCTGGCTGCAGGACCCCTTCTGGATGTGTACGTGTGGGTCACAGGGGTCACGATGGCTTGACCATGGCGCAGCTTGGTCAGGGGACCTTACAATTTGGTCATAAAATTCCTAGATCTGCCACTTCTTCTTACCAGTCATGGGATCATGGTTTTCTCAGGTGTAAGTGGGAACAATCATTGCTTGCATGGCTTTAGAACACTTTGCTAAGGATCACATAAGATACCGCATGTGAAAACATGAAAAACATTTGGCTCTGTATGTTCCAGTGAGTACCTAAGGGCTATCACTGATACTCTTAAGAAGAAAAATTGTGCATGTGTCTAGGGATATTTTTGTGTGTGTGTTGTTGTGGTTGAGACAGAGTTTCACTCTTGTTGCCCAGGCTGGAGTGCAATGGCGTGATCTTGGCTCACTGCAACCTCCGCCTCCTGGGTTCAGGCGATTCTCCTGCCTCAGCCTCCCAGGTAGCTGGGATTACAGGCGTGCGCCACCATGCCCAACTAATTTTTTTTTTTTTTTTTGTTAGTAGAGATAGGGTTTCTCCGTTTTGGTCAGGCTGGTCCCAAACTCCTGACCTCAGGTGATCCTCCTGCCTCGGCCTCCCAAATTGCTGGGATTACAGGTGTGAGCCGCCACACCTGGCCTCTAGGGATTTTTTTTTTTTAAGGACAGTATGTATGCAAAAATATGAAGGCCTTAAGAGAAAATGTAGTTTGTTTCTAAACGTCCTAAAGTCAGCTATTTTATGGTGTTCTCTCTGGAAAACAACCAGGAAGGCCGTAATCTCTCCTCCTTGTAAGTGAGAAGCTGAACAAGTGGCTCTTATTGGAAGATAGTCTTAACAATTCAGAATTCACATAGCTTTATTAGAAGATTGCCTAAAGTGTGACCAGGTTTTTGCTTTTAAAATAAAACCTTTTCTTTTATTCTACAAGTATTAATGTAATTAAACAAACTCTTAAATAGCATATTGCTTGTTCCATGCCAGGCAGTGTTCTGAGTGTTTTATCAGCATTAACTTGTGCAGTCGTCCTACTAACCCTTGAGGAAGGTAGGACTATCCCCCCTATTTGACAGAGGAAGGCACCAAGGCTGCCCAGGGCTGAACCCCCAGACCTAACTACAATCTGAGCTCTGTGATGACCGAGATAGTGAGGCCTCCTGTCCCTGAGGTTCTGGTGAGGGAGCCAGACAGGCAGATAAGCAAGTGCAAGAAAGTGCTGAGGGCTGTGAGGTGTGCGGAGGCATTCTAGGACACCTCCCTCTATGGTCACTTCTCTGCCGTGTTTAGTACTAACAGTGAATTGTAAAATATAGTACTTTAGTTTTATTCCACGCAAATCTACAGCTCCAGTTAGTGAAATGGATCATACACACAGAAGATATGGACATCAAAAGTTGAAGAAAAGTGAGTGCCCTTGTAGTTTTCCTGCTTGCTGCCTTCTCCTCCCTTAGGTTGAGAGTTTCTTCGTTGCACGAAGGAGCATTAAGAGAAACAAGTTCTTCAGTTACCCATATTTACCTGTCACAAAACCTGCTTTGCAAGGCTGACATCAGCTAAAACCCAGTGTCTTCTGATAGAAGGAAAAGACTAGTCTTTTTGAACTTTTGGGACTATGCTAGAACCAGTAAGTCATTGATTTATTGTTGAGAGATTCTTCTTCCCACTTATGGCAACTGTATATAAACAGTTACGAGTATACCTAATGATGGGAAGATTTGTAACATGCTGATTTTCTTTTTTTTTTTTTTTTTTTTTTTTAACATGCTGATTTTCATCAACTGGGTAACTCACTCTAAAGTCCTGAAACAGGGTCATACTCAGTTTTACATTCTCATCATTCATGGATGAAAAGAGTCATTTAGAGCTAAGAAGTCTACAGAATGATTTAAAATCCCTTTTGTGGTTAGCAAAAATAGTTTGTATACATAACATGTTTTTCTTTTTGAAATGGAGATACCAAATGAAAGCAAACCACTGTTGCCTGAGTTGTCCTTCTGGCTGAACTGTGAAGGTTTGTGGCAGATATTTTCAATTAGAAGCACCATTATACTTTGAAGGAGGCCTCCTACCTGGGAACGTGAGAGGTGGCAAAGGGATGGCGCTCAGAGAACAGTAATGAGGATGAGAAGGAAGACATACCCAAGAGTAACCCATGCTCAGCTACTTGGCTGTTTTCCTCTTTCTTGCTAGATTTTGCCTGAAACCTTTTCTGATAGCATCTCTCCTAGAGGGCGGCTGTCAGATACAAGGAATCACGGCCTTGGATTTCGTGTGATCGTAGTGTCAGAGGTCTTATACTCGAAGATCACCTGGGATACGTTCTTCTAAACTCTGTGTGTTGTTGTAAAGTCCTACGTTTATTTAATGTTGGTGTAATGAAAAGTGTCCTTTTTATAAAATAACTATAACCAATTGGTAATGGAAATCAAATGATATTGACTGTGTTAACGTACAAATAGGAAGAAGCATGCCTCATATTTTATCACTATTTGATAGGAATGGAATTAATAGTTCATTTTAACAGTTTTGTAACGTTCTTTAGGAAGTCTGGCTCACTCATCCTGGGTCTCAAAATCCAACTCTGTGGCCTCTGATTTCCCTCCTTTCTCCCATAGCGCTCTAAGACTGGAGGGGCCTGGCTTCTTCGAGCTCTCTCCACACAGGGCCTGTGGTGAAACTCTGTTATCTAGTCCTCCAGGGTTGGGTCCTGCCATAGTTAAAAGAGCTAAGGGAATTTTTAAAAATCCCTTTCCCTCCTTGATAATGTCTCATTTTAAGGCTGTTTTAAAGTTTTTAAGATTCTAAGCTGGCCAGTGGCCTATTTATTCTAAGCATCACTGGTCCTCCGTCCGAGGGCATGAAGCCTCATGGTTCAGTCTGAGAGGTAAAAGGCTGTAAGGAGCCATGATTTAAGAGGAAAATAAAACATGTCAGTCTAATAATTATAATTTATCCTTATTATTATGTCAACATCCTCCTTACGGTGCATCTATAAAAGGACTATATTTCCTTTTGTACTATAAATTTGAATTCTTCATTACACTTACAAGAAATTGAGACAGAATCCCAGCCCCAGAAAGTGATGGGAGGTGCCACTACTAAATGCTGACACAGATTGTTAGAGGAGTGGTTACTGGAGTTCTAGTAAGTGTCACCTTCTTGATGCAAAGTATACAGGGTTCTTTTTGCTACAATGCAAACAGACATTAATAAGTTAACACCAAACATTGGTGAGACCTCAATGGTTTTGGTCAAGGACAGTTAATGCAGGGAAACTTGGTAGGCCTTGAAGTCTTACAGTAGAGTGATATCAAAGCATAACCAGAAGTTGGAACTGCCCCAGTAACACATTTTGCAGATAGATGCGTAGCTGATTTAGTTCATGTATTTTAGAAGTTGTATGAGCCTAGAATTATTTTAATAGATCTTGTATAATCTATCATTTAAAAACAATTCCATTTTGGCCATAAGGTGAAAGTATTGATAATTATACTGCTTGTGTTCTTTTATTTGTTCTTTAGTAGAGAAAAAGAATTATAAGACAGTTTAACCATTTAACTTTTTTAACTGAAATAGATGTTCATTTGGATTTGGAAGACCGCCTGGCAAAATTTATGAAGACAGAAGAAGCCATTATATACTCATATGGATTTGCCACCATAGCCAGTGCTATTCCTGCTTACTCTAAAAGAGGGGACATTGTTTTTGTGTAAGTAAACTTTACCTAGTTTTCTAATAGCAGTTCCTTTGAAATAATACTGACTGTCTTAGAGAAATACTTCATTAGAAGTTATCTGCATAAAATAATGCTGCTTTTTGTTTTTCAAGAAATAGTCACCTCACCAAAGGTTTCAAAATTTGTGAAACCTTCACTTAAAAGATGCTTAACGGTGTCTATAGTCATTTATCTGCCATGGTAATTATTTATTGATGTCCAGATGAGGACAGCTATCTGCCTTCTTTGTGCAGCTCTGTGGCTGTGTGGTATCCTAGTCTGTGGTCACCACCTCACGTTGTCACTCAGACTGCCCGGCAAAGTCTCTCCATGTCTCATCACCCATTCACCCCGTCACCTGGTCTCAGCTGATCTTGCTTCCTACCTTATTAAGGATAGAGGAGCCGTGACTTGGACACTTCTTTGACTACCCACAAGTGGATCTTCACACTCGCGTGCCTGTGCTGAATGCATGCTACCGAGGTTTCCTGTGAAGGGCAGGGTACAGCCAAGCAAGGGCTGGCAGGCCCCAGGCAGCTGGTTAAACCAGTCAGAAGCATCTGCCGCCCCAAGCCAAGCCCTGTCGTCCTATGAGTGGACTAAAATTTAGTCTCAAATTGACTTTAATTTCCTCTTCTCTTTTTTTTTTTTTTTTTTTTTTTTTTGTGAGATGGAGTCTCACTTTGTCACCACGGCTGCAGTGCAATGGCGCAATCTTGGCTCACTGCAACCTCCGCCTCCCAAGTTCAAGCAATTCTCCTGCCTCAGTCTCCCGAGTAGCTGGGATTACAGGCATGCGCCACCATGCCTGGCTAATTTTTTGTATTTTCAGTAGAGACAGGGTTTTACCGTGTTGGCCAGGCTGGTCTCAAACTCCTGACCTCAGGTGATCCACCTGCCTCGGCCTCCCAAAGTGCTAGGATTACAGGCGTGAGCCGCCGCACCTGGCCTTTTTTTATTTTTATTTTTTAATTTTTTTTTATTTTGAGATGGAGTTTCACTCTTGTCGCCCAGGCTGAAGTGCAGTGGAGTGATCTTGGCTCACAGCAAGCTCCGCCTCCCGGGTTCAAGCAATTCTCTTACCTCAGCCTCCCAAGTAGCTAGGACCACAGGCACCCACCACCAAACCTAGCTAATTTTTTGTATTTTTAGTAGAGATGGGGTTTCACCATGTTGGCCAGGCTGGTCTTGAACTCCTGGGATTACAGGCGTGAGCCACTGCGCCTGGCCTCCTCTTTTCCTTTTTAACATCACAGCCAGAGTAATCTTTTTAAAATGTAAATCCTACTTTGTCACATTTTATTTAATACAATTTAGAGCTTCTGTTGTTCCTAAAATAAAGACCCAAGTCCTTTGTATGATCTTGTGAGCTCTGCACCACTTTTTCAGGCTTATTTTGTACCATTTTCCCTGAGGTGTTTAAGCTGTAGCCTTGCCAGCCCTGTATGCTAGTGTCCTCTCACCTTGGGGCCTGCGCACATGCTCGTTCTGACTAGAACACTGTTCCTCCTCCCTTCTCCTACTTAACCTTCTCATCCTTCACATACGTCACCTCTGCAGGGAAGCCGTCCCACACCTCTCAGAGCAGGTCAAGACCCCTGCTGCATGTGGACAAAATCTTACAGCCAGAGAGAATTTATTGTTCTTGTTTATCCATGCTCACACGAGCACTCAAACTGCTTGTCAAGGTCACCCTGCTTCTCAAGCCTCCCTCCCACACACAGACACACACACACTCTCACACGCACCCTGCTCTGCTCATTTGCTTCATACTTACTGTACTTTTCTTTTGTAGAGCTTGTAACAGTTTATAATTTTATACCTGTGTGGTTATTTGCTTCTGTTTCTTGTTGGGAGCCCATTACTTAGAATAGTATTTATCATTTAGTAATGGTCAATAAACAGTAGTTTAGTAAATGAATGAAAGGAAGCTGGAGCTCAGAATAGGGGCCAGATAACTGTGTTGCAGAGCCTGGCATCCCTCAAGCCCTGCACTGGCCTCTTGCTTACCACTCACCGTTGGAACGCTTGTGCAGCGACAGAACCTTCTATCATAATTACTACAGAGCTGACTCTACCTGGGGCTTCTGCAGTACATGTGACCCATTCCTCACTATAGCCCTACAGCAGTCTAGGAGCACTACAGCAAGTGTCCTGGGTCTAAGTAGTATACTAATGTGACCATAAAAATGAATATTTTTATTAATTTTTGGCAAATAGTTTAAAAAATAATGTGAAAGACTCATCACTAACTGAAGCGCCATTGACTTAAACAGTGTTTCTAGGTTTTTAGTAAAAGCAGAGTTACAGACAGCTGCAGTGTCGTTCAGTGTCACTTTATACACAAGCACCCCACTATAAATTCTTTTAAAGTCCAGAAAAAGTTGATGGTTACTGGTGAACTCCTATGCTTCCTTTGATAAATACTACATTGTCTTTTTTTTTTAACTGCTAGGAAACAGGCTAAATTCACTTCCATGTGTTATGCCCAGTGTCTTAAAATTTCCATTTCCAGTGAGTTGCTAACCTGTTTATTCTGCTACATAATTTTAAATACTCTACCTGAAATGTGTTTGAATGTAGGAGTGCTAGAGGTAAACATGGTGTTTGGTAAATTGGTTTTGATAAATTTGTCAGGCATAGACACTGTCTGATGCTTCATTTCCTTCCTTTCAGTAAACAGTGTTAATGCTTTGCCAATAGTGGGGCTCAGCACAGTGGTCATTCATGGACTTAAGTCTGTCCTATCACTCCACTAAGTCTGTGTTCATGCTGCTTCACAGATCTTTTTAAAATTAAACTTTTTACATTCAGATAATTGTAGATTCAAAAGCACTTGTAAGAAATAATATAGAAATCCTTTGTACTTTTTACTAAGTCTCTTCCAGTGAGGACCTCTTGCAAAATGAACAGTTTCACAGCCAGGATATTGACTTTGTCATTGTCAAGATGCAGAACATTTCTGCCACCACAAGGATCCTTCATGTTGCCACATCTACATTCCTCCCACCTGCCCACTCCTTAACTCCTGGCAACCACTAATCTGTTCTGTTTGTTAATTTTGTTATTTTAAGAATTTCATACAAATGGAATCATCCAGTAGGCAACACTTTGGGGTTGGCTTTTTTCATTTAGCGTAATTCTCTGATGGTTCATCCAAGTTGTTGCTTGTATCCAGAGGTGGTTCCTTTTGATTGATGAGTATTACTCCATGGCGTGAAGGTACCACTGTTATTGAAGTTACCTATTAAAGACATCTGAGTTGTTGCCAACTTTGTGCTGTTATAAAAAAAAAGCTGCTCTAAACATTCATGTACGTTCATGCTATGTGAGCATAAGTTTTTATTTCTGTGGAATACATGCCAAGGAATGCAGTTGCTATGTTTATAGTATTGCATAGTTTTTAAAGGAACTCCTAAACTATTTTCCAAAGTGTCTATACCATTTTATGTTCCCATCAGCAAGATATGAATGATCAAGGTTCTCCACATCTTCAGAAGCATTTGGTGTTGTCACTACTTTTTTAGCCAGTCTGATAGGTGTATAGAAAAATTTATATTTTTCTGATGGCTAATGATGTTGAACATCCATTCATGTGCATATTTGCCATCTCTTCAGTGAAATGTCTTTTCATGTCCATTTTCTAGTTGTATGATTTGTTTTTATACTAATGAGTTTTGAGAGTTCTTTATACATTCTAGATCATAGTTCTTTATCAGATATGTGGTTTGCAAATACAAATTTTGATGTCCACGTATTCATTGCTAAAATATAGAAATGAAATGGATTTTTTGTGTGCTGAGCTTGTATCCTGCAACCTTGCCAAACTCACTTAATTAGCTCTAGGAACTGTTTTTCTAGATTGCTTAGGATTTTCCATGTAGACAGTCGTCATGTCATCTGTAAATAGTTTTATTTATTTTCTAATCTACTTACTTTTTATTCCCTTTTATTGCCTTATTGCACTGGCAAGAACTTCCAAGGACTGTGTTAAAAGTAGTAAGAGAAGACATTCTTGCCCTATTCCTGATATTAGAAAGCGTTTACTCTTTCACCAATAAGTATAATGTTACGTGCAGATTTCTTACAGATGCTCTTTATTACATTCCCTTTCCTGCACCTCATCTTTTTTTTCTGAGCATTTTCATTGCAAATCAATGTGAATTCGGTTGGTCAACTACTTTTTCTGTATTGGTTGATATGATCATGTGATTTTTCTTTTTTAGTCTGTTAATGTGGTGGATAACATTGATTTATTTTCAAATATTGAACCAGCCTTGCATACCTGAAATAAATACCACTTGGTTATGGGGTATAATTTTTTTTTTTTATAAAAAGCTAAATTCGATTTGCCAGTCTTTTGTTAAGGATTTTGAATCTGTGTTCATGAGGGAGATTGTCCTATAATACACTTTTTTTGATACTTACTTTGGTTTTGGTAGCAGAATAACACTTCACAGAATCAATTGGGAAGCGTTCTATCTTCTATTTTGTGGAGCTATTTGTATAGAATTACTTTTAATTATTTAATTGTTTGGTAGAATTCTCCCATGAAACCATCTGGGCCTGGAGAGATTCCTTTTTTGCAAGTATGTTAATTCTGAATTCAGTTTCCTTAGTAGTTATCAGGCTATTCAAATTATCTGTCATATTGAGTGAATTGAGGTAGTTTGTGTTTTTCAAGGAATTGGTCCATTTCTTAAAAGTTGTCATATGTACATGTGTGGTGCTGTTCATGGTATTCCCGTATTATTCTGATGTCTGCAGAGTCCACAGTTATATACCTTGTTTCACTCCTGGTATTGGTAATTTGTGCCTTTTCTCCTGTTTTCTTTGTCAGTCTTGTTAGAGGTCTGTCAATTTTATTGATCTTTTGAAAGAATCAGCTCTTTGTTTCATTGTTTTTTCTCTATTGTATTTTTATTGTCAGTTCCATTGATTGATTTCTCCTATTATTTCCTGCCTTCTGCTCACGTTTGGTTTATTTTGTTCTTTTTCTTGATTTGGAGGTAAGAGCTTAAATTATTAATTTGAAACTTTTCCTCTTTTCTTGAATGTTCATTTAGTGCTATGAATTGCCCTCTCAACACTACTTTAGTTGTGTCTCACAAATTTTGATGTGTTGTGTTTTCATTTGTATTTAGTTCATTTTTGTTTTGTTTTAAGAAATAGGGTGTCACTATTTTGCTCTGGTTGGCCTTGAACTCCTGGGCTCAATGGATTCTTTTGCTTCAGCCTCCTGGGTAGTTGGGACTGCAAAAACACACCACTATGCCCAGCTTACACTTTCCCTTTGACCTATGGATTATTTAGAAGTGTATTGTTTACTTTTCAGGTGTTTGGGGACTTTAAATTTGTTGTAGTTTGGTTTATGGCTAAATACGGCAGTCTATTTTGGAATATCTTACATGGGCACTTAAAAAATGTGTATTCTGCTGCTGTTTGGTGGAGTGTTCTATAAATGTCAAGTCTTTTTGGTTGATGGTGTTTTTGCGTTCTTCTATCTTGGTGATTTTCTGTCTAGTTCTTCTATCAGTTGTTGAAGGATAATGAAGTTTCCAGCTGTAATTGTGGGTTTGTCTATTTCTGTCAGTTTTATCAGTGGTTGCATCTCAAATTTAGCTTTTTTGTTTAGTTCATATTTAGGATTACTAAGTTTTCTTGATGAATTGACCCTTTTAGCGTTTCATAATGTTCTTCTCTGTCTCTGATAATTTTCCACTTTTTGTGTATGTGCTGCCAAAGCAAACACTCTGATAATTTTCTTTCTTCCAAAGTTTACTTTGTCAGATACCCTTTTTATTATTTTTTATATTACATAGTTGTGTGTATAAATCTGTATTTTTTACTACCTATATTATTATATTTGTAGTGAGTTTCTTACAGACAGCATATAGTTGGGTCATGTTATTTAATTTATTCTACCTGCCTGTCTTTAAATCATGTATTTGTACATTTACATTTAATGTAATTATTGATATAGTAGAGTTTAAGTCTGTTAAAACAAAGTCTGCCATTTTGCTTTTTGTTTCTTGTTTGTTCACTCTACTTTGTGTTTCTCTATTTTCTCTTTTCTGCCTTTCTGTGGGCTAATTGAACATGTTTTTAGAATTTACTTTTTCTTTGTATAGCTTTTTTTAGTCATTACTCTGAGTGTTACATTACACATATGTTATAATAGACTACTGGTGTCATCATTGTACCAATTCAAGTGTAGAAACTTTTACCTTCCTTTACATTCCTTTATTTGCCTCATTTACATTATAATTGTTTTAAATATTTCCTGTACATACAGTGAGAACCACATCAGTGTTTTAATTTTTGCTTTAACTGTCCAAAATAATTTAGAAAACTCCAGAGGAGAAAAAAAGCCTAGTGTATTTGCCCATATTTTTTACTTACTGTGCTCCTTCCTCCTTCCTGATATCTAACAGTATTCTTTTATGGCTTTTTTCCTATTTAGAAGGCTTCCTTTGGCCATTTCTTTAGGGTAGGTCTGCTAGTGACAAATATTCTTCATTTTTCTTAACTGAGAATGTCTTGATTTCACCTTCATTCCTAAAGGATATTTTTGCTGGTTATAGGATTCTGGGTTGACAGTTATTTTCTTTCAGCATTAGAAACACATTGTGATGCTTTTTTTCTGGTGTCTGGTTTCTGATGAAAAATCTCCCATCATTCAAATTGTTTTTCTCTATGTATAAGGTGTCATTTTTCTCTGGCTGCTTTCAAGATTTTTTTTGTCATTTGTTTTCAGAAGTCATCTATGATGTGCCTTGGCAACTATTTGTTTGCATTAGTCTGTGTGGATTTTGCTCAGCTTCTTTAATCTGTAGATTTAAACCACTTGACAAATTTGGGAAGTTTTTAGCCATTATTTATTTGAATACTTTTTTAGCTCCCCACCTCTTTCTCTTCTTCTGGAATTCCAATGACACAAATGTTACGTCTTTTATTATAATCCCATGGGTCCCTGAGACTCTGTTCATTTCTTTCTAGTCTATTTTCTTTCTGTTGTGCTCAGTGAATGATTTTTTTTCTTTCTTTTTTTTTTTTTTTTTTTTTGAGACAGAGTCTCGCTCTGTCACCCAGGCTGGAATGCAGTGGCGCGATCTTGACTCACTGCAAGCTTCGCCTCTCGGGTTCACACCATTCTCCTGCCTCAGCCTCCCGAGTAACCCGGACTACAGGCACCCACTACCACGCCGAGCTAATTTTTTTTTTTTTTTTTAAGTAGAGATGGGGTTTCACCATGTTAGCCAGGATGGTCTCGATCTCCTGACCTCGTGATCCACCCGCCTTGGCCTCCCAAAGTGCTGGGATTACAGGCATGGGCCACTGCGCCCGGCTGTCAGTGAATAATTTCTATTGCTTGTCTCAGTTCACTGATCCTTCCTCTGCCTCCATTCTGCTGCTGAGCCCATCCACTAAGCTTCTTATTTTAGTAATTTAGTTTTTCAGTTCTGATATCTCCGTAGGACTCTTCTTTGTATCTTCCATTTCATCACTGAGGCTTTTTATTATTTCATTTGCTTCAGGTGTCTTCATGGTGGCTCATTAAAATATTTTTATCGTGGCTGCTCTAAAATTGTTGTAAGATAATCTTGATATCTCTGTCATCTCACTATTGGCATTTGTTGTTTCATTCTACTTGATATCTTCTGGTTCTTGATATAAGGGATATTTGATGGAAACCTAGACACTTTCATATTGTGCTGCTGTAGTCCATGTCTAGTTTAAGCCATCTCTTTTATTTGGCTTTCTCTGACATGATTCCAACAGGGGAAGGGGCTAGGGGACTGCTGCCTCATACTGCCAGGAGGAGGAACAATTCAGGGGCCCTACTCGGCCTCCATTGACATCGTTGGGGGTTTCTTTGTTGCTGCTGGGTGATGCTAATAGTCCTGACTCTCCACTCGCCCTCCTGTGACACTGCCCAGGAGGAGATGGGGAGGGTGCCCACTACTCCCAAGTGCAGGTGGAAGTTAGGGCTCTCCATGTGTTCTTTGCTGACACCACAGTGGGGGTGGAGGGGGTCCACTTGTTACCAACTGATATGAATAAAAGGCTCAGCTTCCTACTTGGCCTTCCCTGACAACACCCTAGGAGTGGTGTCGCCTTGTTACAGCCTCTCGAGGGTCAAAGTCTAAGTTCCCTTCTCAGCCTTTGCTGACATAGATGGGGCTGGGTACCCCTCTTTTTTTTCTGTGGTGTTTGGCTACAGTAGAATAGTCATTGTCTAAAAGTTTTCTGTCTAGCTGGGCTGCCAGTATTACTTCTCAGGGCAAAATAATGGCAGAGTAATGTGTCAGTCATATCAGAGATGCCACTGATGGTGAGGCACACCAGTATTTTATGTTTCTTAGAAAGAGAAAAGTATGTGAATAAACTGATATGTCATCCATAGTAAGATGCATGCTAATTTCAGAGAGATTAATATATAGTGAAAGTGTGCTTCTTGGAATAGATTAAATATGGTAGTTATGTGAAAAGGACTCATGGATGAAGAGCAAACAATGATGTATAAATATTCAAACATGTTTTATTTATTTGCTATGCTCATGTTAACAATCAGTGATTGGTCAGCTTACAAAAACAAGCATTCCTTTTTGAGAATGTTGACAAGACCCTTTAAACCCAATTTGGTGGATCTCTTTTCCTTGCAGAGATAGAGCTGCCTGCTTTGCTATTCAGAAAGGATTACAGGCATCCCGTAGTGACATTAAGTTATTTAAGCATAATGACATGGCTGACCTCGAGCGACTACTAAAAGAACAAGAGATCGAAGATCAAAAGGTATGATTCTTTTGAAGAAAATTATACAGTTCTTTTGTACTTTCTAACCAGCTAAATTATATATGAAATGGTAATTTGTCATGAAAACTTGCCTGTGGATCACATTTGGATATTAAGGTGTTCCTGCTTATTAAATGTACTTGGTGTTGGAGAGCCAAGTCTGATTGTAATTGCCTTGTCATTGCCGTAATTACATATAGCAAATTGGAGGGAGGTAATCCAAGCAGCTTTCTGAGAGATCAAGAGAGGCTGAAAAACAGCATGTGCTTAGTGAGGCAGGGAGATGTCTACTCATAGCTGGGCATAATGACACCAAAACTTACAAGGCCTTTAATGACATGTACCTAGTGAATTCAGAATAGGCTTATTCATACCAGAATAAATCATGTATCAATTACATGAGGAAAGAATGGCAGCAAGCTTATTATATTAATATATGAACAAAGTGAAGCCCTTTCTCCCCACCCCACCTGTATCCTGCTCTGAGCAGCTACTGCCTGTGGGAAATGACTGCCCCTAACATGGTCTCCTTCCAGCTTGCAGCCCTGTTTTCAGCTGTTTCCTCTCAAGAACCTAACATAACCCAGGTGGTGGTGGTTTGGAAGTAGCTCCTTGGTGTTCTGATTAGGGTGAAACAGAGGAAGTGTGTTCAGAGCATCATTGTTAAAATTACAATTTATTTTCCCCTGATGACATGGGTAAGTAAAGTAGCTCAGGTCTGTGGTTCTGAGCAGGACACCATGATGTGTGTCTTCATCTCAGACACAGTTTCAAGTGGACTTTGCCAGTGCAACTCATTCATAACTAGAATAAATGATAAAAATGCTCATCACATTTCTTAATTTTGTGTATTTTGTGTTAATTTTCAATTTTCCAAATATTTGCATTATTCATTTAGGATTCTGTCATCTTTGTTTAGGTGTCAGCCTAAGTGCATCACTTCATGAATATACACATTCTCATGATGAATATGCATGATCTTGCCATTTTATACTAACTCTGCTCTAGGCTAACGTTTCACATTTACACAATTTAGAAAAATCTATAGGCAAAATCTAAAAACAGCCCATTCCACTGATTAATTTCTTTTACAAAGTATAAAAAGATGTTTCTTATGATGATGCAGTAATAGAAAGCTAGTCTGTTTTCAGTACTAGAACTGCAGTCTGCTGCCATTTGTTTTGCCTAGTATTGTATAAATTTGGAAAACATCAGATTCAAGTTTTGTATGTGCTCTTTTTCTACAAGATCTGTAAGCCATAGAACTTTTTTTTTAAATGAGCAACAAGAAGTAAAATTAAATATCTTGAAACTTATTTCTACTTTATAATTTTTACTTTTTTACTATTTTATATTTTTCTTGCTGAGAGCAGGCTTTCTAAGTAACTCTACATTTTGGTTTTTAGAAATATTCATTTTCAGTTTCATTTTCACATAAATAATCTGGTCGTTAACACTTTGAATGTTTTCTTTGTCCATTTCCCAAGCGCTGTGGTTCATGAATTGTTTTTTATCCCCTTTCCTACAGGGTTCCCATAATGGTCAGTGGATATGAACAGTAGTTCATAAAAGGAATACACATAACTATGAACAAGTGAAAAATAGCCTGGCCTCACTAATAATTAAGGAGATTAGGCTAGGAGTTTTGCCTGTTAAATTAGGGCATGTTTTTAATAGTAATAGTCAGTGCTAACACAGATGTGGTGAGACAAAGAGTGTTCCTATGACACTGGAAAGAGTTTAAATTGGCACTGCCTTTCTGGAAGGCAAATGGGCAGATACATTCCAGGATCCAAGTAATTCCATGCCCTTTGACCCATTCCTGTGGTGCTGTCTTTAAAAACTTACGAGAAATGATGTCACATTTTGAAGGATAGTCATATTGTGATATGAAAAAGCAAATGAAGGAAACAACTAAATCCAACATTAGGGAAATAAGTAGTTTATGGTATACTCACAGGCAGAACGTCTCCATTAAAATCATGTAATCTGAAATAATTTAGAAATGCTCACAGCATAATGTTTTTAAAATCAGGTCCTAAAACTACAGTAAAATCCTGATTCTGAACAAAGTAATTTATATGTTTATACAAGAAAGACAAAAATTATCACCATGTGGTATGATTAGCTGATTTATTTAATTGTTTTTTGTACTTTTCCATTTCCCAAGAATCCTACATTGAATATTTTTAAATCTAAGAAAATGTTTTTCCTTAAAGACAGGCAGAGGTAGCATGCCCTGTGTAGAAATTAGGGTGGCATCTCTTCATCTATCACTTCTAACATATTGCTAGCTCCCCAGCTTTCAGTTGTGAGTTGACAGAGTAAAGATGATTGAGCAACATCAGTGATATATACTTTTTATTCCTCAACAAACTTTTTTTTTTAGTGCTACTGCTGTGGGTTGTAAAATACCCCTTAAAGCATTGCTCTGATACTTTCTAATTCTGATCATTTCTAATTGTCCATTGGAGCAGAAACTTAGAGGCAAGAGATCTCTGAGTAAGAAGGTAATGGCAAACTCTATCTGTGGATCTCAGTATTTTTTGCAGTCCCACACACCTGAACCATGTACAGTTTAATACATGTGGGAGATTTATTAGTGACTTGCTCTGAGCAGAGTGTGTGAAGGTGTGTGTTTTTTGAAAAGATCTCTGCCGGGCGTGGTGGCTCAAAGCTGTAATCCCAGCAGTTTGAGAGGCCGAGGTCAGTAATCAAGAGGTCAGGAGTTCAAGACCAGCCTGGCCAACATGGTGAAACCCCATCTCTACTAAAAATACAAAAATCAGCTGAGCGTGGTGGCGGGTGCCTGTAATCCCAGCTACTCGGGAGGCTGAGGCAGAGAATTGCTTGAACCCTGGAGGCGGAGGTTGCAGCGAGCAGAGATGGCACCACTGCACTCCCACCTGGGTGACAGTGAGACTCCGTCTCAAAAAAAAGAAAAGGAGACCTCTCTACCCCACCACCTGGGAACATCATTGGACAAGCTCATAGTCAAATTTTACTTGATCCGATAATACATCAGTGGGGAGTGAGGAGGGAACAGGGTTGCCCCTTTTTTTGGGAGGTGAAGGAAAACAGTTTGAGTTTTTTAACTTTTTGTTATGGAAAAATGCCAACATATAAGAAGGAAACCGTGGTATAGTGAAGCCCCCTGTACCCTTCTCCCAGCTTTGTTATCAGCATTACATCATTCTTGTGCCATCTGTTCCTCACCCCATCTTCATGATGATGACCTTCATTATAGTTGTTTTGGGTAAAATTGACAGACATTGAATCACATGAATGCAGCCATACAATTTTGACCAGTGATTATACCCAGTAACCCAGGAATGTCAGCCCCATTATGATGTAAAACATTCCCATTTCTTTAGAAAGTCCCTTAGGCCCCTTCCCAGTTGGAGGTTTGGAGGGTTTTGTTTGTGTTTTAATATTCTCAGAGGGCCTAATTAGTTTGTGTGTGTGGCGGGTCACCTAGCTAATGCTGTGAGCTGAAAAACGTCTGAGAGAAGATAGTACTGTTGTTCATCTCAAAATAACCCATCACAAACACTGAGCTTTCAATTCATTCAGAATATTTTTTTAGGAATAAATCTTGTAAGGTGAAAGTGCTGGGGAATATGTAACAGATCTTGTCTTTAGAGTTACTGAAATGTAAGACGTCTGCTTTTTCTCTTTTAAAGAATCCTCGCAAGGCTCGTGTAACTCGGCGTTTCATTGTAGTAGAAGGATTGTATATGAATACTGGAACTATTTGTCCTCTTCCAGAATTGGTAAGCAACCATGTTCAGCCGTAATTTTAATATTTGGACTATTTGACAGATGTGCCTTTTGTTTATGACCGCTTTTAGTGTATAACGTCTGCGTTGCTTTGCGCATTAGGCCTCATAAGCATATTTTGCTCAGATCAGGGAAGAAGAACAACACTGAATGCCAGTGCTGGCCTTCAAAGAGTAATCAAGACTGCTCTGTTGCCCAGGCTGGAGTGCAGTGGTGTGAACACAGCTCACTGCAGCCTTACCCTCCTGGGCTCAAGTGATACTTCCACCTTAGCTTTCTGAGTTAGCTGGGACTACAGGCACATGCCACCACACCTGGCTGATTTTTCCCTTTTTTGTGGAGTAGGGGTCTCACTGCGTTACCCAGGCTGTTCTCAAACTCTTGGGCTCAAGCGATCCTCCTGCCTCAGCCTGCCAAAGTGCTGGTATTACAGGTATGAGCCACCACACCTGGCCAAAACTTAGCTTTAGCTTTTTTTTTTTCTCCCCACCAAGACAGTCTTGCCCTGTCGTCAGGCTGGAGTGCAGTGGCACCATCTTGGCTCACTGCAACCTCCTCCCCCAGGTTCAAGCAGTTCTCCTGCCTCAGCCTCCCGAGTAGCTGGAACTATAGGCGTGCGCAGCCACCCCCAGCTAATTTTTGTATTTTTAGTAGAGACGGGGTTTCACCATGTCGGCTAGGATGGTCTCAATCTCTTGACCTCGTGATCTGCCCGCCTGGGCCTCCCAAAATGCTGGGATTACAGGCATGAGCCACTGAGTCGGCCATACGTAGCTTTTAAGATCCAGCTTTATTTAGGTGAAATCAACGTATAAAATACACCTACTTTAAGGGTAAAGTTTGATAAGTTTTGACAGATGTATATACATCTGTATCACCGCAGCCATCCACCACCACAGTCAAGATACGGAACATTTTTATGTAAGACAATGTTTATCCAGAAAGAAAACTTTATCCAGAAAGCTTCCTGATGCCTCTTGGTAGTGAGTACCCATGTTGGCCCCAGACAGCCATTAATCTACTTTCTATTCCTGTAGATTAGTTTTACCTTTTGTAGAATTGCATATGAATGAAAGCATAGCTTGCTTTTTTGGTTTTTTGTGTTTTGCTTTTTGTTTGAGATGGAGTTTCACTTATGTTGCCCAGGCTGGAGTGCAATGGCACGATCTCGGCTCACCGCAACCTCTGGCTCCTGGGTTCAAGTGATTCTCCTGCCTCAGCCTCCCAGGTAGCTGGGATTACAAGCATGTGCCACCATGCCCGGCTAATTTTGTATTTTTAGTAGAGACAAGGTTTCTTCATGTTGGTCAGGCTGGTCTTGAACTCCCAACCTCAGGTGATCCGCCCTCCTTGGCCTCCCAAAGTGCTGAGATTACAGGCGTGAGCCACGACACATGGCCAAAACTTAGCTTTTTAATAGTGAAAGCAGCATAACTGTTTTTAGAAACCATGACCATTGAGATTTCCTTTATTGAGGTGAAATTCACATAACACAAAACTAACCAATTTAAATTGTACAGGACAGTGACATTTATTACATTTACCATGTGTGCAACCATCAACTCTTGGTCAAAAACCTTTTCATGACTCACGAAGAAGACCTCAAACCCATTAAACAGTCACTCCCCATTTTCTTCTCCCTCTAGCTCCCAGCAACTACCAATCTGCTTTCTGTCTCTATGGATTTACCTTTTCTGGTTATTTCCTATAAATGGCATCATATAATATATGACCTTTTCTTTCTGGCTTCATTCACTTGATGTTTTTAAAGTTCATTAACATTGTATACCATGTGTCAGTATTTCATACCTTTTTAATGCTGAGTTATAGTCCATTGCATGGATAATACCACGTTTTGTTTTATATGTTCATCCACAGATGGATATTTGGGTTCTTTCTACCTTTTTGCTATTGCAAATAGTGCTGTTGTGAACATTTGTGTACAGGTATTTGTTTGAATTCCTGTTTTCAGTTCTTTTATGTATATATCTAGCAGGGTAATTGCTGGATTATATGGTAATTCTGTGTTTAACTTAATAAGGAACTGACATACTGTTTTCAACAGCGATTGCACCATTTTACATTCCCATCAGCTATATACCAGGGTTACAGTTTCTCTACATCTTTGTCAGCACTTATATTTTCCGGGGTTTTTTGTTGGTTTGTTTTAGCCACCCTAGTGAGCATGAGGTAGTATCTCACTGTGGTTTTGATCCTGTTTCCCCCAAATGGCTAATGATGCTGAGCCTCTTTTCTTGTTTTTTTGTTTGTTTGTTTGTTTGGCCATGCGCATACCTTTGGAGACATATCTATTCAGGTGCTTTGCCCATTTTTTAAATTGGGTTGTTTTTTTGTTTTTAAAAGAATTCCTTGTATATTCTGGATACTAGATGTTTATCAGATACATGATTTGCAAATATTTTCTCCTATTTTGTGGGGGTTTGTTTCATTTATTTGATGCTGTCCTTTGACACACAGTTTTTAAAATTTTTGATGATGTCCAGTTTATGTGTTTTGTTGTTGCTTGTGCTTTTGTGTTTTATTTTAAAATCTTTGTTTAATCTGGCCGGGCATGGTGGCTCAGGCCTGTAATCCCAGCACTTTGGGAGGCCGAGGCAGGTGAATCATTTGAGGTCAGGAGTTCGAGACCAGCCTGGCCAACATGGTAAAACCCCGTCTCTACTAAAAATACAAAAAAATTAGCCGGGTGTGGTGGTACACGCCTGTAATCCCAGCTACTCGGGAGGCTGAGGCAGGAGAATTGCTTGAACCCGGGATGTGGAGGTTGCAGTGAGCCGAGATCACGCCAGTGCACTCCAGCCTGGGCAACAGAGCGAGACTCTGTCTCAAAAAAAAAAAAATAATAATAATAATCTTTGTTTAATCCAAAATTATCAAGATTTATTGCTATGTTTCCCCCTAAGAGTTTATAGTTTTCAGTCTTACATTTAGGTCTGTAGTTCATTTGAGTTCATTTTTGCGTATGCGTTGATGAAGAGGTCCAATTTTATTCTTTCACAAGTGGTTATCCAGTTTTGCCTGCATCATTTGTTGAATGTTTCCCCATTGACTGGTCTTGGCACCCTTGTTGAAATTAATTGACCATAGATGTATGGGTTTATTTCTAGACTCTATTCTGTTTCATTCTTCTATATATCTGTCCTATGCCAGTACCACACTGTGTCAATTATTGTAGCTTTGTAGTGAGTTTTGAAATCAGAACATGTGAGTTCAACTTTGTTCTTTTTCAAAATTATTTTAGCTATTTGGGGTCTCTTGAAATTCCATTTGAATTTTAGGATTAGCTTTTCCATTTCTGTAAAAAGTATTGTTGGGATTTTGGTGGGGATTGCATTGAATATGTAGTCACATTGGGAAGTATTACCATCTTAATGATATTAAGTCTTCCAGTCCATGAACTTGGGATTTTTCCATCTATTTAGATATTTCCTTCAGCAATGTTTTGTGATTTTTAGTATATACGTCCTGCACCTCTTTGGTTAAATTTATCACTAAGTATTTGATTTTTTTATTCTACTATAAATGGAATTGTTTCCTTAATTTCCTTTTTAGATTGTTTACTGCTATTTATAGAAATACAACAGATATTTGTGTATTGCTTTTGCATAATGTAACTTCTGCTGAATTTATTAGCTCAAATAATACTTTTGTGGATCTTATTCTATGTATAAGATTACACCATCTGTGAATAGAGATAATTTTACTTGTTTCTTTTCAATTTGGATGCCTTTTATCTTTCTTGCCTGATTGCCCTGGCTAGGACCTCGACTACAGTGTTGACTACAGGTGGCGAAAATGAGCATCTTTGTCTTGTTCCTGATCTTATAAGGAAAGCTTTCAGTCTTCTACCATTGAGTATGATGGTAGCTGTGAGTTTTTTATAATAACCTTTTATCAGGTTGAGGAAATTCCTTCCCATTTTTAATTTATTGAGTGTTTTATCATGAGAGGTTGTTGGATTTTGTCAAATTTTTTTTCTGCATTTATTGGGATGATCATGTGGGGTTTTTCCCCCTACATTCTTCTAATGTGTATGTAATACATATTTGATTTTTCCATGTTGAACCACCATTGCATTCGGCCATTGAGATTTTAATCTAGGAGTCTATTAATTGAATAAGGATTCAAAATAAGGGTTCCATATGTTATTTTTAAATGTTTTCACTATTTCTGAGGAAATCTAAATATATTTTAAGTATCAATAGAAGAGATGTATTTGTTTTCTTCTTTTTGTTTTTGTAAGAGTGTCAATGGTTGATAGAATAATGGGAGGGAGGTAGTGAACCAGAAGAGACTAGGACGTATATTATAGGGCTACAGTAATGAAGCAGTGCTGATGGACAGTTACGAAACTAAAGATGAAGTGTAGGAACAGCTCAAGTGTAGATAAGCACTGAAGCTGGGCATGGTGGCTCACACCTTTAATCCCAACACTTTGGGTGGCGGAGGTAGGAGCATCACTTGAGCCCAGGAGGTCAAGGCTGCAGTGAGCCATGATCCTGCCACTGCACTCTAGCCTGGGTGGCAGAGCAAGACTCTGTCTCAAAAAAAAAAAAAAAAATCAGTATTGTGCTGTCTTTTGTTAAGTGAATCATTTTAGACCATCTAAAGGACAATTGATTCTCATCATTCACCCTACTTATATTCTATAAAGTTGCCATGAACACTGGAATAAGAAATACTAAACTATTGCTGCTGGGGCAAATAATAGGGTTAGGTTCCTCTGAGCCTCTGGTTACAACATTTTCATCAACCAGTTGACACAAAACTTGCTTTATGTGTATTTTTGTTTAAAGGTGTCTTATTTAATGTCTGTTGATTCATTGCACTACAACTCATGCCTGAACAAAGCTTCTCTAACACACAAATTTTCTCCATAAGGGACATCACAGCACTAGGAGTAATAGACGGCACTTTAGCATGACACTTGGGGGCGACTCTAAATAGCAAAATCACCAACAAAAAGCACAGAAGTCCAAAAAAGTGGCAGTAAATAGGCCATGAAAAGGGTAGTTGTTCACAGGATCAGAGCTGAAACAGTCGCCTGTTCACCCTCACCTGGGAAAACACGTGTCAGGTAATTCAAATTCTTCACTGCTCTGCACATGCACATATCCGTGATGACAGGAAAAAAGTATTGATATGGAGGTTGCAAATAAGTTTTAATAAGTAGATGAATTTGCACATATAGAATTCACAAGTATTGAGAGTCAGCTGTACATACTTTTTAATCTTAATTTTTTTCTTCATAATATGTTCTATATGGTGCTAATCATTAGTATTTTAACGTTTATATAACACTTAGGTTAAGTTAAAATACAAATACAAAGCAAGAATCTTCCTGGAGGAAAGCCTTTCATTTGGAGTTCTAGGAGAGCATGGCCGAGGAGTCACTGAACACTATGGAATCAATGTAAGTTCCCCTTTTTTAAGAACGTTTCCCCTCTTATAGGAGACATGTAGTTCCATTCTGCTAGGCCTATATTTTTATAGGCACAAGACAGTGTTCCTTATCAGTTTGAAGGGTCACGAAACTTTGGTGTCTGTCACCTCAGTGAGCCCAGGATGAGTCTAGTCAGCCAGACCAGGGAACCCCATCTTCCTTCTGCACTTATAAACTCGGAGTGGGTAGTCATGGTTTGTGCTCTGTTTGCAAAGTTTCATTCGAATAGACTTTTAGTGTCTCTTCTCTAGAAATGGTTAAATTTTGCCTTCCAATTATTTCTTAAAATCATTAGGAATTTCCTGAGTAGTCTTTTCAGAAGTATTCATGACAGCAGAGAAAGGATACTGTTTCTGGTATTTAAAAATCTGTATTCTATATAATGTGTTTGTGGGAGGTAGATACAGTTACGCGTGCGTGCGTGTGTGTGTGCATGTGTGTGTGTGTGTCAGAAACACCACTGGCATGCATTCAGCAAAACCTCTTAAAGTCCCAAACAGAATGAGGTGTCATGTTTCCTTTTCTGAGGGAAATGGACCCAGACTGCCCGCAGTGCCTAGTGGGTTTTGCTCCTGGAGCCTCAGGGCAGAGGAAGTCAGCCAGTCTTGAACAGCTGTCTTACCAACCACCATGGGAAGAGTTACAGAAAGCTTTTTCTCCAAAACATGCGCATAAGAGCTGTGCAACCTGTGTTACAGAGTTGAACTATAAAACGTAAAATTGCCTTACATTATCGACATCCCGCTAACCATATAGTCCCAGAGAAAAATGTAAAGCAGAGTGAATATCCCGGGAGGTTGGATGGAAGCACCTCCTCCAAGGCAGACTGACATTCAGCAGTTACATGCACCGAGGAGGTAAATGGAATAAATGGAAAGATAAATGGAAGTGTAATTCAAGCAGATTTAGCAGTACACTACAGCCTTTTTTAAGGCATGAAAATTTTTATGGAGGAAAAAACTTGAACTTCACTGTTGTAGTTTTGTGAATGCTTCTAGCAGTTGTCACTTTGGGAAATACTGTGAGGAAATACTCACAAGCGCCTGAGAGTAGAGAGCAGAATGTACGGGCTTTATTTGGATCCTGATTCAAACAAATGCTGTTAAAAGAAAATTTGGTGAGACAATCAGAGATATCTGAACACTGAATATTTGAATATATTTAACATCAAATTTAAATTTAACATTTAAAAATTGTTAATGTCTTAAGTATGATACTAGTTTTGTGATTATGTTTTGAGAGAGTTTTTATCTTTTAGAAATACACAGTGAAATGTTTATAGATGAAACCCCATGAAGTCTGGGACTCACTACAAAGAAATGATGAAGGTGGTAGGGGATATAGGTGAAGCAAGGTTGTCCTTGAGTTGATAATGTTTGAATCTGGGTGATGGGGATTCTTTGTTCTGTTCTACTTTGTTCAGGCTTGAAATTTTTCATAATGAAAGGTTTAAACATGCTTTTTAAAAAGGGCAGGAGTGCAGAGTTTCTCAAAACTCTGCTGGATCTATGAAACACTAAGGAAAACACTAGCTGTGTTCTGACAATCCATTAACATGGCCATCAGTAAGTAATGATTGAATGCCTACTGTGTGCCCAGAATGGAACTTGGTGCTGAGGGCTGGACCCAAAGATGAGGACCGAAGGAGTTCTGAGTGGTCAGAAAGATGTAGGACTCAAAGCCCATTAGGTCATTAGAGCACATTAGGTTCTTCTGCTGTCCAGTTGGTCAAAGATTCCATCGCCATGACGTTTGGATAAATTGACTTATGAAATGCTGAGAGGCAAACTGAATACA
Source organism: Pan paniscus (assembly GCF_029289425.2). NCBI lineage: Eukaryota > Metazoa > Chordata > Mammalia > Primates > Hominidae > Pan > Pan paniscus. Next base: position 47,446,430 of record NC_073260.2, read on the forward strand.
AGAATAAAGTGCTCAAAACTTCGATAGACTTTTTATTTATCTCAGTGCATCCCATGAGGAAGGCCAGCTAGACCACTGTTTTAGCGAGGAAATAGTCTTATTTTGTACCTGTGACTACTTTTAATATTGAACAGCTTTGGGTTTTATTTTCTTATAATTTATTTGTCTTTGCTGTGAGTTAATTTGTCATGTATAATGAAATGGTAAAAATGTATAAAATGAGACAGTTTCAGAGATGGGCCATGAGACTACAGTTCATTCAGCGATAGATGTTATATGGTTTATTTTTTATTTTCATGTAGATAGGTAGTTTGAATCCAGATATTAACAGACAGTTTAATGCTGTTAAATTTTGTCTCTAGGCTTGAAGTTGGCCTTTTTTTTCTTTAAACTGTGGAATAACTGTCACTCCTCCTTTTCCGGCAGATTGATGATATTGATCTTATCAGTGCCAACATGGAGAATGCACTTGCTTCTATTGGAGGTTTCTGCTGTGGCAGGTCTTTTGTAATTGACCATCAGGTGGGTTCTTTTTAAAAACAGGAGCTAAAACTGAAACTAATTTCTCCATTGGTCACCTCAAAATATAACTTTGAAATACGAAATTTTACTTAGTTTATCACACAATTTTTATTTAAATGTCAATTTTTAAAGAATCACTCAAAATATTTCTATTTAGAAATGATCTCTCATTTAACAGAAAGTCTTGTTTCTGTTACACGTATAATGTTTATTTATGGCTGGATCTTACCCCCCTCACCACATGTACACACTGTTCAGTAGTTGTTCTAGAGAACTGGTGCCTTTCAAATGTTTACCTAGAAAGGACAGAGAATGTGTATATGTCTTCATTTGTTTCTTCTCAGCGACTTTCCGGCCAGGGATACTGCTTTTCAGCTTCGTTACCTCCCCTGTTAGCTGCTGCAGCAATTGAGGCCCTCAACATCATGGAAGAGAATCCAGGTATAACCCTTTAAAAACCCAAGGAATCAAAGAGATTTCAGGTTACGTTAGTTGTGTTACTGATTTACTTACTGGAGAAATTATTTGCCAGACAAAACTGGTTTGCAGTTACATTATATAGCATTCATAGGAAGAATGGCAGTGAAGAAGCTATTCCTGCCCCAAAGACTTGGGGTCAGAGCTTTTCTCCTGTGCTTGGGGCCAGAGCCAGAGCCAAAGCAAGGCTAGCTCAGATAGTGGGTGGAGATGCTGGGAGGAGGAGGGGCTCTCAGCCAGTTCTGGGCCTAAACGTTCCATTGGTGTAAATAAGCCAGTCTTTATTTGGTTAATAGTTTTTTGAGAAATCGGCTGAAGCATGCTGCTTTTTTATCTGTGCAATTTTATAAATATTGTGAGTTTTCACCTTTAGCCTTTGAATCATCAGTTGGTACTGAGGCCAAGCCGGGTTTACCAGCAAAGAACTTACTCAGTGGGAAAAATTAAAAGTCTACTAAGAATTTAAAATGTGGCCTTTGGCTATGACAGTGCCACCTTTGCAAAGCTTAAAACGGAAAGGGAGCAGCAGGCCCTACCCGGTACAGTATTTCTGAATCTTCATCACTGATACTAATTCAGAGAACCAGAAAATGTGTGTCTCTGCTCATTCATATGCTTGCTTCTCAGATGGCCTGGCACGCCTACCTTCTGATCAGATACTTTAGTTTTGGGATTTTCCTTGAATAAAAAAGGAAAATATCAAGAAAAGATGGTAAAAATTACTTTACTATAGTTGATTTTTTACCAAATTGTTTAGGATAAAGAAATAAGCAATAAATTTGTACCCTTTGATTCTTAGCCAGATTAGGATCTTGATGAGAACAAGAGGCATTGATTGTTCTTGAAAGCATCATTCCAGGTTTGTTGAAAGTGGGATACTGAGGTGAGAAGGGGCCAGTTAGCACGCACCAGAGACAAAGCTTGGGCCTTCAGGGGAGTATGGGTTCTTGGCTCTGTTAGTATGTAGAAGGATTTGTAGCATTTTAAATTGATGAACTTGATCTGGGTCTTCAAAAATATTTTTAGGTTAGTACTATCATAAGTTTCAAATAGACTCTCAAACGTATTTTTTTCATCTAGGTATTTTTGCAGTGTTGAAGGAAAAGTGCGGACAAATTCATAAAGCTTTACAAGGGTGAGTTTTATATATTTTCAACCAACATAAAGTTTATCTGCACCACACTTAACAACTAATGGAAAGTTTTAAATTTCTAGGCTTGGGTCAGTTTGACCAGATTGCAGCTAAGAAACCAAAAACTTAGTTCACTCACATTGGTTTATTTGTGTAAAACCAGATCATCTGTTTTAAAGAATCGTGACTTTGTTTTTCTGAAAATGAAACAAACTCATTAATAAAATATTACAGCAGTACAGAAGATAGAAAGATGAAAATAACAACCCAACATCTTACCACCAGAAATAACCAGGGTAAACACTGAAGCATCTCTCCATGTCTGCACACACAGGGATGCCATTATATATTATGTAATTAGATGACTGGGTTCATACCATCTGTGTTACTTTTTAATAAATTACTAAGTTTTAACACAAGAAAAAGAAACAAGTGAAATTTTATCAGTTTTTTTTTTTTTTTTTTTTTTTTACTACACAAGAGTCACTTTTTTTTTTATTATTATACTTTAAGTTTTAGGGTACATGTGCACATTGTGCAGGTTAGTTACATATGTATACATGTGCCATGCTGGTGTGCTGCACCCACTGACTCGTCATCTAGAAGAGTCACTCTTTAAGATTCCTCTGTAGTTAAAAAAAAAAAAAAAAATCGAGGTTGGTGATATCTCCAGGCACATTTCTCGTCTTATAGAAAGTGATTTCACATTGCCCGAGGTCTTTCTTTTTGCCTTTCCTAAGGTTAAACATGCTTTCTTGGTCATGAAAGTCCTATCTGTGTTCCGGATATGGAAACTGGAGACTTAACTGAAAGAAAAGGACAATTGATAAATGAGTACATCACAGCTGTTCCAGATAAAGAAGGGGCAGAGACAGTTAAAGTTCTGGGTGTGTCTGTGTGATAGTAACAGCAGTTCTTGCATGATTTATGGTAGAGAGATATATTTGTATTGGTTCCAGTTCCATTGGTTTGTGAAATATTAATATGCCAACACAGCCTAGCATATTGGAGTCACTGGAAATGCATCAGTGCTAGCCTTACATGCCTTTCACTCTATGGTGTTAACCTGCCTTTTTCTAAGTCTAATCTCCACTTACCCCAGCTGTATCACACTTTTTCTTTCCAAAATTCCTAATCCTCTGTCTTCACTCCCCTCACTTTTAGCTAACAGCCTGGCCTTATGCTGTCACTTGGGACTCTGTCATATTTCCTGACAAATCTACACACCTGTGGGTATCTGAACCAGTCTTCCCTCCTGTAGACCAGTAAATGTTGCTCCAACTACCACAGGCCCTTTTTTTAAGGACTGAGTGCCTTTGCTTGTCCCTGCTACTTTGTCATCAGCCTGTCCCCTTTCTTGTGTTATTTGATTAGCAGTCATGTCCACTTTAAATTCCTCTTGCCTGTCACCTGACGTTTCCCTCTGCAACTCCCCATGTCTTTGCTCCTCTCAGTAGCTATCATCTCCACGTCTTCACTTACACTGGCAGCTCTGACACCTGGCTTCTGCTACTGCCCTTCGCCTGGACTGTTTTTGTGGAGGTCTCCACTGACTGCTGAATCCAGTGGACCATCTTCAGAGCTCATCTTCTTGATGTCCCCATAGTTTTCAGCACAGGTGACCACTCTTTCCTTCTTTGGACTCTGCTACACTGCACGCCTGGATTTCCTTTTACATCTTTGAATGGCTCCATCTCGGTCTCCTCTGAAGGCTTTCTTTCAACACCTTGCTCTTCAAGACTTTGTCTGTGCTTCTCTTTTCTTCTCATTACCTTCTTGAAGAATTGCCTTCTCCCACACCTGGAGCTCCACATCGTTTCATGACACCTGTATATAGACAGCTCCCAGCTTCGTATCGCCACCCTGGACCACTGCAGCTGCAGGTCTCACACCCAGTTGCCTACTCAGTATCCACAGTTGGAAGACTCCATGGCACTCACAGTAAACACGCATTCACAAGGGTCGCAGGGGCAAACCGTGCTGGTATCTAGATGGTTACAGAGAACAGTAAACAAAATAGCAAAGAGGCCAATGTGACAGGAGGGAAGGAGTGGGAAATCTGGTGGAAGATGAGGGCTGGGTCATGGGCCATCCACACACAGGGACTTGTGAGCCGTGATGAGGACATTGGCACACAGAGGAAGCCCTGGCATGGTTTTGAGCAAAAAAGTGAAACAGCCTATCTGATACCCTAGCAAAATTACTTTTGCATGGTGTGAAAAAATACATTGAACAGCAGTAAGAACAGAAGCAGGGAGACCAGTTAGGAGATTGACGCAGGTGAAAGGTGATAGTGACTCTGACCATGTTGGGAGCCATGACGTGCGAAGTGTCTGGATTCTGGGTATCTTCTGAAGGGAGAGCACACTGGATCTAGCAGAAGTTCATATGCAGGATGAGTGAGAAAGAGAAGACTCCAGGTAGAGCTTAGGGGCTTTGGTCAGAGTAAATAGGTAGAGTTGCTAATGAGTGAGAGGGACAGAACTGTGGAGAAATACCTTCTGGGGAAGGTCAGCAGTGGTTATGTTAAGCCCAAAGTGCCCATCAGACATGGAGTGCAGAGCAGCAGCTGGATATACAAGTCTGAAGTGTGAGGGAGAGTACTGAGCTAGAGATAAATGTTTGAGTCTTGGGGTATGGATATTATATGAAGCATTTCAGTGTGAAGAGGTCAGAAACTAGCAAAGACTAGTCCGAGAAAGAGTGGCCAGTGAGGAAGAGGCAGGCTGGAAGAGCCTAGAGTCCTGGAAACCAGGGAAGAAATTGCTTATGTAGGAGGTCAGCCTGTGACATGCCACTGCTGACAGGCCAGACCAGATAACAGAACACTGATCCTTTGACTTCGTCATGTAGAGGTATTATGACTTGGTGAGTAGTTTCAGGGGAGTGTGGGGTAAAATGCCTGCTTGAAGGAGGTTCCAGACAGGTGGACACGGCCTAGATGACTGTTTTGAGGAGTTTTTCTCTGAAGAGGAACTAAGAAACAAGATGGTGGCTGGAGAAAGAAATTGGTCAAGAGAAGAATATTTCAGTTTAAGATTACTGAGATCAATTTCTGAATAACATCTGGCTAAGTATAAAACATCCTTTCTCCTACTGGTTGGCAGTACTGTATCATATACCAGGTTCCCATTTGTACCTAGATCTGTTTTTAAACTGTCTCTTCCATTCCATTGGTATATTTGCTCATTCCTCAGACTCTTTTGATTTTGTCTGTTTTTATCACTGTTTTGGAATACAGGTTTATCACTAGTGTCTGTTTTTATCACTGTTTTGGAATATGGGTTTCTCCAAAATTATTGCTAGAATCTTAATTGGAACTGCATTAAATTTTCTGATGAATGTGGAGGGAAATGTCATCCATGAACATGAGCTCTCTATTTAAATCTCCCTTTGTGTCCTTTAATGGAATTCCTATAAAGCCCTTGTACCTTTATGGAACCTTTAAAGGGAATTTTCAGACATCCTATAGATTTTGTTGCTGTTATGAATGGGGTTGTCTTTTCTGTTATATTTTCTACTTGATTATTGCTGATTCATAAGAATATTATTATTTTCTCTAAACTGACCTTATATCCAGGAGTCTTTCTAAACTCTTAGTATTTCCAGTAGTTGTTTCATTGTGTTATGATGATGTGCATGGAAGTCCTGTTATCTGCAATAATGGTGTTCTCTCTTTCCTTCCTAATGCTTTTACATCTTAGTTCATTTTCTTATTTTATTGCTTTGGTCTGAGTCCCTAATTTGTATTGAACAGTGGCAATAATAGCAAACATTCCTTCCTTATTCCCAGTATAGAAGCACTTCTTCATTAAGTATAAAACATCATGCTATGGGTTTTTGGTGAGTAACTTTTATCGAATTATTCCTAGTTTTGTTTTGTTTTGTGGTTTTTTTAAGAGACAGGATTGTGCTATGTTGCCCAGGCTGGAGTGCAGTGGCTATTCACAGATATAGTCAACACACTATAGCCTCAAACTCCTGGACTCAACCAATCCTCCTGCCTTCACCTCCCAACTAGTTGGGACTACAGGCACGTACCACTGCACCTGGCTAAATGATTCCTAAATTTGAAGGCCTTTTTTTAAAATCATAAATAGACGTTGAACTTTATCTATTTTTTTTACATCTATTAAGGTAAATCATAAATTTGTCTTATGGCTGAATTACATTGAAATATTTTCTGATGTTAAACCATCCTTGCATTCTTGAGAAAACCGTTACTTCATTATAATATCTTTTTCTACACTGTTAGATTTATTTAGCTAATATTTTAATTTGACTTTTTATATCTGTTTATAATTTAAATGGATCTATAACCTTGTACCAACTTTATGTAACATAGGAGTCAGTGTTAGGGTAGCTTCGGTAGATGATTTGGCTATTTTCCACTCTTTCTGCTTCATGGAAGCACTGAGTAAAACAAGGCTTGATCATTTCTTCAGAAGTTGAGAGTAGGTCTCCCACTTTACAGCCATCTAGGCTTGGGGCCTTTGGTTTGGGAATAGTTGTTGATTATCTCCCATATATCTATATTATTTTAACTTTTTATTTATGTAAATTTGGTTTTGTGTGTTTTCATCATAGTGTGTTTTCTTATTTTTATGCACTGTCTCATTGCACTGTGTTCTTACTCTTCTTCAGCTTCTTACATTTAGCTTTTGGTTTTATTTCGTATTTTCCAATAAATATATTAAAGATAAATATTTTCAAAGGCAGTATCTTCAATGTTTAGTTCTGAGTAATTTTTTTGTTCAATTTTTCTCTAATTTCTCACTTCTCTCATCTCTGAGATTGAGTTTGGGAAAGGAAGTCAACATCCTATGCTGGTTTGCCTCTGTTTTCATTGTAATAGAGATAGTTATTGGTGTCAGGTTCTCCCTATAGACTGTAAGCACACAGTGGAGACCATGGCTACTTTGGTGATTGCTCTGTCCCTGGGAGCTAGCCCAGTGCTCGTTTATCCGCTGGGATAAGATGATATGTTTGGCAAAGTCTTTTGTTAAAGAGTAGTATAATAGACTCTGAAACACGGCTTCGCTGAACTCAAGCTATAACTGTGTCTGTTTGGTTTTAATTAAACTCATCTGACATTCAGCATCTAGGCAACCAGAGACAGGGCATTTTGTTTAATTCCTTCTCTCACTAGCATGTGAAATGAGACCATTTGATCAAAAAGCACAAGTTAGATCTGGACCTCAGGTGCCTTGTATTTCTTTTCTTTTTTTTTTTTTTTTTTTCTTTTGAGACAGAGTCTTGCTCTGTCACTCAGGCTGGAGCACAGTGGCGCGATCTCAGCTCACTGCAACCTCCACTTCCCAGATTCAAGCGATTTTCCTGTCTCAGCCTCCTGAGTAGCTGGGATTACAGGCACGTGCCACCACACCTGGCTAATTTTTGTATTTTTAGTAGAGACGGGGTTTCACCACGTTGGTCAGGCTGGTCTTGAACTCCTGACCTCGTGATCCCCCCAACCTTGGCATCCCAAAGTGCTGGGATTATAGGTGTGAGCCATCGCGCCTTGTATTTCTTGAGGAAAATTCAGGCCATTTGATTCCTATGAAATGCTATTTGGAAAGCAGTTTTTTTTGTTGTTTTTTTTTGTTTTTTGCTTTTATTTTTGTTTTTGTTTTGAGACAGAGTCTTGCTTTTGTTGCCCAGGCTGGAGTGCAGTGGCACGATCTCAGCTCATTGCAACCTCTGCCTCCCAGGTTCAAGCGATTGTACTACCTCAGCCTCCCGAGTAGCTGGGATTATAGGTGCCCACCACCACACCTGGCTAATTTTTATATTTTTAGTAGAGACAGGGTTTCACCATGTTGGCCAGGCTGGTCTCAAACTCCTGACCTCAGGTGATCTACCTGCCTTGGCCTCCCAAAGTGCTGGGATTACAGGCGTGAGGCACCACACCTGACTGAAAGCAATTTTTTAATACTGTGAGAATACATGACCTTTAAAAAAAAAAGATACTTGATATATGCGTTTAACATGGTCAGAATTTACACAGGAAATGGGTTTTCAAAGTGTATTGCTTAGTTTCTACATTAGTAAAGAACTAATCTAGAAGGTTCCCCCACATTCCACATGCCCAAGATTCCATGATTCAGACCTGTAGCCTGCTTTATTGAGAGATCTAGCAGGATATATTTAAAGAAAGGAGACGCTAATTAATAATGTTCCAAGGGTGATTGGAAGGCCAGGTCAGATGAGTTTCCAGAATTCACATTATTGTAACACACAGTAGTCATTCTGTAAAGGCTTGTTGAGTCCTAAACTGGGAAGATGCCGTTGTGCTACCTAGTACTTTTTATTGTCATTTCATTCTGAGGGAAAAACAAATCGTTTTAGGTGAAACAAACTAAATGAAAGGAATCTAAAATGTTTAGCTCAGTTTCAAATAGACATATATCACATTTGTGTCCTAGGAGGTAGATCAAAAGTCAAATAATATTTGTTGTTATAGGATAAAATAGACTTCAAATGAACCTGACTAGATAGTAGCCAAGATCGTGCCACTGCACTGCAGCCAGCCTGAGTGACAGAGCGAGATGCCATCTCAAAAATAATAATAATAATAATAGTAATATGACATAGCATCTCATGGCAGCCGTAGTAAAAATACAGGATTAAATTTAATTTAATTTAAAAATACAGGATTTGGCCCCTAAAGATCTATCTATCTCCTTGAGAAGCTACAGATTTTTGTGCTGTTAATCCTAAGTAAAAAGAAAATAATTTTAATCCAAGTAAAATCTAAAACTTAACATGCAAATAAGGACGTTTTTCTATCTAAACATATTGCTGTTAGTCAAAATGTAATGTATGTTTGGTATTTGTTGAGTTTTTCTTTGAGACAGAGTTTTGCTCTGTCACCCAAGCTGGAGTGTAGTGGCACAATCTCAGCTCACTGCAACCTTGACCTCCTGAGTTCAAGCGATCGTCCCACCTGAGCTTCCCAACTAGCTGGGACTACAGGCGCAAGCCACCACACTCGGCCAATTTTTTGTTTTTTGTTTTTGTTTTTGTTTTATTTGTAGAGATGGGGTATAATGTTGTTAATGTCAGAAATCATCCCTGTAATTTATGAGAGACAAAAACTGAAGACATAGATAATAAGCAAGGAAGCATAACATAAACTGTAGTGAGTAGCTTGTGAAGGATCCAGACAGGATGAAAAATAGCAAATGATGGAGCAGAGCCTTCCCTAAAGTGGGTGATGAAGAAGGCCCCAGCAGCAGGCAGTGCTGGAGCTGGGCCCTGGCACATGCAGCCAACACAGGGAAGAACAAACATTGGGGGCGAGGGAGCACATGGCAAGGGAATGACAGGCCAAGGTGGGGCCCAGAGGGCCTGTAAGGAGGCACAGACTCCCTGGTGGAGGCTGGGGCCATGAGACCCGGTCCTGTACTCAGGAAGCCACATCGCAGGCAGACTTTTTTAGATGAGGAAGCACTGCCCAGAGTGCCTCGTTTCCCTTTCTTTGTTGGAATTGGAATGATGCTTCCCATCAGTCGCAAGCTTCTGTACGTTCACTGTGCCTTGACATTGTGGACTTCTAACATTATTTCTCCATGAGCGATCTTCGAGCCTGGAAGGGACTTACAGCTGTGTGTGTGTTTCCCTTCTTCAGCATTTCTGGATTAAAAGTGGTGGGGGAGTCCCTTTCTCCAGCCTTTCACCTACAACTGGAAGAGAGCACTGGGTCTCGCGAGCAAGATGTCAGACTGCTTCAGGAAATTGTAGATCAAGTAAGTATCCGTTGACTTGAGGCATCCCCCCACACCACTTCTGCCCTTGCCCCAAGCAATTTTTTAATGTTAATTTTTAAGAAAAGTCTCTTTGCCCTGAGAGAGAAGAGGGTAGAAAGGAAGATGCTGGTGACCCGCTCTTGACATGGAATCCTAATCCTCCAGGTCCTTCCTAGCTTCTGGCCATGGTAACAGGCAGCAGGCCCTCCCATTGGGTCAATATGTGGCTCCCTCCAAAGATATTGTGTTTTGTACCACTTTGCATTTAAATATACTTGGCCTCTCCTCTGAAAAATTAGCCTTGCAGAAAACTCACTTGCTCACCATTTTACAAAGCCAGGCTTTCCTATGTGTAGTTGGGGGAGGCATTGTGTGTGGGCATCGCACACATTCCTGGACGGCTGGCTGTCCCCGCAGCACAGCTCAGGGACAGTCCACTCACAGTCACCCTGAAGTCAGGATGCTCTTGTAAATGGAAAGGAAGACTGCTTTTTATAACATGCCTAATTTGGGGAGATTTATTTAAATTTCTTTATCTTCCAAAAGTTATTTTACTACTAATTGTCTAAGAAACACATCACCAGGGAAAACTGCTTGCCCCTTTTCATCCAGTAGCACTACCCCACCAGAGTGCTTCCTGCCCTGGGCACGCGGGTTTACAGTGGTTCAGAGCCAACAGAAGTTTCTTTAAAAGGGGGAGGAGGAGCAGCGGAATAATCTGGGCAGGAAGGACTCAGGAGGGGCAGTGGGATGCCACCCACCTCGCACCCCTCTTCCAAGTCCTGGGATGCTGGACATCTGCTTTCAGAAGAATCTGGACTTTTATGTGGGCTGCTGCTGCTGCTTTGAGAAGAATCTGACATATACCTAGTATGTATTTGAGAATGAAAATGGGCATGATTCTGCTTCCTTGTCCAGAGGCTGTAGCTATGAGCAATGCTACTAGGTTTCTGGGGTCATAATGGCAGCTACCACCTGTCATGTGCCTTTCCTAGGCCAGGCCCTGTCCTGAGCCTCATCTGCCTAGACAGCCTCTCAGGCAGGCTCTTCTAGGCCACATGGTTGTGCAGTATACAGACCGGGTGTGCAGGCAGCCTCTGCTGCCTAGCTGGCTTCAGCTGTCCTATGTCCCAAATGTTTGAGCCACGTAATCTGGAATAACAGATTTGTGGAGAACTTCATAAAATTTGTGGCCTTCTAGAGTCAATTACATTAAAAAATAAATAAAAAGCCCCAGGATCTGAGCTTCCTAAGGAAACATGTCAGATTATGAATGATCAGGCTGGAGCTACTTATCTTGTGAGGTGAGGAAATGCAGCTGATGTCCCCTCAGGCACAACTCTGTGGACATGAAGACACTCTAGACAGGGAAAAACATCCCACTGTCTGCTTTACTGCCTCATTGTTTGTATTGTAACGTTCCTTAAATACAGACAAACACAAAACTAAGTATGACATCTTTGTGATTAGAGTTCTCATACAAATGGAAAACTAAAACACATTTATACATTAAATACAAACTAAATGGACAAGCCAGTAAAATTCCCATTCATTTCATTACCTTCATGAGGCAGGTGAATTTGTTTTTTTCAATGGACTTGCCCCAGCGGGACAGCTGAGAGCCGTGTTCACAGAGCAGGTTCATGAGCTGCATGCGCTGGTGTTGGGTCTGAGTGATGGCTCCGCCGTTCTCACTGAGTCTCTTCTCGAACTGCATCGGGACAGCTGAGAGCCGTGTTCACAGAGCAGGTTCATGAGCTGCATGCGCTGGTGTTGGGTCTGAGTGATGGCTCCGCCGTTCTCACTGAGTCTCTTCTCGAACTGCATCAGGACAGTTGTCCACACATGCTTCATGTTGAGGGACAGTTGCCTCCTTCAGATGCCAGTGTATTCATTGCATAGTAAATCCACCTCTGTTCTCTTTTCATTAGATAGCAACAGCTAAAGTCTTACTACTGCTTTGTACCAAAGAGACGCAGAGGAGGACTGCGAACGAAGCAACTCAGTGTTAAAATACCATGCTTACAGGAATTAGCCACGTAATGAAAGAAAACGAAAAGTCTGTGGACAGCTCACAGATCCCAAACTCCTGTCTGTGGGCCTGGTTTGATACTGGCTCTCTTAAGGAAATCCTGTTGAGAGTTGAGTGAGAAGAGAACAATCGGGGGTAGGGAACAGAATACTATCTAGAAACTTCATTGATAGAAAAAATACATATATCTTCCCGCTTCTGTGCATCATCACAGCTTCCATTTTTAAAATCTTCCGAATCTTTTGTTCCACTCCCCTCATCTTTTCAATATTTGAAGGAAAGAAAAGAACCATGCTGCTGTAACTCTTATTTAAGCTTTGTAGATCTGAGAGGCTTTGCCAAGTTTATGTTGAGTTGCTCAACAGGACACTGTTTTTACAAACTGAGCTATTGTTTATAATGTCTCTTAACCACCAGGGCTAGAAACAGAGCCAGTCCAGATGTTTGCAGCAGTTCACTTTTCCAAGTACACTTCCAGAGCCTAGAGTCAGCGGGAGGCTTTTGTCATTGCCTAGTATGGTTTTTCCATCTCTTCCTCGCAGCCTACGACGTGACCCCTCTTCAGGCAGATACTTTTACTGCCAGAGACATGGAATAATTGTTCTTTCCTTTACACTGCCCTTTGCTCTGTTGCTATTTTTTTTTAATATAACTCACATACCACATACCATAAAATTCACCCTATTGAAGTATATCGTTAAGTGGCTTTTAGTATCATACATTCAGCAGGTTGTGCAACCATTACTATCTCATTCCAAAACTTTTTCATCACTCCAGAAAGAAACCCCTGTAGCCTATTACCTTGCTCTGGTTGTTTGTGCTTTCTTTATTTTAGTAGAGATTGTTTTCATTTTTTCTTAATGTTGACAGATGGTTAATATATAGGAAAGCTGGGTAAAACTTTGTTAACGCCAGATTCTGCAGTGCCCAGCGGCACCATGCCCAGATGCCACATGTGGACATCGTTTTTGCTAATATCTGAAGTGCAGTGGTTTTTCTCTGACGCAGTTCTACTGGTGGTGGTGGTCATAAGTCCAGCCTGCAGGACTTTGCTCGCACCACTTCCTCATGTGCTAACTCTGCTTTGTCTAAATGGTAGTCACTAGCTAGCTATGGCTGTTTGAATTTAAACTAAGTGGAAATAAGAAAAGGTGCAACTGTGACCTCTCAGTAGCACCAGCCATATCTCCGTGTGCTCAGCAGGCGCACAGGGCTCATGGCGACTGCTGGGCACTACACAACAGAGGTATTTGTCATTGCAGAAAGTTCTGTGGACAGTGCTGCCAAGGTGGTGGTGTAATATTTTGGTGATATCTTCTAGCAATTATAATTGGAAAAGTGAATTAAAGCTACCGTTGCAGGATTTCAGCGTTCCCCCAGTTTAATTACCACCATGTCTGAAGTCCAGGTTGCAGATGTCTTCTTTTTCTTCCTACAGTGCATGAACAGAAGTATTGCATTAACTCAGGCGCGCTACTTGGAGAAAGAAGAGAAGTGTCTCCCTCCTCCCAGGTCAGTTGACGTTAAAATATGACCTTATTTTTTTCCCCTACTCTGAGCTCTATGAAATACGTTATCTTTTGAAAAATTTTGAAAGACTATCATAGGCTATGGAAGAATATCTGTCATTAAAATATAGTACATTACCTGTCTTCTGCTCTTAAACTAGAAGTTTTTTAAATTTTAACTGAAAAGCTCCCAAGGACTCACTGAGTACCCTCTCAGTTAACTCAGAGAAATGTGTGGGAGCCCAGCAATGAACTTGGGCAAACTGAGTTTCCATCAGCTCATATCTGCCACATCTGAAAGGTGGCACATGCCATACCAGGAGTTCCTGCCACAAGGACCGTCCTGCAGGGAAGATCGGCAGTGTGGGGTGGGGGTGGGCATGCGCCTCTGCTGCTCCTTCAGTCAGCAACACTCACTAACATTTGGGAAAAAACAAGCAACAGTGGGGAAAATGTACAGCATCAAGAAAAAACACCAAAAGTAAAAGACTAATGTCTTACTTTTAAGGAGACTGGATTCTGTTCACAAAGCATATACGAGGTAGTCCAAGGAGTTGGCCATCCCACCACAGCACTGGGCCAGGCAGTCACAGCAGGGGGCATGGACATGGTCAGTTCTGCCCTGGGGCATTGCTCAGGCTTTTGAGAGCAGGTGATGTCTACACCAAAACTAGAGAAGTGTGTGTGTCGGGCATCCTGTGGGCGTCGTGGCTTTCCATCAGATGAGGTGGTGTGTGCTTTGCTCAGGGTTTTCAGTGGCTTGGAGACCTCCAGGTTCATCTGGGAGTACAGAGTGCAAGCCGCAGAAGAGCTGGAGAGAAGGGTCCTGAGGCCAGGTGCCAAGTCAGGGAGGCTGCAGGAGAGCCCACTGGGGAGTTTGAATGCTCTGCCGGCCCACAGTGCCAGACCAGGATTTGGAAGATCACTCTGGTAGCAGCTCAAAGCACCTTAAGGACCTTGCCCTTCTCAGCCAGGTGCAGTGGCCCACACCTGTAACCTCAACACCTGGGAGACCGAGGTGGGCAGATCACTTGAGCCCAGGAGTACAAGACCAGCCTGGGCAACATGGTGAAACCCCATCTCTATAAAAATTAGCCAGGCATGGTGGTGCACGCCTGTGGTCCCAGCTACTTGGGAGGCTGAGGTGGGAAAATCACCTGGTTCCAGGAGGTCAAGGCTGCAGTGAGCTGAGATCACTCCATTGCACTCCAGCCTGGGCTGCCCCCTTCATTTTTTATTGCACTCATCCAAAGGTGTAATCCTACATCCTACGTTTACTTGTTAGTAAGACCGTAGGTGCATGAAGACGGGAGCCGTGCTGGTTTTGTGCCCTCAGGACTCCATGCACAGCATAGTACAGCTCAATAAATATGTGTCAAATGCATGAAGCAGATGTTTACAGACGAACTCTGGGGGACAGAGGTAGCATTGTCCTTTCAAGCTATTATTTCTTTGATTTCCTGAAAACTTGAAAATTTCTGCCATGCCTTAGAGTATTACAGAGCTTTCACATTGCTATTGACATAAATATGAACAATCAAACTGTCGTTGATTTGAGAAGGATGGAATTCCTGCTTTGTGCCTGGCACTGCCTGAAGCAGTACATGATGGACAGGATGCTATTTCCCAGCTTCTGAGGCAGAGCCCATGGAAACTCACTCTGACTGGGTGTGCACTGGTGGTGTAGGCCGAGGCCTGCAGGCTGCAGATTCCCTGCCGCAGCAACCCACCTGCCACAGTAGTGAGAAAGTGACTGTGGGCAGCAGGTACATGGATAGACAGGCCTATTGGGAGGACTGCCAGGAGAGGTTTGTTTACAAAAATAGGCAGTGGATTTGGCTCTCAGGCCATATATGGCTGACTGTGAGTGCAGTTCCTCACCTCACATAGATAATTCTTTTTTCTGTTTGTTTGTTTTTGGGGTTTTTTTTGGTTTTTTTTTTTTTTTTTGAGACAGAGTCTCGCTCTGTTGCCCAGGCTGGAGTGCAATGGCGCGATCTCGGCTCACTGCTAGCTCCGCCTCCCAGGTTCACGCCATTCTCCTGCCTCAGCCTCCCAAGTAGCTGGGACTACAGGCGCCCGCCACCACACTGGCTAATTTTTTGGTATTTTTAGCAGAGATGGGGTTTCACTGTGTTAGCCAGGATGGTCTCGATCTCCTGACCTCGTGATCCACCTGCCTTGGCCTCCAAAGTGCTGGGATTACAGGCGTGAGCCACTGCGCCCGGCCCACAAAGATAATTCTTTGTGTCCTTTACTGTTCTCAGCATTCGGGTTGTGGTCACAGTGGAACAAACAGAGGAAGAACTGGAGAGAGCTGCGTCCACCATCAAGGAGGTAGCCCAGGCCGTCCTGCTCTAGGCAGAGTCCCGGGACCATGGCCTCCTGCCACACAACACGCAGAGAGGACTCAAGACTCCCGCTGGCCATGGAGTGGCCTGAAAGAGAGCAAGAACATGTGGATCTTTGATAGGATTGTTACCAAATGGTGTCAATATGGACCAATTGTGTGACCATGAGAAGGATGCTTATTTTTTTTAAAAAGAAAACACATCTAAAAGCCCAGAAACTGATTTTTTTAAGAGGAAAACTAATGACAGTGTATAACTGATGTTTAAATTGTGCATTTAGTACTATTTAAATGTTTTCTTATACTAGTATTTTATATTCTTTTGTTGTCGTTTAAAACTGGAGCTTCAGTGTCTCTTCCCTCCCTCTAATAGTAATGGTTCAGTAAGCACTCCTTAACTCCTTAGTATTTCATAGAAAAATGACTGCAACATTAAAGCTAAGAGGAACACTTCAACATATGTGGTACAAATTTATATTGAAGATCTAAATAAACCGCGTATTTTCCAGTCTTCGTCGTGTGAAGCTAAATGGTGGCTAAAAGGAACACTTTTTGTGTGATTATTATAAACTTTGCATTGTATTTGAATCTTAGAACTTTTGTACACACTAAATATTGATGTCACACCATTTCTAATCTGAGCATCCTTAGCCAGAGAATATTCATTATACTTCCTAAGTGAGCAATAATTTAAATCAGAAGCTATTTTATTTTAATGTAATTAACCTTTCTTTACATTTCTTATGTGTTCACCTCTAATCTGTTTTAGGAAGAGAGTTGGTTATTATGTTGATCCCAGAATATAAATCATATCCTTTATATTTTAGAATATCTCAAATGTATTCCTTTTTTGTATGGTGGGTTTGCCTAGGGACGTGTAACTACAGGCTTTTTCTAAGCCAAGGAAAAAGAGAATTTTTCTTTTCATCTTACAAATTCCAGATATCTACAAAAGATGTGAAAGCACTAAAAATACCATTTTTTTAAAATTTTTTTTTCTTTTTTTTTTTTTTAATTGATCATTCTTGGGTGTTTCTCGCAGAGGGGGATTTGGCAGGGTCACAGGACAATAGTGGAGGGAAGGTCAGCAGATAAACAAGTGAACAAAGGTCTCTGGTTTTCCTAGGCAGAGGACCCTGCGGCCTTCCGCAGTGTTTGTGTCCCTGGGTACTTGAGATTAGGGAGTGGCGATGACTCTTAACGAGCATGCTGCCTTCAAGCATCTGTTTAACAAAGCACATCTTGCACCACCCTTAATCCATTCAACCCTGAGTGGACACAGCACATGTTTCAGAGAGCACAGGGTTGGGGGTAAGGTCACAGATCAACAGGATCCCAAGGCAGAAGAATTTTTCTTAGTACAGAACAAAATGAAAAGTCTCCCATGTCTACCTCTTTCTACACAGACACGGCAACCATCCGATTTCTCAATCTTTTCCCCACCTTTCCCCCCTTTCTATTCCACAAAACCGCCATTGTCATCATGGCCTGTTCTCAATGAGCTGTTGAGTACACCTCCCAGACGGGGTGGTGGCCGGGCAGAGGGGCTCCTCACTTCCCAGTAGGGGCGGCCGGGCAGAGGCGCCCCTCACCTCCCGGACGGGGTGGCTGGCTGGGCGGGGGGCTGACTCCCCCACCTCCCTCCCGGACAGGTCGGCTGGCCGGGCAGAGGGGCTCCTCACTTCCCAGTAGGGGTGGCCGGGCAGAGGCGCCCCTCACCTCCCGGACGGGGTGGCTGGCTGGGCGGGGGGCTGACCCCCCCCCACCTCCCTCCCAGACAGGGCGGCTGGCCGGGCAGAGGGGCTCCTCACTTCCCAGTAGGGGCAGCCGGGCAGAGGCGCCCCTCACCTCCCGGATGGGGCGGCTGGCCGGGCGGGGGGCTGACCCCCCCACCTCCCTCCCCGATGGGGCGGCTGGCCGGGCGGGGGACTGACCCCCCCACCTCCCTCCCAGACGGGGCGGCTGGCCGGGTGGGGGCTGAGCCCCCCCACCTCCCTCCCGGACGGGGTGGCTGGCCGGGTGGGGAGCTGACCACCCCACCTCCCTCCCGGACGGGGTGGCTGGCCGGGCAGAGGGGCTCCTCACTTCCCAGTAGGGGCGGCCGGGCAGAGGCGCCCCTCACCTCCCGGACAGGGCGGCTGGCCGGGCGGGGGGCTGACCCCCCCACCTCCCTCCCGGACGGGGCGGCTGGCCGGGCGGGGGGCTGACCCCCCACCTCCCTCCCGGATGGGGCGGCTGGCCGGGCGGGGGGCTGACCCCCCACCTCCCTCCCGGACGGGGCAGCTGGCCGGGCAGAGGGGCTCCTCACTTCCCAGTAGGGGCGGCCGGGCAGAGGCGCCCCTCACCTCCCGGACGGGGCGGCTGGCCGGGCGGGGGGCTGACCCCCCCACCTCCCTCCAGGACGGGCGGCTGGCCGGGCAGGGGGCTGACCCCCCCACCTCCCTCCCGGACAGGGCGGCTGGCCGGGCGGGGGGCTGACCTCCCCACCTCCCTCCCAGACAGGGCTGCTGGCCAGGCGGGGGGCTGACCCCCCCACCTCCCTCCCGGACGGGGTGGCTGGCCAGGCAGAGGGGCTCCTCTCTTCCCAGTAGAGGCGGCCGGGCAGAGGCGCCCCTCACCTCCCGGACAGGGCGGCTGGCTGGGTGGGGGGCTGACCCCCCCACCTCCTTCCCAGATGGGGCGGCTGGCCGGGCAGAGGGGCTCCTCACTTCCCAGTAGGGGCAGCCGGGCAGAGGCACCCCTCACCTCCCGGATGGGGCGGCTGGCTGGGCGGGGGGCTGACCCCCACCTCCCTCCCGGATGGGGTGGCTGCCCGGCGGAGATGCTCCTCACTTCCCAGACGGGTTGGCTGCCGGGCGGAGGGGCTCCTCACTTCTCAGACGGTGTGGCTGCCGGGCGGAGGGGCTTCTCACTTCTCAGACGGGGCGGTTGCCAGGCAGAGGGTCTCCTCACTTCTCAGACGGGGCGGCCGGGCAGAGACGCTCCTCACATCCCAGACGGGGCGGCAGGGCAGAGGCGCTCCCCACATCTCAGACGATGGGCGGCCGGGCAGAGACGCTCCTCACTTCCTAGATGGGATGGCGGCCGGGCAGAGACGCTCCTCACTTTCCAGACTGGGCAGCCAGGCAGAGAGGCTCCTCACATCCCAGACGATGGGCGGCCAGGCAGAGACGCTCCTCACTTCCCAGATGGGGTGGCGGCTGGGCAGAGGCTGCAATCTCGGCACTTTGGGGGGCCAAGGCAGGCAGCTGGGAGGTGGAGGTTGTAGCAAGCCGAGATCACGCCACTGCACTCCAGCCTGGGCACCATTGAGCACTGAGTGAACGCAACTCCGTCTGCCATCCCGGTGCCTCGGGAGGCCGAGGCTGGCGGATCACTCGCGGTTAGCTGGAGACCAGCCTGGCCAACACAGCGAAACCCCGTCTCCACCAAAAAAATACGAAAACCAGTCAGGCGTGGCGGCGCGCCTGCAATCGCAGGCACTCGGCAGGCTGAGGCAGGAGAATCAGGCAGGGAGGTTGCAGTGAGCCGAGATGGCAGCAGTACAGTCCAGCTTCGGCTCGGCATCAGAGGGAGACCGTGGCAAGAGAGGGAGAGGGAGACCGTGGGGAGACGAGGGAGAGGGAGGGGGAGGGAGAGGGCTAAAAATACCATTTTTAAGCAGTACTTTACCTGTTTTTTCTTTAGCAAACCAGGTTATGTGGTGTAAAGGTTTGTTATACGTGCCACAATATAGCATATAAATATTATGCCATCATTCCTTCTCTTGTTAAAGGTAGAAGAATAAAATTGTCATTTTTATAACCTGTGCTCTTATTACTCAAATGGTCTTCAACATCTTTTTAAACAACACGTACTTTTTGAATGTTCAGTTTCTATTTTGCTTGAGGTATTTTGTACATATGTGCCTGGTGATTGCTGCTGCTTTAAAGGATAAAGTACTCTTTGGGGGATGAGTCTGGTTTGTTTTGTTTTATTTTTTAATGAAATAAACCTATATTCCTGATTATTAGTCTATTTGCATATATAATATATCCAACAGAATAGTCTCTTAATTTTAACTTTTTTGCACTGGGGTAGTATTCTTTGTTGTTTGGTCTTATTTTAGAAAATAACAATTAAATTTCTTAGTTCCTTTTTTCACATCCAACCAAAGAATATATAGTATCTGAAGTTTCCTAGGTTCCTGCTGACCTCATAGGACTACAAAAATATCATGGCCATTATTTTCATAAATAACTGTTCAGCTTCTTTTAGAATACTTTCTAAGTGAAAATAGCAACATCAAAATAATGTTTGTAATAAACTTTTTGAAAATATGATCAGGAGTTTCTGGGAAAGATGGCGGATCAGGCACATTATTTCAGTCCTTAAAACCAACATTGTAAACGAAAGGAACCAAAAGTAAAATTTTTATGTTAAAATTATAGAGTGACCACAATCCAGTAATATACACCACGAAGAAATGTCTACTAGAAACAGTAAAATTTGGATCAAACTGAAGGAAAATGCTGAGAAAGTACAGTCATCTCAAATCTGGACCAAGTTACAAATTCCTCTTTTACAGAGTGAGAAGTTTCCAGAGTGCTCTACCAATGATCTGTGTTTTAAAAGGCAGTGGCTTGGGGTGAGCAGTGTAGAGACCATTGGGAGCCCATTTCCACTCAGCAGGACTGTCCGCAGGGAAGAAGAGAACCACACCACCTTTTTATTGTCTGTGACTAAATTCTAACTCAGGAAAAGTAGGGCTTTGGGGCAAGTTGGGACAGAAAATACACCAGTTATTTCATCAAATTCAGTACTTCACTAATTGTACCATGTGTACTTTTTTTATGTACCACTAGAAGAAAATAATTCTATCTGTATTATGCTGTAAGATGTCTTCCAATATTAGAGATATTACAATGTGGGTGGAGAAGATGTATCTTTAAGTCTATGAAATAATAATCATCTGATGTGTGGGCCTCATGCCATCTTTCCTTGTGGGCATAAAACCTTAGTCCCAGAAGATAGAGATGTCCAACATGTAAATCTGAATATCTCCATGCATCTTTCCAAAACACTGTCCCTATGATGACATCAAATAAAAACATTCATAACGTACACCTAACAGTATGGGTTAAGCTATGGAGGATGCTTAAACTTCATTTCCTTACTTATTTCCTGGTGAAGAGGAGTAGGAAGCTTAAGGATGATGGAACACAGATAAAATAAGTCATCTCGACAGCAACATTTTCTAGAGATTTGAAGGAAGAAGGAAATGTGATTCAAGGATTTTATTTCCACAAAGCAGTCTTTCAACTAACAAAGTTATAGAAAAACAATTTAAAATTAGAATTTAATACTTCTTTTTGAGCCCTTCCTGAGGGAACCACTAGGGGAAAGCATCTGATTAAGAAATGCAAGGCCGGGCATGGTGGTTCACACCTGTAATCCCAGCATTTTGGAAGGCCAAGGCAGGAGGACTGCTTGAGATCAGGAGTTTGAAACCAGCTTGGGGAACACAGCGAGACCTGATGTCTACAAAAATAAAAGCCAGACATGGTGGTGTGCACCCGTAGTCCTAGATACTTGAGAGGCTGAGGCAGGAGGATGATGTGAGCCTAGGAGGTCAAGGCAGTCATGAGCTGTGATTCCAGCACTGCACTCCAGCCTGGGCAACAGAGTGAGACCATGTCTCAAAGAAAAAAAGCAGAATAATAATCTGTCATGAGATTGGAGTTTTTAAAAAGTAAAATACTTTAATGTGTGTAAATTATACCTTGCGAATTAACTCAAAACCAAATAAAGCATGTTCTCACTTAGGAGCTAACCACCGCATACTCATGGACGTGAAGATGGGAACAATACATACTGACTGTGGGAAGGGAAGGAGGCAGGGCAAGGGTTGAAAAACTATTGGGTACTATGCTCAACACCTTGATGATGAGATCATTTGTACCCCAAACCTCAGCATCATGCAGTATACCCAGGTAAGAAACCTGCACATGTACCCCTAAATCTAAAAGTTGAAAAAAAAATAATTTATTTATAGTGTATTATGTAAATAGGTGGGGTACAGTACAAAAATATTTAGACAAATGGAATGCTAGAAGTACAAAAACGGGATTAGGTACATTATAGGAAGTTGTATTATAAAGATAACTAGTAGAATAAAAACATAAAACTTCCTAAATTAAAAAAAAAGCAAAATTAGACCCTATACAGGGGGAAAATAATAAATATAATGCAATACACACAGAAAATACACCCAAGTATCAAAACTGCACTGTACCCCCTGAATCTATAAAAAATTTTTAAAAATACAACAAAATAGCATGAGGTGAGACTAAGCATATTAATCATACAGTGAATGGGCATCCACTTACTTTTTTTTTTTTTTTTTTTTTTTTGACACAGGGTCTCACTCTGTTTCCTAGACTGGAGTGCAGTGGTGCAATCACAGCTCATTGCAGCCTCAACTTCCTGGGCTCAAGCTGTCCTCCTGCCTCAGCCTCCTGAGTAGCTCGGACTACAGGTGTGGGCCACAATGCCTGGCTAATTTTTTAAATATTTTTGTAGGGACAGAGTTTTACTCTGTTGCTCAGGCTGATCTCAAACTGCTGGGCTCAAACAGTGTGCCCACCTCGGTCTCCCAAAATGCTAGGATTACATGCATGAGCCACTGCACCTGGCCCATGCACTTTATTTCTACTCCAAGAAAAAATTTTCAAATTGGTTCACAAAGCAAAACACAAACTCTGCTATATACAAGAGACAAGAAAAGCTAAACATGGCCGGGCACAGTGGCTCACGCCTGTAATCCCAGCACTTTGGGAGGCCGAAGCAGGTGGATCACCTGAGGTCAGGAGTTCAAGACCAGCCTGACCAACGTGGAGAAACCCTGTCTCTACCAAAAATACAAAAATTAGCTGGGTGTGGTAAGAAAGAACTCTTCACCCAGAGATTCCAAAATACATAGTCTTTTCAAGTGTACATGAAATATTCTCCAGGATAGACCACATGCTGAGCCATAAAACAAGTCTCAGTAAATCTAAAAAGATTGAAGTCATAAAAAGTATATTATCTGTCCACAATATGATTAAATCAGACATCCACAGTAGGAAGGCAACTGGAAAACACTCAAATTAACCGGTATGCTCCTAAATAACCCACAGATCAAAGAAATACACAAAGGAGGTTTTTAAATGTTACGAACTGAATGAATTAAATACAATATATCAAAAAAATGTAGTTACTAGTTTTATTATAAAAAACATCATTATTTGCATGATGAAAGATTACAGAATTTCAGTGGGCAGCTTCATGTTGATGCCATTTCAATAGTGATTTGTTTCAGTCTACATACTTTTCAAGAATGTCTGCCATCTCTTAATAAGATACAATCCTTGTCATCTAGAACTATTTTGGTGTCTCCATATTCTGGAGGAAATTTATTTTTGACTTTCATGCTAACTGGTTGAATCTCTCCACCTTTTCCCTTATAGCCTCATCCAGCAGCCACTACTATTGCTTGCAATACTTTTCCTTTAGATTTTTCTGGAAGCCTAATGTCTCCTTTGGTTACAGTTTCTGCTGCACTCCTTTCAACCAATATTTGCCTTTCAACCAATACTTTCTTCCAAAGAGTGGAAGAAACTTTCCAAATGCTGGTCCTGCCATGACTCCTGTAGCAGCCACAGCTCATATTCTGCTCTCGTGCTGCCATCACAGGCCAACAAATCAAAGTTTATGTGAGGCAGATAAAGCAGTGGTTAAGAGGAAATTTATACAGGTTTTAAATGCCTGTATCAGAAAAGGAACATCCCAGTAATAACCTAAGCTTCTGCCTTAAAGTAAAACCCCAAAGCAAGTAGAAGGAAGGAAATAAAGATTAAAGAGGCTTTTTTTTTTTTTTTTTTTTTTTTTGAGACGGAGTCTCGCTCTGTCATCCAGGCTGGAGTGCAGTGGCGCGATCTTGGCTCACTGCAAGCTCCACCCCCCGGGTTCACGCCATTCTCCTGCCTCAGCCTCCCGAGTAGATGGGACCACAGGCGCCCGCCGCCACGCCCGGCTAATTTTTTTGTGATTTTAGTAGAGACGGAGTTTCACCGTGTTAGTGAGGATGGTCTCGATCTCCTGACCTTGTGATCCTCCTGCCTCAGCCTCCCAAAGTGCTGGGATTACAGGGGTGAGCCACCGTGCCTGGCCTAGAGAGGATTTTTTTTTTTTGAAAAATATCAATAAACATTTATTTGATACAGTCATTTTAATACATACAGTGATGGCTCGTCCCCAGGCTACTCGGGACCAGGGCACGGGGCGGGGACGAGGACCGGGGACAGATGGTCACAAGGCGGGCGGGGCCCGAGCTCACCGTCGAAACATCTTGCAAATAAACACTTTGTAGATAGACTATATATGTATATATACATGGTTACAAGTGATGGCTGGAACCTCTTTCAAAATGCGCTTATGTACTGAGAACTAGCATTAAAAAAACCCAAACCAAGAAACCCAAAGCACAGGATGCGCGGCCGCGAGGCAGGGGAGAGCCTGGGGCCCCTGACCCGGGCCTGAGGGAGCCGCCTGGGGCCCGCCAAGCAGGGCACACAGGGACGGCACTTCCTGGGGTCAGGCTCACTGGCTCCTTCTCTTCAGCGCCACCAGGCAGGAAGGCCAACAGTCACACAGGAGGCACCCTCACCTGCCTTTGCACCAGTAAATAAAGTGCATCCTATTTCCGTGTGAGTCAGCCCTTCCGGGCCCTTTCCTGTTCTCAGGGCAGGGGGCGTGCGCTGAACCAGAGGTAGATCTGCAGAAAGATCCCCGACTGGTCCTCAGGCAGGGCCGGCACCCACCACACTCTAGGGGTCTTGGTCCCTCTCAGGGCTCCTGGAGGCCTGTATGGGCCAGCGTGGGTAGTGGGCTGACTCCGCTGAGCTCCACCCAGGGCCCTACCACTTGGGAGGAGGGCTCTGCAGACCAGCATGTGGGAGAGGGAGGGCAGAAAGAGAGGACTTTTTTTAAATAAAGAAAATTAATGAAATCAAAAGACTTTCTTTAAAAGACATCAACAAAACTGACAAACCTTTAAGTGGACTAACCAAGAAAATAACAGAGAAGACATAAATTGCCAAAATTGGACCTGAAGAGGTAACATCACTACCAATCCTACAGAAACTAGACAACTTAAATGACACGAATGTATTCCAAGAAAGACGCAAATTATCAAACTCTGGAATAAAAAGAAAATCTGCCAGGGTGGTGGCTCACGCCTGTAATCTCAGCACTTTGGGAGGCTGAGGTGGGTGGATCACTTGAGGTCAGGAGTTCAAGACAGCCTGGCCAACATGGTGAAACCCTGTCTCTACTAAAAAGACAAAAATTAGCCGGGCTCCATGGCATGCGCCTGTAGTCCCAGCAACGCCAGAGAGAATCACTTTTGAGCCTGAGGGGCAGAGGTTGTAGTGAGCCGAGATGGCGCCACTGCACTCCAGCCTGGGCAACAGGATTGAAACCCTGTCTCAAAATAAATAAATAAATAGAAAATCTAATAGACTATCACAACTAAAGAAATTGAATTAATAATTTAAAATATTTTCACAAAAATATCCATGTACAGGTAGACACTAGGGAATTCTGTCAAATATTTAAAGAAAAAGTAGTACTAATCACTCACAAATTTCTTTCAGAAAAATTGAGAAGGTGGCAACATCTCACAATTCATTCTATGAAATTATTATTATGTTGATTCCAAAGCCAGACAAATTACAAGAAAACTGCATATGAATTTCCCTCCTGAACATAGACACAAATATCTTTAACTCCTTTTCAAAACGGTGTTCAAGAATCTAGCCTATATAATAAAGCTAAAAAAGAAAATTAAAAGCATCCAGATTGGAAAGCATCCAGTTTAAAAAACAATTCTATGTATAATGTCAAAGAGAATAAAATAATAATTAACAAAAATGTATAAGGCTTATACACTGAAAACTACACAACATTGCTATAAGAATTAAGATTGGCAGGCCAGGCATGGTGGCTTACACCTGTAATCCCATCATTTTGGGAGGCCGAGGCGGGCAGATCATGAGGTGAGGAGATCAAGACCATCCAAGCCAACATGATGAAACCCCGTCTCTACTAAAAGTACAAAAATTAGCCAGGCATGATGGTGCACGCCTCTAATCCCAGCTACTCAGAAGGCTGAGGCAGGAGAATTGTTTGAACCCGGGTGGCAGAGGCTGCAGTGAGCCGAGACGGCGCCACTGCACCCCAGCCTGGGAGACAGAGCGAGACTCTGTCTCAAAAAAAAAAAAAAAAAAAAAGATTGGCTGGGCGTGGTGGCTCATGCCTGTAATCCTAACACTTTGGGAGGCCAAGACAGGCAAATCATTTGAGGTCAGGAGTTCGAAACCAGCCCGGCCAACATGGTGAAAACCTGTCTCTACTAAAAATGCAAAAAAATTTAATTGGGCATGGTGGCAAGCACCTGTAATCACAGCTACTTGGGAGGCTGAGGCAGGAGAATTGCTTGAATCTGGGAGACGGAGGTTGCAGTGAGCCGAGATCACGCCACTGCACTCCAGCCTGGGTAACAAAGCAAGACTCCATCTCAAAAAAAAAAAAAGAAAAAGAATTAAGATTTAAATAAATGGAGAGCCATTCCGTGGACTAGAACATATCCCAAATTAATTTATAGTTTCAATTCAGTTCCCATCAAGATGCCAGCAAATTTTTGCACAGAAATTGATAAGCTGGACCTAAAATGTATGTGAAAATATAATACAAGGCCCTACAGTAGTCAATGGCAATTTTTAAAAAGAACAAAGTTGGAGAATTTACGTTATCTGATTTCAGAACTTACCATAATACTGCAATAGCAAGACAGTGTGTTTTACTAATACAAGGATACATCCATGGAACAGAATCGAGAGTCCGGAAATCAATAAACCCTTATATTTAGGGCCAGTTGACTTTCAACAAAGTGCCAAGACAATTCAATAAGGAAATGATAGTCTTCTTAACAGACGTCACTGGGAGAATTTGATATTGTAGTAGGTTAAATGATGGCCACCTGAAGAATCAAGTCCTAATCCCCAGATCTTGTAAATGTTACCTTCTCTGGAAAAAAGGGAATCTGTGTAGGTGTGATGGTTAAGGATTTTGATATGAGCTTACCCTGAATTACATTGGTAGGCCCTAAATACCATCAAAGAGTCCTTGTAAGATACAGGCAGAAAGAGGTGACACAGACATAGATGGGGTCACCCAGAGAGGAGAAGGCAGTGTGAAAACAGGCAGAAATAGGAGATACCAACTTCAAGCCAAGGAATGCCAACAGCCACCAGAAGGTAGAGGAGGCAAGGCACCCATTCTTCCCTGGAACCCATTCTTCCCTGGAGCCCTCAAGGGGGCATCTCTTTCTGATGCCTTGATTTCAGACTCTGGCCTCCAAAACAGTGAGAAAATCAAGTCTTAGTGTTATAAGCCACCAGTTGGCACTAATTTGTTACAGAGGCCATCGGAAACTAATAACAGAATCTATTTGAAAACAAAAAACTTAGACCTACTTTGTATATCTAAATTAATTCAAATTGTCCATAGACATCAATGTAAGAATTAAAACTACAAAACTTCTAGGAGAAAATCTTTTAAATCTTGAGTTAAGCAAAAAGTGCTTACATATGAAATACCAAAAGCATGAGATAGAAAAGAAAAAAATTGATATACCGGATTTCATTAAAATTAAAAACTTTTGATCTTCCAAAACCCCCATGAAGGAAATGAAAACAAGCCACAGACTGTGAGAAAATATTTGCAAATTATATACTTATAAAGGATGTGTATCCAACTATATATAAAGAACACTTACTACTCAGTCATAAGAAATTTAAAAACCCAATTTACAAATGGGTGAAAGAGTTGGTATTTCAACATGAGAGCCATAGAAATGATAATAAGCACATGAAAGAGTTATTAACACTATTAGGCATCAAAAAAATGGAAGTTAAAACTACGAAGCAACATCATTACACACCCACTAGAATAGTCAAAAAGAAAATACCAAGTATTGCCAAGATATGGAAAAAGAGAAACTTGATATATGGCTGGTAGAAATGTAAAATGGTGTTATCACTTTGGAAAACAATGTGGCAGTTTCTTTAAAAAGTTTACAAATGTATCATGTGCTATAGTCTAAATGTTTGTGTTCCCCTGAAATTTCTGTGTTGAAACCTATTCCCCAATATAATACTAGTAAAGGTCAAGGCCTTTGGGAAGTGATTAGATCATGAGGGTGGAGCCCTCATGAATGGAATTAATGTCCCTAAAAAGCCCAAGGAAATCCAATGGCCCCTTCCACTACGTGAGGACAGAGCAACAAGGCATAATCTATGAGAAAGCAAGACCTCATCAGACACCAAACCTGCTGGCACCTTGATCTTCATCTTTCCAGCCCTCAAAACAGTGAGAAATAAAGATCTTGTTTATAAGCCACCCAGTCTACAGTATTTGTTATAGCAGCCCAAACAGACTAAGGCAATATGGCCTAGCAATTCTGCTCCCAAGAGAAACAAAAACATATGTTTATGCAAAAACTTGTAAACAAATGCTAATAGCAGCATTATTTATGATGGTGAAAAACTGGAATCTGTCCAAATGCCTACTGTATTAGCTTGTTCTCACACTGCTATGAAGAAATACCTGAGACTGGGTAACTTATAAAGAAAACAGGTTTAGTTGACTCACACTTCAACATGGCTGGGCAGGCCTCAGGAAACTTACAATCATGGTAGAAGGGGAAGCAAACATGTCCTTCTTCACATGGTGGCAGGAAGGAGAAGTGCCAAGCAAAGGGAAAAAGCCCCTTATGAAATCATCAGATCTCATGAGAACTCACTATCATGAGAACAGCAGCATGATTCAGTTACCTCCCACTGGGTCCCTCCCACAACACGTGGGGATTAGAGAAACTACATGATGAGATTTGGGTTGGGATACAGCCAAACCACATCACCTACCAACTTGTGAATGAATAAACAGAATGTGGTATGTCCACACAATGGAATATAATTCAGCAAAAAAGGAAATGAACTATGGACAAAATGTTTCAACATAAATGAATCTCAAAAACATTCTAACTGAAAGAAACCAGATGCAATAGACCAGACCACATAGTGTATGATTCTATATATATTCAATGTCCAGAAAAAGCAAATTGAGGCCGACCGCAGTGACTCATGCCTGATAATCCCAGCACTTTGGGAGGCCGAGGTGGGTGGATCACCTGAGGTTGGGAGTTTGAGACCAGCCTGACCAACATGAAGAAAACCCCCATCTCTGCTAAAAATACAAAATTAGCTAGGCGTGGTGGTGCATGCCTGTAATCCCAGCTACTTGTGAGGCTGAGGCAGGAGAATCACTTGAACCCAGGAGGTGGAGGTTGCAGTGAGCTGAGATTGCACCATTGCACTCCAGCCTGGGCAACTCCAGCCTGGGCAACAAGAGCAAAACTCCGTCTCAAAAAAAAAAAAAAAACTCAAATTGAAAGAGACAGAAGATAGGTTTTGTAGTTGGCCACAGCTAGCAGTGAAAATGGGATTGACAAAACCAGCTGGAGGGATCTTTCTGGGGTAATGGAGATGTTGTAAAAATGGTCATGGTGATGGCTGTACAACTCTGTGAATATACTAAAAACCATTGAGTCAAGTGCAAGCCCCAGCCTTGGACAATAAACAGAGGTGTTAATGAATCAACTTTCTTTCTGTCATTATAGCAAAGAGTTTCTTATCTGGGCTGCCCATAACAAACATTTAGAAAGAAGTCTGTGATGTGGGACAGGTGGCATGTCTACGCACAGAGGCAAGATGCCACACTGAGAGCAAGGAGGCAGCAAGAGGCAAATTTTACAACAGAGAGCTCTATCCCCGTCTAGTCCTAGCCACGAGTCTGGGGACACGATCTTCGCTGAACACATCCTCACCTACAAAATAGGGGGTTGCACTGGAGAACTGTATTTTTCAGGACTGTCAAATCCTCCTCTTCTCATAGCATTTTCCCCAGGCCAGATTGGGAAACTCTACTTGGCTCCAGACACACCTCAGTCACTGAGAAATTACTACACATACCTCCCTCTAGAAAAGTGCAAAATCCCTTTTGTTCTTGTCCACACTAACCAGTTAGTTTTTGTTTTTAGAGATGGCTAATGCTGTCACCCAGGCTGAAGTGCATAGTGTGATCATAGCTCACCACAGCCTCGAACTCCCAATCCTTCCACTTCAGCCTCCTGAGTAGGCGTGCACCACCACATCTGGGTAACATTTAAAATTTTTTAGAGAAATGGGGTCTTGGTATGTTGCCTAGGCTGGTCTTGAACTCCTAGCCTCAAGTGATTCTCCTGCCTGGGCCTCCCAAAGCACTGGGATTACAGGTGTGAGCCATGGTGCCAGTGTTCTTTTTGACCAAGGTGTGCAAACCAAAAGCTTCAAACGTTGCATTCCATTCCTGGAACTCTTGTTATTTATCCTTGGAGCGTCTCTGTCCCCCAAAATTCAATATTATCCCTTCCCTAATTAATGGCTTTGAAGCGATTTCTTTGCAGCTGCGTTTCCTGCTGTTCATCCTCTAGCGCAGCGGTCCCCAACTTTTTTGGCCCGGGAGTGGGGGACGCGGGGAGTTGAGGGTTTTGGGATAAAACTGTTCCACCCCAGGTCATCAAGCATTAGATTCTCATAAGGAATGCGCAACCTAGAGCCCTCACATGCATAGTTCAGAATAGAGTTCGCGCTCCTATGAGAATCTGATGCCCCCACTGATGTAACAGGAGGCAGAGCTCAGGTGGTAATGCTGGCTGGCTATCACTCACCTCCTCCTGTGCGGCCCAGATCCTAACAGGCCAGGGACTGGTACCAACCAGTCCACGTCCTGGGGGTTGGATACCCCTGCTTTAGAGAAAGGAATATTTCTGTCCCTATTAATTCACATGCACAGCTGTAGAACCAGCTTCCTGGCTGTTACACAGAAATCCAGATATCCTGGCAGTAAATTCCTCATCGACCTCTGCACCTCCCACCCTGTTAAGAAAGTTAACAAGTGAAAGAGAACTCTGTTCAGATCACTAAAAGCATCCCAGCACGGAGACCATGCCTCCAGAAGTGAGAGTCTGGGAGGCTGGTGTTGTCTGTGGGCTTTCCCAACCCTTCCAGGTGACAAAGAGTCCTATCTGCAGCTTAGCCTTACCTCAGCCCGCAAGCTCAGAGTGAATAAATTGAGTGTGAGGCTGCCCTCCACACACACAAGCCTGAGGGCCCTCCTCAGGAAGAAGTCCCCTGCCCCCTCCTCAGTGCAGGGCCTCGTGGGAGAGCCCTGGGAAGGTTTCTGAGTGGACACTGTGTTGGAACAGGACTGAGCAGCAGTGTGCATCTCAGCCTCTCATTTCCACAGCCTCCAGATCTTTGGAAGATACAGTCCTAATGGCTGTCGCATTGACCTTTTCAAAACTCTTGATTTCTTTTGTTCAAGTGAAGACAAAACCCTTGTTTTGCCCTGGTGCGGATGCCCACAATCTCTGCCTGGAGCTGAGCACGACCAGGGGTCGGTAACTGTGCGCTGTCCATTGTTCCTCGTCTGTTTCTCCTCACCTGGTGCCTGTGTGGCCCTCCTGGCTCAGGGTGTGTGTTTCATCTAACTCTCTCACTTAACACGGGCCTGGGAGCTCCTTATTTGTTGTCCCTAGAGACAAGAAGCCTTGCTTCTGTTGTGTACGTTGTTTACATTACACAAGTGGTATACATTCATATTAAACATCCAAACAGTAAGGAGGCCTGAAGAATAAATCTTGAAAATCCTGTTTTCACCCAATTTTACTCCCTTCTCCAGAGGTAACTCTCTTAACAGTTTGTTGGCTATCCTCCAAGAATGGTTTCTAAACGTTTACATATGTACCTGTATTCAAATTGCTTTTTACAAAACATAAATAGAGCAATTTTGTTGTTCTGATTTAATGTAGGAACATTTCCATACCATTACTTCATTCACTACGTCACCCAGGCTGGAATGCAGAGACTCAATCTCGGCTCACTGCAATCTCTGCCTCCTGGGTTCAAGCGATTCTCCTGCCTCAGCCTCCTGAGTAGCTTGGATTACAGGTGTGCGCCACCACGCCCGGCTAATTTTCATATTTTTAGTAGAGATGGAGTTTCACCATGTTGGTCAGGCTGGTCTCAAACTCCTGACCTCGTGATCCACCTGCCTCAGCCTCCCAAAGTGTGGGGATTACAAGCGTGAGCCGTCGCACCCAGCCCATTCCCTTTTATCCTTGCAGAGTATTCTGTAGTTTGGATGTAGTACAATTTATTTGACCCATTTTCTTTTCATAGACATTTAAGTTTCTTTTTTTTCCCTATTACAAACAATGCTGAAATGAACATCCTTGATCCTGTAACGTTACGTAGATCTGCAGGTGTTTCTGGGGTATGGATTCCTAGAATTGGAATGGCTGAGTCAAAGGGCTTCCAAAGCCTTTGATAGATACCAACATTTTTTTTTTTTCAGAAGGAGTTTCTCTCTTGTTGCCCAGGCTGGAGTGCAGTGGCATGATCTCAGCTCACTGCAACCTCCACCTCCCGGTTTCAAGCGATTCTCCTACCTCAGCCTCCCAAGTAGCTGGGATTACAGGCATGTGCCACCACGCCTGGCTAATTTTTGTATTTTTAGTAGAGACCACATTTCTCCATGTTGGCCAGGCTGGTCTTGAACTCCCAACCTCAGGTGATCCACCTACCTTGGCCTCCCAAAGTGCTGGGAGCCACCGTGCCTGGCCAACAAATATTTTGTAAGTCATCTTTATTCCAAACATTTTTTCTTTCTGTTATTGAATTTGTTGTCTCTTGTTTCAAATATTTGTCTTGTCAAATCTGCCAATCTCTTTCATTGTGGCCTGGAAGGTTTTTTGTTTTTGTTTTTGTTTTTGAGATGGAATCTCTCTCTGTCGCCCAGGCTGGAGTGCAATGGTGTGATCTCTGCTCACTACAACCTCCATCTCCAGGGTTCAAGTGATTCTTCTGCCTCAGCCTCCCAAGTAGGTGGGACTACAGGCACCCACCACCATATTCGGCTAATTTTTGTATTTTCAGTAGAGATGGGGTTTCACCATGTTGGCCAGGCTGGTTTCAAACTCCTGACCTCAGGTGATCCACCTGCCTCAGCCTCCCAAAGTGCAGGGATTACAGGCATGAGCCACTGCACCCGGCCTATGGCCTGGAAGTTGTGCCTTGCTTAGAAAATTGTCCCTACTCCTGAATTATAAAGAAGTCATCCTTTCTCCCAGCAATGTCCAGTGCTCCCCGTGTATTCACAGCTGGTTGGTGAGCTGCTTGTCTATCTCTTGACCAATAAATACTAAAACTTTCCAGCTATTGTAGGTTTCTAATATGTTTTTGTATCTGGTAGGGCAAGTCTCCTATTGTTCTCTTTTTCAAAAGATTCTCAGGCATTCTTACATTCACACTTTTTCTCTTCCAGAACTCTAGAATCAGCTTATTATGTTATAAAATTGGTCTGGCTGTGTCCGCAGCCATTTTTCCTTCACACCTGCTGATGGGTGTCGGTCCTTTCTGTTAACAAACCGCCTGATGAGATCGAAATGCTCCAGCCAGCTGTGTTGCTGGAAGCTGCTTTTAAATCTGCTCAGCTAGAAAGTCCTCAGAGACTATGCTTTGTTCACTTTGCCCCCCAACATCAGTATATGACCCATCCCTATCCGATGCTTGGTCAACATAAATGTCATCAATGGATGTCTACGATAGCAGAGAGCTTATAAGACTTCCACTCTTCCTTGAGCAATTGGCTTTACCTCTAGATAGCTGGATTTCTCATGAATAATACACAACGGTTGTACGGGTTCTGCCTACCTCACAGGGTGATTCTGACACCAAATGATGCAATGGGCGTGATGGGCTGGCAGAGTTTTAAAGAATTGCACTGCTGGCCCGGCACGGTGACTCACGCCTGTAATCCCAGCACTTTGGGAGGCCAAGGCGGGCGGATCACCTGAGGTCGGGAGTTCGAGACCAGCCGGACCAACGTAGTGAAACCCTGTCTCTACTAAAAATACAAAAATTAGCTGGGCATGGTGGTGCACGCCTGTAGTCCCAGCTATTCAAGAGGCTGAGGCAGGAGAATCGCTTGAACCTGGGAGGTGGAGTTTGCAGTGAGCTGAGATCGCGCCACTGCACTCCAGCCTGGCGACAGAGTGAGACTCCATCTCAAAAAAAAAAAAGAAAGAAAAAAAAGAAATGCACTGCAGTGATGCTGCACATCTAATGAAATGAAAGGGAGTGGATGGAAATAGAGGTAAAAGCCAGTGAAGAAATGAAAATGTTCTCCCCCAGCCATCTGCCATGCATCACTCCTGCAGAAGCCTCTGGAGGAGGCAAGAGACATGCTGTTCTCAAACCTCCAGAAGTCATGGGAAGCAGCCTGTGACCCCAGGGAGAACACCTCCTCGGATGATGGATGAACTTCTGCTTAGAACATCTGACAAAATCTCCAGTGTACAGAGCCTAGACCCAGGATAGCCTTTCCTTCCTGCTCCTCTTGGTGCCTTCAGGCTACTGGAAATCACACCGGAAAACAACATTCCTAGACTGAAGGCTTGCAATGTTCCCTATGCCATTCCAAGCACTTTTTATGTGTTAACTCATTTAATCTTCCCAAAAATCCTGTGAGGTGGATGCTACTAGCATCCACATTTTATGGCTGAGGACATTGAGGCACAGAGAGGTGAGGGGACTCGCCCATGGGCACATAGCCCATAAGAGGTAGACTGTGGGTACAGCCCAGACAGTTTGGCTGCAGTGTTTGTGCTCCTGACCACGAAATCACACTGCTTTCTCTTTTTTTTTTTTTTTTTTTTTGAGACAGAGTCTCGCTCTGTCGCCCAGGCTGGAGTGCAGTGGCGCGATTTCGGCTCACTGCAAGCTCCACCTCCCAGGTTCAAGCCATTCTCCTGCCTCAGCCTCCCAAGTAGCTGGGACTACAGGTGCCTGCCACCACGTCTGGCTAATTTTTTTTTTTTTTTTTTTTAGTAGAGACGGAGTTTCACCGTGTTAGCCAGGATGGCCTCGATCTCCTGACCTCATGATCTGCCCGCCTCGGCCTCCCAAAGTGCTGGGACTACAGGCGTGAGCCACCGTGCCCAGCCCACACTGCTTTCTTAAGCAAGATCTCATTTTCATGGTGCTCTTTCTGTTTGTTGAGTGTGTATGTATGTTAGCTGTCTATCTGTGTTAGATACATATACCCAAAATAATGTGTCTGGAGTGATGTTCAGCTGATGTTAATAGTAATTATTTCTAGATGCCAGAATGTTGAGAAATGCTAGATTCTTTATAATTTTCTGGTGTTAACTTGAAAATTCAATAATATACTCATTTTATTTTTAGAAAAAAATGAATCTGTATTAGAAAAGGAAAATGCTTGGAAGTACTATAAAGTACTTTAGAAATTAAATATTTATTAGTTTATATTTTTATGCATTCTTCATTTTTGCATTCCCTAACTGCTTCATTCTCAATCTACTTTTTTATTTAATGTATTTTTATATTCTTGTAACCTACTAAAAATGTTTTGTAGAGTAAAATGGGATATATTTAATTGCTATATAAGATTTACTTTATTTATACCTGTGTTTTATTTGTCAAATAAACATCTATCTTTACCTATTTGACCCCTATTTTGTGAATAATATGTTGCCATCATTTTGGGAATTATATTTAAAATTTTTAATTTTTATGTAACTTGCTAAGTATAAATATAATTGTCTAGGCGACTCTTAAGTGAGATATTTCCTTTAATTTTTTGAAAGATGTAGATGAAGCGATTTGACCTTTATTCCTTTTTTTAACATAAAAACCCAGCAAACTAATACACGCATATGGTTTAAAAATCAAATTGAATTGGAAGATTTCCACCACAAGTGTCACCACCTTCAGCCACACTCTCAAGAGGGAACTACTTAAACCATGTTCTCTTTAATTCTACTGAAGAACCAAACATTTGCCTGAATGATATGATGCCCTTATTTTCTGATTTATCAACCTTCAGCAGTAATTAAGATCTCCTATTTTGTAACTATTTTATATATTTCCTTTCCCCATTTTGCTATCCAAATTACTGCCTTTTGTGCGTTCATTCTTATAAGAGTTCCTAGTTTATGCTGGGTAGTAACCCCTTATAGGTTTTAGGCAATTGCACTGTCAGATATTTGTCATTTATTTATTACCTGTCTCATTGAACAGAAGCCCAAATTTTGTCAATTTTATAAGCATAGAGTTGTTTATATTATTTACTTGTTATTTTAATGGCTGCAGGATATGTTGATATACTTTCCTTTTGACATTGGGGATTATTTGTATCTTCTTTTTTATCTTTGTCAATATTACTAGAGGTTTATCAATTTTGTTGTTTTTTTTGACAAATGAGGTTTTTTGCTTTATTAATTTTATCTTCATGTATTCAGTTTTATTGATTTCTGCTTTATTATTTTGTTCCTTCTGCTGCTTGCTTTGTTTTGTTTATTTCATTTTTTTCTCTTCTTTTTCCAGTCTCTTGAGCTAGAACTTAGGTTATCAATTGATATATTTTCTCTTTTCTAATGTAAGCATTTAAGTGCTATGAATATCCCTCTCAACATTGCATTAGCTGAAACCCACAAATTTTGATAAGCTGTGTTTTTAGTTTCATTTATGTCCATTTTGTTTTTATTTTTCAATATCCTTTGAGACTGCTTTGACCCATAGATTACTTAGGAGTGTATTATTTAATTTCCAAGTGTTTGGAGATTTTTTTCTGTTGTCTTTAAGTTATTGATTTCCAGTTGAATTCAATTATGGTTAAGAGAATATATTCTGCATGATTTCAGTCTTTTTAAATTGGTTAAGGTTTATTGTATGACCTAGGATAGAGTCTTTATGATGAATGTTCCATGAGCATTTGAATAGAATATGTATTCTGCTGTTGTTTGATGGAGTAGTCTATAAATGTGAGTCAGTTAATGGTGCTGTCTATTCTTCCATATCCTTGCTAATTTTATCTCTAGTAGTGCTATCAATTGCTTCAAATTGAGTTTTGAATTCCCCAACTATAATTTTGAATTTATTTCTCTTTTCATCTCTATTGGATTTTACTCCATATATTTTGAAACACTGTTGTGTGTTGCATACATAATTAGGATTGCTTTATCCTGGAGGATTAATTCTTAATTATTATGTAATTCTCTTTTTGTTTCTAATAATGTTATTTGCTCTGAAGTTTATGTGACATTAATATAGTCACTCCTGCTTTTTTCTCATTTATGTTTGCATAGTATATCTTTTTCCATTTTTTGTTTCCTACCTATGTTGTTATTTTTTACATCTTTGGTTCATAGACACATATAATTAAGTCCTGTGGTATCCAATGTGACAATCTTTGAATTGGTATATGTATACCACTTATATTTAAATTAATCATTCATATGCTAAGGCTTAAGTCTGCCATTTTATTATTTGTTTTCTGTTTGTCTCCTTTGTTTCTTATTCCTCTGGTATTTTTCCCTTGCTTTCTTGTGAGTTACTTAAACATTCATTGGAATTAGATTCCTTTTTATTTATAATATTTCTTAGTGTACTACTTTCTACAGTTTTGTTAGTGATTGTTCTAGGTATTACCACATATATATGTAATTTACTATAGCCTACTGATGTCAGTACCCCTTTGAGTGAAGTTAAGAAACCTTGCTTCCATGTAGATCTCTTTACTTTTCCAACATTTTAAATATAATTATATGAAGTGTTTACATACATCGAGTGCCATACTGAATAATGTTATAATTGTGGCTTCAAACACAAAGTATGGTTAAAGAAACTCCATAAGTGAAGTGTAGTCTATTATGCTTACCTTTCTATTTACCTATTCCATTATTCTTTCCTTTCTGAAGGTCCAATCATTCATCTATTGCGCTTGTCTGTCTTAGTCTGCTAGTGCTACCATAACAAAATACCATAGGCCAATTGTCTTAAACAACAGAAATTTATTTCTCACAGTTCTAGAAGCTGGAAGTCCAAGATGTTGGCAGGTTTGGTTTCTCCTGGGGCCTCTCTCCTTGGCTTGCAGATGGCCATCTTCTTTCTGGGTCCTTACATGACCTTTGCTCTGTATATACACAGCTGGTGTGCCTGCCTCTTTTTATAGGGACACCAGTCCTAGTGGATTAGCAATCCACCCTTATGACCTCATTTAACCTTAATTACCTCTTTAAGGGCCTTGTTTACAAATACAGTCACATTGGAAGAGGTTAGGACTTCAATATATAAAGGTGAGGGTGGAGGAGACACAATTTAGTACCTAACATTTTCTTTATGTTTGGGGACCATCCTTTAGCTAAAGACTAAATCTGCTAGCAACAAATTCATAGTTTTTTCCATCTAAAAATGTCTTATTTCCTCCTCATTTTTGAAAGATGACTTGTTAGATGTAGTATTCATTGTTGATAGTTGGGGTTTTGATTTGGCCGATTTTTACTTTTTTGTTTTTGTTATTTTTTTCGTCACTTGAAAAATATGGCCTTGATGGTTTCAGATTAAAAATCTACCATCATTCAAGTTGGTCTTCCACTATAGGTAATGCATCGTTTATCTCTAGCTGTTTTTAAAATTTTTTTGTCTTCAGTTTTTCAGAAGTTTATGATGTGTCTCTGTGTGGATTTCTTGGGGTTTATCCAGTTCCATTTCACTGAGCTTCTTGATTCTGTAGTTTTATGTCTCTTTCTAAATTTGGGAAGTTGTCAGCCATTAGTTTTTTGAGTTCTTCTTAGCCCCAGTCCCACCTTATTCTCTTTTCCTTGTGGAACTCTGTATGAATGTTAGATACTTTAGAGAGTTGGATATCTGTCTCACAGATCCCTGTGGCTCTGTTCACCTTTGTCAGCCTGTTTTTCCTCTATTTTCCAGATTGAATAAATTCTGTTGATCTATTTTCAAGTTTCCCTGTCATGTCTACTCTAGTATTGAGTCTATCCAATGAATTTTTTTATTTCAACTGTATTTTTCAGTTCTAAAATTTCCATATGGTTCTTTTCTTTATAACTTCTATTTCTTTGCTGAGATTTTTAATTTTTTGCTTCAAGAGAATCACAATTGTTCGTTGAAGCATTCTTATTGCAAAAGTTTTAAAATCTTTGTCGAATAATTTCCATGTTATATTTATTTTAGTATTAGCATCAATTGACTTTTTATTATTGAAAGTGTGATTTTCCTGATTTTTGGTATGATGAGTGAATTTTTATTGTATCCTGAGCACTTTGGTTGTTATGTTAGGAGGCTGCTGATGCCACTTAAATCTTCTGTTTTAGCAGACAGTTAACCTTTTCCAATTTAGTCTAGCTTCTGGCCCATTTTTGTGAGCTGTAGTTCCAATGACAGCTGCTATGCTTTGAATTTGTTCCCCAAAAAGTGTGTGTTGAGAATTTAATCCCAAATGAAACAGTGTTGGGAGGCGGAGCCTAATGGGAGGCATTTGGGTCATGAGGGCTGTCCCATCATGAATGGATTAATGTCAATTATAAAAGGACTTGAGGCTGCAAGTTTAATCTCTTGCTTTCTCACACACATTCTCTTGCTTTTCTACCTTCTGACGTGGGATGACATGCAAGAAAGCCCTTACCAGATGTGGCCCCTCAATCTTGGACTTCCGAGCCTCCACAACTGTGAGCCAAATAACTTTCTTTTCTTTATAAATTACCCAGCCTTAAGTATTCTGTTATACCTCAAGTATTCTGTTATATCAGCAGAAAATGTACTAAACAACAGTTTAGTTTTCAGAGCCCTTGCGGTTCTATTCTGGTTTGCCTCATTCTTCTGACATTTTTGAAATTCTCACTTAATTCCTGCTGGGGCTCCCTTAAGGAGTGGAAGTTACTTTCCTGGATCACCTGATGTTCCTAGGCCAACCTCTGCCATAGGAGTTAAAAGGGGCTGAAGCCACTGGGCTTATCTTTGTGTGTCACTTCATGTGCATTATATGCCCTTTGTGATAAAGGGTAGGGAGATGCTGGGCTTTGCTAATGCTGCCCCTGTGGATGGATTAGCCCACTCACCAATTACCCAAGTGTGGAGTAAGGATTGGGTCAACCCAGCAGGGTTTTGGAGGAAAATCAGGCCACCTGTTTGTGGCCAGTTGTGAAACAGGAGTTAGAGCTCCCCATTTGGTCTCTGTTGTGCTTCCCCTTTACCCAGTTCTCCAGCCAGACTTTTGTTTGTCTGTCTGATTGTTTGTCTATGCCTATTGGAGGTTTCAGGCCTCTCTGGCATCCAGTCTGGGGTCATATGGGAGATAAAAAGAAAAACCAGGGAACTCACCATGTTGTCATTTCTGAAGTTTTAAGGTCTCTAACCTATCTACCTTCTTCTCTCAAGCACTCAGAATTCTTTTATCATTGTCTGTTGAATGATTTCCAGGGTATTTTGTTATTTTCAGAGGTGTTAGAGGGTAAGAGGAGAAAAAAGTGAATCTATACTTTCTCTTTTTTTTGTTTTCTTTTTCTTTTTCTTTTTTTTTCAGATGGAGTCTCACTCTGTCGCCCAGACTGGAGTGCAGTGGCGCAATTTTGGCTCACTGCAACCTCTGCCTCCCGGGTTTAAGCAATTCTTATTGTCTCAGCCTCCCGAGTAGCTGGGATTACAGGCATGCACCACTATGCCCCGCCAATTTTTTTTTTTTTCTTTTTTTTGAGACGGAGTCTTGCTCTGTCGCCAGGCTGGAGTGCAGTGGTGTGATCTCAGCTGACTGCAACCTCCACCTCCTGGGTTCAAGCAATTCCCCTGCCTCAGCCTCCCGAGGAGCTGGGACTACAGGCACCTGCCACCATGCCTGGCTAATTTTTTGTATTTTGGTGGAGACGGGGTTTCACCATGTTGGCCAGGATAGTCTCAATCTCCTGACCTTGTGATCCACCCGCCTCAGCCTCCCAAAGTGCTGGGATTACAGGCGTGAGCCTTTGTTCCCAGCCTCAATTTTTGTATTTTTGGTAGAAACAGGGTTTCATAATGTTGGCCAGGCTGGTCTGGAACTCCTGACCACGAACGATCTGCCCAATTCAGCCTCCCAAAGTGCTGGGATTACAGGCGTGAGCCTTTGTTCCCAGCCTCAATTTTTGTATTTTTGGTAGAAACAGGGTTTCATAATGTTGGCCAGGCTGGTCTGGAACTCCTGACCACAAACGATCTGCCCACTTCAGCCTCCCAAAGTGCTGGGATTATAGGCGTGAGCCACCACAGCAAGCCATCTATACTTTCTTGTTCTTGAACTAGAAGTGTCATTTATGACTTTACAAATAAAAATGGGAATGAACCATTAAGTTCCATAGTGACAGGCGTCATTGCTGGGCGTTGGTACAGAGTGGACATTCTATAATGATTTGTTGAATGAATGAATGAATGAATGAATACATGAATGAATGAACAAAGTTTTCATACTTCAATTTCAGTATACTTAAGCCATTTGTAAGATAGAGCCTCGGCCGGGCACGGTGGCTCACGCCTGTAATCCCAGCACTTTGGGAGGCCGAGGCGGGCAGATCACGAGGTCAGGAGTTCGAGACCAGTCTGGCCAACATAGTGAAACCCCGTCTCTACTAAAAATATCAAAAAAATTAGCCAGACGTGGTGGTATGTGCCTGTAATCCCAGCTACTTTTTGGAGGCTGAGGCAGGAGAATTGTGTGAACCTGGGAGGCAGAGGTTGCAGTGAGCCGAGATCGCACCACTGCACTCCAGTCTGGGTGACAGAACGAGACTCCGTCTCAAAAAATAAAATAAAATAAAATAAAAGACAGAGCCTCATACCTCTGAATTCTTGGGCAAGTATCTATTAGGGTTTAAGGCTGCATCTTTCTGAGAAAATATCATGTTGATTGCTAATCTGAAGTAAAGACGTTACTATTTTCCAAAAGCTGATGATACTGCTATCTACTTATACCTGTCCATCCATCCATACATACATACATACATCCACCCACCCACTCACCTATCCATCCTTTCATTCATTGACCCATCAGTCTATCTGTCCATTCATCTGTTCATCCATCTGTCTGTCGGTCTGATGTATCTATTTATCTATCTAATCACCCTGAGGTCTCCTTTTCTGTTCTTCAAAAAGAATATTTGCTATTCAGGGCCAGGCATGGTGGCTCACACCTGTAATCCCAGCACTTTGGGAGGCCGAGGCGGGTGGATCACGAGGTCAAGAGATCAAGACCATCCTGGCCAACATGGTGAAACCCCATCTCTACTAAAAATATAAAAATTAGCCAGGTGTGGTGGCATGCGCCTGTAGTCCCAGCTACTTGGGAGGCTGAGGCAGGAGAATCGCTTGAACCCAGGAGGTGGAGGTTACAGTGAGCTGAGATCACACCACTGCACTCCAGCCTGGCAACAGAGTGAGACTCTGTCTCAAAAAAAAAAAAAAAAAAAAAAAAAAGAATATTTGCTATTCAGTATCCAGTTATACTGAGCATAATAAGTTAGGACTGGAAACCACCCCCTTAGCTGGAATCTTTCTTCAGAAAAGATGCCAGCATTAACATACCGAAATGACAAAATTTTTAGATTTTACTCTTGATAGTGCTGGATCAACATGACAGAATGTCAGCATTTTTTAAAGACTTAAATGTCTAGATTTCTACTAAATTTCCTTCAGCTCACACTCCCTTTTCCCTGTAAATATGATGATGATTCTCAGATGTGGCTTTTTAAATGAAAGCATCTTAATTACGCAGTAAATAACTCGTACAGTAAGAGACCAACTGCATGGGGATGCATTTCACATAGGATCACACCCGCTGGGTTTTGTTTCTTACATCTAAATTTTACTCCACAACAGATACCCAACTTTTTGTATTCAAGAGATGAAATGCATAAGGAATTCATTAAGAAATCAGGCTTTGGTGGGACAGCTTTGATTTGACACTTTTGAAATACGATCCAGGTCATGGCAGTGAGTGATGCAGACCTCTTTTTTGGCAAGAGCATCTGGACTTTATTATTTTAAATCAGGTTGTGGGGTGCTGGTATCCACTCCTCTCTGAAACTGCTGCTGCAGCAGGCCTTACATCCTGAGACTATTTGGGAAATTAATATGGGTTCTAAATATTTATAAATAAATTTTATATTTATTCTTGATTTTGTTGTTTTGTACCTCACTTTATAAATCTGTAGAATTCCAAGGTAACAACCTTTTATGGTTTATCTGTAATGGTGGCCTTCATGCCACAGATAAATCAAATCTATGTCATTTGATTAGTATTTAATTTATTCCCTCAGAAGCATAAGTAACACTGAATAGATTATTTATGAATGTTTGTTAAATGAATGGAAAATTACTCCAAAATAAACTATCATTAAAAACATGTGAGTGGGCCAGGCACGGTGGCTCATACCTGTAATCCCAGCACTTTGGGAGGCCAAGGTGGGTGGATCATTTGAGGTCAGGAGTTTGAGACCAGCCTGGCCAACATGGTGAAACCCGGTCTCTACTAAAAATACAGAAATTAGCTGGGCATGGTGGTGGGCACCTGTAATCCCAGCTACTCGGGAAGCTGAGGCAGAAGAATTGCTTGAGCTCGGGAAGCGGAGGTTTCAGTGAGCCAAGATCGCACCATTGCACTCCAGCCTGGGCGACAGAGCAATACTCTGTCTCTCAAAAAAACAAAACAAAACAAAACAAATGTGAGTGTGCTTTGGGAGGTGAATTAGGTGGATTTTTGGCTACCTGCACACTTCACTCC
This sequence comes from Pan paniscus, assembly GCF_029289425.2. Taxonomy (NCBI): domain Eukaryota; kingdom Metazoa; phylum Chordata; class Mammalia; order Primates; family Hominidae; genus Pan; species Pan paniscus. The sequence continues at coordinate 47,490,003 of NC_073260.2, forward strand.
CTTTTATTTCCAGTGGTCAAGAGTTCAAAACAAAACTATCTCTTTAATTCCATTCCTAACTGAAGTTAAACCAGACAGGGTAAAATTGGGTTCAACCTCAGTTTTCAGCAGCTAATATGTACTGTTTTCTGATTTTGGGGATGTTTATTTTTCAGGATCAGAGTCTGGTTAAAAAAAAAGAAGAAGAAAAGAAAAACCACTTTCACATCTAAAGAATTTACCAGCTGTTTCTATTCCTTCTTTTCTATTGTTTCTGAAATACTGTCACACATTCACTTGTCAATTTCATAGAAACAAAATTCCAAGTTTCAAAGTTGAACGGGATATTTCCATGAGCTTTCATATTCGTAAAAGACTTTGTAAAAAAATATTTTGAGAAGAGATTCTGCATAAGAAAGAAATCTGTGCCAGCTCTGTAGATCTAGAATGCAGATTCTCATTTATATACAGGTCAGGGTACCTAATTGGATCTTCCCCATTCTTCTCCCCAAGACTTATCGTAAAATTACTCAAGGTTGTAGAATATTTGTATCTGCTGTATTATATCTCAAAGCTCTCTAATAAATTGCATCTCATTTTAAACCCCACAAAATCCACTTACAGGTGAGAAAGCAGAGACAGAAAAACTAATTCACTTGACTATGATCTCACAACCAGGACACAACCCAGACCCACTCTTAACTCCTGTTCATTACCATACAGTACTTTTCTCTTTACCACACAGCAATCCAAAATGGATTAAAAATAGCCCTGGAAGATAAAATCTTGGACAAACAATAATTTCCAAAGGGCTCTTGGATCTCCACTAACTTCTAACAACCCCTTTGTTCCCCTAAGCTGTAAGATTCTCTGTGTCCCACCTTCTACTTATTTTTCATTGAACAGTCCAGAGGTCTTTTATTTTTTTTAACACCTATTATGCCATGAATTCATAGGGAATAGGTACCAGCAGCTCAGGCTGCTTCCCATTGGTTCTCACAAAGTGTGCTTCTCTGGGTGGAGCAGGCTGGCACTTCAGTTGAACCCAGGCACCTTTCTCTTTGGCTTCTTTCTTTTACTGATCATTTTCTTTCACACGTTTCAGGAAGCTATCTCGGCTCTTAGAGTGCTTAATGTACTCAATACACACATTAATTCTCTGGGCAAGAATCTTGCCCTTAACTTGTTTGTTTACGACAGTGCCAAGAGCATGCTGGGTAACATTGTAGACTCTTCCAGTTTTGTCAAGGTAACACTTGTGGGCCATTCCTTTTTGAGCAGTACCCATTCCCTTGGTGTCTACATTATCACCTTCCTTATAGATGTGCATATACGTGGCCAAAGGAACAACTCCATGTTTTCCAAAAGGCCTAGAGAACACATATCGGGTGCCTCTCCCCTTTCCCTTTGTGTTCGTCATTTTGGCGAATTACTGAAAGATGGCAGTTCTGGCTGAAAAGTCTACCTGCTACTTTTAAATGTAAGGTTTTTTCCCCTTCAAATTACAGCGTCTGCTTTTTTCTCTTTTATGTCAAAAATTACTTTTAAAACAAGAAAGTGAGAGAAACTAATTTATTTATTATTATTATTATTTTTTTTTTTTTTTTTTGAGATGGAGTCTCGCTTTGTCGTTCAGGCTGGAGTGCAGTGGCGCGATCTCAGCTTACTGCAAGCTGTGCCTCCCGGGTTCATGCCATTCTCCTGCCTCAGCCTCCGGAGTAGCTGGGACTACAGGCACCCGCCACCATGCCCGGCTCATTTTTTTGTATTTTTTTTTTAGTAGAGACAGGGTTTCACTGTGTTAGCCAGGATGGTCTCGATCTCCTGACCTCGTGACCCGCCCGCCTCGGCCTCCCAAAGTGCTGGAATTACAGGTGTGAGCCATCGCGCCCGGCCTTATTTCTTAGAGAATACGTGTCTATTATAGTCTTGAGTACTTTGTTGATGAATATTCTTTTGTTGTTGTTGTTGTTGTTTTTGAGACAGCGTCTCGCTCTGTCACTAGGCTGGAGTGCAGTGGCAGGGTCTCGGCTCACTGCAACCTCCACCTCCCGGGTTCAAGCGATTCTCCCAGTATCAGCCTCCCAGAGTAGCTGAGAATACAAGTGCTTGCCACCACTCCTAGCTAATTTTTGTATTTTTAGTAGAGACGGGGTTTCACCATGTTGGCCAGAATGGTCTCGATCTCCTGACCTCGTGATCCGCGCGCCTCGGCCTCCCAACTTTTGTTGTTTTTGAATTGCTCTTTATCTGATTTCTTTCCGGGCAGAATAGACTCTTAAATGTTAAGAACACAGGGCTTTCCAGCTGGGCGCCGTGGCTCAGGCCTGTAATCCCGGCACTTTGGGAGGCCGAGGCGGGTGGATCACCTGAGGTTAGGAGTTCGAGATCAGCCAATCAGCCTGGCCAACATGGCGAAACCCCGTCTCTGCTAAAAATACTAAAAATTAGCCAGTGCGTGCCTGTAATCCCAGCTCCTAGGGAGGCTGAGGCAGGAGAACCCCTTGAACCCAGGAAGCGGAGGTTGCAGTGAGCCAAGATCATGCCATTGCACCCCATCCTGGGCAACAGAGCGAGACTCCGTCTCAAAAAGAAAATAAAAGAACATAGGGCTTTCCACCGGGTGCAGTGGCTCACTCCTGTAATCTTAGCACTTTGGGAGGCCAACGTGGATCACTTGAGGCCAGGAGTTCAAGACCAGCCATAGCCAACATGGCGAAACCCCATCTCTAGTAAAATACAAAAAAAAAAAAAAAAAGCCAGGCTTGGTGGCCGCGCCCGTAATCCCAGCAGCTTGGGAGGCTGACGCTTGGGCAGCTGGGGCGCCAAGAATCACTTGAACCCGGGGCGGAGGCTGTAGTGAGCCGAGATTGCGCCGCTGCACTCCAGCCTGGGCGACAGAGCGAGATTCTGTCTCAAAAAAAAAAAAAAAAAAAAAGAACATAGAGCTTCAGAGTCAAGAAGATGGGAATTGGGAATTGGAATTTCAGTAATGGTCTCTCAGTTTCTTAGCCATGTGACCTCAGGGAGCTCGTTGAGGCTGTTTCCTCGTCTGCGAAATAAGGTACTACAATCGGCTTTACGGCGTCACGCAGCAAGAGCAGGGGTAACATTTAGGGCAGTCATTAACGCTATGGCAGGAGCGCGGATGATTCCAGCCCAGGGCCCGGCAGAGAGGGCGCTCTGTAGCACACTGAGGTCTGAGAGTCCGCGTCTTGGCATCTAATTGAATCTCTACTACGATGTGGGTGGGTTCCAGCTCTCTCAGAAGCAGATCCTGAGAGAAGGACTGAAGTGCAAGCAGCTATGTGGGAGGTGATCCCAGGAAACGCCTGTAGGGGAGAGGAAAATGGAGCCGCCCAAGTCCCTGCAGGGACTTCACTGAGAAATAAATGACTGAGGCTTCCGCTGTGGACAACGGGGCTCAAGCCTGTTGGGACCTTCACGTCGACTGTTTGGTGAGAAGGAAGCCTGGCTGGCGACCCACGGCTCCTGCCCTGGTTGAGGAAGGACCGCGCCCCCCGCCAGGGGCCCGCAGCCCGAGGGAGAACTGCCTGCGCCCCCGGGGTACTGCGCCCAGTAATGCGTAGGGGCCCAGTTCCCTGCCCGGCTGTGCGGCCTCTCCCTGGTCTCTCTCTACACAGTGGCAGACCTACCCGGGCTGCTCCAGTAGACAGCAGGCTCACCTCCATCAGGCACCCATGCGGGTGCCCAGAAAGGCTGTCGAGGGCTCCCTACGAGGGAGGCGGGCCTGGGGGGAGCTGACAGCCGAGGGTGGCCTGCTGCCAGCTGGGGCAACAGGGTCTGCCCAGGAGCGGTCTATGCATGGCGTCTGTGTCCAGCACACTTGCCCTCTTCCAGAACTCTGACAGGCGGGGTCTCACTGCCCGGTGCCACCCCTCTGAGAACCATTCCTGGAGAAAAGACCTGTAGGTATGATCCGTGGAGGGGAGACTTGGCTTCCTGCCGACCACGCTCTGGTGGGAGCCACCAAGCCTCAAGCTTCCCTCACACACACGCAGCACAACCAGCGTCCTAGCGCCTTAGTCTTAAATAGGAGCAGATAGGCAAGGATTACCAGCGCGGGAGGGGCAGACACAGCAGAACAAACAGAACAGAGATAATTCAGGTAGCAAAGTATTCACACATCCTCCTGTGGTTAGATACCATCAGAACTGGAAGAGAAAATCTGCACTCATGAATCGAGAATAATCAGGGACAGAGCTCTTGAAAATAGCCTGTTATTTATTTATTTTTATTTTTTTGAGACGGAATCTAGCTCTGTTGCCCAGGCTGGAGTACAGTGGCGCAATCTTGGCTCACTGCAACCTCCACCTCCTGGGTTCAAGCCATTCTCCTACATCAGTCTCCTGAGTAGCTGGGACTACAGGCATGCACTACCACACCCGGCTAATTTTTGTATTTTTAGTAGAGATGGGGTTTCACCATGTTGGCCAGGCTGGTCTCGAATTCCTGACCTCAGATGATCTGCCTGCCTCAGCCTCCCAAAGTGCTGGGATTACAGGCGTGAGCCACTGCGCCCAGCTGTTTTTTTAAACAAAGTTCAGTAGGTAGGTGGGAGACAAAATTAAGGGAATATCAGGGTAAGAGGGATAGAGAGATGGAAACTAGAAGAGAAAATATAAGAAATGTAGAGACTCATTCTTGGCAGTACAATATCTAATAAATCGGAGCTACTTAGGAGACTGAGACACTAGAATCGCTTGAACCCGCTTGCAGTGAGCCAAGACTGCACCACTGCACTCCGGCTTGGGTGACAGAGTGAAATTCTGTCTCAAAAAAAAAAAAAAAAAAAAGTCAGCTTTTTTTTTTTTTTTGGTGGAATCTCGTGATTATCTATCAAGCAATTCTCCTGCCTCAGCCTCCTAAGTAGCTGGGACTACAGGTGCCCACCATCACGCCTGGCTAATTTTTGTATTTTTAGTAGAGATGGAGTTTCACCATGTTAGGCAGGATGGTCTCGATCTATTGACCTCGTGATCTGCCCACCTCAGCTTCCCAAAGTGCTGGGATTACAGGCGTGAGCCAACGTGCCCGGCCCTTTTCTTCTTTCTTTCTTTTTTTCTTTTTCGTTGAGATGTTGCCCAGGCTGGAGTGCAATGGCGTGATCTCAGCTCACCCCAACCTCTGCCTCCCGGATTCAAGCGATTCTCCTGTCTCAGCCTCCAGAGTAGCTGGGATTACAGGCGTGCACCACCACGCCCGGCTAATTTTTTTTGTATTTTTAGTAGAGACAGGGTTTCTCCATGTTGGTCAGGCTGGTCTCAAACTCCCGACCTCAGGTGATCCACCCACCTTGGCCTCCCAAAGTGCTGGGATTATAGGCGTGAGCCATGGCGCCCGGCCAAAAGTCAGCTTTTAGTAAGAACAAACCCAGGCTATACTTGTCTATGTCAAATAGTCTAAAAATTTGGACTATTTTGTGACAACCATAAGCAAGTCTCAAGGTTACAAGAAAATGGTTCTTGAAACTATTAACACAAGACTAGCCCTTATACTTCTTAACAAAAAGATGTAGCCAGAAGATTATTTTATGATGATAAGGCACAGAATATGTGTAGATTTAACAGATTTGTTACTAAACTGTTTCTTATCTATCTAAACAATATCTAATGACTAGCTCAAGTTTGTTCTTTTAAAAGTACCTGTTTTAACAGATTCTCATTCTGTCAAGGTTTTTCATTAAATGCCTCCACTTCGGCTAGATTTTCTAGCCAAGTCTGTCTGCAAGGAAATGAGGCTTAATTCCACCCAAAACACCAGAGAGAACTGATAATCCTAAACTTCCAGAGGAGAAAAAAAACTTCCTCTACTGCAACAGACACTACAGATAGTCTGCCAAACAGCCATCTTCCCTTTCCTGCCTGTTAATAGAAGCCAGGTTTGGAGGCCTGTAGCACGGACCTCCGGAGGGAGGAATCATGATTGCGCCAGGCACAGGGGGCTCCTTGGCCAGCTATTAAACTGTGTAGTATGGCACAGTCCTGACCAAGGAAATTCAGGGAGACGTCTGCTGGGAATGGGGTAATTTTATTGCTTCTCTCCTTGTGACTCAGGCTGTGATGGTTGGAGCTGGCACAGTCATCTTATCTCCTTGAAGCATAACATCATCAACATGCTGAGGATGGAAGAGCAGAGAGCTGAAAGGAGCCTGGGCCCTGGTGAGCATGGTGAGGTGCCAGTTCAGCCTTGGGATAGCTTACTTCCAGTCCTCCTACTAAGGAAGCAGTCAATGTACCTATACTATTCTTAGACAGATATTATGTTCTGAAGGGAGTCACCCAAACTATGCCACTTTAGCATAAGGATTATTTTGAGCTGAAGACAATTGAAAAGCAGCAGACTCAAGAAAAGCTCACTACCTTTCTCTGTCTGCTGACAAAACAAGGCATACATTTCCTGTTGTGAAGGCATCCCCTGCTCTCATATCAGGAAGGGAAAGACAACCTTCATTACTGGAGTGGGGAAAGCATGGAGATGAGTCTGCACAAACAGACCTATTAAATAACCCTTACCATCAACTGGTGTCCCCCATAAATTTACCTTCCCACAATTTACTGCTCCTAGAAGCACAAATTCTTTTCCTTTGTCCTGTCTCCACAATTTATCACTCTGTTAAAATAACATATAGACCCCCGGGTCTAGCTTCTCTTTGGGTCTTCACTTCTATTCTATGGAAGCTTCCATATACATGTAAAAATTAACATCACATAAAATTCGTATTCCTCTTCTACTGTTAGTCTGTCTTTTGTCAGTTTAATTAGCAGATCCCAACGGCAGAACCTAAGACACCAGAGGAAAAGTTCTCCCTCTTCTACAGTTCCTTGCTGCCCAAGCCATCTTATTTAATAGGCATACAAAGAATCAGAAATAAGAATACCATAAGACATCTCAACAGCAATATGGAAAGTTAGAATATAGCAAAATATATCTTCAAAGCTCAAAAAGACTACCAATCACCAGTTGTGGGTAAGAGTCCTCATTTCCCTCTGTCTTCATCAGTGGCAGCTCATTCTTTTATTTGAATTTGCTTATACCCAGTGAGACTGAGCATTTTATCACAGACACATTGACCTAGTGGATTTCTTCTAGAAACTGTCCATTCATTTGATTTGAATTTCGTGTCTCTTTTCTTAATATGCAAAGCTTCTTTTGTATTCTGATACTACTCCTTTGTTTTCTATGCTGCAAATAACTTCTCCCAGTTTGTGATTTGGACAGATGAGGGTTTGGATTCCGGACATCCCATCTTTGAGAATGAACACACCACTAATCTTAGGCAAGCTACTCAACCTTGTTCTCCACTGTGGACAATCAAGTGATATAACCCAACTCACAGGATTGTTTGGGTCATTAAGTGAAATAAAGTGTGTCAACTCCCCATTAGTATCTGGGACATGGTAATTGATTAATGTATAGAGATAGGTTTAGTGTTATCAAGATTTATAGGCCAGGCTTGGTGGCTCATGCCTGTAATCCTAGCACTTTGGGAGGCCAAAGCGGGTGAATCACCTGAGGCCAGGAGTTCTAGACCAGACTGGCCAACATGGTGAAGCCCCATCTCTACTAAAAATACAAAAATTAGCCAGGCATGGTGGCGGGTGCCTGTAATCCCAGCTACTTGGGAGGCTGAGGCAGGAGAATCACTTGAACCCGGGAGGTGGAGGTTGCAGTGAGCTGAGATCACACCACTGCACTCCAGCCTGGGCAACAAGAGCGAGACTCCATCTCAAAAAAAAAAAAAAAAAAAAAAAAAATTCACAGGTTCTTAGAGCAAAAAGGAATCTAAGAAAACATTGAATGTATTGATCATTGAATGACGATATTGAGACAGCATTTATCATGTTCTCATGTTCTCAGGGCTGTTTTGGGAGTTTTATTCATATTAACCCATTGTTGTGAGCTCAGTAGTCACAACAATGCTATGTAATAGAAGAGGGAATTTACTATGGGAATTGGCTAATGTAATTATGGAAGCTGAGAAGTCCCACAGTCTGCTGTCTGTAAGCTGGAGAGCCAGGGAAATCAATGGTGTAATTCAGTCCAGGTCCACAGGCTTGAGGACCAGGGGGCCTGAGGGTGTAACCCTCCATCTGAGGCTGCTGTCCTGAGAAATCAGGAGGCTGCTGGTATAAGTCCCAGAGTCCAAAGGCAGGAAAACCTGGAGCTCTGATGTCCAAGGGCAGGAGAAGAAGGGTGTCCCAACTTCAGAAGAGAGAATGAGTTCACCTTTCTTCTGCCTTCTTCTTCTACCTAGACCCTCAGCAAATTGGATAGCGTCCACCCACTTTAGGTGAGGGCATCTTCCTTACTCAGGTTGCTGATTCAAATGCCAATCTCTTCCAGAAACACCCTTAGAGACACACCCAGAAATAATGCTTTACCAGCTATCTGGGCATCCCTTATCCCAGTCAAGTTGACACCTAAAATTAACCATCATATCTCCCAAAGATTGGAAAGAAAGTATTTTGCAGACAATAAGGAGGAACCACCCACCCTACATCACACATCTGTGGACCTGCTTCTGGGAAGAGGGCCCATAGCTTCCCTCAGGCTCTCAAAGGGAACAAACAAACTGCCAGTCTAAATCCTAGCCCTTCAAAAACTTGACAGATGCAACTTTTCTTTTTCCCTTTTGCAATAAAGAGAGTTCCCTGCACTGCAGGAGCGCCCTGCATGGGTCTTACTTGTGTGGATAAAGGAGAGGCAATAGATGGTGAAAGTCTCTGCATCTTTCCACATCCCAACAGGGCACTCATTAAGCAAGTTAACAGCCTGGAGATTTTAACTGGAATGGGTATTCTCTGCAAATAATTGCTTTGTGTGAGGATCTCGAATCTGGGCCCTTGTTAAGAACCTTCTTGGTGTTAGTCCTGCCCCGCCCCTGGGCATGGATTTATGTAAGCCATCCCTGATTTCTGAAGAACTTCAGGAAGAGACAGCCTGCAGCCACTCAGTTCACTTCATCTCAACTAGAATTAAGGCTGGATGGCTTTTTTCTTTCTTTCTTTTTTTTGAGATGGAATCTTGCTCTGTTGCCCAGGCTGGAATGCAGTGGCGTGATCTCGGCTCACTACAACCTCTGCCTCCTGGGTTCAAGCAATTCTCCTGCCTCAGCCTCCTGAGTAGCTGGGATTACAGGCGCCCACCACCACGCCCAGCTGTCTTCTGTATTTTTAGTAGAGATGGGTTTTCACCATGTTGGTCAGGCTGGTCTCGAACTCCTGACCTCGTGATCTGCCCGCCTCAGCCTCCCAAAATGCTGGGATTACAGGCATGAGCCACCATGCCCAGCCTTGAATAACAATGCTTTTAAGGTTTACTTCTGTAGAAAGACTTTTCTGAATTAAGCCAATTTAGGTTAAAACTCCATTCAAGGTTTTAACAAAGTATGGTGAACAAATGCTGTTTTAATGCAACACTAATACTCCTTCCTACCCAGTTAGGCTTAGGTAAGGAAATGCGACTTGTTTAATTTAATCCAGTACCTGGCCTACAGCACTCGAAGGTCTTGAGGGAGTTTGTTTAAGCAATCTTGTTTCTCTCAAAGCCAAAACATACGTAAATTAAAATTCTTTACTATATTGGGAAAATTTTAACTGATCACATTTTCCTGGTAGTACTATTTTCAAAAGGACAACCATGAAAATATACACAATAAAATTGTGTATATTTTAAATGCCAACAAAATAATCTACCTAACAGCATTCTAATGTATAAACAAACAAGTATGTGTGCCCAAGAGGAAACAACTGTGCATTTAGATATGAAGAATGGGAAAAAAGTATCATGTCTCCTCTACAAAGTAAGATTTTCACTCCATTTTGAGCAGGGCTTAAGGGTTACATTATAAAATATGTAAGAAATAATGTTTATTACATAAAAACTTTATAAATTCAGGAAAGTATCACATACAAAAATTATCCTTAATTCTACTTCACAGAGGTAACCAACAAATTATTATTAAGACTTGAAAAAGGTAGGCCGAGTGTGGTGGCTCACGCCTGTAATCCTGGCACTTTGGGAGGCCGAGGTGGGCGGATCACCCGAAGTCAGGAGTTCAAGACCAGCGTGGCCAAAATGGTGAAACCCGTCTCTACTAAAAATACAAAAATTAGCTGGGCGTGGTGGTGTGTGCCTGTAGTCCCAGCTACTTGGGAGGCTGAGGCACAAGAATTGCTTGAACCCGGGACGAGGAGGATGCAGTAAGCTGAGATGGCGCCACTGCACTTTAGCGTGGGTGACAGAGCAAGACTCCGTCTCAAATTAAAAAAAAAAAAAAAGTAGTATAATTAGTGACAGAGTTCGTTCAGGAGGTAGGAGAGGAATTGTTTAAGAACAAATGTTTGAAGAAGGTACCCTTAACACTTCAAAAAATTATATATACGTATGTTTTTACATATATTTCATTCTGTAAAATAGGTATTATTCCCATTCCATCAATGAGGAATTTCTTCTGAATGAATTTCTGCAGGCATCTTTATTAATTCTCCTATTTATAGCTATACTGCATGTGAGGGATAAGAACAATAACAGGCTGGGTGCAGTGGTTCACACCTGTAATCCCAACATTTTGGGAGGCCGAGGCAGGCGGATCACTTGAGCCCAGGAGTTCGAGACCAGCCTGGCCAACATGACAAAACCCCATTTCTACAAAAGACACAAAAAATTTGTCAGGCATGGTGGTGCATGCCCATAGTCCCAGCTACTCGAGAGGCTGAGGTAGGAGAGTTGCTTGAACTCAGGAAGAGGAGGTTGCAGTGAACCAAGATTGCACCACTGCACTCCAGCCTGGGTGACAGAGTGAGACCCTATCTCACAAAACAACAACAACAGCAACAACAACAAAAAAAACCCACGATAATAATGATTAACATTTAATGAGCCCAGCAATTTGTCAGGTACTTATTTAACTCAAAAATGAGTATTATTATTATTCCTATTGTCATTGTTCTTATCACTCATATGCAGTATAGCTATAAATAGGACAATTCATAAAAATGCCTGCAGAAATTCCTGAATGAATATAAAACTTTTTATGAATAATCAATATAATCATTAAATCCAGATAAAGTATTATTGTAGGCAAGACCCACCGATGGATGCTAATATTGGTGGGGAAAAGTTTGAGGAGAAACAGGATATTTGCATTGTCTTGAAGTAACTCCCTCATTAATAAATCACACTGCACCAGTGGAGAAAGCCAGCGGGCACCACTTTTCACTGGGTGGTGGGGGTTCACATCACCAAGAAGAAGACGTATTGAATGACGAAGCCCTGTGTGGATGCATTGCACTGAGGGCACAGCATTATTTATGCAGTATTCTTGCTAAAAATGCATAGCCTCAATCAGATTATGAGAGAACATCAGACGGACCCAGACCAACAGACATTCCACAGCAATAACTGACGAGTATTCTGCAGAAGTGTGTTTGGGTCATGAAAGACAAGACTGAGAGACAGTCCCAGATTGAAGGAGACTAAGAAGCTGCAACAACTAAATGCAAGGGGGCTCCTAGATGGGAACCTGGAAGAGAAAAAGGGTGTGAGTGGGGAAACTGACCAAATTCAAATTAGATCTGTAGTTTATTTTGCATCATGTCACTACTAATTTCCTGTTTGATCGTTTTGCCCTGGCTATGAAAGATGTGAACATTGGGAATGCTGGGTGAGGTTACATAAGAACTGGCTGTTCTATCTGCAAAGTTTTATGTAAGTCCAATATTATTTGAAAATAAAAAAATATAAAGAAAAGAAGTAATGGCTACAAGCAGGATGGTTCTTTCCCACTTGAGCCTCAAATCAATCACATGTTCCCCAGACAGTTGTTCTCCAGTTATTGCCACCAATTTGTGATCTGGCTGCTTCTCACAGGAGAAACTGTCACAGCCCCCAGGAGAACCATGGTAGGGACTGATTGATTGATTTGTAAATTAAGTTCTGGGCAAAATAGGAAAGTGCTGGTTATTAATGATAAAAGAACTGGCTCTTGCTTACCAACAGCTGGCATATGATAAGCAGAAGCTTGAATTCAGGGATCTTCAAAGACACATAGGCAAACTGACCAAAATGTGCTAAGCACTGAAAATGCATGGCATCACAGGGCTCTCGGACTCGTGGAGAGGTTGTGGGGGGCAGCAGGGAATAAACAACACTCTTCTCCTCCTGAGTTCTGAACCAATTCACAGTACCGTCAGCTAGGGAGCAAAATGGCAGTTTACTAGTGTTTAACCTCACTGGGGAACAGGGTTTTTCCTCTGCTTTCCAATAGGTTTTTTCCTAATCTTATCCAGCTTCACCCAATCACAGGCACATGTGAGTAACCACAGCCCCTGAAATGACAGAATACGATGACTATGTCTTAGATAGCCCGTTACTTCCCCAAATCGTGAAAGAGCCAGAAACCCTCTGCTTCTCCTCTCTAGACACCCACCAAAAAGTTCCTGTCTTCCCTTCCACGGACTGGAGTGAAGGGGAAGAGAGTAGAAATTCCTTATTCATAGGTGAAGGGGTTCAGAATGTGCTGCTCCGAAATGTGCACTTTGACATCAGGATTAATTGGAGTTGACAGCAACTGAGAAGATGCAGATACAAGAAAAGCTCTCTGCCCTCCCCCTATTTGCCTAAATCAGGACAGAAATTGGCAAAGATATCCCCCTTCTCTCTGCTAGGAAGGACAGAAGCTAATCACCAGAGACAATTCTAGATGCTTATCAGCTGGAGAAAACACTAGAGGATCCTACTAACCACCCTTATCTTCCACTCTACCCATAGATGATTTGCCTTCCCACAGTTTGCTGTAACTAAAAGCTCAAAGTCCTTTTCCTTTATCTCATCTCTTCTCTACAAATGTATTGTTCTTTGATAAGGATACAAGCCCACGTTTTCACCACCCCTTTGAGTTACTCATCTCTGAGTGCTCTCGTGTGTGCACGGTGCAAGTGCTAATAAACTTGTTTGTTTTTCTCTTGTTAATCTGTCTTCTGTCAGTTCAATTTACAGGGCCTCCGCCAATGAACCCAGGATAAGTGGAGAGAAGAGAAAATTTTCCTCTCTTACATGGGCTAAACTCAGAATGCTGGGAAAAGAAGGAAAATACATTTCCTATAGCCCCTACCTAAAAGTCTAGCAAAAGTACATGAATTAAGATTTCCAGGGCCTGGGAGCTGGGTGTGGTAGTGAATGGGGTGTTAATGTTTGATGGGGACAGAGATTCCATTTTGCAAGATTGTAAGAGGTCTTGGAGCCAGGCACAGTGGTTCGTGCCTATAATTCCAGGAGTTCAAGACTAGCCTGGGCAACATGGTGAAACCCCATCTCTATAAAATACAAAAGTCAGGTGGGGGGTATGGTGTTTTGGGATGGATGGTGGTGATGGTAGCACAACCATATGTTTCTTTTTTCTTTTTTTTATTTTTTATTTTTAGAGACGAGGTCTTGTTCTGTCACCTAGGCTAGAGTGCAATGGTGTAATCACAGCTCACTGTAACCTCGAACCCCTGGGCTCAAGAGATCCTCCTGCTTCAGCCTCTCCAAGCTGGGGACTACATGCGTGTGTCACCATGCCAGGCTAATTTTTTTTTTTTTTTGTACTTTTTTGTAGAGACAGGGTCTTTCCATCTTGCCCAGGCTAGTCTCAAACTCCTGGGCTCAAATAATCCTCCCGTCTTGGCCTCCCAAAGTGCTCGGATTACAGGTGTGAGCCACTGTAATATGCACAACAATATGAATGTACTTAATGCCACTGAACTGTATGCTTGAAAATGGTTACGATGGTAAATCCATATAATATATAGTTTATCACAATTTAAGTTTAATTTTTTTTTTTTTTTTGAGACAGAGTGTTGCTCTGTCTCCCAGGCTGGAGTGCAGTGGCACGATCTTGGCTCACGGCAACCTCCGCCTCCCAGGTTCAAGTGATTCTCCTGCCTCAGCCTCCTGAGTAGCTGGGATTACAGGCGCCCACCACCATGCCTGGCTAATTTTTGTATTTTTAGTAGAGATGGGGTTTCACCACGTTGGCCAGGCTCATCTCCAACTTCTGACCTCAGGTGATCCACCTGCCTCTGCTTCCCAAAGTGCTGAGATTACAGGTGTGAGCTATCGCGCTCTAGACAATTTAAGTTTTTAAGAAATGAAATAGTACATGAATTAATAGCATGGCTGCAAATCCATTATGGCTATACTGTATCAATACTATTTGGAAGCCAAATCAAATAGCATCACTAATTCTAGATTTATGTCCACTCTGGTGAAGAAGTAGAAAATGGTCTCAGAAACTTTCTTTTAGTTAATCTCTCTCCGAGGACTACAGCATAGGAATGATAAGAAAATATTCCTATAAACATTCCTACTCGCTTCAGCAGTAAATGAGAGGATGGTTTGGATTTCTCAATCATGAACAAGGGAAGAAGCTCATTCATGGATCTTAGCAAAGAAGAAGTCGGTGGAGACAGAAGATTCCAGGGAAACAATCCATGACATTGTTTTGTTCTGAGTCAAAGGCAACATCGCTAGACTCAGATAAGTGAATGGGTATTGGCTGAGATGGCGGTGGTTAGGGTGAGAAGGCACCATGTCTCCTCCCCGCAGGTGGCCATGTTTTCTGCCCCAGATCTCATCTTTATTCCTCGGATATGAAGTGTCTCTGAGATGGCTCCAGATGGAACCTGAACCCCTGACCTCCCCACGTAAAGACATGCGTGACACCCATTACACCATCTGGGGCTCATAAAACCACATGCTCTGTCTTTTCCTGGCTCTCAAGCTGTTCAAAAGCTGAAGGGCAATATTTGGGACCGCTCTGGTTTATTCGTGGACTTTAATTCAAAACACATTTCCACAAAGAGAGGCAGAACAAAGCACAATAGCACTAAAGTTCAATTTACATTCTCAGTCAGTGAAACAAAATGGAAATAGAAAACAGTTGTGGGAGAGTCGTTTATAACCAAACTACGGCTCCAAAAGCGCCTTTCCTATAATGCCATGGAGTAAAAGACATTTTAGAAACCACCAGCAAACACTTAAGTGACCAAAAAAGGAGAGAAGAAGACTTTCTATTTAAAAAAATTATTAAGGAGCTGATGATGTCGTCTGATCTCTCCCTCCTAATCTGGCAGATACAAGGTTATTTCCATATTTCCTGATTTAAAATACTTTCCTTCTCTTGACGGTTGTTTGGATCCTGCCAGTCACTGGGAAGCCAGTGCTGTCATGGAAATCCCTGCACACGACACACGGGTTTCCTTCGGTTTGGCGAGACATTCCCAGATGACCGCAGAGCTTGTCTGCCATCACATCTCCGTGATTTCCAGGTACAAATTTGCCGTAGTAAGTTATGTCTGGCTTGTTCTGCAAAAAAAATACCAAGTGCTAGCAGATGGATTCAATTGCAGCCACTATGTCAGTGACATGGTTAAGAAACAGTGTGCAGAGCACGTGCCGTCCTTACGTGATTAGAAACGCTGCAGAGTCGCAATGATAAATAAAGGGGCTCTCTGACTTAAATTTCAAACTTGATCTCACACAGTTAATTAGCAGCAGAACTAGAAGAAGATGTGTCATTCCAAGTCTTAGGCATTTTCTACAAGGCTGAAAAATGGAAATTCTTCTGGTAACAAGTACAAATCCCTCATCCCGGCGGCCACGGGAAACGCTAGCAGCTCTGCGGAAGAGGCGGGTGGGGGACAGGCTGGCCTCATCCCCCGGTCTGTGCTTGCGCTGTTTTCTTCTTTTCCAACTGATGAAATCAGAGCTTCTCTAAAACAGCTCTGAGTCCCCAGGCCAGCTTCTCTTTGCCCACTTAGTGTTTCTTTCTTTCTTTTTTCTTTTTCTTTTTTTGCGGCGGAGTTTCGCTCTTGTTGCCCAGGCTGGAGTGCAATGGCCGGTCTCGGCTCACTGCAACCTCCGCCTCCTGGGTTCAAGTGATTCTCCTGCCTCAGCCTCCCGAGTAGCGGGATTACAGGCGTCCGCCACCATGCCCAGCTAGTTTTGGTATTTTTAATGCAGGCGGAGTTTCACCAGATTGGCCAGGCTGGTCTTGAACTCCTGACCTCAGGTGATCCACCCACCTCGGCCTCCCAAAGTGCTGGGATGACAGACGTAAGCCACCGCGCCCGGCCACTTAGCATTTCTTTTGCTGGCTCTTTCTCATAATATAACTACTTATCGGCAGGCATGCTTCTACTGCCCGGTTGTCAGCTTTCTAAGGATGTGGGCTAGTCCTTATTCATCTTTGCCTCCTGGATTTTTGCTCAATGCTTGGTGTGTAGTCAGTGGCTTGTTAGATGTTTTTTGGAATGAACTGACGCTCTATCCATACTAAATTCAGTGACTTTTCAAATCAAAATTTTTTTCAACTTTTTATTTTACTTTAGTTTTTCCAGAGATAACTGCCAAGGAAATCTACTTCGAATACATTTAGGTTTTCTAGGAAATGGTTGGAGGCAAAACTTGTTAGCTCCCCCAGAACCCAATTCATAACCCTCAAATCCCTTTCTTGCACTTAGAAGAGTTAGGATAGTGAAATCCTGGCTTCCCAGGCTCCCTTGCAGCTCAGTTTGCCATGTGATTCAGGCATGGCCAAAGATAAATCAGTGAGAGTCCCTTGGGAGGCTTCTTGATAAAGAAAGGGGCTTGTGGGCATTGCTAAAGAAAGGGCCCTGTGGCCCTTCTCTTCCACTGAAGGTTGCTGCAGCCACCAGCAGCCACAAGGCAGCAAATATGAATCCGAAATCCATTCCCACCAAGGACAGAGGAGCAAGAAGATAGAAAGGATCAGGATTCCTGAAGGCATTATGGAGCAGCTGAACCTCTGGTTAACAACTGCTGCCTCCAGACTTCTTGTTATTTAAGAAAAATATGCCCTTCATTATGTAAACCACTTTTAGGCAGGAGGAGGCCTAACATCTTTGAATCCTTCCAGTTCAAAAAAATTTTGGAGCAATTGCTCTGAGCAAGCACTGTGCTAGTGAGAAGGGAAATACACAGCTTGACTAAGACTAAGCAAGAATGAAGATGCCTTTTAGAATTTAGAGGAAAACCTGCTTGAGAGTATTATCACGTTCCCAAGTCTTATATATGTATATATATGTTTTTTTTTTCTGGTATGATCTCCCAACATAAAACTATATAAAGTGGACCCTTGAACAACATGGGTTTGAACTGCATGGGTTCACTTGTACAAGGATTTTCTTCCATCTCTGCCACCCCTGAGACAGCAAGACCAACCCTTCCTCTTCTTCCTCCTCCTCAGCCTATTCAATGTGAAGACAATGAGGAGGAAGAACTTTACGATGGTGCACTTTCACTTGATGAGCAGTAAATATATTTTCTCTTCCTCATGATTTTCTTCATAACATTTCTTTTCTCTGGCTTACTCTATTATGAGAACACAGTGTATCATACATATAATATACAGAATAGGTGTTAATTGCTGCTTATGTTATCAGTAAGCCTTCCAGTCAAAATGTCTGCTATTCATGGCTAAGTCTGGGGGAAGTCAAATGTTATTTTGGATTTTCGACTGTACAAAGGAGTGGGTGTCAGCACCCCTAACTCCCACATTGTTCAAGGGTCAACTGTATGTATTTTTCTGAACAATGATTTTTAAAAGATTACAGCTTTCATGACACTTTATCCCTGAGTATTTCCTCCTACACTTCCAAAAAATGAGGAACTTCTACAACCAATATCATACTTGACAAAGTTGATAATTCCCAAAGATCATCTAGTGCTCAATCCATATTCAAATTTTCCCAATAATCCAACTCCAAATTTCTATTTGCTTTTTTAAAAACCAGGATCCAATCACTGCATTATGCTTTAATCTACATTAGGCCCCCCACCCCCTTATTTCTTCATGATTTTGGCTTGTCAAAGAGACCAGGCTAGTTAGCATGAAAAGTGTGTGACTTTAAGGATTTTGTCAAATTGTTTCCTTCTTATGTTCTTTTACCTGTTCCTCTGTTCCTGTATTGTCTGTCAACTGGAAGTTAGGTCTAAAGGTTTGGAGAGATTTAACTTAAAAATATTTTTGGTGACCAGGCGCGGTGACTCACGCCTGTACTCCCAGCACTTTGGGAGGCCGAGGCGGGCGGATCACGAGGTCAAGAGATGGAGACCATCCTGGCCAACGTAATGAAACCCTGCCTCTACCAAAAAAATACAAAAAATAGCTGGGTCTCTTGGCGCGCACCTGTAATCCCAGCTACTGGGAGCTGAAGAATCTCTTGAACCCAGGAGGCGGTGGTTGCAGTGAGCAGAGATCACGCCACTTCACTCCAGCCTGGCAACAGAGCGAGACTCCATCTAAAAAAAAAAAAAATTTGGCAAGAACGTGGTGGAGATCCATGTGTGTCTTTCTTTCTTTTCTTTTCTTTTCTTTTCTTTCTTTCTTTCTTTTTTTTTTGAGACGGAGTCTCACTCTGTCGCCCGGGCTGGAGTGCAGTGGCGTGATCTCGGCTCACTGCAAGCTCCTCCTCCCAGGTTCATGCCATTCTCCTGCCTCAGCCTCCCAAGGAGCTGGGACTACAGTGGCCCGCCACCATGCCCAGCTAATTTTTTGTATTTTTTAGTAGAGATGGGTTTCACCATGTTAGCCAGGATGCTCTCCATCTCCTGACCTCGTGATCTGCCCTCCTCGGCCTCCCAAAGTGTTGGGATTACAGGCGTGAGCCACTGTGCCCGGCCCCATGTGTGTATTTCTTATGGTGTCTGCTCATCACGTGGAGTTGTGTGGAGCTTCACACATATAAGCGGAGTTGAGCTTCTTGGTCACTGATCTTTTGCCTCTGCTTTCTATCCACAAATGCTCATGACTCCCTAGCACACTGTCCCTGTGCCTGGTATGATATGACCAGTCATGGTCCCACACCTCCATTTTTTGTGCTGTGCCTTGTACAGAAGTAATTTTCCTCCTGTAAGCGTGGTCTACAGTCATAGAAACAGTAGACAAGGCATTGTGATAATAAAAGATAATAAAAAGAGATGCCCTAAGGGATCTACTGTATGCTGGACATTCACTTCCTTACCTCCATTGTGGAATAGTTGTCCAATTTCCCCTTGGTAATGAAGATCAGTCACCCCAGCCAACACTAGCTCTTTTTGCAGCATATTGATTTAGAGGCATGAGGAACCCAAGGTGGCCAGGTTGCAGTCAACTTCCAGTTCAATTGAACCATTGTTTTTGTCCTCCCACTGAAACTAGACTTCTAGGCCAGTGGAGCATAAAGTCACAGGACCAGGAAGCAAAACTTTTGCTAGTGGGTCACTAGGGGTGATGGTGAGTGGTGCCTCTTCCATTTCCACCCCTTTATGTCTGGACCTGTGAATCCTGGCTGTGGGAGAAACAGCACCATAGATTAGATGCTGATTTGGAGCGTATCCAACCTCCTGTGAAACCTTGCCCCAGCCCTGCAAGGTACTGCTACCTAACTGGCACTGTAACTGAGTCTTCAAAAGGCCATTTCACTCTCCCAGCAAAATTGCTGCTTTAGGATGATAGAGAATATGGTAAAACCAGTGAATTCTATGAGCACAGACCTATTGCCACACTTCTTTCACTGTAAAGTGAGTTTCTTGATCAGAAGCAAGGCAGTGCGGCTGATGGTGAATAAGGCATTCTGTGACTCCACAAATGGTAGTTTTGGCAGAAGCATTGTGAGCAGGACAGGCAAATTTGTATTCAGAATAAGTGTCTATTCCAGTAAGGACAAAACTCTGTCCCTTCCATGATGGAAGTGGTCCAGTGTAATCAATCTGCCACCAGATAGCTTGCTGATCCCCCTGGGTGATCATACTGGGGGCTCAGTGTTGCTCTCTGCTCCTGGTAGATTGAGCAGTCAGTGGAGGCTGTACTCAGGACTTCCACTCTGTGCTGCTGAGCCTGTGCACAATCTCCATCCCTGCCACCATGGCCACTTTGTTCACAAGCCCACTGGGCCATGACAGAGTGGCTGGGGGAAGAGACTGACTGATATCCACAGAATGGATTGTCCTAGTCACCCGATTATTAAAGTCCTTTTTGCTGAGGTCACCCTTTGATAAGCATTCACATGAAACACAATATCTTTGTGTTCTTTTCCCAGAGAGGTCTATGCACATAGAGCTTCCCCAAATTTTCATGTCATCAATTTTCCAGTCATGTGCCTTCCAGGTATCTGATCATCCAGCCAAACCATTGGCTACAGCCCATGAATCAGTTTGTAATTGCATATCATGCCATTTCTTCTTCCAGGCAAAGTGGACAACCAGGTAAACTGCTCAAAGTTTGGCTCACTAGGAGGATTTCTCTTCACCACTGTCCTTCAGGGCTGTCCTGGAAAGGGGCTGCAGTGCTGCAGCTGTCCACTTCAGAGTGGGGGCTGCATATCCCGCAGAACCCTCTGTAGTCCAGGACTGAGTGTTTTCTTCCTCTGACAATGATTGTCGGGAACTTACTTGTAAGACCATCAGTGCAGGCTAGGAGAGAGGAGGCAGTGTAGCAAGGCCACTTCACGTAATGTACTTGTGCCTTCAGGGCCTACTTGGGTCTGATCATGTATATACCACTTCCATCTGATGATGGAGTGCTGCTGTGCACACCCAACTTCATGGGTTGGTGGGTCAAATACCACCCAGTTTATGAAGGGCAGTGCAGGTGGCCTGGTAACTTGATGGCCCATGCTTGAGTGTTCAGCCTCTAAGACCCAGTAGCAGGCCAAGAGCTGTTTTTCAAAAGGAGAGTGGTTATCTGTTGAGGAGGCAGGGCTTTGCTCTAAAATGTAAAGGCCTGTACTGCCATTCACCCATACAGGCCTGCCGAGGGTTCCAACAGCATCCCTATCTGCCACTGGCGTTTCAAACACCATTGGATCTGCTGAGTCATATGCCAAGCAGCAAAGCAACTTGACCAGCAGCCTAGATCTGTTGCAGAGCCTTCTCCTGTTGTGGGCTTTAAGCAAAACTAGCAGCTTCTCTGGTCACTTGGGAAATGGACTGGAGTAACACACCCAAATGAGGAATATGTTGCCTCCAAAATTCAGAGGCCCATTAGGCACTGTGCCTCTTTCTTAGTTATAGGAGAGGCCAGATGCAATAGCTTACCTTTCATATGAACACCTTAATGTGCCTCCACATCACTAGATGCCCTAGAAATTTCACAGACATAGAAAGCCACTGAAATTAAAAAAAAAATTATTTCCCATTCTCTGACATGCAAATGTCTTACCAATAAATCTAGCATATTTACTACTTCTTGTTCTTAGGTCCTGTCAGCATAATGTCATCAATGTAACGGATGAATGTTTATGTCTTCTGGAAGGGGAAGGCAATCAAAATCTGTGTGAACTGATTGTGACATAGAGCTGGAGAGCTGACACACTCCTATCAGTGTAGGTATATTGCTTGCCTTGCCAGCTAAAGTAAACTGCTTCTGGAAGTCTTCACTAACAGAGATGGAGAAAAAAGCATTTGCTGGACCAATAGCTGCACACCATGTACCAGGGTTTGTGCTAATTTCCTCAAGCAATGAAACTACATCTGCTACAATTGAAATCAACACCTGATGAAGTTCACGATAATCCATCCACTGTCATCCTCCAAAATCCATCTGTCTTCTGCACAGTCCAAATAGGTGAGCTGAATAGGTTTATGGTGCATCCTTAAGTCCTTGATGGTGACACTAATCTCTGCAACCTCTCCAGAAATGTGGTGCTGCTTTTGGTTTACTATTTTCCTAGTCAAAGTAGTTCTAGTGGCTTCCACTTGGCCATTCCCATCATAATAGCCCTTACTCCACTCTACTGGTCAGGGAACAAATGTGGGGATCCAACCAGCTGCTGAGTACATTCATTCCAATCGTGCGTCCTCAAACTAGGAAATCACAACGGGGTGAATTCAGGGACCTGCTGGGCATGGGGAGTGAATGATTATCGGGAGATTTTCTTTTAAGGGACACAAATTTTGTTTTTGTTTTAGTTTTATTGAGACAGGGTCTCATTCTGTTGCCCAGACTGGAGTGCAGTGGCATAATCTCGGCTCACTACAACCTCTTCCTCCCAGGTGCAAGCGATTCTCCTGCCTCAGCCGCTCTAGTAGCTGGGATTACAGGTGCACGACACCATGCCCGGCTAATTTTCGTATTTCTAGTAGAGACGGGGTTTCATCACGTTGCCAGGCTGGTCTTGAACTCCTGACTTCAAATGATACACCTGCCTTGGCCTCCCAAAGTGCTGGGATTACAGGGGTGAGCCACTGCAACCAGCCACAAATGTTTTAAAATTAGATTGTGATGATGGTATATTCATAACCTGGTGAATATATTGAAAAACATTACATTGTATACTTTAAGAGAGTTTTGTATATGTTAATTATATCATCAAGCTGTTTTTTTTTTTAATTTCAGTGAGTTGTTTTCCTCCAATTCAAACTTAACTCCATATGTACTTTTCCCTTAGAGACCTCTGTTTTTTTTTCTCTGATTTTATTTTCCTTTTTACTCACCTAATCAAGAGGGGGCATTTAAAAGATTTGCAAAGTCATGGGCTAAAAAGAAAGAATTGTTAACTTTGCATAATGATGATGTTAAAGGTGATTTTTATTTGGGGGTTATACAAATTTTCTATAATTAGTTTTTTCTTTTTTACTATAAAAATACTGATTTTTTTTTTTTTTTTTTTTTTTTTTTTTTTTTTTTTTGAGATGGAGTCTTGCTCTGTCACCCAGTCTGGAGTGCAGTGGTGCAATCTCGGCTCACTGCAACCTCTGCCTCCTGTGTTCAAGCAATTCTCCTGCCTCAGCCTCCCAAGTAGCTGAGATTACAGGTGTGCACCACCACGCCTGGCTAATTTTTTTTTTTTTTTTTTTTTTTTGTATTTTTAGTAGAGACGGGGTTTCACCATGTTGGCCAGGCTGGTCTTAAACTCCTGACCTCAGGTGATCCACCCACCTCAGCCTCCCAAAGTGCTGGAATTACAGGCATGAGCCCCATGCCTGCCCATACTGATTTTTTCTATTATAAAATAGCCTTCCAGCATCACTTTTACTTTTCAGCTTTCTTACTATTTCTGCTTTGCTTACCCATATAGGGGAGGAAACACTTATTTCTACCCTCTCAGGTTTTGTGGCTGGCCCAAGAATTCAGCTGAGATAGATTAACAGGAGACAAGCATACACATTGGTTTAATATTTTAACATGTGCACAGGAGTCTTCAGAAGGAAAACAAAGACTTGAAGAAGCCATTAGGCTCAAAAGTATAGACACCATTTTACACACAGAATGGTAAATTATGGGCATGTGACAAGATAAAGGGCTTGGGTTAGGGACAGTAAATTGTGGGATGGTGACTGGGAAATATGTGGGGGAAAACCAGTAGGGGATAAACATTATTTTTGTAGGGCTTGTTTGCGCAGGTCCATTCTGCATCGACTCCCAGTCTCTGGTGACATGAATGTTCTCTTCCTGGTACAGGGAGGGCACCTTTCTCATGGGGAATTTTACGACCTGGTTTTAGGTAGAGAAGGGGCAGGGCAGAGAACCCTGTCTGCATCTGTTTCTGATGTGCTTTCAGTTCAACGAAATCAATATGCCAAAGACATATATATTGGGGTGGCCAGTTTTGCACCCCTTCACCCAGAATCCCCACATCCTCATCGTGGGTGAGCTGTTCCTCATCGTGGACTTGGTGGCACTTACCTGTATGTAATTTTCTTGATTTTCTTTGTGACTGAGGCATGAGTTTTCTTTTCTGGAAATATCGGATAGATGATAACATATCCATTAGAATACTCTTGGCTCATCTAAGTGATGAAGGTAACTGTAAGTGGAAGGTGGGTTAGGTTCCAGGTGTGGTTGATGAGAGGCTCAGCTATGCCATCAGTGACTGGGGAGCTTTCTCTCCTTGTCCTCTGGCAGTTTGGGTGCTGGCTTTTCTCTGGCAAGCACAGTGGGGCAGCAGGGGAAGACCTCACATTCAGCCATGACAACATCTAGAAGGACATATTCCAGAATTCCTCACTTCCCAGCAGACTCTTCCTTCACCAGTTAAGGGAATGGAGTTCCACTGAGGGACAGGGTCGGGGGAGCATGGAAATGGGGGTGGGTCAGTTCTTCCTGGCTTCAGTCTGTAGGAAAGAAGACCTGAAGAGCAAACACAGAAACAAACCAAGGTACTGGAAGGAAGACAGAAGGTCAGATGGATGCTGGGTGGACAACCAGCCCAGCAGAGTTGCCCTAGCATGGCTGCCAGGACTTGGGTCCAGCAGGCAGTGAGCTTTCCACCTTCTCTCTGCCTCCCGAGGCCCCCTCTTGTACACACACACATTCATGTAGTTCTGTATTCCAGGGGGCACTTGCTGGAGCTGATTGACTGATGTAACCCATCACACTTCTGAGCTTTCAAGATAAAAGAGACATTTGCGGCCGGGTGCAGTAGCTCACGCCTGTAATCCCAACACTTTGGGAGGCTGAGGGGGGTGGATCACCTGAGGCCAAGAGTTCAAGACCAGCCTGGCCAACATGGTGAAACCCTGTCTCTACTAAAAATACAAAATTAGTTGGGTGTGGTGGTGCACACCTGTAATCCCATGTACTTGGGAGACTGAGGCAGGAGAATCACTTGAACCCAAGAGGCAGAGGTTGCAGTGAGCCAAGCTCACACCATTGCACTCCAACCTGGGCAACAAGAAGGAAACTCCATCTCAAACAAACAAACAAACAAAACAAAACAAAACAAAAAACAGAGACATTGCACTGTGGCTAGACACAGAGTAAGCCCAGGTGAGTGTGTGTCTTAAAGCAGTCTGTGATCTGTGACTATCAGGGCAACTATCAGGCATGACATGATAGGTTGCATAGATCTTTTTTTTTTAATTTTTAAATTGTGGTAAAATATACATAACATAAAACTTACCATCTTGGCTGGGCACAGTGGCTCACACCTGTAATCCCAGCACTTTGGGAGGCTCAGGTGGGTGGATCACTTGAGGTCAGGAGTTTCAGACTAGCTTGGCCAACATGGTGAAACCCCATCTCTACTAAAAATACAAAAATTAGCCTGGTGTGGTGGCACATGCCTGTAATCCCAGCTACTCGGAAGGCTGAGGCAGGAGAATCGCTTGAACCTGGGAGGATGAGGCTGCAGTGAGCTGAGATTGCACCACTGCACTCCAGTCTGGGGGACAGAGTGAGACCTTGTCTCAAAAAAAAAAAAATAAACAAACAATAAACAAACAAACAAAACCTTACCATCTTAACCATTTTTTTTCCCACAGTTGCAAGATTTAATAGAGTGAAAACAGAGCTCCCATACAAAGTGAGGGGACCAAAAGAAGGTAGCCATTGCTGGCTAGAATGCCTGGGTTTATATCCCGATCATTGTCTCTCCTGCTGTGCTCTCAGGCGATAGATGATTGGCTATTTCTTTACCTCCTGTTTTTGCCTAATTAGCATTTTAGTGAGCTCTCTTTACTACCTGATTGGTCAGGTGTGGGCTAAGTTGCAAGCCCTGTGTTTAAAAGTGGATGCGGTCACCTTCCCAGCTAGGCTTAGAGATTCTTAGTTGGCCTAGGAAATCCAGGTAGTCCTGTCTCTCAGTACCCCTCTCAACAGGAAAACCCAAGTACTGTTGGGGAGGTTGGCCGACGACCATTCTAACTGCTTCCTGCTGAATTGGGGTGTAGTAGGGGTTGTGCAGTTGAGATTTCCTCAGGAGGGGTGGCTTCAATGTCATCAACATTGGAGCATGGGCTAGCAGCCTGGTCCAGGGGTCCATGGTAGATCTTAGTCATGGACCTCATCTGGGGCTCCATTTGAAGAACTATTTGTAGCTTTACAGCTTCGATTCTGGAAGAGACAAACTTAACAAGGAGGTTAAACATACAGGTTCCAAAGAGGAGTAACAATATTATAGCTTCTAGAGGTCCTAAGAAGGGGAGAATCCAGGGCATCCATTGGCTGATGAGGCCGCAGGGTCCAGTGTTTTGAAGCTCCTCTGCTCTACGTTGTATTCAATCTCGAATTTCTTTAACTTTCTCAGTGATGATTCTGGATTGATTAACATAATAACAGCATTCTTCCCCTAAAAACAAATAGGATCCCCCTCTTTCAGCGGTTAGCAAGTCTAAAGCTCTTCGATTTTGAAGGTCTACTGCTGCTAGGGAGTTAAGATGATCTTGCAAGGTGACCAGGGAGTCGGCAACTGGTTCCATGTCACCATTTAGTTCTTGAGATAGTTTGTAGTAGAACTGAGTAGAGGTTGTAATACTGCCAATGCCAGTACCTAGTCCACCTAGTACTCCTGCTCCGATAACAAAAGGAAGAATGGGTATTCTTTTGTTGTGGGGCTTAGGTATGACATACTTGTATAAATCTTGTTCAGTGTAGATGGTCATAGGGGGCACTAAGAATGAGAGGAAGCACATAGATTCCGAAGAGCCATTCAAACAATGATAGGCTGGATACGTTCCTCACTGAGGGCCCTGGTGCCTTTGGATAATTTTAGCCCTAAGTATTTAACCTGCTGTGAGCAGAGCTGAGCCTTCAGTTTGGAAATCTTGTAGCCACAGGCAGCAAGGAAATTTAAGAGCGCTTGGGTGACTTGATGGTACAGGTTTCTGAACAGGCGGCTAAAAGTAAATCATCCACGTATCAAAGGACAAGAGTGTCCATGTATGAGAACTGGCTCAAGTCTTGGGCTAATGCCTGGCCAAATAGATGGGGGCTATCCCTGAACCCTTGGGGTAAAACAGCCCAGGTGAGTTGAGACATTGGTTTAAAAGGATCTTCAAAACATCTTAACCATTTTTAAATGAACAGCTCAGTAGTATTAAGAATATTCGCATTGTAGGCCGAGGCAGGCGGATCACGAGGTCAGGGGATTGAGTCCATCCTGGCTAGCACAGTGAAACCCCATCTCTACCAAAAAAAAATGCAAAAAATTAGCCGGGCGTGGTGGCGGGCGCCTGTAGTCCCAGCTACTGGGGAGGCTGAGGCAGGAGAATGGCATGAACCCAGAAGGCAGAGCTTGCAGTGAGCCGAGATCATGCCACTGCACTCTAGCCTGGGTGACAGAGCGAGACTCTGCCCGCCCCCACCCCCAAAAAAGAAGAATATTCACATTGTTGTGCAACCATCACCACCATTGATCTCCAGACTCTTTGTCTTGTAAAATGGAAACTCCATTCCCATTAATCACCAACTCCCAGTCCCCTTCCTCCAGCCTCTGGAAACCATCAGTCTACTTTCTGTCTCTATGATTTTGTCTGAGTACCTCATATGAGTAAAATCATACAGTATTTGTCCTTTCATGACTGTCTTACTTCACTCAGCATGATGTCCTCAAGGTTCCTCCGTGTTGTAGCGTGTGTCAGAGTTCTCTTCTTTTAAGGCTGAACAATGTTCCAGGGCATGGATAGATCACATGTTGCTTATCCCTTCATGCACTGATAGATACTTGGGTTGCTTCCAGTGTGTGAGTCTTTAACCAGCTGATTGGCCCTGAGGATCCATGCTCCAAATTCTCTATAAAGACCGATGGTTAGCTGTGTTACTTTTTTTTTTTTTTTTTTTTTTTGAGATGAAGTCTTGCTCTTGTCCCCAGGCTGGAGTGCAATGGCGTAATCTCAGCTCACTGCAACCTCCGTCTCCTGGGTTGAAGCGATTCTCCTGCCTCAGCTGCCCGAGTAGCTGGGATTACAGGTATCTACCACCACAACCAGCTCATTTTTGTATTTTTAGTAGAGACAGAGTTTCACTATGTTGGCCAGGCTGGTCTCAAACTCCTGACCTCAGGTGATCTGCCTGCCTTGGCCTTCCAAAGTGCTGGGATTACAGGCATG
Source organism: Pan paniscus (assembly GCF_029289425.2). Taxonomy (NCBI): domain Eukaryota; kingdom Metazoa; phylum Chordata; class Mammalia; order Primates; family Hominidae; genus Pan; species Pan paniscus. The sequence continues at coordinate 47,517,819 of NC_073260.2, forward strand.
AGCCACTGCGCCCAGACTGCTGTGTTACATTTAAAGACTACCAAAAAGGTAGGTCTCAGACTTTCCAATGGTAGCTTGTTTTGAATTTAACACAGTTTCCAAATAAATTACTTTAAAAAAAAAAAATTATTCCATTTTTTCCCCCTGGCTTGTCACTCTGGAAGTAAAGAAAAACATTTCTGCACACTTCCCACAACAAACCTTCATGCTCCAAGAATGAGTCATCACATTTCTGGGTGGAGCAGAGACGCACAGGCAGTGAAAGCATGCATTTAGTCTTCCAGTGAGGGATCCTGACACTGTGACTTAGCAGCTACCTTCAAGTGAGCTTTGAGGGTCAGGACTCGGTCAAGGCAATAAAGTCTCATTTTTTGCTAGAGAGGATGGGATCTGCTCTTGGTATTTATGGAGACTGTCAGCCATGGTCCACGAGGAATCATATCTCCTTGAGTCTAGGCTCCTCTGACAAGTGGCAGTGGGCTCTCCCTTTTGAGATACGGAGTGTATTTCTCCATCCCGTGAATTTGGGCTGGCCATGCAATTTGCCTTTGCCAACAGAAGGTGGCAGAAGGGACAGAGTGCTGGCTCCAGGGTTAAGAGGCTTTGCAGTTCTTGCTCTCTCCCTGGTGGAACCAAGAAACCACCATATCTAGCCTGTGTTGGATGGAGAAGGACTCAGATGTCCCACCCCAGAGCTAGAAGCTGCGAGTGAGGCTGTTGGGTACGTACTTGCCCAGCTGACCCTCTAGCTAAATGTGATCTTGTGGGTGAGCCAGGAGAAACCAGCAGAGGACCCACCCAGCCAACCCACAGAATCATGAAAAATAAATAATCATTGCTATTATAGGCCACTCCATTTTGGGATGCTTTGTTTAATAGAAATAGATAACTGATCCAGTACTTGAGAACATAAATGAGTTTCTGGCTCTGAGGGAGGATGCGGAGAACAGCAGTCCCAGCGCTGCCAGGCTTTGTGTCTGAGAGGTGGTGGACGTCCGATCCCAGCATGGGTACCAGTCCTGGGAGGTGCAAGATTGTGCATGGCAAGACGACGCTGCTGGCTGGCATCACACAAGGGTCTAAGACTAGGGGACCGGCAGGTGGGGTGGCTCATGCCTGTAATCCCAGCACTTTGGGAGGCTGAGGCGGGAGCATCACCTGAGGTCAGGAGTTCGAGACGAGCCTGGCCAACATGGTGAAACCCTGTCTCTGCTGAAAAATGCAAAAAAATTAGCTGGGCCTGGTAGCGGGCACATGTAGTCCCAGCTACTCGGGAGGCTGAGGGGGCGAATAGCTTGAACCCAGGAGGTGGAGGTTGCAGTGAACCGAGATCGCGCCACTGCACTCCACCCTGGGCAATAAAGTGAGACTTTGTCTCAAAAACAAAACAGGCCAGGCACGGTGGCTCAAGCCTGTAATCCCAGCACTTTGGGAGGCTGAGGCAGGAGGATCACGAGGTCAGGAGATCAAGACCATCCTGGCTAACACGGTGAAACCCCATCTCTACTAAAAATACAAAAAAAATTAGCCGGGCGTGGTGGCGGGCACCTGTAGTCCCAGCTATTCAGGAGGCTGAGGCAGGAGAATGGCATGAACCCAGGAGGCAGAGCTTTCAGTGAGCCGAGATTGTACCACTGCACTCCAGCCTGGGCGACAGAGCGAGACTCCATCTCAAAAAAATAGGACTAGGGGACCATCCCAGCACTGCAGCCCCTACACAGCCCCCACCTACTCCTCCTTCATTAATTGAACATGTTGGACTCAAGCAGTTGTACTATGGACATGCCACCTGGAACTTCCCATCAAGTCACTAAAATTTTAGCAAACCAGCAACATCCTTGGACATGGCAGGGAACAATGCTGGACTTGCCCTGGAGGGTCCTAGGACTTCTAATGGGTGGGGGCACTAATCTCGATATTGTGCAGTCACCAACCAGGAGCTGGGGAGCTCAAGGGCCACCTTTGCATGCATGGTCTGGAGCCCATTGGAGTCCTCAGGGTAGAGAACCAGTAGTGTAATTTATAAAGAACAGAAATTTATGTCTCACAATTCTGGAGCCTGGGAAGTCCAAGATCAAGGTGCCAGAAAGTTTGGCTTCTGTGAAGGCCAGGCCTCTCCTTTCCAGACGGCAGCTTAAACGCACTGTGTTCTCACTTAATGGAAGGGACAGAAGGGCAAAAAGGGCCTATGTAGTTCCCTGCAGCCTTTTGATAGGTGGCTAATCCCACTCATAAGAGCTCCACCCTCCTGACTTAATCAATTCCATATGTATGTATGTATGTATGTATGTATGTATGTATGTATGCATGTATTTATTTTTTGAGACAGAGTCTTGCTCTGTCGCCCAGGTTGGAGTGCATTGGCGCGATCTCGGCTCACTGCAACCTCTGCCTCCTGGGTTGAAGTGATTCTCCTGCCTCGGCCTTCTGAATAGCTGGGACTACAGGCACGTGCCACCACACCAGGCTAATTCTTGTATTTTTAGTGGAGCTGGGGTTTCATCATGTTGGCCAAGCTGATCTATAACTCAAGTGATCCACCCACCTTGGCCCCCCAAAGTGCTGGGATTACAGGTGTGAGCCACCATGGCTAGCCATGACTTAATCACTTCCTAAAGACCCCACCTCTTAATACTTTCACACTGATGATTAATTTTCAACATATGAATTTGAAGGTGACACATTTAGACCATGGCAGGTAGTAAACACCCCTCTTAAAACCCAACTTCATTCTATTATAGATTGAATGCACATTTACAGTTTCTCCACTGCCTACCTTATCTACACTATGACCTAGAGCTCAGTTTAACTGTCACTCCACCTACTTTATAGTAGTCCCCCGTTATCCAGTTTTGCATCCCACAGTTTCAGTTACTCCTGGTCAACCACCATCTGAAAATATTATTAAATAGAGAAGTCCAGGACTAAAAATTCATACTTTTAAGCTGCATGCCATTCTGAGTAGTGTGAAAGTTTATCACATGCTACTTTTTTTTTTTTCTTTTTTTCAGACAGAGTCTCACTCTGTTGCCCAGGCCGGAGTGCAATGGCATGATCTCAGCTCACCACAACCTCCACCTCCCAGGTTCAAGTGATTCTCCTGCCTCAGCCTCCCAAGTACTTGGGACTACAGCTGCACACCACCATGCCCTGCTAATTTTTGTATTTTTAGTAGAGATGAGGTTTCACTATGTTGGCCAGGCTGGTCTCAAACTCCTGACCTCGTGATCTGCCTGCCTCAGCCTCCCAAAGTGCTGGGATTACAGGTGTGAGCCACCACGCCCAACTTTTTTTTTTTTTTTTTGAGATGGAGTTTCGCATTTGTTGCCCAGGCTGGAGTGCAATGATGTGATCTCAGCTCACTGCAACCTCTGTCTCTTTGGTTCAAGTGATTCTCCTGCCTCAGCCTCCCAAGTATCTGGGATTACAGATGTGTGCCACCATGCCCAGCTAATTTTTGCATTTTTAGTAGAGATGGGGTTTCACCATGTTGGCCAGGGTGGGCTTCAACTCCTGACCTGAGATGATCCACCTGCCTCAACCTCCCAAATACTGGGATTACAGGCATGAGCCACCGCGCCTGGCCACACCGTCCTTCTTTGTCCTACCTGGGATATGACTTATCTCTTTGTCCAGTATAGCCATGTTGCAGATGCTACATGCCCAGTAGTCACTCAGTAGACGTCTCCATCATCAGATCAAAAAAACAGTATATATAGGATTTGGTAGTATTTGCACTTTCTGGCAGCTGCTGGGGGTCTTGGAAAGTATTCCCTGTCTTGGAAAGTATCCCCGCTTAGGGGATAAAGGAAGAACTATCATACTATGTGTATTATTTGGTAGGGCAGCTGCAGTGGTTAATTTTCTGTGTAGACTTGGCTGGGACATAGTACCAATTTTTTGTTAAACGCCAGCCTAGGTGTTGCTATGAAGCTACTTTTTTAGATGTGATTAACATTTAAATCAGTAGACTTCAAGTAAAGCAGAATTTCCCTTCATCATAAAGCCCATTTCCCTTCATAATGGGGGTGGGCCTCATCTAATCAGTTGAAGGTCTTTTTTTGTTTTGTTTTGTTTTGGTCTGAGAAGGAGTTTCGCTCTTGTTTTCCAGGCTGGAGTGCAATGACATGATCTCGGCTCACTGCAACCTCCACTTCCCAGGTTCAAGCGATTCTCCTGCCTCAACCTCCCAAGTAGCTGGGATTACAGGTATGCACCACCACGCCTGGTTAATTTTGTATTTTTAGTAGAGACAGGGTTTCACCTTGTTGGTCAGGCTGGTCTTGAACTCCTGACCTCAGGTGATCTGCCCACCTTGGCCTCCTAAAGTGCTGGGATTACAGGCATGAGCCACCATGCCCAGCCGGGGACAATATTTTTGTTACTGTATTCTCAAGTATCTAGACGATAATAAAGAATTATTAAATAAATGAGTGCCTGTGTGGAAGGTCTTAAGAAAGACTGAAATACCCTGAGAAGAAAGGAGTTCTGCCTCCAGACTCCGTTTGGACTTGCTCTGCAACTCTGACTCTTCCTTGGGGCTCCTGCCTGCCAACCTGATCTACAGAATTTGAACCTACTAGTTGCCACAATCCTGTCCAATTTTTTCAAAAATGGATATTTATCTCTGTCTCTCTCTGTATACACACACACACAGACAGACAGACACACACACACACATCCTGTTGTGCTTCTCTGGAGAACCCTGACTGATACAGCTACTCTAACAGACTGCCACACACTGGGTGGTTTAAACAAGGTAAGTTATTGTCTTGCAGTTGTGGAGGCCAGAAGTCCAAGATAAAGGTGTTGGCAGGGTAGGTTCCTTCTGAGGGCCGTGAAAGAGAATCTGTTACAGGCTGCTCTCCCAGCTTCTAGTGGTTTGCTGGCAGTTTTATATCCTTGGCTTGTAAAAGAACCACCCGGATATCCATCTTCATCTTTATATGGTATTAGGAACTGAATGTTTTTGTCCCCCCAAAATTCATATGTTGAAGCCCTAACCCCCAATGTGATGGTATTTGGAGGTGGGGCCTCTGGGAGGTAATCAGATAGATGAGGTCATGGAGGGGGGGTGCCCCATGATGGGATTCATGCCCTTTTCTTTTTTCTTTTTTCCAACTTTTATTTCAAGTTCAGGGGTACATGGGCAGGATGTGCAGGTTTGTTACATAGGTAAACATGTGCCATGGTGGTTTCCTGCACAGATCATCCCATCACCTTGGTATTCAGCCCAGCTATTCTTCCTGATGCTGTCCCTCCTCCCTCCCCAGCTTCCAACAGGCCCCAGTGTGTGTTGTTCCCCTCCCTGCATCCTTGTGTTCTCATCATTCAGCTCCCACTTATAAGTGAGAATATGAGGAGTTTTCTGTTCCTGTGTTAGTTTGCTGAGGATAATGGCTTCCAACCACACCCATGTCCCTGCAAGGGACATGATCTCATTCCTTTTTATGGCTGCATAGTATTCCATGATATATATATATATATACACCACATTTTCTGTATCCAGTCTATCACTGATGGGCATTTAGGTTGATTCCATGTCTTTGCTATTGTGAATAGTGCTGCAATGAGCATACATGTGCATGTATCTTTATAATAGAATGATTTATAGTCCTTTGGGTATATACCCAGTAATGGGATTGCTGGGTCAAATGGTAGTTCTGTTTTTAGGTCTTTGAGGAATCACCACACTGTCTTCCACAGTGGTTGTACTAATTTACACTCCACCAACAGCGTGAAAGCATTCCTTATTCTCCACAACCTCACCAGCATCTGCTGTTTTTTTACTTTTTAATACTTGCCATTCTGACTGGCGTGAGATTGTATCTCATTGTGGTTTTGATTTGCATTTATCTAATAATCAGTGATGTTGAGGTTTTTTACCTATGTTTGTTGGCCACATGTATGCCTTCTTTTGAGAAGTGTCTGTTCATATTCTTTGCCCACTTTTTAATGTGGTTAATTGTTTTTTTCTTGTAAATTTGTTTAAGTCCTTGCAGTTTCTGGATATTAGACCTTTGTCAGATGGATACATTGCAAAATTTTTCTCCCATTCTGTAGGTTGTCTGTTGATTCTGATGATAGTTTCCTTTGCAGTGCAGAAACTCTTTAGTTTAATTAGATCCCATTTGTCAATTTTTGCTTTTGTTGCAATTGCTTTTGGTGTTTTCATCATGAAATCTTTGCCTGTGCCTATGTCCTGAATGGTATTAACTAGATATTCTTCTAGGGTTGTTATACTTTGGGGTTTTACATTTAAGTCTTGAATCCATCTTGAATTAAATTTTGTATATGCTGTAAGGAAGGGATCCAGTTTCAATTTTCTGTCTATGGCCAGCCAGTTCTCCCAGCACCATTTATTAAACAGGGAATCCTTTCCCCATTGCTTGTTTTTGTCAGGTTTGTTGAAGATCAGATGGTTGTAGGTGTGTGGTCTTATTTCTGAGTTATTTATTCTGTTGTATTCTTCAAAGCAGCCAGGCTGGTATGGCTGAGTCAACCAAATCACAGAGATGGCAGCCATCCCTCCCCACAGGAGCTCTATCCCAGGGAGAGATCAGAGCTCTGCCGTAGGACCCAAGCTAGAGTTGCTAAAGCCCCCACAGGGAGGTCCTGCCCAGTGAGGAGGAATGAACCGGGGTCCCACTTAAAGAAGCTGTCTGGCCACAATCTGGCAAGGCAGCTGTGCTGCATTGTTGGGGACCCTTCCTCATCTGGACCATTTGTATTCTCCAAAGCCGACAGGCTGGAATTGCTGAGTGCACCGAACCACAGAAACGGCAGCCACCCTTTCCTCTGGGAACTCACTCCTATCTCAGGCTGACTCCAGCCTGTTGCTGTTGGATGTGGCTGGAATTCTAAGCCAGTGGGTCTTAACTTGTAAGGTGCCATGGAAGTGGGGCCTGCAGAATGACACTGCCTGGCTCCCTCCATTCAGCCCCCTTCCTAGGGATATGTACGGACAGATCTCCTGCCTTACCAGGGATCCTGGGGCTGGAGTATGTCAGACTCCTGGGACTCTGTGAGTGCCTGAGCTGCTGCTGCCAAGACTACACACAACTCTGTGTATTGGACCTAAGGCTCTGGTGGCATGGGCTCCCAAGGGGATCTTCTGATTCATGAGTTGCAAAGATCTGTGGGAGAGGTGGTGTTTTTCAGGCGGTGTCACACAATCACTCACTGCTTCCCCTGGCTGGGAGTGGGGGTTTCTTCGGCTCCGTGCCACTCCTGGGTGGCCTGTCACCCCACCCTGCTTTTTTTCATTCTCCAAGGGTTGAGTTGTTTGCCTAGTCAGTCCCAACACTAGAACCTGGATATTCAAGTTGAAGGTGCTGAATTCACTTGCTGCTTTCATTCCTTTCTGTGAGTGCCACAGACCGCAGCTGCTTCTAATCGACCATCTTGGACCCTCTCTCTTGTGGCCTTTTCTATGACACTGTCTCCACACACACAAACAGAGGAAAAGCCACATGAGTGAGAAGTCCATGGTCTCCAAGCCAAAAAACAGGCCATGATGAGGAACCAATTCTGTCATCACCTTAATCTTGAACTTCTCAGTTTCCAGAACTTGAGAAATAATTGTCTGATGTTTAAGCCACCCAGTCTATAGTATTCTGTTATAGAAGCCCAAGCTAAGACACATGGCATTCTCTTGTGTCTATGTCTGTCTGCAGATTTCACCTTTTCATAAACACACAACTGTAGTGAACTACGGCCCACTCTAATCACCTCATCTTAACTTGATTGCCTCTATGAAGATCTTGTCTCTAAACAAGGTCACATTCTGAGGCACTGGGAGTTAGGACTTCAATATATGAATTTTTTGAGGGGACACAATTCAACCTATAACACTTGGCCATCATGTATGAATCATTTCAACTTTCCTCCCACAAATTTTAACTTTCTATAATTTTATTCATCCTTCCTACCTATAGTGGACATTTGGAATTTGTTTGCTCAATAAAGTCTCCTCATCCCTAATGGTTGCTAGTATCCTTTTGGAGAATCACTTTCCTATTGTGTGCTGGCATAGGCTCATTCAAATACACCATCTGCTACTTTTAAGGTCATAGCAGATGATTCTCCCCATGGCCAGTATCAGCACAGCTGCGGGGAGAGAGACACCTGTGCACCAAGTTCATCCAAATGAATGCTCTCTCCTGGAGCTTGAAACATGATGGCAGGAACATGGATTGGAGGTTATTCATTGTAACAGGCTCGTACTCATCAGACTGACCCTATCTAGAACTCATGCAGTGATTCCTATTACAGGCCGTACTGAAGTCCACTGGTTTCCAGTGATTTCCAATTCCTGTCCATTCCTTGGTATTCCCCCATACAAATTCCTTTTTACTTAAGGAAACCTGAGTTTCTGTTCCTTCCAAAAAATAAGCCCTAAATAAAACATAAATTAGTGCCATTAGAAGGGTAAATGCATATGGCAGGTTAAAGCTGGCCACAAATTCTTCATTGCTTCTCCCATGGATGAGGGGTCTCTTTCCTTCCTCTTAGACGTGGGACAGCCTGTAACTGCTTTGACCATTAGAATGTAACATATGTGACGCTCTGTTAGTTTCAGGCTTAGCCTTTCATACCGATGGCTATTAGCTTGCTTTTGGAGCCCTGAGCAGCCATGTAATGAGATTGACCACCCCGAGGTGATCATGCTGTGATAAGCCCAAGCTATGTGGAAAACTCCCCGAAGAGAAAGACACTATGTGAAGAGAGAGAAAGGCCAATGAGCCCCAAGACATGTGAATAAAGAAGCCATCTGGAAAGGAAATGCACCAGCCCCAGCTATCCTTGTTGACCCTACGTGGCTCAGAGACAAACCACCCAGCTGAGCTCTTCCCAAATTCCTGACCTACAAACTCATAAGCAAAATCAAATGATTGTTTTAAATCCCCTGTTTTGAGGTAGGTAGTTACATAGCAATAGTTAACCAGAAGAAATAAACATATCCTCAGGAAATACAAGTATGGGATGATACAGAAAACCATGACACTCTCGGCCAGGCGCGGTGGCTCACACCTGTAATCCCAGTACTTTGGGAGGCCGAGGCAGGTGGATCACGAGGTCAGGAAATCAAGACCATCCTGGCCAACATGGTGAAACCCCGTGTCTACTAAAGTACAAAAAATTAGCCAGGCATGGTGGTGCACACCTGTGGTCCCAGCTACTCGGGAGGCTGAGGTGGGAGAATTGCTTGAACCCGGGAGGCTGAGGTGGGAGAATTGCTTGAACCCGGGAGGCAGAGTTGCAGTGAGCCAAGATCCTGCCATTGCACTCCAGCCTGGCAAGAGAGTGAGACTCCATCTAAAAAAAAAAAAAATGAAGACCATGACACTCTCACCCATCATGGGTGTGGGAACAAAATAGCTGCTGTCATTCTGTGACAAAATCCGCATTCCTAGGATAAACCTCACTTGGTCATAGTGTATTATCCTTTTTATATTTGTAGAATTTAGTCTGCTAAAATATTGCTTAGGGTATTTTGCATTTAGTTCATTGCGGATGTTGATCTACAGTTTTGTTTTGTTTTCTTTTTCTTTCTTTTCTTTTTGAGACAGAGTGTAGCTCTGTCATCCAGGCTGGAGTGCAATGGTGTGATCTCGGCTCACTGCAACCTCCGCCTCCCAGGTTCAAGTGATTCTCCTGCCTCAACCTCCTGAGTAGCTGGGACTACAGGTGCACACCATCACGCCCAGCTAATTTTTGTATTTTTGGTAGAGACAGAATTTCACCATGTTGGTCAGGATGGTCTCGATCTCCTGACCTCATGATCCACCCACCTTGGCTTCCCAAAGTGCTGGGATTACAGGCATGAGCCACTGCGCTGGCCAGTTTTGTTTACTTGTAATGTCTACCTTGTTTTGGTATCAGGGTAATCCTGGCCTCATAAATTGAGTTAAGAAATATTTCCTCTTTTTCAATTTTATGGAAGACTATACATAGAATTGTTGTTATTTCTTCCTCAAACATTTTGTGGAATTCACCAAGGATGCCCTCTGGGTCTGCTATTGTCTTTGGGAGGAAATTTTTAACAACATTTGCAATTTCTTTAATTGTATTTAATAGATACAGAATTATTCAGGTTAGCTATTTCTTCCAGAATGAGCTTTAGTTTGTGTCTTCGAAGGAGCTGAGCAGATACATCTAAGTTGTTCAAATTATTAGAATAAAATAATTTAAAATATCTCCTTCTTACCCTTTTAATGTCATGGTCTGTATGGACATCACTGATGTCATTCCTATAATGTGTCACTCTGGCTACAGATTCATCAGTTTTATTGATCTTCTGAAAGATTTGGTTTTGTTGATTTTCTGGTTTCTGTTTCATTGAATTCCCCTCTGATCTTTACTGTTTTCCCCCTGCTTTCCTTCCATTTAATTTGCTTTCTTATTTATAATTTCATAAGGTAGAAACAGAGGTCATTGATTTCTGTGCTATTAATTTCCCTTTAAATACTATTTCTGTAGCATCTCCATAAATTTTGTTATGTAGTGTTTTCCTTTGCATCCAATTCAAAATAGTTTGTAAGTTCTCTTTTTACTTCTTTTGTATTCCTTTGATCATTTAGCTGTGTGTTATTTAGCTTTCAAATATTTGGGGGATTTCCCAGAGATCTTACTGTTGTTGATTTGTAATTTAATTACATTGTGGTCAGAGAATATACTTTTATGACTGAATCCTTTTAAATTCATTGAGACTTGTTTTATGGTACAGAATATATACTATCTTCCTAATTTTCTTATATCCTTAAAAGAGCATTGCATGGAGTGTTTTAAAAATATCAGTCAGATCAAGCTGAAGGATAGCATTGTTAGGTCTTCTACATCCATACTGATTTTCCATTTTCTATCAATTATTGAATGAGGAGTGCTGAAATCTCTCACTATAATTATACAGTTGGTTTTTTTATCTTTTCACTTTTGTATTATCTATTTCAGAGCTCCTTTATTAGATGCATAATTGTTTACAATTTGGAAATGTTAAAATTGTGTCCTCTTGATGAACTGATACCTTTATTATTATGAAATAGACTTCATCACTGATATCATTTTTAACTATAAAGTCTACTTTATCTGATATTAATATAACCATTATGCATTCTTTTGACTAGTGTTAGCATGGTATATCTTTCTTTATCTTTTTACTTTTTACCTATTTGCCTCTTTTTATTCAAATTGCATTTATTGTAAGCAACATATACTTGGGTCTTGCTTCTGTATTTAATCTGATAATTTCTGACTTTTAATTTTAGTGCTTTGCCAAATATACTAATGTGACTATTAATTCAAATACATTTAAGTCAATCATCTTGCTTTTTGTTTTCAGTTTGTCCCATCTGTTCTTTTTTCTCTTTTTCTGCTTTCCTTTAGATTAACTGTATGTTTTTTATGATTCTGTTTTATCAATTTCATTGGCTAATGAACTATAACTCTTTGGTTTGTTATTTTAGTGGTTGCTTTAGGATTTGTAGCTTATATCCTTAACTTTTTGCAGTCTAGTTTCAAGGGATATTACACCATTTTAAGTACAGTGAAAACCTTATAAAGCTATACTCTCATTTTTCCTTTCCTGGTCTTTCTGCTATAGTAGTTGTCATATATTTTAGTTTTACATATGTTAGAAACCCCACACACTGTTTCAGGCCACAAGGTCTCAGAGCCTGAATTGTCTGAGCCAAAATCCATCCTGTTAATATATGTGCTAAACTGCTTCAACAAAACAAACCAAGAAAACAAACAAAAACAAATGAATAAGCAAAAACCCTGCGCTCAAATTTGGGCTCTGATGAGCCTCAGCTATGAAAGACATGCTGGCTAAACATAAGGCAGGATCCTGGCTAAAATGCAACACAATCAGGGAATTCAACATCACATCTGTATGGATTCTTGATGGTTATAAAATTCTTGATGTGTTATCAAATGCTACTAGGATGCAATTGATAGATTTCCAGAGTAATGTTACTCTAATCTATTTTTTCACATGGAAAGTATACATATTGTAATACACAATTTTGTGTTGCATAATTAGTATATTTAATTACACATATGGTGCTCACAGTATGCCAGGTACCATTCTAAATGCTGTACATATATTAATTTATTTACTATTACTTCATCGTAGTCTATTTACAACAAGCCAGTGAAAATTGCTATAGAGGACAATTCAGAAAATGTTTAACTTGAGAGTATAATCAATTTTGAGGATGGTATGCATTCTGTTATATTATTTTTGCTACATTGGTTAGATCAGGAGTTACCGAGACGGATTTAGTTTCCATCCCATGTGAATACTAAATTTCTTTCTATCCTTAAGAAGAAAAATACTTTGTGTTTTATTATTTCAACAAGTTCTCAATCTTATTGTTTCAAATTGACCCAATAAATTTTAGTTGTTACTGTTCATATCATTTTTATGATATGGCATCAGTTTCTCAAATAAACCCTGACAGGAGCAGGGTTGGAACTCATGGCATAATGTGTCGTTCGTATAATCTACACCCCCTAAGAGATGCATAAATCGTACATTCTTGTGTAGTAGGATAGAAGGAGTTCCCATGTGCTCCAGTGAAGGAACTCTGAGCACATCTGTGGAATGTCAGTGCCCTGGTTCAGGTGGAAAAGACCATGTGAGGTGGTGGTCCCTTGGCTGGCAGCACAGACTCCCCAGAAAAGGTAGTGGCACATCACTCCAAAAGGCCCGTTAGAACCAGTGAGGGAAGCAGTTCAGCCATCCTGCCAGTGAAGCTGACGGGCATCTGTGTGGATCTGATGACTCTTCTCTCTCCTTGCTATTAGGATGAGTGAAACACATCAGTCTCCCAGACAATGTCTTAAAGAAGAGAAGCAGGAGGAAAGTGAAATCTAAAAAGAGGCCATTTGGACCAGCACATGTGGAGAGTTAAATATTGAATAAACCCTCAATAAAAATAAGTAAAGTTGTAGTTTTATAAATAGTGATATGTGCCAAGGAGAAAACACAGCAGCAAAGGGAGATGGGAACAGTTAAGTTTGGGACTAGGGTGGTCAGAAAATGCTCCACTGAGAAGGTGACACTGCTGAAGGAGGTGGAGAAATCTTCCATGTAGGCTCTTAGGAAAGAGCATTCCAGGAAGCAGGGGAGCTGTACTCAACCTGTTGAGGGAGATTAAGCAAACCAGTGCAGCAGGAATGAGTGAGTGATAGACAGGGAAGGTCCTAGGAGCAGAGGGCACAGGGGAACAGATGGCCAGGTCACATGGAGTCTGCAGGTCACTGGAAGGATGTTTGCCTTTTCTTTTTTTCTTTGAGATGGAGTCTTGCCCTGTCACCCAGGTTGGAGTGCAATGGTGTGATCTCAGCTCACTGCAACCTCCGGCTCCCAGGTTCAAACCATTCTCCTCCCTCAGCCTCCCGAGTAGCTGGGATTACAGGGGCCCGCCACCAAGCCCAGCTAATTTTCTTATTTTTAGTAGAGATGGGGGTTTCACCATGTTGGCCAGGCTGGTCTCGAACTGCTGACCTCGTGATCCACCCGCCTCAGCCTCCCAAAGTTCTGGGATTACAGGTGTGAGCCACTGCACCTGGCTGGGTGTTTGCCTTTTCTACAGATAGTGACAGTTGTGGAAAAAGTCAGTGGGAGAAAAGGAAACGGTGTGAGTTGGATTTTAAATGCAGCATCCCGGCTGCCATGTTGAGACCAGGCTTAGCATAGCAAGGATGGAAGCAGAGAGGGCAAGTTAGAGGCTGTTCCACTAATTCATCTAAGAGACAATGGAGGCCTGGACCATGGTCAAGCCCCTAAAAATTGGTCGTTATAGGAATATTTTCTGACGATAAAGCCAGCATGTTTGCTAATGGATTTGATTTGGCATGTAAGAGAAAGGGAAGAGTCAAGGGTGACTTCAAAGTCTCTGGCCTAAGTGATATTCACTGAGATGAGAAAGATTGCGGGAGGAGTATGCTATTTTTTGGACATTTCAAAATGTGATATGCCTTTGAAAACTCAAGTGGAAATGTTGAGTATGTCGTTGAACATCTGACCTTCAAGTTCAGGGATTCAGACTGGAGATGGTCATTTGGGAATATCAGCATCGAGTTGGCATTTAGACATGAGACTGGAAACCATCACTAAAGGAACAAGACATCCTAATATTTAGAAGTTAGATTGCTGAGAGGAAGCAGAAAAGGAGATTATAGAAAATAACCAGTATGGTCAGAAGGAAACCAGAGGAGTAAAATGTTTAGGAAGCCAAACAAAGGAAGTGTTTCAAGGTGAAGATCAAATGCTACTAATAAGTCAAATAAGATGAGGACTCATATTGATTCCTTAGATTTAGAAACATGAAAGTCACCAAAAACCTTGTCAGCCGGGCATGGTGTCTCACAACTGTAATCCCAGCACTTTGGGAGGCCGAGGCAGGCAGATCACCTGAGGTCGGGAGTTCAAGACCAGCCTGACTAACATAGTGAAACCCCATCTCTACTAAAAATACAAAAATTAGCCGGGCATAGTGGCAGATGCCTGTAATCCCAGCTACTTGGGAGTCTGAGGCAGGAGAATTTCTTGAACCCGGGAAGTGGAGGTTGCAGTGAGCCGAGATCGTGCCACTGCACTCCAGCCTGGGTGACAGAGCAAGACTCCGTTTCAAAAAAAAAAAAAAAAAAAAAAAGAAATAGAGTATGAGAACAATGTCTTACTAAATAGAGAATACCAATAAAGACATACAAATTATAAAAAAGAAAATAGATTCAAAAGAGTACATCAAGAGATACATTGGAACAGACTCTTCAATGTATCTTTCAAGTTGTTTGCAACTCTTTCAAGTTGTTTGCTCTAAAATGGAGAAGAAAAATGGGGCAGTAGCTGAAGTGGGATGTGGAATCAAAGGGGACTTTTTCTTTAATAAGGAAGAAATAATAGCACGTTTGATTTGATGATGAGATTAATCCAGTACAGCAGCAACAAGAAGCTGCAGGAGATGGCAGGGGAAGAACCCTGTCGATCTTGAGCAGATGGCAACAGATAAGCTTCAGTGACTCCTGCCTTGGTTAGGTGTGAAGGTTAGATAAGATGCCTCATCTTAACAGGAAGAAAGAGAGTGTTCACAAACAGCTGCACTGTATGTTTTTCTCAATGAAGTAAGAGGCAAGGTTGCAGCTAAGAATGAGGAGGCAGAATCCATGTTGTGGGTTTATGGAAAGAGAAAGGGTGGGAGAGCAAACCAACCAGGGAAACACTATGGGATTTCTGGCTAGGACTATGGGCCCAGTTGAGTAAGCCATTAGTTACTTAAAATGAGACTCATCAGCAAGGCTGGGTGATTCTCTGGTATGATGGTGCCTGCATGGAGAGCAGGCCAGCAGGTGGATTTAACCCTGGGCTGGGAGGTAGGTAGTCATCCTCCTTCACTTCCTTTTTTTTTTTTTTTTTTGAGACAGTCTTGCTCTGTTGCCAGGCTGGAGTGCAGTGGTGCGATCTCGGCTCACTGTAACTTCCGCCTCCCGGGTTCAAGCGATTCTCTTGCCTCAGCCTCCTGAGTAGCTGGGACTACTGGCGCCCGCCACCATGCCCAGCTAATTTTTGTATTTTTAGTAGAGACGGGGTTTCACCATGTTGGCCAGGATGGCCTCGATCTTCTGACCTTGTGATCCACCTGCCTTGGCCTCCCAAAGTGCTGGGATTGATTATAGGTGTGAGCCACCACACCCGGCCCCCCTCCTTCACTTTCATTGCTGCTTCCAGGTCATTCCTTGTCCAAAAACTCCAGCCCTGAATCTATCTGTGTCAGTATGTACAGATCTACCTCATCCTTTTATACTGCCATACAACTGTATATTACATAGTATATATGTGTGTGTATATAAGTGTGTGTGCATATATACACTCATACACACACACGGTTCATCTAGACATTCCCTACTGATAGATATTTAGGTGATTTCTAATTTTTTTTTGCTATGAAAAACAGTATTGTATGTAGTAGGTAGTCTTCAAAGGTGGCTCCCAATAAAATACACCTCCAAGCTTTCATGTCCTTCCCACACTGCATCTGGGCTGATGCTGCTGTGGCTCACTTTAACTAACCCAGTCAAAATGAATTGGTGCTATAACAGGTCCAGGCCTAAGCCTTAAAAAGGCCTTAAAAAATATTGGCAGCTTTCTGGTGGATGCGGTGGCTCACGCCTGTAATCCCAGCACTTTGGGAGGCCAAGGTGGGTGGATCATGAGGTCAGGAGTTGGAGACCAGCCTGGCGAACACAGTGAAACCCCTTCTCTACTAAAAATACAAAAAATTAGCCCAGCATGGTGGCACGTGCCTGTAATCCCAGCTACTCGGGAGGGTGAGGCAGGAGAATCGCTTGAACCCAGGAGGCAGAGGTTGCAGTGAGCCGAGATCGTGCCACTGCACTCCAACCTGGGCAACAGAACAAGACTCAGTCTCAAAACAAAATGAAACAAAACAAAACTGGCAGCTTCCACTTTTGTGGTCTTGGGAGCTTGCACTATGTCAGAAGTCCAATACTCTTCTGAAGAAAGAGGCCACATGCAGAGGCCTTAGAAGAAGGAGATGTCCCATACTTCCTCTGGAAACACAGGTCCCATGGAAGAGCACCAAGGTGCCAGATATGTGACTGAAGAAGCCATCTTGGATGTTTTCATCCACTTGAGCCTCCAAAGTACCATAAGTTAGCAAAAGAACCACCCAGCTGAGCCCAGTCAACCCACAGAGTGTTGAGGCAATCATGAATTGTTTTAAGCTTTCAAGTGTTGAGATTTACTGCATGGCCATAGATAAGCGAAATACTGAGATAAACATCAACAGAACTTCCCTCCTTATCCTCTAAGTATACAGAGAACTAAATGACTAGGCCATTGGGCATGCAAATCAAGTCTTAATAAATTCTGTTGAGTTACACTCCAAAATGGCTGTATACCACTTTATATCCCCACCCACAATGATGAGGGGTACCAATTTCCCTTAAAATGTTTGCCAGTTAAAAAGTGGGATTTCAAGCTGGGCACAGTGGCCCATGCCTGTCATCCCAGCTATGCTGGAGGTTGAGGCCAGAAGATCATTCGAGCCCAGGAATTCAAAACCAGCCTGGGTGACATATCGAGAAAAAAAAAGACATTTCATTTCATTTTGCTTTTCTCTGATTACTAATCAAATTATTTGTTTTTCATATATTTACTAGATATTTGTGTTGACTTTTCTGTTAACTGCCTGTTGGAGAAGAGACAAACAGGACTGTCTTCTCCCTGCAGCTGACAACTGCAAGGTATTTATATACCTGCCCTGGCCAGGCCATGCCCATGTCCACAATAACCCTACTGTCATACACTTAGGTGGATGTCACCTATACCCTCCCAAAATCCTATTAAGAACAGAGAGAAGCAGGCTGGGCACGGTGGCCTACGCCTGTAATCCCAGCACTTTGGGAGGCCTACGCGGGTGGATCACCTGAGGTCAGGAGTTTGAGACCAGCCCGAACAACATGGAGAAACCCCATCTCTACTAAAAATACAAAATTAGCTGGGCGTGGTGGTGCATGCCTGTAATCCCAGCTACTTGGGAGGCTGAGGCAGGAGAATCACTTAAACCCGGGAGTTGGAGGTTGCAGTGAGCCAGGATCACACCATTGTGTTCCAGCCTGGGCAACAAGAGCGAAACTCCAACAACAACAACAAAAAACCAAAAAACAAACAGAAGCTGCATGCAGCCTGAGCACGCCTCTTCATGGGGTGATGAGAGCGGCAACATCATGTGATCATCCTGCTGAACTGTGATGGGAATTATAACCCGAAGTCTCTGTCTTGTTATAACTCCCTGTCACCTTCCATTTGAGGACTGCCTAAGTCCCAGAGAGGACCACTACATCTTACTAACAACAGTGTAGTAGGATGGCCTCATTTGCATATCTGTAAGACCTAAGAAACCTTGGGGGTGGGGGGGGTGTCTCAGAGCCAGCACATGTGCTAATCACAATTTCCATCAGCACATGAGGGTTTGCTGCTTGTGAAGACTTTAGGCTCCACTTACCTAAAGCTTGAAGATCCAGGTTTTTCTGGATGCTCTGGATCTTCTTCTTTTTTTTTTTAATTACTTATTTATCTATTTTATTTATTTATTTGTTTGTTTGTTTATTTATTTATTTATTTTGAGATGGAGTCTCACTCTGTCGCCCAGCCTGGGATGCAGTGGCGCGATCTCGACTCACTATAACCTCTGCCTCCTGAGTTCAAGCGATTCTCCTGCCTCAGCCTCCTGAGTAGCTGGGACTACAGGCCACCACACCCGGCTAAATTTTGCATGTTTTAGTAGAGATGGGATTTCGTCGTATTGGCCAGGTTGGTCTTGAACTCCTGACCTCAGGTGATCCACCTGACTTAGCGTCCCAAAGTCCTGGGATTACAGGCTAGATCTCCTTCTGATGGAACCCTCAGAGTGGATCCAGTTTAGGGATGGCCTAGGCCACTTCCCAGAGAGCAAGAGCATCCATGTATACAAGGCAGTCCATGGACATCACTTGTACCCTCCTGGAGGGGAAGGAACTGTGGCCTTCTTCCCTAACACAAGGTGTGTGAGTGTGTGTGTGTGTGTGTGTGTGTGTGTGTGTGTGTGTGTTTGGTCTAGCTGAGATAATTTTATGTTATACAATTTTTTATGTTTAGTAATTTTATAATGAGTGGTAATTTGAAAGGGCTACTGCCTCTGGTCTGTGGCCATATATTACTTTCTATTAGTTTTCTGGGGCGACCGTAACAAAAGACCACAAAACTAAGTGGTTTAAACAAAAGAAACCTATTGTCTTACAGTGCTGGAGGCCAGCAGTCTGAGATCCGAGTGTTGGCCAGGCCATGCTCCCTCTGAAGGCTCTAGGGAGGGATGTGTTCCAGGCCTCTCTCCAGCTTTTGGACATTCCTTGGCTTATGGCAGCACAACTTTACTCTTCACGTGGTGTTCTCCCTATCTGTGCGCTTGCTTTGTGTCTGTCTCTTGGCCCAAATTTCCCCATTTCCTAAAGAAACCCAATCGGATTAGGGCTCACCCTAGTGACCTCACCTTAACTTGATTACGTCTGCAAAGACTATTTGCAAATAACATCACATTCATAGATATTGGGATTAGGACTTCAACAGCCTCCTGGGAAACACAATTCAACCCACAACATACATTAAAACCAGTGCGGTGGATGTAAGGCAGCTCACTGCAGGTTCCAGTAGCAGGTGGAGCCATCATTTTCTATATATTTTAGAGATTGTGTTAATCAAGAGAGTAGCTGTATGTCTAAGCATTGTCCAACAAAACTGGTGATTGCCAATCCATAGGAAATAGAGATTGTAACTGTGCTTTTGAGACCAGAAGCCAATTATTATTATTATTATTATTATTATTATATTTCTGAGACTGGGTCTCACTCTGTCACCCAGACTGGAGTGCAGTGGTGTGATCATGACTCATACAACCTCAAACTCTTGGACTCAAGCGATCCTCCTGCCTCAGCATCCCAAATAGCTGAGACCACAAGCGTGTGCTACCACACCTGGCTAATATTTTTTAATTTTTAGTAGAGACAGGGTTCTGCTATGTTGCCCAGGCTGGTCTCGAACTCTTGGGCTCAAATGATCCTCCTGCCTTGCTTCCCAAAGCACTGGGATTACAGGCGGTCACACCTGGCCTATGCATTATTATTATTATTATTATTATTATTATTATTATTATTATTTGAGACAGTCTTCTTTGTTGCCCAGGCAACTGGAGTGCAGTGGCACGATCTCAGCTCACTGCAACCTCCGCCTCCCAGGTTCAAGTGATCCTCCTGCCTTAGCCCCCCTAGTAGCTGGGATTATAGGCACACGCCACCATGTGCGGCTAATTTTTGTATTTTTAGTAGAGACGGGGTTTCGCCATGTTGGCCAGCCTGGTCTCGAACTCCTGACCCCAGGTGATCCATCTGCCTCGATCTCCCAAAGTGCTGGGATTACAGGTGTGAGCCACTGCGCCCAGCCTACACATTATTTTTAAAGGGGATTTTGGAAGATATTATTGGCATGAAATCTTGCTGAACAAAAATCTTAGCGGCATTAGTATTTTAATCTAACAATCCTATAGTAGTAACCATGATGATATAAATACATCTATTATTTTTAGCTGTTCCATCAGGAAAAACCTGACCACATATGTGGTATATGGGAAGTATATATTTGGTCTTGGTTCTCAGTTCATAGCACATAGCCCCAAAACTCTTGGAGTTTCCTGAATGATCGTGTCTTTTGTCGTTGATAAGAACTCATTCAGACCATACCTGGGTTTATCTTAATAAGATGGTTTTGGGCTCGGGGCCTTAAATAACTTCGGGTTAGGGGCTGGTCACCAGAAACAGCAAATCTTTATCAGAGGGTTGGAACTTTCAGCACACCTCCCCAACATCTGGGGAAGGGAGAGAAGCTGCAGACTGAGTCAAATCACCATGGCCAATGATATAATCAATCGTGCCTATGTAATGGAATCTTCATAAACACCCCTCACCTATGGGGCTGGGGGAGCTCTGGATTGGTGAGTGCACTGGGATATAGGGAGGGTGGTGTGCCTGGAGATGCACGGCAGCTCCATGCCTCCTAACACCAAACCTCAGCCTGTGCATCTCTTCCATATGGTTCTTCCTGACCGTGTCCCTATAATATACGGGCAACAGTAAGTAAGGTGTGCTCCTGAGTTCTGTGAGCTGTTCTAGCAAATTATCCCACTGAGGAGGAGGTTGTGGGAACCCACGAATTTGTAGCAAGTCAGACAGAGGTGTAGGTAACCTGGGAACTCAGTACTTGGGGTTGGCATCTGACGTGGGGGTCAGTCTTGTGGAACTGAGCCTTTAAACTTGTCGAGTCTGCTCCTAAATCTGGATAGCTAGTGTCATAATAAAATGAAACTGCTGGGCACCCAGCTGATTTTGGGTGAATCAGAGAATTGGTGTTGGCAAAGATACCACATACTTGATTTCAAGAGAATTCTCAACACAATTAAGGAGATTAAGTCAGCCGAGCGCAGTGGCTCATGCCTGTAATCCCAGCACTTTGGGAGGCCGAGACAGGTGGATCACCTGAGGTCAGGAGTTCGAGACCAGCCTGGCCAACATGGTGAAACCCCGTCTCTACTAAAAATATAAAAACTAGTCGGGTGTGGTGGCGGGCACCTGTAATCCCAGGTACTCAGGAGGCTGAGGCAGGAAAATTGCTTGAACCCGGGAGGCAGAGGTTGCAGTGAGCCAAGATGGTGCCACTGCACTCCAGCTTGGGCAACAAAGAGTGAATACTCCGTCTAAAAAAAAAAAAAGATTGGAAATTTAAGATAAAGTTTCTTTTTGTTTTTTCTTTTTTGAGACGGAGTCTTGCTCTGTCACCCAGGCTGGACTCCAGTGGCACGATCTCAGCTCACTGCAACCTCCGCCTCCCGGGTTCAAGCAATTCTCCTGCCTCAGCCTCCCAGTAGCTGGGTTCATAGGTGTGCACCAGCATGTCCAGCTAATTTTTGTATTTTTAGTACAGGCGGGGTTTTGCTATGTTGGGCAAGCTGGTTTTGAACTCCTGACCTTAGGTGATCTGCCCGCCTTGGCCTCCCAAAGTGCTGGGATCACAGGCATGAGCCACTGCGCACAGCCAAAATTTCTTTATTATAATGACTACTGCACTCAAGCCTTGTGAACTTCTAAAGTTTGTAGCTATTGGTGAAAACAAGAATCCTTTTTTTATTATTCCTGAATCTGAATTTTTGGAAACAAGAAAGCCTGAATAGCTTAAACAGCTGTACACACAAATATATGGTTTGAGGTAAAATTTACTTTACAAAAGCCCCATGTTTCTGGATAATGAGTAATTTCAGGATGAGTCTACACTTCAGTCATGTAAGTGGGAAATGGAGAGACCGCCAGCATCATTAAGAAAGAATCTGCTGTACATTAGAGGGAAAGACAGCAGACTGGGAAATAAAAGAATTTATTCTATTTGCCCTAAATCGGAGCTCAACATGTCAGCATTTTTCTGCCCTCCTCTCTTCCTTTTATCCACAAATACACTGCTGGCACATTACAGGCATTGCTGGGGACATGCCAGTCTCTTCCTTGTGGAGTTTCAGGTCGGCAGGGAACACAGACTTCAGTTCAGTGAGCATGCAGAGCACAGTGGTCTGTGCTCAGG
Source organism: Pan paniscus (assembly GCF_029289425.2). NCBI lineage: Eukaryota > Metazoa > Chordata > Mammalia > Primates > Hominidae > Pan > Pan paniscus. The sequence goes on from NC_073260.2 coordinate 47,540,005, forward strand.
TGGGTTTCCGTCGAGCCCTGCCCCACTGTGGGGTGAGGACAACAGAGAGGGCATTTCCAAGGAAGTGGCATCCACAGGGATGAGACAAAGTCGTTTGAGTGAAGGGAGTGAGCGAGAGCATGCTGCAGGCAGAAAGAACTGCTTGCTAAAGGGCCCCCTGGTGAAAGGGAGTTCATGCTTTCTATGTTTTTGAGAAAATGAAAGATCAGAATAGCTGGAAAGTAGAGAGCAAGAACATAGCACAGAATGGGCCTGAACAGGTAAGGAGGTGTCAGATCCCCAGGGCTATGAAAGATTTCAGGCTTTCACTTAGGAACAGGAGCAAGGCATTTGACAGAAGCATCGTTAGCTTTAGTTTGAAGAGATCTTCCCATATATGGGTGGAGAGGAGACTGGAGCGGGTGGAAGCTAGAGATGGAAAGACTAGTTAGGAGGCTGTTCTCCAGGCAAACGAGACAAGCATCTGGGCTAGGGTGATGGTGATAGAGAGAGAGGACGGGAGGCAGAGGGCATTGGGTGGAGACCAAAGGCCGTGATGCTAAGTGCACATAGGAGAGAGGGCAAGGAGGGGGTTGGGCTTCTGATCTTGTGGAACTACACGGATGATGGTGCCATCAAGTGCAGGAGGGAACGTGGGAAAAAGATGAGGTTTGGGGCAGGGTTTGGGGTAGGGCGATGTAGAGCTTGAGTCCATGATTTAAATAACTTGAGTTTGAGGTGCCATTGGGACAGTCATGTGGAAACGCCAGGGAGGCAGCTGCAAATGTAAGTTTGGAGGTCAGGGGAGCATGCCAGGCTGGAGTTACAGATTTAGGAGGTGCTGGGCACATAGGTGACATTGGAAGCCATGAGCTTGGAAGAGATTTCCCACCAGGAGAGTGTGGAGCAAGATGAGAGGATGGCAGAGGACCAAGACCAGCATAATCGCCAAGTGGAAGAGGTTAAGGTGCAAAGAAGAACAAGGAGAAATGTCTAAAGAAGTAGAAGCAAAACCAGGAGCTCTTGATATCATACAAGCCAAGGGAAAACATGTTTTGAAGAGGGAATGGTCTAGGGTAAAATGCTGCAGAGAGACTGCGTGAGAGAAGAACAAAAATGTATGTTGGTTCAGTACATGGATGACCACACCCAGCTGCTTGTGTGGATTCAGGGTGGCAGACTGGCAAGGAGTGTGGAGTGAGGAAATGAAGCCATTGTGTTTGACACGTCTGGCGATTTATCTTGTTTGCAGTGGGATATTTGTAGAGCTCCCTGCTAGTGGAGCAGAAGGGTACAATTCAGCTGAGGATTTTCCTAACTGAAAAAGTAATAAGCAAGTGAAAAACTCTACCACACTGGTCTGCATGTATTCCTCACAAAAGCGCGGTGGGCCCAAGGCCTTGGACTGCAGTCACCTACTTTCCACGTCCACGCAGTGAAGTTTGGTATGCCCAGATACTCCATATCGTTTTTTTTTTTTTTGTAGTGGGGGAGGGGTCTGATTTGGTATTTATTGAAACTCAAAAAGCACTACCTACAAATGAAAGAATGGATAAACTGGACTTCAGCAGAATGAAAAACCGCAACTTATGAAAAGACATCATTAAAAAAATGAAAACTAGCCAGAAACTGGAAGAAAATATATCTGTCTCTTTGAGTTTTCACCCAGAACATGCAAAAAAGAGCTCTAAAAATTTTTTTTTTTTTTTTTTTTTTTTTGGAGACAGGATCTCACTCTGCAGCCCAGGCTGGAGTGCAGTTGTGCAATCATAGCTCACTGCAGCCTCGTACTCCTTGGGCCCAGGTGATCCTCCCATCTCAGCCTCCCGAGTAGCTGGGACTACAGACGCTCACCACCATTCCTGGCTAATTTTAAATTATTATTTGTAGAGACAAGATCTCACTATGTTGCCCAGGCTGGTCTCGAACCCTTAGGCTCAAGTGATCCTCCCACCTCGGCCTCCCAAAGTATAGGGATTAGAGGCAAAAGCCACCATGCCTGGGCAACACTTGAAAAGAAGAAGGCATCCAACCTTATGAAAAAATCAGAGAAGAAAAGAAATTCCATGATTTGAGGGAGACAAAGAATAAAAATAAAAATAAATCAGCAAAAATTTGACTAGTCATCTGACAAAAGAAGGTAGGCTAACGGCCAATAAGCATAAGAAAAAATATAGAACATGACTCCTCATCAGGAAAATGTGAATTAAACCACATAATTTAACCACCCAGGTCTCAGATATCCCAGGATACCCCTGGCCTTGAAATCTTCACACTGGCTCTTCACTCCAGCTCGAATACTCTTCCCAGATACGTGCATGGCTCCTTTCTTAAGGCCTGCAAGGGCTTGTTCCTGCCGGTCTTGCTAGTATAGACCCTGCTCATTTTCTCTCCCTCTTGCTTGCTGTTCATCACAAGGATGAAAATGGCTGTCCCCATACAGCTGGTGTGGTGTCAGCCTCCAGTGATTCCTATCTCTTGGTATATATAAACCTGTTTAGTTTCCTTCTATGACAAAGGGCCCACCCATGGAGCCAATAGATACTGCAGAAATTATGGCATGTGACTTCCAAGGCTAGGCTATAAAAGACACTGTGGCTTCTATCTGGCTCTCTTTTGGATTGCTCACTTTGGGAGAAGCTAGAAGCCATCTTGTAAGGATGCCCAAGAAGCCCACGTGGCTACAAACTGAGTCTTCCCATCCACACCTAGCACTAACTTGCTGAGCATGTGAGTAATCCACCTTGTGAGACTCCTCTAGCCCCAGCGAGCCTTCAGATAATGGCAGCACTGGCTGACATCTGACTGCAACCTCCTGAGAGACCCTGAGCCAGCACCATCTAGCTAAGTCTCTCCTGCCTTCTCGACCCAGAGAAATGGTGTGAAATAACGAATGTTTACTGTTTTTAGCTGTTAAATCGTGGGGCAATTTGTTATGTGGCAATTGATGACTAATACAGACGGAAAGGAATATGTTGCTCCAATTTGGCCTTGGACGTAAGCCATATTCTCTTAACCACTGAGAAAGCTTGTATTTTCATCCTTCCAACTTTGCTTTTTTTGTTTATCCTTCAGTTCAGAACCTACAGAAAGGGAAGGAGAGAGTGAGAGAGAAATGCCAAAAAAGAAAGCTTTAAAAAGCTTTTAAGAAATCATATGCAATATAACCCACATTTCTGACTCCACCCAAGAAACTGTCAGCAAAATATATGTTGCTGTTTAAACCTTTGAGTTGGGTTTGTGGGGCCTCAGTCATGTGAAAATAACACACAGATGGGGGCATGATGAGGTCATTTTCCTGAAGGTCACACAAAAATAAATGGCAGGGCTGCTGATGAAATGGTTCTGGAGCCACATGGCTCACGCTGTGTGAAGTGGAAAGCAAAGGTGCTGGGACCACCTTCTCCGAGCTGCACAGCACCACGGAAAGAACACGGCATTGCTGAGGGAGGGGTTTTCCAGGGCAGGTTCAAGGCCCTTCTCTGCAGCCCCTGTCGGGTTTTCCCCAGATCCAGAAGAGAGGGGTGTGGAACTAAGTGCTTCAGCACCTACTCTTAAAACATTACTCTAAAAGCATCCTTAAGGATTCTAAGGGAAGGTAAAAGGAGGAAAACCCCAAAGAGAAACCCCTGGCAGTCCTCTAACCACTGGGGAGAGCAGCTCCCCCCGTTCAGACCCGCACCAGCCTGGGCAGAGGAACAGCCTGAGCCCGTCTAAGAAGTTTGGTAATAATTTTGCCATCCAGTTGAGGAGGGGCTAGGATCTTCTCCCATTCTCCTACTGGATTTACAGCAGCTCCTGGGAATGAGAACTGCGTGAGATATTTCCCTACACAAATTGGATAGAGATAGCCGGACGCCTAAATACTTTTAACAGAGGTAACAAGCTAGAGCTGGCTTAGTCATTTTGTCCGCAGACCATAGCAAGAGAGTTTTTATTTCTGGCCACGTCTGAGGCCTCACGTCTGGCACCCAAGGCCAGGGCTCTCCCTAATGCCCTCCAATTAACAGAGCTTGGTACTACAGCAAAAACACCCAACAAACTGCTGGATAATCAGTTAAAAGATCAATCTCATGGAACAAGCAACTGAGATGCTGGAGAATCCAATTCCTTCCTCTAAGAGGAAAAACAAAGACATTTGCATGTGCTGAGCAAAACCAAGAATAAGCCAGAAAACATGCTATTTGAATTCCGTTCAAAATGTCTCTAATAAGTGAAGCAAATTACTTCTGCACATTCTGGGCCTCTGCAGAGAACAAATAATGTTCTGCCTTTAATGGGTAAAATTACACAATTTGCTTTTAACAGTAAACCAAACGCCGCGGTGGCTTCGGATAGCATCGCGCTCCCGAGGGCTCCCTCCACGCAGCTCGACCCCTGGCAGTTTTGAGCATTTCGGGGGACGCGCTTGTCCCCACCGACCTGGGAGGGCGCCGGTGCCAAGGCGGCCTGTTTGTTTTCCTGAACATTTCCTTTTGCAACTTTCGCTTCTCCTCTTCCTGCCTCACCGCTGGTGTCTGGGGCTGGGTGGCTCTCAGATTTGTCCCGGTGCGCAGTGCAGCCCGGAGTTACTGATTTGTGACCTAGATCCCCGGGTGTGTCGCCCCCGAAAGTCGGGGGCACCCGCTCTGGGCGCCTCTCCTGCGTGGGCAGACCCGCCGAACTCCGGCTGACGCCCCCAAGGCGCCACCTTTGTGTTCAAGCGTTCCGAGGCGCAGGCCCGAGGGCGGGCGCAGGAGGCAGGTCCGGGGCCCCAGCTGCAGCCCCCGCTCCTTGGGTCCCGCCCGCCGCCCGCGCGTTCCCCCGGCAGGGGGCGCCGGCGCAAGCCTCGCTCTGCCCATCGGGGCGGGCGAGCGGGGACCCTGCCTCCTGCGCGCTCGCCCGCGGTCCGCCCCCCGCGCTCGTCCTGGCGGCCGGCGGGACGCCCCAGCCCGCGCCAAGGAACCTCCCCAGCCAGCCCTTGCCGCGGCCGTAGCCGAGCGGCGCATCCGGGCCGGAGAAGAGGACGACGACGAGGTCCTCGAAGTGGACCCGTTTGCGAAGCGCCAGGGAGAAGGAGAGCGGACGCATCGTAGAAAGGGGTGGTGGCGCCCGACCCCGCGCCCCGGCCCGAAGCTCTGAGGGCTGCCCGGCCCCCACTGCCTGCGGCATGGCCCGGGGCTCGGCGCTCCCGCGGCGGCCGCTGCTGTGCATCCCGGCCGTCTGGGCGGCCGCCGCGCTTCTGCTCTCGGTGTCCCGGACTTCAGGTAGGATCTGGCGTTCCGGCTTGTGCGCAGACGGTGGCTCACAGCTCGCTTGGCCAGCCCTTCCGCCGCCACTATGCTCCCGGCCGCCGCGCCGGCGCCCATGCTCCTGAACGAGGGGCGCCAGGCAGGGCCATTCGCATCGCGCCCGGCGCCGCTCCCGGTCCGCACCCCGGACCCCCTCGGGCTGGTTACAATAAGCCGCGCTCTGGGGACGCCTAAGTGTTTCCAGAGTCTGGGGGCGGGCGGCGGCGGCTGGGAGCCTCTCGGTGGCGCTTCCCGAGGGTCGCGAGTGGGAGTGCGAGTGTGAATGTGAGTACCCGCCCTGGGCCCGGGACCCAAGTCCGCAGATGTGCCCCGAGGGTCCCAGGACCCGGGCTTCCTCCCCGAGGTCTTCCTCCTTCAAGGGCACACGGCCCCGAGTGTCCCCCGTCTGTCTCGGAGCGTCCCCCCACCCCCAGGGCGGCCTGATGCCTGGCGGAATCCTGGGGTGGACGTGGCCCCGGAGAAGGGGCTCTTGCGGCGGGGGTGGGGGCGCCGGCGGCTCCCGGGTCCTGACTTTCCCAGCCGGGCTCTTTGGCATCCCTTTTGTTGGTCCCTGAAACCTCCTCTCCCCCACCGCTCTGGGGTGGCCGAAGTGGTGTGTGATCTGGATTGAAATGGTTTGTGACTGGGATCGCGGGTCCCTGAGCGGCGGGGGCGCGGCCGCCTTCTGGCCGCGCCGGGGGACCCCCGGGACCTGTAGGAGGCTGGCGGCGGGAGGGGCGGGGCCCGGCTCCTAGGTGGGTTTCCTCCCGGGGCCCCACTTCCCCCGAGTCCCTGCGCGGCTTCGGCTGCTTGGATCCGGGGCGCAGAGGAACGGCGGGGAGGTTCGGAAGTGCAGCTTGGGACCTGCCTAGGTTGCCTGGAGGAGGCGGCGTTAGCTCTGGCGGTGCAGACTCCGGGAGCACCTCCCGCCCGCGCGCCTCGGGCCGGATTCTCCGCACCCTGCGGGGGTGGAGGAGGGCGGGCGGGGCCTTCAGGCCCAGGAGCGCCAGAGACCTATGGGGTTCGCCTGAAGCCCCCGGAATGTGTGAGACACTTCTTACTAGTAAATGGGCTTCAGTATCCCCCCTCCCTGCACTCCTGCAGGAAGGTGAGAATCGGGACAGTCGCAGGCTGGGAGACGCTCTGCTTTTCCTGCGTCCTGCTGGGAGCTGCGCGCTCCAGGTATCCTGGCCTGCCGCCCTAGCCGGCCCAAGGTACGCGAGTCAGAAAGGCTGCACAGTCTTTCCTGGGGGGGTGTTTTAGTTTAAGCAGATGTTGATTACGTCAGACATTCCTAATTACTTGATTTGGGAAGGGAGCTTGCGTTTATCTCACTGTCCATTAAAGCATAAACCGCTCAGAGTGCACAATAAAATAAGTAGACCACATTCTAAGTTGGTATCCATCACTCAAGACCTCTGTCGATTTCTGCAATCCCTCCCCCAAGAATCTCCCAAGAGATCCCTTCTGGGGGAGAGGGGTGGCGGGGAGGCGGCTTAAACACGTTGCTGGACATGCTGTTGGGCGGCTTTTGCTGTTCACCCTGCGGTTAATTGTCCTGCAAAAACTCTGCCTTGCAGACCGTGAGGGTTGAGCGCAGCCTTTGAGGGGCGGTGCTGTGGTGGGGGTTTTTAGATGGGTGATGAGGAAAGCATGATGGGTCCATTGCTTAAGCCAAGGTGGTTGTAACAGGAAAGTTCCTTGAGTTTTGGGTGAAGGAATTTAAACACTCATAGTTTCCAGTGAATGTACAAATGTCTTATATGAACAAAGCAATTGGAGTCGTTTTCTTTAATTTTTGAACCCTGTTCTTTTTCTAGTGAAATACTCATAATCTTTATAGGAGAGGGCATAGGATATAATTCTCTTCGTTTTGTACGGCTAGGTTAACAAAATCCAAAGAGTATGATAATTTTTATTCAAAATAATAATAAAATTATATGATTACAGGAGATTTGAGTGTTTGGGATCTTTTCTGCTGTGAAAAGAGGAGTCGCTGTTATTTGAGTGTGTTTTATCCACGAAATAATTTATTATGTAAAACCATTTAGGGGTTTTTCTAAAAGGATTTGTAAGTTCTTATTCCACATTTTAATAGCAAGACTCTGTTTCCTCTGATGACAAATACTGATTTGGGACTATATACCAATCCTAGGTAGGGTAGGTGGGGGACGATGGAGCATTAGGGTCCCCCCAGCCCCCATTTTTGGCAGTGTAGTGTTTACTTTTGGCCCAGATCCCTGGAGTGATGGTGGTAATAAATAATGATAGTGATCCGTCTAGAAGAAATCCATCTAGAAGAAAATAAATGGAAACATCTTGAATAAGAAGACTTTGTGGAAAAAGAAAAGTTTTTATGTATATAGTAAGGCAACATATTTTTCTTATTACGGCTGTGTACCAAGCACAGAGCTACACATTTGAAATTTCTCAGTATAATTGTGAGATCCTGTTTAACTCTCATGTCCATGTCACCCTGAAAATCTGATCACCGTGGACCCTATGTGACACTCAGTGTAACTGAGAGGGCTCTGGAAAGCCAAGCTGAACTTTTAATTAGTAAAGCAAATCATGGAAAACTGACAAGTCTGCTTTATATTTTATACGTAAAAAAGCAACATGGGTTTTTTAAAATGTGCGTTTTCCAGGGGTAGTTTTTGGTGACTGCTCTGCAGATTTTTAAGGCAATGTTAAACAACATTTTTATTTTTATTGTGAAACCTTTTTTTTATTGTTTATTCAAAGTGCTGCTGTAATTGGTGTTTGTATGTCTCTCTCTTAAGTGTGGTTTGCAGTGAATCACTTGTTGCCCCTTAAACAGTTAGCCTGGATTTAACCTCCAAGAGATTAAGTCTGGCAGAGTCTGAATTTTACACTGCTCTTTTCTTTGGAAGTTCTTCTGAAATCAGTGGAATAGAAATGCAGGGGTAGGAACAGCTCATCTGACAGGTAGGGAAGATTAATCCCCTTTAGAAAGGTTTCAGCTGGTGGACTGGCACTTCTTTAAAATGCATTCCCTGAGAGGCCAGGATGGGAAAAGTTATCATAAGTGAAATGGGAACTGGATGTGAAGGACTTGAGCTCCCTAATCTGCAGGACCTGGCTAGTCTGTTGTAGTGCTGGAAATTTGTGTACTCTTTCTAATCCTTTCCCTTGGAGAGTTCTAATTATATAATTCCACATTGTAGTCAGGGAAAAGAAAGTTAACGCTACAAACTGTTACTCCTTCCCAGGGTTTATAACCATCTTCTAAAATGGTTCCTTGATGACAGGCCTTTCCTTTTGGTGTTTATCTGGTTCATTCCCTGGGAACCTGGAGGGGACACTGTGAAGGACTCCCTCCTCCTCCTCTTCCACCCCCCATCAGCGTCTTGTGGTTTCCACGTGGTGAAGGGCTGGGCAGCCCAATTTTGGGTTTACCTTGAGGTGCCTCCTTGGGGGCTCCTCGGGGAGGGCTCTTCCTTGCTCTTGCCCATCGGTTGTGACTCCATACATTGTCATTAGGATATTTCCTTTTTGGGAGCCCCGTGGTGACCACCAAGTGGACCCCGTGAATACCAAGCATGTAAGGTTTCAAAGTAAAGAAACCAGGGGGCTTTGTTTTGCAGTGGAAGCATTGCTAGCTAGGTCTGGATTTTTATTGGTTGCACCCCAGCTGCATGGCCAATTGCAATTTCATGAAGGGACTGTTGGGCTGAAGGGACTGGCTTTGAAAACATTACTTCTCAGTGACCCTTTGGGCTCTTAGGTACTGCTTTGCCCCACAACACCACCATAACACTGTTGAGGCTTTCAGTGGGTAGTGTGGGCTTCTTGAGTTTTGAAAGTAAAAATCCAAGCAACAAGAGGCGCTCCAGCCCATTAATTATAGCTGCAACTGGCCGGGGTTTTGTAGCAGCCGCCTTTTTCTAGCATGTATTTATTTGGTTTTGTTGAAGAGCTTGCCAAGTTGGAAACGAGGGCGGGACAGCTTTGCTTGCGTGTGCAGTTGTCATAAAATATGTCTGGGGTGTAATCTGTTTAAAATCATATTCGTAGAGTGGCCAAAGAATTGTTGAACAGTGTTGGGAATTTTCATAAAGCTTCTACAAAATAGGGAATTTTATTGGTGTGGTTGGCACTGTTTTTGGGATTTCTGTGGGTGTTTTCTTTTTAAGTCCTATCTCTGAAAAAAGCAAAAAACTCAAAAGCTAAAGGGAAGGAAATAATTACAGAAAAATGTAGCTTAATTCAACTAAGTAGCTTGGTCCTCTAGAAATCCTTAAGTTCTAGTGGGAAGTGGTGTGTATGTCTTTAATTGTCGCCGGAATGAGCTTCAGTAAGCACTCTGTCACTTTCTAGATGTTATCAGAGGAGAATGTGGCGGCTGCTTCAAGTCCTCCTGGAGTGGGGGAGGGTTCCCCTAAATCCCAAATGCTCCTAGCCTAATGGTTTCCACACCCTCCTGGAGGGATAGTTAACACAATGCGCAGTTAAAATAAGGAAGTGTTTAGGCCTGAACTCCTCATTGTAGGCTTGTGCTGTGGAATATAGTAGCCACCAGGCACACACAGCTATATAAGTTAAAATTAATTAAAATTAAAAGAAATTAAAGATTCACTTCCTCCCCTTCACTGGCTTCATTTCAGGTGTCAGTAGCCACAAATTGCTATGCAAAAATGTCATTGGGATTTTAGTAGAGGTTGCATTGAATTGGTAGATGGATCTGAGTAGTATTAACTTTTTTTTTTTTTTTTTTTTGAGTTAAGGTCTTGCTCTGTCACCCAGGCTGGAGTGCAGTGGTGCAAACACGGCTCACTACCTCTGGCCTTAACCTCCTGGGCTCAGCCTCTACCTCCTGGGCTCAAGTTATCCTCCCATCTTAGCCTCTGAAGTAGCTGGAACCACAGGCACGCGCTACCGTGCCTGGCTAATTCTTTGATTTTTTTTCGTAGAGATGGAGGTCCAGTTGTGTTGCCCTGGCTGGTCTTGAACTCCTGGGCTGAAGGGATTCCCCACCCCCACCCCAGTCCTGGGATCGTAGGCATGAGCCACCTCACTGGCCATCATCTTAACAGTATTGTCTTCCTGTCCATAAACACAGGATGTCTTAACATTTATTTAGACCTTTCATTTCTTTCAGCAATGTTTTTTAGTTTTCAGTGTATGAGTCTTTTGCCTCTTAAGTTAAATCTATTCCTGAGTATTTTATTCTTTTTGAGCTGTTGTAATTGGAATTGTGTTTTTTAAATTTCCTTTTCACATTGCCCACTGTTAGTGCACAGAAATGTAACATTTTTGTGTGTTGATTTTCTAACCTGTAAGCTTGTGGAATTTGCTTATTAGCTCAAATAGCATTTTTGTAGCTCTTATTCTGTATGTAAGGTCGTATCATCTACAAATAGGCATAATTTTACTTCTTCCTTTACAATTTGGATGCCTTTTATTATTTTTGGTCTTGTCTAATTGCTCAGCCTGGAACTTCCAATACAGTCATGGGCCAAATAATGATGTTTTCAGACGATGGACCACCTATATGACAGTGGTCCCATAAGATAACACTACTGTATATGACTGTGCCTTTTATATGGTTAGATACACAAATGCTTCCCATCCTGTTACAGTTGCCTACAGTATTCAGTACAGCCACATGCTGTATAGGTTTGTTGTAGCCTAGGAGAAGTAGGCTACACCACATAGCCTAGGTGTGCAGTTTGTGTGAGGGACACTCTATGATGTTCATATGATGATGAAATTGCCCAGGGACACATTTCCCAGAATGTATCGTCATCGTTGAGCAACGCATGACTGTACTGTGTTGAATAGAAGAGGTGAAAATGGGCATTCTTGTCTTGTTCCTGATCTTGGAGGAAAAGCTTTCAATCTTTTAACATTGAGTGTGATGTTTGCTGGGGGCTTGTCGTATATGGCTTTTACTATGTTGAGGTGGTTTCCTTTCTATTAGTTTATTCTCATTTTTTGATATATTTTTGACTTTTAGAACATGCTAACATTCTACAAGTTCAAAAAATAAATCACTAAGAATAGCAGGAAACTAGAATTGAATACAAAGAAGCACATAAATGCAAATGTGTTGCAAATGAGTAACATGACTACACAGATGGGGGAAAAGAAACCGTAATGTTGGACTCAGTGCTTTGACGGTGTATCCTCAGCCTACAGGAGAAACAACAACCTGAAAGCAAAACTGGCACCCTTCTTAGTAGGTTTGATTTTCATAGTGGTGTGGGTATATCCATTCTGAAATGACTTTGTGTGAATTGTGAGATTAGACAGATAAGAAGTGTGTTAATAGTGTTGTAGCCAGGGTGCTCACTGAGGAAGGAGGGAGATATAAGGATGGAATAGGGGAAGGCAAGGAAGAATCTGGAGGGGTTGAATTGGAATTGGAGGTATCAGTGTAACTCATGCTTTCATTTATATATATATTTGGTATATATTATGTTAAATTATGTACCGTAATTTGTAAAACATACTCTACACATAACAGTTATCTCTTAGCACCTCATTAGCAGTGAGCTTTCTTAGTGCCCAGATGTTGGTTTCTCAATACTGTTGCATCTTAAAGGAGCTAGAGAACCTTGGAGAAATGACTGAATATGGGACGGGGACAGGGAAAAATACACAATAAGCCTGAAACGTGTTCTTGTGTTAGAACGCAAGTGAGTGGTGAAAAGTGGTGGGGGCATGGCAGATGTACTCAGGGGCCAACTTGAAGGAGTTGCAGCCAAGTCTGGGACCATTTAGGCATCAGAATAAATAAAGACAAGCATGGATTATACAAGGAACAAAATAGGCATCCAGGACTCACCGTTGATAATAAGTACATAACTATATGTATGAGTTTCCTAGGCCTGCTGTAGCAAAATGCCATAAACAGGGTGACCTAAAAACCAGAAATGTATTCTCCCACAGTTTTAGAGGCTAGAAGTCCAAAATCAAGGTGGCGGCAGGGCCACGATCCCTCCCAGGGCTCTAGGGGAGAAAACTTTTTTGCCTCTTTTAGTTCCTGGTGGCTCATGGTGCCCTTGGTTTGGAGCTATATCACTTTGACTTCTATCGCCATTTTCACATGACCTTTTATTGTAAGGACACCAGTGATTGGATTTAGGGACCACTGTAAATACAGGATGATTTAATCTCATGTTCCTTATTACTACTGGAAAGACTATTTCCAAATAAGGTCACTTTCTGAGCTTCTAGGTGGATAGGGAAACACTAATTTACTACAAAACCTAAGTGGGAGGGGTGGGGAAGAGAGGGCACTTCCTAGAGCAAAGTGCCAACTGATAAATGGGAGGCGAGTTGGGAATAATCACATTTTACAGCAATAACTGTACGGATTGATTTGGGCAGGCATCATGAATGAGTGCTAAACTCATTAAAGAAGACATGTTTGATGAGGAGCAGGAAATGTCTGTGGTCTCAAAGGATTTCCCCACAGTTTCCTTGTTGGCAAGGGGACAGTTGCTAACTGTAGACTGGCGAGATTTGCATCCCAATACCTGGGTGGTCCAGGTTAACGCCACAGATTTGGGCAGATGGATGCCGTCCTTCCCAAGAGCATACATCATTTAGGTTGCTTTCTATCTGGGGAAGAGAGTCTGATTATGAGCAAAAATCAGCAAACCAAATGGAGGGACATTCTATGAAACAATGGTCTGTAGCAAAAATTGTCGAGGACATGAGCGATGAAACAGGGCAGGCCAGGTCCAGCTTGAAGAAGACCACAGGGGCCTGGTGCGGTGGCTCACGCCTGTAATCCTAGCACTTTGGGAGGCTGAGGCCAGCGGATCACAAGGTCAGGAATTCAAGACCAGCCTGGCCAACATGGTGAAACCTCGTCCTCACTAAAAATACAAAAGTTAGCCGGGCGTGGTGACATGCTCCTGTAATTCCAGCTACTAGGGAGGCTGAAGCAGGAGAATCACTTGAACCCGGGAGGTGGAGGCTGCAGTGAGCCGAGATCGTGCCACTACACTCCAGTGTGGGCAACAGAGCAACACCCTGTCTCAAAAATGAAAGAGAAGAGAAGAGAAAGGAGGGCAGGGCGGGGCTGGGCGGGGCGGGGAGACAGTACAATACAGTACACCACAGGGTAGGAAGAGAAGACAGTACAATACAATACACCACAGGGACAAGGCAGTCCAGTGCATGTGCTGGCCCTGACCCTGTGCTGGAGGGAAAAACATGCTGTCGTGGATACTAATGGAACCACTGAGGAAATTGGAAGGTGAGCGTAAGTAATTTAAACGTGTTGTCAGACTTGTCTTTCCTGAGTTTGTTAATTGTGCAGAGGTGGTGTAAGAGGATGTCTGTACTCATAGGACATACACGCTGCCATGTTAAAGGATAAAGGGGCTTGATTGATGTCTCCAGCCTACTATTGTCATCTCAGACCATGATAAAGCCCATGGGGCAAGAGTGACACATTAGTGAACCTGGGCAAAGAGTAGAGGGAAGTTTCATGCACCATTCTTGTAACTTCTCTGTAAAGGCGAAATGGTTTCAAAGTAAAGAATTAAGGCCGGGCATGGTGGCTCATGCCTGTAATCCCAGCACTTCGGGAGGCTGAGGCGGGGGGATCACGAGGTCAGCAGATCGAGACCATCTTGGCTAACACGGTGAAACCCCGTCTCTACTAAAAATACAAAAAATTAGCTGGGCGCGGTGGTGGGCGCCTGTAGTCCCAGCTACTTGGGAGGCTGAGGCAGGAGAATGGTGTGAACCCAGGAGGCAGAGCTTGCAGTGAGCCGAGATAGCGCCATGGCAGTCTGGCCTGGGTGAAAGAGCGAGACTCCATCTCAAAAAAAAAAAAAAAAAAAAAGAATTAAAAATGTTAAATTCTAACAATGGATGGCTGAAGCCAGTGCAATGAACAATGGAGTTTAGCACATGCTGTTAAAAGAAAGACTCAAGGCCCGGCGAGGTGGTGGCTTACGCCTGTAATCCCAGCACTTTGGGAGGCTGAGGAAGGTGAATCACCTGAGGTCAGGGGTTCAAGACCAGCCTGTCCAACATGGTGAAACCCCATCTCTACTAAAAATACAAAAATTAGCCGGGCCTGGGGGCTGGGTGCCTGTAATCCCAACTACTCGGGAGGCTGAGACAGGAGGATCACTTGGACCCAGGAGGCAGAGGTCACAGTGAGCGGAGATCGAGCCACTGCACTCTAGCCTGGGTGACAGAGCAAGACTCTGTCTCAAGAAAAAAAAAAAAAAAGAATTGCACAGTTACGATTTTATTGGAAATGGTGTCACAGGGACTGAGGATGGATGCGATCCAGGTGCTTTTGAGGCCAGACAGCATTTCATTGAAGGGACTGAAAATCTCTGTCTTTGTCTAGTTTCTGGATTGCCCCAAGTTTTCTCATTTTTCTTTCTTAAGATTTTTATTATAGAAATTCCAACCTACATAAAATTAGACGACTGCAGTGAACCGCTGTATATTTTTCACTCAGCTTCAACAGTTGCCACGTTCATTTCGTTTCATTTCCCCCGGCCTACTTAACAGTCCCCAGACAGCCTTAATTGTTTACCTGAAAATACTTCAGCATGAATGGTAAGAACTGTTTTTTTCACACCATCTCAATACTGTTATCAACAAGGAGCCCTGGTGTTGTCTGATACCCAGCCCTGCTGGAAATGGCCTTTCACACTTGATTTGCGCACAGCGGGGCTGAGTTGCCATGAATGCAGCTGTGCTCTGGGGTTCCCGTGGGCTTGGAAGCTCCGAATTCTGGAAGATGTTGCTTCCCTGCATCACATAGGCTGTGGCCCTCTGGGTGCAGAGCCCAGGAACCTGGGCTTGGAGTGGCACTGAGTCTCTCTTGGACATCTTTGTGCAGGTGAATGTGGGGTGGGGCCCGGAGATTCAGGCCACGAGGCATCTGCTGAGCCTTGTTTAATCCAGCCCTTCCCAGTCCCGTTTATTCTGGAGCCCTCTTTTGGTGGGTGCTCTTGTTACCACCTCCTTCAGCACAGCCTGTGGCATGGACCAGTCTCCACTGTACTCAGAACACTGGCTTTATGAAAACAAATGCAGTATTAATGCGTAGAAAGGAGGGAGGAGGCACTTTCACTTCCGTGTGTTTACTGCCCCTCTTCTTCTTTTTTCCAGTAACAAACACAAAATACTCAATTTTCTCCTTCTTGGTGTGGAGGCTTTGACATCCCACTGTGGGATGGAGAGATGGCCTTTACCACAGAGAGAACAGATGAGGGATCAACATCCAGAGTATGTAAAAGAATTCACAAAATCAGTGAGAAAAAGATGAATGCCCCAGTTAAATGAGGGACAAAAGGTACAGTCAGGCAGTTTGCAGAAGAACAAATACAAAAGGCCACAAACTTGTGAAAAGTGTGGCCTTATTAGGATTCAAGAAAATGCAGATTATAAAACAGTTATCCCAAGCTCTTTGACTCATTGGATCACTGAAATCAGAAGTGGGTAATAAGGAGCATGAAAACCATGATGCGGGAGCATGGCATTAATGGTGCAGGACTGGCCACAGGTAGGGCCATTTGGCATTACTTGTTAACATTTAATTTAATTTAATTTTTTTTTTTTTTGAGATGGAGTCTCGCTTTGTCGCCAGGCTGGAGTGCAGTGGCATAATCTTGGCTCACTGCAACCTCTGCCTTCCGGGTTCAGGCAATTCTCCTGCCTCAGCCTCCTGAGTAGCTGGGACTACAGGCACGTGCCACCACCCCTGGCTAATTTTTTGTATTTTTAGTAGAGACAGGGTTTCACCATGTTGGCCAGGATGCTCCAGATCTCCTGATCTTGTGATCCACCTGCCTTGGCCTCCCACAGTGCTGGAATTACAGGCGTGAGCCACTGTGCCTGGCCACTTGTTAACATTTAAAATGCACATACTCCATGGCACACTCTAAGGAAATACTCATGCTCTTCCTTGGCAGCACCATTTGCAGGAGTGAAACATGGAAACATCTATGTGTCTTTTAATGGGAGCCAAATAAGTGGTGCTAATTCTCAACTGTGGGTTATTCTACAAATGCAAGTCAATATGGAGATCTACTGATGCAAATAGAGGAAGATTTCAAAGAAGAGATTCTGAGTGGGGAGAATGATACAGAAGGAGAGATGTGTACTTACCTATTTAAAAACTCTCGCCTTCCTCCTCTCATTTCTGTGGAGATACCAATCTCTAGAATAAGATCCCCTTCTTCCTTTTTGAGATGAAGTCTTGCTCTGTTGCCCAGGCTGGAGTGCAGTGGCACAATCATAGCTCACTGTAGCCTCCACCCCCTGGGCTCAAGTGATCCTCCTGCCTCACCCTCCCATATAGCTAAGATTACAGGTGTGCACATCACATCTGGCTCACATTTGTTTTCTTTTTGAGATGGAGTGTCACTCTGTCACCCAGGCTGGAGTGTGGTGGTGCAATCTCAGGGTTTACTGTAACCTCCACCTCCTAGGTTCAAGCTGATTCTTCTGCCTCAGCCTCCCAAGTAGCTGGGATTAGCTACCAACATCTGGCTAACTAAAAAAAAAATTTTTGTAAGAGAAAGAGTCTCACTATGTTGTTCAGACTGGTCTCCAACTCCCGGACTCAAGAGATCCCTCCACATTGGCCTCCCAAAGTGTTGGGATTAGAGGTGTGCCACTGTGATTGGCCTGGAATAAGATCTTAAAATACCCAAATATTAGACTAACTCAGGGGTCAGCCTGGAGGAGATGAGGGGGTTGGTCAAAGGTGTTGTCTTATTTTAGCTGAAGTTGTTTATTTACTTATTTATTCTAACAAGGAAGCTGCTCTCAAGTGTCATTAATAGAATTCAGGCTGGGCACGATGGCCCTTGCCTGTAATCCCAGCACTTTGGGAGGCTGAGGTGGGAGGGTCACTTGCAGTCAGGAGTTGGAGACCAGCCTGGGCAACATAGCAAGACCCTGTTTCTACAAAAATAACAATGAAAAATTAGCCGGGCATGGTGATGCATGCCTGTAGTCCCAACTACTCGGGAGGTTAAGACAGGAGGATCACTTGAGCCCAGGAGTTCAAGGCTGTAGTGAGCGCTATGATCACTGCACTCCAGCCTGGGTGACAGAGCAAAACTCAGTCTCAAAAGAAGATAAAAAGACTCAGGGTCTTTTTTGCCTGTCCCTCCTGTGCTGGTGATCACTTTGTTGAATCCTTTCTTGAAGCTCCTGGGGAAGACATTTATCTCTACAAATTGGGACAAGTGAGTCGGGCTGCTGCAGTGAGGGCCTCTTTCCCTTCATCTCCCTCCTTGCTTTGTAAGAATCCTTTGTCTGGCTCTGACCAGAGGAGAAGGTGAGGAAGAAGGTGGGAAGTCAGCTTATTGAGTAGGCTGTGGCAGTTCATATGTGAGTTGGGGTGCATCTAGACCCTTGGGGCGTCTGGATCTCTGGATCTGGGGGGCGTCCTGTGAGCTGTTAGAGAAATGGGAGTTCGGAGTTGTCAGAAACTCGCCTCATCCTCTGGGTTTGCAGACTCCCCACGAGGGGAGTCTCTGCGCTTTACAAATATTTGATCCACATTCCATTTTGAGCATATTTAACATTTTTAAAATGATCATGAAAGCCTCCACTCAAGTTTGCTTCCTGCCAGACCAACAGTGCGTCCACAGGCGCCTCTGGGTCAGCTTGTTTTAGCACAGACTGAAGCAGCCGTCTCTGTTTAATTCTATAATCCCGAGTTTGCACTGTGAGCTCTTGAAAAAATACTTTAGCTTGTGTTACTGGCTGCAAAAAATCATAATTTTCTTGATATTCTGAAACTAAAGTAGAAGATGGGAAATCTAAAAGATTGTTGAGGTGGAAATAAGATTAGAGCTGCTTCCTAAACTTGGAGTTTCAAGTTTTTATGGCCATTATAATGGAGGCTCAGGGTTCCCACTTACTGACTTTTTAACAGAGAATATCACACTGTTATTGGTTGAATTGCTCAAAAGAAGATATGTTGAAGTCCTAACTCCCAGTACCTCAGAATGTAACCTTATTTGGAGAAAGAGTCTTTACAGAGGTGATAATTTAAAATGAGGTCTTTACGGTGGGCTATAATCCAATGTGACTGGTGTCCTTAAGGGTCAGTTTGGCCACAGGCCAGCTCACACAGGGGCAGATGACATGCAAGGTGGCTGAAGGTAAGAGACCACAGGCAGACGACACTCGGCTTATGGACAGCCGAGGACCCTCAGAAGGAGCCAACCCTGCCAACTCCTGGCCTCCAGAGCTGTGAGACAACAAATTCTTGTTGTTTAAGCTGCCCAGTTTGTGGTGCTTAGTTACGGCAGCCCTAGGAGGCTAACACACGCATCCACCCATAAGTGCCTGTGGATCAAGTGCAGCTCACTATTGATTTTACTTTTTGGGTTTCTGCCTAAGAATTAACTTGAAAAAAAGGTTCTACTGCTAAACTATTGCTGAGCCTCGGGAAGTGGGGTAGTGGTGGTGAGCTGTCTGGCCCCGGCCCTCAGCGCTGGTCAGTGCTGCGGTCAGGAGTTGGGGGCACAGACTCATGAGGCCAGTCCTGGCTGGAGGCGGTGGGTGCTTTGTGGAGTAGCTGGAGCTGCGGTCTGTGTGTTCACCGCTTGTCATCCCTGCACTTGGCCAACCCCTTGGGCATATGGGGCACCTCTGTGCATCCTGTCCTGTGTCCAAGGCCTTCTCTCTGGGGGTCATTGCTAGGCTGCCCATCTGTCTCCATCACCTCCCTCCAGCTATTGGCCTGGAGAAGAGTCCTGAGCCTTGTCACTTGTGGGCTGTGCTTGGGGTACATGATTTCTGCAGCGGGGCATCCCAGATGTCAGAGCAGATGAGGCAGCTCTCCGGGGGTGGGTGCTGGTAGAAAGACAGTCTGCCCCCAGGGCCAAGCCCCCTGATGCCAGGCGCCTAGTGCTGCCCGTCCTAAGGCCTTTGTTTCTCTTACAGGGACCTGGGCAAAAACAAAAAAGGCAACAAAAGCAAACATCCTCATGGCGGCTGGGATTGTGGGGCTGTCAGCAAGTGTGATTTATGCGGGACCTGGAAGCCCTTTGAAGTAGGAGGCAAAGTGGATGCCCCTGGTCTCCTGGAGAGGCTGTGTTAGGACCAAATGGAGGAAGGAGCTGCCATCCCCGCCCTGGGAGGGTGTGTCAGGGAGCTCTCTCACTTTTGTCCCATCTCCAAAGCACAGGGGTAGGCCCTGAAGCAGTGGACAGAAAAAGAGGTGAGCTGCGTTTGCTCCTCCAGCTTTTGTGGAGCCCGCAGGGCAGGGGCAGGGGTGCTTGGCCAGCTGGCTGCTCCTCTGAGGTTTCCTGGTGTGTGGCAGCCAAGTTATGTTGAGTACCGGAGGTGGGGTATCCATGGAGCGGTGCAAGGAGGAGATTTGCAATGAGCATATTTGGGGGTGTCAGTGTGGACCCAGGTGGCCGCCGGGGACTTGGGACTGGAAGGTGACTTTTCACAGATGGATCCTAGTGGATGCTTTAGATTGAAATGAGATGCAGAATTCTGTCTTCTGATTGTATTAACAGTGCTGTCAAGAACGTAATTATGTAAGATTCAACCAGCTTTCTTGACATCTCAGTTTTCCTTCACCATTTGCAAAATTTAGTGTGTCATGATTTTAGTTTGGAAATTTTATTTTGGAAATAAAATGTCATTATTATTTTCTTTTGAAAGAAGGAAACTCCATTGTTTTGCAAGGCAGAGCTCTGACACAATTACGTCTAATTAGTGAAGTGTTGTATATGTTTTCAGAGTTCAAATAAGGTTCACGTACTCTCTTTTTGTTGTTGTTGCTGTTTTCTAAACTCTGAGCTCATTTCTTTTCTTTCTTTTTAAGAAAATAATAATTTTAGAAAGAACTAAGTCACGTTTCTTATAGTTGACCAACCACACATTTCTATGGGGCCCTAAAAACTCAGCTGTTTAAAAATAAAGCAAAATGAAAAAGAAAGAACAACAGCCAAATGAGGGTATACATTGAACTACTCAGGATTAAGTTTAAACAAATGCTTTTCATAATTGCTGTCTTCCCCAGCCAGAAACTAAGGCCTGCTGTGTGCTTTGGATGTGTGGGTGGGTGGGTTGCTGGGGGAAGGGTCCTTGTAATATTCGGGGAGTTTTGGCTGGGGCCAATTATTTGTTCATAATTCTAAGTATTTAAACAATGCTACGTATTTTCTGTCTTTTATGGAGGCAGATACCTCTAAGTGGCCCCTCCTGGTGCTGGGGTATGATCAAAAGGGACTTCTGTAAGTTTTCACTGGACTGCTTTAATTTTCTATCAGAACAGTGTATTTAGTACTTGATTAAGTAAAAAACAAGAAAAAACCAAAACCAAAAATCTAGTAACACATGTTGATGATTTGAAAAAGAAACCAAAACTGAGAAGGGTGTGATTGAAGAGCACCTCCCACTTCTCCCTTTTCACTCGCCCCCCCGCATCCATAAACACACTGAACAGACTTGGTGCTTCATTCCTGACGTTTTCTGCGCACATGTGCTTGTTTGTGCTTCTCCTTTATTTATTTTTAAAAATTCTGGTAAAATTCGCATAACATAAAATGAATCATGTTAAAGTGAACAATTCAATGTCTTTTAATCCACTTTTATTGTTACTTGACCATCACTACCATCCAGTTCATTTTCATCACCCCCAAAGGAAATCCTCTACCCATTAACCATCACTCCCCATTTCCCCGTCCCCGCTTTTTTCCTAGCCTCTGGCAACCGCTAATCTACTTTCTCTCCCTGTGGATTTGCCTATTCTGGAAATTTTATGTAGAAAATGTCATGCAGTATGTGGCCTTTTGTGTCTGGCTTCTTTCACTTAGCATAATGTTTTCAAGGTTCATCCACATTGCTCCATTCTTTCTTTGTTTTTATACACAGTGAGATCATACCATACATACTGAGGTTTGCTGTTTTCACCTAATGATAGTTCTCATAAGTCTTTCTGTAATAGTACATGCCAGGCTACCTCATTTTTAAAAACCATTGCTAATATCTGTCATTTATGTATACATTGGTAGTATCTGTCATTAAAACAATTTGCTGATAGCTCTCATTTGGAATTTATTTCCCTGGTCTCCTGTGGATGTATACTTCTGATTTTTAGCTATTACTTGAAACAGGTCTGTAGTGAACATCTGTAAACATATTTTTTTTTCACTCTGTGAGTATCTGTAGAGCCAATTTCCAGTCCAATACTTTGTGCAAAGTATTATATTTTTTGAGACAGTCTGGCTCTGTCGCCCAGGCTGGAGTGCAGTGGCGCAATCTCGGCTCACTGCAACCTCCACCTCCTGGGTTCAAGCGATTCTTCTGCCTCAGCATCCCGAGTAGCTGGGACCACAGGCGCGTGCCACCATGCCCGGCTAATTTTTTTTTGTATTTTTGGTAGAGACGGAGTTTGACCGTGTTAGTCAGGATAGTCTCGATGTTCTGACCTCATGATCCGCCCGCCTTGGCCTTCCAAAGTGCTGAGATTACAGGCTAACGCCTGTAATCATAGGCCACTGTGCTTGGCCTATGTTTAAACTTTTGATACTGTCTACAAAGTTGTTTTCCCAGAAGGTGGCAGCAATTTATTGTCCCAGTAATGATGCATGAACTTTTTGGGTTTTTCTAGGCCCAGCAACATTGGAAATCATCTGGCATTTTCATCTTAAGAAGTATGAAAAATAGAAATGGCATCTTAATTCTGTATGTTGACATTTTAACAATTGTCCACCAGGCCAACTGTCCTTATAAGTAATTTGTGTTTCTTTTTTCTGGCAAATAAGCGTTCACTTTCTCTACTAATTTTCTAGCAGTTGTTCTCAGTTGCCTCACTGGTTTCTACAACTATTTCTGTTTTCTTTTCTTTCTTTCTTTTTTTTTTTGAGACAGTCTCGCTCAGTTGCCCAGGCTGGAGTGCAATGGCGCAATCTTGGCTCACTGCAACCTCCGCCTCCCTGGTTCAAGTGATCCTCCTGCCTCAGCCTCCCAAGTAGCTGGGATTAGAGGCATGCGCCCCCACACCCAGCTAATTTTTTTTTTGTATTTTTAGTAGAGACGGAGTTTTGCCATGTTGGCCAGCCTGGTCATGAATCTAAGACTATTTCTAAGAATATTTAGCCATGTACCAGATTCTATGAACGTGTTTTTTTCCTCACGTTCTCCTTTGACTTTTTTTATGATATTTGTTTTCATGCGGTAAGTCTTAAGTTTTATGGAGTCAAATTAAGCCAGCTTTTGTTTTATATATTTTGAGTTTTGAGACATATATTAGAATCCCTTTGCCATTCTAAGATTGTTTTTAAAAAATTATGCTGTTTTGGGTAGGTTCTTAATGATTTTTTTTGTGCGTGTATGGTTAAATCTTTGGTTCACATGCAACTTAGATCCAGCTTTATTTTCCTCAGAAAAATGAATTTTCCTGAAATTCTTCATTGTGTAATTAATTCCTTATCAAAGATTTGAAAAGCAGCTCCCTCTTTTTTTGGGTATTAAAATTCCATGATAGATTGGTGTTATTTCTGGAAAATTCAGTTTTTATCTCACTTTTAATTACCATAGCTTTCTAAATTTTGGTATTTGGTAGGACTAACTCTTTACTCATTGTTCCCAGAACTTTATTGGCTAGTGTCACTTATTTTTCTAGATAAACTTTAGAACAATTTTATTATAAGTAAGGCAAGTTCTTAAGGCTATAAATTGTCCCATGAGTGTAGCTTTAGCTACAGCTTTTATGTTGTGTTCATGTTGCATGATGTTTTTAGTATTGTTCTTTTCCAAATAGCCTGTCATCTCAATTTTATTTCTTCTGCAAGACAAGGAGAAATTTTAATACTTGTAGGGAGTTATTTTGTGGTTTTATTGCATTTTGTGTAGATAGTGTGATCTGCTATGTTCTGGTTTTAGGGAATTTGATTTTTTTTTTAATGGCTTAAAATTTGGTTATTAAGTGGGACCTTAGATATAATCTCAGTTAAGAGCAACTTCATTGGTTATATAGTTTAGTTTTTCTGTATCTTCACTTACACTTTTGTCTTCTTTATCTGCCCTAAGTAGAGAGAAAAGTTGAAGGTATCCTAAGCCATTATTTTGGTCTGTTTCTCTGATTTTGCTTCAGATTTTGTGTTGTGCTTTTGGACACTGGGATGTCTTTTACATATATTCATGACAGAGCCTTACTGAGAATTCTACTCTTAATCATTTTAAAGTGTCCCTTTTACTTCTAATTAAGGAGAGTATGACATTAATATTACAGTTCTTCCTTATTTGTGACTTGCCTGGTACATCGTTGCCATTTAAAAATTTTCTATCTTCTAGTTGTTTGGATTCAGACAGATTTTAAATATAACAAATAGTTTTATTTGGAGTTTAATCCTATTGTTTTTTTCTTCTTGATATTTATTTTCCCTCAGTTACACTTACTGAGATAACATATTTGATCTCATTTTTGTCACATTTGGGGGAGCATAGTTTCTATTTTTAGTGCCTCCTTTTTTCTCCCTTTTGTTTGTTTTCTTTGACTTTTATGTAAAATATCTGTCCAAATCCAAGTGATTAGAAGGTAAAAAAGTGAAAAGAAAGGCAATGATGTACCAGACAAATACTATGAATTTTTGAGATTCAGCAACTTCACCAGTTCATGCTCTGATAATGACCAGCCATATCCATTCTTCTTGGGAATTAGGTCTTCAGTCTGCAAATTAAGTCTTGCTTTATTTTGGCTTCATTTTCATCCATTAAACGTTTGAATCCATGTGTTTCTGTTTGCTGTATTCTGTTTTTCAGGAACACCGCTTATAGGTGTGTTGTATCTCAGCTGTCTGTAGCCAGCAGTTCTGTCCTTTCTCTTTGACTTCCCCTGACACAGTGATTTGTCAATCTTGCCCCCATGATGAACTCACTTTTGCAGCTTTACATTCCTCTGGTGTGTGTTAGAAACAAGTGCCCAGTGCTGCAAAGAAAAACCAGCACTTAAATAGGAAGTTTCTCAGCAAGGCACATTTACTTCTGCAGAAGAGTGCTGCTTGCGTTTGTCACGCTTGCAAGAGCACACCGAACAAAGGAGAGAAGGGGTTTTTATCCCTAATGCAGCTTCTGTTTCTGTTTCCTTCTCCTATTGGCTGCAGTTGGACCACACAGTCTAAGCTGATCCTGACTGGCTGAGACTTAAACTTTTCCAAACAGGGTAAATGCGTGGAAAGAAGGGGAAAGTAGGAGTAGTTTACAATTTGTGACTAAAAAGTTGAATCTTTGTTTCTAGCAGTTTGCACAGCAAAGGTGGGAAGCGTTATTAACAGAACAGGAAAGAGCAAGAACGTTTGAAGAGGAACTGATTGTTTCCAGCACGTGGGACCTAGGTCTGTATAAAAGCTTCCAGGTGACTGTAATGTGTGGCTAGAGTTGAGAATCTCTGCTTTTCAGGGGAGCTTTAAAAAATATGGTGGCTGGGTTGGTTTCCTCCTGCTTATGATTTCAATTGTCTGGGGTGCAGCTTGGGTGCCCAGATTTTTTTTTTTAAAGCTTGCAGTTAAAACTAGTGTGCAGTAGGGGTTGAGCAGCCACTGCAGTAGGACACAGATCTGGGAATGAAAACAAAGACAGCACATTTTCTTGGCCTTTCCTTCATCTTTGCTCTCTGTGTTCAATGATGTGGGAGTCAGGTCCCGGGGAAAGCTCTGTGGTACTCAGGATCTTGCACGCCCCTGGCCTTAGCACCCAGGAAGCCACTTGAGGTAGTGGCTGTCCTCTTCCTGGGGTTTATGGAGGTGTGTTTTGGCTTTTGGTGCCCACCCTTGATTTGTTTGACCTTTCTGGGTGGTTTAGAGTTGAGGCTCCTTTGGGTTTTCTTGGACTTGGAGCAGTGTGAAGCAACTTTGCTCTGTCCTCTGTCATTGGGAGCCACCTGCATGGGTGTTGGAATGTCTTTGGGTCATAAGTTGAATTGAAAAGAATGCCCGTGGGGACCAGAGGCAAATTCTGGTGCTGGTTCTTCTGTGTCTCTAAACATGACTTGTTCTGGAGGTGTTGCCTCAGTCTCTTGATGGGATAGAACATTGGCTGTGTGGGATGGAACCCCCTCTCCACGGGTTACACATTGATGCACTTGTCTTATCCTCTGAGAAGCTGCAAGGGCGTCCATGCTGACCACTGGCGTCATCTCGAAGATGCCATGCCTTTGCGGTGCTTTTAAATTTTCCTCTGTGGCTGCGGTAACGTTTTGCAAAGTGGATTTCACTGTGCCCCCTCCCTTGCGTTCCTTCACAGAATGAAAAAGCCTCCAGGGTGGGCACATTTGGAAACTGGTGCAGCCTGTCTTACAAAAACCTGCTTTGTATTTTCTAACATAATGTTTCTCAAACATATTTGATCATAGCGCTCTTTTATTTTGGGGACTGTGTTAGGGGAAATACGGGTGTGGAGGTTTACTGTTTCTGATTCTGTGGAACCACAAAAAGTCAAATCGTGTTCCCATGCAGGCACAAAGCCGCAGTGCCCATGCTTCCTTGCTCGACAGCATGAACCCAGCCTTCTGCAGAGAAAAGCAGTGATACTGTGCAGGCATGGCTGGTTTTCTTGCCAGTCTTTCTATTCAACACCTGTAGCAAAATAAGCAGGATAATTGACATGATGGCTTTTCAACATTCAGTCCTGATATTTATTGAACTAGTGATGTAGATGAGGAAAGTGCAGGGTGCACATTTTCTTCTGTGGAGCTTGCATGATTGACACCACTGAACGGGGGTCCTCCACTTACTATCATGGGGTTCTTCAGAAGCACTCCTCAGCATGTGATTCATGCCAGGATCTGCCCTGCTTTTTAGATGAATTATGTCATTTAGTCTTTGAAACAGTCTGTGAGGGGAGGTGCTGTTTGTCCCTTTTACAGATGGGGAAACTGAGGTAGAGAGAAGCAGCATGCCTTGCCCAGCATTATGTCCCCAGAATGGTGAATCTGGATTCATCTGGGGCAGTTTGGCTTTCCAAGACTGTGCTCTCCCATGAGAAGCCCACAGTCTGCCTCTTTCCTTGCCCAGGGTCAGCGGTGAGCCCACGTCAGAGTGGTGTACCTTCCTTTCTTTATGTGGCCACCAGGGCACAGTCCCACACCGTGGTGGGTGGCATCCCAGTGATGGTGCCAGAGGGATTTTACATGGAAAGATTTTGTTATTTACATTTCCTAAGAGAAGGGTACCTGCCACGCCACGCAGGGCCTCAAGGGCAGCAGCGGGTTGGGAGGCAGAGGGGCAGTGAGGGGATTGGGAAATACAAGGCAGTGAGGGATGGTTCCAGATGGGCTGATGTGACTCTTGTTGGCAGGCTTTGGGGCCTGGGGGTGGGGGCTGTTCCTGGGTGTCTGGTGCCTGGTGCCTGCCCTGGGGTCACATAGGGCCAAGAAGTTGGCTTGGTGTGTGAATGTAATGCAGAAGGTGGTGGCAGGTGAGTGTGATGCAGGAGGTGGCGGGAAGTGGGGCTCTAGGGTGGTTGGTTTGCATAAGAAAGGCGAGCTCCCAGTGGGCCCTTTGCTGTCTCTAGGATTTGCCAGGCCTGGGAAGGGCAGTCTCTAGCTAGTGGGGCCACAAATGCAGGAGCATCAAGGATACAGAAAATAAAATATAGTTGATACAATTGACCCTGTGATGAATGGATGCCAAGTAGACAGTTATAGAATCTAGAGGCTGGGCGCGGTGGCTCACGCCTGTAATCCTAGCACTTTGCTCCCAAAGTGCTACCTCCACCTCCCGGGTTCAAGCAATTCTCCAGCTTCAGCCTCCTGAGTAGCTGGCGTTACAGGCATGTGCCACCACGCCCAGCTAATTTTTTTTTTTTTTTTTGAGACGGAGTCTTGCTCTGTCGCCCAGGCTAGAGTGCAGTGGCATGATCTTGGCTCACTGCAAGCTCTGACTCCTGGGTTCACATCATTCTCCTGCCTCAGCCTCCCAAGTAGCTGGGACTACAGGCGCCCGCCACATGCCCTGCTAATTTTTTTTTTTTTTTTTTTTAAGTAGAGATGGGGTTTCACCATGTTAGCCAGGATGGTCTCGATCTCCTGACCTCATGATCCTCCCGCCTCGGCCTCCCAAAGTGCTGGGATTACAGGCGTGAGCCACCGCGCCTGGCCTAATGTTTGTATTTTTTTAGTAGAGACGGGGTTTTGCCATGTTGGCCAGGCTGGTCTTGAACTCTTGACCTCAGGTGATCCGCCTGCCTTGGCCTCCCAGAGTGCTGGGATTACAGGTGTGAGCAACCGCGCCAGGCCTAGGATGTCTTCTTAAGTGTGCACGCAAATCATGCAGGAGAAATTAGGCAGAGTGCGTGGAAGCCAAGTGACTTGTTTCTCACCAGGAGGAAACCCCATCGCTGAGGTCAGTTGGTGGCTTCTCTACCCAGGTGTCTGTTGAACCCAGAGTGGTGTCACACCTCAGGATCGGTCCCCCAAATTCTGTGCAGTGAAAGGGTAGAGTGAGCGAGTTTTCTTCTCTCTGGCTCTCTGGCAAGCACTCTTGACATAGGATTGCTGTTACTCTGTATTTGAGTTCCTATGGATTATCCATCTGTTGGTTTTCTGCCATCCAAGAAACTTAGGTGTGTGCATGTATTTGGGGTTGGAGAATAAGGATGGCGAGGGCATTGGGAATTGGGGCTTCTGTGGAGGTAAGTCGTAAGTTTGAGAAGAAATGGGTGCATGTGCCAGGCACCAAAACAAGTGCATATGCATGCTGCACACACACACACACACACACACACACACACACACACACACATATACAGGCAGCTGACAGCATTGTCAGGGGTGTTTACCTGTGAGCTCACTTGTGCTGAGCAAGGACAGAGCTTGCCGGGCTGGGGGCTGGGTCTCTTGGGCATGGGCTGAGCTGTTGGGATGGCTGAAGGCTGTATCTTGGGGGAAGTGCGTTCTTGAGAGCTGTGTAAGTTAATGTCTATGAGATGAGCAGATGGTTGGTGTCATGAGGGTGTCCTCTTCTAGAAGACTAGGGCCCTACAGCGATGGTTCTCTCAGTGGTGTCTCTGGACCACTGGCATCAGCATCACCTGGGAGCTTGTTAAAAATGCAAACATGGTCAGGTGCAGTGGTTCACACCTGTAATCTCAGCACTTTGGGGGAGGCCAAGATGGGAGGATTACTGAGCCCAAGAGTTTGAGACCAGCCTGGGCAACATAGTGGGATCCTATCTCTACAAATAATAATAATAATAAAAAATAGCCCGGTGTGGTGGCTCGTGCCTGTGATCCCAGCTACTTGGGAGGCTAAAGTGAGAGGATTGCTTGAGCCTGGGAGGTTGAGGCTGCAGTGAGGTATGATTGTGCCACTGCACTCCAGCGTCTATGACAGAGCTAGACCCTGTCTCAAACAAACGCACAAACAAAACAAAAAAAGCAAACTCTTGGGCCTGCCCCGCGTCTGTTGAATCAGAATTTTTTTTCTTTTTTTTTAGATGGAGTCTCGCTCTGTCGCCCAGGCTGGCGTGATCTTGTCTCACTGCAAGCTCCGCCTCCTGGGTTCCCGCCATTCTCCTGCCTCAGCCTCCCGAGTAGCTGGGACTACAGGTGCCCGCTACCACGCCTGGCTAGTTTTTTGTATTTTTAGTAGAGATGGGGTTTCACCGTGTTAGCCAGGATGGTCTCGATCTCCTGACCTCGTGATCCGCCCGCCTCTGCCTCCCACAGTGCTGGGATTACAGGCATAAGCCATCGTGCCCGGCCTGAATCAGAAATTTTGAGGTGAACTCAGCAATCTGTGCCTCTCTAATGCACGTAAAAGTTGAGATCCACTGGCTGTGATTCCCATAGAGGGCCTGGGACAGGAGGACGCAGGCAGAAGCCACTGGCCTTGATGCTGCCTGTCACTCCACCACAAGGGACTGAGACCCGATGGACACCTTCCTCCAGTCCTCCCCTTGCCTCTCTCCACCGCAGGGACTAGGAGGGATGGCCGGGCAGTCCCCAGCGTGACCACAGGATGCCTGATGTTGGGAGTGGGGACAAAGGATAGGAAAAGGGCTGGGCAGCAGGAGGGATCACCTACCGTGGAGGACAAAGACCTCGCCCTCAAGTGTCCCTCCCATTCATGGAGTACCAGCTCAGTTCTACTCAGTGCAGACAGGCAGCAGAACAGCAGCTTGGGGAGAGCAGGAAAGAATCAGCTGCCAATGTTGTAGTGGAGACGGATTTCAGGGCCTGATGAGGGTCCAAGTATGGACTGCAATTGGGATGCATGAGAACATCCTCAAACCCTGGAATAGGAAGGCACCCATGTGCCCTGATTTCTCCTCGGCTCTCATTCCAGGAGCCACACAGGACAGTTGACCCAACACTTCTGCCACCTGAAGAACGACACCTGCATTCCTCCATCTCTGGGACCACCAAGGAACTCAGGGAGCTTGGAATCTCTCAGATCAAAAAGATACTGACTCATCGGATAGCCATGCCATCCTGAAAACGGGCTTACTTGTGTGTACATTATTTGCAACAAGCAACAAGTTTATAAGCACTTTGGTAAAATTGCATGTGAGGGTTAAAATATTAAAGTCAGTGCGTCAACTTGAAATAAATGATGAGTTATTGATTACTACTAAAGAAAAAATATAATATTTGTGGTCCTGTTATGGTTTAGATGTGAATTTTAAAAAGAAAGCCTTTGTTCAGAGTTTTGCACATTTCCTCAACCCTGGGTCTCCAGAGCTTTGTTTTGCTTGCCAAGTCTTAAATTAGCCATCTGCAAATTTCCTTACCTTGGGTATTTCTGGATATAGGAGGATGCCCAGGGTGTGCATTGTTCTGTAGCTGTACCGTCCAATTGATAGCCATTAATCACATGTGGCTATTTAATTGAAGTTAACTCAGACTGAATAAAATTACAAACAGACCCTTGGCTGCACTAGCCAAACTTAAGTGCTCAGTTGCCACATACCACATGTGGCTGGAGGCCACACTGGACAGTGGAGATAGAGACACTCTCCCTCTTCACAGCAAGTTGGGCAGTGCTGCTTTATACTGCCTCATCCCCAGCATTTTGGCCAGTCATAAGTACTTTCTGAGCACCTACTCTGTGCCTAGAGGCTGCTAACTTGTTAGCTTATTGAATAAAATACATTGGGCATCTTCTCTGTCCAGGTGATCACTGAATTCCTTGGCATTGCTACTTAGTAGAGTAACAGACATCTATTCTTTGGCATGAGGGAGAGGCTTTATGTATGTGAAGATGGAATGGAACTGTATTGGGCAGTGGGGAGTGGGGAGGTCATGCCCAGCAGAAGTGAGGCAGAGTGAGTCTGTTGGAGGACAGGGCTTGGAGAGGCAGGCTGCCCCAGTGTGCACCCAGGAAGGAGGGCAAAAGGCTGAGCAGCTGGACTGGGGTTGGATGCAGCAGCTATGCAGCTGATTTGGAGAGCCTGACATGAGAGGACACTGAGGAGTCGACAGGTTTTGGAGAAGATTCCCATCTAATAGTTTTAAAAAATATTCTTGGTCGGGCGCGGTGGCTCATGCCTGTAATCACAGCACTTCAAGAGGCCAAGGCAGGTGGATCACGAGGTCAGGAGATCGAGACCATCCTGACTAACACGGTGAAATCCTGTCTCTACTAAAAATACAAAAAATTAGCCGGGCATGGTGGTACGCGCCTGTAGTCCCAGCTACTTCGGAGGCTGAGGCCGGAGAATCGCTTGAACCTGGGTGGTGGAGGTTGCAGTGAGCTGAGATCATGCCACTGCACTCCAGCCTGGGCAACAGAGTGAGAGACTCCATCTCAAAAAAAAAAAAAAATTATTTAAGTAGAACAACATTCAGTATGGACATCGAACTGTTGATATTTAACCTGTTTCTTATTTGATTGCAAGGAAGATGGGACTCAGAGAAGACGCTGTTGATTTCCAAGTAACATTTCATTCACAAGTCTTCAATTTCTTTTGGGTACATACCTAGCAGTAGAATTTCGGATCACATGGTCATTCCATGTTTTTTTTTGGGGGGAACTGCCAGACTTTTCCACAGTGGCTGCACCATTTTGTATTCTCACCAGCAGTATTCCAGGGTTTTAATTTCTCTACGTTCTCAACAGTACTTGTTTTCTGTTTTTGTTGTTGTTGTTGTTGTTGTTGCTGTTGTTTGGTTTTTTGGTAATAGTCGTCCTAATGGCTGTGGAGTGGTATCTCATTGTGATTTTGATTTGCATTTTCCCAGTGACTAATGATGACATCTTTTCATGCTCTTTTTGGCCAGTTGTGTATTTTTTTTTTTTGGAGAAATGTCTATTCAGATCCTTTGCCCAATCTCACCTTGGGTTGTCTTTTTATTATTGTTGTTAGAGTTTCATTTACTTTTTTTTTTTTTTTTTTTGAGACGGAGTCTCTGTTGCCCAGGCTGGAGTGCAGTGGCGCGATCTTGGCTCACTGCAACCTGTCTCCCGGGTTCAAGCGATTCTCCTGCCTCAGCCTCCTGAGTAGCTGCGACTACAGGCGTGCGCCACCACGCCTGGCTACTTTTGTGTTTTTAGTAGAGACAGGCTTTCACCATGTTGGCCAGGCTGGTCTCCTACTTCTGACCTCAAGTAATCCACCCGCCTGGGTCTCCCAAAGTGCTGGGATTACAGGCGTGAGCTACCACACCCGGCTTCATTTACTTTTAAAAGACTAAACATTACCATCCCCTTGAAGTTAGAAGGGAAGAACTTGGTGACACAAAGAGGCCTGCGGCTTGGTCTGCAATTAAGCACAGGCTCTTGAAAAGTGTCCTCTTTTGCCAGTGTGGTTTGGGATTTCCACAGCCTCTGCATTCTATTCCTGATTCTGCTTTACTTTTGCCATATATGTAAGTGTGTGTATACGTGTATATATTTAAGAACGGAGGAAAAAATATAATTACTTTTAATTTGGAATTCCTGTTTTAACTTTCCCCTATATTAAAGAAGGACTGATTTTGCATGTACTTAGGCTGAAGTAGCCACTTCTTTGTTGATATGGGATTGAGGTCTTGATTCATTTTTTCCTGCAGGTCAGAGAGCACTAGGACATGCCCAGGGCCAGTTTGTGGGACCCTTTGTGGGGAAGGGACAGTGCTTCTCCTGTCCCCTACTTCTTGTGGCTGGCCACCTGCCATTTGGCACCTGGTTGAGGATGGGACATGAGTGTCCACTCCACAGTGCTGTGTTCACCCCCTCGGGTGGAGGTCCAGTTTGTTGGCAATGATACTGCACACAAGCTGTCTGAGGCTTGGCTATCCTAAACAGTCTCTGGCTGGTTTCAATATGAGTTATTTTCATATTTTAGTGTATAAAACCTCCAATTTACATTTTGATGCAGATCAGTGAAGCACACCCTTGGTCCGTGCCTGAGTGTCTGGGGCCACATTAATTAAATTATGTTCACTTCAGATCTTTCTTTGTGCCCCATAGTGGGGTCTCCGCCTCTTCTGCCTGTAGCTCTGTCACCTCTGAACATATCGTCTGCTTGACCTATCTGTCATGTGTATTTGTTTTTATCTGCTTTACACCCCAGAGCAGACATCTTCATTTCCTTTGTCGATATGCTCCCAAGTGCCTGGAAGCACCTGAGACAGACCAGGTGTTTAGGAAGTACCTGCTGAAGGAGTGAAATGCTAGGCTTCCTCACCTGATCTCTGTTCCCTTGCCTCTTTCTAATTGTCTCCTGTGGGCAGGGTAAAGCATTGTGTACTTGTTCTTCTTCTTTTCCAGACAGGGTCTGGTTCTGTTACCCAGGCTGGAGTGCAGGGGTGCAATCATAGCTCACTGCAGCCTCAAACTCTTGGGCACAAGTGATCTTCTCACCTCAGCCTCCCGAGTAGCTGAGACTACAGGCATGTGCCATCATGCCCAGCTAATTTTTAAATATTTTGTAGAGATAGTGTCTCGCTATGTTGCCAGGGCTGATCATTAACTCCTGGGCTCTAGTGATCTCCCACTTCGACCTCTCAAAGTGCTGGGATTACAGGCATGAGCCACTACGCCCGGCCATCGTGTTTATTCTTAAGCACAAGTAAGGGCTTAAAGTTAAAGTAAAAATGCTTTTTAAATTTTTTCCTTTAATGAACCTGGAATTCATTGAGGTTTTTGATTCTTTTATAATTTTTTATGTTACTCAAAAGAGAAGGAATAATATCTCCTCAAACTTTGTTTCACAAATGGCCTGTTGATATTGGGAGTTGAGTGGGATTTATGTGCTGGCTTCTGAGGGGGTCAAGGGAGCCTGGTGGGGCAGGTGTGGGATGGCGGTGGGTGCTGCTCCAAATATTCCCTTCTAAACTGTTCAAAATGTTTCTGAAAGTTCAGGTTCAGTAAATGTTGGTACGGGTTGTTGGTTCTACTCTCCTCCGAGTCCACCCCAGTGGTTGACACCTCCATGAAGGTGGGCTGGGAAACCTTCCCAGGAAGGGTACAGGAGGAAAAGTGTGAGATCGGCCAGGCTGGGTGAAACCCTCCCCACTCTGGCCCCCACCCTGCAGGATGAAGGAGCAGAGTGGGCTGGGGGAAGCAGCTGCCAGTAGACTTTATATCACCAACCGCCAGAAGGGCAGGTTTTCCAGGAGACTTAGAGCTGAATGGGTGTCATAGGAACCCTGGTACACATTTGGTAAGAAAGAAAAAAAAAAACCTAAATGAGGCTGAATGATCCTCTGAGAATTTTGAAGAATGTTAATACTGAAAGTGAGGTTGAGGTGTAGGATTCATGGTGGGCAGGTTGTAAACCTGGTGTTTCCGTTGGATTCAGATGGTCCAGTGCTCAGAGACAGTGAGGAATTTGTGGGTTCTCCTGAACCGTTGTTATTACACGAGTTGGCCTTTGCTTTGATGTGAATTTATCCTGAATGAATTTGGTATTTAAAGAAAGAACAGTCAAGAAAGCAGAGTCTTGTACAGATCCAAGGCATACCATATTTTACGTTTGAGCTCAGGAATTCTGGTTGCCTGAGCATCAACTGTTTAAAAGCAAGGGGATCATGCCTAAAAGCCCTAATTATTGTCAGTAGCAATTACGAATGTTTATTAAGTGCCCATTTAAAAGCCAATATTATTATCCTGGCAGTATGAAGAAGTAGTATATTTATCATGTAGTATTTGTCCTTAAAGATTTCTAATCTACCTGGGAAGCTGGACTATATGTGTTAAAACATGATGCAAATAAAATCCTAGGCAGTCTGGCTGTGTTGAGTGGAGTGGTCTGGAAATGAGGTCACAGGGGTGCGGACTGCGGAGAGGGGCGGGGAAGACCTCAGAGAGGAACACTCAGTCTGTGGGCGTGACAAGGACAGGGGTTGGGGGGCTGTGTATGTGTGGGCTTATTGCTGAATTTTGCCTTATTTTGCTTTTTCAACTTCAGTCATCTGTAATGAAAGGAGATTTTGCTACATGTAAGCCAGCCTTTTAGAGTTGACCACCAGTTATGTGCACAGGACATTTGTAGGCTCTTCCTGTCCCTTTTATTTTAACAACAGAATTCTTAAAATTAAGAGATAGAATCCACAAGCCAATACAATTCAGCTTTTCGGAGCGTACAATTCACCAGTTTTTAGGATATTCACAGAATCGTATAACCATCACTACTATGGAGTTGCAGAAAATTTTTATCACTTGCTTCTGTTTTGACAACATATTACATTGTGTCATAGGCGACTGCCTCTCTTTAAGCCCGTTTCAACCTACAAAAATGGCAGTTTCCTATGTTCAAACCTAATTTACCTACTGTCAAACACTTGTCTTAAAAGCCCTCCTCTGAAAGCTAGCATGAGATTTTTCCTCCACCTTCTTTTAAACTGTCGGAAAGTATTTAGGGTTAGGGAACCACATGTGCTGAGAACAGTTAAGGGACTTTATAGGGAGCCTAGGGTTGGGGTGGCTTCAGATCTTTGCAAGTCTGTTAAGTGGGAGAACTTGACCTCTGGCCCTGTGCCCTTCAACTTCTTTTTTTTTTTTTTTGAGACGAGTCTCGTTCTGTCGCCCAGGCTGGAGTGCAGTGGCACAATCTCAGCTCACTGCAAGCTCCGCCTCCCGGATTCACACCATTCTCCTGCCTCAGCCTCCCAAGTAGCTGGGACTACAGGCGCCTGCCACCACGCACAGCTGATTTTTATATTTAGTAGAGACGGGGTTTCACCTTGTTAGCCAGGATGGTCTCGATCTCCTGACCTTGTGATCCGCCTGTCTCGGCCTCCCAAAGTGCTGGGATTACAGGTGTGAGCCACCGCGCCCGGCCTGTGCCCTTCAGCTTCTAATGGGAACAGTTAGGATCACTGGGTGGAGGTTACTGGGACACCAATTTCAGTTTGATACAAGAATGAGTTTTCTACTTATAAAGCTGCCTCACTATCCAGCTCTGTGCAGTGTCCAGGTGTCATTGGGTGAGCTTGGATGGAGGCAGAAGGATGCCCTGCACTGTGGCCTCTAGTAGGAGTGCCCTGCTGGCCTGTCTGGCTTTGCTCACTTGTCCAGATGCTCTCCTGAGCACCCCAACCCCAGTGTGCACCCACGCATCTCACTCCCCTATGCAGCTCTACACCAGGTACGCTGGTTTTGCCCAATGTGGGGAGCACCGTTGCTGTGCTCAGCCTGCAGAAGTGGGATCTGTGCCCGCTGTGGGGAGGGTTGGCCAACGTTGGGTGCCTAGGTCTTCCTGGGCATGCTTTCCAGGGTTTCTAGTACATCTCCTTTTCAGCACAGATGATGCTCTTAAAGATTCGGGGTGTGGCCCAGGGGTGCCCTCTCAGTGAGGACACACGAGCTTCCCTGCCCTCTGCATAATGTGTCAGCGTCCACACCTTCAGTCTGGGTCCTTTTTTGTGACATGGATCGTACTTCCCCATGAACTCCAGTCTCTTTCTTGGCGTTGTTTCTCTGCACGTATCTTCTCGCACGTGTCTGGGTTTGAGATTATTTTTCCTATGTTGATTTTTAGATGGTATTGGCCAAAGT
Source organism: Pan paniscus (assembly GCF_029289425.2). Classification (NCBI taxonomy): domain Eukaryota; kingdom Metazoa; phylum Chordata; class Mammalia; order Primates; family Hominidae; genus Pan; species Pan paniscus. Next base: position 47,576,167 of record NC_073260.2, read on the forward strand.
GTTTAGAACTAAGAAACCTACAGACCCAGCGTAAGGGGGTAAATGACAGCACAAAAAATAGAACAGAGAGTCTGTTTGAAGAGGGAATTTGAAATCCATGCCAGACCAAAAATGGTTGAGCTGAAGCATTGCTCTTAAATTGTTTAAGGGAGTGGGAAGAGTGCAGTGGGGTCAGGAGGAAATTAATGAACTTCAACAAAATGGTTGGTGATGGAAAACATATAAGCAACACGTGAATAAACACGGGGAATTAATTTTGGAGCTGCTGGGAAGGAGTAAAACTAAAGAATAAGCAAGGAAAAGCAGAGCGTCTGTGGGGGCAGGGAACATTTTCCACTCCAGCATGGGACAACCTCGACCATCTAGTGAAGCCTCTTCTTTGAAAGCTCTTGAGAGAATCTTTCTACCATGTTGGTGGCCGACTTCACCTTTCTTTCTCCTTTGCCAGTTTCTTGGGAGAAAATGGTAGTTAAGTATTTTTGTATGATAAGGCTTCAGATTCTAAGAGCGATTCCAAGATTTTTTTCTTAAATTACCAGGAAAAAAGTCCATATATGAAATCCCAGTGTCAGGACCTGGAAAAGGGTCCCAAACACATTAGCATCCACTTAGATGCTTTGCTAGCAGTCTGAATTACCATAAGGAAAAAACCGTACATAATGGAACCAGATGGGAGTGGCTGGCTAATATTTCGAATTCTTTCCACTTAAGAATTATCTTAATTTGAGGAGGATCTTTGAAGTCCAGGGGAAGTTGCCAGGTGGGGAAGAGGGAGTTCTGTGGGTAAAGGTGAGGGGCAGGATGGGAGCCCAGGGTTTCCCTCAGGACTCCCTGCAGGGAGTGCATCAGGGCTGGCCTGGCTGCGACAGGTGGGGCATTGCATAGGCAAAATGCTTGGCGAGATTAAAGAATTAACCAATATAAAAGTCAGGGGAGCGTCACCTGAACAAAATAAGCTAACAGGATTTGGAATCCACGTAAGATTATCCATGACTTAGAATTTCTAATTCCATTCCAGGGATTTTGGCTCCTAGCAAGAACACAAAAGGTGCCAAAAAGATTAGTTGCGGGGGAAACAAATTTCCGTGATTAGATCAAGACAACTTTGGCTGCCAGGAGCAGAATCACCCTTCCCTCCCTTCTTCCTTGTTGCTTTCCTGCGTGGAATGAGTTACAGCCAAGATGTGACTTCACATACATCCCAGGGCCTCTGCTGACAGATGTTATAACACAATTAGGATGGAGGTGTTAGAATTGTGCAACACTCAATTCTAGATCCTGCCAGAGCCTAAGCCAGGAACTTGGTCTTTGCCTCGCCCGCCCCTCCTTTTGAGAGGTGAAGCCAGCTGGATTTCTGGGGGGGGTGAGGACTTGGAGAACTTTTTCGTTTTATAGGAGGATTGTAAAATGCACTAATCAGCATTCTGTATCTAGGATTGTAAAAAGCACCAATTAGCGCTCTGCGTCTAGCTAGAGGTTTGTAAAATGTGCCAATGACTGCTCAGTAAAAACGTACCAATCAGCACTCTGTGGTTAGCTAGAGGTTTGTAAAATGGACCAATCAGCACTCCATAAAATGGACCAATCAGCACTCTGTAAAATGGACCAATCAGCAGGACGTGGGAGGGGACAAATAAGGGAATAAAAGCTGGCCACCTCCCCCCGCCCCCCACCTCCCCCAAGACAGCAGCAGCAACCTGCTCAGGTTCCCTTCCATGGCTGTGGAATCTTTGTTCTTTCGCTCTTCACAATAAATCTTGCTGCTGCTCACTCTTTGGGTCCAGTGACACCTTTGAAAGCTGTAACACTCACTGCGGAGGTCTGCGGCTTCATTCTTGAAGTCAGGAAGACCACGAACCCACCGGAAGAAAAACTCCAGACACGCCACCTTTAAGAGCTGTTAACACTCACTGCGAAGGTCCGCAGCTTCATTCTTGAAGTCAGGGAGACTGCGAACCTACTGGAAGGAACAAAACTCCGGACACACTTCCCCATTGGGAGATGGAAATGCACCAACCTCTTCCCCAGGGGTGCCAGAGAAGATGATTCCAGTAAAAAGGGGGCTGCTGTTGGTGTCTATGGGAGCCGCGTGTGGTAGTCACAGTCCTCAGTTCCCTTCACGGCCCTGTGCCAGGTGGAGGCCGCTGCACCTAAGAGTCCTCATGTGGGGGATGACAACTCCGACCAGCTGCTGAGCTTGGGTTGAGACTTCAGCAACCATAAACGCCAGGTAGCAGGGTGAGGTATGGAGCCGCCCCTGCTGTTCTCGGGATGATGATCCCTTTGTTCAAATGGCTAGTTCCTGATCCTAGAAGCAGTGATGATTCCAGATACTACATCAGAGGGATGGAAATATTCTGACAGGGGTGATGGACCCACCTACCCATATGAAAGATGACAAATGTACTCTTCAATGGTGATGCTGAGTGGACTGGTGACGTTTAATCCAGAATCTAGGAAAGCAGCTGGAAGGCCAGGCCTTGTGTAAGTTTGCCCTGTGGACTTCCTTTGTGCTCCTGTTCAGGTGCTCAGGAGCAGGAAGGGGCCAGGTGACCCCTAGTCATGACAGATCTACACCTGCCGTGGCAATCACGGTTGCCTTTGCCAGTGATTGGTTGTCTGTGACTGCAGGTCCTGGTTCTGACCAATGAGATGTAAGGGGGGGCGGGGCCTCCTTTCCAAGCAGTGGAGTTTTGGGGAAAAGCCTCTCCCCTGCCCCGCCGTACTGTTTAGTCAGTAGCTGGTGTGATCCCTGGAGCGGCCACTGTGCCCACAAGGTGACCGGCGGGAGGGTGGAAAGCTCATTCACAACCCCAATGGGAGGGAAAGAGAACCTGGACCTCGGTGACGTCGTGAACCACCTCCCCGCAGCTCTCTTGTTAAGGGAAGATTCCTTTATGGTCAAGAGTTTTCTTTCATAATACAGCCCAAAATATCCTCACTGCTAGAAATGAAGGAAGTTGTATTACAGGGTATCTCTTGGGAATTTAGTTTCATTCTAGTGTTCGATTTGCTGAACTAAATTGAGGCCTCCTGGAGGTTTAAACTCTGCACATGTGAAATATGGCCACGTTATGCTTGGCTGGGAATAAGCTATCAACCAAGTGATAGGATGGCCCCGTGGCTCGAAGGGAGGCGCTTTTGTACTTGAGTTCTTAGCTTACACACAGTATAAGGTGGCCAGACAGTGGAGCGTGGCCCAGCAAGCACACGGGGGCATTGGCACTTGGCAGCGGTGGTCAGACTTGGGGAATAACAGCATGAGATTTTTTTTTGGTTGGCAAGAGTTTCTGGCTGGAAACTCTCCAGAGAGACTTTGCCATCTTATTTTGTAAAAGTTTTTTTTAACATTAAAAAAGTTAATATTCATGCAATTGACCAAGGGGCCATTTTTCAGTGTGTACACTGGGTGGTATTAAGTACAGTGTTGGACAGCCATCACAACCATCCATCTCCCGAACTTTTCATGTTGGGAAACTGAGACTCTGTCCCCATTAAACACAACTCCCCACTTTTCCCTTCCCCCAGGCCCTGGAAACCACCCCCTCTACTTTCTGTATGCATTTGATTGCTGTAGATACCTCGTATGTGAAAGCTTTTTGAAAATCAGATTTTTTAAACTGTCAAGATTGGTGAAAGTACAGACTGGCCGGAACAGAGGAGGATTTGGGGAGTAGTTTAGAGAGTAAATCCATTAGAGGTTGAAGTAGTCCCTTCCCATGCCAACTATGGGTACCTGGGTTTGTCCCAGTTGATGTCAAAGTTTTTATTAACGGTGGATCCAGGGGCAGCTGTTGGTAATTCTGTCTTCTACCTGGGCAGTTTTGGGTTTGAGTCTCCAGAAAAATTGGCAAGTTCTTATCTCAGCTGATACAACATAGAATTCTTTGTTGTTTTCATTTATTAGCAAAGCAAGAATCTTTTTGTCTCTTCTCTGGAACAAAGAGAGAAAAAAAATCAAATTTTGGAAAGACTGAAAGTGTGATTCATTCCAAAGAATAAAAATCTGCTCAACCGGTATCTACTGTGAATCACTGTTAGTGGTGCATTTGAAGGCTTTATATCAGATACTGCTGTCTGACCTGTTTTTGTAGTTATTTTCAATTTTAGTAACTATAGTCGATTTTTCTTTTAAAAATAGAGTACCATTGTATACTCTCTGCTGGCCTTTTTTTGTTTTGTTTTTTGTTTGTTTGTTTGTTTTTTGTTTAGATGGAGTCTCTCACTCTGTTGCCCAGGCTGGAGTGCAGTGGCGTGATCTCGACTCACTGCAACCTCTGCTTCCCGGGTTCAAGCGATTCTCCTGCCTCAGCCTCCCAAGTAGCTGGGATTACAGGTATGTGCCACCACGCCCAGCTAATTTTTGTATTTTTAGTAGAGACAGGGTTTCGCCATGTTGGGCAGGCTGGTCTTGAACTCCTGACCCCAGGTAATCCTCCCGCCTCGGCCTCCCAAAGTGCTGGGATTACAGGCGTGAGCCAACACGCCCAGCCTGCTGGCCTATTTTGTAAGTATTCCTATCCATTTTTATGGTCTTAAGATTAGCTAAAAATGAAATTATTCTATTAACTTGAATACTTAAGGGAAACAATATTAAAATATTACATTTAAAAATTATTTAAGGAATAGTTATAGCTGATAAATCAGAAATATTCCAGATTTTTCCTGTTACATGTTTGTTAATTTTTTTCCCAAAAAACTTAAGCTTCACATTCTTTTAAATATGGAGATTTTTGCTTTGACTTTGGAAGAAAGCGCATCCTGGCAGAAGAATACACATAAGCATACTTTTAATTTTGAAATCATTTTATTTTTAATATATTTTTATTGATACATAGTAGTATATATTTTGGGAGCACATATGGTATTTTGATATCTGTATACACAATGTGCGATGATCAAGTCAAGGTAATTGCAATATCCATTACCTCAAACACTTCTTTTTGTGGGAAACATTACAATTCTAGCCATTTTGGAATTCATAATAAATTAACTGTAATTTTGCTACTGTACTATTAAATAGGAAATTTTAGGCGTACAGAAAGGTTGCAAAAACTGTTCCATATTCCCTTTAACTCGGCTTCCCTTAATGTTAATCTCTTAAGTCAAGTGATACATTTTATGAAAACTAGAAAGTTAATATTGGTATACTAGTGATACTATTAAGGAAGCCACAGACCTCGTTTGAATCTTAGCAGTTTTCTCACTAATGTCTGTTTTGTGTGATCCAGGATCCCACATTGCATTTAGTTCACCTGTTTTTCTAATTTGTTTCTAGTTTGTGACAGTTCCTCAGTATTGCCTTGTTTTCCTGACCTTGACACTTTGGAGGAGTACCTCCGATAAATTTTGTTGAATGTCCTTTAATTTGGGTTTGTGGGTTTTTTTTTTTTTTTTTTGCTTAGACTCAGGTAATGGACATTGGGCAGGAAGACAGCAGATACAATGTTGTGTTGTAGCAGGAAGCACATGAATTTCTCTGTTCCTTTTCTGGGGATGTTTACTTTGATCACTGGGTTAAGGAGCTATCTGCCAGATTTCTCCACCTTAAAGCTGCTGTTTTTCCTGTCTTAACTAGTATGTATCTTGCCAGAAGATACTTTGAGTGTGAGTATACTGTTTCTCATCATGTTCTCCTCCACTAATTCTAGCCTCCATCTGTAGTTTTTGCTTGCAATAATAATGATTTCAGCTTTTGTCTAATGTGGCTTTGTATTTCACCATCTCTTCTGCATTTACTAATTGGAATTCTTTGGTCCCTACTTCCCTATCTATTTATTGAATTATTTATTGAAGCTTATTTTAAAAGTATGGTAATGCACCACGTAATGATGTTTCGGTCAACAGCAGACCACATATACAATGGTGGTCTCATACGATTATATCATATTTTTACTGCACTTTTCTGTGTTAGATGTTTAGATACACAGATACACAGTGTTGCAGTGCCTACAGTATTCAGTACAGTCACATGCTGTACAGGGTTAGTGCAGGTGTGTAGTAAGCTGTACCATCCAGGTCTGTGTGAGTATTGTATACTCTGATGCACGCATGGCAACAGAATGGCCTGAAGACGCATTTCTCAGAATGTATCCCTGTCCTTAGGGGACACATGACTATAGTTTGTTCTGGTGCATTGTTTTCAAAAAGAGCCTGTGTGTAGAACACTGCATTTTGTATATTTTCAAAGGAACAGGTGGTGGGGTAGTGCGCAGATGTGGAAATGGGCCTGGCAACGGCCAGATCCCTTCCTTTGTCCCAGGTATTGCTTGGAAGCATCATTTGTAGTGAATGACTAATAGTGTTCTGAAGCATTTTCTATTGTTCTAAGTTGTTTCCATCATTCTATATTATTAAAAGTATTACATAGTTGGCTGGGCGCAGTGGCTAACGCCTGTAATCCCAGCACTTTGGGAGGCTGAGGAGGGCAGATCATATGAGGTCAGGAGTTAGAGACCAGCTTGGCCAACAAGGTGAAACCCCGTCTCTACTAAAAATACAAAAATTAGCTGGGCATGGTGGTACACGCCTCTAATCGCAGCTACTTAGGAGGCTGAGGCAGGAGAATCTCTTGAACCTGGAAGGTGGAGGTTGCAGTGAGCTGAAATCAGGCCACTGTACTCTAGCCTGGGCAACAGAGTGAGACACTGTCTCCAAAAAAAAAAAAAAGTATTACATATTTTATGTATTTAATGAAAACCAATTTTCTTTGAATATGATGCTTCTCTTTATGTAGTTTGGATATTAACCTGTTATTAGATGTATGATTTGCAAATATTTTCTCTCATTGCCTTGGTTGTGTTTTCACTCTGTTGGTTGTTTGCTTTGATGGATAGATGTTTTTAAGTTTGATGTAGTCCAGTTTGTCTGTTTTTGCTTCTGTTGCCTATGTTTTTGATGTCATATCTCAAAGTCATTACTTAAGCATAGATTCCCATATGTAAAATTAGTAAGTCTCAAAGATATTTGGGGGTGGAGATACTAGTAATAGTAGTAATAAGCCCAGATATTTTGGAGTTGTTTGATAAGTCTGGCCAGATTGCCTTCAGCACACAGTCATCAATTCAATCTCCAGTCTGAAATGTCTGGAATTGCCTATTTCACATCACCAGTGCCAGCACTGGGCACTGACATTTAAGTTTCTTTTCTGCTAAATTGACAGGTTAAAAGTAAAGATTGGCTGGGCATGGTTGCTCACGCCTGTAATCCCAGCACTTTGGGAGGCTGAGGTGGGCGGATCACAAGGTCAGGAGTTCGAGACCAGCCTGGCCAATATGGCAAAACCCCATCTCTACTAAAAATACAAAAATTAGCCCAGTGTGGTGGTGGGCGCCTGTAGTCCCAGCTACTTGGAGGCTGAGGCAGGAGAATCACTTGAACCCGGGAGGCGGAGGTTATAGTAAGCTGGATCGCGCCACTGCACTTCAGCCTGGGCCACAGAGCGAGACTCTGACTGAAAAAAACTAAAAAAAAAAAAAAAAAAAAAAAAAAAACCTAAAAAAAAAAAGAATAAAGATTATCAGAATGCTTATAAAATAGCAAATGATTTGAAGAAAAAGCACAGTATGTCCAGTATGTCTTTACTTTAGAAAGACATAAAGCTTTCCAAGATATTAAAACCCATAGATGGAACAGGAGGAAAAACCAGATCCTTCATACAGTTAAACATAGGAGCCTGGGGCTCATGCCTGTAATCCCAGCACTGTGGGAGGCTGAGGTGGGAGGATTACTTGAGGCCAGGAGTTTGAGAGCAGCCTGGGCAACATGGTGAGACCCCGTCTCTACCAAAAAAAAAAAAAAAAAATTAGCTGGATGTGGTGATGCATGCCTGTGGTGCCAGCTACTCGGGAGGCTGAGTCAGGAGGATTGCTTGAGCCCAGGAGGTTGAGGCTGTAGGCCACTACACTCCAGCCTTGGCAACACAGTGAGACTCTGACTCCAAAATCAAACCAAACCATGGGAGCCTGAGAGGAGAGGCAGGTTTGGTCTTCATTCCTGGTTTCCCAATCAGTGATGACAGATAAAAAAGCTCCTCTTTCCAATAAGAAGAGGATGCAGAGGGGGTGTGCATCATGCACCCCACTCCTGAGATGCACACATTTGACTCTTGTTACCCTGGGTGAGGAAATGCACCCATGCTATGAGATCCCAGACAGATCAATGGAAATGGAAAAGGAGAAGCAATTAGCAAACAATTTTCATTTTCTCATCAGAAAGAAATTATATAGGTTGTTTCTGGCAAAGCAGCATGTTGCGTTAGGCCCTGTGGACTCCGGTGCTTTGCAAATTAAAGAGGTTTGGGGTCATTGTGGTTTCTTCTTAAATTCCTCTGTTGGCTCGATGCTGACAACAGCTGGATCTTCCAGGATGTACTAATTTGGGGTGATGGAAGGGAAACTTTCCCTCATGGTCAGTGGAGTTTTTAACTGTTCAAGGTGTCAGTTTTATGGGTTTTCATAATGAAAATATAAGGTGTTTACATTTTAAGGAATTTGAGTCACTTTTCTTAATTGGCACCCTCCGCTTGAAATCTTAGTGCTGTTTCCTTTGGCTCTACTGAATGTTTAAAATCTCAGTGGAGCTCATTTTGGGTAATCTTTTAAATATGTTATTAATTTTATTTGTTATTAATATCAATTTTGAATTACCAGTAGAGGGATGCTGAATTTATTTTAAACTTATTTCTTTGAGACTGATATTGTTTATTTCCCACTGGTAATGGCGTATTCCTTGATTTTATGTAAACATCCCCTCCCATAGTGTAAGTACCTGGTCCCTATCTACCTCCTGGGGTTGTTGTTTTGGGGATTAAATGAGTTAATGGTTATAAGGTCCTTAGAGCCAGCACTTGACTTGCAGAAAGTGCTAGATGGGTGTTTGTTAAGATAACTGATACTAAGCCTGCTTGTTAAAAAGTCATTAAAACGTTATGTTTTTACTATTACATTTTAAAAGGCCTTCTGAGTTGCATGGTCAGGAGATGTTCTGATTGATGTTTTCTGTCAGTTGCTACTAAAACATCTCAAGCTGGATGTGCTGCGGGTGCCCCAGGCACAGCTTTAAATACAAACTTGTCCCATTGTCTCCCTTGGAGCCCTTCCTGGCATAGATAGCGTCCCCACCACTCACCATGTGACCAAGATGGAAACCAGGGAGTTGCTTTCAACTCCTCCCTCCCCCCTATTGATAATACAGCTGTGTCACCTGTGCCTCCAGACTCAGTTTGGATTCCACTCTCTATCTTATCCAACTTTTTGTCATAGGGTTTTGCGGCATTTGCAGTTCCCAAAGGAAGTTCTTTCCCACAACAATTAGTGTCATCACAAGTCCTGGATGTTTCCCTGAAGACCAGATAGTCACCTTTCCCTTTATTCTGGCCCCTTGCCCTGTGCCCACCTGGAGGCAGTGCATGTAGGGTGGCCCTGGGTGTGGGGTGGCCAAGCTGACCTGGGGTGGGGCAGCATCCGATCCACGCTGCAGCTGGGTAACCTGAAGACCTTGTGAGGCAGGAAGCTCATGACTCAATTTACTGCATTCTTGGGTCCACTGGGAAGAGAAATGCTCCTGTTAAGTATGAGGTATCCTGATAATATGCCTTCTGTTTAAGGAATGGATTTTGGAGGATAGATCTCAGGAATTTGGGAAGCCAGCCCCCTTTGTAGACATTGCAGTGAGTGGGAAGCGCCAGGTTTCCCAGCAGAGGAGGCCCTTCCTGTAGCTGCTCAGGGTGTGGCTTTCTCAGAAAGATGACTTAATTGACTCAATTTTGATCCCCCTTTTAAAAATATCACCTTTTTTCACTGTGCAGAATCCCACTTCAGTGATAACGAAAGAAACTTAGGGTTTAACGTGCTGATATCCTAAAAAGAAATTGGGCAAGGCAGTCACCCAGATCCCCTTGCCCCAGGAACTCAGGAGAGGCAGTGCTTCATTTCCTTTTGCTGGTGGATTTTGGACACAGCTGTGTCCATTTGGTTTGGGATGGACATTCCCATGTGTGTTGCCTCCCAGGTCATCAGCACTGTCCTGCCTGTTAATGTGAGGAGGAGTCTGGGGGCTGCATGCCATTGTACAGGGGGAAAAATTATATGCAGAGCCACTGAGAATGTAAAGAAGGGGCTTTTCCCCTGGAATAAATGGCTTCCTGTTTATCACTTAAGACAATTATGCAGATTTCTTATTTTAACGGATTTCATACGCTGCTGTGAGACAGCCCCCTGCCAATTTGTCTCCCTCAATTAAAAAAAAAGATAGATGAAATCCAATGGGGAGTTAGTGCTTAATGGGGACAGAGTTTCAATTTTGCAAGATGTAAAGTGTGCTGGGGGTGGAGGGTGGTGATCCTGCACAACACAGTGAATGTTCCCACCGCCACCAAACCGTCCACTTAAAAGTGGCGAAGATGGCAACTTTTATGGTATACTGTTTACCACAATTAGAAAAATATAAAAGCCTGAAAACCTGAATCCACTGAGTTCGAGGCGCTCTAAAGCTGGAGCCTGGACCTTGGAAGTCCTTGGTGCTTCTCAGACTGTCCGTGGTGCAGAACTATGTAGCAGGTTCTCCCTCCAGCTACTGCAAACCAAAACGTTTCTAAAATATAATGAAAAAGATTAATAGAAAATAAAGACCAAAAAGGATAGATGAAATCCCCTTAATAATGCAACGGTCATTGACCATGACTTAAGAAAGTAACAACAACGAAAGAACAAAACCGAGGGGATTTTCTTGAATTCCATGAATGAAGGGGAAGTGAATGGTGGAGGTGGCTCTTGGAAGGTCAGAGAATTGAGGGGCATTCTCTGCTTGCAGAAGACCCTTGGCGGGAGCTAAGACTCTACCTGCAGTGGACTTGTGGCAGCCTGTGACCATGTGCCACTAAGAAGGGTGCTGTGGGTTTCCTGGGAGCTGAGACGGCAGAGCCACCCTTTAAGGTTTCGTTTTCCTCAAATGCGCAGACTTTCCTCAGAGGCTGCCATGCAGAGATCTTGTTCTGTGGGTCAGGGTGGAATTTTCCTTATGAACGGGCAGTTTGTCATTCCAGGCATCCTACTGGGCACAGAATTGTCCAGTCCTGCTCTGTCGTGCAGCCCCTCTGGGTGACCTGCATGGCTGCTGCGAGTGCACGCTGCTCTCCCCCTCAGCCCTGCCACCTCCTCCTGCAGGCGGAGTTGTGGTCACAGCCTGGCCACAGGAGCTTCAGGGACGCTGACGCCTCTCAGGGTTTTGGTGTGGTTTAAAAACCCTCTGAGTTTAACTTTATTATGCCTGCTCAGCAATTATTACTCTGCGTGTGTGTGTGTGTGTTTTTTTTTTCAAAGAATTCTCTTTAAGGGGTGTTTTTGCTTCTTCATTAATAATAGTTTCTTAAAACCACCAATTCAGGGTTGCACATAAATGTAGTCTGTAATTTTCTGCATTTTCTTTAATATGTAATCTTCCACTGGGATCAAGAATTCCCCAGGAGAGGCTCTGCTCTTAGCTCTTAAAAAAAAAAAGGTTGATTGGCTCTCTCTCTTAGTTCTTGGGCTTTCAAATTTGCTTTAATTTCTATTTTCTCTCCCTAAAGAGTGTGATGGCCCCTCCCCCCACCCCCATTTATCTACCATGTAGTGGGGTTTGTGGTCTTCTAAAAAGAAAAACAGATTTTGGAGTGTATGTGTGGTGTACGTGTGTGTTATGTGTGTTTATGTGTGTTGGGGGCATCTGTATATGTGTTGTGTGTGGCATGTGTGATGTTTGTGTATGTGTTGTGTGTTTGTGTATGTGTTGTATTGTGTCTATGTTGGGTTGTGTGTAGTGTGTGATGTCTGTATGTCGTGTATGTGGTATGTGTTGTGTCTTTGTTGTGTGTGGTATGTGTTGTGTGTTGGGTTGTGTTGTCATCTTTGTGTGATGTGACATTTGTATAGTTTTTGTCTGTGTGGTATGTGTTATGTGTCTTGTGTGTATGGTGTGTGATGGTTGTGTATGTGTTGTGTGGTATGATTGTATATGTGTTGTGTGTGTGGTGTGTCTGGTGTGTGGTATTTATTGTGTGTGCTGAATTTGTGTGGTGTGTGATGTTTGTGTATGTGTTGTATGTGGCGTTTGTGTTGAGTGGTGTTTGGTGTATATGTGGTGTTTGTGTATGTGTCGTGTATGGTATGTGTTGTGTGTGGTGTGTCTTGCATGTGTGATATTTGTGTGGGGGGTGTGTGTGTGATATGTGGTTTGTGGTGTATGAGTTTTGTGTATGTGCTGTGTGGTATATGTTGTATGTCTGTGTGTGGTGTGATGTTTGCGTATATGTTACGTTTTTGTGTGTGGTATATGTTGTGTGGTATGTGTTGTGTGTATTGTATGTTGTGTGGCATGTGACATTTGTGTATGTGTTGTGTGCTGTGTGTGTGGTGTGTGTGCGCACACGTGTGTTCTGCAGCTGTGCACCTTGGAGCTGTCCCAGGTAGTAAGCCAGAATGGAGGCAATAATGAGTGATGAGCAGTTTGTTTTTTCCCTTTTTGGAGGCTTTGCCTCATTAACTTGGAACCAGAGGTTCCTGAGGCCACGGGTGGCAGAGTCGAGGAGGCCTCCAAAGCCAGCAGTGGAGCGTAGGAGCCAGGGCGCTGGGGTGGAGATGGGATCTTTACAGCCTGGAAGGGACATCCTGTGCATCTTGCTGCCTGCCACTGGGTGCCCTCCTATAGTGTTGGTGGCTGCTCCAAGCGCCAAGGCACCCCCACCATGGGCCTGAAGCCTGATTCCACTTCCTTGCTCCACAAGGCTGGGCCACCCTCTGCCTGGTCTCTCCAGGCTGTGACTGGATGGCTTTTCTCCAGGGCGATGGCCTGTTGGTCGTGGCGCAGGTCCTACCGCTCCCTACCCCAGCCCTTGGGCCTTCCAGCCCTTTATGGACTGAGCCCGCCTGACTGGAACATTCTTGGGCTCTTGGTGCTAGGAGGGCAGTGGGCTCCACCCGCTAAACTTGTGGCATCCTCAGGTCAGGTGAACAAGGCACAATGGAGGCAGGGAGCTCTGAGTTTCTGATCTGAGGAACCTCCTCACCTCGGGATCCTTCCATGATCCCTGGTGCCAAATCTGGCTTTGTGGTTAAAAAAGGATGACCTGGGCCCGGGTGTGGTGGTGCATGCCTGTAATCCCAGCTACTCGGGAGGCTGAGGCAGGAGAATTGCCTGAACCTGGGAGGTGGAGGTTGCAGTGAGCCGAGATCCTACCACTGTACTCCAGCCTATGCGGCAGAGCGAGACTCTGTCCCCCCCCCCAAAAAAAAAAAAAAAACAAAAACAAAAAATTAAAAAAAAGAATGACCTGTCAGGGTAGTGATTCCTACCTTGTGGGATGGTTCACATGTTTCTTTGAATATCTAAAACCACTCTCCTTTAAAAATATTTCAGCTGTTCACTGACTGTATTTTTGGAAATTAAATGGATTTTGTTTTGAGAATGCAGCAATATCCCTTTAAATACGTAAAATAAGTATGGGCATTTTATTGCCGTGGACTCTCTCCACGACCCCAGTCTGAGGTATTTTTATGAGCTCCTAGTAAACCCCGTCTCAAGCCAATTGCGTTTGTTTTTGTTCCTCTTTGTCTACAGAGTTGTCGAATGCTCACCGGGAAGGGGTGGGCAGTTGTCCCTTTGGGGATGTTGAGAATGTGGGGAAACCACTTCCCATTTGCTGACTTAGGGGCTGGTTTAGGAGAAAATCTTTGTTCTTCCCTTTACAGAAAATATTTAGGTTGGGGTTGTTTGTTCCAGAAGTGTCTGCCTTGAAAATACTCCATGGAAGAATTTGGAGATGTAGGAATGGCTTAAGTTTTGACTTGAGGAGAAAAAAAAAAGACACAATGAATCGACTTCTTGGGGCCACAGACCACTCCAGCAGCCTCATTTCCATTTATTTTGGGGGCTTGTGTTGTAGAAGTGAGTTGATGCCCGATGGGAAGAACTGGAGCAGATCACCCTTCCCAGACTTTCTTGGGCAGGGGAAGCCAGCGGGTTGGGGTGTGGGCATCTGAGACCCCTCCATGCAGCATCTATCTGGGTTCCTCCTGGGCCGACTGCAGTCAGGGGCACAGAAAAAAAATCCTGTTGCTCTCTGGATGTGGCAGTTTTAATTTTCCATGCACTCATACTTTAGGGGAGAACATGTATTTTTTTAAGTTGCTTTTGTTTAAGTATATGTATTTTTTTTCTTTTTTTATCATAGTAAAATATGCATATCATGGAATTTACCATCATAAGTATTGTTTGGTGGCATTAAATGCATTCATATTGTTTTGCAACCATCACCGCCATCCACAGAACTCATTTCATCATCCCCGACAGAAACTCTGCACCCATTAAATAATGCCTCCCCCATCTCCTCCCCCAGACCCTGGCAGCCACCGATTCTACCTTCTGTTTCTATGCATTTGACCACCCTGGGGACCTTGTAGAAGTGGAACATGCAGTCTATGTCCTTCTGTGACTGGCCCGGTTCCCTTAGCATGCCTTCGAGGCTTATCCATGTTGCAGCATGTGTCAGATTTCCATTCCTAAGGATATGGTTTTTAAATGGTCATTTGTTTTGCCAGTGCAGATAAAATGTTTACATATTAACTCCATGCTGATGAAGCGGTTTCTTCTTACAGCGAGCTTAACAGTGTCCCTTTCTTGTTGCTTCAGTTGAGACTGAGCTCTCCAACTGATGCTGGATGTCTCAGGGAGGGCCCCATGGGGTCTGTTGGGGGTGGGGGCAGGGTCGCCCAAGGAGGGCCCTTGGTGTTAACGGAGATCCTTGGCAGTTCAGGAGGTCTCAGGCGGCTCACAGCCACGACCACCCAGCTCCCCATCGGGAACTGCTTTTGAGATCTGTTTTCAGTAGGGGCCTGAGGCGTGGGAAGGCCCTGGCTGTGAGAGGTACAAGCAGGGTGGGCTTGGTGGAGAGGTGATGGAGGGCCTGGGATTTGGGTTTCCTGGAGGCAAAGAAGGGAAAAGACCCTGACAGCGAAGGGGAAGTTTACTTCATTTTGTGATACCTGAGGATAGAAATTGAGCTTTGGTTTAGAAATTAGATATTTCTACTATGAAGAAAGAATTAAAGGAAAATTGAGAAAACCTTTAAAAATAATTGTTTCTCCTTCCTCTTCTTTGTTGTGTGAGTATCCATCTCTTACTTGTTGACTACTTAGATATGAATCAGGCCGTCATCTGTGGTGGGGAGCCCTTGTGAGTTACTAAATATTTCATCTCCATGAGCCCCAGTTTCTGCATCTGAAAAATAGGAATGTTAACCGTTGTGTGGATTAAATGTTGGGACTGGTTGAATGAATTGAGGGAGGTATTCTGTGCGAATGGCCTCTTTTCCAGTGCCTCTGGCTCTGTTGGCCTGCTGCTCCAGAATTGAGGGTAGGCCCCCCCACCTACACCTGGCAAAGGTACAACTGACTTTTCCTCACACAGTAGCTATGGAAAAATAAACAAAGCTCCTTTTTATTTTTTGCTTTTTTTTTTTTCAGAGCACTCTTTTTTTTTTTTTTTTTTTGAGATGGAGTCTTGCCCTGTCACCCAGGCTGGAGTGGATTCGTGAGATCATGGCTCGCTGCAACCTCCACCTCCTGGGTTCAAGCAGTTCTCCTGCCTCAGCTTCCTGAGTAGCTGGGATTACAAGCGCATGCAACCATGCCTGGCTAATTTTTGTATTTTTAGTAGAGATGGGGTTTCATCATGTTGGTCAGGCTGGTCTCAAACTCCTCACCTCAGATGATCCGCCTGCCTTAGCCTCCCGAAGTGCTGGGATTACAGGTATGAGCCACCACACCCATCCCAGAGCACTTTTATTTTTAACCCCCTGTAGAAGGCAGATAAGGTACTGAGCCCACATTTGAAATGACGTGAGCCTTTTCTCCTGTTGGAAAACAAAGATCTTAGTTCTAAGTGGGTGGGAAGATAAGCCAGTGAGGACACTGTTGGTTTGATTATACTTGAGGCGACTAGTAAACTATCACTACCTCATAGTTATTGGTGTTTCATGATATCCCACAGGTATCAGAAACATTCACAAACTACTGACATGCAGATTTGCATTTCCCATGGGTACAGTTGGAGATAGTCTAACTTACACTAAATATGCTGTATAATTTATGTGTTATACATACCATGTAACATAGTATACCTATTTATAGTATAGTTTGCATTTCAGAAGAATATAGTTGGGCTGTCAAGTAACACAGTTTTACAAGACAGTTCTTTTCTCTAGTTGAAGGATGGTGGAGTGGAGGGGGATTCTGCCCGACCTTCCTGGCTCTGGATTCAGTCTGGCTGAGCTGAGGGGCCCCTTGTGCAGCTTCCTCGTAGTACACATTAAAAGCCCTTCAGCTTAAAAAACAATCTGCCCAGAAGAGGGATTTATAGTCCAGTATCTGATTAAACGATGTGTGTTTCAGTTCCCAGAACTTTGCTTCCTAGTTGCTCTTTTTAATTAATAATGGATTTCCTTCTTAAAAACAGATGTGCATTCTTGGCTTATTATTTTTTTCCCTTCAAGCTGGAACCTATGCCTCTGTTTGCACAGAATTGAGGTGTGAAGTGGGTCTAATGGTCCTGACAATTTGAAGGACTTTTAAGCCTGTGGTTTTGTGACAAGTGCTGACTCTAGGTGGGAGTGGCCTTGGCGGCCCAGCTGCCCCCAGTCCACGGAACCCACGTGCCCCGCGAGGAGTCCTCTCCTGGGGCCTGTCCTGGTTCACTGTCAGCACTCTCTTCCAGAAGCTTGTCGTTTTCCCGCCTCCTTGGCTGCTTTTGAATGTTCTGGATGCCACGCGGCGCCTTCCTCATTTCTTCTTTCCTGCGGGTCCCACGTGCAGGCCCGGCGCCCTCGCGTCCCTGCCAGCCTCTCTTGCTCCAGGCAGCCGGAGGATCGCCCCGCGCCGCCACCGTTCCCTGCGTGGGGGGGGCCTGCACCAGGGTCGGCTGCCTGCTGTGCCTCTCAGCCGCTGTCATTGACCATCTTGTGCGGGAGGCAGCTGGAGGACTCGCGTCTGCCGTCTGCCCTTCCTGCAGCCCCTTGCGGCGTCCAGTTTGCTTCTGCTTCTGCGCTTGGGCCTCTGGATGCGAGGCTGCTGGGGCCCTGCCCCCCACCCCCTGGCGGCCCTGGGGGACCCGCCGCATCCTGAGCTTATCTGGGGGCCTGCCCAGCACTGGAGGGAGGCTTATCTGGAGCCCTGCTGACTTGCTGTCTGTCAGTTTGCAGGCTTTAAAACTTATCTTACTGGTGAGTGCATCTAGTGGGTTCCAGGCTGGCATTCTTTTGGTCTCTAGGTACTTATCGATTAATGTTTTACTAAATTATCAAGCCCGCATTCACAGGTCAAATGTAGATTTTATACTTTAATAAACTTGGGTCTCATATTCCTAGTTTCCTGGTGGATGTATGTGTTCGAGTGTGCAGATGTGTTGCGTATGTAATGTGTATGTGTGTGTATGCACAGTGCACCTGTGTGTGTGTGTTTGCGACCAGTTTCCTGGTGTATGTGTACGTGTGCGTATGTGTGAGTGCATGTGGGGATTGTGGCGCATGTGTTGTGTGCACACGTTTGTGTGTGAGTGTATATGTGTGTGCTTGTGTGTAGATTCCTGGTGTGTGTGTCTAAGGGTTGAGGTGTCAGGCAGAGCGTGGGGAACTCTGAGGAACTTGGTCCCAGCTGCCCCCTCCTCCCCATCTTTCTCCTTGGGGACGGAGGAGGCTCTGTTCTCTCCTGCCCACCTGCTCAGTGCCAGTTCCCAGCTCTCCTGCTGCTCAGCTCTTAAGCAGACCTTTTTCCCCAGGTGTATCTGCCTATACCTCTTTACCCCATGTGTGCACCTGAAGGCACCGGGACTGGTAGGGTGGTGTTCGCATGCAGCGCACAGGAGGGACACAGGGTTCCATAGTCTCCTTTGACAGAAGAGGAAAGAGGCCAAGCAGGGGACATTGACCTGGGGCCCCACACATGGTAAGTGCTGGGTCCTGCTCTGTCTGCTGCTCCCCAAATATTTGCACAACTGCCCAGCCTCAGCTGTGGCCTGGTGTCTGCAGTCGCCCTTTGCAGAGGCTCCCAGCAGATAATGCCACCTATTTGCCTCATTAGTTCCTGTGCATTTTCTCCAAGATACACTCCTGCTCTGCCATCCCCCACACCCCCTGGGGGCCCTTTCCGGTCCATGTGTTTCTGGAGGACAGAGGTCAGGCCGGAGTCAGCGGAACAGGAAGAGGCCACCTGGTGGGCTCAGGCAGCTCTTGGCGGCTGTTTGTCCTGACACACGTGCTGAAGCGGGCTGCCATTTCCGCTGCCCTCTCTGTTTGGAAAGCAGCCTCTGCTGTTGCTTCATCAGAACAGTAACAGAGTGAAGACCAAGAAGATGCTCAGGCCATGTGGCATCGGGTGTCTGAGGCTTCTCCCAGTTTCCTGGAGTGACTGTGGCCTTGCTCAGCTGTGTGCCAAGCGTGGAAAGCACCTGGTCATGCCCGTTCTGGAGGCAGCTGGGCCTGCCTGCCATCATGTGTCGCTCTGTGCTGCGTCTCCTTCTGCACTGGGGCTGGAGTCAGCCTTGTGACTGATAGTCAGGAGAAGGGTAATCTAAATTCAACTTTGCAAACAAGATTGTCCTTTTAAAGTCCTGTGAGAGTTGGTGATTTACGGGCATCTCTGGGCAGATGCCCTCCTTGCTAGCATTTCCTCATTGTCCTCATTCCCTGGGGAAGTGGGGCTCTGTGTTGTGCTGGCCACCTGGCTGTACGTTTGTCTTGCCCTTGAAATGGGAACACTTTGTCATGTATAAATCACACCTCCATAAAGTTGTCATGAATAAAGGGGTGGGGTTCTGTAGGACCTCTTGGGGTTGTAATCCTGGCTCTCCAGTGTGTTTTTTGGGCAGATCATTTAGTATCTTGGGTCTCAAATGTCCATCTCTGAAACGGGGACACCACTTCTCTCCCCACAGGGTTTTGTGAGGTTTGGGGCATGGGATATTCACCCAGCACTAAGCACAGTGCCAGCCACATGGTGTTATCCAGATGACAGCTGTCGTCACTCTGGGCTCTTAGTTGGCCACAGGTCACCTTTCCTCCGAGGGAAGTTTGGGACGGAAGTGGTTAGAAAGGCTCTGGACACAAGACTCATTTGCAGAGAAGGAACCAGTTAACGGATGCTTCACTAAATTGGCAAAGCCACTTGAGACTTTCTTTCCAGAACCAGTGACCATGAGGGGATCAGTGATTGTGGACAGGCTTGTGGGAGTCAGAGAGGCCCAGGGGTGTGGCCCGAGGGGTTCTCGGGGTGTGTGGACCCCGCCGTGGCAAGGTCAAGATGGAGCCTGTGGGTGGCCCGTCTGGTGCTCCTTCTCCCTTCCTCTTCAGTCTCACCTTCTGTGGCTCCAGGCAGGGGGACTGCACTCTCTGTCCACATGTCCACCTTCCTCACCACACATCCTCAGGTGGATGCAATGATACACACAGGGACTCCCTCAGAAGCAGACCCGTCCTCAGGGAGGGAAGTCTTGGTGACCGGGCCTGGGCTGCCTTTGGAACTTTGGTGTGGACATCCCACTTATTTCTCTTGAGTGTTTTTATTTAGAAAGAAGGGTGAGGCTTGGAGTGAGGCAGCCTCCCCAGGCCCCTTTGTGAGATGCCCCTGGGCCTGGAAGCCTGTCCTCAGCCCACCTGTCTTCTGCTCCACAAGCTCACCCCACATCTTAGGCTCGCCTTCACACCTTTGGCCAGGTGGTTCCCCCACCTGGAATACCCCCCCACCCACTTCCAAATCCTGTTCTTTGGTCAGAGCATCACCCAGTATCACTTTGTTCTTATGACAAAATTTTCGTAAAGCCATGGAAGGTTGTACTAACTATTGACATTATCACCAACCCCATGAGACTATTATTATAACATTTATTAACCACATAACTTTTGGCAATGCCTTAGAGGAGAACATGCCAGAAGACCTGGATCACCTTCTTTCCTCTGTACAAGTGGGATAGGCATGTCTTCCCTGCTTCCCCTTTGGGATTATTTTGGCCTAAAACAAGAGACCATGTTTGATTTCACTTTGAAAATTAAATTGTATAAGTTTAATTGCTAATTTTAATAAGTAGCTTGACTATCAAGTTTAATGGGACTCGAAAACTCCCAGCCTTTCCCTTAATTTGGGAGCAGTTATTCTGATCACAGTGCTGTGTGGGGAAGGGTGGGGCTCCACAACACACCCGTGCCTCCTATGCACTTACGGGGTCTACGTGTGCATCCAGCTGCCAGTGCTGCATTGCACCGAACACGGAAGAGGAGCTTTCACGAGGAGCATGGGCTTTCCCCTTCCTTCCCTTTGCTCCCACTCGCTCTTTAAATGAGCTGTGTTACCGGGCAGAGAGGACTTAGGGAGAGCAGCCGAGGGCGGTGGAGCCCAACGGTGTTTGCTGGGGCCTGGCCAAGCAGAAAGCAGAGGCCTGTCAGGAATGATTAAAGAGCCCAGTGTTGGAAAAGAACAGGCCTTTATGTTGGTGGTAAAATGATTAGAAAGTAATAAGAAAAATGCAGGTTTGGACAGAACATTGTTTTGTTTAATCAGTTCTAAGCCCAAATGAAAAAAAAAAGTGCCCTTAGAAGTAAGTTTAAAAGGGATTACAACATACATGTGAACATTTCTCCCATCTAGTTTATGAGTTTAAACTTTAAGGGGAAGGGGGCAGATAAGTCTCTTATTTCTTGGTGTCCAGTGAGGCAATTTCTCTAATGGGAACCAGAAGCAGAGAGAGTAAGAAACATGCTGATGTGAGCAGGCGCTTTTGAGGTATAAGAAACTGTCAAGTGATTATTCACACTTCTGTTGGCTGCGCAAAATCCAGATATGGTGAGGTCTTTCCAGAAGCCGAAGGAAAAACCTGGAATCTGATCACCTTGTGAGGAGAAATAGGGATCTGAGGAGAATTAATTCTGTTGTTTTTAAAGTGGTGTTTCTGAAGATAAACTGGATGGGGACAGCATTGTGGGGAAGCGGGGGAACCAAGGTTGCATCTTTGATGTTCAGCCAAGACAGAGTCAGGGCTACAAATATACCCAGTGGAGCGGCACTGGCAAGGAAGAACACGCAGTCTAAGGAGAGATGGTCTAGGGGGATGCTGCTTTTTCATCTTCACAATATTGTATGCACTGCGTGAATTTCTCTTCTAGAGGAAGGAAGACAGATTTTGGAAAACTTTTCCAGTAATGTGTTCTATGGATTTCGTCCTTTTTTGCAACATTAACCTTGGGCATTTGTCAAAGATGGAGGCTGTTTGAATATTTTTGAAAGATTGTGACATGGGCTCAAGTTTTCTTGATACACAAGCAGTCTCAGCTGCCACAGGTGTCTGGTGGGAGGTACTGGCACACGGGTGACATGGAGGGACCTTGGCTTCCCTGTATCACCAAATGCCTGAATTACCAACTAAGAGTAGAGTCATTTTTTTAAATAGATTTATGTATTTCTTTTTTCTTTTTTGAGACAGAGTCTCGCTCAGCCGCCCAGGCTGGAGTGCAGTGGCGCGATCTCGGCTCACTGCAATCGCCGTCTTTCATGTTCAAGCGAATTCTCCCGTGTCAGCCTCCCGAGTAGCTGGGATTACAGGCATCTGCCATCATGCCTGCCTAAATTTTGTATTTTAGTAGAGATGGGGTTTCATCATGTTGGCCAGGCTGGTCTTGAACTCCTGACCTCAAGTGATCCGCCCGCCTCAGCCTCCCAAAGTGCTAGGATTACAGGCGTGAGCCACCGTGCCTGGCCTAAATAGATTTATTTTTTAGAACATTTTAGGTTCACAACAAAATAGAGATGAAGGAACAGAGAATTCCCATATTCCCTGTAACCTGCCCAACATCCCCTACCAGAGTGGTGTGTTTTCTACAATTGATGAACCTATATTGATATATCATTATCACCCAGAGTCCATAGTTTACCTTGGGGTTCACTTTTGGTGCTGTATGTTCTGTGGGTTTGCACAAATGTAAAATGATATGTGTCTACCATGATAGTATCATACAGATATTTTTCAATGCCGTAAAAATTTTCTGTACTCCACTTATTCATCCCTTCCTCCCCAATCCCTGGCAATCACATGTCTCCATAGTTTTACCTTTTCTAGATGTCTTACAGTTGGAATCATATAGTATGTAGTTCTTTCAGATTGGATTCTTTCATTTAGCAATAGGCATTTAAGTTTGCTCTATCTCTTTTCATGGTTTGATAGCTCATTTCTTTTTAGTGCTGAATATTTCATCCACTAGATGTACCACAATTTGTGTACCCTCTTACCTGCTGAAGGACATCTGCTTCCAAGTTTTGGCAATTATGAATGAAGCTGCTGTAAATATCCTTGTGCAGGTTTTTGTGTGGACATAAGTTTTCATCTCCTTATACCAAGGAGTGTGATTGCTAGAACATAGGGTAAGAGTGTGTTTAGCTTTGTAAGAAACCATCAAACTGTCTTCCTCAGTGGCTGTACCATTTTGCATTCTCATGAGCACTGAATGGGAACTCCTGTTGCTCCACATCCTCCCAGCATTTGGTGTCATCAGTGTTTGGGATAGGAGGAGCTTTCAGGGGAGAAATAATTAAGCATACTGAAGGAACTGGAAAGGACAGAATTCCCCTCCACTCTCAAGAATAACAATGGAAATGCCCAGGGCATCTGATGTTTAAAACTGTAGTTCTGGGCATATTTTGGGCACTCACAAGTTCTCTGTGAGAATGTTCAGTTTAAACTCATTGTGTTTTTGCACAGCCAACAGAAGTGAATAATCACTTGACAGTTTCTTATACCTCGAATGTGCCTGCTCACATCAGCATGTTTCTTACTCTCTCTGCTTCTGGTTCCCATTAGAGAAATTGCCTCACTGGACACCAAGAAATAGGAATTTATATGCTCCCTTCCCCTTAAAGTTTAAGCTCATTATGTTTTTCTCCTCAATGGTATCTAAAATCTGTGTTAATCAGTTAGCAGACACACATGTTATGATGCCAGGGGAGATCAGATGAGGCTGAGGCCCCTTGTGCAAATGAAGGTGGGGAACAAGGGACCCAAGCATTGGCATGTCTGAGAGAAGAGACTTCTTGGTAGAGGGAGTGGCCAGTGCAAAGGCCCCGTGGCTGGAGCAAGCTTGGTGTGTTCAAGGAAGAGCAGGGGCCAGTGAACCTAGAGGTGGGTGCTGGGAGAGTGACGGGGCTGGAGTTGGGGAGCAGGGACCAGTCACAAGGGCTGTGCAGGCCACAGTGAGAACTTGGATTTCATCCTGTGTGCATTGGGAAGCTTTTGGAAGGCTTTCAGCAGGGGAATGTTGTGACTTAGTTTTATGCTAAAAAAAACACCCTCTGATGGGTACAGAGTTTCAGTTGTGCAAAGTGAAAAGAATTCTGGAGATAGATGGTGATGGTGGTTGCCAACAGTGTGAATGTACTTAAAGCCCCAGAACTGTCCATTTAGAGATGGTTAAGATGGTAAATTTTATGCTATTTTGGGTAAAAAGTCTCTCCGAAATGGCAGGAGAGTGTGGCAGGGGAGAGGATGGTGGTTTGGATTGGATGGGTGGTATGGAGTATTGATCAGTGGCGGGATACAGTTTGAAGGTAGAGGGAGAGGCACTGGCTGTTGAAGGAGTCTTGGATGTGAATATCTTCTGTTACATATGTGGTGTATTAGTCTGGGCCCTCTGAGATGCAAACTCCCAAAGGGGATTAGAGGTGCAAAACATTTATTAGGGAAATGACTAAAATGAGTAAAATGGGAAGAATAGGCAGGGGTTGTTGGGAGAGTCACCAGCCTGCCGTGAGGCGTGTCCCCCAGTGGAGGGGTGTGGGGAAGAAGGGTTGGTGCAAGGACCTCAGCCTGCAATTTTTTTTTTTTTTAAGACAGAGTCACACTTACTCTGTCACCCAGGCTGGAGTGCAGTGGCATGATCTTGGCTCACTGCAACCGCCGCCTTCCTGGTTCAAGCAATTCTCCTGCCTCGGCCCCCTGAGTAGCTGGGACTACAGGCGTGTACCACCACACCCAGCTAATTTTTGTATTTTTAGATTCTCCTGTCTTGGCCTCCCAAAGTGCTAGGATTACAGACATGAGCCACCACGCCCAGCTTCAGCCTGGGGTTCTGTCTGGCCAAGTCGGCAGGGGTGTCTCCTAGCCAAAGCTAGCCATCAGAGGTGTCCTGTATCTTCCAGTGCCAGGCATGCTGGAATGTCCTTGTCTGTGGGAAGAGTGGCCTTGGGGTCCTGACTCAGTGTCCCCTTGCAGTGAGAGGTCTGAGAAGCTTGCTCCCATGGTTACCACAGGTGGACTTTTCACTTCACCCTTGGTTTCTTTTGTTGAGCAGAAGTTTAAAAATGATTGTAAATTCATCAATGTACTTTATAGTATAGACCCCAGGCCCTCACAAGGATAGTACAAAAGAAAAAGTATCTGTGGCCAGGCATGGTGGCTCACGCCTGTAATCCCAGCACTTTGGGAGGCTGAGGCAGGTGGATCATGAGGTCAAGAGATTGAGACCATCCTGGCCAACATGGTGAAACCCCGTCTCTACTAAAAAAATACAAAAATTAGTCGGGTGTGGTGGCGGGCACCTGTAGTCCCAGCTACTCAGGGGGCTGAGGCAGGAGAAT
The DNA here is from genome assembly GCF_029289425.2 of Pan paniscus. NCBI lineage: Eukaryota > Metazoa > Chordata > Mammalia > Primates > Hominidae > Pan > Pan paniscus. The sequence continues at coordinate 47,600,811 of NC_073260.2, forward strand.
TACTTGAACCCGGGAGGTGGAGGTTGCAGTGAGCTGAGATCACACCACTGCACTCCAGCCTGGCAACAGAGCAAGACTCCATCTGAAAAAAAAAAAAAAAGAAAAGAAAAGAAAAAGAAAAAGAATCTGCCATTCTGAGGTAAAATAGAAAAAAAAAATCCAACACTTAGGTCAGGTGCTGGTGTAAGCTCTTTATATAGTTTAATCTGTTTCATCCCCTCAAGAACCCATTGAGATAGGTATAGAGTTACCCCACTTAACAAATGAGAAAACTGAGGCATGGGCGGGGTAAGGGACTTGCCCAAGGTGGGAGCCAGGGTGCCAGGAACTGGGGTTCTGTCCCAGGCTGCTCTGCCCTTCTGCAGACGATGGCAGAATTTGAAGATGCCCCAAGTTTCCCACCTGCCGGTGCACTTACCTAGGGCCCTACCCAAGGATATGCTGATGGAGGGTTTCCCTTTCATCACTAGGTTGTGTTGTGTGGCACGGTGAGTTTAGAAAGGGAGATTATCTGGCCAGTTTGGCTTCATCACAGGAGCCTAGAGGTTGGGACAGGAAGTCAAAGATTGAAACTGTGAGAAGGATTTGATGTGCCTGTGCTGGCTTTTTTTTTTTTTTTTTCTTTTTAGACAGATTCTTCTTCTGTTGCCCAGCCTGGAGTGCAGTGGCGCGATCTCGGTTCACTGCAACCTCTGCCTCCTGGGTTCAAGCAGTTCTTCTGCCTCATTCTCCTAAGTAGCTGGGACTACAGGTGTCCACCACCACGCCTGGCTAATTTTTGTATTTTTAGTAGAGATAGGTTTTCACCATGTTGGCCAGGCTGGTCTTGAACTCCTGACCTCAAGTGATTCTCCCGTCTTGGCCTCCTAAAGTGCTGGGATTACGGGTGTGAGCCACCATGCCCAGCCCCTGTGCTGGCTTTAAAGGTGAGGAGCCCAGGGCCGGGAATGTGGGCAGCCTCCAGGAGCCGAGAGGGGCTGCAGCCCACACCCAGCAAGGAAACAGGGATGCAGTCCTGCAACCAAAAGGAACGGAATATGGACAACAACCTGAATGAACCTGCAAAAGATTCTTTCCCTGGGCCTCTAGAAAGGAACACAGCTAGGGCCGGGTGCGGTAGCTCACGCCTGTAATCCCCGCACTTTGGGAGGCCGAGGCAGGTGGATCACCAGAGGTCAGGAGTTTGAGACCATCCTGGCCAACATGGTGAAACCCCGTCTCTACTAAAAATACAAAAATTAGCCGGGAGTGGTATTGGGTGCCTGTAATCCCAGCTACTCAGGAGGCTGAGGCAGGAGAATTGCTTGAACCTGGGAGGCGGAGGTTGCAGGAGCAGAGGTTGCAGTGAGATCGTGCCACTGCACTCCAGCCTGGGTGACAAGTGAGACTCCATCTCAAAAGAAGAAAAAAAAAAAAAAAAAAAAGAAAGGAACAGCCCTGCTGACAACTTGATTTTTAGCTGTGTAAGAGGTGGGAACCCAGCCATGCTCTTCTTAGACTTCTGATGTACAGAACCGTAACTTAATACATAGTTGGTGTTTAGAAAAGCTGCTAAGTTTGAGGCAATTTGTTATGTAACAGTAGAAAACTAAAATATCAAACTACAGATGCCCTCTGAACACTTGAAAATAGAGATGGAAAAGTCCTGCATAGAATTTAGCAAATAAGCCCTGGTACTATGTTAAAAGAACAACAGCAATTCTGGGATGGTTCAGCATTAAAAAAATCCACATGAGGGCATTTTAATTTTAGAGGGAAAAATCATCTCAGTGGATGCTATAAATGCTTGTGCTAAATGTCAGCATTCTTTGCTGACATTAGCAAAATAGGCCTAGTTAACTCCGTAAAAGGATTCTTTCAAAGACCTTCAGTGAATATTCCATTTCAAGATAAAACACAGGAGAAGATACAGATTTCTGTTGTCACCGTTACTGTCCAGTGCTGCTCTGGTCGTCCCAGCCAATACGATAATTAGAAAAGATAAGAGCAAGCTCTCACTATTTGTAGGTAATAAACTGGAAAATTCAAGGGAATCAACTGACAACTATTGAAACTTAAGGAGAGCAAGGTGGCCACATGTTAATTAACATAGGAAACCCATTAGCTTCCGGATGCATTGCTAGGGGCCTCTTTGAACCAAAAACTATAAAACACTTAGGAATAAGTTTAATAAGGAGTACAGCATCTATAAGTTTAATAAGGAGTGCAGCGTCTACGAGAAGAAAACCATAACACTTACTTATGTTTGTTGTTAATCAAAATCCCAAAAGGTATGAGAAGTCTTCTTAGTGAATATCAAAGAAAAAGAAATGAAGAAAAAGCTTTACAGGAGAAGATTCCTGCCTCCTTATGTGGAACTCGTTCATTCCACAGTTAGCGTTTCCCTGCTTGAGGCCGACAGTGGCTCCCTGGCCCCTGTGCCTGGGTCCGTACCCAAGGTGGGTCCTTGCTGGTCCTGCTGGTGTCTCCATCGGTGGCCCTTTGGGCTGCTCTCTGGTTCTGGATTTTCTCTTCCGACTTTCTTCCAGAAAGAGGGAAAGAAGTTACCATTTTCTAAGAAAAGAGCAATCCATCCTAAGAACACCTCTGACCCTCACTGGGCTCTTACTACTCACTTGGCTGAAGCCACTAACTCCCCTGCCCTGGGGTCCAGTCAGTGTGGGAGAAAAAGCCCTGGAGACTTTTTGCCTGTTCTGGTTGGCTCAGCCAGGAGCTTTGGCTACAGGAATGGTAACCCCCTCCCCGCTAATATTATACCCACTGTTCTTATGGGCCGAAGCCAGGATTATTCTGGAGCTTTTTGCTGTGCAGAGTGTGTCTCCCGTGTGGGTCAGCCATAAAACAATATCATTTCTCCCTCTGAAGGCTCCTCAAGGAGGCGGGGTGCACAAATGTAGATTATAAAGCTTAGCGCTAAGTTTTTGGACTTCAAGAAATTCCTGAGTTAGCCTTTCCAAAGCCAGGTCCTTGGCCCAGTTTTAGGGAGTTAGTGTGTTGTGTGCAGAGAGTTTTGGCGTCTGATGTTGGCTTTGGCATTTGTCATGAGCCCACTGACTGCTTCAGATGGAAGGGACCGTAGTGGTCTTCCGGCCCGCCCTGTAGGTGTGGGCAGCTATGCAGCCTGTACAGAGTGAGGGGGTCTGTCCGGGTCCACACAGAGAGGGTCAGCAGCTCTAGGTCTGGAGTCGCCTGGCAACAGAAACAGAGACGCCGAGGCACCCCCCAACCACGTCTAGCATGCAGTATGTCTAGTGTGCGTGGACATACCTTTTCTGTCCTATTGGGGCGCCTTCATGGTATAGATTTGAGACAGGCACCTTCACAGTGTGTCCACCTGAGGGTGTGATCTGCCCAGTAGCCCAGTGTTGTGTGCCTGGGGCCCTGGGACTCCTGGCTCCTCTGTCCTTGTCCCTGTCCTCACTCAGGGCTTGGGAGTGGGTCCCACACTCGGCAGCTTCAGCTTTGCAGGCAGCGGTTGCTCCTTCCTTGGTACCAGGTGTTCCCACTCTCAGGAAGTGTCCCAGGACTGTGGAATCCTCTTACCGGTCTCACTGGAAAGTAAGATTTAGTATTTTATTGGCTAGGCATGGGGGAATGAAGCTCCAGCTCTCTATTTTATTACATGGTCTCTCTTCCAAATGAGGTTATTCTGTGATCATTTGTTTTTCCAAGAAGTTGTTCAGAGTCAGTTAGAAAGCAAAGAAAAAATGGGAGAGCCATAAACATGAAAAAATGGAAGAGCCATAAACATGAAAAAAAAAAGGAAGAAGAACCTTACCAACCTGCTTCGTGGACAGCCTGTCACACTAGAGTGGGCTTTGGCAGCAGAGAGGAGTGAGTAAAGAAAGGACATTGCTTCCCGTGCAGGACACAGCCAGCCAGAGGTCTCTGAGCATCGCCAGCCCCTTTCCAGTCTTGCCAGTGATTTCCTCCTGCTCGTTTTGTCCAGTTGCCCCTTGTTTCTTATTAATGCACATGGACACATGTTTTATTCTGCCATTTCTGAGCAAGTGGTGTGGCCTCGATCACCCTCTGAGAGCAGAGTGGAAGAGGACGCATGGGCAGGGAGGCAGAAGTGTTGATTACAGCTTCAATCGCATCCCAGCCTGGCTTCACTTGTTCCTGGGTAGGACAGAGACATTAAGCCAGGAAGGAGTTTTAGGAGTGTCTTGCAGTAGTGGCTAGAGATCTAGGATGAAATGGTGTCTTCACTGAGTCTTGCAGGAGGGTATCAGCGTCCAGTGGAAGAGGAGGTTGTGATTCTTACCCAGGTGTGTTCCTGCATCTGCGTCCTCTAATCTGGCACTATTTGCTTCCCATTGAGCAGTGGTGTTTGTAGTCCATTGTTTGTACCTTTAAGTCTTTAAACCCATGTTCAGCTATGCTCTAAATAAATGGATCTCAAAACTATAAACAGGCAGTTCACTAGGAGACCTTCCAAACACTCATGAACCTGGGAAACACAGTTAAAATCACAAGGAAGTAACATCAAATTCACAAAAGTCTAGAAAAAGCATTGATGCCATCAAATTTACAAAAATATAGAAGTCTGACAATACGAAGTGTTGGCAAAAATGTGTTATGGAGGCTGGGCATGGTGGCTCACGCTTGTAATCCCAGCACTTTGGGAGGCCGAGGCGGGCAGATCACGAGGTCAGGAGTTTGAGACCAGCCTGACCAACATGGCAAAACCCCGTCTCTACTAAAAATACAAAAATTAGCTGGGAGTGGTGGCTCGTGCCTGTAATCCCAGCTACGCAGGAGGCTGAGGCAGGAGAATTGCTTCAACCTGGGAGGCAGAGGTTGCAGTGAGCTGTGATGGCACCACTGCACTCCAGCCTGGGCGACAGAGTGAGACTCCATCTCAAAAAAAAAAAAATAAATAAAAAAGAGAAAAAAAGTGTTATGGAGAGAAGAAGCTGCTAGAGGGCGTTGAATTTGTACGCCCCCTTATACCTACATTATTGGGCAATTTAGCAATTACTGGAAAAGCTGAATCATGCTTCTCCTACTCAGTGCAATTGCATTCCCAGGCATAGGTCAGAGAACCCCTCAGATAAGGGCGCAAGGAAACCATAAGGGGAATGTTCATAACAGCTTTGGAATTTGCAAAAACTGCAAGTAACCCAAATGTTCACCCACAGAACAGTGGGAAAAAACTTGTGATATATTTATTGACTGGAGCCACATGTTCAAACATAGATCTCACAGCTTAGCATTGAGCAGGAAATACAAGTTGTAGGAGGCTTGATATTTATGTAAAGGTTAAACCTATGCAAGGAAATCTTGCGTACTGCTCTGGGATACATACTGTAGGGAAGTACTATATTAATATAAACTCAGGATTGTGGGTGCCATTGGAGGGGGGCTTGAGAAAAGAATAAGCCTTTCATTTGGCCTGGTGTGTTCATTCACTTTTTTGGAATGCATCTGAAATATTACATACCTAATTAAAATACTGTATTTCCAAACCTATAAAACCGATGGCAACTTTCAAATAATTGGATGTTAGAAATGGAACTCTCAAAAGATTTCCTCCTCCCCACGAATGTACCCTTTGCCTAGGATGGGAGGCTGTCACCTGGAGTAGCAACCCAAGGCCCTCGACCGCAGGGGTCCTAGCAAGCCTTGCCTTTGTGCATCTGCTCTGGGAGCCAGAGAAGTTGAAAGCGGCCTCACTCGGGATTTTTGAAGAGGTTGAATTTCCCGACAGTCCTGGATAAAAGACACGGCAGGCAGTCTGACTGTCAGGGGAGTCCCTTCTGGGTCTGTATTTATATATCCCTAGGAATCCTCTCCTGCGGGCTCTTAAATGGTAAGTAGTGGGTTCGTGACCTGTGGTGAGAAGAAAGATGCCCCAGCAGGTAACGTTATCTTTTCCTTTCATCTGTGAATCTCCCTGCTGCAGGCAAAGCACCCCTGAGTCCTGCAATTACAGCCTTCCCACCCCCAAGCTGAAAAACCTGATTTTCTTCAGGAGAAGAGAAACCTCATCCCGGGAGCGGAATTTGGTTTGTATTTCCCGAGTAGAGGCGGTGTGGTCAGGGATCGCTTAACCCTCCGGAGCAGCCCGGGCCGGGCGTTGCCGGGAAGGGCGGGGCGGGGGGGTGGTGGTCCCGGGTCCCCTCGTCAGGGCAGGAAGGGGCTGTGACTCGGGCGGAGGGGCTGCCGCGGCGTGCGTGGGTGCACAGTCGGTGGTGTAAGCAGAGACCCTGGTGTAGACAGATCGCGGTGTGGGGAGGAAGCAAGTGGGTGTGCAGAGGCCGTGGTGTAGACAGACGCCGACGTCTACCGGCCCACGCTGTCGGTCCAGTTCTGTCTAGCTCTGCACCCTGGAAATGGCGAGGGGAGGGGGAGAATGATGGCCCTGATGGGTCCCCGCTGGCTCCAACAATCTGGGCTGTTCACATGGCCTCCTCTCCTGCTCCTCTAAATGTGAAACCCCTTTAAGATGGCATCTTTATGTCTCCAGAAGATAAATGCGCCTTTTAAAAAGTAACCATGGCCGGGGGCGGTAGCTCATGCCTGTAATCCCAGCACTTTGGGGAGGCTGAGGCGGGTGGATCAGTTGAGGTCAGGAGTTCGAGACGAGCCTGACCAACATGGTGAAATCCCGTCTCTACTAAAAATACAAAATTAGCCGGACATAGTGGTGCACGCCTGTAATCCCAGCTACTCAGGAGAGGCTGAGGCAGGAAAATCGCTTGAACCCCGGAAGCGGAGGTTGCAGTGAGCTGAGATCGCGACATTGTACTCCAGCCTGGGCAAGAAGAGTGAAATTATGTCTCAAAAAAACAAAACAAAACAAAACAAAAAAAAAACAAAAACCATACTGCTACTTAAAAAGGCACTTCCTAATATAAAATATTCACAGTTCACATTTTCCTGTTTATTTCATGAGTTTTATTTTGTGTGTTATTCAACAGGATTTAGATAAGACCTAGGTATTTTGATTCGTTGATTTGATTTAAACGCATCACAGTGGTCATGTGGGAGAAAAATCAGAACCTTGGGGCAGGGCTTTTGTAGATCACTTTTAGGGTTCCCTGTTGTTTCTATTTGGAATTACATTTTGGCGGGGACCAGCATGTTTCCAGATCTCGGTCTCACCCAGGCATTTGGCCTCTCCTTCCCTTAGGTCCCATGTCATAGCCACCCTGGTGCAGGCCCAGGCGGGAGCCACACGCTGCTCAGTCCTGGGGAATCCCAAGCCCCTCCACTCTGTGCAAGGAATGGAGATAATGGGCTGAGAATTAGATTTTATTAAAAGCAAAGCCCTTGAAGGATGGTTATTCCTGCCTGGAGATCCCACAGTAGGGCCTTTGGAGTGATAGACATCCCCATCTCCCTCCACACCCTGCCCTACCCCCCCCCCACCCCCAAAGCTTCAACAAAGGCTCCTTTTTAAAGTTTTCCGGTGCCCTTTGCTCTTTGTTTGCCTTCCCGCTTTGTTCTCTGGCCAGCTGCAGGCCACACTGCCATTTGGAAAGGAGTTTCCTTGGGTTTGATTGACAAATGGGAGAGAATTGGGATGCAGAGGCTCATGCCTTCCAGAGAATATTTTGGAGAAAGGTGGGAACTAGAGAGAGCTGCTGGCTTTGCAATGTTGGGTTCTGAGAACTACCAGGGGTGGGGTTCGTGAGCACACACAGGCTTGTTAGCTCTTTAAGTTCGCGAGGCTTTAAGTTCTTAAGGCTTTGTAAGCTTGCAGTGATAACACAGAAAATACCAAGTTAAGGCAATAAAATGGTCTCCCCAACCAACTGATCACTTCCCAGCACAGGAAGTTGATGACTTAATTTAGAAAATATGATTTTAAAAACTGGCCTCAAAGCGTTTTTGGACTCAGTTCTGTGCATGTTAATATGTATCCAGATTATATCCTGACATTCATTTAGAAAAAAAAAGACTAAAAAATTTTGCCAAACTGGAAATGGAGACGTGTTATGGTCTGTGGATGGGAAGAGTCTTGAATGTGTATGACAGCCCGCAGGATGTGTTAGCTCCGGTTCCAGCCAAAAATCCAAGAGAGTAATGAGTTTGTCAGATATCGTCAGATCAGGGAGAAGATTTAGATAAAACCCTTCAGCATTAATATTCTGGCAATATTAAAAACTATCTTAGAAAACCAGGCCTGGGGATTGGGGAATGGAGAATACAGAATTTCTGTACCTAGAAGGCCCCCCACAAGCCTTTTTTTTTTTTTTTAAAGGTAATCAAAGGTAAGTGGAGAGTAAGTAATTCTTTTTGTAGGCCAATTAGACAAGTCATGCCTGAAGCCTCCCCCCACCCCCCATGACTCCTGGAGGAGACTGAGACTCCCTGTCACAGGGGTACCCACCAACACACATCCCTGCTGGTTGAGATCTGAAATGCTTATCTGAACAGCCTTGGCTGGTCTGTTGCTGCCTGTGTTTATTTGGATGTATTTCAGCAGAAGCCATCACACAGACAGGAGAGGTGGGTTTTATGAGATGGTGTTGAATGAGGGACAGGTCAAACTGAAACCTAATTGACAGATGATCAGATTGGTGAAACCAGAGAGAAAAGAAAGGGATTAGTACTCAAGTACCTTGACTTCAGAAGTACAGAGCTTCCCTTTGGTGACTCCTTCAGCTCCATTTTTGTTGAGTGAGCTTTGGTTCTAGCTCCGTGGTAGGATGGTGAGTGTGCTTTCTCTCTGGGTTTCTTTTGTGTACTTGTCTCAATGGCCATAACGTGGCACTGCATTGGTGTGAAATCCCCTGAGATTTTACCTCCAGATGCAACTCATGCTAGATAGGGGCCCTGGGTAGCGGGCTGAGAAGGGGGTTCCGAGGCCACCAGGACCTTGGAAGGGGAAGGGATTTTGGTGGTGATTTAAGCGCTAGCAAGGGCTCTGTTGGAAATGATTCACTAACTTCCTGCAAGGACACTTCAGAGGTGTGATGGGCAGTAGTACAGTGGGTGGGGTGTGTTTCTTGTTTGGAGTGAGAGAGGGTTCTGGTGCGTAGGTGTCTCATTCCAAGGCCTCTTGTCCATCAAATTCTGTTGGGCAGCACTGTCCAATAGAATTTTCTACAATGATAGAAATGTTCTATATTTGTCATGTCCAAATCAGTAGCCTGCAGCCACATGTCCCTATTGAGCACTGGAAATATGATTAGTGTGAATGAAGAACTGCATTTCTGATCTTACTACTTGATTTTAATTAATTTAAATGTAAAGAGCCCCATGTGGCTAGTGGCTACTATATTGGACAGTGCTGTTACAGAGCTCCAGCTATCACCTTAATAATTTTATATCATCCGTACAAAACAGTGAAGAAAATGTGAGTGGGAAACATGAAGAGTGATGAAATGAACAAGTTGAGTGACTCCCACCCTGTTGAAGAGATTGAACTTCATCCCCAGTTCCTGTGAAGCTTTCTGGATCTCGTCTTCCAAGGTAGTGATGGTCCTCTGTTTTGTGTTAATAATTCCTGTACTTTGTAGTTTTGCCATATAGGACAGGCCAACTATCCTTTAGTCTGAAATGCTTGGAAACAGAAGTGTTTCAGATTTGGGTTTTGTACCATACATACAGGTTATGCATCTCTAATCTAAAAATCCGAAATCTGAAGTACTCCAGTGAGCATTTCCTTGGAGCATCATGTTGGCACTCAAAGTGTTTCAGACTTTGGAACATTTCAGAGTTCTTGTTTCAGATTAGAAATATTCAACCTGTAGTATATATCTCTATTAGTTTTCTGGGACTGCCATAACGAAGTCCCACAGGCTGGGCTGCTGAAACAACAGGCATTTACTTTCTCCCAGTTCTGAAGGCTGGAAGTCCCAGATCAGGTGTCAGCAGGGGTGACTTCTCCTGCCTTTCTCCTTGGCTGGCAGATGGCGCCTTTCTCCCTCTGTTTTCACATGGGCACCTCTCTGTGTCTGAGTCCTCATCTGCTCTTCTTATGACATCTGTCTTCGTGGATTAGGGTCCACCCTAATGACTTCATTTTAACTGAATTACTCTTTTAAAAACCTTATCCCCAAACACAGTCATATTTTGAGGTCCTGGGGTTAGGATTTTAAGGTACAATTTTGGAGAGACACAATTCAGTTCATAACAATCCATAAACAGCAGATTGCTTAGTTTTGCCTGTTTTTGACCTTTTGATAAGTGGAGGCATGTCGTATATATTTTTTCGTTCAGCATTTTCACTGCCTCTTCATGGTCAATTGGAGACCACCTTCCAGCTCTCATGGGGAGTGGATTGTCTTGGTCATGGGATAGTTTTTTTTTTTTTTTTTTTTTTTTGAGACAGAGTCTCACATTGTCGCCTGGGCTGGAGTGCAATGGCATGATCTAGGTTCACTGCAACCTCCGCCTCCCGGGTTCAAGTGATTCTTCTGCCTCAGCCTCCCTAGTAGCTGGGATTACAGGCACCCGCCATCATGCCTGGGTAATTTTTTGTATTTTTAGTAGAGATAGGGTTTCACTATGTTGGCCAGGCTTGTCTCAAACTCCTGACCTCATGATCCACCCGCCTCAGCCTCCCAAAGTGTTAGAATTACAGGCATGAGCCACCGTGCCTGGCTGGTCATAGGCTAGTTCTATAGACTGAGCTGTGAGCTCTGGGTTCTCATTCAAGGTCGAAAGGACAGGAACCAAACTGTCCTAATTGTAGGCTCCTCAGGCTTCTCCCTGTACATGACAAGGAGAGGTGGCTCCTGTGTGGAACCCTACACTCCATTTGCCCAGCTAGATAGATGCCCGACACATACTGCTGCCCAGCCTGAGGGCCTCGCCTGCCCTCCTACTCCTTCAGTAGAACTTTCTTTCAAGCCCTCAAAATTCAGATGCCTCAGTGCTTTTCCTCGAATTTCTCCCCTCATCCTTCTTCATCTCAGGAGGTTCTTTGCCCCTGTCGGGCTTTTCTCTACAAACCCTCTCTCCGTGTGATAATTCCCCTGGTCTTGTTTTGTCTTTGCTAATCACCTTCGCTAATGAGGCCTGATAGCTCAGGAGTGCTCGTCCTCCCTAATTTTTTCACCTCATGATAAAATTAATACATGTATGTCAGTATTTAGAAGAAAAATAGTATAAATAAGAAAACAAAAATTATTTGTAACTATGCTGCTGGAGATAACTCACCATCAAAAAAGGAGTACTAACATTAAGTCTTCACTTAACAGCATTGATAGGCTCTTGGAAACTGCGACTTCGAGTGAAATGACATACTGTATAACAAAACTGATTTTACCATACACTAACAGATATAAACAAGAGTTAAGTTCTTGCAGCATACAGTATGTCATTTCATTTAAAATTGGAGTTTCTAAGAACCTTATCAATGATGTCAAGTGAGGACATAGGACTCATTGTACTAGCATTTTAACACATTTGTGATCATACTGACATGGTTTTATTTCATAAACATGTTTTTCTTGTTACCTACTTGGTCTTTTTATAATAATCAATTTTAATGGTTGCATATTATCTAGTCAAGTGCCATTTCCTGTAACAGATCAAACACTCCACTCGTTTTCAATATATAGGATTTTTTCAGTTTTTCCAAGTTATATTTGTGAAGTTCAGAACTTACTGGAAAGTTGCAAGTAGAGTATATGGAAATACCTTCTCCCCCCTCTAGCCATCTGAAAGTAAGCGGCTGGCAAGATGTCCCATTACCCCCAAAATGCTTTAGTATGTATTTTCTAGAAACAAGAACATTCTTGTACATAATCCTAATACAACCATCATGAAAATCACAAAATTAGAACAGATGCATGACCACCATCAGACCCCAATCTGGACAGTTGCAACAGCAGTCCCAGTAATGTCCCTTTGAGCAGCAGGATTCACTGCAGGGTCATTTGGCTCTGTGCTTCTGGAGTCTCCTCCAGTCTGGAACATTTCCCAGCCTGCCCTTGACCTTCATGACCTTGACATTTCTGAAGAGTGCAGGCAGGTTATTTTGTAGGAAATCCCACAACTTCTGTTTATCAGGCTTTGTATATGGGCAGGCCCATTGCAGAAACAATGTTGTAGAAATCGTTTTCATTGCTATTTTTGAATGGTGCACAGGGTCACTTTGTCCCCTAACTGATGAGATTGACTGGCTGAGGTGGCATCTGTTAGGCCTTCCCTTTCAAATGAATCAGCATTTGGTATTTGGTGGGGAGGTTCTTGGAAACCATCAACCTCATCAGGCTCTCACTGTATTCATGGATTTACTTGTATTAGTATGCTCACAGCACTCCTGTTTTATCCAGTGGGTTATAATCCTGCTTTGGAATATCTATAGCTGATGCACCTACAAATGCTTTAAATATATTTTATTACGACATTAGTTTGCTAGGACTGCTGTAACAATGCACCACAGACTTAACGGCTTATACAATGGAAATTTATTTCATCCTAGTTCTGGAGGCCAGAAGTCTGAGGTCCAGGTTTCAGCAGGGCTGGTTTCTCCTGTGGCCTCTCTCCTTGGCTTGCAGATGGTGTCTTCACCCTGTGTCTTCACATGGTCATCCTACTGTGTGTGTGTCCTTTTTTTTTCTTATAAGGACACAAGTCATACTGCATTGGGGCCCACCCTGATGACTTTATTTTAGCCTAATTACTTCTTCAAAGGTTCTGTCTCCAAATGCAGTCACATTCTGAGCTATGGGAGGTTACGGCTTCAACATACGAATTTTGGAGGTCACAGTTCAGCTGATAATAATTAGGAACTATGCTTTGTATTGTAGTAACATCTGTTGACTTCTACTGTGATGAAAAACTTAGTATTGACCTCCTTAACATTTCTGAGAATCTTCTCAGAAAAAATGAGTGCAAGCAGAGGCAAAAAGCTCTGATTTTAAGCAAAGATGGACACATGGAAGGAGTTGGAACTAGACTTTCTGCAGTTCTTGTCTAAGTTAATAGGACTGTCTAGATACATGATGAGGTGTTCACTTAGTCTGCTGCACCCAGACTTTGGTTAGACCCTGGGCTTTTCCTGGGATTTGTTTCTTGGTGGGCATACCTTGATGTTGCATTACTTAAGATATAGAAGGAAGAGAGTGGGCTCTTCCAAGGCCCAGCTGACCACCTGCTCAGGTACCTGCATAAGTGCGTGAGTGTATATCAAAAGTGTTGAAGGGTTTATGAATTATTTAAAGAAAGCTGAAGTTATTGCCTCTGCAGTGGGGGACATGGGTGGCTGGGGAAAAAGAGTAGAAGAAAGTCTTTTCACTCTTGTGACTTTTGAATTTTGTTTCATGTGTCCACACACACACACACACACACACACCCACACCCACACCCACTCCCACTCAGAAAATAAATAAAAGATAACTTTGGAAAAAGGAAGTAGAGAAGAAAAAGGGATCAGCATTCTCTCTTACTGCTTGTCTTCTGTCTTTAACATTATAAGCACATCATCACTTTCCCTGAACCTCCAAGGCCCTACCAAGGTGGAGGTCTTCCTGGGCCAGGCCCTTGGTGTGCTGCAGTGGCCCAGTCTGTTCCGATTACTCATCTCCCTTCCTGGAAATGGAGCCCTAGGTCCGTTTGGTGATGCACCCATTAAGAGATCCTTTTCCCATGTTTGACCAATTTCTGTGGCTTTTGGGAACAATGTTTTTTGGATTTGTCTTTTTTTTTTTATTGTTTGTTTTGTTTTGTTTTTTCTTTTTTTGAGATGGAGTCTCGCTCTGTCGCCCAGGCTGGAGTGCAGTGGCGCGATCTCGGCTCACTGCAAGCTCCGCCTCCCGGGTTCACGCCATTCTCCTGCCTCAGCCTCCTGAGTAGCCGGGACTACAGGCGCCCGCCACCACGGTTTCACTGTGTTAGCCAGGATGGTCTCAATCTCCTGACCTCGTGATCTGCCCGTCTCGGCCTCCCAAAGTGCTGGGATTACAGGCGTGAGCCACTGCGCCCGGCCCCCGTCTTTGTTTCTTAAAGTGCAGCTTTTCTGTAATGAGTTTCTTGTTGGGGGATTCTGGAAGTGTAGTTGGGTTTTAATTTTGGTCTGTAAGGAGTAAGGGCTCTTTCCGCTGAGTGTGCTTCTCAGAGAATGATGGGCTATGGTTTGGCTTCAGCCTCCAAGTGGCTTTCCAAAGAGGTGAACTGGACCAATTTGAGCCCAGCCAGGCGCTGGATGTGCAAGGGGGGAGCTTCTGGGATTACTGACAATGAATAAACCCAGACTCTGTCCTTAGGAAACTACATTTTATAATAAGAGTCCAAGAAATGAATAACTTGGGAGATGCTCTCAGGTGGGTTTGCATGAAACACCATGAGGACCTAAAGAAAAAACCTACTTCTGCCAGGCAAGGCTGGGAAGGCTTTGCAGAAGAAGAGTCTGGCCTCAGGAGCTGACCATGAGGGGTAAATCATCTTCACCAGGTGGAGAAGAAGGGCCATGGAGGTGCAAAGGAGCCCAGGACCCTGAAGCCCAGGAAAGGGAGGGCGCAATTTTGATCTGTTGAGGCAAAATTCTTTCATTCTTACCTGCTTCCTGCCATTTCCCTTGCCCCACATCAGTGTGCAGATTAAATGAATTTAATGAATGTATCCCATCTAAGGGCTACTCTAGGGTGTTTTTTTTCCTAGCAATGAAAGGATTTCTCAGCTGCTATAAATATTCCATTTGCTGGAGGAAGCCAGAGCCAGTACTGGGTCCCTGTGAAGTTCTGAACACTCTGGAAATCTTGTTAAAGCTGGAGGCTTACATAAATTATGGGGTCCTCATCCTTAAACCCTTTCTTTGTTAGCCTCCTTTTGATGAGAAAATAATTGATTATCTTTGGGGAAAAGAATACCTTGAGTTATTTATAACCCTTCTCCCTGGGGAGCTCTGGAACTGTTTGCAAATGTAATCTAATTATAAGCCTGACACTCTCCCACCCAGGTTGGGGCAGGTATTATTACACCGTGGTACTTCCTTCTCCTGTTTTAGCATAAATCTAAACCTGGGAGATGAAGTGGCTTGCATAAGTGTAATTTAGTCTGTCAATAGGCATAGCAGGAATAGCTGCTATATAATGAACTCCAGTTATAAAATGGTTTGATAAAGTCATTGGTGATGGTTCTTCATTAGAGGCTGAGTGAGAGTTGACTCTTAGGAGTGATTGTAATTGTTGTCTGGCAACACCTAATATGTCTCCTAAATATTCAGTATTTTGGGTACGTTTAGATCACTCATTTCCCCTGTATAGGTATCTATCTTCTTTTCCTGAACACCATAGTAGTTATCTGATCTTCTTCATCCTCTTCTGGTCGCAAGACCCCTTACTGGGGAGGTCATCCTGTGTCTTTCTGTCCCCGTCCACTTAGATTGGGCACATGACTTAGGGATAGCCATGTACCCCCTGACAGGCTGATCTGAAGCATTCCTGGAACTTCTTGATCACCTTCTTTCAGGAAGTATGGATGAAACCTTGCGTGTATGGTGGTGAGTGAGGTTGGAAAGAGAATAGAGAGGGATGGGAAGAGGAGACACAAATGTAGGAAGCTGCATTTAAAGGGTAAGTTTTCTGAGTCCTTGTAATTTCCACCTGCACGTGCTTGATAGTTTGGGTATCATTCTCAGTTGCACGTCATGTTCTTTGGAATGTCACCCCACAGTCTTCCCAGCACCCCGTGCTGCCTTCTGAGCGGTTCACTGCCACTTGAAGCCTCATTCCTTTTCTGGTGACTTGTTTTTACTTGGAGAGGTTTTGGGATCTTCTGTGTACCCTGGAGTTCATTATGATGTGTTAAATGTGCATGTCTTTTGTTCGTTCTCAGTTGTGGCTTGGCCCTTTTCATATGGACACTTGAGTCGTTCAGCTTGGTGATGCTCTTCGTGTCCTTTTAGAAAATATTCCTCTTTCCCACTTTTTTTCTGTTCTTTCTGAAGCTCCTCTTTACTTCTGTCTTCTCCTCGCTGTAGAATTTCAGCTTTATCTTTCAATCCTACAGTTGAATTTTCCTTTCAATGTTGGAATCCTATTTTGATTTCAATACCTTCTTTTCTATTTTTTATTGCATTCTGATGATATTTTAAGAAGGCAATACCTTCTCTAATGTCTCTGGAACTTCATTTTCTTTCTTTTGGCTCTTGAGTCATCTTTGTTTCCTCTGGAGTGATTTGTTTTCTTATCTTGGCACCTCTGTTTCATATTGGGAGCTTTCTGCAGATGTCTGGTTATTCTTGGTTAATTCTTGGTTCAAGCAATAGCTCACAATTGGAGAGTTTGCATGCGTGGATGGTGAACTTCACTTCACATTTGGTGTCGTGGACTGGCTATTTTACCAGGGACCCTGGGTACCAAGATATACAAGTCCCTTCCTGAGGCCTTCACTTTCATTTCCCCTTTTTTTTTTTTGGAGACAGAGTCTGGCTCTGCCGCCCATGTTGGAGTGCAGTGGTGCTATCTTGGCTCGCTGCAACCTCCGCCTGCTAGGTTCAAGTGATTCTCCTGCCTCAGTCTCTCGAGTAGCTGGGATTACAGGCGCCTGCACACCTGGCTAATTTTTGCATTTTTAGTAGAGATGGGGTTTCACCATGTTGGCCAAGCTGGCCTTGAATTCCTGACCTCAGGTGATCTACCTGCCTTGGCCTCCCAAATTGCTGGGATTCCAGGTGGGAGCCACTGCACCTGGCCTTATTTTAATTTTAATGACAAACACACTTTTTTTTTTTTTTTTTTTTTTTTTTTTTGCCCCCTGCAGGGATTAGGAGAAAGGTAGAAATGCCTGAGTGCCAGGTCTGCTCCGAGCTCAGTTGAGATAGCAGTTGGCCATTTGGGTTTCCATGTGTCCATCTATACATTCACACTCAATCTCATTGTTTGTTACCCCACCTTGCTTTCTGATGAACCTGGTGTTTCCAGGTTCTGAGTCTTCCTGTGGCTGAGGGAGCCACTTGGATCCCCCTTATAAAGCTGCTTTATCTTTGAGTGGCACTCCCCATGCAAAGATCGTCCGTGTGCTAGCTTCCCTGGCTTGCTGTGCTATGTGTCTGTTGACTTGCTTTCTTCTGTACATTTCTGGAGCTCTCTCACCTCCAGAGAATGTCTCTGAAAACTTCATTTTCTTTCTTTTGGCTCTTGAATCATCTTTGTTTCCCCTGGAGTGATTTGTTTTCTTATCTTGGCACGTCTTGTGACCTTTCTCATGTTCTCTGTATGGCTATGGGTTTCTTACTTTGTTTCATTCTTATCATTTTGTAGGACTTTTAGGAAGGAAAATAAAGAAAGCATGGTCAATCCAGCATTGTTTACTGGTGGGTATCATAATTTGAGAAGTACTGCAATAGACCTTTTGCTATTTTCTGCTGGCTCTTAAAATGAGAAAATTAAACAATTAGTTCCTTTAGGGCACTGGGACATTCTTTTCAAAGCATCTACATTTCCACAACTTTGTCGAGTGGAATCAGAGAAATACTGGCATTTCTACAATACTCCCTATTACCAGATGTTTGTTACTTTTGATTTAGTCAAATTCTTGTTCATTTAAACAATTGTTCTTCACAGAAATGTGAAAGCCCTTGCAGGATATCTCTAGGCATTTCATTTACGGAATTACATGTTGAAGTTAGAGTAGAAGTCTGCTCACTCTCTGATCCTGGGACCGTTAATTGGTTGGCATAACTCAAAATGTCTTCTAAAGTTGGAGAAAATGTAATAAAATGATCCACCCATATGTTAAACATTCTGTTCCATTTAGATCATGTAAGTGTCCGTTAATTTACCAATTTTTTGAGGTAGGCCAAGGCTTTTTGGTGAGAATCAGCTGATAGAGGAGTTCTCAGTTGTCTTTCCTTTTTTTTTGAGACGGAGTTTCGCTCTTGTTGCCCAGGCTGGAGTGCAATGGCGATCTCAGCTCACTGCAACCTCCACCTCTGGGGTTCAAGTGATTCTCCTGCCTCAGCCTCCCGAGTAGCTGGGATTACAGGCATTCGCCACCATGCCCGGCTAATTTTGTATTTTTAGTGGAGACAGGGTTTGTCCATGTTGGTCAGGCTCGTCTCAAACTCGGGACCTCAGGTGATCCACCCACCTCGGCCTTTCTGTGCTGGGATTGCAGGCGTGAGCCACCACGCCCGGCCCAGTTGTCTTTCTTGCTTATAGTACAGAGTTTTCAGTTTTGGTTTCTTTAGAAGTCGTATGACAACGGGAAGAAATCTGTGAAGCAGGCTGAGGTCAGATGTTTACAGTATTTTCCTAGTCATTTTCTGTTTTATCGCCTAGGCTTCTTTCGAACACGGATTTTTTTTCATTGTATGGAGGCTTTTCAAAGCCAACTTAGTTTTTCTAGATAAAACTTTTAATGTTTATAGTTCCTCATCAATTAAATACTTAATTACATAATTTAATGACTAGAATAAGTGCAGCTGGCCTAAGCAGGTTTGTGAGCAGCTGTGGTTGAGTCCTGGGACACGTGTGCCACTTTCACGAGGCAGAAATGAGGAGCGAGTGTGCAGAGCCTCCTGAACCGGTGCAGGTGGCCAAGTGGCCGCCACAGAGCACCTTTTGCTGGGGTAATCCTGCTCTGAAGCAGATTGGGTTTCATGTTAGTGGAGTGAAAATGAAGGGTCTTTTCTCTTCCCCTAAGTGGGGTGATTCCTTGAGGCCCTGTCTGGGAGGGAGGCTTCGTCAGCCCCCTTCCAGGTGGATGCGATCACTTTCCCATGCCCTGACTTGATTTTCTATGGGCAGAGACCAAATTACAGGCTGTAAGTGTTCATCAGAGCAAAAGAAGCCCAACTCCCCCAACCAATTCAATAGGACCCCAGACAGAAAGCCTTTAATCTGCTCTCTTAGTGCCCTCCTTTTAAAATTTATCTCCGAGGAGAAGCGAAAGTTAATTTGTCAAAGGTAATTTACAGCCTGAATATTCAGGGGAGGAAAAGGTTCCCCTGAAGGCATCTCTTGATGGAAGAACCTGGATGTAGAACACGGCTTCGGACTCTGGGATTCAGCTGCTCGGCGCTGGATAAATTACAGTGCTGTCAACACAGCTATATATATTGCTGGGCTGGGTACAGTGTGTTCCTGTGGAGGTGGTGTGTACATCTGCCATGGCTCAAATGCACTTCAGATGTCTGTGGGATTGCAACAAAGAAGGCCCTGTGACACTTTTTGTTCCCATTGGTGGCTTTTTCTTTTCTTTCTTTTTTGAGATGGATTCTTGCTTTGTCACCTTGGCTGGAGTGCAGTGGCACGATCTTGGCTCACTGCAACCTCCGCCTCCTGGGTTCAAGCAATTCTCCTGTCTCAGCCTAACGAGTAGCTGGGAATGTAGGCGCCCACCACATGCCTGGCTAATTTTTCTATTTTTAGTACAGATGGGGTTTTACCCTGTTGGCCAGGCTGATGTCGAACTCCTGACCTCAGGTGATCCACCCGCCTCAGCCTCCCAAAGTGCTGGTGCTGGGATTACAGGCGTGAGCCACCATGCCCAGCCCCACTGGTGGCTTTTTAATGCTCTTTCTAGAGAGAGCTTCCAGTAGTAGTCTAGTGGGACATGGGCCCGATGCACACAGGCAGTGGTAGATGAGTCGATGTACAGTTTTATGTAAGTTCAAGAATGACAGGAGAGGGTGAAAACCAATGTTGACACTGTGTATCCGGAAAAGCAAGCCGGACCCACAGGACCAGAGACTGTTGATGGAGCAAGCCTTAGCCAATATCTGTTGGAATCGAAAGTATGATGATGACAAAAATGATGACATTAAATAGTCATGTCTCCAAGAAGTTTAAGAATTTCAGAGAAACTGTACTTAGGTTCTTTTACAGAGTTAAAAATGTGAATCATGCCATGGTCGAGGGGACACTTGGCCTGTGGACCTGCATGGGCCTGGTTCCTGGTTCCATAGATTGATGCAAAACACACCAGGGTGCCTTTACTTTTCCCCAGTGTGTAAGGGACCACAGCATCCAGGTCCCTCTCCATCCCCCAGAGGATGTTGGTACTTCGGCCATGAGCCATGCCTTCCTCATTTCTACTGAAGAGCTGCTAAGGGAGTTCTTACTCTGCATATTTCTGTATTTCCAGCCCAGCCTCTGTAATATAATAAAACGCACGCCCTGTGTTTCAGCAGTTGACAGTGCTGCTTCATAAGCAATGTGTAGTATAAGGAACACTTAATAAAATGGCCTATAAACACACCAGCCCCAAGGTAGGACTTGGGAAATACTAGGGTGAAAGAAGAGGTAACTTACTAGTAGCCTCATAAAAATCTGTACAGGAAAAAAATAGAACAAATTCTGGCTGTGTGGTGTAAACACTGCCTGATTCCTCGTCAAGGTTTGGCAGTAAAGTGAGGAATAGTCATTGGATGTATTGGAAATCTTGGGGTTCATGGACATTTGTCAGGCTTCCCTTGGGTGGTGGTGCATCATTCACAGTTAAAACGACGAGATGCACCCCAGGACGAACGGTGCCAGCCTGAGAGTGTAACTCCGAGTGTGTTTACATGAGTGGCCACAATCTGAAAACTTTCCTTTTGACATAAACTCAGATTGCATCATACTAAGAGTGAGGAGTCTCTTTTATGCTGTTTTCCAGGAAAAGGGAGAAAAAACAAATGAGGGTGAATAAGTAATGTAAATTTTTTTATTATAATTATTTGTGGAGAAAATGAAATTCCTCCACAGATCTGTTTTTGTTATCTGTTGCTGTGTAACAAAACACTACTGCACAATTTAGAGGCTTAAATGGATAATGTGTTGTTACAGCACACAGTTCTGTGGGTTGACAGGGTCTTTCCTGGGGTCTCTTGTGTGGCTGTCGTCAGATGCTGGCTGCGGTAAGATGCTGGTGGGGGCTGCAGTCATCTGAAGGCTCAACTGGGCCAGACATTAAGATGGCGCACTGACATGGCTGGTTGGTGGTGCTGTTGGGTGCTGGGGCGGTCTCTCGACCCAAGAACCCATACGTGGCCTCTCCAGGTGGCTTGGCCTTCTCACAGCATGGTGGCTGGGTTCCAAAAAGGACTCTCTCAAGAGGGAGTGTGTTAAGGGCAGAAAGTGGAATTTGGCCACTTACAGGCTTCATTCAGAACCAGCACTCAAGGCCACTTTCTTTGCATTCTGGGGGTCAAAGCAATCACAGGGCCCACTCTGATTCAGGAGAGTGGGGAAACAGACTCCAGCTCTTGTTGGGGGAGTGTCGGGGACACCATATGGAGAGCATGTGAGATGGAAGATATTGTTGTAGCCTTCTTTGGAAAATACAACCTGTCGCAAGATTTTAAAATGGAAATTGAATATACCATCCCTTTGTCACAGGCATATGTATGTTTGTATTATTATAGGACATGAACACATTCTTCCACTTTAGGGTGATTAATTAATTAATTCAGCCAACTTTTATCTAGCACATGCTGTGTGATATATCATGCCAATCCATGGCAAGATGAGGGAGAATGATAGAATGAGATAGTAAGAAACACAGATAGTGGTTTAGATAGAGGAAGACAAACACACACAGTGATATATATGGCAGACAGCTGCTCTACACATGGAAGGAGACCAACATGTAAACAGAGAAAGTGAGACTCTTCAGAGGAGAGACAGCAGAGGAAGCTGCATGTTAGAGTTTTGAGAAACAGGATGGGACGGAACATCCCAAGCTGTCCTCAGCTCTAGAGAAGAGCATGTTAAAATAACCAAGGGTTTCTTTGGTCAGGAGAGTCCCTAAACCTGGACATTTCTGCCTCTTCCTGGAAGGCATTGCTTTAAAGAGTAATTTGATCTGTAGAACAATACTATTTTTAATGCTGGTATTAGCAGTTCTTTGCTTTTATGTTTTTACTTAATGTGAACTCTGTTGATAGCATTCCAGAAACTAAAGGAAGATCATGTGTTGAGTTTTCTTGACTCTGAGTGTCACTAGAAAAGACTTATTCTAAAGTATTTTTGCCAGGTGTATAAAAATATTCTACACACTAGCTCAAGCTGTCCTGCAAAAATCAGTGCCATAGCTGTGGCTTGAGGCCATTTGCAGGCTATGTAAAATAATGCAGTCCAGATTTGTTGAAATATGAGGTTTTTTCTTTTTGACACCTGCACTTCCAACATTTAGTACTTTATTTGATGTTAAAAATCTTCTTTTGATCTTGAGTTGTTTTCAACATCCTAGAAATGTTTCCTTCTTTTGTAAAAGTTATATGGGACACGTGCTAGGGAATTGAAAGGATAACAGTGTTTGTAAATAGATAGAGCCCTGAAAATAAGTGAATGGTGAATTAGACATTCATTTTTCTTTGTTAAGTGATAGATGTTGGGAGCCCTGGCTTTTTGGGCAGTTGCAGGGGAAGTTGCCATCAAGACCCGGTCTGGCTATCCTTGCCCAGCCAACTGGTTCCCTGATCCCGGTGTGTACCCTGCTGTTGCTCCGTACGAAGGAGTTTCCTTGGTTCTAAAATACAGGCTATAGGCACATGATGGTGTTCTAGTCTTTGGACAGTTGGGATCAGTCAAGAAAAACACAACATTTCATATTTCATGACTAAATGATCCAGGTATTGACTTAGATTGGGGGTCAGCAAACCTTTTCCAAAAAATAATCAGATAGTAAATATTTTAGGCTTTTTGGGTCTTCAGCTCTGCTCCTGTGTCAAAGCAGGCAGAGATCATATGTAAACAATATGTCTTATTAAAACTGTTGTGAACATATAATTTTATGCATGCCTCAAAATCTTCATTTGATGTTGTTTTCAACAATTTTAAAGTGTAAAAACTATTCTTGGCTCTCGGAACAGATGGTGGGCTGCCTGTGGCCCATGGATTGTAGGTTACTGACTACTTCCCAATATCTTGCAGGAATAGACACACATTTTAACAGGATACTTGACTTAGATAACTTTTATGAATGCTTATTTTTTTCTTCTTAAAAAAGTTCCTGAGGAAGATTTTTTAAAATTTTAGTTGTTAAGTTAGTACACCGAAATAGATTTTTGTGATATGTAGTTCTATGAATTTTAACACAAGTATGGGTAGCTTTGTATAGCCACTGCTAAAATCGGGATATGGAGCAATTGCAGCTTCCTTGTGGTACCTCTTTAGAGTTGCCTTTACCTCCACCCACGAGCCTTGGCAACCACTGATCTTTTTTTCTGTCCCTATAGTAGCTTTGTCTTTTTAAGAATGTCAATAGTGGAATCATACATTATTTAACTTTCTGAGCTAGACTTGTTTATTCACTCAGCATAATACCTTTGCCATTCACCCAAGTTGTTGCAGTTACCCATATTTCATTCCTTTCTATTGCCGAGCAGTATTTCATTGTATATGTGTTCACAGTTCGCTTATCCATTCACCTGTTCAAGGGCATTTGGGTTATTTCTAGTTTTTGCCAGTTATAAATAGAGGTGCTTTAATATGCCTGTACACAACTAGCCATGGTGGCTCATGCCTGTAATCCTGGTGACTTGAGAGGCTGAGGTGGGAGGATTGCTTGAGGCCAAGAGTTGGGACCAGCCTGGAATTTATTGAGACTCTGTTTCCAGAACAATGTATAATAAATTCACTGGGTGTGGTGGCACGTGCCTGCAGTCCCAGCTGCTCGGGAGTTTGAGGCCAAAGGATCACTTGAGCTCAGTAGTTCCAGGCTGCAGTGAGCTATGGTTGTGTCACTGCACTCCAGCCTGGGTGATAGGGCGAGACTCTGTCTCTAAAAAGGAAAAAAAAATATATTCACGTGTAGGTTTTTGTGAGAGCATATGTTTTCCTCTCTCTATGGTGAATACCTAGGAGTGGGATTACTGGTGACATAAGTGTATGATTAACTTTATAAGAAACAGCCAAACTGTTTTCCAGACTGCATTCCCAACATTGATGTGTGAGACTGCCACTTCATCATTTTTGTTCTTCTTTCATTCCTGGTGGTCCAAGTTCTCTTTCTGGTATTAATTCCCTTCTGCATGAAGCACTTCCTTCAGCGCTTACTCCACTGCAAGTCTGCTGACAGTGAGTTCTATTAGCTTTCCTTCATTTGAGAATGTCACCTTCATCCCTTAGTGATGTTTTCACTGGGTATAGAATTCTGGGTTGATTGTCTGTGTCTTTGAGCACTTTAAATAGTCTGTGCCACATCCTTCTGGCCTTCATTGTTTTTAACGAGAAATCTGCAGACTTTAAAATAGTTTTACCTCTATAAATAACGTGTTTTTCTCTGATTGCTTTTAAGATTTTTTCCATTTGTCTTTAATTTTCATCAGTTTGATTATTCTGTGTTTGGATGTAGATTTATTTGGGCTTATCTTTTTGGGGATTCACCAAATTTATTTTGTGGGTTTACATTTTTTTGCCACATTTATAAAGTTCTTAGTCACTTCGTCACTCTTTTTTTCTTCTTCTGGGAATCTGGGGATATAAATGTTGGACCATTTCATTTTGTCCCACAGAAGTGATCTGTTTATTTCTTTTCAATTTTTTTCTCTTTTGTTCACCTTGTATAATTTTTATTGACACCTCTCTGTCCTTATTCCCATTGATCCCTTTCATTGAGGTTTTTCTTCTAGTTATTATATGTTTTCCTTCTAAAATTTTCAGTTTTCTCTTTTTTATATTTTCTGGAGTTTTTTTGTTGAGACATTTTATCTTTCTGTTTGTTTCCAAAGTGCTTTACTTGTTGGCAATTTTTATAATAGTTGTATTGAAGTCTTTGTCAGATAATTCCAACATCTGTGACATCTTATTGCTAATGTCCATTGATTGAGATTTTCCTGGTTCTTTGTATGTTGAGTAATGTTGGATTGCATCATGGAGATTTTGAATATTAGATTTTGGTGGTGAGACTCTGGGTGTTGTTCAGCCGTTGTGGGGAATGTTAATACTGTTTTACGGGCAGTCAGTCTGTTTGGGTTCAGGCTGCAAGTTCCGAACAGCCTTCCGTGTTTGCAGTCCCAATGCCGGTTCTACTTTCAAAGCCTCTATAGTGCTCTTGGATCTGTCCCACATGTGTGCCACACTGTGGCCAGACTGGGACGGGGGTGGTGTTCTGCTGTGCAGTTCTGTTCTCAACATCTGCTTAGGGTCAGATACACACACACACACACACACAGCTCATGGGTGGTCTCAGGAACTTGTAAACAACTTTAAAGGGTCACTTTTCTGAGTTTTCCCTTCTCCATCATCTCCCTGGTATTTTCAAGTTCCTTAAAACACCCATTTCAGTCCTCTAGCCCAACATCTTGGGTTTTAGTTCCCTTGTTTGGCTGCATACTCACCTTGACTATGTCCACGTCTCAGAAAAACAGTTGAGGACACAGAGAGAAAAAACAGCAATGGAGTTTGACCACCTCTTGAGACCCCAGCTCCTCCAATTGCAGAATTAAGTTATCTCTCAGGGTTTTAAGCTACTGCAGTTACTTGTTGCCACCTCCACCATCACTGGATGGGGACTGGAGTGCAAGAGAATGAAGAAAAGAAAGAAAATGAAAAAAGAACCATGCTTTCTGTGCTCTTTTAGTGGGGAAAGATATACTTATCTTCACCCTGCTCCAGCAGAGCTGGAAGCCTCCTCTGGAAGCTCTCTTCTGTGCTGATGCCCTTGTATGAGTTTGGGACTGTGTTAAGTTCAAACCTGGAGATGCTAAGGAGTCCCTAAAGAAGTGCTCCCCTATTCGTTCCAGGTTTTATAGCTCCATTCATGGGAGATGTGGGCAGAATATGCTGACTGTATGTATCTTGTCCAGAACCAGAACCCTCAACATACTTTGATCAGAGTAATTTACAAATTTTATTTTCTATTTTGTTTTCAAGCAAATAGCACCAACCCTATTTTGAGGAGGATGTGCAGATTTCAGATGGTTTCAAAATCCTTTCCATTTTCTCCCCAAAACTGGGTTATTAAATTACTAGATTCCGTTGTCAGTTCTGCCCCATAGAACTTTTGGGGAAAATGGAAATATTCTGTATCTGCGTATGGTAGCTGTTAGCCTTATGTGGCAATATTAAGCTCTTGAAATGTGGGATGGGCTAATGGAATTCTAAATCTTCTTTAATTTTAATTAATTTAAATTTTAAAATGTAAATTTTAGTAGCCCCATATGTCTGGTGGCTCCCTTACTGTTCAGTGCAGCAAGTTTATTCTGCTGTGGAAAGCACGCTTTAAAACATGCAGCTGGTACAAAAATTAGCTAAGCGTGGTGGCGCACCTGTAATCCCAGCTACACAGGAGGCTGAGGCAGGAGAATCACTCAAACCTGGGAGGCAGAGGTTGCAGTGAGCCAAGATCATGCCACTGCACTCCAGCCTGGGCGATAGAGACTCAGTCTCAAAAAAAAAAAAAAAAAAAGACTGGGCGTGGTGGCTTATGCCTGTAATCCTAGCCCTTTGGGAGGCCGAGGCGGGCAGATAATGAGATCAGAAGTTTGACACCAGCCTAACCAACATGGTGAAACCTTGTCTCTACTAAAAATATAAAAATTAGCCGGGTGTGGTGGTGCACACCTGTAATCCCAGCTACTCTGGAGACTGAGGCAGGAGAATCACTTGAACCCAGGAGGCAAAGGTTGAAGTGAGCTGAGATTGCGCCACTGCACTCCAGCCTGGGTGACAGAGCGAGACTCCATCTTAAAAAATAAACAAAAAAACAAAACCCAAAAAACATGCAGCTGGCAGGGTTGGATTTGGGCAGAGGGAAGAATATCACTATTTCTTCTTTGGCTGTTTCACTGTAAATCATTTTCACTGTGATGCCAATATTGTACCACGCACCTGGCTGGAGTAATTTGATTTAGGTAATTCAGAAAGTGTCATTTATTCAATATGTGTAGCTAAATTTGGATAACATCCCATGTTAGAGTCATATATCCTCTGGAGCAGTTTAAAGAAAATACCTTTTGTATTCTATTTTTTGGAGGTGGGGCCCTGTTGAACATCACTGGCAATGCTGACTGAGCTCTTCCCTTCTTTCAGAAGTCACCTTAGGCAGGTTGATGTGGCTCCCAAATAAGCCACCTTGTTTTCACTTCACTTCCTCACCCCCATGCCTCCAACCAAAAATTAAAGTAGGACTTAATCCATAGTTTTGTAGTATTTCATTTAAAATAAATGGCTTTGGGCCCATATTTTGAAAATGAAATATTGTCGTGGCCCTTTTTAAAGGAATGACAAAGGACTGATCTGCAAAATGGTATCTCTTCCTTGCTTAGAATAAGGTATTTACCTAACTGCTTTTGATTACTTGGTGTGCTTTTAAAAATGAAATGACTTGTCTCCCTTCCCTATGTTGACTCCTACAAAGCCAATGTTTTGGTATTCTAATTTCTGTAGAGAAGGAAAACTAATGATACTACAGTCATGTTATTTTTCAGATACATTAAAGAAAACCAAAACGTGGTTTCACAGTTGGGTCATTTGATTCCTTGAGTGTCTCTAATCTGGAGACTGTTTTCTTAAGCAGAGTCCCAGAGTAGGAGAGGCGTCACTGTAACCGAGTGAAGAGCGCTGGCTGGAAGTGTGTAACCTGCCAGCTGATGGGCTTAAGAGCAGCAAGTGCCTTCATGTGGTTTCTTTCTTTGTTGTCCTGTGAAAGAACTCGTGGAGATCTCTTAAGCTCTTTATTGCTGTGTAGAATTACTGTATTTGAAAAGTATACTGCAAAAAAAAAACTTTTAGCCTTAGCTTTCACATTGAGGATTTTGTAGATTACAGAGAACTCTATTGAAGACTTTGCTGTTGAGGTGAGCATTTTGCAAAGTATAAAACTTCCTGGCTAAGGGGAGTACTGTGTCCATTTAAACTTGCCACTTGAAGAAGCCCGTCCGCTAAAGTGATGTGACAGCACTTTATCTTCTGATCATCCCCCTTTCCCTTCAGAGAGAAGGAAGATGTAAAGGGGTGTGCAACATCTGCTTAAATAAAACATATGCTACAGTTGGACCGACCAAGATGTAATTTATCTTGTTGCTTTTTTTCTGTGCTCAAGTTATGGTGAAAGTTACCTATCTTTTAATAAGTTATTGTCTAAAATGAGCACATCCTGAAAATATCCTGGCCCCCTGGTCCCTTCTGACATGCCAGCATGGACGTGGGAAGCAGTCGATTCTTGAGACTCACATATGGAAGGAGAGAGTGGGTGCGAGTGATCGCTCTGGCAGGGTTGCTGATTGTCTTGATTTGTGTTGCAGTCCTGGCCAGAAGCCTTCCACATGCTTTGATCTATGGCAGCGTCTCTGCAAATTTTGGCAAGAAAATCCTAATGTGTTTAAGTCATAATTAAGATTGTGTAGCAGGGCTGGATTGTTCATTCCTTCTCCATGTGTGTTGACAGTGCTCCTTATCCCCTCCCCTGTCTCTGTCCATGGCTCGTGTTCCCGGCCTCCTGAGGGACAGGTGGACTTGGGGCCCAGCGTGGGCTTGTGGACTTGTGGCAGGACTTAGGATTCTCTTCATTGCAAGAACCAAGCCTTGTTCTGGCCAGAATCACTGATAGGTGGATGGAAACAGGCGGATCTCTTTCCCTGGGTGCAGTGTCCAGTAATTCACATAATCTAACAGGAATCCTGGGGCCTTTCCTGTCGAATTTGAATTCAGGGAACACAGAGGTGTGCAGTGGAAAAGGAAATTAGTCTGCACATGAGGTTAAGGATGGGACCCTTGCATATTTAAGGGGGTCCAGGAGTTTATCTCCCAAACTAAGCCCGCCTGCATCTTTTCCTGAACCCACCTTATTTTCCACTTTGTTTCTGCTTCTGCTTCCTTGTGTGTCTTTCTAGTTTTTATGTTGCCGGAACCTGTTCCCCTTCCCTTCCCATTTCTAGCATCTCCAAATTAGTCATTTTTATATTTACACTTTGAGATACAACTCATGTATCATGCAGTTCACCATTTAAAGTCTATAACCCAGTGGTTTTTAGTATATTCACAGGGTTTTGCAACCATTACCACAATCAATTTTAGCACATTATAATCACCTGAAAACCATGCCCATCAGTCATAGCCCCCTTTCTCCCATCTCCCCCCAGGCCCAGCCATCTGCGAATCTCCTTTCCATCTCTATGGATTTGCCTGTTCTGGACATTTCATATAAACGGAGTCGTGCAATATGTGGTCTGTTGTCTCTAGCTTCTTTCACTGAGCATAAGGTTCCCAAGCTTCATCCATGTTGTAGCCTGTTTTAATGGCTAAATCATCTTTCACTGTACAGATACCCCACGTTTCTTTTGTTTTTTGTTTTTGTTTTTGTTTTCTTTTCTTTTACTTTAAGTTCTGGGATATATTACCACATTTCTTTATCCTTTTTTAATGACTAAATCATATTCCACTGTATGGATACACCACACTATCTATCTATCTATCTATCTATCTATCTATCTATCTATCTATCTATCGACAGTGGGGATGTTTTTACTTTCTGGCTATTATGAATAATGCTCCTGTGAATGTTCCTATCTACATTTTTATGTTTTCATTTCTCTTGGTTGTATACCTATGAGTGGAATAGGCAGAGTCCTCTGGTAACTCTGTGCTTAACCTTCATGCCTGCAATCCTAGCACTTCAGGGGACCAAGGCGGGAGGATCACTTGAGGCCAGGAGTTCAGAACCAGCCTTGTCAACATACTGAGACCCTGTCTCCACAGAAGAAAAATGTAAAAATTAGCTGGGCTTGTTGGCCCAAAGAACTGCCAGATTGTTTGCCCCAGCGCTGTACCATTTTACATTCCCACCAGCAGCATATAAGCTTGCACTTTCTGCACATCCTCACTAACACTTGTTATTGTGTGTCTTTTTTATTATAAGCGAACTAGTAGGTGTGAAGTATGGTATCTCATTGTGGTTTTGATTGGCATTTCACGGATGGCTAATGATGTTGAACATTTCTTCATGTGCTTATTTGCCATTTATGTGTTTTCTTTGGAGAAATGACTATTCAGGTCCATATTTTGACTGAGTTGCCTTTTTTACTATTTAATTGTGTTTGGATTAGTCAGCTTGGGCTGCCATAACAAAATACCATAGACTGGGGGGCTTAAACAACAGAAATGTATTTCTCACAGTTCTGGATGCTGGGAATCCAAGATCAAAGTGCTGGAAGATTTCAGGGCTGCCTTCTTGCTGTGTCCTCACATGGTGGAGGGTGAGCAAGCTCTGGTTTCTCTTTCTCTTCTTTTTTTTTGTTTTTTGAGACAGGGACTCACTCTGTTGCCCAGGCTGCAGTGCGGTGGTGTGTTCATGGCTCACTGCATCCTTGAACTCCTGGGCTCAAGCGATTCTCCTGCCTCAACCTCCTGAGTAGCTGGGACTACTGGCATGTGCCACCATGCCAAGCTAATTTTTACATGTGTCTTCTGTAGAGACAGGGCCTCAGTGTGTTGACAAGGCTGTTTCTGAACTCTTGGCCTCAACTGATCCTCCTGCCTTGGTCCCTCAAAGTGCTAGGATTGCAGGTATGAGCCACCATTCCTGGCTGCTGCTCCTGCTGCACCTGCTCCTCCTCCTCCTTTTTTTTTTGGTGATGGAGTCTCGCTCTGTCACCCAGGCTGGAGTGCAGTGGCGTGATGTCAGCTCACTGCAAGCTCCGCTTCCTGGGTTCACACCATTCTCCTGCCTCAGCCTCCTGAGTGGCTGGGACTACAGGCGCCCACCACCACACCCGGCTAATTTTTTTTTCTTTGTATTTTTAGTAGAGATGGGGTTTCACAATGTTAGCCAGGATGGTCTTGATCTCCTGACCTCGTGATCTGCCCTCCTCAGCCTCCCAAAGTGCTGGGATTACAGGCATGAGCCACCATGCCCGGCCTTCTTCTTCTTCTTCTTATAAGGGCACCAATCTCATCATGGGGGCCCCACCCTTAGGGCCTCATCTAAAACCTAATGACTTCCACAAAGCCCCATCTCCAAATGCCATCACATTGGGCATTAGGGATAAGAATTTGGGGTGGGGGGGATACATTCAGTCCATAACAGTGTTCTTTATATAATCTAAATACAAATCCCTTAACAAATATATACTTTGAAAGTACTTTCTCCCATTTTGTGTCTTTTTACATTTTTAATGTTATCTGTTGAAGCACACAAGTTTTTAATATTGATGAAACCTAATTTACGTATTTTTTTGTTGCTTTGTCTTTTGGTATTATTTCTTAGAAACTGTTTAACTCAAGGTTATGAAAAGGTACACTGTATTCTTTTAACAGTTTTATAGTTTTAGCGCTTACATGGCCTGTGATGCATTTTGAGTAAATTTTTGTGTACTTAGTGAGGAAGGGCTCCAACTTCATTCCTTTGTGTGCAGATGTTCATTTATTCCAATACCAATTGTTGAAGAGACTATTCTTTCTCTTGCATTGTTTTGGCAACTTTGTCAAAAATCAGCTGGCCATAAATGTGAGGGTTTATTTCTGGACCTCCATTCCACTCATCTGTAGATCTGTATGTTAATTTTATACTAGTACCATACTACTTCAGTTACTGAGAAGTCTATGAGTCCTCCAACTTAGTTCCTTTTATTTTTTTCAACATTGTTTTGGCTATTCTGTGTTCCTTACATTTCCATATGAATTAGAAGCAGCAGGTCAATCTCTGCAAAACAAAACAAAACCTCAAAAAATAGGTGAGGATTTTGGTTGGGGTTGTGTTCAATCTATAGAAAAATTTGAGGAGTATTTCCATCTTTAACGGTATTAAGTATTCTGATCCATAAACACAGGATATTTTTCCATTTATTTAGATCTTTAAAAAATTTCTTTCAACAATGTTCGTAGTTTTCAGAGTGTAAGCCTTGTACTTTTTTGGGAGGATTAAATTTCTTCCTAAGTAATATATTATTTTTTAATGCTATTGTAAATGGAGTTAACTTGGTTTCATTTTCACATCGTTTATTGCTAGCATATAGAAATACAAATGATTTTTGTATATTCGTTTTGTATATACAAGTGATGGTTAATTTTAGGTGTCCGCTAGACTAAGGAGTACCTAGAGAATGGTAGAGCATTACCTTTGGGTGTGTCCATGAGGGTGTTTCCAGAGGAGACTGGCGTGGGAGTTGGCGGACTGAGTAGGGAAGATCTGCCCTCAATGTAAGTGGCACCATCCAATGGGCCTGGATAGAACAAAAAAGGTGTCTCTCTCCCGGAGCTGAGACACCCTCCTCTTGCCTTCACACGTTAGTACTCCAGGCCTTCCAGCCTTTGGACTCTAGGACTCACACATGGCTCCCTGGGTTCTTAGGCCTTTGGCCTTGAATTGAGCCGTGCCCCGGCATCCCAGGGTCTCCAGCTTGCAGACTGCTGACTGCGTATTGTGGGTCTTTCAGCCTCCATGATCGCTGTGAGCCAGTTCCCCAAATGAATCCCCTCTCATGCATTTCCATATGTACATCCTATTGGCTCTGTCTCTCTGGCCAACTCTGACTAATACATTTTGTCTGTTGGCATGTGCTTGCTCAAAGATGGACTATCTTCCCCCTCAAGCCACCGTTGCTCATGGAAAACTCCCCTGTTTCTCATGAGATCCCCCATTCATCCAGGGAGCCTTGGGGTGCTTCAGTTTCTTTCACAATCAGGGAGTTACCAAGCGCTGCCGAGGGCTCCTCTGCTAAGGATGCCCGTTGTCTCCCGGCCTGCTCTCAAGGGAACCCCACAGCTTCTCTCTCACCCTTCCCTCTCCCAGATGGCGAAGGTCTAACCTGGTCAGTGCCTGATGGGAAGGGCCTGGAACCGAGCCTTTCCTGAGAGGGCTCCTGTTTCTCCCTGTGCCTTCCTCAGACCATGCCAACTGGAGTCTCCACTCGCCTCCCCGAGAGAGGCCCCTGCCTGTGCTTGTTTTCAGGACGAGCTCCCTTACTCATCCGGAGCAGCGTCCAGGCCTGCAGGACTGAGCACACCCTCGCATCTCCAGTGTGGGCTCAACGGGGCTGGGTCTTCTAGGTGTGCTTTTCTTTGTGATGGTCCCGCCAGGTGGAGCTGCATGTACTTATTGTGGCTGAAACACATGGTTTTGTTTGTTTGTTTGTTTGTTTGAGACGGAGCCTCACTCTGTTGCCCTGGCTGAAGTACAATGGCAAGATCTCAGCTCACTGCAAGCTCTGCCTCCCAGGTTCAAGCAATTCTCCTGCCTCAGCCTCCCAAGTAGCTGGGATTACAGGTGTGCACCACCACGACCGGCTAATTTTTTTGTATTTTCAGTAGAGATGGGATTTCGCCATGTTGTCCAGGCTGGTCTTGAACTCCTGACTTCTGGTGATCCGCCTGCCTCTGCCTCCCAAAGTGCTGGGATTACAGGCGTGAGCCACCCTGCCTGGCTTGAAACATGTTTTTTTCCAAAAGAGACTGTTGTTATTGTTCCCAGGACCACAGTCTGGAACACTCCAAAAAATACCCTTGCCGCCTTCAGATCTTTCTCAGGCTACAAGAGAAATACTTTCGAGACCATCCTGGCCAACATGGTGAAACACCATCTCTACTAAAAATACAAAATTAGCAAAGCATGGTGGCGTGCCTGAAGTCCCAGCTACCCGGGAGGCTGAGGCAGGAGAATTGCTTGAACCCGGGAGGCTGTGGTTGCAGTGAGCCAGGATGGCACCACTGCACTCCAGCCTGGGCAACAGAGTGAGACTCTGTCTCAAAAAAAAAAAAAAAAAAAAAAAGGAATACTTTCAGATGGTCCTTCTTGGCAGGAATGAGTTCCATCCTGGCCTAGGGTCTTTACCTTGCCCTGAATCTCTTTGTGGGTCACCAAACTTATGGACTGACCAGGCTGGGCCTTGTACTTGGCTGGACCCATGCTGCCTGGCTCCCGAGCCCTTTGCATTAGGCCTTCCCAGCATTTGTTCTTCATCCCTCCTTGGTGGCAACCCTGTTCGCCTGGTGTCCCCGGTGACACCTGGCACTGTGTGTGTTCAGGAGGTGGGCAATAGAGCCTGATGCCTGGCTCTGATTCCTCTTCTGTCCCCCATAGCTGCATGATCTTGGGCGAGCTGCTTAACCTTTCTGTAAACCTCATCAGTAAGCTGGAGTTGCTGGCACTGGCCTCACGGGTCCTTGTGGAGATTACAAGACTTGGTTCTTGTCAGGACTTAGAACTCCCTGTGGCATGCAGAGGCCCCGAGGGATGGCTAAGTGCTATTGTTATTATTACTGCCTGTGAGCTGTAGTGCACACACAAAATGTGTCCTTAAGCGAAGTGACAATATTGTGATCTTGTTTTTCAACTCATTACTTTGCCTCCACGTTAATGAGCCGCCCTAGCAGTTCTCAAATTGTAGCCCAGAAGGCTTGTTAAGTGCACATTGCCTGGCCCCACCCACAGATCTGGGTGAGTCTGAGATTCTGCCTTTCTAAGGACTTCCTTGGGGCTGCAGCCGCTGCTCCTCATTGGGCACTTTGAGAACCACTGCTCTGTGGGGTGTGTGCCCTGTGCGCGCCTGTGTGTGCCTGTGTGAACGTATGCCTGTGTGAATGTGTGTGTGTTTGTGCGTTCGTGTGTGTGCCTGTGTGCACGCAGGTGCCTGCATGTGTGCGCCTGTGCTTAGATGTGTATGCCCGTGTGGATGCATGCGTGTGTGCATGTGTGCCTGTGCCTTCTCATGGCCCAGGTGAGCTGCCAGCAGTTACCCGCACCCCCACCTCAGTTAGCCCTCGGTGTGGGGCACAGGAGCCCAGGTTGGAGGCTGTAGGAACTCGGGGTCCTGTCTTTGGGCACAGCCTGGTGAACCGTGGTCTTTGTTCCCCAGGTGCTTCAGTGGAGCAGGCCATGGCCAACCTTTGTTTCTTCTTCCAGCGGGAGGATTAGGACCGGATTCTGGGTGGGAAGCAGCCTTGGTTTTTATTCGCTGGGCTTGGCGGCCTAAATCCGGAGGACCTGTGGTCGTCGTTTCCACCCTCTCCCCCTCCTTCTCCAAGTTAACCCCTTTATTTTCTGCTGTTCATTTCAACAGGATTTATGCTTGATTAAGTTACTCTCTTTTATCATAATTAAAGAAAAATGTGGTGGGAGAGCGCTAAATACTCCGTTCAATGAAAACCAGATTGTTGAACCTGCAGGGAAACAAGGGCTGCCCTGTGGCTCCAGGCCCCTCCCAGGGAGATTGATCGCTGGGAGCTGCGGGGAGGGGGCGGAGGGGAGGGGATTTAAGCTCCTCAGGGAGGAAGTTGCCTGCCCCTGCCGGCCCAGAAGACAGGGGCCTGCCGCCGGGCTTGCCACCCCCTCGTCCTGGGTCCTGCCTAGCAGCCTGTGTGTAACATCTCACTCCTGACGCAGTCAGGCACTGCTCTGCACACAGGCCCTGGATTTATAAAGGCCTTTTTCTCATGGTGCCTGCGAGTCTCCTGCTGTAGATCACGACCTACTGGAATGTTTTTAAAAAGTGTGTTTTTAGTTGACTCAGTTCCTCATGCTGGTCGCTGTTGCTCATAAAGGCAAGGCTGTGTAAAAATCCTGCCGAAGCCCTGGCAGTCACAAAGCCCTTGCTCCAAGCTGGGACCTGCAGTGGCGGGGCGGCGAGGCCCCACCGCCTGCCCAGTGAGGTCAAGCCTGGCTGCGGGTGGTTCCTGTGCAAAAGGGAAGGCTGCCTTCATGTTGCTTAGGAAATTGTTTCTGTAATATGTGTAGGATTCTAAAAATGGTTAGACCTGTGTAGTTGGGTGGGAGGGGAGGAGGCGATGACTGCAGGCTGGGTGGCCTCCCCGATGGTCACTCGTGAAACAAGATGGCAGGTTCAGGAGCCATGGTCTAGTCTCCTCTCTGCCACACTGCACATAAGTGTGCATGGGCACCTGGTGAAGGGGTTGTTTTAGGGGATGGGAGTGAACACAGGTTCTGGGAGTGAACACGGATTCTGGAGACTCAAGGCAGGGGCCCTGCCACTTACCAGTAGGGTGACCTCAAGTGAGTACCTTAGTAGAGAATGGTGGAATTTGTTCCTCGTCCATTGTGGATGGTTAAAATAATACCCCTGGCATGGGACTGTTGTGGGGACTCTATGAGCTTGAGCAGTGAAGCAGCCAGCACAGCAAGCATCCCAGTGCATGTTGGGAATTGCCATTGTTATGGGCCATCTGTTTAGGAGGTAGAGCCTCAGACAAGGACATTGTATTTGTCAGCTCAGTCTGCCGTAAGTACCCCAGACTGGGCAGCTTAAACAACGTTCATTCTCTCACAGCCCTGGAGGTGGAAGTGTGAGATCAAGGTGTCAGCAGGGTTGGTTTCTCCTGAGGCCTTGCTCCTTGGCTTGCAGTTGGCTGTCCTCTCCCTGACTCGTCACGTGGTCGTTCCCTCTGTGTGTGTGTCATCTCTTCTCCTTATAGGACACCAGTCAGGTTGGGGTAGGGCCCACTCATATGACCTTGTTTTTACCTTAATCTCCTCTTTAAAAGTCTGTCTCCAAATGCATTCTAAGGTACTAGGAGTTAGGGCTTCAGCCTGTGAATTTTGGAGGAACACAATTTAGCCCAGACATGCAATTTAACTTACAGCATTTTGAGCATATTAAGGTCTCGTTTTGTTGCCCAGGCTAGAGTGCAGTGGTGCAACCACAGCTCACTGAAGCCTCCACCTGCTGGGCTAGGTGATCCTCCTGCCTCAGCCGCACAAGTAGCTGGGACTACAGGCACACACCACCATGCCTGGCTAATTTTACTTTGTTCGTGGAGACAGGGTCTTGCCATGTTGCCCAGGCTGGTCTCAAACTCCTGGCCTCAAGCCCACCTCAGCCTCCTGAGTTGCTGGGATTACAGGCTTGAGCCACTGCACCCAGCTTATTTATGGGTTACAAGGACAATTCGTTTTTCTTTTAAATTTACTTTTTGTTGGGCAGTCCCAACAAATGCTAGGAAGACCTAGCATTCCAAGATTTTATGGGTAACCTCTGGAACCTGTTTATTTCTGCCTCTCTGGCTCACTGGGGGCTCCTGGAACCCAGAGCCCCAGGATCATTCTGGTGGTGTGGCCCCGGTGCCTCACCCGGCCGGCAGGTGTATCAGACTTCTATGCAGCAGTGTCTCTTGGGGGTGCTGACCCCAAGGCCGCCCTGGTCCCTCCTTTCTGAGGTAGCATCCCAGAGTTGTGTAGTTACGCTGGTCCTCTGCTTCCAGATGCTTCTCCCCCATACCACCCCCATTCCTCTCATCCATGCCACCATGTCATGATGTCCGTAAACCAGCAGCCAGAGGAGGAAGCCCGTTCACACTGCTGCCCTGCTGGGGAGAAGCATTCCTCTAGCAAAGGCAGGCTGATTGCCCCTGGGTGTCCCTTCCTTCTCTAAGATGCTTACCCTGCCACCGGGGGCAGGAAACTGGGGGTGGAGGTCACTGTTCCATGGAAAGGGCTGTTCCAGTGCTGTGGGAGATGAACCTTCACCCCTCCCTTCTCGGCCTGGGATCAGGACTTTTCAGCCTGCATGACCTCCTGACCTTGCCTAGGGCCAGGCTGCCATGGTGGGAGGGCCGAACGCTGTGCCCTGATCTCTCTGGGCTGAGTCCTGTCTCAGGAGCACTTGTCATGCACGCTCAGACATTCCTGTGGGAGGAAAGTTGCAGGGCCTGGGCTTTCTGGGCACGTGCTGCTGCTCTCTTGCTAGGAGTGAGGATGGATGGACTCTAGGAGCAACTATTAGCAATCCAGCAGGAGCTTCCTCCAGCCTGCGAGCATTGAGTCTAATGTGAACGTGGGTCCTGCAGGATAAGGGGAGGCACTTGTTGGGATGGGGTGTGGGGTGATAATTTGACTTAAAGTTAAGATATTTTTAAGAGTAATTAAGTTAAATTTTATGTTCATGAGGCCTACAGAACAGTTCCATTCTCCTGAAAATGTTGTTTGAAGCATTTTAATATCAATTGTAATATAAGCTATTGATGTGTCTTTTCATTTGCCTTTACTAAAATATTGGAGGCATATCTTCTAGTTACAAATTATTCTAATTGATGGATTAAAGTAGTTTTTAAAATAAAAGGCTTTGCTAATTCCCTGCTGGCTCATCCAAGCCAAATGGCCGGTGGCAATGCTACTTAAACAGCACTCTACCATTCAAACCTTACCTCTAACGAGAGGCAAAGCAGTGAGGTCTTATTCTAAAAGTGCATGTGTAAGTGGTTTTGCTTGATCCAGCGTTTAGGTCTGAGACCTCCAGCTTACCAAACGCCTTCCACTTTGCAGCCCTCTCAGAGGCAGCGGAGACTCCAGGGCCCTGAGATTCTGATCCTGCACTCCTCCTATCACGTGACCTCGGCTCCTTAAAAGAGGACACTTGCTCTTAATTTTCTTGTCTACAAAACTGGGGCAGCAATAGGAAGGCCAGTCTCCTTCACTGAGGGATTCCGGGTAAAATGAAATGACTGCCTCATTTACCTTGCAGTGACAGCTCTGCAAATGGAGTACTGTCTTTGAACAGAAGGTCAGCAGCAGCAGAGTGTGTCTGTGACAAGAAAAGACCATGCCAGTCAAGCCTTGGTCATTATGTAGTGGAGAGTGTTGCCATTGGCCCCTATCCTACGCCTCACCACCTCCTGCAGGCTGCTGACTCCACGCCCTTGTGACTTGGTCACAGGACTTTCCTGGCCAGGGTACTTGGTCTACAGGCAAGGTACAGTCGAGTGCTGGGAGCCAGTGCATCCCCCTGCTATCAGCAGTCCTCCAACAATAAGCCCTCATTGGGTAGTGAATGCTCCAGCTGCCTTGCCTATGGGGTGGGCAGCTCTGAGATGTAGGGTCTGTGTGGCCTCCCACAGGGGCCCAGTGTCTTGTGTGGTGTTGCCCATAGCAGGAACCTACTCATGCACTACCTCTGGGCCTCTTCCCCTTCTCCTCTCCTTCCTACTCCACTTCCAGGGCCCCCTGGCTTCATCTCCTAAATGCACTCTGGATTGACTTCTTGGGGAGCCCAATCTATGATGGAAATATTACAGATATTGGCCAAGGAACACTTTGTTCCTCAGCGTCTCATGCACCCTCACTCTGCTCACACCTTGCTGCCTCCTCTTAGATTTCATGTCTCTCTGCCATTTCCCACAGTCCTTGCTGCCCACAGCCCCATCAGGCCGAGTTGAATATTCATGCATGAAAATTTGACCAACTCGGCTCTTCATGTGCTGCTGTCACGGCATCAGCTTGGGCACTGTAGATTCTCAGAGCGGGATGTCGAGTGGGACGTGTCCTGTTGTCTTGAATTAGCAGCCAGTACCCATTGCTGAGGACCGAGGGGCTGAGGTAGCCCTTGGTCTCAGGAGCGCTGCCTGTCATTATAGGGGTGGATACTACTCCTCGGGGCTTCAGAGCGGGTCCTGCACCCACCTGAGTCTCTTGTGTTGATCAGGGTGTAGTGGAGGGCTGGAGGCTGGACAGCACCTGCCCTCCCAACCTGACTTGTCGCAGTACTGTGTCTGCAAAGGCCATCTATGTGGAGCCACACCTCCTGGGACCTTCTGCTTCACTCTGCCCCGGTGCCACCTTTTTGACCCCAGGCTGTGTCCTCTGGTGCCACCTCCCCTTCTTCCACCTCACCTGTTGGGGCCACCTTACCTATTCACAGCATGGTCGCCTTTCCCAGTAACTCTGGTTGGGTCTTTAAACTCGCCCGCCCTCTGGCCGTTGAGTCCTGGTGCCCTCTGATCAGGCCCATCCCGGAGGAGCCCTGCTGCTTTGGTCTCCGGACTCAGGCCTGGCAATCCCAGGGGCAAAGGCCCAACCCCAGGCATAGATCAGACCCCTCATGCCTCAGCCCCAGTCCCCAGCCAGTCTCCCACAGCCTGGCTGCCTCATCGCCTTGCTCTGGGGCTGGTCCTCCCCGCTCCATGGTGGTTATTTTTACCCTCACCCCCACCCACAACCTCGCGCTCCGCCAGCCTTTCTGGAGTGTGCTCACAGAGCATGCGCTGAAGAGGGAGCAAGAAAGGTGGCGAACGCAGGAGGGGCAGCCGTGTCCAGTGCTGCACTGTGTCCAGTGGCAGAGGCCTGTGCCAGTGGGAAGGTCAGAAATCTCCCTTCTCTTCATTGTCTTCAGAGGAGAAAGAAGTCTTCAGAAGGGGAATCCCACAAGTTCTTGGTCCATTTTCCTATAGGCATCCTTGTCCTCTTCTTTCCTATTAGGATAGGAATGATTTCTTTAACTTTTTGAAGACAGTGCCTTGGCCTGTTACATGGACCCTATTTTTTACCGACTTCTTATGGACTTACATTGTGTGTGTGTGTGTGTGTGTGTGTGTTTTCCATTTATTTGTAACTCTGCCCTTTCAACTGAATCCAGATGGGCTCAAGTTCCCTGGTGTGAAGAAAAGATAAAATGCTGCCCTCCGCACCTCTTTCAGGAAATCCTCCTGTATTATAGTTTGAATGCAGCTCCCTCCACCATCTGGGATGGAGTCATTGCTTTACAGCAGTCATAGCCGCTGTCATGAAAGATGAAGCTGGTC
Source organism: Pan paniscus (assembly GCF_029289425.2). NCBI lineage: Eukaryota > Metazoa > Chordata > Mammalia > Primates > Hominidae > Pan > Pan paniscus. Next base: position 47,641,109 of record NC_073260.2, read on the forward strand.
TCAAGGACACTAGGAGGTTGCAAAGAGCCACATGAGTTTATTGGATATGACAGAATTTCTCCAAGTGGGGAAGCTAAATTAAGCAAACGATAAGTATACATTTTGTAAAATTATCATTAGTTGTGGTTGGTTCAGTTGTCTATTTAGAAAATGCAAGGGACTCAACTGAAAATGTTAGCACTAATACAGAGATGTAGTATGTTGGCTGGAGGATTCAGGACCAACTTAGAAACATCAGTGGCATTTTTATATACCTGTAACCATAAAAATAAGTAATAGAAAAAAATCCAGTAGCAGCAAAGCCATTCAGATACCCAGGAATAACCTTAGTGAGAAAGGCGCAACACTCCTGAGACTTGACTGAAAAATTTGAAAGAAGATTAGACTAACTGGAGAAGAAAACCCTATTGTCTTTTTTTTTTTTTTTTAACAGAGTCTTGCACCGTCACCCAGGCTGGCGTGCAATGGTGCCATCTCGGCTCACTGCAACTTCTGTCTCCCAGGTTCACGCGATTCTCCTCTCTCAGCCTCCCGAGTAGCTGTGATTACAGGCGCACACTACCACACCCGGCTAATTCTTTGTACTTTTAGTAGAGACAGGGTTTTGCTATGTTGGCCACACTGGTCTGGAACTACTGACCTCATGATCTGCCCGCTTCGGCCTCCCAAAGTGCTGGGATTACAGGCATGAACCACCATGCCCGGCCAGAAAACCCTATTGTTAATGGGAAAGTAATATTGTAACGATATCTGTTCTCCCAAAATTAAAATACAAATTTAATACAGTTCCAACTAGCACCCCAGTAAGTTATTTTACAGAATTTGGCTTGCTGTTTCTGAAGTCCACGTAGAACTGAAAATGAGCAAGAAGAACCAAGACAGAAAAAGTGAAATTATCGTGAGAACCTTGCTCTACCCAGTGTCAAAATGTATTGTCATAATTAAATAGACAAATAGATCAAAAGAAGAGAATAGATAATCCACACACAGACCTATGGAATATATGGAATTCTTTTTCTTTTTTTTTCTTTTTTTTTTTTTTTGAGACGGAGTCTTGCTCTGTCGCCCAGGCTGGAGTGTGCAGTGGCGTGATTGCGGCTCACTGCTAGCTCCGCCTCCCGGGTTCAAGCGATTCTCCTGCCTCAGCCTCCTGAGTAGCTGGGACTACAGGCATGTGCTACCATACCTGGCTAATTTTTTGTATTTTTAGTAGAGATGGGGTTTCACCGTGTTAGCCTGGATGGTCTCGATCTCCTGACCTCTTTCTTGATCCATCTGCCTCGGCCTCCCAAAGTGCTGGGATTACAGGCATGAGCCACCGCGCCCGGCCGGAATCTATGGAATTTATTAAGTGATAAATTCGCTCACTTTTCCAATGAGTGGGGAAATAGTGAAATTTTAAATAAATGATGTTAGAACAATTGAGTGTGCCTTTGGGAGAAGATCATATTAGACATCTGTTTTAATACCAGTCACCCCCCCCAAAAAATAGATGAGAATTTGTTTATGACATTGAGGTAGGAAAATCGTTCTTAATAAGTCAACAAGAACTGTAATAGAAATAATTGATAAATCTTAATAGAAGCCCTATTGAAGGAGCAAAGGACAATTTTTAAAGGGATTCTCAAAAAAGAATATACAAATAGTAAAATTAGAGAAGAGACTCATCTTTGCGAGTTACGTTAATTTCCTCTGGCTGCTGTGACAAATACACACTTAGTTGCTTAAAACAAGACAAATTTATCCCCTTACAGTTCTGCAGGCCAGAAGTCTAGCCTGGGTGGGTGTGGCCTCACAGCCCCACAGCCTCTTCCCATTTCCTGGCCTTCTCTGGCTTCCAGACCCACCTGGGTTCATGGCCCCTTGTCCATCTTCAGAGCCAGCAGCATGGTTTCCCTGTCTCCTTCCCTTTGCTTCAGCGTCACAGTCTTTTCTTGTGGTCCTGAAGGACCTTTGTGGGTACATTGGGCCCACCTGATTGTCCAGGGTCGTCTCTTCAGCTCAGGATTCTTAATTTAATCACACCCACAAAGTCCCCTTAGCCATGTAAGGCCACATGGTCACAGGTTCTGGGGATTACAATGTGGCCATCTTGGGTGGATCCTTACTCTGTCTTCCACACTATATTAGGAAACATAAAATAACATAAGTTATGATTTCTAACTATATTAGCAGGGTTTAAGGTGAGGGTATGGGGAAATGGGCATTTTAATAAACTGTGGAGTATAGATTACCACATCCACTTTGGAGGACAGTCAGCTGTCCTTAAAATCAATAACAGGTACACCCACGAACCCAGTAATTCTGTGGCTTGGGATTTGCCTTCCAGACATACTGAGCTCAGGGCACAGAGAAGTCGATATGAGGATATTCATAGCAATGCTGTTTGTGGGAGAAAAAAAAATAACTAAGTGTTTATTGCTTTGGAAATGACCAGAAAACCAACTCATAAATATGGAATATTAGTGCTAGGGAATATTACACAGCAATGAAGAAAACGAGGTGACTCAAACCTCAAAGATCTCCAAGTAGCATGCAGATAGTGATGCTATTTAGGCCAAACAACATGTTCAAAACACGATATTCCTACAGGCAGAGGAACATTTGAAAGCGTAAATGACACAGTACTAACTGGTTATATCTGGGGAGGTTGAAGTCATGTCCAAGAGACTTCAGCTTTATCTACAAGTGTGACTCAAAGAGAGGAGTGTATTCACGTAATACTTGCATAGTATAAAAGAAAGTTTCAAATGTAAGGGTATAATGAAACACAATAAAGGGCATAATGAAACAAAAGGTCAGATATTCTGTAGTAATCTCCAGAAGTCCACATTCTTTAGGAAATCAAATTTGATTCTAGGGCTGTGGATTACATATGAACATGGCCATGTGGCCTAGGGTGGGAATCAGGGTCAGAGCCCAGGGTTCTTTCTAGCCGGCTTCCTTGGAAGTGTTAGTTTTAACAGGAAAGTTGAAGAGAAGAGGGGAGCTTGGAAGCACATCTTTGAAAGTGAAGAGATTGTGTTTTCGCCAGTCAAGATATTTTCCATGTGGCAGTTTATTTCTACCTACAGGGCCCCTTTATTTGATCTCTTGTTATCTTTCCTCACCCCTGGATTGATTTTCCGTGTTGAAATCAAGAAAAGCCTGGGAATCTCATCTGACCGTAGTTGGGAGGTAAAGAAGAGCTTGTGGGAACATTTCCTGTGATTCTCTTGAAATTACAAAACCACACAAGAAAGGGTTTGGTCCCATGGTAAGGTTGGCCAAGGTGATCTCAAGCAAGCCCTAGAGTCACTTCCGAAGTGTGGGCACCTGCTAGACATGCCTGCTGGATATCTGTTCGGATGGGCTGATGGAGGGTGGTCCCTGTGGAACTGCACTTAGGGCTGGGGAATGTTTCCCTGTAGACTCACTGCAGTCCATTGTTAAGAGTCCTGATGTTCCTAGACAATAATACTTTTTAAGGAATTGTAATTGCTTTAAAAATCTCCAAACACTAGAATGTGTATCTCCCCTTTGTATGCTACCTGGATAATAGTATAAACATGTTCCCAACTCTCAGCCAGCATGAGTCTAGTACAGTATTTCAACTACAGCCTTAGGTCCAACTGTTTTTTTTTTTTCCCCCCCTGAGACGGAGTCTCACTCTGTCGCCCAGGCTGGAGTGCAATGGAGCGATCTCAGCTCACTGCAACCTCTGCCTCCCAGGTTCAAGCGATTCTCCCTGCCTCAGTCTCCCGAGTGTCTGGGATTACGGGCGTGCACCACCACACCTGGCTAATTTTGTATTTTTAGTAGTGTTTCACCATGTTGGCCAGGCTGGTCTTGAACTTCTGACCTCAGGTGATCCACCCAACTCGGCCTCCTAAAGTTCTGGGATTACAGGCATGAGCCACCTTGCCTGGCCCCAAATGTTATTTTTAAAAAATTAAGCGTTAGCCAGATTGATTAAAACACAGATGGCACTGAGCAGAGCCCCCATATATCTACGTCCATCATCTGATGCCCTGCCTCCAGATGGGTGGACAGACAGAGGTCCACTCCTTTTCTGAAAAACCAGCAGAGTTTACATACAGCTCCGCTCCCCTGGTTTAATTTAATTTCCATGCTTCACTGTTAATACTGACCTTCAAGGCAGGGGATTCGCAGGAAAAGAGTTCTTTGTCAGCTTATTGAATGGCATTCTGTCTTGATTAGGACTGGCATGCATACATTATCAGAAGTAGAAATCAAGAAATAGCATCAAACCAACATATTTTCTTGTTATGTTTTGGTAAAATCACATCCATTTCCATGGTGAGAGAAGACTTGAGTATCCTTGGTTTTGTGCCCCAGGTGATAAGGCTCTTCAAGTTTCTGCTTGCTCTGAAAGATTCCACAATATAAATAACTTTCTTTAAAAGGCTCATCTGTTTTACATTTTGAGACAGTTTCTGTACTGCCAGGCAGAGCTGCTAGCCAGGAGTTCTGCTGAAGCTGGCTCCTGCATCCTTCCCATCCTGGAGAGTGAGTCTGCGTGGGTGTTTCCTGCAAGATCAAAGCCTGACTTGAGCTTGGTCGAGCGGAACTTGAGTTCTGGGGAGTGTGATTCTTGGTGGCAGTGAAGACGTGAAGGATGTCTTCCTGCGACCAGCATCTCCTGGCCGGCAAGGGCAGGATCCATCATGTGCTGGGGGTGGGGTTCATTCTCAGGCCTGCTCTTGACCCTCAGCCCTGGCAGGCTGCACACGGAAATGAGAAAAGCAGCTCTGGAGGAGAGCTGGGGTGCAGTTGGGTCCCGCCTGCCTGGGCTTACTTTGAAAGACTGGAACTGTTGCTGTATGAGCTGGCTCCTGCAGGGCCTCCTCTGGCGCCCTCAAGTCTCTTTATGTGGGAAGTGGGGGGACTGCATTAGGGAGCCCTTTCTGGGGGAGTATATGTGTGGTATGCAAATGAAGCCTGCTTCCCATGTTTTGGTGCCTTGTACAGAGGAGCAAAGGGGGCGTCGAGGGACCTGGCAGTAGATCTTGTCTGCAAAGGACTACCTCTGGAATTTGGGGAGATGGTAGCGAGGCCTAATGAGGGGTCCAGGAGGGAGGGAAAGTGGCCTCCCAGAGGGGTCAGGCTTTCTGTCCAGTGGGACAGGCACTTCTCCCGTCTTTCTGGTTCTAAGTCTGTCTGTGCTGTCTGCAGACTTGCACATACTGATGCCTTAAAGCTCTCATTTCATTTCTCTGTTGAATCTTGCTTTAAGAAGGATGGGGCCACACCTACCTTGAGCCCACATTCCCTCCTTGTAGTCATCCTCCACCTTCCCCATTTCCCCCCCGCCCAATCCATGCCACTTGTGTCTCTGAGCCTTTGCATGTGCTGTTCCCTCAGCTTGTGATGTCTGCAGCTCTGCCCCATGGTGAATCCATGCGGTACCCTGTGGTTATCTGGGTACCAGAAGGGCACCTCTTCTTAAACATGTCTATAGCCGCTTTGACAGATAATTTCTGGAGGCACAGTTCTGTTCCTGAAGTCATTGATATTTGAGCCCCATCTGCCCTAGAAGGCAATGGAGTGGTACCTGAAAAGACAGACTCCAGCCCAGTGGCTTTCCAAGGGTCTTCTCCAGAGCTCTGGAGTTCAAACAAGGTTCAGGGACCACCGCAGAGGGTGCTTATCAGGGGGCTGAGGGGACAGGCAAGACTCGAAACTTGAAATCCGAAACTTCTGGCCTGCTTGAATGGAGCAGCTCCATTGCATTGTGGTTACTGAGGTTTCTCCTGAGATTTCCTTGAGAACCTTCATTTCTCTGCAGAAAGTCTGCTCGGTAGGCTCCAGATGCCCTGACGAAGCACCGAGACTGGGCGGCTTAAACAGCAGACATCGATTTCCTACAGTTTGGAGGCTGGAGGTCCATAGTGAAGGTGTTAGCAGATTTGGTTTCTGGTGAGGGCTCTCTTCTTGGCTTGTAGATGGCCGCCTTCTCACTGCATCCTCATGGGGTGGAAAGAGTGAGTGCCAGTGTCTCTTCCCCTTCTTGTAGGATGCCAACTATATTGAATTGGAAGCGCCCTTTTGTCCCTTTTAACCTTGACTGCCTCCCTACAGGCCCCGACTCCAAACACCGTCATACTGAGGTTCAGGCTTTGACATATTTTGTGGGGACACGCCTCAGTCCATGGCAAAGCCTGTAATCCACTCTACAGTATTCCAAGCTTTAAGATGAAGAGACAGGCTTAACTTCTCAAGGTCGTCCAGAGAGAGAACAGCAGGCCTTGCCTGGGCCCCATTGTTGTAGAAGCCCAGCTGGGAGGCATCCTGGGGTTGGTATCACCCAGTGGCTCCCTGTGTGAGTGTTAGTCACCTCTGGCTGCAACCACCATGGGATTGCTTCTTCTGCCAGCTGCTTCTCAGTGGGGACTGTGGTGGTGGTTGCATCCGTGTAGACATTTGTCAGAGCTCTTCATAAGGTACACCTATTTTTTTTTTTTTTTTTTTGAGATGGATTCTTGCTCTGTTGCCCAGGCTGGAGTGCAGTGGCATGATCTCAGCTCACTGCAACCTCCACCTCCCGGGTTCAAGCGATTCTCCTGTGTCAGCTGAGTAGCTGGGATGACAGACACCTGCCACCACGCCCGGCTAATTTTTGTATTTTTAGTAGAGATGGGGTTTCGCCATGTTGGCCAGGCTCTTCTCGAACTCCTGACCTCAGGTGATCCGCCCGCCTCAGCTTCCCACAGTGCTGGGATTACAGATGCGAGCAACCGCGCCCAGCCTGGGTATGTGTTATTATATGTAGATTATACCCCAGCAAAGCTGATTAAAACCATGCTTTGGTGTGAGCATGCTTTGGGTGTGCATGAGGGTGGGGGTTGGCTTCTGAAAGGTGCTGACTGGGAACTCCCCTAGTGCATATGCTTGTCCTGTGGTGAGTTTTGGGTAAGAATTAGATGGGATGGTGCGCTGGTATGGATGTCTCTCTGAACATCCTCTTGCCTGGGATCCACACAGTGAGATCACCTGAAAGACTTGGATTTGGGGGCAGGCATGGCCTTGTGGCTCTGGCTGGTTGCAGCATCCCTAGAAGAGACTCACCAGGTGGTCAGGGCCTGGCTTCCCCAGGACAGGCTCTCACCCTGGGCAGCCCAGGCCCTACACTGGGAGTGAGGGTGCTGGGTGGTGGGGAGGGGTGCGTGCAGAGGCTTTCACTGTGCTCTTGAGTCGCTGGACAGAGGGCCCTTTTCTGAGAAAGTTTCCTCATTCCACCTTGGGCGTAGGGTGGGGAGGGCAGAAAATACAAAACTGCCCCTCCCCTTGCAGGCCACCATAACTTTCTCTGCTGGATTGGATTCATAATTTTGAACTGTGTCATGAATGCATTTTGCTTTGTCTGGCAATCTTTTGCATACCATGAAATAGTTGCTTTACATTAGGATGCGTGTGTAGAAAATGCAGGAATGACATCTCCCCTTCCCGCACCCCCTTCCCCCTGCCCCGCCTTCCCTGTCCCATGGGAGCATGCAAGGACCTGGGGCGAGGCTTGCTATTCTGTATACCGTGGGGGAGTATAGAAAATCGTTACTAAACACAGCCTTTTTGACCCGTGAACTTATTCAGCTTCTGGTTTTCTTTTCAACCTTCCTAACAGTGTAGGTTCTGGTAGCCACGAACCTATTACACCTATTAAGACAACATCCCGCCAGTATGGGGGCTGGACATGGGGCCCATCCGGGGCTGCAGTTCTTTAGGACAACTTTGAGCAAGTTCAGCCCCAGCCGCTGCCTCCTAAAACTAAGAATATGGTACAGTGGATTTCAGATTCGCTGTGGACTGAATTGCGTCCTTCCCAAAATTCATATGTTCTCTTCAGACACAGAGAGAGCCTGATATTTGGAGGACGGCAGGAGGAAGTAAAACCACAGCCTGCGTGACAGCAAGTGGCACGAAGGAGGTGGTGTCTTTGGGGCTGGCAGCTCCCTGGGCGAGGAACAAGCGCTGGTCTGTGGAAGGTGCAGGAGCGTGGAGGCCGAGAGCCCATCTTGTGTGCCGGCCCAGAGAAGGCCCCCAGGAACCTGCAAACAGTGTTTCTTTGTGCTCTCGGCTCCCAGGACAGACCACCTGAAACTGGTAGCTAGATGTCTAGCCACCAGGCAGCAGTTTAAATCAAAATAATCACTTTAAGAAACGGTAGGGAACTTTGCTGGAGAACCATTTCCTCCACCCTGAAATAGGAAAACACATTCTGATTTATGCTGCTGGCTCAGGGCAGCTTGCTGAAACGTGTGCAGCTCCGCGTTTGATGGCCCCCTCCCTTCATCCGCCCCGCTGCAGGGATGAAAAAGCATTTAGAAGGAGAGTGTGGGGACGGCCGTTAGTGCCAGAGTGGCTGTTGAAAGGCCCCGCTCTGCAGGAAAGTGGCCTTCAGAGGCCAGAGGTGCAGACAGCGGGGCCGGCAGCCCAGGGTTAGGAGCAGCTGGAACCAATGTGGGGGTTGGTTGTGTTTTGAATTGAGATTTTTAGAAAAACTCTGCCAAGCCCTTCTAACTAAACGAGGTCACTCATTCCTCAATGAGAAGCAGACATAGTCCAGCCAGGCGGGGCATGTGCAGATTCTGGAGCCGGGGGTGGTGCCACGGGGCTTGTCTCTACTGGAGCTCCTCCTGCTGCCCCTGTGTTCCCTGTGATTTATCACCTGCAGACATCGACATGCATGCGGAGGAACTGTAGTTGTGTGGAGTCTCTAGACATACAGTAATTTCTAAGTGCGAGCAAGCTAGTGGGATTGGGGGTCACAGCCCTTTAGGAGAAGTCCATTTTCTCCTTACAAAGCAGAGAATTGAAGTCAGCAGCCCCTACTCCCCACCTGCGCCTCTCATCTAGATCAGCATTTCTTAAAGGCACTGAGGGCTGTCAGGAAGGACGTATTATGTTGGAAATAAGAACATTTCTGGAAAAATAAGTCTAGGATACAACAGACTGTCTTGATGGGGCCATCTGAGTCTTTAACCTGGTCATGCACCTGACCTGCCCCACGGGGGAGGGTGGAGGGCCCCCTGGCTCAGACCCCACTGACTTTAGGGCTCCTGGACAGCACCTGCTTGTGTTCTGAGGCCCTCATTCCAGGGGAGCCATGAGAGGTTGAGGACATCCTCTAGTTCCTGTACGTGTCTTCAGGGTCTTTGCAGCGGCCAGCCCAGCCCTTTGCAGGGCCGCAGGCCACTGTGTTGTTTTCTGTATTCCCTGGATAACTGTGGCTGCTCCCTCCAGCTCCAACATGCTCTTTCCCTCCTGCACATGTAAACACATTCTCTATGGGTTTTCTTTTCTCTCATTTTTGCTTCTAGTTGTTCTCTTTTAAATTCATATCCTTTTAGCAAATAGTTTGTAAGTGTAAAGAGGAAAAGAAACCCCAGAGTGCCCCATCCGAGGGGCTCACATGCAAGGGTGTTTAGGCAGCTCTCAGTTGGGAGCATCTGTGTTTTCACCTCTGCTCGAGAGAGGGGGAAGACACCTCTTGAGGGGATGCCCCCCTCACCACTGCTGCAGGAGAGCAAAGAGCTGCAGAGAATTAGGTGGCACCTGTGTGCCAGCTGGATGCAGAGCAGCACATCAGTGACAGGTGGCTGGAGGTGGCCTCTGGGCTCTCGGGGAAGGAGGAGGGGGTGGCAGGAGCCCTGGCACCTCCTGCCCGCTGCCCTCTAATTCCAGAGGTGGAATTAAGATACTGGAATATTCAAAGTGCCTGTCTGGGCAAACCCAGCCCATTTCTCCTCATTGCCTCAGAGGCAGAGAAGCTGTGGACAGTTGGAAGTGGGCTGGCTGTGCTGTTCTTTAGGTCACAGTTGGTGGAGAATGCCCATGCCTGTGGCGTCCGATTGGCCTCTGGCATGAGACACTAACGCACAGGGTGAGGACACGGCCCCCAAGGGCCAGCATTTGGGTTCTTGTGCCTGTGCTATTGGCTTGCATTCTTGGTGCCTCAGTTTCCTCAGCTGATAATCGGGATAATGATGGGGTCATTGTGAGGATTAAAGGAGATAACACACGCATGGCACCTGGCATACATGTGTTGGCTGTTCCTAATCTCGACAGCAGTAATAGTAATCAGGACAGTAGATGTTTGTGACACTTGGGGATCAGGAGTATGCTCGAGTAATTAGGGGATGAGGAAAATAACTTCTTCCTTCACCTGCTGTCCATTTCTTGAGAATACTTGCTTTTGACCATCTCTCCTCTTTATGCTTTTTCTCTCCTTTCTTTCCTTACTTCTCTTTCTCTCTCTTCTTTATTCTGCACTTGCTTTGCAGGCATGGGTCTGCACAGGGGCAGTATGGATCCAAGTCCTGTTACTGGAAGCCTGGCCTGGTGAGGCTGGTGGGTGGGGCTGGCAGGGTGAGTCCATCAGAGGTCCACATCCTTCCCCGCCCTGACTTCATTGCTTGGCCTTGGGTAAGGCATTCTGTCTTTTCTTTGGAAAATGCAGACAGAGATGACTCTCATGGTGGCTGCCAGGGCCATGCACAGAATGCAGAGGAAATGCATAGGCTGCTGGCAGTTGAGGTGCCATTAATATAAGAAACAGTCCAAGAAGAGGAAACCCAGTGGGGATGGCAGGGAGGGCTGGTGCAAACCCCACCAGGCTGGCATCCGAGGGCACTGAAGATTGAAGGAGTCCCCTGCCAAAGCTTGCTCCCAGGAGAGGTCATGCAGACATGTGGAGGGCAGAGGGACGAGGGAGGCTGTTCAGGAGCCCACCGGGCTGTACTGCTGAGCACCAGCTTTTGCATGGAAATACACATTTACAGACTTTTTCACAGACCTCACCCATTTGCAAACCACCTGGTGGTTAGATTTAAAATATTATCACCTTAAACCAATAAAAATAATCTTTTAAAATTAATACTTTGAAGAGCTTCCGGCCTTTGCCGGTCCGTGTCAGGGACTGCAGCTTTGGCTGTGACTTTAGGGGCAGTCACATGGGCATTCAGGCAGAAGCCACATTCCGAGACCTAAGGTAATTTATGAATTGGTAGAGGAGCATTTAAAGTGTTGGTGTGGCAGCTTAGAAGAGGGACTGCTGTGAGTTTTAAAAAGCTCCTGGTCAAACTCTAGAAAATGTTGAGTTTTCTGTGGACTCATGTATTTATTAATCACTTCCATCATTCTGGGAGTGAACACCCACAAAGTTCCAGGTCATCCGTGCAGATCCCTCTGTATTCTGTGCTTTGTTTTGCTTTGTAAAATGAGGATAAAAGGAGCATACGTGAGCTCAAGGGCTGTCAACTGATGGGCCAATGGCCGGGGAATGGGTGAGACTGGACCCACGCGATGCCTGTTTCAGTCTGTGATTTGGCTGTGGGTGCACAAGCTCTGCTGTATTACATATAAGGAGCTGTTTCAGCTTGTCTTTGGTAGTTGGACACAGTCTTGCAAATCATGCCATTAATGCATACAGCCCATGGCCACACATCTATAATGGTCTCACATGTATAGGATACAGCAAATGCATGCAATGAAATGGCTAGAGAATGAAACAGAGCTGGAGCATGGGGTGTGGATCTCAGGTCCTTGCGTAGGAACGAGGGGCTGCCGCTATCTCATTTGGACACGCAGAGGGGATTTGGATGCTCCAGGCCTGCCTGGGAGACAGTTGAGAGAGTCACCCAGGCTGGCATTTGGTTCTGGCCATCACCGCCTCACCTGTCTTGGTTGTTGGTGTGTTTGTCTGTCTCTCCTCATTCCCTGTGCGCTGGGCAGATACTGACTGAGAAAGTATGGGCGGTGCTGTTGTAGGGCCAGGGAGCATGGCCAGCGCAGGAGGAAGGCCCCCAGCTGGGGATCCAGCCTCGCTGCATGTGGCCCCAGGCCTGAAAGAGGGGAGCTGGCATCAAAACTGGAAAGAAAACGTCAGACATCTCTCCTGTCTCAGTGATGAGGGTTTATTTTAATGAACAGAGGCCTCCTTGAAGCAATTGGGTATGGTGGGCCCGTCTGCAGGGTGCCTTGGGAAGTGTTTGTTCTTGTCTGGGGTCTGGCACTGGAAGGCTCTGGGTTTTCAGTGCGCTGCAGAACTACAGGTTTCCTCATTCATAAGAAGAGAAGGTTAGAAAGAGAAAGAGAAACGGGTAACGTTATCCCAGGCCGTTGTGGCATTTTAATGTCACACGTGTGTTCCTGTGCAGCTGCTGGTCCTTGCTCTCCCGGGTCCCTCCGCTCTGATTCCTCTACTTCCCACTCCCAATGTGCCTCCCAGGACAGCGGGGCCTCGGGAGTGCCCCTTAAGCAGCCAGGTACTCTCTGCTCTGCCAGATGAAGTGGGCATTTCCCGGGCAGGGTGAGGCTCTCCCTGAGAAATGCTGGGCAGTCCAGGGAACGGGGGCCAGTACAGTGTGGGGTGATACAGCGCTGTGGGCAACGCAGGTGGGGATGTTTCATCACCAGAGCCTTTTTGTGAGTGGTGGAAAGAAACACATTTATGAAAAGAAAGGGGTGCACTTTTGGTGGGGCGTCCCCAAGTAAAAGGTGGTTGAGAAGGGGAATTGTATTAAACAGATCACCCTCAGGAGTGTCGGTGGAGAAAACCGACTTCTGGCTCCCGAGGCTCCCCCGGGACACATCACCCAGTAGAGAGGCAGACACACATGTATGCACGCCACACTCACATACCACACACACCACACATACAGCACACACACACCACATACAACACACACACACCACACATACCCACACCATTTGCACAAACATGTATCCCCACATATATACCTCTCACACCACACACACAATATACACCACATACTTCCATAGACACACTCAAACACACAAACACACTCCCTCACATTCATATACCAGACACACCACACTCATATACCTCCCCACAACATACACGCACCACACATACCCACAGCATGTGCACACATATCCTCACACGTATACCCCACACATATACACACACACATAGACACCCCACACCACACATACACACACACCCCACAGACCCACACTCACAACACATACCACATACATACACACATACACCATATACACACAGACACACCCCTCCCACATTCATACACCACACATATACACACAGGCACACATGCCTGTACTTACACACACACACACACACACACGCCTGTACTTACACACACACACACACACACACCCGATCTGACAGCACCAGGAATCAGGCCAGGATATCGGAGGAGGTGTTTTGGTAAACACGAAATACACCCAGCCTCCTGCTGCCCCCGGGAACCCCTTCATCTTGTTAATTGGTGAATTCTTTCCTAAGCTGCTGTCATCCCACGCTTGTGTTGCTATGTGCCTGTGCGTAGCCAGGGCGGAGGGCCTTGCATGTTGTGTAGTGTGTGCTTTTTGTGTCTTTATTTTAATGCCATTTTTGACTCGTTGCCCAGGATTCCGTTATTAGATTTCCCTCTCTCCCAAACTGAAATTTATCTAATTCTGCCTTAGAGTCCACCGGGAACTTCTCTCTAGTTTCTGCTGAAGCAGACTTCTACTGTGTGCCGAAAGACGATTTTCTTGTTCTTTGTGCCCGTTTATTTAAAACTCCAGAATGGAGCACTGCTTTTATGAATGTCGGGTTTCACGATAACTCATAACATCTGTCATGGTTAATGCTTGGACACACAATGCCTTTACTCTTTTAAAAAGGGTCTAATGGGAGAGATCCTATTTTCCGACTGCAGCGGGGTCTCCTGCGCCGGCCATGGTACTCGGGGTCTCTATTCCCAAGGGGCCGAGACAGCCATGCTGGGGTGGCCGCCTGCGAGCCTGGTGAGGGACCCATTCCCCAGTGGTAACATCAGAAGCAGAGGGTTCTGAAGATGAGATCTTAACTCGGAATGAAACCCCGCGGTCCAATCTCAGGGTGTTTTCGTGTCTTGTCTATACAAAAGATAGCTTATGCCAAGGAGAGAAAAGATAGCGTCTGTGACCAGGCGTGGCATGACTGGTGAGTCAGGAATGTTTTAGGTGCCAGGAGGGGAGGGGCTGCAGGAGATGCAGAAGGGCGTCCCAGCCCTTCACTCAACACTGTATGTGCACTTGGCCCTGGTCCCAGCTCTCGGGGCCTTCAGGTTAATCCATAGTCTGAGTGGCTTACTTGGTTCAGAAATGGCCTGGTGGTGCCTGGTTTAATTTGCCTTTATAAGCTAATAGGCTAAGTTGAGCATTTCAAAGGGGCGATTTTTCCTTCTTAAAGTTGCAGTGAACACATCTTTCAGGATCCAGAGGGAGAATTACACACATAAGGTATGCCCAGGTTAAGGAACACGGTAAAGATTTTAACTGCCTAATAAACTATAAATCCCTAAATAAACTCCCAGACGAGGCAGTAAAAGCTAGACGTCAACATGCAAAAATGAAACTAGTTTTGTGAGGGTAGGGGGAGTATGGGTAATTTCTGTTTTTCCTAAAATACATATTTAAAGTGGCAGTTCGACAATGAAAAGTATGGTTCGGTGATTTTTTTTCTTTTATGTGTTCCACTTAGAATGTGTGAACACGTGGCGCTGTAGCCTACATTCCTTATTCTTTTACTTCTACCTTGTAGCTTAAAATTAAGAAACCTACAACAGTGATTAAAACTATATATTTTTTTCTACTTGCCAAATGTGTGTAGATCAATCTAAGAACACTGGACGTTAAGAAATTTTCTTATGCACAAGTGGAATTTGTCTTCTCCTTTTAAAACACGTTAAACATCTTGAAAATGAGACAACTGGGACATGAAAAATTTATGAGATGGCTTTGAGAATAACTGCTGATCCTTTAATTGATTGGCCTTCTTCCCCAAGCCCCTTAAGATCGCTTACCTTTGGGTAGTGTTCATAAAGTACAAAGAGCAGGGGGATTGTTTTAATATGGCAAGGCTTCTCCCCGCCTCCCTTCTTAAACAGCTAAGTTTCAGCCAGTCATATTTGGTGATTTTTTTATTGTTACAAGTTTTGGCTTTTTATAGTGGATGTGATGTGATCTCATGACATGGCTGTTTGTTTTAAGACCAGTAAGCAGGCTGGGCACAGTGGCTCACGCCTGTAATCCCAGCACTTTGGGAGGCTGAGGCGGGCGGATCATGAGGTCAGGAGATCAAGACCATCCTGGCTAACATGGTGAAACCCCGTCTGTACTAAAAATACAAAAAACTAGCTGGGCTTGGTGGCTGAGATCGCGCCACTGCACTCGCTTGGGCGACAGAGTGAGACTCCATCTCAAAAAAAAAAAAAAAACCAGCAACAACAAAACAGTAAGCAATGCAGAACAGAAATTCCTAAGGAACCATTTATTACCATGTACACATCTCGAGTGAACTTTTAAAGTTGTTTTCCTTGAATACAGTTTTTTTAAAGAAAAATTATTTTATTTTCTTGTGATGATTTTCCAATCTAATAATCTTAAATTACTGTAATTTCTTTCCTCTAGAAAAACATGGTATATACCATTGACCAAAGCTGCAAACAAAAATCTGCAGCTAGTAAGTGGAATATAGCAGACAGACTGAATGGGCAGGGCTTGTGTGATTTGAGGGGTTCCTGCCTGGCACCTGGCTGAGGCCACTGCCCAGGCGGCAGAGGTGGAGGAGCGAGCTGCCATTCATAACTGGGCAGCCTGGAAAAACCAAGGCTTCAAGAAGTTCCGGAACTTGCCCCAATGCAGGATCCTGTGAGCAGCAGCTCCTCCTGCCACCCTCAGAGCTGACATCAGCTGGCACAGCCCCCAGACCGGGGTTGGGGCAGGGGCAGGCAGTTAGCTGCGTTGTCCCACCAGAGGACAGAGGAGACCTGGGCTTTCTTAGCATTGCTGCTCCTGAACATCCATCAGCTGCAGACTGTTTTTTTTTTTTTTTTTTGTCTTCCAGGCTGGAGTGCAGTGGTGCGATCTTGGCTTACTGCAGTCTCTGCCTCCTGGGTTCAAGCGATTCTCCTGCCTCAGCCTCCCATGTAGCTGGGACTACAGGCGCGCACCACTACGACTGGCTAATTTTTGTATTTTTAGTAGAAAGGGGGTTTCACCATGTTGGCCAGGCTGGCTTCGAACTCCTGACCTCAAGTGATCTGCCCGCCTCAGCCTCCCAAAGTGCTGGGATTACAGGCGTGAACCATGGTGCCTGGTCCAGACTGGATTAATAATTGGTACCTCTTCACAGGACAAAGTGCCATACGACAATAAAAACAAATGAACTTCACCCACAAGCTACACTGTGGGTGAATCCCACCACCAGATGACAAAGGAAAGAAGGAGGCCACAGAGAAGCATGGTGGGATTCCATGTGCAAAGTTTTGTGTGTTTTTAAAATAGGTGAAACCAAACTCTGTTGTTTAGCGGGGGAATGCAGGAGGTAAAACCTCATTGCTTGCATGTGCCTTGGATTTTACCAAACACTGGGCTGGGGAAAGCTGTTTTCAAGCTATACAGAAAGGTAGGGAAGTGACGATCACAAAAGCGTTGTCCTAGCACCCAGAAATTAAGCAATTACCATAGAAGTGAAAGGCGGACATGTGGAGGAGATATCTCGTGAGAGTGTTTTTGTGGTGTCTTCTTGAGAAAGGTTTTGTGGGAGACCTTCCCAGGCTGGCAGGTGGCTTGGCCTCCACCAGTCAGCCCCTGAGCTCCACAGGTGCGCCCTTCCGCCTCCTGCAGCTGCAAGTAGATACCACCTGTAGCTTTTCCCTCCCGCCCCTTCTGGTCTTCCTGGAGAGATTTAGTTCATTTTAATGATTTTACAGGTCTTATGGAAAGATGCTCACCGCTGTTGCTGCAGGCTCCTGAGTTCACTGCGATGAGTCGGTAGCCTTACTGGGAACATTTTCACTCATCGGAGATGGGGATCGGGGATGGGGCAGCAGGGCCGTGGAGAGAGTTCCAATCTACATTTAACTCTGAGCATGTCAGGGCAGCCCCCAGTGGCTCTGACAGGCTGTTTTTGCTCCTTCTGCTTTTCCAGTATATGGAATGAGGGCTGGGGGCAGTGTGTGTGCAGAGAAGAGAGCAATGGAGCCCATAAATCAGTGCAACCGTCACGGTGAAATTGTACATGTCTCCTTAAAGAAGCCACGGAAATGGAAGTGTTTTAAGACAGAGGAGCCAAGGCTATTTTGGGGTGGCCTAGCATGTTTGTTTCATGAGGCACATCTTTGCTTCCATTAGCAAATGGCACTGCTGTGAACTGGCTGGATTGGTGCAGGACCCTTGGAGGTGAGGGGGCAGCAGGTTGTGGAGAGAGGCTTCCAACAAGGGGGCAGCACATGAAGACTGCAGGGGCTGTGTCTGCAGGGGCTGTGTCTGCAGGGGTCTCTTTAGGCATCTTCAGCTCCATCACCATGTGTTGTAAGACATGCCTGGCCTCAGGCTCCTCATCCCTGGCCCACCCACCCACAGTGACGTTTGTGCCCAGAGACATAAGGCAGGATGCATTCCTGTGCTGGACTGGAAAAGCAATCATTTCCTGGCAGAGTGCTTGGTCAAGTTGTAAAGTGGTCTCACTTGAACAGAGCCCATGCTATCGAGTTTTATTGGAGCTGTGTTTATCTTGAGCTCTGCAGGAGTCAAAAGCTCACTGGAACTTTTAGGTAAAACCTGTGTGTGTGCAGATGGGCCACACCTTCCTTGGTTTCAGGACAACAGTTTTGCTCAGCTTTAAAATCGCAAGAGCTCTCATTTGGGATCCATACCTTTGGGGAAGGTCCTGACAATTTGACTCCACTTAGGTTTTTCATGTTGGAATCTTAAGTGTTTTGATAGATGGGTCCCTTTCTCAGTGCTGTGTGTCTGCATGAATCTCGCTGACCTTTGCTTCTCATGGCTGTCACAGAGCAGCCCTGCTGACGACGGGACTGGTGGGGTATTTTGTCCCAGCTATTCCATGCATAAGGTGTAGAGAGTATTTCTTCTGCCATGGCTAGAGTTAAATAAAGGAAAATTCATGCCAGGCTAAGTTCAGGATTGATGTTTGCTCTGTGTCTGCATTAAGAAATAAACCACAAACATGGTTGTCCTCCAGCAGGGCTGGTGTTGAGTTAGCAGCTGCCAAATGACTTGTGGATGGTGGGTTTGCACGCGGGGACGTGGTCCTGGGCATCTGTGGCACAGGGAAGGGAGGAGATGAAACACAGCTGGGGCTCTGGGCAAGTCCACCCAGCAATGCTCAGGAAAGCCAGGACCTGAGTGGGCTCCCGTAGCCTACAGTTTCTGGTCTTGTTTCCTGAGCCAGGTTGTGCCTTTTTCTCTGGGTAACAAGATAGATTTACTGACCTTTGCCATGGAGATCATGTACTTTGGAACCCGAGACCCGTTTTTACTTTCCACTTGTCAGCTGGAACAAAAGCCGGAATGAGCTTTACAGCCTGCAGGCCCAGGGGGACGGCCTACCCACTCTCCACGTAGTGTCCTCCCTGGAACCATCCCTGACCTCAGCCCGTGGGTGCTTGAGGCTGGGGGAGAGAACACAGAGAGAAATCCCATGGCTCGCATATGCCTCAGATTTCCCTGAACACTGAGCTGGGGAAAGCTGTTTTCAGACACAGTGAGGGGACGTCCCTCCCTCCATATCCCTTCAAGCTGAGTCTTGCAGCAGGACTCGGGTCTGCTCTTGGCTGCGTGGGGCAGAGGGGATGCTCCAGCAGATGTCCAGGACAGCTCCTCCTGCCTGTTGAGGCCCCAGGGAGCTCTCGGGGGCTGAGCAGAGCTGATCAGTTGGAGGCTGGCAGGAGTGCAGGCGGCTCGAGGCGGGCATGCAGGTCTGCAGGGTGCGCTGGCCATGGGCTGCTTCTCTTTGATAGGGGGTCATTGAGGGATGTGCGTGGAAAGGAGTGCTCAGCTACTCTGGGGGCTTGGGGGGCACGGCTCTGGTGTGTGGCGGTGCTGGTGGTGGGACTGGGAGTTGTCTTTGTCTTGGAATCAGTTGAGGGTGACCTCAAGAGATTTGACTTGAGCGCCTGAAAGGACATGGCCGCCATTTGCTGGGAGAGGGACAGTGGCGGTTGGGGCAAAGCTGGGAGTCACGATACAGGCACAGTGCACTCGGCATGCCATTTGGACACCCAGCTGGGGGTGGCAGGATGAGGACCTGTTGCAGAAGTGCAGACCAGGACGCTGGAGCCCAGCGTGGATGCGTCGGGAGCATCCGGCAGGCTGGATGGACAAGCAGCTGAGCAGCCTTGGGGGTCCTTCCTCCCTCCCAAGCATTTATGTCTGTGGGTTGGTGTCGTGGTGACCCATCTGCAGCCACCCTGATGCCATGCCTCTTGCCCACTTGGCAGAGAGCACCTGGGTGTTTTGTCTCTCAGCCCACCTTCCCTGTCCCTCTTTGGGGGTGTTGCAGGGCTTAGGGGAGCCCACTCTGAGCCCCTCACCTGCTTTTGTGTACCACATCCTGACTTGCTGGTGGGCTCCTACCCAGGAGGGCTGTGCTGACCTGGGCAGGGCTCAGGTCTGGCACTGCGGCGTCTTCTCCTGGCATCTCTCTTCCTCCTTTCCCCTCCACTGAGGTTTGGGGCTATAGGAGGCCCTGATTTCTGCCAAGATGGACGTTGCATTTCTAGTTGCTGTTTCTCTCCATTGTTTTGGGGTGATTTGAGGAGTGTACCTGTCAGGGTCCAACTAGAGAAACAAAACTCGTAGGAGATATATATGAAAAGATTTGTCACAGGGAATCGACTTACTTGGTTGTTGGGTCTGACCAGGCGCATTTGAAATCCATGGGGCCGACCACAGGGAAGGGTGGCTGGAACTGTGGGCACTGCTGAGGCTACTGTCCCTGGTGGGAGTTTCCTCTTTCTCAGAAAAGCTGCTGCTTTGCTTTTGAGGCCTTCTACTCACTGAGCCAGGCCCACCTGGGTCATCAAAGATTATCTCCCTTACTTAAAGTCAGTCACATGACAGCCGACCTCAGTCATGTGACAGCATACCTGGAGAGCAGCACCTAGAGTTGCGTTTGACTGATGGCTGGACCGTGGACCCTGGCCGTCATGGGTAGGGGACACAGCCTTTTTTTTTTTTTTTTTTTTTTTTTGCCATTGTGACCCCGGAAGTTGACAAAGACTCCTCCAAACTTCTCATTTAACATCTCATGGATGTTTGAAAACATAACATAATCTGTGATATTTCTTCTGTCGCTAGTCACTGTGTTTAAATTTTAAAGTAGTGAATTGTACCAATGTTAATCCAAAGAAGAATTAGGAATTATTTTTCCCTCACACCTGGAATGGCAGTGAACATGGCTGGAGTTGATTGGCTGTGAGTGCCTTGGGTTCTATGAGAGATTCATTAGGGGATCTCCATTCCTCATCCTGCTCTACAGGGTCAACCTTGTGGTGACTTTATGGTCAAGCCCACCAGTGGTCAGCTTGCAAGTCCGAACAGGACAGAACATGTGTGGCCCAGCCTGAAGGAGGCACCCGTTGGTCTGGGGCTCTCTGACTTGGACTTCTTTCTTAGGTCAGGGACATGATTGGCTTGCATTTGACCACACACACAGCATCTTTTTACAGGGAAGGGAGATGGCACCATCTCCTCTGGCAGGGCAAGCTGAAGTCTGCAGTCCTTCACTTGCTTTTTTATTTTTTTGAGACAGTTTTGCTCTTGTTGCCCAGGCTGGAGTGCAATGGTGTGATCTCAGCTCACTGCAAGCTCCGCCTCCTGGGTTCAAGCGATTCTCCTGCCTCAGCCTCCCAAGTAGCTGAGATTATAGGATTCTCCTGCCTCAGCCTCCCAAGTAGCTGAGATTACAGGCATGCACCATCATGCCAGGCTAATTTTGTATTTTTAGTAGAGATAGAGTTTTACCATGTTGGTGAGATTGGTCTCAAACTCTGACCTTATGTGATCCACTCACCTCAGCCTCCCAAAATGCTGGGATTACAGTTGAGAGCCACCACACCCGGCCTGTTCACTTGCTTTTTTGCAGGGGAATGGATGTTGTCCCCCTAGGTGCCTCTAAGGAAAAGCAGCACATAATCCTCACCTCATTTCCACCAAACGCTGCTGGTCCCTTCCAAGAAGATATTTGATTCCTCTCAGCCCAAAACATGACTTCATGCTTGTGTTCTTTTTCTTAAAAATAATAACAAACTTACGTTACAAAAGTATTAATACAATTTTTTTTTGTTTTTTTGAGATGGAGTTTCGCTCTTGTTGCCTAGGCTGGAGTGCAGTGGTGCAATCTCGGCTCACCACAGCCTCCGCCTCCCTGGTTCAAGCAATTCGCCTGCCTCAGCCTCCCGAGTAACTGGGATTACAGGCATGCACCACCACACCAGGCTAATTTTGTATTTTTAGTAGAGATGGGGTTTCTCCATGTTGGTCAGGCTGGTCTTGAACTCCTGACCTCAAGTGATCCGCCTGTCTCAGCCTCCCAAAGTGCTGGGGTTACAGGCGTGAGCCACCATGCCCAGCCACAAATTTTTTAAGAAATTGAAATCATAGAAAGTGCGTACTGTCAATCCCTTCCCAGGTCTCAAAGGCCAAATGTAGCTCCTGGTAACAGTTTGATGTCTACCTTTTCAAACTTGAGTTTCTCTACACACACACACACACACACACACACACACACACACACACACACACGGACACACACACACACACACGGACACAGTTATTTAGTTTTGGTAAAATGTATTCATACTAACTTTTTTTTCAAAATTTGTTCCCTCAATATAATAACATTAACTTCCATCAATGAGTGGATGCATAATTCTTTCTTACTCTTTTTAATGGCTGCAAAATAAACTCGAAGCTCCATTTCCTCTGCAAATAAACAAGACCATTGCCCACTATACCCAGTTTGGGGAGGCTGGTGGGCTCCAGTCTACTTTCCTGCTTCTGCAGTTGGGTTTTGTGTTGTTAGTGCTGTGTGCTCTCAAACCTGCTTATGGGAGTTGTGTTTGTTATTGTACAGACATAGCTTTCTTTTCTTGTTTTAGAGACAGAGTCTCACTCTGTTGCCCAGACTGGAGTGCAGTGGTGTGGTCATACCTCACTGCAGCATTGAACTCCTGGACTCAAGTGATCCTCCCACTTCAGCCTCTAGGGTAGCTTGGACTAACAGGTTCATGCCACCATATCTGGCTAATTTTTAAATTTTTATCGTTTGTAGA
Source organism: Pan paniscus (assembly GCF_029289425.2). NCBI lineage: Eukaryota > Metazoa > Chordata > Mammalia > Primates > Hominidae > Pan > Pan paniscus. The sequence goes on from NC_073260.2 coordinate 47,663,200, forward strand.
GACAGGGTGTCACTGTGTTGCCCAGGCTGGTCTCGAACTCCTGGGCTCAAGCGATCCACCTGCCTTGGACAGCCAAATTGCTGGAATTACAGGCAAGAGCCACCACACCCAATCAGAAATAGTATAAATGACATAATCTATAAATTCAATGGGTGTAAAGAAAGGAAAAACTCAAGTTGACTGATTTGAAAATACAGGATGAGGAAAACTTTTAAAGATAATTTTTGTTGAATTAGATATGAGTCATAATGAAAATTGATTAGGGTTTTGTATTCAGATGCATAGGTGCATTTAGACACTTTAAGAAAACCAAACCAGGAAACAGATGAAATATGTGATTTGTGAAGAAATTAATGTGAACAGCAATGAGTAGATTTTTTACTCAAAGGGCTGGGCTGCACATCTGTTGATTGATTAATGATGGTTCATTTATGTGTATTACGTTAAAAATATTTATTGTGGGTGTGGATCATTATTTATAGTGCCTAACTGTATCATTTTTAATGTTTCCATTAATGAACATTCATATGAATGAAGATTCGTATGGATCTTGGTTATATCCGTAGGAAGGCGTCAGCTGGTCCAGTTCCAGAATATGACTGTGCCTTCATTTCATTGCTCCCTGCTCTAGTTATTTACAACTTTCTTTCCCTTGGTTTCAGGTAACCTGGAAATATTCACAGATTACACCTGAGCTCACAGCCTTCTTTGAGATGTGTGCTTTTTTTTTTTTTTTTTTTAGACGGAGTCTCGCTGTGTCACCCAGGCTGGAGTGCAATGGCGTGATTTTGGCTCACTGCAACCTCCGCCTTCTGGGTTCAAGTGATTCTCCTGCTTCAGCCTCCCGAGCAGCTGGGATTACAGTTGCATGCCACCATGCCCAGCTAATTTTTGTGTGTGTGTGTTTTAGTAGAGACGGGGTTTCACCGTGTTGCCCAGGCTGGTCTCGAACTCCTGAGTTCAGGCAATTCACCCGCCTCAGTCTCCCAAAGTGCAAGGATTATAGGCGTGAGCCACCGTGCCCAGCCGACATCTCTGCATTTTATTACAAATGTGCCCATACACTTCTGAGAAGGGTAGAGCATGTTAATCTGTATGTCTCACTCTGGCTGCACTCCGCGGAAGCGACTGCCTGTGAAGTTTAATTGGCTTGGAGGTGGGACAGTGCCATGATGTCTAGTTAACATATATTTAAGTTATACCTTGAGGTCATTCGAAAATGGAATTCTCCCTAGTGCCCAGCTAGTGTTTATCCTCTGATGTTTCTAATCATTTAGCCATTTAAAATAGGGAGATGATGAGACACTTGGAAGGCTTTTAAGAAATTAATCTCCCACTTAGCTTTTTATAATGTTAATTAATGTCTATACCAAACTCAAAGCAAACATTAATGATATAATAATCTAAGTAGTCTCTTTAATATCAAGGCTAATTCAAAAAGGCTTGTATGAGGTTGCTCAGCAAGTCTTGTCAGTGTATTAAGACAGGAAACAGAAACAAGGGGCGAGCTAATGGATTGTAGAAGATGCAATTACTATTTTTAAGAGAATATGTGCTTTATTTATTTATTTATTTATTTATTTATTTATTTGAGACAGGGTCTTGCTCTGTCACTCAGGCTGGAGTGCAGTGGTACCAGCTTGGCTCAGGGCAGCCTCTTCCTCCCGGGTTCAAGTGATTCTCCCTCCTCAGCCTCCCGAGTACCTGGGATTACAGGTGTGCACTACCACGCCCAGCTAATTTTTGTATTTTTAGTAGAGATGGGGTTTTGCCATGTTGGCCAGGCTGGTCTCAAACTCCTGAACTCGAGTAATCCACCCACTTAGGCATCACAAAGTGCTGGGATTACAGGTGTGAGCCACCGCACCCTGCCGAGAATATGTACCTTAAAGCCCAAGTAATAGACTAAAAACTTTTAGAATTAATTTGTGAACTTACTAATGAATTTACATACAATATATTGGAAAAGATTTCCTATGTATCATCAATAATCAGAAGATGTACAGGGGAAACATTCCATTGCAAAAGCAAAATAGATAAGCCACACCACTGTACCATCAAAAATATGCAGGTGCTGTTGAAGTTACCTAAAAACTTCACCAAACAATAGGAAAGTATGTAAGAATAATGAAATTTTCAAAAGTACAATAATTTATTTATGCTCTGGAAGACTGAATGTTTTAAAGATGTCAGTTCTTCTGAAGGTAGCAAACATTTAAAATAACCCCAAAGCCACATCCCAATGGGACTTTTCAGGGATGCTGGACAAAAGGATCCTATGACTCATTTGGAGGAATAAAGAAATGGCAAATGCCAAAGAAAATTTTGAGTCTGATAAATGGTGAAAGGAGATCTTTACTGTGTTTTCAAATACATAAAAAAGCTGCAAAAACTACAACAACATGGCACTGCCCAAAATGATGGATACTGATAGGAGAACAGGCAAAGGAGACAAATACATTTCTTCAGAAGAAAACTACTATGGTTGTTATAACAATTTTAAAAGTCCTGAGAATCATTGATTCCAGAACTAGAAATTAAGCCTACCAATGGAACACGTTTTGGTTATCAAATTGAACAAAATTATATTCTTAGACACTGCTGATCGATCTGTACATTGGACCGATCTGTACATTGGACCGATCTGTACATTGGACTGATCTGTACATTGGACCAGTCTCTTGAGAGAACGTTTTGGGCCATGCATCCTGAACCCACCCCCTGCTCCTTGGACCCAGTACTTTCACTTCTAGGAATCCGTCCTGAGTAGATGGGAAGAGAAATAAAGATTTACAGATGGAAGTGTATCATAGCTTTATTTGGTGCAGTTGACAATTAGAAATGAACCTAGTGTTCAGAAGCAGGAAAATACTTCAGTACATTTCATAAGCTACATAGAGAAATGTTTATTTATTTATTTATGAGATGGGGTTTTACTCTTGTTGCCCAGGCTGGAGTGCAATGGTGTGATCTCTGCTCACTGCAACCTCCGCCTTTTAAAAGTCACATTAAAAAAAATGATATAGCAAAACCTTCAAAATGTAATATTCATCTATAATGATATGGGAAAATTTTTATAATATAATGTTGATTTAGTCAACTAAGCTAAGCTCACAGGAGATACTTGACTACCTAGAAGAATTGGGTTCCTTATGGAGCATATAGTTAGGGGGCAATATAACAAAATATTATTAATATTATATTAAAAGTTAATGTAGCAGGAAGTTCAATTTATGAAATGAGTCTAATCGTGTAACAAAAAGTGAACTATAGAGTGCGTATATAGTTAGGGAAGTCAGAAGGCCATGCGTCAATGCTTTAATAGTGGTCTTGTCTGGTAAACATATGGCAGATGATTTTTGTTCCTTCATTATTCTTTCTAGCACTTTCCCAATTTTCTGTAAAAGCTGACTTGCATTTTAATAATCAGAGCAAAGTCATAAAAGAACCTTCAGAGTCTCCCCTTCTCAAAATGTTACTGGACACAGTACATACACATTTACAAAAGATCACATTTTTTTTTCTTTTTCTTTTTTTTTTTTTTTTTTGAGACGGAGTCTCTCTCTGTTGCCCAGGCTGGAGTGCAGTGGCGCGATCTCAGCTCACTGCAAGCTCCGCCTCCCGGGTTCACGCCATTCTCGTGCCTCAGCCTCCCGAGTAGCTGGGACTACAGGCTCCCACCACCACGCCCGGCTAATTTCTTTTTGTATTTTTAGTAGAGACGGGGTTTCACTGTGTTAGCCAGGATGGCCTCGATCTCCTGACCTTGTGATCCGCCCGCCTCAGCCTCCCAAAGTGGTGGGATTACGGGTGTGAGGCACCACGCCCAGCCACATTTATTTAACCCAGTAACTAACCACTGATTTCTGCATAGTTATGCTGGTACAATGGCAGGATCATGTAATTAACCAGTGTATTTCTTTTTGTTGTTGTTTTTTAAGGAACACAAATAAAAATGTAAGGTTTACGTCAAGGTTAAAAACACGATGAAATAAGAAAGGGGGTCTGGAGTATGCGTGGAGACATACCTGGGTATAACAATGAAATGGCGTGATTGCTGGTAGAATGTTCACTATGCCGCACCATGTTCTATGCTCCATACATTCAGTCCTATGAATGGGAAGGGCTCATTTCCCCCATTCTGTAGATGAGAAAGCTGAAGCCTGGCAGTCACGCTTCTTGGGAGTATCCTGGGTAGCCCTGGCCAAGGTGGGCTTTGAACCCAGGGAGCCTGGGCTGTTAACTACAAAACCACAGGATACGTACAACATAAGACATCGACATTCCCTGTCCAAATCACCAGCAGGCGGGGGCGAAGCCACCCAGTGAGAGTTCCTAAGAGCCAGAAAGGAGGAGACCCACACTCCTGCTGGATCAAAGCTGATGTAAGTCAGCAGTAAAGCTTTTCATTGATTTATTCGCCGATGGAAGGACCTTCTCTTTCTTTTTCTTGCTTCAGAATCAGTGTTTGCCCAAGACAGCAATTTGTGGAAATGGAGAAAATCTGAGAATTCTTCTGTGGCTTTGCTAAATTGAGGCTTGTCCTCCACAGTCCATCCTACCCTCCCCCACTTTTTTTCCAGCAAAATAAGTGATAGTTCACTCACCTTCTAGGCATAAGAGTCATCCTTTCTCTGTGGTCAAACCAGTTCAGAGCTGACTCAAAAGTCCTGTGACTTGTTGAAATACAACATTGGATGTGTGCCCCCTGTTCTCTCCCGGCATCCCGAATACTGGCGTTGGGATGTTTCCTGACACCCACCTTCTCCCCCTGCCTGGGTCTCAGGCAGATGTTCCTGTCCAAGTCTTTCTGCATCGTCTGGGCAATGGCAGCTGTCCAGGTCTTCCAAGTGCAAGATCTCAGGATGGTTTCACAAGTACATTGCACTCTGTTTTATGTTCTCACCACAGGGGAATTAGAGGTGAATTACAGGTGAGTGGAGCCCACCGGGTGCCCCACAAGTTTGACACCTTCGCCCCAGGTGTCCAGGTGGGTGAATAGCCCATCACATGCCCCGCACTTCCAGGGAGAGTCTCTCCTAGCACCTGGGAGCATCTGCTCCCAAGTGGGGTGTGGCTCAAGCAAGCTTTAACTTTATTGCGTGTCCTCAGCCTTCCCTGATTACCGAAGGCTTTCTTACGCATCCTGGGGGGGCGCCTTGCTTTAAGGGCTTCTGTGTGTTACAGACATGCTGCCAGCGGTGGAAACAGATGTGTGTGTTTTTCTTGTTGGCCCCCATGTCTGAAAGACACATGTTATTTGTCATTGGCTTACTTAAGGCCACAAAGAAACATTGACAGCCCAGCCCTGTGGCCTGTCTGACTTGGGAACAGGACCCAAGCCCAGAGCGCCCCCCTTCCTTTTCATTTCCTTGGGGCCAGCGGGCCGGGGGTGCCCTGTGGGCAGCACTGTTCACTAGGTTAAGGGGGCCCTGTTTTGTCAGAGAAGAAAACACAGCTGGCAAGAGGCCTTGCCCAGCACCCCCTCCTGCCAGGGCAGGCTGTTTCCTAATTGCAAACACATGGGCTGGTTCCAGAGTGTGGGGACGGATTCCATGTCCCGCCTGGGAGAGCTGTGTGTGTCCCACCCCTGATGCCCTGTTTCTCATCAAGGAAATGGGGGTGTTGCATACCAGGGCCAGAGGACAGCTGCCTCGGGTGGGGGAGTTCCCGGGCACTCCCAGATGTGCCTGCTGGGAACATTTTTGGTGTGCGTTGAAACATTGGGATTTGGTTGCATTTCATTGTCCTCTGTTTCCTACTACATTTTTGGTGAGTGCTTTTGAAATTTTTCTCCCTTTCGCTTTTCTTCCTGTGTTTGCCACTATGAGGTAGACCTGTTGAATGCACTGTGTCCTGCAGAGGGGATGCCCTGCCCCCGGCGTGTGCACATTCCTACCTGTTAGTGAGGTTTAGTGCCCACTTCACTGGGAACATGAAGTGCCAGGGGATGCTGATGCTGCAGTCCCAAAAGGCCACACCCTGAGTGGAGAGGCCCCTCTAGCAGGAAGCACAGTGAGTTTGGCTGGGGGAACCCCACAGGCATGTAATCCAAGGGACTTGGATGTAATGCCCAGCTTCATCATTTCCTTGTGGCTCTGAGCATTTGTTTACCTGCCTGAGGCCCATCCTTTATCTGTAAGATGCCGGTAATGGTGTCTCTCTGGGAAGGTGGCCTGGTCATGATGATTACCTGGGAACTGTGAAGTAGAGAAAGTCTGGCAGATTCTATCGTCGGCACATGAAATTCTTATTTTCTCTGCCCATCGACTTAGACGCACTGCTGTGAAGCACCAGCTCATTGTGAAAAGCCTGTTTTCTCTGAGCTCTGCTAGTGGAGGTAGAAGCAGGCTGACCCTGAGTACAGGCATGGAAGAACAGCAACAAACTGCAAGGATCTTACAGGAACCGCCGGTGAATCCAGCAGAGATTGTGTATTTCAGAGAAATTTAGGAGATTGAGACCCCTTGGGCATTTGGAGCTCTGGGAGCACCTTCCCTGACGCCCCAGCCTAACTAAATGTAATCCTGTTTATTCATTGTCACCTTGGGAATGTGGGCCTCCTTATTCCTTCCCGTCTTTTCATTATGAGAGTTTTCAAATATGCACAAAAGTTGAAAGATAATACTGCAAACACACACATAAACTCTCCACCCAGATTCAGCGGTTGTTGATAGTATGCTGTTTCTTGCCCCCACTTCCTCTCTGCCCCTTAAATCCATATTTTATAAAAATTTGTTGCTGACGCTGGGCACGGTGGCTCATGCCTGTAATCCCAGCACTTGGGGAGGCTGAGGCGGGTGGATCACGAGGTCAGGAGTTTGAAAAAAAAAAATTAGCTGGCGTGGTGGCATGCGCCGGCAATCCCAGCTACTTGGGAGGCTGAGGCAGGAGAATTGCTTGAACCTAGGAGGTGGAGGTTGCAGTGGGCCGAGATCATGTCACTCCAGCCTGGGCGAGAGAGCAAGATTCCGTCTTGAAAGAAAAAAAAAAAAGTGTTGCTGAACAGTTTGAAAATAAGTTGTTGACATCATGACATGCCCCTGCCCCAAATATGTGAGCATCCATCTCCTCTAAGAAAAACTGTCATTCTCCATAATGGCAGCACCATTCTCACATGGAGCAAAATTAACAGCAGTCCCATGATATCGTCTAATGGTTACTTGATATTCACCTTTCTCCAGTTCTCTTCAGAATGTGTTTAATAGCTTCTCTCTCTGCAAACCTGGATCTGCTTGTTATAACTGCTTAGACTCTTTAATCTAAAATAGCCCTTCCTTTTTGTTCTTACCTTTGTGACATTAACTGTTAGAAGAGGAAAAGCTAGTTATCTTCCAGAATGTTGCACCTTTGAATTAGTGTGACTGTTCCCTCCGGTAATGTTTCTTACTGTCTCCCTTACTGTCTTTCTCTGCCCTTGTGTTTGCTGTCAGACTGGATGTCTCTGCGTCTGTGGCCAGAAGACTTATTGGAGAAGCTGTGCACGTCTGGCTGCATCACACGTAGGGGTCAGTGGTCCCACTGTGTCAGAGATGCTAAATCCGACCACCTGGTGAAAGTGGTGGCTGCCCCCTTCTCCCACTCCTCTGAAAAACCATGTTGTATTTCTGCCTGTCCTGAGTATGAAGTCTGTAGGACGATACTTGGACATTCTGTATCTATCTTGTTCCCCAAACAGCCTTCTGCTCAGTGGTTTTTGCATCCAGTGAGTCTTGCCTGAATCAGGAATTTTATGGCAGGTTGCAAAATGACAATTTTCTAATTTTGCCATTTCTACCGAAAAGAAAAGCCTCCTCTGCTTTTGAGAATCATTGATGGCTGATGATATTTTTAAAAACTCAGTGTATTACAGAATCATTTTTGTTCTTCCTGATGCTCAAATTCAGTCTATGGGAGCCCTGGAAGCAGGTGCCTTTGTTCTTTTAGTTTTTGAGTCTTTCTTCCAATCTGGCACAGTGAGGTACCCCAGCTCACCTTGTATTATACATCCACATTGTCCAGAGTGAAGATGAACTGTTTTTCCAAGGAACTCTGATCCTTGGTGGTGGTGTGTAAACACCAATGCATGGATGCTGGTGTGCTCAGGGACCCTGAGTGGCCACTGCCTCCAGGCCCTTCAGTAACCAGCTCCAGGAGAAAACATGTTTTAAAAATCCTGACTTTGTATAGCTGGTTCCAGTTCAAATTTCATATTCAAATGTTGGCCTCTTTACATTTCCATCACTTCATGGATTTCTCTCATCCCGATTTGGGTCAACTGCCCTGTTTACAATTTGTTTTGAAGCACCTTTTTTTCTAGCCTTTTCTTGGTTTTTGTTTAACTGTGAGGCTTTTTTGTGTATATATATATTTTAGCTGTCTTCCTTCCATCTTTCCTTTGCTTGTGTCCACCTTTCACTAAACATACATTCAGCATCAGTTTTATCCAAGAAATAGGAAGCCTTGAAAGACAAGGACCCTCGGTCCCAGTGCCTGGGAACTGCTGAGTAGATGCCTGGGACCTGCTGAGTAGATAGTATAGTGGGCATGATGAGTGCTGTGTAATGACGCCGGGGCTGGAGTCCTTGTCTAAGGCAGAGATGTGAGGATCTTCGCCAGGGCAGTAATATTTGTGTCCTGGGGTGAATGTCTGAGCCAAGATGATGTTTGAGGATAGCGGAAAGACTAAGGGTTGGCACTGACAATGGTTGACTCACATTTGGAAGGGCTGGAGAACGAGGACAGGGGGAGTAAGTGACTCACAGGTGAGCATGTGGGCCTTTCAGGGGTGCATGGCTGTGGAGGGGAGCTGTGGGGCAGGGGGTACTACTGTATGGGGCAGTCTGATCTGCAGGTGTTGCTGAGGGAGCAGGCTGCTGGGAAGACCAGGCAGCCAATGTGGAAAGGAGACCACCAGGAAGGGTACAGACAGCAGAATGGTGGTTCCATGGTGGAGGGGAGGTGCTTTTTAACTAAAGGAGTTGGGCAATAGTAACGAAGCAATGCATGCCTATCACATACTGTATTTATTTGCACAGGCTGCTGTAATAAAATGCCACAGACTGGGTGGCTTAAAGAACCGAAATTTGCTTTCTCCTAATTCTGGGGGCCAGAAGTCCAAGATCAAGGTGTGGGCAGGGTTGGTTCTCCTGAGCCTCTCCATGGATTGCAGATGCTGTCTTCTCCCTGTGTCCTCACATGGCTGTCCCTTTGTGCGTGTCTGTGTCCTCACTTCCCCTTCTTTTTTTTTTTTTTTTTTGAGACGAAGTCTCATTCTGTTGCCCAGGCGGGAATGCAGTGGCATGATCTCAGCTCACTGCAACCTCTGCCTCCTGGGTTCAAGCAATTCTCCTGCCTCAGCTTCCTGAGTGGCTGGGACTGCAGGCATGTGCCACCATGCCTGGCTAATTTTTTATTTTTAGTAGAGACAGGGTTTCACCATGTTGTCCAGGCTGGTCTTGAACTCCTGACCTCAGGTGATCCACCTGCCTTGGCCTCCCAAAGCGCTGGGATTACAGTGAGTGAGCCACCGCACCTGGCCTGACCTCCCCTTCTTATAAAGCCATGGGTCATAGTGGATTAGGGCCCATGTATAGAACTTCAGTTTAACTTTGCAAAGACCCTAAAGAATAAGGTCACATTCTGAGGGACTGGAGGTTTTAACTTCAATATATGATTTTGGGGGACACAAGTCAACCCATAACACACCCATCGATAGGAAGCACTTGGCTATGTAATAACCCACTGACTATGAAACAGCATTGCGCACGTGGGTGTGGAGGGGAGGGGAGGGAGGGAGCCAGCGTAGTGGTGGACTCTCCTGGTAGATTGCCTGCCGTGGCTCCTGACTGTAGATCTGGGGACCACACTGAAGCCACTGTGCATTTTCTCTGCTCAGGGCTGGGGAGGTGACTGCCTGGCTCTTTGTGAGTTCCCCAGGACACCCCAGATGAATGTGTTCAGGGCATTGAATTCTGCTTCCATTGATCTCTGCTGGGGCCCTGGTGTCCATCTTGCTCAGATTCCCGGCTGACTTGTAGAGGGCATCCTGCCGTGGGAGCGTGGCTTTGCTCGGGTCTTGAGGATGAGACTTGGAGCCTCAGGAGAAACACGTCCATCTTCCCAGACATTGTTTTGTTTATTAAATTAAAATTTGAGGTGGGGGCAGTGCATTTTAAAAACCAAAACAAACATGGACATGTAATAAAGAATGCAAAATGTACGTTAATTTTTAAGTAGAAAGGAAAAAGATTACAAAGATAGCTGTAGTGTTGAAGGCAGCATTGTGAGAGACTCATCACCATCCCGACCTTCTTACTGCCCCTTCTTCTTCATATGACAGGTGTGCACACACAGACACACACGGGTACAGACACACACACAGGTACAGACACTGTCAAAGACAGACACATACACACTCAGAGGCACACACACAGACACATACTCCAAGACAGACACACATACAGAACACTAAACAGACACACACACACAAATACAGACATACACAGAGAACACACTTAGAGACACAATGACATTCAAAGACAGACAAACACAGGCACACACAGAACAAAGACACAGACATACACACAGAACACTGAGACACACACACAGAATATTGAATGACACACAGATACATACTCAAAAGACACACACAGAACACACTGAAAAACACACAAAGACAGATACACAGATACTGAAAGACACAGACACTGAAAGACACAGACACAGAGAACACAAACACACCAACACACACTCACTCAAAGACAGACAAACACAGACACAGAACACTCAGAGACACACAGAATACTCAGACACACACAAAGATACACACTCAAAGACAGACACACAAAGACAGACACAGAACACACGCCAAGACACGCAGAGACACAAAGATACACAAAGAGACACACAGACAAATACACAGACACACACAGAACACACACAGAGACTAACAGACACACTCAAAGACACGCACATAGACACGTGCATCGTCACAGACATAGACACACATACAGATGAACAGCCTTGCCTGTAGTCCCGAAGGTTGGCATCTGGGAAGCAGGACCCTCTCTGTGCAGCGACAGCTCTGCCAGGAGCCTGGGGGTGGGGGTCAGCAGCTCAGTGACAAGGTTGGTGCTTCTGTGGTGTTCCCATGCTGTGTCAGTCCTGGCCTTGGGCTGACACCTCATTGCCCGCCAGCTCCCTGTGGCTGCGGGGGCTGCAGAGATCGTTCACCAGGGCTCATCTTTGGGCCGAGTCCATTCACGCCACTGTGGCCCTTTCCCTCCCCTAGACCCACCAGGCTTCTGGCTAGGAAGAGAGGAAGAGGCGGACCACCTCTTTGGGACTGACTGGACAGAGCTGTGGGGACCGTGGGTTCTTCTTGGGATGGAAGAAGGGGTCATCCTTCAAGAACAGAGACAGAATAGCATGACCTGCAGAGGAGGGAGGGGGCAGGACTCTGCAGGCTGGGGAGGCCCTGGTCCCCCAAGCTGCTCACGGGTAGGGCTCAGGGTGGGAGGGAGTTGAGTTGGTGGCTTCCTGTGCAACTAAGAGAGGCCAGAGGTGAGGCTGCCCAAGGCTGTGTGTGGGCTGTTCTCCACGCCATTGGTATTTCCATCTCCAGGACTGCTGGGGCAGTCGCTAAGACCCCCTGAGCCCACTCTGTTCTTTCTGTTTTCTCATGGACACAGTGTTAGGCTTACTATGCCAGCGTGGGCCATGGTCTCTTTTCTTCTAGAGAGTCCCAGGGGCTTCCTTTGTGGCATATGCTTCCTCTCGGCCACCTCAGAAGGCTCTGTTAGGAATGGTTCAGTCATTGCAGACATTGCCATGTCACCTGAGGGGTCTCCAGCTCACCTGGGGTCCAGGTGGCATGAGGGGCCCTTTTGGAGAGGGCTGGCTACTGGTGGGGTGGGGGGGCGTGGTGGGCGGGAGTTGGTGGTTGTGGTGGAGTACAGGGAGATAGCCTGTGGGGGGTGTGGCATTTTGTTCCAGTTAAAGATATTGCAAAAGATACGTGGTTGTGCTGTTGCAAAAAAAGTTTAGTATTTCTGTCCTCCCTGAATGAAAGACATTTAGCCTTGCATATCAAAGAATAGGAATCTGTCATCTTAGAAGTTACTAATTTGCAGTTCTGTGACACAGATTTGCGTAATTAGAGGATTTGATCGCCAGGCATGTGAAACCTATACAAATGTTGGTCCATGTTCTTGGAAATAAGTCAAACTTTGAGGCTGTTTGAGCGAGTCATGATTCTTTAAAGTTGCCACAAGCTGAATTGATTTAGTTTGGCAGAAACTACAAAAACAAACACGGAGTTTAGAAAAGCAAAGGCTCATGTGATCACCGCTCTGGCCCCAGAGAAAAGGAAATGCTTCATAAATTGCATTGCGGACCAGAGCGTGTTGAGGCTCCCTTTCCCCCACCTGATAATTTTCAGATCGTCTGGAACAGCTATAAACAAAAGCTGGAGACGCTAAAACAGCCCATAGCCCCTTCCCCTCCCTCTCCTCCCTCTTTCCCCTCCTCCCTCCTCCCCTTAACAACTAGCTGGGCCTTTGTTTTCTTTTTGCTTTTACTCCCTAAGTAAATCTTAATCACGGTCGTTAAACCCAGCCTTGACTTTCTTTCCGTTCCCATGGATACCAGATGGGGCCTTATATTGGCAAGGTGGCCGGCCATAGGACCGCAGGACCCAGGAGGCCCCGACGGGTGCCTGGCAGGCGAAGGGGGTGCTGCTCCTGTCGCTGGTGGCCGGGTAGGATGATCCTGAGCATCAGTGCCTGGCCCAGTACAGCTCGAGAGACCCCCTTCCCTCCCCGGAGGAGACGTGCACAGGTGGTCAAGCTGGAGGAGCCTGCAAGTTGCAGGGGTCAGATACAGCAGGTGGCAGCCATCAGGATCTGTCCAAGCTGAACCCCTTCCCTGGTGCCTTGAGGTAGAGACCATCTCTGTCTTGCAGGTCACTGTCTCTATCTTGCACGGCCACCTGCAGTGGTCCTATAGCTGCATTGGTTTGGGATTTACCAGGAGCCCTGGACCCCACGGAAGGTCTCCTGCCTTCCTTGGTGGAGGCGTGCCAGGGTCCTGGCATGAACTCAGGGTGGGGACAGTCCAGTTTTGCCCCTCCCTGCTGGGTCCCGGCCTTCCTTCTCGACTCTATTTCAGTAAAGACAGGTTGGTTGAGAGAAATGCCAAGCCAACCGCCTCACCAGCACTGAGCCCCCGGGGTTGTGTTTGAAACGGCAGATGTTAGCTCTGCCCTCTGCCTGCTCAGAGGCCCCGAGTGAAGCTTCTGGAAGGCAGGCAGAGCCACAGCCCATGGGTCTCCCCACAGGCAGTCTATATCTCTCCTTCTGAGATGTTCAAAGTGATTTAGAAGTACAGATGGTCAGTTAAAGACACCTCTTCAAATGTTTTGTCACATTTTTAGGAGATTTAAGATCATGTCAACTTAAGGTAGTGCATTTTTGCTGTGGGATGGTTATCTTTCTCTCCAAGTGTCTTGTCTCTGTGAAGTGGGGCTGAAAACCAATGGTGAGTGGTAAATGCTGGTCTCCTCCCCCTTCTCCCATGCCCTCACTCATTTATCTCATGTTTAAATCCTCCATGGACTGACATGTCATATCTCTGGAAATATGTAGAACCAGGCAATTCTAGTGTGTGTGTGTGGGGGGGGTGGGGGGGTGGTAAACAAGGACCCACTGAAGGAGGGGATCGCGGATGCCAGGGAGGGCCCTGCATACCACAGCGGGGAGCTGTGGGGTGGTGTGGGAGCCTTGGCAGGTGGGCAGGAAGCCTGGCGGGGGGAGGTGGCTTCTACAAGGAGATCAGGTCCAGGCTGGGGGACAGAGCTGGCATTCGGGTCAAGGCCGAGGAAGCGCAAGTGTCCACGTCTCAAGACAAGAAAGAGCGTGGGTGATCTGAGACCAGCCAGAGGGGAAAGGGGGCTACTCTTGTGGGAGGTGAGGCTGCCCAAAGAGCCTGGGCAGGTCCTCGGCTGGGGTTGGTGAAGATTTGGAGATTAGTTGAGGTAGGTGGAAACGCCTTGGAGGGTTTCAGCAAGGAGGAGATGTGATCTGATTGATCTCTTGAAGGGTCTCCTGTGGCTGTGAACATTTGGGTAATGTGGTAGAGCATGGAGGTGGGGCCAGGCCACAGCGGTGAGCCCAGGCCACAGCAGTGAGCCCGAGCAAGGTTGCTGGTGGCTACCGTGAGGGCAGGCCCAGGGACACTGGCTGGGGACACTGGCTCCGAGACCTGTATTGGGATAGAACTGATGATCGATGGACCGGCTTGAGGAATCCAGGGAAGAGGGAGCCAGATGGCATCGGGTGTTTGCCTTGAGCCGCTGGGTAGAAGGTGAGGCTGCTTACCGTTTATGGAGAAGGGTTTTCTGAGAGAGGAGATGCACAGTCTTTGGGGGTGACCGTGAGCAGGTAGAGAGTGGCCAGTAGGGTCCCATGGGGCAGGCCGAGTTTGTGCCATGAGAGCCAGTCTCAGGGCAACCCCTTCCACGGGCGCTGATGGTTTTGTGTTGCTGTTGGGTTTTTGAGACATGCCTATCTCCATACATCTGTGTTGCCTAGGGATGTGATGATATCCTTCCGATCAACTGAGAAGGGCCTTGGGACCGTACCCTGCATTGCGGGGTGGTTTGGCATCCTGTGAAACAGTTTTCCTTTGCAGGGAATTTATCCAAAGACCATGGGTTTCAGAGGCTGACGGTCACAGTGCCATCACACTGTTCGTCAAGAATACCTCTCGATAGCCAGCAGGTAATTTCTGAGTTAAGAACAGTATTTACACTGTTTATTTGAGGATTAGTGAAAATCCTGTAACTCACTATATGCCTGTCAAAGGCAAGAGGAGCTTGATTGAATGCCTCAGTCTGGTTGTATTCATTTTACCTGTGAACATTTAATGTTCTCTTTTAAGCACCTTTTTTTTGACCCATGTATTGTAATTGCCTTTAAAGTTTATTTTTCAAACCATGTGACAACTTTTATTATGAATGAAAATGCCTGTGGTTTCTTTGCTCCTGAGAGGAAGCTATACCGCTCTGTAATAACTGATCATAAGAGAAAAATCATTTTATACACACCATGAATCTGTAACATGGCATGTTGGAAGCCATAGATCATTTTAAAATGTAATGCATATCATTTATTATGGAAAAAGGTATTTTTTAATGTTACTGGATTTCCTTCTTGAAACATAAATCTATATAACCATGAACTTTTTCATAAACCCATTCAGTAAGCAGGCCTCCTCAATTCCCTACAAGAATTAAATTACTTGTATTACCTGGTTCTGCCTTATAGCTGTTACTATTTTTCTGTGTCCTGTTTTCTGAACAGGCAGTGAGAGGGCACACCTCTGAGTCATTGCTGGGGACAATCACTTGTAGGTGCTTCGAGGCATTGTCACCTACTGTGTCAGCCCTTGCAGGGTGAGGAGGGGGCCCAGAGTGCTTCTCTAAGCCCGTGGAAACCAGCCGGGCCTGGGTTTCAGCTGGGTTGTCTTTGTTTTGTGTTTTACGTTCCACGGCCCATGGGCCCATCGTCCAGCCATGCCAGAGGTGTGTGTTACTTCATGGCCACACTGGCTCCCTTCCTGGGAGTTTTCCTTCTTCACACCATCACCCAGATCCTTGAAAGGCAGAACCCTGTCATTTTTATCTTACAGAGAAGAAATTAGGAGCACATGGTGGTAATGCCCTACCATTTGACTTAATGAGGGAGCCTGTAAACATGGGGGATCTCAGGTTAACTTTTTGTCTTTAATTTGTGGATTTCTTCCAAAGAGTGGTACGTAACAGCTGGTCTGCTTTAGTGGTATCGTTTATGGTGATGTTATTTTTGTGTTCAGAAGTCATGGCTTGTCAGCGGCTGGCAGTCGTGGAGGGGACCAGATTCTAGGATGATGCTGTCATGCCAGGGCCCTCCGGAGCCTGTCTCACCTGCATGATGGATGGCCGCTCTTCTCCCTGGAGTGTGCGTGGGGTAAGGGGAGGCTAGAGTGCGTGGCCTCTGACGAACGGACAGGAGTGGTTTCTGTTCTCTGGGGAAGTGACAGAGCCAGGCTGTTGCCTTCTAGAGGCAGAGGATGCCTTCCACGATCAAAAATAGATCAAGGTTTCACTTTGATATTTTTCCCTCAAACATTCTCCTTTCTTCTTCCTTCTTTTATTCTTATGTTCAGAGGCAGGGTGTCCCTCTGTTACCCAGGCTGGAGTGCAGAGGTATGATCTCTGCTCACTTCAACCTCGACCTCCCAGCCTCAAGCGATCCTCTTGCCTTAGCCTCCTGAGTAACTGGGACTACAGGTGCGTGCCACCATACCCGGCTGGAACATTTTTCTTCTTGACAGAGCATCTTATTTTGCAATACCTTCTCCTTTAGGAGGGAAAATGCAGTACAGCTGAGGATTATACTTCAGTGCCACCATGTCCCATAGGCCCTCAGCTCTCATTCTTGCTGCCCCCTTCAAGTTTTCTGGTGAGTTTTGCTCATTTCCAGTGTCCAAGGGCCTTCTGAACTCTGGCATGGGGAAGCCTCATTTTTCCCAGGCGGTAAACACGCTCTCTGAGGACTTCGAGTTTAGGATGGAGTGTTTTGGTGAAGGGAGTCAGAAAGGGCTCTCAGAGAGGTTTCTAGAGGGGGCCCTGAATTCATATGGAGTGGCAAAGCGCAGCTGAGGAAATGGGACACGCTGGAATCTTCCAGAGGCTGCTCTGGGTTCAAGGCGGGGCCCATTGGGTTTCTGGGGTTGGGTGTTTTCTGACATTGCGTTGCAGTTTGGTTCCTCAAGGATCCACAGTGTAGGCCTAGTTTCAGTTTTCACAAAGCCCCTTTCTTGACTCCCACTTCCCCCTCGCCAGTTTCTGTGGCTCCTTCCACCCAGTGGGCCCTGAGTGCTGTTCCACAGACAGCAAACCCATCCTGACCCAGACGCGCCAGCCCCAAACAATCTGGTTACTGTTTAAACAACCAGTGTAAATAATGAGCCCTCCATTACCAAGAGTATAAATACATTTAGACAAGTCAAAGTTCTGTAGAGTGAAAGTTTAGGTTATGGGAAAACATCAACAGCTGTAATTTGTAGGCCTTTGTAGAGCGAGGGGTGTGAATGATGTCAACTGTAGAAGGTCGACATTTCGTTTATGTGTTTTTTTGTCATTGTGCCAGGAGGAGAACTTTGTTATATTTCCTTTGCTGAGAATTAATCTTGAGGGGGCAGCACCTGCCAGAATTTTTTTTTTTTTTTCTAAAAGTAAATGTCACCTAGGTGGCCAGTGTTGATGGGCACCCTGGCAGGGCTGTTGTGGGCAATGATGATGAACTTTGTATGGAAGATTGCATTTGGTTAGCCACTCCTCTCCTAGTATTGAAAAAATAATTAAGGGCAAACCACAGAGGCATATGATTGAGGTGAATTCTACAGTAAGGAGACAGATGTACATGTGAAAAAGAACCACAAACATTGGCTCCAGGTATAGAGCCTAATGCTATGGCTTTCAGAGCATAGTAAATTGAGCTCTGTAAGTCAACACAGTCTTTGGCTGGGTCTCTCTTTGGTGAAGGGGTAGAATGAAGCCTCCCTCTTTTTATTTTTTGGCCAAAGTGGGAATTATCTGAAGACCTGTAAAATTAACTATTTTTCTTTACAAGGAGAAAGGGGCAAGGCAGAAAGTCCCACGGGTGTGAGGGATTACTGGGTTTCTCTCCACCAATAGCACAGTTCACACACACCCAGCTCCAATCCAAGGCCTATTTCAGTGGGCCCCAGTGTGTGCGACAGGCCACACACACATGGGGGGGGGTGATGGGGGGAGGACAGGCCACACACACGTGTGTGCCTGACCCTCAGAGGTGCTGATCCCGCCTTATGTTGGAAATAACATTCAGTGTTGGTTTTCACAGTCACCGTCAATCCGTGGATTAGCTTCTGAGGCCTCCCCTGACATCCCCCCTCCCCACATGCCCGGCCCCCACGCAGGAGCCTGAGGATGTATTTGTTTTAAGATTACCTACTTGGGAAAAATAGAAGGATCGGGTAATCTCAATGACCTGTTTGCTAAATCCGCCCGTTTTCTTCTGCATCTCTACTTCCAAGAGATGTGATGTAGGGATTTCACACAAACACACACAAGGAGCCGAAGGGATTGTGTAGATTTCAGCAGAGACGAGGAGTCAAGTGAATGGAACACTGAGACCAAGCTTGTCCAGCCTGTGGGCCACTCGTGGCCAAGGATGGCTTTGAATGTGGCCCAACACAAATTCTTACACTTTCTTAAAACATTATAAGATTTTTTTTTTTTTTTGCATTTTTTTTAAGCTCATCAGCTGTCATTAGTGTTAGTGTATTTTATGTGTGGCCCAAGACAATTCTTCTTCCAGTGTGGCCCAGGGAAGCCAAAAGATTGGATATCCCTGACTAAGACCAAACCAGAGTGAAAAGGAGGCAGGCACTTGGAGTGTGTGGGGAGCCCCCCTGGGAGCAAGGCCCCATTTTAAAGTGTGCCGGGATCTGTTTTAACCAGGAATAGAAAGACACACAGATACGGAAATGGCTTGTGTCACAAACCCTAGAAGAGGAGGCTTGCTGTGAGGGACCACTCTGAGGTCAGCAGGAGGCTGAGGGAGTGCAGGGAAACAGGGCAGGCATGTCAGCATGTTCCAGGTGTGGGGCTGCCGCTGGCTGTCGGATCCCCGGTCCTTGGTGTCTGTGGCCAGGAAATGGTGGCCCGGGGTGAGAGCTGCATGAGGAGGTAGTTGGGTGGCTTCCATGTGGTTGGTTTGCATATGAAGGCCCTTTAGCAGGTGATGAGTGCTTCCCTCTAGGAATTGGCCAGTCCTTCTAGCAATTGAGAGGGGCCATATCTCTAGGATCAGCAAGGCCCCAGATGTCAAAACATCCAGAAATACAGCAAATATAAAGGCATGATTAACACAACCCCTTCCTCAGAGAGACCCTCCCCCTCACTGGAGAAGCGCTGGGGCGGACCTGGGGCAGTGGCCAGCTTTCCACACGGGCTGAATGAGCACCCCCGGCCACACAAAAGGATGTCCCCATGTGGGCCCTGCGCTCCCCCGTGGTCCCCGTGCAGTCTGGGCCCGGGTTCCCCTGGAGGGACAGCTTTTCCCACCTTTGCCTGTCACTACTGCACGGAGGGCTGGCAGAGGCCCTGACAGCTTGTCCCCCACCAGCGCCACTGTCCCGGCCTAGGGGAGGCGTGGGAAGGAAAGATTCGTGTGGGCATTTGCTTCCTGTCCCCCAGCTGCCAGAGCCAGTGTCCCTTTTCCTCCTAGCCAGCCTCCTCAGGCCGAAGAGAGGGGGAATTCCCATGAGTTTGCCACTTGCTCTGTTGATGAGAAACTGCATCTTATAGTTTCTGCTGAGAAAAAGAACCACGTGACGTGTGACACCAGAATCGATACCACTTGTCCTTGTACCTTCCTGTGCCAGGTGGGGCTTAGGTCCTAGCCTCTGTGCAGCATGAGAGTGCCGATGTCTCCCCTCTGGGTCTGTCTTCCTCACAGCGAAGTGGGGTCCTAATTAGAGCCGCATTCCCTGTGTGTGACCCGCAAACATGGACTCCACTGGGGAGCAGAGGCCAGCGTCGTCCCTCCTGTTCAGGCCACACCTGGTGACACAGACCGCAGGGCTCCCGGTGCTGCCTGCGGTTGTCCTTGTGGCAGCCTTTATTGCTGAGCATGCAGCCTCTGCCGAGAGTGACCGGACAGGCGTCCTGTGTGAATGCCCTGTCTGAGGTGGAATTTACTGAGGTGTTGCTGCCGCTAACAATAAAGAACACAAGGGCCTGGGCCGGGCCCTGCTTGCAGCTGAAGTGCAGAGCAGAGTGTCCCAGCTGGGTTGGCATGTTTAGGCACTGTCTGCGGAAGTAGATGATCGTGTCTTACAAGGAGGTAAAGCCCGGGAGAACATCTGTTCAAGCAGAAGCCAAAACCGCACCCGTCAATCCCGCAGGTGCTTCGGGCTTGAAACTCGCCTCTAGGAAGGCATTTGCTGATGGCTTCTCATGTTTGCCACGTGAACTCTCTCACCTGAGTGCTTGAGAACATGTCTGGCTTGCTGCATACACTAGATAGTGTAGCTGTTCAAACTCTTCCCAAAGACACCAGCCCAGTACCGATGCCAAGCCCTGGTGAACTTCAGGAAACCATAGACCCCATTCTGATTCTGTCGCCACCGTAGCCTCGGGCATGGTGGGAAATGTCTCAGCCCAGGGTTGCTGGTGCTGGCTCCGCCGACATGGGGGCTGGAGGCCCTGTGCCTGCTGTCTTGCCCTGGGGCATCTGAAGGGCGGGACTGGGGGTCACGTGTGGCGTGGTCGATTTAGTCGCTGAGCAGCCTGTGTGGGGTCTCACTTGCTCCTCGGTG
The DNA here is from genome assembly GCF_029289425.2 of Pan paniscus. Taxonomy (NCBI): domain Eukaryota; kingdom Metazoa; phylum Chordata; class Mammalia; order Primates; family Hominidae; genus Pan; species Pan paniscus. The sequence goes on from NC_073260.2 coordinate 47,683,588, forward strand.
CATTGCAAGATCAGCTTTACCAAGTTGCCACAAATGACGTGTGAGAGAGGCACTCGTTTCAATTCCAGCTGCCCTTGGACACTGGACACTGTTGCTGAGTCAAGATGTGCGGAGGGCAGTTTGTGGTGATGCCCTTCCCATTCCCAGCAAGGTTAGCAGTGACTCTCGAAGGTGGCAGTGGAGCCAGGAGCCCCACCGGCCTGGTCTGTGGGCATATGGGCTCTGAACATGCAGTGGTGAGGACGCCCATGGCCCCTGCCCACTCTTGCTGCCGGCTGTACCCCAGACGCCTTAAGCCAAGATATTGCTGCATGTCTGTGAATTGCTAAAAATGAGTCACACTGGCGAGTGCCGCTGGCCACTGAGCAGGATTTGGCTTTGGCCCTGGACCTGCCTGGTTGGTGCTAACTGCGTGGGGTGCAGCAGTGCCCCAGCTCTCTGTGGGGCTGAGGGGTCAGTGGCTTATTAAGAGCTGTGCGGAGAACTGTGAAGCAGAATTGTTGCTTTTGCCCTAACAGTGACTGTGAAAATGAATGTGGCCATTTGCAAAGAAGCTGAAATAACAGAAGGCAGAAAAGCTGTGTGCCTGGTGCCCACTGTTCCTGGTGGGTTCAAAATGGCAGAGGGTTGGGGTCAGCTGAAAAGGAGTCTCAACTGTGTACTGACTCAGGAGCAAAATGATAGACTTCACACTGACACTCCCATTGAGCAAATTATCTGCATGTATCCTTTTGGTTCTTCCAGGGAATATTGGCATAAAAGAACACCTGGTGGGGAGAGATGGAAGGGAGGAGTGACATTGTAGACAATTTGGGGACCCCTGAAGGAAGTCAGCTACAGGGATGTGCAACATGGAGGCAAGAGGATTTGATTTAATATTCTTAGGGGAGAGGAAACCTTTCATCCCCTAGGGCATGTCCATTTCCAAATGACAGCCCAAAATAGTTTAATACTTCACACTTTTTTTTTTTGAGATGGAGTCTCACTCTGTTGCCCAGGCTGGAGTGCAGTGGCGCGATCTCGGCTCACTGCAAGCTCCGCCTCCCGGGTTCATGCCATTCTCCTGCCTCAGCCTCCTGAGTAGCTGGGACTACAGGCACGTGCCACCACACCCGGCTAATTTTTTGTATTTTTAGTAGAGACGGGGTTTCACCGTGTTAGCCAGGATGGTCTCGATCTCCTGACCTCGTGGTCCGCCCTCCTCGGCCTCCCAAAGTGCTGGGATTACAGACGTGAGCCACCGTGCCCAGCCTACTTCACACATTTTACCTTATTTACAATGCATGATAATTTATGATTTTTTTTTTGAGATGGAGTCTTGCTCTGTCACCAGGCTGGAGTGCAGTGGCACGATCTCGGCTCACTGCAAGCTCCACCTTCCGGGTTCAAGTGATTCTCCTGCCTCAGCCTCCCCAGTAGCTGGGTGGCATGTGCCACCACACCCAGCTAATTTTGTATTGTTAGTACAGACGGGCTTTCACCATGTTGGCCAGGATGGTCTTGATCTCCTGACCTCTTCCGCCCGCCTCGGCCTCCCAAAATGCTAGGATTGCAGGTGTCAGCCACCTCGCCTAGCCAATTTATGAAGATTTTAATTGAGGAGAGGCTTACTGATTGGAATGCCACCTCATGTTTCTCACATCAACCACATTCAAAGTGCATATTTAGTGATTCTCAGGTTTCAGTTCCTTTAAAATGGGCAAAAACTCTTAAGACACTTGGAAAATGCAGGATCCTAATAGATTTTCACCCCCTCACTTCAGTGTTTTACTGTCGTTATATGCACAAGTAGCTGTTTTAAGCAACCCACTTTTTTTTTCCTAAAGCATTCCACTTAGTGTTTATAGAAATAACTTTCTTCTTGTTAGCTGTCAGGTGACGTCACATTTTGCAATAGGTACCTAAACAACATAATTATAGTAACAAATACAACTGGTATAGACAGGCTTGCGACCAAGCTAGCGCTGGGTGAGCACAAGTCTTAGCTGGTGCAAGAGGCATTCATCCATCAGCACCTTTCACAGAAGAAATGGACAGTGTCATCTGTCAGATCAGCTTGGAGAGGGTCGCCGTGTCATAGTGTACAGTGATCTCACTGACTTCCCCAACAGGCCTGTTCTGGAAAAACCCTCAAGTATTTTTCCTCTGCTCTCACACCACAGCAACAGTCACCAACATAGATGAAGACTTCTGTGACCAAATGTGGAGATTTTTCTGCATATACAAGCAGTGGACGCCAGCTGGGTGTCATCCAGTCCACTTTAGACACTGTCTACCTGGAGGTAGCGTCTGATCCCCCCTCATTGAGGACTCAGTTCTACAAGACTGCCTCTCCTTCCCACCAGTTGCAAGTCTAGGTCTCCAGAACTTCCGATTGACCTACTGGCTTCAGGTTGGGGTTTTCACAACCCTCTCTTTGAGTTTGTTTAATTTGCTGGAGTGTCTCACAGAACTCGGGGAAAACACACTTACTGGTTTATTTGAAGGGTATTACAAAGGATCCAGATGAACAGCCAGATGAAGGGATACACAGGGCGAGGTCTGGAAGGGTCCCCAGTGTAGGAGCTTCTGTTCCTGTGGAGTTGGGGTGCCCCACCCTCCCAGCACGTGGATGAGTTCTTCACCTTCCTGTTGGCCTCCACGTGTTCATCTCTCAGGAAGCTCTCCAAACCCTGTCCTTTGGGCCTTTCATGGAGGCTTCATTGGTTGTCCAGGCTGCAGCGTGGACAACCATGTCAAAATGTGATTGGATAAAAAGGATATGATCTAACTCCAGCAAGGACCGTCTGTTCAAATTCTTCCTGGCCTCTCTATGTAGCCTTCCTTCTCTACATAGCCTTCCAGGGTAGGGGGCAGGACCCCTTCTGGAATGAGAGTTTTATGACCCTAAGTCTGATTAAGTCCTGCTTTGGGCAGGTGAAAGGAGGGCAGGAGAAGGTCAGAGATTCTGTTTCCCAAGCCTGCTTCTGAAGCCTAAAGCACCCCAACATTATAACAAAAAATTATGAGCAAGGAACTGTGGACAAAACTCAATATGATCGGCCAGGCGCGATGGCTTATGCCTGTAATCCCAGCAATTTGGGTGGCCGAGGCGGGCAGATCACAAGGTCAGGAAATCGAGACCATCCTGGCTAACACGGTGAAACCCCGTCTCTACTAAAAATACAAAAAATTAGCCGGGTGTGGTGGTGGGTGCCTGTAGTCCCAGCTACTTGGGAGGCTGAAGCAGGAGAATGGCGTGGACCCGGGAGGCAGAGCTTGTAGTAAGCTGAGATCGTGCCACTGCACTCCAGCCTGGGCGACAGAGCAAGACTCTGTCACAAACAAACAAACAAAACTAATATGATCATAATAGCACAAGGTCCAAAATAGAACTTGCTGTTTTCCTCTCTCCAAACCACAGTTGCCCCCTGCTGTGGTCTGAATGTTTGTGTCTCCCTAAAATGCCTATATTGAAATCCTCACCCCCAAGGTGATGGTATTAGGAGGTGTAGGGACCTTGGGAGATGATGAGATCAGGAGGGTGGAACCCTCATACGTGAGATTAGCACCCTTAACAAAGAGGCCTCAGAGAGACCCCTTGCTCCTTCTGCCATGTGAGGACACAGCCAGGAGGTACTGTCTATGAACTAAGAAGTGGACCCTCATCAGACATGGATTCACCAGTGCCTTGATGTTGGGCTTTCCAGCCTCCAGCACTGAAAACAGATCTCTGTTGCCTATAAGCTGCCTGGTCTATGGTATGCTGTTAGAGTGGCCCAGGTGCACTGAGAGAACGCCCTTTCCCTATTTCTGCTAATAAGCCATGCTGGGTCCTTTCTTCAGCCCTCCACACCCGAACAGTCACACAAAGCAGCCAGTTCTACCTTGAAAAGGCACATTGTATGCAGTTGTACTTTTTCATCATCAAATTAAAATCAGGCTTGTTGAATTGCACTGAATCCTCAAGTGCCCCTCAACTGCCCGAATATACTTACTGAGGCTTTGGACTTCTCTGCAGTGGTGATAGTTTGTGCGATTCCATCAGTTTTGTCCCTGTGAGGATGTCATCTGGGCATAGTCTGTACCTGCACCCTCACGGGGAGGGCAGTGTTGGTGAAGGAATGCAATCTCGCTGGACATTTTTGAGTGGAATTCCATCTTCCCATCTTTCTTCTTTCTGTATTCACCCCTCGGCGTTGGGTTGAAAGGTGTGCATATGTGTGTGTGTGGGTGTGTGTACATATGTTTGTACTTGTGTGTGAGCATGTGCATGGGTGTGTACATGTACTTCTGCTGCCATCCTATGAAGACATGCCCAGGCCACGCTGGCATTTCTTCCTCTGCCACTCCTTAGGTTGGTGAGTGTGATTTAGATTTCCAGCTTTCATGCGGAGAATGTGTGCCTCTCCGGCTAGGGGGAGCAGCCTGTTTAGGCTTCCTGCTCTAGCTGAGAAGTAGAGACTCATTCAGGAACAGGAGAAGAGAAGGAGGGAAGCTGAAACTAATGGAAGGAGAGGGGCTGATAGGAGAACTTGGAATCCCAGGAGCAGCCGCTGACTGTCATGAGGCTGTGTCTTGGGGTCCTCACCTGTGTACCTGGGCCCCAGGCTGCGAGAAGGAATGCTGGATGATGGTCTCTCAAATCTGTTCTCCCCTGCCCCTAACTCCGTGTCTTGGAGTGGATAGATAGAACTGCATGGCCATGTGACTGTCCCAGGCTGAGCAAAGGTGTCCAGCGGCCTGCAGGTGGTGCTGGCACCAGAGTCTCCTGCATGACCTTATGTGCAGTGGTCACTGAGGCAGACAGGGCTTCTGAGGGGCCTCACCCTCAGGGAACTCGAGGATAGTCATGTGGCTTTGGAAGGCCAGAAGCCATTTAATTGGGTGTCATCATTAAATACTACTTTCGTCCTACCATGTGAAGTACTTTGAATAAATGCTTTTTTCTGTGAGAAAGGAGGGCTAAGGGCACATACCCTATTCCTATGAAGCATTTTGGTTTTAGCTTTTAAATCACAAAGGAAAGAAAAAGGAATTTCCTAGGGGGTGGGTGTGCAGTCATAGGGCTGGATAGTAGAATGAAGCGTTTGAATGATCCAGCTAACTTAAGTAAAAATAACTCAGTCAACTGACAGAGGAGCCTGACAGCCCGTTCTCATTCATGCTTCTCATCTCAGAGTGCAGTTCTGTGACCACCCCCCCAGTCTGAATCCATTGCTGTAGTTTCATCTCTAAAGATTGGCCCTAGTTGGTGAATTGGGAATTTAGGAATTAGCCCTGGGCAGGAGCCGGCAGGAGCCCAAGGCAGCTGCACAGTGAAGGCATGCCCGGAACTGAAGTACAGGCCGCATTACACTCTGCCACCCTGGCTAAAGCCTGGCCCACGTGAGCCGCCTTTCTCTCTCCTCAGGAGATGAGCATGCAGTCTCCAAGGACGGCCGCAGGGGTGCTAAGCCCTTGGCACTTGGAGGCTCCCTGGCCTGGCAGTTCCATGAGGCTGGAGTTTAATAAGAGGCTGTCGAGCAAAGGCCCCCCAAGGGTGGCTTTGTCGCCTTGGCAGCTGTGGGGCCGGCACACGCACTGCTACAATAGCTTCTGGGAATTAGGGCTGTGTTAATTGCCTCAACGTTTCAAATCAGGGTTGCTGGAACACAGGAGAGAGAGAGGGAAAGGTGGTGTTAAACTCTTCCCTCCTGCCAGTTCCTGAGCCTGCCATTCCTGCTGCTAGCCTTGATAGTGGCAATGCTTGCAATGGGACCCTGACGGAGCCGTGTGGCAGGCCAGGCTCTGTGCTGAGCAGCTTCGAAGGGTGGATGATACCATGATGGTTCCTATTTTCAGATGAGTAGACTGAGCCACAAGCCACTCTCCTAATGTCAAAAGGTCAGAAATGAGTGTGTTTCTGGTGATTTTAGGGTCATAGCAAATTAATAACGAAATCTCAAATCTTTTCATCCAGAGAAGAGATCATCCCAGAAAATATGTGGTGTGTCCTCAAAGTCAACTCCCTAATAAGGTGTTTTATGCCGTGGAGTTGCACATTCAGCAGAGATTGTAAGGTCTACCATGAAGCAGGACTTGCACAGTCAAAGCAATTCTTGAAAATGACTGAAGGTCCCTGGAAAGTATAAGCTGTCGGTTTTATGCACAAGGCCACATGCTGTCATGAGGGAGGCACATCTGTGTGTACGCCCACGTAGGGCTGTGGGCCCCCCAAGGACCCATACGCAAGGCCACATGCAGTCATGAAGGGAAACACATCTGTGTATGTCCATGCCTGGCTGTGGTTCCACCCAGGGCATGCTTCTCTGCTTGGAATGTTCTATGTGGGTTTTTTTGTTGTTGTCTCCTTCTGTGAAATTCTCATAGTTTGCATGGTTTTTAAAAAATTGTGTTAAAAAATACATAACAGAAAATTTAGCATCTTAACCATTTCTGAGTGTACAGTTCTGATACATTCACGTTGTTGTGTGACCAGTCTCCAAAACTGTTTTCATCCTGCATAGCAGAAACATTAAACAACTCCCTGTCCCCTCCTCCAGCCTCTGGCAGCCTCCATTCTGTTTTCTGTTTCTGTGGATTTGATTGCTCTGGATATTTCACAGAAGTGATTCACATAGCCTTTGTCGTTTTGTGGCTGGCATATTTAGCATAGTGTCCTCAAGGTTCATCCCTGATGTAGCAAATGACAGAATTTTCTTTCTTTTCAAGGCTGAATCATATTCTGTTGTGGAATATACCACATTTGTTTATCTCTTCATCCGACCTGAGGGCACTTGGGTTGCCTCCCCGTCTTTGTAATTTTTTTCCATACCATTTTCTACAGAGGCTGCACCATTTTGCACCCCCACCAGCAGTGCACAGGGTTCCAGTTTCTCCACCTCCTCACCAAAACTTGTTATTTTCTGTTTTTACAGCTGCCTTAGTGGGTGTGAGCTGATAACCTGTTGTTGTGGTTGTGATTTGCGTTTCCTTAACGGCTAACGATGTTGAGCATCTTTCGGTGTTCTCGGTGGCCATATATATGTCTTCTTTGGAGAAATGTCTGCTGAAGTTTGTTGCCCATTTTGTGGTTGGTTTGTTCTTGTGTGGCCCCTGAATGCCTTTCGACTTCCTCTTGGAGTCATAGTGTGGTGGTTCCTCCACTTCCACAGTGATTGGGAGACCAGGAAAACCTCTCACGTTCTTTCCACCTTGGCTTTCTGCGCACCTGGTGCCACTGCAGGCTGGATTCAGTCCATTTCCCTTGGGCAGAAGGGGAGGCATTGCTGGTGCTGTTGAAACTGGAGTTTTGTAAGCCTTGCCCTCTCTCTCCCCATCTCTCTCCATTTCCTTCTCTTTGCCGAGCCCTGTGGTTGAAGTTGCCTGTGTTTAAATGGCGTTTACAGAAACTGCTGCCCAGAGACAATGCTGCCCTTATGTCTTTTGGGTGTAAGCAGTGATGCCTCTGGAAGTCGCTCCTTTTCCCTGCAGTTGAGACTGGGCAGGGGTCTCAAACCCAAATGCCTCCAGGTTCTGCTGGGTGATACAAAAGGACAGGTTGGGCCAAGTGAGCCAAATTGGCCAGGCGCGGTGGCTCACGCCTGTAATCTCAGCACTTTGAGAGGCCGAGGCAGGCGGATCATGAGGTCAGCAGATCGAGACCATCCTGGCTAACACGGCGAAACCCCATCTGTACTAAAAATACAAAAAAAAGTTAGCCGGGCATGGTGGCAGGCGCCTGTAGTCCCAGCTACCTGGAAGACTGAGGCAGGAGAATGGCGTGAACCTGGGAGGCAGAGCTTGCTGTAAGTGGAGATCACGCCACTACACTCCAGCCTGGGCAACAGAGCGAGACTCCATCTCCGAAAAAAAAAAAACCACCTTCCAAATTAAGAAAAGGTTTGTTTATGATGGGCTTCGTCAAGCAAATGGCTTGGGCTCGGCTGTCAGTCCTAAGCCCAGTCACGCAAACCTGCAAGGATGCACTGGGGCATGGCCCCATCTGCCCAGACGCTGAGACCCTGCTGTGCGCGATGGTCCCCAAACATTTCAGTCCAGGTCCTTTACCCTGCCTTGCCAAGCTCATGCTTTGGCATGAGCCCGCCCGTTCATGTTCAGCATATCCAGTCAAGGAACCCTTTTCAGAGGTCAAAGCTGCTGGAAAATCCTTTGACTCCTTAGCGTCCTCCTGTGGGGTCTGTCTGTGTTGAGTGAACTTGTGGAATATAGCAGTTTCTAGTGTAGGGAGGTAGAATTCCTCCTCTCCCCTCCTGGGGATTCTGGCATGAGATAGATGGACAAGGAGAAAAGCATGCAGGCCAGGAGCTGTGGCTCACGCCGGTAATCCCAGCACTTTGGGAGGCCAAGGGGGGTGATCACGAGGTCAAGAGATCAAGACCATCGTGGCCAACATGGCGAAATCCCATCTCTACAAAAAATACAAAAATTAGCTGGGTGTGGTGGCGGGCGCCTGTAGTCCCAGCTGCTCGGTAGGCTGAGGTAGGAGAATTGCTTGAACCCGTGAGGTGGAGGTGGCAGTGAGCTGAGATTGCGCCACTGCACTCCAGCCTGATGACAGAGTGAGACTCCATCTCAAAAATAAAATAAAATAAAAAAGCATGCAAATTTTATTTAGTAAGCTTTTCATGGACATGAGAGCCTTCACATGAAGAATGAAGACTCAAAGCAACATTTGGAGCTGAACGCTTCTATCCCAGATTGAACAAAGAGCAGTAAACTATGGAAACATGACAAGACAGAGGGGTTTGGGCTAGGGTGGTTAATTATGGAGAAGTGTCCAATTAAACTCCTCCATGCTTTGAATTCTTTACATATGAAAATGATGGTGGGAGCAAAAATGTAAGTGGGGGTGGGAGGGGGTGAGATTCTGTTCCCTCTGTAGGTTTCATGCGTGCCCGTAGGTAGCAGAGTTCCCGGGGGCCCTTCCTGGCTGCATTGGTCTCATATCCTCATTTCTGCAAAACTTTCCCCTCCAAGAGGAGAGTGTTCCAGGCCTTTTCTCCTCATCCACTTTTTACATGGTGTCAGACTTGGCATCTGTTTTGGTAAATATTTTAAATAGGGCTGAAGCCCATGAAGGGCTCCTTGCTGTCTGCGAGCCAGTGTGTGTTTGCACAAATAACGAGTCTCTTTGGAAGCGTGGCTGTGAACTTTACTGTGGCCTCGTAACTACACGTGAGGCCCGCTGGGAATGGCTTGGGAGGACAACAGCAGTGTGTGGACGAGATGCCCACGTGCTGTGCCCTGGTCCCTTGCCCCTTCCTGTTTTCCATCTTGATCAGGAAGCTGATCTGCCTCGATGGCCTCGGTTTTGTGTTAACATTTTTAATACAGTAAGCTCAGTAACTCAAATTAGAGACCACAGAGAAGGAGGGGCCACAAAGAAATTGCTCCTTTCCTTGAGGTCACGTGTGTCCTCAAGGAGTTGACGTTTCTGGACATCTCAGGTCTCTCTCCAGTCAGCAACTGTCGTGTTCCCATCGTTGGCTAAGAGAGGTGCTGGCCAACAGTGCTTTGCAGTACACCGCAGATGACAGAAATATCTACACTGGTATTATTCTCTCTCTCTTTTTTTTTTTTTGAGACGGAGTCTTGCTCTTGTCACCCAGGCTAGAGGGCAGTGGCGCGATCTCGGCTTATTGCAACCTCTGCCTCCCGGGTTCAAGCGATTCTCCTGCCTCAGCCTCCTGAGTAGCTGGGATTATAGGCGTGTGCCACCGCCCCCGGCTAATTTTTGTACTTTTAGTAGAGACAGGGTTTCACCATGTTGGCCGGGCTGGTCTCGAACTCCTGACCTCAGGTGATCCACCCACTTCAGCCTCCCAAAGTGCTGGGATTACAGGCACGAGCCACTGCACCGGGCCAGTGATGTTATTCTCTAAGAGGCTGATGAGTTATGAATGAACAAATGTCCAAAAGTCACAAAAAAGGAAAGTAAGGCCTGAACGGCTTGTGCTGCCCCATGTGTCTCCCTTCACTCCTCAGCTGTGGCCTTGCTGTTTGGTGGACCCCGGCCACGCACACCTGGGGCTAGAGCTGGGTGCCACTGTGTGGGGGTTCCTTGAGAAGGGAGCCATGGCCCCTGCTGAGGGGTACAGTGGGCCAGGAGCATTGCTGGCATCAGGGATTTTTCCCAAATGAGTGGGCAGAGGTGGAAAAATTAGAAAAAGGGGGAGAGATGGAGAAAAACAACTGGCATTTATGGACTTGTGTGTCAGGAATGTGAGACACAGTTCAGTAAGCTGGAGAGAGCTTTCCTTGTCCCTACTTGGTATTTAAGGAGACGGAGGCAGAGAAGCTGTGTTTCCTGCCTTGGCTCAGGGCTGGTAGGTGGCAGAGGCAGGCTCTGCATGGCCCCCATCTGGCCAGAACCTCCTAAGGGCTCCGTTTCTGAGTGCACATGGGGAGAGGGTGCAGCACAGAGTTGATGGCTGGACTCTGTTATAGCTGCATTTTATTTCAACTCTAAGGCTGGCCGCCTCCGTGCTGAGAGCCCGCAGGGAGAATGTAAGGTGGGCTGGAGGGGAATGCGTGCCCCCGTCTCGGCACTGTCCACACTTGGGACGGTCATACTCCATGCTGGGCTGTCCTGTGTGTTGGGGGGAGTGAGCAGCGTCCCTGGCTTCCACTCATGAGAGGCCAAGGGGCACCTCCCAAGTCTGATCATCAAAAATGTCTTCGGCTTTGGCAGTGTCCCCTGGGGCAGTGTCATTGAAAACCACTGGAGTAGAGGAAAGATACCTTCCAGAGGGTGGGGAGAGAACTGCAACAGAAAAGGAAACCACTCCATCACAACTTGGCTCCACCACACACAGGTGGATTCAGAACAAGAAAAGGAACAATGCCAAATCAGAGTGACAGGGCGCGAGGGGCATGTGTGAGACAGAGTGGGTGGGGAATGGATCTCTTTTCAGCTTGGTGTTTCTGTGTGGAAATTCTTAATCGCAAGTCTCCAAGAGGTTGCTCTTTCTCTGTGAAGGCACTTGTAGGTGCACAGGGTCAGAGCGTCTCTGCTGGGTGGTGTATCTCTCCCGCCTGCTTCTCGCATCCCAAGGGTCACCCACCTCACAGATACAGAACTGAGTCACAATAGAAAGAACAGGATTTCCTCCACACCGTGTTCTGGCAAAACGAAAGTAGACGAAAGTAGAGCACAGAGCTGGAGGATGAGAGGGGGCATCTCACACTGAAAAATTCATGGACAAGATAGCAGGGCCCAGGGTGTCAGCCCCGCCCACAGAGCCCAGGGTGTCAGCCCCGCCCACACAGCCCAGGGTGTCAGCCCCGCCCACAGAGCCCAGGGTGTCAGCCCCGCCCACTAGCCCAGGGTGTCAGCCCCGCCCACAGAGCCCAGGGTGTCATTCCCCACCCACAGAGCCCAGGGTGTCAGCCCCGCCCACAGAATGCAGGGTGTCAGCCCCACCCACAGAGCCCAGGGTGTCATTCCCCACTAACAGACCCCATGGTGTCAACTCCACCCACTAGCCCAGGGTGTCAGCCTCGCCCACAGAGCCCAGTGTGTCATTCCCCACCCACAGAGCCCAGGGTGTCAGCCCCACCCACAGATCCCAGGGTGCCATTCCCCACCCACAGAGCCCAGGGTGTCAGCCCCGCCCACAGAGCCCAGGGTGTCAGCCCTATCCACAGATCCCAGGGTGTCAGCCCCGCCCACAGAGCCAGGGTGTCAGCCCCATCCACAGATCCCAGGGTGTCAGCCCCGCCCACAGAGCCCAGGGTGTCAGCCCCACCTACTAGTCCCAGTGTTATCAGCCCCATCTACTAGCCCAGACTGTCAGGCCCACCTACTGAATCCAGGATGTCAACCCCTCCCACTGAGCCCAGGGCGTCAGCGTCCCACCCAGGTACCCAGCCATAGCTTAGTCACACTGGAACCTCAAATAGACATTATCACAACTACTCCAGAAGACAGATCTGGGAAGACACAAAAATTGTAGAGTGAAGATGTGCCATGAGAATTTGGAAAGAAAAGGTAAAACATGTGAAAGTGTTTTTTTTTTTTTTTCCTTGAGACAAGGTTTCACTCTGTTGCCCAGGCTGCAGTGCAGTATTGCCATCTCGGCTTACTGCAGCCTTGACCTCCCAGACTCAAGCAGTCCTCCCACTTCAGCCTCCAGAGTAGCTGAGATTACTGGCGTGCGTCACCATGCCCAGCTAATTTTTGTAGAGATGAGGTTTTGCCATGTTGCCCAAGCTGGTCTCAAACTCCTGAGCTCAAGCATTCCACCTGCCTCAGCCTCTCAAAGTGCTGGGATTACAGGCATGATTCACTGTGCCTGGCCAAAAGTGTTCTTTAGAAGCATACAGATCTTCCCTGGGGAACGTGTTCAGTCTCAAGTGAGCCCTGCACCGATGCCCAGGTCCTCTGACCCTTGAGGTTTTGCTCTGGTTTTCTTCAGGCGCCAACTCCTCCAGCCTGGGGATCTTTGCCTGGGAGTGCCACCAGCACTTGTTCTTTTCATGAGGTCTCATCTTCCAAGTCACTTAACACACTGTGAGAATGGCATCACCGGGAGCCTCTGAGTCAGGGGTCATGGGTGTGAGTGTGCACATGTTTCCTAGGCTGTCCCACCTATATGTACATTCATGCTTATTTTTGCCATAACAGAGGTTCCTGTGTGCTATTTGGTTGTTCAGACAAAAGTGCTTTAAAATACCAAGCTGAGAGTCTCCCTTTAGCCTGGAGAAACAGGAGGCACATCACCCAGTGGTAATTACCCATGACATGATGCCATGATTGATTAGTTTAGGGCTTCTGGCTGTGAAAATAAAAAGGCCTCAAGGAAAAGCTCGGAAACAACCATGATTTATGAGTTTATGAGTCTCAATTAGGGAAAACAATGTATTGAAAAATGTTCTTTTTTATAGGGGCGTGGGAAGTAAGCAGTGTCTGGTGATATGATTGCTAACTTAATTCATTCAATAAATTCTTTTAAAAGGAGAAAGCTTAGAAGTGACTAATCCATTAGTTTAAAGAAAAAATTCATAGTTGGCAATTACATGTATTTTTATGATAATCACAAACAGTAGTTTAAATTGCTTAAGTATATTCAACATCAGTGCCACAATACAGTCACCATAAAATACACATTTATGTCCTCATTCCAAAATTCTCGTTCTTCTTATTGTAGAAATCAGACATGAGCTAATCAGACATGAGCTAATGGCACCGAATATGTAAAGACGGTGGATGGAAGATATTCAGAAAACAGAATGTAAAGACTCTGTCTCATATTAGAAATGCATGGGGCGATTAGAGGCAGAGAAATCTAAATGCAGCTACATATAGTTTCATGCAGTTGATATTTTGTTATATAACGCATTACTTTTTTTTTTCTATTGAGATGGAGTCTTGCTATGTTGCCCAGGCTGGAGTGCAGTGGCACAACCTTGGCTCACTGCAACCTCCACCTCCTGAGTTTAAGCAAGCCTCCTGCCTCAACCTCCGGAGTAGCTGGGATTACAGGCGCCTGCCACCACACCCAGCTAATCTTTGTATTTTTAGTAGAGACTGGGTTTCACTATGTTGCCCAGGCTGGTCTCAAAGTCTTGACCTCAAGTCATCTGCCTGCCTTGGCCTCCGAAAGTGCTGGGATTACAGGTATGAGCCACCGCGCTTGGCCTATAATACATTAATATTTAAAAATTTTTAGAGAACTAGAGAATCTCATTAAAATCAGAATTTCCAAGGTGAATTATTTTATTTTACTTTTTTATTAGAAAAATTAAACTAGTTTTTTTTTTTTAATTGAAAAAGAAATGCCTAAGGAGAATCGCTTGAACCTGGGAGGCAGAGGTTGCAGTGAGCCAAGATCACGCCACTGCACTCCAGCCTGGGCCTGGGTGACAGAGACTCTGCCTCAAGAAAAAAGAAAAAGACAAAAAGAAATACCTAAATGTGCTAAAATACTTAAGACAGCAGCTCACTGGGTTTCCCTCCCTAAAGCCTCTATGTGGATTTGTTTCTTCTGGGATTTCTGGTGACTGTAACAGGTCAAGCTGTGTGTGTCCAGGAATGGCAGGAAAGGGACACACTGTGGTTCTCACCTTCCTTTACTTACTGGTGAGTCTGCCGACTTTCTGCATCTCATGCACAGATTTACTTCAAGCTGCAAGCCCAGTGAAGTGTGACAATTAATTCAGTGGTGATGGGATGACAGTAGAAACTTAGTGTTGTTTTGAGAGTTAAACAAAATAACTAAGGAGAAGTGGTTTAGCCAGTGCCCAGCACTCAAAACTTGGGAATATTGCTGTCCTTATTGTATTTTTATTATATCCACTATTATCTATTTCATTTAACAATTGTGTGTCTATACTGTAATTCGTTAATGAATTTGGGCTTGATTGGTATTTGGATAGTCTCCCATCTTTTGCTGTGACAACCAGAGGGGGAACAAGCATCCTTATAGTTGCACCTCCAGATAGCCTGGAAGATAAATTCCTGGCTGTGGAACTGTGCATAGGCACACGGCTGATTTTGGTAGAAGTCCTTATGGTGCAGCAGAGATTTTGAGGCATCGTTCACACCATGGACCAGGCTATAGGTATCCGACTCCCAGCCCTTCCATTGTCACGCATGAACTCTCTTTCCTATCCCAGTTTACCTCTGTTTAATTAGCACTGTAGTTTTGAATCTTTTCATATTTATTAGCTATTGCAATTTTATTTTTATGTAAACTCTTTGTGTCTTTTTTTTTTTTTTTTGAAACGGAGTCTCACACTGTCACCCGGGCTGGAGTGCAATGGCATGATCATGGCTTACTGCAACCTCCCCCTCCCAGGTTCAGGCGATTCTCCTGCCTCAGCCTCCTGAGTAGCTGGGATTACAGGCACCTGCCACCATGCCCGGCTAATTTTTTGTATTTTTAGTAGAGACAGAGTTTCACTATGTTGGCCAGGCTGGCCTTGGACTCCTGACCTCATGATCCACCCGCACCAGCCTCCCAAAGTGCTTTTGGTTTTGTATAGTCTTTTTTCTCATTAATGAACAGAGCTGTTCACTCATGGTTTTGTATTATATGCTTAAGTCTGTGATCATTTGGAATTTACTTTTTATGAAGAAGGAGATAGGAATTCAGCTTTATTTTTTTCTCAAATAACTGTCCTGTTCCAGTGATTTATGGATTCATCCTTCATCTTCCCATTTAGTTGAAAAATTGCCTTATTAATAATCTTTGTTTTCATACATATTTGGATCATTTCTCTATTCTCAAATTCCATCCTATTGATCTGTCAATCCATGTGTTGGACTTCATGGAGTAATAGACATTACTCCAAGGAAGATGTGCTTGTCTGTTTGCATTTTCTTGGACTTTCGTGTCTATATTCATTAGAGATACTGATGTATAGTTTTGTTTCCTTCGATGTTTTTGTCTGGTTTGGTATTAGGGTAATACTGACCTCATAGAATAAGTTGGAAAGTATCCCCTCTTCTTCTAGGAAGAGACTATGAAGGATTGACCTTAACTCTTCTCTAAACATTTGATAGAATTCACGAGGAAAGCCTTTTAGTCCTTTGTGTTCCTTTCTGGGAAGGGTTTTTTGGTTTTATTTCATTTTGTTTTGTTTTTGTTTTTAATAAATTCAACCTCTTTACTTAATAGAGATCTATTTAGATTTTCTGTGTCTTCATGAGTCAGTTTAGTGGTTTTCATTTCTGTAGGAATTTGTCCATTTCCTCTAGGTTATCTAATTTGTTGGGACACAATTGTTCTTAATATTCCTTTATAGTCCTTTTTATTTCTGAAGGTCAACGTAATCCCTGCCTTTCATTCTTAATATTCTTAATATTAATAATTTGAGTCTTTTCTTGGTCAGTCTAGCTAAAGTTTGCCAGTATCTTTTCAAAGAACCAGGCCTTGGCTGGGCACATGGCTCATGCCTGTAATCCCAGCACTTTGGGAGGCCAAGGTGGGCGGATCACAAGGTCAGGAGATTGAGACCATCTTGGCTAACACGGTGAAACCCAGTGTCTACTAAAAGTACAAAAAATTAGCTGGGCATGGTGGCGGGCGCCTGTAGTCCCAGCTACTCAGGAGGCTGAGGCAGGAGAATGGTGTGAACCGGGAGGCGGAGCTTGCAGTGAGCTGAGATTGCACTACTGTACTCCAACCTGGGCGACAGAGCGAGACTCCGTCTCAAAAAAAAAAAAAAAAATAGAACCAACTTTTGGTCTCATTGATTTTTCTCTGTTGTTTTGCTGATTTCTATTTTATTTATCTCCCTTCAAATCTTTGTTATTTCCTTCCTTCTGCTAGCTTTAGGTTTAGTTTGTTCTTCCTTCTCTAATTCCTTAAGGTATAAAGTTAGGCTGTTGATTTAAAATCTTCTAAAAAGTAGACTGAAAATTTAGAGCTGTAAATTTTTCTCTGCTTTAGCTGTGCCCCTTAAATTTTATGTTGTGTTTCATTTATGTTCATCCCAAAGTATTTTCTAATTTTTGTGTGTGATTTCTTCTGTGCCTTGTTGGTTATTTAAGAATGTTTTGTTTAGTTTTCATATATTTGTGAATTTCCTAAATTTTCTTCTGCTGATTTCTAATTTCATTCCATTGTGGTTAAACATACTTTTTGATTTTTAATCTTTTTAAATGTATTAAAGGTTATGTATTAAATGTATTAAAGGTTATGTATTAAATGTATGAAAGGCCTAGTATCTTGGAGAATGTTTTATGTGCACCTAGGAAGAACATACATTCTGCACTTGGGGTCGAGTGTTCTGTTCGTGTTATATCTAGTTGGTTTATAATGTTGTTCAAGTCTTCTATTTTCTTACTGATATATTGTCTAGTTCTTCTGTTACCGAAAGTGGAGTGTTGACATCTCCAGTTATTGTTGAATTATCTATGTCTCCTTTTATTTCTGTAAGTTTCTGCTTCACATATTATGGGTCTCTGTTGTTAAGTTCATATACATTTATAATAGATTGATGGGTTGACCCTCTTAGCAGTATAAAATGTCCTTCTTTGTTTCTAGTAATGATTTTTGCCTTATACGATCATGCATCTCTTAGTGGTAGGAAACATTCTGAAAAAATATGTCACCAGGCTATTTTGTCATCGTGTGAGCATCATAGAGTGTATTTACACAAACCTAGAAGGTTTAGCCTACTATACCCCTAAGCTATATGGTAGAGCTTATTGCTTCAAGGCTATTAACCTGTACAGCATGTTACTGGACTGAATATTATAGGCAATTATAACACAGTGGTATTCGTGTATCTTGTGTATCTAAACATAGAAAAAGTACAGTAAAAATATAGTATAAAAGATTTCAATGCACCATCTGCATAGGGCACTTACCACGAATGGAGCTTGCAGGACTGGAAGTTGCTCTGGGTGAATCAGTGAGTGAGTCGTGAGTGAATGTGAAGGCTTAGGGCATTACTGTACACTGCTGTCGATTTTATAAACACTGGACACTTAGGCTAGACTGTTTATAAAAATATTTATTTCTTCAATAATAAATTAACCTTAGCTTAAGGTAACCTTTTTACTATATAAAATTTTTAAACTTTCTGTTGTAAAAACACTTAAAGCACTAACACATGCACAGCTGTATAAAGATATTTCTTTATGTTTTTATTCTAGAAGCTTTCTTATTTTCAGTTTTTTAAAACTAAAAACGAAGGCACAAACACACACATTAGCCTAGGCCAACACAAGGTCCATACCATCCATATCACTGTCGTCCACCTCCACATCTTGTCCCACTGCAGGGTCTCAAGGACAGTAGCACACATGGAGCTGTCAACTCCTGTGATAACAATGCCTTCTCCTGGATACCTCCTGAGGGACCTGCCTGGGGCTGTTTAACAGTTGAAAGTAGGAGTACACTGTAAAATGATGATAGAAAGTATAGTATAGTAAGTACATAAACCAACAACATAGTCCTTTATTGTCATTATCAAGTATTATGTACTGGACATAATTTTATGTGCTGTACTTTTTTTTTTTTTTTTTAATTGAGACGGAGTCTCGCTCTGTCACCAGGCTGGAGTGCAGTGGCGCGATCTTGGCTCACTGCAGTCTCCTTCTCCCAGGTTCAAGTGATTATTCCGCCTCAGCCTCCCGAGTAGCTGGGATTACAGGCTTTCGCCACCACACCCAGCTAATTTTTGTATTTTTTTTTTTTTTTTAGTAGAGACGGGGGTTTCATCATGTTGGCCAGGATGGTCTTGATCTCCTGACCTTGTGATCTGCCCTCCTCAGCCTCCCAAAGTGCTGGGATTACAGACATGAGCCACTGTGCCCGGCCTGTGCTGTACTTTTATATGACTGGTAGAGCAGTGGGTTTGCTTAGACAGCATCACTATAAGCCTGTGAGTAATGCATCACACTACAATGTAACTAGGTGATAAGAATTTTCCAGCTCCATTGTAATCTTATGGGACCACTGTTTTATATGTGGTTCTTAGTTATGGAGCACATGACTGTAGTTTATTTTGTCTGATACTAGTGTAGCCACTCCAGATTTCTCATGGTGGTTGTTTTATGATACATCTTTTAAACCTATTTGTGTTTTTGAATTCGAAGTGTGTTGCTTGTAGGCAGCCTATGTTTGGGTAGTGTTTTTTTAAAATCCATTCTGCCAGTCTTGGTGTTTTGATTTGCCTTTTTTACCCACTTACATTTAACTTACTTACCAATATGGTACGCTTTACTTCTACCATTTTGCTACTTGTTTTCTGCATGTCATAATTGTGTCTTTTTTATTTCTCTATTTCTGCCCTTGTTTGCATTAGATAGTTCTTAATATACTTTTAAAATTCCCTTATTATTTGTTTATATATATTTGATGGGGTTATTTTCTTAGTGACTTCATCTTAAATTTTTTAAAATCTAGTTTGGATTAGTACTAACTTAATTTTGGTAGGATACAAAAATTTTCCTGCAAAATATCATGCTTCCCTTCCCTCTCTTTTGAACTATTAGTGTCATAGACTTTATATCTGATGTGCTATTAGTCCATCAGCACGGTCTTACAATTGGGGCTTAATGCAGTAGTCTTTTAAAACAAGTAAATGAATAAAAGAATTACAAAAAAACATGTTTATATTGTCTTTCATAGTACCTACTTAGTTACCTTTACTAGTACTCTTTTATTTATCTCTTCATGTGAATAAAATTCCTATCCAGTGTTCTTTTATTTCATCTTGAAGGACTCTTGACTATTTCTTATAGGGTAGTCTGCTAATGATAGATTTTCTCATTTTTTAAATTTAATTTTTATGTAAAATTGATGCAATAATTCTGTATTTTTATGAGGCACAGTCTGATATTTCAGTGCATGTATGCATTGTATAATAATCAAATTGGGGTAAGTACCATGTCCATCACTTTAAACATTTATTATTTCATTGTGGTGACAACATTAAAAAACTTCTCTTCTAGCTATCGTGAAATATACATTACATTGTTACTCACCAGAACTCACTCTTTGTAACTGTAACTTTGAACCCATTGACCGACCTCCCCCAATCCTTTCTTCTCCTTTCCCTACCCACCCTTTAGTGGCCACTATTCTACTCTCTACTTCTATGATCAACCTTTTTAAATTGTCCTTCATTTCTGAAGAAGAGTTTGGCTGGATATTGATTTTTTTTTTTTTTTTTTTTTGAGACAGAGTCTCGCTCTGTCACCCAGGCTGGAGTGCGGCACCATCTCAGCTCACTGCAACCTCCACCTCCCAGGTTCAAGCGATTCTCCACCTCAGCCTCCTGAGTAGCTGGGATTACAGGTGCCCGCCACCACGCCTGACTAATTTTTGTATTTTTAGTAGAGATGGGGTTTCACCATGTTGGCCAGGCTGGTCTTGAACTCCTGATCTCAGGTGATCTGCCCACCTCGGCCTCCCGAAGTGCTGGGATTACAGGAGTGAGCCACCACGCCCGGCCTGCATATTGAATTCTTGATTGAAAAATCTTTTTTTTTTTTTTTCCCCAACACTATGATTGTGTTGTCCCCCTGGGTTCTGATGAGAAGCCAGCTTTTAACATTATTGAAGATCCCTTTTACGAGATAAACTGCTACTCCTGCTGCTTTCAAGATTCTGTCTTTCAACAGTCTATGATGTGCCTGGTCGTGGATATCTTAGAGTTTATCCAACTTGGAGTTCTTTGAGTTTCTCAAATGTGTAAATTAATACTTTTATCAAACTTGGTGAGTTTTCAGTTATGTTTTCTTCAAGTATTTTTTTCTCCTTCTTTCTCTTCTCTTATTGGACTCCTATTATGTATGTGTTGGTATTCTTGAGAGTGCCCCACGGGTCTCTTAGGCTCTGTTCATTTTTCTTCATTCTGTTTTCTTTGCAGACTAGATAATCTCTATTGACCTGCCTTCCAGTTCACTGATTCTTTCTTCTGCCTGCTCAAATCTGTTGTTTAGTCTGTCTAGTGAATTTCACTTATGGCACTTTCAACTCCAGAATTTCTGTTTGATGCTTTTAATCACCTTATTACTATTCTCTATTCAGGAAGATAAAGTTATTGTAATTTAAAATTCTTCACATATCCTTTTCTTTATTTTTTTGAACATATTTATAACATCTTATTTAAAGTCTTTGTTGTATGGCTGGTTAGCTCAGTTGGTTAGCATGTGGTGCTGATAAAGTGTTTGTCTGTTAAGTCCCAAATCTTGGCCTCTTAGGGACATTTTCTGTTGGCCACTTTTCCCCCCCATTCTGTGCATGTGACATACTTTCTTGTTTCCTGGCATGTCTTGTGATTCTCTGTTAAAAATTGGACAATTCAGGTAGCAAATCACCATACCCTTCAAAGTTTGTTGTTGATGCTGTGTTTTTTCTTTTTGTTTTTTATTTGATGGTTGATGGTGTTTGCCTCGTTACTGTTAGTTTAGCAGCTTTCCTTGACTAGTTCTCTGGTTTATGAATTTCCTGTAATGTGTGACCACTGAGTTATCTGCTAACTTTTAAATAAATAAATAAAAAGAAAGATTTTATTTATTTATTTATTTTGAGACAGAGTCTTGTTCTGTCTCCCAGGCTGAAGTGCAGTGGCCTGATCTCTGCTCACTGCAGCCTCCTGGGTTCAAGTGATTCTCCTGCCTCAGCCTCCTGAGTAGCTGGGATTACAGGCACCCACCACCACTCATGGCTAATTTTTGTATTTTTGGTAGAGATGGGGTTTCAGCATATTATGCAGGCTGGTCTTGAACTCCTGACCTCAAGTGATCCACCCACCTCAGCCTCCCAAAGTGCTGGGATTACAGGCGTGAGCCACCACACCCAGCCTCTTTTTATTTTTAAACCCTGGATTCTGTGGGGTCACATCTGAGCCAGTATAATTGTATATAATTAGCCAGTCACTGTTCAGATTTCCTTTCCATACATGCCTTGCCTGTGTTTCTGACACCTTTCATCAAAGATCTGTATGAGACGGAGATGACATGCTGTCCAGCTTCAGGGAGTTTGTAAAGACGGCTTCAGCTTTCATTTCCGGATTGCACAGGGTCTCATTGTCACCCAGAGAGGAGTGACTGTGGTGTCCTCTCCTGTCCCAGGTCTTTTCTGGGCATGCATACAACCTCTTCCCTTCCCCGGGAATGTGTCAGAGCTTTTGAAGTTCCGTAGCTCCTCTAATTCTTTAGGATTTCATTTTAAATTCAGGGTCAGGCTCATGTTGACTGCAGTTATAGTCAGCTCTAGGCAGCTGAGGTTGCCAGCAGTTTGCTGTTGTTTTCATAATGCCCCAGGGGTATCTGCCATCTGCCACCTTCCCTACCCCTCCGCCCCCAGCTGAGTTCTGAGGTGAATCTAGAGATTTCCCAGAGTGCTGCAAGTCCAGACAAAATGTTGACTCTGTTATGGGGCCAGTACTTTTGACAGAGCTCCACGAGTGGAGTCTCTCACTGTTTGCGAGGTTGGTGGCCTTGGCTACTTCACCATTGAGCTGGGGAGGGAGGGGCAGTGGGAGTAGCCCAGGTTAACTGGTGACAGACCCACCTTCTTATCAAGGTTCAGCAGGTTCCCTTGAATAGACAATTTTCACTTCATATTTTTGTTGGTGTCAGCAGAGAGCAAGTTCATCCTAGATATCACTCTGCCACTCTGGAAGTTGATTCTCTAATATATTGCCCATTTATTTATTTATTTATTTACTTATTTACTTATTGATTGATTGATTGATTGATTGACAGAGTCTTGCTCTGTTGCCCAGACTGGAGTGCAGTGGCATGATCATGGCTCACTGCTGCCTCAACCTCCCAGGCTCAAGCGATCTTCTCACCTCAGTCTGTGGAGTGTCAGGGATCACAAATGCACACCACCATACCTGGCTTTTTTTTTTTTTTTTTTTTTTTGGTAGAAACAGGGTTTCCGTATGTTACTCAGGCTAGTCTTGAACTCCTAGGCTCAAGTGGTCCTCCCTAAGTGCTGGGGTTATAGGCATGAGCCACGGGTGCCAGCTATATTGCCTTTTGAGTCTGGCTTCTTTCACTTAGTGAAATGTATTGGAGACACTTCTGTCGTGTGTATGTTGTTATCAGTTGGCTCTTTCTATGGTTGAGTAGTGTATGGTAGAGTTTTAAAGTTATGGGAGTTTCTTTGGAGTTGTAAAGATATATATGCACATGTAAAAGGGGATGTTGTCAGAGAGATTGTGGAACCTTGGGCCTGCCACAGTTCCTGGAGAATTTCGGGGCATTTCAGGTTCAAAGCCAGTGGAGCAGGTCAGTGCTCTCCAGTGTTGTGGAGGAACAGGAGCCCATGCCCTGCAGCAGATCTCAAGGGCCACAGAGCCGTGTCGCAGGGGCTTTGAACTGTGACACTGTCATTGGCCTTCGGTGTAGCAGGCACCACCCCACATCTGGAGCAGATATGAGTCCTGGCCCCAGCCTTCAGACAGTGAGCCAAAACTCAGAGACTCCTCGTGCAAAATGAACATGATGGTGGTCACCAAAGTATTTGTTTACTCATCAGATATTTTTCGAGTGCCTAGTGCATCTTGGGCTCTATTCCAGGGGTGGGACAGACGACCATCACCTAGACTCTGGAGTTTCATTCTGATGCAAAGACAGATGGTGAACCAGATGCATGTGTGCACACACAGTGCTCTGGAAAGAAATACAGCAAGGAAGACAGCAGTCTGAGAGTAGGGCTAAGTAGGTTTCAGGTTGTCCAGGGGAGGCCTTGTGTAGGAACTCACATTGAAACAGGGGCCTGAAACAACGTGAGGGGTGAACCATATGCACAGGGACCCTGAAACAAGTGAGGCGTCGAACCACATGCACATATCGGGAAGCATTTTCCAGGCAGAGGAAAGAATAAATGCAAACTGCAGGGGAGCGGCTGGAATTGGAGCTGAGGGAGGGAGAGATGAGGAGTGGAGGCCACCCCAGGAGCAAACTCTGTGTGTGTGTGTATACGTGTGTGTACCCATGTCCATGTGTGTAGGGCTAGTGAAGGGAGCTAGCTTTTCCTCTGAGCAAGTGGGAAGATGCTGGAAAGTACTGAGTACAGGAGCATTCATTCATTCATTCATCCACCTAATGAGCAACTTGCATGCTGCTCTTCAGGTGCTGGGGCTGGCAGTGAGCACACAGATAGAATCTCCTGGCCCCATGAAGGCGAGACAGAAAAATAAACAGCCAGTCACCTCATGGAAGGCATTAAGGGAAAAGTTAAACAGAAAAGCAAGTTGGGAGTGGTTAGGTTAGGACTGTGTGTGTACATGTGGAGGGAAGTATTTGACATTTTGAGTAGGGCCAGGGAGGGCCTTGCTCAAGGATGTAGTGTTGTATGAGAAAGGTTTTTAAAAATTCGGTAAACTTCGTAAATGTAATTTACGTCTACAAAAGTACATAAATTGCCAGTGTATAGTTTGATGAATGTTAACGTGGTATATACACCCACCTAACAGCAGCCACACCAGCAACTCCCAGCAACCTGCTCCCACCCAGGCATTGAAGCCAACTGTGTTCTGACTGCCATCACCATGGATGACGTCTGCCTGCCTTTGAACTTAGTGTGAGTGGAACTGCACAGCACGCATCTTTGTATCTGGCTTCCTGCACCCCACCTGATGCGTCTGAACTTCACCCATGTTTTGTAGGTGACAGGATTTGAAGCCCCTTTGAGAGGCTTCCTGTGGCTGCTGCATGGAGAGCTGGTGGGGCCCGGGGGGTGCTGCAGTCACCCACAGCATGTTAGCAGGGCAGGTCCTGATACATTCTACAGATAGAGCAAACAGCATTTCGTGATGGATTGGGTGTGGGATTTGAGAGGAAAGGAGTCAAGGTGAACTCCAGCCTTGTGGCCTTAGCTGGGAGCAGGGTGGAGTCAGCACTGTTGCAGCTGGGCAGCTCCGCAGGGCACAGGTGTGTAACGGGAGGCCGGGCTGTGGTGTGGACAGGTCAAGCATGGTGTCTCCTGGACATGCAAGTGGAGGTGTGAGCAGGTGGCGGGATTTCTGAGTTGGCTTTCGGGGGAGCGGTCTGGCCTGGACAGGTGGTTTGGGAGTTGTGGGTGTTCTGATGTTATTTAAAGCAAGCCCTCAAGGAGTCAGGATGGAAAGAGAGGGAAAGCTTTTCCATTCAGAGGACTGGGGAGGAGGACAGACTTACAAGCGGGTGGAGGCAGGAAAAGATCCAGACGTGGGCAGTGGAGTGGGGAGGTTGTGAGCACGATGTGCGTGGAATGGGGGCTGTGTGAATGCTGAATAGGGTCGTTACCCACAGCAGTCATGCTGCAGAAGGCCAACGCCACCTCCATCCCTGGTGTGCCCTCCAGGCTCGCAGAGCCGTGGAGTGGCATTGGTGTAAATATTATGAGAAAAAGAAATGTCAGCCAAGGAGGTAAGAGCTGAAAAGCTCATTTGGGCACAAGACTAGGCCTAGGGCGGGGCTGCAGCTGCAGCTGAAACCCTGGAGGGGTGAAGTGGGAGGACCGCCGGTCTCAGCAGATGGCTGTGAGGGTTGGAGGTGGCTTCCATATAAGTGAGAGTTGGCCTCAGAAGGGAGGAGTTTGGGGCACTAGAGTCACTAACAAGTTGGCAGTTCCTGGGCATGAGAGCAGTCCCAGCACACCTGTACTTAGCCCAGAGAGCCTATCCATCCCTTCTCAGCGAGGCACTCACTGTGAGGCTGAGCCTTGCCGTTGTGTGTGTCATTCTCAAGTCAGCACTAAGTTTTGAAGACAAATGATGCTTTCCCTTATGGGTTGAATTGTGTCCCCGAAAATAGAAACACAGGAGTCCTAGTCCTCTGTGTCTCAGAATGTGCCCTTATTTGGAGATCGGGTTTTTACACAGGTAATTAAGGTAAAAGGAGGTCATCAGGGCTCTCATCCTATGGGACTGGTGACCTGTAAGAAGAGAGATTTGGACGGAAAGACGGTGTGCATGGAGGGACAATGAGGAGATGGAAGGAGAAGCCACGGTCTGCCAGCAAGGAGTGACCTGCAGCAGATCCTCTCTCCCGGCCACAGAAGGAACCTGCCCTACTGACACCTTGATCCTGGCCTTCCAGCCTCCTGAACTGAGACAAGGCGTTTCCATTGTTTAGGCTGCCCCATCTGTGCGGCTTTGTTGTGGCTGCCTTAGGAAACCAACACAGAAGCTGCCTTAAAAAGAATCACTGCTACTTCCTGTGATCATAGCAGACATTTACCCCTGTTTGATTCCAAGACTCTGAAGCAAATTCTGGCTGCCAGAGAATCTTCTGCTTTTGAACCCCCTCTGGGTTAGCCTCTGGCTACATGGCCTCGACCTGGATTCCTGGTTGATGGAGGGGGAGCCTGTTCCAGACCTGGCCTTAACTTAAAGCAAGTTTGTCTAACCCGCGGCACATGCAGCCCAGGACGGCTTTGAATGCAGCCCAACACAACTTCATACACTTTCTTAAAACATTATGAGGGTTTTTTTTGTTTTTTGTTTTTTTGCTATCAGCTATCGTTAGTGTTAGTATATTTTACGTGTGGCCCAAGACAATTATTCTTCTTCCAGTGTGGCCCAGGGAAGCCAAAAGATTGAACACCCCTGAAAAGCCTTAAGCAAATGGAAGACATCTGCTTTTGCTGCCAAAGGATAATGCAGTTTCTTTTCTAATCAGGGTGTTTTTTTTTTTTCTTTTTTACATCCCTCCCTTTAATTAAAAACTTTCCAGACATTCAAGGTGACAAAGTAACCTTTTGTATGCATGGGAGTAACTAATATTCAAGAGCTACTTCCTTGAAACTAGATGAAAAGATACAATAAACCTGGAGCCTTTACTTAGCATTTCTGTTTGCTCCTTTTCTGCTGGTTTTGGTGCAGAAACAAGCAGCCACTTAAGAGAAAGCAAGCCTCAGCTCCCTGTCACAGGGAGGGGACCTCACCTTCTCACTGTATCTGGTGGGGGTGGAGGTGCGGCATTTGGCCTCCCAGCCCGGCCAGGCTCACCGCTGCCAGGGCTGTGGATGCTGGGAAGAGAGAAGGTCTGTGAAAGGCCTCAATTCAGCCGCCTGAGCGGCCTCTCTCCCCCTTCAGCTAAATATTCCTTTGGCCCCTGACAGTGGGCTTTTGTTGGGGGCTCTGGGGGCTGTCAGAGACAGAAAGTAGAAAGAGCTTTATGAAGGCAATATTGAAGGGAGTTGGGCTGGTACATTGACTCACTTGGAGGTTTAATACGTTTGCTGTAGAAGTGGAATCGCAGCAAAGTTCAAATTGGTGAAACGGTTACTCCATTTTCAAGTTGATGAGTTTTAACTCCCTATTTCCAAAGTAGAGTTAAGCCAGCCCTTGAAGGAATATAAGACCAGAGGCTAGTATTTACTCAACTCAAAGTTAGAAATAATGAAAATAAAAAATTACAGACTGTTAAGACCACTACCAATTAGGTACTGGCAGCCCACCTGGAATGCTGTTTGGTTTTCTAGCTGCAATTAAAACACAGGGTGCAGTGTCTTAGTAAGAGCATTCCCCGAAACAGTCTCAAGGCTCTTTGCTATTGACATACTTCTCCTGACCCAGGTCCCAGACTACTAATGGCCTTACCCTTTCGGGACTTTATATGCTGCTCCTTCCCAATTTTTAACTTTTCTTCCTTAACTGTTGCCTTTCTAGCATCATGGGTGTTTTCGATCTGACGTGTTGCCGAGCTGAGTAGTTGTTGTGGAACACATGAGTGACATTTGCACGTGCAAGTGGGACAGTGGGTGCACAGAGCTTGCTCGCAGCGTAGCTCATTGTGAAATCTGTCCTTGCCATTCATTCAGGGGGTGTCTGGTTTGCAGCACCGTCACCTTCTCAGGCTGTGCTTTTTCCCTGCCGTGACTTCTGTTCTTTTACACATCCTGCAAATTATACCTTCACATGAGGACAACCAAATCCAAGAATGCCAAGCTCTGGTGAATAAAATACCCTTACTAATTAAAAAGAGGCTGCTTTGAAGTTGTCTGAACATTCTGAAGACTGCATCTAATTTCATCACATTAAGCATACCGATTCAGATCAACAGGTGAAGAGATGAATGGATGAACAGTCTGAATAACAAAGCATGTTTAAAAGAAACACAAATCAAAACCAGAATAGCACCATGGACTCAAGTCCAAGGGCATAGGTGAAACTTCATTAATAAATGCTTGCTTAATGGTGTGACTGCTGTTAATGAGAGAATGATTGTGATACTAGAGGTAGAGCCTGGGAATCAGAACAGACGTGCTTGCTACTTTGCAGATATAAATTTATCTTTTTTTTGAGATGGAGTCTCGCTCTGTCACCCAGGCTGGAGTGCAATGGCACCATCTTGTCTCACTGCAACCTCCACCTCCCAGATTCAAGTGATTCTCCTGCCTCAGCCTCCCAAGTAGCTGGGATTACAGGCACCTGCCACCACGCCTGGCTAATTTTTGTATTTTTAGTACAGATGGGATTTCACCACGTTGGCCAGGCTGGTCTCAAACTCCTGACCTCAGGTGATCCACCCGAGGCCTCGACCTCCCAAAGTGCTGGGATTACAGGCATGAGCCACCACGCCAGCCCAATTAATCTTATCTTGTTGATGCCATAAATCAAGATGTCACATCAGAGGTCCGTGTTGAAAGAAGGTTTTCAGAAGAGTTTTGTTTGATGGTTATATAATTTCTTTCTTTCTTTCCTTCCTTCCTTCCTTCCTTCCTTCCTTCCTTCCTTCCTTCCTTCCTTCTTTCTTTCTTTCTTTCTTTCGACAGAGTCTTGCTCTGTCACCTAGGCTGGAGTAGTGTGGCGTGATCTCGGCTCACTGCAAGCTCCGCCTCCCAGCTTCACGCCATTCTCCTGCCTCAGCCTCCCGAGTAGCTGGGACTACAGGCGCCCGCCACCATGCCCGGCTAATTTTTTGTATTTTTAGTAGAGACGGGGTTTCACTGTGTTAGCCAGGATGGTCTTGTGATCCACCCGCCTTGGCCTCCCAAAGTGATGGGATTACAGGCATGAGCCACTGTGCCTGGCCTGGTTATATAATTTCTAATTCTTCAGAATCTGCACCTCCAGCTATTGCAGGCCTGATGTGACTCTCTTAACAGCAAACGGGCATCATCCCTATCAACAGTGAACCCTTTCACTTTGGCCATTCTGTAGACACCAATTGGTTCAGCATGGAATATACAAGACATTCATAAAGTGCTTCCAAGAATATGCTACAAATTCCTGCTTAAGAGCTGATGTCTCCATGCCAATGACAATTCCTGTAGGACTCAGCTGAAAAATCCAACATTTTCCAAAATGTTTTAATTTCTAAATATTTGCCAGCATGCTGTATAAATCATTGAATAACATATTAAATCCAGTGAATCTGTGTCAGATTCTGTTCATAGGGTTAGGGTGCATACTTGGCTTTGAGGCCATTTACCAGGGATTGCATCATTAAGAATGTAAAGTATTGGCCAGGCACTGTGGCACGGTGGCTCATGCCTGTAATCCTAGCACTTTGGGAGGCTGAAGTGGGTGGATCATTTAAGGTCAGGAGTTCGAGACCAGCCTGGCCAACATGGTGAAACACTGCCTCTACTAAAAATACAAAAATTAGCCGGGCGTGGTGGTGGGCACCTGCAGTCCTAGCTACTTGGG
The DNA here is from genome assembly GCF_029289425.2 of Pan paniscus. Taxonomy (NCBI): domain Eukaryota; kingdom Metazoa; phylum Chordata; class Mammalia; order Primates; family Hominidae; genus Pan; species Pan paniscus. Next base: position 47,712,628 of record NC_073260.2, read on the forward strand.
AGGCGGAGGCAGGAGAATCGCTTGGACCCGGGAGGCAGAGGTTGCAGTGAGCTGAGATCCCACCACTGCACTCCAGCCTGGGCAACAAGAGTGAAACTCTGTCTCAAAAAAAAAAAAAAAAAAAAAAAAAGTGTAAGTGTTTGGAGGTAGAATGTTTTATGCAGTTCTACTTGTGAGCCTTGGTTTTAAGGGATTGAACAAGGTGATGGAAATGTGTAATTGTTCTTCAGTAAACTTTTTACTTTAGTTTTAGATTTATAGAAAAGTTGTGATGACAGTACATAGAGCCCCCACACACCCCACACCCAGTTTCCCCTATTGTTAACACCTTACCTTGACATGGTACATTTGCCCCATAATACGGGTGCATTATTCTTGACTAACGTTCACACTATTCATTTTCCCTTAGTTTTTACCTAATATCCCTTTTCTGTTGCAGGGTCCTGACCAGGATACCACGTTATATTTAGTCTTTGCTTCTAGAGTGTCGTGTGTGTTTTTGACATGGATAAAACTAGATATTGAATGTGTCATTTCATTATACCAGCCACACTTAAATTTTTGTTTCATATTAAATGTTTTCCTCTCTTTAAAAAGTATCAAAAAACTAAAAGAAGCTTATAAATCACTACTCCCCTACTCATCTACCCAAGGGTTGAGTTTCCCTCTGGCTTCACCTCGCCACTCTGTGATGTTTTTACAGTGAAAATGACCCAGGTCCAGCGGAGAAAAGTCAGGGCACTGTGCCTGTCATACGGATGACATTCCTGATGGTCATGTAGGGCACACTTAAGAGCATTTTACCCAAACGAAGGACGTGTGGGTTTGGCTAGAGTAGTGTCCTCATATTCAGGAGAAAAATATATTGAAGTCCTGAAGAGTCAGGACAGATGAATCTCCTCTCAGAATCTCTTTTCTGATGGTCCAGAAGGCCACGTGGCCTCTCTCTTGCTCCTCCAGCTAAATCCAGGCAACTAATGAGGACAGGGACCTTGCCTGGTGAGCTCATCATCTAGCTGGGGTGCAAGGGTGCCTGCACCAGGTGAAAACCGAAAAGGCCTTTATGTAAAGAATGACTCGGGACAGGCACCGAGGAGATGTTGCAGGGCGCACGACTGTGATCATTCACCAGCCATATCGGGTTGGCAGTCACCACCAAGGCAAGTTGTGGTGTTGTGAGGTTGTCACAAAGTCATTCGGTCAGGAACGATGATAGCCCATTAGGTGCAGAAGCACGTGCTCAGTATGTGTACCCATTACAACATCCGTTGTGGTGGCCCCTAAACTGGCCAAGTTGAAAGTGTTCCCTGATCCTCCGAGTCACCAGCCATTCCTCCCTGCTTGTGTGCAGCAGGAGTGAGGGCATGTGCAGGTCTCCCCACCAGGCCAGCCTGGCTGCTCCTAAATTGCCCCACCTTGGGAGCAGCAATCCTAGTAGCTCTGGCATTTTGGGGTAGTTCCTCCCTTTCATACTTCAGTCATCTCTGCGGCCTCATGTATGTTTTCCACATCCCCTTCTCCTTGTGGAGTCAGACCCCCCCGAGTCTGGGAAGTGGTCTGAGTGAGCCAAATTAATGGCCTTGTTTATTAATCCCGTGGTACAGCATGCTTTCTTCTTTTTTTTTCTTTTTGCTACTACAGGACATGCATTTTGAAAAGTATAATTATAAAATTGATGCTTGTTTAGAATACTGCATATTATATGATTTCATTTATAGAAAATGTCCAGAATAGGTAAATCCATAGAGACAGCAGATTCGTGGTTACCAGGGGCTGAAGGAGACAGGATAGAGTTGGCGGGGGGATGACTGCTAATGGGAATGAGGTTTTTTGGGGAGATGATGAAATGTTCTGGAATTTCATAGTGGTGATCATTGCACAACCTTGAGAATGTACTGAAAACCACTCAATTGCACACTTTAAAATGGTGAATTTTATAGTGTGTGAATTATGTCTCACACACCATTAAAAAATTGATACTTGTTCACAGTAGAGCCATTTAAATGGAAATAAAATAAATTTAAATTACCTATAATTCCAGATAACTAATAATAACATTTTGATGATGATGATGATGATGATGATGATGGGGTGTGTGTGTGTGTGTGTGGCAGTTTTGTTGTTATTATTTCCATGTTTTGTTTATTTTGGAGGAAAGGTGGTATTCTTAGCTCTTTTTACGGGTTAGGAGAAACCCTATTGGGTTCTGCTGAAAACACTGAGCCCTGTTTTCACTTGTACCCATCCTACAAGTTCACATACTTCCTGTCACATTTTGCTTATCGACTTTAGAAGGCTGCAGTATCTGGAGTGAGCCCAAACTATGTAGTATAGGAAGATAACACTTTAAAATTTCGAAATATAAGTGGTGTCTTAGTTTCTCAGATTAGCAATAACAACCTAGTTTTGTTGAAACTTAAAGTGTCAGTTCTAAAGATCTCGTGATTGGACATACTGAGTTTATTAACCACATTTGACTGGCAGAGGAAGTGAAATCTCCACACGTGAAAATGCCTCCATTTCTGAGTTAGAAGCTGACTTGGGAAGAGCTAGGACTCTTTTCCACAGGGAAATTGGGCTAGTGAAGCTTATTTTTCTTTGGGGTATGTATTTATTTGAGTGTTTCAGACCATTTGTCAATTTCTAAGCAGTTAATAATTTTTATGTCTCTTTTCGATGTGTGTATATAGTGCAAGTATGTTTGATTTCATGTGGTCTCTCTACATTTAAACAGTGCTGAGTGATGGTGTGTGTAATGTGCTGATTTAAAATTTCAAATCCAAACTGAAGTCTTTAATACTTCAGCAGAAGTCCATGGACTGCCTTGCATAGCTGATGCCAGCCTCTGTTCTGTAGCAGGAGGGGCTTCTGTCTGGGTTTCCATGATGGGACCACTCGTCCTCCCCCAGGGGTGCAGCACCAGCTGTCCCCATGTGGTTTACCTATTGTTGAGGAAGAGTAAAATGCATGCAACTGTTAACCCGAGGAAGAATGGTAGGATTGCCCCGGGAGAGGTGTATGGTTTGCAGGGAGACTTAGAGAATAGAAACTTTTCTTCTAAATGGCTGGTCATGGACATTTTATGAAAGATGGCTCAGGGCTTGGCTTTTGGGGACGGGTAAATTTGGACTAGAAATGATAGGAAGAATGGAAGTGAAAAGCCACAGCGCCCATTTATGTCCTTTACATTGTGGGGTGGGTACTTGGCTGCTGCCAGTGGGTCTGGGGATGGGGAGGGGAATGAGTTGCTTAAGAAATTCTCCAACTCTGAATTTATTACCCAATTACCAGGACCTCCATCTGGAGGGCAGTCGGCGGCATCTGGCTACAGAAGTGTTTGATTTTGCCAGCCAGTGCTTTGGTTTCTTTCTCTCCCTCTCATTCCCGCTCTCTGTCCCTCTCTGAATGAAGCCCAGGCTCCACTGACTTATTTCCATAACTGTGTTGCGAAGCCCCCACATTTGCTATTCTTGTGATAAGCTTCAAAATCACTTTTACTGTTACATCATATCTTTATATCACTATAAAATCCCTCTAGAGGTTACCATAATGTCTTATCCCTCTGTGTTTTCTACAAATACTGGGTAGTTTTGCTAGAATGCCATTGTCTTTGCATAAGAAGCAAATTAAAGGCTCCTGAAAGGCAAACTTGTTTAATACCTATCCTGGTTTCTTTTTCCCAGGTGAAGTGGAGGTTCTGGATCCGAACGACCCTTTAGGACCCCTTGATGGGCAGGACGGCCCGATTCCAACTCTGAAAGGTGAGCTGGGACATGCAGGTGCTCTCCATGTCCTCCAAATGCCCTGTGCTGAGGCTCATCTTGCACTGCCATTGCCTGAAGGAAGGCGCTGGGGGTCCTCTGGCCCCTTGGTGCCCCCTGGTGGTGGGTATGGTGGAATGCCACCTTGATTCCTGTGTTTCTTGACTTGGAGGGCATTGAGGGCCTGTTGGGGCCACAGGTGGGAGGTGACACGCAGGGAGGCATGGGTGGACAGATGGCGGCCTGGCAGATGGGGAAAGGGCCTGAGCGGAGCCTTAGGAGCTGGATTCCTGTTGCATGTGACTCCAGAGGTGTGTGTACGTCTCAGTGGGCAGATGGACGGCCCTCCTCCTCCCAGCCACCTGGAATTCTGTCTTGTGGCTTCAGTTCTTCCCCTGGGCCTGTGGTCAGAGCCATGCTCACTTGGCACACCTTGCTGGAATGCACCATAGATTTGTAGGGTCAATAGAACAAGTTTCCCCCGGATGCAGACCTGTGGCTTGAGGAACTGACGTGTTTGCAAATGCATATAGTGTTACCCCATAGCCACAGATAGCCTGTCTCAGTCAGCTCAGGCTGCCTTAGCAAGCACCACAGACCAGGCAGCTGAAACAACACACACACTTCCTAGTTCTGGAGGCTGGAGGTCCAAGATCAAGGTGCCAGCACAGTTGGGTTCTGGAGAGGACCCTCCTCCTGGCTTGCAGGCAGCTGCCGCCTTGCTGTGTCCTCTTACGGTGGAGAGACAGAGGTCTGTTTTATTCTCTTCTCATAAGGACACTATTCCTGTCATGGAGGCCCCGCTGAAACCGACCTAATAGTCCTATAGGCGGTTCTTTGGGATAAACAGAGAAATTGACCCTTCTGGTCTTAAAGTTTGAAACTTACATTTGTTTTATCTTGACTTCCTTCTTCAGGAAAAGGATGCCCAGACCCCTCAAAAAAGTATCGAATCATGCTTCTCCAGGCCCTCCTTCATCATGTCTGCTTCCTTACCCCTCCCTAGTTCCTGTTTTCTCACACATAGTTACATTTCTTCTCTGATGTATAAACCCCAAATTTTAGTCCACTGGGGAGATGGATTTGAGACTGAGTTCTCATCTCCTTGGCTGCAGCACCTGATTAAAGCCGATTAAAATCCTTTTCCTTGGCACTGCTTGTTGTTTCAGTGATTGGCTTTCTGTATGGGGAGCAGGAGGACCTAGACCGAATCCCGGTGTTTTCATAACAGCCCCATCATGACCTCATCTAATCCTAATTACCTTCCAAAGGCCTCACCTGCAAATATCATCACATTGAGGGATAGAGCTTCAACTTATGGGTTTGGGGGGTACCACTGCTCAGTCCATAACAATCAACTGCCAGAACAGCCACTTTATTTCTGTCCAATCTACAGAGTGGCTCTGCACAGCTTCCTCATGGAGGTCAGTTGTTTAAAACCAAGAGCAGGTGGAGCTCTGCCCAGCATGCAGGGTGGCAGTGAGGCTGGTGCCTGGTGCTTGGAGGCTTAAGAGGATTCCATCCTCTGTAGGATGTTAAATGTAGTAAACGCACGCTCTGAAAGCTTGCTTAGTACACTGGCCTTGGGGACCACATTTCCTTAGGAAGAAAAATAGTTTTTGTTGGTTAGATTCTCAACTTCTTTCTCAAAAGCCTGACTTAACCCACAGTGCAGACAGACCACAGATACTTACTGATTGTCCCCATAGCTGGCTCTGCGCAAGATCCTAGGACGTGTTGGCTGAACTGTGCTCTCTGCTGTGTGGATTTTACAGGTCTGGGGAAAGGCAAGCTGTCAGGTCATGATAAAATTCTGAGTTGTGGCCAAGTGGCCTAAAGGAAGAGATCAGGTTTTGGGTGGGTAGAAGAGGAACACATCTCTTGATCTGGGCACAGATGGTTGTGCTGAGATCTGAAGAGTGGACACTGGCCAAGTGAAAACGAGAGGGAAGTGTGTGCGAAGCCCAGTGGGGGCCCTGGGTCAAGCGGGACTTGGTGTCATGGTGGTACCGCAGGGGAGATGCCTGGCTTATGGGCTGGGGCAAGGTGGAGGTCAGAGTCAGCCGGGGTTGAACCCATGAATCTCAATAGGGCAGCTGGAAGGCTCTTGAAATTCAAGTCAGTTAGAATAAATAAAATTACGATTTCAGTTCCTTGGTTGTACTAGCTACATTTCAATTTGGCAAGAGGCTCCCACAATGGGTAGCACAAATCTAAAACGTTCCAGTATCACGGAAAGTTCATGGGGCAGCCCTGGGCTACGCCCTGCACAGCACTTTAGGTCCTGGAATTTGTGTTTGATTGTCGGTTGTTGAGGGCGTCTGGTGTCAGGGGTGGTGCAGTCTGATTTACTCTGTGAAAAAATCACACGGCAGCTGTGAAGCACGGTTCGAGGAGAAGCAGAGGATGCAGTTGAGGGGGAGGGGGCGAGTGATGAGAAGCAGACAGGCCATATTAACGGCCGAGAATCCAACTTGAGTCATTCCATAGACTCTGATATTTCCTTGGGAAAGTGTATTGCAGTCCTTTGTTTCAGATGCGCTGCAAACCTCTCACCCGGGGGCTTCCTTATGGGCCTGGGGCGGGGCTGTGCCAAGGCTCCTGGAGCAGGGGGCTGCAGGGGCCCTGGGACTGCATGTGGGATGGGAGCTGTTCTTTAAGTGGAGTGATCACAAATAACCCTGCGAGGCAGAAACAGCTGCATATTCATGATGCACTTAGGAAGATGCATTTGCTTATCAAGGTGAAAAAATGACCATCGGATGAAATTTGACAGAAAATTTTATTCCCTGGATGCTGCAAGCTCCCGGCATTTATAAGTCAAATTCAGTGCTCTAAGGTAGGATTCTCTCAGTTCCATTTCTGGAAGTGGAGCAACTTCTCAAGCGTAGAATAGAATGCTTTCTACTGTGCTTTTTGATTGTTGGGATTTGATAACCTCTTGACTTTTTTGTTGTTGTTGTTAACCCACAAGTGATTGGTTTAAAAACCATGTGTGTTCAGTGCGTTCCCATGACCGAAAGGAGTTGATTGATTACAGAGTTTGGAAGTTTGCCTCGGACCTGTCCAGAGAACAGAAGCACGGACGCTAAAGGTGGCCCGTCAAGTGGGCACATCTGTACATACATGCATGTTTATGAAAGGGTAGTACAAAAAGAAAGCAAAGAACCACAGAAGGCCGGGCTGTGTTTCTTTGCAGTAGCAGGATAGTGCAGTATAGTATCACAGTTCTGAGCCTGGGTTTGCAAGAGGATGGGCCTGGATAAATGGTGGCTTCACCCTTCCCCCTGGGGTCAGGGCCTTGAGCATGGCACTGCTCTCAGCACAGTTTCAAGATGGGAGCACCCCCAGTGTAGGCGGGATGAAAGGGCTTGCTCAGTTCACTGCAAGCACCTAGAAACAGTAGCTGATGCTGGCGCCATTTGTTAGCATCACAATCGTGATGATTGGTGGATCCATCAGCACTCTTAGCGGGACAGGATCTGTAGTGAACTGCCCCCCAGAAGTCTCAGGGTAGGGGCCCCAATCTTTCCCTTGCTCATGAATTATCTGGTCCTGTAGTGTGATTTTACTTCCTTTTGAGTTCTTGCTCCTGCACAAATGGAGACTCACTCCACCCGTCCTTCTACTCCTGGCCCCTTCCTTATATGATTAGTAATAGAAGGAGTCGGCCTGGCAAAGCCAGACTCATTCTTCCTGCACGTTTTTGCTCATAGAGCTTCTGGGAATGTCACACTTGGCCACATTTGGCCTAATCACATGTATAATCATAGCTGAATGTACTACATTAGCTATTTATTTAACCCAATCATCAGTCATGATGTATAAACATCTGCAAAATCACTGGCAGGTGACATTGGCCTGTGGACCAGTTCATCAGTGATATGGCAGCTTTACCTTTGGCCAAGCAAAAGCGAATCTAAGAATTAGCTGGAAAAAGTGTTTTTGTTCAGATGTCCTGGGTCAGTATTTGGCATGAAGCTTGTATTTGGTAGATGGTATCGAGAGAGAGAGAGAGAGAGAGAGAGAGGAGAGAGAGAGAGAGAGGAGAGAGAGAGAGACAGAGAGAGAGATTCTCAGAGCAAAAAGCCTATATAGAGAAAATGAGCACTAAGGATGTTGTGATTTACAGATGAAAAGTTTGCCTTCAGTTTTCATATGCCAAAGTACTGTCATTGTTTAAGACTGCAGGCGACTGTAGGACTTGGTTATAACTGGGTTAACATGTGAGTGAATATTTAACAGAGCTTTGTCTTCGTTGTTACATTAGACGTCCAGGAGACATACATACATACGTGGTTTAGAATTATCATTCTGTTACTTACAGAGGCTTATATCTGACCTAGAAACCACATGCTCTTTCGTTCCAAGGCTGTGTTTTAAATGCACATGGAATACAGCTTGTGTTTTGAAAGATCAGTACTTTGGAATGTTTGTGGGAAGTGGATAATTTCTGAAGGCTGGGGCGGGGTGGTGTGGGCTCGCCCGTCTGCTGGCCTCCTGTTCTGGCTCAGCCAAAATAGACCCGGCGAGCTGTGTCTCTCAACTTCGGAGAAGAGCTGCTCCTCGTCCACACTGCAGCCAGCAGGGGAATTCCTGACTTTGCCCATATGAGGTTGTGTTGCAATTATAGGTGATCTCAAGTGGATTCTAAATAACAGGGTAGTGAAACCAGTGCCTTGGTTACTAGGCTGTTCCCTGCTATTTGTGCCATGTCAGGCTGTGGTGCTGAACTAAAATATCCTTGGAAAGAGAAAACAAAGCAGTCAGCAGAGCTCCGTGAGCTGACACGGAGACCGTGCCTATTGGTCTCTGTTTACCAAGCATCAGTTTCCCAGTTCATGTAGGTCATATCGGCCGAATTATTGTGTGTGCTTCTGGTTTATTCTGGAACTCCTGGCATGCGTGCCTGTGTGTATGTATGATAGTTTGTTAGGTTTAACATAGAGTGAGGGTCTCCAAGGCTAAAAGGGTACAAATGAAAATGGGATCATCCCTGCAAACATAGTCAGCATAAAGTCTGTCAGGCTTGTTATTCACAACTTGGGCTCAGCATCAGGATGTGCCATGCAACTCTGCTAGCTGTGTCTCCTCTGGCCAGGGACCCCACAGAAAGTTACTTTTCAGGCTCCAGTTTCTGAATCTACAGACTGGGCATGATGAATGTTAGTTGTTCTGAGCGTGCACAGAGATGGCAGTTGTGCGTCAGCTGCTGGGTGCACGCCTGGTTCCAGGAGGCAATAACGTTGTTGTGCCTGGGCTTGTTGTTTCCTTAGAATACGGAAGACACTCCCTGGAGTGGGTGTGCTCCAGGTGCCCAGACCAGAATGTGAGAGGCACCCTGCCCCCGCCCATACCAAGTGAGGCTGGGGTGGGCACCCGTGCTGACCGCCAGCAGGCGAGCCAGGGTAAAGATTATGAGGAATGTCCTCCTGCCAGGTGATTGTAGCCTGTCCTCAGAATTCTTTTCATCTTGAGAACATAAAGATTGAACACAGAGGTGACGCTGAGGTTTACCAGATACCCACAAGGGGTACTCAGGCACAAATAAGGATGCACAGGGGAGTGTGGTGCAGTCCCCAGGGCCACCATGAGGGCATCCCCCTGCAGCAGACTGCTCTGTTATTCCTTAATAATTTCCCTGCAAAGAGAGAAAGGACAGGGTCTAGACACATAGAACAATAAAGAGAAAATAACGTGAAGAGTACGGTGCAGCAGAAATGCACATGGATCTGCTGGTGGTCTAGATGTCCAAGGCGGTACTCGGATGGGCACGGGGGGTTTCTGGGAGGATGTGGCCCCTGAACTGAGGCTTCTTGCATTCAGCAAGTATTTACCGAAGCCCACAGCATGCTGGGTGCTCAGAGTCTCTGAAAACTTCCCAGTATGAGGCGGCGTGGTCTCTGCCCCTCCGGGCTCTCTGAGTGTCTTTCTAAATGGGAGAGGCAAGCGTGGGAACCACAGGAGGACCTCAGATCATGAAGGTACTGGAGGGAGGCGGGGCTGGGACGGGAGTGAGCGGTGCTGGCTGTCACAGTTGGGGTGGTCAAGAGGCTGAGCCCCACTGAGAGAGGACGTAGGGGCAATGGCTGGCAAAGGCCCCACAGCTCAGGATGCTCCAGGCAGGAGGCGGGCGTGGGAGAGGAAGGGAACGTAGAGTCCCGCTCAGAGCAGCAAGGCTATGACACCCAGTCTCACGGTGGGCACCCAGGGTCAGACTCGGGTTTCATTCTGGCCACTTCAGCTGTTATGTAGCCAAGGGCAGGAGTTGGGGGTGGTGTCCCACATGCCCTGCGTGCTCAGGGAACCCCCAGGACAGCTCTGAAGGTGCTGATATGCTTAAGGGGCACAGGTAGGGAGAGGACCAGGCTGCCACCAAGGAGGCCAGGGTGGGCTCCGTGCTCATTGTGGGGCATCTCAGCCCTGTGGGTGTCGGCTGGAGCTAGAAACTCCTTTTACGAGGACACGGGAGGTTTGCACTGAGCCCAGTGTCCAGTGTCCACATCCACATCCACCCTGGGCTGGGGATTGCTAGGGGTACATTTTGTGGGCGCAAAGAGAAGCTCCAGGATGACATGGGGAGGGAGCAGCTGTCGAGCACTAGGACTTGGTGGAGGGAAGCTTCCAGGCAGGTCATTCTTAGGTTCCAGGTCAGCAGCCAGTTCAGCCCCTGCCAGTCTTGTCTGCCTCCGCCCGGCCCACAGCCACGCAATCCCAAGCAAACCTTTCCCTAAGACGTTTTCTAACATCCATTGGACAAAACAAACATGAGATGTCCAGGTTCTGAGCGTTGCACCACTCTGGAGGCTGAAGGCCATGTTCGAGGCACCTTTGATCCAAGTAGGGGACCCTTTATCCTCCTATTGGCTGTGAGTCTGCAATGCCTATTGGGTTGTCTGGATCTGGAGCCACTGAATGGTCTTGGAAGAAAACTCTACCCCACAAATAGGAGGTTTCAAAGTGTGCACCGTTGGTTATTCGGGGCAGAGTTTGGGCCGGGCACCTGAGACTGTCTGGACTGTCTGGAGACCCACAGCGGCTTCCTGCCATCGATGAGGCTGATTTCTGCCTCCGAACCTTCCCTGCAGTCCTCGATCAGCCCCTGTCTTTCTCCCAGGGGTAGCGTTCTGACAACCTGCGCCCAGCGGGGTGGCGTCCCTATGGTGGGCGGCCGTTTCCCTCATCTGACTGGTACTGGTATTGTCAGTGGCTATTGTTCTTCCTCCTGCGGGTGACACACACGGACAGCAGTGATTCTTCCTGAGCTTGCTGGATTTGAGACCATACTGCAAAGGGCTGTGCCACCACCTGTCTGTCTCTGTCTGTCCCCGGGGTGTGCACACACCCATGTCTCTGTCTCTTTGGGTGGGTGTGGATGTCACCTGTGTGTAGGTCTTAACTTTAGTTTCTTGGGCTGTCTCCTTCCTTCTACAGCCGTTCTTCTTTCTTCTTCAATTCCTCTACCCTAGCAAAGGATGAGGACCTTTGTCATAGCAAAAGACTTCAAGACGAGGTGCCTTAAGACATCAGAATGTTTTCTCTCAGCTCTGGAGGCCGGAAGTCTGAAATCAAGGTTTGTTGGCAGAGTCGGTTCCTTCTGAAGGCTCTGGGGACAGTCTGTGCCATGCTTCGGTCTGAGCTCCAGGCATTGCTGGCAACCCTTGGTGCCCATGGTGCTCTGTGGCTGTGGCGGCGTCACTCCATCTCTGCTCTTTCTTCCCTCTAGGTCCGTGTCTGAAATTCCCTCTTCCTATAAGGACAGTGTTGTTGGATTAGGGCCCTCTCTAATCAAGTAGGACTCCTCTTAACTTCGTTACATCTGCAGTGACCCTGTTTCCAAATAAAGTTACACTCACGGGTTGCGGGGATGAGGACTTCAGCATGAGTGGCTGGGGGACACGGGTCACCCCACCATACTCTCAGTTTCTTCAAAGGTACAAACACTCTTAGGTGGTTTTCTTCATCTGGCAAGTCCCCATGCTTCTAGTTTTCCCCGTTTTATCTGACTCCCATCCTTCCTGACACTGCCCCTGGTTTTCTGCAGCTGGCTGCATGCACCACTCAACAGCTCAGTGGGAAAGCCCGAGTGGAGTGGCCACTGTTCCACACCCGCAACGGATTTATTAACCTGGAAGTATCTTCCCTTGGGAGGAGCAGCTTTATGTCCTTCCTGCAGCTCTCAGGATTTCCATTCCATGTGCCCTTCCAGGAAATTTGTTTTATTTCCTGCTAATCAAAGCGCCATGACCTCATGATCTCTAATATGTAAAGTTTTCTTGATCTTCCTGGACTGATCAGTGTGACCTGGTAAAAGCAGATCCTCAATGCCTAAGTAATTTAACCAAGTTGGTGAATACTTGGATGATTGGCTGGATTTAAAAATCGTAAGTCGGCTGGACATGGTGGCTCACACCTGTAATCCCAGCACTTTGGGAGGCGGAGGCGGGTGGATCATGAGGTCAGGAGATCAAGACCATCATGGCCAACATAGTGAAACCCCGTCTCTATTAAAAACACAAAAATTAGCTGGGCGTGGTGGTGCATGCCTATAATCCCAGCTACTCGGGAGGCTGAGGCAGGAGAATCGTTTGAACCAGGGAGTTGAAGGTTGTGGTGAGCCGAGATCACGCCACTGCACTCCAGTCTGGCGACAGAGCGAGACTCCGCCTCAAAAAAAAAAAAAATCGTAAGTCATTGATCTGACTCTGACTGTGAGACAGAGCAGTGATGGGATTCCTCTGTTACTTTGCCTTTGGGTTGTTTTGATGCGTGGACTCAGCTCCCTGTCCAGAGATTTGCAGTGCACAGAGAGCTGACGTGGGCACTGGGGAGATGAGCCTGTACCGTCAGTTGCTAAAGTTGTGCCACTGTTAAGTTAGAAAGGGGAAGTTTTTTGGATTAATTAAAAGGGAAGACTTCTGTTCTGTATAACGCTATGGAGTGTGAGTGCTGCCCAAATCCAAGCGAGCCGAAACCTCAGTCAGCCATGCCTGGCTCCTTTTGGCCTGGCAAATTGTTTCTGGAGAGGTTTAGGGCAGCTACAAAGGAATGTTTTTGTGAGTTGGAGGAGAGCTTAGAAAATGGTTAATACAAACCCCGTATTTTGCACATAAAGGAAATGAAGCCAAGAGAGGCTAAATGACTGGCTATAAATTAAACACCAAGGGAGAAAGGAATATTGTGCTTAATCTCTAGAGAGCTTTCTTTCCCGCTTTCATGTTTGGCCCCTAGAGAATCGATGACGTTGAAAATGGTGGACCAGACTCATTTGGCAGCCCTCCCACGTAAATTACATATGAGTGCTCAATAAAATACTAGTAAAATATGCAAATGCTTATATGAACGTGCAAGGGAGATGGAGAAATGCCCAGGAGCCAGGAATGGAAAGGAAGCAGAATTATAAGTGACAGCCCTGGGCTGCCGCAGCAGAAGCCACTTGAGGTAGCCCACTACGTTTGCAGCTTTGGAGAACAGCCTGATTTTCCTAGGTCCTCAAAAAGAGTTTATCTGAGACCAAGGGCCGAATTCTGAAGGCGTCATGGAGTTGTAACATGAGCTCACCAACAGTGAAAAGTGGTGTCACCACATGGCCGTGGCACACATGTGGACATGTCTGTGGGCCACAGAGCAGAGAGGGCACCAAGATGTGGACACAGCAAATCCTCCAGGGCTTTAATGTCAGAATAGCTCGGGAACATAAATGCTACACTTGAGAATATGCAGGGATAGGGAAACCCTGATGGAGAGTAAATGAAATAAGAAACCTAAAGTTACTGATTTCACTTGGAATCGGATGTACTAAGTTTCTTCTAATCAGGAGAAATGAGGGACTAGGAGAAAAATCTAGCTTGGTTTTAGGAAAATAAAGGAATGTGCATTTTTTGCACCCTGATATAAGGCCTATGAAATATCATCTCTAATATAGAAACGATTCTACTAGGTCCAGTTTCATCAAGAGCCTTGGGTTTCCACACCAAGCCAGGAGGGAACCCATGGGCTCTACAGAACCGAAGCTTTGTTGACAAGCTTACCTGTGAAGCTAGGAGACCTGCGAGCTGCAGTCCTGGAGAAGAGGGATGAGCACATTGCCACGGGGTCAGCCCCTGGAGGTCAGATGAGAGATTTTCTCCACCCTGGCTCCAGATGGGAAACACAGAAGGCTCTCCCATGAGAAATCAGTTGGGACCGGCACCTCTGGAAGCCAGATTTACATTACCAGCATGCTATAGGAAATTCCAAGCCAAAAAGTTAAGATAAAACTTGGCACTGCCTGTCAAGGGAACCCAGTCCTCAAGGGATTCCCTCAGAAAAACCAGCCTTACAATAAAAAAATTACACAGCACACTTGTCGAGGCCCAGGATGAGTGGCAAGCTAGTAAACAATGAAGCCAGAAGGATTAAAGATGAAAGGAGGAAACAGAAACCACATAGAAGAAAAAGCAGTGGTGGATTTGAAAAGGAACCAAACAGACCTTCTAGAAAAGAAAGATATAGTCCATGAAATGAGAAACTTGATGGGTATGTTACAGGGTAGATGCACACAGCTAAAGACAAAAAGGGTAAGGAGTATTAAAAATAGGGAGAGAGCACAGTGGAATTATCATATGAGGAAAACCAGCATATACCTAGAAGTATATTTAATATTTTATGAAATACTGATAGAGGTTTTACAGAATTGACAGAAAGCACAAATCTTCAGATTTGAGGAAGAGCACTGAGACCTGAGGAGGCTAAAATAAAAATAAATTTACTATTAATGATAGACAATTTGGAATGGCAAAGACAAAGGAAAAATATTGAAAATAGCCTAAGAAGGGGAAAGTTCAGAATACTTGCAAAGGAACAAGAACTTCAGGACTTCCAACAGTCACCATAGAAGCCAGAGGACAGTATTGCCTCAAATTCTATACCCAACTAAACTATCATTCACGTGTGAAAGTCATGGATGTTTTTAGACCAAGACTAAGAGTGTTTGCAGCCTTAGTCCTTTACCCAAAGAATGAATGTTATTCAGGATGAGCTCAATTGAACCTAAGAGGAAGGAGTGAGATGCCGGAAGTGTTGGTGAGGAAAGAAGCAGGTAGATCTCAAAATACTCTGACAGTAAAAATAACAATAATTGGAGGCTTAAAATCAGAGTGTATCTAAGCAGTAGGAAGCAGTTCAATGTGTGGTGTGTGTGTGTGTGTGTGTGTGTGTGTAAGTGATTATAGCTCATAGCATTTAAAGTCTTTTGTAATTGGGGGACTTTGCTAAATTAGGTAAGTCTATAAAAAGTAGTTAAGCTAGCCACTTATGTTTAACTTTCAAATAAGCAGAGGGGAAAAATGGAGCATTTAAAAATCCAATAGAAGATAGGAAAGAAAAAATAAAAGGCAATGGAAACATTAAAAATAAAACTCATCAGTTAAAAATGTAGACTCAAAATGTAAAATTATATGCCACTTATAAGAGTTATATCTAATACAGAATCATAAAAACGATAAAGATATTAAAAAGATAAAAGTAGGGCTATGTTAACCAAAGGTTCCCTGAGGATGGCTATAATAATATCAGATAAAATGATTTTCTAGGCAGAATTGTTGCTTAGTGATGTATGGACCAAATGATGTAATAAAACTGAAGTTGGGAATGCATCCAGCCCCATCATTTCCCATATATCGACTCAACTTGACAGAATTACTAAAAGCTATTTGACAAATGCAAAGTCTTTGAATCTAGTAGATAAACATACTAAAAATAGAAAAACAAAATCAACAAGCTTGATCAAATGGGCACTTAAAACTCTGCCATGAATGTAGAATAAGCACATTCTTACTACGCATATGTGGACCATCTTCAGGAAGCCGACTCTGCGGAGCATATCTCAGTGGCTTCAAAGAATTGTGATCACACAGAGCATGTTCTGTGACAACAGTGCAATTAAAGCACACTTTAAATAACTCATAGCTAAAAGAAAAATGTCGTAAGATATATTACACAATATTTGGGTCTGACTAATGATGTGAAGATTAATTAATTGGATGGCTAAAGAAGAGTGGAAGGAAAATTTTACACTTAATGCATACATAGAAAAGGAAAAAGTTATAAAATGAATTAACTACAGAAGTTGGAAAAAGCATCAGAATAGAGAGATGAACAGGCAGTTACACAAGGGGAGCCCCAATGACGAGAAATATTCCAAAGGATGTGGAAGCTCACGAGGAATTCATAAGATGCGAACTAAAACTGTAGCGCAGAACCTATCAGATTGGCAAATATTTTAAAGCACCCAAACACCAAATTCTGGCACAGCTGTAGGGAAGCACTTTAACTCAGATATTGTTAGTGAAGTACAAATTGTTTCAAGCACTTTCGAGACTCAGATCAATGAAAGATTTCAAGACTCTATGACACCACATCCAAGTGGATACTTTTTTCCCCTTCCAACTTTCATTTTAGGTTCAGGGGTACATGTACAGGTTTGTGACATGGGTAAATTGTGTGTCGTGGGGGTTTGGTGTACAGATTACTTTGTCACCTAGGTAATGAGCATAGTACCCAATAGGTAGTTTTTTAATCCTCACCCTCCTCCTACTATTCAGTCTTCCTGTAGGCCCTGGTGTCTGTTGTTCCCTTCTTTATGTCCATGTGTACTCAGTGTTTTATTCCCACTTATAAGTGAGAACATGAGGTATTTGGGGTTTTGTTCCTGTGTTAATTTGCTTAGGGTAATGGCCTCCAGCTGCATCCATGTTGCTGCAAAGGATATGATTTTTTTTATGGCTGCATTGTATTCCATGATGTATAAGTACCACATTTTCTTTATCCAGTCACGTATGTACTTTTGAGAGACTCTTGTATATGCACAGGACAAGACATCTATATAGGTGGTCATTAAACATTACAATAGCAATAATGTGGAAATAGCTTACAGTCCTTCAACTGGGAAATGGATAAGGAAATTGTGGCTTGTTTGTATAATGGGCTATTCTATTACACAGTAATTAAAATAAATGGAGCACATCAACCAACATAGATGGATGAAATCAACTAGCAAATATGACCTTTCAGGGAAAATTTCTAAAAGCATAAAATAATATAAATATGCATTGGAATGATGCATACAAGTTCTCTGGAGAAAAATAAGCAAGAGTAGGTTTTGGTTGCATTCTAGAATTTTTTTAAGTGTTCTAAGTGAAATATGGGAAAATTAATGTCAAATCTTTGTACGTTTTGTTCATGGTTATTGTTTGATAGCTGTGTTTTTCTGTATGTTTGCAGCATTTTAGCATTTAACATTTTTAAATCAAAAAGAATGTTGAAAAAACAATTAGGCAAAAAGATATGGGAGATATGAATTTTGAAAGCAAAAAGGTTATGTTATTGTTATTTGAGGAAGATGCTATCTATGTGGAAAATCCAAGGCAATCAACTCAGAAACTGTTATAACTAAGATAGCTGAGTAAAGTGGCAAGATCTTTAAAAACTTGCAAATGGGATTAAGTTAATTATTTTGAGAAGAGAGGATCATTCTGTCTTATCCGGGTAGGCCCAGTGTAACCACAGAGGTCCTTAGGAAACCGGGGCTGGAAGACTGGATTCAGCAGTAGATGTGACAATGGAAGCAGAGGGTGGAGTGATGCAATGAGGAATCACTGGCCAAGGAAAGAGGGGGTCCCTAATGTTACTGAAACACCAGGGTTTGGTCTAGGTCCTGCTGCTTACCACACGGAAAGCCAATCACTGAGACAACAATTATTGCCAAGAAAGAAGGCTTTAATCCGGTGATGCAGCTGAGGAGATGGGAGCTCAGCTTCAAATCCATCTCCCTGTCTGATTAAAATGAGGGCTTTATATAGCAGGGAAGAAAGGTAGCTATGTGTGGGAAAACAGGAACATGGAAGGGGTAAGGAAGCCATCCTGATGATGGAGGGGCCTAGTGTCTTATTGTCTGGATGTGATGATCTGGTGAGTTTCAATTCTTTGATACTTTTTTGAGAGGTCCTTTCCTGAGGAAGGGTCAATTTCTATGTTTATCCAAAAGAACTGTCTATGGCAGTGGTCCTCAACCTCCCAGCCATGGACTGGTACTGGTGCGTGGCCTGTTAGGAACTGGGGTACACAGCAGGAGGTGAGCAGTAGGTGAGAAAGTGAAGCTTCATCTGTATTTACAGCCACTCCCTATCAATTACATTACCACCTGAGCGCCACCTCCTGTCAGATCAGCAGTGGCATTAGCTTCTCATAGGAGCTCAAACCCTATTGTGAACTGTGCATCTGAGGGATCTAGGGTGTGCGCTTATGAGAGTCTAATGCCTGATTATCTGTCACTGTCTCCTGTCACTCCCAGACGGGACTGCTACTTGCAGGAGAACAAGCTCAGGGCTCCCACTGATTCTACACATTATGGTGAGTTGTATAAATAAATAGAAATAAAGTGCACAATAAATGTAATGCTCTTGAATTATCCCCAAACCAAGGCCCCTACCTCAGGCCATGGAAAGATTATCTTCCATGAGACTGGTCCCTGGTGCTAAAAAGACTGGGGACCACTGGTCTATGGGACTGTTGGGTTGGTTTCATTGGAAACCTGGCAAGGTTTGAGGAAAGCAGTTCTCACACAGAGCCTCTAGAAGGAAGGCAGCCCGTGTCACATGGATATGAGGACTTTGACCCCCATAACTGTAAGATGAAAGATATGTGTTGCTTTACACCCCTGTTTGTGGTAACTTGTCACAGCAGCCATAGGAAATTAGTACACTATGTAGATGATTGCTATCTAATAGTTTCCCTATAAACCTAAAGTCATTTAGACAGAAATAATAGAAAAAGTATTTACAATAGTAAGAAAAATTAGAGAGCAGCTAGAAATCTACCTAAAAATATATGTGAAGATGTATATTAAGAAAATTACAAAGCTTTTCTGAATACTTCAGAAGGTCTGAAATAGATACATAGACCATGCTTTCTCAATATCATGAAGTGGGTAGTTTTATGCAAATTATCCATTAAAGTCCTACTTTTAAAATGGAACTTGCTGGGATGATTTTAAAATTTAGAAGAGAAAAGTAGCAATGAAATTGAGAATATTGCCCCCAAAAAGTAACAGTTGTTTTTCTTTTCTTTTTTTATTTTTTTGAGACAGAGTCTCGCTCTGTCACCCAGGCCGGAGTGCAGTGGCGCGATCTCGGCTCACTGCAAGCTCCGCCTCCCGGGTTCACGCCGTTCTCCTGCCTCAGCCTCCCGAGTAGCAAGGAGTACAGGCGCCCGCCACCTCGCCTGGCTAATTTTTTTGTATTTTTAGTGGAGACAGGGTTTCACTGTGTTAGCCAGGATTGTCTCCATCTCCTGACCTCGTGATCCACTCGCTTCGGCCTCCCAGAGTGCTGGGATTACAGGCGTGAGCCACCGCACCTAGCCCACAGTTGTTTTTCTTAATGTCCAAACGTACTTCAGTCATCATAATTTAACAAATGTGATGTTGCCACAGCAACAAGCCAAGTGATTTAGTGGGGAGGGAGAAGGCAAGGTTAGAAGTGAATAGAGCTTGTTTTAGATGGGCAGCCAGAAAACACCTTCCATGGAGGTGACATTTCAGCAGGTGTGATACATGAGAGACAGCAAAGAACACTGAGGAGTGGCCTTGGCCAACTGAACAACAAGGAACCAGCTTGCTGTGCTTTGGAGAGAGCAAGGGACTCCCTGTCCAGTGGGGAAGAAGTGTGGGGAGGTTAGAGAAAATTTGGGAGCGTTGATACTGTGGATATAATCTAGTTATTCTCCATTATCTGTCTTTCTGATTTCTTTCTGAAGGCTCAATTTTACTCACCTACTTGGGGAGACAGCTGTAAATTATCAGGTTACTTAATGATGGCCCCATCTGAGTACTGGTCCCACTGAGCTTCCAATATAATGTGAAGGTGGCTCCCTCAAGGCCTGGCTGGAACGTGGTGCTGTCCGTGAGACTCTACCCTGGTCCCTTCCCACCTGGGCAGGCCTTTATATGCCACTGCCTCAGCACCTTCCCAGGTATAGCTGCTGGCCATTTAGCAATATTCTTTTCAATGCTAGTCTGGCCAGAACACAGTGAAATGATATGCTGGGATGGGCAGCCCAGATTATATCAAAACCACCACTTCACATCGTCACAGCAGATTAGATACTGTATTCAACAAAGAAACAAAGACATGAGATCCAGTAGACGGGAGCATGGGGAATGCAGATTCCCCATGCTGTGCCTGTATGGTTGAGTTAATGAAGATCATACATACAGAACTTTACCCTGCCTGATTCAGCCTATCTTTTTAAAGAATTGTCATCAGCATTTTAGTGACCTTCCAGCTTTATGTTGTCAATAAGAATTACCTTCTATAACTTAATTCAGTGCATGGAAAAGGGTTGGCTAGGAGAGTATCCAGGTAGAAGCTAATGATGTTAATAATAATTATAAGTAGTGGTCTCTGCTCATTAATGACTACTCTGCAGAGAGGTGCGTTTCCACTGTCCTGTGAATGAAGACCGTCTCCTCATCTTAAATCCACTGCCTGGCTTCCCCCACCTCTCCATCACCTCCACCTCCACAGATGCTGGAGGATCCTACAACACTTCTTACCCTTAGGGTTCATTAGAAATACTATAATTTTCCGATTAAATCTGTAACAACAGATGCCTGCCATCTTTCAACTTCACTTGAAAAGAAAGGATCAAGGCCAACCAGAAATGAGCCAAAAGATACAGAACATGGATGTATCTGTTTTGAAGTCATTTTCAGATTGCTGTGTTGTTTTAGCTTTGTCTGATGTAAGTTCATGTTGATGATTAACTTTCTTGTCCAACATTAGTTTTCCCTACATGTTACATTAACAGAATTGTATTTGCATGTTCCTCTTAAGAGACGGAGTAGTTCTCCAGCCTCTTGACCACACCACACACCTGCGTGTGCAGGCACACACATACATGTGCACCACACAAACACCACACATGCATACTCACACACATCCCTCCTCCTTTGTCCCTTTCACTTCCCCTTGTTCCCTGTAGCCTTGCGTTGCCCCCTAGAGCTCCTGCCTGTGGCTGTACTGGGCTCCCCACTTATCAGGGCAGTGTTTCCAGCTCCTATTTTAGGAGCAGCCCACTCACTCCCCATTCTGGGTGCTTTAAGACCCTGTGTGCCCCCTAGTGTGTGTGCGTGGGACTGCTTCTGTCTGCTCTGGACCTGGGTGCAGCAGGACAAAGCCTTCAGCTCCCCCTCATCAGCATTGTAACTTCTGTTCTATTTACAGGACTGTGATTAGCTTGGTTTGGGGATGTCCATGTTTTGTCACACATCTTTTTTTAATATTTTACTTCTGTGGCTTTGTGCTTAATGATACGGTAGGCAGGGAGGAGGGACTTTCTGAGCGTGAATTTACATCATTTTGACCAGCCTGGGTTAGATGTAGTGTTTGGAAAGAGAAGCACAGTTGATCCTCATCATTTGCAGATTCCGTATTTGTGAGTTCACCTAATACCTAAAGTCTATTTGTAACCTCCAGATCAATACTTATGGTGCTTTTGTGGCCTTTCACAGACACATGCCCATGGCAGTGAAAAATTTGTGTCCCAGCTGGGGCTAAACAAGGCGATGGTCTGCTCCCTGGTTTCTGCCCTCATATTGTGAACATGTGGCCTTTTCTTGGTCTATTTAGTGCCAAGTTTCTTGTATATTTGGGCTTTTTGTTGGTGATTTTATTGTTTATGATGGCCCCCAGGCACAGCACTGAAGTGGTCTGGTGTTCCTAAGTGCAAGAAAGCTGCAACATGCCTTATGGAGAAAAAAATGTGTGTGAGAGAAGCTTCGTTCAGGCATGAGTTATGAGGCTGTTGGCCATGGGTTCAATGTGAAGGAATCAACAGTACACATTGAATATGGTGTCTTTAAACAGAAACACACATAAACCAAGGCTATGTATTGGTTGGTTGGTGAAAATATTATGACGAGAGGCTCACAGGAATTTGACTCTGTATTTCCCATAGGAGCAGTGGTTCAGTATTCACTAACTCAGTGTTCCCTGTAGCTTTCTAGAAGATAATTACCGCAGATAACAACCTATTTTAGTAGGTGACAAAAATCGAAACCTTCCCTTGGAAGAGTTCATAACAGAGCCCCCAGGTAGCCCTTCCTTCCAGCCCTCACTGACGCTTGCTCTTTTGTGACCGCTCTCCTTGGCAGGTTACTTTCTGAATTTTCTGGAGCCAGTAAACAATATCACCATTGTCCAAGGCCAGACGGCAATTCTGCACTGCAAGGTGGCAGGAAACCCACCCCCTAACGTGCGGTGGCTAAAGAATGATGCCCCGGTGGTGCAGGAGCCGCGGCGGATCATCATCCGGAAGACAGAATATGGTTCACGACTGCGAATCCAGGACCTGGACACGACAGACACTGGCTACTACCAGTGCGTGGCCACCAACGGGATGAAGACCATTACCGCCACTGGCGTCCTGTTTGTGCGGCTGGGTGAGTTGGACAGTGAAATTGTGTGGGTTAGCAGATATGAAGGTTCCCAGCCACCAAGCAAGAGGTCCAGTTGCTATTTGAAACTGAACACACACCAGTCAGCACAAGGGGAGAGCAATGAAACCGTTCCCTAGGGCCTTCCCCATGTGCCCCAGGGCCCAGCTTGACCTGTTACCCATTTACTAGTAATAAAATAGGGCCAGGTGCGGTGGCTCACGCCTGTAATTCCAGCACTTTGGGAGGCCGAGGTGGGCGGATCACCTGAGGTGAGGAGTTTGAGATCAGCCTAGCCAGCATGGTAGTAGTTGGCCAGTTTAGTAGAAACTCCATCTCTACTAAAAATACAAAATTAGCCTGGCATGGTGGCGGGCGCCTGTAATCCCAGCTACTCAGGAGGCTGAGGCAGGAGAATCACTTGAACCTGGGAGGTGGAGGTTGCAGTGAGCCGAGATCACGCCATTGCATTCCAGCATGGGTGACAAGAGTGAAACTCTGTCTCAAAAAAAAAAAAAAAAAGAGAACAAAAAGAAAATAGGTGCAGATGGAGAGGTTTATGGACCTGGAGCCCAGAAGACAATCCCAGGCACACACGGGGAGCTGAGGTGTTTAGCAGGAAGGCCGTGTGTTAGGAGGTCAGGTGTCAGTGGGAGAGTGACCACACTGCAGGACGGCTAGGTAGGGCCCGAGGCTGACCTGGCTGGGGTGGGGAGAGAGCTGAGTGCGATGACCAGAGATTCTGAGTCTCTGTGCTCGTCACACCTGGTGAAGGAATTAAGTGGCAGGAAGGACTGTGTCCCCCTTCATCCCACCTGTGAAAAACTCCCAGGCAGCAAACGCCCTGGCCCTGCCACCGAAGCCCACGCCATCCGATCATAAGTAGTAAAACAGATTTTGTGTGTAAAGACTAGATGAGAAGAGAGAGTAAGGACAGCAAAAACTCCAAAAACAAAGATACCCTCAGTGACAAAGCACCCCTTCCCTTGTGTGTGGTTTCCAGCCTTGCTGACGTAATCACGAGTGGAGCCTGAGGCCCGAGGACAGCTGCCCACCAGTGAGCCCACTGGCTTCAGCCTGTTTGCCACTGGCCTGATTTGAAGAAGGTTGTATTCCAAATCATGGAGTATTAATAACTTGTCTTTTTGTTTCCTCTTTTTAGGTCCAACGCACAGCCCAAATCATAACTTTCAGTAAGTATCTGTTTTCCCCAAACCATGTTCTGCTGCTCTGAGGGTTTTTGTTATGTAGGAATCCGGGGTTTAAATCCTGCCAGCTCATGTCTTTGCCGAATTTGCTAGAAGTTGGCTGGGCTTCACACAGGGATGGCCACGTGCTTGCTTAGGGTTGGGAAACATTTACATTTTTCATGTTTCTTGTACAGAAAAAAAGTCAGAAAAACAAAAATGGTTAATTTCTTTCTGTGATCGTGACCTTACACAGGGCTACTGAGAGGAGTATAAATATACAGGCCAGGTTGCCTGGGCACCAGGAAGATACCGGCTCATTAGGACATTGGGAAACAGGGACGTAATTCACTCTGAAATCCCAGCACCACCAGCTGCAGTTAATAAATGTGTGCCCCTGAGCCTTGGGCCACCCCGTGGCAGTGGGCGGGAGTCTCAACCCCACCTTGCAGATGAGGAGACTGAGGCTCACAGCCAGGCTCACACTCCTTCACGAGCTGCTGACAGCAGTGGCTTTGAACTCAGGCCTCTGGTTTCCCAGTACAAGGTTGTTCCACTGTGGCCAGGCTGTCTTGGGAGAGTCCCCTCTGAACTGCCCACACTCTCCCATCGTGTACACAGAGGAGTGCTCATTCCATTGCCTGTGTTTGAGATGAGCAGTGACTGTCCGGGTTTCCTGCATTTCCTCCTCAGACATATTGGAGAGCAGTGCTTCACTTTGAGATGTTCTGAACAATAGCATGAACACTATATGGTTGGTAAAGTGTGCAGTGTTGGCTGATTTCTGTTTCCTTGGGCCTTGTACCCATTACTCACCCATGATGTGCTGCAACACCACGTTGGGAGGCTGGGCAGGGCGGCGACCTGTCTCAGCAGACATCAGCAGCTTGCTTGCAGAGGGCAGATTTTTTTTCCCCCCCCAAATAGACAGGACTGGCTCTTTCACCCAGACTGGAGTGCAGTGGCACGATCACAGCTTACTGCAGTCTTGTACTCCTGGGCTCAAGCCATCCTCCCCCTTCAGCCTCCCAAGTAGCTGGGACTGCAGGTGCGTGCCACCACACATCCGGATAATTTTTTCTTATTTTTTGTAGAGATGGGGTCTCACTATGCTGTCCAGACTGGTCACAAACTCTTGCCTCGAGCAATCCTCCTGTCTCGCCCTCCCAAATCACTGGGATTGTAGGTGTGTGCCACCACACCTGACCTAGAGGGAAGATATTTGGGAAGATTCTGTGCTAAGCAATAGTGATGGAGCATTTTTCCTTAATAGTCCTTCAGACACAGAGTAAGGAAAGAAGAAATTGCATCATGAGCA
Organism: Pan paniscus; assembly: GCF_029289425.2. NCBI lineage: Eukaryota > Metazoa > Chordata > Mammalia > Primates > Hominidae > Pan > Pan paniscus. Next base: position 47,737,369 of record NC_073260.2, read on the forward strand.
CAATTATGGGGCTTTGGAAAAAGGCATATAAGTCATTTCAAAAGTTGAACTATTGTTCTCTCTTATTTTATATTTATGTCTTTTATTTTAGTTATTTTATTTTTTGAGACAGAGTCTCACCCTGTCACCCAGGCTGGAGTGCAGTGGTGCAGTCTCCGCTCACTGCAACCTCTGCCTGCCAAGTTCAGGCAATTCTCCTGTCTGAGCCTCCCGAGTAGCTGAAATTACAGATGCGCACCACCATGCCTGGCTAATGTTTGTATTTTTAGTAGAGACGGGGTTTCACCATGTTGGCCAGACTGGTCTCGAACTCCTGACCTCAAGTGATCCGTCCACCTTGGCCTCCCAAAGTGCTGAGATTACAGGCGTGTGCCACTGCACCCGGCCTATATTTATGTATTTTATAAATAAAACTTTTATAGTTCATTTATATATAGTTACATAAACATATTATGTAACTATATAATATATTGTAAATACATAACATATAATTACAGAACTATAATTATATAAATATTAAACATTCATATATTTATATACAAATTGTAAATATATATATTTATATAAATTATTTCACAATATTTTTACATTGACTTTCTTCTCACTTTAAGTTATGGATTTAATCCACACATTGATGTAAATGACTGGGGCAGTTTCGGAAAGTCCCGCCTGACCGCCCATCCTTCCAGGCCTCCTGCCTCCCTTGTCATAAAGGTAAATCATCCAGGGAGTTTCTAGGCACTCAGTACATACATACGTCTACCTAAGGAAATACAAAACAATCAACTTGAAAAAAGGTCTAAAAGCACATAAATTACTCAGTGTTATTGAGGCAATGAAGAAATATGCTTACCTATACACTACTGATGAGAAATTTCTGGAGTGCTATTTGACAATAAACATAAAAATATTTTTAAAAAGAAATACCTCTTATCAGTTTTATGTACTTTTTTACATAAATGATGCTATACTTGACATGTTTAGTTAACAGTATTCACAGAAATCTTTCCATCTCAGTGTGTTTGAAGTTTCCAGATGCTCTCTTTCCCTGTTTCTGGACTCATGTGCAGAGCATGTGACTGTTCCATCGTGACAGGCATTCCCATCAGGGAAGCCTCATCCCAGCCACTCGTGCCACCGCGTCTCCCTTCCCTGGCCCTGAGACCTGTGGCTGGGTTTCTCTAGGAGAGATTCTGAAGAGGAAAAACTAAAGGGGCACAGGCATCCCCTTTTTAAAACTGATACTGCCAAATGGTCATTTGTAGGTTACTTTCCCGACAACGTCAAAGGACCCATTTCTCCTTATCTTCCATAAGATGACTTCCAAACTTGTTAACTTCTGCCACTCTGAAGGATGAAAAATGAATAAATGACCTGCTTTGTTCTCCATTTCCCTGGTTACTAGTGAGGCTGAGCATGTGGACACACATTGCTTGGCACTCATGTCTCTTCTTTGTCAATTGCCACTTCATATTCTTTGCTCATTTTTCCTTTACATTGTTTCTTAATGAATTTTGATAATTCTTTATGTCTTATTTCTTGATCATATAGAAATTAAAACTTTTACAAATGAATAATTTGTTTTTCATGTTATGTCTTGTTAAAGAATGTCATGATTTCCTTGAAAAATTCTGATGGTACTTTGATTGGAATTACAATGAATTTTTAGGTCAGTTTGGTGAGAATTAATATCTAAATTGAATTTTCTTATCAAGGACTACTTTCCTTTGTGTTTTGAGGTGTTTTCTTTTTCTTAACATTTTATAATGAAAAATTTCAAACATACGGTTGAAAGAATTTTATAGTGGGCTCCTGTATACTCACCAGCTAGATGCTAGCATTTACATTTTACTGTGCTAACTTTATCACTTATCGTTCCATCCAGCCTCCATCTGTCCATCAATCCATCTAATTTTTCATTCATTTCACTGAGTTGCAGATACTTGTACATTTACCCTGAAATACTTCAGCATATATATCATTAATGAGAGTTCAGTATCTGTTTATGATTCTTGCTCCTTCTTCTTCAGTTAAAATTTGCATACCAGTGAAATGCACACATCTTAAGTATAGCACTATCAGGTCTGACAAATGCATAAATCTCTGCAATCGAAACACCCTATCCAGGTACAGAATCTCTGTCACGCTTGCAGGCTCTGTCGTGCAACTTCCTCGTCAACTCCCTTCTACCCCAGGCACCCACTATTCTGATTTTTTAAGTAATGGACTAGTTTTTCCTGTTATTAAACATCACAGAAATGAAATCCTTCAGGATGTAGCTAGCCACTTAAGCCTGGCGTCCTTTTAGCATAGTGCTTTTGAGACTCATCTGTGTTGTACACGTATCAGTAGGTTACAGCTGTTTATTGCTGAATAGCATTTTACTGTATGAACATACTCGTTGATTTATCCATTCTCCTGTTGAAGGACACCTAAGCAGATTCCAGGCTTGACTACTATGAATAAAGTTCCTTGTATAGGAATACTCTATACTTTTTGTGGACATGTATTTTCATTTCTGTTAGTGTTAACTAGGCGTAGAATTGCTGCATTATAGGGCACATGTGTGTGCTTAATTTTATAAGACATTCCTGGGCCTTCTCCTAAACTCTTTTTATCTCCACCCACAGTGTGGGAGACTTGTGATCACTCCACATATTTCCCAACATTGGTGTGGTCAGCCTTTTTAAGTGTAGCTATTCCGCTGTATGCAGTGATTCCAGTGATCTTTTATATCATTCCAGCCTCTTGAAAAAGTAATTTTTACTAGTCATTTTTAAATTTTCAAATAAATGTATTTAAAGTTGTAAAGTTTCCTCTGAATACCATCTCCCTGCTTCCACCACGCATTTAGGCTTCTGTTGTTTGATACTGTTTTCTGATTTTTGTTGCATTATTATTAGTGAATATGGGCTGTTTATGTTTTACTCTTGATAATTTATTGAGATTTTTCTTTGTAACCAGTTAGATACGGTCCATTTTTGTGAATCTTGCCTGTTGTTTCAAAAATAAGTGTGCTTTGATGTGGCTGCACATTTCTTGACTCATCTGTGAGATTGAGTATTAAGTATGTTATTAAAAATATCTATATATTTTTTATCCACATGAGTACCAGATACCTGAAGATTTGTGAAAGTCACCCACACTCAATCTGGATTTGCTAGTTTCTATTAGTTCTCTATTTTTAATATTTTGTGTGTATTTTAAGGTTATATAGGTTTTTGTGGGGTTTTTTGGTTTCTTTTTACAGTCCCTTTTAGTGCTTTTTGCCTTGAATTCAGTTTTGCCTAACAATAATAGAGTTCCACATGCTTTTTAAATTTGCATTTGCCAGGAACCGTTTTTATGATTCCTGTCCCACTCTTTAGTCTTTCACCTTTTTGTGTTCTGTTTTATGTAGGTCTCTTGTAAATGATGCATAACTAGACTTTTTTTGGGAGGTTGATGTGGAGACCTTTCCAGTCTGAAAGTCCATGTTAATACGTAGTTAAATTCATTTTAACTAATATACAGTATTCCATTCTGTGAGTCAGTTTCCACTTGAATCATGCATTGACTGCCGAGTGAAGGTTAGTTCTTTTCACTGATAGGGACCCGTTTATAGTGACTGTGCATCCCACGTCTCTTTGTCCCTATGGGTGAAAGTCCTCCAGGGACAGAGATCAGGAAGCAGGATTACGGGTGTGCATCTCCCACCTCTCCCAGGAATGGCCAGATTGCCCTCTATGATGGCCAAGTCATTCATAGCCTCACCTGCAACACATGAGTTATTATTTCCTCATGTTTTCTAGCACATGGTATTATCAGAACTTAAAATGTTGCCAGCATCTTAGGTGTCAAATAGTAATTTTACATTACATTTCACCAGTAAATAGTGAGGTTGAACATCATTTTGTCGTTTTAAAAGCCATTGCATTGCCTGTGTGTATCCAGCCTATCCTCATTATTTTCAGATTCCATATTTGCAAATTTGCTTATTCACTAAACTTCGTGTCCCCCAAATCAACACTCGTGGTATTTTCATGGTCATTCTTGGACATGCACAGAGTGGAGAAAAACCTGAGCTCCCTGACACATGTTTCCAGCTGAGACTGAACCAAACTACACTCCCTTCTTGTTCTAGTCCTCATACTGTAAGCACATATCCTTTCTGTCTACTTAGTGTCACGTTTTTCCTATTTGTATGCTTTCTGTTGGTGATTCTGCTGTTGTAAATGGCTCCCAGGCGTGGCACTGAAGTGCCATCTGGTGTCCCAAGTGTAGGGAGCTGTGATGTGCCTTACGGAGAAGATGTGTTGTTAGAGGCTGTGCGTTTTCCACGAATCAATAATATACATCAAATAAGATGTCTTTAACCAAAAATGTACATAAAACAAGATGTGTATTGATTGGTTGAAGCAAATGTTGTAACCAGAGGCTCTCAGAAAACTAACTGTATTTTCCCTGGGAACAGTGGCTCAATATTCACTAATTCAGTGTTTGTCGTGACATTATAGAAAATAACTATGGTAGATAACTAAAATAGACTGCACTTTGTCCATGTTTCTGTTAGGATATGTGTTTTTCGGCCGGGTGCAGTGGCTCATGCCTGTAATACCAACACTTTGGGAGGCCAAGGCAGGTGGATCACCTGAGGTCACGAGTTCAAGACCAGCCTGGCCAACATCGTGAAACCCCGTCTCTACTAAAAATATAAAAATTAGCTGGGCATGGTGGCACATGCCTGTAATTCCAGCTACTTGGGAGGTGGAGACAGGAGAATTGCTTGAACCTGGGAGGCGGAGGTTGCAGTGAGCCAAGATCACGCCACTTCACTCCAGCCTGGGCGACGGAACAATACTTAGTCTCAAAAAAAAGAAAGAATATGTGTTTTTCTTGCTTTATAAGAGTTTCAAAATAATTTCTAGGTATATGCCTTTACGTAGTTATTACTCCATCTAGAATTTATTTTTATGCTGGTATAAGCTAGTATTCTCCTATAATGTTTTTCTCTACAGATGGCCTGGAGTCTTGGCATCATCTAATGAATTACCTAATCTGTAATCATTAAATTTAATATCACCCCTGTCCTGTGTGAAATTTCTATAGATGGGGGTCTGCTTATAGGCTGTTTTGTCCCTATAGCTTCTGTTCCTGGACGAATTCCACAGTATTCTAACAGTACAGCTTTGTAATATATCTTGCCATATATAGGGAAACATGCCCTCCTCTACTGCTATGGACTGAAATGTGTTTCCCACCAAATTCCTGTGGTGACAGAGCCTGTACTGGAGACAGGACCTTTAAAAAGGTGATTAAGGTTAAATAAGGTCATAAGGGTGGAGCCGTGATCCAAGAGTACTGGTGTCTTTATACAAGAGGAAGAGATACAGAGATCTCAGGTGCCATCTGGAAGGCAGGAGGAAAACCCCCACCAGGAGCCAAAGTGGCTGGCACCTTGATGTTGGACTTTCAGCCTCCAGAGTATGAGAAAATACATTCTGTTGCTTAAGCCACCGTCTATGATATTAGTTATGGCAGCCTAAACTGATGATTGACCCACCTTATTACCATACCATTTTTCTAAATTATCTTTCCTGTTATTTGCCTTGTTCTTTTCCTTGTGAATTTTATATCTTTGTATTAGAATTGAATAGATGTTTGATTGATTAGGGGAGAACTAATGCTGCTGTTTCTAGTTTGTAGTTTGATATTTCTTTAAGTTGTCTGTGTGCTTTTCTTTTTTTTTCTTTCCTTTCTTTGGAGACGGAGTTTCGCTCTTGTTGCCCAGGCTGCAGTGCAGTGGCACGATATTGGCTCACTGCAGCCTCCGCCTCCCAGGTTCAAGTGATTCTCTGCCTCAGCCTCCTGAGTAGCTGGGATTACAGGCGCCTGCCACCACGCCTGGCTAATTTTTGTATTTTTAGTAGAGACAGGGTTCCACCATGTTGGTCAGGCTGGTCTCCTGACCTCAGGTGATCCACACGCCTCAGCCTCCCAAAATGCTGGGATTGCAGGCGTGAGCCACCAGGCCCGGCCTCTGTGCCCTTTGTAATATAGTTTTATAATTTTCTCCATGACGACCCGGCACATCTTTCTTAAGTATGTTTCCAGGTGGTTCATTGATTCTGCTAATGATACTGATATCTTTCTCTCCCAAATTTTATTTTTAAATTGTGTGCTAGTGGTGGTTGAGAAAGGCATTAAATTTTAAATACAAATCTTACACCCACAACTTTGTTGAACTTTTTCATTATTTTTTCCTGAAGTATCTTTTGGATTTTTTTCTATGGGGGAATTAAAGTTTTCTACAAATACTTTTTTCTATTCCCACCTTTATGTATTCAAGAAAAATTATCTATATTCCAGTGTACAACACGATGTTTTGGTATATGTATACATTGTGAAATGGCTAAATCAAGTTAATGGACATATGTCTCACTTGATATGCTCATCATTTTCTTGTAGTGAAAACACTTAAAGTCTATTCTCTTTGGCATTTTTTTTTTTTTTTTGAGACAGCGTCTCGCTTTTTCGCCCAGGCTGGAGTGCAGCAGTGCACAATCTTGGCTCACTGAAACCTCCGCCTCCCAGGTTCAAGCAATTCTTCTGCCTCAGTCTCCCGAGGAGCTGGGGTTACAGGAGTGCACCACCATGCCTGGCTAATTTTTTTGTTTGTTTGTTTGTTGGTTTTTTAGTAGAGACAGGGTTTCATCATATTGGCCATGGGGCCCACAGGTGTGTGCATGCATATTGTGCTACACACACACACACACACACCTGCTCAAGGAAAGTGTGTTATTCTTTTGAATAATGAAAAGTTATGTTAATTATTGGCCTCTGGGAAATCACCTTCCTGGGGCCATGGCCTTGTTATTTTCTTATGGGAACAAGAATCAGTTAATTCCAAGACTTCAGCCGTTCTCCATCCAGATGCTTGTGACCCGGGACTCCTTGTTTCCAAGTCTGACTTATCTCCCCAGCTCCAGCCCCATATGTTTCACCCACATAATGAGCCTCTCCAGGTGGATGATTCGAAGGCACCTCTCGCCAAGTGTGTCTACACGGAATTCGGCCAGCTGCCAGCCCAAACTCCTTCCATTGCTATTTTCGGGGAGTTTTCATAAGTCTAGTTCAGAGTTTATCCTAATTACAGGAAAACAGCACTATAAAATTGAAAGTGCCAAGTAAGAAGCCGGTAATTAGAAATGACGTGAGCAGAAACCAAGCCAGGCCAGGCATGGTGGCTCAGGCCTGTAATCCCAGCGCTTTGGGAGGCCAAGGCGGGCTGATCACTTGAAGTCAGGAGATGGAAACCAGCCCGGCCAACTTGGTGAAACCCTCTTTCTACTAAAAATACAAACATTAGCCAGGTGTGGTGGTGCGTGCCTGTAATCCCAGGTACTAGGGAGGCTGATGCCCGAGAATTGCTTGAACCTGGGAGGTGGAGGTTGCAGTGAGCCGAGATCACACCACTGCACTCCAGCCTGGCCAACAGAGCGAGACTCCATGTTTTAAAAAATAAACAAACAAAAAAACCAAGCCACCTTATTGCTGACAAACTCAGGCAAAAGGCTGACATTTGGCATTTGATATTAAAGCCCTCAGAACACCAACCTAATCAAGTTCAACTTAATTCAGACAGAACTTGAAGGAGGGAAGCCAGTCTAATTTTTTTCTCAGTGACATCTTTTTATGGTAAGTTCTGTTTTCTAGAAAATACAACTTTCCTTAAATCTCATAGTACAGAACCGGAATAAAAGCTAGAAACTGAATTTAAGGTTATGTGATACAAGCAGTAGGTGACTAAATAGACAATCATCAGTAAGATAATTCGAGAATAGATACACACTTCTAAATGCAGACTATAGGCTGGGCGCGGTGGCTCAACGCCTGTAATCCCAGCACTTTGGGAGGCCGAGGTGGGCGGATCACCTGAGGTCAGGAGTTCAATACCAGTCTGGCCAACATGGTGAAACCCCATCCCTACTAAAAATACAAAAATTAGCCGGGTGTGGTGGCACACACCTGTAATCCCAGCTGCTTGGGAGTCTGAGGCAGAACTGCTTGAACCGGGGAGGTGGAGGTTGCAGTGAGCCGAGAGCGCGCCATTGCACTCCAGCCTAGGCAACAAGAGCAAAACTCCATCTCAAAAAAAAAAAAAAGGCTGGGTATGGTGGCTCATGCCTGCAATCCTAGCACTTTGGGAAGCCAAGGTGGGTGGATTATCTGAGGTCGGGAGTTTGAGACCAGCCTGACCAACATGGAGAAACCCCGTCTCTACTAAAAATACAAAATTAGTCCGGTATGGTGGCAGATGCCTGTGATCCCAGCTACTCGGGAGACTGAGGCAGGAGAATTGCTTGAACCCAGGAGGTGGAGGTTGCAGTGAGCCGAGATCGCGCCACTGCATTCTAGCCTGGGCAAAAAGAGCGAGACTTCGTCTCAAAAAATATATATATATAATATAATTAATAAATAATAAATGAGACCATATGGTGACACAGGATATTTGCATTTCAGCAATAATGAAAATGTGCACACTTGATGTGCACTCACACGTGGAATGCCGCTTTAGGTTGTTTTGTTTCCACCCGAGCCCGTGGATTCCAGGGGCTAGCTCTTATGCCATATGATGCACAGTGAGAGCCTTTTACCAACTGACTTCAGGGTTTTTCAAGGATATAGCAACCTTCCAAGGGGGAAGGTGTTTGGCTTACCTGGGAGGGACTAGCCACCTGAACAGCATAGGGGAAAATAAAATTTACTTCCCAGGGAACTGGCACCCTCAGAGCCATTGTCTTCTCTGCCTCTGGCCACCTTATGTGATCCTGGCCTTAGAGGTGGCCATTGCAAAAGCCAATATTTCCAAGGTTCTGCTGACTTGGATTTTTATGATATCAAACATTGGTGTTGGGCATGTTCAGTTGGATCAAGTGGATGTTTTTGCCACATCTAATATGTTATCAGTACAGTCAGATATTCAGAGTATTTCATTTTGGAAGCAGAGAGTAATAAATATACAGCATCTTAATTCTCAAGGAAATCATTCATTTAGTTAACAAATTTCAGCTTCAACCGGGCGTGGTGGCTCACGCCTGTAATCCCAGCACTTTGGGAGGCTGAGGTGGGCTTATCACCTGAGCTCCGGAGTTTGAGACCAGCCTGGCCAACATATGATGAAACTCCATCTCCACTAAAAAATACAAAAATTAGCTGGGTGTGGTGGTGAATGCCTGTAGTCCCAGCTACTTGGGAAGCTGGGCAGGAGAATCAACCTCCAGGAGGTGGAGGTGGCAGTGAGCCAAGATCGTGATACTGCACTCCAGCCTGGGTGAGCGACAGAGCAATACTCTGTCTCTCAAAAAAAAAAAAGTTAACAAATTTCTATGGAGGGTCAACTATGTGCCAGGTCCCATTCAAGACATTGAGGATACAACAATGAATGCAACAGATAAAAACTAAAAATTCCTGCCTTGTGCTGTTGACATTTTGTTTGGAGACTCTTATGTCTGGCCTCTTTCATTAAATATAATGTCTGAAAGATTTATTCTGGTTACATATACAGCACTTCATTCCTGTTTATTGAGAAGTATTCTGTGTATGAATGTACTACAATATGTTTATTCACCTATTGATGAGCATTTGGGGGCAATTATAAATAAAGCCATGAACATTTGTTTTCACATATTTTTGTGAACATGTTTTCATTTCAACATTGTGATTTTTGAAGTTTCAAGTGTGGAGGCCTTGGACATCTTTTGTTAGGTTTATTCCCAGGTATTTTAACCATTTTCAAATATAGAGTGCAGTGGCATTAAATTAACCCCAGTTGGTCCATGGGCCTCTTTAGTATTGTCTGTGTTTATTTTGCTGGATTCAGTTTGCTAATGTTTTGAGGAGGACGTTGCCCCTTTTGATGGTAGACATTTTGGTCTGTAACGCTCTTGTGGTGTCCTTGTTAGATACTCTTGTGATGTCTTTATCGTATTTTTCTTTTCTTTTCTTTTCTTTTTTTTTTTTTTTTGAGATGGAGTCCTACTCTGTCGCCCAGGCTGTAGTGCAATGGCATGATCTTGGCTCATGGCAACTTCCACCTGCCAGGTTCAAGCGATTGTCCTGCCTCAGCCTTCTGAGTAACTGGGATTACAGGCACGCATCACCACGCCCGGCTAATTTTGTATTTTTAGTAGAGATGGCATTTCACAATGTTGGCCAGGCTGGTCTTGAACTCCTGACCTCAAGTGATTCACCTGCCTCGGCCTCCCAAAATGCTGGGATTACAGATGTGAGCCACTGCACCCGGCCCTTATCATATTTTTCTGATGTCCTTGTTAGATATTTGTATCAGAGTTGTCAGTCTTTTTGTCTCTTTGCTTCAGTTTGGAAATCTTCTGTTGATCTGTCTTCAAGTTCATAGATTTTTTTCTTCTGCTGTATCCACTCTGTTATACAGTCATGCATCATGTAACAGTGGAGATACGTTGTGAGAAATGCATTAGTGATTTTCTCCTTGTAGGGACATCATAGAGTGTACTCACACAAACCTAGATGATTTCCCCTACTGCACACCTAGGCTATATGGTACAGCCTGTTGCTCCTAGGCTACAGACTTGTACAGCATATGACTATACTGAATACTGTAGGCAACAGTAATGTAATGGTATTTGTATATCTAAACACAGCAAAGGTACAGTAAAAATATGGTATAAAAATTAAGAAATGGTACACTTACATAGGGCACTTACCATGAATGGAGCTTGCAGGACTGGAAGCTGTTGCTGGTGAGTCAGTGAGTAAGTCGTGAGTGAATGTGAAGGCCCAGGACATTACACATTACTGTACACTACTGTAGACTGTGTAAACGCTATACATTTACGCTACAGTGAGTTTATTAAAAATTGAGTAATTGCACTACAGTGTTATGACAGCTCTGATGTCACTAGGCAATGAGGATTTTTCAGCTCCATTGTAATCTTAGGGGGCCACCATTGTGTATGTGGTCTGCTGTTAACCAAAAACATCGTTATGTGGTGCATGGCTGCACCATCCAATGAATCTTTTATTGTAGACTCTTATGTTTCAGTTCTAGGCTTCCTGTTTAGTTCTTCTTTTGTAGTTTCCATCCCTCCTGAAATACCCCACATCTTCACTACACCTTCTTCTGTGTTTTCCACATCTATTACTTTAAAGCCCTGTGATACGGTTTGGCTGTGTCCCCACCCAAATCTCAACTTGAATTGTATCTCCCAGAATTCCCACATGTTGTGGGAGGGATCCAGGGGGAGGTAATTGAATCACCCACATGTTGCGGGAGGGACCCAGGGGGAGGTAATTGAATCATGGGGGTCGGTCTTTCCTGTGCTGTTCTCGTCACAGTAAGTCTCACGAGGTCTGATGGGTTTATCAGGGGTTTCCACTTTTGCTTCTTCCTCATTTTTCTCTTGGTGCTGCCAATGTAAGAAGTGCCTTTTGCCTCCCACCATGATTCTGAGGCCTCCACAGCCATGTGGAACTGTAAGTCCAATTAAACTCCTTTTTGCTCACAGTCTCAGGTATGTCTTTTATCAGTGGTGTGAAAATGGCCTAATCCAACCTGCTCTGCTGATTCTTACATCTAGGTTATCTTTGTGTTTGTTTCTCTTGACCACGGGTTATATTTTCCTGTTTCTTTGCATGTCTGGTAATTTTATTGTATAGTGGACATCATGGTTTGTATGCTAGGTTTTGCATTCAAAGTAAAGAGTATTGAGTTTTGATACAGCTCCATATTAGATTACTGTCGGAGCACCTAATGCTTAGGGAGTTTTTGCTTTGTGAATGTGGCTGGTCTGCTCTGTCTCCTGGTGAGTCACAGATTGAGCTTCCTCTGCTTCACCTAGGCAGGCAGCCCATTTAGACAGTCAGCCTCTCTCATAATAAGATAAACAATTATGAGAATGGGTTACTACTTTGTAACAAAACCATTAGGGGAAAATGTTAACTTCCTATGCAATATGTAGCTACATTTGAATTTTGACATGGATTCCTTTTCAACCTTAAAAAAGCCTTAGTTTCCTTTAAACCTCCTTCATTATTAATACCCATGAATTTTTATTTTCAGCATGTGTCATCTAGGGGAAGGCTGTGGATCCCCACCATCTTGCCAGTCTTGGTGGAGGAGCACCTGCCATCACAGTCTGCTGGCCCCTGTCTCTGTTTCTCCCTGATCTCCTACCCCTCTCCTGTTGCTTTTCTTACCCAGGGTTGTCATTATTTTATTATTATTATTATTATTATTATTATTATTTGAGACAGAGTCTTGCTCTGTCACCAGGCTGGAGTGCAGTGGCACAATCTCTGCTCACTGCAACCTCTGCCTCCCGGGTTCAAGCGATTCCCCTGCCTCAGCCTCCCGAGTAGCTGGGACTACAGGCATGCACCACCACACCCGGCTAATTGTTTGTATTTTAATAGAGACGGAGTTTCATCATGTTGGCCAGGATGGTCTCGATCGCCTGACCTCATGATCCACCCACCTTGGCCTCCCAAAGTTCTGGGATTACAGGCGTGAGCCACCGCGCCCGGCCGAGTTGTCTTTATTTAGCACCCTCTCTCCTCCCTGACAATCACTTCTTGGTGTAGAAGTTTCTTCTTCATCCATGTCCCATCAGGCCTTGGATCAGTGCCTGGCAGCATGAGGGGCAGGGGATTTCCACACTTCATTTCTGAAACGTGGATGCTCCACCAGCTGGTGAGCATGTCTACTGCACTTACGTTGCTGAAGGAATTTTATAGCTGCCAAATTCCGTTTCAGTCCTTTCCTTGCTTTCCCAGGGATCCACTTAACAGACTCTCTCCAGCTCTGTTCCTCTTCCAAGGCCCCAAATGTGCCAGATAAAGATAAAATATAATTGTTGGAAAATAGAAAGCAACTCCCACTAGTTTTCTCAGACAATTCAAAAGCAAAGATGCCATTTTCCAAGCACTTCTATCTGGCTTTTTGGGGATATATATATATGTGTATATATATATATATATATATATATATATATATATAATTTTTTTTTTTCCTCCCTCCGAAACAGAGTCTTGCTTTGTCGCCCAGGCTGGAGTGCAGTGGCGTATTCTCGGCTCACTGCAAGCTCTGCCTCCTGGGTTCACGCCATTCTCCTGCCCCAGCCTCCCGAGTAGCTGGGACTATAGGTGCCCACCACTACGCCTGGCTAATTTTGTTTTTGTATTTTTAGTAGAGATGGGGTTTCACTGTGTTAGCCAGGATGGTCTCGATCTTCTGACCTTGTGATCCTCCCACCTTGGCCTCCCAAAGTGCTGGGATTACAGGTTTGAGCCACCGCGCCCAGCCTGGATATTGTCTATTCAGATTGAAAGCCCGCTTCGGTGAGGGAAGTGTGAGCAGGGTGTGATGGCAGGAGCACCCTCCACCCCAGCACCCCCTTGTCATCTTCCTTACATCCCTTGCTCTCTCTGTCCTGTGGGCACCTGACCAGCGGCCAGGGAGAAGCCTGCAACAGGGGGAACAACCTTCTCTTCCTTGACTCTTGCAAGGTAGAAAAGAAATTGCTCACACTTGTGGGGGCATCCCAAGGGACTGATCTGAATCTCATAGCTTAGGCATAGCTGACATTAATCTGATCAGGCATGTCTTAATGATTTTTCTAGCAGAGTGGACAAAGCACCCTGAGCCCGCCTCCAGACAGGGACATGTCCAGCACATACCCAGGCAGAGGTGACTTCCATTTATGTTGGTAGTGTGGCCAGTGTCTAATCAGCAGTTAACTCCAGTGCAAAAAGAGTGAAAGCTGGGCAGGCAGGCTCGCATTGTTAACACATGTGCTGCCTATTTAAACTACCTTTAAGGAACCCTTAACCCAAGGAAACAATGGCTGGTGAGCTGGGGTTAACACCAAAATCTCTTTCTTGAAGTATTTATAGCTCCAGGTTCTGTTCTTTGAGAAAAGGGTTTTCTGCAGAAGCTTGAGAAGGTCTTCACTATTGCAAGCGTTCAGCCTCTGCCTTAGCAAGAGAGTTCAGATAGGGATTTTAAATCCATTTGGTTAAACTGAACACATTCTTTTTTTTTTTTTTTAATTTAAAGACAGGGTCTTGCTCTTGTCACCCAGGCTGGAGCCCAGTAGTTTGATCTCGGCTCACTGCAGCCTCTGTCTCCCAGTTCAAGTGATCCTCCCACTTCAGCCTCCTGAGTAGCTGAGACTACAGGCACACGCCACCACGCCCAGCTAGTTTTTGTATTTTTTGTAGAGGTGGGGGTTTCACCATGTTGCCTAGACTGGTCTCGATCTCCTGGGCTCAAGTGATTCACCAGCCTTGGCCTCCCAAAGTGCTGGGATTACAGGCACGAGCCACTGTGCCTGGCCTTAAATTGAACAGAATTCAGATTTCATTTGGGGATGGTCTACTCTAAATGGATGTAGAATGGAAAGCCGAGTGCTCTCAGGCTTATGGGGTAGGTTCCAGATTTTCTGGAAAACAAGCTACAGGCTTGAGGTGCTCATGCAAGGCTTGTCCGAGCATCTTCAGTCCCCTCTTCTGCCAGCAGTGGCAGCCCCCAATGTGTCTGCTGTGGCTCATTGGCGTCAATGGACCTTTGGAGGGTCCTGAGCACCACTTTAAAATCCTCCAGGATACTTATCATGATGGCTTTCATTGGCTGAAGCCAGACCAACAGTTTCTGCAGAAAATAATTCAGCACAAACTCCAACCTGGGGACCTGGGAAAGGATTACACCATCTTCCCATCCATGCAGGCTGTCCCTGTGGGGACCGGGAGGAGCAGGAGGGAGAACAGCCTGTCCGTGTCTCTCCCTCTTCTGACCTCCTACGCCTGTGACATGCAGTCTGTGCCGTCCATGCAGCAGTGGCCAGGTCGCGCTTCTGCGTAGAGTAGGCATGCATGTATGCCATTCTGTGAGTTCTTTGAGGCTTGGACTTCTTGGAGTCCCTACCATCACCTTTGAACATAGTAGAGAATACATTTGTGTATTGCTTTTCTCCTTTTCAAATATTTCTGCTGTTTACCTTGTGGATTGTCATCGTTATCATAGAAGCCTTGTTTGCAAACAAGGGAAGTTTGCAGGGGCATTGTCATAATGTCCCTGATGTATTAAATAGTTCAAGGGTAAGGTGAAACACGTGCCTGATGTTCTGGGTGTGTGCATGTATACACAAACACATACCCATCCCCATGTACCCTTCACCTCAAGAATCATCCTCACCCTTAACCAGTCCTCCCATTCTTGTTCCATACTCCCTTAAAGATGTGGAATTTTTTGAAATTAATAGGCATTTTTTAGAACAGTTGTAGGTTTACAGAAAAATTGAACAGAAAATCCAGAGTCTTTCCGCCCTCCTTCTCATAGTTTCCCTTATTTTAATGTCTTGCATTCATGTGAGACATTTATTGCTGCTGAGCCAATATTGATAACATTATTATTAACTAAAATCAGTAGTTTACATTAGGGCTTATTCTTTATATTTTACCTTCTATGGGTTTTGCCCAATGTATAGTGACGTGTGCTCACCATTACAGTATCATACAGAATATTTCACTGCCCTAAAACCCCAGTATGTCTCTTGGAATCCATCCCTCCCTCCTTCATAACCCCTGGCATCCACTGACATTTCTCCATAACCAGTCTCTATAGTTTTGCTGTCCATGGTTTTGCACTTTCTAGAATGTCATATGATTGGAATCATACAGTATGTATGTAGCCTTCAGATTGGCTCATTTCACCTAGTAATATGCATGTAAGTTTCCTCTCTTTTTGTGGCTTGATAGCTCATTTTTTTTAGCACTAAATAATACCAGTGTCTGGATGTACCACAGTTTGTTTATCCATTCACCTACAGAAAGACATCTTATTGCTTCCAAATTTTGACAATTATGAATAAAGCTGCCATAAACATTTATGTACAGGTTTTTGTGTGACTTATGTGTTTTACTTATTTAAATTTACTTATATAAATACCAAGTAACAAAATTGCTGGATTGCAAGATGCTGGATCATAAAAGAAGTCATTGGCGGGATCTGGCACCTCCCAGAGCTCTAACAGACTTTGTGTGTTTCTTACCAGGGATGATTACCACGAGGATGGGTTCTGCCAGCCTTACCGGGGAATTGCCTGTGCACGCTTCATTGGCAACCGGACCATTTATGTGGACTCGCTTCAGATGCAGGGGGAGATTGAAAACCGAATCACAGGTAGGAGCTGCAGACCTTTCTCACAGGATGATAAGCATGCACACAGCCACCTGTCGCACAGATGGTGGCTACTGTGTTTCATCAGTTAATGGCATGGTCAGTGGGTGCCTCTTCCATCTCATTTGTGGTAGAAACCAGAGATCTTTTTTAGAAGTAGTGGCAATTGCTAACATGATTTGCCCTAAAAATGTTCCTGGCCTGTATGTTTAAATTAGCAAGTGTGGGTTGCTTGGAATATACTTGTGCACTTTTAACTCAGCCAAACTGTGTGGGTCCAAAGCACTGTCCTCACTGCATCGCCAGGGCCTCCTGCCCCGGGCCTGCCACACTGGTGCAGATAGCCTCAGCGCCCCCACACTCACTCTGCTTGACTTCTTATTCTGTACTTCCTGACTCTTCTATCCTCTCTGAGCCACGTTTGGTCCAAAGGCACCCAGGCCTGATTGCAGCTGTTTGGGGGAAAGAGTCGCAGGTCATCAGTGGTAGGGATGCTGCAGTGAACACACACTTTGTCAGTCCTGGGTTTCCAGAGAACAAAGCCACGTCTTTGGGTACCTGGTTCAGGGTCTGAGAAAGTGGCAGGTCAATTAGGAACTGCAGCTGCTCATCCTTGGTCTCATTAGGACTTAACTTCTCTGATTGGCTGTCCCAGTTCCCAGCATACAACTCGAACACATTGATGGGGTCCGGGGTCCTTCTTAGGGGAAAGGCCTTGGAAAGCAAGAAAATTAATTAGACAATAGTCCTACAGAGCCCTCCTCCTGTTGTCTCTACTCTCTCCACAAACACATACACATTTTCTCTCCAGACCCCATAAGGAGCAAGACACATCCTGTGCAGATGGCCGGTGCCCCAGCACCTCAGTTTAGTTGGATCCTTTCCATGGGAGCGGGAGGCTCTGCTGCAGATTAGAATCAGTGGGTGATCTCTGATGCCTGCGCTCCTGGGAGAGAGTGGTGGGGCAAAGGGGATACAGGGCACTGACCTGTTAAGGGGTGACAATGAGGATCCAAGGCAGAAAGTCACCTCATGTCACTGACAAGCCCTTCTAAGTTCAGGTCACCCTCAGACTAGAGAGTCGAACATCACATTCACAGTCACAGAAGAGACTGCCTGGCCCATGTGCTGGTACAGAGACCTCTGAGGACAGGGCCAGGGGGTCCTGTGCAAACTGAAAGAGCCATCATGAGACAGAGAGGAACCTGGAGATGCCATCCTGTTCCAGCGGGAGATGGTTTTGAAAATATGGCTACCTCTCACTGCAAAAGCTTTCTTTGCCATTAAAGTAGGACTTCTCAAAGGTTTTTACCGAAACACACAGTGGAAAATGGAGAATATACTTTACGCCATGACTTAGTGTACACATACATATATTTCACACAACTGACATAGGTTATAGGGAATAACTTTCACCCTTCGTAAAAGCGGTGCACTTGGATTTTTCTCTTCGGTTTTATTTCATTAAATAAAAAAGTGGCCGGGCACAGTGGCTCACGCCTGTAATCCTAGCACTTTCGGAGGCTGAGGCGGGCAAATCATGAGGTCAGGAGTTCAAGACCAGCCTGACCAACATGGTGAAACCCCATCTCTACTAAAAACACAAAAAATTAGCTGGGCGTGGTGGCGGGTGCCTGTAATCCCAGCTACTTGGGACGCTGAGGCAGAAGAATCACTTAAACCCGAGAGGTGGAAGTTGCAGATCGCGCCACTGTACTCCAGCCCCAGAGACAGAGCAAGACAAGACTCTGTCTCAAAAAAAAAAAGTTAGAGCCCTTAGTAGGAACCGTGCATTCTGACATCCTCTAGTCTGTTCTTACCATCTTTTAAAATGCTAGCTGCAGACTGTCAGAATTAATTAGACACCCTACTAATTGGCAAGCACTGATCCAGGGCACAAGATTGTCCCTCAGTTATCTCTTCAGGAGTTGTTTAAGGAATCAGCTTGCATCCAAGCAGCCTGGTTTTATAGCAGCTTTTAGAGAAGAGTTTAGAATGAAGATTTTCTAGGTGGGTGGCTTTTTGAAAACAGTAAATTTGAAGTTGCTCTCAACAGACTTGTGGTTTTGAAATAAGCATAGTAATGACTGCGTTGTGTGCAGTGTTGTGTTGGAAAGTGTTGTGTGACATTCAGTGTGTGGACAGATAACAGGATGTGAGTTGTTGGATCTCTTTGTGCCTAGAATTGCACTTTCAGAAATAAGCAGTACATTCTCAGGGTGAGGAGAAGGAAAAAGAGAAATCCTATAAAGATCAGCAGAGACATAGTATCAGTGGATTAGCCCAAGAGAAGTGACAGCTTTGGCATTCTTAGACAATCTTTCCCTGCCTGGAGGTCAAGGCCTACCTACATTTTTGACAGCCATCCATATAATACCAAATCTGTAATGATGGGATTGAACAGGGTTGAAGCCTCAGTTCTTCCTCCAAATCCAAGACATCCTGTACTGTAACTGCTTGCCCTCTCTGTTCCTCCATTTAAATATCGGCCACAGGAACCCAGAGGAGGGGAGGTGATGTGATGAGCACAGTAGTGCCTGCACACAATCAGGACAGCGTGCCTGCTCCCGCCCACTGACGCCGCCTTTTACCAGACCCCTGGGCCCATTCACGCTGAGGGCCACTTTATAGGCTCTGTGTGCACTCTCATTCCCCAGTGTGGGGTCTCAAATCACTCTTCAGGTACAGAAACAGGCCCGGAAAGGCATGAGTGATACCACAAAGTGATCACGCACAAGGCTGTTCCCACACAGCTGCCCATCCCGTTCCTGGGTGGGTTCCCAGGGAATGACTGACAGCGGCACTGCCACCTGCTGGCCAAACCTGGCACAGCACTTACACGCTTTCCTTGCCTGGACGTCAAGGCCAGCATTCTTAACAGCCCTCTGTATAATCACCAAATAATCGCCAAATCTGTAATGATGGGATTGAACTGCATTCGTGGGTGGAGCTAGGGCTCCTCAGGGACTAAATGCCAGCTTCTGGGTTTTCTGCCACGCTGGAGGACACAGCCTCTGCTGGGTGTGCAGGCAAAGGGGCCTGTCTGCCTCCACTGTCCCCAAGCTCAATTGTTGTAAGCCAGCCTTTCACAGGTGAAAATGGGGTAGTGAGCCCAGGGCAGGCTGATGCATTCCTTAGAGCCCTGCCTTGGCCAGCTTCTTCACCCTTACCAGTGTCCAGCCATGCACCCCAGGTGCAGCAGATCTCTCCCCAACACCCCCACTTTGTTCCCGAACTCACCCCATCTTCTCACCACCAAACTGCATCCTCTGACATCTTGCCCTTAAAAAACAAACCGCCCTACCAAAGGGGGCTCTGGATCTTCGGGTTTTTCTGCTCCCCCTTATCACAGAACCTTCCAGAGTTGTAACGCGGCTCTTCTCCCACTTTGCTGCTCCCACCCTCTTGGCTTTCCGCATTTTACCAACTGCCTCCTCCAGCTGCAGTTCACAGAGCTGAGCTGACTCCCTCTTCCGGGACAGCCTTCTCCCCAGACAGATCTGGGACATTGGGAAGCCTGGGGCTCGGTACTGCACTTCTTGGCCTGCACTCTCCACACATAGCGGGTCCTTAGGATCTGCTTTTGCATCTGAAGTCTGAACCCTCTTGTCCTGGAAGAAGCACCTAGCGGAGTGAGCTAAGGGGCCGAGTTTTCCTTCTTTCTTGTTCTGCTTCTGATGTTTCTAAGTGAGGCCCTGGGACCAGGGACTTTTCTGTGTCTGCTGCAAATCAGAGCAGGTGATGGGCAGGCTGGCCTGCTGGTGGGGAGCCTCTCCAGGGTGGTGTGCGGGGCTCGGAGTTGGGGAGTCTGGGGCGGGGCGGGGCATCAGGGGGCTGAGTGGGCAATCTGGGATGCCAGGCTGGGGGTGGGGACTGGATGAATGTCAAGGGCGCGAGGTGGGTCCCCCGCTAACGCGAGTCTCGCGGGCTCTGCAGCGGCCTTCACCATGATCGGCACCTCTACGCACCTGTCGGACCAGTGCTCACAGTTCGCCATCCCATCCTTCTGCCACTTCGTGTTTCCTCTGTGCGACGCGCGCTCCCGGGCACCCAAGCCGCGTGAGCTGTGCCGCGACGAGTGCGAGGTGCTGGAGAGCGACCTGTGCCGCCAGGAGTACACCATCGCCCGCTCCAACCCGCTCATCCTCATGCGGCTTCAGCTGCCCAAGTGTGAGGCGCTGCCCATGCCCGAGAGCCCCGACGCTGCCAACTGCATGCGCATTGGCATCCCAGCCGAGAGGCTGGGCCGCTGTAAGTGCCTGAGGGCCCGGGGCGGGACCGGCGGGCGCAGGGAGTGTAGGGCCCTTGAAATGTGTATGGGGGTGTCGATGAAGCCCAGGGAGCCCCATCTGTCTGGGCCCCACAGAACCCCCTTAGCAGCCGAGGGCCCCACAGCCTAGGCCTCCATTCCAGCAGGGCAGCAGGCGGGGCCTCGGATCAGGGGCTTTGGAGCCATTCAGCCCCAGGCTCGCATGTGGGCTTGCACTGTGTCCAGCTGTGGGACTCAGGTGAAGTCCCTCCACCTGCTTGAGCCTGGGATTTCCCTTCTCTGAAATGGGAGTGATCTCACTTCCTGTGGAAATGGCTGTTGCGGGCATGAGAGGAGACAGGGCCAGCTTCCTAACTTGCCCGACGGTCAGCACGCACTCGGGCCGCCAGGCGAAAATGCAGACTCTCAACTCCTGCCCCAACCTCCTGAAACCTGGAGGATCAGTCCCCAGAAACCTGTAGGATCCTTAGCCTTGGACGAATGTGAGGCCCACGGAGATGCTGCAGGACTGGCCTGGGAGGACACCTGAGAAGAACCTGTAACAATCAGGCATCACTAGGGAAGGAAATACAGGGAAGCACCGTGCACCTTTCTACAGGTCCCTGAATCGTGGGGCCTAAGGGATGAGCGTGGGGGAGGGGGACAGTTCTGAGCCCGGGGCCTGGGTGTGGCCTGTTTGGGGTCTGCACAGGACAAAGAGCATGCTCCCCACTGCCCCTCTTGCTGGCAGCAGAGCAGCCCCTGCCCTCTGGAGGCTTAGTAAACCCCAAGTTGTGAGCCCCAGCAGGGTGGCCATGGCCAGTCAGGATGGCAGACACAGGACAGGGAGTGCTGCTTATGTCTCCGAGGAAAACCATTGGCTGACATCACTGCATCCATATGGGTTGTTGCCTCCCTGAGGAGTGAGACCCAGGGAACGGGCCACCTCCGCCACAGCTCCGGGGCTGTATTTAGCATCGTTTGCTAATCTGGGGGTCCAGGAATGGCCAGGACTCCTTACCAGGACCAGCCAGGGCCTGGTCCTTGGGCCCGTTGCCTGCATTCAGACCCTCATTGTGACCCTGGACAAGTTGCTAAGCTCTCATATCCTTATATTCCGTGGGGATGACACCAGTACTAACCCGTGGGGCTGAAATGAAGGTCAAATGAGGCAATATTTAGGAAGGTGGTTTTTTTGTTTTGTTTTTTGAGACAGAGTCTCACTCTGTCATCCAGGCTGGAGTGCAGTGGCATAATCTCGGCTCACTGCAACCTCCACCTCTCAGGTTCAAGCGATTCCCCTGCTAGCCTCCTGAGTAGCTGGGACTACAGGCGTGGGTTACCACATCTGGCTGATTTTTGTATTTTTAGCAGGGACGGAGTTTCACCCATGTTGGCCAGGCTGGTCTTGAACTCCTGACCTCAAGTGATCCACCCCCCTTGTTAGCCACGGTGCCCCGGCTAGGAGGGTTTAGAGCAGCGCCCCACACATGGTAAACACTACAGAAATGTTCACCAAATGCACACCCCAACCCCAGGGTTCCTCCATGGAGGTGGCGTGGCCTGCACTGTTCTCACCCATGGCTGAGCAGGGTGTCCTGAGATGGAGGGGCCAGGCCCTTCTTGCTTGCACAGTT
Source organism: Pan paniscus (assembly GCF_029289425.2). NCBI lineage: Eukaryota > Metazoa > Chordata > Mammalia > Primates > Hominidae > Pan > Pan paniscus. The sequence goes on from NC_073260.2 coordinate 47,759,453, forward strand.
GGCTTTCTTCCTAGAGCAAGTTGATCCTGAGGTTGGGGAGACATCCCCATTCTGGTGGGGTGGTGGTGTGCAGGTGCCTCGTGGGTCCCAAGAGATGGTTCTGGGGCTGTGGAATAACTTCAGACAAGTTTCCTTCCCCATGTCTATCCCTGATGTGCCCTGCATTTAATTTGTGGGCTTGGGACTTCATTAAGCCATTACTTTTAATGCCTCTTTTTTGGTAAGTTATGTAAAATCCTTGGATCTTTTGGAAATTCCAGTTTGGGCATGTGTAGGCAGAATGGTTTTGTTGTACCCTGGAGGCTTTCCTAACGTGTTTTCCTTGTTCAGACCATCAGTGCTATAACGGCTCAGGCATGGATTACAGAGGAACGGCAAGCACCACCAAGTCAGGCCACCAGTGCCAGCCGTGGGCCCTGCAGCACCCCCACAGCCACCACCTGTCCAGCACAGACTTCCCTGAGCTTGGAGGGGGGCACGCCTACTGCCGGAACCCCGGAGGCCAGATGGAGGGCCCCTGGTGCTTTACGCAGAATAAAAACGTACGCATGGAACTGTGTGACGTACCCTCGTGTAGTATGTATTCTCTCTCTCTTTTTTTAATGTGTTGATTGTTGAGTGAACCTTGTGATGAGAGCGTTCTGTCCTGACCTGGGTTGGGGTGTGCCTCTGTACAGTGGCGACCAGAGACCCCTGATCTTACCACAGTGACCATTTTAAATAAAGCTGTTGGGCCAAGCGTAGTGGCTGATGCCTATAATCCCAGCACTTTGGGAGGCCGAGGTGGGCAGATCACTTGAGGTCAGGAGTTCAAGACCAGCCTGGTCAACATGGTGAAACCCCATAAAAATACAAAAATTAGCCAGGTGTGGTGGCACATGCCTGTAATCCCAGCTACTCAAGAGACTGAGGCAGGAGAATCACTTGAGCCTGGGAAGCAGAGGTTGCAGTGAGCCAAGACTGTGACACTGCACTCCAGCATGGGCAGCAGAGTGAGACCCTGTCTCAAAAATAAATAAATAAATAAATAAATAACGCAAGTTATTGGTTGTTATGAAAGTAACATCTGACCATTAGAAGACATTTTAAAACATAGAAAAGTCTGAAGAGTAATGTGCAGATCACCCCTAATGTTACCACCGAGTAGTGACTTGTTTGCATTTTGGCCCACCCCCTTCCATCAGCCCTTTTCCCATGTATGGATGGTCCTGGGATATTCACTTTGACATTTTGTTTCTCCATTAACATTATCTCCCAGTGCGGTGGCTCACAACCTGTAATCCCAGTACTTTGGGAGGCCAAGACGGGTGGATCTCTTGAACCCAGGAGCTTGAAAGCAGTCTGAGCAACATGGCAAAAACCCGTCTCTACAAAAAATACAAAAATTGTCCAGGCGTGGTGGCACACCTACTTGGGTGGTGGAGGTGGGAGGATTGCTTGAGCCCAGTAGTTCAAGGCTGCAGTGAGCCACGATGGTGCCACTACGCTCCAGTCTGGGCAACAAAACAAGACCTTTTCTCAAAAACAAAAAACAAACAAACAAAAAACACCATTATTGCTCAGTATTTCCTAATATTCGTAAAAATATTTCCCTTCCACCCCACCAGCTTTTGAGCTTTTCACTGCTTCTCAGATTTTACACTTAGGTTTGGTGGAGTGAGGCGAAAATAGAATTCATTGCTTATCCTCATTCCTTGCAAGTGTGTCTGTAATGTCATGAATATGGAAGCGCACGTAGCTGATGGTTGACAGCTTCGACAGTTCTCACCTCTGTCTTAGTCATGCCCAGTTCACCATTTCCAGGCAGCAGGGTAACCAAGGCTGGGCTGGGAGCTGGAAGCAGCAATTGGTGAACGAGTGGGCACCCGCGGATAAAGAGAGAGCAGCCGGTGAAGCAACGCTGGGCTCACCATGCACCTGGAGATCTCCTCCTGGGGCGCAGGCCCGCGTGTCTCTACCCCGAAGTGCAGGAAGTAAACACTGGCACTAATGACCTTCCTGATGTGTGATTCAGCAGCTCCAGATTTGGCATTGCCTCTGGCTCAGCAGATCAGACACAAATCTTCAAGAATGTGTTCATTATGGGAGAACAAATTTTAAGAATGAAATTATCAGTCATTCAAATTGCGGTCTAGGCACTCTGGAGCACTCCAGACCTTAAAGGTGTCCTGCAACGAAGGATGGCCCTGTGCCCTGTAAGGAACAAAAGCAGGTTGTAGGACAGAGCTGTGTTAGAGGTGCTTTTTTGCTCACTGTTTTGTTCCTGGCAAAAGGAAAATGAGTGGGAGTTTGTGTGTGAGCACACACAGGCTCCTGACTTTTATGAGGTTTTGGAAAGATGGATATCAAACTTTTAGCAGTGATTTCCCCAGACCTACAAAAGTGTTCAAATATAAGACTTTTTTTTTTTTTTTACAGTGAGTAGGAATTACTTTTGTAATTAAAAATAAATCAAAACATGAAAAAAAGTATGATTTTGGACCAGTCAATTCTTAGAATCTTGTATCGCAGGTTTGTACTTACAGGGCATAAATGGAAGGATATTTATTGCAGAATCACTTGTGAGAGCTAAACACAAAACAGACTGTTTATCAGTAGGGCTGGATGGGGCAGTTGGAGACGCCTGTGCTGTGGAGTGGCATGCAGCTGTGGGAGAACACACATATCTATCTGCTCCAACATGAGCTGCTGTCCAAGAGATTTTATTCTGCCAAAAAAACAGGAGCAGGAAAATATGGATGACACGATTCTATTTAAAATCAAGTTCATTTAGGCCGGGTGTGGTGGCTCACGCCTGTAATCCCAGCACTTTGGGAGGCCAAGGCAGGCGGATCACCTGAGGTCAGGAGTTCAAGACCAGGCTGGCCAACAGTGCAAAACCCTGTCTCTACTAAACATACAAAAATTAGCCAGGCATGGTGGCGGGCGCCTGTAATCCCAGCTAGTCGGGAGGCTAAGGCAGGAGAATCACTTGAACCCAGGGGGCAGAGGTTGCAGTGAACTGAGATCCCACCACTGCCCTCCAGCCTAGGAGATAGAGCGAGACTCCATCTCAAAAATAAATAAATAAACAAACACTCTGTCTCAAAAATAAATAAAATAAAGTTCATTCAACATTCGAATTGAGAAAACCATATAAAACTACTGTGTCTATATGTCAGAATAGTTGAATATCGGTTGTTCCATGTGGTTCAACCTAAAATATACATAAAGTTAGGAGAACACGAAACTTAACCATTTATAGCCTTTAGGAAAGAGGACTGTTAGAAACACTATCTTTTGAAAGGCCACATTTCTGTAATACTACAGTTTTTCCCAGTAAGCATGAGTCATATTGGTAATGTTAAGTAGATAATAAAAGCAGGTGATGGTGTCAGTGTGAGCTCACACCTCTGGTCTTGGCGTGAGAGTGGCCTGGACTCTGCTGCTAACCTTAATAATGAAAAATGAACCAAACCCTAGTAAAAAAGAATGAATCGGCATCCCCAGTGCCCTGAAGATTTCTGGAACGCCTGCCTCGGAACCCTTTCAGAGGGGAAGCTGCTAGGTGGGGCCAGAAGAAAGTTTTGTTTGTGGTTTTACTTGATTTCTTCTTATTTGGGGGAGCAGGGGTGGGGCAAGGCTGGGTTTGGGACAAGGTGCTTTTTTCCTAAGGTGGCAATAGCATGTTCACTTTTAGAACCGAGTTAGCTCTTTTAGGCCTCACACTGACCAGAAATCACTTGTTTGCTTCCAGATGAGAAGTGCTTTGCCCCCTGGCCATGGGGCCCTCTGAGTCTGATATAGTTATTTGCAAGGTTAAGGAGAAAACAGAACACCGTGGTTTTCTGGGGATGTGGGAAAGTGGCTCTCTAGAGAACTCACCTTCCACCAGGCTTAGGGTCAGCGTCCTGAAACGGCACCACTTTGTCTTACATTCAATTGCTTTGACATGTGGGGTGCTTGGGGGCCACGCAGCCTGGGAGGAGCCAGCCTTGCCGGGAGTCCTGCTCAGAGTCTGAGGTCACCTCAGCCTGCCTGGTGTGCCCCCTGTACCTTTCTGTAAATCCTGTAGAGGGAGACAAAGAGTTACTTTTCCCTGTGATTTAAAAAAAAAAAAAAATGCAGGGAAGGTAGCTGGTGGCCTTGACTCTTGGTACCCCATGCTTTCCAAGAATTCTTGTGCCCCTGTTGCATATTGTATTGGGTCAAGAGCATGGACTACTGGTGCTCTTTTAAATCTAGTGCATGTTTAATTATTACCCTAAAAGAATCTGTCATCATTAGATAAAAATGTGAAGAAAACATTAAAATGTTGAATGAGGAAAAGGATCGTGTTTAATCCCAGTACCAAGTTTCACTCACCTTGGACAAGGGTCTCCAGTGAATTTCATGAACTTGTCAGTAGCTGGGGAGACCTTGATAAAAGTGAAATTGGGCAGAGCACCTATCTCCGATGGTATTCAAACATCAGGAACAGAAAGCGGATGTGGTCGTTATTAATATTAAGATCATTAGAATTCATTTACTTTTTACGCTGCATATTCCCGCTTGTTTCCAGGTTGGGCAGTTTTGGGTTTTGTTTCCCCAGGATGCAGCCGGGTCTGCATATTTTGGGGCATCACGTTTTTTAAGGTGTGGTGTGCCCTTTTACCCCATTGTGTAACTTAGGTGATGACACATGTGCACGTGAAGATTTTGGCTGGAGGTGGAGAGTGGGTTGGTAGAGAACTTAGAGTTGAAAAGGGATGTTTTCTGAAAAATCACGAAAGCCTTATTGTTCACAGGTCCCCGAGACAGCAGCAAGATGGGGATTCTGTACATCTTGGTCCCCAGCATCGCAATTCCACTGGTCATCGCTTGCCTTTTCTTCTTGGTTTGCATGTGCCGGAATAAGCAGAAGGCATCTGCGTCCACACCGCAGCGGCGACAGCTGATGGCCTCGCCCAGCCAAGACATGGAAATGCCCCTCATTAACCAGCACAAACAGGTCTCCGTGCCTTACATTTTCTACCTGGGTGGCTCTTCCAGGTTTAATCCTCAGGGGTTGTTTCCCCCAACATTAAATGTCTTAATTTACTTGATACATAGCACATAATTATTTTAAACTCCACTTCATTTTGCCTTTTTTTTTTTCCTGTAAACTAGATCAGGACATGTGTGCTTTAGAAAATAAATGGCAGGCGTGTTGGGAATTCACTGCCCCAGAGTCCATGGGCCTCCCTCTGCCTGGACCATGCTGCCCCTGTGGGCCCCAACGAGTGTCCTCACTGTCCAGGTGCCTCAGCTCTGCCCAGAAGACACACAAGAACAACAGGGCTCCAATGCCCCCCATAATTTTTCTTGACACTTTTGGGTTGGGTTGGTTTTGCTTTGTTTTGTTTACAGGGAAGGATAGAAGAATAGCTCTTAAATGGGAGTAGGTGGACAGGCTACCACTAAAAGGCCACCCCTCATCCCAGAGCAGCCTTAGATGGGGGTGGGGCACTGAAATACAACAGATGAGAACATGTGCTGCAGCCTCTCCAGGTTGTGTTGTAAAAGGGCATTTACACTCATTGCAAGCCGTAGGTAACATCATTCTCAGCCAGCTTTGCAGGGGCTCTTCAAGGTGGCCAGGAGGGAGCTGATGCACTTGGCTCTTCAGTCCCAGAGTCGGTGAGAGTTTGCTATGGGCAGGGGCTGGCCAGCGAGGAGGGCACAGAGCCCCGGGGCTTGCACGGAGGCCCAGGAACCTCTGGGGAGGATGAGGGCTGGCCACACGGGAGGAGCTGGTGTCATAGAGGCCGAGAGAGATGCAGGGTTCTCAGGGCTCCTATCACTTGTGGGGTACTCTTTCCAGGAACAAGTTTAACGGAGACCCTAGTCAAGAGGCCCATGGACAGGCCCATTGAGGGAACCTCTGTAGAACAACTGGCTTGGACTCTTATAAGTGACAAAATTGCCAAGACAAAAATGTCGTGGGAAAGCCTCTGTGGGGTCCATGAGAAAAAGACATCGCATCTCACATGATGTGTCGGCACACATGGGGGTTGGAGGGAACCTGGCGGGGTATGTCCGGGGCAGCCCCGGGGCAGCTGGTGCCTGGGCCTGGCTGTAGGTTGTGTGTGTGTCCACACATGCACAAGTGGGAAGGAAGTCAGTGTGTCCCAGCTGGATTTTGGAGGGACCTTATTTGTAGCCTGGTTGGGATCTGTGGAAGATTGCAGATGGGAAGCAACCTTGGCATCAGAGCCGTATTTAAGGTTAACTAGAGAGCTGTGGGTGGGCAGGCCAAGGCTGGGTGGGCAAAACCAGCGGGTCTTCTGCAAGGCCCCCCCTAGTCGTGGCCGCACAGGGACTCCACTCCTCCCGGCTGCTCTGCACCTTCCTCCAGGGCTGCGGTGACAGTGATGTTTCACGTGGGGCTTTTCTTCTTGACAGGCCAAACTCAAAGAGATCAGCCTGTCTGCGGTGAGGTTCATGGAGGAGCTGGGAGAGGACCGGTTTGGGAAAGTCTACAAAGGCCACCTGTTCGGCCCTGCCCCGGGGGAGCAGACCCAGGCTGTGGCCATCAAAACGCTGAAGGACAAAGCGGAGGGGCCCCTGCGGGAGGAGTTCCGGCACGAGGCTATGCTGCGAGCACGGCTGCAACACCCCAACATCGTCTGCCTGCTGGGCGTGGTGACCAAGGACCAGCCCCTGAGCATGATCTTCAGCTACTGTTTGCACGGCGACCTCCACGAATTCCTGGTCATGCGCTCGCCGCACTCGGACGTGGGCAGCACCGATGATGACCGCACGGTGAAGTCCGCCCTGGAGCCCCCCGACTTCGTGCACCTCGTGGCACAGATCGCGGCGGGGATGGAGTACCTATCCAGCCACCACGTGGTTCACAAGGACCTGGCCACCCGCAACGTGCTAGTGTACGACAAGCTGAACGTGAAGATCTCAGACTTGGGCCTCTTCCGAGAGGTGTATGCCGCCGATTACTACAAGCTGCTGGGGAACTCGCTGCTGCCTATCCGCTGGATGGCCCCAGAGGCCATCATGTACGGCAAGTTCTCCATCGACTCAGACATCTGGTCCTACGGTGTGGTCCTGTGGGAGGTCTTCAGCTACGGCCTGCAGCCCTACTGCGGGTACTCCAACCAGGATGTGGTGGAGATGATCCGGAACCGGCAGGTGCTGCCTTGCCCCGATGACTGTCCCGCCTGGGTGTATGCCCTCATGATCGAGTGCTGGAACGAGTTCCCCAGCCGGCGGCCCCGCTTCAAGGACATCCACAGCCGGCTCCGAGCCTGGGGCAACCTTTCCAACTACAACAGCTCGGCGCAGACCTCGGGGGCCAGCAACACCACGCAGACCAGCTCCCTGAGCACCAGCCCAGTGAGCAATGTGAGCAATGCCCGCTACGTGGGGCCCAAGCAGAAGGCCCCGCCCTTCCCACAGCCCCAGTTCATCCCCATGAAGGGCCAGATCAGACCCATGGTGCCCCCGCCGCAGCTCTACATCCCCGTCAACGGCTACCAGCCGGTGCCGGCCTATGGGGCCTACCTGCCCAACTTCTACCCGGTGCAGATCCCAATGCAGATGGCCCCGCAGCAGGTGCCTCCTCAGATGGTCCCCAAGCCCAGCTCACACCACAGTGGCAGTGGCTCCACCAGCACAGGCTACGTCACCACGGCCCCCTCCAACACGTCCATGGCAGACAGGGCAGCCCTGCTCTCAGAGGGCGCCGACGACACACAGAACGCCCCAGAAGACGGGGCCCAGAGCCCCGTGCAGGAAGCAGAGGAGGAGGAGGAAGGCTCTGTCCCAGAGACTGAGCTGCTGGGGGACTGTGACACACTGCAGGTGGACGAGGCCCAAGTCCAGCTGGAAGCTTGAGTGGCACTAGGGCCCAGGGTTCGGGGATAGAAGCCCCGCCGAGACCCCACAGGGACCTCAGTCGCCTTGAGAAGATACCATACTCAGCAATCACAAGAGCCCGCCGGCCAGTGGGCTTGTTTGCAGACTGGGTGAGGTGGAGCCCTGCTCCTCTCTGTCCTCTGACACAGAGAGCTGCCCTGCCTAGGAGCACCCAAGCCAGGCAGGGGGTCTGGCAGCACGGCGTCCTGGGGAGCAGGACACATGGTCATCCCCAGGGCTGTATACATTGATTCTGGTGGTAGACTGGTAGTGAGCAGCAAATGCCTTTCAAGAAAATAGGTGGCAGCTTCACTCCATGTCATATATGGACTGAATATTTCAAAACGTTGGGAATAAGGGCCTGCAAAAGGCAGCGAGGAGGCACCTCGGGTCTTGAGGTTCCTGACAACCGATCTGGTCTGTTGGTTTGAGGATGAGGGGGCTCCATTTCTGCTGCCTCCCTGCTGAGAATATTCTCCCTTTAGCAGCCAAAGATTCGCTGGAACGGAGGCTGCCCTCTGCTGCCTGTTGGGGTCGGAAGACAAGGGGCTTCTGAAATGGGAGTTCCTGAGATACAACAAAATGTGTGCCTTCAAAGAAACTGACAGCTTTGTATTTGGTGAAATGGTTTTAATTATACTGCATGTGTATTTTGCCCACTTTTTTGGGGAATTCAAGGGAAAGTGTTTCTTGGGTTTGGAATGTTCAGAGGAAGCAGTATTGTACAGAACACGGTATTGTTATTTTTGTTAAGAATCATGTACAGAGCTTAAATGTAATTTATATGTTTTTAATATGCCATTTTCATTGAAGTATTTTGGTCTTAAGATAATTACTTTAGTAATTTAACTGTTTATGTTACCCACGTTGGGATCCAGTTGGTCTTGGTTTGCTTCTCTCTGTACCACGTGCACATGAGGTCCATTCATTTTACAGCCCCTGTTACAGACCCACAGGCAGCCGTCTGTGCCCCGCACACATTGTTGGTCCTATTTGTAAATCCCACACCCGGTGTATCCAATAAAGTGAAACAAAGCATGTGATTGGCTCTCTTGCAGGTTGTAAGGATGCGAGGCAGCGGGAGGCAGTGCTGGATGACGGAGACGCCAAACGGTGATGATTTGAGCTGAGCCCTTTCTGTGGGTTTGGGAGGTTTGCCCTGAGCCAGGAGCCCCATGCTAATGGGGATATCCCTTGGCAGATAAATGATGGAACTAGCTCCGTGGCTTCTCTCTGTTAAGGTCTCCAATGCAGGTTAGTTAATTGCAGATGGTGTGAAGATGGTCTTTGGTTTTAATCTCGTCCCCTCCTGAGGTCCCAGAGCCCCTGACATTTTTAAACCTGGAGCCTGGCACTTCTGGGGGCCCTGGAGCAGCAGGGCTGAGTTCAAGGGAGGGGGTGAAAGAGAATGGGCCTCCTTCATGGGCTGCCTGCATCCCCTGCTCTATCTGTGGTGCAGTTGGCTAGTCCAAGGTACACCTGGGTCTGAGCACAGCTGTTATAGGGTGACCTGGGGAGCAGTGGCTTCAGAGCTTCCAGTATTAACTGGTGTGGGGAGAGAGTATGCAGAGACTCAGGTGTAGCAAGTCCCCTCACTTGGAGTAGATCATCAAACTGACCATGTCGACCTGAACCTTATCTTGTCATAGGGGAGAAATCTTTTTCTTTTCTTTTTCCTTTTTTTTTTTTTTTTTTTTAAGACAGAGTCTTGCTCTGTTGCCAGGCTGGAATGCAGTGGCATGATCTTAGCTCACTGCCACCTCCACCTCCCGGGTTGAAGTGATTCTCCTGCCTCAGCCTCCCCAGTAGCTGGGACTACTTGCACGTGCCACCACGCCCAGCTAATTTTTGTATTTTTAGTAGAGACGGGGTTTCACCGTGTTAGCCAGGATGGTCTCGATCTCCTGACCTCGTGATCCACCTGCCTCGGCCTCCCAAAGTGCTGGGATTACAGGCGTGAGCCACCGTGGTAACATCTTTTTCTAACCCACTGCAAGGCTCATGGCTGAGGCCCCTATAACAAAAGACAGCTTAACGAGAAAAGCCTCAAGCAACCCAAAGAAGCAGGGAAGCCTGTGTATTTCCATACTAAGTTTGGTGGAGTGGACAGGCAGGCAGAAGTGTGATTGGACAAAGGGATGTGACCAATGGCAATAGACCGGGGTGGGGCCGGGTGGGGGCTTGTTTGCAGGCTTGTTTGTTCAGATTCTTTTCTTTGTCCCTGTATCTTCAGAGATAAGGAGCTTCCCTTCCTCTGGGTAGAGGGAGGGCACCTCTGGAATGAGGGTTTTATGGCCTGTCTGGGAGGAGAAGGGCGGGAGAAGGTCAGAGAGACCTTCCTGATTCTGTGGCTTCCTCAAATGCCAGGTGCCACGTTTTGGGGGATCATGTCCTGACCCCATCACTGTCCTCCCCTGGTTTGCGCATAGCGCTGCTCACAGAAGATTCACCCACACACAAATAAACACAGAGTTCTAATGTGCATCCTAAAAAGTCAGGATGGACCCTCCCTTCTCAGCAGAAGGAAGAAATGTGATTAGACTAAGGATTCAGAGCATCTCTCCCGGCCAGTGCGGTCTGGATTGAATAGTAAAGAAGCTCGTGGTGAAATGGAGTTACTTCTCATTTCCACTGAGCTGGAAGAGGAACTTACTTTTATCTCGAATTTGGTACACCTGATGGCTTAACTGTTCTATTGAGACCTGAGAGTGAAAAATGGGAAATAGCCCCCCTGTGGCTGCTTTCTCCACAAGCAGTTGACCATCACCCTGCCCTGCCAGAATTAACCCCCAGGCAACTGACAGTGCCGCAGAGCTACAGCTGCAGAGATTCTGCTGAAAAACGTTGGGAGGTTTATTTTTACAGAGTGGGGGAGATTTTGGTTTGGTGGATTTTGAACATCTCTGTGTGTTACCATCATTTTAATTGTAAAATCTTGATGCATCATAAGATTACTGAGTGTTTAAAGTTCCTGCAGTTGAGTAATAGCGACTTGGTTGGGATGTTCCAGAACAATTGATTCTAGAGCTGAGATGCATGATTCAGATACTAGTAACGTGCCTGTCCTTGTTCATACCCACACAACAGGGAAGTTTTCACAGCTATTAAGTCACTTAAACATGATTTTTAATCCAGCCATATGAACTCACAAATGCCTTTGCACTCCTTATATTTTTTGATCATCATTGTTGCAACAGTCTGTCAGAGCACTGGATACATTTTTCTCTACTGATTTAGGGTGCGTGACTACTCCAGTATATAAGAGCTTCCAACTGACTCAGGAAAATCCCTTGGTTCTCCCAACATGGAAACACTGTTTAAAAACTCAATTCAGGTTTAGTTTGACCTCACAATTCCACACTGATCACTATTTTTGGACAGTTTGTGATCTGATGTTTGAAACAAATCTTGCACAGGCATTGGTTTTATGTGTTTCCTACGGGAACATCTAAAATCCTTTTTGAGATGAACTTTGAAAAGGGGGTTGTGTCAAAGTCAGTGTGCTTCAGAGTGAGATCTCTGACCCTCTCCTCGCCACAGCCAGTCCACACGAACTTCCTAAGATCAATTCTCCTCCCACCCCACACACTTTCCTCCCTCATCATTCCCCAAAGTAGTAGAGATTGCAAGTATTTCTTGGCCTGGCTCTTAGTGGGTGCCCAATAATTGGCTCTTGAAATAAAAGAGTAATGCTCTATTTAGGGAGAGAAGGCCTGGGTGTAGGTTTACCTGATACCAGCTGCAAAGAAGGACATAGCCTCGTTGTCTTTACAGTGTCGCGTTCCTTTTTCATTTAACTTATTAATTATTGAGTAGCTGATGTAGTCCCATAGTTTAAAGATACCAAGGGAAGTTCCATCCCTCATTTGCCCAGATTTCCCTCCACCCTCCCCCTACAAGTAACTGCTGTTAACTGTTTCTGAGGGATCTTCCCAGAGTTCCTTTATACATACGTAAGTCAATATACACGTATGTTCTTCTAGTTCTTCCTTTGACTTTTTTACACAAGTGGTAACCTTCTCTACAACTTGTTTTCTGCCTTGCTCTTTTCACTGGACAGTGTGTTTTGGTGACCTCAGCTTGTTAGTGGTAGGGAGCTCTGGTTCATTACTATTCTGTGCTAGGGGTGGAGGGAACTTGGTTGAACCCATTGCTCACTGCCGCTGTGGAGTCTGCAAGTGTGACTGCTGGAGACATCCCCAGAGTGGCTTTGCTGGGGAATGAGCTGCCAATCATCAGTGCCACAGTGCCCTCTGTGGGGCTCGGCCAGTGCACCCAGCCACCAAGACACCTGAGAGTGCTGGCTCCCCCAGCCTTGGAATGCTGTTCACATCTCTGCCCAGGGCAGCTGCCCACGAAGGGCCTGGGGACACATAGCTCAACTCTCATGCAGGCTTTTAGAAAGACAGGGCAAGTTGGCATCTTAAGCTCATTGTTTTTTACACTAATTTGTCCTGTTCATGCTCCTTCTCAGTCAGCTTTTCAGTGAAAATGTTGCCCAGAGGCAGAGAGGTGTATCAAACCATCCACTGGGCATTGGAAGGCCCTTGGGCATCTGCAAGTACCCAGGGGAGGCACTAGAAGAAAGTGACTATATCTCTGGAACTTCAGAAGCCAACTGTCACACCCCTCTAGGATGGCAGCTACAAGCCGCGCCCCACACCCAGGATGGCAGCTACATCCCCCCACAGGATGGCAACTTTAACCCCTCCCAGGCAGCTACAACCCCCCCCCCCGCCAGAATGGCAGCTACAACCTCCCCAAGATGGCAGCTACAACCTCCCCAGGATGGCAGCTATAACCTCTCCCAGGACGGCAGCTACAACTTCTCCCAGGATGGCAGCTACAACCCTCCCAGGATGGCAGCTATAAACCACCCCCAGGATGGCAGCTACCACCGCCCCCAAGATGGCAGCAACAATCCCCCCAAAATGGCAGCTACAACCTCCTCGCCCAGGGTGGCAGCTACAACCACCTCGAGGATGGCAGCTACAAGTCCCACAGGACAGCAGCTACAACCCCCCCCCCCGCCCTAGGATGGCAGCTACAACTCCCCCAGGATGGCAGCTATAACCCCCCAGGATGGTAGCTACAACCCCCACCAGGATGGCAACTACAACTTCCCCCCCAGGGTGGCAGCTATAACTCCCCCAGGATGGCAGCTACATCCCCTCCCAGGATGGCAGCTACAACACCCGCAGGACGGCAGCAACAACCTCCGCCCACAGGGCAACTATCACTCCCCCCAAGATGTCCCAGCCCTGCCCTTTCATCGCTGCAGTCCACCAGGGGCTAACTCCAGATGGACTGGGGTGCCTACGTGAACGATACTTGATGAGTCAAAGTGGAGGCGGTGTCTGGGAAGGGAGAGGGGTCCAGACAGGTGGAGGGAATCCAGGAGGCAGTGGCTTCTCCAGCTCCTCCTGCCCATTGGTGCCAGCTCTGTGTTATCTCCATGGCACTGCCTGCTCCTGTACGGTATCTGACAAGGCCGCCTTTCCATCCTTATTGCCTTATCCGCACAAGCATTTTTCTACATTCCACTAGCTGTCTAATATGGCTTTTCTTTTCCTAGTTTTGAAAAATCATCTTTTTGTCTCTTTTTTTTTTTTAACTGCATTTTGATTGTCTCCTCACCACGGTGGTGTCTTTACAGGAAAACTGCACTAAAGCCACCTGTTTTGGGGGAAAGCCAGTGTAAACTAATAAGAATGTGGAACCATAGCATTTTGTTCAGAAAATTCACCATTACTTTCAGATACACAAAATAATTCAAATTAGGCTACAGGAGCCAAAGACTAACATGCGGATTGCCTGGAATATTATTAGTGTTCCCGAAGCATCCTCCTGCTTCTATTATTTCTATTCGCAACTTGCTTGGCAAAGCTTTTCCCATAAATAATGCAAAGGGATACTGCAGCCACAGCACGGAACTAACACGGGCCAGTGTCAGATGGACCGACAGGGTGGGAACAGATGGGTGCACGGACCTGCGGTGCTCTTGAAGTCTGGCGGTTGCCTCGTTTGACTTTTCTTATGTGCTGCGACCTCACACTTCTTACCCTGGGAGACCCACAACATTTTTTAGCAATGAGTTCCAGGCCCCACGGCAGGCTCTTCTGGTCCCTTCAGGTAGAAATCTTGGGGCTCAGTTAGTGTCCCCTGGTTGTGTTACAGAAGACTGAGTCCCCACTTCATATTTTAACAGCTTTGTTGTGGCATAATGTGTCTGGAGTTGGTTCCTGCCGGTGGGTTCGTGGTCTCGCTGACTTCAAGGACGAAGCCACTGACTTTCGCGGTGAGTTTTTCCAGCTCTTAAAGATGGTACGGCCCCAGACAGTGAGAAGCGGCAAGGTTTATTGTGAACAACGGAAGAACAAAGCTTCCACAGTGTGGAAGGGGACCCGAGCGGTTGCCGCTGCTGACTAGGAGGTGGCCAGCTTTTATTCCCATATTTGCCCCCCTTCATGTTCCCTTTCTGTCCTATCAGAGTGCCTTTTTTTTCAGTCTTCCCCACGATTGGCTACTTTTAGAATCCTGCTGATTGGTGCATTTTACAGAGCAGTGATTGGTGCATTTTACAGAGTGCTGATTGGTGTGTTTTACAGAGCACTGATTGGTGCATTTTACAATCTTCTTGCTAGCCAGAGCACTGACTGGTGCGTTTTTACAGAGTGCTGATTGGTGCATTATTTTACAATCCCCTTGCTAGGTACAGAGCACTGATTGGTGCATTTTTACAGAGCGCTGATTGGTGCATGTTACAATTCTCTTGTAAGAAAAGTTCTCCAAGTCTCCACTCAACTCAAGAAGTCCAGCTGGCTTCGCCTCTCAATAATTTACTTGCTTTACGCAAGTAAATTGACACTCATTCTAGGTGTCAATTCAGTGATTTTTTAGTCCCTTTGCAGAGTGTGCAGCCTTCTCCCCAGTCTAATTTCACAGCATTTCCATTATCCTGCAAGGGTCCCTCATGCTTGTCAGCCCCAGGCAACCTGTTCTGCTTCCTGTCTCTATGGATTTGCCTTTTCTGGACATTTCATATTAATGGAACCATAGAATATGTAGTATTTGCCTCTGGCTTCTTTCACTGAGCATAAAGTTTTCAAGTTTCATCCATGGTGTACAGAGCGAGACTCCATCTCAAAAAAAAAAAGTCCTTTTTTTTGCTACATAGTATTCCATTGTAAAGATATACCACACTGTTCATCCATTCATCCATCCATGGACATTTGAATTTTTCTAGTTTGGGGCTATTGTGAATAATGTTCCTGTGAACATTTGCATACATTCATGTGTGGACATATGTTTTCACTTCTCTTGGGTCGATTCCTAGGAGTGAAATCACTGAGTCGTATAGTAAATCGTTGATTTTTGTTTTTGAAACAGGGTCTCACTCTCTCACCCAGGCTGGAGTGCGGTGGTGCAAACACAGCTCTCTGTACCCTCAATCTCCTGTGCTCAAGGGATCTTCCTGCTTCAGCCTCCTGAGTAGCTGGCACTACGGGCCCATGCCACCATGCCCGGCTAATTTTTTTTTTTTTTTTTTTTTTGTAGAGAGGGGATTTCACCATGTTTCCCAGGCTCATCTCAAATTGCTAAGCTCAAGGAATTCTCCCACCTCTGCCTCCCAAAGTGCTGGGATTACAGGCATGGGCCACCACACCCAGCATTTGTTATCTTTTTAAGAAACTTCCAAACTATTTTCCATAGTGGCTGCACCATTTCACCTTCCCACCAGCAATGAATGAGGCCTCCAGTTTCTTCACATCCTCACCAGCACTGGTTATTATCTGCCTTATGTACTGTATATATAGCCATCTCAGTGGGTGTGGAATGAGAGCCATGTACTTTTAAGAATATCTGAGGAAAACATTACTTAGATGAAAGCATTGCAGTCACAGAGAAAGTTCTATGAATAGTTTATGAATTCTCACCAAATGCCCTTCATTTATTTATTTGTCCACACAGCCATTCAACAAATGCTTCTTGGGCACAGGCTGGGTTCAGTGGTGAACAAGCTGGGGAACACCATCCCTACTCTCTGGAGGCAGGTTATTAAACAGGAAATACGGTAAAAAAACAAAACAAAACAAAAAAACAAAAACAAAAAACAGAATAGGTCTTCCTGAGAAAGCAGTATTTGCTGAGTGATGCCTCAGCCAGAGCGCAGCTGTGGCAGCTGATGAGGCCCACGCTCATAGCATTAGATAAAGGGCGAAAGCCTGCCGCCTCCATCGTGGGCACACCAGGACATCTGGTACCTGCGTTCCTCTGCAGCTTGTGATTTCCAGTGGCTGCAGTCTTTCTTTGGAGGCAGAGCTCTTCCTTCACCTGAAGACTCTATCTTTCCTCAGTCACAGAGCCCAAGACCCCCACGGTTCTGCCAAGACCCTCATGGTTCTGCCAAGACCCTCATGGTTCTGCCTGGCAACTTGGGTTGGGAAAAAAAAAATCACTAACCTACATTTCATTCAGAACTGCGATGTAGCATTTCCCTTATTATACACATAGGGAAAAAACCCAGAGACGTATTGCTATTATGGGTGGCTGGTCGCCACTAAACACTGGTTATTTTCATGTCACTTTGCAGTTGTGGCAGATACTAGAAATTCTATTTCGCTCATCACTGCTTGACAATAACATACATTATTATTATTGGGCCCGCTGCCCAATAATGTATTGAGTTAATACAGAAGCACACATATGATAACACATCCCAATGTTATTTTAAAAATATTTTGATAATCTTAATATTAGATGTTATCTTTGAAGTTTGTGTTTTATTTTTTGTGTTATGAAATTATACCCTGAGAAGAGACCCAAGTCCAAATGGGTCCAAGGTGCAGAAAAGGTTAGGGGCCCTGGAATGACCTGTCTTCTTCTGGGACCACTCCCCCGCATGCTGGAACCCCCGGGCAGGCGCAGGTCCTTAGCTCAGGCCCTCCCTTCATACGCTCGCTATGGCTCCGCCTCCTCCCGGCCTCGGGCGTGCTCCAGACCTCCCCGCAGGCGCCTCCCCGCCCACCCCTGGCTCCTCGCCCTACCCAGTTGGGTCCGGCGAGAGGGAGGGGTGCGGAGCCGCGCGAGGTCTCTCTATCGACCTACAGTTCTCATTCTGTTTTGCCAAGTGTACGCCAAGAAGGACACGGCGCCGCGTAAAAGCAGGAACGATGTCTCCTTGGCTGAACAGGAGCACAAACTGTTCTGAAAGGGTTTTTTTTTTTGGAGTAAATGTTGATTCGCTGCTGTTCTTGCTTGGGAGCTGGTGCCTGTCTGCTGTGCTCGCGGGCTCTGAATTTTTAATTTTAAAATTAAAAATATTTAAATTTTAATTTAACTTTAAAATTGAAGTTTAATTTTTTAAAAAATATTTTTTAATTTCAAAAATTTAATTTTTTTATAATTTCAGGTAAATTTTCTTCAAGTTTTAATAATGCAGTAAGAGTAAACTTCTAGTTACCTAAAATAGTTTTCAATGTGAACTTCATTCGCTTAACATAAATGTTACGTTTCTTTCCTACAAAATACAATTGACCATGTTCACAAGGGTTCTCTCTCTTTTCCCTAAAAGTAATTTTAGTTCACAGCCAGAAAAAGGTCCTTCAGTTTAAGAAGGGGGGGAGGGGGGTAGCATAAATACCAATCCCTGGACAAATGTGTGTGTCGAGGTACGTGAAAGCCACAGATGGAGAAAGTCAGTCCCCACCTGCAAAGGTGGCATCGTGGGAGGTGAGGTCCCTAAGGCAGGGTTTCTCTCTCTTGTGTTCACTGCTGGTCCCTAGCACAGAGAGGCGCTCCATAAATAATTGTTCCCACACACAGATACACACTCATATACACATATACTATACACACACCACGTTCCACACACATACACACTACACATATTCATACATAAGAGCTGCTCTCTGCTGGCACGCAGGTCCCTGGACGGGGTGGGAGGAGACTCACGTGTTGTGGGGGCTCCCTCTCTAAGGCCAGTGGTCCCATAAAAGCGAGCAACGCTTTTCTTTTCTTTTTTAATTTCAGGTAAATTTTCTTCGAGTTTTAGTTATTATGCAGTAAGAGTAAACTTCTAGTTACCTAAAATAGTTTTCAATGTGAACTTCATTAGTTTAACATAACTGTTACATTTCTTTCCTACAAGATACAATTGACCATGTTTACAAGGGAAAGTGATCTGGTAAAAGCTGGCTTTATTATGTGGGTTCTATAAATATGCAAACTCATCGCACATGTAGTGTTCCCTTTTAACAAATTGTATTAACTTGATTATCCCTTCGGGATTTTTTTTTTTGCTGAAATAACCTAGTCTATATAAAAACCCAATCTCTTCCTTGTATGTGCAAAAAAACTAAAGTGCTTATTAGGAAAGCTGCGTGTTTAATATACTGTGGCCAACACGATTATTTGGAACAGCATTTTTTGGTTAAATTGTGGGTGAAATGCTCTATCCCAAATGCAGACATGCGGTATTAGAGACTAGACCACAGAAATCCCGATGGTCAAACTGATCCGATGTGAGATTATTAGATTAACCTGGACCACAGATGGAGATCTCAGTCTGCTGGAGGCCTGGTGCTATTCTGGGCACAGGGATGGGGCAGAGAACCAAACAGACACATGAAGGGAAGGGAAGTACATTCTACAGAGTTGGGAAGCTCAGTTCCCTGAGGAAAACGCAGCTGGTGAGGGGGATTCCTTGGCCTGAGTGGGTAGTTTAAAGAGTCTGGTCGGAAAGCCTTTCCACTAGTCATCAACTGTGCCTCTAAAAATCACTGTAACTAAGAATCATCTAAAAAGGTGTCTGCACCTGAACCCGGTGATGGCTTCTTCATCCTCTTTAACTGCAAACAAAAATGTGCAGGCTACAGCAGCACAGGCAGCTTATTTGCCAAGAGAGTGTAACATAAAACTGAGAAAGTCACTCTCATTATTTAAAAAAAATATGCATCTCTGAAAACTGTAACTTCCCAGTTAGTGAGGTTAGGATCTCAGGATCATAGAAAGCGAGAAAAATGACTGGTGGTGAGTCATTTGGATTTGTATGGGAGACAAGAAGCCACTCTTAATCCACATGATTAGCCACACCGGAACCCTTACTTGTCCTTCAAGCAGAAATGAAGGAACTGGGAGAAATGCCACTAGAAAATGAATTCTAATTAATTCATTCATCCAGATCCTTCTCTCTTTTCCCTAAAAATAATTCTAGTCACAGCCAGAAAAAAGGGCAGGAAAGCAGTTTAAAGTGGGGGGTGTAAATACCAATCGGTGGAGAAACCTGCGTGTTGAGGCATCCTCAGAGTGAAAGCCACAAATGGAGGAAGTTGGTCCCCAACTGCGAATGGCATCATGGGAGGTGACGTCCCCAGAGCAGGGTTTCCCCCTCTCTTGTGTTCACTGCTGGTGAAGAGCATAGGTGCTCCATAAATAATTGTCCCCACACACATACACATACACAGATACTCATACACATACACCACACACACAATTTCACACACACCACACATACCACACACACACCCATACACATACACCACACACACACCCCACACACATTCCACACATACCCATACACATACACACCACACATACACATACACCACACACCCCACATACACATTCCACACACACCACACACACTCATACACACATACCACACACACCCACACCCCCCACACACATTCCACACACAGACACCACACATACCACACACACACCCATACACATACACCACACACACAACCCACACACATTCCACACATACCCATACACATACACACCACACATACACATACACCACACACACCCACACCCACACACACGTTCCACACACACTTATACACACACACCACACATACACCCCACACACCACACACACTCATACACACACACTGCACACCCCCACACCCCCACACACATTCCACACACACACCACACATGCCACACACACTTACACACCACACACACCTTCAGCACCATACAGACTCATACACACATACACCACACACAGACACGTATTCTGCAAACACCACACACATTCACACACACACCATATACACATTCACATGCACACTTATACACACACCACACACATCTTGCACACACCACACACATACACACATCAACCCACACCACACACACACTACACACACATCTCATATACCAGAGACACATACATAACATATACACACCACACATTTCACACTTACCATACACACCCCTCACATATCGCACACACCACATACACATCACAGATAACACACACCTTGCACACCTCGCACACAAATTACACACACATACACACCACACATACAGCACACATATGTGCACACACACAAACACTCCACAAACACCACACATCACACACACAACTCACACACCATCCACACATACACCACACACCTCACACAACCTCACACATACCACAAACACCACACACACCTCACATACCACACACATACACCACACACATCACACACCACACACCGCAAACATGCACCACACACACACCTCACATACTACGCACATCACACACACCATACACATACACTCCACACACATATCACATACATACACTCCACAAACACCAAACACACACCTCACACACACACACCACACACAAACACATACACACCATACACACCTCACACGAAAACACACATCACACAAACATACATATATACATACATTCCACACACAAACCAAACACATCATATACACAAATGCACATACACAGCACATATACCACACACACACAAACCACACAACACACACACACCAAACAGACAAACCCTACACACACCACCCACACATCACACACCACACACCACACACACACAGACACACGCACACAAGTTTCTCTTCTACCCCAAGGAGTGCAATTATTTGTTCACTGACTGGTTTTCTTTCTAAAAATCCTCATTGTGAATTTCTGGTAAATAAAATTCTCCACCTCTAAATTTTTTAGCATTTAGGCTGTTTCTAAACTGTTGCTCTTCTAATGTCACAGTGAACATTCTTGTGCACCAAACATTAACCTGCCACCTTACCTGACTTAGCCGAGTGTGGGCTCGATGGTTGCAGTTACCATCTTTGTGTGTTCTTGCGGTGCCAGCGTGATCCTATCTGCTTTTCTTGTTCTCTGCGTCTTACCTTTATTTACCTTTGTTTTGTTTTGTTTTTTGATACTGTTTTGCTTTTCTCGAACTCAAGTTGATTTTCTTCTCACAATCTATGTCCACAGATGGAAGTCAGGGGAACAAAGTTTCGTGTTTCACCGGAAGCCCCTCCTTTCTCCCCCTAACTTGGCTTCAAGTGCAGCCAAGTAATAAAGCCCTCACACAAGGCTTTGTGGTCACAGGTCTTTGTGACCGTGCGCATGAATTCACATGTGCAGAAGAAAAGTAAAACACTTTTCCTGCACTTCCCTCCTACCACGAAGTTAAATTATTGAACTTTTGAAGGCGACTTCTCTTACACCAAGTAAAAATGTCTGCATTAGTTTTCATTTGGATTAAAAAGTAGGACACCAATACTGATACAGGATGAAATGGGGTGCATGTTGGGTGCTGGTGCTCTGTCAGAAGTTAATCCTTCCGTGAGTTCCACTGCCAAATGCCAGGTGACCATCCGCCAAAGCCAGACACTAGAGTGGTGAGGACACGTTTCAATCAGAATCAGTAACTTTTTTTTTTTTTTTTTTTTTCGAGACAGAGTCTTAACTCTGTCGCCCAGGCCAGGCTGGAATGCAGTGACACAATCTTGGCTCACTGCAACCTCCGCCTCCTAGGTTCAAGGGATTCTCCAGCCTCAGCCTCCCAAGTAGCTGGGATTACAGGCGTACGCCACCACACCCGGCTAATTTTTGAATTTTTAGTAGAGACGGGGTTTCACCATGTTGGCCAGGCTGGTCTCAAACACCTGACCTCAGGTGATCCACCTGCCTCGGCCTCCCAGAGTGCTGGGATTACAGGCATGAGCCACCGCACCCGGCCTCAATTAGTAACTATTGGTAATAGGAGAAAATCCAGCATGAACGCATCAATCTGAACAGAAGTGACCAGGCATTTTAAAGGGAGGATGAGGGACTAGGGAGTGGGTGAGTAGGGGCTCAGTGGAGCCAGGGAAGTAAAAAATTACAGAGAGCTGGGAAGGCGGCTCTGGTCCATGTGAAACCCATGTGGATTTGCTAACTAACTGACACATATCAAGATTAGGCTCCTGTCCGCCCACAGAGGCTGGGAGACCCTGCTTGAAGGCCCTACCTTCAGGTGTTGGCTGGAATAAACTAAATTCTTTTGGCAGCCTTGAGTTTTCCTAGGCAGGCACATTATGGGTGCTAGGGATATAGCTGTGAGCTATTAGAAACTATGTTAGAGTTTATTGGGGCCTGGTTGAGAAGGGGCTCAAAAGAGGCTGTTTAGAGTTTGGCCAAGGAAGAATTTTTGTCACTTGCCTGAGGCCAAAAAGATTGATTAAAAATACAACAACAACAACAAACAACAACAACAAGAGGTGGGTCACTGTTAGTTAATCAGAAATAGTAAGGTCAGAAATATTCAGAGATAATGAAGGGGTCCATGTTTTGATAAAAGGCCATGAAAAGTCATGGAAGCCACAACTAGTCCACACCAAGCTTGGCAGATAGATGTGTAGAGCAGCAGCTCCCAGGATGAATAGCCACTGTGGAAACATTAAATGCACCTTTCAGAAATTGAAAGAGCAAGTCAGAAAAAATATCTGCAAACATTTCGTTCTGAAGGACACAATCCCTCAGCTTGGTCTAATTAGGCAGACTGATAACCTTGGTTCATACACATAGTATCAAGTTTTTCTTATAGCACAGTTTTAATAATCAATCATGTACTTAACAACGAAGTAAGCCTTATTAAAATCCCCAAAGTAGAAACTTTACAAACTGTTTTTGCTGACCATAATTCCATAAATCTTTTTGTCGTTGTTGTTGAGACAGGGTCTTGCCCTGTCACCTAGGCTGGAGTGCAGTGGCATGATCTCTGCTCACTGCAACCTCTGCCTCCCTGGTTCAAGGAATTCTCATGCCTCAGCCTCCCCAGTAGCTGGGATTACAGGCATGCACCACCACCACCTCTGGCTAATTTTTTTGTATTTTTAGTAGAGACAGGGTTTCACCATGTTGGCCAGGCTGGTCTTGAACTCCTGGCCTCAGGTGATCCTCCCATCTTGGCCTCCCAAAGTGCTGGGATTACAGGCACAAGCCACAATGCCTGGCCCTGAAATCTTAATATGACCAGAAAAATAACTACTTCCAGTCAGGTGCGGTGGCTCACGCCTGCAATCCCAGCACTTTGGGAGGTTGAGGCAGGTGGATCACCTGAGGCCAGGAGTTCAAGACCAGCCTAGTCAACGTGGCAAAACCCTATCTCTCCTAAATATACAAAAATTAGCCAGGTGTGGTGGCACACACCTGTAATTCCAGCTACTCGGGAGGCTAAGGCAGGAGAATTGCTTGAACCAGGGAGGTGGAAGTTGCAGTGAACTGAGATTGCACCCCTGCACTCCAGCATGGGCGACAGAGCAAGACGTTATCTCAAAAAAAAATATAATAATAACTACTTGAACACTTTTCTAGGTAAACCCTGGATCAAAGAAAAAATCAAAATCAAATGTCAAGGTATCTAGAAATTAATGAAAGAAGAATACAATTATGGAATACAGCTAAAGCTGCATTCTAAGGAAAAGTTAGAGCTTAACTACTATTCTTATTTAAAAACAATAAAAAGCAAGCACAATTTATATTCACAAACAGGAAAGATCCCCAACCCCCATCCTCCTGTCCACACTGCTGTGACACTGGCTTTCAGAGCCCTTAGAGCTTCCTCAACTCTTAACTCTGTTCTCCTCTGCAATCCACCCCCATTCTTTCCTCCCTCTGACATCCTCACTCAGGCCTCGTCTTCGACCCTTTCCTTTCTGAGTGTTGTACTTCTGCTAGTAACTTGTTAAATGAATAGTAAACTGAATTTATTTATTTTTTCATTATTTTCTGACATTAAAAGTGATAAAGAGGCTGGGCGCAGTGGCTCACGCCTGTAATCCCAGCACTTTGGGAGGCCAAGGCAGGTGGATCATGAGGTCGGGGAATCAAGACCATCCTGGCTAACACGGTCAAACCCCGCCTCTACTAAAAATACAAAAAAATTAGCTGGGCATGGTGGCGGGCGCCTGTAGTCCCAGCTACTTGGGAGGCTGAGGCAGGACAATGGCGTGAACCCGGGAGGTGGAGCTTGCAGTGAGCTGAGATTGCACCACTGCACTCCAGCCTGGGCGACAGAGCGAGACTCTGTCTCAAAAAAAAAAAAAAGTGATAACTGATTTTCTGGTAACTTTAGCAAGATGGTGGAAAAGGAGTTCCCTTTCTTGTATCCCCTACAGCAACAACAATTTTACAGCCATCCACAGACAAAATGCCTGTGTGCAAGCTCTGGGATCCAGGTAGGAGGTTGCAAAACTCTGGTGGAGGCCATGACCAAGGAGGGCCATTTTGAGAAAGCAGGCTCACTGACTATGGCAGTCCCAGGTGGCCAGGCTCACTGACTGTGGTCCCAGCTACAGACCTGGAAACAGCCTATTCCCCTGTAGACTCAGCTACAGCCCCATTTGGCCTTGGTCCTGCCACCAACATGATCCACCAAAGGCCCTAGGAGGAGTCATGCTCACCCATGCCTCATGTAACATGCCCACTGACTGAAGGTTGACTGCTGATCCTGAAATAGCCCCGTAACAAGCTCCAGCTCCTTTCAACCATGGCTTGAGAATGGTTCTGCTCACCGAGGGCATCAGATGGAGACACACCCAACTGGGACCCTGGACCTCAGTCCAACTGGAGATAATGAAGTGACCTGTGACCCAGCCCCAATTCTGCTAAGCCATGATTTGGGGCAGTCCTGCCCACCAAGGAATCCGGCAAGAGGCATACCCATCCATACCCCTGGAGGCAGACTTGCAGACCTCAGTCTGTGCTGTAGACTCTGAAGCAGCCTTGTGACTTAGTTCTAGCCCCACTCAGCCATAGCCTAAAGTCAGTCCTCCCCACCCAGAGACTTTCCCAGTGACCCAAAAGGAGACGTCTCAGGGACCTGGCAGAAGCCACACTCATCCACACACATGGTAACAGGCCCACTGTTTGCAGACCCAACTGAGCACTCTGAAGTGGATTACTGTCCTAGTGCCAGACCTACTGCCCAATGTTCTGGAGGCAGTTCCATCTGCCCAGGGACAAAGGCTGAATTATCACCCACCTGAATGTCTGGTAACAGGCCTACCAATGATGGACCCCCATGCAGACCCAGCAACAGCCACATAACCTGGCCCCAAACCCACTCAACTGTGATCCCAGAAACAATCCCATTGGTCTGGATGGCAGCAGAAGGTCTTTGCCTGCCAAAACCAGCCTGTAAAGACTAGAAGAAGGGTTTGCTCCTTCAAATGTGCAAACACCAATGCAAGCCTACATGGAGCACAAAGAATCAGGCAGACACGACACTACCAAAAGAAACTAATAAAGCTCCAGTAGCAGACCCCAAGAAATGGAGGTCTACAAATTGCCTGATGAAGAACTCAAAATGAAGTCAGGCCTCTGTACCTGTGGGTTCTGCATCCATGGATTCAATCAACCATGGATCAAAACTATTTTCGTGTCTCCAACTGCACACAGATAGGCTTTTTGTTGTCATTATTCCATAAACAATACAGTATAACAACTATTTACATAGAATTACACTGTGTTAGGTATTATAAGTAATCTAAGATGATTTAAAGTATACAGGAGGATGTGCATAGGTTATATACAAATACTATGCCATTTTATATCAGAAACTTCAGCACCCACAGATTTTCATATCCATGGGAGGTCCTGGAACTAGTCCTCCATGGATACTGAGGGACAACTACACTCATTTTAAAGAAGCTTGATGAGATGTAAGAGAACACAGACAGACAGCTAAATGAAATCAGAAAAACAATGCATGAATAAAATAAGATTAATGGAGAAAAAAGAATCAAACAGAAATTCTGGAGCTGAAGAATACAACGGCAGAACTAAGCAATTCAATAGAGAGCTTCAGCAGCAGATTTTTTTTTTTTTTTTAAATTATGCAGAAGAGTCAGTGAACTCAAACACAGGTCATTTGAAATTAGCCAGTTAGAGGAATAGAAAGAAAAAAATAATGAAAAAGAGTTAAGAAAGTATACAAGCCCTATAAGACACCATCAAACAAATGAATATATTCATTTGAGGATTTCTAGGAGGAGGAAACAAAGGAAATTAAAGCCTATTTAAATAAATAATGGCTGAAGACTTCTCAAATCTTGGGAGGAATATGGACATCTGGATTCATGTTTAAAAATAAACAAAATGTTTGGGAGGCTGAGGTGGGTGGATCACTTGAGGTCAGGAGTTCAAGACCAGCCTGGCCAACATGGTGAAACCCTGTCTCTACTAAAAAATGCAAAAATTAGCCAGGTGTGGTGGCTCATGCCTGTAATTCCAGCTCCTTGGAGGGTGAGGTGGGAGAATTGCTTGAACCCAGAAGACAGAGGTTGCAGTGAGCTGAGATTATGCCAGTGCCCTCCAGGGTGGGTGACAGAGTGAGACTCCATCTTAAAAAAATAAATAAATAAATAAATAAACAAAATAAACTTCCGTTAAACTCACCAAGAAAAAAAGAGAGGACTGAAATAAATGAAATTATAAGTAAAAGAGGAGACACTACAACTGATACCACAGAAATACAAAGGATCATAAGAGATTATAATGAATATGTATATATCAACAAATTGAATAATCAGAAGAAATTGATAAATTTCTAGACACAAACAACCTACCAAGACTGAAGCATATAGCAGTAGAAAATCTGAACAGATCAATAATGAGTAACAAGAATTTTACTGAAGCAGTAATAAAATGTTTCACATTAAAGAAAAGCCTAGGACTGGCTGGGCACAGTGGCTCATGCCTGTAATCCCAGCACTTTGGGAGGCCCAGGTGGGCGGATCACAAGGTCAGGAGATGGAGACCATCCTGACTAACATGGTGAAACCCCCTCTCTACTAAAAATACAAAAAAAAAAAAATTAGCCCGGCGTGGTGATGGGTGCCTGTAGTCCCAGCTACTCGGGAGGCTGAGGCGGGAGAATGGCGTGAACCTGGGAGATGGAGCTTGCAGTGAGCCGAGATCATGCCACTGCACTCCAGCCTGGGCGACAGAGCGAGACTCTGTCTCAAAAAAAAAAAAAAAAAAAAAAAGAAGAAGAAAAGAAAAGCCTAGGACCAAATGGTTTCACAGATGAATTCTACCAAACATTTAAAGAAGCATTATTGCCAGTTCTTCTCAAATTCTTCCAAAAATTGAAGAGGTGAGAACACTTCTAAACTGATTTTACATTGCCAGCTTTATCCTCATACCAAAGCCAGATAAGGACATTACAAGAAAAGATAATTACAGGTCACTATTTTTGATGAGTGTAGATTTTTTAAATCTTCAAGAAAATACTAACAAACCACCTTCAAAGCACATTAAAAGGATCATACAGGGCGAGCATGGTGGCTCACGCCTATAATCCCAGCACTTTGGGAG
This sequence comes from Pan paniscus, assembly GCF_029289425.2. Classification (NCBI taxonomy): domain Eukaryota; kingdom Metazoa; phylum Chordata; class Mammalia; order Primates; family Hominidae; genus Pan; species Pan paniscus. Next base: position 47,786,943 of record NC_073260.2, read on the forward strand.
GCTGAGGCAGGTGGATCCCGAGGTCAGGAGTTCAAGACTAGTCTGACCAAGATGGTGAAACCCCATCTCTACTAAAAATACAGAAATTAGCCAGGTGTAGGAGTGGGCGCCTATAGTCCCAGCTACTCGGGAGGCTAAGGCAAAGAACTGCTTGAACGCTGGAGGCAGAGGTTGCAGTGAGCCGAGATCATGCCACTGCACTCCAGCCTAGATGACACAGCGAGACTCTGTCTCAAAAAAAAAAAAAAAAAAAAAAAAGGATTATACATAATGATCAAGTGGAATTTTTCCCTGGGATATAAGGATAGTTCAACATATGCAGACCAACAACAAATGTGATACATCACATTAAGAGAATGAAGGACAAAAACCATATGATCATCTCAATAGATGCAGAAAAGACATTCAGCAAAATTCAACATCATTTCATGATTTTAAAAAACTCTCAGAAATGAGGAACAGAAGAAATGTGCCTCAACACAATAAAAGCCGTATGCCACAAGCTCATAACTAACATCATATTCAATAATGAAAAGTTGAAAGCTTTTTCCTCTCAGGTTAGGAACAAGAAAGGATAATTTTCATTACTATTTAACACAGTTCTGGAAGTTTTAGCCAGAGCTAGGAAAAGGAAATAAAAGGCACCCAAATCAGAAAGGAAGAGGTTAACTGCCTATGTTTGCAGATGACATGATCTTATATATGGAAAACCCTAAGACTCCACCAGAAAATGGCTAGAACTAATAAATTAATTCAGTAAAATTGTAGGATACAAAATTAACGTACAAAAATCTGTTGCATTTCTATACACAAACAACCAACTATCCAAAAAGAAATTAAGAAAATAATCCCATTTACAATTTCATAAAAAATCCAAAATATGTAGGAAGAAGTTTAACCAAGTAGGTAAGAGATCTGTACACTGAAAACTATAAGACAATGATGAAAGAAATTTTAGAGACAAAGAAAACATATCCCATGTTCATGGGTTGGAGTGATTAATATTGTTAAAATATCCACACTATCCAAAGTGATCTATGAATTAAATGCAATCACTATCAAAGTTTCAATGGCATTTTCCACAGATATAGAAAAAATTCATATGGAACCACAAGACTCCAAATAGCCAAAGAGGTCTTGAGTAAGAATAACAAAGCTGGAGACACCAAATTTCCTTATTTGAAACTATATTATAAAGCTATAGTAATCAAAACAATATAATACTGGCATAAAAACAGACACATAGATAAATGGAACAGAATACAGATCCCATAAATAAACTCCAGCATATATGGTCAACTAGTCTTTGACAAGAATGCCAAGAATACACAATGGGAGAAATGACAGTCTCTTCAATGAATGGTATTGAGAAAATGGATATCCACATGGACCCCTATCTTACATCACACACAAATATTAACTCAAAATGATTTAAATGTAAAACCCAGAATCGTAACACTCCTAGAAGAAAACATAGAAACAACCTTCTTGACATTGGTGTTGTCAATGATTATTGAATATGACACCAAAATAATAGGCAACAAAATAAAAAATAAATAAGTGGGACTAGATCACACTAAAAAGCTTCTGCACAGCAAAGGAAACAATAAAATGAAAAGGCAACCTACAGAGAAAATATTTGCAAACCACATATCTGTTAAGGGGTTAATATTCAGAACATATAGGGACCTCAAACATCTCAATAACAAAACAAAGAACAAAGCAATGTAATTGAAAAATGGGCAAAGCGCCTAACAGACATTTCTCCAAAAAAGCCATACAATGGCCAACAGGTATGTGAAAATATACTAAGATTCACTAAACATCAGTGAAATGTAAATCCAAACCATAATGAGATACCAGCTCATATCTGTTCGATTTGTTGTCAACATGATAACAAGTTGATAAGATGATATCAACAATATGATAACATGTTGATAACAAGTCTAGTTTTTTTTTCAAAAAGTCAAATTTATAACAAGTTTTTTTCAAAGAGTCAAATGATAACAAGTGTTTGTGAGGGTGTAGAGAAGAGGGTGCCCTTGTACACTGTTGGTGGGAATATAAATTGGTGTAGCCATTTTGGAAGAGTGTGGAGGTCCCTCAACAATTAAAAACAGAACTATCATATGATCCAGGACCCCTATTTCCGGGTGTATATCCAAAGGAATTGAAATCAATACCTCAAAGAGGTAGCTACACTTCCATTTTCATTGCAGCATTATGAACCACCTAAGTGTCTGTGATGGACAAATGGATTAAAAACATGTAGTATATATATACAAGGGCATATTATTCAGCCATCAAAATAAGGAACTAGGCTGGGCGCGGTGGCTCATGCCTGTAATCCCAGCACTTTGGGAGGCTGAGGCGAGCGGATCACGAGGTCAGGAGATCGAGACCATCTTAACATGGTGAAACCCCGTCTCTACTTAAAATACAAAAAATTAGCTGGGCGTAGTAGCGGGTGCCTGTAGTCCCAGCTAGTTGGGAGGCTGAGGCAGGAGAATGGTGTGAACCTGGGAGGTGGAGCTTGCAATGAGCCGAGATTGCGCCACTGCACTCCAGCCTTGGCGACAGAGTGAGACTCCGTCTCAAAAAATATAAATAAATAAAAATAAAAATAAGGAACTAGTTGGGTGTGGTGGCTCATGCCTGTAATCCCAGCACTTTGGGAGGCCTAAGCAGGTGGATTGCTTGAGACCAGGAGTTCTAGACCAACCTGGAGAGCATGGTGAAACCCCATCTCTGCAAAAGTACAAAAATTAGCCAGGTGTGGTGGCATGCACCTGTAATCCCAGCTACTCAGGAGGCTGAGGTGGGAGGATCACCTGAGCCCAGAGAGGTCAAGACTACAGTGAGCCATGATTGTGCCACTGTATTTTAGCCTGGGTGACAGAGTGAGACCCTGTCTCAAAATAAACAAACAAACAAATAAGGAGGTACTGCCATTTATGACAACATAGATGAATGTATAGGACATGATAAGTGAAATAAGCCAGATGCAGAAAGAGAAATACCACAGGATCTCATTTATATGTGGAATCTTAAAAAGTTGGACTCATAGAAGTAGAGACTAGGTGGTGCTATGTTGAACAGGGATGGGGTGTGACAGGTGTGATGGAATGGGGAGATGTTGGTCAAAGAGTACACACTTACCGTTATAAAATGAGTAAGTTCTGGAGATCTAAGTTACAGCATGGTGACTATAGTTAATAATACTATGTTGTACACTTGAAACGTGCTAAGAGTATCGATCTTGAAGGTTCTAGCCACTCACAAAAAGGCAACTATGTGAGGAGATGGGTGAGCTAATTAGCTTGTTTGTGGTAATCATTTCACAATGCATGCATTTGCCAAGTCATCACATTGTACACCTTGTATATGCACAATTTTCATTATTCAATTATACCTCAATAAAGCTGGTGAAAAATAAGAAAAATAGCTGACTTATTTAATTTCTTCCCTAGTGAGAAAATCAGACTTAACTCCCACTGTCCATGGGCAATTTTTCAACAACGTTCTATTTCGGGTATGCATTGCCTGGGACTGGTTCATCTGCCACCCCTCTCTGGCATCACACTCCTTGTTTATTGGCACTTCCACAGCAAAGAAGGAAGGGAATTTTAAAACAGCAATGCCCAGGAAAGTCTGTTTTTTTTTTCTCCCCCTTTTTTGGCTGAGGTAAGTCTGTAGTGATTGATTCTCAATGATTCTTTTTTCTTTTTAGTGATTCTAAGATTCTCTAACTTGACAATAGGAGTGTGTGCAGCTCTTGCTAACATCATATTGGTTCTTTCTCTTTTTGACCCAGTGTATGACCCTAGAGAAAACTCTTAACTTTTCTGGGCCTCTATTGCTGAAATAATCAATTAAGTAATACTTAGAGGAATAACCCTCAGAGCATTAAACACAAGTCTGGGGTCTAAGAAAATTGGAGCCTCTGAGCTAAATGTTGTCCTCCCTTTCCTTCCTTGCACAAACTCAGAATTCCAAATTGGAATTACTCCTTTTTTTTTTTTTTTTCAGATGGAGTCTTGCTCTGTCATCAGGCTGGAGTGCAATGGCACGATCTTGGCTCACTGCAACCTCCGCCTCCTGGGTTCAAGCGATTCTCCTGCCTCAGCCTCCCGAGTAGCTGGGACTACAGGTGCTCACCACCACTCTCAGCTAATTTTTGTATTTTTAGTAGAGACGGGGTTTTGCCATGTTGGCCAGGCTGGTCTCGAACTCCTGTCCTCAAGTTATCTGCCTGCCTCAGCCTCCCAAAATTCTGGGATCACAGGCATGAACCACCGTGCCTGGCCAGGATGACTCTTGCAAGTTCTGAGAGTGGAAAAAAACACACTCAAAGGTTTTTTTTTTTTTTAAATTATATCACTCAATAATAATCAACACAGAAGACTTCCATGACCAAATGTGTGGGGATTTTTTTTCCCCACATACCAGGAAAGCAATGGATTCTGCAGGGGACAGCAGTTAGGTATCCTCCAATTCAGTTCTGACACTGTCTACCTGGAGATAGTGTAAGATCCCACAGGGCTCAGTCCTGAAAGACTGCACCTCCTTCAGATGACAGTCCCAAGTCCGGTCTCCAGAACTGACTGACTGGCTTCAAGTTGAGGGTCCCACAACCCCCTCTTTGGGTTTGATTAATTTGCTGGAGTAGCTCACAGAATTCAGGAAAACACTTATTCGTTTACTGGCTTGCCGTAAAGGGTATTACAAAGGATACAGATGAAGAGATGCGCGGGGCGAGGTATTGGGGATGCGGAGGGCGAGGTGCGGAGATTCCATGCCCTCCCCGGGTGTGCCACCCATATGTTCAGCTCTCCAGACGCTTCCAAATCCTGTCCTCTCTGGCCTTTTTATGGGGACTTTATCGGATAGGCCTGATTGACAACCATGTAGAAATGTGATTGGACAAAAAGCCTATGGTCTAATACTGATAGACTGAGCAGGAAACCCCATAAGGCCTGCGTGTTCAGATCCTTCTTGGCCTGTCTGAGCATCCCTCCTTCCCCCAGGATATCAGATAGGACTCTTCCAAAATGGGGGTCTTATGACCCACAATTAGAAAGGCAGGTTAAATAATTTATTTATGGCCACCCCGTCTCTACTAAAAAAACACAAAAAATTAGCCGGGCGTAGTGGCGGGCCCCTGTAGTCCCAGCTACTCGGGAGGCTGAGGCAGGAGAATGGCGTGAACCTGGGAGGCGGAGCTTGCAGTGAGCCGAGATCATGCCACTGCACTCCAGCCTGGGCGACAGAGCGAGGCTCCGCCTCAAAAAAAAAAAAAAACAAAAAAAATTCTTTATGGCCAACTCCAAGACAGACAAGTGGGAGAAGAATCCTGCCTGGAAGAGAAAAAGGAGCAGGTGGAAGGAGGGTAGGAGAAGTTCAAGAGAGAGACTGTTTTGTGAGGGCTAAAGCACCCCGACATTATAATAAGGGTTATGAGAGTTATGAGTCAGGAGTGAACTGTGCTTGAAAACCAACATATATATAGCATAATGTCACAATTGCTAACTCCATTTTTTACTTTTATAGGTTATTCAAATTTACTATCTCTTTTTGAGTCAGTTTTGGTCATTTGTGGCTTTCATGTAAGTTGTGTAATTTATAGTACAAAGTAGCCTTTACTCCTGATTTTTCTAAGGTCTAAAACTAACTACCGACAAATTACTACCGACAGATTACCATAAACTCAGCGGCTTAATAAGAGGCATGATTGACAACTGTGTAGAAATGTGATTGGAAAAAAGACCATGATCTAATAACGACAGACTGGGAGGGAAACCCAGGCAAGGCCTGTGTGTTCAGATTCTTCTTGGCCTCTCTCTGCGGCACTCCTTCCCCCAGGGAAGGGGGCAGGACCCTTCTGAAATGGGGGCTGTGTCAGCCACAGTCAGACAAGGTAGGGCAGGTAATTTCTTTACAGAAAGGCAGGGAAAGATTAGGGTCCTAATCGGGCGAAAGGAGAGCAGGAGGTCAGAGAGAGAGAGATTCTGTTTGCTGAGGCTTACTTTTGAGGCCTAAAGTGCTTTAACACTACAGCAAGAGCTAGGGGAGTTATGAGCCAGGAATTATGCAGTAAACACGGGATGAATTTGTGGAGATAAACACACGACATTCTAGAATTACATAATCCGACCTCAACCTCCCCAAAATCCTGACAGGGAAGAGGTACTGTTCCTACTTTTCACTTGGGGAAACAGGCTCAGGGGAATCAAGCAACCCAAAGCATCCTTTAGGAAAAAGCAGGCATTTAGACCAGGGCCGTGACAGTGTCTGGGTGTGGGAACAGGAGTGCCAGGTGGCAGACTGGAGGTGCCACACCTGGGGTGACAGTCAGCCCCCCTGTCTGCAATCCCACCGGCCCTTTGCACTTGGAGGTGCTAGGAGGGTCTCAGCCCTGTAGTGTGGAGTGCAGTGCAGAGGTTCTGGGGAGCATAGGGACTCCTCCTTGCAGTGGAGTGAGGTGGGTGTGTGTCCTGAGGGAGGGTGTGGGGGAAGAGGAGGCTCCTCCGGCAGGTTGCTCCCCCTCCCCACCCACCTTCCCCAGCCCTTCCTGCTGCGGCACCTTTGAGCTGCCTGTGGGCCCCCAGCCACAGTGCCCTCCAGGACAGGTCCTGGCACGATGGATGTGATGCCGCTGGGCCAAAGGGGCCCTGGGCTGCAGGTCCTCTGGGGCTCCCAGAAAGATCCCTGTGACCTGAAGGGCTGGCAGGGATCTGTACAGTGCGGGGGGGTCCCCAAGAATGAGCCTCAGCCCGGAGTAACCGTGGCGGATGAACCCAGCTGGTTTTATTTTGTCTTTATGGAGATGTGGGCCCATTTATTCTTTTATCATCAATTACTTAATGTTAATTTAACTGTAAAACCACACACCAGCCAAAAATGGAATTTTATAATTTTGTTACCCTCAAAGTGGGGAAGCTTGTTTTCTACTTCTTAAAACGCTGTGAAATCGCTTTTTAAATACCAAGATGGAAAGCTTATGTTATTAAAATGGCATATATTACACATCATTTGTTTTATTATGTAATTTATTATTGTTCTTTATAATTTTATATTCATAGCCCCAAGTAATAGAGATCCCATTAGGCAGAACATTCTGGAGTGGGAGGATCTTTTAGAAAGTTAGTTTTAGAGGCCGGGCGCGGTGGCTCACGCCTGTAATCCCAACACTGGGAGGCTGAGGCAGGTGGATCACGACATCAGGAGTTCAAGACCATCCTGGCTAAAATGGCGAAACCCGGTATCTACTAAAAATACAAAAAATTAGCTGGGTGTGGTGGCACGCACCTGTAATCCCAGCTACTCAGGAGGCTGAGGCAGGAGAATCGCTTGAACCCGGGAGGCGGAGGCTGCAGTGAGCCGAGATCCTGCCACTGCACTCCAGCCTGGGCAACAGAGCGAGACTCCTTCTCAAAAAAAAAAAAAAAAAAAGGAAAAAAAAAAAGAAAGTTAGTTTTAGAAGAAAGAACTGTCAAAGCACAATAAATAGAGAGGCAAAAGAATATAAGAAAGAATCAAATCGCTCACTAGAAGCTTATTGAAAATCTTAGACAAAATTCTCCCAAATATCATAAACATTAGGCACTAAGAACAAATGCCTCTGCCCCCATGCACAAAGATTTGGTTTTTTAATGCTCAGGTTTTTGAAATCTAGTTTTTAAAGTTTAACTTCTTCAGTTTTTAAAAGTTATCTTTGGGGAGAAATTCTTCAAAAGTTAGTATTGCCAGAGCAGGGAAACCGGAGAAGTGTATAAAATGAAAGTAATAAAGGAAGAGGTCAGCAGTAGCCTCCCTTGCTGAAGAATCAGTTAATATCTGCACGTTCTATTTTCCAAAAGGAGTTGAAGCAATTGAATAAGTCAGTAGGCACTCGCTGTGCACCTTGGGTACCAGAGCTGGGCTGGAGGAATCGTAGGATTTTAGGAACATTGTTGAGGGTTCTTGATGCTGGAGGCTGGGCTGGTGGGCAGAGGGACCTGGGGACATAGACATAGAGACAGTCCTGTCCTAGCCAATTCAGAAGGAGGGGAGAGAATCACACCAACCCCCTTAAAGGACAGTTAGGACAGGACTTTGTGCAGGCAAATGAGAGATGGGACATTCACATCCTGCTGGCGCTGCAATCACTGTTTGGCAGTTTCTTAGAAAATTTAAAGTATTTTATGACCTGAAAGTTCCATTACTAGGTGTTTGCCCAACAGAAATGAAAACATCTACACAAAGAGTTGTACATGAATGTTCATAGCAGGCTCATTCCTAGTGTCCAAACATGAGAAACAAACGAAATGTCCATCAACAGGTCAATGTATATCCAGTCAATGGAATGGAATACTCCTCAGCAGTCGGAATGAAACACACACACACATCACACACACACCACACACACACACCACACACACAAGCACATCACACACACACCACACACACCACACACATAAGCACATCACACACACACCACACACACACCACACACATCACACACACACCACACACACCACACACATCACACACACCACACACACATACACCACACACATCACACACACACACCACACACACAAGCACATCACACACACCAGACACACACACCACACACAAAGCACATCACACACACACCACACACACACCACACACATCACACACACACCACACACACATCACACACCACACACACACAAACACATCACACACACCACACACACACCACACACAAAGCACATCACACACACACCACACACATACATCACACACACACCACACACACACATCACACACATCACACACCACACACACACACACCACACACATCACACACACACTACAGACACACACCACACACATCACACACACACATCACACACACACCACACATACACACCACATACATCACACACCACACACACTACACACACACCACACACCCATCACACACACCACACACACATAACACACACACCACACACACACCACACATCACACACACACATCATACACACAACGCACACACACATCTCACACCACACACACACATCACATCACATGGGTCTCAAAAACAGAAAGTGCATATGGTATGATTCCATGTGGAGTTCTAGAGAGGAAATACTGGTCTATAGTGACTAGGCAGCTTTTTGGGGGGTGTCTGGAACAAGGGGTACAAGCGTAGGTGGGAATTTTAGGCGTAATGGAAGTGTCTGTAGCTTGAATGTGGTGTTGGCTACACAGGTATATACGTGTCAAAATTTACTAAATGATAACCTTAAATTGATACAGATTATATACACTTTAAAGCAGCGGTCCTCAACCTTTTTGGCACCAGGGACCAGTTTTGTGGAAGACAATTTTTCCATGGACGAGGGACGGGGGATTTTTTTCACGACGATTCAAGCACATTGCATTTATTGTGCACTTTCTTTCTATTATTATTCCATTGTAATATATAATGAAATCATTACACAACTCACCATAATGTAGAATCAGTGGGAGCTGTGGGCTTGTTTTCATGCAACTAGATGGTCCTATCTGGGGGTGATGGAAGACGGTGACAGATCATCAGGCATTAGATTCTCATAAAGAGTGTGCAACCTAGATCTCTCATGTGCGCAGTTCACAATAGGATTCACACTCCTATGAGAATCTAATGCTGCTACTGATCTGACAGGAGGCGGAGCTCAGGAAGTAATGCAGGTAATGGGAGTGACTGTAAATACAGATGGAGCTTCAGTGGCTCTCACCTCCTGCTGTGTGACCCAGTTCCTAACAGCCTGGGGTTGGGGACCCCTGCTTTAAAGTATACCTCAATATTTACTTGTGTAACAAACCTGTACATCCTGCACATTTACCCCAGATCTTAAAATAAAAGTTGAAAAAAAATAAAGTAGTGGTTTTAAAAAAAATACAAAGAACCCTTCTAATGTTCTTAAATGTGGATGCTAATACTTGCCCATCACAAAAGTGCAGATGGTAAGTGGACAGTGTTTGCATTCAAATGAAAATTTTTTTTTAATCTATGCAGTTATGTGGATGCAAAGACGTTTCTTCCTCAAGCTCAGAGGTATGAGGGGGAAGTGAGGGATCAGATCAGTGGCTGGACATGCCACGGGACCCCAGCCTGCACTGCCATGTGACTTCAACCGCATGAGAGACCCTGGGCCCAGAGCACTCAGACTCATGAGCAAAATAGGTGAGTGTGGTTGTTTCAAACCACTGTTTTGGAGTGGGTTATGGGACAGCATGAGATAACTGAGACAATCAGATGAGATGTTTGGTTTCAGCAAGGACGGGTTCCTGTTGACGGAGATAGGGAGGATCAAAAGGCTCGGGCTTGAGTCTCTGTTACACCTTCTGCACCCATTCTTTTCTCTGGGTGTGTCCAGGGCCCTGGACCACTTCCTCAGCTGTGATCAGAGGACCCTCTGGGTGAGGTCTGCCCAGCTGCAGAACCAGGTCCAGCTAAGAGTCTGTCATTTCGTGGCCAGACCAGGGTCCAGGAGCCCATTCAAGGAGCCTCCCTGTTGCTGTAGGTAGAAAGGCTCTTGGACTTGCTAGTGAATGCACAGGTGCAGCCCCATGTGCAGGGGTGCTAACACTTAGTGTGACCTGCAAGAGACTGGAACTGAATCTTTATTCTCCCCTGTAGACAGACTCTCCTGAGATACTGCTGTGCACACATCTCTGACAATGGTCCCAACCGAATGTGCATGGTTCCACACGGTGCAGCTCAGTAACTCCTTCCCTCAGGCTTGCTCTCCCTCCGTCCCTGCCTCACTCCTGGTTCCCTCAACTCTCCAATTGCCTCCCGCACTGTATTCCTGGGAACCCAGGCTTAGAGAGTTTCCTGTTGGATATTTAACTGGAAATGTCAATTCCACAGCTTAGAATTCATAGTAGAAGTTTGGGCTAGAAGTACCCACTTGGGAGCCTTTGGCATATGGATGGTATTCCAGCCACAACACTGGAAGAGATGCCACTGAGGGTCTGAGTGTAGATTTAAAAATAGAAGAGGCCTGAGAACTGAGTCATGAGCACTCTATTGTTTAAGGGCCCTGGAGGCAAGGAGGCGTGCCCAGGGAGGTAGGAGGAGAACTGAGAGCATTACTTAAGTGAAAAGGTGTCATGGGGAGGAGGCAGTAATTGGCTGTGCCCACGCCCGTGGATGACACCTGACCTTTCACTGTGTGGACATAGCCAAGTGGCAGCCTCGCAGGTTTCTACAGTTTGGGTGGAGAGGCCAAGGGGTCACGAGCAAATTGGAAGAGAGCAAAGAAAAACAATGAGGATGGGATTTTCTTTAAAAAGTTTTGCTTCATGGGGAGACAAGAAAATCTGTGCCACTCTTACTCTCTTTTTTCTTTAAATAATCCATTTTTCCAGTCTGTATGTTTCTAAGGTTTTTCTCTTTACTCCTCCAATTGAGGAATTTCATCAGCCTGTAGCGAAGTGTCGGTTTGTTCAGGCTGTTGTAACAAAATGCCACAGACTGGGTGGCTTAACCAATGGATGTCTATTCTCTCAGTTCTAAAGGCTGGAAGTTTGAAGGTTCAGGGAGCAAGTTTCCTCCCCAGGACAGCAACCCATCCCATGTCTCACAGAGTGGCCTCCTTGGGCAGTGCCTCTCCACAAGGCAGTGCGAGGATGAGAAACCAGCTTCTCACCTCATCTCTTTCTGATCCTTCATTTGTGGACTCCCACAACGAAACCTATTTCTTTTTCTTTCTTTCTTTTTCTTTTTTCTTTTTCTTTTCTTTTCTTTTTTTTTTTTTTTTGAGATTGAGTCTCACTCTGTTGCCCAGGCAGGTGTGCAGTGGTGCGATCTTGGCTCACTGCAACTTCCATCTCCCGGGTTCAAGTGATTCCCCTGCTTCAGCCTCTGAGTAGCTGGGATTACAGGTGTGCGCCACCATGCCCAGCTAATTTTTGTATTTTTAGTAGAGAAGGGGTTTCAGCATGTTGGCTAGACTGGTCTCCAACTCCTGACCTGAGGTGATCCATCCACCTCGGCCTCCCAAAGTGCTGGGATTACAGGTGTGAGCCACTGTGCCTGGCCCTATTTCTTAACTCATACCCCATGATGACCCTGACAGGAAGAAGACTTTAAGAGCAGAATGTTATGTTTTAGGTTTTCACTTTGGGTTGCTAGCTTAGTTATATGGATATTACTGTTTTCTTTCAGTCCAAATTGTTGTCTTTGAAGGTTCTTAAGAACTGAAGCATAAGACTTCCCACAGGACTCTGAGAAGTGGTGTTGCCACAGGCAGTGTCTGTGTCTGACAAACCCCAACTCTGGGGGGCCTGTGAGGAAATGGAGACTTTCATTTCCAGAACGTGGAGCGGTACATTGGTACAACCTCTTTGGAGAGCAATTGGACAGCATCAACAAGTTTAAGAATTGCATACTCCATGTTCTACAATTCCCTTTTTCGGTATAACACTGAGAAAATTTTCCACCTGTGGACAAGGAAACAGGCATAGAGAAGTTTGAACAGCAGCATTGATGTTGGCCTCTACCTGGGGCTCTTCCTCACATGTACATTGAGCTGATTCTTTATCTCCTTCAAGCCTTTGCTCAAAGATGCCTTCTCAGTGGTGTCTGCCCTGACCCCTATCCCCACTGAAATGGGAGCCTGTTTCCCTCTGCATATACCCACACCATCCAGACCCCTCTTTTTCTGCTGGGTTTTTTTTTTTGGCTGTAAGACTTAGCAGCTTCCAACACACTAGAAATGTATTCACTTATGTTTATTATGTGTGTCCTCCTCAACCTCTGTATTAGTCCATTTTCACACTGCTATGAAGAACTGCCTGAGTCTGGGTAATTTATACAGAAAAAAGGTTTAATTGACTCACAACTCTCCATGGCTTGGGAGGCTTCAGGAAACTTACAGTCATGATGGAAGGTGGAGAGGAAGCAAAACACATCTTACATGGTGGCAGGAGAGAGAGCATGTGGGGAAAATTGCCACTTTTCAAACATTAGATCTCGTGAGAACTCACTATCATGAGAACAGCATGGGGGAAACTGCCCCCATGATCCAATCACCTCCCACCAGTTCCCTCCCACGACATGTGGGGATTACGATTCAAGGTGAGATTTGGGTGGGGACACAGATCCAAACTGTATCATCCCCCACCCAAAGTAGAACATAAACTATAAATATACAAATGGATTATGGTCAGACCATGTATGAAAATAAAATTCTGAGCTGGGTGTGGTGGTGTGCACCCAGCTACTCAGGAGGCTGAGGCAGGGAGGATAACTTGAACCCAGGAGTTTGAGGCTGTAGTGAGCTATGACCATGACTGTGAAGCGCCACTGCACTCCAGCCTGGGCAACACAGCAAGACCCTGAGTCTAAATTAATTAATTAATTTTTAAAAACTAAAAATAGCACTCTGACTCACAGCCTGCAGCAACCTGTCCAGAAAACCAAACTCTTACCCACAGTAAACAACCCAGGAAGGCAGCCCTGCTGTCAGTCAGCCTGGTAGGAAGTCACACTGCCCTTTCTGGTGACAATCCAGGAAGCTAAACAATTACCTCTGTAATAATCAGGCCCAAATGGCCAGGACATGATTAATAACTGACAGCTTCTCTAATTTTTGTCCCCATTTCCAACTTAGGACCAAGCAGAGAAAGCCAAATGTGTCCCCCTAACCAATGTCATTGGATCCCTGCTTCTAGTTAGCCACCTCCAGCTTCCCGAGGCCCACAGCCTCCACCAGGGCCTCCCGTTCCTCCACTGTGAAGCTGTCCTGGGCCTCTGCCTGCCTTTGATCTCTGCCAAATGCCAGTTATGGTGTTAACATCCTTGCTAGAGCAAGCTCTGTATAAACAGCCTTTGCCTGCTCTCACTTGGTTGTCCTTGGTTTATTTCTACACTACACAAGGGGAGAGGTTTCTATCTGATTTTTTTCCCCCACTGACATAATCCCTAGAACATTGCCCAGTACCTAATAGGAGCTCAGCGATGATGAATGAATGACTAACAAAAAAAAAAAACAGAATTTCAATGTCTAACTTTAGGAGAATGGATGGATGGATAATTTATGGTTTATTCATTCTATGGAAATTGCTACATACTACAGCCATTAAAATGAATGAACTAGATCTCAAAATATTAAAATGAATGAATCTCAAAACTGTAATGTTGGCAAACATTAGCCTAGGCCTCCACAGGGTCGGGATCATCAATATCACTGTCTTCAACCTCCACATCTTGTCCCTCTGGAAGATCTTCAGGGGCAATAACACGCGTGGAACTGCTATCATCTCCTGTGATGACAGTGCCTTCTGGAATGCCTCCTGAAGCACCTGCCTGAAGCTGTTTTACAGTTAACAATTTTTTTAAGATGTAGAAGGAGTACAATCTAAAATAACAATAAAAATCAGAGTAGAGTAAGTATATAAATCAGTAACAAAGTCTAAATTAATTAATTAATCATTTAAAAATTTAAGCAATTTATAGAGGACACATGCAATATAATACCATTTATACAGATGTTAAAATCCCAACGTGTCATGGAAACCTACATATACAGTGAAAGTGAAATACATGCCCATGACTGACCCCCACCAACTTTGTCGGGATGGTTGCTCTTAGAGGCTGAGGAAGGAAATGTCAGGGGTGGGGCAGCTGGCGAAGGAACTTTATATCTACATATATATTTTTCTTTATAAGAAATAAAATAGGCTGGCCATGGTGGCTCATGCCTGTAATCCCAGCACTTTGGGAGGCTGAGGCCGGCAGATCACCTGAGGTCAGGAGTTTGAGACCAGCCTGGCCAACATGGCGAAAACCCATCTCTACTAAAAATACAAAAATCAGCTGGACGTAGTGGCTGGTGCCCGTAATCCCAGCTACTCAGGAGGCCGAGGCAGGAGAATCACTTGAACCTAGGAGGCAGAGGTTACAGTGAGCTGAGACTGTGACAGTGTACTCCAGCCTGGGTGACAGAGCAAGACTCCGTCTCAAAAAATAAAAAGTAACAACAAATTATTAAGATTTGTTAAATCTGGTGATGAGTACCTATGATGATATTTATTGTACTTTTCAGTATATTTGACATATTTTGCAATTAAAAAATAACATAATAATGAAGTAATGATTCAAAATTCAGATTAAAATATGGATGCCGTGTAGTGATGGCAAGGGGATGGTGGTGTCAGGGATGATGCTGCAGGGCTGAGAGGGTGCCCCATTAATATCCCCATGTCTGCCTCCTCCTCACCTCCCCACCTCTAGCCCCAGTGACTCAAATTTGTCTCTGACAAAACCACTCTGAATGGTTTTGTTGGCAGAATTCCCAAGCAATTCCTTCTCTTTCCACTGCGGCCACCTTCCTAACCAGGTCCTTGGCCCTTGCAGAGAGTGTGAAAACCTGGAAAGAGCTCAGAGAAGAGCGAGACTTCATGGGGCTGGAGGTGGGCCTGGCTGGTTGGGGCCTCCAGGAGGCATTTTCCACCCCGTGCAGGCCTGGCCTGGACTCAGGTCTGATCTCGGCCTTGGGGAGATTGATGGGCACGTGCCCAGTGACTCAAGAGGCCCAAACCAGCCCACAGGACTGAAGCGTGTTGTGGAACATGCACACACACACACACACAGTCTTGCACACATACATGAGTGCACATTTGTTGCAGTAAACATGTCCACTCATATATGCATACTCACACATACACCGCGTGATTCCACTTATGCCATTCTGGAAGAGGTGGAACTGTAAGGTCCCAGAACAGATGAGAGATTGCTGAGGGCTGGGTTGCGGGAGGGCTTGGCTTTGTGGGTAGGGGTGGACACGAAGGAGCTTTCTGAGGTGATAGAAATGTTTCTAGATCTCTGCATACTGTGGTGGTAGCTACATGATCAGACGCATTTCCTGAAGACTCATCCAACTGTACACCTGCAAGGAGTGAATTGTGTGATATGCAAATTATCCCTCAATAAGTCTCATTTAAACAAACCAATTTTTCTAATAGTGAAAAGGTGCACTCTGTGCTCTCCTGTGAAACCCACCCAGTTATCTTTTTGTGCATTTCCATTTCCAGGGTTTCTAGTGGGCATGAGCATTTTTGCCTATGTTTATTACAGTCACGTGCTGCATACATAATGATGTTGGAGCCAATGGTGGAGCGCTGTACTACAGTGGTCCCATAAGATTGTAATGGAGCTGAAAAATTCCTATTTCCTAGTGACGTCGTGGTCATCGTAATGTCTGAGCACAACATGTTACGCGTTTGTGGTGATGCTGTAAAGAAAGGTGTTGCCCTGGCAGTTGTGTAAAAGTCTAGCATACACAATTATGTACAATACATAATACTTGATAATGATAATAAACGGCTTTGTTACTGATTTCTATATTTACTCTACTCTGATTTTTTTTTTTTTTGGGGGGGGGGGACGGAGTCTTGCTCTGTCGCCCAGGCTGGAGTGCAGTGGCACGATCTTGGCTCACTGCAAGCTTCGCCTCCCTGGTTCACGCCATTCTCCTGCCTCAGCCTCCCGAGTAGCTGGGACTACAGGCGCCTGCCACCATGCCCTGCTAATTTTTTGTATTTTTAGTAGAGACGGGGTTTCACCATGTTAGCCAGGATGGTCTTGATCTCCTGACCTTGTGATCCACCCACCTTGGCCTCCCAAAGTGCTGGGATTACAGGCATGAGCCACTGCGCCCGGCCTACTCTGATTTTTATTGTTATTTTAGATTGTACTCCTTCTACATCTTAAAAAGAATGTTAACTATAAAACAGCTTCAGGCAGGTGCTTCAGGAGGCATTTCAGAAGGCATTGTCATCACAGGAGATGATGGCAGTTCCAAGAGTGTTACTGCCCCTGAAGATCTTCCAGAGGGACAAGATGTGGAGGTTGAAGACAGTGATATTGATGATCCTGACCCTGTGAAGGCCTAGGCTAATGTGTGTGTGTCTTAGCTTTTAACAAAAAGTTTAAAAAGTAAAAAAAAAAAAAAAAAAAAAAATTTATAAATAGACAAAAGCTTATAGAAAAAGGATATAAGCAAAATGTTTTTGTGCAGGTGTACCATGTGTTTTGTTTTAAGCTGTGTTATTACAAAAGAGTCAAAAAGTTTTAAAAATTAAAGCATATAAGGTAAATAAGTGACAGTAAGCGAAGGTTCATTCATTAATTAATTTTTGAGATGGAGTCTCGCTCTGTTGCCCAGGCTGAAGTGTAGTGGTACAATCTCAGCTTACTTCAACCTCTGCCTCCTGGTTCAAGCGATTCTCCTGCTTCAGCCTCCCGAGGCTCCCACCACCATGCCTGGCTAATTTTTTGTATTTTTAGTATAAACGGGGTTTCACCATGTTGGCCAGGCTGGTCTCGAACTCCTGACCTCAGGTAATCCACCTGCCTCAGCCTTCCAAAGTGCTGGGATTACAGGCATGAGCCACCACACTAGGCCTAATTTTTTATTATTGAAGAAAGAAAAATATCTTCATAAATTTAGCATTGCCTATGTTTATAGTGTTTATAACATCTACGGTAGTGTACAGTAATGTCCTACACCTTCACATTTGCTCACTGACTCATCCAGAGCAACTTCCAGTCCTGCAAGCTCCGTTCATTCTAAGTTCCCTATACAGCTGTACAGTTTTTCATCTTTTACACTGTATTTTTACTGTACCTTTTCTATGTTTAGACAAGTTTAGATACACAAGTACTTGCCATTGTGTTCCAATTGCCTACAGCATTCAGGACAGTCACATGCTGTGCAGGTTTGTAGACTGGGAGTGATAGGCCACGCCATACAGCCTAAGTGTGCAGCAGACTGTACCAGCTAAGTCTTTATGATGTTCACACCATGACAAAATCACCTAACAACACATTTCTCAGAATGTGTTTCCATTGCTAAGTAATGTGTGACTAGACTTGTTTGAAACATCTATGGTCACTGATGGGGGTAGGTGGAGAGTAGGAGGGCATGAAGGCAAACAGAAGCAGGTGGTGGGGAACAAGAGGAGGGGAGCAAGACGGGGGAAGCTTCCTCCTTGGAGCTGACCACGTCCTATTTCATCCATTCTTTATTTCCAATACAGTCTCCTAGAGCCTGCTTCTGCTCCCCTAGGCTATCTTTTCCCCCAAGATGTTCTTTTGCAGTTACCATCCCCGGTGAAACTTAAGGACAAAATGCAGAGGGACATCAGTCCTGGGCATGGGTCTTCTTTGAGATCTGTGGTTCCATGGTGGTAACCACAAGCTGTGCTTTACAGAAGTTCTTTTTTTTTTTCTTTTTTTCTTTTTTTTTTTTGAGACAGCCCAGGCTGGAGTGCAGTGGTGTGATCTCTGCTCACTGCAACCTCCGCCTCCCAGGTTCAAGTGATTCTCCTGCCTCAGCCTCCTGAGTAGCTGGGACTACAGGTGCCTGCCACCACACCCGGCTAATTTTTGTATTTTTAGTAGAGATGGGGTTTCACTATATTGGCCAGGCTGGTCTCGAACTTCTGACCTTGTGATCCACCTGCCTTGGCCTCCCAAAGTGCTGGGATTACAGGCATGAGCCACCACACTTGGCCCCAGAAGTTCTTTACTGTACTATTTCAGCATCAAGTGAAATAAATTCTGTAACACTGGTGTATTAGTCAAGGCTCTCCAGAGAGACAGAACCAACAGAATATAGATAGATAGGCAGATAGATAGATAGATAGATAGATAGATAGATAGATAGATAGATAGATAGATAGATAGATGAGAGGGGGGTTTATTCAGGAAATTGGCTCACGTGATTATGGAGGCTAAGAATCCCACCACAGGCTGTCTGCAAGGTCAAGACCCTGGGATCCTGGTAGCGTGGCTCAGCCCAAGTCCCGAGGCCTAAGAATAAGGGAAGCCGGGGGTGTAACTCTCAATCCGAGGCCAAAAGCCTTGGAACCCAGGGGGTCATTACTGTTAAGTCCTGGAGTCCAAAGGCTGGGGATCCTGGAGTTGTTGTCCAAGGACAGGAGAGGAGGAGTGTGTCACGATGCCAGCAGCTAGCTGGACACATGCCCCCTTTCTCTGTTTATCTTCTTTCTGAGGCCCCGGCAGATTGCACGGTGTACCTTCCACACTGAAGGCAGAGTTTGCCCACCTAGTCCACACAGAGACACACTCTAACCTCCTCTGGAAACACCCTCACAGACACACAGACACACCCAAAAGCAATGTGCCACTAGGCTTCTAGATATTCTTAATCCAGTCAAGCTGACGGCTAATATTAACTGTCGTGACTGGTATTGTCCTTTTGTTCTGCTAGTTTTGCTGACTGGATATGTATGAAATGGCACCTCATTTAGATTTTTAAATGGACATTTTAAATTTGGTGTTCATTTTTTTTTTTTTCCTGATTACTGGAGAGGTCAAACACCTTTTCACAGTTTCTGGTCATTTGGGTGTTTTCCCATCAATTGAGTCTTCATGTTTTCTGGCCATTTCTGCTGAGTAGTTTGTCATTTTCTTATTGTCCCACATGAGCTCTTTACATCTTCTGGATACTAATCATTATCTGGCTAGATGAATTGAAAATATCTTTTCTAGTATATTGTTCAAATTTTATCTTTCTTTATAATATCTGTCTCACAAAATCTTTTTTTCTTTTCTCTGTCACTCAGGCTGGAGTGCAGTGGTGCAATCTCGGCTCACTGCAACCTCTGCCTCCCAGGTTCAAGCGATTCTCCTGCCTCAGCCTCCTGAGTAGCTGGGACTACAGGCACGTACCACCACACCTGGCTAATTTTTTTGTATTTTTAGTAGAGAAGGGGTTTCACCATGTTAGCCAGGATGGTCTCCATCTCCTGACCTCGTGATCTGCCCACCTCAGCCTCCCAAAGTGCTGGGATTACAGGCATGAGCCACCGTACCTTGCCCACGAAATCTTTTACATTTAACATAATGGAGTTAACCAGCTTTTACATGATGCCTTGTGTCTTATTCAACAATTCTTTCCACATCCAGATGTCTCATAAATACCAGACAATATTTTCTTACAAAAAATTTAAAGTTTGCTTTTCACATTTAGGTATTTAATCTAGAATATATTATTTTAGTGCGTGATATGAGGTAGGAAAATAAAACGTACCTATTTTTCTGCAGGATAGGCAATTGTCCAGCACCATTTATTAAAAGTTGATGTTTCTCTATGAGTGTAACGCACTTCCGTGACACACTGTCACAGTATGCATAACACAGGAAGAAGTCTATTTGCAGACTGTTTTCTCCACTCGTTGATTCTTCTAAACACATTTTAAAAACAAATGCTTCTTGGCTGGGCGCGGTGGCTCATGCCTGTAGTCCCACCACTTTGGGAGGCCAAGACAGGTGGATCACTTGAAGCCAGGAGTTGGAGACCAGCCTGGCCAACATGGTGAAACCCTGTGTCTACTAAACATACAAAAATTAGCCTGGCGTGGTGACACACGCCTGTAATCCCAGCTACTCAGGAGGTTGAGGCAGGAGAATCACTTGAACCTGGGAGGCGGAGGTTGCAGTGAGCTGAGATCACGCCACTGCATTCCAGCCCAGGTGGCAGAGTGAGACCCTGTCTCAAAACAAACAAACAAACAAACAAAACCACCAAAAGCCACAAAAAAACCCACAAATGCTTCTTTAAAACAAATATATTCTATTTTTAATATTTTATTCTTTATGCTTTATGCTGTCATGTTTGCAGATACATTAAGTCAGGTTGAGAAATTACATTCTTATATCACAATAAATGAGTCCTAATCTACTAACCTTATCATCTGGGCAGTAGAGCTGTATGCAGAAGAATGCCATCTTTTTGTTGTGCCTCTGAATTGCTTGTAAGGCCACATGACCAGTGCTGTTTTCTCTCACTTCTGATAATGGGGAGGAACTGGGATACTTGAGGGTCACCCTCCTAGGAAACCAGTCAGTAAATATTTGATTGATAGGTAGTTTCCATTTATCTACAAAATGAGATTACTCTTCATATGTGAGACATGGTTCTGCAAGTCCTAAGAGAGTTCATCATGCATCCTGTTGTTTATTTTTCTTTTGGAACGCCCTAGCTTTTCTTGACCAGGCAACCCATCATGAAATTTAGCATTGCAAAAATTCTGAATTGTTGGGTAATGAACCCAGTCTTCAGAATTTACATGGGGGAATCATTGTGGTGAGGTGCAGGGCACATCTTGGATTAGCTCTATTTTGTGAAATAAGATGTACTTGAGAAATAATCACTGTATTTTTTCCTTTTTCTATTTTATATGTTTTGGGAATTAGTTGTGACAGTGTCTGTGGTGGGCAGAACCTTAGGTGACCTCCCCCAGGGTCCCCACATCCGGATGTTCACACCTTTGTGTGACCCCTGCCTTGACTGTGCGTGAGACCTGTGGCTTGCTTAGGCAGACACAATACGGCAAAGGTGATGGGCTGTCACTCCGGTGGTGAGGGTATGTTAGATTAGACTCTGTTGCCAGCTCACTCACTCTGGTCCCTCTCTCCCTGGCTGGCTTTGAAAAAGCAAGTTGCCATGAGTCAGTCCCAGACACGCAATGACACAAACTTTGTCTAACACACCACCCCAGGGAGCTTTCACAACCAAGCCCTGGGGACATCATGATTTCAGCCTGAGAGACCCAGAGCAGAGGCCTGGTTGAGCAATGCCTGTACTCCAACCCCCAGAACCTGAGAGATGATACATGCGTGTTGTTTGAAGCAGCAATAATGTTTGAAGTAATTGTTATGTAGCAATAGAAAACTAATACATTGACTTACAGATGATTTCTGAAAGTCATTTTCCTGGCTAATGCATACGATGGTTGGAATGTTCCAACCAATTCCACCGGGTTTGTTTTATCCAGATAAGAAATATGAGAATGTTTATATTAACTCTTTCCCAGGGCCTATTACATTAACTTGTAGTTGAATGCTCACCCGCGGTTCTAAAACATGCGCTAGTTCCTACTTTCCCCTGCCTGCTTTATTTGTTCTCAAAGTCAGATGACTTGAGCTTGCAGCTCCAGCAGGGAAGGGTCCTTGTCTTTCCAGGTCACTGCTGTATCCCCCAATAACCAGCGAGGGCTGGGTACACAGTAGGTTCAAGAGATATTGGTTAAATAACTAGGTACATGAACAAATGGTTGTTATCACATTCTTAATAGTGTTATAATGCTCTGTCTCAGACTCTGGGGTAAGCGTTTTATGTACATTATCTCTCTCAATCACTACAACAGCCGTGCTGGATAAGTGGGACCAGTCTCCGCGGACAAGTGGAGAACTCGGGTTCCCAGAGTTTAGCGATCATCAGAGATCAAACAGAGATTCAGTGGCAGCACTGGAGATCGGACCGATTCTATTTAAAACACTTGTCTATTTAAGTATATTTAAGAACACACACACACATAAATATATATATACACACATATACATGCACGCAATATATACAGCATATATTTCTGTATAAATACATATATTTGTACTATACATTTATAAATAAAATTTTATTTTGGTAAATAAAATTATATATAAATTTAGCAAAAGGATTGAAATTCTCCGTCTACACTGATCTCTCTCGAGGGAGTGCAGTTTGGCAGCCCGGCTGCCCGAGGCTGTTTCCTGCCTGTGGGGTCCGCGCGGCGCCTCCGCGGGCTGTAGATGGCGCTCGAGTCCTGGCAGCGCCCGCTCCTCTGCGCCTTGGCAGCGCCTGTGTTGACTCCCGGCGCCCTTGGCTGGTGGGAGAGCGTATTTTCTCACAATTAATACAGATGGGTGGCCCCATTATGGGCGCTTCTTCATCTGTGAATTATTTCGTGTGAAGAGAAGTGCTTGCGCATGCTTAATTTCTAACCGCGATTCGGGGCCTCTGTGCCAGCCCCCGGGAGGGAAGTGGGAAAAGCTGGGGGGCTTCTAGGGATCCTGCTCGTGCCTGGAGAGCGGGGCGCCGGGGAAGGAGCGCGTGTGCGGGAGCCTCCTCTGAGCCTCTAAAGGACTCATGTCATCTCGGTAATCTCACAATATCCTTATGAAGGAGGCACGGTTATTAGACCCTTCGAAAAGAGGAAATGGCCTAGAAAAACTATTCTAAAGAATAGAACTGGAATAAAACTATTCTAAAGAAAGGGAATGGCGTGAGGCTGCTCCCGCCAGGGTCCGAGGCTAGCCCATCTCCACCTCGGGCACTAAAGGAGCGAAGAGAGCAGAGATCCCCTGCGTTTCTTCAGCAGTTAGTGCTTGTTCCTTTTTATCGTCAACAAGAAGGACCAGCAAAGCCATGGCGACATGCTGGCATCTCGTTTTGCAGGGTGTGACCCAAGGAACTGCGTGCTGTGGCCGTGGCACAGACGTCCCCAGTCCCCAGCCCCGGCCAGGTCCCCTCCTGCTGGGGTGGGGTGGGGCGGCAAGCAGTGGGGGCGGCCCATCTGCAGCCTCCCAGTGAGTGCTGGTGCCTTGGAGGGGGCCACGTGATATGTTGAGTGGGTGTCGGGGGGAAGGTGGGGGAAATGGTGTCACAGAGGTCTTTGATGTTGTAAATAATTTCTATGCCATCTTAAAGAGCCAACTGTGGAAAAATATTAGTCGAAACGGGATCCAACTAAACATGATAAGCCAACAAGGTGTGAAATGTGAGGTGTTGTATTTTACGTCGAGGCCAGCGTGAACAGATTTTAAGTCTGGTTTCTGTAGGGCTCCATGGCAAGGGGGCTGGTGGGGCACCAAAGACAGACATTTCCTGCAAGGCTGAGGGCGCCGGCCTGCCTTTCCCAGTGCTTCCAGTTCACTGCAGTTTGGCTGCCAGGAAGGCTAATGTCTGACACGCCCTCTTTTGGCATCAAATAACCAAAACTAGTCAGTTCTAGTAAATTTAGAAATTTACCAAGAGCTGGAGTCCCCTTTTCATTAAATCCATATGCTTATTGGAAGCTAACGGGGGTCATAATAAAATATATTGAATGAGATAAACACTATGAAAAGAATTACACTAATTTTTGTTGTAGTAAAATCACAAACTTTCATTTGCATGATGAAAAAATACATATTGAGGCAGAACTCTACGATTGGCATGTTAGGTATGAAATTAAAGGCCTGGGACCATGAAATCGTCCTTTAGTATCTGGGGCTGATAAGATTTTTAATCACTTTTATATGAGACCACAGATTATTTATAATCGACTCACTTAAATAGTCTAACTGATATGGTTGAGGTAACTTTAAAACCTTTTTTGCTGAATGACTCACCCAGGAAGCTTTGAATCTGGAAGATTCTATCTCTAACAGACTTCCAACCACTTCTCTAGAACCGGTGGCTTACCATTCCCTTCTCCCAGAGCCTATCCAGATGTTAACACACGACGACGCAGAAACCAGCACGCATTTATCCAGCATGCTGAAGGTAAGGACTGTGTTACCAGGATTCATTTCAGACTTAGAAAGTGCTCAGTCTGGCCGGGTATGGTGGCACATGCCTGTAATCCCAGCACTTTGGGAGGCTGAGGCGGGCAGATCACAAGGTCAAGAGATCGAGACCATCCTGGCTAACATGATGAAACCCTGTCTTACTAAAAATACAAAAAAATTAGCTGGGTGTGGTGGTGTGTGCCCGTAGTCCCAGCTACTTGGGAGGCTGAAGCAGGAGAATTGCTTGAACCTGGGAGGTGGAGGTTGCAGTGAGTCAAGAATGTGCCACTGCACTCTAGCCTGGCGACAGAGCGAGCCTCCATCTACAAAAAAAAAAAAAAAAAGAAGAAAAGAAAAGAAAGTGCTCAGTCTGTGTGGATGGATTAAAATTGGAGATGAGTTTCATAAGGTAGCCCGAAGGATCAATCGACCTCATTTCATTCTACTCCTATGCCTCAAGAGATCCTTCCTGCATGCTTATTAGGGTATGAGAAGAAATTACTTACTTATTAAAATTCAAGAGTGAGACAGTAAAAAGAGAGTAGAGTGTTTAAAACCTTTTATTCCTTTGCTTTTCTGGAAGCAAACAGAGACTTATAGGCTATTGTTTTACTGTTTGTCAAATATTTTGTAGGTGTGAAATTAATAATGAGTCAGGCAACTGTGCGAGATGCTGAGGATACAGCAATCAAACGCAGGGACGGTATCTTCTGGAGCTTCCAGCCTCACAGGAGGACAGTCAATCAAACGAGCACAGAGAGGGGGAAATTTAGTGACACAGAGTGCCTTCCCTAGACAGGTTTTTTGAGGAACAACATCCTTATTGCACAAATATTGCAGTGGTGTTGACGGAGTCCCTCCCTTTCTTCTCTCAGCCCTACATTCTATTCAGGTGCGTGGAGAATCCTGGGAATCTGCACACAGGTGCTGGGCAACACCTGGACCAAGAAACTTTTTGGGGCCTAGGGAAGCACAGGAGGTAGACCAGTAGTCTGGAGTTAGAACCACATTTCCTGAAAAGGAGCAGAAGTCATCTAGACAGAAAGTGAGAAGTGCCTGCTGCAGGACTGGGGCTGTCCCAGGCAAAGGTTCCTCCTCGGTGCAAGCAGGAAAGGCATTGGAAGACCTGAAAGAAAATGAGTATGTCTGGAATGCAGTACCCAGAAAGGGTAGCCTGGGGAAAGAGGCAGGGAGACTGAGAAGGCCTTGATGAGAACCAGAGCCAGGAGGTGGACATAATTTACCCTCAGCCAAGGGAAGAGTCATCAAAGGGGTTGAAGCACAAGAATGACATGGCCACACCTGTGTCAGGATGAATCAGGTGGGGTATGGAGAATATATTCTCTGTGAAAACATCCAGGAAAATGCCACTGTCATGTCTCAGGTCTGTCTTATCTTAGGTTACCCAAATGACTTGCTTTATATTTTTGCTTTGTCTTGTCTTTCTTTGTAACTTAAATCCATTAAAACAGTTGCAGCCGCTGCATCACTAGGTGGTATAACCACATGCAGTATCATGTCAGGGCCACGGTAACAGAGGCCCACAGGCCGAGTACCTTAAACAGCAGAAATCTAGTTTCTCACAGTCCTGGGGGCTGGAAGTCTGAGATCAAGCTATTGGCAGGGTTGGTTTCTTCTGGGGCCTCTCTCCTTGGGTTCTAGATGGCTGTCTTCTCCGTGTCTTCATATTGCAGTCCCTCTTTACCAATTTGTGTCCTAATTTCTTCTTATAAGGACATCAGTCATATGGGATTAGGGCCCACCCAAATGGCCTCATTGAAGCTTAATTACCTCTCTGCAGACCCTCCCTCCTCATACAGTCACAGTCTGAGGTATTGGAGATTAGGACTTCAACATATGAATTTTGGGGTGTTGTGGGGAGATGCAGTTTATCCCATAACACTCTACTTAAGTAAAATGCTTTTTCCAAAATGTTGCTGCAGAAGAATTTTGAAGCAAAAGAGCCAACAAAATTTCTCTTGAAACTCTGGGAGCTCAAGCAGTCCAATTTAATTAAATTCATTTACTACTAAGTAAATGCCTGTGCACACAATGTACTCCTCTAGAGAAAAGCCTATTGTCACTGCATCTATATAATCGAATCACAAAAGATGCCTCCCTTGCCTCCCCCCACGCCATCAAGTCCTTTCATCTGTTTCCAATAAGGGAAAAAAGAGAACTCTTCTGGGCATGTTTACATTTTATCTTTAAACAAAACTAAATGGAATTTGACATGGTAAAGCCAGGCCATGTTACATATCAATGTGAAATGAAACGTTTCTCGGGCCAGGTGTTGCCCAGCACCTGTGTGCAGGTTCCCAGGATTCTCCACGCACCTGAATAGAATGTGGGGCCCAGAGAGGAAAGGGAGGGACTCAGTCAACACCACTGCAATATTTGTGCAAGAAGATGTTCCTTAAAAAACATTTAGTGCCTTTTATTGACTTTAAAAGTCACAGTTTTCCTTAAATACTTCTTTTTCCCAATTTCACTGTAACTTACATCATATTCTCTTACATAAAAATTACTCTCCAGACTGAAATTCTTCATTCTGACATCTGTCCAAAAATGTTTCTTCTGCAACTTGCAGTCGTAACTACTTGTTTTAATACCACCACCTCCTTCTTCCTGCTGTCACGTTCTTGCAGAAAAGGCAAGTGAAAAGAAAACATTCCTCCTGGGATCCCAGGAAATGCAGTATAAATCTCTGTCGAGTGATTTGCCATATTTATGTAACCAGTAGAAAACAAACACAGACATGTACTACAATCAGGAAGCTCCAGTTTGCTCTATTTTTAAAATCCTTGGTCTGCTTTCTTCAGAAAGAGAGTCAGCTGAAGTCAGAGTTTATAGATTCCTTATCAGCAAGGCCATCCCCTGCAATGATCAGCCTAAAGTCCTCCCATTCAAAAAGTTAGGGGACAAAAACTAGACCATATGCCCAAGTTAGCATAGTCCATATTTTCAGGAGTTCATAGCCCTATCCTATAGTGCAAAAGTGGGAATGACAGAATTTAGTGTTATAGCTAGAGTAGCGTGGTGTGACAGGAAAAAAAAATCACTGACAAAGAATGACATTTTGAAGCAGAACTTTATAATGAACTTGTTACGTACGAAGTGGAAGGCCTATGTCTTGAAATCTTCATTAAGTATCCAGGGCTGATGTTTCCCTGAGATTTTCAATCTCTCTGATATGAGACCAGAGATTATTTGCAATTTAGTTATTGAATATTCTAAATTACTGGGTCATAGAGTCACTTTACATTTACTGTAACCCCAATGGGAATTTTGAGAGAGATCAGCAATTTTATTCTAGACATTTTCTGGAAGAACAAAAAAAAATAGCTAATATATAATGGTTTAGAAAAATAAAGAAAAATGGAGATTTCTTTTCCTTACCAGAAGCAAAACATACTCTAGAGACTTCTACTTCTGGGGAAATGAAGTAGATGCACATTTACTTAGTCCCACCAATAGGTATAACTAAAAACCCTGGAGATTGTATATAAGACAAACATCAGAATACTTCGATTGGCAGACAGAAGAAAGCAGACTGTTTAGGGGCTTTGGGACCCAAGGAAGACTTGGCGATGAGTTCTCTGGGCTTTCTTTTGCCTCTTATATCTTAGACTGGATACTGGAGAAGCCAGCAGTCTGTAAACACCAATATGCCCTGGACAAAAAAAGTTCCAAAAAAAGATCTGCTTCCCCTAGACAGAGGATCAGCAAAGGGGCAGCCTAGCAAGACAGAAAACTTTCAGACAATAACTACCGCATTCAAACCAAATGACACAGAAAAAACTATGGCGGGACTCCAGCACTTACATGTGGCTGAGTGGGGACCCTTGACTTTCACTCCTGACAGGCCAACAGGGAGCCCCAGCTCCCCGCTGGGTGGCAGCAAGCCACCTTGTGTCTGGTGGCATCAGTGGATATCACATGGGGAGCCTGTGCTTCTAACCTGACTCACATATAACAAGGTTCCTCCTTCTTTCAAAGGTGGTGTCCCAAGAGGCTTAGTAGAAAGTCAAGACCTTCTCTATCCATCAGCAGGAGAAAGGCCCCACCCCCAGCTGCCTGAAAGAATGGCTAAATTCCAAGTTCAGAAACACCTGAAGCCTAAAGAATATGCTCCCAAATAATCCATAGGTCAAAGAGAGAGTCTCAAGAGAAATAAAAAAATACTGACCTAAATGAAAAGGAAAACACATCTTATCAAAATGTGTGGGACACAGCTAAAATAATGCTGAGAGAGAAATTTATAACAATAAATGTTTACATAAGAAAAAAGTAAAATTCTCAGCCAGGCGCGGTGGCTCACGCCTGTAATCCCAGCACTTTGGGAGGCTGAGGCAGGGGGATCACAATGTCAGGAGGTTGAGAAAAGTCTGGCCAATACGGTGAAACCCCGTCTCTACTAAAAATACAAAAATTAGCCAGGCATGTTGGCATGAGCCTGTAATCCCAGCTACTTGGGAGGCTGAGGCAGGAGAATTACTAGAATCCAGGAGGTGGGGGTTGCAGTGAGCCGAGATCGTGCCACTGCACTCCAGCCTGGGTGACAGAGCGAGACTCTGTCTCGGAAAAAAAAAAAGAAAAAAGTAAAATTCTCAAATGAGTAATTTAAGCTCTCACTACAAGAAACTAGAGAAAGACGAGCAAAATAAATCTATAGCAAGCAGAAGGAAAAAATAATAAAAGATAAGAGCAGGAATCAGTGAAATCATGAGCAGAAAAACAGTAGAGAAAACCAATGAAACAAAAAGTCTGGTTCTCAGGAAAGATCAATAGAATTGACAAATCTCTAGTAAGACTAATAAAAAAGAGAGAAGACTCAAAAGTTGATATCAGAAATGAAACAGAAGATATGATGATAGATCCTGTAAACATCAGAAGGACAATAAATGAATACTATGAACAACTGTACATACATAAATTTGACAACTTAGGTGAAATGAACCAATTTCTCAAAAAGTACACTGCCACAATTAACCTAACATGAAATAGATAATTTAAATATCTGTTTAAAATTAAGACAGTTGAATTTGTAATTTAAAACTCCTCCAAAAGTAATCTCTAGGCCCAGATGATTTCACTGGAGAATTTTACCAACTGTTTAAAAAAGAATTATCACCAATTCTACAAAAATCTTCAAGAAAATAAAAAGGAAGGAAATACGTTCAACTCATTTTATGAAGCCAGTATTACCCTAATACCAAAATCAGACAAAGACAGTAAACAAACAAACAAACATAGACCAATATCCTCATGAAGATGCAAAAATTCTTAACAAAAAATTAGCAAATACAATTCACTGCTGTATAAGAATAATTATATACCATGTTCAAGGTATGCAAGGCTGGTTCAATATTTTAAAAATCAATCAATGTAATCCACTATATTTATAGGCTAAAGAAGAAAAATCACACGATCATATCAATTCATGAAGAAAAGCATTTGAATAGTTTAACACTTGTTTATGATACAAAATTCTCAGAAAACTAAGAGTAGAGGGGAACTTCAACTTGATAGAGAATATGTACAAAAAACTGTACAGCTAAAATCATACATAATGGAGAAAATTGGAATGGTTTTCTACTATGACTGGGAACAAGGCAAGAATATCCACACTGTCATTGCTCTATTCAGCAAAGTGCTGGAAGTTCTAGGCACTGAAAGAAGCAAGAAAAGGAAACACAAGTCACGTAGACACTAAAGAAAGATATAAAACTGCTTCTACTTGCAGATGACATGATGATCTATGTAGAAAGTCCCAAGGAAAATACAAAACCAAAAAACCCAAACTCTTGGAACTAATAAATGAGTTTAACAACTCATTTATAAGCAGGATATAAGGGCAACTGTAAAAAAAAGTCAGTTTTATTTCTACATGTTAGCAAGGAATATGTGTAAAACAAAATTTAAAATACAATGCCAGTTACAATCACTCAGAGAATAATGAAATACTTGGGCATAAATTGAAGAAAACATGTATGGGACATGTATGCTAAAAACTACAAAGTACTGGTTGAAAATCTAAATTAATGGAGACCGAATTTGGGTTCATGGATTGGAAGACTCAACATAGTGAGAATGTCTATTCTTTCCAAATTAGCAGACAGGGTTAGCACCATTCCTATCAAATCCTAGGAAGATTTTTTAAATACATATAGACAAGACTATTCTAAAAATCTATATGAAAAAAAAAGGAACTAGAATAGCTAAAATAATTCGGGAATAAAAGAAAAAAGTGGAAGCAATCACTTTACCCAATTTCAAGACTTACTATGTGGTTACAATAATTGGTACTGTGGTGCTGGCAGAGGGATAGACATATAGGTCACCGGAACAGAATAGTGGACTCGCAGGTAGTTTCACAAGTACGGCCAATTGATTTTTGACAGAGTTGCAAAAACAATTTGATGGAGAAAGGATAGGCTTTTCAACAGATACTGCTGGAGCCATTGGATATCCACAGACAAGAATGGAATAGAATAGAATAGAATAGAATAGAATAGAATAGAATAGAAGTAGAATAGACATAAACCTCACACCTAATGCAGAGGTTTACTCAAAATGGATCATAGATTTAAAAATAAACCATAAAGCTTTTAGAAAAAAAAAAAAGAAGAAAATATTTGGGTCCTAGGGCTTGGTAAAGAGTTTTCAGTCATGCCATCAAAACACATTCCATATAACCAGCTTAGTGAGGAACCTAAATGAGCTGAAAATCACAGCACGAGAACTTCATGAAGCACACACAAGTATCAATAGCTGAATCAACCAAGTGGAAGAAAGAATATCAGAGTTTGAAGACCATCTTGCTGAAATAAGGCAGGCAGACAAGATTAGAGAAAAAGGAATGAAAAGGAATGAATGAAACCTCCGAGAATTATGGGACTATGTAAAAAGACTGAAGCTATTATTAATTGGAATACCTGAAAAAGAAACAGGGAGAATGGAACCAAGTTGGAAAACACACTTCAGGATATTACCCAGGAGAACCTCCCAACCTAGCAAGATAGGCCAACATTGAAATTCAGGAAATACAGAGAACATCACTAAGATACTCCATGAGAAGATCAACCCCAAGACACATAATTGTCAGATTCTCCAAAGTCAAAATGAAGGAAAAAATCTTAAGGGCAGCCAGAAAGAAAGGCCAGGCCACCTACAAAGGGAAGCCCATCAGATTAACAGTGGATCGCTCAATAGAAACCCTACAAGCCAGAAGAGAGTGGGGGCCAATATTCAACATTCTGAAAGAAAAAAATTTTCAACCTAGAACTTCATATCCAACCAAACTAAGCTTCATAAGCGAAGGAGAAATAAAATCATTTTCAGAAAAGCAAATGCTGAGGGATTTCATCACCCCAGGCCTGCCTTGCAAGAGCTCCTGAAGGAAGCACTAAATATGGAAAGGTAAAACCAGTACCAGCCACTGCAAAAACACCAAAATATAAAGACCAATGACACTATGAAGAAACTGCAACTAGTGGGCAAAATAACCAGCTAGCATCATGACGACAGGATCAAACACACACGTAACAATACTAACCTTAAATGTAAATAGGCTAAAAGCCCCAATTAAAAGACACAGACTGGCAAATTGGATAGAGTCAAGACCCGCTGGTGTGCTGTATTCAGGAGACACATCTCACATGCAAAGACACACATAAGCTCAAAATAGAGATGGAGGAAAATTTACCAAGCAAATGGAAAACAAAAAAATAAAAAGAAAGAAAAAACAAGGCAGGGGTTGCAATTTTAGTCTCTGACAAAACAGACTTTAAACCAACAAAGATAAAAAAAGACAAAGAAGGGTATTGCATAATGGTAAAGGGATCAATTCAACAAGAAGAGCTAACTATGCTAAATATATATGCACCCACTACAGGAGCACCCAGATTCATAAAACAAGTTCTCAGAGACCTACAAAGAGACTTAGACTCCCACACAATAATAGTGGGAAACTTTAACACCCACTGTCAATATCAGACAGACCAACGAGACAGAAAATTAATAAGGATATTCAGAACTTGAACTCAGCTCTGGATCAAGTTGGACCTAATAGACATCTACAGAACTCTCCACCCCAAATCAACAGAATATACATTCTTCTCAGTGCCACATGTCACTTATTCTAAAATTGACCACATAATTGGAAGTAAAACACTCCTCAGCAAATGTAAAAGAACTGAAATCATAACAAACAGTCTCTCAGATCACAGTGCAATCAAATTGGAACTCAGGATTAAGAAACTCACTCATAACCACACAACTACCTGGAAATTGAACAACCTGCTCCTGAATGACTCCTGGTAAATAAAGAAATTAAGGTAGAAATCAAGAAGTTCTTTGAAACCAATGAGAACAAAGAGAAAATGTATCAGAATCTCTGGGACACAGCTAAAGCAGTGTTAAGAGGGAAATTTATAGCACAGAATCCCCATGTCAGAGAGCTAGAAAGATCTCAAATTGATGCCCTAACATCACAATTAAAAGAACTAGAGAAGCAAGAGAAAACACATTCAAAAGCTAGCAGAAGACAAGAAATAACTAAGATCAGAGCAGAACTGAAGGAGATTAGAGACATGAAAAAGCCTTCAAAAAATGTATGAATCCAGGAGCTGGTTTTTTAAAAAAAAAAATTAACAAAATAGACGACCTCTAGCTAGACTAATAAAGAAGAAAAGAGAGAAGAATCAAATAGACACAATAAAAAATGATAAAGAGGATATCACCACTGACCCCGCTAAGTACCAACTACCATCAGAGAATACTATAAACACCTCTACGCAATAAACTAGAAAATCTAGAAGAAATTGGTAAATTCCAGAACACATACACCCTCCAAAGACTAAACCAGGAAGAAGTCGAATCCCTGAATAGACCAATAACAAGTTCTGAAATTGAGGCAGTAATTAATAGCTTACCAATAAAAAAAACCCAGGGCCAGATGGATTCACAGCTGAATTCTACCAGAGGTACAGAGAGGAGCTGGTACCATTCCCTCTGAAACTATTCCAAACAATTGAAAAGGAGGGAATCTTCCCTAACTCATTTTATGAGGCCAGCATCATCCTGATACCAAAACCTGGCAGAGACACAACAACAACAACAACAACAAATAAACTTCAGACCAATATCCCTGATGAACATCAATGCAAAAATCCTCAATAAAAATACTGGGAAACCAAATCCAGCAGCACGTCAAAAGCTTACCCACCACAATCAAGTAGGCTTCATCTCTGGGATGCAAGGCTGGTTCAAAATATGCAAATCAATAAACGTAATCCATCACATAAAAAGAACCAATGACAAAAACCACATGATTATCTCAATAGATGCAATGCAGAAAAGGCCTTCAATAAAATTCAACATCCCTTCATATTAAAAACTCTCAATAAACTAGATATTGAACATTATCTCAAAATAATAAGAACTATTTATGACAAACCCACAGCCAATATTATACTGAATAGGCAAAAGCGAAGCATTTCCTTTGCAAACCTTCTGCACAGCAAAAGAAACTATCATCAGAGTGAACAGGCAACCTACAGAATGGGAGAAAATTTCTGCAATCTACCCATCTGACAAAGACCTAATATCCAGAATCTACAAGGAACTTAAACAAATTTACAAGAAAAAAACAACCCCATCGAAAAGTGGGCAAAGGATATGAACAGATACTCAAAGGAAGACATTTATGCAGCCAACAAACATATGAAAAAAAGCTCAACATCGCTGATCATTAGAGAAATACAAATCAAAATCACAATGAGATACCATCTCATGCCAGTCAGAACGGCGATTATTAAAAAGTCAAGAAACAATAGATGCTGACGAGGCTGTGGGGAAATAGGGCTTTTACACTGCTGGTAGGAGTGTAAATTAGTTCAACCATTGTAGAAGACACTGTGGCAATTCCTCAAGGATCTAGAACCAGAAATAGCATTTGACCCAGCAATCCCATTACTGGATATATACCCAAAGGAATAGAGATCATTCTACTATAAAGACACATGCACACGTATGTTTACTGCAGCACTATTTACAATAGCAAAGACATGGAACCAACCCAAATGCCCATTGGTGATAGACTGGATAAAGAAAATGTGGCGCATATATGCCATGGAATACTATGAAGCCATAAAAAGGAATGAGATCGTGTCCTTTGCAGGGACATGGATGAAGCTGGAGGCCATCATCCTTAGCAAACTAACACAGGAACAGAAAACCAAACACGGCATGTTCTCACTCATAAATGGGAGTTGAACAATGAGAACACATGGACACAGGGAGGGGAACAACACACACCGGGGTCTGTCAGGGGATGGGGGGTGAGGGGAGGGACAAATAACTAATGCATGTGGGGCTTAAAATCTAGATGACGGGTTGATGGGTGCAGCAAACCACCATGGCACACATATACCTATATAACAAACCTGCACGTTCTGCACATGTATCCTGGAACTTTAAAACAAACAAACACATTCTATAAAAGCAAAAAGTTAATACATTGGACTTTATCAAAAGTTAAAACTTTTGTTTTGCAAAAGACCCTGCTAGGAACGTGGAAAGACAAGCTACTGGGATAAAATATTTGCAAGCCACATCTGGCGCAGGACTCATATCTAGAATAACAAAGAACTCTCAGAAATCAGCATTAAAAGACAACAATCCAACTGGAAAATGGGCAAAAGGCAAGAAGAGGATATGCAGATAGAAAATGAGTGCTTGAAAAGATATTCAACGTCAAACCATATTGGGATATCACTATACATTTATTAGGCCAACTAAACTTTAAAAATAATGGTAACCCTAAATGCTGGTGGAGAAGCAGAAAAACGGTATCTTTCATACATTGATGGTGAGGATGTAAAATGATACAAGCATTCTATTTTTTGTTTTGTTTTGTTTTTTGATATGGAGTCTCACTCTGTCACCCAGGCTGGAGTGCAGTGGTGTGATCTCAGCTCACTGCAACCTCCGCCTCCTGAGTTCAAGTGATTTCCTGCCTCAGCCTCCTGAGTAGCTGGGATTACAGGTGTGCACCACCATGCCCAGCTAATTTTTATATTTTTAGTAGAGACGAGGTTTCACCATGTTGGTCAGGCTGGTCTCAAACTCCTGACCTCGTGATCTGCCCGCCTCGGCCTCCCAAAGTGCTGGGATTACAGGCGTGAGCCACCGTGCCCAGCCAATACAGGCATTCTTAAAAGTCATTTGGCAATTTCTTAGAAAACTAAGCTTACACTAACCATAAAATCTAGCCACTGATTTCCTGGGCTTTTATTTCAATCAGCTCAATGAAAACTTATATCTGCACAAAACCTATAAATAATTGTTTATAGCAGCCTTATTTGTATTACCAAAAAGTGGAAACAATGACAGGATTCCTCAATGGATGAATGGTTAAGCAAACTAGGATACATCATACATGGAATACTACTCAGAAATAAAAAAGAAAACAAGTTATTGAAACATACAATACTTGAATGGGTCTCAAAAACATGCGCAAAAATGTCAATATCAAAAGGGCCAACACTGCATGATTTCGTATATATATAAAAATACATATTTTGTTAATTCAAGAATGCTGTGTGTGTATATATATACAATTTTGTTAAAAATTCAAGAATTAACAAAATTCTATAGATAGATACACACACCTTCTTATTAATTCAAGAATTAACAAAATTGTAGAGATAGGAAGCAGATTAGTGATTGCCAGGGATTAGGAATGATGGGGCGGGAATGGAGGTGGGTGTGAACAGGGAGATCTTTGTAGTGATGGAATACTTTTGTATCTTGATTGCAGTGGTACTTACATAAATTTGCACATGTGATAAAATGACATAGAGCTATAAGCACACTGTACAATGTCAAGGTCCTTGTTTTGCTATTGTACTATAGTTATGTAAGATATAAGTAACCATTGGGGGAAACTGGGGAAGGGTACCTGGGACTTCTATGTATTATTTTTGCAACTTCTTATCATCTATAATTATATTTTTAAGAGCACCAACCCTAACATAATATAAAGTTACAAAAATTAAAGCAATGTGGTAATAACAGAGACCAGTGTATCAGTGGAACAGAGTCCAAAGTTCAAACAATTAAATATGGAAATTTCACATATAATAGTAGTGGCATTTCAAATCCAAAAGTATGGATTATTTAATTGAGAAAATAGGCAAGCCAAAACAAAACAAGTTAGTCACATGTATAAATTCATAAATATGTCAAGTCACTCACATAAATTCCAGAAGGTTTCAATAACTAAAATCCTAATTATCAGTGGCAGAAAACATGTATTATTTTCATAATATCCAGGTGGAAGGAGTCTTTCTAAGCATGATATAGAATTCGGAAGCCTGAAGGAGAAGGATAACAGAGCTGATATTTAGAAATAATACTTTGTGATTCTGGAAGCTATACTATAAATAAAGCAAGACCTATGACAAATTTTGAGGATATATTTGGGACACAGTAATGAATAATACATAAAATACCTAATGAGAAAGAAAATAGATAATAGAAAAACAGACCAAAGGAATGAACAGAGAAAAAAATTAAAATGCCAAAGAAGCTCAATGTTACCAATAATTAATGAAATCCAAATGAATATACTAAGACATCATAAAACATTTATCACAGTGGCAATGATTTAAAATAACTCACTATACCTAGTGTTCTGAGGATGTGAGGAAATGGGCACTCATAGAAAGTTCGTGGGTAGCGTCGCTATTTGGATGACAATTTGGCAATAGCTAGAAAAATTTAAACATCATGACCCTTGGATCCAGTAGTTTAAATTTTAGAAATTTATCTCATAAAATTATTTGGGCAAGGGTGTCAGCATATCTGGAAGAGGAAGTTATTTGCAGCACTGTTTCTAATTTTCCAAAGTTAAAACCGCTATAGACTCTTTCACTCAACAGTTAATTGGTACATACAATGTGTTGTCTCCATTTATTAGAATTATTGTGCAGATTTTAAGAATTGTGGAACAAAACTACATATACCATAAATACTTGCAAATGCAGGGGGTATCAGTTTAAGTGAAACTTGAATTTTAAAGCATGAGGATGCAATTTAAGCTTCTATCATATATTAGCAATTGTACATGGGTGTGTGTCTATATATATAGATACACCTATGTACACACACACACACACATTTACACATACTTATGTAATCATAGAATCCCTTTACAAAAGGATCCAGAATAAATAATAAATCTTTCTAGAGAGAACTGTGGGATGGGGAATTTGGGAAAGATTATTTATTTTCTTTAATATACTTTTAATCTTTATTAAAGTGATGTAAAAATATTGCTTAAAATGTGAAATGAGACCGGGTGCAGTGGCTCACGCCTATAATCCCAGCACTTTGGGAGGCTGAGGCAGGTGGATCACGAGGTCAGGAGTTCAAGACCAGTCTGGCCAAGATGGTGAAACTGTGTCTCTACTAAAAATACAAAAAAATTAGCTGGGCGTGGTGGTGGGTGTCTGTAATCCCAGCTACTCGGGAGGCTGAGGCAGAGAATTGCTTGAACCTGGGAGGCGGAGGTTGCAGTGAGCCGAGATCATGCCACTGCACTCTAGCCTGGGTGACAGAGCCAGACTCCATCTAAAAAAAAAAAAGGGAATGGTATACAAAGTTTAAAGTGAAAACTGGCCTTAGATGTTAGATGTGGGTTAAAAGTCTCCAGGTGGTGGCTCTGGCCTGTAATCCCAGCACTTTGGGAGGCCGAGATGGGTGGATCACCTGAGGTCAGGGGTTCAAGACCAGCCTGGCCAGAACAGTAAAACTCCATCTCTACTAAAAAAAATACAAAAATTAGCCAGACATGGTGGTGGACGCCTGTAATCCCAGCTACTTGGGAGAGGCTGAGGCAGGAGAAACGCTTGAACCTGGGAGGCGGAGGTTGCAGTGAGCCGAGATCATGCCATTGCACTCCAGCCTGGGGTGACAAGAGCGAGACTCCATGTAAAAAAAAAAATAAAGGTCTCCAGTTAAAGATAATTTGACAAGGGAAAAACCACTATTGAAATAAAGTAAGTAACACTGGAAATAAAAAAGAAGAAAATATGAATTAGGCCAACACAGGGATCTACACATCAGCATAGACCTAGACTTACCTTCCTGTTTTGTGACTCTATGACACAGCACTGTTGAGCGGTTACTGATATTTCCAAAGGAACTAAACCTCTTCATGTGGTTTAAGAGACAACATGGCCAGGAAGTGGGACCGCAGGACCTGGCAGCAGGGCGTGATCATCTCCCTGGTGTATGAAGGGCAGTGATCAGACAGACACCATCAATGGGAGAGTGTGCTTGTTCAGCTGTTGTAGTCAATGGGAGTAACCGCTTGTGTCTTCCTTGGTTGGGGACAAGGAAAGAAGGAGGAAAGAAGGAGGTGCCCAGAGTATAATGTAACAACAATTTCTCCAAGACACCAACAGCCTGCTAGAACTTCTGCCTTGTTTCCACTGTTTCACAAAGATGCCATACAAAATGGTGGCACTTGGAATGCTTTGTCCCTAAAGCAACACGAGGCCGAGCGCGGTGGCTCATGCCTGTAATCTCAGCACTTTGGGGGGCCGAGGCGGGTGGATCATGAGGTCAGGAGATCGAGACCATCGTGGCTAACACAGTGAAACCCCATCTCTACTAAAAATTCAAAAAATTAGCCGGGCGTGGTGGTGGGTGTCTGTAGTCCCAGCTACTCGGGAGGCTGAGGCAGGAGAATGGTGTGAACCCGGGAGATGGAGCTTTCAGTGAGCTGAGATCGTGCCACTGCACTCCAGCCTGGGTGACAGAGCGAGACTCTGTCTCAAAAAAAATAAAAAATAATAAAAAAATAAAGCGACACGATGGACCTAGTAAAGGTCTTCAAGGGTCTGTGTTGCATCAGCTTCAGACTTTCCATGGCAAGCCATAAAAAGAATCTAAAATATGCTCATTCTTGACAGACCCTAGTCTCTAAATTTCAGATTTCACACATCATTCAAATTATTAATCTTCTTTTCAAATGGTTCTGGGGACCGCCAAGCATGCGATTTTTTCTTAGTATTTTATGTCTTTCTTTTTTACGTTAACAAGCAGCAGTGTTTTCTTTGTGGAATTAAACTCCACAAAAATATCTTTGCAAGCAGATTTGTGTCTTGATAACAATCTGTTGATTAATTTGGCGGCAGAATGCTGATGGAGTGCGTGAATCTCTGGGAAGACTTCCAGCAGATACACATCAGTGTAATTAAACGCTTCCAGCATTTTACAACTGTCAGGATGATGTTTTACCGTTCTGACACCCAGCCTGGCTTCAGCTTGAAGGGGAGTGTGTGTGTGTCTTTCACCGCAGTTCATGTGCTAGTTCACACTGCCTACCCCTCAGTTTCTTTCCTGGGTTCCTTGAAGACGCAAGAGGGTTGAAGATACATGAGGTTGAAGATACAGGAGGGATACAGAAATATCCGAGGGTTGCAGCTTCATCTGTTCTTCCATCTTTCCCCAAAGATCCTTCTCTGCTTTCTCCAAAGGTGATGCTGATAATCAGGAAGGCAGTCCAAGAGGTGGGGAAGAGGGGAAGAGCATAGGTTTTTGGAGTGAAACAGAACCATATTTAAATCCTGGTGCCATTTACAAGTTTTGGGACAGAATCTGTTTCCTCTTGTGTCTAATGGAGTAGGAACATTTTAATAGGAGACTTGGGAATTAGAAGGCAATGTTTGGGAAGTGCTCATTAGTCCAGGGACATGGATATGTGGGACTTAGAAGTCCTTAGTAGTTGCTAAAATGCAAAAGGCTTTTACACTTTTTGAAACAGCTTTACTTATATTGAATCTTGTAATCCCTCCAGCAAGCCAGGGAGGTGGGTGGGGCAGAGGTGTTTACATCCTCTTGGAGAGGAGGAATATGAGGCATTAGTCAATTGCACAACTTGGCCAGGGCTTTCCGGACCAAACCACCCTTTGGTGCCTTTGGGATGGGATGGAGAGGGATCAGAGACGCGAACACAAAGACTGAGCGTGAGGGTGAGGTGAGAGTGTGGAGGATGACTCTGGGACCTGCTGAAACCTTTGGGACTACCTTTTGGCATAGTCGATGGGGCAGCCCAGGAACTCTTTACTGTTTGTCTTTTTGTGAGTCTTAGCGTTGACTCCCCAGCATGGTAAATCCTCTTCATAACAGGAGTGGTTGCACCCAGGGGATTCATTTTTGGGAAGTAGAAAAGAAACAGGGATTATTTAGATTCCATGTCTTAAAATTCATGGTAATTCTACCTGTGTGGGACTGCAGTTTAACTTTGCTCTGTCTTGTGCATCATAGAATCCCGAAAGCTAGTACAGTTTAACCCTTTTCTGTTATTCCATAGCCATGTGGTAATGCCTGACCTGATAGCATTTTGAGGTTCATGCAGTGCTCTCGGATATGTCATTCACAGTGAGCAGAACGTTCATTAGGACAGGGGTTTTTGAGTGTTGTGGCCACAGTCTTGCAGCTACTTATAGCAGAGTTAGGACAGGGCTCAAATGTCTTTCTCATCTCTGCTCAAGCCTTCTGGAGAAGGGAAACGTCTGTGGTCCACACATTGCAGCCCATGATAAGAGACACCTCCTTGCATTGAAATTGCTTCTGCTTGATTCTCATCCATCAACTATGCGTTCTTTATTTCAAATATGTGTTTGTGTAGCTTCTGTTGGTAACTTATGAAACAGAGCCAAATCCCTCCTCTAGAGATATCTCTTCACAAATTTAGCGACAACCCTCACCCCACCCCCCATGCCTTCCTTTGTGCTCCTCTTTTCAGGCCATGACCCCCAGCCTGTGTGTCCCCCACACAGTGACGAGGGTTTTAGACCCCTCCCATTCTAGTTGCTTTGCTTGAGAGACATCCCAGTCCGTCCTTTACAACATGCTTCCTGCCCACAGCCATGGTGCTCCAGTATGGTCTAAACCTTCAAAGTAGAGCATGTGTTCATCCTTGGGTCTCCAGCCCCAGGCCCTGGCAGACTAAAATACCCAAACAGAGAGCAGGCAGTCACGGCATCCTAACCTCCACTTGCTCCTTGGCTTTTGTTCTACCTTCAATGCTTCACTGTATTTTGGCCACGGGTTTGGGCACCACTGGATCCTGCACTTACTCTCTTACATGTGGACTTCTGTCTTCCCTCCGCTTGGTAGTGAGTTTGGGCATCGCCATCATCTCCTTGGATGAGAAGCCCCTGGATACCTGGAACCCTACGGACAGGTTCATCCCAGGCAATGAGAGCTGGAGAATACACACGTGGAAGAACTATGGCCGCCTTTGTTCTATATATGGCAACTTTTTAATACACCTATGGCCACATTAGCTTTGTGAGAAGCTATTGAATGAGTTTACGGTTCACTAAGCCCCACCTCCTAGTCTTCATGTGTCTTGTTTTGTACATGCTGTTCATTTCTTGGATTCAAGTAGAGGACTTCATGTTTATTCCTCTTATACTTTCCTTTGTAATATCTACTCTTCATCCTGCAGTTCAAGGTATTCTCGGACTCCACCCTCTCATCGTGAGTACTCACCATTCTTCAAAGCTTCCAATCATTCATCAAGCTTAGTTAAATTTAATTAATTTATTTTAACATTTTGCTTTCAATTCCTTTGTATTTCAATAGCTTTAGTTGTGCAAGAGGTTTTTGGTTACATGGGTGAATTGTATAGTAGTGGAGTCTGGGCTTTTAGCGTACTCATCCCCCAAATAGTGTACAGCGTACCCGATAGGTCATTTCAAAAGGTTTCCCAGAATCTTTTCTTCTTTTCCACTTTTGCAATCTTTCCTCACTTCCCCCTTCTTTCCCACCTAATAGAGAAGTGACATTTCACTTGTCTTTTACACACACACACACACATTTTCTTCACTTGGGATATAAGAGTCAATGTTAAACCAAGAGTAACCTCACCAAGAAATTCGGCAATTAGGTAAGGACCATAAAGCTCCACAGGAGAACTACCAGAGGCTCGCAAATCTCCAAGGCGTGGTCCATGTGAGAAATCTTGGAGGAGTAGGAAGGCCCTGGGAACTCCACTGTGAGAAAATGCAACTCAAAATCAAGGAATGCTGCTTCAAGTCAATTCGTCAAAAATACATGATGGAGAAGAAGTAGAAGTAAAAAGTTTCCACTAAATGTCAAGGATATTACACAGGGGACTAAGAAAGCATTTACCATTTGAGTTCCTGAGGAATCCATCAAAGGAGGCAATGTATGCACAAATTCTGCTTGAAGTGTGTTTGGGACCTGGGACCGAGACAGCGGCAGGAGACAGGAGACAGGAGAGGAATGTGGCGCACTCCAAAACTCAGGACAAAGTGCCTGCTAGTTTCTAACATGAGTGAAACAGGTTTATCCAGCATTTCAACACTCATTTTAAATGCATTTAAATTCAGTGTTAATGTTGGAACATTTCAGTGATTCATCGTATCACTGTAGTGTTTTCTTCACCATGTCAAATGCCTCCTGGAAGTTCCTGCTGCCCATAGAGTGAATCTAAGCTCTGTTACTGGGACATCCAGTCCACATATATGAAACATTTCTAGTATTTAGTATACAACCATATTTAGAAATATATAATATATAAAATATATCAGAGATTGACAAACTATGACTCATGGGCCCACTACATGTTTTTGTAAATAAACTTTTATTGCCACACAGCTATACTCA
Source organism: Pan paniscus (assembly GCF_029289425.2). Classification (NCBI taxonomy): domain Eukaryota; kingdom Metazoa; phylum Chordata; class Mammalia; order Primates; family Hominidae; genus Pan; species Pan paniscus. The sequence goes on from NC_073260.2 coordinate 47,830,021, forward strand.
TTCATTTACATATTGTTTATGGCTGCTTTTGCTACGATGGCAGAGTTCAGTAGTTGCAACATAGGCCATATGTCCTGCAAGGCTGAAATATTCACTATCTCCCCCTTTAAGATAAAGTTTGCCCAACCTGTCATACATAATATAACATATGACATCTAACATGTAATATATCACACATGCTATATTTATAAAAATAATATACTAAATTGTGTATAATATGAAATATATGATAATATATCATATTAGATCATAACTCATCTATAATTCTTATACTTGTCTAAAGTTTGGGGATAAGGTATTTGGTGGTTTGCACAATTGAACCATTAGAGCATTTCCCTAGTTTAGAGAAATTGTTGTGTTAGAACATCTAAAAATTGTGGGTTTGGTTAGAATATATGGAAACTGTTCTGCAAAAATAGTGATTGATACAGCAATTAAAAAACACAATTCTAGTTATGTTTTCCAAATAAATGGTTAACAGATGGAGTAACTTTTAAGGCTGGTTCACATCAAGGACTGTGGTTCAAATTGGGGTTGAGTGATTGATTCTCTCAGCCATTTAGAGAACACACACATTGGCGCAAAGTCAGTAGATTTGAATTTTGTGGCCCAGGCAGAGAAACAGCTTTGGGGTCTAGAGCATTCAAAAGCTAATTTGGGAGGAAATGGTATAAAAATCCAAATGTGTTGAACAGATGTATGGAGATTTTTCACTGTGTGTTTCTCTGACCCATTCAATTTGCTATGCTTTGCTCTTTGGCTAAGTCTTCACTGCAAAGTACCAGGGTAGAACTGTTCTGTGATATTATGCAGGCTTTATCCCACAAGATGACATGAGAAATCAGACCATTTATTTCATGGAGGGCCCGCAATGTGCACTTGAGCCTTTATTTTCTGCCCTCTGATTGCAACAGACAGGTAGGCCTCGGTTGCTTTGTAACTAATAACAAAGCTGTCTCATTCTAACCTACGCAGATTCAGTAGGACTTTGGTTCACAGGCATTAATGAAGAGTACATAAACTTTTGGCAGACTTGCACACCTCTTTCTGTTTGTTGACAAAGAGACATTGCATAGTCTTACTGGAGCCAAACAATTCTCATCTAATGCATATGAATAGTCACTGAATGCACAGGAATTAAATTATAAAGCAATCTGTTACACCATGAGGGACTTACCGCTAAGCTGGGCACTTCTTGTTTATTTGGAATGTCAACTAAGAACGTTTCATCTGAATGAGACAATAAACTTTTTAGTGTCCCTCTGCTAAACTCAGACAAACTATTAAGTATGTGTATGATGTGGCAGCTGGTGTGGCCAGTGGTCCGCACACTCCCTCTGGAGTTGGATCAGGAGTATGGCACTGGTGGTGTTCCCTGCAGTCTCTGGTTACTACCTCCCCACCTCAGTGGCATCCCTCCCTTGTTCTGTCTCCCTCCCTTTTATAACCTGCTTCTTTTAGGGCATGAATTCACAGAGGGTTAGCCAAGAGCAACAGTGGATTTGTCATGTGGGGGATTTGCCTATTAACAGAGGGGCAAAGCTTTAGAAAGCGTCAACTGGGAAAGTTTCTCTGAGCAGCTCAGCTTTTCTTGACAAAACACCACCTGCAGGAAGAACCATGTTCACTCTGCCTCCATAGGCCATAGACTGCTTTGCAAAAATGCCTCTCTCAGGACTTTAGCAGTAAAGTCTAAAAAGAGGGGTCTCTGTGGTCCAGCACACTTCAGCCCTGTCCTAAGCAATGCGCTGTGAACTGGTGGACGTGAGGAGCTAGTTACTATTTCCATGGTCCAGCACACTTTAGACCCATCCTAAGCAAGATGCTGTGAACTGGTGGGTGCGAGGAGCTAGTTATATATTTCTATGATTATTATTATTATTTTTAGACAGAGTTTTGCTCTTGTCACCCAGGCTGGAGTGCAATGGCGCCATCTCGGCTCACTGTAACCTCTGCCTCCTAGGTTTAAGCGATTCTCCTGCCTCACCCTTCTGAGTAGCTGGGGTTACAGGCGCATGCCACCAGGGCCAGCTAATTTTTATATATTTTTAGTGGAGACGGGGTTGTGCCATGTTGGCCAGACTGGTCTCCAACTCCTGACCTCAGGTGATCCGCCTGCCTTGGCCCTCAAAGTGCTGGGATTACAAGCATAAGCCACCATGCCCGGCCTAGCTATATATTTCTAATGCGGCCTTATCTCCTACCAATGGCAGTAGGATCCTGGATTGGGAATTGCTGCCATTGGATGCCCTCTGTGAAATGGGCCCCTGGGTCCTAACAAGTTCAAGACTGAGAAGGAGCAGTCGTGAGATGAAGAGGTACTTGTGGTATGACTGTGGGTGGAATAGGTGCTGTCTGGTTAGTGGGGAGAAGGGTTCTCTAATTACCAGTGGGCTTTTCTCTCTATGACTAATTAATTCTGCTTTGGATACAGCAGCCCTGCTCTTGTCGGGAGAGATAGCATCTGCACTCATGAAGCCGGGCGCCCTCACACTGCCTCATCAGCTGCGTAAGCAGAGGCCTCAGCCTTGCAGAGTGATTTTGGCACAGCATGTGTATCTTGTGAGGCTTAGAAAGCCACTGACATTTTTGAAATCCTCTGGGACTTTGTTGCTCTGCTGTTATCCCGCCGTCACTCAGGGGCAGTGTGTCATCTGCTCACTATTCCCTGAGCTCATTTGCCTGGCCCTCTGTGATGTGGAGAGGGAGGGCCGCCCCCAGCAGCTGTGTGGAGTCCGGTGCCATCCAACCTATTGGCCTCCTCATCTCACCTGGTTTTCATATCCAGTATGTGCTATTTGTTTATTGATTGGGAGGGTTTGGAAATGACTTTTCTTTCCACAAATACTGAGAGTCCCAGCTTGCGTGGACATGAGTGCCTTGTGTGCAGAGAACTTAGTTCTCATCTCCTGATGCTGGAACACAATGGAGTTTTTGCCAAGATTAGAGGGATGATGGGATTGACAGTCCCTAGATTTTGTTAGGCCCTGCTCAAGGGGGCTGGGTTTGAACACCACATCCTATGGTTGTCCTGCTAACAGTCAGCCATCTGAATGGGTTTGAGTAAGTGAGACATGAAGGGAAAACAAAAGACCTCACCCATCCATGAGTGTGAGATCTTCCCTGACATTCCAGCACTCAGTTCAATCCTGGGATGGGGAAACTTCAGGTTTTGAAGAGCGTCTGTTGAAACAGGTAGATGAAGAAGCTAAATTCTTGGACTGCTGATGTCTAGCTGACTATATTGGACATGAATTTGTTTAGTTCTCAAAGGAATACTGGGGATATTTTCTTTCCTAGTTTACCATTGAGACGAGCCGTGAGGAGGTTTTCCCAATGGTACAAAGTAAGTGCAAGGCTGGGATTTGAACAGTCCTGTCCACTGTGCCACACTCCCCATGAGTAGGCCAACCTCAGCCAAACCTTAGAGGATCTTCGCTGGGGAAGGAAAAACCACTTCTTCCAGTGTCCAAGTATTGCAGGAAAACAAGGAGATGGAGGAGGGAAGGACCCAGGGACCAACATCTCAGAGAAGAAAGGCAGTGGAAGAGGCTAAGACATGAGTGAGAAGTGGCCTCTTGGGCTGTGCCCTGACCCCACACTTCACTCTCTGCACTGACCTAGATGGGAAACAGAGATGAACAAGTTGGGTGGCCGAGGGGTAGTCCCAGCAGAGGGGATGGGGGCCCCTGTGCTGCTGGGTGGGACGTGGCTGTGGTTTTGGTGTCTGACTGGGGACCTTGTAGAGGGGATGTCACTGCAACAAGGGTGAAGTGACCCTGGGTACCAACAGTGGGGTAGGTTCCCGAGCTCCAGGACCAAACAGCCTGAGTTGGGGACAAGACCATGCTCTCTTGCAGAGGATGGACATAAGAAAGAAAAGTACTCCTGCACAAAACCGAGCCTCTGTTAGAAAGGAAGGAGGAGGCCGGGCGTGGTGGCTCATGCCTGTAATCCCAGCACACTGGGAGGCCAAGGTGGGCGGATCACGAGGTCAGGAGATCGAGACCATCCCAGCTAACATGGTGAAACCCCATCTCTACTAAAAATACAAAAAATTAGCCAGGTGTGGTGGCGGGTGCCTGTAGTCCCAGCTGCTCGGGAGGCCGAGGCAGGAGAATGGCATGAACCTGGGAGGCGGAGCTTGCAGTGAGCTGAGATCGCGCCACTGCACTGCATCCCGGGTGACAGAGTGAGACTCCATCTAGAAAAAAATAAAAAAAAAAAGAAAAAATAAATAAAGAAAAAAGAAAGAAAGAAAGGAAAGAGGAAAGATTGGCATTGGAAAAGGGTTACTGATGTTAGGAAGGGAAAATTGACAATGGGAAAGGGAAATTGATAATGGGAAGGGGAAATTGATACTAGAAAAGGAGAAATTGATGCTGGGAGGGAAAAACTGATGAAGGGAAAACAGACCCCTCAGCATCTGCCCTGCATCCAGGTGAGTGATGCCAGCCTGTCGGGAAGGCTTGGGCTAGTGATAAAGCTCATGCTCAGGCACGGAGGCACACAGAGGGCAGTGTCTCCACAGCCCTTAGCGCTGTGATGAGTAGCTGAAAAAGTACCAGCAAACCTCCTTGATTAGCCTTTGCTTCATGGTGTGATGCATTTCTGCTTCCCTGCAATTCAAGAAAGCAAGGCATCGTCTAGTGGGAATAGCTGGCCCTGCTTCTGGCAAGGCCCCTCACCTTCCTTCTGCATATCTGCACTCACCACTGGCCAGCAGCGTCTCCTCCAGGAACTTTGCTTTCTCATCTCAGACTCTGAGAGCATTGGAGTTTATATTTTGTTCTAGCTTAAAATTCCTGTCTAGCTCCACCCCCTCACCACCCCACCGGCGTCAACTGACCTCACCTTTCACTGAGAAATAAATGTGCCCTAGGAAAAACCCCGTTGTCTTCTGGAGTCAAATCCTCACTCTGCCTGAGTCTCTGTCTTCTGAGCCCCAGCTCCCATCTTCTCTCCCTTATGTCTCCTTCTGTTTCCTGGATCATCCGTCCTCCCTCTTTTTTGATTTTTCCCATCAGCCCACCACCCCATTCTCTATCTCCCATCTCCGACAAAAGACTTTGGACACGGAGCCTCTGATGTCCTCACTCCCTCCTCCCCTGCCCAGAGCTTGCCACAAGTTCATCCTCAGGCACCATCTCCTTAAAAGTGTATTTTGCCCCTATAATTTAGTGTGAATCCTTCACTTCTCCCCATTATTACCAGCCTGCTCAAGCCTCTGACACCTCTCATCAGCCTGGCTAAGAGCCTCCTGATGGATTGACCTACTTCCATTCCATTCCTTCTCCAACCTGTTCTTCTTAAAGGAATTATTATTTTTTAAAAATAGAAATCAGACTACATCATGCTCTGGTGGAAAACTCTTCCATTTTTTGCAGTCACTCAAATTCACATGAAAATCCGAATCCTTTTCCAAGGCCTGAAAAGCCCTGGGAAGTCTGAGGTTGGCCAACTCCCTGACCTGGTCTCAGCCCATGTTCCTCTTCCAAGCTCTGTCACAGCTGATGTTCTCTTCCCCATGTGTGAAAAGCCCTTTTCCATCTCTGGGCCTTTATCTCTTGCTGTTTCCCCTGCTCTTTTTTTTTTTTTTTTTTTTGAGACAGAGTCTTGCTCTGTCACCCAGGCTGGAGTGCAATGTTGCGATCTCGGCTCACTGCAACCTCCCTCCGCCTCCCAGATTCAAGTGATTCTCCTGCCTCAGCCCTCTAGAGTAGCCGGGATTACAGGACTGTACCACTACGCCCAGCTACTTTTTGTATTTTTAGTAGAGATGGGGTTTCACCATGTCGGCCAGGCTGGTCTTAAACTCCTGACCTTAGGTGATCCACCCGCCTCAGCCTCCCAAAGTGCTGGGATTACAGGCGCCACCGCTCCTGGCCTCCCCTGCTCTTCTAACAACTGCCTGCCTCTCACCTCAGAGTCCCTAAGGGGCTCCCGCAGACCTACCCGGAGCAGCGCCTCCAGCTCTCCTGGCCTTTTTGTCACATGAATCACTGTTTCTGCTTGTTTCCTCTGTTCCAGTGCTCACTGCTTTTTTATTCATTGGTCTGCCTTATCCACTAGAATGAGCTCAGTGTGCTGCTCTACCTCTTGTACCTGGAGCAGTGCCTGCAATTCACAGAGTATTTGGTGGTCAGAGTCCTTCACATCTTCATTCTCCTCCCTTGCCTCATCTGGCTTGCCTGTCATTTACTTTTTTAAAAACGTTTTTATTTTGAAATAATTTTATATTCACAAGAAGTTGCAAAAATACTACAGAGTGCATTTATAGCTTTCTTTAGTAATATCTTACATAATAACCACGGAACAATCCTCCATCACCAAAAACAGGAAAATTACATTGGTATGGCACTGTTAACTAAACTGCAGACTTTATTTGGACTTCATAAGATATTACATGCACTCTTTTTAAAATTATTATTATTAACATTATTGGTATATATTTCTGTAAGATTTTATCACATGTCATGCAGTAAAGGATTAACTCCACAGGCTTGGGATTTTTAAACCTTGCACATTCCAGAGGAAGGGCTGGCCCTTGGCTGGCTCCTGGGAGAAAAGCTCTAAACCCTTAGAATACCCTTCCTGATAAGAGTGTGCTTGTACACCTGCCCATCTTGGGCCACTCCAGATAACTTATGCTAACAATGTGATTTATGGTGGGGGCCTTGGGCCATGCAGTATCAACTTGACCTCTGGAGGAGCTGGAGACTAACTAAGGCCAGTTACTTGGGCCATGCATGTCTACAGGACTGATCCCCTGTAAGAATCCTGGCCACTCAGGCTGGTGTGAGCATCTGTGGATGGCGATACTGCCTGCATGTTGAAATACATTGTTGCTGGGAGAATTTCTATATTATTCTGTTCTTGCATTGCTATAAAGAAATACCTGAGACTGGGTTATTTATTTATTTATTTTGAGATGGAGTTTTGCTCTTGTTGCCCAGGCTGGAGTACAGTGGTGTGATTTTGGCTCACTCCAACCTCTGCCTCCCGGGTTCAAGCGATTCTCCTGCCTCGGCCTCCCGAGGATTACAGGTGCCTGCCACCATGCCCAGCAAATGTTTTTTTGTATTTTTAGTAGAAACATGATTTTGCCATGTTGTCCAGACTGATCTTGAACTCCTGACCTAAAGTGATCCACCTGCCTTGGCCTCCCAAAGTGCTGGGATTACAGGCATGAGCCACCACGCCCAGCCTATTTCATTTTCTTGACTTATTTCACTAGCTAGGACTTCCAGTATTGTGTTGAATATAGGAGTGTGTATCAGGGTTCTTTAGAGGGACAGAACTAATAGGAGATATATATATATATGTGTGTGTGTGTGTGTGTGTGTGGAGAGAGAGAGAGAGAGAAAGAGAGAAAGAGGGAGAGAGAGTTTATTAAGTATTAACTTACACGATCACAAGGTCCCACAACAGGCTGTCTGCAAGCTTAGGAGCCAGGAGAGCCAGTCCGAGTCCCAAAACTGAAGAACTCGGAGTCTGAAGTTTGAGGGCAGGAAGCACCCAGCACGGGAGAAAGATGTAGGCTGGGAGGCTAGGCCAGTCTTTCCTTTTCATGTGTTTCTACCTGCTTTATATTCACTGGTAGCTGATTAGATTGTGCCCACCAGATTAAGGGTGGATCTGCCTTCCCCAGCCCACTGACTCAAATGTTAATCTCTTTTGGCAACACCCTCACAGACACACCCAGGATCAACACTTTGTATTCTTCAATCCAATCAAGTTGACACTTAGTATTAACTGTCACAGAGTGGCAGGAGTGCACACCTTGCCTAATTCCTAATCTTAGGAGGTGAGTCTTCAATCTTTTACCATTAAGTATTATGTTACCTGTAGGTTTCATGTGTGTGTGTATGTGTGCACTTCATCATATTAAGGAAATTCCCTTCCATTCCTAGTTTGCTGAGAGTTTATCATGAATAGGTGCTTTTAGCTCAATGTTATTCATTATTTTTTTGTTTTCAGTTTTATTCATTTCTGTTCTATCTGCATTATTTACTTTCTTCTACTTGCTTAGGATTTCTTTTGCTCATCTTTTTTTGGTTTCTTGAGGTGAAAGCTTAGATTGCTAATTAAGAACTTTGTTCTTTTCTAATATAAGCATTTAGTATTATAAACTTCCTTCTAGGCATTGCTTTAGCTGTATCCTACAGATTTTATTTTATGTTGTTATTTTATCTTCATTCAGTTCAATGTATTTTTCAATTTCCCTTGCAACTTTCTCTCAGAACCATGGATTATTCAGAAATGTGTCATTTAATTTCCAAGTGCTCAGAGATTTTCCTGTTATCTTTATGTTACTCATTTCTAGCTCAATTCCATTATGCTCAGAGAACATACTTTGTATTATTTAGATGCTTTTAAGTTAGTTAAATTTTATTTTATGGATCAGGATGTTATCTATAATATTGGTATGTGAAAATCGTGTGTATCCTTCTTATGTTGGGTGCAGTGTTTTATAAATGTTAATTGGATTTCATTGGTTGATGGTTATTCAGTTCTTCGATAGCCTTGATTCTTTTCTGCCTAGATCTTGTATCTATTAGGAGACACTGAAGTCCCTGATAACAACTGAGGATTTTTCCATTTCTCTTTTCAGATTGTTCAGTTTTGGCTTCATGTTGTTTGGTGCATACACATTTAGATTGTTATATTTTTTTGGTGAAGTAACCCTTTTATCATTATGTAATGCCCCTCTTTATCCTTGGTAACTTTTATTGGTCTGAAGGCTACTTGGTCAGACATTAATAGAGACACTCCTGCTTTCTTTCTATCAGTATTTGCAAGTTGTATATTTTCTACCCTTTTACTTTTATCCTGTATAGGCTGTTGAATAGCTGTTGAAATGTAGAACCTTACCACCATTTGGGTCCCTTTATCCACCTCCCTTCTTATGACACATCTAAATATTACCTCTATATACTTTAAGTCCCATATCAGACAGTATTATATTTTTTGGTTTCTACCTTCAAACATGTGTTTGAAAGTTTAAGAGAATAAAAACAATCTTTTTTTTTTAAACAAAATGCTTACCTTTTCATTGTTTTTTATTTCTGATTTTCCAAGTTTTCTTTTATTATTTATTTATTTATTTTTTGAGACAGAGTTTCACTCCTGTTGCTCAGGCTGGAGTGCAATGGCAGATCTCAGCTCACTGTAACCTCTGCCTCCCAGGTTCAAGCAATTCTTCTGCTTCAGCCTCCTGAGTGGCTGGGATTACAGGCATGCGCCACCATGCCCAGCTAATTTTGTATTTTTAGTAGAGACGGGGTTTCTCCATGTTGGTCAGGCTGGTCTCGAACTCCTGACCTCAGGTGATACTCTTGCCTTGGTCTCCCAAAGTGCTGGGATTATAGGCATGAACCACTGCACCCGGCCTATTATTTATTTTCTCTCTGTAGAACTGTCTTTAGCAATTATTGTTTTATAGCAAGTCTGTTGGCTGAATATTTTAAAAAGTTTTCTTTCATCTGAGACTATCTTTATTTCACTTTCATTCCTGAAGGATATTTTGCTGGATATAAGTTATTAGAATCTTATAGAAAAAAAATCTATTAGGAAAAAAACTATTCTTTTTTTTCAGTACTTGAAATATATTGTGCCACTTGTTTTTCATGTTCATGAATTCTCGTCATCAATCTAGACTCATTTCGGTTTTTAAAAATAGTTTTATCTTTTAATTGCCTTCAAATAACATGATTTTTGTCTTTATTTTTTACTAATATCTTAAATTAATGTATATTTGACTATTAAAGATTATATATATTTAAGGTGCATAATTTGATGATTTGATACATGTATATTGTGAAATTAAGCACCTCAAACTAATCAACATATCAACTCAGATAGTTACCACTTTTTCTGGTGTTGAGAGCACTAAAGATGTACTTTCTTAGCAAATTTCAGGTATACAATAAGCTCTTGTTAATTATAGTTTCATTGCTGTGTGTTAGATCTCCAGAACTTATTCATCTTGTGTAACTAAAACTTTGTACCCTAGGACCAATATCTCCTCATTTCCCTTTCCCCCAAGCCTCTGGTAACCATCATTTCTACTCTTTGTGAGTTCTTTGTGAGTATCAGATATAAGTGAGATCATACAGTATTTGTCTTTTTGTATCGGCTTTTCAAACCTAACATAATGTCCTCTAGGTTCATCCATGTTGTTGCAAATGGTAGGATTTTCTTATCTTTAAGGTGAAATAATATTTCATTATGTGTGTATATCACATTTTCTTTTTCCATTCTTGTATTGATGGACACTTATGTTTCTATATCTTGGCTATTGTAAATAATGCTAAAAGGAACATGGGAATGCAGTTATCTCTTTGAGATCCTGATTTTATTTCCTTTGGATATATATCTAGAAGTGGGACTGCTGGATCAGGTGATAGTTTTATTTTTAATTTTTTGAGGAACCTGTCTGCTGTTTTCCATAATGGCTATTGTGGTATCATATAAGTTTTAGAACTGTTTTTTCTGTTTCTACCTAAGAATGTCACTGGGATTTTGATAGAGATCATGGTAAACCTGTAGGTCATTTTGGATGTATGGACATTTTAACCATATTAATTATTCCAATCCAAGAACATAGGATGTCTTTTCAGTTATCTGTATCTTCCTTAGTTTCCTTTATCAATGTTTTATAGGTTTTAGTGTACAAATCTTTCACCTCTTTGGTTAAGTTATTCCTAAATATTTTATTCTCTTCGTTGCTATTGTGAATGAAGTGGTTTTCTTGATTTTCTTTCTGGATAGCTTGTTATTTGTGAATAGAAACATTAATTTTTTCATGTTGATTTTGTATCCTGCAACTTTAATGAATTATGTATTGGTTCTCACATTTTTGTTGTTGGTTGTTGAGTCTTTAAGGTTTTGTACATATATGATCATGCCATCCGTAAGCAGAGACAATTCAACGTCTTCCTTTCTGATTAAGATGCTTTTTATTTCTTTTTATTGCCTAAGTGCTGTGGCTAGGACTTCCAATACTATGTTGAAAAGAAGTGTCAAGAGTGGGCATCCTTGCCTTGCACCAGATCTTAGAAAAGAAGGTTTCAACTTTTCCCCATTGATTATGATGTTGGCGGTGGACTTTTTATATACAATCCTTATTGTGTTGAGGAAAGATCCTTTTGTGCCTATTTTGTTGAGAGTTGTTTTTTTTTTTTTTGAGACAGAGTCTTGCTCTGTTGCCCAGTCTGGAGTGCAGTGGCGCGATCTTGGCTCACTGCAACCTCTGCCTCCTGGGTTCAAGCGATCTCCTGCCTCAGCCTCCCGAGTAGCTGGGACTACAGTCACACACCACCACGCCCAGCTAATTTTTGTATTTTTAGTAGAGACGGGGTTTCACCATGTTGGCCAGGCTGGTCTCAATCTCTTGACCTTGTGATCTGCCTGCCTCGGCCTCCAAAGTGCTGGGATTACAGGTGTGAGCCACTGTGCCTGGCCGAGAGTTTTAATTATAAGTTGAGGTTAAACTTTGATCAAATGTTTTTTCTGCATTGTTTGAAATGTTCATGTTTTTTTCTTTCATGCTGTTAATATATCACATTGATTAATTTGTGTTTATTGAACAATCCTTGCCTTTCTGACATAAATCCCACTTGGTCATGGTATAGGGACTTTCTAATGTGCTGCTGAATTTGGTTTGTTAGTATTTTAACAAGATTTTTTATAGCCATGTTCACCAAGGAAATTGCCCTGTAGCTTTCTTTTCTTGTTGTGTCTTTACCTGGCTTTGATATCAGCGTAATACCGGCCTCATAAAATGAGTTTGCAAGTGCTCCCTCTTCTTTTATTCTTTAAATCCAGACACACTTGAATCATGTTCTCTTGAAAATAATGTTTTATTTATCTCTGGTTGCTTTAAAAATTGTTTCTTTGTCTTATGTTTTCAAAAATTTATTATTAAGTATTTGGATGTGGATTTCTTTGGATTTATTCTAGTTGGAACTCTCTAAACTTCTCGAATTTGTAGGTTAAGTATAACTTGTAACCAAGTTTTGGAAGTTTCCTCAGGCACTACTTTTTCAAATATGTTTTCACTGTCACATTCTTTCTCTTCTTCTGAGACTCCTACAACATGAATGTTAGATCTTTTGTTATTGCTGCACAACTTTCTGAGGCTCGGTTCAGGTTTTCAATCTATTTTCTCTCTTTTGTTCAGGTTGGTTCACTTCTGTATATCTTTTCTACTTTACTAATTCTTCCGTCTGTCATCTTCATTTTACTAATGAGCCCATCCAGTGAGTTTGAAAATTTTGGTCATTTTGTTTTCAGTTTTACAATTTCCATTTGGTTCTTCCTTATATTTTGTATTTGCTGAGATTTTCTATTTTTCCATTTGCTTGAAAGGTGAAATTCCTAGTTGGAGCATTTTTATAATCACTACTTTAAAATACTTGCCAGGCTGGGCTAGGTGGCTCATGCCTGTAATCCCAGCACTTTGGGAGGCCGAGGCGGGAGGATCACAAGGTCAGGAGATCGAGACCACAGTGAAACCCCGTCTCTCCTAAAAATACAAAAAATTAGCAAGGCATGGTGGCGGGCGCCCATAGTCCCAGCTACTCGGGAGGCTGAGGCCGGAGAATGGCATGAACCCGGGAGGTGGAACTTGCAGTGAGCCGAGATCGCGTCACTGCACTCCAGACTGGGTGACAGAGCGAGACTCCGTCTCAAAATAAATAAATAAATAAATAAAATACTTGCCAGATAATTTCAACGTGTGTGCTATCTTGCTGTTTGTGTCTATTGATTGTTTTTTCTTATTCAAGTTGAGGTTTTTGATATGACGGGTACATTTGGGTTGTATCCTGGATATTTTGAATATTATGCCATGCAACTGTGGTTCCTATTTAAGTTTTCCATTTTACCAGGTAGTCAACCCATTTAACTTTAGAATGCATATCCTGGCTCAATTCTGTGAACTGTGGCTCAAATGTCAATAGTTTCAAGTGTTCACAGCAGTGTTGTGGATGACCCAGAGTTAAGCTGGAACCTGGGCAGCATTCCACACCACAGTTCAGTTCTCAGAGTCATTTCACACACAGTCTACTTTGGGGGTATTCCCAGAGCTTTATACCCAGACTAAAAGATATCTTTCTTGGCTGGGTGCAGTGGCTCACGTCTGTAATCCCAGCACTGTGGGAGGCTGAGGCGGGTGGATCACGAGGTCAGGGGATCCTGACCACCCTGGCTAAAACGGTGAAACCCCGTCTCTACTAAAAATACAAAAAAATTAGCCGGGCGTGGTGGCACGCACCGGTAGTCCCAGCTACTCGGGACGCTGAGGCAGGAGAATCTCTTGAACCCAGGAGGTGAAGGTTGCAGTGAGCTGAGATCGCACCACTGCACTCCGGCCTGAGCTACAGAGTGAGACTGTCTCAAAAAAACAAAAAACAAAAAACAAAAAAACCCCAAAACCAACCAACAAACAAAAAAAACCACAAATCTTTCTTTAGCTTCCTCTTCTCTGTAACTTCCCCTTCCCACTGTCCCACACCTTTGCTATTGTTCACCTACTGCAGGGCAGGGATAATGGACAGTGTTCCCCCTAACGGTCTTTGTGGCCACTGTGTCTGGTGGGAGGGGTTGAGAGGCACTGCCTTGGGGTGCTCCCTTGGGTAGGAAGGGGGTGGTCCGCACAGCTCTGCTCCACTGTCTTTGTGGCTGATGCCTCAAGTGTGTATAGGGGGACACAACCTGCCTTTGCTGATGTTCACTCAGTGTAGGGTGGGAATGGTCAACAGAACTCTCTTCCACTGTCTCTTCTGCACCTAGTGGTGAAGAGGAGGGAGGCTACTATTGCTTGTGTTTGTGCAGGGGCTGGGGCGGGGGGACGGTTGACAACCCAGAGTCTCCACAGATCTAGGTGGGGAAGGACACAACTTCTTTCACGGTTTTGCCTTGAGTAAGGCAGGCACAGTCTGTGTGGTTTCATCCTGTGGGGCTGTTCTCTTTCCAGTCTTGGCTAGAGATGGTGGTGTTTCCTTGGGTTTTCTTTTCCTTTTTGACTGTGCCTATTGGGGATTCTGGGTTGCAGGCGGATGTAGGAACCAGGGCAAGATATGTAGGAAGCCAAAAATCTCCAAAGAGCTACCACCAGGTTCTATGCAGAGTCCTGAAGTCCCTAGTCAGTCTCTTTTCTCCATTTTTCAGGGACTTCTAATAGTTGCTTTATGCATTTCATCTGGGTCTTCAGTTATAATTAGTAGGAGGGATAGGGCGGAATGTGCTTATTCCCCCTTGCCTGGAACCAAAAACTCTCCCCTTTTGGTTTTATTGATAAAATATTATCTCATTTAGACTGCCACCTTGAGCCCAAGACTATACCACTTTTCACTGATGTTCCTCTCTCTTTAACTCTTACAGTCTTTTACTATGTGTCATGTAATTTAGGACATAATTATATACCATAATTATATACCAACTTGTAATTCTTGCTGATTCATTCATGTTTATTATTCTTATCTCTTTAACTAAATCTTAAGCCTCAAGTGGAAATACATGAGATGTCTTCTCTAGCCCCATAGTGCTTGTCACAGTTCTGGGTTCAAGGTTGGCACTTACTATTTCTTGGCTGAATTAATTAGAACTCTAGTACCAAAGTGCTTCTGAAGTCAGATTGACCTGCTTTCAAACCCTGTCTCTACATAATACTAGTTGTATATCTTAAATAAGTTACTTAATCTCTTTGAGCTCTGGATTCCTCATTTGTAAAATGGTTTTCATAATACCTCTATCACAGAAGGTACTGTTTTGAGAATTATAAGTCAAAATATGCCTTAAGCATACGCTGCAGTGAAACAGATGCTCAACGTTGTTTCCTTTTTCTTCCTTCCTCATGAGCTTTGTGAGAACCCATCTTCACTTCATAAGAATAATGGAGTTAAAGGACAAAAAGGGAAGTTGTGGCAGATTCCAAAGATGCCTTTTTTCCCTACTTTTGTTGGGCTGATTTGGGTCCAGAAAATTGCACACTCCTTAGCCACAGCAAGAATGAACTCTTTTCTCTTTGCTCCTCCTTGAACCTCTTTCAGTACTGAAGTGCCAACATTTGAGCCTTCAGAAGATGACTCCATGCAGCAGCTGGCTCATACATAGCAGCTCAAGGCACCCACCTTTTAGAACACTCAGGCTGTCTCTCCCTCAAGGACTCTACAACAATGATCCTGGCTGATCTTGTAAGCTGAAGAGGCTCCAAAAATGAAAGTAGCCAGATTCTGAGGATAAGGCAGAAATTGGGAAAAAAAAAAAAAAAAAAAGTCCAGGACTGTGAATGGTGCAAGCTGCTGACATTTGCTGCCTGGTCATCTTGGGAGCCCTATGTGTTTCTCCTGGGGACTAGCATTTGGTAAATGTGACTCCATCACCCTCCAAGCAGCCTGTGTTCCCAGAGGACATGGCGTTTTTATGCTGGTGAAACTGTGTGGGGAAAGGGAGAGGGTGACAGGGTCTAAGAGGAATACTGTGACTTCAGGTCACCCGAGAAATGCTTGAGGCAGGGGGACACAAAAGGAGGAAAAGAAAACTTGCCAAGGGAGGACATTTAATATAACTGGTTGATAAATTTTGTTGAGAATATCCAGAGAGGGGTCTTTGGGAGGTGATGCTAATACTCGCATAGTGGTGGGGGAGACAGAGTGAGGGTGCAGTTAATCATCAGATAAACCTGCAGGCGTAAAATGGAAAGTGAGCCTGGATTGGCAGAGTCAAGATTCCGTGAGTGCCTCTTAGAAGGAGAGTCGGTGCCCTCTGTTGATGCAGATAAGGCCAGCAGGTGCGCCATCTTCCGCCATTAGGAAGGAAGCTGTAGGCTTTCATTTGGTACCACCCTAAAACTTGTGGAAGGCAAGGCCAGAACAAACATGGTACCTTTCCAGCTGGGAGTCTTTGAGCAACACTTGACGTGGATCCGGAGAGGCAGAGTACTCCTTGGAGCATGAGAAAAAAGGTCCCGGATGGCACCTCTGCCTCACCCATCTCTATTTCCCTGAGCAGTTCATTTCTGGCCCCAGCTCAGAAGAAATGTCTTTCAAAGGAGTTCATTTCTCTTCGTTCCTCAAGCTTTGTTCTTTGGGGTCCTCTTTGCTGCCCGGATGGCTTCCCAGTGTTTTCCTCTTAAGCCACATATCTGGGGGAAGTTCTGGCCAATGCCATCTCTTCCACCCCTTACTCTTCTGGAGGTGCCTCGCTTCCCAGAGTGGTGTTTATGCCTGGGTTAGATCAGGGTCCTGTCCACATCCCTGGCTGGCCCATCCCTTGACCTGGCTCTGCCGGCATGGCGATTAGAGTCCATCAGATGGCAGATGATGGCAGGTGAAGAGGGGAGATAGCATTGGATAGGGTGAACGCTCCAGGCAAATGGCCCTGGGCTGAGCATGCTGAGGCCTACCTCTCCTCCCCAGGCCTTTAGCCCTCTGTGTCCCTCCACTCTGGAAAGTGCCATGTATGTAAGTCCCACTCTCAGGACTCAATGTGCTTTCACATGAGTGTACACGTGCCAAACACTTTAGAAGCTTATGGAGATGTGGCTGGAGAAATGCTAAGCAAACCTTCATGCCATCAGTGATGGCCTTGAAGGTGGTGTTGAGGGGCAGATCTGGTGCACCAGCGTGGAGGAAGAAGAGGTGGGTCTGCCTGAGATGGGCAGCACAGGCAGCAGGACCAGTGTGCATCTGGCGTCTGGAGCCCAGGAGTCCACCACAGTCCCCCAGCCTCCACTGGGTCAACTTCTGGACAACACTCACCTCTCCAACTTTGCCTCTTTTTCTTTCCTATAAAAATAGGATATTAACTTTAGAAATTAAGATGCAGATGGCTTAAAAATATACACATTTTGGCATGAGTATGTAATAATTCCCTTGTACCTGAAATGTCCCTAAAATGAAAGAGACCTCCCACCCCACCCAATTTATTGCTAAGGCTCGTGGCTATAGGTGAGTGAGTCTGAAGGGCTAGAGTTTACACAGCAGAAAGTAATGAAGGACCAGAGTAACCATGAAGGAAGGAAGTGGACACGTGGACTGATGGGGTCTGTGGGCTGGAGCATTTCTGTTCAGCTCTCTGAACTGGTCCTTAAGGTGGATGTTTAGATTTCCAAATGGTTTGTTGCCATTTCTTTCCATTCAATGATTTTTTTTTTTCCCTGGAGAGAAAGATAGTGCTTTCTCTCTGGGAAATGCCTGCTGCACACACATACAGGAAAACACACACACACGTTCACACATACGTTCACACACATGCACACAAAAACACACACTGCAGAAAATTTAAAGCAATGGTTCCTGTAGCTGCTACAACCTTCATATTTACAACCAGCTCACATGTGTGTTATCATTGATGAGGAGCAAACACTCTGCTTACTCACATCCCTTTGCAAGTGTGCAATGTGTGTGGTTTATTTATAACTTCTGGGAGAATTCCCGATTTGTTATTTGTAGGCATGTATGATTCTAGTGCAACACTAGAGTGATGTAATTTTCTTTGCTTAATTTCCCCAGTGTGCTTGTAATTATTGATTTACCAAATGAAAGAATTCTCATTTCAGCAGGCAGTCATTCCTTCAGCCACTCCCGTCTTGGCTCTCTACCTAGATGGAGGAAACTGGCGAGCTTTGTGCTGTCCTGCATAGCATCAAAGGCCCGTCGAACTTCCTGGGGCCATGTTACTTCCCTCCCAGGCACTGCCCCCAGGAGGAGCAGTGTTTGCTTAGGGCCTACAGGCCGATGATTGCATATATAGCACATGATCTATTTGTGTGTTTTCTGCAGTATTTTCATTAATCTTCAATTTCTACTAAAGCTGTACACTACTTAACACTGTCCATGCCAGTGTTTAAAATAAACTAGTGTGATTCCTAGGCACGAGGTGAGCCCCTAGCTGCTACACCACACCATAATCAGTGTTCCTTCTCAAACTCTGGTCCCTGGTCCAACTGCTTCAGCTTCATCTGGGGATGACATGCAAATTGTCAGGTCAAGCCCAGACTTAATGATTTTGGGACTCAGTGATCTGTGTTTGAACAGGCGGCCCTGAGCAGCTGCCACCGTGTTGGCTCTAAACCTGGATGGGGAGCCTGAGGAACTCTGGTCTAAGATGCACAATTGCAAAGGCCTGCCAGCCTCTCTAGGCTCCTTCTTCTGCCTCCTCCTCCCAGACAGGGTTCTGATACTTGCTCGGGTCTGAGAGGGGCTGGCCCTGGGAGCACCTTCCTCTTAGTGGATGTCACTTCTCCTCTGCTTACTTCTTTCTCTCTTTCTTTCTTTTCATCTAGCCAGCTGTCTCAGCCCTCTAGCACCTCTGGGCGGCCTGTCCTGTGACCCATACATGGAATTCCCTGAGGCTGCGCCCAGCCTGTTCCACAAGAATGTCCCAGTTTGACTTTTATGTTCCACTGCTGCTTTGTGATTTATTTCATGGGGGCAAACTTGCCGTGCCCCGGAGAACATGGGCAGGCCCTGTGACCTTTCCACCCACTCTTGCCTTGGCTTGGCAATTGGGATGTCCTTTCTGAGACAAGAATAAAGTCCAGGACCTGGACGTGGGGTCAGACCCTCTGCCCACTGCAGCCGGGCACGCTGAGGGGAAGCAATGGGAGTGGACAAGGCACCATCGGCCTCTCTTTATTGTACAACCCATGCTTCATCAGTGGCCAAGGCTGCCTCCTGCAGGCAGGCAGAGCAGGGGGCTACCAGGGAGTTATACTTGAGATAGAGGGATCTTAATCTGTCTTTGCATCCTGGCAAAGGCCTGGCAGGTGCTTAAAGTGCTGCCACTAACTACTTGCGACCCTGGGTGAGTTACTTAACTCTTAGGTCCTTTCTTCTGTGAGTGAACTCCATGGAAACTTCTGGGAGGGGGGCTCAGAGGCCCCTGCTTGGAGTCCCTTGGAGGCCACCACGCACCCAGGCCTCGTTCTCCTGCTGTTCACCTCTCGTGGCCTGGAATTTTTAGGGCCCATGACCTATTCCGGTAGGTTCTTCTAGGCAGAACTGACAAAGTGCCCAACCACTACTTTAACTTTGAATTCTGCTCCAGGTCTTGAGAATCATGCCCCCAGGACCCAGCATCCCCTCTCCTGGTTGAATGTGGGGCATTTCCTCCCAAGCGTGGCAGGAGATTGCCTTTCCCCCAACCCTGCTACTGCTTCAACACTGCTCTCTCCTCTCATCCAGGCTTCCCTGGGTAGGAATCAGGCTCCCCTCCAGGGTGTTCCCCAAGCCTCTCATGCTCATGCTTTCCCTGGCTGAAGCCCCTCAGGAGACAGGAGTGAAAGAGACAGGGCCCACCTCTCCCCCAAGCTCTCTTCAAAACCCTTCCCCTAAAATCTTCTTTTCTCCAGCGCTCCTCCCTTGCTGAGGTAGAGGGCTCAAGACTTGTCAAACTGGCTCTGAGCCATCTCTTTTGAAGATCTGAATTTGTAATTTTGTTTCTATTGTGTCTTAGTGCTTCGGTTTTAACCTCCTGTCATAGCAGTCTGAGATTTGCAGACTGCTTTTTCCATCATGACACCTGTAAGTTTACCTATGTGCAGGCTATATTTTCCAAAGACAGCTACATCCTCATCACACCTGCTCTTCTGCAAGGTGACCTTGCCGTTCCCTAAATGCTGAGCAGTATCTATATTTCCTGTGCTCAAATCCAGGCAGGCAAGAGAATCCATGTGAGTTCTGAGGTTAGGTCATGAAAGGTGATACAGCCTCCACCTGGTTCTCTTGAAGCTCTGACTGACATGTAAGAAATCCAAGGCTGCCGTGTTGTGAGGAAGCCCAAGCCACATGGAGAAACCACATGTGCTTGAGATTCCTCACCCTACCCACGAAGTCACCCCCAGCTTTCTGGTCCTTCCAGTTGAGGCCCCCAAAATGATTGACAGAGCCACCTTATAGTGTTCTTTCTAAAGTGCCCACAGAATCAATGAGTATAATAAAAATAAATTTCTAAGAGACTAAGTTTTGTTAGACTTTTTTACACAGATATAGAGAATTGACATACTTATCATCTGTATGGCAATGTCCCTGACTCTCCCTTTTGAGCTCAGATTCCTCAGAGGTCTGGGGCCTAGGCCCATGGGAATCCACCTCAAGGTTTCTAAGTTTTAATAATTCCAACCTTTTTCTTTTATTTCCCTAGCCCTAGGAATGGTAGCTGCGTTTTGCAAATGCAACATTTGTGGTACCTCAGAGTTCTTTTATTGCCATTTCAGTTACCTAGTTAATAACTTTTTACTTACTTGCCAGTTCTTTGTATTCAATTATCTCTATTTAAGTAGATGTTAGTTTCTGTCTCCTGACTTGACTTTGACTGATACTAAAAATAGATACATTTATTATTCTGGGTAAAGAATATCAATGTTATTAATTTCATTAAGTAAAAAAATCTCAGACATTAGAGAAGTTGTAAATACAATGCAAATACACTATTTTATTTTCCTAAACCATCTGAGCTTGTTTTGCTCATTTGATGCCCCCAGGACACCTGAATCCTTCAGTGTGTATTTCCTACAAACAAGGACATTCTCCTGCATAATCACAATACATCCATCAGAAGCAGGAAATTAATATTGATTTCCTACAAGCTTGTAATCCACAGACCCATTCACATTTCATCAGTTGTGCAAATAATGTCTCTTATAGCAAAAGGATCCAGGCCAGAACATGTGTCACGTGACTCGTAGTCTTGGTTAATCTGGAACAACTCCCTTTTCCTTGTATTTCTTTGATTTTCATGACCTTGACACTTCTGAAGATTACACACAAGTTATTTTACAGAATGTCCTTCAGTTTGGATTTGCCTGAATTTTTTTTTTTTTTGTAATCTGATTCAGGTTCTGCATTTTGAGCAAGAATCCCACAGAAATGATATCATGTCCTCATAATACACTAGCAGGTGGCACCTGATCTTGATTTGCCCCATTCCTTACAATGTTCACTTTGATCTCTTGATTAAGCTGGTGTCTGCCAGCCTCCTTCACTATCAAGGTACTCTTTTTTATTTTGTAATTAATAAGTATTTTGGGGGAATCTACTTTGGAACTATGGAAATGTCCTCAATTTTTAATTTATTTACTTATTTATTTCTATCACTATGGACTTGTGCTTTCCTCTTTTACTCAATGGGGTATAATCTGTTATTTTCAGCATGTATTTTGACAACAAAATTGTTTTAGATTTGATCAATGGGAGCCCCTTCAAGCTGGCTTCTGTGGCCTTTTGTTAAGCTTTCAGTGTGCTGTGATTGCTTTATTCTTTCCTGATGGCACAAGACATTCCAGGCTCTTCTTATTCTTTCCCTGCCCTAGTACTAGAATCAGCCATCTCTCAAAGAAGCCAAGTCTTCTTTTAGTAGAGAATGGTACTTAAATACCAAGATCTGGCTTCTAGATGTGCTCATCGCTTTTAAGGTATTGCCCCTTACAGAGTCTTTCAGTGAAGAGAGAGCTAAGGAATATTTGTATATAAGCATTTACATGCCTGTATCCTACTCTGTGTATGTATGTATCTATCTATCAACCTACTTATATATTGAAAAGCATAGATTTGTCCTAATTTCTCAATTTCCAATGCAAAACTGGAAGGTTCATTCTAATTTTCTTTTTCTGTGTATTAATTTCCTTCTCTGACAGCGGGAAACTTGGCTTTCCGTGTCTTGAATACATTTGCTTGGTCAATTCCACCATACGTAACCAATCTCCCATTGCCACTGCAACCTCTTGTGCTGTGGACACTCTCCCCACCCCACAAAAATCACCTATCACATTAGTTTGCTAGGCAGAAATTAATTTTGTCACTGTTCTGGAGGCCAGAAGTCTGAGATCAAGATGTTGGCAGGATTGGTTTTTTTTTCCTGAGGCCTTTCTCCTTGTCATGTAGATGGCATCTTTTCTCTATGTCTTCTCATAATACTATGATTTAAATGTAACCCTCCAAAATTCAGGTGTGAATTCCAAAGTGAAAGTATTAAGAGATGGGGCCTTTAAGAAGTGATTAGTCTATGAAGTCTCCTCCCTTGTGATTCAGCTTAATGGCCCTCGTAAAAGAGGCTTCAAGCAGGGCTAAGCTTGCTTGCTCTTCTGCCTTCAGCCACATGAGGACAAATGTTCCTCCCTTCTGGAGGATGCAGTGTTCAAGGTGCCACCTTGAAAGCAGAGACTGGACCCTCTCCAGACACCAAACCTGCTAGCGCTGTGACCTTGGACTTCCCAGCCTCCAGAACTGTGACAAAATAAATTTCCGTTCTTTATAAATTACCCAGTTGGTGGTATTCTGTTATAGCAACACCAGTTGAACTAAGACACATGGTCTTCTTGCTGTGTGTGTATGGGTACTAAGGTCCTCTTCTTGTAAAGATTAGGGCCACCCCAGTGGCATTATTTTAATTTAATTACCTCTTTAAAGACCCTATTTTCAAATATAGTCCCATTCGAAAGTATCAGGGGTTATGATTTCAACATAGGAATTTGGGAGGGCAAAATTCAGCCCATAACACCCACCCTCTCTCACAGGTGAAAGTAACTGTGTTAGCTAACTACAGAGGCAATATCATCCCAGTACACCGTTCTCTGCCCCATCTCGTAGCTGTCACTCACCTTTGGGCTACTCCCCTACATTTATTGGGAACATTTCCTTTGTCTCCCTCATAAGTCCAACTCATGTTATCTTTTATCTAGATGAGCTAACTCCTATCTTAGTAGGAATTCTGTGGCAGGTTAAAGTTGACTACAAATTCTTTGACATCCTTTCCATATAAGAGTGGGATCCTTTTCTCCTCTCCTTGAATCTGGACTGTCCCATAACTGTTTTGACTAATCAAGTATGGAGGAAATGACGTTATGCAATTATAGGTTTAGTCTTTAAAGCTTTTGTTTTGGTCTCTGCAAGTGCTGAGCTACCATGTCTGACTAGTTTTCAAGAGTGTATACATGGAGATTCTGATAATATATGGCATGGAAAAGGAGCCCAGCTGAGCCTAGCTGTCTCAAACAAGGCACCAGGTGTGTGAGAGAAGCAGTCTTGAGCTCCCTAAGCCAGACTAGCCACTAATTGAATATAAACAAGTGACTGACACATAGACCAGAGGAATTGCCCAGTTTAATCCTTGAATTCTTCACCCACAAAATTGCAAAATATCATTGTCATTTTAAGCCACTAAATTTTTAAGTAGAACAATCTCCTTGTCTTTACTGGCCTTCGCCTCCATCTCAACTCTAATTCCACAGCTTTGATCCTGTCATTTCCTGGACCGCTTCAACACTGAACTGTCCATAGGCTGCAAACACCTTTCTATCTGTTCTTCCTCTTACTTACTTCACCATGCCAGAATTTAATATTCAGCAAACCTTGTCACCCTAAACTCTTGAAGTTTTCTCCAGTCTGTCAGCTGATTCTTGGCTTTGATTTACTTCTTTTCTATCCTGTTCAAGCCACATAATGTATCATATCAATACTCTCTATCATGTTAAACTTCTGGGATCAATCCCTGCTCCCAGCCTGCAAATTCATATCTCTGGATTAGTCTACTTATTCACCTCTTTCACTTCTACACATAGGAAGCTGGAAGTTACTTGAGTCTTTGTTCTTTGGTTTTCTGCATCAGGTCCCTACAATGACATTTAGAAGATAAGACAGCACTGTCTTGTTAAGTAGGAATAAAGTTTATCAGGTAATTGAAAGGAAACAAAGAGAACTCTAAGTATCATGGAAGTAACAAGTGCTGGAAGCAGCTACCACCCATAGAACCTGGAAAACAAAGGAAAGAAGCTGTACTTCTTAAAACTTAAAATCTCAGAGGAGGGGACCCCTTGAGTCTGGAGCCTAGACCTCTGAGGAGAGGTGTCTGCCCAGCTTATCTTTTAAATGCCATTTTAGGGACCTGATGCAGAAAACAAAAGAACAAATGCTGGCATTTCAAAGTGTGTGTGTGTGTGTGTGTGTGTGTGTGTGTGTGTGTGTGTCTGTG
Source organism: Pan paniscus (assembly GCF_029289425.2). Lineage (NCBI taxonomy): Eukaryota > Metazoa > Chordata > Mammalia > Primates > Hominidae > Pan > Pan paniscus. The sequence continues at coordinate 47,853,997 of NC_073260.2, forward strand.
TCTGTGTTTTACAAGGGAGTGAGACTGGTTTGGGGAATGTTGGGAGAACATTCGGGAACAAACTACTTATGGTGGAACAAATTACACTCTCAGAATGAAAAAGTAAAACATTTTTTTCTTTCTACTCCAGGCTTCAGTCATCCCTTTAGTGCCTTCTATTGATAGAGCATAAATGTGTTTGCAGAGCTCCTGCCCCAGCCTCATATACTGAAGGTAGAAGGATGGGCTTGAAGCTGGGAGATGGTAGCCTAACAGATAGTATAGTAAATTTAAGTAAAATACTTGTCGACAAACTTTGGTTTTGAACCCAAGATGGATAATTCTAAAATTGTTTTGAATCATGTTAGATGAATTTAACCCATTTATAATTATTATGATAACTCATATATGCTATCTATTTATTCAGTCTTATTTTATGTTTTCTGTTTATGTTGATTTATTTTAAAATTTTCTTTCTTTTCTTTCACATCTTTTGATATGTTTCCTTTTAAAAATCATATTATTCAGTAGCTTGTAAATTAGATAGCTTATTCTATTATACTGTGTTACCTACAAATTAGAATAGCAATGATAACTACTTATTTAAAATTATATTTCTTTTCAATGGCAATAATAAAATTGGATAGGATGCTACTCCCACCAAAGAACAGACGGCTCTGTTTTAAAGAAATTATGCTAAAACATAATTGGAAAATAATATGTATTCTAGTCTGGGAGTCTGTGTACCATGTCTTTCTCATTTTGACTCTTGGAGAGCCCAGTGTCAATGCCAGTTCCTTTTCTGCTTACCCAAAGAAAGCCCACCAGTCTATTTGCCCTGTCATGCCCTGCCCTGCCCAGAGCATCCAGCAAGAATTCCCATTCAGTGGTGAGACTGATGGAAAACAGACTAATGTTCTCAACAGCAGAGGAAACCACACCAGCCACCCTGGTCTTTTGATTTAACTAGAACTGAGCAACTGAAGACCAATTGGCACATAAGGAGAAACTTCTGTGATCACTCCTTTTTTTGTTGCTTGTCTTGGTTTTATGCCTTTTATGTGCCTTGATATAAAAGGCATAAAACCAAGATAAGCAACAGAAAAACTGACAGCAAAAGAAGAAGAGAATCCGAAGACATTAAAAATCCCCTTAATTGATGAATTAAAAGAGATTTTGGAAACATATCTAGATAACGAGAGCAAGATGTTACGAAAATGTGACAAAAAACTGAGATCTTTAATAAAGAAAAATTAGGATTTAAAAAAATTTCAATAGAAGGCCTGGAAAATCCAATGAGCTCCTTAGAGTCAGAGCAAAAAGAAGGAAAATATTAGAGAAGCAAAGGAAGTATAGAAAACCAATTCATCAGGCTTTTCAGAAAGAGTGAACAGAGAAAATTAAGAGAACAAAATTATATTTATTTATTTATTTTTTGTTGAGATGGAGTTTTGCTCCTGTCACCCAGGCTGGAGTGCAATGGCGTGATATTGGCTCACTGCAACCTCCGCCTCCTGGGTTCAAGGGATTCTCCTGTCTCAGCCTCCTGAGTAGCTGGGATCACAGGCACCCGCCACCATGCCCAGCTAATTTTTGTATTTTTAGTAGAGACAGGTTTTGCCATGTTGGCCAGGCTGGTCTCGAACTCCTGCCCTCAAGTGATCCACCTACCTCGACCTCCCAAAGTGTTGGGATTACAGGCATAAGCCGCTACTCCTGGCCCAAAATTATATTTCTTAAAAAAGTAAAGGAAATTCCCAGGGCTGAATGATATGAATCCCCTATTGAAAGGTCATGCTGATTCCTGAGTGCAGTGAATGAGAAATGGCCCCAACTGATATACATGCTCATTAAATTTATGAGCACCAAAGGAAAAAAGAGGTTTCTGGAAACTCCCAGAGAGAAGTTAAAAAAAAAAAGAAAGACCCTTTTTAAAGGGATAAAGGCCAGATTGACATGAAACTCTTAAGACGAGGTAAAATATTCAATTTTTTTTTTTTGAGACGGAGTCTTGCTCTGTCGCCCAGGCTGAAGTGCAATGGCGCAATCTTGGTTTACTGCAACCTCTGCTTCCTGGGTTCAAGCAATTCTCCTGCCTCAGCCTCCCAAGTAACTGGGATTACAGGTGCACACCACCATGCCCGGCTAATTTTTTTGTATTTTAGTAGAGACGGGGTTTCACCGTGTTGCCCAGGCTGGTCTCAAACTCCTGAGCTCAGGCAGTCCACCCGCCTCGGCCTCCCAAAGTGCTAGGATTACAGGCAGGTAATCTCTTTCTCCTCCTCCCCCTCCTCTTTCTCCCCCTCCTCTTCCTCTTCCTCCCCCTCCTCTTCCTCCTCCTCCGCCTCTTCCTTCTCCTCCTCCCCTCCTCTGCTACTTCTTCTTCTCCTCCTCCTCCTCCTCCTCTTCTTCTTCTTCTTCTTCTTCTTCTTCTTTTCTTCTTCTTCTTCTTCTCTCTCTCTCTCATTATTTCCCTACAGTTTCCACTCAAACAACTTTAGAGAGCACTTTTATTTCTCAAACCCAGGCTTTCATCTCATTTAACAGATTATCTGTTGAACATTTTACCAAATATCTTCTGGAATTAGTGACCAAATGATCAAGTAACATTAAAGAGTGTTGCTTTACTATTCTGTTGCCCAGAGTTTTCATTTGGGTAATATTTTTTTTAATGAGCTTGCCTGCCTTTAGAGAGTCTCATTCATCTTTTTCTAGTCTGACAGCCTGTGGTAAATTTAGTCTTTAATATGTTTATGGGATGAAATAGACTGCATATTTAAGAGTTTCAAAATAAAAATTGAATAGAACCCTAAGGATATAGCTATAGCTATTAGGGAATAAAGAAGTATGGTATCTATCCTTGATAAACTCTGTCTCTGACTTCTTTGTGGAAAGTGTAATATATTTTGGGAGCGTATGGCTCCATGCTAATGCTTATTAGCAGATGCCATAGCTTATATTGTTCTATGCCTTATAACCATTTCAAACGGCATTTGAAAGATACAATTTTAAAACAGCATTGGATGATATTCTTCAAGAGAAGGCACAATAAATTCACATAATAAAGCCACTCCTGCGGCTCTTATTGATGTGTGAGAGAGATTGGGGAAGGGAAGTCCTTGAGGGACTTCAGCCTTAGATAAGCCCCGTCATCAGATCTCATTCTAATAGAATGTAAGCACACTTATAACTGTTGACTTAAAAGGACTGAGTGGACCAGCAATGAACAAGAATGATGAGATTGGAAAACATAGAGCAGGATCACACTAGAATAGAAAAGAGCATCAGGAAAAAGTTGGAGAAAGATTCCTCTACCTCTATTTTTATTTTAAACTTTTGTGGAAGTGAGTGATTTACAGGGATTATTTGTTAGTACTTGAGAATGCCTGAGTGTTCTGGGATATGGTCTGACGCTCCTGGCCAGTTGAAATGAATGAGTCAACCTTAATGAAATCTCCATAGCAGTCTCTACTTGTTACAGTAACCTGTTCTGCCTATGTACACAGAGAGCAATTAGTCTGTATCAGACAGACACAAAAAGGTGGCGCAGCCCTGAGATGGAGAGGGTGTGCCAGGATAATGGCAAATGTAGGTGAAACCCTCAGACTAATTCTACAATAGGTCACTTGTTCCATCACTTTGTCCATTGGAAAGGAAGTGACTCTCAAGCTACATCTCATCAGGAAACCTGGAAGCTTCTTGACAAGAAGCCTTTGACTGACCTTCAGATGGTCATCTTGGCTTTTCACTATCCAGCACAGCAACCCCTTTCTACCTACTCTCATTGAAGCTCAGAATGGCTGCAATTTCTTGTTTGCCACCAACACTGAGCACAGAAGCTTCAAGAGAGGTCCATTGACTCCCTGCATTCCAGATCTTCTCCTCCCATTCACACTTGTGGCAGCACCATCTTCTCATGACAGTCAGGTTCAATTAGTCCATCATGCAGTTAGTCTTTTCACCAGGTGCTGGCTCACAGGTAAGAGCAGCCCAAAGTGTCCAGGTGGCATTTGCAGCTGCAGGTGCAGCAGAATCCTTACTTGGCTCCTGGACAGAAGCACTGCCCAATGGGAACCAGGATTTCTAATACAGCAAACCTACGTTTACAGAAGTGGGAGGATTCTTTTTCTCTCCCCTCCCCTTTCCTCCCCTCCCCTCCCTTCCCCTCTCCCTTCCCTTCCCCTCCTCTTCCTTTCTGTTCCTTTCTTTTCCCTCCCTCCTTCTCTTCCTTCCTTCCTTCCCTCCCTCCCTCTTCCTTCCCTTCTACTTTCCTTCTTTCTTTCCATCAGCCATAATAAGGTAGAATTTACCTGCAGTAAAATGTACAGATCTTAAGTGTACAATGTGATGACTTGACAGCTATATATCTGTGTAAACACCACCTCTATCAAGATATAGAACATCACCCTCATCCCTAGAAAGTTCTCCTGGCCTCCTCTGCAGATTCAGGAAATAAAGATTTTCAAAGCAGTTCTTTTCCTCAAGTGGTTCACTACCTAAGTGCAGCAATATGGCATATATGCTTTAGCCCCACTTTGCTGGCCCAAAGGTCCCACTGGATTCTGGTTTTTGAAATTTGATTAACAGAGTGTGCATTTCCTCTGCTACTCCAAATCAGATGCTCATAGCTAACGACTATCTCTTGAAAGCATGATGGATGATGGCAAATTATTTTTAGTTTAATTAACAAAATGGACAAAGAAATCAGTAATTCCACAGCTGTGTGAAGCAGAGGCTAAGGAAATTGGCTGGCGCCCTTCATTCCTGCCCTACAAAGCCTGGGTTCTGGTCCTGGTGAGTGCTGAAGCCATTTCTGGGTGAAGAAGAATCTTCCACCCAACACCTTTCCTTCCTCTGCTTGCCCATCTTCCTTACCTGCTCTCAAAAGCAAGATCAGGCTACAGCATTTTGAAAGGCAGAGGAGACAAAGTTTCATCTCCTTTTCTTGAGATTGGCTCTTCATCCCCTACTCCTCACCTCCTGGCTTTCTTAATGGCTTTACTTCTTCTTTTTTTTTTTTTTTTTTTTTGGAGTCTCACTCTGTCACTCAGGCTGGGGTGCAGTGGCATGATCTCAGATCATTGCAACCTCCACTTCCTGGGTTCAAGCGATTTTCCTGCCTCAGCCACCCTAGTAGCTGGGATTACAGGCATGTACCACCATGACTGGCTAATTTTTGTATTTTTAGTAGAGACGGGATTTTGCCATGTTGCCCAGGTTGGTCTCGAACTCCTTATCTCAGGTGATTTTCTGCCCACCTCAGCCTCCCAAAGTGCTGGGATTATAGGTGTGAGCCACTACGCCTGGCATCTAATGGCTTTTCTTCTGACCCCCATTTCTCTCTCTCTCTCCCTCCTTTTCCCTTGCCAGACAAGGAATTGGCAAGCTGTACTTGGAGGAGCCTGGGGTCTGGACTGTTGGAGAAGGGTTTGTGCTGAAGGCAGGACCTTGAAAGAAAGAGAGAAAGGAAGATCCAAACTAAGGAAATGGCAGGAGGAAAAAGGCAGAGACAAAAATCTGAACATCAGACAGAGAGAGAGCCCGATGGTATACGTTAGGAGGGTCAGACAGAAACTTTTTACTTGTTGAGAGAGTTTGGGCAAGTTATTTAATTTCTCTGATCACCAATTTTCACATTTGTAAAATGGGGAATAATTAATGCCTTTGAGGGTGGATGTGAGGATTTTTGCTGACGTATGTGAAGTGTGTATGATGTGCATGGTGTTCATTAGATTATGTGAAATGACGGCTATTACTATAATGAGGCATGGCTAGAGCAACACAGAGACCAGCCTGGCTGAGAAAACAGATGCATGTAGAATTGAAAGGCTCCAGTAGGAGCCAAGTCATGGAAAATTATTAACTAATGTAATTTCTTTAAAAATTATTCTCAACTTCTTAAAGCTTCTTAAAACTGGAAATACATGGAAGGTATATGGAACCTATCATCTCCATTTTGAGATGGTCAGATTTAAAAAAAGATAAGGCGCTAAATATTATTGCTATATTGTGTCTATGTAATGGGTTGGCATTCTTCGTTATTATGACGAAGGCAATGTAAGGAAGATGTGCTGAATGACTCTTGAGTCTAATGCAATATGACTTCCTGTTGTGATCAAAGGCTGTTTATCATGGTGGTGTTAGAGGGAAACTGACCCTAGGGGAGTGATGGGTGTGAAAGTAACTTCCCAAGGGCAACAAACTCAACAAACATTTACTCAATAAACATTAACAAGTACATGGTGAATGCTAAGCTCTCTGCCAGGCATTCTGCCATTATTCTACCTCCTCTGCAACCAAGATTTCTATCTAGAGATACAGATGGAAGATACCTGAGTTCATGACTGAATTTATTCCTATTTTAGTATCTTGTTTCTCCCTTCCTTTGGTATGAACTTTTCTTATACTAACTCTTTATTATATTAGAAATATCTCCCCCTAAGTTATGTTCTCCAATTTTGGCAGTTTTATTGATGTATAGGATTTTTGTTAAGTTTTAGTATACATCTATTAAACCATCACCACAATCGACATAATCACCCAAAGGTTTTCTCTTGTCCCCTTGCAATCTTCTCCTGTTACCCCTTTCTGAGTTCTGAGCAAGTGCCATGAGGTAATGGGGGCTCCATTCTTTCACCCAGCCCCTACTTTTGGAATGGAGACTCTACCTTGGCATGGCATGCTGAGAAGGGTGGTGCCATAATCACCCTTGCTCCAGCTGATTGGAAGTTGTTCCACATCAGGAGACGTAAGGACCAAGAGGACCCCAGGCTTCTGCCCTGCCTCCACTGGGCATTCAGAACCTGAAATGAAAGTGTCCCTGGAAGAGAAGCTTGCCATTGTCCTAGCCCCCAGAGTCAAAGCTCTGGCTGGAAGGCAGAAGCAGGCCATAAAACAGACAGCTCCTAATCTCTTCCTAAAGGAACTTACTTCATTTGCAAAAGAGGATAAAAGAGTTCAAGCTCAAGGATGCTCTCAAGAACAGTGAAAATTGTGGTGAAAGATGATTGGGAGGCAGGTCAAGATCTAGGCTAAACTGTAGGCCTTCTAGTTTGCAGGAGAGAACTGGGGAAGAAGACATCTGGGAAGGGCCCTCATAGTGACAGAACACATATCAAACAGTGACTTCAGAAACTGTTTCTTCAAAGGAGCCAGAATTTGATTGGGTTAGTTTGTAGAACAATTTATGCCTAAGGGAATTGTTAATAATGGATTAATCAGCTGGAAATTAGTGGGGTTTAACAACTGGGTGTGGTCAGAGGAAGACAGCCCTACCAAAACCACTGTCATTCCAGGTTTGTAAAGCTAAAGCTGAACCTCCCAGAGGAGCAACATCAGAAGTGGGTGTGTGTGGTGGCATAGACTTCATTAAAATAATACAGTCAATCACTAAACAAATAAACCAGGAAATTAGAATAAGCCTGGGGGTGGGGTGAGGGCACTAGTATTCAAAGTTGCTACAATATATTATACAAAATATCCCATATCCAATAAAAAATTACAAGGTGTTCAAATCCAAGACTGTGTGAGTCATATATTGAAACAAAAGCAGGCAGCAGAAATTACCCATGACAGTAATCAGATATTATATTTATCAGACAAAGACTTCAAGGTAGACATTATAAACATATTTACAAAACTAAATGAAACCATAATTAAAGGAGTAAAGGAAGGTATGATGACAATTTTGCATTAAATAGAAAATATCAGTAAAGATATAGGTATTATAAAAAAATAAAAATTTTGGAATTGAAAAGTACAATAACCAAAATAAAAAACTCACTGGACAGGTTCAGTAGTAGATTTGAGCCATCATAGGAAAGAATAAGCAAGCTTAAAGACGGATTGATAAAAATTATGCCAGCCAAAAGAACAAAGAATAAAGAAAAATGAACAGAGCCTAAGAAAATTGTGGGACACCAGTAAATGCAGCAAGATAGGCATAATAGGACTACCTGAAAGTGAAAAGAGAGAGAAAGAACAGAACATATATTTAAGGAAATAATCCCTGAAGACTTTCCATATTTACTGAAAAACAATAACCCACACATCCAGGAAACTCAATGAACTCCAACAGGTTAAATCTACAAACAGTTCCACAGACACATCACAGTAAAAGTGCTGAAAGTCAAAGGCAAGAAGAAAATCTGGAAAGCAGTGAGAGAGAAATAACGGGTCACTTAGAAGGAAACCCCAGTAAGACTAACAGCTTACTTCTCAGCAGAAGCAATAGAGGTCAGAAGACAGTGGGATAACATATTCAAAGTTCTTAAAGGAAAAAAAAATTGTCAAACGAGAATCTTATATTCAGAAATGCATCTTTTAGAAATCAGGGAAAATTGAAGACTCTTCAAAATAAACAAAAATAATTTATTGCTAGCAGATTACACTTTACAAGAAATTCTAAAGCAAAATTTTTCAGATTGAAATCAAGTGCCTCAGGACTGTCATTCAAGCCCACGTGAGCAAACAAAGAACACTAGTAAAGGTAATTATGTAATTATAAAAAATAGCATAGGGAGCCACTGTGGCTCAGGCCAGTTGCTGTGGCACTCGGGGAGGCGAGGTTGCATGTTCGAGGCCAACCTGGTCAACATTGATTTAAAAAAAAAAATAGCATAGATGCAAATTTTTGTCCTTTCATCTCTTAACTGATTTAAATAACAATGGTGTAAATAATATTTATATGATGTATTGTTGGGCCTGGACCATATAGAAATACAGCATATGCATCATATGCTTGCCAATAGCAGCACAAAGGAGGTGTTTGGGAGCAAAGTTGATTGAACTAAAAACATAACTACAGATGTATCGGGGGACCTGCCCCGATACTCACGTAGGTTTTTTTCTATTTTCCTAAGCGTCGACTGGCTTGAGAAATAAAAGGACAGAGTACAAAAGAGAGAAATTTTAAAGCTGGGCGTCCGGGGGAGACATCACACATTGGTAGGATCCGTGATGCCCTACAAGCCACAAAAACCAGCAAGTTTTTATTAGGGAGTTTCAAAAGGGGAGGGAGTGTGCGAATACGTGTGGGTGACAGACATCAAGTACTTAACAGGGTAATGGAATATCACAAGGCAAGTGGAGGCAGGGCGAGATCACAGGACCACAGGACCGAAGTGAAATTAAAATTGCTAATGAAGTTTTGGCACAGTTGTCATTGATAATATCTTATCAGGAGACAGGATTTTGAGATCAACCGGTCTGACCAAAGTTTATTAGGCGGGAATTTCCTCTTCCTAATAAGCCTGGGAGCGCTATGGGAGACTGGAGTTTATTTCACCTCTGCAATCTCGACCATAAGAGACAGGTACGCCCGGCGGGGGGCCAGTTCAGAGACCTACCCCTAGGTGCGCATTCTCTTTCTCAGGGACGTTCCATGCTGAGAAAAGGAATTCAGCGATATTTCTCCCATTTGCTTTTGAGAGAAGAGAAATATGGCTCTGTTCTGCCGGGCTCACCGGCGGTCAGAGTTTAAGGTTATCTCTCTTATTCCCTGAACAATTGCTGTTATCCTGTTCTTTTTTCAGGGTGCCCACATTTCATATTGCTCAAACACACATGCTGTACAATTTGTGTAGTTAACGCAATTATTACAGGGTCCTGAGACGATATACATCCTTCTAGGCTGACAGGATTAAGAGATTAAAGTAAAGACAGGCATAGGAAATCACAAGGGTATTGACTGGGGAAGTGATAAGTGTCCATGAAATCTTTACAATTTATGTTTAGAGATTGCAGTAAAGACAGGCATAAGAAATTACAAAAGTATTAATTTGGGGAACTAATAAATGTCCATAAAATCTTCACAATCCACGTTCTTCTGTCATGGCTTCAGCCGGTTCCTCCGTTTGGGGTCCCTGACTTCCCGCAACACAGATGTTAAAGCACTAATTATAATAATTTATTGTTGGGCTTATAACATTAAGATAAATAATATGCATAGCCATAATAATACCACAAAAATAAGGAAAAGGAATAAAGCCGTATAGACTAACATTTCTCTGTATCACTGGAAATAAGCTGGTATCAATCTGAAGCTGATTCGTATATTTTGAGATGTATATAGCAATCCCTAGAGTAACCACTAAAAAGTCCCTCAAAATATAGTGAAAAAAGCATTAAATAAATTAATATGCAGCATTAAAAAATATTTGCCAAATTCAAATAAAGCAATAAACAAGAAATTGAATAAAAATAACATGACATATAAAAAATAAAATGGCAGACATAAATTCAACTATATCAATAATAAGTTTAAACATGACTAAACACACAAACAATCCACATCAAAGGTGGAGATTGTCAGATTGGGCCTGAAAATTATCCAAGTATATGCTACCTAAAGGAGACACATTTTATTTATTTATTTATTTATTTATTTGAGATGGAGTCTTGCTCTGTTGCCCAGGCTGGAGTGCAATGGCACAATTTCTAAAGGAGACACATTTTAGATTCAAATATACAAATATGTTGAAAGTCAAAGATAAAAAAGATACATTATGCAAACAGAAACCCCAAGAAAGCTAGAGAATCTTATAGTTATATCAAAGTAGACTTTGTAACAAAAGAAGTTACTAGAGATAAAAAGGGATATTTTATAAAGATAAATGGGTCAACACATCAATAAGTTATAACAATTATGCCAACATAAGCACTAGTAACAGAGCACTAAAATACATGAAGCAAAACTGACAGAAATGAAAAAAAAAATAGACAAATCAAGAAAAGCAGCTGAAGACTTCAGTACCCTACTTTCAATACTGAAAAGAATAACTAGACAGATCAACAAGGAAATAGAAGACTTGAATGACACTATAAACCAACTAGAACTAACAGACACCTATAGAACTCCACCCAACAACACAGAATATATATTCCTCTCAGGGGCACATTGAATATTCTCCATAACAGACAATATACTAACCTGTAAAACAAACCTCAATAAATTTGAAAATATATAAAGAACACAAAGTATGGTTTCTGACTGCAGTAAAATGCAATTTGAAATAAATAACAGAAAAAAATTTGGAAACTCAAAAATAAATATAGCATAAACAACACACTTCTAAATAGCCAATGGGTCAAACAATAAATCAAAAGGGAAATTGGAAAATACTAAGAGATGAATGAATATAAAGACATAACATACAAAAATGTATGAGATGCACCTAAAGTAGTGTTTAGAGAGAAATTTATAGCTATAAATGCCTATATTAAGAAAGAAGAAAGAGCTCAAATGAATTACCTAACCTTCCACCTAAGACACTGGGAAAAAAAGCAAAATAAATCCAAAGCAAAAAAAGAGAGGAAATAAAAAATATTACAGAGGAAATTAGTGAAAGCATAAATAAAAAAGCAATAGAGTTTGTTCTTTGGAAAAATCAACAGGTTTGATAAATCTTTAGCTAGATTGGCCAAGAAAAAAAGGAGCAAAAACTTACTGAAACAAAAAAGGAGACATTATTACTAGTCTAACATAAACAAAAAGGATTATAAAGGAAAGCTATGAACAATTGTATACCAACAAATTAGATAACTTAGATAAAGTGAACAAATGGTTAGAAAAACACAAGCTACTAAAACTGACTAAAAAAGAAATGGCAATCTGAATAGAACTATAGCAAGGGAGGAGATTGAATTAATAATCATAAAAAAATCTATTCACAAAGGAAAATCCAGGCCCAGATGGCTTCACCGCTAACTCTACCAAACATTCAGTGAAGAATTAATACGATTTTCCCACAAACTCTTCCAAAAAATAGAAGAGTTGGGAAAAGTTCCAAACTCATTTTGTGAGCCCAAATATCTCAGGAAAACTATAAACCAGTATCTTTTATTAATACAAATGCAAAAATCCTCAACAAAATTGTAGTAAACCAAATCCAGCAACACATAAAAATAATTATACATCACACTAAGTGTGATTTATAAAGCAAGGTTGGCTTAACATCTGAAAATCAATTAACATAATACATTGTATCAATGGAATAAAAAACAAAACTCATATGACCATCTCAGTAGACACAGGGAAAGCATTTGATAAAATCCAACACCCATCCATGAGAAAAAAAAAAACTCTCAACAAATTATGAATACAAATGAACTTCCTTAACTTGATAAAATGCATCAACAAAAAATCCACTGACAATATCATACTTAATAGTGAAAAACTTAATGCTTTTCTCCTAAGATCATGAAGATAAGTCTGTTCCAGCAACTTCTATTCAACGCTGTTCTGGAGAGTCTAGTCAGGGCAATTAGGCAAGGGAAAGAAGTAAAAGGCATCCCAATTGGGAAGGAAGATGTAAAACTATCTGTATTTGTAGATGACATGATCTTGTATCTAGAAAGTTCTAAGAAACCCACTAAAAAGTTATTACAACTAATAAATGAGGTAAGCAAGGTTGTGGGGTACAAGATCTATGTACAAAAATCAATTGTATTTCTATATTGTGGCAATGAACAATATGAAAATGAAATTAATATAAGCATAAAATACATAAGATTAAATTTAACAAAAGTGTGTCTTAGCACTTTTTTGTTAAATTTAATCTTAAGTATTTAAGATTAGCATCATTGACTGGGTGGTTTGGACGATAGACATATATTTCTCACAGTTATGGAGGCTGTGAAGTCCAAGATCAGGATGTCAGCATGTTCAGGTTCTGGTGAGGGCCTTCTTCCTAGTTTGCAGAAGGCTGTCTTCTTGCTGTATCTTCACATGGTCTTTCCTTGGAGTGTGTGCATGGAGAGAGAGAGAGAGAAAGTTCCAGTGTCTCTTTCTCTTTTTGTAAGAGCATATCCATCATGGGGGCCTCACCCTCATGACCTCATGTAAATGTAATTAACTTTTTTTTTTTTTTTTTTTTTTGAGACAGAGTCTTGCTCTGTCACCCAGGCTAGAGTGCAGTGGTGTGATCTCAGCTCACTGCAACTTCTGCCTCCCAGGTTCAAGCAATTCTCCTGCCTCAGCCTCCTGAGTAGCTGGGATTACAGGTGGTGCTACCATGCCCAGCTAATTTTTGTATTTTCAGTAGAGACGGGTTTCACCATGTTGGCCAGGCTGATCTTGAACTCCTGACCTCGTGATCCGCCCGCCTTGGCCTCCCAAAGTGCTGGGATTATAGGCGTGAGCCACCGCACCTGGCCATAATTAACTTTCAAAGGCACTACCTTCAAATACCATCATGTTAGTGATTAGGACTTCAAACATATGAATTTGAGGGTAGTAGGGACACAAGCATTAAATCAATAATGAAGCATAAAACTTATACTCTACAAACTATAAAATATTGTTAAAAAAATTAAGATGATCTAAATAATTAGAGAAACATCCTATGTTCATGGATTGGAATACTTAACATTGTTAAGATGGCAATACTCTTCATACTGATCCATAAATTTAACACAATCCCTATCAGAATCCTAAGCAGATTTATTTGTAGAGGTTGACAAGTTGATTCTAAAATGCATGTGGATATGCAAAAAATCTGAAAGCAAAGCAAAACAAAGCAAAACAAAACAATCATGAAAAAGAACAAAGCAGGAGAACTTGTACTTCCCAACTTTAAAACTTACTACAAAGCAATAATAATCAAGACAGTGTGGTACTGGCATAAGTTACAAGACACTAACTCAAAATGAATAAAAAACTGAAATGTAAAAGCTAAAACTATAAAACTCTTAGAAGGAAACACAAGGATTGATCTTCATGACTTTTGATTTAACAAAGGATTCTTAGGTGCAATACCAAACATAAGCAACAAAAGAAAAAATATTTAAAAATTTTGTGCTTCAAAGTACATCAGCACGAAAGTAAAAAGATAGATAATATGATATATACATAATAATAGAAAATGTTTGCAAATTATATATCTAATTACTTATATCTAGAATACATAATGAGCTCTTACTACTCAATCATAAAGAGATAAACCAATTTTAAATGGGCAAAGGATCTGAGTAGGCATTTTTTCAAGGAAGGTATGCAAATAGATAATAAGAACATTAAAAGATGCTCACCATAATTAGTCATCAGGGAAAGGCAAACCAAACCAAACCAAAACCACAATGTGCTATGACTTCATACCCACTAAGATGGCTAGAATAAAAAAATCAGATAGCAGGGATGTGGAGAAACTGAACCTTCATACACTGCTGATAGGAATGTAAGATGATGCTGTTTTGGAAAACAGTCTGGCAATTCTTTACATAATAACTCTATTAAGCATAGTTTTCATATGGTAAATAGTTGTGTCATATGGTAACCAGCAATTCTATTCCTAGGTATAAACCCAGGAGAAAAAATGGCATATATCCATATAAAAATTCATACACTAATGTTTATAGCAGCATTGTTCACAATAAGCCAAAGATGGAAACAATCCAAATGTACATAAACTGATGATTGGGTAAACAAAATGTATTAAATCCATACAATGAAATATTATTCAGCCAGAAAAAGGAATGATGTATGTTACAACATAGATGAACCTTGAAAACATTATACTAAGTGAAAGAAGTCAGTCACAAAAGATCACATATTATATAGATTCCATTCATATAAAATGTCCAGAACAAGAAAATTGACTGAGACAGACAGTAGATTAATGGTTACTTAGGGGTTTGGGGTGGCGGATGGGAGGGTGGGTTGATTGCTAAGGGAGACAGGGTTTTGTTTTCAGATGATAAAAATGTTCTATGTTGATGGTTGTGTGTATCTGTGAATATACTAAATATTGTTGAATTGTACACTTTAAATAGGTGAATTGTATGGTTTTTGAAATGCGGCTTAATAAAGTTGTTAAAAATTCAAATATCCAGTTGTTCACTGGTAATAACTTTCTTTCCCTTTCTTTCCCTTTCTTTCTTTCTTTCTTCCTTCCTTCCTTCCTTCCTTCCTTCCTTCCTTCCTTCCTTCCTTCCTTCCTTCCTTCCTTTTCTCTTTCTTTCTTTCTTTCCTTCTTTCTTTCTTTCTTTCTTTCTTTTCTTTCTCTTTTTTTTGAGATGAAGTCTCACTCTGTTGCCCAAGCTGGAGTGCAGTGACATGATCTTGACTCACTGCAACCTCCGCCTCCAGGGTTCAAGCAATTCTCCTGCCTCAGTCTCCTGAGTAGCTGGGACTACAGGTGTGTGCCACCATGCCTGGCTAATTTTTGTATTTTTAGCAGAGACAGGGTTTCCCTATGTTGGCCAGGCTGGTCTTGAATTCCTGACCTCATGATCCACCCACCTCAGCCTCCCAAAGTGCTGGGATTACAGGCGTAAGCCACTGCGCCCAGCCTCTTTTTTAAAATTTTTTTTGTTCCTTATAACACTGGCTCAAATCTTAGAGCTCAAATCTCCAGTAAAAGTTGAATGGGATTGGTGGAGCAAACATTTAATCTTGTTTCTTATGTTTGGGGAAAAAGAATCAATCATTCATCATTAAGTATGTGTAAGCTGCAGGCTTTTCAGAGATTCCCTGTAACAGGTTGACGAAATTTACCTCTATTCTTAGTTTTCTGTGAGTTTTTATCAGGAATAGTTGTCGGATATTTTCAAATGCCTTTTCTGTATCTATTGAGATCATCATATGTTTTTATTTCTTCTTTTAGTGTGTTAATATGGTGAATTTTACATTGAATTTTGAATGTTAAATATTTCCTGTTATGCAGGCCTGCTTGTGATAAATTCTTTCGGATTTTCTGTGTCTGAAAGCATCTTCATATTTGAAAGATATTTTTAGTGTGTATAGAGTTCTAGATAAACTAAAGAATTTATTCTTTCACTACTTTAAAGCTGTCCTCATGCTTGCGTAGCTTCTCATGAGACACTGGCTTGTCTTTGTTTGTTTATTGTGTGTCTTTTTTTCTCCACTGGCTTCTGAGATTTTCTGTCTGTCAGTGGTCTTGAGCATTTTAATTATGACATACTTCTGTATGGTTTTTCTTTATGTTTCTTTTGCTTGGGCTTTCATGACTTTTTAAATCTGTGGGTTTACAGTTCATACCAAATTTGGAAAATTTTAATTTTTTTCAAAGATATATTTGTGATCCCTATTCTCTCTTCTTAGTAAAATCCACTTATACTCATATTAGTCCACAATTACAATAAGAATATCAAAGATCACTGATCTTTATAACAGATATAAAAATAATGAAAAGGTTTGAAGTATTGCAAGAATTATCAAACTGTGACACAGAGATACGAAGTAAACAGGTGGAGTTGGAAAAATGGCACTGATATACTTACTGGACATGGGGTTGCCACAAACCTTCAGTTTACAACATGCAGTATCTGTGAAGCACAATAAAATGAGGTATGCCTGTATTTTGTCTGTTTTCTAGGGTGATTTCAGTCTGGAGGGTAAATCTGGTTCCTTTTCCTCCTTCTTCACTGGAAACATTTCAGATAGTAATGATGAGACTCTGTGCAGAGTTGGGTGGCTTGAGTTAAGGCAATCAACAAGAAATGCTCTGAGAGATTCACCCCAATCTGAACCTGAAGGAACAAGGAGGAGGGAGAAGTTCCTGGAATCTGGCAGCGCGTTACTGCAGAAGAGGACACTTAAGAAGAGCTGGGACTGCCGGGAAAATAGCCGCTGCCAGAACCTTGGTGCAGAAAAGTGTTAGCATAGAAGACCTGGCCGCTGTCCTTTGAAAGGCCAGCTTACAAGGGTGGCCCTTTGCTGGAGTCTGTGAACTTAAGATTTCTGGAGGGTTCCTACTACCTTTACTGATAAGAGTGGCTACACTGTGACTGAATGGTACAAATAATGTGGTTTAACTAACACTTGCTTTCCTTCTCGGAGTTTGGATTTTTTTTTTTTTTTTTTTTGAGACATTGTCTCTCTCCGTTGCCCAGGTTAGAGTGTAGTGACATGATCTAAGCTCACTGCAACCTCCACCTCCTGGGTTCAAGCAATTCTTGTGCCTCAGCCTCCCAAGTAGCTGGGATTACAGGCACGTGCCACCACACCTGGCTAGATTTTGTGTTTTTAGTGGAGACAGGGATTCACCATGTTGGCCAGGCTGGTCTCAAACTCCTGACTTCAAGCAACTTGCCCGCCTCTGCCTTCCAAAGTGCTGGGATTACAGGCATGAGCTGCCATGCCCAGCCTGGGAGTTTGAAATTTTGATATAGAAAAATAGGGTGTCACATGACCAGCCCCCAGTAAAAATCCTGGGCACTGAGTTTCTACTGTGTTTCCCGGGGTTGCAACATTTTACAAGTGTTGCCACAGTTCCTTGTTGAGGGAATTAAACACATCTTGTGTGACTCTACCAGGACAGGACATGGATTGTGCCTGGTTTCCTCCAAACGTTTTCCTTTTCTGATTTTGCTTTGTATCTTTTCATTGGAATAAATTATAATCACAAACAAGACTATACACTGAGTCCTGTGAGTCGTCCTAGCAAATCATCAAGCCTGGGGGTTTTGGGGATTCCTGACACAGTTGGAGAGGTGAGGAATGAGAAGGAAAAATAAATAATCCAACTTCTCCCTCCTGTAGCTACTTTGCTGCTAGTGCACAGGATTCACCTGGAAGCTAGAAGGCAATGGAGCATGGATGGTGCAAAACAGAGGTGAACCTCCCAGGCCTGGGCAGGGCAGAAAAGCGGGGAAAGTGGACGTAGGGGTTGGGAGTCAAATGCCGAACAGTCGGCGCAGATGCAGAGCATGTGCCTGCTGCATCCCCTGCTCACCAGCAAAGCCCTGGAGCCCATGGCCTCTAATGCCAGAGTGTACAGGGCAAAAATAATTTTAATTTAAACTTTAAAAGTTCAAAAGACAATTTAACCCATCTGAGAAGGGATGAATAACCAGAATATACAAGGAGCTCAAATAACCCTATAGGAAAAAAAATCTAATAATCCAATCAAAAGATGGGCAAAAGATCTGAATAGACATATCTCAAAAGACATACAAATGGCAAACAGGCATATAAAAAAGGTGCTTGACATTGCTGATCATTAGAGAAATGCAAATCAGGCTGGGCGTGGTGGCTCACACCTGTAATCCCAGCACTTTGGGAGGCTGAAGCGGGTGGATCGCTTGAGGTCAGGAGTTCAAGACCAGCCTGGGCAACATGGCAAAACCTCATCTCTACTTAAAATACAAAAATTAGCCAGGCATGGTGGCATGTGCCTGTAATTCCAGCTACTTGAGAGGCTGAGGCAGGAGAATCTCTTGAACCTGGGAGGCGGAGGTTGCAGTTAGCCAAGATGGCGCCACTGCACTCCAGCCTGGGCGACTGAGTGAGACCTTGTCTCAAACAAACAAACAAAAACAAACAAATAAACAAAGAAATGCAAATCAAAACTACAATGAAATATCATCTCACCCCAGTTTAAATGGCTTTTATCCAAAAGATAGGCAATAACAAATGCTGGTGGGAATATGGAGTAAAGGGAACACTTGTACACTGTTGGAGGAATGTCAATTAGTACAACCACCATGGAGAACAGTTTGGAGGTTCCTCAGAAAACTAAACATTGAGCTACAATATGATTCAGCAATCTCATCCACTAGGTATATACCCCCAAGAAAGGAAATCAGTATATTGAAGAGATATCTGCACTCCTATGTTTGTTGCAGCACTGTTTATAATAGCTATGATTTGGAAGCAGGCTAAGTGCCCATTAACAGATGAATGGATAAAGAAAATGTGGTACATATACACAATGGAGTACTACTCAGCCATAAAAAAGAATGAGATCCAGTCATTTGTAACAACATGGATGGAACTGGAGATCATTATGTTAAGTGAAATAAGACAGGCACAGAAAGACAAACATCGCATGTCCTCATTTATTTGTGGGAGCTAAAAATCAAAATGATTGAACTCATGGGCATAGAGAGTAGAAGAATGGTTACCAGAGGCTGGGAAGTGTAGTGAGAGGCTGAGAGGGAGGTGGGGATGAGTATTAAAAAATAGAAATAATGAATAAGATCTACTATTTGATAGCACAACAGAGTGATGATAGTAATAACTGTACATTTTAAAATAACTTAAAGACTGTAATTGGATTGTTTGAAACTCAATGGATAAATCTACCCTTGGGATGGATACCTCATTCTTCATGATGTGCTTATTTGACATTGCATGCCTGTATCAAGACATCTCATGTACCCCATAAATATGTTCACCTACTATGTACCCAGAAAAATTTCTAAAAAAGACAATTAAAAATTTTGAAAATAGAAATATAACATTGAAAGCTATAATTTGATCTAACATTTTCCATGCATTCTTTTCCTTTGTTGTTGAAGAAAGTTTTACACTTTCAACTTCAAAATACCTCTTAGTGAAAAGTGCATTTAATATCAATAAAATATTTAAATATCACTGTTGAATAAGATTAGCAAATTGACACTCATAGGATTAATTTAGGAACTTTCCTAAATAAAATAGTGTGTTTTAAATTTAATTATAAAGAACTTTCATTTTGACGAAGCCGGTACATGACCATTTGAGTGATGATGGCAATTTTCTCGGCTCTTGGTATCAGCACTCATTTATCCATACAATAAATAGTTATTGCATATCTGCTTTGTGATAAGCACTGAACTAAGTACTTAAAAAAAGAGCTAATGTCATTTCAAAAGCAGTGATTGCTTTTTCTTTGGAGGAAACAAATATTAGATCTTACAGCATTTGATATATATATTTTTTGGTCTGGGCGGTACATCCTCAGACACTCTTTTAAACTGTAAGTTTAAAAACTCTTGTATGCATTTGCAAAGATAAACTCTCATCATTCACATTCCAATACCTGTACTTGGTAAATAACAAAGTAAATTAAATGAGGTTCTTAAGAGTCAGTATTCAATGTTGCTGAATCCTCAGCTAATTCAATGCCTTCTTAAATGACCAATACAAATTAAAAGTCATGAAAGGTTTTCTAATTAAGATGACATTCCCAGAGAGGCCCAGAGCATTCTGAGGACATCATTTTGTGTTGATCTGTCACTGAGTATTGTTTTGGCTGTGTCAAAGGAAGGCCTTGGAAGAGCCCACGTCAGAAATGAAGGGTGGAGAGAGCAGGATAAGGAAGATTCTGTCAACTGAGGACTTCCCTGGGGTCTTCAGGAAGCACTGGATGGCAGCAAGGGGTGTGGATCTTCGATTGCTGCTGCAGAACAGGGCAATTGGTGATGGTATTTATCCTGGGCATACTCCCTTGGCTTTCCTCACCAGACAACTACCCGTAAGTAGCCCTTTGGCTTTTAATTTACCACAAGAAAGATAAACCCTGCTAAAGGGCTGTCGAGCGCACAGACCTTGGGGTCTTTAATTCCAGCTGGAATGTTTACTGTGTGATCTTGGCCAACTTCCTTCGCCTTTCTGAGCTTCAATTTTTGCACCTGAAAAATGGAAATAGTGACAACTCACATTGTAGTTTTGTGTAAACTGCTTAACTTGATTAGTATGATCTGCCTTTCTCTCTCTCTTAGCTACTAAGGTTGACCTTATCGCTGCACAACCCCCTGCATGGTCATCCAAGGCCTAGAGACTTAAATATGCTTGAAGATCTAAAGTTAAGGATCATTAATGGTAGGGCACCAAGCCATATAACAGAATAGTAGAGATTTCTCTGTTCTTGCTTCTTTATGGCACTATCTCAAGTAGATATTTTTTTCAAAGTAATTTTATTATGAAATCCAAGCATCCAGAAAAGTTGCAAGTACTGTACAAAGAGCTTTTTTTTTTTTTTTTAACGGAATTATTTGAGGGCAAGTTGTTGCTGGGATTCCCATCACCCCCAAATACTTCAGTATTTATAGTTGTATAAATACTGAAGGGCCTTCTTCTGTGTTATCTCAGAATAACCATTAACACTGACGTAATACTACCATCCGATCCTCAGACCCCCTTTGAGTTTCACCAGTAATGTCCTTTATAGCCAAAAAATCCAACCTAGAACCCCACTTTGCATTTAGTTGTTATGTTTCTTTAATCTCCTTCATTCTAGAAGAGTTAAGACCCTGACTTTTTGTCACACATTTTGAAGCATGCTTATTTGTTTGTTTCTGTCTGATAATTCCTCATAATGGGCAGAGGTGATGCATTTTTGGCAGGCAATTACAGAAATAATGCTGAGGTCTCACTGCCTTCTGTGAGGTGGCCTGTGATGTCAGCTTGTCCCATTACAGGTGATGTTAAGTTGGGTCACTGGGTTAAGGTCATCCAGCTTCTTCACGGTCATGCTATTCTTGTTCTCTTTCTAAGTGGTATTTTGTGGAAAGTTATGTGGAAATTGTATGATTATCCAGTTTCTCCTCAAACTTGTACTCATTAACCTACCAGATTTAGCGCCTATTGATGTTTCTTGGCTGAATTTATTGTTACTATGTTGTTTGGCATTTTCACTTATACATTTATTATTAGCGTTATATTATAAGGAAAACTTCCTTTTCTCTCTACTTGTATTTGTTTTTGTGTTTATATCTGTATGAACTGATGGTTCCCTGTTTTATTAAAAGGTTTATAATCCTTTACCATCATTATTTACTTTGATATTCAAGTTATTCCAGATTTAGCTGACAAAAGCCTTTTCAAATCTCTTTTTCATGCCCTTTTGTCAAGTCTCCATCACTCTTGAGCATTTTCTTACACTCTGTAACTAAATGTTCCAGCTTCATCTTCTTTTTTCTGCCCTAGCCATAGAATCAACTATTTCTCCCAAAAGCCCTAGTTCTTTTTCTTTTTTTGAGATGGAGTCTCACTCTGTCATCCAGGCTGGAGTGCAGTGGTTCAATCTCAACTCACTGCAACCTCTGCCTCCCGGGTTCAAGTGATTCTCCTGTCTCAGCCTCCTGAGTAGCTGGGATTATGGGCACTTGCCATCATGCCGGGCTAATTTTTGTATTTTTGTAGAGACGGGGTTTCACCATGTTGGCCAGGCTGGTCTCGAACTCCTGACTGCAGGTGATCTGCCCGCCTTGGCCTCACAAAGTGCTGGGATTACAGGCGTGAGCCATTGCACCTGGCCTCTGGTTCTTTTTAGTGGAGAAAGGTATTTAGAAACCAAGATGGGTTGCTAGATGTGCTCATTGCTATTGGAATGTCATTTAAAAGACAGTTTCTGAATGGTAAAATTATAAGTGATTTTCAATTTATTTTATTTTTGGTTTCTGTTTTTTTTTTTTTTTTTTTTGTTTTTTTTACCAGTACCTTTAATCTGTCTTCTCTGATTTAAATTTAAAATCATCTTTTTGGCTGGGTGTGGTGGCTTACACCTGTAATCCTAGCACTTTGGAAGGCTGAGGAGAGCAGATCACTTGAGGTCAGGAGTTTGAGACCAGCCTGGCCAACATGGTGAAAGCCCATCTCTTCTAAAAATACAAAAATTAACCAGACATGGTGGTGCACACCTGTAGTCCCAGCTACTCTGGAGGCTGAGCCAGGAGAATCGCTTGAACCCAGTGGGTGGAGGTTGCAGTGAGCCAAGATCGTGCCCCTGTACTCCAGCCTGGGTGACAAAGTGAGACTCCATTTCAATAAATAAATAAATAAAATCATCTTTTTATCTTGCTTTTGTTCCTGCAGCTAAATTAGAAATTTGAAGTGTTTTCCTTAAAAAATGCAATGGCATTCTTTTTTTCTTTTTCTTTTTTTCTTTTTTTTTGAGAGCCTGGTAGAAGCTTGAGGTTTTTTTTTTTCTTTAATTATACTTGAAGTTCTATGGTACATGTGCACAACATGCAGGTTTGTTACATATGTATACATGTGCCATGTTAGTGTGCTGCACCCGTTAACTCGTCATTTGCCTTAGGTATATCTCCTCATGCTATCCCTCCCCCCTCCCCCCACCCCATGACAGGCCCCAGTGTGTGATGTTCCCCACCCTGTGTCCAAGTATTCTCATTTTTCAATTCCCACCTATGAGTGAGAACATGTGGTGTTTTCTGTCCTTGTGATAGTTTGCTGAGAATGATGGTTTCTAGTCTCATCCATGTTCCTACAAAGGACATGAACTCATCCTTTTTTATGGTTGCATAGCATTCCATGGTTTTCTGTCCTTGAGATAGTTTGCTGAGAATGATGGTTTCCAGCTTCATCCATGTCCCTACAAAGGATATGAACTCATCCTTTTTTATGGCTGCATAGTATTCCATGGTGTATATGTGCCACATTTGCTTAATCTAGTCTATCATTGATGGACATTTGGGTTGGTTCCACATCTTTGCTATTCTGAATAGTGCTGCAATAAACAAACATGGGCATATGTCTTTATAGCAGCATGATTTATAATCCTCTGGGTATATGCCCAGTAATGGGATGGCTGGGTCAAATGGTATTTCCAGTTCTAGATCCTTGAGGAATCGCCACACTGTCTTCCACAATGGTTGAACTAGTTTACAGTCCAACCAACAGTGTGAAAGTGTTCGTATTTATCCACATCCCCTCCAGCACCTGTTGTTTCCTGACTTTTTAATGATCACCATTCTAACTGGTGTGAGATGGTATCTCATTGTGGTTTTGATTTGCATTTCTCTGATGGCCAGTGATGATGAGCATTTTTTCATGTGTCTGTTGGCTGCATAAATGTCTTCTTTTGAGAAGTGTCTGTTCATATCCTTCGCCCACTTTCTGATGGGGTTGTTTGATTTTTTCTTGTAAATTTTTTTTAAGTTCTTTGTAGATTCTGGATATTAGCCCTTTATCAGATGGGTAGATTGTAAAAATTTTCTCCCATTCTGTAGGTTGCCTGTTCACTCTGATGGTAATTTCTTTTTCTGTGCAGAAGCTCTTTAGTTTAATTAGATCCCATTTGTCAATTTTGGCTTTTTTTGCTGTTGCTTTTGGTGTTTTAGTCATGAAGTCCTTGCCCATTCCTATGGCCTGAATGGTATTGCCTAGGTTTCCTTCTAGGGTTTTTATGGTTTTAGGTCTAACATTTAAGTCTTTAATCCATCTTGAATTAATTTTGGTATAAGGTGTAAGGAAGGGATCCAGTTTCAGCTTTCTACATATGGCTAGCCAGTTTTCCCAGCACCATTTATTAAATAGGGAATCCTTTCCCCATTTCTTGTTTTTGTCAGGTTTGTCAAAGATCAGATGGTTGTAGATGTGTGGTATTATTTCCGGGGGCTCTAGTCTGTTCCATTGGTCTATATCTCTGTTTTGGTACCAGTACCATGCTGTTTTGGTTACTGTAGGCTCGTAGTATAGTTTGAAGTCAGGTAATGTGATGCCTCCAGTTTTGTTCTTTTGGCTTAGGATTGTCTGGACAATGCGGGCTCTTTTTTGGTTCCATATGAACTTTAAAGTAGTGTTTTCCAATTCTGTGAAGAAAGTCATTGGTAGCTTGATGGGGATGGCATTGAATCTATAAATTACCTTGGGCAGTATGGCCCTTTTCACGATATTGATTCTTCCTATCCATGAGCATGGAATGTTCTTCCATTTGTTTGTGTCTTCTTTTATTTCATTGAGCAGTGGTTTGTAGTTCTCCTTGAAGAGGTCCTTCGCATCCCTTGTAAGTTGGATTCCTAGGTATTATATTCTCTTTGAAGCAATTGTGAATGGGAGTTTACTCATGATTTGGCTCTGTGTTTTTCTGTTATTGGTGTATAGGAATGCTTGTGATTTTTGCACATTGATTTTGTATCCTGAGACTTTGCTGAAGTTGCTTATTAGCTTAATGAGATTTTGGGCTGAGACAATGGGGTTTTCTAAATACACAATCATGCCATCTGCAAACAGGGACTATTTGACTTCCTGTATTCCTAATTGAATACCCTTTATTTCTTCTCTTGCGTGATTGCCCTGGCCAGAACTTCCAACACTATGTTGAATAGGAGTGGTGAGAGAGGGCATCCCTGCCTTGTGAATGGCATTTTTTCTTATAAATTATATCTCTGATTTTCTTTTCAATGAAATCCATGTGTTCAATATGCTTGTTCACAGTTTGCCTCCTGCCAAATGATCGCTTAATCCAAATATCTGGGCATCATACTGAGCTGAGTCTTCTGCAGAAAGTATGGTCCACTACCTGAGACCCCTGTCAAAGGGAAGCTCACACATCCTGAGGTCACTGTCTGGTGTGAGGGGAGGACAGCTGATAACTACGTGGTTATGCAGTGTTCCCAGGCATCACTGGTCCCCAGCCATGGCCTCTGCCTACCACTGCCACAAATACAGAAGGAATGCCATCCCCTTCAGACTCAGCTTTAATCCTCAGAGTTTCATCTAGTCCTTTATGGGCAGATGTTACCCAAACCCAAAATTTCCACAGGCCCTCTTGATTTTTTCACAGTGATCTAGATCAGACATTGAGCCTATGCATATTACACCCCTGCACTGACTTTCTGATTTCCAAAGCAATTCTACAATCTCTGCAACCCACTCAAAGTTTTTCTTTACCATCTGGAGCCCTTCCAGAGTTGCTTCTTTGAGGTCACAATAAGACTGTTTGTCTTTCTGTTTGCTTTGATCTCTTGATGGCCAGAGTCTCTGGGTATCATTATCAGTAACATCATCAGCAACAACAACTTCTCTGGTGGTTACATCAACACCAAATTCAATCTTTGTGTCAACTTGTACACAGTTCTGTGGCAACCAGGATTTCTCCAGTATTTTAAAAATAACCTGTGCAGCATGACTCACGCTAGCTACTTCACTTTGGCCTTTACCAAGTCCAGCACAGCAAAATTTCACAGCAATTCACTGTTTCTCATTACTGGCAGCACCCTTGAAAACATCTCCACATTAGGTGAGTAAAACTCACATCTGTCGATGACACCAGGATTTCTTTTAAGAAAACAACTAGTTGCTATTCTGCAAACCCCTTTAACTGGAATAATTTCACACTGGGGCACAATGAAAGCCATATCCCCACGTTTTTTGGTGAAAGCAGCTTTGATACTTGCTTCCTGTAATGACTGAAAAATATTATACAACTGATGATTTTATTTGTGATTGCAGCTTTTCCTTCCAGGCGATTCTAGCTGCATTTCCTGCTATAATATGGTCCTTGGACTACAAGAGGGCTTTCCGTGAACTACCTAACAATTCATAGACTTTTTTTTTCTCATGCATTTTTTTTTTTTTTAACCAGTGTTCAGTACCTTAGCTGCTGCCATTAGCCTGAGTGGGTTGGGGGTGGTAACCTATTTTATTTTTTATATTTTTTTACATTTCCTAAAATTTCTGTCCTGAACATCTATCACTTTCATGGTGGTATATTTTATACCATAAAACAAACCCATATCAAACCCTAACTCCTCGTCCCCAAATGAAAGCATCATCTTATATTGTTTCATTTAGCTCAGAGGAAATTGACATAGATTTGCTGTCCTTTCCCTCATTCCCAGTAACCAGCACATCAGAGAGCCTTACTGAGTTTGCCTTCAACTAACTACAATAAATCCTCCACCCTTTAACGTCTCTCCTTTTTCTGGTTTCCAACCTTGTCCAACCCTCTCTCACATGGACCCCAGGGACCTTGTTGCACTCTTTTAAGAAAGGTTTTTTTTTTTTAAATGTTGTAATACTTTATACATGTAATGTAATACATAAACAAATTCAAATTAGGCATCATAATTGTAAACCTAATATTTGTAAACTCACAACTCATCTTAAGTGACAGGATGTTACCAGTACACTTGGAGCTATTAGGTTGAACCATGTGAAATGCCATTTTTGAAGATTAAAAAATTTTTGAATAGAGGCAATTTCATATGATTTCATCTCATACTTGTGTGTTTTCCCCAATCCTGTTATCCTGCCTTTTCCCCAGCAATAGCTCTCTTCCAACCTGAAATTAACTTATCATTTTCCTGATACTTAAATATTTTTAACACATATTTATATGTTGTATATCACTAAAAAATGTTATTTAACTTTGTTTTTGAGGTTCATATATACTGTCTTGCTTTTTAAAAATTCAACATTAGTTTTATGGCTCATCCATGTTGCTGGGCATAGATATTTGGTTCATTCTTACTGCTCTGCAGTGTTGTCCATGCTCCATCCCAGGAAGAGAGAACAACTTATTGGTTTCTGATATGAATAATCTTGCTGTGAATGTATTTGTACATTTCTCCAGAGGCCTATGTACAAAAGTTTCTTAGGTAGTGGTTTTGAAACATTTTTGACTGTGACTATATAAGAAATACATTTATATTGAGACTCATCACACACACAAATATACATATATTAGGATGTTTATATCTAAAGCAATTTTCTTGAAATGATACTTTTCTTCTTCAGTATGATGTGCTCTGATATTTTCTATTCTTTACCAATCTGGTTTATTTTAGAGAAAAATTTTGGTTATAACCCCCTACATTTTAAACAAATTTATGGAGCATTATTTTATAGTATGTGGTTATCAAATCTTCTGTTTATTCTAATAATGTATATTCTTTGAGATGTACAGGATTCTATATGCTTATATATGTACACACATATGTACACACAACTATGTATATTTATATATACATGTATATATACACACACACGTGTGTGTATGTGTGTGTGTACATATTGTGTATATATACGTGTGTGTGTATTTATGTATATATACACACACACACATACGTGTGTGTGTATTTTTTTGAGACAGGGTCTCGTTCTGTTGCCCAGGCTGAAGTACAGTGGTACAGTTATAGCTCACTGCAGTCTTGACCTCCTGGGCTCAATCTATTCTCCCACCTCAGCTTCCTAAGTAGCTGGGACTACAGATACATGCCACCTTGCCCAGCTAATTTTTGTATTTTTTAGTAACACCGGGTTTCACCATGCTGAGGCTGGTCTCGAATTCCTGGGGTCAAGCAATCCTCCCTCCTTGGCCTTCCAAAGTGCTGGGATTACAGGCGAGACCCACTGTACCCGGCTGGATTCTATATATTTTTATGAGTTCAAACTTGTTAGTAGCTATTTGAATAACTGCTTGTATTTGCCATTTTACAGTTGTTCAGATCATTTCATGCATTGATAATTGAGAGAAGTGTGTTAACGTTTCCCACTGCAATTATAGACGTGCTGTTTCTTCCTATAGTTCTATCAAGTTTTGCATTATATGTTTTTAGCTTATTTCATTAGACGCATATAAGTTATACATTATTTTGCTTTCTGGTGAATTGATTCTTTTATTCTTTTTTGATTACTGGGTTTACTCTAATAATGCTTCAAGACTTGACTCTTCTATTTGATGTAATAACCAGCCTTTTATTGATTATTTGCCTGGTTTATATTTTTTCAACCATTTCTTCTCAATCTTCCAGCCATTCTTTTGTTTTAGGCATGTTGCTTATAAAAAGTATTTTATTACTTTTAAAAATATTCAATCTGGTTTTTTTGAAGAGCAAGGTGAGTCACTTTATAGTAATTGTTATTACTGATGTTTTTAGATTTACTTCAATTATCTAACTTAATTTTTTTCTTGCTCCTTTTATCCTTCTTTTGTCTTGCTTTCTTTGAAAGGGGAGTAGGTTGAGTTTGGTATATTTTTAATTTTGTCTTATTCCATACTTTCCCTGTATAATAGTTTGGAAGTTATTGATCTATTTTCCTCTTTGAGCAACTACCTTTGAAATGTCACTGTGACGATTTAACAGAATCTAAAGTTGATAAATATCTTAATTATCTCTTTATCTGTACATGAACCTTAGAGCATAAAACTCCTATCTATAGGCCAGGCACGTTGGCTCATGCCTGTAATCCCAGCACTTTGGGAGGCCGAGGCAGGTGGATTACTTGAGGTCAGGAGTTTGAGACCAGCCTGGCCAACATGGTGAAACCCTGTGTCTACTAAAAATACAAAAATTAGCCAGGCATGGTGGCACGTGCCTGTAATCCCAGCTACTCCAGAAGCTGAGGCAGAAGAATCCCTTGATCCTGAGAGGCGGAGGTTGCAGTGAGCTGAGAGCGTGGCACTGCACTCCAAAGCGAGGCTCTGTCTCAAAACAAAGCAAAACAAAACAGAACAAACAAAAAAATTCCTATCATCTCCTCCCCCTTCGTTCACATGCCATTGATGTCTAGTACTCTAGCTCTCTTCTTTCTTTTTTTAACCCCCACGTGAGACATTTTTATTTAACACTGCTAATATTTGTTTTTATTTACTTCAATGTTCTTTTGGTCATAATTCCTTTAAGTATCCCAGGCTTTTATTCTAGATACTTTTTCTGAACTTCCTACTGAAACAAATACATATTTTAGAATTTTCTTAATGAAATGCATCTTTTAGAATATTTTAGATCAGAAGATGTCTAAAAGTAACTCCGTTTTTATTCAAATGAAAATGTGTTTATGCTGCCTTTCTTTTTGAAAGATACCTTTTTTGAAAGATACTTTTGATAGTTTTACGATTCTAAGTTGGCAATAATTTTGTGGTCAGATGTGACTTCATTGTCTTCTGGTTTCCATGCTCACTGTTGAGAAGCCTCTGTCAGGATAATGCTTGCTTGTTTGTAGTTGCTCTATTTTTCTCTTTGGTTGCTTTCAAGATCTTCTCTTTGACTTGAGATTCTACAACCATATTGCAAAATCTGTCTGCATATATACTGCTTTTTATTTATTTCGTTGGGTATTTGTTATGTTTCCTGCATCTGTGCACTATGAAATCAACTAACTCTGGAAATTCCTAAAAATCACCTCTTTTCTTGTCTCTCTGTTCTCTCCTTCTGGGACTTTGATAGATGTAACTTAAATATTTTATTCTATCCTCTGTGTCTTTATTCTCTTTTATATTTCCTATCTCCTTATCCTTGTATTAGGCTTTGTTCAATTTCTTTAGGCCCATCTTTCAGTTCACCAATTCCTCAATCTCTGCTTAATCCATGAGTTAGCTTATCATTAACATTTTAATTTTAATAATTACATTTTTATTCCTTAATGTGTCATTTGATCATTTTCAAATATGTCTTGTAATTTTTTACAGTATTTTACTCCATAATAATAATATTTTTTTTTTTGAGATGGAATCTTGCTCTGTCACTCAGGCTGGAGTGCAGTGTCTTGATCTCAGCTCACTGCAACCTCTGCCTCCCGGGTTCGAGTGATTCTCCTGCCTCAGCCTCCCAAGTAGCTGGGATTACAGGTGTTCACCACCACGCCCAGCTAATTTTTGTATTTTTAGTAGAGACGAGGTTTCGCCATGTTGGCCAGGCTGGTCTCGACCTCCTGACCTCAGGTGATCCACCCACCTTGGCCTCCCAAAGTGCTGGGATTACAGGCGTGAACCACTAGACCCAGCCTCCATAATGATTTTTAAGATCCGCCTTTTATTTCTTCAAACATTTCACACATTGTTACTTTATATACTATTTTATAATTACAATTTCTTGAATGTTTTGTTTTAGTTTCTGCTGGCATTCCCTAATGTTAGCTTGTTTGTCTGGATGTTGATAACTGTAGATTGTGAGCTCATATTTTTTTGAACTTAATCTGAGAAAATCCTTGGGATTAAAATAGGTTACTTTGCAATATAGAGCATTTTTGTTGCTTCTGCTGGGAGCTCAAGGATACTACCAGACTACAACCACACTGCTTCTTTAAGAGCTTGAGTTCAGATCTCCAATCCTGCAGTGGGTCCAAAGTTTGACTTCTTTGCAGTGCAATTCTAAGAATTTGCCTTCAGAGTTTGTGTTTGCACACCTGCTCTGTTCAGGTTTCAGCTCAGGCTTTCTCCTCACTCTTTCTTGAAAATTTCCCATTGCTTTCCTGGGATCCTACCATGTATATTGTAGTGAGAGAGCCCTTCAGGGTACCTCAAACCCTGTAACGTCAGAAGCCCTTGATACCTCTCATAAGTATCTACATGTGGTTGTAGATACATGTAGATACACAACAGCCAAAGAGACTTTTTAAGAAAACGTAAATCACATTACACTCCTCCCTGGTTGCAAACTCTCAAATGCACCTCTCAGCACACTGAGAACAAAACCCAAATACCTTATCTTGGCATCTCAGGCCTGCAGAATCTGGTTCGTGCCTGTTTCTTGGACTCTGTTTCCTACTGCTGCACGCATGGTCCAGAGGGACATTTTCTAGATTCTTTCCACAGACAGCAGTTCCCATTGCACAGTTATAGACCCTCTGTTTGAAATTATGCCTGTTTCCCTCAAGCATCCGTCCTCTCTTTGGCCAGTCTTGGCATGCCAGGATCCTCATCAGTAGGATCTCAGCAGTAATCATGCTTCAGTCTGGCTTCTCAGTGCCATTCCACCTAATGCAGCCACCCTCATCACCAGTCACACTGGATTACCTGTTTTCTTCAAAGCATTTATCACCATTTAGAATGATCGTAATTGTTTCTACACTTCCTCTGTTTATTTTTGCCTCTTTTCTAGGATATAATTCCAGGAGCACAAATTCTGCTGAATCCCAGTGCTAAGAAGTTATGGCACCTAGTAGTCACTCATTAGATATTTACTGAGTAAATAAAAGAAAGTTACAACTCAGAAGTACTGTATTAGAATCCTTGCAAAGTACGTGGTTTCTCCTAGGAAAATATATGAGATACAAGAAGAGAGATGGCTGAGGAAAACCAGGGTGTGGGGAAGGCCTGGGCCTTTGCATCAGGGGTTTTTAATTAGTAGTGGAACCCCATTATCTTGTTCCTTAACTCAGCAGCCCTGGATTCAAAACATCTGGGCAAGGTCAACTTTTGACTTTGTCTCTCAACCCAGAGTTTATCCATTTATCCACTGAACGAAGTTGAATGTGCTCCCATTCTACCTCTTTTTTCTCATGAAACTTGCAAGACTTTGGACAAACACACACACACACACACACACACACACACACACACACACACACACACAGTTTTTTAAAAAAAAAAACTTCAAAAATAATCTGTCTCATTGATCTTTCATACACGTTTTTACTACCTCTGCCTTTTATTTCTTATTTCACACATTGTTACTTTATATTCTATTTCAGAATCAAAATTTCTTGAGTGTTTTGTTTTAGTTTCTGCTGGCATTCCCTAACACTAGCTTGTTTGTCTGGATGTTGATAACTGTAGATTGTGAGCTGATATTTTACTAGTGATCCCATGGTCAAAATCACTCTCTCAGAATCTAATTCAGAAAATACTACTGCATGCCCAGGAAATTAAAAATTAATAACACTTTTTGGTGTAAAGCAGGAATAAGTTCAACTGTTATTTTTTGTTCAACATCAACTCTTTGAATGATGATGTTTAACTCTGAATCTTGCTGTGCATAGTTTGCAGAAACAGCAGTCTAGTCTCCTTTTGATTAATGAAAAAGCACTTTTCTTTCTCTCTAGCTGTTTTCCTCTCAGTAATGCATACACTGAAAACTGAGAACACATATATACATGTTGCAAAAATTAAGAGTTTGGAAATGTCATTGTTTTGGCAGATGTGGTTAGTCTTTTAAGCATGGCCAAAATGGCCCCTTGATAACTTCATTGTAACTTTATGAGTGTTAATTATTACTGAAGGCTGGGGTTTTGCCAGGTCCTTTAGCTGTATGGGGCCAGAACTGGCCAGGGGCTTTTTAGGACGTCTCCAATTTAAATGAAAGCTCCAGGCAACATTTATCTTTTTTTTCCCCCAAACTTTTCTTAATTAAATTTTTTTTTCAAGCCTTACTGCATTCTTTATACCAACCAACTGCATCTTATATTGTAAATTGGTTTTGACTCTGAGGCTTGCATTTTCACTCAAGCCTGACCCTAAGGGTTTTGCAAACCTGGCGTTCCAAACTTCCTCATGTCTTTGTGCACATGATTCAAGCTGACGTACATGTATAGCGTTTATAAGTTGTTTGCTTTTGGTGGAAATCAGCTTCAAGAGGCAAACTCTTACAATGATTTTCTGAAGCCTAATTCTCTTATATTTGTTGCCTTTACCTGACTCATTGCCTTTTAAGTAGTGTACAGTATAGGCTCCAAAAGCAAGATCAGCAATTGTTATTAGTCATTATGGTAGGAGAGGTAGCAGTAGCAATATTATCTTTTCCAAGTGAAAAAATATGATCCATTGCCATCTTGCAATTTTAATTGTTCGCTTGGACAGATTTTGAGGAAGTCATACAAAGGAGTAGATAGTATTTGATTTATTCTTGAGTAGGAAAATAAGATTCTGACATCCTTCTGTTCGTGAATACGAGTCTCATCATATACCTGTGAATAAGCTTTAAAGGTTTTCTGTAATAAGGGATTTGTCTGGTGTTTGTTCTGACTTCCTGGCACAGGGCTTCTAAAGCTCTTGGATTTTTCTGAGTGGTAGAACTGTGTTTGTTATTCATGAGCCTCTTGGCTCACTCTTGAGTTTATGCTAATGAGGTGACTCCCAGTGAGCCCTTAGACAGCTTCAGGAATAGGGGCTGGACAGAAGAAAGACCATCCATGAGATACTAGGGTTGGGACTTTGACCCAGCCCAAGCTCCAGAGAAGGTAGGGGAAGCTGGAGACTGAGTTCAGCCTGGTGGCCAATCATACCTACGTAATGAACCCGTCAAAACTCCACACACTGAGCATCAGGGATGATTTTGTTGATGAACACGTGGGTGTGCCAGAAGGGAGGTACACCCTATTTTCACAGAGAGGGCAAGGAAGCTCTGTGTTGGGGATCCTCCCAGGCCTTCCCTCTGTATCTCTTCATCTGGGTGGCCCTGAGCTGTTCTCTTTATCGTAAAGCTATAATCAAAAGTGTAGCACTTCCTTGAGTTCTATGCATTGTTATAGCCAATGATCAAACATGACAGGATTGTGGAAACCCTTGAATTACTAGCCAGTTGGTCAAAAGTGTGAGTGGCCTGGGACCCACTGAACTTGTGGCTGCTGTCTGGAGGGGGCTGTCTATGTGAATATTCATACACATACACTCGGGACTGACTGTGCTCTTCACCCGTGAGGTCCGTGCTAACTCCAGGTGGTTAGTGGCAGAATTGAACTGCAATATACCAGTTGCTGTCAGAATTACAGATAAAATAAAAATCTTTGAAACTGGCTAAAAGACAGTTTCCTCTATATATCTGGGTAAAGCATGGAAAGTCCTTCTGAGTGAAAAAAGGTGACTGGCCAGGCTGAACACAATTTCTTTAGGTTTACCTACTGAGCATAGAAAAAACACCTTCTTGAAAAACTGTTGGGTACTGTCCTTAGAACCTGAGCGACGGGATCATTCATACCCCAAACCTCAGCATCGCATAATATACCCAGGTAACGAATCTGCACAGGTACCTTCTGAATCTAATATAAAATTTGAAAAAGAAAGAAACATATATATATATTCACAGAAAGGGCACATATATATATATATATATATATTCACAGAAAGGGAATATATATTTATATTTTTTTCACAGTAAGGGCATAAACACACACACACACACGCACACACAAAGAACTCTTAAAACTCAGCAGTAAGAAAACAATCTGATTAAAAAGTGGCCCAAAGACCTTAACAAACACATCAAAGATGATATATGGATGGCAAAAATAAATGAGAAAAAAATGTTCTGTATCACATATCATCAGGGAGTGCAAATTAAAACAGCAATGAGACACTACTACACATCTTTTAGAATCGCCAAATCTGTAACACTGACAACACCAAATGCTGGTGAGGATATGGGACAACAGGAACATTGCCAGTGGGTATGCAAGATGGTACAGCCACTTTGAAGGACAGTTTGGTGGTTTCTTACAAAACTAAGCACAGTCTACCATAGGATCTGGCAATCATGCTCCTTACTATCTACCCAAAGGAGCTGAAAACATGTTCATACACATACACACAAAAATCTACGCAGAGATAGCAGCTTTATAGCAGCTTTGTTCATACTTGCCAAAACTTGGAAGCAACAAAGATGTCCTTCAGTAGGGTAAATGGATGGATAAACCATGGTACATCCAGACAATGGAATATTATTCAGCACTAAAAAGAAATGAGCTAGCTATCTGTGAAAAGATGTGGAGGAACTTTAAAGGCACATTACTAAATAAAAGGAGCCAATCTGAAAAGCCTGCATACTGTATGATTCTAACTATAAGACATTCTTATAGTGGTTGCAAAATCTGTGGTTGCAAGGGGTTGGGGATAGGGAGAGAAACAGAGCACAGAGGAGTTTTAAGGCAGTGAAGATACTCTGTGTGATACTATAATGATGGATATGTGTCATTATACTTTGTTTAAACTCAGGATTTACAACACTAAGAGTGAACCCCAGTGTAAACTATGAATTTCGGGTGACAATGATGTGTCGGTGTAAGTTTATCAGTTGTAACCAGGGTATCACTCTGGTGGGGGATGTTGATAATGTGGGAGGTTATGCATATGTGGAGGTAGGAGGTATATGGGAAAACTTATGCCAGCCTCTGAATTTTGCTGTGAACCTAAACATGCTTTAAAAAATAAAGTTGTGTCCAGATGCGGTGGCTGAGGCCTGTAATCCCAGTACTTTGGGAAGCTGAGACAGACAGATTGCTTGAGCCCAGGAGTTTGCAACCAGCCTGGGCAATATGGTAAAACTCATTTCTACAAAAAATACAAAAATTAGCTGAGCATGGTGGCGCACACCTGTGATCCCAGCTACTTGGGAGGCTGTGGTGGGAGAATTGTTTGAGTCCATGAGGTTGAGGCTGTAGTGAGCTGTGATCATGCCACTGCACTTCAGCCTGGGCAACAGAGTGAGACTCTGTTGAAAGCAAGCAAGCAAGCAAGCAAGCAAGCAAACAAGCAAGAAAAAAAGAAAGAAAGAAAAAGAAAGAAAGGAAAGAAGAGAGAGAAAGGAAGGAAGGAGGGAGGGAGGGAGAGAAGGAAGGAAGAAAGGAGATAGGGAGAGAGAGAGAAACGAAAGACAAGAAGGAAGGAAAGAAGGAAGGAAGGAAAGAAGGAAGGAAGGAAGGAGAAAAGAAAAGAGAGAGAGAGGCCGCTTTCCTGGAATGCTCTGGGAACAAGCAGTGGCACTTGGGAACCAGGTAACAAGCTGCAGCAAAGAGTTGGGAAGCTGTTCTTCCCACATTGTATTACATGCTTATTACATTGTAATAAACAAAAATAAAATAAAAACAAAATAAATGTAATTACATTAGAATACATGTTTGCTCTGGCTTCTTGGAATCTGGAAACTCAGCCAGCCTCAAGAGGCATAAATAACAGTATCCTCACGGCAAGTCCTGTAGGCAGTGGTCTTCAGGACTGTGGGTGTATTGATTGATAGGTAGATTGGAGCTGCAGGGGCGAGCAGGTGAAGCTGAGTGGGGACGGTTGTTGATGCCCTGGATGGGCAAGCAAGGCACGTTTTGGGGAAGCCCTGAAAGAGTTGGCTAAGGGGGGATTATATGTGAGTGCCAAGAGAGGACCTGGCCTTGGTGCTGTCCATGTGGGGTCATGTGTGTGTAGATGCCCATGAGGCTGG
This sequence comes from Pan paniscus, assembly GCF_029289425.2. NCBI lineage: Eukaryota > Metazoa > Chordata > Mammalia > Primates > Hominidae > Pan > Pan paniscus. The sequence goes on from NC_073260.2 coordinate 47,890,315, forward strand.
TGGCATTTGGATATAATGGGGTTTTCTGGATGCATGACATGGGGCTATCTTCCATTGAGACAATCACTAGATGAGGTTTATAAACAATACATTTTAAATTTTAGGCATGGTTAGGTGTACTCTCCACCAGGCAACAGAAGACTCTGTGGATTAGAGCAAAGGAAAGGAATGTGGACAGATGCATAGGGAAAATGAAATGCTGGAGAAAGTGACCTGACTTGTTTCAGGCCAGTACTCCTACCGAGAGCTAGAAAACATGGACAAAACTGTAGGAAGGAACCAGAAAGCTAGCAAAAGAACAAGGACTTGGGGTTACAGAGCCCAGAGAGAAGGTAAGCCAGGACCAGGAAACTCAGCTTTGGGTGTCGTTTTTCCACAGAGGCACCTGATGATTTTCCAGCAGAAGCCGAGGGGCTGAGAGGTGGAGAGCAACCAAATGGCCATGTCTAAGACAGCCTTCTGCTGTAAAGGGTTCTACAGGACATGCTGTACAGGGGAAAGCACCGGCCACCATAAGACTTTGAGCACTTGAACTGGGGCTGGTGCAATTGAGGGATTAAAATTTTGATTTGATTTAATTGTAATTACTCTATAGTTAGTCTCAATAGCCTCATGAGGCTACTGCTTAGCACAGGTCTGGAGCCTCCCTTAGGTCCTGAGAAGGGCAGTGCAGCCACCTGGGAAGTGTGTGGGCTTTGTAGATGACCAATGCTTGGTTTGAATCTTGCCTTGCCCCATAGTAACCATGCAAACTTGGTGAATAATTCCCCCCTCTGTGTTCAGTTTCTTCATCTATAAAAGGAGAATAAATAGGGCCAGGTGTGGTGGCTCACACCTGTAATCCTAGCACTTTGGGAGGCCAAGGCAGGCAGATCATGAGGTCAGGAGTTCGAGACCAGACTGACCAACATGGTGAAACCCCGTCTCTACTAAAAACACAAAAATTAGCAAGGTGTAGTGGCACGCGCCTGTAATCCCAGCTACTCAGGAGGTTGAGGCAGGAGAATCGCTTGAATCTGGGAGGCAGAGGTTGCAGTGAGCCAAGATGGCGCCACTGCACTCCAGCCTGAGTGACAGAGTGAGACTCTGTCTCAAAAAAATAAATAAATAAAAGAATAAATAAAGTAAAGCCTACCCCATAAAAAGGTTTCACGTACTGGTGCCTGTATACAGCAGGCATTCAATAAAGATTAGATGGAATCGTCTATAGATTGTGAGTTCCAAAAAGCTGACATCATTTTTGAAAGCTGAGCTTTATTTTCTTCAAAAACAAATGTCAATATTCATGTTACTGAACTTATGTATGTTTTTATTTTTTCTCAAAATCCCAGAGGCATGTTCTACTTGGAAAATAAAAATACATTTCACAGTATAGATACTCTAGAGAAACTATTTTCTTAAGAAGCTACCAAAGGTTAATGACATAACCCAATGTATCTCAACTTTACAATCAGATGAAATTATCTGGGACACACACAAAGGACTTGTTTTCCTACCACTCGTTCTCTTTTTTTTTTTTTTTGAGACAGAGTCTTGCTCTGTCGCCCAGGCTGGAGTGCAGTGGTGTGATCTCAGCTCACTGCAAGCTCCACCTCCCAGGTTCACGCCATTCTTCTGCCTCAGCCTCCAGAGTAGCTGGGACTATAGGCACCCGCCACCACGCCTGGCTAATTTTTTTTGTATTTTTAGTAGAGATGGGGTTTCACCGTGTTAGCCAGGATGGTCTCGATCTCCTGACCTCGTGATCCACCTGCTTCGGCCTCCCAAAGTGGTGGGATTACAGGTGTGAGCCACCGCGCCCGGCCCACTCATTCTCATTTTTAATAATAAAAAAGTTAAAGTGCAGTCATTTGCACAAAGAAATAGCCTGTTGTGGTACACACAGTCTTAGGAAGCCACCTTCAGAGAGTGTATTGATGCTAGAGGGAGCAACTTGTTTACCATTCTTGGGCAGGAAAAGATGGGGCTTGTCAGGACCTTTTCTACCCATGCATCAGGAGTCAGCTGATGGCTGTGATTTAGACTTGACACCATCAGAGACAAGCAAAAATAATGTACAACTGCTTTTGACTACAAGAAAAAAAATCCCGTTGTATTATGGACTTCACAGTATTGCAGCAAAGGAAAGAGTATTTGCTAACGTGTCAATACTCCTCAAGTAAATTGCCACCTACCCTGATAATATTCCCTGCACCAAACCATCCAAAATTATAAATGATGCACCTTTTCTTTTAAGACGGGACAGAGATGCTGGGGGAAGACATGGAAAAGGATAAATGTGAGGTTACTATGTATGCTCCACCCAGCCATGCACCATCAGGATATTAATAGTTGTTGTGGCCAGGCGCAGTGGCTCACGCCTGTAATCCCAGCACTTTGGGAGGCCGAGGCAGGCGGATCACAAGGTCAGGAGATAAAGACCATCCTGGCTAACACGGTGAAACCCATCTCTACTAAAAATACGAAAAATTAGCCGGGCGTGGTGGCAGGCGCCTGTAATCCCGGGCATGGTGGCAGGCACCTGCTACTCGGGAGGCTAAGGCAGGAGAATGGCGTGAACCCGGGAGGCAGAGCTTGCAGTGAGCCGAGATTGTGCCACTGCAATCTAGCCTGGGTGACAGAGTGAAACTGTCAAAAAAAAAATAATGATAATAATAAATTGTGAACTCCACTTTAGCCTGGCCACCATCCTTGGGGACTATGACTGCATTTATTTACCCTTGAGCTTCAGAGAACTGGGGTCTCAGAGCTACTAGCAGCAGAATTTGGAGCCAAACCCAGGTTCTCTATCTCCAATGTCTATTATTTCCTCTGCTAATTGACTCCCTTACTGTCTTAGTCCATTAAGGCTGCTATAAAAAATATCGTAGGCCAGGTGGCTGGTAAACAATAGAAATTTATTTCTCCCTGTTCTGGTGGCTGGGAGTCCAAGATGAAGGTGCCAGCATGGTTGGGTTCTGGTGAGGGTCACCTGGGGACGGTCGCAGACTGTGCAGTTCTTGCTGTGACCTCACATAGGGAAAGGGGCAAGGGTCTCTCTGTTGCCTCTCAATCCCACTCATGAGGGCTCTACTATCATGGCCTCATCACTTCCCAAAGGCTGCGCTTCTTATACCATCACCTTGGAGGCTAGGATTTCAACATAAATTTTGAGGAAACACACACATTCAGATAATAACATTCCTCAATGGGTCTTATTAAAAACCAAAATTCTACACCTTGAACCACCTTTATCCCAAGAAAATAGAGTGTACAAGCTTGAGAATAAGTTTGTGCCAAGATATGTTTGTACTGCCCCATGAAAAAAAAATCATTCTAATAAAAATTGGATGTAGACTTTGGGTGGTAATAAGGTATCAGTGTAGGTTTATTGATTGGAACAGATGCACCACTGTGAGGGGGGTGGATATCGATAGTTGGGGAGGCTGTGCTTGTGAGGGAGCAGGGAGCATAAAGGAAACCTCTGTGCCTTCTGACCAATTTTTCTGTGAACCTAAAACTGCTGTAAAAAAAAAGTCTATTTGAGAAGATAGGGTGCAGTAGTTACTGTGCTCTGAGCACTGTCTGATAGTTTTATAAAGGAGCTCACTCATCCTTACAAGAACCGTATGAGGGAAGTTCAAGTAGCATCCCATTTCACAGATGAGGAAAGCAAGCCCAGGGAGGGTCAGTGACTTGCCCAGAGTCCCGCAGCGAGTTAGGTAATGGAACTGGAACTCAGACCTCACGCTCGGTCTCAGGTTCTGCACCTCCTTTAGAAAAGGATGAGGAACTGCTGAGACTCAGGTGCATACCACTAGATCTGGTTGTCTTCAGAGGGCTGTTTCTTTTGATGGTCCTCAAGGATCTCATCAAAGCATCATTCAGTAATTCACTTGGGATATTTCTCAGAAGAGTATTCCATAAAAAGAGAAGACTGTCTAGGTTAGAGCTGGAAAAGACGAAGAGCATGTCTCGGTGCCCATGGCCTTGCAACTGGACTCTGGGGGTGCAGGAGCAGCCCACGAGTTTCGTGGATATGAACTTGGTCCTCCTAAGAGGACCTGCAACACCAACCAGCACCTTCCCTTTCTTCTACTGGAGCCCCTTGCCTGTTTGTTCCTTGTGGACACTGGTTGATGATTGCATGTAGCTCTGGGGGTTGGCTGCTGAAAGCTAACTCAAGCTGCCTGCCTTCTAACAAGCTGCAGAACTCTGCAGGTGCAACTGATCTTGCCCCTGATGTCCCTGTTATTTATTCTCCCTTCCCAGTTTTCCTTAAAAAACAAAATAAAACACCTTAATAGTGTTTGTATTTTTGTAAGTTGCCTTTATTTGCCTAGGCCTGGTTACAGATACCTGAACAATTTTCTTTTTCTGTTTCACGTAGGCATGGACACCTGATTTTCTTTGCCTTTTTTCTCTTTCTAGGTTATTTCTACCTAGGACATGAAATGAATGGAATGATTGAGAAATTATTGCCACACCATTCTGCTAGGTACAAATCAAAAAGAAAACACGTCTACTCTTGGTGTAATTTCTAGCTCTGCCTCAAGAATCTTCTAGCAGGCGCTTTTTCACCTGGCTTAATGGTCAGGTCGCACCCCTGAGTATGTCAGTCAAACGTTTCTATCACTTTTCAGCTTTGCTGTAGTTGTAGCAGAGATTCAATGAAACCTGCAAAGCCTAAAATATTTACAATAATGGCCCTTTACAGAAAAATATTTACTGGCTTGTGCTATAGATGATATCCTCTGATCAAAATGTAAAATAGTTATAATTAGTAATAATGTTTTGCCTTCAAAAACAATCCTAGATACTTTGGGTTCAAAAAATAACCTTTAGAATGAGATCATGTCCCTTGCAGGGACATGGTTAAAGTTGGAAGCCTTTATCCCTAGCAAACTAACACAGGAACAGAAAACCAAATACCGCGTGTTCTCACTTATAAGTGGGGAAGCTAAATGCTGAGAACACATGGACACATGGTGCGGAACAAAACACCCTGGGTCCTGTTGGAGGACAGGGGGTGGGGAGATGGAGAGAATCAGGAAGAATAGCTAGTGGATGCTGGGCTTAATACTGGGGGGACGGGCTGATCTGTCCAGCAAACCATCATGACACGTTTACGTGTGTAACAAACCTGCACATCCTGCACATGTACCCCTGAACTTGAAAAAGAAAAAAAATTGCCTTTATAAAAATCATAAAATATATAGAATTGAATGACAAGAACACTACATATAAAAACATATAAAAACACAGCCTACAGAAAATTATAGCATTAGATAAATATATTAGAAAAGAAAAAAGATTAAAAGCTCGTAAGCGTTCAACTCAAGAGGTTATTTTTGGAAAAAAGAGTTAAACCAAAATCAAGTAAGGAAATAAGAAAGAAACGAGGAGATATTGGCACATTAGACAACCAAAAATATCTGTGAGAATTAACAAAAGCAGAAGCTAATTTTGGGGAAAAAAGTAAAGTCTACAATCTCTGGAAGGTTTGATTAGGGAAAAAAGAGAAAACGTTAAAGAAGGAAAGAAAACAAAGAAGGAAGAAAAAAGAGACTTCAATGCAGCTGTCCCAAAGATTAAAACTCATAACCAAATACAATGGACAACTTTACTCCAATAAATCTGAAAACCTAGACAAAATGGTTATTTTTCTAGAAAAGGGTGTCCTGTCAAAACTGATTCAAGTACAGATTTAAAACCTGAATAGACCTTTAACCATATAACCATAGCCATAGAACTTATAGGTTTAAAAATGACCATAAGAGAAATTAAATCAGTAGTCAAAAATCAATAAACCAAAAAGCACCAAGCTTAGAAGATTTTTTTTTTTTTTTGAGATGGAGTCTCGCTCTGTTGCCCAGGCTAGAGTGCAGTGGTGTGATCTCGGCTCATTGCCAGCTCTGCCTCCCAGGTTCACGCCATTCTCCTGCCTCAGCCTCTCCAGTAGCTGGGACTACAGGCGCCCGCCACCACACCAGGCTAATTGTTTGTATTTTTAGTAGAGACGGAGTTTCACCGTGTTAGACAGGATGGTCTTGATCTCCTGACCTCGTGATCCGCCTGCCTCGGCCTCCCTAAGTGCTGGGATTACAGGCGTGAGCCACTGCGCCTGGCCAAGCTTAGATGATTTTATAAGTGAAATCAAATTTCCCAAGAAAAGATAACTTCTTATCTTAAGACTGTTCCACAGAATGGCATGAGAGAACCAGACAAAACAAGGGGAGAGAAGAAAATCTCACTTGTGAACATAAACACAAACATCCTTTAAAAATTTACAAATGAAATGCTTCCGTGTATATCACACATCAGCACACCTCACCTGAGGATTGCAAGATTATTAACCTTAGGAAATATATTAATATAATTCATTGAGTTACAGGTTAAAGAAGAAAAAGCATGCTGTCCTCAAAAGGTGCAGGGAAAAAAGCATTTGATGACATTCTACATTTACTCATTAAGAAATACATTAGCAGGCTGAGTGTGGTGGCTCACACCTGTAATCCCAGAACTTTGGGAGTCCGAGGCGGGTGGATCACCTGAGGTCAGGAGTTAGAGACCAGCCTGGCCAACATGGCAAAACCCTGTCTCTACTAAAAATACAAAAATTAGCTATGCACAGCGATGCACACCTGTAATCCCAGCTCCTTGGGAGGTTGAGGCACAAGAATCACTTGAACCCAGGGGGCAGAAGTTGCAGTGAGCTGAGATCACTGCACTCCAGCCTGGGTGACAGAATAAGACTGTCTAAAAACAACAACAACAACAACAACAACAACAAAATAAAGTAAAAGAAGGAAAGAAAGAAGAAAGAAAGAAAGAAAGACATTAGCAAACTAATATAATATTAGAATGGGACTCCTATGCCAGGTAAATACTATCTGCTGGAAACCTACAGCAAATATTAACATTTAACAGGCAAAGATTAGAAATAGTCCCTTTAAAAGCAGATATGCAGTGAGACTGGGACTACCACAGTGTCCAGTCGGCATTGTCGTGAAGGTCCCAACCAGGACAATGAGATGAGATGGAAAAGATAGAAGTAATCGTTGCAGAAAAGAACAAGACAAAATTATCATTTGCAGATGATAGTATTGCCAATACAGGAAATGGAAGATAAAATAGAGACAGACACAGACTAACAGAAGATTGGTGTTTTCATAATATAAGAACATTTGGGCAAATCAAAAAGAAAAAGTGCAATATGGGCAAAAGAAGGGATAATTCACCAAAAAATCTGATTGGCTAATAAATGTGAGTGAGAGGTTTAGCTTCACAAAAATCAGGAAATGCAAATAATAAATGAAATAGTTCGCACCCATCTGATTGAAAAAAATCATTAGGTGTGATAATTCTCAGAGCTGGTAAGATATGGGATAGTGAGGACTGTCACTCTGCAGAGTCATTTTGCAATGTTTAGGGAGAGACTCAGCAAATTCAGTACTAGGAAGGAGTATTTTAGAGAAATTGGTAAATGATTTCTCTTAAACACGACAATGTTAATTGTGTTCGGTAATTGTCAGAGACTTAATGACAATATGTGACGGAAAATGGAAAATAACAGACATTACTTAAGGACAAGGATACATTAAGAGAAATGTGTTGTTAGGTAAGTTTTTTTTTTTTGTTTTGTTTTTTTTTTGAGACTGAGTCTCTCTGTCACCAGGCTGGAGTGCAGTGGCACAATCTCAACTCACTGTAACCTCTGCCTCCCTGGTTCAAGCGATTCTCCTGACTCAGCCTCCCAAGTAGCTGGGACCACAGGTGCATGCCACCATGCCCGGCATGTATTTTTAGTAGAGATGGGGTTTCACCATATTGGCCAGGATGGTCTCGATCTCTTGACCTCATGATCGGCTTGCCTCGGCCTCCCAAAGTGCTGGGCTTATAGGCGTGAGCCACCGTGCCCAGCCTTGTTAGGTAATTTCATCATTGTGCAACCATCACAGAGCACATTAACACAAACCTAACTAGTAGAACCTACTGCATACCTAGGCTATGTGGTAGAGCCTATTGCTCCTGGGATACAGACCTATGTAGCATGTTCCTGTACTAAACACTGTAAGCAGCTGTAACACAATGGTAAGTATTTGTGTATCTAAACATAGAAAAGGTATTATAATCTTATAGGACCACTGTCATACGTGCAGTCCATCGTTGACCAAAACGTTATGTGGTGCATGATTGTATTTGTAACAGCAAAAATCTGAAAGCCGATTTGTTGTCCATCTATAGGGACTTGGACAGATAAATTGTTGTATATTCATACAATAAAATAATGTTAATCAGTGAAAATGAATGTAACAACATAAACTAATCTTGAAAAAAAGTTGTTAAATAAAAAAAGTAGGCTGGCTGAGGTGGCTCACACCTGTAATCCCAGCAGTTTGGGAGACCGAGGCAGGCAGATCACTTGAGGCCAGGAATTCGAGACCAGCCTGGGCAATATGGCGAAGCCTCGTCCCTACTAAAAATACAAAGATTAGCCGGGTGTGGTGGTGTGTGTCCCAGTTGGCACAGAAAATTCAGTACTCCTGTACCGAATTTGCTGCTGAGTCTCTCCCTAAACATTGCAAAATGACTCAACAGAATGACAGTCCTCCCAGTTACTTGGGAGGCTGAGGCACAAGAATTGCTTGAACCCCGGGGGCAGAGGTTGTAGTGAGCCAAGATTTCACCACTGCACTCCAGCCTGGGCAAAAGAGCAAGACTCTGTCTCAAAAAAAAAAAAAAAAAAAAAAAAAGAAAAAAAAAGAAAAGAAAAGAAAAGAAGGAAAAGTAAATCATTGCAAGGCAATGCACACCTGTGTAAAAATGTAAAACACACAACAGAATGCTATACCTTGGCTTTGGATGCATAATAGTGAGGGAAAGGTATAAAAACGTGGATCTGTAAATCCACACAAACTTAAGGAGAAGGGTTCCATGGAGGCCAGGCATGTGGTGTGGGATTTTCAGCCCTGCTTATGAAGCTCTACGTAAGAAGCAGAAGCAACCGCAGAAGGTTAATGTGCTCTCAGCAGTGTGCAGGAGCTGTGTCACTGTATTTTTTGCTTGATTTATTCTCTGTCAAAAAAAGGAAGGAAGGAAGAAAGAAAGGAAGGAAGAGAGGAAGGGAGGAAAGAAGGAAGGAAGGAGAGAGGGAAAGAAGGAAGGAAGAAATGAAGGAAAGAGAGAAGGAAGGAAGAAAGGAGAGAAGGAAGGAAAAAGGGAAGGAGAGAATGAAGGAAGGAGAGAAGGAAGGAAGGAAGGAGAGAGGGAAGGAAGGAAGAAAGGGAGAAGGGGAGAATAAGAAGGGAAGGAGGGAGGAATCCTCGTGGTGTGGGGATCGGGTTTCTGTGCCTCTTCTGCCAAAGTGTTCCCTTTGGGAACCCCCAAGTCAGTGGGTGTGCTCTGCAAACTCCTTGCATCCTAAAGCTGACAACCCTCAAGAGCAGGCTGAGTGAGACGGAGTGGAGCTGGCTCAGGTATAGACCCAGGTGGTGCTCACAGGGGCTGCCTGGGCCAGGGTTCAACTTGCCATCTAGGGAATGAGGATGAGCCCTCAGATTCAAGCAGGCCTGTTTGGGAGACCTAGGCCTTGTGCGGTCGTCTTTCTCCTTAAGAAAAAAATTAAACCAATAGCTGGCTGGTGTGGGCAGCCCTTTCTAAGGTCATCCTGAGGGGAGGTTCCCAGAGCCAAAGCTCCCTGTCAGCAATCCCTGAAGCTCACCCCCAAGGCAGGCTCTGGCTTGAGAAGCAGCAGAATGCTCTGCGAGTGGGGGTAGCGGGTGAGGGGGCTGTGGGAGCACAGAGGCTGGTCCACCTGGAGGTCCTGACTTAGCGAGCCTGGGGAGGGCCCCACAGCATGCTTTTCTAACCCGTGCCTCCTGGGATGTCGAAGCTGCTGGGCCAGGGCATATACATCTTGAGAGCCCTGGCTCTCCGAATGTCAAAGCTGCTGTTCTGAGGCTGAGGCTGGTGGATCACTTGAGTCCAGGAGTTTGAGACCAGACTGGGCAACATGGTAAAGCCCCATCTCCATATATATTAGCTGGGCATGGTGGTGTGCACCTGTATTCCCAGCTACTTGGGAGGCTGAGGTGGGAGGATCACTTGAGCCCAGGAGGTCGAGGCTGCAGTGAGCTATGATTGTGTCATTGCACTCCAGCCTGGGCGATAGAGCAAGATCCTGTCAAAAAAACAAAAAACAAAAAACTGCTGTTCTGGAAGCACACTGGGAGCAGGCATGGAGCTGTGGGAAGACGCAGGCAGGATCAGGCTGTGTCCACGGTCCCCTGAGGCTTAGGAATTGATGAGGCTGTAGAATGTCCCATCATCACTGACAGTCAAGACACACCTATGCCTCTCCTTCATCATTTTTGCAGGATCAGGAGAGAGTAAGAAAAAGGACAGGGCCTGGTGGTACTGGGCACGTATATATTGGACAGTGTCTGTCTCCTTCACAGGCATGGGCTGGTGGGGATTGTGAATCCAACATGGCTGGGGAGGGGCCTCTGCCTAATGTTCCCTTCTGTGGCTATGCGGTGATGCTCTGGGCTGACACCTCAGAGCATTCTGATGTGGAGGGGACGGAGTTCCTAACCCTTGTAGCTTTCACTGAGATACCTGAGTGCATTGCGTTTCTTTCCCTTATATTTCTGAATCTCTGCATAATTCTGGCTCAACATTTTCTGTCAGGAAGTTGAGTAATCTCCCATAGGCTTGAGGGACACAGTGTCCAGGTAAAAAAGAAGGATTAAAAAAAAAAAAAGAATCTTATTTCCCAAGTAGGTGTACCCTGGCAATGTTGTCTGTTAGGAAATGTGGGGCACTTTTTGTTTTATTTTGTTTTGATTTCCATTTCCATTTAACAACTGCCCCCAAAGAGCTGCAGAGGATTAAATTACAGAAAATGCAATGAGACCTCTGTTGCATTTTATCCCTGTGGAGTCTCATGTTGACATGGGCAGGCAGGAGCCAGGAGATGTCCAGGAGCTCCGGGGGCTGGGCTCAGGTTGGGTCCCTCTTCACAAAGAGGCTGGGGTGGGCCCTTGGGGACACCTGAAAATACTGAGAGTGAACGGAGTCCATGATGGCATCTGTTCGATATGAACCAATGCCCTGACTCAGCTGTCCTTTGCCAGGGCTGCAATGAGTGTCTGGCCACAGAAAGGGCCTGTGGTCACAGACACTGATGGGTGGAGGCAGGAAGACCCCTCCCCACTCAAACATCCATTAGGGACAAGTCCCCAGAACCACATGGGTGGAACGAGCTGGCACTGCCCCCTGCACCCTCCACAGCGCCAAGCAGTTGTGAGGGTCGCCTCCTGACCTGGCAGCCGCAGGAATGGCTGTCCCCTCCCGGAATCTGTCATCTCCTCGAGGCCACAACAACACCCCCTTGCCACTCACACATACATCATTTGAGGTCCAGTGTCCCCCCAGCACCCCCAGTTCTTGCTGGAATGGGTGATGTGCTGCTTAGAAACCAGCCCTGGGGAAGCCGCCTCCTCCAAAGCAGGCTGCAGGGAGCCCCGTCAGAACTCTGTGCTCCCTCTGGTGTGGGAACCTGGGCTACTGCCATGATGGTGAGGGTGGGGGATGTGGAGTTGTGCCAATTCTACACCCAGGATTGGCCTGCTCTGTCGTTTGCCAAAAACAATACACAAATAACAAATAAAACTCATGCTAGTGCCTGACCTGCTTTCCTGAAGATGGCTTCATCATGTGTTGGGAAACCCCTGCGTCAGGGACTTTCTCTTGGCAAGCCTCCCACTCACGTTGGGGAGAGAACGTCAAGGGGAAGCCAGTTAATACAGTGAGCAAGGGCTGAGGAGCCCAGGGGAAGAAAAGAACTATCAAGGATGCTGGCCCTGGCTGGACTGATTCCTGGTTCTCTGATCCCAGGCCCTGGCCCCTTATGATGGTTCACGTTATGTGTGGACCTGTCTGAACCACAGTGCCCGAATGAGTGGTCACATATTATTCACGGTGTCTCTGTAAGAGCCTTTGGACGTGAACTGCACCATCGACTCTTCCCTGAGTCTCTTGCCTGCTGGCCCACCCCCAGATTTTGGGGTTGTCAGCTTCCATAACTGCATGAGCCATTCCTTGAAATAAATCTACCTATCTACCTATCATCTGTCTATCTCTTTGTCTACCTATCATCTATCTACCTGTGTATCTGTCTACCTACCTATCATATGCATATCTATCTATCATCTACCTACCTATCTACCTATCTGTCTTCTATCTACCTACCCACTATCTGTCTCTCCACTTACTTACCTGTCCTCTTCCTATCTATATATCTACCTACCTACCATCTGTCTATCTAGCTGAGTGCTCAGAGGTTCCAGGAGGTCCGCATTGTGCGTTTGTTCACTTTTCTGGGGAGAAACTCCATTCCTTTCATGGAATTCAAAATATTAGTCTGTGGCCTAAAGAGAGTTAAAAACAAAAGTTAAGAACTCCTGGGCTAGTTAATGAAAAACCTGTGGGAGGGAAAAACGATATAACGAATGAAGGAAAATAAGAAGAAAGGAAGGCCAGGTCAAAAATGAAAAAAATATATATATATTATATATATATTATATACAATAGATCCACAGAGGATTAAATTACAGAAAATGCAAAGAGACCTCTGTTGCATTTTATCCCTGTGGAGTCTCATGTCGACATGGGCAGGCAGGAGCCAGGAGACATCTGGGATATATATTATATATATCCAAAATATACATATATATATACATATCTATATTTTGGAGACAGAGTCTGGCTCTGTCACCCAGGCTGGAGTGCAGTGGTGCGATCTCAGCTCACTGTAACCTCCACCTCCCAGGTTCAAGCGATTCTCCTGCCTCAGCCTCCCAAGTAGTCGGGATTACAGGCATGCGCCACCATACCCGGCTAATTTTTGTATTTTTAGTGGAGACAGGGTTTCATCATGTTGGCCAGGCTGGTCTTGAACTCCTGACCTCAGGTGATCCACCTGCCTTGGCCTCCCAGAGTGCTAGGATTACAGGTGTGAGCCACTGTACCTGGCCAAAAATGGATATTTTATTGCTTGTTTTAAAACTCAAATACTTAAATAATATCATAACTGCATTTTAAAAAAACTCTTGGAGAATTTTTCTCAGCATTCTACACATTTGTCATTTGTAGACTTCATTAAGCCTGACTCTACAGCCTTCTAAAACTGAACTCTTTGGTTTAGGTTGAGGCATTCAGAAATGAAGAGGAATGCTTTTTTCTTTCTCCTTTCCACCTGACTAAGAAGTCACAGCCCCAAATTTCCCTGTGTTGTCAGTACTGCACTTTGGAGCCCATCAGTTATTCCAGGAACATTTGGTTGACGAGGCCTAAGAGAGAGTTCTCCATCCTGGTGCTACGCACCTATTATCCAGGGCTTTCACGTAAGAAGCGAGATTCATTTACGAAACAGTCAGTAAGACACTTCTTTAATTAAGGTCTCCAGTGAGAAAACAGGCTGTCGTTTTTTGAATATTCAATTTATACTATTAGAGAGTCGCTTCTAAAACACTCGTGTGTCAATTCCATGCCATGTTTGACTCTTGATAAATATCTCAATGAACGGATGGAAATGGTCAGAATCCTACTGGGCCTGACCTGCGTGTAGCATAGAGCAGTCACCTCTGAATGTTCACAAAGTGCCTCACCAGAGTCAAGCTGGCCAGAAAGGTGGGATGATTGTCTGGAAGAATTTACTACTACTACTACTACTAACAATAATAATAATAACAATGACAGCAATAACAACAACAATATAACAGCAACTAACGTTTGTCAAAGACAGAACTTGCTAAGCACTGTACTAAGCATTTTACATAGATGCTAGTTCTCCCCTTCGTCTTACTGAGTCATCCCAGCAACTCTAGTACTATTGTTCCCTGTTACACAGGGAGCTGGGACTCAGGGGCGTGGACAAATTGCTCAGCCCCACAAGCTGGGGTAGAGTAGAAGGGGGATTTGGCCAGAGCCCTCCTCTGCCCAATGTCCACCACGAGTCTAAGTGGGAGCATGAGGGGAGAAAAACCAAAAGTGTGGATGAAGGAGCATTTTATGGGATACTGAGTGAACAAGGCACTGACTTATAGCCTTGCCCTAGTGTTTGGTTGGGACTCTCAGACCCAAAGAACCGGTATCCTCAAGTTACTGTGTGTAGTTTGAAGAAGGCACCAACTTGTTTTCATTGCTATTTTTAGTATTGATTCTGTATAAGAAATGCGATTCCCTCTAAGACACTCTGTAAAGTTGGATGACTTCAGTAGCAGTTTCGATGTTGTTTTAGTTTCTTTCCTGTCTGAAATTGTCCTTTATTAACAAGGAGGCCCTTTTGTTGAGTTTTAATAGTCAAATTAACACCTTTCATCATTCTCTGGCAAAATTTCCAGAGCATTCTATAAGCTAGGATTTGCTCCAAAGATGAGAACAGCACATCAGGCTTGGGTGTGTGCGATGCCACTGGAGACGCCACAGGAGAGGCTGCTGGGCAGCTCTGACTGTGGCCGACCACATCAAAGCGCTCTTTGTAAAGCACCACCCCGTGTTGAGTAGTCCCTCCAGGTTCTGCAGGGGCTTGCTTTACACACTCTGCAACCTGTGTTTCATCCAGCAGAGACACCGTTAACATTCACATACAGAAAACAAGCTGTGAGCGCTTCTGCATTGGCTGGGGAAATGGCCATGTACATTTCATCCTGACGGATATTGTAGTAAAGAGTGCCCCCATCTAGCAGAAAGTTGTTTTGGGCTGATACATTCAAGGTTTGTCATCATGAAGACTTATTTGGGTCAGACATGGTGGCTCACGCCTATAATCCCAGCACTTTGAGAGGTGAGGTGGGAGGATTATTTGAGGCCAGGAGTTCAAGATCAGCCTGGGCAACATAACGAGACCCCATCTCTACAAAAATTTTTAAAAATTGGGCTGAGCATGGTGGCTCACACCTGTAATCCCAGCACTTTGGGAGGCCGAGGCAGGCGGATCACTTGAGGTCAGGAGTTTGAGGCCAGCCTGGCCAATATGGTGGAACCCCGTCACTACTAAAAATAGAAAAAGTATCCGGCTGTGGTGGCAGACACCTGTAATTTCAGCTACTTGGGAGGCTGAGGCAGGAGAATTGCTTGAACCCGGGAGGCAGAGGTTGCAGCAAGCCAAGATTGCACCACTGCACTCCAGCCTGGGCGACAGAGGGAGACTCCATCTCAAAATAAATAAATAAATAAATAAATAAATAAATAAGTCAGGTGTAGTGGCACATGCCTGTAATGCCAGCTACTTTAGAGGCTGAGGTGGGAGGATCGCTTGAGCCCAGAAGTTCAAGGCTGCAGTGAGTTATGACTTCACCATTACACCCCAGCCTGGGCAACGATGAGATCCTGTCTTTAAAAAAAAAAAAGGAAAAAAAAGAAGACTGATGTGCTCACTGACCTCTCTGACAGGGCTGCTGAGTAGTATCTCAAGCCCCAAGTCTGTCTAGGCAACACAGCATTTCCTGCATCATCACCATCATCCACGGCATCCACAGCACCCACGTGATCTGTCTCCAACCCTGTGCTCAGCCGTGGAACATCAATCATAACAAGTTGCTGTTCAGATCAGGTGTCCAGGGCTTTTTCCTGTAGGGACTAACCATCAAGGACACCTTTTCTTCAACAAAACCAACATCTGTTGCATGATTAATAACCACAGCTAACAATTATTTAGTGCTTATTTTGTGTCAGGCACTGGCTTAGGTACTTTATAAACGTGTCTTCTTCACAGCCACGGTATGAGATGTGGGTACTGCTAGCTTTCCCATGTTACACGTGAGAAGCAGAGGTTAGGTTAAATAGCACCCACACATTCACAGAGCCAAATGCCAGATGGCATTGGGTGCTAGCTCTGAGAACACCCAAACCTGGGGGCCTCTGGCACCACCCCAGCCAGGATATGGGGCTGAGAATTGAACTGAAACAAGCAAGAAAGCTCTTCCCAGCAGCGACATCCATGTGAAGTCACCAGGTCCCGATGAGCCTCTTGCCTCCTTAGTTCGACCTGCAGGGTGTCGCACCACCAGCATCTTGCCCTGTGGAGCTGTCCGGGCACACTTTGAACCCTGGTTCTGCTGTTAACTAGCTGTGTGGCCTCGCTCATTTGTTTTCACTGGTAAATGGGAGTAATATTAATAACCCACCCACAGAACTGTTATTAGGGACAGTTGAAAAAATGCATCTAAAGCAGAATCTGATAGACAAAAATGGATGCAATTTTTAGTGCTAGGCCTTTAAGAAGTGGCCCTGTCCTGAGAAGCACATTAATCTCAGGCTGAAAATGATATTTTAACTGAAAATTATGTAATCTTCATGAATTTTTTTAGAAAGACTATAAAGCTCCTCACAATGACTTTTCCAGCATCGTGCTTCACGTGGGATTGGGGAGGAAACCCAACTCCAGCCTCTTCGATTTTCATGTGGCTTTGATGAACCCATGTGCTTTTGCTTGGCTTTAGTGTGTGCTCCTGAGGGCCTGCTTAGCTCTCCCACCTTGCCAGGTGGCAGTGACGGGGAGCCCTGGGCTGAAGCAGCTCACGACACCCTCCTCCCCTGAGACCAGGGCACTGTCCACTTCCACAGCTGCCCAGACAGCTGTCCAAGATGGCCCCACGAGACCTTAACTTTGCCAAAAGAGCAAGTCAGGTAGCTCAGCATACCCACCTCAATAAAACCTGAGGGGCTAATCCCATTCTACAGCAGTTTACCTGGTGAGCTCACAGTCCCCCGACCTTGCCTATGCAATGGAGCACGTAGGAGCCAAGCGTAGGAGCTGGAAACACTTTTTCCTGCTTCCATGCAAGCCACCCGGAGGTGGCTGCCATCATCATGTTTCTGCAAGTGTATTCCCCAAAATAGTATGTGAGCGTATTCCCCAAAATAGTAACCACACTATTCTACAATATCCCATATGGCATGGTGCATGCCTGCTGAGACTACGTTTTACAGCACCTGTCAGGGAGGGGAGTGGGTGGGCAACAGTTAGACAAGCCAGGCCAGGGGAGAGGGATTCCTGAGAACTGCAGACCCATGAGGATGGAGGGGAAGCAGAAACTAGGTTTAACCCCAAGGCCATCCATGGAGGAAATTTGTAAGACCCCAGTTAATGGCAGCCAAGGCTCCAAGACATGGCTGTTCAGCTCAGGTTGGGATCCAGGATCCAGGAATAGGGAAGATGCAGTAATCAAGACAGGCTCTCTGGCAGCCTTGCACCTTTAGGGGTATAGGTGAGGAGGCTGGCAAGGGCAAGGGCAGGGACACATTTCCATTACAGAAACAAAATGTAAGTCCAGGTCCTAGAATAGGCCCAAGCTCACAAGAGACTAACAGCATGCTTGACCTCCATAAATCCATTCATCATTCATTATCCATCCATCTATCCATTCACCCACCCATCTATCTATTCAATCATCCACCCATCTACTCAATTCACTCATCCACCCAGCATTCATCCTCCATCCATTCACCCATTCATCCACTCATCCACCCATGCATCCACCTACCTATCCATCCACCCCCCCATCCACCCATCCATCCATCCAACCTCCACCCACTCATCCACTCATCCATCCATCCTCCACCCATCCACCCATCTATCCATCCATCTTCCACCCACTCATCCACTCATCCATCCATCCTCCACCCATCCATCCATCCATCCATCCAACCTCCACCCACTCATCCACTCATCCTTCCATCCTCCATCCATCCATCCAGTCATCCACCCATCTATTCACCCAGTCATCCTTCCATCCATCCATCTATTCATCCATCTCATTCTTTTTATCATTCAGTATAGTACTAGTGATGAAAGAAAAATATTAAAAAATATATAATTCCTCTTCTTGGACCTCAAATGGGAGGACAATGCTGAGTCATTCAAGCCAAGGAAATATTCCCCATGCCTTGGGTGACTCCCATCTCTTGCCTCTCCATGAAAGCAGTAAAGGTCTGTCTTACTGGGTCTGTCCAGGTCCTGTCTATTATACTCTGATAACTACATAGAGGAAGGCTGGAAAGGCAGGGGTCCAAGCAAGTTCTCATAGCAACTGTTAAACTTTCCCTAGTGCGTACACAAGATACACGTGATGAGTGTTTCCACCTTTCCTATCCATTAAAAAATGGGAGGCAGGGCGATAAAGAGTTCAAAAAGCACTAGAATTCCAATTTCCAGTGGATTCGTTTTCTGTTGCTGAAAAAACGACCACAAACAGCAGCTTAAAACAATAAGCATTTGTTATCGTACAGTTTCCACGGGTCAGGAGAATAAACTTTCCTGCTTTGCCAAATTCACAGGGCAAATGTCAGTGTTTTCCTATTTACCCACCTCTAATAAGTGCCGGATATTTTACACTCATCATCTCTTATTGGACTGAGACCAGGGCACAGAGAAATTCTACCGATTTCCTAGTGCACAGTCTTGAAAAGCAAGCCAGTTGGGTAACCCACAAGCCCAGCTTCAGGGGCATAAGAGTGGGGGAGCCCCAGCTGTCTGAAATAAAGGGGAGAAGAAGGTCTCGCTGGGACCCTTAGGATCCAAGCACAGCCAGGCTTTTTTCCAAGCCAGCGCCGTTAATGCTAACATTATCCTTTATTGGCTATTAAAAACTAGCTCTGGTTCCCCTTAGTGTGTGGATAATCATAATTACTGTAGGAGTAGAAAGTATGTGGCAATATAGCATGACATAAAGTGCCAAAATGGTAAAAATATTTCCACAAAGGTGTTCTTCCCTGAAAGAACACACCTATTTAGGGACCACAGATGATGTCCTATAATATAGTCTCTTCTCCATGTGTCTAAACCCATGAACTAAGGCATGAGGGAGGGGGTTTTTCCCAGAACACCTCAATGTCCCTCTCTGCCAATCAACAGAATGAGGCTTTTGAACCCCTTAAAGAAGTAAAAGCAGCCGAGCGTGGTGGCTCACGCCTGTAATCTCAGTACTGTGGAAGTCCGAGGCGGGCGGATTATGAGGTCGAGAGATCAAGACCATCCTGGCCAACATGGTGAAACCCCATCTCTACTAAGAATACAAAAATTAGCTGGGTGTGGTGGCATGCACCTGTAGTCCCAGCTACTTGGGAGGCTGAGGCAGGAGAATTGCTTGAACCAGAGAGGCGGAGGTTGTGGTGAGCCGAGATTGTGCCACTGCACTCCAGCCTGGTGACAGTATGAGACTGTGTCAAAAAAAAAGAAAAGAAGTAAATCTCCCTTTTCTAGATGGCAGGATAGCAAATGTTTGAAAAAATATTGATGCACCTGTTCTTTCTACCTTCTTCAATGTGATCTTCTTCAGACAGGGCCTTATGTTATCTGGGGAAGATTAGACATTTTATGGATGAAAACAAAGAGAAAGAGGCAATGTCTAGCTTTTAACTTCTAAGATAAACTCTTGAAGCACTTGGTGAGAAAGCAAGCCCAGCTTTGTGGAGAGAGAGACAGAGTTTGGAATTCCCAAACTTGCCATCATATATAAAGAGTGAAGATGAGCAGTTCTGACCATACATGCCCTCTTAGCCCAGGCAGAGAGACCTGAGGCTCTGCACAGGGGAATCCCTTAACAGGGAGGCTGAGGAGGGGGTCTCATGCCTCCAGGTGGGCAGGGGGATGGATTGGAGAGGGAGGTTTGTAGGGAAGGACAGGGCCAAGGTGAGGATGTTATCAGCCCTCCGTGAGAAGGTATAGACCCCAAATGGAGTGAGGTGGAGTGCAATGTAGTGTGGGCTTATCCCTGCTCCTATTTGGAACTTCCCAAGACAGCCATGGCCAAGCAGCAATGGCTAAGAGTGAAGCTTCAGATGATGGCCTAGCCTGGGGCCCTTTCTCTGTGGAAGCCACAGGACAGGGACTGTGCCTGAGATTGCTGGTTGGAGCTTTCAAGGGCACCAGAACAAGGTGCACAGGGACCCCAGAGTAGGAGCTGAGGGTGGGACCCAGTGGGAGTTGCACACAGACTCTGAAGGATTTGTGCCCCCAGGGGCTGAGATGGGGACCTCCCAGGAGCATCGTCTGAGCCCCATTTGTGCAGCATGGGGGAGCACAGGTAGCTGCAGAGCAAGTGGAGCCAGAGACCAGGGTGAGACAGCTAGGCAGTGGGCAGCTAATCCGGAGCAGCAGGCTCCTCCAATGCCTCGAGGCTGGGATGTGCCTCCCTGCACCTAGATGCCATTTGGGACAGAGAAATGGGTGAGCCGGCTGCTCGGAAGACAGGAGTGTCTCTGATAGCTAGAGCGTCTGCAGAAGACTCAGTGTGTGCCTTAAAGAGCCTGGTAAAACCTAAAGGAGGGGTTCAAACTGAGCTAACAGAAATTGGGGAGCTTAATGGTAAATTTGATTTCCCCCCATATCAAGACAAGATTAGTCAGAAAATAAAATATGTTGAAACTGAGGACTAGATAATGTCAAGGAGGAGATCCCTGAGCCTGCTGTAGAAGACAGTTTCCCCAAGTTCCATTTCAGAGGAGTTTAACCTTACAAAGAAAAGAATATATGACTACACCACCCCATGCAGACATCTCTGGTAGGAGGTTGGTGCTGCAGGGCTGAGAAGGGCCAGGGAGGAGGTGCTAACCAGCCCCTGTGGTGACTGCTGAACAGGCTGCAAACAGGATGTCAGAGCTGGAGGTGTTGGGATCTGTCCAGCCCAGCATTTTAATCTCACCAGTAAGGAAATTGTGGTTGAGTGGCTTGTCTCAGCCTTCCACCTAACGCATAACGAGTTAAAATCAGAGCCAGGATTTAAATTCAGGTTTCCAGATATACCAGACAAGTCGCAATTAAAAGAAAGCTTATGCAGCAATATTTCTAACAGGCAAAATAGAATTTGGCAGAGAGCATAAATAGGGATTAAAATAGATAATACATTATGAAAAAAGGAATAATATACCAAGAAGTAATAACAGCCATGAATTTATATGCACTCATCAACATAGCTTTGAAATATATGAAGTAAAAAATTGACATAATTACAAGAAGAAAGAGAAAAGTGGGATATTTTGGTAAAATTATATCACAAACTGCCATATCAGATACATGATTAGTCAGGCAGTAGAAGATTTGGGCTATACAATTAATAAGCTTGATTTGATACAAACACCCAAGCAGTGTGTGTGATCCCAGCTCACTGCAGCTTCCAACTCCTGGCTCAAGTGATCCTCCTGCATCAGCCTCCTGAGTAGATAGACTCAGGATAGACTGTTGCACTCAGTAGCTAGAGAATCTATATTCATTTCAAGGTTATGTAGAATATTTATAAAAACCAATCATATGCTATTTCCCCCCAAAAAACTGAATTCAGAGTATATGTCATAGAAACCATGTGCTCCAACTTCAATATAACTAAAGGGAAAATAATAAGAATTAAAAATGTAAACCTAAATATAAGTCACATACTAAAGAGAAAATAACAATAGAGATTCTTAAGTATTTATAACAAGAAGATACCAAAAATAAAAATGTGTGCCTTGCAGCTAAAGTGTTACATGAAGAGAATATTTATAAACTTGAAATGCACTACTAAACTAAGATTGAAAATATATATTAGTTCAAATTAAGGTTTGTAAAAAAAGAATAAAGCATTGTAAAGAAATTAGACAGAAAAAGTCGTATAAAGCCCAGAGTGGAAATCAGCATATGAGCTTTTTAAATCAATAAACTTTATTTCTAGAGTAGATTTAGGTTCACAGGAATCCTGAGTGGAAAGTCCAGAGAGTTCCCATATATCCTGCTATTCTCATAGATGCACAACCTCCCTGACTACGGACATCCCACACCAGAGCGGCACACTTGTAAAATTGCTGAACCTACACTGACACATTATTATCACCCAAAGTCCACAGTTTACATGAGAGTTCACCCTTGGTGTTGTAGATTCTATGGGTTTTGACAAATGTATATTGATGCAATCACCATGTAGTATCATACAGATTAGAATAAAATAAATTCAGCTTTCCTGATGTCCTGGCCCTTTCTGAGCAGACTGCCCAGGGTCTGTACGGGAGAAGGAGGACACCCAGGGCTCTGACACACTTTGTCTCCCAGCCCCTTGCTTGCTGGGAGTAGCCCATCAGCTTTTCCTTACCCGTATGGAGCAAAGCCAGAAAGACATATAAAGGCAACCTGAGGATTCCAGAGAACTCTCCACCCTGTGGGAGTTCCAGGCTTCCTTTGGTCTGTTCTCTGGGGAACCCCATTTATGAACGGGATCTTCCCAGGATGCAATTTTGAATCAGCCCTGGCTACTGAGAGCTGTCTCTGGCTCCTGGGAACAAACAGCTTTTGCCAAACAAACACTGCCAGGAATCGTGAGTTCATAAATGAATCCTTAGGAGCACCATTAATTGCCCAATGAGCGATTTCACGCAAAGTAGGTCTCTGATGTCTCCTAGATGGCAAGTGAGTGTTGGAACTTGCCCCCAAGATTTGGAGCTCTCGTGCAGCTAGTCAAGGGGATGATGGTGGTGAATTTTCCAGCCACACTGCCAAGGAGGGTGTTTGCATCCACCCCTGACTCCGTTGCTTTTGTGCTTTGCAGAGCTTTGTTCTGGCCTGCAGAGGCACAGTGGGTCTTCTTGCTTGGGGAAAAGGTTGCCACAGGCAGTTCTTTAACTGTCTTGCATCCTAGCTCCTGATTTTCCCCCATCCCTTTCTCCCTGAAAGGTATAATGCTTAAGTTCTGGTGGCAGCAAGGAATAGAACTTACTTTTTTTCTTTATGAGAATAAACACAGTAATAGCATTCAAGTCGTGTATTTCATGTCGTTATTCCTGTGTGTGTCCTAATTTCCTCTTCTTATAAGGACACCAGTCACACTGGATTAGGGCCACCCTAATAACTGGCATGAACTCCCGGGTGCCTGGCATGAACTCCTGCAATTTTGGTGAAAAGATTCCTCGTGGGACCAAACTGTCTTCCCAGGCCCTATTGTCTCTCATTAGGCACGCATCCCAAATTGGGAAGCCATCTGCTTGTTATCTACAGGGAAGGCAGGGAGCTAACATCTAGCCCTCCTTCACCGTTGTTAAAATAAATACTTTAGACAAATTCAATTTAACAGAGTTTATTTGAGCAAAGAAGACTGGCAAATTGGGCAGCCCTCAGAACCAGCAGAAGTTCAGAGAAAGAAAAGTGAGGCACAGAAGTAGCTGGATTGGCTACGTTCAGCGTTTGCCTTATTTGGGTGTAGTTTAATTAGTCAGCTGCCGGAGACTGGCTGAGACTGGCTGGATGTTGCAGAGATAGCACTCCTCAGCCAGTGTGCATTCATTCTGCAGGGATTCAAGGTAAGGGGCAGCCCCAAGCCAGTTAGTTTCACACCACTGAGATGCAGAATGTCCTATTCAGCAGTCCAGAGCCCTCCCATTTTAAGAGAGAATGTTTCCCACCAAGAATTATTTTCTGGATAATTACAATATTTTAACACTCTGCTCAAATTTGACTGTTTGTGAAGCCCAGGCTCAACAGGGTCACATTTGAGGGCCAAGTCTTGGACTTTGAGCAAGAAGTGCCATCAGGGAACTCAGGACAATGTGAAATATAACTACAGAATATAGTGTCTACATTTGAACAGCCTTATTCAGAATAGGCCTATTTCAAGCATTTCATTAAAAGTGACTTCGTTGTTTCTCTCTTCCCCATCTACCCTTTTTCTCGCCTTTGGTGAGGAAAAGATGAGGTGAAGGGCACACATAATCACTTCACGCACAAGCCAGCTGGGTGTCCAGGAAAGGATTTCATTATCTTGCAATGTATTTCACAAAAGAAGAGTAAACTATGGGTTTCTGAAACATTTCCAGTGGTCCTCTGGAGAAAACCAATTCTTAATTCTATAGTTGGAGGGCAGTTTTGATAAATATGAGAAATAATAGATAGCAAAGTTCTACTAGTCCTGACCCTTTTCCACTGCAGACAGAATGGTCTTCAGGACTGGGCTGGGCAAGATGGCTCACGCCTGTAATCCCAGCATTTTGGAGGCCAAGGTGGAAGGATCACTTGAGGCTAGGAGTTTAAGACCAACCTGGGCAACAAAGTGAGCCCTGTCTCCTCAAAAAAAAAAAAAAAAATGCAAAAATTATAGAGGTGATGTCATGTGCCTGTAGTCCCAACTACTCAGGGGGCTGAGGTGGGAAGATCACTTGAGCCCAGGAGTTGGAAGCTGCAGTGAGCTGTGATCACACCACTGCACTCCAGCCTGGGCAACAGAGCAAGACTCTGTCTCTAACATAAATAAATAAAATAAATAAAAATCAGATTGGAAGTGTTGGTTTCTATGTTGGTCTCCTAGGGCTTCTATAACAAAGTACCACAGACTAGGCAGGCATCTTAAATGACAGAAATGGATTATGTGTCACACTTCTGGAGGCCTGAAGTTGGGGGTCAAGCTGTCATCCCAGTTGGTTCCTGCCGAGGCCGTGAGGGAGAATCTGTTCCAGGCCTCTTTCCTTGTCTTGTAAACAGCCGCCTTCTCCATCCTCACATGATTGTCCTT
Source organism: Pan paniscus (assembly GCF_029289425.2). Classification (NCBI taxonomy): domain Eukaryota; kingdom Metazoa; phylum Chordata; class Mammalia; order Primates; family Hominidae; genus Pan; species Pan paniscus. The sequence goes on from NC_073260.2 coordinate 47,914,830, forward strand.
CTGTGTGTGTGTGTCCTGATTTCCTCCTCTTACAAGGACACCAGTCACACTGGATTAGGGCCAACCTAATAACTCCAGTTAACCTTATAAATAACTTTGTAAAGACCTCTTTCCAAGTAAGGTCTCATTCTTAGGTACTGGAGGGTAGGACTTCAACATATAAATTTGTAGGGTGCCACAGCATATTAATTTGGGGGGTACACATAGCAGTTACCTTGCGGGATACAAAGTCAGTTTTCAGGATGAGAATCCCTGCAGTCCGTTCTTGATAAACACAGCTGTTGGAATAACAAAGGAATCAGAATTCCACCTTCCGTGGGGAGATATGGATTTAAATGGGAAGTACCCCGGTGGAAATTTATGGTTGTAAGGATAACATGGCTAAGCAATCTCCTTAGTGTTTATTTTCATACATTTCTATTAATAACATTTTTTCTTTGAAAAAATGACCCCTTCTCATGTCCTTTCACGGCTAGCCGCATCTCATCCAACTCAGCATCCTTTTCTACATCTTTTTCCTTGAAGGCAGCCAAGGAACTCCTACAGCCTGTGGAATTCTTCCTTTCTTTAAGCCTTTGCATGCAGCGTTTGAATCACATAATTGGCTTTTTCTCTATTCCGCACAACTTAGCACTTTCTTGGTTGCCAATTTTCTTTTGGGTACAGAGTAGGTGCGATTATTGCATAGAGTCTGATGGTGACATGGAGCTAGGAAGTAGTCCCTCACTTTAAGACTTATCCTTGCTGGGCATTGTGGCTCACACCTGTAATCCCAGCAGTTTGGGAGGCCGAGGCAGATGGATCACTTGAGGTCAGGAGTTCGAGACCAGCCTGACCAACATGGAGAAACCCCGTCTCTATTAAAAATACAAAATTAGCCGGGTGTGTTGCACATGCCTGTAATCCCAGCTACTCGGGAGGCTGAGGCAGGAGAATTGCTTGAACCCGGGAGGCGGAGCTTACGGTGAGCCGAGATTGCACACCATTGTACTCCAGCCTGGGCAACAAGAGTGAAACTTGGTCTCAAAAAAAAAAAAAGACTCATCCTTTGTCTCCAGTTACATCACAAAACTGCTTCTATTATGTTCCCCTCATCCAAGGACAGTGGTAAATAAATAGTAGGTGTTCAAAGCATGTTTGTGATTTGTTGTTCTCATTTTTTTGCAGGACCCATTGTACGCATTTGTCCAAAAAAACAAAAAACAAAATCACCCAGAGCCTGTTCAGTGTGGTGGCACGTGCCTGTACTCTCAGTTGCTTGGGAGGCCAAGCTGGTAGGATCACTTGAGCCCAGGAATTCGAGGCCAGACTGGGCAATATAGTGAGACCCCGTGTCAAAACAAACAAACAAACAAACCCCAAAACCAGAAAACAAACAAACCCAAAACCCAGAGCCCGACAGTAGTTAAAAGAGTGAAAACAGATTTTAATCAGGAACTATTGCAATAGGGGAAAAGAGACCTTAATTCAGAACATAAATAAGGAAAAGTGAGAATTTATAGCCGAGAAAAAAGATGGGGGTCAGTGAGTGAAAAGTTCCTAAGAAGAAACATCAGGGGTGATGGGGATTCTGGCTAAACCACCCAAACATGATTCTTGCTAAAGGCAACTCAGGATGACCAGACATCACCTGGGGTGGTAGAGGATGAGAACTGATGGCCATCAGTTCTTGAAGTTGGGAGGTTCTGGTTAAACTAATTTAGGAAGATTCTTGCTAAAACTGGGCATACATGGCCAAGAACAGGGCCTGGTCAGGCTTGACGAAACTGACAAATTTGGTCAAGGAAGATAATCTTTGTTATACTTTTCTTTTTGCCACTTGAGGGGCAAAAACATCAGAAAACCAGGAAGCTCTATCTGCCTCCCATCTCCTTTTGGGGGGCATCTATAAATAGTATTGCCTTTAGATCCAGACAGGAAGGACCCCTGCTATAGGCCTCATATTCTAGAGAATCCTAAGTCTCTCAGACACACACTCAGACAGACACAGACAGACAGACAGACACACAGACAGACACACACACACACACACACACACACACGCACGAACACCTGGGCTCCTGTGCCTGGTAATAACACTTCTCACTTATGGTTGTTATTTTCTGTAACAGGTCTACCATATCATGATAAATCATACTTACTAAATTTTAATTTTTCCTCATTTGGTTAAGTATGAGACGTGACTCTAAAATGCTGATGCCAGTTCCCTACTAACATAGGAGGTTATTGCCTGTGGGACTTCTTTTTTTTATATTGTGGTTTCACACAGGTGTTTTCAGGTATCAAACAGGATAATAAATCTAGGTTTTATTTGTTTTGTTTTGTTTTTTGAGACAGGGTCTCACTCTGTTGCCCAGGCTGGAGTACAGTGGCACAATCATGGCTCACAGCAGCATCGACCTCCCAAGGCTCAGGTGATCCTCCTGCCTCAGCCCCACTGAGTAACTGGGACTACAGGCATGCACCAACATGTTGGCTAATTTTTGTATTTTTTTAAAGTAAAGATGGGATTTCACCGTATTGCCCAGGCTGGTCTCAAACTCCTGAGCTCAAGCAATCCACGTGTCTTGGCTTCCCAAAGTGCTGGGATTACAGGCATGAGCCACCATGCCTGGCCCTAAATCTAGTATTTTCAATGGCAGCTGTATAACAAAGTTTTCATCTCCACCATTGCATTAGTCTGTTTTCATGCTGCTGATAAAGACATACTGGAGACTGGGCAATTTACAAAAGAAATAGGTTTAATGGACTCACAGTTCCGCATGGCTGGGGAGGCCTCACAATGGCAGAAGGCAAGGAGGAGCAAGTCACATCTTACGTAGATGGTGGCAAGCAAAGAGAGAGAGCTTGTGTAGGGAAACTTCCGTTTTTAAAACCATCAGATCTCATGATACTTATTCACTATCATGAGAACAGCACAGGAAAGACCTGCCCCCATGGTTCAGTTATCTCCCACTGGGTCCGTCCCACAACATGTGGGAATTACGGGAGCTACAAGATGAGATTTCGGTGGGGACACAGAGCCAAATCATACAACCTCCAAGTCCTTTTGTACTTCCACTAGTATCTCTCATTTCTTTCTCCATCTTTCCATTTTACAACTACTCAGCAAAGCCATACTCCCTCTGACCTCAGCTACTGCAACAGCCCTCAAGCTCATTTCCCTAATCTGCCTCCTCTGCTCATCCTCCACCCAGTAGCCACAGTGACCTGTGTGCAATGTAAATGTTAATGACACTACCTGACCTCATTCCCTCTGATGGCTTCCAATGCTCCCAGCATGGGATCCCTTCCCATGGCCAGCACATCTTTCCTGGATGTGCCTCCTTCCTCCTTCTCCTGTCTCACTTGGGCCACACACATGCCACAGCACTGGGGCCTCAGCTCACCAACAAACAGCAGCGAGCGTTCCCAGCCCCACCCCCCGTGCCTTGCTCACCCTGCGGCCTGAAATTCACTCCGTCCTCACTCCACCCCATTCATACTTCCTGGCCATGAGACTAGCTTCTTCTTACACTTCAAGTGTCTACTTGAAAGGCATTTCCCCAGAGGTTCTTGTCTTGGCCCCACTGTCTAAAGCAGCTTACCCCACTAATCACCCCTCTGTCTCCTACTGCCCAATTGGTGCCTTTTTCTAGCCGCCATTACTACTGAAACAGTCTGTGTGCTCACTTCCTAGTTACCTTTCTTGCCATCACTAGAATGTGTAGGGTCCTATCAATATTCCCGTTCAATGCATATTTTCAGGATGAACAAAGAACCTTTATTTTGATCTTTATGGGAAGTACAAAGAAAAGCTACATAGACTCATCCAAATTTTAACTTGCATCTCCATGGGTTAAACAAAACACTGTTCCTTTTTGTTCCCTCTTTATTTTTGCCCCCCATATTTCCTCTTACCTCTAAAGAGTAAGGTTTTAATAACATTGAAGATATTTTACTAAGGTCTTCTCACATCTTTATGACAGCCCCAGAACCATGCCTATATCCTCGTGCATTTTTCTGCTCTCATAGAGGGAGCTTTTCTACTTTTTCTCCCATTTGAGAGTGCTCTGCTGGTGGAAAGGTTTACTTTAAGTCTCCCCGCTAAGCCTCTGTAATAAGAATACTCTATCTCACAGCTGCCAGCTCTTTTAAACAGTGCTGCCTCTGGTTCTTTGAAAAATGCCAGCCATTTATTTAATCCCGGCTTTGGCTTCAAGTCCACTGGAACAATGGCTAGTATGCCTGTGATTACGTTATCACCATTTCTCTGTGTTGGGAGAGGCTTTGTTGGTACATGTGAGTCAAAGACTTCTTGCTGTTTCCTGATTTTTCTCTTTGTTCTCTCCAGTCTTTCTACTTGGCACCGGTTAGTGTGCCTGGAGGTTCAAGACCAGGTATAATATAGTAGCAAGATGCAAAGCTGGCATATGATGTCAGAAGCAGGTTGAGGTTTTCTGTTTGTTGATAAACTCAGTAAAAGAAAAAAATGGATGTTGTCACCTGTCGTGGGTCATAGTAAACAGAAAGCCACCCCTCTCTCAGGCTGATGGTTGATTCAGGTTCATCCATTCAGACAAATAAATACCTGACAAATATTTATTAGACACTTAATAGGCACTATTTAGTTGCTACTCACCTGAGATGGCCTAATGTGGGTAATTTCAATGAACAGCCATTCTTTTTATGAGCTTGTTTAATTTTTTTTTTGAAACATTGTATTGTCTTGAGTGTGACAGAAACGTCCACCAATCTCTGTCTTCCCTTTTCCTTTGGCTATAGACTCACAACTTTTAGTTAGACACATGCTGTCTTGAATGAAGACCACATTTCTCAGCCTCCACTGCGTTTAGTGTGGCCATGTGGGTAGGACTTGGTCAAGGAGAAGGTAGCAGAATGTTGCAAGTAACTTCCAGGAAGAGTCTTTAAGAGAATGGAATGTCCTTCTTATTTCCCTCTCTTTCCTGCTGAATGAAATGCAGATGTAGTAGCCAGAATTTGAGCAGTCGTTTTGATCATGAGGTGGAAGCAATGTGCAGAAGATGATGGGGGAAAAAAAGGAATTTCAACAGATTTTTGGGAGAGAAAAATCAGATGATACAACTGGTTTAGAAGGGGGAAGAAATTTACAATCCATGGTGCCTGTAGAGATTGAGGCTAATGGGAAGAGAGTGTTCTGCCTTGCAGAACTTGTGAAATGCTCAGGAATTTGAGGCAGTACATACAGTGGTCAGCTGGATTAATGAGGGCTGTCTGGAGACTGTGGAACAGTCAGACTCTAGAACACCTTCACCCTCCACACTCAGGCAAGTCACTCCTCCAGGTCCTCCAACCACTGCCCCTACAGATGAAATGAGTATTATTCACTGGAGAAGCTAAGCAGGAGAACTGCTGGATGTTGGGAAACCAACTGAATTGCAGGGTAGGGCAGTAATTGTGGAAATTACAGACATGTCTGTATGAGAAACAATTGAATCTATGCCCTCTCTCTCTCTCCCACTTTCTCTCCTAGGACATCTTTTGCAGATGTCACAGACTTCCATCTGAGGTGGAATAGTTTCACCCTGAAACCATCCAACTATAGGCTATCTATAAGAGACACATTTTAGATTCATAGAAACAAGTAGGTAGATAATAAAAGGATGACACAATATACACTAGGCAGACAGTAGGCAAAGAGAGCCGGATTAGCTATACTAATATCAGACGAAACTGATTTTGAAAGAAGAAAAATCACAAGAGAAGAGAAGGCATTTCACAATTATAAGAGGGTAAACATATCAGAAAGATATAGCAATTATAAAGGTAAATGCACCTAACACTGGGTCTCAAAATACATGAAGCAAGGACTGATAGAACTGTGAGCAGAAATAAAGTCGGAGATTTTAATTATAGTCTTTCAAATATTGATAGAACAACAATTCATAAAGTCAAGAAGGGTTTGGAAGACTTGAACAACACTATCAACCAACTTGACCTAAGGGACATATATGGAACACGCTACCCCAAAACAGAATGCACATTCTTTCCTGGACTTCAAGGAACATCCTACAGCAGTGATTTCCAACCCCTGGCAGGAACCAGTCCCAGTCTGTGGCCTGTTAGGAACCAGGCTGCACCGCAGGAGGTAAGCGGCGGGTGCGCATTACTTCCTGAGCTCCACCTCCTGTCAGATCAGTGGTAGCATTAGATTCTCGTGGGAGCACGAACCCTATTGTGAACTGCATATGTGAGGGATCTAGGTTGTGTGTTCCTTATGAGAACCTAATATGTGATGATCTGAGGTGGAATAGTTTCATCCTGAAACCATCCACCACCTCTACCCCACAACACCCACTCCACCCCTGTTTGTGGGAAAATTGTCTTCCATGAAACTGGTCCCTGGTGCCAAAAAAGTTGGGGACCGCTGTGCTACAGAATAGACCCTAGACCCTATTCTAAGCCATGAAACAAGTTGCATTAGTTTCCTGTGGCTGTTGTAACAAGTTGCCACAAATGTGGTGGCCTAAAACAACAGAAATGTGGATACATTTCTTGGGAGAGGATTCTCCCAAGTCTGGACTCCAGAATTCCAAACTTCCAGTCTGAAATCAGTATTACTGGGCTGAAATCCAGAAGTCAGCAGGGCTGCACTTCCTGCAGAGGCTCTAGAGGATGATCCATTCCTGGCAAATTCTGGCTTCTGGAGGCTGGCAGCATTCCTTGGCTTGTGGCTGCATGACTTAAATCTTGAGATCCTTAATTTAATCACACCTACAAAGACCCTATTTCCATATAGTGTCACATTCACAGGTTTCAGGGATTAGGAAATGAATACCTTTGGGGAGATCTTCTTTTTTTTTTTAGCTTATCAAGCAAGTTTCAAAAAATGTAAAGGGCTTACAATAATGCAAATGTTCTGTGACTAAAAATTAAATTAGCAATCAACAAGAGAAATAAATATGGAAAACGGTTACACATTTGGAAACTAAACTACCAGTTTCCAAGTATTCATGGATCAAAGAAGGAATCACAAACAAAATTAAAAATATCTCAAATTGAATGAAAATGAAAGTACCACATTCCAAAATTTATAGGATGCCATCAGTGCTTAGGGAGAAATTTATAGGTTTAAACTCCTATATTTGAAAAAAGAAAGTTTTAAAAAAGAATAACAAGCTTCCTCATCAAGAAGCTAGAAAAAGGGCTCAGTGCTGCATCCTACCCTCCACCAGCTGCCAGAGTGAGAGGGAAGGGACCCTTTCCTCTCTGGCCTGAGAATCAAGGGCATGGAGCCCAGGGGGCAAGCAAAGCAGGGGTCTGAGGGCTCCCTCTGGGCGTTGAGGGCTCCCTCTGGGTTCACTGCAGTCCGTGGGGCATTGGGCACCTGGTCCCTGAGGGCAGCTTGTAGGGGGTAACTCTCCAGCATCCAGGTCTCCCGCCCCTCCCTCTTTTCCCCTCTATCTTTTCCTATTTGGAATGAAGTGTGGTCAGTCCCGGAAGAGAGACAGTGGCACTAAAGCATCCCTGTCCTAAATTTAGGAGGGTGGGGGATGGAAGGAATGCCTGATCCTGGAGAGGGAAGCCCTAGGCTTCTGTGAGGGCATGGGGTGGGGAGCTGTCAGCTGCCCAAGGTCAGGAAAAAAAGTTGTGCTTAACTCCGCAGCAGGGTGCCTTGAAGGGTTGTGAGCACAGAAGGGAGAGGGCCACACGGGGCTGTGGATCCTCTTTTGACTGTGGCAGAAGAACAGGCAAGATTCTAAACTGTTTGGATGCAGAGCCTTTGACTCTGAAGGCAGGAGGTAGGATTTTATCACAATGCAAGTGCTACCTTCCCAACTGAGCCTGGCCTCAGGACTTGGACCTTAAGTTAGGGGTTCTATGCTTGACACATACTAGTAGTGATTGATAGGGACAGGATGCAGGGAAATTCTGGGCAGAAGAGGGTGAGTGCTCAGCAAGGGTCCCACCTTCAAGCCAAAAAGCCTGAAACCACTGCCCAAAGTGAGAACTTACATCCCTGGTTTCCCCATCAAATGTTGCCTTTTCCAAAACCACCCATACCCCTACCCCATCCCATCCTGTGTCTATAAAAACCCCAGGCTCAGCCAGCAGAGAGAGGAGAAGCCACTGGATATCAGAGACTATGGCTGAACATCAGAGAGAAGCAGCTTGACTTCAGAGGGACAGCTTGATAGTGTAACTTTGGGGAAGAATCTGGCTGGAGAATGCTGGACATCAGGAGAAGATTACCTTCCCACTCTGTCCCTTTTTCAGATCCCCTTCCTGCTGAGAGCCACTTCCATCGGCAATAAATCCCTGACATTTACCATCCTTCAATTTGTTCATGTGACCTTATTTTTCCTGGACGCTGGACAAGAGCTTGGGTGTCACGAGTGTGGATGTAAAAGGCTGTCACACTGACCCTTTGCCCTCGCTGGCAGGAGGCAGCTGCCTCACGCAAAAAGGCAGAAGGTTGACTGAGCTGTTAACACTTAGGCTGCCCGTGGACAGCAGAGCTAAAAGAGTACTGTAACACTCCCTCTGGGGCTTCAGGGGTCATGGGTACCCCTTGCAGATGTTGAGGCAGGCCCGCATAGAGTTTTGCTCCTGCCAGAGCCCACAAGTGCTCCTCCTGGCTCCAGCACCTGCTCGCCTGAACTCCCCCTCCCATGAGGGGTGGAACGCAGCAGGTTCAAGCAAGTGGAGTTTGCCCTGCCGGCGCTGAAGTAGTGGCTAGTTCCAGTGCCCGTGCACTCCAGTTCCCACCCACAAAGAGGTCAGGGAAATATCCTGCTTCATTGTAGTGTCCAGACTAAAACAAAACATAAAAAACCAAAACCCTAGAAAAAGGAGTGAATTAAAGCAAGAGTAAGTAGAAAAAGAAAAAAGGCAGTAATGAAAATCAGAACAGAAAAAAGTCAATTTTTAAAAAGACCAATACAGAAACATCAATGAAATAAAAAAATCATTCTTTGGAAAGATCAACAGAATTGATAAACCACTAGGTAGACTGATTAAGAAGAAAAGAGAGAAGACACCAATTCTGAAATTAGAAACAGAATAGGGAACATCACTCAGACTAAAGAAATTGAATGGATTAGAAAGATATTATAAACAATTGCATGCAAACAAACCCAAGAACCATAATGGAATGGACAAATTCCTAGAAAGACATAACTGAAACTGTTTTAAGAAGAAATAGAAAATCAAGTAAGGAGATTTAATTGGTGATTAAATTGCCCCATAAATAAAAACCTGGCCGAGCACAGTGGCTCATGCCTGTAATTCCAGCACTTTGGGAGGCCAAGGTGGGAGGATCACCTAAGGTCAGGAGTTCGAGACCAGCCTGGCCAACATGGTGAAACCCCATCTCTACTAAAAATACAAAAATTAGCTGGGCCTGGTGGCAAGCACCTGTAATCCCAGCTACCCAGGAGGCTGAGGCAGGAGAATTGCTTGAACCCAGGAGGCGGAGGTTGCAGTGAGCTGAGATTGCATCATTGCACTCCAGCCTGGGCAACAAGAGCAAAACTCAACCTCAAAAAAAAAAAAAAAAAAAAAAAGAAAAGAAAAACCCAGGCTCAGATGGATTTACTAGTGAAGATCTTCAAATATTTAAGGAGGAAAAATAAAAAGGATTATACAAAAACTTCAGAACATAAACATCCTGTCCCTATCAATCACTACTAGTATGTGTCCAGCATAGAACCCCTAACCTAAGGTCCAAGTCCTGAGGCCAGGCTCAGTTGGGAAGGTAGCACGTGCATTGTGATAAAATTCTACCTCCTACCTTCAGAGTCAAAGGCTCTGCATCCAAACAGTTTAGAAACTTGCCTGTTCTTCTGCCACAGTCAAGGAGCAAGGAACACATCCCAACTCATTTCATGAGGCCAGTATTACCGTAATAACAAAGCCAAAAGAAAAATATTGCAAGTACAGAAAGCCACAGGTCAATATCACTTATGAACATACACGTAAAAAGTCTTTAAAAATATTAATGTGCTTAATCCAGCAACAAATAATAATAATAAGCATTATACTACGATCAAGTGGGAGTATCTACCAGCAATGCAATGTTGTTTAACATCTGAAAATCAGTTAATGTAAAATACCATATTAAAAGATACAGGGTGAGTGGGAGTGGTGGCTCCCACCTGTAGTCTCAGCACTTTGGGAGGCTGAGACAGGAGGACCACTGGAGGCCAGGAGTTTGAGACCAGCCTGAGCAACAGGCCAGATAAAATATATATTTAGTCTTCAATCCCCGTTTCCTGGCATAGAACTCCTAAAATCCTTAGACTCGCCTAAGTGATGTCTGTTTGTATCCCAATTAGTTGACTGATGGTTGGCAGCCCTTAGGCAGCTTCATAATGGGGCCCGGTCACTGCAAAGACATATATATGAGAAACAATTGGGCCTATGACCTCTAAGGCAGGATTACAGGATTGGCACTTCCAGCCCTACTCCTCAAACTCCAGGTAAGGCAGAGAAGCATGGCCAGTGATGTAATCAATCATGCCTACAAAATGAAGCATCCATAAAAACCCAAGAGAATAGGATTTGAAGAACTTCTGGATAGCTGAACACGTGGATGTTCCTGGAGGGTGCCATGCTTGGGGAGGGGATGGGAGCTCTGCACCTATCCCACATACCTCACCGTATGTGTCTCTTTATCTGTTACCTTGTAATATTATTTATTTAGAGATGGAGTTTCACTCTTGTGCCCCAGGCTGGAGTGCAATGGCGTGATCTCGGCTCACTGCAACCTCTGCCTCCCAGGTTCAAGCAATTCTCCTGTCTCAGACTCCCAAGTAGCTGGGATAACAGCCGTGCGCCACCACATCCGGTTAATTTTGTATTTTTAGTAGAGATGGGGTTTCACCACATTGTCCAGGCTGGTCTTGAACTCCTGACGTCAGGTGATTTGCCTGCCTTGGCCTCCCAAAGTGCTGGGATTACAGGCATGCGACCAGCCTTAATATCATTTATAATAAACCAGTAAACATAAGTGTTTCCCTGAGTTCTGTGAGCCACTCTGGTAAATTATCAAACCTGAAGAAGGGGTTGTAGGAAGCCCAACTTGAAGCTAACCAGTTAGAAGTTCTGGAGGCCCAGACTTGTGAGTGGTGTCTGAAGAGGGGGTAGTGTGGGAGACTGATCCCTCAGCCTGCAGGATTTGATGCTATCTCCAGGTAGATAGAGTCAGAATTGAATTGGAGGACACCCAGTTGGTGTCTGCTGCAGAACTGATTGCTTGCTTTGGGTGTGTGGGAAACTCCATGGCCCTTCAGTCACGGAAGTCTTCTGGTTGACTGCTGTGGTGTGAGCAGAGGAAAAACAGTCTGAGTTTTTCTACCTTCAATGAGTCTGACTGACCAGTTAATAAACCTGTTTATTAATTCTTTTTTTATCATCAAATGGTTTTTCTGCATTTGTTGACATGTTTGTATTGTTTTTCTTTTTCAATATGTTAATATGGTGGATTACACTGATTGATTTTCAAATGTTAAATCCACTTAGCACTTCTGTGTCAATGGCTCATTGATGGCAGACCCTCTGCCTCTGGACATCTCTGGGCCTTTCTCTCTTGCCTGTGTCTACATGATCATTTTAGATATCACATTAGCCTTCAAGGCAGAAGGAGGCATGGCTTTAGTAAGATCCACCCCCCGCTTTCTATCCGGAGAGAAATGATTTTCCTATAAGCCCCCTCAGCAGATTCTTTCTTTGTGTCTCATTAGCCAGACCTATGCCTTGCCACATGGCTACCCTTGGACCTAAGAAAGACTGGAAAAGCAAGACTCTTATCCAGGAGTATGTACACTGTTACCATAATCAAATCTGATTCAAAGTTGCAGGGAAGATGAGAGAAAGGACATTAGGTATGCAACTTACCATGGCCCCTACAATAACCTTTGTCTGTTTTTCTAATTGGGTTTTTGTATTTTTCTTCTTTATCTGTGGTGTTTCTTTACATATTCAGATTTTAATATACTACAAGCTAAGCACATGAAAATATCTTCTCTCAGTGAAAGATCTCCCTTTTCCTTTTACTCCATAATGTCTTTCACATGTTAATTTTTACGTAGTGGATTTTAAAAAGTATTTCAATTCATGGTCTGTGCTTTTTTTTTTGCTTAAAAAAATCCTTCCTTTGTTGGAGATTGTTTTTTCTGTGGCAACCCCACATTTCATGCATTGTGAAGCTGTTTCTCCAGAAGAGCTGTGTGCTTATTTCTTCTGGGGTAGTTCTTAATCCATTACAGTTTTGTGAGTTTCTTGCCTTGAAGCGTCTTACAGCACGAGGACAGTATAAATTCCAGACTCACATGTGGCTCTGGCTTGGCATTTTTATTCCTAATGAAAGATATTTTGTTTTCTTTCCAGATCCTTTGATGGAAGAAGCATCTTTGTCGTTACCCTGGCTGGTGGGAGGAACTTTTTATCACCTCTTAACTGACATTATAACCTTTAGGAACCCCCAATTTATACCAAGGTCTTAACACTTGGACCCACAGCCTCATATCTTGTCTTTCTGTGGGTGTTAGCATCCAAGTCTGGCTGTTTGACCTATAACTTCATCTAATACCATTCTCATTCCCCAGGATGCTATAGCAAGATCGTGCATGGTTGACACTCCCACTCTCCGTTTGTTCCTTGTGTCTGGCATTTTCTTTCTTGTGAGATAAACTGCATAGTCGGACTTTTCTCCCTTCCTTTCTTTCTCTTCTTCTTTCTTTTCCTTCCTTCCTTCCTCCCTCCCTCCCTCTATCCCTTCCTTCCTTCCTTCCTTCTTCTCTCCCTTCCTTCCTTCCATCTTCCTTCCTTCCCTCCCTCCCTTCTTCTTTCTTTCTTTCTTTTCTTTTCTTTTCTTTTCTTTCTTCTCTCACTCTGTTACCCAGCTGGAAGTGCACTGGTGCGATTATAGCCCACTGCAGCCTCAAATTACTGGGCTCCAGCAATCCTCCCATCTCAGCCTCCCAGGTACTTGGAACTACAGGCACATTTTAAAATTTTTTGTAGAGACAGGATCTTGCTATGTTATTCAGGCTGGTCTTGAACTCCTAGCCTCAAGCAATCCACCTGCCTAGGTCTCCCAAAGTGCTAGGATTACAGATGTGAATGACTGCACCCATCCATGCTTATTTTTTAAAATTTATTTTTTTCTCTACTAGATTCAGCATTCCCATATTTGAAATGGGAAGAAGTTTCATGTCCATTCTGGCTTCATATGGTTGGAAGAGGAAGCCCCATGAATATCTTTATGGATGCCCCAGTGCTGTTGAGTGCCTATCAACACCACCACGAGCTTGGCCACTTCACATCAACAGCAGATTTAATTTGGGATCTCTAAACACTATTTGTGGTTGTGTAGACAGAAAGAATTTGTCTAATAAAATAAAAATTAAATGTGGCTCTGTTTTCAAGATTAAGCTCTTAAAATGACATTGTTCAGCAAAGATGACAGATTAAAATGAAGGGAATAATTTTTTTTAAGATGACTGTGATTCTCTTCCTGTGTCCTGCTATACGCATCAGTAGCTCAGGCAAAAGCAAGAGGAGACAGGGACACCGACTGGATTATGCAGCTCTTATAAGCACAGGGTTTATTGAAAGACAATTGCTTTGGATCACTAAAAAGAAGATTACTCCAGATTAATTTATTTGAGTTCTCTAAGTCATTTTTAAAGCAATAAGGAAGAGCTACATCAAATAACAGTTATCTGCATTTCAAAAATCTGTTTATATAAATCTTAGAAGGAGCTCAAACGTTGAATGACCCGAATGCTTTAAATGTAAATAGAAGAAAATGATGTTGCAATTCAACAGTCTGGAGAAAAACAATTATCTTGGCTACTAGGCCTTGTATTGTGCATTTCTTTATAGATGAATAGATTCTTTGAAATAAAAGAAACTTCTGTGGATCATTTAATTCCGTCTCCACAAAGAGGCACCCTTTGCATAAATCATTCTAAGCATTTATGCTGGATTTCTACCACAGTGCTGAACACACAGGAAGTTGCCTTCAGTAAACCTTTCGTGAATTGAATTTGTCTTATTCTTAATCCTTCCCAGGGAAAAACAGTAGGAAAGAGCTATATATTTCTCTTTAACATTCCTGTCTAGAAAATTATATAATGTTTTCCTATTGCTCACCTGCATCCCTCTTTTATTTTCTTTTCTCTTTCTTTCTTTCTCTTTCTTTCTTTCTTTCTTTCTTTCTTTCTTTCTTTCTTTCTTTCTTTCCTTCCTTCCTTCCTTCCTTCCTTCCTTCCTTCCTTCCTTCCTTCCTTCCTTCCTTCCTTCCTTCCTACCTTCCTTCCTTCCTTCTTTTTTTGACATTGAGTCTCCCTCTATTGCCCAGGCTGGAGTGCAATGACGCAATCTTGGCTCACTGCAACCTCCACCTCCTGGGTTCAGGCAATTCTCCTGCCTCAGCCTCCCAAGTAGCTGGGATTACAGGTGCATACCACCATGATTGACTAATTTTCGTATTTTTAGTAGAGACAGGGTTACACCCTGTTGGCCAGGCTGGTCTGGAACTCCTGACCTCAGGCGATCCACCTACGTCAGCCTCCTAAAGTGATGGGATTACAGGGGTGAGCCACAGCACCCATCCCACTTCTGTTTTCTTAATCTGAGTGTGCTAGTGGTGGTGCACTAGTAAATGTGTAACAGCTGGCTCTTCAGAAAATTTTTTTGTTACATTTGCTGATTTCTATGATGTAAATACTCCCACAATAACTTAATCAAGATACAGACCTGACATCACTGAGTACAGAGTTGGGAAGAGATATTAAATATCACATCAGTATACAGTATTTCCACTACACAGATACAATGAGCATACATAATTTTAAGAGCATAAGTAGCAGTAAAATGTAGCAAACTAATTAGGCAGTGATGAGTTTTGAGTACTTATTATCATTATTGATAAAATACTTAGTTGATTGTAATTTCAGAGTTTATTTTTAATGACTATAACAATGATGACTTTGTGAAAAATGCCTCTTAAAGTCTATGTACCCACTTGACCGTGCCTCTGGCTCTTTTCTGTACAGATTCCAATTACTTTCCCTTCATCATTGAAGTGGACATCATCAGTTTTCTGTTTCTGCTTTCTCTCTTTCCCCCCAAAACACATTTATTTTATTTTATTTTTTGAGGCATAGCCTCACTCTGTTGCCCAGGCTGGAGTGCAGTGGCGCAATCTTGGCTCACTGCAACCTCCATCTCCCAGGTTCAAGCCATTCTTCTTGGCCTCAGCCTCCCGAGTAGCTGGGACTACAGACGTGTATCACCACGCCTGGCTAATTTTTGTATTTTTAGTAGAGATGGGGTTTCACCATGTTGGCCAGGATGGTCTCGAACTCCTGACGTCAGATGATCCGCCCACCACAGTTTCCCAAAGTCCTAGGATTACAAGCGTGAGCCACAGCACCCAGCTGGAACACACTTTTCAACTAAAGTTCAGCCTCTAACTTCCCTCTTCAATTCCTTAGCAAAATATACTACTATACAGGGTTTTCTACAAATAAGCACACTCACGTAGTAGCAAATGTAGAAGCAGAAAGCCATTGTGAGGGCTCAATTAATACAATGAACTATATTGGTAGAATAAAGCCTAATAGATATAAAAAGGTTTTCACAGAAATCCAATACCCTTTCATGACAAAAACTTTTCAACAAACTAGAAATAGAGGGAAACCCAGTCCATTTATGTTCTTAAAATTATGTATGTTTATTGTATCTGTGTAGTGGAAATACTATATACTGATGTGATACTGAGTATCTCTTCCCAACTCTGTATTCAGTGATGTCAGGTTTGTAGCTTGATTAAACCATGGTGGGAGTATTTACACCACAGAAATCCCCAAATGCAACAAAAAATGTTTTGAAGAACCAGTTGTTATACATTTACTAACACGCTACGAGCACATTCAGCTTCAGAAAACAGAAGAATGCTGGTGAGCAATAGGGGAAAACTTATTCAGTGTTCTAGACAGGAATGCTACAAAAAGCCTGCAGCTAACATCTTATTTAAGGGTGAAGGAAGGAATGCTTTCCTTCTAAGATCAGAAACAAGATAAGGATGTCTGCTCTCACCACTTCTATGTAACAATGTACTGGAGGCAGTCGGGAAAAAAGAACAAAAGAAAGAAACAAGTAGAGAGAAAAAAATCCAGATTAAAAAAGAAGAAGTAAATTATCAGATGATATGACTTTATAGACACAAAATCCTAATAAAATCTACTAAAAACTATTAGAAATAAGAGATGAGTTGAGTAAGATTGCAGGATGAAACATCAATGTACAAAAGTCAATTCTATTTTTATTCTTTTGCAATGAACATTCTAAAAATAAAATTAAGAAAACAGTTCCATTTAAAATAGCATCAAAAAGAATAAAATATTTAGATACAAATTTATCAAAAGAAGTACAAAAATTTGTATAATGAAAACTATAAAATATTGTTAAAAGAAATTGAAGGCAATCTAAATAAATGGAAAGACATCCCATTGTTTTGGATTTGTTGCTGTTAAAATGGCAATACTCTCCAGATTGATCTATAGAGTCAACATGATTCCTAGCAAAATCCCAGGTAGCTTTTTTCAGAAATTGAAAAACTAGTCTTAAAATTTATGTGGAAATGCAAAGGACCTAGAATAGTAAAAATAATCTTGAAAAAAAAAGTTGGAGGAGTCATTGTTCTTGACTGTGAAACTTACTATAAAGGTAGTGTTTGTAGTTGCATACACTACAACAGATAGTGTTGTACCGGCATAAGGATAAACATATAGGTCAAGGGAATAGAATTGAGTGTCCAGTAATAAACTCTTAGATTTATAGTCAACTGTTTTTCAACAAAGGTGCCAAGACAATTCAATAAAGAAAGAATATTCTTTTCAACAAAAGATGCAGGAACAACTGGATGGCCACACACAAAAGAATGACAAGGACCGCTATGCTACATCATACACACACATTAACTAAAAATGGATCATAGACCCAAATGGAAACGTTAAAACTATAAAACTCCTGGCAGAAAATATAGGAGTAAATCTTCATGACTTTAGATTAAGCAAGGACATCTTACATATGACCCCAAAAGCACAAGCAATGAAAGAAAATAAAAGATTATTGCTCTATATCAAAACCAAAAACTTTTGCACTGCAAATGATGCTATTGAGAAAGCAAAAATAGAACCCACAGAACGGGAAAAGACATTTGCAAACCATACATCTAATAAGGGACTTGTATCCAGAATATATGAAGAACTCTTACAACTCAATAATAAAAAGACAACCCAATGTTCAAAAGTAGAAATGACTTCAGCAGATATTTCTCCAAAGAAATATACAAATGACTGATAAACACATGAAAAGTTGCTCAACATTTTTAGTCCTTAGGGAAACGCAAATCAAAATAACAAGGAGATACCATTTCTTATCCACTAGATGGCTACAATAAAAAAGACAGACAATAACAGTGTTAACAAGATCGGTGAATTGGAATCCTCCTCTGTTTCTGATGGGAACGCTGTAGAAAACAGTTTAGTAGATACTCAAAATGTCAAACTACATGTTCCAGTAATTCTACTTTCAGGTATTTATACCCAAGGGAATTAAAAACATACATATATACAAGAACTTGACACGAATGTTCACAGCAGCATTATTTATAACAGTGAAAAAGTGGAAACAATCCAATTCTCCATCAACTGACAAATGGATAAATAACATGTAGTGTATTCTTATAAGGGAACATTATTGGCATGAAAAGAAATGAAGTACTTATGCATGCTACGATATGATGAACTTGAAACATTATGCTAAGTGAAAGAAGCCAGTCACACAAGCCTGCATATTTTGTGATTCTGTATATATGAGATGTCCAGGATAAGCAAGTTTACAGAGACAGAAAGTAGTTTAGGCGTTGATTAGGGCAGGGCTGGTTAGGAGGGTTATGAGGAGTGAGTGCTAATGGGTGCCTGGTCTTTGAGGGTGGAAACTGAAAATATTCTAATTAGATTAGATTGTGATGATGATTGCACAACCTTGACAACATATTAAAAATTATGGAGTTGTATGCTTTAATTGAATGAACTACATAATATTGAATTATATCTTAATGAGGCTGCTGAGAAGAAAACTATAGAGGTCCCAGAGTCCTGATCAGATTCTCAAGTTTGTGGATTTTGTCTAAAGCGGTTTGGCTTCCTTGCTGGATGTTTCCTGAATCCCAAAGGGCCTCCTATGCAGCTCTTTCCCACTTGAAAAGGATGGGATGGATGCTGACTTTAGAAACATTGCCTTTTCCCTTAGGATAGATCCTTTCTTAAACTTGTTGGTAGGACCCAGTCAGCCTTCCAAGTGCCCTCCGCATCTCAAGTGACTTTCAGTGCCTCTGAGCCCCCCCATGTTGGGTGACACTTGGATTCTCCAATTTTCCCCAAGACTTTCTCCTCAACCTGGAGAGGGGCACTATGTTTTTAGGTGCCCCTATGAGTTGCTGATCGCACAGACTAGGCAGCGTATGAATGTTTGCAAGGTGTTTTTCAGGGGACACTGCTACTGTCACATGAGAACACGTCCAGGCCAAATACATATGAGGTACAGCCAACTGTGTGCTGAAAGGTAGGAGAGAAATGCCTTGGGTGCAGCAAGACACATCAGCCCAGCGTTTATAAATGGTTTTTTGGAAACATTTATAAAGTCACCACTAAATACCCTTTTTATGTAAAACTGTAATTTCTTTTGTGTATTATTTCACCATTATTTAAGAATGTCTGCTCATGGTGAAATGTTTGTCTTTCCAATATTTAATTAAATTTCATTTCATGGTTTAAAGCATTCCTTTGCTTTATGACTTTATGACTTGTCTTTATGCAAAAACGATCAGCCTCATTTTTGCGTTCTAACTGAGTGGAACTATGCAAATGTTTTGATTAAATGATACACTAAACAGTTTTGCCAGAAGCAGCTATTTCCACAGGAGGCTATGCTACTGAATTATCCAAGCAAAATGGAATGATGCCAGTCGCTGGCAGATGTAGGGAAACTGATAGAAGCTTCTAAATGTGTCTATTATCAAGCAATCAAAATAAATTTAAAAGAAGTAAAAACCAAAAAACAACAACAAACAAAAAAACTAAACAAAACCTTAAGATAAAGTTGGTAGACATGGTCACACGTAGTGGTGGGCCAGTTTGCTTCATATCTTCCACCTAAACTTTTTGGCACTCAATTTACACATTCTGAAACTTGGTTTCCAAGTTTGTTCCTTTTCATTTGGAATTCACTTTCCTATAGAAACAGTGTTAAAGTTGGTTGTGTCTCAGGCCAGCCCATGAGAAACTTTTCAATACATAGTATAATTAAAACACTCTGCATCTGCAATGAAAAGTGTGGAAAACAAAACTGCAACAATATCAATCATTCAAATAGGAAAACAGTAAAAAAAATTTTTTAAATTATCTTATTTCTGAGGTTGGTTCTTGTGAAAATCACATGCAATTAGAAAAGAAATGAGGCCAGGCACGGTGTCTCATGCCTGTATTCCTAGCATTTTGGGAGGCCAAGGTGGATGGGTCACGTGAGGTCAGGAGTTCGAGACCAGCCTGGCCAACATGGTGAAACCCCATCTCTATTAAAAATACAAAAATTAGCCAAGCATGGTGGTGAGTGTCTGCAATTCCAGCTACCCACGAGGCTGAGGCAGGAAGATCACTGGAACCCAGGAAGCAGAGGCTGCAGTGAACTGAGATCACACCACTGCACTCCAGCCTGGGTGACAGAGCAAGACTCTGTCAAAAAAGAAAAAAGAAAAAGGAAAGCAAGAAAGCAAGAAAGTAAGAAAGAAAGAAAGAAAGAAAGAAAGAAAGAAAGAAAGAAAGAAAGAAAGAAAAAGAAAATGAAAGGGCATTTGGAAATGTTGTGGATAGCCTGAGGCGAAGCTGCGAGCCTTTTTTTCTTGGTTCTGGTCCTGTCTTGGTTTGGGTTTCCCCCACAGCCAACCCTGAGACAAATTTGGGCGGTAATGGCAGGAAGCCCAGCGAGGACATAAGAAAGCGAGATGGGGACACAGGAAAGTTATCGAAGGACTCATTGTTGAGTGGGTTACTGTTGTGGGTAATAGAGCTCAATCCCACTGGGACCCTTTGTGCAACTGTGCAGAAAACACTTCAGCAGAGTGACACCGGGGATGAGGAAACTGGGATATTGATTCCTGATTTTCTTTTCTTATTGGTGGAGACACTCCTGTGAGTGTTAACTGTATGGTATTTTCCGCCTGCCCTGCCCACAGATCGAGCATTTTCTGGCAGCTGGAGAAAGCTCCAAGATGCAAGGATGCCACCAGCATGAACCATCTGCAGGTGGTCACTGGCATTGTCTCAGCACTGACAGCAGACCTTAAAACTGACCCAAAAAATGCTAAATTAATAGGCTTTATTTTATAGAGCAGTTTTAGGTTTAAAGAAAAATTCAGCAGAAAGTACAGAGTTCCTCTAAACCCCCAGCATCCCCACCCCAAATAATTTTTCTTATTATAAACATCTTGCATTAGTGTGGTATGTTTTTTGCTATTGATGAACTGACATTGATATATTATTATTAACTAAAGTCCATAGTGGCATTAACTTTCGTTCTTGGTTTGGATTTTGACAAATGTATAATGACATGTATCTACCATGATAGTATCATTCAGAGGAGTTTCATTGCCCTAAAAGTCCTCTGTGCTTCACTCATTCATCTCTCCCTCCTTTTCCCACCAGAATTTTTACTGTCTCCATGGTTTTGCTTTTACCAGACTACCACGCAGTTGGAATCATGCAGTGTGTACCCTCTTCACATTAAATTTTTTCACTTAGCAATATGCATTTCAGTTCCCTCCATGTTTTTCGTGACTTGACAGCTCATTTCTTTTTATTTTTGGATAATAGACCATTGTATGGATGTACCACCTTTAATAGGACATATTAAAGGACATCTTGGTTGCTTCTCAGTTTGGGCAATTATGAATAAAGCATCTATAAACATTCATGTGCAAGTTTTTGTGTATAAATAAGTTTTCAACTCATTTGGGTAAATACCAAGGAACACGATTGCTGGATTGTGTGGTATGAGTATGTTTTGTTTTGTAAGAAACTGCCAAATTTTCTGCCAAAGTGGCTGAGTCATTTTACACTAACATGAACAATGAGAGAGAGTTCCTGTTGCTCCAAACCTCACCAGCATTTGATCTGGATTTCAGCTACTTTAATAAGTACATAGCTTATTAAATAAGTGTGTAGCTTATTATTGTTGCTTGAATTTGCAATTCTCTGATGACATATGATGTTGAGTATCTTTTTATGTACTCGTTGCCATCTATATGTCTTTTTTTTTTTTGGACAGGATCTCGCTCTGTTGCCCATGCTGGAGTGCAGTGACACTCCTCAACTCAGGTCACTGCAACCTCTGATTTCCAGGCTCAAGTGATCCTCCCACTTCAGCCTCCTGAGTAACTGGGACTTACAGGCATGCGCTAGCACACTCAGCTAATTTTTGTATTTTTAGTAGAGACCAGGTTTCTCCATCTTGGCCAGGCTGGTCTTGAACACCTGAGCTCAAGTGATCACCTGCCTCGGCCTCCCAAAGTGCTGGGCTTACAGGCATTAGCCACTGTGCCTGGCCTGTATGTCTTCTTTAGTGAGGTATCTGTTGAGGTCTTTTGCAAGTTAATTTTAAAAATTAATTTTTTAATTAACTTTTTCATTTGCTTACTTTGTCTTAAGAATTCTTTGTATATTTTGGATATCAGTCCTTTATCAACTATGTCTTTCCCAAATATTTTCTCCCAGTCTGTGGCCTGTCTTCTTATTCTCTTAACAGTGTTTTCCACAGAATGCAAGTTTTTCAATTTTGATAAAATTCAACGTCAGTTTTTCATTTATGTATTGTGCTTTTGGAATGTGTCTAAAAAGTCATTGTGAAATCAAAGTTCACCTAAATTTTTTCCTATATTATCTTCCAGACATTTTATAGACTTGAATTTTCACATTTCGTTTCCTGGTCCATTTTGAGTTAATTTTTGTGAAGGTGTAAGGTCTATCCTTTTTTTGCATGTGGATGCCCAGTTGCTCCAGTACCAATTGTTGAAAAGACTATCCTCCATTAATTTGCCTTTGCTTCTTTGTCAAAAATCAGTTGACTGTATTTGTGTGGGACTCTTTCTGGGCTCTCTATTCTGTTCCATTAGTCTATTTGTCTATTCTTTCTTGTCTATTCACACTTGATTACTGTAGTCTTATGACAAGTCTTGAAGTGAGGTACTGTCAGTCTCCCTACTTTCTTCTTCTCTTTCAATATATTTTTTTTGTCTATTTTGGGCTGTTTGTTGTATAAACTTTATATATGTATTTATTTTTTATTTTTTGAGACAGAGTCTCACTTACTTTGTCACCCAGACTGGAGTGCAGTGGTGTGATCTCGGCTCACTGCAACCTCTGCCTCCTGGGTTCAAGCAATTCTCCTGCCTCAGCCTCCCGAGTAGCTGGAATTACAGGTGCATGCCACCACACTCAGCTGATTTTTGTATTTTTAGTAGAGATGGGGTTTCACCATATTGTCCAGACTGGTCTCAAACTCCTGACCTCAAGTGATCAACCCACCTCAGCCTCCCAAAGTCCTGGGATTACAGACATGAGTCACCGTGCCTGGCCTGCTGTATTAACTTTAGAATCAGTGTGTTGATATCCAATAAAATAATTTGTTGGGATTTTGACTGGGAGTCTGTTGAATCTCTAGATTAAGTTAGAAGGTCACCTTGATAATATTGAATCTTCCTATCCATGTATATGGAGTCTCTCCATTTATTGAGATTTTCTGTAGTATCTCCCATCAGATTTTTATAGTTTTTCTTATCTAGATCTTAAACATATTTTGTTAGCTTTACACCTAAATATTTGTTGATGGTTAGTTGCTAATTTCACATGTTGATTTGGCTAGGCCACAGTACCCGGATACAGTGGTTCCTCTTTATCTGCAGTTTCTCTTTTCACAGTTTTAGTGACATGCAGTCAACTGTGGTCTGAAGATATTAAATGGAAAATTCCAGAAATAAAAAATCCATAAGTTTTAAATTGTGCCTCCTTCTGAGTAGCATGGTGAAACTTCATACCACCTTGCCCTGTCCCAGCTGGGATATGAATCATCCCTTTGTCCAGCATTTCTTTTTTTTTTTTTTAAATGAAAGTTTTACTTATTTATTTAATTTTTTTTTGAGACAGAGTCTTGCTCTGTTGCCGAGGCTGGAGTGCAATGGTGAGATCTCGGCTCACTGTGACCTCTGCCTTGTGGGTTCAAGTGATTCTCCTGCCTCAGCCTCCTGAGTAGCTGGGATTATAGGCACCTACCACCACGCCTAGCTAATTTTTGTAGAGAGGTTTCACCATGTTGGTCAGGCTGGTCTTGAACTCCTGACCTCAGGTGTTCTCCTGCCTCGGCCTCCCAAAGTGCTGGGATTACAGGCATGAGCCACTGCGCCTGGCCTTTGTACAGCATTTCTATCCTGTCTACACCACCTGCCCATTAGTCACTTAGTAGCCACCTCGTTTGTCAGGTCAACTATAAAGGTATCACAGTGCCTGTGTTCAAGTAACCCTCATTTTACTTCATAATGGCCCTAAAGCACATAAGTAGTAATGCCAGCAATTTAAATATGCCAAAAAGAAGCTGTAAAGTGCTTACTTTAAGTGAAAAGGTGAAAGTTCTCAACTTAATAAGAAAAAAATTATAAGCTGAGGTTGCTAATATCTACAGTAAGAAAAAAATCTATTCTTGAAATTTGAACAGAATAGTATTTTAATTGTTCTACTTTATTATTTATTAGTTATTGTTGCTAATTTTTATTGTGCCTAATTTATCAATTAAACTTTATCATAAGCATGTATGTATAGGAAAAAACATAGTGCATATAGGGTTTGGTACCATCCATAGTTTCTGGCATCCACTGGATGTCTCAGAACGCGTCTCCTGAGGATGAGGGAGGACTACTGTGTTTGGTCAAACACTATTCTAGATGTTTCTCTGATGATTTTTTTTAAGCAATGACTAATATTTAAATTAGTTGATTTTGAGTATAGAAGATTACTTTTCAATGTGGGTGGGCCTCATCAAGCAGTTGAAGGCCTTAAAGAAGAAAGAATGACCTCCCTCAGAAAGAGGGATTTCTGCCAAAAGACTGCCTTTGGATTCATGCTGTAACATTCGCTCCTCCCTAGGTCTCCAGCCTGCTAGCCTATCATAGATTTTGGACTTGTCAACCTATACAGATGTATGAGCAAATTTTCTCTTTCCCCCTCCCTGCCCTCTGTGTGTGTGTGTGTTATGTGTCTGTGTGTGTGTGTGTGTGTGTGCACAAACTATATACAGTTTTCCCTCAGTATTTGAGAAGGATTGTTTCCAGAACCCCTTGCAGATATCAAAATTGGTGGATGCTCAGGTTCCTTACATAAAATAGCATAGTATCTGCATATAACTTACATACATCATCCGGTATACTTTAAATCACCTCTAGATCACTTACAATACCTATTACAGTGTAAATGCTATGTTAATAATTATTATACTGTATTGGGTTTTATTTTTATTGTATTGATGCTTTTTATTGTTTTTTCTCTGAGCATTTTTGATCCACAGCTGGTTGAACCCCCTTCTGCAGAAACCTTGGATATAGAAGGCTAACTGTACATGTCAAATGTCTTAGTTGCTATAAAGTAATACCTGAGGCCGAGCAATTTATAAAGAAAAGAATTTTATTTGGCTCACAGTTCTGCAGGCTGTTCAAGAAGCATGGCACTGGCATCTGCATCTGGTGAGGGCCTCAGGCTGCTTCCACTCATGGTGGGAAGGGAAGGGGAACTAGTGTGTGCAGAGATTACATGGTGAGAGAGGAAGCAAGGGAGAGGGGAAGTGTCAGACTCTTTTTAAAATCCACCCCTCACAGAAACTAATAAAGTGAGAACTCACTCACGCCAACCACGGAGAGCATTAATCTACTTATGAGGGATCTGCCCCCATGACCAAACATCTCTCATTAAGCCCCACCTCCAACACTGGGGATGAAATCTCAACATGAGGCTTGAAAATATCAAACAAACCAAAATATAGCACCCACACACCATATATGTACCAATATAGATTCAGATATAGGTTCTGTTTCTCTGGAGAACCCTAACACAGAATTTGGTACTGAAAGTGGTTCTAAAGGAACAGAATTTTAAGAATGAGTTTTCTGGGTTGGGGTTTCTGTAATTTTTTCTCTAATCTGATTAGATTTAAAGACATGAATGACTATTTCCAGTAGTAAAAAGAGCACTGATAGTCCATGGTGCTGTGTGGTAATACAGGTCTGCAAAAGACCGTCATTAGATACTCCTAATCAAACACTTATCAAGAAGCAAGGATCTGGGTGATACCCTTCAAACATTTTTGTCAAGCTAATGAATAAGACAAGATTGGCTGGTAGCTCCTGCTTTCAACGGACAAATTGAAGAAGAAAAGGAGTTCAGAGATTTGATTCAAATCCACATGAATGATCTGAAAGCTTTCTGTGCCCTGAAAGAGACGCTTAGCTCTTGTACCTGCAAAGCTGAGATTGCAAAAACCAAATCCAGAATCTCATCCTACAAGTTACTGAATTACAATACAAATAGAATTCCCAGCCTTGTAAGGTGTCTACTATTAAAGTGAGGGATTGATAAGGAATGAGATTCCAAACAATGGAATGGGGATATATAGGAAGACCCCAGTGAGGCTGGGGACATTGAACCCCTAGATTCTGCTGAGTTTCTTTACCAGTAGAAGCTATTATTCTATCCCTGTCTAAGGAAACTGTAATGGTATCCTCTGTGGTAGTTGTCTTACAAGACAATGCTGATTCCCCTCAGGATCCACCCCCAGCACTGTTCTGCTTCTAGGCCTATAACTAGACTCACATCCCAGAAGACCCCTAAAGGTAAGGCACATAGTGGGATCCACGAAGAGTGCACTACACTCCAAAAAACTACATGATTTTTCCAATTTATGCAGACAGAAATCCAGGGATAGTAAGGGTGTGGGATAAGGAGAGAAAGAACATAAAGTTGGATATAAAGTTGAATCCAGCTGAAACTGTTAATATCGACTACTAAGTAGATATTCTAAATTTAATGTTGCAGCTTGGGGAGTTAGAAAGGCTCTACAAGTTGCTCGGTTGGTTAAATGAAACAAGGAGCAAAATGTGGCCCACAGGAAATGAATGTGAAATGCCACACCTGCCTTGGCATTTTGTAGAGAAAGAGATTCAAAGGCTTGTGAAATTAGAACGGCAGAGTAGATTTGTCACCTCAGACCTGCTCACTCACTCTGGAGAGTCTAGAGGATACATCTTTCACCACAGCTGTGAGAAACAAATTTGCAAGGGGATCTCCAGCATCCTTGAGGAGCCCCTTGATTACTCTTCTCTCTGTAGATCAGAAACTAGAGTGGGAACTGCTGCCACTGAATTGGAAAACCTGAATGCAAAGGAGGGTAGTTGAATCTGGCTGGCAGGGACCATGCGGTGGCACTCAGTCACTAAAGACAAGGCAGGCGGGGCTGCTGTAATGAACAATGGAGTCAAAGCAGCCATCGTAATAGTCTGACCTGCAGACAACTGTGGCACTGGCTGGTGATCATGGTACTTCTAGAAGTGAAATAGGTAAGATGCTTACTAAATCCTTACTTGATCTGCAGAAGAATTCTACATCAAGTGAATAAAAAATTAACTTAAATCATAAAAACACAGAATCATGGCTTAACTTGGTGACTCAAATTGCAGCTGCTGTGGCAGATGTGGTCTCAGTGCTTGGGTAAATTAACACATCCCTAATACCTGGTATACAGCTATTGATCTGGCACATGCTTTTTTCTCTATTCCTATTAGTAAAGACCATCAGAAGCTACTTGATTTCAGTTGGCTAGGCCAGCAATATACCTTCACTGCCCGATTTCAGGGGTATATCAACTCTCCAGCTCTGTCATAGTTTAGCTTCCAGGGTTTTTCATCACTTTTCCCTTCCACAAAACATCACATTAGTCCTTACATGGATGTCCTTATGCTGATTGCATCTGCTGAGCAGGAAGTAGTGACTAATCTAAGGTTCTCGGTAAGACTTTTGTGTGCCAGTAGGTGGGAAATAAATCTGACAAAAATTCAGCGGCCTTCTATGTCATCGAAATTTCTAAAGATCCAGTGGTGTGGGGCACGTGGAGCTCTCCTTTCTAGGGGGAAGGAGGTGGGGCACGTGGAGCTATCCTTTCTAGGGGGAAGGAGGAGTTGTTGCATCTGGCTCCACAACCAAGAAAGAGGCACAACACCTACCGGGCCTCTTTAGATTCTGAAGCGGACTTATTTCTCATTTGGTTGGTTGTGCTGTTTTGTCCATCTACCAAGTAACCTGAAAACCTGCTAGTTTTGAATGGAGCCAAGAGCAGGAGGAAGGCCTGCAACAGGCTGAGGCTGCTGCACAAGCTGCTTTACCCCTTGGGCCATATGACCCAGCAGATGAAGTGGTGCTTGAAGTGCTAGTAGCAGATAGAGATGCTGTTTGCAGTCTTAGGCAGGGCCCTATAAGTGAACTGTAGTGCAAGACCTTAGGATTTTGGAGCAAAACCCTCTCATCCTCTGCAGATCATTATTTTCCTTTTGGGAAACAGCTTTTAGCCTTAGTAATACTGGGCCTTAGTAACACGGAACACTTAACTATGGGCCACCAAGTAACTATGGGACCTCAGCGGCACATCATGAACTGGGTGTTATTTGACCCTCCAAGCCATAAAGTGAGACACGAACAGTAGCACTATCATCAAATAGGACAGAGCCCTCAAGGTACAAGTAAGGTACATGAAGAAGTGGCCCAAATGCCCATGGTTCCCACTCCAGCTACACTGCCTCCTCTCCCCCAGACTTCACCTATGACCTAATGGGGAATTCCCTACAACCAGCTGACAGAGGAGGAGAAGGCTTGGGCCTTATTTATAGACAGTTCTGCACAATATGCACTCACTACCCAAAAGTGGAAAGCTGCAGCACAAGAACCCCTTTCTAGGAAATCTTCTCTGTGGGCAGAACTTCAAGCAGTGCTGCTTGAAACTTATTCATTTTGCTTGAAAGGAGACAGGGCCAGATGTGTGATTATATGCAAGTTCATGGGCTGTAGCCAATGATTTTGCTGGATGGTCATGGACTTAGAAGAAACATGAGTGGAAAATTACTGAGAAGGAGATCTGAGGAAGAGGTGTGTGGATAAAACTCTTTGAATGAGAAAAAGAAAGAAAGAGAGAGAGAGAGAAAGGAAGGAAGGAAGGAAGAAAAGAAAGGAAAGAAAGAAAGAATGAAGACATTTGTGTCCCATGTGGATGCTCACCAAAGGGTGACCTTAGCAGAGGAGGATTTTAATAATCAAGTGGATAGGAGGACCCATTCTGTGGATACCAGTCAGCCTCTTTCCCCAGCCACCCCTGTCATTTCCCAATGGGCTCATGAACAAAGTGTCATGGTGGCACGGATGGAAGTTATGCATGGGCTCAGCAACATGGACTTCCACTCACCAAGGACTACCTGGCCACAGACACCACTGCGTGCCCAAACTGTCAGCAGCAGAGACCAACACTGAGCCTCAGATATGGCACCAGTCTCCGTGGTGATCCGCCAGCTACCTGGTGGCAGATTGCTTACATTGAACACCTTCCACCATGGAGGAGGCATTGTTTTGTCCTTACTGGAATAGATACTCTAGATA
This sequence comes from Pan paniscus, assembly GCF_029289425.2. Lineage (NCBI taxonomy): Eukaryota > Metazoa > Chordata > Mammalia > Primates > Hominidae > Pan > Pan paniscus. The sequence continues at coordinate 47,943,602 of NC_073260.2, forward strand.
CATATATGCCTTTTCTGCATGCAGTGCTATTGCCAAAACTGCCACCTATGGACTTACAGAATGCCATTTGCCATCATAGTATTCCACACAGCATTGCTTCTGATCAAGGAACTCACTTCACAGCCAAAGACATACAGCAATGGGCTCATGCTCATGGAATCCATTAGTCTTATCATGTTCCCCATCAACATGGTGCAGCCGACTTCACAGAACAGTGGAATGGCCTTTCAAAGTCTCAGTGCCAGTGCCAGGTAAGTGGCAATACCTTGCAGGGCTGGGGCAACATTCTCCAGGAGGCCGCCTATGCTGCAAATCAGCAACTAATCTATGGTGCTCTTTCTCCCATAGCCAGAGTTCACTGGTCCAGAAATCAAGGGGTAGAAATGGGAGTGGCATCACTTACCATCACCCCTAGTGATTTATTAGCAAAATTTTTGTTTCCTGTCTCCACAACCTCAGGTTCTGCTGGCCTTGTGGTTTTAGTTCCAGAGGGAGAAATGCTTCCATCGGGAGGCACAGCAATGAGTCCATTGAACTGGAAGTTAAGACTGCCTCCCAGCCACTTTGGGCTCCTCTGGACAGCAGGCCAAGAAGATGATCTTCACAAGTAGTTCTCCCCTAGCATAGCTTTTTTTCTTTCTTTTTTTAATTTGTCTTTCCCTGCCCCAACTCCTTTTCCTGGCTGCCATGTTCCCAGTCTGTTTCCTTGAAACCCCCACTCCTCTTGATTCTGGGTTCACCCTTAAAGGAAGGCTAGAGGGGGCTGGAACAGCTGGCATACAGCTCTAGCAGTCTTTTCCCTGGGAATGTTTCTGGGTGAATTTTACAATTTCTTTCCTTTTACTCTAGTCCTAGAGCTTTTTCTTAGTGTTTCATTATGGGAACCTGCTGGGGTTCCTGGAGGGAAAGCCCAGCAGATTGTGCCCGCCAGAGCCTGCAGACCCAGACATTCCTCACTCCCACACTAGTCTACACTCAGCCCTGAGTCATTTGCCAAAATTACCATTGAAGTTTTGCTACTAGCTCATGACTCCAGTGGCTTCTGTTCCAGGTAAGTAGATGTTGACCGTGAGTCTCTGGACTTGCCTCTTTCAAGATTTTGGGGTGGCAACTTGCCCTGAATCCTCAGTTCTCTGATGGGCCCCGGAAAAGTCATTACGTTTCAGTTTATACAGCTTTTTCTTGTTACTAGGATGGGAACGTTGACTTCCAAGCTCTGACATGTCAGAGGTGAAACTGAAAGCCTCTCATAAAAAATTTACATGAATTATAATTTTTAAACTTTTTATCATGGAAATTTGAAGACATTTCTAAAGTAGAGAGAATAGACCAGATGCGGTGGCTCATGCCTGTAATCCCAGCACTTTGGGAGGCTGAGGTGGGTGGATAACCTAAGGTTAGGAGTTCGAGACCAGCCTGACCAACATGGTGAAACCCCATCTCTACTAAAAATACAAAAATGCACCAGAAATGGTGGCATGTGCCTGTAGTCCCAGCTACTTGGGAGGATGAGACAGGAGGGTCACTTGACCCTGGGAGGCAGAGGTTGCAGTGGGTCAACATAGCACTACTGCACTACACCTGTACCTGTAGTGTAGTACACCTGTAGTGCAGTAGCTGGCACACACCTGTAGTCCCAGCTACTCAGGAGGCTGGGGCAGGAGAATTGCTTGAACCCGAGAGGTGGAGGTTGCAGTGAGCTGAGGTATCGCCATGCACTCCAGCCTGGGCGATAGAGCGAGACTCCGTCACAAAACAAAACAAAACAAAATTCCTACTGCCACCATAAGCCCTCTGAATGCCCACAGGTGATACTTTAATACTTAAAAAAAAAATAGGCAAAAAAAAGGCAAAATATTAGGGGTGTAAAAACTGGGTGGTGGGTATGTGGGTATTTATTATATTATTCCTTAAATTTATCGAATTTTAAAGTATTTTATAGTAAAACTTGATTAAAATGGCAAAAACGAGCAACATGGCAAAATATGAAAATGTGTTGTAACTGAGTGGTGGATGTATGGGATTTGGATTGTTTTATTCTCTAATCTTCTCTGAATTTTAAAGTCTTTTGTGATAAAACTTATTTAAAGTATAAGAAAAAATATTCATGAACTTGAGGTGGAGAAAACTGCGTAAATATTTTCTACCAACCTTTAAGAAAAGATACAAACAGAAGAAAGTGAAAGGGGAAAAGCGGTGGTCAGCAGGCATATGAACAGATTATCAGCCAATCTCATAGTTCTGAGATGGTGCAAAACTAAGATGTCATCTCTTCCCTTTCATTTATTTGTATTCTTTCTTGTTTTGTAGTGGAACTGTTTGAGGCCTAGAATTTTCCCTGAGTGTAAGCTAACCAAATGTTATGGATTTTGATACATACATTTTTTTTAAAGTACTACTTTGTAAGTATTGCACAAATTTGATTTTGAGTCCCTCTTTGGGGCCAGATCTGCTTGTTGTACAAGAGAAGGTTAAATGTCTTTTGATGTTTGCGTTTTTCTGTTTGTTAATTTTCCTTTATTTCTCATTAATACAGTGTAATCTGAAAATGTTACCTGAACTATTTCTACTTTATAGAATTTTTTTTGAAGTTTCATTTGGGGCTTTATCTATAATCAGTAAGTATTTCATGAACAGTTCAAAATAAGCTGTATTCTGTTTTATTCCAGGCATAGCATTCACTATATATTTATTAGATTTACCTTATTCTGTGCATCATTTAGAATCTCCTCATGGTTTTTATTTTGAAATGTTTTCTGTTCATTAGAATTACCTGAGGAGCGTGTGAAAGCTCAGATTCCTGGGTGTTGCTCCGGACTTGCTAGCATAGAAGCTTCTGGATGGCAGTTTTAGGCACATCACAGACAATTCCGGTGCACGGTGCATTTTCAAGGCCACTGTCTATGTTCTTACTGAATTTTTCTCTACTTGATCTGTCAGTAGCTGACAAGTGAATTAATGTCTCCTACGGCTGTTGTATTTCCATGTCTCCCTGTGTTTCCTTCAGTTTTTGCTTTATAAATTTTGATAATAGATTATTTGGAATGTGGAGATTCATGATCATTTTGTATACCCTAAATATACATAGTGTTTACTTTTTTTTTTTTTTTTGAGATGAAGTCTCGCTCTGTTGCCGAGGTTGGAGTGCAGTGGCGCAATCTCAGCTCACTTCAACCTCTGTCTCCTGGGCTCAAGCCATTCTCCTGCCTCAGCCTCCTGAGTAGCTGGGATTACAGGCATGCGCCACCATGCCTGGCTATTTTTTTTTTTTTTTTTTAATAGAGACGGGGTTCACCATGTCTGTCAGGCTGGTCTCAAACTCCTGACCTCAAATGATCCACCCACCTCAGCCTCCCAAAGTGCTGGGATTACAGGCATGAGCCACCATGCCTGGCCTACTTTTCAATTTAAAAAACAAATAAATAAAATTCACAGAGCACGGGGATTGTGTGTATCGAATGGAAGGTAAGTACTGTATTATAAGCAACAAGGAGACACAAATGAGAAGGGACTAAGAAAATGAGAAGATGGAGAAGGTGTAAAGTGAGTAAATTTCTCCACTGCTATCATATGGAATTGCTACATACTTCCCAAATTTGATAAACAAAAAAGGTGTTTAGGCCGGGCACAGTGGCTCACACCTGTAATCCCAGCACTTTGGGAGGCTGAGGTGGGCTGATCATCTGAGGTCGGGAGTTCAAGATCAGCCTGACCAACATGGAGAAACCCTGTCTCTACTAAAAATACAAAATTAGCTGGGCATGGTGGCACATGCCTGTAATCCCAGCTACTCAGGAGACTGAGGCAGGAGAATCATTTGAATCCAGGAGGCAGAGGTTGTGGTGAGCCCAGATCACGCCATTGCACTCCAGCCTGGACAAGAGCAAAACTCTGTCTCAAAAATAAATAAATAAATAAATAAATAAATAAATAAATAAATAAATAAATATGTTTAAGTATTTTCCTTCATTTGAAAATCTTTTCTGAGTCTGTCACAGCTTCCAGCCTGGGATAGACAGTCATGCAGTTGTCCCCATGGAACTTGCACTCTAGTGAGGGGAGAAGACAACCAAAAATTGGCCAACAGTAAGATCGGTAACTTGGTGGTCTTTGTTATAATGATAGTAAGGGTAGAGATGTGGTGGAGAAAGTGGATGCCAGGTCAAGAATGGCCTCTCTGGGGAGGTGACGTCTGAGCTTGACCTGAAGGAGTAGCTGAGGCAGTCGTGTGTGGACCTGGGAAGGAATCTTTTAGGGCAAGTGTATGAGCCTGAGTGGAAAGGGCTTCAGAGCTGGACAGGATGACCAAGCCCTGCTAGGGCAATAGAGATACAGAGAGGCTGCCCTAGAATGTCTGGCCCATTGCAGAACCCTGCCTTGCAGACATTGAGGAAGAAATGGAGTGTTAGTTTAAGAACAATGGAGTCTGTGAAGGATGTAAAGCAGGACAGTAGTGTTATCTCCATGTGTAGAATGAACGAATGTTGAGGGTAGAGTGTGTGTGCAGGGCTAGGGGGTAGTAATGAGGCTCCTGCCTCCTCCAGGAAGATGTGCTGGTGTCACACTGAGGGGGTTGGAATGATGAGGGTGAGAAGTGAATGGAATCAATTGTGCTGTGGAGAAGAAATGACATGACTTGTTGGATTGAACTTTGCTGGATAAAGACAAAGAAGGAATTGAGGATGACACCTCAGTTTTTGACCTGGTAAGGAGGTAAAAGAGTCATCTCTTTACTGAAATGTGGGAAAGCGTGAAAGGAAAGCATCTGGGAGGCTGGAATCATGATTTGGTTTTGACATATCAAATTGGAGGCACTTAGCCACCCAGCAGTGATGTTAGGTAGACAGTTGGCTGGCCAAATCTAGGGCTCACGGAAGCGATCTTGAATTGGGAAGGCATGTTAAAAGATATAAGAACAGCCACTTGAAGAATTATAGTATTAATATTAAAACAAAAATTAGGCAAAGGAAGTGCTTGTTTCATTGCAGGGAATCAATAGATATATTAAAGTTTGTCAGTAAAGAAAAAAGGTTAAGTAAATTATGAAGAGTTGTAAAGCTAATTCTTTATAAAAAGGAAAATATTGACACACTCAAAAAGAGAAGCCAAACAGCAAAAGATTTTTAAAATGAAGCAGCGGCACAGAAGACATAAGAAAATAAGAGATGAAGAGAGAAAGGCAAACACATCCGTAACATCAAATAAGGGATGAACTGCTTTATTAAAAGGAAAAAATGATTTTCAGATTGACTCAAAACCCATGTAAAAGCTGCATATAAAAACAAATAACAGATGACAAAATGGCACAGGACATTTGAGATGACAGAAGACGGGCAAACAACTAGGGAAACAAAATCAGAAGAAAGCAAGGTGGCAATAAAAATATCAGGAAAGATTTAATGTGGGGCAAAGAGCATTCAGTGAGCAGGGTCACTTGATAATGATAAAAGGTACAATTTACACTGTACAATGCCTTCTATACCTATATATACCATCTATACATGCCTCCTATACCTATATATGTTTTGATATGTGTATACATTGTGGAATGGCTAAATCAAGCTATTTATCATATGCATTACCTTACATACTTTTTTTGTGGAGAGAACACTTATAATCTACTCTTTGAGTAATTTTAAAATATACTATATATTGTTACTAATCCGAGTCACCACGTTGTACAATATTCCTCCCGTCTAATTTTGTGTCCTTTAACCAACATCTCCCCAATTCTGCCACCTTCCAGCCTCTGGTAACCACCATTTTACTTTCTGTTTCTATGAGTTTGACTTTTTTTACACTCCACATATAAGTGAGTCATGTGGTATTTGTCTTTCTGTGCTTGGCTTATTTCACTTAATATAATATCCTCCAGTACTATGTTGAAGAGGAGTGGTGAGAGTGGGCATTCTTGTCTCGTTCCTGTTCTCAGAGGAAATACCTTCAACTTTTCCCCATTCAGTATTATGTTGGCTGTGGCTTTGTCACAGATGGCTTTTATTACATTAAGGTATGTCCCTTGTATGCTGACTTTGCTGAGGGTCTTAATCACAAAGGGATGCTGGATTTTGTCGATTTTTTTCCTGCATTTATTGAGATAATCGTGTGATTTTTGTTTTTAGTTCTGTTTATGTGGTGTATCACATTTATTGCCTTGTGTATGTTAAACCATCCCTGTATTCCTGATATGAAATCCATTTGATCATGATGGATTATCTTTTTGATGTGTTGTTGGATTCGGTTAGCTAGTATTTTGTTAAGGATTTTAGCATCTATGTTCATCAAAAATATCAGTCTGTAGTTTTCTTTTTTGGTTGTGTCCTTTCCTGGTTTTGGTATTAGGGCGATGCTGGCTTCATAGAATTAATTAGGGAAGGTTCCTTCTTTCTCTATCTTGTGGAATAGTGTCAAAAGGATTGGTACCAATTCTTCTTTGAACATCTGGTAGAATTCTGCTGTGAATCCATCTGGTCTGGGACTTTTTTTGTTGGAATTTTTTTAAAAATAAAGTTTCAACTTCTGTTAAATGTATTCCTGGGTACTTTATTCTTTTTGATGCTATTGTAAATGAAATTGCTGTTCTAATTTTATTTGCAGTTTGCTCATTGCTACTGTATAGAAACACAAGTGATTTTTACATACTGATAGTATATCCTACAGCTTTGCAAAATAGGTTGCTTTGTTTTTTTAATTATACTTTAAGTTCTGGGATACATGTGCAGAACGTGCAGGGAATTTTAAAATTACTGTTTCAGTCTCTCTGCTTGTTGTTGGTCTGTTCAGGGTATCTAATTCTTCCTGATTTAATCAAGGAGAGTTGTATTTCTCCAGGAATGTATCTCTCTCTAGGTTTTCTATTTTATGTGTGTAAAGGTGTTCATAGTAGGCTTGAGTGATCTTTTGTATTTCAGTGGTGTCAGTTGTAATATTTCCTGTTTCGTTTCTCAGTGAGGTTATCTGGATTTTCTCTCTTCTTTTCTTGGTTAATCTTGCTGATGGTGTATCAATTTTATTTATCTTGTCAAAGAACCAGCTTTTGGTTTCATTTATCTTTTATATATTTTTCTTTGTTTGTTTCAGTTTCATTTAGTTCTGCTCTGATCTTGGTTATTTCCTTTTTTCTGCGGGTTTGGGTTTGGTTTGTTCTTGTTTCTCTAGTTCCTTGAGGTGTGACCTTAGATTGTTTGTGCTCTTTCAGACTTTTCGATGTAGGCATTTAGGGCTGTGAGCTTTCCGCTTAGCACCGCCTTAGCTGTATCCCAGAGGTTATGATAAATTGTGTCATTATTGTCATTCAGTTCAAAGAATTTTTTAGTTTCCATCTTGATTTCGTTTTTAACCTAGTGCTCATTCAGGAGCAGGTTATTTAATTTCCACGTGTTTGTGTGGTTTTGAAGGTTCATTTTGGAGTTGATTTCCAGTTTTATTCCACTGTGGTCTGAGAGAGTGCTTGATATAATTTCAATTTTCTTAAATTTATTGAGGCTCGTTTTATGGCCTATCATATGGTCTATCTTGGAGAAAGTTCCATGCGCTCTTGAATAGAATGTGTATTCTGCAGTTGTTGGATGAAATGTTCTGTATATATCTGTTAAGTCCATTTGTTCCCAGGTATAGTTTAAATCCGTTGTTTCTTTGTTGACTTTCTGTCTTGATAATCTGTCTAGTGCTGTCAGTGGAGTATTGAAGTCCTGCACTATTATGGTGTGCTATCTCATTTCTTAGGTCTATTAGTAATGGTTTTATAAATTTGGGAGCTCCTGTGTTAGCTGCATATATGCTTAGGATTGTGATATTTTCCTGTTGGACAAGGCCTTTTACCATTATATAATGTTCCTTTTTGTTTCTTTTAACCACTGTTGCTATAAAGCTTCTTTTGTCTGATATAAGAATAGCTACCCCTGCTTGCTTTTGGTGTCCATTTGCATGAAATGTCTTTTTCCACCCCTTTACTTTAAGTTTATGTGAATCCTTATGTGTTAGGCGAGTCTCCTGAAGACAGCAGGTAGTTGGTTGGTGAGTTCTTTTCCATTCTGCAGTTCTGTACCTTTTAAGAGGAACATTTAGGCCATTTACATTCAATGTTAGTATTGAAATGTGAGGTACTGTTGCATTCAGCATGCTCTTTATTTTTTGTTTTTTGTTTTTGTTTTTTTAACTTGCATTTTTGTTTTATAGGTCCTGTGTGATTTGTACTTTAAAGAGATTCTGTTTTGATGTGTTTCCAGGGTTTGTTTCAAGATTTAGAGCTCTTTTAGCAGTTCTTGCAGTGGTGGCTTGGTAATAGTGAATTCTCTCAGCATTTGTTTGTCTGAAAATGACTGTATCTTTCCTTCATATACGATGCTTAGTTTCACCGGATACAAAATTCTTGGCTGATAATTGTTTTGTTTGAGGAGACTGAAGATAGGCCCCCAATCCCTTCTAGCTGTTAGCATTTCTGTTGAGAAATCTGCTGTTAATCTGATAGGTTTTCCTTTATAGGTTACCTGGTGCTTCTGTCTCACAGCTCTTAAGATTCTTTCCTTCATCTTAACTTTGGATGACCTGATGACAATGTGCCTAGGTGAAGATCTTTTTGCAATGAATTTCCCACGTTTTCTTTGTGCTTCTTGTATTTGCATGTCTAGGTCTCTAGCAAGGCTGGGGAAGTTTTCCTTTATTATTCCCCGCAATATGTTTTCCAAGATTTTAGAATTGTCTTCTTCCTCATGAACACTGATTATCCTTAGGTTTTGTTGTTTAACATCATCCCAGAGTTCTTGGAGGCTTTGTTCATATTTTCTTATTCTTTTTTCTTTGTCTTTGTTGGATTGGGTTAATTCTTCGAGCTCTGAATTTCTTTCTTCTACTTGTTTAATTCTATTGCTGAGACTTTCTAGAGCACTTTGCATTTCTAAAAGTGTGTCCAAAGTTTCCTGAAATTTTATTTTTTTTCCCTTTAAACTGTCTATTTCATTGAATATTTCTTCCATCGCTTCTTGTATCATTTTTTGGATTTCTTTGCACTGGGCTTCACGTTTCTCTGGTTCCTCCCTAATTGGGTTAATAACTAACCCCCTGAATTCTTTTTCAGGTAATTCAGGGATTTCTTCTTGGTTTGGATCCATTGCTGGTGAACTAGCATGATTTTTCGAGGCTGTTGATGAGCCTTGTTTTGTCGTATTACCAGGGTTGGTTTTCTAGTTCTTTCTCATTTGGGTAGGCTCTACCAGAGGGAAGGTCTAGGGCTGAAGGCTGTTGTTCAGATATTTTTGTTCCACAAGGTGTTCCCTTGATGTAGTACTCTCCCCCTTTTCCTATGGATGTGGCTTCTTGTGAGCCAAACTATAGTGGTTATTGTCTCTCTTCTGGGTCTAGCCACCCAGTGAGTCTACCTGGCTCCAAGCTGGTTCTGGGGGTTGTCTGTGATGTGAACCATCTATGGGTCTCTCAGCCATATATACTAGTGCCTATTCCAGTGGAGGTGACGGAGGGTGCCATGGACTCTGTGAGGGTCCTTAGATTTGGTGGTTTAATGCTCTATTTTTGCGTTGGTTGGCCTCCTGCCAGGAGGTGGCACTTTCCAGAAAGCATCAGCTGTGGTAGTATGGAGAGGGACTGGCAGTGGGCAGGGCCCTAGAAATCCCAAGATTATATGTCCTTTGTTTTCTGCTACCAGGGTGGGTAGAGAAGGACCATCAGATGGGGGCAGGGCTAGGCGTGTCTGAGCTCAGAGTCTCCTTGGGCCGGTCTTGCTGCGGCTGCTGTGGGGGATGGGGATGAGATTCCCAGGTAACTGGAGTTGTATACCTAGGAGGATTATGCAAATAATTTTTGAGTGCCTGTATGGGACAAAGAAATGACCATATATAAAGTGACACACTTATAAACTGTCTCACTTTTCCTAAGTGAACTTCCTGAATTAAGAAAATCTTTTAACACAAAGAATCCCTGGATATAATTGGTAAGTTAGAGAAAGAAGTTTTTTCTCCTTTTAAATCTACCCTTTCTGAATGAATACCATACACATTATTTTATCTTTTTCTTTTGTAAAGATATAATTATGCATTTTTCTGCTTATTAAAATATGTCTTTTTCCTGAATTCAAAGAGAGCCCATACCCGTCACATAAGATCCACAATAATGGAAGCATTCTATTACTGAGACTGGCTGCTATTATTGTTTTAGATTCTCATCTTTTAGTCTTTTCTGTGCTTTTTTTTTTTTGCATTAGTATCCCATTTCTATGTAACAAATTACCACACATATGTAGCTTTAAGCAATACAGATTTATTAGCTCACAGTTCTGTAGATCCGAAGTTCTGCATGGCTTGACTGGGTTCTCTGCTCAGTGTCTCCCAAGATGATATTGAGGCGTTGGCCAGGCTAGGCTCTTCCATGGAGGCTCTGGGGAAGAATCCGCTTCCAATATCACTGGGTTCTTGACCAAGTTCAAGTCCTTGCATCTGCAGGACAGAGATCCTCGTATCCTGGCTAACTGTCAGCTCCCCATCTCTCAGCTCTTTAAGGTTGCCTGATTCCCTTCTCACCTGCTTCCTCCAGGTTCACACCAACAGCGGTGCATTGACCACTTCTCATGCTTCAAATCTCTCTGGCTTCCTTTCCTCAACCAGCCTGAAAGATTCTCTGCTTTTAAAGGGTCTCATGTGATTATATCAGGCCCACGAGGAGAATCTTTCTGTATTAAGAGCAACTGTGCTATATAGCATAACATAATCATGGAGTGATACCTCACCCTGTTCACAAGTTCTGGGGGTAAGGGAGTGAAATCTCAAGGGACTTGTTTAAAATCTTGTTAATCATGTATCTAGACACTTTTTAATTTTAATTTTTAAACTTTAATTTGGCATTTTAAATAATTTAAAATGGAATCAGGGTGATACTGTTTCATACACTTTTTACTTAACTATACATGGTGAATTTTTTTTCTGTCCTTAAATGTTCTTCTAGAATGTAATGTTTTAGGACTATAGAGTGTTTTACTGGATAGAGGTACATAATTTATTTGTATCATGCCTGTGTTTCACATCTTTTCAAACTCTATTGTATAAATCATGCAGCAATTTGTGTCTCATAAACTCTTCCACGTAAATCGCTGTGTCAAAGGGCTTCTAAGACACACTGCCAAACTGGCCTCCTGAAGAGTCATGCTGGTGCATGCCCCTCCCAAAGGCGTGTAAGCCTGCTCACTTCCATGGGGCCCTGCTAACATTTGTTTACATAGGACAGCAGCAATGTGAGACTCAGACACCATAAACAAGTCGGCCTTCAGCACTCACACTTTGTGACCCTGGCCTTCCATAGTGCTTCTGCCCCTCAATGCATTTTCAACTGGGGAATGTTGAACACCTCAGAATTCTTTGCTACCCACTGGGCCACATATCAAGGTGTTGTCTCAGGACTGACCCCAAATGCTTGTCAGCAGAGTCCCCTCCTGCTGAGGGGCCTAGGTGGTTAAACAGTGACTCAGTGGAGTGTCTTCAGTATAGGTCATTTCTGTGGCTGTGAGTAACTGGGCTGCTTCAGCTCCCTGGCTTCACTCCTTGTAGAAAAATAGACTCAGCCCTTATTGGAATAATCCTTTCACTCTTTAAGCTATTTATATTAGTTTTTGACTAAATGGCCACTCACTGTGTTTCTTGGGCTGAACCCATGCTGTACATCCTTCTGAAACACTAAGTCTTTCTTTAGGAAGAGTAAGGATAGTGCCAGGGCCTTGACAAGAAAGAGTGTGAAGTTGGCACCCCAGATGCTGCGTGTCTGCGCAGAGGGCTTCTCTCGGCTACTGCTTTGTTAGGCTGGAGTGGAGTTAGCAGGAGATTGGAGGTGGTCAGTGCAGGCTTCCCCATGATGATAAAGGCATCAAGGCCAAGTGACTGCCCAACACTTCTGAGGGTGTCCTCCAATTAAAGACCTTTGTCTCAGAGACAAAATGAAGTAACAGCAATGGGCGTGTTTTGCTAGGGGACTTCAATTTTCGATGGTGGTTATTACTGACAGCGGAGTGGCCGGTGAGATACAGCCTCATGCTGAGAAACTGAGGGTCCTCATCATGAGCTGCCCCAGGCTTTCACTACATCACTAGCCATTAAATCTGAGCCTGAAAAGTCACAGAGAATGGCTCTTGAATATACCATCTTAGAAATCATGTATTAAGTTTGTCTCCACAGGTAACAAGGAACACAAAATGGAGCTCTTCCATAAAGAAGTAGGCTTCCAACATTTTTCCTGTTAAATAGGATGAAGTGTGTGCACGCGTGCATTTGTGCAGGTGTGCATGTGTGTCCTCCAAAGGGAAATAATACTTAGTTTAAATCATTCATGTTTTTTAATCTTTACAATCTGCATTGATTATATTTTCTGAATAATTACTGTTTGGGAGAGTGGAGGCGGGTCAGTACAGATCCCTCTGGGACGGTCAAGACATCAGGCCCAAGAAAGTCTTTAATGTTAAAGTATCCTTGTCTGCCCCTTTGCCCATACGTCCAAAAATATTTTTTAGTATATTTTTAACATACTTTTATGAAATCTGAAATTTTTATATTTTATGAAATCTGAAAGTAACATATTTTTATGAAATCTGAAAGTAAACAACAGTAAAATCTACCTAAACCAGACAAACGAAACTACCATTCCTTACCATAAACGGAGGACTTGCAGAATCCAATGTCCAGATGAGAAATAACATGCAAAGTCAGCCACTAATGAGGGGAAAGCAAAGCCTTTATAGCGCTCCTTGGTTTAGGCTGTTAATACAGAGCATAACACAAAAAGGTAATTGACATGTTCTAATACAACTTTGGAATAAATGAGTGTGACCTGCAACGTAAGACGATATGCAGACTTGATTTTGGATGACTTCACTGGAGGCACTGCTGGTTTCTTTAACATCCAGGCACTTGTGTACAACAAGCAACTGTTCCTCTTCGCACACAACCCAGACCCCTCTATCTGGAAACTCGTGAACATCACATGAGAACGTGACTATCCCAGCACTGCTGACCTTCATGTCCACACTGGGGAGGAGGGCAGCCGACAGTCAGCCAGCACCCATGGTGGCCAAGAGTTCACCACACTGTATGAATCCATTTGTCATTTATGAACGGCAGTTCCTGCTATTCCTCTGAGTAGGATAATAAGGGAACTATGTAGCTATGCCTTCTGGCACAGAAAGGACCAAGGCATCTATGCAAGCCTGGCATGTGAGAAGCCAGATGCAACCCCATGGGAAAGCTGGACCGTCATGAACACAGGTGCAGACACCTCCATGCCTGCCAAAAAGCCTGGGCATGCCCTGCCTTCATGCAGGTTTGTTGTCCTGGGCTCCTCTTGGCACCACCAGGTGCCTTAGAAGGATTCGGCAAGTCCACCCACCACCCACCTCCAAATAGCACACTGTAGCCTCTGTGTTTTTCCACTCCAAGAGGTGGCCTTACCCTACTTCACCCAAGTCCGCGGAACATGCCTCTAATTGTAGACTGTTCTCCATCAGCAGGCCCCATAGGGCAGCAGGCTTTCAACCAGCACCACAGGAGTTACAGCAGCGAGATGGCTAGCGACTTTGTCTCTAGGTACAGTCAGCCCATGAAAGGAGACCTCTTGTCTAAGTGGCTTTGTTCCTGGCTAGTGAGAAAACTCATAGTCACCCCACACAAGCTGGAGCCTTTTCCTGGAACCCAACGCTGTGGACAGCATTGACTTATAAGCCATCCTCTTGTAATTCCATGGCCAAAAATGTTGCTTTGAGTTAAAACTATACATACCAACTTTGGTTTTTCTAAGGGAAGTATTTTGTGAAGTTCCAAGTTTAGGACCCAATGCCTGACTTTATAGGAGTGACAAAAGTTAACACATTTCCTGAATTCTGAATGGTGTGACATCAGGTATTGTATATAATATAATATATATATACACACACAGATATAAATTCACATATACACACACATACATATATTTATATATCTCCATTGGTTCTAGTTCTTTGGAGAACCCTGCCTAATACAGTAACTCTGGCTTTATTTTATACAAATAAAATACAAAGTGTCATATGATGAGGGAATGCCATCACTGTTACAGATGCATTTTCAGACGCAGATCTGAGGGGATTGTTGGGAGGAAGCTCAGGACCAGCTGCAGGCTCAGGTGGGTGAGCAAGCCTGCACTGTTACTGGCTTTGGCTTGAAGATGACCAGACTCAAAGGAATGCAGTGCTAACATAGGTCCTGGACTCATAAAGTCAATCCACAGGTCCTACATTTCACATTATTATGGTGAACTACAGTGACTGGAGGAAGGCATATTTTCTGTGTGATTTTTAAAAGGCTGTCTATGCAATCTGGTATAAAGCAAAGAGAGGTTTGCTTTAAGAAAAAAAAAAAGGAAAAGTCCAAATGAGGGTTCTGCATCCAAACTGTGCCCTGGAAGTGTGTGTGTTTAGGGTACCACCACTAGAAACGATTCTGGAGCTCTTCTGGCACTGACTTCAGAGCCAGTGTATCAGTTTAAGAAGCAAACTGATGCTCTTAAGTAGTCTGCAGGCAGCCCCCTGTACCTTGTTTCTGAGCTTCCTTCTTTCTCCTACTCTGCCTTCTTCCCCAGCAGTGGACACCAGCCCAAGGACTCAGGCAAGGGCCAAGTGAGAGCCTGCAGGAAGTCAGGACCTGGTCCTTACCCTCCTCATCACAGCTAGCGAGTGTGGCTGTCTTCCCATGGCACCGTTTATTTCTCACTCAGACCTCACAACCTGTAAGGCGGCTGCTCTCATTACCGGGGGGACACGAGGCACAGAGAAGTCAAGAATTGAGTCTCATTCACACTTTAGGAAATGCCCATCAGGCTTTAATGTATTTCAGAGCACACCACAGTGCTGCTTCTCCCAGCTAGTTTTTCCTGACCACTCCCCTCGCCCCTCTGCAATGACAACCAGGTGAAGTGTGGGCCAAACACGCTGTGTTGCTATCGCCTACCTAATTCTCCACCCTCGTGTTGGCCTTCCGCTCAAGGCAGCATAGTTCCATTGTTAGGAAGGAGACTCTAAAGCCACACTGCCTGAGTCTGAATCCCACCCCTGCTGCTTAGTAGTAGGGGAATGGAGAGCAAGTAACTTAACATTCTGTGCCTCAGTTTCCTTATCTGTAAAATGGCACTAATAATGGGACTGACTCATAAGGTCGTTTTGAGGATTAAATGAGTCAGTGTTTACGAGGCATGTCAGACAGTTCCTGGTGCAGAGTAAGTACAGGCGGGTGTGAAACAGACAGAGCATCTGTGGGGTGGGAGGCAGGGCCAGCGGGACAGCAACACAGGGACTGTGTCTGTGTTGCTCCCACTCTATCCGCAGGGCCGGAAGTGTCAGACGCAACACTGGTTATACACCATGTTCAATACATACTTTTTGGTTGTTGAATATTGCTACACTCAGGTATGTTTAACAGCAAAAGCAATGTTTTTAACAACTACATGTATATTGCCTCTCGGAGAGGTCAGATTTTCCCTAGCCATAGTGCTTAAAGCTATGCATTTTACCTCAACTCCAGTGCTTAAGAGGACAGTAGATAATTGGTGTTAAAAATGCATATAAGTCCATATAATGGACTCATAGATTATTACTCATGTATAAAGAGAAATGAGCTATCAAGTCACAAATATTCATGGAGGAACTGTAAATACATATCGCTAAGTAAAAGAAACCAGTCTAAAAAGGCTGCATTCGGTATAATTCCAACTACATGACATTCTGGAAATGGCAAAATTATAGACAGTTAAAAGGTCAGAGGTTGCCAGAGGTTCAAGGGGAGGGAGGGAGGACTAGGCGGAGTGCAGGGGGTCTTTAGGGCAGTGAAGCTATTCCTTCTGATACTGTAATGATGGATACATGACATTATGCATTTGGCAAAACCTGTAGAATGTACAATAGGAAGAGTGAATGCTAATGTAGTCTGTGGACTTTCCTTAACCATAATGTATCAATATTGGTTCATCAGTTATAATAAATGTACCACACTAAGGCACTATGTTAATAACAGGGAGTGTGGATGTGGGAGAGGAGGTATATAGGAACTCTTTGTACTTTTCTGTGCAATTTTTCCTTCAACCTAACACCGTGCTACAAAATAAAGTCTATTAAAATAAAATGTGAAAAGCATATGAGGACTCCACCCCCTTCTTCAAATCAAGGAAGGAAGGAGAGGCACTAATATTCACTAAGAATATATTGCACACTAAGCACTTTTTATTTATCTCATTTATTCCCCACAGAGATGATGAAGTAGGTATGATTCATAAATAGAAACCGGAAGACGGACACACTGCATGCACATGCCCTGATTTCTTTTCCCCAATCAGGAGGAGATTGTTTCCGCCATCTGACTACCTCTTCTCAGCTCTGTAACACAGTCTTCATCTAATTTGACTGAGTTGTCCATTAGCTGGCATTAAGTTCCTTTCAAGCCCACTTCTAGTACTTTTTGCTTTTCAAAACATTTAAAGAGAACAATTTAAAAGAGAGAGATAAAAGTAAGTCCTTTACAAAACTTTCCCAGAGCACCAAAGAAGACTGAGAAAGTAGCCACAGGGCCTAAACCCCAAGGGCGTAGAACATCCCAGAAAATAAGAGAGCACCTCCAGGGTGTGTTGATCCTGGAAAAGTAATAAAATGTTGCTAAATGTATCCTTCTTCCTCCCCAATCTCCTTCTCATAGCTGTTCCCTGATTTCCATTTCTTCCTTTTTAGGGTAAGATCCAATGCAATAACACCATCCTCACTCATTCATGAAGTGTCTACTGAGCACCTGTTGCATGCCAAACACCATGCTAATATTGGGTACCAGCAGCCAGGTGCGGTGGCTCATGTGTGTAATCCTAGCTCTTTGGGAGGCAGGGGCAGGTGCATCGTTTGAGCCCAAGAACGGGGCAGGTGCATCGCTTGAGCCCAGGAACAACATGGCAAAACCCTGTCTTTACCAAAAATACAAAAATTAGCTAGGCATGGTGGTGCACACCTGTAGTCCCAGCTACTCAAGAGGCTGAGGCAGGACGATCACTTGAGCCTGGGAGATGGAGGTTGCAGTGAGTGGACATCATATCACTGCACTCAAGCCTGGGCAAGAGAGCCAGACTCTGTCTCAAAAAAGATAAAAATAAAAATAAATAAATAAATATTGCACACCAAGCAGCAAAGAAAGCACATGAGCACAAGAGGCTCCCACACTCCCTCCTGCCCAGACCCCCCCACCTTACAGACCCCACCCTATATATGCTTTCTCTCTGCCTGATGAGGGCTCTTCCGAATGTCTGGTTAGGCTACACCCAATTCCTAATAAAACATCTTGCCACAGATTTCGAAAGACTCAGGAAACATTAAAAGTGACCTCCCCATATGCTGTCACTCTTAGAAGATCTATGCCATTGAGCAGGACTGTTAGCCAATGGCTCTTATTGGTATCTATTTCTGGGGGTAAATTTCAGTTTTGTGGATTCATGGTGTGCACTGTAAGCAATCAATTGCTTTTCCTTGGCCCACTTTAAGTTTCCGAAAATTTTAATTATGTTGAGTACTATCTTGTTCTCAGAATCCAAAATAGTTTGAAGGTTATAATTTGGGACTTCCTATACCTTCCCTTATCTAACACTGCTAAATCTTACCTCTCTCTTCTCTGACAGCAAGATGAGTCTCTACAACTGGGGAGGAGAATTCACTTCCTGCAGATGTTTACTAGTTTGCCTGATCTTCTCTGGAGCACTTTTTCTTTTCAAATACCATCTATTGTTAGTTGTCGTGTAACACTTCCTGTCAGTGGCGCTGTTGTTTAAATAAGGCATTCCTGAAAATTTCCTTATCTGGACAGGCTTTTCTCACTTTCGGGAGGGAGGAACCCAGAGATTTGAAGAGACCCTTTAAAGGATAGGGTAAGTAAGTTCTGTCAGAAGACTGCCTGCTGATAAAAGTCATGTCCATTTCTGACAACGTTCTGTTGTGATTTGTAATTGCTCTGTGATAGAGCTTGTCAATCTCTGTGGTTATTGAAAGGTGTTATGATGGACGAGAAGGGTTGAACAGACACTGGGGAGGCATGCGAGCTCCCTTAAATGTAAGCAAAAGGTACATGTAGTGTCCATTTAGAGCAGGGAGCCCTGCAGCCTGACCCCAAGTCCCCATGAAGGCTCCCAGATAGATGATGTGGTCATCTGCTTGGAGGAAGGATTCCATCAGTGCTTTGTGAAGCCCCTCACCCACCCTTGGTGTTCTGGGGGCAGTCATGTCCCCCTAGACCCCCATGCTTTTCTGGAGACGAGCTGTGAGTGTGCCCAATGACTGTAGAGCATTCCTTAGTTCTTACAGGTCCTTGCATTTTCCAGATGCATGGAACACCCCTCCCCAGCCCTCCAAAGGGGCTGCAGGCCATTCTAAAGTGGGGCTGATTTTCCTTTCTTTCTTTTAAGGCATTTCTTGCATAGAAGACAGAAACAGCAAATGCCCGTGCCTCCCACTGCAATAAATATGTGAACTTGAAAGGCAAGAAGAAGAAAGTGGAGCAAACCAGTGTTTCTCACAGTTTTTGGTCTCAGGATCCCTTTATGATCTTAAGAACTATTGAGGGCCTCCAAAAACCTTTGTTTATTGTTTGTTTACTGATAGTTACTGTACTAGAAATTAAAATGGAGACAATAAAAGATATGCACTTGATTTATTTAATAATAATATATAAACCCATTGTTTGCTAACACAAATAACATATTTTAAGTTAAAAAATAACATATTTTAAGTTAAAAAAAATTCCAGGCTGGGTGCTGTGGCTCACTCCTGTAACACTTTGGGAGGCCAAGGCGGATGGATCACCTGAGGTCAGGGGTTCAAGACCAGCCTGGCCAACATGGCAAAACACCGTCTCTACTAAAAATACAAAAAAAAAAAAAAAAAAAATCAGCCAGGTGTGGTGGTGGGTGCCTGTATTCCCAGCTACTCAGGAGACTGAGGCAGGAGAATCACTTGAACCCAGGAGGCAGAAGTTGCAGTGAGCCGAGATCACACCACTGCACTCTAGCCTGGGTGACAGAGTGAGACTCCGTCAAAAAAAAAAAAAAAAAAAATTCCAGACAGAGTGGCATTAGTTTACAGTTTTGTGAAACTTTTAAATGTCTGCATAGTACACACAGAGTAGAATTTTCGTATCTACTCCTGCATTTAATCTGTTGTGATATCACAGGTCATGTGGCCTCTGGAAATCTTTACTGTACACTCACCAAAGGATGAGACTGAGAAAAACAAATCACATCTTATTATTATTATAAAAATATTTGACCTTGTGGAACCCCAGGGATCAATGAACCACACTTTGAGAAGCACTGAATTCAACAAATCGTTTCACTTTTCTTAAAAAGGTGAAAAGCAGTGGTAAGATTTGTCCCTTTTTGACACTGGGGAAGAAACCCAGGCATTGATGCACGAACACACTAGCAGGAGAGCCTCTGCTCCGGCACAGTGGATGTGATTTGCCCTTTTCCCACCATAGCAAGAACTGTGGCCTTCCACACACTCAACTGATTCCAATGGGCCAAAATCTTTGCTTCCTTGTTAATGTTCAAGTCATTACTACTGGGACCCTGTTGTCAGGATGGTCACTATTTTTCCATTTTCACACCCCCTAAGTCTGGCTGTGGTGGCATCTTTGCTTTCCGACAACAGCAGTGTGTTCCAGACTCACTCTCACTTCACCTGCTCCAACCAGACTCTGCCACTTCCAAGGCACCCTGGTAACTCACAGTGGGGCAGAGCAAAGGGAATCTCATTTTATTTCACACAAACTCTCCAAGGTAGGGTCAATGGCACAGGGGCTACCAGACAGTGAGTGATAGGGCACGAACATTTCTTCTCTTCAAAAGGTCAAAAGTTTAAGCTGAGATTCCCAAATTAACTGTTTCTTGTTAGGCTTGCTCTATTATGAACTTTTACCAATTCTATTTGCTCCTTTCTTCACTGGCTTTGATGCACTGTTATACATCATACCAAACAATATGTTCAATCACAGTGACATCCTCAGATTTAGAAGTCTTGGGTGTTTTTTTTTTTTTTTCACCAGTTGTGATCTTTGGTTCAGGACCCCCAGAATCAAAGTCTACATATTCAAGTAATCTTCCTTACCACTATCCCTCATGAATAGAGCAAGAACTCTTTTTATTTTTATTTTTGAGATGGAGACCTCTTCTGTCATCCACCCACATTGGAGTGCAATGGCGCGATCTCGGCTCACTGCAACTTCCGCCTCACGGGTTCAAGCGATTCTATGCCTCAGCCTCCTGAGTAGCTGGGATCACAGGCATGCGCCACCATGAGCGGCTAATTTTTGTATTTTCAGTAGAGACAGGGTTTCACTATGTTGGTCAGGCTGGTCTCAAACTCCTGACCTCAAATGATCCACCCGCCTCGGCCTCCCAAAGTGTTGGGATTACAGGCACGAGCCACTGTGCCCGGCCAATCTGGATATCTTTAACTTTCATCTTCTGTTTTTGTTTTGTTTTAGCCTTATTATCCTGGCTGGAACTTCCAGTACTAAGTTGAATAGCACTGGTAAAGTGGACATCCTTATCTTGTTCCTGATTCCAGGGTAAAGAACTTATGGGATAATCTTATCTGGTCATGGTAAATAATACTTTTTATGTGCAGCTAGGTTGCTAATATTTCGCTGTGAAATTTGCTGTCTCTCTTTACTAGGGGTTTTGTTCTGTACGTTTCTTTTCTTGTGATGTGTTTGTCTAGCTCTGTCACTGGGATAATGCTGGCCTCCTACAATAAATTTCTTTTCTCTTTTCTCAGAGTTTGTGAAGGACTGATATGATTTCATAGAATTCACCTGCAAAGTCATCTGGTTCTGGAGTATGTTTTTGTGGAAAGCTTTTTTTCTCTTTTTTAAAAAAATCGTGGTAAAATATAGATAACATAAAATTTACCATTTTAGCCAATTTTATGTGTACATTCCTGTGGCATTAAGTACATTCATGTGGTTGTCCAACCATTACCACCGTCCATTCCCAAAACATTTCGTCTTCCCAAAATGAAATTTCATACCCATTAAACCACATTTCCCTTCTCCCCGAGCCCCGGCAACCACCATTCTACTTTCTGTCTCAATGAATCAGACTAATCGAGGTACCATGTATATACGGAATCATACTATTTGTCCTTTCGTGACTGGCTTATTCACTTAGCTCAATGTCCTCAAGTTTCATCTGTGTTGTAGCATGTGTCAGGATTTCCTTCCTTTATAAGGCTGAATAACATTCCCTGTATGGGTAGACTACTTTTTGTCTATCCATTCATCTGTCAATGAACACCTGGGTCACTTCCACCCTTGGCTATTGTGGACAATGCTGCTATAAACATGTGCGTACAAATATCTGCTTGAGTCCTCAATTTTAGTTTCTTTAAGTACGCACCTAGAAGTGGAATTACTGGATCATGTGTTGATACTATGTTTAATTTTTGAGGAACTGCCACGCTTTCTCCACAGGGTTTCAATTTCCCCACATCCTCACCAACATTTGATATTTTCTCTTGTTTTTTATAGTGGCCATCCTAATAGGTGACAAATGGCATCTCACTGTGGTTTTCTTTTCATATGCTTATTGGCCATTAGAATATCTTTTTTGGAAAAATGTTTATTCAAGCTCTTTTCCATATTGGGTAATTTGTCTTTTTTTAAGGATAGGATTTCACTGTGTTGCCCAGCCTGGTCTTGAACTCCTGGGATCAAACAATCCTCTCATCTCAGCCTCCCAAGTAGCTAGGACTACAGACATGTGCCCCCATTCCTGACTTGTTTGTCTTTTCGTTGTTGCATTGTAGGAGTTCTTTATATATTCTGCATATCAATTCCTTATCAGATAAATGATTTGCAAATATTTTTCCCCATTCTGTGGGTTGTCTTTACACTTGGTTGATGTGTTCTTTGATGCACAAAAGTTTTTAATTTTGATGAAATGCAATTAATCTGTTTTTTATTGTTTTGCTTTGATGTCATATCCAAGAAATTATTTCCAAATCCAATGTCATGCAGGTTTTTTCCCAGTGAGTTTTCTAGTTTAGATTTATGTTTAGATCTCTATTCCATTTTGGGTTAATTTCTGTAGATGGCGTAAGGTAAGGGTTCAACTTAATTCCTTGCATGTGAATATCCAGTTTCCCAGGACCATTTGTTGAAAATCCTATCTTTTCCCTATTGCATGGTCTTAGCATCCTTGTCAAAGTATACACGTGAGGGTTTATTTCTGGACCCTCTATTTGATTCCATTGGTTTATGTGACTGGGTTTTGACAGTATCACATTGATTACTATAGCTTTGTGGTAAGTTTTGAAATAAAAAAGTATGAGACTTTCAACATTTTTTCTCCATTTTCAATATTATTGTAGCTATTTGGCTAATAAAGGTTACATGTAAATTTTAGAATGGACTGTTCTATTTATGCAAAAAATTTTGTTGGGATTTTGATAGGAATTGAATTGAATCTGTAGATCACTTTGGGTAGCATTGACATCTTAACGATATTAAGCCTTTCCATCCATGAATACAGGATGTCTTTTCATTTTTTGTGTTTTCTTTTATTCCTTTCAGCAACATTTTGTAGTTTTCAATGTACAAGTCTTTCACATCTTTGGTTAAGTCTATTCCTCTAAGTATTGTTTTTCTTTTTGATGCTATTTTAAATGGAGTTCTTTTTTTTAAATTTCCCTGTCAGATTGACCAATGTTAGTGTACAGAAACACAAATGATTTTTGCATGTTGGTTTTGTGTCTTGCAGCTTTGCTGAATTTATTAATTCTATTACAGCATTTTTGTCTGTGTGTATAATATCTTTAGGGTTTTCTACATATAAGTTCATATTGTCTGTGAACAGGGATAATTTTATTTCTTTCCTTCCAATTTGAATATCTTCTATTCCTTTTTCTTTCCTAAATGGTCTAACTAGAACTTCATGTTGAGTAGAGGTGGAAGAAGCAGGCATCCTTATTTTGTTCATTGTCTTAAATGAAAAAATTTAATTCTTTCATCTACGTATGATGTTATCTATAGAATTTTCATATATCACCTATATTTTGTTGTACATTATTTGTATTCCTAGTTTGTTGACTGTTTTTACCATGCAAGAGAGTTGAATTTTGTCAAATGCTTTTTCTGCAGTATTTGAAATGGTCTTTTTTTAATCCTTTATTTTGTTATGTGGTGTATTACATTTATTGTTTTTTTGTATGTTGAATTAGCCATGCATTCCAGGAATAAATCTCATTTGATCATCATGTATAATCTTTTGATATATTGTTAAATTCAATTTGTGAGTATTTGTTGAGAGTTTTTGCATCAATATTCATAAAGGATATAGACCTATATTATTCTCTTTTTCTGTAACATCTTTGCCTTTGGTGCCAGTGTTATGCTGTATTTTTAGCTCTAAAATTTCTGTTGGTTTTTAAAATAATTTCTATCTCTTTATTGATATTCTCATTTTGTTTATATATCATTTTCCTGAGTTCTTTTAGTTCTTTATCCATACTTTCATTTAGCTTTATGGCCATATTTAAGACAGATGTTTTAAAGTGTTTGTCTAGTAAATCCAATATGTGTTTCATCAGGGATCATTCTTGGAGATTTATTTTGGTTCTTTGAATAAGTTACAGTTTTCTTTTTTTTTTGTATGCCTTGTGATCTTTTTTTGAGAATTGAAAACCCAACCACCTCTCCCAATATTTGCAAACTGGCAGAGAAGACCTTCATTCATTAGCAGTGCACATTCTGAGCCTTGGTATCTGCCTGGAGTAAAGGCTTAAATTCTTTTCTGGGCATGTGTCCTATCTGGGCTGGTGTGTGTGTGCGCCTTTTTTTCAATGTCCCTTAGATATTCCATTGTATTCTTCTGCTTCTAATTTCTTAGAAATTAGGCATCCGTAGGTCTGCAAATTCCCCTACAACTTTCACATGCCATGACACCTGCCACTGCTTTGTGTGGCCTTTGCAAGCGTGAGATCTGAGCTATGCTGCTTTTTCCTATCTGAACTCTGAGTCAGGTGAGACTGAAACCAGTCCCTTGAACAGCTTGCAGATAGATTAGAAAATTGCAAATAAGTTCTCTGCTTCTGTGTAGAAATGTAATTGGACAAAAAGGGTATGATCTAATACTAACGGACTGAATTAGAAAACCTGACAAAGCCTATCTGTTCAGATTCTTCTTGACCTCTCTGTGTAACATTCCCTCCTTCTGGGTATGGGGCAGTATCCTTTTAAGATGGGGGTCTTAGGACCCACAATCAGAAGGCAGGTCAGAGAATTTATGGCCAGCTCCAAGACAGAAAGGTGGGGGAAGGTTTCTGCCTTGAAGAGAAAAAGGGGCAGGTGAAAGGTGGGCAAGAGAAAGTCAGAGAGAGCGATTCTGTCTTCTGAGGCTGCTTATGAGGCCAAAATCACCCTGACATTATAACAAGGGTTATGAGAGTTACGCACTAGGAACCACGAATGCAAACCAACATATATGTATCATAATATCACAGTTACTAGCACAAGTTTTTACTTCTATAAATTATTTACGTTTACTATCTTTTCTTGAGTCAGTCTTGGTCATTTGTGGCTTTCATCTAAGTTGTCCAAATTTTAGCAAAAAATAGCATATACTATTACCTTATGATCCCGATTTTTCTAGGATGAGTATTTTAGTCTCCTACTGTTGCTATAACAAATTACTATAAACTTGGTGGCTTACAACAACACAAATTTATTTTCTTACAGTTCTAAAGGTCAGAAATATAAAATGAAGGTGTCAGAAGGCCAGTATTTCTTGTGGCGGCTCCAAGGGAGAATCCATTACCTTTCCTTTTCTAATTTCTAGAAGCCACTTGTATCTCTTGGTTTGTAATCCCTTCCTCCATAATCAAAGGGTGTCACTTCAATCTTTTGCTTCAATTTCCTTCTTCCATCTTTGACCTTCTTGCCTCCTTCATGATAAGGTCACTTGTGACTACATTTAGGGCCCACCGATATAATTCAAGATAATTTTCTAATCTCAAGATTCTTAATTTCATTATATCTACATATCCTCTTTTGCCATAAAGATAATGTTCACAGATTTTAGTGATTAGGATGTAGATTTTTTTTTTTTTTTTTTTTGAGATGGAGTCTCACTCTGTCGCCCAGGCTGGAGTGCAGTGGTGCGATCTTGGCTCACTGCAACCTCTGCCTCCCAGGTTCAAGCGATTCTCCTGCCTCAGCCTCCCAAGTAGCTGGGATTACAGGCACCCACCACCATGCCCAGCTAATTTTTGTATTTTTAGTAGAGACAGGGTTTCACCATTTTGGACAGGTTGGTCTCAAACTCCTGACCTCAAGTGATCTGCCAGCCTTGGCCTCCAAAAGTGCTGAGATTACAGGGGATGTAGATATCTTGATGGTGGGGCGTTATTCAGCCTATTACAGTAGAAAAAAGTGCCCCATCTTTCATTCCTGATTTGGTAATTTGTGTCCTCTCTCTTTTTCCCTTGTCAATCTTGCAAATTTGTAAATTTATTTGATTTTTCCAAAGAACTAACTCTTTACTGTACTAATAACTTTGTTGAGGCACATTATATAAATCACAAATTTCAGGTGTACAATTCAATGGGTTTTAGTACTTTTACTGAGTTGTGCAATTGTGATTCCTTTTTCTTGCCTAAATGGTTTAACTAGAACTTTAATATTTATGTTGAATAGAAGTGGGAGAAGCAGGCATCCTTATTTTGGTTAATTTTATGTGTCAACTTGACTGGACTATGAGGTGCCAAGTCATTTTGTCAAACATTATTCTGGATGTGTCCAAGAGAGTGGGATTTTTTTAAATTAACATTTTAGGCAGTAGGCTGAGTAAAGTGTATTGCAACCCTAATGTGTGTGGGCCCCATCCAATCAATTGAAGACCTGAGCAGAATAAAAAGGCTGAGTAAAAGAGAACTGCTGCCTGTCTGACTGAGCTGTAACATTCATCTTTTCCTGCCTTTGGGCTCAAACTGAAACATTATCTCTTCCTGTGTCTTGAGCCTGCATGCTTTCAGGCTATAATGTATACCAGTAGTCTTCCTGGTTCTCAAGCCCTCAGACTTGGACCAGAACTACATCATTAACTCTCTAGCTTGCCAACAGCAGATCTTGGAACTTCTCTGTCTCCATAATCACATGAGTCAACTTCTTATAATAATCTCTTCCCCACTTTGCATTTCTGTCTCTGTTTTTTCCCTGGGGTTCTGTTTCTCTGGAAAGCTCTAATACAGTAAATCATTATTAAAAATCTGTTTTAGACATTTTCATCACTCTAAAAAGATCCCTCATGTACTTTTACTGTTAATGCCCACAAACCCCCTCCCTTCCACCCTAGGTAATCACTAATCGACTTCCTACCTCTCTTGCCTTGACATTTCACAAACATAAAATCATACAATATTTTACTGTAATCTTTATTATTTGTTTTTCTGCTAGCTTTGCATTTGATTTGCTCTTTTTTTAGTTTCTTAAGGTGGTAGCTTAGGTTATTAAGATATTTCTTCTTTTGTTATATAGGTTCTTAAAACAATGAATTACACTCTAATCTGTGCTTTATTTGAATCCCATAGATCTTCACATATTTATGTGTTTCCATTTTCATTGAAAATATTTTCTAATATCCCCTGTGATTTCTTTTTTGACCCACAGTTATTTTAGAAATGCACTATTTAATCCAAATATTGGGGGATTTTCCAAATTTCTTTTCGTTCTTGATTTCTAATTTAATTTCTTGTGGCTGGAGAACATACTGTACATTATTTCAAGTCTTTTAAATTTATTGACATTCATTTTATGGCCTAGCATAGTGTGTCTTGGAGAAGGTCCATACACACTTGAAAAAGTGTGTATTCTGATGTTGTTGGATGAAGTGTTCTATACATGCCAGTTATGACAAGTTGGTTGATAGTACTATTGAAGTCTTCTATATCATTGCTGATTTCATATATAGTTTTAAGTCAATTACTGAGATAGGATTATTAAAATCTTGGACTATGCTGAAACATTAATTTTTTTCTTTAAATTTTGTCAGGTTTTACATCACATATTTTGTGACTCTTGTTAAAAGTGTCTCTTTCTGGTACCTTGACCCTTTTATTATTATGAAATTTTCCTTGTTGTCTCGAATAATGCTTTTTTCTTAAAATCAATCTTGTCTTAGTATAGCTACTCTGGCTCTCTTGTATTTTACTGTTTGCATGATGTGTCTTTTCCACTGTTTTACTCTGAAACTGTATTTTTGAATCTATGGTATATCTCTTGTAAACAATATAGAGTTGGACTTTGTATTTTTTTAAATGTAGTCTGATAATCTCTGTCTTTTGATTGGACTATTTAAATCATTCACATTTAATGTAATTTTTAGTGTAATTAAAATTATGTCTTCAATTTTTTCCATTTGTTTTCTATATGGCTCAGGTCTTTTCTCTTTTTTGCTTCCTCTTTTACTGTCTTCTTTTTTGTTAGATTGATATTTTCTAGTGTATCATTTTTCTTTTTTGTTAAATTATTTTCTTCGAGGATGTTCTCAATTTTGCAACATGTATCTTAACTAATTACAATCTACTCCAGAGTCATATCCATTCATAAAATAAACTTTGCTCCAATATAATTTCTTTGTGGTATTGTCATATAAATGACATTTTTCTATAAGCTCGACAATATAGTTTTATAATTATAGTTTTATACAATCTTACACATTTTAAATTACACAAGAGAAAAGAGAAAAATATTTATTGCCTGTCACACCTCCAATATATTTACCTTTCCCAATGCTTTTTTTTTGTGTTTGTGGATTTTAGTTATTGTCTAGTGTTATTCCCTTTCAGCCTGAAGGATTCTTTAATATTTCTTGTAAGACACGATTGCTAGTGATGAATTCTCTTAGCCTTTGATCATTTGGGAGTGACTTTATTTTGCCTCAATTTTTAAGGACAATTTTTCTGGATATTGACTTCTTAATAGGTGGGGTTTTTTCCTTCTTTCTTTCAGCATTTTAAGTATACTGTTCCATTGCCTTGTGACCTTTATTATTTGAGTCAGCTTTTTATGATTAATCATTTTTCTCTTGTTGCTTTCAAGACATATTCGGGTCTTTCAATAGTCTGACCATGAAATATTTAGGTATGAGTCTCTTTGTGTTCATTCTACTTGGAGTTGAGCTTCTTGAATCTGTAGATTATACTTTTTAAATTCCAATTTTGGAATTTTTTTGGTCTTTCTTCAAATATTTTTTCTTCCCCTTTCTCTCTCTCCTCTCTTTCTAGGGAGTTCCATTACACTCAAGAAGGGACATGAGAGGGTTGGGTGGAAAGTAAGAGCCAGGACAAATTTGTAAATGAGCAGAACTTGAAATGAGTTCCCCAGCCCACAGACAGACCTATTGGTAAAGAAAGGAAGCCTTACTCATTTAAGGTGTTTGATCATAACCCCTGACCGTCACTGGCTAACAACTAAGGTATACTGATACAAAGTGACCCATAGAAAGCCAGCCATATAAATTAGAAGAATAAAAATGAAAAAGAGAGAGAGCGCACAAGTGCATGCATTTCTTGTGTCCCAAGGGTCTCTGAAGCTCTCTTCATTTTTTCTGTTTATGGGTCTCTGATCCCATTTTTTCTGTTTATAGCTTCTCACATTCCTTGTCTGTGAAGTTCAGCATCTGGGCCTCATTAGAGGCAGTTTCTATGAATTGCTCATTTTCCTGCATGGAAGTCACACTTTCCTGCTTTTTAAAGTATGTCTCCTGAGTTTTTATTGAAAACTAAACATCTTAGATAATATATTATAGAAATTTTGATTCTCCCCCACCCCACCTCAAGGGTTGTTGTTGTTACTCTTTTTTTGCTTGTCTGTTTTGATAATTTGCCTAAACTAATTCTGTGGTGTATCTTTGTTGATGTCCCTATTTCTTTTGTTTCTCTTTCTTTCTTTCCTTTCTTTCTCTTTCTTTCTTTTCTCTCTTCCTTCCTTCCTCTCCTTCCTTCCCTTTCTTTCTTCTTTCCTTTCTTCCTTTCTTTTCCTTTCCTTTCTCCTTCTTTCCTTTCTTCCTTGCATCCTTCCTTCTGTCCTTCCTCCCTCCCTCCTGTTTTTTTCCTTCCTTCCTTCCTCCCTTCCTTCTTTCCTTCTATTTTTATTCTTTTCACTTATATGGCTGGCATCCGTGGGTCACTTTGTATCAGTATGCCTGACAAGTTAGCCAGTGATGGTCAGGGATTATGATCAAACACCTCAAATGACTAAGGCTTCTTTTCTGTGCCAATAGCTCTGTTTGTGGCTGGAAAACTCATTTAAAGTTCAGCTCATTTATCAGTTTGTCCCGGCTCTTACTTTTCACCCAGCCCTGTTGTATCTCTTTCTGGGTATGTATAGCCTCAGGTTAAGCCAGAGATGTGTGGATTGCTGGGGTCCTCTCTGGTCTCTTCTGAATGTGCACACAGCCTTGCACGTATGCACAGCCTTAAACTGACAGAAATGTGGGAGCTTACCAAGGTCCACTATGGCTGTCTCATTCCCTTGATTTCCTGGTTAAATTTCTGGCTAGCCTGCAGGTCAGCTGGTCTCTACTGGAATCAAGCCTCAGGCTGACTGCAGTGTTCTTCTTCCCTGTTCCTTTGCCACTGGGCTTACTATTGTTTCCAATAACATCCAGGAGAATGGAGTTCTTCCTACTCTCCACTCCAAATCAAGTTATCACCCTCTGGTAGCAAAGCTTATGGTTTTCATTCCCTGATAGAAATACTTCACTGACAGAGCAGGCGGTGGGGGTGGAACCAGCCCCCAAAAAAGAGCCACAACTACCTGAGATCCCGCAGTTTTCTCACTCAACCTTTCTTAATTTGTGGAATGCCTTTGGTTGATTCTTAGAGTCTTGAAATGGTGGGTTTTTTTAAATAATTTTTTTTCAGTTGCGTTGTTTCTTCTCAGAGAAAGGACTTGCCAAGCTCCTGACCCCAGCACTGTGGAAGCGCTGCCCCCAGGAATCTGTACTTTAACAAGCCCCCCATGTTTTTCTGATGTGCCTTAAAGCTTGAGAACTAGTGCTTCTACCTAGAACCAGTTTTTCCACTTACGCAAAGGATCTCATCCCCTCTCGCAGGCTTCAGATCCTGAGTCTCTGCTCTTTCTTGAACACGCTCCCTTCTGCAGGCCATTCCGCTGGCTTTTCTATTTGCCCTGTGCCTCCTAGATACTCACATTCACTCATTCACCATCTTTAAAGTCTGTTCAAATCTTGTCTTTTCAATATTCCCTTCTCTTTCTATCTTGTATTAAACTGTAATTCTTATTTCTTAAGCTTACTATTTTTGCTTGTTTCTCTCTACTTGAATATATGCTCCAAAGGGCAGGATTCTTTGTCAGTTTTGTTCACTGATGTATCCCAGGTGCTGAAAACCCAAAACTGTGCCTGGAGTATGGCAAATACTTGTTGAATGAATGAACATAGTAACTGAATATGTACCATGAAAAGAAACATTGAGTTACTTAATGGCACCTGGTGCCTAGGATGCAAGGATCTCTCCAAATACGTCTGTCTGTCTAAATTCTAAGGGGTCACACAGACACTGGGCTTCTTGGATGAACACAGGCAAAGTTGGAAGGCAAAAAGAAAAGGGACAATAAATTATTTTCATGTATACCTGACCCTTGTAAAGTTCAGGAATACCACTGTTTGATTTATTGTGCTCTTGGGAACTGGCAGTACTAGAATTTCTTTTGTTATCTAGCTAGTATCTGGTGTAGGAAAGAAACACCTCTCCCCCTGAAGGCTCTGATGATCATCTCCCTAGGCCTTTTCACTGTCACTCCCAGGAAGGGCGCTTGTCATCCTAGACAGGAAGGCCAGGACACCTTGAAGTGGTGTGTCCGGAGTTGGTTCCTTCCTGGTGGGTTCATGGTCTCAGCCGTGGACCTTCACAGTAAGTGTTACAGCTTTTAAAGATGGTACAGACCCAAAGAGTGAGCAGCAGCAAGATTTATTGTTAAGAGCAAAAGAACAAAGCTTCCACAACCAGTGGAAGAGGACCTGAACGGTCCCGCAGCTGGTTGCTGCTGGCTGGGGTGGCCAGCTTTTATTCCCTTATTTGTCCCTGCCCATGTCCTGCTGACTTGTCCATTTTACACAGTGCTGATTGGTCCATTTTACAGAGTGCTGATTGGTCCATTTTACAGAACGCTGATTGGTGCATTTTACAAACCTCTAGCTAGCTACAGAGCGCTGATTGGTGCGTTTTTACAGAGTGCAGATTGGTGCATTTTACAATCTTCTTGTAAGACAGAAAAGGTCTCCAAGTCCCCACTCCACCCAGGAAGTCCAGCTGGCTTCACCTCTCAGTGGGACTTGCTTCCTTCTTCCTCACCAGCTTCCAGCTTTGAACAACAGCCTGATTAACCACCACACTATCAGAGCTGGTAAGAGTACAGAGTGGGCACATTGTGCCTCATGCCTGGCACGTGCTTGCACAGCAGCCAGCATCCTCTATCTGTTCACTCTCTACTTTTGTTTCTGGGAAACTTGAATATGAAATCTTCTAGCACTTTATAAACCACTGGTGTGAAGAATTTTTTCTTGAAAAGCAAATGAACTGTTTCATTTTTTCACTGCTCAACTCTGAAGCTACCAACAATCAATCATTGTCCAATATAAAAGGTGAAGAAACAAAAGACAGGCCAAAGAAAAGGGTTTTATTTTAACTTCTTATTTTGAAATGAGTATAGACTCATAAGAAGATCAAAAAGCAGAACAGAAAAGGCCTGGGTACACTTTCCCAGCGTCCTCCAATGGCGGCAACTTGCATAACTAGAGTACATGATCAAACCAGGAAACTGACACTGGCATAATATCATCCCAGGCTGGTTTTTACATGCACTTAGCAAAAGAAAATTTTCAACGTTAAATCGGCAAATTCTAGGAAATACTTGATTTAAGTTTTATACTTTAATTTTTGGGATATCCATGATTTAATTAAGTGATAAGAGAGGATTGAATAAAGCCATGCCATATTTCCATAGAAATAGGTGTATTAATGTCCTGCTGTTACCATGGCAAATTACCACAAACCTGGTGGCTTAAGGCAACAGAAATGGGCTGGGCACGGTGGCTCATGCCTGTAATCCCAGCACTTCGGGAGGCTGAGGCTGGCTGATCACTTGAGGTCAGGAGTTCAAGACCAGCCTGGCCAACATGGTGAAATCGGTCTCTACTAAAAATGCAAAAATTAGCCCAGCATGGTGGCGGGCATCTGTAATCCCAGCTACTCAGGAGGCTGAGGCAGGAGAATCACTTGAACTGGGGAGGCAGAGGTTGCAGTGAGCTGAGATTGTGCCACTGCACTCCAGCCTGGGTGACAGAGTGAAACTCCATTTCAAAAAAAAAAAAAAACAAAAAACAGAAATGTATTCTCTTACAGTTCAGGAGGTCAGAAGTTCAGTATCAGTTTCAGTAGGCTGAAATCAAAGTTTCCCTGCCAATTTGCAGTGCTGCTTGCATTCCTTTGCTTGTGGCCAGATCACTGCAGTCTCCACCTCTGTCTTCACATGGCCTTCTCTTCTGCGTGTGTCATCTCCCCGTCTTTTACCGACACTTGTGATGGCATTTACAGCCCATCCAGATAATCCAGGATAACCTCCTCATGTCAAGATTCTTAACCACATCTGCCAAGACCCTTTTTCTTTATAAGGTAACATTTACTGGTTCCAGGGACTAGGACCTGATATCTTTGGGTGGCCGTCCACCTACTATGTAAGGTAAATTCAGGGATTGAATAAGGAAAGACTGTCTCCTATGCAGCTGGAGGTTCATCATTGGAACATGCTTTCACTTTAGTGGAAACAGAAAGATTCTCTAATTCCTTAGAACCAAAAGCTTTGGGCTCTTCTTTAGTTCACATTGTACTAATTTGTGATTGCTTTAAAATCCAGAACTGGGTAAGATTTTTCCCACTTTAACCCCAATTCTTTTTACACGTTTTGCCAATGGGTTTGAAAGACGTAATGGAATTGACTATCCTTTCATAAAATGAAATTGTAGTTTTCATAAAACTCATAGTTTGCATTTCTGAAAAAAGAGAAAAGAGAAGTAGTTTTCTTTTGGGGGGCCAAAATAGCTGTTTCTTAATTTATAAACCAGGCATTGAGTCTGATTTGAGTCACTGTCTTTTTTCTTCCTATGTAAGTGGACATTTTAATAGTGAAAGTCCAGAAAACGACTGTGGCGTGGGCTGATTCTGAGCTGGCATTTAGCTGCTTGATAAGACGAAAGGAAGGAGGCGCGTAAATGAGTGCTTGATTACTCTCTGCCGCCTGCAGCTCCTCCCCCGCCATCCACTGTGAATCATGTTGCAGCAACAGCACATGCCAGACAAAGACACTGAAGTCTATGACATCGCTTGCAAAGAAGTTGTATTAAATGTCCTCAGTGAAATGACTTCAGAAAGTTCTCATTATGTCAACCAATCTTCACCTCACAAAATGAGAGCTGGGGTCAGAGAGAAACAAAGAATGTTTTTGTGGCACACTGCAACCAACGCAGAGTTTATGTGGCAGATGTTCATCCAGCCACGCAATGCAGATGACTTCATACGTGGGGGAGTCTGCTTACCATTGCATCGGCTGCTTCTCCCCCAGAACTACATCATCACCACTTCTTGAAGGCAGTTTTTATGAGCAATGGAGAACACTATGAACATAGCTGGGACCAGTGTGTTTTTAACTAGTTTTGTGTCTCTGAAGCAATCCCAAACTAACCTTTTTTTCTTTTTCATATCTAATTTTCTAACTCATGATTTAAAAAATGATGTCTGTGTTTACATGCTTTAAGTACCTTTTTTTTCATGCTTTCAGTACCTTTCTCTTTATTCTGTGTCTCTTGTGGTTTGGGTTGCTAATATCTTACTAATTAACATATTTTAAATATACAGCTATGTGGTTAAGGTGTTAAATTGGATTTTTTAAAAGAATAAGATGTAGGCTGGGCACGGTGGCTCATACCTGTAATTCCAGCACTTTGGGAGGCCGAGGCGAGTGGATCACTTGAGCTCAGGAGTTCAAGACCAGCTTGGACAATGTGGCGAAAACTTGTCTCTACCAAAAATACAAAAAAAAAAAAAAAAAAAAATTAGCCCAGCATGGTGGTGCACACTTTTGGTTCCAGCTACTTTGGAGACTGAGGTTGGAGGATTGCTTGAGCCCCGGATGCAGAGGTTGCAGTGAGCCAAGATTGCACCACTGCACTCTAGCCTGGGTGACAGAGTGAGATCCTGTCTCAAAGAAAAAAAAATTATTTTAGAATTCTAATCCAGATTCACTTCCTTCCCCAATGGCCAACTGAAAATGACAAAAAGAATGAGCAATAGAGAAGAAACCAATTTCATTGAAAATACATGCAAAACCATAGGTTAAAAATAATAACTGCAAAAGACAATACATTTTGGATCACACTGGGACATAACACCAAGAAGCATATGCAACCCCACAGGTCATTTCCAGCTGACAGTTTCCCATAAAAGGGTAGCACAGCCCTAAGTGGTGCAATCAAGGGTCCTGGCTAGGGTGTCCACACCTGGCATTTTGGATGAGCCAGGCGGCGGGGAGATCATCAAGATGCCTAGAATTTCTGCAAAGCATGTGGCAGTCAGCTTAGTATGAGCTGCTCTATTACCCCAAATATACTCGAACATCCAGGCTTTGCTACAAACCACATGGGCCTGCTTTCCTTGGAATGGCCCATTGAGATTAGTGAGCAGACACTGGGTCCTTGCACAGAGGACACTGCATCCATGAGAAAGTCCTTCTAGAACCCCTGAGTTCAGGAGACCGCCCCACCTCAATCTGTCCCTTCCCCACACAGCTCTTAGCAAATCCTCATTAACATGAACAATAATTCCTCAAAAAGAGAACAATGACAACAAACAAAGACAGAGGAATAATATACATCAGAAGTAAAAGAAAATGTGAATTAACATTTCTCCATGAACTCACGGAAATCAAAGGAAGCATAATCACATTGAAGTAAGAACTCAGAGGAGATCTGTAAGACATCAAAGAAGAGACAATAATATAACAGAAGAAGATTTAAAGTAAGCTGTGAAAGCTTAGGAAGAATGAGAAAGCAGGATGGAGACAGTCCAGACAGTACAGAAACAAAGGCCTTTGCAGTGCAGCCGTCCGATGCTGGCTCCCCAGGAAGTAGACCCAGGATGGAGATGAGCGTCAAGACTTAGGAGGAGTGCTCTCGGGATTAACAACCATGGAAGGGGAGGGGACCAGCATGGGTGGCAGAGGAAGAAGTGGAACTTTGACGCAGTTCTGTGTTGAGTTTGGGTCTTCTAAGAAGCAGATGCCAAGAGATTAGACATAAAAAGAGAGTTATTGGGGAAATGAATAACTCAAATGACCCTCTCTTATTCAACCTTCTGCTCTGGCTCCCTTGACCAAGCACCCTCCAATTCCTTATATAGGTGCATTCTTATAGCTCCAGGCAGCATCTGCTGCTAGATCCTCTGGTTTCTTTAGGGTACAGTTGCCTTCCTCCCCTTTCAGGCCCAACAGTTCCAGGCTGGTTTGTGTTGTGATTTAACCTACTTACTGGTCTGGTATCCAGGAAGGGAGGTAGAGGCAGATCCTGAGGAAGGCACAGGTATCGGGAGGAGAGGACCCTAAGTCATCTTCAACAAAGGGTAGGCAGGACCGAGGTTCCTGTGTGCAAGCTCAGAGGTTCAGGGGAATCTGGAGATTTGATATTTTAGGAAGCATTAATCCAGATGTCCCCATCCTCTATCCTGGGTCCCGTTCTTTCCCAGCCATGGCCTCACCTTGACATAACAGTGTCACCTTGGTGGGAATCCACCTCATTTGGAGCTCTGCCACTCTCAAGGGAGGTCTGACCCTGGCACTCAACCCTCTCTTCCTTTTCAGTGCAGGAGGTGAGAATTTCTCTATTCATGACCAAAGAAGGCTTCTGCATTCATTCTTAGCTGTTAGTTGCTAATTGATTATCCCAGCTTTTTTATTTTCTTTCCCAAAGGTCAATCAAGTTTAGCAATAGCCAACCAATCCCCTTTTCGTTATGGTTAGTATTTCCCCCACTTTTCCCAAACCCTTGGCATATCACACGAGTTAATGCACTTCCTCTCTCCAGGACACCACCAATGGAAGCTTTAATGCCTGCACCACTTCCTGTGCAGTGCTGTCTGTGCTCTACCTACCACGAGTCATTGGGTCTTCATTGCCAGGTAGGCAGGGGCTGATCCACCCCAGCCCATGTGGGTCTCACCGCAGTGCCTATATTTTTGAACATGATCTTGTTCCTTTTTTATGGCTGCATAGTATTCCATTGTGCATATGTACCACATTTTCTTTATCCAGTCTATCACTGATGGGCATTTGGGTTGATTCTATGTCTTTGCTATTGTGAACAGTGTTGCAGTGAACATACATGTGCATGTATCTTTATAATAGAATGATGTATATTCCTCTGGGTAGATACCCAGTAATGGGATTGTTGGGTCAAATGGTATTTCTGGTTCTAAATCTTTGAGGAATCGCCACACTGCCTTCCACAATGGTTGAACTAATTTACACTCCTAACAACATTGTAAAAGTGTTCCTATTTCTCTGCAACTTCACCAGCATCTGTTGTTTCTTGACTTTCTAATGATCGCCATTCTGACTGGTGTGAGAAGGTATCTCATTGTGGTTTTGACTTGCAGTCCTCTAATGATCAGTGACGTTGAGCAGAACAACACACACAGGGGCCTGTTGCGGGGCAGAGCATCAGGAAAAATAGCTAATGCATGACAGGTTTAATACCTAGGTGATGGGTTGATAGGTGCAGCAAACCACCATGGCACACATTTACCTATATAACAAACCTGTACATCCTGCACATGTACCCCAGAACTTTAAAAAAAAAGAATGAAGGGGGTAAATGGAGATAAATGTCCTGGGCTTCTTGCACTGGCTGGGAGAAGGGAAAAAGTAACAGCTGATATTAGATCTAGGTAAGTCCAAGATGTATTCTGTCATTTCCAAAATAACCATTAATAGAAGAGAAAAAGAGTGTATAACTTTTAAACGAAAACAGAGAAAAACGAAATAAAAAGATTGTTTTACATAGATGTATTACGTGATGGCAAAATAAAACAAAAGATTCTTTTCTTTTTTTAGACAGAGTCTTGCTCTGTCACCCAGGCTGGAGTGCAGTGGAGCGATCTTCGCTCACTGCAACCTCAGCCTCCCGGGTTCAAGCAATTCTCCCTGCCTCAGCCTCCCGAGTAGCTGAGATTACAGGTGCCAACACGCCCAGCTAATTTTTGTATTTTTAGTAGAGACAGGTTTTCGCCATGTTCGCCAGGCTGGTATTGAACTCCTGACCTCAGGTGATCCTCCCGCCTTGGCCTCCAAAAGTGCTGGGATTACAGGCGTGAGCCACCATGCCCAGCCTAACAAAAGACTCTTTCAATATGAATGAGATAAGAAAACAATGGAAAAGAACCCAGAACAGGTGGAACAAAATGACAGATATATTGTAAATCTAAGGAGACAGAAGGGTTGAAATAAAGGATGAAAAAAGAAATCCAGTTATCATTAAACAAAATAAAATTGGTATAGCTGTACTAATACCAGGCAAATACAATGTATACTTTGAGGGAAAAACACACAATTAGAGACAATGAGAATCACTACGTAACTGGACCCGCAGCCTCAAAATACGTAAAGCAAAAATTGATAGAACCACATAAACTCATAGAGCCACAGTAATTCACAACCACGGTAGGAGATTTTACTATATATTTTGCGGTAATTGACAGAATAATGACAACCAAAAAATCCAGAGGAAAGAATATTTAATCAACATGATCCACAAACTTGACCTACAGACAGATATGACATAGTTCCTTGAATCTAAGAAGTCCTTGACTGGAAGACACACTATTATTTTATGAGGCACTAAGAAAAAAGAGAACCATGTTAACTGAGACACAATGATTTCTCATCACTTGACATTGTTAGACCACACTGATTGAGGAAGCTCCTTTATATTTAATTATGTTGTTCTTGTGCATATTTTTAAAGGGGAATATAAGAGAAATAAATTGTATTAGCTATTTCTGAAATGTCTTTGAGAATTATTTGCTTTGGGATTTCTTCAAGACTCAGAGCCATCAATGTTCATGTTTTTCCAAACATTCTCATCCTCGGTGACATCAGGAGGGTTGGAAACACGGCATTGCTAAGAAAGAGCTCTGTTACTGTCTATGGGTTTTTTTTCCCAAACCGGTAATACTGACTTTAAGACTCTGATGCTTGATCCTACCTGAAAGGTGGCAATGGAACATTTTCAGACAACTACTAAGACTCACATATCTTCCTCAAATGGTCCTTAAATGATCTGACAACTAGAAGGTGAAGAGGTTGCAGTTGCTGTGTCATACACCATACATGTAGACATTCATATGTGCACAGGCAATGACAACGTCACAGGTGGTCGTTTGTTCCTCTGTGATTACAAAATGTGTCCCAAATTTTGCATGTGTCTTAAAATCATTGAAATAGAGTAAAATACTCCAGAATATAAAATATTTTCATGCACACATGGAACATTGACAGAAATTTCCCACCTTGTGCACCTGAGAGTAAGTCTCAACACATTTGAAAGGACCGTATAATTCCAGAGTGTGCTGTCTGATCATAATCTATGATAGAAGTCTATAACAAAAAGATAACTGGAAAACCCTTAATATTTTAACATAAGAATTATGATTCTAAATAACCAACAAGTCAAATAAGAAATCATAATGGCAGTTGGAAAGTATTTTTAAATGAACTTAAGAGAAAAAATTTTAGTCTTAAATGAAAGCGCTGTACTAGGATAGAAGAAAAAACGAAATTAATAAAATAAAAATCAACCCAAAGAACATAAAAAGAAGGAAACAGTGAAGGTGAGAACAGATATTAATAAAATAAAAAACAAATATGCAAAATCAGTACGGGATTCAAAGTTGACTCCTCAGGGCAGGTAAACTTCTGGTGGCAATGATCAATGAAGGCCTTTTTTTTTTTTTTTGCTTCCAGAGTCTTGCCCTATTGCCCAGGCTAGGGTGCAGTGGCACAATCATAGTTCATTGCAGCCTTGACCTCCTAAGCTCAAGGGATCCTCCTGCCTCAGCCTCCTGACTAGCTGGGACCACAGGCACATGCCACTATGCCCAACTAATTAAAAAAAAATTTTTTTTGGTAGAAAAATGGGGTCTCCCTGTGTTGCTCAGCCTGGTCTCAAACTCTTGGGCTCAAGTGATCCTCCTGCCTTGGCCTCCCAAAGTGCTGGGATACAGGAATGAGTCAACTCATCCAGCTGAAGAAGGCCTCTTGAGGCCTGCATCTGAGAATTCATTGCTGAGATTTCTGCCTTGACAGGGAGAGGCCAGTCCATTTTGTCTCTTTCATGTTGGCTTTTGAAATTCAGTGGAGGGACTTTGCTTTTCCTAAGGCTTGCTTCTGCCTCCCATTGGGCTCCTCCAAATTTCAGGAATCAGGCTGGTTGGAGCCCTATGCGGATTAGAGCCTTGCTTCTCACACAGTGGACTACAGACCAGCAGCTTCAGCAGCTTATTAGAAATGCAGTCTCGGGTCCTGCTTCAGGCCTACTGAATCAGAACTGTCTTTTCACAAGACCCTCAGATGGTTTCTATGGGCATTAAGGTTGGAGAAATACTGGCCATGAAAAACCACTGAGAGAGGATGCTCAAATCTCACTTGTGCTTTTGGGTAGCCACAGACAGGTGGTCACTGCAGCCACTATTCCCCAGCCAGTGAGGACCATGGAATTTTCTTCCCACACTCCTCACCCCCACCTTTGCCTCACCATCTCAATGACAGTTACTGTCATATCTACTGCTTCCTTGAGAAATCATCAGAGGTGGTAATATTCAGTTCTAACGCTGAAAGAGATGTTCAGCACTGCATAAATCAGGGCTAAGCAACTTTAGAGATCTGTGGAAACATGGCAGAGACCACAGGGTGACTAGGGAGTGATAGTTTGATCCTGGGCTCTTCCGAGATGAACAGACACCACCATCCACCTTCACTGTATGCACTTGGTTAGCCTGTGGGAAGCATGTCTCCAGCCAGCCAGGTAGCTGTCGAGCACATCCTAACCAGCCTATTAAAACCGTGGGAGAGAGTTCTCCCAGGAAGCCCGTTGCTACTTTACATTTCGCCTCTGTTTTTATCAGAATAGAATTGTGAAATTTCCTCAACATGGAGTCTTTTGATCCTTGAAAGTGCAACAATAGTAATTTTAGCAGCCTGGGAGTTATTTTCAATCTTTCCTAAAGCTTAATGGAAACAAAACATTTATAAATAATAAGTCTGCAGAGGCTAACTAGAATGGTCTGTTTCTTTTCATGAGCCTGGGGTTTAGCCAGTTTACTGCCTATTTTTGTACTTGCTTACTGCTGTGGGTTATCATTTCTGTTGCTACTGAGTTTTGTGTACTCAGATATCATTAATAAAGTGGAGGAATTTATTTGTTTTTCCTTAATGAAAGCAATCGGTTTGGTAGATAAAATCTTTTAATGCACAATGTCATTTGTGGGTAGAAATATTACCATAGGTCTCCTCGATGTTAAGAAGGGTCACAGCCACTACTCCTCTTTTGGTCATCATAGTTACTAAACTTAGAAAAAAACCTGACCAGATAGAGCAGCACAGAAAACATGGAGAGGCATCACATGTCTGCTTCTAAACATCCTAAGCAACGTGTTCTAACCATAACCCTAGCCCCTAAAATTTGTGTTCTAGTAAACTTAAAGGATCTTTTCTTATGATTGTGCATAGGAAAAAAATTGGGAATTTTTCTTTTTTATGGTAGCCTCCATAGCTCTGATTACTGAACCTGAGGAAGATGGCACAGATGGTTTGCTAAGATTTTTGTCAAGGATTTTCATGTCTATGTTCATGAGGGATACTGATGTCTGTGATTCTCTTTTCTTGCAATGTCTTGGTTTCATTTTTGTATCAAGGTTATGTTGATCTCACAGATGAAGTCATTCCCTCTTCCTCCTGAAGTATTCCCTCTTCCTCCGTTTTCTGGAGGAAAATGATCAAATGATCCCACTTTATGGCTAGTATTGCAAAGATCTTACATATATATTATCAAATCTTACATGTTTACTAAAAGTAGAATAAATCAAGATCAAGTCAATTTATTCTAGGATGGCTCAACCTTGAAAATTTCTAAAATATAATTTATTGTATTCCTTTATTATAAAATTAGAAAAAAACATATCTATGGAAACTAAGAGGCATTATACATAATTCAACGTCTTGATTTTCTTTTTCGAAAGCAATATTTTAGTACAACAGGAATGCATGGAAATTCCCTTAATAAATAGGTTTTCTTTGTTGTTGGCTTTTTTTTTTTTTTTTTTTTTTTGAGACAAAGTCTCACTTCGTTGCCCAGGCTAGAGCGCAGTGGTGCAAACACGGCTCACTGCAGCCTCGACCTCCCGGGCTCAAGTGATCCTCTCACCTCAGCCCCCAAGTAGCTGGGATTATAGGTGCATGCTTTGGGATTTCTTCAAGACTCAGAGCCATCAATGTTCATGTTTTTCCAAACATTCTCATCTTCTGTGACATCAGGAGGGTTGGAAACACGGCATTGCTAAGAAAGAGCTCTGTTACTGTCTATGGGATTTTTTTTCCATACTGGTAATACTGCCTTTGAGACTCTGATGCTTGATCCTACCTGAAAGGT
Organism: Pan paniscus; assembly: GCF_029289425.2. Taxonomy (NCBI): domain Eukaryota; kingdom Metazoa; phylum Chordata; class Mammalia; order Primates; family Hominidae; genus Pan; species Pan paniscus. The sequence goes on from NC_073260.2 coordinate 47,985,410, forward strand.
GGCAATGGAACATTTTCAGACAACTACTAAGACTCACATATCTTACTCACATACCCAGCTACATTTTTTCTTTTCTTTTCTTTTCTTTTTAGAGACGGGGTTTCACCATGTTGCCCACGCTGGCCTTGAGGTCCTGAGCTCAAGCAATCCACCTACTTTGGCCTCCCAAACTGCTGGGATTTAAAGGCATGAGCCACCGTGTCCGGCCAATAAAGAGTATCTATCAAAACTAAACCCAAATATTGTACTTAATGATAAAACAAACATACCTATCTTAAACACTTTCACAGGGACATTACTGCCATAGGCATTTTTTGGTGCATCTAAATCTAGAGTTTCTCAAACTTAGCCGATAATGACAATTCAACAGGAACAGCTGCCCCACCTCAAAATCCCAGTCTGCAGAGTAGAGACCTGGGCGTGTGATCCTTAAACAAGGGCTCCAGGTGAATCCTTTCATCCTTTCATTTGGGGAACACTGATCCAAGTGCTTAGCTCATTTCAGCTTTGAAAAGTGTTATAAGCTTACTCCTCAACCTCTTCTCTGAATTAAACCATACCATTACATTTTCTTCAAAGATTTAATATTCTAATCTTAGTCCTCCTAATTAACTCAACAGCTATTAGCTGAGCATGCTTTGAGGATTTGAAATCTCTCTTTAGAGTTGTGGGTCCTTGAACTTTTATATGAATATGATAGTTTGCCTCAAGGTGGCTGGGAGGCTCTCAGACGCAAGGATAAAGACTATGTGACTTTTAAGCTTCCTTCCCACCCCCCTCAATTTTCAGATACTTGAAATGTTGCATCTGGTCTGTGTGTGAGTTTACTTTTCCTAATTCTGCAACTAATCTACAATACGTTCCTAGTTTGCGGAGAGTTTTTATCATGAATATATGTTGAATTTTGCCAAATACTTTCACTGCATCTACTGGGATGATTATATTTAACTTCTAAAATATATTTAACTGTTGAAAATCTGGTAAATTATATTGACTGAGTTTTTGAATGTTAAATTCATTCAATACCATCCATGAATTCCTGGGATAACCCCTATTAAATCAGGATATGTCACCCTTTTATAAATGTGTGCATTTTGGTTTGCTAAGATTTTTGTCAAGGATTTTCATGTCTATGTTCATGAGGGATACTAATGTCTGCGATTTTCTTTTATTGCAATGTCTTGGTTTCATTTTTGTATCAAGGTTATGTTGATCTCATAAATGAAGTAATTCCCTCTTGCTCCTGAAGTATTCCCTCTTCCTCCATTTTCTAGAGGAAATAATTTCTGGATTCCAGCTGTGTCATTTCCCTTCAGGTTAAAGAAGAACTTCTAGGCCGGGCACGGTGGCTCACGCCTGTAATCCCAGCACTTTGGGAGGCCAAGGCGGGCAGATCACGCGGTCAGGAGATCGAGACCATCCTGGCTAACATGGTGAAACCCCGTCTCTACTAAAAATACAAAAAATTAGCCAGGCATGGTGGCGGGCACCTGTAGTCCCAGCTACTTGGGAAGCTGAGGCAGAAGAATGGCGTGAACCCGGGAGGCGGAGCTTGCAGTGAGCCGAGATCGAGCCACTGCACTCCAGCCTGGGCGACAGAGCAAGACTCTGTCTCAAAAAAAAAAAAAAAAGGACTTCTGGTATTTCTTGTGGCACAGTTCTGCTGGAGATAAATTTTCTGCAATGTCTTTTTTATTTTTGAATGTATCTGTCAGAGTTTAACCAAAGATGCAGGATCAGTCCCTCCAGATGCTTCCCTTCCTGTCTGTCCTCATCAGCAGGAGACGGTAGCTGTGGTTGGTATGAAGCACCTGTATATCAGAAGAGGGGACTCACCTACAGAGGAGGACGTGCCTGCCTACAGATGACAGCACTCAGTCACCCAGCTTCCTACACCCACAGAAATTCATTCCCATCACTGTTTTCTCCAGAACTGATAATACGTTCCTTCATATTCACTATTGTTTAAGTCATTCTACACTCCTGGGCTAGCCCCTGGGTCCAATCCCCTAGGCCGGACTTCCTAAATATTGCCTTTATTTAAAATAGTCCAGGCTGGGACTCATGGCTCTCTCCCGTAATCCTGGCACTTTGGGAGGCCAAGGTGGGAGGATCACTTGAGCCCAGGAGTTTGAGACTAGCCTGCGCAACACAGCGCAGCCCCATCTCTAGGAAAAATAAATTTTAAAAATTAGCCAGGTGTGGTGGTACACACCTGTAGTCACATCTACTTGGGAGGCTGAGGCAGGAGGATCACTTGAGCCAGGGAGACTGAGGCTGCAGTGAGCTATGATCACATCACTGCACTCCAGCCTGGGCAACAGAGTGAGAACCTGCCTCAGAAAAATAAAATAAAAATAAAATAAAATATTTCAGCTCACTCTCCCCATAAGTTATTGAACCATCCTGGCTAGTCTAACATTTTAGCATACATACAATAGAACTGTATCAGTGAGACAAGATTTCAAACCTGGAAGCAACATGAAATCCTTTGGCAGATAGTGTTTACCAGCTTCACCTGCTGACTCATCGAGGGGAGGAGGTAAAGGTGCCAGTGCTACATTGTTACATTCATTGGGAATCCTAGAAAAGAGGGCCCTACAGGACTCAAAATCAAATTGGAGTGCATATTCCTTCATGCAGTACTCAGGGGCCTAAGACATCCAGGAGTAAAATGCATGGCCATCTTATCCCTAGTGTGGCTTTGGCGAGGGGGTGGAGCCATCCCTTTGGGCACATTGGCCAATAACCCCAACTCTTCCCTTCAACATGCCAGTTCAACATCCTGGACACCAGAATTCTCCCAGCCTTCTTACATGAGCCTAAATCCTCCCTTCAAACAGAAGAAGGAACGGAGCTGCGGTGATTTGAAAGGAAGATCCATAGCTCTCTCTTTGTTGGTGGAAGGCAAGAAACAGAAACAGCTGCTTCTACTCTGCTGCTGACGTGACCTCCTTCCCCTTTCATTCCCTTGCAGACTGGTCTTTTTGGTTTTCTCCAACCATTACTGGTGTGCGTCACTGGGGCCTCCCTTCTTCCAGCACATTGGTCTCACTGTTCTCTATCATCTGTTCTCTATCAAAGCTTGTCTGACCCTGACCCTCAGCCTGGGTGGAGAGTAGGGACCCCCACCCCTGCCCGCTGTACTTGTTGACTAGTCAGACCCAAAGTGACAAGCCTGAAACTGCGTCTGCAGCATGAGGCATGGACAGCCATGACTCAGCATCCAGAATCAATGAGGAAGCAGTTACTTCATGTCTCCATACGGGACCTGAAAACACTACCCCTGAAACAGTACATGTTATTTTTTAAATGTTAGCATTTTAAATGCAAAACTTTGTAGTGATCATACACATTTCTCACACAATGTGTTGGTCTGAATTCAATCTTTTCTTGATGAGTCGGATGATGTGGTAGTTTGACACATTGATGGCCCCCAATAAATGTCACCTGCTGGTATTCACATCCTCGTGTCATTCCTCCCCTTGAATCTGGTCTCTTGTGATTCACCTTAACCAGAAGAACGTGGCGGAAGTGACGCTTTGCCAGGTCCAGGCCTAAACCTTAAGAAAGCTGGAGGCTTCCACTTTTCGGTTCTGGGGGGAAGCCAGCAGCCATATAAAAAGCCTCATTATTCTGAGACTGCCATGCTGTGAGAAGCCCACCCTAGCCACATGGGGAGGCCACACAGAGGAAAGCTGAAGCCCCCTTGTCAATACCCCTGGCAGAGTCCCTCACCAACTGCCAGCACCAGAAGGCCAGCCTCATGAGGAGGCCATGTGGACATGGATGATGCAGCCACATTTGAGCTGCCCCACTAATGGCACACAGAAAAGAGACAAGCTGTCCCCGCAAGCCCTGCCCAAATTGCACAATCATGAACAAATCAATGGGTGTTGATGTTGAAGCCACCAAGTCTCAGTGTGGTTTCTTATACAGAAAGATGACTCACTGGGGACATCAGTATTGATCAGTGATGGGATTGTGCCAATCTTCGCAAGCAAGCCGGAGCGCCATATGAGAGTGTAAGGAGGGCTTATGATTTGCATTTTGCAGTATTAAAAAGTCAGCTGATATTCCTCCCTGATGTGAAGGCACTCTACTATAAAAAGGGGCTTTGGGTCTTCAAAAGCACTGATAATTAGGTATGGTAGAGGGAACGAAGAAGTATGAGAAGAACGCAGGAGAGTGGATGGCCACTTGTAAAAACGGGAGAGAGTCATTTGTTGTTGATAAAGCACAGTGGACTGGAGTAAGGAGGAGAACTTTTTTTAAAGACTCATAAAGATGTCAGGGCTCCTAGGAAACAGTAGAGTTGTGGATAAGCATGAAACACCTGCACCCTGGCTCTTTTCCACGATAACCTGAAAGAGGAAAGATCAGTTCTCGAACATAGTTTGAGTGATATACACCTAGGAATAGTGCACCACATGCTTAGGAGCGGGTTTTATTGACATTCTCAATAAACAACTAGGTGTAATTTTGTATACTTAGAAGCTTGAGGGCTTTCTTTACCTTAGTAATTCCCTTTCTCTCTCTTTGGGATACTTTTCATTAGAGCATACTTAGCTGGTTTATTAGCTGAAATAATTATGTGTTGATGAAAAGCACTAACAAATTGCAGATGAGAATAACATTCTCCACGGGCAATCGCATGCTGTATTGGAGGCCTCACTTGGAATTCTTTGGGAATTTCAGCCCTCTATTATGATGGAATCATCATCTATGAAAATTGTTATTCTCTACACCAAATATTCCATCATTGTCAGGATTTAAGAGCTTAATTGTTTAATGAAGCCAATTTTCAGACCTCTCCTTATTTCTCCTTCAATATGAAAATTGGCCCATTAAAAATAAATAAGAGATGAAAATTTGGGTCATGTAGCCAGATGTGTGCTCCATTTAGGTTTGGACAATTTAGTCACTGTGGTCATGGTCTGAATTAGTGCTCCTGAAAGGTGCTGACACCTCTCCAACTATAGGCTCCACATTTGGCATCCGCATAGAGGAGGCATTTGTAGGTGGAAGTCTTTCAGTCTTAGTATTTACTCAATACTAAGTAATTGTATTATTGTAAATTGTAAATGTAAATTATAATTGTAAATTTAAGTGATACTAACAACTTAATTGTAAATGTAAACGATACTAAGTGAATTGAAATTACTTAGTATTGAGTGAACAATACTGGTGAAAACATAGACCTCGCTGATTAACAAAAGATTGTAGTGTGTATCGTGTGCAAACTCTGCATTAGGAGGCTACAGCCCGGTTAGTAACTTTCCAACTAGTTCTAATGTATACAGGTTTTATCAATACCTACTCTTGGTTCCTGCCAGTGATATTAGGGTCTACTTTAAATGATAATGTAATTTATACCAATCTTACCACATTCCATAGATTAATATATCAAGTGTAGCTGTACAATCATCAGCTGAATATTCCCCAATTTCTTTCAAAACATCTAAAACTTGCAGGAAAATAGAAATAATAGTACGATGAACACCCATAAACTCTCCCTCCAAATTCACCGATTGTTAATGTTTTGCCACATTACTTTGTTGCTCCTTTTTTCTCTCTACAAATGCAGACACACATTGGGAAATAAGCTGCAGTCATCACTTCCGCTTCAGTGTGCACCTCTCAAGAACAAAGATACTTTCCAATTAACCACAAAATCATTAACAACTCCAAAATTTCAATATTTAATATGATGGTATTAAAATTTCTTCAGTTGTCACCAAAATGATCTTCATTGCTGTTTTCTGTTTTATAAATTCAGGATACAATCAAAGACCTCACATGACAGCTGGCTACCACACTTCTTCAGTCCCCTCACAGTGATTTGCTGATCAAGACCTTAGCTTTTTGAAGTCGACTTGTAGAATCATCCACTCTCTGGATTTGCTTAAGTTTTTATCTTGATTAGATTGCAAACAAAAAATAAATCTAAGCCCCCCTCTTCGACTGACCAAACCAACCTCCTCTTGGCCAAGGGAACCCCAGAGAAACTCATGATGAAACAGAAGGTCAGACACGCCTCGTTATACTCCCCGCTGCCCCGCCCCACCCCCGTCTGGGGTTTAGACACAACAACTGACCAGCATTCACGTTAAAATGGAGATCAGAAGACTGACAGAACAGGCTCTTTGTGGCAATAAGATACCAAATTATAAACAGGACCTAAGGTCATGCCAGTGAAGTCACCCACTCCTACACTTAAAGAGTAAACTATGTTCTAACTGCCACAAGGTTTCTCTTTTTCTTTTTCTCTAGCAGCTAAACAAGGGCTAGACTTGAGATAAGCAATATTAAAACAATTATGACTCATGGGCTCACAGATGCTGACTAACTGAACCCCTGCTGCACCAGCCATGACTACAGTTTTGACTGGACAAGGCAGTGATTCAGTAACCTCCTCCTGATAAGAAAATCACCAACCATAGACTGGCTCTGGTCGGTTCGCAAAGGCTGAAGACTAGTGCCATCGTGTCTCTGCTGCACCTCTGATCACATAGAACCTAACAGTAGTACATTTAAATGTTAAGTCTCTATCCCAAGATGAACATGGGTCTATGTTTGGGAATATTCATAGCTTCCCTGTAAACTGTTGAATAGTAGGTTTAGCCAACCCATTCACTATGAGCTCCAAATCCAACTTCTCCTCCTTCAAAGTGCCTGTCTCTGGTCTTTGCTGGAGGCCCACTTCCCAGCCTGCAGGATGGCCACCTTGCAGGCTGTAACCCTTTACAAGAAATAAAGTCTTCTTTCCTAAATTTATATATCTTAAGTTAACAAGATGAAGTTTAAACAGCTTTGACAAGAAAACTACCTGGCCCTGTAGTCTGCTTCCTTTACATCATTAGTGTGTCCCATGATTGGGCAATTCTGACTTCCATTTATTCTTCAAGGTGTATCCTTTTCCTCTTTATACTTAAAAATAACCTGTGGGTGATGCTTTGAGATTGTGTGCCTAACTCTTCAGCCAATGATTTTAGGTGCACTGCTGATTCTTGCCTAAATCAGTCGTTACCGTGGTGACTGCAAAATTTTATTGTTAAATTCCTTCATTCCTCCGATATTTATTAAAAAGTATTACTTTATAAAGAAGAGCTGCCTTGCCCCTATTTTAAATGTATTACTAAGGACTTGAAGATTTCTTTGTTTATTTTAGTTAATGTAATATAACCCATTACGCCCTTTTTAAATGTTCAAATTGTTCCAACTATGGCTGGTGGGAGTCCCTTTCAGTGAGCACCTGTGTTCTTCTCGCATATCCCTCTGAGATTTTTGCCTTGTTTTAGCATTTTTCTTGCTTTCTGGCACAGCAAAGCATCCCCAGCTTGCCTTGTGTTTGTTTCCTGTGGTTAGGCATTTACATTGCTTCCACCATTAGCTATCTCAAATTATGGCACAGTGAATAACTACGCATGAATTGATTTGCAGCTGCCATGTGGTATCTCAAAGAAAAATTCCAAGAAGTAAGTTCGCAAGATTGAAAGATAAATGTCTATGTGATTTTGCTAGAAATTGCCAAATGCCCCTCCCAAAGAGTTGTAGCATTTTGCACTCTTATTAGCCAAAGTGCCAGCTTGATTTTTTTTATATTCACACTTCAGAGTAAGTTCCTCTCAGAGAAGTCACTATTTTTTGAAACTCTATTTTTACAATTACTTTATGTCCCTTCATTACAATCTTAAATTATTTCACTTAGCAATTTTTGTCATATGTGATAATATTCGAGAATTTTTATCCCAACTTTTATTTTATTTAATTTACTGTAAAAATAATACATGCTCAGTTATTTGATTTTTTTAGAAAACCTCACAAGTCAGAGCAAATATAATTGTACTTTGTAGAGCATTTGCAAACCAAATTAAATTATTTTGGTTTTGTTACTACAGTTCTTCAGATTGGTCACAAAATGATATAAATTTTATATAATTTATGCATTGGCTTTTGAGCCCATATCCAAAGAGAGAGACTCTAAAACTATTTTGAGCAATTTCAGCATCATTTGAATAAGTTTATGGCCTCCCACAGTAAAACTTTAAAAGATAACATGCTTTCAAGTACATAAATATCATTGTATAATCATTTTCCTTAAGAAATAATATTTCAGAATCATTACATTATTTGTTTGCCCCTGACAAGTATAATTATACAAGTCTAGCATAAGAACAAATAAGATCAAATATTCTATTTAAAAGAAACAAATTTAGTTGCACACTAACTAAAAATATGCTCACTGGCAAAAATGTTTCTTCCTTGAGTTCTGTGCAAGACAAAAAGAAACAAACTTCACGTTAAATAGGCATTTAAGTATGGAATGGTGGTGTCAAATGCTTACTCAACTATTAAAGTTGGTTAGATATATTTTTATACCATGGTTAACAAATATTTTCAGTATTTTTCAAATTAGTGATAGATGAATAAATGATTTAATTGTGAACTCTTAACATTCATGTTTGTTTAAGCCAAGTCACATTACCTTGAGTAGGCATAAAACTATTAGAAGCTGGTTCAGTTAACTAATGGATGCAGACATCCTAGACAGTGATGTTTCCATCCCTGCAACTAGTAAAACTATGTTATTATTGGTGGTGACTGGCATATTTGCAGTCACTTTTTCAGTTTGGATTTGTGAGGCCAGTACTTTAAAAAGTGGTGCATTTCTTCTTGGAGTCTACCAGCAATTCAGATAGCTGCCAGGGAGTGACTGAGACCTCCCATCTCTAACTGCATGACTAATTAAGATGACCTAGGTAATATTGTCACGGATTTATTTCAATTGGCATAGAAAAACTGAAAGTAGAAATGTAATATATAATCAATCTTCTCATACTGTGCATAAGCACACATACACACACAGACACAAGAATAACCCTATGTACTATATTATACAGCTTTGTTTTTGTTGAGTACCCGTCACGTGCCATGCACTGAGCTTGATTCTTTTACATAAAATTCTAGCGAGATAATTTCACATGCAATCTATGTAGTGTAATCTAATTCAGACGGGAGGATATGGTCACTCCCTGATAGAGAGGAGACTGGTGAATCTCAAGAGATTAAATAACATGCTGATGATCATCAGAGAGAACACATCAGCAACGCATCTCCAATTGCTAGGTAGTGTTAGATGTAATACAGTTGCCTAGGTAAAAGCAGAACTTTCCTTTAAAATCTCAAATTTTAAAGGACTACACTAGTGGTGGGCGCCTGTAGTCTCAGCTACTTGGGAGGCTGAGGCAGGAGAATGGCGTGAACCTGGGAGGCGGAGCTTGCAGTGAGCCGAGATCGCGCCACTGCACTCCAGTCTGGGCGACAGAGAGAGACTCCGTCTCAAAAAAAAAAAAAAAAAAAAAAAAATCTCAAATACACTTTACTTGCTGATTTTCCTTATTGCATTCAATGTAGTAAAACCTGCTTTTCCGTTTGTGCAGGATGGAGGCACCTCCCCCTTGTTGCTGGGGCCTGGGGAGGACAGAGTGGGGGATGGTGGTGAGAGACTGTTGGTGTCCACCCTGCTACGGTCCGTCCCTATGCCCACTGCTTCGCTGACAGGGCGCCCCTTCCCACAGGAGCTGGAAATTCCAGATGGCTGCTTTTCCCGCTTCTTGTGAAGCCAGGTATGGGCCTGAAGCCATCCTGGCCACCGGACTGTCTTGGGGGTTGGGGGGACAGAAGAAGGGAAAAGTGTGTGTGTGAGGATGTGGCCCTTGCCGCTGTGAAGACAGAAGCCTGCGGCTGACAGGAGGGAGGATGGGCTGACTTTTGTCCTTCATGTTACTATGCCTATTAGTACACCAACTTACTATCATGATAATTTTAAGGCAGTCATTTTGTTCTTCGATGTTCTGTTAAAATGTATGTCTTAAAGAATAACAGCGTCTAGGGGAATAGAATGGAAGGCCAGTGGCTCCAGCCACTGCACCAACCTGGGCACTGTCCAGTCTCCAGACATGTTGCTGTAGAAGGCAATCAGCGCTGGATTTTTAAACTGTTGCTACCCAGCGTGGTCCTTGGGCCAACAGAATCAATAGCACCTGGAGATGGCCAAAATTCAGGATCCAGGGTCCCACCCAGACCTGCTGGGCCAGAATTTGCATTTTAACCAGAGGCCCTGGTGATGCATGCACTGAGGCATGTGTGAGCATCTTCAACCGCTTTTCCAAAAAGTGGAACCACTTTTGCATATTCTGTGACCTGCAACCAAACATGCCCAACTGAGGCAGGGGTTGTAGTAAACACCGTGCAGCCCTGCGTCAGCTCAGTAGAGTCTCCGCTCTCTAACTTCTTACAAGTGTCTTCAGTCTAAGTACAAGACGCTCTCTGGCCTGTTCACTCAGATGGCAAGAAGCTTTTTATCAATGCCTGAGAAATACCCAAGCCAAACACTCTCCGGGAAAGCCTGGCATGGCCTCTAGTAAAGAGTCAGGTTTCTCCCCAGCCTCTCCCTACCAAGGCTGGCAGTGCTGATTCGTTATGGCTGCAAAGACTTTTTCTTTTCTTTTAAAAATAAGCTCTGTATGAATTCTTCCATTCCATTTCCCTAGACTCCCTTATTCTTTAAAACACAGGTTTTAACAGAACAGTGAAGAGCAAAATAACTGCCTTAAAATGATCATGATAGTAAGTTGGTGAACTAATAGGTATAGAAATAGTGGAATACTACTTCCCCCGCACCTGACCCATTTTAGTTCTCCTTTAGCTCACTTTAAAAAAAAAATAGAGGATAGGCACATATTAATGGGTAGCTTCCTCGTGTCTGTGTGTGTGTGCACTGAAAAATGCACTTAATAATTTATGTACTCGTGCTTTAAAATAAGCAACATTAGACATCTAGTATAACCTAATTATCAACATTTTAGTATTGCAAAACTAGTAAAAGTAGAGAAAGTCAACATGTTTCCCAGTTCCCAGAATGTAATTTTCCATCCTGGGAATTATTTTGACAATATTTTAGCAAATGGGAACTTTTTTTCCTCTTTCTGGGCAAAAACTGGACCTTTTTGACCCTTACACAAATGATTATTAATCTTTCCAGATTTCTGTTTTTTTTTTTTTTTTTTTTTTTTTTTTTTACGTTTCATAAAGTGGAACCCAAAACTGTAACTGAACACAGTTTGGAGACAGATGACTAATTTCCTAAACTATTTCTGGATTTTTCCTTTGACTACTTATAGCTTCAAACAGGCTTCCACAGAAAATTTCGCTGTGAAGTCCTCCCTGCTCCCCCTCCAGTCCCCTTCTCCCTTGAGAGGTAGAAGTGAAAGGTTTGTAATGGAACACTTTAAAAATGATTCCACTGGGCCCTGCCTCCTATTCACTAGCAAGGAATGTGGTTGTGCTTATACGGCCGAGGTTAGTCTAAAAGAATTTTCATAAACCACCAATTGCATTACATCAATGCATCATCTTAAATCCCATGGTGATTTTCCTAAACATAACTAGCTCACTGGCCTCAAACCGATTATCTCTACTTGTCATTACAAGAAATTCTCTAAATGTTTATGTTCCTACAGGACCATACTAAAACGGCCAGTTAGCTAATGTGGAATACTAAGGGAAAAGTAATATATACGCTCTCAAGAAATTATGCTGGGGTGGAATATATAGCCACCAAGCAAAACTGTCCAAAGATCATGCTGCCCCTAGAACCTGTGAGAGGAAGCATTTCGTTAGCCCCATTGTTTCTGTGAATTTATTTATCGTTGTGGTGGGTGAAGTGAAGAGACTTTGGTATGGAAATGAAGAGGAAGCAGGATAGTTATTTAGAGAGACTATTCCTCTTTCCAAAACACCATCGGGCAAAAATGCCTGCCCCTGATACTCTGAAATTGACCGAGAATGACAGGGAACTCAGAGAGAATGAGGAGGACCTTACAAAATGAAAATGTGAGCTCCTCAACATCACTAATCATCAGGGAAATGCAAATCAAAACCACAGCGAGATATTATCTCACCCCAGTCAGAATGGCTATTATTAAAAAGACAAAAAACAACAGATACTGGCAACAACTCAGAGAAAAAGGAACTCTTATACTCTGTTGGTGGGAATGTAAATTAGTATAGCTACGATGGAAAACAACATGGATGTTTCGCAAAAAAGTAAAAATAGAACTACTGTATCATCCAGCAATCCCACTACTGGGTATTTATCCAAAGGAAAAGAAATCAGCATATTAAAGGGATACCTACACTCACATGTTTATCACAGCACTATTGACAATAGCCAAGATACGGAATCAACCTAAGTGTGCATCATTGGATGAATGGATAAAGAAAATGTGGTATACATACACGGTGGAATATTATTCAGCCATAAAAAAGAATGAAGTCCTGTCATTTACAGAAACATGAATGGAACTAGAGGCCATTATGTTAAGAGGAATAAGCCAGGCTTGGAAATACAAATACTCCATGGTCTCACTCATGTGGGAGCTAACAAAGTTGATTTCATGGAGATGGAGAATAATATGATAGATATCAGAAATGGAAAAGTCAAAAGGAGAGGGATAAAAAGAGGTTGGTTATGGGTACAAATATACAGTTAGAAAAAATAAGCTATCCTTTGATAGCTGATAGGGTTTCACTGTGTCCCCACCCAAATCTCATCTTGAATTGTGGTTCCCATAATTCCCACGTGTCATGAGAGGGACCTGGTGGGAGGTAATTGAATCATGGGGACAGGTCTTTCCCGTGCTGTTCTCACGATAGTGAATAAACCTCATGAAATCTGATGGTTTTATAAAAGGGAGTTCCCTGGCACATGCTCTCTTGCCTGCCGCTATGTAAGACGTGACTTTGCTTCTCATTTGCCTTCCCCCATGATTGTGAGGCCTCCCCAGCCATGTGGAACTGTGAGTCCATTAAACCTCTTTCCTTTATAAATTACCCAGTCTTGGGTATGTCTTTATTAGCAGCATGAGAACAGACTAATACAATAGCAGACTAGGAAAGTATACTTAAGCAACAATACTGTGTACATTTTAAAGTTACTAGAAGAGAGGACTTGAATGCTCTAAAAATGCTCCCAACACACAAAAATGATAAACACTCAAAGTGATGGGCACCCAAAATACCCTGACTTCATCCTTGTGCATATTCTATGCATGTAACCAACTCACGTGTGCCCCATAAATATGTAAATTATTATCTATCATTTAAAGGGAAAAAATTGTGAGCCCTCGAACGCAGTAACTGGTCAGGAAGATAATGTTATGAGCTCTAAATCAAGACATGTCTCCTTAGCATATTAGCATATTGGACTTATGCAGCTCTCTGAAAAAGTAATTTTTGGTTATGGCTGGGAGGAGGCCTGTAAAAAACAGTATAAAAAGGAAATCAGGTGTTGTATATCCTGAAGTTTTGGCTTTCTCTAAGACCTCACCTTTCATTGCAGGCTCTTCTCATTCCGTGAGTGACCTCACCCAAGACTTGAACTTCCACAGGTGTGCTGATGACCAAAACCTCCATCCCCAGCCTGGCTTCTCTTCTGAGCTCCAGATGCAAACTGCTAGCTGCTTATGGGGCATCTCCTTAGGGGCCTTCCATGGGTACCTCACAGTGACACATCCAAATGCAACTTCTCTGCCTGCCTAATACCTCCATCCCTTAGTGTATTCAAGAAGAGGTAGGTTTGTCACTCACCTGGTTGGCTGCTCTGTGACATGAGCTTGTCCCCTGTGGCTCTGGGTCAACCCTGGTTTGCTGGTGTATTCCTGCAGGTCACCACTGAGATCTGCTGAGAACAGTACCAGCTGTTCCCTTAGCACAGGCCCTGGGGTGGCTGTGGGGGCTGCCAGTCTCCCATCACATGCTCCAAACACCACATGGAGGCTGATCAAGGGATGGGACCCTCCGATGGGGAAGGAAGGAGAGTAATTAAATAGAATTACAGCATGCTTGGTGGAAGCATTTAAAACTGAGTGCTAAAATGACTATCCTGAGACTCTAGGAGAAAAGCATAAAAAAAACAAAACAAAAAAAACCTCCTCCCTGAAGATGCCTTGTGGGCAATCGCCCAGAGCTGCAACAGTGTGAATCTCCAGCCTGCCAGGAAGCCCACTCAGATTGCTTTCACCCATACCCAGCACCCCCTCCAGCACCTGTGGCTCCAGCCATTCTCAGTTACTTGTGCCTCCAAATATCTCTGCCTGTTTCACCCTCCTTGCCTTCACATTGCTATTTTTCCTGGATTTCCTTCATCTTTCAGCTACTCCATCTGCTTATTCTAAATCCCTCTAGTACCTGTCTCAAGCATCACTGTCCCTGAGCCCTCGCCTGAGTTAGAGGCACATTATGTTAGAGCAGGTGCCACACCCTCACCTCCCTGGAACCCCGCCCATCTCCTCTTCTCACTTGATTCCTCCCACTCAGGGGCTTTGTGTTTGCAGCACCTGGCCCAGCACTTGGCACATAGCGTTTCACAAATATTTGGTGGAAGAATGACAGCTGTAAAGAACAGTATGCTTGTGTTCAAGACCCAGGATTAATGCCCCACTTTGCTATTTCAAATGTGTAGTTTTGCTGAGGTAGTGTAATTTCCCTGATTTCCCTGAGTCCTCTTGTCTGTAAAATGGAAGATGATCCCTTTCTTCTTCTAGTGAGGATCAACATCACAAGGGGAGTGTGCACATAAACCCAGAAGTTTCACCCAAATATAAGCTTTTTTGGGGGAAAAAAAAGGAGCTAAGAAGAAGAATAGCTGAAGCTCACCTAGCTCATACTCTGTGCCAGGCACCATTTAATTGATCCTTGCAATTATCTCATAAAGGAAGCTAAGTCATTTGCCAAAGAGCATAGAGGTAGGACATAGTGGAGAGAGGATTTGAACCCAGGCAAGTCACTCACTTGTAAATACTTTCACCAGGCAAATCTTTGGCTTCAGAATGTATAGGCTTAAAAGCCCGCTGACGACTGTAATACCAAAAGCTAACGCTGACTGCACGTTGCCTATATGCTGAGCTCCGTGATAACCATTCTACAGTGACATCGACCTATGCTGTCCACAGCCCTACTGTATCAGCGTCCTTGGTCCCATGAATCCGATGAGAAAATGGAGACAGAGCCATGGGCACTCGACCAGGCTGCAGGGCTAGTGTTCAGGCCCGACCCACACTTCAGAGCTGGGGCTGTCCAGCACCGTGCAGGGTTCAGTGAAAATGACCTTGAGGCAGCAGCTCCTGGGCTGTGCAGGACCAGGAGGGAAGCCCAGTCGAGGCTCATGGACAACCTTGCTTGGACACAGCTTTGTCTCAAAACCGGAAGTGTTGAATGATCTTCAAGTCTCTGTAGGAAAAAGAGGTTCCAAAACAAGGAACTAAGGCCGAGGACCACTGGGAATTGGGGCGGGCTAGCAAGTCCCTCTTGTGTTTAGAGGAGGAGACTTGACCCAGCAGGGAGAGCCTGAAAAGGCCTCGCTGAGGCTCTGAAAGCAAAGGTCTAGTGAACTCATCTTAGAGAAGGCTGCTAGTGTTGCGGAGGTCTCCTGCCTGTAAAAAGTTTGTAGTCCAGATTTTCCCCATGTTGTGATAACATTCTAATGTGTTAGGTTTGAGGTTTCTTCATGAATAGATTCAGGATACGCATTTTTGGTGGGAAGCAAGAGAAGTGCAAAAAGCTATGTTTTTCTCAGCACATCATATCAGGAGGTACGTGAAGTCCACCATCTCTGATGCCAGCTGTGATCCGCTGGTTAAGGTGAGGCCTGCCAGCCTGCACCAGTGTAAAGTGACTATTTTTCCCTTCGTAATCCATCAGTATTCCGCGAGGAGCTGCACTGAGATCATGAAAACATCCTATTCCTCCTCACCAGCTAGTTCTGTCTTCCGCTGACAGCTGTCTGAGTCAATATAACTATGACTGTTACCAAAAGGTGATTTTCTCATTAATTCATTCTTTAGGATGAAAACTTATGGACATTTTATGAAGTGGATAGCTTGTATGCCTCAAAAATACCAATCTCATTAAAACTGAGGAACTGCTCCACATCAAAAGAGACTAAGGAGCTATGACAACTAAATGCAATGTATGGATCCCAGACAAGAATTTATTTTTCTTTTGCTCTTAAAGACATTACGGGGGCTGCATGCCATGGCTCACGCCTTTAATCCCAGCACTTTGGGAGGCGGAGGCAGGTGGATCACCTGAGATCAGGAATTCAAGACCAGTCTGGCCAACATGGTGAAACCCTGTCTCTACTGAAAATACAAAAAGTTAGCCGGGTGTGGTGGTGGGCACCTTTAATCCCAGCTACTT
Source organism: Pan paniscus (assembly GCF_029289425.2). Classification (NCBI taxonomy): domain Eukaryota; kingdom Metazoa; phylum Chordata; class Mammalia; order Primates; family Hominidae; genus Pan; species Pan paniscus. The sequence goes on from NC_073260.2 coordinate 48,001,673, forward strand.
GGGAGGCTGAGGCGGGAGAATCACTTGAACCCGGGAGGCGGAGGCTGCAGTGAGCCAAGATAGCGCCACTGCACTCCAGCCTGGGTGACAGAGCGAGACTCTGTCTAAAAAAAAATAAATAAAAAAAAATAAAATAAAAGACATTACTGGGACAATTGGTGAAATCTGAACAAGTCCTGGAGATTAGATAATATTATTTGAATGTGGATTTTCTGATGTTGATACTTGTATTATGTAAAGAATGTCCTTGTTTTTTGGGAATTACATATTGAACTGTTTAGGAGCAGAGGAGGTTTTGGCTGCCACTTTCTTTCAAAAGGTTCAGAAAACTAGTATGTATGTATAGAGAATGATAAGACAAACATGGTAAAATGCTAACATCTGAGGAATCTGAGTGAAGGGTCTATGGGGGTTGTTTGTAATATTCTTGCAACTCTTGTACATCTGAAATGATTTCAAAATGAGCGAACGTTTTTAAATGTGCTATGAGTTTGAACTGAATATGTGTACTTGGCTCTTTCTGCCAATGAATGGTTGGACTCCCCACTCCTACAGGGAAGGGACTGGGGCTGTCTTGTCTCTGGGAGCATTCTGAGGTGGGTAGACAATCTACTCTGTCCCCCTCTGACAGATGCAGATCCACAGAGAGATGTAGTCAGAAGTATCTTGGTCTATCATGCTGTTGTGGAGGGGAAACACTTAAGTCAAATCAAAGCTCATCTTTTAGAACACTGACCGATACTGGCCCATCGCTTTTGTCTGTAAGTTCCAGCTTTAGGGTATGACGCTGCCACTGTCACAGGCTCCTGAAATAGATGATGCCAGAGCACGGAGCTTCCATAGGACAGAAGGCTTTACATGGCAGCAACAATAAAGCCCTTTAGCCACTGAGCCCTGCAATGAAGGGCAAGAACAGCAAGTCATGAGTCTTCACCACCACATGAATAAGCTGCCAACCCACAGTGCCACGGAAACACAGGTTCTGAGCCCACATGCCCACAGTGCAGATAATGACCTCAGCCTTCAAAGGGGAGAAAGAAGCGCCCCCTAAAACAGTCCTTTAAAACCCTCCTTCGTCATTTGTGACAGCACAATTTGCTGTTTCATTTCAGTCTCTTATGAAGACGCCTTCTGAATCAGTGCTCTATTTTGAGCACAAAGTCAAGATGTCTGTGGCTTCAGCCAAAGAGGTTCACATGGAAGACCTGCTGAGCTAGTTGCTGATTCAAGCCTGGACCATTCCTGAAGTTCTTCTGGGTGAGTGGGAAAGGGTCACCCATAATAGCTTTTTCTTGGCCTTCCTATTCCTTTCCCACCCTGTCCACTTAGCATCCCTCTAGAGAGAATAGGAAACTGAATAGATGCCAAGAAAATGGACACACTCCACATGCATTAATAACTTCACTATATTAATAGCTTGCCAAAGTCAACTATCTCCCTAGGGGATCTTAGTTTCTCCTGTTGTGTCTATTTTTTGTGTGTTTGTTCTTTCTTTTCCCTGGCCTTCTTATAGAAATAGCGTGTAAGGTAACCAGTTGTAGCCTTTGTAATGATATTCACACCTAATGACAGCAGGGCTGGCCCCACAGAGGCCTCTCAGTCACTGAGTTCCCATAACAAGGGCACTTTACACATGCCATCTACCATCCCATCTAACCCTCAAGACAAACTTACATTTTACATCCCAACTTTGCTGATGAGAAACTAAAAGCTTAAAGAGGTTGAATCACATGCCCAAAGATGCATGGCTAGTACAGGTGAGATTCAGACTCAGTCTATTTGTCTTGGTGCGAGAGCCTTAGCATTTCCACTCTGAAGATGACCAGCTTCTTCATTTGCCTGTTGAGGGCCCAGTGTTCTTTTACCAAATTGGCTTTGGTGCCTGGAGTGCATGAGGACTCATGACCCTTAGCTCACTTTCCACCTGTAGTTGCCCTTTTATTTCATTGCTACAAGTCTCCTCTGTAACCCTGTTCAGCAAGAAAGTGAATATATTCAGGCTTTTGCTCAGATAGTCATTCAGATTCCTCCACGATGCGTGAGCAGGGGTTCCTCAAAATGCAAAGCTGGGCGGTGCTGCCATCTTCTGCCCCGGCTAGTGAGGGGGGCCCCAGTAGCTAATCCTGTGTGTCCAGCCCTCCTACAGTTTGTAATCCATCATTTGGCTTTTTGTGAGTTATGTGACATCTGGGCCTGAGAAAGAAGATGTTCTCACCTCCCAGGGGACCTGAGAGTCTGTCCTGTTTCCCTGGATACAATCACCTCTTTGTTTGGCTCCTCAGGCAACAGCATCCCTAGAATGATGCTTCCAACAAGTGCCTGGGATGCTCCTCTCCTGGACATGGCTGAGTTGCACCCATCGCCTGCTGTGGCACCCACTGGAAGCTTGCACAGTAGTGGCTTCTCACAGATGCAGCGGCACTTCTCCATTGAAGGGCCCAGGGAGCCTGACTCACACGCAGGACCTGAGTCTGACGTGTGTCCTAACTTTCCTCTAGAGGCTTCCAGTGGGGTTGAGCCACTACTGCCCACAGCGATAACGTCTGTAAAGCACCCTGTGCATCGACTTCCTTCTCTTCTCTGTTTCACATCCACGCCCCTCCCAGTGCTTCCCAGCATCAGTGCCTAAAACATCCCTTGCACTCAGATCTTAATCTCAGTGTCTGCTTCTGGGAAAACCAGCCTCAGGCACCCCCAGACTCCTCTTGTACATCCCTAGTGCAGTGGTCCGCTGCTTAGCCCTCCGTGCAATGGTGCTGACAATCGTGAGGGCAGACAGCCCTGAGTTCCACACTTAGACTTTTCCATTCCAGGAAGCTGCTGTTCCAGCCAGAAGGCACCCTCAGGAGTTCCTGGCGGGTACAGGAGGGCAGGGCTCAGGGTGGGGAGCCACTCCAGAAATGTGAGAGAATTTTCTGTTCCAATGGCATATAGGGAAAGATACAACACTCTCAATCCAATTCCGAGTGCCATTAAGCTCAGAAACAAAAAATATTTCTATGCAAAAGAAAGGAAGGTTTTGTCTTTTGCAGATTCACAGTGTTTCAAAAGAGTAAGATGTTTCTTCTTCTCCTTCCACCTTAAAACCCTCTTTTCTACCCTAAGTTGCACCCTCCATTAGGTTATCTAATGATTTCCAGGAAGTAATGGAAACCCAGAGTCATGCACCCCACTTCTGCTAGCAGTCATTCGGGGCCCCACTGTGATCCCGTCCTCAGGGCACCAGGTCATGGAGTAGGTGAGGATGTGTCTCGGCATCCAGGCGCACACTCATTTCCTCCCTCACTCTAATTGGCTCAGGGGTGGACATGTGACACCTTGAGACCCAATGAAGTATCTCCTGGGACTTCTGGGAAACAGCCCTTTGCTCCTCCTCACTGGTTTACAGTAAAAGGATAAGGGCTGGGGCCTTGGCAGCCATTTTGCTCCCATGAGAGAAGGGCCTGAAGTTAGAGCCCACAGGAAGAGGCAGAGCTGAGAGGGAAAAAAACACCAAGTCTTGTGACACCGAGCAATGGAATCTGCCTGTCCTCCTCTGGACATTTCAGTAGTTTAGTCATTCAGTTCCCTTTCTTGCTTCATCTGGTGTTGAGTTTTTCTGTCACTTATTGCAAAGAGTCCTAATTGATGTGAACAGAAGGGAGAGGTTTCCTTTTTTTCTCTCTCTCTGATCCAAAATGACTGGTAAGTTTTCTTCATTCTCCTTTGCACCATGACCCAAGTTTCTTTCTCCTGTCCTCTGTGACCCAGAGTGGCCCTAAGAGGCAGGGCACGTGGCTGCGGGAGGCCCCTCAGCGTGCGTGAGTATCTAACATTTCTCCTTGAAATCCTCTGTAGAAATGTAACTGACTCCGCCAAAGAGGGATGACCAAACTCATAAGGAGTGTAAGGAATTTGCACTTGAGATGCCCAAGGGTCTGTCTGATTCTGACATGCTAAGGTTTTATCCCAAAAGTTAAGATTTCATTAACAAATCTTTATGCAAAAGCGCTTGGAGAAATTTGGCTTTAAATTCAAGTGCAAAGCGTAATCCTTTTAATAAGCTGGGACCAATGTTTTGAAAGGGAGAAAAAAATTTTCAGTGGTAATTCAAATATGTAAAATAAACAATATTTATCTACTAGTTCTTCTGAAAGGCTTATAAACATGGTAACTGTAGTAGAGAGTTTCTCATATTACTTCATTTTTAAAAAATCCTTTAGTTTCTCTCCAACTTATTAAATACTCAACCTACAGAAAACTTGCAAAAAATAATCAAGTGGACGTCTACATATCCTTACCTAGATTTACCAATTGTTACTGTTTTGCCATATTTGTATTATATATACATATATGTGATTTTTTTTTTGAGGAAGCATCTGAGAGTTAATTACAAGCATCATGACACTGAACCCTTGAATGCTTTAGCATTTCTCTCCTATTAAATGAGATAATTATCTCATATAATTATCACACTCAGGAAATTAACATTGATAGAATACTAATTATTATTATTTTTTTACACAGGTATCACTCTGTCATCCAGACTGGAGTGCAGTGGTGAGATCATGGCTTATGTAGCCTTGAACTCCTGGACTCTCAACACAGCCTCCCAAGTAGCTGGAATTACAGGCACATGCCACCACACCCAGCTAATTTTTGTATTTTTTGTAGAGATGGGGTTTCACCATGTTGCCCAGGCTGGTTTCAAACTCCTGGGCTCAAACAATCCCACTTTGACCTCCCAAAGTGCTGGGATTACAGGTATACGCCACCATGCCCAGCTCACAATACTATTGTCTACGTCTTTGGTCCATATTCAAATTTTTTTCTTTGTCCTAAGAATATCTTTCACAGTTGACTTTTTTCTTTTGACACAAGATCCACCCAAGTATCATGCATCACATTTACTAATATTTTACTTTTGAACATTATGCTACAGCCTTTTTTCTAGTTCTTAATGAACTATCTTGGGTTATTATGAAACTGATAATTGTTCCATGAGTTGCTTATTTTCTATCAGTTTCTATTAGTTCTACTGATTAATTATTGAGAGAAGTACCTAAAGAATTACCTAAAGCCCACAAGGGTTTGGGCATTTGTGTAATTTTTTAAACCTAAGAGAACCTGTTGATTTTATATTACAAGCAAAACCATCCTGTTGCATTATACATTATCACAGGAAAAAAAAGTAATCAAAGGAGGTTGGTGGCAGATGTATGATGTATGATGTATGATGTATGATGTACGATGATATTGATAATGATGGGGATGATGAAGCTGAGGAGAAGGAAGGAGTATGGTGATTTTAAGTCAGGTTGACTGAATTAAAGTTTTGCCTGAAGATGGATATCCGTGTGCTCTTTTGTATTATGAGTGTTTTGCCAAAGGTAGCTGCTTCACATACCTCCTGGAGCTATAACCGCTTCCTTCAAGATCACTGCCTTGACCCCATTATCACCAAACCTACACCACATCCCAAAACTACAGTGCCATGCCTCCCACTCACGGACTGCCATATGCCACGTCTTTACTTGAGAATGGCGCTGTCCCGCAGAATGTTCTACAAGGATGGAATGTTCCAGACATGCACCATCCAGTACATGTGGCCACTGAGGGGTATGACTAAAGTACTGAAATTTTAATTTTATGTAACTTTAAATACTTTAAATAGCCACAGGTGGCTGGTGGCAACCATATGAAAGAGTGTGGCTCTAGGTCATGGCTGCAAAACTGCTTGTCCCCTCAGAGCCCCCAGTTCAGATTCACCGGCCAGCACCTCTCACAGCCCATACACTGTTTAGAGTTCACCAGTAGGTTATGGTTACCTCAGAGAAGAATTCAGAAGTGGTCATCTTGTTTAAAACTCACAAATCATCCCTCTTCCAGCCCAGCCCACGCAGAACTCCCCGTTTCCCTCCCTGATTGATTTTCTCCATGCATTTACCATGGCTTGGCATGCTGTGTATCTAACTTATTTAATTGTTTACTGTCCATCTATGTCCACTGTGATGTAGCCTCTCTGAGAGGAGTTTCCTCTGTCTTGTTTCCAGCTGCATCAGTAAACATTTGGGAGTGAAGCAGGCGCTGTAGACCATCACCCGGGAATGCCTACGTCTCACCAGCACCACGTGCCTTACATATCACGCACATCCAGGATGCCCATACACCCTCAGCATGGTGGGGAACACGGGAGGCAGCAGGGTAGAGGAAAACAGGGGGGCCTAAACAGGGCCAAGTTCCAGCTTACCACTCATAAAAATAGTGGTACTTTTGGCCAGCTGGGTTGTTATGAAAAGTAGAAATAATAAATGTGAACAACCTATCGTGATGCCAGCAGCAGAGGATAGCCCCGTGCACATGTAGAATCTCACGAATGTGATTCAAGTCAGGCGTCTTAAAACCCTTTTCAATGATACTTTCTTATAAGGGAGCAGGCAACGTGCTTCACGAGGGAATAAAAAAGAAGGGCCCTTGATACCTCTGGAAAATCTCAGTGCTGAGTGCTTCATCTGCGGTAACTCATTCACGAGTGGTCATTATCCTCATTTTCAGTTGGGAAAACTGAGGCCTAGAGAAGTGTCCTGAATCCTAATGTCTGTAGCGGGACATGAACTCACGAACCTCCTGCAGTGTGTTTCCAGAGCCTGCCAAGTCACTCTGCTGTACCACCTGGCATGTGACGTGCCAGACTGAACAGCAAGGCAACTGGAATGAAAGTCCCTCCTGTCATTCATTCAAATCGAGTGAGTCCCTTCTTGTAAGCATTGAATGAGGTGAGAAGCGGGAGGTTGGTGAGAAGGGCAGCTGCTTCCTGCTCCACACAGTCCAGGAAAAGTGGCTGACCGGCCACGCAGCTCACATAAAGAGAATGGGGGCATTTTTATGTTAGGATGGTTTTAGGATCTTTCAGAGGCCACTTCTTGTTTGCTCCCTGGCTGAAGGAGCCGAAGAGCTGCTCATTCTTGCTCTGTGGGGGGGTTGGGGGGAATCTCATTTCAAGGTCAGAGACTGAAGGAGTTGCCTCTTTGGATCTGCATTAGAGTGCCAAATGCCCAGGCTTAGGAATTATTTTTAGTTGGGAACGTCACCCCAGAATGTTGTGATTCCAGAGATCGCCACCCAGGCAACCCTCATGCAGATGGCTGAGTAATGCAGCAGCCAGCACCAGGGCTCCAAGGAGGGGCAGGAAAGAGAGAAGCCAGTTCCTCGTGTCCTCATTTCAACTGACTGTGTGTTCCTGGTACCCTGACTTCTCCTGGTTCCTGCAACTCCAGACTCCTGCTGGGGACAGAAGAAATGTGCGTATTTCCTGGTCCTCTTGTCCTCTCCAGGCTTTCTGATTTTGAGCAGGGTGAGTACTATGCTGGTTTCCCAGATTCTATTTTCATCCTGCTGGTGCTGGATCCAACTCTGGACATTACAGCATATCCCAGCAAAGCTGTCACAGGCTGGCCAGGAAACATAGGACGGGAGGGACAGAAGGAGGGGGTGAGAAGGGAAGACTGCAGCTTCCTAGCTTCTCCACCCACAGCCAATGGAAAGGGCTCTGAAGGTGACTTGTATGGCCTTTGGAACCCACCACCAGGGAGAGAACTCAACAGGTGCAGACTGTTGAGCAGACTGTTGAGGGAGATGATAAGGGAAGAGACCAGGAACTGGAAGCTGGGCAACAAGTCCTCTAGCCAGGGATGTTGTGGCAGCCCATGCTTCATAACCTTATGTGGATAGGCAGTCGATGGTCTTATCTGCATAGACCCATACTCTGCTGCTGACATGTGCCCCTTTCGGGTGATGACGCAGTCCTTTCTGCCCCATTACCTATATACATGTGCAGAAGTTCTTCACCATACTCTAGAGTCCAACTTATTTGTCTCTTTTTAAAACGTTCAGTTAGGAGGCTGGGCATGGTGGCTCACACCTGTAATCCCAGCACTTTGGAGGCTGAGATGGGCAGATCACCTGAGGTCACAGAGTTCAAGACTAGCCTGAACAACATGGCAAAATCTCGTCTGCACTAAAAATACAAAAATTAGTTGGGCGTGTTGGTGGGTGCCTGTAATCCCAGCTACTAGGGAGGCTGAGGCAAGAGAATCACTTGAACCCGGGAGGCAGAGATTATAGTGAGCCAAGATCGCACTACTGCACTCCAGCCTGGGCGACAAGAGCAAAACTCTGTCTCAAAAAGAAATTTTTTTTGGTTAGACAGTAATCTATACTCCTAGTAAAATCACCATCATCATCATCATCATCATCATCATCACCCAGCCCTGGCTTCTTTACATTAAACTACTGCCTCCCAAAGATAAAGGCCAGATGTACTCTTTGCCATAACTTTCACCACATTCATATAACCAGAGGCAAACACTGTTTTAGATAATATTTTATAAAACCATTTCCTGTTTTATAAAACTGGATTCATGCTGTGTACATTTCTGTGAAGATTGCCTTTCACACTTCTTGTAGTTTTTTGCCAGGCCAAAAAGTGTTGCAATAGACATCCTCAAGTACAGATACTTTTATTTTTATAGAGTAGATTCTGAGAAATGAGATTGTAGGGCCAAAGGGTGTGCGCATTTTAACTTTTTAATGGATATTGCCGGATCACTTTCCAAAACAGTTGCGGTTATTCCTGTTCCCACAGGCAAAGTATGCAAGTGCCTTTTCCCCCCCAATCCTTTCTGGCAGCAAGGTGTTTTTTTTTCTCACTTTTAAGCAAATATATTGCATGAAATTATCTTACTATTTCTTAAAATTTCATTTTTCTGGCTAATAGTCAAATTAATTATATTTTCATATGTTTATTGATCATTAGTAATTATTTTCTTCAAAACTATTAATATTTTATGACTATTTCGCACTGAGATTTTAAAATCTTTTTATTTTTCAAGCATTTTATTGTGTTATAGATGTTAACTCTTTATTTGTCACATATATTTCTCTGTTGATCATTTGTCCTTTGACTTTGTTTATGATAGTTTTTGCCATAATATTTTAAAATACAAATATCATCGGTATTTCTTGTGTTGTTTACAAAAAACATTAACCACAAAATCAAAAGCAAAGTAATTAGAAAAGAGTATGGTGATATATATATAAGAAAGTATCAATTACAAGCACTGTTTATCATTAAAATAGAAATAACCCGAATATTGAAATATTAAGGGTGTAATTTAATTATAGTATTGTATACAATCACAGCCATCAAAAAGCAGATGACTATGATCGTATACAATACTAGAATTATAACTATTTACATGAAATGAGACTCAAAATATATATTTTGATGTGAACCAAGGTTACACGGCAATATGTATCTTATGACACCAACTATTTATATTTTTATAAGTGCATAGAAAATACTTGGGATATGAATAAAACCAACTACGTTTTATGCTAGTGAAATTACGTGTGTTTTCCCATTTTTTAATCTATGTGTATACATACTTTTTAAAAATTATCTCAAATTAATTCTGTAATGAAAGAATAAGGTCTATAAGGATTTACACACAAAATGTATTATCCCTTGGGAGTAGAATTGGGCTAAGAATCGTTAGCTGAAGGAGTCTTTCAATGTTAACTCTACACACCTATGTGTTATTTAACTTTTAAAAACACGTTATTTCCGAAATATTTTAAACTAACCAAATAAAAAGGAAATGAAATGTGGATGTCAGGAAGTACTCCAATAACATGAAGTTGACATAGAATAAATCTTTTCAGGTCACCCTCTGCGTGCCCTTCCCTGCTCCGCTGTCAGCTGTCCCATCCTTTCCTGTGGGTAACTGTGGGTATTATTTACTCTGAGTCCTATCAGATCCTCTAAAGGTGCATTATGTATGGATATGCATATTTACAAATCTCTACCTTTTCAAGAAGGCTAATGTCACAGGACAATTAATTGAGAAGTAATTTTTTAGGAGCTCAAGCCATTTTGTTGCCTGCATTTTGACTTAATTTATGAGGCCTTCTTGGTCCATAGATTTCAATTTTTGTGTAGTCAGACCTCCTGAAATTTCCTTGTTGTATCTTTTATTGCTTCAAAACCCGTAGTCCATCGCCAAATTTTAAAACACAATCTATTCTCCTTTTTTTTAGTGTTTTCTAAGGTCTTTGTTGTTGTTGTTTTTTATATTTAGCTCCGTAATTCATCTAGAATATATTATTCTGCATGTTGTGAGGTAGGAATTTAACATTTTTTTCTAAATAGAGAATCAGTTGTTTCAATACCCTTAGTTGACCAGTTCAATCTTTCCCTGCACTTGAATGCTACTAGTAGAATATTCTATGTTTCATGTTTATGCTCTCTTGGGTTTCATTACTCTCTTTGATTCGTTCTGTAAGCTCACACACGGGTTTAACTACTATAATTTAGAGTATAACTTAATATCTGGTAGACCATGTTCTCCTTCTTGTGCTTCCTGAACTTTTTCCTGGCTATTCATTTACTGTTTAAAAAGAATGAAGAGGCAGTGAGCCAAGATCAAACCACTGCACTCCAGCCTGGGAGACAGAGAGAAACTCTGTCTCAAAAAAAAAAAAAAAAATTATTAGATTATGAGAACAAAATACAGGAGGTGGCTGGCAAGATGGCCAAATAGGAACAGCTCCAGTCTGCAGCTCCCAGCGAGATCAACACAGAAAGTGGGTGATTTCTGCATTTCCAACTGAGTTACCCGGCTCATCTCTTTGGGACTGGTTAGACAGTGGGTGCAGCTCACAGAGGGTGAGCCGAAACAGGGTGGGACATCGCCTCACCCGAGAAGTGCAAGGGGTCAGGGAACTCCCTCCCCTAACCAAGGGAAGCTGTGAGGGACTGTGCCATGAGGGACAGTGTACTCTGGCCCAGATACTACGCTTTTCCCCTGGTCTTTGCAACCCGCAGACCAGGAGATTCCCTTGGGTGCCTATGCCACTAGGGCCCTGGGTTTCAAGCACAAAACTGGGTGGCCATTTGGGCAGACATTAAGCTAGCTGCAGGATTTTTTCTTTTCTTTTCATACCTCAGTGGTGCCTGGAACGCCAGCAAGACAGAACTGTTCACTCCCCCGGAAAGGGGGCTGAAGCCAGGGAGCCAAGGGGTCTTGCTCAGTGGATCCCACCCCCACAGAGCCCAGCAAGCTAAGATCCACTGGCTTGAAATTCTCGCTACCAGGACAGCAGTCTGAAGTTGATCTGGGATGCTCGAGCTTGGTGGCGGGAGGGGCATCTGCCATTACTGAGGCTTGAGTAGGCGGTTTTCTCCTCACAGTGTAAACAAAGTCACCAAGAAGTTCGGACTGGTTGGAGCCCACCGCAGCTCGGCAAAGCCTCTGTAGCAAGACTGCCTCTCTAGATTCCTCCTCTCTGGGCAGGGCATCTCTGAAAGAAAGGCAGCAGGCCCAATCAGGGGCTTACAGATAAAACTCCCATCTCCCTGGGACAGAGCACCTGGGGGAAAGGGTGGCTGTGGGCACAGCTTCAGCAGACTTAAACGTTCTTGCCTGCTGGCTCTGAAGAGAGTGGTGGATCCCCCAGCACAGTGCTCAAGCTCTGCTAAGGGACAGACTGCCTCCTCAAGTGGGCCCCTGACCCCTGTGCCTCCTAACTGGGAGACACGTCCCAGCAGGGGTCGACGGACACCTCATACAGGAGAGCTCCGGCTGGCATCTGGCAGATGCCCCTCTGGGACAAAGCTTCCAGAGGAAGGAACATGCAGCAATCTTTGTGTTCTGCAGCCTCTGCTGCTGATACCCAGGCAAACAGGGTCTGGAGTGGACCTCCAGCAAACTCCAGCAGACCTGCAGCAGAGGGTCCTGATTGTTAGAAGGAAAACTAACAAACAGAAAGGAATAGCATCAACATCAACAAAAAGGATGTCCAAACAGAAACCCCATCCGAAGGTCACCAACATCAAAGACCAAAGGTAGGTAAATCCATGAAGATCAGGAAAAAACAGTGCAAAAAGGCTGAAAATTCCAAAAAACAGAACACCTTTTCTCCTCCAAAGGATCACAACTCCTCGCCAGCAAGGGAACAAAACTGGATGGAAAGTAACTGACGAATTGACAGAAGTAGGCTTCAGAAGGTGGGTAATAACAAACTCCTCCGAGCTAAAGGAGCATGTTCTAACCCAATGCAAGGAAGCTAAGAACCTTGAAAAAAAGGTTAGAGGAACTGCTAACTAGAATAACCGGCTTAGAGAAGAACATAAATGACCTGATAAACATAGCACGAGAACTTCATGAAGCATACACAAGTACCAATAGCCAAATCAATCAAGCAGAAGAAAGGATATCAGAGATTAAAGATCAACTTAATGAAATAAAGCGAGAAGACAAGATTAGAGAAAAAAGAGTGAAAAGGAATGAACAAAGCCTCCAAGAAATATGGGACTATGTGAAAAGGCCAAACCTGTGTTTGATTGGTGTACCTAAAAGTGACGGGGAGAATGGAACCAAGTTGGAAAACACTCTTCAGGATATTATCCAGGAGAACTTCCCAACCTAGCAAGACAGGCCAACATTCAGATTCAGGAAATACAGAGAACACCACAAAGATACTCCTCGAGAAGAGCAACCCCAAGACACATAATCAGCAGATTCACCAAGGTTGAAATGAAGGAAAAAATGTTAAGGGCAGCCAGAGAGAAAGGTTGTGTTACCCACAAAGGGAAGCCCATCAGACTAACAGCAAATCTCTCTGCAGAAACCCTACAAGCCAGAAGAGAGTGGGGGCCAATATTCAACATTCTTAAAGAAAAGAATTTTCAACCCAGAATTTCATATCCAGCCAAACCAAGCTTCATAAGCAAAGCAGAAATAAAATCCTTTACATTCAGCACGTGTCCCAGAACTCAGAGTGTAATTAAAAAAAAAAGAAAAATAATAAAGAAAATAAAAAGGAGACCTAGGAATGTGCTCAATCTCCCCACTTTTGGGGTCTCTTTGTTGTGTTCATTCATAAGCATTTATAATTTTCTTTGTCTAGGTCTTGCACATTTTTATTAGTTTTATCTCTGGCTGTTTTTAGTTTCTGTTTCTTTACGTGCTTGAAATTTTTTCCCCGGTACTTTTTATAGTGAATTATTGGAAAGCGATTGATTTTTCCATTTTGATCTTGTATCTGGTTATCATGCTATCAGTTGCTCCTTTGGGATTTTCTTAGAAGTTGTGGTGAGCGGAATTCTAAGATGGGGCTTATGATCTGTCCCTGGTCTCCCTCTAGGTTACACTGCAGAAGGGATTTTGCAGAGATAATTAAGGTCGCCAATCAGTTGACCTTAAGACAGAGAGATTATCTGGGCTGACCTAACCTCATCACATGAGCCCTTTAAAAGCAGAGCATTTTCTGCAGCTGCAGAGAGAAGAGGAATTCAGAGATGTGAAGCACGAGGGGGTTCTATGTGAGGGACTCCCTGTCGCTGAGATGGAGAGTGACATGTGTCAAGGAAACAGGGAGCTCAGCTGGGCAACCCCAGGAACTGAACTGTGACCACAACACCCAAGAGTTTAGAAGTGGGTTTTCCCTGACTCTCCAGACAGGAATTCAGCCCAGCCAGCACCTTGATTTCAGGCTCTCGAGGCCACAATCAGGGAACCCAGTGCAGCCCGGCCAGACTCTGGACAACAGAACTGTGAGAAAACAAATGGGAATTGTCTTAAGGCACTAAGTTTCCGGTAATGTGTTATGCAGCAACAGAAAACAAACAGAAAAGTCAGATCATTTAACAGGAATTAGAGTTTTGCTCTTCCCTTTCTAATATTTACACCTCTAATATATTTTTATTATTCTGTTAGCGTCTAGAACCTCCAGAAAAAGGCAAACTTCGGCAGCAGTAGTGGAATTCTTGTTTGTTCCTGATTTTGATAGGAATGTTTAGTGTTCACCATTAGCTGCTTTATGTGCAATAGATTTCCTTTACCACAGTAAAAAGTTTCTTTTATCCTAATTTACAAAATGTGATATTCAGTAAGAAATGTTGAATTGTATTGAATGCCTTTTCAGCTACCATCACAGAGATTTTTTGTTTTTCTTTTTTAATTTGTGAATGTAGTGAATTGCATTCATAGACTACCAAAGGTTGAAACACTTTGCATTTCCATAAATAGACAATTGGACATTGTTTTTTTTTTTTAGACGGATTCTTGCTCTGTCACCCAGGCTGGAGTGCAGTGGCGCAATCTTGGCTCACGGCAACCTCTGCCTCCCAGGTTCAAGCAATTCTCCTGTCTCAGCCTCCAGAATAGCTGGGATTACAGGTGCGTGCCACCACACCCAGCTAATTTTTGTATTTTTTGTAGAGACGGGGTTTTGCCATGTTGGTCAGGCTGGTCTCAAACACCTGACCTCAGGTGATCCACCTGCCTCAGCCTCCCAAAGTGCTGGGATTACAGGCATGAGCCACTGTGCCCGGTCAGTCGTGATTCTTTTATACACAGCTAGATTTGGTTTTGCATCATTTTACATAGGATGTTTACATCTATGCACTGAATTGAGGTATGGGTTTCTTTGTGTGGTATCTGGTTTTTTAGTATCAGGAAAGTCCTAGTCTTGTAGAATGAGGTAGAAAGCCTTACATTATCTTCCATGCTCAAACATGGAAATTAACTGTGCTTTAAAGGTTAGTAGAATTTACTTGTGCAAGTCTCCTAGCCTCTTTCCTTATGGAACAGTCATTCATTCATTCATTCACTTAGCCAATAACCACTGAGCACCAGGCATAGGTCTGGTGTCAGGGACCCCACAGTGAACAAGGCAGCTTCTTTCAAAGAGCTTACAATCAGTTAACTATCATTCACTACCTTTGATTTTGCTCCAGTTAGTATTTTTGCATTTGCAAGCTATTATCAAGTAAATGTCATTCACATATATTTTACTGGAAAATTCATTTAATCTATATTATCATATTTATGGTTATAAGTAGTCCTTAATAATTTTTAAAACTTCCTCTTATCTTGAGTATATGACCTTTCTCATTTCCAACATTGTTCATTTGTGAATTCTCTCACTGTTTCTTAACCCACCATGCCCTGGCATATCTGGTCTGTTGGTTTCAAATATATTCATTTTGCAATATTTTATTAATTTCTGATTTTTTGTATTAATCTTTTTTTAGCATCTTCTTGCTATTTTTATTTTGTAGTCTTTCTTTGTGTTCCAATAATTTCACTTAAGGTTAGAATTTTTCCTCTGAGTGACATTTTGGCCACATCTTGTAGGTTATAATATTAGGTACTTTTGTTAGAATTCTGTACCTTCAGCTAAAATTGACTGTCATGTTAGCCCAAGATTTATTTAGAGGAATTTAAAATGTTTCTATATGAATACCCATACATATATATTTATGTTTACATCTATCCATGTAGTTGGAAGGTTTGAATACATACATAAAACATATGCTGCACATATCTATACATAAGTATATTACAGGTCTAGAAGTCAGGGTCAAGGTCTGGAATGGAATGGATAATTTTGTGATCAATCTATGGATAGATTATAAGTGCAGTTACGAGTACATGAAATGATTGGAAGAAAGTAATGAGTGGGTAGAAAAGAAAGCCTTGAGAAATGATAACAATGAATGCTCAAGAAAATGAGATATGGGTTTGTCATGCCAATTGAGAATGCATTCAACTATCAGTCACAGAACCCCTGACTAACAGCAGCTTTAGCTTAGGGCTAGTAGGTCTCACAGGGCAAGAAGTCCACACAAACTTGCAGGGATGGTACAGTGGCTCCACAAGGCCATCCAGGTTCTTTCTTACTTTTTTGTTCTGCCATTTAATGTATAGGCAGGACTTTGTCTACATGAGGGGCTGACTAATCTGGCCCGCTGCCCATTTTGTAAATGAAGTTGTATTGGGAAACAGCCACACTGGTTTGTTTCCCTATTGCCCATGGCTGCTTTTGAATGACAAGGACAGATTAAAGTACTCAGGAAAGAGACCTTTTGGCTAGCAAAGCTCAAGTCGTTTATCTCATCTTTCTTCCACCTCACCTAACCCCTTCACAGTGTTAGGATTCCCAAGATGAAAATCCACAATTTAGGTAGAATAAAAAACCATTTCCAGTCTAGCCCAGCACATAAGGCACTAAGAAGCCATCACTCCTGCCCTCACAAGAGAAAGACATAAATGGAAAATAAACAACTCTTATTAGATCATAGAATTGAGTTTACAGGCCAAACCATTGCCCCAAAATAGGAAGAGACAGAAAGGTGCATATAGAGAATCACCACATACTGGAACAGAAGCCAAGGAGCAGCAGCCTTCATGGGAACTAGTGCCAGGGTAGAAAAACCTAAATTATACACCAATATCTCTCATTAGCCTAGATGAAAAAGCCTTCAATAAAATATTAGTAAATCAAATCAAAGAATATATAAAAAGAATTACATACCATGAACAACTGGAATTCATTACAGGTGTGCAAGACAGGTCACTATTCAAAAATCAAGTAACATAATCCCTCATATCAACACATTAAAGAAGAAAAACCATAAGATCATATTAATAGGTATGAAAAGAGCAATTGACAAAATCCAACACCCATTCATGATAAAAACTCCTAGCAAACTAGGGACAAAGGGGACCTTTGTCAACTTGATTAAAAAAAAAACAAAAACCCTACAACTAACATGATACATAAGGGTGAGAAACTGGATGCTTTCCCTCTAAGGTCAGAAACAAGGCAAAGCTATCCCTCTCACCACTCCTATTCAACATTGTTCTGGGAGTACTCACTAATGCAATAAGATAAGAAAAGGAAATAAAAGTACACAGATTGGAAGGGAAGAAATAGACTGTCTTTGTTCACAGATGACATGATTGTGTACTTAGAAAATCTCAGAGAATTGGAGATTGTTCCAAGATGGCCAAATAGGAACAGCTCTGGTCTGCAGCTCCCAGCGTAATCGATGCAGAAGACGGGTGATTTCTACATTTCTAACTGAGGTACCTGGTTCATCTCACTGGGACTGGTTGGACAGTAGGTGCAGCCCATGGAGGGTGAGCCGACACAGGGCAGGGCGTTGCCTTACCCAGGAAGCACAAGGAGTCAGGGGGAATTCCCTTTCCTAGCCAAGGGAAGCCATGACAGACAGTACCTGGAAAACTGGGACACTCCCGCCCTAATAGTGTGCTTTTCCAACTGTCTTAGCAAATGGCACACCAGGAGATTACATCCCATGCCTGGCTCGGCGGGTCCCACGCCCACGGAGCCTTGCTCACTGCTAGTGCAGCAGTCTGAGATTGAACTGCCAGGTGGCAGCCTGGGCTGGGGGAGGGGCGTCTGCCATTGCTGAGGCTTGAGTAGGTAAACAAAGCCACTAGGAAGCTCAAAGTGGGTGGAGCCCACCGCAGCTCAACGAGGACTGCCTGCCTTTGTAGACTTCACCTCTGGGGGCAGGGCATAGCTGAACAAAAGGCAGCAGAAACTTCTGCAGACTTAAGTGGCCTTGTCTGACATCTCTGAAGAGAGCAGTGTTCTCCCAGCGCAGAGTTTGAGCTCTGAGAACAGACAGACTGCCTTCTCAAGTGGGTCCCTGACCCCCATGTAGCCTAACTTGGAGACGCCTGCCAGTAGGGGCTGACTGACACCTGATATAGCCGGGTGCCTCTCTGAGATGCAGCTTCCAGGGGAAGGATCAGGCAGCAATATTTACTGTTCTGCAGCCTCTGCTGGTGATACACGGGCAAACAGGGTCTGGAGTGGACCTCCAGCAAACTCCAACAGACCTGCAGCTGAGGGTCCTGACTGTTAGAAAGAAAACTAGCAAATAGAAAGGAATAGCATCAACATCAACAAAAAGGACATTCACACCAAAATCCCATCTGTACGTCACCACCATCAAAGACCAAAGGTAGATAAAACCACAAAGCTGGGGAGAAACCAGAGCAGAAAAGCTGAAAATTCTAAAAACCAGAGCACCTCTTCTCCTCCAAAGGATCATAGCTCCTCATCAGCAATGGAACAAAGCTGGACGGAGAATGACTTTGATGAGCTGACAAAAGTAGGCTTCAGAAGGTCAGTAATAAACTTCTCTGAGCTAAAGGAGGATGTTTCAACCCATCACAAGGAAGCTAGAAACCTTGAAAAAAGATTAGACTAATGGCTAACTAGAATAAACAGCATAGAGAAGACCTTAAATGACCTGATGGAGCTGAAAACCATGGCATGAGAACTATGTGACGCATGCACAAGCTTCGGTAGCTGATTCAATCAAGTGGAAGAAAGGGTAGCAGTGATAGCAGATCAAATGAATGAAATGAAGCAAGAAGAGAAGTTTAGAGAAAAAAGAGTAAAAAGAAATTAACAAAGCCTCCAAGAAATATGGGACTATGTGAAAAGACCAAATCTACATCTGATTGGTGTACCTGAAAGTGATGGGGAGAATGGAACCAAGTTGGAAAACACTCTGCAAGATATTATCCAGGAGAATTTCCCCAACCTAGCTAGGCAGGCCAACATTCAAATTCAAGAAATACAGAGAACACCACAAAGATACTCCTTGAGAAGAGCAACCCCAAGACACATAATCGTCAGATTCACCAAGGTTGAAATGAAGGAAAAAATGTTAAGGGCAGCCAGAGAGAAAGGTTGTGTTACCCACAAAGGGAAGCCCGTCAGACTAACAGCTGATCTCTTGGCAGAAACCCTCCAAGTCAGAAGAGAGTAGGGGCCAATATTCAACATTCTTAAAGAAAAGAATTTTCAACCCAGAATTTCATATCCAGCCAAACTAAGCTTCATAAGTGAAGGAGAAATAAAATCTGTTACAGACAAGCAAATGCTGAGAGATTTTGTCACCACCAGGCCTGTCTTACAAGAGCTCCTGAAGGAAGCACTAAACATGGAAAGGAACAACTGGTACCAGCCACTGCAAAAACATGCCAAATTGTAAAGACCATTGATGCTAGGAAGAAACTGCATCAACTAATGAGCAAAATAACAAGCTAACATTGTAATGACAGGATCAAATTCACTCATAACAATATTAACCTTAAATGTAAATGGGTTAAATGCTCCAATTAAAAGACACAGACTTGGGGGGAGGGATAGCATTAGGAGATATACCTAATGCTAAATGACAAGTTAATGGGCGCAGCACACCAACATGGCACATGTATACATATGTAACAAACCTGCACGTTGTGCACAGGTACCCTAAAACTTAAAGTATAATAATAATAAAATTTAAAAAAAGTAAAAAAAAAAAAAAAGACACAGACTGGCAAACTGGATAAAGAGTCAAGACCCATCAGTGTGCTGTATTCAGGAGACCCATCTCATGTGCAGAGATACACATAGGCTCAAAATAAAGGGATGGAGGAAGATACACCAAACAAATGGAAAACAAAAAAAAAAAAGCAGGGGTTGCAATCCTAGTCTCTGATAAAACAGACTTTAAACCAACAAACATCAAAAGAAGGCCATTACATAATGGTAAAGGGATCAATTCAACAAGAAGAGCTAACTATCCTAAATATATATGCACCCAATACAGGAGCACCCAGATTCATAAGGCAAGTCCTTAGAGACTGACAAAGAGACTTAGACTCCCACACAATAATAATGGGAGACTTTAACACCCCATTGTCAGTATTAGACAGATCAATGAGACAGAAGGCTAACAAGGATATCCAGGACTTCAACTCAGCTCTGTACCAAGCAGACCTAATAGACATCTACATAACTCTCCACCCCAAATCAACAGAATATACATTCTTCTCAGCACCATATCACACTTACTCCAAAGTTGACCACATAGTTGGAAGTAAAGCACTCCTCAGCAAATGTAAAAGAACAGAAATCACAACAAACTTTCTGTCAGACCACAGTGCAATCAAACTAGAACTCAGGATTGAGAAACTCACTCAAAACCACACAACTAAATGGAAACTGAACAACCTGCTCCTTAATGACTACTGGGTAAATAACGAAATGAAGACAGATATAAAGATGTTCTTTGAAACCAATGAGAACAAAGACACAACATACCAGAATTTCTGGGACACATTTAAAGCAGTGTGTAGAGGGAAATTTAGAGCACTAAATGTCCACAAGAGAAAGCAGGAAAGATCTAAAATTGACACCCTAACATCACAATTAAAAAAACTAGAGAAGCAAGGGCAAACAAATTCAAAAGCTAGCAGAAGGCAAGAAATAACTAAGATCAGAGCAGAACTGAAGAAGATAGAGACATAAAAAGCCCTTCAAAAAATCAATGAATCCAGGAGCTCGTTTTTTTGAAAGATCAACAAAATTGATAGACCACTAGCAAGACTAATAAAGAAGAAAAGAGAGAAGAATCAAATAGACACAATAAAAAATGATAAAAGGGATATCACCACCTATCCCACAGAAATACAAACTACCATCAGAGAATACTATAAACACCTCTATGCAAATAAACTAGAAAATCTAGAAGAAATGGATAAATTCCTGGACACATACACCCTCCCAAGACTAAACCAGGAAGAAGTTGAATCTCTGAATAGACCAATAACAGGCTCTGAAATTGAGGCAATAATTAATAGCCTACCAACCAAAAATGTCCAGGACCAGACGGATTCACAGCCAAATTCTACCAGAGGTACAAAAAGGAGCTGGTACTATTCCTTCTGAAACTATTCCAATCAACAGAAAAAGAGGGAATCCTCCCTAACTCATTTTATGAGGCCAGCATCATCCTGATACCAAAGCCTGGCAGAGACACCGCAAAAAAAGAGAATTTTACACCAATATCCCTGATGAACATCGATGTGAAAATCCTCAATAAAATACTGGCAAACCGAATCCAGCAGCACATCAAAAATCTTATCCACCATGATCAAGTGGGCTTCATCCCTGGGATGCAAGGCTGGTTCAACATATGCAAATCAATAAATGTAATCCAGCATATAAACAGAACCAAAGACAAAAACCACATGATTATCTCAATAGATGCAGAAAAGGCCTTTGACTAAACTCAACAGTGCTTCATGCTAAAAACTCTCAATAAATTAGGTATTGATGGGATGTATCTCAAAATAATAAGAGCTATTTATGACAAACCCAAAGCCAATAGCATACTGAATGTGCAAAAACTGGAAGCATTCCCTTTGAAAACTGGCACAAGACAGGGATGCCCTCTCTCACCACTCCTATTCAACATAGTGTTGGAAGTTCTGGCCAGGACAATCAGGCAGGAGAAAGAAATAAAGGGTATTCAATTAGGAAAAGAGGAAGTCAAATTGTCCTTGTTTGCAGATGACATGATTGTATATTTAGAAACCCATCGTCTCAGCCCAAAACCTCCTTAAGCTGATAAGCAACTTCAGCAAAGTCTCAGGATACAAAATCAATGTGCAAAAATCACAAGCATTCCTATACACCAATAACAGACAAACAGAGAGCCAAATCATGAGTGAACTCCCATTCACAATTGCTTCAAAGAGAATAAAATACCTAGGAATCCAACTTACAAGGGACGTGAAGGACCTCTTCAAGAAGAACCACGAACCACTGCTCAATGAAATAAAAGAGGACACAAACAAATGGAACATTCCATGCTCACAGATAGGAAGACTCAATATCATGAAAATGGCCATACTGCCCAAGGTAATTTATAGATTCAGTGCCATCCCCATCAAGCTACCAATGACTTTCTTCACAGAATTGGAAAAAACTACTTTAAAGTTCATATGGAACCAAAAAAGAGCCCACATTGCCAAGACAATCCTAAGCCAAAAGAACAAAGCTGGAGGCATCACTGGCTGACTTCAAACTACACAAGGCTACAGTAACCAAAACAGCATGGTACTGGTACCAAAACAGAGATAAAGACCAATGGAACAGAACAGAGGCCTTAGAAACAACATCACATGTCTACAACCATCTGATCTTTGGCAAATCTGACAAAAACAAGAAATGGGGAAAGGATTCCCTATTTAATAAATGGTGCTGTGAAAACTGGCTTGGTATATGTAGAAAGCTGAGACGGCATTCCCTCTTTACACCTTATACAAAAATTAATTCAAGATGGATTAAAGTTTAAATGTTAGACCCAAAACCATAAAAACCCTAGAAGAAAACCTAGGCAATACCATTCAGGACATAGGCATGGGCAAGGACTTCATGACTAAAACACCAAGAGCAATGGCAACAAAAGCCAAAATAGATAAATGGGATCTAATTAAACTAAAGAGCTTCTGCACAGCAAAAGAAACTACCATCAGAGTGAACAGGCAACCTACAGAATGGGAGAAAAATTTTGCAATCTACTCATCGGACAAAGGGCTAACATCCAGAATTGACAAAGAACTCAAACAAATTTACAAGAAAAAAACAAACAACCCCATCAAAAAGTAGGCTAAGGATGTGAACAGACATTTCTCAAAAGAAGACATTTATGCAGCCAAAAGATGCATGAAAAAATGCTCATCATCACTGGCCATCGGAGAAATGCAAATCAAAACCACAATGAGATACCATCTCACGCCAGTTAGAATGGCGATCATTAGAAAGTCAGGAAACAACAGGTGCTGGAGAGGATGTGGAGAAATAGGAACTCTTTTACACTGTTGGTGGGACTGTAAACTAGTTCAACCATTGTGGAAGACAGTGTGGTGATTCCTCAAGGATCTAGAACTGGAAATACCATTTGACCCAGCCATCCCATTACTGGGTATATACCCAAAGGATTATAAATCATGCTGCTATAAAGACACATGCACACGTATGTTTATTGCGGCATTATTCACAATAGCAAAGACTTGGAACCAACCCAAATGTCCATCAATGATAGACTGGATTAAAAAAATGTGGCACATAAACACCATGGAATACTATGCAGCCATAAAAAAGGATGAGTTCATGTCTTTTATAGGGACATGGATGAAGCTGGAAACCATCATTCTCAGCAAACTATCGCAAGGACAGAAAACCAAACACCGCATGTTCTCACTCATAGGTGGGAATTGAACAATGAGAACACTTGGGCACAAGGTGGGGAACATCACATACCAGGGCCTGTTGTGGGGTGGGGGTTGGGGGGAGGGATAGCATTAAGAGAAATACCTAATGTAGATGACGAGTTAATGGGTGCAGCACACCAACATGGCACATGTATACGTATGTAATAAACCTGCACGTTATGTACATGTACCCTAGAACTTAAAGTATAATAGTAATAATTAAAAAAAATCCCAGAGAATCAACACAAAACCCTATTGTAACTAATAAGTGATTATACCAAGGCTGCAGTATACACGGTTAATATACAAAAGTCAATTGCTTTCTTATATACCAACAATGAACAATTAGATTTTGACATAAAAAATGTGATATCATTTATATTAGCACCCCTCTAAAAGAAATGCTCTATTAGAGTATTCCAGAGAAACCAAACTGAAAAGATGTATGTTTGTGTATATATACACACATGCACACATACATCATATACACATGTATACATAAACACATATGCTATATATACACACACATATATGCATTTATACACACACATTTAAGTTGTATATACATATAATATGATATAATATAATATATAATATGTGTATAAAGACAGAGAGAGATATTTATTTTAAGAACTTGGATCATGCAATTTGGGGTGCTGGCAAGTCCAGAATCTGCAGAATTGGCAGGCTGGAGACTAAGGTAACAGTTGTTGTTGAAGGTAGCTTGAGTCTCAACGCAGTCTGCTTTGCAGAATTCCCTCTTCATTGGGGGAATCATTCTTTTTTCTTTTAAAGTCTTCAACTGAC
Source organism: Pan paniscus (assembly GCF_029289425.2). Lineage (NCBI taxonomy): Eukaryota > Metazoa > Chordata > Mammalia > Primates > Hominidae > Pan > Pan paniscus. The sequence goes on from NC_073260.2 coordinate 48,025,396, forward strand.
TTGTGGAAGGTATTCTACTGTACTCAAAGTCTGCTAATTTAAGTATGAATCTCGCCTAAAAAATGCCTTCAGAGAAATATCTAGGAGAGTATTTGACCAAATATCCAAGTATCATGGCCTGCCCAAGTTGACGCATAACATTAACCATCACAAGTCCACTCTTTGTCAACTTGACACCCGTATATACCTCTTTAAACCATGTTTATTCTCAGAATAAATACAATAACAATGTCATACTTCTGCCTAATGTGATAGAACTATCCTGCGTATGGCCAAAAGTGCATTAACCCTTTCCTCAAAAAGGATGCAACGTTCTTGGGTGATGTTTACTCTTTTCCTTGATGTCTTACGACTTAAGTATTATGAAATAAAATTAACAATGCTTAAATACTATGATACAGAGCCAATACTTTACATGTTATATGATAAGGGGATAAGAGAGGGAAGAAAACAAAGACATTATACAAACATACATATCCATAACAAAACAAACTCATGCTCATAACAATTGCAGTTCTCTTTTTACATAACAGGTCATACAGTCTTAGCTGCTTTTTATAACTACTTTCATCCACTACCATTCTGTATTTCTTGTGTTCTCAGGAAGCATCTCAGCTGGTCATGGTTTTTCACCTGGTAGAGTGACTCTAACCTTCATTCAGAAGGGTCTATGTTGTTAGTACTCTGGCTGGAGTTGGGTTGTTGTCATTGTAAAGTGCACTGACTTTAATTGCAGGGCATGGTAATATTAAGAGATGTCCTAACATACCTCCTGTATTCCAAACACACTCTTCCTTACCTCTATTGTGGATTAGTGGTTCAATTTCCCTTTGGTAATCAGGATCAATCACACCAGCCAACACAAAGACATAGGCTAACTAAAAGACTGAGATCTAAACATGTGACTTTAGAATGCTTACACACACACACAGATCTACTGTACATCGCACACACCCCACACATACACACACACACACACCACACCCTTTACTACCATGCCTACGGGGCTGTAGTATAATAACAGTGGGTTCCAGCTAAAAGAACCACAAGACTCAGACTCTCTCTAAAAAAAAGTACTTATGAAAGGTTAAAGTGAAGAGGAAAGATTAGAAAACAAGGACATTAGAAGAATTTTAATCCTCTGGCACCTATAGCACAGCAAACATTAAACAGCCCAACTCCTGAACAGATTAACATAAATTTTCACATAAATCCTAACATAAATGGCCTATTTACCTCAGTTCCTATTAACCAATATAGCACGTCAAGCATTCCACAAAAAATTTAAAGGCATGCTAAAAGGAAAAAACACACACACTACAAGGAGACAAAGCAAACGCTGGAATCTGACTCAGCTATGACACAAATGGTGAAATTGTCATGCAAAGAATTTAAAAGACTATGATTAATATGTTAAGAGCTCTAATGGAAAAAATAGAGTAAAGGTAGACAAGATGCAAAAAAAAAAACATGGATAATACAAGCAGGGAGATGAAACTGGAATAAATAATCTAAATAAATTTCTAGAAGTAAAAAACACTATGGCAGAAATGAAGAATGCCTTTGAAGGGCTCACCAGTATACACAATACAACAAAGACAGAATCATTGAGGTTGAACACAGGTCAGTTAAAACTTCACAAACTGAAATGTGAAGAGAAGAAAGAATTTTTTTTAAAAAACAGAACTGAATCTCCAAGAACTTTGGGACAATACCAAGATGTGCAGTGTATACGTATTTGAAATATCAAAAGAGAAGAAAAAGTACAGAGAAGAAGAAATATTTGAAGTAATAATGGTTAAGAACTTTCCAAAAGTAATGACAGACACCAAACTATAGATACAGAGCTCAGAGAACACCAAACATGATAAATACCAATAGAATAACATTTAGTAACATCCTATTGCAACTTAGAAAACCAAAGACAAATAGGAGTAATACCAATAAATACCAATATATCTAGGAATAGCCTATTGCAACTAAGAAAACCAAAACAAAAAGAAAATCATTAAAGAAGACAGAGGAAAAATACAGCTTAACTCTAAGAGAGCAAAGATAGAGATTACTTTTTGGAAGAGAAGAATCTTCTCATCAGAATCCATGCAAGCCAGAATTGGAGTAGTAAATTATTTTAAATGTCAAAAGAAAAAAAGTTCGCCAACCTAGACTTTTATATGCAGAAAAATTACCCTTCAAAGTTGAAACAGAGGTAAAGACTCCCTAAGACAAACACAAACAGAAAATTTATCACCAGCAAATTGGCCCTGCCAAAAATTTTATAAGCTCTTCAGGCAGAAGGAAATAATACAGGTCGAAATCTTGGGTCTGCATAAAGAGTGGAGCTGCATCAGAGAGGGAATGAATGAAGGCAAAATAAAACATTTTATATTTATTTTTCTTAATTGATACAAAAGATAACTGTTTAAAGTAACAATAATAACATTGTATGGGGCTATTACGGCATATGTAAAAATGAAATGAATGACAGCAATGTCACAAGGGAAGGGAGGAAGCAAATAGGAATACTCCATTATAAGGCACCTGCACTACCCATGAAGTAGTATAGTGTTATTTGAAGGTAGAGTTAAGTTAGTTTAAAATATATTGTGTTAACTCTAGGACAACCACTAAAAAAAATTTTTTTCAGAGGTATACTTGATATGCCAAGATAGGAGAGAAAATGGAATAATATAAAATGCTCAGTTAAAAGCTGAGAGGGCAGAAACATGTGAGGGAGGTGAGAAACAAAGAAAAAAATACAGCAAATATAAAACAAATATGGTAGGTATTAACCAACTATACCAATAATGACTTTAAACACACATGGTCTAAGTACACCAATAAAAAGACAGAAATTTTTGGTGAGGGTTAATAAAAAGAAAACTATATGTTGTCTACAAGAAACCCACATAAAATATAAAGATGCAAATACGTTAAAAGTAAAGGATGGGGAATGATATACCATATTAACACTAATCAAAAGAAAGCTGGAACAGTTCTATTTTTCAACAAAGCAGACAGAATTATCAGGGATAAAGAGGGACATTACATAATTATAAAGGAGTCGATTCTCCAAAACAACAGAACAATTTTAAATGTATATGTATCTAACAATAGAGCATCAAAATGCATGAGGCAAAACTTGATAGAATTGAAAGAAGAAATGGACATATCCACTATTATTGCTGCAGACTTCAACACTCTGTTGGTAGTTGATAGATGGAGCTGACAGAAAATCAGAAAGGATATAGACAACCTGAGTGTCACTACCAATCAACTAGCTCTAATTTATCTTTATAAAAGTCTTCACCCAACAGCAGCAGAATGCACGTTCTTTTCAAACTCACATGGAACATTCACCAAGGCAGGTCATGTGCTGGGCCATTCTTAGACTGCAATGGAACTACACTAGTAAACCATAACATAAAGATAGCTGGATAATCCCTGGATATTTGGAAATTAAACAACATTCTTCTATATATTACATTTGTCAAAGAAATCTCAAGATAAAATATTTAATAAATAAATATCTTATTTAATAAAATAATAATGAAATAAATAAAATTACAACCTATCAACAGTTGTGGAATGCAGCAAAAGTAGAAGTTAGAAAGAAGTTTATAGCATGAAATGTGCATGTTGGCAAAGAAGAAATATCTAAAATCAATAACCTAAGCTTCCACCTTATGAAACTAGGGAAAGAAGAACAATTTAAGCCTAGAGCAAACTGAATAAAAGAAATAATAAAAATCAGAAAAGAAATCAATGAAATTGAAAATAGGAAACTATGTAGGATATCAACAAAACCAAAAGCTAGTTCTTTGAAAATATCAATAAGATCGATAAACCATTACACAGGTTAACCAAGATAAAAATGTAGAAGACATAAATTACCAATATTATAAATAAGATGTCATTATACTAATTCTATAGATATTAAAAAGATAATAAAGAATATTTCAAACAATTCTGTGGCCACAGATTTAATAACTGAGATGAAATGGATCAATTTCTTGAAAGACATAAACTACTAAAACTTATACAAAAAAATAGATAAACTGAATATTTTATGTCCATTAAGCAAATTGAATAATAATAACTATCTCCTTCCATCCCCCCACCCCCCAAAAAAACATTGGGCCTTGATGGAATCAATGGTAAATTCTATCAAACATTTAAAGAAAAAATAATACAATCTCTTCCAGAAAATAGAAGCACAGAGGGCACTTTCTAACTTATACAATGAGGCCAGCATTATCTTAATACCTAAACCAGAGAAAGATATTATAAGAAAAGAAAACTACAGACCAATATCTCTCATGAATGTAGATGTAAAACTTCTTAATAAAGCATTAACAAATTGAGTTCAACAAAGCATAAAAAGGATTATGCATTACAACCAAGTGGCATTTATTCCACGTATGCAAAGATGGTTCAAAATCTGAAAATCAGTCAATGTAATACATCATATCAACGGTCTAACAAAAAGCACATGATCATATTAATAGATGCAGAAAAAGCATTTGACAAAATTTAACACCATTTATGATAGAAACTCTCAGCAAACAAGAAATAGAGGGAACTTTCTCAATATAGAACGCTTACAAAAAAACTATCGCTAACATTATACTTAATAGGATAACACAGATCCTCCTGAGATCAGGAATAAGGCAAGGATGTCCACTCTCACCACTTCTATTTAACATTGTATTGACAGTCATAGCAGGTGCATTAAGACCAAAAAAAAATAAAAGATAATAGATTGGAAAGAAATAAAGAAAGGTATTGATTGCCAGTATATTTGGATTTACTTCTTATTTTGTAGTTTGTAGTAACATATATACTCAACTATCAACTAACAAAGTCTAAAGTTATTTCACACCTGGTCCTTCTCAGCAAGACAAATACCTTAGTAGGTTTTAAGTACCCATTGAATAACCTCCCCCCATTTTGTTAATGTTGACTAGATTCCAAATCCACGTTATTAAGCATATAGAACAATGACCGTGATTACCTACCTATAGTCTTGCCAATATATTTTATAGATGTGTGTCACTTTGTTTCCTAAATAAGATGCCTTTCCTCTAGGTTCCTTTTCCTCTCCTTACCTGAGGTTCATCCTTAAGAGTTATTAAGGACATTGAGATGAGGAAATCATCCTAGGTTATCTGTGTGGGCCCTAAATCCAATGCAAGTGTCCTAATAATAACAGAAAAGCAGAGCTGATTTGAGACAGGAGCAGAGAGGACTCAGACACAGAGGAGAAGACAATGTGAATCTGGAGGCAGAGATTGGAGAGACGTGGCCATAAGCCAAGAAAGCCAAGAAACACTTGAAGCCATCAGAAGCTGGAAGAGGCAAGGCAAGGTCTTCCCAAGAGCCTCCGGAGGGAGTGTGGGCAACACCTGGCTTTCAGACTTCTGACCTCCAGATCTAGGAGTGAATACATTTCTGTTGTTTTAAGCCACGAAGTTTGTGGCAATTTGTCATGGCACCCTCAGAAAACTAACATAGTTCCCTTTTGGTTTTAGTTATCAACTCAATCCTTACCCCACATACACACACCAGTTGTTATTTTTGCTTTTTATTTATAACTTTTCAAATTTTTACCTGAATTTATTTTTTAGTTAAAAAAATTTTAAGAAGTCAAACTAGGTTAAGTTTTCCTAAGGGCATTTTCCTAAGGGATGTATTTTCTTCTGTGTATAAATTGGAAAATGTGAAACTGTGGAATTGACAAGATAAATAAGATGGGGTTGGTTGGCTCTACAAACAAGGTAGCTTAACAAGTTCTTCACCATAATCATCCCTGACTGAGTAAATCTTTCCGAAATCAATGACCAGGAACAAGTTTCCACCCAAGATAGATGAGAAACTCCAAACATGGCATAGACAGCATGGAATTCAGATGTTCCCAATGAAAATGACAAAAGCGTCTTACTCATTGCTTACGAAGTTACACAGAAGGAACTAGATGGCAATGTAGCATTTAATTTCTATTCTAAACCTTTCTATATTGCCCATATGCTTAGGATATATTAGGCATTTTTGCAGTTTTCAAGACATAAGTAAAATAGTACTTTTGAGTTGTAATGCCTTTCAGAGGGTGCCCAATGCACTTACCCCATATGCCATGCATTATGAGCCAGATGTTCATTTTTGACTTCTCTATTTAATAACTAAAGACTCAGGTGTATGCTTGCTAGGCTCTAAATGTGCATAACTCAGGAACTTTGCAGAACTCCCCCAGGGAAAACCCTTGAAAAATAAAGAATGTGATTTGGTGGATAAACATTCCATCTCCTGTCTTTCAGGTGGACAATTCTGGTTTCACAAGTTGTCTATTAAGAACAAACCCCAAGCTGGGTGTGATGGCTCACACCCGTAATCCCAGCACTTTGGGAGGCTGAGGTGGGCAGATCACTTGAGGTCAGGAGTTCGAGACCAGCCTGGCCAACATTGTGAAACCCCATCTCTACTAAAAAAATAGAAAAATTAGCCAGGCATGGTGGTGCACACCTATAGTCCCAGCTACTTGGGAGGCTGAGGCAGGAGAATCACTTGAACCTGGGAGATGGAGGTTGCAGTGAGCCAAGATTGCACCACTGCACTACAGCCTGGGTGACAGAGTGAGACTCCATCTCAAAAAAAAAAAAAAAAAGAACTAAGCCCTCCTTGCCCATGGCAGCAATCTGTACACTTTTCTTTCTTCCTTTTTCCCCGTCTCACTCTCCTGGTCCCTCACTCTTCCTCTGAGGATTGCTTCTCAAACTACCTGCACAGCCTTCTCCTCTGACTCTACTCAAGGCAGAAGGAGCCAGTGGATGGTGGGGGTGGCTGGGGAGAGAGGTTGCTGGGGAGAAGGGAGCTCAACTCAGACATTATTTTTCTAACATGTTTTATGAACAAAGGAACGTATAAAACCCCAATCTCTCTACCTTCTCCACCATCCTCATCAATATCTTCCCCAGATTCTGGATGAAGAGGGTATATAAAAAGGGCTCTTTGTCAGTGTGCCTTTGCCTAAGGAAAAGACTCTATGGTATGTCTCATTATCCCCATTCATCCATCCATCCATTCCTTCATTCATTATACATACATTCATTGAGCACTGTATTCGAGCTATAGCATTTGAAATGCAGATATTAATAAAAATCAGTACCCGCATCAAGGATTTTATAGTCTAGTGGAGAAAGTAAATACATAAACAAATATTTTCATTTTTATTTATTTGTTTTTTTTTTTGTTTTGAGACAGAGTCTCTCTCTGTCACCCAGGCTAGAGTGCAAAGGTATGATTATAGTTCACTGCAGCCTTGAACTCCTGGGCTCAAGCAATCCTCCTGCCTCAGCTTCCTGAGTAGCTAGGACTATGGTGCACACCACCATGCTCAGCTAATTTTTTATTTAATTTTGTTATTGTTGTTGAGACAGGGTCTCACTGTGTTACCCAGGCTGATCTCAAACTGAGAGAGGAGAGAGGAAGGAACAAGTTAAGCAGAGACTTAGGACATGTCCTTGGAAGAATTCTTTTCTAAAAGAGCAGCCTGAAAGATCAAGCTACAAGCACACATAAGGAAGCAAAATCCAACATAAAAACTGCCTTTTGTGTAGCCAGCAAGATTCACATATACATGATGGGCTTCACTGAGCACATCCCTTTCCTTTTTTGGGCATACTCAGTTAAGGGAGCTTGCATAGGGAGTTTTGCCTAAAACATGCCTATAGCTGCACAGATAAGATACACAGAACCAGGCAGGTCCACAATGGAAAATTCCATCCCCTGACACATGGGCAGTAGGGAAGTTAAATAACATGGAGTAACTCAGACTAACAGCCCACATGGGCACTAGAGGGACAGGGTGGAACTGTCAGGAATTCACACCTTATGCAAACGAAACACTTAGTCCTGACCAGTTTTTCGCACCTTATGCAAATAAGGCATCCTGTCCCACCAGCCTGTTTCTAAAAATTATTGTATTCAACTGCAAAATGGCACCCCTCTCCACAGCAGAGAGCTTTCTTCTTTCACTTATTAAACTTTGCCCCAACCTCATCCTTGGTGTCCATGCTCCTTAATTTTCTTGACACCAAGAACTTCAGGTGATACCTCGAGCAATGAGATCACTTCAGAATTCCAGGCCTCAAGCAGTCCTCCTGCCTTGGACTCCCAAATAAGCAAACACTTTCTAATGACTTTGATAGAACAACATTAAACTAAGAAAAAGTTAACTAAAATATTAAGTATCACCAGAAATGGTAACTAGGTAGGTAAATATATAAGAATTTTTAACGTTAGTCAGTGAAATAGAAAACAGAAAAAATAGAGTCAATAAAACCAAAAGCTGGTTCTTTGAGATGATCAAAAAAATGGATAACTTCTAGAAAAGCTTATCAGAAAAAAAAGAGAGAAGAAATGAAGGCCCAATATCAAGAAGGAGAGAGGTGACATTACTACAAATGCTACAAATGTTAAAAGAAAAACAAGAGAATACTATGAATAATATTATGCCAATAAATCTGACAATTTAGACAAAAATGGACAAACTCCTTTAAAGACATAAACTACCAAAGCTCACTGAAGAAGATAAATAACCTAAATAGCCCTGAATCTCATAATGAAATTGAATTTTTAGTTAAAATCCTCCCAGCAAAGAAAACTCCAGGATAAAATAACTTCACTGGTGAATTCTACCAAGTATTTAAGAAAATAATAATACTAATTCTATAAAAACTCTTCCAGAAAATTAGAGAGAACAGTTCCAAATTCTCTCTACAAGGACAGCATTATTGATTCAAAAAAACTAACAAATGTATTTTTTAAATTACAGATTAAACTTCCACATTAAAATATATGTAAAAATTCTAAATAAATCTAAGTCACTGATATAGAAAAAGGACAATATAACATGACAAAGTGAGGTTTATCCCATGAATACAAGGTTGGCTTGCATTTGAAAATCAATGCAATCTATCACATGAACAAATGAAAAGAAAAAAACTGTATGATCATCTCAAGACAGAGAAAAAAACATTTCACAAAATCATATTTACATTTTTCATCTTAAAATCTTGCGAAAAACTTGGAATAAAAGTTGCTCAAACTTAAAAAGAGTACCTACAATAAACCTATAACTAACATACTTAGCAGTAAAAGATTAAATACTTTCCCCCAAATTAACAACACAAAGATTTCACTCCACTTGTTTTCAACATTGTACTAGAGGTTCTGAGCAGTGTAATAAGGTGATGAAAGACATAAAAGACATTCAAATTGGAAAGGAAGAAGTAAAACTGTCTCTATTTGCAAACAGAAAGCTATCTATGAAGAAAATCCAATGAAATCTGCTACACAGCTACCAGAACTAATATAATATAATACATTATATTTCTATATGGTAACAATGAACAATGAGAAATTGAACTTTAAACACTGTTTATAATAGCATAAAAAACACTTGGGAATGAATCTGACAAAGATGTGACCTCTACACTGAAAACTATAAAATATTGCTGAGAGAAAGTGCAGAAGAAATAAATAAATAACAGCGATAACAGTGTTAAATGCAGAGATAACAAGTGTTTACAGCTTGGAAGAATCAATATTATTAAAATGGCAAATCTCTCCTAATTGATCTATAAATTCAATGAGATCACAATAAAAATTCCAGCAAGTTTTTTTTAACAAAAACTGACAAACTGATCCTTAAAAAATGTTAAAATTCAAAAGATTGGAACACCAAGAGAACTTTTAAAAAGAGTGATAAATTTGGATAGTAGCACTATCTTATTTTAAGCATTATTGTAAAGGTACAGTGATCAAGGTAGTGAGACATTAGTGTCAAGATAGACACATAAATCAATAAAAGAGAATAAAGAGTCCAGAAATAGAACCACACACATATCTTTTAATAAAAGTGCAAAGGTAATTCAGTAGATTAAAATATAGTTTTTTCAACAAACAGTGCTGGGACACTTGGATATCCATATGCAAACAAAACAAAACAATACAAAAACCCAAAAAAGTGAACCAAAAAAGAATTTAATGCATTCCTCACACCATATAAAATGTTAATTCAAAATGGATCACAGACCTAAATGTAAAACCTAAACTATAAAATACCTATAAGAAAGTAGAGGAGAAAACCTTGTCATCATGTGATAGGCAAAGATTTTTTAGATATAATGCAAAAAGTAAAATTAATTCAGAAAAAGTTAATGAATTAGACTTTATCAAAATTCAGACTTTCTTCCCTTTAAAAGCACTACTAAGAAAATGAAAAGCTAGCCATACACTGAGAAAAAATATTGCAAACCATCAATCTGATAAAGTCATCCAGAATGAAAAACTCTAAAAATGTAATATTGAGAAAACAAGCAATCCAATAAAAAAATTGTGTCAACACTTCAGGAAAGATGAGATAAGAATGGCTACTAAGAGCATGGGAAAGGTGTTTAAAATATTTATCAAATAAAAACTTCAATAAGATACCATAATATAGCTATTAAAGTAGATAAAATTCGAAAGACTGACCATACCAAGTGTTGGAAAGGATAGGAAAGAATTGGAACTTTCCTATTCTTCTGATGGGAATAGAAAATGGTATAACCACCCTGGAAAGCTGTTTGGCAAGTTTCTAAAAAAATTAACCATTAACCTACAATGTGACTGATCCAATCATTCGACTCCTAAGAAAGAAAAATGTACATATACGCAAACACATGTTGAAAGTGCTGGAACAATTTGTAATAGCCAAAAGCAGGGAATGACCCATATGTCCATCAATGGATACATGTATATCCATACAGTGGAATAATATTCAACAATAAAACGGAATAAACGATTGATATATACAACAACATGAATGGATCTCAAAATAATTACACTAATGAAAGAAACAAGTAGGAAAGTTGTGTGGTTTCCCTTACATGAAATTTTAGACAGTGTGAATTAATCTCCAATGACAGAAAACAAATCAGCAGTTGCCTCAGAATATTGGGTGAGGGTAAGGGGGAGGCATGAGGAGAGTTTTAGGGGTGATGTACATGTTCATTAACCCACTTATGCTGGAGGTTGCAATTTTTAAAATTTTTGCAATCAGACCTTGGCTATGACCTTGAGCAGTAGGCTATAAATAACTCCCACGTGCTTAGCGTTCCAATAATGGGATATTAGGCATAAATGGGTTAACTTGAATGTGGTGATGGTGTCACAGGTCTATAAGTATGTCAAAATGTGCCGGATTGTACCCTTCAAATATGCAAAGTTTATCATGTACCAATTATTCAATTACGCATCAATAAACCTTTTTGTTAACTATCAATGTTTTAATAAGGCCAAAAAATGCTTGTAAAATAAAACAGCCCTGGGTAGATGAAGGGTTTGGAATAAATCCAAAAAAAGATTTAAAAAAAATTTTTAAGTTAGAGCTTATCAAAAGGACATCAAAGCTGGAATAATTTAGGCCACAAAATACAGAATGATAGTATTAAATAGAATAAAATAAACATTATTAAGCCACAAGTGGTGTAAATAAATAAATAAATAAACAAATAAAATGGGGAGACGGGACAGCATTTCCTTACAGAATAACTACAAGTAATAAATGCAGAAGGAAAGAGGGAAATAGAAACTCAACATCAGTCAAACACCACAGCAAAACTTGCCATAGAAAGATCCGTGGATGGGTGCTAAAATTGGTGAGCAAAAGTTTAAGGAAAAGCAATATATTCACATAGTCTCAAATATCTCCCTCAAGACGTTTATTACTTACAAAAAGACCTAAACAGTGGAGAAACTCAACAGATACTACCTTACCCAAATGATCAAAGGGAACATCACCCTCATATTCGTATAACTCATAGTCCTATCACAAACCCCTCATTTCATAAGAAAACATTAGATAAAGCCAAAATACTGTACAAAATAACTGGAGGCAAAGAGCATGCAGACTGTGTTCACCATGATGTCCCTAGCAATTACTGTAACATTTAACACATAGTAGACATTTAATAAATATTTTTAAATGATGGAATTCATTAGAAAAATGAGTTCCAGTTATTGAGAAAACTTCTAAAGTTTCTTATGAGAGGTTTTGTTTTGTTTCGTTTTGTTTTGAGATGGAGTCTTACTCTGTCTCCCAGGCTGGAGTGCAGTGGCACAATCTCGGCTCACTGCAACCTCTGTCTCCTGGGTTCAAGCCATTCTCCTACCTCAGCCTCCCCAGTAGCTGGGATTACAGGCACGTGCCACCACAAGCTGCTAATTTTTTTATTTTTAGTGGAGACGGGGTTTCACCATGTTGGCCAGGCTGGGCGCAAACTCCTGACCTCAGGCAATCCACCTGCCTCAGCCTCCCAAAGTGCTGGGATTACAGGCATGAGCCACTGTGCCCAGCTGACAGTTTTTTAAAAAGTAAAAATTGACAATCACTTTGGGGTAATTGAATTATGGCCCAATTTCTAAGGAAATGTATGAATTTCATAGGTAATCAAGACTTTGTGGTTTTACTGTAGCATTTTTTTTTCAGAGTCAAAAATTCGGTGTTTTGTAAATAGAAAAAGGCAAATATTGTTGGGATAAAAAGCCTCCCAGAAAGTTGATTTCCATGGAATAGAAATAATTTTTCTATTCCAATTGCCTTGTTTGCTTGTGCTTAGGGAACACAAATCATGGGTAATTTTACTTGTGATATTCTTTTTTTTTTTTTTTTCCAGACAGAGTCTCACTCTGTCTCCCAGACTGGAGTGTAGTGGTGCCATCTCGGCTCGCTGCAACCTCCACTTCCCGGGTTCAAGCGATTCTCCTGCCTCAGCCACCTGAGTAGCTGGGACTACAGGCATGCGCCACCCATGCCCAGCTAATTTTTGTATTTTTAGTAGAGATGATGTTTCACCCTGTTGGCCAGACTGGTCTCAAACTCCTGACCTCAAGTGATCCCCCGCCTCAGCCTCCCAAAGTGCTGGGACTACAGGCATGAGCCACTGTGCCTGGCCTTAGTTGTGATGTTCTTTAATTGTATTTCTCAAGCCTTAATCGCTTGAAATTTCTTTTCCATGTCAAAAACTAATGTTTAATTCCACATGACACACAAAACCAGAAATGAGATACTATAAGCCAAAAAGATAAATCTCAAGTCAGTAAGACTTGCCCTCATTTTGTGGCTATTTTTAATGTTTTAATTCTATCAGTTTTCATAATTAGATAACACCTACCAATACAAATGCACCCTATTCCCATGTTTTAATTTCAGAGAAAATTTTAGACTAATCTGTATAATAAATGATTGCCTTAGTGTAATGTTGGAAATGTCTCTGCTTTAAAATACAGTCTCGAATGGTCAAATAGTTTTATTAGTAAAACCACAGGAGAAAAATGCTAAATAGCAAGGATTTAAGAAGAGTTTTTGAAATATGTTGGGAAAAAATCAAGTTTATGTCTCTCCGAAATAAAGTTAGTTTTTAAATATTTTTGTTAATAATTCATTACATTTAATAAGACAAAGGCTTATGAGGTAAAACCTACCAAATGTTTGTATTCTGCTTTTATTTATGATGCTATTATGGGCTGAATTGTGTCCCTCCAAAAATTTCTGTGTTGGAGTCCTAAACGCCAGTACCTCAGAATGTGACCAGACTTGGGGATAGAGTCTTTTCAGAGGTAATTAAGTTATAATGAGGTCATTAGTGTGGGCCCTAATCTAATATGTCTAGCTTCCTATAAGAAGAGGATATTCAGATACAAACATGTACAGAGGAAAAACCATGTGAAGCCACAGGAAGAAGATGACCATCAACAAGCCAAAGAGAGAAGCCTGAAACAGATCTTTCCTTCACAGCTTTCAGAAAGAACCAAACCTGTTGACACATTGACCTCAGATGTGTAGCCCTCAGAATTGTGAGAAAGTAAATTTCTGTTGTACAAGCCACCCAGTCTGTGATACTGTGTTATCACAGCCCTAGAAAATTAGTGCAGGTGACAATTCCAGCTTTTGTTCTTATAGCCGTGAACCCAAAAGTCTCTGAGACAGGCCTCAATTAATTTAGAAAGTTTATTTTGCCAATGTTAAGAATACATCTATGACACAGCCTCAGGAGGTCCTGACAACATGTGCCCAAGGTGGTTGAGGTACAGCTTGCTTTTTTTTTTTTTTTTTTTTTGAGACAGAGTTTCACTCTTGTTGCCCAGGCTGGAGTGCAGTGGTGTGATCTCGGCTCACTGCAACTTCCGCCTCCCGAGTTCAAGTGGTTCTCCTGCCTCAGCCTCCTGAGTAGCTGGGATTACAGGTGTACACCACCACACCTGGCTAATTTTTAGTTTTTATTTTGTATTTTTAGTAAAAACGGGGTTTCACCATGTTAGCCAGGCTGGTCTTGAACTCCTGACCTCAGGTGATCTGCCCACCTCAGCCTCCCAAAGTGCAGGGATTACAGGCGTGAGCCACTGCACCTGGCCTAGCTTGCTTTTGTACCTTTTAGGAGACATAATACAACATTCAATACCTGTAAGAGGTACATTGATTTGATCTGGAAATGTAGGACAACTGAAAATGGGGGCTTCCAAGTTATAGATAGATTTAAAATTTTTCTGATTGGCAATTGGTTGAAAGAGTTAAGTTATTATCAAAAGGTCTGGAATCAATAGAAAGAAAAGTCTGGGCTATGATGACAAGGTGTTGTGGAGACTAAAGTTTTATTATGCAGATGAAGCTTCCTGGTAGCAGGCTTCTGAGAGAATAGATTGTAAATATTGTTTTGGTGTTTTTATCAGACTTAAGATCTGTGTTGATGTTAATGCTGGTCAGCTTTTCCTGAATTCCAAAAGGGAGGAGGGTGTAATGAGGTATGCCCAAACAACCCTTCCCATCACAGCCTAAACTAGTTTTCCAGGTTAACTTTGGAATGCCCTTAGTCAAGAGGAGTCTTCCATTCAGATGGTTGAGGGGCTTCAAATTTTATTTTTGGTTTACATAGCTAAAAAATACTTCTTGAACTTTCAAGAATTGTGAGGGGTCTAGGATTTTACTCTACTTGCAAGCTAACAATTTAGACTATTACTGTTTCTCAGATGCTAGCAGAAGACATGAGATTCCTGGGTCAGAGACAAAGGACTTCCTCACTCATGGCAACAGCAGGTCATGTGCGTGGATATCCTGTTTTCCCTGAATCCCGCAGGGCCAATTTAAACAGTCCATGATGAATGCCCATGTGTACAGTGGTTGTGTTACAGGACAAGAACCCACACATCTTAGATGAGTCATCACTAATATGCTAAGTAGAAAGAGTCCTGCTTTTTGTCTGAGAGACATTACTTCATTATCTCTCAGGTGTGCTCTCTGCAAATACAATCCTGAGGAATGGGTCCAGATAAAGAGTGATCAAGATCTTGTATTCTTGGCATACTCAGCAAGATCATGAAGAGATATTGAGGGCCAATTGTGGCTTGCCTTTCCCAGTGAAGCTATTATCTGCCAGGCACAATGCTAGAGGCCCTAGTGGTGATTAACAAGCCAAAATGTGGTATGTTAAGAGTTATGATAAGAATCAAAACACATGGAAGGGTATAATTCTTTAAAAG
This sequence comes from Pan paniscus, assembly GCF_029289425.2. NCBI lineage: Eukaryota > Metazoa > Chordata > Mammalia > Primates > Hominidae > Pan > Pan paniscus. The sequence goes on from NC_073260.2 coordinate 48,040,972, forward strand.
GATATGTGATTTTGTATAAGGAAGCCAGAGTATGTTTCTCAGAGGAACTGATGATTTAACTGACACTTATAGATCAATGGAAATTCTGTATATGAAGAGATAGAGGAGCAGAACTAGAGGCAGTTCTAGCAGCATACAAAGTAAAACAAAGGCCAGGGGGTGAAAGGATTGGGTGCAATTGGAAACATGCAATACTCAATATATTTGGAATCAGGAGTAAGAAGGAAGAGTGGAAAGAAGGTAAAATTAAAGGTAGGAACCAAAGCCAGGTCATGGTGGGCTTTGAAATCATGCTAAGAAAAAAGAACGTTTTCTTGAGGCTAATGGAGAGCTAGGAAAATGGTTTTAGAGTGAGAAGTGTTGGGATGAAATTTGGTTTTCAGAAAAAGTTACCTTGGTTACTGTTTGGGGAACAGATTTAATCAGAACAAAGCTGAAGCTGGTTAGGTACCATTAAAGTAGAACAGAAAAAAATTTGGTAGCCAGGAAGTCAGAGTCAAGAGATCTTTAGGATTTACAAAATTGAAGGGAGAAATATACAGTTCTACAATAATAATTGAAGACTTCAATACTCCACTTTCAATAATGAACAGAACATTTAACCATAAGATCTATAAGGGCACAGAGGGCTTGAACAACACTATAAACTAACTAGACCTAACATACATACACAAAACCCTCCACCCAACAATAGAAGGATACACATTCTTCTTAAGTGCACATGGAATATTCTCCAAGATAAATCATGTGTTAGGTAGGCCACAAAGCAAATATCAATGAATTTTAAAATTGAAATTATACAAAGCATCTTCTCCAACTGTAATAGAATGAAGCCAGAAATCAATGCCTGTGAAAATTGGAAAATTCACAAATACATGGAAATTAAGCAATGCATTCTTATATAACCAATGGGTCAAAAAGAAATCACAAAAGATATTAGATGATTAGAGACTAATGAAAATGAAAACCAAACTAGTATACCAAAACTTATGAGATGCATGAAAGGCAGAGTTCAGAGGGAAATTTGTAGCTGTAAATGCCAACATTAAAAAGAAGGAAGATCTCACATCAGTAGCCTAACTTTATATCTTGAGGAAATGGGAGAAAAAGAGCAAATTAAATTCAAAGGTAAGATAACGAAGAAAAGAATAAAGGTTAGATAGCAGATAAATAAAATAGAGAATACAAAAACAATAAAGAAAGTGAATTAACCCAAAAGTTTGTTCTTTGAAATGATCAACAAAATTAACAAAATTTAGCTAGACTAATAAAGAACAAAAGAGAAAAGATACAAATGACTAAAGCCATAAATAAAAGTGAAGACATTACTATTGACTATACAGAAATAAAAAGGATTTCAGGAGAATAGTATGAACAATTGTATGCAGAAAATTAGATAATCTAGGTGAAATGGACAAACTTTTAGAAATACACAAATTACCTAAACTGACTTAAAAATAAACAGAAAATCTCAACAGACCTATATAACAAGTGAAGAGATTAATTCAATAATCAAAAATGTCTCAACAAAGAAAAATCCAGGACCAGATGGCTTTACTGATAAATTCTACCAAACATTCAAAGAACTAACACCAAACCTTGAACTGTTTTTAAAAAATAGAAGAGGAGAGGAAACTTTCTAACTAATTCTATAAGGTCAGCATTACCCTGATATCAAAGTCAGATAAAAACATCACAAGAAAAAAGAAACTTCAGACCAATGTCCCTTATGAATAGAAATGCAAAAATCCTCAACAAAATCCTAGCAAACTAAATTGAACGGCACATTAAAAAAATTATACTCCACAAACAAGTGGGATTTATATCAGGAATACAAGGGTGGCTCAACATAAGAAAAGCAGTAAATGTAATACATCACATTAATAGAAAGAAGGGGGAAACCCACATAATTACCAAAATGTAATGCAGAAAAGGCATTTGAGAATCCAATATCTTTTTTATGATAAAAATAACTCTCAGAAAACTAGGTAGAGGAGGGAACTTTCTCATATGCTAAAGAGCATTTACGAAAAACCCACAGCTAACATTATACTCTATGGCAAAAAACTAAAATTCTTCATTCTAAGATCAGGAATGAGACAAGGAAGTTCACTTTCACCCTGCTGTGCAACATTGTATAGTTAAGTTTCAGCCAGAGCAATTAGACAATAAAAAAAAAATAACTGAAAAGGAGCAGGTAAAATATATTTATTTGCAAATGGCATTGTCTTACTTATAGAAAATTCCAAAGAATACACAAGAAAGCTAATAAATTAATTCCATAAAGTTTCAAGGTACAATGTCAATACCAAAAATCAGTTGTGTTTCTATATACCAGCAATGAATAACTAGAAAAGGAAATTAAGAAAGCAATTTCATTTACAATAGCATCTAAGGTAATAACATACCTAGGAATAAATTAACTAAGAAGGTGAAAGACTTGTATATTGAAAATTATAAAACGTTGCTGAAAGAAATTAGGACCAAAATTAATGGAAAGACATCCCATTAAAAAGAAGACTTAATAGTATCAAGCTGTCAATACTACCCAAAAAGGTCTACAAATTGAATGCAATCCCCATCAAGATTCTGATGACCTTTTTTTCTAGAAAGGGACAAGCCAATCTTTACTTCATATGGAATTTCAAGGGACCCTGAATAGCCAAAGGCACACTGAGAAATATAATGAAGTTAGAAGACTCACATTTCCCAGTTTTAAAACTTACTACCAAGCCTTAGTAATTGGTTTGAAAGGGGTCTGTTCCCACCAAAACTCATGTTGAAATTTGATCCCCAGTGTGGCAGTGTTGGGAGGTGGGGCCTAGTGGGAGGTATTTGAGTCATAGGGAGCAGATCCCTCATAAATAGATTAATGTCTTCCATCAGAGGTGAGTTCTTGCTGTCACAGGACTGGATTAGTTCCTGCTAGAGCATGCTGTTAAAAAGAGCCTGGCTTCCTTGGTTTCCCTCTCTTGATTCCTCTCTTGCCATGTTCTTTTTGCACGTACTCCCCTTCTGCTTTCTGTTGTGGATGGAAGCAGTATGAAGTCCTCATCAAATGTAACTGTTTAATCTTGGCCTTTTCAGCCACCAGAATCATGAGCCAAATACACCCTTTTTTAAAGTAAGTTACCCAGCCTCAGGTATTCTGTTATAGCAACCCAAAATGAACAAGAAAGTAAGCAAAATAGTGTGGTGCTAGCATGAGGATAGACATAAGAGCACTAGAATAAAATTGAGAAATTGAAAAAAAAGACATTTGACAAGGGTGCAAAGTCTATGTAATGTGGAAAGAATATTCTCTTTAATAGGTGGTTCAAAAGAATAAAGTTGAATCCCTACTTCCTATTACATACAAAAGTATACAAAAATTAACTCATAAGGGATCAATGGCCTAATTATGAGAGCTAAACCATAAAACTCTTACAGGAAAGAATAGACATAATCTTCAACACCTTGGATTTGGCAATAAATTTCTAGATATTACACCAAAAGCACAATTAACAAAAGGGAAAAAATAGACAAATTGGGCTTCTTCAAAATTAAAAACTTTTGTGCATCAAAGAACACTGTCAACAGAGTAAAAAGGCAACTTACAGGATGGTAAAAAAAATATTTGCAAGTCATATAACTCATAAAGGTTCAATATCAAGAATAGATAAAGAATTCTTAGAACTCAACAATAGAAAGACAACACAACTAAAAAGTAGTTAAAGGACTTGAATAAATATTTCTCCAAAGAAGATATACTCATAGTCAATAAGGATGCGATAAGATACTCAACATCACTAACCACTAGGGAAATGAAAATTAAAGAGGCACAATGAGATATCACTTCACAGATACTAGGATGGCTATAATTTTAAAAATGGAAAATAACATATGTTAGCAAGGATACGGAGAAATTGGAACTCTTGTGTGTCATTGGCATAAATATAAAATGGTGCAGCTCCTGTGAAAAACAATTTGCCAGTTCCTCAAGAAGCTAAACATAGGATTACTATATGAACCAGCAATTCCACTACTAGCAATCTCAATACCCAAAGGAATTGAAAGCAGGACTCAAACAGATACTGGAATGCCAGTGTTCATCACAGCATAGTTCATAATAGCTCAAAGTCAGAGACTACCCATGTATCCATCAACAGATGAATGGGTAAACAAAATGTGATATATACATACAAATGGAATATTATTCAGCTTTAAAATGAATGAAGTTCTTATATATGCTATACATGGTTAAGACTTGAAAACATCAGGGCCGGGCGCAGTGGCTCACATCTGTAATCCCAGCATTTTGGGAGGCTGAGGCAAGCAGATAACCTGAGGTCAGGAGTTTAAGACCAACTTGGCCAACATGGTGAAACCCCGCCTCTACTAAAACTACAAAAATTAGCCAGGCATGGTGGTGCGGACCTGTAATCCAAGCTACTTGGGAGGCTGAGGCAGGAGAATCACTTGAGCTCAGGAGGTAGAGGTTGCTGTGAGCCAAGACCATGCCATTGCATTCCAGCCTGGGCAACAAGAGCAAAACTCCGTCGAAAGAGAGAAAGATAGAAAGAAAGAGAGAGAGAGAGAGAGAGAGAGACAGAAAGGGAGGGAGGGAGGAAAGAAGGGAGGGAGGGAGGGAGAGAAAACATCATACTTAGTGAAATAAGCTGGACACAACAGCATGTATATTGTATGATTCCACTAATATGAAATACCTAAAATGGTCAAATGTATGGAGACAGAAAGTATATTAGAGATTACTAGAGGCTGAGGGGTGAAGGAAGAAGGAGTTATTGTTTATGGTTACAGAGTTTCCATTTGGAAGGATGAAAATGGTTTTGGAAATAGTGATGATGGTTGTACCATATTGCAAATGTAATTAATGCTATTGAATTGCACTTTTAAAATGGATAAAATTAGGGGTGATGTCAGCAAGATGGTCAACTAGCAGTTCGTAGAACTCCTTGCCTTGCAACACACACAAAAACAAAACAATGAATATACAACTACATTTCAACCAAAATAACTAAAGGGGAACACTAGAGAAGAGCAAAGGAGCAACAGAAATCCTGTGAAGCACAGAAATCCAGTATGGCTACGTAGAGAAGGGAAGGAAACAGTTTGCCTCCACCAGCTGGTCCCCCAGTAAGGATCAGCTCATAACCAGGAGAGACTTTCTCTCTGCAGGGAAAGGTAAGCAAGAGGACTCCTGAAACCCCCATCACCACTGTGGACATCTGCATTCTTCATTATTGGAGACTCCCACATTCCTCACAGATTCTGATCCTAGTTAAGGGAGCTCCCCAGTGTCTACACACTGCACTACCCCAGAGAAAGAGCTAATGTTGTATCTCTCTCCTTGTGGTCTGAGCTGCTGCTGTTCTACACCGTCTTGGAATTAGGGCCACTGCCAGACTGTGTTCTGCTCCAGGGATGAGTAGCCATTGCACCTCTCCATCCCTGAGTCTTTGCTGCCACTGTACCATGCCCACATGATAGCATTACCATCTCTAAGTCAAGCTGTTACTACAACCTACCCCTGAGCTAAGCTACTGTGGAGACACTCCATCACCCCGATTTCAGTCACTGGAGCACCCTGCCCTCAGGGTCTGAGCTAACACTCTTCCTCACCCCTCTGGGATCTCAAACCTCTGGCAGTTGCATCTCCAAGTACCATAGCTGAGGTAGTGCCCTGCTTTCTATGGACCCTAAGCTTCAGCCCTACAGAGCAGTCTTGCGCCCCCAGTGCCCAAGCCAATGCGGCACCCCACCCCTCAGAGAACTAGAGCCCCTGGCAATGTGTGTAGCCATACTCTGGAGCTGAGCTGATGTGGCACCTCATATTCCAGGGAAACTTACCCTTGGCTGAGCTGTTCTACCCCACCTTTTAGGCTCAACAGCTAAAGGCCCTGCCTCCCTAAAACTGGAGTAGTCCCGCAGAGTCCAAGCTGCTGAGGCATGCCCACTCCATGGGGAGTAGAGTCATCACTGTCTACTCCCCGGTCCTCAGGGCCTAAGCCACAGCTGGGCCATTCCTGGGTCATTGCTGCTGCAACAACTGGCCTCACAGAGCCTGGGTTACTGTCATGACTCACATTCTCAGAATCCAGAGTCACTACTGTGTGGTATCTCATCCCTCAGGGCCCAAGTTGTCACTGTTTCCTGTTGGTTCTGGGACCTGAACTGCAGTTGTGCCTTGCTCCCCAGGGCCAAACCCTCAGAGTACCCCTTCTTCCCAGAGCCAAATCAGTACTATGCCCTGACCACCAGGACCACAGTCATAGCTACAACCTAGCTCCATGGGCCTCAGCTGCTAGGATATGCCTCAGAGCAACAGACCCCAGCTTTATTAGAGAACTAAAGCCACTTGTGCCTCAGAGAGTGAACTGAACCTCAAGTCCCAGGTCCTATAGTAGTTTTGCAAGACCCTGAGCCCAGCCCTGGACTCTGGCTCTACAGACACTCAGAGCACCTGGGCCCTGGATCCCAGCACCATTACCTGTGGGCCATGTCAGGCTTGAAACGAAGAGAGATTCCTTCAGCTAAGACACTTCAGCTAAGTGGTGGAGAAGAAAAGTACAGGAGAATCTCTAAAGCTCTTGCCACCAAGAATCCTAATAACATATGCTGCCACCACCGTTGCCACAAAATCTTGCAGCCTAGACCACTGAGGCACCCACAGTCATTGCTGATGTTCATCACAGGTAAAGAAGCTACATGGAGAATTACATAACTACACCCACCTGGGACCAGACCCATCACGCCCTGCCCAATTGTCCCCCTCAAGCCCATCTGTGGGTGAAAATCTTTCCCAACAAAAGCCACTGTAAAGTTTGAGAGAGGTGACTGCTCCACCAGATGCACAAACGTCAATGCAGGATACAAGAAACACAAAAAATGAAGGAAATATGATACCATCAAAGGAACACAACAATTCTTCAGTAACTGACTCCAAGAAAATGAAAATTTACCAACTGCCTAAAAAAGAATTCAAAAAAATGATTTAAAGGAAATCCAGGAAGATACAAAAGAATACAGAAAGATAATTCAATGAAATCGGGAAAACAATTTATGATCTGAATGAGAAATTCAATAAAGAGATAGATATCATTTTTTTTAAAACCACACATAAATCTTAGAATTAAAGAATTTGATCAATGAAATGAAAAATACAATCAAGAGCTTCAACAGCAGACTAGATCAAGCAGAAGAAAGATTCTGTGAACTTGAAGATAGGCTGTTTGAAATGAATCAATCAGAGGAAAAAAATGAAAGTGAAAAAGAATGAAGAAAGCCTGTTGGACTTATGTAACACTACTAAGCAAACAAATGCTTGCAATATGGAATTTTCAAGAGAAGAGACAAAGACAGGGACGGAAAGCTTATTTAATGAAATAATTGCTGAAAATTACCCATGTCTTGAGAAAGATATTAATATCTAGATTCATGAAGCTTAAAGTTATCCAAACAGAACCAAAGAGGTCCTCTCTGGGGTACATTATAATCAAGCTGTCAAAAGTAAATGATAGCAGCTGCAGCGTGGCTTGAGCCAGGGCCGCTAAGAGACCAGCTGCAGTGGGGGAGGTGCGGCTCGGGCTGCATGCTCCATGGAGCTGGTGGGGGCTGGTAACAGGTGGGAGCCCTGCCCCCTTCTGAGTTGTTGGGGCAAGAGTCCTGCAGCCACCCAACCACAGCTACCAACCCAGCCTAGGAAGCCCCTCTGTCCCTGCAGGCTTGGAAGTGCCTGCTCCCAGTGCCCACTCGGGTGGAGCAAAGTCGTGGTCGAGCCCAGGGCTGTTGTGACCTGTTCAGGTGTGCGTGTGCTTGGGGTGGTGCTGACATGTTAGCCCCCTGCCGCCTTGGCCTCCTCCAAACTTTGGGCCCTGACCAGCACAAGTGGGAGGCCAAGGAGGTGCTGACGGCAGCTCAGGCATGGGCCTGCAGGTGCCCTTCAGCACAAACAGCATGGGCACCATGGACAACATGATTGGTGGCAGGAGGCATACAGGCTTCTGGGCAGAAAGGGGCTGTTCCCTGGTGAAGCCCCTCCTTCAAATCCCAGATGGCCTGAAGCATGGGGGCCAGGCTATCAGTTCCAGGTAGAGTCTGTGGACTGGAATGAGAACTTACGGCGCTTTTTCCAGGCCTGCCCATGGCTGCCCATGGACCAGTCAGCAGGCATTTCTTCCCTTCTGAGCCCATAAAAACCCCAGACACACTCAAACTTGAACAGACATCAGGATGACCTGCCTATGGAAAGTAGCTACCCACTGTGGGTCTCCTCTCTACTGAGAGCTAGATACTCATGTGCATGACCTGCCTGCAGAAAGGAGCTACCCACTTTAGGTCTCTTGAGAGCTGTTCTGTCATTCAGTGAAGCTAGTCTTCACCTTGCTTACCTGCCAGTTGTCCACATACCTCATTTTTCCTGGATGTGGGACAAGAACTTGGACCCACTGAATGGCAGGATTGAAAGTGCTGTAACACAAACAGGGCTGAAACATGCCCCTCTGCTTGCCACATTCCGGATGACAAGAAGGAGAGAAGAGCTGTGGCCCTTCGGGGAGCTCAGACCTAGGGGCTCCCAGAGCCAGGGCTGTGGCACCCTCTTTGGGTCTGTGTGGTTCCTGGCATCTCCAAGCTTCTGGGCACCACCATGTCCCTCTTGTCCAGATGTGGGCACCCACAGCAGAAGCCACATGTGGTACATCTGGTCCAGCTGCAGCCTTGCAGGGAGCCAGCACCTGTGCTGGCACCTGGAGCTGCCTGTGCTGCCAAAGCAGCCAGCATGCCTGGCTGTGCACAATGACCAGATCCTGCACTTGCTCACCCACACACCCCTCACCACTCTGTGCCTGGCTCGCCCTTGGCAGGTATAGGTTACAGGCTGGTAGCATAAGCTGAGCACAGCCTGCCGGGCTGAGTGGGCAGAACGAGCCCAGCAGACACAAGCAGTACTCAGGCAGAGGACACTGCTGACCACAGAGGTTTCTGGCTGGTGAAGTGACACCCCAAGGACATAGAGAATTTAAAAGGTAGCAAGAGAAAAGCATCGTGCCATGTATAACAACATTCTCACTAGACTATTAGTGGATTTCTCAGCAAAAACCTTGTAAGCCAAGAAAGAAAGGGGTAATATATTTAAAGTACCAAAAGAAAAAACCAAGCTAGCCATAAATACTAAATCTAGCAAAGCTGTCCTTAAGAAATGAAGGAGAAATAAAGTCTTTCACAGACAATGAAAAGCTGAGGGAACTCATCACCACTATCCCTGCCTTATGACAAATGCTTAAAGGAGTTCTTCAAGCAGAAAAAAAAGGACAATAATTGCTATAATGAATACCTAGAAAAGTATAAAACTAGTGAGGAGTAGTAGTATAAAACTCACTAGTAGTTTTATTCTTTCATATGTATGAGTACAGGCAAACACATACTCAAATTCAGAATACTCCAACACTATAATGGTGCTATGTGAATCATTCGTATCTCTAGTATGAAGGTTAAAAGTCAAAACAGTCAAAAATAACGAAAGCTACCATAAGTGGTTAAGGAATACAAAATATAAAAATATGTAAGTTGTGAAATCAAAAACATAAATTGTGTGGGGTAGGGTAAAAGTCTAGAGTTTTTATATGTGACAGAATTTAAGTTGTTGTCTGTTTAAAATAGTCAATTCTAACTATAAGAAGTTTTATGCAAGCCTCATGGTAACCACAAAGCCAAAACCTATAACTGATATACAAACAATAAAGAGAAAGAATCAAAGCTTAGCATTACAGAAAATCCTCAAATCACAAAGATAGACAAAAAAAGCAAAGGATCCACAGGACAACCAGAAATCAAATAACAAAATGGCAGTAGTAAGGTTTTACTTGTAAATAATAACCTTAAATGTAAGTTGATTAAATACTCCAACCAAAAGACATAGAGTGGCTTTGTGAATTAAAAAAATACGATCCAACTATATGCTTCCTACGACAGACCCAGTTTAGGTTTAAGGACAAACATAGACTGAAAGTAAGAGGATAGAAGAAGATATTCCATGCAAATGGTAACCAAAAGAGAGCAGGGGTGGCTGAAACTTATATCTAATTAAATATACTTCAAATCAAAATCTGTCACAAGAGACAAAAAAAGTCATTATTTAATGATAAGGGTATCAATTCATCAAGAGGACATAACAATTATCAATATATATGCACCCAACATCAGAGTACCTAAACACATAAAGCAAATATTAATGGACATGAAGAAAGAAATACACAGCAATACAATAATAGTAGACCATTTTGATACCTCATTTTCAACCATGAATAGATCAACTACACAGAAAATTAATAGGGAAATACTGGACTTGAATTTCACTTTAGACCATACAGCCCTAACAGACATATACAGAACATTCCATGCAACAGCAGCAGAATACACATTTTTCTCAAGTACACATGGAATATTCTCCAGGATACACTGTATGTTAGGCCACAAAACAACGCTTAACAAATTTTAAAAAACTAAAATCATATCGAAGATTGTTTCAGACCAAAATGGCGTGAAACCAGGAATCAATAACAGAAGAAATCTTGAAAAACTCACACATATGTGGAAATTAAACAACATGCTCCTAAGCAATCAACGAGTAAAAGGAGAAATTAAAAGGGAAACTGTAAATACCTTGAGACCAATGACAATGGAAATGAAACATACTAAAACCTATGGGATGCAGCAGCAGCAGTTCTGAGAGGAATGTGTATAGCAATAAGTACCTACATTAAAAAGGAAAAAAGATCCCAAATAAATAGTCTAAAAATATTCTTCAAGAACTAGAAAAAGAAGAACAAACTAAGCCCAAAGTTAGCAGAAGGAAGGAAACAATAAAGATCAGAATAGAAATAAATGAAATGGAGAACAGAAAAACCATAGAAAAAAATTGGTAAAACTGAGTTGGTTTTTTAAAAAGTAAACAAAATCTAAAAACACTTACTAGTCTAGCTAGCAAAAAAGAGAGAAAAGACTCAAATAAAATAAAAAATGATATTGAAGATATTACACGGATGCCTCAAAAATTAAAAGAATCACACAGGACTATTATGAACAATTATATGCCAAACAAATTGGATGACTTAAGAGTTGGATTAACTCCTAGAAAAGTAAAGCCTACCACAGTTAAATCAGAAAGAAATAGAAAGCTTGAACAGAATAATAACAAAGAGATTGAAGAAATAATCAAAACCCTCCCCCAAATTAAGAGCCCAAGACCAGATGCCTTCGCAGCTGAATTCTACCAAACATTCAAAGAGGAACTAATACCAATACTTCCTAAACTCTTCCAAAAAATAGGGCTACAGGAAATACTCCCAAACATACTTTATGAGGCAAGCATCATCTTGATACCTAATCCAGACAAAGACATCACAAGAAAAGAAAACTATAGGTCAATTTCTCTGATGAGAATTAATGCAAAAAATTCTCAATTAAATATTATCAAACCGAATTCAACAACACACCAAAAAGACTGTACATCATGACCAAGTGAGATTTATTTCTGGCATATAACACTGATTTAACATATGCAAATCAATCAATATAATATACTACATTAACAGAATGAAATAGTAAAAACCATCTGATCCTCTGAATTGACAAGGAAAAAGCATTTAACGAAGTCCAACATCCTTTGTTGATAAAAACTCTCAACAGCTTAGGTTTAGAAGGAAAGTTTCTCACACATAATAAAGATTTTGTATGCAAACCCCACAGCTAACAACATAATCAACAGAGAAAAACTGAAAGCTTTTCCACCAAGGTCCAGTACAAGGCAAGGATGTCAATTCTCCACTTCTAGTCAGCATGGTACTGGAAGTTAGCAAGAGCAATCAAACACGCACACACAAAAGAAATAAAAGGCAATTAGAAAGGAAAGAAAAAGTATCTCTATTTTGCAGATTGTACAATCCTATATGTATAAAATCCCAAAGATTCCACAGGGAAAAAAAACTGTTAGAACTAATAAGTGAATTCAGTAAAGTTGCAGGATTCAAAATCAACATACAAAAATCAGTAGTGTTTTTACTCACAGAATAATAACCTAGCTGAAAGAAAAATCAAGAAAACAGTCCCATTTACAGTAGCATCAAAAGAAAATAAAGCACTTAGAAATTTAACCAAGGAGGTAAAAGATCTAGACACTAAAAACTGTAAAACATTGATGAAAGAAGTTGAGGAAGAATAAATACAAAGATATCCCATGCCCATGAATACAATAATTAATGTTTTTAAATTGTCTGTTAACCAAAGCAATATACAGATTCAATGCAATCCCTATCAAAATCCCAATAGCATTTGTCACAGAAATTTTTTTTAAAGTTCAGAAATTCATATGGAACGACAAAGCATCCTGAATAATCAAAACAATTCTGACAAATAGTTGAAGGTATCACACTTTCTGATTTTAAATTATATTGCAAAGCTATAATAATCAAACTCATTATTGGAATAAACCCATACCATATTGGAATAACAGGCCATAGACCAGTGAAACAGAATAGGGTGCACAGAAGTAAATCCAAACATGTATGGTCAATTAAGTTTTGACCAAGGCACCAAGAGGACACAATGGAGAAAGGATAGTCTCTCTAATAAATGGGGCTAGGAAAACTGAATTTCTACATATAAAAGAATGAAATTGGACTGTTATCTTACATCATGCACAAAAAGCAACTCAAAATGGATAAAATACCTAAATTTAAGACCTGAAACTATAGAACTCCTAGAAGACACTATAGGGGAAAAGTGCCTGAACATTAGCCTTGACAATGATTTTTTTCCCCTAATTACACCAAAAGCTCAAGCTACAAATGTAAAGATAAGTAAATGGAGCTACATCAAAATAAAAATCTTCTGCAAAGCAAAGGAAATTATCAACAAAATGAAATAGCCTATGAATTGGGAAAAAAAAATTGTGTACCCTGTATCTGATAAGGGGTTATCATCCACAACTTATAAGAACCCCTACAATTCAATAGCAGAAAAACAAATAACTCAATAAAGAATGAACAAAGAATCTGAATAGACATTTCTCCAAAGAAGATATGAAAAACGGCCAACAAATTTGTATGAAGGTGTTAAACGCAGTTAATCATCAGGAAACACGAGTCAAAATCACAATGAGATACGACCTCACACCCATTATGATGGCTATTATTTAAAAGTCAAAAGATAACGAATGTTAGGAAGTATGTGAAGAAAAAGGGAAGGCTTGCGTAGTGCTGGTGGAAATGTAGTTTGGTGCAGCCATTATAAAAACCAATATGAAAGTTTCCAAAAAAAGTAAAAATAGGACTACCATGTGGCCCAGCAACCCCCTTTCTGGGCATATACCCAAAGGAAATAAAGTCACCATTTCATAAAGGTATGTGCACGCCCGTGTTTACTGCAGCACTACCCACAATAGCCAAGATATGGAAACAACCTGTGTGTCTGTAGAGATACAAATAGTTAAAAAACTGTGCTACATACATATAGATAATGACATATTATTTTGCCTTTAAAAAAGGAGATCCTGCCATTTGTCACAACATGCAGAAACCTGGAAGTTTGTGCTAAGTGAAATAAGCTAGACACACACACAAAAATACATGATCTCATTTACATGTGGAATTTTTTAAAAAGTCAAATATACAGAGATAGGGAATAAGACACTGCTTACCAGGGGTGGGGCTAGGGAGGTAGAAAGGAAATGGGGAGATGTAGGTCAGAGGACACAAAGTAGCAGACATGTAGGATGAACAAGTCTAGAGATCAAATGTACGTGAAGATTACAGATAATAAAATTGTACTGTATTTGTGATTCCTGCTAAATGAGTAGACTTTAGCTATTCTTGTCACAAAAACTAACAAAAGTGTAACTGTGTGAGATGACGAATATGTTAATCTGCTTCTTTATAGTGACCATTTTACTATCTACATGTATCCCACAATACATTTATATCTTAAGTATAAATGATTAAATTTATTTTCTTAAAAATGGTCAACAGGCAAATTTTGTTATATATGTATTCCTGATCCAAAAAATATAACATGTAATATATCAAATACCATTGAATCGTGCACTTTACATGGGTAAATTGTATGGATGTGAATTATAACTCAATAAAGCTGTTTTAAAAAAGAGATTTAGGACAGTGGTCTTCAATCCCCAGGCCACAGACCGGTACTGATCCCTGGCCTGTTAGGAACTGGCCCGCACAGCAGGAGGTGAGCGGTGGGCGAGCAAGCGTTACTGCCTGAGCTCAGCCTCCTGTCAGAGCAGCGGAAGCATTAGATTCTCATAGGAGTGTGAACTCTACTGGGAACTGCGCATGCGAGGGATCTAGGTTGCGCACTCCTTATGAGAATGTAACTCCTGATGATTCGACACGGAACAGTTTTATCCTGAAACCATCCCCCAAAACCCTTGCACGTGGAAAAATTGTCTTCCACGAAACCGGTCCCTGCTGCCAAAAAAGGTTGGGGACTGCTGATTTAGGGGATAGTGTCAGTAGGAAATTGTAACTGACTATATATGAAGGATGTAGTGAACATTTGTCACTTTATGGCTACGTGGCAGAGGAACCTCTTCCTATTTTGGGTTATAGAGCCTGTCTCCAATCAGAGAAGTTGAAGATCTTCTATTAATTTTCCCAGACTCTTGGTAGCCAGGGTCCTGGCATATGAAGTAGGTCCTGCCAATCAGACATACTTAACTCCTCCTTAGCTCCCCACCTTCAACTCTTTGTTGTTGTTGTTGTTGTTGTTGTTGAGGCAGAGTCTTGCTCTGTCGCCCAGGCTGGAGTGCAGTGGCACCATCTCGACTCACTGCAAGCTCCGCCACCCAGATTCACGCCATTCTCCTGCCTCAGCCTCCGGAGTAGCTGAAACTAAAGGTGCCCGCCACCACGCCCGGCTAATTTTTTGTATTTTTAGTAGAGACGAGGTTTCACCGTGTTAGCCGGGATGGTCTCTATCACCTGACCTCGCGTTTGCGCCCGCCTTCGGCCTCCCAAAGTGCTGGGATTACAGGCGTGAGCCACCGCGCCCGGCCCCACCTTCAAATCTTAATCAGAAAATGGTAATGTGAAGAAATGGAGATCATGCAGGCTCTTTCCCTGGGGCAGTGCCTGTGAAGGTGGCTGTATCCTGTTTGCAGGAGCTTTCTTTCTCGTAGCAGCATTGGAGGAGTGTGCCATGCAGATGCAGTTTCTCTGTCCTACAGCAGAGACAGCAGTGCCTGCGGGAGATCAATTCTGCAGTTTGATTTGGGGCATAGCTTCCGGCTTTTTAGCCTTCAAACCTGACTTGCCACAGATTCTGTGAGTTGCCTGGAGTTTTTTGGGTTTTTTGTTTAGTAAATTACTGTTCTGCTCATATTAGCCAAAATCGGTCTGTGTTGCTTGCAACAAAGTACCCTGAATGCTGTAAAAAATTGCTCCCAGATTCTCAGCAAGTTGAGTGAACTATGGGATGTACAAGATGTAACTGAAGGAAGTAAAAATCCAGCTAGTATTAAAGGGAAGAGTTCTGATAGTACCTGGCATGCATAGGTGAAATGTTAATTAGATTATAAGCTGTAGGCACATGGAATAAACTGTTCACTGAAAGTCTCAATAAGGGACCCTGGTTGACCACTGTCACAGAATAGAATGGTAGTCATGAAGACCATGTGGCAAAATCATAGTCCTCACTTCACCAAGGCAGACCTTTCTTCCTACACTCCTCAGTTTCAGGTGCAGGCAGATGTCTCTAAAACTGATTCAGTGCCAAACGGAGCCATCATCCAGCCTCTAGAGGCAGGTGGACTCGGTCAGGCTTCATGAGGACCATGATGAAATGGCACTCAAGTTCCATTTCAACCTCCTTTGAGTGGCCTTTTATGTACCATAGAATTTGAATTCCACATTTACTAGTCTCTCTTGCAACTGGTATTCTGGATGCAAATTAAGATAAAATTTGATGGTGAAAGAGGGGTGAGGCACACTTCCTGTTGAGTTAGCAATTGCTGCAGGCAGGCAAGGTCATAGAGATGTTGGAGTTTTCTGACCAGCAGCTCCAGGGGCCTGATGATTGTATTATTGTATAAGTCAGTTGCAGCAAGCGTTTTTATCACAATTCTCACAACTCTGGGTTCTGATCATTTAAAGGACTGAATATCCAAGGAGGGTGATGCTTCCACTACTTGACATAGCAAATACTTGCTATGCCTAGTGGGGGCAGTGGAGAGAGAGAGAAAGAAAGAGAAAACACACAATTCAGTTATTAGGTACTTTGGGGGAATGCAAAAGAAAACCAGGGAAAGCACAGGGGTGCCTGGAATCATAGAAGACGGCTCATACGGATACTGTTATGTCACCTACAGGCAGCCTTGCCATGGTCCTTGGGCATGTTCATGCTGACCTCCACATTCCCTAGGAAACCCTTTAGAGAAGTGTTTGGCAAACTACAGGCCTATGGCCCAAATCTAAACTGCCACCTATTCTTAATTTTTTTTTAATTGCGATAGCTTTAAGAGTACAAGCGATTTTTGGTTGTACATGGATGAATTGTATAGTGGTGAAGTCTAGGTGCACTTGATTTTTTTCGAAAATTATTCGTATCCTTTTACTATTTTCCTATTGGATGTTGATTTTCTTGTAAATTTATAAGAGTGCTTAACATATTAAGAATGTTAAACCTTTTTCTAGAATAAAAATGTGAACTATTTTCTCAAATTTTTTGTCTTTTAATTTTAAGGTGTCTTTTATCAAACAAAAGCTGCTTCACGGTTAATTAAATATATTTATCTTTTCTTTTGTAACTTCTGGGTTTCATGTAGACCTGTTCTCCCATATTTTGGTTTTGTACTTTTATGTGTAATTTAACACTTAAATCTTTAATATTACGGGAATATTTTTATGCTTGGAATGAGATGAAGGTCTAGCCAATGATTTCAACATGATGTATTTTCCCTTGGTTAGTAGACACTTAGCATCCATTTTTTTCTACTCCCATGCAATCTGATATCTACTTGGGGAGGCTTGAAAGCTGAAGAAACATGTCTTAGACTTCATGAAGCTGAGGTTCTGGAAGCATATTATGTTCCGTTGTTTAGAAGCACTCATGAGAGCCTGTGTTGTGCAGACTGGTCTCAATCTCCTGGTCTCCAGTGATCCTCATGCCTCAGCCTCCCAAAGTGCTGCTATTATAGGCATGAGTCACTGTGTCTGGCCTGAGAATCAACTTTTTAAGTTTCTCAAAATATCCAGTAGAATTTTGATTAAGAGAGATTATACTCATTGGTTAATTTGGGGGTAATCATCATCTTTATAATACTCTTAATCAGAAATATATTCAATTTTTTTACTTGTTTGGCTTCTGTTAGTCATTATTCAATGTTTAATAGTTTTCTTTATGTAGACTAGCTTGTACCTTTTTGTTAGATGTAGTATTAATTATTTGATAGTTTTTCTTATTGTGAATAAGACACTTTTCCCAAGTATATTTTAAATATATTTAAATATAATATTTTCAACTAAAATACTAAGAGCTAACATTTATTAAACACTGCCTAGGCACCAGATATGTTATTTATGTTACGCTTCACATGTTATTCAGTCACAAATGAAAATATTGTTCACAAAATACTCATCTAACAATGACTTAAACAAATCGAGGTTTGTGTTTCTCATGTTCAAGAAGCCCAGGAGTAGGTAAACAGGTGCTGACACTGACGCTTCCCTCATGGTCAAATGGGTGCTATAGTTCTAGCATCATGTCCATTTTTAAGGCAGGAGAAAAGGAAAATAGGGGCACTTGCAACTTCTTATTATGCCCGTTTGGCCAGAATGATGTCAGTTAGCCACCCCTGCCATCAAGGAAGTCTGAAAGTATTTGATACTTGCAAATCCCAGAGTAAATAAAGACTGGATGAATAAGCTTGTAAGTAGATCTTGTGTGAGTCAAACTGCAGCAATGCTCATTCATAATATCCTCACCATAACCTTCAGAGGGCAGCATGACTACAATCCCAAGTGTGCAGAGGAGGAAACTGAAACATAATGAGTCTCAGCAATTTGCCGATAGTCACAGCAATAAATGTAGAATGTGTGCTTTTAGCCATTCTATTACAAATGATTCCCATATGCAGGAAAATTTTGTTTTTAAATATTAACATCTTGTCCAGCTACATTACTGAATTCTTCTATTTTTGCATAAACTTTAGTTTTGCTACATAAGTAAATGAACATATGGAATTATAACTTCCTTGTAATATTGATAATTCTTTTTTTTCCTGTCTCATTGCAATGGCTAAGACCTTCAAAATGATGTCAAATAATAATGAGTTTCCTGTTTATTTTCCTACTTAAATAGGAAGGACTTTATTGTTTCACCATTAAATGATTAAATTTACACTGAAAAAGAATGCTTTTCAGATATTCAGTAGTAAAGATAAATATTTTTCAGTAACAAGAAAGTTTTCTTTCCTAGTCTGCAGTTCAAAATGTTTTCCTTTTATCACATCAAAATAGCTATACTTCTGACTACTCTCCAGCTACTTTAGCAATATATATCATACTCCAAAAAGAGTACTAGAAAAGACCTCCCTAAGACCTTCTCACATTAATGCTTTACAAATCAACCTCCCATTTCTTTTCAGCTCTGCCTTTGCACAGCAGAATTAAGATCTGGCAAAAAAAACCTAAACAACTTCACTGGAATATATAGGTTCTTATGTGTCAGCAACAGTTTTCATAATACTGCAAAAGATAAGAAAATGGACAATTTCTCTGCAAGACTGAGAGTCATCTTTCTCTGCTACTTTTAGTGAGGGACATGTTTTCAGGAAACCTATTTTTGGGACTATTGCTGCACTTTGAATCTTTGACAGGTTCCGAAAGAAATTGTCTGGGCCTGAGTTTCCCAGAAACCGGAGGCTGAATCAAATCTCCTGTGCTAAGCCTTTCTTGGGAGGTACAATTCTAGAACTGCAAGAGTAGGAGGAAAAGAAGAGGAGACAGAGAAATAGGGGAAGTACATTTATAAGGACAAGGTACACTACCAGCTTGACTACAGTGCCCCAAGACAGCACAGACTGTGGCTGGGATTTGGGACATCATGCCACTAAACATTGTAGAGAGGAAGCATTTATCTACTGGTTCCATCCCATCTCCTGTCACTCATGGCTCAGAACCTGACAGTGTGCCAACTACCCTACATCATGGGGTTGTGTCACCTGCCCCGGTAGCCCCTGGGAAAGACAGGTTCCTGGCCCTCTGTGCTTGTGTGAGTTCCTAAGTGATGGGAGGTGCCCATCTGTAAGTTCTGTCCATCTTACTTGCAGCAGCAGGAAAGCATTGGGAACCCAGGAAGACTCAAGTTAGCTGCTGGTGGTAGAAGAGGGAAAGGCGTCCAAGACAAAGCCTGTCCAGTAGCAAGCAAGAGAGGCTTGGGACAGGTGAGGCAACGGGGATCCAGGAAGGAGACACACTGGGACTTGCAGAGAGGTCATTTTTACAAAGGAAAGTGGTGTTTTACTTATGCATTAGGGGGAAAGTCTTGTGTGGCCCGGGTCATTGAGCAGCACAAGTCCTGCACTGGGAACCATCCCAGACAGCCAGGAGCAGGAACAGAAGCAAAAGGAACTCTGGAGCAGCATAGCCCAAGTACAGACACTCCCTGAAGGCCAAAGTCACGTCGGCTTCCACTGTGGTTAAACTGTTCAAGTCAAATTCCACTTGCTTCTAGTCTCTAGCTGGCTTTCTCTCGTGGGATGAATACACACCCTTTGTAATATCACAGGAGAGCATGTGCCAGTGCATCCCTAAGCTCAGGCTCTGTTCCCGTGACACCTTTCCCCTCTCCACGGAATGGTAGAAGGATGAAACATCTTAATATATGTGATGCGCCCAAGACGGTGTGTGCATGCTGTGGTGTTTCAGCAGTATTTGTTATTATTCTCACTGTGTAGAGGAACTGAAGCATATATAGCATATGTAAAGTACTATTGTGCTGTTTCTCAGATGAAGAAACTGAGGCATCAAGGTTTCACGTGACTTACCCATGGCCACCCAGCTCTAGAGTCCAGGCTTTGAACCATTTCCCTACACTAATTCTTAATGTGTGACATTTGGGGGAAAAAAAGCATTTAAAACAATGTGTTTTAAATGCTTGAATAACGTACTGCCTGAATAACGTACTGGTTCATTTTGCTACTCCAGGTCCCCTAGGCCTGGGCCTGGTCTACATTTCCACACTGCTCTCCCATGCCGATTTTGCAAAACCTGGGTTTCCATCAAGCTCTCTGCCAGGACTTGTCACTCCCCAAGGTTCCCTTGGTCACCAACCACACTGGCTTTGCTAGGCCTGGCTTTATGTGGTACTCTTTTGAGGCATGATTCCTGCCTGTAGAATACCCATACATCTTTAAGATTTTGGTCATAATCCCAGCACTTGGGAGGCTGAGGTAGGAGGATCACTTGAGGCCAGGGGTTTGAGACTAGCCTGAGCAACATAGTGAGATCCTGTCTCTACAAAATGTTTTTCAATTAGCCTGGTGTGTTGGCATGCACCTGTAGTGCTAGCTGCTTGGGAGGCTGAGGCAGGAGGATTGCTTGAGCTCAGGAGGTCAAGGCTGCAGTGAGCTATGATCATGCCACTGCACTCCAGCCTGGGCAACAGAGCAAGACCCTGTACCAAACATTTTTTTTAATAAAAAAGAAAAACTTTGATTAAATTCTACCCTCTTTCAGGAAGTACTTCTGCCTCTGCGTCAATGGAATGTGGGTCTCCTCTCCTTCAAGCCCCTCTTGGTACACAGTCTGGTCTCTCCAGTGACAGTTACCACACCGCGACAGTATTCGAGTTATGCTTTTAACCCACCATCCTCATCTTCCCATTAACCTCTAAGGGCCTGGTTCAGTTTCTGGCCCCTGCTAAGTAGTCAGTAAACATGTACCTTAAGTGAGGGAGTGAGTGAATGAGCGCCAAGTCTAAAGCAGGCATGGGACATCACTCAACTGTTCAAGGGATGCCTGGCACCCAGCAGGTGCTCCATAAATGGAAGAATGAATGAATTCTAATCCCCATCCACCTCTGTTATTCTTTCTTGTAGATGTATGTGCTCACTTGTTCATCTGAATTGAATAGGATCCTGGCAGCGTAACAAGATTTATTATGTATATGTAATTAATATGGACACGCACACACATACGCATGCACAGGCACAAGTATTTGGTTGATGATACTATTTTTCTGATGTATGTTGATTCTTTTTTGGGTTAATAATAATAGCTAACACTTGCTAATATATCAGGCACTTTCCTAATCAGTTAATAGGTACTAATTTTATCCTCAGAACAAGTTGAGATTGATACTATAATTATAAATGGTTGTCAAAAGGTGAAAGTGAGGCACACAGCAGACGAGAAAAGTAAGTTGCCCACAGCCACAGAGTTCCTGAGTGGCTGTGGGCAAGCTGGGATGTGGACACGGGCCTCTGTATCTGGGTCTTCAGCACTGGGCTTTACTGCCTGCAATTCCTGGTGACTGCCCAAGAGCTGGCTCTTTTATCATCCTGCCAGTATGCGGACTCACAAAATCCTCCACAGACCTACATGCACCACCTGAGAGCAGCATCACACAGCAGCAGCTGAAAACACAGTGGCAGCTGAATCTTGAGCACTTCTGAAAGTTTCTCAGAAGACCAGAAATGCGGTCAAGCACCCAATTTCCAGACTTCTTAAGTGCATTTACCAAATTGATAGCATTCGCTTTAATCTCTTGCTGAAACAAACGACTCCTCCAGAAGACAACTTTTGTCTCCGGAGTGACAAAAGTTGGTGGGCAACTCAACAAGGTAATTTTCCATGTTACAATTAGGCCAAGGGAAGGTTATGAATGAGCCAGTGCTTGCCATAGCTGCTTTGCTGCAAATGCCACATTTGCAGTTTTTCTCTTCTGTGATATATGCTGGTGGCATGTTAGTCAACCCATGCTAATGAGAGAAGGAACGTGGCCAATCATCTGGTCGGCTCCCTCGGGTTTCAGATGAAGGAATGGACATTCAGAGAGGTGAAATGATCCCCTTGGTGAGTATGGGGTACAGAATGCACTAGAATTTCAGCTTCTGAGTTGCAGCTGTGTAGCTCTTTCCGGTAAACTATCCTGTGCATGACTTCACAGAAATGTTTAGATAAGCTTTACTTCGTTGATTTGAACTGGATTGCAATGTGGACCTGTCTTGTCTTATTCTTCATGAAATGATTTTTGTTAGAACATATTTCACAATTTTCTATTTCATATACTCATAGCCCTGCTAGCTGTGTCCCAGTTGCTGGCTGAGTGCTGCCACAATGCTTGCTCCATCGCCAAGATTTTGCAATGAACACGATTAGCTGCTCCCACAGTCTTGACCATTTTTAGTGTATTCTCCTTTTTCCTACCCACCTTTTTTTGTTAATGTCCCTTATTTTGGCACTCTTACTCACATATACCATTTAATCTGAATGAATAAAAATGCTTACTGAAATGTGTGCCATCTGTGGTGGCTGAATTTAAAGACATGTTTCAGTTTTTGTAATAGTGTACTTGCAACATTTTCTCTTCTTTGCAAAATCACCTCTTTCTGGTCTTTTCCTGGGTCCTTTGGAAATGCTTTCAAATGTATTCAGACCATCAGCTGATTTTGTCTGGGGAAATCATGTCGTTGGTGTAGAGATCTAATTTCTTTCTTAGCTTGAGCAAGAGCTGTTTAATAGGAAACATTTTGGCTTCCCATACTTTAAAGCCATCACTTCTACAGGGAATGTTATGTGACCATCTTCTATTACCCAATTTCCCACAAAAGCTAGTTTTTGAAAAAGAAGGCCAAGCATGCTAATAGAACTCCTGCTAATGGAGCCACATGGCAAAGTTAGGGGACTAGAGGCAGAGGCTGGAAGACAGTTGAAATCTTAAAAACTACAACGTCTAGGTTGTGGCTGGGATAGGTAGGTGGCAAGAACAAAGAGAAAAGTGGATGTTTGGGGGAATGAAGGAATCCCAGGGAGTAATGATCTGAATGACTGGAGAAAGGCCAAAGGAAAAAACTAAGAATGAATAGAGTAAATCAAGATAACTAAATTTAAAAAGAAAAAAGGTCAACAAAGGTAGAAAAACTACAAGAAAAGGCAAAGCGGAAGAGGAAGACAGAGGTGAAAGATTAAAAATGGCATGAAGAGCAGAAATAAAAGTGCATGAGTGGTGGAAAGAAATATCATTCCAGGAAGTTTCTGCCTCAACAGTCAATGACTCATTGCATCAAAGCCAAAATCCCAGCAAAAAGCACACACTGATGGGCGTGGGGAGGAGAACCTCACTAAGGCTACCATGCTAGCTCACATCTTAAAGCCTCCACTTGAAAACAAAACAGGTCTGGTGCTGTGACTCACACCTGTAATTCCAGCACTTTGGGAGGCCAAGGTGGGAGGATTGCTTGAGCCCAGGAGTTTGAGACCAGCCTGGGAAACATAGGGAGACATTGACTCTAACAAAAAAAAATTAAAAAATTAGCCAGGCATGGTAGTGTGCACCTGTAATCCCAGCTACTTGGAAGGCTGAGGTTGGAGGTTTGCTTGAGCCTGGGGGGGTCAAGGCTGCAGTGAGCCGTGATCACTCCACTGCCCTCCAGTGTGGGCAAGAGAGCAAGACCCTGTCTCAAAAACAACAACAACAACAACAACAACAACAACAAAAACGATATGCTATGGATTCCTAGAAACTGAACTTCTGTTCCTGGAGTTTAATAAAAAGACACAAGATGGTCCATAAACACACTACAGTGGAAAGAAAATGGTCCTGGCACACAGGAGCCCTGATGCAGGCTGCTGGCCACCAGACCAGACAGGAGGTCACCAAAGGGCTTTTAGTTATCGAAGTTTTTTCTACAAAGAAATCCAGAAGTCCAATGCACAAAACAGATAGGGTAGAGCTGCCCAATTTGGTTGCCAGGCAGGCAGCCTGCTTTTTAGCCACTGAGTCCCCCATCTCCACCCCCTGTTCCCAGGACATCTCTGTAGAACTCAGAGGACTCAGACTGTCCAGCCTCTGGGTAGGTAAGTCCTGCAGTCTTTTATTTTTTAATGAATTGCTTGCCTAAACTGAAAATTAGGATATTTTACCAAAAAAAAGAAAGTCAACTTTCTTTTGAATAATTGGAGCTGTGGGCTGTGCAGTCTTTTATTTTTTAATGAATTGCTTGCCTAACCTGAAAATCAGGATATTTTACCAAAAAAAAAAAAAAAGTCAACGTTCTTTTGAGTAATTGGAGCTGTGGGCTCCTGGAAACAGCAATTGATGAGAGAGCTGAAAAACAGTCTTCTTCAATGGGTCACTTTCTTTTTGCCACAGTCCACGTGTGGCTAACGTCCTGAATTCTCATTATCCATCTGACTTTACAGTTACTCCGGCCTAGTGAGGTCCACTGTAAAATCCCTGGGATATATATATATGGCCTCTTGGGGATGTTCCAGCTCAAGACATTCTGCAGCTGTAGAAAAATTATTACTATATTAAATTAAGTTGTTACTAAATTACAAATTCCTATTAATTCCCATTTTAGTAAGGAGAAGTCACTGTTTTAGTCATTCTGTTCTCAAGCTATAGCTCTTATATTTGCTTAGTCAGAAACCATGTTGGCAGTATAATAAAATGAATTAGAATGTGGTTGATTGTCTTCTGCTGGTAGTTCTCATCCCTGTCCAGGCACCTCCTCCCTTGCCCCTGCCCTCAATCCACCCCTAGCACTGAGAGGCTGCTGAGAGCAAGAACCCCTTCCTCCTCCTCCTGAGAACCTTACAGCCCAGCTCCACCATCAGGCACATGCTGATGTCTTCCTAGAAGCCTCCCCACCCTGGTTAATTTGTTTCAAATATCTTAGGTTTTTATGCTCCATTTACTCGGGTTAATCTGCAAATACTTACCTACTCTGTGAATGTTCTAGGATATAATATTAGATACATCATCACTTCGGCCCTGGGGACAGATCCTTCATCCTATTGTTTAGTGGTGTCCTAATCACCAGGAGGAGCTAAAGAGTTGTTTTCTAAGCTGGTATCTCAGATACCTTTCACACTTCCTCTGATTTCCAAGTTAGATGGTAACAATGAATGGTGCACAGCTATAATACATACACAATCTAAAATACTCCAAGTAAATATAGGAGCATTCGATTTCAAAATTCAGCATAAAGAATAAGTTTCCAGGTTGAGAGAATTCCTCCAGCATCACTGCCTGGGGTGGCTCCAGGCACGTTCTTTACCTGTCTTGAAGGTCGAGTTGTCTTTAAAGAAAGACATTTACTACAACGGCTTTGAAATTCTATGAAATTATTCAAAATGCAGAACAAGGTCAGAACACGTGAAGGGGAGGGTAGATTATGCAGGACAGCCCTGGATTTCTAGACAATAGCTGCATTTCTGACCCCAAAAAGGCAACTAATATGGATATGATTTTGATTTCATCTAAGAGAGGTTTTCAAAGCTACAAATAAGCATTGTAAGGTTTGGGCAAAAAGGAAACTATCAGTAAATTTGAGAAAAGTGGCCAGGCACAGTGGCATGCGCCTGTAATTCCACTACCAGGGAGGCTGTGGCCGGAGGATCCTTTGAGCCCAGGAGTTCCAGGCCAATCTGGACAACATAGTAAGACCACATCTTGAATTATATATGTATGAGAAAAGTGGAAATTATAAACTAAAATCAGGATTTGTTCTCATGAAGGTAGTCAAGTTTGGAAAATGTGTAGTGGAGGGGATGTGGTTCTTGCATTAGTCAGCACCGGGAAGATGGTGTCGGGGAACACGCTAAGCCCATCCATATTGTACGTCTGAGTTTTCAGAGCCTTGTCAGCAGAGCTGTACTACCAGATAAATCACGAACAAGAGTGCGTTCAAAACCACAACGCTGCCCTGGAAGGCTTTCCAAAAACCCAACTGATAGGTGATGAAAAATTTTTAAATATGACTCGGGTTATTATGATATTAACTGTGCAAGAAGGGGAAAGGTAGAAAAGACAATCTTGGCGAGTAGATCTGCTGCTCATGGCAGACACTAGGGATGGTACCTGGGTGTTCACTCTGCTCTTCTCTTTACTTTGGTTTTTGCTTTTTAAAAACGAAAGGAGCAAAAAGAAGTGGAAAGTCGTGGAGGCACTCGGCCCAGCCCCCACGTAGTTCAAGGAGACCAGGAGGGAGCTGGCTGGTGGAGGTCCTGCCCACCTGCCACACTCCGTATTTGGGCAAGCCTGTGAGTCACTGTCGGGAACATGGCTCCCTTCGCCAAGGCCAGCACTGACCACTATCCGTGTATCGGTAAACGCAGGGAGTGTGCCACGTGCCTTGACAATCTAGCGCGACGACTTAAGAAGTCGCGGCTAGGTGCTCTTTTTTCCATTTTTTTACGTCTCTTCCGTAGCCCGGGAATTTGGGAGAGAAGACTACCGTATCCAGTTAGACGCAGAAATAACACTAAGCAGCTATCAGCTCAAAATCACAGGAAGAGATCCCGCGCGGTCGTCTCAAGCCCCAGCACCAAACGACAGTGGGCGTCCCAGCGGGGCACACCCGAGCGCGGACCTTCACATCCTCCGAGGAACGCCGCACCCGCGTGGCGGGGGTGGGTAGATGGACCTCAGCGAGCCTCGTTTCCCAGTCGTGTTACGCAACAACTTTGCAGCCGTCATCTTCGCCCTAATTGTGCAGGGGGCGGTGTTTGTGCGTGGAGCTTTCCCTCCCGGCTCCGGGCCGTCGCGGCTCTCGGGAGAGGCGCCGGGACATTTTAATCGCTGCCTCCGCCGCGCAGCCCTGCGCAGCTGCCCGGCCGCGCCAACCCCTTCCCCGCCGCAGCGCGCCCCGAGTGTTGGCAGCTTGCCAGCCGCCACCCCCCGCCTTCCCTCCTGCCCACCCCAAGGTAGAGGGCTCTTCTCGGGAGTGTGCGGGGAAGGGGAGGCCGAGGTCCCTGCCACGCCCGGGTAGCCGCAACCCGCAGTGCTCAGTTGGCAACAGGTAGCCCAGCAGGCTGCGGCTCTCAGGAAGACAAAAAGCGCCTCTGCGAGCAAGTGAGGGTCGCGGGGTGCGCAGAGCCACCGCGGCGACCGGGAGGGTGAAGGGAGCCAAGAGCGGACGGGGCGGTGGGACGGGGGGCTTCAGGCTCCTCCGCAGGCTCGCTCCGGTCGTGTCGGCCGCGTGGGCCGTTGCGCAACACTCGTTGAGCCGGGAATGGGGCGCCAGCCCTCGCGGGCGCTCGGACGGCGGTGGCCCTGGCCGGGGAGGGACGCGAGCTGGTAGTGGCGCCGCCGCGGAGGGGGAGCTGAGGGCGGGGAGGCGGGGCGGGGCCGCGGAGTGCCCGCCCCGGCCCGCCCCTGCCGGCCGCGGCCATTGGCGGCGGGCCGGGGGCGGGTGCGGGCGCGGCGATTGGGGCCGCGGCCGCCAGTCACGCGGGGCTGGCGGGCGGCGACGTAGCGCGGCGCTCGGAACTGACCTACTAACACACATCTCTCGGCGCGGCCACGGCGCCCGCGGACCCGGCGCGCCCGCCCGCCTCCCGCGCCGCGCCCTCGCCGCCGCCCGCCTCCCGCCGCGGCCCCGGAGGCCCGGCCCGGCCCGAGCCCCGAGCGCCGAGCGCCGGCGGCCCGACTCCCGGCCGCCCCTTTCTTTCTCCTCGCCGGCCCGAGAGCAGGAACACGGTAAGCGCTCCGCCCACCGCCGGCCGGGGGCCCGGCGACCGCTCCCCGGGCGCGCTGCGGGCGGGCGGGCGCGGGGTGCGGGCCGCGCTGTGTGCGGGGTCGGGCTGTAAGCTGGGCTCGCCAGCGGCGGCGAGTGCGCGCGGGGCATTCATTACATAAACTTTTGCTGCCTTGTCAGGATGGGACTCGCCACCTTAAGGTGGCTGCTTTGATTGCAGCGCCTTCGCGCCGGCACGTAGTCCTGGCTGGTTTGCGCTCTCCCCCCGCTGCTGTTGCATAATGTCTCCTGATTTCAGGAAAATTGATGTTTTGGTAAAGAAGAGCGCCAGGCAGGCTGAGCCTTCTCCGAGCGGGAAGATGCTCTTTCCTCTCTAGTGTCTTTCTTTCTCGTTCCTTCTCTGGGGCTGGCGGCGTAGGGGGGAGAGGAATGGGGGGTTGAGGAATGGGGAATAGTCTTAATTTGCTTGGTGAGAAAAAGGGTTGGTAGCGTGAACGGTGACGGCATTCGGAGAATGCCTGCGCGGCGTTTGTTTGTGTCAGGGGCTGTGTCTGCACAGACGTTTTCCACCCTGTTTGTCGTCAGCGTGTTTTACAAGCCCTCGGGAAGGTTGTGGGATTTGTCCTTTCATACATTGCATAATCTGCCCACGGTGAAATGTTGGCAAGAATTGCGGGCTGATGTGGGAATATGCGCGTATGTGTGCAATGATTTGGTAATTGAGGCGCAGGGTTGGATATTAGATCGTTATTTACGTCTATATTACGTCCCAAATAAACAGGTTTTAAAACGATACTACAAAACCTAAAAGCAAGAATTGCTCGGATTGAATTCTGATCTTGGGTACTACTGGGGTTCGCCCTTTCAATGTTCTCAGCTGTTATTTTTAAATCTGGGACGAACCATTGTGACGTTTACCTCCCCACCTTCCTAATTTTAATGCATTCCATTCGATCAGCCCTTTTTCTCACCTTATTGTCATCGCTTTTTCAGACACGACAAGACAAATCACATAATAGTTTCCTGGAAATGTTGCATTATGTAACTGCCGAATTTGCTGGCAGTGAGCATAGAGAGAGGGAGCTAATTACGTGATTTTATAATCTTGCTACAAAGAAAGTAGGACAGTCTCAGCCTTTAAGAATGTCACTATAACAGTTTTTTTTTCCTTAAGGATATTTTAAACAGGAAAGTAGACAACCGGGTAAGCATGGAGTTTGCTCATGCTGCCGAATGTGTGTCTTTTGCCCTAAATGAAACGCGCGTTCTTCTAAATTTAGCCCTATCACATTTTAACAATTGTGGCCTCGCAGTGCTATTTCTGGTGTTTTCTCCAGGGCTGTGTGCAAATACAAGTTCAAGGCCATTTGCTGTAGTTTTAACTCCACGCCTTCGGAGACCTTTGATAAGATTGTATTTTTAGGAAGGCATTTCGCAGCGCCCGGTGATTTGCTGGATGCTGGCTCCCATTTATGTTTTTAAAGGACACTTTAGGAAACTGCTGTTCTCTGAGAACAGCAGGGAATGGCCAAGTGTCATCTTCTGTTCTTGGCTTTTGTAAATAACAACAGTAAGTGAGGTCAGAAGTATTTATTTACCCCCAGACCAGATATGACCTATGGGAAACAGATATAGGTTAGTAGATTGTATTTTTGTCTGGATACCCTGGTTTTACTTATGTGAAGATGTATGAATATGTAATTTACCCAAATATTAAATTTCTTCCTGGACTGTTACATAGTGATTATGTGTGAATATATGTATATGATGGGATGTATATATAACGTAACATTTAAATTAAGTGCAGGGTTTTTTTTTTGTGGGAGGCGGGGGGTGGACGTCTCTGGAACAGAGTATATTACCCCAAATAATTGCAGTCGCTTTCCAAGAAGCTAGTTGCTCTAGGCCCCCAGCTTCAGACCCCGACCTACTTTGCGAGCTCGGGTGGGAGTCCCAGGCCTGTAGGGGCCGCGTGGCGCCACCTTCCGATCGCGATCTCCAATGGCGCGTCCGTGCGGCCCCCAGTGCGCCGCTCCCTCCTGCGGGCCGGTGGGGTCTGCGAGAATCCGGGGCTGGGGGCGGGTCTGGTAGTGGCGGGCGGGGACCTCGGGTCGGGACCGAGAAGCGCCTCCGGGCGGCAGTTATACTGGGGCTGCTCAGTGGCCTGAGCTCCTCCCTGCCCCCTCCCCACATTCCTTTGTTCTGGCGCGGGGGGTCCTCGCGGCGCCGAGGCCCCGCTGCGCCGCCCACCCGGAGGGAGGAGGGTCTCTGGGAGGCGCCGCGTGGGGGCGCGGCCCGTGGAGCCCGGGCGCTAGGGACCGGCCGGGGCCGGCGTACGGGTGCGCTCTGGGTTCGCCCGGGCCGCGGGAGCCGGGGAGCCAGGGAGCCAGGGACCCCGGCTCCCGCACGGGGCAGACAGGGGCAGCGCGGGCGACCCGGAGCGCCTGCGTCTCCGCGGCCCTCCTTCCAACAGGGCAAATCCAGGGGCCTGTCTCCGCGCCTGTTCTGCGGTGAGGTTCAGAAACCTGCAGACACCTTTGTTCCAAGAGTCTTCATTGTATTTCTGAACCAAGCGCGTCTCCATTCTTGAAGTGAAAAAGACCTTAAGAAAAACCTCCAAACGTCCACCGGCCACAGAAATTGGGGGTGGAGGCGCTCCAGTATTGATAGTGATTGAAAGGAAGGCCTCAGCTTGACTTTGGCCAGTTGAGTTGAGCCGATTTTTTTTAACCTTTAATTTATGTGGTCAAAGGCTAGAGGAGAGAGAACACTGATCTCCAGAGTTCAAAATAAAATCTAAACGCCCACATAGACGCTGCTGTCCTACTGTAAAACTACGGTACTTTCATCCTCGCATAAAGACTTCCAAGATTGTACCCATGCAGTAATTAATGGAGACATCACAGATGTTCTCCTGAAGCATATCAACGCAATCTGCTCTTTGTTGAAAACTGACCGAAAACTTGCTTTCTTTGGCATCATACCCTACACCGCTATCCCTAATCAGTTTCCCTCTTGTTACAGGCAGTAGTTAGAGAACAGGTTTCGGCGAGGTACAGATCCTAAGAGCGCAGGCCCTGGGCTCATAAGAACCCTGGGTCCCAGGCCCCAGCTTGTTATCTTCCAACACTCCTGATTTCCATCACTCTCCAGGGTAAACTGAGGGAATAAAACCTGTTGACTTAGTTGGTTATGAGGAGTTCAATAAATGTTTCCTGTGTTATTGATCAGGAACCAGAATCTTTGTGTGTGTGTGTGTGTGTGTGTGTGTGTGTGTGAGTATTTACCTTCATTTTTCTCTTTGTAAATCTCTTCGCAGTAACAGTAAGGATTCGTGTTGGAATTAAGTCTGTAAGATCTTTCTTGAGATACTTTTTTTGTTCTAATAACATATATATTTTTTAATTTGCCATTGTGTTCAATGTTAATTTCAGTTTGAGGGGAATTCCTGACAGGATTGCAGAACCTCAAACTTCCCAAGTCATTGGGTTAATGTTTTGGGGAGCTGCTTGAAGGAATAGAGAGATGAGTCGATTATAGTAGCAGGAATGAAGCGACAACTGCCATATTAATAGCTCAGCTTTTTCCAATTCCCTTACACATTCTGTGACTCATTTTCTGTAGCCTGGATGATTTCTCTATCTAAAACTTTGTGGTCTGAGATCAGCAGTGGATGGTGAGACCCCACAGATCAGCTCTCTTGTAGGGGGTATATGTAGCCTGAAAACTAAGGCCAGTCCTGTGAAACTGTTGATATTTGACCCTTTTGACCAAATTTTCATTTGGTTTCCCCTTACACTTGCGACATAGGTCAGGGCTTCAGTAAGAGTCATGAGCAGCAAAAACAGCCTGGAACTGATAGGCATCGTTGCCTTTTGATACTGATCATTCTTCAGAAAAGAGATAAAGAGTTAGTATTTACTAAACACATACTCTGCATGTGCCAGGCACAGTGTTGAGGGGCTCTGTTATCATCCACGTTTCGTAGATGAGGAAATGGAAACTCAGAGAAATGAATTTGCAGCCCAGGTCGCAGAGCCTGAAAACCAGATGGGGAAATTTGCACCTCAACAAAGTGTATTCTCACACTCACTGTAGTTTTTGAAACAATTTCCTTTTCTGGGTTAAAGAATTATTTTTGTGCAGTGCAGTTATAACATCACTGTGATGCAACAGCCTGAAAATTAAAACCCTTTGTGAGAGGCCTTTCGGACGTTGAGCAATGTGCCTGACTCACCAGCTGAGTGGATTTTTCTAGTTGACCTTGCCTTGGTCATTAGAGTCAATTTCGAGATGTAAATGCGATTGCAGCATGGAATGGAAAAGGTGCAGTCATATTGCCTGGGCTTTATTTTTACCCAGGTTAAACTCATATACTTCATGATTTCCATTGTAATCCAGATGCCATTGATGCTGTTAAAGTTGTTTATTTTTAATTTGTATTGAGGAATGAGAGCACACTTGGGATTCAATTCAAAATATAACAGAAACAATGTAATTGAAATTTCCTTTAATATTCATTTCTTGTTTTTGTAAGGTATGCCTGTATTTCACAGGGTTTAATACATTGTTTGATATCCTGTTATTTTTCTAAATTATATTTGAGTTGATTTCTATCCAGGTTGGACTTGTATGAGAATGTTGAAAGACGTTGACCTTTGATCACAGACATTACATAAGAATTTTTCAGTTTCAAAATGAATTTTTATTACTACTACCCCAGTTATCTTTCACATTTCTTTGTAAGTAACTTTACCGTAGTTAAAAAAAAAACACCCAAAACTGTTTCTCATATGGCTTTAATAATAGAGCATAAACTTATTTTTATGATAAGAAAGTTTACTAGAGATTTGCTAGATGCCATTTGTTATTAATCTGTGCTTTGAGGACTCAGTTTCATAGGACTCAGAATGATGTTTATAAGCCTTTTAGTTATCAGAACATGATGTCTTTTATTAATTAGCTTTTTAGGGGTCTTAAACTGTAATTAACTGGCCTTCAAATAAACACTACAAATAAGCATTTGAAAATCCACTCTATTCATAAGGTAGAAAATGACATTTATAATCATCCACTGACTGGAAAAGTGGAAAAAGAAATTAAAAAGCCAAGTGAAGCAAGTTGGGATGATTCTACATTATCATTAGAAACTTTCAAGAATTTTCTCAGCCTGACTGCCCCCTTAGCCCACCATTTTTGCCATCATTATACCATGTTGCATGTATTACTTATTCATTGGAGAATTTTCTACAACTGGGTTACTTTGTGATTGTTGGTGTCCTTTTAAGATTTCAGATTAGTTGCTACACTGATCAGTTATCTTTTCAGAAGTTTCAAGATATTAATAGTCCCCACTTTTAAGTTTCTACAGATTTTTAAAAAATTATTACTGTTCTGTTTTTCCCCCATGTTACTACCCATCTTTAATGAGAGCTGTTCTTATTTCTCAAGCTGTGCAGTTAATTGGTCGTGCTAGCGTGTATGTGCTTACTCTGTGCAGGCTTCAGAATAATTTAATTGTGTATTAAGTTTCAAACACTGACGACCTCTTAAAGAAGAATGTTAAGTTATACTATTTCATATTTCAATTACTTAAATTACATCAGTGATGTAATAAAATGCAATGTTGTCATCGTATTTATTAAATTTAAATTTAATTTTCAGCTAGTCCTTTGTCGAACTTGAAATATTTTCATTTATCATAAACTGGATCAGTCTTTGACACATTTATTTACAGAGGCACCCAAATAGAAAAAGTAGGTCAATTTGTTGCTATGATAGAATAGATTCTGGCAGTGTGCGAGAGAGTGTGTGTATGTGTGTGTGTGTCTTGCCTGTCTTGATCAAGTGCACATTTCTCTCTAACTTTGGGGTAAGCTGCTTCTTGGGGACAGAATGGCCCTTAGAGAGGTTTAACATAGTTTTCTCAGTTTAAAAATCCTTCTCTTTTTCAACGGGATTAGAAAATTCTCTTGGAACTTCAGTGTTTTCTGACTGAGTTTTTTCACTCCCCATTTCCTCTGGGTTGTACATGTGTAGTGAATTCTTTTCTTATTTCATCTCTGCTTTTAAATACTAGATTGTTTTCTCATCCATGAAAAGAAATAAAGCATTTCATTGACGCAGATACTGTGAATTTTACCCACAGGAAGAAAATGTAGGGTTAACATATTGCTAGTATTCATACTTTAAAAGTATAAAGAGATGTGAATTGATTAATTGATTTGATTTTTTCATGAAAATGACATTTATCTAAAAAATAAGCATCTGCTGTCTTACTGGAGAGGTGGCTTACAGTTTAACATAACTTAGGTTTACCTTGAAGACATTTTTTTTTCCTTTACTGTTATCTGTATTATATAACAGGGAGAAAACAATACATTCAGAGAGTAGAGGGAAAATAAGATAATTCTATAATGTTTCCAAATCATTGGGCATATCAAATAGTATTTCATCTTCTATTGACAGAATTTTAAAAACAAAATATATATTGCAATTTGCAATAAAACTTACCCTTTAGAGATAATTAATAACAAAATGTTCTCAGAGTAGATTTTAATGTTTAGACTATTAGTAAGATTTCAGATGATTGAAACAAAGCATGTTTATTCTTTTCTTTTGTGGAGCTTGGATTGTTAAACATTAGTTCTGTGAGAGACCAGGGAAGATAAAGGTCTATCATAAACATAAGTAATGAGATAACTCCTCAAGGATAAATTTGGTCTAGAATTATTGTTATGAGGTTATATTCTTTTATAGAATTTTCTAAATCAAATCTTGTACTTAATTAAAAACTAGGGTAATCTGACTTAAACTTTAAAAATCTGGGCTTATGAAATATAATTCTTGCTATATAATTCTTGCTTAGAGAAGTAGTGTGATGGACTATACAAAAGCATTAATTAGTGATGGCACCTTCAGAGTATGTATGGAAAAATATGTCAACTGGTAGGTAATAATACCTGCTCTTAAATTTCTCTTTTTTATTTGTGTTTTCAAGGAGAGTCATATCATCTAATGTGTGTAATGAAGTTAATCGTGCTGAATACACTAACATCATAGAATTGGCATGTAGTGTCAATTATTCACCAAAAAAGAAACTTAAGCAATGACTAATATACCACAACATTAGATGTTGATTTGAAAAGATGATGCATAGATGAAGTAATTGTTAAATTAATCATAAGGGAAAATATTGAGGCTTGAAATAAATTTGTTAGGTTAGCATAAATCCTGAGGCTTTTTGAAGGCATCGTAAACTACTTTTGCATTTGCTTTAAGTTCATTGTTGAGGGGCATAAGGAGAGCTCAGAGCCCATCTGTGCCCAACTGCTGTGTGGTCTTGGGAAGGTCAGCCTGTCTTCTAGCTGATTAATCTGCAAAATGAGAGGGTCAGAGAGACACTGTCCCCCGCCTCATGTTGAAAACAGATTACACTCTTGGATTTGTTAAAAAAAAAAAAAAAAAAAAAAGATCATAGGTGACAATGTCCACAGCTATCATATTTCTTTTTCTCTATTTAACATAATTAGAATGGCCAGGAGGTTAAAATTTTAGTAAAGATATGAAAATTAATAAAATGTTTTCTCAATTCATAAATAGTGCCAGATCTGAAACATATAAGGAGGATGGAGAAAAGTTCTAGATAGTATCTTTGCTGGCTAAAGAAGTTAAGACAGCATCTAAGAGAAGTTAAGGAGCCAGTCGTGACGGCTCACGCCTGTTATCCCAGCACTTTGGGAGGCTGTGGCAGGCGGATCACCTGAGATCGGGAGTTCAAGACCAGCCTGACCAACATGGAGAAACCCCGTCTCTACTAAAAATACAAAATTAGTTGGGCATGGTGGCGCATGCCTGTAATCCCAGCTACTTGGGAGGCTGAGGCAGGAGAATCGCTTGAACCCAGGAGGTGGAAGTTGTGGTGAGCCAAGATCGCGCCATTGCACTCCAGCCTGGGCAACAAGAGCAAAACTCCATCTCAAAAAGAAAAAAAAAAAAAAGAAGAAGAAGTTAAGTTAGCATAGTGCCTT
Source organism: Pan paniscus (assembly GCF_029289425.2). NCBI lineage: Eukaryota > Metazoa > Chordata > Mammalia > Primates > Hominidae > Pan > Pan paniscus. The sequence goes on from NC_073260.2 coordinate 48,076,720, forward strand.
ACTGCGCCCAAAGTAACTTAGTAAAAGGGTATGTATTACTCAGAAATGAAAGTGACACAAAAGAGAACTGTGTGTAAATGAGACTGCATTGCACAGATGCAGAACCACCTGTGAAAGTGTAGGAGAGAGTAAAGGAACTGGGCCGGAATGTACGCTCTGCCATTTAGCTATGTGACACTGGGCAAGTCACTTGACTTCTCTGAGCCTTAGTTTTCTTATCTGAAAATTGTCACCAAAAGTGAATGAAAGAAAGCAGGTCAGGCTCCCAGTGCCCATTCTGTGGTAAGTGTTCAATAAGTGGCACCAATTATGATTGTTTTTGTTATTATCTCCATGACAAGAAGAAAGCCTACACCCCAGGCCCATGTTTGTGCAACTCTGCACTCACACCTGGTTCCCCTCTGCTCACCTGTTTGTCTCCCACCCACCCACGACTGAGTGCCTGGTCTCGGGAGTTTGGTTTTTCTCTCCCTCTTTATGTGCCCCTAGTCTCCCCTTGTGCCCAGTACACAGTAGGTGCTCCATATGTGTTGAATAAACAAATTAATGAATAAGAGAATCTCTCTGTTAATAAGTAAAATATCTTCTTTACAATTCACATAACATTAAAAAGAAAGCATCAAAAAAGTTTTCTGTTTACAAAACTCTCTTATATAAGGTATATGGGTGACTGTCGATGAAATGTTGAGCACCTAATATCTTCAGGTTTTTGCTAGAAGACAAGTATATTTTAATTTCCGCCCTGAAGTAATTCGCAGTGTAGTTGGGCACAAAAGACAAACACGTGGAAACACACACAGTGTATATGATTGTGCCTGTCTCCGTATCATCCCATAATGCTGATAAACTCTTTTCAACACTGCAAGATTATTTGATAGATAATATTACAGAAAATATCCTAAGATAGTGTGGTGATTTGCCATTGAGTTGTAGAGACCATGAATGTAATACATACAGATGAGAGCAGAATCACAGATTTATAGTGACATGTCATGAAATTCAAATAGGAAGAAGATGATTAAAAACAAATGAGGTGGCCTGGCGAGGTGGCTCACGCCTGTAATCCCAGCACTTTGGGAGGCCAAGGTAGGCAGATCACCTGAGGTCGGGAGTTCAAGATCAGCCTGAACTCCCCATGGAGAAACCCCATGGAGTTTCCCCATCTCTACTAAACCCCATCTCTACTAACATGGAGAAACCCCATCTCTACTAAAAATACAAAAGTAGCTGGGCTTAGTGGCACATGCCTGTAATCCCAGCTACTTGGGAGGCTGAGGCAGGAGAATTGCTTGGACCCTGTAGGCAGAGGTTGCGGTGAGCCAAGATTGTACCATTGCACTCCAGCCTGGGCAACAAGAGTGAAACTCTGTCTCAAAAACAAAAAAGCAAATGAAGTTTTCTGTAGGTTAATGTACCAACAAAGTTGTAGAGATGATAAAGTAGTCATATAGTACTTAGACACCTAGAAGACATGAGTTAAGGAAATTTTAAGACAAATGGGGCTATTTCAGTTAAATAGAAATAGGATTGTGAAGGCTCCTTCCCAATTGGGCCCCAACCTTGAAAAGGTCCTAGAAGTTTAGGAAGAGTAACTAAGGCAGACAGAATGGCGGGGCATTTCAAAAGCATTACTGTAAATCTAGTAAGTGAGGCAAAATAAAGGAATCTGATTTTTTTTTAAGAAGGAACAAATAAGATAACACATGGAAGAGAAAGATTCTCAGGTGGAGAAAATAACCAGAATAATAGTCTGCAAGGGATCATATGATGTTTAAAAACTAAAAGTGGAAAAAAGTAGTGGCCAAGAGTATAGTGGAGATTTGAAAGGTGCCTTGGGAAAGGTCAGTGCAATTGTCTTCTTTAACTGGGATATCTTCCTCTTTACTTCTCCACTCATTTTACTTTAGCAGGAGGACTTTGCTGAATGGCAGAGTGCAGACTTCAACAGAGGAAAGAATCCATTCAATATGTAAAGGAAACTGGGTTTTCATATTAGAGGACAAAACCTAAATGCAAATTAGAGGAAATAGTATTGTTGGCCGGGCGTGGTGGCTCATGCCTGTAATCCCAGCACTTTGGGAGTCCGAGGCAGGCAAATCACCTGAGATCAGGAGTTCAAGACCAGCCTGACCAACATGGTAAAACCCCGTCTCTACTAAAAATACAAAAAAATTAGCTGGGCGTGGTGGCACGCAACTGTAACCCCAGCTACTCAGGAGGCTGAGGCAGGAGAGTCGCTTGAGCCCGGGAAGCAGAGGCTGCAGTGCACCAAGATTGCACCACTGCACTCTAGCCTGGGCAGCAGAGCGAGACTCTTATCAAAAAAAAAAAAAAGGAAATAATATTGTTTAAATGATAAATAGGAAGATTCCTTCTCTGCAACATCACTGCTGACTGTGACACACTCCTTGCCTTCATTTCCTATTAAAGTTTCATTATCAAAAAACAAACAGAAACTTGATATTAATAATCACAAATTTCTCTGAGTTACGACTAGCTGTTCCCTTAACTATGTTGGCTCAGTTTAATGGGCAAAAACGTGGCATGAAACATTATTCTTTATGATCCTGAAATTATTACATAATTCCTTTCATTCCCTGGAAAAGACAAAAGAAGCTGGCAGGCTTTTCCAATTGATAAAAGTAAACTTCATTTTATTAGTCATTATGAAACTAGGCGTAAGAAGGAGATAGTGGCATCATGTAGGAACATTACATCTTTTTTTTTTTTTTTTTTTTTTTTGAGACAAAGTCTCGCTCTTGTCCCCCAGGCTGGAGTGCAATGGCGCGATCTCAGCTCACTGCAACCTCCGCCTCCTGGGTTCCTGGGTTCAAGCGATTCTCCTGCCTCAGCCTCCCGAGTAGCTGGGATTACAGGCGCCTGTCACCACACCCGACTAATTTTTGTATTTTTAGTAGAGACGGGGTTTCACCATGTTAGCCAGGCTGGTCTCGAACTCCTGACCTCAGGTGATCCGCCCACCTCGGCCTCCCAAAGTGCTGGGATTACAGGCATGAGCCACCACACCTGGCTCATTACATCTTTTTAGTAGGGTAGAATAAAGTGCCACTGTGTGCAGATCGTGCTGATGGAACTGTTGTTGTACCATGTCTATTTAACGAAAAATATTACTGACTGGAACATTAGGCAGAGAATCAGTGTGTAGAAACACAGTTAAATTCAAAAGCTCCCATGCAATGATTGCTACTGGAACATAACATGGATTTTATTATCTCGAGCTAAGGCAACTGTCAGGCCAAATTTGTACTGTAAGTATTTCATCAATGGAAGAGGAAACTAATGAATGATTCTGTTTTTGAGTTCTTATATTTTACTTGAAACTAATTCATATAAATGAAAGAAATTTTTTTCTGTAACTATATTCTCTTGGTTTAAAAGAATTTCGTTTCAAGAATGCACTATACTTTTAAAAACCCCCTTTGAATAGTAAGTGTTTTTTTTGTTTTGTGTGGGTTTTTTTTTTTTTTTTTTTTTTTTTGACAGAGTCTTGCTCTGTCACCAGGCTGGAGTGCAGTGGCGCGATCTCAGCTCACTGCAATCTCTGCCTCCCAGGTTCAAGCAATTCTCCTGCCTCAGCCTCCCGAGTAGCTGGGATTACAGGCACACGCCACCACACCCAGCTAATTTTTGTATTTTTTAGTAGAGATGGCGTTTCACCATGTTGGCCAGGATGGTCTCGATCTCCTGACCTTGTGATCTGCCCGCTTCGGCCTACCAAAGTGCTGGGATTACAAGCGTGAGCCACTGTGCCCCGCCTAGTAACTGTTTTTTAGTTCAAAGCTACTATGTAACTGAAACCTGAAATCTATTTTGACAGAATTTTCAAGATCACAAAAAGCATTTTGGATACTTCAATCTTGAATGTTTGATAGAACAAATTCAAAGGAATCAGAAAAAAAATTCTAATCTCTTAAACTCAGATGCTTGTAAAGAGATGGCTTGATGGAGAAGAATCCTTTTCATTTAGTTGCAGTGAGTCACCTGGTGGAATTTGCTGGGATATAAGCCTACCAGGCAGTCAAGGATGTGATGGGCAGGTTTATGTCCACGTTAAGGCGTAGATTAAAACCAACAGCTCCGTTGTTAATGTGGCTTTTACTTTAGTTTTTGTAGAAGAAGTTTGTCTCCATTTGTATTTTATTCCATATAGGAGTGCAGAACTTTTTTTTTTTACTCACGTTAAAGTTTACTTGGTAAAGTTCCTTTTAAGAGGTGAGCATATCTGCTTGGCAGTGATGTAAATATTAGGTAACATTATTTAGAAGCACCACGGTATGCATGTACTGTTTAGAAACTTACCAACCAGAGGCTATCTGTCATTTCCTTCCTGTAATTGCCCACACCCAACTATTTCTCTATTTCGCCTCATTAAATACAGCCTTCCTCTACTTCTCCCTGGGCAGAGGTTATTTTATTTTTCCCTCACTTTCCTGGATCACATATTCTCTTACTGATAGGCCTCATTAGGGATTTGTCCTTTACAGCTTTATAGTTTAGGTATTTGGGAACTTATCTCCTTTTTGAAAATGCTAACTTGTTGAAAGAAAGAACTGTGGCCGTGCCTCATCTGTGCTTGTATGCCCTAAATGCTTAGCATATTTCCTTGTACATAATTTGTAATAAACATTTATCCAGTGAATAACTGGTTTTTTTTTTATTCATGTATTGCAGATAACGAAGGAGGCCCAACTTCATTCAATAAGGAGCCTGACGGATTTATCCCAGACGGTAGAACAAAAGGAAGAATATTGATGGATTTTAAACCAGAGTTTTTAAAGAGCTTGAGAATACGGGGAAATTAATTTGTTCTCCTACACACATAGATAGGGTAAGGTTGTTTCTGATGCAGCTGAGAAAAATGCAGACCGTCAAAAAGGAGCAGGCGTCTCTTGATGCCAGTAGCAATGTGGACAAGATGATGGTCCTTAATTCTGCTTTAACGGAAGTGTCAGAAGACTCCACAACAGGTGAGGAGCTGCTTCTCAGTGAAGGAAGTGTGGGGAAGAACAAATCTTCTGCATGTCGGAGGAAACGGGAATTCATTCCTGATGAAAAGAAAGATGCTATGTATTGGGAAAAAAGGCGGAAAAATAATGAAGCTGCCAAAAGATCTCGTGAGAAGCGTCGACTGAATGACCTGGTTTTAGAGAACAAACTAATTGCACTGGGAGAAGAAAACGCCACTTTAAAAGCTGAGCTGCTTTCACTAAAATTAAAGTTTGGTTTAATTAGCTCCACAGCATATGCTCAAGAGATTCAGAAACTCAGTAATTCTACAGCTGTGTACTTTCAAGATTACCAGACTTCCAAATCCAATGTGAGTTCATTTGTGGACGAGCACGAACCCTCGATGGTGTCAAGTAGTTGTATTTCTGTCATTAAACACTCTCCACAAAGCTCGCTGTCCGATGTTTCAGAAGTGTCCTCGGTAGAACACACACAGGAGAGCTCTGTGCAGGGAAGCTGCAGAAGTCCTGAAAACAAGTTCCAGATTATCAAGCAAGAGCCGATGGAATTAGAGAGCTACACAAGGGAGCCAAGAGATGACCGAGGCTCTTACACAGCGTCCATCTATCAAAACTATATGGGGAATTCTTTCTCTGGGTACTCACACTCTCCCCCACTACTGCAAGTCAACCGATCCTCCAGCAACTCCCCGAGAACGTCGGAAACTGATGATGGTGTGGTAGGAAAGTCATCTGATGGAGAAGACGAGCAACAGGTCCCCAAGGGCCCCATCCATTCTCCAGTTGAACTCAAGCATGTGCATGCAACCGTGGTTAAAGTTCCAGAAGTGAATTCCTCTGCCTTGCCACACAAGCTCCGGATCAAAGCCAAAGCCATGCAGATCAAAGTAGAAGCCTTTGATAATGAATTTGAGGCCACGCAAAAACTTTCCTCACCTATTGACATGACATCTAAAAGACATTTCGAACTCGAAAAGCATAGTGCCCCAAGTATGGTACATTCTTCTCTTACTCCTTTCTCAGTGCAAGTGACTAACATTCAAGATTGGTCTCTCAAATCGGAGCACTGGCATCAAAAAGAACTGAGTGGCAAAACTCAGAATAGTTTCAAAACTGGAGTTGTTGAAATGAAAGACAGTGGCTACAAAGTTTCTGACCCAGAGAACTTGTATTTGAAGCAGGGGATAGCAAACTTATCTGCAGAGGTTGTCTCACTCAAGAGACTTATAGCCACACAACCAATCTCTGCTTCAGACTCTGGGTAAATTACTACTGAGTAAGAGCTGGGCATTTAGAAAGATGTCATTTGCAATAGAGCAGTCCATTTTGTATTATGCTGAATTTTCACTGGACCTGTGATGTCATTTCACTGTGATGTGCACATGTCTGTTTGGTGTCTTTTTGTGCACAGATTATGATGAAGATTAGATTGTGTTATCACTCTGCCTGTGTATAGTCAGATAGTCCATGCGAAGGCTGTATATATTGAACATTATTTTTGTTGTTCTATTATAAAGTGTGTAAGTTACCAGTTTCAATAAAGGATTGGTGACAAACACAGAACTCCTGCTCCATTGCATTTGATTTGATGGAGAAGAAAAGTCAATTTAAGTTATAAAAATAAATATTAAGATATTTTACATTTTATATGAGAGAGTTTTCTCCCCTGAATAAGAGAAAACTGAAGTGCTAAGTTCAGCAAATAATTTGTTTTTCCAGGCTATCAGTTGGAAAACCTTCTAAAGAGAAAGAAAAATAACAGTGAATTTTCTTGCATTTGAGACTAATTCACTAAATTACTTTATATTATATATTTTTCTGTAAGATTATGTTTTCTCTATAATTTTCTTAAGTATAAAAATCCAAGTTGTTTGGTAACAGCCTCTTCTTAGTTATCTACCCTTTAAGTATGACACATGGATGTGGATAGTTGAGTCACTGATGCATTTTATTAAAGTCTGTTTTAAAAGAGCAGATAAAGACTGAGGATGAGGCATTTTTATGTTATTACAAGTCTTAACAGTTCTAGAGTATAACAATCTAGGGAACTAAGCTAAACACTGTTTAGTTTCTAAAATTTCAAAGAACACGTCAATTACCACATGCCAAAATATATAATCTGAGTATATATAATGACATTTTAGAAGATTTATTAATGATGAATAGGAAGAATGGCTCTATATCTTCAGATGTTAGCTTAAAAATTATAGAAGTCCAAAAAAAAAACTTCCTAAGTAAATTGAGGATAAGACCATTATTGGTTATTTGTCCAAGACGCTCAGTTGCCATAATTATAGAAGTAAGCGTGGTCAAATGTGGACCAGGTGCTTCTGTTGCAATGCGTGTGACTGGCATCTGCCTCTGCGTCTGGGATGGGGTGGGGTTGGGGGAAAGTTGCGGGGGTTGGTAGGTGGGCTGGGTGTTAGTCAGGCACAGCTTTCTCCAGAGATAACTGCTCACAGAAGCCCTCTCCAGAATCGTCTCTTTCCACACTGACCTCTTTTCTATTCTAGAAGTGGGTAAAAGACTTGAGCAGTCCTGGAACTGGTGCAGAGTGACAGTGACTCAGCCCTCACTTCTCACCCGCATCTCATGTTGGCAGGGAGGCAAAATGCAGGCAGGAAGAGCCCAAGGGTAGCATCCCGTTTTAGGTGCCTGTAGTCTGTGACTCTCCGCTTTGAGCACAAGCCTGATTTTTGATATGCTAAGTTTCCTGCACTTTCATATTTTTAACAAGTATGGTGCCTTGTATTAAAGGCACTGCCAGTAACACACACACACAGGCTATCCACTTTGTCCTTTTTGCCACAGGGGTCACTTTCCTCTCTGAAATCTCCTGGCTCTTAGGGAAATGTGCTGCCTGGCTCTGCTCTTGGCCTTCTCTCTCCAGTATTTTACTAGTGGCTGGGTGAAGCCCAGAGGCAGACTCTTCTCATTTATAAGTGAAAGTTATAAAGCAGGGAAGGAGAGCTAAAATATCCGATGGGAGTCAGGATCCAAAAGCCTTTGACGGCCTAGATGGGTAGGATGAATCTAACAACACGAAATATAATAGGGATACAATGTAAAGCCAGGTTCTTACATTAAAAAAAAAAAAAGCAACTATCCAAATTCACAACCGGGAGAAAAATAATAACTACATTTTTTTTTTTTCTGAGATGGAGTCTCGCTCTGTCACCCAGGCTGGAGTGCAGTGGCTCCATCTCTGCTCACTGCAAGCTCCGCCTCCTGGGTTCACACCATTCTCCTGCCTCAGCCTCCCGAGTAGCTGTGACTACAGGCGCCCACCACCACGCCTGGCTAATTTTTTGTATTTTTAATAGAGACGGGGTTTCACCATGTTAGCCAGGATGGTCTCGATCTCCTGACGTCGTGATCCGCCTGCCTCAGCCTCCCAAAGTGCTGGGATTACAGGCGTGAGCCACCACGCCCGGCCTAAAATAACTACATTTTAAAAAATGAGTTTTAGTTCCCTCAAGCTTACTAGGAGTCAACAACAGTGGAATGTTGGGTTGTGTCAATGCAAATAGCATTCCAAGCATGGGTGGCTGTCCTCCGTACCTGGGGTGCACGCTTGATAAGAGGTGCAACAGCAGACATTCCAAAAGACAAAGTACTAAGAAAACTATTGGTAAATTGTCCAAAAAGGGATGAACCTTACACTCTGGGCTACTGAAAGGGAGAATAAGTAGATAATAGCAAGAAAGGTAAATCTCGAGTAGTTTTTTTTTAGGAAGAACTTTGATCTCTCAGAGCAGTGAAGAAGCAAACAGCACCTTCCCCAGTAATCTGTGAATATTGGCGCTCATGGTGTGTAGCACACTCAGATATCACCATTTGAACTCTTTTCCTTAGCCGCCTTTTGCCTTTTCATTTCAAGGATCTAAGTTATCATTGGGATCATTTTTAAATGTGACCCCTCGTGGCCGGGGGTGGTGGCTCACGCCTATAATCCCAGCACTTTGGGAGGCCTAGGTGGGAGAATTGCTTGAGTCCAGGAGTTTGAGCCAAGAATGGGCAACATAGTGAGATCCTGTCACTACCCCCACCCCCAAAACCTCCCCAAAATTAGCTGGGCATGGTGGCACATGCCTGTAGTCCTAACTCTGCAGGAGGCTGAGGAGGGAGGATTGCTCAAGCCCAGGAGTTCTAGGCTGTAGTGAGCTGCAATGGCACAACTGCACCCCAGACTGGGCAACAGAGCAAGACCTTATTTATCGCCCACCCCCCAAAAAAATGTAACTCCTTAGGAATAAAAGGAATATCATAAACAAGCAATTCCAATCCCACTAGAGACCAAAGAAACGCAAAGTAAAATTACACCGTGATACTTTGGTTTCATGATGTCAACCAACCAAACACCACCGCCTCTCCTTCCCACTCACAGAGCCCCCAAGAATGAGAGAAAATGTGTTTAAAACCAAATAAATGTATAACTATATTCAAAAATAAGAAACACAAACCTCAGAGCTCCAGAAGGTTTAAGAATTCCCAGCAAGGTGGCTATCCGGCAGGCCTAGATAGTGAGAGGAAGCTGCGGTCAGTCACAACCCGAGAAAGCTCCCACTGGGTTCCGCCCCAGTGACTGAACAGGAGAGCCCTGTGGGGAACCTGAGTGATCCTCAGGGGCATTGGCTGGGCGAGGACACAGCAGCCACAGCCACCAGCCAGGCCAATCGCAGTGGGGAGCAGCGCAGGGCAGAGTCGGCGGCCGGGGGCGGGGGTGGTGGGGGTGGCCTGCGCCCTGGTAGCCCACAGCGCCCCTGTGCAGTGCACGCATGCGCATGCGCCCGGCGGGAAGGCTGCACAGCTGCATAGCCATCTTGTGTCTATTGTTTGGCCTTTTTTGATTTTCGGTTTTTCATTGTTGTGCCCATTTTTATAAAGAAGAATGCTGAGACTCTGAGAGGTTGACTTGTCGAAACTCTCCCAGCTGGCCATCAAAAGCAGCGGTCAGGTCAGGCACTTTGTTCTTCCCCCGATATACCCGGGAAATGAGACTAAGGCGTCTCTCCAACCTGCATGAGAAAAGGAAGGAGTCCAAGGGAGTATCCAAAGTGACTTTGCTCTGTCAATCAGTAAAACTGCTGTCTAAGCATCTACTTGTATAGATATATAATAACTGTGTAATAACTTTATTCTTTTTTGTCCTCAACCAGCAAACATTCCCAAATTAAAACAGCCCCCATCAGCGTAGGTCTTCCATTGCTCATGGATATGCACACGTGTTTCCTCTCCTGAAGTCAGATTCCTCACAAATGGGCACCTTTTTGACACACAGCCGTTGTTAATTAAAACCTTAAAAGAAATCATGTTACATTTTTTAAAAAACTAGTAGCTGTTAAGCTCATTTTTTGAAAACTATGAATTATTTCTCAGAAATGAAAATTATTGGCAGCACCCACCTGGTTTTTGTTGTTTTGTGTTCTGTGGGGCAGAGATGGGGAGTTGTTGAAGTGTAGTATTAATTACCACTGGGATGTCTTGTGCTGGGCCACCAGCTACTTGCACCAAAAAAATTTAAATAAGAAACACTTGTGGTTGGGTGTGGTGGCTCACGCCTGTAATCCCAGCACTTTGGGATGACAAGGCGGGCGGATCACCTCAGGTCAAGGGTTCGAGACCAGCCTGGCCAACATGGTGAAACCCTGTCTCTACTAAAAATACAAAAATTAGCCAGGTGTGCTGGCGGGCACCCGTATTCCCAGCTACTCAGGAGGCTGAGAGAGTAGAATCACTTGAACCCAGAAGACAGAGGTTGCAGTGAGCTGAGATTGTGCCACTGCACTCCAGCCTGGGTGACAAGAGCGAGACTCCATCTCAAAAAAAAAGAAAAAAAAGAAAAAAAAAATCTTGCCAAGGATGTGAAATTGTGGCATACTCAAAATACCAGTGAGGATACAGAAGTAAGAGAACATGCAGAATTATGAACCATATAGTCTTCCCAGAAAAAGGTACACAAGGATATCTCTGGAAAGGTAATAAAAAATACAACTGGTTTAAAGAGTCAGCCATGCACGGTGGCTCACACCTGTAATCCCAGCACTTTGGGAGGCTGAGGCAGGCGGATCACCTGAGGTCAGTAGTTCAAGACCAGCCTGGCCAACATGGTGAAAGCCTGTCTGTACTAAAAATATAAAAATTGGCCGGGCGTGGTGCGCGCATCTGTAATCCCAGCTACTTGGGAGGCTGAGACAAGAGAATTGCTTGAACGCGGGAGGCGGAGGTTGCAGTGAACTGAGATCGTGCCACTGAACTCCAGCCTGAGTGACAGGGCAAGACTCCATCTCGAGGGAAAAAAAAGAGAGAGAGAGTTTGGCAGTAATTCCCAGAGGTTGCTTATTTTGATTCTAGTGGATGTAAGGAAAAAATTAATTCAAGAACTAGTGAAAATAAGACCCGGGGTAGTATGAGCACCGGAAAATAGATGACACTTAGTGACGAAGAGGCGCTACTTAGAAAGTCGGGAGAGAGAAGCTGTCACTGCTAAGTCATGCTGGAGACCGGCAAAGAGTGGTTACTGTCTGCTGAGTATCGATAAGTCTACAGAGAGGCAAACAGAAGTACTTGTGTAGAGCCTTCTAAAGTAAACTATTTCAGCTAAGTAGCCCAGACAGGTATGACGGCCATTTTTTATACCTCACTTTTGTCAATCTGATCCACTTGAGAAGGAAAAGGTTACTTTGGGGAAAAAACCTTAATAAAGTCCAAAGTTCTGGAGGTCAAGAAACTTTTGAAAGAGTACATGGAAGAAATCATGGTAGGAAAGGAGGGAGAAAAAGGAAGTTGTTCAAGAATAACATAGCAATCTAACAAAAGGGAGATGAAGAACAGGAAGGAACCTCAAAATTAATAACCCCTGAAGTAAACATATTTCAGTATAACAGGGTTAAAAAACAAAGTTGTTCTAACAGCTATGTCAGATTTCTAGTGAGAGAGGGAACTTTCTTTCTGAGAAATGAACTTTGATATGATACTGGGATCCCAGCAGAAATGCTAAAAACAGTGATGTTTGTAGATGCCTGGCACAAACATAGGTAAGTTGCTTTGCAGAGAAAGTGAGTCAGATGATGGTGGTGATTTGTGCTTTTTTAGGGCAGCGGGGAGGATTACTTTTGAAAGAAAGAGGATGGAGGAGAAAAGAGAAGGGAGGGGACCCTGCCCGGCTAAAGAGCCAATGCAGACTCCCTGTGGGTGGGCAGCCACAGGACCCAGAAGGCCACTGTCTGATTTGAAATAGTTTCCATTGCCGAATGGAAACAGGCCAAAATATTTCCTCCTTAGATTTTCAGTAGGTCCTACTAGACTCAGAAATGCTTTTTGTGAGTTTTTGTTTGCTGGACTTTATATCTGAGTGAGCATTCTGCAGAGCAGCTTGTCTGAAAGCAGGAGTCCAAGGCCATGGCCATGAAGGCTGACCCAAGGAACCTGCAGAATCTGGAAGGAGACTTGGACTTTGACGACCCATGCAACTAAGACCTGGAGGTCATCTTATCTAGATCTCAGGGGTTAGGGAACACCCCTACCTGCTAATTTTCAATGACCATGAATCGCCTAATGGATACCCAGTTCTGTGCAACGTGCTGTAAAGGAAACATAACAAAAAGAAACTATCTCCTTGCGAAGAGTTTTAAATCTACCTGTAAAGGAAAGACCAAAATGCTAAAAGTAGTAAGAGCCAATAGAGTACATTATCAAGAGGTAGAATATGTAGAAAGAAATCTATCTGGCTGGGTGCAGTGGCTCACGCCTATAATTCTAGCACTTTGGGAGGCCAAGGCGGGCAGATCACAAGGTCAGGAGTTCAAGACCAGCCTGGCCAAGATGGTGAAACCCTGTCTCTACTAAAAGTACAAAAATTAGCTGGGCATGGTGGCGCATGCTTGTGATCCCAGCTACTCGGGAGGCTGAGGCAGAGAATTACTTGAACCCAAGAGGCGGAGGTTGCAGTGAGCCGAGATTGTGCCACTGCATTCCAGCCAGGGCGACAAGGCGAGACTCCATCTCAAAAAAAAAAAAAGAAATATATCTACCAAAGAAACTCAGGAAACAGAACTGGGAAGAAACTAAAGGACATTTTGGCAATTAAAGAACCTGGATTAGTCAGGTGTGGTAGTCACACCTGTAATCCCATCACTTTGGGAGGCCAGGAAGGAGGATTGCTTGAGCTCAGGAGTTCGAGACCAGCCTGGGCAACATGGGGAAACCCCATCTCTGCAAAAAATTTAAAAATTAGCCGAGTGTGGTGGTGTGCGCCTGTAGTCCCAGCTGGTCAAGAAGCTGAAATAGGACAATCACTTGAGCCCAGGAGGTCAAGGCTGCAGTGAGCCGTGATTGTACCACTGCACTCCAGCCTGGGTGACAGAGCAAGACCCTGTCTCAGGAAAAAAAAAAAAAAAAGACAAAAAAAGAAAGCAAAAAAGAAAGAACCTAGATGAAAAGGAAAATTTAGAACTTGGATGAGCAGGGAAGACGTGTTGGGCATGAATACTACTGTTGGGGGCAGGGGGCGGTAAAGTGATGAAGTACTCTGCATCATTGCAGAAGGGAATTTATTCAGAGGATTAGTAACAGAATTCAAAGATGAACATAGAACCAGTTGCCAAAGGACCTTGAATTCCAGGCTTAAGAAAATGCTTTTGATTCACTTAGGAATGGCTGGAGGAAATGTAACCTTGTAAATGCTGCTGAAAGACTTATCAGGGGTGTCAGCTCAAGGTGAATCCAGGTGGGAGAGTCAGGAGAGCAGGTGAGCAGGAGTCAAGAAAAAGATCTGGAGAAGCCAAAGAGCTCTTCCTTCCCTGGGTACATTAGTGTGTTCTGAACACTTCAACAACAGTGAAACCCCAGCAGAGCCAGGGTCACTGAAGATGGTGGATTGTAATGAACCTGTTCTTCATTTTCCGCAAAGTATGATAAGTATCATGATGTTATTTTTTGCTTCTTCAGTTTGTAGTTGCTTTTGTATTGTATGCCCCAAGTGGCACCTAATATCATACCAACATCAATACAGAACAAAATTGGGATAATTACTGAAATAATTCAAGGGAAAATATTCTGAATTTTTTGATATTTTAAATGAGTGTGTTTCTAGAAAAATCAAGATAATTGTCTATATATTCCACTTCACTTGCTGTGAACATGCAAATTAGGCCTAAAGCTTGCAAAACACACTTAAAAACTCACTTTTTCCAGGTAGAAGGAAGCATCTTAGCACCTCCTCAGAGTCATGGAATAAGGCAGAAATGAGGGAAGTGTCACTCTTCCCATTCATTAAGTTTGAGAGTAAATTAGCCTCAGGCCAGAAAGTTCTAGGATAGAGCAAAGTGTACTATAGGCCAAGCATGGTGGCTCACACCTGAAATTCCAGCACTTTGGGAGGCTGAGGCAGGCGGATCACCTGAGGGCACGAGTTCAAGACCAGCCTGGCCAACATGGTGAAATCCTGTCTCTATTAAAAATACAAAGAATACAGGTGTGGTGGTGCACACCTGTAGTCCCAGCTACTCAAAAGGCTGAGGCAAGAGAATCACTTGAACCCGGGAGGTGGAGGTTGCAGTGAGCTGAGATCATGCCACTACACTCCAGCCTGGGCAACAGAGCGAGACCCTTGTCTCAAAAAAGAGAAAAAAGAAAGAAATAAACGTATGCTGTAATAACTGGTGAAAGCACCAACGTGGGGTGGCTCTCACCTGTAATCCCAGCACTTTGAAAGGACAAGGCAGAAGGACCCCTTTAGGCAGGAGTTTAAGACCAGCCTGGGCAACACAGCAAGACCCCGTCTCTATAAAAAATTTTTAAAAATTAGCTGAGGTGGTGGTGGGCACCTGCAGTCCCAGCTACTTGGGAGGGTGAGGTGGAAAGATTGCTTGAGCCCAGGAGTTTGAGACGGCAGTGAGCTATGATAGCTCCATTGCACTCCAGCCTGGGTGATGGCGGGACCTTGTCTCTTAAAAAACAAAAACAAAACATCTTTTTTCCTCTCTGTGCTTCATATTGGGTAATAAATAAATAACTGGAGAAAGCAATCAAAAATGGCTAAGCAGAAGAAAATACAAGCGATGGCTAGAGCCTGCTACTTTTATTTGTCCCTGCCTAATGTTCTTGCAAGTTCTCTTACACCTCAGTATTATGAATAACGTACCAAAAATTAAATGGTGCCTTAAACGTGCAGTAATGCATATTTATGATGAAAGCGTAAGAAAGAATGAACAACAGGTCATTTTTGAGTATGCCTTTTATGTATTTTAAACATACACAGTCACAGTGAGTGCTAAGGCAAGAGCCCTGCTGGCATTTCCTTTGCCCCCTCTTCCCACAATTGTGATTGAAGAACTAGGTGACCAGGCCACAAGTGACAGCAGATTTGGAAGCTGCTTCAGAGGAATGTTCTGCCTTTGCAGAGGGGAATTGTTTCCCTGGGGACATGGCTGGCACAGCTGGACTCTGTGAGCGCCAACTCCCGAGGAAGTGTGGTCCTCTGGGCTTCTGCGCGATGCCACTAACATTGGGCTTCTGCACAATGCCACTAACATTCACTGTACTTTGAGAGATCTTCCTGTGTCCCAGAAATAGCCTTTCGCAGAGGTCGGCAGGGAAATTTAAGTCACCTGGCCACGTGCACAGAGTGGGTAGGTGGGGAGCAAGGAGGTGACTTTGAGAGCCACACTCCTAATCGCTATGCGACACTTCCTTAGGTCTGCGCTGGTAGCATTTTTAAGGGCAAAAAAATCATGGGGGAGAGGGTGAGAAGCACAATAACTATTTTACTCCCCCAGTTTAGGCTGCAAGAGCCTAAACTAGTCTGTGGGCTACCACTACTGTCCCCAGTGCCAGCGAGCCCTGCACCATCTACCACACTGTGCCTACTGCTACAGGCCGACCACCTCCCCAAAGCCCACATTAAGACACACTGCCCACCTTCTTTTTTGGGGGGAACAGGGTCTCACTCTGTCGCCCAGGCTGGAATACAGTGGTGCAATCATGGCTCACTGCAGCCTTGACCTTGATGATTGCTTGCATGGCTCAAGCAGTCATCCCGCCTCAGCCTTCCAAGTAGCTGGGATTACAGGTTCGTGCCACCATTTTTTTTTAATGCTGAATTTGAAGTTTTTAAATTTTACATTTAAAGTTCGCGCCACCATAATTTTTAAATTTTTTTTTAATAGAGACAGGGTTTCATGATGTTGCTCTGGCTGGTCTAGAACTCCCGGGCTCAAGCAATCCTTCCGCCTTGGCTTTCCAAAATGCTGGGATTATAGGCATGAGCCACTGTGTCTGGCTACATTGCCCCCCTTCTAAAAACCTCAGGAGACCCTCTTGGTTACAAATAACAACGCCTAAACCTCCTTGTCTGAAACTTAAGGCCCTTAACATTTCAGCTGATACTAACCTTTCCTAGCGTATCTCCCATTCTCTGTGAATTCCAGACTGTGGGTTGCAACTGCACTGGCTTGTGCCATGAATGCCAGGAACACTAGCCAGCATTTCAGATGCAGGAACAGATGACATGGCAGTGCATTCAAGGTAGCAAGTCAAGCTGCAGTTTCAAGAAACACACATCCTGACATGTTTGCATTTACAATGTAAAATGCATCTCTTATGATAGGTCTCTGCTGAAGCAAAGTCTTGAAAGCCATGATTTCATACCACTGATGTGAACTGTTCTCCCCGGAACCCAGGAAGCCCACAGAGAGGCTTTACTGGCCTCTGGGAGGCAAAAGAAGGGGGCATGAAAGCCTAGGTCTCAAGGCCCAGTTCTCCTCTCATTAGTGCTCCTCTTTTTCATGTGTGTGTGTGTGTGTGTGTGTGTGGTATTGGGCTTCTACCTGGTAAAAGAGTTCTGCTCTTCCCTACTCTGTGACAACATTCTTCATCACCCCACATCCTGGGTGCTCTTCTGCTTCCACGTCTACAGCACGCGCCTGCCCTGGCATCCATCATACAGCTCTTTTCCTGTAGCATTATTCAAAGTAAATTCTGATACAAGAAAATCAGGACTACCTTTTCAAGACAATCATTTTCTAGGTTAGATAATATCTGTGTACTACTGGCATTACTGTTCTTTCCATCTAAAAATCAGCCCTCTTAAATGGTACCCCTTGAAAACAACTTGAATAAATTAAGTAGTACCTCGCCAGGTTCTGGAAATGCAAAACAAAAATGTCCTAGTATTTTAGACCAGTGGTTTCCAACTTTTGTTTATCCCACAGTCCTAGCTATTAAAAAAAAAAAAGAAAAAAGAAAGAAAAGAAAAGAAAAGAAAAAAGTACATCTATCTATGTATCTATTATCTACTTTCCTCTATCAACCATCTATCATCCATCTATCATCTGTCTATCCACCCATTCACTCATCCATCTAGCTGTTATCTATTTACTTATCTACCCATACATATATCATACATCTATCTATCTATCTACCTATCTTTTTATCCATCCATCCACCCATCCGTCTATTCGATGAGAAAGAGCAGGTACTAAAGTCAGTTAGAATATTAAATATTAATAAACCTTGCTGAGTGGGGTGGCTCATGCCTATAATCCTAGCACTTTGGGAGGCCAAGGTGGGCAGATCACTTGAGGCCAAAAGTTTGAAACCCTATCTCTACTAAAAATACAAAAATTAGCTGGGCATGGTGGTACACACCTATAATCCCAGCTACTTAGGTGGCTGAAGCACGAGAATTGCTTGAACCCAGGAGGCGGAGGTTGCAGTGAGCCGCTGCACTCCAGCCTGGGTGACAGAGCGAGAACTGTCTCAAAAACAGGAATAAATAAAATAAATATTATTAAAGCTTAATGTATCTCATTTTCAGACAAATAAATATGAAAAATAATTCCAATATTCTCCCTGCATCACAAAGGATAATTTTGTAAACATACTGGGCATCATCCTTGGACCCCAGTAAAGACCACTGCTTTGTATGAGGAGGGATTGGAGGTAGAGGAATGGCAGCTCTTCATATACTTGATCAGCTAATTGGATTTTTACAAAAAAAAAAAAAAGGTAAGGCACATTTTGACATCCCAGTTTAAAGCTTTTAGATGTTTCCAAATGTTAAAAATATACACACATCTCTATTTCTTCTTCTCCCTATTTCTTCTCACCAGCTTGGATTTTAATGGCTAAGATAGCCTTATAGATAGTTTCCAGTTTTGAACTATTTTTGACACCTGCACTATATTTTAAAATTGAGGCTATGTTTGTCTTATAACATGCCTAAGACTTGTTTATTACCTAAAAATGAACAAGGAAAGTCATAGCCTGCCTTAGTGTTCTTCCAGTGGTCAGGAAAAAGCTTCTACCACTGAGCAGTTTAATGAGGCAATGGGAAACTACATAAAGTTTGGCTTTGAATCCATCAGGAATTGTGTTGATTCAAGGCACCAGAAAGCTCCTTATAGAATATAAGGCCAAAGAATATAAGATCCCCCTTTATTTTATTTTATTTTATAATTTTTTGAGACGGAGTTTCGCTTGTGTTGCCCAGACTGGAGTGCAATGGTGTGATCTCGGCTCACTGCAACCGCCGCCTCTCAGGTTCAAGCGAATTCTCCTGCCTCAGCATCCTGAGTAGCTGGGATTACAAGCATGTGCCACCACACCAGGCTAATTTTTTTTTTTTTTTGTATTTTTAGTAGAGACGGGGTTTCACTATGTTGACCAGGCTGGTCCCGAACTCCTGACCTCAGGCGACCCACTCTCCTAGGCCTCCCAAAGTGCTGGGATTACAGGTGTGAGCTACCGTGCCCGGCCAAGTTCCCCCTTTAAAATTTGTAAATTCTTTCAGGGCTAGCATTCAAATAGGCTTTGAGGGAAAGCAATCACCTATTAAATTCTTTGTGAGAAACATCTCTGGATTAAACTTGTGAGGGATTCCATCTGGTCTCTGACCTTTGAGCTTCTTTATAATTACAACTGACCCCAAAGTCATTGTATTTTGCAGTTTTCTACCTTGGGTTCCAGCAGCCTTCATGATATTTGTAAGATATTAAAAATTACCATCTGCTATTGCTTACTATGTCTTAGGCTTCTGATGTGATAAAAGTATTAATTATTTTAAGCAGTACATTTTTAAACTTCTTATCCTCTTTTATGAATGCTCACTAATGAATTCTTATTAAGCCATTAAGGTAAGTATGGTAATTTATTATTACATTTTTTTTCCTATAAAATGGGAACAGCTTGTCTGGATTTGCATCTATAATGGTAACAGTAGCTTCAAGAACATCTGCTTTGGTGTTAACTTCTAATAGGCCTTGCGTGGAGCAATCTGTTCTCCATGTATGGGACCCAGTCATTATTCACGTTCCTGAGAAAAGATGGCACTAAGTCAACTACTGCTGGTTTTATTTGTATTATTTTTAAGTCATTTTATTTTTTGCTGTAGATATCCTGTAATTGAAACATACTACTTACTTATAAGAATTCTACTAAAATTCCACTTCTATACTAGGACTAAAGTATTAAATTAGGAAGAAACATACATAGTACATTCAAAGAATGCATATTTCATGAATCTTTGAGGTATTCTTGCCATTTGAGGAATTCCTGAAATGAGTCATAACCCACAGGATACATATCCGCAGAACTTTTGTTTTGTGACTTGTAGCAGCAAGTTGCTTACAACCAGTTTTACATATGTTTGTCTGGTTTAACTTCCTAAAATACAAATGTGGTCAACCCAATCTTCTGATTTCTTACTTTACAGACTAAGCTTTGCTATTCAAAGTGTGGTCCAGGCTCCAGCAGCGAGAATCTGACATGGAATCTTCTAGAAATGCAGACTAGCAGGCCCCTCTCAGAATCAGAATCTGCACTCTAACAAAATCCCCAGGTGATACATCATACTCATTAAAATGTGAGAAGTAAGATCTATAGGAACGGCCCCCAAAAAAGTCTGTCTTGGTGAAATTAGTGAAAAATGAAGAACCACAAAACAGTGAGTTTGTCATAAAGCTAAAGGTATCTAACGTTTTTAGTAGACAAGTATGAAATCTCCCCCTCCCTGCACTGCCACCCTCCAATCTCTTCTCCATCCTCAGCGTCCTTGTTCCCACCTTGCACAACTCTGGGCCTCTGCACATGAAGCTTCT
Source organism: Pan paniscus (assembly GCF_029289425.2). Lineage (NCBI taxonomy): Eukaryota > Metazoa > Chordata > Mammalia > Primates > Hominidae > Pan > Pan paniscus. The sequence continues at coordinate 48,096,806 of NC_073260.2, forward strand.
TCCATTGGGAATCCCCATCCCTGTCTGACAAACTCCTTTGAATTCTTCAAGACCCACTCAGTTTCTACCACATCTGTAAAGACATTCTCAGTGGTGTCCCTACAATGCCGTACTCATGCTGTGATTATAGTGTTTCTCACATTATATAAAATGTTGTTCATGTGTCTGTCAACACACCTAGACCATGTGCTCCTCAAAAGCAGGACTGTGTCCTCTCCGTCATTGTCTCCTCAACTCCTAAGAAAGACAGACACAAACTAGTTGCTCAATATGTTTGCTGAATGAATGTGACCTATGTGGAAATAAGCACCAGCAGAGACAGTTATTGTGAAATACTCCATTTGATAGGTTGAATGTGGTACATAGAAAGGCTGTCGGTTCAGGAGACCACTTGCTAGAAGACTTTGGTCAAGTCACTTAATCCTTCTGTGCCTCAGTTTCTTCACTTGTAAAATAAGAATACCTGATTTCTCTGAATGCATTAGATTATTCTGAGGGTAAAATGCAAGGAATTATAAAAGAATCTTCAAAAGTTAAAAAGCAGGAACATCAAACACGTGGTTAAACATCAATATGAGGCAGTAATCTTTTTTTTAATGTACCATTAGAATGAAGACATACTATATATGAGTATTTGTGGCTCTTTTGTTTTCTAGAGCTGCTGTAACAAAGTCCCACAGTCTGGAGGCTTAAACAACAAAAAATCTATTTTCTTGTAGTTCTGGAGGCTAGAAGTTTAAGATAAGGTGTTGGCAGGGTTGGCTCCTTCTGAAGCCTCTCTCCTTGGCTTGCAGATAGATGACGTCTTCTCCCTGCATCTTCACATGGTCTTCTGTGTGTGTCTGTGTCCTCTCTCTCTTTTTATAAAGACACCTGTCAGATTGGGTGAGGGCCCACCCTACTGACCTCATTTTAACTCAATTGCCTCTTTAAAGACCCTGTCTCCAAATATAGTCGCATTCTGAAGTACCAGGTGTTAGGACTTCCACTTACAAATTTTGAGGAAGACAATTCAGCTCTTAATAGTGACTTATTTAACTTTACACAATAAGTGTTTGTGGCATTTTAATAAAGGTAAGGTACCTCCTACCTGCTCTATCCATTCCTCAAATCCAGCCGGTTGTTAGGGTTCCCGATTTTTTTTCCAACAGTAGGCCATTCAGAAATGCAAAGCACCATTCAGTTAATAATGGTGCGCCAAGACGGTTCAGACTTGGTAAGTGGGATTTCATTTGAACATGACTCAAGTGGAGAAGGAGGTTTTTACGATATTTTTAACGTTATAAAAATATAAAAGAAATATAATTTAGAAGTATAGAAAGAAAAATTTAAAACTTCCCCTTCCCCAATCTGATCCCCCCAAGATGACCAATGTGAAGTGGTTTAATGTGTATTTTTCCATATTAAAAATGCTTATATATGCAAACCTACACAAAAAACATATGCACATATGGAGTCTCCATATGGAGGCATTTTCACACCCATTTTACTTTTGTCAGTAACCCATCATACTGTCTCAGTTTCATGATGTAATTGCAGTGGAATTACATTTAACAGCTCAAAGTTACATATAATCAACACATTTCGATGGCGGTGGAGGAGGCAAGCAATGTGCCTCTTACTTGCCGGTGAGCCCCAGGGCTCTACTACCTCCTCATGCAGACTTAGTCGGTTGGCCACCATGATGGTTAATTTTAGGTATCGACTTGACTGGACTTAAAGGACACCCAGATGCTGGTAAAGCATTATTTCCGGGTGTATTTGTAAGAGTGTTTCTGGAAAAGATTACCATTTGAATTGGTAGACTTAGTAAAGAGGGTAGCTCTTCCCAGTGTGAGTGGGCATCATCCAATTTGTTAAGGGCCCACACAGAGCAAAAGAGCAGAGGAGGGGCGAATTTGATCTCTTCCATTTGAGCTAGGACATCCATCTTCTCCTGGCCTCAGACATCAGCACTCTGGGTTCTCCGGCATTTGGACTCCGAGACTGACACCGTCACTTCACTGTTCCTGATTCTCAGGCCTTCAAACTCAAACTGATTTACATCACTGGCTTTCCCGAGTCTCCAGCTTGCAGACAACAAATTGTGGGACTCCTTGGGCCTCCATAATTACGTGAGCCAATTCCTATGCTAAATCAATTCCTCTCTCTTGTGTGTGTGTGTGTGTGGTGTGTGTGTGTGTATAAATCTATACAACCCCACAGTGAACTCTTAACTCACAAGAGTCAACCTCTAAGATGCTGTCCTCTGTTTGTAGCTTTATACTGATTTATTTTCCTTTTTTTTTTTTTGAGAAGGAGCCTTATTCTGTTGCTAGGCTGGAGTGCAGTGGCGCAATCTCAGCTCACTGCAACCTCTGCCTCCCAGGTTCAAGTGATTCTCCTACCTCAGCCTCCTGAGTAGCTTGGATTACAGGAGCCCACCACCACACCCAGCTAATTTTTGTATTTTTAGCAGAGACGGGTTTCACCATGTTGGCTAGGCTGGTCTTGAACTCCTGATCTCAGGTGATCCACTCGCCTCGGCCTGCAGCAAAGTGCTGCAATTACAGGCATGAGTATACTGATTTCTTGAGTCACTTGAAGCACAAGTCTCTCATTTTTAAGAAGCTAAATTTACTTACTACTATGCTTAATTTAAATGTTGTTTTTCTGGCTTTAATAATTTCTTGTCTTTAGAAAATTATCACATATGTTCATATTCCGATGTGATCAAATGCTTGCAACTATTTTTTTGTTTCCTTTTCCTAATATTTAAGGCACTATGCCTTGTGGCCTAGCCCCTTTCCTTTCCATCTCCCTCTGGGGTCTACCTATCTGGGGAAGCATGCATTCTCTGCTCCTCTGTGCCTTGAGTCTTAGGGCACCAGCTCCCCACAAAGATGAGGAAGCAAACAGTTTATCAGCTACAGCAGTTGTCCAGTTCTATCAGTGATCAAGCAAGTAGATCTTATTCTAGAACCTGGTATTGGCAGGCTGATTTGGCCTACAGATGGAAAGCCATGTTTGCTAATAGTAGTGTTAGTAATAAAAGTAATAGAAGAGAACCTGAGATAACACATAAATGAATGTTGGCTTTGTCTCCCTCCCTAGTCCCGTTGCTCAACAGGTTGGGGTAGTAGAGTATAAAATGCATAGCATTACGTGCATGTTTTGGTGGTGTTTGCTAATATTCAATTCTGCTATGGAAGGAAAAAAATGGAAAGGAAGAAACTTAAGATAGAAGTATAGATGAGTAGTAAGTATGTAGCTTGGAAGACATCCACAAAATTCTCAAGATACGTTAGATAAAGAAAAGTGGTTAGCAAGCAAAGCGTGAGAGAATGGACTGAGAGATACCCAACGTATATTACTCTAAATATACAGGAGGCACTTGAGGCAATACGTATTCATGAGGTTTTAATTCAACCACCCATCAGTGACACCCTTTCTGGCCCTACCTGTTCTCTGTCTAAGAAAAGCAAATAAAACCCTTATCTGCTCAGCAGGCTAATTGACAAGCTGTCAAGGGGCCAGGCATCCTTGCCCCCTTGGTGCCAGGCACCTCCTATGGTTGGGCACCCTGGCTCAAACCTCAACACTAGTCCTTATAACATCATCTATAGGGACAGCTGATGAGACAGAGACAAATGACAGACACACCACATGAACACTGTCATGTACCAGGATTCAGAGAGCCTGGCCCTTCATCCTGCTCACACCCTACACTAAGTCTGCTAACTAACCCTATTTCTTTTCCCTTGCATCTCCGTGTGTGTTTTAAATTGACTTAATACATTAAGTGCCTGGAAGAGTTTAACTTGTCCGGTGAGACTTTCTGTTCTGTGACCTCTGCAACCACTTGGCTGGTAATGTCAAGTTGGTGATGAGTATGGGATGAATCCCAACTAAATTAGCAGGAAAACGAGGTCACACTGCAGAAAGACTCTCTGAAATCAAAGCCATACTTAAAGGAAAACCTCCAGCCTAGGAAGACTATGAAAAACTGACTCACAGTCTAGTGTAGAAAAGGCATTAAACAAGAATTTAGGAAATAAATCCAGGTTAAAACTCAACGCAGGCCTAACCAAATCCATAGGAGTGAAAACAAGAAGCAAAAACCTAGAGCCAAAGGCAATGGCTTCAGTGTTAGTGGGAGCTTTGATAATGTACATAGGCAGACGTTATGGCAGAAATCAGACGATAGTAGCAACTGCCCACCTCTGGGAGCTGACCCTGGGGAGTCTTTGACAGCACCCCCACCTCTGCCTGGAGGATACAAAGAGGATCACTATGATCAACCAACAGAGCGATCGTATGCTTCAAAACCAGGAAGTAATTCTTGTGGTCCTGTTGCTCAAATCAAGGAAATGGGGGGCTTATACTAGGTCAGACTTAAAACAAATGATAGGATAATTTAATTAAATCTCAAGAAACATAATGAATTAGCAGACTGGATTAAAAAAAATTCTAGGCTGGATTTAAAAAATCCCAGCACTTTGGGAGGCCAAGGTGGAACAGTCACTTGAAGCCAGGAGTTTGAAACCAGCCTGGGCAACAAAGCATGTCTCTACAAAAATAAAAAATAAAGATAAAATAACCCAATGTGGTGGCGTGCACTTATGTTCCCAGTTACTTGGTAGGCTAAGGTGGAAGAATCGCTTGAGTTTGAGGTTACAGTGTGCTGTAATCACACCACTGCACTCCAACCTGAGTGACAGAGTGAGAGTCTTACTCAAAAAAAAAAAAAAGAAAAGAAAAAAAGCAGGGCTCAGTGGCTCACGTCTGTAACCCTAACACTTTGGAAGGCCAAGGCGGATGGATCTCTTGAGGCCAGGAGTTCGAGACCAGCCTGGTCAACATGGTGAAACCCCGTCTCTACTAAAAATACAAAAATCAGCTGGGCATGGCTATACGCACCTGTAATCTCAGCTACTTGGGTGGCTGAGGCTCAAGAATTGCTTGAACTGGGGAGGCAGAGGTTGCAGAGAGCCAAGATTGCGCCATTGCATTTCAGCCTGGGTGATGACAGAGTGAGACTCTGTCTCAAAAATAAATAAATAAATAAATAATGATAGAAGAATTTAACTAAATCTCAAGAAACATAATGAATTAAAAAAATTCTGGGCTGGGTGTGGTGGTCACATTTGTAATCCCAGCACTTTGGGAGGCCAAGGCAGAAGAGTCACTTGAAGCCAGGAGTTGGAGACCAGCCTGGACAACAAAGCACGTCTCAACAAAAATAAAAAATAAAGATAAAATAACCCAGCGTTGTGGTGTGCACCTATGGTCCCAGTTACTTGGTAGGCTAAGGTGGGAGAATTGCTTGAGGAGTTCGAGATTACAGTGTGCTGTAATCGCACCACTGCACTCCAGCCTGAGCAACAGAGTGAGAGTGTTACAAAAAAAAAAAACCACACCGGGTGTGGTGGTGGCTCACACCTGTAATCTCAGCACTTTGGGAGGCCAAGGTGGGCAGATCACTTGAGGCCCGGAGTTTGAGACCAGCCTGGCCAACAAGGTGAAAACTCGTCTTTACTAAAAACACAAAAATGAGCTGGGCATAGTGGTGCGCATCTGTAATCCCAGCTACTTGGGTGGCCAAGGCATGAGAATTGCTTGAACCAGGGAGGTGGAGGTTGCAGTGAGCCAAGATTGCACTACTGCACTCCAGCCTGAGTGATGACAGAGTGAGACTCTGTCTCAAAAATAAATAAAAACAAATGACAGAAGAAAGTAACTAAGTCTCAAGAAACACAATGAATTCGCAGAATGGATTAAAAAAATTCTGGGCCAGGCATGGTGGTCACACTTATAATCCCAGCACTTTGGGAGGCCAAGGCAGAAGGGTCGCTTGAAGCCAGGAGTTTGAGAGCCGCCTGATCAACAAAGCATGTCTCCACAAAAATATTTTAAAAAAATAAAATAACTCAGTGTGTTGGCATGCACCCATGGGTCCCAGTTACTTTGTATGCTAAGGTGGCAGGATAGCTTGAGGAGTTCAAGGTTACAGTGTGCTGTGATCACACGACTACACTCCAGCCTGGGTGACAGAGTGAGATTGTTACTCCAAAGAAAAATTCTGTTCAGAACCACTCTGTCATTATAGTTTTTGTCTTTGTCTTTTCAAGAATGTCTTATAAATGGAATCACATGGCATTTAACATTTTGAGTCAGGCTTCCTTCACTTAGCACAGTACCTTTGAGATGATCCAAGCTGTTTTGTGTATCAACGGTTGGCTCCTTTTTATTGCAGAGTAGAATACCATGATGCTACGGCTGGACCACCATATGTTAGCCATTCACTCTTTGAAAGACATTTGGGTTGTTTCCAGTTTAGGGCTATTACAAGTAAAGCTTGTGCAAAGTTTTGTGTGAAAAGAACTTTTCAGCCCAGATGCAATGGCTTATGCCCGTAATCCCAGCACTTTGGGAGGCCGAGGCTCGTGGATCACTTGAGGTCAGGAGTTCGAGACCAGCCTGACCAACATAGTGAAACCCCGTCTCTACTAAAAATGCAAAAGTAGCTGGGCATGGTGGCACACACCTGTAATCCCAGCTACTTGAGAGGCCGAGGCAGGAGAATCACTTGAATCTGGGAGGCGGAGGTTTTGGTGAGCCGAGATTGTGCCACTGAACTCAAGCCTGGGCAACAAGAGTGAAACTCCATCTTAAAAGAAAAGAACTTTTCATTTCTCTAGGGTCAAAACCCAGGGGTGGGGTTGCTGGGTCATATGTAAGTATGTGCTTAACTCTGAGAAACCGTCAAACCGTTTTCAAAGTGATGGCACCGTTTTGCATTCCCCTGGCAACACGTGAGGCTTCCGGCTGCTTCCTATCCTTCCCAGCACCCAGTATTTTTATGGTACTCATTCTAATAGGTGCCTAGTGGTTCCTCCTTATTTTTTTCTCTGTCTCTTTATAAGAAACTTTGAAGATTAACTCATCATAAAAGAAAAAACAAAACATGTCACTTGTTAAATACCTGAAAGAAAAATAATAGAATGTAGCTGAGGAAAAGAATCAATTAGGCCAAAATAGCAATAAACTATTTAGGCATTACCCAAAGAAGGCCTTTAGTACTAGATGTTATAAAGGAAAAATAAAAATAACAGCTCTTCCTCTCTGGCCAAAAAAAAAAAAAAAAAAAAAAACAACTACGCAGAGGCCCAGAGAGACATTTAAGTACTGGAGACATATATTTTAACCTCGGGTAACCTCTTTATGCAATTACTGGAAGACCTGGGACATTGGGAGAAGACTCTCACAACAGCTCACCCTTGACCCACCTGAGCAAGCTGGTCTCACCTCCCTCCTATTCTCCCCATCCCTTTACCTGGAAATCACTATTTTGGATAACTGTGCTTTCTTGACTCTGACATCAACAAGTAGGTGGTTGGACAGTCTGAATCAAATACATTGATACATTGATTTACACAGATACACAAACACACACACACACACCCCACACCACACACATGCTACAATAGTATACTGGGCATTACAACAAACTGGAAACTAGCCAGCAACACTGAACACTACAAGGGCAATGGGTTGGATTTACCCCCAGCCAGACACAGTGGGGATAACAGCCTCTCTACTCAGGTAAAATGAAGAAGGACATCACAGAAGGGGCTGAGAACCTGTGGTGTGCCATTTGCTGTGGGCCTGCTGGGGTCTAACAAAGCTTGGAGGGGTTAGGGGGTGGGAAGATCCTTGAGGGGAAGGCCCCTGCGGATTTGGGCCCTCCCTGTTCAAAGCTCTCAGACAGGCAGTGCCTGAGGCCCTGGGTATGCTCTGCTGAAACTCCCAGGGACTGAGCCTGGCCAGGCTTAGCCAAAGGTGGAGAAATGTGTCAAGTTGGCTGAATTACAAGCTATGCTCAAAGACATAACTGGCGACATATTTTACACTGATTCCTGAACAATACCAAATGGTGTTAACTACCTGGTCCGCACATTGACAGACTACAAACTGGGAAGCTGATGGCAAAAGGGTGGCAAAATCTAGCAAAAAATCATAAAAATTAAAAAAAAAGAAAGAAAAGTCCAGGCATGCTTCGTGCCTGTAGTCTCAGTTACTCAGTAGACTGAAGTGGGAGGTCGTTTGAGCTCAAGCGTTCAAGGCTGCAGTGTACTATGATTGCGCCTGTGAATGGCCACTGTGCTCCAGCCTGGGCAACACGGTGAGACCCTATCTCTAAAAAATGTTTAAAGATTAAAAAAACAAAAAACCCAACCAACAAAACAAACACACAAGCAAAAAGAACATTGCCACGTAGCCCAACCCTCACCTTAAATAAATATCTGAGGCCATATAACAGGAGTCAATGGACAAAGTAACTCAGAAAGTATATACAAGACTGTATTACACAAGGAACAGTAAAAAATCAACATAAATTAAGCATAGTAAGATATTAACAACAATAACTCATAATAAAATGAACAATTATAAGAATATACTGAAATAAAAGTTATGTGAATGTAGTCTGTGTCTCAAAATATCTTATTGTACTGTACTCACCTATTAGTGGAAGGCACTTGACTGTGGGTAACTGAAACCATGGAAAGTGAAACCCTGGCTAAGGGAGACTACTGTACACTAATCAAACAAAAACAAAGCTTGGCAAGTGACACTTTTGAAAAAAAAAAAACCCCACCAAAAACCCCCATAAATTATCCCATAGAATACAGTAAATTGTGTTTCTGAAGACTCAGGCAGGACACTCAGGAACAAATTCTCTGAAAACAAGAACTGAACAAAAACACATTCGTTTAAACAATGAGGCTATTTTACCAGCTCTTCAAAAATGTGATCCATGTCATGCTGATGAAGTCAGCCTTTCACCTGTCAATGGAGGGATTGACAGATCAGAGGAAATAAACTGAGCCAAAGATGGCAGATGGGTTATGGGCAGGTATTACCCAGACCCCTGTCATGGAGCAGAGAAATACTGTCTCACCACCTAAGATACAAACTCAGCACTGGCATTTGCTATCCGGGCAGATCCGTAATTCCTGACCACTACTACAGGGTCCTGCCATCTCTCCAAAAATGACTCCTGCTCACAAGCAGAAAATGATCAGAGAAAGTGACCAGCATACTTCACAACTCAGGTGATCCAGGTAGGGGCAGAGGTACATAGGCTTATCCATTTAAATAGGTCTTTTACCTCCCCTTGAACTCTGAGTTCGGAATTAGATGAAGTTCCTCTTATTAATTTGGCCTACAGAACTTTAAGAAGCACCAATTTAAAATAGGCCAGAGGGCAAAAACAAAAAGCAAAACAAAATTGGGATGGGTGACAAAATAAACTTCTAATGTTTTAAGGGTGTTAGTCTTTCAGTATAAGTCCTTGTCTTACAGAAGTGGCCAAGAGAGTCCATAAATAACAATGACTAAATAGCTAGATAACTAGATAAACCAAAATGCCAAAAAAAAAAAAGAAAGAAAGAAAGAAAACGTCAGTACTATTAAGTACAATTTATTTTATATATATTTTTTGAGATGGAGTCTCGCTCTGTCACCCAGGCTGGAGTGCAGTGGCGCAATCTCGGCTCACTGCAACCTCCGCCTCCCAGGTTGAAGCGATTCTCCTGCCTCAGCCTCCTGAGTAGCTGAGACTACAGGCGCACGCCACCAGGCCTGGCTAATTTTTGTGTTTTTAGTAGAGACGGGGGTTTCACTGTGTTGGCCAGGCTGGTCTCGAACTCCTGACGTCATGATCTGCCCTCTTCGGCCTCCTAAAGTGCTGGGATTACAGGCATGAGCCACCATGCCCAGCAGTACAATTTAAATGAACTGTAACATTTGGTTGGTAAATGCAGAGGTATACAAATTGTATGGAGAACATCATGGGTGGCCAGGCTCAGTGGCTCAAGCCTGTGATGGGAAGCAGAGGTGGGAGGATTGCTTGAGGCCAGGAGTTTGAAACCAGTCTGGGCAACATAGAGAGCTCCCGTGTCTACAAAAAAAAAAAAAAAAAAAAAAAAAAAGAATAAACTAGCTGGGCATGGTGGTGCATGCCTGTAGTCCCAGTTACTCAGGAGACTGAAGTTGGAGGATCACTGGAGACCAGGAGTTTGAGGCTGCAGTGAGTCATGATTGCTCACTTCAGCCTGGGTGACAGTGAGACCCCAACTCTGAAAAGAAAAAAGAACTTCAAGTGTTATATTCCTATTTAATATGAATACTTGAACACAGTATGTTAGTACACACAATATATTCAAAATACAGTATATTCAAAAACATCTATTTGTCTTCTCTCTGATCTCATTATTTTATACTTTCTAAATTTCCTCTGTTGATTTCATGGGTCAGATAAATTATCACTCTTTACACAAAATATGTAAATGCATAAAAATATATGTATTTAACTAAATTAAATAGCAACTGCTGTTTTCTAAAAAGATTTGTTCCTGTAAACCTGAAATAATAGTGTAAAACAGTTCACTCTTGCTATCTGCATGTGATTTTTTTTTTTTTTTTTTTTTGAGAGACAGGGTCTCACTGTGCTGCCTTGGCCCGGTCTAGAACTTCTGAGCTCAAGCAATCCACCTTCCTCGGCCTCCCAAAGTGCTGGGATTACAGGCATGAGCCACCACACCCAGCCCTTCGTGTGAATTTTTTTTTTTTTTTTTTTTTTTTTGAGATGGAGTCTGGCTCTGTCTCCCAGGCTGGAGTGCCATAGTGCGATCTTGGCTCACTGCAACCTTGCCCTCTTGGGTTTAAGCGATTCTTCTACCCCAGCCTCCCGAGTAGCTGAGATTACAGGTATGCACCACCACCCCTAGCTAATTTTTGTATTTTTAGTAGAGAGAGGGTTTTGCCATGTTAGCCAGGCTGGTCTCAAATTCCTGACTTTGGGTGATCCACCTGCCTCAGCCTCCCAAAGTGCTGGGATTACAGGCGTGAGCCAACATGCCCAGCCCTGCATGTGATTTTTAAATATTGTACCTTTGATTTTTAAAATCAACAATGATTATATCACACTTTAAATATAATTTTTGAGATCCGTGATTGTCTTCAAGACCTATGACTAATATTCAATTAAAGTAGTAAATAATGTTGTCATATGAAATCTTTGGTAACTAAAATGCATAAATAAGAACAGAGATTATAGAAGTGATAGACCACTCTATAATAGCATATTTGCTCTTTGCAAAGCTCAAATTAAGATGGTAAATTTATATGACGTATATTGCTTTAGATAATACAATGATATTTAATTTATCAATATTTATTTTAAAAAGCTGAAGTTAAAACTAACTACATATGTATATTTAATAAAAATGCATATAAAGTATATTAAAGATGTTAAATGAAAAAAGCTTATGAATAATGAAGACAGAGAGTGAATAGTTCAGATGAATATTATTTTGACCCTTGAATATACAATCTGCTCTTTAAAAAGAGAAAACAATTTTGTTCTCTGTCTTGAAAACAGAACCCCACTGTTAACTCTTCTCACAAGAGTCAACCTCTGAGAGGTCGTTCTCTATTTTGTAGCTTTGCCCTGATTTCTTGAGTCATTTTAAATAAGTCTCTAATTTTGAAAAAGTCAAATTTAGGTACTAGTATGTCTAATTTAAATATTATTTTTCTGGCTTTAATAATTTCCTGTTTTCAGAAAACTATCCCATGTTTATATCCTGATTGATTAAATGTTTGACAATTCTTTTTTCTTTTCCTTTTCCTAATCTAGGTACACAGATTAATCCCGGCAAAAAGAGAAATTAATTACGTAGTGATAAAATATAACTAATATAAATTTCAATAATCATTTGCTTTTCAGGTTGGATAGAACATACTTAGGTTATGTATAATGATTGAGGCAAAGCTGTCAACAAATTAGTTTATTCCTGGATACAAAACTCCTTGTAATTTGGTACAACTCTAATATAGGAACAAAATCAAAGACCCTGGACATTTGTCAATATCTTCCCTGATAGTTCCTTCTCTCTGTATGATCATTGGCTAAATACCCAAATAGGGGATTCCATTCTCCTCTCTTCTGATTAAATAATATTGACTAATCACAGCTATTCAGTCTTGTCTCCTGCAGGTGGTTTTATAAACTATAAATCAGAAATTGAGTTTTTTAGAAGTGCCTCCTCCCCAGAAAGCCCTAATAAAAGATGGTACCAGATAGGAACAGACTTTTCCCAAGGGATAACATTAGGATTTCCAGGACTCTTTCTATCTAGAGAGAGATGACCTCATTGAAGTAGACTGCTCGACCCAAGTTTATCGGTATATTTGACTTTTGAGACTATGCCAACTGGATATCCATGTATTGAAAAATTAAAATCAGAGTACTATGTCACACCATACACAGAAATAATTCCTGATAGATTAAGCACATAAATGTGAAAAATAAAATATTTAATATTTTAAAAGAAAATATAGGAAAATATGTTTTAAGACTCTTAAGTAGGAAAATATATAGAAAAGGCACATCTGATAAGAAACAACCAGTAAACCTGACATCATTAAAGTAAAACCCCCATTCAACCAACGACAACAGAAATAAAATGAAAATAGAGCTCAAAGAGTGAGAAAAGATACTCAAATGAACATAAGAGGATATAAAGAATGTATTAAAAACTTCTACAAACCAATGAAAACAGGATATACCACTCAGAAAAAAACCTAAAGGATATGAGTAAAGAATCTACAGGAGAAGAAATTAAAATATTGCATAATCATTTGTAAAACCACTCAGTCTCCCTAGTAATCTGAGAAGAGCAAATTTAAAACACAAAGATCAACCATTTCATGGCCATCAGATGGGAAAAATAATTTGTTGTCATTATCTTTGTAGAAACAGAAATCCTTTTTTTTTTTTTTTTCCAGACGGAGTCTCGCTCTGTTGTCCAGGCTGGAGTACAGTGGTGTGATCTCCACTCACTGCAAGCTCTACCTCCTGGGTTCACACCATTCTCCTGTGTCAGCCTTCCAAGTAGCTGGGACTATAGGCGACCGTCACTAGGCCCGGCCAGTTTTTTTTTTGTATTTTTAGTAGAGACGGGGTTTCACTGTGTTAGCCAGGATGGTCTCGATCTCCTGACCTCGTGATCCTCCCGCCTCAGCCTCCCAAAGTGCTGGGATTACAGGTGTGAGCCACCACGCCCGGCTGAAACAGAAATTCTTATGCATTGATAATGGAAATATAAGCTCACACAACTACTTTGGAGGATAATTTCTCAATATTTTATGAAGCTAAAACTGCTCATATCTTTTGACCAGTTTCATGATTTGGACAATATTTGTAATTTTCTGGCAAGTGTGTATAAGAAGACAGATAACAGAATGTTCACTGCAGTATTGCCTATAATACTGAAAAAAATTTGAAAGCAATGTAAATGCCATCAACAGAGAATAAAATAATGATTTAGTCCTTTAATTGAATACAAATAATCAAAAGAGTGAGCCAGAGCTGCATGTATCAAAAAAGATACATTTCAAAATCAAACTGAGTTAAAAAATACACATACTGAGTTTGAAGAGTTAACAGTGTAACAACTTGCAAGAAACTAAGCACAATATTTTAGAAAAGTGATCATCTCTGGGAAAGAAGAGGCAATGAGAGGATTTCAGAAATAGCTTTAATGTTCCCATTATATCTAATACCCTTAAAATAATTTAAACTAAGGCAAAATACTAGACTTTGAAAGGACTGGGTTGTGGGAATATAGGTGCCATTTTGTTACTGTTTGTGTGATTTTCCATGTTTGAAGTATTTAATCACAAAAATGTAATAAAGAATTTTAGTTGTCTCAATAACTTCCGTCAGTTGCTATAATTTAACAAATGAAATCTGGGATAGTTCCTCAGGCTTTGTCTTTTGTGGCGTTTAAGAATATAAGAATATACGTATGTATAAGAATGTTCTTCATTTGGGGTTTGTCTAATGCCTCCCCACCACTAGAGTCAAGTCACTTGGATACTGTGCAGATGATGGGTCTTTCTCAGGATTCACATCTGGTGGTAAGTGATATCACTCATTGGTGTTGCTAATTTTGATCATCTAGTCATGCTAGTGTCCAGCTTCTCCATTGTACAGTATTTTCCCTCTTACATTACAATAAGCAATCTGTGGGGAAAGACTAGGATCCGCTGCTTATCATAATGGCTCACCAACTTGGTTTATCCTTCATCACTGCTTCTTGATGGAATCAGTATTTATGAAGGATGTTGTAATATGAATTTCCAACTCCAGTATTTCCTCCATGTTTACCACTTGGCCCTTGACATTCTACTGTAAGCAAATGCTTTCGCACTGCAATCAACCATCCATCCACCCACCCATCCATCCATCCGTATCTGTCTATCTATTGTCAACTATCTTCAGTATGGACTCATTGATTTCCCCCCTTTTTCTTAATGGTTTATAATTTATTACCATCTTAGTTATTTTGGTGTTCAAATTATCTAAGATTTGGCCACTGGCATCCCCTTAAAGCCTGCTCATGCAACATGTGCCCCTTATTTTATTTTATTTTTTTAGCATTTCCTTCTTTTTTGAATAACAGCATATTCCAGGATTATCTTCTGCCATCTTTGCGTGATCCCTGGAAATTCTCTCCAAGGACTACGTTTATAATTTATTGGGATAAGTTCCTCATTTTCCCTTTCAGTGTGATTATGATATTCATTTGAAATACAGGTAGTTTAAGGTTTGCTTTCAGTTTTTTTCTTCTTTCCCATTCTCATAAATTAATATTATTTTTTGAAGATGTAGAACATTAACATGCTTCTAAAAATCAAACTGATATAAAAAGGAATAGTGTCATTATCTTCTGTATCCCTTTCATCCCAACATCCCCTCACTTATAGGTAACTATTCTCGTTTTTTTGACTTATCCTTTTTGCATTTTTCTTTGTTTTTGTAAACATAAGCAGATATGTGTATGTCTTCTTTCTTCCTCTTCTTTCTTACATAAAAAGTAGCATACCATATATGCTCATGTTGGTCTGGCACGGTGGCCCGTGCCTGTAATTCCAGCACTTTGGGAAGCCAAGGTGGGTAGATCACTTGAGGCCAGGAGTTTGAGACCAGCCTGGCCAACATGGTGAAAACTTGTCTCTACTAAAAGTACAAAAATTAGCTGGGCGTGGTGGCACATGCCTGTAATCCTAGCTACTCAGGAGACTGAAGCACGAGAATCACTTGAACCAGGGGCGGGGTAGGGGTGGGAGGTGGAGGTTGCAGTGAGCCAAGATTGTGTACCACTGCACTCCAGCCTGGGTGACCGAGCGAGACTCTGTTCCCTCAACCAAAAAAAAAAAAAAAAAAAAAAAAAAAATATATATATATATATATATATATGTTTACTTTGCTTTTTTTCACTTAATTGTATATCTCAGATATAATTCAATCTGTCTAGAGCAAGATTCTTCACTCATTTTACAATTGCATAGCACTCTTCTGACCATAGAGTTCTTGAACATTATGACAAGACCTGATGAATTAAGAACAGAGAGAGGAGAAAGGCAGGAGACAAGTTTTCTAAGGATATAGAGAAAAAGGCTGCTTCATTTACTTAAAATGTCACCCAGGGCTCTGGGAGTGTGCCAACACCATAGTCAAAATACCAGCACTGGGTTGGAAGCCTGCATTTCATAGCTTCTGTCTCAATTCCATTTAAATCTCCTTTAGAGACAAGAGAGGAAGCAAGAGAAAAATACACATCTATCTGCTATCACCCTCTTCTCCTTTTTACTATAGTCAGGATTTCCAAACTGGAATGGGACTCAAAACTTGACTACACTATACATTTGTGCTTGGCCCAGCTGTAATAGTTCACAAAACTAAAAATATAAAGTAAATGATGCTAAGAAAGTCTCAATTTCTCAGCCAAATAATGTGTTCCTATAAAACAAAATAGAAGATCATTACCTATAAGAACTGCTACACCATAGAATTTTTAAAATTATACTCTACATTCTTGTTTCTTTGTATAAGAACTCATAATCTGACCTTGGGTTAAATTTTAAAAAGAAATCTCACCTGTTCTTAAATAAATAATACTCAATTATTTTTGCTGTAATCTTTCTCCCCTGGGCAGTAGGGAGGAGAACTTCATAAACAGAGTTACATAATATTTAAACTAATACGCAATCAATGCACTACTGTCTCCTCTCATTTTCTGTATTTCCTCAGTGGTATCTACTGTGAAATGGGCTGGGCTCTTATCAACTCCAGGAAATGACCAAGAGCCTGATAGTGATTTAAGAGAAACATCTGGTTCCTTTTATTAAGTGTGGAGATAGAAATCAAGATAAATGTTATCATTGGAATGTTGCTTGTGTTTCATTATCCTGGCTACTGATAAATGAAGTTCCAGAGTGCTGTTCTTGCTCAATAATTCAGAGAAGATTACCCAGAACAGCAATTTTATGCATTTCTTGGCCAAAAGAGCCCTAGTTGTCGGAAACAGCCTCTCAGGCAGCCTTTCTTCTTGTTCTGCTGAGACACTGATACCTTGTGTGCTTGGAGCTGCAGGAACTATTGGATTAGTCATTTCTGCCCTTCAAGGGACCTTAAGTATGCTGTACAAATATCAATTTCTGTGGGCACCATAACATGAAAATGACCAGAAGTTTGTTCATAAGGCAAAAGTCACTTACTGTCTATATGCATTGATGGGCAAACAGCATTTTTCAGCTGTAAAATTTCAAATAATTTTTAGGTACTTCAGAAAGAGAATATAGCTTAGAAGAATGCAATTTAGTTACAATTGCTTTTAAATGCCTATATGTACTGTATATAAAATAAAAGGCCTGAAGAATCTGCCTCTCCTAACAACACTTTAATACAATGTGTATTAGTCCGTTTTCACACTGCCGATAAGACATACCCAAGACTGGGCAATTTACAAAAGAAAGAGGCTTATTGGACTCACAGTTCCACATGGCTTAGGAGGGCTCACAGTCATGGTGGAAGGTGAAAGGCAAGGAGGAGCAAGTCACATCTTACATGGATGGCTGCAGGCAAAGAGAGAGCTGGTGTAGGGAAACTCCCATTTTTTAAAACCATCAGATCTCGTGAGACTAATTCACTATCACAAGAACAGCACGGGAAAGACCCAACCCCATGATTCAATTACCTTCCAACGGGTCCCTCCCATGACACATGGGAATTGTTGGAGTTACAATTCAAGATGAGATTTGGGTGGGGACAAAACCAAACCATATCACAGTCGTTCTCAGCCTTGGCTGTACATTGGAATCATCTGGGGAGCTTTTAAAAACCCCAATGTATAGGTAGGTGAAGTGGCTCATGCCTGTAATCCTAGCACTTTGGGAGGCCGAGGTGGGAGAATCACCTGAGGCCCAGAGTTTAAAACCAACCTGGACAACATAGTGAGACCCCCATCTCCATAAAATTAAAAGAAAAATTAGCTGGCATGGTGGTGTGCACCTATAGGCCAGGGCAGGAGGATCACTTGAGTCTAGGAGTTTGAGGCTGCAGTGAGCTATGATCCTACCACCAGCCTGAGTGACAGAGAAAAACCCTATCTCTAAGAAAAACAAACAAACAAACAAAAAACACAAAAACACCAATGTCCAGGCTGCAGCCTAGACCAATTAAATCAGAATCCCTGAGGGTGGTATCAGCAATTTTAAGAGTTTGGCCCTCCTAGGACATTCCAATGTATACCCAAAAGTGGACACTCTAAGAACACACATTTTATTTTGTCACTTCTTCATTCCCTATTTTGTGAGAGCCCGTAGAAAGATGCCATAGCACCAATATGGCCAATACCTACCTGGGCTCTACCCTAGTGAGGCTGAGGTCTTCATCCAGCTGTCCATGTTTTCGTTTGCCTTAAATGAAATTCAGAGGAATGTTTTAACTTTAAGTGTTGTCATTTGACTCATGGAATCCATTGAAGAGTGACGTGTTCAAAAAAGTACAACTAAAGAAATGATGTTTTAACTAATCTACCAGAATTGGTACAACAGTGACAGATTAATACTACCTGCTCTACAATTCTAATTTAAAAGCCAAATGCTAAGTCTTCAAAATTAAATCGTAACTTTTGGAGGGTTTGGTCCTAGTTCTGACTGACCTCATGGAAAACCACAGATCTTAGTTTTATTTTAACAGAATGAACAAATGCAGTGTTTTACATGGACACAAAGAAGGGAACAACAGGCACTTGGGCCTGTTGTGGGTGGAGAGAGAGGATAGAAAAACTACCTATTGAGTACTGTGCTTATTACTTGGATGATGAAATAATCTGAGCCAGGCGTGGTAGCTCACGCCTGTAATCTCAGCACTTTGGGAGGCCAAGGTGGGTGGATCACTTGAGGTCAGGAGTTCAAAACCAGCCTGGCCAACATGGTGAAACCCCCTCTCTACTAAAAATTTTAAAAAATTAGCCAGGCATGGTGAGAGGTGCCTGTAATCCCAGCTACTTAGGAGGCTGAGGCAGGAGAATCACTTGAACCCAGGAGGCAGAGGTTGCAGTGAGCAGAGATCGTGCCACTGCACTTCAGCCTGGGCAACAGAGCAAGACTCTGTCTCAAAAAAAAAAAAAAAAAAGAGATAATCTGTACAGCCAACTCATGTGACATGCAAATGACCTATGTAACGCACCTGCACATGTACCTCTAAACCTAAAATAAACATTTAAAAAATGCAGTGTTTTAGACCATCTAATTTGTGCCAGGCATTGTGGCAGACCCCGGGGACACAATGGCATGTAAGATGCACAAAGCCACTGTTCTCATGATTCTGATCACTTAGCAGTAATGAAGTGTGAATTCTGAGAACACACATAAAAACTACAGACATTCTTCAACATAATTGAGAAATCCATCCCGGCCTACGGACTTGAAAAAGAAGAGTACTTAGCCCCAGATGTCAAAACTTAACACGTGGCTCTAGATTATACTTTCCCTTACAGTAGATCACATATGTACTTCCCAGAAACCGATACCATTGATAAATAATTATAAAAAGCAACAAGCATTTTCCCAAGCAAGATTCAGGTTATACCAAATGCCCCCATTTAGGCATAATTTTCTCTAGTAGCACCTCAGTGATGTGCTTGTTAAAAATATATGCTATTTCTTTTATATTTAATAGGAAAATAAGTCGTCTTTAGGGCTAAATATGCCTTTTGGCTCTAAAGGCCAACATATTCCTCGGCGTTCGCTGGGTTACAACAGATTGTGACTGAGTTGAAACAAGCCACAGGGATTTCTGAGCTGTGCCCCCTCTCCCTGGGGCTCTGCACCCCAAAACACCTAATACTTGGAGGGGACTTCTCTATTCTTTCAAAAAATAATGATAGGTTTGATATTCTTAGGTTTTTCTCCCCTTTCTCTTCTGTTTCTCTTTGAAAGTGGTTATTATTTCAAGCAAAATTTTGACAGTCTCCCTTTTGTCTTGAAATGCAACTGTAGAATAACTTTTTCTTAGAAAAATAAAAGTCAGGGCTGGGCAAAGTGGCTCAAGTCTGTGATCCCAGCACTTTGGGAGGCCAAGGTGGGTGGATCACCTGAAGGTCAGGAGTTTGAGACCAGCCTGGCCAACATGGTGAAACCCCGTCTCTATTAAAAATACAAAATATTAGCTGGGCATGGTGGCACGTGCCTGTAATCCTAGCTACTTGGGAGGCTGAGGCAGAAGAATCGCTTGAACCTGGGAGGCAGAGGCTGCAGTGAGCCGAGATAACGGCATTGCACCCCAGCCTGGGCAACAAGAGTGAAACTCCATCTCGAAAAAAAAGAAAAGAAAGTCAGGCTCCCACATGGCAGGTCCTCTGCATCAACTTCCCGGGTGGTAGCCACTCAGGAAGGTGGCACAGGACAACTGTGCAAGAAGCACAGGGCGCCCGCACTGCTGCTGATTAACAGGGGTTGAAAATCAGGAGTTCTTCCTTCCACATCTCCCAAGCCCCAGCTTCATTTAACTAGGTTTTCTAATTTGGAGATAGATAATTATCAAGTGACTTCATATAAGATGACACACATGGAGAGTTTCTACTGGACATCTATAGTAATGTTGCTGATAAAATAAGGTCTGATTCATTTCCTGAATTATTTATAAGTTAAGTTCCTGAAAATAAACCGACCATCCTAGGCAATACACTGCTCTTGATCTGTTGATTTGACAAAGGAATTTTCATGAATTGCTGGGGTTGGAAAGAAACGCATCATCCTGGCTTTCTTGGCCCTAGTTCAAAATGTGAATATTCACATGCTACGCTACAGGGTGGCAAGCTTTAAATAAGCAATGATTTGAAAATATGTTGTGGTTTGTATGAAAGAGACTTAATCTTGAGAATGAAAATTCTATAACAGTTCTTGGCCTTTTGGCTAAGATCAGGTGAAAATGCTATACACTGGCCAGGCACTGTGGCTCACACCTGTAATCCCAGCATTTTGGGAGGCCAAGGTGGGTGGATCATGAGGTCAGGAGATCGAGACCATCCTGGCTAACACAGTGAAACCCGGTCTCTACTAAAAATACAAAAAATTAGCTGGGCATGGTGGCGGGCGCCTGTAGTCCCAGCTACTTGGGAGGCTGAGGCAGGAGAATGGTGTGAACCTGGGAGGAGGAGTTTGCAGTGAGCCGAGATC
Organism: Pan paniscus; assembly: GCF_029289425.2. Lineage (NCBI taxonomy): Eukaryota > Metazoa > Chordata > Mammalia > Primates > Hominidae > Pan > Pan paniscus. Next base: position 48,117,383 of record NC_073260.2, read on the forward strand.
GTGCCACTGCACTCCAGCCTGGGTGACAGAGCAAGACTCCGTCTCAAAAAAAAAAAAAGAAAAAAGAAAATGCTATACAAATACATGTTTCTGAACTTTTATTAAATCTCTGAGCCAATTGTCTCCAATTTTTAAAAATCACATCTTCCACCAGTGAAAACATTTTTAGGTACATAATTCCTATATATACACGTTCACACATATATGTATATATACACACATATGTATATGTATGTATGTACACACACAAATAAAAGTTATAGGGAGAAGTAAAAATACAAGCAGAAGTCCTAGGGTTTTTTTTCCCTATCCTAATGTATATTGTCTCAGAATAACTAATCATGCCAAAGTTATTGTATCTTAAAGGTAATAAAAATAACAACTGATATTTATTGAATGCATATAATATGCTGTACTATACTAAGTACTTTACATATATTATTTCATTAAACCCTCAAACGAATTGCTATGGTCTGAATGCTTATGTCCCCCCAAAATTCCTATGTTGAAATCTAATCACTACTGTGATGGTTTTTGGATATGGGGCCTTTGGGAAGTTATAGGTCAGGAAAGTGAAGCCCTCACGAATTGGGATTAGTGCCCTTATAAAACTGATCTCAGGGCAGACGTAGCGGCTGATGCCTATAATCTCAACACTTTGGAAGGCCAAGGTGGGCCGATTACTTGAGCTCAGGAGTTCAAGACCAGCCTGGGTAACATGGTGAAACCCCATTGCTACCAAAATACCAAAATTAGCTGGACATGGTGGTGCATAACTGTAGTCCCAGCTCCCTGGGAGGCTTAGGCAGGAAGATTGCTTGAGCTCAGGAAGTTGAGGCTGCAGTGAGCCGAGATCACGCCACTGCACTCCAGCCTGGGCAACAGAGAGAGACCCTGTCTCAAAAAAACAACAAAAAAAGAAAAACATAAAGGAGACCCCAGAGAGATGCCCTACCTCTTCTATCATGTGAGGACACAGCTGGGAGGAGCCATGTATGGACCCAAAGTGGGCCTTCAACAGGCAACCAATCTGCTGGCACCTAGATGTTGCACTTGCCAGTCTCCAGAACATTGAGAAATAAATTTCTGTTGTTTATAAGCCACCAGTCTATGGCATTTTGTTAGACATGCTGAAACCCCGTCTCTACTAAAAATACAAAAATTAGCTGGGCGTGGTGGTGCATGCCTGTAATCCCAGCTACCGGGGAGGCTGAGGCAAGAGAATGCCTTGAACCTACGAGGCAGAGGTTGCAGTGAGCCGAGATTGTTGGTTTAGGAAGGGCTGAATTTTATCTTTTTGCTATGTAGAAAAGAGGCAAGTTGCTCTAATCCTTGAACCACAGAGGCTTATGAGAATTCAAATTCATGTCTGGTTTCCCTGTATTCAGAGATTCTACAGAGAGAAAATTCTTTCCTAAAAGGAACTGTATACCGGCCAGGCACGGTGGCTCACGCCTGTAATCCCAGCACTTTGGGAGGCCAAGGAGGGCAGATCACTTGAGGTCAGGAGTTGAAGACCAGCCTGGCCAACACGGTGAAACCCCATCTCTACTAAAAATACAAAAATTAGCTGGGCATGATAGCATGTGCCTGTGATCCCAGCTACTCTGGAGGCTGAGGCAGAAGAATTGCTTGAGCCTGGGAGGCAAAGATTTTGCCATTGCACTCCAGCCCGGGCAACAGAGTGAGATTCTATCTCAAAAAAAAAAAAAAAAAAAAAAAAAAAAAAGAGAGAACATTTCCTGATAGTGCGAGAGTTGGTTTCATTTTTTTTTTTTTTTTTTTTTTTTTTTTTTGAGACAGGGTCTCCCTCTGTCATCCTGGCTGGAGTTCAGTGACCCGATCAGAGCTCAGTGCAGCCTGGACCTTTCTAGCTCACATGATTCTCCTGCCTCTATCTCCTGAGTAGCTGGGACTACAGGTGCATGCCACCATGTCTGGCTAATTTTTTTTTTTTTTTTTTTTGGGAGATGAGGTCTCATTATGTTGCCCAGGCTGGTGTCGAACTCCTGAGCTCAGAAGATCCACTGTTCTCCGGCTCCCAACGTGCTAGGATTACAGGCGTGAGCCACCGTGCCTGGCCTGGGAGAGTTAGTGTCTAACATACTGCAGACCTGGCCTTTGCAAAGCTTGGTAGCTAGTCCCCCAAATGTCCAAGTGATTTTTCTCTTTGTGATACAAATGGAAAACTACTTTACTCAAAGAAACAATCATGACCCTGATAGAGCAGCACAAAAAGAACAACACTGGAAAAGTCTTGAGAAGTAGAATCTATTTTGCTGCTTTTTTTTTTTTGTAAATTAATTTCTGGATAGTCACGAATCAAAGAGACAAACCAACTGCACTGTCATCTATTGCTTTTTTTCTGAAGCTGCTGAAAGCACTAATGATCAGGAGATTAGCTAATGCCTATTCTTTGAGCAAAAGGAAGCATTATTCTATCAGTGCCTCTACTGTCAGTGCCTCGTGCCTAATTATGACAAAGACTTTAATGAGAATAACTGGATGTCCTGGAGAAAAAAGAGAACATGAACAGGGAGGCAGGAGGTTATGACAAAATACCTTGCATGGATTTGCATAAGGTTCTGCGGCTTACTAGCTATGTGACCTTTGGCAAATTGCCTTCCTTAACAGGGGGAGACAGAGTGCTTATGAGCACAGGAGGAGGTGTGGGCTGTTGACACTATTATCATCCAGGGAGGCTGCCACAGATTTGGGGAGGCTCAGGGATATGGGGATAGGTCTACAGAACCGGCTACGGGAAACTGAGGAAGAAGAATCCCTTTGTTATAGACTGAGTTGTACCCCTCCAATTCATATGTGGAAGCCATAAACCCCACAGTAAGTGCATTTGGATATAGGGCCTTTAAAGATGTGATTAAGGTTAATTGAGATCATAAGGGTGGGGCCCTCATCTGACAGGAAAGGTGTCCTTTATTTAAAATTAAAATTTAAAATTTAGTTTCAGGGGGTACATGTGCAGGTTTGTTACAAGGGTATATTGCATGATGTTGAGGTTTTGGCTTCTATTGATCCCATCACCCAGATAGTGAACATGGTACTTCCAATAGGAAGTTTTTCAGCCCTTGCCTCCCTCCCTCCATCTCTCCTTTTGGAGTCCTCCGTGTCCACTGTTTCCATCTTTATGTTCGTGTGTACCCAAGATTTAGCTCTCACTTACAAGTGGCGGCATGCAGTATTTGGTTTTCTGTTTCTGAGTTAGTTTGCTTAGGATAATGGCCTCCAGCTGCATCCATGATGCTGCAAAGGACACGATTTCATTCTTTTTATGGCTGCATAGTATTCCGTGGTGTATATGTGTCATATTTTTCTATTCTGAATAGTGCTGTGATAAACACATGAGTGCATTTTTGGTAGAAGTATTTATTTTCCTTTGGGTATGTACCCAGTAATCTCATTACTGGGTCGAATGGTAGTTCTATTTTTAGTTCTTTAAGAAATCTCCTCTCTACTAAAAAATACAAAAAATTTGCTGGGCGTGGTGGTGGGTGCCTGTAGTCCCAGCTACTCGGGAGGCTGAGGCAGGAGAATGGCGTGAACCCAAGAGGCGGAGCTTGCAGTGAGCCCAGATCACGCCACTGCACCACTCCAGCCTGGGCGACAGAGCGAAAAAACAAAACAAAACAAAACAAAAACAACGAAATCTCCAAACTGCTTTCCACCATGGCTGAACTAATTTACATTCTCACCAGCAGTGTATAAGCATTCCCTTTTGTCTGCAGCCTTGCCAACATCTGTTATTTTTTGACTTTTTAATAATAGCCATTCTGACTGGTATGAGATGGTATCTTATTGTGCAGGCGTCCCCACCTCCCAGGCCATGGACTGGTACTGGTCCACGGCTTGTTAGGAACCGGGCCATACAGCAGGAGGTGAGAGGTGGGCCAGTGAGCATTACCACCCAAGCCCCCGCCTCCTGTCACATCAGGGGGGGCATGAGATTCTCAGAGGAGCCAAACTCTATTGTGAACTGTGCATACAAGGGATCTAGGTTGAGTGTTCCTTATGTATAAAACCCTAATGCCCAATGATCAGAGGTGGAACAGTTTCATCCCCATTCCCTCCCGCCCCCACCCCTGGCCCAGTCCATGGAAAACTTGTCTTCCATGAAACCGGTCACTGATCCAAAAAAGTTGGGGACCACTGTCATTGTGGTTTTTATTTGCATTTATTTGATAATTAGTGATATTGAGCATTTTTTCATATGTTAGCTGACTGTATGTCTTCTTTTGAGAAGTGTCTGTTAATGTCCTTTGCCCATTGTTTATTTTTTATTTTTATTTTTTGAGACAGGATCTCACTCTCAGTCAGGCTGGAATGCAGTGGCCCGATCTCAGCTCACTGCAACCTCTGCCTCCCAGGCTCAAACAATCCTCCTACTTCAGCTCCCCACCCCAGTAGCTGGGACTACAGATGTGTGTCACCACGCCTGGCTAATTTTTATATTTTTAGTAGAGATGGAGTTTTGCCATGTTGTCCAGGCTGGTCTCCAACTCCTGAGCCCAAGTGGTCTGCCTGCCTCGGCCTCCCAAAGTGCTGGAATTATAAGTGTGAGCCACCATGCCTGGCAGCTTTGCCCATTTTTAAATGGGGTTATTTGTTTCATTCTTGTTGATTTGTTTAAGGTCTTTATAGATTCTGGATATTAGGGTGTGCTGGATGCATAGTTTGTAAATATTTCTCCTGTTCTGTAGGGTGTCTGTATACTCTGCTAATGGTTTCTTTTGCTGTGCAGAAGCTCTGTAATTTAATAAGGTCCCACTTATCAATTTTTGCTTTTCTTGCAATTGCTTTTGAGGACTAAGCCATAAATTCTTTGTCTAGATGGATGTTCACAAGAGTATTTCCTAGGTTTTCTTCTCTGATTGTTACAGTTTGAGGTCTTAAATTTAAGTCTTTATTTCACCTTGAGTTATTTCCCTTGTATATGGTGATAGATAGGGGTCCAGTTTCATTCTTCTACGTATGGTTAGACAGTTTCCCCAGCACCATTTACTGAAAAGGGAGTTGGAAAGATGGTCTTCTAAGGAGAAGACATACCAGGGATGTGCACGCACAGAGGAAAGGCCGTGTAAGAACACAGGAAGGAGACACCATCTGCAAGCCAAAGAGAGAGACCTCAGAAGGAACCAGTCCTGCTGACACCTTGATCTCGAACTTACAGCTTCCAGAACTTTGAGGAAATAAATGTCTATTGTTTAAACTGCCCAGTGTGTGGTATTTGTTATGGCAGCCTGAACTGACTGACATATCCTCTTCAGTACCCTTTACTCCATAGAAGGTTGGTTGATTTAGAGGAGAGAATAACATTCTCATCCACTAGACAAGCGCTTAAGCGACAAAGCACAATGAACCCAAAGACTATAAACAAGAGGGGGCTAAGACCATAGATGTCTAGTTATACCCTGATAGAGCAGGTATTCTTTTTACCTATTTGGAGGGGTATGAGGGAGATACCACCTATCTTACAACTAAGAGGGTTAAAAGCAATAGGGTGGGCCTCCTGATCTTAGACTTAAAATTTTATGAACAATTTCTATCCTAGACCTGCTGAAAGCAGACAAGAATATCATATTATGTTATTACAATAGTATATCACTGATTAATATCTGTCCTTACTACTTTAACTACTGTTGGCTTTATCTTTGACACCTTCCTCAGGTAGGGCAGAGTATCTACATGAATTATTGGAAATTCTTCTGCTTGGGAGTTTGGTCTCTTCTCATTTAACTATTCAATCATTTATCTGTATCAGTATGTATACATGGATATTTATTTTATGCTTTTGGATATCATGCTATGCCACTTTATTCTATTGTTCATCTTGTTCCAGCTGTGGCCACTGGGAACTCTCTCAGTTGGTTCCTGCATCTCTTTGACATCTGCCCATCATTTTGGGGTTATTTTGAACACTTTCTTATTTTCTGGCACCACAACATCCTTCAGGCTCATCTTGTATATTTCCTGCCCCAGTCCTAGAATCACCCATTTCTCCAAGGATCAATGGGGAATTCTTTTTTACTGGAGGATGGTATTAGAAACCAAGATCTGACACTAGGTGCACTCATTGTCGATGGTGTGTTATTGCTTCTAGTTCATCTTAGCTGACAGAGCAGGAGATGTGTGTATACTCATGTGTGCATATGTACTTATCTATAGATGTTTCTATGTGTATCCATCTATATCTATATTAAGCTAAACATGAGTTCATACTGATGTTCCCAGTGCTAAACCCTTATCAAACAAATCATCCTGGCCTCCTTCCCTTGCTTATCTGTAGTCTCCCATACCAACAGGGAGAAACTGGCTTCTACCATCTGCCATCCATTTACTTAATTGTTCACTGATATCTTTAAAAAATGCTAAATGTTTCTATCAATTACTAGCATGGTTCTCTTCAACATTCTAATTGTCCCAGGCAAGGCCAGTAGAAACCCTTCCGAGCTGTGGTCTTTCACATTTCTGTCAATTGTGGAGCACTTCAGTGTTTTCTGGCACAAGGAGATATTCTGATCTCACCTAGTTTTTCTCTGTCTCAGACACTCAATCAGTCATCTCTTCAAGGATCCCAAATCCCGTCTCCTGACTTTTGCAGCAGCTTTATTGAAGTATTATTCACATGCCAAGCAATCCCCCGATTTAACATATACAATTAAATGGTTTTTAGTATATTCTCAGAGTTTGTGCAACCATCATACAATCAACTTAGGACATCCTTATCATCCCCAAAAGATGCCATGTACCTTTTTGATCTCATCCCCTAGTCTCCCCATCCCTCTCATCCTGAGATGATGAAGGTTTGTATTTTCAGGGCATGGCGCATGTGTTTGCATATTTGCATGTATGCACGTATACACAATCACCAACTATGGAATTGTCAGGGGGAAGAAGCAGTATCTGGGAAATCATGACCATGCAGGATCCAACGCAGTGGGTGAAATTTCCAAATGAAATGATAATAGAAGAGCTTGATAAAACTCCCTACTGATTGGGGTCAGAGTAGTGGTGGAGAAGATGAAGCCCTTACAATCAATTAGGAAAAGCAAACAAAAGAAAGTCATGATTAAGAACTCAGGGTTTTGGAGTGGAGGGTTTGAGTTCCAGTTCCAGCTTTGTTATTTATTAGCTATGTAACTTTCAGTAATTTATGCCTCTCTTTACTTGTCTGTATAATGTCTACTCTTCTCCAGAGGTCATGGAGCTCATAGGCACACATGGTTGCTACCTAAAATGAGACCTACAATACCTTGGTGGGGGTGGATTGCAGTGTCTGGTCAAGGAGTCTCTGCAGGGCAGAGTGAGAGAGGGTGTCTTCAAACATACCTTTTCTCTGGGGGTAGTGTCCTTGGGTGAGGCTTACTGGATCCCTTCAAGGCTCTAGAGATTGGATTTTCTGGATTTGACATCCAATCCCTCCTTTTGGAGGTAAGTACTCAGACTAGATGGGAAAAGACCTTCTGGAGTGAAAGGCCACCATGGGGCTTATGATATCGTGATATACTAAGAAAAAGATATTTGGTCCTTGCCTTAGTCCATTTTGCATTGCTATAAAAGAATACCTGAGGCTGGGTAGTTTCTAAAGAAAGGAGGTTTGTTTGCCTCACAGTTCTGCTGGATGTAGAAGAAGTAGAAGCAGGTCAGGAGATTAGTGGGTGTAGTACTCTGAATACTTCAGCTTTTCCACTCTTTCACTCTTGCCATTTCTTCCTTTTTTTTTTTTAATTATTATTGTTTTCAGTGGCAGAGTCTTGCTGTGTTGCCCAGACTGGCCTTGAACTCCTGGGCTCAAGCAATCCTCCTGCTTCAACCTCCCAGTGCACACCACCACACCTGGCTATACTCTTCTCATTTCAAACAACAAGCCCTACCCGCCTTTTCCCAAACTGATACTCATTATTCCTGTTTCATACTTGACAATCTTTCATTGAAAAGTAGAAATTCCAGAGGTCATGACATTTTATTGAGTACCTTAACATTTATTGAAAGGCTGTTCTAACTAGTGATTAAGAATATGGGCTTTGGCTGGGCCCACTGGCTCACACATATAATCCAGTGCTTTGGGAGGCTGAGGCAGAAGGACGGCTTGAGCCTAAGTTCAAAACCAGCTTGGGTAACATAGTGACACCCTTGTTTCTAGTAAAAAAAAAAAAAAAATTAAAAGATTTTTAAAAAAGAAAAAGAACATGAGCTTTGGAGTCAGATGTATCAGTATTTGAATTCCAGCTCCATGGCTTCCCAGATGCAGTCTTTGGTAAGTAACTTAATCTCAGTTTCCTCATCTATAAAAATGGGGGTAGTAATACCAACTTGAAAGTTTCCTGAACATTAAATAAGACAGCGAAATGCCTTCTTAAATAGACTAAGAAGGAAGTTGGTAAATGGTAGCTAATATTTCCACGCTGCTCTATTTCTTTCTTCGTGCCAAGTGTTTTACATACTTATCAACCCAATAAATGGGCATAATTATTCTCATTTTATAGGTGAAGGAATTGAAGATAATTCAGTGGGGCATGGTGGCTCATGACTATAATCTCAGCACTTTGGGAGGCTGAGGCAGATGGATCACCTGATGTCAGGAGTTCGAGACAAGCCTGGCCAACGTGACAAAACCTTGTTTCTACAAAAAGAAAAAACAAAATTAGCTGGGCATGATGGTGCTTGCCCATAGTCCCAGCTACTCGGGAGGCTGAGGCAGGAGAATCACTTGAACCCAGAAGGTGAGACCACGCCACTGCCCTCCAGCCTGGGTGACAGAGTGAGACTCTGTCTGAAAAAAAAAAAAAAAGAATTCATAAAGTGAAATAGATATATTAGCTATACTGCAGATGAAGAAGAGGAAGCATGAAGTATTTAAATAACTCACTGATGTCTCAAAGTGGAGCAATTATAGAGCAGGGATCCAAAGCCATGTCTATTTGGTTTGGAATTTGTTAAATTCCTGATATTTGGCAATTTGCTGTTAGTTGTCATGCTTGACAGGTTGTGATAGTCATGGTGATGTTTACTAGTTGCATTAATTTTTAAGAATCAACTTTGGTCACAGACCTGAGATACGTGCATGACTATTGCAAACAAGGACGAGAGTCCCAAATGTTAGGGAAGGGGATAGTCCTCTATGTTGCATTTTTTCCATCAGGCTCTATGCCTTTAGAAACAATGGGTGGTCCTTTGTTTTCTTCTATAACCCAAACAATCTATGATTATCTTTCTGCAGCTGTCCTAGTCAATTATCAGTATTATCTGAAGTTATATTATTTTAAATAGCACTGTCAGGAGCTCTGTATAACTGCTTTCTCTAAATTTACCATCTATTGATGAACCGACATAAAGATATCAAAACAACTGGAGACCAATATTAATAAACAGTAATTATATAATTGCAATAATTGCAATGGTTGATCTGTAAATACAATTGTGAGTTTCCTAGTGTTACGGAACCTTTGAGGTGTCGATTTCCTGGCCAGAAACCTCTGTGGCTGGTGGCACCTTTGCCAGAGTTCTTGTCCTGGGTCCAGGAAGAATGAGGTATGCAGACAAGTGGAGGGTGAACAAGACAAAGAGAAGCTTTATTGAGCATTAAAACAGCTCAGAGGAGACCCGCAGTGGGTAGCTCCTCTCTGTAGGCAGGGTGTCCTGAAGTCTGCCCAGCTCCTAGGAGAGAGGAGGCCCTGGAGAGGGTAGCTCCTCTCTGTGGCTGGTTGTCCTAACATCTGCCCAGCTCCTAGCAGAGAGGAGGCCCTGGAGAGGGTCACTCCTCTCTGAAGCTGGTAGTTCTGACATCTCTGCAAGTCTCTGAAGCTCTCAGCTGAGAGGGTAGCTCCTCTCTGCAGCTGGTTGTCCCATCATCTGTTCAGCTCTGGCTGAGTTGGGGATTTTATGGGCCTCAGAGGGGAGCAAGTGCCTGCCGCTGATTGGTCCGTGGGCAGCCATGGGCAGGCTCGGAAAAGGCACCACAAGTTCCCACTCTGGTTCATGGGGCTGGCAGCCCAACCCCCAGCCTTCAGGCCCTCCTTGGCCAGAAGCTGGGGCCTCACTGGGGACCCACCCCCTTCTGCCCAGGAGTCTGTCTGCCTCCCACTGCCATTCATGGTGCCTGGGTTCAGCCTCAACTTTGCTCCAAGAATGGAGCAGGTGCCAAAAGCAGGGAGAAGCCAGGCAGCAGGAGCAGGCACTTCTGAGCCTGTGAGGGCATGCAGGGCCTTCCTGGGCCCCCAAGAGTGCAGGGATGCCTAGGGCTGCAGCCGTGGTTTGGGTGGCTGCAGCTGCCCTCGGGGAGGGCAGGGCTCCTGCCTGCTCCTGGCCCCTCAAGAGCACAGGGAGGCTCAGATCTGCAGCCACACCTTGGGCGGTGCTTCTGCCTGCTCTGTGGAGCAGGAGGCCCCAGTCTGCAGCTGTGCTGCAGAGGCAACCAGGGAGTTCCCACCCCAACTCAGAAGGGGTGGGTCTCCCGCTTGTCCCTGGCTCCCGCCAGAGAGCGTGCAGCCCTGGCCATGCCTCTCTGCTGCAGCAGTAGGCCGTCTGGAGCAGCCGCTGCCATCTCTAGTACAGTAATTCTCATAATTTTATTTTGCCTTGGTATCCATTTTGAATATGTTTAACTTTCTCATATGAGAAGCAGGGCTCAATCACCTCTGATACAGTTTCCAGTTCTCTGCTTCCTCCCAGTTCTTCAATGTGATCCATCCAGATATCTGCTTAATGCAACTGCTTCCTGGTGACCATCTCCCTATGGGACAGGTAAATGCAGCCTGCTTGGCTCACCTGTTGACCTCCATAACCCACATGGACTGTGTAGATGGGCTCCAGTGACCACCTCACAGTGACAGGGTGACTCCATGGAACTTGTGCCTGCTTGTTCTAAACTCACCAATTAGAACTTCCATGGGAAACTGCTTGGGTAACACGTTGGACCCCAACAGAGGCTTTAGCTCCACAAGTGCCCCTTCCTTGACCCCCTTCCACTGGCTGAACTCCCTGTCACCTCCAGATTTACCCTCCCTCTGGTGACAAGACCAAATTAGAAAGAAACCATAACAACAAAAATCACAACACCCAGCAGTCAACATATACATCATTATCAGAAAAGAGGAAAGATACAAAGGAAGCAAAGTTTTCCTTGTAGTAAACTTCAGGAAAATTTTCCTGCATGGAACTTTACAAAAGATAGAATAAAAAGTGGGCTGTGCATGGTGGCTCACACCTGTAATCCCAGCATTCTGGGAGGTCAAGTTGGGTGGATCACTTGATGTCAGGTGTTCAAGACCAGCCTGGCCAACATAGAAACACCCATCTCTATTAAAAATACAAAAATTAGCCAGGTGTGGTGGTGTGTGCCTGTGATCCCAGCTACTCAGGAGGCTGAGGTGGGAGGATCATTTGAGCCTGAGATGCAGAGGTTGCAGCGAGAGGCGATCACACCACTGCACTCCAGCCTGGCCGACAGAGCCAGAACCTGTCTCAAAAAATAAAAAATAAAAATAAAAATAAAAGTGCCTTCAACATCATTCTACAGCAGATGCAGTAATGGAATTCAGTCTACTTTTTGTTTCTACATTGGATAAAAGTTGAGGACATAATGAAGGATGTTTTGCTTAGGACTAAAAAATACAAGAAATTTCTGTGGCACTAGACGTATGCTCATAGCAGCACACTTTTCAAACAGTATTCTTTTTTTTTTTGAGACAGAGTTTCACTCTTGTTGCCTGGACTGGAGTGCAATGGTGCAGTCTCAGCTCACTGCAACCTCCGCCTCCCGGGTTCAAGCAATTCTCCTGTCTCAGCCTCCCGAGTAGCTGGGATTACAGGCATGTGCCACCACACCTGGCTAATTTTGTATTTTTAGTAGAGACAGGGTTTCACCACGTTGGCCCGGCTGGTCTCAAACTCCTGACCTCAGGTGATCCACCTGCCTCAGCCTCCCAAAGTGCTTGGATTACAGTAGTGAGCCACCGCCCCCTGCCCAGTATTCTTAAATGCAAGCTTTCCCATTAGAGATCTGATAAAAGCTAGGTAGCATTAATTATACTGCAACGTGCTTTGATGAGTACCTACACACTAAATTGATATCCCGAGTTTCTGGAAGAGCTACATACTCTAAATCCCATCTCAGCGTATGGCTTGTTTGAACCCCTGTAAGACTCTTTCCATCCAGGAAGGGCCATGGGACATCGGTACGAGTGGGTGGGCTGGAGAAAGAACTCCTTTGCCTGTTTGCTGTTCTCATCCTTTTCCTGAACGCCACGTAGTAAACATCATTTATGCTTATCAGGGACGCTAAACCAACAACCTGAGATCCATAAGTAAGGCAGTGACCAACGATGGGCTGCCACACTTTCAGCCAACTTGAGGAGACAAAACTTTTTTGTTCACTTTTGCAGCTTACTTAACACAGGACCGCAGGGCATGGTCCAGGGAGTACGGGGAGATAATTCCCTCTGGGTAGTTCTTATAGAAAAGTCTTCCCTGAATTATTCCATAGCCTTGGAAAACTACTTTCTTTCCTTTTGTATTGGACAAACCATCCAATCTCGCTTGGAGAATGGGGCAAGGCCTCGGGTCACCGGGCTTCGGCGGGGCGGTGAGGGGCGGGAACACGGCTCCGGAGGGCGGGGCCAAGCCGGAGCGAGGCGGCGGGTCCGGACGCCGTGCGCGTGCGCGCGGCAGGTCGGCGCCGGGCGGGGGCGGAGCGGCCGTCGCAGGTCCACGCCGTAAACAGACAACATGGCGGCCGCGGTGGCGGCTGCACCTGGGGCCTTGGGATCCCTGCATGCTGGCGGCGCCCGCCTGGTGGCCGCTTGCAGTGCGTGGCTCTGCCCGGGGTTGAGGCTGCCCGGCTCGTTGGCAGGCCGGCGAGTGGGCCCGGCGATCTGGGCCCAGGGCTGGGTACCTGCGGCCGGGGGTCCCGCCCCGAAAAGGGGCTACAGCTCTGAGGTGAAGACGGAGGACGAGCTGCGGGTGCGGCACCTGGAGGAGGAGAACCGAGGTGAGGTGCGAACGCTGGGCAGGCGCGGGGCAGCGGGCGGCCGCTCGCTCTCAGGACGGGCATAAGGTGCAGCATCCGCCGGCAGGACGCGGGGTTGAGGTCAGGCAGGCGCCCCGAACCTGGGTCCCTCCCCTTTCTCACCTCCCTACTCACCCAGCGTGGCCGTTTCCTTGTGCACCTATTTCTTGCTTTTAATAACCTAAACGTGTACCCCCGAGCAGCTTACCTGTAAAGTGACCGCATTCAGCGCGGCAAACAGAAGTGCAGCTTACGCCCTCCGCTGCAAACAAGCCAAGGTCAATATATACCCTGGGTATTTAATCCTTGCTACCAGGCTTTATTGTTGCTGTGTAATGGCTTTCTGTAAACTCAGCTATTAGTGGTGGAGTTGTAAAAGCTGCGGTGAAACTGCCTTTTATTATTACGGAGAATCTTAAATTTGAAGCTGCTCAGCTGAAACAATTTTTCCTCTTGTTTATTTTCTCTTAGAAAGTTAGTCTTGAGGGACTGTTCCACTTCATTTAAACAATTTTGAGCACTTTTTATTTTCCTCAGCTCTGGCGATAAGAATGTGGATGGTATGGATCTTGCCCTTGAGCTACCTTCTACGGGAGGAGACATCATTAGCAATACAATACAGAGCGTTGAAGGCTTTGAAGGAGGCTGACAGTCCTAGGGAATACTGTTACAGCTCAGTTCCTTTCACTGGCAGTGCAGGGAAAAGCTAAAAGGGTCGTGAAGGGTGGAATAGCAGTTTACCCGGGTTAAGCCAGAGGACCAGTCTTTTAATTTTGACATGCATTTGTTGAGCACCTATAATCTGTTAAGCAGAAGTGAAAAGCGTGTAAGTCATGATTGCTTTTAGTGTAGTGAAGCAGATCCTGGTTATTAGTAGGCCGTGTGAACTTTCAAGGCATGGTAAGAGGAAAGGGCTGTAATACCTGCAGGTTTTCGCCATTTGAAAGGGGTTCCAAGGCATTCTTTAATAGGCAGTGGATTTTGCCATTTGTGAGGGTTCTTGGGCAGACTTATCTCACGTGTAAAACAGGAAAAACAATACCAACTTTATAGGTTTGTTATGAAGATGAGATGAGATTGTTAATGTAGATTGCCACTAGCACGTAGCAGTGCTTCAGGAGTGTGATGAATGACTTTATTCCTTACTTATTATTCCAGACAGAGACAAGAACATGGTCAAAGGCATGGAGATGTGAACATGTGTGGTGTATTTGGGACGTAACATAAGGCAAGTGTGGCAGTAGTGTGGCATAAGCAGAATAGTAAGAAATTCAGCTGGAAGCATAGACTAGCACTGGAGTGATTAGAGCCTGAATGCCATCATCTTTTGGGTAAGCTTAGTCATGCCGGGACTTCACTTCCGTTAAGTGTACCAACAATATGTTAGATATAAAGGGATTGCAAGTACAGCTACTAATATGCACCATATTCTATTTTTTTGGTCGTTATGACTTGAATGCAATTAAAGGAATATTTGTGCAGAATGTCTGGACAGACTTTAAGTTAGGATCTGAATGGACAGAAGAGAGAATATCAGATAATAAAAGATAACGAAAATTTTTTTGGGTATCATGATTTCTTTAGCCTTGATTTCCTGATGAGATAGGACATAGGACATACATCATGGTTTCTTAAAGTTGACCCCGCCTCCTTTGAGAATTGGCAAGAATGACGACTCAGGCTTGGCTAACATTACCTAGGCTTTGCTTTGCTTTACTGTTGAACCAGCAATAAGCAGTGCAAAGAAAAACATGAGGTCAAGGGTACTACAGGTGAAGGAGTTTCCTGGGTGCCTTTATTTCTCTTAGAGGTGGGTCCAAAATTTGGTGCTCTCAGCAGCCTCTAAGGAATAGGATAACTCTCCTAGTCACAGGAGCCTCGAACAGCATGCAGTACTTTAGGTGGGTGGGGGTAAGTAGTGCAGAATACACCAGGTCTCATCTGTTATCTGGGCTCCATATTTGTAATTTGTTGTAGGAGGCATAGCTCTATAACCAAATTTCCTTTTCTTTTCTTTTTTTTTTCTTTTGAGATGGAGTTTCACTCTTGTCACCCAGGCTGGAGTGCAATGGTGCGATCTCAGCTCATTGCAACCTCCGCCTCTCAGGTTCAAGCGATTCTTCTGCCTCAGCCTCCCGAGTAGCTGGGATTACAGGTGCCCGCCACCACGTCTGGCTAATTTTTTTGTATTTTTAGTAGAGACGGGGTTTTGCTATGTTGGCCTGGTTGGTCTCCAACTCCCGACCTCAGGTGGTCCACACGTCTCGGCCTCCCAAAGAGTTAGGATTACAGGCGTGAGCCACTGTGCCCAGCCACCAAATTTCTTTAGTGGTTATTTCTTGCATTGTTGTCCATCCTACTCAGTTTTAGAGCAGGAGTCCTGGTCATGGCTTACAGAGGTCTCTCTTGCACAGCCTTCTTCGTAGGTCACCTGGTCTCCAAGCATTCTCCTTCCCACTTTTTCTTCCCAGGGGTGCTGGAGTTACCTTTTTTCAAGGCCAAAAACCACGTATCTGCTCAGTTAAACACCTCCAAAGGCTCCCCGTTGCCTGCAGGGCCTTCTTAACCGTCAGGCATCTCATAGTCTATCTCCCTGCCACTGGACCTGAGCTCTGCCTTTTCCTGTTCTTTTCTGTGTGTAGCTTTTGCACACACTTTCTGGAATGACTCCTCTCCTTCCCCTACCAACCTTCCTGCGATTTGGCATAATTATGACCCTTTTCAAGATCATCTTTGTGAACCATATCAGAACAACTTCTGGCAGAAATACAGCAAACAAGCAATTGCATAGTGCAGATCCTCCTTGATACCCGCTTCTTCCTCCTCTTTCACATCTAGATTATCATCAGGTCTTCCCGTGTTTGAAACCTTTCCATGTGCTTCTTTACCGACAGCATCCTTGTCCAAGCTTGTCAGGTGGACTGTGGCAGAGTTAGCAGGTCTTTCGGTATCTACTGCCTTTTCTGATTTAACAAGTTGATTCCTTTCATATGTTTTTTTCATGTTTAAAAAAATATATTTTTATATATTTTATGGTATGTAAATTATATCTCAATAAATATATGTATTGAGATACAGTGTATTTTTAAATCTTTAAGATTTAATCTCATCTATATTGAGACTTAAATCATATACCATAAAATTCAAAATGTACAGTTGTTTTTAGTATATTCACAGTTATGCTTTGTCAATACAAGCCAATTTTATAACATTTATCAACTCAAAAATAAACCCTGTAGTCTTTAGCAGTGACTCCCTACTCCCCACCTTATCCCTCCAGCCTTAAAAAACCCTCATTTATCTACTTTTTGTATCAAAAGAATAGTATAATAAGTCATGTTTTTGTGGCTTCTTTCACATATCGTATTTTCAGGGCTCATCCTTATTGTAGCTTGTACCAGTACCTCTATGCTTTTAATGGCCAAGTAATATTCATTGTATGGATATACCGCATTTTGTCTGTTCATTACTGATGTACATTTGGATTGTTTCCATTTTTTGGATAATTTGAACCACGCTGCTTAGAACATTCATATATTAATATAGGCTTTTGTGGTCATCTTTATATTTTCACATAGGAGTGGGATTGCTGCGTCCTATGGTAATTCAATGATTAACATTTTGTGGAACTGCTAAACTGTTTTCTAAAGTGTCTGCATTTTATATGCTCACTAGCAAGGCATGAGAGCTCCAGTTTCTCCACATCTTGGCAACAGTTGTTATTGTTCTTTTATTAGCTACCCTATTGGGTGGGAAATGGTAACTTTTTGTGGTTTGATTTGGTTTTCCCTCATGGCTAGTGATGTTGAACATCTTTTTTTTTTTTTTTTTAAAGATGTTGAGGAAGACTATTCAAAAGGACTACCATGATGGGGTTCTGTTGTAGGAGAGCTTCAGATCAGGTTCAACTCCCTGTTGGAACATTTTTTCATATGCATATTGGCCATGTGCATACATTTGGAGAAATGTCTACTCACATCCTTTGCCACTTTTTTTTTTTTTTTTTTTTTTGAGACAGTCTAGCTCTGTCTCCCAGGCTGGAGTGCAGTGGTGCAATCTCGGCTCACTGCAAACTCCACCTCCCGGGTTCAAGGTATTCGCCTGCCTCAGCCTCCCGAGTAGCTGGGACTACAGGCGCCCGCCACCACGCCTGGCCAAGGGTTTCACCATGTTGGCCAGGATGGTCTTGATCTCTTGACCTCGTGATCTGCCTGCCTTGGCCTCCCAAAGTGCTGGGATTACAGGTGTGAGCCACTGTGCCTGGCCCCTTTGCCACTTTTTAAATTGGATTATCTTTTTATTGTTGAGGCATGAGAGTTGTCTTTTTATTGTTGAGACTGGATACAAGCCTCTTGTCAGATGGATGGTTTGCAAATATTTTCTCCCATTCTCTGGGTTGTCTTTTCACTTTCTTGATGATATATTTTGAAGAACTAGTATTTTTAATTTTGATGTAGTTCAGTTTCTCTATTTGTTCTTTTTGTAGCTATGCCTTAGATTATATCTAAGAAACTATTGCCTAACTCAAGTTTACAAAGATTTACACTTACGTTTTCTATGAGTTTTACGGTTTTCACTGTTATGTTCATCTGTGACTATGATCCAATTTTGAGTTAATTTTTATATATAGTATGTAGTAAGAGGCCTAACTTCATTCCTTTGCTTGTGGATATCTAGTTGTCCCAGCTACTCAGGAGGCTGAGACGGGAGGAGTGCTTGAGCCCAGGACTTTGAGGCTGCAGTGAGCTATGATGGAGCCACTGCACTCCAGTCTGGGTGACACAACACGACCTTGTCTCTTAAAAAAAAAGAAAAAATGTATGAACCTATTTATGTAGAATAGCTCCAACAGAACATATGATCGATCCATTTATGTAAAATAGCAACAACAAGCCAAATGGTAATATACAACTCTATTTCTGTATGTAGATACGTTGAACATTTTCTGGAAGGTTACATTACATGTAACTGTGATAACTGTGGCTTCTTCTGGGGAAGGGAATGAGCTTGTTCTAGGGAAGGAGGACTTTCACTTTGAGTGTATTTTTTCATTTTGTATAAGCAGAACGTATTTTGTTTTGTTTTTAAAGTCTCAGCAAAGTTGTTACATTCATCTTTCAGTTGTGTGAGCTTTATAGAGCAGGATTCATGCTGTGATGTGACCTTGTTACAGATTCACTGAAGATTTTTGTATGTTTTGTGAAAAGTCAGGAAAATTAAGGTTGGCATGTGAATGCCTAAGCTTTTCTGAGTTTGGTAAACTTTCTAGGTTATGTGAGGAGGATGCATGATAATTGAGTTCTTGAGAAGTGATTGAATTGTGAATTAAAGTGAGACAGTTATAAAACAAAAACTTTTAGACTTTGCTGAATAAAGCTAAGGTTTTATTCCATTTTAGAATACCAAAAGCCTGCAGATACATTTGATGGTACGGTTGTTACGTATTAGATAATTCATTTCAGACTGCA
Source organism: Pan paniscus (assembly GCF_029289425.2). NCBI lineage: Eukaryota > Metazoa > Chordata > Mammalia > Primates > Hominidae > Pan > Pan paniscus. Next base: position 48,135,872 of record NC_073260.2, read on the forward strand.
GAGCTAATTTCTAGCTTTTTGAAGTGGAAGTACTCAAAACATCAAGTCTCAGATATGGGACCAAAATTGCTGGAATTAACTGTGTTAGAAACATTTTGATGGCACTTTACCCTTCAGTAATAATGTCAGCATTATCATATCTAGCAGAAATTATGGTGAAACTTTTAATACTTACTGCATGAGAGGTGTTCATGCTAGAAGGGAGGTTAATTGGGTCTTCATGTTGTAAATTTTACATGTATCATATCATTCGATTCTAATACAGTCCCATGGAGTGTGGAACTGTTAGTATCTTAATAGAGTAAGAAACTGAGGATCAGAGAGGTTAAGTAACTTGCCGAATTCTTAATAGAGTAAGAAACTGAGGATCACAGAGGTTAAGTAACTTGCCGAATAGCTAGTAAGCGGCAGACTGGGATTTCATCCCCAGCAATCACACCTTAGAGCCTGCATTCTTAGCCCTTGGACGTTGTATCAACTTGGATGTCTGAAAGGCACTTCGGATTCACTTTAATTCAAAACAGAAACTCATGAGCTTTACTCCCCTCCACTCTCACCTTGGTAGTTTTATGATTTTGTCTCATTAAATGTCATCTTTCATCCAATTGGTGAAGCCAGAAACCTGGTAAATACTCCTTAACACTTTCTTCCAGTTAAATCAGTCCTCAGTCTAGGCATCATTAACTCATTTAAAATTTTTGAATAGTTCTTGAATCCTTTCACTTTCCTTTATTTCTACCACCACCAATCTCAGCCAAACTTGTTATCTGTTGATTGGACTCGAATTGTGTCTTGAAGCTCCCACCCCTATCTACTTCTGGTATGATCTCCAAGTATAGAAACTATTCCCCCCCCAGTTTTATATGTTTATACCTATGTAAACTCCTTCAATGGTTATTAGGATGAAGACTAGACTTTTTAGAAGGTCTGTAAGGATATTTCTGGCTTGTGCTGACCTCTTTACTTTCATTGGTCACTCTCTTCTCCCCCTTGTAGGTTACAGGACATTCAGTGGGACCTTGACTAGTTTATGCTTTTCCTGTTTCCTCTGCCTGGCAGTCAGCCCCTCTCCTTCACTCTCACCTTAACTCCTACTTATCCTTCTAACCTTCACTGTCTGGGGTAAGCTTTCCCTAACCATCTCCTTTTGCCCCAGACCATTATCAATTCTGGTTACAAGTTACTGTAGCACCACTTACAGCTTGTAAAGCAGTTTGAATGGATTATTAATGATATTTATGATTATTAATGATTTCTATGATTATTAATGTTGTATTTCCCTCCTAGACTCTAGTTCCATGGCTGCTGATCACTATAGTACGTACTCAGTATGTTTGAATGAATGGACACATCTAGTCTTAGCTGCTTGATTTTCTTCCTGAGGAAACTGAAGCTTGAACAGTGTAACACAGTTTTATTCAAGTATAGAGTTAGATTACCACTTAATAGCTGAAGGAAGTTACTTCACCTCTCCAAGTCTCCATTTCTTTATCCGTTAACTATTGATAAAAGTAGTGCCCACCTCTTGGGTTGTGGTGGGGATTACATGAGTTAATTCGCTTAAAGCACCTGGAACAGTGCCTGAGGCCTACTGGTGGTAGCTGTTGTCAGTAGTATTGGGACCTACCCAAAGTCATTCAGCTGTTTAATACAGATCCTGTCAGATAGCAGTCCTTTATGCTTTTCTCTGTACTGAGAGCATTTGGAATTCTTGCAAATTTACTCTTGTGAGCAGAAGTTCATCTTTATACTTTAAAGAATGGGTCTGCACAGTTTCTTGCACAGTGAAGGCATGTGTGCATTTTGTTGTCTTCAGTTTAACTCAGTTGCAAATAAGAACCATACCCACCCTGACTCAGTGGAAGGTATTTCTGATACACGGTGAAAATTTGTCTACTCCAGGAACAAGAAGGTTAGTAGAGGTTGTGTAGAACTTTGAATATCAAATTAGGATCTTTGAAGTTGGATATTTTGAAATAAATAATGAAAGGATTTTAAGTAGGGGGTGCATTCTATGCATAGTACTGTTTTTAGAAAATTGGTAACTGGAAGGAATGGGAGGCTGGGGTTAGATGATGGTCTTTGATTAAAAAGTGGGGCAGTTAGGAGTGACAGCTGGGTGTGTGGGAGAGATAATGAACTTTGTTTTGTATAGGTTGAGTTGGAAGTACTTCTTGGACATCTAAATGGAAGTGCCCTCAGGTTAAGTATATCAGACAGAAATCAGGAGAGAAACTTGGGATAGAATTACTGAAAACTGTGTAGTATGAACAACAAAAAAAATTGAGATATTAACAACTGGTCCTAGAAAAAGCAGATGCTATAATAACTGCATGTGACAAGGTTTATTAGCGGTTACTTCGGTATCTACTTGAAGATGATGAAACCACATTTTAAATAGTATCCTTTAACTTAAAATTTTCACTAATAAGTGTAGTCTTCCCTCTAGTTTGAGTTAGTGATGTAAAATTTACCAAAATGTTGCAAATTACCTTGGTGCTTAAGAAGAGATCGATTGAAGGGAACGTGATGTCATGAATTTCTTTGATTTGTTAAGTTCGAAGTTAGCTAGATGTGTGATGTAGAGTCTGTTCTCTGAATGCCTTGCTCACTCAAGTGCTTGTACTTTTTTTCCCCTTTAACTAGGAATTGTGGTGCTTGGAATAAACAGAGCTTATGGCAAAAATTCACTCAGTAAAAATCTTATAAAAATGGTGAGTGTAAAGATTAAACTGTTTGCTTCTAATATTAAGATATATTATTGTCATCAATGTAAAAATGTTTTTTTTTTTTCTCTTTTTCCTCCTATGCTTCCTATTTCTGTTTAGCTATCAAAAGCTGTGGATGCTTTGAAATCTGATAAGAAAGTACGGACCATAATAATCAGGAGTGAAGTCCCAGGGATATTCTGTGCTGGTATGTAAATATGTTGTATTATGAAATTAAACTGTAGTCTGATTTTTCCTCAATAGTAGTCTGTTTTCCATTAGAATGTTCTTTAGCTTGAACCCCATTACCAACAACTCCTCTTTGTCTGTGTTTTACTGATTCACAAGAAAAAAACATGCTTAGTCTGTCAGCATTAGAAAGAAGCTTTTGCAACATTTAGATTGTTTTGGAAATTGAAAAAAAATCTTTGAGCCATTAAAATACTTGTTTGTAGTACATGTAGTACATGTAGTACAATGTTGTTTGTTGTGTCTTAATTGTGGCCAATATTCTTTAGTTTCATTCTTTTTTTTTTTTTTTTTTTTTTTTTTGAGATAGAGTCTTGCTCCGTCACCCAGGCTGCAGTGGCGTGATCTTCGCTTACTGCAACCCTCGTCTTCCCAGTTCAAGTGATTCTCCCGCCTCAGCCCCCCGAGTAGCTGGGATTACAGGCGCCTGCCACCTCGCCTAGCTAATTTTTGTATTTTGAGTAGAGACAGGATTTCACCATGTTGGCCAGGCTGGTCTCGAACTGCTGACCTCAAGTGACCCACCATCTTTGGCCTTCCAAAGTGCTGGGATTACAGGGGTGAGCCACTGTGCCTGGCCCCTAGTTTCATTCTTAAGGATTCTCAGTTTTTTTAAGCTTCAATCTCTGTGGCTTCTGCCTTAAAATATTGCAGAATAGTGTGATATTTAGAAATATGCAGTGTATTTTGGCTTTTGATAAGGTTTTATTGCCTCCTTAATACATTTCTTAAAATGTAGGATACCGAAAAGAATTAGTTTTAATTCCAGTTGAGTAACCAAAGAGTGTAGGTTTATTACTCCCAGCTGCTAGGGTTATGGTGTTATGCAGTACAGATTTCTGTTTTTACATTTGTCAAATGTGAGTAATACTGTCTGCTTAGTAGGAGTGCTTATAAGGGTTTTATGTATATTTTGAGTTCTTTGTTTTTTTAAACAATGTGAAAGACTTATATCAAGAGAATTAGGATTCTTATGTCTAGATCATATTCACCTGGTGAATATGATCTTGAGGTAAAGGAGTGTAACACATGACTGATGGTTGAGAGGTTCTCTAAAGGTCATTGGATGGCTTATTGGGAAGATACAGAGTAGCTTTAGGGTTTTTAAAGAAGGCCCAATTATATGAATTTTTGAGGAGTGATATCAATGTTGTGAAGACAGATTAACATTTTAAAAATAGGTGTTAGTGGTCATCCTGGCATTGTTTTTCTGTTGGCAGTAGGTTTTATAATTATTGCACTAAAGTTACTGGTGGAATTCTTTTTATTTTACATATTCTTTTGCAGCCCATTTGTTCTAGATTTCTGCATTAGGAATATACTTTGAAAAAAGCTTTAATGCTTTAGCACAGTTTGTGGATGTCTGTTACAGATTGCCTTTTTGAGGACATGCAAAATGTCCTCAAATAATATACCACATGCTGTTTATTAGAATAACATGTTAGCCTTGAGTACTTTTTAACAAGTTAATTTAATCTATTTACTTTGCTTTATGTGCTTTTAAACTTTCGTACAATCAGGATAATCTTTTAACTCAAGATTTGTGACTGTATTTTGTCAACAAAAGTCAGTGTCTTAATTATAGAAAAATTGGGGCATATCATTCTCTTTTAGTAATTCAGTGTATATGATGGAACTGTTCTTTCAGATTTCTCCGAAAGGTTTTCCTTTCTTGTTTTTTTTTTGAGATGGACTTTCACGCTTGTTGCCCAGGCTGGAGTGCAGTGCCACGATCTCGGCTCACTGCAGCCTCTGCCTCTTGGGTTCAAGTGATTCTCCTGCCTCACCCTCCCGCGTAGCTGGGATTACAGATGCCCGCCACCACGCCTGGCTAATTTCTTGTATTTTTGCTAGAGACGGGGTTTCAACATGTTGGCCAGGCTGGTCTTGAATTCCTGACCTCAGGTGATCCACCTGCCTCGGCCTCCCAAAGGGCTGGGATTACAGGCCACACATGACCTCTTTTTTACATGTATTTACATTTATAAGCTGACCAGTAGGTCTGTCTTTTTTTTTTTTTTTTTTTTTGAGACGGAGTCTTGCTCTGTCACCCAGGCTGGAGTGCAGTGGCACGATCTCGGCTCACTGCAAGCTCCGCCTCCTGGGTTCACCCCATTCTCCTGCTTCAGCCTCCCGAGTAGCTGGAACTACAGGCGCCCGCCACCAAGCCCGGCTAATTTTTGTATTTTTAGTAGAGACAGGGTTTCACCGTGTTAGCCAGGATGGTCTCGATCTCCTGACCTCGTGATCTGCCCACCTCGGCCTCCCAAAGAGGTCTGTCTTTTAACATGTACATATGAAATAAAATTCTAGGTAAATAAAATCTCTTTACATTATTTAAAGAATATTTAAACTTACAGCCTATATTAGTATAAACATCTTAATCAGGCCACATTTATCAGTTATTGTTGAAGAATGTGGTCTTTCACATAATTAAAGCTTTAATTTGTATTCCAAAGTAGTAACATTAGAAGAAACCTCTGCTGGGCGCGGTGGCTCATGCCTGTAATTCCAGCACTTTGGAAGTCGACGTGGGTGGATCACAAGGTCAAGAATTCGAGACCAGCCTGGCCAACATAGTGAAACCCCGTCTCTACTAAAAATACAAAAAATTTTCTGGGCGTGGTAGTAGGTGCCTGTAATCCCAGCTACTCAGGAGGCTGAGGCAGGATAATTGCTTGAACCCAGGAGGCAGAGGTTGCAGTGAGCCGAGATGACGCCACCTCATTCCAGCCCGGGCGACAGTGTGAGGCTCCGGCTCAAAAAAAAAAAGAAACCTCAAAAACACAATGTACCGTTTATTGATTATCCTTTTAGCCTCTTCTCCATCCCTTGGAAGTCATCATTTTCCCTCTTCTTTTTCTTCTCCCACAAAGGTTTCTCTGTATATATTAATACTGTATTCCAGTGATACCTTGCTCATTTCTAAATACTTAAAGCTTAGCAAATGGTCTTGCCTCAAATTTCTTGAGCATAGGAACTCCTCTTATTCTTTGAGAATCATCTTTTACATTCTCAGAACACAGCAAACAACAGGGACTCAGCATTTATTTGCTGGAATTAATCAGCCTTTAAACTGTGCTTTAATTCACTGATTTTTTTCAGGAATGGTTGGGATATAATAAGCAGCTTCTCTGAATTGTCTCATACCACTCTCTTATTTACTGATAGTAAATTTGGCTACATCTTTTTTCTAAAATGCTAGGAAAACAGATAAACATTAAAGAGATTCCTACATTGCATTGGAGGTTGGGCCAAGTGATTTCTGACTTCTCAGAAATCTACCTATTATTTAGCATTATTAAGTACTTCACTTACATTTTAAGTTTTTAAATCAATTTTTAGTTTAAAAAAGTAGCATGATAGGTCAAAATGTATGAAAATGTATACAGAGAGAACTCTCTCTAACCCTACTTCCTCTACTTTATTCATCCCCTAATATAAATAATTATTATTTTTGTCCTAGTATTTTACTTTATTTTATATATATGTATATATATACACAAATACAGTCATGTGCTCCATAACAACATTTTGGTTAACAGTAGCCTGCATTATACAATGCTGGTCCCATAAGATTATTTGTTTTTATTTTTTTGAGACGGGGTCTCCCTGTCACCCATGCAGGAGTGCAATGGTGTGATCTTGTCTCACTGCAACTTCCGCCTCCAGTGTTCAAGCGATTCTCGTGCCTCAGTCTCCTGAGTAGCTGGGATACAGGTGTGTGCCACCATGCCCAGCTAAATTTTGTAATTTTAGTAGAGATGGGGTTTTACCATGTTGCCCAGGCTGGTCTTGAACTCCTGACCTCAGGTGATCCACCTGCCTAGGCCTCCCAAAGTGCTGAGATTACATGGGTGAGCCACTGTGCCCAGCCTCATAAGATTATAATACTGTATTTTTACTGTACGTTTTCGGTTTAGGTACATATAAATACTTAGCATTGTGTTACAGTTACCTACAGCATTCAATACAGTCACTGTACAGGTTTGTAGCCTAAGAGAAATATGTTATACCATATATCCTATTTATGTAGGGGATGGTTTCAGGGTGAAACTGTTCCATCTCAGATCATCAGGCCACCTCAGCCTGATTCTCATAAGGAGCGTGCAACCTAGATCCCTCGCATGCGTAGTTCACGGTAGGGTTTGTGCTCCTACGAGAATCTAATGCGGCTGCTGATCTGACAGGAGGCAGAGCTCAAGCAGTAATGCTCCCTTGCCTGTGCTCACCTCCTGCTGTGTCACTGGTTCCTAACAGGCCACAGACCAGTACCATTCATCAACTCAGGGGTTGGGGACCCCTGGCCTATACCATCTAGGTTTGTGTATATATACTCAATGATGTTTATACAAGGATGAAATTTTCTAAGGACTCTACCAGGATGTTCTCTTTAAGTAACTTATTATATACCGATGCACTCATTAGAATGTTAAGTAGATATTTAAAGTCATACATATAAAGACATATAAATATGATACTTATAAAGTGATATACATGGAGTGTGGAAAATACCTGTTACAAGCATAGAGAGAGTTGTATATAAAATGTTATGGCCATTATTACTGTAGCTGTGTAAACTATGTCTGCCAATAAGTTCATGGGCCAGGTGGCTCACACCTGTAGTCCCAGCACTTTGGGAGGCCGAGGTAGGCAGTTGGCTTGAGCCTAGGAGTTCAAGACCAGCCTGGGCAACATGGCAAAACCCTGTCTCTCCAAAAATATACTAAAATTAGCCAGGCATGGTGGTGCGTGCCTGTAGTCCTAGCTACTCAGGAGGCTTAGGTGGGAGAGTCGCTTGAGCTTGGAAGATCAAAGCTGCGAGCCGTGATTGTGCCACTGCATTTCAGCCTGGGTGAGAGAGCGAGACCCTGTTTGAAAAAATTAAAAAAAAAAGATCATGGATTAAAGGTGATATTTTTTCTGTCTTCAAACTTTCTGAAATAACTTCGTTATATTAACAAATTATATTAAGCAAATATATGCAAATTAATAATTTTGAAAAATACAAAGTATATTAGTGTATTTTTCTTTTTTTGGAAACTAAAATTGGGATATTAACTGAGTTCCTAAATTGTTGTTACAACTTTCTTTTTGTTTTTTTTTGAGATGAAATCATGTTCTGTCACCCAGGTTGGAGTGCAGTGGTATGATCTCTGCTTACTGCAACCTCTGCCTTTCAGGTTCAGGTGATTCTCCTGCCTCAGCCTCCCGAGTAGCTGGGATTACAGGCACCTGCCGCAATGCCCAGCTAATTTTTGTATTTTGAGTAGAGACGGGGTTTCACCATGTTGGCCAGGCTGGTTTTGAACTCCTGACCTCAAGTGATCCGCCTGCCTCGGCCTCCCAAAGTGCTGGGATTACAGGCGTGAGCCACTGTGCCCGACCCGTTACAACATTTGAGAAGATAAATTTTAGACTAAAAGAGTTCCTATAGAATAATTCAGACCCTTTAATTTTATAGAATCCCCGTGAAGTGAAAGACCTGGTTAAAGGTGGTGGCTTAGCTGAAACTACTTCTCTTGAAAGTTAGGATAGAGTTTTCTCTTAGACTGTGGTTTCTAATCTAGAACCTAGGAGGAATATGAGGTGTCTCTTTAAAGTTCTTAAAATTTTATACACTTAGACATTTTAGTGGCCCTACATTGAGAAGGTGTGTAATGTCAAAATGTCATTGTTACAGTAATGTATTAAAATGGGTGTTTCTATTAACCACAGTAATATGTAAATACAGATAAAAATATGTCATAGTTGTCACAGATACAGACAGTGTTTCCCATACATAATGTGTTTTCACATGGTGTGCTATACTCCAAATTTTAATATATTGTTGATCGTGACATTCTGGAAAAGTCTTTCTGGTTGGCCGGCTACATTGGATGTAAATGTGTGATCACAGTCATACCCTTCAGGTTGGGAATCACTGTTGTGTATTCTTTCTTATAGATTAGAACACCACTTCTGGGTTCATGGCTTGCCTGTACTTCTCTTAGAATACTAAGAAATATAATTTTGTTAGTCAAAGCTTCTTGTGAAGCATTGGCTACATGGATTATGTGAGATTGGCCTGAATGTGTGCTGCCTCCTTACATATTCTAAAAACTGTTTAATCACTTTTAGTTTACCTTCTCTCTCTCTCCCTCTCCCTCTCTCTTCTCTGTGTGTGTGTGTGTGTATCTGTGTGTGTCTGTCTCTCTGCCTTACATACACACACCCACACACACATACACACACACACAAGTCAAAACAATTCTGCTATTTCAAAATGTTTATGTAGTTAAAATTTTAATATTTGCCAATCACAAAATTCTAAAGAAGTCTGATTGGGCTGCTGCATTGGATGTAAATGTGAAATCACCGTCATCTGTTTATTTTTGTTCTTTTACTTTTCTAATTCAAAGTAACAAAGTGCACATGCATTGTTTTTACCAGAACATTTTTGAAATGAAATTTTGTGAGAAATTACTGAGAGTGAGGATTTTTTCTTTTGAAATTCCTAAGATATATGATAAACAATTCTTGGTAATTGATTGCTATATGTAGAACCCTAAATTGTTTCACTGAATTACACCAGTGTGGGTTTTATAAAAAAGTAAAGGTAGTTTTGCTTCTGCTTTTGAATTCTAGTAAATTATGTTATGACTAAAGACTGACTTGTCACTAAAATTGTCAACATGCATTATTGAATGTTGTGTGCTGTTCATATGGATAAAAATGTCATGATCTGGATAGATGTGTGGGCACCTTGGACTATGAAGTAACCTGGCCGTTGTTGTTTCAGAATCTTAGATTGTCATATTTATGTATTTAACTGTTAGTCCTTCAGAGAGTTTGATAAGTAACGTGAAGGGATAGATACCACAAATTTGTAGTAGTTTAACAAGTTTGTATTAGTTTAGCTATATAGGGTTTTGTTTTTTTTTTGTTGTCATATATTGTTTGTTGGAATAAAAAATGTTTTATTTAGGTATGAATTACTTGGAATAAAGTTTACCAATTTAAAATGTATAATTGATGAATTTTGACAGGTATTTAAACCATGATCAGAATCATGATACAGAACATATTTGTTACTTAAAAAGTTTCCTTGTGTCCATTTGCAGTCAAGCCCCTTCCCTTGCCCTGATCTCTGAAAGTACTAATCTCCTTGCTGCTCCTAGTTTAGCATCTTCTGTAATTTTTAAAATAAATTGACTCATACTATGGGTAGTCTTTTGTGTCTGACCTCTTTCATTTAACATAATGGTTTGAGCTTCATCCATATTCATGTTTCACTAGTTTCATTTTATTGGCATGTATTTTATTTTATTGCTGAGAATAGTATTTATTGTATGACTGTTTCACGGTTTGTTTATTCATTAGGTGATGGTCATTTGGGTTTTTCCATCGTTTGGCTTTTATGCATCACTTCTGTGACCATTCACACACACCTTTTTGGCAATGCATAATTTTACTTCTCTCAGGTAAATAGTCAGAAGTAGAATTACTGGTTTTATCCTGTGTGTTTAGTTTTGTAAGAAACTGCCAACTGTTTTCGGTATCATTTTGCATTCCCACTAGCAACGGATGAGAGTTTCAGGCGTTCCACATGCTTACCAACACTTGATAATATGAGGTTTAAAAATTGTAGGCATCCTAATGGATACAAAGTCATATTTCATTGTAGTTTTAGTTTACATTTCATATGTGTCACCTGTATATCTGTTTTGATGACTTGTTTATTCGAATTTTTTCCCAATGTTTTTCTTAGAATCTCATCTCATTGAATTGTAAGAGGTTTTTTTTTGTTTTTTTTTTTTCATATTCTTGATACAAGACTTTTATCTGTTATATTTGGTAAGTTTTCTTCCACTAAATGGCCTGCCTTTTTTCTGCCTTATAATTTGTTTTGAAGAACAAAAGTTTTTTATATGAAGACTGATTTTTTTAAAATTTACATATTGTTTCTTTTTTTTATTATACTTTAAGTTCTAGGGTACGTGTGCACAATGTGCCGGTTTGTTACGTATGTATACATGTATGAAGACTGATGTATCATTTTTTTTCCTTTTATGGTTTGTACCTTTTTGTGAATTTTAGAAATTTTGTTTTACCCCACAGTCACAAAGATTTTCTCCTGTTTTCTAATACTTTTGTAGTTTTTATATCTTACATTTAGGACTCTGAAGTATTCTGAGTTAATTTTTATATATGTTGTGAAAGAGAATAAAAAATATATTTGGTCTTTGCCCTTGTTCTTGGTACAGAGCTCTTAAAACCCTGGGAGTTTCCTGAATGGTCCAAGTGCTTTTTGTTGTGTAATGAGATGACCCTAGATAGCTTCAGGATGGGGGGGCGGCTTGTCAGAAAAAGCAGCCATGGGTTAGAGGATTAGAGCTTTTAGCACCCTCTCCCCCCAGAGGGGAAAGGGGCCAGAGATTCAGCTCAGTTACCAGTGGCCAGTGATTTAGTCATTCATGTCTCCCTATGGAGGTAATGAAACCTCCATAAAGACCCTTAAACAGCGGGGTTCAGAGCCAGGCACGGTGGCTCATGCCTGTAATTCTGCTACTTTGGGAGGCTGAGGCAGGTGGATGGCTTGAGTTTGAGACCAGCCTGGGTAACATGGCAAAACCCCATCTCTACCAAAACAAACAAACAAACAAACAAACAAACAAACAAACAACCCTCTTAACTGGGTGTGGTGGCACATTCCTGTAATCCCAGCTACTTGAGGGGGCTGAGGTGCAAGGATTGCTTGAGCCTGAGATATTGAGGCTGCAGTGAGCTGTGATTGTGCCACTGTGCTCCAGCGTGGGTGACAAAGTGAGACCCTGTCTCAAAAAAACAAAACAAAAAATGGGGCTCAGGGAGCTTCTAGGTTGGTGAACACATTGATTTTCTAGGAGGTTGGCACTCCTAAAGAGGGCATGGAAGCTCTGTACTCCCTCTTCCCATACCTTGCCCTATGCATCTGTTCCATTGGTCTGTTCCTGAGTTGCATATAGTAAATAAAGTGTTTTTTGTGTGTTTGTTTTTTTTTTTAAATTCTGAGTCATTCTAGTGAATTAAGTAACCTGAGGAGTTTAGGGGAATCCCCAAATCTATAGCTGGTTGTTTCAGACATATGGGTTGCCCCTGGGACTTGTGAGTTGCATCTGAAGTGAGGGCAGCCTTGTGGGACCCCTTAACTTGTGGGATCCCACTAATTTTGGATGGTGGCAGAATTTAACTGAATTGTTGGATACCCGCTTGGTGTTAGAATTGGTGTGGAAACCCTCAGACATTTGGTGTCAGAAGTGGTGTTAGAAAAAAAGACGTCATAATTGGTCTCAGGAATGGGATTTGCTAGAGCATCTCACAAAACTCAGGAAAGTGCTTTATTTACTATTACCAGTTTATTATAAAAGAGAAAACTGGGGAACAGTCAAGTGGAGGAGGTACTTAGAGCAAAGTTAGGGTGGAGGGTTGCAGAGCTTCCATACCCTCTCCAGGTGTGCCACTTACCCAGCACATCCATGTGTTCACTAACCTGGGAGCTCCCTAAGCCCTGTTTCAGGGATTTTTTATGGAGGCCTCTTTACATAATGATTGATTACATCATTAGCCATTGGCGATTGAGCTCAATCTCCAGCTCCTCTCACTCCCTGAAGGTGTGGGTAGGGCACTGAAAGTTCTAACCCTCTGATCATGGCTTGATATTTCTGGTGACCGGCGCCTGTCCTGGAGCTATCTAGGGGCCCTCTACGAGTCACTTCATTAGCATAAACTCAGGTTTGGTTGAGAAGGGCATGTTAGGAATAACAAAAGACACTCTATCACTCAGGAAATTCTGAGGGTTTTAGGAGCTTTGGGCCAGGAACCTGTAATAAAAACGACCAAGTATTTTTTTTTATACACAGGTGGCTTTTTTTGGGGTTTTTGTTTTGTTGCATTTTCAATTCTCCCAGCACCATTTGTCAAAAAGACCAACTTTTCCCCCATTACATTATTCTGGGACCTGTCTAAAATATCAGTTGACAGTATATGTGTGAGTTATGTCAGGGTTCTCTGGGTACTTTTTTTTTTTTTTTTTTGAGATGGAGTCTCACTCTGTCACCCAGGCTGGAGTGCAGTGGCGTGATCTTGGCTCACTGCAAGCTCCACCTCCCGGGTTCACACCATTCTCCTGCCTCAGCCTCCCGAGTAGCTGGGACTACAGGGGCTTGCCACCACGCCCGGCTAATTTTTTGTATTTTTAGTAGAGATGGGGTTTCACCGTGTTAGCCAGGATGGTCTCGATCTCCTGATCTCGTGATCCACCTGCCTTGGCCTCCCAAAGTGCTGGGATTACAGGCGTGAGCCACCACGCCTGGCCTTCTCTGGGTATTTTTAATGCCAATACTGCACTGTCTGTTACCATGTTCAGGTCTTAGACATGTTTGGTTAAATTTATTTCTAAGTTTTTCATATATTTTGATGTTACTGTAAGTGGCATTTCTTCTTAATTTTACTCCCAATTTTTTATTACTAGTATATTGCTAGTATATTGATTTTTGTATATTGTCTTTGTATCCTGCAACCTTGTTAAATGCACTTTTTACTTCTAGGACTCTTTTTTGTAGATACTCTGGGGTTTTCTACAAAGGTAGTCAAGTCATTTGTGAATAAAGATAGTTTTACTTCTTCCTTTCCTATCTGTTCACCTTTTATTTTTTTTCTTATATCCATTACATTTTCATTATAGAGTTGACTAAAAGCAGTGTGAGTGTTCGTCTTTGTCTTTTCTCAATCTTACGGGGAAGGCATCCAGTCCTTTACTACTAAGTATGATGTTAGCTGTAGTTTTTTCACAGATGCAGTTTATCAGGGTGAAAAGTTTCTTTTTATTTGTAGTTTGCTGAGGCATTTTTTTTTTCATGAACATGTATTGAATTTTGTCAAATCTCTTTTTGGCATCTATTAAGATTCTCGTATTATTTTTCAGCCTGTCAATATGGTGAATGATTGATTGATTATCAGTTATTAACAATTGTGTATTCCTGGAACAGACCTCTCGATCATTAATCCTTTTTATATATTGCTGGATTTGATTTGCTTAAGTTTTTTAGGATTTTGTAACTTTTCATAAGGGAAATTGGTTTGCCTTCTTTTATTGTAAGGTCTATAGTTCTGGTATCAGGATAGTGCTGGTCTCATAAAATGAATTGGGAAATGTTCCTTCCTTCTATTTCCCTGAACAAGTTTGCATAGTTGTTATTATTTCTTACTTAATTGTTTGGTAAAATTCACCAGCGAAGTCATTTGGTCTAGGAAGTTTCTTTGTGGGAAGATTTGTAACTATGAATTTGATATCTTTAATAAATACAGGGCTACTTGAGTTACTTCTGTTTGAAAAGTCAAATTCTGTAACATATTCGAAGAGATTTATTCTGAGCCAAATATGAGTGACCAGCCCCAGGAGATCATGAGAATGTGTGCCCAAGGTGTTCAGTCTACAGCTTGGTTTTATACATTTTAGGGAGACATAAGACATCAATCAATACATGTAAGATGTACGTTGGTTCAGTCTGGAAAGGTAGGACAACTGGAAGCAGTGAGGGATAGGGGGCCTTCCAGGTTATAGGTAGATTCAGTGATGTTCTGATTGGCAATTGGTTGAAAGAATTTATCTAAAGACCTGGAATCAGTGGAAGGCAGTGTCTTAGTTGTGGAGACCAAGGTTCTTATTATGCAAATGAAGCCTTCAGGTGGGAAGCTTCAGAGAAAATAGATTGTAAATGTTTCTTGTCAGACTTAAAGGGCCTGTTCTGTCAGTCTTCAGGTCCTGTGTTGATGGTAATGCTGGTCATCTGTGCCTGAATTCCAACGGGAGGAGAGTATAATGAAGAATGTCCTACTCCCATTCCCACTTTCCATCATGGCCTCAACTAGTTTCTCAGGTTAGCTTTGGATTGCCCTTGGTGGAGGGGAGGGTCCATCAGTCAGTTGGCGAACTCAGAATTTTATTTTTGGTTTACATTTCTTTTTGAGTGAGTTTTGGTAATTTGTGTCTTTTAAGTTGAGTGAGTTTTGGTAATTTGTGTTTTATCTAAGTTTTCAAGTTAATTGCCATAAAATTGTTCATATTATTCCTTATCCTTTTACTACATTGAATCTATAATGATATCTGATTGATTATTTATTTATTTATTTTGAGACAGGGTCTTGCTCTGTCACCCAGGCTGGAGTGCAGCAGTGTAATCTCAGCTCACTGCAACCTCCACCTCCCGAGTAGATGGGATTACAGGCATGCACCACCACACCTGGCTAATTTTTGTATTTTTAGTAGAGATGGGGTTTCACCATGTTGGCCAGGCTGGTCTCGGACTCCTGGCCTCAAGGCTGCCTGCCTCAGCCTCCCAAAGTGTTGGGATTATAGGTGTGAGCCACTGTGCCTGGCCTATGTCTGATTATTTATTTTTGATATTGATACATTGTGTCTTTTTTCTTAAATACTAGCAAAACATTAGTCACTTTTGTTTATCTTTTCAAATAAGTGGCTTTTGGTTTCCTTTTTTTTATTTTGCTTTTCTTTCTATTCATTGATTTCTTCATTATTTTCTTCTCTCTGTTTGCCTCGGGTTTAATTTACTCTTATTTCTAGCTTCCTAAGGTGGAAGTTTAGATAACTGATTTGAGGCCCTTCTTTTCTTATAGTTGACCCTTGAGCAACATGAGAGGTTAGGAGAGATGACACCTCCACCTGCACCCCTGCCCCCACCCCTCACAGTTGAAAATCCTCCTATAACTTGACTTCTCAAAAACTGAACTACTAATAGTCTACTGTTGACTGGAGGCCTCACTGGTAACATAAAGGGTTGAATAACAAACATTTTGTATGTTATATGTATTATATGCTTTATTCTTACAGTAAAGTAAGCTAAAGAAAAGAAAATGTTACTAAGAAAATCATAAGGAAGAGAAAATACATTTACTATCAAGTGGAAGTGGGTCATCACACAGGTATCCTTGTCATCTTCATGTTGAGTAGGTTAAGGAGAAAGAGGAGGGGTTGTCTTGCTGTCTCAAAGGGGTGGCAGAGGTGGAAGAAAATCTGTGTACAAGTAGACCTGATGTTGTTCAAAGGTCAGCTGCACTTAAATTTTAATGTTTTCATTTGAGCACGTCAGAGATGCCGTTAAAAATGACTCAGAGTACTCGTGCCCTTTCTGTGTAAGTAATGATTGATTGGTTGTTGCTAATTCATTTCTGACTCTAATTCCATTTTTTAAAAAGCCTACCTGTATAATATTTTAGGATCTGTAGAGATTTTCTTTTTAAGGAATAGGAAATATGTATTAGTAATAACCTGCTGACTAATCTGCTTCCACTCTTGCCCTTTCCCCACACAGCAGCCCAAGTGATCTTAAAAAAGTTAATGGATCACATCACTCTGCTATTTCAGACACTGTTCAGAAATAAAGTGTGTGGGAGGCAGAAATGACCCCCAAAGTTGTCCACGTCCTAATGCTGCAACCTTACATGGAAACAGGAACTTCGCAGATGTGAGGAAGGTGAAGATCTTACGATGGGGAGATTTTCCTGATGTATCCACTGGGCCCAATGTAAAGACAAGGGTTCATACAAGAGGGAGGCAGGAGGACTCTGAGCAGGAGAAATGACAACAGGAAGCAGAAGTTGGAGAGAAGCAAGGAAGGGGCTATGAGCCAAGGAATGTGGACAGCCCCTAGAAGCTGAGAAAGGCAAGGGAGCTCATCTTCCCTAGTGCCTCCAGAAGGAATGCAGCCTTGCCAACCCATTTTAGACTTCTGGCCTAGAATTGTCAGGTAATCCCTTTAAGCTTGTAGTTATTTGTCCAGCAGCACCAGGAAACTGATACCAAGTGTGTCAGGTCTCGCCTACTCTGGCCACATTGCCTTTTCCCACCAATTTCCCACTGCCTTTCTTACTCTCTCTGCTTGACAAAGCTCATTCTTCTCTCCAACTCGTTGTGCTCAGTGTTCTCTTTGTGTTCAGAAAGGCCTCTGCTCTAATGTCATCTTAGATAGCTGTTCCCTCATCACTTAAACCAAAGCAGGTCTCCCTGCTTCCCCCAGCCTCCATCACATTTTTCTATTTTAGCTTCATCTCTGAACGTTTCTGTTTTTGAATTTATTTTTTACTTATTGATTATTAGTCAGCCTCCCCCGCAGATAAGCTCCTTTCGTCGGCATTAGGACAGAGGCCTATTGCCAGAACAGTGCCTGGCCCATAGAAGGCACTTAGCAAATAGTTCATGGGATGACTGTGAACCATTTTGGTTGTTGAGGAAGTAACATTGGCAAAATGTCATGGTTAAATAAAACAAGCTTTGATACAGAGCATGCGTAGGTGGCTTGTGTGGTTAAGAAGAGTGATTTGTTCTTGAGATATTGTCAGTCTTATAAATAGAAGGTTGTATCTAGGGTACCAGTAAATTTAACCAGTGGAGATTAAAACATTAGCTTTATGACTTACCGTTAAACCTGTTTCAAAGATATGGCTTTGATGTGTTCCCAGATGGACTTCAAGTTCTCTCTCCCACCTGCTACCACAAGGGATGTCTTGGAGGAGCACAGCTGCCTCTGTTGGGGTGAGCAGAGAATGGGCCCCCCCTAATGGGTGGGCAGCTGGTCAGAGAGCCTAGGCGGTTCTCTCAGTCCCCTTTCTCCAAGGCTGCCCGGTTATGTGGTGAGGTGAGCATTGTGGGCAGTGGGAGGCTGGAAGGGGTCCTTCCTGCAGGAGACCCCTCTTGCATGAGGCCAGGGGAGTGGAATTCAGCTCTAGAACTTTGGTCAGCTTGAGTAGAGCTCCGGCAGTTAGAAAGGGAGACTTCAAAAATTAGATTTTTGTCAGTCTGCTTCTGGAAATTGATACTCAGTAGTAGTTTGCCTTCTCAGGGCTTTCTCTGGGAACTGGCGTTAGTCTAGACTGAGGTTAGTAAATTTTGTGTGTAAAAGGCCAGATGTTTTAGGCTTTGTGTGCCTCTTAACAATTTTTGTCACATATTGTTTGTTTTATCTTTACAACCCTTAGAAAAGATATAAAAGCTGAGTGCAGACTGGCCTGCAGGCTGTGTTTTGCTGTCTTCTGGTTCACACTCCAGTTTTCTCTGTTTGTTCCAGCTGGAGGAGCAGGGGTCAGTTACACTGGGCTTTGCAGGAAGAAGCTGGAGAGGCTTGGCCATGGAGGCTGTTTTTCTTGACATAAAAATAAAAATGTTCATTTTTTCTTGTGTGCTTGGTGAGTGATCTGGAAACAGTTGTACAACTCATAGTTTGAGAAGTATTTTGTTCAGTGATAGTGTCATTTGGGTGAATGCTAGATTTGAAGGCCAGTACCAATTAGGATGATCTTGAGGTTTATGGTTCTTAAAAACTCCCTGAGTTGAAGTTTCATTTGAATAATGTATCGCTTTTCGGGGTAAAATAAGGTTGAAAGAGATGGAGGTAGTCAATATTTTTACATTCTCTAAAGAAAAAGGCAACATGATTAATACCAGTATTATTTACTCATTAAATTTTATATTAATGGATATTATGTTTGTTACCTTTTTGTGACTGTAAACATTTGGTAATTTTTTTTCTTTTGAATTATGTGAAATAACTGTCAATTGGTTTTGTTTTGTGACAGATAGGACACATGCCTATTAGGTATCTTTCTTATTCAGTGTGGTTTTGCTGCAGAAGGTAGTTACTGTCCTGGAGGATCAGTCCAGCTGGACATAGGTGTTGACAGGTTCTCTCTATTCCTGCTGGTCATAGCATGAATGCCTTTCAGCTCAGTGTAATCTCTAGGATTTGTTCATTTCATAGCTCCCTGGTTGTTTTTTCTTTCTCTAGTAATTTTCTATGAATTGGGAGTTTACTGTTCAGCCTAAGCATTAGGGAACCCTAGTGCATTTTACTGGAGCTCTTCCTCTGAGAGGTTACCCCACCTTTCCATTTATCTGCCCTGTAAATTCCAGCCACCTCAGCCTCCCTGCACGCTGATCTCAGATCAGCAAGACCACAGTGCTTTGTTGGGGTACCCCTGCCTTCTACCAGTCTGTCAGGTGTCTTCAGGAAGAAAACAGGGACAGTCACAGGATCCCAGATGGTAGTCTTTTACTGCCTGTTGATCAATAGCTGAGCCATTTCATATATTTTGAGGGAGGGGATCCAGTACCAGTTACTCCATTGCAGCCACAGGTGCAAGTACTTAGTTCCTATTAGTGGGGAATGGTATTGAAGAACCAAGATCTGGGTACAACATGTGCTCACTGTTACATGGGTGTCTTTGCTTCTCAAGAGAGACCTAAGAAATAAGTAGATAAATTACATTACATATTCACACACACATGTTTACAACCATTTCTGTACTTACATGTTGAAAACCATGAGTTTATATTGTTACCTCAATTTCCAGTTTATCACCACAGGGTTCATTGTTACCTTCTCCCTTTCCATATTTGTAGTACCTGCAGTATATTGACTCATTTGCTCAATCCTGTAACGTACTGAAAGTAATTTCAGAGTTGCTGATCCATACCACTGTGGTAAACATACCTTTTATCCAGAGCTTATTACCTATTGACGGTACAGTCCTTCACTTAATGATGGTTTGACTTAGCGATTTTTCAGTTTACGATGGTGCAAAAGTGATACGCATTCAGTAGAAACTGTAACCCCATTTTAAGTTGAGGAGCATCTGTAAAATGCATTTTCCAGTTGTGATATTTTCAACATCCCATGAGTTTATTGGGATATAACCCCATTGCAAGTCAAGGAGTAGCTGTACTTTATATCTTTGGACTGAAGGTATGTAATACTGTAATATACAATACTAAACATATTGTGTGAAGAGTTACTTAGGTTATTTCTTTATTGTGGTTGTGTTTTATTCATTAGAGGTAATGTTAGGTTTCCTCACTCCTATTTATTTTATTTTGATATATGAAATATTAATATGGTTTCAGAAGTCTAAACTATTCAAAGAGATATAATCATAGAAGTGTCAGTACCCACTTCCTCCCTCTAATCTCTTCCCTCCAGTTCCCACCCTTGAGGGTGTTAGTGAGTCTCATTAGTTTCTAGATTATCCTTCATGTTTCTGTCTGCAAAATTAAGGCTATACCTATTTGTTCAACTATTTCCAATCTTTCTTATGCTAGTAGCATTTTATATATATTCTTGCACTTTAGTTTTTGCAGTTAATAATACCTCTTCCCAGCACTTTGGGAGGCCCAGGTGGGTGGACCACCTGAGGTCAGGAGTTCGAGACCAGCCTGGTCAACATGATGAAACCTCATCTCTACTAAAAATACAAAAATTAGCAGGGCATGGTGTTGGGCACCTGTAATCTCAGCTACTCGGGAGGCTGAGGCAGGAAAATTGCTGGAACCTGGGAGGCGGATGTTGCAGTGAGCCGAGATCGTGCCATTGCGCTCCAGCCTAGGCCAACAACAGCGAGACTCTGTCCCCCTGCCAAAAAAAAAGTACCTCCTAGAAATCAGTCTCTGTTAGTTCATTAAAATGTAGTGATGGCTGGAAGTGTATGAGGGCTCTATGAGACTTTTTCACGATGGAGGTGTTACTATAGTTTGCATGCTGATGAAACTAATCTGATCCTATTGAAGAGGGAGAGGTGTCATGTTTCAGAAAGAAGCCTCGAAGTAGGCCTTCAAGAGGGGCTGAGACGCTGGACAGAAATGGAGGGTTTTGGTTTTGGTTAGTGAAAGGACACTTCACTTTGAGGAAAAGTGACATCTGATTTATTAGAGCTTTGAATTCTGATAGAAATCCTGTGGCAGAATAGTCCTTTTCATCAAATGGGCAGGTAAAATTTTACTGGGTGAGTTTCCAAGATAGAAATTTTTTATTTAATTGGAGTAAAAGGTGGGTGCAGGTTCTGGATGAGGAGATAAGTGAAAGCACTTACAAGTTGGTATTCTTATTGAGGATCTAGTGCTCTAGAAGCTCTGACAGTAGTCATGTTATACCAAGAAGGTCATGCTCCTTAATCTCACTTGATCCTCTCCAGACATTACCTAGAAACTTTCTGTAATCATTAGAGCTAATTTTATATCTCCACCAATCAATTCCTTCCCTTGAGAACAGATGTGGACTGAAGCAGAACCAATTTGTAATCATTTCTAATATGTCATCTAGTTAGATAATGAGCTCTCACCTCCATCTAACAAAGCATTTTCACAAATTGACTTAAACTATAAGCCTGTTAGGATTGCCTGAATCCAGTCATTTTGAATTTTTCTGAAATTCCTATAGTTTACTCTGTTTGCCAGCTTTATATATGGGTTGGTGGCCTGAAACTTCAGTTCTGGGCCCCATATCCATGCATGACTCTCTTGAAAGAAAGAGAATACTCTGCTGCAATCCAAGCTGGAGCCTTTCAATTGAGCTTGATTTGATTGCTTAGGGGAATGGACCATGCTGGTTAGCTCAAACTAACCATAGTCCACTCCTGGATGTGGGGGTAGATTCATCTTCTTCCAAAGTATATGGACTGTGGGGAGTTGGGAGGGCACCAGAACAAAAGGCTGCCATCAGGAAATAGGAGGAGGTAAGTTGGAGAGGATGTTAAGGTAAATGGTTAGTATTCATACCTCTTAAGCATTTTTACTGTAACTCTTCATCAGGTCTCAACTACAAAGAAAACACATGAATTTCATTAATTAATTCATGTATATAATATTTTTTAGAGGGAGCCTGCCATGTGTCAGGTATTGTTGAGGATATAGCAGTAAATAACAGAGAAATAATCTCTGCTCTGTGGGCAGTGGGGAGGGACCATCCCATTTTGCCAAGAGGATGTGCGATAGTATTGTTGGATCTCATATGATGTTTATATGTGAACATTTACTTGATACAGCTTGTAAATGATGTGTTGAAGGCCCTTGTGTATACAAAGGTGATAAGAAGGAAATAGATGGCATAGAAATGAAAACAAGTCATTGGCTTGATCATTCTGACTGATGTTTATAAATCTAAAAATGAAAGTATATTGCAATTAGGGAGCAAAGAATATGGCTGTCCTCTTTAAATTAAGAGCCATCAGTGTTTTCAAAAACATTGCATTTCTACAATGCAAGTCCAAGAAGAACCAGAAGTAGTGATAGTAATGATGATCTGCTAGAGATGTATTTGAAACCTAGATTCAGCTTTTATAAACCTGTGCAATCCAGGTTCATTTCTTTTTTCTTTCTTTTTTTTTTTTTTTCTGGAGACCGAGTCTGTGTGATGGAGGTTCATTTCTTTTTTTTTTTTGGAGACCGAGTCTTGCTCTGTCACCCAGGCTGGAGTGCAGTACAGTGGTGCCATCACGGCTCACTGCAACCTCCGCATCCCAGGTTCAAGTGATTCTCGTGCCTCAGCCTCCTGAGTAGCTAGGTTTACAGGTGTGCACCATCACGCCCAGCTTATTTTTGTATTTTTAGTAGAGACAGGGTTTTGCCATGTTAGCCAGACTGGTCTCAAACTCGTGGCCTCAAGTGATCCACCCGCCTTGGCTTCCCAAAGTGTTGGGAGTAGGCATGAGCCACCATGCCTGGCCAATCCAGGTTTATTTCTGTCTGTTAACAATTTCGTTCAAATGATGTAGCCTTTTTCAGCTGTGTTTATGTATGTATGTGAGTATATATTTGTATATTTATAATATGTATGTGTTTGTATGTATGTGTGTGTGTATATACATATATATGCATATGCCAGGAAAATATAAAATAGCAACGTGGGTTTGTTATGTTTAAATTTTTACTAAAATTTCTAATAAAGTTGTTTTTTCACTATTATTTTTCTTTAAATTGTTTGTAAATTGACCTAAATATGAAATAAAGATCTAAGGAGTCCATTGGCCCCAGCTGATAGAGTGTTGGTTACTTTTCCTGGTCTACTGAGGGCTAATGTAATATACCTGTGTGGACATTCATCCACAGTGGTTGATGACTAGGCATTCGTTTCAAGCACACATGGACTATTTATGAAAATTAGCCATCTGCTAGGCCATAAGACCTCCACAGATTTCAGAGGACAGCTATCATCAGACCACATTCTGTCACCACAGGCAGTTAAGTTAGAAGTCATTAACAAAAAACGTAATTAGAAAAAGTCCCCTACATTGGGAAATTTAAGATAACTTCTAAATAACTTACA
The DNA here is from genome assembly GCF_029289425.2 of Pan paniscus. NCBI lineage: Eukaryota > Metazoa > Chordata > Mammalia > Primates > Hominidae > Pan > Pan paniscus. Next base: position 48,158,958 of record NC_073260.2, read on the forward strand.
GCTCAACAAATGAATCTTAATGGAAATTAGAAAGCATTCAGAACTAAATGCTAACAAAAAATACTTTAAAAATTGTATAAGATAGCTAAGGTTGGACTTCAGGAAAGAAAAAAGGCTGAAAATGAATAAACTAAGCATGTACCTTAAGTGAAAAAATAACTGCAGAATAACCCAAATAGGGTAGATGAAAGGAAATGAAGTGAGCATAAGCTAATGACATGGAAAACACATTAAGTAGTAAGGATAATAGAGCCTAGAGCTGCTTCTTTGAAAAGCCAAATAGTCAGACTTTTGGCAAGATTAATTGTGAGTGAGGGAAAAAATACACAATATTCAGATTGGAAAAGGGAGCCATAGATATAAATTCCACAGAGATTAAACTGGTAAGATAATGTTAAGAATGTGCCAATGAAGTCAAGATTTTAGGTGGAATAGATAAATTACTAGAAAATAAAAATTAACCAAAACTGACTTAAGAAATAGAAAACTAGTAATACCAGAGCAATATGGAAATTGAAGCATCAGTTAAAGATCTTTCCACACAGAAAGCACCGGGCCACAATGACTTCAGAAGAATGTTACATTTACACCTAAGCATTCATGGAGCAGATAATTCCAGTCTTTATATACTCTTTGAGAAAATAGAAAAAGAGAGTCTTTTCCAGCTCATTTTACGAAGCTAGGGTACCCCTGACAACCACCACGTAAGAGCAGCGGGAAAGGAAAACAGACTAGTTTCCTGGTCCTAGTTGGAGATATTCCAGGACTCAGGAGAATCCCTGCTTTATCCAGATTTGCTTGCCAGGTTAAGATGTGGGTTTAGCCACATGGAAATCATTGGTTATCTTGACCTGATTATTTGGCTTTATTGGAGAGAATAAGAGCCTGTTTGGAGTGGGATCAAGAGACCAGGGTGTTCGAATTGGCACCACATGTACAAAAATTGGAACGATTGAAATCATGACTTTAATCACTGCATAATAACCCCCTACAATTTTGTGAAGCATTTCATCTTTTACTTCTGAGAAAAATGCAACTTAAAATTACCATTTCTCATTCACTAGATTGCCACAATTTAATAAGTGTATTAGGGTTCTCCAGATAAATAGTATCAATAGAAATATAAAAGATTTATTGTGAGGAATTGGCTCACGGGATTATGGAACTGAAATGTCCCACAGTCTACTTCTGCAAGCTGGAGACCCAGGAAAGCTGGTGGTGTAATTCAGTCTGCGTCCAAAGGCCTGAGACTCATGGGAGCCAGTGTAAATCTAGTCCAAGGGCAGAAGAAGATGAGATGAGATGTCCCACCTCTAGCAGTGGGGCGGAAAATTGAGAGCCAGTGTAAATCTAGTCCAAGGGCAGGAGAAGATGAGATGAGATGTCCCAACTCTAGCAGTGGGGCGGAAAATAGAGGCCAGTTCCTTCCTCCTTCACCTTTTGTTCTATTGAGGCCCTCAGGGAATTGGATGATGGCTACCCACATGGGAAGGGCTGCTTCTTTGCAGTTCACGAATTCAAATGCTAGTCATCCAGAAGGACCCTTACTGACGTACCAAGAAACTGTATTTTATCTGGGCACCCTGTGGCCCAGACAAGTAGACACATAAAGTGAGTCATCACAGCAAGTATGACAATGCCGTGTACTGGAGGCAGTGTGTGGATGTGCAGCCACTTTGCATTCCATATGACCTGGCAACTGACTTCTGACTGATGTGACTTAAAAACAGAGATCCCCTGGCTGGGGCTGGGATGTTTCTAGGCCTCAGGAGGTGCACACATCTGTCTAATACATAAAGGATCTGTCTAATACATAACGTGTACCCTGTCATAAAACTCTTCAGGCTGAACTGGAGGTTCCAGTTCTCTTTCTCTTCATGGTTGCCTCTTCCACAATGGAAAGTTATTCCTGATCTTTGCTTTGTTGCTCCAGGGAGGGGAAAAAAGCCTATGAATTGCCAAAAAAGAGGCCTTTAAAATATTAATGTTGAGAATTTCAGCTGAGATTCTTATTCTGGCAGTTTCTGGTTCTTTGCTTTCAACATAGTTTGAAGACAGTTTACTAGAATTGTTGGGAAATTGTTAGATGTTTCTTGATTATGATGTGATTTTTTCACCAGAGTGCTAAAGGAATGACATTGCTGTAGTAAACATCTTCCTTGTTTATGTGAAAAGGTTTTCTCAGCATGAGTAAAATTGATGGTAAATCCTGCCTCACTCTAGCAGTAAATAATACTCATTCATGAATATATGAAATAATGAGAGGAGGGAAGGTAGTCCCATCTATCTCATTGTGATGCATGTCTAATAAAAGTTTATATTTAGTATTTAATAGTTATCAAATTTGAAATATATTTTTGCTTTTGTCAGCTAATAATACTTGTAATGAAAATTCAATCCAGAAGAAAACTTTTAAACTTGGCACTTTATAGGGAATTTAATAAAAATTAATTTAATTTGCATACACATTTTGTTGCAAAGAAATGTGACAGAATGACGAATAAAATATTTTAAAGCACAAATACCAGTTATATCAGGAAAAAAAAATTGAAAGTGGAGCAAAAATACCAGTTAATGAAGAAAGGAGATAATGTAACATTTTTTATATTGAGAAATAAAAATGAAATGCTAAGCCAACTGACTTGGACAGCTGTGACCTCCTTTTGGCCAAGGAAAATCTCAGCCATGACAGGATGGGAGGTCGGACATCTCTTGTAATACCCCCTCCCTGGAGAACTGCCATTAGGCTTTCTTTCCTGAAGGTTAAACAAACCAGCCCTTTGGAAAGACTTGCTCCACTGCTGATATCAACCTACTGCCTGGTGCTGCCCCTGCCTTTTGTAGTTTTAACTGCTTACCAGCGTTCTTTCCTGATAAGAGAGCGAGAACCACAGAGTGGTTCTGGGAAGTCTACGAAGGATGCACAGTGAGGGTTTTTGTGTCCTGTGCTTCACCTTTGACAGCAGAGGGCTGAAAACTCTGCCCTCGGGCCATGCTCACGCCCCCATTTTTTGTACATGACCCATGAAAGTGCATGAAGCTCAATTGTGCGCACGCATTTCTCCTTTTATAATATTCATGACTCTTAGAGCTTGTTAAATATGTATATTCAGCCACCTCGTTCATCATAAATTCCACTTCCCTTTGCCTTTCCCTTGAAGTGTCTGTTTCCGGCTTCTGGCCAGAGGCTGTGCTCCCCAGCCTGTCAGTATGGCACAAGCCGCAACCATTTATGAGAAATAAAACTCTCCTTTCCAAGTTTATGAACCTCCTCATTCTTCAGTTTACACTTTTTAAGGATAGGTTTGTTTGTATGTTTTATTTATTTTTTTGAGACAGTCTTGCTCTGTTGCCCAGGCTGGAGTGCAGTGGTGCGATTTTGGTTCACTGCAACTTCCACCTCCTGGATTCAAGCGATTTTCCTGCCTCAGCCTCCCAAGTAGCCGAGATTACAGGCACCCGCCACCACTCCTGGCTAATTTTTGTGTTTTTAGTAGATTCGGGGTGTCGCCATTTTGGCCAGGCTGGTGTTGAATTCCTGACCTCAAGTGATCTGCCTGCCTCAGCCTCCTACAGTGCTGTGATTCCAGGCGTGAGCCACCGCGCCCAGCTTGTTTTAAATGCAGTATGTTTTAACGCGGATGATTTTGAGAACCAAATCACTGATAGTGTAGGTTCCACTGGATTCATTGAAAATGGCATATGAGTTTTGTTTAAAAATGTGAGTGTTCATAGTACATTGAAATCTTTCAAACTACTTAAACTTAGATGAAAAATTTCAAATGTCAGCATAAAAATGTTCAAAAGAGCACATACTTCAAAATTCTTTTAGCAATAATAGGAACAAAAAGGTTGAAGATCACTGGCTTAAAGCATTAGATCTCAAGGGGACGTTAACACCCACTGTGGAGCCTTTTGGAATTTGAGGGACGTTTTTGGCTGTTGAAGAGCTTTATTGACATATGGTTAGTGGGGGCCAAGGAAGCTAGACATCATGCAGTGCATAACAAAGAATAGTGTGTTTTCCCATAACTTCTCTAAAGTTCATTGGAGTAGTTTACTGCAAATATAAGTATAGAAATTTAATACATACTAATCCTAAAGAATATTTAAAAGAAGGAATTTATTAAAACACTGAAATTTTAGGAGAGGGCCATTATAGTGGGTGGTGTTTAAAATATATGTTTTCTCAAAATTGTTAAATAATGTATCAATTCCATGCATTGTCTACTTAGTGTATTATACATTTCCAACTATATATTTAGATGAAAAGAGTTTGCAGTAGATAATGCAAAAGCAATACAAGTTATTACTGGCAAGTTACATACAAATATGTAACAGGAGATATAAAGTTCATTTAAAATGTCTGAGAACCAGGTATTAAATTATTAGATACACTTGAAATACAAGGAACATATGAAATCTTATTGAATCTTATTATACTTTCTCTTAGAATAATCTCTCCTCAGATAAACCTCATTGGCTATGATACTGCCATTCACAAAGCTTATTATACATTCTCAAATAGAATGGTATTTATGACATCGAATATTGTGACATGGTCACCACCTTTAATACCCGTCTGTACTATCTTCACCTTTTTCTCCAAAACATTTATCCCCTTCTATGTAGATTACTTATTTGTTATGTTTATTTTTTACTCTTTTTGTCTCCCTTGCTTGGAGACAGTATAGGAGGAGAGCATGGGAGGCAGGTCTTCTGAAGAGTTTGGCGTAAAAAGGAGGAAAAAATTGGCAGCTGGAGGGGGTAGGGCGTATGGAATCAGGAAACTTAAAAAAAATTTTAACTGAAGTATAATGTGGACATACAGAAAATTGCACAAATTAAAAGCACATAATTCTGTAAATTTCTACAAAATGAAGTCCCAGCACACCACAGTCATCCCACATGTCCCTTCCTTATCATTACCCATCTCCCACCCAAAAGACATAGGCAATTATTATGACTTTTATCGCCAAATACTAATATTGCCTATTTTCAAACTTTATGTAGTTGGAATTTTGCAGGCTGATCTCTTCCATTGAACATATTTGCAGGATTCAGCCTGTACCATTCGTCTAGGAGTAGTGCAGTCCTGTTCCTTGTAGAAATATTTCATAATTTGTGTCTTCTACTGTTTGCTTGTTGTTTGAGGTGTTCCCAGCTTTTAGCTATTTCTAATAGTGCTGCCCTGACTATGCTTGTACATGTCTTTTAGTACACATCATGCATTTTTTGTTGAGTGTGTATATTTGGAGTGGAATTGCTTTCCAAAATGATTGTACTGGTTTTACTCCCAGCAGTCTTAAGTCAGAGGTCTCATTGCTTTACACCTTCACCAATACTTTATGCGGTATCTTGACTGTTGTTGGCACTTTGCATTTTCATCTTATTAATTTTCAGAAAAATTGGGATTTTTATTGGAACAACATTTAATCTATTAATTTGGAGAGAATTTACATCTTTTAGTATGAACTATTCTAACACATGAATGTAATGTGTTCTTTTATTTGGGGCTTCTTTATTTCAGTAAGATTTTTCAGTTTTTGTGTCAAGGTCTTATGTTCCTTTTGTTAGATTTATTCTTTCACTCCTTGATTTTTGGATGTTTTGAAAGTGATATCTTTTCGAGATTTCACATTCAAATTTCTTTTGCTAGTATATAGAAATACAGTTGATTTTTGTATATTGAGCTTATATCCAGCAACCTTACTAAATTTACTTATTTTCATGGTTTGAAAATTCTTTAGGCTATTCTTCATATACAGTTATCTGCTAATAATGACTGTTTTATTATACCTTTCAATCCTTGTAAGTTTTATTTTGGTCTTATCACACTCGCTAGTACATCTGTTACAGTGTTTAAAAGTGTTAGGGAACACCCTTGTCTCTTTTCTTGGTCCCTGGGAGGAAGCTTTTAGTAATTGACTGTTAAAGATTATGTTAGCTATAGGTACTTTACAGTTACTTTTTATTATAAAGATTCCCTTTTCTTCCTAATTTGCTAAGATAATTTAATCAGGAATGAGTGTTGATTTTTAGATATTACCAGAAAAGCACAACTGATAAAAAATTTATAATTTTGATTAATTTTAATCAAAATTAAAATTTGTGCTTCAAAAATCACCAAGAAAGTGAAAGGCAAGACACAAAAATGAAGAAAAGATTTGTAAATCGTATATTTTAGAAAGGGCTTGTATCTAAGATATAACTTACAACTCAATAAGGAGAAAACAAATTACCTGATTTTTAAAAAATGAGCAAGATTTGAATGGACATTTCACTAGAGCAGCTGTTTGAATGGCCAGTAAGCACATGAAAAGTGTTTAACCTCATTAGTCATTAGGGAAATGCAAATTAAAATCCTTATAGGTACCACTTCACACTCACTAGAATAGGTATAATAAAAAAGACAGACAATTGTTGGTGACTAGGAAAACAGAGACCCTCATGCATTGCTGGTAGGAATGTGAAATGGTGGAGCCAACCTAGGCAAACAGCTTGGCAGGGTTTTTTTTTTTTTTTTTTTTTTTTCTTTTCTCCAAGTTAAACAAAAATTTACAGTATGACCTAGCAATTCTACTTTGTCTTTATCCAAGACAAATGAAAACATTTGTCCACCCAAAAACTTGTAAGTGAATGTCCATATCAGCATTAGTCATAGTAGCCAAAAAGTAGGAATGATATGAATATCTGTCATCCGATGAAGGGATAAGCAAAACGTTTATATGTTCATACAGTGGAATACTTCATGCTTATAACATGCATGAACCTGAAAAGCAAGCCATATGAAAGAAAACAGACAAAAAAAGACCACATATTGTATGAATTTATTTATAGGAAATGTCCAGAAAAGACCAATTCTTAGGAACATAGATTAGTGATTACATGGTGCTGGGATGGGAACAGGGAGCAACTGCATATGGGCATGAGAGATCTTTTTGTGATAATGGAGGTGTTCTAAGATCAGATTGAGGTGATGGTTGTACAACTCTGTAAATTTAGTAAAAATCCTTGAATTCTATACTTAAAGTGGCTGAACTCTATTTTTTGTAAATTATTCTTCAGTGAAGATGTTAAGGAATGAATATTGAATTTTATCAAATACTTTTTCTGTAACTAATGAAAATGTATACGATTTTCACCTTTATTTCATTAATTTGGTGAGTCCCTTTAGTGGGCTCTCTTGTTGGTAGTTCCTTTTTCTCCAAGATCTTGGCCTCAAAGTTCTGGCTGAGCCTGTAGTCTTCACTGCCAGTGTTTGTCTCCCCACTTCCAGGAGATTACAGAGATTTCTGAGCTGCTGCTTCGTGCTACGGCTTTTATACCCTCTTTACCCGACCAGTTTATAACTCAGTGTATGTTTTGGGAGGAAAGCAGAGGCTTACCATAGTTTCCCTTCTCTGGCTTTCCAGCCTCTTACATCCTGGCTGCCTCAGTTGCTCAAGCAGCTGTCTTACATATTTTCTGCAGTGTTTCATGGAGGAATTGGTCTGATGATAACCTATTCCATCATAGCTAACAGTGGAAGTCTATGTGAGTTTTTTTTAAGATGTCAGTATTACAGCATTGCTATATGCTGATGGGAACGAACCTCTAAGGAAGGGTAGTATTGATGCCAGCCAAGGAGAGCGCTTAAGTGCTGGAGTGAGTGATGTCCCCAAGGAGATTAGAAGGGGTTGAATCCAGTGCACAAGGGGATGGATTGGCCTCCCTCATGATGTTACAGGATTCCTTCAGTGCCACTTTGCCAGCCAGAAATCTTTGCTGCCCCTGCCACCTCTGTCTGGGCCTTGCTTGGGCCCTCTGGCCTTACTCCACCCTCTTGGCCTGGCAGGTTTTGCTTGGTTCGCGCCCACTTGAATCCCGTGCCTGCTGCAGCTCCACACTCAGCTTGAGGCTGGACTGGGCATGCCATGAACGACTTCCATGTCAGGCACCAGTGTCTAGACAAGGGGAATGTGGTGTCACCCAAAAACTCAGCGATAAAACCAGCATTCATGGAGCCCCAAGCAGTGTTACAACTCTTGCTCGGGGAGTCCTGAGGTCTGGGACCCCAGAAATGTTGCAGCTCTTCACTCCCATAGCTTGGCTAGCGGGAGCATGTTACAGCTCTTTTATTCCCGTTGCCCGCAGCTTGGCGAGCCGGCCAGGGGCATCACAGCCCTTTCATTCCTGTCGCCTGCAGCTCAGCGAGTTCCAGGTCCTTGTCCCGCGACCAAGAGGAATGAGGTGCGTGGACACCAGAGAGTGAGTAAGGCAGAGAAGAATTTTATTGAGTGACATAAGGAAAGCTCTCAGCTGTGAGAGGGGACCCAAAGTGGGTAGCCACCTGAGAGGATGAGTCTGGGGTTTTTATGGGTTAGAATGGAGGTGTGTGTGCTGATTCATCCCTGGGTGGGCTTGGAAAAATCACTGTTTGATTGGTTAAAAGGCATCATCAAGAAGGAACCAATCAAGAGAGTGAGGGTAATATGGGGATAGAAGTTCTCTCTCTCTTTGTGGACTCTCTCGAACCAGCAGCTCAGTTTTTAGACTTTAAACTGTCAGTGGCTTGAAGGTTGGGTTTCACTGGGGACACATCCCTGTCTGCTGGGGAATTTGTCTGCCTCCTGTCACTCTCAATGAGTTAGTTCATTCATGGTAACAGGAGGCAGGGCGGAGTATATAGGTTCAAGTCCTGGATGGATAGCTTTGGTGGTAAGTACTAGTAGAATGTCTTTTCTGGCTTTTCGTAGGATTGATAGGAGGTTTTAAGATTCGTGGAGAGGGAAGTTGTGAAGTGGTCTGTATGTGAGTAGGAGAGTGAATGAACTCAGGAAATACAGTAGGATTGCTGGGCAGCAGAATGGCCCACTTGAGATGAGTGGTCATAAATGTAAAATATTTAAATTTACGAAGTAATGGAACTGAGAAATACTGGGCCTCAAAGAAGAGTTTGGCACCAAGTTAAGCCAGTTATTTGTTTTTGGTTCTGCCAACATTTTTCTTTGTTACATATTAATTCTTCATGGAAAAATTAATTGCAAAGACATGTATCAGGCATTCCAAAACATTTAAAGACTTGCATATTTAGCACCCACCACCCAACCTAAGCAATACAATATTACAAATAAAATTGAAGTCCTCTGTGTACCCATTGCCAGTCATACTCCAGCCCCCATAACCACCAATTGAATTTATCATTTCTGTGTGTTTTATATCCCTGAATAGCATTATTGTTTTTAAAATTTGTGTTCATTATCCTGTGTATCTTTCTGTAATTAATACTTTTTCAATAATATTATTCATTAGATTTATCTGTATTTACTCTTAATTCTTTCATGTTCATGCTATACAGGTAACATTCTATTTATAATTATGTCCTTGTTTTATTAATTCTCCTATGGATGGATATTTAGGTTATATCCATTTTTTTGCTAGTCTTTGTATGCTCCCTTGAATTTTATTGTACATATTTTCTTGGGTATGTGAGAGATTTTCTAGGGTATACATATCTAAGATCTGATGGATGCTAGGATATGTGCTTTGTCAACTGAGGTTCTCACTCCCCCGGAAGTGTGTGAGATCAGAATGCCCCTGCCCTAGCCCTTACTTATGATATTATGTATCAGCATGATTGATTTGTAATAGACTAATAAGGGTAAATAGCTGAGTGTATGCCTTCTATACTGTAATTTTACTTTGTTGTTTGTCTGTTTATTTAATTGGGGACCCATCTTTTTTCAGATTGTTAATTTTGCTAAAGATCTTCTTTGTTCTCAGAGTTAATTATCCCTCAGGGAATTCCATGTGTTTATTTTTCTCTGTTCCAAAGTTACGATTCTGTGCTAAAGTCATAATTATGAAATCATCAGTTTGTTCATACTTTAAATCTATGCTTCTCCCTTGTGGTTGACAGTCCCCAAGCCAGGCATCCATGAAGTCAAAAGGACTGACCAAAGTGTAATCTGCCCTTTTTACTGGGTTGGCATTTGTGCTAATACACTGCAGAAGCAGTGGTGGATAAACTGACAGCACCTTGCAAAGCAGCAAGGTGGTGTCACCAATTTGTCATTATTTATGTTAACATTAATGGGTTCATTTGTATTTTTAAATGAATAAACATTTAAACAATTTCTTAGTTTTGATTTCTAATAGAGTAACTATAGATCAGTAGATGCCAACTATAGTGTCTTCCTTTAAGAGCATGAAGGGGCCTGAGACTGGAAAGCTGGAGAAGCACCGCTTTAAGCACATGGTAGACGTATGAATAGACAAATACTTTATTCTTGCCGAACATGGTCATTGGGAAGGAAAACTGAGGTAATGTCATTCTATTAAAAGATGAATTAAGTGGCCGGGCGCGGTGGCTCACGCCTGTAATCCTAGCACTTTGGGAGGCCGAGACGGGCGGATCACGAGGTCAGGATATCGAGACCATCCTGGCTAACACGGTGAAACCCCGTTTCTACTAAAAATACAAAAAATTAGCCGGGCGTGTTGGCGGGCGCCTGTAGTCCCAGCTACTTGGGAGGCTGAGGCAGGAGAATGGCATGAACCTGGGAGGCGGAGCTTGCAGTGAGCCGAGATCGCGCCACTGCACTCCAACCTGGGAGACACAGCGAGACTCCGTCTCAAAAAAAAAAAAAAAAAAAAAAAAGATGAATTAGGCTGATCTTGAAGTTGTATACTAATCTTAAGTAAATTTTCAATTCTTTGCTTTAAAATTTTGTTTACAACTAGATTATATTTGTAAATAAAATACTTTGCAGGTGCTGACCTTAAGGAAAGAGCCAAAATGAGTTCCAGTGAAGTTGGTCCTTTTGTCTCCAAAATAAGAGCAGTGATTAACGATATTGGTAAGCACTATTAAGTTCTTCTTTCAGCATGCTGAAGGGATTCTTAAATGTCACATTTAAAAAGTTACACATTATATATAAGCATTGGTTAAATATTTATATAATTAGATAATCATGACCTATAGCTGTTTGTTTTAACATGACACTTAATATATTTAATTTGAAAAATTATGTAAAATATTTAATAATTACAGATGTCTTACGTATGATAAAATATGAAGGTATTTATTAGACAACAATAATAATTTGCCATAAGCCTTTGACTTACAATATCTATATTTAACTATATACTTGCAAACATACGTTTGGGATTCCTTTGTTTTTTAAATATACAGGATCATACTTTTTTAAGACTTACAGTAACTATCAATTTATTTTATTTTTATTTTACTGCTGTATATTAATCCAGTCTTATCCAAAATTTTATATTATTTCTTCATTAATGAACATTTTTTCCCTCTGTTTATGTTATTTATAATAAGGTAGTGAATACCCTTGTACATAAGCATAGATTCTTAAACAGGGAATCGCTGTTCCAGTTATCATTTGTTCATTTTATATTTTAGTATTAATAAATTCTACAAAATTATATTCCCATCGGTTAAAGACAGTATATGTTTCCTCATATTCCTGCCAGCATATAATGTTGCTATTTTTGAAGTTTGCCTAGGTTAAAAAAAAAAAAACTCAACATTTTAATTTGTATTGCCCCAAATGCTTATGTGATGTTTTATCTTTTCAAATGAGATTTGGCTTTCTTTTTTTTTTTTTATTTGGTTTTAGTTTTTTTTTTTTTTTAAATTTTTGATTTTTTCTAGAGACAGGGTCTCACTTTATCACCCAGGCTGGAATGCAGTGGCATGATAATAGCTCACTGTAACCTCCAACTCCTGGGCTCAAGAGATCCTCCTGCCTCAGCCTCCTAAGTAGTTAGGACTACAGGTGTGAACCATCAGGCCTGGCTGATTTTTAATTTTCTTGTAGAGATGGGGGTCTCACTGTGATGCCCAGGCTGATCTTGAACTCCTGCCTCAAGCGATCCTCCTCCCTCGTCTTCCCACAGTGTTGGGATTACATGCATGAGCCACATTACTCAGCCTTTTCTTCATTTGTAAATTGCCTTTTCACATCTTCATCCTCCTTTTATAGGATTATTTAATAACTACTTGTTTATTTAAAAGGCATTTTTATATTCTTTGTGTTTAAATGTGTTATAGATATTGTCCTCTAATGTGCTTAATTTGATTCCAGTATCTTTAAATTTAAAACTTTTAATATCTAGATGATGCTAGGTTCCCTTTATTATTCTTTTTCCTTGAAGGTTTTCTCTGTTGATTCTCACACATCAGTTTTTCCAGATGAATTTAGAATTATTTTTTTAAGGCAAAGAGGAAAAATTTCTGTATTGCAACTGTGATTGGAATTTTATAAATTTTGTTAAGAAAATTTTGACATTTTTATGATAGTAAATCTTTCTATCCATAGTGTGCATGGCTCGTATTTTCTGGGGTCATTCATTTTTTTAATGTCTTTCAAGGAAGTTTTATACTTTTCTTGGTCTTATATCTTTTTTTTCCCCTCAAATATATTCCTAGCTATTTTATAGCATTTATTCCTTTGAATGAGACCCTCCCCTTGTTTCCGTTGTAGTCTTGTTATTATAGTCTGTAGGAAAGTTATTAAGTTTTTTTTTTTTTTTTTTGAGCCGGAGTCTCGCTCTGTCACCAGGCTGGAGTGCAGTGGCACGATCTCAGCTCACTGCAACCTCCGCATCCCAGGTTCAAGCGATTCTCCTGCCTCAGCCTCTCAAGTAGCTGAGACTACAGGCACGTATGACCATGCCCAGCTAATTTTTGTATTTTTAGTAGAGACGGGGTTTCACCATGTTGGCGAGGATGGTCTTGATCTCTTGACCTCGTGATCCACCTGCCTTAGCCTCCCAAAGTGCTGGGATTACAGGTGAGAGCCACCACGCCTGGCCAAAAGTTAATAACTTTTATGTGCTTATTTTATATCATGTCAGCTGGATAATTACTTGTGTTAATTCTTCTTTAATTTTCTTGTGTTTTCAGTTGAAAAGTACAATATAGATAATTACCTATAAGTAATGCAGTTTTTATCTCCTCCCCCAACATTTTAACCTTACATATTCATATTTTTTCATATTGGTTCAGGCCCTCTTAGAGTATTCATTTGTTAAGGTGAGCGTGATCATCCTTATCTTTCTTTGACTTTGGTGGGTGCCTTTAATATTTTGCCAGTAATTATGATATTCAGGCAGTTCTCTTCTATTTCAACTTGTTAGGAGATTATTTCTGTTTTTAATCAAGAATAAGTGTTAAAGTTTGTCAAATGCTTTTAAAATATGCATCGGGATTATAATTGATGTATGTTAGCGTTTGCCTTATTTAGCCTTTATTATACTGAGTTGTGTTAATAGATTTACTAATGCTGCGGTGGCCATACATTACTAGAATAAGCTCTGTCTGGTCATTGTGGTTAGGGGTGGTGTTGGTTTTTAATATATATTGCTGGATTCAATAAAATGCTTTTGGTAGAATCATAAAGGAGATTGAGCTTTTAATTTTGTTTTGTGTTATTCTTTTTTGGTTTGGTGTGAAGGTTATTTGCCTTCATAGAATGAGGTGAAAAGCTTTCCATGTTTTTCTCTGCTATATACAGAACAAATCATGTTACTTGGAAGAATTGTAGAATTTGACCGTTTGACACCTTTTTGCATCTTCTGTGGTTTTGTTACTGTTTTCTCACTTTCTTAGAATTAAAATTTAAAAAATACATGTTTTGATTTCTATAATGTCTTTGGCTTAGCTGTCTATTCTGCCTCTTCTCATTCTGTGCTGGTATTGTTTTAGGCCCTGCTTCTCTCCCCAGCTTCAGCCTCATGTTTATGTACCTTCTGACACAGAGCATGAACTTTGTTTAGAAGTTGGTCAGAGAGCTTGATTTTAGAAGTAAAAGTTGATGCTACCTGTACGTTTATATATATGCAAGGGGGTGGCTAAGATTGGTTTCATTGTTCAAATTACCTTGATGTTTGTTCCAGAGTGTCTTTCTGTTCTGTGGATTCTGAAATTGGGATTTTTCTGGAACTCTTTCTGTCTTTGCAATGTCATTTTCTTTTTTGTGATTGTACCTATAGCTTTTCTTTTCTGGGCTAGTTCTTATCTCCATTTTTTCTTGGGAGTTCCTCCGTATTTATTAATGATACTTTTTATTATAACATTACAGTAGACTTACTGTGATGATTCCAGACATTTTGAAGGACATGTGGAAACTAAGTATCTTAATAGTATCTTAATAGAATCCACTCATTTAATATGTTAAAAATCACAGGCAGGCAGGCTTTATCTTGAAGGGTCATATAGTAAATATTGTAGGTTTTATGGTGCCATATGGTCTCTGTTGCAGCTATACAACTCTGACTTTATAGTATGAAAGCAACCATAGATGATGTATCAACAAATGTGTGTGGCTCTGTTCCAATACAGCTTTATTTGTGCATACCCAAATTTGAATTTCATTTGATTTTTATGCATTTTGAAACAATTTTTTATTTTGATTTTTTTCCCCAGGCATTTAAAAATGTAAAAACCATTCTTAGCTCACAGGTTGTACTAAAACAGGCAGTGGGTCTGATTTTTCTTTGAATGTCATTTGTCTTCTATCTTCATTTTTCCTGTTGTTTGGAATTAATTCCTCTATATTTATTCAAGAAATCTCACTTCAGTTCTAATTTGAACAACTTGATGCATGCTTGGCTTATATCTTTGTCATTGGGTTTTGCTTTTTGGAGACATAAAGCTTTTAATTTTAAGGTCTTCGCTTTGATAGGGAGTTTAAAATATTGCATCTGGGGGTTTTGTATTCTTGATAAAATTCAAAGAAAACAAAACAAAACAGTTCAAGAAAAAACAAAACAAAAACCAAAGATAAGTTCATCCAATCTTAAAAAAATGTAAAGAGAAAAAATAGCATAAACTTAGAACATATTGAATAGTAAGATGTTGAAATAAGTTGAGTACTCACTATTAATGTTAGTTGATTAAACTTGCGGTTTAAAGACATAGATGTTCAGATTTGACTAAATAATTGACATCGGCTGAATATTGTTAAAAATAGCCACATCTGGGGTACCTCTTTTTGTACCTGAAGATTACTAGCCAAAAAAAGATATATCAGTATTGATATTGGTCAAAATACATTTCAAAATAAAAAGCATTACTAGAGAGAGAGTTGCTGCGTGTGATAAGAGATTCAATTTTTCAAGAAACATACCCTTAAACTTGTATGCACTTAAAAACAAAAGTCTCAAGATACACACATAAAATGATATGGATAAATTGGTAATTTATCATCACTGACAAAATTATCAACCCATCTCCCTCAATTTACCATGAGGTCAAAAAGACAAAAGTTAATAAAAATTTTTCAGTGATTTGAACAACGTAATTATCAAGTTTGGTTTAATAGACTCAACCCCAACTTATGTATTCTCGTGAACACAAGAAATGTTTAAAGATATGGGTCACGTGCAGGACCCTAAGGTCTCTGTTAAATTTCAGAAAATTGTTGTATAGAGACCATATTTTCTGTCCACGGTGGAATTAAGTTATGTTAAAAGAAAAACTTCAACCAAATTAAGTTTAAAGGAGTTTAATAGACCAGTGAACGATTTATGAATCGGGCAGTCCCCAGAATCACAGTACATTCAGAGAGATTCCAGGGATGCCTTGTGGTCAGAACAAATTTCTAGACAAAAAAGAAGGAAGTAACATACAGAAATCAGAAGCGAGGTACAGAAACAGCTGGATTGGTTACAGCTCAGCGTTTGTCTTATTTTAACACAGTTTGAACACTGGGCAGTGTATGAGTGGTTGAAGTATGGTGCTGGGATTGGCCAAGCCTCAGCTACTGTTACAGGGCATACTCCTAAGTTAGGTTTTCTGTCTTTTCTACCTATTAAGTTAGGTTGCAGTTCATCCACAAGTATAGAAGTACAGAGTCTTTCTAAGGCCGTATTTAGTTTGCTTTAACAGTTAGAAACAAGATATCCATACGTACAGATTCTAAAACCGTATATTTGTAAACTGAGAATACTGAACAGCTCATGGGTCAAAGAAGAAACTATAATGGAAAATAATACTAAAACTGAATGATTATACAATTACCATATGTCCAAATATATGAGATTTGATTAAAGTGGTACTGTTAGCTGTGATGTATCCATGTCATGCAGCACAAGTATGTTAGCATCAGTGAATCTGTACAGGTCTGTAGCAATCTCAGTTCTTGCCTCCTCAGAAGAAAGAATTCGACCCAGGGGCATAAGGCTGGAGGAGACACTGGGGCAAGTTTTAGAGCAGGAGTGAAAGTTTGTTAAAGAGCTCTAGAGCAGGAAGGAGAGGAACTTGCACAAGGATCAAGTAGACGACTTGAGAGATCAGGCGCACCGTTTGACCTTTTGAATTGGGGTTTTATATGTTGGCATTCTTCTGGGGTCTTCTGTTGCTTCTCCTGTGATTCTTCCCTTGGGGTGGGCTGTCTGCATGCGCAGTGGCCTGCCAGCCCTTGGGAGGGGCTGCACGTGCAGTGTGTTTACTAAGTTGCAGGCCTGCCTACTTGAGGCACCTTCCCATTTTGCAGTCCCGTGTTCCTAGAGGGAGGTCATCCGCCATTTTGCCTCTCAGTGCTCATGCTCAAATGCACTTGCCCAGCTCCTGAGATCTTATCAGGAAGCTGCTGATCACCAGTTTCAGGTATTTCTATCTGGAAGTACCTGATATTTCCAGGAGACTGCCTTTCTCTGGTGTTGGCTGTGACCAATTATTATTTTAGAGAGACAATTAACAGCCGCCTGACAATTACATGGTCACCTGACACTCCTGGTGTGTGTATTTTGTGGGGAGCCCTCTCCAGCTCTGCTCGTGTCTGATTAGCTACCTACTGTAACAGTACTTGAGGGGAATTTACAACGTTAAATCCATAAGTTAGCAAGGAGATGTCATTGATGATAAATAGCTAAGCATTACCTTAAAAAGATTTTTAAAAGTTTTAAGTTCAAAGAATGTTGAACTAAAGCAACAATACAAGGATCAGAAATGAGTAAAATGGAAGACAGAGTTGCAGTGCATAGGGTCAACACAAGGCCGTGCTCTTTACAATGGAGTAAAAAGTGTTTTAACAATACGTATTACAAATGAAAAAAAGGTGTGATTATAGATACAGGAGAGATTATAAAGATAATAAGAAAATACTGGGAAAAAACTTTATGCCAATAAATATGAAACTTCTGTCTCAAGAAGAAATCATGGGCTGGAATAGTCATGTAACCAAAAGAGGGTCCAACTTCTCACCGCTTGTAGAAAGAAGCCAAAATAACAAGAGTGAGGTATGATAAAGAGTGTGAATTTTATTAATTGTTGCCAGCAAGGGGGAAAGTGGACAGAATCCTTTCCCAAAACTGCCACTTTCCAATTTCTGGAGAGTGCAGGGGTTTAAGAAGAGGGATTTGGAATGCAGGAGAGGCAAGGGGGCTGGGAGGTGCCCAATGGCATGACTTGCTCCTATGGCTTATCCTGAATTATTGTTCCATCTGGTGAAGGGGCCAGCACCATCTTGGGCCCAACCATGCCAAATCAGTCGCAGTCAATCTTGCTGTCAGTCTCTAGCCGGGAGTAACTCTGGCCTTGAAGTAATATCCTGCTCAGGAGAGAATTCTGGAGGTGCCTGGTTTGCATCAGGATTTGGCCCCTGAAGCTTCTAAGGAAACATAGGACCAGATAAGTGAGCATGGTGTGAGCTTAACAAACATCCAGGTAAATACATGTGCATCAGGCATGAAAGCATAAGGTGGGAAAGGGAGGGGAGTGGAGTTTTAAAGCACATTCTAAGGCTGTATTTAGAGACAAAAGAAAACACATCTGTAGTTTGTCTCAAAGCTGTGTCTTGAGACTGGGATGAAAAGAGGAAGGAAAAAAAAATTTTTAAAGCAGTTTGAAGCTAAGCTGCTTGGTTACAAGTCATATAATCATTGAAGTGATCAACCAATTCTTATAGTAAACTTTTTCACAGAGAAAGCACCAGACCCAGTTTTTTGATGATAGAGATTTACTTTTAAGATGTTTTACCCAATGCATAAGGAACAGATTCTTACAATCTTATACAGACAGTTCCACAGGATAGTAAAGTGAGAGTTTACTCCTAACTCATTATTTCAGACTAGTGTAATCTTTATACCTAAATCCGAGAGAAACAATGGAAGAAAGGAATAGGAGGAGACAGCCTCACTTGTGAGCATACATGAAATCCAGCAGATTGTAACAAAAGACCAAATTGGGCTTTCCCAGGAAGGCAATGGTGGTTTCCACTGGAAAATATTAAATTTTAACTCATGATGTTAGCCAATGAAAATAAAATCATATGTGTATCTCAGTAGATTGAGGAAAAAGCATTTGAGAAATATCAACATGTATTCATGGAAAATGTTCTCAGCAAACTAGGAATAGAAGGAAACTTCCTTAGCCTGATGAAAGGTATCTCTTTCTTAATAATAAAATATTAGAAGTCATCTCCTAAAATTAGGAACAAGGCAAGAGGACCCACTGTCACCACCTCTGTTCTATATTATTCTGTAAATCCTGGTTTCTGTAGTAGGCAGGAAACAACAATAAATAAGGACCGAAAAAGAAATAACGGAGTCCTTCTCATGTGGTATGGCTGTCTCCATCAAAAAGCTAAAAGAAACAATAAATTATTAGAAATAAGAGTGTTGCAAGATGGCTGGAAATGAGATCCATATTCAAAATAATCAATTGCCTTTCTTTATACCAACAACAGACAAAAGATGTCAAGTAAGGATACCCTGGAAAGTAGGAACAAAAATGAGTCTAGGACTACATGTAGCATATTTGGAGAAATTATAAAACTTTATTGTAAGATGTTTAAAAAAATAAATGGAGACAAATTATCCTCTTGAATAGGAAGATTGAGTATTAAAAAGATGATTCTCACAAATGGTGTAATTCAGTGTAATTACACCTAGACTCTCAGTATTGATTTTGTGAGGGACTTGATGAGCAAAAAGAGACCCCCAAATAGCCAAACACTCATAAAGAAGAAAATGAAGCGTCTTGCCATTTCAGCACTCAAGATTTATTATAATGACATAGAAATGAAGATGGTGTATTATTGGCTTTCGGATAGATAAGTATACCATTGGGTTGAAATATAGAACCCCCAAAAGACCACCCAAGTGGGGAAGCTGATATGTGACAGAGGTGGCATTGCAGATCGCTGGGGAATGGCAAAGACTTAATATGTTTAGAAGTGGAAACTAAAACTTTAATGATCTTAACAGAGAGAACAGTTTCTTAAAACATAAAATATGACACATAAAAGAAAACAGTGATCAATTTTACCAAATTAAACTTAAGAACATCAATTCATGAAAACATACTGTAAATAAAGTAGAAAGAAAAGACACAGACTGGGAGAAAATAACTTGAAACACATAGTGGCCAAAGATTTGTGTATGCATTGATAAGTACGTACAGGAATCAATACATGCATACGTATGTACAGCCTTGAAGTCAGCAAGAGGACATGACAGAAAAACATTGCACACAGAGGTAGAGGAGTGAGGGTAGACATAGGAAAAGATGGTCAGCCAGAGTAGTAGTCATAGACCTGCAATTAAGACCACAGTGGGATGCCATTTTACATCCACCAGATTAGCCAAAAATTCTTAAGCCAGGTCTTACTAAGAGTTAGTGAGTTAAGTGGATTACCAGGCAGGAAGATTTATACTTCTAATGGGAGCTGAACTGGTGTAACTGCTTAGGAAAAGTATTTGATATTGTCTTTCAAATTTGAATATCCACATTCCATAAGACTCGGTAGTTCACTTTTTAAGGGGTATTTACATAGAGGGATAACTTAAAGACTGTTTTTATTGGACCTGTAGTAAGAAATATATCTACACTCTGGCCCAGTAAACACATAGGGGTGGGAGAGTATCAAAGGTTATGGTTCTTCTGTCTGTACACTCTAGTTTGATACTACCCTATGTCATTAAAAAAAATTCCTCATCTTGACTAGCTCATGAATGGGTTGCTACTTGGATTTGAAACCACATTGTTCTGCAGACATTTTGCACATGTATCCTAGGGACACTTACATTGTTAATAGCAAAAAGCTGAAAAACAACCAAATTTCTATGACAGGAGAATGGAAAAATATTTTGGTATATTTATACAATTGGATAGAGAGCAGTGTACATAAATGAATAATACACACATGTACCAATATGGATAAATCTTTGAAACACAATGTTGATTTGAAAGTATGACTTATTTTTTATAAAACTAATAGCATTCAAAGCTAAACAGTTTGTGTTTAGGGATGTGTAAGTGTGTAATAAAATCACATACACACACACAGACTTTACAAGGATGGTTATCTTTGGTTTGGAATTCAGGTGGAAGGATAGTTGAAGAGCGCGGTGGCAGACAGGTGTTAGTTCTGACCTAGATCTAGCTTTGAGTGGTGATTGTGTTGGAGTTTATTATGATTATGCTTTATTACCTGTATATGAATATATTCTTTATATGTGCCAAATAAGACCAATTTTTAGAAGATTCATCTATCTTGAAACCTGCGGACATTTCTTATGTTATTTACTGTATTTTTTTTTCTTTCTTACTGTCACCTGAAGAATGACAAGGTTCATAACTTTAGAAAGGAGAGCTTTATGTCTCATAAAGGGTTACAGCCTGCAAGGTGGCTATTCCCACACTCTGGGAAGCACAGCCTCTGGCCAGAATCCAGAAACTGCCACTTGGAAGGTGGGGTAAAGGGAACAGGAATGTATGCTGAGCAGGGTGGCCAGGTATACATAGTCAATAAGCTGCCGGAGGAGTCATGAATATTTATGAAAGGAGAAACAGGCACATGCGCATTTGAGCTTCAGGCCTTGCCTTGGGACCCATGTGTAACAAATGGCAGCCAGAGCAGGATCTGAGGGTGGAGTCTTGGGACTTCTGCTGTCAAAAGATGAAACAGAGGGCTGGGCGTGGTGGCTCATGCCTGTAATCCCAGCACTTTTTGAGGCCAAGGCGGGCAGATCACCTGAGGTCAGGAGTTCGAGACCAGCCTGGCCAACGTGGTGAAACCCTGTCTCTACTAAAAAAATACAAAAATTAGCTGGACATGGTGGCGCACGCCTGTAATCCTAGCCTGTAGTGCCAGCTATTAGGGAGGCTGAGGCACGAGAATCGCTTGAACCTGGGAGGCGGAAGTTGCAGTGAGCCGAGATCATGCCACTGCACTCCAGTCTGGGTGACAGAGCGAGACTCCATCTCAAAAAAGAAGAAGCAGATGACACGAAAAACTCTCATTGCGCCTCCTCTGTAGACGGGCCAGAACCACCCTGTGGTTGGTAGTCTCTTTATCAGGAAGAAATGCTGGTTGGTTGTTTTGACAGAACGGCAGAAGGGCGGGGCAGCATTCAGGCTGTTGGTTGAAATCAGCAGTGGCATCTTTCAAGAGCTGGTTTCTCTTTAGCCCGTTAGAAGAAAGCCTAATGGCGGCTATTGAGGGAGATGGTCTGACCTCCCATCACATCATAGCTACGAATTCAGCCTCTGAGGTTTCTCTGTGGTCCCCTTGGCCAAAAGAAGGTCAGTTCAGTTGGTTGAGGGGCTTAGAATTTTTTTTTTTAAATTTCTCATTATTTTCAAGGAAAGCCAAGATTTTACATTTCTAGAAAAATAGCTCTTGGGCTTTTGGTTTTAAGGTGTTTTTTTTTTTTTTTTCTTTGAGAGAGGGTCTCCCTGTGTCGCCCAGGCTGGAGTGCAGTGGTGCGATCTCAGCTGTCTGTAGCCTCGACCTCCGGGGCTCAAGTGATCCTCCCACCTCAGCCTCCCGAGTAGCAGAGATGGGCTCTACCATGCCCAGCTAAGTTTTGTGTTGTTTCATCATATTTCCCAGACTGGTTTCGAACTCCTTGACTCAAGTGATCCTCCCGCCTTGGCCTCCCGAAGTGCTGGGATTACAGGCATGAGCCACTGTTCCTGGCCCCCTACTTTTAAGGTTTTTGACCTTAAAACTTTTCTTGAAACTTTTTCTCTTTGATGGGAGAGAAAAATCCTTTTGCATGTCTAACAAAATGCGTTAATGGCCAGGCACAGTGGCTCATGCCTGCAGTCCTAACACTTTGGGAGCCTGAGGCGGGCAGATCACCTGAGGTCAGAAGTTTGAGACCAGCCTTGCCAACATGGTGAACCCCCATCTCTACTCGAAATACAGAAATTAGCCAGGCGTGGTGGCATGTGCCTGTAATCCCAGCTACTCAGGAGGCTGAGGCACGAGCATCACTTGAACTTAGGAGGTGGAGGTTGCAATGAGCCGAGATCGTGCCATTTGCACTCCAGCCTGGGCGACAAGAGTGAAACTTGGTCTCAAAAAAAAAAAAAAAAAAGCGTTTATGGACCAGATACTGCACAGAGGCCTCCATCTTTCTTTCTGGCTCTCTTTTCACTAGTTCTTCTCATAAAGTTTGTTCATTTTCTGAGAGAAGAGCTTCTAGGCTTATTTTTGTCTTGGGAGGAAGTGACTTGACCAGTGGATGTTCATGGATACTGATGGTGGAGGATCCTGCATTGTACTGTTAAAATTATGGGAGGCCATTGTTTTGGACTGAGCTCCTGCTCAAATCCCCAGCAGACCAGATTAAATTGATATAGTCACTCCTGCAAAATGCCACATAATCAAATTGAAACTTTATTAAGGAAGCAGACGGATTCCAAAACAGACCAGTTTTTCCTGAAAACAGGAGATTCCAGTCTACCTGAGTCAGCTCAGTAAGAAAGTCTACTCTGCTTTAACCCTTGCCAAAAAAACAACCCCCCCGCAAAGCCTGATGTAACCTGTTAACCAATTAGTTTTTTTTCCTCTTGTCCTGTTTTCTTGTTTCTACCTTACTTTAAAACCCACTGTTCTGCCATGCCTCATGGGAGCTTTTATTCTATTTTGTAGAATGGAGGCTGCCCTGCCTCATGAATCACAAATAAAAGGCAATTGGATCTATAACTCAATTTGTTAGATTTTTGTCTTTGACAGTACTTACGGGCCTGCTTCCTATACAGACCCTCCAGTAATTAAATGCCTTGGCAGTGGTGTACTGGGGCCTGCTCACACTGACTCCAGGTGATTGTTAAATTTTCAGGAATTTTTGTTTGTTTGTTTTAAAAAAAAGATAGGGTCCCACTCTGTTGCTCAGGCTGGAGTGCAGTGGCACAATCTCAGCTCACTGCAGCCTCCACCTCTTGCGTTCAAGTAATTCTTCCACCACAGCCTCTTGAGTAGTTAGAACTACAAGCGTGAGCCACCACGCCCGGCTGTTTTGTATTTTTTGGTAGAGACAGGGTTTCGCCATGTTGGCCAGGCTGGTCTTGAACTCCTGGCCTCAAGTGATCCCCCCACCTTGGCCTCCTAAAGTGCTGGGATTACAGGCATGAGCCATGACTCCCAGCCTAATTTTCAGAAATTTTGTGAGCTGGCTGTTGAACCATAGGCATCTTTAAATTGTGGCAGTATTAGTACTGATACAAATCAGGGTTCACCCTTGTCTGTTGGGTACCATTTTCCCCTCTTGCCTCCTGTTATATTTACATTTTCTACAACTGGAGAATTGATGGGATCTGAAAGGCAAATGTATTTTCTCTTTGGCCACCGTGATTTCCTGTACTCTGTGTGTTTTTAATGAAAGAGAGTTTATAAGCAACTTACAGACATGACTTATTTGAAAGCTCTTCCATTTTATTAAAATAGAGATCAGAAAGCAGTTCTGTATTTCATTCAGAGTCACTAAATTTACTTTATTGTTCCTAGTATCTTAGAAAGTCTGTTCTTAAACAGCAAAATCCTAGAATAAAATTGAGTTCTTTTGTTCTTTAAAAAAAAAAAAAAGTCGTGACTATTTTTGAGATGTTTCATCAAAGGAAATGGTGAATTTTTAGATTTCTAAAATGTTAATCATTGTTACAAGTCCCCTTCCCTCTTGAAGTTTAGGTTGCCTGGATTAGAAGCAGTAAACTGATTATTTTGAAATATTAGGCATCAGCAAGGCTACACAGCAATGAAATTATCAGGATCTATTAACAGCTGTTGTTTCTTACCATTCCTTCTAGGGCTTCCTGGTGTGCACCTTCCTTCCAGTAGTTCGTGGTGGCAGTGTTGACATCACTATTGGGACCCACATTGTGCACATTAGCAGTATAGAATATGGGGAGTGGACACGTTAATTACCTCACTGAGGGCCATTCTTGCCTTTAGTAACATTTAAATTAGATGATATTTCAAGATGAGATAGAAAACATTTTTAGAATTCTCTAAGTGGAAACTCTAAAGGGATAGACCTAGTTCTCTCAAGTTGAGACATCAAAGAATTGTTACCTAATGATAAAGAAATATTTAAAATAGGTTTTCATTAGAATTTTAGATTACAGAATTTAGTGTGAGGCAATGATGTTTTTGTAAATGATCTTCCACAGTAATCCTTTAAAATGCCAGCATTCATAACTTCTTTTTCTTTCTCTGATGACATAAAATTGCAAAAGCTTTAATTTAGCAGTGTAAATGCAAAGCTGAATTGAAATACAGGTAATTATGTTAAAAGGGACAGCTGACAAAATTCATGTATTTAACAATTTTTTTCTTAACATTTTATAAGGTTTTATAGAAAGAAATAATTTAATTTTGGAAATTTTCAGTCTCTGGATCTGTTCTTCATGTGATTGAAAATCTACTGTCCATATGCATTTTTCTATGAAAAAAGCTCTCTCTTTGAAATACAAAGAATATCTTTGTATAACTGAATGAAAAAATTCTGTGTGAAAAATCTGATGTAAGTTTTATGGTATAAACCTCTTTTCAAGCAGTGCTTCTCATTTTATTTTTGTTAGCATGTCTTTCAGTTTGAGAATTGGGATACATTTGAATTTTATTATTGAAAGGCTCAAAGTAACGCAAAACAAGTCACTAATAATTAACAGACCCACTACAGTATAATAGATGCACATACATATCAAACTTTCATCTTGGCCTCTCTTCTGCAGAGGTTTAATATTGGAACCAAACTCTTCTGTCCTAGCCTAGCTATCTTTGTATAAATGAGTGTTCTTTAGTGTTTTGGTAACCACATGATCTATCTTTCTGTCATCTTTATCCTAAGCTTGAAGTTCCATTATATTTCAGCATGTAATGATACTCTTAGGAGGTCACAAGATCTGCTCAGTTTAACATTTTCTCAAAGATATTGCCATAGGATGGTTTATTTTGTTATAGACAGTTTAGATTTTATACATTGTTAAAATGTGATGAACTCTTGAATTATTTTGGTGTAAGTTTATTGATCTTGATCTCTTGATGTGGAATCAGAAAATGTGGATTATCTCTACCATCTGGTACTTTCCATATCTCCCCATTGCAAGAACCATGAGTTGGCTTTTTCTTCACTTATACCTAGTGTCTAGTAATGAGCACATGGTAGGTACCTGATTGAGAGGGCAGATTGGCTTATATCTTATTGGTGTAAACGTGTTAGCCATACTGTAATTATTTCATCTTATCTTCAGGCTGAACCTTCTCCTGCAATCCCTTTCCTGTCTGCCTCTACCTAAAATTCCAAGAATCCTGCTCAACTTGCCTGAGTTTGATCCTCTGTCTTTTCTACCCAAGCTCCTGCTGCTCTTAGGACATGACTGAGAATGATAGAATGAACATGAGTGGAGCAGTTGTTGGAATGTCTATTGTGGTAAATTAGGACTGATCCTTTGCTAGATTGGGATGGAAGGTCTTGCTCAGGAGTCCCAAGTTTGATATGTGAAGGTAGTGATGCTTAGTGGACATCCAAGTGCAGATGAATTCGGAGTGGAGGTGGGTTGACCCAGGTGAACTTGGGAGTCATCAGAATGTTAATGCTATGTGAAGCCATGACCACTGGATGAGACACCTAGGGGGTTACTGTAGAGATAAAAAAAAGTCTGAGGACTGTGAGGCATTATGATATTTAGAGGCTGGAATGAAAGCGGTAGATTGAGAAAGGCCAGCCAGGGTAGGAAGGTGGGAAGAAAACAATATTCTTAATTGTTTGTGCTTATTTTATGTTAGATCCGGGGATACATGTGCAGGTTTGTTACATGCATGTATTGTGTAATGCTGAGTTTGGGCTCCTAGTGAACCCATCACCCAAATAGTGAACGTTGTATGCAATCAGTAATTTTTCACCTCTCACCCTCTTCACCACTGTCCTCCCCTGTGGAGTCCCCAGTGTCTGTTATTTCCATCTTTATGTTCATGTATACCCATTGTTTTGCTTCCACTTATAAGTGAGAACATGGCAGTATTTGATTTTCTATTTCCGAGTTATTTCACTAAGGATAATGACCTCCAGCTCCATGGGGCAGCAAAAGACGTGGTTTCATTCTTTTATTATGGCTGCATAGTATTCCATGGTGTATATATACCACATTAGGAAGAAAACAGTATTCCAAAAGCCAAGTGAAGAAAATGTTTCAAGAAGGAGAGTGTGATTAAATGCTGTTGACAGGCCAAGTAAGATGGACAATAAGAATTGACTACTGGGTCTTTGAGACAGTTTGTGTATTTGGCACCACCCAAATCTCATGTTGAATTGTAATCCCCAGTGTTAGAGGTGGGGCCTGGTGGGAGGTGTTGGAGTCATGGGAGTGGATCCCTCATGGGTTGGTGCTCCTGACCTCAGGTGATCCACCCACCTCTGCCTCCCAAAGTGCTGGGATTACAGGCATGAGCCACCACGCCTGGTCAGCAATTCTTAACGTAATACATTTAAGATAAAAGTTAAGGCCAGGCGCTGTGGCTCACGCCTGTAATCCCAGCACTTTGGGAGGTCGAGACTGGTGGATCACCTGAGGTCAGGAGTTCGAGACCAGCCTGGCCAACAGGGTGAAACCCCATCGCTGCTAAAAGTACAAAAAATTAGCCGGGCATGATGG
Source organism: Pan paniscus (assembly GCF_029289425.2). Classification (NCBI taxonomy): domain Eukaryota; kingdom Metazoa; phylum Chordata; class Mammalia; order Primates; family Hominidae; genus Pan; species Pan paniscus. Next base: position 48,185,854 of record NC_073260.2, read on the forward strand.
CAGGCACCTGTAATGCCAGCTATTTGGAAGGCTGAGGCAGGAGAATCGCTTGAACCTGGGAGGCGGAGGTTGCAGTGAGCCAAGATTGTGGCATTGCACTTCAGCCTGGGTAACAATAGTGAAACTGCGTCTCAAAAAAAAAAAAAAAAAAAAAAAAAGAATTGCTTAATAAGGAACATTTTCAAAGTTTGCAGAATTTTTTTGTCAATCCGCCAAGTTGACCTGAATTGTTTATTTATGTTCACTGTGTCTTTTTTGTTTGCTTGAGGGTCAAAGAGATTTCTAAAAATATGTAATGTAGCTTATTAGATTGAATCCAGCATATATTTTACTTTTCATTTTCCTAATTTGATGTAATTATTAGAAATTTGAAGTGCTGAATTATGGTGTGTGAAAGATTAATTGGTAGAACACTTTACTGTCTTTGTTTTCTGCATGGTGACTTACAGGTCTTAGTTTTAGTTTTCTTTATCCTCTCATCAAGAATGGTGGAGAATGAAAACAAACATCTGGGAGTCAGTTCTTTTATGAGTTATTAACATCCCTCTCCTTTTGAATCATACTTCAGTATGTAGTTTTCTTGTTTTTAGAGACAGTGTCTCGCTCTCTTGCCCAGGCTGGAGTGCAGTGGCACAGTCATAGCTCACTGTAGCCTTGAACTCCTGGGCTCAAATGATCCTCCTGCCCCAGCCTCCTGAGTAGCTAGGACTACTCAGTCCACCATGCCTGGCTAATCTTTTTCTTAGTGGATGGATACAGCTTCTTTAAATATATTGATGTGTTTGGTATTAGGCCTGTCGTTATGCTTTTCTTTGTCTTCTGATTTTGGCAATTTTACATTTTAAAAATAATCTTAACTATGTTAGGTGCTTCTCTGGTTTGTTCTGTGTGTGGGTTTATTCTAATAATGTTAAGGGTTGTATTTTGGTACTACCTTATCATCATTATTACACTTACGTAGTGTATTTGATCCACTGTTTCCTTAGAAAGTTCTATTGAACAATGACAGAATTTGTGTAGTTCCTGTTTTAAATTCTTCCTTCCCACCTTTCTCTTCTCCCACCCTTTTTTCTTAGTGTTTTCTTTATGCAATAGTTGACCCCTTATTATTAGGGGATGCACTCCAAGACCCCTAGTGGATGTCTGAAACCACAGATAATACCAAACCCTGTATATACTGTTTTTTTCCTGTACATACACATCTATGATGAAGTTTAATTTGTAAATTAGGCATAGTAAGATATTAGCAACAATAACTAGGAATAAAACAACAATTTGCAACAGTATTCTGTAATAAAAGTCATATGAATATAGTCTGTTCTCAAAATATTTTACTCATTATACTCACCCTTATTGTGTTGAAGAAGGGATGGAGCAGGATGGTGCGAGATTTTGTCATGCTACTCAGAATGGTGTGTCATTTAAAACTTATACGTTGTTTATTTTTGGACTTTTCCGTGTAATATTTTTTAACTGCGGTTGACCATGGGTAACTGAAACCTCAAAAAGTGAAACCGCACGTAAGGGGAGACTACTATAATTTTAGATTTACTTACACCTCTGTTACTTGGTGTACAAATTTTAAATTATATCTCTGCATCAGCCCTTGTTCATGAAAGCTCAAGAAACCAGTGTACTTTCTTTTGTTGACTTTATGATTTTCAGATCAATTAGATCATATAATTCTTTAAAATAGCTTTATTGAGGTGTAATGACATAAAATAAATTGCCCATATTAAAGTGTACAATTTGGTAACTTTTGACTTGCGAAAACAGCACCACAATCAAGATAATGAATATGTCCATCACCTCCAGAAATTTCCTCATGGCCGTTTGCTGTCTCTTTCTTTTGCCCCTCCCTGCTACCCTCAACTTATCCTCAGGCAATTACTGAACTTGTATCACTATAATTTCCATATTTTTGAATTTCATGAAAATGCAACAGTATGTATTAATTTTTGTATGTATTCGCTTTTTTTTGATCAATAGTTCTTTTTTATTGATGAGTAGTATTCCATTGCCCAGATGTACTACGTGAAAGACATTTGGGTTGTGTTCAGTTTTGGGCTGTTACACATAAAGCTGCTACAGACATTTGTGTGTTAAGCCTTCACTACCCTTACGTTTATGGATCAAGTTATGGCCGTTGCTTCCTCAGTAGCATTTTCAATGTAGTGGATCAGCATATTATCCTATGGATGGTGAGATTGTCAAGTTCCCTGTGGATTAGTTTAAGTATCCAGAGCTCCTCAAACTGTATTGTGTGTATAAATCACCTGGGTTAAAATGTACATTGTGAAAAATGTAGATCCTGCTTCAGGTGGGTCTGCGATAGGACCTGGGAGTCTACATTTATAAAAAGCTTACAGGTGATGCTAATCCTGCTGTTCTACAAACCATACTCTAAATAACAAGGTTACAGAGCCTGAGAGTTTAGGAAGCAAGGCAATAATGGTGAGGTTTTTTCCTGCCAAGTGAAAGTAAACTACTTATGGTATGTTATCTTTTTATCAGAAATAGAAGTGACTGCGTTTACCATGTTAAGCAGCATTTTAAATGCCAAGAGTTGTGTTAAATGTGGAACAGCAATCAACAGAAGTCATCACTCAGTTCTACTAGTAAGTGTAACCTTCCAGATAAGATTGCTGAATGGGCATGGACTTCCCTGCCAGCCTGTCATCTGTGCATTTCCCTTAGGGAGGGTTTTTTGATTTGGAATTTTGGTAGGAAGGAAATATTCTGGGGTTGGCCCTTTTTATTTTAATAGCCTATAGAGTCATGTACTGGGGGGCACTGCCACACTGTGGGTTTGGGGGTTTCCAGAGAAAACTCAAGTCAGAACTCGATTACAGTCAGCTGACTGGTGCTTTGCATCCAGTTCCCAAGGTTTCCCCAGTTGAACCCAGTGAACTGTGGTGTTGCTGTAGGTCTCAAGGAATTAGTGGCGCACAGAGCCAGTGTGCTGTTGGGCTTCCTATTGAGTTTCAGCATTTCCCTTTTCTCGGGTACGTGGTCACAAGTCCTTAGGGGAAGGATGGAAGGATGGCTTACGGTGTTGGGGATCTGGGGTGTGAGAACTAGTGATAGGCAATAATGGTTAAGAGCAAAACCCTGAAACCAGACAGCCTGTGCTCAGACTGTACCAGGCAAGTAACAGCAACTCCTTTGTGCCTCAGTGTGTCATCTATAAATTGAAAGTCATGAGTTCTTACATCATAAGGCTTATAGAAGTTTAAGTAATCTTTGTAAGGTTCTTAGGACAGTGGCCACACATAGTAAAAACTTTTTAAGTATTTGCTAGATACATAAGCATATATATAGAAAGGTAGGAAGGCAGGTGGGGAAATGATAGGCTTAGAAAAATTAAGCAACTTTTCTCAGGGCTCACAGTGGTAACAGTGGTGGCATTGAGCCAGGATTTGACATTTGAACTCCCCACAGTTGCATTCTGTAGCTTCACTTAAATCATTCAACATGGTATGTGGCATATATTTGATGAAGCAGTGACTGAATTTAGGACTTCACCAGTTTACTAATTTGTTGAGACGTGAAGTGTCAGCATAAGCATAGTATACCAATTTAACATCCCTGAACTCAGACTAGACTATGTCTGTGATGTTCTAGCTTGGGTCGTGTTAGTAATAAAGTAGAGAATAAGCTCATGTGTAGTTATATTGTTGACCCTTAGTTACATTAAAGAATAGGTCCTTTCTAATAACTGAATTTTTTTTTTAACTTTTCCTGGACATAGGTATATATGAATTGCTTTTTAAAGAAATTATAGGTGTTCTCTTCTAATTGACTAAGGAAGTCACCATCTGATTTATATCAGATCAGACTGTTTTATAAACATTCTATCATGTTGTTTTAAAGATGCTAAAGGAAATAATATCCTAGTGTGGTATTAAAATAATATATTGCTGAGTTTTTCCAAATGAATAATGTATTGCTGAAATTTTCCAAATTTTTCCATGTAATATTTTCAAACTGCAGTTGACCATGGGTAACTGAAACCTCAAAAAGTGAAACTGCACATAAGTGGAGACTACTATAATTTTAGATTTACTCACACCTCTGTTACTTGGTGCACAAGTTTTAAATTATATCTCTCCACCAGTACTTGCTTATGAAAGCTCAAGAAACCAGTGTACTTTGTTTTTTTGGCTTTTTTACTTCATTAAGCTGTTTTACTTAATTCTTTAGTTAGAAACATTTTGTAGACGGCTTTCTACAATGCTAATTTGTTAATTAATAATTTAAAGTACCAGTGCTTAACCTATTTAATGATTTGAGAATATTAGTATCCCATTTTTCTTGTTCTTTTTGTATGTGGAACGCAAATTTCTTGTCATTTTGTGTTATATATTTCCTATAAGCTTTAGATACAAGATGCTGTTAAGAGTTAAGGAAGGTATTTTCTGCCTTCATCATTGAGTATAAAATCTGCAGCACTGCAGTGAGGCTGTCCTCATGCTGTTGCCACTCATGGTCTTACTCTGCATCACTCGCAGTGTTAGGGAGGAGTTGGACCCTATTCCATGTTGCCCACATGCCTTTGGTTTTAGTTAAATCGGGGATTGATTACTTATTTTATGCTGTTTCTAGGCAGTTTTTCTCTTTTTTTCCTAGTAAAAAAGTAAATTTAGTCCTCTTTTCTGTGTGAATCCATACAGCCTGAAATTACTATGACAGGCTTGTATAAAAAAGCATGTGAGAGGGAATGCTAGCTTCCAGCAATTTGTTCTTGGTATAATGACCCCTTCTGTAAGGAATGTTGCTGCTCTTCATCTGTTAGTTTTTCTTCACAACAACTTGTAGAATTTTTCCATTTCATTTAGATTTTAACCTAGTGCTAGAATCGAAGTGTCATATTTAAATACTGTTACTTTTGGCTTTTGGATATGTGCTCCTTTTAAGGTCTGTGGTGCCTGAGACTTCTCACTTTGAACTCCCATCTCTCACCTGTGGTATTACGTTTGCAGCAATGACCCTGGTGTGGGCCTCCAGGGAGCAACAGCCCAGCCAGCCTGCAGGCTTCACTCAGGGCTTGTTTTGTTATTGTGATTTTTTTTAAACCTCAGTGATGGGAATGGGAGAATATACATTAGGATGAAGGTAAAGTTTTAGCCAAAATGAAAGATAATTAGGTATTTATTGTAATTTTCAGTTAACTTAGATTTTATTTCTATTCTTCTTGAGAGATTTTAGTATTCAGACTTCCAGCATAATGCTACATAGGGCCTTTCCCTTGAAATGCTTGATTTCACTGCTTTCTGTAGGAACACTATTCTTCAAGCAAAACCAAATTTAAAAATCATGTGGGGCTGGGCGCAGTGGCTTACGTCTGTAATCCCAGCACTTTGGGAGGCCGAAGCGGGTGGATCACGAGGTCAGATTGAGACCATCCTGGCTAACACGGTGAAACCCTGTCTCTACTAAAAACACAAAAAATTAGCTGGGCGTAGTGGCGGGCACCAGTATTCCCAGCTACTCGGGAGACTGAGGCAGGAGAATGGTGTGAACCCGGGAGGAGGAGCTTGCAGTGAGCCGAGATCGCGCCACTGCATTCTAGCCTGGGCGACAGAGCAAGAGACTCCGTTTCAAAAAAAAAAAATCATGCGTCTGACACTAACATTTTCCTTTAATAATCAAATTGTTCATATTTTTCTAGAAGCATCAAATAACCTACATTATGTGTTGTATTTATCTGAGAATCGAAAGTAGATACTTTAATTTTCCCCACTTTCATAGTCCCTTGAGTCTAATTATCGTAGGCTGCAGGTCCTACAGACTACTGAAGTGAACCAGGGGCCTGCCTTACAGTTGCTTTTTTCCCTCTTAAAATAGCAAACTGTTTAATTGTTTGCTTTAATTATATTTTTAGGAGCATTTCAAAGGATTATTATATTCTTTGTCATACCTGGCTCATTTCCTGGTACGAAACTGAAAATAGTATCTGATCCTATTGGTTGCATAACATACTGAGTCATAATTTCTTCCTCTTGCTGTTGGGAATAGCCATTGCTCATTGGATTCGCAGTTCCTGTTTCGTTTATTTGTGCTTATATACAACTGTCATTTTGCTATTCCTTTAGATCTTTGAAATTCATAATCTACCTTTCTAAAGGTGTGTTTTATTGAGTTCTGCTATGATTATTAACATTTTTTTTTTTCTTTTTTTTGAGACAGAGTCTCACTTTGTTGCCCAGGCTGGAATGCAGTGGCACGATCTCAGCTCACTGCAACCTCTGCCTCCAGGGTTCAAGCAATTCCCCTGCCTCAGCCTCTTGAGTAGCTGGGATTACAGTCATGCACCACCACGCCCAGCTAATTTTGTATTTTTAGTAGAGATGGGGTTTCTCTATGTTGGTCAGGCTGGTCTCAAACTCCTGGCCTCAGGTGATCTGTCTGCCTCAGCCTCCCAAAGTGCTGGGATTACAGGCGTGAGCCAATTTTTGTATTTTTAGTAGAGATGGGGTTTCACCATGTTGGCCAGGCTGGTCGCCAACTCCTGACCTTAAATGATCCACCTGCCTTGGACTCCCAAAGTGCTGGGATTACAGGCATGAGCCACCGCACCCGGCCCCCTCTTTGATTATTAAGTGCTCCCAAGTAGAAGAAATACTAGATGTAAAGAAACCACGTATATCAGACTGGCATGTGCTTTGAGATGACGCATACTTTCCTGGATAAAATTTACTACGACAGACATCTTTTAGGGAATACTTAGGATGATGTATAGCTTTAGAATTTATAATATTGTAAAATGACTAGTATTTAATTACCCATTGAAAACGAATTAAGCTGTTTTACTTAATTCTTTAGTTAGAAACATTTTGTAGACAGCTTTCTACAAGGCTAATTTATGTTAATTAATAATTTAAAGTTCCAGTGCTTAACCTATTTAATAATATGAGAATTAGTATCCCATTTTTCTTGTTCTTTTTGTATGTGGAACCCAAATTTCTCATCATTCTGTGTTACGTATTTCTTACAAATTGTAAGGCATATGGTGCCTGAGACTTGCTCTTGGAGCTCCTGTCTTCCATCTGCAGGCCCTGGTCCTCACGTCCGGTATGTCTCTTGGCACCCAGGCTGGCTCTTTTTGCAGTGACCCTGGTGTGGGCCTGCACAAAAGGAAACAAGCCCTGGAATTGTTAAGCTTCTCAAGGGCACACAATTTTCATCCTCTTTAGAAACATAATTTCTCAAATTCTTTCTTAAAAAATCAAGACGAGGTCTCACCATGTTTCCCGGGCTGGTCTTGAATTCCTGGGCACAGGCAATCGTTTGTCCTTGGCCTCCCAGAATGCTGGGATTACAGGCATGAGTCACTGTACCTGGCTCAAATTCCTATTAGACTTAAAAATAATTTTTATTAATTCCAAAAAGTATAAACATATTGGAGAAATAAGAAAGATGCATTTATCACTCCAGAGATTCCAAGGGTTTTAAGAGCTGTGTGTCTGGAAACAGGGATGAAGACCAAATATGTATTTCATAATATCACGGCCTCCAGCAGCTACTTGCTGAGTGACTTCAGCACTTACGTAGCAGGGAGGGAGCACCCACTCTTTCTCTGCTTCTGCTCTCTCCATCTTAGAACTCTTGGCAATTTTTCTTTTCTTTAGCTCCATAGGACTGCACATGTTTATTTTTTTATTAAACAGAAGAAGTTAATAAAAAAAAGAAAAGTAGGCAAAATGCCAGGATTAATATAATAAAGGAGGAAGAGGCAGTGAAAAACCGTGAGGTTTGTCCCAGATTAGTAAGAACGTTATTGAGTAGCATTGATGTGATGTTAATTTTTGTTTCATATGGGCTGTATGGTAATGAATCTTCTGATAGAAAAGGTTATGCACAGAGTGCCATGTAAGCATAGAGGAAGGGACATTTGAGCCTTGACAGACAAGTAGGGGCTAGCTAGGCATTCTAGGCAGAGCTGCACCTTGTATACAGGTATTAAGTCTTGAATGGAGACTTTTGGGGCTGTTTTAAGTAGTTTGGGGCTGGAACAGAATATCTGAGGTTTTGGAAGAGATTAGGCAGGTGTGCAGAACTTAGTTCCAGGTGCCTTCCTGTGCCATGCTAAATGTTTACACCATTTCTATCCTGAAGGTAGAATAAATCATTGAACAGTTTTAAATAAGGGAATAGCATGACTGTGTTTACATTTTAGAAAGATTACCCTACAGGAAAGGTAGAAGATGCATAGAAGGGTGGCAGATTGCAGGTGAAGGAGATTAATTAGGTACTTCCTGCTGGTGAGAAATGATGGGACCCAGAACTTGGGTGGTAGAAAAGGGCATTGGCAAGGAGGACATCTGGGATGACTTCTGAGTGTCTTGAGTAACTTGATGAATGGAGGTGCTACTAACTGAAATACAGCCTAGAAGAAGGATTGAGAAGAAATGGTTTGGACACATGAAGTATTTAAGTGGGTATGTCCAACAGGCAGGGGGCTGTTTGGGTTTGAGGTAGAGATCTGGAAATCATTGGTGGTAGTATAGGTGGTAAAAGTTGTGGACGAGAATGAGATCTCCTGGGAAGAGCTTTTATTGAGAGGGGAAGAAGGCTGAGAAATTACCAGAGGTAGATGGAAAGGCAGGAAAAATGAGGGACCCAGCAGGCAGTGAAGGGAGGAATACAAGGAGGGAGTGTCCAGGATGGATGTCTCTGATCTTTTGAGGCAGTACATTTAATAGATACTGAATATTGTCCACTGGCTATAGGACAATCTTATAATGTCATTGGTAACTGGAACAAGAATGGTCTTGCTGGTTTGGAGGTGAATGGGTATGGGTGGCATGGATTTACTCGCCTCTTAGAAGCTGGTCTGTAAAGGAGGTGAGCTGGAGGGCCTTAGCAAGGCCTAAGGAAGGCTTCTGACGGGTGAGACTTGAGGTTGGAGAGATAGTAGGTTGAGGAGGTCTAGAAATAAATGATCTCTGGGCAGGTTTTTAGGAAGGAAGAGGAGTTGAGAGTCAGTAACCAAAGTCATTACATTCTACTTGTAGTAGCTCAGGATGACCTTGGGAAGGACTCAGTTTAACTTGCTGTTTTATATTTTTATTGATTTTTCTTTTCTTTTTTCCGGATAAAATTCACTAGATATTGTTTGCACATTAAACTCATTTCCAGACTGCAAACCCTGACATAGCTGTTATTTTTTTCACTAAGTGTTCTGGAAAGCACATTTTGAATTTGTCCTGTCCTTTCAAGTCCTTCCCCACCCCCAACCCCTAAATGTTCAGACAGGTACAGATAGTGAAATACTGCCTGTGCAAAAGCCCCTTCCACGCCTGCTCTTCTGGGAGTGCTTCAGGTGGCAGCTGTGTATATGTGCTCCTTCCTGGCCTTTTCAGACTTGATCTTCAATAACTGATGAATTCCTTTATTTATGAATAAAACTCAGTGTACTTCAGCAAATTTGTATATTTTAAAAGGAGTCAAGGAGTGAGCCTCTGGGGGATTTTACATATCAGAATGGAAGAGAGAGATTTTGGGGGATAGTACCTTTTTATTGTTTTTGTTTGTTTGTTTGTTTGTTTTTTGAGACAGTCTCACTCTGTCACCCAGGCTGGAGTGCAATGGCATGATCTTGGCTCACTGCAACCTCTGCCTCCTGGGTTTACGTGATTCTCCTGCCTCAGCCTCTTGAGTAGCTTGGATTACAGGCACCCGCCATCATGCCTGGCTAATTTTTGTATTTTTGTAGAGATGAGGTTTCACCATGTTGGCCAGGCTGGTCTTGAACTCCTGACCTCAGGTGATCCTCCCACCTCGGCCTCCCAAAGTGCTGGGATTACAGGCGTGAGCCACAGCGCCCGGCCGATACTACCTTTTTAAAATCCACTTTCTGTTATATATTAACATTGGCCAGCCTTGCTTCACATGTCCCATAGTCAGAAATAAAATTAATAGAGTTCTGCTTTTCAGAATAACTAATAAAACCAGTCACTTTTTGAACTGGTTATGAAAATGAAATCTGTATGTCATAATTTACAAAAGTTGTATTAAAATAATACTCAATTTCTGGACTCAAGCAAGTTGAGCTTTTAGTTCTGTGACTGGCTGACCCCTTTCTAGGCATGCTTGTGAGCAGGTTCTCAGGGCATCTTGCCTCTGAAGTGGAAGAGCCTGATTGTTTTCCAGCTCCCATTCATAATGTTAGGGCTCCTCACTAAATGACAGCTCACGGGCCAATGCCACAGCAACTACTTGGACAGTTTCTTTCTTGTTTGAGCAGATGTCTTTCTTTGAATGAGACTCTGTCATTCCAAGCACTGAAGTAGCCCATAAAGGATCATAAATTTCACAATTATGTATAAGTCATTTCAATTTGAACTTTGTATGAACCAAACATCTTGTGAAAGACTTCTGGCTCTAAGATTAAGAAATCATAGAACTGTGATTCTGTTAATTCAACAAAAAATGTTTATGAAAGTAATTCAATAATATGGGAAGATTTAAAGATATTGCACATACATGTGATGAACACTATACAGTAATTATATAATGTTTTTGAAGAATAATGATGGAAATGCTTATATTTTGTTAAAGGTAAAAGGGATACAAAAGTCTGTATATGATCTCCCATTTAAAGCATAAATTCACAGAAAAAAGTTTAAAATGAATTACACAGTGAGATAATAATCTTATTAAGGAAGCATAAAATTTTTCTTTCCATTTCAGCTAATCTTCCAGTACCAACAATTGCAGCAATAGATGGACTCGCTTTAGGTGGTGGTCTTGAACTGGCTTTAGCCTGTGATATACGAGTAGCAGGTGAGAATTAATCCTGTTAAAAACATAATTTTAAAAAGTGAAGGTTGTGTTTACTCTTCAGGTAATTTTAAATATTTTATTCTGCTTCCTGTTGTTGAGTAGAATATTTTCAAAAAGTCACTTGTTGGTCCTAATGGTGTTTTCGAAATTCCCACCTGAAAAAAGTCTTGTGTTGTTTCTTGCCAGGATTTGGGTCAGGTAGAACTGAGTTTGAATCTTAGGTCCTGGACCAGGCGCGTGGCTCGCACCTCTAATCCCAGCACTTTGGGAGGCTGAGGTGGGAGGATCACTTGAGCCTGGGAGTTTGAGGCTGCAGTGAGCCATGATCGTGCCATTACACTCTAGCTCAGGTGACAGAGGGAGACCCTGTTTAAAAAAAAAAAAAATTAAAAAGGAAAGAAAAAAAGGAAAAGAATCTGAGGTCCTCCCCTTTTTAGGCCAATATCTTCCTCTTTAGAGGAAATGGGGGAAATGACTGTTGCTGTTGTGAAGATTAAGCAATTAATCTGTGGATGTTAATCTAAGTACTAAATCACCATTTGCTACAGTAATGATAACTGAATCTCCTTGAAGTCCACTTTCTTCCTGAATGGTTTTCTGAGGATCTTATGAGGTGAATAGAAAAAGAGTGAAAAGAATTAGTGCCCACTGCTTACTGTGTGCAGTCCAGGCACCCAATGTTATTCTAGTGCTTGACATGTATTCACTCACTCCATCTGCATAACAACCCTCAGAGCAGGTACTTTGGGGCACTGGAGGAAACTGGAGAAGGGAGAGGGGAAGTAACAAGCCCCAAAGAAGTGACTGAACTGAGATTTGAACCCAGACTGTTTGGCCACAGCCCACACACCTGTTACCTCATGAGAGCAACGTAGACTGATCTCCCATATTCATTGTTGTGGACACTATATCCATAGAGACTCAGCTCTGGCTGTGTCCTCAGGCTCTGAGACTGAGAACTGGGCACAGCAGACGACACAGAGTTGTCACAGTTCTTCTCTTGCTTTCCATTATTGTTTCTGATGTGGCTGCATGTTAAAAGCAGAGCTGCCAAGGCAGAAGGATTGATTGAGGCCAGGAGTTCAAGACTAGCCTGGGCAGCATAAGGAGACCTCATCTTTATAAAAGATTTTTTAAATTTTTAGAAAAATGTAGCGTCAACATGATTCAGTTTCTTGGGATTTCTGGTTGCTAGTCCATGTGTCCTTTTTCCTCCTTTTCACTTCATTTTAGGAACCTATTTTCTTGTAATGAAATCATTGGATTTTAAATTGAAAAGCTAAGGTACATGTAATCCATTTCTGAAAGAATACAGGTTTTGGAAATTAGAATATGGGAAGTAGTCTAAGTATATTTGGATATGCAAATAAAGAAGTTATTAAGACGTTTTAAAGTAGCCATGAAAACAGACATGAAAAGAGGAACCCTGTCCACCTGTCAGAATAGTAAAACTATTTGTCAGAAGGTAACTAAAGACTTGGTCTTGAAAAGTTGCCATATCTGATATGACCTATTAAGCTCTTTGGTCTGGGGGACTATATTCAGGCAACTGAAGAATTTGGGCTTGTCAGATACTGACAGGTCTGCTGATCCTGAATAATTAATAGATCTATGCCTCCAAATATGTCTTGGCAATATCGGGTCTAATAATGGAGTTACAGTCCTGGTCTTGTGAATCTAAAATTAATTCACTGCCAAGCAGTTTTTAACAGAAAATGTTGTGTGACTCTCCTAATACATGTCATTTAGAGTGCTTACTTATTTCCATAACAATGCCTTTTAAGTGATTTTTTAAAGAATTTGTGATATCAATTTAATTAGTAAACAGTATTTTAGTATATCTCATAACTTTTTCAAGTTGTCATATTTGAATGTGATGATATGGATGATACTTAATTTTCTTTCTTTCGTTTTAGCTTCCTCTGCAAAAATGGGCCTGGTTGAAACAAAATTGGCGATTATTCCTGGTGGAGGTATGAGTAGTTCACGCCCATTCCTCAAATCTTTGATTTGTTCCTAGAAACAGGGCATAAGGCAAAATCATGTTAATTGGAAAGGCAACATTTTGGGTAAAGAGACAATGGTATATTGTTTGCATCCCTAGCAAAGTCCCCATTCAAGTTACAGGCATACCTAACAGATTTTCCCCACCGCAATGAAACAAATACTGCAATAGAGCAAGCCACACAAATTTTTTGGTTTCCCAGTGCATATAAAAGTTATGTTTACCCTATCTGCAGTCTGTTAAGCATGCAGTACCATTATGTCTAAAAACACAATGTACATATCTTAATTTAAAAATACTTTATTGCTAAATTTTCTAATGGTCACCTGAGCCTTCAAAGAATCATAATCTTTTTGCTGGTAGAGGGTTTTGCCTTGATGTTGAGGCTGCTGACTGATTAGAGTGGCGGTTGCTGGAGTGTGGAGGTGCTGTGCGAATTTCCAAGGACAGCAGTGCAGTTTGCCACATCAGTTGACTCTTCCTTTCACAAGAGATCTCTCTGTAGCATGCGCTGCTGTTTGATAGCATTTTATTCATAATTCTTTCAAAATTGGAATCAATCCTCAAACCCTGCCACTGCTTTATCAACTAAGTTTATGTAATACTCGAAATCCTTTGTTGTCATTTCTGCAATGTTCACAGCATCTTTATCAGGAGTAGATTCCATCTCAAGAAACTGTTTTCTTTATTCGTCCATGTATTAGTCTGTTCTCATGCAGCTAATAAAGACATATGCGAGACTGGGTAATTTATAAAGGAAAGAGGTTTAATGGACTCACAGTTCTACATGGCTGGGGAGTCCTCACAGTCATGACAGAAGGCAAAGGAAGAGCAAAGGCATGTCTTACATAGAGGCAGTCCAGAGAGAATGAAAGCCAAGGGAAAAGGGAAACCCCTTATTAAAAAAAGCATGAGATTTCCTGAGACTTATTCACCACCATGTGAATAGTATGGGGGAAACCGCCTGCATGGTTCAATGATCTCTCACCATATCCCTCCCACAACATGTGGGAATTATGGGAGCTACAATTCAAGATGAGATTTGGGTGGGGACACAGCCAAACCAGATCAATCCACAAGAAGCAACTCCCCATCCATTCCAGTTTTATCATGAGACTACAGCAATTCAGTCACGTCTTCAGGTTACTCTTCCAATTCCATTTCTCTTGCTGTTTCCACCACATCTGTAGTGACTTCCTCCACTGAAGTCTTGAATCCCTCCAAGTCATCCATGAAGATTGAAATCATCTTCTTCCAAACTCCTGTTAATATTGATATTCTGGCCTCTTCCCATGAATCATGAATGTTCTTAAAGGGATCTAGAATGGCAGATCCTTTCCAGAAGGTTTTCAATTTAATTTGCCCAGATCCATAAGAGAAATCACTATCTATGGCAGCTATAGCCTTATGAAATGTGGTTTTTGTTTTGTTTTGTTTTTTTGAGACGGAGTCTCGCTCTGTTGCCAGGTTGGAATGCAGTGGTGTGATCTCGGCTCACTGCAACCCCTGCCTCCCCGGTTCAAGGGATTCTCCTGCCTCAGCCTCCTGAGTAGCTGGGACTACAGGTGCACACCACCATGCCCAGCTAATTTTTGTATTTTTTGTAGAGACGGGGTTTCACCATGTTGGCCAGGACGGTCTTGATCTCTTGACCTCATGATCTGCCTGCCTCAAGCTCCCAAAGTGCTGGGATTACAGGCGTGAGCCACCACGCCCAGCCTGAAATGTGTTTCTTAAATAATAAGACTTGAAAGGAGACTGATCCATGGGCTGTGGAATGGCTGTTATGTTATCAGGCATGAAAACAACATTCATCTCCTTGTCTGTCTCTGTCAGAGCTCTTGGGTAACCAGGACATTGTCACTGAGCAGTAATATCTTGAAAGAACTCTTTTTTTTGAGCAGTAGGTCTCAGCAGCGGGCTTTAGTATTCAGTAAACTATGCTGGAAACCAGATGCACTGTCATCCAGGTTTTATTTGTTCCATTTATAAAGCATAAGCAGAGTTAACTTAGCATAGTTCTTAAGGGCTCTAGAAGTTTGGGAATGATAAGTGAGCAGTGGCTTTAACTAAAAGCCACCAGCTGCATTAGTCCCTAACAAGGGAGTCAGTCTGTCCTTTGAAGCTTTGAAGCCAGGCATTGACTTCTCTTCTGTAGCTATGAAAGTCCTGGATAACATCTTCTTCTAATAGTAGGCTGTTTTGTCTACACTGAAGATCTGTTATTCAGTGTAGGCACCTTCATCAGTGATCTTAGCTAGATCTTCTGGATAATTTGCTGCAGCTTCTACATCAGCACGTGCTGCTTCACCTTGTACTTCTGTGTTACGGTAGATGGCTTCTTTCCTTAACCATGAAGTAGCCTCTGCTAGCTTCCAACTTTTCTTCTGCAGCTTCTTCACCTGTCTCAGACTTAAGTCTAGAATTAAAGAGAGTTAGAGTTATAGTTAAAGAGAGTTAGGGCTTTGCTCTGGATTAGGCTTTGGCTTAGGGGAATGTTGTGGCTAGTTTGATCTTCTTTACAGACCACTAAAACTTTCTGCATATCAGCAATAAGGCTATTCTGCTTTCTTCTTATTCCTGTATTCACTGGAGTAGCACTTCTAATTACCTTTAAGAAACGTTGCTTTGCATTGGCAACTAAGCCTAAGTGGTGCAAGAGGCCTAGCTTTTGGCTAATCTCAGCTTTTGACATGCCTTCCTCACTAAGCTTAATCATTTCTAGTTTTTGATTTCCAGTGAGAGACGTGTGGATCTTTGCTCTACTTGAACACTGCAGAAGTCACTGGAAGGTTATTCATTGGCCTAATTTCAATACTGTTTTGTCTCAGGGAATAGAGAGACCCAAGGAAAGGGAGAGAGATGGGGGAACAGCCGGTTGGTTGAGCCGTCAGAATACATGCATTTATTGGTTAAGTTTGCCATCCTATGTGGGCGTGGTTCATGGTGCCCCAAAATAATTACAGTAGTAACAACAAAGATTAATGATCACAGGTTACCATAAGAGATACAATAATGAAAAGGTTTGAAATATTGTGAAAATTACCAAAATATGGCACAGAGACATGAAGTAAGCACATGCCGTTGGAAAAATGGTGCCAATAGACTTGCTTGATGCAGGGTTACCATTAATTTGTAAAAATGCAGTATCTGTGAAGTACAATAAAGGGAAGCACGACAAAATGAGGTATGCCCGTATGCCCTATTTTTAGCTTATGTAGACAGTGAAGATGGTGGTTCTTAAGTTTTAAGTTACTGTGCTAATTACATTTTTGTCACTGTTTGGATCTATTTTCCTAAAGGATTACACAAACATTTTAAAGCTTTTATGCGTGCATTTAAATGTGTGTGTCCTCACCAACAGCTTCATGCAGACAGTGAAACCCCAAGTGGAAGAAGAAGAGAGGTGCCTGGGTGCGGTGGCTTACGCCTGTAATCCTAGCACTTTGGGAGGCCGAGGTGGGTGGATCACTTGAGGTCAGGAGTTTGAGACCAGCCTGGCCAACATGGTGAAACCCCGTCTCTACTAAAAATAGAAAAATTAGCCAGTCATGGTGGTGTGTGCTTGTAATCACAGCTACCTGGGAGGCTGAGGCAGGAGAATTGCTTGAACCCAGATGGTGGAAATTGCAGTGAGCCGAGATCACACCACCGCACTCCAGCAGCCTGGGTGACAGAGCGAGACTCCGTCTCAAAAAAAAAAAAAAGAGGGTTCCCAGGCTTTGTACCACCTTTCTTGTGTTTCTCTGCAGTGGGACAAAAGTTGGGGTTAGTGGGTAGCCTGAACTTGGAGCTGAAGAGGTGTTGTTTCTTCTATTCCTATGAAAAAAATAGATGAGCTTCTGTTCTTGAAAGAGCCATTTAAGAAAACATCTTTCCAAAATTGATAATGAAATCTTGCATCACCCAATAAATCTGAAATTTTTGGTCTTTTGATTCAGAGAATTTGGAGGCATTCCCATTTTGTGAAGTCATTCTTTCAAAAAGTAGACTTCATTTAAGGATATGCATGTTATAGTAACCTTCCTTGGAACTTTTTTTTTTTTTTTTTTTTTTTTGACACGGAGTCTCACTCTGTCGCCAGGCTGGAGTGCAATGGCACAATCTTGGCTCATGGTACCTTTTATGTATGCTAAATGATGCTTAGAGTATGAATGAAACAACAGTAACAATGTAAATATTAAACTCAATGTTGAACATGGCAGACATATTTGCATATGAATTGGTTAAAATTGTATGGTTAACCTTATCATTAAAAGAGTATTTATTCTGATAGGTAGAAATTTAAAACATAGGTTACAGTGAAATTGAAGACTGCCCAGATGAATGTGTAAGACTCCCCATGTTTTCTACTTTGGTAATTGATGAAAATGTTATTCTTGTAGGCCAAAACATTTAATATATACTTACTCTATTATGCCTGCCTTTTTCACTGTGACTAATAAAAAACACCAGAAGGATTTATAAGACAGTGGATCAATTTAAAAAGAATTCCCAGATAACTAATATGTGAAATAAAGCAAAATTTAGCAAAAGGGTGATGTGACATATTTCTGAAATTCTTTTGAGAAGTAAGCATTTGTTGGTAATGAGGATGTGATTAATCCTAGAAGATAGAAAGATAGTGGCTGTAGTGGGTTGGATGGCATGCCGCCTCCACCCCCACCCCCCAACAGACACCAAGAGATGTCAGCCTGGAAGGAAAAGCGTCTTGCACGTGTAATTAAGGATCTCAAGATGAGATCATCCTGAATTATCTGAGAGAGGCTTAAATCCAAAGACAAGGGGTCCTTATAAGAAAGAGGAAGACACAGAAGAAGAGAAGGTGATGCGAAGACAGAAACAGAGTGCAGTAATACATCTACACGCCAAGGAATGCCAAGGGTTGTCGGCAGCCACGGGAAGCCATGGGTGAGAGGCATGAAACAGATTTTCTCACAGAGCCTCTCGAAGGAACCACACTACAAACACCTTGATTTTGGGTTTCTGGCCTCCAAAACTGAGAGAGAATAAATTTCAGTTGTTCAGAGGTACCAGGTTTATGGCAATTTGTTATAGCAATGAATACAGTGACTTTTTGGTGATGTTTACATGATTTTTGGGGACAGATTGGGGTTAGTAGGTGGCAGAAATTTGGGGAGGGAGCAAGATGAACTTGGTAATTTGGATATTTACTGTGACTTGATTATGAAAAGTTTTGTGTTACAACTACCAGAAGATAGAGAGCAGTGTTTGGTTTGATTAGATGAAAAAAGATCGATTATACTATAACAACCTCTTCTGTCTTGTCTTGTAAACTCACTGTGCCATACCATATGAGGTCTAGAAACTAGAATTTTTTCCCAATATACTTAAGTTCTTTAGAGTCCTCTTCAATAGTGGCTGCATTAATTAGAACCTACTTTTTGTGGGTTTGATTGAATTTGGACTACATATTCTGACAAATAGAATTATTTTTCTAGTTTCTATTAAATAAATTTGTCATAAAAGTCAGATTGCTTTGACATTTTCCCATGTACTTACAAAGGATGGTTGTCTTTTTCTTTTCTTTCTTTTTTTTTGTTCGGAGACAGGGTCTTGCTTGGTCACCCAGGCTAAAGGACAGTGATGTAATGATAGCTCACTGCAGCCTCAAACTCTTGGGTTCGAGATATTCCCACCTCAGCCTCTGGAGTAGCTGGGACTATAGGCACACAGCACTGCACTCGGCTAATTTTCTTCTCTTTTTGTAGAGGCAGGGTCTCACTATGTTGCCCAAGCTGGTCTTGAACTTCTGGCCTCAAGCAATCCTCCTGCCTTGGCTTCCCAAAGTGCTGGGATTACAGGCATGAGCCACTGCCTCTGACCTCTTTTGTCCTAAGTGAGTTTGAGGAATATATTTTAGTTCCTCTTTTAATACCATGAAGCTTTCAAGTTCATAGCTCATAAAATGTTATGTAGCTTTGAATTTTTTAATGTAAATGAAAATCAGATTCATTTTCGTTATTAATAAAAATTTCAATAGTATTCACATTTAGATAAGAGATGCACAGAATGTTTGGTCTACTTTTAAATTAATATTACAGTTCTTAAAGTACCCTAGGTGATGCCTGTTCTTTTGAAACAGCAGAGATTTTATTTTAAAAATACGTTTTTGTGTTTATTACCTAAAGGAGCTATTCTGAAATTTTTATGTAGAAAAATCTTCTTCTGCTCCATCCACAGAAGATTTTTTATCCATAGATATTTTTGCCATCTCCTTTCTTCTCTTTCCTTTGTTGTAGATGATATGAAAAGACTGCTTTTTTCAAAAATTATGTTTTTAAATTGGTGAATTTTGCCATGCCTAAAGTGATCTCTGAGATATCCTCCTTTTGGGTATAAACATTTCTGTTAAATGTTGTAAAGAGCTTTCTATAATAGACACAGTAGACTGTATTTAATTTTTTTCTCCCTTCTTGGTAGATCTCTTTTGGTTAAAAGAAAATGCGTCCCTTGCCTCCTATTATAGAAGCTTGTATGAGCAGCCAGGGGTGCAATCTACAGGGAAGGCTTGGCCATTGCCAGTGAGCCTTGCTCCACTCTAGCTGCCTTAGCTCTTCCTCTTTTCCAGATGAGCAGGTGCTGACAGCCAAAAAATAGAAAATAAGTGGGGAGAATTCAAATGTGGAGAAAATATTGTGGAAAAAATAGATGCTTAATTTTTCTTCTTAATATTATGTAGAAAGTAAATATCTTTGGGTAAAATACATGAATTGTAGCCACTCTAGAAAACAGATGTTTAAAATCTGACAAATAATCTTCTGCTAAGTTATTACAGGTCCATGATTTCATACTGGCCAGCATTTGTAAGTTAATCCAAATGAAATTGTATCTCCTTATTTGAATTTACTGTACATTTGATAAAGACAAGAGAATTAATGTGATGCTATTGATTGTCATATCATCACTTCTGGCCTTTTCTGATAGCAGTTCACAGCAAAACAATTTGTCAGAAAATAGTGTTTTGTTTTGTTTTGTTTTCTTTACCTGAGCTTTGACCTGCATAGCAATATGTTGATTTTTAAGGTATGTTTTATAAATTTAAAAAATGCTATTATAAAATAATGACTTTGAAGAGATGGTAATATTTCTAATGAACATATTAATGGACCACTGCTATCATGTAGTTTTTAATTTAGAAGGCTCAATTTTAGTTTTTATTAGAAAGAATATTGTTTAGTATCAAATGACTATTAAAAGTATATAGTGCAATAAAAAGAAAGACGTGAAGGAATGTGGAAACATTAAAACAAAATCGAACCTCCTTAAGTAGTAGTTATATCAGATGTAATTAAAAGATGGGATGTAATTTGACTATCAAATACTTGAACCAGTGCTTTTATTTGTAATATATATATGTGTATATATGTTTTTGATTACCAATATTAAACACAAAGTGAAACACTATTGATTTGAAGCACTGGCCCATTTAAAAATAATTTAAATGGTTACCCCAGAACCTTGTCGTAATTTTATTGGGGATTTTTGTACAATATATAGCCCTAGTTTCGTCTCCAACGTTCTCACCTTTTAGAAAGCATTTACATTTCCTATCCTCTCCCAACTGGGAGAATATGCAAATATTATAAAATAAAATTCTCTTTTAGAAATAGTTCCTAAAACAGTACTTTCCTTTAATACATTGGCAAGGATGAAATACAAGTTCAGAGGATTAAGATCCTTTTATTTGACAGTATCTCTTTAAATTTACAGAGAAAATAGTGGCAGATTTTCTAATTCCCGGTCTTTGTTCTTACCTCTTCTACTGGAGGTTTTGGGGTCTGTGTCAGGAAACCTTATTATTACTAAGGTAATTTGTTAAGGCTTTTTGCTTGGGTGTACACCACTGGGATTGAGATGCTTTGTATTTCCACTGCTCTGTGAATTCCTTTTTTATTCCCCCCAGCTTCTGGGGGGAGGCATATTCAAACTAGGAAGTTTGAATAGCAGTAAAACACACATTTTTATACCCTTTACAAAGATCTATTCCTTCCATTTTCTTTCTCCTTCCATTCCCCAAATCCTTCTTTCTCATAGAAACATTTCAAAATATAGATGAGTCTTTCAGTATTTCAGCATACGTTTTCTAAGAATCAAGAATGGTCTCTTACATAATCAACACTATTATCACACCCAAGAATATTAACAGGAATTTAGTAATATTATTTAATATATGATTCATAATTGGATTTCTCCAGTTGTCTATAGCCGTCTTTTTGTATTTTGTTTTTCCAGTTCAGGATTAATTTTTCATTTGGTTAAATCTGTAGTTTTTTCAAATTTGAAAGAGTACCTCATTCATGTTTTTTGTTTTCTATAACACTAATTTAACTTTTCATTTTGCAGTAATTTCAGATTTACAGAATAGTTACAAAGATAGTATAAATCATTCTTATGTACGCTTTACCCAGCTTCCTCAAATATTAACATGTTATAGAACTGTACCACAGTTAACAAAAGTAGACAGTTAATACTGGTATGTTATTACTAACTAATCTGTAGACCTTACTCAAATGCTGTCACTTTTCTCACAAGTGTCCTTTTTCTGGTTCAAGACAGTTGAGGCCTCCACGTTGCATTTAGTTGGTGTGTCTCCTTTGTCTCTTGTATTTAATCAGTGTATAAATTTGTATTTAATCATCTTGACAATTTAGAAGAGTGCCAGTCTGTAATTATGTGGAATGTCTTTTATTTTTGAGTTTGCCTAATGTTTCCTCATGAATAAATTAAGATTATTCATTTTTGGCAAGAATTCGGGTTCTTCTCAGGGCATCCTGTTGGGGTTGCATGATGTCCCTGTGTCTCATGTTTGGTGATGGTAACTTTTCTTTTAACCTGAAACATGATACTTACCAATTTTTTTAAAGGATTAAGTATTTTATTTTTCTAATTGACAAGTAAAAATTCTATGTAGAGTGTTTTTATATATATCTACACACACACATTGTGAAGTGATTAAATTAAGCTAATTAGCATGTATTGCCTCATATACTCATTTGTGTGTGTATATATGGGGTGAGAACATATAAGATCTACTCTTAGCAATTTTCAGGTATATAATATGTTATCATTACCTGTGGTCACCATGACATACAGTAGATCTTTTGAACTTATTCCTCATGTCTAAAGTTTGTGTACTTTGGCTAACATCTCCTCAGTGTCCCCATACAAACACGATAGATAGGTAGGTAGGTAGGTAGGTAGGTAGGTAGGTAGGTAGATAGATTTTTTGTTTTTTTTTGTTTTTTTTTTTAGAGAATTCAGGCAATTGTCTGAGTCTTGCTCATTCTAGATTTAACTTAATATTTCCTCATGGTTAGGTTTAGGGTAAGACATTTTGCCAACAACATTAAAATGTCAATGCTGCATGTTTCATTTTGTGTTTATTATATGATTCCTAATGTTAGGTCATCCCACTTTGGGTGATAATATCTTTGATCATTTGGTTGGGGTAGTGACAAATGTGGGCATATTTTTAGGATTATCTTAGAAACTTTTCAGGAAAAGAAGCTATAGTAATTACCATTGGCTGGCTATTTCCAAATTTAAAAAGAAAGGAAGAAGGAAAATTAGAACACAGAGGTTTCATGGAACCAGAAAAAGAGACCGACTCCAGTTTTGTCTTTTTTTCCCCTCCCTGGGTGAGGGATCTGGGGGCATTACTGTACCTCATTGTTGGCTGTGTTCAGCAGTAGGGCAGTCTTTTGGCATGTTTTCCTGGAACTCAATTTTAAATCCTGTGAGTGTGTGTAGTCCTGAACACAGTAGTCATTTTGAAAGGCTTTGTTTATAACCTTTGTTGAGATCCTTTTAGAAGTTCCGTCAGAATCTGAGCTTATTCTTTTAAATATCCTCAGCAGTGACTCATTTTTATCCTGTGAGGGTAAATTTGATTTTCATAAATATCAAAAGATCATTCTGTGCCAAATATGATTAATAAGGTCATACTATTCCAGGAAGAAAAAAAAGCATAACAAAATGATTTTTTTTTTAAAAAGAGGCTTACATAATGTTGACATTTTACCGATGTGAAGAAAGAGTAGTTGGGTTTAGTGTAGCACTTCCCCAGGTGACTTCCTTAAAGCTGGCACTGATTCAGCCTTCTGAAGTCCGGTGTATATATTAACATATTAACATTATTAACATACCTTGCGTATACACGAGCACACACTACGAAGTCTCATCTTTTTATACATTAAAGTGTAATTCAGTGACTAGTTCTTTTTGTGTAATTAGGGTGGTTTGGGAGTTATTTGCCAACTTTGTACTGTGTACAGACCATTTTGTTAGTAGCTGTGGAATAAACAGGTTTATGTAGGACTTAGTAATGCTCCCTTGGAATTGATCACCTAAAATCTGTTAGGAGAGATGAAACATGAGCAAACATCATAACTGCCCTTTATAATACTGTTGTTGTAGTCAAACAGGGATAAGGCAATATAAAGCTGGGAGTCATGAGTTCAGAAAAACAGTATGGCTTCTGTCAGCCATCACCAAGATTTTTTTTTTTTAATACTTTAAGTTCTAGGGTACATGTGCACAATGTGCAGGTTTGTTACATATGTATACATGTGCCATGTTGGTGTGCTGCACCCATTAACTTGTCATTTACATTAGGTATATCTCCTAATGCTATCCCTCCCCCCTTCCCCCACCCCACGACAGGCCCCAGTATGTGATGTTCCCCTTCCTATGTCCAAGTGTTCTCATTGTTCGGTTCCCACCTATGAGTGAGAACATGTGGTGTTTGGTTTTTTGTCCTTGCAATAGTTTGCTGAGAATGATGGTTTCCAGCTTCATCCATGTCCCTACAAAGGACATGAACTCATCATTTCTTATGGCTGCATAGTATTCCATGGTGTGTATGTGCCACATTTTCTTAATCCAGTCTATCATTGCTGGACATTTGGGTTGGTTCCAAGTCTTTGCTATTGTGAATACTGCCGCAGTAAACATACGTGTGCATGTGTCTTTATAGCAGCATGATTTATAATCCTTTGAGTATATACCCAGTAATGGGATGGCTGGGTCAAATGGTATTTCTAGTTCTAGATCCCTGAGGAATCGCCACACTGTCTTCCACAGTGGTTGAACTAGTTTGTAGTCCCACCAACAGTGTAAAAGTGTTCCTATTTCTCCACATCCTCTCCAGCACCTGTTGTTTCCTGACTTTTTAATAATCACCGTGCTAACTGGTGTGAGATGGTATCTCATTGTGGTTTTGATTTACATTTCTCTGATGGCCAGTGATATAGCATTTTTTCATGTGTCTGTTGGCTGCATGAATGTCTTCTTTTGAGAAGTGTCTGTTCATATCCTTCGCCTACTTTGTGATGAGGTTGTTTGTTTTTTTTCTTGTAAGTTTATTTGAGTTCATTGTAGATTCTGGACATTAGCCCTTTGTCAGATGAGTAGATTGCAAAAATTTTCTCCCATTCTGTAGGTTGCCTGTTCACTCTGATGGCAGTTTCTTTTGCTGTGCAGAAGCTCTTTAGTTTAATTAGATCCCATTTGTCTATTTTGGCTTTTGTCACCATTGCTTTTGGTGTTTTAGACATGACATCCTTTCCCATGCCTGTATCCTGAATGGTATTGCCTAGGTTTTCTTCTAGGGTTTTTATGGTTTTTGGTCTAACATTTAAGTCTTTAATCCATCTTGAATTAATTTTTGTATAAGTTATAAGGAAGGGATCCAGTTTCAGCTTTCTACATATGGCTAGCCAGTTTTCCCAGCACCATTTATTAAATAGGGAATCCTTTCCCTATTTCTTGTTTTTGTCAGGTTTGTCAAAGATCAGATGGTTGTAGATGTGTGGTATTATTTCTGAGGGCTCTGTTTGATTCCATTGGTCTGTATCTCTGTTTTGGTACCAGTACCATGCTGTTTTGGTTACTGTAGCCTCATAGTATAGTTTGAAGTCAGGTAGCATGATGCCTCCAGCTTTGTTCTTTTGGCTTAGGATTGTCTTGGCAATGTGGGCTCTTTTTTGGTTCCATATGAACTTTAAAGTAGTGTTTTCTAATTCTGTGGAGAAAGTCATTGGTAGCTTGATGGGGATGGCATTGAATCTATAAATTACCTTGGGCAGTATGGCCATTTTCACAATATTGATTCTTCCTATCTATGAGCATGGAATGTTCTTCCATTTGTTTGTGTCCTCTTTTATTTCATTGAGCAGTGGTTTGTAGTTCTCCTTGAAGAGGTTGTTCACATCCCTTGTAAGTTGGATTCCTAGGTATTTCATTCTCTTTGAAGGAATTGTGAATGGGAGTTCACTCATGATTTGGCTCTCTGTTTGTCTGTTATTGGTGTATAGGAATGTTTGTGATTTTTGCACATTGATTTTGTATCCTGAGACTTTGCTGAAGCTGCTTATCAGCTTAAGGAGATTTTGGGCTGAGACAATGGGGTTTTCTAAATATGCAATCATATCATCTGCAAACAGGGACAATTTGACTTCCTCTTTTCCTAATTGAATACCGTTTATTTCTTTCTCCTGCCTGATTGCCCTGGCCAGAACTTCCAACACTATGTTGAATAGGAGTGGTGAGAGAGGGCATCCCTGTCTTGTGCCAGTTTTCAAAGGGAATGCTTCCAGTTTTTGCCCATTCGGTATGATATTGGCTGTGGGTTTGTCATAAATAGCTCTTATTATTTTAAGATACGTCCCATCAATACCTAATTTATTAAGAGTTTTTAACATGAAGGTTGTTGAATTTAGTCAAAGGCCTTTTCTGCATCTATTGAGATAATCATGTGGTTTTTGTCTTTGGTTCTGTTTATATGCTGGATTACGTTTATTGATTTGCGTATGTTGAACCAGCCTTGCATCCCAGGGATGAAGCCCACTTGATCATGGTGGATAAACTTTTTGATGTGCTGCTGGATTCGTTTTGCCAGTATTTTATTGAGGATTTTTGCACCGATGTTCATCAGGGATATTGGTGTAAAATTCTCTTTTTTTGCGGTGTCTCTGCCAGTCTTTGGTATCAGGATGATGCTGGCCTCATAAAATGAGTTAGGGAGGATTCCCTCTTTTTCTGTTGATTGGAATAGTTTCAGAAGGAATGGTACCCGCTCCTCCTTGTACCTTTGGTAGAATGCGGCTGTGAATCCGTCTGGTCCTGGACTTTTTTTGGTTGGTAGGCTATTAATTATTGCCTCAATTTCAGAGCCTGTTATTGGTCTATTCAGGGATTCAACTTCTTCCTGGTTTCGTCTTGGGAGGGTGTATGTGTCCAGGAATTTATCCATTTCTTCTAGATTTTCTAGTTTATTTGCGTAGAGGAGTTTATATTATTCTCTGATGGTAGTTTGTATTTCCATGGGATCGGAGCCATCACCAAGATTTAATAGATGACATGTCCTGCAAGATGGGTCCCTAGCTACTTCTCTGACCTCAGCTCCTACCACTGCTCCTCCTGCTCACATACTGTTTTCCAGGCATGTTTACTCACTTGCCTTAGCAGACATTTGTTGAGTCATGCGCTGATGTGGACACTGGGGATACAGCCGTGAACAAGCAGAGGAAGATCCTGCCACCAAGCAGTTACCTTCTAGCACAGAAACAGTAGACCTAGCACATGATAAATTGTGTATTATGGCAGAAGTGGAAGGTGCTATAGAAAAAAAAATAGGGGAAGGGGTCCAAGGAGAGTGTGGGTTTGTAGTTTAAAACCAAGAGGTCAGAGCAAACCCCATTTAAAAGGTAATATTGAAATAAAGACTTAAGGGAGTTGAGGAAATTAATCATACAGATCTGAGGAAAAGCATGTCAGTCAAAAGTATCAACTAGTAAAGAGGCCTTAGATGGGAGTGTGCTTGGAACATTCACCACATCACCACAACCAGAGCAGAGAGGAGGAGGAGAGCAATAGGAGATACTGTCAGAGAAGCAATAGGGGAGTCAGATCTAGAGGTCTTATAGCCACTGTCAGGACTTCTAACTTTTACCCTGAGTGAGAAGGGGGCTCACCATAGGTTTTTCAGCAGAGGTGTGACGTGCTGTGACATGCTCTTAGATATTTGAAGGTTCATTGTCATCACTGTGTTAGGAGCAGACAACAGTAGGGCCAGGTTAGAAGGAAGAAGCCCATTCCTGCCACGAGCCTGTTGCTGTAGTTGAAGTGGAATGTGATAGGGGCCTCTACTGGGATGGGAATGGTGAAAGTAGTGGGGTATGGTTTAGATTCTCGGTATCTTTTGAAGATGGAGCCAAAAGAATCTCTTGATAGACTAGATGGGTAACATAAAAGAAACTGATGTAAAGAATGACTCCAAGGATTCTGGCTGCAGTAACTGAAAAGAGAGGTTGCCTTGTGCTGAGATGTGGAAAGCTATTCAAAAAGCAAGTTGGGAAGTGACAATCAAGAATATTGTTTTGGACGTGTTGGCTTCAAAATGGTCATTAAATATCAAGTACACTTTTAAGTAGACTGTTATACAGATGTGGAGTTTTCGAGAGCAGCCTGGGTGGAAAATAAAAAACCGTGGGATTCATTTTTTTCCTGCCTTCCAGAGGCCTGTTCTAAAGGCATCCTGAAACACAGAAATGGACATTGGTACAGACAGAGAGAACTCCAGGAGAGTAACTCCAACAAATAAAAATCTTAGGACTAAAAAATAAAATTGCCAAAATAAAAAACAAACTGGATGGACTGAATTGCAGAATGAAGATGAACAAAAGAGAGAGTGAGTGAATCTGAAGATAGAGCAATAGAAATTATTATTCAGTCTGAACAACAGAGAAAAAATCGTTGTGTGAAATAAATGAACTGAACCGTAGGAACCTGTGGGATAATACTGAACGGTTAAACATTTGTGTCTCAAGTGTTCCAGAAGGAGAGGAGAAAGTGTATTTCAGGGGGGAAAAATCAAAGAAATAATGGTTGAAAACTTCCCTAATTTGGTGAAAGATATAAGGATTTAAGAAGCTGAGTAAACCTAAACAAGCCCAGAGAAATCTGCGATCAGACACATCATAAATAAACTCCCTAAAATTCAAGACTTTTAAAAAAATCCTGAAAGAGGAAAATGCACAGGCAATTCAATGGAGAAAGTGTGTTGTAGGAAAAATTGGACTTCCATGTGCAGAAAATAATAAAAAAGAACCTTGATGTAAACCTCACAATTTGTGCCAAAATTAGCTCAAAATAGATCATAAATGTAAAACTAAGTTTTTGAAGCTCCTCTCTTGTTCTCCCGAGTGTAAGACCAAGGGTCCTAGCCCACTGGTAAGTCCTCAGTGTGTATATTTGAATGCGTAAATTACTGCTCCTGGAGAAAAGAGAATGAGATTAATTAACTTCAAAGGATAGTTATACAGAAAAGATTGGAGAATTAATAATATAAGAATATGTTATTTACTTTGACTGCCCTTTTTTCATTAAAATTAGCTTTATTGCTTTATGTGTTCAAATTATGTAAGTAATGGAATCTAATTGGTGATTTTGGTTATGAGTATTTTAATTTCCTCCTTATAACCTCAAATTTACGTCAGTGTTTATTGCTCTCATTTTTAAAAATTGCTAGTAACTTGCTCTCTTAAAAAAAACAGGTTATTCATTTTATGAGTGGCAGGTTACTTTCTTATTATCCAGCAGTAATCAAGGTGGTCTTATTTACATTTTAATATTCTATAGTGTTTATTTTTGTATCAAGTTAAATAAATGGTCTCAAGAATCACTTTAAGCAGTCTAGAAAGCAGATGTTGAAAGACCTACCTTTTTCTCAGAGTCATTAAATAGAATATGTAGAAAGTTAATCAAGGAAGGTAAATTAGTTCTGCCTATAAATTAAGAAGAGTGGCAGTTCATTTCCCTTATCTTTTAAAAATAAAACTGAATTCACTTTTTACAAACCTTCCAGTTTGGTGACTGCTTTTTTGAATCTCTAGTGCCTGTAATGTGAAAAACAGGGTGTGAATTGTTTGGCCTTACCATCAGAGGGATATTTCAGTGTGTACCTGTCAGCATGCCATCCGACAGACTTAAATGTCAAGTCTAATGATAACAAGAACTCTCATTTGGAATAATAGAGTTAAGCTTATATTCCTTTAAGAAAACTAAACACACTAGCTCAGTAGTAACATTTATGGTTAAACATCTGATGACTAGCCATGTCTACCTGTGGAGTCGAATAAGTAGCTCATGGCATGTGCTTTGGAGTGAGGTCCCTCTTGGCTTGTGATAGAGTTTAGATATTTGTTTCCACCAAATGTCATGTTAATTGTGACCCGCAGTGTTGGAGGAGGGGCCTGGTGGGAAGTGACTGGATCGTTGGGGCAGATTTCCCATGAACAGCTTTGCACCATCCCCTTGGTGATGAGCGAGTTCACAGGTGATCTGGTTGTTTAAAACTGTGTGGCACTTCCCCCTCCTTGCTCTCTTGCTCCTGCTCTCACCATATGAGATGTCTGGTCCCCCTTTGCCTTCTGCCATGATTGTAAGCTTCTTGAGGCCCTCACCAGAAGCAGATGCTGATACAGCACTTCCTGTACAGCCTGTAGAACTGGGAGGCAATTAAACCTCTTTTCTTTATAAATTACTCTCAGGTATCTCTTTATAGCAACACAAATAGCCTAATACTGTTGGAAATCCCATCTCTATCACTGAACTGTATTTCTTTAGACAAGTTATTTCTCTGTATTATTTATCTCAGTTTCTTCTGTACAATAAAGATAATAATAATGCCTATATCATAGGTTGTTGTGAGAATTGACTAGGATAATACATGTAAAGTGCCTATGTCATTACCTGGCACGTTGTAAGGACTAACACTTTATTTTTGTTGTTACTTAAAGGTTGTTTGCGATAATTTTTCTTCATTTTTAATATCTTTAACAGCTTTATTAAGTTATAATTGATGTACAATAAACTACACATATTTTAGCATATAATTTGATAAGTTTTGGCATATATACACCCATGAAATCATAACCAAGATAATGAAGAAGAGAAAAAACTCTTAAAAGTTTTTTCATGCCACCACTGAACTGCTTTCTGTCACTGTAGATTAGCTTTTGTTTCCAGAATTTGACATAAATGTTATTATCCCTTACGGAATCTTTTCTTTGCGTGGGTTCTTTTCCTGAGCATAATTATTTTGATATTCATCCAAGTTAGGTTGGGCAGTCTAAGGGCTCATGTCGCTTGTTTCAACAGTTACTGTCCTTTGTTGCCTTATCCAGTGTCTTGAAAACTGTTTTTTGAGTTTTTCAGGTAGGAAGGTAAATCCAGTCTTTGCTACCCTATCTTGGCTGGAAGAGGAAGGGCTATGAGTCATTAAATTAATAAATGCACTATTCTTCAGTTGCATTATTTTTGTGAAATGACCAACCACTTAATCAGAAAAGTTATCTTACTGTATATCCAGACTTTCTATTTTTCCATTCGTTGAAATCTCACCAAACTACTTCCAAGATTTGTTACCCACAAAGGTGAAATCAGACTTAACAGTGACGATCTTAAAAGGCATTTGGTATGAGTAGTTTAAAGGACCACTTTTCCTTTGAAATAGACTTACTGGTTTTTATAGTTACTTGTCACTCAGAGTGAGCACCATCTGTCAAGATTGTGGAAGAGATGGAAAAAAAATCCTCAGTGTTCAGGTTTCTTTTCTTTACTACGTATGTAAAATTGACTTTTATAAAATAATCTTTTTGCTACTCGTAAGATTACACTGTGAAACTAGAATGTTTTTATATTTGTGTGTCTTGCTTTCCCCATTATTTTTTCATTTTAAAGTAGGACTTTGTGACTATATTGCTGGATCCTGTGGTCGCTAGGCATGGCACCCTTGTGTGGCAGTGCTATTGTGTGATCTTACTGCATGCAGCATGTTGCCAGCCCTCCGTTGTTTTCTTTTCCTACAATTTCTTCCCCTTGGTCTTCTACCTTCTGCTGTTTCTTTCCTGACACCTCATCATTAAAACTCACCTGCTGCCTCTACGATGCCTCCTCCAGTGGGGAAACCTTGAGCACCCTACCCTCATAGCCTGTGTCCCCTTGGTGGGGAATCTTGCATACCAAACTGTTGTAATCTCAGTTAATAAGAAAGGAATAGCATTACTTCCAAATTTAACTCCCAGAGCATTCAAAGACAAAAGTAATATTGCTACCTTTTTTAAAAAAAGGAAAATATATAAACACTAATAATGTCTGATTAGGAAATCAGAATCATGGTTGGAAATAATTTTGGGGAATTTCAAAATTTCATCTTTTAGTAATTGAGGATTTCTTAAAAGTAGTTGT
The DNA here is from genome assembly GCF_029289425.2 of Pan paniscus. Classification (NCBI taxonomy): domain Eukaryota; kingdom Metazoa; phylum Chordata; class Mammalia; order Primates; family Hominidae; genus Pan; species Pan paniscus. The sequence continues at coordinate 48,216,920 of NC_073260.2, forward strand.
CTGTGTTGTCTCATGTCACTTGATTTTGATTCAAACAATTGGGAAAACAGCCCCAATAAGTAATTATTGTTAATGATTTGATGCCTGTCATTTAGAAATTTTTAAATGCATACATTGATGTATTCATACATACATACATACATAGATTTTTTCCCTAAAATTATTATATTATACATTCTCTTCTGCAGCTTGCTATTTTGATTTAATGTTATGTTTTAGATACCTTTCCTTTTCACTTACAACTCTTATAAAAAACTTCTGTTTTACCATAAAACCTTCTCCTGGCTTTTAGTTTGAGATATACTTCCTTAATCATGTTAAGGAACTCTCTTGAAATGTTGATAATACTACATTTTTTGATACTGGAATTATTTAGATAGATTTTCCATTGTTGACAGAGTCTAGCTTTTCTGGAATGAACTGTACATGGTAGTGGTATATTATTCTTTCATGCTAAATTGTAATTCTGGATTCTGTATGTGCTTAAATTGGAATGGTATTTTATGCATCCATTTTTATAGATGAGATTATTAGCCCTTAATATTTTAAAAGATCTGGAAATCTTAGTATTAATTTTTAGAGATAGGGTCTTACACTGTAACCTCGAACTCCTGGGCGCAACTGATCTTCCCATCTCGGCATTCCAAGTAGCTGGGACTACAGGTATGCCCTACCACACCTGGCTGGTTTTTTAAAAAAATTTTTGTGGAGATGAGTGTCTTGCTATATTGCCCAGGCTGGTCTTGAGCTCCTGGGCTCAAACGATTTTCCCACCTCATCTTCCCAAAGTGCTGGCATTACAGGTGTTGTATAATACATTTCTTTTAAGAGGTGATTTTATCCCGTTTTCACATTCTTTACTTGAGGAAGAAAACCACATGGCAAACATATTTTATAAACCCATTGTCTTCCAGACTTGTTTCTTGTCCTCTATGTTCTATAAGCTATTGTTCTTGAGTCTTGCCAGTGTGTAAGGTGACAGGTTTTGTTTCCATGGTGCTATGTTGTAAGTTCAGTGTTTATGTTTTTCTGTGCATGTCACATAAAGATCCTTTTTTAAAAAAAGTTTAGTGTTTCATTACTTGCATTTTTCTTTAGATGTGGCACTGCAAAGTGAGTCAGTAACCTTTGTTGAGTTTCGAAAAAATAATGACCTGTTACAGTGTTTTGTTCTCGTTTGTTATTGTTTGGAAAAAGAGTCCAAAATAATTTTATTAAAGTCACATTACTCTGTAGATAGACATAGGCCATATTTTTGAGAATTCACATTAATAACAATTTTGTATATGCAATACTCTTTTTTTTTTTTTTTGGAGACAGGGTCTTACTCTGTCATCTGCAATCTCAGCTCACTGCAACCTCTGCCTCTGGGGTTCAGTGGATTCTTGTGCTTCTTTTTCTCAAGTAGCTGGGATTACAGGCGTCCGCCACCACACCCGGCTAATGTTTTTGCATTTTTAGTAGAGATAGGGTTTCACCATGTTGGCCAGGCTGGTTTCAAACTCCTGGTCTCAAGTGATCCGCCTGCCTTGGCCTTCCAAAGTGCTAAGATTATAGGCATGAGTCACCGCGCTCGACCTGTTCCTAATTTTTTTTTCAAATTTTGAAATGCAGATAATATTATGTACCCCATTAGCTTATGGGGTACATAAAGGAAATTCGTATTTGATACTGGCTCTGGTTATTACTTTTGTCCTTCCATGGACAATTACTTAAAACCTTTAATGCATGAAGCTGTATTTTAGAAAGCTATTTTGGTACTAGTCTCAAAGGATAGATTGCTCTATCTTTCCCACCCTAATGAAACTAGGTCACTGGCATTTGGCACATCTCCATGATGTGAGATTTGATGTTCAGATGTGCTGTCTAGAAATGATAATGCATTGTCAGCAAGACCACTTTTCATTTCATCAACATAATTTCCACTGCCCTGGAATCAATTTATTCCTTGACCTGTTAATAATTACACTTGGTCACTAGCATTTCAGTGGCAGAGAAAGCCTCTGGAAATGGCCATAGTCATCCTTTTGGGTGATAAGTTATGGGATTTCTGTTCGGCCTGGGAGGTTTGGCCTGTTGAAGTGGTTGACATTTTATGAAAACAAAGGAGCAAACTTTTACCTGATGCCGTGTTAGGATTCGCTCTGTCAAGTGGTTGAGAACACTCATTTAATTATCTAACCGTACTTTTGCATTACTTTTTTTTATGGCCAACTTTAAACATGCCTAGGGAAGTTCCCATTCTATTCCCAGCCAGAAGCAAGTGTTTGAAAAATGAGAAATCACCATAGAGCTCCTCTAAGATTAATTTTTTACAGGTCCAAGAATGCCTAATATTTAAAATGAGCTACTTTGAAATCAGTCATGTATCACATCAGTGTTTCAAAAAGAGATTGAGAAAATATGGGCTGTTACAAAACCACTAACCTCACCTGTTGCTCCGTGGTGATTTGGAGCCCTGGAGCAGGGCTGCCTGGATCTGAAACTTTGCTCTGTGGCCTTTTGGGAAAGTGACTTGCCTCTCTGTGTTTGTGTCCTAATCCTTAAGTGCAAGAGTGGTCATGCATATTTTATAGTGGCATTGGGAGGATGACAGGAATGAATGCATGTAGAAGGCTTTGAAAGGGTTCTGGTAGATCACCACCCAGTGTGTGTTGTACTAGTCATCATTGTTACTGTAGCTTAATGTGTTTTAGTGTTAATGGATGTCCTTTTTTCTCTTTTGCTATCCCAGCCCCTTCCTTGCCTAATTGTTACTCTCTTCTGTGTGGTTAGGAGCAACTAGTTCAGTTTAATTTCCCTTAGAGAGCAAGTTTCAGATATAGCATCATTTTGAACTACTAAGGAAGTTTAATTCTCCTAGGATTGGTCATATAGCCTTCTTTAGCAAAATTGAACAGGAACCTTAGGTGAAGCTTGGTTAGCCAGGTTTATGGATCTGGGGCCTTTTCTATGCTTTAATTTTATATATTTGACTGTTTAGTTGATGTTTATCTTCCTTATCTGAAGTTCACTTTCATCTTGTTGTTGTTAACCTACATAAAGATTTATTTAATGTGGATTAAGTCCTCTATTATTTAGAAATATAAATTGAGTTGCCAATCTGATATTTACTTTCTCAATTTTTATACACTTTGCAGTTATACATTTTTTGCTAATTATTCATAAGGCTTACAACTCCTACTGGTAATTCAACAGAAAATAAGTACTGTATTGTAAAATCCTAAAGGATTTGGGTTTTTAATTCAAGTATATTAAGAACACATCCTTAGGTATTGAAATAAGAACCTTATAACATCCTGTCATCTTCCAGTTTGCAGTTTCACCTCTTTGCTAGTGCTGATGAGGTCATTGATGTGTCATCATAACACTCTGAGTGCCAGTAGGGAAGGAACTGTTTCATTTGATTGACTACTGTATTAACAGTATCTAGCCCATTGCTCATTACATGATAGGTGCTTAGTAAATATTTGTTAAATGAAATAAAATGATTTTCTCTATATTTTGTATTTTCTAGGATTTTTAGGAGGCATACCCAGAAAATAGGCTTATATTTTTTTTTTGGATTTGTTTCTGCTAATAATCAGTATGCTTTGCACGTTTGTATTCTGTTTCCATTTCTTTTGTTGCTGTAGTTTGCTTTTCAATAGGCACAGTTTCAGTACCTGTTTCCCTGCCCTACATAACACCTTGAGAGAGATCTTCTCTTGTGTGCCCGTTATTTTTAATCCTTAGACTCAAAAGAACAGATTGTCTTTCTTAAATTCAAATATACCTGGTCAGCCCTTTTCCACCTCTGAGAAGAGAGAAAAGAAAGTATATTAAGATTCTGGAATTATTTGTGTTTTATGGCTGTGCAGAATTAAAGTGGCAAAAATTGTTCGTCAAAGAGCTCAGATCCTTTTAAGATGCAAACCACTGAATTTGTTTGTCAGTGATTGCTCTGGAACTGGAGGTATCCCCCTGCCAATGCCTGGTTTGGGGGCCACTGTGTAATTATTTTTTACTGATTTGCCTCATGAAGGTACACATATGCATGTTATTTTTGATGCCTTAAAAACATCTGTTATAAAGACAGAGGGTTTTAAATACTTCAATTTGGTACCTTTATTTTGAGCGACCTTAAATAAATGTAACATTTGCAATGCCAGTTGATATTGCAGAAATCTAAATTGCTGTTCAAATATGTGAAATTTATCATAGTTTTTCAACTATTTTCACTTACAGTGCTAATTAATAGCCACTGAACCTTAACACTTTCATACTAGTCAGTTATAGTGGAATCCTGTCATCACCAATAGCTCCTATAGCAGCTATTAGGAGATAACTGTGTTACAAGGAATACCTGGAAGAGTTTTCTCTTTGATGTTTATACTAAGTACTCAAGTGAAGGATGTTGTACACCATGACTATAGTGAACCTTTTTGTGTGCATGTGTGTGTTTTTAACCTTGCCGGCATCTTAATCCCCCTTTCCAAATCTCTGGGTCCCTGCTGAGTTTCAGCAGCTTTGTCTCTGCCCAGGGCAGCAGGGTCCTTATCAGAAGTGGGCCTCTCGGGTGTGGCTTGGGGCTTCAGTCCTGCTTCATGGTGTCTTACTGGTTTTTGCCCTTTTTGAACATAATTCTTCAGCATTTCTGGTAGTTTCGGGGGCCACCCAAAAACCTTTCAGCAAATTCTTCTTCAGCTAAAGTTGGTATCCATTGCTAGCTGCCAAGAAACTTGACTGATACAGCTGTGTATTGTTCTGTTCTCCTAAATCCCAGTCAGTGATGTATATTGATGCTAAAGTACAAATGTTATGTAGTCAGTATTTTGCTCTCCTATTTCTTTAGAGTATGTTCTATGCCTACTAGGTCTTACTTGATTTTACAGTGAAGTTTTTTTTGGTTTGTAAGTTTGTGAAATATATTCAGCTATAATTATTTTATTGAGTACTGCTTATGCACCAGATACTTGTTGTAATGGCTGGAAATACAGTAGTAAACAGAGACAAACCCCCAGCCTTCATTGAGCTTACATTCGAGGAGACAGACGGATACATAAAATGTATACTATGTTAGACCATAGTAAATGTGGTGATGGAAAAATTAAGCAGAAGATGGGAGAAAGAATGTGAATGAGAAGGTTATTAGAATGGGTATCGGGTGTTTTCAGATGAATCCTGATGGTCTTAAGACAGAGGTGGGAGGGTGCTGGGCACTGCTCCCATTTCTGCTGGGCCGAATGGAGGCCCAGGGAGGAGCAAGGCAAACGCACAGTGCTCTCGGCTTCAGGATTTCCCTTGACTCCTAAGATGTGCTGATTGGCCCAGGACACTGACGGGATGTGTAGAAAGCAACATTTTAAAAGAGTAGCAAGCTGGGGGAGCATGAGAGCAGCTTAAGTGTACTTCAGCAGGCACAGGTGTAGTGGGATTAAATAGGCAATTATTGTGGGATGAAGTTTAAAAGTACATTTGGATACAAGAATTGACATTTTAAATACTTTACTATAAAAATTGAAGCACATGGCCTATTAAATCTGGACCATATGTTCGTTATCCTAATGTCTATTTTAGTTGTGACACCACATAAAGAATGTGTAGGAGCACCAGCTTTTAGAATAACACAATTTCCAGGGGGAGCTGCTGTTGTGTTTCCTTATTTAACATACAAAAGCATTTGATGCCTGATACTCACATGCTTGTGCAATATATATAGAAAAGTCTTGGAATTATAGAAAATTAGAAGCATATTTAGGCCGGGTACGGTAGCTCATGCCTGTAATCCCAGCACTTTGGGAGGCCGAGGCGGGTGGATCACCTGAGGTCAAGAGTTCCAGACCAGTCTGGCCGACATGTTGAAACTCCGTCTATACTAAAAATACAAAGAATTAGCCGGGCGTGGTGGTGGGCGCCTGTAATACCAGCTGCTCGGGTGGCTGAGGCAGGAGAATCGCTTGAACCTGGGAGGCGGAGGCTGCAGTGAGCTGAGATTGCGCCATTGCACTCCAGCCTGGGCAACAAAAGCGAAACTTCTCAAAAACAACAACAACAAAGCATATTGAAGATTTTGTACTGCATTATAGAAGGACTAATGTAATATCTTATTATGCAGAAAGGCTACATATATTTGAAGTAATTGTCATAGGACAAACCCTACTAAACGTAGTCTTCTTTCCTCACTTACATTTTTTACTAAATGCCTTAGACTGAATATTTATTTTTGTCACTGTGAATATTAAAGAAAACTAAGCAGAAGCAGTCTTAATATCTTGTTGATTACATTTCAGAAAAAGAAGAAATGGCAGAACATTAAGCCTGAATGCCATTTGCTATAATTACTCTGTGTGAAATATAACTGGTAGCTGTCAAGCTTTGATTGAAATTTACGGAAGGTTGACACCAGCTGCATGTATTAATTGTCTCTGCAAGCAAATGCACATACCACCATTACCATTTGGAAGCATGCTCTTTTCTATTGAATTTGTTGTAAAGCATTTTCTGATTGTGTTTTGATGAATGCTGCTCTAAGTTCAGATTTATCTTTTGCTTCGTTTCTAGCAAACAAACAAATGTCCTTTTAGCTAACTCCTGAGTACATCTATATGAGGGGTATTTCCAAATTTGTAACACTGACCATTTGGAGAAGGGAAACTTAAAAATTATTATTTTAAAGAAGTGTTTTGAAACATGTTTCTAATAAAAATTTATATATCTTCCCTATTTGGACTATTAATATTTGACTCATTCTACATGAAATTCAATTCATGCATTAGTATTTTTATAAGGTAGTTTGATCATATTAGGACAGTTATTTTTTCATCCTTTTTAATCGGGCAGTAGCAACCTCCAACTGAAATTTTTCTATGCATACTATTCATAAAATATATTTTTAAAAGCATTGAAACAAACTTATTCTTTATATCAAAGTGATAAATACAGGTGTGCAAACTTATTTGGATTGTGTACAAGTGTATTTTGGTGGGTGTATTGCTACCTTGTTTGGTTTGATATGTACCACATATGGCACCGGGTAGGTCAAATACTGATTCTTTATTCATTTTGATCACAGTCAGAATTGAACAAAGATTCTAGGTGCAGCACAAACAGAAGGTGTTTATTCCCTTTTTGCTCTACAGGGGGTGTCTACTTTGAGTCTTACAGAAGCCAAAACAGTGGGAATATAACCTAAATTCATCTGAAGACTTATACTGAGAAGTATATTGCTATCATTGGCTTATTGAGAATCTACAGTAGACGTTTGTTGCTTTTTAGCTGTCCAGGATCTATTCTCCTTCCTGAGAACACCCCAGTTTCTGTGAGGAAAGCACAGGGCTGTTCCCACTAGGGAAGCGAACCAGGGCCCCCTCCACCTCCTTTCTCTTTGGGTGTGGAACTTTGAGTTTCTGCAGCCTGGGGCTCTTCCACAGGGCTTTCCAGTGGGAGGTGGAGCCCAGCAGCCCTGGAAGTCTCCATGGAGATGCGCTGACCCTTTCCCTGCACGTTGCCAGTTGGTCTCTCTGGTCTCTGTATGTTATCTTTTGGAGCCTCCCTTTGATGGTCTCTGAGAGTCTTCCAAAAATCCCCTTTCCTTATGCTAACCAGAGTCAATTTTAGTTGCTTACAACCTTCACAGGAACTTTAATTGGCTTAAGAAGCATATCCTTTTAAAATCTAAAGTGGAATTTTAATTTTAGTAAAAGTGTTCTTCTGGCTCCCTTGATAGAGTTTGATGCCAGTTTAAACTCCATTGCTGGGAGACAGTTCTTACACTAGCTCTGTAGACCCAGCCAGGTAAACACTTTGTTTCTCTTTGTAGTTAGGTTTTGAAGATAAGGTTTGTACAGATCTGGGTATCATGTCATAAAGGGATTTGGCAATGTTTTTTTGTTTTGTGGAATAGTATTTAAAATTTTAGGAACGTTTCCCAGAGCACGAGTGTTTAAAGCCATCATGGGTGACTGGATGCTGTGTGTCATAAAGGGGTAGCTGAACTCAAACATTTCTTCAACTGCATTTTGTATCATGTAGTTTTATTAAAATGAACAAAATATATCCCTCTTTTCCTTCTCGTAATTTTAAAGTGACAGGGTTAGAAGTATAACATGACTAAACTTGAAACATTACATTTGGAAATTCATTAATACAGAATAAAATGTACTTTTCTCATTAAAGGCACTTGGTTTCTATTGAAATTAGAATATTACTAGCAGAATCATATATTGAAAATAATTTAAATGTTTATCTTTCAATCTAAGTATGAACTAATGAAATGGAAAATTTAAACGTTTATATTTAGATCTGTCACTACATAGTTTTTGTATTAGACTACTGTCTGTCTCTATCATATTTTCACTGTAGGCCTTCCAGACACGTAAGTGTTTCTGTGAATTAATCCATGTTTTATGAGGGAGTTCATGAAGACTGGTTTCTTAGATGCTTAGAAAGTATTAATTATCTGGCTTGGCGTGGTGGCTCACTCCTGTAATGCCAGCACTGTGGGAGGCCGAGGCAGGTGGATCATGAGGTCAGGAGTTCGAGACCAGCCTGGCCAATATGGTGAAACCCCATCTCTACTAAAAATACAAAAATTCGCTGGGCATGGTGGCGCACGCCTGTAGTCCCAGCTACTCAGGAGGCTGAGGCAGAAGAATCGTTTGAACCCAGGAGGCGGAGGTTGCAGTTAGCCAAGATCGTACCACTGTGCTCCAGCCTGGGTGACAGAGCGAGACTCCATCTCAAAAAAAAAAAGAAAGTGTTAATTATCTGAATCATACCACCTCAGTAGGATAAACCTTGATATAATAGTAGTCATGCCAGCATCTTGTTTTATATTCTCGTCTATTAAATACATGCTTAGATATTGTATTATGCATATCCTTGAATATATTTAGAAGCATCACAATTGAATATGTATGGATTTACCTCAAAGAAGACTGGGAAATAGTTACAACTGGCATATTGTCATAAAAACTAGAAGTATTATGGGTTTTAAAAAATAGGTCTATGGGCCGGGCGTGGTGGCTCACGCCTGTAATCTTAGCACTTTCGGAGGCTGAGGGAGGTAGATTGCCTGAGCTCAGGAGTTTGAGACCAGCCTGGGCAACACGGTGAAACCCCATCTGTACTAAAATACAAAAATTAGCTGGGTGTGGCAGCATGCGCCTGTAGTCCCAGCTACTCAGGAGGCTGAGGCAGGAGAATCGCTTGAACCTGGAAGGCCGAGGTTGCAGTGAGCCGAGATGGCGCCACTGCACTTCAGCCTGGGCAGCAGAGTGAGGCTCTGTCTCTTAAAAAATAAAAAAATGTCTAGGAAGTGTTATGTTTTTCTCAGTGTGTGTGTGGTCCTTGCACTTTCATATGGCTGCAAACACTTTAAATTTTGTGCCCTCCCAACATAGATATGAGTTATGTTGGAATGAGTTTATTTTAAACCAGAGTATGTTCTCATTATAGAAATGTTACATAGGATGAGAAGACCCATGGAATACTGCTGAAGCCTAATTTAACACAAAGTTTAGGTGGAGCACTTTGTGCTTTCATGTATAAAAGAAAACTGTTTCTGCGTGAATAAAGTTTTAATGGTAAAAAGCTACTGAATTTGGAATGATGATGTTTATTACGATTGTTGGTCCTTGAGTGGAGGTTGACTCTGTGGGGTTTTAGTCTGGTCTTCATTTTTTCTGCTTGAGAACATCCTCCTGGTCATCTGGAGTTAATGTATGAAGACCAGAGCAGCCCGTAGCTGAAACTGGAAGTTAGGAGGATAGATCTGTGAGCCCAGAATTAGGGGCTCTGGGCAAGAGTGCAATATCTATGGGTGGAGGGGCTGGAACCAGCAAATCCGCGCTGTCATCTTCCAACAACTCATATGGAAAAGGTGGTAGTAGTGTTAGGTGAAGGAATGCATTTAGAGAGTAGAGAAAAGGGGCTAGGAAAGGGGAAATGAGCTCCCTACATCACCTTTCTGCCCTGCCTGCCTGGAGTACTCAGTACCTGAGAGAAGAAGCAACCAAATGTTTCTGAATGGTAGACCGAGGCTCCCTTAAACCACTAACAGCAAGGATGCAGCATTTCAGTGGAATGCTTTTACCTCTTCAGTTGCAACCTCTACCAAGGGAGAATGCTGTGTACTCCCTGTGGTAGCTTCATACTTGCTTTCCACTTGCGGAAGACTCTGAGGGGCAAGCAGATGCGGCCCAAAGGAATAAAAGTGCAGGCAACTGAAGACATACATTTGAAAACCTTGAGTTTAACTACTCGGCTGTTAGAGCCATTAAACAAGAGCAAGACACCGTAAGAAGGGAGCAGGTGAATGGTGAAAATGAAAAACATGGGCCTCATCCTACATTGTAAAGGTTTAGAGTTAAGGAGACAGGGTTTAAACCATTAACTAATTGTGTGACAGGCTGCTAATTATGGCAAGGTACTTGGGTCTCTGATCTTTTCTTTCTCTGTAAAATGAAGGTGATGATAGTATCTGTATTGCAAAGTTTTTTTTTAAAGACATTATATTTGTTACCTTTTAAAGACTGCTTTGTAAACTGGAAAGTGCCATACACATGTTAGTTATCCCATGGCTTTTTACATTAGTAGCTGGGGCACCTTTCTAGGGCATGCATTGCTAGTTCTAAGTTTCAATGATGCATCTGTAGGCTAAGCTGACACTTCCCTTTCTGCCATCTGGACTGGTAATCAAGAGACCTGGATTATAGTACTGGAGATCTGGTTTTGCTCCTGAGTAGCTTTGTGCTTCTCAAACTTCCCACCAAAATATAACATACACACACGGAGTGCACTAGCAGTCTGTCACATGGGCATACTTTGTCTAAAATGTCAGTTTAATAATTTTTTGTAAAGTTTGCTATCTAACGCTTAAAATATATGTTTATGTTCAACTATACATACCTCTAAGTTACCTGTGATTAAGATTGCCTGAGCCTGTTCCTTTATGTGCCCCTAATCATAGGGGCATACACACCCAACTCTTGAATTTTTATTACTTGTTAAAGAAGAGTACTGGACTCTGTGAGGCCTGGTGTACCTTTCTGGACCATTATTCTGTGAACCTGTGTAGCAGATATTGCAAAGAACTCTTGACCTGGTTACAAAATCAAATTATATGACACTCATTTTTATCAACTGGTTTCTAGATATTGTGTAATCCTTACCCATATGAGCCAGTTATAGAGGGCTTTGCTCAGGGTTTATTATTGTAGAGGCCACAAATTAACCAATGTTATTGGCTTACAGATATTTTTGAAGGTTGGCCATCAAGTACATGACCTTTCATTGTGGTCTTCACCCTACTTTTGTGTGTGATTGTAACTTTCCTTTATTTTTTATTTTTATTTATTTATTTATTTATTTTGAGATGGAGTCTCACACTGTTACCCAGGCTGGAGTGCAGTGGCGTGATCTTGGCTCACTGCAACCTCTGCCTCCCGGGTTCAAGCGATTCTCCTGCCTCAGCCTCCCAAGTAGCTGGGATTACAGGCGCCTGCCACCACGCCCAGCTAATTTTTTGTATTTTTAGTAGAGGCGGCGTTTCACCATGTTGGCCAGGCTGGTCTCAAACTTCTGACCTTGTGATTCACCCGCCTCAGCCTCCCAAAGTGCTGGGATTACACGCATGAGCCACCGCGCCCGGCCGTAACTTTCCTTTATAAGCTTAAAAATCATTAAGGCTCTGGGTCAAGAAAGCAGACTAGTTACTGAGCATTGTCATCTGCCTTCTCATTTTAAGGCTTCACCAAAATGAAAACATAAACTATAAAAGAGAAAAAAAAAGGTATAATTACAAACATGAATACCAAAGAAAACGGGAAAGGAGGCATCAACAAATGAGGTATGTAACTCTTTAGGAAGAGGGGATTGATTTTACAGATGAGACGGGTTGAAAAGCCCTAGCCTAAATGTACTGCAAAGAGGTTTCTGAAGATATGCAAGTCTTCAGAAAAACTGACTTCTTTAGACATGAGACGAAATTCAGAAAACTAAGACTCCTGATGATATGGATTTTGATGTCGCACAATAAAATCCTTCTCATTCTGTGGAGTCTACTGCTCGATAGTCAGACTGTTTTCTGTTCATATCAAGTAAAGCCTGCCTATTGGGGCAAATAGAGTTCAGAATTCCCCCTTAAGGGAGGAGGCCCTCCCCCAAAATATGCCAACTGACACGAGTGGAGGAGAACAGTTCCCACTCTCCTGGTGTTACTATCTTAAAGAACACATAGCCAAGAGGTCATGGAGTACATGAGGAGAATTGACAGTGTGAAAGAAAAACAACTGAGCCTTAAGGAAACAGCTAATACAGAAACAATGATATTACAAAAAAGAGCTATTAGGTTTTTTTTAAAGGATTGCTGAAATGAAAATTTGAGTAGAAATGTGAGAAAATGAAGTTGAAGTAACCTTCTAAAATGTAGAGCAAAGACCAAAAAAAAAAAAAAAATGCAAGAGCAAATATGTGGGGAATTAACCTCTGAGATTTGACATTTGACTTAATGAAGCTAGAGAAAAGGAAAGAGAGGAGAGGAAATTATCAAAATAGTGGAGGAAGATAATTCCCAGAGATGGAAAAGACACACATCTTTATATTAAAAAGACCCACTGAAAGCCAGAACAGTTAATGAAAAAGAGTCACTGTGGGTGTGTATTTGTGAAATTTCAGTGCTCGGAGGATTAAGAGAAGATCATAAAAGATTTCAGAGAGGAAGAAAAACAAGTTGCCTGTGTGTGAAGAAGTATTAAGCTGGCATCAGTTGTTTCATCAGCAACATGGATGCTATAAGCATTGCCTACAAAACCCAAAGGTAAATACACTTTTAAACCTAGAATTCTGTACCTGAGGTGTATATAGATATATATGAGATAGCAAAGATATGTCTAGATATAAGATAGCAAAGTTAAGACATTTTCAGATGTGCAAGGCCTAGAAAAGTTAGCTTCCCAAATACCTCTTTTTGCTTTTTAGAGATAGGATCCCACTATTTTGTCCAAGCTGTTCTCAGTCTCAAACTCCTGGGCTCAAGCAGTCTTCCTGCTGTGGGCTCCCAAAGTGCTGGGATTACAGTTGTGAGCCACCATGCCCAGCCTCCCAAATACATTTAACAGAAAGATAGTTGAGTATGTACTCCAGGAAAACAAAGTAATAACCAAGAAAGAGAGACTTGGCCTTCAGGAATTAGAGGAACCAACCTAATTGCACAGTCAAAGCAGGTCTTTGAGGTAATAATGGCTATACAATAGTCCAGAAAACAGCCATTCCAAATTGGAACAGGAGTACAAAAGACTCTTGAAGCAAAACAATGGTTGACAACTTGGGGATAACATCTATCTCCACTTCAACCTTATGCTCCCAGAAGAAAAGCAATTAGAAATCCTAGGAGAACCTCCACTCATGCCTCAGTTTGTAGGGGAAGGTCAGGCTTTTAAGCAATCAGCAAGAAAAGTGGGTCCATTTAATCTTAAAACTAGATTTTAAAAATTTATTGTAGTGGTCAGATTATGACATTAGATTTGTAAAGAATGAAATGTAATTTTAGTATACCTCTTGGCCTGGTATTAAATTGTGTATATACACACACACATATAACACATATATGTGTGTGTATATATAATATTGCAGATACTGATTACTGATTTTCAACACAGCTAGTCTGTGATAAAGTCTTGATAGTGGTTATAATCTTGATGTTATAGGAAAAGTGAAGCTTACCTAAGGTGGGTTGTGGAAGCTCAGAGGAAAAGTGTGTTGTGGCTCCAGTATCAGTAAGAAATTGATATACATGGTGGACTTGGTGAAACAGAGAATGTAATCATATTCTGTATACTTACAATCACAACTAGTAGAAGAGCTAAAAATTGGGAGAGGCAGTTGAAGATTAGTGTAGATGAGCTAAATTCTAATTTTTAAATTCAGGAGAATCAGTAGACATTATGTAAAATTATTAAATCCAGAAACCTAGATACAAGTTTACTATTTAGGGATATAGAGATGACTACCAGAAGAATGAAAAACAAGAATAGTCAGAAAATTTATTCTGAGGAATGGGTCATGGTATAGGGAGGGAATTTGGAAACAGAAATTCTCTAGTGTTATTGGATTTATTCTACATTTACATATTTTGAGAAAACAAAACACTTAAAATATTTCCTAATTTGGTGTTTCACTAATATAGACCTATAATGAAGTTTTGTTAAAGAGTTAGTTTAAATAATTGTCTGAACTCTTTGATACTAGCCTTAAATAAAATAATATGAAAACTTTTTCTTCACACTTGGCTTTTAAAACTGAGTTATTTTGGATAACAACAACAAAAAGTCACATGAACAATTATTTTTCCCATTATTAAACCTAACACTTTTTCCTGAAAACATTTGTGCTTTTTTACTATTAGTTGTATAGATATAGAAACAAGTGAATACAGCTCACTTTTAATAAGTGTGAAATTCAGCCCTGAATCTGGTAGACTAAGTCATTGATGACACAAATCATATCCTGTGGTAAACCATGGTATAGAAGTGAGGATGGGGCTTCAGAATCCTTTCCAACACTGTATTCCAAGCATCAAATAGACATTTGGTCATTTGCAGTTGACTCAAAAGCAGAGACCTAGTTTGCGTTCTTGGCACTGTTCTGCTTCTACTCTAAAGATAACCCATAGTAGAGTGACCTGGGGAGAACATGTGGAGTACCATCTGAAAACACAGCAACACTGCAGTAACTGCAGCAGAACAAAAGTGCCTGCAACACTCAAGAAACGTACCTGTTGCCATGGCCACTTGCAACTTTTGTGGCCTGTAAGTGAGATCGATAATTCCTATTTATCCCTCCCCAAGCAAATTTCTACTATATGACTATATCTGAAAGTTCTGTGATTTTCTCATCCTGGCAGAAACAACTTATTCACAAAACAGGCAGCTGGTTCACTGACCATAGTTTGCCAGCCCTTGATGGAGTAGTTACGGAGTTTTGAACTAGATCACCTAGGCATGAATGTTGTCCCCACCCCACGCCCCCACCCCACTCCAATTGTGGGACTTCGTTTTCTAATCTTTAGTATTACCATAATGGATGTGTCAGTGCCATAGAGTTTTGTGAGGATTAAATGGAGTGTATAAAGTGCTTGAGAATGGTGCCTGGCTCATAGCAACTGCTTTTTAAGTTTTATAATAGCTGTTATTGAAATAGGGTACAAGTGGCTAAGTTTACTCTCATATGTTGGCTCAGCCTGGTCACAGTGTTTGGGGCCATGTTCATGTTCAGTGGAAATAATGCTGTCTGAGTAGCTGTTTTGGAGGGGCGAGGGAAGACCGTAATAGCTGGTCTAGGTCTTTGGTACCTCTTGCAGATGATCCTGTCATCCTCAGATAACCTCTTCATGATTAGGAATGCAATACTACATTAAAATATTTCTATTAGAAAGCAGATTTAATTCAAAATTATCTCAGGTACACTGGGTTTTACAGAAACATAACTGATGTAAATTTAAGGTTGGCGAGTAATGGATGTATAAACTACTCTTTAATGATGTTAGTTAACTCGAATTTATCTTGATGACATTTTGCAAAAATAATATTTAAAGAACAAAGCAGTTTGTTGAACAGTATGAACTAAGTGGAGTATAAACATGAAATGCTTTTATTTTTCTCTAGTTATTGCCTTCAACTGAACTTTTAAAAATCTTTTTTTCCCATTGGTTTATGTGTTGTTGACTGACTCAGTAACTTTCTAGTCATTTTTGGTTATTCAAGAGAAAGATGCCTGCTTAATTTGGCTCAATTCAAAACTTCATTCTCAAGTCTAATTCAAAAGTACCCTTTTTCTATTTCCAGAGAAATAGAAAGTAACAGAGTAGCAGAGACCAAATGTGTCTTTCTACTTTAAATTACTAGAGAATTGGGCAAATATATGAAACAGCTGTTTTCATACACTGGATTACAGGTAGCACAGTTCTGTGATCCTGAGAGAAAATAATCTACTAAGGGAAGTCCTAAAATCACTGCTGCTTTCTGCCTAGAGGCATTTTCCAGACTACAGTGAAAGAAAGAGGAACCTAGGAATTCTGAGGAGGCTGAAGTGGATTAATATGTGGGATACAACACAGGATAGGAAGTAGCTACACAGAAGAACAGAAATTTGCACGAGGGTGACCTTGAGTTTGTTGGTGATTGCCAAGATGTGCTTTCATTTGATAAAACTCAACAAAGCCACAAAGGAACTACCAGAGAAAGAGAACTGTAAGCAGACTAATTCCCAGAGTTCACACAGAAGTGAACTGGGAACATTTAAAATTCTGAATAGCAGATTAAAGAGGCTTTGTAGGACACCCTGAAGAAAGTAGAAACCCAGAAGGATTATGCTTTGGTAGGGCCATACTATCCTTAAAATAAAGAATTCTCTAGGCCTGTCTTAACAAAGCTTAGAAACAAGCCCCAAAAGGATCCACCTGCTTGGCAAAGAATTTAACTGCCTTTGGTACGTCATTCAATATGCTTTGAAGAAATACAGCATAATCCAGCACAGAACAAAATTACATAATATCTAGCAACCAATAAAAAAGTAGTAGAGATGATGAAGCAGGAAAATACGACCCAGGAGCAGAAGCAGTCAGTAGAAACAGAGATGATGGAATTGGCAGAAAAGGATCTCAAAGCCACGACTACATTTATACTCAAGGATTTAAAAGAAAAAAACTAATAAGAGAAATGGAAGATATAAAACAACTATTTGAGATGTCTAGGGGTAAAATGTACAATCTCTGAAGTGAAAATTTTGCTGCATTTATTTACTTCAGAAATTGTAAATTTTGGAAGTAACAGCAGATTAGGTACTGTAGAGGAAAAGTTTAGTGAATCTGAAGACACAGAAATAGACACCGTGGAAACCAGAGTACACAAAGAAAAAAGACCTAAAAACTATAACGAACAGAGCCTCAGTGACCTGGGTCTATTGTGTATACATATTATCAAGTGGTCCAGTGGGTATAAAATAACAGTAGAAGTGGGGAAAGAAAGAATATTTTAAAAAGTAATGGCCAAAACTTCCCCAAATTGAGTGAAAATTAATTTTTACTTCTACAAGACTTCTATTGTACATAATGAATTAACTTCTGTCCTGTGCATCTAAGAGGTATATGTACCATCATTGGGATATTTTAAACTATTCATATTACTTCCTGTTAGCTGTATTCTCTCATAAAGCCCTAGCTGAGAAAGGCCATTGTTGATCAACCACTAAAAATGGAGAGAAATACAGCTAGTAAGCCAGTAGTGAGGATAGAATGGAATACTAAAAACACTCATTCCAAAGAAGACAGGAAAAGAAAGAAGAGCAAGTAACAACAGGTGATAAAAATGGAAAACAACAAGATGGTAAGTTTAAACTCATGTGGATAGTTACATTAAATGTAAATTTTGTATACAATACAGTTAGAAGGAAGAGATTGTCAGATTAAACCAGTAGATTCAATGGCATGCTGTTTATAAAAGACACACTTTAACCATAAAGATACAGTATAGGTTTAAAACTAAAAGGATAGAAGGAGATATGCCATGCTAACAATAGAAAAGAAAGCTGGAGCAGCTATGTTAACACCAGACAAACTAGGCTTCAAGACAAGAAATATTACCTGAGATAAAGAAGGGATGTTTCGTAATAATAGAACTTCAATATACATAGAATGAAAATTTCCAGAAATAAAAGGAAAAATAAATAAATCAACTGCTTTGGTTGGAGATTACATAATTGATAGAGCAAGTAAAAAGAAAATCAGTGAGAATATAGAAAACTTTAGGTGTATTAGGAAACAATTTGACCTAACATTTTCAGAGAACTCCGCAGAAGAACAGAATTCACGTTCAAAATGCACGTGGAATATTTATCAGAATAAAATGATGGACCATGAAACCTCAAATTTGAAAAACTGAAATAAGAATATATTCTCTGACACCAGTGGAATTAAATTAGAAATAAAAAACCGAAAGACATATTTAAAATCTCCAGATAATTGGAAAATAAAAGAATATACTTCTAAATAGTCTGTGGGTCAAGTAAGAAATCACAAGAGCAATTTGAATATATTTTTGAATTTAGTGAAAATGAAAACGTTAAATTTTGTGGGATGTAGATAAAACAATGCTTGAAGGAAATTATAACTTTAAAATCTTAGGAAAAAAGGTCTAGAATCAGTGATCTAAACTTTTACCTTAAAAGTGGAAACTAGTGAAATAGGTTATGCACAAATAGAGAACAATCAGTAAAACCAAAGCTGATTCTTTGAAAATGTTTAAAAAAAAAAAAGCCAACCTGATCAAGGAAATGAAAGGTGGTAGGTCAGAGGTGAGGTCAGAGGGAGAGAGGACACAAATGACCAAAATCAGGATTGAAAGATCGTTCACCACTACAAATCCTACGACATTTAAACAATAGAGAATATTACGAGCAACATTATAGGAGCAAATTCACCAACTTGCAAGACGCAATTACCAAAACATGACATGAGAATAGGGAATCTGAATACTTCTGTACTTTTTTAAGAAATTGAATTTGTAATTAAGAATTTTTCCACAAAGAAAGCTCTGAGCAGATAGCTTCACTATTGAGTTCAGTCAGCCGTTTAAGGAAGAAATATTATCATTTCTACTCCAACTGTTTCAGAAAATAGAGAGCATACTTCCAGACTCATGGTTTGAGGCCAGGCCAGCATTACCTTCCTACCAAATACAAAAATAGTTAATGAAAGATATATACAGACAAGCATCCCTCATGAAAACAGGTGTAAAAGTCCTAACAAAATTTTAGCATATCAAATCCAATAATTCATAAAAAGATAATACATCATAACCAAGCAGGATTTATCTCATTTATAAATCAATACAATTCACAATTTTAACAGAAACAAGAATTGTGTGGTCATCTCAATGTTCACAGAAAAAGCATTGGACAGAATTTAATATTGACTCATGATTTCTTAAAAATTTCATAAAATAGAAACAAAAGGATACTTCCTCAAACTGACAGAAGGCCTTTACAAAACATTTACAGTTAGCATATTTAGTGATGAAAAACTATATGCTTTTCTGCTAAAAGGGGAACTAAACAAGCCTGTCCACTCTCGTCACTCTTATCCAACATTGTCCCGTAGGTTTTTGCCAGTGCAATAAGTGAGCAAAAGAAATAAAAGACATACAGAGGCTGGGCACGGTGGCCCACACCTGTAATCTCAGCACTTTGGGAGGCCATGGCGGGTGGATCACCTGAGGTCAGGAGTTCGAGACCAGCCTGACCAACATGGTGAAACCCCATCTCTAACAAAATACAAAAATTAGCCAGGTGTGGTGGTGCATACCTGTAGTCCCAGCTACTTGGGAGGTTGGGGCAGGAGAATCCCTTAACCCAGGAGGTGGAGGTTTGCAGTGAGCCGAGATCACACGATTGCACTCCATCCTGGGCTACAGGAGTATAAGAGTGAAACTCCATCTCAAAAAGAAAAAAGAAAAGACATACAGAATGGAAAGAAGAATTTAAACACTGTCTTCACACATGTCATGATATGTTCAGATAAAATTTTAAAGAGTCTACCAAAACACTGTTGGAACTAATAAGTGAATTAAGCAGGGTCATTGGATACAAGTTCAGAATATAAAATGAATTGTGGTTCTATGTACTAGCAATGACCATTGCAAAGTAAATTTTTAAAAATCACTAAAATTTACAATAGCATTAAAAACCATGAAATACTTTAAATTTAACACAGTATTTGCAAGATCTGTAGACTCAAAACTACCAAACATGACTGAGCAAAAATGAAAGAAGACTTAAATGGAGACATAATGTGTTTGTGGATCAGAAGATGAAATATTTTGAAGATGTCCTTTCTCTTTGAACTAATCTGTAGATGCAGTGCAATCCTGGATAATATACTTACAGCTATTTTTGTGTACAATGGCAAGGTGGTTCTAAAATTTTGATGGAAATGCAAAGAGCAAAGTTGGTAGATTAAACACCACCTGATTTCAAGACTTACTATAAAGGTACAGAAATCAAGACACCAGGATACTAGTGTGAGAACAGACATAACAGAGCCATGGAACAAAATAGAAATTCCAGAAATAGACCTGCACATACATATATGATGAGGGACCCATTGGTGGCAAGGGGCTGTGATCTGTTTGTTATTCTCCTCCACTTTCAAGGGAGTGGCAGTCCTCTCCAGGACCCCCTTCACCCCATTCTAGATCTTGATTCCTTCTCTCTGTTGGGGTGGGAGGAGGCTGGATCAAGAGGCTCCTCGCACTGCTGCTGCTCCTGTTCTCTGGGTGGCATGTGTCCATTGCTGGCTCTCCTATGGTTTCTGTTGGTGCCACCGCTCCCTGAGGTAGGAGGTCTGACTACAGATCCCCATCTTGCACTGCCACTGGTCTCTGGCAGTGCCCAGTAGTCTCTGTGGCAGAGACTACTAGCTGTTTCCAAATAATGGCTGGATCTTTCTTCCTTTTAGTAATAATACTGCTACCCTGGTTCAGATCCAGCTGGATCAACGTAACCATTTTAGCTCTACATAACCATTTTAGCCTCCCATATAGCTTGGAGATGGCCTTATGACAAAGTTTCTGCCCACATAGATGGCTGCAATGTGAACTGGAGAACATTCTCATCAACCTCAGAGACAAGAGCAACACCCAGCGGGTGGCAGAACAACACGAGAGATAACCCAAGAATGCCTACAAGTTTGGGATATTTTAAAAGGAGAGAGAAGCTTTGATTTTTTTTAAGCCTATGTTATTTTTGTCAGCTGAATAATCGTAACTCATGTCTTTGCCTCATAGGCTGTCTCTCTGTGTAAGGGTCTGGCAAGGTAGCTGCAGCCCAGGTACCTTCCATGATGTTGAGGAGAGACTCTCCTATCCTCACCACACCAGAGAGTAGGTATGCAGGTTGCCACCAGTGTTCTCCTCCCTACCCACTCCCTCACTTTTCTTTTCATTGGTTCAGTAGAAGGAGGGGCTGTGTAGTAAGTCTGCCGCTTGAGCACAGGGACAGCTGTCACTGCAGTGCTGGTCTCCTGTTCTTGGAGGCACCTCAGTCTCCTTGACCTCTTAGACACCCTCCTACCCCCAAGGTGGGGAAGGAGCAAGCAGAGGCAAAATCCCAGCCCTCCTTGTTAAGACTACAGTGACTTTCCTCCTCTTCCTTCTCCGTGTCCGTAATGCATAGCTGGAAGGAAGTGTCTGGGTGGTGATGCCAGTAACTGTGCTGGTGCCATGCCAGGTGCTCTTCATGAGCACCAAAGGAGGGCAGGCTCAGGTTTGTTGCTGTCTTTAGAATCTGGGGTTCTCGATAGTCTTTGCCCTCAGGTTGGATCTCAGTCTCCAGATTGTGGGTAGCAGGTCAGTCCCACTTCCTGTCTCATTACAAGATGTCATATTTCAGAATAATCTTGTTAATGGTTTTATTAACATGTTATTTTAGGACAGATTTCATGAAGTGTTATTTTATGCCACTAAATAAATCATAAGCTTAATTGCTACAGTCTGGGTAGAAGCATATTTGTTTTACAGTATAAGCCTCACTAACTGATTTAATGGAGTAGCCAAAAGCAATTTCAAGTACTTCCATATATTACAAATGATCAATCTTTGTTGTTTCTAAGATAAGATGTAACTGAAATAAAATGTTTACATGAGATTATTTAAATTTAATTATATTTAATTCCTATAAAATGGAAGATAAAATGCCAGAACTTAGAGCTTATGTATTTTTAAATTAGAGCTGCATAACTTATAGAGCCTCAATTCATGAGCAACTAGCTTGCTTTTTGAAAATGAAAAAGAGAAAAAAGATGACAGTTTCCAAGTTAATTCACATTATACTTTTGATTATAAATAATAAATGTCATTTCTAAATGATCACTTTGCTGTGTACCAAGTTAGCACTTGATAGTTGAAAATAAAAATTATTTTATGACTACTAATTTGTAAGGAGGCAGTATAAATAGCTTTTATATGAAAAAATAGATATATATGCCCAGGCATATTTAATCACTAAAAATTGCTTATCAGGACAGTCATGGAAATATCCTTCTGTAACAGTTTTTCTCAGATCTATTTCAGACTTATGCATCTGTTACTATATTTATCTTTATCTTAATCAGCCCTTGCTGTGAGGTTTGGTTATTTTATTACAAGCAGCTGGGCAAAGCTTTTTCTTTTAAAAACTACATTCTTTTGTAGTGCTGCCATCACTCACATTACACACTTGGACAGCAAAAGCACGTAAACAGTAGAACTAGATGAAATACTTGATGTCACTATATTTCATGATACTGTAACAGAAACCACTCTTTCGGGACGATATAACATGAAAGCATTACAATTTTTAAAAATCTTAACAAAAGATACAGTCAGTGTATGGATGATCGCTCTTAGAGTTTTTGAACATGAAACTTCTTTTCTTATGCTGGGTTTAACTGTGACTATATTTACTCATCTGAGGGTTAATATCATGCCGACATTTAACTAGTTTGCTCTGATACTAATATATACATACTAGTGTTTATATTTAGTGACTTTATAAGATTATTAGAAGTCTACAATTCCAAACCTCTGGCCCAGATGAGAACTTTTTAAATATATAAACCCTTTTATAAATCTAACCTTACACTTTATTCCAACTTTGGTATGACAGTTTGAAACGTTTTCAATTCCAGGCTATAAATTCCAGATTCAGTTTTCCTTTGAGTTTATGCTGTATACCAGGTCCTGGGGTAGGAATTATTCCATTGTCTCTTAGTTTTATGTCAAGTCTAAAAGGTAGGTTACTCCCATATCAAAAATATGGAAACTGAGTCTTAGAACCTTTTCCAAGGTCACATAGGTAATTAAGGATATATTGATTGTCCCATTCTGCCATTTAGGATTTTTGTTAGTTAAGAGATGTGCTGTGATAGTAGGAAAATGATGTTCAGTGTAAACATATTGTTGCATTGATGTCATACGAATGGTTGCCAATATAGGCAGTTCTTGACGTGTTTTATTAACTGAAGAGATATGGACAGCTTGCTATTTTAGATTACCCACCTCTTATGTTTAGAATTCGTTTTTGTTTCTACTATCACACTTTTAATTTAGTCTTCTGTTACCTGCCCTCAGAGCTAATCCAGCATCTTACAGTTAAACTCTGGAATTCTATCCTCCATACATTTATATCCATGATTGCTAAATGAACTTTACATCAAAACCAGTGGTTCACATTGCTTACTAAAGAAAGCATAAGCTCATCCTGGCATTGAACACTTTATTTTCATTGCTCAGTTTTGCACTTCCCATCCTGTCTGCACCCCGTCTCAGCCATTTGAGGCCC
The DNA here is from genome assembly GCF_029289425.2 of Pan paniscus. NCBI lineage: Eukaryota > Metazoa > Chordata > Mammalia > Primates > Hominidae > Pan > Pan paniscus. Next base: position 48,240,272 of record NC_073260.2, read on the forward strand.
CTGCTGTTGTTGGGAGAGGCCTTCTTGTTCCCAGTGCCCCTGCTCAGGGAAGACTTTCCCCAGCTTCCTCCCATAGTGCTTTGTTTAATCCTCTTACATTACCTTTATTTTAGCCCCAAGTCATAAAATCTGGGAAATTCAGGTCAACCAGTAAGTTTGTGCACACCATCCAGAGATACCTTCTTCACAGATGTGCAGTCTTCCTGTGTCTGCTTTCCGGGAGAGGCCTGTGCACTGAAGACAATTCAGATTTACTTTATTAACGTTCTTTCTGTGAATTTGTTTATGGATCAATCTTTAAGTATGCCAGAAAGGACATTAGTTTTATTTCCATCGTAATTAGTTGGAAATGTAATTAGTTGGAAATGTAATTATTTTCACTCTGTACTTAGCTTATTTATTTGACTTAACGTTAATTTTTTCACAACATATTTATAGCTTGTCTCCTTAAATTGTGCTGTATTTCATACCATTAAAATACAATTTGTATGCAGAAGAATTACTTGTATTAACACTTTAAAGTATACAAAGATTATCTACCACATAGTGATATATTTAGATAACCTTGACAGACTAATCTGAAAGGCGGTGCTGAGTGTTAATTCACATGGAGCCCCGCAAGGGGGTACAGAAACTGCTTCAGTGAGCAGCTTGCAAGGCTCCTGATGCCTTAGCTCTCTAGATACCAAGATAAGGGATCAGAGAAGAGCCACAAACCCGTGAAAGTCAGCTCCTCATTACACTTGACAAAAAATTTGGTTCAATGTAAATAGAAAGGTGTTTGTTCTGGGCTAGGAGGTTTACTGTGATGAGCATGCAGTACATACAGCCTTAGGCCCATGAAATAATACTGTAGGTTTACCTCTTCTTGGGTGTTTTAGTATACCCCATAATTTATTTTCTGCTTTCACAGAGTTTGGTGGGATGTGTTTATAAATTTAACATCATAACAAAAATATTATTTACAAGTTTAGTTTTTAGGCTGTAAGTCATGATTTTCTGATAAATATGAATCTCTCAAATCAGAATATCTGATAAATTTCCAGAGTTCTAGTTAGTTGCTCACTTTACATTATACCATATAGAAAGCCCTAATCTGTGCCTCTATTAAACATTAGAATGGTAACTAGTGAATTAATTTTTTCAAATTTCCCTTGAGAAAGAAGTAATTTGTCATGTAGTCTGAGGTTGCAATGTTTATTAGGTATGAGCTTACTTTTCATTCTGTATTTATGAAAGATTATTGTAGAATCTTGGTAAACTTAATCATTTCAAATAGTGAAAGGACTTTGTTTAAGAAATTGTATGATGAATTATTCTCTGAAGAGTAATGGACCCTAGCATACTTTCAAAAATTTTAAACCATATGTTGGATGTATAGAAAAAGACAACAAAAAAAATCACTGGTATTAACAACTGGTACAGAAGCAAAAAGTTTGCGTATTCTCATTACATATACAGCTATATCATATGTGATTATGGTCCAGTAGTAAAAATGTAAAAATTAAAAGATTGTTTTGGTACCTCCATGTCAAAAGGTCAATGCTACTGGCTTTGTTTCTTTGCCTTAAGGCTTTTATGATAGCTTTTATTCTAATGTAGTCAAAATATGTATTATATCCACATCCACTGATACCTTAGTAGTGTTGCACTTCAAGTATTCTTTTGCTGTCTATTTCTAATATCTTGCCTCTTTGGTAATCCAGGTGCATCCTGCCCTTTATGCTACTCTAGCTGGGTGGGGTTGGGAGTCAGTGAAGATAGCCACACACAGTCTTTGTTGTCATGAGAGAGAGGTAGCGTAGTGATGGATGTGGTCACGCTGCCAATGACAGCCTCTTGGGGGTTCTGCAAAATGAGGGTGATGGCACCACCTCAGAGAATTTATGTGAAAATTAAAAGTTGATAAAGTTCTTAGGACAGGGCCTGGCACATAATAAGAACTAGATACGTGTCACCTGCTGCTGTTTTATGCTTTTTTCCAAGGCATCATACTAACGTGTAGCTCTTCCTTGACCATATGTACAAGTTTTGTTTTTAAATGCCTACTACTTTTTTCCTAAAAAAAAAAAAAAAAAAAAAAAAAATTCGGCCAGCTGCGGTGGCTCAAGTCCGTATTCCCAGCACTTTGGGAGGCCGAGGTGGGCAGATCACGAGGTCAGGAGATCTAGACCATCCTGGCCAAGATGGTGAACCCCCGTCTCTACAAAAAATACGAAAATTAGCTGGGCATGGTGGCGGGCTACTGTAGTCCCAGCTACTGAGGAGGCGGAGGCAGAAGAATCACTTGAACCGGGGAGGTGGAGGTTGCAGTGAGCCGAGATCGTGCCACTGCACTCCAGCCTGGGCAACAGAGCAAGACTCCGTCTCAAAAAAAAGAAAATCCTGAAAAGTAAAAAGAGATTAAAAAAAATAAAAAGGTTGACCGAAGATTGATAGATTTTCTCAACAGCATCTGGAGCTCAGTTAGACTTGAACCGTTTAACAGTAAGGAGGCCTTTGAAGGTACTGAAATGCAGGAAATATTTATCAACCCCTTACCACATTATAATTACATAATCACAGCACTTAAAGGGGCAGCGTGAATTATTCTTTGCTTGATCAGTATAAGAATTTATCCGAAGAGTTGCTAGAATAGATGAGGACTGTTGGGTTATGAGGGAATGAAAGAGAATGCTCAGGAGCAGCAGGAGTAAATGGAAAGTTTACTCTATCCTGGCATTCACTCGACATTTGGCTCCCTTTCCCTTTTTCTTTTACAGGCTCTTTGGGAGCTTATATCAGTGGAAACCACAGCTTCTGGCTTTTATAATGAATACATGATCAGCCAGTGATTGACTTGTATTTACCATTCTCCAGTGAGTCCTCTCAGAAATCCAGCTACTTTGTAAGTAGTAAAGACCCATCATGAGTAAATCTCCTATGAGTATTCACACTCTGAAAACACACAGCACAGGCATAAATTTCACCTTGGCAGCCTCTGCATTATAGAAAGACCTGTGAGAGGAGGTGAAACTTCTTTACTGGAGAAAGATTAGTTTCAGCTTAGGAGAGAAGAGCTCATTTTCATGTCTTGATAAGAGCCCAGCACCTCAACCATGTCATTGCACCCCAAATGTTGGAGCACTGCTGCTGCACCTAGAGGGGACTGGCAAGGAGAGGACATGGCGACCTCCCGGAATGTTCATAATGGCAAGCCCATCCTGTCTACCTTACCTAGGAGGTGATAGAAATAAGATTCCCAAAGGTAAAATGCATCTTTGTGGTACCTCGGTAACCCTTGGTCTGGACCCTAGGCTGGTGCCCTATCTCTTCTGCTGCAGCCGTGTGTGGTGGGCTCACAGCTCACCCATGTGCTGAAGGAAGCTGCCACTCCACCCACGAGTGGTTTCTTCTCTTTATCAAGTACTTACTTGCCTTTACAACACCCAGGGGATGTGCTGATGTGTAATATTAGAAGTCCTCTAGAGCAGAAATCTGTATCCCTCTCTAAGTTGAAGGAAACAGGGAGCTCACACTTGGTCATCCGCAGTCTGACAGAGGCTTGTCTTGAGGGCGACTCTCTGCCGTCAAAAGACGGAGGACATCAGTGATTCATTAAATATTGGAAACTAGAAGTTTCTGTTTACTGAGCTTTAAATGATGGGTGCTGTACTCCAGAGAGAAGAAAACATAATGAGTATGTCCTCAACATTTTCTTAGGGTTTTAGTTGCCTGAGCAATAAAATACGGGTATGCAGATTACATAGTTGCTGCAAATATGTAGCAGTGACAAAAAATACTCTGTAGTGATTTAGAATCACATACTAGCAAAAATACTGCTTAAGCTAATAGGTCACACATCTGGCAGCTCCCTGGGAATATAAGAGACTCACCTGTCTCCGTGTGTGGAAAAGGCAAGGGGCAGGTTCTCCTGCTGTAACTGATCCTCAGTCAGGACATGCAGTGAACAAGAAAATGTAATAAATAGACACTGTGTTTGCTGAGTGATACAGTGGCCTTTAGGGCCCTTTACAGAATGCTTTGGTATGAGTGTGGTATCAAGAGAATTTTTCAGAGGAGTGAGAAAAACTTGCACACCATGGCAAGCTGGGATGGGTGAGTCGTGAGGAGTGGGTGAGGTGGGTGTGCACTGGGAGGGCTGCCATGTGCTGGGCAGCAGGTGCGGTCTCAGACCTCCCGGACTCCAGGCTCGCCCTAGCAGGTGGAGGCCAGGTTCTTGACAGCTCCTCTGTCCTTCTGCCTGGAGACAATTTTTTAAGTTTTTCGGTTTTTTTCCTTCTTTCTAAAAGAAGAATTTAGTGGAGAATACAACTGGAACCCCTGATTTTTTTTTTTTTTTTTTTTTTTGAGACGGAGTCTCACTCTGTCTCCAGGCTGGAGTGCAGGGGCGCTATCTCAGCTCACTGCAGCCTCCACCTCCCAGGTTCAAGCAATTCTCTCCTGCCTCAGCCTCCTGAATAGCTGGGACTATAGGCACGCACCACCGTGCCCAGCTAATTTTTTTGTATTTGTAGTAGAGATGGGGTTTCACCATGTTGGCAAGGATGGTCTTGATCTCTTGACCTTGTGATCTGCCTGCCTCAGCTTCTGAAAGTACTGGGATTATAGGTGTGAGCCACCGCACCCGGCCAGAACCCCTGATTTAAAAACAATTGCAAAGCCTTTTTGTTTAAAATGAACACAAACAGTAGTTGATGAATACCTTTTTGAACATGGTCTTTAAGTGTACTTTTACCTGTTGTATTCATAATCATGAGCAAAGGTACAGAAGATATTTGAGTATTAAGTATGCTTTCAAAGTATCTCTTATATTGCTGATCTTATGTCGGTGTTACCAAAAAAAAACTACCAAACAAACAACTTTTGTGTAATTAGCTCAAAGAATAGCCACAAGGGTGAGGTTACAGGAAAAGAGGGCTTTATAAGATGATGTGTGAGATATTGTTTCTTTGGTATGTCACAGAGCCGTGTGGGTCCAGTGTTCCCCAGACCCCCTCTTACAGAACTCCAGGTCAGTGTTCAGAAATATTGTGTTCTTTTTTTTTTTTTTTTTTTTGAGACAGGTTCTCTGTCGCCCAGGCAAGAGTGCAGTGGTGCAATCATGGCTCACTGCAGCCTCGACCTCCCAGGCTCAGGTGATCCCCCCACCTTAGCCTCCCAAGTAGCTGGGACTACAAGTGTGCATCACCAGGCCTGGCTAATTTTTGTATTTTTTGTGGAGACAGGGTTGTGCCATGTTTCCTAGGCTCATCTCGAACTCCTGGGCTCAAGTGATCTGCCCACCTTGGCCTCCCAGAGTGCTGGCATTACAGGTGTAAGCCACCGTGCCTGGCCCAGAAATGTTGTATTCTTTACTCATTTCTGTTTTTCATAATTTACATGGAGGTATCCACTGCAAACATAGAAGCCTAGTCACAGTATCACAGTGTTGACCATGAGCCAAAAATGCCATTGTGCTAGCCTGCTAATAGTAACAATAAGTCCTCGCTTAACATCATCATTGGTTCTTGGAAACTGCAACTTTAAACAAAATGATGTACAGCGGCTCCTGAAATCACATCCTTTTGTTCATCCTTGTTCCTTTATAATGTTGTTGTGAGGGGAAATGGTTTTGTTACATGTCGTTTCGCTTGAAGTCCCAGTTTGCAGGAACCAACAATGTTATGTGAGGACTTACTGTACATGTATAAGTGCATTTTGATACGAAACAGTGAGGACAAAAACTGGTATCATAAGCTTAAGATTTACATACTAGTTATTTAAATTTCCATGTCCCACCCCAGAGCTCATATATGTAATCTAGACCATATTCCCACTACCCCTGGGGGCACTCCCGCTTCCCACAGGCTTCCTTTGTATCACTCCTTTTAGGTTGTGCTTTCTTTGTCTAAAATCCAATATTGTTAGGAACTTATGCCCTTATTTTTCTTCCTTATATTTCTAATAGTTGTAGGCATTTTTAGGAAAAAGTTATGTCCTTTATCTTGAGATGTTTTTGGTAGACTCCTTAGAGACAAAAATAACACATAATACAGAGTTGAACATTGAAAAATAAAGCCTCATGCAAAGGCAGTTCATCAAGGAAAGAACAGGCTTTTCAACTATTGGTTGTCCGTATGCAAAAGAATGAACTTCAATCCATAGTTCTCACAATATGTAAAAATTGATAAAAATGGATCACAGACTTAAAATGTAAAACCTAAAAACAGAAGTGCTTAGAACAAAGTTCAGGGAAAAATATCTTTCTCATTTTGGGTTAGAAATCTAAGGTTTCTTAGATGAGACACCAAGAACATGATCCACATGAGAAAAAAATAGAAATACTGGACTTACTGAAGTTAAGAATGTCTTTTGTCAGGACACTGTTAAGAGAATGGAAGTACGAGCTCCAGAATAGAAGAAGATATGTGTAAATCATATTTTTGATAAAGGACTTGTATCCAAAATTTGTAGAGAATTCTCTAAACTCAGTAGTAAGAAAACAAAGCAACTTAGTTAAAACATGGTCAAGATATTTAAGCAGACACTTCACTAAAGAAAATGTAAGTATGGCAAATATGCACATAAAAAGATGCTCTACATCAGTAGTCTTTAGGGAAATACAAATTAAAACCACGATGAGACAATACTGAACACCTATAGAATGACTAAAATTAAAGACTGTAGTAAATGTTGGCAAGGATGTAGAACACTGGGAACTTTCACCAATGCTAGTATTATTGGTCACTAATTCAGAGAGAATACTAACAGTTTGGTGGCTGAAGGATTTTGGCCCTGGAGGACACAATGGGATTTGTTTTAAACTGGAGAATAGATTCCTTGTGCCAGAGCCCCATGTGTCAGGGAGGAGGGAGGGGGCAGGACAAGATGTGATCCAAGGAGATGGAGAGGCTGGGAATTGAGGTACTGCAGGTGTGCAGCTGTGAGAGTGAGACAAATGGACCAGTGGGAGTGGGAGAGACAGGAGAGATGATCTGCATAAGAGTGTGACTGACTGAGGGGCGAGGCAGGGAACGGGAGTGGTGCTGTGGCAACCACCTTTATGGGGAGTGAGAGTTAGCTGCCCCCCTTACCCTCTTGCAGAGTAGCACTATCGGTTGAAGTTGATGGGTCTCTGCAGCAGTGTTTCTCTGTCCAGATGTAGACTCAGAAAAGGTTAAAAGGGTGATGCAGTGTACGGAGGAGAGTTTGCCAGCCATGTGCAGTGAGAGAGGAAAGAAGGCTTCACTGCAAAGAATGTGGCTGAGCTGTTGCAGCAGTGGGAGGAGGCTGTATGGAAGGGAATTGAGTGTGAGTAGGCTGAAGGATTGTCGGGGAAAGGAGGCAGGTAAGAGAAGACTCAGCTGACTGTGGCTTAACAAGGCCTTGGGTATCTTTTTATAAGAAGTCTAGGAAGGCATTGCTGGCATGGCTCCGCTGCTGGCATGGCTCCGCTGCTTAGGCATGATGGGGACTACCAGACTTCCAGCCTGCTGTTTTGCCATCCTCATCATGTGGCTTTTCAGCCATAGATTTGTCTTCTGTTCCTAACTCTTGGATTTTGTGCTTTAGAAACAGCAGTTTTCCTTGTTAAATAGTCATTTATCCTTTATGCCTATTCTCTTAACGTTTATTTGCTTAGCTTCTAACTTCATTGTGTGCATATACCACCTTTAAACAAGTGTTTTGCCTTTGGCGTGATTTCTGACTTTAGCCTTATTCCTTCTAGCATGCTATTTCTAATTCATTTATTAGTTCTGTATTTATGTTATTTTGGTCCTCAGTGTTTCAGGTTGCTCTGCAATCTTGTTTTTCATTTCAGCGTGTTCATTTGCCGTCGCCTCTTTGAGTCTCATATATTGATTTTATGTCATCTCTAAATTATTTCATAGTAAGCACTTCTGGGAACTTTTCTTCAGTTATTAGTTAGGCTTTCTTAAATAAAAGACGGTGTCTTTAGGATGCCATGTGTGTGCCTTTGCCGTCCTCAGTAGGGGGCTTGTTTGGTTTGGTTTGCTTTGAGGAGTGGGGAGGCTGGCCTGTCTTGTCCAGTAACTATGCCATGTCTTTTGTTAATCTTCCACGTGGTTTTTTGTTTGTTTGTTTGTTTGTTTAGCATGAACCTCTGTCAGTAGTCTTCTTCTTTTACACAGCGAGTGAGCTTTGGGTTGATTCTGGTTGAGGGCTCAGAATTGTTGTGGTGTTTCTTTTGCTTTTGCTCTTTGAGAGAATGGGAGGAGAGGAGGCAGGAATCACCCAGCAGGGCGGGAGGCCGTGATTCAGCTTTGTAAATATCTTTTCCCAGGCTGCCTCCACCGAATCTGCTCATATCTGTTTCCTGTGAGACACACCCTTTGCTTAATATGGTTTCCCAGCTCAGGACAGGGGTCTGGCATTTTAGGACAGTAGGTCTCTGGTGTTTATGGGCCCTGCTCCTGTCCCCATCCCCCTCACATCTTGCCAGCTTTAGACAAGAAGGATGGGCACAGTCCATGAGTGTTTTTAGGGACAGCGCAGGGGTCAAAGGTGCACTCCCTCTAGAACACAGGGGAGGAGAGGGCCAGAGCAGGCTCCCCAGGCTCGCATCCTGGCTCCAGGCCCTACCTTAGGCCTCCGTTTTCTTATCTGTGTGGAGGAAGATGATAGTCCCTACATCCTAGGGTAGGTGGAAGGATTGAATGAGATAATGCCCATAAGTCACTTGGCACCCGTTTGCTTCTGTCAGCAGATGTCAGCTCCAGTCATTGATGCTTCATAGGCTTCTCACTCAGGCACTTCCTACTCAGTCATCTTGGTCCCACTGATCTTGTTTCATTTATTTTCACTTTTGCTTTACTTTTTACTCAACCCTTGCTTAATTGTTGGGGGTGATTAGTGATTAGGTGATTTTTATATTTTTCTTCTTTCTCCAGCTTTCCTCTTATCAGATAAAAACCAAAATGGCTGTCTTCTGTGGGACTGCCTGCTGAGAAGTGGGGCCTTGTTTCTCAAAAAGCGTTCTGATTTTAAAACTTTTCATTGGCTGCCATTGCACCCCTTTGTCTTCCCATGGGAAGAGGGTGTAATAGTCTCATACTTTTCACAGTTCTGCCCATTTGCCAACTCTGTGCCTGGGGTAGGCCATGCTTCCCCATGGGGCTCCTGGGGTGGGCCGTGGTTCCAGTTCCCACCTGCTGGGCCCACACTTGAAATCTCTTGTGTGTGCTCCCAGCCCTGCTCTTCATGCTTGTGCCATGCAAGTGTGTCACTTCCTCTCTCGTTGCTTTTTTCCTCCCCACCTCTCATCCCTTCCCTCTCTGGTTATTCAACTAATTGTTGTTGCTCTGATTGAGTTCAAAGAGGGTGTCTAGGAATTAGTTGTGAGCTAGCTAAATAGAGAAATCTGCAATATACATTTTAAATTTGTAATCAATGCATATTTTGTTTTCAGTGTTTAAAGAATTTTTCATTTAAAATACTGACAGTATGGCTTACTTTTAACCTTTAACCTCTGCATCTCAAATAATTTTTCAGAGGTGCACCTTGGTAAATCCATTGTTGCCATAAACCATATTTTGTACAGTGACAATACTTTGATGGTTCTTGCTAGGAGAGCAGTAATTAATACTCGTCACGTCTAGAACTTCCCTTCACACATTCTCCTGGAACAGGGTACAGGACAGGGATTGCCCCCTCTGGAACCTGCCATTGTGGGTTTAGAACCCTCAGGACACTGGTAAGCGGAGTGAAAGGAAGTCACTGACCTATTCCTTACCAACATACTTAACAGTGCCTGTAGGAAGCTAGTTGGGAGATGTGGATGGGAAGGAAAAAGTGTCAACATTTATATGAATTTCAAATGTATCTTACCTCTAGCTGTGCCTTAAAATGTTTTGAAATATGAAAACTAAAAAATATGTTAAAACATGTTTATTAAACTTGCAGCTTAAGTTTATGTTCAGTTTAATATAACTGACTACATTAAGTTTATGTGCAAATTCAGTAACTAGGAAGTCTACAGGTGGCCAATGTTGTGAAGTTATCCCCCAACATTTTATTATGACAGCTTTGGCCAATGTTATTTTAACTGATATTCTATTAATACTATACAGTGAACCTTTTACAAATATTGGATGATTTTTATAAATTACCCAACTGAACCTAAAGAAGCAATAGTTGTTGGTGAATACATTCATTTTATATGTTGTGGGTAGTTTTTCTTGCTGGTTTAGACAGAGATTTTAGTTGTTTTATGGTATGCCTTGATTTTACTTTTGTTTGGGATGGGAGGGAAAGATCGTTTGGTTTTGTTTTGTTTTTCTTGAGATATGCCTTAGAGTTTTGAAAAACTGACTGGATGTTGGATATGTTTTATAATATAATTTGTTTCCAGTAAGTTAGAGTTTCTTTGCTATGCTAAGAAGAATGGCTCATTCCACTTTGTTAATATGAAACAGTTGTTGACTAGTTCGTTAAATAACAAAATCTTCTAATGCTGTCCTTTTACAGAGTGTTTGATGATTTTCCCGATGAAGAGTAAAGCTATCTAGTTCACCTTTATAGCTTTAGTTATAGTCAAATATCCTGCTTGTTTTAATTTGCTCATTTTGCTGCTCGTTTTCTGTTAAAGGTTACAAAGAAAAAAAAAAGTGGGCTGCTTCACCCGGGCTGATCTCCAGCAGGAGACCCCAGAAGGTGCAGGGTGGGACACATGACACATCGGCTCAGGCCCCTCTGCACAGGTTCTGTGCTTTGTGGTCAGTTCCACATCTTTCATGTCTCAGGCCTTTTCTTGTAGCACTAGCCCTAAAAACTGTAAGATAAGATTGAGGTGGGCCAGCACAGAGAATAGAAAGCGAGGAGGAAGATCTGCAGCGAAGTGAGGAGGCAGAGTGTTGTGCACCCTTCCATCACACGGGCCTTGCCGTGTAATTCATTTCTCTCCAGCAACACCTGCCCAACCGGAGCTGACTGCTGTGTGATTTTGTTTTGAAGCTTTCTGCCCATTGTCACTGCCTCTGATAACAGATGAGATAGGTAATAATTCATTTTTCCTTTTGTTCTGATTACCCAGTTATATTCGTATGCTTATTAAGTCTCGCTGAGGCTTAGCCCTGGCAAAGATAGCTAAGGAGCTATGGGTCTCAGGTTTCTGGTCTCTGTTAGTGGTAGGTAGCTGACTGTTAGGAAAAGCAGGTGACTTGCAGAATGAGACATAGCTAATCCACCACTGATTTACTAGTGCATATGGATCTGGTGGCCACCTTACCGCTCTGAGCCTTCAGTTTTCAGATTTGTCAAATGAAGATAATTATGATAGTCACCTCATAGGATTCTTTGAAACATTCTAAGAGTAATGTATTCCATTACATATTACATAGTACCTAGTAAGTTCTCAATACGTGGTAGTTATTTACCTGTTAATAATGGTGTTGCTATGCCCAGAATCTTTAAATTTTCATCATGTGCCCTACTTTTGATAAAGAATATCAGAAACATTCTTGTCTTCATGTCCACTCCATTCTTTGGTCATTTCTAGGTAACATGAAATATTTTCACATATTATTTCTTTTATTCCTGATATTTTACTATCTGATAACACCTGGTAAACTTAGCCAGATGTTTTGTGTTTCTAACATGCAGTTAGTAAGGATTTCTCACTTACATCTTAAGTCTTTTATTAGAACCCTCATTTAATGAAAACATGAAAGTTCAGTTTTTATGAAATGGAGTGTTCACTCTTTATTGTTACAGTTATTACAGTTAATTCAGAAACGCAAGAAAAACAGTTGATGTGAGGGTGTCACTTCCTTCACTTCTGACTGTGGTTGTCAAGTACGGTGTGTTTTTCATGTGTTGAACTTTCCGAAAGGATTGTTTTCCATAGTATTCTCTCCACACTTTTCCTCCTCTATTATTTTTTCAAGATAAGTGGTTCACATATTCTTTTTTACTTCCTCCTTGATTTGGAAAGAATGAGGGATGATTTTGAACTTTGGGAAATACTCTCTGAATGTTGTCTTGAAAAATACTGGGGTTTTTTGGTAAAAGGAAGATGAGTGGAAGAAAAGATGCTCCTTACAGTGTGTGCTGCTTGATCAATCTTTGTCCTCGTGGTAGGCAGCCTCTAACCTGGCTGCCTGGTGTTCACACAGTGTAATGCTGCCTGTGGAGTGAGGCTGGCCATGTTGACTTAGAAGCAATGGGACGTCACCTCTCAGATAGGTTGGTAAAAAGACTATGGCTTCCTTGACTCACTCGCCCTGGCAATGCCTTGTCAAGAGGCAGCCCTGCAATGTAGCTTATGTGTGCAGGACCGAGAAGGCCTGCCAGCCGTGGGGAAGGGAGCCTGGAAGCAGGAGAGCCAGCCAAGCTCTTCCTGGATTCCTGACCCCTTAGAATCCATCAAAGAGTAAGTGTTTGTTTTAAACCACTGAGTTTTAGAGTAATTTGTAGTGCACAATAAATAACTATTATTTAAATCATTAGACATGATAACATAGTTTCTTTCTTAAACAGACTACATGGTTTATGCTTTACCGTATTCAGTGTCCAGTTGGGCTAGGAAATATTACATAGTTGATTTGTTTTCACCATTTAAGAGAGTTTGATTTTTTTTTAAAGTATAAAATGTTAAATACAACTCTTAAGGGGTGGAATCTGTAGATATCAAGGTATTAAGTTTGACATTTTGCTTTAGTAGTTACATGATTTGTCTAGTAAGGTAAACATGAAACATTATATCTCTGGCAAATGTTACTGCATTAAAATAATGTAATCAAGACTTTTCTTTAGGTCTGGCTTATGTATTCATGTTCATTTGACACAAGTATATATGTATTATACATACATAATACATATTATGTACTTACCACAAAACCTAATAAAGGAAAACCTAACACAAAATCTCAAAAAGGAAAAAATATCCAGCCTAGCCATAATCCTTGTAATACATTTGTAGATACTAATATGACTTTAAATCAATCACATATACTTATATATAATATATAACATATTGTCTATATAAATAACTAGGGATTAGAATGAAAAAGTGCAACACATGTAAGACATAGTTGGTTAGGCATGTTATGGCATGATATTTTTACTGTAGGTAGGTAGATGTCTTACTACAGCCCTAGTAATTGATCTGATACATGTATGCTGCTACAGAAGAGTCCATTGGATCCCCTCTTTCTATTAGTTTTGTTTCTCTGGACAGTTTCCATGTACCTGGGATAGGTGTTATGTTCAGAAGTCTGTTGGGAAGATCTCAGTTTAGATCAGGCTGGCCGATACCACTTCTCTTGTGTATGTTGAGCAACTGTATTGTAAGATTATCATTTAGATTCTGAATGTCTTCCTTCTTAGGTCACTTTTGTGTGACCCAGGTTGTCTAGACCACAGAACGCACTTATCGCTAGGCATCAGCTGGCTGTTTTCCCACTTTGTGCTGTGCAGCATCCTCCTACCCTGGCCATGAACTGTAGAGATGTTGTGTAGACCTTCTCCCTCAGCTGCATCATTGACTAAGACATTGGGCATGTTGAAATGAACTGTAGGTCATGTCAAGTTTCTTTGGTTTTGAACAGAAACCAGTGTTGCCACCAAAAGGGAGCTCATGGGAGGCTAAAGGGCCCCCAGAGACTCTCTCAGTGGCAGGAGACTCTAGACCTGTGCCATCTAGTATTGTAGCCACTAACCACATGCAATGATTTAAATTTAAATTGATCAGAATGAACTAAAAATTAAAACTTGAGCCATACTAGTCACATTTCAAGTGTTCAGTAGCCACATGTGGCTAGTGACTTCTGTATTACATAGTGCAAACACAAACCCTTTCCACCATCACAGAAACTTCTCCCTGGAAGTACAGCTCCAGATAGCCTTACCTGGACGCCTTCACTCCAATTTACTAGCCCAGCCATTCCTTCCATTGCTCTGTTCAAGATCCACGCTGAAGGAGAGAGAGTTGATTGGTCTGACTTAAGTCATGTGCTCACGTCTTGGTCATATGGGTGTGAGAGAGGGTTGGGCAGGAGAAGCCTCCAGAGACCTCTCAGAGCCACCAGGGCAAGCACCTGAGTTCACAGCCTCAAGACAGCACTCAAAGGCAGAGGGGTGCACAGTGCTATTGGTGGGAGCTGGCCAAGAATGGACAGATGCACACCATGGCAGTCTTTAAATAAAAGATTTTGAAAGGAAGATTTTGTGTTCCTCTGGTAGGTAACAATACATCCTTCAAAATATTTTTTAAAAACATATCACAATGTATCAGCAAATATTTGTTTTTAAAGATGCATGTAAACATTAAAAAATAAGCATAATTTTGTTTTTAATGATTAAGACTTGGGTGTGTCTGTTTCTCTAACAGTGTGTGGCATAATAGTTGAAAAAGCTTTCTATAATAAATATTAATGAAAGCTGTATCACAAAAGTGTTTAATTGTGGCCAGTTTGCTTAATTTGCTCTGGAAAAACGTTTTTGCTGTCCAGCCTTCCTTCCCCATTCCAGTCCTGATTGCTAAAGGCTTCTCTACCATAATCCACAAAGAGCTCAAACTAATATGCTTCAGGCAGGTTCTGCTGGGGTTGAGCCAGTTAGGTTTTTCTCCTTACATAGCCCTCTGTCTTGTGCGTGTGTGTGTGCGTGTGTGCGTGTGTGTTTTCATTGCTTTACAACAGGCCTCAGTGAATAGGAAGCATTACAACACTTTAAACATTGGTCACAAATGGAAGGATAAATATTTTTATGGTTTTTGTATGATTGTGACACAATTTAAGACTAGTAAACATGCCATGTTTGTTCACATAGCTCACTCCTCTTTAACCCTGATGCTTTCATTGTAAAGTGAGAGGAAGTTAGTTTTGTAAGCATCAAGCCCTGATGTATGAAGAAAGCTCTTGCCTAGGCCATCTGACACAGAGTTCCACAGGAATCAGCTTGCAGTGGGCTTTATAATCCAAAGCTAGCATTGTACTGCAGTGTTTCCTCCCATGGTTCAAGGAAAAAACAACCTGAAGTGGGGCTTTCTATTTATGAGAGAAGATTTATAAGTAATTCAAAAGTGGTATTTACTATCAGAAGTCAGAGATCACTTCTAAGCATATCAGCAAATGCCCTCAATTTGGTATCCACATACTTTTAACTTGGAAGATTTGTTATGAGCATCCCCCTTTGTCAGTATGACTTCTTTCTTTGTGCTCTCTTGAGAAGGGAAAAGATGAAGGATTAAAAAAAACAGAACAAAAAGCTTGGGTTTTCCACCGTTAAATGTTACTAAAACATACTTTATAATCCAAAATCATAAGGTATGGTCAGTTCTTTACACATTACATTGTAATTGAATGTGAAATGTCAAATAAAGCTTGCTTTAGATTATTTTAATACATGTAAATATAAAAAGGGGGAAGTAACATCTATATTTCACATTATTCTGTACTTTGAATTTAGGTCTTTTGGTCTTGGAGGAAAGGGGAGAGTAGTCTCAGATTGCTGCCAACATCTCCCCATGGCATTGAAGGTTCTCATGGCTCCCAAGAGGCAGCAGGGAATACAGGAGATAACCAGATATTTTAAATATTTTACTTCTTGCCTTCTCTGGCAAAAGCTTGCTGTGCTTTAAGCCTCTGCTAAGACAGGTTGCTACTTCAAAGTAAGTTGTGTTTTAAGTAGTATAATCGCAGGAGATTATTACCTAGGGAGAAAAATTCTTGATGTCTTCTCAAAAAGATTAAATGAAGGAAAAATAATAAACAGTAATATTACATTTCAAGTATATCTTTATTCTATCCAAGTGATACATAAACATGAAGACATTTTGTTGCATGATGAAAACAGTTTTGCCACTTGTGGTAGTGTCTGCTAATTGCCTACCCATTTTCATTTTCCCTTAGTGATAGAGTCCCAGTTTTATTCTCTATGCTATGGCAAAACACTCAGCAAGGAAACTACATTTCCTAGCCTCCTCCAGCTACACATGGCCAAGTTCTAGGCAGTGAGATGCAAACAGATACTGTTGTCCAGTACTTAGTCAGTGGCTTTGAAAATGGAGCACTCCCTTCCCATTCCCCCTTTTCCCTTCCTGCTATTTGGTTTGCAGACCTGATTGCAAGGCTTCAGCAGCCTTTTTGGACCATGAGATAATCTGAAAGGACAGAAGATGCAGCCTGAGGATGACAAATGAGAAACATTGAGGGAACCTGGTTTCTAACAGTGGTCATTTGTGATATTTATGCAACCCTGAAAAAACTGGTCCCAAAATTTTGTTTCTGACTTTTAAGCTTTCAAGAAAGTGGTTAAATCAAAGCAATAAAATTAGTATAAAACGGACACTGAAAAGGTTGGCAATCCAGTAGCCCATGCAGTGAAGTACTGACTAGCAAAAAACTCATTCCCCATACTCCCTTGGTAATGCTCATCCTCAGTGCTCGTCATTTGTTAGAAAAGAGAAGCTTTGAATCTCAATGCAAAATCTTTAAAAGAATTCAGAACATACCATATGAAATCATTGCTATTGTAAATAAACTTGATCATGATGTGAGCAAAAGCGTTACATTTAAAAATGTAGCTCCACTAAAAGGAATCAAGGTCTGAGGAGGAAAGGTACAAGATGAGCTTGGAACATTTTGTGATACCAGGTAACAGGAAGTTATTGATGACTATTTTGGTCATGTCAAAAGGACTTCACAGCCAATCTAAGTTCTCACTGGTCAAAGATGGGGTAGTTTGAGCATCAATAAAGATTTTAACTGCAGTGGGTTGTCATACATCAAATAGGTTAAAATCTGTAAGTTAATTATGATTTCCAAAGATTAAAAACTTAACTGTTCAGCGTTAGAGGATACTAGGGAACCACCTTGTAATTTTGAAAACTAGTGAATAAATGAAAAGAGTCAACTGCTTATAAACTAGAAACTCATTTTAATATTATTTACAGATCACAAGCAAAAGAAACAAAGATATCCATTTTGAGTGTTTTCATCCTCTTATTTTGTCTGTGGCTTCAGACAGTGAGTCAAAGCCATTCACTCCCAGGATCTTGAGTACCAACGAAAGAAATTCATTTGAGTGTGAACAGTTCTCACTCCTGCCCCGGCACACAGCTTTACCGCATCACCAGGGAGCAACAGTGACTCTTGCCTCTCTCTCTCCCTCCTGTACCACCAGACTTTTCATTTGATAAGTAAACAGTTTTGAAATTCTTTGTTAATTTTGCTAGGCATTATTGGCATTCATCTTTTACCTATAACATAGCTTATTGTTTATTTTCATCACATTATCTGTTTAATGCCACATAGGAGGAAACATAATCTGTAGCTGATAGATTCATTTTCTGCACATACACGTATCCCCTAAATAATTCATTAAGAATTCAATAAGTAGGTAATTGGTGTTTAAAATGCTAAATATTATGTAGAAATTGTGGTAGACTGTTACATAGCAGTTTATGGGGTTTTTTTTCCTGCCATTTTATCGATTTGTGGGGAAATTGATTGGAGCTTTTGGTTGGCCTAGAATAAATTACTGTTTTTCCTATTTAAAAATGATGGGTTCTCAGTATTCAAATATTTGCTTTTCAGTGGCTTTTAAAACACAGAAAATTTATTCCAGAAACCATGATGAGCATTATCTATACATTGTCTCATACTGTCCATGAACTGAATTTTAGCAGTCTGTGACTGCACCTGCAGGGATCTCTTCCTCCTTCCCCTTCAGCCCAGTCACCCCACGACCTCCAGTTATGCACACCTGCTCTGTTCTGAATCTCGATTTCCTGCCTCTCACTCTGCAGCATCCTAACCTTCCAGTTCTGTTCAGACCTCACTAAGTCCTCAGGTCTGGGGACACTCACTCTCAATCATTTCCCTCTTTTCCTCTCTTCTCTCCTCACACAGCCTAGATTTCATGGTTCTTTGTGATAATCACTTTCTTACAAATGACCTTAGCTACCTTCCCACTAACCTCATAGGGGAATTGTAAGGATTAAATGAGTGAATACTCTTGGAGTACTTGGGAGGATTTACGTAGTGTTATGTAGTATCTGCTCAGTAATGTCAACGGTTGGTATTACTGAGCTCTCTCCTCTCTTCTTGTACTTGTCTGGCAAAGTTCCAGACCCCCACCCCGATCCCCCCAACCCCTGCCACCAGTTAGCTAGAAATTGCTAGGGATGGAAAAGATAATCATGCTAACTCATCTCCTGATCACACATCTCAAGTGTGTAGTTAATTTTGCCCAGCAACACTGCCATACTTCCCTAGTATGTTTGCTTTTCCACTTTCTGAAATGCATGTTCAAATCTCTTTCCTCCATCCATCTGTACTTCCTGATGTTCTTGGTACAAATTACAGGAAACCCTATTTCAGCTGGCTTAAACAATAAGAAAATACTCTGTAGCATCACAAGCAGTCACAGAGTAAGGTGTCTTCAGGATTGATAAGGTCAGCAGCCTAGTGCTGTCTTTCTGCTGTGCCATCTTCAGTTTGGAGACTTTGCCCTTGCCACCTTCCATCATGGTCACAAGGTGGCTGCCATAGCTCTAAGTGTCACATGTAGAGGTGACAGCATCCTGGAAGAAGACCTGTGTATTCCTGAATGTCTTTATTTCAGTGAAGAATATCTTTCCTAGAAGACCCCTGCAGACATAGCTTTATTGAAGGAAGGGTAGGGTGAATAGTGGTAGAACAGGAACAGGTGACTTATAAAATGTGGTTGGCTGCACCTGAGCAGCTGAACAGCCTCAGTGAGCACCTGTCCAGGTCTTGCTGACATTTGTCTAAACAGTCTCCCTAAGTGATCTTATTCAGGACCTTGGTTTTGAATGCCACCTGTATGATACTAATCATTGGTAAACCTTATTCTCTGTGTCCAGTCTCACACATGACTGCTCCACTCTTATGTGTAAAAGATACCTTATACTTACCTTGGCCAGAGCACAGCTTCCCCCTCCTCCATTCTTGTCAGTGTTCATAATATTGGACACTCACATACTCAGGCTAAAAATCTAGCCATTAGATTGATTTTCCTTTCTCCCAGCATCCATTTAACTAGCATTTCAGACAACACTTACTCCAAGTCCTCCGCATCTCTCTCCCTACCTTGCGCTGTCTCAGTCCAAGCTGCCATCCTGTTGTACTTGGGTGACAGCAGTAGCTGCCTACTGGGCACCCTGTTCTGATTTTGCCCCTATCATCTCTTCTCCCCCAATCTTACAAATGATCTTTTTAAAGTGCAGATCAAATTATGTCACTTGCTGCTCAAAATCCTCCAGTGCCTTTGTGTCACTTTGCCTAGGGTAAAATGTAAACTTCTACTCCGCTTACCCAAGCTCCTGTCCTGCTCCTCCTCACATCCTTTCCTATGAGCCACAGTGGTCTCCTTCTTCAATGGGCCATACTCTGCCTCATCTTTACATCTTTGTACCAGCTGAGCTCATCACTGGGTGTTCTTCCTGATCTTCATTTGGATGTCTGGTTATATTTCAGACATTGGCCTCACCTTTATCAAGCAGGCCTTCTCCAACCACCCAATCTAAATTAGTCATCTAGTGTGCTGTCTCAGAACTCTCTTCCCTGCCTGAAATTCTCTGTGTAACACTCCTCACAGTCTCTTCTCTCTGGCCCATTGCTTCTTGCCATTTGTCTTTGCTCTCCTTCTGCAGAATGGTAAGTAATGGTCTATCTTACTCAGCACTGTGGGTTCAGCACCTAGGACAGTGCCTGGCACTTGTTAGGTTACTCAATCAATAAATTATTTATTGAACTTAAATACGCTTTATTTGGAAAAAGTAAAACGGATAAACTCCCATTCAGTTTCATCTGACTTTTTTAAAGAGAAAGAAAACTAATAGCTCTATTATTGTATGATTCGCCTTTTTGGAGAGTAAGCAATAGAAATTGACTCTGGCTACCCTAAATGAAAAGGAAATTTATTGTAAGTCTCCTGAAATCAATAGATGGATAGAGATTGAAGCTTAGAGCACAAACTGGAACCCAGGAGCCCCAGAACTAGACAGTCTATACCATGGCAGGTCTGCATGTCACTACCCTGTGCTCTTTGTGAGCTTGGCAAATCTCCATGCCATGAGGTCGCCCATTCAGACTGTCAGTCCTGGAAGCAGCATCCAGCAGGCCAGACCTGATGTAGACGCCTGTCCAGCTGTGTCAGGGCAGAGGAGGCAGCTCTGGCTCTTGGGCTTCAGTTGCAGGGATCCTCTACTGTCCAAGGCTGATACAGTGGAGAGAGGGGTGGCCAAAGGGGTCTCCAAAAGCAAGACCGGGATTTTAATGGGGGCAATGGATGTTGAGCAGCCAAAACATGGCCAACATTCAAATCATTTGGGGAACTTGTTTAGAAGTCTCTCTCTGAGCTTGTTGGAGCTCCACCACAAATAGTACAAACATCTGCCTACCCCCGTCTTCTTAGTTCATGACCATAATTCTCCCTCAAATCTCTGAGGAATCAAAATGGAATCACTGGTGTTAAAAATAACCCTGACAAATAGAATTGAGAAGCCCATGAAAAGAGGGTTCTTATGCTTGTATGCCTGATAACTAAAACCATCACAAAACACTCTGCAAAAACCACAACCTCACATGAAGGCCATTGCAACCTTATACAAAAGACACTTCTGCAAGGATGTCTGTTCAACTGCCTGTCCAGCCTCAGGCTGGCGTTACTTGTTATTGATCTTTGTAGCCAAGGATAATTATTTTGAAACAGTTACGTAATCTTCTTCATTTTTTCCTCTAAAAACCTTTGTCTTCCTTTATCTCCCTGAATATACACATTGTTTATGGCATACGCATTCCTGTTGCAATGCTTTATTCCA
This sequence comes from Pan paniscus, assembly GCF_029289425.2. Lineage (NCBI taxonomy): Eukaryota > Metazoa > Chordata > Mammalia > Primates > Hominidae > Pan > Pan paniscus. Next base: position 48,261,063 of record NC_073260.2, read on the forward strand.
AGATTCCTTTTAGAGGCCCTCTCTCCATTTTTTATTTAGGTTGACAAGCTCAAATCTTCATTAGAGAATGACAGTCCTATACCACTGTTTCTCAGAAGATGCTCTCAGATGTTCAGTGGCTTCTTGTCCCCCTCAGAGTAAACCCCAGGTCCTTTTGGGCCCATGGGACCCACAGGATCTGCCCCTGCTGTGCACTTCAGCCACACTGGACCTCCTTGTGCTCCACAAGTGAATCAGTTGCAATTCCCACAAAACCTGTGCCCTATGTGTTCCTCCTGGAGATGCATTCCCCAGACCTGTGTGGGAATCCTTGCTACCTCCTGCCTCAGCTCCAGTGTCACCTGCTCAGAGCCCTTCCCTGGCCATCCTGTCTTAACTGTGCCCATCCCGACTCCATCTCCCCCTGCTTTCTTACTCTCTGTGTGTATTTCTTTCTTTATTGCGAGGCTTCCCATGACAGTGTTGAACGCCAGGAGCCAGGGGCTTTGTTTTGTTCATGGATGTATCCATGTACCAAAACAGGGTCCCTCCGTAGTGATGCTTCAATGAGTGAAAAAATGGGTTGTCATCTGTGAAATTAGTTTTAAAGGAGGAATTCCAAAATGGTCCTAAACAACAAGTAGACAGCATGTGAGGTGATGACTGCAATTACTTACTTGGTTATGTAAATTCTGCTGCTTTAATTTAAGAGAATTATCTCTCCACCTCCTGTTTTAGAGCAGTGGGTTAGTAGATTCTGCTGCCTCTTCAGCTGAATGTTGGAGCCTATTAGAAATGCAGAACCTTAGGTTCACCTCATACTCACTGAATCAGAACCTCCAAGTTGACACAGCCAAGGCAAAAAGCCTTAGAAATCCCCTTGTATATTCTAAGCATTCACACATTAGAAAGGGAAGGGCAGTGGCCAAGGCACTTTCTTTCTTCATAGCATAGTAATGCAGCTTTGGAACTCAGTTTCTGCTTGCTGATCTGGACATAGCGTCATGTAGGTACACGTAACTTCACATAGTACCTTTGGCTGGTGGGGTGTTGAAATGGCAGAAATATTATAGTTGCTTTTCTGTGGAAGGAAAAGTGCTATAAATTTACTACCCCTAGGAAGGTTTGAGGCACTTGTTTTTTAAAATTTATTTTTAACTGACAAATAATTGTATATTTATGGGGCACAATGTGATAATTTTGTTTTCGTTTTTATATTTTTAGAGACAGATCTCGCTCTGTCACCCAGGCTGGACTGCAGTGGCATAATCATAGCTCACTGTAGCATCCACTTCCTAGGCTCAAATAATCCTCCTGCCTCAGCCTCCGTAGTCAGCATGCGATGCCTGGCTGATTTTGTATCTCTATGTGTGGTAGAGACAGAGTCTTGTTATGTTGGCCAGGCTGGTCTCAAACTCCTGGGCTCAAGCTATCCCCCTGCCCCAGCCTCCTAAAGTGCTGGGATTACAGGTGTGAGCCACCACCACGCCCGGCCATAGTGTATTGATCTATGTAAACATTGTAGAAAGAGTCAATCAAGCTAATTAACATATCCACGACTTCACCAACTTATCTTTTTTTGTGTGGTAAGAACATTCAAAATCATATAGTACATACTATTATTAACTGTGGTCACTGTGAGATCTTTGTTTTTTAGTGGAAGCCTTGTGAGCTATCCTGTAATTTTCAGCTTATCTTCACATTTCTCCTCATACTCTGTAGTACTATGGAGTATCTGCAGGAGTGTCCTGGGAATGTGTTACTTGCCGATGTCGTAATCCCTGAGTATATAGCTCCAGCCCAGGGATCCTCAGAGCAGATCCTGACCAGGAGTCACGCTCTGCATTGGAAGCTGTTGGGATGGACAGTGTGAGTTTGAATAGTTTTGTAGACCTCTGTCACCTTGAATGCATTAGGGCTGCTTGTCAGACTGAAACAATTATAATTTCACCAAGGACAATCCTATTTTTTAATTCCACTGCTTAATGTCATCAGTCACCAAGACTGTTTAGAAATGGCACTTTAGATGGCCGAATAGGAACAGCTCCGGTCTACAGCTCCCAGCCTGAGCTACGCAGAAGATGGGTGATTTCTGCATTTCCATCTGAGGTACCGGGTTCATCTCACTAGGGAGTGCCAGACAGTGGGCGCAGGTCAGTGGGTGCGCGCACCGTGTGCGAGCCGAAGCAGGGCGAGGCATTGCCTCACTTGGGAAGCGCAAGAGGTCAGGGAGTTCCCTTTCCTAATCAAAGAAAGGGGTGACCGACGGCACCTGGAAAATCGGGTCACTCCCACCTGAATACTGCGCTTTTCCAACGGGCTTAAAAAACGGCGCACCATGAGATTATATCCCGCACCTGGCTCGGAGGGTCCTACCCCACGGAGTCTCGCTGATTGCTAGCACAGCAGTCTGAGATCAGACTGCAAGGCGGCAGCGAGGCTGGGGGAGGGACGCCCACCATTGCCCAGGCTTGCTTAGGTAAACAAAGCAGCCAGGAAGCTCGAACTGGGTGGAGCCCACCACAGCTCAAGGAGGCCTGCGTGCCTCTGTAGGCTCCACCTCTGGGGGCAGGGCACAGACAAACAAAAAGACAGCAGTAACCTCTGCAGACTTAAATGTCCCTGTCTGACAGCTTTGAAGAGAGCAGTGGTTCTCCCAGTAGGCAGCTGGAGATCTGAGAACGGGCAGACTGCCTCCTCAAGTGGGTCCCTGACCCCTGAGCCCCGAGCAGCCTAACTGGGAGGCACCCTCCAGCAGGGGCACACTGACACCTCACACTGCAGGGTACTCCAACAGACCTGCAGCTGAGGGTCCTGTCTGTTAGAAGGAAAACTAACAAACAGAAAGGACATCCACACCAAAAACCCATCTGTACATCACCATCATCAAAGACCAAAAGTAGATAAAACCACAAAGATGGGGAAAAAACAGAACAGAAAAACTGGAAACTCTAAAAATCAGAGCGCCTCTCCTCCTCCAAAGGAACGCAGCTCCTCACCAGCAACGAAACAAAGCTGGACGGAGAATGACTTTGACGAGCTGAGAGAAGAAGGCTTCAGACGATCAGATTACTCTGAGCTACGGGAGGACATTCAAACCAAAGGCAAAGAAGTTGAAAACTTTGAAAAAAATTTAGAAGAATGTATAACTAGAATAACCAATACAGAGAAGTGCTTAAAGGAGCTGATGGAGCTGAAAACCAAGGCTCGAGAACTACATGAAGAATGCAGAAGCCTCAGGAGCCGATGCGATCAACTGGAAGAAAGCGTATCAGCAATGGAAGACGAAATGAATGAAATGAAGCGAGAAGGAAAGTTTAGAGAAAAAAGAATAAAAAGAAATGAGCAAAGCCTCCAAGAAATATGGGACTATGTGAAAAGACCAAATCTACGTCTGATTGGTGTACCTGAAAGTGATGGAGAGAATGGAACCAAGTTGGAAAACACTCTGCAGGATATTATCCAGGAGAATTTCCCCAATCTAGCAAGGCAGGCCAACATTCAGATTCAGGAAATACAGAGAACGCCACAAAGATACTCCTCGAGAAGAGCAACTCCAAGACACATAATTGTCAGATTCACCAAAGTTGAAATGAAGGAAAAAATGTTAAGGGCAGCCAGAGAGAAAGGTCGGGTTACCCTCAAAGGGAAGCCCATCAGACTAACAGCGAATCTCTCGGCAGAAACCCTACAAGCCAGAAGAGAGTGGGGGCCAATATTCAACATTCTTAAAGAAAAGAATTTTCAACCCAGAATTTCATATCCAGCCAAACTAAGCTTCATAAGTGAAGGAGAAATAAAATACTTTACAGACAAGCAAATGCTGAGAGATTTTGTCACCACCAGGCCTGCCCTAAAAGAGCTCCTGAAGGAAGCGCTAAACATGGAAAGGAACAACCAGTACCAGCCGCTGCAAAATCATGCCAAAATGTAAAGACCATCGAGACTAGGAAGAAACTGCATCAACCAACGAGCAAAATAACCAGCTAACATCATAATGACAGGATCAAATTCACACATAACACTATTAACTTTAAATGTAAATGGACTAAATGCTCCAACTAAAAGACACAGACTGGCAAATTGGATAAAGAGTCAAGACCCATTAGTGTGCTGTATTCAGGAAGCCCATCTCACGTGCAGAGACACACATAGGCTCAAAATAAAAGGATGGAGGAAGATCTACCAAGCCAATGGAAAACAAAAAAAGGCAGGGGTTGCAATCCTAGTCTCTGATAAAACAGACTTTAAACCAACAAAGATCAAAAGAGACAAAGAAGGCCATTACATAATGGTAAAGGGATCAATTCAACAAGAAGAGCTAACTATCCTAAATATATATGCACCCAATACAGGAGCACCCAGATTCATAAAGCAAGACCTGAGTGACCTACAAAGAAACTTAGACTCCCACACATTAATAATGGGAGACTTTAACACCCCACTGTCAACATTAGACAGATCAACGAGAAAGAAAGTCAACAAGGATACCCAGGAATTGAACTCAGCTCTGCACCAAGAGGACCTAATAGACATCTACAGAACTCTCCACCCCAAATCAACAGAATATACATTTTTTTCAGCACCACACCACACCTATTCCAAAATTGACCACATTCTTGGAAGTAAAGCTCTCCTCAGCAAATGTAAAAGAACAGAAATTATAACAAACTGTCTCTCAGACCACAGTGCAATCAAACTAGAACTCAGGATTAAGAATCTCACTCAAAACTGCTCAACTACATGGAAACTGAACAACCTGCTCCTGAATGACTACTGGGTACATAACGAAATGAAGGCAGAAATAAAGATGTTCTTTGAAACCAACGAGAACAAAGACACAACATACCAGAATCTCTGGGACACATTCAAAGCAGTGTGTAGAGGGAAATTTATAGCACTAAATGCCCACAAGAGAAAGCAGGAAAGATCCAAAATTGACACCCTAACATCACAATGAAAAGAACTAGAAGAGCAAGAGCAAACACATTCAAAAGCTAGCAGAAGGCAAGAAATAACTAAAATCAGAGCAGAACTGAAGGAAATAGAGACACAAAAAACCCTTCAAAAAATTAATGAATCCAGGAGCTGGTTTTTTGAAAGGATCAACAAAATTGATAGACCGCTAGCAAGACTAATAAAGAAAAAAAGAGAGAAGAATCAAATAGATGCAATAAAAAATGATAAAGGGGATATCACCACCAATCCCACAGAAATACAAACTACCATCAGAGAATACTATAAACACCTCTATACAAATAAACTAGAAAATCTAGAAGAAATGGATAAATTCCTTGACACATACACTCTTCCAAGACTAAACCAGGAAGAAGTTGAATCTCTGAATAGACCAATAACAGGCTCTGAAATTGTGGCAATAATCAATAGCTTACCAACCAAAAAGAGTCCAGGACCAGATGGATTCACAGCCGAATTCTACCAGAGGTACAAGGAGGAACTGGTACCATTCCTTCTGAAACTATTCCAATCAATAGAAAAAGAGGGAATCCTCCCTAACTCATTTTATGAGGCCAGCATCATTCTGATACCAAAGCCAGGCAGACACACAACCAAAAAAGAGAATTTTAGACCAATATCCTTGATGAACATTGATGGAAAAATCCTCAATTAAAATACTGGCAAACCGAATCCAGCAGCACATCAAAAAGCTTATCCACCATGATCAAGTGGGCTTCATCCCTGGGATGCAAGGCTGGTTCAATACACGCAAATCAATAAATGTAATCCAGCACATAAACAGAGCCAAAGACAAAAACCACATGATTATCTCAATAGATGCAGAAAAGGCCTTTGACAAAATCCAACAACCCTTCATGCTAAAAACTCTCAATAAATTAGGTATTGATGGGACATATTTCAAAATAATAAGAGCTATCTATGACAAACCCACAGCCAATATCATACTGAATGGGCAAAAACTGGAAGCATTCCCTTTGAAAACTGGCACAAGACAGGGATTCCCTCTCTCACCACTCCTATTCAACATAGTGTTGGAAGTTCTGGCCAGGGCAATTAGGCAGGAGAAGGAAATAAAGGGTATTCAATTAGGAAAAGAGGAAGTCAAATTGTCCCTGTTTGCAGATGACATGATTGTATATCTAGAAAACCCCATTGTCTCAGCCCAAAATCTCCTTAAGCTGATAAGCAACTTCAGCAAAGTCTCAGGATACAAAATCAATGTGCAAAAATCACAAGCATTCCTATACACCAACAACAGACAAACAGAGAGCCAAATCATGAGTGAACTCCCATTCACAATTGCTTCAAAGAGAATAAAATACCTAGGAATCCAACTTATAAGGGATGTGAAGGACCTCTTCAAGGAGAACTACAAACCGCTGCTCAAGGAAATAAAAGGATACAAACAAATGGAAGAACATTCCATGCTCATGGGTAGGAAGAATCAATATCGTGAAAATGGCCATACTGCCTAAGGTAATTTACAGATTCAATGCCATCCCCATCAAGCTACCAATGCCTTTCTTCACAGAATTGGGAAAAACTACTTTAAAGTTCATATGGAACCAAAAAAGAGCCCGCATCACCAAGTCAATCCTAAGCCAAAAGAACAAAGCTGGAGGCATCACACTACCTGACTTCAAACTATACTACAAGGCTACAGTAACCAAAACAGCATGGTACTGGTACCAAAACAGAGATATAGATCAATGGAACAGAACAGATCCCTCAGAAATAATGCCGCATATCTACAACTATCTGATCTTTGACAAACCTGACAAAAACAAGAAATGGGGAAAGGATTCCCTATTTAATAAATGGTGCTGGGAAAACTGGCTAGCCATATGTAGAAAGCTGAAACTGGATCCCTTCCTTACACCTTATACAAAAATCAATTCAAGATGGATTAAAGACTTAAACGTTAGACCTAAAACCATAAAAACCCTAGAAGAAAACCTAGGCATTACCATTCAGGACATAGGCATGGGCAAGGACCTCATGTCTAAAGCACCAAAAGCAATGGCAACAAAAGACAAAATTGACAAATGGGATCTAATTAAACTAAAGAGCTTCTGCACAGCAAAAGAAACTACCATCAGAGTGAACAGGCAACCTACAAAATGGGAGAAAATGTTTGCAACCTACTCATCTGACAAAGGGCTAATATCCAGAATCTGCAATGAACTCAAACAAATTTACAAGAAAAAAACAAACAACCTCATCAAAAAGTGGGCAAAGGACATGAACAGACACTTCTTAAAAGAAGACATTTATGCAGCCAAAAAACACATGAAAAAATGCTCACCATCACTGGCCATCAGAGAAATGCAAATCAAAACCACAATGAGATACCATCTCACACCAGTTAGAATGGCAATCATTAAAAAGTCAGGAAACAACAGGTGCTGGAGAGGATGTGGAGAAATAGGAACACTTTTACACCGTTGGTGGGACTGTAAACTAGTTCAACCATTATGGAAGTCAGTGTGGCGATTCCTCAGGGATCTAGAACTAGAAATACCATTTGACCCAGCCATCCCATTACTGGGTATATACCCAAAGGACTATAAATCATGCTGCTATAAAGACACATGCACACGTATGTTTATTGCGGCATTATTCACAATAGCAAAGAGTTGGAACCAACCCAAATGTCCAACAATGATAGACTGGAATAAGAAAATGTGGCACATAAACACCATGGAATACTATGCAGCCATAAAAAATGGTGAGTTCATGTCCTTTAGGGACATGGATGAAATTGGAAATCATCATTCTCAGTAAACTATCCCAAGAACAAAAAACCAAACACCGCATATTCTCACTCATAGGTGGGAATTGAGCAATGAGACCACATGGACACAGGAAGGGGAACATCACACTCTGGGGACTGTTGTGGGGTGGGGGGAGGGGGGAGGGATAGCAGTGGGAGATATACCTAATGCTAGATGACGAGTTAGTGGGTGCAGCACACCAGCATGGCACATGTATACATATGTAACTAACCTGCACAATGTGCACATGTACCCTAAAACTTAAAGTATAATAATAATAATAATAATAAAAAGAACTGGCACTTTAGGAATCCTGAATTCAGATGCCTAAGGGAACTAGCAGATTATATCATCTAATCTAATGAAGCAAGCCTGGTGTAAAATAGTCAACTGACAGAAATAGGATATGCTATCTTCACTTTTACCCCTAACTCTAAGTTAATATTGGAGTTTGATATTCAGAATTAAGAAAAGGTGAATTGAAGTAATTTTTTTCTAGTTCTCCTCTTTACATTTGGAGCTTACAGTCTGATGCCAGGCATGGCATGCTAACTAGGGAGACTGAGGCAGAAGGATCATTTGAGCCTAGGAGGTGGATGCTACAGTGAGCTATGATTGCACCAAGATTTTGGCACATCTCATCTTTTGGATTGGGATGTTTTTCTGCACTATTTGACTTCCTTAACCAGCAAGAGTACTGAGTTTCATTTAGTTTAATTATAGAAAATGCGTGTTCATAAATTTAAGTACTTTCAAGCTGGAAAAGAATGTTGGCATAAAAAGTTTTGCCATTTGGGGTAACTATTCCGGAGATATTTGTAAAAATCTTAGATTCCATATCAATCATGTTTAGTTGTCCAATATTGCATTGTAACTTCCATTTGTAAAGTTCTTTGCTCATAGTATCATTAGTAATTGAGAAAGGCAAACTGAACAGATTATATCATTTTTATAAACCTTGAAATCATGAATTTTGTATGCCTGAGGGGTGGAGGGGACAGTTTACTTTCAGTTTCACACATGTAAAAATATATATAATTCAGGCCATCAGTCTTAGATTTCTGCAAGCTGGGATAATTTCTTGCCAAACAAATGTTCTAAAAGTTAAAATTTCAGTGGGAATGAGTGAATGAAATCATGTATTTGTGTAATCATTTAAGAATGTCCCTTTCAGGAAATAGTGTTGGGAATACTTTATACCCTATGCAAAAATTAACACAAAACTGATCAAAGACCATAGCATAAGAACTAAAAGTATACAACTCTTAGAAGAAAGCATAAAGAAAAAGCTTTATAACATTGGATTTGGCAATAATTTCTTGGATATGACACCAGTAACACAGGCAACAAGAGAAGAAAGAGGTAAATTGGACCAAAATTAAAGACTTTTATGCATCAGGCACTATCAACAGAGTGAAAAGGCAACCCATGGGATAGGAGAAAATATTTGCAAGTCTATATCTGATAAAGGATTAATATCCAGCATATATAAAGAACTCCTGTAACTCAACAAATGAAACAACTCAAGACACAAATTAAAAATAGGCAAAGAACTTTAAATAGACATTTCTCCAAAGACAATATATGGATGGCCAATAAGCACATGAAAACTTAGGCGCTCAGCATCACTACTCACAATGAAATTGCTACCAAAACACCAGGGGTTTTGTCTAGGTCTCCTGTTCACTGCACAGAAAGCCCATCACTGTCATGACAAGTGTTGCCAAGGAAGAAGGCTTTAATCGGCTGCTGCTGCTGAGATGGGAGCTCAGCCTCAAATTCATCTCCCTAACCCACTAAAACTAGGGGTTTATATAGCAGAGAAGAAATGTAACAATGTGTAAGAAAACAAGAACTAGGGAGGGGCAAGGAGTCATCTGGTCTGGTGATCAGCTAAGTTTTGGTTCTTTGATACTTTTTTTGAAAGGCCTGAAGGTCCTTTTCTGGGGAAGAAACTCAAAACAGATGCAAGTTTCAAACTTTAACGGCAGAAGGGTCAATTTCTTTGTTTATCCAAAAAGAACTGTCTATGGGACTATTGGGTGGGTTTCAAAATGCTACTGCACACCCATTAGGATGGCTACTATAAAAAAAAATAGTAAGTGTTGGTGAGGGTGTAGAGAAATTGGAATTCTTGTTCTCTGTTGGTAGGAATGTAAAATGGTTTGGTGACTATGGAAAACATTATGGTGATTTCTCAAAAAATTAAACTGGAATTACTGTATGATCCAGCAGTCCCACGCTGTATATATTGAAAGCAGAATTGAAAGCAGGGTCTTGAAGAGATATTTGTATATCCATGTTCATAGCAGCATTATTCACAATAGCCAAAAGGTAGAGCAACCCAGGTATCCTTCCAGGGGTGAATGGATAAGCAAAATGTGGTATATACGTACAATGGAATGTTATTCAGCCTTAAAAAGGAATGGATTTCTGACACATGCTACAACAGAGGTGAATCTTGAGGACATTACGCTAAGTGAAACAGGTGAATCACAGAAAGACAAATACTGAACGATTCCATTTATATGAGGCAATAAAGTAGATGGCTTGTGATGTCATCCAAAAAGATCAAGTCCTGGATGCAGTGTTAGTGGGTGAGCCACGCCAAGGGTTTTCCCCTGATTCCTGTGATGCATTGTTTTCAATGGGTCAGAAAGTTAGCTCTCTTCTGCACCATACCTCTAGCCTCCACCGCAGGCCCGCCAGCCATCTGTTGTGTTATGCATCCAGCTTAAGAAACAAAGCATCCAGCTGTCTACCCCTCAGCTTAAGGGACTGGGTCTTTTTCCTAGTGTTAGTTACCACCTACATGACCATTACTTTGTTAAGTTTCTGCAAAAATCCTCATACCTCAGGATCATGCTATAAGTGGAACAATATGATGAACGAGTTTGAGCTTCCGGGACTTGGAAAATGTTGTTTCTGTTGAATAAAAAGTGTGACATTAACAATGTGGGTCACATTTGTTAATTGTGACCAGTCTACATTAAACTTTTCATAGAACATGAGAAAGAACCATTTCCTAATATGCTTATCATGAATAATATATATTCATTAAGTTCTTCAGTCTCATCAAAATTCTCATCAGCTCCATGAGTAAATATAGTTATCTGAGTTATATTTATATCTGTGTTCTAATCAGCTGCCATTGGAAGCACCATAAATAGCTTGTCTTTTCCATGCAGCTTATCCTGTAAGTTCTCAGACCTATCTTTACTACACTGAGCAACATCATTGTCGAAAGTTAAATTTAAATTTGTCAATAATTCATTGTCTTCAGACACATATTTTCTGCCGTATCGAGTAAACACTTGTATAAACTCACCATCTCTAACTGCTTGGGCAGCTTAAACACGTAATAACTGCATTTTGCGGTAGCATTATTGTATTTGTTTGAAAACAGTCTGTATTGAAAATATTAGTCCTTCTACAATTCATTCAGGGTTTCTTTTTCTAAGTGTTACCTGTGTTCTAAATATTAATTACGGTTCTTAACATGGTTTGCTTAATAATGGCATCTTAAGCTCTGTTCTTCCAACTGAGGCATACTTTGTTAAACATGTGCCTTCTTGTGGTCTTTAATTTTTTTCCACTTTTCATAGAGATGTGAACAAAAGATGATTTTGCTTTCCTTTAAAGGAAAAGTACTGGAGGTAAATTGGTTTTCTTTTAAAGATAAAATCACTCATCTAGTTTTAAATGTTGCTAACTAATGCAGAAAGAAAAGTTTAAAATTTTGTAGGTCAAGTAAAACCCAGTGAGCTTGTGTAGATGGTGGGCGTCAGTTTGCTTTTCCTGCTCTGCAAGGGGGCAGTCTGCTGCTCCTCTGCCTCTTGGCACAGCCATTGATAGGGTGAGATTTAGGTGAATGCTGATGTTGAAGCTGTTTTCATTTCTTCTTGGTAGACATTGAGGCTAGACCTGTGTTACCTGCTTTTGCCCAACTTTGTATTTAATGAGATCCCGTCCTCATCACTGGAAGATACTGAAGTAAATACATAGATGGATCTAGTGAGTTAGGCCATCTTCAACAAAATAAGCATCTTTTGCTGTAGAACTATTCTGACCTACGTTTACCCTAAATCATGCTAATATACCCACTGTGTTCCCTTGGAGTTGAAGAGTTAATGAACTCCCGAAGTCCCTAAAGTAGTAAGTGACAACGTCAAAACCAAATGCATGGCTTCTGACTCCACACACAGTGGATTTTCCTCACCAGCTGGAAAAGGGGTGTGTTTGTGTGAGAGAGCGTCTCCGAGAGAAGAGCTAACGGAGATGACCAGGACTTGCACTGAGAAAATACCACCAGGACAAAGCCTGTTTTCATGAGTCATTGTCTGGTTTTATTTCTAGATTAAAATGTGTTTACAATGTATTCACCATAAAGGATTCTTTAAAAGAACAGGAGTTGAATGTCTCACAATGTGTTAAGATTTATTTAAGCTGAAAGAAGAATGCCAAGCTTGGTGGAACTCTGCCTTTCTAGTCAGTGGACTTACTGGCTGGTACTGCCTATCCACTGCTGTTCACCTGATGGTTACTGATGGGGTGATGACTGTGGATTGGACTCAGGGTATACCAGAGAGGTTGCAGGTGATACTCAGTGCCAAAATCACTTAATAAGGATGTAAGGTTCTCAAGTCCTTTTTTGGTGTTATTAGTTTTATAGGGGAATTAAGAAATTAGATTCTGTTCTGAAGTAGTTTTCCAGCTACTAATTTTAACATATAAACTTCTGGCCCTGGTTTATTTTTATAAATGAAGATATGAAACACTGAAGTGTTAAAACTAACAGGTGTCAAATCATTGCCTTTTCTCTCTCTTTCACCCCTCAGGAGGGACACAGCGATTGCCACGCGCCATTGGAATGTCCCTGGCCAAGGAGCTCATATTCTCTGCGCGAGTCCTCGATGGCCAAGAAGCCAAAGCAGTGGGCTTAATCAGCCACGTTCTGGAACAGAACCAGGAGGGAGACGCAGCCTACAGAAAGGCCTTGGACCTGGCGAGAGAGTTTTTACCTCAGGTATTTCTCGTTAAATGAGTTTATTTTTTCTCATTTTAGGAAACATTATAACACTTTGACAAAAACAGCAGTCATCTTGCCTACGGAAGAAGTCCCTGGCTTGCTTCCAAGTAAAGGGATGCGTGGGCTCTGTAAAACTAGAGCAGTTACACAAGATAAACACTATGATCCTGTGGAATTCTGATGACGCTTTGAAGATGCTCCAAGGGTCTTATTGTAGCCACACTTTGATAAAATATCCCTTGACAACGCTTGTCACATGTGCACAACTTCCTAGCAAGGTGTTTTAATTTGCTCACCAGCTGAGCGCTCTAACGGAAGCCATAGCCATGGAAAGAAAGAGTGATAGGGCTGGCTGTCACACTGGGCCACCCCAAGTCAAAATACATTGAAATATGCTGTTTTCTAGTAAGGGACCGTAGTCTGTTGTGCCAGAGTGGACTTTCATTGCAGTGGCTTCACTTGAAAAGTGAAAAGCCTGCTTGAAAAGCAGCAGTTGTTTGTCTTTCTGTGTGTTTGCCTATGGTGGTGTAGGCATTGTTTTGACTCCATTGTGCTTCCTCACAACTACACTTTCAAATCTAGAACACGATGCGTATGGCTGACTCAGGAGTGATATCAGTGGCCGTGCACTGACAGTCCTGTTTTAAGCAATTCTTTTTGTCACCCGTTCAGATATATTTTTCAAATATGCCTTTGGTCTGAAATCACAAGATTAAAGGGCTTTAAATTGAGAGAAAGAGTCTTCTTTTGCTGTGTAAGCAGTAGTGATCTTTCTTTATTCCTAGTGGAGTTTGAAGTTTTATAACCCCCTAACCATTTCTAGAGTCAAAATAATTTTTCTCTCTAACTCAGAGTTGCTTAACTCAAACAGGATTCATAACCTTTTTTGTGTGCTGTGGATCTTTTTGGGAATGCCATGAGATTCCAAATTCATGCATTTGATTCTTTTTAAAAATGCATGAATGCTCACATTTGTTCAGAGTCTTGCATCCAGTTTCAGAAAGTGTTCTTGGCACTCAGCACAGGAGCCTTTGCTGACAAACCAGTCCCCACTCTGCTGGTATGCACCTGCTGAATCGGTTTTTAAAACCACACTGCCTGGCATTGATGCTTCTGGTCCTTCTTAATTAACTTAGGAGCTGTTAGCTCTTTTAGGGAAGGACCGTTATATAATTTATTCCCCACATAAGGTAGTGCAGAGCCATACATTCAGTAGATGCTCAATAAGTGTTTGTTGGATTGATGGAAACAGAGCAAATAAAAAAAGATTTTTGCCTTAAAAAGATAAGATTCTCACTACAAACTTATTTATTCTTCCCAAATATGAGAGAAGTCTCTACCTAAAGACAAATTAAAGGTACGAGTATCAGGAGAGTATAATCTGACTGAATATTGGTGTTATAACTTACCTTGGCTTAAAACTTTATGACCAGAACATACCTCAGTTGAAAGAAAGGGGTGTGTTTAAGAAAGGTTATGACACAGTTCCAATTCTGATGATCTGCAGAGCCCGCTCCTGGCCTCCTGACATGGATGTTCAGCTCTCTACTTCAGAGCTCCCTATAGGCAGCTTATTAGCCCCTTAGGGCCTGACTTGCTCTCTCTCCCATGATGCTTCTGTGGCCACCATGCAGCAAATGCCACCACCGTCCACACGCCGCCCCGCCTGAGAACGTGAGCACTGTCCTCTCCTCTGCTCCCTCCTTCCACTGCCAGTGTGTCGAGCCGCATCCCATTGTGTGGTTACCCAGCCGTCATCACAGTCCCTGTGCATGTGCCTTTGTCACCTTTCATTGGAAGGACACTCCTTCAGAATGTTGATTGTTAAAATTAATTTTCCTCCAGGTCAAACAAATAAGAAGATGTTGATGTATAAGATGATGTTGAGTTACTTCAGAAAATATGTGACTGCAAAATTACATGCACGAGTCACCAAATGAAGTTTGAGTGGAATCACCTTTATTTTTATGTTTGTTACTTTGTTGCCAAATGATTAGTCCTCCAGATAACTGAAAGCTTTTGTAAAATCAGTATTTCTAGGTGATATCTGTATTATATATTACTTCCATTTATCTGAGAAAAAAAGGCTTGTAAAGAAGAAAAGGCACTGGAAATGTTTTAAGGGGGAAACAAATTAAATCAAGCACTATCTCTAATAGCATTTTGAATTTTCCTGTTTTTCTCATGGCTTTCTAAACTTTACTTCCCAAAGTGTGGTCTGTGGACCAGCAGCCTGGGCATCTCCTGGCATCTTGTTAGACGTGCAGAATCTCAGGCCCATCTCAGACCCACTGAGTCCACATCTGCATTTTAACAAGGAGGATGGGGATTTGTGTGCATCTAGGAGTTTGACAAGCACCTTTTCTTGGTCAGTTGACAATGAAAATGGAAAAATTAGAGGAGCACACCATTTAATAAAATGGATTGATTATCATGAAAAAAATGGTGGTGGTGTCTATGATACATACAAATCACAGTGGGAAGAATTATCAATAAGATATTTGTCTAACAACTATAGCCTTGGAAATTGCCTTTGAAAAAGATTTGTAAACGTGATTTGGAAGAAAATTTAGATAGGTCAAATTTAATAATAGAAACTCCTTGATAGGAAAACATGTCTTTTCATGCATTTATCCATGTCACCATCCAAGAGTCCTTTGCTGTGCCTGTTGTTTAATTCAAAAGAGCATTCAGTTCAAAATATAGCATTGAATTCACATTTATTACCCATAAATGGTATTTTAGGACTTTAAAATGTGATCAAATAATGAAATTCCATCTGAGGGATTCTGGTTTTTCTGCTTGGTAAGAGTTTGGCTTCTGCAAGACACAGGTAACATTCTCCTTCTCACAACAGATATCCAGTTCATTCCTTGTGACTCTTCTACATCCTGAAAGACTTATGTAGACCTCAAATTTATGTGTGCTGTGGGAGCACTGCTTAGAGGACACTGTTGATTAATCCACCATCATTGCTGTTAGTTGTCAAGGCGAATGGAGGAAAGATAGAGAGCCAGTGTCTGAAGGAGATGATATCAGAACCCTACCTTAATCAATAGCAACAGCCTCATCCCCAGCCCAAGCTTCTTTCAAAACCCCTAATTGGTGTGGTACTGAGGCAAAGACTTTACCTCCTTTTCCTTCCTCTACTTAACTTCTAGGAAGTGTTGCTGAAGAACAGCAAGCTCACAGCTGGACATGCACTACCTGCTCACCTTTAAGGATCCGGAGTTTGCAGCATAACAAAACATGTGGAATCTAAATAATGTGCTGATGCGGTTGTTGCAGTTGCTCTTTAATTACAGCCTTGCAAGGCTCAGAAAATTTTCCATCTAGTATCTGACAGCCATTGCTGGCTGTGCAATGGATCCAGTGGTGGGAATTCTGAATTTTACTGAGATATATGACATAATTTGCATAAAAAATAATTGAAGTCTGTTTCTTTAATTTGAATTTTAGGGACCTGTTGCAATGAGAGTGGCAAAATTAGCAATTAATCAAGGGATGGAGGTAGGTTCCTTAATGCTTGAGTTTGTTTTGGGAATGGAGAGTGGAGATTTAATTTAAATGAACCATGTTTAGACTTCTACATTTTTTTTAAAGTTCTAAAATATGGTTGTTTAAATGCTACTATTACTGAAAGCTACTGAAGTTCCTTGCAAGTACGTCATTTATTTCATTCTTACAGTTATTGCTAATTCAGTATCACAAGCACAGAATTCAGTAATTTTACCAGTGCCCTGAAGCTTATGACATGCTCATTATTCTTGCCATCCAGTTAACAGACAGATTTATTGGCTAGTAGTTCATAGAAAACCAAAATAACAGGGCATTCTGTGCATTTTTAGCATCAGTATTATATTATACAAAACATTCCAAGAACAACTGGCTCTTTCCACCTTTAGCTTCTCAGTGTGCCTTCTACAAGGAGGCACACGCAATGCAGGTATAAGGTGAATCCATTGTGTGTCCTGGGGGTACCCCAGGGAGATGACTCCAAAAGAGTGAAGGCCCCAGGCCTGGGAGGAGGGGGTGGTGCACATACCCATTTATTGGACTTTTCATGGCAGTTATTATATTTTGGGTAAATTATGGGTATTTTGAAGAAAAGTGCTTCCTTCTTGGTAGACTAAGGAACCTCCGCATCTTCCTGGGCTGTATAGCAGTAAAAAGCGATTGACTTTATACAGTCAATACTGTATAACAGTAAATACAGTTTCATAAATTTGCAAAAGTATTTGATTGGTTTATTTAAATATTTACATAATGGTAACAATACCAATAGCAAATACCTTATATAGCCCTTACTATGTACTAAGCATAGTGTGTGTGTGTGTGTGTGTGTGTTTGTGTCGCGACATAAAGGCCTCACCTAGATTAACTCATTTAATCCTCACAATACTCCCATTTGGTGAGCATTATAATTAGCCCCTTGTTCAGACATGCCTCTTTGAAGCACAGAGAGGTTAAATAACTTCCCCAAGGTAACTCAGCTCCCAAGTGATGGAGTCAGGACGAACCCAGGAAGCCTGGTTCTGTGTCTCATGTTGGTCACACTCTGATCTGCTGTACTATATCAAAGGATTGGGTGCTTTGGGGATAGGGTTATTCAATTTGAATTTCTGTTGAATATACCACATTTCGCAAAGTTATTTCTGCTGAAATGGATTATGTTTTTATTCTCAGGTCGATTTAGTAACAGGGTTAGCCATAGAAGAAGCTTGTTATGCTCAGGTATGTAATGCAATCACAAATTCAATGAGGATGACCCTTACAAATTATATTTACCTTCTGTATAATTCAAATGAATTTCACTGAGCAAGATTACCCTTGTGCCCATTCCAAAATCATACAAATGGGTTGAAATTAGTTGTTTCTGCTATTTGTTACCAGCTCTTATGACTGATTCTGTTCCACAGGAATGCCTCTTGTCTATATAATCTAGAAAACTCTTAGAGTAACTGAGTCAGTCCTGGGTGTGCAGGAGCTGTCTCTCTAGGCTTATGCTTTCTTTTGTGGGATTGGCCCTGGCCTCCCACTGCAATGTAGAGAGGTAGAGGAGAGTAGTGATGAGCATGTGCCTGCCATGCAACCTGGGGTGAGACTCCTTGGCTTTTCCTGAACCTCTGATCCATCTCTCCTGACCACTGAAAGTTCACTAATGAAATTATAGTTTTATTTTTTACACAGTCGGCCCTTTTCGTCTGTAAGTTTTGCATTTGTGGATTCAACCAAGTGTAAATTGAAAATATTCAGGAAAAAAAACAGATGGTTGCATCTGTACTGAACATGTACTGACTTTTTTCCTTATTATTCCCTGAACAATATAGTATAAGAACTGTGTACATGCCATTTACATTATATTAGGTATTATAAATAATCTAGAGATGATTTAAAGTATACAGGAGGATGTGCGTAGGTAATATGATATGCCATTTTATTAATATATAAGGGACTTGAGCATCTGCAGATTTTGGCATCTGCAGGAGGTCCTGTAACCAATCCCCTGCAGATAACTGAGGGATGACTGCATACAAATTATTAGGTCTTCCTGGAGAGGAAAAAAAAAATGTTTTCCCTTTTTCATCTTTCTCTGAAAGATAGAACTTTGTTTTAGGGCATCTGAAATAGCAAAAAAGTTTTGTTCTACCTTTCCTGGGAGTTGGAAACTGCATGAGCACTCGTTTAAAGGAGCAGTATCTAGAGTGTGACTCTGTGCCCAGCTTGTATATATAAATCACCACCTGTCATTGATGAGTACGTGCCATGAGGAAAGTGAATTACAAACGTCTTAGAAATAGCCTCAGAGCCCAAAGAAAAATTTTAAAAGCACATTTGGCCATAAATTACAACTTACTAAATGTAAACACCAGAAATTATTCAAGGTATTCTTCAGACCACAATGGAATTAAACTAGAAATCAATAAAAGAAAGACTGCTGGAAAAGCCCAAAATATTGGGTGATTAAACAACATCCTTCTAAATAATGTTATATGTCAAAGATGTCTTGAGGAATTATAAAGTATTTTGAATTAAAATGAAAATACAACTTCTCAAAGTTTGTGGGATATACTGAAAGCAGTGCTTAGATAGAAATAGCATTGGATGTATATAATAGAAAAGAGAAAATATCTAAATCGATAATAACCTTCCACCTTATTAGGAAACTAGAAAAAGAAGAGCAAAATGGGGTAGAGGACCACTTGGAGTAAGAAGGATGAGTTTGGTTACATAATTAGGAGAATTGTTCAGGTGACTGATTTCAAAATTTTAGAATGTGGTTCTAAGTAGTTTTCTTAGATAGTGCTTGATAAACTTTTACAGTTGTTTTAACATTTTTGACATATTTAATATTTTGTTTTTCTTAGACCATTCCAACAAAAGACAGACTTGAAGGTCTTCTTGCTTTTAAAGAGAAAAGGCCCCCTCGCTATAAAGGAGAATAAAAGGAACAGAAATTCTTAAGATGCCAATGTAATAAATGTACTTCCTGGAAGTGTCTTTCGGATCCACTATATGCCTCAGCACATGGAATCTTAATGACCAAAGTGAAGAGCAGATTATTCATATGGTGTAATAAGCATCCGGAATGGACCCATCCGTGTACTTCATTCAAATGTGTAAATGTCATATTCATTCAGATTTATAAAGCTAGTAGTGTATAGTCAGAAACAGAATCAAAGTTAGATATACATTTTTAAATATTTACTGCATATGAGGCTTTCTGTTAATTTTTTAATGTGAATAATTTATATATTGCACATTCTAGGGAATAATATTGATTGTGTGTCTACTGTGCTGCATTAAGAAAATAAAATTTCTATATACCAAAAATGTGAAGTTATACCAAATAAAGTTTCTAAGTGATTAATGCATACGAACAGATACATATACATATATCTAAACCTGAAAAATGAATTGATATTCTGAGTGAAAACTACCTAATATAAATAAAATTAGTGAAAAGAAAACATGGGAATTTTTCTCTTACCCCATTCTTTTTGAATTGACTAAATCATTGCATGCTGGACTTTAGAAGAAACAACCCTTTCATTGCTGCTTCTATCAGGCAACCTCTTTGCATAGTCAGTCCTGTAATACAGTATTGAAGGTGAAGAATGAATCCAAAGACTGAAGCCAAAGAACCAAAGCGGACAGGAGACCTAGTGCAGTGGGACTTGCTGGGACCTCCTCCCAGCAAGTGGTGTGGCCAACGACTGGCCTAGGAAAGGCGATGTTTGCACACAAAGGAGGAAAGAAAATGGGGCAGCCAGGATTGGAGCATGGAAATGGCTTGGGGTCATGGATTAAAGTGGAGACTGTTCTCTGCTTCCCTACCCTCTGCTATTTGCCTCCAATTTCTGTAAGGGAAAGAGGTGAACTTAACAACCCTTTGTCCTAACAAACACCTGCCTTCCTACCCAGGCCAGGTCAAGAAGCTGTAAACGGCCTCCAGGTTGCATGCCTGAGTAGCCACACCTGGGGAGTAGGCACTGGTGGGAGTTGTGTGGGACATTGGGAACTGGAGAATTCGCTGTGGAAAAAAGGAGAACATTCTGATGCCCTTAAGTAATTTGAGATAGCTCTACT
The DNA here is from genome assembly GCF_029289425.2 of Pan paniscus. Lineage (NCBI taxonomy): Eukaryota > Metazoa > Chordata > Mammalia > Primates > Hominidae > Pan > Pan paniscus. The sequence goes on from NC_073260.2 coordinate 48,281,415, forward strand.
TTACATTCATTTTACCAAACCACCCTGCCTTCCTAGTTTGTGTCAGGTCTGAGTCTGGTCATGCTGGAGACGACGTCCCTGGGAGTGCCCCTGCAGCAAGCTTCACTGTGGTACAGCCCAGCTGTGTCCCTAAGGTGTCCTCCTTTCACATTTCCATGTATCAGATAAACACCCATTTTACTGTGGATTTACATCCTCATTGTGGCGACTTCATTGCTATTTGAAGGCATGTAGGCTTCATTTTTTTTAATTCTGAAACTTACATTTTTTAACTTAGGAATTTGAACTCAACCTCAATTCTAAAATTCTTATAAGAGGCAAATGTGGACTGGCTGGCTGCTGATGTCTGTCCTGTCAAAGGTAGGCGGTGTCTTCACTCATGTTTGGACACTAAGGTGAGCGCTGTTTTCTTTATGACCTTTGGTGCTGAGGCTCTGTGGATTTATGATGATTGCTCAGCTGATCATCATACTATAAAGAGGGCTTACTAAAATTCACATTTGGCACTCTCTGTGGTGGTCGTATCGGGTGGCATGCATACTTGTTTACTGATAAACTTGCTGAGCTGTTCGTTTTGTGCGTGATAATTTGCACCTAAAATGCTGGTGGTGGTTTTCATAGCCTTTTAAAGGTTGCAGGGCCAGTTTGTCCTATCCATGACATGCTAAATACCACTTTCTCTTGAACTGAGCAGGAAATAATTATGTCGTTAGGAAAAAATATTAAGAGTGTGCTGTGTGAGTCGTTTCTCTTGGATTCATACTCTAGTCTACTGTCACTGATCGAGCACCATTTAATTTCCTAACAAGTTCTGATGAAGTCACTGGAATGTATCTGAAAGTAAAGTCCTGTAGTGACTTAAGGTATTGCAGACTTCATGTATTATGGCAGAGAAAAGTGCCTGTCCAATTCTCTGAATAAATGTTTGCCTTTCTCTTGATTTTCCTTTCAGTATCGGTCTTGCTGCTAAGCAGTCCTGATCCTCCCCTAAGTCCAGCTCATAGGGCTCTGGATAGGGCCGTGCTACCCAGGGAGGGTCCCCTGCATGGGCTGCTCCTCTTTTCTCCAGCACACCGCCTGTTGGTGCACAGAGTTGGAAATGCAGTAGACGTATCCATGTGTTCAGACTAGGTTAGAGAAGGCTCTCAAAAAAGGAGGATGAGTGATCAAGCACAGATAGAATTCCGAAGATGAAAGCAAAATAAAGAAAAAATTTTCCGTTATCTCAGAGCATGAGGCCTACTGGTTTTGAAGTAATTTAGTGCTGGTTAATTTCTAACTTGTCTATGAAAGGAAAGGAAAAGAGGTCTCCAAGTTTCTGAAGTTCTGAGGCAAGAGAAAAGTTCTAGTAATGGCCAAAATAAGAGTCAGATTTTCTGAGACTGATTTCTGTAATGTAAAGGATCATTTCACGTTTGCTTTGTTCTTAATAATGATGGATCTGGTTTTCTGGTAATCATTTTTTTTTTTTGTTTTTCTAGCAATCAAAAATTGGCTTGTCACAAAGTGTTACTTTTCTGATAGCACTTTTCTAAGTGTGAATAGGCCAAAGTAGTGGAGTGTCGATTCATGGATCAGCACTTAGAAAAAGTGTGTACCTGCACATGGGTGTGTTGCTGGCCTGCCATCGGCCCTTTTCCTCACTTGACCTGAACTTCTACCTCTGGTGATATGCCCTACATTTGCTCTTATTCGGGCTCCAAGGATCCTGGCACACACATTCAGAAATAGTTAATCATGCCATTATTTGTCTACCGATCTAGTAAAATATTAACTAATACTTACATCAGTATGTATTGAACTTTATCAGAATAGCAATAGAAGTTATTTTCTCGTAGTATATTAATAACTATACATGTTTCACAAAAAATAAAACATTTTAAAGTTAGTTGCTAATATTCTGGTAACACAACATAAGAGGTACTTTTCTGCATAGATGAAGCAGGATACAGATTGTGATTTGGGGTATTTTGGGAGGTGGAAGGTGGCTGAATCCTCTGTTCAATTGTATTTGTGTCTCAGGCTCCAAAAATATCACTGTTTCAAATGCTTGCCTTTGGATTTTCACAGTCTTCTTTGGGACCTCCAGAAATTCAGCTACCCCTTAGAGGGTTAGCACCTAATAAGCAACCCAAAATAATTCTCAGGGCAGCATGAGAGATCTGGGGACCTGGTGGGGAAAATAAAGGATGTCAAGGACAGACCAAGACATGCACCCATGTGGCTCAGGAGCAGCCCAGGAGACGCGCCCGTGTGGCAAGACATGAGATGGCCCCTCTTCTGAGAGCTGGCAGTTCCCTCAGGGGCCCCAAAGTGAGCTCCTAGGAACCAACATGTAAGTTCCTTTTTAAAGGCCTAATATAGAAACAGTACTGTGTGGTGTTTTGATTTAAGGAAACATTTTGACAAGATCACTGAAAATACCCTCTAAATAAGATGAGTGAATAAGAGCTGGGTATTATGGTAATACTGAGTAACATTTATGAAGCCATTCATACCTACCAGATGCTTTACAGACACTACATCCCCGAAAGGATAGGCACTTTGGTTATTCTGTGGCACAGAGGAAGAGAAAACCATAGACGGATCACTTACCCACAGCCCCACGGCAGGTACATGCTGGAGTCAGGAATTACACCCAGGGCTACTGGCCCTTTTGTCACTGTTGAGCTTGAAAACAGCCAAACAGCATAACAGAAGGCTGCTGATACGTGTGTTTTCGTCAACCAAGAGGGAGTAGTGTCCTTTGCTCTGATTTGGTCAACAATTTTCTCATTACTTGGAAAGATACCAAAAGTGTGCTTATCAGCAGATCTGATGACACAGGCAAGTAATGTAACAATTAGAGCTAATGCCCACTCAGCGCCTCCTCTATCAGACACTGTGCGTTTTCACACCTAATACCAAAATCTTATGAAATGGGTTTGCTGATTTATAGTTTAAGAAAGTGAGGCAGCAGGATTCATGCTGGGCATTCTGTGTTCTGGGTTCCAATGTTTAACGGCTATACCATCAAGGGCATGGAGCCAGTCTTGGTAGATGTGAATGATGCTTGGATCTGTCAAGATGCTAGTAGTGATTAGTGTATGTCCTCACAACTCAGTTCCCCCTAAAACCAGCTACTGGAGTATAAGTTTGAAGACTCATGGTTTGATAGCAATGCTTGTCAAAAAGGGGGCAAGATGGCCTGTAATCCCAGCACTTTGGGAGGCCGAGGTGGGCAGATCACGAGGTCAGGAGATTGAGACCATCCTGGCTAACATGGTGAAACCCCGCCTCTACTAAAAATACAAAAATTAGCCGGGCATGGTGGCGGGCCCCTATAGTCCCAGCTACTCGGGAGGCTGAGGCAGGAGAATGGCGTGAACCCAGGAGGCGGAGCTTGCAGTGAGCCGAGATCGCGCCACCGCATTCCAGCCTGGGCGACAGAGCAAGACTCCATCTCTAAAATAAAATAAAAAACAAAAAGGGGGCAAGATATGCTCCCTGTGGGTCAAGAGTGTCCCAGACAGCTTTTGGGAAGGGTGACAGGTGTGTTGCTCTATTTGGCCCTGGTCAGACTCATCTGGAGTGTTGTATTCAGTACTCAGCATTGCAATTTCAGGTGGTCATAGATTCACTCTGTAGTTTTCTGTAAAGCACACAGGAGCTCTTTGGCCAAGTTTCAGCTCCACCAAAGTCAGCGATGAGACCGTGGACAAAGTGCCTCATGTCCCTGAGCCCATTTCTTCATTTGTAGAAGAATCCAGTAGTTGTTCAGGATGGTTTTGAAGACCCAGTCACATTGGATGTGATCTGTATAAAAGTGCTTTATGTGGTGGTCATGTTTTATTTGTTTCATATTTCAGAAGATGGGAAGGTGGGTCTCGCAACCATGGCTGGTTTGGAGGCATGTACAAGAACCTGGGCTCTTCACTCAGGAAAAGAGAAGTCTAGGGAAACATGGTAGCTGCCTCCAGTAGAACTGCAATATGAAACAGGTCTTCAGAGGCTTCCAGGGCGAGGGGAAGCCATGCAGGGCTCCTCCCCACCTCCCTGCTTCTGCTTGTTGCTCTGCACTTGTCCAGAGACAAGAGATGTCGACTAAAGTCTATGCAGGGAAGCTACTTACACCCTCCTAGGTCCAAAAGCTGCCCGCTGCCTCTGGAGTGTTAGAGCAGAAAGTGGGCAGGCATGGGCAGGGCCATTGCTGCGGGAAGTTAAGAGGCACCAGAGGACAGTTCTTCCAACTTAGACGGTTTTTGTGAAGTGAAAGCAGACTGCAGGCCTCCAGCACTGGCGCAGACTCTGACTGGTGCAGGCCTCTAACACTGGCATGGATTTAGCAGATGAGAAAGATGGGTCTCCTTACAAATACTGGTCGCTAGTGAGTTGGGCCTTGAGAGACAGAGAAAACAGGTATCTGCCTAAGGTGTGTCTGGTTAACTATATTGGCCCTTGAGGTAATCTACAATTTAAGGAATTTTAGTTCCTCTAACATTTTAAGAAATCATTCTCATGTTTGAGTGCCACGTTTATAGTACCAATTTTGGGGGCCAGGGTGGGAAGATTTCCCTGAGCAAAGCTGTCCATTTTCCCATCATCCAGTTGGTTTTCATGGAGCGGCCCACCTGCTCCCCACCTCAGGAGATACTGGAGGACTCTAGCCCTGCGGTGGCTGTAGTCAGGCCAAGGGTAGGCCAGGCTTCCTTCCTAGGCTTCAGTTCATTCCCCCATCTTGCTGCCAAGGTACCTTTAGATGTTTTGGTCCCCTAAAGCATTTAAACAGACTGTTGTGTAAAATGCTGTCTGAACAAAGTCTCCCATGAACCCACGGCACAGTGTGTATCTGAACCTCCCGAGAGAAATAGTAAAATCACCACATCATCAAGTTGCAGCTCAGGGACTACGTAGCTTTAGTGGTGATGTTTGCAGGAAAAGGTTTCAGAGAAATTTGAAAATTGGCAGGTGCACTTTCTTGACCTTTCCAAAAATAGTCTGAGTCACTTTCACTTTCAGCCTTCAAACTGTGTTGAATGAAACCTTTGTGCAGTTTACAGAAAGTGAAGAACTGTTTGGCAAGAGAGAGAAGTTCGAGCTCCTAATAGCCTCGGCTGCATTGAGTAACATTTCTTTTGAGTTGTCTATTAACACTTTCCTGAAACATGCTTTTTATGACGCCTAGAACTTGTATAAGAGTGACTGTAATTTGAGTTCTTTAAAAATGTAAGTACAAGAAATGTGTCACACGCCATAAGAGCTAGGAAATGACAGCTCACATTCATCTTGGTGGAAGGAAACTCTGATTATTGGAAGATGTGATTGGAGTATTTGTTCTTAATACCTACGGTGGCTCTGTTATATGCTTGCCTAACACCAGTATTGGCTTGCAAATAACACTGAAAAGCTCCTTTCTTTTCCTCTGGTCTTTGTGGGAAGGCATGGTATGAGTCGAGATTGCTAAACCACTCTTCTGAGAGGACTCAGAGAGAGTGTTTATCCTAGACTATCCATGGCCCTGGTACTTCTGAGTTCAGTTATGGTGTGGTCTCATTAGTCCAGGCTCAGAATGGCTTGGTAACCTCAAAACTCCAAGCTCTCGGTGCTTGCTTTGCTTCCCTAGACTTGCAGCTTATGTACGCCCACATGTGCTTCATGTGTATTAAAAATGCTTGCATGTGTGGAAGATATATGTTGACTGTCCTGAAAAACTTGACATACCTAACATTTAAAATTGTTTTGAGTTTCCCCTGGGGATAAACTAGTCTTCAAATGTAAACATGACGAGCAGCGTAGGGGCTATGGTACCAGAGAAAAGAGCCGAATCTCGGCCCTGGCCCAGCCCTACCTCTCGTGCTCTGTCACCTGCAGCAGAGGTGGAGTGGGGGCCATGTCTATGAGCGGGACCTCATCTTGTCTATTCCTCAGACCCACCCAAGGGCAGGGATTCCCAAAACTGCTGGTACCTGTAAGAGGTATTGTATTCTTGGACTCCATTCCATAACCTCTCATCAGGATTCTGGGTTTGGAACTCTAGAATCAATGTTGAGGAAAAAGACAACTTGGCGATTTTGTTTTTCTAGATATAATTCACATACCATAAAAGCCACTCTTTAAATTGTACAATTCAGTGGTTTTTTAGTATATTCAGAGTTGTATAGCCATGACCACTAGCTAATTCAGAATATTTTCATTGCCTCCCAACAAGCCTAGTACTCATGAGTAGTCACTCCCTTGCCCATTCCCTCCACCCCCAAGCCCCTGGCAACCACTAATCTACTTTCTGTCTCTATGGATTTGCCTATTTGAGACATTCATATGAATGGAATTATATAATATGTAGACTTTTGTATCTGTTTTTTTTCATTTAGCATAAAAATTTTCAAGATTTGTCCACAGTGTAGTGTGTCTCAGTACTTCTTTCCTTTTTATCACTGAAAATACTTCATTGTATGTATATGTCATATTTTGTTATCTACTCATCAATTGATGAATACTTGTATTGTTTCCACTTTGGCTGTTACAAATAATGCTGTTATGAACATGTGTGTACAAGTATTTGTGTGGGTACATGTTATTTCTCTTGGGCATACCTACAAATGGAATTACTGGATCATATGACAACTTTATGTTTAACTTTTTGAAAAACTACAAAACCAACAAGCTGTACCATTTTGTAATCCCACCAGCAATGAATAGGGTTCTAATTTTTCCACATCTTCATCAATATTTGTTATTGATCTTTTTGATTATAGCCAATCTAGTGAGTGTGAACTGGTATCTTATTGTGATTGTGATTTTGATTTGCAGTTCCCTAATGATGTTGAACAGATGTTCATATAATTGTTGGCCATTTATATAGTCTTTAGAGATATATCTATTTTGCCCATTTCTAACTGAGCAAAACAGACAAAAATTGAGTTGTGAATGTTCTTTATGTATACTGTATACAAGCCCCTTAACAGATATATGATTTGCAAATCTTTTCTATTCTGTAGGTTGTTTCTCCATGTTCTTGTTGGTATGCTTGGAAGCATAAAAGTTTTTATTCTGGTGGAGTCCAGTTTATTGTTTCCTTTATTGCTTGTACTTTTGGTGTCGTATCTAAGAAACCACTGCCTGATCCAAGGTGATAAAAAGTTTTCATCAAAGAGTTTTATAGTTTTAACTTTTACATTTATGTTTTTGATAAATTTTTTATATATGGTGTGAGGGTAAGCATCCAGCTTCACTCTTTTGCACATTGATATCCAGCTATTCCAGCACCATTTGTTGAAAAGACTGTTTTCCCCCATTTATTGTCTTGGTACCCTTGTCAAAAAAAAAAGTTAACTATAAATGTAAGAGTTTATTTCCAAACTCTCAATTTTACCCCATTGATCTTCTGTCTGTCCTATGCCAGTACCACACTATCTTGATTACTAGAGCTTTGTAGTAAGTTTTGAAGTTAGAAAGTGAGAGTCTGTCAACTTTTTCAAGAGTATTTTGGCTATTCTGGTTCCTTTGTATTTTCATATGAATTATAGGATTAGCTTGTTGATTTCTACCCCGAAAAAGGCATCTAGGATTTTGAAAGGCATTGTGTTAAATCTGTAGATCAATCTGGGGACAGATGTACCCTCAACAATATTGTCTTATCTATGAACATAAAATGTTTTTTTCTATTTAGTTCATTGATTTCTTTCATCTGTTTTGTAGTTGCCTCTGTATGTCTTGTATGTCTTCAACTTCTTTTGTTAGATTTATTCCTGAATATTGTATTCTTTTTTTTTTTTTTTTTTTTTTTTGAGATGGAGTCTCACTCTGTCACCCAGGCTGGAGTGCAGTGATGTGATCTCTGTTTACTGCAACCTCTGCCTCCTGGGTTCAAGCAATTCTCCTTCCTCGGCCTCCCAAGCAGCTGGGACTACAGGCACTTGCCACCACACCCAGCTAATTTTTGTATTTTTAGTAGAAACGGGGTTTCACCATGTTGGCCAGACTGGTCTCAAACTCCTGATCTCAAGTGATCCTCCCGCCTCAGCCTCCCAAAGTGCTGGGATTACAGGCATGAGCCACGATGCCCAGCTAGAGTATTTTATTCTTTTTGATGCTACTGTAAATGGGATTGTTTTTTCTTCTTTTTTTTTATACTTTAAGTTTTAGGATACATGTGCACAACGTGCAGGTTTGTTACATATGTATACATGTGCCATGTTGGTGTGCTGCACCCATTAACTCGTCATTTAACATTAGGTATATCTCCTAATGCTATCCCTCCCCCCTCCCCCCACCCTGCAACAGGCCCCAGTGTGTGATGTTCCCCTTCCTGTGTCCCTGTGTTCTCATTGTTCAATTCCCACCTATGAGTGAGAACATGCGGTGTTTGGTTTTTTGTCCTTGCGATAGTTTGCTGAGAATGATGGTTTCCAGCTTCATCCATGTCCCTATGGGATTGTTTTCTTGATTTTATTTTTGGATTGTTCATTGCTAGTTCATAGAATTACAATAGATTTTTATATCTTGATGTCTGGCAGAAGTACAGTTATTTACTCTGAACTGATTTTTTAGTTCTAATCTTCTTTTAGTGGTTTCCTTAGGAGTTTCTATAGGATCCTGTCATTTGCAAAGAGATAGTTTTACTTGTTCCTTTCCAATCTGGACGCCTTTATATTTTTTTCTTGTGTTATTTCCCTGGCTAAAACCTCCAGTGTAATGTTGAATAGAAATGGCAAGAGCAGACATCTTGTCTTATCCCTGACCTTATTCCTGACTAATATTTATAATGTGAACAGTGGATTTTTTTTTTATAGAGGCCCTTCATCAGGTTGAGAAAATTCCTTTCTATTTGTACTTTCTTGAGTGTTTTTTTTTTTTTTTAAATCAAGAATGGGTGTTATGGGTGTTGGATTTTGTAAAAATGCCTTTTCTGCATCTATTGAAATGAGCATGTTGTGGTGGATTTGTCTTCTATTGATAATTGTTACCACACTGATTAACTTTCAGATATTACACCAACTTGCATTTCTTGGATAAATCTCTTGGTCATGGTGTATACTCCTTTTTTTATGTTGCTGGATGTGGCTTGCTGGCATTTGGTTCAGAATTTTGGGGTCTGTCTTCATAAAAATATTAGTCTGCAGTTCCCTTGTGATGTCTTTCACTGGTTTGGGTCTCTGGGTAATACTGACTTCATAGAATGATTTAGGAAGCGTTTCCTTCTCTATTTTTAGAAGCGTTTGTGTAGGATTGGTGCTAATTCTAATTTAAACAATTGATAGAGGCCGGGTACAATGGCTCACGCCTGTAATCCTAGTACTTTGGGAGGCCGAGGTGAGCGGATCATGAGGTCAGGAGATCAAGCTCATCCTGGCCAACATGGTGAAACCCCGCCTCTACTAAAAATACAAAACTTAGCTGGGCATGGTGGCAGGCACGTGTAGTCCCAGCTACTTGGGAGGCTGAGTCAGGAGAATCGCTTGAACCAGGGAGGCAGAGGTTGCAATGAGCTGAGATTGCGCCACTGCACTCCAGCCTGGTGACAGAGTAAGACTCCGTCTCAAAAAAAAAAAAAAAAATATATATATATATATATTGGTAGAATTCACCAGCGAAATCATGTGGATCATATCTTTTCTTTGTTGGAAGTGCTTTGCTAACTCAGTCTCTTTATTTGTTACAGCTTTCTACTTATTTTTTATTTCTTTTTGAAGAACTTTCACTAGTTTGTACCTTTTTAAGAATGTTCCTATTTCATCTAGGTTATCTAATTTGCTCACATATACTTGTTTGTAGTATTCTGTTATAATTCTTTTTTATCTCTATAAAGTCAATAATAATCCCCCCCACTCCCACCCCCAACTTTTCATTCCTGGTTTTAATATTTCTATCTTTGTTTCTTGGTCAGTCTAGCTAGGTTTATCAGTTTTACTGATCTTTTCAAAAAACCAACTTTTCATGTCATTGATTTTTCTTGATGGTTTTTCTTATTCCATAATTCATTTATTTCCATTCTAAACTTTATTATATCCTTCCTTCTGCTTGCTTTAGGTTTAGTTTGCTTTTATTTTTCTAATTTCTTAACATAGGACATTAAGTTATTGATTTGAGATCTTTATTCCTTTTAATATAGACATTTGCAGCTATGCATTTCCCTCTAAGCACTGCTTTAGCAGCATCCTGTAAGTTTTGGTATGTTGTTTGTAGAAAAGAGTTAACATAGCAGACCTGAATGGCTATCACTGGGAAGGATTGATTGCAGGGTTGGTCCTTGGCTGGCTTTTGGGAGCTTATCAGCATTCCCAGACCTTATAAGAGTTATATCTAAACTGTACAAACCATATGGTTTATACTAAACACATGCTTTCTTTTTAGGAAGATGGAATTTGGGTATTTGCCAGGTGGAATATGCCTACATGGCTAGCCCCCAGCAAAAACTCTGGGCTTTCAGTCTCTAATGAGATGTTGGCAACATTTCACAACATTTCATGTGTTGTTACATTAATAATTTGTTGCTGGGGAATTAAACACATCCTAGGGACTCCACTAGGAGAGGACCCGTGGAAGCTTGCAACTGGTCTCCCCCATCTCTACCCTGCATTTTTTCCCTTTGCTGTTTTTACTTTGTATCCTTTTGCTATAATAAATAATAGCTATGAGTATGACTGAGTCCTTTAAGTCTAACTAGTGATTTACTGAACTTCTGACACATGTGGTTTTCATTTATCTCAAAGTATTTTTAAATTTCTCTTGTGATATTTTTTCTTTGACTCCCCTTTTTTTAGGATTGTGTTCTTTAATCCACATACTGGTGAATTTCCAAATTTCCTTTTTTTACTGATTTCAAATTTCATTCCATTATAGTTGGCAAACATACTTTGTATAAACTTCAGTCTTTTTCATTTTATTGAGACTTGTTTTATGGCATACCATATGGTCTATCCTGGAGAAGGTTCCATGTGCACTTGGGAAGAATGCATATTCTGCTATTGTTGGAGTGTTCAATAGATGTCTGTTAGGTCTTCTTGGTTTTGTTGTTTCATTCTTTTATTCCTTGTTGATCTTTTGTCTAGTTGTTCTATCCATTTTTTAAAGTGAGATACTGAAGTAGGCATATTATTGTTGACTTGTTTATTATTCAACCATAGTAGTTTATTATTATTCCTGTAATTCTATTAGTATTTACTTCATGTATTTTGGGGCTTTGCTGTTAGATGCATATATGATTATAATTATTATGTCTTCTTGATGGATTAACCCTTTTATCATTATAAAATATGCTTTTTCTCTAGTAACCATTTTATCCATTTTAACCATTTTATCCTTAAGTCTATTTTGTCTAATATTAGTATAGACACTTCAGCTCTCTTTTGGTCACTTTTTGCATAGTATATTTTACCCCGTTTTTACTTTCAGCCTATTTGAGTCTTGGAATCTGAAGTGATCTCCTGTAGACAGCATAATGTCAAGTCATGTTTTTAAATGTAGAGGCTCATTCTGCCTTTTAATTATAGTGTTTAACCATTTACATTTAATATAATTATTGATGAGGTAGGGTTTATATCTGGCATTTTGCTATTTGTTTTCTACATGCCATGCCTTTTTGTTTCTTTCTCCATTACTACCTTCTTTGTGCTTAATGGATATTTTCCTGTGTACTCAACTACCATTTTAATTCCTTTGTCATTTATTTTGCTATATGTTTTTGACTTGTTAATAGCTTTTCTGGAAATTACAATTACCATCTTGACTTACACAATCTATTATGGAGTAATACCAACTTAATTTCAACAGTATACAAATTCTTTGCTCCTATGTAGCATTGTATCTTCCCCCATCCTCTGTGCTTTTGTTGTCATACAGATTAAATCTTTATGCACTGTAAGTTCATCAGAACAGTTTATAATTATTGCTTTATGAAGTTGTCTTTTAATTGGAGAAAAAGAAGTTACAAATGAAATGAAAGTTACAAATGAAAAATATACTTACACTGTCTCTTATATACATAGTTACCTTTACCAACACTCTTTTTTTAAAAACTGTGGATTTGAGTAACTTTCTAGTATCAATCTGAAGCACTCCCTTTAGTATTTCCTCTTGGGCAGGTCCGCTAGGGACAAATTCTCAATTTTTATTTATCTTGGAATGTCTCAATTTTTCTTTCATTTTTGAAGGATGATTTTGTTAGTCATAGGGTTCTTGATTGACAGCATTTTTCCTTCAGCACTTTCAATATGTCATCCCACTGCCTTTTGGCCTGCATGGTTTCTGATGAAAAGCTATCTTAATTTTATTGTGAATCTTTTGTGCATGATGGGTCATCTCTCTTGATGCTTTCAAGATTCTCTTTTTGACTTTGTCTTTTGACAATTTGAGCATAATATGTCTCAGTGCGGATCTCTTTGAGTTGACTTTGTTTTGTTGGGCTCTTGGTTGTGTAGACTCATGTCTTTGTCCCATTTGGGAACCTTTTGGCCATTATCTTCTCAAATACTTTTTCTACCCCTTTCTCTCTTTCCTTTCTCTCTGGAACTCCCATTATGCATATGTTGGTATACTTGATGGCATCCCATAGGTCTCTTGACCTTTGAACAAGACCTTTGATTATTTTCCTTTAATCTTATTTCTCTCTACTCTTCAGATTTAGTAATTTCTATTGATAAGCCTTTGGGTTTACTCCTTCTTTCCTCTGCCATCTCAAATCTGCTTTTGAGACCATCTAGTGGGTTTTTCATTACAGTTATTGTCATTTCAATTTTAGAATTATTCTTTGGTCCTCTTTAAAATGTTTTGTCTTTATTGATATTCCAAGTTGGTGAGGCATCATTCTCATACTTTTCATTAGTTCTTTGAATATATTTAAAATAGCTGATTTAAAATATTTTCTAATACATTTAACATCTGAGCTTTCTCAGGAACAGTTTCCATTGAATGTTTCAGTTCCTTGTATGAGTCATACTTTATTTCTTTAGATTTCTTACAATGTTTTATTGAGTAATGAACATTTTAAATAATATAACATGGCAACTCTAGAAATCAGATGATCCTCTGTCCCATCCTAGGTTCACAGTTGTTTGTTATTGTTGCTATTTGTGTATTGACTTTCCTGAACTAATTCTGTGCGTTTTGTTGTGTGTGGTTCCTGAAGTCTCTGCTTGGTTATTTTAGTGTTCAGCTCTTGACTGGACTCAGATTTCCTTAAATGCCTTGAACCAATAAATCTCCAGCTCTTGCTGAAGGGCTCTCTATGTTGGGGCATGCCTTCAATACACTGACAGGCAATTGGCAACTCGGCTTCAGCCTTCACTTCCTCCTTGTGCAGAGCCTTAAGGTCAGCCAGAGGTGAGAGCTAGGGCCTTCTCAAGTCTTCCCTGAGCTTGCATACAGCCCTCACATGCACATGGCCTTCTAGATTTCTAGGAATATGTCAGAGCTTTTCATAGCCCTCTATGGACATCTCATTCCCCAGTTTCTGTTTTTATGTTTTTTGGTCAGCTTCTTATTTGCCCCAACTCAGGCAGCTTTGATGCTAAACAATCATCACTGATTTTTTTCCTTAAACACCCTGCAGGAAAAAGCTCTCTACAATGAATGAGGTCCTAAGTTAGGTCAAATGAAGACAAGCCGTGTGAATGGGGGTTTTCCCCATTATTAAAACACCAGAGAACTGCTGGACATATCAGATAATGACAAGTTTCTGGGAATAGGGCTTTGGGGATGCCACAAAGACATTCATTCTCCTATGGTGGCTGCTGGTTTTCATGGCTGCCATGAGTGTGAGACTATTAGTTTTCAAGGTGTGTGTGGCTCTGGGAAGAGGGAGTGGAATAGGGCAAGTTAAAATTCCACAAAGCGGCTGGGTGTGGTGGCTTAGGCCTGTAATCCCAGTACATTGGGATGCCGAGGCAGGCGCATCACCTGAGGTCAGGAGTTTGAGACCAGCCTGGCCAACATGGTGAAACCCCATTTCTACTAAAAATACCAGAAATTAGCTGGGTGTAGTGGTGGGCGCCTGTAATCACAGCTACTCAGGAGGCTGAGACAGGAGAATTGCTTGAACCCAGGAGGCGGAGGTTGCAGTGAGCCGAGATCATGCCATTGCACTCCAGCCTGGGCAACAAAAACGAAACTCCACCTCAAAAAACAACAACAACAAAACAAATAAAATGCCACAAAGCTTGTTCTTATTGAGATTCAGCCACTTTTCTTGAATAAATGCTTCTCAGGTTGTTGCAAGCTTTTGGCTAATTTCTGGGGTTCTGAAAAAGTTTTGACAATTTTTTTTTTACAATCTTTGGCGATGTTCTCATTGTTTATATGGAGGAGCAGATTTTCTGGAGGTTCTCACTGCACTATTCCCACTGACATCCCTTCCCCCTCCCCAGCTGATTCTAATGCAACCAGGTATACCATGGGCTGTTATTGGCAAGGTGTACAAGGTAGCTTTCTGACTTCTGGTACATCAAAACTGATATTTATTGAATTATTATTACAGCCCAAACTATTGACTACACCTCACTTCCCAAATGTCAGGTTTAGTTGTAGTCAAGGTAGGAGAGGATTTACTGCTGTATTGTCTTTTAAATGTGTGCTCTGAGTCTAGACCCAGGAAACAGAAATAGGCTGCTCCAGCTGAGGCTCCCCTTGCCTGGTCATGAGGTTGGATGATCTGTGAGGGATCTGTTCATTCAGCCCTTAGTTGCTAAACTAACAGCCATAAACCAAAGCAAAGCAATGCATAAATGCAGCATTCAAGTAGTAAAAATAAAAAGTATTGAAATCCCAGCATATATAGATGTCTTATGTTTTAGGACAACTTTTCTTCCACACTGTTAAATTCATTTTCTACTGTTAGACATTTAGATTATGATGACAAAATCATTTATTAATTTGAGCTTTCAGACCTTGAACAGGATTTCATGTACAGTAAGAGTTTGCTAGTAATCAAATCGAAGAGTCCTTTCCTTAAAAAAAAAAAATAAAATGAAGATGAAATTTAATTTCCAATATATGTTAGGGAACCAGATATATTCTAGTTGGTACTAGAATGTATAATTAGCCCTTGGTGAAATTTCAGAAGACTTTCTAGGTTAAGATATTATTGAAAACAGTCCCTCTACACCAAGGCTACTTTGAGGGTAGAAGATACGCGTGAGTCATCTCACCTCCGGCAGCACTGTTACCTCTCAGAGCTTCTCAAACACAGTGGCCATTGTTGTTACCACGGCTAATTATTAGCCTGCTCCAACAGAATTTGTGTTGATGTTACAAAAACAGTTTATGCTACACAAGCTCTTTATTCATGTAATAATTACAGCATGTTTGTCTTAAGTATTTCGCAAGTGTTCTCTTTGGATAATACTAGCAAGATTAAGTAATAGTTTCTCGCTAACAGTATTGCTCAAGAACATCAAACGTGATGGATTGGGATTTGATATATGTATGTCTTTGGCTTCTAGCATCTTTGACTTTTTGCGTTGCTTACATATAAAATACTCTTCTTGTGGGGGTATGTCTGTTGTTTCTAATGCAAATGCCAGGAACCACTTGAGCAAAATATTTGATATCAGTTTTAATGGAGAGTTTTTATAATGATCAAGAGTAATATAACCAAGCCAGCAACAACACTGTGCCAGAAGCCAGGGACTTCAAAGAGTCTTCCTTTTAGAACTCCAAAAAAAAAAAGAAAGAAAGAAATTTATGTTTCTCCATATCATCCAACTTAATCATTGGCAATAAGTGACTTGGCAAGAAGCATGCATCACATGGTTCGAGTTCTGCATTGGAAAAGGTCAGCAGGAGGCACAGACACTGGCCTGCATTATGCAGCTGTGTACTCTGATCCCATGACACGTGCTTTGGAGCACGTTATGCAATGTTACACTGCTGATTAATGGCCGCTTGCACAAGAAGTTTTTCATTACCCCTACTGCAAGCATCCTGGGAATGATTAACTTTGTGACATAACTTTCATCATACAAATATGGAAGATTTAAACAGAATTTCAAAATAATGTGCTTCAGAAATAACAATGAGTTTTGGCTTCTTAATGCATACATGATTAAGAACTATTTTAAAGCCACTGGGTGAAATCAAGACACCTATTTGGGAGTTGCCTTTTTTTTAGGACTAGGGTTTCATGTGAGATTGGATCATGCATGAACACTCTTCTACCCTATTTTAATTTTACCTTTATTCTAGTTTGATGTTGAAGATGTCAGACGTGTTTTACAGTGCTTAGCTCTTATGAGCTAAATATTGAATATACTAGTTGCTTTTTTAAACATTTTTGGAGCCACAAAGATATGACTCTTATATTGTCACACACAGTGGAAAGTTATGGTGATGCTTGTTTTTGAGTCCATGTAACTAAAGAGGTAAACAACTAAAATTCTGCATTTTGTTGAAGTTTGAATCTTAGCAGTTGAGTGCAGTCTGAAATTCTGGGTGCATGAAGACTGTATTGTGATGGCAGAAAGTCAACCAAAGTAGCTTAGACGAAAGGAAACTTCATTGGCTCTCAGCCCCAAACTGTGGAAAGACAGGGGAGCCGGGGTCACAGGGCTGCTAGGACACTCCACTCCCCACCATGTGTTTGTAGTCTCTGGTATATGGCTCCGTCCTTTGGGCCTGTCCCTGTAGACCAGCTCCACCTGATGACAGCTCCCAACTGCATGGCCCCCCAGCAGGAAAGAGGGGTCATGCTCTTCACTCACTTTGAACTCAGAAACTCCCAGGAAAGGCCTCTGATAGGCCTAGCTCAGATCATATGGCCTCCCTGTGGCCAGGGTGGTGGGGTACAATGATTGGAGGAGGGAGATCTCTTCAGGAGAAGAGAGGGCTGCTGTCATGGACCCAAAAACAAAGCAGCCACCCAGGCCAACCTTGACTCAGTCAGCCATCCTTTCCCCGAGATGACCCCTACATGCCTTAAGGCCTCTCATAGATACAGTCACAAACCTGGGCATCCTGCTCAGTAAGCATCACCCCAGGGTTCTGCCCAGCTCTGAGTCCAGATCTCTAGGTCACGTCCATTCCTCTAGAGGCCAGGCGTGGCTCTGCAGAACAAAGCGGCCTATGGCCTCACTGCCCAGTGAGGGAGGCAACTGCCTACAGATGGGGGCAAAGCATACAAGGGCTCCAGCCCACACCACATTTCACATCACGGGAAGGGACTAGAGAGTTGATTGATCCCTTGGCCAGTCTCGTGACCAGTGTTCTTGCTGCTAGGACTCTTTCCTAGAGGAATATTGGAGAAAATTTTTCCGCTGGGGTCTTACCACCTCATTGGTCCATGCACTACTTCATTTTTGTTCGTGCAGTCTTAAGAGAGTCCTGGAGGTTGTCAGGGGCTGAGAATAGACCCCTTAAACCTTATTTGGCCTTTCATAGATTTCATGTGGGGAGGGAGTCCATAGTCCACCCTCTCTCCAGACGTCAGCCACATGGCATCTAAGAACCACAGGAAGTAGGGCTTCCAAGAAGGGACTTCTGGTCTACCCTAGCACGTGGCGTTGCCCAGCAAGGGCCTGGACCAGCCCAGGTCAGGGGAGGAGCTCAAGGCACTGTCAGGGAAGTGGGTCAACCATGGAGACAGGGCATTGAGAAGGTGCCAACACCTGTATCAAAACTCTTCTGGAGGCAAGTAACAGACCCGGCTTGAACTGAACGAGTCAGGAAAAGGGACTCCCTGTGCCCAGCCAGGGAGCCACTGGACTGCTGTCTCAGGACTCTGGGAACTCAGTCTTTCTTCTCCCGTCTCCCCATCTCCTCTGCTATCCAGCTTCCCCTGTGGTAGGAGGATATGGCCCCTGGCAGCTCCCAGGCTCCCAGCCACAGAGCAGGGTGCTCTTAATTGCCACTCTGCTCAGAGATGTTTGGGGAGGATGAGGGCCCTAGGCCAGGGGGGAGGTGTGGTAATTGGTAGTTGGTAGCCCTCATTAGGACGTCGTGATTGGGGTGGGGTAGAAGCCCACCATACCTGGCTTTCAATTCTAGCAGACGGCCACATGGGTATTACTGGGCTTGTTCTTGTCCCTGTGTCTCTAGGTTATTAGTGCATTTCTTTGTTCACCTTTGGACATGCAGGGTGGCCAGACACCTGATGTGTGGCTTGTGGACCCCAGCAAACCACAATGCAAGATTCTCCAAATCCCTATTGCCACCAACTGAGTAAATACGCTTGGCACAAAATGGGCTACTGTCTTCCTGGTGCTGTAAGAGTTGTGTTTAATGAAATACCAAGTCATCATTTGATTCATGTTGGTTGTTTGTCATTTTGTTTTCTCAGAGGAAGACAATTGTCCAGTTACTCTTATGTTGGGCTCCTCAAACTATTTTGAAGTTCATATTCAGAAAAATGGGAGCCCGGCTGGGCACAGTGGCTCACACCTGTAATCCCAGCACTTTGGGAGGCCGAGGCAGGCGGATCACGCAGTCAGGAGATCGAGACCATCCTGGCCAACATAATGAAACCCCATCTCTACTAACATACAAAAAATTAGCTGGGCGTGGTGGTGCGCACCTGTAGTCCCAGCTACTCGGGAGGCTGAGGCAGGGGAATCGCTTGAACCCGGGAGGCGGAGGTTGCAGTGAGCCGAGATCGTGCTACTGCACTGCAGCTGGGCGACAGAGCAAGCTTCCGTCAGAAAGAAAGAAAGAAAGAGAGAAAGAGAGAGAGAGAAAGGAAGGAGGGAGGGAGGGAGGGAAGGAGAGAGAAAGAAAAAGAAAGAAAAGAAAGAAAGATGGAAATGGGAGCCCCTACTTTTTGTTGCTTGAGGAGCAGTTCTAAGATTTTCTGCTGCAAGTGATCAGGCAACACAAGTGAACTTGTCCTAAACAACAGAGCCTGTTTCTAAATACAACTTCTACAGAAGAGAATACTTGTTTTTCTTTCTTCTGAACAGTTGACACGACTCCGAAGTTATGTAAGATGAGTTAACCTGCAGCGCTGCCGCATGTTCTTGTGAGAAGTTAAACAAGGAGAGGAAAACAGGAGGGAGGAAGCGGTAACTTACCAACTTCCTCCCGTCCAAAGTCCTTGATTCCAATTCTTTCCTTCGAAGAACAGACTTTGTGATAACCTTTACTCTTGATTGCTACGTGACAGCAGTGGCGGGGTGGGGGGTTGTAAATGGCGCAGCGGCGGGTGCGGCGAAATTCGGGGTGCGGCCCTAAGCCACACGACTTTCCCCTGCATCGAGAGGGTTGTGCATGTGCTCAGCTGAGCCTCGGTGCTTGGAGCAAGCGTGTGCAACCCCAAGGCCCCCGACCGCGACTCGCTGCTAACATTCTGGCTTCACCGAAAGCCAGTGAGTGGTTAAACACTGACTTCTGACCCCTGCTCCTCCGGCGATCTGTCTTGCCCCTCGCATTCCTGCGGGTCCCCGGCCGGGGGACGCTGCCTACGTGCGGCGGCTGCCCTTGCGCGGCCGAAACGCCGGCTGCTTCCTGGAACGCGGTGCAGATAAGCCGTTGCAGGGCTCGGGTTTCAGAAGCGCGCCACCGCGGGTTACAAAACCCTGTGTGATAATTTCACTTCGGATTTTTTTTTTTCTTTCCTAGTGCTGGCTTCCCGCAGAAGGACGTTTTGTGTGTTAGGTCCATGTGTGCGTGTGTATTTCCTTTTGGTAATTATTTTGGAAAACGTTCAGAGGCTAAAAATAGAGAAGCCAGAGGCCTCCTTGCTGCGCGCCTCGCGGCCCCAAGCTCTCCAGCGCACAGGGTCCTGCTGAGACACAGCGACGACCACCGTGTCCCCGAGTGCCCGAGGCCCGTGCCGGGCCTGGCCGCTGAGGACGCGCTCCCCGCCACCGGCTCATTTTCTCGGTTCTAAAACCTTCAATGCCCGTCGCTAGCAACTTAATCTGCGCTCTAACTCGCAGAATTCTTTTGACCTGTTGGAGAAAAATAGCATTTTAAGATCTGGGTTATTCAAGAGGGTGGAGTCGGCTAAGTTTAGTGGACGCTAAAAATAGCCCAGCGGTGCGGGCGGGTCAGGCCTGGGGGCGCCAGGACCTCCGCCCTCACCCTGCCCCTTACGGGCCTACGAGCCGCAGCCCTCCCAGGGCCTGTGCGTAATTCTAGCCAAGGCCCAGTGTCATTTCCAAGAGGTGCCTCTCGGCCGGGTTACTCATATGTCAGATTCCCATTCTCACGTTGTGTTTCACGCAGCAACTGCATTTCCAAAGAAAAGCGTGAGTCACTACCAAGTGGCTGCAGAGGGAGGGGAGGGCGACCATACACCGGAAGAAAGAGGTGGGGGAAGGGGCCTTTTTATAGCGTTCTGAGCTGGCTTTCTTTTCCATAGGTTAATTTTTATCTTAACTACCAAACTTAGGCTGGATCGCCTTTTTATAAGAAATCTATTTAAATACAAGGGATTATTTGAACTTCTTTTTAAAAAGCCAAGGGCATTTTTTGTGTGGTTCTCAGCTTATAAATAAAATATATTAATAGTTGTTTAATGGGCATTTAAAATGCCAACTGCCTGTGACTGTTTTTAGTGCATTCTTCAAACACCACTTGGAGACCTGAAACTGCCCCCTCAGTTCAGTCCACAAGGGGACTGCCACCTTGCCATGGGCCAGGTATACCCAGCCCAGCGAGGCCAAGCTCATTGCTCTGAACAGATGGTGATTTTCAAACTGAATGCTATTCTGGTGTACTTATTTAGGAACAAGATCTAAAAATAGACTTGAATGAGCATAACCTGCAAAAATAAGTTGTCAGCTTCTTTTTACTCCTGGAGGGTTGAAAACAAAGCTGTCAGCAATTTCTGTGAGCTGAGGAATCTGTATACTTTCTTATTTTAGAGAGAGCTTTTTCAGTGGGACTGTAATTGAGTCCCCTTAAATCTTTGTGTCAACAAATTACCATCTGTTGTTCTAGAGACTCTCAAATTGGTGAGACTCGCTGCTGCTTACTGCCGGGGTGGAGGGGGATGCTATCGTTTGCCCTTGTGGACATGAGCTTTGTAGAGGGAATGGGTGCTGCTGGTATCCGACGTCATTGCAGGAATGAGTCCAGGCTCTGCCAGCCCCCATTACCCAGACCCTGGGGTCTTGTAGAGGTAGTGATTGAGAGATGCCTGGGAGTATGGGCTTGGAGACAGGGGTGGCACTGAGGTGGAGAGGAAACCCCAGCCAGTTTTGGCGGGGCCTCAGGGGAGTCTCAACACCTGCTGGTGGCTGGGGTCATAGTAGCCCAGAGCGCTGGGTTTTGAGTAAATCCATGAAGCGCTCAGCCCTTCTTTATAAGGTACTTGGTGTAGCCTTTGTGGCAGGAAACCACAGGTAATGGGGACAACAGAGGGCCTTTGTCCCCAGTCTGGCACATCCACACCATTTTTCTGTGAAGTGACCGCACGTGCTGACCTAGAGAGAAGTCAGAAATGGAACTGAGCCCTTGTTTCATCTTGGAGGGGAGTTCCCCTGAATATGGGAAACCGAACGAGGATGGAAATGGCCCCTCTCTTTGGATGGAGGATGGTGTGCAGAGTGGTCCCCAGACTCCGTACCCTTTGGAGGTCAAAAGTCTAGGCCCCAGCAAGCCCTGGCTGGCCCTGGGGCTGCCCATCCCGTCCAGAGAGCTTGCCTGGCTCCCAGCAAGGTTCTGTGCCTTCAAGCAGGGGAAACGGGCTCTGGCCAACAGAAAGTGAAATGAGTGGCATTAAACTCAGCAAAATCAAGTCCTGCAGATCCGCCCCCAGAAAGCCTTTCTCACCCTGGTGTGTTTAATTTTGCAGGTGCGGCTCAACTCCAAACAGCTCTTTTAAAACAATTTGCCCACCAATAGGATTTGGGATTCTGGGGATTAGAAACTTTCTCCATTCAGCATTTACTGTATTTTAACCTCCATGGGAATGCTGTCTCAAAAGAATGGAAACAAATCCTGGTTCCTACTTCCCGTGCTCCCAGGAAGCACAGATATGCACGCATGCGCGCGCGCGCGCGCGCGCGCGCACACACACACACACACACACACACACACACACACACACACACACACACACAATGTGGAGAAGAGTGATTTCTCCTGGGTTGGGGATGGTGACATATCTGAGGACAGAAAGGAGGAAGAGAGCTGCCCGGGGCTGGGAGGGGCTCCAGAACCAGGCAGTGTCTCAGACGGTTACCTCCACCTTGGGCTCTAGGAACCACCAACTCTCTGCAGTCATCAAAAAGGACAAGGCCGAGATGCCTGTGAGGTCTGGGCAGATGTCACTGGGGCACTGAGGGGCCTAGACAAAGTGTTGGCAGCTCCTGCCTTTTCAGTCCCATGGGAAACTGCCCGGCCATCAAATGGTCTTGTGTTAGCTGGTAAATTAACTTAATGTGACCTGTTTGTAAAAGGGGCTGGGGGGTGGGGGGAATTATGTTCATTACGTTTCTCAAGGGCTGAGTTGGGACTGAAGCCCCCACCCCTGCCCCGCAACCTATGCCCATGCATATTCTTTTTAAAGGCAGACATCACTAGATATTGCCAAGAAAAGCCCCAGGTTCCCGAGGAAGCTGCAGTGTGGTCTGGACACCCTTGCTTCCAGCGGGTGACACTGAGGAAGACAGTGGGGAAATGCCATGTGTCTTTCTGACCTAGCAGGATGAATCTCACAGCCCTTTCTTCAGGCCAAAAGCACATCAGTGAATCAAAGATTTTTAAATATTTCAAAATAATTTTAAAAGATGCCATCAATAAGTCCAGTTCCTAAATGCATCATCTTTAGAGAAAATGAAATTTTTAAAAGGAATAAAAAGCACATACACAGTGACTGGGCATGGTGGCTCATGCCTGCAGTCCTAGCTACTTGAGAGGTTGAGGCGGGAGGATCATTTGAACCCAGGAGGTTGAGACTTCAGTGAGATATGATGGCACCATTGCCTTCCAGTCTGGGTGACACAGCGAGACCTTGTCTCAAAAAAGAAAAAAGGGGGAAAAAGGGACATAATGCTTCAAAAATTAAATGGAACAGACCAATGAAGCTTTGATGGTCTTTGAACTCTTAAAATAATGACTGTCTTGGCATGGACGGGGCAGGCTGATCCTTGGGCTGCTTGCTGTGGTCCAGAGAGCTTACCACCTGTGCTGGGACTGGGGACTGCTACCTGCCTCAGTGATGTGGTTCTGGAGAGAAAGTGCCTGGCAATGGAGAGAGGCGTGGGAAAAGAACCTGCCTCAGAAGATACAATCATGCTGAGATCCGTACAAAGAAATGAATGGGGATGATAATGATGGTGCGTCAGGGAGGATCCCAGGCTGCAGCCCCTGGTCCTATGCAGGAAGGGTTATGTGTCAATTCTGCTATATGTCAAGCGCCATACATTACAAGAAAGTATCTAGGTTTTGACAAAACAATTTAAATTCTAGGAATTTGCCATAACCCAGTATGTACACAGAGAATGTTAATCTTGGAGTTAGGGGAAGCCTTCGTCAATTGGAAAGATGGGATAAATGCATTAAAGTTCATGCACTCTATGCAGCAATTGAGAATCATGTTGTAGGGGTGTCCATATAATTATCATAGGAAAAAGTTTACTATGTGCTGTTATATTGAAAAAGCAGGTTACAGTTCAGTAAGCACAATATAATCATATTTTCATGTAATAAATATAGTAATGCACCGATTCTAATTTTTCTACAATTGTATTCATTTTCTATTGCTGCTGTAACAAATTACTACAAACTTAGTGATTTCAAGCAACACAGATGCATGTATCATTGAGAGTTCTGTAGTTTAGAAGTAAATGGTTCTCACTGACGAATGTGACGGTGTTGGCAGGGCTGTGTTCCTTGCAGAGGCTGTGGGAGAATTCTCCCCTCATCTCTCTGGCTGCCTTCGGCCACCCTGTCTCGTGGTCCTCACCTCCAGCTCAAAGTAGCAGCAGGAGGTCGAGTTCTTCCCACACCACACCAGACCCCTCTGCCTCCTCATCCACAGCTGAGGACCCTGTGGTCACACTGAACACACCTGGGTGATCCAGGATTCTCTCCCCACTTCAGGGTCAGCTGATTAGCAACCCGAATTCCATCGGCCACCTTGACTCCCCCGTGCCACGCAACCTAACATTCACAGGGTCCAGGGATTAGGGCATTGCTATGGTGCTGATGTGTGTCCCCTCCACATCCATGTTGAAATGTGATTCCCAAGGTTGGATGGAGGTAGGGCCTCGTGGGAGGTGTTTGGGTCATGGGGGCAGACTCCTGTCAAAGGACTTGGTGCCCTCCCCACAGTAATAAGTGAGTTCTCGCTCTGTTAGTTCAGGTGAGATGGAGTTGTTTGAAAGAGTCTGGGACATCCCTGCTCTCTCTCTTGTTCTCTCTCTTGCCATATGACACACCCGCCTCCCCTTTGCCTTCCGCCATGATTGTAAGCTTCCTGAGGCCTCACCAGAAGTTGAGCAGATGCTGGTGCCATGCTTCCGGTACAGCCTGCAGAACTATGAGCCAAATAACCCTGTTTTCTTTATAAATTACCCAGCCTCAGGTATTTCTTTATAGCAAGCAAAACAGACTAAGACAAGCATGGATATATTTGGGGGCCAGTTTTCTGCTTACCACAACAATATACATGTATTCATTTTAATTAGACAAGAAGAGCTAGGAAAGCCAGAAAGCTCTTGTCATTTTGTATCAATTTTCATTTCAGCATTAACATTCCCCTTCATTTCTGTAACCGTAATTCCCATAATTCTCAGTGTTAGTTCTAAATTTACATTAATCCAATCTCATTCACTTCATATCATAGCTTTTCCATTTCTATGTTCTTCATTAATTAGGCAATTTTATTTTACTTTTGTTTTCCTAAAATGTTCTGTATTTCTTGAATCCTGGCAATTTTGAAAATATGTGTCTATTGCCTTTGACTAGAGTAATTAATGACTTACCTGGGTGTCAGATTCTTGGGCACAATTTTTTCCTCTCTGATGATCCTGAGGATCTTTTCTCCTGGCATTAAATATTGCTGGTAAGAAGTCTAGGGATAATTGAGCCCTCTCCCCGCAACAGTTCTGTGAAGAATTGTTCATTTGAAGCCACTAAGACTGTTGCAGTAGAAAACTAATACGGTCATGCTGCTGAGGACCCTTTCTGGGATTCCTTAAGCCCAACCATATTCCAGACTGGGTTGAGGTTGTCCAGTCATGCTGTCTCAGCGTGAGATGCAGGCCTCTGACCCAGACCTGCCCAGCCCTGGGTGGATGCCCAGCTTTGTCTACTGCTCCCACTTCCTTCCCAGCTTAGGGAGGGAAAGGACAAAACTATATGGATTTTAGCCCAGAAATGGTTCATCTGTGGGAGAAGGGACCCTTAACACAAGACGCTTAGTGTGGCCTTCTTCCTGGGCTGCCCAGGGTTCTGGCATTGCTTTCTTTCCCCTGTGGTAAATTTCTTTGTGCTCAACATAATGAGCTTGGGGTGGCCAACTCCAGCCATGCTTGCCACCAAAGACAGTCAAGCGGGGGTCCTGACGGTTGTTCTGCCCCTGGGGAGAAGGGGCCTTCCACTCTCAGTGGGAGTTGGAGTCTCTCCCTAGGTGGCCTCTGTTCCTGGTGGGCAGGGTGTGTCCACCTCCCTGAGGTGCGTGGCCTTCAGGGAGGAGCCCTGGGATCTTCTCACCAGCTGTCTCTAACTTTATGGTGTGGGGCTGATCCTCTTTCTCACTGTGAGTGCGGCTGGCATTTTATTTTTCTGTTGTTGCTCTTCTGTGGATATGTACTTTGTAAGGTTTGGGGCGGAAGGTTTCGTCAGCGCCCATCTTTCCTGGAGGACGAGCTGAGTTTGGAAGATCTGGAAAGCTCAGTGCCCTGCACCTCCCCCGGGGGCTTCATTCCTCCCTTCCTGCACCTTCCCAGGAACTCCATCTCTCCAGCCCCCCGAGAGGCTGTATTCACTTTTTATCCCTCCCATTTCCCATAGTGAGAGACGACATGCATTTCTAATCCATTGAAAGGAAGATTTTACAACTATTTTCTAACTCCTCTAACTTTTAGAAATGAACTTTACCTCAAATATCTACAACTCTATTCCCCAGTTGACAGCTAAGAAGAGCACATAATCTCTTTACAATCAAATAAGCACCATATAACATGGACTGTGCAGTGGGGCAGGTGGGAATTCAACCTGCCTCTCCCATTTGCCAGTTGATAACTTAGTCTCTTGCCTCTCTGGATTTTGATTTCTTTGTTAAAAATTTAAAAAGGTGGTAATAGAATGACTCATGGCTGCAGTGCATGGGAACTGCCTCACATCCTCCTGGCAGGGTGGGGAGCAGGAGAGGAAGCTGAGGTGCAGTCACAACAGTGGCCTTAGCTGACCCCACAGGGAACACCAAGCTGGATGGCCCTGCAGAGGGTTCCTGAGCTTGGTCAAGGGGCTTTAGGTCCACATGAACTAGTCGCTGGAGGCAAAGGGCCCCCAGGAAGGGCTGAGTCATAGGACAGGTGCCTCTCTCAGTGGAGGCCAACAACCTCCCCACCCTGGGGAAGAAATTCTTTGTCCCCAAGGGAGAACCTGGGTGGCTCCCAGTGCCCATGAGTAAGTAGGAAGCTGTTATTCCTTCTGGGAACTCCCCTGCTACCCCAAGTCTTCTGCTGATCCCCTCAGTGACCTGGCTGGAGCCAGAGGGCACGGGACCCCAGGTGATCAGCTTATGGTGGCAGGACAGAAAATGGGTCCGGGCTCAGGGCAGGCAGAAAACAGCACACCCAGCATTGAGGGCCACCTGGCTTCTCCCCCGGGCCCATGCCTGGTCTTCAGGCTGCTCACCTGGAGCAGATACTGCTGCCTCCCTCGTGGACACATCACTGGAGGCAGCCGAAGGGCTTGTCATCTAAAGGGCTTCATGAAATGAAGCTCAGAGTTTGGCTCTACCGAGTGCCTCTGTGGGAGCCGGGACATTGACAATGTGCCCGGGTCATCTTTGCAACCAAAGCCATGTCCTCCCATTTCTCACTTCATTAGCAGAACACTATTCCCAAATGTTTGATTTCCCCGGGAGCAGGGTTGCAAGACTGCTCCTAAATTCATTTCCAACCCTTAATAATAGAAGCCGTCTCTCTACAGGGAAGAAATGACTTTTCTTGGAGATACTCTGGGCTTTGCAAACATTAAACAACTATTAATAAATATGAAGTTGGCCTTCGGTGGCTCACGCCTGAAATCCCAGGACTTTGGGAGGCCGAGGCTGGTGGATTGCCTGAGCTCAGGAGTTCGCGACCAGCCTAGGGTACACGGTGAAACCCCGTCTCCACTAAAATACAAAAAATTAGCCGGGCATTGTGGCGTGCACCTGTAGTCCCAGCTACTTGGGAGGCTGAGGCAGAAGAATGGCGTGAACCTGGCAGGTGGAGGTTGCAGTGAGCTGAGATCACGCCACTGCGCTCCAGCCTGGGTGACAGAGTAAGACTCTGTCTCAATACATACATACATACATACATACATACATACATACATACATAAAATGAAGTTGCTGGACCAGATGAGGGCTTTAGGCAAAGAAGCAGGAAGGCTTTTTCTGTCTGGCTTGCTGGGCATGTGGCCATTTCTCTCAGTTGTGGAGAAGCCCAAACCCGTGTTTGCTCTGTGAGGGGCCTGAGGGGCCTCATCTCTGGGCCATCACTTTATTCTTGGTAGAAGGCTTTTGCCGGCATCTGTGACCTGAACCTTCAGCACTTGCATGATGCAGGTAATAAGCAAAGTGGCTTCTAGGGCATCTATGATGTCTGGCAGAAGAGTTAGGGAGCTGTGGGCTTTGGCAAGTGTGAGGACTCCTGAGACTGAGGAACCAGCCACTCGTCAGGCACAGGGGCTTGCATATAACCAAGGCTGCTGTGTGTAGCAGTGAAGAGAGCAGGTGATTTTTTTTTTTTTTTTTTTTTTTTTGAGACAAAGTCTTGCACTGTCACCCGGGCTAGAGTGGCACGATCTTGGCTCACTGTAACCTTTGCCTCCCGGGTTCACGTGATTCTCCTGCCTCAGACTCTGAAGTAGCTGGGATTACAGGTGCACACCACCACAGCTGGCTATTTTTTGTATTTTTAGTAGAGATGGGGTTTCACTATGTTGGCCAGACTGGTCTTGAACTCCTGACCTTGTGATCTGCCCACCTCGGCCCCCCAAAGTGCTGGGATTACAGGTGTGAGCCACCGCACTCGGCCAGTGATTGTGTTTTTAAAGTGGCTTTGTGAATTGTTTTTTGGGGTTTGCTTTTTGTTGAGGAACATTTGAAATGGTATCTCTAACATTCTGGATTATCTAAATATCTCTGGATTTTTCTCTTTCTACTGAGTTTGAGTTGAACAGAATTGTTTTTGAGCTTCAATGTCCTATTAAGAGGTAGGATTTGTTTTCTGTAATTTAGTCTTGAAGATAAGCAGCCGGCCCCTCTGGAAGTTGTCCCTCAACTGCCATCTTCATGCCCTCATCCCGAGCTCTCTGGGGTATCACCAGGAGCACCTCATTGGTGATGTGAGTGTGCTGTTGTTATCAGAGTGGAAGCCACTGGAAACACTCCGTTAGGGAAATGTGTGTCTGTTTCTCTGGGTGCCCGGGGTCAGCAGAGCACCTATAGGCACAGGGGAAACAGAGGAACCTTATGGCATTTCAGTTACTGCTGTGTAACACAACATCCCCAAATATCATGTGTCAAGCAATACAACCTTTTCTTTTTTTTTTTTTTTTTGAGATGGAGTCTTACCCAGGCTGGGGTGCAGTGGTGCAATCTGGGCTTGCTGCATCCCCACCTCCTGGGTTCAAGCGATTCTCCTGCCTCAGCCTCCCGAGTAGCTGGGACTACAGGCGCACACCACCATGCCCAGCTAATTTTTGTATTTTTGGTAGAGATGGGGTTTTGCCATGTTGGCCAGGCTGGTCTCGAACTCCTGACCTCAGGTGATTCACCCATCTTGGCCTCCCAAAGTGCTGGGATTACGGGCATGAGCCACCGCACCCAGCCCACAGCTTTTTCTTTCTCGTAATTCTGTGGATGGGAATTTGGACAGGGCTTAGCTGGGCAACTCTTCCACTCTACTTGGTGTGGGCTGTGGCTGATCCTATGGCTGCATTCAGCTGGGAGCTTGAACTGGCTGGGACATCCAAGCTGGCCTCCATCCTCCAGGGCCTCCTCCAGATGGCCTTGGCTTGTCCATGGATCTAGCTTGGCTTCCTTGCAGCATGGTGGTCAGGCTCTAATCGGGAGAATGTAGAGCTCAAAGCCTCTGAAGAATTGGGTTTGAAAGGCCCAGAAGTTCACATTCTATTTGCCAAAGAGGAGAGGAAGGAGACTCTCGGCCTCACAGACCAGAATAGGGATTAAATGAGTTGTTGTGTGGATGTGTCTGGCATTAGTAAATATCCTGTACACCATAGCTGTTTGCATTGTTATGCCCCTTTAGTCATTAAGTCATTAGCTAATACTCATGGTGCAGGGGTGGAGGAAACAGCCTGTCAGAGGCAGTTTCAAGGGACAGGAGGTTTGCTCAAGGAACTCCATGTGCAGAAGGACTCAACCCTGATTGCATATTACAATCACCTGAAAATCCCCCGGCCAGAGCCCCACCCAGGTGACTTCAACCAGTCCTGGGGTAGGATCCAGGTGTGGGTATTTTTTAAACTCCCCAAGTTAAGTTATTGTCATGATACAGCTATTGACCATGACTAGTAAGAGTTGTTGATTCAGTGAATGAAAGTGTGTTTAAATTTTTTTTTTTTCTGAGACGGAGTTTTGCTCTTGTTGCCCAGGCTGGAGTGCAATGGTGTGATCTCGGCTCACCGCAATCTCCGCCTCCCGAGTTCAAGCGATTCTTGTGCCTCAGCCTCCCAAGTAGCTGGAATCACAGGCATGCCCCACTATGCCCGGTTAATTTTGTATTTTTAGTAGAGATGGGGGTTTCTCCATATTGGTCAGGTTGGTCTCGAATTCCCAACCTCAGGTGATCCGCCTGCCTTGGCCTCCCAAAGTGCTGGGATTACAGGCATGAGCCACTGCGCCCAGCCTTAAATTTTAATCAAATAGCACTTTTCAAAAAGCTAACTATAGACAAGAAGGTGCTGGGTCCCAGAATGTGAAAGTACAGGAGGCTTAAGTTAAACATCGACGGCCCCTGAGCCCTGCCTTTCCACCAACAAACCA
This sequence comes from Pan paniscus, assembly GCF_029289425.2. Taxonomy (NCBI): domain Eukaryota; kingdom Metazoa; phylum Chordata; class Mammalia; order Primates; family Hominidae; genus Pan; species Pan paniscus. The sequence continues at coordinate 48,311,497 of NC_073260.2, forward strand.
GCCAGGCTCCCAAGAAAAAAAGATGCCCCTTTGTTACATGAGATGAACATCTTAGACTGATCTATTAATGAAATAAATGTACAATTTGAGACTAAACAGCTGGACAGGAAGATGGGATGGGTCTGACTTCAGACACTATTGGCTGGTGCAGGAGCAGGAGGGAGGCAGAGTGGCGGTCTGTGCCCACTCGTGCGTTCATTTGTGACTATTATACAAGTAGTAGCACTCCAACATTTATAGTGTAGCCTCAGAATTATGCAGAATATATTTGCAATCTATTTTTGGTGGCAGAACTGAAAATAGAAATTTAAAAACCTGAGAGAGAGAGAGAGAGAAGAAAAGGAGGCGGGAAGAGCAGGAGCTTCATATTCCAGGTGGAAAGTTGAAGTCATGAAACCAGACAGATCTCTCTTTCTTTCCTCTAATTAATTAAAGGTTATAAAGTCAGGGTGTGGGCTGGGTGTATTCCCTTTATTTTTTAAAACCATGTTTGACAGCTCCAGGCTCCCAGGATTTCATCAGGATCTCAGGTGCGCTGCAATTCATGTGTCATGCACCGGGTTGCGTAACTGCATTGTTACACGGGCAGCGTTTCTCTATGGAGTCCATTTGCATCATCTCATCAGGAGAGAGGAAAGCCCACAGCACCATCTTGCCCTTAAGGAAAAGGTGCAATTTCTTTCATATTTTAAAGTAATCGCCTGAAAGATAAAAATACAAAAAGAAAAAAGGAAAAAACACCCATAGTGCCCACCAGTTAACAATGTTTAACCGCACGCCTCACCTTGCCTTTCCTATTTTGAGCATGGCGGCAAAACAGAAAGATTCTGGTCATGGACTTTGGACACAAGTTGCCTGACTTCAGAATTCAACTTAGGTTGGTCACTTGCCTCAGTTTCCTGATCTGTGAATTGGAGATAACAGTGGTAACCCAGTTGAGGATTAAGTGCATGACTACAGTATCTGAAAGGTGCCGTGCCTGGCCCTGATAGGACACAGTACTGCTATCCTCACTACCATGATGACTCCTGACTTCTTCCTGTACTTACAAAAGACACATGCACACACACACATGCATAGACAAAAACAGGAACACACGCACCATGCACCCACATTCCAACAAGTCAATGCTTGTGCTCATTTGCACACACACACAAACATGTACATACCTGTGAACACACATACTTTTTCCCACAAACAATAACATACTTACTCTACGTAGAGGTCTGCAGCTGCACACACATCACAACATGTCATGGATATTTCTTCCAGTCAGCAACCATACACTTTCCAGCAAGGGTGCCATTCTTATTAGCTGTTCCTCCCTGGATGGTTGGGGTTGTCCTGAGCCTTCACTGTGACCCAGACTTACCGCTGCAGGGCTTGCTGTGTGTTGGGGATGCAGAGTTTTAACTTTCTCAGATACTGTCAAATCGCTGTCCCAAATCCACGCCACTTTGCACACCTCCTGGAGGGCCTCTCTCCACGTCCTGGTCAGGAGTGCACGTGGATGCTGGACTCTACCAATCCGATCATTGAGAAATGCTCTCTCATTAATTTGGATTTCTGTAATTATTATTTATGCAAAGACTTCTAATACATCTTGCACAGCCTGTAAGCACCATTGTGAACAATGTCAATCTATTCTTGGCCTGCACAGTTTGTTTTATAGCTTTGTTACAAACAAAAACTGTACAGACAACCCACAGCTCACTCAGACCAGTAATGTGCCAAATTAGCTCATGAGGCGAAGAGGAGTTCTAAACGTGGAACACTGTTTCCAGTTGCAATATGTTGGAAGTGCCCATCCTCATCCTACCAAGCAAATAATTCAGCATCTAGTCATTCATTCAAAAATTGTTTCCTGAGCACCTGTCTGTGTCAGGCTTATACTGATTATAGGTTTTTGAGTGGCATCAGTAAACACAAATTTTTAAAAATCCCTGTCCTTGTGGAATTTATGGTCTATCCCAAATCTTATCTGAATGTGGGCACCTGAGATGAGGACCCCACAGCATATGGTGGCCGCTGCGTGTGGGAGTCCATAATGGCTATGGACCCACTTGGTGTCCCACTGCAGCTGTGACCAAGGCCACTCAGGGTGGGTGGGCAGACAGTGCCCCTAGGACCATGGGACAGGATCAGCAGAGAGTGTCTCATGGCCCTAGAGCAGTTCCTTACACAGATGGGAAAAAGCAAGCCCAAGGGTGCCTGCCTGCCCACAGCACCTGGGAAGCCCACCTTCCTGCCTTCCTCCACGGGAAGGTCTGAGGAGCCCTGTCAGGCCCCCACTGTTCCCCGGCACCCATGCACTGAGGTCCCGCTCTGGGGCTGGTCTCCAGGCCAGTCCCTGCTGAGCCCGGGCTGCGGCAGAGCAGCGAGCAGAGGTGCAGGAAGGGCCCAGGCAGTGGGACCCACTCTGTGCCGGCTGGTGTCTGCCTCTTACTCAAGTTAATGGGACTGGCCCTTGGTTCCCAGTTCCTATTTGAAATATACCAGGAAAGGACTGTGGTGCCTTGTCCTTGGCTGAGACTCTTGCCTCTGGACCAAGCAGCCGGCCAACGGGGGTGGCAGCAATCACTGGGCCAGCGTGTTTGGGGGGGCTCAGCCTGGACAGGTCACCAGTGGGGTCGCTGAATAGCGTGGTTGAGGGAGGAAAGCATTCCCCAAGTCCTCAGGGGCTTTCCCCTGAAATGGAACCAAGCCATGGATGTCCACAGCACCAGCATGCAGTGGCCATTTGCAGGCCTGTGGCGAGGGCTGACTGAGTGATGGAGCCACTCATAGTGGCACCCCAGCCTCATGGAGCTGGCACCAGGCCTGTGCAGCTAGGGAGTTTCAGACACAGGCCCAACACGGGTGCAGGGCTGTCCTGGAGAGAGGGCTGCTCATTCGGACAGCCAGGTGCACTTCCCAGGGTGCTGATGGGTGATGTTTGAGTAACAAGTGACCACTGACTCGGTGGCTTAAAACAGCACAGCTTTGTTCTCTTACTGTTCTGGATGCTAGAAGTCTAAAACCAATCTGACTGGGTTAAAGTCAAAGGTGGGCAGGGCTGGTTCTTTCTGGAGGCTCTAGGGGAGAATCCATTTCTTTGCTGTCTTTCTGCTTCTGGGGGCCACCTGCATTCCTTGGCTCTTGTCTCCTTCCTCTGTCTTCAAAGCGCATCGCTGCAGTCTGCGTTCATCAGTGAGTCACCTCCTGCTCTCTTCTGCTCGGACTGTCTCAGGAGGACCCTTGTGACTACATTGCCCTCCTCCCCCAAATAATTCTGGTCTTCATCACATCTGCAGAGTCCTGTTTGCCATGTAAGGTCACACCCACGGGTTCTGGGGATTAGGATATGAACATATTTGGGGGCCACTATCATCCTGGTACGTGGAGAGACACAGAATGTTTCTCTGGGCAGGGGTGTAAAAGACAGGATTTGCAGGCAGAGAGAGCAGTGCCCAGCACCTGTGGCCCACTCTGGGCCAGTGAGTCAGCCCTGACCTGTTTCCAGCCTGGCCCAGCTCTGCACTGGGCAGGTCCGAGTGTGGCTACTCTCTCCAGGAAGTGTGGGTCCCTGTGGGGAATTGCAAACCCACCAGGCTGGCAGGAGCCAGGGACACAGGGCAGGCAGCAATGGTGGGATGGGAAGGCCGACCTTGTGTGTTGCAAGGGTGTCCCCACCTAACCGTGCAGAGCTTGGGCACACAGCATGGGGGTGCTGTGGGGCACTGGCGGCATAGAAGGTAAGGGAGGATGCCCTGATGGGATGCACATGATCTCGGTGGAAGTGGAATGAACAGACCGGGGCGAATGGAGCCGATGTTGGGATCGTAAGAGCCACCAGCCTAAGCCTGGATCCCTCGGAAACGTGTGTGTTGGCTCCTCAGCCAGCTGCGGGTTCAGCTCACGCCTTCCGGTCCTCTTTCTTGCCTGCTCATTGTATAGTCATCTGCAGGGAAGTCTTTCCCTTCTCGGCTCCATGAGGCCCACATCTGCACAAGTGCACCTCTTTGTCCACCCTGATGACTCCCTGCAGCCCCACAGCCCTCTCCTCTGAAGGCCTGTGACACCTCCAGGTGGCAGACAAAGGGGCTGGCTGCTCTGAGGCAGGGGAGGCAGGGTCTCCCCACTGCAGGTGAATACACAGGACACTTGTTTCCAGATGGCACCAGGTGGTATGAGATGCCCGGGAACCACAGAGTGACCTCCTGTCCTCCACTCTGCAGCTTACTCCATGCTGTGCAACTCGACAAACCTCAGTAACTTTACCTACAAGATGTTGGTTTCAGAGCAACTCTGACACAACCCTACCTTGCTCTCTGTAGGCCTTGGGCTGTGCCCAACAATTCGTCTTCCGTCATAAACGAGGTATCCTCTTTGTCACAGATGAGGTCCCCTGGGACTGGCCCCTGGGAGCAGCAGGAACTCACCTGCCTCTCCTGAAATGTCCCCAGAGCGGGACTGAGCCCCAGACAGGAGTCCCAGCAAGGCCTGCTGGGGATGAGGGAGGCTCACGGGCAAGTCCTGGTGTCAGGCGGGGCATGTCCACACGTGGGCCACCACCAACACAGGCCCACATAGGCAGGCTGCCTGTGCGCCTCTGCTCACTCCACACCCTGGACAGCCCAGCCATTTCCATCCTGGGGGTGTTTAGCCCACAGCTGAGAAGGATGGGGGGGTTCTGTGGGCAGGGCCAGGCAGCAGGGCTTGGCACTGTGGGCCGTGTGGGTGGTGTCCGAAGTTTCCAGCCAGACCCCAGTGCTGCCCACACCCCTGCTGGCTGCTGAGTTCTGGCGCTGGGGCGTTGCCTCTCTGAGCTGTGCAATACCTGGGACCCCTCCTCTGTTTTCCTGTTCGTCCAGACTTCTCATGGCCTGAGCTATGTTTCCCCTGGTTCCCAAATCCATCCAGCTCAGAGTTTCCCTTGCCAAACCACAGAAATAATACACAGCTTGTTTCCTGGCAAACACACCTTCCAGAGCCAGACTCAACTTGCCACAAGATGGGCTTATCATGAAATCAAATCTTAACACTGCAGTTCTCTGGGTTTTTAATCGTCCTCACAAAGGTGGGGAAACTGGAGTTGGCGTGTTTCAGAGCAATGGAAGCAGGCCACAGTCTGTTAACTCTGTAAAATAAAACCTTCTGGGAAACAGAAAATTTACCTGACCACCAGTGGGTGTGTGACCACAGGACTCTGGCTGGGGCTCCTGCCTGCTCACCGTAGAGATTGCAAAGGAACAAACAGTGCATCGTTTCCAGTTTGCATCTGTAGGTAACCACGTTTGAGTGAAGCTGGGAGCTGACTCAGAAAAACGAAGCTTCAAGCACTCTTGTAAGATCTGAGCCAAGCGCGATGAATCCCTGTGCCCTCAGCAGGCCTGCCAGGCACAGCCACGGTGCCCGGCCAGCACCGCCACCACATTCACCGCTGCAAGGAGCTTCCTGGCTCTGCAGCAAGATCACACCCAGGCCTGTGGGCCGTGGGAGCCCTGTTTCCTCATTGCCGTCCCTGGGAGTCCTCTCTCCACCTTTTCATTGTTCCAGCAGGTCAGGCTACCCAGGGATGCCCTGGATTTTGGATCTCCTGGCACACTGACCGAAAACCCTTCTTTTTCCCTCAGAAAACACATTGGAAATGAGAGGGTATGAATCAGATAAGCTTAGGGACATCTCTGAAGTCATTAACATCTATTTTAAGCATCAACTGTGGGGTCTGAGACCCTAAGTATCATCTGTGGCTAATTGTCTGCAGCTTCCCCCAGAAACGACTGCCAAGTCACACTCCAGAGCTGCTGTCCTGGAACAGCCTGTAGGGAAGGAGCAATTTTTTGTAGTTTTTCCCCAATCTGTCTTGGGCCAATGCTTTTGTAAAATACAGAGGACATGGATTACTGAAACACAGGCACACACTTTGATGCCACAGTCCTGTCAAATTGCCGTGAGAGTTCTGAACACGTACACTTTCTTGCACTCTGTTATCTCATCATGGGGCAGAAACCAGCAGCTCACAAGTGACCTGGTCCACGGACTCTACTGGGAGAGAGCTGGCAGCCCCATACCCTAGATTCTCTGTGCATTCCTATTTCAGCCATAAACAACCTTCTTATTGTTCTTTTTGTTTGACAGACAGAGTCTCCCTCTGTTGCCCAGGCTGGAGTGCAGTGATGGAATCTTGGCTCACTGCAACCTCCACCTCCCAGGTTCAAGCAATTCTCCTGCCTCAGCCTCCCAAGTACCTGGGATTACAGGTGTGCGCCACCACGCCTGGCTGATTTTTGTATTTTTGTAGAGACGGGGTTTCACTATGTTGGCCAGGCTGGTCTCGAACTCCTGACCTCAGGTAATCCACCCGCCTCGGCCTCCCAAAGTGCTGGGATTACAGGTGTGAGGCACCACACCCGGCTGTTATTATTTTTTTAAAAAATAAACCACAGGTGCTGTCAAACTGCCAGCCAGAAAGTCCTTTGTCAGACCATGCAGCCTGATCTTCAGCCAGAACACTGTCATGGTGGCTCTTCTACAGCCCCTGTGAGCCAGGCTTTTAGGGGATCCTGATGCAGTTCTTCTGTCCGCCACTCCGCAGTCTTGACTCTTGGGCGTCACGTGAGCTTGCCGATGTTCAGGTGGTCAGAGTCTTTCGTGGGCCTGACTTTTATACACCAGGTAACATGCTGATTCCTAATCACTAAATATGTCCTAATCCAACTGTCACAGATATTCTGAGCAGGATGGCCACTTAGCTACAGGGTGGAAACAAAAATGAGGACGTCCGCCAACACAGAAACTGCAGTGCCTTCTTCAAAGATTTCACCTGGACATGCTTGTCAAATTCTGTACAACATGCCACCTAAAATGGCAGAAGCCCATTTTCCTTCTTGTATTTTTCTTTTCTTTTTTTGAGACAAAGCCTCACTCTGTTGCCCATGCTGGAGTGCAGTGGTGCGATCTTGGCTCACTGCAACCTCCGCCTCCCGGATTCAAGCGATTCTTATGCCTCAGCCTCCCGAGTAGCTGGGATTACAGGCTTGAGTCACCACACCTGGCTAATTTTTGTATTTTTAGTAGAGACAAGAGTTTCACCATGTTGGCCAGGCTGGTCTCAAACTCCCAACCTCAAGTGATCCTCCCGCTTCAGCCTCCCAAAGTGCTGGAATTGCAGGTGTGAGCCACATCACCAGGCTCTTCTTGAATTTTTCTACATCCTTCTTCACCTACAAATCCCTTCCCAACACACATGGTTTTCCCAGGGTCCTAGTTAATATATTTGAATATCTTCTAAACCGATAATTTGGTTTTCTGTGTTTCTTTGTCTAGATTTAGCTTTTCTTTCCTTTTAAAAATTAATTTATTACCAAATTTGGCAAGCTCTTAAAAATACATCGTTGAATGGAGTTTAACATTATTAAGTTGGGAGCTGATTTTGGTTCTCATTGGCTTAAATGAGCCATTTCTTCCACAATGGAGCCTGCATACACTTTGCAACTCTCATAAAAGTATTAATTTGTTAACTTTAGTGGTGTAAAAAAGTTCTTTAGTGGAGTGGAGGGGGTTAATGTTTTGTTATCTTTTGATGCGAGGTTATGCTGGTCCCATGAAACCTGGATGTGTTCCCTCTTCCTCTATTTCCTGGAAGAGTCTGTGTACAGTTGGTGCTATTATGTCTTTGAACGTTTGATGGAATTCACTTGTGAAACAATCTGGGCTGTTTTCCTTGGTGGGAAGGTTAATGATGACAAATTCAATTTCTTTCATGGATACAGGATTATTCATATTTTCCCTTTCATCTTGTGTAAATTTTGGTAGATCGTACTTCTCAGGAAATTTGTTCAGTTCATTAAGTTGCCAAATTGATTGCTATAAAGTTGTTCACAAAATCAGCTTATTATTCTTTTAATATCTGAAGTGGTAACCAGTGTTTCATTTCTGATATTTGTCATTTGTGCTCTATTAATAATTATGACTTTATTTTGTTGCTTTTAAAGAACTACGATTTAGCTTTGTAATCTTTTTCTTTTTTAAAAAAGTTTTTTTTTTCACTTTGTTTCTTTACAAACCCTTGTATTGAGGGCGATTTTCAGTAGATTACACAGCGAGGGAAGCTGTGTAATCTTTTTCTAACATTTGTTTTCTCTCTTGTTGACTTCTGCTCCTTCCGTCTTCTTTGGGTTTACTTTGCTCTTCTTTTTTTAGCTTTTTGAGGTGAACTGTTCCGTCTCTGAGGTCACATGTTTCCTCTTTTCTAACATAAGCCTTTAAAAGTGTAAATTTTCCTCCTCACACTGCTTTAACGCATCCCATACATTTTGATATATTTATTGTATTTTTACATATCTGTCAATTAGAAATATTTTTAAAATTCTTTGGGATATTTTTTTGAAATGTGCATTATTTAGAAGTGTGCAGGTTAATTTCCAAATATTGGGGTATTTCCTCTATCTGTTATTATTTCTAATTTAATTCTGCTGTAGTCAGTGAAACTACTTTGTGCTATTTCAAATATTTTTAAATTTTGGGGACTTGTATTATGGCCCAGCATATAGTTTGTCTTAGTGAACTTTCTATGTGTACTTGAAAAGAATGTGTAGTGATACAGAAATAGCAATTAGGTAAAGGTAACTGATGATAATGTTCACTTCCTCCAAATGTTTACTGATATTTTTGTAACTGATCAATAAGCTGATGAAAGAGAAGTGTTAAATCTCTTAATATGAGTGTGGAATTGTTTCTTTCTCCAACAAACTAAGCAGAGAAAGGGACTTCTTCCACCTGATAAAGGGCATCTGTGAAAAACCTGGAGCTAACCCAATACAATACTTATTGTTGAAATATTGAATACTTTCTCCCTAGGATCAGAAAGATAAGGAAGTAAGTGCATGCATTCTCTCTCTCTCTCTCTCTCTCTTCTTCTGGCTAATTGTACTGAGAACCTAGCTATGGCAATGAAGCAAGAAAAACATGTAAAGGCATAAATATTGGTGGGAAAGAAGTAAAATTATCTCTATTTGAACATAACATGATTGTTTACATAGAAAACCTCAAGGAAACTACAGAACCACTAGTATAAGTCTGCAGGATACAAAAATCAATAGCATACATACATATATACTAGCAGCAAACAATTGGAAAATGAAATTTTAAAAAATTTATTTACGGCCGGGCGCGGTGGCTCACGCCTGTGGTCCCAGCACTTTGGGAGGCCGAGGCGGGCGGATCACGAGGTCAGGAGATCGAGACCATCCTGGCTAACACGGTGAAACCCCGTCTCTACTAAAAATACAAAAAATTAGCCGGGCGTGGTAGCGGGCGCCTGTAGTCCCAGCTACTCGGGAGGCTGAGGCAGGAGAATGGCGTGAACCCGGGAGGCGGAGCTTGCAGTGAGCCGAGATCGCGCCACTGCACTCCAGCCTGGGCGACAGAGCGAGACTCCGTCTCAAAAAAAAAAAAAAAAAAAAAAAAAAAAATTTATTTACAACAGTACCAAATAAAATATTTTTAAATATTTAACAAAAGATGCAGAAGTCCTTTTCACAGAAAACTGCAGAATATTGTTAAGGGAGACATTTTAAAAGACCTGTACAGGCCAGGCATGCTGGTTCACGCCTGTAATCCTAGCACTTTGGGAGGCCAAGGCAGGCGGATCACCTGAGGTCAGGAGTTCGAGACCAGCCTGGCCAACATGATGAAACCCCATCTCTACTAAAAATACAAAAATTAGCGGGGCATGGAGGCACACACCTGTAATGCCAAATACTTGGGAGGCTGAGGCAGGAGAATCTCTTGAACCTGCGAGACAGAGGTTGCAGTGAACTGAGATTGCACCACTGCACTCCAGCCTAGGTTACAGAGTAAAACTTTGTCAAAAAACAAAACAAAACAAACAAAAACCTGAATACATGGAGAGGCATTGTTCCAAATCTCAATTGGATAAGAAGACTCAACAGTGCTATCAGTTCTCCTTATTACTACCTGTTGTATAAATTTATGGGGTGCAAGTGTAATTTTGTTACAGGCATAGATTGTGTAGTGGTGAAATCAAGGCTTCTAGGATATCTATCACCTAAATAACATACATTATACCCATTAAATAATTTTTTGGCATCCATCCCCTCACACATCCTCACCCTTCCAAGTGTTTGTTGTCTATCATTCCACATTCTGTGTCCATGTGTACACATAATTTAGCTTCCACTTATAAGTGTGAACATGTGTCTGACTTATTTAATTTAAGGTAATGGCCTCTAGCTCCATCCATGTTGGTGGAAAAGATATGATTTCATTATTTTATGGCTGAATAGTATTCAATTATATATATATGTGTGTGTGCATCTATCTATCTATCTATCTATCTATCTATATGACATTTTCTTTATCCAGTCATCTACTGATGGATACTTAGGTTGATTCCACATCTTTGCTATTGTGAATAGTGCTGAGAGAAACAAGAGTGCAGGTGTCTTTTTGATACAATGATTTATTGTCCTTTGAGTAGATCCCAGTAGTGAGATTACTGAATTGAATGGTAGTTCTATTTTCAGTTATTTGGGAAATCTCCATGCTGTTTTCCATAGAGCACATACTAATTTACATTCCCACCAATAGTATATAAGTTCCCTTTTCTCTGCATCCTTGCTAACATCTGTTATTTTTTGTCTTTTTAATAATAGCCATTCTGTCTGGTGTAAGATGATATTTCATTGTGTTTTTAATTTGCGTTTCTCTGATGATTAATGATTTTGAGCATTCTTTCTTAGGTTTGTTGGCCATTTGTATGTCTTCTTTTGAAAAATGCCTATTCATGTTCTTTGCCCACTTTTTAATGGGATTATTTGAGGTTTTTTTGTTGAGTTGTTTGAGTTTCTTACAAATTCTGACTGTCAGTCCCTGTCAAAATGCATAGTTTGCAAATATTTTCTCCCATTTCACTAGTTGTTTGTTCACTCAGCTGATTATTTCCTTTGCTGTGCAGAAGCTTTTTAGTTTAATTAAATCCCATTTGTCTGTTCTGTTGCCTGTGCTTTTGAGGTCTTGGTGATGAATTTTTTGCCTAGACCAATGTTGAGAAGTTTTCCCTAGGTTTTCTTTTAGTACTTTTATAGTTTCAGATCTTACATTTAATTCATCTTGAGTTGACTTTTTTTATCTGGTGAGAGAATACGATCCACTTTCATTCTTCTGCAAATGACAATCCAGTTTTTCTAGCACAATTTACTAAAAAGAGTGTCCTTCCCCCAGTATATGTTCTTGTTGACTTTATCAAAGATCAGTTGGCTATAAATATGTGCTTTTATTTCTGTGTTATCTACTCTGCTCCATTGATTTGTGTGTTTATACCAGTTCCATGCTGTTTTGGTTACTGTAGCCTGGTGGTATAATTTGAAATCAGATAATATGATGGCTCCAGCTTTGCTCTCTTTGCTTGGGATTGCTTTGGCTATTTGGGCTCTTTTTTAGTTCCATATGAATTTTAGGACTATTTTTTTCTAAATCTGTGAAAAATGATGTTGGTATTTTGGTAGGGATTGCATTAAATTTGTAGATTGTTTTTGACAGTATGGACACTTTAATAATATTAACTCTGATCAATTAGCATGGGATGTTTTTCCATTTGGGTTATCTACAATTTCTTTCATCAGTGTTTTGTAGCTTTCTTGGTAGAGGTCTTTCATCTTCCTGGTTAAAAATATTCCTAGATGTTTTAATTTTTTGGTAGGTATTGCAGATGGGATTGCCTTCTTGATTTGGCTCTCAACTAGATCATTATTGATATGTAGAAATGCTACTAATTTTAGTAGATTGATTTTGTATCCTAAAATTTTCCTGAATTTATTTATTGAATTGAAGAGTTTTTGATGGAATGTTTAGGGTTTTCTAGATGTAAGAATGCATCATCAGTGAACAGGGATAATCTGACTTACTTTTTTCCAGTTTGGATGCCTTTTATTTCTTTCACTTGATTGCTCTAGCTAGGACTTCCAGTACTATGTTGAATATGGGTGGTGAAAGTGGGCATCCTTGCCTTGTTCCAGTTCTTGGAGGGAATGCTTTAGACTTTTCCCCATTTAGTATGGTGCTGGCTGTGGGTGTGATGTATATGGGCTTTATTATTTTGAGGTATTTTCCTTCTGTGCCTAGTTTGTTGAGGTTATCAATTTATCATGTAAGGGATGCTGAATTTTATAAAATGCTTTTTCTGCATCTGTTGAGATGATCATATGGTTTTTGTTCTCAATTCTTTTAAGTGATGTTTCACATCTATTGCTTTATGTATGTTGAACCATCCTTGCATTCCTCATGTAAAATCCACTTGATCAGTTCTCAAATTGATCCATGGATTCAATGCAATCCTAATCAAAATTTTAGCAAAGAATTTTTTGTAGAAGTTGAGAAACTGATTCTAAAATTTACTTGAAAATATAAAGGACCTACATTAGTCAAAGACATTTTTAAGAAGTTGGAGGGCTGACACCACTTGATTTTAAGACTTCCTACAAAACTACAGTAACCAAGTAGTATGGTAATACTGAAATGTTAGATACATAGAGCCCTTGAACATAAGAGGGATAGTCATAGACAGGCAAAGATAGCCATAGATAATCAATTTTTAACAAAGATACCCACTCAAATTAATGAAGAAAGAAATGTTTTTTTCAACAACTGAGTATATGCATAAGGAAAAAATGAACATCAACTCTTACCTTGCTCTGTATACAAAATTCACTTGAAATGACCATACACATAAAAATCCTAGAAGAAAACATAGGAGACAATCCTTGCAACCTTGAGTGGCATATGTTTTTTACATAGGATACATAAAGCACAATCCATAAAAAATTGATAAACTGAACTTATCAAAATTTACAGCTTTTGCTCTTCAAAGGCACTATTAAGAAATGAAGGCAAGTCACAGAATAGGAGGAAATATTAGCAATACCTATATCTGATGATAACTTGTAATCACAAAACATAAATTGTGCTTAAATCTTAATATTAAGGCTGGGTATAGTGGCTCACATCTGTAATCCCAGTGTTCTGGGAAGCCAGGGTGGGAAAATAGCTTGAGCCCAGGGGTTTGAGACCAACCCAGGCAACATAGTGAGACCCCATCTCTACAAAAAAATTAAAGATATAGTCAGGAGTGGTGGTGCATGCCTGTAGTCTCAGCTACTCAGGAGGCTAAGGTAGGAGGACCACTGAAGCCCAGGAGCTCAAGGCTGCAGTGAGCTATGATCATGCCATTGTATTCCAGCTTGGGCAACAGAGTGAGACCATGTCTCCAGAAAAGAAAAAGAAAAAAACCTCAAAATAGTAAAAGGACAGGCTTTTTTTGCAGATGCTGCCACCACCCAGGGCCCCCTGCCACCAACCATAACGGACATCACCGATAATGGTGAGCCCTTGGGTTGTGTCTCCTTCTAGCTGTTTGCAGACCAAGTTCCAAAGACAGCAAGAAACTTTTGCACTCTGAGCATTAGAGAGAAAATATTTGGTTATAAGGATCCCTGCTTTCACAGAATTATTCCAGGGTTTATGTGTCAGGATGGCGACTTCACAGGCCATAATGGCACTGGTGGAAAGTCCATTCATGGAGAGAAATTTGATGAAAACTTCATCCCAAAGCATACAGGTCCTGTCATCTTTCCATGGCAAATGCTGGACCCAACACAAACGGTTTCCAGTTTTTCATCTGCACTGCCAAGACTGAGTGGTTAGATGGCAAACATGTGGTCTTTGGGAAGGTGAAAGAAGGCATGAATATCTCGGATGCCATGGAGCACTTTGGGTTCAGGAATAAGAAGACCAGCAAGAAGTTCACCATTGCTGACTCTGGACAGTCTAATACATTTGACTCGTGCTTTATCTTAACCACCAGACTACTTTTTCTGTAACCTGGAGACCACCCCTCCACCCCATTTGCTCACAGTAGCCTATCATCTTTTGCTATCGATGCATTTTTTTTTTTTGAGATGGAGTCCCCTCTATTGCCCAGGCTGGAGTGCAGTGGCACGATCTCAGCTCACTGCAACCTCTGCCTCCTGGGTTCAAGCGATTCTCCTGCCTCAGCCTCCTGAGTAGCTGGGACTACAGGCAAGCGCCACCATGCCCAGCTAGTATTTGTATTTTTAGTAGAGACAGTGTTTCATCATGTTGGCCAGGCTGGTCTCGAACTCCTGACCTCATGATTTGCCTGCCTCAGCCTCCCAAAGTGCTGAGATTACAGGCGTGAGCCACCGCGCGCAGCTGATGCATTCTTTAGGTTCCATATTTTCCTTATTCCCCTCCAGTTCTAGCTGGATTGCAGAGTTAAGTTTAAGATTATAAAATAAATATTAAATAACAACAAAAATAGTAAAAGGACAAAGAATACAATGTATACATGGGCAAATTATTTGAACAGACACTTCACCAAAGAAGATATAGAAATGACCAACAAATATAACATATATAAATGGCCAAAAAAACCATGAAAAGATGTTCAACATCATCAGTTGTCTGTGAATTGCAAGCAAAACTGCAGTGAGAGATCACTACATGTCCACTAGGATGGCTAAAATTACAGACCGACAATACCAAATCAGTCTTGGTGGGAGTGTAAATGACGCAAACACTTTAGCAAACTATTGGGCAATTTCTTAAAGTTAAGCATATACTTTTCATATGACCTAGTTTTTCCACTTTTGGGTATTTTCCCAGAATAAATAAAACATATGTTCACACAAATACCTGTGGGTGAATGCTCATACCAGCTTTATTCACAGTAGCCCCAAACTGGAAAAACCCCACATGTCTATCAACAGATGAATGGAGAATCACTGTTGTATATCCATACAATGGAATACTATTCAGCAATGAAAGAGAATGAACTCTTTATACTCCCCACAGCATCAAGGAATCTCCAGATCACTATGCCGGGTGAGAGAGGCTAGCCGGAAAAGAGTATATCCTTCATGATTTCTCTTACACACAAATTAAACAACTCAAACTAATCTATAGTGATTTAAAAAACAGATGTGTGGTGTCCTGGTGCCCAGGGTGGTGGGAGATGAGGCAAAGGCGACCAAGGTGTCCCTTGTGGGTGATGAAGGTGTGTTGCCTCCTGATTGTGACCTTGGTTTGTGACCTGAGTGTGCACATAGTCAAACTCACTGGACTGGAAGCTTGAAGTGGACACAATTTACTGGACAGAAATCATACCCTCAATAAAGTTTCTAAAACGCTGCCTTGCCTCTGGTTGGGGGTAATTATAGACTGGGATGGATAGCAAGGAAATCTGGGGAAGCTGAGTGGTGCTCACATGAACGTATACATGAGCAGATTCAGTGAGTGGCACACTTCAGATCAGTCATTTCACCCACTGTGCTACTATGCGTGTACATTTCAAACCTCAATTAATAGAAACTGTATACAACTCACTGTTTTAGGCTGAGAATAATTCCTAGAAATTTTACTAAAAGATTTACTCTTTTTTTTTTTTTTTTTTTTTTTTGAGACGGAGTCTCGCTCTGTCGCCCAGGCTGGAGTGCAGTGGCGCGATCTCCGCTCACTGCAAGCTCCACCTCCCGGGTTCACGCCATTCTCCTGCCTCAGCCTCCCGAGTAGCTGGGACTACAGGCACCCGCCACCATGCCTGGCTAATTTTTTTTCTGTATTTTTAGTAGAGACGGGGTTTCACCGTGTTAGTCACGGCGGTCTTGATCTCCTGACCTCGTGATCCACCCGCCTCGGCCTCCCAAAGTGCTGGGATTACAGGCGTGAGCCACCGCTCCCAGCCAAAAGGTTTACTCTTTTGGTAAAGTAAAAACTCATTTTCTTTTGAATTAGAGTTTTATGCATCAAATTTGCTCTAAATGGCACAAACCAATTAATAAGGGAAGGAGAGGAAATCCACATCTCTTCATGTTCTCACTGGGTGCATCAGGGAATGTTGGCATTAAGCCCCTTCTAGCTTTGCAGGTAAACTTTTCCCTCTAGGAAATTGGTGTGAGAGATGCCCTCCAGGAAACTGGCATGAGAGAAAGAAAATAATGCTAAATATAAACAGTCCGTTTTCTAAGAAACATCACCTGTTTGTTTATGAAATTTTGCCTTGGAGGTGCAAAATACTAAATAATTTATTGAAGTTGCTGCTGCAATGAAGTGTTTTCAGTGAACATAAAATAAGTGTTTCTAAAGGTTTTTGTTTGTTTGTTTGTTGTTGTTTTGCTTGACCCAGTGTGTTCTAGGAATCTCCCGGCTGAGCCCGGGCAGTCTAATGATAGAGACACCTGGGCCACCCCAGGCATTCTAATGGGAGAGACTCCCGGCTGACCCCAAGCATTCTAAAGAATGCAAATTAAACTTGGCTTTTAGTTCAGCTTGCTAAATTGAGGCCTTACTTTTTGTTGGCCTTTCTCCATAAATCCTGTTGAGTGAGAAATTGATCTCAGGTTCTTTTCTGATTATGTCATTGAAGATCACCCACTTTAGTTGTGTAATGGTTGTTGCATTCTTATTGGGCAGTTTTTGCCTAAGGCACCCATTTCCCACTTATGGAGGGCAGAAATCTAAGGTGGCCCTGGAACCAGAACCAAGCCCCCTGGCGTTATTCGCATGATTATGTTACCTTGTATGGCAAAAGACTCTTTCAGATATAATTAAGGTCACTAATTGTCTGATCTAAAAATTGGAAGATTATCTGGGGTGGGGCCTAATATGAGTTCTTATTTATTTATTTATTTATTTTTGAGACAGAGTCTCGCTCTGTCGCCCAGGCTGGGCAATGGGGCAATCTCGGCTCACTGCAACCTCTGCCTCCAGGTTGAAGCTATTCTCCTGCCTCAGCTTCCTGAGTAGTTGGGATTACAGGCACCTGCCACTGTGCCTGGCTAATTTTCGTATTTTTTAGTAGAGACGGGGTTTCATCATGTTGGCCGGGCTGGTCTCAAAGTGCTGACCTCAGGTGATCCGCCTGCCTCTGCCTCCCAAAGTGTTGGGATTACAGGTGTGAGCCACGGCACCCGGCCAAGTTCTTTAAAAGCAGAGTTTTCTCTGGCTGGTAACAGAGCCGGAGTTAGATTTGACACCAGGGTGGATTCTCTGTTGCTGGCTTTGAGATGGAGGAGGCCCTGGGAGGTCCCTGTTACTGAGAGCAACCCCTGGCTGACAGCCAGCAAGAAAATGAGGATTTCAGGGGACTGCAAGGAAGTGAATTTGCCCAACAACCAGATTAAACTTGGAGGTAGATTTTCTTCCCCCAAACCTCCAGATAGGAGACCTTGACATTGGCCTTGTGAGACTCCAAGCAGAAAACCCCATTAAACCCGCCTGGACTTCTGACCTGCAGAATTATGAGACCATAAATGGGTGTTGTTTTAAGCTATTAAGTCTGTTATGCAGTAATAGGAATTTATTATTTGTTACACAGTTATAGAAAATGAATATACAGGTGGGTGGGGTGGGGGGGTATAGCTCACACCTGTAATCCCAGCACTTTGAAAGGCTGAGGTGGGCGAATCACTTGAGCCCAGGAGTTTGAGACCAGCCTGGGCAACATGGCAAGACCTCATCTCTACTAAAAGTACAAAAAATTAGCTGGGTGTGGTGGTGCATGCCTGTAGTCCCAGCTACTCGGGAGGCTGAGGTGGGAGGATCACCTGAGCCCGAAAACTCGAGGCTGCAGTGAGCAGTGACCATGCCACTGCACTCCAGCCTGGGTGACAGAGTGAGACCCTGTCTCAAAAAAGGAAAAAAGAAAGAAAGAAAAAAAATTAATATATAGCTCTGATAATATAATCTCAGTAATAAACCATTTGATTTATTTCCAATGTTATTGCTGTTTCCTGGAACAATGAGTGTGGTTCGATTTTATTTTTATTTTTTAGTTGTGGACAAGGTCTCCATTGTCTAAGCCACTGTGAGAATTCAGGTAAATCATGGCCCATCCTGGGACAGTTCCTCCACATTCTTGCTACTCAAAGTGTGCTTCACGGACTAGTGGCCTCAGCCTCACCCAGGAACGTGTTAGAAACACAGAATCGTGTCACCGCCCCAGACCTCCTGATGCAGAATCTTCATTTTAGTAAGCGACCCACTGCCCCCACGCCCCCTGATGATTTGGGTGCTCATTAAAGTTTGAGAAGCACTGTTGGAGCTTGCCCTGAAGTTGTAGTGCGCTCTTACGGATTTCAAACCAAAAAGCATTACCTCTGTGAAGCCAGTCTGGAGCCTGGCTAGACCTTCTCCACCACCTCGGGGGCTTCTTATGTTCCAGAGTCTAACACTCTGGCCAGATACCAGGGACCTTTCACCCTCAGAACCTGTGCTCACATGTGGCAGTGAGCAGTGCCTGCACTTCGAGGCACCGCATCTTCCCAGCTACAGTGGGCCTGGCTGCTCCAGCTGCGCCCAACATGTGTTAGTAGGGGAATTAAATACCCCTCTCACTCCCACTTTTGTGTATTTAAAAATCCTCGGAAGAGAGTGGTATATGAGGTTTGAGGCTTATCAGCAGCTGCAGCAGCACAGGCCACGTCGTAGCTGTGAGTCATAGACAAGCATGCCCACTGTGGCTGCCTGAGGCCTCTGAGCTGCCTTCCACAGTCCTTCCCTCTGCAGGGCTTGGGTATGGCGAGGCGGCTTCTTCAGCAAGTGCTGCGGTCAGCGTAGCAGGATTCAGAGTGCAGCTTGTCTGAGTGTCCTCTGCTTCAAGTTCACCTCGGCTGTCATCCCCCAGCAGACCACACATGCCCAGGGGAATGACCCTTTCTTACCACTGCGTCTTCAGACTGGGGTTGCTTTCTCTCCATCTCGCCTTCTCCTGTACCACCTGAGGTACTAAATCTTCCAGGAAACCTTCCTTGAATGTCTTCTGACATCCCAGTGAGGGGCTCCTGATATTCACTTCCATAGTGCCTTGGTCACCTACTGCAGCATAAAACCACTCCAAATTGAATTGCTTTGCTCACAATTGCACAGGCCAGGGATTTGGGCAGGGCTTGGCTAGGCGCTTTTCACAAGGTGGTCTCCTTTGTGGATGCTGTTTGATGCTGTCCTCTGAAGCCTCCACTGGAGGCTGGAGCTGCCTGTCCAAGCTGGCGGCCTGACACTGCTGCGGGGAGGCACAGGTGGCACTTTGATGAAAGCACCTACACCTAGCCTGTCTCTGTGGCTGGGGTTCCCTCACGGCGTGGTGCCTGGGCTCTGAGAGAGGGGGTCCTGAGAGCAAGTGCTCCAGGAGACACAGCCGAAGCCACGGAGCTCTCTGTGGCCTGGTCTGGAACTTTCACACACCACAAATGCTGCATTTCTGTTGGGTCAAATGTGTCACATAAGTCTGCACAGACTCAGAAGGAGGAGACTTACAGCACCATGCTGTGGCAGGGACAGCAAAGACTGTGTGGCCACGCTTCCTCTATCATGCGTGGCCAGGGTCTTCCCCACCACGACTCCTCCCCTAGGCAGTGCCATCTCACAGGGCTGCCTCCAAGCACATGCCTTCCCCAGCACCACACTCAGTGCTGGCCCTGTGAACACATCTGTGGGACTGATGGAGTAGAAACCTGCTTCAGCAAAAGTCGGGGAGTGGCAAACCTGGGAATGTAGAGAAGCACTCTGTGTGCAACACGTATTTCTTACGTACGCAATGATGGCTGAAGTCCATGCAGAGTTTATCACTACTGGTCAGTTTCAGAGTGTAGGTCAGAACCCGTGAGCCTTCCTTGCCAGAACAGTTTGGAGTGTCACACGAGGACTTCAGCCTGGACACCAGAACCAGGTGGGCAGTGGGGCCCATCACGTGCCACTGTAGTGTGAAGGGACAGGGTCTGCCTGCTGGTCTGCCCAGGGAGAAGATACTCCTAGCTCTTCAGGCTCCTACTCAATCCCCTGACAGCACCCCTTAGCGAAAAGGCACCACCCTCAGCGTCAAGGGCATCTCTGAATGAGGGTCATGGTGAGCTTGTGTTAGGAAAATAGCTCTCTTGCCAATACGCAGGCAAAGTAAGCTTCTGCAATTCTCAAAGTCCCGAGTTTGCAGAATTTTATTTACAGCAAAATGTTGGTTTACCCACAAACATCCTGCTTGGCTAAATATATCTCCTGCTCCTAGAACAGGACCTGTGGTTTTCAAGCGTGGGTTTTGGCCTCCCTTCAGCATGCTGGCACGCATGTGCCCTGCTCTTTCTCCTGTGATCATCGGCATGATAGGAGGCGAGTGAGGAACTCAGTGTCTTCTGACACAGGCATCTCACAACACCAGTGCAGCCGGACCGTTGTCTGGTAGGTCTCTGTGCACCCAGGAGGACCTGGGCCTGCGGGAAATCTGGGGCCCACTGCTGGGTATGCTCGTTTCTTGAGCATCCGAGTCACCTTTACAGTCTGCGATGATTGACGAGGTCAAACAGGACTCACTTGCATTGCCGGGTCTCTGTGGCGACAGGGAGGACTTGGAGGTAGGTGTTCAGGTCAGAAGGGACAGTCCTGACTTCCTCCACCGCTGTCTGCAGAAGCAGAGGCTGAAGCCACAGGCTGCGGGGGTGGGGAGCATGCTCCAGGAAGTGGCTCTCGGTGCTCCTGTCCACAGCCTCTGCAAGGAGAGGCACAGGCCCAGGCAAAGAACACAGTATGGCAAGTGAGGAGAAGGGGAAAAAATCAAATTACACGCTGTTTCTCCTTTGATAGTAGGAAGGCAGGAGGGAAGGGAGCTATGTAGACACAGGAGACGCTCCCAGTTCTGCTGGAGCTTAGGCTGGCCCTGGAGCTAAGCTTTAGCAATCTCCAAGGGAAAAGGATTGTTTAACAGAAAAATGGGGCCGAGGAAATACTGGACTTCAAATGAGAAGAAACTTTTCCAGAACCTTCATGGCCTTGGGGCTGGTTGTCCTTCCCAGAACCATACTTTGTGGCAGTGGGGAAGTCATCTCTGATCTGAATCCTCCCCGGCCAGGATGTCAAATGGTCATTTACAGAGAATTAGTAACTGACAGGGAGAGGAGAGAACACCCTTCTTTGCCTGTGAGTGATGGCTGAGTCACACGCAGTGTGCGGTGATGGGCAACCATTATTTTTTGCTGAAATAATTTCATGGTGCAGATTGGTAGGGAGAGTTCATTTTTGAGAAAAGTCAGTTTCCTGTATTTGAGCAAAGAAACCACAAATCATTCTTTAACATTAGTAAATTTCTGTAAAGCACAAGTTGTCCTAAGTGAGGTGCGAGCGACACGAATCTTTTCCTCAGGCACAGAACTGTCATTCCTGCACTCTTGCGAGCCAAGGGTTAAATATTCAGGAATGTTCTGCCACCTGTTCTCAGGCAGCAATTTGAGCCTGGGAGGCCGCCCAGACAAGGACATGACAGCCCCCTCATGCCCCTTGCAGTTCTGAATGCCTCTCATCAATCCCGGGGTCTTGGGGGAATGGCAGAAGGATCCCCATCACAGTGGGGTCTCCCTTTTCACTTATAAATGCGGCGGGGCTGTGCTGTGCCTTCCGAGTGAGGAAGGGCTCTCTTCAGCCCACTTCACAGAAGCCTCCCTGGCAATCCAAGACCCCTAGTCCAGCTGCAGATGGCAAAGGAGACCCAAAGCACAGGAAAAAAAACGCTATGGATAACCCTCAACAGCACTGCAGTGGTCTGAGGCTACTTGAGGCTAAGGGTGCAGAAGACCAGCCCAGGCACAGGTGTCAGGGAAGGCCCTGTCCTCAAGCGTTGGGAAGGAGGTGCTCTTCCAATCAGCCTCTGTCCCCCAACTGAGGGAAAGAGTCTGGCCAGGGGCCACCTGGGCCCACCCAAGCCCACTGCATCTTCTCCTCCTTTTCCATCTGGTGACGGCTGCATTTCCGTGGGTGGCCAGAAGGAGAGTTTTTGATTCCCTTGCTGCCATGAAGACATGTTTGAAGAAAAGAAGCTGAGCTCACTCTGAGCCAGGTGTTAGAGGGCTATGGAATGAGGGGCTTTGGTGCTGGTGCTGCCTGGGGATGTTGAGTGTGTGATGGCTCCTAGGATCTGAGCAGGGCCAGGAGGACGCACAGGAGGGCCGGGGCGCCACCAAAGGCAGGGAGAAGCCCAAGTGGACGTCATCAGATCCCCTCTTTGTTATTTACTTGAGACTCCAGTCCAAGAAGGACACCGTGTTGCGGGCCTTGAGAGACCCCTGGCATTGGCGCTCCAGCCAGGCCCCTCTGTCCTGTTGCTGTGTCTGCACTGCCCTGGCTTCCATATGTTTTTGCTGTATGGCCAGGACCTGTGGCTCCCGTGGCCTGCCCTTGAGCTGCCCTTGGACTCATGGAGCTGTTTTGCTGGCAGGCGCAGAGGCAGGAAGGACCCAGGGGTTTTGATCCTCATCGCCGTCCTCCCGGCCTCAAGCCTTTGGGCAAGAGGACCAGAGTGGGAGTAAGAAGCCCGGGCAGACGGGCAGACTTGAGGGTGTCATTAGGATCCGAGTTCCCCTAGGGGTTGGGCTCCACCCACCCTGCCCCGGAACTGGCCCGAAATTGTGCCCTGCCTGCTGCTCCCCTCTGGGCCCTGCTCTGACTCGCCCTCCCCAGTATCCCCTGGAGCCCCCTTTGTCAGTCCCTGGGTGCTCATCTCACGGCGTGCTCCTGCGGAACCAACAGCCCCTTCCCAGACAGCAGGGAAGCCTCAGCAGAGCCCTGGGGGCGGTTTGGATGGTGGGGGGGAAGGGGAGGAAGGATGGAAGCCCACAGGGGGGATGTGCAGTGCGGGGGCGAGGGCTGAGCTGGGTAGAGCCGAGGCGCCTCTGCTCAGGCGTCTTCTGAGTGGGGCTCCAGGGCCTGCATGTTCCCCCCCCGCCCGCCCCCTCCACCCCGTGCAGTAGTAAGAGGATTCCCCCGCAGTGCAGGGGCTCCTGCCCTGGACAGGTCCCCAGGCCTCTCGCCCCGACCAGCAGCTTGGGCTGGAGCTGGAGCCGGTCAGATATTTTTCTTTACTAGTGAACCTTGCCTAGCACTGCTCGGTTCTCCAGGCAGGACGACGGCCTTTGGGGGCTGGTGGACGGGATTGGATGCCTCCCTCTCTGCTGCAACCGCTTTGGGTCGGTCTCGATTGTTCCCCCCACCGTTTGCCACGTGCTCCCTGCGCTTCTGGCGCTGGGTTGGCCGCGGGGACCCCCGCACGGTCCGCGCACCCCTGGGGACCCCCGTGAACAGGCCAGGAGGTGGGAGCTATGTTAGTCACTGCGGGGTTACAAATCAGGATGTAAAGTGGGGGCCAGGGGCCAGGAAGAAGAACCAAGGGGCGCCGCGGGGTGGGGGTGGGGGTAGGCCTCGCGGGAGGGGCCGCGGAAGCGAGGCCAGCAGCACCCTGGAGAGGGGCGGGGAGGGTGCTTGGCCCATTCTGGGCGCTGCCAACGGGTGACAGACTCAGGGTCTAGCCGTGAGGGACGTCGGCTGGGGCAGCAATGGAGCAGGAGCCCGGCAGGGCGGGTGCGGGCCGGGCCTACGCAGGCCAGGCCGAGAGTACGCGCGTTTGGGTGGGGGTGGGAAGGCGGGGCGAGGCCCAGGACAGCGTCTGGTGTCAGAAACTGGCTGGGCGGGGACCATTCCAGAGGCCAGGAGAGTAGGAGGACGGACGCAGTGGGGAGGAGGGCCCTAAAATTGACTTTGGAGCGGGTTACCTGTGAGATGTCTCAGGGAGGAATGTCCAGCAGACAATTGGCTACGGAAATCCGGAGCTCAGCGAAGAGAATGGGGCCGCGTGACCATGACATTTACCCAAATGATCCTCAGCAGGCCTCGCCAATTCCTGGGGACACCAGCCTCTCATAGAGGATCTTTCTGTCTTCTCAGAGTCACTTTTACAAATGTTGCCACAGGGTTATATTGCTTAGCTTGCTTGCTTCCTTCCTTCCTTCCTTCCTTCCTTCCTTCCTTCCTTCCTTCCTTCCTTCCTTCCCCCCTCCTTCCCTCCCTCCCTCCCTCCCTCCCTCCTTCCTTCCCTCTTTCCCTCCTTCTGTTCCTCCCCTCTTTCCTCTCTTTCCTTCCTTCCTTCCCTCCCTTCCTCCCTCCTTCCCTCCTTTTTCTCTTTCCCCTCTCTCCTTCCTTCCTTCCTCCCTCCTTCGCTCCTCTTTCTCTCTTTCCTCTCTCCTCCCTCCCTCCCTCCCTCCTTCCCTCCTCTCTTTCCTCTCTTTCCTTCCTTCCTTCCTTTTTTCCTTCTTTCCTCCCTCCCTCCCTTCTTCTTTCCCTCTCTTTCTCCCTTTTCTTTCTCTCCTTCCTTTCTTCCTCTCCCTTCCCCTGCCCCACCCCTTCCCCTTCCCTTTTATAGACAGGGTCTCATGCTGGTGCCCAGGCTGGAGTGCAGTGGGGCAATCATAGCTCACTGCAGCCTTGACCTCCTAGGCTCAAAGCGATTCCCCCCACCTAACACCCCCCACCAGGCCTCCCAAAGTGCTGGGATTACAAGCATGGGCCACCAACCATGCCCAGCCCACTTAACCATTTCTTACATATAACTTGTAACTGACCTAAGATAAATTACGTGAATGCTACTCTGGAGGGAGGAGAGGGTGTCAGTGGAAGTCGTATGACTTTCGCATATCTGTGCCATCAAATATAGGTAAAAGTATCAATGGTGCAATTCTGCTGTTAAAATAGCATCCTTGGCTCTAAATAAAAGGGCTGATATTTTAAGTTGATTCATATATTGTAAAATAATCCAACCTAATTTTTAAAAAATTGGGGGAATGTTTTTCTTGTTAAGTCATGTTATAAAAATAAAAACTGGAAATTCTTGGCTTAAAAAATAAATAAATAAAATTGAAACAGATTCTTAAAATAATCCTCAGCTTAAGGTAAGCAATTTTGTCTGTGACATATCACCAGTTTGATAAACTGGAGATCTTCTATTAAAAATATTGAAATAGAAATGTCTGTGACTCATGCCTGGTGGCATCTTGTATGCTGCACTCCTTGGATTATGAGCCTAGCCTTTTGGAAATGGATGGACTTGGGCCTCAGGCACAGGGTTGCTCATTTCTAGCTGCAGCTTCTTAAGCTTGGAGATTGGTTCCTACTCCGTCAAATGGGAATTCCTAAACCTCGCTCATGGAACTGTGAACTTCTTGGAGAGGCCAGTGTAAAGGCCGTGGGATGGCGCCAGCACACACTTGTCCTGTCATTCCTTATCCACACATGTCATTTCCTTTGTGTGATACGGAGGAGACAGGGCCCCCATTTACTGGGCTTTGTGTAAAATACCTGGTGAGAGTGTTTGAGAAAGATTACTTGATAATCACGCACAAGGATGGTATCAATGAGCTGGATGTTCCCTAAGATGTGACTTCAAGCATTCCTATCTTAGGATACATATTCAGTTTGCCAAGTGTCCTGCAGAAAATTGTGTAGAAGCTCCACAGCTGTCTCACCAGCCCAGGTAGAAGATAGCATTCTTTGGGCCCTTGCTACAAAGCGAGGTCCCTGGACTGGCAGCATTCTTGTCACCTGGGAGCTTGTCTGAAATGCAGGCTTTCAGGCTTGATCCTGTGTAACCATGACTATGGCCACTGGAAATGTGGTTAGTGCCACATGATGAAATCATACTCTTTTGGGTATATTCGGTTAAATAAAGTATCTTATTAATATTAATTTCACTTTTTTTAACTTAAAGTCTCTACCAGGAAATTTTAAACTTCATATGTGACTCCCATTGTATTTCTTTATTTTTTGAGGCAGGGTCTTGCTCTGTCACCCAGGCTGGAGTGCAGTGGTGCAATCTTAGCTCACTGCAGCCTTGACCTCCTGGGCTCCAGTGATCCTCCCACCTCACCCTCCCAAGTAGCTGGGACTTCAGGCATGTGGTACCACACTCAGCTAATTTTTTTTTTTTTGCGATGGAGTCTCGCTCAGCTGCCCAGGCTGGAGTGCAGTGGTGTGATCTTGGTTCACTGCAACCACCGTCTCCCAGGTTCAAGTGATTCTCCTGCCTCAGCCTCCTATGTAGTTGGGATTACAGGCACCTACCATCATGCCTGGCAAATTTTTGTATTTTAGTAGAGACGGGGTTTCACCATGTTGGCCAGTCTGGTCTTGAACTCCTGATTTCAGGTGATCTGCCCTGATCGGTC
This sequence comes from Pan paniscus, assembly GCF_029289425.2. NCBI lineage: Eukaryota > Metazoa > Chordata > Mammalia > Primates > Hominidae > Pan > Pan paniscus. The sequence goes on from NC_073260.2 coordinate 48,337,545, forward strand.
AATTTTTTTAACTTTTATTTTTTTAATAGAGACAGGGTCTCACTATATTGCTTCAAGTGGTCTTGAACTCCTGGGCTCAAGTGATCCTCCTGCCTCAGCTTCCCAAAGTGTTGGGAGTACAGGAATGAGCCACCTTGCCTGGCCCCATCATATTTCTGTTGGACAGTGCTGCACTCAAATCCATGTTCTCAGAATCTGTATTTTAACTAGATCCCTGAGTGATCTCTGTGCTATTAAAGTTTGAGAAGCACTGCTCTCCGGTAACTACAGCCTGTGGGCCAAATCCGGCCCAACGCTTGTTTTTTGAAGTGAATATTACTGGAACGCAGTCACACCCTTTGTTCACACACCATCTGTGGCTCTTTGTGCTTCAGGGGTGGAGCTGAATAGCGGTGAGCTCACAGCAGAGCCTGAGAGGCCATCTAGCCCTTATAGATAGTTTCCTCAACCCTTGGCCTAGGCCTTGTTCCTGCCAGCATCTTATGGTGTGGTCATCAACCCTGATGTGCCTGTTCATGTCCTTGTCAGGAAAGTCCTTAGGCACAAGTGCCTGTGGTAGAAAATGCTTTTGGAGCCCTGCTTCTTTCCTGGAAGTCACAGAGGAGGCCGAGGATCCATGGGATGGAAAAGATTAAAAGATGATTTAAGATCAAAAGTCCCTAGTGATATTGGAAAGGCCCTTTGAGGCCACCTGACATTATCTTGCTTGTTGATGGGTGAAGCAAGACCCCAATAAGGGGTGGGTGGTGAGTCCTTTAGGTGCCGGGTGAAGGAGCCGGTGGAAACCTGGGTGAAGCCGGATGGGTGCCACCTCCAGTTGTTTTTGCAACAGGGTGTTTTCCCAGATTGTAGGTGTTGGTGGGATGGGAAGGCCCAGAAGTGAGTTGTGCAAACAATGCAGAATTTTGTCCCCTCAAATTAACACTTGGTTTTAGTTGCAATATTTAATTTACTGTGCAGTTTTCAAATAATATTAAAAGAAGGCATGGGATTTGTACATTAATCAGTGGGAAGCATAGAGTTAAAAAGACAAGACAAGACTAAGAAATGCTGCTCTATTTTTCTGCTACTCAAAGCGTGGTCCACAGACCAGAGGCATGAACATTGCCAGGAGATTGCTAGCAATGCAGAATTTCAGCCGGCCCCGCTGAGTGAGAGTCTGTATCTTAACAAGGTCCCCAAGTGACTCGCAAGCACAGGAGCGTCGGAAACCCATCATTTCAGTTACTTTTAGGCTTTGGTGTGTCTTGAAATCGCTTGGGAGGTTTCAGAATTCTGAAGCCCAGGTCCCACTTCAGAGCTCTGTCTGGGGAGAGGCCAGGCGTGGAGCCATCTGAGGGTCTCCAGATGGTTTGAACGTGCAGTGGAGGGTGAGAGCCTCAGTCAACACTGGCCTTGTTTTTGCTCTGAGTTTCACAGCCCTGAGCCCCAGTGTGCCATGTTCCAGGTAGAGTCATCTAGGAATTTGCTCCTGAGTCAGGCTGCTGAAGCCCACTGTTTGTTCCCTCTCCCTGGAAGGGTGGAGATCCAGCCCTCTCTGGATTCTCTGAACCTCTGGTGAAACTTTTGGAAGGTGTGACAAGGATTCTGACTCCAACTTCCATGGCCAGGCACTTGCATGGCAGTGAAAGAGCAACAGGATTTGGTGCTTCCCCCACTGGGTGATGCAAGAATGTTCTGGATATCAAACAGGGAGTTAGCTTACTGAGACATGATTTTCAAATCCATGAGCAGTATGCTTTCTTTAAGAAACACTTGTATAAATTGCATTACTGTGAGGAATGGTTCTCAGCACTTTACAGATATTAGCTCATAAATAACATGACAGTCCTGTGAGGTGGCTTTACAGCTCCACCCACCGAGAAGTGGAGTCAGTATTGGTCCCCTTGATTCTGGGCCTGACTTAGTGGCCTGTCCACCAAAGTTACGGTGGAGTGATGCTACGTAACTTTCAAGGCCAGGTCATGAAGAGGTGACAGCTTCCTGCTGGCTCTCTGGAATACTCCTGGGCCACCGTGGAAGCAGTCTGACTGCCCTGATCGAGCATGGCCACCATGCTGCGAGGAAGCCCAACCAGCCCACAAGTGGAGAAGTGCTGAGGTACTGAGGTGCTAAGTGACTGTGATGGGCAGAGCCCCTGAGATTGGCAGGCCACTTGTTCCTGCATCAGATCTGGTTCGTCCTGACCAATGGGTCTTGTTTGTCATGGGAGGGGGCCACAGAAATTGGGGCCCCAGTGTAGCTGGTGTTATTCAAAGTCTGACTGGCTGAGGCCCCCTGAAGTCAGGGTAGACCCTGGGCTCTGTGCTCTCCCAGCTGCCATTCATGCTACACTTTTTCACCCATCCTTGGCCTCAGGTAGGGTCAGAGGCCTTCAGGGTGTCCACCTTCCCTTCTCCCCAAACACCTGCTGAGCATCCCACTCAGCCACACGCCAGAGCTGCAGTAGGCTTAGGGGACTTTTCTGCCTGGGTTCCTTGTGGTCAGCCAAACACCAACTCCGACTCCTCATAGTGGGAAGGGTGGGATGGAAGCCAGGGGATGTCTGTTGGCAGGCACACGGCTCTGCAGGCATCTGCCAAACAGACCTTATCTGACAGCCACTATTAGGCAAAATGGTTCTCTAGACCTCAAAATATGCCCAAGAGGGGATGCTGGGAGTCACCAGCACCCAAGAGAGCACCCCGAGGACAGGGCTTCAGTTGTCGGTGAACTCCTGTCCCTTCTGCCACTGAGTTCTCCTTAACTAGGGCAACCATAGCCCCCGGAGACAGGGTGTAAGCATCTTAGCAGTGCGTTGCAGTGGAGCAGTGATGTAAATATATAAGGGAATATCTTAGAGACGATAGCATTAGAACAAGGCTGAGCCTTCAGTTTGAGACAAGGACTGGATGCACAATGGGCCCTTTAACAACATAGGTTTGAATTGTGTGGGCCACTTATATGCAGATTTTCTTCCACCTCTGCCATTCCTGGGACAGTGAGACCAATCCCTCTTCTTCCTCCTCCTCGACCTACTCCACTTGAAGACAAGGATGAAGACCTCTATGATGATCCGCCCCCACTTGGTGAATAGTAAATATATTTTCTCTTTAATGATTTTCTTAATTATATTTTCTTCTTTCTAGCTTACTTTAAGAATACAGTATATGACATATATAACATACAAAATATGTGTTAATTGGCTATTTATGTTATCAGTAAGGCCTCTGGTCAACAGCAAGCTATTACTGTAAAGTTTTGGGGGGATTCGAAATGTATACGAGGATTTTTGACTGCATGAGAGTTGGTGCTCCGAACCCCTGCATTGTTCAAGGGTCAACTGTACTTCGAGGTACTACAATTTTAGTGATTAATTTGTCTTTCTTGTTGGTGCTTTATTGTGTGGGTTGATTTGTTTTCATGAATATGTACTGGTAAATAAAATAAAAGAGTTTTAAAAAAGGAAAGCCTAGGCTGGGTGCACTGGCTCACGCCTGTAATCCCAGCACTTTGGGAGGCCCAGGCGGGTGGATCATGAGGTCAGGGGTTCAAGACCAGCCTGGCCAAGATGATGAAACCCCATCTCTACTAAAAATACAAAAATTAGCTGTGTGTGGTGGTGGGCACTACTCAGGAGGCTGAGGCAGAGAATTGCTTGAACCCGGGAGGCGGCGGTTGCAGTGAGCCGAGATCGCGCCACTGCACTCCAGTCTGGGTGACAGAGCGAGACTTCGTCTCAAGAAAAGCCTGTGTTAACTGCACCCATTAGCTGTGTGCTCTTCAGCAAATAACTTACAAGGGGCCCTCCACCTTTCCCTACTCATTCCCTCTGAAACTGCATTTGCAAAATTATGACAGTGAGAGAAATCTGACTTAGTTGATTGCATCTTGCTTCTGACCTCCAAGCTGTCCTTGGTCAAGGCAGCATGGGCCAAGGTAACTTTAGGAGGAATATAGTTTATAGTTTAACTTAAAAGCTAGGGTAAAAGTAAATCCCTCCATAAAAGTAACCCTCTCCTTGCTCAGGGACCAAAAACCGCCTTTGTAAGACTAATGAAGGATGACAAGATTAGAATTGTGGGAGAGGCCTGAACTCTGTCTAAATGATGGCATAATTTCTATAATCCCTTACTGCTCAGGGGTCATGTGGCCAGAGGTCACAAGATTTGTGACGTTCCTCAATTGCTCCTATGGATACATCACTATTGTAGAACCTAAGATTGGTTTTATCTGATTTTTTTCAGACTGACTTCACCTGGACCCCTGACTCATAACTCAGCTGGTCCTGTGGTTCCACCCAGAGGTGGACTCAGTGCACAAAGATTGTTTTCCACCGCTTTATGATTTCCTCCCCAACTAATCAGCAGCACCCATTCCCTAGTCCCCCAGCCCACCAAATACTTGAGTGATAACTTCATTTCTCCTGCATGGGCCAGCCTTACGTCAGTTAAACTCTTTCTCTATTGCAATGCCCTGGTCTCAGTGGATGGATTTCATGCAGTGGGCAGGAAGAACCCATCAAGTGGTTACACTTTTACCTCAGTTCCCTCCAGGACTCAGGAACTCCTCTCTGGGCCATTGTAAAGATGAGAAATAATACACATACAGCCTGGAGCTCAGTGTTATTTGGGCAAGGCTGTGGGTAAATGTTTGTAGGTAAAAGATGGGAATCAGATCTACCCAGACAGCTCTTCATGCATGCACGTTGGGGAGACAGAAAACTCACCATCCAGGGAAGGCTTTCACCCATGTGATGACTTATTTTATGAGTCAATTTGAGTGGACCGTAGGTGCTCAGATTAAACATTATTTGGGTGTGTCTGTGACAGTTTTCTGATGGGATTAGCATTTGAACCAGAAGACTTAGTGAAGTGGATGCCCTTCTCAATGTAGGTGGGCCTCATCCAACCCCTTGAGGGTCTGCACAAAACAAAAGACAGAGAACAGAGGAATTTGCTCTCTTTCCCCCTTACCTCCATGCTTGAGCTGGGACATCTCATTTCTTCTTCTTCTGCCCTGGGATTGGGATTTACATCATCTGTTCCCCTGGTTCTCAGGCTGTTGGAACAGGAGTGAATTGTAACACTGGCTTTCTTGGGTCTCCAGTTTGCAGATGGCAGATCTCAGGGCTTGTCAGCCTCCATAACTGTGTGAGCCAATTCCTCAGATAAATTTCTTCCTGTGTACATACCCTATTGGCTCTGTCTCTGGAGAAGCCTGTCTAATTCACATGTGGTGGGCAGGGATGGTTAGCTGGCTGAGCTCCTCCCTTTCCTCACTCCATGTTGTCCTGTGCTCTCCCTGGGCCATTGGGGTGACAGAGGGGAGGAAGGGAGGGAGGAGACGCAGTGGAGAGGATGGAGGAGGTTTGCTGGGGAGTGCAAGGGGCAGTAAAGGGCAGCAAAGGGCAGCAAAAGGCAGCTGAGCTGTGTGGGAGGCAGGGAGTGGGAAAGCAAGATGGCGGCGGGAGGTTGAGGGATGTGGTGGGAGCTCAGTCCCCTTGTGTGGTTGGAGACTTGCAGAGCTGGCTTGATTATCCTCAAGTCCCCTTTGGTCCCTGGGCAGCAACACCCACGAAAAAGTGCTGATTTCCCCAGACCATGGTGCAGCTACCACCCACTGAACCAGGGTTGAAGCTTTTATACTCAAGGGAGAGTGGAAACTTCTAGAATAGGGAACAGCTTGGTGAGCAGGTAAATATGGGCAGGCAACATTTCCGAGAGTGGGTGTGCAGATGGTGGGCAGTGGGGGGGAGGCACACTATTTTTTTTTCCCCAAAAGAACTAACTCATTCCTTAACTCATTCCTTAGAGAAAACTTCATGAAAACAGAAACAACGATGCTCCCAGAATCACAATCATATGTTGGATTTACTCACTTGAAGCTTCTCTCCAGATGTGGTTAAGGAAATATGACAAATAGACCTTGTTCTGATTTTTACTTTCTCTAAAGAACTAATATAGCTGATGGATTTATGATGAGAAAGCCATTAACACCATGAGCTGGATTCATAGTGCTCCTTGTCTCTCAAAAAATTGAGATACTTTGAAATAATAGGTATGTTTCTTTAAGAACACATTCTAGAAATTCAGGGCAAGAAGATCCTGCATCTGAAAGAACACACAAGTGGACATTCTGTGTTCAGAGAGACGAGAAGTTCCTGCCCTGGGGGACTATTTGGGTACTCAGTGTTCAGAATGATAAGATTCATTTAAAAGGCAAAAACCCACAAACTAAAATGCGGTCAAACTGTTGCAGAGAGTAGGGGTGACGTACAAGGTGAAGGAAACAGAAGTTTTGTGGTTTAATAGCTGGTTTCATGATGAGTTATGGTATTTCTTCAGAAAAACTCTGCAAGCAGTTACGTGGTGCTATTAGACAGCTTTGGGAACTAATTCAGTCATGGTTTTGTAACTCATCTTCAATGGTGCTTGTTTTTTTGTTTGTTTGTTTTTGGTTCGTCTTCACAGTACAGCCCAATATTTTTGTTTGGAGGTGGGGAGGGAGTGGGTTCCAATTATCTGCTGCTGTGTAATAAACCATCCAAAATGCAGCAGCATAGAGCTACCATTTTATTATTCCAGTTCTTCAGATTGCCTGGGGTCAGCAGGATGGTTCTTCTGCTGACCTCCTTTGGGGTCTCTCCTATTGGCAATGACTGGTAATAGGGCTGAATCACCTGGCCCTGGGACTAGGAAATGGAACATGGACAGCTGAGCCTCTCTCTTTCTCCTTGTGGCCTCAGGACTTCTCCATGTAGTCTCTCCAGCAGGTCGATGGTCTTTTAAAATCAGGGGTCAGCAAACTTTTCAGTACAAGACCAAATATTTTAGACTCTTTGACCATATAGTCTATGTCACAAGTACTCAACTCTACCATTGTAATGCAAAGGTAGCCATAAATGCCCATAAACAGATGGACATTGCTCTGCTGCAATAAAGCTTTATTTACAAAAATAGACAGTGGGCTGGATTTGGCCCATGGGCCATAGTTTGCCAACCCCTGTCTTACATGGTGGTTCAGGACTCCCAAGAGCACAAGAACAAACATTGCCAAGCTCTACAAGTTAGGCCCAGAACAGGCACAGAGTCACCTGATACACTGTTGACTAAAGTGGGTCTCAGGCTTAGTCCAGACACAATGTTGGAAAGCAGGGAAGAAAGAATGTTTCTTCCGCCCTTTTACGTTTAGTGACTGTGGCCTGCAAATTAAACTAACAAAGGACAGATTAACAGGAGAAAAAGTATACAAATTGTATTTGATGTTAATATCTTAATTTTTGGGCTGGGCATGGTGGCTCATGCCTGTAATCCCAGCACTTTGGGAGACTGAGGCAGGCAGATCACTTGAGGCCAGTAGTTTGAGATCAACCTGGCCAACATGGCGAAACCCCGTCTCTACTAAAAATACAAAATTAGCTGGGCATGGTGGTGCACACCTGTAATCCCAGCTACTCAGCAGGCTGAGGCAGGAGAATCGCTTGAAGCCCTGAGGTAGGAGAATCGCTTGAAGCCAGGAGGCGAAGGTTGCAGTGAGCTGAGATCGTGCCCACTGCACTCCAAGCCTGGGCAAAAGAGCGAGAGTCAGCCAGGCATGGTGGCTCATGCCTGTAATCCCAGCAGTTTGGGAGGCCAAGGTGGGCAGATGACCTGAGGTCAGGAGTTCGAGACCAGCCTGACCAACATGGAGAAACCTCGTCTGTACTTAAAAAAACAAAACAAAACAAAACAAAATTAGCCAGGCGTGGTGGCACATGCCTGTAATCCCAACTCCTTGGGAGGCTGAGGCAGGTGAATCGCTTGAACCCAGGAGGCGGAGGTTGCACTGAGCCAAGATTGCACCACTGCACTCCAGCCTGGGCAATAGAGGGAGATTCCATCTCAAAGAGTGAGAGTCTGTCTCAAAAACATTTTTAAAAAAATTTTTACATGTAAACAAGTATCTTACAGAAAGTGAAAACCCAAAGAAAGAGTTATGACTGAGAACTCATATACCATTTTAACAAAGACTATAAATTTGTGGCAAAATGACAAGGCAAAGACAAAGGATTTGAAATTCTAGTGGTGATAAACCGTGGAATGTCAAATATGTGGGGGAAAGCTAATGGAAGATAAGGTTTATTTAGTAAGTTTGTTTATGCAGATTGAAGCCAGTATCATGTCAAGGGATAAGCATTGTCTCCTCTTCCTGGCAGAGGGGGACCCCTTCACAAAGGGAAATTTATGCCCTCCTTTACACAGGTGGGAAAGAATAGAGAGATTTTCCTGCTTCTGCTATTTCTCATTTGCCTTCAGCTCAAAATAATCCTTATGCCAAAGTGGTATATTCTGGGGTGGCATGCTCTGACTCCCTTCAGGGATGACTGCAGAAGGGTAGTTACAAGGATTTGGGGTTCTTGGGGCCATCTTTGGAGACACATGGCACAGGGGAGTGAGAGATGTAAGGTCACTCTTTGGTGTTTGATTTTAAGGAAACATTAGTGTATGCAAACTTTGTGTTTAAACCAAAGAGCAGAATTTATCATTTGAAATGAAAATTTTATAGCTACTAAAGTAAAAATAGGTGAGTTTTGTTATTTTCTGTTGAGTGCTACTCCACCAAGGTTAACAAAAGGACTGAAGTGCAAGGATTTCGTGGTGGGAACGCTTGTCTCCTTTGCCTGCTTCCCCTCATTCATTATTTTTGTATCCGGATACAGGAAACAGAAATGCTACATGACAATTACTCTCAGATGCAACGGTCTTTCGGACATCATGTTTTGCTGGGGTCAGATGGGGACCTTATTTTCTGTGTGTTCTGGTTCTCCTCTCTGGTAAAGGGGTGTCCCTAGGGGCAGCTTTTAAAGGGCTGAGTGGCTTCAGGCACAGGCAGGGGCCCTCCTGCTGGGGTGATCCCCTGGTGAGACAGAGCCCCTTTACTCTGGTCTGCACTGTTTTACAAACCTTGACTTCCCAAACTCAGGTTCTCCCACCTTAGTTCCAGCCACGAACCTGTTTCTATAATACAATGGATCATGTTACTGCCTTTTAGGAAAACCCCCGACTGCTCCTCCTGATCCTCCTGACTGACTGCAGTGGAAGCATCATCTATATTCCAGCTGAACCATCTTCCTGCCCACCCAGCACACACTGCCCAAGACCCTACTCTATAGTCCCCTGGACTCTTCAGTCTTCCCAAAGGAGTCCTGAACCTTCCTATCTTCTCATGTTTACTCAAAGCCTGAAATGCTTCCCCCATTTGAAGATGATTCTCCAAATCTCAACCTAAGTGCCCCTTTCTCCAGGAAGCCCTCCTTAGTTTCTTTTTAGTTGGATCAGTTGTTCCTTCCTGAATGAACCCGAGAAGGAGAGAGAGAGAGGGAGAGAGAGAAAGCAGATTTTTACTGTTTTACTGAAACATATCCTAGAAGCCCCATGAATACTTTCACATGTAAACTTAGAACACATTTACCTTTGCAGAGTGCAGAGAGTGCAAGAAAGTTTAACTGAAAACTGTGATAGTTTCTGCTTCTTGATGATTCATCTCTTGCATGGTGAGCAATTCTGTACCTGGTAGAAGAGTTGCTGAAGTATGTTCCCCAATTGCTTGTTCTCATTTCCACATAATATGTGTGTGTGTGTGTGTGTGTGTGTGTGTGTGTGAATGCATTAACAAGTTAGCCAGTATATAAGTTTACATGCTGCTCTTCAATTTCTCCAAAACTTTCTTATGGATCATTTAAAAGCTCAATGATGTCCCTTCAATAGCTCAGCTGGTAGAGCAGAGGACTGTAGCTAATTCCTCATAAAATCTCAATGAGATTAAAAACAAGCAAGCAAGCAAGCAAGCAAGCAAGCAAACAAACAAACAAACAAACAGCCCAGAAAGGCAGATGCAAAGAAGCAGCTAAGCCTTCCCTGTGGCTATATGAATGGATGCTCAGGAGGGGCCTTTGCCTGGGGTTAGGGAGTACACAGGCTTCTTTTGTTAGTTTTTGTTTTTTCTGTAGTGAGGTTGGCAAAGCTGCCTTCTCTCCCAGCCTTGAGCTGGTACCTGGGCCTAGGTGGGTGCTACCGAGGTGTAAAAGGAAGTCGGGGCTCTTGTGGACAGAGGGACCACCCACCCCAGGATTTGAAGTTAGGACAGGCTCTCCAGGTGAATTTGGGGGGCCTCATGGCAGCAAAGTGCTATGAGCTCAGGCACACTTGAGGGGCACTGGTGCAGGTGAAACAGAACAACCTGAGGATCTCAGCAGGAGGGACAACACGGAGCTGTCCCTGCACTTAGGGGCACAGCCTGCATGCAGGTCACTGTTCCTACACGGCTGCTGCCCCTGTGGGCCTGTCACAGTAAGCCGATCACTGTGACTTATGGATTTTGCAAAAGGGTAGGAGTTTATTCACGAGGCAGTCAAGAGAGGAGGCGGGAGGACAGGTCTCAAATTTGCCTCTCTAAAAATAGGACGTGAGGGTACTTATGGGCTAGAAACCCAAGTGGTCTTGAGGTGAAGGGGGAGGTAATGGGAGTTCATGCAAGCCTGGTGGGGCTGCACGGTTCTTCACTGGACACATGCAGAAAAGGGTGGCACTAGCCTGATCTAAGGGAGGAGATTTTAGCCCTCTGGCGTCAAAAGGTCACTCTTTGGACACCCACACAGGTTCAGCTGAAGGGCTGGTGGGCTCAATGAGCTTGAACTGGACAAGTACTGCCCATAGTTCCTGAAAAACAACTCTAAGTACTGGTTACTATAGTGACCTATAGTCAGAGCCAGTGTAAGGAAGTCAGTGGGAGTTTAGTGAGTACTGCTCAGCTACGTGGCGTTTAGCTATGTGGATTTTTAGATCAACTAGAAGTATGAGATGAAAAGTAAGCAACTTAATCAAGTGAGCCCTCAGCTTCAGGCACATCCTCTTTCTGCCTCTCATCTCTGCATCTTCCCTTCTTTTGCCCAATTGGGCCCAGCCAGAGAACTCTGCCCCATCTGCTGTTTCACACTGTGAGGGCAGTGCACCAGGGTGCGAGGCCCTTGGTATGCGCAGGCTGAGCTGGTGGTTTGCGCACAGGCCGGGGCATTTTCCACAGTGTGGATTGGGACCCCTTAATGGGCATGGACTTAATTTAATAAGATGTGACTGACATTTTAAAAAATGAAATAAAAATAAATTTTAATGAAAGAGTGCATAATGCTAAGGTTTTTTTGTTTGTTTGTTTTTTTTTTGAGATGGAGTCTCACTCTGTCCCTGAGGCTGGAGTGCAGTGGCGCTATCTCGGCTCACTGCAACCTCCTCCTGGTTCAAGCGCTTCTCCTGCCTCAGCCTCCTGAGTAGCTGGGATTACAGGCATGTGCCACCATGCCCAGCTAAGTTTTGTATTTTTAGTAGAGACAGGGTTTCGCCATGTTGGCCAGGCTAATGCTAAGGTTTTTTTGTCCTTGCTTTTTTTCCTGCTTTCTCCATCATTGTACTCATCAATGTTCATACTATGCAGTGCGTGCATACTGTATCCAAATGCATATTTCATCATGCACCTTGAGATGCTCTTTTCTTTCACTTTCTCTGATGTCACTATCTCTTGGGTTTCTTCTTCCTAGTTCATACAATCAGTAAGTTTTTATTTCTCATTTACTCCTGAAATGCTGGGTTCTCAGGGCTCCTTGCTTTGCCTCGTGATCCTGGTGATGAGAGCTGATGATCTCCATCTTCCTCTTGCCCCAGGCCTGCCTTTCTCAGGAGGGCTAGACCTGCAGGTCCAGCAGCCACATGGTGTCCCTTGGATGCCCCCCGGGGCTGACCCTGGGCCCCATCTCCATCCTGCCATCCTGCTTCCCTCCTGGGTTCTCCGTCAAGTTGCCTAAGCCTAAATCTAGGCTCTTCCATCTCCATTAATGTGCCACATCCAACTATTCACCAGATGTCATCATTGCTACTGCCTTGGTAGCAACCACCTCTCCTGTCCAACCCAAACCCCACCCCAGCTTGGGCCAACATCATGTCTTAAGAGATGCCAGTGGTGGCCATGCTAATGTCTGTCCTCCAGCCTCTTTTCCCCCCACCACACTGTGGAATGCTGAGAGGTTCAGAGTGTGCTGCCCCAAAATATGCTACTCTGGCATAAGGATTATTTTGAGCTGAAAGCAATGTAAAACAACAACGCAGGACAAACCCTCTTTCCTCCTTTTCTCTACCAAGAAGAGCAGGGAGATTCTTAATCATGGGAGACAACTCTAGACTCATCAGGCTGGGATGACACCAAAGGAATCTATATCACAAATCTTTCAAACTAGTCCTTATCATCCCCTAGCTTCCCCCTATGTTTGTCTTCCTACAATTTGCTGTCCTTAGAAGCTCAAAGTCCTTTTCTTTGGTCTTATCACTTCTCTACAAATTTATTATTCTTTGTTAAGATGCTATGTAATGCTGAATTGTAACCACCCATTTGAGTTACTCATGGCTAAGTGATCCCACATGTGAGCAAAATGCACATTAACAAACTATTTTCCCTTGCTAATCCAACGGCTCCAGCAATGAAACTAAGATGAGTAGAAAATAAATCTTTTTTTTCCTGCTCTAACCAAATGTGACTCTGATCAGGATTGTAAGTGGATGCTAGAACCATTTGCGTAAGTGATGCAGAACTGATGGTCCCTTGGTGCCAAAGAATCACACCCTCAGTATTGTCACTTGCAAAGGGGGTGTTCCTTCATGGTACATGGATCTTGGGGTCCCCATATTGTCCACATGATCAAGTTAGCATCACTAAGAATGGGGCAGCCTACATTCTGTGCCCCCTGAGGTGAAGAGACACAGAGGCTATAGCGTCATCTATGAAGTGGTCTGGACAAAAATGCTTAATCTGAATTGCATGAAGACTCCAGGGTTCCTTTCAGTTTACAAGCGATACAGGGGCTAAAGAAAATAACCAAAGGGCACTGCAAGAAACAGTCAGACAAATCCAGAATATGGGACATTCTTAAGACAACTGACCCAAACTGTTCAGAAAGCCAATGTCATGGGGAAAAAAGCTTGGTTCTAAACTACAAGGGACTCAAAAGACCTGATATCCACATGTAATGGGTGAACATAGATGGCATCCTACCAACACACACACCTCCCAACTCTAAAGGACATTCTGGGAACAACTGGGGAGACTTGGACATGGACTGGGTATTGAATGTTGTTAGTAGGGAATTGTCGTCAGTTTCTTTAGTTGTAATAGGCTGTGTGGGAGAGTGCTCTTCAGCAATGCATGTTGAGTGTGTAGGAGTAAATTATAATGATGCCTGCTCCTTACTTCAAATGATTCAGTAAACAAACAAACGAAAATGCTCACAGAAACAAATGCAGCACAATTAAAGAGTTGTAGAATCTAGGTTGGAGTGTCTTTGGGTATTGATTGTATTATTTTTCCAAATTTTTTCTGTATATTTGGAGTTTTATAATGACAAAATGATAGGGAAAAAATAAAATGCAAAACTAAGCCTGCTACTCCTGGGACTGAAAACCTTCAAAAGCCTCGGGGTAAGTCCAGAGTCTCAGCCTGCCTGGCTGGCCCTGCTGCCTGGCTCTCCCTGGCCCCTTCCTGCCTCTCATGGCTCACCATGGCCACCTCTGCCTGGGGCCGTGGGTGTGGTGGGTGCTCCACCTCTTCTGGACTTTTGCCTTCATCATTTCTCTGCTTGGAAGGCCAGCCTGCATTCACACTTCGGCCCTGAATGAGGAGCCCCTTGTATATACTCCCACAGCTTGTACTCATCACAACCCATTAGGCATTTCATTCAGTAGACTGCAAACTGTTGAGGGGAAAATATTGTGTCCCCAGTGCCTAATACATGTTTGGTGTATAGTAGGTGTCAATGCATGTACCTCAAGAGTGGGCCACTTTTGTGCACTTTGCTGTAGTCTGGGAAAATATGGAACTCAAAGTCTGTATTTCTGGACACTGTAAAGAGTTGAGCAGGCCATGACATCAGTTGGGTGCTGCCAAAGCTTCTGGAGCCGGGAGAGCTGAGCAACTGGCATCTGGAAGTTATTTAGGCTCCTGGTCTTCCTTTGGTTTAGACAGAACAAGTCTGAATGGGGAAGGATGACTGAATACTTTCAGATGCCTCTGACCCGTCTGAGATTGAGGGTGGGGCCCGCGTCCAGGCTTAGTGCAACTCTGGGATGTTACTTGTATTGCTGAGTAGAAGACAGTTGCAGACAATTTTTTTTTTTTTTTTGAGATGGAGTCTCACTCTGTTGCCCAGGCTGGAGTGGTATGATCTTGGCTCACTGCAACCTCCACCTCCCGGGTTCAAGCAATTCTCCTGCCTCAGCCTCCAGAGTAGCTGGGACTACAGGAGCATGCCACCACACCTGGCTAATGTTTTTGTATTTTTAGTGGAGATGGGGTTTCACCATGTTGACCAGGCTGGTCTTGAACTCCTGACCTCAAGTGATCCGCCATCTTTGGCCTCCCAAAGTGCTGGGATTACAGGGATCAGCCACTGCACCTGGGCTGCAGACAATTTTTATTTGGCATGCTGGATGGATGGACAGATGGATGGATGGATGGATGGATGGATGGATGGATGGATGGATACAGGTATAGACATGCTGCTGAGTATATTAATGCTGGATATTTTGCTTCCTATAAAATGAAATAATGTCTTACTTACTAATTTATGTCCCAGCCCTCCAAATGCCTGAAAATTAACTCTGAGTTCCTTTGCCAGAAATAGCCACCCTGTGATGGATTCAGGGTTCAGGCATAACGGGGCGAGTCTCATCTTGAGGCAAGCTCACAAACGAAGTTTTCCAGAGAAAATTATTTTGCTCAGATACCATTTCATCATGACATAGGCTTGGGCATCTCCCAAGAGTTTAGGATTTATGTGGCTCGAGAATGAAGTCATTGTATTTGGGGCTGTGTTTACTGTTGCTTTTTTTTCAGAATCCTTTCTTCTGAGGTGTGAATGGTCAGACTTGTAGGGATAATGAAGTTGGAGATTCTCGGATATCTTAGATAACCATCTGAGGCTTAGTGAATATATGTGCACTGAGAGATATCTGATGGAAAGCATCCAGCCATCAGCCCAGGAATAACAATGTAAGAAGCACTGATTCCACAGTCTCCCTAGTTGTAGTAGATGGAGCTATAAGACAGGCAACTAACTATGGGCCAGACAAGTCTTCATCTGGGGTCCCTTGACCGGCACCACTTTGACCCATCTCAGAATAATGACAAGAGTAGGGATAGAGAGGAAAGTGAGGAGTCAGGAGCTTAAATCTTTCTCCTTGTTACTGTGGACAGCAACAAGGAGAGACAGAGGGAGGTTCCCAGCAGGTGGCAGGGATTTCAAAGGAGCTACGGCGGGTTGGCGGGGGCAGGTTAAGGTGGGAAGAAGGAGAAATACTGGAAGGTGTGGTGGTTAGACTATAGTAACCCGCCATTTAATCAAACATGAATCTAGGCATTTTGTAGATGATAGATATGGCTAACCTCTATAATCGGTTAAGTTTAAGTAAATGAGCTTGTCTGCAATAATATGGGTAGGCCTCATCCAGTCTGGAGAATGGCCTTAAGAGCCAAAATCTGAGGTTTCCTGAAGATGGAGAAATTCTGTCTCAACACACCAGAATGAACTCCTGCCTGAGTCTCCAACCTGCTGGCCTGTAATGAAGATCAGAATATGCCATGGCAAAATATGACATTTGGCATAGGAATTATTTTTAGCTGAATGCAGCTGAGAAAAAGCAGACACAGAAAGAGCTCTCTGCCTTCCTCCTTTCTGCCTAAAAGCAGGGGATAAATTTCCCTTGTGAAAGTGCCCTACCCTGACCTCCTGTCTTCAGTCCCCTATCAGAAAGAGGAGAACAACCCTTATCAGCAGAGATGGGGATGGCAATGACATGAGGCAGCATAAGCAAACCTTACAAAATCATCCTTATGCACCATTAGTTTCCCGCATATATTTTCTCTCTCTCTCTCTCTTTTTCTTTTTTTTTTTTTTTTGAGACTAAGTCTCACTCTGTCGCCCAGGCTGGAGTGCAATGGCATGATCTGGGCTCACTGCAACCTCTGCCTCCCGGGTTCAAGCGCTTCTCCTGCCTCAGCCTCCTGAGTAGCTGGGATTACAGGCGCATGCCATCACGCCTGGCTAATTTTTGTATTTTTAGTAGAGAAGGGGTTTCACCATATTGGTCAGGCTGGTCTCAAACTCCTGACCTCGTGATCCACCTGCCTTGGCCTCCCAAAGTGCTGGGATTACAGGCGTGAGCCACTGCGCCTGGCCGGTTCCCCCATATATCTATCTTCCCATAATTTACTGCCCCTCAAAGCCCCAAACACCTTTTCCTTTAGCTAGTCACTTCACAATTTATCATATTTTGTTTAAATGGTATATAAACCCTGAGACAAACCACTTCTTTGGGGTTTCACTTCTTTTCTGTGGAGCCCTCCCATGCACATAACATTGAAAATAAAATTTGTGTGTCTTTTCTCCTGGTAGTCTGTCTTTTGTCAGTTTAATTCACAGGCTCTCAGCACAGACCCTAAGTGCGTAGAAGAAAAGTTTTTTTTTTGCTCTCCTATACCTGCCCTACAGATTTTATACTTGCCAGCTCTCATAATCATGTGAGCCAATTCCATGAAGTATGTATTTTAATATATATCTAGGATATATTCACGTGTGCGTGCGTGCGTGTGTCTCAAAATATTTTCTCAGCATCTTTCAAGACAGCTTTGCTAGGCATCTGGTCAGAGGCTGGAAAAGTGACCGTAACAGGGCATTGAATTGTTCAAGAAGAGCATTGCATGTATTTTCTCATTTGCGTTTTAAACCTGTCAGCATGTGCCCTCCTAATAAACATCTTGAAACTGTCCGTCCATGTCCTCTGTGTGTGTGTGTGTGTGTGTGTGTGTGTGTTTGCATGTGTGTCTCCATCTGCGTCTGAGTAGACATGCAAGATGTTACACAGTAACTGCTCAATGAAATGCTTGCAAGTTTTCTGATCTATCTAGGCTACATTGCTGAGGAAGTCATCCTACTGTCTATAAGCTCTTTTATTTATTTATTTATTTATTTATTTATTTTTTTGAGACTGAGTCTCACTCTGTCGCCCAGGCGGGAGTGCAGTGGTCTCGGCTTACTGCAACCTCCACCTCCTGGGTTGAAGCAATTCTTCTGCCTCAGCCGGGATCCCAAGTAGCTGGAATTATAGGTGCCCGCCACCATGCCTGGGTAATTTTTGTATTTTTAGAGTAATATTTTGTATTTGTACAGATGGGGTTTCACCATGTTGGCCAGGCTGGTCTTGAGCTCCTGACCTCAAGTGATCCACCCGCCTTAGCCTCTCAAAATGCTAGGATTACAGGTGTGAGCCACTATACCTAGCCTATAAACTCTTATTCATTATTATTATTATTATTGTGATTATTTTTGCAGGGAAGTGTGACATTTAAAAATATTTATTTTCTTGCTTTCTTGTTACATACAGAACAACTCATGCAAAGAAAACCTAGTTGAATAAATTGCTTTTGTTTAGTAGCTGGTGAAAAAGAGCTTCTTCAATTTCTGAAAAGTATTGAGTAAATGAAATTAACTAGGTGCCGCCATATGAATCTTATTCATTTATTTATTTTTTGAGATGGAGTCTTGCTGTGTTGCCCAGGCTGGAGTGCAGTGGTGAGATCTCGGCTTGTTGCAACCTCCACCTCTTGGGTTCAAATGATTCTCCTGCCTCAGCCTCCCGAGTAGCTGGGATCACAGGCATGCATCACCATGCCCAGCTAACTTTTTTTTTTTTTTTTGTATTTTTAGTAGGAACATTTCAATATGCTGGCCAGGCTGGTCTCAAACTCCTGATCTCAGGTGATTCACCTGCCTCGGCTTCCCAGAGTGCTGGGATTACAGGCATGAGCCACGGTGCCCAGCTATGAATCTTTTCTTTTGGGGAAAAGTTATTCATTAAATTCCCTAATAGCCTGACATAAATGAAGCTCTGAACATTGTAGAGGAGTGTTGCAAAAGCAAATGCCATATATTACACACCGCAGAAAGCAAAATTAGGGCAGACCTTGGGAGCTATGAATGTAGCAAGTTTTTATAACTTAAAAAATATAGATAACCACTGTTCATTAAAAAATTAAAACTCTAGAAAGATCCAGAAATAAAAATAGAAATCAATCATCAATGTGATCAACATATTGATGTTTTTTCTTTCTACCCCCAGGTGATTTTTCCAGTGCTTGATAATTTTAAAGTAAAAACTATGTAAATATGTAGGAAAAAAACAACTCCTTGAAAAAAGTATCTGGGACCTGCTAACAATCAAGAGCAACAGAGTGCTCCAGCTGGAGGGCCTGGGGGGCGGGGGTCAGAAGTAGTATGCTCACACACACACACACGCACACACACATGCATGTATGACATGGACAGACAGTTTCAAGATGTTTATTAGAAGGGCACATGATGACAGGTTTAAAAGGCAAATGAGTAAATGCTAGCCTTAAAAGCAAGTGCAGAACTTCATGTCTACAATGGGACCATTCACCAGTACTGTTTACGCAAACGCATGATTCACCTACCCAGGATTGACTCAGGAATAAAAATTAATTATCCCAAAGTGAGTAGGCATCCAAAAAGGCTTTTTGAGCCACTGAATCATTGTCACTAAAAGTCCATGTTCTGCCCTTTGCCATACTGAGAACATGGCAGTAGGGGACAGAGATAAAGATGGCAAAAAAAAAAAAAGGAAACCTCTCAAGGATGAATAACAAAGGGTGGTGCAGGGGCGAGAAGACCCCATCAAGGGCCTGAGCACCTCTTCACAAAAAGAGAAAGGAAGGGGAGGCAGGAGGGGGAGATTCAGTTGGGAGTATCCTCTCTGAGAATGTAGAAACGGTTGGGCGCAGTGGCTCACACTTGTAATCCCAGCACTTTGGGAGGCCAAGGCAGGTAGATCATCTGAGGTCAGGAGTTTGAGACTAGCCTGACCAACATGGAAAAATCCTATCTCTACTAAAAATACAAAATTAGCCGGGCGTGGTGGCGCATACCTGTAATCCCAGCTACTCGGGAGGCTGAGGCAGGAGAATCGCTTGAACCCAGGAGGCGGAGGTTGCAGTGAGCCGAGATTGCGCCACTGCACTCCAGCCTGGGCAACAAGAGCGAAATTCCGTCTCAAAGAAAAGAAAAAAAGCGTAGAAACTATGTGAAACATTTTGAAGAATTTGCATCTCAAAATTTTATTTGTTTTCTTCTATTATGTGTCTTATTCTACACAACTTTATTGAGATATAGCTAACATACCATGCAATTTACCTGCTTAAAGTGTACAATTCATTGTTTTTTTTTTAGTATATTTACAAGCTTGTGCAACCATTACTGCAATCTAATCTTAGATTTTTGTCCCTTCAAAAAGAAACTTCGTATCTGTTGCATTAGCATTTTCCATCTCACCCCAAGCCCTTTGCAACTGCTAGTGTGGTTTTGGCTTTATAGATTTGCCTATTCTGGACAGTTCATATAAATAAACCATACAGCGTGTGCCCTTTGGGTCTGACTTTTTCATTTAGTGTATGTTTTCAGGTATATTCATGTTTAGTATGTGACAATATTTCATTTCATTTCATTATCAAGTAATGCCCACTGAATGGATACATCACATCTTAAAAATCTGTCAGTTGATGGAGATTTGAATTGTTCCTACTTTTTGGCTATTATGAATAACACTGCCATGGACATTTGCTTATAAGTTTCTGTGTGGATATATATTTTCTTTTCTCTTGAGTAGATGCCTAGGAGTAAAATTTCTAGGTCATATAGCAACTCTACATTTAACATTTGAAGGAACTGCCAAATTGTTTTCCAATATATCTGCACCATTTTACATTCCTCCAAGCAATATATGAAGATTCCAACTTCTCCACATCCTTGCCAACACTTGTTATTTTTGTTACAGCCATCCCAGTTGGTGTGAAGTGGTATTTCATTGTGTTTTTGAATTGCATTTCCCCAATGTCTAACGATGTTAAACATCTTTTCATGAGCATATTGGATGTTTATATATCTTCTTTGGACAAAAACCTACCAAATCCTTTGCTCATTTTTAAATTGGATTTTTTGTTTATTGTTGAGTTATAGGTTTCTTTAAATATATTCTAGATACACATCATATGTGTTTCTCAAATACAGGATCACGTCCCATTCTGTGGGTTGTGGGTTGTCTTTTTATTTCCTTATTGGTATTGCTTGCAGCACAAAAGTTGTTAATAGATCAAGTCCAATTTATCTTTTACTTTTGGTGTTGCATCTAAGAAACTACTGCCTAACCCAAGGTCCTGAAGACTTACTCCTATATTTTCTTCAGTGTTGTGGTTTAGCTCTTACATTTGTGCCCATGATCCATTTTGAGTTAATTTTTGTAAGTGTTGTGAAGTAGGAAGTCCAACTTCATTCTTTTCAGAGGGGTTATCTAGTTGTGCCAGCACCATTTGTTGAAAAGACTGTGCTTTCCCCCACTGAGTTGTCTTGATGCCCTTGTTGAAAACCAATTGGCCATAAATGTAGGGTTCATTTCTGGACTCTTAATTCTGTTCTGTTAAACAATATCACTATCTTTCTGCCAGTACATGCTTTCTTGGTTACCATAGCTTTTTACTAAGTTATGAAATATTAAAGATTGTTTTGGTGATTGAAGTTTTGGCTGTAGTTTAAGAAACAGATATAGAACAATCAAATGAGCATGTTTCTCACAATTAGAGAATTAAGCAGCAATATTTCCCAAGGATATGAGATTCAGGTGATATGGTTTGGCTGTATCTCCATCCAACTCTCATCTTGAATTCCCACATGTTGTGGGAGGGACCTGGTGGGAGGTAATTGAATCATGAGGGCAAGTCTTTCCCATGCTGTTCTCATGATAGAGAATATGTCTCATGAGATCCGATGGTTTTTAAAAAGGAGTTCCCCTGCATAAGTTCTCTCTCTGTCTGCCGCCATCCATGTAAGATGTGACTTGCTCCTCCTTGCCTTCGCCATGTTTGTGAGGCTTCCCCAGCCACGTGGAACTGTAAGTCCAATTAAACCTCTTTCTTTCATAAATTGCCCAGTCTTGGGCATGTCTTTATCAAGAGTGTGAAAATGGACTAATACAAGTGGGTTACTGTCTGTGTTTTCACACCAGCAGCCTCCATGGGGCAGGCTCTGTGCTGGGCATTGGAGATAAACCTGATGTATAAATTCCACATAATCACCCAGGGCTCAGGGTGTGGTGACTGCCCTCAGGTCCCACAGCTGAGACCCCACAGAGCCAGACGTGGAAGTCCGTCTGTCTGACTCCATGTTCTATGCTGTTATTACTTATTTTCCAATAAACTAATACCCACCTGCAGGCAGCATGGGGAGAGCAAAAGCACACTGCTCCCACTCAAACAGTTAAACACTTTTTCTTGTTGTGGTAAAACATACATAACAGGACACCTATGATTTTAATCATTTTAAGTGTACTAATCAGTGGCATTAAGTACATTCACATTGTTGTGTAACTATCCACCATCATCCATCTCTACAACTTTTCATTTCTCAAACTGAAACTCTGTTCCCATTAAACACTAACTCCTCACTCTCCCCTAGCTCCTGGCAACCCCCACTCTACTTTCTGTCTCTGTGAGTCTGACTACTCTAGGGACCTTATATAAGTGGAATCATACAGCACTTGTCCTATTGCGACTGGCTTATTTCTTTTTTCTTCTTTGTTTTTTAGATGGAGTCTCGCTCTGTTGCCCAGGCTGGAGTGCAGTGGCACGATCTCAGCTCACCACAACTTCTGCCTCCTGAGTTCAAGCGATTCTCCTGCCTCAGCCTCCCAGGTAGCTGGGACTACAGGTGTGTGCCACCATGCCTGGCTAATTTTTGTATTTTTAGTACAGACGGGGTTTCACTATGTTGGCCAGGCTTGTCTTGAACTCCTGACTTCAGGTGATCTGCCCGCCTCGGCCTTCCAACATGCTGGGATTACAGGCATGAGCCACTGCGCCCGGCCTTCAACTGGCTTATTTCAGTTAGCATAATGTCCTCAGGGTTCATCCATGTTATAGCATGTGTCAGCACTTCTTTCCTTTCCAAGGCTGAGTACGATTCAACAATACATAAATATAAATATATATACACTATATATATATGTACACACACACACACACACACACCACATTTTGTTTGTCCACGTGTCCACTGATGAACTCTTGGGTTCTTTCCACCTTCTGCTTCTTGCAAATAATGCTGCTACGAACATGGGTGTACAAATATCAGTTCAAGTCCTGCTTTCAATTTTTGGGAAATATACCCAGAAGTCGAATTGCTGGATCATGTGAGAATTCTATGTTTAATTTTTTGACAAATGTTCACACGGCTTTAAAATGCTACTTTAAGAAACATGTTCGGAGCAGGCAATATTTTCTTTTGACTATGCACAAGAGGGGAAATTTTTGTCATCCAGAGATTGACATTTTTTCTTTTTAAAACAATAAAATTGTCATTCAAAAGCAAACCTGGTGAATAAGGTAGAGGGTGACTTTGAGAGTTGATTTGTGGCAAACATTTAGATGTGAGATTTACTTTTTGTGAAGTGCCTTCCAGTTAAGTGAGCAATATTTACTCTGTAGGGACTGATCATTCCAGTACAAATGTTCACCAGAGGCAAGAGTAAGAAATACGTAAGAACCAGAATAATATCTCCCTCAGGGGCTTTTAGGAGACTAGAATGAGAGGTTCATAAAATTCACCTAGCACAGCACTTGGCACAGAGCAGGCACTCTGCAAACGCTAGCTCCTTTTCTATCTTATTCCGGAGTAGAAGAGATGCAGGCCTGGGAACTGGCAGGTAGAAACCTGTTTTGTTAAAGGAAACAGGCCCAGATGCCACAGGCAGTCATGAGGCTCTTTAATCCAGGTTAGATGTCAAAGGTCATGCAGCAGAGACGGTTCCATGATAAATTGTCTATATGTGTAAGACAATTTGTTAAAACCCAATAGCAATGATTACATTTGGCAACAAAATACTGTTTCCCTCCTTAAAACCCAATAGCAGGCCGGGCGCGGTGGCTCACGCTTGTAATCCCAGCACTTTGGGAGGCCGAGGCAGGCGGATCACGAGGTCAGGAGATCGAGACCACGGTGAAACCCAGTCTCTACTAAAAATACAAAAAAATAGCCGGTGGCGGGTGCCGGTAGTCCCAGCTACTCGGAGAGGCTGAGGCAGGAGAATGGCTTGAGCCTGGGAGGCGGAGCTTGCAGTGAGCCGAGATTGCGCCACTGCACTCCAGCCTGGGCGACAGAGCGAGACTCTGTCCCAAAAAAAAAAAAAAAAAAACAAAAACACCAATAGCAAGTATTACATTTGGCAACAAAATCCTCCTTCCCTCTATTCTTTCCTTCCTTCCTCCTTTATGAATAATACTTATTATTATAGATACTTATTGAAAGTTTACTATGTGTATTAGTCTGTCTTCATGCTGCTGATAACGACATAACAGAGACTGAGTAATTTATAAAGAAAAAGAGGTTTAATGGACTCTCAGTTCCACGTGGCTGGGGAGGCCTCAGAATCACGGCGGAAGGCAAAAGACACGGTTTACATGGTGGCAGGTAAGAGGGAATGAGAGCCAAGTGAAAAAAGGAAACCCCTTATAAGACCATCAGATCTTGTGAGACTTATTCACTACCAGGACAACAGTATGAGGGAAAACTGCCCCCATGATTCAATCATCTCCCACCAGGTCCCTCCCACATTATATGGGAATTATGGGAGCTACAATGCAAGATGGGATTTGGGTGGGGACACAGCCAATCCATATCACTATGTGCCAAGCTTAGGATACAATATTGAAAAACCAAACAAAAATTTTCGCCTTTATGGAGCCTTATGTGTAGTGAACTAAACATCAGAAATAACAGAAAATTTGATTTTCTATTTGCAGATGATGTGATTACATATTTAGAAAACCTCAGGGCTTTTGCCAAAATAAATAATAGAATTAGAATATTTTAAGAGGTAGCTGGAAACAAAATCAACAGTATCTTCTCTTTTTTAGTAGCAGCTAGTTTTCTCATGGGAGTGAGATTAAAACATCTCCCCAAACCTAAAATCCCTAGAAAATAAATTTTACCAAAAAGGTTCAAGACATACTCAGAGAAAGGTATAAATCTCTGTGTAGGATGTAGATCAATTCTTGAGTAAATAGAGAGCAATTCCATACTTCTGGAGGGGAATATTTAAATCTTAAAAATGTGAATAGTTGAAAAAATATATATATATTATACAAAACTGAAGTTTGTACTTATACATTTTGAAGATATTTAACATACTGAAAACATTAATAAATTGTATATCTTTATTTTACACGTGATGCAATATGAAATATAATGCCAATAAAATGTATTTGAGTTGAGCGGAAATTATTTTAAATTTCCTAAAGAAAAATAAATGAGTAAGAATTGCCAAGAAAACTTTAGAAAAGAAACGTGGTATTGGGCAGCCTGCTCTACTTAATAGTAAAACTTCTTATACTCTAAAGCTACTGTAATCAGAGTAGAATGGGTAGGAAAAAAATGAAAGAGGTCCATAGACCAGAAATAGGTCCAAATATATATGGGAATTTAATATCTTTTCTTTTCTTTCTCTTTCTTTCTTTCTTTTTTCTTTCTTTCCTTTTTCTTTTCTTTCTTCCTTTCTTTCCTTCCTTCCTTGCGTCCTTCCTTCCTTCCTTTTTCTTTCTTTCTTTTTCTTTCTCTTTCTCTTTCTTTCCCTTCCTTCTCCCTTTGCTCCCTTTCCTTCCTTCTCCCCTCCCCTCCCCTCCTCTCCCCTCCCCTCCCCTCTCCTCCCCTCCCCTCTCCTCTCCTCCCCTCCCCTCTCCTCTCCTCCCCTCCCCTCTCCTCCTCTCCCCTCCCCTCCCCTCCCTTCCCCTTCCTTTCCCTTCCCTTCCTTCTACACAGTTTTGCTCTATCACCTAAGCTGGAGTGCAGTGGTATAATCCTGGCACACTGCAACCTCTGCCTGCTGGGTTCAAGTGATTCTCGTGCCTCAGCTTCCTGAGTAGCTGGGATTACAGGTGCACACCACCACGCCTGCCTAATTTTTGTATTTTCAGTAGAGATGGGGTTTCGCCATGTTGGCCAGGCTGGTCTTGAACTCCTGGCCTCAAGTGATCCACCTGCCTCAGCTTCCCAAAGTGCTGGGATTACAAGCATGAGTTACCTTACCCGGCTGGGAATTTAATATATGTTAAAGCAACATTTTAATTGAGTGAGACACAGTTGGCCCTGCAAAAAATCCTTGCCGAATGAATGAAGGCTTGTGAGAGTTTGAGGGAAAAAAAAGGCTCTCCATGCATTGCTAGTGGGAATGCGATTGTTAAAATAGTTATGGAAAGTAATACAAGAGTATTTATTAAAATAAGAATGTTTCATCATAGCAATCCTTTCCTTTTAGAGACTGTTCTTCAGGAACAAAAATGCCAATAGATAAAGATATATTGGCAAAAAGTGGAAATGATACAAATATTCATCAAAAAAAGATTGGTTGACTAAACCAGAATACAATCATACTATAGAATATCAGAATAGAATGCAGCTCTCTAAACGTTAGGTAGAATTCTATATCTCTGTATCTAAGAAATACCCATGATGAATTGTTAAATGAAAAAGCAAGTTTCAGAATATGATAATATTTGTGATCTGAGTCCATTTCTCTGTGCGTGTAGGAGAGAGAACCACAGGCCTCTGCGGTCCGTATGTGCACGGTGAGCGTGCAGGAGGCTGCATGCCAATGCTGTCAATGGGGTGGGGATGAACTGTGGCAGGATGAGTCATTTATTGCTGTTTCCTTTATACATGTTCTTTCTTTGACTTATTACAATGAGCACGTACTACTTTCATCATTTCATAAAATCCAGTAACAGCTTCTCTGCAAAGCCCTCCAAATAAATAAAAAGTCTGTGTCCTTCCAAGAGCAGGACTGAAGTGGTTTAAAGCTCCCCAACTCTGGCTGGCACTGGACAGGAGCCTGGGGGTTGACCGGGGGAATGGGGAGAAGGAAGATTCAGGCTCTATCCTGGTGACAAGGGAGCATACCTGAGCTTGCCTGACCCAGATGTCTTTTTCTGTAGTAACTTTTAATTTTGATATACTTTTAGACTTACAGAAAGGTTGCAAAAAAAAAAAAAATCAGAGTGACTATATAACCTTCATCTATAAAAAATCAGGGGCCAACACTGGTGTAATGCTATTAACTACAGACTTCATTTAGGTTTTCCCATGTTCCTGTAACATCATTTAGCTGTCCCAGGATCCAATCCAGATCCCACAGTGCACTGAGCTCTTGCTCCTTAATATCCTCCAATCTGGGATAGCTTCTCAGTCTTTCCTTGTTTCTCTTGATCTTGACACTTTTGAAGGGCACTGGTCAGTTATTTTGAAGAACGTCTTTCAATTTGGGTTTGTCTGATGTTTTCTTATGATTTGATGGAGAGTATGAGTTTTAGGCAAGAAGACCTCAGAAGTGCCTTTGTCAGTGCAGTGCAGCAGGGGCACGTGATGTAATATGTGTCATTGTTGGTTTTGTTAGCCTTGATCATTGGGTTAAGGTAGTGTCTGCTTCATTGCTTAGTGCACAAGTAGTAAATATCAGTAAGAAATGTAAGACATAAGAAATACAATAAGAAATTATAAAGTAAACATAAATAAGAACTAGTTTTCCTTTTCTATTAATTTTTCCCTTTGTACGAATAGACATCTATATTTTTCACTCTGATTAATAGACATTTTGGGGGGAGATACTTTGGCACTAGGCAAATATCCCTTTTATCCACAAACATTTGGCAGACTTTGCCTGCAACCACCATTACTGTGGTGTTAACCAAAGATGATTTTGTATTTTCCTTATTCTTTCTGCATTTGTTAGTAGAATTCTTCCATGTGACCTCTCTCTCCTCCCCCATTTACTTACCCATTTTATTCTGTTATTTATTCTACTCGTATGGACTCAAGATATTTATTTTATTCTATGTGACAAAGACATCTTATGACCAGTTTAAGTAAGGGGCTTATGGACTATCTTCAGTTGTCTGCGTGTGTGTATGAGTGTGTGTATAAGAGAGAGAATATGTAAATGGCATTTATGCAAGGTTTTATAGGGACACATCTCATTGTGATGAAAATACAGAACTTGCTTTCAAAATCAAAAGAATAGCTTTAAAATTGTGAAAAACTCTATCATAATAGGGGGTATTTTGACATATATGATTATATCCCATTAACCTAAGAGATCTGAGGTTACAGGAAAATAAATGTGTAACTGGACTCGATGCTGAAGGGCTTAGGAAAGCCCTGAAAGGAACAAATGGGTTTAGAAGGCACTTCCTGAGCAGAAAAGAACCAGGAACATAGAAAAAGTGAAGAGCGAGCTTGATCCTGCTCATAGCCCTGTGCTGTGCTGTGGTCCTGGGGCCTAGTTCACAGGGTGAATTCTGGGGTCAGGCTGGTGAGTGCCTCTCCTCTGGTGCCTTAACCTCCTCCTCTGTAAGATGGCAAGCATAGTATGATCTACTGCATGGGGTGTTGTGAGACCGGATGGGAATTATTGCCTACAAGGTACTTACAAGAGCTCCTGGCACGTGGCCGGTGCCCAGTGCCAGTAGCTGCTCGTTTTTTTTTTTTTTTTTTGAGATGGAGTCTCACTCTGTTGCCCAGGCTGGAGTGCAGTGGCTGTATTTCGGCTCGCTTCAACCTCCGCCTCCCGGGTTCAAGTGATTCTCCTGCCTCAGACTCCTGAGTAGTTGGGATTACAGGTGTGCACAACCACCCCCACTAAAATTTTTGTATTTTTAGTAGAGATGGGGTTTCACCATTTGGCCAGGCTGGTCTCGAACTCCTTTTAATACCCTGCCATACATCCTTGCTCACTTGAAGTGGCTTGAGTGAGTTCTGTTCTTTGCAAGTGAGCACAGACAGGTCATGATAGACTTGGAAACTTCTCTTGGCATTAGCTACATATCTGCATACCAGCTGTACAATTTCATTAAAATACTGACAACATGATGGCATTGCATGTAGACCTGCTTATTTTGTATGATGATCTTGGTTCCACTTACAATGAAAATATGCCTCCTTTGTGGCCGGGTGTGGTGGCTCACTTCTGTAATCCCAGCACTTTGGGAGGCTGAGGCAGGCAGATCACGAGGTCAAGAGATCAAGACCATCCTGGCCAACATGGTGAAACCCGTCTCTATTAAAAATATAAAAATTAGCTGGGCGTGGTGGCGGGCGCCTGTAGTCCCAGCTACTCGGGAGGCTGAGGCAGGAGAATTGCTTGAACCCAGGAGGTGGAGGTTGCAGTGAGTCGAGATCGCGCCATTGCACTCCAGCCTGGGCGACAAAGCGAGACACTGTCTCCAAAAAAAAAAGAAAAGAAAAGAAAAAAGAAAATATGCCTCCTTTGCTGATAAACAGATAATAAATGTAGTACTCAAATTTCTGTCTAACTTTCTATAGGCAGCTTCTCCAATTCCAGAGACTACTGAATATTAGGCCATAATTGGATTTTACAATAATTTTGGAGGAAAGGAGAGCTCAGGGAAGAGCCCATAACTCATGCCAACTTGGAAAATGGATGAAATAGATGGAAAGAAAGTTGATTATAACTTTAAAAGGACATTAATATTATGGAAGATGTTTAAAGGGCAATTGCCTCTATAGATTATGAAGCAATTTAGGAAACAGATCCACAAGTATTTTAGAAATACATTTTTTCTTTAAGAAGAAATTATTAACTATGCCTCGCTCCCCCTCTGGCTGTCAGTCACTTAACTGAGTTGTCTCAATATTTTATTTAAATGTGATCCCCATTTGTCAGACTTGAGTGTTTCAAGAATTGTGTTGTGGAGTCTCTTGAGAGAGAAGCCCATTCTAAATGGTCCCACTAATGTAATATTTATGCTAATGCAAATGCTATAAAGACAGTTGGAACATCCCTTTGGACACTGTGTGAATGAGTATCAGCATAGCTGTACCTGACAGTGATTTTTGTAAACTGAGAAACTTTGTGAGACCTAGGTAGGGCTGAAGGAATGAGATGCACAGATTTACACTCTGACATCATGTGTTATCCCCCAAAACATATATAAACACACACAATTATGCACATTTGCATACACCCTTACACACTTACATCCACAAAGATATATACGTACACACACAAGCACGTATACATGGAAAAACACGAACATACACATGTATATACATTCACATTTATATACATCCACATACATACCCACAAACATGTATATGCACACACTCATATAAGCATATATAGTCATGCATTGCTTAACGATGTGGATCTGCCTAAGAAATGCATCATTAGGTGATTGTGTCCTTGTGCGAACATCATAGTGTACTCACACAAACCTAGCTGCGTACACACTTAGGCTGTCTAATATAGCCTATTGCTCCTAGACTATAAACCTGTTCGGCATGTTACTTTATTGAAAATTGTAGGCAACTGTAATACAATAGCAAGTATTTGTATATTGAAACAATATAAACATAGAAAAGGTACAGTAAAAATACAGTCTAAAAAATAAAAAATGGTACACCTGTATAGGACACTCACCATGAATGGAGCTGGCAGGGTTGCAAGTTGCTCTGGGTGAGTCAGTGAGTGGGGCTGAATGTGAAGGCCTAGGACATTACTGTATACTCAAGCAGACATTATAAATACTGTACACTTAGACTACACTAAGTTTATTAAAAATTTTCTTTCTTTAATAATTAATTATCCTTAGCCTACCATAACATTTTTACTGTCTAAACTTAAATTTTTTTAAAAAACATTTTTACTCTTTTATAATAATTCTTTGCTTAAGACACAAACACATTGTATAGCTGGACAAAAATATTTTCTTTCTATCCCTATTCTATAAGCTTTTTTCTATTTTAAAATGTTTAATTTTTTAAACTTTTTGAATTGTTTTGTGAAAAAAAAAACAAACCAAGACACAAACACATACATTAGCCGAGGCCTCCACAGGGTCAGTATCATCCATATCACTGTCTTCCACCTCCACTTCTTGTCCCACTGGAAGGTCTTCAGGGACAGTAACACGCATGGAGCTGTCATCTGTGCGCATGGAGCTGTCATCTGTGGTAACAATGCCTTTTTCTGGAGTCCCTCCTGCAGGACCTGCCTGAGGCTCTTCTTGAGGAGATGTCACTCTTTTCAGAAACACGATCATGATGGTTTGCTTGGTTTGTTTCTTCTTTTCATCACAGATTTGCGTCAGCAATGCGTTGGTCACTAGATGATAGGAATTTTTCAGCTGCACTGTAACCTAAGGGACCACCGGACCCTATGTGGTCCAGTGTTGACCCAGACGTCACTATGCGGCACTTGACTGCACACACATAAAGCATGAACACACACACCGCATTGCCTAGTTTGACCTGGGTGCCTGTATTTTTTGTATCTGTAGACAGCAGCATTTTAAGATTTATGTTTACATCAGTACTTAGGCTGTTCCTGGTGACTCCTGATGATGCAAGCATCCAAACTTCATCCTGGAATGTGCAGCTGGTGGTGAGGACGGGCACCTCAGGGGTTGCAGTGAGAGCAGCGGTTGCAGCCTACAGAGTGCTCATAGGGTGCCAACCCTGGCCTTGAGCACCATGCATGTGATTTACTCGTTACAATGGAACCATGAAGCAGACATGGCTATTTCACCATCTCATGGTTAAGGACATGCAGTCTGCAGAGTCTCAATAGTTTGCCCTGGGTCACACATGGAGAGTGGACATTGGCTCGAAACCCCTAATCCACTTATCCAGGCCACCTTGGCACCCTGACCCCTTAGAACCTGGGGCTTTCTGCTTAAAGCCCATAAACAGATCGCAGTTCCCATGGGGCCTGAGCCACAGGTACAAGGGCCCCTGGTTCTATCACTTACTTTTGGTAAATTCTCCACTTTAAACAAGAGCTGCCTGGTATGTACCTAGGAGACCACACTTTTATTTGAGGAAAATATTACTGGAAATTGGGGCAAGGTTGCTCAATGGAATAAAGGGTGCCCACTTTGTGTGCGTTTTGTGGTGGTGTTTTGTTTTGTTTTGTTTTTGAGACAGAGTCTCACTCTGTCGCCCAGGCTGTAGTGCAGTGGCACCATCTAGGCTAATTGCAACTTCCACCTCCCAGTTCAAGTGATTCTCCTGCCTCTTTTTGTATTTTTAGTAGAGACAGGGTTTTACCATGTTGGCGAGTCTTGTCTCAAACTCCTGGCCTCAAGTGATCTGCCCACCTCGCCTCCCAAAGTGTTGGAATTACAGGCGTGAGCCACCGCGCCAAGCCTTAAGTATGCCCTCTTTGGGTGGCAGGGCAAACCTAAATTGAAGAGCTACTGGATGCCAAGCCTGGCCTGTCTCCAGTGTGATGTATATTTGTGCTTTGCTCTCTGTTTAGGCTGGGGATCTGCTTAGAAGAAAGTGCATATTTTAAATGGTACCAGAAACAGAGAACATAAAACATAGCCAGGGGAGGAAAAAAACCCACAGAACAGGAATCAGCCTATTCCTAAGCCCAAATGGAATCACTTGAAAACTGTTACTGCTCTATACATTTCTAAAGAGTGAATTATTGATTTTTCTGTTAAAAAAGTTGTATATGGAATTATGATGACTGACTGAACTCATGTATCTACCATCATTTCAGCCCCAATTCCCACAAAATGACAAGAAAAGAAAATTTTAAAATAAAATCCTTAGTGGTGCAGGAAAATAAAAGAGTGCCATGGGGTAAGAGAGATTTTGAACAGTTTCTGAAAGACAGAACGCAAACAGGATCAGCTCCCATGAAAAATAAAGCCAGAGCAAAATGAATACTGGAGAAAACAATGTGAGGCAGGAGGGTTTGGGGAGATCAGGCCCAAGGTCAGTGAAATGCAAAACTATAGCAGACAAACAACAGACATTGTTAGGCACCAAGCACTCAGAAAATGTACCACTGATGGACCGTCTATGATGGATTTTTTTTTAAAGAAATGTGCGTGAGCAAAACAAAAATAAATACAAAGGAAACATGAAGACTACACCAGAAGCGGTGAGCAAATAAACTTGAAAACGAGTAAACATGCCTAATGATCACAAGATGGCTGCCATAGCTCTAGATCTTATGCTCTTACATCAGTGTCCTATGCAGGAGCAAAATGTCAGCAAGGCCTCTGTTAAGAAATGCTGGCTTAGATTTAATCATCATTTGTCTCCTAGCATGGGCATATTGCTACCTCTGAAAAAAAAATCAGGGTGTATGGGCAAATAAAGTGGAGTGGAATAACTGCTGGGTGGGCAGTTTGACAAGGGAGACAAAAAAAAAAAAAAGGGTGTAGAAGAGTAGAATAGCATAATTAACAAGCTTAACTATAAATGTATATAAATCTATACATACAGACACATTTCTCTTATGCCAACAAAGACCATACCCTCTTCTCAAACACAAACAGAATATCCACAAAAATTGTTGCTAAGGTAGAACACAGAGAACATCTTAAGAAATTCCAAAATCAAAAAATCAGATAAGCCACCTTTTCTGAACAGACTGCAGAAAAAGTAAGCATTAATATCAAAGGGCTGGCAAAATGATTCTATTTCAATATTTTAAAACACCCCTTAAGATAAAAAAGAAAATAAAAATTAAATAACTGCAGTTAGTTATGGATTGAAAAATGAATGTCCATGAGAGTACCACGTCATGAAAGACATGGACAAAGCAGTCATCAGAGGAAAATTTGTAGCTCTCAATCCTGGTGCTAGAAAACAAGAGAGGCAGAAAAAAATAATAAAATAAGTGCAAAGATAGCAAAAGTAAGAAAATAATAAAAATAAAAGTAAACATCAGTGAAAGAGAGTATAAACAAGCAGAATGGTAGTGCTTTGAAAATAAAAAATAATTTAAATAAATTTCTGGCCATTCTGAACAAGTAAAAAACAAAAACAGTAAGCAGACCCAGGCATAAATGAAAGCATTTGAAGTGAAAAGGTGTCCAAAATTGAAGTTATAAAAAGATTAGAACTGAATACAGCTCTATGTCAATATTTTTGAGACTTTAGATGAAAGTAATGCTAATCCAGGAAAATATAAATTACAGTAGAATCCCTCTTATCCAACACAGTCCAGGCCAATAGTCAGTTGGTTAAGTGAAAAAAGTGTTTAAAGTGAAGAATTATAAAGAAAGTCATTATGGATCTCAAACTTTTACTTTAATTGAAACCATAAAAACATATATTCACTCACCAATGTTTTATGCAGGGTTAATGCCTTCTCTTTAAAATTGGACTTCTGATTGGATTTCTACCTCATTTTTCTTATGTAAACACTTATAGTTCACTTTTGATATTTATGGGTTTTGATTTTTGAAACAAAGGGAAAATGTTAAAACATATACTGTTCAGTAATGCCACCTAATCCACGCGGGATATGTCCCAGGACCCCTAGTGGATGCTTGAAACCACAGATACCAAACATGATTACTGTCAGTCGGAACATTTTTTTTTTTGGAGACAGTCTTGCTCTGTTGCTCAGGCTGGAGTGCAGTGGCGCCATCTCGGCTCACTGCCAGCTCTGCCTCCTGGGTTCGCGCCATTCTCCTGCCTCAGCCTCCCAAGAAGCTGGGACTACAGGCGCCCGCCACCACGTCCAGCTAATTTTTTGTATTTTTAGTAGAGACGGGGTTTCACCATGTTAGCCAGGATGGTCTCGATCTCCTGACCTCCTGATCTGCCCACCTTGGCCTAGTCAGAACACATTTTTGTTTAAGTCTTCCATCCACAGATGTAATGCCTTTCCCACCTTAACTAAATACTTATCAACACTGTGGCCATAACTTTTGCAGCTGGAGGTATGACAGCAAAAGTAGCACAAATTTCTTTTTCCCTCTTTACAATTTTACAGATAGCAGGTTCATTCTTACCGCAGATCTTAGCAACATAAACATAGTATTTGTTAACCTTATTAAGTTGAGAACTTTCACCTTTTCACTTAAAGGAAGCACTTTATGGCTTCTCTTTGGCATATTTGAGTTGTCAGCATCACTACTCTTGCCCTCTGGGGTCACTATTAACCAAAATAAGAGTAACTTGAACACAGGGCACTGTGATGCTGATACCATGAAAGTCAATCTGCTAACCAAGATGGCTACTAGGTGACCAACAGGTGGGGAGTGTCTACAGCTGGATAAAAGATTATTTAAATCCTGGGCCGGATGGAGTGGGACAGCAAGAGAATTCATCATGCCACTTAGAACAGTCTGCAACTTAGAATTTATAAATTGTTTATTTCTGGAATTTTCCACTTAATATTCTTGGACCATGGTTGACTTTGGGTAATGGAAACTGAGGAAAGGGAAACGTCAGATAAAGGGGGCACAATTGTACTCCAATTGTGGAATTCTTGTAAATCAGAGCTTCTCAAACTTCAATGTGCAAACAAATGTCTTGGGGATCTTGTTAAAATGCAGAGTCTGACTCAGTAGGTGTGGGTGGGGTTCTGAGATTTGGCATTTCTAACAGGCTTCCAGGTGATACTGGTGCATGGGCCACACTTTGAGTAATAAGGATATAAATTCCTGCATCCACCCATTGTTTCCAGTTGTATTAGAACATTTAAGTACCAATTATTTATCTAAGTGACTCAATTATATCTAGTCCTCCTAAAGTATTCAACTTAGTCTTCATGAAAATGAAAACTCTTTTTTTTGGCAACTATTCCATTGGTCTATATAATGTTAAATTAAATAAAGTAATTATACAGGTATACTTGTAAATAAATTTGAGAGCAAACACAGCTGAAAGCTGTAAGCATTCATTTTAAATCATGGAAGCAGAGGGTAGAATTATAACAGAAAGTAACCTATAGGCCTACCAAAGTATCCAGCTTGTTGTGAGAATCCTCCCTTCAAAAACACTTTACCCTGTCCCTGAAAAAGCCCCAGACCCAGAGGTTATAGGTAGGTTTTACCAAATTTGCAAGGAATAAGTATTCCCTATCTTATATATGTTTTTTTCAGTAAGTAAAAAATGAGACATATGTTCTGCTTTGATTTGAATGCTTGAGCCCTTTGAAACTCATGCTGAAATTTCATTGCCACTGTAATAGTATTAAGAAGAGGGGCCTTTGAGAATTATGTCATGGGGGCACCATGAGTGGGTCAATGCTGTTATCTCGGGAGTGGAATGACCCTTGCCAGAGGCCATCAACATGCTATTGGACTTACCAGCCTTCAGAACCATGAGCCAAAAAACTTATTTTCTTTATAAATTATCCAGTCTGTGGTATTCTGTTACAGCAACAGGAAATGGACAAGACATGTGTATTAGTCTGCTCTCATGCTGCTAATAAAGACATACCCAAGACTGGGTAATTTATAAAGGAAAGAGGTTTAATTGACTCACAGTTCCACATAGCTGGGGAGGCCTCATAATCAGGGTGGAAGACAAAGGAAGAGCAAAGGAACTTCTTACATGGCAGCAGACAAGAGGATGTGTGCAGGGGAACTGCCCTTTATACAACTATCAGATCTTGTGAGACTTATTCACTATCATGAGAACAGCATGGGAAAGACCCACCCCCATGGTTCAATTACCTCCCACCATGTCCCTTCCATGACACCTGGGAATTATGACAGCTACAATTTAAGATGAGATTGGGCTGGGGACACAGCCAAACCATATCAACATGTCCCAACTCATTGTATAAAGTTCATATAATCCTTATCCCAAACTAGGTAAGAGTACAAGAAAAAAAAATCATATAATTATGGTTTATATAATTATGAACATAAATATGAAAATTCCAAGTAAATTTTAGCTCACTGATTTTAATTTTATAATAAAGAAGTAAAATATTATGAAGAATCGGGACTAATATCTCGAATGTAAGATTGGTTCAATATCAGAAAATCTACTGACATAGTTTATCCCCTTCATGGACAAAGGAGAAAAACTATGTATTCTCTCAATGGATATAAAATTATTTTAAAATATTCAATATTTTTTCCTAATTAAGGAAAAAAATCCTTGTTCACTTGTTAATAGAAAATATTCCCTCAACCTAATAGAGGCTATCTATTGGAAATCTACAGTTGAACCTTAAAGAACACAAATCATTTTGAATAAATAGAAAGACCTATCATTTTCCTGAAAGGATGCCTGAATATTATACAGATTGCAATTCTTGCCAAATAATATAAACTCATTTCAATCACAATAAAAATTCAAAGATTTCTCTTTTTAGTTGGAATTGTCAAATTGATTCTCAAGTTTATATGCAAAAGAAAATGCACAAGAATAGCTGTTCTGAAACATTTGAAGAAGACAAGTAACAGACAGGGAGATTTTAGCAAACAAATAAATAGTATCCAGAATGTATAATGAGCATCCACAAAACCATAAGAACAATGCAAACAATGAAACAGAAAAATTGACAAAATAAATAGGCTATTTACAGAAAACGAAATACAGGTAGCTAATAAACATATATAAAAATGTCCAGTCTCAGGAAATTGCAAATTCAAATCAGGGCTCGTTTGTTTGGGTGTTTAGCCATTGGATTAGAAACAACAGGAAGAATCGTTAAATACATTATATTCCATCCACTTAAGGAAAAAGATATGTTAAATAATTGTATTCCGTCCATTTAAGGAAAAAGATCTCTATCAAATATAGCAAACACACAAAGAAAAACATGTACATGTAAACTCTAAGTGTGTGTACATAAGAAAAAAGTCAGTGCATCTAGACATGCCAGTGCCCAGCCTAGACACGCTGGGCTGTTAACCCAGGCCCAGTGGGGCAGAAGGGTGGGCCAGGCACAGTGCCTTGTACAATTTGCTCAGGACACTAGTATGTTATTGAATCTCTGGCATGAGGATCTATTAATAGATTTTTTTAAGTGCCCTAGCCAAATTCTATGCCTTCTAGAAAAATATTCTGCTTCTGTTGTTCCTTTAGAGAGCTGTTCAGCATAGAATCTAGACGTTTCCTTCTGAAACAAATCCAGTAACTATTCAACTATCAAATTTAGCATTCTGGCTGTATAGAAAAATAACAATGCTATATTAAGTTACCACTGTGAAGTAGGTGGCCAAACTGTATATGTGACATTCTTAGTTTTTCAACAAACTGAATATGCCTGAGGCACGTTTCCTGAATGCTTCTTCTTCCAACAGCCAAAGCATGATATTATCATCCACACAATTTACATTCCCAGAATGGAAGTTTGCATTCCGACAAGGGAAAAGGCTCTGAGGCCCAGGCCCCTGCCCCGCTGCATGCCATATATTTTGGGAGAGTCATCCTTTCTCAGGAACATGGTTTGCAACTATGTTCAGAGGGAATAGTATGAGTCACCTCCTCCCAGGGCTTTTCAAGAATCAATAAAATGAATTTGAAACAAACAAAGATTTGATCCAACATGAATACTGATTTTAACAACTTGTTTTCATTCCCTTGACTTTTTCCATTTCTAATTTTAGAACGGAATGAAATTATTTTTGAACGCATGTTTATGAATTTTCTGGCCACTTTCAAGCCTTTAACTATTTCACACTTTCTCTCTAAAGATCAAAGAAACTCTAGTAACGTGGAAATTCATGCTCCGAGTAGTGACAAGCCAGTGACTTTTTCTATAGAAAGGGTACCAGACTGCAATTTGAAAATCTCAAGCAGCTTTATATTCAAGCAAGTTCAATCCAATCTCTTCCTGACTCACTGTCTCATCAACATGCAAAGCTCTCGAAGAGAAATCATCTCTTACTTGCCTGAGGGAGTTCTGGCAGACGTTTTGAATGTGGATGTGGAAGTTCTTTCCTCGTCTCCATCCTGTCAAGAGCCGTGGAGCAAACAGCAGGATGAGGAAGACATGGAAGACAAAACTGATAACGCACGTCACCTCGCTGCAGCGGGAGACGGAATGTAACTTCAATTCAGCTTCTTTGGGGTTTGGGTTCTGACCAAGTAAATCGGGAATGTTGTTAACATATCAAGCCAGCCTTTATTGTTTGTCTTAACCCAAGAAAACACAAAATGACACTTACTTTGTTGCTCATTTCGGTTTTAACTTGTTGATGTCCTCCCCACAAAAATCAAACTTGAAAATGCCTGGCAGAGACCCCTGAGATCTAGGGTTTGAAATGCTCTTTTGACAAGTTAAGAGGTTAAAAAGAATTCAGGAACATACTGTAGAGTCTCATGGGGGATTTTAGAAAAAAAATATGCAAAGCATCTTTAAATATGTGGAAAATCCTTAGCAGTGAAATTGCACTGAAGTCAGATTGTTTTCCCATTGATGTTGCATTGCTCGGCTGCAAGAGGTGGGGTGGGCACATCGTGGGGGGAGAGCAGAAGTGCCTGTTAGGGTGCTGCCAGACCTCAGTGTGGAATTCTGCTTCTCACAGTTGGCCATAATCAATCAATCAGACTCCCTCTTTCTCCTCCCTTCTCCCTCTCCCTTTCTTTCCGTGGTTGAAGGGCCCCTCTTAAATCGCTCTTGAGCCTGCATTCTAATTTGCTCTCTCTCCCACGTGAAATCCACTTCTCCCAGCTAAGCTGCGTTTTGCAGCTTTATGACGGTACTGAAAGCACTTTATTTCCACTTAAAGAGCTGCCTGTTCTATTTACCATCACTCTCGGGGTACTTAACCTCATTTAAAAGGCTAACTTTTCTCCTGCATTATAAAGTTGCTCGGGAGTCTCAAAGCCTCTTTCTCTGCCCAGCCCGCAGCCAGCCCTCTCCAGCCACCCCAGCCTCGCCCTCACCCCTCCCAGCCTCTGTTCCAAGGCCCAGGCGCGCCCGCGTGGGGCACGTGTCCCTGAACGCCCCGCCTCCGGCCAGCCTGACCGCTCAGCGCTCGGTGTCACTTCTGGCACGTCTCCACATTCCTCAAATCCCAGAGAGGACCTTGAAATAGGATAGAAAACAAGAATTTAAATAAGAAGCAACAGGGCTGCTCCCTCTGGCTGGGGAGGGCCTCGGCCCCCGCCTGCACCTGCGGCCCTTGTTTCTTGCGCGGTTTTGCAACGTCAGAGCCGTCCACACTCGCAGGCCATTTTTAGCGGCCTGTTGGAAAGGGAAGACGATGAAGTCGGGCTAAGCAGGGCAACGCCTTGCCCTCTGAGAGGCGTGGAGGGCCCTTGGGAAGCTCAGAGAGCTACGATAAAATGGCTAAACGACCTTCCTCTCATCCAAGTCACCAAATACGAGGCAGGTGGGCACCAGATGGGCAAACTGAGCTTGGTAGAAGCTTGCGCCTTCCCCTTCGTGTCTTTGGTTGGGGGTGTTTCACTGGGGACTGGGCCCGTTAGACCGACACAGATGCACCGCATCAGAGAGGAAAGTCACCTGTCTCGCAGGGAGGATGGCAGGATGGCTGCTGGGGCAGGCGGAGCCCACGAGGGTGGGGCCGGGAGATCCTGCTCGTTTTGCCGGGTTGGCCTCTGCCGAGCCCGGCACCCGCAGTGCAGAGAGCACCCCGGCTGGACTTCCCTGACCGCGTCCCCGGAAGGCAGGAGCCCCTTCCCGCGGCGGCCCAGGCCCGGGCTCCCTTGTGCTCACGGGATAAGCCTCTTGGATGGATGAGCGCGCCTCCTTCCTGCTCACACTCCCAGCGCAGGCCACGGCCAGAGCTGTTTGCCCTGCACACACGGGGAGGGGCGGCCAGCTCACGGTGCAGACCAGCGGGATGGGGCTTCACCGCTTGCTACCGTCTCAGTGTCCCCTCAAATCATACCTTGAAACTTACTCGCAAATGGAATGGTATTAAGACCCAGCACTTTGGGAGGCCAGGGCAGGAGGATCACTTGACCTCAGGAGTTTGAGACCAGCCTGGACAACATAGTGAGACCCCATCTTAAAAAAAATACAAAAATTGGCCAGGCATGGTGTCGGCACCTATAGTCCCAGCTACTTGGGGGGCTGAGGTGGGAGGATCACTTGAGCCCAGGAGGTCGAGGCTGCAGTGAGTTGTGTTGGCACCACTGCATTTCGGCCTGGGGACAAAATGAAACCCTGTCTCAAAAAAAAAAAAAAAGAAAAGAAAAAAAAAGTGGGTCCTTAGGGGTTGACTGAGTCCTAAGTGCAAGCTCTGGTGAATGGGAGGAAGGGCTTCATAGAGGCTTCCCATGGTGTTCACCCCATTCCCTGCAAGGACACAGGTTGGAGGCCCCCTGGAAGCAGAGTTGCAGACAGGGAGCCTGCAGCGCCTGGGTCTTGGACTTCCCAGCCTCCAGAACTGTAAGAAAGAGACTTGTCTTCTTCATACATTACCCGTCTCAGGTATTTTATTACAGCAGCACAGACGGACTAAGACACCTCTCTTCCCTCGTCTTCCAGTTTTCTGTGCGTAAATCCTCAATGGGTGTGAAGCGCAGAATGGGAAGGCAAGGTGCGCAGAATGAGCTCACTAGAGAAATCACGCTTTTCTTCTCCCTTGTGGTTTCACCTGCAGTCCCTAGTCTCCTACTGATGAAGAAGGGGCCTGGCCATAAGGTGTCCTTCCCCCCTTTGGTTCCCTCCATACTGTCTCCCTCTTCCACCCCTCTCCTAAATATGTTTCCAATGACACAGGAGGTTAATGCTGGCTGCCCCAGGACTGAGTGAGAGACAGATTCCTTCCATGCCCAGAGGAGCCTGGCTTCAGGGTGAAGGGTGAGCAAAGTTCCTGTTGAACTCGTGGCTTCTTGGAGCAGGATTTCCAAGAATTGACACTCCAAACCAGTATCCCAGGACCTGGTCTGCCAGGCACACAGCCAATGTGTGTTTCTTTGCCAGCTGAAAAACAGCAGGCAGCAGCCACAGCTAATGTTTTTGAGCATTTCCTTCTTGTCTGTCTCTCTCCTCAAAGCCTAACAGACAGTGTCAGGGGCACGTTGTACAAAATCATGAACTGAAGCATTTTCTCAAAAGCTCCTCTCATCTAATGCATTTAGATATTGCACAAGGGAAAAGATGCAGACACCAGCCTCACACTCCCTGCTTTCTCTAACTGGGGACATCTCCTACAGGTGACATTTGAAATTCAGTCTCTCTTGGTGCCACCTCAGGATTTAACCCCAGCCTGAGTCCCCCTCCCCATCCTCTCCTTTCAAAACCTGGATCACCTAGGAGATGAACTTTCAGTTTTCTGGAATGGATCAGGGAGGTGAGCCACTGCATCAGGGGAGGGTGTTGACATGACTATGTGCCTTCTCTTTTCTGGTGGAGCCCTTTGTAGCAGAAAATAATATTTACTATGGAAACAACATAAATGAGTCTTGGATGAGGACTCTAAGTTTGCATTGTTAAGATAATAGGCTGAAAATTTTGCACTATTTTTTGATAGTTCTAAATAGTCCAGGCATTTAATATGCATTGAAGTAAGCAGGTCACAGCCTGTGGCTTAGAAATAATAGAGCCAATTTATACTCCTACCAGCAGTGTAAAAGCGTTCCTATTTCTCCACATCCTCTCCAGCATCTGTTGTTTCCTGACTTTCTAATGATCGCCATTCTAATTGGTGTGAGATGGTATCTCATTGTGGTTTTGATTTGCATTTCTCTAATGACCAGTGATGATGAGCTTTTCTTCATATGTTTGTTGGCTGCATAAATGTCTTTTTTTGAGATGTGTCTGTTCATATCCTTTGCCCACTTTTTGATGGGGTTGTTCATTTTTCTCTTGTAAATTTAAGTTCCTTGTAGATTCTGGATATTAGCCCTTTGTCAGATGGGTAGATTGCAAAACATTTTTTCCCATTCTGTAGGTTGCCTGTTCACTCTGATGACAGTTTCTTTTGCTGTGCAGAAGCTCTTTAGTTTAATTAGATCCCATTTGTCAAACCTGCATGTTCTGCACATGTATCCCAGAACTTAAAGTATAATTAAAAAAAAAAAGAAATAATAGCACCATTCCATGACTCGTGTTGCATGGGGCCATCATCGCTTCGGCCTCTCTGTGCAGCACTTCAGACTTTGGGAATGTGTGTCTAGCATTGATGCTGAGCGTGGATTCAATCAGAAAGACCTATGTTCAAACACTGGCGTTTGTTTGTGTGACCCAGGCAGGTTAACGCTCTTAGCCCTAATTTCCTCAGCTGTAAAACAGGCAATAATGACAGTTCCTATTGTATAGAGTTCTGAAAATTAAATATGCTCAGTGCCTGACAAAAAGTAAATCTTCAACAAATGTCAGTTCTTATTATTAAGGTTTTTACCGCATCCTTGCTCAATGATTTGGAGCTTTTGTGTTTGTTAGTCTCTGCAGAGGAAAATTGGCTTTGTGCTTGATTAAAACCTATCTTGGTTACCCCAATGTCCTGATGCTGTTCAGATGGTAAATAGTCTTTCCCAGGAACAGGTAGCTCTTTAATTCTAGAGAGAAGAAAAGGAGGCTGGAGGGTTCTGAGTTTCTCCAGGGGTGTGCGGGGTTGACTGGGTGTAGGAATCATCATTGACCACTTTGTTTTCCAAGAAGGCCCACAAAGGGCTCTACAGTTAATGTTTTATCAGAGATCAATAGGGAGTCTCCTCCATTGTACATTCAGTGAACACTTGCAAAGGAAATGGATGAATGAATGAATGAACAAATGAATAATTTCCTTCTTGGTTTTCTCTTGAAAGGAAATATATAGTCATCCCTCTGTATCCAAACAGGATTGTTTCTAGGACCTCCCACTCTCAACCCCATGGATACCAAAATCCACAGATGTTCAAGTCCCCGTTTGCATACACCCTATGCACATACTCCGTTATACTTTAAATCATCTCTAGACTACGTATAATACCTAACACTATGTAAATAGTTGTTGTGTTACATTGTTTAGGGAATAATGATGAGAAAAAAGCCTGTACGTGTTCAGTACAGATACAACCATCTTTTTTTTTTTTTTGTAATATTTCTTATTCACAGTTGGTTGAATCCAGGGATGCTGATTCCAGATTTGGAGGGCCAACTGCACTCCATGGTTAGCACATATGCAGAGAGCTGCATGAAGCTGGGTCTAGATCTCAGCCCTATCATTGACCTTGGGCATATTGCATGGCCCCTTTGTACCTTCCCACCTT
This sequence comes from Pan paniscus, assembly GCF_029289425.2. Classification (NCBI taxonomy): domain Eukaryota; kingdom Metazoa; phylum Chordata; class Mammalia; order Primates; family Hominidae; genus Pan; species Pan paniscus. The sequence continues at coordinate 48,380,617 of NC_073260.2, forward strand.
CATTTGTCCACCTGGCATCACACCCAACTCACAAGAATGGTGGGGTTAAATGAACCATTAATGCCAGGCACTCAGCACAGGGCTTGGTGTGTTCACAACAAGCATTACCAGCAGCAGCTGTGTCATCATGATCAGTTTTCTCTGCCTTACCTCTCTCCACCTGAAGCAGCTCTTGGATGGGAAAGGTAGAGATGGTGGTCAGAGCCAGCCTTGGTGCCACTGTGAGTTTCAAATAGTGGTGCCCCATAATTCCACATATGTCTGTTGGCCGAATGTATTTAAATGAAGTATCTATTTATGCTTAAGTCTATATTTGAGTATCTGTATGTATCTGCCCTACAGAACCCTCATCCCTTCTGTACGGAGTCATATGTATTTAGATCTGTTTTCTTCCTTACCATGCCCCTTACTGTTGAGTACTTTTCATGCTGGTGGAGATGGTTTAAATTCTTGAAGATTTTGAGTGAGTGAAGGGCATCCAATTGTTTTTCTCCTCTATCGCATTTCCCACTGGGGAAAGAAAGGCTGAATGAATACCTTTTTAAGCTTTCCCCAAATAAGTCATTTCTAGGCTCTAAGATAGCAGGAGAAATGTCAGCACAAATGCTAATTAAGAAATAAGTAACATCGCAGACCAAAAAAAGAAACAGAAAACTAATCCTCCCTATTGGTGGTGGAAGTGTAGGTCCTCCCCATCAGACACCAGTCCAAGAAAAGACATAGGGTAGAAATGATGTGTTTATATTGTAAGGAAGCTGTGGGTCAGGCTTTTACACATCTGATATCTGTGTGCTGGTATCATAAGTTGTGGGAACGAGAGACATAACCTGTGTTCTTTCTGGTAACCAGTTGTTGTGGTCTCTGGGAGGGGGCTCTGAGGGTGCTCTGGGAACCATCTTCCTCTCATTTTCAGAGGCTTTGAAATGGGAAATGCACTGTGTGATGTGATGCTGTTTTAACATTGCCCAGGGTTTGAATGATGAATGTTTACAAGTGCAGGAGGCTCTGCAGAAGCCACCAAGCTGTGTACCTATCAGTTGCCTGGTTTATCATTGCACAGAATCTGGGTTCTTTGGAGGAAGAGGCCAATGGAAGCCAAGGTTCTTAACTTCATTTTGGCCGATTCAATGATGTTATAAACCTGAGGCAGGGTCACATCTAGGAGATATACATCGGTCCCCAGACTTGAGTGAGTTATCGGAGAACAAAGCTTGGCAGGACTCAATTTGGCTTGAATGGAGAAGACTGGGCTGGACTTTTGGGAAGCTGCAGGATTGGCTGTGTCAGAGAGTAAAGAGGAGGATGTACCGGTGGGAAATAGCTCATGAAACACACAGGGAGGGGAGGGGAGAGAGCTTGGCACCTGGCAAGTCTGCTGCAAGAGCGGCGCTGTCCAAGGGAAATGTAACGTGAGCCACATATATACCTTATTCTCCCATGTTGTTTTTATTCCTTGTTTTCTAAGTGGAGCTTTTCTGATGTGCAGACATCCTTGGTCTAGTTTGTGTTTGACCAGCTCTTGGGGACACCTTGACCAGCTCTTGGGGACACCTTGACCAGCTGTCATGTGTGATTTTAGGGCTTTCACCTTTGCAAAGGGCTATACCAGCTGCCCAGTCTTCCTGGAGCTCCAGAGTTATTTTAACTGATGACTTTTCAGAAATGCAGGAAGGATGTAGGTCACCTGATACTCAGGAAGCCATGTGAGGCTTGGCAATTGGATGCTTGGAGCCAATCCTTTGTCACTCACAGAGCTTTTGTGGGAATGTGGCATTATTTAATTGAGCTAACAAAGCTCATTACCAGAAAGATCTGGGGAAGGACTGGCCAAGGACAGGTAAGATGAAGCCTCACCAGGAAAGAGAAGCAAGGAAATCATAACAGAATAAAACCAAAATGAAACACAGTACCTGCCTTCATTCTGAACTAACTCGTTCCTGACCTGCAGCCTAACCTGGAGCCCTGGTCCCTGTGCTCTGCCAGAGGAAGCCTGTGAGCTAGGACAGAGCAGATGCTGCCACTGATTCCAATGCCAACACCCCTGACAAGCATGGACACTGAGCAGCCTGCACACGCATGAATCCAAAATCTGGCTCTGGCCCGACGGACAGTCAAGGAAAGAAAGAAGTCACAACATAATTTAATACTCGATAAGTACAGGGATACCCTGCTTTATTGCACTTTGTAGATATTGCATGTTTTATGAAGGCTGGTTTTGTGGCAACCCTGCATCAAGCAAGTCTATTGATGAGCACCATTTTTCCAACAGCATATGCTCATTTTGCACCACACTTGGCACTTGGTAATTCTCACAGTATTTCAAGCCTTTTCATTATTATATCTGTTATGGTGATCTGTAATCAGTGATCTTTGAAGTCACTGTTATAATTGTTTTGGAGGCACCACAAACTGCACCCGTATAAGATGGCGAACTTAATATACGTAGTGTGTGTTCTGATTGTTCCACACACTGGCCATTCCCCCATCTCTTTCCTTCTCCTCAGACCTCCTTATTTCCTGAGACAAAGGAATAGTAAAACTAGGCCAATTAATAACCCTACAATGGTCTCTAAATGCTCAAATAAAAGGAAGAGTCCCCCATTTCTCACTTTAAATCAAAGCTAGAAATGATTAAGCTTAGTGAGTAAGGCATGTCTAAAACTGAGATAGGCTGAAAGTGAGGCCTCTTGCACCAAATGGTTAGCTAAATTGTAAATGCAAAAAAAAAGTTGTTGAAGGAAATTTAAAGTGCTACTTCAGTGAACACATAAATGATAAGAAAATGAAACAGCCTTATTGCTGATGTGGAGAAAGGTTTAGTGACCTGGATAGAAGATCGAACAAGGCAAAATATTCCCTTAAGCCAAAGCCTAATCCAGAGGAAGGCCCCAATTCTCTTTAATTCTAGAGTTAGAAGCCTGAAGGAGGTAAGGAAGCTGCAGAAGAAAAGTTGGAGGCTAGCAAATATTGGTTCTTGAGGATTAAGGAAAGAAGCCATCTTCATAACATAAAAGTGCAAGGTGAGGTAGCAAGTGCTGATGTAGAAGCTGCAGCAAATTATCCAAAAGATCTAGCTAGGATTATTGATGAAGGTGGCAGTTCTAGACAACAGATTTTCAGTGTAGACAAAACAGCCTTCCATTGTAAGAAGATGCCATCTAGGACCTTCTTAGCTAGAGAGGAGAAGTCAATGCCCGGCTTCAAAGCTTCAAAGGACAGGCTGACTCTCTTGTTAGGAACTAATGCAGGTGGTGACTTTAAGTTGAAGCCAACACTCATTTACTATTTCTAAAGTCCCAGGGCGCTTAAGAACTCTGCTAAATCAACTCTGCCTGTGCTCTGTAAATGGAACAACGACACCTGGACGGCTGCATATCTGGTTTACACCATGGTTAACTGAATATTTTAAACCCACTGTTGAGACCTACTGCTTAGAAAAAAAAAAAGTTCTTTCAAAATATTACCACTCATTGACAGTGAACCCTGTCACCCAAGAGCTCTCATAGAGAGTAACAAGGAGATTAATGTTTTCATGCCTGCTAATACAACCATCATTCTTTTTTCTTCTTTCCAGCTTTTAGGTTCAAGGGGTACATGTGGGTTTATTACATGGGTAAATTGCATGTCACAGGGGTTTGGTGTACAGATAATTTTGTCACCCAGGTAATCATCAGAATAGACAATAGGTAGTTTTTTAATCCTTACCCTCCTCCCACCCTCTTCCTTCAAGTAGGCCCTGGTGTCTATTGTTCCCTTCTTTGTGTCAATGTGTGCTCAATGTTTAGCTCCCACTTGTAAGTGAGAACATGCAGTATTTGGTTTTCTGTTCCTGAATTAAATTGCTTAGGATGATGGCCTCTAGCTACATCCATGTTGCTGCTAAAGACATGATTTCATTCTTTTTTATGGCTGCATAGTATTCCATGGTGTAAATGTACCATATTTTGTTTATCCATTCTACCACTGATGGGCACCTGGGTTAGTGCCATGTCTTTGCTATTGTGAACAGTGCTATGATGAATGTATGTGTGCATGTGTCTTTATGGTAGAATGATTTATATTCCTTTGGGTATATACTCAGTAATGGGATTGCTGGGTTGAATGATAATTCTAAGTTATTTGAGAAATCTCCACACTGCTTTCCACAGTGGCTGAACTAATTTACATTCCCACCAACAGTGTATGTATTCCCTTTTTTCTACAACCTTGCCAGTATCTGTTATTGTTTGACTTTTAAGAACAGCCATTCTGACTGCTATGAGATGGTATCTCATTGTGGTTTTGATTTGCATTTCCCTAATGATTAGTGATATTGGGCATTTTTTTTCATATGCTTGTTAGCCATGTGTATTCTTCTTTTGAGAAGTGTCTGTTCATATCCTTTGCCCACTTTTTTTGCTTATTAATTTGTTTAAGTACCTTATAGATTCTGGATATTAGATATTTGTTGGATGCATAGTTTGCAAGTATTTTTTCCCCATTCTGTAGGTTGCCTGTTTTCCCTGTTGATGATTTCCTTTGCTGTGCAGAAACTCTTTAGTTTAATTAGGTCCTACTTGTTAATTTTTTGTTGTTGTTGTTGCAATTGCTTTTAGAATCTTCATCGTGAAGTTTTTATCAGGGTTGATGACCAGAATTGTATTTAATAGGTTTTCTTGTAGGGTTTTTATAGTTTTCAATTTTACATTTAAGTCTTTAATCCATCATGAGTTGATTTTGATATATAGTGAAAGGTAGGACTCTAGTTTCAATCTTCTGCATATGACTAACCAGTTATCCCAGCATCATTTATTGAATAAGGAGTCCTTTCCCCAGTGCTTGTTGTTATCAACTTTGTTGAAGATCAGATGGTTATAAGTGTGGGGCTTTATTTCTGGGCGGTCTAACCTGTTTCATTGGTCTATGTATCTGTTTCTTTACTAGTAGCATGCTGCTTTAGTTACTGCAGCCTTGTAGTATAGTTTGAAGTTGAGTAGTGTGATGCCTCCAGCTTTGTTCTTTTTGCTTAGGATCGGTCTGGCTATTTGGGCTCTTTTTTGGTTCCAAATGAATTTTAGAATAGTTTTTTCCTAATTCTGTGAAAAAAGCATCGTTGGTAGTGTGATAGGAATAAAATTGAATCAGTAAATTGCTTTAGGCAGAATGGCCGTTTTAACAATATTGATTGTTTCTATCGATGAGCATAGAATGCTTTTCCATTTGTTTGTGTCATCTTTGATTTCTTTCAGCAGTGTTTTGTGATGCTCATTGTAGAAATCTTTCACCTCTCTGATTGGCTAGGTATCAGAAATAAAATACATAGGTATTTTATTCTTTTTATGGCCATTGTAAATGGGATTGTGTCCTCGATTTAGCTCTCAGCTTGGATGTTATTGGCGTATATAAATGCTACTGGCTTTTGGACATTGCTTTTGTATCCTGAAACTTTGCTGAAGTTTTAAAATCAGATTTAGGAGCCTTTGGGCAGAGACTATGGGGTTTTCTGGGTATAGAATTATATTGTCTCCAAAGAGAGATAGTTTGACTTTCTCTCTTCCTATTTGGATGCCTTTTATTTCTTTCTCTTGTCTGATTGCTCTGGCCAGAAGTTCCAGCACTATGTTGAATAGGAGTGGTGAAAGTGGACATCTTTGTCTTGTTCCAATTCTTGATAAGAATGTTTCCAGCTTTTGCCCATTCAGTACAATGTTGGCTGTTATTATTTTTTATTCCATTTTGTATGTCGTCTGTTTACTCTGTTGATAGTTTCTTTTGCTACAACATCATTCTTTCTTATAATGTTTGCCCATGTTATTTTGAGGTATGTTCCTTCAATGCCTAGTTTGCAAAACCACCATTCTGCAGCCCACGGATCAAGAAATAATTTCAACTTTCAAATCTTATTGTTTAAGAAATGCATTAGGCTGGCCGGGTGTGGTGGCTCTCGCCTGTAATCCCAGCACTTTGGGAGGCTCAGGCGGGTGGATCACGAGGTCAGGAGATCGAGACCATCCTGGCCAACATGCTGAAACCCCGTCTCTACTAAATATACAAAAAATTAGCCGGGCATGGTGGTGGGTTACTGTAGTCCCAGCTACTTGGGAGACTGGGGCAAGAGAATGGCGTGAACCTGGGAGGCAGAGCTTTCAGTGAGCCGAGATGGTGCCACTGCACTCCAGCCTGGGCAACAGAGTGAGACTCCGTCTCAAAAAAAAAAAAAAAAAAAAAAAAAGAAAAGCATTAGGTAAGGCCACAGCTGTCATAGATAGTGATTCCTCTGATGTATCTGGGCCAAGTAAATCGAAAACCTTCTGGAAGGGATTAACCATTTTAGATGCCATTAAGAACATTTGCGATTCATGAAAGGTGGTCAAGATATTGATATTCTCAGAAGTTTGGAAGAAGTTGGTTCCAACCCTCACAAATGACTTTGAAAGGTTTAACACTTCAGTGGAAGAAGTCACCGCACATGTGGTGGAAACAGCAAGAGAACTAGAATTAGAAGTGGAGCCTCAAGATGTGACTGAATTGCTGCAATCTCATGATCAAACTTGAATGGATGAGGAGTTGCTTCTTATGGATGAGCAAAGAAAATGGCTTCTTGAAATGGATTCTACTCCTGGTGAAGATGCGGTGAACGTTGTTGAAGTGACAACAAAGGACTTAGAATATTACATAAATGTAGTTGATAAAGCAGCAGCAGGGTTTGAGAGGACTGACTCCAATTTGAAAGAAGTTCTACTGTGGGTATAATGCTGTCAAACAGCATCACATTCTATAGAGAAGTCTTTTGTGAAAGGAAAAGTCAATCAATATGGCAAAGTTCACTGTTGTCTTATTTTGAGAAATTGCCACAGCCACCCCAGCCTTCAGCAATCATCAACATGAAAGCAAGACCCTCCATTAGCAACAAGATTATGGCTCGCTGAAGGCTCAGATGATCATTAGCATTTTTTAGAAATAAAGTATTTTTAAATTAAGGTATGTACATTTTTTTAGACATAATGCTATTGCATGCTTAATAGACTATAGAACACTATAAACATAATGTTTGTATGCATTGGAAAACCAAAATATTAGTGTAACTAGCCATATTCTGATATTTGCTTTATTGCGGTTATCTAGAACCAAACCTGAAATATTTCTGAGGTATGTTTGCAACATTCTCAAAAATGCAAACCTTAAACCCTGAATTTGAGTTACAGAAAGCCAGAGACACATATATACTTACATATGTACATTTATTCAGATTTATCGAAGACCGAGTTATTCTGCATAAAGTTCCAAGTGGCATTAAATTTCATTTAGAAATAAGAATTTTTGAAACAAATGTTTATAAGCCATATCATACTTTTCCTTCTCTTTTTAAAAAACATTTTCTGAAAACAACTTGACCTTTTGCTTAATGACTTTGCATTTTTTTTCCCAGGAGAGGTGCCCGATGAGCTCCCAGTCATGTGGTTCAGGGCGGGCTCTGGAAGACTCACAGAGGAGACTCCTCCAAGAAACCAAGAAGGTTTCTCTCCAAGTCGGGATCTGCTCTGCTCAGGATGCTCCTCCAACACACACAGTGAAAAACTGAGCACCTAGAGAGCAACACCAAAAACCCATGGCCAATAATGGAGAACCAAATCAGGTGACAAGTTACCCCCAGACCCTAAAATGCACGCGGTGGTGATAGGGCACCAACAACCACAGAGTCCCTGGAATTGACATCCATGAGGGAGGAGATGGGGGGAAGTAATGAGGCAGAGCCCAGCCACCTAAGGCAGGAGACCCCAAATCGGCTAACCAGAGAGGGCGGCTGGTGGATTGAGAACAGCAACTGTGATACGCTGAGTGAGTCCATGACCCTGCCTGAGATGAACCCAGACTACGCATGGTTCCTACCATCAGGTCAGATCATACTGGGTGACATGCAGGCACTTTGACCATCCTAATAGTCCAAGGGGCAGTGGAGCCATTAGAATCAGCTCGGCCTCCAGGCATGCCTTCATCCCTGGGTCAGCGTGAAGGTGCGGAAGCTGTGGTTCTGCAGAGGAGATCACTTAAGAAGGCCCGGGCCTCACCTAAACTCTTTAATTGAGGGCCTCTGGGGCGGAGTCCCAGGCCTGCTGATTTCTTCATGCTCCCAGGCTAAGTCCAGAAGTAGTTAAAGTTGAGGACCACTTCGGTGAGGGAGAAAAAAAAGCATACTTTTTGAGGACTCTTCCCAAATAAGATTCCTTTTTCCTCTGGTTTGTTACTATTTGTTAGCATCTGTGAGTGAAAGGGATGTGAGGGTTTGATTTGGCCTAAATTCCCCTCTAGAAAATTCCCTTTGGGAAGAAAAAAGGCTCTGATCACCAACCAAAGGCCATATATTCTAGTCTCGGCCCCCACCACTTGCTGGGGTCCTCTGGGGAGCTGTGGAAAGTTCTGGCATCCTGCCGCACCTCAAGGCTCTGCTGTGGTCATCTTGGGTTCTAGATGCCCCCGAGGGTGGTAATGTACAGTTAGGGCATCCTGGACTCCACGAAGCCTCAGTAAGCCTTTGCAGGGCAGGACACTCTTGTCCCTGTGTGCAAGTCATTGCTTCATGTAATTTGCGTAAATACAGGCTCTTTTCTACCCAAGATTAATCTTTTTAATTAGTTAAGCTGCTATGTTATAGGAAACAAACATTGACCCTTAAGTACATAATTGGCACAATTGAAACAATTAAATTATTTTCCCCAGGAGAGCATTCAGCAAAGCAATTCTTGCTGTAGAAGGAACAGCACAAAAAGCTGGAAGGAAACTGTGGCATGTGTGAAAGATAACTTGTCAGTGTTTGCAGTCTACTGAGATCCCCGCTGCAAGAAAAGGCAGGATTTTCACTTGCTTCTTGGCCCACCTCTGTTGTCCAGAATCCAGGACAGGTGACAAGAGAAGCGGATGTGATCTGCACAAGCTGGTGCAGCTGGGTTGGGAGTTGCTCCTCCTGGACAGGCCGGGAAGGGTGCTGGAGGGGAGGGAGGAGGAGAGAGGTTTTAGGGGAGGGGTGCTGAGCAGTCAGGGACCTGTAAGGTCACATTTCTTTCAGGTATTCTTTCTAGGTGTACTGAATGGGAACATTGTCTGTCATCCCTAGACTGCATTAAAGACCTAAACTGCTTCCATTTGTCTTTGTTTGTTGGACTGAAGTTTCTAATGTACCTGGTGACACAGAGCACAGCTCTGTGTTTTTATGGGTTGCTTAGTTCAAGATCTGGATGAAAGAAGCCTGAACCCATTTTTGTGCAAAAGCGTAAGGGTGTACAGCAGGGATGCTCAAACTTTTGTTTTTATAAGAACCCACTTTTATATTAAGTAGGTTTTCTGTGTGTGAGAAGAAATGCTTGAACATGGAAATGAAAAGTTCTAACTGTAGGATGGAGTTTACAGTGAGTATGAACCTCCCTCCCCACCTCCAATCCCAGGGCCCCTTCCATCTGTACTCACACCTGTAATCCCAGCCCTTTGGGAGGCTGAGGCGGGTGGATCACTTGAGGTCAGGAGTTCATGACCAGCCTGGCCAGCATGGTGAAACCCTATCTCTACCAAAAACACAAAAATTAGCCAGGTGTGGTGGCACATGCCTGTAATCCCAGCTACCTGGGAGGCTGAGGCAGGGGAATCGCTTGAACCTGGGAGGTAGAGGTTACAGTGAGCCGAGACTGCACCACTGCACCCCAACCTGGGCGACAGAGAGAGACTCCATCGCAAAACAAACAAACAAACAAACAAACTTGTGAAAGAATGAAAAGCTTTTCCAATTATCGGAAAGGAAAGACACCTACAACCCATAATATTGTCGACTCTCTACTGAAGCAGGCATTTACAGAGGCTATGAGTGGAGTATAAATTATTGCCATCTCTTTGGGGGAAGATGAGACACTATCTAAAAAAATTTAAAAGAAATATGTCACTTCCTGGAACTTATCCAACAGATCTACTTACATAGTTCTTAGGAGAAAAGGCTCATGGCATGTGGGCTCATAGTTGCATAGGCAAGGGGGCTTTCCCCAAGGCCATCTTTGTGCCCCCAGTGGCTTAGTGTGTTACCTTCCTTGTAATTTGCATTTCATAATTATTCATTCTAGCAAAATTCCTTTCGTTTTGCCACTTTCTAGTTGTTTGGCCTTGGAAGATCATTGAGTTTCTCTTCATCTCAGTTTTCTCATTGGAAAATTGAAGTGTGCACTATTTGCTGTCTAAGACTACTCTGGTTACCATGACTCCATGATAAATTACCCAAAAATATGGTGGCATGCAACAATTGTTTTTTATGTGCATGAATTCAGTGGGTTGGGAATTCAGACGGGAATTCAACTGAAAGACACTGAGGCTGGGGGCTTGCATACCCTGCAGCCTTACTCATGTTATGTGTCTGGTGATTGGAGCTGGCTGTTGGCTTGGGGGCCTCAGTTCTTCCCCGTGCTGTCACTCCATGTCAGCTAGCTGGGGTTCCAGCAAGCATCCATGAGAGACAGAAAGCCAGGTGTAAACTCTATGGCTTTTCCACAACTCCCCATTTAGCTTTGGAAGTTATACAGTATCATCCCCACTGCATTCTGTTAGTTAAGATACTTACAAAGTTCTGCCCAGGCTCGAGGGAGAGGTACAGTAGTCTACTAGGGCTGCCATGACAAAGTACTATAGACTGGATGGCTTAAACAACAGAAATTAATTTTCTTACAGTTTTGAGAGTAGAAGTCTGAGATAAAGGTGTCAACAGGGTTGGTTTCTCCTGAGGCCTGTCTCCTTGGCTTGTAGATGCTGTCTTCTCCATGTGTCTTCATGTGGTCATCCCTCTGTGTCTGTCTGTGTTCTAATCTCCTCTTGTAATAAGCACACTGTCGTATTGGGTTAGGGCCTACCTTAAGGACCATATTTAGCCTTACTTATCTCTTTAGAGACCCTGTCTCCAAAGGCAGTCACATTCTGAGATACTGGGGGTTAGGGCTTCAACATATGAATTTTGGGGGAACACAATTCAACTCATAACAGGAGGGAACATAGATCCCACCTCTTGAGAGAAGGTTAGCATCACACGATACAGAGAGCTTGTGGGATGGCTCATACCAACATCATTGTCCTTGGAAAATAAAATCAGCCAACATGACCTACAACACCATCCTGATACAATTTAAATGACATAGATGAAGGTGATTAATAATGACAGCATCATACTGGTGTAATGTACGTGCAGTAACTTACTGGCCTCAAGGATAGGCCTCTGGTTGAAGTGCCCACATGCCCGGGATACATCTCATCACCTAGGTGGATGATCTGAGCATCTACTGTGTGTAAAGATACACATGGCTGGGATTTTGAACATGAATAGACGTGACCCTTTGAATTAACCTTGAAAACAACTTGTGACTCTAATCAGGTTTTTTTGTTCCTATCTCCCATGACATAGGGCTCAACTCTAAGCTTTCAGAAAGCATCTCTTGAAAATAAAATCTTGGATGTTGTAGCAAGTGCTGTGTACCTGTTCTTCAGCTCCTAGCCCCATCCTACTACTGTGAAAGTGCATGCCTGTAAACTGCCACCCTCCAGCATCTTTTTCTGGCCATTAGAGCCTGATTTTCCTGAAGATTCAGCAGGTTGGAATGCCAGAGAAGTAATGCCCTACCTGCACCCAGCAGTGTTCCACCAGTGGCTATGGGAGTGGCTCACACACTCCAGCTACCTTCCCTCATGGGACTGGAACCTGGAGTTCCCAAGAGGGATTAGGCTCTAGTTGTCCATGGGGCAGCTGTTTTATTCTCACCTTCCCTGTCCTGTCTCTCTTCCTGTCTCCATTCCCTACAGTGCTCCCAGAGATAACTTCCCAAATTTGCTGCCTGCCCTTGGATGTTATTTTAGGGTTGGCTTCTGAAGGAACATAAACGAAGACAGACAGATATGCTGGGTAGCTATGTGTAAGATCACACTGAAACATAGCCAAGAACAAGGCACTCAGCCACTCCCAGGTTTAAAATCAAGTTTCCTACGTTGTCTCTCTGGTCTGAATCTGAGTGAAAGCCCAGGCTCCTGCGTCACCTGGGCCACCTAAGGATCTCCCTCCAGCCTCTGGGTGCTGAAGCTCCACCTGCCCTCACCACATCACAGGAAACCGCGAGCACATCCTCCTGCCTTCTCCAGCAGTCTCTTCAGTGAGCGCCTGCAGAACTGCATCTAGAGCACAGGGCCAATATTGTCACCTTCCCTGTCATGGCTTCCTTCCTGTCTCCACTCCCTACAGTACTCCTGAGAGCCGGGAGCACCTGATTCGTTTTATCTTCTGCACAACTGTTTGGCTGGAATAGGAAGCAAATGGCATGGAATTTGCATATGAAAAGCCATTACCACCTGTGTCCTTGTGTCTGTAAGGATAGGAGGATCCAATCTTCTTATCTGGTAATTGGTCAACTGGAACTGAGGGTTAGTGGGAAACCTGTGTGCCCCTACAGGCAGGAGGGGGACGGGGTGACCCTCTCCGGTGGCTCTCAGTCTGCCAGTGTCCCCGGACTGTTTCCAAGCCCAGGGTTCATCTGGGACAACTGGGCAGGGGGCTATCGCTGCAGCCAGCCCCTTCCTGGGTGTACTGATGAATCAGTCTTCCCTGGGGCTCTGGGGAGGGTGATACCCCTTGCCCTCCCCTTCCAGAGCCTTGTGCACACCAGGTGCTCACCCTGGAGCTGCCTCCCTCCAGTCTTCCAGACTCACGCTTAGCTGCCTCTCAGCAGCATTTCCCTTTGCCCACAGAGGCCTCCTCTCCTCTCCCAGCTGAGTGTTCACCACTCTTTATTTTATTTTAAACTTTGTTTGGGTTAAAGTGTTTTCTTTCCTCCCTGACCGTTTTTCTCATCTTCTGCTGCCTTTTCCTTCCAGTTGCGGGTTCTTAGGTTCTGAGCCTGGGAGGCTCAACAGTCCATCTGGTGTTTGTAGATGGCCTCAGGGGACCTGACGCATGTCCACAGGCCCTTTGGAGCTGAGGGGTGGATAGGACACCTGGGGGCACACAGTCCCCCACCCTGTGCTGCTGGGACAGGACACACTGACCCCAGGCCCCTTCTGGCTTCCTGTGTGGCTCCTGGCCTGGCCATGGGAGTTATGAAATCAGAACTGGTGACTGCCACATGCCTGGGGCCTCAGCCACAGCCAAAACCTAAACCAAATGAAGTCAAATCCCCACCTTAACCCATCTGGAAACAAAAACAGTCCCAAAGAAGAGAGAGACGTGAGCCATTTGGGACAGGTGTGTGATTCTGAAATTGAGAGAATGAGCAAGAAACAGAAATGCGCTCACCAGACCAGTTGCTGCATCCACTGGGCAGTCTGGAGCCGTGTGTGTGTGTGTGTGTGTGTGACGCTGACGAAGAGTTTTGAAACACTGAACTGACAGGGACTTAGAGGTGGAACTGTGTGACCAAATGCTTTTAAAAACGATTAAACTAACTTTACAGAATTCATCCTGAGGAGGGAGAAATGGGCCCTGTTGTAAGGCTCTGGATGTGGGAATTAAAATGCATGTACTGGCTTGGCCCGAGAGCTGAATGCACTCTTAAGGAAACTGAATCTTTGCCACAGTCGGCAAGCTCAACAGCGATGATTAAACATTTAATCAGACGCATGATAGTTTGTTGTGTGTTCATTGTGGCTACAGGAAAGGGTGCTGTAACAGATCTTTAAATAGCAAACCCGCGGCTAAATTTCACTTCATCCATCAAAGGCTGCTGCTATGCAATGACCTAATTTTAGCAGCTTATCAATCCCCCAGTGCTTGTTAGTTGATGTAACTTTGATCCTCTGATGCTAGATGACTTTTGTGCTGAATATAGCTAGAATTTAATATGAATCACTTGGATGGCTGCCCAGCTGAGCTCAACTGTATGAGAGAGATTGAGAGAGAGAGAGAGAAATAGAGGATTCGGGCTACCGAGGTGAATAATAATATACACATAGGCTTCCTTTTTTTTCTGGGGCACTCAACTCCATATCGCTAGGCATGTATTTCAAGCACAATACCCTTGGACTTTTGTTTTATTTCTCCCTCCTAAACAATGAGACTCTTCTCCCAGCAAACATACATAGGAGGTAATAATAAGCTGCTACTGCCAAGATCTGATGACAGTGTCAATAATTGCAAGACATTTTAAATGAATTTTTTCTAAGCAAATCATTGCCTTTTGCAGTGAGCGTTTATTTCTACATAGGAAGAGAGGAGCTGAGATGTTACGAAGGAGCAGAGAACATCTTTAACAGCCCTCCTCCTCTCTCATTTTCTAAATTATTAGATCGTGCTTTTTTGGCTTTCCTACTGTCTGGCTTCTCATCTGAATTTTGAGATTTCCTTCCGTCCTTCTGGCTCTTTGGCAGAACCACCTGTGTCCCAGGCATCCTTCCTGGACGGGTGTGGCTGTCTTCTCACTCTTCTCCATTTGCCCTCATTGACATTATTTCTACCCATAAAATAGGGTCCTGTGGTTTATGTTCTTCATTTTCTGAACCTGGCAGGTAAAGCTTCCTAGACAGGAGGCCTGGGCAGACACTGAAACACACCGGACTCCTGGATGGGCCTGGCCCCAGACAGCCTGCTGGGGTCTTGCCCACCCTGTCACTCCACCACTTTCTCATCCAAGTTGGGAGAGTCTTTTCATTTCCTCTAATTTCTCTGTCCAGGATTTAACCACTGCCTGCTTAAAACCTCCTCCACTGCAGATGGGGGGTGGGGGGGTTGGGAGGAAATACAGCTTAATCTGACTTGGCCACTGGTTAGCAGCTTGGTAGAGGAGGAAACAGGACTCCCCATCTCAGGGAAGTCTGTGGATCTCAGGGTATTTCATCTCCCTGGGATTCCTGTGCTATTATCTAGGGTGTCCTTTGAAGAAGCTGTCATGGTACAGGAGGCCTTTTCAATGGATATAAGATGCCTTAAGATCCTGAGAAGAAAGATTCCTTTAAAAAGAGATAATAAGCTTCTGTAATAAAGTGTCCCAAATGAAATTTACTTTAAATACACACACTGTTCAAACTAGCTTCTAGGTAGCTTGAGAAATGGCAGTGCCACAGCAGCGGTCCCCAACCTTTTTGGCACCAGGGACCGGTTTTGTGGAAAACAGTTTTTCCACGGATGGGGGTAGGGAAATGGTTTTGGGGTGAAACTGTTCCACCTCAGATCATCAGGCATTAGTTAGATGATTCTCATAAGGAGTGCGCAACCTAGATCCCGCTCATGCTCAGTTCACAATAGGGTTTGTGCTCCTATGAATATCTAATGCCACCACTGATCTGACGGGAGGTGGAGCTCACGCGGTAATGCTCACTCACCCGCCACTCACCTCTTGCTGTGTGGCCCAGCCCCCAACAAACCATGGGCCGATAGTGGTTCATGGTCCAGGGACTGGGGACCCCTAATCAATGGGACGTTGTGGCTAGAGAGGAACAGAACATTCTATTTTACACTCTAACATTTCAGTAATAACAAAATACTATTTCTGCAGACCAGCCCTGTCAACACCTTCATCTTGTTTCACATTTGTGAAGGTCGGGGAGGCATCTGGAGCTTCTTGACGTGTCAGCTCGGAATGCTGCCTGTGGGCTGGGTCGGCTTCAGGCCTGCAGGTCAAGGTAAGGGTGCATCTGTGAGTGCCTGTAGAGCCAGCTCATTCTGAGATTCTGTCCTGGGAAAATCCCGCAGTGGGAGAGTTGGGGAGGGGCAAGGAGGGTCACTTGAGATTCACAGGAGAGGATCTCCGATGTTCATGCCATCCAATGCTCAGACTCATTGGTCATGGTTCAGCTATAACTGTAACGGGGCCAGGTGCTTTGCCTTCTACCCACCAGAACAGATAAGGTGGAACACAGTTTGAGAGGCAGATGAGAAACTCCCTACAGTGAGTATGAAATAATGATGCAAGCACCATAATAATTCAAAGAAACACTTATAGAATGCTTACTGTACCCTCAGGTGCTCTCTAAGTGCTGTCTATAGATAATCTCATTTAATCCAATTCCCTTAGAAGGTAAGTACAGTCATCTCTCAGTATCCATGGGAGACTGGTTCCGGTACCCACTGCAGATACCAAAATCCACGGACGCTCAAATCTCATATAAACTGGTGTGATATTTGCATATGACCTATGCATAGCCTCCTGTATATGTTAAATCATCTCTAGATTACTTATGACATCTAATACAGTGTAAATGCAATGTTTGTTGTACTGTATTGTTTACATACATTACATACAGTGGCAAAAAAAAAAGTCTGTACATGTTCAGTGCAGACTCAATCATTTATTTTTTTTCCCCCAAATATCTTCTATCTGAGGTTGGTTGAATTCATGGATGCGGAACCTGTAGATATGGAGGGCCAACTGTATTATTGTTTCTACTTTATAGAAGAGTAATTGGAGGCCCAGTGAGGTCAGGTAATGTACCCTAGGTCACACAGCTAGGAACTAGAAGAGTCAGGATTCAAACTTAGGCAAAGTCCAGAATTTGTGCTTTGGGACCACTAGGCTATACGGTCTCTAAATGACTAGCAATCTCCAACAAATGTTTTTTGATTCCTCCAAAAATGACCTGCTACACCTCAGTGAAAGCAGCCAATGGCAGGCTCTGTGTTAAAGCCCTGGTCAGTAGTTGCTGTTGGCTATGAGGGTGGCATTGTGCTCTGGTGCCTGATGGCCCCAGATGTGTTGAAATCCAGGCTGAATCCTGGCCCTGGTACAAATCAGAGGTTTCAGTCTGAAGGTGGTTTTAGTCCATGGGTTTGAGCTGAGAGTCTGTGTCTGGGCAGTGCCAGCACTGATATTGACAATACTGTTGTATCTGGCTTAAGTTGGTCATCCCAGTGACATTCCTCAGGATTAGCTTGGATTTGTGGGGGAAAAGGGCACCAATGGGGGAGAGGTTTTCTGCTATGTTGAAGGGACCACAGCCTGGAATCATGTGGGAAACACTGGAGTAATCCATCTCCAAAGCAGGATAGGCAGACCCCAGCACCACAGAGCTCAGCTCACAGAGCAGCCCAAGGCAGGGGAAGGCTCTCCAGGTTGCAGACTTCACTTTTTGGTGGTTAGCAAAGGATAATAGGACCCTTAAAAGATCCTAAAACATAGAACAGAGACGAAGAGTTCATGAACGGAAAATGATCAAATGCCTGGAATGAAGCCTATAAAAGGAAAGAGTATTGAGAATATCTCAGAGGAAGCCAAAGCAGGTGAATGCAAATTGGAAGAGAGGTCAAGGGGTGAGAGCAGAGGGAGGGAACTGCCTGTGATGTACTGAACTGTGTCCCCCCTAAAATTCATATGGTGGACCCCCAACTCCCAGTACCTCAGAATGTGACTGTGTTTGGAGATAGGGCCTTGAAAGAGGTGATTAAAGTGAAATGAGGTCATAGGGTGGCCCTAGCTCAATCTGACTGGTCTCCTTCTAAGAAGAGGAGATGAGGACACAGGCACAGAAGAAAGGCCATGTGTGGACATAGGGAGAAGATGCCATCTACAAGGCAAGGAGAGACCAACCCTGATGACAACTTGATCTCAGACTTCCAGCTTCCAGAACTATGAAACGTTATATTTCTGTTGTTGAAGCCACACAGTCTGTGGCACCACAGCCAAGCAGCCCCAGCTGATGAATATATCGCCCTTCTCACCTCTCCAGGGCCAGTTGGTGTCTTATGGAGCGGCCTTTAGGACTCACAGGTGTAAGCTGTACTCCTAGAAAACTGCTATCGCCTTTTAAGAAGAGGGGCATTTGGCCCATTTCCACTCAAATGCATAAACACTGCAATCTCAAAGTGCTTGTTCATTGGTTCACTTGTTCACCAAGTTCCTCTAATGGCAACCCCAGTCCACACAATTATCTGCCCCTTGCCAGCCCTGTTCTTACGACTCAAAGGTGTGTGCTGGTGGAGTACTGGCACAGGAGATGAGGGGCGTGTGGCATCCTTTGGGATACCAGGAGGGAAACATCAGTAGCATCTGGGTAGAGTGGGCTTTTCCAGGAGTAAAGGAAGCCTGAGTGTGGTTCAGCCGGATGCAGGCTGTTTCTGAATGTTGGAGGAGAAGGTTTGTGGTCACTGCTGAAAAGGAGCAGGAAACGGCCATGCCGGTCCAGCATGAGCAACCGAGCTCCCCGTTCCGACTGGACATTGATCTTGTCCCTGTGGGCCATGCATGTGACTCGGGGGCAGGGCTGTGGGGCCTGGGCTCTGCAGGCATGCATGGGCACGTGGTCATAGAGACTAGACTCCACCTCTCTGTCTCTCATTCCACATGGGACTGAGGGTGGTAGAGGGGTCAGAATTGCCATTCTGAGTCGGGGACAGAGAGCCCACAGTTTCAGAGAGAGGGACACCGAGTATCAGCCAGCAAGCTGCAGCCATGACCCAGGGGCTCATATCTCACTGGCAGGAGTCTCAGCCCTGCAGCTGGCATAGCCAGGTGTGAAGTGGGGGGCTCCAGACAGGGCTCCCTGCCCTCTGGATTCAGGGCTGTTCCCAGCTACCTAAGCATGTCAGTTCTTCGGGCAGCCATTGCTGCCTGGAACCCAGAACTTCCTCCACAGTGAGCTGGGACCTATCCCCACCTGCTCGGGCTGTTCCCAGCTACCTGAGCATGTCAGTTCTTCGGGCAGCCATTGCTGCCTGGAACCCAGAACTTCCTCCACAGTGAGCTGGGACCTATCCCCACCTGCTCCCCACTTGTGTGACACTCTCGAAGCTCATGAAGCAAGCATTTAAGGTAGTTTGGGTTAGAAAGGCTTACATCTCAAAAAATAATAGCTTCTCTGACACCTCACATGGGCCCAATTATTCAGAATTCCTTTTTTTTTTTTTTTTCCATTTGGCTGGTTCTGTGTAGTTCTTCAAACCTTGGCATGCTTATTTCACTTGTTGGGATAGACAGACCAATAAGCTTGCTGATCCCACCACTGGGGACAGCAGCGTCCGCCAGGGACTGGCATATTCAGGTGAGCTCTCTTGATGGATTGATATCCACTGTATGTTTTTTGGTTTGAGGTTACCATGAGGCTTGCAAATACTATCTTATAATCCATTATTTTAACCTGATAACAACTTAACACTATTTGTATAAACAAACAAACAATCAAAAAGAAAACTAATAAAAACTCTACATCTTAACTTCATTCTCTACACCATCCCCCCACTTTTAAAATTTTTATTGTTTCAATTTTACTAACTATGTCTTGAAAGGCTGTTGCAGTTATTTTTGGTTGGTTCATCTTTTTATTTTGGTTGGTTCATGAGTAGTTTGTGCACCACAGTTACAGTGGTATAATATTTTGTGTTTTTCTGTGTATCTATTATGACCAGTGAGTTTTGTACCTTCAGGTGATTATTTATTGCTCATTAATGTTCTTTTCTTTCTGATTGAAGTACTCCCTGTAGCATTTCTTGTAGGACAGGTCTGGTGTTGATGAAATCCCTCAGCTTTTGTTTGTCTAGTAATGTCTTTATTTCTCCTTCATGTTTGAAGGATACTTTTTGCTGGATATACTATTATAGGGTAAAAGTTTTTTCCTTCTGCACTTTAAATAATGTCATGGCACTCTTTCCTGGCCTGTAAGCTTTCCACTGAAAAGTCTGCTGCCAGGCCTATTGGAGCTCCATTGTATGTTATTTGTTTCTTTCCTCTTGCTGCTTTTAGGGTCCTTTCTTTATCCTTGAATTTTGGGAGTTTGATTATTAAATGCCTTGAGATAGTCTTCTTTGAAATCTGCTTGGTGTTAAATCTGCTTGGTGTTGTTCTACAGCCTTCTTGTACTTGGATATCGATATCTTTCTCTAGATTTGGGAAGTTCTCAGTTATTATCACTTTGAATAAACTTTCTATCCCTATCTCTTTCTCTCTCCTCTGCAAGGCCAATAACCTTAGATTTTCCCTTTTCAGGCTGTTTTCTGGATCCTGTAGGTGTGCTTCGTTGTTTGTTATTCTGTTTTTGTTTTGTCTCCTCTGACTGTGTATTTTCAAATGGCCTGTCTTCAAGCTCCCTAGTTCTTTCTTCTGTTTGATCAGTTCTGCTATTAAAGGACTCTGAAGCATTCTTCAGTATGCCAATTGCATTTTTCAGCTCCCAAATTTCTGTTTGATTCTTTTTAATTGTTTCAATCTCTTTGTTAAATTTATCTGATAGGATTCTGAATTCCTCCTCTGTTATCTCGAATTTCTTTGAGTTTTCCTCAACACAGCTATTTTGAATTCTCTGTCTGAAATATCACATGTCTCTGTTTCTCCGGGATTGGTCCTTGGTGCTTTATTTAGTTCATTTAGCGAGGGCATGTTTTCCCGGATGGTGTTGATGCTAGCAGAGGTTCTTCAGTGTCTGGGCATTGAAGAGTTAGGTATTTATTGTAATCTTCACTGTCTGGGTTTATTTGTAGCTGTCCTTCTTGGGAAGGCTTTCCAGATACTTGAAAGGACTTGGGTATTGTGATCTAAGCTGTATCTGTTTTGGCGGATGCTCCAAGCCCAGTAGCACTGTGGTTCTTCCAAACCTGTAGAGGTACTGCCTTTATGGTTTTGGACAATATCCAGGATAATTCTCTGGATTACCAGGTAATCCTTCCCTTAATTTCTTCCAAACACACCATTTCTCTCTGTGTTGGGAGCCACCTGAAGCTGGGGCAGGGAGTGACACAAGCATCTCTGTGGCCACCACTACTATGACTGTGCTGGGTCAGATCTGAGGCCAGGAAAGCACTGAGTCTCTCCCAAAGCCTGCTGTAACCACTCCCTGGCTACTGCCTATGTTCGCTCAAGGCCCTGTAGCTCTAAAATCAGCAGGTGGCAAAGCCAGCTAGGCATGTGTCCTTCCCTGTAGGGCAGCGAGGTCCCTCAGGCCCTGAGTGGGTCCAGAGGTGCTGTCTGGGAGTCAGGGAGTAGAGTCAAAAATCTTAGAAGTCTATCTAGTGTTCTGTTGTATTGCGGCCGATCTGGCACTCAAACCACCAGACGCAATCCTTCCCACTCCTCCCTCTTGTATTAGTCTGTTCTCCCACTGCTAATAAAGACATATCTGAGACTGGGTAATTGTTAAAGGAAAGAGTTTTAATGGACTCACAGTTCCACATGGCTGGGTAGGCCTCACAATCATGGTGGAAGGCAAAGGAGAAAAAAATATGTCTTATGTGGTGGGAGGCAAGAGAGCATGTGCAGAGGAATGGCCTTTTTATAAAACCATCAGATCTCATGAGACTTATTCACTATCACCAGCACAGCATGGGAAAAGACCTGCCCCCATGATTCAATGATCTCCCACCGGGTCCCTCCCACGACATGTGGGAATTATGGGAGCTACAATTCAAGATGAGATTTGAATAGGGACACAGCCAAACCATATCACCTCCCCTTTACAAAGTCAGAGGAGCTGTAGCTTGCTTAATGTTCCACAGAGCTGCCAATGACTGGCCAGATAGCTAGGGAGCCCCTCGCCCTACAGCCCCTGCCACTCCAGGCCACAAGAAATACTGCCAGATTGTCTCCAATGTTCCCTTAAGGTCCAAGGGCTCTTAAGTCAGCTTGTGGTGAATGCTGCCTGGACTGGGACTCACCTTTTAGGGCAGCAGGCTCCCTTCTGGCCCAGGGCAGGTCCAGAAATGCCATCTAAGAGTCAAGGCCTGGAATCAAGGACTCTAAGAGCCTAATTGGTGCTCTACGCCCCTGTGGCTGTGCTGTTACCTAAGGTGCAAGAAAGACAAAGTCCCCTTTACTTTTCCTTCTGCTTTTTTCAAGCAGGAGTTTTGCCCTGTAGCCACCACAGTTGGTAATGTGCTGAGTCTCACCTGAAGCCAGCAAATATCAGAGGCTCACCAAGGTGCTCAATGTAGTGCCTGGGTATTATTGCTGGTTATTCAGGGCCCAGGGGCTCTTCAGTTAGCAAGTGATGAATGCTGCCAGGACTTTTTTTTTTTTTCTTCAAGGCAGTGGGCTCCCTTCTGGCCCAGGGTGTGTCTAGAAATGTCGTCTGGGAGCTAGGGCCTGGAACAGGGGCCTCACAACTCTGACTGGTGCCCTATCTTGATGTGGCTGGGATGGTATCCAAGATGCAAGGCAAAGTCCCCCCTACTTTCCCTCTCCTCTCCTCAAGTGGAAGGAAGGGGTCTCTTTTGGAGCCATGAGCTGTGTATCCCAGGGCTAAGGGTTGGGTGATGCTAGTACTCCCTTGGCTGCCCCAGCTGGTATCTCAGTATGTCTCGTCCCCACCATCCCTGTCCACTGTCCCTGGGTCTAGTTCAACACTAGGACCCACCTAAGAGTTGCAGTCCTTATGTCCTAGACTTCCTTTCAAATTTACTTGGAGACACAGAGCACTGTAGCCCTTGGTGGCAGTGGCGAGGTTTGCAGGCACTTAAGTTGGTACCGTTCCCCTCTGGCTAGGGCTGGTTTAAACACTCCCTCAATGGGTGGGCATCAGCTGAGTTTGATCAGGTTTTCCTTTCTCCTCTAACAGGATTGCACTGCGTTCAATGTCTCACAATTGCTGTGTTCTCTCTCCCACGGCATCTAGAGACACTCTCTGCACCAGGCCACTGCTGCCCAGAGTAAGGGAGGGGTGGTGTCTGTGATCCAGGACTGTTTTTCCTTTCTTCTCTCTTTTTTTTTTCTTTTGAGACGGAATCTCAAGCGATTCTCCTGCCTCAGCCTGCCGAGTAGCTGGGACTACAGGCACGTGCCACCACGCCTGGCCAATTTTTGTATTTTTAGCAGAGATGGAGTTTCATCATTTGGCCAGGCTGGTCTCGAACTCCTGACCTCGTGATCTGCCCACCTCAGCCTCCCAAAGTGCTGGGATTACAGATGTGAGCCACTGCTCCTGGCCTTTTGTTTTGTTTTGTTTTTGAGACGAAGTCTCACTCTGTCATCCAGGCTGGAGTGCAGTGGCATAATCTCAGCTCACTGCAACCTTCGCCTCCTGGGCTCAAGTGATTCTCATGCCTCGTCAGGCTCCGGAGCAACTAAAATTACAGATGTTTGCCACCATGCCCGACTACTTTTTGTATTTTTAGTAGAGATGGGGTTTCGCCATGTTGGCCAGGGTGGTCTCGAACTCCTGACCTCAAGTGTTCTGTCTGCCTCAGCCTCCTAAAGTGCTGGGATTACAGGAGTGAGCCACCGTGACTGGCCTCTCATGGTGAGTTTTGGAACAGTAACCTCAGGATTCACCTGTCTACCTGTGTGCATGGAGGAATGCGTGTTCAGGGCCAGCCGGCATGGCAGGGCATGTGTTTTTTGACCTCACCTCCTCTCCAGGTGGGAACTGTGGTGTGGTTGGTGTCACTGCTGTGCTGCCTTTTCTGTGTTCGCACGAAAGAGAAGGAAGGTGGAAGAGACAGGAGGTTGCTTACCTGGGCATTCTGCTCAGGGGATGGGGTCACCAGGACTTTTTCAGCAGATCTTCCTCCACCAGTTCCTCTCTCAGTGACAATCCTCACCCTACATGGGGTTTCTGATCTGGGTAGTAAGCCTGCACTCTGCAGCTGCCCAGAGGTCCATCTAAGAACATGCACCTTGTGATCAGCTTCTTGAAGGCCCCAGTGGGGCTTCTAAGTGGCCACCACCTTCTCGATACCCGTCAGCTTTCAGTGCCACACTGTAACTTGCTTGATGTTCTGCAGAGCTGCCAGCGACTGGCCAGACAGCTAGGGAGCCCTGCAGAGTACCATGACCCACGTCACCAGGTCACCCCTCTGTCCTGGCTGATCATCCTTGTGATGGTCATCTAACCTGGCAACAGGTTATATGACCTGGCAACAGGGGTTATAGAAAAAATGCTCCCCACTCAGTTGATGGCATGTTTTATACCCAGTGATGCCTGTGTTTACAAGAGCAGAGTTGATGAATAAGCCTGTGCTGACCTCCATGGGGAGACGGCCGGTTTTTGAGGCTCAGGGCACCTTCTATTTGTTGTGGACACCTGGCCCCGCGTGCCTCCCTGCTCTGCATTTTGTAGTAGCAGCCCAGTGTCGGCTGAGACATTAGCCCTTAAAGCATGCCCTCTTTTGGGAAATGAGCTGCTAGTTGGCTTGAAGGTAGGAGGCTGGAGCAGCTGATGATTTAAATGTCATCAAAGTCTCAGGACACTCATATAGCAGGGTAACATTTATGTACGAGTAACAACCAGATGGATATAGTCAGGGCAATATCTTCAGGAGGGAATGTGCAGTTTTCTTCTGGTTAAGCTCTAGAATTACTGCCACTTTATTTGTTTAGGAAGCATCAGAAAAAGGGCGACTGAAACATTGTTGGTCATCCTGTGGAGTGAGAGCTCAATGCCACTGCCTGCTGAAGTGCACCCTCTCTTGGCGAAGGCACACTCTGAAGCCAAATGCACTCTCATCTCTTTGAAGAGTCCCCTTCTCTTCTTACTCAATGTGAGCTTGGGAGGACCTCTCCCTCCTGCAGAGTGCTGGAGACAGGTTTCCCAGAAGAGCCATCTTCTTCAGCAACATTTTCTTTTCCTGTGTAATCAGAGCCCTGCAGGAGCTTAATGCAAAGGAGAGAGAATTACACTTCACAGCAGTAGTTCATGCATGGTTTCTGGAGCTGGGGGCTGTGCAGGCTGTTTGCTCCCAAGCTGTAGTATTCTGGGGAAAGGTGTCAAAGTGAGGCTCGTGGGCTTGTGCTGTCAAGGGGCTAAATTGATCAAGTCCCTCCAAATACTGATACATTGAAGAGGAGAAATCTTGCCTCTCTGCAAAGCTGGCCCCAAATGTCACTGTCCATTGCTGTGAGAGGGGACCTGGTAGATGCAGGGCATCCACTTAGAGGAAGGTGGCACCCCTGAGGTCCTTCAGGGGGACATTTGAATAGGGTGGTCCTGAACTTTGGCAAAAGGACTTAGGTGTGAGCTGAAGTGTGCTTCTGGGAGGACTGTCCTTGCATCTGCAAAGGCCTGTCTACTCTCAGTCGCTGCCTAGCCCTGTCTGCCTCCTGCAACAGCAGGAAGATGCCATGAAGGAGGCATGGTGCCTTCATTCACCCACCTGAGTGAGCTGGGTCTCCCAAGAGTCTCCTCTGTAGGCACATGACTACTTTGAGAGGGCAAAGGGAATTGTCCTGGCTTTAGGGGGATTCAGGACTGAGGGAGGATGATCAGAGAGAGCGATGAAGACATATGGCTTCTCTTGAGGCAGAGCTCATGGGCTGAGAGCTTCAGTAAGAAGAGCAAGAGGCCCTGTAAAGAGATGAGATTACACCACAAAAGGACATGATGAGAACCAACGCATGAGTTCTGATTTCCAAGACATTGGCAGATAAACAAAAAAGAGAATCACCTTTATTGAAACTAGAATTTCTGGTTTGAAAGATGGAAGAGTACAAGCCTCTCATAAAGCAGAGCCAAGACAGCAAGTCAGTGAGAAATTCTGAGCAAGAAGATGAGAGATGCCAGGACCAGAATGCCAGACAAAGATATCAGGAATCTGGTATGGAGAAGGGAACAGATGGACAAGCAATAATTAAGGCACCAGCACAAGAAGACCACCCCATGGGGGAGAAAGACTTGACTTCTCACTCTGAGAAGTCTCACTGAGACTAGAAGTCTCAACATAAAAAAATGTTGATTGTCCCCAAACTGATCTATAGATTGAATTGTAATTCCAATCAAAATGCTGATAGGATTGTTTGTAGATATGAACAAGCTTCTTCTAAAATGTATGTGGAAAAACAAAGGAACCAGAATAGCTAAAACTGTTTTGAAAACAAATAAAGATGGAGGAATCACACTACTCAATTTTAAGATATTATTTAGCCCTAATAATTAAGACAGTGGAACATTGGAAAAGGGGCAGACATACCAATGGAACAGAAGTCAGAAAGTCCAGAAGACCCACAAATACAATTGATTGACTTTTTACCTACCTCATGTCAGGCTTAGTTTGCAAAATGTCACAATAGGGATTCAGGGCTTCTATTGTCACCAACTGGAGAGGAAAGCAGCTTAAAATCTTAGACATGCATGTCCAACATGTATTATATGGTAAGAAAACTAAAAACTGTATGATACCCCTAAATAGAAGAAATATTAAAAATATGGATATTGGACCTTCAAACAAACAAATGGATCATGGGAATTCAGTATTTCTCTCTCTCTCTCTCACACACACACACACATTTATATGTTACATATTTTACCAATCAAGACCCAATACATGGCTGAACATGTTAGGGGGCACCTATAATCCCAGTGTTTTAGGAGGCTGAAGTGGGAGGATTGCTTGAGCCCAGGAGTTCAAGACTGGCCTGGGCAACATAGTAAGATCTTGTCTCTACTAAAACAAAACAGAACAAAACAAAACAAAACAAAACAAAACAACTGATAACACGGAGATACTATGCTAGTCCATATTTATGAGTAGCAATTTCAGTAACCTCTGTAAGTAAACAAGAATGGCCCAAATGATGCCTATTAATATTGAAGATAAAACCTGTCAGTTCCATGGCATTGCAACCAGTCTCCAAGATGGCAGCAGATCATTACAACTTCCTGGTATTCACTCCCTTGTGAAGTGTTCTCCCACACTGCAGCATGCCTGGACTGTGTATGTAACAGAGTGTGGCAATTATAAAAGGCATTACAGTTTCCAGCCTGGTCTCTCTCCTGGGTCACTTGCTCTTGGCAAAGCCACTGCCATGTTGTGAGGATACTCAAGCTGCCCTGTGCAGAGGTTCTCATGGTGAGGAGCTGAGGCCTCTTGCCAACAGCCAGCATCAACTGGTTAGCTATGACACTGTTTCATCTTGGAAGCAGATTGTTCACTTCCAGTCAAGCTTTCAGATAACTGCAGCCTGACTAACTCAACTCTCTTTTTCTCTCTTAAACAAGTTTACTGAGATATAATTTACTTATCATTAAATTCACTGATTTCAAATGCATAATTTTACAATTTCCAGTACATTTACAGAGTTGCACAACTATCACCACTATCTAATTATAGAATATTTTCATCATGCCCTAAAGAAACTCCCTACTCATTGCAGTCATTCTCTCTCCGTACCTTCCTTATCAGGCAAGGCAGAATTGTCTTTTCTGAAAACTTAATATGAGTGGAATCATACAGTCTGTATGCATTTGAGATAGGAAAAAATAAACCAAAGTGTTTTTCTTACTCTCATACATTCAATACAACACAGAACTCTTCTAAGGCCAGAGGTATGGTAGGTTTTTCCTCACAGAGCTAGCAATTCTCCTGCAGACACAGCTGGGCATCCTATAATTCAATTCTGATATGAACTGCCTGGAGATAGCATCAGATCCCACAGATCTGGTGGCTCAGACCCACAAGACTGCCCCTCTTCAGACACCAATCACAGGTAGTAGGTTGTCACCTATATATATGGCTGATTGGCTATAAATTGGAGTTCCCATGACCCTCTCTTTGGGTTTGATTAATTGGTGAGGATGAGTCACAGAAACACTAACTTGTGTTTACTCATTTATTATAAAGAATTTACTCATTTATTATAAAGAATATTACAAAGAATATATATGAATGGCTAGATAAAGAGATGCACAGGTATATTAGTTAGGGTTCTCTAGAGGGACAGAACTAATGGAATATATATATAATGGAATATATATATAATGGAATATATATATAATGGAATATATATATAATGGAATATATATATAATGGAATATATATATAATGGAATATATATATATATGATGGAATATATATAATGGAATATATATATATATGATGGAATATATATATATATATATGAGTTTATTAAGTATAGGCCATCTGCAGGCTGAGGAGCAAGGAGAGCCAGTGTGAGTTCCAAAACTGAGAAACTTGGAGTCCAATGTTTGAGGGCAGGAAGCATCCAGCATGGGAGGAAGATGCAGGCTGGGAGGCTAGGCCCGTCTCTCTTTTCACATTGTTCTGCCTGCTTATATTCAAGCTGCTCTGGCAGCTGATTAGATGGTGCCCACTCAGATTAAAGGTGGGTCTGCCTTTCCCAGCCCACTAACTCAAATGTTAACCTCCTTTGGCAATGCCCTCACAGACACACTCAGGATCAATACTTTGTATCCTGCAATCCAATCAAGCTGACACTCAATATTAACCATCACAACAGGATGAGGTATATAGGAAGGGGTGCATAGCTTCCATGCCCCCTCTGAGTGTGCCACTGAAACTGTCTTTGCAGAATTATAAGTAATGTGAGAAATTGAATGTGACTAATTCCATCTTGCTTCTAACCTCACAGGCTAAATTGTTTTGTTTTGTTTTTGTTTTTTGCTTTTTCTAGCCCAGGGACCAAGATAACTATGAGAAGGATTTAGTTTATAAACTTTGAGTCAAGGAAAACTGATCCCCACCCCACCTTATTCAGAGATTGAAGCTGCATTCCAAAAAAAGACTTACAATAGGGGCTTGAACTTTGCTAAAGAATAGGCATAGTTAAACAATATCCTGTCATCCTGTAGTGTGCTCTTCTGTAGTGCCAACTGTCTGGGAGTCGAGTAACTTGAGGTTACAAGATTTGTAACTTCCCCAACTGCTCCTATAGATTACATCACAATTGTGAAACCTAAAGAACTGGTCTTTGAGATATTTTTCAGACAGTATTTTGGCAGACCAGATGATGCCACCTGGACCTGTGACCTTATCCCAGGAACTCAGCTGCACAAAGACAGTTCTGACAGCCCTGTGATTTCATCCTCAATGCAACCAATCAGCATTTCCCATTCTCTAGACCCTTGTCTACCAAAGTGCCCTTAAAAACCGTAGCCTCTGAATTCTTAGGGAGACGGATTTGAGAATTATCTTCCGTCCTCCTCACTTGCCTGGCCCTGTGATTATTAAACTCTTTCTTTGCTGCAACGCCTGCTGTTTTCAGTGCGCTGACTTTTCTGGGCTGTGTGCAAGAAGAATCTGGTTGGGTGATTGCATCATCCTTCAGGAACCTTCATGGGTTCATCTATACAGAAGCTCTCCAAAACTTGTCCTTTATAGAGACCTCATTGCATAGGCATGATTGACTCAATCATTGGCCATTTGTGATCAACTCAACTTTCAACCCCTCTCCCCTCCCTGGAGGTTGGGTATGGGGCTGAAAGTCCAGATGCTCTAATCACAAGGTTGGTTCCCCCTGGAAACCAGCCCCTAACCTGAGGCTGTCCAGAAGCCTCCAGTCACCAGTCATCTCCTTAGCATACAAAAGGCACTTATCAGTTGGGAGGTTCCAAGTGTTTTAGGAGCCATATGTCAGGAAAGAGAGGTGGTTGAAAACCAAATATATGTATTGCTTATTATAAGTCACATTATCCCAGTGAGTTTTTGTGTTTGGCTTCTTTTTTTTTTTTTTTTTGAGACGGAGTTTTGCTCTTGTTGCCCAGGCTGGAGTGCAATGGCGCAATCTCAGCTCACCGCAACCTCTGCCTCCCGGGTTCAAGCGATTCTCCTTCCTTAGCCTCTCGAGTAGCTGGGATTACAGGCATGGGCCACCATGCCTGGTTAATTTTGTATTGTTAGTAGAGATGGGGTTTCTCCATGTTGGTCAGGTTGGCTGGGACTCCTGACCTCAGGTGATCTGCCCGCCTTGGCCTCTCAAAGTGCTGGGATCACAGGCGAGAGCCACCGTGCCCAGCCTGGCTTCTTTTTTTTTAGCATTCACTTGACATTTAGGCCGCAAGCACATGTAAGAACCTGACACGAGCCCCCCAGGTAAGCCATACCTGCATTCCTTATTGACAAAGGCTGTGAGATAATAAACATTTACTGTTGCTTTCAGCCAATAAATTGTGGGATAATTTTTTAGACAGCAATAGATGTAAACCAAACATAAAATCCTAAGCCTTCCCCTGACTGTCTGAATGGACTTGCTGTAGGCCAAGGGGACCCCAGAGAAACCTATAAAACGGAATTCCCGACGGGAAGGGGGGTCAGACAAGCCTCATTATACACCCTCTATTCAGGAGTTCAGGCAGAACTGATCAGCATTAACATCAAAATAGAGATTAAGAGTCTGACACCTTTTGAGGTCTGAAAAGAGACATTTACCCTCTATCCTTTGCTCTTGAAACCCCCTTATCTTAACTCAGGCATTTTTTTTTTTGCTGCTGGGTTCAAGTTCTTAGACAAAGCTGAACTCTTTCAATCAATTGCAAATCAGAAAATCTTTGAACCCAACTATGACCTGTAAGCACCCCCACTCTGCCCTGACCCTCTCCACAACTTTACAGGCTGAGCCAATGTAAACCTTACATGTATTGATGCCCGTAACTTCTGTCTGCCTAAAATGTATAAAACCAAACTATAACCCAACTGCTTGGGACACACTTTCTTAGGACCTCTAGAGAGGTCCATTGGCCTTGGCCATGGTTATTCATATTGGTTCAGAATAAACCTCTTTAAATATTTGACAGAATTTGTTTTTTCCATTAATGTAGAGAACGAATACATATGAGCATGTGAATACTGTGAGGCAACTAAGTCCCTTTGATATTTAATGTACCATCAAGTCCAACTCCAAAGGTGCAAAATTTATTAAATTGTCCACTATTAAAACTTGGGGACATGAGAAATATATTACCAGTTGTATTAGCATGTTTCGTTAATGGGATGAAATTTGTCTCTTTTTCTAATTTTTTAGAGAAAGCTGTATCCAGATCAAAAGACAGAATCCCCAATTTATTTTTAGGTCCATGTAACAGGTTGGACGAATAAGAAAGAAATTACATTGTGGACAGTGTGTCCCAGCGGGTGACCAAAGTAACTTGCCCTGTCAGTCTGGGACAAGCCTTCGTTGGTCAGACAGGACAGTTGTAATCCCTGGGAGACTCTAGTCGGCCAGCCGCGACTTTGAGATACACTGTCAAGAAGCCATTGAAAGGACCTGCAAGGGGCTGGGCAAAGTGGCTCACACCTGTAATCCCAGCACTTTGGGAGGCCACGGCGGGCAGATCACCTGAGGTAAGAGTTTGAGACCAGCCTGGCCAAAGTGGTGAAACCCCGTCTCTACTAAAAATACAAAAAAATTAGCTGGGCGTGGTGGCTGGCATCTATAATCCCAGCTACTCAGGAGGCTGAGGCAGGAAAATCACTTGAATCTGGGAGGCAGAGGTTGCAGTGAGTGGAGGTTACAGTGAGCCGAGATTGTGCCATTGCACTCCAGCCTGGGCGACAGAGTGAGACTGTGTCTCAAAAAAAAAAAAAAAAAAAAAAAAAAGAAAAGATCTACAAGGGAAAAGGGAAGGGGGAAAGAGGCAGATGCAGACCTCACACTCCAAAAGGAAGAAGGAAGAGGCTCACACGTCACAAGTGTGTGAATATGTCAACACATCATGGAAGGCTGTAAAACAAGAGCTCTTGGTGAAATGGTTTAAATAACGTGGGACTGGTAATGCTCTTGGCAACCTGAGTATGATTTGTTGTCTGCAGATGGTTTTGGCCTGTGTTCTCCTGTAGTGAAGGCTAAGAATTAAGAGATCCATCTAGAGTCCACTAACAACAATGGTTTCAGGCTTTGAAAATATTTCTGGCTGGGCGCGGTGACTTACGCCTGTAATACCAGCACTTTGGGAGGCAGAGGTGGGTGGATCACGAGGTTAGGAGATCGAGACCATCCTGGCTAACACGGTGAAACCCCGTCTCTACTAAAAATACAAAAAATTAGCCGGGCGTAGTGGCGGGCGCCTGTAGTCCCAGCTACTCGGGAGGCTGAGGCAGGAGAAGGGCGTGAACCCGGGGAGGCGGAGCTTGCAGTGAGCTGAGATCACGCCACTGCACTCCAACCTGGGAGACAGAGCCAGACTCCGTCTCAAAAAAAAAAAAAAAAAAAAAAAGAAAAGAAAATATTGCTATAAGTTTTCAGGATAAATATTAAAACCTTTATGACACTTAAAAACAATGTTTGTGACTATGAAGTAGTCATTATTCATGAAATCTTTGGATTCTGTAATCATTTCCCCAAGTTTTCTCCTGCGACTTGCTGTGCATTATTATTCAGTAAAAGATTTGCCTTTATGCATGAACATGATGTTGGCATTCCTTCAAATTTATTGTTTTTTCTGTTTGCTTTGTTCCATTTTTTAAAATTAGATGTTTTTATTTTGAGATAATTGTAGATTCACATGCAGTTGTAAGAAATAATACACAGGGATCCTGTTGTACCCTTTTCCCTAGTTTCCTCCAATGTGTAGGATTTTTCAACGCTAAAATAAAGTATCTCAACCAGTGTATGCACATTGATAGTCAGGATCAGAACATTTCCAATACCACAGGGTCCCTCCAGTCACCCTTTAATAGCCACACATGGTCCCCCGCTCCACTGTCCTTAACCTCTGGCAACAACCAATCTATTTTCTATTTCTATGATTGTGTCGTTTCAAGAATGCTATATAGAAATCACGTAGTGTGTAACCTTTTGCAGTTTGCTGGTGAAGACCCAGCACAATTTCCTGGAGATTCATCCAAGTTCAGTAGTTTATTCCTTTAGATTGCTGATTGATACACCTTGTGTAAATCAAAAATAAAATTCTAAGCTCTCCTACCAACTGAATGGACCCCTCGTCTCGGCCAAGGGCAGTTGAAAGTAAACCTGCAACATTAGTTCGGCCATGATGGAACTAGGTGGTTGGACGTGTCTCATTATACCTTCCTCCCTTTGGAATTCAGGCATAGCTGACTGGCATTAACATTAAAACAGAGACCTTAAGACTGACAGAGCGGACTCTTTATAGCGGCAAGGTACCAACATGACAGTGGGCCTTGAAAGAAATTGAAGTATTTTTCCCAAAAATAGATTTCTTTGACATATTTTGAGATGGTCCTGCAAAGCTGTCTCTTGTGGGGAAAATCTACATTCTGTAGAGAATCCCCTTCCCTTTCCCAGGTCATTTTTCTGATCCAGGAGAGAATTTAAGAATTTGGCAACTTTTAAAGTCTGATTAGAAACATTTACAATCTATTTTCTCCGAAGCCTGCTACCTGGAGCTTTCCTATGCGTAATAAGAACCTTGGCCTCCACAACCCCTAATCTTTACCCAGACCCTCCTTTCTATTGATTCCAAGTCTTTAGATAAACTCAACCAATTGCCAGTAAGAAAATCTTTGAATCCACCCGGAAGCCCCTTACTTCGAGTTTTCCTGCCTTGCTGGACCCAACCAGTGTACATCTTATATATATCAATCGATGTCTTATGTCTCCCTAAAATGTATAAAACCAAGCTATAGCCCAACCACCTTGGGCACATTCTCAGGATCTCCAGGGGCTGTGTCATGGGCCATTGGTCACTCATATTTAGCTCAGAATAAATCTTCTGAAATATTTTATAGTTTGACTCTTTTCATTGACACTTTGTATAAATATACCATGGTTTGTTTAACTATTCACTGTTGATGGATATTTGGGTTTTTCGAGTTTTAATTACTATAAATAAACTACTATAAACATTTCTGTGCAAAGTTTTGTGTGGACCTCAGTTTTCATATCTCTGGAGAAAATGCCCAAGAGTGCAATGGCTGGTTTGTATGGGTAATTGGATGTTTAGTTTCCCAAGCCACTGTCAAACTGTTTTCCAGGGTGCCTGTACCATTTTCTACTCCAACCAGCAGTGTAGGAGTGACCCAGCTTCTCTGCATCCTCTCCAGAATTTGGTATTGCCAATGTTTAATTTTAGCCTTTCTGATAGGTGTGTACTGATTGCAGTTTTAATTTGCATGCCCATGAAGGCCGATAATATTGAACACCAGTTTTCAAATGCTTATTTTCCATCTGCATATCTTCTCTGGCAAAATGTCTCATATCTTTTGCCCATTTTCTAATTGGATTGCTTGTTTTTTTCTTATTGAGTTTTGAGGGTTCTTTACATACTGTAGGTGAATGTGTATTTTATTTTCTCCCAGTCTCTAGCTTGTCTTATTTTCTCCCAGTCTGTAGCTTGTCTTTTCATCCTGTTATCAGGATTTTTTGCAGAGCAAAAACTTTTCAGGGTGTAGTTTGGTTTTATACATTTTAGGGAGGCATGTGACTTCAATCAAATACATTTAAGAAATACATTGGTTTGGCTGGGTATGGTGGCTCACGCCTGTAATCCCAGTACTTTGGGAGGATGAGGTGGGAGGATCATTTGAGGTCAAGAGTTTGAGACCAGCCTGGTCAACATGATGAAACCCCATTTCTGCTGAAAATACACAAATTAGCCGGGCATGGTGGTGTGTGCCTGTAATCCCAGCTACTCAGGAGGCTGAGGCAGGAACCCAGGAGGCGGAGGTTGCAGTGAAACAGAGCAAGACTCCTCAAGGAAAAAAAAATACACTGGTTTGGTTCAGAAAGATGGGACACCTTGAAGCAAGGGGGTTGGGGATGCTTCCAGCTTATAGATAGATTTTAAAATTTTCTGGTTGACAATTGGTTGAGTTTATTCAAAGACCTGGGATCCATAGAAAGGAATGTCTGGGTTGCCATAAGAGGTGGTAGAGAACAGAGTTTTATCATGCAGATGAAATTTCCAGGTAGCAGGCTTCAGAGAGAATAGGCTGTAAAATGTTTCTTATCAGACTTAAAGTCGGTGTTGATGTTAATGTGGAGAGGTGTAATGAGGCATGTCTGGCTCCCATTTCCCTTTGGGCCCTGACCCAGTCTTTCAGGTTAAATTTTAAGAGCACTGGCTGAGAAGAAAGTTCATTCAGATGGTTGGGAGGCCTTAGAATTTTATTTTTGGTTTGCACCTTGCACCCCAAATCTGGTAGGACCACAGAAACATCCTGTGGTACATTGTGAATAACTCTAGCATCTCTGACTATGGCTATAAGTTATTCACTCCCACCAGTAAAATTGGAAGCTAACTGAATATATTCCTTTTGCTATAGAGAGAAGCACAGACAAAGGCACCACAGAGATGCACAGTGACACTCAAAGAGGCAGCGAGACAGAGATGAAGGCGTCGTGCTGTGAGAGCCATCTCCCGGCAGCATCCCCTCTCCTGGGTGTGAATTATGTCCTCCAAGGGCCTCAGCCACTGCAGCTTGAAAGTTACTTTTATGCTATTTCCTTAAAGCCAACAAGAACACTTGACATTTCTAGGAGGCTTTGAGGAGAGAACACTGGTTGTTCTCGTTGGTTGTGTAACTCTGCCAGGAATTTAGAATATTGTTAGAATCTTTATTACATTTCAGCCTGATAAGGAGATGAAATAGCTAATGAATCCACTAAAAAAACTGCCAAGTAGCAAAGCTGGAAACTTTGGCCTTTGGTTGCCGTATAATAACACGCCCCAGGCACAGAAGGTTTAGCACATTTTTCCTTACTAAAACACAAAACAACAACAGCAATAACCCAATAAGGAGTCTTCAACTCCTCCCACCCCATAGCCCTGGGCTGTTCATCTGCAAGTCATTGTGTTAATAGTTTTTGTTTGTTTGTTTTTTAGCATTTGGTCTTCTAGATTTGCTTAGAAATCCATGGATTGGGGCAAGCCACGGGGAGCAGTGCCGTGCCTTTGCCTTTGTTGTGTGGAGTGACAGTCCCCGCGGCTGCAAGTCCTCACAAACCAGAATAGGCATGTTCCCGTGGAAAGGGAAGCATTGTCTGCCTGGAAGAACCAGTCACCTCCAGTGGCTGGGAATGTTTGTGCTTACCCACAGGGCATGGGAATGCATGTGCTTACCTAGCCCAGAAGAGCTAGAGAGAAGAGCCTAGGTATAAGACAAGGAGGCTTGTGGCAACTCCAAAGGGTCCCCTCTGGTTCTGGAGTGGAACTTACTAGAAATGAAAGGGAAGTTAATAGCTCCCTCATCAGGGATCTTAATGTGTGTTTAGGTCCAGAAAATCAAGGTTCTGGGTGCTCTGATGGCAACTGTGCTGAGTGTGGCTGTCTGAACGCACCAGGGCTCATTCGCTGAGCTTTTGTTCCACCTTCCGTGTCAGTTTGGAGGTTTGTTTCTTCATGCAATTATGTCAGTTTCATTATTTTTCTTGGGCATAGAACACACTTCCAACCCACATGTTGTGGTTTGAATATGTCCTCCAAAAAGCATGTGTGAGAAACTTAGGCCCCATGCAACAGTGTTGGGAGGTGGGGCCTAATGTGAAGTGCTCAGGCCATGAGGACTCTGCTTTCATGAATGGAGTAATGCTGCTATTCCAAGGGAGTGAGTTCCTTATAAAAGGACAAGTTTGGCCCCCTTTTCCCACTTTCTTGTCCTCTCTTGCCCTTCCACCTTCTGCCATGGAGTAATGCAGTAAGAAGGCCTCGCCAGATGCTGGTCCCTCGATCTTGGACTTTCCAGTCTCCAGAACCACAAGCCAATAAATTCCTGTTGATTATAAAATTACTCAGTCTGTGATATTCTATTAGAGCAGCACAAAACAGACTAAGACACTATATTGTCCCTGGCTTTGAAAGGTTGCAGCTGATGTGGCTCTGCTGACAAACACAAAGGCCCTCTTCTGAGTTAACTCATCTCTTGCAGCATCTGAGCCCACTCTTTAGTGGACTCCTGGATAACACACCCTCCTGTTTGCCTCCTGCTTTGGTCTCTCCCCACAACCCCTTCTCTCTGTTTCATCCTTACAGGCTGTGGAGCCCTGAGGGGCTTAGGTCATGGCTTCTCCAGAGACTCCTGTCCAGTTCCTTGTCCTTAAATGTCATCTTAGTGCCAATAGCTCCAGGTATGTGTCTGCATACTGGCCTCTCCTTGAGCACCAAGCACATGACTAACTGCCTTCCTTTTTTTTTTTTTTCTTTAGAGACAGGGTCTCACTTTGTTACCCAGGCTGGAGTGTAGTGGCATGATCACAGCTCCCTGCAGCCTTGACCTCGTGGACTCCAGGAATCCTCCCAAGTAGCTGTGTCCACAGGCTTACGCCACCATGCCTGGCTAATTTTTAAATTTTTTGTAGAGATGGAGTCTCGCTATGTTGCCCAGGCTGGTCTTAAACTGCTGGACTTAAGTGATCTTCCTGCCTTGGCCTACCAATGCATCAAAATTACAGGCATGAGACCCTGCACTTGGCCCCAACTGCCATCTTGACACTGCTATTTGAAAATCCAATCAGGATCTCATATTTAATGTGGCCAAAAAGAGACTTAATTTACCCCCAAGCTTCCAAACTTGCTCCTTCCTAGACTTTTCCATCTCAGTAAATGACTCAAGCCCAATAGGCAGCCCTTACCCTTGATTCTGCTCTTTTCCTTGCCTTCCACATACAATAAACCCTCACATTGTCCTGCAGGCTTCACCTTCTCATTTCAAAATACATTTTGCATCCATCCACCAACTCAGTGAGAAGCCACTGGAGGTTCTTCATGACCTTGACCAGCCATTCCAGAGGGTGGAGGGGGCAGTATGGGGATGGGGGATGGCCGTGCAGGAGCTGGAAGCAGAGATAGCACAGATAGCATCTGCAGACAGCACTGTTTGGTGCATAACAGGAAATGGCAAAATAGGGCTATTGGTGGGGGAAAATGCGGGGTCAATACAAAATGAAAATTTAAAAGACCAACATAAAGCGTGTTTTCTTGCTATTGGAATGGTCTAGTAGAGAGGGGACACAATGGTGCAGGAAAAGAGGCATCTCTGAGAAGATGGTGCTGGGGGATGCAGAGTTCAGCACCTGGAGAAAGGGCTGCTCTGCTTCACTGTGTCCAGAGGTGCCTGGTGCATGGAAGCCCAGAAGTCAGGGATTGGGGGCCGATGATGGACAAGACAGCCACTGCCTGCTGGCTTTGGTTTTCTCCCTGAAGGGCAGCTTATGGGTGGTGGTGGTGGGGGCTGTGAGGCTGAGGACAGAGGCTTTGTGCAATGGTTGCTCCGGAGAGTGGGAGAGCAAACTCTTTAGGAGAAGAGAGTAACCCTTCTGGGCAAGGAGAGCGCTTGTTTTGGGTTTTGCAGTCTTCCGTAAGACACCAGGCACAGCATACTTGTCATTCCCAACTTGCCTGATCATCTTAGCGGTGGTGGCCCCTGGGTAGGGCCCAGAGGGTACTGCAGGCAGGGTGCACTCGGCAGGGTTGGGCGGTCCCAGGGCAGGCCCAGGACACAGTAGCAGTGGGCATGGGGGGAGGCGGAGCCACCACGCTGGGCAGCAGCCAGAGGGGCTCATTAGGAAAAGAGGGAGAGAAGAAAGGAGGCCAGGATTAAGTAGAAAAGGGAGTAGATGTTCCTGCAGAAAAGAATGTTCCAAGTATTTTATTTATTTTTATTTTTAACATGGGCTCCCTGGTGAGACCTTCTGGTTCTAGCTGTTGTTTTCTTTGCTTCTGTCAATACGGTCTGGAGTTGAAATCGCAGATTGAACTGTTGTGCTTTGCGGGTGGCGATATGGAAGCACAAGGCTGTCTCTGACAACCACGTCACGCAGGCCGCTGTCCCTCCTACCCGGATGGGCTCTGTGCTGGGCCGGGAATTCTGCCCCCAGGGCTGATGTGAGGACGAAGTTCTTCACTTATCTGTTATGAGTTTTCACCATCAACTACCCCTGCTCTTCTTTTGGGGTGAGAGATGGGACTTGTCTTGGAAAGAAAGCTTTGCTTTGCCCTTGGGAAGGTGGAGAGTTGCGAAAAAGAATGTGAATGGCTGGGCTTAATGGTGCGAGTTGGTTTTGTGTGCTCTAGGGTTAGAAGTCTGTTTTTCCCATGGGAGAAGGGTTTTGTCTTTCTGGTCCAAGAACTCGAGGACCTTGCTAGAAAAGCGTTCCAGCCACATTCTCTTTTCACCTGCTACTGGAGTTTGGGGTTGAGCAGCCTGGAGTGCACAGAACCTTGGCATCCCTGGTTCGGGGTTCCGCAAATGGGCCAAGCCCACTCTCAGAGCTGTGCGGGTGAATCCAACAGTGCCTGTACCCTGCCTGCTCTGGAAATGAGGCCCCTGGAGAAAGGAGGCCTGGACTCTGGAGAGGGGACACCAGTCCTGGGGCCTGGCCAATAGACAAGGACACAGGGATCTTTGATAAACAGGGTTTGGCTTTCTTCTCAGAGTTGTGATTTCTTGCCTGGTTCCCATGTGCCCCTGGGAAGCTGGACCTGGAACACTGGAGCCTGATATTCTCTGTTGTGGGGAATCCAAGGTGAAGTGTGGCCACGCCTTGGGCTGTTCTGGAGAGCTACAGTGGGGGAGAAGCTCATGGAGTTCTGTGACACAGTGACTGGCCAGGAAGCCCAGAGCAAGAGGCGACAAGACACAGCCAGATCAGGGAGAAGGCCTGCCAGCAATCCAGACATCCCGTGAGCTTTCTGCAAGTCCTCAGGCAGGGCTCCGGAAGGCCACCTCTGGGATGGTGGGGTCCTACAGGTGGGCAGAGCTGGGTTTACTTTAGCAAGATCATATGTTCAGAGGTAAAGCCCATGGGGGTGAAGACCTGGCAGGTGCATTCCACCAATCTGGCCATGGGAGGAAGGACACCTGTGCTTTTTCTGAGTGGCCACGTGTTTTTGTGGCTCTAGGAGTCAGGGTTAGAGCCAGATTAAGAAAAAACAGAACCCCAAATGCTGTGAATTTCAGGCTTCTTTGGCCATTCAGGTAAAAAATAACCTGTGCCAAGTGGATCAAGCTTGATGTGGGTGCGAGGGAAGCAGCATGGGGCTGTCATTTCAATCAGGGCACAAACACTGGAGAGAAAATAAATACTTTAGAAGGCACTTGACCTTTTAATGTGGAGTTCTAAAAATGGAGATTGAACACAGTGATGCTTAACAGAGGCAAAGAGAGCCAGGCTGCTATCAGATTCTTTCTACCCAAGAGTCTGGCTTTCCTCCCTGGCATTAGCAGGGCATCCCTGTTACCCGGGTGAGCAGAAGAACAGCTGTTACCTGGATGAACCTAGGAACAGCCCTATTACCTGGGTGAGCACCAGAACAGCCTGTTACTTGGATGAACCTGAGGTTAGTTCAGTTACCAAGGTAAGCTGGGAACAGCCCTATTATATAGGTGAACCTGAGAACAGCCTGTCACCTGGGTGAATCTTAGAACAGCCCTGTTACCTGGGTGAACCTGTGAACAGCCCATTACCTGAGTGAACCTTAGGACAGCCCTGTTACCTGGGTGAAACTGAGAACCCTGCTACCTGGGTGAACCTGAGAACAGCCCGTTACCTGGGTGAAACTGAGAACAGCCTGTTACCTGGGTGAACCCGAGAACCCTGTTACCTGGGTGAACCCGAGAACAGCCTGTTACCTGGGTGAACCCAAGAACCGGGTTACCTGGGTGGCAGCTCTCCTGTTGGCTAGAGGAGCTGAGACTGGGCGGGGCACCCTCTTGTTGAGTACAGACGGTTTTGTTTCTTCTCCTTGCTTTGCTTCGTTACTATGTTAATCTCTTCCTCTGTATGTTTTAGCAGCAAGTGTATTCTCCTGGTTAGAAAACAAGAATCTCTTGCCCAGCTGGGCCTTGTCCAAATCCTAACATTTTCTTTAAACTTCTTTCAAAGCGCTGGGTTGCAGTCTGTGGTGTGGGACGTCCCTCATCCCAAAGCACTCTCCTGGCCCAGGGGAAGAGAAGATGGGAAGGGCTGCTCTCCTTCTGGTCCTCCTTTCTCCAAAGTCCCTCTCACCCTGCAGGGAGAGCTGGCCATACATGTCCTGCTGGGCTAGACCTCTGATTTTTTTTTTTTTTTTTGAGATGGAGTTTCGCTCTTGTTGCCCAAGCCGGAGTACAATGAGGCAATCTCGGCTCACTGCAACCTCCGCCTCCTGGGTTCAAGCTATTCTCTTGCCTCAGCCTCCCAAGTAGCTGGGATTACAGGCATGCGCCACCATGCCCAGCTAATTTTGTATTTTTAGTAGAGACAGGGTTTCTCCCTATTGGTCAGGCTGGTCTTGAACTCCCGACCTCAGGTGATCCACCCTGCTTGGCCTCCCGAAGTGCTGGGATTACAGGCGTGAGCCACCAAGCCCGGCCGACCCCAGTGCTTTTTGGAGTCACGTGGGGCCTGTGCAATCAGAGGGCCTTTTGTGGGGAGTTATCTGTATACAATGGGCTTTCTCTTCAGGCATAATTTTAGCACATTTTAATAGGAAAATTCTGTCTGAAAGTATGCCAATTAAAAAAATCAGATTGTACAGAGTGGATAAAAATACCCTGGCTACTCACCCAAATGCCAGCCCTCCTAGTCCTTATGGCTCCAGGGAGAGTCCCATTTGCTGGACGCTGCCTCCTTTCCAGCACCAGGAGAGTGGGGGGGTCAAAGGCCGTTTGTCCTCTGACTGCCTTTTACTGCAGGCAAACTAAAAGTGACCTGAGTGCTCGGCCAGGGGCATGTGGAAGGGACTTGGAGTAGCCCTTGGCCACCGAGGTCCAGTGGAAGGGAAGGCTGGCCACGCTGCTGCAAGGTGTCCCAGACTCAGCCTGAGTGTCAGGCCCCTCTCCTCCCTCACTCTCTCCCTCCCTCCCTCTGCTTCTCTTCTCTCCTCCCTGCTGCGAGGGCCTTTTCCTCTCTAAGGATGCTGGGATTTTGAACTTGGGATAGGGAGGTGAGCCGCTCTCTGAGCTCTGTGGAGTTGATCACTGCATCTGCCTGTGTTCAAGGCTGTTTTCATTGACTGTCTCTGTGGCACCACCAGCCACAGGATGGGATCAGCTCTTTTGTTTTCATTCAGATTTCATGACTAATTTCTGCACTATCGATCACCCCCCACAAGCTGGTGACTCACTCTCTCATCAAGGAGGCCGGACCCCACATCCCTCTGCCTTTTCTGATCTGTTTACGCAGCACTGCCAGAGGAGGTGAGAAATCCAATGAGCATTTTTCTTTCTGAGTCAATTGTCTGATGAAGCAAGAAGCTGGGAAGCAAGTGAACATCCTTTTCTCAAAGTCTGGAAAATGACAGGAGCCTGCCGTGCTGCGTTCCCTGGAAGTGCGAGTAGAGCAGGTGTCCTCCTATCTCATGGTAATCTCAGGCCGCTCTTGTCTGCAGAGGCCCAGGGAACTCTGAGCCAAGTGTCATGTGTCTGCAGACACATCCGCAGCAAGGGACAGCTCAGATGCCAGCAGCTTCCGGTGTGCTCAAGGGTGCCGGCCAGGGCCAGAGGGGAGGCAGCTTCCCAGTGCTGGCAGTGACTTATAATTTATAACTCTGTGAGCAAGCCATGGGGTGGTGCCCCTGTTGGGGTCCCTGCCTCTCTGTCAGGGAGAGTTTGTCACCCTCATTCCCATAAGAGGGCCTCAGGCCTGACCACAAGATGGGTGTGGCAGTGCAGAGAGCATGTTGGCAACTCGGAAATGGGAGAGAGGTCAGGGTGAAATGTGACCGCAGAGGTGTAGGCCGCCCCTATTTGCAGCTTACCCTTGACTGAGATTTTTTTTTTCTTGAGATGATGCCTAGCTCTGTTACCCAGGCTGGGGTGCACTGGCACAATCTCAGTTCACTGCAACCTCCGCCTCCCAGGTTCTAGCCATTCCCCTGCCTCAGCCTCCCGTGTAGCTGGGATTAGAGGCACCCACCACCACGCTCGGCTAATTTTTGTATTTTTAGTAGAAAAAGGGTTTTGCCATATTGACCAGGTTGGTCTTGAACTCCTGACATCAAGTGATCCTCCCTCCTTGGCCTCTCAAAGTGCCGGGATTATAGGAGTGAGCCACCGCACCCAGCCTTTACTGAGATTTTTAAAGAGAATGCAGGCCGGGTGCAGTGGCTCACACCTGTAATCCTAGCACTTTGGGAGGCCGAGGTGGGCAGATTGCCTGAGCTCAGGAGTTCGAGACCAGCTTGGGCAACATGGTGAAACTCCGTCTCTACTAAAAAAAAAAAAAAAAAAAAAAAAATAATAATAATAATAATAAGCCGGGCATGATGGCCTGTGCCTGTAGTCCCAGCTACTCCGGGGGCTGAGGCAGGAGAACTGCTTGAACCTGGGAGGCGGAGGTTGCAGTGAGCTGAGACGGTGCCACTGCACTCCAGCCTGGCGACAGAGTGAGACTCCGTCTCAAAAATAAATAAATAAAGAAATAAATATAGATAGAATGTGTTTGAAGTCCTTGTGATGAATTTAGGACAGTAAGCATGTTGATAGATCTGCCAGGCTACAGTTCAAATACTGTTGAGTTCCATGCAATAAACAGTTGAGCTGGTTCTCTCCAACCCTCCAGAGGAATAAAGCCATTACTTGATGCTGGGTTCTCACTGCCTGTGCCGTGCACCCCTCTGGCAGCATGGTGAACCTTATGGATGCCTGATCAGAATGATGTTTCTAATATATGAAATAAATAAAATAAATGATATAGTTTTGATGTGTGCCCCCACCCACCCCTCAAATCTCATGTGGAATTGTCATCCCCAGTGTTGGAGGAGGGGCTTGGTGGAAGGTGATTGGATCATTGAGGTGGATTTCCCTCTTGCTGTTCTCATGATCGTGAGTGAGTTCTCATGAGATCTGGTTGTTTAAAAGTGCATAGCATCTCCTTCTTCTCTCTCTCTTTTCCTCCTGCTCCGGCCATGTGACACGCCTGCTTCTTCTTTGCCTTCTGCCATGGTTATAAGTTTCCTGAGGCCTCCCCAGAAGCAGAAGCCTGTACAGCCTAAAGAACTGTAAGCCTATTAAACCTCTTTTCTTTGTAAATTACAATCTCAGGTATTTCTTTATAGCAGCATGAGAACAGACTAATACAATAAAACACATGGGATGGGTGTATTGTACTTTCTAAAGGTAGTGTGATGGTGTCCCCCAGGCCACATGCTTTTCTCTCATCTGAACTTGTCACTCCCCCACCAAGTCCATTTCTCTACCTCCTGGAATTCAGGAA
The DNA here is from genome assembly GCF_029289425.2 of Pan paniscus. NCBI lineage: Eukaryota > Metazoa > Chordata > Mammalia > Primates > Hominidae > Pan > Pan paniscus. The sequence goes on from NC_073260.2 coordinate 48,424,311, forward strand.
GCCCTGAGAATCCCTGGACCAATAGAATATGGAGGGAGTGATGGTGTAGCAGCTCTGAATGTAGCTCTTGACTGTCCCAGCACCTCTTCCCTCTTTGTGAGAAGCAGGCTTGTGTAAGAAGCATGACCGCCTAAGACCACCACACTGTGGGAAGGCCAAGGCCCGTGTAATGAGGTACCATGTTCAGAGGAAGACCAAGGAGCACCAAGGAGGCAGCAGACTGAGTGGAGAGGAATATGCAGGGGATGCTGTGTGGTCAGAATCAAGCTTCCCAGGTGAGTCTCACTCAATCTCCTGATCCACAAAACTGTCAGCAAAAGAAAGTGGTTGCTCTAGGCCATTAAGTTTGTTTTTATTTTGTTTTCTTTTTGTTTGTTTGTTTGTTTTTGGAGGGGGTGCTTGTGTCACTCAGCAATATAGAAAACCAGAGCACGGGATTATCAAGGAAATGAATTCTATTAAATTACAAGAGGTGATGGTTAATTTTATGTGTCAACTTGACTTGGCAATGGGGTGCCCAGATATGTGGTCAAACATTATTTTGGATGAGATTAACATTTGCATCAGTGGACTGAGGAAAGCAGGCTCTTCCTAATGTGGGTGGGCCTCAGCCAATCCATTCAAGGCCTGAATAAAATAAAAAGGCAGCCCTTCCCTTGAGGAAAGGAAAATTCTTCCCATCTTATGGCCTTTGGTTTGGGACATTGTTTTTTTGTTTTTTTTTTGAGAGGGAGTTTCACTCTTGTTGCCCAGGCTGGAGTGCAATGGTGTAATTTCGGCTCACTGCAACCTCCGCCTCCCAGGTTCATGCAATGGCACAATCTCGGCTCACTGCAACCTCTGCCTCCCAGGTTCAAGCAATTCTCCTGTCTCAGCCTCCTGACTAGCTGGGATTACAGACATGCACCACCACACCTGGCTAATGTTGTATTTTTAAGTAGAGATGGGGTTTCCCCATGTTGGTCGGGCTGGTCTCAAACTGCTGACCTCAGGTGATCTGCCTGCCTCGGCCTCCCAAAGTGCTGGGATTACAGGCATGAGCCACCGAGCTGGCTGGGACACTGGTTTTTTTTGTTGCTTTTGGACATGAATGGAAAACTAGCTCTCCCTGGGTCTCAAGCCCGTGGCCTTCAGACAGTAACTGACACCATTGGCTGCCCCGGGGTCCAGCTTGCCCATTAGCCCCGCCGATCTTGAGGCTTGCCTGACTCTCTTTCTCTGTTTTTCGCTCTCACCACTGCCCCTACCCCCACACCCTATTGGTTCTGTTTCCCTGACTAATACACAGGTTAAACCAAGAATGCCAAAGGGACTCTTAGAGTTTATGCACTTGGTTCTCACTTATCAGCAGGCAAGAACAGTAGTCAGAAAATACAGTTGTGCATTTCTTCACAACAGATATACGTCCTGAGAAATGCATTGTTAGGCAATTTTGTCATAGTGCAAGCATCCTGTAATACACTCACACAACCCTTGATGGTAGAACCTGCTATGAACCCAGGCTATAGGGTTCAGCCCATTGCTTTTAGGCCATAAACCTGTATAGCATGGGACTGTACTGAGTACTGCAGGCAACCAGACACAGTGGTATTTGTGTATCTAAATCTTTCTAAACGTAGATAAGGCACAGTAAAAATATGGTATAAAAGATAAAACATGGTATCCCTCCATAGGGCAGCTCATTAAAAACGCCTTTGTATATGCAGCCTGTCCTTCGCTGAAATGTTGTTGCATGGTGCTTCACTGTACTTAGCACCTCAAATAGGCAGAGATGTGTGCAGGTCTTGGGACAATAACGGGAACTCTGAGACAAGATTCCTGCCCTTTAGGGAGCTTTACATCCTGCTTAGAAAACCCATAGAAGGAGTTAATGATGTACATAGATGCATAGGAGAGAGGTAAAAGGCCAGCCCCCCAATTCCAAGCTTCAAGAATTTTGAACCCCAGGCCAGGGTTTCAGGGCAGCTGGATCACTTTCCCTGGAAGGATGCACTGTAGCAAGCTGGAGAGGCTCCCACCACCCAGGAGAGTGACTGGTGGTCTTTTAGCAGCAGAGATGGCTTGTCTGCAAACATAGTGAAAGATGCAGGTTGTTTACGTCCCTGGGGCAACCCCTGCCAACAAAGGGACAGGTGCCAGTGGAGAAGGGTCAGCCTCCTCTAGGAGAACTCTGGGAGACTTTCTATGGGCATCCCAGGAGGCCCTCCAGGGCCATGCCTGTCTGCTCACAGCAGTGACCTTGACCAGGCAGTTCCATAACCTTCTTTCCTGAACACTCCCAAGAAAACTAGCTGATGGCCGAAGAAGCTTTGCTTCCATTCTTCTGTCTGGACTGCATTCCCATGGGCATTCTTGGAGAGGACATCCACATCCACGTTTCAACTTTGCGTGTCTCCAGCTTGCATGTTGCAGAGATTTGTAGACTCCATCTTCTACCACTGCTTTTGCCGCTACTCCTGCGGGCAGCTGCTACTGTAGGCCTGCTAGGCACTGGGTGCTTCACTTACGTGGTCTCTAATCCTCACCGCAGCTCAGCAAGGCAGGTGCGAGAGGTTCCATTTAACAGAGCAGCCAATTATTTAAGGTACCACTGGTGATCCCCGAGCCCTATCTGCCCCAGAGCTGGTGTTCTCTGTAGCCCTCCCTTGCTCAAGTGCTGCCTGCCATGTGCAGAGCATGGGTTCCCAGCTGGATGAGGCATCAGCCTGTACCTTTGGCCCCCCAGACCATGTCCTCCTGGTGTGGGTGCAGTTGGCTACACACTTGTGCTGACCACTTGCTGTGCCAGAGGGGATTTCTGATACTGCCAAGACTTAGACAGCAACATGCCCTCCCATTATTGAACAGGGATGCTTTCTTCCAGCGTCACTCAAAGAAGCAGCAAGACTCTGTCTTAACGTGGCATGCTGTTGCTGTTATTTCCCTCGAAGCCATAAGACCCTGGATGAGAGCAGCGGCTGGGCGTGTGAGTTAACATCGCATGCTTTCCTGACTCCACTGCCCCACTCATGGTAAGTGTCCAGTATGTGTTGTCCAAGGCATGATTGCATTTTTCATATCTTCCGTTTAACCTTCTTGTTGACTGTGGTACATCAATCCAGTTTGATTTTTCATTGCACACAGAGGTCATAGCATAGCTTCTTGCATTTGTCCTTCTCTGAATGGAAGCCACTTGGATCCTCCAGGTATTTCTCCAAGGGGCAGGGCTTTCAGCACAGAATCAACAGGAGAAACCATCTGGAAAGCCCAGAGGCGTGTTCGGCAGCGTGTGGGAGCAGAGCTGCAGTAAACGGTGGCTCCTTGTTCGCCCATCTCAGCTGTTCAGCTGACTTCTTGCCGTCTCCAGCTGTCTTCTCTATCTCATCCTGATGACTCCTTCCCACAACTCTTTCCCTGGCTGCCGCACCGGTCCAGCTGCAGCCTGCATTCACAGTTACTTACCTGTGGGGCTTTCTTGTTTCCGAGATGGCCGAATTGTCTTCTGAAATTTACCTCCATGACTCTGGTTAAGTATTTTGGTTCCTAGTGGGTGCCGACATCACAGTGGGCTGATTAGATGGTTTGCATTACTTGTTGGCAGGCCTTCGAGCCTCCTGTGCAGTTTCCCGAAAATATTCCATCTGCAGGTGGGAAGCCCAAGCCCCTGGGCAAATTATGCCATGAGTGTGTCTTGGCAGTCATTCTGGGTTCCAATGACTTGTGCCGTGGTTCAAACATTCCCTGGGGATTGTCCGGATCTGAGCTCCTGGTGGTGGGAAGCCAGCCTTTGGTGCCAGCCTGGCCCAGCACCATCTCTTGACTCCTGACCCCACCAGAGGGTGAGGACTTGGTGTGAGCAGGGACACAGCAGGTCCCAGGAAAGTCTGCTGAGTGAATGGGTGAATAAAATAGTCTCAAACCCTGTATGTTATTCCCTCCTTGCCCCTACTCAGAACTCCTCCTCACTTCCAATCAGAACTTGTCTCCTCTCTGCCAGAAGGTCAGCCCTGGTGATTCCTGGAGTTCATGCCTCCTGTCCCACCATGGTTCTGTGGACTGCTGGCTGTTGTGGGGAGCTATCTTCCTGGTGAGCTTTGCAGGGCAGGGTCCCAGCAGGAGAGCAGAAGCAAGATGCATGGCGCAGATGAGGGATTCTTTCCAGTGGTTAGACCCTGCAGGACCATGGGGGAGCTGGGCAGAAAAGTACAAGGGGTGTTGGAAAATCTAAGAAAAGGCATCAACCAGCCTTCCTGAATCCCCGGCCTGTGGCAAGAAAGGCAAGTCAGAGCATGGGCCATGGGGCACAAAGGGGAGTAGGCGGGGTCTATGGACTGCCACCACCTCTAGCATAAAGTCCAGGCTCAATGTCTGCTGCTGGGCCTGGGGTCTCTTGTGGTCAGTGGGAAGGGTCAGGCCCAGAGGAGGGAGGGCAGCTCTGTGTTTGCTTGTCACTGTAGAGGCCATGACAACCTTCAGGGTACGAGCTGCTGCTTCACTTCCATTTTGCAAATCTCAGGCAGAACCCCTCTTTTGGCCAACTCTCTACATGGAAGAGGGTTCTGGAAAGATAATCCCCGTTACATCATGTGTGACCCAGGTTCATCATGTAATACTAACTGCCGTGGCTGGATCTCAGATTTCTTTGTGTGCCATTGAGTGTTTTACCCAGGGCAGATACAAATGAGTGATGGGGAGGAAACAGGCTAAGGGGGCAAATGCAACGCTTTTGTTGACCCAGCCTTCATTATGGGTTCACTACTGATCACCATACCAGCAAATGCTGCCTCCTGCCCCAAGGCCGTGATAAGGAGCACTTGAAAGCAGTCTGTCCATTTCCAAAATATTGTCACTTCAAGAATGATGTGTAAATGGCATCATACAGTGTGGAACCTTTTGGGATTGGCTTTTTTCACTCAGCATAATTCTCTGGAGATTCATCCAAGTTTTATGTATCAACAGTCCATTCCGTCTAATGGCTGAGTGGTGTTCCACAGTCTGGGTGTGCACAAAGTGTTTAACCATTCACCTGTGAGCTGAAGGACATCTGGGTTGACGATTACACATTTTTGACTACTACAAATAAAGCTGCCATGAACATTCATGGTGCAAGTTTTTGTGTGAATGTAAGTTTTCATTTCTCTGGGATAAATGCTCAAGAACACAACTGTACGGGCGTTGCATATTTAGTTTTATGAGAAATGACTAAACTGTTTTTCAGAGTGGCTGTACCAGTTTACAGCTCACCAATACTTTATTATTCCTAAAATAAAATATTACTAAGTTAATTGTCGGGGAGGGCAGTGGTGGATGTGGCCATGAAAGGACAGCAGGAGGGATCCTTTGGGTGATGAAAATGTTCAGTATGTTTGGTATCTTGACTGTGGGGGTGAATACACCAATGTACATGTGAGAAGATCATATAGAACTAAACACACACATACACACAAACACACACACACACAAACACATACACACAGATGAGTCCCTGTGCATCTATAACTGGGCAATCTGAACATGACACATGGGTTGCATCAATGTCAATACCTGGCGGTGAAATCGTATTCTAGTTTTGCCAAGATGTTACCACTGGGAAAACTGGGTAAAAGTAACTGCATGTGAATCTACGATTATCTAACAATTTAAAAAATTAATTAACAAGTGTCTAAAATACATGATATTTGTTAAAAGGCAAGCCTATGAAAAACATGATACATTATTAAGAGTTAGGCAAATGTTGTTGTTACTTGCTTTTCTGCTTTTGGGGGCCAAGTACTGGTTACTAAGATTCCTAGCCTCTTCCGAAGGTGGTCCTTCCTCCACACAACTGCAAGAAGAGGCCTTTTCAGTGTAGACCCTTACTTTACCCCTCCACCCCAGGGCCCATTTTAGGGAACAGAAAAGCAATTTGGAAGGATTAGACTGAGGGACCCGTGCCTCCAGCAGATAGGCCAGCGGAAGAGCAGTCAGTGCTGTGGGAGATGCTGCGGGGAGGAGCGTGTCTGCGAGGAAGGACTGCTGGCTTCAGCACTTCCCGATTGGACTTCATGATGGAATCCTTGGCACACCAATGCTAAAAACCAAGTGTGAAAAAAATCACCCTAGAACCTACTAGAGTGATACTGTGGAGTATCTGTGGGCTGCACCGCCCACAGGGACTGCCCTGTATCAGCATGGAGAACTGATATCCCATGGCAGGGCCACTGGGTAGCGGCTGCTGCTAAGTGGGGGTGCCGGATGCATTCCTTGGTTCATTTTCCACTGATGTTTTGGAAATTGGGCTCCGTAAGGGCACCCAGAAGTGCTTATTAAGAACCACCCATGCTCTGCTGGTTCCTGAGGTGCCAGATTCCCTCCAGGGAAATGTTGACCTTTATGATAGACTATCTTATGACCAAAAGCTTCGCAGCATTAAAATGTGATCCATCTCATTAGGTTGTCATATGAAGCCTATAAATAACTCCAGAAATGAGATCCTGTGACAGCTATTTATTTTCACTCTTATTATTTAACATAAATATTGGCTATTTATAGCCAGGTCATCAAGGCAGTCATTGCTTCCCCCATCTTATTATTTCTCTCACTTTGACTTGGGAAGTGGGGACTTGAACCTGGAAGAGGGAGAGAGGTCCAGTGGGGGTGGCCCCCTGCTTCTTGGAACCTGGTCTCCCTAGGGACAGAAATTTTCCTACTCCATTTATACTCTGGTTATCTTGCTGAGAAGCTTATTGCGTCTTCTCCATCTTGGTATTCTTATACGTGCATGATGTTTTCTCTCCCAGTACGTTTGAATTTGAAAGAACCGTGAAGGCTCTGAGATTTTACCCTTCTTGCAAGCTAGCAATCATTTTCACTGGTGCTGGCAGAAGATAGGAGATTCCTGGGTCAGAGACAAAGGACAGTTTGTTACTGACAGCAGTAAGAGTAGCCAAGGTAGCTGCACTTTCGTGCTGGTTCCCTGAGCCCCAGTTCCCCCAGGGCAATGTGAAGAGGGTCAGGTGATGCCTGCATGTGCATCAACCGCAGGAGAGGAAGCCTGAACTCAGGGAACCCAAAGTTTCTGTAAGCAGGTGTGAAAGGAAAATAAAAACTTGGGACCCCAAGTACTCTGTCAAAGGGAAAAATTAAGCTAAAAGCTGAGTCATGCAAGAAACTGCCTTTCCTTTTGTTCCTAAGCAGACAGCTATAGACGAAAGGTAAAATATCTCCAATGTGTTTTCCTGAATTAGCTCCTCCCTGAAATTGTGCAAGTGATGGCCTAGTCTCACCTCTACTGCTACCAAGCCATGTGGGTGTGTGTTGCAGCCATGGATAAATGACATTTGGCTCTTCCTTCAGGAAAGACATGCTGTTGGGCTGTGAGGAGCACATGTAGCTGACAGCCTCCAGCTGTGACAGCTTCAGGAGCCCTTGCAGCATTTAAGCTGAGGCTGTATTTTTCTTAGGCAGCCCTCAACCAATGCCTGAAGATGACAGGGCAACAAGGCCTGGACATCTCTGCCCACTGTAGGGCTTCTCTATGTTTTCTCTGTGCTGGAGCTTCCTGTGGGCCTGGCGAAGACTTTCTCTTGGCTGCACCACCAGCTGAGGCTCTCCTACCCCATCTTTTTTCCTTCACTCTCACCTGTTAGAGGTGTCAGCCTGCACCATGGTGTGAAGGTTTTCTTTCTCTGGATATCTTGCTTTCTCTCCGCATATCTTAGGTGTTACTTCCAATAAATCTTTTGCACTTCAAACTCTGTCTTGGTGTCTGCTTTCCAAAGGACCAAACTGACACACTTGATAGAAACCACCACTCAACTGAGTGGATTAGAAGAATTAGCTAATGAACGTGAGGCAGAGCGAGGTTTCCCCTAAGACTCCCTCTGAGCTTCTGTGGGGAATCTCTGAAGTATTGCCCATCTTAGCGATATTCTAACATTGACTTCCTAGTTCCTAAGTAACCTGTTCACAACCCATCAACTTCTTCCACGAACCAGGGACAGACTGTTTGAGCCCATGTCCACAGACTTCTAGAGTTGCTTTTTGCTCTTGCTCCTTAAGGATTCAGCTCAAGGTTGCCTCCTTGCCCAGATCCCCCAATAACTTCCTCTTTCATTACTCTAGTTTGTAAATATCCACATCCTCTGTTAGATGGTAGCTTTTATGGATGTAGGATCCACATTGTTGCCAGTGGCCAGAACAATGCACACAGTAGGTGCTACATAAAAATTTGCTAAATGAATAACAAATGACAGATGCTCCAAATGATTAATTTGCTATGTCCTGAGTCTAAAAAATGATTCCAACTGGCTCCTTATACTCCTCAATTCTTTTTGCTTACTCCTCTCTCAAATATCCTCAGGGAGTTATCCTATAAAACATTGTCATCCTTGTCTTAAAAATTAGCAGTATTACTTTGCACTCACAGTGAGTTATCAATTGTCACTCCTGCAGTGGAAGAGAATCTGAGTAACCTCCTAGTTGGTGACATTCAGGAGCTGTGGATGTCACACAACAGAATTTGTAGCCTCTGGAAAAAGGTTTATCAGCATCTATATGGGAGTCATTCCAGCCCAAACTGTGCTGAGACATGAACTTTCACGTGGTCACCTCTGGAAAAACTCACAAAGACGAGAAAGGAAGTCCTTAGCCTGAAGGACTTCCCCAGAGAAGAAACAGTTGGATTTGTTGGAACTCTATTTGTTGCTGAGATGTGAAAGTTCTTTGATCAGTCCGATGGCCATTTCTGAAACCACAGTGATCCTCCACTCCCCTGTCTTTTCCTGGAATGGGCCCTGATAATTTCAAAACATTCCTATTTTTTTCTGCAAGCCAACACCCTTCCTAAGTACACAATGTTTATGGGCAGTCAGATGGTTTGGCATATTTTTCAAACCTCTGAGGATGGCAAGTTCAAGTTGTCTGTGCTGTTATATGGCATATCTAATAATCCACACCTCAACACTTGATTTTAAGGTTAGCAAGCCGCGAGAATGCTCTTTGAATCCCCCTGCATGTTTCATCACTTCATCTCTATTTCCCTTTAACTATGGCCAGCCAAACTGTAACCTGAGATTAGGGTTGCTGTCAGAGAAAACAAAGGAAAATAAACAAACACATTGGCACAATGCCCCATGCTACGATTTTGAAAGTCGTGGGTATGCTTGCTCAATGAAAAAATTCCCCATAACCAGTCATGACTCATTCCCACTTGCTGCTTGCATGGTTTGGGAAAATAGTCTTTACTTATTTTTTTCTATATTAACATGAAATAGCATCATTCAAGCTCATCATCAATACTTCATTTTACAAACTTCCTGACAGCCACCTTCAGCCTTTTGATCGCTAATCTTGTGTTGCTTCACTACCATGATCATTACTAATGCTGAGGTGTTTGGGCTTTATTTTTCCTTTGCATTTAGTCAGTTGTTTTAAATAAATAAAAAATGTGATTTTACTGTATGAATTGTTTAGTATTCTGCCTTTTTTCCTCAGTATTTTATTGTGAGAATTTCTCCGTTGCTGCTAAATATCTTCAACATATCACTTCTATTTTTTGTAAGATATTTATTACAGTATTATACCATGGGTCATAACTTATTTGGTCATCTCTTATGTTTTGACATTTAGAGTGTTGTTAAAATTATACTGTTATAAGTAATGCTACAATGAATCTCATTTGATATAAATCTCTGTGTAGTTGTTAGGATCTTCTAGGCTTAAGCTGATAAACATCCTTTGTTGGACATCTTGTTCACATCCTTTGTAAGAGAACAAGAAATAAAGCTTTGTTGTGTTAAGCCACTGAGACTTTGGGGCTGTTTGTTATTAGCTGTATTTTGCATAGTTAGTCGGTGACCAGGCTGAAGAAGTGCCAGCATTGCCATCCTCCCTCTAGAATTGGCACAGAGAGCCCAGAGTCAATGGGAACTCACAAGTGCCAGGCTTACCATGTAGGAAACGCTTCCTTTCCACCCACAGCCCATTGGCCCATGCCAGTCACCTGGCCCCATCTACCTGTGAAGGAGGGGGGTTTGTATTTTTCTATATACCCAACACAGAAGAGAACAGGATGTGCCTGGGCAATGATAACATTCTGCCTGTATGAGGGTATGGCTTTTACTTAAGGTAGATGTCCTAGAATGGGAGTTATTGAGTTTTGCCAACTTTTTTTTTCTAAGACACACCATTTTTATAGTTCCACCCGCTTGTTTTCTGCCCTTGTAAAGCCACAAATGTTACCACTTTATACTCTTTGCTGATCTAAGAGGTAAAAAATGCTATCTCATTGTTGTTTTCATTGTTCAAATTAAATCTTAATTTAAAGTTTTGTAGATACATTATTATTTTGTAGCTACATTATCATTATTATTGAGAGGAAAGATTATTTTCAGATGTCTGTTATTCATTTGCATTTTACAAGTGTTCAGTAGAGTTATAAAACAATTACCCTGAAAATTCTCCGAGTATCTCATGCCCGTGTCACTGTTAGACCTTAAATATTTTAAAACAATCCTGGCAGCTTGGTGCGGTGGCTCATGCCTGTAATCCTAGCACTTTGAGAGGCTGAGGTGGGTGGCTCACTTGAGGCCAGGAGTTCGAGACCAGCCTGGCCAACATGGTGAAACCCCGTCTCTACTAAAAATTCAAAAATTAGTCAGGTGTGATGGCTTATGCCTGTAGTATCAGCTACCCAGGAGGCTGAGGCAGGAGAATTGCTGGAACCCAGGAGGAAGAGGCTGCAGTGAGCCAAGATTGTGCCACTCCATTCCAGCCTGGACGACAGAGCAATAGAAGGAGACCCCATCTCAAAACAAACAAACTAACAAACCCTGGCAATGGTCCTAGCACCACTCACCCTTGCTCTCCCTATGGCAGTATTGGCTCTGGAGTGCAGATCTGTCTCTGGGATCTTCCTATGTCTTGTAACTTACCTTGGGTCTCAGTTCCCTCGCCTTAGCAAGGCTTTAAAAAAAAAAACTTCTGACAAAAAACCCACTCCCTATTGTTTGGGTCCTGTGAGAAGAATGGAAAGTTCAAGAATGTCCAGAACACTTCTGCAGACAATCTGGGTTGGATGGAAAGGGAATGGTGGTTTAAAGGAGGAATTTTGTTAATACCCAATGAAAGTCCCACAGAAAAATTTAATTTTAGAAGACAATCTCAAAGAAACATTTGTGGATATATGTGGAACTCAGCATCTTCTCAGTTACGGGATTCAGCAGGCATAGCCAAGATTTTCAGAAACTAGAACCCTCAGATAGAGGTTAATTGCTAGTGAACAACTCTGTGGATGAGAGAAACTATGGAATAGACACAGACTGATCTAAAGGCCAACTAAAAAATACGTGCATTGTGTTCAAGCAGCAGACATGGAATATTTGTGGCAATTAACCATGTCCTAACCAGAAAACAAGTATTTATTAAACAAAAAGTTAGTAGTTACACAGACTCAATTTTTCTGATTATAATGAAATTAAGTTAAAAAATCACTTAGTATGTACATATGCATATATATGCATACATATATTTAGAATGGAGTGATAAAACATTATATTTTAAAACTTTGGAATTAGTTTGTTCCTGCATTGCTATAAAGAAATACCTGAGACTGGGTACTTTATAAAGAAAAGGTGTTTAATTGGCTCACAGTTCCACGGGCTGTACAGAAAGCATGATGCTGGCATCTGCCAGGCTTCTGGGGAGACCTCAGGAAACTTACAAACATGGCAGAAGGTGAGGTGAGGATCCAGCACTTCATGTGGCTGGAGCAGGAGGAAGAGAGAGACAGGAGAGGTGTTACACACTTTTAAACAACCAGACCTCACAATAACTTACTCACTATCATGAGAACAGCACTGAGGGGATGGCACTAAACCATTCATGAAGGACCACTCCCATGATCAAATCACCTCCCACCAGGCCCCACCTCCAGCACTGGGGATTACAACTGAACATGACATTTGGGTGGGGACACAGATCCAAACCATATCAGGAATGCAGCTAAACTAGTATTTGGAAGAAAATTCATATTTATTTCAGAGAAGAAGAAATGTTCAAACTTAATAGCAAAGCAGAAAACTCAGGAAGACATAAAAATTTAAAAACCAAGTAAAACTACAGAATATAGAAGGATGAAGGCACAAGAAATAAGAGGAAAATGGATGAAATAGAAAACAAGTATGAAATAGAGAGAGTCAACAAATCCAACAGCTGGTTCTTTAAGACAACAAATAAAATAGACAAATTTAGTCAACATAGATTGCAAGGGGGAAAAAAAACCCAAATTGAGAAGGCACAAATAAACCACTCTAGGAATAACCAAAGGCACAGCATGAGAGACAGAGACTAAAAGTAAGACTGCAATAAGAACAACAGCAGCAACAAAAACTACAAAAACACAGAGAGAAGACTAATTACCTCCAAAAATGTAACTCAGCAAAACTAAAAAAAAACACTAACCTGAATATATTTTAACCATTAAAGAAATGGGTTAAAAATCTGCTCTGGTTAATATCATACACAAAATGCTAGGACCAGATGTTTTTGTAAGAGAATTCTACCAAACATTCAAATAACAGTTATCCCAATATCATACAGAATGTTTCAGAGAATAGAAAGGAGGGCCTGCTCTCTGACTCATTTTCTGAGGCTACTTTATTTTTTATACAAAGCAGACAGGAAAGGGAAGGTCACCTTCCTTAGAAACCCAGGCATGAAAATCCTAATAGATACTAGCAGAGTCCAGCAATTTGTAAACATAAACAGATCATGACAAATCTAAGTTATTTAAGGAATGTATTACTGGCTTTACATTTGAAAATTTATCAGTGTAATTCACCACATTAACAGTTTAAAATTCTACATCTATTTATAATACAAACTTATAGAAAATGGGGAAGAGAAACAAAGGGTTTTAACCTGGTAGAAAGCACCTACCAAATAAATGTTTAGCCAGTAGCGTAAATGGTGAAACATTGCACAAATCTCTTTAAAGTCAAAAAAACTGTGAATGTCTGCTATCATTCTTTTTATCCAATATTTTACTGAGCTACTGTCATAAGATATTAAAAGGAAATAAGTATAAGAATTTCCAAAGGGGAAGCAAAACTGAAATGATCCGTAGTTGGTAAGATTGTTTACATAGAAAATCCAAGGGTATCTACAGACGAATGTTTAGAATCAGTGAGGATGTTTAGCCATCTCGCTGGATATGTGTAATATATATGAAAATCAATGTGCTATCCATTGCAGCAGATAACATAAAATGCAATTTAAGAAACATACCATTTATAGTGGCAACAAAAAAATATAGTAACTAGGAATATAGCTAACAAAAGCCATGAAAGGTATTTATGAAGAAAATTTCAAAATGTTATTGGATTACATAAGAGGAGTACACAAAAAATAGATGAGGCAATGAAGATGTTCATGGATGAAGAGACTCACAGCACAAAGACGTCCATTTCCTCAAATTTTTCCAAGAATTCATTGAAACTTCAAACAATGTCCAACAAATAACTTTTGGAAATGTAACAAGCTAATCAAAAACTCACATGGAAGAAGAAATGGTAAAGAATAATCAGGACTGATCAAGGTGGGAAGATTTGCTTACCATGTGTTTGGACTTCTTTAAAAAATAGATCAGAGGAACAGAATAGAAAACTTAAAAATAGACTAGTACATACTTGGAAAATTAACAGGACAGCGGTGTCCTTACGAATCAATGAGAACATGACGAACAGCTTAGTCAGTACTGCTGAGGGAAGTGCTGGAAAAACAATTAGATTTTCCCCTTACACCACCACCAAACATAAGGTGGATTAAAGAACTAAAAGTGAAAAATGAAATGAAAAAAATTTGAAGTGTATATATAGGAGAAGGTATTTATAATCTAGAATTGACAAGTATTTCCCAAAACTCAAAAGGCAAAATGATAAAACAAAAACTTTATTCATTTGGCTATATTAGAGGTAAAAACAAGCATGAAAGGCAATATGAAAAAGGCGGAGGGCTGGGCAGGATGGCTCACACCTGTAATCTCAGCATGTCAGGAGACTGAGGCGGGAGGTCCACTTGATCCCAGGCATTCAAGGCTGCAGTGAGCTGTGATCATGCCACTGTATTCCAGCTTGAATGTCAAAGTGAGACCCCATCTCTAAAAACAAACAAACAAACAAACAAACAACCTCAATGGAAATACAAGTTTTAGTCCAGGAGATATTTGCAAACATGTAACTGACCAATAATTAGCATCTAAGATATATAAAGAACTCTTTCAATTTCTAAGAAAAAACCAACAATTCAATTGAAGAATGGGCAAAAGAATATAGGCAATTCACAGGAGACATACCCCCAAAGACCAACAAACGTGAAAATCTGCTCGCTATCACTGGTAATCAGGAAGATGAAAATTGAAATAGCAAGTAGATTGGAAAAAGTAAAAGTTGGCAGTAATATATATGGGTGGGGACATAGGGAGTCAGGAACTATCTGACTTTGAGAGTAGGAGGGTGAATTAGAAGACCATAGTGATAGGCAATTTGGCAATATCTGGTTGGACATGCATCCCTTACTGAGAATTCCACTGCCAGGTGAAAACCTAGAGAAACTCATACAGATGCCCAGAGAGTCATGCTCTAGAATGTTCATAACAAAGTAGATTATGATAGTAGAAAATGCATAAACAATTTAAACATACATATACAGGAGAATGTGTCAATAAATTGTAGTGAGGTCTATATAATGTGAACTGTTTTCTTTTTTTTTTTTCAAAAAAACTTTTATTTTAGGTTCAGAGGTACATATGTAGTTTGTTATATAAGTAAACTTGTGTCATGGGGGTTTGTTGTACACAATATTTCATTACCCCGGTACTACGCCTAATACCCTATAGTTATTTTTTCTGCTCCTGTCCCTCCTCCCATCTTCCACCCTCAAGTAGGCCCCTATGTCTGTTGTTCCCCTCTACATGTCCATGTGTTATCATGATTTAGCTCTCACTTATAAGTGAGAATATGCAATATTTGGTTTTCTGTTCCCGTGTTAGTTTGCTAAGAATAATGGCCTCCAGCTCCATCCGTGTTCCTGCAAAGAACATGATCTCATTCTTTTTATGGCTGCACAGTATTCTATGGTGAATATGTACCACATTTTCTTTATCCAGTCTACCATTGTTGGGCATTTAGGTTGATTTCATGTCTTTGCTATTGTGAATAGTGCTGCAATGAACATACACGTGTATGTGTCTTTATGGAACTATCTGTTTTTCTATTTAGTAAAGTGAATGAATTAACATTGATAAGCCTCAGAAACATAATGTTGATGAAAACGTATAATTTACAAAGGGATATTTACAACATGACAACATGTATAATTTTATAAGGCAAAATATTATATATCGTTCATGGATACATAATAAAGAGTAAACATAAAAAATATGTGTGGGATATATGAACTCCATAATTAAGGTGGCAGTTACTTTAGGGTGCGGGTAGTGGGGATGTGATTGGTGAAGAGTATTCAAGAGTCTTCAACTACAATGTAAAACTTTATTTCTTATGCAATAAAAGATCTGTCGGAAGCAAATATGATGAAATCTTCAGATCTTACAACGTTTAGTAGATTATGGATTTTGTTATATTCTTTTTCTTTTTCTTGTTAAGTGTGGGCACAATGCCATATAGTAAGTATCTAAAACTTACTCATTTTCTATAACTGAAACTTTATACCTCTTGAACAGCAACACTTTCCATATCCTGCTCCCCTTACCCCTGGCAACCACCATTCCACTCTCTGTTTCTATGAGTTTAACTCATATAAGTGGAATCATGCAGTATTTGCCCTTTTGTGCCTGGCTTATCTAATTTAGCATAACATCCTCCAGGTTCATCCATGTCATCACAAATGGCAGCATCTTCTTTATTAAGGCGGAATAATATTTCTTTGTGTATATGTGTACCACATTTTCTTTATCCATTCATTTGTTGATGGACCTTTAGGTTGTTTCCAAACTGGCTGTTGTGAATAATGCTGCAACAAACTGATGGTATGGATATCTCTTTGAAATCCTGATTTCAATTCCTTTGGATATATACTCAGAAGTGGGATTGCTGAATCATATAGTAGTTCCACTTTTAGTTTTTTGAGGAACCTCCATGCTGTTTTCCATCACAGCTGCACCAATTTACATGCCCACTAACAATGTACAAGGATGTCAATTTTTTCACTTCCCCACCCACACTTATCTTCTGGTTTTTTTTTTTTTGATTAAAGTCATCAGAAAATGTGTGAGGTGTGAGGTGATATGATTGGCATTTCCCTAGTTATTCATGAGTAATGTTGAGCATCTTTTCATATACCAGTTCACTATTTGTATATTTTCTTTGGAGAAATATCTATTTAATTTTTTTGCTCATTTTAAAATTTTTTTGGGGGGTTATTGCATTGTAGGAGTTTCTTGCATATTTTGGATTTTAACCCCTTATAGATATATGGCTTGGAAATATCTTATTCTATTTCATAGTTTGCCTTTTCACTCTGCTGTTTGTCTCCTTTGCCATGTGGAAGATCTTTAGTTTCATGTAGTCTCATTTGTCTATTTTTGCTTTTGTTGCTTGTGCTTTTGGTATCATATTAAAGTAATCACTGCCAAGACCAATGCCATGGAGCTTTTCCTGTAGATTTTCTTCTAGGAGTGTTACAGTTTCAGGTCTTATGCCATCTCTTTAATCCATTTTGAGTTGATTTTTTGTATTATGTCAGATAAAGATTCGATTTTCTTCTTTTGCATGTGGATATCCAATTTTCTCAACACCATTTGTTGAGG
Organism: Pan paniscus; assembly: GCF_029289425.2. Lineage (NCBI taxonomy): Eukaryota > Metazoa > Chordata > Mammalia > Primates > Hominidae > Pan > Pan paniscus. The sequence continues at coordinate 48,441,097 of NC_073260.2, forward strand.
AGACTATCTTTTTCCCATTGTGTATCCTCTGCACTCTTGTCACAGGTCAGTTGAGTGTGTATGTGTGGGTTTATTTGTGAGCTCTCTATTCTGTTCCATGGGTCTGTATGTCTTTTTTATACCAGTACCATATGTTTTAATACTATGGCTTTGTAATATATTTTGAAATCAGGAAGTATTATGAAGGCAGCTTTGTTCTTCTTTCTTAAGATTGCTTTGGCTACTCAGGATTTTTCATGGATCCCATGAATTTTAGGATTGTTTTTTCTGTTTCTATAGAAAATGCCGTTGGGATTTTGACAGATTGCATTAAATCTGTAGACCACTTTGAGCCATATACTATTAATAGGAACATTTTAACAATAGTAAGCCTTCCTATCCATGAACATAGGTTGTATTTCCATTTATTTGTGTCTTCTTTAATTTCTTTCATCAACATTTTGTAGTTTTTAGTGCATAAGTCTTTCCCCTCATTGCTTAAATCTATTTCTAAGTATGTTATTCTTTTTTATGATGTTGTAAATGGATATTTTTTCCTTAATTTTTGGGGGATAGTTTTTTGGGGGATAGTTTGGGGGATAGTTGTTGTTAGGGGATACTAGTTGTATATTAAAATACAACTAGTTTTTGTAGGTAGATCTCATATCCTGCAACTTTACTGAATTCATTTATTAGTTTTAACCAGTGTGTGTGTGTGTGTGTGTGTGTGTGTGTGTGTGTAGTCTTTAGGTTTCTCTACATATATCACGTCAACTGTAAATATGTAATTTTACTTCTTCCTTTTCAATTTGGACATTTTTTTCTTCTTCTTTAGCAATTGTTCTGACTAGAACTTCTGGTACTATGTTGAATAGAAGTGGTAAGAGTGGGCATCCTTGCCTTGTTCCTAATCTTAGAGGAAAAGCTTTCAGTTTTTCACTATTGAGTATGATGTTAGTGATGGGCTTTTCATATGTGGCCTTTATTATGTTGTGGTAAATTTCTTCTATACCTAGGTCTTTGAGAAGTTTTATCATGAAAAGGTGTTAATTTTTTCAAATGGCTTTTCTATTTCTATTGAGATAATCATGTGATTTTTATCCTTTATTCTGTTAGTATGATGTATCACATTTATTGATTTGCATGTGTTGAATCATCCTTGAATTCCAGGGATAAATCCCACTTGATCATAATGTATGATCCTTTTAATGGGCTGCTGAATTCAATTTGCTAGTATTTTATTGAGGGTTTTTGCATCTATGTTAATCAGGAATGAATGTAAAAATACAGGATCTGTAGTTTTCTTTTCTTGCAGTATCTTTGTCTGGCTTTGGTATTGAGGTAATTATAGCTTCTTAAAATAAGTTTGAAAATATTTCCTTTTCTTCATTTTTTGGGGAAGAGTTTAAGAAGAACAGGTCCTAATTATTTAAATATTTGGTAGAATTCACCAGTGAAGTCGTATGGTCCTGGGATTTTGTTCTGGGAAGGTTTTTGACTACTGATTCAATCTTCTTATTATTAGTCTGTTTAGATTTTCTAATTCTTCATGATTCAGTATTAGTAGGTTGCCTGCTTCTAGGAATTTGTCCATTTTTTCTGGGTTATCCAATTTATTGGCATAAATTTGTTCCTAATAATGTCTTATAATTCTTTTTATTTCCATGGTATCGGTTGTAATGTCTCCTTTTTTATTTCTGATTTTATTTAATTGAGTCTTCTCTCTTTCTTTCTTAGTCTAACTAAGGGGTTGTCAATTTTATTTATCTTCCCCAAGACCAAACACTTAGTTTCCTTGATATTAAAAATGTTTTTCTGTTCTCTATTTTGTTTACTTCTGCTGTAATAATTATTATTTCCTTCCCTTTGCTCACTTAGGCTCAGTTTGTTCTAGTTCCTAGAGCTCTAAAGTTAGGTTGTTGATTTGAGATCTTTCTTTTTTAATGTAGGCATTTATTGCTATAAACTTTCCCTTATAACTGCTTTTGATGCATCCCGTAAGTTTTGGTATGTTGTGTTTTCATTTTCATTTGTCTTGAGATATTTTCTTATTTTCCTTTCGATTCCTTCTTTTACTCAATGGTTATTCAATATTGTGTTGTTTAGTTTCTACATATTTGTGAATTTTTTGGTTTTACTTCTGTTATTGATTTCTAGTTTTATCCCATTGTGGTTTAAAAAGATACTTGACATGATTTCAATCTTCTTAAATTTGTTAAGGCTTATTTTTGTGACCTAACATGTGATCTATCCTGGAGAATGTTCCATCTGAGCTTGAGAAGAATGTGTATTCTGCTGCTATTGGATGAAATATTCTGCACATGTTTATTAGGTTCATTTGGCATGTAGTATTGTTAAAGCCCGCTGTTTTCTTACTGATTTTCTGTGTGGATGTTCTATTTATTATAGAAAGTGGGGTATTGAAGTCTCCTACTATTATTATATTGCTGTCAATTTCTGTCTTCAGACCTGTCAACGTTATATATTTAGGTGCTCTGATGTTGTGTGCATACAGTGTATATTTACACTTGTTACATCTTCCTGATGAATAGACCTTTTAATCATTATACAGTGACCTTCTTTGTCTCTTTGGACAGTTTTACCTTAAAGCATATTTTGTTAGTTATAAATACAGCCACCCCCACTCTCTTTTGGTTTCCATGTGCGTGGAATGTTTTTTTTCCATCCCTTTACTTTCAGCCTATGTATGTCCTTAAATCTAAAGTTAGTCTCTCCTAGATAGCACACAGTTAAATCTCTAATCCATTGTTATTTAAAATCCATTCAGCTATTTTATATCTTTTGATTAAGAAGTTTAATCCATTTTTATTTAAAGAAATTATTGATAGTCAAGGACTATTGTCATTTTATTTGCTTTATTTGTTTTGTAGTTCTTTTGTCCCTTTTTTGTTTTTTCACTATCTTCTTTTGTGATTTCATGATTTCTTTGTAGTGATATGTTTTGCTTCCTTTCTGTTTTTATTTTGTGTATCTACCATAGGTAATTTCTTTGTGGTTATCATAAAGCTTACTTATGTAAATCATCTTATTTCAAGCTTTCAATCATATACAAAAACTATACTCTTACTCTCCCCACATTCCACATTATGTAAATGATAGCACAATTTATATCTTATATATTGCATATCCATTAACACATTTTGGTAATTATAGCTATTCTTTTTTTTTTTTTTTTGAGACGGAGTTTTGCTCTTGTTGCCCAGGCTGGGGTGCAATGGCACGATCTTGGCTCACTGCAACCTCCACCTCCTGGGTTCAAGCGATTCTCCTGCCTCAGCCTCCCAAGTAGCTGAGATTACAGGCATGCGCCACCATGCCTGGCTAATTTTGTATTTTTAGTAGAGATGAGGTTTCTCCATGTTGGTCAGGCTGGTCTCAAACTCCCGACCTCAGGTGATTCGCCTGCCTTGGCCTCCCAAAGTGCTGGGATTACAGGCATGAGCCATGGAGTCTGGCCTAATTATAGCTATTCTTAATACTTTTGTCTTTTAACTTCTATACTAGAGTTAAAAGAGATTTACAAGCTTTTATTACAGTATTACGGTATTATGTATTTGTTTCCATATTTGTCTTTACCAAATTTACATTTGCATATGCTTTCATGTTATTGTTTAGCACCCTTGCATTTCAACTTGAAGAATTGCCTTCAGCATTTCTTGTGGGGCAGGTCTTGTAGTGATGAGCTCCTTCAGCTTTTGTTTGTTGCCTCTAATAGATTACTTTGTGAAGTACTTAAAATCCTTTATATACAAAGTCATATCATCTGTGAATATAGTTTTACTTCTTGTTTTTCTTTTATTTCTTGTTCTTGCCTAGTTGTGCCAAAAGAACATCTTTGTCTTTTTAAAAGACACATTCTCTAGGGTAAAACAAGGGTAGCCTGGTGCCTCATTGACTCAGAATTGAAAGGAGTCTTAGAAATCATTTACTCACTCATTCCTTTATCTGTCAAATATTTACTCAGTGGTCACAAAGGGCTAGATGCTGGAAGGACAGCAGAGAGAAGACCCCTGCCCTCGTGGGATTGACAGTCAGAGGGCAGGGATGTGCATCCTCCCTTTGTCCAGCACCTCCCTGCCTCCTGCCCATTAGTTGCTTAGCGGCTGGCTGGGTAATTGGATCAGTTGTCATGGTATTACAGGGCTTGTGCACAAGAAACCCTTATTTTATTTAATCATGGCCCCAAACGGCAAGAGTGGTGATGATGGCAAATCATATATGCCAAAGAAAGCCTTAAAGTGCTTCCTTTAAGTGAAAAGATGAAAGTTCCAATAGTAAGCCAAGTAAAGTATTGTATGCTGAAGTTGCTAAGATCTTTTTAAGAACAAATCTTCGTCCTGTGAAATTGTGAAGAAGGAAAAACAAAGTCATGCTGCTCTTGCTGTTGCATCTCCAACTGCAAAAGTTATGGCCACAGTGCAGATGAGCGCTTTATGTAGGGGTTGGTACTATCCGCGGTTTCAGGCACCTACCGAAGTTCTTGGAACGTGTCCCCTGTGGATAAGGGAAGACCACTGTAGTTATTACTGTCCGCAGTATAGACATGGGGATTCTGAGGCTTAGAGAGGTTAAATGAATTGCCTATAAATACAGCCAGGAAGGGATGTCACAGAGAACACGTGTTCCCTGCTAGTAAGAAACTTTAGAACCCAGAAAAAGTTTTTGGCATTTCCATCAGAAACTCCATTGGATAACCTTTCACACAGTGACAGACTGGAAATGCCAATGGGACAACTCACACTTGCTTATGCTCTTGAAGTGGAAAAAAAAGTACAACAAAACACAACTCCTGCTGTAAGGCAGACCTCAGGCACCGAGAGAAGCCTGCCATCATCCTGTCTCTCTGATGACTCAAGTGTAGAAACGTACTAGATTTTTGGATATGTGGGTTTGATTTGTGACAAGTTGCTGATGTTCTTTGGCAACATGTCTACTCATTCCACTCAATTAGACAGCTAGAAATTACCGATCAAGCATGGAGGGATTTTTGTGAAGTTTTTAAAGAGACTCAAAACTGAAATTTAAGTATGGCAGTAGGTTGCAAAAAAAAAAAAAAAAAAAAAAAAAAAAAGGAAAACTAGCATATCATTTCCTTCTTTTGATGAATTAGATTTGAACTTTAAAGTAAAGGAAACCAATCTGGTTTCTTTCTTCTGAAGTCTTTCTTATCCATATATAATCTTCATCGTGTAGAAAGTGAAAGCCCCAGGCTAATGGTGGAGTCAATTGTGCAGTGGTTTGAAGCAAAACTCTGGGCTGTGCCACGTGGACTTGAATCTCTGCCACTCACCTGCTGAGTGACGTTGGAGACATTACTTAAGCAACTTGTGCCTCAGTGTTCTCATCTATCACAGAGGATAATAACCCTCCCAGAGTTACTGTAAAAGTGAAATAAAGAAAAATATGTAAAGTGCTCAGAACGGAGCCTATCATAGAGGAGCACTTTATAAATGTGTGTGATTGTAATTTCATCCTCAGTTGGAGGACACTGGCTGATTTAAACTCCAAATGTATTATTGCTGATACTGTGAGTGGGTGAGATATTTTATAACATTATCTTTTAAAAGAGGCACTTTAATTGGGTGAAACAGGATACTGAGATCCTTCCATACTTGTCACCTTAAAACTCGAAGACTGTGTCACTGAGGGGTGGTTATCCTTACCTAAAGGTGGTCTCTCCACTCCTGGACCTGGAGGAATACCTAAAGGTTCATGAGGAAAAGAATCCTCAAGGATAGAGAAGTTTTTACCTGCCTCTGGGAATAATTTGAAATAGCAATCTTGGGATTTCTTTTTTCTTTTCTTTTCTTTCTTTCAGAGAAGGTCTCACTCTGTCACCCAGGCTGGAGTGCAGTGGCATAATCTTGGCTCACTGCAACCTCCACTTCCCGGGTTTAAGTGATTCTCCTGCCTCAGCCTCCCGAGTAACTGAGATTACAGGCGCGTGCCACCACACCCAGCTAATTTTTATATTTTTACTAGAGACAGGGTTTCGCCATGTTGGCCAGGCTGGTCTCAAACTCCTGACCTCAAGTAATCCTTTCACTTTAGCCTCTCAAAGTGCTGGGACTACAGGCGTGAGCCACTGTGCCTGGCCAATCCTAGGATTTCTGTAATTTCTCAGAGCTATTCATTAAAAAATTGAGCATCTACTTCTAATATGTTCCAGACACTGTGCTAAGTGCCAGAAACCATCTGAAGGCTCCTAACATTTTAAAATATGTTTGTGATTATGTTTGTAACTCAAGGATCCTGGAGGTCAGAAACCTGTTTTTTTGTTTTGTTTTGTTTTTTTTAAGACGGTGTCTCGCTCTGTCGCCAGGCTGGAGTGCAGTGGCACCATCTTGGCTCACTGCAACCTCTGCCTCCTGGGTTCAAGCGATTCTCCTGCCTCAACCTCCCGAGTAGCTGGGACTACAGGCATGCACCACCATGCCCAGTTAAATGTTTGTATTTTTAGTAGAGACGGGGTTTCACCATGTTGGTCAGGATGGTCTTGATCTCTTGACCTCGTGATCCACCGGCTTCAGCCTCCCAAAGTGCTGGGATCACAGGCGTGAGCCACCGTGCCCAGCCCCTGATTTTAAACATATTTGTCCAAAGGAGGTAATTAACTTTTGGGTAAGTCTATATGCCTATCTCTTCTTCCCGTCTATAAGTTCCTCCTCTTACCTGGGGTCTGCCCCCTGGCCATCAATGACTTGCCCTAGGGATGGAGTTGTACCCAAGCAGAGATCATCAGATTCTCTCTGCCAGGAAATGGCTCTATTGCCATTCTTGGACAGGGAGAATCAGTTGGGCACCATGGGCATTTGAATGGAGGGGCCACGCAGAGCCTTCTTGGCTGGTCTGTAGGGTTCTGGGCAGGTCAGGGGGAGCAGAGAAGCCACCAGTCAGAGAAGGAAGTTGTTTGCAGAGAGAAGCACACTAGGAAACCTAGAAGCCCCATAGAAGACCTCAGGAGTACCCCCGGGACTGGGTTGGGACTGTTTCGGTCTCCAGGGCACCTTGGAGACCCTTGAGACTGACTCTAAATCCTTGCAACAATCTTCCTCCATAGCTGGGCAGCCCAAATGCCTTGTCTAGGGCAGAACACACTTCCAAAAGATTATCTTGTCCTTTCAGGGAAGAAGAAACAATACATCTTGATTCCTTGTTATTGTTGATGTTCTATTTGTTTTTCTCTTGCTTTTGGAGAAAGAGAATGTCAGCTGCCCCATAGAGCCTACCCAAGCTGTAGAAACTCCTTGCAGATAGGCTGAAAATGAAAATAAACAAAATATACAAATCTTTCCTAATTTTTCTTGCCAGCCCTCCCACCACGGAGATGGCCACAATTGTAGTCTATATATTGATAACTTGTGATGACACATACAGCTAATTCTAGACTTCTCATTCTCTGCTCAGCTCACGAATGGGCTAAATTTTCAGGTGCTCATGGATTCTGGTCCAGCAAATCTGCATTCCTGGCAGCCGCAGGGCATGTTGGAGCCTCTGTGAGTAGGAGGCTGCAGGCATGGGCGATCCTTGAACAGCTGTGGTCTACCTGAGGGGGCTGATGCATTCTGATTACTGTCCCCTGCTCCCAGGAAGACCAATCCAACTTAAGAATATCATATCAGCTACACAACATTTAGAGTAACCTGCTGACTTCAGTGATGGCATAGAGTGTGTAGAGGAATGCATAAGAACACTATTCAGAGAGAGGAGTGTTCCACTCCCAGCTCTGGTTCCTGTGAGCACAGGAATGTCATTGACCTAGAGGGAGGGAGAGAGGGGGAGAAAGAGGAGAAGAGAAGGAGAACGGGGCAAAGCATTAACAACTACAACTCTGGGATCTAGTGAAGGGCACATGGGGGTTCATGTTGCTATTGAAATTTTGCTGTATGATGTTTTTCAAAATAAAAAGCAGAAACAAACAAAAATGGGCCGATAACCTAGTGGGGAGCCCACATATGAAGACACAGCTGCAATCACCGTTGCCAGACTTAGCAGATGAAAACACAGGTGGCCCAGTACATTGGAATTTCAGATGAGCACGGAGTCACCTTCAGTAGACATGTGTCCCAAGCACTGCAAATCATTCTTTCCAAACATTTAAGGTGGGAAGCACTGCAACGCAGAACCCTGGAGCTCAAGGGGAGAAACTGGGAAGGGGGTGCACGCTGCTGGCTTAGGGAGAGTTTGGGGAGGGCTCTGCTAAGGGATTTGCATTTTCATCCTAAGGTAGGCTGAGAAAGAAAAGGCTTTGTTCCTGTTAAAAGAACTTGCTGTACAAAGAACTTAAAGTTGCAGACTGAGGAGGGTGGGTTTGCAGGAGGCAGGATTGGGGTTCCCCACTCACACCACAAAGGTCACTGCCTTCTCCTTTTTGGCCTGGCCCAGGGGCTCTGCCCAGCATCCCTGGCTCCCCTTCAGAGTGATGCCATGGCTCACTTTGACAGCCTTGCTTGTCATTTCCATTGTTCACCTTGGGCATCCCTGGCTCAGCTGACGTCACTGGAGTGGCACAGAGTGGGAGGAGGTATGTTGGTTAAGAGCACAGTCCTGGAGTCAGAGTGCTCTTAACTGGTCCTGGGGTGCAGCTCATGCTGTGATACATGGTATATGGGACATGAGCATGCGCTATGCTGGTGTCCATCTAAAGAAAGAGACTCAAGCCAAATTAATTTAGAGAGTTTATTTGGGCCACGGTTGAGGACTGCAGCCTGGGACACACTTCCAAGTTGCCTTGGGGAGTGCACCAGAAAACAAAGGAAAGGCTCGAGTACGTGTGTGTGTGTGTGTGTGTGTGTATGTGTGTGTGTGTTTTAAAAGACAGTGAATCAGGAGGGGGACCATTACAAAGTTGTTCCTGAGAAATTCTCATAGGTTTATAGAAGTAACATTGGTGATTGGCTGTACATGGTTGAGCTCTAGGGTATGAATTATTGTGTCCAACGTAAGGCATTTTATGGCTCCTTGGCGTCAGTCTGGAGCGCACACTGCAAGAGGCTTCAAGAAGTAATTACTTAGTTCAAGGGGTGAGTGAGGCGTGACTGCAGTCACACACGGACATATTTCAGCACCTCTCTGGGCCTGATAATTAAAGGGGGCTTGCATTCCATAGACTAAAAGTTTCTTTCCTTTTTCACTGGTCACTGAGCCTGTTTCCTCTCCTGCAAAAAGGAGGCTGGTGGTGAGGACTAGGTGGGTGCGTGCACATGAGGGCCTGAGCTCAGCCTGATCCTTCCTGTGTGCAGGGAGTGTGAGTTATTACAGTACTTGACCTCCTCTTGCTCTCCGGCCTTCTAAGGAAAGTTTGGGTTTGCCTGCTTAGGTCCCAGGCCCTGTAAGGGGCTGCTGCAGCCTGATTGGAGAATGGCGGGATAGAAGCAGTGAAAGTGATTGGCATTAGGAACCACCAGGGGCATGGCTGGAAGGGAGGAAGGTGTGCTGGGAGTGGAGCCAGAGAGAAGGGTAGGCAGGAGGGGTTCTGAGCAGCGGCTGTGGGACTCGGTGTGGGAGGGTGCGGAAGGCTGGCGTCATGTCTCTGCAGGGGCAGCAGCTCTTGCAGCTTATGGGGGGCTCTGGAAAACACCCACGTGCTTTTCCCAGGTGTTTGCAGATGGCTGTGCGGTCCTGCCACGGGAGTCGGGAGTGGTTTGGCCGCATACCCCCCTCTCCCATATGGAGCCCCTTTGGCAGTCAGGCACACTTGGCTTCCAGATTTTAATTCTTCTTTTATTGTTCCCATAACTGCAGAGCATGGATGGAGAGGATGTAGAACAGAACGTTCTCAGAGAAACCATGGGAGGACAAAACGTCCCAGCAGCCGCCTGCTGGCGTGTTTTCTTCCTTTCTACCTGAGTACATATTGCATTGAAATACTATTGACCTTGATGACTGAGTTTCTTGCACTCCCCCACCCCTCCATTAAACTTGACTCCCAAGGCAAGTGCCTCACTCATCTCACCCGAACCCCTGAGCTGATTGGTCAAGGCAAGGCCCCGGCCAGCCTGGATTTAAGGGGAGGGGGTGGGCTCCCTGTTGCCTACAGTGGTGGGAGGGGGTGTTGAAGGCCATGGCTGGATCCCAGAAGCCCGAGCCTGCTGAGGGGAGGCAGCCTCAGGGCTAGCTAGCTCCTCACTGGCGAGACTTCTCTTTTTCATTTGTACCTAGTGCATTGTTTCTGCATTTCAAGAAAGGAAAGTGGGCAGGAGAGAATCGCAGGGGAGCTGCCACATCTTTGGACATGATGGAAAGCAGAACTGGAAGGGATGAGTGAGGGACAGGGAGGCAACAGGGAGCCCACCCCCTCCCCTTAAATCCAGGCTGGCCGGGGCCTTGCCTTGACCAATCAGCTCAGGGGTTCGGGTGAGATGAGTGAGGCACTTGCCTTGGGAGTCAAGTTTAATGGAGGGGTGGGGGAGTGCAAGAAACTCAGTCATCAAGGTCAACAGTATTTCAATGCAATCGTTTAAAAATCAAAATTAATGCAAATACACTCCATGATGGTTAAATAGAGACAAACTCAGTGGTGGGGCCATGAAGGAAAAGGAAATGAGGCCGTGGGGGAAATGAAGTAGTGGGGCCATGGAGGAAAAGGAAACTGGCTGAAGCAAAAGGAAAAATGAGCAAAACCGACCCTCTCTCTGCTCCACAATCTCATCTACTCAGGAAAATCATCAGATAAACACACACGAAGGGACAAGCTACAAAACACCTGCGCAGTTCTCTTCCAGAGTCAAGGGCACAGCAGCTAAGGACAGGCTCAGGAACAGTTCAGGAGAAGGAGGCCAAGGAGAGGGTGACTGCAGGCCCTCTGGTCCCAGAGCAGCAAGGGACACTGGTGTGACAACCTGAGGTTTGGGTAGGGTCTGGAGTTTGGCTCATAGTACTTTACCAAAGTTAGTTTCTTGGTTTTGATCACTGCCCCATGTTATGGAAGATGCCAGCGGTAGGGGAAGTTGGCTGAAGGTTATGCAGGAAATCTCTCTACTATTTTTGCAACTTTCTGTAAGTCTAAAGCTGTTTCAAAATAAAAAAGTAAATGCAGACACAGTATCCCCCTTTATCCGTGGGGGATAGGTACTAAGACCCCAAAGGGGATGCCTGAAACTACAGATAGTACTGAACCCTGTCTGTACTACATTTTTTTCCTATACGTACACACCTACAGAGATGTTTAATTTATAAATTAGGTATAGTAAAAGATTAACAACAATAACTAATAATAAGATAGAACAATTATAACAATAAGCTAGTATCACTACTTTGCACTTTGAGGCCATTATTTAGTCAAGTATGAGTTACTTGGGCCGGGCGTGGTGGCTCATGCCTATAATGCCAGCACTTTGGGAGGCTGAGGCAGGCGGATCACCTGAGGTCAGGAGTTGGAGACCAGCCTTGTCAACATGGTGAAATCTTGTCTCTACTAAAAAATACAAAAATTAGCCAGGCGTGGTGGTGGGTGCCTGTAATCCCAGCTACTCGGGAGGCTGAGGCAGGAGAATCACTTGAACCTGGGAGGTGGAGGTTACAGTGACCCAAGATCCTGCCATTGTACTCCAGCCTGGGCAACAAGAGCAAAACTCCGTCTCAAAAGAAAAAAAAAATAGAGTTACTTAACGCAAGCGCTGTGATGACACAACAGTCAATCTGATAACCCAGATGGCAACTAGGTGACTAGTTGCAGGGCAGGGGCGTCTCCAGCTGTAGATACTGGGCAAAGGGAGGTGGGATACAGAGGGACTGCCTGAGAATTCACCAGGCCACTCAGAATGGCACGCAATTTAAAACTTACGGATTGTTTATCTCTAGAATTCTCCAGATTTATTATTTCTAGACCACAGTTGAATGTGAATAACTGAAACCAGAAAATGAAACTTTGGATAAGGGAGCACTACTATAAGTCACCTGACCTGGCGGGGCGCAGTGGTTTACGCTTGTTATCCCAGCACTTTGGGATGCCGAGGCGGGCGGATCACTTGAGTTCAGAAGTTCAAGACCAGCCTGACCAATGTGGGGAAACCCCGTTTCTACCAAAAAATATACACACATAAAGGAAATTAGCCAGGCATGGTGGTGCAAGCCTGTAGTCTTAGCTACTTGGGAGGCTGAGGAAGAAGAATCGCTTGAACCCGGGAGGCCCAAGTTGCAGTGAGCTGAGATCACACCACTGCACTGTAGCCTGGGTGACAGAGGGAGACTTGGTCTCAAAACAAACAAATAAACAAACAAAAAAATCACCTGACCTGGCCAAAAAAGAAGGAGGAGGAGGAAAGGGACATCTTGCACCCATGGACATCATGAGTTTGACCTTGGGTGTGGGTGGCGTGAGGACATGTTTGATATCCAGAGGAGGCTTTGAGGAGATCCTTGGGCACGTGAGTATGAGGTTCAAGGGAAGGGTCTGCCTAGAGTTACGCCGTGGGCCATTGCTGGCCTGGAGTCCCCTTCAAGCTGGGAGCCTGGCTGAGGGCACCAGAGAGCAAATATAGACAGGGAAGTCAGCGGGTGAAACTTGAACAGCAGCGTTCAGAGGGCAGGCTCTTAGATCTTGCTTCTGGGTGAAGAAGCAAAATGAGGCATGATTAGAGTAACTCAGTGCCGATTCAGTCTACGGAAGGCGGCAGTGGGAGGCCAACATGATGATGTTTGAATATGTAGGATCGCTCTGTGGTGAAACTCCAGGCCGGCAAAAAAGACCTCTCGGTCTTCCAGTTGGCATTACAAGTATGTTGTTTTCATTATGAAGATAAAACTGTTTAATTTTAAGTGATCGTGCGTTCATAGCAGCACAAACTCTGGCCTACCGGTATTTTGAGGGGTCTGAGTGAAATTTTCAGGCTGGTGCTTAGCCCAGTCCTCGCTGCATCTTGCTTTGTGACAAGCCTCAGGCAGGAGCTCATCACAGGGGAGGGGCGGCTTTGAGGTGCGCTTGCCATGGATGAGGTGGAATGTTCAAGAAGCCCTGATATTTCTGAGCAGGGACCCCCACCTCCATCTGTTCTGACCGGGAGCAACTTCCCAAGCGTGGCCGCATGGGGCAGGCACTGCCACAGCACGTGGGGAGTGGGCAGTGCGGATGCTTCTTTGGTCCTGAGGAGAAGAAATGGGGCCAGGAAATGGCTGTGTGCAAGCTGACACCACAGGCAGGAAGCCCCCATGGGAGGGGTGGGGTGTGTGACCCCAGCAGCCTTGTCTCTTCTCTTGGGGGCGGTGGTGCCCTGAGTAGTGGCAGCCTGTCCTTTTAGGCACCAGGATGCCAATGGGTGGCCCAGTCTGGAGTCCCTGAAGACAGTGGTGGAGGCACCTTGTAAGTCAGCAAGTAGAAGATGAGGGGCCGGGGTCTGCCCCCTCCTCAGACGGCAAGGCTAGGCATGGGATGAGGTGGAAGTCCTTGGAGTTGGGTGGTGTGGGACTGGTATGGTCTTGCTGAGGACTGGAATGTGTATGTTGTGAATGCATCCATATGTGTGTTGTGAATGCATGCATGTGTGTGTTGTGAATGCATGCATGTTTGTGTGTGTCATGATGTATGTATGCATGTGTGTGTGCATGAGTGTTTGTGAGCAATGGCATGAAACACCTGGCCTGCGCTGGGTCCTGTAACACAACCGAGTAGCCTGTGGCCCTTGCCCCTGCACTGGGAAGGCCCCATCCTTTTATTACCCCAGCTTGTCTCCGATTCTTAGGCTCACTGCATCCCTCCAGCATGGCCAGTGGAGCTGAGGTCATCTGCCCAAAGGGGCACAGTGACACCACAAGGCCTACACAGCTCAGAGCTGGGGCCCCCACTGACCAGGAGTGCTGAGACTCTGGCAGACAAAGGTTGGAAGCAAAGGAGGCAGAAAGCCTCTCCGACAAGTGAGGCCATCTGGCTTCAGCAGCGGAGGCAGCCCCTCTCCTCCACCGGTCCGTCTGCTCACACTGTGCATGAGGATTGGACTTGCAGCATCTGTTTTTCAACAAAACATGAAACCAGTCTGAACTTCCCAGGCAGAGACAGGGCTTCACAAGCCTTGCTCCAGCAATGCGTGTCTGTCTCTGTGTGCATCCTTATGTGCACGTACACACATCCTTTCCTTATGTGCTTTCGACATTCCCCTCATAAATAAATCCACTTCAAATGATACTTTCTTCAGTTAAAGATGACTTTTTGTGACCCTAACCCTCAGGAGCCCCTGGGTGTGGGTCTGTTGTCCTAAGTGTATGTGCACGAAGACATGTGTGTGTACACACATACCCCAAACACACCACCCATGCACACACACCCACCACTCACAGGCTCACACGTACATACACAGCCACTCACACACCATGCACACAAACACTGTGCATGCACTCACTCACAGGCACACAAGCATACTCACACCCACTCACACACCATGCACACACACCACACATGCACACTCATACGTACTAGCACACATGAACACAGTCACACACCACACATGCATGTGTATGCACATACTTGCACATACCACATATGCATCCACCATACACGTGCACATGAAAACATTCACACATCCTTTCTGTCTTTCATTTGGACACGAATCTGAAAATAGTTCATGATCTTGATGAAGAAACTCTGTCCAGCCTCAGCAGGACTCTGGTTTCTCTTCCACACAACCAGCTTTGCCTTCTGAAGGCGGACCCTGCACTGAGAATCATACCAGGTTGCCTGGTGACTCGAGCCGACCACCTTCAGTGGCGCTTCTGCCGTCAGAAGAGCAGGTCACTTGCAAACGTGCAGCACAGGCGCTGTGCCATTTCTTGTGCCAGTCCTGAGTCCCTGGCTCTGTGGGCAGTTCCTCTCCTTGGAGTTTCCAGGAAGTCCCAGCCTGGGTCAGCCTCGTGGACTTTAACAGCCGTTCTTGTGGAATCCGTCCACCACCCCTTTGTTTTTGAAAGTCCTGGCTGCGAGGCAGGCACGGCACGTGTGAGTCATCCTGCAGCCTTTGAACTTTGGCTCATTTATTTATTAGTCGGCCTCCATTTCCTCTAACTTGCCATTTTGTAAGCAAATTTTCTCTGTTTATTAATGTTTCAGTCCAAAGGTATTGCAATACTGCCTTGAGGTATTGTTTCCAGTTAATTAAAATGCTGTAGTGAGAAGGAGGAAGAATCCTAAGCTCTAATGAGCACTGTTTCAATGCCTGCTGCTGCCTGGAGGAGGTTTACCCCAGTGCTGTAGGCCTTCAATTTCATTTGCTTAAAGCCCAATCATCTTGTAACACAGAAGCCATACACTTTTCCTTTGCTGAGAGAGGAAATATTCCTGGAAGCATATCAGGGGTTATTAAGGGAACGAGAGGAATGACAAGGAAACAAAGCTGTGTGTGCATGTATGTGTGCGTTGGGGCGGGAGCGGGGACGGCAGTGGGGGGTGTTTCCCTGAATCCACTTAAAACAGTCTGTCTGTGACTTTGCTCTCTTAGCTCGCGGGGTCAAGGAAAGGCTGTGATTTGTGCACCCTGCCGCCTGGGAGCTGCAGAGATTCTCTCCGGCTGCCCGGTGTGTGGCCCAGGACCACGCTGGTGTGCAGGCTGCAGCACCCGATGGCCTTGTTTGCTTTACACTCAGTGTTGCCACAGAGCATCCTGGAACCATCAGATAAGGGAGCCGTTCTCCGCTGAGCGGAAGCTGGAGCAGAGGACGGAGTTGTGTGGCGTCGGATGACTGCCCCCCAGTGTCCTGGTATGAGAGAGGAGTGCAAAGGGGTGTGCAGGATGCAGCCGCTGCAGCGGGAGGGGAGCCCTGGGGCGGAGGGAATTGTGTGAACAGAAGATACAGGAGGGTGGTTTTTTCAGAAGCAAAACGCCCCAGCGGCAGTTCTGGAGCGCTGCCAGGTGTCAGGTGTTTGCATTGCCCTCCGTGGTACAAACGCTGCCGCGTGGCGTGTGTTCTCTGGGCGCCTGGGTACCTCAATGGTGGTCGTGGGGTCCATGCTGCATCTTGGTGCCGTGTTCTACCTCGCGGGAGCTGTGTCTGGAAGGACAAATGTCTGATCTTTGCTGGCTCCCGGGGCCGCCCGCTGGCCCACATCGCACATGTATATAAACCACTCAAAGGCCCCTTCCCAGGAGACTTCCCCTCTGCTGGACACAGCCAGGCATCGGGGGCTGTGAGCCGAACCTGGTGAGCCGAGCACTACAGCTGTGTAAAAATACAGTTGCTTCCACGGAAGCCCTGCAGTACCCCCTCCACGGACTCTTCACCCACGCTAACTGGTGGTGGATGTGATCCTCAAACAATTTAAACGTGGTTTGAATTTTGCCCCACTCTTATTCAGAAGGCCGTGCTGGCACTTCTGGAAATGGTGTGAGTGAGATGGGCGAGGGGGCTGGCCTGCACTCTCATGAGTGGGCGGCTGAGCATGGTGCTCTGAAGGGCATCTTCCTGAGCCTGGGTGGCTAGGGGTGATGGGGCAGGAGGAGGAGGGCTTGGGATTGTGGCTGGTGATCCCTGCAGTCTCACAGGTGCCTTCAGTGGAAGGGAATGTTGGCCCACGTGGCTGAGGCATGGTGAATCGGGGAGCGGTGGCTGGTCTGCTGGACAAGCAGGTGCTGCCAGGCTGTGATGGCATCAAGAAGTCCAGGGTTCATTTGCTCCTGTGGGACCTGAGGCATCCAAAGCCGCCCTGAACTGCCCACCTCCTGCATTGCCCTAACAACTCGCGCCTAGCCCCCAGGAGGGGAGGGCAGAAGGCAGCCCTGCTCTGAAACAGGGGTTTCAGGGGATAGTGGGGATAGTGGGGGCAACAGTATCAGGAGACTATCCCGAGTAATTAGTTTCTGAGTAAAAAGAAAAATAGAATATGTATTCTTTCTCTCCCACCCACACCTGTCTTTGCTCAGGACAGAAAACAGGTAGAACCTGTCATTTTGGAGCCTGTACCTCACCGTAAACAAATACATTAGCATTACGGTTTTATGCCTCGTCTCTTGTAATGGGCAGGGGGACCTGGGCCCATCTGCTGTTGGCCATGTGGGACAGACTCCGTCCTCCAGGCCTGGGGGCCACACCTGCTGGACTATGGCCGTGCCTCCCTCGGGGCCAGCTGGAAGTGGCTTTGGGGCAGCTACGGTTCTACATGCCAGAGAGCCCTTGTGCGTATTTGATGGCCAAACCTTTCAGGTTTTTCTTGTGCGTTTGTGATGTTGGGGTGGGTTTAGGAGTAGATTATACAGCAGGCAGGAGGAAGTTATTTTTTACAGTCAGCAGAGGCCGAAAACTGTTTTGTTTTGCAAAACAACCCCAGGCGCTATTTTGGTTGAGGAAAGATGGTTTCAAAAGTAAAATTGTGAGATGAGAAGCTAACTTCTTCCACTTGTGGAACATCCTGTGTCAGGCTTGAGAAAGGCAAGAGGGGCCTATGAGCTGAAGAGGTAGCCCAGCATGTTTCCGTGGCCAGGCAGCGGCGGAGGGCTTTTAGGGACAGGTGCCTGCTGGCCAACTCTTAGTGTGGCTGGGACATGCAGGGTGCTGTCCTGTGGCTTCCAGATGTTCTGCAAAAGTCTGGGACATATGACTGTCCTTGTGGGAGGATGCCCGGAGGAGTTTTGTTTAGTGGGTGGCATGCCATATTTGGGTTGACAATTTGAAGACAGAAGAAGACAGCCCTGGGAGATGGGAGGCTTGAGGGCCTGAGAGGCACCTGTCCTTGGGCGTCTGCCCCTCAGGAAGACAGCACAGGGCTGTTAACTGTCACAGAGGCCCGGGTTTCCCATGTGCTGGGCTGTTATTTTCACAGCACCCAGCAAGAAAGTGTCAGCGGCTGGCTGGGTGCGGTGGCTCATGCCTATAATCCTAGCACTTTGGTAGCCCCAGGCAGGCAGATAACCTGAGGTCAGGAGTTCAAGACTAGTGTGGCCAACATGGCGAAACCCCATCTCTACTAAAAATACAAACATTAGCCAGGTGTGGTAGTGTGCACCCATAGACCCAGCTACTTGAGAGGCTGAGGCATGAGCGTTGCTTGAACCTGGGAGGCGGAGGTTGCAGTGAGCCGAGATCACGCCGCTGCACTCCAGTCTGGGTGACAGAGTGAGACTCCATCTCAAAAAAAAATTTATAACAATAAAAAAGAAAGTGTCAGCGGCTGCTTTTTGCAGAGGAGGAAACTGAGAATGTGGGAGGCTTCCTGAGTCACTTCACCACCTGGGCAGGTAGGAGGATCAGATTCAGGATCAGAGGAAGCCTGGTTTAATGTTTCAGTAGCTTATTTTGCTTCTGGACATGATCACGTGCATGCAGTCTGTGATAAACACTGCGTCCTTGGTGAGTGAGGAAGAAGGAAGGACACCTGCTTGTGACTGAACAACGAGTGGCCTACATGTCTGCGGTGCTAACCCAAGCTGGTGGGAAAGCTGAAGCTGCTCCTGTGTCCCCAGGCAACTGCGTCTGTCCCGCAGTGGCAAGGCTGGGGAGTGGAGGCCGGGGAAGAGGAACGACGGAGGTTCTCAGCGCGCTTCCCCAGATGCTCCCACCAGCATCTGGGTCTGCAGCAAGGAAAGATGGTTCTCCAGGGCCCACTGCAAAGTCCCTGTAAATCTCTCTCTCTCTTTTTTTTTTTTTTTTTTGGGATGGAGTCTCGCTCTGTCACCCAGGCTGGAGTGCAGTGGCACGAGCTTGGCTCACTGCAACCTCCTCCACCCAGGTTCAGGTCATTCTCCTGCCTCAGCTTCCCAAGTAGCTGGGACTACAGGTGTGCGCCATCATGACCAGCTAATTTTTGTATTTTTAGTAGATACGAGGTTTCACCCTGTTGGCCAGGCTGGTCCTGAATTCCTGACCTCAAGTGATCCACCCGCCTTGTCCTCCCAAAGTGTTGGGATTACAGGTGTAAGCCACCACACCTGGTCAAAGTCTTTGTAAATCTCAAGAGCCTCTGGAGGCCCCGCTACCTCTCAGCTGACAGCACTGAGGGGGTGGTTACTGAGGAACTCACTTGGAAGGCCCTGGACCCATATGTGCTCACACCTGCCTGCAAACCACCTCCAGATAATAATGGCAAACCTCTCTTTGCTCACATCTTTAGGCTGGATCAGCAGCGCCTCCTGTTGGTGGGCACTAGCTTGGCGCATATGAAGAGGGCCAGGAGAGGCAGGTCTGGCTTGCCAGGCAGTGGGGCCACTGCAGGCTGTTGGCCATGCCCAGTTTATAACAGATGAGGCAGAGATGGAGCAGTTAAGCTGCCCTGGGCCTCCTTTGTAGTGGTGTCAGGACAATCTGCTCTTCCCAGGGACACATTCATGCTGTAGACCAGGGGTCGGCAAATCTTTTTTACAAAGGGCCAGTTAGAAAATAGTTGTCTTGGCCAACCAGCTGACCAGATAGTTCCTGTTGCATATTCCTTAAAAAAAAAATAAAAAAAGCTATAACAACCATTCTTAGCTGACTGGCCACACACACTCAGGCCAAGGGTTGGATTTAGCCAGTGGCTGTTGTTTGCCGCCTCCTGATTCGGGCCTTTATCCTGGTTGTGGTTCAGGTGGGCCAGCCTGGGAGCCCTTCCATCTGCTTCCCTCTGCTCTGCCATGCCGAGGCCAGAGAGGATGCACATTTGTCTTTCCTCACTAGCTTCTTGTGGGCATCTTGAGGCCAGGGCCTCTGGGATGTGCATGTAACTCCAGGGATGACCTTTCGCACCTCCTGGAGTGTGCAGTGCTCCCGTGACGGCTGCACCCAGATGCCCTACTCAGTTGCCTGAGTGTCTCCTCCATGGACAGGCAATGGTCTTTTCTACTTTTATAGTCAAAACTTAAAAAGTGAGTATTAGTTTTAGAGATGGAACTAAGTGAGTGCTGCTAAAAAAGAAGGTCATTTTCCTTTTATCTTTGCACATAAGTCCATTCAAATTGCAAGTAAATGCATGCTTGCGGGTGAACAAGAGTGAATTTGGAGTCTATTATGACAATCTGTGAAGGGATCATAAAAAGAATAATTAGAATGTCAGCTCATAGGGGGCCCCCTGTTTTCCAGCCTTTTGAGACTTAGTAATGCAATAATTGTATTGTAGGGCTGGACATGGTGGCTCATGCCTGTAAGCCCAGCATTTTGGGAGGCCAAGGCGGGCAGATGACTTGAGTTCAAGAGTTTGAGGCCAGACTGGCCAATATGGTGAAACCCCATCTCTATTAAAAATACAAAAATTAGCTGGGCATAGTGGTGCACGCCTGTAGTCCCAGCTACTTGGGAGGCTGAGGCAGGAGAATGACTTGAACCCGGGAGGTGGAGGTTGCAGTGAGCCAAGATCGCACCACTGCACTCCAGCCTGGGCAACAGAGTGAAATCTCATCTCAATTAAAAAACAAAATTGTACTGTGTATCCACTCCAGGCTGGCCCTGGGGTGGGTGTTGGGGAACCCACCATATAGAGATGTTAGAGCTCCTATACTCCAGACAGTAAAAACCATCTTGAGAAAAGGCAGCTAATGACCCCAGGCTGCAAGTGACCACAGCCCCAGGTGAGCAGGCACGAGAGTGAACAACCTGAACACCGCTCCATGAAGAGGGATCCCCCTTGGGGTTGCATCAGTTATGAGGCTCCAGGAAAGTATAGACCTGGAAAAACCACAGACTGCAGCACATTCTCAAGCCTGGAACTGCTCCAGGAAGAATCTGCCACTGGTTGTCCAGCAAGATGCAATGCTAATACTGAAGCTGTGTCGGGCTGTGCTTCCCTTCAGCAGAAGGACAGCTTTCTCTTTCCCTCCCAACCTGCTGACATCTTTTAAGTACCTCTAGTGATGTGATTGAGGACAGGGCTGCAGTCGTCGGTATCAAGGACTCCTAGGTGTTTGCCTGAGCTGCCCCACGCAGCCTCCTCTGCTTGTTGGCTGTCCTGATTCTCTAAAGGGAAGAGGCTGCTGTCCTGGCGTGAGCCGCCACTGGCTGTAATGCAGGCTGAGTCTCACCAGCTTGGTGAGAGCGACCACAGGGAGTTGGTACTTCAGTCATCTTGGCTACAGGGCAAATAGAGAAGGAAAGGAAAGAAAATGTGTGAACCTGGGTTGCTTACTTAACTTCTTGGATTGCGTGTCTCATCTGCAACGTGGGTAAATAAAACCTAGTCTAGAGGGTAGGTAATGCATGAAAGTGCTGAGCATGGGGCCTGGGTGGTGACCACCACCAGGCTATGCAGTCCCGTGTGCGTACAAAACCTGCAATTGGTCAAGAGTCTGGTTCCTGTGGTGTAGATGGAGCAAATACTACTGCTCAACACCATGCTGAGCTGCGGGGAGCCTCTGGGGCCTGCAGGTGTAGGGTGGGAGGCTGAGGGCTGGCAGAATCCTTCAAGCACTGAGGCAAGTTAAGAGGAGCTGGGAAAACCCAGCAGTGAACTGGGAGCCAAAGGACTCCTGGAAAGGGAAGTCTTAGGTTGGCGTAAAAGTAATTGTGGTTGGCCATTACTTTTTAAAAAAATGGCAAAAACTGCATTACTTTTGTACCAACCTAATAGTACTTTGTGAGAATCTGTCAAATATTGGCTTTATCCTCATCTTGCACATCATCGGTACCCCCAGGGTGATGTGGCAAAGAGACATCACAGAGGCAAAGAAGAGTGAGAACGTGTGCACTATCTCTATAGCTCTGGCAGTGCCGGGTGACATTCCCATGTGGAGAAGCAGCCCACGGGTGTGTCTGCTGAGAGCGCGTGTGTGCTTCTGCACATTCACCCAATACACAAACGTCCACCACACACAGTCTTAGTCCACTTATGTTGCTACAAAGGCATACCTGAGGCTGGGCAATTGATAAAGAAAAGAGGCAAACTCCACACACAGTCTTAGTCTACTTGTATTGCTACAAAGGCATACCTGAGGCTGAGCAATGGATAAAGAAAAGAGGTTTGTGTGGCTTGTAGTTCTGCAAGCTGTACGAGAAGTATGGTGCTGACATTTTCTTCGGAGGAGGACCTCAGGCTGCTTCCATGCATGGTGGAAGCGGAAGGGGAGCTGGTGTGTGCAGAGATCACATGGCTAGGGAGGAAGCCAAAGAAGGGGGGGCGGTGCCAGGCTTTTTTCTTAAAACACCCACCTTTCTCTGTAACTAATACAGCAAGAAGTCACTCACCTCCAATGGAGAGCATTAATCTACTCACGAGGAGTCCGACCCCCTGACCCAAACACCTCCCACTGGGCTCCACCTCCAACATTGGGGATCAAATTTCAACATGAGCTTTATTTATCTTATTTGTTTATTTATCTATTTAAGACAGAGTCTCACTCGATTACCAGGCTGGAGTGCAGTGGCATGATCTCAGCTCACTGCAACCTCTGTCTCCTGGGTTCAAGCAATTCTCCTACCTCAGCCTCCCAAGTAGCTGGGACTATAGGCACCTGCTACTATGCCCGGTTAATGTTTTTTGTATTCTTAGTGGAGATGGGGTTTCACCATGTTGGCCAGGCTGGTCTCGAACTCCTGACCTCAAGTTATCTGCCCGCTTTGGCCTCCCAAAGTGCTGGGATTACAGGCGAGAGTTACCCCACCTGGCCTAACATGAGCTTTAGAGGGCACGGATACCCAAACTGCAGCACATACACGTGGCTTTCCACTGAGGTCTGCGACTTGATGGTGCTTGGGGTTTTTAGCTGCCTGAGGTTCCTCTTTATTTTAATGTCCAAACAAAATAACTTGAATGTGTGTTTTAAAAATGACCTAAGCCAGCTCAGTCTTTCAAAGTTATTTGTGTTTTTTTTTCATTGTTAGTATCAATAGCTGGAGCTTGATAAGGCTTACAGTACCTCCTGACATCCTCACAACCGGTTGTGAAGCAAGTCTCAGACCGGATTCTGTCCCACAAGCACACCATCTACAGAACATGGAAAGTTCATCCAAGACAAACAGGACTGGAATCATTTAATGGGGTCAGACAACCCTGGACGCTCCAGACCAGGGCCTGGGAGTCACCTGGGACAACATTCATGGGCATTCAGGTCACTGGAGTCACAGCACTCTTATGTTCTACGCATGCAAATGAGAGACTGCTGCCATCGCATTTCTAGCCAATTTACATCTCTTAAATACAATTTCGCATGTCTGACCTCATGCATGAAAATGATGTGCTCACATCTATTTTACTAATCTCAAAGCCACCAGTGTGGATCTGCCACAGGGAGAGCTGACGCCCTCACGGAAGCTGCCTCTGGAGGGAGCAGAGGCTGTTGCTCTCCCAACAGGACAGCGGTGGCCCCCGGGGCTGGAAGTATTTAGAGCATATTCCAGACCAGGCGACAGTCCTATCGCATAAGTTGGAAAGTCCTGCCCTTGCCCCAGGGTGCCTGAGGATTTGGGGAGAGTCTGCATACCCTGAGACTGTTTTCCTGCTCTCATCCGAGACACAGCCGACATCCTGGCTGTTCACCTCTTTCTCCTGCAGCTGCACTTCAGGCTGCCAAGCTCTCTGAGAAATGATCCTCAGGTATGGTGTGGTCTGTCTGTTGATTCCCCAAAGCCTGAAACTCAAGAAGTGGGGGTTTGTTTACCTGATGCTATTGCACATTTGTATCAAGGAAAATTTCAGTGTAAACAAACAAACAACAAAAGCAAATATAAAACGGAGCCCAGCTCTCCATCCTAGTAAGGTCCACTGGACGTGTGCCAGCACGCAGAGCCTTTAGGGGCCTGGGCCTCCTCTCCTCTCCTCCTAGACCTGGCCAGCACAGAACAGCTCAGCGTGTTTACACACCCTTCCTCCAAACCCTCTTTTCCTCAAGTTCCAGCTTCTTCCAGTGGAGAGAATTGAAAATCCATTGACATGAAAAAGTTCGCCCCTCAGAGCTGGACTCACCTGTAAGGACACAGCCTTGTATTTTTCCACAGAATAATTACAGTGTTCCATCTTGAATTTGAGTCGATCCTCCCATGGTGGGGCAGCCCTGTCTGGGTGATACATGGTCACATTGAATCCTCCCTGGGTCTCCAAATGCCTCTCTCAGAAGGACAATGTCGACATCTACCCTCAGGACCATAGGAAGGAAAGTTCTGGTAATTTTAGAGTGACCATTTTGACTTAGAGTCAACCTCCAATGTTCAGAAACATTGAGGCTCAGTCTCAAAATAAATAAGACACATTCAGTTAGAGCCATGCGGCATCATGCCCCACAATGCGGGGAGTCCCTTTGCGGTTGACTTCTCTTCTGGGCCCAGCTGCCCATTCTCAGATGGGAGAAGAGGAAGCATCTTCTCATGATGGGGATGGTGGGCAATAGGAGGGCTGCTGTAGTGATCCTAGAGCTGCTGTGCAGCGAGAACTGTGGATCTTAGTGTCTTATCTCTCATGGTCTCTGCTGGGCAGGAATTTGGGAAGGGCTCAGCTGGGTGGTCTGACTCAGGGCCTTCCAAGTGGTTCCAGCTGGAGCTGTATGGGAGCGGGATGGAGCAGCTGGGGGACAGCCAGGCATCTCTACAGATAGCCTCAAGGCCGCTCAGTGTGGTCTTTCCACATGGACGCATTTGGGCTTCCTCTCAGCATGGCGGCTTCAGGGAAGCCAGAAAGCTACTAACAGCCAGGCAGAAGCCATGTTGTCCTCAATGACTGGCCTCAGAAGTCCACAGCAGGCTTCACCAGAGCCACTAGCCATCTCTTTAAGGCAGAAGTATCAAAATCACATTGTCAAAAGAGCATGCGGGAGATGTTGTGGCCAGGTGGGAAAATTCCATTTGCCTTAGTGGGGAAACAGCAGGCAGCCCTTCCCAAGAGGTGGGGAGGAAGGGGAGTCCCTGTGTTCTTGGTATTTTGGCCTAATGTCCCCAGAGCTGTTTGACAAAGTAGGCATCAACTAGTCAATATGTCTCCAGAATTTTGGCACCATCTTTGATGTCTCAGAACTGTCCCCACTACCTCCAAGTGGCACTGCACCACCTCCAGGCTTGCGTCAGATTCAGCTCAAGCATCTTCAGAACCCCCAGGTGTTAACTGTCCTTGCTCACCCCAAATATTTAATCCACTTTGCTACAACACTGGCCCATATTACATTACTGAGGTTTCTGGAACACACTCGTTGTATGATGGAGGGTTTTCCTAAATTTTTTTTTTTTTTTTTTTTGACAGAGTCTCCCTCTGTCGCCCAGGCTGGAGTGCAGTGGTGTGATCTCAGCTCACTGCAACCTCTGCCTCCCGGGTTCAGGCAATTCTCCTGCCTCAGCCTCCTGAGTAGCTGGGACTACACGCTGCCACGCCTGATTAAGTTTTTTTGTATTTTAGTAGAGATGGGGTTTCACCGAGTTGCCCAGGCTGGTCGCAAACTTCTGAGCTCAGGCAATCTGGCCGCCTCGGCCTCCCAAAGTGAAGTCTGGTGCTTTAGAGTGCTTATAGTTTATACTCTTACATTATCTCAACAAAGTCATAGAAAGATAACTAAAAAACAACCTGTTATCTGTGCATCTATTTTCAATTAGTGGATGCACAAACCTTTTCTTGATGCCTTTAATGAGAAAAATGAAAAAACATTACATAAAAAGTTGGGGTTTTATTAAATCAGAGATACTATCCATATAGACTGTGAAATACTTTGCTAATCGATCAATTAATATCAGGTTTCTATTGAAACAACTGTGTATGAGCACTCAGACTAGACAATCAATTATGCATTTATTGGTAGAAAGTGTAAATACACAATGTAAACATAGTGCATTTAGTTCTTCATTTCATGCAACACAAAAAAGATGCAAGTGCTGGGTTCAAGGAGCATAGGGGCCAGGGAGGAAAATTAGACCACTCAGGGGTGGTGCACAAACTGACTGGCTAGTTGTGAAAGTCTGAAGATCAATACTTCAGTACATGTCTGCAGCAGCAATACTAAATGAGCCCATGCAAGTTTTGCCTGACCCCATGCTTCTTCCCGTCGGTGGTCATCAGTTTGGACTAGCTGATAAGTTTGCATGTGATCAGCATGCCTACTCTCAGAGCATTGTCAGAGGGTCTTTTCCATGCTACCCCTGCTCTCCTGACCCTTCTACTCCCTCTCTTCTTTTTCTGTCATAGCTGATTAGAACCACTATACTCTCTCCCTTAGGATTGCCAGTCTCAAGGCATGGGGATGAATTATCATTTAGTCATTGAACTGCAATTGCAATTACACCTAACTGGCAAGCTCAGAGAGGAGCCAAAGAAGGAGGTGGGTGAACAGAAAGTCATGGCAGGTCGATGGCCACTTTGAACCCTGTGCAAGCTTATGCATCATGGTGGAATAGCCAGAGGGAGTAGATGCTTGGAAAGAAGCAGGGGAGAGAGAGAAAATGTAACCCCTGAGACATGGAAGGCATGACCCCAATTACCAATGACTTTATAGTTATATTCTGGCTTAGTTCTGCAGCATTTTTGATTCTTAGAGCACCAGTACCTCCAACTCCCTAGCCCCCACCTCCCTTAAGTTCTTCTGGTTCTTGCAATCCAAAGATATTGACTAGAACCAAATGCTAATGCAGCATTTTCCCCTCTGACTTTTCTGGGTGTAATTGTCTCATCTCAACCTCATTGTGCTTGGATCAGTCAGTGGGAGCAGCTGGGTAAGTGGTCCACACGCACGAGGTATCCAGGCCCTGATGTTCCTAAGTCTTTGAGCCACACAGTGGGCTCCACTGGCGCTGATTCCACAGGTTGTGAAACGTGATGATGCTTCTCGGTCCAGGGATTTTCCTCCATCGTGCTGGGTGTTCTACAGGCCCTTTCAATCTGGAGATTCATCTCTCACTACAGGAAATGTTCTTACATCAGTTCTTTCCTCCTTTTCTATTTTTTTGCACCACATAGGGTTTACTTTTCTCACACAGATGATTGCAGTGTGAGGTCCTGAGGGGCAGTGGCCATTGTGTCACCAGTGTCTCAGCTCTCTTCTATCCTTTGTCTTCTCTTCTGCCTTCCCCCTCATGGTCTCTTCTGATCAAAAGATGACCTCTGCATCCCAGCCCAACCCCTGTGTCAGGGAAGCAGGAGGAAGGCGCAAGGAGTAAATATAATAGAACCTCTGGTAGACTTTGATAGAAGTCCCATTGGCTAACACTGTGGGGCAGGGCCACCTGGGGGCTGCAAGAGAGGTTGGGAAATGTAGTTCTGTAATTACAAATAGCGCTGCCCTCTAAGAAAGAAGAGACTTACTTGTTAATAAAGAAGAAGAGGCCAGGAGCGGAGGCTCACGCCTGTAATCCCAGCACTTTGGGAGGCCGAGGTGGGCGGATCACGAGGTCAGGATTTCGAGACCAACCTGGCCAAGATGGTGAAACCCTGTCTATACTAAAAATACAAAAATTAGCTGGGTGTGGTGGTGGGCGCCTGTAATCCCAGCTGTTCAGGAGGCTGAGGCAGAGACTCACTTGAACCCAGGAGGCAGAAGTTGCAGTGAGCCGAGATCACGCCACTGCATTTCAGCCTGGGCGAAAGAATGAGGCTCCATCTCAAAAAAAAAAAAAAAAAAAAAAAAAAGAAAGAAAGAAAGAAAGAAAGAGAGAATGAATAGTGGGGAGACAGCAGGGAGTGTCTGCTCCAGTATCGTCTTGTTCATCTTGAAGAATGATGCTACCTCCTTATTTTCCCAACAGGATATCTAATATGAATGGCCACTTATTAAGTACCTATTATAAATTAGAAAGGTCATCAGATCCTTCATATTCACTTTTTCCTTCAATCTTTGCAATAACCCTGAAGGTAGAGTATTACCATCCACATTTTACAGATAAAGACATGGAGGCTGAGACATGTGTCTTGTCCAAGGCTTCACACAGGCCTTGGACTAGGTGACTAGTCTAAATTGTAACCCTAGGTCTAAATTGTAACCCTGATCCCTCTGTCCCTAAAATATAACTTTCTGCTATAACTCAATATATGTCTTGATTATTACCTCAGAGGAAGGGCTGATGCGAAGAGATTTTCACATTAAAAATTCCTTTTCCAAATCCAGCATCCATTGTAATCTGCTTATGTTCCTCTGCTTCTTTGTTTCACGGGTCAACTCATTGATATAAACAATCTGGTATCCAGTCTCAGATGGCCATCTGCTTTATTTTTGATTCTGAAAACAGTTTCGTAGCAAGAGTCCTATAAACACAAGTGCTGGAAAACTCACTTTTCTTTCTTGGGGTCCAGGGAAGCCTGAATTTTAAGGAAATGGATCACTCAAGATTCTTAGTTCCAAGCAAGATGAATGGGCCGAGTTCTCCTTCATGTGATTTTTCTCAGCCTCCCAGGTAGCTCTCTTCACACCAGTGTTGGGACCCAGCCCTTCATGAACCTTCTGCTAAGGCCAAGCCTTGGTGCTTTTCAGCTCAGATGAAGAGATGAATAGGGCGAGGGATGGGGGAAGGGACGCGGAGCTTCCATGCCCTGCCTGGATGCCCCGCCCTCCACGAACCTCAGCTGTTCGCAAGCTCTTCTTTTTACTCTGTTCTTTCTTCCTGAAGCCCTTATTAATTAGATGTTGGGCCCACATAACTGATTCTCTTATTTTATTTTTTCCCTCTTACTTGGCACACATTTGATTTACAGTTCTGTAGACATATCCTTTGGTTTACTTTCTGGTAGATGTCCATGATTTTTATCTTTCAATGTTTCTATTGAAATGTTTTTTTTTTTTCAGCAGTCATAATTTGAATTTTCAGAAGCTCTTTTCAATATCTAATTGTTCTCTTTTATACTACTCTTTCTTGACTTACGGATGTAGCATCTCCTACTTCTCTGAAGATGTTAATGACAATTTTTCTGAGGTAGTGTTTTGCTTCTTGTCTTGTTTCTATTTTCTCTGGTTTGTTCTGCCTGCCTTCCCTTCCCTGGCCTTTCTTTCAACTTTCTCTTTCCTCTTTCATATTGGAAGACTTCCTTAAATGTTTGGGAAATACTTATCTATTCATGTCAAAGAGAGAGTGCCCAAAAAGCTGACTTTTTGCAACTGTTGTTAACAAGAAGGGGTAGGTTATGCCACCTGGGGCTGCACTGCACAGAGGTGGCATGGCATGCTAGTTTTCTGTACATATGTGCAGGTAGAAACCCATATGCCACTCTTGTTCCACAAAGCTGAATATGCCAATAGCCAGCCAGGGACAAGTCTTACTGTTCCCAGTCATGGAGCAGAGTAGAGGGCGGTGGGGGGCGGATCCTACAGCAAAGGGCCGGGAGGGGTCAGGGAGTCAGGCTGCCAGGATGGAGAAGGGCCCTGGTGCTTTGTCTAACACTGTGATCCAGCGCCCTTCCATTAAGCCTTCCAAGAGCCTTTGTGCTTCAAATTTCTGAAGCTTTCTGGTGTTTTGTGGTGCATTTGACTCACCTTAAAAAATAATTATTTTTAATTGACACATAATAATTGTACATATTTATGGAGTAAAGTATGATTTTTTCATTAGTTTTACTTAGTATTTATTTACCATGGTCTTTTATCCCTCACACCCCACCCTTTCCCCTGAGTCCTCAAAGTCCATTGTGTCATTCTTAATGCCTTTGTGACCTTGTAGCTTAGCTCCCAGTTATGAGTGAGAATAGATGATGTTTGGTTTTCCATTCCTGAGTTACTTCACTTAGAATAATGGTCTCCAATCCTACCCATGTTGCTGCAAATGCCATGATTTGATTCCTTTTTATGGATAAGTAGTATTCCATGGTGTATATATACACCACATTTTCTTTATTCACTGGTTGACTGATGGGCATTTGGGCTGGTTCCATATTTTTGCAATGCGAATTGTGCTGCTATAAACATGTGTGTGCAAGTATCTTTTTTGTATAATGAGTTATTTTCCTCTGGGTGGATACCCAGGAGTGGGATTGCTGGATCAAATGATAGATCAACTTTTAGCTCTTCAAGGAGTCTCCACACTGTTTTCCACAGTGGTTGTACTAGTTTACATTTCCACCAACAGTGTAAAAGTGTTCCCTTTTCACCACATCCATGCCAACATCTAGTATTTTTTTTTATTATGGCCATTCTTGCAGGAGTAAGGTGGTATTGCACTGTGGCTTTGATTTGCATTTCCCTGATCATTAGTCATGTTGAGCATTTTTTTCATATGTTTGCTGGCCATTTGTAAATCTTCTTCTGAGAATTGTCTATTCATTTCCTTAGCCCACTTTTTGATGAAATTGTTTGTTTTTTCTTGCTGATTTGTTTGAGTTCCTTGTAGATTCTGGATATTAGTCCTTTGTCAGATGTATAGATTGTGAAGATTTTCTCCCACTCTGTGAGTTGTCTGTTTACTCTGCTGATTATTTCTTTTGCTGTGCAGAAGCTTTTTAGTTTTATTAAGTCCCATCAATTTATCTTTGTTTTTGTTGCATTTGCTTTTGGGTTCTTGGTCATGGATTCTTTGCCTAAGCCAATGTCTAGAAGGGGTTTTCCATTGTTATCGTCTATAATTTTTATGGTTTCAGGTCTTAGATTTAAGTCTTTGATCCATCTTGAGTTGATTTTTGTATAAGGTGAGAGATGAGGATCCAGTTTTATTCTTCTACATGTGTTTTGCCAATTATCCCAGCACTATTTGGTGAATAGGGTGTCCTTTTTCCACTTTATGTTTTTGTTTGCTTTATTTAAGATCAATTGGCTGTAAGTATTTGGCTTTATTTCTGGGTCTTCTATTCTGTTCCATTGGTCTATATGCCAGTTTTTACACCAGTACCATGCTGTTTGGTGACTGTGGCCTTATAATAGATTTTAAAGTCAGACAATGTGATGCCCTTAGATTTGTTCTTTTTGCTTAGTCTTGCTTTGGCTATGCAGCCTCTTTTTTGGTTCCATATGAATTTTAGGATGTGTTTTTTCTAGTTCTGTAAAGAATGACGGTGGCATTTTGATGGGAATTGCATGGAATTTGTAGATTGCTTTTGGCAGTATGGTCATTTTTACAATATTGATTCTACCCATCTGTGAGCATGGGATGTGTTTACATTTGTTTGTGTCAGCCAAAATTTCTTTCAGCAGTGTTTTGTAGTTTCCCTTGTAGAAGTCTATCACCTCCTTGGTCAAGTATGTTCTTAGTATTTTATTTTATTTTATTTTTTGCAGCTATTGTAAAAGAGGTTGAGTTCTTGATTTGGTTATCAGCTTGGTTGCTGTTGGGTATAGCAGGGCTACTGATTTGTGTACATTAATTTTGTGTCCTGAAACTGCTGAATTTATTTAGCAGTTCTAGGAACTTTCTGGATGAGTCTTTAGGGTTTCCTAGGTATATGCTCATGCCATCAGCAAACAGTGACAGTTTGACTTCCTCTTTACCAATTTGGATACCCTTTATTTCTTTCTCTTGTCTGATTGGTTGCTCTGGCTAGGACTTCCAGTACTATGTTGAATAGAAGTGGTGAAAGTGGGCATCCTTGTCTTGTTCCAATTCTCAGGGGGAGTGCTTTCAACTTTTCCTCATTCAGTATAATATTGGCTGTGGGTTTGTCATAGATGGCTTTTATTACCTTAAGGTATGTCCCTTCTATACCAATTTTGCTAATGGTATTAATCATAAAGGAATGCTGGATTTTGTCAAATGCTTTTTCTGTGTCTATTGAGATGATCATGTAATTTTTGGTCTTAATTCTGTTTATGTGGTGTATCACATTTATTGACTTACGTATGTTAAATCATCCCTGCATCCCTGGTGTAAAACCCATTTGATCATGGTGGATTATCTTTTTGGTATGCTGTTGGGTTCAGTAAGGTAGTATTTTGTTGAGGATTTTTGCATCTATGTTCATCAGGGATATTGGTCTATAGTTTTCTTTTTTTGTTATGTCCTTCCTTGGTTTTGGTATTAGGGTGATACTGGCTTCATAGAATGATTTAGGAAGGATTCCTTCTTCCTCTATCTTGTGAAATAATGTCAATAGAATTGGTGCCAATTCTTGTTTGAATATCTGATATAGTTCAGCTGTGAATCTTTCTGGTCTTGGACTTTTTTTTTGTTGGCACTTTTTAAATGTACCATTTCAATCTCACTGCTTGTTATTGGTCTATTCAGAGTTTTTATTTTTTCCTGATTTAGTCTAGGAGGCTTGTATATTTCCAGGAATTTATCCATCTCCCCTAGATTTTCTAGTTTGCATGCATAAAGGTGTTCATTGTAGCCTTGAATTATCTTGTATTTCTGTGATGTTCGTTGTAATATCTTCCATTTCATTTCTTATTGAGCTTATTTCAATCTTCTCTCTTCTTGGTTAATCTCACTAATGGTCTATCAATTTTGTTTATCTTTTCAAAGAACCAGCTTTTTGTTTCATTTATCTTTTGTATTGTGTGTGTGTGTGTGTGTTTCAATTTCATTTAGTTCTGCTCTGACGTTGATTTTTTTTTTCTGCTGCTGGGTTTGGATTTGGTTTGTTCTTGTTTCTCTAGTTCCTTGAGGTGTGACTTTAGATTCTTTATTTGTGCTCTTTCAGACTTTTTTTTTTGAGACTGAGTTTCACTCTTGTTGCCCAGGCTGGAGTGCAATGGCGTGATCTTGGCTCACCACAACCTCTGCCTCCCAGGTTCAAGCAATTCTCCTGCCTCAGCCTCCTGAATAGCTGAGATTGCAGGCATGCACCACCATGCCTGGCTGATTTTTTTTTTTTTGTATTTTTAGTAGAGATGGGGTTTCTTCATGTTGAGGCTGGTCTCGAACTCCTGACCTCAGGTGATCTGCCCACCTCGGCCTCCCAAAGTGCTGGGATTACAGGCGTGAGCCACCGTGCCCAGCCTCTTTCAGACTTTTTGGTGTAGGCATTTAATGCCATGAACTTTCCTCTTAGCACTGCATTTGCTGTATCCTTGTATTGTTTTGATAGGTTGTGTCACTATCATCATTCTACACAAAGAATCTTTAAATTTCCATCTTGATGTCATTGTTGACCCAATGATCATTCAGGAGCAGGTTATTTAATTTCCATGTATTTGCATGGTTTTGAGAGTTACTTTTGGAGTTGATTTTCAATTTTATTCCACTGTGGTCTGGGAGAGTACTTTCTATAGTTCTGGTTTTCTTAAATTTGTTGAGACTTGTTTTGTGGCCTATCTTATGGTCTGTCTTGGAGAATGTTCCATGTCCTGATGAATGGAATGTATATTCTGCAGTTGCTGGGTAGAATGTTCTGTAAATACCTGTTAAGTCCATTTGTTCTAGGGTATAGTTTAAGTCCATTGTTTCTTTGCCAACTTTCTGTCTTGATGACCTGTTTAGTGCTGTCAGTGCAGTATTAAAATCCCCCACTATTATTGTGTTGCTGTCTATCTCATTTCTCGGGTCTAGAAGTAATTGTTTTATAAATTTGGGAGCTCCGGTGTTAGCTGCATATATATTTAGGATTGTGATATTTTCCTGTTGGACTAGTCCTTTTATCATTATATAATGTCCCTCTTTGTGTTTTTTAACTGCCGTTGCTTTAAAGGTCATTTTGCCTGATGTAAGAATAGTTACTCCTGCTCTATTTTGGTGTCCATCATGGAATATCTTGTTCCACCCCTTTACCTTAAGTTTATGTGAGTCCTTATGTGTCAGGTGAGTCTCTTGAAGACAGCAGATACCTGGTTGGTGAATTCTTATCTATTCTGCCATTCTGTATCTTTTAAATGGAGCATTTAGGCCATTTACATCCAATGTTAGTATTGAGATGTGAGGTACTGTTCTATTCATTGTGTTATTTGTCGCCTGAATACCTTAGGTTTTTTTTTTTTCATTGTGTTGTTGTTTTATAGGTTCTGTGAGATGTATGCTTTCAGAAGATTCTATTTTGGTGTATTTGGAGGATTTGTTTCAAGATTTAGGGCTTTTTTTTTTTTTAGCAGTTCTTGTAGTGCTGGTTAGGTAGTGGCAAATTCTTTCACCATTTGTCTGAAAAGGACTGTATCCTCCCTTCATTTAGGAAGCTTGGTTTCGCTGGATACACAATTCTTGGCTGATAATGTTTTGTTTAAGGAGGCTAAAGATAGGACCCCAATCCCTTCTAGTTTATAGGATTTCTGCAACAAATCTACTGTTAATCTGATAGGTTTTCTTTTATAGGTTACCTGATGTTTTTGCCTCACAGCTCTTGAGATTCTTTCCTTTGTCTTGACTTTGGATAGCCTGATGACTATGTGCCTAGGCAATGATATTTTTGTGATGAATTTCCCAGATGTTCTTTCAGCTCCTTCTATTTGGATGTCTGGATCTCTAGCAAGGCCAGGGAAGTTTTCCTTGATTTTTCCCTAAAATGTGTTTTCCAAACTTTTAGGTTTCTCTTCTTGCTTAAGAACACCAATTATTCTTAGGTTTGGTCATTTAACATAATCTCAAACTTCTTGGTGGCTTTGTTCATTTTTTAAAATTATTTTTTCTTTGTCTTTATTGGATTGAATTAATTCAAAATCCTTGTTTTCAAACTCTGAAATTCTTTCTTCTACTTGTTTGATTCTATTGCTAAGACTTTCCAGTGCATTTTGCAATTCTCTAAGTGTGTCCTTCATTTCCAGAAGTTGGGATTGTTTTTTATTTAGTCTATTTTACTAGAGATCTTTCCATTCATATCCTGTATCATTTCTTTTTTTTGATTTCTCAAATTTGGACTTTACATTTTTCTGGTACCTCCTTGATTGGCTTAATAGTTGGCCTTCTGAATTCTTTTTCTGGCAATTGAGATTTCATCTTGGTTTGGATCCATTGCTGGTGAGCTAGTGTGATCTTTTTGGGGTGTTAAAGAACCTTGTTTTGTCATATTACTACAATTGTTTTTCTGTTTCCTTCTAATTTGGGTAGATTGTGTCAGAGGGAATATCTGGGCCTCAAGGGCTGCTGTTCAGATTCTTTTGTCCCACAGGGTGCTCCTTTGATGTGGTGCACTCCCCTTTCCCCTAGGGATGGGGCTTCCTGAGAGCCTAATTGCAGTGATTGTTATTTCTCTTCTGGATCTAGCTACCCATTGGAGCTACTGGACTCTGGGCTGGTACTGGGTAGTGTCTGCAAAGAGTCCTGTGATGTGATCCATCTTCAGGTCTCTCAGTCATGGATACCAGCACCTGCTCTGGTGGAGGCAGCAGGGGAGTGAAGTGGACTGTGTAAGGGTCCTTGGTTGTATTTTAGTTAAGTGTGCTGGTTTTGTGTTGGCTGGCCTTCAGCCAAGAGATGATGCTTTCAAGAGCACCTCAGCTGCTGTCATATAGGGAGGATCAGGTGGTGGGCAGGGCCATAGAGCTCCAAAGAGATTAATGTCCTTTGTCTTTGACTACTGGGGTGGGTGTAGAACTATCAGGTGGAGGCAGGGTTAGGTGGGTCTGAGCTCAGACTCTCCTTGGGTGGGGCTTGCTGAGGCTGCTGTAGGGGATGGGAGTGTGGTTCCCAAAAGATAAGTGTGTGAGGTAATACGTATGTTAATTAGCTTGATCTAGGCATTCAATATCTACATATTTCAAACCATCATATTGTACTTTATACATAGGTACAATTTTTATTTGTCAAGTTTTAAAAAGCTAAAAATCCGAGGGGGGGTTACAGCTGCCTCTGCTGTGTTATACATGTTACCAGGGAGATAGGGGAAAGCTGGCAGCCACAGGCCTTACCAAGCTCCCAAAAGGCTGATCTCACTCTCACTGTGCCCCTCCAACAACACTGAGTTTATTTCCAGGCACCCAGTGAGCAGGGCTGAGAACTTGCCCCAGGCTACAAGCCTCCCAGCTG
Organism: Pan paniscus; assembly: GCF_029289425.2. Taxonomy (NCBI): domain Eukaryota; kingdom Metazoa; phylum Chordata; class Mammalia; order Primates; family Hominidae; genus Pan; species Pan paniscus. The sequence goes on from NC_073260.2 coordinate 48,476,689, forward strand.
AGAAAGCAAGCAGACTTACACTTCCTCGGCTGTCCCGCGGAGCCCGAAGCAGCAATCCACCTCCTTCAAAGGGTCTGTGGATTCTCTCGGCTTTTTTGGTATGTTTCTGCAGTAGTTCTTGGAGCAAAAGTTTACAATGTGGGTCTCCACACACTGCCCTGTCCAGCCAAGTAGGAGCTGCAAGTTAGTCCTGCCTCCTATCCACCATTTTTCTTCTACTCCAGTGTGATATTTTGATACTTGTATACAATGTGCAATGATCAAATCGGGGTAATTAGCATATCCATCAAACATTTATTTTTTGAGTGTGTGTTGAAAACATTCAAAATCTGCTCACCTAGCTATTTGAAAATGTGCATAAGCTGCTGTTTATTGTAGTCACCCCACAGTGCTGTAGAACCCTAGAACTTGTTCCTCCTCCCTAGCTGTGCTTTTAGATCCATTAATCAGCCTCTTCATTTGGCTCACTTCATCAGAGTCCTCTGCAGGATTATGGCTTGTGACTTCATCTAACTTGCTAGTCAGTTACTACTTTTGCTTTAATTTTTTAAAAATAGCTTTATTGAGATATAATTGATATATAATGAGGTACATACTTAAAGGGTACAATCTGAAAAATTTTGACATAGATAAACCATAAAACCATCAGCACAATCAAGCTCTCTCGTTTGCTAACTGTATCCTACTAAGTGACTGAAGACCTCTTTATGGCACTTGCAAAATGGAAAGGATGATAGCAATCTCTACAGCATATGGGTTTTATAAGGTCCAAAGAGATAATATAATGCAGTACTTAGCACAGTGTCAAGCACACATTAGGTGCTCAGTAAATAGAAACCTTATTGCTAAATAAAAAATTAGAATTGAAAATAGAACTACCTCATGATCCAGCAATCCCACTGCTGGGTACATATCCAAAGGAGATGAACTTGGTATGTCGAAGAAATATCTGCACTCCCATGCTCAGTGCAGCATTATGCACAATAGTCAAGATGTGAATTAACCTAAACGTTCATCACTGGATGAAATAATAAAGAAAATGTGGTATACACTCACAATGAAATATTGTGTACTCAACCATAAGAAGAAGGAAATTCTGTCATTTACAACAGCATGGGTGAACCTGGAGAAAGTTACGCTAAGTGAAATAACCCAAGTGCAGAAAGACGAATACCACAGGATCTCTCTTATATGTGGAATCTAAAAAAGTTGAAATCACTAGAAGCAGAAAGTAGAATGGTGGTTACCAGAGACTGGAGGCAGGGAGACTGGGGAGATCTTGGTCAAAGGATATAACATTTCAATTAGACAGAAGGAATAAATTCAAGAGATCTGTTGTACAACATGGTGACTATGGTTGATAGCAATATATTGTATACTTAAAAATTGCTAAGAGTAGATTTTAAGTGTTTTTGCCACAAAAAAAAGGTAAGTGTGTGAGGTAATACACAGGTTAATTAGCTTGATGTAGGCATTCAATGTCTACATATTTCAAAACATCATATTGTACATTATACATAGGTAAAATTTTTATTTGTCAAATTTTAAAAAGCCAAAAATGCTACTAGATGTATAATGCTGTGGTATCTAGGAATCTGCATTTTTATAAATATTCTAGTTAATTACAATGCAGTTATTCCTCAGAAAACACTTGGAGAAATACAGATATGACTCCTAAAATGTAAAAATGTCCATTGTACAACACAATTGCCTGCAATGGGGATTCCTGTATTTTTTTTTATAATTTAATAGAACAAATTATATATTGAGACAATTTAAGAATCAAAGAGGGCTTTTCATGTTAGGGAACATGCTAAACTTTTCTTCTTAACATGCTAGCAAAATTTGCATTCCAGGGTTCTTTTAGTCCTAAGGGTATCACTTATGAGAACCCATGTCATGTCTTATTAAAGTTGGTCAAAAAGTTCGATTTTGTGGCTAGTAGGCTTAAAATACTAAGGCTTCCTGTGGAAACAGAGAACGAGACTCTCCACGTTCCAACTTCAAGGGTAATGCAGGAATCATATATTTTGGAGTTTTCAGAGTGAAACGATTCAGAGAGGCTCTATAAAATTAATTGCCTTTCACCACTCTTAAAGCAGGTAGACCTACAGACATATAAAAACCCACTGAATATTTAAAAGTTTCCTTCCAGCTCTAAAATGTTATTTTTTTAGAATTAAATTCAAAATTATCTAGGGAAAAATGCAAAATCCAGTAAAAATAACATCAGATGAGGTAGTAAATGGGCAAGGTCTGTTTTTATATGCTTCACAACTTACTGACTCGTGTCCTCCTTACTTAAATCCCTGTGAAGTCGGTGTTACTATTAATTTCATTTTACAGATGAGAAAACTGAGCCACAGGGAGACTAAGCAACTTGTCCAAGGTCACAGAGGGAGTACTGGAAAATCCAGGATTGGAACTGGAGCAATGGGATCCTGGTGCCATGCTCTTGACCTCTCTATGATAATATGCTCTGTTCATATTTTAACCTCTTTGCTTGCTCCTAGCTCTGTCAAATGTGCATATCAGAATATTAAAGTATCAGTCATGGGACAGGGTGCAGTGAGAATTTATGAAACTAAATTATCATAGAGACTATTGTGTTTTACTTTTTAAAGAAAAAGGTAGTTGCTATATAACAGGCTAAAACTTAGCTTGAACCATGTGACATTGCCAAGAGTTACCTACTGTTGTCATTTTTGACCTAAATTGATAATTTTTTAGTTGACTCTTGGCTACTTTGTATGGTTCAATCAAATATATAATTCACCATTGAATTGTGATGTACAGTTTATGAGAATATTACTCCACTCTTCTGTTTGCTCCTCACAGTCTTGGGAGGTGGAGAGAACTCTGTTATTACCCCTGCTTCACAGAGGAAGAAATGATGGTCGCATTGAAGAGACCTGCCCCAAATGGTGCAAGGTTGGATAGTGACCAGAACAATCCTTCACCACTGCTCGGTTCCTCCCGTCACCCTCTTGTCCTGGTGGCAGCCAATGGCTGCTTTTCAGTGGCCAATATGCAGGGGTTTTAGGCATCACTTTGGACAGGCATATTGAATTCATCAAATGCAACTTGATAGGAAACTTGAGCAGAAGATATAAAAGGAGGGTGCCTACCAGCCAACGGCAAGGGCTGAGAGAGGAGCCAGGGCAGTGCACATTATATCGTTTCCAGAGCTATTGGCAGAGAGGGAATGTCCTCCCTCCTCGTAATTTTGATTCCTCCACACTCCTTCCTGTCTCTGCATCTGATGACTGAGGGCTGGTCTCTCCTGGGTCGCCCGCAAGCTGCCTCGCTACGGGGAGAGCCAGGTGTGAGGCAACCTGTCTCTGGTTTCCCATGAGGGTTCTCCTGCTTCTCTGTGGTATCTGGAGATGACCCTGCCTGGTTCCTATGTGAAGTGCAGTGAAACAACCTCCTTTCAATAAGGTGTGTAAGACCCGGCTATCCCATACATGACATGATACATACACACAGGCTGTTGTTGATGACCATTCAGGGCTTCCTTAGGGGACATGTGCCTTGACCACAGGTTCTGCCCCATCTTCTTCCTCTGGGGAAGAGAGGTGAAGGAGCCAGACTCCTGATGCCAGCCCCCTGAGAGCTGAGAGCGACAGGGTAAGAGCAAACATGCAGAGGAGGGGCTCAGGCAATCTCCTGGACCACAACTGAATGCACATGGACCCAGCATGGCTGATGGCAGCCCATGGGGGACACAGTAGCACTGTGTCTGTGGCTGTTTGTGTTGTTTTGTTGAATTGGAGGCATCCGTTGAGGATGATGTCATTTAGATGAAAAACCACTAAAGTGGGAGCCAGCAATTCTGGATCCTAATCAGGGTTTTGTCTATGGGAAGCTGTGTAGTTTCCCACTGGCCTTAGGTAATCCCTGCCAGGCTGTGCCACCCTCCCCAGATTCATATCTACCCACTTTCCCCTTGAATCAAGACTGTCTAGCCATTCCAGGCCATGTCAGCTCCTAGGCCAAACCCCTTCTTTCCTTCTTGAAGGCCTCCACAGGTTCCCTTGCCCTCTGACTGAAGTGCTCCTGCTCCAGTCATGGCCAGGTGAACAATTATTCAGTTTCCTAACTCCTCCTCCCCTCCCTAAGTAGGTTTTCATGCTCTGCTATTTCATAGCAACATTTTTTTTGTCTGTCTTCATACCTGTTTCAATCATCTGTTGATGCATAACAAACCACGTCACATGTAGTGGTTTTAAAACAACAGTTTATCATTTTTCATGATTCTTTCCAGGAGAAGCATCTGGTTCATCTACTTGGCTGGGGCACTGGGATGCCCCATTTCAAAGTGCCTGAGTCTCATGGCTGGTGGTTGGTGTTAGCTGCGGCTAAGACTCAGCTGGGGCTGTTGGCTGGGGCCTTCAGTAGTTTCCCTTGTGATCTTTTCTGGGTACTTGGGCTTCCTCACAATATGGCAGCTGGATTCTGAGGAGGAATGTTACGTGAAGTGAGGCAGAGGTTGCCTGACTCCTGAGGCCCAGCCTCACAACTGCCCAGCATCTGCCACATCTGTTATTGCTTGAAACAGATCACAGGGACAAGGAAGAAGATTCTATATCTTGATGGAAAAAGAAAAATTTACATTAGAAAAGAAAACAGGATGTGCGAAAAAAGTGGCAATCTTTGAAAACTTGGTCTATTTCAGTACCATGAATCACACGATCATCTCTTTTGATCTTTATGTTCTTCCTTGAGCTGCAAATATTTTGAGAGCAAGGACCATTTATATTTGCTCACCACTGTTTCCTCAACCTCTTGTACCATTTTTATATACTTGCAGAATAAATGGGAGGTACATTTATTGTGCCTTGTACAAATCACTTCACCTCGATAACCAACTTACATTCTATCAGACAATAGAGCTAGATCACATGATTATATGTAAGGCTTCAAGTTTTACTCATAAAATTATATGACTTTTCACTCAACTGAGATAGCCTAGCAATATGCTTATGGATCCTTTAATAACTGGTATACAGCTGGGCAACTATCATCTAATTTTAGCCTGAGAGCTCTCTGGAAAAGCCTACTGTTGTTCTGGCACATGGTACCTATTGAATAATTCCATTTTGTAGCAAAGCCAAAAATAATAATCATGTTTCATAGTTGAAGGCTTTGCAAACCACACCATAAATGTCCATACCTTTTGGTCACCCCAGAGATAGGTCATTTTTAAATTGGTAGTCTTGACAATAATGGTGATCATACAAAGAATGTAGCTTCCTTTGAAACACCCTGAAGCATTCTCATGGAAATCTTTTTATCTTCACTGTATCCTTGTAAAGTAGGAAATGGACGAGTAATTGTTTGTGTCAAATGACCATTTCCTTAAGTTCAGTGGATTGGGCTATTGTGCATTTCAGTGGTACAATTTCCATTTTACTGCTGCTCTTGTCGTGATGATGAACTTCGTGGATCCTTGATAAGTATATTTTCCACTGCCTCAAAAGTACATATTTATTTGTTTCAATGAAACCATTTAATAATACCTTTTTATGAATAATATTGATTTGAAAATATAATTTGAGCATGAAATATGATGTGATGTTTACAAGAATTGGAATGCTTTCTCTAAATTTGTACTTTCTCCCCAAATGTTAAAATTCTGGGGCCTGTGTTATTATTATTATTACTTTTTTACAGAAGAAGCTTCTTCAAAGAAGCTGTTTATTCAGGCAAGAAAACACTTTTGTGGTACTATGTGCATTAGGAAGCACAACATGATAGCGTATTGAGAACATGTCTCAATTAATAAAATATAATTTTCATGTTACTCAAACTGTGGCAGATCACAGGAAAAGAAGAAAATTTCTCATTTATTTTATATTTCACTCATTATAATTTTAATACAAAAATCTGACTTTATTGATCTTTATTTCCTTCTTTTTTATTTATTATTATTATTTTTTACTATGCCTTGACTTTGTATAGAATAAAATCTGATTTTAAAAATAACAAAGTAAAAGGAAAAACAATGAATCAATTCCCTTTGGGAATATAGACACGAAACCAAAAAACTGTACAATATTAGTGAATCAAATTCAGCAGTAAATTAGAAAATGAATCCTGCTTGACCAAGCAGGGCTTGTTCCAGAAATGAAAAAGAAGTTTAACATGCTCAGCGTACTCATTATATGAACACAGTAAACAAACATATAATTAAATCAACAGATTTAAAAATCACATTTGACTAATTTTTAGTTATTTGTTGCAAAAGCTGTAAATAAAATAGAACTAGGAGGAAGCTACTGAGAGATAATGAAGGTGGTTCATAAAAAACTACATATTTTGAAATATTAAACAACTGAAATGTGGAACATGACTGCAATGCCCCAATCGCCATTATTAAACAACATTATTTTTGAGAGTCTAGCTAATGTAATAAAATATAAAATAAGTAAGTCATACCAAGGTTAGGATAGAAAGATCAAAATTAACTTTATTTGTAGGCAATAGGATTACAGGCTTGGAAAATACAATAGGCCAGATTTTAAAAACTGTTGCATTCAAAAGATATTTTGTACACAAAATAAAACATAAAATTAATACCTTTAAAGATAACATCAATAGTTAGAAATTAAATGAAAAACTGCCAATGTATAATAACAATAAAAGCTATCAAGTAAATGAAAATGAATTTAACGAGACACGTTTAGACATAAAGGAAGGCTGTTCCTCAGTTTTAAGGAGGATGGAACTGTAGAGATGCAGGCCTTCAGAACAGGGTTTCTGATGGCTCTGCCTCCACTCCCAGAGAGTCTCTCAGTGGTGCCTCTTCTGTGCCAGCCCCTTCTGCATAGGCAGGCAGATGCCATAGCACCCCCAGGCCTCACACCCACTCAGGGCCCCTTCCCTGAGGAAGAGAGATGATAGCATGTCACGTGGACCCAGAAGAGCAAGGGAGAACCTTCCCCAAATCCCCCAGCACAGCACTCCTCACATCTTTTCCACCAGAATTGGTTCACGTGCCCATTTTTGAGCCAGTCTCTGGAAAGAGCTATCAGTTTAGACAACCTAATGTAATCTCTGGATTAGGATTATCTTTCTCTGAAGAATATGGCAGAGAGTTTATGTTCTGAACAAGTTTGAGATTTCGTTAGTAAGGAGGAGGTGGAAATGAATTAATTCTAAGTAAACAACAATCAGTCACTTGAAAGAAAACAAAGATAGACTCCTACCTTGTTCCGTGCACAAAAAATCCAAGTTTAAATAATGTATTAGTTCATTTTCGCACGGCTGTAAAGAAATACCCCGAGACTGGGTAATTTATAAAGAAAAGAGATTTAATTGGCTCACAGTTCTGCAGGCTGCACAAGAAGCATGGTCGGGGAGGCCACAGGAAACTTACAATCATGGCGGAAGGCAAAGGGAGAGTAGGCATGTCTTACACGACAGGAGCAGGAGCAAGAGAGAGAGAGCAGGGAGGTGCCACACACTTTTAAACAACCAGATCTCATGAGAACTCTATCATGAGACAGCACCAAGGGGATGATGCTTAACCGTGAGAAACCATCCCTGTGATCCAATTACCTCCCACCAGGCCCCACTTCCAAACATTGGGTATTACAATTGAAAATGAGATTTGGGTGGGGACACAGATCCAAACCATATCAAATAACTAAGTGTAAAACAAACCCATACAAGTATTAGAAGAAAATATAGAAGAATGTTGCCTAATCTTGGGGTGAAAAAGGCCTTGTCAAGCAACAAACAAAACTCAAAGGACATACAGGCAAACAGAGGCTGGTTTCACGATAGAAGTTAATCATTTCTATATGGCAAAAAACATCAGAAAGCATCAAATAGCAAGTGACAGGGTAAAACATTTGAACTATATGTGGACAAAGGTTTAATATCTCTCATATACAAAGAACTTCTTCAGAAAAGGAAAAATAAAGATCCAGTTGAGAAGTATCAAAGGACATGAACAGGCAAGAGAAAATGCAAAAAGTAAGAGAAAATTAAAACTCTCGACCTCGTTAGTATTAGGACAATTAAAATTAAAACAACAAAATGCCAAATTTACTATCAAATTTTAACAAATTAGAGAAAATTTATAGGATCCAATATTGGAAAGGATTTAGAGAAACTGTACTCCCTGATTTTACAGATGGGAGTGTGCATTACCCCAAATGTTAGAGGAAGTAATCTGACAGTATCTGTTAACTCTATGATGGAGAAATCCCACTTTTAGCAATATGTTTTACAAAAATTAAAAAAATAGAAATATGCCCAAAGATATTCTTGTGCATTTATTGTAAAAAAAAACACAGAACACAATCTGAATATCTTTCCATGGTGGAACTGCTGTAAAAACAATGTAGCGTACATACTGTGCACTAGCGTTGATATTACAGGCGTGGGTTAAACCCTGAGTAAGAAGGCAGCAGTGGTGGCATAATTGTGAATGTTCTGGAAACCCTCAACAAATCCAACCAGAGCAATTGAAATAATAAAAACTCATTATCTATGAATAGCATTTATAACAAAATGAGGTGATAAGGTGTCTCCCAAACCACAAATAAAAGCAGGTGGAGTCAGACCACAGATGGCAACAAGGCCTATGTGATACAGGCTGCTGGGCAGGAGGTGGTGAGGGAGGACAGGACACTCTATGAATGCTCCACACCAGCCAGCCAAAGCTGACCTCCTGACAAACCTCCACAGTGAAGAGGACCCTGCCACTTTGCTCTCAAAAGTCTCCTGTCTCTCTCAATCATCACTCGTTTATTTTTAAAAAAATGTTGTTTGTATTTTTGTTGATATATCATGGTTATACATATTTTGGGGGTACATGTGATATTTAGATACCTGTATCCATTGTGTAATGATCAAATCAGGGTAACTGCAATATCCACCATCTCAAGACTATGTTTTCTTTGTGTTGGGAACATTACAATTCTTCTCTTCTAGCCATTTTGAAATATGCAATAAATTATTGTTAACTATAACTTCTCTGCTGTACTATAGAATACTAGAAGTTATTCCTTCTAACGATATTCTTGTACACATGAATCAACTTTTCTTCATCCCTTCAACTTCCTTCCCTACCCTGTAAAAAGTATTTTTGCATCTATATATATGAGAGGAATTTGCCTGTTCTTTTCCTTTCTTACAGTGACGTTGCTTGGTTTTGGTGTCAAGGTCATGCAGGCTTCAGAAAACAGGTTCCTGGGGATTTCATTGATTTCTGTTCTCTGGAGGAGTTTGTGTAAGACTTGCATTAGTTTTTCACTGGGCAGCCATTTGGGTCCGGAGTTTTCTCTAAGAGAAGGTTTTAATTTATGGTGTTAATTTCTTCAATATTACAGGATTATCCATGTTTATTATTTCTTCTGGAGTCAGCTTTGGTGAGTTGGAGTTTCCTAGGAATTTGTTTACTTTTCTCTTAAAAATCTAAGTTTATTGGTTTATTGTAATTATCATCTTACTATCACATCCCTATCTCCAGAACCTATAGTGATGTGCCCCCCTCCCTACCTCCATTTCTGATTCTTGGGATTTGTGTCCTCTTTTTTACATTGATAAGTCTTAGCAGGAGTTTGACGAGTTGCTTCTTTCAAAGAAAGAACTTTTGCTTTATTGAGCCTTTGTATTAGATGTCTATTTTCTATTACATAAATTTCTGTCCTCTCATTTTATTCTCTTTCTCCAACTTTGCCTTTTTTTAAAAAAAAAATTAATTTGGTAATCTCATTCTAATTTCTTTAGATGGATACTTAGACCACTTGGTATTTAGTTATTTATGTTCTTTCATGTATCTGCTTAAGTTTTAAAATTTCCCTCTAAGCACCATGTTAGCTGCATCTCACAAGTGTTTACATTTTTGTTATCAAGTTCAAGATAATTCCTAATTTCCATTGTAATGTCTTCATTGATCCTTGAGTGCTTTAGAAATTTATCCCTTACCTTCCAAACATATGGGAATTTTCTAATTAGCGTTTCATTATTATTTCCCCGATTAACTGAGCAGTGATCAAACAGCTCCATGGGACAAGGAGAAGCTGGGCTCACCTCATGGAATATGGCCGAGACCTCAATGGGCCTGGAGGTGATGTGGTGGCAGCTGGGGCAGAAGCAGCTGGGGACCTCTGCAAACAAGGGGTGTGGGTCCCTGGAGTCAGGAGAGGCTGAATGCATCTGATAAGGGGCATAAATTGTGTTCAATGAAATATCTTTCATTAGTTTGCGGAAATCTTCACCCAGTATCTCTTAATGTTGCTTCTGCTCCAGTCTGTGCTGTTACCTCTGAACAGGACACCGTATTCTCTTGTTTTTCACCCTTTCTTTTATGTTTCACATCTGTTTGTCTCTTTGTGCTTTATTTGGAATCTTTTCTTCTAATTTATATTCCTATTTACATATTCTCTCCTTAGCTGTATCTCATCTGCTATTTAGCCCATTATAAGCTTTAATAGCAACAATTTTATTTTTCAGAAGAATGTCCATTGTTTTTCTTTAAAAGTTTCCAGTTTTCTGTTGAAATTTTCAGTCTTATTCATAATCTGCTTAAACATATTGAGGTAGTTAATTTATAGACTGAGACTCAAACTGGATTTTAAATGTTATCGAAAAATTTTTGTTTATTTTCTTAGGTGTGATAATGGTATAATGGTTAGGTCATTAAAATTGTATAGTGAAGTCCTCAGAGGGGAAATGATATTATGTCTGTGATTTATTTTTAAATACTCCAAAAAAGTGTGTGTGTGTATATAACTGGTGAGGATGCATAATTTGTACATGGGAGCTCATTCTGGTACTCTTCCTTTGATGTAGGCTTTAAAAAAGTGTTTATAAAGTCAGTTCTGATAATTCCATTATGGGGGCAATGCCAGAGTTTGCTTCTATTGTCTTTCTTTTCTTAAATTTGTATATATTTAAGGTATACAACTTGAAGATTTGATACTGCTTCTATTTTTTAAATTGCCTTTCTTGCTTTACATTCCCGTGCTTTGGTTTTGAGAATATTGGGTTATTTCTGACTGAATTGCAATATTGTTTATTAAGAGTAATAGAAACAGTTTGAGGCCTAGTCTGATGTTATCTCCCTTCAGGCAAGATTTATATTTTCTCCTGGTTGGCAGCTGGGGTCTGAGCAACTCAGGTTCCCCATAATCCAATTTCACAAGAGATTTGACACTGGGATTCAGTGCCCACAAGGGCTGATTCACAAATTGATCACCCTTGCTCATAGGATGTAGCCTTTCATGGTCCTGACTGAGAATGGATGGTTTAGGAGCCTTCCCTGCCCTTTGGTGGGCCCTGAACTCCAGACCTTATGCTCGCTGCACTGAAAGGCTGCCAGGCGCTCTCCTGCGCCCTATCCCTGCCTCTGGACTGCTTCTGGAAGCAGCAGGTGTCTCTGGGAAGATTGGCCACAGGTGCTAGGCTCACTCTCTGTCCTTCCTTTTGCTCCCAAATCATGTTCTGTAACTATTTATTGGCTTGTTTGTTCTCTGGTGCCTTCAAGTAGATGGCTTTCTAACAACAACAACAAGAACAACAATTACCATCTTTTCTTGTTGTTCTCATGTGGCAGGAATAGACTAAGTTAGTCCTCCATTGCCATGTGCCATTTATCTTCTCTCTTTGTCCCTCCTCCTTTGATGGGCCCCTCCCATCATCCTGACCATCTCTCCTGCCTGGTGGGAAGCTTTTGGTTCCATTGATGAACAGAGTGCTACTCTAGAGTATGTTGATACTGACAAAGCCCTGGGTAGTCCATTCTGCATACAACTCCAGAGTGTTTGTGTCTCTTTATACCAAGCCCATGTCCCTGATAAGCATGGATCCCTGAGTGAGCTGCGCTAAGACGTTATATTATATGGTTGCCTGTGCTGGGGTTGCCTGAGCTCGAAGGAAATGTCTGTGGCAGGAGAGTGGCCTGCCTGAGAACCCCGAATACATCCCAGGACAACAGATGAGGGGGATAACTCACTACGGGTCACTGTGCCTGGGACCAAGCACATTTCTTTCAGCAGCTTTTTGGATGCTTTTGGGGAGTGTGGCTTGAATTAGAGGGTTTTGGACTTTCTAGAAGATAATATGGAACTTCTGCTGGGATTCAGTTTAGTTTAACAAATGTGAAGAGTGGAAGGGAGGAAGGGAAGAAGGAAAGAAAGGAGAAGGGCTAGGAAGAGAGATGTCAGTGGAATGGGCTGTTCTCCTATATTCAGGCCCAAGAGACACCTAGAGGCCGCCTGAAAGGTAACCACAGCTCCTTAATGCCTGTGCCTGGAGCATATCACCTGAGCGGGTGGCAGAGCTCAATGTTTTCTACTGTGGGAGAGAAGCTCAATTATTAAAGACAGAAGGATTGACAGAGCAGGGGCAATCCCATCCAAACACCCCTGCAGGGATAGGTGGAGCTCGGGGGAGTAAGGTCCTCCCTCTACTACTCTGCCTTCATCTTCTGGGCCCCCGTTCCTGCCCTGTCGCCCCGTATAGACAGCGTAGCTGATTCATTGAACTCGCCATGTGCCGGCCACCACTTGCGGTGTTTCACATGAGTTAACTTACTTAATTCTCTAAGCAATCCTGTAAGTTAGGAACTCCCTCATCCTTATTTTAGAGATGAGGAAACTCAGACACAAATTAAGTAATTTCTCTGGGAAATGTTGAAGGTGGGAATTCAAACTAGTTTGTTTCCAGAGTCTGTGCTTTTTTGCTGAACTCATTCGTGCTGGAGCACAAAGCCATTCCTGTTAGCTGCATTCCTTCCTGCGGGGACATACTCCATCCTCATCCCGGGCAGAACTAACCCATTCTGCAGAGGAATAATGACACTGGCATAGTGGGGCTCACGCCCGGACATGGGTCTCCCCTAGACCCGGTTCTGGGCCCGGGTCTCGCCTCCCCTGCTTCACACTTCTTCAGAATTGAGCCTTATGGAATCTGGCTGCGGCAGATAAATCATTCCAAATCACAGAGACTTACAGCCTTTGTCAGAGTTGGAAATCACAATGGTTCCATGACAGGATACCATAAATCTTCAGCTAAATAGATTTGTGATTCTTCAAGGGACTCTAGTTCTGGCTGTTGACAGAAAATGCCTCATAAGGCCTATTTACCCCTGGCTTTGTCGTCTGTCCCAGCAAAGAGACAAAACCCCCAATAGTGCCAACTTAAATTCCAAATTTTGAGTTTGCCATAAGCACTGAAATACAACAAAAACACAGTTTTTCATAGATATCAGTCATATGTAAATAGGAGAAGAAATCAAGCATGAAGTCTGTGTTAAATACAATCATAGTTCTTTTATTTAACAAATTAAAAAGGTAAAAGCTAGCTTTATATTCCTGTCATAGTCAGTTGAGTGATGGATTCATCTGATGGTGGCCTGGACCTCTAATTTTCCTTCACAAGCCTTAACTCCAGAAGAATTAACTCTGCTGTCAGTGACAAGATGAGAGTGACCACCATGACCAGCATCAGGGCCAATGGTAGTCAGGATGGTTGGGCCCAAAGGTTTCCAGGGTGGGGTCACGGTGTCCATGAAATCAACAGACAACCTATCTGATCTATAAACTGAAAAGCACTTGAGTTAACACTCCTGAATCTTGAGTGAGCACACACTATGGAAAGTCCCTGAGAGAAGAGGTGGTTTGTTCCCCTTGAGCCCAGACCCTACAGAAACTGCCACAAGAGCATACTCTATCTTCCTCCTACCATCCAAGAAATTACCTGAAGCCATTAACTAGGGTGGCCATGCACAGGGGAAAGGGAGAAACCCAGATTTTCAGGGATACATAGGCACAGGCTCTGGGCTGATACAAATCCAAACCAGACTGGAGATTGATGTGGGAGGTGAGATGGTCAGGGGAGAAATAGAATTTTGGCCAAAGTCTATTTCACAGTAGGCCAGTGGCTCTGGAAGCCCATCTTGTGGTTATTTTTCTAGCTCCTGAATGTAAAGTTGAGATAGAAATACTCGACAACTGCTCAAATCTCTACACTGATTTCCTTATCAATGTGGAGGGTGGGGCTAGGGTCCCTCTGGTAGAAATGGTCAAATGGAAACCCCTGGAACTACCTTTCCCTATAAAACCAAAATTGCCAAGCATATCTGGTGAATTTCAAAGATGGTGCACCATCAGAAACTTGCAAGATGCAGAGGAGGCGACTTTCGTGTCCTCTTCATGCAGAGGACAGGCGATTCTTGGAGAATGACAATAAATTATCATACATGTAATAATATATGACTACAACTGTAGCCATTCTTCAAGAGGTAGCTTTTTTGGTGGAGCAAATCAACACAGCCCTTGTCTCCTGGTATGCACCTTTTGTATTGGCTAACGCTTTCTCTACATTCAAATAAATAGAAAGCAGCAGGAGCGATGTGCTTTCATCAGACAGGAATGTGGTACTCCTTCATGGTTTCAGGGCCATTTAATTAGAAAACTAAAAAATACATTTTCAAGACTCCTTTGCAGCTAGGATTCTGGAGGTAAATTAGTGTCATTTAGATTCACTAGAGTGAAGATTGGCTAACTATGACCCAGGGACCAAGTCTATTTTTGTAAACAGGTGCACAGAATACTCATTCATTTACTTATTACTTTGGCTGTTTCAACACTGTAATGGCAGAGTGGAGTGGCTGTGACAGAGAGTCTATGGCCCACAAAGCCACAAATCTGGACTCTCTGACCCTTTCTAGCACATGTTTGCTGGCCCGTGATGTGGAGCAAGAGGTGAGGCAGGGCTGAAGCTGGGCCTCCCTACAGCTTCTGTCTTTCACTGTGGGTTCAGGAGAGTCATGGATTTCTTCTAAGTTTTTCCAGTGTTTATCTTTGATTTCCTGAGTCTCAGGGACAGTCACATCTCGATGGTTTGGGTGTTAGTCCCTAGAGCTTCCAACCTAGACTGCCTGGCTCCAGCGTTGACCTCAGAGGCAATAATTCCCCCACTGGCCGGTTCTCATTGTTCTGAGGGTCATTTGAAGAGTCACAGCCTAAAACCTGCTTCTTCAATAATTTTTTTTTTTTTTTGAGATGGAGTCTTGCTCTGTCGCCCAGGCTGGAAATGCAGCGGCACGATCTTGGCTCACTGCAACCTCTGTCTCCTGGGTTCAAGTGATTCTCCTGCCTCGGCCTCCCGAGTAGCTGGGACTATAGGTGTGCACCACCATGCCTAGCTAAGTTTTGTATTTTTAGTAGAGATGGGGTTTCATCGTGTTGGCCAGGAAGATCTCAATCTCTTGACCTCATGACCTGGCAGCCTCGGCCTCCCAAAGTGCTGGGATTACAGGTGTGAGCCACCGTGCCCAGCCTCTTCAATAATTTTTAAAACACTAAATTCCAAATATTAAACCTTCTTCAATCAAGTACCTAGAATTACTTTGGTTTCCTAAACTGAATCCTGGATATTACATTCCTCAAGCCTGTGTACCAGTGATTGGCATTTAAATACACAGAGTTCTTCATATATATCAATTTTTTGTAATATGTAATAAAAATGTATATGTTATATGTATAAATCGAGACAAAGACGGTGTTGAGGATATTACAAGATTTTAAAATTTAATAAATTAAATGGCAAAGACTAATGTTACTGCACAATCACAATATGTTAAATGGAAAATCCCCTGCAGAGTGATTTGATTGGAAACATCATTAGGCCCCAGCTTTTCCTGACTCTGAAGCTCTGGTCCACTCAAGAGGTTCTGCCATGGTTGGAATGTCTGATTTCATAGGTACAGAAAGATTGCTGATAAGAGAGCTTCCTGATTTTTTGGTGTGGGTGCTGTGCTATCTCCAAGGTCTGTTGAAAAAGAGTGGAGGTGGCTGAGCAGCAGAGATGTTTGTTATGCAACTCAGCTTCCTCATGAGGTCATCTCTGAGGGCAGGTGTGGTCTGCTTCATCAGGATATCTCAGGTCTGAAAGAAACCATTGGCTCCAACCAGAGAAGATCTGAGAGTGACAAACCTGAAGTCAATTATGACAAGATGACATCATGGCTTCTGTCTCAGGTAACAGCAGCCATGCACGTCATTATGATGATCTGACTTGGTTTTCTGAGTTTGCCCTGGGGCAGGGTGAGGGTTGGGCAAGGAGCCAGAATCCAGGCATGCTCCCTGGGCACCTTGCCATTATTCAGTTCCTAATGAAGCTTGGAAGCATTACCCCTCCCCGAATCAAAGCACGGGTTTCCACCTCCCTAGCCCCACCCTGAATCCTCCATGCTTCTCAGTTCATTGAGAAATAGGTGGAGAGCCCTCTGATGATTTCGGACTGACTCATTCAATTATTTTGCAAAAAAAATGAGTTCAAATTCAAGAGTCTAGGTTTCTTTGAGTTTCTGTTTTCTTCTTCTTTCATTCTATTCTCCCATTTGACCTTTAACTTTTCTTCACAGCTTTAGGGGGAAAATGAGCAAATTCCTCAAAGGTTTCCACTAGAGGAATAAAAAAGACTAATTCCTGGAAATAGAGATGGCAGGTTGATCCCTATTCTTTTGGCACAGAATCTATATTTAATATGATATTGAGAACTTACTGTCTGTAAACATGATAGAACTACATTATGTGTTAACTTGGAAACAAAATCTGTGTTTACCATATTCCAGAAGAGAGATTTCTATTCTTGTCCAAGTGGGACACATTGGGCTCCTGACCAGATGTGGTTTTCTAGAAAGACGAAAAAATGGGAGTAAGACTTCCAAATGGCTTTCGTGGTTGGCCCGCGATTTATACACAATGATGGCAACATGGTGGTTCTCTCCTCTGGGATTTATTTGACATGACACACAATTAGAGCTATGAAACAAAAACCTTTCCCTAACAAACAGAAAATGGGACCCCAGGAAGCTGAAAAATAATGGAGGGAGCCAAAGATGGGTAGTAGAAAAAGCTGTATCTTATAAAAACTAATCTGGCCATGGGGCTGTTCACAAACAATTCATTATCATTTCTCTTGTGGTCTCTCTGAGGGCTTTCTGGCTGTTTGAATGCTGTATTTTCATAAGATAGTTTCAAACAAAAGGCCAGAAGGACAGTGGGAGCAGAATAAAAATTAAACGTGTTGACTTTGTTTGGTGCCCTGTAGGTAAAATGTCACATCTTGTCCTCAGCTCCTGAAGATGTAATTACCCGGCTCATTTCCCAGAGCTGCTGTGCAATTCATATTGCTTCCAGGTAACAGATTATGCAAACTGATGATTGCAAACAGGAACCGAGCTGTTTTGAGGATGAAGTTTTGTTAGTTCAGGGTATCTGCAAATGCAGTTGTTTGGCTTCTCTATCATACTGTGGCACTGATGGTAATTGTGCCGTGTAGAAAATGCAGAATTGTTACGAGCGTCACATGCCTAGGCTTGTTGGCAGACGTGGGCCCAGGCTGGCTGGAAGTGTTTCAGCCCTGTGTTTCTGCCGCTCAGGGAAGACAGCTAGGAACTTGATGCACTATTCACAAAGGTTTATCACAGGCCTACTGTGTGTTGAGTGAGCTCCAAAGGCTAACATTTCCTACTGGCTTCGGGTAGGACGAGCAGTGTGGCTGTTGGTCTCTCGGGTGGCCTGCCCGGGCTATACTATTCCACTGGGCACTGCAGGCAGAAGCATGTTTTACTTTTGTGGTTAGAATACCTCAAGTTTTCTGTGAAACTCCAGGCACCAAGTTTCAGTTCCCAAGGAAAAGTAGGGTGCCACACAGTGGCATGGACTGAAGTGGCCAGTGTTTTCCCATCCCATCATGGGATGGGAAGCAATTGGCTTCGTTGCTCCTGGCGTCAGTCCATCCAGTAACATAAGCTATTCGCATTACAAGCAAGCAACTGGACAATGAAACACATCTCTTCTCATTTTATTGCATTTGCTTTTGTTCTGCATGCACCCACACACACACACTCATACACACACATTCACACACACACACATATGCACATACACACTCTCTTTTCCCCCAGGCCTCTGAGTCCAAAGCAAGAGTTACTGACTAAACAAACTGGCTTTTCTTTCATTCTTTCTACAAGATATGAAAGCAAATGAGATTATTTCTGAAACGCACCACAACTAAATTGCCAAGTGAGAGTTTTGCATAAAGTCCACGTGTGAGGCAATATACATAATGTTACTTTTAAAGAAATTCCTGAAACTCTTTTCTTCCAAGATAAACAGTGTGTGTTTATCACAGATTCTAGGGGATTTCGATTCACTATGATATTCCAGAAGTATTCAGCTTTGCTCTTGCTTTAGTTCTATGCATCCCCTTACAAAGTTCTGTTTTGTTTTGTTTCTTTTAAGTTTACCTGTATCATCTTTTTCATCTTTCTAGCCGTTGTTTTACCCAAAGCCCTTGCTTGGGGGCTAGAGCACGTTGTATTTGCAAAGATGGTCACACTAATATATACTCCATCCCATGACTCTTCCTACAGTGCAATGCTAACCCCCACTGAGGTGTGAGGGAGTCTCACCCTCACACCTGGGGACACCCCTATTACTGCCTGGACCAATAGAATACAGGGAAAGTGATGCTGTGGGATTTCCAAGCTAGGCCGTAAAAGGCAATATGGCTTCTACCTGGCTTTCTTGGGTGCTTTTCCTTGGCTTCCAGCCACCTCATTGTGAGGAAGCCCAGCCTGCAAGGAGACGCCATGTGTGGGTGTTCCAGCCAAAAACCGGAAGCCTGTGTGGACTGCCACACCCACCAGTTTGTTTGTTTTGTTTTTCATTTGGTGATTAGATTCTCCAGTTTATGTGCCTGCAGATGGTCCCTGCTACTGCTTCGAGTGCCTCAGTGGAGACTCCAGACACCATGAGGCGGCGACAAGCCACCCTGTCTGAATTCCTGACCCACAGGAACTATGACAGGTGATAAAAAGTCATTATTTTAAGCTGCTAAATGTGAGGGGAATTTGTTAGGTTGCCATAGATAACCAATACAGGACCTCTTGTATCCCAGCCGAGTGGTTTAGCTGCCATGTGCAGTAACCTCAGGAATCACCGAGTGGAGGTTCCTCAGCTCTATTTCCAATTTCTTCCTTTAAAAATGTGTCTTTTACGGTCCCCTTTACTAGCCAGTTATGAAATTGCTGGACAATACAACAGATCTAGATATGTGACATACATTTGTATGACTATATGTTCATATATAACATATATATTATTCATATACCTAACAGTAATATAGAGAAGCAAAAGGAAAATAATTCTTCATAAAATAACATGAAATTCAATATATGGTCATTTCTTCTGCAATGTGTTCCTAAAATCACTTGCTATGGAATTTTGCATAATAAAAATAACAGAGCTTGTGGGGAAATGAGGTTAGTGACAGAATACCCAACACCTATACAGTAAGTTTTTCATGACGTTCATAGGCTCTTGGAAACAGTGACTGTAAGGAAATCTGCATGGAAAGAAACCAATTTCCCTATAGGCTAATTGATATCCACAAGAGTTAAGTTCCTGTAGCATATTTCTGATAGCAAAAACATCACCAAACTTCTAAATGAAGACCCAAACACTTGTAATATTAAACATTAAAACAATAAAATAAATGTAATATTAAACATTAAAATAAAAGCTATAACACATTTAAGACAAATTAATAAAAACAAGTAAGAGAATTGTTTACCTGCTTATTCCAGTTCAGGGTTGAGGGTGGCCGAAGCCTATCTCCAAAGCTTAGGGCGCAAGGCGGGAACCAGCCCTGAATAGGACACACTCCCATCGCAGGGCGCGTGCACACCACCTGCACTCACTCATACTGGGATGTGTAGACATGGCAGTTCACCTCATAGGCACACCTTTGGGATGTGGGAGGAAACAGGAGTAGCCAGAAAAAACCTACACAGACCTAGAGAGAATGTGCAAACTTCACACAGATGGTGGCCCCACCAGGGGGAATTCATTTTTTTTTCTCTTCAACATTATAACAAAATGACTTTGAAATAAAATGATGTTATTCCAGGACCTGCTATATAATTTTGTAACTAATTCATTACAAAATAAATAATAAACTTTATTAAAATTCTGCCATAGTTTGAGACACCTTAAATTCTCAGTCAATAAATATATATGTATATATATATGCATGTAGGTATATATATATATATATATATGTATATATATACACACACACACACACACACACCATTTACCTTGACAAACACATGCAGTTTGGAGGGTGGATGTGGTTTTGGAGAAGGGGTGTGTATTAGTCTGTTTTCACGCTGCTAATAAAAATATACCCAAGACTTAGTAATTTATAAAAGAAAGAGGTTTAATGGACTCACAGTTTCACATGGCTGGAGAGGCCTCACAATCATGGTGGAAGAGCAAGGGACATCTTACATGGTGGCAGGCAAGGCAGAATGAGATCCAAGTGAAAGAGGTTTCCCCTTATAAAACCACCAGATCTCCTGAGACTTATTCACTACCGCGAGAACAGTATGGGGAAAACCACCCCCATGATTCAATTATCTCCCACTGAGTTCCTCCCACAACACATGGGAATTGTGGGAGCTACAGTTCAAGATGATATTTGGGTGGGGACACAGCCAAACCATATAGGGGTGGATGGAAAGGCCTGTCATTTATGGAATGAAATATTTCCATACAAGAATGGGCATTGGCCTATTTTGGTGCCTTCTCACTGGTTTAAAATAAAAATTCTGCTGCATTCAGTGGTAGTTTTCATCTTCAACCCACTGCAAGTAATTTTTGGCCATATTTCAGACAGCTGATAACTCTACTATTTCATTTCGTTGTTGCTCTCAAAGCCACTTCCCTGATGTTGTGCAATGTGGATTCCTACAGGTGCGATGCTTTTGCAATATCACGTGATCTTTGTCTTTCCAAATATTTTATTATATCAAGCTACTCCTCAATATTCAAGGCTTTTCTTTGACTTGCATACTTGGATTCTTATAACCCAAATGATTGCTTATGTTTGAGACTCTGTAATGGATACTTCTATCAAGAACGTCTAACACTCAGGAGACCAGCTCTGTGCACTTGCAGGGCTCACCATGGGCCAGCTTGGTAGCAGGCGGGAGCACCTCAGCAGGAGACTGCTTTGAGCCAGTGGCATTTCTCATGCACACCACCTGGTGTTGCAGCAGCATGAAACTAACCCACCTCATGGAAAATGGCTGGGCTTTTCTGTTTTTCTGTTTTTGTTTGTTTGTTTTGTTTTTCATTTGGTGATTAGATTCTCCAGTTTATGTGTCATGTATTGTGATGGTTAAAGATGGCTGTAAATTCCTTGCCACGCCCACTTTGAAAAGTGGAGCCTCTTTCCCTTCCCTTTGGATCTGGGCTGGACCTGTGATTTGCTTTGAGCCATAGAATACAGTGGAAGTGACGCTCTGTAACTTCTGAGGCTAAGCTATTCCACACTGGGAACGTTGTCTCTTTGAACTCCCACATAATGAGGGGAGAAGCCCAAGCACCATGGAAAGGCCATTTGGAGGGAAACTGAGCCTCTCCAGTCTGCAGCAAAGTGAAGCTACTAGCTGACGTGGTTGGCAAGTGCTGTGTGCCCCATCTTAAATGTCCCAGCCCAGTCAGCCTCCAGATGACTGCAAGTGACACTATGTGGGTCAGAACAACCATCCTGCTGATTCCAGTCAACTTACAGAACCATGAGGCACAATGCACAGTTTTGTTGTTTTGAGCTACTATTTTCAGGGTGCTTTGTGTATGCAAATACATAATTGAAGCAGCATGTGAACAAATTCTTCACAACATGTGTTGTAATAGAAGAAAATTTCAGGCCAATATCCCTGATGAACATCGATGCAAAAATCCTCAATAAAATACTGGCAAACCAAATCCAGCAGCACACTGAAAAGCTAATCCACCATGATCAAGTTGGCTTCATCCCTGGGATGCAAGGCTGGTTCAACATACGCAAATCAATAAACATAATCCATCACATAAACAGAACCAATGACAAAACCCACATGATTATCTCAATAGATGAAGAAAAGGCCTTTGACAAAATTCAACAGCCCTTCGCTAAAAACTCTCAATAAACTAGGTATTGATGGAATGTATCTCAAAATAATAAGAGCTATTTATGACAAGCCCACAGCCAATATCATACTGAATGGGCAAAAACTGGAAGCATTCCTTTTGAAAACTGGCACAGGGCAAGGATGCCCTTTCTCACCACTCCTATTCAACATAGTATTGGAAGTTCTGGGCAGGGCAATCAGGCAAGAGAAAGAAGTAAAGGGTATTCAGTTAGGAAAAGAGGAAGTCAAATTGTCCTCGTTTGCAGATGACATGATTGTATATTTAGAAAACCCCATCGTCTCAGCCCAAAATCTCCTTAAGCTGATAAGCAACTTCAGCAAAGTCTCAGGATACAAAATCAGTGTGCAAAAATCACAAGCATTCCTATACACCAATAACAAACAAACAGAGAGCCAAATCATCAGTGAACTCCCATTCACAATTGCTACAAAGAGAATAAAATACCTAGGAAAGCAACTTACAAAGGATGTGAAGGACCTCTTCAAGGAGAACTACAAACCACTGCTCAACGAAATAAAAGAGGACACAAACAAATGTAAAAACATTCCATGCTCATGGATAGGAAGAATCAATATTGTGAAAATGGCCATACTGTCCAAAGTAATTTATAGATTCAATGCTATCCTCATCAAGCTACCATTGAGTTTTTCACAGAATTGGAAAAACTACTTTAAATTTTATATGGAACCAAAAAGAGCCAGCATAACCAAGACAATCCTAAGCAAAAAGAACAAAGCTGGAGGCATCACACTACCTGAC
This sequence comes from Pan paniscus, assembly GCF_029289425.2. Lineage (NCBI taxonomy): Eukaryota > Metazoa > Chordata > Mammalia > Primates > Hominidae > Pan > Pan paniscus. The sequence continues at coordinate 48,499,461 of NC_073260.2, forward strand.
TTCAAACTATACTACAAGGCTACAGTAACCAAAACAGCATGGTACTGGTACCAAAACAGATGTATAGACCAATGGAACAGAACAGAGATCTCAGAAGTAACACCACACATCTACAACCATCTGATCTTTGAGAAACCTGAGAAAAACAAGCAATGGTGAAAGGATTCCCTATTTAATAAATGATGTTAGGAGAACTGGCTCATCATACGCAGAAAGCTGAAACTGGATCCCTTCCTTATATCTTATACAAAAATTAACTCAAGATGTATTAAAGACTTAAATGTTAGACCTAAAACCATAAAAACCCTAGAAGAAAATCTAGGCAATACAATTCAGGACATAGGCATGGGCAAAGACTTCATGACTAAAACACCAAAAGCAATGGCAACAAAAGCCAAAATTGACAAATGGGATCTAATTAAACTAAAGAGCTTCTGCACAGTAAAAGAAACTATCATCAGAGTGCTCAGGCAACCTACAGAATGGGAGAAAATTTTTGCAATCTACTCATCTGACAAAGGGCTAATATCCAGAATCTACAAAGAACTTAAACAAATTGACAAGAAAAAAACAAACAACCCCATCAAAAAGTGGGCAAAGGATATACACAGACACTTCTCCAAAGAAGACATTTATGTGGCCAACAAACATGACAAAAAGCTCATCATCGCTGGTCATTAGAGAAATGCAAATCAAAACCACAATGAGATACCATCTCATGCTTGTTAGAATGGCAATTATTAAAAAGTCAGGAAACAACAGATGCCGGAGAGGATGTGGAGAAATAGGAATGCTTTTACACTGTTGGTGGGAGTGTAAATTGTTCAACCATTGTGGAACACAGTGTGGCAATTCCTCAAGGATCTAGAACTAGAAATACCATTTGACCTAGCAATCCCATTACTGGGTATATACCCAAAGGATTATAAATCATTGTACTATAAAGGCACATGCACATGTATGTTTATTGCGGCACTGTTCACAATAGCAAAGACTTGGAACCAACCCAAATGCCCATCAATGATAGACTGGATAAAGAAAATGTGGCACATATATACCGTGGAATACTATGCATCCATAAAAAAGGATTAGTTCATATCCTTTGTAGGGACATGGATGAAACTGGAAACCATCATTCTCAGCAAACTAACACGAGAACAGAAAACCAAACACTGCATGTTCTCACTCATAAGTGGGAGTTGAACAATGAGAACACATGGACATGGTGGGGGTGGGGGGGCGGGCATCACACAACAGGGCCTGTCAGGTAATTGGGGGCTGGGGGAAGGATAGCATTGGGAGAAATACCTAATGTCGGTGACGGGTTGATGGATGCAGCAAACCACCATGGCACGTGTATACCTATATAACAAACCTGCACGTTCTGCACATGTACCCCAGAACTTAAAGTATAACAAAAAAAAGAAGAGACAGTATATCACTAAGAGACAGAGATAACTATTAATAGATTATTGTACCTACTTAAAATAAAAAGGTTTAATTTGAAAAAAGGAAACCAATATTCAACTAAAAATTTGTTTCTATATTTGACATTTTGAAATAAATACACACACACACACACACACACACACACAGACACACACAATCATTTTGAATGCCCAAGTCATGAATGCAGACTGACGATACAAGTGTTGGTTTTGTGACTCAAGCATCACAAGTAGTTTTGTCATCAGGAATGTGATTTTCTAAAGTGATGAGCCACTCTTGGTAAAGTTCCAAGGAAAACAGAGAACAATCTCCTCTTAATTTACACAATAGATATATTCTTGGAAAAGTCAATGAATTTTAAACCCGTGTAAAAATATCCCTTCTATTTTCATGTAAAGAGTTAGATTATTGGCTCAGATCATTATAAGCAGGTTGCTCCATCTATGTGAAAATCCAAGTGGGCATTCAAAATTCATATGGGATGAGGGGAAGTTTGTTATTTTGTGGGATGTCTAGCATCCCTATTTTCTTCCTACCGAATGCCAGAAGCACCCCCAATTGTTGTAGCAAATGATTAAACTCAGAGTCTGATTCTGTCATGGCTGAATTACAAAGCAAATTGAATTCCTTAACTCACAATTTGTCTTTTGTGAAATTTAGAGCACTGACAGGGAAGAAGTGGGATTTTGAAAACTGGAGTATGGACATAGGAACAGATGCAAGCAAACTGGGGGCCTCAAACCCCTAAATTCTACCATGTCTTCATTGACAGCTGTGTAGGAAAGAGTTTTAACAGAGCAAGGCCTGAGAATGCTCTCCTTAGAAAGGTCTGCTTATAAGGTTGAGCCTTGGTTGATTTCTGGGAACTTGGATTTTGGGAGAGTTTCCCTATTCTCTAAATGGCAACGGTTGCTCATGCTGTTTAACCTGTTTGTGCAAACAATTTGATCTAGGCTGAGATTGATTTTCCTTCTGGGACTCTGGAATTTTGGTATGTGCTAAGCAGACAGTGGTTGTGTGAACAGCCCTCAATAAAAACCCTGGTCTGTCTCTCTGGTAGATGATATTTTACAGGTGTTGTCACAACTAGATGCTGGAGAAATTAGTCCAGACTCTGTGACTCTGCAGGGAGAGGACTCTAGGAAGCTGTGCCTAGTTTCCTCCAGACTTTGTCCTATTGACCTTTTTTCTTTGCTGATTTTGCTTTTTTATCCTTTTGAGGTAATACATCATAACAGTGAGTACAACTGTATGCTGAGTCCTCCTAGCTAATCACTGAGGTGGGGAGTGGTCTTGGGGACCCCCAGTACAACAGTAGAAGCAGCTTCTTCCCCCTGCCTGAGGTTATCCCCCCTTTACTGAAGATTTATGATGAGCTTTTCTGACCTAGTGACTCTGTAGGCACTGCTGATCCTCCTCTGGACCTACAGACCTATCGTGAGGCTCAAGTCCCAGTAGATCCTAAGGTGAAGTACAAGTTGTGACCCACAGAGAGGTGTGATGGACACCAAAAGAACTATGTGATGTTTCTAGCTTATAGTGACAGAAACCTGGGGAATATATGTGGGAATGGATCTTAAGGGTGTGGCATCAAAGTGGAAGGAATATAAAGTTGTATCAGTCTGAAATTACCGATACAGGCTCACTGAGAGTATGGACTCAGTGTTTTAATGTGATGGGTTAGAAAGGACTCTAATAGTTTGATTGGTTGACTGAGATATGTGTGTTAAAGACTCTGCCAGTGAAGTCTCAGAAAAAAGTGAGGAGCATTATAGAAAAAGCTGAATCACTTTAAACAGATTGCTAGTAGAAATCTGGACTTTAAGGATACTACTGACATGGGCCAAGAAGGAAGTGAGAAACACGTTATTGGAAACCTGAAGAAAAGAGATCCTTGTTATATAATTGCAGAAAGTTTAGTGAAATTGTGTCCAGTTGTTACATAAAAAGCAGAACTCATAAGTAATAAACTGGAATATATGGCTAAGGAAATTTCCAGGCAAAGTGTTGAAGGTGCTGCTTGGTTTTTTCTCGCTTTTTATGTTAAAATGTAATAGAAGAGAGACATATTGAAGGAAGACTTATTGAAGGGACAACGACTTGATAATTTCAAAAGTTTAGCCTCTCCAGGTGGCAAAAAATACCCCTAGAAGTCAGAGATGGATGCCAAAATTATGACATAGAGAAAAGGCTATGTGTTTGTGCAGCTCTTTGCTGAAACCCTGGAAAGCTCAGAGGTCTAGTGTATTCAGCCACATAATGACTCTTCCAAGGGATTAAGAGTGTTCCATGTAGATCTTCTAATCAAACCAGAGAGCCTCTGGGAAGCTTAAAAACACTGATGTTCAGCACTCCAAGCAGAAGCCAAAGATAGAGAAGAGATTATTAGAGAAAGATTTGTGTGTATAGCTTTTGTCTAATGCAGAGAAACCCAGTGAAAATACACACAAGGCCCACACACTTTAGAAAAAAACATTGTATTAGTGGAAATATTTTAGCAAAACACATTAGCAGAAAATAAAGATGCCAACTAGGACTAAATGGAATATAGATATTACAAAATGGCAAAAGCAGACTGATAAAATTCCCCAGCTGCAGACACCTGTCACCTTTTGTGAAAAATGGAGCATGACTCTAAGAGCTAAAGCAGGAGCCCAGAAGTTGAAGATGAAAGCCCAGAGCAGCTGAGAGACACAGGTTACCTGGCTTTGAGACCTGGTGGATTTTGCCCAGCTGGGTTTTAAAACAGATTGAAACAAATGACTCATTTTTATCTTCCATTTCCCCAATTTTGGACTTGAGTTCTATAACTGTTATTCTTTCCACCATTGTGTGTTGGGAGTATTGGAGAAAGATACCTTGTGTCTTTTATTTCACAGGTGTGTAGGTGGAGACAAATTGTGCCCCCGGAGCTGTACTTAATGGGTGACACTCAGAAGCTTTATCTACACCTGATTCAGATAAGTAGATAATGAGTTTTGGGCTTTTGAGCTGGTGAGATTCTGGACTTTATCTAGTGTGATAATGGGATGAGACTGTTGGAAACCTTGGGGAGCAGGTAAATGTTTTCTGCAAGTGAGAGTGAATTATGGGGCCAGAGTTTGTACTCTGGTGGACAGAACTGTAGGTGGCCCTAATGATCTCTACCCCCAGTGCTGCATCCATGATTAGGTTAAGTGATATAGCAAAGAAATCCTGCCTATGTGGTTACGGTCACTAATGAGTTGATGTTAAAATAAAAACATAATCTGGGTGGGCCTAACCTAATCATATGAGCCCTTTAAATGTACAGTTTTACATAGATGGACCTGGAATCATTATCATAAGTGAAATAACTCAGAAACAGAAAGTTAAATACTGCATGTTCTCACTTGTAAGTGGGAGCTACACACTGGGTATGCATGGACATATAAAGTGGAATAGCAGATGTTAGAGACTCCAAAAGATGAGGAGATGGGAATGGGGTGAAGGTTAAAAAACTACCTATTTGGTACAATGTTCACTATTTGAGTGACGTGTACGCAAAAGTCCAGATTTCACCATGATGAAATATATCCACATACATGTAACAATACTGCACTTGTACCTCCTAAATCTATTTTTTTAAAGTGGAGTTTTATCTGATTGGTAGAAGAAGAGGAAGTCAGAGAGATTCCAAGTATGAGAAGTATTTGATGAACGATTACTGGCTTTGAAGATAGAGGAGGCCATGGAGCAAAGAATGCAAATGGCCTTAGGAGCTGAGAATGGCCCTTGACTGACAGCTAACAAAGAAATGGAGAAGTCAGTCAAGCAATAGCAAAAAATGGAATTCTCCCATCAACCTGAACAAGCTTAAAAGCAGACTCTTCCTCAGAACCTTGGTTAGAGCCCAGCCCAGCCAAAATTTCAGCCCTGAAAGATCCTAAGTAGAGACCCCAGTTGAGCCCACTTGGACTTCTGACCTACAGAACTGTGAGATAATGAATGGAAGTTGTTTGAAGCCATTAAGTTTATGGTAATTTGTTACACAACAATAGCCAACTAATAGACTCCATAATCCCAACAAACAACCTTAACTTCCATAAACAACTATTTATTGAACACTTACTATACTGAAGGTATATGAAAGGGACATAAAGAGATAGCAACTATAAAAATGTAATTAGCTAATATTTATGGAGCAGTTCTACAATGTGCCATATAGTCTCCTGATTATGTGTGAATTATCTCATGTAATCTCCACAATCTGTGAAGGATGTAGTAGTTTATTACTAACAAAGGAGTAGAAACATGAAGGGTACATAAATTGTCTAAGGTTTATTTATAAAACACGACAGACAGTAAGCACAACCAGTATAATTTCCGTATTTTCTGGGGTAGTGCTGATTTAAAATATTCGGTCTTCTTGCCTCCTGATTGCATTTATAATTGCCAAACCATATTCCTGGGTATGTGGTTCAGAAAATATGGTCATCCTGCTTATAAAATAAAGACATATGTACCATAGGAGCCCTGACTCTCAAGGCAGCCATCTGTGTCAAGTGCAATGGGTCAAACATAGAGTGTTTCTTTAGTAAACACCACAAACTTGCTGTCTGCATGCTTCCTTAGAGGACACAGCGACTAATTGATGGTCAAATGGCATCCTTCAATGAAGACTGGGATTGGGCAAAACTGGGATAAACACTGGAACCTGTTTTAGTTAGCTATTGCTGAGTCATAGGAACCTCAACAAGCCAGTAATGGCTTAAAACTCATGATTTTGTGTGCCTGGAATATTTCAGGGGCTTGTCTGGGGTGGTTCTTCTCTGCTCCGCCTGGCTAGGACTGTCACTTGGTGCTGCTCCTTGCTTTTCCCTCTCCACGTGACATCCTCATCCTTCAGGGCCTGTCAGTGGAACCTGGACTACTCACAGGTTGGTGGTCTTCAGATCGCCATACCTCTTTCATGGCGCTTGGCTTTCACAAAGCAGGAAGTGAAAGTTCCCAGACCTGTTAAGGACAACCACGAGTGGAACAGCATTCCCTCTGCTGTGTTCTATTGGACAAAGTGGTCAAAGGGTCTGACCGTCACATTGCAGGACAATCTGTGGATTGGGAACATATTGTTGGTGTCATCTTTGGAAAATACAGGCCACTATAGTGTTCCTTGAGAAATGTTATTTCTTCAGCCGCAGGGATATACTCCCGTTCTGAGAGTTAGGAAATAATGGAAATAAACTGAAGAGTAACAATTCAGACACACGTTGATGAGAACAGAGCATTTTCTTCCTGGGTTTCCCATTATATAAACACACAGAGGATCAGGTCATTATGGAGAGTGTGGGCCTACCAACCAGAAGGGTTTTATACCTCTTCTTAACTGCAACAGCTAGTTAGTCATTGCCTGCCAACTACCTCGTATCTGATCTTCCATCAGTTCTGGAGAGTTGCTGGAAATGTTCCCAAGCAACTGTGGTGCTGTTTCTGCAGGTAGAGGAGGGAAGAAAACAAGTAATGACAATTGAATTTTCCCTTTATTTTATATACTTATCACTATCATGCCATGGTTATTCATGCCACCCACAGCAAGTCCACACACATGTAAGGGAGAAGATTTTATGACATTCCTGCAGCCCTCACCACAGGGGGCTTGTCCTGTCCAGTATCTTCATCCTTTTGCATATAAGGACTGCTAACTGGATGAAATAGGCCCTGTTAAACTAGAGATAATTATTCATTTGAGAAAGACTATCATGTCTTCAAGTTATGCCAACATATGCATCAGATGCCAGCAGTTGCGTGATATATTATACTTGGTTCAGATTCAATCTAGATACTCTACATTTATTTCCTTATTTCCTGCCAGGAGACAAGGACTAGTATGATTTTCTATCATGAGCTTCAGGGGAAGTTTCCATATTAAATGTTGTTATCATTTATATCAATTATTAACATATTAGTACATAATATATCATAGTAATATATTAAAAATATTGGTATATATTCATTTGGAATTATTTTGAAATGTGCATTAAATTGATGGTTATATGGAGCCAAGATTCCTTATGCTTTTCTACATTAGTAGGAAGTTTTGGAACCAAATTTTTGGACCTCTTGGGTGTATAACATAGATTATCTCTCACTGTGCTCTGTGATCTTGTGGAGGCTGATGGCCTAAGAAAGAAACAGGATTGGGCTGACAGAAAATACCCTGCTGGAATAGGAAGATGGGGAGCTCACAGGGATGTCCCAGACCTCAGTACTTCTGCATAACAAACACCCAGACTCAGAGGCTTAAAATACAAACAATCATTCATTCTGATTGCGAATCGGCTTCACAGGTCACCCAACCTGTTACTGTCATCTTCTAGAATAATGTGGCATATTCAGGCTGTTTCAGAACCAATTAAAGTTGTCCTGAGGGGTTCAGTAAACATATAGCAGTAGGCTAAAAAGTATTAATCGAGACTGTGCCATGAGAACATCAGGCCAGCAGTTATCATGTAACTTGGATTTCCACACTCGTATTCAGCTTAAAATTATTCATTCAATTTTCCTTTAAGGGCACCTATATTTTAAGGGCCGTGGCTTCTCCTTTCTGGTCTGATAAAATAATAAAATGGTCACCATATTTTAATCTGGGTGCTTCGATGGACCTAGCGGAGGAACCTCCCCATTCCCAGCAGCATTATGATGTGGTATGTGTGAAGCCAAAGGCTGCAGGGGATGCCTGGAGACACGTGTGTGTGTGTGTGTGTGAGTGTGTGTGTGAGATTGTGTGTGTCTGTGGCTCTGCCCAGTGTAATTATTAGCTTGGAAATTACTCTAATCTGGTAAGTGCCAATGCAGTCATTCAATAATAACTCAGAGAATATTTGGACAGGTTGAGGAGAAAGTTGACTCTGATGTCAAAAAGAGTGTCAAGGAATAGGAAGCCCACAGAGAAAGATGAATGTAGAGAAAAATATTTTTTCAAGCACAAAACAATGAATGATGTAGGAAATACATAAGATTTGTGCTGGGTTAAACGGGTGCAAGAAATAAGAAAGCATATGTTCAGGACCAGACACAAATTATAGGCAACACTGCTTCCCTTCTAGCTTCTACTTTTATATTCCCAATACGGCTTGATAAAAATGAGTTTCTCTTAACAAAGTTAAAGAAAAATTGAATTGTTGATTCCCATTGTGTTTTCCCCATGGCAGTTTAAAATAGATCATCTTCTACGTCCTTTTGTAACTGAAGAAGAAACACAGCTGGATTTGGGACTTGTAAGGGCAGGTTCTGACAGTCAGGACAGTGAGCGGATGAGATGAGATAATTGTTTTCTACACATTCAGACAGAAACCATGTGCCTGTGAATCCACCGTGAAAAAGCCGAGAAGGGAAATCATTTGCTCAACTTAAGTGTGAGACATCTCCCAAGATAAGGTGTTTCCAGTCCCAGAACCCACAGGAACATATAAGTCCCTCTGGAAGAACTGTCACATGGCCAGGCCAGAGCAGGCATCATGTAGATTTTTCCAGAATAGCACGCTTAAGGAAAAATCAGTGCTCTTACCTATTAGGGAGGAGAGCTAATAGCAGCAAGGGTTAGTGTGTGCATCGACAGGCCACGTAAATCTGGGCTATGTGTTGGACCACATACATCTTCGTAGTAGAAGATCTTGCCCTATTTGTCCAGTATGTATGAATATGTAGAGAAAGGTTCAGATCTCCGGGGACGGCAGGGAAAGGAGCCCTCTGCTGGACCCACAGCTCCTCCTACTGTGAGGTCTAGAGCAGGGCTGCTTGGCCTCACACTGGTAGGTGTGGAGCACGTACGAGCTCTACATCCTCACTCTCCATTCCTCTCTACACTCACGTGGCTCCCACATCCGCTGACAAGAACCATCCTTCCAAATGAAACCCCATGTTCTTTTTTTTTTTTTTTTTGAGATGGTGTCTCGCTCTGTCACCCAGCCTGGAGTGCAGTCGCATGATCTCAGCTCACTGCAATCTCTGCCTCCCGGGTTGAAGTGATTCTCCTGCCTCAGCTTCCCAAGTAGCTGGGATTACAGGCATGCACCACCATGCCTGGCTAAGTTTTGCATTTTTAGTAGAAACGAGGTTTCACCATGTTGCCCTGGCTCGTCTGGAACTCCTGACCTCAGGTGACCCGCTGGCCTCGGCCTCCCAAAGTGCTGGGATTACAGGCGTGAGCCACCGTGCCTGGCCCCCCATGCTGTTTCTAAAAGGAGGTGTAGCAGTAGTGTTTTCTCTCTTTCTTGATCTTGGATGATTCATTGGCACCCCTTAATGATTGGAACCCAAGGAAGTTCTCTGAGAGCCATTTACTAGACACCAGTATAAATTTTAAACTCAGGAAGGAATTGGCGCTTCCAGTTGTATTCAATGTATTCATTGTTGATGTAGGACAGCTATAAATAGATGAGATTCTGGAATTCCTATGAAAATGGGATCTCTAAGAAAGATTCCTAACAACTGGCTTTGGAGACGAGTAAGTGTGTATTTTCACCTTTAAGTCCATGAGATGCAGGGAGCCACTTCATGGGAGGATTTTGATGACATTTTACTTTGTGCATGCTCATTTTAACTGTACGACATTAAAACAGCAATTACACATATCAAAAGAGAGAACGGATAGCACTGGGGACCAAAAGGCTCACTTTCCCACAAATAGTCCCTTCTTCTGGATTTCATGGGTACCCATTAGTACCAGAATTTCCTGGGTTTGGCTATGGAAAGTTTCAAGTATATATTACATATATTATAAGATGAGGACAACTTGAAGCCACTACCTGTCGTCAGTGTGTAAGGAGGGAGGTAGTTTTTCTCAGGTGGGTGGAGGTGGGAGGTAGCCCAGGGAAAGGCATGAAGAGCAACAGGCTGGGAGGAGGGAGGAAGTGCAGTCAGCCTTGGAACCTTAGACAGACTGAGTGCTGCAGCTGGGCACGGGCGGTCAGCCTGCACTGACTCCTGAAGGCAAAGCAAGGGAGGGGAGAAGCATGTGGCTAAACAGAGAAGGGGAGGATTCTAGCCAGAACACACTGTTTGCTTTTATAAATGCCAGGGGTGGTGCATTGGCAAGCACCCTGCACAGAAGAATGGGGTGGGAGGGCTGGAGGAATACCTGGTCCAGTCCATCCAGGGGTCCTCCCATACCTGCATTCCCTGCCCATGATGTGATTTGATGCTCAACCTACATCAAATAACACCATGTGCTGAATGGGAAATGAGAGGAAAATATGAGGAGGCCTTATTATTCTTCACAACTTTGCCTATGTCCAATTCCATTCAGCATGATTGCTTTTGGTGCCCAGAGAAGCTGAGTTTCTAGTAAAAACATGTATATATAGGTGAGTGTATCTGTGTGTTTGTACATGTATGTATATGTGTGTGTATACACGTATATATAAGTATATGAAGATGGTGGTGTTCCTGCTGGCATCCTATGGCCAACTTGACTTCAGAGTACCCAGGGGAAGGCCTGGCTGGCCGGATGACCTCGCAGATGTCAGCTCCAGTGCGGACATGGTGCAATGACAGCCAGGGGTGTGGGAGCATCCTGAATGTGTCCCGTGGGAGGGCAGGGCCTCTGAAAGGGTCCTACTCAGGATATGTCTCCTGAAAGCCACCAGGGGGTGGAGAGAGAAGCAGGAGCCCAACAGTGGCTCCATCCCTGCTCTGCTTTTGGCGGTTGTATAACATCCCTGAGTCCCAGATTATTTGTCTATCAAAAGGACAAATGAGGTGGCTCATGCCTGTAATCCCAGCACTTTGGGAGGCCAAGGTGGGCAGATCATTTGAGGCCAGGAGTTCGAGACCAGCCTGGCCAACATGGTGAAACCCCATCTCTACTAAAAATACAAAAATTAGCCAGGTGTGGTGGTGCATACCTGTAATCCCAGCTACTCAGGAGGCTGAGGCAGAAGAATCTCTTGAACTCGGGAGGTGGAGGTTTCAGTGAGCCAAGATCGCACCACTGCACTCCAGCCTGGGCAGCAGAGTAAGACTCCATCTAAAAAAAAAGAGAGATAACAATATCCCCTTTGCAGAATGGTGATGGGCATCAGACATGACATATGTAACATGTCCCATGCACGGAAGGGTGCTCCATGACTGCAAACCTGGATGATGATGACAACGACGATGGAGATGACTAAGAGTATTTAAAAATGGTATGAATAATTTTAAATTATTAAATTAAAGAGTCATAGGAAAGATAAATCATGGGCCTTCCTCAACTTTCCCCTACTCTTAAAAAATGAAAAAACAAAGAAGCCACAGACAAGCAATACAGTCTCATTGTAAAAATCCAAGCCACAGACCAGGAAACAGAATAAAAATTCACTTTTTGGAAATGGTTCTGGCTATGAAGCCTTCAAGTATTTTCTTCTGCCTTGATAAACCTGTACATGTGCATATACTTGGATCATTTTTTACATGTATTAGATCACATAGTACATAATGTTTTATACTTATCTTTTTAAAAATACAGCTTGGAGATTGTTTTCCATGTTAGTCTGTAGCTTCTTCCTTACTATTTTAAAGAGCTGAATAATATTGGATCATATGAGTATATCACATTTTACGTAACCATTTTCTTCTTGATGAACATTTGAGTTATTTTCAAGTTTTCAATACCACAATGTTTGTGTTTCAGTATTTTTGTAGATATACAAAGCTAGAAGTATCAGTGGGTCACTGATATGCATATTGACAGTGCAGGCTTTACTTATCTATACTCCTGCAGACAAAATATATGACAGTGCTTCAAACTCTTGCCGACAGTGTTTATTTTCAGCTTTAAAAACTTTCTTTGTTGGCCGGGTGTGGGTGGCTCACGCCTGCAATCCCAACACTTTGGTAGGCCAAGGCAGGTGGATCACATGAGGTCAGGGGTTCAAGATCAGCCTGGCCAACATGGTGAAACCCCAATTCTACTAAAAATACAAAAATTAGCCAGATGTGGTGGTGCACACCTGTAATCCCAGCTACTTGGGAGGCTGAGGCAGGAGAATTACTTGAACCCAGGAGGCGGAGGTTGAGGTGAGCCAAGATTATGCCATTGCACTCAAGCCTGGACAACAGAGTGAGACTCTGTCTCAAAAAAAAAAAAATTTTTTTTTCTTTGTCAGTTGATGGTCTTTGATTTGCAATTCATTGAGGATGAGCGAGATTGAACGTTGAAAGACACACACTGGCCACTGGTATTTCTCCCTTTTGGTGACACTTGTTCATTTCCTTTGCAGTTTTCTAGGATTTATCTTATATTTACTGATTAGTCAGAGTTCAGAAAATATCTATGGGTATAAACGCTTTCTTTTGAAACCAACATTTATCTTTTTAATTTTTCTGTTTTTCATTGTGCAGATGGTTTCAAACTTTATGTGGTTAAATTAGTCAGTTTTTCCATTTATGGCTTCTGGGTTTTACACTTTCCTTAGGAAAGCCTTTCCTATGTTCTATATATTTTCTTCTTCTTCTTTTCTTTTTTTTTTTTTTCAAGTTTTAATGTAATTCATAGTGAGGGCTGTTAAAATGCCCACTGTTATTTAAGCACATTTATATACATTAGTCTGTTTCTGGGCTTTTAAACTCTATTCAGTTGATTTATTTTCCTTTTCTTTTTTCTTTCTTTCTTTCTTTCTTTTTTTTTTTTTTTTTTGAGACAAGAGTCTCACCCTGTTGCCCAGGCTGGAGTGCAGTGGTGAGATCTCGGCTCACTGCAAGCTCCGCCTCCCGAGTAGCTGGGACTACAGGCGCCCGCCACCGCGCCTGGCTAATTTTTTGTATTTTTAGTAGAGACGGGGTTTCACTGTGTTAGCCAGGATAGTCTCGATCTCCTGACCTCGTAATCCGCCTGCCTCGGCCTTCCAAAGTGCTGGGATTACAGGCGTGAGCCACCGCACCCGGCCTTATTTTCCTTTTCTATGTCAAAATCCCCTCTTTTAATTATCATGGCTGTATAATATGCTTTCATAGCTTTCATACGCTTCATGTCTGTGAAGATCCCCTTCAGAGAAATTTCTACTTGGCCATTGTACTTTTTTCTTCCCATATGTACTTTAGAATTAGCTTGCCAAATTCCATTTAAAACCTGGATGACAAATATCTCAGGTATTCATCAGCAGTTGAATGGATAATGAGACTGGTTGATTTATACAGTGGAGTCTTACACAGGAATTAAAAAGGATTGAAGTATGGATACATGCAACTGCTTGGCTGAATCTTAAAATAATTATGCTAGGGGAAAGAAATCCGACACAAAAGAGCACAGACTGTAAGATCCCATTTGTATGAACTTCTAGAGGAGGCAAAGATAACCATGGTGGGAAAACATCAGAAAAGCGGTAGCCTCAAAGCCGGCTTGGGGATTGACTGGCAGGCACATGACAGCGCTTTCTGGTGACGTTAATGTTTCCTACGTGACACCAATTTGTGTCACCCAGGAATATCCATCTCAGGTCTTAGGAAATGTTCACTTAGGACTTGTGCATTTGACTTCATGTAAATTTTCCCTTAAAAACTGTAAACAAATATTGACTCTAGTTAATGGGATGTATATGAAGCATTTAGGGGTAAAGTGTACTGATGCCTGCAACTTTAATATGGACTAAAATGATGAATTGATGGGTGGATAGAGAGATGGATGAACAGAGAGTTTGTGATAAAGTAAATATGGTTAAATGGTAATAGCAGAGTCTAGGTGGCAGTATATGTGTACTCCCTGAAATTCAACTTTTTTGTGTTTAAATTTTTCATAAAATATTGCAGAAAATCATGTCGAGATTTTGATCATAATTTACAGATTCAGTTGGAGGAGAATTGGCATCTTTACAATATGGATTCTTCACTAGGATAGATGTTTGTGTGTCTCCATATAATCAGGAATCCTTTTTCTGCCTTAAAAATTTTTTTTCTAGTAGGTTTTGCACATTTCTTTTTGGTATTTTATGGTTTTGTTTCTACTGTGAATAGAATTTTTTCCTTACATTTTCTGCGTGATTATTGCTGTGCAGAGAAGAGCTTGATTTTTATTTGTGGATCTTTCATCTGGTGAAAATATTGAACTCTCTTACTAGATGTAATGAGTTGTCAGGGATTATCCTTTATTTTCAAGGTATGCAATCATTTGGTCTTCAGAAGATGACTGTATTTTTCTATTCTTTTCCACTATTGGTTTCTCATTCTTTTTCTTATCTAATTGACACAAAGTGTAGAACTGTGGTTGATAGCACAGGCTCCTGTCCTTGATGGCCCGGGTGCCTATCTTAAGCTCTTTTATTTACCAATTGTGTGAACTGAGGCCTGCTGCTAAGCGTCGGGGTGTTTCATTTTCTTGTCTGTGAAGTGGGAGTATCAACAGCTTTTCCCCCTCTGGTTATTGTGAGGTTGAAGTAGGATGGCAAGTGTAAAATGCTAACACAAGGGCAGGGCGGCCAAAGGGGACACAGGAATTCTGTGTATTCAGCAGCTCTTCTGTGAGTGTAAAACAATCTCAAAACAAAAGCTTTAAAGAAACACAGAATGAAACACACGTGATTGAGCCAACAAGAGGTGAACAAAACCAATCTGCAGTCAGAACTCCTTTCTCATTCCTGATGTTCCTTACTGATGGGCCCCAGGGTGCAGGAATGAATGAAGCCAGGAGCCTGACCTCATGGAGCTGACGCAGTGTCAACATCAGGTGGGGCTAGGGGTAGGGACAGGAAACAAGCCAGCACAAAGGAGGACAGAGAGGGTGGGGCTGCGGCACACAGACAGCCGGGAGACGGTCTCTGAGGAGGCCACACATGTATGGAGGCGAGGGAGCCTCCAGGCAGGGGCCTGGGAAGGAGCATTCAGGGAAGGACAGTGACTCACCATGCCCAGCACTGGATTTGACACTGTGCCATCAACATTACCTACCACAGCAATCTTAGTGGGTGATGGAGGTGAGAACGTGGTGGAAGTCTGGTCGAGAGAAAACAGGAAATGGATGGTGAGGACATCAGGACTCACTTTTGGGTGTTCCTCCCTGCCCTGCCATAAATGGGTGCAGAGAAGTAGGGCAATGAGGGTGATGTAAATAAGGGTGAGGTTTCCTTGTAGGGTGATGGGAGTGCTATCTTGCAGGCTGATCGAGATGTCCCACTGACAAGAATAAAGCCGGGGATACAGGACAGATGCAGGGGACACTGCCAGACTGTCACATGGCCAGATCGGAGCAGGCATCACGTAGATTTTTCCAGAATATCATGCTTAAGGAAGAGTCAGTGCTCTTGCTGCTGCTAACAGTAGCAAGGGTTAGTGTGTGCATCGACAGGCCACATAAATCTGGACTATGTGCTGGACCATGTACATCTTGGTAGCAGGAGATCTTGCCCTATTTGTCCAGTATGCATGAATATCTAGAGAAAGGTCCAGATCTAAGGGGGACAGCAGGGAAAGGAGCTCTCTGCTGGACCCACAGCTCCTCCTACGGTGAGGTAGGGCTGCTTGGCCTCACACTTGTAGGTGTATGTATGCCGGGGGTTCTATAAGTGGAGGGAGGTGGCCGCTGAACAGAGCACAGGTACTTCACCCATGGGGGTTAGGACCTGTTAGAATTTTATGTATACAGTTGGCCCTTCATATCCATGGGTTCCAAATCTATGGATTCAACCAACCATGGATTGGAAATGTTTGAAAAAAATAAAAAATAAACTCACGACAATAAAAAATAATACAAAATTTTAAAAATACAGTCTGACAACTTCATATAGCATTTACATTCTATGAGGTATTATGAGTGTTTTAGAGGGGATTTAAAGTACACAGGAGGATGTGCCTAGGCTATATGCAAGAGCAATACCATTTTATATCAGAGACTTGAGCATCTGAAGATTTCGGCACCTGCGGGGTCTGTTAACCCACCAGTCCCACTTGGGTACCAAGGGATGACCATAAAATACCCTCTTGAATCTTCTCTGAGGATATTGATGAGGCTAATTTTAAAATATTTTGCTTTTCATCAATTCCATTCTTGGGTATTTTTTTGTTTGCTTGTCTACTGGATTGACACATCTTTTTCTTAATGTCATTTTCTCCGATGTGCAGTAATTATCCTCAGTTTTCAACAGCTAGTTTGACAATCCCTGCTCTTCTCCCAAGGAGAGCTGGGATAACAGGAATGGGCCTCTGGTGGTTGTGGAAATTCTGTTTGGGTGGGTGAGGTGAACTGGGGGCTTACCTTCTAGGGGAACCCTCCTAGGTGAGCCCTCCTGCTCTGCTGTGCTCTGACCCTGTTCTCCTCTGGAGCCTGGGGTGGGAATCTCTGTTTCACCTATCACTCAGCCCGCAGGCTGGGGCAGAAGGCACCACTGCTTGAACCAGCCACCCTGATGTGATGAGTAATGTTATGTGTCAATTTGACTGGGCTAAGCGATGCCCAAATATCTGGTAAACATTATTTATAGGTGTGTCTGAAAGTGTTTTGGGAAGAGATTTACATGTGAATTGGTAGATTAAGTAAAGAGGATATCTTCACCAAGGTGGGCCAGTCTCATCCAATCCATAGAGGGCCTGAGTAGGATGAAAAGGCAGAGGAAGGACTTCTTGAGCTGAAACATCCATCTTCTCCTGCCCTCAGGCCCTGGTGCTACTGGTTCTTGTGCTCTTGGACTTGGACTGAAGCTGACACCATTGGTTCCCCTGGTTCTCAGGCCTTTGGACTTGAACCGAATCGCACCACTGAACTCTAATGCTGGCTTTCCTGGTTCTCCAGCCTCCAGGTGGGAGATTGTGGGATTTCTTGGCCTCCATAATCATGCAAGCAAATTCTTATAATATGAGATTTATAAAAACCTATCCCCCATCTCCAACAGGAGGTATCTCCTATCAGTTCTGTTCCTCTGGAGAACCCTGGCTAGTTCACCCGGCTACGACTCCCTGCTCCACCGCCTTGCTCTTAGGGTCACTGCTCTGCCCTCCCCTTCCTCCCCCTGCCCCTGAATGTTTAGGCTGCTGTTGTCTCTCCTTTTGTTTCTTCAGCAACGTGGTTCTTTTCTCCTTTCTATTCGACAGGAATTGCTGTTGTTTCCTGGCTTCCTGATGGTCCTGTTTTTTACCTTCTGCTGCTTTTTATGGCTTTATTTTTGTGAGTAACTCTTGTTATCTCAGAGAGTCTGGGGGTGCGCGGAATTAAGTGAGTGAGTGTAATTGGCCGTTTTGATCCAATGTTTTTCAACCTCCACTTCCTTAGAGAGTTTTTGTCCTACTCTGGTGTCGACTCTAACCCTCCAGATCAATGTTCCCACCATTGTGTCAGTCTTTAGGAGTCCCCAAAATAAATGAGAGCTCTTCCTCCCTCTGTGGCACTCCAGCAGGCCCACAGCATCCTTGCTCCTTTAGAAGCCCTCTTGGGGGCTTCACTGCTCTGTTTTGACACCTCCAGCGGCTCCCACTGTCCACTGGTCACATCCTTGGTCTAGAAAATGTGAAAGGAAGAGACAAAGGAGGCTCCTTGGGCAGAAGAGGTGGGAAAGAAATGTGACTTTCCCAACACACTTGTCAATAAATTTTTTTTTTCCTCAAGGATATTAGTGAAAATGTTTTTTACCAGCCCTGAGAACTTAAAAAAGAAATTGTTCTTTAGGTCAAATGGGCTTTATCTAAGAATAGAGGTAGGGTGCTAATTGACTTGAAATCTAAAATTGATCCATAAGAGAAAGGTAGAAACCACGTTACAGGTGTGAGTGAGAGCTCGTTGGGGCGCAGGGAAGTCTGTTTCTGTCTGGTTGCTGCGGGGAAGCCGGTGGCAGGCGACAGTTAGACCCTGGCAGGCAGGCATGTCTCAGCTCACATGGGACGCATTTGAGCCCGGGTTCCCCTATAATTAGGAATCCCAGATGCTGCGGTCCCGGCCTGGCCCACCGCAGGCAGAGTTCCTGTGCGCCTCCCCCTGAGGATATTTTAGACGTGGGGTTTTGATTTTATTTTTGCATGAGATTCACCTTGGATGGAAACCCCAGGGTTGATTGATGGCCCATGCCACGCTGCCTTTTTTATCCCTTCGCCTGAGACGCAGGCCCAGGCTGTGGCTTCAGTCAACGGCAGCAGGACGCCAGCTGAGATGGCTGCGGAATCCCACAGACAGGGCCTGATTTCCGGCAGATGTCCCAGATACCAGGCAGGAGAGCCCACCACAAAAATGGTTGCGTAAAAAAATGTCTGCCCAGTGTGACCTGCCAGCAACAGGATGATAGCACACAGCTCGGAGCCTGGAGAGGTGCAGGCAGATCTCTGAGTTCACCCCCAGGAACATCACTTCATCCAGGCTGGCCCTGGCCTGTCTGATGGGGCCAATTCTCAGATTCCCTGCGAGTTCTGGCCACCAAAATGAAGAAAGCAAGCTGCGGCCGGAAGCTCCCTCCTCTGTCTGGTGCCAAGTTTGATGTTGAGAGCAGGAATCGCAGATGTCATTGGAGTCTGTAGCCTTCAAATGCACCAGCAACTGTTCACTGTATGCCCCATGCTCTGCATTCATTAACCAGTTCCTTCAACACATGCTGGTCAGCAGGGTCATGAGCCAGGCGGGTCCCAGAGCAGGGACGCAATGGGGAGTGCAAGACAAGATCTCTGCTCTTGGGAGCTCAAACTTCAGGGGTAGGGAGTGGGCACCTCTCAATACACAGATAAGTGAGTTTACTATGTAGGACATCAGATGGTGTCACATGCTCTGAAAAACAGTGGAGGGAGAGGGAGTCGTGGTAAGGGAAGGCGCAAATTCAGCATGTTGCTCAGAGAAGGCTGAGAAGGTGGCACCTGCGCAGAATAAGAGGGCGAAGCAGCCGGGTGCTCTTGGGGGATTGATGCTCCTTCCATCCCTCACACAGCCCTTGTTGTATGAGGGACTGAGGCTTTGCAGATGGGGAAGCCAGGTGGAGGGGCTCAGGCCCTGCGGCTTGGAGACTGTGGGTAGGATTTGAGCCTAGGTCTCCCTGGTCCTGGAGCCTGTTGCGAGAAGACACAGGAAGACAATTGCTCTGAAAATAGAAAGAACCATTGACAGATGTGTGGGATTTGTGATTGTGATGCAAGATGTTTACTCCAGAGATACATCAAGTCGAGGCAATCCCCAGGCCAGGCCCCGCTCTCAGGGCCTCAGTTCACTGTCTGCTGCCTCTCCTGTATACTTTTCCCCCCTCCCGTGTTCTCTCATTCCTGCTGCCCACGGCCTGTCTGCGTCCTCCTCTTCTTGCTCTGCTCTCTGTCCCCTGGCTGTGGCTGCCTGTCCCTGTCTCTTGTCTCTCTTCGCTCCCATTTGGCCAGCCTGTTTCCCGAGCACCTGAGTCTTTCCCCTTTGGGCATTGCCTCATTGGCACACTCACCCTCTTTAGTGGTGCCCACTCCACAGCTACATTTGTGAAATGGGCTGCTGTGGTTCTCCCAGAAAAGCCACAAGGCTATGATGGTGCAGGACAGGCTGGCAGGGGTGCAGGTTAGAGGACTGAATAAACGATGGATCTGTCAATCCAAGGCACTTAATAGAAGATTGGATTCCCATTAAGGGAGCAGATGAAAGACAGAAAGACAGAAGGACACAGCCCCTCTCACCTTCACCTAAGAGAGGGATAAATGTCAGCTGAGAGAACATGGGTAAAGGTGACAAACGCTCCCTTCACTGATCAGCAGCTGTGTGACCTTGGTCAGCTCACCAAACCTCTCTGTGCTTTAGAGCACCGAGAAGGAATAAAACCTGCCCTGTGTTTACCTTGCCTCCCTGGAAGATTTGTGATGAGAATAAAGTCTAAAAATACTTTGAAAAATATACTGCACCCTACAAGCTCCATCATAACTGGTGTTTCCAGAAATGCAAATATATTTCCTGCCTAACTCAGCCGTGTTTCTGATCTCTTGTAGCTTGACTGATTCCTACCTTTTTGAGCAATGGGAACCTTTGGTGGTGTAAAGCCTAGAAAAAACTCGCAACAATATTAAAAAATGTATATGACACACATGGTATGTCGGAAGAAACCCAACCATATCTGTGTTTGCAACAACTGCAGTGTACCATGAAGATGACTGGAGTTCTATGGCAACAACATTGCAAGCACTGCTAAACCCACTGTGGTTTCTTGCCTACATTCCTAGCCAAAGTCAATACTAAATTTCTGTTAGAGGTGATGAAAATAAAAGTTTATTTTTCCCCATCTATGCTCATATAGTCCTCCCCCAAATTCCATCTATGGACTTTTGGGAGATCCATGGACCCCAGGTTAGGAATGTTAGAATTAGATGCATTATTTCTTTATAGGTATAGATAAGGAAAAGATTAGAAGGATCAACTGATCTGGCCATTAACTAGTTCAAATACTAAGGAGTAAAATGAGATAAAAGTTTATGTTTTTACCAGAGATATTTTTGGTTTTGTTTTTAAATTATTTGCAGAGGAAACGCCTCTAGCTATAAGAGTAAGTGCAGGCTTACTTCTAAAAATAAAAGGAGGGCCGGGAGTGGTGGCTCAAGCCTGTAATCCCATCACTTTGGGAGCCGAGGTGGGCGGATTACCTGTCAGGAGTTTGAGACCAGCCTGGCCAACATGGTGAAACCTTGTCTCTACTAAAAATATGAAAGTTAGGCCAGGTGCGGTGGCTCATGCCTGTAATCCTAGCACTTTGGGAGGCAGAGGCGGGTGGATTGCCTGAGCTCAGGAGTTCGAGACCAGCCTGGGCAATACGGTGAAACCCTGTCTCTACTAAAATATAAAAAATTAGCCAGGTGTGGTGGCATGCACCTATAATCCCAGCTACTCGGGAGGCTGAGGCCGGAGAATTGCTAGAACCCGGGAGGCAGAAGTTGCAGTGAGCTGAGATGGCCTCACTGCACACTAGCCTGGGTGACAGAGCGAGACTCCATCTCTTAAAAAAACAAAAAACAAACAAACAAAAAAACTGAAAAGTAGCTGAGCGTGGTGGCATGTGCCCGTAGTCCTAGCTACTCGAGAGGTTGAGGTGGGAGGGTCACTTGAGCCCTGGAGGCAGAGGTTGCAGTGAGCCAAGATTGTGTCACTGCACTCCAGTGTTGGCGACAGAGTAAGACTATCTAAAAAAAAAAAAAGAAAAGAAATGAAAGAAGAATGCATGCTGCTACTTTCATATGATAGCTGACTTCCTAAAGGGATTTTTCCATGCCCATCTGAAGAGGTAGAATGATCTGTTTATCGAAGTGGGGACAGAGTCAAGCACTTCCCTGGAACAGGGCGGGGGCTGGGGATGTAAGGTTGTGTCTGTCCATTTACTGAAAAATGTGCCACGTGCTTAGGCAGACAACTTGCTTGGCGTTTCTTTCTTTCTTTCTTTCTTTTTTAAGACGGAGTCTTGCTCTGTCGCCCATGCTGGAGTGCAGTAGCACGATCTTGGCTCACGGCAAGCTCCACCTCCCGGGTTCACGCCGTTCTCCTGGCTTGGCATTTCTATAGCAGTTGTGTGAAATGTGATTCTTCCTTTCTCACTTCTCACCCCTATAATTTTCATTTGCTTATGAGACTTTTTGAGGTCTAGCTACCCCTGTGCTCAGACAAGTGGCCTACATATGTTCAGTTAAAGGGGGACCCAGTTGCCCAGAGACAAGCCCTCCGACCAGAGGGAGCCACAGTTCCCGGGTGGGCTCATGAGTAATGCAGCTTTGTGTCCTGCTCTGCCCCTCCAGAGCTTGGAGACCACCCCAGCTCCCTTTCTGCTACTGGTTCCAGTTTCTTTTTTCCTGTGGGTCATAAGCTTTCTACTGCTTATGAAACAAAAGGGGTAAAAAGGTTTCTGGCTGTCAGTTTTTCATTTTTTTCTGGTGAGACAGTTTCACAGTTGCCATAGGTGGGGGGTGGAAACTAGCCTTGTTGGTGATGCTACTTCTGCTTTTCTTTTTTCTTTTTTAACTACGAAAGAACTTGATTTCTGATTCTTGGTAGCAGAGCCTTTCTGCCTGAATGGCAGGCGTGGCCAGGACTCTCAGCTATGCTTGCACCTGTAAGACAGGACACCAGGATCCCCAGCCTTGTGAGGCAGTACCACCCTTGGGGATTAAGAACACGGGTGCCGGGGTGCCATCTGTCTTGGATCTGCGGGCTGAATGGGTCTGGGTGCAGCCAGGTGTGTGGAATCTCACAGCCTCACAGTGACTGCAGCACAGCCAAAGGCGAGGACAGCTGCTTGCTGTATCATTTCTTCCATCACACCTCAGAGGATGCGGAATCCTATTCCCACTCTATTCCCCTTTACAACATCCGATGTCAGCGCCTTCTGAGCACTTTGAATCCCGAGCCTGCCTACGTAAATCTGGATATGGGACTAAACCATAAATATTGATTACTTTTTTAACCACCTATTAACTAGATTCAACCACTCCTAAAAACCTAGCTGCATTCTCAGAGTTGATTTGATCAGCTCAGTTAGAGGGCACATATGTCCACGCTGTGGGGCAGCCATTGTGTGATTGTTTCTTTGGCCACCCTTCTCAGCCAGCTCTTCACCCTCCTGATAAGAAAGTGCTGGAAGGCGCAGGGCTGGAGCTGACCCACAGTGAGGCCTGCTGACCGTCAGCCTCTCTGGAGGCCTTTGAAGCAGGCCCAGAGTGGTTTAGATTGGCCATGGGCACCAGAGCATTTAAAGGGACTCTGCTGCTTATCCTCCTCCTCCTCTTCTGAGCAAGATTGCAATATTCCTGCAGATAATTTTGCATTTTCCATGCCCATCTTCTTGAAGAATTGTCATAAGATGGAGGTAGCCTGGGCTGTCCCCCACCTGCTCTGCCATCCCTGTGGCAGGTTGTCTGGCTGTGCCTCAGTTTCCTCACCTTTCCATGTTGGTCAGGCTGGTCTCAAACTCCCAACCTCTGGTGATCTTCCTGCCTTGGCCTCCCAGCGTGCTGGGATTATATGCATGAGCCACCACACCTGGCCTTCATTCTATACTGACTAAAGTAACCATGAATAAAAAATGCATATAAGCCACCTGTCCCATAGCAGGTACTTAATACACGGCAGCTATGGTTATTTTGTGTAGGTCTGAGTGAATATAGGACCACCTTTCCCATCAAAATATATGGGGACAATCAAACAAATAACAGAATCCCCCAAGAAAGCATCCAAGTGTAATTCGATTTCTAGCGTTCACTGTTTATGTGAATGAACTCTTGTAATGCAGCGCCAGGCCTTTCTTAGCTACTAGAAAAAAATGACTTCTGTATTTCTAGGGTAAGGGATGCCGCTTTACACCCGGGTTGAGACTTGCCAGGCCTCTTATGTGTCGAGAACAATGGGGCTGGAAGGAGGCTGGCTGGGGTAGGAGCAGGCTGCAGCAAGTCCTTCCCAAAGCCGCAGGCGTTTCTCCACTCAGCACTGAGGCCATCACATGTGGCTGCCTGTGGACATCAGCAGGGCCAACGAAGTGAGTCAGGTGTTGAGGGATGTGTGTGTCATGCCATCATAAAGCCAGGATCAAGACATCTGCCCTCCCGGGATGAAGAGCAGTGTTATCCCTTAATGCAAAGCTCAGGCTCAGTGGTCCTCTTTCACGTATTTACCTTCCTAAAATTTCACCAGGTGCATAATAGCACAATTAATAGCGCTGCCTCGTATCCCTAATACTAACACCCTCTGCCTTGTAAGGATTTGTGAGTCAGCTATAAAATTTCACTGAAGATTGTTTTGCCCAAGCTTGATTTCCTTCATGCCCATAAACTCTTAGACACCACTTTCTGTTTTTCTATTTTCAGACTGAATCGAACAAAAATATTTAACTTTTACTCAGTGCTAAGTCTTTGCTTTCACTTTAAAATACATGATCTTTTCCAAACCATATACATATATTTTAATGGGTTGTTACTAGTTCACACTTGATCCATATTTTGTAGCTGAAAAAGTCCAAAGGCTGGAAGGTTTGGTTTCCAGAGCCCTGGACATCCTTGGAGGCAAATGCAAGCTCACTGTAATGAAGCAAGAGGGGAGGCTGGCTGTGCTGGGTGCAGCCTGGTGCTGAGGCCTGGCCCTTTGATTTCTGTGTGTGGGAATGCTCAAGTTGTAACTACTCTAAGTGGAAATTAGGAAAATGGGGACCCTGGGGGGATGGTGATCCAAGTTGCCAATTGTCCTTTAGGACTGTCATTGTTTTTTCTCACATTCTTGTCTTAGATTCTGCAGATGTGGTGATGTGGCGGGAGTAGTTAATAGTAGTAGTCATGGTATTTAACATCTGTGAAATCATACACACTTGGTAACCTTATGTTGATTCCACACCATACCATCTAATCACCATTTTCTCTTTCCTTTTTTCCTTCTCTCTTTCTCCCTCCCTGCTTTTTTCCTTTTCTTCTTCTATTCCCTGTTTTTTAAAGGCAATGTTGACATCATGATGGTCAGTAAAAAACAAACATTTACTCCAGCTTAAACAGCCCACCAAATAAGAATCCTTGAGTTCTGATTAAGTTCTGTATCTTACTCATTTACAAAATAAGAATGACAAAACTCCTCTCGGGGGTGTTATGGGCATTAGACAGATATTAGGGATGATGGTTAATTACAAGCAAGGCTGCTCCTATGGCCAGGAATAAAAACACTTGTACCTACTTAACAGGCTGGCATGATTCATGTCTGGTGAGTTCACCCTTTGATTCAGGTGCCAGGTGTGATCAGCTCTTTCATATACATTATCCAATTAGTGGGATGAGCCTCCCGGCTGGCAAGTTCTGCTGGCTGCTCACTGCAGGCTCTTCAGGGTTGTCATGGAGACCACTGGAGCAGATGCCTTAAGCTGGCTGAGGTGTTTCTGAAAGATGGGAATCCCAGCTGGGGGACCCCAGATTCCCCAGATTCTAAACGAGGGCCATGTGACCTGAAGAAGATAACCCCCAAATCCCAGACTCCTACAAAGCCAGAGTGTCTAGCCAACATCGCAATAGTCAAGCATGCCACCACATGGCTCACAGGGAGAAGGCGTTCTGAACTCCCCCGGCTCATCTCTGGGTGTCTAACTGCACGCAGAAGCCAGGTGCTGGCTGCTGTGTTCCCAAGAGGCTCAGCCTAGGCTGGCCAAAGTCAACTGAGGTAGGGCTTGGTGGGAAGTCTGTACCCTCTTTGGGGCAGCATTGGAAGAATGAATTGACTCAAACTTTCCAGTTCCACCTCAAGCCAATGTGGTGGGTGAGGCTGGCCCTAGAGGTGGACCCAGTAAGCACTGGAGAGTCAGCACAGGAGGCTTCTGGAGGTCCCCAGGGTCTCCTTTGCCACAATTGACACAAATCTGTTGATCAGACTGGCAAACCAGGCTCTTAGAGAGTATGTCCTTCCTGGTAATGGTAATGGTTAGGACCCTTTTTTGAGTTTCTATTAAGTGCCAGGCACTGTGCTTCACCTACATTCTTTCACTTTACCCGCACGTTAACCCTAGGCAGCAAGTAATAGGGTATCTAATTTTTAGGTGAAGAAACTGAGGCCCCCACATAGCTATTGGCAGAGCTGGGATTTGAACCCAGTTGTATCTGGCTCTAAAGACTAACAGACTATTACAGAGAACCAATGACCAAGAAACAGTGTACATTCAGTCCACAGCATTTGTTTCTTACAATCTTGCTCATTTAGAGACATCACTTATGCAAAGGGTAGAGAAAAAAAGATAACACTATGGGTGGCACCAGCCAGTTAGTGTGGTTGCTGTGGCAACTTGTATCCCTGGTCCATAACAAGTGCTACCCCATAGCAATTCCCATGATCTCTGCTTCTTCATGGGAATCCAAGAAGATAAATGTATTAGTGCAGGACAGAGATAGCCAACTGTTCCCAACATCCATTCATCTTTTCTTCCTTTTAGGAATAGAAACCCTCAGAATTTTAATTGCATGCCTAGACTTTCATCTAGAGACTGCATTTCCCAGACTCCTTTGCTGCTAGATATGTCCATGTGACCAAGTTTGGGCCAATGAGATGAGAAAAGAAGTGATGTGTGCTTTAGGAAAAAAGGGAAATGTCCACTACTTCCTCCCCCTGACCCCTCAACCTAGGAAATTGGAGTAGTTGCCTGGAACCCAGAAATAGAAGCCATGTGTTGAAAGTGGCAGAGTGGTCACACTGGTCCAGGCTGTTTGCCTTTGTCGTCTTGTATTTGAGGGAAATAAATGTATTTCTGCCACTGTATCTTCAGGCCTTTGTTATAGCCATGCAGCCTATATCCCAACTCATGTAGTCCAATGGTGAAAGGTGACCTAAAATGGATCATTACTATAGGAGAATTCCCCATTGTTTCCCTGCCTCCCCACTCAATGTTAAAACACTGAATATCTTTCAATGTCTGACTCCATGTGAGGGGCCTTTCTTTACAAAGCCCAGTTAATCAGGGCCAGGTGGATTCACTAAATGCACCCACGAAAGAGGAGATTAAGGAGACTGCAGAAGCAATGCAGGGTATGGCACTGACTTCTCTGTTAACAAGCCAGGGTGCTTGTTTGACTCTCATTTAAAAGATAAAGCCCAATCTTCATTTTTATCTTAAATAATCACTGGGAAGAAATTGTATGCATCTAGGACATACCTGGAATAAATAATAAATGGGCTTTCTTCATTTGATCTAGAGAACACAGAAGGCAGAAAGAAAAAAAACACGTGAAGAGAAACACAAAACAACTTTTCTTTGAAATGTAAATGGAAGTGCCTGTGGCCTGGTAGAAGCAGCTCTGGGTGGGGGCGGGGGGTCTGGAAACCCGGGTTCCAACTCCTACTCAGAGCCTCAGAATGTGTAAAAGGAGAAAGGGAGGGTCCTAAGTCCCTTCCCACGTCACCATGGTCAGATTCTGGGGAAGCTCGCATTTTCCAAAGCTGACGTCAGCATCTCACATCTCACGAGCTCTTCTACAATATGGGCCTTCCCTTCCCTTCCCACAAGAGTAGGGGAGACTAAAGCCCTTCCCTTAGATCTGGCCTAGCTGTGGTGACACATGGCTCCCCAGGTCAAAGGAGGCCATGTAGCTTTTACGTGGGGACCTGGAAATCATAGTCTTCAGAAGCTTTCTGTCTGGGTCATGCTGTGAGAAGCTGGAGGCATGGGAAAGGCTGCATGCAGGTTCTCTGGTGCATGGTCCCAAGGAGCCCAGCCTCATGCAGGCGAGCAGCTTCTAGATGATTCCAGCCCCAGGCATTGGAGTCTTACCAGCTGAGGCCCAAGCATCATGGAGAAGAGGTCACGTCCCCCATAACCACTCCCAATGCCATCTCTGCCCCACAGAATCTGTGAGCGTGGGCTATTTTGTACCACTAAGTTTGTGCCCGTTATTCCGCAGTAATAACTGGAACAGAATTGAATATCCTTCCTGCGGTGCACACTTACAGAGTGAAATGTAAAGCACATCTTGAAAAACATGCCTTATTAGTCATCTGGAAAGTTCCTCGTTATAATATTGGTGTGGAAAGATCAGCCCACACGTAGATGTTTCGTGGGTGAAAGAAAAGTCATCGAACAGTAAGATCAAAAGGGACCCTTTGGATGAATGCAGACACTCAGCGCCGTGGGGTCGGGTGGCATGCTTGTTCTGTGCTCACTATCCCAGTTCTTAAAACAACCACAGTCCCGTCACAGGCCAGAGACCAGGGCGTGAAAACGGATGCAGATCCCGCAGGCTGCGGCTACTGCTGCGGCTCCTCTCACAGGCCTGGCTGGGCCTCGGGACCCTCCAGAGCCCAAAGGGTGAGTGTAGCCATTTGGTGATTCCTGGATTCTGCCCTCACTCCCTAAGGACTGATGAAAATCTCAACTCCCAATATTTTGTCTGCTTTTTAATTTTGGCTCTGTTTTGTTTTCCTTAGGATAGATTTGAATCGTTAGGTGGGCAAATCTTCCCATGGAGAAAGTAGAAATAGGGTGTGCTGGGTTCCCTGGGGCAGCAGTTCACAACAAAATTTGTTCTGTTGTTTTAACTAGGGATTTGCTTATAATTCAACCCCTTTTGACATTTTGCTGTTTATGCAACAGGAACCACTCATGTGGCTCGCAAGTCAAAGCAAGCTCTGAGTGAGTGGCTTCCTTCCCTTGGAGCTGCCTGTCTGGTGACCTCCTCTGCCAGGTTTCCACTTCCATGAACTCTGTGTGACTCCTTCCTGATTTTCCATATGCAAATGCAAGCAAACGTAGTACCATTTCCTTTATTTTCCCTTTTGTACACAAAGGGTGACATTCCCTGCCTCTGTTTCTAAGGATGTATTGAACCATAAACTTCAGGCTATTATTAAAATGAAACCACTCTGAATGGTAATGTGATTGTGATGGTTAATGTGTGTCACCTTGGCTAGGCTATGGTGCTCAACTGTTTGATCAGCACCAGCCTACATGTTGCAGTGAAGGTGTTTTCTAGATGTGATTAACATTTAAAGCAGAGACTGTGAGTAAAGAAGTTGACCTTCCCTAATGAGGGTGGGCCTTATCCAATCAGTTGAAGGCCTTCCAAGCAAAGACTGAGGTTTCCCGAAAGAGAAGGAATTCCGCCTTAAGGATGTAACACAGGAACCCTGCCTGAGTTTTCAGTCTGCCAGCTTTCCCTGCAGAGATCAAGTTTAAGAAGGCAAAATCAACACGCTTACATTTCCAGCCTGCTGGAACCAACTAGGCCCCCTGGCAGGCCCTCCTTCCAGGCTCCACAATCACAGGAACTCATTCCTTAAAAGGAAATCTCTCTCTCTCTAAATATAGACATACACATGCATCCTATCGGTCTGTTTCTCTGGAGAGCCCTCATACAGTATTTACATCTTTATTCTTAGGAGGCGCCTGCTGAGGAATGCAAGGGTGAGTTGTTTTGATGTCTGTAACTAGCTTCCAACCGGTTCCACGAGAGAAAGCGGGCGGAGGCAGAGAAATCACAACATGCTACGAAGCGCTGGATCCAGGTGACATGTCGCAGTGTTTGTTGCCTTCCAACTTTTCAGCGTGTGAAAACATTTTCACAAGAACGGAGGCATCACTTCGCCACCTGCATCTCTACTTAGGGTCTTGCATGCGTGGAAAGGGGCCAGCACAGTCCGTGGGTCTCCCAGGCAGTCCGTGGGTCCCGTCCTGAGCACCGCAGCATCAAGAGCAGGCTGGGGTGAAAAGGAAAGTAGCGTTCTAGGAAAGCCTCAGGCCTGCTGGTGCTGAGGATGCAGCCGGTGGGGTTCTTGTCTCCCAGGCACCACGGCCCTGCCAGGAGGACCCCTTGGGGGAGTGTGAGCAGAAAGGGGGCGGGCTGGATTTTGTTGCTCTCCCTTAGACCAAGGTCACACCCAGCTCAAGAAGGTCAGGCTCGGGACCTCTCC
The DNA here is from genome assembly GCF_029289425.2 of Pan paniscus. Lineage (NCBI taxonomy): Eukaryota > Metazoa > Chordata > Mammalia > Primates > Hominidae > Pan > Pan paniscus. The sequence continues at coordinate 48,529,168 of NC_073260.2, forward strand.
CTGTCAATCCAGCCTCCGCCAGCGTTTTCTAAACCTGTCTCTTCTTCCCTTCCCCCGACTGACTCACCCTCCACGCAGCCTACAGAAGGCGGGTTGGGGGGCGGAGGCCGTGGGGACTGGAGACCGGATGTGTCTGGGAAAGGGAGATGAAGGGGTCGTTCCGTCCCCTGGGAGATGATGGCTTGTGCCAGGCTCCTGTCCGCCCAATACTTCCAGCTGCATCTTACGTCTAGTCTTTTCTGGAGGGTCCGAACACCAATCTTTTCATCTCTTCCTGCAGAGCTAGCTCACTAGGGAGACAACTGTGTAATTAGAAGCAGGCGCACAAAACAGGAAGGGAGAGCCTAAGTTTGAAGAGCAATCTTTGCTGAGTGTGTGCATGAGGGTGTGAAAGTGGCCGACTGTTTACACACCACCAGGGGCAGTGGCGTGTGAAGGAGGTGGCTCCTGGTGACGGCCTCAGTCTGGGAGCTAGGCGGTAAGCTGACAGCGGCGGTGTGTTGCCACCCTTGGGCAGCGGCTCTCTAAAGCCTGCAGTTCTGCCATGAGAGCCTTAAGCACACCACTTCCCCTTCCTGAGCCTCAGTTTCCTTATCTGTAATGTGGTAATGACACTTTTGCCTATCCTAGGATTATTATGAGTCATGATTTTGAAGCCCTCTGTAGAAAACCCGCCCCACTCCTAAGCACCCAGTCAGTGTTATCTGGGTTGTTTTTTAAAGAACAAAACATTTTGTGTCTGGAGAATTGTTACTCTTAAGATAAATAAAGATGGAATTGGGCTCTGCCAAGAACAGCAATATGCATTTTTAGATACTTGTGAAAATTAGACAAGCAAGGTTTAAGTAAAATATGGAGATTTCGTTTAACAAAATACCAATTTCTAAATGACAAAAAAAATGAGATGGAACTCTGGTCATGAATTTGCTAACCAGAGTCTACAGATTGTAGCCATTGTAGCCAATATGGAAAACCTTTATTCCTTTTTTTTTTTTTTTTTCCTGCAGTGACTACGTTGGACAAAGCAGTTGTCTCTGAGTGTGAATGTAGCTGAGAGAAATGATAAGACATCAAACTTTTGTCTGCAACTGCTCCTAGTTATAGATTTTTTTTTTTTTTTTTTTTTTGCTATTTCCTTTATTTGCTATTTGGCTGCTTGGACCAGCTTGAATTGGAAAATTGGTGTCTTTCTTCAAAGAAAGTCAGTTCCCTCTCGGTTGCCATGCTTATGTGGTTCCTCTTCTTCTGTGCTCATTCTGGTGATTCATGAAAATAGGTAAAAGAGATGTGTTCATATTTATAGGTATATGAAAACCTGAATAGCTGTGATCAACTGAAATGAGTGCGATGGTTTCCTAAATGGAATTGGAGAAACACCCTCAGTGGCCTCTTTGAAAGAACCTTAAAAAGACACAGATACCCCAGCTTTCCCTACAGAGGCACTATTGGGAAGGGGCAAGCCCAGTATACTGGTTTGTTTTCAAACTGCTAATAAAGACATATTCAAGACTGGGTAATGTATAAAGAAAAAGAGATTTAATGGATCCACAGTTCACATGGCTGGGGAGGCCTCACAATCATGGTGGAAGGCAAAAGAGGAGAAAGGCATGTCTTACATGGAGGCAGGCAAGAGAGCATGTGCAGGGGAACTGCCCTTTATAAAACCATCGGATCGCATAAGACTTATTCACTATCACGAGAACAGCATGGGAAAAACCACTCCCATGATTCAATTATCTCCCACTACGTCCCTCCCATGACAAGTGGGGGTTACGGGAGCTACAATTCAAGATGAGATTTGGGTGGGGACACAGCCAAACCATATCACCCAGGAAAGGAGGGTTTCACCACGTGGCTGTGCCATTCTAGAACAGAGGGCCTGTTTCTCTCTACGATGCAAGTACCAGTGCCTCTGAGGATAGAAGAAAACAAATGGTTAATACCCAGGGACACTAACCAATGAAGGGGAGACAAGACATCTTTGAGTAAGAGGGCAAGATGGAGAGCACCTTCCAGCATCAGCAGCCGGGCCCTGCTCTCAGAGCTGCTTAGGGCAGCTGCTCTGAGAAAGAAATGATAGCTGCTATGATCTAAATGTTTGTGTCAATCCAAAATTCACAGGTTGAAATCCTAACCCCTAAGGTGAGGGTATGAGAAGGTGGGTCCTTTGGAAGGTGATTAGGTCACCAGGGTAGAACCCTCATGAATGGGATTTGTGCCCTTATACAAGAGGCCCAAGAGACACTGCTCACCTTTTCTGCTATGAGGGGACACAACAAGAAGATGTCTGTCTATGAACCAGGAAGTGGGCCCTTCCCTGACACTGGATCTGTTGGCATTTTGATCTTGAACTTTCAGCCTCCAAAACTGTGAGAAATAAACTTCTGTTGTTTATAAGCCACCTACCCAGGTTATGGCATTTTGTCACAGCAGCCTGAATTGACGGAGACAACAGCTGACGCAGGTGGAGAATGCAGGCTGGTTCTTGTGCATTGGGTCTGGATAAGGCTGTGTATGCAGAAGGCATGCCAGGAGTTCCATGTGGGAAAAGCATGGCCGCTGGGACCCCAGGCTCCTCTTCACCTCCTTCTGGTCACCTTTTCTACCCTCCCCTGGTGATTCTGTAGTAATTAAGCACCAACTGGGGAAAGTGGTAGTGGGTCTATTCTGGGACTGTGAGGAGCAGGAGAGACAGCAGCCTCACTGAGAGATTTGGGGACAGATAGGGGATTTGCTTTCTGAAACGGGGTTCCAGAGAGGAAGCACCCCATTGTGTGATGTGCATGGATAGAGTGAGGTACAAAATCTGTTTTTTCCCTGGCTTTTTCACACTTGAATCAGTCATGAGTGGCTTGTGACAGAGGTTGTAGAGAAAAATTTAAATAACAATTTCATCCAAGGTAAAGCAAATCCCCAAATCTGTAGGATGATGGGCAAGGGACAATAGTTTAAGAAGTCCATGAAGTAGCAGCAAGGATGGAAAGGAAGAACAGTGTGCAAGCTCAAGCCCTCTGGGAGTGTGCAGCCTAGGGGATGGCCCACCCAGACACCCAAGGCCAGGGAAGGGTGCGTCCTGAGAAAGTGCCCATGTTCACGGGGTCCGTGTGAAAGGAGAGAAAGCAGCCCCTTTAAACAAACACATGACCTGCTTTGTATTGTGCTGTGTCAGCGACGACAACCCAGACGACCTGGCTTCCAGCCAGCTGTCTACGTGGGGCAGCTCCCAGCTCTCCTGCTGGGACCATCATGCCCAGAACCTGCAAAGCGGGTGCTTGGGGCCGCATGGTCATGCTGTCGGCAGAAACACTCCAGGGCCAAATGTGCTCTTGTTTCAAAATTTGGCTCTTAGAAAAACTATGTGACTCAGCAGGATCCAGACAGAGAAAGTCATCATTGCCCTACTTGTAGATGGGCAAGGCACAGAGGTGTTTGCCAAAGTCAATTTTATGGGTCCATGAAAATGACCAGCAGATCTTCTCATGATTGTAGACATGCCTTAAAGGCAAAGAGTGGAGTCCCCCTCCTTAAAACTTCCTTAGGGTAATGTCTGCCACCTCTCCTCTTGTGTGTTTTGGGTGGTACTCAGGTGCACACATGGGCCCCATTTCACGGGTGAACATGGAAGAAAGGACATCTGAGGAAAGGACATGGTTACTGTGGTTGCAAAATGCCACAATCTCAGTGGCATAAAACAACACAAATGCATCATTTCACAACTCCACTGAGAATCCAGGTCACATGGGCCCTTTGCTTAGTGTTTCACAGGCTGAAATTGTGAGGTGGCAGATCTCTGCTCCCTTGATAGCTGTGGCCTAGGCGGCACTCTCCGCTCCTAGAGCCACCCCATGGGCAATTTACAACATGCTTTTTGCTCCTTTACCCAGCCCAGCAGGAATGCTTCTGTCTGGCTTTCTCCTGTGCAGTCAGCTGGGGAAAATTCTGTGCATTTAAAGACCTCACATAATGGGATCAAACCCAGCCAGGACGGTCTCCCTGTTGCCCACCGTGGTCACAGGAATGATGTGCTGTCAAGTCTCCAGGGGACCTGTGCTTAGGGGAGGAGATTTCACAGGCAAGCACACCAGGGTTGAGGGCCTTGGGGTCCACCTTAGAATCCTGCCTACCACAGGTGCCTGATGCAGGAACAGGGTTTCAGCCATCATTCCCTCAGGTATGATGGCGCTGTTATATCTTTTTATCCAGTATACCTGGGTTCAGCTGTTTGCACCTCCAAACATCCAATCACTGTTTTCACATTTTTCAGTTTTATGGAATGTGGACAAATTGGAGATCTTTTGTGCTCAGAAAACATTTCAAATTTCTGCACATCACCTGGCCCTGTGTTTATGTGGGGCTTTGCTCTGTCACATTCTAGAAAGCTCTGAGCTCCTGTGTCAGTTGCTGGCGGACCTGACTCATGGTCCTGCTCCTCCTCACAGCAGGGTGTGGACTCAACAGACCCAGAGTTCCCTCCTGGGACCCTCCTTGGGCCCCAGAGGTCCCCATTGTTTCTGCAAGGGTAAGGGTGGATTGACCCACAGTCTCATTTCTCAGTGATGGAGTAGGGAGAGAAGCCTGCCCCACATGGGTTTAAAGACATGATGGGAGCCCAGGCATGGTGCCTCATGCCTGTAACACCAGCACTTTGGAAGGCTGACGTGAGGATCATTTGAGCCTAGGGGTTTGAGACCAGCACGGGCAATATGGTGAGACCTCATCTCTATAAAAAACAGGAAAAAATTAGCTGGGTGTGGTGCCGCACACCTGTAGTCCCCACTACTTGGGAGGGTGAGGCAGGAGGATCACTTGAGACCAGAAGGTCGAGGCTGCAGTGAGCTGTGATAGCACCACTGCACTCCTGCCTGGGTGACAGAGAGAAATCCTGTCTAATAAAAAAAAGAAAGAAAGAGAAAGAAAGGAAAGAAAGAAAGAAAGAAAGAAAGAAAGAAAGAAAGAAAAAAGAAAGGACATTTTGAGGATTTAATATGTTTCCAACTAGTCCTTAGCCATGAGTTTTTCTCCAGCCTCTGAAAGAACACTTAATAAACACTGTATTGATTAACTGTAATTTGTTCCAATTCCATAAACTATACATAGAATCAGATGTCTTTTTTTTTTTGAGGAGTCTCACTCTGTCGCCCAGTCTGGAGTACAGTGGTGTGATCTCAGTTCACTGCAACTTCCACCTGCCGAGTTCAAGCAATTCTCCTGCCTCAGCCTCCTGAGTAGCTGGGACTACAAGCACATGCCACCATGCCTGGCTAAGTTTTTGTATTTTTAGTAGAGATGGGGTTTCACCATATTGGCCAGGCTGGTCTCGATCTCCTGACCTTAAGATCCACCCACCTTGGCTTCCCAAAGTGCTGGGATTACAGGCGTGAACCACCACACCCGGCCCAGATGTCTCTCTTTTAAAAGGGAGTGCTCTGGAGCTGACATAGAAAGATTCTGCTTTTGGACTTTATGGCAGCTACAGAGTCCAACGTTTGCCATGCCAGCATACCAACTTTATCCTCAGTCTAACATTTTACCTGAAATAGATTCTTCCTCTATAATCTTATAAAGAAAATTTTATATCACTACTGAAGGCATAGGTTTGCTATACCAGTTCTATTGTTTATAATACACTCTAAAATAGATATACAGTTCTTAGGGTATAATATTTGTCAGTGTAACATCTGAAACATTTTGGGAAACCTTACTTTAATATGAAGAATAGATTGGTTTCAGCAAATTTCACTAGGAAAACCCCATATAGTTGTATTTCCTTTGCTATATCTAGGGCATTTGTTTAGCAAGTATTCCAGTGAAAGTTATTCTCGTGGAAGAATAAGGTCATACTGACCTTGGGTTCCTTCCCAGCTCCTAGCATTTCCCTCCTTGCCGAGCAGAATTGGAACTAGGTATTTTCAAGAGACCCATACTGTGACACTGACAAGAGATGTGCACTTGAGGCCCACTGATGTTCCTGATGTAAAGGCTGTCTCTGTTGTTGAGGAAATGGGCCTTTTACACACTGAGCTATCATGCAGGTGATTGGGAGTTTCATCGCTGATTGAAGATCTAGGTCCTTTGTGCTGTGTAATACATTCCCAGCCCTTGACCCCCTGACTTGCCTCTGTCACTGTCAGCCCTTGCCTTTCCCCAGGCTGGTGTGGGGACTGCCTCCTCCCTTGTCTAGTAGGACACCTGCTTGGCATGTCCACTCTCAGGTCTCCCTGAGGCTGCTCACAGGTGCTAGGGGTGGTGCAGTTCCTGCCTGGTGGGGCTGGCAGGGTGTCCATGTGGACGAAAAGAACTGGGCCCAAGGGCATTAGCTGAATGCCTCCAAGGAGGAGAGGAGGCCTCTGTAGGTTTGAGCAATGACTGTGCTGACAGCAAACACAAACCTCCTCTAGGTGCCTCAGTCCTCTCAAGAATTCATACTCACTGTTTTGTTTAGAAGGCAAAAATGCCAACCAGGTCAAGGTTCTGGGACACCACCCACTTTCTTTTTTGAGCTGAGAATGTCACTGTGTTTGTGGCCCAGGTGAGCCCCACCCTACCTCCCAAACATGTGTCAGGGTTGAATGTATGTTCTCTGTCTTCTAAATTGTTGTAAGTTGGAATGACTTGCGGTCCTGCTAGGTGGGTATCGTGTACGTGTAGTGTTTTAGTGTGGAAGGAGCGCTCAGGCCACATCTCCCTTCCTTCAGCAGGCACAAACACCTGGTCAGCTAAGCGGGGGTGGGGGCTCTGCACACAGCCAACTCTCCACCCCTCCACCCCTCCATTTAGTCAGGTCAACGGGGGTAAGCTGCGGGAGCTCTCTGTGCCTGTTTCCTTGTCTGTAAAGTGGGAGAGGTAAGGTAGCTAGCTTAGCACAGGGCATTTTGTCAATATCAAACGTGTGAAACGGAGAACAGGGCTTCCTTGGTGTGTAGTCAGTAAAATGCTAGTAAAAACATACTGGGTAGTCTGCTGAGATACAATTTTACCCAATACACAGTTTTAGCCTGAAGTTTTTTGGGTCCCAGAACTTCCTACTTCATCTCTCAAAACATCTTGGATTTTCCCTTTTGGAGTTCTAAACTTGAAAAGATTATAATTTGCCATTCCTCAAATCCCTGTTTCACTTTGCTTAAATTAAAAAACAAAAACTTTTACCTCCACTTTGGCAAACCCTTGTGGGAAATGATATAAAAGTTAATGGAAGTTATCTGCAGACAAGTTGGCTTGGAGTAATTGTAAGGAGGACCAGGAGCCCTGCAGAATGGAACTTTAGCGATATTAAGTTGGTGCAAAAGTAACTGTGGTTTCCGCATTGTTGGAATTTGCCATTTGATACTGGAATACATTCTTAAATAAATGTGGTTATGTTATACATCATTTTATTGTGCATTTCTCACTTTTTTTTTGCTAATGACTTATTCTTCGCTGTTTATTTTATGTTTATTTTAGACTATGGAAATGATGTTAGACAAAAAGCCAATTCGAGTGATTTTCTTTTTTGAGTTCAAAATGGATCATAAAGCAGCAGAGACAACTTGCAACATCAACAATACATTTGGCTCAGGAACTACTAATGAATGTACAGTGCAGTGGTGGTTCAAAAAGTTTTGCAAAGGAGACGAGAACCTTGAAGCTGAGGAGCATAGTGGCCGGCCATTGGCAGTTGACAACGGCCAGTTGAGAGCAACCATCAAAGCTGATCCTCCTACAGCTACATGAGAAGTTGCCGAAGAACTCAACATCAACCATTCTACAGTTGTTCAGCATTAGCAGCAAATTGGAAGTGACAAAGCTTGATAAGCAAAAATTTAAAAAATCATTGTTTTAAAGTGTTGTCTCCTCTTATTCTATGCAACAATGAACCATTTTTTGGTTGGATTGTGACGTGCAACGAAAAATGGATTTTACACAATGACCAGCAATGACCAGCTCTGTGGTTGGACCAAGAAGAAGCTCCAAGGCACTTCCCAAAGTCAAACTTGCACCAAAAAAACGTCATGGTCACGGTTTGGTGGTCGGCTGCCAGTCTGATCCACTACAGCTTTCTGAATCCTGGTGAAACCATTAAATCTGGGAAGTCTGCTCAGCAAATCGATGAGATGCACCAAAAACTGCAACATCTGCAGCTGGCATTGGTCAACAGAAAGAGCCCAATTCTCCATGACAATGCCTGACCGCACATTGCACAACCAACCCTTCAAAAGTTGAACAAATTGGGCCACGAAGTTTTGCCTCATCCACTATATTTACCTGACCTCTTGACAACTGAATTACCACTTCTTCAAGCATCTTAACAACTTTTTGCAGGGAAAATGCTTCCACAACCAGCAGGATGCAGAAAATGCTTTCCAAGAGTTCTTTGAATTCCAAAGCACGATTTGTATGGTACAGGAATAAACAAACTTATTTCTTGTTGGCAAAAATGTGTTGATTGTAATGGGTCCTGTTCTGATTAATAAGGATTTGTTTGAGCCTAGTTATAATGATTTAAAATTCATGGCCCGAAACTGCGATTACTTTTCCACTAACCTGGCAAAAACCTGGCTCTGGGCATGTTGTTCTCATGGCAAAGGGCAGGGCCAGACCTCTTCACTGCTGCTTCTTGGGTTGGTGGTAATGACATTGGAATGTCTGTATCCCCAGGGTCCAGCACTCACTGATCTCTTGCACTGCATAAGCACTTACTCCTGGAAAGCTCACCCAGGACCATGGCTTCTGTTCCCTCTGCAGCTGATGGCTTCTGAGTGCAGGCCTCAAACTCATATCCTCTGGTCACCCTCAGCTCCACTCGGGTAATTCGAGAACATCAGAAACCGCACAAGCCCCAACCAGACTCAGCATTCATGGTCTGCACCCTGCCCTCCCAGTCCGGGAATGGCATCATCCTTCGCAAGGTTGCTTGCCTCCAAAATAGAAATTGCTCCTGATTCTCCTCTACCTTGGAAACAGTTCCAGAATACAGCTACCTCTTGTCGATCTGGGCCACACTCAGGTCTCAGCCACCCAGCCTATGACCTGTCTCCTCAAGTCTCCTTTTGGTCCCCTTTGGTGTTTCTCTGTGCAGCAGGCAGAGTGAGCTTCCAAATATATGATTTATACTCCAGACACACCAATGGTTTCTCATATCACAGTTAAACTCTGAATTCCTTGTTGTGAGGTAGACCCTCTATGATTTGTCCCGTGTGGTCAGATCTCATTGCTGCCCGGTTGTCCGTCCTGTGCTCAGCTCTGCCCTCACTGGCCATGTGGCGACAGGTCCAGAACCCTCATGCCCCTGTCTGGACTTCTTTTCCCCAAGCTGTTTGCAAGAGGAGGCCTTCTGCAACCCGTCATCAGAAAGAGCATCACCATTGCTCTTGTCTTCCTACCTGCTTTACTTTCTTCATCTCCATGATTATTCTCTGAAGCTACATGACTGATTATCTGTTGTCATTTCTTCCCCACTGTAACAGAAGCCCCAGAAAACCAGGCATATCGTCTTGTTTACTTCTGTAACTCTAGCCCCTGAAAGTATGGCTAGCAGAGTAGGGACTCTGTAAGTGTATTTTGAATGAACAAATAAATGAATTGATAAATATATTTTGTATGAATGAATGGCACATTCTAGTACCAATAAGGACACTGTAGTCAATTCTGTTGATTAATCAAAGTCTATGAAATGTCAAAAATGAGACATTTCAGATTTCATTGTTCATACTGTCTGCAGTATCTGCCTTTGGTAAAAAAAAAAAAAAAAAAAAAAAGAAGCCCATGATCAGGAGTATGAAAAAACCTCTGGAACTGTAGAATTGACCTTTGAGTACAATTCATTACTCTGTAAGAGGAGCTGCCCCGAGAGTGATATTCTACAGGCTTGACCTGCAGGCAATCCCCACCCTGATGGGGCAGCTGGATCTGCCATCACTGTGTCTGTTTGGAATGAAGACAGATTTTGCCAAGACAGTTCCCTTTTAATACCCCATTAATCCCAGGCTTGACATACAGAAATTATTGTATATCTGCTGAGAATTAAGGACATTCACATATCAAAGTGATTCTGTGGAGACCTGGTCAGTATGGTGATAGGATCCAAGGTTGTGCTCTGCACTTTCGCTTATGGGATGTTTTCTGCACACCTCCCAGCAGATTAGAATCTCTTGAGATCAGGTCCCACCACACGACACCTCTTCTTTCTGAAGACTCCTCTCCCCTTCCCTTTCAGAATAGTCTTATCAATCTGTAAAGATGCATCTCCTGGCCCACTGTCATTCTTTACAACACCACTACTCTCTTAATGTTTGCTGATTTCAGTGCCGTAGAGCAGAGCTTTCAGATTACACTGCCTCCCTCCACACCAGTTCTGGGCCTCCTTCCTTCCAATGTTCCTATTCTCCACTCCACCTCAGCACTCTCTGCCAGGGTAATACTATGATCATGATTACTCATGTTGTTACTAGGAATTGTCCAACAATCCTGCCACAGTTGCCATTTCCAGCACCCTGCTCTCCTAGCGCCCCCCTCTCATCTTCCCAGCTCACTTGCACCTGTGTGTCTGCTGTTATGATTCTCCAGCCTCAATGGACTCTCCCATTCACTGCCTCCTTCATGCCTCAGTTGAATAACCCATTACGATCACACCTTTACATGCATCGTTAACTCACACAACTCACCTGTTTTGTTGCATGCCTGTCTCTGGAAAGAGCCCTGAGCTGGATGAATCCCATTTTCCCAGGACTGGCATTTTGGCTGGTTCTTGGTAGTACAGCCACAGTCCGTCCTGGCTGGCCAATGCCTGTGCTGTCACAGCCAGCATTGCTGGATGCTCTGAAGTTCACCAGGGAACTTTCCACCACTCTGCACTGCATTCATGCACCTGCTGGTGGCAGGAAAAATAACCTCCAGTATGCTACTGGCCTCACTTTAATTTCATAGTATCAAATGGGTCCTCGCTGTTTCCTGCCATCACATCACGTTTCCTGGCCAAATTAATCTCATGTCCCACATGATCATTTCATGACTCCTGTCTTCACACCTCCAAAACTTCCTCTCTGTCTTCTCTCTCAGCCAATCACCTTGCTTCCTATTTCACTGGGGGAAAGAAACGAAAGGAGTAATCACAGCAAACTTCCACCACAGAAATCAACATGCTCCCGGTCCATTCTTATCTAGAAAAACCTTTCCTCTTGTTTGCTAGATCCTATGCTTTCTAGCATTTTGCTCTAGAAAATTCTCCCTTGTCCTGCATAATAAAAATTTCCCACAGCAGTGAGACATTAACATCAGCATAACAGTGCACTTTAATGTTTATCATTTAAAATAAAAACAACAAAAGCAACAGCAAATTTTTGACTTCACAGCCATCTCCAGCTACAGCCCATGCTGGGTGTGTATTTTCTATGTTTTCCCCTGTACTCCAGGACATGGTTGCCTAGGAGCTACATTTCCCCAAATCTCTGCTAGAGGGCTCTGGTTTAGATGCCAGCAGTTAGAGGCACTCTCAAGGTACATGGAAGGGAGAGGAACATGGAGTGTGCTTTTAGAAGCAAGTAGTTCCGAAGCCTCAGACCTTTGCAAGCCTCTGGGCCTTTGCAAGTTTTCTTTCCTCGGCAGGGAGCCTTTTCTCCCCCAGAGAGACACACTTCTCACCCATTTACATCTTTACTCAGATGTATCCTTCTCAATTAGGCCTTCCTAACCGCCTTATTCAAACCCACTATGCACATTTTAGTTCCTTTCCTAATTTATTTTCTCCTCTAACACTAACACTGCATGACCTACTATGTAAATACAGTACTTATTTATTTCCTTCACTAGGATGCACACTCCACAGAGACAGGCGTTTCAACCTGTTTTATGTACTGCTAGAATAATGCCTGACATAGAATAGATATGCAACGTATTTGTTCATTGATCAAATGCATGAATATAGCACATTATTCCAGGCCCTAAAATTTCTTCTGAGCACTTCTTTAGGGATAACCCATAGGTTCTGGTTTGTCAAGCTTTTATCATGGTCATAGTCTACATTCTGCTATTTGGTTTTAGTTTTCTTTTTGAGTTAGGAGTTGGTTAAGATATGGGTTAAGAATGTCCAGATCGGCCAGGCACGGTGGCTCACGCCTGTAATCCCAGCACTTTGGGAGGCCGAGGTGGGCGGATCACGAGGTCAGGAGATCGAGACCATCCTGGCTAACACGGAGAAACCCCGTCTCTACTAAAAATACAAAAAATTAGCTGGGCGTGGCGGCAGGCACCTCTAGTTCCAGCTACTCGGGAGGCTGAGGGAGGAGAATGGTGTGAACCCGGGAGGCAGAGCTTGCAATTAGCCAAGATAGCGCCACTGCACTCCAGCCTGGGCGACAGAGCGAAACTCTGTCTAAAAAAAAAAAAAAAAAAAAAAAAAAAGGATGGTTATAATTATAACCTGAAATATAATTAAATAGACATTCAATATATGTCAATATTTTAAATAATTATGATTGCAGCACTTATAAGTTTATTTTACATTCTTAGAGGATAGCATCATTGTATTCAAAGTACATAGAACCTGGCACATAATAGGTACTCAGTAAATGCTTACCAAGTGCATAAATATAAGAATACATATAATCTGACTTATATCTAGTAGCATTTCATCATTTCATGTGTTTGATTTGCAAACCTACCTCTGCACAGTTCCATAGGGTACAATTTTCTGCAGTGTTTGTAAGGACACTGGGGCCACCTATGCCTTCATGCTTATCTTATTATTCTAGTCTCAATTTCATCTCCCTGACTTTTCTAATTAATATGGGGAAGGGCTTCCCCAGGGAATTTTGTTTCTGATTGTTGAGAGACAGTAGAATTCTTGACTAACAGTGGCTTCGTGTTTTCACTCAATGTTTTCTGCCTTCTTGCCTCACAGATAATTGAAGAAAATCCCTTAAGTAAACACAGCAGGAAGCTTCATCCTAACCATTGTCACGAGACTATTTTTTCCTAATAGGCATCAACATTTATTTTTGTTATTCTTATTGGCCTTATTTATTGACTCCAATTGTGTCTCTTTCTAAGGATTAGTAATCCTTACCAAATATCACATGGACTTTCTTACCTAAAACCAGCTCCCAGTATTTAAAAACAAAACAGAACACTTTCTTCCTTAGATATCAGGTCAACAATGGTTTCTTCCTTTCAAAAAAACTCAAGTATTTTAGGCAGATCAGAACATTTGTCAGAAACACATTTTCAAGTGTGTTCTTATAGCGCTATCAGGACTGTGGAGCCTTTGCATACCACTGACTTGGCCTTTCTGCACTTCAGTTTGCAGAACTGTGAAAATAGGTATAATGATATGTTTTTCAAGTGTGTTTTGTGAGAACTAAGTCAGGGAATAAATAAAGCATCTGGCATATAGTAAGCTCTCATAAATTATTAGTTCCCTTCTTTTGACAAAATGAAAGGACTTTTTAAGCACATTTATTTGTTGTTTAAACAGTTCTGCCAGCATCAGTCCTGAGGCACAGGCTAAATAAGACGCCATGATTTTCCCTGCATGGAGACCAACTCAGGGAAACGATGCGGCATAACAGCTCAACCAGGGGCAGGCAGGGATCAGAGACTGTGGTGGGTATCTCATGGTGGCTCCACGAACAACCAACAAGAGGAATAACTCAGCAGCTTGTAGCTGTTTGGAAGCAGCAGTAGCAAACAGTCTGGAACCCTGGCCAGCCACCCCATCTACAGGCACTGAATGTGGAAATGCTTATGAGGGAAAGTGGAGAAGGAAGTGTGCTCCAGAGGGTTACAAAGGAAGTAGCTGTGGGGTGATGGAAGATTTGCAATCCAGATTTTGAATGGTCCAGACACTTTCCTCCCCAGACTGCATGGCCCCCCCATCTAAGGATGATGCCTTATTTCTGGGCTTTCTCACGTCCTGTTTGTTCAGGTGAATTTCCCAGCAGTTCCTACTGTCTTCTGTGGTTTTCATCTCAAAATACCAAAATACCAAGACAGGGATTTCTAGTAGTGGGGCAGGCTGAGGGGACAACGCGGCAAGGAGGTTGCTCTGAGGAGTTCAGGAAAGGTGTTGAGGTCAGAGCCAGCCTTCCAGGAAGGTGACTGGAGTGCCCAGACCCTGGGCAAGCCCATGGCACCTCAATTCTCCGCCCATTGCACATTTTTTGGAGGAGCTGTGTCCTTTAATGTTAGGTCCCTGGGACCTGAGACTTATTTTGGATCTCCCACCTCTGAGGTTTATGAGCATCACAGTGTTCATAAAAATGCCTAATCTTAGGGAAAACTTTCTAAGCAGTCATGCTGCAAATGGAGAACATGTGCTAAAACTGGTAGAGGTTTGATCACTAGTAAGCTGTTGGCCAAATTGACAAAGAAGGGAAAACTTTACAGAGATACAGAAATATTTTCCAAGTTATTTTATTGCTATATGCATTCCTGAATATATGCATTTGATTATTCCCATGTATACGTGATGGGCTTATTTTCGTGGCCCCGATGATCCCTGATATTCACCACCTTGTGCTGTCCCTCCCAGTGACCTTGGCTTTTGATTTGATTTGGCCAGTGGATGTCAGAAAGCATGACCCAGGCTTGATAAGAGCATGCAAGTTGGGCTTATATTCCTGGGACACCCTCTTTTACAGTGCTGAGCCTCAGGTAAGGAAATTCAGTTACCCATCTGGGAAAATGGCCACATGGAGAGAAAGGATGTCCAGGCAGCTCCCAGCCAAGTGAAGAAGCCATCCTGGATATTCCAACCACATCAGACACTATTACCCAGCCCAGCTGAGCTCAGCCCAGATTGCCAAGTCATGGGGAATAATCAGTTGTCATTGTTTCAATTCAGTAAATTGTAGGGCTGTTGTTTGCAATAACAATAGATAGCAAAGACAGTGCTACTTACACAAACTGAAGCAACATTACTTATCACAATATACATATATATAACAAGAAAGAATCAAATGAATCATTGAGGAAGTTTTATAGAAAAATAAGGAGTAGAAGAAATAATAAAGCCCAAAGTAAGTTTGTCTCACAGAAGGGCTTGCAGTTGCATCCTGAATGGTTGCAGTTGCATCCAGGTAGTGCTTAGCTTTGTGTGCCGAAATCAAACCCAGAGACATGATCAGCCATGAGATCCAGCACCTAGAAGGAAATGCAGCAGCTTCTTGGACTATGCTTCTATATGTAGACACTCATGTCGATGTTGGCATGGAGTGTAAAAAACCAGGCAGAGCCTATTCCCAAAGGCTTCACTGAATGAGGGTTGAGTATCAATTTTCCTTTTATCTTCTCTTTATGGTGAAATATAAAATACAACCAGAAAAGTAACACAGGACCAAGATAATTTATCCACAAAGTAAACCTGCATAACCAGTACTCAGGTCAAAAGGATAACATTGCCACTCCCAGAGGACCTGCCCCGAAAGGTAACAATTATCCCAACTTTTATAGAAATCATTTCCTTGCTGTCCTTTAGCAACTGAATAGTTGACTTAGTTTTGCTGGGTTTTGATCTTTATCTTAATGAAATTGTGCAGCAAGCGTTCTGGTGTATCTGGCTTGCTATGATGTTTAGCTGTAGATCATTCTTGTGTAGTTCCATACCTAGGAATACATCTCTATTATTGATTTACATTTGGATCATTTTCAATTAGGGGCTGTAGAAAACGCTGCTGCCACGAGAATTGTATTTACCTCTTGGTGTACTTGTCCATGCAATGCTGTTGGGAACCGACATACCTAGAGGTAAATGTGCTGGGTCCTCCATTCTTCATGACCTTGGTTTTAATAATTTACACCAACCAGTCTTTCCAAGTGGTTGTACTGACTTAAACCCTTTCCAGGGTGGTAGGGCTCTGTCACTTTACACCTCAACCAAAGCCTTGGTGCTGCCAGGCTTTTTTGTGTTGGCCATTCTGATGCATGGGGCATGGTGATTTTCATTTAATTTTCCTTGATTACCTATTCATATCTTTATTGGTCATTTGAAGTCTCTTGTTTCATTTTCTACATGGTTGTCGTTATCTTAATAATTTGCAGAAATCTTCTTCAAGTTAAACACACTACAAATATCTCCTCCCACTTTGCTGCTTACGTTTTTCTTTCTTCCTGGTGTCTTCAATGACTACGGGGTCTTAGAATTATTGCAGAACAATTTATCAAGTTTTTCCTTGTATGGGTCATGCATTTTACTGCTTGTTTAATTAGTCTTTCTCCAGCCAATGTTCAAGAAAATATTCTTTTACATTTTTATTCAAAAGATGTGTTCTGACTTTCATATTTAGACCTGCAAATGTGTGTATGTGGTATAAGGTAGCAATTTTCTCTTATTTCCGTATGGATCTGAAGCAAAGCCACTACCACTTATTGAGAAGACTTTTCTTTCACGACTGCATGGCCATCTGCCTTGGACATAAATAAAGTATCCCTCTCTACCACACTTCTCCTTGGCTTCATGCTCTGTTCCCTCCTTGACTTTGGAGACTGTTCTCTGAGCCTGTTGAACCTGTTGCCCTGCTTCTCAAATGCCCTCTGAAAACTGTAAAATGCCCCCAGGAAAAAGCACCCCCAATGCTGAGCTCACCTGTTGGGATCTCCATCTTCACACAATCCTGGCTTTACTTTATTCTCTATTTTCAGTTTTCTGATGCCCTTAGACTGATGATTTGATATTTTATTCTGCTTTCATAGTGTCCTCAGCAAGAATTTTGTTTCAAATGACCTAATTCATCATTACCAGAAGCAGAAGTATGGTGAGTCCGTTTTTATTTTTAATTTTTAATTTTTTTTTTTTTTTAGAGACAAGGTCTCTGTCACCCAGGCTGGAATGCAGTGGTGTGATCATAGCTCACTGCAGCCTGGAACTCCTGGGATCCTCCCATTTCAGCCTCCTGAGTAGCTGGAACTACAGGTGCATCCCACCATGCCTGGATAATTTTTAAATTTTTTTTGTAGAGATAGGGTCTCGCTATGTTTTCCAGGCTAGTCTTGAACTCCTGGCCTCCAGCAAGAGTGATTCAGTTTTAAATAAAATTTTCAATATCTTTGGACATGATAGGAGAAATTGTGAGACAATACAGGCCAATGGGAAGACTTTGAAATTCAGCCTAGGTTAGCATCAATGTGGGAAGGAATCCAGGATGTTTAAGACTGAGAGGGAACCTCTAAGAGTCAGAGCAGGTGTGCCTAGTGGAAAGAAGGCCTCTGGGTCCAGGGAGGGTGTTTCATTGGTGGCAGATACTTCAAAGCTTGTTTAAGCAAATAACATGCAGATTAATTTAAAATAGCTTAAATGAACAAAAAAGTACATTTTCCCACAAATTGCAAATTCTGGAGTCGGTGTGATTCCAGAGTCAATTAATTCATCAGCCTGCCAATATCATCAAGAATGCAGGTCTCTCTATCTCATGCTGGTGTTGGTCTGTGGTGGGCTGCCTTCCTACACACCACCTGCCACTGTCCAGGCACCATGTCCAGCCACAGTGGTGGAAAGTGAAGTGGTCAGTGCCATCCCTTCCCCTGCCCTCTTCTCAATGGGAAGGGCAACCTTCCTCAGAGGTCCTTTCTGCAGATGTTCCCTCATGTCTCCTGGATCAGAATTGTCTTTCCTGTCACACCTAATTCAATCACTGGCAAAGGGAAGAGGCCCCATGCTTGACTCCAACTCCTATTATTCATCCTTTGAGACTGGGATGTGCCCACCAATGTCTCCCAAAGAGCTGCTATGAGCTCCTTTAGGTGGTGGCGGGACGGTCCTTATGTTTGAAGAATGCATGGATAGGCAAGGAGAGGAATGAGAGGCTCCTGGACACACAAAGTCTTGTTAATACAGTCCAGGCCAGAAGTGAGGGCCCTGAGTGCATGGAGAGAAAGGGAGATTGGGTGGAGGGATGGAAGGAGGACAACAGAAAGGAGAAGAGCCTGATGCCACCAAGCAAGATGTAGAGAGACCTGACTGCAGAGTTGCTTCACTTCTAGGAAAAGTATTCTTAGCCTTACCTCCCAGTTCTGTTTTCATCACCTGGGCAGCTCCATGGGGACAGTCTAAAGGGTTCTGGCCCTGAGCTGCTAACACTTTTGTGCAGGCAGTCCAGTTCTACTCCCAGCTTGCAGACCCAGAGGCTTGGGAGGTGATGGGATTAGCTCATGTTGAACAAAAGCAGGGGGTGGCTCTTACGCTGCGCTAGCCATAGTGACAGCCCCAGTGTTACTGGATGGAAGGTCTTGACTGTGAGTTGTCCAGGTTCTTGGCGTGTTGAACAAAGAACTCAGCAAAATGCACAAGCAGAGCAACAAAAGACTGAAGCAATGAAAAACAAAACAACAAAAGAAAGAAGTGACAAAAGCACAGATTTAGTGCAATGAAAGTACAGTTCACAGAGTGGGAGCAGGCTCCAGCAAGCAGCTCAAGAGTATCCCCCAATTAGGGTTTTTATTAAGCCAAAAAAATCTGGCAACACCCCTAGGGGCTATTTAGACGCCTCCAGTTGGTTGCACCCCATGAAGGATTGGCCTGCGACCAATCAGAGGCTGAAGTGGAGACCCTGCCCATGGTCAGAGGCTGAAGTGGAAACTTCTGTCAATACAGGAGTGAAGATGTGGCCCACACACTGCCCAATCCTGCCCAGAACTGGCTCCACCCGCCTTTCCTTTGCTTATGACTTAACACTTCTTTGCCCTAATTCCCTATTCTCCTGTCTCACCAAGATCATCCAGATTGATGTGAGCCCTTGTATAAATCAAGCCTGAGAGGGGCCCCTGGTCCCTCTCTGGCCTTTTCAGACACAAGCATACATCAGGGACAGCAGCAACCCCAACAGCATGGGCATGTCTGGAACCAGGGAACCGTTTGTGCCTGAACTTAGGTTGCGACCACTTTGGGTGTAGCCTTGGGGGCAAACTGAGTTTCCAAAGGGTTGACCTGCCTGATTCTTTCACCCTCTAGCAGTTCAGGTCCTCCGCAAGCATAACAGAGTCTCATCTGGGGCAGTTCGTGACTCAAGGAGTAATTCTGGTTCAGAGGTGCCCTAGCAAAAACAGGAGCATCAAACTGCACCATTGCTTTAATTTGGGCTTGCAGGCAGACAGTTGGGGCTTGAGTCGAACTGGTTCTCTGAGATTGTAGCTAATTGGATTGAGAAGGGGCACATTCTGCATGTTCTCCAACCTGGGGATCAGCTGGATCTTGATTCTATGCTGTTCAATTCAGCAAGCTCTCCCTGGGAGCACACACTGCTCCATGCACCTGGAGGATAGCATGTCACGCCTGCCTCATATACCTTGCAGACCGATGGACTGGCCACCCTCTCCCCATCCTCCATATCCCAGGACCTTTACAGAACTTGGTATTCCAGGAGGTAGACCAGTTCCCAGCAAACTTTGTACAGGGCGAGAGAGTAAATAATTTAGGCTTTGAAAGTCATAGGGCCTGCATTCCCACTACCCAATTCTGTTGGTGTAGAATGAAGGCAGAAATAGACAAATCATGAATGAATGAGTGAGGCTGTGTTCGCATAAAACTTTATTTACAAAAATAGGCGGCAGGTTGGATTTGGCCCCAAGGTATGTTTTGCCAACCCCTGATCTAAATTACTCAGCTATCCTGTTTTCTATGAGAGAAAGAACTTGACAGAATTGTGCACTAATTGTTCTTTCATCATCATGCACTATTTGATTTAAACACTTGTTAATGATGGTTTTTAATTGCCATTTTTAGTAAATGTAATGCGTTATATTTTAATCTTTTTCTAATTGGCTAAAAACAGGAAAAGGCAGTCTCAAATCCTTCCTACCAGGTAAGGCATTTGGGTTTTTAAAAATTAATTAATATATTTTTAATTCACAAATAAGAATTGTGCATATTTATGTGGCACAACGTAATGTTTTCATCCATGTATACATTGTAGAAAGGTCAAATCAAGCTGATTAACATATCCATCATCTCACCAACTTTTATATATATATTTTTTGTGGAGAGTATGTTAAAAAATCTATCCTTTCAGCATCTAGTCTTTTGAGTATGATTTGCTGCCTAAGTAACTGCACTGGAAATTTCTAATGGAGCCACGCAGTGGGTGAGTCAGCCTCTAATCATTCTTTCTGTTTTTGTTTGCACTCTAAGAGAGTGTGGACTTTTGGGCTTGTCACCCACTCTCTTTATATCCACCAGCCCTGCACTTTTCATGGTCGCCACCTACACAGTTCGAAGGTATGCTCAGGGTGCCAATCAAATGTCACCAAAGAAGAGCAAAAAGCCTGCCTGAACCTTCATGAGGACAGTTGTGTTTAAGCCCAAAGCATGGCACTCCTCATTTGGCATCGATACTTAAATCTAAGCTGAGCGTTTTTAGAGAAAGAAGAGACAGCCTGTGTTGTTGGGATGTGGTCAGTGCAGTGTACAGTGTACAGTGTACAGCATTTGCATGGGGGTACAAAATCATTGCCATAAACCTTGGATGAAGTGGTATGGGGGAAGGTTCTTAACATCAGCAGGTTGGTGAAGAAAGTCAGCAACTAACATTAGAGAGAGCTTGCTGCACCCTCAGAACTGCTCACTGAGAACTGAGCAGTGAGTTCGGGGCAGGCAACCCAAGTTCAGGTCTTTGAGCACTGTGACCTTGGGCAAGTCATTACATTTTCTCTGAGTCTTTTTTGTAAAATGTGAATATGATGGATTGATTGCAAAAATGTCCCCACTTTCCATCCCTTCCTTGCATCCTTTCCCGTGTGACTCTTCAGCTCCTCCTGTTAAGAGGCAGAGTCTAACTTCCAACCCCTTGAGATGGGATGCTTCGTGGCTCACTTTGTCTAACAGGATGCATAGTTCTGAGCTGGGCCTCCTGAACCTGGTGCCCTTTGCCAGCTCTCACTCCTTGGTCTCTGCCTGCGAACAAGTCTGGGCCGGCCTGCTGGGAGAGGAGACGGTGTGTGGAGGAGAGCAGAGGCGTCCCAGCTGACTGTGAGCCACGTCACCAAAGCACACCCTCTTGCTGACCCCCAGCTTCCCAGACAGGTGCGACATGAGGGAGCACAGCCCAAACCACAATAACCACCTGGCTGCTTTCAGTCAAAATTGCTGATCAGCTGAATCATGAGCTAAATAAGTGGTTGTTTGAAGCTAGCAAATTTGGGGATGGTCTTCTTTGCAACAATAGCTGTTACAGGGGTGCTGACTCTCACTGTATCTCAGAATGTTGCGGGGAGCAAACGAGGCCATGTGTGTTAGAAGCTTTGTGAATCCTAAGCAGTACACAAATATAAGCTGCCCATCGATTGCATAAATTTCTATCAGTATTGAGACCAAGAGGAGGATGCAAATCAATATAAAGAGCCCCTTCACCCCGCCGCTCAATACATGCAGGAACTCGCTTCTCTCTTCCTGATATCTCAGCCATGTGCAATTCTCTCCAGCTTCACATACTCATCACTTGTGCACCCACCCTATGTTTACTGGTCACCTACAGCATGCCAGGAACAGCTTTTGACACTGGGGATGTTAAGGTAGGTGGGGTAGAGAGGCAAATCCATAAATGACTAAAACAGTGAAAAATAGCGATGTAAAAGGCGATGCAGAAGACAAGTGCTATGGGCAGAATGTTTGCTACCCCCCTCACTCATATGTCAAAGCCGTCATCCCCAGTGTGATTGCATTTGGAGACAGGACTTGTGAGGAGGTGACAATGGTGGAATGAGGTTGTAAGGGTGGGACCTGATCCCACAGGACTGGTGCCCTTATAGAAAGAGGAAGAGACACCAGCACTCGCCCCCTTTCTCCCTTTCCCCTGTGTGAGTACACAGTACGAAGGCAGCCATCTGCAAGCCAGGAAGAGAGCCCTCACCAGAACCAACCCTGCCAGAACCTTGGTCTTGGACTTCCGGCCTCCAGGGTTTTGTTGTGGCAGCCTGAGCCGACTGAGACAATCAGTACAGGGAGAGGCGAAGGAGTCATCAGGTAGCTTCTTTAGGAAAGGTGGTCAGGTGACCATGAGGTGAGGAGAAATGAAGGAAAGAAGCCAGATAAAATCCACAGGAAGAATGCTCCAGAAAGAAGGACTGCCAGGGCAAAGGCCTGGTGGCAGGTCCAGCTGGGGTGCACTCTGAAGGCCAGGAAAGCAGTGGATTTTATTCTCCAGGTAACAGGAGCCCACAGGGGCGCCTGAGGGAGGAGTGCTAGGATGGAATTTATGTTAGGCCCTTCTGGCTGCTGTATGGAGCCAGAGAGAAAGCCTGGGTGCCTTTTAGGAGGCTGCTGCAGTTGTCCATGGGAGAGACAACCCATGCGTTGTCCATGGGTGTGGTTTTAAGATGGAGAAAAGCAGGTCAATTTGGGATAGGTTTGAAGGTGGCTGTAGCAGGTTCTGTTGAGGTGTATTTTGGGATATAAGAGGAAGAGAGGAATTGAGGATGGTACCTCTTTTCGTTATGTATACATAAGGCTATCAGAATACACAGGGCTTTTGTGGGTCCTAACCATGGGCTCTTTAACACCTGGAGGATGGTAACACCAAAAGTTGGGAGCTGCTGAGCTCCTTGGGGTCCTGCTACTCTGCCATCGACTGTTGGAGCAGGTAGTGTTACTTACTTATTTTTTACTGCCAGAGATGGTGCCATGTCCTACTAACATCACTGCCTTTAATACATGGAAATAGGGTGAAGAGATTTATATGGGCATTGATGATCTATTGCCATGCAAAAAGTCACCCGTAAACAGTGTCTACAGGTAGGAATTTGGGATCAGCTTGGCTGGGTGCTTCTGTCTCAGGATCTGGCTCATGCAATTGCAGTTGGATGTCAGTTGGGGATGTGGCTCATCTGAAGACTCATCTGGGGCTGAGGATCCACTTCCAATGTGACTTGCTCACGTGGCTGGCACATTGATGCTGGCTGCTGCATGAGGGCCCCTCTCCTCTCCTTGTGAACCTCTCCACAGAGCTACTTGAATGTCCTTATGACATGGCGGCTAGCCTCCCCAGAGTAAGTGATCCAAGAGACCAAGGTGGGGGCTGCAAGACCTTTTATGACCCAGCCTTGGAGGTCACACAACATGATCCTGCCACATGCGATTTATCACAGTAGACCAGCCTCAATTCAGTGCAGGAGCAAATACCAAGAAGCAAAGTGACCACAGCATACTCTGATTTGCCTAAAAGGCAAATAACATTGTCACTACTGGCTGAAAGGGCACTCAAGTGACTTGTCTGTGGTGTGATTTATCACCAGGTCACCCACAGGGCTGGATTTGAGTCAGACCACCTGTGTCCAGTGCTAGCTCTTCCCACTTGGGAGAGGCATTTAGCCTCTCAGGGTCCTCGTCTGTGAAATGGGCTCTGACTCCTGCCTTGTGGTGTGATGTGAGATTTGGGTCAATTGCTGACACAAGCTGGTGCCTGATAAATGTTCTTCACTTGCTCCTCTTAGCCAGCTACTGTTTGCTGTGCAGCACAGACTTGAGCACAAGTCTTTGAAATGAGTACTTTGATTACTATAGACCATTTAGTAACCTTTGCACCTTGTCTATGTGGAGATTGAATGGGTGGATTCTTTTCTTGGCTTTGCCTGACACCTCTGGAATGATAGGCACTGGAGAGAACATCGCTCAGATCCACACATAGGCACACGTGGGCACGTGCGTGGCTGCAGGTTCAATACAGGCTAGCTCTGATTTTTGCCAACTTTCAGATATGCGTACAGATTAGATGTCAGTTATACAATTTGGTTTAAATTATTTTCAATCAGCTTTATGCTGTAGAAGCTGGGAGCCACCGATGCTGTTGGTCTTAATGTGTTCTACAGATTAGTTTGTAGGTCAGGGTAAATAGTGATTCAAAACCTCTTTGTCTCAGGTGAGCATTAGGTAAGTTTCTTTAGAGCAATTTCATTAGTATCTCCTCCACATGAGAGGATGTTTTTAGACACCTTGGTTTGGCTTGTGTGGGTGAGATGGGGAACAACATTATATCCCCCCAGTCTACAATGCCAGAATGGGTCCATTTCAATGAAATGCAACTCCTGGGTGGCCAACTAAGCTTAAATAGAAGTCAGCCACACTCTGTCCACCACCCTACCCTTGGGCCCTGGCTACTCTCATTTCAACAGCCTCATAAAGCTGCAACGGGGGACAAACAAGATCTAATTGGCACTTTGGTTTTCACAGTGAATTGGTTGTGCTAGATACGGCTGCCAATAAAAATTCAGATTAAACATTCTGAAGCCATCTGTATGAAGCCTTGATGTTCCTGCCAAATATACTCATGGATCTAAAGATAAGCTATCTGATCCAGTGGCCTTGGCCATCTTAATTTACTTAATTATACGGTTGAACTCATTGTCAGACATGGGTGCAGTGATGTGAAGGCTGCCATGGAGTGATTCACATCGCTCGTGAGTTGGGTAATAATAAATGGTTCTGTGCTGCAAGTTTGGGGTCTACAGAGTCTGGTTACAACAGGCAGGTGTCTTCATCTTATTAAATGGTCAATGTCATGCTCCCTCTTTTCCTTAAATATTATTTAACTCAAAAGCTACCTCTCAGTGGAATACTTGAAGTTAATTGAATTACTGTGTTGTAGTCGGCTCTGCTGCCATAACAAAGTACCACACGCTGGGGGCTTAAACAACAGGAATGATTTCCTACAGTTCCGGAGGCTGGAAGTCTGAGATCAAGAGGTTGGCAGGGCTGGTTCTCCTCAGGCCTCTCTCCTTGGTTTACAGATGGTGTCTTGTCTCCATGTCTCCTTATATTGCCTTTCCTCTGTGTGTGTGTCCTAATCTCCTCTTCTTATAAGGACACCAGGCCATCCTACGGACTTCATTTTAATGTACCCCACTCTTTAAAGGCCCTGTCTCCAAATACAGTCACATTTTGAGGTTCTGGGAGTTAGGACTTCAATGTTTGAACTTTCGGGGGAACACAGTTCAGCCCATAGCACTCTGCTTAATCCTTCCCAGCACTATATTTCAACCATGCAGAAAAACTTTTAGAATCTATTATTTAAACATGTAGTAAGGCTATTGCCTCCATATGATTTGGTCTCTGATGGATCCTGTAATTGGCTTGTCCCGGGGTTAGAAAGAGATGAATTCTGGCAAGATCCCAGAGAAAGGGATACCTGAATGGGCAGGCCGTACCTGCGCTAAAGTCTATGTGTGTCCAACCTCAGCATTCATACAAATAATCGGGAAACATGTGAAAGCACAGACTCCTGGGCCACCCCTATGGTTGCTGCTTCAGAAGCTCTAGGGAAGGATTCTAAAATGTGCATTTCTAGCGAGTTCTCAGATGCTGTGATGTGGGCCCACTACCCTGAGCAATACTGGGGTAATTCATGCCAAAGAACCAGGCAACACCCCAGCAGAAGTAGCCACGGGCAAGAGGGTCTTAAACAAGGGAAAGCAAGTGACTTTCTCCTCCTCAGGCACTGACTTTATAGCTGAATGCTTTGTAACAATTGTTAGGAAAGGAGGACAATATGAGGGAGTTCTAGTAGATGCTAGGCACTGAGCGGAGTTTAGCACTGGCCCTTCAGCACCTGCCATGACAACTACAGAGTCATCTGACTGTCAGTTACTTACAAGGTGGAACATCCTTCAGTCTTGGTGGATGGTAAGCTTCAGTTTACTCTCTCCAGGTTTGGGAGATTGTGGGGGCTCCACACCCTGACAGTGGAAGGAACATGGAGCAAACCCCACCCAGGACTTTCCCTCAGAGGTCTGCTCTGCTCCACATTTGCTTGAAGGTAAGAGTTTGGGAAAATCTCCCCCACCGCTGAACTCGAGGGTCCCCGGGTGTTTATCTCCAGGTGCAGCTAATATTACTAATGGAATTACAGCTGACCCTTTAACAACATGGGTTTGAACTTTGAGGGTCCATTAATATGCAGTTTTTTTTTCACGCAAATGTGGATAGCAGAGAGACAACAGTATTAAAAATTGTCTACTGTTTTCCAGAATTGATGGGTGAGTTAGGAAGAGAAATGATTAGTGCCCTTTCTGTGTAATCTGACTAGAACATTGTAAAGCTGTAAAACAAGGTGCTCTGTTATCCGCGGACCCTTATCACCAAGGCGAGGAGAAAACCCAGTGACTCCACGTTCACCTCCCCCACTGGTGACTCCAGATTCACATTCCACACCAGAGGCACCAGGTTCGTCTTCCCCACCGGAGAAATCAGGCTCATCTTCCTGACCGGTGACACCAGGTCCACCTTCCCCACCAGTGACTCCAGGCTCACCTTCCCCATCCAGGTCCACCTTCCCCACTAGAGACACCAGGTCCACCTCCCCCACTGGAGACACCAGGTCTACCTCCCCAACTGGAGACACCAGGTCTACCTCCCCAACTGGAGACACCAGGTCTACCTCCCCTACTGGAGACACCAGGTTCACCTCCCCCACTGGTGACTCCAGGCTCACCTTCCCCATCCAGGTCCACCTTCCCCACTGGAGACACCAGGTCTACCTCCCCAACTGGAGACACCAGGTCTACCTCCCCCACTGGAGACACCAGGTCCACCTTCCCCACTGGTGACTCCAGGCTCACCTTCCACATCCAGATTTACCTTCCTCACCTGGGACACCAGGTTCACCTTACTCCAGGTTCAACTTCCCCACTGGTGACTCTAGGCTTACCTTCCCCACTGGAGACACCAGGCTCAACTTACCCACCAGTGACAGCAGGCTCACCTTCCCCTCCAGTGACACCAGGTCCACCTTCCCTACCAGTGACACCAGGTCCACCTTCCCCACCAGAGGCATCAGTGACATGGGGCCCCACTCCCCACTGTGACACTACTGACCCCTTACCCACCAGTGTCACAGGCTTCCCTTTTCCAGAATTGGCCCAGGCCTTCCTTCCCAACTGCAGTGAGA
Organism: Pan paniscus; assembly: GCF_029289425.2. Taxonomy (NCBI): domain Eukaryota; kingdom Metazoa; phylum Chordata; class Mammalia; order Primates; family Hominidae; genus Pan; species Pan paniscus. The sequence goes on from NC_073260.2 coordinate 48,556,005, forward strand.
GGCCAGAGCTCCCTGGGCATCCCTTTCCATCACTACTTCTCTAGGCTCCCCTTAGAGACCCTGCTAAGTGATGGCCCTGCTCACAGAAGTGTCCCAGTCACTTGCCTGAGATTCTTCCATCCTTCCCATGGATGACCCTGACTCTAGAAGAGAGAACATTGTAAGCCAGACAGTTCTGTCCAAGCCATCCCCAGTAGAGGCTGAACGTCCAGTCCAGCATGTTAGGGGAAGTTATTTATCGGAGGACGGCGCAGGCAGCTCAGTGTGTGTTGCTCTGTGGTTCTTGGCATCAGGACCACATGCCGAGAACCACAGAGCAACACAAATGCCGAGGTCTTTGAGCTTCCCACTTCCCCTGGGGGTGGGTGGTGTCTTAGTCTTTCCCATCCACATTGCAGCAGGGTTTGAGCCAAGTGGGAGGAATCTGAGGATAACCAAAACCCTCTACCGATTCCCTGCAAACCAGGCCATGACTCCTAGTCCCCCAGGCTGGTACCCAAAGCCTGCTCTGCATCATTGCCCGAGGTTTTTCCTGGGTGCCTTGGGAGCTTGTGCACGTGTGCAGGTGACCCAGAAGTACCAGTTGTGTAACTCACCAAAGGCATCCTCAGCCAAGGAGTGACAAGAGGGAGTAGATAACCCCAGAATCCCATCTTATGGTAGGATGATTTAGGGCAAAGTCCAGGTCACGACTTGGAAGGTCCTCCGGGCACTGAGCCCAGTTGCCCCAGCAGTGACCTGTTCCTGAGTGTACCCTTTGTGGCATCCTTTCCATCCCTGTCTTGCATTTCCTCTCCCTGCTTGGGTTTCCCGGATCACTGCTCAAGTAAACCACCTGCTCTTGAGTCCTTGTTGTAGCATCTGCTTTGGGGGACACCTAAACAAAGATGAAAGCTTGGTGTGGGGCTCTGGAGAAGACATGTAGTCAGTGTCCAATAAGTGTTAGCAATTATTACCATCACTGCATTCTGGAAATGCCTTATATCATAACATGGTTAGTTTCATAACCCAGTTGTAGAAAATTCCAAAGAAATGTAAGGACCTGATTCCTGGATGGATTTTATACTTAAACTGTGCTTGTACCTGTCTAATGCTCAATTCTCCAAGATCTGAGAGACCTCACCCTCTTTGTGTAAACCGCCTGGCCACCTGTCGCTATGAGTCACTGCCCCACAGCTTGTGTGGGATGAGGTTAATGTCGTGGCACCATGACAACAGCACATCTCGGTCATGCTCAGTGGAAAAGCCTTCTAGGTGGAACAATGCCAGACTCACGGTCAGCATGGTGGGCTCCCCAGTTAGTGGCCACGATGTCTTTCTGTGGTTTTGTTCCCAGGAGACGTACATAGAGATGCTTATAGCCTTGTTATTACAGAGCTAGCTTTTATTGAGTACTTGCTTCTCAGGCAGCTAAAGTGCTAAAGGCCTTCATGAAGATTTTCTCTTAATTCTCACAATGCCTCCCTGGCATTTAGTAGAGGAGGAAAGCAAGGCATAGGGAAGCCAAATACATTGCTTACTGAATTCAAGTTTCCAACAAAACCTCTTTCTCCTGGTTCTGTCCCCACAGCCTTCAGTTCCCATTGCCGTCTAACACACAGTCGCATTTGCACACACATACACATCCTTGCTTTCTCTCTCATCCCTTTAGAAACCAAGAAGGGAGACTTTGGCTCACAACAGTTATGTTCTGAATTATTCCAGCTTTCATTCTTGAGACATGCTGCTCGATTTTGGAGATGTTATACCAGAATTCAGTGGAACTTGGGGGCAAAAAAATAACATAAGGGCAGTGAGAAGTGCCATCCCAGCAGAGCACCAAGGACGGGGTGAGCAAGGGGTCTGCCCTGGCGCAGGCTAGAAGGGGGCTCATCATCTGTGGGGGATTTTAAAACAATAATAAAACCAAGCACCAATGAGCCTGCTCTTTATTGTCACTGCACACTAGGAATTCCCCACAATGTCAATCATGACATGCTCTTTTCCCACAAAATCTTTTCTGGTGAGAGTTCTGAACAATTGCTGCAGTTACCAAAGCTTCAGTGATAGGTACATGAGCTTCAGGTGAGCATGTAGTCATTACTGATAACTTAATAAACACCGTGTCAGTTCAGAGAACTCCCAGCAATACGGTCATCTCTGACACACATGGACTGAGCTTCCACAGGCGCATCATGAGAGACGTTTGTCAGGGCCCTGGATCATTCAAGCTTGCTTCAGGCACTGCTGGGATCCTCAGCCCTACGGAGCTACACATTCCTGTTCCTGCATGGAGGCAGCAGATATGACCTACGCAGCGACTGCACAGTGAAGGTAAAGATGAAGAAACACATCGGAGTTCCTTCAGTGTGACCACTTGGAATGTGCATTTTTGTTTAAAATTCCAGACAGCGACATAGGGTTAGAACTGTGAGGTGCACCATATTTATTAGGTAAGTTCAGACTTTAGCTCATGCATATTTATTTCATGTCATGATTATTACTGACAATTTTGTCTTATGGAAGAGAGGAGTGTTGGCAGTAATCAGGGTGTCAAATATGCCAGGTCTGTCTGCTACATCACACTATAACTGGGGCAGAAATTCAGGCCCTTTTTGGGTTTTGTTTTTGCATACAGTTTTCCCACACCTGAAAAGCAGATGGTATATTACACATACTGTTATGTTTTCTCTTGCCAAGGTGCAGGTGTCCTTTGTGTGTTGTTAAACCCTCACAATATATACTTTATGGAAAGTGTACATCCCAGTCAAGCCCATAGGAAAGGCATTACCCATCGACACTTCTGAGATCTTCTGCCCCTGTGGTTCTAGCAATACAAGAATGACTGCTTGAGAATCTCTAGCCTGGCATCTCCAGGCCCCTGGCTTTCCTCTGTGCTGGAGACAATAGTGCTCCATAGGACACTCCTTTGTGGCTGGCACCCACATCCCCCTCCTGCTGGAGCAATGCTACTGAAGTCTCTAGCTGAGCCCTCCCCAGGGCCTGCCCTCAGCCAGGTTCTACCCCATCCTTGAGCTGCCCCCATCCAATGGCTGGTTTAGGAGGTGCATGAAGGTCTAGCCTGGTGCATTAGGACAAGCCTGAAGTGCCCCCAGCTGAGCCTTTCCTTGGGCCTCCACAGCTCAAATTCTCCTGCTACCCAGTCCTGCCTCCTTACTCCCTACAGGCATTGACCCTGGGGGCACCCCCAGTCTACTGCCTATGCACAAGTCAGAGGCTGTTCCTGGGAACTCTGTTATGACACATCCCTCCTCCCCAAACCGACACCTTGCATGGATTTGGCCTTCTGGCCAGTGCCCTCTTCCCCAAATGCACCTGTAAGTCCCCATCTTGGTCCCTGTAGCAATCAGTGCTGTGCATTAAGTATGTCCTTCTGGGCTTGTGGGAGGCTTCTGTTCCTGGCCCCTATGTCTGATAAGCTGGGGAAACATGACACGTGTCAGTTCCAAGGGAACTGTTGGTTACAGCAGCACCATAATGAACATCTGACTGATAAAGCTCCTTTGGGTTAGAACCTCCCTCCCTGCATTTTTCTGGCCATTTTTACCTTCCAAGTTCTGGACAAAATGCAGCCCTCTCTGTAGACCTCCGAATCCAGTAGGGATCCAGTGTTCATCTTTGTTCTCTCGAAGTCCGTCTTCCCCAGGAGACTGACAATGTCTTCAGGACAGGAAGTGCATCTTAGTGACCCTCCATCCCTCACAAGGCCTTGGTATGAGTAGAGAGGTAATGCTTGCTGAGAAGACAGGAGGCTCATGAGGACCTGAGTGAGGTGCCCAGGATAGATGATGAATAGGCACGTGTGATGTAAGTTTGCCAACAGGAGAGCCATTCCTGACACCGGTGCTAAATGTCACACATCACGTTCCTTTCATCAGCCATAGAGCAAAATCCCTGGATTCTCACTCATCCACTGAACACCCCACATTCTTAGACAAAAGAATGATTTAAGTGGGTCTGCAGTATTCTGTAACATATTGTTCTCGGCACCACATGCTTAACACTGATATCAGGTGTTTGCTCCCAGTTACTTCTGCAGGCTCATGTATTGAGCAAACATCAGTATCCTGGGGCCCAAATACTGCTGAAAGCGACTGAAAATATGACAGTGACTACCATTAATATCAGCCCTAATGAACTTTCCATTGTATCCAGAGTACCAATACTGTCATTTCAGCACCTCTGCATGGGTCTTAAAGGGCAGATCTACTATCCCTGCCCTCTGCAGAGGTTCAGGGAGGCTGACTGCCTGTAGGGGAACCACAGCTGGAATGGGGCACCCGCTGGGGGATTCTCACAGAGCAGCGTTCTGCTGTGGGGTAACCGCCCTCTCCTGCCGCTCTTCTGCCTCTGCCATTACTGGTCCTGTTTTCTGACTCACTTACAGTATTTCGAGGAGAACCTGAGGGTTTCCCTCTTCATTCTGTTCCTGAATTATTTCCCCCAAATTATTTCAGATTATGTATTTACTTTTAATTATCTTTATATTGATTATTTGTTCTAAAACTCTGTTATGTTGATTTATTTCAGCCTTAGTATTTTGATAACACCACTTAAGCCTCAGCTGTCTGGCCAGTTAAATGAGACAAATCGTATGAAGCAAGCACATGCTGATTTGTAGGTCTGCCTTCTCACTGACCTGCTGTGGGGCAAGAACTGGGTTGCAGCCCCTGATCTGCACAGGGGTGCACAAGCAGTCTGCCACCCAGGCAGCTTCTGTGACTTCACAATCAAAGACATTTCTGAGGCTGAAGATTCTTCCTTGACCTCAGCATCCTCCTTCACAGTACCTACTGCAGGGGTGACTACTGCTGAGTACAGGAGCTGGGGGAGATCTTGCAGGCAAAGAAGAGAGACAAGTGTGGTCCCATGAGACCTGGAATGCTTATGGTCTACCCCGCAGTCAATCAACACCAATTCTTGTTTGGAAATCGATGCATCTGCACTCTGAGTTGCACTGGATCCTGGCGGACCAGAGCTCTGCACGCTTTCTACTCTCCAGCCTGTGTGCAGAAGTTGTAATACTAAAAATGACATTCTCCAAACTCCCTTGCAGCTAGATTCTGGGCCTGATTTTATTTCATTTTGACTAGGTGCACTTGCTTGCCATTTACAGGACAGAAGGGAGTGGGGGCTGCGCTTTGCCGTGTCTGCCGTTTCCATCGTGAAGCACAGTGGAGAGGTCCCGGTTTTCTGCAGCAGTTTTAGTAAGAGGTCCTGATTTCTGGGCAGTGGCTCTGTGAGTGTCAAGAGCAGGGCTTGGAGCAGCCATTTTGCTCATGAGCAAGTAGCAGACACTCATAGTTCTGGGCCTCTTTTTGGTCCCTAGCTCCTAAGGCGAGGTATTCCTGAAGCATTTGGTTGTGGCTGGTTTTCCAATTTCCTAATCATAATAAAGGTGGGTGATCTGAGAGCCAGAGGAAGCCCAGCATCCTTTCTCCCCACTCCATTGTCTAACTTCTTGCTGGAAGCACCATGGGTGGAGTCATCCGGCACGTCCGCTAGGCTGCCTAGAGTAGCTCTTTGCACAATGGAACACAATCTTGAGTGTAGAAATGATGCATCCATCTAGAAGACTCTTCAAAAGAGGTGCATTTCTCATGAGTCAGTAAGTCTCTATGCACAACAGGTCACAATAAATTGGAAATGCTAGTGTTGGGATGTTCTTTATTATTAATGATAGGAATTTCTTCATTGGCCTTTAAAAAAAACTCCTGGAAGGTGAGTATTAGGTGGAATCAGATTTGCTGTCCTGCCCCTGAAATTCAGCCTTTCTTTCTCCTTTCCCGCCTCCATATTAGATTATTTTCTAACTACAGCACAAAGGCAGCCCATGGATTTAATTACTTGGAACCATATTTCCTTTCATTAAAGGGATTTACTTTAAGTCCTAAACAAGTTTGATATTCAGCCTATCTACTTTAAATAACAAGTGATTTTCTTTGTTCTCCAAGGTTGCTACAATAAACATGTTATTTTTAGGTTTTAAGTGTCAAAGTTTAACATAATCTCTATTCACCCCCTGCTTCCCAAGAAGGAAATATTTTTGCATATACAATTATACACAAGCATATTCTTCTGTTTTACTTTATCTTTACACAAGTGGGACTTTAGAAAGCTTACTATTCTGTAACTTTTAGCACTTCTTTATCACTTCTGTAACTTTTAGTACATCTTGGACTTCTTTGCTTAGCAGGACAGATGATGGAAAGCCATCAGAATAGCAAGGATATATTGAGCATTTCTCATGTGCTGTGTGTTAAACTAAGCCCTTTAAGTGGATTGATACCTTTGATCTACACAGCAGATAGGAAGTCGGCACTTTCTAAATCAATCCTGCTCTTGGAGAAGGTTATGCATGTAAACCCACCTGGCCCCTCTTCCTCACACTCTAACTGCCTGTTATAAAGCCAGCTCCTGCTTTATAACAAATTCTTGTATCTACTTGGTAAGTGCCCTCTCATCTCTTTTCTTGTTTAGACTCTCTCCAGCTCCATTACAGGGACATATTAATAGATTCTATTAGTGCTTAGGATATAGAGTGCATAGGAAGAATGGACAGTTTTATAATATTATGCCTTTTATTCCAGAAAAAGATAGAGATTTTTATATAGTGAAAGAGAGACTGGGTCAAAGACGCCTCTGGGTATGTTGTTGGCTCCTTTCAAGTACTTCTTATGGCTCTTAGCACAAAGACAAAATTCCTGCCTCTGTGCCAGGTTTTTGCCATATGTCCAGCTTGTCTCATCCAATATGGGCACATGGCCCCTCAGTTCTTTGAACAAGAAGACTCCACGCCACCACAGCACAGGCCTTTGGACACAGTGTTCTCTTGGTCTGGGATGCTTCCGCCCTCTACCCAAATAACTCCCACACGCCCTTCAGATCCTATCCTGAACACTGTTTTTTCAGAATGCCTTTCATGGCATATACTGGCATTACCAAAATTTTTGTCATTTTGATAAAAGAAAAACTACATACAATAATTTTATCTACATTTATTTGTGTTTGAATTGAACATGTTTCTTGCCCATTTTTGTTTCCTCATAAACAGCTCGTTCGTACTTTTAGATCATTTTCATGGAGTTGTTTCTTTTTATTTATTCACAGGAACTTATTTATATTAAAGAAATCATTTGTCCTATTTCTTCTATATATCTTTCAGTTCAAATACCAGTTGGTTATTTGACTTTTACATTTGCTTAAGGCATTTTTCTTTCTCAAAAGGTACTGGTTTTTATGTAGTCAGAGTTGTTAATGCTTTCTTTTAATGTTTTTCGTGTGGAACTAAGAAAAGGCTCCATTTCTCCAAAGTTAGTAGTAGAACAGGGAACCAGTTTTGTTTTATCTTCCAAATGGCTATCTAGGTGAGCCAAGATGAGATACTGATAAGCCATCTTTTCTAAGTGATTTGTTTTTTGTTTTCTTTTTTGAGACAGAGTCTTGCTCTGTTGGCTAGGCTGCAGTGCAGTGGAGCGATCTCAGCTCACTGCAATCTCCGTCTCCTGGGTTCAAGCAATTCTCCCTGCCTCAGTCTCCCGAGTAGCTGGGACTACAGGTGTGCACCACCACACCTGGCTAATTTTTGTTTTTTTAGTAGAGACAGGGTTTCACCATGTTGGCCAGGCTGGTGATTTTTAAATGGCAGCTTAGTCTATACACTTAGTTGTCATTGGTTTCTGTTTATTTCTGTACTGCGTATTATTTCCTTGATGTGTGGTCTAATTCTGTTCCATTATCAGACTGTTACAACTAATGATGCTCTAGAACAGACATTGGCAAACTCTTGCTGGAAAAGACCAGATGGTGAATCTATCAGACTTTATGGGCCTCATAGGGTCACACACAAGTTTTAAAAAAAAAATGCTTTAGGGCCGGGTGCGGTGGCTCACGCCTGTAATCCCAGGACTTTGGGAGGCCGAGGCAGGCGGATCACGAGGTCAGGAGATTGAGACCATCCTGGCTAACATGGTGAAACCCCGTCTCTACTAAAAATACAAAAAATTAGCCGGGCATAGTGGTGGTCGCCTGTAGTCCCAGCGACTTGGGAGGCTGAGGCAGGAGAATGGCATGAACCCGGGAGGCAGAGCTTGCAGTGAGCCGAGATGGCGCCACTGCACTCCAGCCTGGGCGACAGAGCAAGACTCCATCTCAAAAAAAAAAAAAAAAAGCTTTAAAATTGCAAAAAACATTCTTTGCTCATGGGACATACAGAAACAGCTCATGAGCTGGCTTGGCCAACTCCTGCTTTATAACAAATACTCATATATACTTGGTAAGAGCCCTCTCATCTCTTTTCTTGTTTAGACTTTCTCCAGCTCCATTACAGGGACATATTAATAGATTCTATTAGTATTTAGGATATAGAGTACATAGGAAGAATGGACAACTTTATAACATTATGCCTTTTATTCAAGAAAAAGAGATTTTTATATATTGAAATAATCTTCTTTTATGTTCACACTGGGGACTTAATATTTCCTTCTCATCACATGTTCATATTTCTTAAATTTATTCCTAGGACTTTGGTTTTTTAGTGTTATTCTGAGTGACATTTTTCTTCCATTATATTTTCTAAAGAGTTGTTATTTGTATATCAAAAAACTATTTATTTTATATTAATTTTTTAAGAGCCGCCTTTTATTATTATTATCTCTTAGTGTTTCTAATTGTTTTTCAGGGTTTTCTTTTGGCTTTAAGTATATTGCCCACAATGAATAACAGTAAGCCTTTTCTTTTCCAAAACCTATGTTTCTTATGCTATGATCTTGTTTTATCGCACTGGTTAGCACTTCCTGAATGACGTAGTGAAACTGAGCATCTTTGTCTTGTTCCTGCGAGGCCTGGACCTGCTACCCCAGATGAAGCCCAGCCTCAGGGGTGAGGCTGCCCAACAAGTTCCTGACTCAGAGGAAGCCACAGCTTGAGTTGTCATCGATGTCGCTGTTGGCCCAGGGGTGAGTTGGTACCACCTAACACCCCTCAAGAGGAGACCCAGCCTCCTGCATGAGAATGGAGTATTCCTGGGAGATAGCATCAGCATCTCCCTGAACACAGACGGGACCTGGCAGCGAGGACCGCAGTGCCTGAACCCTGTGAGTCAATACCTCCAGAACCTGAGACTTCAAGTCATTGCCCATTGAGGGATGGACTGCATCACGTCTCAAAATTCAACCAGATTTCCAGCTGGAGGCCAGGGGAATCTGGAAACATTAATCGCCTCCCCCATTAAACAGATGCATTTGCTTTTGTATTTATTGAATTAATTTACAAAATGCTGCTGTCTTGAGGGAAGCATTCCCTGGAGCTTGCAAATACCAGCTAATACCACGTAGTTAATATTCATTCAACAGAAGCAGTAATGTCAGGGTTACATTAGCACCAACTAAAGAATACAAACATCCAGAATTTTGAATTCTCCAACCTCCAAGACCTCTGTGATTTACTGTCTTTTAGGGTTCAATCTAGATAGGGAAATTGGATTTCCTGTCAGAAGTTTCTGTGCAGCACATTCCTGAACTTCCTTGAATGGTTTGACGTCTTTCTGAGGTTTCTGGCGTCAGTCCCTAGGGCCGACTGCTACCATCTTGAATCCAAGGGGACTGTTTTGGAGGAGAGGATGGGGGAACCTAGTTGCATCTTCCTGGTAGTGTGACAAGTTAGTCTATGTGTTTTTCACAGTCTTCTAGATGAGAGAAATGCCTGTGGAGTCCAGCATCCAGGTGTTTCTGAAATTGCTCCCATGAATGAAGGCATTTGCCTGCCTCCACCATCCCAATCCTGCCTACCCACTCTTTCCTCTTCTGATGAGATCTTTCAGCAAATCAAGGCTGGGGCTTGGCGAGTAACTTCCCAAACATCACTAGCTCTCTGTATTTTAAGGTCGCCATCCACACTGCCTGCCCTGAAAGGAAGAGAAGCTGGGCAGTACCCAAGGAATCTAGAAACAAACTTTTCCTCTGCTCCTGTGCTATCTGGGTAAAACTGATCAAACAGCACCTTTTCTGAGGCTAGGTTTGCTTCATTTCTTTCTTTTTTTTTGTTGAAGAAGTTTGGTGTGGTTTTTGTTCTGACTTACTTTTATACTTTTTTATTGTTGACACATAATAACTGTATATACTTATGGTGTACAATGTACTTTTTTTTTTTGAGAAGGGGTCTCACTCTGTTGCCTAGGCTGGAGTGCAGTGGCACGATCATGGCTCACTGCAGCCACTACTTCCCAGGCTCAGGTCATCCTCCCACCTCAGCCTCCTGAGTAGCTGGGACTATAGGTGCATGCCATCATGTGTGGCTAATTTTCATATTTTTCACACAAACGGGGTTTCACCATGTTGCCCAGGCTGCTCTTGAACTCCTGGGCTCAAGCTATCCACCTGCCTTGGTCTCCCAAAGTGCTGGAATTATAAGCATGAGCCAGCACACCCACCCTGATGGTTTAGTACATGTGTGCATTGTAGAATGATTACATCAAGCACATTAGGATATCCATCATCTCACATACTTGTCATTTTTCCTTGGTGAGAACATTCAATATCTACTCTTTAAAAGCAATTTTGAAATATATAATACATTATTATAACCAGAATCACCATGCTGTCCAGTAGATCACAAAAATGATTCCTCCTGTCTAACTGAAACTTTGCACTCTCTGACCAACATCTCCTTTTCTCCATCTCCTCTTCCTCATTTGTTCCTTAAATTATTTGGACAATACCAGCTTCTTTGGCCTAAAAGTACTCTCGGAAGCATCGTGCCTCACACCAGCTAGTAGGAATAAGTACAGGAAAACATGTGACTGGCCCTCAGCAGTGGAATGTATAACTGAGTCATGGTCTGTTCCCACCAAGGAATGACTACCAGATGGTGATAAGAAGCTGATGATCTACAATGATCTGAGATAATGTGTGTGAGAATCTTGCAAAGTAAATTGAGCCAAAGAAGCAGGACAGAATAGTACAAATTGTACTATTCCATTTATACAAGGTATAAAATCCAGTAGAACTAGGCTATGCTGTCAGAACTCAAGATAATGCTGGGCCCAGTTGTGACCGGGAAGGGGTATGCGGTGTGCTTCTATATGCAGTGCGGGTGACCCACTGTTCTTCTTCAGAGGCTGGATACATGGACATGCTCAGTTTGTGAAAATTCAACAAACTGTACACTTAGGAAAGGTGCTGCATTTATGTGTGTGTACGTGTGTTTATATAACTTAAATGTGCATCTATATACCTTAATTTTTTTTTTTTGACGGAGTCTTGCTCTGTCACCCAGGCTGGAGTGCAGTGGCATTATCGCGGCTCACTGCAACCTCTGCCTCCCAGGCTCAAGCGATTCTCCTGCCTCAGCCTCCTGAGTAGCTGGGATTACAGGCACATGCCACTACGCCTGGCTAATTTTTGTATTTTTGTTTTTTAGTAGAGATGGAGTTTCACCATGTTGGCCAGGCTGGTCTCAAACTCCTGACCTCAATGATCCACCCACCACGGCCTCCCAAAGTGCTAGGATTATTGGCATGAGCCACTGCGCCCGGCCCTTAAATTCTTTTTGAAATGGGCTCTTGTTCTGTCGCCCAGGCTGGAGTATAGTGGCATGATCATATCTCACTGCAGCCTTGACCTCCTGGGCTCAAGCAATCTTCCTACCTCACCATAAATTTAAACATGAAAAAGGGCAAGGACAGTTCTGCTGTGGGGCATGCAGACATAAAGCTCCAGTGGGCCTTGTAAAGGCAGAGCCGTCTTCAGACACCACCGCCCTTGGCCCACAGCACTTCCCTCACTGCCCTGTGCTCTGGTCCCTATGCCCCTTCTTAGGGAATGTGAGTGCTTCACTCAGGGATAGGAGGGCCTGGCACTTGGCAGAGGCCACCGGCCCTGGCCCTTGAACTGTGATGGGATCCCTAAGCGCTTTCCCTACGGTGTCAGGGCTCTGAAGTTGCCAAGAGGACAACAGAAAAACGTGTTGGTGTGGTGGTGGTTGTTTTCAACATGAAAACTCCAGATTATCCAGAACAATGGTAACCCCCAAGAGCATGTGGACTTTTGAAGAGGAGGATCCAGGGATTCTTCTAGAAGGTATTCAAAAGGACAAGGAGAGCAAAGTTTATGAGATCAGAGAGATCAAAGACCTGAAGGGCAGTGCTTGGTCCCAGGGTCCTAGGAGGAGAGAACCCCAGGAAGAGGAGAGAATGTCGCAGAGCCAAGGAAATAGGTTCCCAACTTGCAAACTTTCAAAAGTTATAATCCAGCATTTAAAAAATTATTACTGATACATTTGATTCATGAAAAACTGACTGTTTCTGAGGAAGAAACTCAATTACCTCTTAGAAACTCTTAAAAAAAAATCCTCCCTAGACAAAAGAAGAAAAACCAATTCAAAACTTCCACTTCCTCATTTCTTTGCGGCATCTCAAGTGCCCTTAAGGAAAACACACACACACACACACACACACTGAGACACACAGACCTATTTAAAAACAACAGGTATTTTCACATTGGTGCTGTGACCTATTTCTGGATCAGAAACTGGATTGCATGTCCACAAAGCCATCTCCCCACCTGGTGTTTGCTCTACACAGCGGTTGGGAAAGTACAGCCTTAGGGTCTAACAGAAAATGCATCTCTTCTTCTTTTTTATGATCGAATGCCATGAATTTACTAGTTTATAGCATCTACTTTTGTATTATATACGGAGGCCAAGATTGGAGCTTAGCCCAGTCTTTTCTGGAAATGGTTCTTTTGAAATCAGCAAGTCTGCTTAAATAAAAGAAATATTCCCCTGCCTTCCCTGGTGACTTGCATCCTCATTTTCATTCTTTTTCAAGACTTTGTCAGGAAGTCGGTAATGGGAGGTCTGTTCCCATTAAAGAGTGTGGTAGTGCGTAAGTCCCTGTGAGTCTATCTGCCATGAGGACCCTTCCATATGTAGAAACATGACAAAATAAATATTTAGGAAGGAATTTCAAAGAAGTTCAAATCTAGATATCCTCATCAGGGATAATACAGGAGCTTGAAATACATGTGCAGATCACCTGGTTCATTAACTGTTGAGACATGGGCTGTGAGGATCCAGGATCGCTCAGCCCAGCAATCACAGAGAAGGCCCACTGTGTGGTGAGGCTGCAGAGGGAACACCAAGGGTCCAAGTGGGCACCTCTAGGGTTGCAGGGCATCTCTGCCTCAATTATTGCCATTCCACTGTGGATTTACACACTGTATTTCCACAAATAAAATTTTATTGTACAACATTTATCTATGCTAAAAAGAGTCGAAAACCACTGATCTATTTGAGGCCTTTATTTCACTTGAGCAGGGAGAAACATGACTGGTCAGGGATTCTCAAAGAGGAAGATAATCAGATAGATGAGAGCTGTCAAACATGTCAGCAAAATGAATGCTACGAAACAGTGGCATTCAAATTCAACAAACGGAACTCTCCCTGCTCAAGGAAACAGCTAAACACAGCAGTTTAAAGTTTTAAAGGTGATCATATTTAACATGTTTGAGAAGATTAGAGAATGTAAACTATCCTTGAAACAAGAAGCAGCTGTTACAAAAAAGAACTATAAAACTTTGAAATTTAAAAGATGATTGTTAATGAAACCTAGCAAAACAGACATGATTGAAGAATAAATTAGTGAACTGAAAGACCAAGGGGTTCTTGTAGAATGTCATTCATGGGGACAAAGAAATCCAAGTAAGAGACAATTGACACGAGAGGGAGCTAGACGTTTCTTTATGTATTTACTAGGAGTTCAAGGAGGAGAGAACAGAGAGACTTGAGGGAGGAAAATAATTAAATAACTGATAGAAGAAAATTGATCAGAACTTTTCCAGTTCAAAAGCAGGGCCAGCTTCCTGGATATGTGGCCCTTGTGGTCACGTAAGGCTCTAAGCTCAGAAGGACTCTATGCTTATCTGATTCTCATCTGTTGCCATCTTGAAAGGCTTCATAATTTGATCTTTGAACTTGGGTTTTGTAAGCGAAGTCCGACGGAGCCACAAACCGTGTGCATGTGCAGAGACACAGGTGATATATGTGTCCCCGTTCCTTGCTGCTCCATTCACGCTCCCAAGGCCCATGCATACAGAATTCCAGTGGATTCCGGTGCAGTTCAGCGACACTGAAGGCGAGTAGAAGGTAATCGTGCTCTACCACAGAAGGAGGGGCATATGGAAGCCCTACAAAGCCACACACGATCTGTTGGAACCAGAACTTGTTTCAAATGCCTAAAGAAGGCAAAGGCCTTCTAAGAAACAGAACAATGAAGGCATCCTATCCCATCCCTTCTTACCTGGGCTACTTCCAGTATTCGACAACCACGAACTTTGAAAATGAAGACATACGAGGAAAGATGAGGACAGTGCAACCCAGAGTTCCTGTCCTTCAGTGCTTTCTCCCTCATTAGTCAGCTGAAGGTAGAGGGTGCTGGCGCACGTGCATGTAGCAAGAAGTAAAATACAAAGAGTTGAGCTACTTTTCAGCAGCATTGTCGCTGTTATGGTAGAAATGAAATACACATGCATGCTCGAGCCACATAACACAAACCATAATTTCAGTGATTCCTCATGTGAGTTAAACACTTTTGTATTTGCATTTAAAACTAGCATTGCACAAATGATAAAATTCATGCTAATACTTTAAAATTTTAACTTGGAATGACATTAAATAACATGAAAAACGCAGCACATCAAGAAAGAGACTCTGGAAGAGAGGAAAAAGCTGTATATTTTAGTATTGTTATGCCTTTTTCTTGCTTTTTGAACAGGAGTTCCACGTTTTAGTTTAGCACCGGTTTCTGCAGACCAGATAGCCAGTCCTATTTAAAAGGGCCCACCAACGCATGGCAGAATGCATTTTAAAAAGATTTATTTTGGAACTTCAAAGGTAAAGAGAAGTTTTTGAAGTTTCCAGAGAGAAAGAAGGGTTAATTTACAAGAAATGAAGTGCCTACGGCCAGCAATGTGGAGCTGGGTCAAGAGCGCTGTGGCTCTTTGAGCACAGGGCACCGACTGTGGCTGGCCAGGGCTTGTGTGTGGCCCAGGGCTTCTGAGCAGGCTCATCCCATGTCTTGACCTGGTCTGGAAACCAAAGGAAGGTGCAGCGGACAGCAGCTGGGGGGCAGGGGTAGACTGGGCACACGAGGCTCATTGTGAAATCCCAGGGCATCTCCTGGGAGCTTGTCTGCACAGAGCTGGCAGGGCCAGTGCTGGAGCCAAGCCAGGTTCCAGGAACGTGCCCAGACACAGCTTGGCAAGGTGGTGGGCTGCAGCATGTGAGGACAGGAGGAACACAGTGTCCCTGAGCTCTGCTGCTCCAGAGCTGGGCTCCATGGAAGAACCAGGAGGCTGAAGAGGGTGAGTGCGCCAGCACTGAGGTGCGCCATGGGCTGATTTCGAGGCTCAGGTTTCCTGTGTCAGTGGATGGGCAGGGCCAGCTCTTTGTGCTGTGGGTTTGTGCGCTGAGACACAACACATGCAGACACACACAGACATACAGATACATGCAGACACACAGACTCATAAGACACACATGTACATACAGACACACAGATACATGCAGACACACAGACTCATAAGACACACATGTACACACAGACACACGGATACCCAGATACACACAGATACACAGACTCATACAGACACACATGTACATACAAACAGACACATACAGATACAAAGACTCATACAGACACACATGTACATACAGACACACAGACACACAGGTACATAGATACACAGACTCATACAGCCATACATGTACATACAAACAGACACACAGATACATACAGATACAAAGACTCATACAGACACACATGTACATACAGACACACAGACACACAGGTACATAGATACACAGACTCATACAGCCATACATGTACATACAGACACACAGACACGCAGACACATGCAGACACACAGACTCATAAGATACACATGTGCATACAGACACACAGATACATACAGATACACAGACTCATACAGACACACATGTATGTAAGACACACAGACACACAGATACAGATACATGCAGACACATAGACTCATAAGACACACATGTATATATAGACACACAGACACAGATACATGCAGACACACAGACTCATACAGACACACATGTACATACAGACACACAGATACATGCAGATACACATAGACATGGACATACACATGTACATACACACACAGACCCATAAAGGGACACTTAGACACACAGACACACACACAGACATACATGCAGACATATATACAGACACACACACAGACATACATGCAGATGTATATACGGACACACACACAGACACAAAATGGAAACTTTTTCCTTGGCTCTTCAAATACAGAAAAATCATCCAAACAATTCATTTTGGCCAAGCCAACTCATGCCGGCATTAGGAGTTGGGGGCCAATGCAGAGAGTGCAGCTCTGCCTGCTGTCCTTCTCCTTTACTGCCCTGGTAGAAGCGCTGATGAGCACGGCAGCCAAGGCTGTCCAGGAGGGGATGCATGGAGCACAATGCTTGGACACAGTCCAGCCAGCAAGGAGAGGCTGGCTGGGTGCCTCCCGGGGCACCCAGACTGTTCCAGGGCTGTGGGAGGCCCAAGAGAGGAACAGAGCGACCCCTGTTTCCCGAGAGCTTGGCAGCCTCAAAGTAGTGGGGACGTCATGTTCTGGGGCCCGAGGGAGAGGTCGTCAGCCATAGAAAGAGGGAAAACTATGTGGGGAAAGAGCCATGGGCTAAGGTTTCAGGCCCCAGGAAGGACTCGCTGGAACAGCACAGGCTGAGTGGGAGCCCATGCCAGGCCAACAGTGAGCCCTGGCATGGGAAAGTGCCTGCACAGCCGCCTCGTGAGGAGTCAAAGACGTGGAGGACATGCCGGGAGAAATGAGCACAAGCAGGTTTCCGTGCTGCCGAAATTCTGTGCATCCTGAAGATGCTTCATTCCAACGGAGGGAACGCAAGTCCACAGAGGTTTCCAGAAGTCACCAACCACGGAATGCTTTCTTCCACTGACAATACCCATGCAAGAACACGGCAGAGGCTGAAATGGTCTTGGGGCAGGGGAGAGACTCCAGCCTTGGAGGGTCTCGCCCTACTGCACAGCACATTAAGCCCACCCTGCGAGATTGACAGAGGGCTGAAGCTGAAAGCCCATTGTATGGGCAACAAAGGACGAACACCCAGGCTGGGTTGCCTCCAGTCTCTTTCCTCAGTGTGGCTTCCTGGGCAGAAAGCACATGGCTGGGTTGATCCCTACGGCAGGCCCAGGCCAGGTGAGGCAAGTGAGTGTCCTTAAGCTACGCCCCAGCGTCCCCTTCTCTCACCTCAGCCCTGGCCCTGGCTGAGGAGAACAGGTGGTCCTCAGCCATCTGGGGGTGATGGCAAGCCTGGAGCAGGTTCCGTGTAGATCACATAAGAACAGGGCTGAAGTACTAGGGACACTCACACAGCCCCAGCTTCCCAGGATAGACTTGGGGGTGGCAAAGGGCTCTCCATCCACAGGGACCCCTGGGCTGGGCCATGTAACTGTAGGGCATTGCCAGAATCAGGGTCACCTTGGGCTGGGCACTCAGAGGCTGTTCCAGGTGGGAGTCCACACTCCAGGCCCAGGGCAGTGCCTGCCCTCCGTGGTACAAAGAGCTCATGCCTTTCTAGCACAACTCCTGAAGGGTAAATAGCTACACGTGAAGGGGCACCCTATGCAGGGAGGACAGTCATCAACTGTCATCAACACGGACTTTTTGTTTGTTTGTTTGTTTTTGAGATGGAGTCTCGCTCTGTTGCTTTGTCACCCAGGCTGGAGTGCAATGGCACAATCTTGGCTCACTGCAACCTCTGCCTCTTGGGTTCAAGCGATTCTCCTGCCTCAGCCTCCTGAGTAGCTGGGATTACAGGTGCATGCCACAGATGGCTGTGACATGGCTGGTTTCATACCCCCACAGTGAACTACGCACATGCGGTAACTGTGGCTCAGGTGGTACGGAAGGCACAGTAAGAGGCTCAGGTCATCTGGCCACTAACTCCTACCCTCACATATCTGGGTGCTTTGGTTATACGGAACCCATGTCCTGAAGAATCCATATCGGGCTTCTGTCTAGGAAGATTTCACACCCTGGGCATTGCAAAAGGCCATGGAAAAATGGTGGCTGCTAAGAGTTATTACTTATAGAGGCAAAGTGACGTGCAAATATTATAGAAGGTCAGTATTATTATTATCATCATCAATATCTTGTGCAGAAGAGGAAACCAAAGCTCAGAGAGGTTGAGCAACTTGCTCAGTTTCACACAGACAGTAAAAAAGCATTTTTAAAAGATCCTCAAATTGAGGTGCTCTGGAATCCATGGACATAGTCCACCTTCCTGGAGCATCTGAAAATCCACTGGGTATAATATGGAGACCATGAAGGTTTGCTGTGTCTCCCTCCCCAGCCTATCCTACTCTCCTTTGACAACCGTGGCCCTAACTTCAGCTCCAGCGTCTCCAGTGATGTCTACATCATGACAAAACTGAAAGTTAAAGGTAAAAGCACTAATTATCTGCAAAACAGCTAATTTTTGTTTCACTGAATTTGTTTAATTTTGCAGCTGTTCTGGGGATCTCATGATTCATAAGGAGCCCTACAGATCTAGAAGGTTGTGTGTCTTCTGCTCTAGAATCAGAACCAATAGGACATATATAGATATGTGAGACTTATTATAGGAATTGGCTCATATGTTTATGGAGGCGGAGAAGTCCCACGATCTGCCATCTGCAGGTTGGAGACCCAGGAAGGCTGGTGGTGTAACTCAGTCTTAGTCCAAAGGCCTGAGAACCGGATGAGCTGATGGTGTGAGTCCCAGTTAGAATCCAAAGGCTCTAGAACCAGAAGCACCAGTGTCCGAGGGCAGAAGATGGATATATCAGCTCAAGCAGAGAGAGCGGATTTGCCCTTCTTCTGTCCTTTGGCTCTATCCAGGCCCTCAGCAGATTGGATGGTGCCTACCCACATTGGTGAGAGTGGATCTTCTTAGTCTACTGATGGAAATGCTCATCTCTTCACAAAATGCCCTAACAGACACACACAGAAACAATGTTTTACCAGCTATCTGGGCATTCCTTAGCCCAGGCAAGTTGACACATAAAATTAACCATCATAAGTCCACTTCTTGTCAACTCAACACCAAAAGGCATCTTCTTAAACTATGCTAATCTTCAAATAAAGACAATACCAATGTCATGCTATCTGCCTATCTCGCATACAACCCAAAACTCACTAATCCCTTCCCCACAAGAGAAGGCAAGGGCCTTCGGTGATGCTTACTCTTCTCCTTGATATCTCATAATTTAAATACTATAATGTAAGATTGACAATACTTAAGTATTCATATAAAGTCAATGTATTGTGTGTTACAGAATAAGGGAATAAGAGAGGAAAGAAAAAAAGATATTTGCTTACTTTGCATACACACAAATGTATTCTTAACAAAACAGGGAGAAAATACTCATAACAGTTACAGTCCTGGTTTCTGTAACTGGTCACATGGCCACAGTAAGTATCTATAACCACTTTATTCCACCGACGCATTCTGTATTCCCTTTGCCTTCAGCAAGCCCCTCAGGTGGTTATGAGTTTTTACCTGGTGCAGTGACCCAAACCTTCATTCCTGAATTTTCCATTGAGCTTAATCACAAGGCATAGTAATACTAAGAGGAATTTCCTATATTCTAGACATACTCTTCCTTACTTCCATTGTGGAGCAGCAATCCAATTTCCCTTTGATAGTCAAGATCAATCACCCCAGCCAGCAATATCATTCTCTTCTTGGCCTGTTGACTCAGAGACACGAAGAGCCCACAATGGCTGGATGACAGTCTTCATTTCCAGTTGGAAGTTGTGGAAGTTGTAGAAATTATGGAATCATTGTTGCATCTCCTGGTGGAAGCATTCTTCCCTCTGGAGCTAAGACATTTAGGCTAGCAGGGCATAAAGTTGTGGGAACAGGAAGCAAAAATGTTGCCAGTGGCTCACTAGGGGTGATGGTGAGTGGTGTATCTCCCATTTCCACTTTCTGATTCCCGGACCAGTGAGTCGTGGCTATGGGATAAACAGCACCATCGATTGGAGGCTGATTCAGAGTGTATAGTTTATGTCCCAGAGTCATCTCCCTGGGCATGGATGGGAACTTCCCAGAAGAACTATGGGGAGCTGGTTATTTGACACATTGAGCAATATGTTTGGCTTCACAGTAATGTGCCCAGGTAAGTCCCTTACCTCTGTTTGGTGCTGTCCATAGGCCGCCATGTCAGTTAGCTGAAAGGCAGTGAGAATACATGCGTAGGAATACATAGCTTCTCTGTAATCCCAGCACTTTGGGAGGCCGAGCGGGGGTGGATCACGAGGTCAGGATTTCGAGACCAGCCTGGCCAATGTGATGAAACCCCATCTCTACCAAAAATATAAAAAATTAGTTGGATGTGATGGCATGCACCTGTAATCCTAGCTATTCAGGAGACTGAGCAGGAGAATTGCTTGAACCCAGGAGGCGGAGGTTGCAGTGAGCCTAGATCGCACTACTGCACTCTAGCCTGGGCAACAGAGTGAGACCCAGTCTCAAAAAAAAAAAAAAAAAAAAAAAGAAAAAGAAAAAAAAGAAATACATAGCTTCTTACCACCCAGGAAGGACCGCCAGTCACTCCTTTTGACATTCCTCAAAATTTCTTTTGGATGTGTCAAGAAAGTGGCTCACCTTTGGCTTTGCTTCACGTCTGGAAATCAAGAAAAGCTGTGAGCCAGCCCTGAAGTGGGATCTACTCAAGAGTGCCGATGGCGCCGCCCCTGGGAAGGTGCTAGAAGGCTAGGCCGGGACTACAGTGGAGCTCAGAGCAGGTGGTGACGGGATCCCTGCTCTCAGTCCATTGCAGATTTTTGAAAATTAACTGTCCTCACCTGGAAAGCAGAGGCTGGATTAGATCTGAGATTCTTTTGTCACCTCTTTGGACCCTACATTCTGTAAGGTAGGGTCCCTCCACACCATATTGATTCAGCAGTACATAAATTCATTACTTTGTTTTCACATCTCCCTTAATCAAAGCCTGGACTAGCAAGCTCCAGGTGGGGAACCTGAGCACTCCTGTCATCTGGAATGCCTCCGGGAAAAGTGTGACGAGTCCTTCAGTTCCCAACAGCCCGAGGACTCCAGGCTGGAGGCTAGCAGGCCTGGGCGAAGGCTCCCTTCTAGCTAAAGCATGCTACATCCCAACTTCGGAGACCAAAGACTCCAAAATGACTGCATTTCAATGTCAAACTAACAGAACAAGTCCACACCAAGCTGACCTTTAGCAAGTGGAGTTAGAGAAACTCATTCCAATCCCCTCTGCTGGACAACACTGTGATCTCAAAGATTAGATATGGGTTCTCTGAATAGAGCAGTCATTTGCCAATCACTTATTTTGAATATAAATCACTTAATACATTATTTCTGTACCTGTTGAAACGCGATTCCAATAGTGCATGCAGTTGGTGTCTCTTCCACTTTCATAAAAATAGGCATAACCTAGGAGGTAGGTAGCCTGTCCCTTTCCTGCCAGGTGGAGGGCCGGGACCAGCTCATGCCCAGGTGTCGGCTGCCATCTAGTGGGCACTTGAGAAGTAGCACTGAGCTGCTGTGGGGTCCAACTCTCAGTTGTCTGCCCCAAGTGGGCCGTCCCCGTGCGGAGAGGCACCCTGCAAGCTGCCTCCTTCCTGCCCTGGAGAGCAGCACTCTGGCCAGGCCTTCCCACCCCATGTCAGGGACATGGCTCCATGGCCAACCCCCACTTCTTGTCCTTTCCCTTCTTTTTCCTTCCCTCTGTCCTTCTGGTAATGTTTGCCTTTTAAAATTGGCAAGCCAATTTAATTCCCAAAACAAGGAAATTAACCCCCCGAAGTGAGAGAGTGCAGCAGCAGTGGGCAGTATTTGCCACTACTGCTTACTTGAGGAACTACCCTGAGGATGGCCGTTCTTTATGTAAACCCCAGCCCTGGGGGGTCTACACGGTGAAATCCCAGAGCGCAGGGTCCCTTGTCTTACCTTGGGGTTTCAGGAATAAGCACTCATCAGGGATTGAGATTCACATCCTGGGCCCAGGAGCTCTGGATGGGAGGCTGCCTTGGGTCACGTCAGTCGCTGCTCATTATAACACGGTACTTGGGGCTGGGCACTGGGCTGGAACACAGTGGCTTTGGAGGGGCCCACAGCGTGGGCCACGTGGTGCTTCCCTGACTTAGCAGTGAGCCAGCAGCCATCCCCACATCCAACAGACCCAGAGTCCATGCTGCAGTTGTTGCTGGATGCCTGTGACCTGGGCTGGTGGCCAGAGGGACGGCACTGGAGCGGGAGACGTGGTGCCACACCGGGCTTCCCTCAGCTTCAGGCTCTGGTCAGACTTCAGGGACAGCATCTCCTTTGCTCCTCCCCACGGCACCAGGCAACATGGGTGGAGTGGGACTTAGCGATGCAGCTCCGTCCATGGGGCTTGTGTGGTGGGGGCAGCTCTAGGATTATAGCTGCCCACCTTGGGGTGCCCTGGCCTTGCAAGGTTAGAGGACAGAGCCAGAACATGCCAGCTGGACCTGGCCTGATCTTTCTACCAGTCTGTCTGGACAAACCCACACAGACAGGTCTGACCCCCAGGGAGCGGAAGCTGGTTGGGACATGGCCCTGGGCAGATATGACCCTCATTCTGTCACTGTTTTTTGAGCAGGGACTTTGGGAAACACCCACCTGTGCCTTTCACCTGCGCATTCCCCAGGAACGGTCTCACGTTGGGCGTCGGGTGTTGTTTTCACAGGGACCACCAGGTTTTTCAGCAGACAGCAGGGCAGTCTCAGAGCCCAGCATTGCCCTCCTGGCCTCCCCGGGTCCCAGCACAGCTCCATGCCTCCATGTGGGCAGCTTCATGGGTCCTGTCCCTGAAAAGCCCATGGAGTCTGCATGGGGTGGGGCAGTTCCCGAGCAGGGAGGGGGAGGAATCTGGCTTCTAAGAGAGATCCCCCACCCCCATCCTGGTGACTTTTGGGCACCTGTCCCAGCCACCGAGGAGAGTGGTTATGAGGGGACATCTAGGATGTTATACAGCTGCTAAGAGATGAAAGTCAGGTGACTCGGAAGATCCTGATTCTCTGGCTGATGATGGGCACCCTGGGGCCCATGCAGGCTTGAAGTTGGGGCTGAGGGAGAAAACAGGGGCTTGGTCTGCTCTGGAGGGAAGTGGCATGGTGTCCTGCCAGACTGGCTGGTTTGAAAGTCGTCAGGAAAGACCCATAATAAGACACATTTATTGATGCTAATTAGCCATGGCTGAGATTGGCTGAATCAGAGTCTCTGAATTCAGACATCCTCACAGGCCAGTGTTTCTCAGCCCCAACACCACTAGGCAGAGGTAAACAATGGCAGAGGGATAGGACACTTCGAGTACAATGTTTGCACCTGGAATTCTCCCACCTGCCTTGCAGTGACCTGGTCATCTCGACAGGCCAGAGATGAGCAAGTCTTGGCTACACACGTGGGTGATGCTCCCCACGCCCTGCAGGCAGGGACCAGGCAGCTGGGGTCACCCAGGAGAGAGTGGCAGGGCGGGTGGCCCAGGCCCCTGGCTCTGAGATCATGCCCTCCTGAGCTCCATTGCTAAGGTGGCTCTGCTGAGCTGCTACTACCAGGACTGAGGTGTCGGGACAGTGAGTTCTGGCTGGGTCCTCTCCCAACACCCCCCACTTCCACACCGCTGTACACAGAGCCAGGGGCTGCACTGCCCTCCCCTCCTACCTGCGCATGACTCTGACCCTGCAGGCTTGGTTGTCTGTAGTGGCAGAGAGTTGTTTCTTCTCCTCTCTTGGGCCTCAGCGGACCCCAAGTGGTGGAGAGAGCAGGAGGGCATGGGGCTGGGTGCTCTCGTGGACTGATGGTGGTGTCCTGGGGACAGTTAGGCAGCTGCTATCATTTTCAGTGAGGATATGTGCCCTCTAACCCAGCAACAGTCAACGCCCAACTGCAACGCACAGCACACAGCACACAACACAAAATGGGTGAGCGTCCAGCTCCCCCCACAGAGCTGGAAGCAGCTTGTGGCAGCTGGTCCTGGGAAGCTGGCTCTGGGAGGCAGTGGAGATCAGGGGTTCATCCAGGACAGCCCCTGGCGTCCATGCCTGCCACAGCAGAAGTGAACAGAAGCTTTAGATACCCTCACAGGGGCTCTGGAGCTAATGTGATCCAGCAGAGTTGCCCCAGGTGGCCCAAGATGTGCACAGCTGTACACACCTGCACAGCCCCATCTCCAGCAGAAGCACCCCCATCAACCCCGGCCTCTGGCAGGAGGTCCAGCCTATGACGTAATGCTACAAGGTGGTTTAACATCTCACCAGAAGAATTCAGGGCCCTAATGAGCAGACCCCCCGCTAAGGCTCTGGGAGAACCCAGGAACGTTTTCGGCTCAGTCCTGAGTGCTCCTCCCAGTGGCCCTGCCTCATGGCTATGGGAGGGTTATTGTACAGCTAAAAGCACTCAGGCTGGGGGCCCTCTTCTGCCTCTTCCTAGGATGTATGATCACATGAATATATATTTGATGCTTGTGACCTGGGCTGGTGGCCAGAGGGACGGCGCTGGAGCGGGAGACGTGGTGCCACGCTGGGCTCCCCTCAGCTTCAGGCTCTGGTCAGACTTCTTCTGGTGAGATGTTAAACCAACTTGCAGCATCACGTCATAGGCTGGACCTCCTGCCAGAGGCCAGGGTTGACAGGGGGGCTTCTGCTGGAGGTGGGGCTCTATATATTTGAGAATAAGTGAGGCATTTTGGCCACAGGCCGTTGAGCCGCAACCTCTCTCCTGCAGCTTCCTGAGTGGTGGTATATTCACATTTGTCTATTCTTACAAATGGCCCCAGACTGGAGGAGGTGCAGGCCCCACAGAACTGGAGTGCTTACCACCTGAACCCCTGGAAGTGTCTCCCTCCTGAAGGCCCTGGGTCTCAAACCAGCTGCTCATTTGACTTGCCCAGGGGCTTTAGACAGCTGCCAGGCCGCAGCCCAGAACCAGGAGCCAGCCTCATGGACCTTCACAGGTGAGTGCCCAGTGCCTGTACTCAGGTAGGGCCCCATCTACATCACCCAAGAGCTGAGAGAAATGCAGCCCCCCAGCCTCCACTGTTGCAGGACCTTTCCTTAGTTCAGCTAAAGAATGGGTCCTTGTCTGTCCCACGGCCATGAAAATTTAGGCTTGCAGGCGGTTGGAGAGGGTGAGTAAAGCAGGGTTTTATTGGATAAAAAAGAAGAAAAGGGGGAAATGAGGACTCTTGCAAGGCCAGAGTACCTGCTAGAGGGCTTCCTGCTGCCATTCAAATCTCAGGTTCTGCACACGAAGAGGAAGGGCCAGGCTCCTCCCAGCTGCAAACATCATGAACTTCCTGAGGCTCCACCTCAGTGGACAGGCTGGTAGGAGTTTCTCGAGGGACCCCCTCCCACCTGGCTGACTCATTATGACCCACTGAGGCAGAATCTGCTTTTCAATAAGATTCCAATAATCGTCAGGTACAGGGAGGTGTGAACTGTGAGCCCTGGAGTCCTTCGCCCCCTTTCCGGAGTCTCCCTGTGCACTTACCTCAGGGGCCCGGGGAGGTGGAGGCATGGCTAGCATGGTGGGACAGCCGACCTGGGGCTTCCTGTCAATACCTGGATTCACTTCCTGGTGGTGGGGACTGGGTGGCTTAAGCTACAGAAGTTGATTGTCTCACAGTTTGGAAGTTGGGAGTTTCTTCTGAGGCCTCTCTTCTTGGCCTGCAGATCTTGTCTTCATGTCTCCCAGTGTGTATGCCTATGCAGGTTTCCCCATCTTCTAAGGACACAGAGTCCTACTAAATTAGAGACCACCTTATGGCCTTGTTTTAACTTGATCTAAGATAAGTTATAGGTCTGCAAAGACCCTATTTCCAAATAAGGCCACATCCACAGATACTGGGGTTAGGACTTCAACATCTTTCCAGGGCACACAATTCAACACCACTTTACCCAGAATGACTCAGGGTGGGCGGGCCTGTGCATCCCCTCCTCCTGATGTGCAGGGGCCACCCAAGGCCAAGACCAATGAAGCCAGTCCCCTGGAAGGCCCCAGCCTCATTCCTGCTCCCCACAGGTCTTCAGAAGGCATCTTCACCAACTTGCTGCACAGCCCCAGGGTCCAGCTCTGAGGGAACCAACCATACTCAGTCACCTAGAATCCTCTCTGAGCTAGGAGTGAGGCCTTAATCTGGGTCCACTGGGGGTGTGCCATTCACAGGCACTTGAGATGAAGCAGTGCACAGAAGGACAGGGTCCATCCGCACAGTGATATGAGATGAATTATGTCTGCCCCCAACTCCCTGCCAAAAACATATGTTACAGTCCCAACTCCCAGAACCTCAGAATGTGAACTTTGCTGATGTAATTTGCTAAGATAAGGTCATACAGGAGTAGGACTGCAGGAGGACACAGGAGAAAGGCCTTTGCAAGTCAAGAAGAGAGGCCTCGGAAGGAATCAATCCTGCCAACACTTTGATCTCAGACTTCCAGCCTCCAGAGCTGAGACCATGAATGTCTGCTGTTTGTACTGCTTTGTCTTGGCGGCCCTATCAGACTACTACTGGCGGAGAAGCTGACAGGGAGGACTAGGTGTCACTGGATTCAGGGGATGCTGGAGACATGGGACCGGCATGCAAAACAAGACCTTGAAGCTTGGCCTGATCACCACACCCAGCTCTATGGAGGTACAGCAGACACAATCTGAAGAACTGGGACTGAAGTCCCAAAGTGCTGGGACTCCCAAAGTGCTGGGATTACAGGCGTGAGCCACTGCACCCAGCCCCCAGTACACTTTTAAAGATTTTCAGTGCCTTGTCTCTGGCCCCAGTCCAGACCCATTACACCAGGCTCTCAGGGAATGGAGCCTGGGCACCAGCACTGTTAAGGCTATTGCTGCTTTTAATGGGCACTTGGGCCTGAGAACCAGTGATGTTCTAGGAAGAAATGGGAGTCTGCCGCTTCTTTTTGGTGCTGTCTACTTAGTCAGCAGTCAGCCTACTTACTGGCCTTTTCATTTGTAAAATGAGGAGTTAATAATAGCAACTATCTCTAAAGCTGGTTGTTTTTAGACTTAAAATAGAAAATTTACCTGAAAAGGCTTTGTGAGCTATAAAATATTATGCAAATGCAACTTCTATTACAGTGTTCAAAAATAACATAGCATGCATCTGTTCTATCACAGCAAGCTAATGCATTTGCACATGTGAGCAATGCTCTGGGCATTCACATGTTTTGATTGTAAAGTCATTTGCATGTTAGCGATGAGCTGCTGGAGGGCATCATTGAGCGTACTTTGATCCTTGGGTACTCACCTGTGTACTCACTCTCCAAAGGCTGAGAATGGGGAGGCAGGGAGACAGTGACAGCCAGACTCTAATGTCACTGTCAAATGATGTGGATGAATAGTCTAACTGTGGTTTTTCTCCTAGAGAAGCCTGTTCTGGCTTTAAGAAGGCATCTCCAAGAACTGCCCATGGCCTGAAACATCAGCCAAAACCTGGGAAGGGTCCCTGCCCCACCAGCTGTACTGGGAGCCTAGCAGGGCATGATTTTGAGCCACACTGGGCCCTGGCAGCTGCTGACACTGCTGAGTGCTGGGAGCCATTGGGCTGGCACCCCTCCTTCAGGCCATGCAGCAGGAGACCATGTGAGAAACAAAAGAGATGGAGTCTGTCTCGAGGCTCAAAGCCCACTTCCCGCTTGGCTGCTTTCTCACTTCGGGCTGTGGCAGGGCAGATGCTGTCTGAAGGAGAACAGGCGGTCCTGGCAAGCCTAGCTTCCATGGGAAAGCACCCATGGGTGTGATGTGGGTGCTGCTCAGTGCCCTCCCACCCTCTGCACGCCCCAGAGGGGCAGAGGCAGGGTCCTTCTTTAGGCTGTGCGGGAGAGGCAGACCTTTCGCTGTGAGTGGAGGTGCTTGGCTCTCATGAAGTCTTAGGTAAAAGTGTACTGGCCTGTTTTGGGCTTCAGGGACCTAAGTAATGGCCTCTCCATTGTTTTATTTTTACTGTGGTAATGGTGGCGTCTATCATAGAGCCAATCGCAGGTGGTTTGAGATGGGAGTGGGGGTGTCATGTCCAGATCCACCGGGGAAGGGCTAACTCCTGTGGATGCCAGCGAGATGGAAAACCGGTTCTACACACCGTGACCCGAATGGGGAAAAATGATGACCAAGCTGGTTAATAATAAAAGGTCATTTTCACGTTGGCAGTAATGTTGAGAGCATAAGAAGATCTGAAAAATGAAAGGACAAAGACATCTGCTTAACAGAGACACACGTACACCACACACAAACACACAGGTACACGTACACACACCACACACACTACACATACACACATACATGCAGATATACACAGGTATACACATGCAGATATGCATACACACAAGTACACAAATACACACCACATACAGAAGCACATACATAGACATATGCCACACAAACACACCACACACACAAATACATACACACAGATACATAAACATGCATACATATGTATACACAGACATCCCCACATACCACACGCACACACTACACACATAGACACACACATGCCACACATATACAAACACAGATACACCAGAGATACACACATATACACACACCATGTATGCATGCAAACATACAAACACACATGGACACACACAGACACCTCCCCAAACCACATGCGCACATCATGAATGGACACACACATACTACAGACAGATGCACACGTACACCCCCTCCCACACACACACAGATTCCGAACAGGATGAACCCTCCGGCCCATTAGGGGAAGCCCTGGTAGCAAATGATAAAAAGCATCCTCTAGAAAGCTACTATTTAGTGCTCAAGATTAAAGAACTGGGGTGACGCTGAGAAAAAAATTCATAGCATGACATTAAGGAATGGATATCTCATTAATTTTAAAAGAGAAGATTGAATGAACAAGTGTCTAATGTTTTGACTGTAGAAAAATAAATAAAATGGCTGTTTGTTCACGGCCATGCTTTAACTGGGCGATATTTTTCTTTTCATGAATCTCTTCTATTTAAATTCTCTCCATCTTGGGAGGTCTGCCTTATTTCCAAGGCGAGCAAATCCTGCTCAGATCCTGGTCCACTGAAGTCTGTCCAAGGAGTCTTTTCTCACCCCTGTTCTGTTGAGATTTCCTGCCATGTACACAGTAGTGTGAGGTAGAAAGTCTCGGTAGTTGAGATTGGCTTGACCAAGCATCTTGTTTTCTTTTTTATTTTGAGGTTGAATAATGAAGGAAGCAAGAAGAGGGGGAAGAGAGGTGATGGATGGAGGTGCACTGGGCAGCTTGTGTCCCTAAATTCTGACCGATGCAGCGAGGGACAGCGTGCTGCTGTGTAAGTCTGTCCACCTGGATGCCACCGGCTGCAGGGAGCTCTCTGGCATCCCTAGGAATACATCCGGTGTCCAGAAAGTGTACTTTACCAGGCGCTTTTGGTACGAGAGGAGCCATTGCTATGGGTGTGACCTTATACCTCCGGGTTCATCAGGAAATGGAAAGGTCATGTCCTGTGCAGTTGGCGAGGCTGACTTGCCTACTCCTATGATGATCACTTTCTTTCTGGCACAATCCACTTGATAAGGACTCTAGCAAAACCATTTTCTTGATAGTGATGGGCCTCCATTTCCTAACCTGTTCACTACGCTTGGAGGCTGAGGTCTTCCCTCTACTCTTGTTTCAGCGAAGGAAAGAACTAAAGCAGCTGTTCACAAGCGGGGGTGTGTTCACCTCACTGTGTTCCAGTGGGCTTGGTTGACAGAAATTTATGATGTCATTTGATATGAGCTGTGGAGAACAAACAGTATGAGACACTGGCTCTTTATTTTTATGAATGAGGATGAGTTGTTTATGAACAAAATACATTTTTCACTCATTGTTCCACAGTTTGATGATAGTCATGGAAAACTGAGTTATTCAAAGACCTCAAAGATTTGCAGATGTTTAAAGTCTTATGACTCATGGCTTTGGTAAAATAATGCTTAACTAATAAGGAAAAATAGCTCCGGGAAACATCGCCAGCTGAGCTGCGTGGGGGCTGTGAGCATCTCTTAGCTGTGTGATGCGCCGTAAGGGAGTGGTGGCAGCAACAGGCTGTGAGGTAGGGGTTCAGGCAAATGCCAGACATGTGACATCTGTTGGGATGTGATGGGCATCGCAGTGCAGGCTCGCTGGGTTTGGTGGGCGGGGCTCTGAGAAAGTGTTCTTCCTTTCACCACTTAATTTTGCAAAGCTATAAAATAACAAGTGGCCTTAAAAAGCACTCTCTAATGAAACATGAAATTATGTACCCTTCTGTAGGGTCCAGCCCTACAGGGCCTGTGGATTTTTTAAAGTCCTGAGGGGGCCAGAGGAATATTAAAGAAACAGTTTTAAGATCAATGATGATAAATGGCCAATACTCAGGAATCGTAGTGGGGGATGGCAAGTCGGGTTGCCATAGGTTGAAGGACAGCATTTACTGCCCTAAGATCAGTAAGCATTTTCCACTTACCAGATTTCTTTTGAATAACAAAAACAGGTGAATTCCAAGGAGAAAAAGATTGCTTTATGTGTCCCAATTTTAATTGTTCAAGGACCAAAATATGGAGTGCCGCCAGCTTATTTTTAGGGAGCAGCCACTGATCTACCCAAACCGGTTTCTGAGTTTTCCAAGCTAAGGGGATGGGATCTGGAGGCTTGATAGTGACTGCTTCTAAAAAGAATAACCAAGTCCTGTTGAATCAGATTTATGAGTAGTTATAATAGTATCAGTAATACCTTGTGCTGATTTTTCCAGAACCATACCTTGAACAAATCCCATTTTTGCCATAATGTCTTTACTTTGTTGGCTGTAATTACCTTGTGGGAAAGAAATCTGTGTCCTCCATTGTTGTAAAAGATCTCTTCCCCAAAGATTAACTGGAATAGGCGTAATGAGGGGGTGAACAGTACCAGTCTGTCCCTCTGGGCCCGTACAGTGTAAAATAGTGGAATTTTCATAAACCTCTGAAGCCTGACCAACACCAACTAATGCTGTGGATGCATATTCTTTGGGCCAGTGTCTAGGCTATTGATATGAGGCTATAATGGTGATATCAGCACCCGTGTCAATCATTCCCTCAAACTTCCTTCCTTGAATATGTATGCATGGAGCACACAGGACGAGTATCAGAAATTTTGCTGGCCCAATAGGCTGTTTTGCCCTGAAAGTCTGTGCTTCCGAAACCTCTGGTTCTCTTACAAGAACTAGATCCTAGTGGAATGTAACGGAGTATAAGAAGTTGAGCAATGCTGTCTCCTGCTGCTGCATACCAAGATACTGCAGAGCTAATGACAATGTGAATTTCACCTGAATAATCAGAGTCGATTACACCAGTATGTACTTGAACACCTTTTAAATTTAGTCTTGAGCAACCAAGAAGCAAGCCGACAGTGCCAGGTGGCAAACGGCCAAACACACCTGTGGAAACAGCAATAGGTGGCTCTCTGGGTAAGAGAGAAATATCTCGAGTGCAGCAGAGATCTACAGTGGCTGAGCCTGTGGTGGCAGGGGACAAGCATTGTACTGAGATTTGTGTTGGGACTGAGTCGTTAGATCCTGTGGTACAAATGGCTGAAGTGGGAACTGGGGGGCAGGTTGAATGGATTGGGCTGGGAAAGTGCTCATCTGGCTGGCTGCCAAAGGCTGTGAGTTGAGGAATGCCCCATTGTTTGGAGGGGCCTGGGGCTGGCCCCTCTTTCCATTTCCCTAGTTGCTGAATGGCTTTAAAGGGTTACCATCAATGTCAAATTTTGCATGGCACTGAGCAGCCCAATGATTTCCCTTACGGCATCGTGGGCACAGACTGGAGGGCAAGATTTGTTGCTGTATAGGGTTTTGTTGTTGGCGTTGAAAAGAATGGCAGCCTGAAAGCCGAGGACAATTTTTTCTACAATGCCCTGATTGGCTGCATTGAAAGCATTTGCCAGAGAATCGTCCAGGCATTCTGATAGTGGCCATGGCTTGTGCCATGACCATTGCTGTATGTGGAGTTCCCCCACGCCTTCACAGGCTTTAATGTAGAAGAGTATATCACCTCCTGGTGGAATTTTGCCTTTAATGGGGCGAATAGCCACTTGGCAGTCTGCATTTGTTTGTTCATAAGCCATAAGTTCTACAACAAGTCGTTGGCCGTGGCTATCAGGGATGGTTTTCTCTGTCGCATCTTGAAGATGGGCAATAAAGTCTGGATGGGGTTCCTGTTGTCCCTGTGTAACAGCCGTAAAAGATGGACATATTTTACCATCATTCTGAATGTTATCCCAAGCATCTAGGCAACATTTTCGTAATTGTTCAATAACCTCATCATTTAGTATAGCTTGGTTTCGAATTCCATCCCATAGTCCCATTCCCAGTAACTGGTCAGCCGTAACATTAACAGGAGGATTAGAACCCTGATAAAGATGAATGCATTCCTGGACAGCATTAACCCACCAAGTCCTGAATTGTAAATATTGGGATTTAAATAAGACTGACTTTGCTAGAATTTTCCAGTCATAGGGCACCAAACGTTTACCTTCTGCTAGGGCCTTTAATGTGGAACGAACGAACGGGGAGTTGGTGCCGTACTGCTTCACTGATGCTTTGAAATCTTTGAGGAATTTAAAAGAAAAACTTTCCCAAGTAGCAGGGCGTAGCCAAACCTGGCCTGGATGAATAGGATCTGGTTGGACTGCTGCCTGGACGTATACCTGGAACTGGCTGTGCCACAGCAGCAGGCAGTTGTGGGGGCTGATTATTTGCCTGAGGAGCCTGATTCTCGGGCTGAGGGACCTGATTCTCAGGCTGTAGATCTTGAAGAGCCGCGGGATCAGCCTCCTGCTGAGCAGGGTCAGTGGGCTGTGGCTGATTTTGTGCCGCAGGGACGGCAGGTATAGGAGGTTGTAAAATTACAGGAAATTGCCAGGCCTCAGGAGCCCCATATTCTCTGGCCTGAATGATGGCTCTCATAAGAGGAGTATCATCTTGAGGGATGTATGTAACTTGTTGCTTATGAGCGGCAGTAGTGACCAGACCAGAAGGAGAAACGAAGTTAGGATTTTGAACGGAGGAAGAATTGAGAACCTGTAAGCCAGGTTGAGGTGAGATTACCTGCTGGGCAGGTCCTTCAGGGGCCTGAGGTCCAGGCTGCAGTGTTAACTGCGGGACAGGCTTCAAGGGACCCTGAGGCTTCAAGGGAGCCTGATTTGCTGAAGGAGAAACAAAAGTGAGAGATGGATAATCAGGCTGCAGAGGGACAGGTTTGAGGGCCTCATTGCCAGGCCGAATAGATGGAAAGTTGAGGGCCCTGCAGCAGGGCTGAACAGGGACAGAGTTGAGAGCCTCATTACCGGGCTGAACAGGTGGAAGTTTGAGGGCCCTACAGCAGGGCTGAACAGGGACAGAATTGAGAGCCTCATTACCGGGCTCCATAGAAAGGTAGTTTAGAGCCATTTTCGGGCTGCACAGATGGAAGGTCGGGGGCCCTACAGCAGGTCTGAGGAAAGACAGGAGGGTCCAGTTACAACAGCTGTTGAGAATGTATTTCGGTTGGATTTCTCTGGTTTGGGGAAATGAGATTATTTAAATCATGTAA
Organism: Pan paniscus; assembly: GCF_029289425.2. NCBI lineage: Eukaryota > Metazoa > Chordata > Mammalia > Primates > Hominidae > Pan > Pan paniscus. The sequence goes on from NC_073260.2 coordinate 48,589,683, forward strand.
AAGTTCATCATAAAGTGATAATGGGGGCGCGGTAGGCTCTGGTGTAGGTGGCAGGGTCAAAGGAATGTCAGAATGGAGGTTCATCTGTAAAATGACGGCCTCAATCTGTGCAGTTTCCTCAGGGGAAAGAGAACTGAGGACTTCCTCAACCTCCTCAGAGGACAGGAAACAGGGGTCAGTCTCCATGTTGTTCTCCTGAGTCTGCAAGGAATCTAGAACAGAGTGAACCAAAGCCCAGATTGACCAAATGGTGGGAGGAATATTTCCCCCTTTATGAGCAATTTTGAATTGTCGGCCAATCTCATCCCAATCTTTGAGTTTTTGAGTTCTAAAGTTCCGTCAGTAGGAAACCAAGGGCAGAGGAGATCTATGACCTCAAACACTGCAATTAACTTTTCAGTAGAGACTTTTACACCTCCTTCTTTAAGGAGAGTTTTTATAAAGTTTAAATAAGCTGAGTACTTAGTACTGGCATGTCCCATGGTGTCCGGGGATACTCTGAGTGCCCAAGCCTACCACCAAGCGTATTGACTGCAGTTCTCAGGAATCTGTCATTGATGCTCTCCACTGTGTTCCACGCTCGAAGCGCACCTTCACATAATGAAAGAGAAATCCTCGTTGGGCGCCAGATGTAGTGTCCAGCCCTACAGGGCTTGTGGGTTTTCTCTTCATGTGCAGAGACAAGAGATTGCAGAAATAAAGACACAAGACAAAGAGATAGAAGAAAAAACAGCTGGGCCCGGGGGACGACTACCACCAAGATTCGGAGACTGGTAGTAGCCCTGAATGCTTGGCCATGCTGCTATTTATTGTATATATGGCAAGGGGGCAGGGCAAGGAGTGTGAGTCATCTCCAGTGATTGATAAGGTCACACGAGTCACGTGTCCACCATACAGGGGGCCTTTCCCTTTATGGCAGCCGAGGCAGAGAGAGAGAGGACAGCATACATCATACGTCATCATTTCTTCTAAGCACTTAACAGAAAGATCAAAGACTTTAATACTTTCACTAATTCTGCTACTGCTATCTAGAAGGAGGAGCCAGAGGTACAGAGCGGAACATGAAAGTGGACCAGGAGCGTGACTACTGAAGCACAGCATCACTGGGAGACGTTCAAGCTTCTGAATGGCTGTGTGTGGGCCTGGCTAATGTCAGGACTCCCACAAGAGGTGGTGGAGCAGAGTGTTCTCTAATTCCCCCAGGGAAAGGGAGATTCCCTTTCCCGCTTAAGTAACAGGTGCCTTCCCAGGCACTCCCATTACCACTAGACCAAGGAGTCCTCTAGTTGCCCTTATCTGGGCGTGACAGAGGGCTCACACTCTTGCCTTCTGGTCACTTCTCATCGTGTCCCTTCAGCTCCTAACTCCGTATGGCCTGGTTATTCCTAGGTTATAATTCTAGAATAGGGATTATTATAATAACAGAACAAAGAGTAATTCTACAAACTAATGATTAATAATATTCATATATAATCATATCTATATTCTATTTCTAGTATAACTATTCTTATTCTTATTATTTTCTTTATTATACTGGAACAGCTTGTGCCTTCAGTCTCTTGCCTCGGCACCTGGGTGTCTTGCTGCCCACACCTTTCTATACCAAAATGCTGTCATCGTTTCTTCTTTTTCTTTGGAGGAAAGATTGAATCTATGTGTCCTGGAGAGAGAGAGAGACAGAGAGAGAGAGAGAGAGAGAGAGAGAGAGAGTGTGTGTGTGTGTGTGTGTATGTACCTGAGAGAGAGAGAGTGAAAGAACATATCATGTGTAAATTAACCTTTGAGAACTGACAGGACAGGGCTGGCTTTCCAGTTAATAAGAACACAGATACCTGCTTCCTTGGTGTGATTTCAGGGGACCAAATGACCATTGCCCTTTAGAGATGCCTCCCTAATTCTCCTTAAGCACATTTCCCAGTGAGTGGGGGGGAACAGCACTCTATCATGCTAATAGGTATTGAGCACCTAGTGGTAGTGGCAAAAGAAGTCAGGAGAATGTTGAGCTAGAAAAGCTCCATGAAAAGATCTTGGTTGCAGTGCTCTTTGGAGCTATTAGTAGATTAATGTGCACTGTGAATGTACTTGGCCATGTTTTCTAAGTTAGTTAATCAGGGAAACTGCGTGCTGTAGAGCGTGTCTCCACCTTCCAGACTCATATCCCGGAAGACACTTTGTGAAATGCCTTTTTTGGGGATGCTCTTTGGAAATGTCAGGCCACAGGAGACAGAGCATGGAGCAGGAGGGGGTGGGAGGTCCCACAGCACAGAGGTGTTGGTCCCTGTTGCAGCCTAACACCAGAGAGGAGGTAATAATTAGGTAGGGTTGCTTGCCCAGAAGCAGGGATGAATTTCCACCCTGAGACCACCAGCGAGTAACCAAGAGAGGAAAAGAGACACTGCATTGTTTATCACAAACTAAAACATAATTTAAAAACCAAAATCTGCCTTTTCCAAAGTGCTCCCTTCCTCCCTAAAATGAGAATATATTTATCTACCAGTTCTAAAGTCCCCTCCTCATCTCCGAAGGACAAGCCTGGGGGTCTTAAACCGCTTCCCTGCTGCAGCTCAGGCTAGTGGTAAAGCCATCTCACTGCAGTGCAGTGATACATTATCACAAGAGTTTTTCCCTCCCTGGGGTTGAAGCCAAAGGCCAGTGCTTATTTCCAGAGCCGTCCTAGGGCCTGCACCGTCTGCTGCCTGCAGCATTCCTCCCAGCAGATGGCCACTGGCATGAACAGCACAGACCATGGCATCTGCTGACATTTTTAGAATAAGGCCACTGTGCTGGCACTTAACATGTGTCAGCGTAGGCACCCTCAGCTGAAATTGTGGTGCTCAGGGGTTCAATTTATAGGACATGCCTAAGGTCAGTGCTGGAGCCCAGTGGTCTCTTGTGTGTTGTGTTCTTCTCTGACTTCAGGGCTCTTCACCACCCCACTGTATTTGGAGCAGCCCCCCGCAGGCCACTGGGCTACTGGGCAGTCTGTGTCCTTCCCATCTCCCAGCTGACCCAGGGAGCCTTGGCCCAGCCAACTTAATTGTTTCCTCCAAACCTAACTTGGCTTGGCAAGAGCAGAGGGGACCCAGGGGAGACTAGGATGGAAGATTGTGAGGAGAGTCCCTTAGTGCTTGACACCAGAGAGGGTGGTAATGAAGATGGATACAGACACGAGGGTGTGTCCACTGCAGGACCACTGCCTCACATGGATTTTTAAGTGGTTATTTGGAGTAAGGTTCACTATGTGCGGTGGTGTGTGCGTTTTGTGTGTGTGTGCTTGTGTGGTGTGTGTGTATGGCATAGTATGTGTATGTGCAGTGTATGTATGTGTGTGGTGTGTGAAGGTGTATGTGGTATGTGTTTGGTATGTGTATATGTGTACTGTGTGGTGCATGCATGTTCTGTGTATTTGTGTGCATGTGTATGTATGTGTGCCCGTCTCTGCATATGTGTACGTATATGTGTGCATGTGGGTACAGGTGTGTGTACATGTATGCACATGTGTGCACATGTGTGAATGTATGTGTACATTTGTGCATGTGCTTATGTGTGTGGATGCATGCATACATGTAAATGCATGCATTTGTGCCCATGCACATGTGTATGTACATGTGTGCATATACATGTATGCATTGACATATATGCATGTGTGCATATGTACACGTGTGCATGCCTTCTGTGCATGTGTGAATGCATGTGTGCATGTGGATGTATATGTGTGCATGTCTGCGCATGTGTGTAACCTCCTTAGAACAGGCAGAAATTGGGGCTCTGGAATCCTTTCTTTGCCTACCGCAGTTCCTTTTAGGCTGTCTTCATAGAGAAAGGGATAGCTCAAAACCCACAGCCCTGCTTTGGCCTGATGGGGGATTTCTGGGTCTCCTCAGTCTGTCTTTTATTAGGCAGGCCATGGGCTGTCAGGCCCTGGCTGGGTAGATGCTCTGCTCATGAATAAAAGATAGAGGCAGGGCAGGACAGGGCCCTCCCTGATGGGCCTCCCCGTTCTGTGTGGTGGAATCTCACAGACAACTTTGACCTGTGCACATCCACTTTTTTTTTTTTTGAGATAGGATCTTGCTCTGTCACCCAGCTGGGAGTGCAGTGGTGCCATCACAGCTCATTTCAGCCTCGACCTCCCAGGCTCAAGCAATCTTCCTGCCCCAGCCTCCCAAGTAGCTGGGACTACAGGTGCATACCACCACACCTGGCTAATGTTTTGATTTCTGCAGAGCTAAAGTCTTACTATGTTGTCCAGGCTGGTCTCAAACTCTGGGCTCAAGAGATCCTCCTGCCTTGGGCTCCCAAACTGCTGGGATTACAGGCATGAGCTACTGCACCCGGCCAACACATTCACTTTTTTGGGACATGGCAGGGACTTAATGTTTTAGAAAACATTTAGCTACCCCTTTGACAATGCTGCTTGACACTATTTGACAGTGTGACTTACCACATCCTAATAACTTCCATGAAAATCATCACAAAGCAAATTTTAAATTTTTATTAAAAATCACAGTTTTTAAAAATGTCCAGTGACACAATGTAGCTCTTCTGAAATGAATGGAAAACACAACACACTGCTAACCAGTGGAGGGAGCTCTCTGCAGGGCTGGGAGACCTGACAATGCAGCTGTAGCCTCTGCAAGTGAAAATCCAGGCCGAGTTGCAGTCATTGGACTGATGTCCAAGTGCAATCACCATACAGCAGCTACAGGCAGGGCTGGCTGATAGGGAGTATGGGAGAAGGACACACTCAGATGAAAACATGCATGCAACGATTTTCACCACTGAGCACACTGTTTTCTGTGATAGAAACTGTCGGCCCTGCTGGGGGACAAGATATTCACGGCCTCACTAGCCAGTGTGATGCCACCAGGGCAGCCTGCCCCTGATGCTCCTTTGTTCCCTACTAAAGAAGGACCATAAGGTAAAAGGCACCTTACCTTATGGAGTGAGCCCAGACCCCAGGGAAAAGCTTGGGTAGAACAATCCAAGGGGCAGCCTGGGTGTGAGAATCCAGCCCAAGCTAGCTGCTCTAGAAGCCTGGAGGCCTTTCCCAGCTTCCCAAATGTAGCCCTTTTCACATGACCAATCCTTCAATTAGGTTACCTTTCTCTATTTGCCCTCCTTGGTGGCTGCAGGGGAAAGGATAATTATTCCTGACCACAAGACCCATTTTCACTAGAAAAGACTTCCTCGTGCTGGCCACAGTGGGAATTCTGCACACGGGTGCCTGCTCCACCAAGCAGAGAGGCTCAGGAGATTGTCCAGGGACAAGGAGACCTGGCCGGACCTCTGCAGGGAGGTAAGGCCCCTGCCCCCATCTTGTCCCATCACATTCTGGATGTTTGGCATCCCCAGGCTCCTGGGAGGGGAGAAGTGCTGATAAAAAGGCCAAAAATCACACAGAAAGAAGACAGAAAACTCCATACACTTCCTACATAGGTGCTACCGTATTCCTACGAGCATGGGGCCTGTGTTGAAGACTCCCTCCGGAAGTTACAGAAGGAAGCCACCAAGAGTTCAGCCTCACAGCCTCTTTCTCAGATGCAGTCACCACTTTACCAAACTTGGCACATCCAACCACTCCTTTCATAATTTTACACCTGTTTGTGGCCTGGCTGACAGATATTTTATCATTGATCTTTCTAATTTCAGGGATTCTAAATGTGTTTTGAGAATCTGCTCAGCACTCAGGGATTCTGTCTTTAAAAATATGATTAAACCACCAGATAGTGTGATTTTAGAAAGTGTGCGTGGCTACCAAAAACTTCTAAACACAAGTTATATGAGTGACTCCTGTCTTCTGTGGCTGAGCTTGGGTACTGATTGTCTTTCTCCATGCCTTGCATCCCCTGTTAGAGGAGGGCCTGCTGTCCATGGCTGTCCATGCACTTTAAAATGTCTCAGGTTTAGCTGAAGACCAGATGGGTCCAAGTTTATTTATATCTGCTGGCATAAGAATGATGGCTAAATTACCTCTTTAAGTTGTTTTTCTGTTTGTTTGTTTGTTTTGACAGAGTCTCGCTGTGATGCCCAAGCTGGAGTGCAGTGGCATGATCTTGGCTCACTGCGACCTCCGTTTCCTGGGTTCAAGCGATTCTCCTGCCTCAGCCTCCCCAGTAGCTGGGACTACAGACACATGCCACCATGCCCGGCTAATTTTTGTATTTTTAGTAGAGATGGTGTTTTACCATATTAGCCAGGCTAGTCTCAAACTCCTTACCTCAAGTGATCCACCCGCCTCGGCCTCCTAAATTGCTGAGATGTCTCTTTAACTTTCAAGAGGTACAGCAAAACTGAAATCAATGGGTGATGACTTCTTTAAGATCAAACATGAAGACGAGGATTAGTTAAGACCAGAAAATCATTCTCCGGTCTTGTATCTTCAACTCAAATTCACACTCCAAAAGGCCTGTTTGTGGTGAGGCTCAGGGTCTTTGGCTTGTTCTGAATTAATACTTTCTTTGGAAACTCTTTAGATGGCTTTGATCCCTGTGCTGTCCCCCATTGCAGACACAGAAAGCGACAGGGGATTCTGGCGGCACCCTCTCTGTGGAGGAGAGGAAGGTGTGGACCACGTTCAGAGGAAGGCAGCCTGAAGCTGTCCTCAGTGAGATGCTGGGGGATGGGCCTCTTGCCCCTGCTGTGCAGCCTCCATGCGGGCTTTATTTACCAGTCACCAGGTCTTCAAGACAGTCTGCAGGAGAGAGGATTTCAGGGGGAAAGTAAGCCAAACCAATTCATTCTCATGGTCCCCTTTTATCACAAACATGTAAGTCTTCCATCTCATAACAGAGACAGCAAAAGCAGTATCTAGGCCTTTTTTTTTTTTTTTTTTTCTTTCCTTAACTGGCTACATGCTTAGAAACTGCACTGGTCAAACTTGATTTTCTTTTTAAAGCCTCAAAACATTTTTATTGTCAGGAAAGCTTTTCAGTGGCCAAGGATCAGTCTCATGGCCGTAGAAGCAGCCAAATTCCTCTGCCTTTGCCTTCCCTTCAGGAGTCACATGCTAAGGCATCCTTGGGCATTTGGAAAATGCCGCTTGGGGTGAGAGTGCTCTAGGCCACTCTGCAATGTCCCTGGGCCCGATGAGTAACAAATGCACCCCGGGACCCAGAGAAGTGGAAAGACATGAAAGGGATTTGGAAACAGATCGTAAAAATAACCTGTATGAAAATCACACAGACAAGAAAACAAACAAATCCAGCTAGCCCCTTGGATCCTGCCGTCCGTCTTTTCTCCCAGGACTGCCTTTGCTTTGTGGAGGGTGAGTCCTGGGACAGGCTTTGGGTGACAAGTCGCGGGCATGTTCCATCCAAGCCTGGCTCTCCCGACTGGCAGAGGGAGGTGGCTGACAATCAATTCCTCTGGATACATTTTCCTGTGATTGCTCCTGTGATCAAATGCAGCCACCGACAGGTGCGGGAGCGGTTAGTTCACCACGTCATAGTAGTAATTGCGCAGCCGCAGTTCCACTGCTGCGAATCCGGGCCTGTTTTCCACACTGGAATGGAAGAGATGCATTCTTGTTTGTCAATGTGCTTGTGAAAAAATGCTGATCACAAGCGGGGCCTCTGCAGGCTGAGTACCAGTGGTGCTGCTCCCTGGTGGCTAACTCTAGGGCCTGCAGCTCACAGCGTGGTCCCTGTGCCCCCCACCCCAGGGTGACCACAAGGCTGTCAAAAATAGCGTCAGCCTACTGTAGACCTAAATAACCCATATCTGCACTTTAACAAGACCTCCAGGTGATTCATGTCCACCTTAAAGTAGGAGACTTTTTGCATTAGAACTGGGAGTGTTTTAGCCCCAGGTTCAGATATGCGGCACACAATATGCTTCTGTGCCACAGGCAACACAAAGAGGCTGTCTCTCTGTGATTTTAGAAAAACAGGTGTCTGAAAATACTTGGCAAATGTTCTGCAGATATAGTCAACATCTGACTCATAATCTTGTTAAGAGAAGAAATAGGAACATAACTTTAATTCTCCCTTTCCACGCTCTAATCGATGGCTCTGGATTTTCTGAAAATAGGCTGTTGATATGGGTTCTTAGGAAAGCTCAAAACATGTCATGGCAGGAGCAAAGACCCAGGGCTTGTCTATGATCCACCTTAATATAGCCAGTCCTTACTGCCACTGCTGGCCAGGGAGGCACTAATGTCAGTAAACTATGGGCAAAAGCATTAACAATTCGCAGTCTCTAAACAAACACTTACAGACACTTCTGTTTTGTCTTACACAGACATCCTGTACAGATCAGTTGGAAGTAAGTACTAAAACCCTGATAATCGATCCTCACTTAGAAGTTATTTTTCTTATTTTGCAAGATTTCTGGATATATTGCAAGTGGGTGAAGTTGAAATACAATAAGTGAAAAAGTGAAACAGAATGTGAGGTTAAATTGTAGGAAACCGTCCACATTCAGCCATTTTGACCTATGTCAATGGCAATTTCATATGATTCAATGTCGACACAAGAGAACAGCCATAGAACGCGCATCAGGACCAAGACTCACTTATCATTGTAAGAGCAGAGTGGCTTCTACAAATCAAAATGGGTAGCTTTGTCAAATGGCATCAAAATACATGGTTTCTCTTATAGCTTTCAATAGTGAGCAAAATGATAAAACTGCTCGAATTGATCAGTGTGGTCAGCCATCTGTGGTCATGTCTGGGGACACGGGCCTCCCAGGGTGTCACTGAGAGGGGCTTTGTCTCTGGCCACGAAGTGTGTTCCGAGAGGGGATATGGTGGCCAAGCCTCTGGTACAGGAGCATGTGTCCACCCAGAGGGACAGCCTCTGTCTTGCTCCTAAACTTCTACAGTCAAAGAGAACACACTTCAGCATCTTTGCAAAACAGGGGGCTCTGCTTCAACTGTGGGGATCCAAATGGTACAAAGAGCACCTTTGGATCTTGCTCTGGGGGTTCATCTGCCCAGCAGCCAAGGAGCAAACAAATGCAGGGAAACAGGAATACAGACTTGTCCTCAGGAAAAACACCTGGTCAGGTCTCCTAGGAAATCTCTCCTGTACATCCATGGGAGATGCTGCCTCCAGGAAGCTGGGACACAGCTGTGCTTCAGCAGCAGGAGGGTGATGCAGTGCCCTTGCGTGCCCAGCTTCCTGGCCTGCCCTGGCCTGCCACTCTGCTTTCGGGCCAGAGTGCAGATTCTGCTCTGCCCCTTGTACCCAGTGACCCTCCTCCTCTCCCCTCATCCCTGCACTCAACCTTGCTTCTTAGCCTGCAGGTCTCAGCTGCAATCCCTAAAGGTGGCCTATCTGGAGCCCCTGCTGGAAGTGTGAGGCTTCCCTCCCCATAATTTTCTGTTCTCTTTTAAAGTTTCCAGTGTGTGATTTTATATAAAGAGATATATGGTCTTTATCCTGGGTTCCTGGCACAGAGCTCCTAAAACCCTTGGAATTTCCTGATTGTTGGGCTGAAAGCAGCATCTTTTGTTACTCATAATAAACCCCCTTCAACCATACCTGGGTTTGTGCTAATGAGACTATTTCTCTCCCTCCCTCCCTCCTTCTCTCCCTTCATCTACCTCCCTCCCGCTCTCTCTGTCTGTCTCTATATATCACCTTGGAGAGAGTGGCTGTTTACTACTGAGGAAAAAATGAAAAAACAAAGCAAAACAAAACAAAACAGAGAATATACTAGGACCACCTGTAGTCCCTTCATTGAATCCACCACATTCTAGAAGCTCCAATATGCTTCTGTGCTGCAGGCAACTGTGAGAAACTACTTTGACACGAGAGGGCTTAAAAAACCCCATATATACATGTGATATCCTCCAGGCCCCTTTGCCCTCCTTGCTTAGAATTCCCACTGGAGTCATCCCTTTCCTAAGACACGTCATAGGACACACTTATTTTTAGCTTATTGTTTATTGCCTGTCTGCCCCAGCCCCAACTATAAGGTCTGATAAGGACAGGGTCTGAGGCTTCTGTGAGGCTTGCACCTGGGGTGGCAGCCTGCATAGCAGGAGCTCCGGCAGTGGCCACCGACCCTGTGAATGACCCAGGGCTCTCAGAGGATGTGCCGCTCAGAGGAAAGCCTTGGAGCTGAGGCTGTGCAGGGAGCCAGGGGACATCTCACCAAGGTCCTGGGAATTCATGTTTTATCTTGGGCTTGTTGATCTTTAAACAGGAATTTGAGCCACATCTAGAGCCTCCCTGACTCTCAGAGAACCTGGAGAGCCCAGGAAATTTCTCCATTCGGCAGAGGCCCCCACTGGAGGGCTGGGACTATTAGGAAACTGTTTTTCAGGATCAAGAGCACCAACTTCTCTCCATTTGCAAGGGCTTTCCCCACTGGTGTCTTTAATCACCCCAAGCATGACTTGGCTCTGGAAAACACAGTGGAAGCCTTCCTGACTGATTCCTGCTTTTCTTAGGGCCAGTGTTTCCTTCCTGGCTTTCATGCTGCCTCCTTGAGTGACCTGCACAGGGCAGGACTCTGATGTTGTGTTTCCTCTTTGGAAAGTGAGAGGGGGAAGGAGTGAAGCATGGGCCATCCCAAAATATGCCAGATTGGGATATTGATTATTTTGAGTTGAAAATATTGTATACATTGTAGTTTCGGAAAGGATGAACTGACCTGTCCCTTCATGCCTGCAGCAAGCCATAAAGATTCCTCTGGGAAGGAGACCCTTCCTGTAGCAGGATGAGAAAATGCCCCTTATCATCAGAGACTGGGCATTGGAGCTGCAATGGGCCTGAGTAAACATATTTAACACAGTATCCCTTATCTTCCACTGGTTTTACACCCTCCTCATATCTCCTGGCGCCTTCTCTAGAAAATTTACTCCTTCTAGCCAGATTTTATTTGTCCTGTCATTTCTCCTTAAATGTATGGTTCTTTGTCTAAAGATTATAAAAGCATCTTGTTTTGGCCACTTCTTTAGACTTCACTGTCTTGTGAGGATCCCCATAAACATGTAAATCTAGTAAAATTGGTAAGCTTTTCTTTTGTTAATCTGGCCTGGTATCAATTTGGTTTCTAGGTCCAGCTGAAGAGTCCATTAAGACTAAAAAGGGGTTGGAGGTAATCTCTGGCTGTCTTACTAGGGTGAGGGATGCTGTCTGCCTTCTCAGGGCTTTGTCATTGAGGCTGGGAAGTCCCTTTGAATTCCCTCCAGGACCACACCCTGGAACTGATGACAAGGCCTGCAGTGAGGGACCCCCTGCATCTTCTGGAGGGCCTCCAGCAATAGCCCGGGTTACCAGGACCAGCCCTTGGCGCTTCTGAGTTCTCCTTGTGGCCCTGCTCCAAGGAATCTTTTCCTTTTTTTTCATTCAACTGCACCTCATTGAATTTCTTATGTTTAGACAAAGTGATTCAGAGCTAGAAAGAAATTATTTAGGCAGATAGTGAGGGTAACAGAGTCCTCTGTAAGGTTTCCTTGCAATAAAAAGCAGCTCCTAAATCATGTCTTTTCTAACAAAAAGCAGCCTGAAAAATCAAGCTGCAAGCATAGCTAAGCAAGCTAAAAGCTCACATAGGTAAATGCCGGCAGCTGTGTCAATAGAAAAGGGATCCCTGGAGCCAGGGATATTCAACATGGAGGTTCCCTCTTCCACTTTCCTTGTTGCCACGTGTGCAGTAAAAAAGCAGGCAACAAGGCTGAGGCGGGCGGATCATGAGGTCAGGAGATCGAGACCATCCTGACTAACACGGTGAAACCCCGTCTCCACTAAAAATACAAAAAAATTAGCTGGGCGTGGTGGCGGGCGCCTGTAGTCCCAGCTACTCGGGAGGCTGAGGCAGGAGTATGGTGTGAACCCGGGAGACAGAGCTTGCAGTGAGCCCAGATCGCGCCACTGCACTCCAGCCTGGGCGACAGAGTGAGACTCCGTCTCAAAAAAAAAAAAAAAAAAAAAAAAAAAAAAGCAGGCAACATGGCATCGGCCAAGGAGAGACCTCATCTGCATAATAAAAGATTAGGGTGGGGCAGCCAGTTTCTTTTCGTGTTATGTAAATGGCCCAGCTGTCCAACCGATCTTTGGGCCCTATGTAATCAGACTCAAGCTCGTCTATAAAACCCTGTGCATTTCGACACGGAGCCGGAAGAACCACTTGGGAGCCCTTATCTCTCTGCAGGAAAGAGAGCTTTTCTCTTTTCTGTTGCCTATTAAACCTCTGCTCTTAAACTCACTTCTTGTGTATCTGCATCTTTGATTTCCTTGGCGTGAGGCAACGAGCTCAGGTATTACCCCAGACAAACACAGCTGCTTCAAAAGTTTTAGAACATCTCCCCACCTCCCCCAACCCTGTTTGAGGTCACTACTAGAAACACTGTAACCTTCAGAAATATAGCTTTGTTGGGAAATAAATCAAAGTCTGATAAAGAGCTGTGATTTCTAATATGGGGCATGGGCCATTGTCATGATTTCCTTTTGACTGGGGCTTGTGCCCTGGAGCTGACTCCTCCAAGCCTGCAGAACTCACTGAAATGCACCCCTGCAGAGCGGACTGGGGTGGGAACCAAGGGGAAAGACATTGCCTGCCTGTGAACCTCACTCAGGTTCCATCTTAAATCTCCAGGCGGGAAAATACATTTAGAAAGAATACTCTCTTAAGGAGACTGTTCTACTGCTCTATTTTGCTGTAATTCTGGTGGACATCCAGTGAATATCACGTAGACTGCTTTCCCTCCCCGGTCTGCCCCTGGTGGACCACTCTGGAAATAACTGCCCACTGTTACGTGCGTCCATGGAGGATAGAGGTCGGCCCAGCAGCCCCTATCCTGATTCCTTGAGTCACAAGAATACACCACGAGCCCAAAGGGTATTCAGCAGCCTCACTGCACCCACCTGGGAGACAAGTGGGAGGTGGTGCCCCTGGCTGCAGCACCCTGCCCTCTTACCACCCACCTTTCACTCCTCACTGTTAAACACACACCACAAAGAAGAATCGACAGAAGTACATAGATCAGCATCAAGGTTAAATGCAAAAACTCCCCCACTGCGAGTTCATTTTTAATTCAAAGTTTTTGCATTTGTATCACAATGATTTAAACTCTACCCTCCTCACCCTTCTACAAGAAGGGAAGCCTTGCAAAGGGAGCTGCAGGCTGGACCAAAGAACACTTTCAGTAAAGGGTCATAGGCTGCCATGTGCCCAAGGGCTGCCCTCCCCAGGGTCCAGTGCTGCCAGTGCCTACCTGCCAATGGTTCTTACGATTCTAGTTTAGGCACTGGGAGAATTAAGCCAAGACTGAGGAATAAACATCCTCTTAGATCCATGAGTAACACTTCCCTCTTGCTGACACTTAGCTCTCCCTGTCGCACTAACACTTGGGGTTGGAGAAGATGCCCCGGGGCCCAGGCCAGGCTCCTCTCCTGAGCCACGGCAGCAGCAGGGGCAGGGAAGCAAATACCCACAGTTTGCCTGCTGCCTTTGTGGCTGCCCCCTGGGTGGTTTCTAGATAGAGAATGAGATTATTTCCCTGTTACTCACAATTGTGGTAGAGTGATACTCCCAGGGTGGGGAGGGGAGGTCTCGGAATCCCAGGTGGCATCTGCAGCATTTGGAATAGCCCTCATCTTTCAGAGGCTCTGGCAATGTCAGCTGTATCTGAAGGCAAACCTGATTCCGCAAAGCATCAAATCCATGGCCAGGATTTGTGATGTCCTCCTGATCACAAACCACATCGATTCTCAGCTGTGTGGGCTCTGTGTGCACAGTTCAGTACCAGGGAGCTGGAGATGGCGGCTTGGGGTCACCGTGCTATGCACGCACAAGCAGGCTGCTGAGCCTGGCAAAACTGTACTCCTAATTTTCAGTGGCAATGCATTTTCCTTCCTTGCTGAGCTGCCCTGAACATCACCTGAGAATAATGCCAGGTGTACTTTAAAAGCATAACAGCACCTGGGATCCACTAAGCGAGACGTATGACGGCAGTCAGGGTGGACTGAGGCCACCACTTCAAGGATGAGGTAGATTCTAGGGAAGTGCAACCTTAGCCAATGTATCTGTGAGCTGGCCAGAGTCCGAGGTCACCCCTCACTGCTCATGGTAATCAGGGAGTCAGGAAAGTATACCATCCCCTACCGAGTGCTTCTGCCATCCTCTATGCCAAAAATGGCGTCCAGCCCCAAACTCTTACAAACACTTTTTTACTTTGACTGCCCTTGCCCCATCTCTCCACCATTATCGACATTTAAATTTGGACACTCAGGTTAGAGTCCCCATCTAAACTTGCTCTTTAGGCTCTACTACATGTAAGTGCATGGGCCAGAAAGCAAGGTCTCTAAAGCAAGACCAGCCCCCACCGTTGTTTGTTTAGAAAGCGGGCACATTCCTGATTCATGAAAAGGTGAACTTTATCCTTTTTTTAGACGCCCAACCATTTCACCTGTTTCCAGAGCATCTGAATACATCACAGTCAGTGTCAGGTACTCACTCGTATGTCCAGCACAGATTCATGAGATCGTACATCTCTCTTGGACACCCTGCAGGGCACCCCATCCGCTCTCCTTTCTCTAACATAGCGGTGACTTCACTTCCTTTCATCCCCTACAACATGCAAGATATGCATAAGCTTTTTTTTTTTTTTAAAGGTGTTAGTCAAACAAAACAAAACAGCCACTCCAAGACATGAAGGAGTACACATTGTATGATTTCAATTATACGAAGTATAAAAACAGGAGCACTTAATCTGTGATGTTGGAGTCAGTTGGGTCACCCCTGGGGAAGGCTGTGTGTGCAGAGGAAACAGGCTTCTGGGGTTCTGTTCTTCATCTGGGGGCTGATTTCATGGGTATGTTTCATTTGTGGAAAACCACTGTACTGCATGCTAAGAGTTGTGCCCTTTTTGGTATATATGTTTTAATTAAAAGATCTAAAAAATGTAATTAAGATACTGTAAATAGTCATTATTTCTATTTCAACTCTAATGAGTAATGATCTGGGTTATATTTTGTGTATATTTACATGTGTTGACACACAATGGGAAAAACACACTCTTCAGTGAGCATCAGATATTTCGTTCTCAGTTTGGAATAGACTGAGGGCACATTAACTGCTTACTGGTAAAAGATAATGAGAGACTCAGATTAGGATTTTCAGGTTGTTGTAAAGACAATCTGGTGCTTATCTGTTCTAATGGCCCCACAGTGAGAAAATGAAGCAGGAGTGGCTCACTCGATATGGCTTCTGCCCATAGGAGAATGCTTCCCACATCAACACTCCAAAGCTCCAGACATCGCTTTTGCTGGAGAACTTGTAGTAGTTGATGCATTCCGGAGCGTACCACTTGACAGGCCACTTTCCATGGGTCTGGGCCTAGAAGCAAAGCAGAGGGAGAAATTCCATTAAGAATAAAATTGTGGGCCGGGCACATTGGTTCATGCCTGTAATCCCAGTACTTTGGGAGGCTGAGGAGAGCAGATCACTTGAGATCGGGAGCTCGAGACCAGCCTGGCCAAGAGGAAACCCCATCTCTATTAAAAATACAAAAATTAGCCAGGTGTGGTGGCGGGTGCCTGTAATTCCAGCTACTTGGGAGGCTGAGGCAGGAGAATTGCTTGAACCCAGAAGGCAGAGGTTGCAGTGATCTGAGATCACACCACTGCACTGCAGCCTGGGTGACACAATGAGAGACTCCATCTCAAAAAAAAAAAAAAAAAAAAGAAAAGAAAGAAAAGCATAAAATTGTGTACATTCATGTTCATAGCAGCATTATTCCCAATAGCTAAAACATGAAAGCAACCCAAGTGTCCTTCAGCGGATGAGTGGATAAACAAAACACCCTCTATATAGACAATGGAATAGCATTCAGCCTTCAAAAGGAAGGGAATTCACTACAATATGCATGAGCCTGGAGGACATTATACTGAGTGAAATTGAAACAGGAGAATAGGGCCTGGAGGCAGGGAACGTAAGGACTTCCTAGAACTAAATCAAATGGAAACACTTCAGCTATGACAGGAAATATCCTCTTCATTTACACAGGGTGTACACCAAGTAAATAACTTTGTAACTTCACTTTAGCCTCTTCATTTACATAGGGTGTACCCTAAGTAACCAGTGAACACATCTAGAGGTGTATATATATATATATATATATACACACCACATTTTCTTTATCCATTCATCCATCCATGGACAGTTAGTTTGATTCCACATCTTTGCTATTGTGAATAGTTCTGTGATAAGCACGTTGAGTGTATGTGTCCCTTTGATACAAGTTTATTTGCCTTTGGATAAATACCCAATAGTAGACTTGCTGGATCATATGGTAATTCTATGTGTAGTTAGTTTCTTTTTCTTCTTTTTGTTTTTGAGATGGAGTCTCGCTCTATCGCCCAGGCTGGAGTGTGCAGTAGTGTGATTTCGGCTCACTGCAAGCTCCGCCTCCTGGGTTCATGCCATTCTTCTGCCTCAGCCTCCCAGGTAGCTGGGATGACAGGCACCTGCCACCAGGCCTGGCCAATTTTTTGTATTTTTAGTAGAGACGGGGTTTCACCGTGTTAGCCAGGATGGTCTTGATCTCCTGACCTTGTGATCCGCCCGCCTCGGCCTTCCAAAATTGCTGGGATTACAGGTGTGAGCCACCGTGCCCGGCCTGTTTTTGTTTTGAGAAGTCTCTCTACTATTTTCCGTAGTGACTATACTAATTTACATTCCCACAAACAATGTATAAGAGTTCCCTTTTTTCCTGCATCTGCAAAGCATTTTTTAAAAAAAAAATCTTTTTAATAACAGCCATTCTAGCCGGGGTAAGATGGTATCTCATTGTGTTTGTAATTTGCATTTCCCTGCTGTTTGGTGATATTGAGCATTTTTTCATATACCTGTTGGCCATTCGTATATCTTCTTTTGAGAAATGTCTATCTATGTTCTTAGCCCACTATTTAACAGGATTATTTGTATGTTTGGTTTACCAGTGAGTTTTATACTTTTGTGTGTTTTTATGATGGTAAATATTGTCCTTTTACTTCCACGTTTAAGATTCCTTTGAGTATTTCTTCTAGGATCAGTCTAGTGGTGATGAATTCCCTCAGTGTTTGCTTACCTGGGAAAGGCTTTATTTTTCTTTTATTTATGAAGAATAGTTTTGCTGGACATGGTCTCCTTGGGTGGCAGTATTTTTCTTTCAGCACTTTGAAAATGTCATCCCCTTCTCTCCTGGCCTGTAAGGTGTCTGCTGAGAAATCCACTGTTAGTCTAATGGTGGTTCCTTTATGGGTAATTAGAAGATTTTCTTTTGCTCTTTTTAGTATATTTGCTTTTGCTTTGACTTTAAGTGGTTTGATTATAATGTGCTGTGGAGAAGATGATTTTACATTGTATCTGTTTGGGGACCTTTGGGCCTCCTGCATCTGGATGTCTAGGTTTGTTGTTATATTTGGGAAGTTTTGATCTAATATTTCATTAAATAGGATTTCTAATCTTTCATTCTCTCTTCACCCTTGGGGACACTGATGATTTGAATATTCAGTTGCTTTACACTGCCCCATATATCATGAAGGGTTTGCTCATTCTTTTTTATTCTTTTCTCTTTATTTTTGTCTGAATAGGTTGTTTCAAAAGACCTGTCTTCAAGTTCTGAGATTCTTTCTTTTGCCTGATCTAGTCTATTGGTGGAGTTTGGGATGTATTTTTTATTGCATTCAATGAATCTTTAGTTCCAGAATTTCTGTTTGGTTCTTTTAAAAATATCTATTTCTTTGATAAATTTCTCATTCATATCCTGAACTGTTTTTCTGAATTCTCTCTATTGTTTTTTCAGAATTCTCTTATATCTTATTTAGCTTCTTTAAAATCAATATTTTGAATTGTTCATCTGGGGTTTTGTGAATTTCTTTTTGATTGGGATTTTTTTGCTGGAGAATTGTGTGTTCCTTTGGAGGTATCATATTTCCTTGCTTTTTCATGTTTCCTGTGTTCTTACATTGATATCTGCCCATGTGGTACAACAGTCATTTCTTCCAGTTTTTTGAAATTGCTTTTGTAGAGGAGGTCTTTTTCCTGAAAATATATATATGTTGTTGGGTATATATGTTGGGTATATATATACATACACACATATGTATATATACACACATATATGTGTATATATGTGTATATATACACATATATGTGTGTATATATACATATGTGTATATGTATATATATACACACGTGTGTATATGTATATATGTACATATACACACATGTGTATATGTATATATATACACACGTGTGTATATGTATATATGTAGATATACACGTGTGTATATGTATATATACACATATGTGTATATGTATATATGTATATATACACATATGTGTATATGTATATATGTATATATACACATATGTGTATATGTATATATGTATATATACACATATGTGTATATATGTATATATACACATATGTGTATATGTGTATATATACACATATGTGTATATATGTATATATACACATATGTGTATATGTGTATATATGTATATATACACATATGTGTATATGTGTATATATACACATATGTGTGTATGTGTATATATACACGTATGTGTGTATGTGTATATATACACGTATGTGTGTATGTGTATATATACACGTATGTGTGTATGTGTATATATACACGTATGTGTGTATGTGTATATATACACGTATGTCTGTATGTGTATATATACACGTATGTGTGTATGTGTATATATACACGTATGTGTGTATGTGTATATATACACGTATGTGTGTATATGTGTGTATATATACACGTATGTGTATGTGTATATGTGTGTATATATACACGTATGTGTATGTGTGTATATGTGTGTATATATACACGTATGTGTATGTGTGTATATATACACGTATGTGTATGTGTGTATATATACACGTATGTGTATGTGTGTATATATACACGTATGTGTATGTGTGTATATATACACGTATGTGTATGTGTATATATATATACACACACATATATATATGTAGGGCACTTTGGGTTTGATTTGGGGTGAATGCAGTATTTAATCTATGTATAATTTCTATGGCCATAAACAGCCTCAGTGACACCTGTGATTTTCTCAGTGCCTTAGGGTATGGTTATTAGTGGAGGCTGTTGTGAAGGTGTATTGTGAATAGGATGCTAGGTGGGCCAGTCTTCAGACCCCAGTGGTGACAGCAGTGAGCTGAGTATGCCTGTCCTTGGGCCCTAGGGCGGTATACAGTAGCACTGGTGTTAGTAGGTCTAAGAAGGCTGACCCTTGGGCTTTCAGGTAGATTGTGTGGATGCTGCAGTGGCTGGGCATGTGCGCAGGTTCTTGGGTTCCTGGGGAGTGGGTGTGATGTGGGTGATGGCAGTAATGGTGGTAGGGCAACTCACTGGAACCCAAGTGGTCCATGTTGGTGTTGGCGGTGGCTGCAACAGGATGTCATGCTCAAGTATTGGGGCATGTGACGAGGCCAATGGACTTGTGCTCAGGCTCCCTGGTAGTGCATTCAGCTGCTGGCTGTGATACGCAGGGAGGGGTGGTCTCTAGGTTGCCAGCAGTGGCTGCCCTGAAGGCCTACCACCAGAAAGGGTAGGGCCACTCTCAATAGGTGCAGAGTAGGCAGGTAGCTGTGGGATATGCGGTCTTCTTGAGCCTTGGTCCCACAGCAGCCCTCAGCAGTGGTGGTGGTATTTGTTTTTGTGGCATGTGAAAGTGCCTGGCCTCCCTTCTCCCTATGTGGCCAGGCAGTGGCAGCATCAGCCCTGGCCCAAGGAACGACACAGACCTTTGGAGGCTTGGCTCTCAGAATGGCGCTGGCTATGGGCCTGCTCCTGGGGAGGCTGCGGACATTCTCAGGGGGAGCAGTGTAGGCAGGCAGCTATAGGGGGTGTGATTTGCTTGTGTCTCAGTCCCACAGCAGCCTGTAGCAGCAGGGGGATCTGTCCCTGGGGTGTGTGAAAGTGTCCATTCTCCCCTCTGTCCTTGGCCTGGTGATGGCAGCATCAGCAATAGTCCCAGGGCAAGATGCAGTCCTTTGGGGACTTGGTTCTCAGTATGGCACCAAGCTGCAGCTACTCAGAGCTTGGAAGCCTGTGGGACTCAGCGTGAGTTCCCTCTATGGAGCAATGCCTCTGTGTGATCCCTAGGCAGCTCTCTATGTTAGTCTTAAGGCCCACGTGGGTCGAGGGGTTCTTCTGTCGCTAGGATTGTAGAAGTCCTTGGCTGGAATGTGGAGCCCTGGGGATCTCTCATTTATGCTTTCCCCATATCTGGAAGCTTCTCCCAGCTCCCAGTCATTCCTGGCCAAGCAGGCTGCCTTGTTTCCCTGTGCTTTGCTTTTGGTGCTTCCTGTCGCTCCTTGGTTGCATCTGTGTTCTCTCTTAGACCATCTATTGGAAGTGTGAATATGTACTTGTTATTTTGGTCCCTCTCTACGGAGGAGCATATACTAGTTGCATTTAGTTGTCCATCTTGATCAGTTCTCCACCCAGGTCAATTATTTTAGCATGCACTACTTGCTAGCATCATTAAAAAATGATCTAAGCATTCTAATTTCCTAATTTTAAAAAGCAAGTGATAGTACAGAGGTCAAAACTGCATAGCAAAACCCTCTCTCTGGGTTTGGGATTCAGGGGGCACACAGCGGAGTCTGGTTATCTTCTGCTGATGTCACCTGTGTGAGGTCTCATTGGGGTGGAGAGGGGGACATGATTTCAGTGAAAACTGATTTCATGACACTACAGTGGATCACAAGGAGACATTCAGGACATCAATCTGGAGACCATAAGGTGCCCTGGCACTTCTCTTCCAAATGATACAACTGATTATACTTCTGTTTCCATCACCTTGTGTGCTATTTTAAAATTTTGATCTTACAAGTCATGAACAATACAACCATGTGTGTTATTTCAGGTTTCTTCTGAATTTTGAACTGATGAAAAAAGTAAACCTTTGACAAATCTTAAATGCAATGAAATTTAGGCTGTCTTCAGAATAACCTAGATACATGCATAAATAGGTAGTGTATACTTTTTTCTGGTCATAAAACTAGGGGCATATTCTTTGTGCACTGTACTTTTTAATTTTTCTACCTAACCATGTATAGTAGACATATTTCTAGGTCAGCACATGCAAATAAGTCACTTTTAAAAGGGTTGCATTGTGAGCTTCCTGTGAATCTGCTATGACTGATTGGACCAAACCCTGCGGAGCAGTCGTCAGGCAGTTTCCAGATTTTTGCCATGGCAGCCCGTGCTAGAGTGCACATTACCAGATGTGTGTGTTTGCTCTCGGAAGGAGCTGCTGGATCAAAGAACACCTGTGTTTTTCAGTCGTGATGCTGCACAAATCTACCCTGCCACGCATGGTTTCCCGAGTGCCAGAGTTCGTTTGCTTCCACAGCTAGCACTTTTCTTTGATCTTGTTTCACTCTTTATTCTTTTTTTTTTTTTTTTTTTTTTGAGACAGAGTCTTGCTCTGTTGGCCAGGCTAGAGTGCAGTGGCACGATCTCAGCTCACTGCAACCTCCACCTCCCGGGCTCAAGCAATTCTCCTGCCTCAGCCACCAGAGTAGCTGGGATTACAGGTGCCTGCCACCATGCCTGGCTAATTTTTGTGTTTTTAGTAGAGACGGGATTTCACCATGTTGGCCAGGCTGGTCTCGAACTCCTGACCTCAGGTAATCCATTGACCTCGGGTAATCCACCCACCTCAGCCTCCCAAAGTGCTGGGATTACAGGCGTGAGCCACCACGCCCGGCCCACTTTTTATTCTTTTCCATTTCACTTTGCTTTGTTTTCATACAGAAATCTTCCACTACCCTATCTTTTCAGTAGTTTTGTCTCTTTTTGCTGCTTCCAAGATGGCTTTTATTTCCCTAGTGGCTTTTTTCTTCATTGATTGTCCAAAGACAATCTTTGGTTTACTTTTTAGTTTAGTTTACTTTTTAATGGTATGCTGTTGAATATCTACAGCAGTTTTAGAATTGGCCCCATGTTCTTTGACTCTTTGACACTTCTCCTCAAAAGGGTGGTTCTATCTATCCCGTCCTTTGAAGCTGGTGGCCTTGGCTGCTCTGACCAATAGGATCAGGTGGAAGTGACCCTGAGGTAGTTTCTGGGCCTGGTTTTATAGGCCTGGCAGCCCCCACTTCCTGCCTCTTGGGTAACTGCGCTCAGCCCGCAGCTGCCATGCTGCCCAAGGGAAGCATGGGCCCAAGGGAAGCCCAAGGGCCCCAAGGAGAGGCCATGTGCAGGTGAGCTGGCTGACAGCCCCGCAGAGGTCTCCAGCATGGGCTGTGTCTAACCAGCTGCTCAGGGGCTGAGTAGTGTGAGTGAGCAGAGTGGAAACGGTCCTCCTGTCCCTCGGGCCACTGTGCAATCCCCTGTGTGAGCAGACGCACTGAACCCTGCCTACCTGGCCCTGCCCACACAGCAGGACGGCAGGGAAACCAACACCTGGTGGTGTTTTTGGCACTAAGTTTGGGGTGATTTGTTATACAGCAGTGGATAAGGTGCCCAGCATTCATGTTTCATTTTCTCTATCTCCTCTGTGTCCTTGTTTCAGACAGGCTGTCTTCTTTTCTGTAATGATCATGATGAGGTACATCCAGCATTACAACAGGCTTCCTTCTCCAGCATGTCCCATGCTGGTCATCCTAGGCTGCTGTCTTCCTTGCTCTGTTTCCCTGCTGTTTCTATCCAGGCCCATGCTGATGCCTTTCTCACAGTGGTTCACCTCTGAAAGGGCTTCCTTCTGGGAAGCTACTGTATGAAGAATGGGGTGAGGAGGGCCAGCCTGACCCCTGCTGTACTCTCGCCTGGCCTTTGTGCTCAAGATGGTGGAGTCTGCCTGCCTGCCTGGGAGCTTGGCTCTTGTGGCTTACCCTTCATGCAGTCCCTTTGCTGGCCGAGGTCCACCATTCCCCATCACCTACCAGTCCATGGACTGCCTCTTAGGGAAAGGTGAGTGGGTGGGTATTGTCACTCAGGGTGGGGTCTCTGACCACTGCAGGGCATGAAACACAGGATCCTATCTGCCACCCACTAGGTAGATTTTGAAGGTCTGCCATCTATTTCTGAGCATGTGGACTTCACCAGAGACTAGCAGGGTTGTTAACCTGCCTTCGGCACCCTCTTTGACTCAGTGGGATTGGTGCCATCACGTTTTCCAGTTGGTTAACATAGACCCTAGGTATACACCACAGATGAGTTAATATGAAGATAGAGCTTTCTTATCTTTTCTTCTTTTAGTTGTTATTGGTTCATTTGAGGGTTCAGAGAGGGGTCAAGTTATATTAGCAAGGGGACTGGTCACTGTGAAATTATTTTTTAGGAAGTCCAAACCTGCACCCAGAACTAGTTTCTACTTTATGTTTTGCTGGAAGTCCACCCTTAATTCTTGATAATCTCTGCCTCACCAAACCAAGGGGCATATTTCTTTTAGCTTCAGTCACATAACTATCTAGATCTCTTCTTTCCAGCACTGCATCTATTTTTTGACACTTCAACTCTTCTGGATACCAGTTAAGCCAATAGAACAATTTCTACATATGTAGTGGACATACACAGATGACGAGTTTATTTGATAAATCTTCACTTCCTAACTTTTGCATGTATAGGTAGGTGTTCATTAGAAAGTTATTTTGGAATAGCTCCAAGCTGCAATATTGGAGCTCTGAACTGCAGTACTGGAGCTCCAAGCTCCAATAGCTCCATGCTGTGGAACAGTGTTCCATCACATGTTATGAAATGTCCTATCAGAAAAGGATGCCATGGATGAATCTGGTTTGAGAAATGCAGTGCAGTAAACCCTCTACTGAGATTCGTAATGTTGAGTAGCATGAAAAGGGCTTCGGGGAAATCCTGCAAGAATCAAGCTGTCCAATGCAAACTTTTCAAATTAACTTAATGAAGGAATCCCATTCTTCTTTTTTCAAAACAAATCTTCACTTAATACCTCGATTCCTGATCATTCCATGAAACATAATTTAGAATATACTACTTTGAGTAAATCTCAAGGTGTGATATTATTTTTATTTTTTAAACAGTAAAATCAAAGATTATAAGAACATTTCTTACATAGTTATTTTTCAGTAGCAAAACTGCTTTTTGAAACCATACCAATAATAAAATAAAGAAAACGTACATTTATCTTGTATTTTTTACCACCTGCTGCTCTGAATATTAGCTAAGTTGTACTTACCTTGTAGTAGTTTTCATCAGCACGCAGTGCTTTGGAAAGTCCGAAATCACTGATCTTGGCGTAATGTTGGGTAACTAGCAACACATTTCTTGCAGCCAGATCTCTGTGCACAAAATTGCTCTCCTCCAAGTACTTCATGCCCATGGAAACCTGATGAACCAGTTCTATGATGTTCTTATCCTTGACATGTCTGAAAGTCATAATGATCTCATCAGCTATAACAGACAGTGACCCATTTCACAACAAACAACCATGCTCCTCACGCAGGCAGTGGGTGAATCTACTCCTTCCCTCTTCTTAAACAACAAAACTCACGAGTGGTGACAAATAACTTTGTTAGCATATAGCTCTTCAGGACTCAATGCCATATTCTCCTGGTGTTCAATGGGATTGAGTTTCCTGGCATGCTTGGAATTGCAAGAAAAGCAGTATAACAGAGTAGTCAGGCCTGGCTCACAGACAGCCAGGCACCACCTCAAATCCTTGTTCCAGTATCACACAGGTCACAGAACTAACCCTGAGAATCAGTTTCTCACCTACAAAGTAAGGGTAAGAACACCTCCCTTCCATGGAGACTAAAGAGACAATCTAAGTACAAACGTAGCACAGCAAATGAGGCAAGCTCCTCGGTGGCCATCATTCTGTCTTACTCCAAGTGAGTTTCTTCATCTCAACAACAGCTTTAGATGAGAAGAACACGATTACTCCCTTGATGGATGTAATCAATTAGCAGTGATTGGTATTTTCAGAAGTCATCACTCATGAGAACATAAGGTCAGCCAAACAGATAAGACTTAACTGTCACCTCTTAGAAAAGCATTTATTTAAAATGTTTCTTTAAAAAGAAAGTGTTCTTCCCAGTGAGAAAGGAGATTCCATGTCAAGATATTCTGAGGCTGAGTCTATCACTAGGCCAAGACTGAATGACTACAGGAAGAAAAGAAAGACAAAACTGTCAAATGAGTTCTTCTCTGAACAACTAGAGCTAACAGAGCTGAATCCAAAGACTGTGTCTCCCTGTCCCTCTGTCAAGGTCCCTGAGTATGGACCAATAAAGGAAGGCACAGGAGGGTGGGAAGGCTTCCCAAGGAAATCAGGCTGCTCGGCCCATCCAGAGGTGGGCCCTGTCCCTTAGGGGATAGCTTCCAGATGTGTGGGGGCACCTGACAATACCTGTTCTGCTGCAAATACTTATTGAGGGGACCAAGTTCTGCCATCTCCATAACCAGCATCCAGGACTCGGCCTCGCATATCCCAATCATGCGCACGATGTACGGGTTGTCCAGCTGCTGCATGACATTTGCTTCTGCTAATAACTCATCTTTAAGAGCGGGGTCATTGGCCTCGTTTTTCAGTATTTTCACAGCCACGGTTTTCACAACTCTGCAAGAGAAATCATAACACACAAGAAACTTTCCAAAATGCCTCACTTCTAGATAATCTTATCCTGTGAAGCATAATCCCCCTGTGGAAACAGTCCCACGGAAATACCTGCCACAGAGTGGCAATGTGTCTTCAGAAGCCTGTAATGGATGGCTGGCCTTCCAACCTATATTCCCTTATTTTATAGACAATGAGAGTAATACTCCATTACTAAAAAAGGATGGTGGGGGCTGGGCATGGTGGCTCATGCTGACAATCCCCACACTTTGGGAGGTTGAAAGGGGAGGATTGCTTGAGGTCAGAAGTTCAAGGTCAGCCTGGGCAACATAGTGAGACCCCCATCTCTAAAAAAAATCACCCAGGCGTGACAGTGCAAGCCTGTAGTCCCAGCTGCTCGGGAGGCTGAGGTGGGAGAATCACTTGGACTCAGGAGTTCAAGGCTGCAGTGAGCTTCTTGCCACTTCACTCCAGCCTGGGTGACACAGTGAAACCCTGTTTCTAAAAAATAATATAAAATAAAAAGAATGGTGAAGAACAGTACTGAAGAATGTCCCAACCAAGCAAAAACCCTAAACTGTAAAATATTTAAATAACTTGTAAATAAACTTCACCAACGATGACATGCACGAATTCCTGTAACATCTTGGGATTCACCATCTCAGATTACATGCAATGAATGTGAATATAAAATGCCTTTCATAATTGTTGAAAGTGAATTTCTAGGTGCAGAATTTAAAAGCATATATTTCAATGTAATACATTGAAAAGGTAAACAACTCTCCTGAGAGAGGCTGAAGAAGACCTGGTAAATGGAGAGATGGGCTGTGTTTATAGATTGAAAGACTCAGTATTGTAAAGACATCATTTTGCCCCAAATTGACCGAGAGAGCCTCTCCTCTCCCCAAATTCTCTAGTTGAAATTATGTCCACAGTCATGTCTATGTTAATTCACAAATTTAAGCACAGAATAAAGATCACAACCTTTCATAATCTGAAAAAGCTTATGATGAATAAAGAAACATTTTTACTCACTGTACAAAATGACTGTGATATACAAACATATATTTTAAAATAAGTATTACAACCAATTTTGATTGTGTGTGTATATATGTGCGCATGTATATACTTGTGAATGTATATGTGTGTGTATGTTTGTGTGTGTATACATACATGTATGTGTATCTAATTTACACACACACACATGCACAAAAACAAATCGAAGGGACAGATTGGAAAGCAAGCATTTCTTTTTTCTTTCTTTTTTTTTTTTTTTTTGAGGCAGAGTTTCACTCTTGTTGCCCAGGCTGGAGTGCAATGGTGTGATCTTGGCTCGCTGCAACCTCTTCCTCCCAGGTTCAAGTGATTCTCCTGCCTCAGCCTCCTGAGTAGTTGGGACTACAGGTGTATGCCACCACACCCAGCTAATTTTTTGTATTTTTAGTGGAGACGAGGTTTTACCATGTTGGCCAGGATGGTCTTGAACTCCAGACCTCAGGTGATCCACCTACCTTGGCCTCCCAAAGTGCTGGGATTATAGGCATGAGCCACGGCACCCGGCCAGAAAGCACGCATGTCTGTGTATATTTTTGTCTATATTTTTAACCCTTGAATCATAAAAATTACCTACTCACGAATTTTTTTTTTTACAAAAATCCCTTACATTTGAAATACCATGAAGCTACTAAATCTAACCACATTCATATTAGTATCATACCAATTCAAACAGAGGGTGTATTTCAAAGGACTTTAGAAACCAGTAGTTTTACTTGTACATTCTATGTTGGGTACCTTCTAAAGACCAAAAGAAATACAAAGATATTTTCGAAATTTAGCAATTTTAACTGTTGTATAATATGTATTGTTATCTGAAATCATAGGATAAAGCCAATAAATAATTATACTAATCATATTTGGGATCAACAATTTTCATGTAAGAAAAATGAGATGTAACTATAAAATTAAAGAAAATAAATGTAAAAACTATTGCTATAATGGAATGATTTTGTTTTAATTAAATAATATCTATGTGTACAAATAAAGATCTAAAAATATATACAATAAGATTAAGTTAACAGTAGTAATGTTTAGTTAACAGTAGTAGTGTTGGGATGGTATTATACAAATATGATATTCTTCTTTTCTTTTCTTTTTTTTGTTTTGTTTTTTGAAACAGGGCCTTGCTTTGTTACCCAGGCTAGAGTGCAGTGGTGCGATCATGGCTCACTGCAGCCTTGACTTCTTGGCCTCTTGAGCAGCTGGAAGTATATGTGTGCACTACTATGTCTGGCTAATTTTTTATGTTTTATTTATTTATTTATGTATTTATTTATTTTGTAGAGACAGGGTCTTGCTATGTTGCCCAGGCTGGTCTCAAGCTCCAGGCCTCAAACAATCCTCCTATCCCAGCCTCCCAAATTGCTAAGATTACAGGCATGAGCCACCATGCCAATTTGATGTTTTTATTTTCTTATGTTTCTGCTTGTTTCTATTTCCTAATTTTCCATAAGGTGCATGTACTATTAGGTTGGTGCAAAAGTAATTGCAGTTTTTGCCATTAAATGTAATGGACGCTTTTATTATAATATACCAGAAATTAACAAGAATGGTAGCATTAATAAAAAAAGGGTTTAGTCATGCCAGGTTACATTTTGTTATTTTCAGTCGTGTCTAGAACCTGAGCTCATGTGAGGGTGAGACTGGTGGAACATAGCAACTTACTTTTTCATTTGGTAGTAGCCCTTTTTCACAGTTCCAAAATTACCAGAGCCCAGTTCTTTGTCTTCCAGCGTCAGCAGCTTTCGGTCCAGGTAAACCTCCTTGGGCCTGATCTCCTCGGGGTCCGCGTAGGGGCTCTCGTACACCTCTGTGTCCATGGGTAGGGCTTCCCTCTGGGGGCCTGCAATGCAGTCAAGAAACATACGACCTGGGGCTGGACCCCACACCAGGATTCATCCTTCCAAGAACATGATCTTCATGGGAATATGAACTCAGAGTAGCATCAATGTTGCAAGGGATGAGAAATTCTGAAGAGTGGCAGGGACATTTCCAACGTCGCTGGGTGAGGGAGGTGGGAAAGACCATTTCATTCAATAGCACCACCACTGCTCATGGGCATGTGGTGCCTGCTGCCTGCCACTAGATGTGAGTGTTTCCATGGCTAACTGTGGCTGTATTGCAATCACGGACGTGGTGTGGATTCGTGAACCAACTCTACAAACTTACAAGTGACCACGCGCTTTGCTCTGTGAATGTCCCTTGAATGAAAGGAAGTCTCACCTTTTTCTGCAGCCCAGGGTGCAAGTTCTGGCTCATACGGATTGAATGACACAGTACTCTCTTGCCGGTTCCCTTGGGCAGGGGAGGACTAAAGTACATAAAGGACAACAGGTTGTTTTTCTTCATCCACAAAACTGTTAAGTTGATCTGCATAATTATTTTTATTTTCCAATAATCACAGTTTAACTTTTGCAGGAAAGACACAGGAAAGAATTACGAAAAACAGGGAAGAAAATAAGGCTGATCTCATTCTTCGGGCAATTATTTGGATCTTGCAAGGGCTAAAGCAAGCTTGTGCTGCTACAACTCAAGGGACCCTGTGAGGTGTTCAGAGGGTGTGGTGAGAGTCAACTCTACTGGCCTAGATAGAGCTGCTTCCCCACTCACCCCCTTGCACATCCTATTCCCACCTACCAAAGATCGCTGATGATTTGCATGTTTGCCTTGGAAGCATTTTCCTTCTTTAACTTGTGCTCTTCAATTTCATATTACATGGACATTATTTAAAGAGGAAAATTAGTACTCATCAGCTGCTCCTACCTACTTCCCAACTCCAACGCACGTATGTTTTCCAAGTCTCCACCCAAGTCTTTATCTTCGGTGGAGATGCAACAGCATTGGGGTGGATGGCAGAGGGTGGCACTGGTCAGTGACTACAGGTCCTAAGGGAAGGCCAGTTGCTGCCACCTAGGCCAGCAATGCTCCAGCTGCCACAGCTAATGCTGGAAATCAGTACCCCTGTGAGACGGGCTCCTCTTTGTGCAGCTGAAGGAAGGCAATTCTTCCTAATGCCCACAGCAGGTAATAGAGGCATATCTGAGACAAAGTTATGCAGCCTGTTAACAGCAACCTTCCCTATTATTTATTTGGTCCACATCAGTTTATATCATGAAACAACTGGGGGGAAAATCTACTCATTATCCTAAGGACTTTCCCTTTTGAAAGTCTCTATCTTGAGTTTTCCTGACCCACCCTTTCTTCCAAATTAAAACAAGATTCTTGCTACTAAATTTAATTCACAGGAGAACCATGATTCAGATGCTTTTTTTCTTTTTCAGTGTGAGTTGAGTCGCAATTCTATGTATCGATTGACCTTTTCAGTGCCCAAACACTGGCCACGAAGAAATGAGATACTGCCAGATTTTGGAGAAAGTTAAAGAAACAGAGACATTAAGCTTAACGTGACAGTCACTTATCTTATGACACACACTAAATCCTCATGTGCCTTATTCATATTACAAGGCGAGAAACCAAAAGCAGAATAATGAGGTCACAATGCACCACTACCGCCACTCAGCCATTGTTTCCAAACACCCGGACCTTCTTCTTTCACACGGTCTGCTGAGCACTTCAGAGGCAGACATTGTTCACCATGGCCCAAGCCTGTTGACAAGGCTAAAGGACATCTGGTCTTATTTGTAAAAATGATGTCGATGGGATCCGTTTTGTCACAGAGTATCTCAGCACTTCTACTGAACTGATTAACAGAAGTAACTATGATACATCAAAAATAAAAATAGAATATAAGCTCAAGGAGGGGGAGACATTTATTCACTGCACTCGGAACTGTGCCACGTCCACAAGGACGCTCAATAAAAATGTGTTGAACAAACACATGAATGAAAGGATGGGTGAATGAATGAAAATCACTTCTAAAAACTAGGAGATGTGAAGTATAATCTAATGTGCTTTAAAAATTAGCTCTCTCTCAAGCCTTTATGCTGATGAAGAGAAATAAGAATGAATAATTCCAAATGACAAACTATTTCTTTTAAACATTTACATATGATTACAGGACTGTGCTGTGGTTTCACTTCTGATTTATAATATAATTATCCTGCCTCTGGAAAACTGTCCTGACAGAAACTGGGTGATCCCCTAGGCTTTCCATCCTCCTCTTTTGCCCAGTTCTCTCCCGCAACCAATTCTAGGCTGAGAATAGTTTTATTTTTTTTAAAGTCTCTTTCAAGGTTAATATTTACTGCCATTTCAACTCCTTTGATTTTCCCTGCAGGCAGGCACATTCTGAGATCCAAAGACAAAACTTGAACAGATGTGGAATTAAAGGATGTCCTCGGACTAGCCATCACTGGTGAGGAGAGGGACCATCACCTCTTCTTGACATAAGACCTTCTGTCCCTCCCACTGAGGACATTATCCTGGGGTTGCAGCCTCTCTACCCTCACAGAATGTTCTCCAGACCAGGAGGACTTCCAAATGGCTTGTTCCAATTAAACCAGAACCCAATTCCCTGACATATGAATCCTGCAGGGAAGAATTTTAAAACAGAGATGGGGTTGTCAAAATATGCTGAAAGGGATACTAGGGTGTCAGGAATGAGTAAGAATTAGTAGCGATGGACACAGAGAATCTAAACCCCTGGGCACAAATAATTTATACTCTCACTAGCAGTGTGTTGTTCACCCCTAGTCTATCTTGGCTTATGGATAGGGAAACAGATGGGAGATCTTCCTCGGAAGTTAGAACTCCACGTTTATAGCCAAGAAAGCTTGGGGCTTCATTTCCATGCTGCCCAACACAGACCACTATGTGATTATGAGCCTTTTAAGCCAAGCCACAAAGAACCCTCATGTCTCTCAACAACCCCACATCAACTCTCTCCTACCCAGATCCCTGGGCTCCCTGCCCCTATCTCTTTCTGGTGACTAACAGGACTGGAGCAAAGAATGATGCCACAACTGGAAGAATGTGGAAGAAATGGGAGGTTTCCTATTGAGTCAGTTAAAAGAACAGTAGTTACTTTATGATAAAGATGAAGATGCAAAATCCATGCTTCATCTTTCCCAAAGCACTTGGTGAATATGCCACTTAGTAGAACAATAACCAAAACAATCTCTAAAAGAAAATGCTCAGTTAAAAAGAAAAATTTGAGGAGTTTGTAAAGAATGAGCACAGTGGCATAATGATAAATTGTAAAAATACTATTTTTAAAAAATGTAATGACATTTAATTTTAATAAAAAATATATTTCCGGTCTACATTACTATTAACCTTTTATTCTTTATGTTTGCATTTGAGAGAGCCGTTCTGTCCCAATCAATAAGTGTCATCTGTTCTGCACAGTGAGCAACAAGGTGTAAATGAAATGTTGACCATTCCACTTTCTTCATTTTTGCTAATACTCAGAACAGGCTCAAACCTGCAGTCCACCGCTAGATGGCATTAGCCACCTTCGCTTTCTACCTTCCAAAGGAACAACTGGTGACTTTTCTTTAAATTTTATAAATTCAGGTAAGGATATCACTCTGCAATAATAAGTCCAGTTATAAATTATTATCCCTGATTTCCTATTGGTAAGGTTTAACTGCGAATAGAAAATGTATTTGACAAGCATTCTTTGAGTGCCTATGTTTAAAAGCTGGTGATCCAAAAGTGAACAAAAGAGGAAAAAATTATTGGTCTGTGGAACTGATAGGTCCATTCAGAGTTTCCTGATTCCAGAGTATTGCCAAGTGTCCTAACATCCATTTACTAGATCTTAATTTTTACTCCCAGATTCTTGGGCCATTTTCAAATTAGGCAACAGCAGTAATGCAGATGACAATACAGTCATTAGTCATCACAATAATAGTGACAAAAGAGCCAGTTGGCTTTAGAAATATTGGCTGCAATAAACTAGGTTTGGTTTCCTTTTTTTGGTGGAATTACCCTGGTTCAGTAGACCCCCACAGGCGAGGGCAGACTGTTGGCTGGGGAATAGGCTACTATTAGCTTTGTTCTGAGATCCATGAAAATAACACTTGACCTCTGCAATTACTCTTCTCTTACAGTGAAGATCTAAAATCTGTTCCTTTATAATTATATGAAAACACATTTTCTCAAGGGTCTGGTCTACTAAGGCATTACCAAGCAACAGGGTATGACTTGAGGATGTTTCTTTCTTTTTTCTCTTCCCACTGAGCCCTGTACTTAAATGTAAGTTTTAAAATATTATAATCACCAATGTATGTGTTGGAATAAAACATGAAAAATGGGTTTTAATTGGAAATTCTGGGACACATTTCAGTTTAATCCTCTTAGGGGATGTGCCTTTGAAATGCAAAGCTGAAAAGTTCCCTGGAAGTCTTTTTAGGGATGTTGCTGTTTAATTTCCACCTATTTTCCATAAAAGAAGGATAAGGTTCTGTGCTTAAAGCAGCAGAGAAAGAAATTCCAGGACTAATACTGGGAGGGGTTTAATTCATTTAAAGACTACTAGTTGTATTCTTAAGTTAATTTTGTTTATATTTTATAAGTATGTTACTAATTTCTTTTCTTTTCTTTTCTTTTTTTGTTTTTGAGACAGTCTTGCTCTGTCTCCCAGGCTGGAGGGCAGTGGCACGATCTCTACAATCTCCACTTCCCAGGCTTAAGTGATTTTCCTGCTTCAGCCTCCTGAGTAGCTAGGATTATAGGCGTGTGCCACCATGCCTGGCTAATTTTTGTATTTTTAATAGAGACGAGTTTTCACCATATTGGCCAGGCTAGTCTTGAACTCCTGACCTCAAGTGATCCACCTGCCTCGGCCTCCCAAAGTGCTGGGATTATAGGCATGAGCCACTGTGCTTGGCAGTAAGCTACTAATTTCTAAAGACAAGTTTAAGATGCATCAGCCTGTTAGTAATTTTATGAAAAATTTAAATTATCTGATTCATAATCATCTTCAAATCTAAACATACTTTTCATTAACTATCTAGATGCTACAGGTAGTTCAAGTTCTAACATGTATTTTTTGTGCCTGAATTATTAAAACTATGTACACTGAGCAAATTAACAAGTTCATGAAAGTTATTTATCTCTTAGGTAACATGATGGGACATTTGACATAACTCTCACAGTTCTTTTCTCATGACTGATTACATAAGGGAAAGTTCCCCATTTGTTTGTGAAAATATACATATTAGCTCTAAAATATTTCTGATAAGCAATTAAAATATTTTTAATCTATAGCTTAAACCATACAACCTTGATCTTTTAAAAATTATCTGTTGATATTTTTGGCCTTATATATGTGTCATCATTAGTAATACTTATTTCCAGTTTCTTATTTCTATAAAAAATTCAATGTATACTTTAAAGTTCTTCTAAACTTAAATAGAAAGCAAACTTTGTTTTTGCCAGAAAGCTATTTTCACAATATTAATCAGATTAATTACTCTCTACTATTTAATTTTCTGTTTTAAAAAAATTGATTAAAATTTCTTAACAGGTTCAAATTTAAAAAGATACAACAGAGTTTACAATGAAAAGTGGGATTTCTTAACATTCCCATCTCTTACTCCAGAGGCAACCAGCATTGCCAGCATTTTCTGTATTTTTCTAGGATACTGTATACGATATCAACACATTCTGTATATATGTATGTGTATGTGTGTGTGTGTGCAGGACAATGTCTTTTACACTTAAAATTATATTTTGAAAACAATTCTAGATCTCAGCTGCCTCCCATAGTAGCAATTTTACTGTAACCAATTTCATTTGTTTTCCATTGATAGGCATTTAAATTATTATCAGACTTTGTCAATTATACAATTTTGGAAAAAACACCTTCACATGTACATGATTTCACACAAATGCAAGAATATCTGTACATACTTAGAAATAAAATTGCAGAGCCTTTCTTACAGATTGCATCATTTCAGACTTCCCCAAGGGAGAGTGAAAGTGCTTATCTACCATGCCTTTACTACAGTGTTATCAAGCTTTTAAAATTTGGATCATAGGTGGACACAGTTAAGCACCATAGTTTTAACTTGCATTTCTCTTCTCATGAAGTTAAACAACATTTCATATGTTTAAGAACTATTTATATTTGCTTTACTATAAACTACTACTGATATTCCCTGCCAATTATCCTAGTAGACAGTTAATATTTTTCTTAATTATTTTTAGAATCTCTTTGTATATTAAAGCTATTAATCTATGTGTCAGCATTAGTGCTACTTACTCTCAGTTTCTCATTTCTCTTTTGATGATGTTATGGTTCTTATCTACACATATACTTCTTTATTTTTAGGTGGTCACTGATATTTTCTTCAACTTTTTTCTGACATGTTCTCCTGTAATCTAAAGATGCACCAAACTTATTTTCTAGGTATTTCTTTAGCCACTGTGAGTAATCTGTGGGGGTGTTTTGCCTTGGGTAAACATGAAAAACAGACATAGTTACTTTATTCAAGTGTAAAATAAACCTTTTCTTCCTCTCAAACACTGCATTAAATCTTTCTGTTCTACGGTCAACACGATTGAGAACTTCTTGAGTATGAGTAAACTTGGAAAATTATTACTAAATAAAATCTCAGGGGTTTTATGTCTTTTATTTCTGTTGTTTCTAGTAAATACTTTAGGCAATCTATTTCATGAGTGGATGTTCAATTATATGCTAAAATGTCGGTAAAAACACCAAGTAATATGAAAATAAAAAGAATTACTGATAAAAGAATCAATTTTACCCCACTGATAATAAAAGTAGAATGGAAAAAAAGCAATTCAAACACATTATATATACATATTTTGGGGGAAGGAATAAATAAGTCATTATAAATAAAAGTCATGAAAAAGAACTTATTTTTATTTTCCCTCAAAATCCAATAATAGAACAAAACATGGAAATCAATGAGATGTCAACATTACTGCCTCAAAAAGAAAACTGTTTTTTCTAGTCCTCAGATTACACCTCTTCTTTACGTGTCACATTTGCAGTTCTGTGTTAGACGTCTAAGCCATAATGAAGTTACCATGCACTGCCTGACCTCACTGTGCAGCGCACCTCACAAAACCTTGGTATTCCCTCCATCACAACGTAACTTACATAATCAATTACCAGAACACTGCAACACGTGAGTCTGGCCACCAAAAAGTAAGTGGGCCATCTTTGAAAAGATTTTCCGACATGATAATTAGCTATGACGGATGACGCCAACTGAAACGACTTTAAAATGACGCTTGAGCACAGAAAGCATGCTCACACTGTTGGACTTCCAGCTGACGGACTGAGGACCCACATGAAAAGCACATGATGTACCTGGGGCGCGGCTGCCCAGGAACAGCAGGTGTGAGCAAGGGCAAAGAGGCCTGGAAGCAGAGTGGCAAGAGATGGGGGGCAGCGCACACACAGGGCAGACTGGACGGGCGGGAGCTGAGTGCGCGTTGGTCCTACCACTTAGTTGGACAGCAAGCAGGGGATACTTTAGCACCTTTCTGTGGCCAGGCTTTGGGAAGGAGTATGATTTGATTCTTGAGATTATTCCACCCGCTGACCAAGTCTAGAAACCACAACGGCAAAGAGGAACAGTAAATGTTTCAGAAAACAAATACAGGATCCCTTCCATGACATAATACTTAAACTTGCTTCTATAATCGCACCACTAACCCCCTCCTGTCCCTGCCAATGAGATCGACCACAGGCAACACCTGATCATTGGGAAGGCTTCTGGAAGGGCCTGCCACTTGGGAAGAAGGATCTAGAAATATATTTGGGAAATATGTTCCACTGAAGGCTACAAAATTACAGCTGTTACATTCACTAGCTTATGCTTCATGTGGAATTGTTAAGTTGCAAGCTCAAGACAAACCACCAAAAGAAACTACAAGTAGATCTGAGTGCTCAGTTGTGTTGCTTCTTCATGGTGGGTGCTGGTTCCACAGTGGAAAATTTTGTGGAAATTGAGTTGTACACATAGGGCGTGTGCCTTTTTTTTCCCGTATGTATCTTACCAGTCAATTAAAAAGTTATTCCAAAATATCTAACTTCTTGTAGTCATTGGGTGATGATGGCTAAACACAGGGCTTGACATTCTTTTAAGAGTTCTCAGCCCTAAGCCCCCATCCATCTGAAGGGTGTATGGATCTGTCTCACCGAGCCTATAATATTAAGATAGAGTTGCCAGGCCTGTGAGCCCTGTAAAGGGCAAAATAAAGTCACACTTCCATAAAGGCATTACATTTTGATCCCAAAGTTCACTGGTATTTTAGCAAATTCACATTCCCTGCATTTGATAACAAGTGCTGCCCCTGGACAGCCTCCCTTGTTTCAACCTGGGCTCAGCTACTGGGCAGCCAATTGTCCCTACTGGAGGCAGGATGTATATTTGGCTTTCTGCAGATTTTGTTTTTCAAGGGTTACCAGGCAAAAAGTGAGGTGCAGAGGGCACACTTCACAGATGCCATTAAAGGGCATAAAAAGTCCATATGGGCCGGGCGCGGTGGCTCACGCCTGTAATCCCAGCACTTTGGGAGGCCGAGGTGGGCAGATCACGAGGTTAGGAGATTGAGACCATCCTGGCTAACACGGTGAAACCCCATCTCTACTAAAAATATAAAAAAATTAGCCGGGCGTTGTGGCGGGCGCCTGTAGTCCCAGCTACTCGCGAGGCTGAGGCAGGAGAATGGCGTGAACCCGGGAGGCGGAGCTTGCAGTGAGCCGAGATCGCGCCACTGCACTCCAGCCTGGGCGACAGAGCGAGACTCCGTCTCAAAAAAAAAAAAAAAAAAAAAAAAAAAAGGCCATATGTAGCCCCAAGAAAAGAGCAGGAAAATAATTCCTGCTTAGAGCATAAATCTGTACCTGACCTCCTAACAGGCTGGAGGGAGGAGACAGCTGGGGTCCTGTGAATTACACATGTGTGTTAACATAGACGGCTCAAGGATGAAGTTAAAAAATATGTTCCCATTTCTCAAATATTGCAAGAGGCCTACTACTGATTTAATATTGGGTTTCATTTGCATTGTGTATATTCTCCAAAAATGAAGAGAATTTCATCTAGACAAGATAATTTCATCTAGACAATAAGTTAAGAAAATGTGGCTAGGCAGGGTGTGGTGGCTCATGCCTGTAATCCAAGCACTTTGGGAGGTCGAAGCAGGAGGATAACTTGAGGCCAGGAATTTGAGACCAGCCTGACCAAAATGGCAAAACCTCGTCTCTACTAAAAAATACAAAAATTAGCCGGGTGTGATGGCAGGCACCTGTAATCCCAGCTACTCGGGAGGCTGAGGCATGAGAATGGCTTGAACCTGGGAGGCAGAGGTTGCAGTGAGCCGTGATTGCACCACTGCACTCCAGTCAGGGTGACAGAGTGAGACACTCCATCTCCAAAAAAAAAAAAAAAAAAGAAAAAGAGAAAAAGAAAAGAAAATGTGGTTAGTTTATCACTAATAGGAGGCTGATTCTGCCTAACACTCACTAGCAATCCCAGCTCATCACGGAGTATGTTTTGAAGGGCAATCAAAATATCAATGCCCACTACTCCTGTTAGCTAAAACATGCTTTTCATTTGTGAAATATGCAACAGCTTCTCATTCAGTGGTATTCCTAGTGACACTTACCGCAGGATGGGAACCTGGAAGTTGTGGACGGCCTCCAAAATTAACATTTCCTGGTTAGAGAGAGCATGGACAATTACTGCTCTATCTGTGGAAACCACTTCCTTCCCCTCCCCACTGCAGATCAATCAATGAGATCAGGATGTGCTGCTGCTTGAGAAGTGAGCACGCTTTCTGCAGGTACTTCTTTCGACTCTCTTTTACTTTTTCCCGCATGCAATGAAGACAAATAAATTACAATTTTTTTAAAGTTAAAGCAACTGGCTATTTTTTGATTCACGATATACAAAATCGGAGTGCTCTGATATCATTATTAATCAACCCGTAAAAAGAAGTCCTCATCCAACCCAAATCTGCAATCAGCTAAGTCTAAAATGAGGCCGATTGTCACTGATACCTCAAACACTGAGACTCCAGTGTCTCGGGAACTCACCCTGTGTGCCGATTTTTTGACATGGGACAGTAAGAACTCTTAACAAACCATCTGCTTTATAAGAATAATGCTCGACTAGCTGAAAGAGAAAAAAGTAAGAAAGTGGTAAATACCAAGGTCAGGAAATAGACAAATAGTGACTGAGAGCTACTGACTGACTGTTGGGCTTTTGAAGTGGCCCCAAGACACATAAATGCTTTTATATGCTTAAGTCCACTCCACAAGGGTGGCTGGGGAAGTGGGCCCACAGCTAGGGATCCCCCCTCTTGGGCTAGGGGCAGCAAATTTTTTCTGTAAAGGGCCAGAAAGTGGTATTTTAGGCTTTTGTGGGCCTCATACCGTATCTGTGTCCTTTGTTTATTTATTTATTTATCCAAAACAACACCTGTAACAGCATACAAACCATTCTCTTCAGGGACTACACAGAAACAGGCTGAGAGCCAGAGTTGGTCTGTGGGTTTGCAGATCCCTGGTCTACAGTAAAGAATATTGAAATAGGGTATTACAGCAATCACCAACTCTCCGTGAAATAGCACTGGGGCCCTGGAGTTGGGTAGGGTACAGAAGTACCTTAGAACGCTGTCAAGAAAAATCAATGAAATCATGCATGGGAAATTGGAACGTATTGCTGGCATTTTTGACGTAGTGTCCTAAACACAGTGCCTAGAAAATATACAATGAGGAATATTTAATTAGGGATGAATGCTATGATCTACCAGGGGAATCAATACAAATAGTAAAGATTCTTGGGAAGGACATTCTCAATAATTAGAGATGCTTAACACTATGGTGAGTGCTCAGCCTTTGAAATGGTGACAGAACGCCACACACATAAAATGCCCTTTCAGGAGAAGGTGAATGAATGGCTGTTTATAAGTGATGGGGCCTGGGACCTTGGAGCATTAAGCTGGCATAGAGGACTCCAGGTGCCTTTGCATTCCAGAAGGCCACATTCCCTACTCACCTCCCTGATGCGCTTTGGGGCTTTGAGTGTAGAAAGGTTAAATACTCTTTCCAATCAATATCGTTAAAAGAAAGAAGCCTGTGGTTAATGATGACAAATGGCAATGAGCCACAAAATCAAAAGACAATGTAAATGTTGTGACTAACATTTTTAAATATGATCATATCCAGCATTCAAAAAAGGAGTATTTTTTTTTTCCAATTACAGCACTAGAAAGCAAATCACATTTGGAAGTAGTAACTTTAAGTGCTTTAAAGGGGCTAAGGCTCTGTAGTCTCAGTTTTTGAAAAGACAGGATTTTGAGTTGAGTCCTTTCCGCAACATTGACTGCATGTGTGGCCCCAGCTGGGCTTGGGTGAGGACATTGGAACACGCCCCGATTATGCCCCTCACCCACACATGTTCAAGGTAGCTGGTGCTCTGGGGCGGTGGGGTGGTGGCAGAGTCGGTTGGCTTTCTCCCTGTTTCTGAACCTACTACAGTTTATAGGATGCTCTGCGAAGATGATGCACGAAGTACTATTACGGCTATTTCCTTCATCATCAGCCAGTGTAGCTGTGATGCAAAATTAAGACAAGCAATCTGTGCTCACTGCGATTCAGGGAAAGCAGTGATGAGCATTATTTTAGTGCTCATTAGTGCCTAAGGAACTTCCAAATTGGGAGTTGTTTCAGGGTTTTCTAGTAGCTGGGTCAGGAATAAGCACTTTTTAGACCAGGGCTGTGGCAATCAGTATAAGCAGCAGCCTGGAGCCCAGGGAGTATGCTTCCTAAATTTAGGATGTGCTTCCTAAATTGCCTTAGTTTCCACAGAGAGAGACTCGATTTACAATGAGGAGGGCACCTGACATTTGTTGTCTAATTCAGCCTGTCACACCACCAACAAAGTCCTGCTTGGCTGTTCCTAGGCCTCCTTCCCCAGGCATCCATTCCTTTATTTTGTGTGTCTTTGTCTGAAAGGCTGTTCTGGGCTCTAGTTAGAATATCCTAGGAAGAAATATTTTCTAGCTCTCCAAAGAGAATGTCTTGTTAAACTCTGAACACAGCCCTGCACTTACATCACCTTGTGGCACTGAGGGCTGAGTGGCCCTGAACAAGCCATGGAAACTTCGTTCACCTCACATGATGGCCTCTGGACCAGAGCTTCTCAAACACAGAAGCCACCTGGAGGCTGAAAGTGGGGTCTGATGGGCAGGTGGGGCAGGGGCCCAGGTGTGGTCCGGGTGTGTGTTTCTCATGAGCTCCAGAGCTGCTGCTGGCCTGGGGACCACACTGTGGGCAGTGGGTGGTCCAGTTCCTCTCATGTCTAAGAGTCCATGGGACAAGAAGCCCCACGTGCCCTGTACTCTACCCACAAGGTGGGGAGAGGAGGCTGGGTACCTGCCAGAGCGTGTCGAACTTCTTTCCCTCGGGGATGGAGAGCTTCCCTGTCTTGTCTTTGTCGATGCGATAGTGCAGCACCTTCCCTTCGTGCAGCAGGCACAGGGCGTAGGAGCCATTGTTGTCTCTGGCTCGGATCCTAGAAGAGAGGATGGAACTGCATCATCCCCAGGCCCGCCAGTCCCCAGGTGGGACCCTGGGAGGAAGCACCCTGGCCTGAACGGTCAGCAGCTGCTCTCTGGGGCCTGTCACCTGGCAAGGCAGCTGGAGGGCAGAGTTTGGAGCCTCAGGGTCAAGGGCTTTACCCAACCCAGGAAGGCCCGGTTTACCACTCAGGGATGATGCCAGTGGGCAAACTTGCAACAAGGAAATGCTAGCAGGTTGGTGATGAATGGACCATGGCTAAGCTCTAGCAGGGCCCAGGAGCTCTGGGCAGTGGTCAGGAGAGCCTGGTGCTTGGTAGCAGTGACGCTTCTCAGGGTGATGAGCACAGGGGCTCCATGGGCCCTGATTATCTGTGGAGCACTGTGGACTCACCTTTCTTCACCAGGGCCTGCATTTGGGTTAGATCCAAGATGGACAGCTCCACCACCTAGCTTGGAGTGTGGGCGGGGGTGTTTGGTGGGCATTTTAACCAGCCATCTTCTGGACCAGAGATGGAGGGACATGGAAGCTTCCATCCCCCGGGCCTTCCTCAGTCCCTCCCATGCTCCCACTGCAGGAAAGGGAGGCAGGGCTGGACTTCCACTCTCCCACTGCAGGAAAGGGAGGCAGAGCTGGACTTCCACGCTCCCAATGCAGGAAAGGGAGGCAGGGCTGGACTTCAAACACTTTCAAATGATGATATTGTCGGGTAACACCCCCAGGAGAAGAAAATGACATCCACTGTGGGGTGAAGAGACAGAGGTGAAACCAGAGCTGTGTTGGCCGTGCTGAGCAGCCAAGGCTCTGTCTTCATGGTAATGCTGGGCGACCCTCAGAACAACCCCCTGCCCTGGGTCCTGGTGAACAGAGACGCGGGAGTCTGATGCCAGGCAGGGAACAACACCCCCACTGCAGTGCATGCCACGTAAGGCTTATGACTCATGGGGAGGTGAGAGATCCCCTGGAAGACCTGTGGGACTTGGGGAGTTCGAGGTCCCAGTGGAGGCTGAAAAGGCACGAAATGGGTGCGAATCCCCCAGTTTAGCTTTGTAGTCACACACACAGCCCCATTCTCCCCTCTCCACAGCTGCAGCCCTTTGGATCATGAGATCTTAGGTTCTGAGGGTGAGTCATGAAGTCCCAGGAAGCCTCTTTGGCCCCTGCATTTTCTAAAATGAGGAAACTGAGGTCCAAAATTGTTAAGCCACGTGCAGAGTTCAAGTGTGCCCAACTGCCTTGGGACGTCTGGGTACTGGGGAAATTTCTGATGCCTCCTCCTGGTTGCAAGAGGTCAGATACACGACCACAGGGAGAGTTGAGATGGCCTTCAGAACTGGACATGGCCATGCTTTCCTGTCCCTTGCCATGGAGACTCATCTCAAAAAGCTAACCCAAGACTTGAAAGCTGAACGATGGCATGGGAGGAGTGAAATTCAGAATAAGTGTCTTTTCTAGCGGTGCTTGGCCGTGCACAGCACCCCACAGCTCAGGGCAGCTGGCCAGGGTACAGGACACATATCTAGGTTCTCTGTGGCCTCAGCAGGTGGCTGTGCTGAAACCTCCCCACTGTGAGAACAGCCTCTTCCTCCCAAACCAACCGAGTTGCCAGCGCCCAAGGTGTGAGCTCCCTTTTCACAGCCACATGGCCGACTACAGCCAGCAGTTGGTGACTGTTAAATACAACACAACACAACAAAAAACCACAGTGTAATCTTTTCATATAAAGGGAGAACTGAGTCTGTTTTATAGGGAAAGTATCTTATAAAGCGAGACTATTTATGTTTATTCTATACATATCAGTGGCTTATAGTTTGAGGGTATAGAGAGCTATCCAAATACCACAGCAGTAAGAGTGGATGCATATGCCTATAAAAGTTGGCCTTGAAAGAATGGTGACAATATGTCACTCCAACGTATTTCCTATAATTTAATCTTTTACGTCTGTGACCTCAAGGTCATGGAGATAATACATGGGATCTGAACCAGGTGCAGTGGCACACATCTGTAATCCTAGCACTTTGGGAGGCCAAGGCAGGAGGATTACTTGAGCCCAGGAGGTCAAAGCTGCAGTGAGCCAAGACTGCACCATGGCACTCCAGCCTGGGCAACAGAGTGAGACACCATTTCTACAAAAAAAAAAAGATAGTAGTAATAAATGGGATCTGAACTCTGGTTTCTGAATCCATGTCCAATCTGCTGTACTCCATCTTACCCTATGTCTTGATTGCCATTTTCTTGTTAAAAACTGAGACGGACAAGCACAGGTTGCCCTGAGAGATGATGCCATCAACCTCATTAGGCATCTGGCAAACACAAATGAAGACCCCAGGGAAGTACCATTCCATGCTCTTCAGACTGGTGGAAGTTAGAAAGATCATTCTAAGTGCTACTGAGAGTGGGGAGCAGCAGGGCCCCTCCTATGTTGCTTGTGGGAGCACAAATGGGCTCACCCACTTTGGAAAACAATTTGGAACAGTCTCCTGAAACTGAACTTATTCATTCACAGACCTCGTGAATGAGCAATTCCACCCCTAGGTGTATGAAATGGGTGCACTATGCACCCCAAGGCTACTTATAGCAGCTTCATCTGTGCTTATCAAAAACTGCACACAACCTAAGTGACCACAGAGCAAGTAAATTGTAGGAATTCACACAATACTGTATTCTAAAGCAATAAAATGAGCAAATGGTAGCTATACAAAGCACAGATGAGTCTCACAAACATAAAACTCACTCCATGCTT
The DNA here is from genome assembly GCF_029289425.2 of Pan paniscus. NCBI lineage: Eukaryota > Metazoa > Chordata > Mammalia > Primates > Hominidae > Pan > Pan paniscus. The sequence continues at coordinate 48,633,467 of NC_073260.2, forward strand.
CCATATACACAAAGTCCCCAAACAGACAAAAGCCACCTGTTTTATCTAGTGATGTACACCTAGGTGGTAAAACTAAAAAAACAAACAAATGAAAAATAACAACAAAAAAAGCAAGGGCGTGATGAACACAAGAGTTCAGGAGGTGGTGCCTCCCAGGAGGCCAGCTGTACAGATGGGTATGAGTGTGTGAGGGCGGAGTGGTCTCCTGCAATGCTGGGTGCATTTCATTTCTTGACTGGATTGTGTTTGCTTGATAATCATTCATTAAGTTGTACTTATTTAGTTATGCACTCTTATGTGTTTGTTTTATATTTCACAATAAAAGCAGTATAAAAAGAGAGCTGGTACGAGGAGGAAATAGAGAACAACCCAGAGGAAACAGAGAGTGCCCTTTGCTTTGGAACAAGCGGTTTCTGCAAAGGCCTCACTTTCTTGAGGCTCTTCAAGAGGACAGGTTCTGCAAGCGATCCCCTCTCTTCCTGTGCTCCACCAAACAGCCCTGGTCAGTCCTGGCAACAGGTAACTGGAAGGTATAGGTAGTGACCATGGACATGTGGCCTGGGCAGCCCCCTGTGGCAGGTGGCAGGAAACAAGAGCAGAGAAAGGAAACCCACAGGCCCAGCATCTGTAGGTGGCAAAGACCAGAAGGCTCGCGACATTAACCACCAGCAACTGTGAGGTATCTGCTGGCTGCAGGCAGATCCTGGACCAGGCTATTTTTAATTTAACATAGGAGACAAACTGATTTGGAAGCCTTGCTCCTCCTCTTGGCTGTGTCCTCTTACTGGAGCTTTGCCCTGGTGGTGGCATCAGCACACCCACCCAGGCTTTATGGCTCTACAGACACCCAGAGAGGGCGTGCACACAGGCAAGTCTCCTGGCTCCTGTCTGGTTTGCTGCCTTCCGCCTTCAGGGTCAACTGGCCTCAGGCTGTTCACAGAAGCCTTTGAATATTTACAAAATATTTTTTCCCATTAATTGTCTTGGGAGGAGTAAGTTAATAGATTTGTGTTTTGCTATTGCAAAGCCTGAGATTTCCAGGGCTTGAGCTTGAGATGATGCTGAGAAGCTGTCCTAATTGGTCTTGAGACAGTCCTTGACCTGCGGCATGTCTACTTTCCCAGGGTAGGCAGCCTTGGCCTCTGGGGTGAGCAGGCCTTGTGCCTCACAGACACTAGAGCACTATGCAAAGGTGAGGCATGTTGACTCTGCTGGGGCATGGCCTGGAAGGGCTGGACCCCTCTACTCTCCTGCACCCTCCTAGGGGAGAGAGAATATACAGAGGTGATGCCCGGGCACCAAGGGGAAAGTGAGGATCCAAGAAGTAGTGAGGCACTCAAGGTGGCCTCCCCAGGGCTACTGGGACACTGCCTGTATCTGCTGTAGATGGAACAGAAAAGCCGGGCACATTCCAGCCCACTAGGTGTTCTCATTCTCCCCTGCCATTTTTTTTTCCATGGCAGAGTAGAGTATCACTGGGTCAGTTGTCAGACTCACACAAGGGGAAGGAAGATGCCTGGGATTGGCTGTGTGCATTAGATGTGCAAAGGATGAATGCTCAATGTGGCTAAGGTGGGCTGGGCAGATAGACAGAGGGGGCCTGTGCTGGGTTGGGTGGGCAGTCCTCACTCAGAGCCATCTCCCAACAGTGGTTTCTCAAAGAGAGCTGGGAGAGGGGAAGAGGAGGATGTGGGAGCGAATGAGGTCCTGAACAGTGTGTATGTCAGCAAGAGGCAGGAGAAATGCCAGCTTTACTGATCCATGAAAGATATAGATAATGCAACTTCTGAGTGCTTCTGCCTTGCACCCTAGCACTACTGAGGCACATGTGCATTCCACACAAACAAGAGCAAGATCAGTACACAATCCCTATCTGAGGCCACACCAAGCTGTTTTAACACACCTGTCGTTTAAAACATTTTATTACAAATGCCCTCTCATTCTCTCCCTCTGCTTTAGTTCATGAAGGTGGAATTATTTAACACATCTTGTCTTTCAGCTTCAAGGAGACTTTGATCAGCATCAATGAAGTGATATTGACATCAGCCCACAACTCTCTTTGAAGTTTTAACTTCAGACAGGTCATGACTCTTTATGATGACCTAGGTCTGCAAAACCACATGTGTCAAATAAAATGGCATACTTTGATCAATTACGGCAGCATATGAAAGCACTGATGGAACAGAGTTTTTGTTGTGGCAAAGGAGGCTCGTGACAGCATAACACAGTCTCATTCATCAATGAACAAGGAAAAGGTTTTTCCTAAGCCGCAAATTCACTTTTGAAATTGAAGTATAGGACAAAAAGTGAGTTGAAACTTGAACAGCAAAAAGTGAGTGGCAAATGAGAGCAATTAAAGTGGGTTTGGCCAAAGGGCCAATGCCAATATCAGCACAGCTGTGGACAGGGACAGAATCTTAGGCCAGCAGCATAGTGAGCACCTGGATGTGGGATTCCCACCTTAAAGCAAGGACCTGTGAAGAGGAAATCCCCTTCAACTCTGGAGGAAAGTGTTCCCAGCATTGAATACTCAGGATTCCCACAGATTAATATCAATCAGGCCTAAGCTCAGAAAGATCACTGAAAACATAAGGAAGCATGAGTTATGAGAAAAGGTGTAGGGAGGGAAAGAGAGAGAGATTTACATCCTCCAAAAGTTTCAGTAGTAGAATAATCAGATATAGAATATAAACTATGAAATGTTTAACAAAATAAAAAACGGTACCATGGAAATTAGCAACCAATAAGATACTCTAAAAATGCCCCAGAAATATTTGAAAAAACAAACAAACAAACAAATAGAACTGCCAGAAATTTTCTAAAAAATGTAATTAAAAAAAAATCAGTGAATGAGCATAAGAGCAGACTGGACACAAATGAAGGAAAAATTAGTGCGCTGGAAGACTAATTCAATGACATTACTCATAGCACAGGACACAGAAAAGGCAAGGGAAAATAAAAAATATAAAGGATGAATTGAGAAGGTCAAACTGTATTTAATAGGAGTCTCTGAAGGAAGAAATGGGCAAGAACAACAAAGAGCAATGTTTGAAGAAAAAATAGCAAGATGTTTTTCAGAACTGATGAAAGAAAAGAATTCATGGATGTAGGAACCACAGAGACATGAGAACCATTGGCTTAGCTTTATACACATTACTTAATTCATCTCCATAATGACTCAGATAAAACATCAGTCTCCCCATTTTATTACTGAGGAAACAGAGGCTCAGAGAGCAAAATTAAGTTGTCCAAATCACAGAGCTATTAAGTGGCAGGGCCTGTCTGACTCATGGCCTGAATTTCTTTACTATCTAACTTAAGTTTCTACAAATAGAGGCATTTTCAAAGTTAACTTTATCGGAACCAGTCCAATAATACAGTATTTGGGCATTTTGCAGGAATTGCAACTGCAAATGCAGTTACAGACCCTCCAATGAACTATGAAAATCTCGAATGATCATAGTTGTTAATCCAGCCCAGGTAGGTAACAGGTATCTCAAACAAGCTCACACCATATCCCCAGACCAGCAGCATCAGCATCATTTGAGAACTTGGCAGGAATGCAAATGGAAGAGTCCTTACACAGACCTGTGAATTAAAAACTCAGGGGATGGGACGCAGAAATCTGTGCTTTTGCCAGCCCTCCAGATGGTTCTTTCTTTTTCTCTGTCTCTGTCTCTGTCTCTGTCTCTCTCTCTCTCACACACACACACACACACACACACACACACACACACACACACATTCACTCAATAGCTCATTTGTGCATCTTAAGTTACGGGCTCCATGGGTGGCCCTGCAGGATAAACCAATGAACAATAAGAATAGACAGTCCAGAGAAGTTTTGCACCCCATTTTTTAATGCAGCTAAGGACTAGAAGATGCAGTGATTCTGGCTCTCTAAGAAAAAGGGTTGTGTCCACCAGAATCAGGGGTGTGCAAATCAGAGCCATACAGCCCTCATCCAGGAGCAGGCCCTGGGTGGGACCCAGCTTGGGGACACCAGATAACATACCTGTCACCTTGAACATGAGAACAACACCTCTCACCAATGCTCACACCCTTCGCCTCCCCTCCCCAGCATGTGGCTTGCTTGGCAGGTGATGCCTTGCTTTGGAAACAGATGTTATTAATCCTTTGCAGTGCAAGTGGGACTCAGTATAAGGGAATCATAAAAATTTTATTCACGTATATCCCATTTCTCTGAGAAACTGAGACAGTTCCTAAAGACATACACTTCAGTATTCTATATGACCAGGAAACAAACCTAAATTAGGATAAACCATGGAGAATGGATGCAGTACTTTAAGTTGGGCTCCACAGGTTGTGCACAGGTCCACAGGAGATGATATGCAGCCGTGGTTCTCGTGTGTGTGTGTGTGTGTGTGTGTGTGTGTGTGTGAGAGAGAGAGAGAGAGAGAGAGGCGGGGTGTAGGGGGAAGAAGTGAGGGTATGGGAGTGTGTGCAGACATGAGGGAAAGGAAGGGGAGAAGAGAGGTGGAGATAACGAGTGTGTCATACTGCACCTGGAACTTGGCTAGTACAAAAGGGATGACTCAAAGATTACACTGTTTATTTCTTTTCAAAATGGACAGGGGAAGGAAGGTCAGGAGGGCACCTGAATTTCAGCTGCAGAGCATATAAGAACAAGCCACATGGGGATTCAGTGGTGGCATGGGGGTTGGGAAGGGGTGACTACCAAGGCCTCTGAGGGCAAACTGCACTCACAGTCGGTCCCTGCTCTGAGGGTTTCTGCGCTTTTTATCTTATCCTGCATACTTGGAACAAGGGCTTCCTGGGGATCGTTTTAACTAACGTATTAAAGAGCTATCATGGAAAGGAGCACTTCTAGGGTCCCAAGAGATCATGTACAGCAACTGTGGCCTGAGTGGAGTACATCAGGCCCACTTAGCTGCAGAGGACAGTGATGTTCTTGCAACTTTAGGACCCACCAAGCCTGCAGGCTTCCCATCCTCCTCACTCACTCTTCAACATGCATGCCTCTCAGATTGCTGAGGCTCACAACCTCCTGGGCTTCCTCTCTGACTCAGTTTCTCTCCAGACATCTGCAAACTACTGGGCCTGATCACAGCCCAGCTCTCCAGGTGCCTCTCCTGCTGTGAGCCGTCAGAGCAGCTGCCCCTGCTCCATGCTGCACACTCGGGGCAGCTGAGCAGCCAGGGTCTCTCTCAACACCTCATGGTGTGGCCTGGGGCAGCCACGTGCCAATCCGTCCACCACCCGGCCAGTCTGCCACCATCAAGGAAAACTCTGCCACCATCCATAGAATCTCAGGGCACCAAAATGGTCTCAGGGCACCACGTGACCATGACATGGTGCTGCCTCCTGGGGCTCGGACTGGGGCTCTGGAGATGCCCGGGCCCCTGCACGCCCACTCGGCATCCACTGCTTCACTTCCCTCCCTCTCCTGCAGGCATCCAGGCCTGCCCTGGCCACCACACCCATGCTACCCCGTGAATCTCTTGCTGCCCTGCTCTCTTTTTTTTCTTTTTTCTTTTATTATTATTATACTTTAAGTTTTAGGGTACATGTGCACAATGTGCAGGTTAGTTACATATGTATACATGTGACATGCTGGTGTGCTGCACCCATTAACTCGTCATTTAGCATTAGGTATATCTCCTAATGCTATCCCTCCCCCCTCCTCCCACCCCACAACAGTCCCCAGAGTGTGATGTTCCCCTTCCTGTGTCCATGTGTTCTCAGTGTTCAATTCCCACCTATGAGTGAGAACATGCGGTGTTTGTTTTTTCGTCCTTGCGATAGTTTACTGAGAATGATGATTTCCAATTTCATCCATGTCCCTACAAAGGACATGAACTCATCACTTTTTATGGCTGCATAGTATTCCATGGTGTATGTGTGCCACATTTTCTTAATCCAGTCTATCATTGTTGGACATCTGGGTTGGCTCCAAGTCTTTGCTATTGTGAATAGTGCTGCAATAAACATACGTGTGCATGTGTCTTTATAGCAGCATGATTTATAGTCCTTTGGGTATATACCCAGTAATGGGATGGCTGGGTCTGCCCTGCTCTTTTGTTGCATCTGCCTGGTGAGGTGTCAAGCTCTGCCAAATCCAGTCAGCCCACTTGCTCTGAAGGCCACTTCCCAGTTCCTATAGTTAGCGACACACTAGATGATAGTCCAGCCTGGGCACCTGAGACAGGCCCGATGAACCATGTTGTCCCTCCTCCTATCCAAGTAGTGGCCACCATTCAAGTTAGCAGCCAGAATGTTCCTTTACCCAGAGAGATTTTTCCCACCAAGACCATGTTCTAGGTGCTGGGTTGCACTCGTGAAGGCAACAGCCCCATCTCTGCCCTTGAGCATCCAGAGCAAGTGGGGGTGGGGACTATAAACAAGTCAATGAAAACAGAATCAAGATCATGCGGCGTAGGCCCAGTGTCGTGGTGGAGGGGACCTACTGCCATGCATTGCAGACGTTGCAGCACATCAGCTTGCGTTTGTCATCTTCCCCCTGCAGTCAAAGTCCGGTGAGGGCAGGGACTAAGGTCTGACTTATTCCTCACAGTAGCCAAGTCCTATCACAATGCCTGCTGCATGTCTGGTTGAAAACATGCCTATTTTGTTGAATGAATGACTGTTTTTGTAACTTTTTTTCCTAAAGTCAGAAGGTAGAAACTGTAGTTAAAATGGCATTGGTGACTTACTGGTTGGACGACTCCGTCCACAAATCTGAAATACTACCTTTTATTTTTAACATTAATCGAGCTATTTGGAGAGCAGCCACTTATGTGTCTTAAAGGTCACCTTGAACTTGTTCTTGGCTTTGTAAGATTTACAAGGACTCTTAGCCAAAACAATACACTTAACACAAAGAAAACAATACTTCCATCTTTAAAATTTTGCCTGGCATGGACTTTTTAGAGCATTTCCATTCTAAGATCATTTATAAGATGAAATGAAGGCCACATCCCATTACATTTTAGCAGAGCGATGTGTGTGGGAGAATTGGCTGTGCACAATGGCAATAAACCACATTGTGTGAACCAAGTGGATGAGGGTCAGAGATGAGTTGATCACAGCCTCCTCCAGACCAAGAGGAGCCCAGCAATGTGACTGCACGGCGTTAGGTTTTGTACAGATTGCAAAAGATATTTTAGTCACAGCCAGGGAAGCTCACTCTGTTCTACTTTATCTTCCCCTCCCAAATTTGACAAGGATTCTAAAAATGTACATGATATTACTAATAATGAAGTGTGAACCTAGAGGAAGGAATGAATAGTCTTTTTCTATATATAGACAAATATATTATTAAATATTGTTGAACTAAGATGCAGTTAAACACAGTGAAGTCAAGGACATGGAGGAAATAAAAGGTGTTATAGAGACGTGTCAGGCAGTTAATTAAAATATTACATTATCTTTTCTAAAGTTTGTATGCTTGTAGTATTGACCAGCCTTTAAAAAATTCTAATTTATTGAATTTTTTTCCTTAGTCCAAAAAATACATTCTATTGTATGCCTAATTTTATATTTTTAAAAAAATAAGAGAGTCTTCAAATTGTATATGCTTCAGACCCCTCAATCCTGGATCCTCCCTTTTGGGGAAGGGATATATAATTTTTATAAAGTAAGCTTTGTTTCCTTTTCCTAACAAATTCATTTTTCACAGACAGCTGGGACTAGCTTCTCAAAATAGCAAACTGTGCTGTTATACAAGGTCTCTGGGGGCAGGGGATCTCCTTCCCCACTCAGCTCCTCTCCCTTGCCTTGGTCCCTGACGTCACCCTGACCCCCGACGTCCCCAGCACTTGGTCCCCGACGTCCCCAGCACTCTGACCCTCACCCACCAAACGTGGGCTGGAGGACTCCCCCTCCAGTGCTCGCTTCTGGCCAGCTAGACCCCAGACAAGGGCAGGGCTGCTATATCAAAGGCCAGGTGATGAACATCACCTCCAGAAATGCCACAGGCGGCTGTGAGGGACAACCACTGACCCACACTGCCCAGCCCCTCCACAAAGAGCCTCTGTTTATATTCGTTATTCTTCAAGCACATGTGCAAAGGCCCTGTAACTACCTTCTCAAAGTCACTCCTGAATGGTGTGGGTAAGCTGTGTGGACAGGACACAAGAGAGGGGAAAGCTGATGGACGCCTCTGTGTGTTCTGAGATTTCACATGGACATGCCCTGGTGCTGCACCTTGCATGGGGAATAGGGAGGGGCCCGTGGTTGTGGAGTCTCTGGAGATGGATTTGGTTGCTGGCTGCTGTTTCTGCTTAGCCCCAGACAACATCAGGGACCTGGTTTTGCCTTCCTGCCTTGGACAAGCTCCTCCACACCCGAGTTCTTGTTTGAAAAACAAGAAGTTTAGCCCCCTTAAGTGGTAAATGCCCTCTAGCTCAGGTGTACTCTCACTGTAAGTGGATTTCACATATAGTTCTGAGGAGAGAAAACTGGGATCCGAGTTGGACAGCATCTCCCAGACGTAATCTGCTTCCATCATCTGCATTTTGAACTGCATTACCTAGGATTTATAATCAGATTTAGATCTCCAAAATATGCTGCCTTACCCTCAGTGTTTTCAAGGTCTGTTTGAGCAAAGGCATTTTGTGATGGCTATGGAGGTGCATGCATTTCAGGAATTCTTTTTTTTTTTTTCACCTTTTAGTCCAATTCTTACCAATGCCACTTTCCACGTAAAGCGATTCTCAGACTGAAATGCTGGCATCTGAATGGTGGAGACAGCATATTGGTACACACGATGAAAGTGTGAAGAGTAATCGCTGGGATTTTGTTTACCCGTATTATCCACCAAACTAGTAAAATCCTCTTGATTAGTTTATGGCTTGCAATGCAAAAATAAACTTCCAACCCCCTCTGTGAAATAATAATAATAATATATATATTTTTTGAGATGGAGTCTTGCTCTGTTGCCCAGGCTGGAGTGCAGTGGCACGATCTTGGCTCACTGCAACCTCCGCCTCCTGGGTTCAACAGATTCTCCTGCCTCAGCCTCCCAAGTAGCTGGGACTACAGGCACACACCACTATGCTCAGCTAATTTTTATACTGTTAGTAGAGATGGGGTTTCACCATGTTGGCCAGGATGGTCTCGATCTCTAGACCTTGTGATTGCCTGCCTCAGCCTCCCAAAGTGCTGGGATTACAGGCATGAGCCACCATGCCTGGCCGAAATAATTATTCTTTATTTAAGTCTGTCACTTCATAAAAGCAAAAGCCTAGTGTGAATCCTTTTATGGCCAGTGACTCTCACTCTATCTATTCATAGCCACAGAGTGGAAATAAACACACCTACTGCAGACTGAAGAAGAGAAGGGAAGGATAAGGGGGACCTGCCTGGTTTTCTCACCTGCAGAAGAATGACTCACCTGCAGAGGTCATGGTACACCTGTGATGCAGGGACGGAAAGAGTTTGCATGGAGGACCTGACCTTCAGTGTATGTTACTGATGTATCCAAGTGTAGTCCAGGCCACTGCAGGAGGGGGGTGAAGCTGCTTCATTCGGTGCCAAGCACCGTGCAGCAGGCCTTTGGTTTATGATACTCTATAACCCTCAATGACTCTAAGAGTCAGAGATGACATTAAAGCCATTTTACAGACAAAGAAATGAAGGAAACAGACCACTGAGTAACTCGCTCAAGGTCCCATAGCTGGTGATAAGGTGGAGCCAGCATTTGAGGCCAGACAACCTGAATGGTATGTTGTTAACAGGCCACACTGCCTCCTACCCACAGAAAGTGAATCTTACAAACCATAGAGTGTGCAGTGTCATGTTTTTATATTTCTATATCTATTGCTGTGTCCCTGCATCTGTCCATCAGTAATGATTTAAGAGGAGGTAGAAAGAGGTGCAAGAATCCCCAATCCCTCCCCAACACAGACAGGTGTGGAGCTGCCCCCATACAGAACTACAGTGGTATTACTACATGTCAGGAAGTGGAAAGCAAAAGCGAGCTGGGAGATGGAGAATGGATCCAAACAATTCATTGATTTAGGTGACAAGCATTCATTGAAAACCCCCTAAGGGCCAGCCCACAGGCCTGTACAGGACCCAGGTAAAAGCACGGTGGGTGGGGTGGACAGGAGATCAGAGCGGAGACAAACTGACTGATGCTCAGGCACGAGAAAGTGAAGGCCCTGAAATCACGATAAAAAAATCAACACATTTGGTTTGCAAGTATATGAACAGGCACAACTCCCCACAGCAAACCGATGATGCGGCAGCCAGGCAGAGCCCACCGAATGTCAGCTGGCCCTGGCCGTTTGCTTCCTAAAGACAGCCCCCACAACTCGCCCAAAGCAGGGTCCTCCCAGTGCCGTGAGTGCTCTGCAACCTGGCCCTCAACTCCACCCTTCTCCACTCACTCTGTGCCAGTGACACTGGCCTCTGTGGGTGCCCTGCTCCCCAGGCACGCTCCTGCCACAGGGCATTCGAATTTGCCATTCCCTGGGCGGGGATGGTTCCTCGCTGCCTTCAGGCCTCTTCTCAATGGCCTCCCTCACGGCAAGGTCCATCCTCCCCACACAGCAGAAACAAGCCCCAGCATCCAGACCCCAGTGTGCTCTATGCCCTTACTTAAATGCAGTTCTTTCCTATTGTTCAGTGTCCTTTCTCCCACTGAAATGCAGGGTCCATGAGGGCAGGTGCTTGCTGATTGACTTCTCCCTTCCCAAAGTCCAGAATGGTGCCTGGCACTTAGTGCTTCATGCAACTACAGACTCCAGTAATGTTGGTCCATGGATGGATTAGCTGACATGATGATTGGAAAGTAGACATGAGCACATTCGTTAGGAGAATCTGAATGAAGGCCCGAGAAGAACAGTGGGAAAAAAACAGCAGCTGGCTCAGTGAGGACATCCAGCAGTGACTGGAATCTAGTTCTGACTCCAAAGACCTTGTGCTGTGGCTATTCGTTGCAAATAACGTACATTTTATAAAACTATCTGCAAGTAGGGCAGATTTGGATGATTCAAAACCAGGTCTGGGACTTCCTGCAACATTGGCCTGACCCAACAGGGGAATATAGGACAGACTCCCACAGTGAATCAGGAGCTGACGCACTCACACCGAGAGGGCAGCCACAGGATCTGGTGATGGTTACAAGAGTTCCCTGGAGCCTTTTAGCTCTATTTCCCATGAAAGAAACACACAAAGAAACACTTCTAAAGATGAAAGAATCTGGACCAATGTCTAGGCAACCTGGACTTGGGAGACGTTGTATTCAGAGATGCAGACCCTGCCCCGTGCTGGAAGCATGGTAGACTTGGACTGTATCCAGTATGCTGGCAAACTCTCCCTGCTCTCCACAAGCATACACAACCATATTCAAACACTCACAGTATAACACGCCCACTACACTGCAACAAGGAAGGTTTACACACCCAGCAACAGCCAAGAACCCCAGCCAGGTTCTGTAGGAGATGAAAGGTTGTCAAGAGGTGAAATTGCCAGGTGGCAAACCCCTCCAAGGTGTTTCCTCACACTTTCTCTGTTACAAACACCATAAGATAACCTGACAAGGAGACTTTCCTGGTGCTCATGATGGAGAAAGAGCACTGAAGAGAGAAGAAAAGCTACATCAGTGATGACCACATGTGCTGTGCGGTGTACGTGGTGTGTATTTTCACTGAATCCTCAAGACAGTCACAGACCCAGAGGAGCAGAGCCTGGGGAAAGTTTCCCTTAGTCTAAGGTTCTACAACCGTCATGGGAACATGGGTTCTGAAGCTGGGTCTTGCTGCCCAGGCTTAGCTCTGCTCTTCCCTCTCACTAATACCCTGCCTGATGCCAGGCCTGGGCATGGGGTGCTATGCACCATCAGTCCACAGGTGAGCCCTGCAGGTGTGGAGGGAGCACCGGAAGGTGTGGGACTGAGCTGTGGACAACACAAGGGAGAAAGCCTTGGAAGCTATTATCTGGGAGGTTGGCAATTATGGGGTGATAACTGGGCAACTGCAATATAAAGTGGAATAAGAACCCAGGAGAAGAGGACAACTAAGGAGAGGGTGCTCGATGAAAACACAGAAGCCCAGGCCCCTCTCTCACAGGCCCATGCCTGGTTAGCTCTGACGCCAGCTGAATAGGAAGCACGGCAAATTTGAGACTCTCTTGTATAAACCATAAGCCTCAGTGTCAGGGACATGTGCTGTGAGGACACAGGAGATGTCAGTCTGTACAGGGCAGATAGGGAACAAGGCATGTTCATCAAACAAGAGCTGCACCTCCCAGCCTTCTGCATGGGGTTTATACACATCTCCCAGAAAGGAAGGAGAGAGCAAAAGTCATGGCCATGAAGGATGCAACTGCTGTTTTCGGGAATAGACAACTCTGAATAAAGAAACGGCTTCGTGGCCAAAGAGGCTATGAGCAGGCTTCTTAACCAGCAGAAGTTGGCCAGCCTCATAGTGTGGATTATGCTATTTTGGGTTGACTTCACATGCCAAGATGCTATGTGCATGGTCCCATGACATTCATGTTGGAAATTATTGCTGAGATGGTAAGAAGCCAAACCTCAGCAAAAATAGCCATAGGTGCCTCCACTGAGGGGCAATGTCTTCCCTCCCCACAGCATTCTGCTGCTGGCTGGGGCTGCATCCCACTAAAGACCATCACTCTCGGCACTGCCGCATGGCAACCTAGGCCACTCTTCCTTCTTCTTCTTTTTTTTTTTTTTAAGAGTATTGTGGTCAATTTCTTTTCTTTTCTTTTTTTCTTTTTTTGAGACAGGGCCTCACTATGTTGCCCAGGCTGGTCTCAAACTAGCCTCAAACCATAGTGAGATCATAGTGAGGATGAAGTGATCCTCCTGCCAGGAGTAGCTGGGACTACAGGTGCGTGCCACTGCACTCAGCTAAGATCATTTTTAAAATAAAAGGTATGACAGTGAGGTCTGAGGAAATTCCTTTGAATAGATGGACATGCAGAGAAAACGCTTCTAAATCTAGGAAAAGTTTACGAAGTCGGCTGGGGATTCACCAATTGCCAAACCATGAGGCTGCATCGCTGTTTCTGGTTATGTTTCCAAGGTAAGCAACTCTGTAGGGACACTGAGAGGTGACCAGGGGATCATTTCCCCCAGGGACAACTGCCCCACTGAGCCACCTTGACCAGACCCCCTCGAGGGAACAAGGTTGACACCTCCCAAAGACAGTTCTTTACCTTCTCTGGACAACTGACTGACCACATTGGCCTGTATCTCAGAACCTTCTACAATTTAGATTTACACTGAACCACTGAGGATAGCAAACAGAACCCAGGATTCAGACAGACCCTCTAATGACTGTGGGCCTAAGGCTGAAGCCTTCAAACCTGCACTCACCACTCATGGATGCTACTCCCAGGAACTTTTCCTTAACATCTTTCCTGTTGGCATCTTGTTTCATGTAAAATAGAAGTAAAGTCTGAGATCAAGGGGGTAGTTTGAGAAAAAAAACTGCAGTATTTTAATTTTAGTTGGATAACCACAGAATGTGCTATGCAACCTATAATTTGCCATTAAAAGGAGAATATGGGGCTGAATCACATTTTCTTTAAATATTACATCCCTCGGTGCCCAAAAAGAGTGTTCATTTTAGAGTTAGACTGGGCAAAATAAACACTGGGTCACAAGTGATAGCTTTGGTTAGAAATGTCTTTAGAACAGGCCAGCATGCATGTTGTCAAATGACAATGCATGGCCTCTTCCCAGGGTCATGTGAGGCCAGTCACAAGGAAGCTGAATTATTCCCGATTGTCCACACAGGCCTGGTGGCAGGAGGTGAGGGGGAAGGCACGATACTCACAGGAACTTTCCATTTGTCTTTGATCCTATCAGGACAATTTGCTCAGATTCTTCCCGAGAGATTTTTCCATGGAACCAAGGCATTTTTTCATGGGCTGTGGTAGCGATCAGCTTCTCCAGCTGAGGCTTCTGACTGATGATGGCCTGCTCCAGAGCCTGACCCTGCCACATGGAGAGCAAAGCAGAGTAAACCATACCGAGGAAAAATGAAAATGATGCAGAAGGCATTTCCAATCTATCTCGAGTCCTGGCATGGTAAAACAGGATCAAACCTTATTCACTCATTCATTCAGTAAATAAAACCAGAAAGACCTTTACACATTACTTAAGTACTTTCAAGTGTATAAATAAAAAGAATATGGCCGGGCACGGTGGCTCACACTTATAATCCCAGTATTTTGGGAGGCCAAGGAGGATGGTTCACTTGAGGTCAGGAGTTTGAGACCAGCCTGGCCAGCATGGGGAAACCCCATCTCTACTAAAAATACAAAAATTAGCCAGGTGTGGTGGCACATGCCTGTAATCCCAGCTACTTGGGAGGCTGAGGCAGGAGAATCGCTTGAACCTTGGAGCCAGAGGTTGCATTGAGCTGAGATCATGCCACTGCACTCCAGCCTGGGTGACAGAGCAAGACTCTGTCTCAAAAAATAAAAAATAAAAAAATAAACACACATATCCTTTGCTGTGGCAATCCCAACCCTTTCAAAGTTTATCCTGCAGACGTTGCATACAATTGTAGTATACGATAGGTCTAGAGCAATGTTGTTAGCAGCGTTTATTCATAAACAGCAAATGTGTCCATCAATAGGTACTAGTTAAATAAATTATGGTGCATAGCAGGTGATACCAGATAGCCAAAGAACGGGTGATGCAACTATATGAGTGTTGACACAGAAAGTTCTGCAAGAGACATTAGGAAGCCATAAAATCAAGTGCCTATCAGTGTGTATGGTAGGACCTTGTCAGATAAACAGAAACCAATGAACACCTATCAATGCCTCTCTGAAAAGGCCCTCCATGCACTGGGTAATGGTGGTTCCCTGCGGTGGAGAAACCCACACTGCTGGCACAAAGGTACCCACCCTCTCAGCTGTGGCTGTGAAAGAGGAAAGGCTCTTATCAGAGAGAGGCATTTTTTGGCCAAAATTGATGCTTAAGGAGATGGTTGTGTTATTTGGGCACACAGGGCACATAGGCACACGTGTTGCATGTAGCCAGGAAGTCTGTGTGGGGTCACAGGGCCCCCTGGGCCCAGGGAGCAGGACCGGCTGTGGCCCACCTGCAGGTTCCATGTCTGCTTCACATATTCCCTGATGAGGTTTTCCTTCAAATCCTCAAAGGGCCCAGTCTTGGGCTGCACCCCTTGGGGCCGGTTGAAGGGCTTCTTGAGGAGGCAGACCAGGCCATCAGACTCCTGGGAGTGGTAGTGGCAGAGGTCGGCAGGGCTGGCATGGGTCCTGCCACCAGCGATGGCGTAGGTGCCATTCAGCTCCCGCTCGATGGTGTAGTGGTGTGCCTTCTTCCCGTGGGCCACGGACAGGGCGAAGCCGCCCAGGTAGTTGCGGCTCTGGCGCAGCAAATAAAGCCCATCACTCATGCCCCCCTGGACCAGGTAATCTTCTGCCTCCTCCCGGGTGATGTTGCCGAAAAAGAAGGGCAGGTGGTTGGCGCTGTCAGCCATGCCGCTGCTGGCCATGCTTCAGGGGCCGGAGGGCACACACCTGCGCAGGTGTCCACCTGGGCAAGACAGAGACAGAGAACTTTGGTGAGGACCCCACGTGGCAGGGAACGTTTGCTAAAACCACTCAAACACTTTCAAAGTGGAGACAAACCCTCCCATCTCTGAACAAAGGCACTTCCCTCTTTGGCCCTCCCAACACACAGTTGTCGTTCTGTTCACATCATCATTACAGTTTTCAGCATGCCTTCTAACTAAGCTAAAATCAGAGCATTTGATGGAAGTGACCAAATTAAATAATTCTTTTTTGGGGGGAGTGGGGAAAGGCAAAGAATTCTAAAAATAAACATACCGCAAAGAGAAGCAAACAGAAGGGCTATTGCAAAACAGGACTCTTGGGCTGACCCTCAGGGTCCCAGCAGCATACAGGAGGCAGAATCTACATGAGAACAAACCAACTGCTCCTCCTGAGTCCAGACAATGTTAGAGAAGCCTTGCTCCTCATCACAGTGATATTACCAAGGAGGACGCTACCACCACCTCACCCACCTGAGCTGCAAGACGCTGCCTCGAGCAGTCAGTCACACGCTGGTGCTGAGCCCCAGAGGTGAAGTGAGGCCACGTTGAGGGCCCACACGGAACTGTGACTTGTGGTCACCATAAGGCCTTCCCACCTCCAGCCCGGGGCTATGACAGCAACAAGCCATTGCCTGAGACATGAAGAGTGACACCCTCCCGGCTCCCGAGGCCTGGGGCCCATAGGCTGTCTTCTCCCCGCTTCTCCAGACCACTTCCTGGGCAACGCCACTTCCCATCTGCAGGGCCCGTGTTAAAGAGATAGTGCCGGTTCCCAGCCCACGAGGACATCTGACACAGGAGAGACACTGCTTGCAGTAAATAAATACATTTCAGAAGCAAAAAGAAAGGTGGCCAATGCATATTTAACATGGAGAGTATTCCCTCTCAATCATGGTTGTAAACTAGAAGGATACATATTGCCAGCCCCAAAAGTATCCAAGGAGGCACATTTTAACCAAAAGGGGCTGGTCGTGAATGGAAAATTATCTAGATGACTCCATCCATTTATCCAGGGAGCAAAGCGCATGTCCCTCATGGTACACACACACACACACACACACACACACTCTCCATACCACATGCACACTACATGCATGCCACACACACTATGAACACATGCCACACCTGCACTACACACACACCATGTACTACATGCACACTATGCACATCACACACACCAAACACACAAACTACATACACACCACACACACGAAACACACTACACACATCACATGCTACACTACATACCTGCTACACACACAAAACAGACATGAAACACACCACTGCATGCACACAACACACATCACACACACTACCCCACACACATACACACAAACTACATACACACCACACACGAAACACACCACACACACCACATTCTACGTTACATACACACAAAACACACATGAAACACACCACATGACTACATGCGCACTACACACATCACATACGGTACACCACACACCACACACATCACATACACTACACCACACACACGCACTCCATACCACATGGACACTACATGCATGCCACACACACTACGAACACATGCCACACCTGCACTACACACACACCATGCACTACACGCACACTATGCACATCACACACACACCACACACACAAACTACATACACACCACACACACAACACACTACAAACAACACACACTGCACACACAACACAAATTACATACATACCACATACAACACACTACACACACTACACACTCTACACACACCATGTACTACATGGACACTATACACATCACACACACCAACTACATGTACACCACACACAAAACACACTACACATATCACACACTGCACACACAACACACAAAAACTACATACACTCCACATACAACACACTACACACACCACACACACTACACACACCATGTAGCACACGGACACTACACACATCACACACACCACAAACTACATACACACTACACACACAACACACTACACACATAACACACTGCACACACAACACACACAAACTACACACACACCACATACACTACACACATAACACACTACACACACCATGTACTACACACATCACATACACTACACACACAAAATACATACACACCACACACAGTACACACTACACACATCACACATACTACACACATATCACACACAAACTACATACACACCACACACACCATACTATACACAACACATGCTACACTACATACACACTACACACACAAAACACACGAAACACACCACACAACTACATGCACACTACACACATCACACACACTACACAACACACATACACCTCCGCATACTACATGCACACTACATGCATGCCACACATATGGACACATACCACACATGCACTACACGCACACCACACACACACAAACTACATACACACTACACACACAACACACTACACACAACACACACACACTGCACACATACCACAAACTACATACACACTACACACAGAACACATTACACACATCTTACACACACTGCACACATGTCATACACAAACTACATACACACTGCACACATACTACACACAGTATACACAAACTACATACACAGTACACACACAACACACTACATGCAGCACACAAACTACATACACATTACACACATAACACAGTACATACCCACACACACTGCAAACACACCACACACACAAACTACATACACACGACACACAACACACTACATGCAACACACATACGACATACACACTACACGTAAAAACACACACAAACCACACCACATCACTACATGCACACTACACACATCACACACACTGCACACTCACCACACACAAACTACATACATGCCACACACACACCATAGTACACACAACTCACACGACACTACATACACACTACACACACAAAACACACACATGAAGCACACCACACCACAGATCCTGCAGCACGATGATGTGAAGCCGCTTCTTCTCAACATGCACTATCCTACAATGGGCTATAAAATGTAAGAGCGTCAGCCTGACACAGGCGACAGAGTTTTCCCCAGACGGTGTTTATCCTCAAGTCAGTACTCCTGGGCGAGCCCCTAATGAGGCATGGGTTTTATTATAATTTGAGGGTATTAATCATCATTTCCTGGCTTGCCTCTCACAGCAGTTGACTATCAATGAATTTTCTTTGTCCAACAAGTTTCTAAATATTCATCTCTTAGCAAGGTGTTTTTGTTTTTGTTTTTTAAAGTATATCTACATTTACTTTTGAGTCTAAGAATGCTGTTAACAGAAAGACATCTCTGGAAACACAGTGTGCTGATGAGTCTCTTGGAAGAAATACTTCTCTTTGGACTGCTTTCCCCTTTCTACAGTTTTTTTTTTTTTTTAGTAGAGACGGGCTTTCACCACATTAGCCAGGATGGTCGCGATCTCCTGACCTCGTGATCTGCCCGCCTTGGCCGGGCGTGGTGGCTCACGCCTGCAATCTACAATGCTTTTGTTGCAGGCCAGCCACTGCCCCCAGCCTGCCTTTCCCCCACTCCACCCTTTTCCTGCAGTGGGTCTTCTCGGGCCTCCAACCTCATTTCCATTGTTTCCCCTGCAGCCCAGCACGTCTCATACTTCCATGTGGCCTGGGGGCTCTGACACACCCAGGGCCTGAGAGGCTGCTGCTCCTGCAATCCTGGTGATGCGGATGCTGGGTTCTGATGCCACCTGAGACCAGGTTCTCCATCTTCTCTGCCTTCCCTGCCCAGGCGGTGCCCCAGCCAGGAACCCAGGAGTCCTCCGCAGGCCTTGCATTCTCTAAGGTTCGTTTTCCAAGCGCCCTTGGTGCATGTTCCTTACTGCCCATATCCATGACCCCTGCTTGGCGTAACCCTGTCCTTTCCACTGCTGCCCTTCACTCCTCACCTTCTGCCCTCCTGCTTCCTGACGCCTCCCTCTCCAGCTGCCCGGTCCTCCCTCAAAGCACACATCAGCCCTCCCTGCCTATTCCAACATGCCCAGTCCACAGACCACACTGGACTGCACCGGGATGCTGTGGCTTTCCCTTCTTGTTGTCACCACGTGTGCTTTCTGCTGAGGCGTGCAGCTCTTCCTCCTAGCCATCTCAGTCATCCTTGCAGACCCAGCTCAAATACCCCTGTCGCTGTGTACCTGGCCCCGATGCTTGCGTCCCCTCTGCAGGGCCCAGGTTACTTTTTATGTAGTTGCAGAACAGCAGACTGCACCATCAGCTCAAACTGAGACAGTAACTTTGTAGGAACAAAATTTTAAATAAAATGAGAGCAAATACTTTTTAATTCATATAAATCTTAACAGAGCTACTATTTTAAAAATTCATTGGCTTGTCACTAATCATTACATCGGTGCTGGCACTTGGGCATGAATCCCATATTGAAGTGAATGGAAAGGAAGTGAGACAGGCTGTGGTCGGGTCTTGGGGAGCATCTGCAGACCCGGAGCAACCTCCAGGCACACGCCAGGGACACTCTGTGTGGCTTTGATGGTGCATTGCAGATATGTTCCCAAGCAGGTGGCAGAAGAATGTGCTGCACTCAGTGTCAGCACCGATGTGGCTGATGGCCCTTTTCTGGCCATGTGACTTCCTGTGCTGGAGTTGACCTGGGTGTGTTGGTGGTGATGGTTTGGGCAGAATCACTGGTTCACTGTAAGGACAGCTTATGGCCCATTTTTGGGCTACTTAATTGGGGGAATAAACAATGTCCATGGTGTTCCTGTGCATACCTTCTCAGGACTGGCACCCACCGGCACCCACCCGGGGCCTTGTCCTGGTCTCCAACCTCCTCTTTCTCAGGCCACCTTGGCAGGAAATGGCCATCTCCATTCCAGACACTGCCCACGGTGGCCCAGGCTGCTGTTCTCAGCTCCACTTTTCAGATATCAGCTCGCAGTCTGTATGGCAAATCCAGAGAGTCTCCCTTTTCACCCAGTGTAGTCTTGGCCACGGCTGTGGCATCTCTGCCACCCCCACCAACTGAGACAGGGACGGAGCCCGCGACTTTCCCCTGCAGGCATTCCTCCTACACACACAGACTCAGTCCTTCCCGCCTGATGCTTTTGCCAACTCACAACGCTTAACTCTGACTACAGGCACAGCCCATGGCTCAAATTCTCTTTAGCATTCCCAGGGATCATTTTCTCCTAAATAGTGTTTAGAACTTGCTCCCTATTTTTTCTTAATTCAACATTCCCAGTTATTTTTTTCCATGTGTGACACTACTTCATTCCAAAGCACAAAACTGAGAAACAAACCAGGCCACTTAGCTCCTCCTTAACTCCACCTGTACCCCTCAGCCTGCTGGGTCTGGCACCTCAGTGAACACCTGGGGAGGTAGCGGTTCAGCAAGGAGGGTTTTCAGGTGTCTGGTGAGCTCCTGAAAACACTGCAAATCCCTTGCTCTTTTGAGACCTTTTTTTGTGACACAAGTTAAGTGTGCACTTAGTTGTAGAAAAATGTTTTTTGACATGAAATAATCTTTTGTAATGTCCTGGGCCGCATACCTCCCTTCCCTGCCTAATTTTTCTCTGCAGCACATCTCCATAAGGCAGCAGCCCTTTAAATCATGATTCACTGTTGAATTTGAGTATTGTCTCAAATTCACCAGAGGGCCAGCTCTGGGAGGTGAGAATAGGATGACCTTGTTCACTGCCATATCACCATGCCTGGAACAGCTCCTAGTGCAGAATAAGTCATCAAAAATATTTGTTGGTTAATGGGTATTTATTTCTCTCCACTGAGCACCTGACCTGCATGTCTGCTTATCTGACGTTCCCCCTTGGATGTGTAACAGACAAGTTGACCTCCACATACTCCAGATGAGGCTTTTGACTCCTCCTGCCACTCCCTCAGCAAATCTCTTCCTCCCTCAGGCTCTGCTAATTGAGGAAATGACACTGAGCACCACAGTTGCTGAGGATGAGACCCTGGCTGCTTTCAGGAGTCTTCCCTCTCACCAAGTCAGAAAGGAATGTGCTTTCTACCAGAAGCATTGGCCACTCACACTGATGCAGGGAAGCCATGAGCTTGTGCAGGAGCTGAGCTCCATCTGATGCAGTCACAGGGATGGAGAATCTTGAAGCAGGTTAGATGAGCTGGTCTCCAGGTCCTCTGAGTAGCTTTTCTTTAAAATATATTCCCAAGCCATCATGTCTCCCCATAGCTCCTGAGGCTGCCCTCGTGGAAGCCACCGCCATCTCTCAGGTATTGGAAGTCTCACCTGGTCCTTCCTTTCCTGGCTGACAATTCCCTACCCTGAAGGTGGAGTGAGGCTCACAAAGAACCTCTCCATCCACATCACATTGCAAATCTTCATCGCTCCTCCACAAGGCTCTCCTTGACCAGGCCCGAGACCTGCAACCTCACCTTGCTCACTATCTCCACCACACTGTGCTTCTGCCTCCAGGTTGAGGCCTCTCCTGCCTCCTGCTTGGCTTCCTCCTTCTCAGGCCTTTACTCAGAGAGTTGCATCATGATGATCCAGTCTCAGGTGCTGCTTCGGCCTACCTCGGCCACCCCCGCACATAGTTAACTTCTCAAAAGCATCTATTACCTTTGTAGCATCAACACAAACCTGCCCTTTCCCTAAAATGTGAGCTCCAAAGGTCTGGAGACTTCACTGCCTTGCTCAGGCTTCAGGGTTTAACCAGAGGCTGGCAAAACTCTGCTCGATGGAAGCATGTTGCTCTTTGCTTTTTAGGATTTCCACAGTGAATATACAACTGACCCTTGAACAATGTGGGGATGCTGACCACCCACCCTGTAGTAAAAATTCATGTATAACTTTTGACTCCCCCAAAACTTAACTAATAGTCTACTGTTGACCAGAAGGCTTATCTATAACATAAATAACTGATTAACACATATTTTGCATGTTATATGTATCATATACTATATTCTTATAGTGAGGTAAGCTAGAGAAAAAATGTCATTAAGAAAATCATAAGGAATAGAATATCTGTTTACAATACTGTACTGTATTTATCAATACCATAAATTTACTGTCATCTGTTTACAAGATGACTCATCCATCTGAAATGGCAGGCAACCACGGCTACAGTCCTCCATCTACAATCCTCATCAAGCAATTCAGCTTTTTCTTATAATGTCATGACTTCTTGGGAGCACTTCCAGCCTCACTGTGACCCTTCATATGGGACCCATGGTGTTATTCAGGTTGTACGGTATTGCACTAAACATTATGAAAAATACTTGAGAACTGCAAGAGATCACTTATTAAAGATCACTTTTTACTGCAATATGCAATTTACTGGAGAGATGAACTGCTCACACAGAGATGACGAGCATCACACAGTGATTTAGGCAGGTGCTTGCAACTCTCGAGCTCATCACAATAGCAACAGGAAGTGGCTATGAAATTATTACAGCAGTACAGTGTGTACTGCAGTTAATTTTATGCAATTATGATTTAATACTGCATCTTTATATTTATTTACATTTTCCTCGACTGTGAATGGCATATAAGTATTTATGTGTAAGTTTTGATAAATTTTAATTTTAATAATAGATTTGTACACATTTTATGGTAGTAAATGAAAAAATAGACTACATATATTTTGTGCATTCAATATACACTTAACTTTTTCTTAACTTTTTTTTTTTTTTTTTTTGAGATGAAGTCTCGCTCTGTTGCCCAGGCTGGAGTGCAGTGGCACAATCTTGGCTCACTGCAAGCTCCGCCTCCCCAGTTCACGCCGTTCTCCTGCCTCAGCCTCCCAAGTAGCTGGGATTACAGGTGCCCACCACCACGCCTGGCTAACTTTTGTATGTTTAGTAAAGACGGCGTTTCACCTTGTTAGCCAGGATGATCTCGATCTCCTGACCTCGTGATCTGCCCTCCTCAGCCTCCCAAAGTGCTGGGATTAGAGGCGTGAGCCACAGCGCCCGGCCAACATTTTTTATATTTCTGGGCTATGGAGTTCATCTGCAAGTTTTTAAAATTGTCAAAAACCTTCAAAACTTTTTTCCAATATTTTTGTTGAAAAAAAAATCCGCATATAAGTGAACCCACGTGGTTCAAACCTGTAACGTTCAAGGGTCAAAATTGTATGTTGCTTTTGTAATAAAAATGCTAAACATGCAATTGCTGTGTGTCCAGATGGAGGCTAACAGGGTCAGAATCAGAGAACCCTGGCAACTAATCTGTGAGATGCTCCAGCCCTGTGGCTGCTTCAGATGGAGCTTGGTTCCTACATAAGCTCCTGGCCTCTTAAGGGAAGGGAACTCACTCCAATGTGTGCCGATGCTTCTGTTGGAAAACACTTTCTTATCTGATTCCCCATCTCTCCTTCCCCATCTCTCCTCCTCCATTTCCCGTCTTCCAACTGTGCACAGGACAAAGAGAACACAGCCAGTTCTGCTTCCCCAAAACAACCTGCAAATGCTTGCTCTTGGCAGCCACTCCAAGTCAATGCATTCTTCCTGCCTTGACATTATTTCAAGACCTCTCACTCATTTTGTCCAAACAATTTCACATCACCCAAGCCCCTCTTAAAAGTGCACCGGCCCCAGTGACGCTGCCAAGATTTCCTGGGCCCGTGTCCAGCTGTCCATGAATGCAGCTATGGGTGGCCCCATCCGTCCAACATCTCTGCTGGGCTTCTGGAGAATGAACAGCTTCCCTTTTCAAAAGCATGTGGTCAAAACACATCCCCCACACTCAATTTACAAATTAAGATGGTTGCCTTTACCCTGTTCCCCCACCTTATGATGGTCCCACCCATTTCCATCTGGCACCATTCATCACATTAGCTTGGGGTTACTCAACCTTGGCACTCTTGACATTTGGGCTGGATCCTTCTCTGTTATGTGTGTAGGGTCGGGGGCTGTCTCATCTAGTACAGACTATTGAGCAGCATCCCTGGCCTCTCCCCACTAGATGCCAGTAGCACCCCATTCCCCAATCATGACAGCCAAACATCGTCTCCAGATATTGCCAAGTGTTCCCTAAGGGTAACTTACCCCTGACTGGAAACCACTGTGTCAGCTATTGTGGACACAAATCTGATGTGCCCCTTTTATTGCTCTAGCGCAGGGGTGTCCAATCTTTTGGCTTCCCTGGGCCACACTGATAAAAGAAGGATTGTCTTGGGCCACATATAAAATATACTAATACTAATGATAGCTGATGAACTACAGAAAAGAAGGGAAAGAAATCTCATAATGTTCTAAGAAAGCTTACAAATTTTAGTTGGGCCACATTCCTAGCTATCCTGGACCACATGTGGCCTATGGGCCACGGGTTGGATAAGCTTGTTCTAGCCTTTTTACCAATAAATTAGATGAACAAATATTCCCCTATTTAATTTGTTAACATCATTGCCAATGAACAAAAGACAAGCCTGGAAAGGAATGGAACCCCGTGGAGGTGGTTCCACTGGGCCAGAGAGCAGGAAACCCAGGGATACAGAGGTGAGAATCAGGAAGGCTGGCGACCCGGCCCAGCTTTGTGGGACCTGGGCACCATAGCAACAGAGTTCTTCACTGGTGAAAGGGGATGACAGTATACCAAAGCCACTGTAACTAATTTCAGTCATGAGTGGGGAGTGTGGAGGGGTGCCCAGGGCAACTGGACCCTCTCAAGTGGGAACTTTGAATAGAAGAGGGAAGGATAAGTCATGGTGAGATGAAGAAAAGAGAAAAGCATGGGCAGCCAGATTCATACTTCATAAGAAGGCGTGCATGTGTGTGCATGTGTGTGCACACATGTGTGTGCATGAGGCTGGGAGACAGACAGACATGCCCACCCCCACCTGAGGATGGTGGAAAGTCAGTGAGGGCTTGAACTGAACCAAAGACAATGCTTTCTTACCTCAAAATCCTCCCTAGTGCCAGTCAGACTTCACCTTGCACGTGATACACCATGAGGAGTTAAATCTAGAACGGAGTCAGATTTATTCTACAGGCTTTGATTCTTTCTGCCCCACACCAAAGAAGCCCTACCAGCCACCCTCCTGGAGCCTGCAGAAATGGATGAGCCCATCATATCCCACTAGCATCCTCATGTCTTCCATGTGTTTTACTTAAATTATACTGTATCGTTTTGCACTTACTGGCATGTTTCAATCTTCTCTTCCAACTAGACTTCCATAGTCCATTTCCCCTATGCCAGGACTAAGGCTGACTATACAACCTTTGCCCTTTAAAATGCATTTAGTTGGGAAACTATCATTTGTGTAGTTCTACCTTATCAGGCAGCAACTTTATAGATGAAGAGCAATAGATCCATGCTTGCCACCATAAGTACAATGTTTCAGATACCCTTTCAGCTAATTAAGAAATGATGTTTCTAGGGCAGTCTGACTGGAAGATTAGGCACAGATGCTCACACCTGAGCAAGCAGCTGAACAAGCTGTCCAGAGCCCATTCTTCTGGCAGAGGAAAATTTCATCCCCTACAGAGGAACAGCCAGCATGAATGCCAACATGATGAAGGGGGGCTGAGCTCTATAGGCCCACCTGACACTAACACTCCCAGCTCCCTGTCCCACCTTAGAGTTTTAGTTCTGTTTGTTTGTCTATATTCCCCAAAGCCACTAGAATAGACACTCCATTAGTGTAAGTACGTTTACCATTTTGTTCCCTACTGCCTAGAACAGAGGCTACTTTAAGTATGGGTCTTCAGTCTTCAAATTTTGTTTGAGAGTTAAAATGTATACATGGCAGGCAGCCTCCAAGATGGTGCCCAGTGATCCTCACTTCCTGGTACTCCCATCCCTTGCACACAGAGTGGCTGACTGCAGAGTGACAATGTTGGGTCTCTGAAGCTAGCTCATGAAAGCCCTTAACACTTTTCCTCAGCTTTTGGATTGCTCACTCTGGGGAAACCAGATGCCTCATTGGAAAGATGCTCAAGTAGCTCTTTGGGGAGGCTCATGTGGTAAGGAACTGAGGCCTCTAGCCAATAGCCAGCAGTAAGTGACCAGCCGTATGAGCAGCCACCTTGGAATAGTATCCTCCAGCCTCTATCAAGCCTTCAGATGAGACTGTAGCCCTGGCCCACACCTGACTACAACCCTACAGAGGGCCTGAGCCTACCCAGCTATCTCAAATGCTTGGCCCACAGAAATTATGAGCAATAATAAGTAATTATTGTTGTTTTAAACCACTAAGTTTAGAGTGATCTGTTATGTAGCAACAGATAACTGATATAGTATGTGCAATGGAGTTGGGCGAGAGAAGCAACAGTGCTTAATGGATATTTAAGTAAATAAATATTTGAATGAATTGTTGACAAAAAAGGCTGGTGAGTGTATGAGCTAGGTTCTAGGAGCTGGGCTCTGGCAGAATCAGAAGAAGACTTTCTGGTATTGAAGAGGTACGTGCAGCTAAAATAGAGGTTAGGAAGGAAGGAGCTGA
Source organism: Pan paniscus (assembly GCF_029289425.2). Classification (NCBI taxonomy): domain Eukaryota; kingdom Metazoa; phylum Chordata; class Mammalia; order Primates; family Hominidae; genus Pan; species Pan paniscus. The sequence goes on from NC_073260.2 coordinate 48,660,379, forward strand.
GCCCAGTGTGTGCTCCTGGAAGCTGCCTGCCTCACCCTGGCTTCTTTCATGTCCACGTTTACCTGTAGAAAATGGTTAGAGGACTAGCTGCCCAAACCCTGCAAGGGCCACATTATCTGAGCCTGGCACTTAGAGATTATGGGAACCAGGATCAAAGGCAGAGGCCAAAGTTCTGATTAATTTATTATCACTAGTAACATTTTAACTAATAAATCTTCATGGTGTCATTTCTTTCTTTTCTTTCTCCTCTCTCCATTTCATCGATATCATACTTCTGGTTCTGTTCTCTTTCCATCTTATGCATGAAACAAAATACAGTTGCTTCTTGTTATTCACAATAGTTATGCTCTATAAAATCACCATGAAAGCTGAATTTGCAAATCCTGAACAGTTGCTCCTGGGGAAATATGGTGTTAGGTTTTTGTGATCCTCTGGTTACAACTTTTTTGTCAATCAATCAATACAGAACCTTGTTTTATGTGTATTTCTATTTAAAGATATTTATTTCATATATATTGTTGATTCATTAACCTTGAACTCATGGTCAACAGCACAATAACTCATGCCTGAAAGTAGCTTCCCTAACACACGTATTTTCTCTGTAAAGCACATCACAACCTTCTTGCACTTAGAGACATCAGACAGTAAGTACTTTAGCATTGTGTTTGGGGCCATTTTTAAATAGCAAAATCACCCCAAAAAAGCACAAAAATGCAAAAACCATGGACTAAATAGGCCAAGAGAAAAGAAAATGTGTTTATAAGAGCTAAAACAAGAAAGCAGAGTGTCACCTTGTGCGACCTCAACATATGTGTTGGGTGACTTAAATTTTTCACTGCTTTGTGCACGTCACAAATGACTGCAAAAGTGCTGTGAGTATTGATTTTGGGGTTGCAAACAGATTTAAATGAATAGGTGAATGCGGAGATATGGAATCCATGAATCATGAGGACTGATAATAAGTAATTTCCCTTCCGTCTCCCCAACCTTCCCTGAAAAGACCCAACCTCATCCATAAAGATATATAAATTTACCTTGGATGTTTTGGGAAAATAGTTATCTCTATGTAAGACTGTGTTCTTAAATATATTACTCCTATCTCATAAATCTGTGTTCATTTCAGGATTTTCTAGCTTGGCATTGAACCAGAAGAGGTAGCCTATGTCTCTGTATCCCTTTTTATTAACCCATCTGTCCTAGTTATCAAGGGGCCTCAGCCCTGAGATTCCGGGCTTCTGCTTTTCTTGAGACCCACTGAAGCATGGCTCCTGCAGGTGCTGCCTCCTCCCCTCCAGCCCCCTCAACTTCCTGTAGTTCACATTTCCAGCAGTCCTTAGCGATTGAAGGTGTCTCACTTTCACATCCCTGGGCCATGAGAGCCCTCCTATCATACAGAGACAGTGGGGGGAAATAAGTGGTTCTCTGGGAAAAGATCACCTGCAAACAATTGCTGCCAAATCCATACCATTTAAGGGAACAAAATCAGCACAGTGCAGAAAGATATCCAGGCTTATCACGCTCAAACCACACAGCCCCCTCAATGCAAAGCAGCCCTGTTAAGATGCGCCTAGGAATTTCCTCTGCAGCTTGAAGCTGAGAAAATTGTCAAGACTTGGGTGAAAGGAAACTTCATCTGTGGGTTAATTTTCATAAGAAAGAGGAGGCCGGGTGCGGTGGCTCACGCCTGTAATCCCAGCACTTTGGGAGGCTGAGGCGGGTGGATCACAAGGTCAGGAGATCGAGACCATCCTGGCTAACAGGGTGAAACCCCATCTCTACTAAAAATACAAAAAATTAGCCAGGCGTGGTGGTGGGCGCCTGTAGTCCCAGCTACTTGGGATGCTGAGGCAGGAGAATGGCGTGAACCTGGGAGGCGGAGCTTGCAGTGAGCAGAAATCATGCCACTGCACTCCAGCCTGGGCGACAGAGCAAGACTCCATCTCAAAAAAAAAAAAAAAAAAAAAGAGGAATGAGTCCAACCAGAGGGAGAATTGATCTTGCTGGTTTGGTCAGGGACTGGCTGATTAATTACAGAGAAATGACCAAGGAAGAGGTGATGTGATGGGACCACCCCACCCAGCACCAGGCTCTGCAAACAAGCATGTTTGACTCATCTGCAAAGGGCTGGGGGCACTGCCTTGTGCGGCAGAATCCCACTGTGCAAAAGAAAACATGTGGACACAGACCTGTGGCCTCAACACTGAGGAACAGAACCCCAGCTGCAGGACCTGAGTTGGCCTTGCATCCACTCCACTGGCTTCGTCAATAAGTATCACTTGCCCTCCACGGCGCCATCCTGAGGCCTGCCTGTGCATCACACTGCACAGGGTGCCTGGTCTCCAAGGCACAGCCTTACATTGTGCACATTCTGCTGAGCGGTTGACTCTCCCATATTTGCAGGCATACATGGGGGACTTCTTAGTATATAGAGATACACAATTCAGAAACACAAAGTGAAGCTAAGGATGGTAGCATGAGGCATGATTTTTACTAATGTTTAGAAATAGAGGGATATTGAAATACTTGAAAACATTATCCAAACCTTCAACACCAAATTCTCTTGCTGTGCCTTCAGAACTTAAAAGATTGAAAGTGCATCAAGTAAAGGCTGATCTACCTCAACCAACACATAGACATTTTCAAGCTCTGCAAAAGACACTCAGAAATCTCTTCTCTATGCCCACCTTGCCATAATTAACACAGAAACAGATATTATGCTTTGGTGTTAACATTACGTTAATATAAATGTTAACTGTGTAGTTATAAATAAACAACCAGCCCATCTGGTGCATTTAATTTATAATCTAACTGATTGATTCACTCAATATGCTTGTTGAGCATCTATCACGTGCAAGTCATTATGTCAGGCACCATGTGAGAGAAAGATGAACCTCCTGCCTCCCTGACAACAGGTAGGCAGAAATGGCTCACGAAAGTAAGAGAATAAGGATCTGGTCCAAGAGTTCCACTTTCATCCTGGGGACTGTGTGATTTCCAGGTTCTCTACTATCCTCACGTCTTCTTGCCTCTAAGTGGGACTGGCCAAAGCCACCTGCAGATTCTAGTTCTTGGCAGGACTCTGGCTCATGAAAGCTCACATGTCCGGTTCTTCCTGAGTGTGGTCTTCAGGGCACCCCACCCTCAGACTCCCTTCTGGAAAGCAGGGTTCTGGGCCCACCTCAGACCCAGCAAATAGGGCATACGGACAAGAAGGGTAAATTTTAAACAGCTTCCTAGGTGATTTTTTTTTTTTTTGAGACGGAGTCTTACTCTGTCACCCCGGCTGGAGTGCAATGGCACGATCTCCACTCACTGCAACGTTTGCCTCCTGGGTTCAAGCAATTCTCCTGCCTCAGCCTCCCAAGTAGCTGGGACTACAGCGCACACCACCACACCCAGCTAATTTTTTGTATTTTTAGTAGAGACAGGGTTTCACTATGTTGGCCAGGCTGGTGTCAAACTCCTGACCTCATGATCTGCCCACCTCGGCATCCCAAAGTGTTGGGATTACAGGCGTGAGCCTCTGCGCCTGGCCTGCTTCCCAGGTGATTTTTAAGCACTCTAATGTCTGAGAACCTCTGCTATAATCTAATATTGCCCTATTCAAGTGCTACAGTGTGACAGGGAGGCAAGTTGACCGCGTTCAGTGTGAGCGAAAGCAAGTTGCCACTTGCCACGGGTGGGGAAGAGAGCCAGGGAGGACAGTCAAGTCACCGTGCTGTGCTGGTGACCGGGCCAGGCTGCAGGCTCAACCTGGGAGACATCTCTGCAGTTCTTCTCCACCAGGAAGAAGTACATGCCTCATCACACAGGTGTGCTCAGAGAAGGGGGAAGGGACGCACACGCAACACACACACAATTGGTAATTAAAAAGAGAGCTAGCTTTGGTGAATAATTAACAGAACACTGGGTTGCAACCAAAGTTGCCACTTAGCAATGTCCCTTGCACGCTCTTTTGAGCAGAAGAGGACAGGGTGGGGTTGCAGCCAGCAGTGTGGGGCGCATATTGACCCTGAGTGGGGCCAAGGACGTCTCCCCAGTGAACTGCACCATCTACCATGTCCCAGGGCCACCTCATCACTCACTCTTCTCTGGGGAAAAACACAAACAACCAACAAGATGCTAGAAAAAAGAACTCACGTTGAATATGCCTGATAGATCTTACTATATTGTTTTTATCTAGGCAAATCACATATGGATGATGAGAAGGGCAGCGCAGTTGCAGGCTTTCCTTGATCCTGCCCTGGTACCCATCCTAAGATACTTTCCTACTCAGCTGTGAAGGCCTGGGCAGGGCGGGGTGGGGGGGGTGGTGAGGCCACAGCGGACTGCAATGACAACAGCCGGCAGACCTAACATCTCTTGTCTGTGCCTTAGTGCCTTGCTGAAGTTTCCCGCTTTCAGGCTCTATTTTACTTTTCTATCACTACCTTATGAGCATAATCTTTATGGGGATCCTGCAGCTGCTAGAGAAACCAAAACACCTGACTTAAGCAAAAAGGACACAGTAAATGTGGATTAAGAAATATCTAGAGTTTTACTGAATGTCTATTTAAAAAAATCGCTAGCATTCTTTTTCCTAGCCAGTTAAAAAGTAATTGCGGGTAACTCAGGACTGCAAGATATTACAGGAGCTTATGATGGTCTCCTGAGATTTTATAATTGTCTTTCATAAACCTGAGACATAAATATACCCAATGCTTAAAGCAAAGTGGCATAGGTTATAGGAAGGAGAGAAGGATGCTTTAGCTGCATCATAACTGCAGGCAAGACAAGATGGCAAACCGCTAAACCTTCCAGCTCAAGATGGACATGTGCTCAGTGGAAGAATGTTAGCGGCAGAGGAGAGGAAACGCAGACGCAGGCATGAAACCTAAGTATCCCTCCTACAGACACCCACAGATGCGCAGAGCCTGAGGTTAGGGTTTCTAAATATGCTTGATTCCCACAAATTTGACCTACCTCCCTTTCCTGGATTCAAACGCAGATCTGGAATCCCAGGCGCTGGGCAGTATAGAATGTGGGAAGGGAAGAAGCACACAAATCTGAGAGGAGTATCTTAAAAGGAAAACAGCTGAAACAGAGAGAAAGCACAAGACAGGCATCAACAAACCAGAGTGCTTCCTGCTGCTGGACGATGTCTGTAATTAGGGAAGTGGGCTTTTCCTCAAAGTGTCAGCATGCAAAACAAACCAGAAAGCAGAAGTGTGAGATCCCCAGCAGCATGGGGCCTCTTTTAATTGCACATTCAAAATGAAGTAATGCTCTGAGACATGGATACCTCCAGAACACACACCAGTTGAGGAGGGAGCCAGTGGACAGGGCTGTGCCATTTAGTGCTTAGCCAGCCTGGAAATGCCCTTTCCCAAGTGTTTTTACCAAAATGAACTTGGTCTTGAATTGCTGGAATGGGTATAGCAACATTTTCCTGATGGTTTTATGTTTTTTTAAAAAGTCCTACATCATAACATGTATCAAATTCAACCAGAAGATTGAATCAAATAGGAAGAGCATCCTTGAAAAGATCTTAATGGAGACCTCAAGATGCTAATTGCCAGCCAGGAGACTGAAAAAGTCAAGCAGAGATGGACTTAATGGCGGAAAGGCCAATGTGTAGGGCAGAGGAAAGAAGGGTGCCAGCTCTCTCTGTCCCTATTCCCAGGCCTCCTGGTCAGACAGCTAGCTGCTTATGGTGCTAGCAACAGATGCAACTTTACAGAGCACCTCTGACCAGCTCCCTCAGGGTACTTTTCAAGCATCTACTAACATTCCCTTACTCTGTGAAGCAAGCAGCTTTTTAATTTCCCACTGCAGTCTGTGACATCCTCCACACTCAAGAAGGGCCAGAAGCTCAGCCAGGGCCCACTCCACAAAAGGCTGTGAAACATCCTGGAAACGCAAGATAAAAAGGAACCCTCTCCAGAGCTGTAGAAGCTGGAAGGAGTCATGTTGATGAGTTTACTGGGGTGGGGTTAGGAGCCTCGCGAGGGAAGTGTTCAGAAACGCAACAGTAGGCAATCGCACCTGCACCCCAAACTTGTGAAAATGACAGCTTCATGAAAAACAAGTTCTCATTTTATAGAAGATAAACTTCAGCCACAGAAGAGGTTGGCTGTACATCTTTAGTGCTGGCCAGAATGGCCATGATGATGAAGGTGATGAGGATAATGCAAAACAGCTATTCCATGAGTACTTGACTCAAAGGTTATCAACTGATGTGCACAACATCCCTAATGGTAGATACTATTGTTATCCTCAATTCACAGACCTGGTCATCGAGCCTCAGGAGGGTCAACTGGCTTGCTGAAGAACACACAGTATGTGGTGGAGCCAATATTTGAAGCCTGCCTCTTCTCTTAGCTACCATCTTCAGGTGGCAGTGAAAAGGCCCTCATAGTCAACCCATCCAAATGTAAGCTTGGGGCTTTCCTGCCTAACTTGGAGCTCCTTCTTGTTCCCTGGAGCTGGGTTCTCAATGTGCGTCTCTGGACCAGCAATGTCAGCATCACCAGGAAACATGGAGGATATGAAAATTCTTAGGGTTCCATCCTGACCTGCCAAATCAGAAACTCTGGGGTGAAGCTCTAGGTTTTGTATTTTAAAAGCTCAAATTTGAGAACCTTGGCCCAAGAGCTCCATCCATTTATGAAGATAAAAATCCAAGGGAATGATCTAAGGATCATTCCATTCTCTACACTGCTTAAAGTCAACCCCTTGCCAATCCCTCCCATCTCACCTCTCAGCCTCCCACACATGCCTACTTGTCTTCAAAACCACATAACATCCTTTCCCTCCACATCTCTTTTGAGTAGCTCTGGCTGTCAATGCCCCCACCTTGCTCCCTTCCCACATGTTCTAAGCTGTGGCCCTTTTCTCTGCTAAAAATCCTCCACTGTCCAGGCTACCCTTTGAGCTCAGGATAAACATGTCCCTGTCCCCACAGTCAAAACCAACATGCTTTCCTTTTGTACCACTGACCACTGTTTTGACTTAATTTACCTTTACTTTCTAGCATGTGAATTTTTGATGAATGTCTGTTTGTCCCATAAGGGCAGAAATTGTATCTGTTTCTAGTAAGACTTGAAATTGAGTAGTGTGAGTCCTCCAAGTTTGTCCTTTTTAGTGGGTATTGTGTTGGGCATTCTAGATCTTTTACCATCCCAAGTAAAGTTTAGAATCATTTCATCATTAGCTACAAAACAGCTTGCTGGGATTTTGATTGGGATTGGGTTGAATCTACAGATCAAGCTTGGCAGAATGAACATTTTAACAACATTGAGTCTTCCAATGTACGAACATGGACTGCTTTTCCATTTATTTACATCTTCTTTGATTCTTCCATCATTATTTTGTAGTTTTCTGCATACAGATCCTGTACCTATTTTGTTAGATTTATACCTAAGTATTTTTGTGTGTTTTTTTTTTGTCTTTTTGGTGCTATTATACATGGTAATTATTCTTATTTCAAATTTCAATAGTTTACTACTGGTATATAGGAAAGCAACCGCCTTTTGTATATTGATCTAGCATCCTGTAGACTCACTTATTGGTTATTAGAGTTGTTTTATGGATTCTTTGAAGTTCTCCATATGGACATGCATATTATCTGTGAATAAAGATGTCTTATTTCTTCTTTTCTGATCTGTATAAGTTTTGTTTTGTTTTCTTGCACTAGCTAGGGCTCCCAGTAGGATGTTGAACAGAGTGGTAAGAGAGGACAGTCTTACCTTGTTTTCAATATCAGAGGGACAGTGTTCAGTCTCTCACCATTAAGTATGATGTTACCTGTAGGTTTTTTTTTTAATGCTCTTTATCAAGTTACAAAAGTTTTCCTCTATTCCTAGTTTAAGATTTTTTTTTTGACATGAAAGAGTGTTTTGATTTTGTCAAATGCCCTTTCTGCCTCCATTAACATGGTCATATGATTTTTCTTCTCTAGCCCATTGATGTGATGGATCACATTAATTTATTTTCAAATGTTGAACCTGTTTTGCATACCTGGAATAAATTCCACTTGGCTGTGGTACATAGCTCTTTTCATACATTGTTGGGTTTGATTTTCTAACATTTTGTTGAGGGTTTTTGTATATATAAGTAATATTGCTTTGTTTTCTTGTAATGCCTTAACTGGTTTTGGTATTACGTGAAATCTGAACTCATAAAATGAATTAGAAACTGTTTCCTCCATTTCTATTTTCTGGAAGAGATTACGGAAAACTGGTATTCTTTCTTTCTTAAGTGTTTGACAGAATTCACTAGTGGACCCATCTGGGCCTGATGATTTCTGTTTGAAAGGTTATATTAATTTAAATTTTAAAGATATAGGGCTATTCAGGCTACCTATTTCTTCTGTAAGTTTTAGTAGTTTGTGTCACTCAAGCATTAGTTTATTTCACCTAAGTTACCACATTCGTGAGTACAGAGTTGTTCATGATCTTCCTTTATCATCTTTTTATATCCATTAGATCAACAGTTATGACCTTCCCTTCATTTCTGATATTGGCAAATTGCATCTTCTACATTTTTTTCTTTTTTTTTCTTGGTTAAAGGTTTATCAATTTGGTTGATAATTTCAAAGAACCAACATTGGCTTTATTGACTTTTCTCTACTGTTTTCCTGTTTTTAATTTCAATGATTTCTGCTTTAATTTTAATTATTTCTTTTCTTTTGCTTGGTTTAGGCCTAATTTGCTCTTCTTTCTGTAGTTTCTTAAAAGTAGAATCACAAGTAATTTTCTTTATATATTTTTTACCTAATGTGTGCACTTAGTGCTATAAATTTCTCTGTAAGCACTGCTTTTGCTACATTCCAAAATTTTTGATAAATTATATTTTTATTTTTATGCACTTCAAAATATTTTTTTTAATTTTGGAGACTTCTTCTTGGAAACATAGGTTATATAGAAGTCTGTTGTTTGATTTCCAGATATCTGGGAAATTTCCCAAAACCTCCATCTTTTTGTTGTTGATATCTAGTTTAATTATACTATGTTCTGAGAACATAATTGGTATGACGTTTATTCTTTCAAATGTGTTAACATGTTTTCCAAGAATGTGCTCTATCTTGGTGAATATTCCAAGTGAGCTTGAGAAGAATGTGTATTTTTCTGTTGTTGAATGGAATATTTTATAAATGTCAATTAGATCAAGTTGAGTGACAGTACTGCTCAGGTCATTTTTATCCTATCTATTTGGTCTATCAACTTTTGTGAGAAAGAGATTAAAATCTCTAACTATAAGACAGGATTTGTCTACTTCTCCTTTCAGTCTTACCAGTGTTTGTCTTGCATATTTTGATGCTCTGTTGTTACGCACATACACATTTAGGATTGTTATGTCTTCTTGGATATTCGACCCCTTTACCATTCTGTAACAATTTCCTTGAAGCGCTGACCCCTGTTGACTATGAGCTTTTTGTCCTTTAAGTGATAAAGTGATGAGAGTGCTGGAACTTGAGGAATTCCCTTGGGAATTCCCAGCTGAGACAAGGCTCTCGCAAAGTGTTTTCCCTTGGAGAGTAACCATTGTCATGGAGAAAGCCTAGGGGTATTTTACAGTTATCACTCTTCCCTCCCATGCCAGGGCCATGAGGAGCTCTTTCTCAGATCTTCACCATAAGAACCTAGTGAGGCTTGTATTAATCATGCCTTTCCATTTCTTTTATTTTCTGGTAGCTATGTCTACAGTGTTATTCAAAGAGATGATTAGCTCCAGGTGTGGACCTCAGGGCCTTGTACCTGAGCTGTGTGGACTGCAAGTAAGACTCCCACTGAAGGCAATGCTTGAAGCTGCTGTGCAGTGAGGCAGAGCTTTCTGCCTGATAGCCTCTGAGTGAGCCTGTGCCCAATATCACCTGGACTCGTCCTGTGGGCCTAAATATTGGGACCCAGGAGGACCGCCTGGTGGATGTGCACTATACTAAATGATCACCTGTCTCCAGCATCCTCAGGTGCAAGTAAATCTGCCATACAATCGGTCTCTGCTAATGAGAAAGAGACATTATATTTTAGAAATATTGACTATGAAAAATTATTCTTTCATAAGAAAAGTGTGTGATAATTAGCAGATTCTCATTTTGAGAATTCAATGGGCTTGCTACTAAGTTTAAACGAAATATCACATTGATGAGACTGCTTTTAATCCTGAAGGCTGTGATCTGTCTACTTCTGGACTTTTTTTGCAATGCCCTTTTGGTACCAAAACAGTGCCAGTCACATCATAGGAGCCCAAGAAAAATCTGCTGACTTAATTAACTAATATAAAATGTAAGGCAAAGAGACTTTCTCTGTATTATAAAACAGTTCAACTGTTTCAAAAACATATCTCTTACAAAAACAGTAAAATTTAACTTGCTTTTAAAAATTATTTCCTTGCTTTGTAAAAGAAGTAAAATATAGTTTATTCTCATTATTTCAGGTTATACATTCCACAAAGTCACCCCCAAAACTGAATTAGCAAGTAGTAGCCCATCGCTTCTCAGGGGTTATGTGCCTGAGAGCCTGCGGTCACCATATTTTCATCAACTGATCAATGCATCACTTGTTTTATGTGTTTCTGTGTAAAGGCACCTTATTTCATATCTATTGTTGAGGCATTACCATTGAACTCATGGCCGACAGCACTAACTATGACTCATGCCTGACAGAGGCTTCTCTAACCCACATATTTTCCCTGTAAGGCACAGCACAGCCTTCTTACACCTAGGGACACCAGAGAGCACTTCAGCTGGGGGCTACTCTAAACAGCAAAGTCACCACAATTTGAAAAAAGGAACAAAAATGCAAAAAATACGGCACTAAGTAGACTGGGGAAAAAGACACTTACTTATAATATGAGGTGAAAGGAGGAGTTGGAGTGTCTGGAATATGCATGTGGCTAAAATTTTGTGCCACTCTGTGATATGGTTTGGCTGTGTCCTCAACCCAAATCTCAACTTGAATTGTATCTCCCAGAATTCCCACATGTTGTGAGAGGGACCCACGGGGAGGTAATTGAATTACTGGGGCCGGTCTTTCCCATGCTATTCTCATGGTAGTGAATAAGTCTCATGAGATCTAATGGGTTTATCAGGGGTTTCCACTTTTGCTTCTTCCTCATTTTCTCTTGCTGCTGCCATATAAGAAGTGCTTTTCACCTCCCTCCATGATTCTGAGGCCTCCCAGCCATGTGGAACTGTAAGTCCAATTAAACCTCTTTTTCTTCCCAGTCTTAGATATGTCTTTATCAGCAATGTGAAAATAAACGAATACAGTAAATTGGTACCAGAAGAATGGAGTGTTGCTGAAAAGATACTCCAAAATGTGGAAGTGACTTTGGAACTGGGTAACAGGCAGAGGCTGGAACAGTTTGGAGGGTTCAGAAGAAGACAGGAAAATGTGGGAAAGTCTGGAACCTCCTAGAGACTTGTTGAATGGTTTTGACAAAAATGCTAATGATATTAACAATAAGGTCCAGGCTGAGGCGGTCTCAGATGGAGATGAGAAACTTGTTGGGAACTGGAGTAAAGGTGACTCTTGTTATGTTTTAGCAAAGAGATTGGTAGCATTTTGCCCCTGCCCTAGAGATCTGTGAAACTTTGAACTTGAGAGCGATGATTTAGGGTATCTGGCAGAAGAAATTTCTAAGCAGGCAAAGCATTCAAGAGGTGACTTGGGGACTGTTAAAGTCATTCAGTTTTATTAAAAAAAAAAAAGCAGAGCATAAAAGTTTGGAAAATTTGCAGCCTGACTATGTAATAGAAAAGAAATACCCATTTTCTGGGGAGAAATTCAACTCAGCTGCAGAAATTTGCATAAGTAGCAATGAGCCTAATGTTAATCCCCAAGACCATGGGGAAGATGTCTCCAGGCCATGTCAGAGACCTCCACAGCAGTCCCTCCTATCACAGACCTGGAGGCCCAGGAGGAAAAAGTGGTTTCGTGGCCCGGGCCCAGGGTCCTCATGCAGTGTGCAGCCTAGGGACTTGGTGCCCTGTGTCCCAGCTGCTCCAGCTGTGGCTGAAAGGGGCCACCGTAGAGCTCAGGCTGTGGCTTCAGAGGGTGAAAGCCCCAAGCTTTGGCAGCTTCCACGTGGTGTTGAGCCTGCGAGTGCACAGAAGTCAAGAATTGAGGTTTGGGAACCTCTGCCTAGACTTCAGAAGATGTATGAAAATGCCTGGATGACCAGGGAAAAGTTTGCTGCAGGGGCAGGGCCCTCATGGACAACCTCTGCTAGGGCAGCACAGAAGGGAAATGTGGGGTCACAGCTCCCACACAGAGTCCCTACTGGGGCACTGCCTAGTGGAGCCATGAGTAGAGGGTCACCATCCCACAGACCTCAGAATGGTAGATCCACTGACAGCTTGCACCATGTGCCTGGAAAAGCCACAGACACTCAATGCCAGCCTGTGAAAGCAGCCATGAGGGAGGCTGTACCCTGCAAAGCCACAGGGATGAAGCTGTCCGAGACCATGGGAACCCATCTCTTGCATCAGTGGGACCTGGCTGTGTGACCTGGAGTCAAAGGAGATCATCTTGGAGCTTAAAAATTGACTGCACTGCTGGATTTCAGCTTGCATTGGCCCTGTAACCTCTTTGTTTTGGTCAATTTCTCCCAGTTGGAATGGGTGTATTTACCCAATACCTGTACCCCCATTGTATCTAGGAAGTAACTAGCTTGCTTTTGATTTTACAGCCTCAGAGATGGAAGGGACTTGCCTTGTCTCAGATGAAACTTGGACTGTGGACTTTTGGGTTAATGCTGAAATGAGTTAAGACTTTGGGGGACTATTGGGAAGGCATGATTGGTTTTGAAATTTGAGGACATGAGATTTGAAGGGGCCAGGGGTGGGTGATATGATTTGGCTGTGTCCCCACCCAAATCTCAACTTGAATTGTACCTCCCAGAATTCCCACATGTTATGGGAGGGACCCGAGGAAGGGGGGTAATTGAATCATGGGGGCCAGTCTTTTCCATGCTATTCTTGTAATAGCGATTAAGTCTTACAAGATCTCATGGACCTATCAGGGGTTTCCTCTTTTGCTTCTTCCTCATTTTCTCTTGCTGCCACCATGTAAGAAGTGCCTTTCACCTCCTGCCATGATTCTGAGGCCTCCACAGCCATGTGGAACTGTAATTCCAATTAAACCTCTTTTTCTTCCCAGTCTTGGGCATGTCTTTATCAGCAGTGGGAAAATGAACTAATACACTGTGTGTATGACCTCAAATGGTCTTGAAAGCATCATGGTTATTGATTTGGGGATTACAGATAAATGATTGTGATTGTGAGTAGGCAAATTCACAAATTCAGAAGCCATGAATACTGAGGATCAACCATATATTATCTCACATAAGACTGCTACGGGTGACTCACATTCATTCTTTATCCATTTTGAGTGACTTCTAAGATATCCACCAAGGGCCTCAGTGGTCACAAACAAGCTGGATGGGAAAGTACGAATTACTGTAAAAATCAATACACAGATACTAGTACTTGGAAAATTATAATATCAGTCTCAGCTCCTGATAGCCATATCTCCCTGTATTCATTTGGTTTTCTAACAAAATGTTTCCTGCTACTCTCAAAAACATAGGTTTTATTTACATATACCAAAAATCAGCTGATGGCATGAGAAAAATCTGCCTGGTTTCCTATTAGAGGGGTTGATATTTGCAGTCGCCAACCTGCACAGCTGAGCCAGCATAATTCCTGCAGGGTAGAGAAGGCCATGAAGCCTAAATCAGGGGCACCAGAGGGGCCTGAGCCAGGCCTGCTGCTCACCAGCTAGCCAGCCTTGAGCAGATTACTCTCCACTTCCTCATCCATAAAAGGTTATAGCTTCCACTTTATTGGGACTGTTCTTTTAGGAAAAATAAAGGCATAAATGGTAAAATAACAACATTTATTAATTTGGGTGGTACTGCACTGTTCTGTATTTTATAATTTTTTTCACAAAGAAAAACCCTATGGTTGCTGTCACGAATAAATGAGATTACGCATGAGCAGGGCCTGATGCTGGGCTCCCATGCTTCCTTACGATCTGACTGTAAACAAGTCAAGTGCAGGGAAGCATCTCAGCTGCTGCGACAGCCCCCATACCTCACCCTGCTCCTGACACGTGGGAGGCGCCCCATAACTCAATGTGCTGAATGGATCAAAGCCAACAAAATGGCCTGGTTGACCATCAGAGAGGCTGGTGGAAGCTAAGAGTGCCCCAGGAACTTTTTTGGTCATTCTGAAGTTGTTTCCTGCTTATTTGTTGATTTTTAACCATTGGTTTCAATGCCACATGCTCTAAGTCACTCTGTAAGATAAACATCAAAATATCAGATTGCTTGGGTGTTGGCAGAGATACTGCCCCCTCCTCTCTGAAATGACCCTGCAACAAGAACCAAATAAAGAAATAAAATGGAACCAGTGGGCACCCCGATCCTGAGCAATAACATGCCTCAAGCGGAGCCCAATGCAGCTATGTTTGCCCTGGGATCATGAAGACCCTTAGTGGGGACTGGCTGCTGTAGACTTCAGACAAGGCCTGCAGAGTGGAAGGATATACACAGCAATGGAAAGCCAACCATTTCTTAGAGTGGTGAAGAGAGGAGACTGAATGACTGGCAGCCTCACTGGGGAGAAATATGTATTAAACCAATTCATTCTCTCTCTTTCACTCTCTGTCTCTCTCTCTCTCTCTCTCTCTCTCTCTCACACACACACACACACACACACACACAACATTATTGAGAAGGGAGGAAATATTCCGGTAAACTGGAACACATCCAAGGCCCTTCCATGATCTATTTCAAAGATGAGGATCCTACCTTGGATTTGTACAATTATGCTGAAATAATTAAAGAAGAGAAGCAACAGGAGAAACAAATGGCAAAGGACTTTCACCAGAAAAATGTCCCAAAAGGCAGATGAAGTCATGTCCACACACACAGATATGGAATCAAAGAACTTAACAGAATAATCACTTGGTTAAAATAACAGCTCAAAAGGGAGGAAGGGGCAAAAAAAAAAAAACAAAAAAAAAAAACAAAAAAAAAAAACAACAATGATAAGCCAGCAGAGATCAGGAGAAAAGGCCAGAAAAGAAATGTTGGCTATTATATCAAGCAGGGAAAAATGAATGGATATTAACACTGCAGGCAGCATGGGGGACAGGATCTGTGGAGCTTGAGAAAAATGAAATAGGAATTAACAAAGACTTCAGGAATTCAACAGAAAAATTGAGAAAGACAGGGGAGATCTAAAATATATAAAATTAATGTCCCTGAAATAGAGAATTAAAATAAAGGAGTAGAACACATGTTTAAAGTTATAAAATTTCCAGAAATAAAAAAATGTCTTGTCTACAGGGGTTAAAAGAGCATCTTATCCAGGAACCTCTAGAGCAGGGATGTGCAATCTTTTGGCTTTCCTGGGCCACACTGGAAGAAGAAGAATTGTCTTGAGCCACACATAAAATATACTAACACTAATGATAGCTGATGAGCCAAAACCAAAAAATTGCAAAAAACAAAACAAAACAAAAAACTCATAATGTTTTAAGAAAATTTACAAATTTATGTTGAAAAGATATCTGTACTCCCATGCTTCACTGCAGCACTATTCGCAATAGCCAAGATACAAAATCAACTTAAAAGTCCACCAAGGAATAAACGGCTAAGGAAAATGTGGCACACACACAATGGAATACTATTCAGCCATGAAAAAGAAGGAAATCCTATTGTTTGTGATAACATAGAAGAAGCTGGAGAAAGTTATGTAAAGTGAAATAAGTCAAGCACAGAAAAACAAATACCTCATGATCTCACTCATATGTGGAATCTAAAATGATTGAACTCATAGAAACAGAGAACAAAATAGTGGTTACCAGGGGCTGGGGAGTGATGGAATAAGGAGATGACAGTCAAAGACTACAAAGTTGCAGATAGAGAGGAGGATTAATGATAAGCATTTATGATGATGGGTATGTTAATTGGCTTGATTCAACCCTTCCACCTTGTACAGATATAATATCACTGTGTACCCCATAATTATGTAAGATTAAATTTGTCCAAAAAATTTTTAAGTATTACTGGGCCTCAAGCTTCTCCTTGGAAACACATCAAGCCAGAAGACAGAAGAGTTACATCCACACAGTTCTCAGAGGTGGCAGACGTGTCCAACCAGAGGCATATAGTCCAGCTAGACTCAGGGCTGGCAGTGAATGATTTCAGGACTTAGACTAAAATGACTGTGGAAGGTTCTGATGTCTCTGTCGAAAATCAGAAGAACAGAAGCACAGCTATCTGCCTTCTAAACACATGCTTCTCTGTAAGATAAACATCAAAATATCAGATTGTTTGGGACACATCTAGATGTGTCCTAAAACTGCCAATGCCCAGCCCAGTACAGCCCAGTGAAGCAGATTCTAAGGGCAGGCTCTGCTGCCTAGGTGGTTCTCACGATCGCTAAACAGAACAAGCTCCTGCTTCCATTAGTAAGCTCAATTCACAAACAAAACAAAACAAACAAACAAACAAAAAACAATGAAAAGCTCCAGCTGAGAACAGTGGCTCTGCATTTCAGCTGCAGATTAGGATCACACAGAGTGCTCTTTTCCCAGCCCTAACACTCAGAATCTGTCTCTTGTAAAGCTCTCTAGAGAGCTTAGCATACAGCCAGATAGAGAAGCAGTTGCTCTAGAATTATCTAGAATTATCACCTCTATGTGGAAGGTTCTGGGGTTCAAAACTGATCCAAACAGAGCTGACTGCAGAAGTGAGCAGCAGCGCAGGCTCCCAAACAGAGGGGAACAAGCACAGAGCCGAGCACATTCCCCTTTTCACGTGGGACTATAAAGAAGTCACATGAAAAGCATCATTCAGGAAAACATTTTTAGTGAATGAAAGTGTTAACTCAATGTTTAGACATATCAATTTTGTTAAGACAATAATTCAGGAAGAAGAATCTTGATCGCGCCTTTTGCAGTAAGTGGAGCCTGAGTGCTGGTGGTGGGGCGAAGCTCCCCTAGGAGGGCAGCACGTGACTGCACTTCCTGGAGTCAGGCTGAATCATGAAAGGAAGTCCTATAATTCACAAACCCTTCAAAACGACTTCTCTTGTGGCCTTTTATCTCTACTCAAATTAAGCAGCACAGGAACTCCAGAGACAGGCCAACCACACAGCTCTGCGCCAGCGCCTGGAGTGAGGCAAGGTTGGAGCCGAGGGGCCAGTGGCAGGACCCCACCTCTACTCACTGGGGTGCCTCAGAAGGCTCCCCTCTCAGCCTGCCTTGAATACTTACAAAATGAGCAAATGGAAGGCATTCCCAGAAACAAACGCCTTATTTCTTGGTCTTGAAGGTACAAGGGCCACTTGCTTGGCATCTTATTTTTTTGTTTTGCCTTTGTGAGAAACACGTTCCCTCTCTACATCTTCTTTTCAAAATGGACAAAACCTCAGGTTCCAAATGTTTCAAGGAAACTATGTTGGATTTTTTTTTTTTAACCGAAGAGAAAGGAACAAGCACTAAGGTTTTCTCCAGTCCCTCAAAACCCTCTTGAGCAAAAACCTGGTTTGTTCTTTCAGAAACTATTCTGAACCAAGTATGCTTACCCCAAGGATACATGACTTAGTAGCTTTCTCCAAGGCTGTGTTACCGCTTGGAGGGCTGCTGCAAGGAAATAACTGGGAACCATGTCAGTTCCCGGGTGACTGAGAAGTAACATTATCGTGTGTGTGTGTGTGTGTGTGTGTGTGTGCACGTGTGTTTTGTTGTGCAGAAGAATGTTACAGCCTTGGGGATGAAAAGGGCCAGGCCAGGGCCCCATGGACAAGACTCAAGGTCTCATGTCAAAGGAGAGGGCACTCCTGGTGCCCTCATCAGTTCCCAGGGTCAGATCCTCTTAAGAAAATTGGGAGCTGCAGGTATCAACACATGAAATAGCGGCGAGTATTACCGTGCACTTAGGCAAGGAGTGGCACTGAGAGCTGAGAAAGGGGAGAGGTGGGTGGAAGTTCATATCCCTCTGGGCTCCTCAGGGGATGGGCTGAGAGCAGCTTGGTGTCTGGCAGACCTTGCTACAGCAATGGAAATACCTGTTCTACTCTGCCTGACACAGACCTTCCACCCACGTGTGGCAACTGGTCCCTGAAACCTGGCCTGTGTGACTGAGAACTGAATTTTAAATTTTAAATGAAATTCAACATTTATTTTAAATGGTTTTAAGTAATTGAGCAGTCAGTGGCCACATGTGGCCAGTGGTTCCATAATGAACAGCCTTAGCAGGGATGACAGAGACCAACATGATGAGCTGCATCTTATAAACACACCCCCAGGACCAGAGTCTGTGTGGTCCTGGTACTTCCCCCTTCCAGAAATTCCTTCTAGTTGGGCCAAACTTGAAGGCTCTGGGTTTTCTTTTGATAATGGGGGTGATACATTTTTCACAAAATATCTAGTTGACTATATCCAAGTCATATCTGATATATTAAAATATGAGAAATAACTTTAAGAGTGCCCACAATATGCAAAGAGGGTGCCATGCTGGGAGCAGAGTATACAAAACTCTCCATGCCATGGTCTCCAACTGGACATTTTAAAAGAGCACAGGCCAAAGTCATGCAACAAAGTCTTTTAGAGCTTCTGAGTAAGATGCCCCCGGGGGGAGTGACCTTGTCTAGTGACTGGGGATGTGAGAGTGGAGGACAACGCACCCCCTATGTGTTGCTTATTAAACCCAGCAGAGACCTAAACACATGATTAGGATCTAGACACAGCTTATTTGCTTATGATACTGTTGGGCAAGAGTTACTCTGCTTCTGTGACCCTCTTATAAAATCTTTTTGCTTGTAAAAGAACCCTGTCTTCAATTCCCTGGTAACCAGTAGCTATTTATCCTTGACATCCCGCACTCAACCACGAACATTTGACAGAGGGCCTATTCTTTGTGAGCCAGTCTGATTGGTGCTTTGCATACAGCATCTCTGAGCTTGATAGCAACCCAAGGGTTAGGTATTTTTAACCTCATTTTGCAGATGGGGTACTACCAGCCCCCAGCAGTTTCCAGTGAAGGATGGAATCTAGACCCTGAGGCCTGGTCTGCTTCTGACAACCACTCTGCCCCCAGAGAGGGCTTTAGAGCCACTTCTTGGAACTGGACGTTTACAGGTCAAAGCCACAATTCTAGAGATTTTATTAACAAGTGTAAACACGGGGGCAGGCGATGAGTCCAGGGGCTCTTCTGGGCGAGTATGGCACAGTGCTGATGGAGGTGGCTGGGGTGGGGAGGTAGCAGCAGCGGCCCATCCCCTAATGACTCACAAGAACAGCCCTTCTGGTCACCATCAGCTGCAGCCAGCGAGGCCCAGAAGCCAACCCACAGACACCAAGAAACTATGGACCAAACTCTCAACCAGGAGCGAAATTGCTTACGTCCTTCTCACGAGAAAAAAACATTTCTCATGAAGCATGCAGATGACAAATGGTCTGACAGAATAAAGCATGGTGGACTAAGCATAATGTTAAAAAAAAATCTTAAAGACGAAAACCATTCAAATCCTCTTGTGTAGAAAATGTTACAGGTCGGTTTTCCTATCTGACCAGTGCACATATTCTTCCTCTGAGAATTATTTCATGTGCATTCACCTCCTGCAAGTCTTACAGTTGCATGCTGAGAATGCACTGACATTCTCACTCTAAGGCTTTCCTCCAAAAGTTCTGCAGCGTGGCAAACCTTAGGAGAATATAAGTTCCCGTGGAAAGGACTGTTCGCAACAGAAAAACACGAGCCCTCTCTCTCTCAATCTCACACACACACACACACACACATCAAATGGGGAGGAGCCACTCTGGCCTGCCCAGTGTCTTTGCAGTCAAAGGCACACACAGCTGCCATTATACCCAGCATACCAATAAATCCCAATTTGGTGGAAACCTCGTCAGCCTTTAAAGATGTGTTTGTGTGCTATGAAATCCTATGAACTAGCTGTCAAATGGTGGTCCTCAATCTTGGCTCCTGCACTGGGTGAGGTGGAGTAGGAGTGGCTTTAAGAAACATCTGAAGGCAGGCTGCACCCCAGAGCACCCCAGTGTCCTTGGAGGTGGCCTGGGCTTCAGGACCTGAGTGACAGCAGGGTGCAAGCATGTTTGAGACCATGGCTGTACACCTTTGGGTGAGCTGCTGAACCTCTCAAAGCCTCACTCTTCTTTGGAGGACAGAATGGTGCCAGCAGTCATGATGCATGATGTGTTTCTAAGTTACTTCTCTTCCTGGTCTCATCCTACTTACCCTTTCCCCCCAAGCAAACCTTATTATTATCATTTTTCTAAATTGAAAAAAGTACACACTCCTGATCATTGTAAATACTGCAGGTACACTGAAGTAGGCAGAATAAAAATGTTAATTTCACCTTTTTCTCTAAACCAATTCTATTCCCCTCCCCCAAAAACTGCTGTTCTTAATTTGGTGCTTACACTTCCAGATCATGCTACGTATTTACATACACATGTGTACACACTGGATAGAATATGTATAGGCAGAAATGCATGTATAAGTAGTAAACGACAATCCAATATCACTTAAATTATTATGTGCATGTGGGAGATTTTTAGGTTTTTTTTTTTTTTTTTCACTTATTATTTTTGAGACAGGGTCTTGCTCTGTCACCCAGGCTGGCGTGCAGTGGCATGATCTCAGCTCACTGCAGCCTTGACCTCTTCGACTCAAGTGATCCCCCCACCTCAGCGCCCCCATGTAGCTGGGACTACAGGTGCACACCACCAGTCCAGGCTAGTTTTTTTTTTTTTTTTTTTTTTTTTGGTATTTGTCATAGAGGTGGGGTTTTGCCATATTGCCCAGGCTGGCTTCAAACTCCTGAGCTCAAGCAATCCACCCACCTTGGCTTCCAAAAGTGCTGGAATTACAGGCATGAGTCATTGCACCCAACCCAGCATGAGTTTTTTAAACAAATACAATGATATGTTACATCTTGCTTTTTCACTAGTAGAACTTGGACATTGTTATATTTGGTGTATGAAATAAATTCCACATTTTTTAGAAGACTGCATAGGATTCCAACATATGAATCAACTGCACTTCCCTTAGTGATTTTTTTTTTGCTATTATAAAATAAAATGTTGCAATGAATATTTCTCCACTTTTGTCAATTTATATGTGTGATAGGTTCCTAAAAGTGAAGTTGTTGAGTGAAAGCACTTGTGTTTTAACTTTTAAAAGATATTACCAAACGGCCCTGTCAGCACCCATCTGTGTCTTTTTTCTTATTGATTTGAAAAAACTCGCTGCATATTAAAGCTATTGATGCTTTACCACAAGTATTGAAATTAAATATATCTTACCATTTTTTTTTCACTTATTTATATATTTTTTCATTTTACGGGGATTTGCTTAAAATTTTAGGAAATCATGCTTATCAATCTTGGGATGAGTGTGAATATAAATGCATATGTTTTATCACATTTAGACAGGCCTCTTCACAATTATTTTAAAACTCACCTAAGTTTTCTTTTAATAGCTTTATTATTTCAATGCTATATTTTTATTCTTTGTTCAGCTTGGAATTTATTTTGATATAAAGAGCAAAGTTTTGTTTTTTTTTCCAAACGATTTGCAGTTTTCCCAAGACCATTCATCCATGGCCCTGCACCTCCCCCGCCTGGTGTGCAAAGCCTCCCTTGGACCCATGCCTGCATATTATCTGGGTCTGGGCTCTACTCCCCACAGCAGCTTCACTTTACAATTTTGTGGATTTTGTCTCCCTTAACACCTTTATCTTACATTTCTTCCCTGAGTCTTCTCATAAGTCTCTCTCTCTTTAAGTTTTTGCACATCTAAAGTGAAAGAAACACTTTACCGTAAGTATTTTAATGTGCTTAATTGTGTTTGGTCTTCACACTGACAGAGTTCTGGAATCATCTGTACAGCAGGCTCATTTCAGGGGCCTTAGACATCTGTCCATCTCCATATCTGGAGAGCTCCCTGGTGTTCTTGACGGCATCACAGAAAGGCCATCGTGGGGAGGTTCCAGTCTTCACTCACACATTTGTTACAAGTTGAATTGTGTCCCCCCAAGTTCAAATGTTGATGTCCTAACTCCCTAACCCCTCTGAGTGTGACCTTATTTAAAGACGGGTCTTTACAGCAGTGATTACACCCCATTGAAGTCCTTAGGGTGAGCCCTACTCCAACATGACTGGTGTCCTCACATGAAAAGGAGATCTGGACCCAGAGACAGGCACACAGGGAGCATGCCATGTGGAGCTGGAGATGGTCATCCACAAGCCAAGGAGATGCTAGGGGCACATTGTCCCACCCAACCCTTGGAAGGAGCCACCCTGGGACATCCTGACCTCAGTCTCTTTGGCTCAGAGTTGGGAGGCGATACATTGGGCTGTTCAAGCCGTTCAGTATGTGGTGCTTTGTTATGAAAG
The DNA here is from genome assembly GCF_029289425.2 of Pan paniscus. Classification (NCBI taxonomy): domain Eukaryota; kingdom Metazoa; phylum Chordata; class Mammalia; order Primates; family Hominidae; genus Pan; species Pan paniscus. The sequence continues at coordinate 48,682,797 of NC_073260.2, forward strand.
CCTGATCGGACTGATACTCCATTCCTCCATAACAGACACTGACACAGCTTCCAGAGTCTTCTGAGAAGAAATAAGCTCCAAGGAATACCTTACACACTGCTGGCTTCTTTGGGGAAATCATCCCTCACAAACGTTTGCCTTTCTAGCCTAAGCCCTTCTCCCCAGCTGCCAAGCTGCCTTTCCTTGACCAAATCATTGAAGTCCCACCTGCCTCACAAACATTTCCATAACAGGAGGGAAACGGGTCTGAGATCTGTCCACACCTGTCCACTCCCAACCCTCACGACAGCAACGCAAGCAGAGAGCAGCAGTTCTGCCCTGTAGGGGGACAGCCACAGACATGGAGGTCTGATGTGGGAAGGACAGAGACACTCACTGCTAGGGGCTCGGCGTTTACTTTCCACGAGGCTCTAGTTCACTCTGGATAGTAAATTTATCTCTATGGAAGGAAGGCATGCATAAAAGCTTCAGCTCTTCTCACTTGAGTCTCTCATTGGTTTGGGATTGTGTCTAATTCCTATTGTATATGCTTAACTTCTCAATGCAAAAGCCACAAAGATCAAAACAAGTTTTGTGTAACCATTGGTGATGAGTAAAATTGGCATGTCTGACACTGAGCCTGTGTCCTCCCTCTGCCTCTCCAGGCTTTCCTGAGCTGTTGACAGGACACCAAACCTGCCCACCAATTAGGCAGGACAGCAGATCCTCTTTTATGCCTTATTAGAGTAGTGGATAGGGATTCTGGTTCTGGATTAGAAACACCTAGTTTTGAGAGTTCTAATCCCAGCAGCATCACTCAGTGGTTGGACAAATCCCTTCACCTTTCTGAGCCCGTCTCTAATCGGGTTGAATTAGATGCTCTGCATATTTAAACAGGCTTCTAAGAATCTATGAATTTGGACTCTTGGTATCCTAATAAGCAGGACAGACTTCATGACAGAGCTACAAGATCACCGGCAGTGATTTGGGGAACCTAACGCCAAGGCCTGCGATGCAGCCTGCTCTAGCCAGGCTCTTCCCCGTCGCCCTCACTGTGAGTTCCTTCACGTAGCCATGACCATCAGCTGATTGGTGTTGCTAACCAAAAGGAAGTGGTGGCCTTCCACCTCAAGCATATGCACAGCTATAAATGCAGAGAAGGGGAAGAAACATGAAAAAGAGTATTACAGAAAATGAAGTCATAGCACGCTGAGGATCTGAGGAGATGTTCCATGAGTAGCTTGGCAATGAATGCTCTCCTTGAAAGGCATGAAGCAGGACAGGCTCACACTGAAGGGGGCAATCACAGTCCCCCAGTGCAGGCAGGCAGCAGTGTTGGGGGGTGCAAGGTGGGAGAAGACCAAGGGTGGAGTGCCTTAGAAGTGACAGAGACCTGAGGGAGGAACAGGGAGGAGCGGGAGGACAAGGGAAGAGTAGATGCTCCCCAGCTCCAAGAAAGCAGCAGAAGCCGCCTCGCAGGAAAAGACAGGTGTGTGGCTTCGTTTGAATAGGGAAGGCATGGCCACACCCACAAAGAACAGGGAGTTCCTGCCACCCACACACCACACAGACCAGTTATGGGCCCATCCTGCCCTGTGCACATCCAGGTCTTGCCCTCCTCCTATCTCATGTGGGACAGGCTGCAAGAATGCAGCCTTAAAAGACTAATGCCTAGGGTACCTAAAAAAAAAAAAAAACCAACACACACGTGGAAATACCCAGCACATCAGGAAAGCTGACAGCAGGAGAGAGAGGCACCAAGCATGCAAGCAGATGAACTGATGCCCCGGGAGATGGGGGTAATGGTACACTCAAACAAGTAATAAAATACACAGAAACCTAATACATCACTTAAAAAAATCCCAAAGAAGTAACTACATTCCTTGGAAATTAACCGCCTGCTTGCTAAAATAATCATAGGAAAACTAAGTGGATGGACTGAAGAACAGGATGGACAGGGATGAAGGGCTTCCTTGAGATAAAGATTAACCTGATGGTTTCATGAAAACACAGTGCAAATGGCAAAGGAGAGGGAAAGAATGAAAAGAAAAAGTGCATTCATTGCAGCACTGTTTATAATATCAAAAATTAAAAAAAATCGACATGCCTATTCTGGACTGTCATAAAAATTACAATAATCACTGAATATGGAGACCTCCCCGCATCCCAACATATTAATAAAAAGAAAGTTCCAGAGTGATAAAGGTATTAAGAAGACATACACACCCCACCATTATATCTTCTGAAGACGTGCACACATGCACACATGAATGCACAGGACGAAAGAGGAGAGGTTAGAGCTCCAACTGCTCCCCAACAGTGGGACTGGGGGCAGGGCTGGGACTGAGGGTGGAGGTTAAGAAGGGCTTTTCTGTTGCTCGCTGTATCTGAATCCTGTACTAAAGGATATGTACTCGTGTATCAGTTATGCAATGGACAACTTTCCTAAAAGAAAATATTAGAAAGTTCTCCCATCTTGGAGGTCAGAGAAACTAACTTTGGCAATTGTAGTTGCTCATCAAACCTATCTGGACATGCCTTCCCTCCAAGACTGCAGGGCAGATTCCCAGAGTCAGCCCGCCTGGGAGAGGCTCTGACAGTTATGTCAGTTTTAACCACATACCAGGTACCGAGCACTGCAGGCACGGTCTCCATTAGGTATCAGAGCGAAGCCCCCTGTGACTGCTCCATTTACAAAAGAAGAGCTTACAAATAAAGAAGGGGGACTTGAACCCAGTGGGGCCTCAGACCCTTACTCTCAACCCGTAGCTACAAAAATATTCAATAAATGTCACTTTGAGGCATTGTATCCACCACATAATTCATATATTGTTAGCATTTAAGATGAAAACAACCACAACATTCTGCCTCTACCAAGCAAAGCCTAAGGAGCTTGGTAAGGAGCAGCAAGAGGTCATGCAGTGTTTCCCAAAGAGGCTGCGGCAGAGCCAGCCCTGAAAGCCACTCTAAGAACAAACGCACTGCAGGGTCATGGAAGTGTAGGACCACTGGCTGAGACTGGCTCTCTCAGAGAATCTCTGTACATGTTACCTGCACAAAGGCTCTGAAGATGCCCATGATATTTATCCCTGCTTGCTGCACTTTATTTCATCCAGCATTTCTCATGCTTACTTACTCGAGCAAGCTTCCCAGGGAATTCCACTTAGCACTGCAGTGTCCACTTCAGGAATCAATCAAGGAAATCGAGGAGAAGGCCAGCAATCTGCTTAAAGTCTCATGAGATCTCCATTTCCACAAAAATAAACATTCTCATCACTCAGATAATAAAATGTTGGTGTCGTATCTAATACAAAAGTGACATTGACACTGATGTAAAACATAGATGCTAACTGTTAAAGTGGAGTTAAAAACCATCTCTCACTAAGCATGATTCAGAATGCACCCTGATGGAAGAAATCATAAAAGTTCTATACTACAATAAATAAATAACCATAGAATTAAAAAGCTCTGGAGAAACATTTTCAATAATTATGACAGTGGATTTACAACAGGTAAAATGTAGATGAGTGTTAACAAGAGGCATATTAATGCCACAGATGTTACAACAAAGAGTATGATAAGCAATTTACATAAAACATATTTAGTCAACAAATATTCCCCATAGGGCTGGGCACAGTGGATCATGCCTATAATCCCAGCACTTTGGGAGGCTGAGGCAAGAGGATTACTTGGGCCCAGGAGTTTGAGACTAGCCTGGGCAACATAGCAAGAGCCCATCGCTACAAAAAAAAAAAAAAAAAAAAGAAAAATCCCACACCAAATAGCCTCCAAACATTCTTCAGGTATTACTGTATGTATAGCAAGACTGAAGAGCAACTGTTAGACAAGAAGAAGAAGATGGAGGGTTCCAGAAAAAAAGAAAGAAAAATGGAACCGTGAGATTACTTGGTATATCTGACACTGTAGAAAATTGTGTCAATAGGGCTTTCATCTTTATGTCAGAAAGTTGGGAAGGAAATGATAATAGGCACAGTGCAAACTAAGAAAACACAAAAACAAAGCAAGGGTTTACCCCAGGAAGAGCAAAATGGGGTACGAGATAGAAAATGGAATGATATACCTTGCTTTAGCAGTAAACTATATTTATATAACCATAATAAAATAAACCAAATAACTTCTTAATCTCAAATGAGAGAATAATTATCCTGGGATGGTGTGAGAAGGAGTAGAAAGTGATGGTGGTCCAAAACTCCAAAGTCCTGAATTCTCAGTGTCAACAAACACTGTTTAAAATTAGTACACCAAAAAACTTTGAAAATATGCCAATCATAAGGAAATAGTGAGAATTCTAGAGGAAATAACTCAAAGCAGTACCAAAGGATGGGCAGAATGAAAAGAGGAACTCATTACAAATTAAAATTAAACAAAAAGAGAAATTAACTTAGGTCACACCAAAACATTTTCATGTCAACTCAACAGGAACTGATAGATGTAATATTAATAAACTACCAGGTTGACCACGGGAAAATAAAGATTTATCAGTTAAGACAAACCAATGGAGGGGAGAAATGAAAGGTCATATGTTGAACATTCAAATGCTACTTATAGTCAGGCAGAGTATACTTAAGTAAAGCAATATTTAAACTGTGGATATTCCTAAATCTCTGCCCTGGGCCCTCCTTCTGTTGAATTTACATTCTCTCCCCAGTTCACAGTATCCAGGTCGAGAGCCTCCCTCACCCTGCTCGGTAGACCTGCAGCTTGCCTGCAAGGTTTTCACTCAGGTCAAGACATCTCTCATCTGCATCCCAGGCTAAAAGCCCACTGTCTCCTCACACTTATGCTCCCTTCCAGCGCTCCAGGACAGCAGTGACTGCAAGCGCCTCTCCAGCTCAGAGCCAGGATCCCAGTTTCAGAGCTAGACACCTCTGAGGAGAGGACCAGAAAGCTCACAGTACTCCTCAGTAATCCAGTAATCATCAACATTCTTAACTGTCCTCGCTTGCTCCACCACCATCTGCCTTTGGCCAGCTGCCAGAAATCAATACGTGGTTTCCCAGAAAGAAAAGAATCAAGGGAGCCATTTGGATTTATTAAACATACTGTAACATAAACAAAATATTCTTTCTTTGCATATCTTTGGTCTTGGCTAAATTCAACTGTCTTTAAGATTCCAGTTTAACCACCTTTTAAGAGACGTAGGGCAAACCTTGCACAATTGATTCATAAAGGAAAAAAAAACCTCAAATTGATACAAGCTAATATTGGTCAGATAAAATTATAAGCAAATAGAAAATGTCCCTGATAACATCATATCAAAATGAATGAACTTTCCTAAAATCCAATCAGACTAGTTCTTAAAACATCTTCCCACAATCCCTCAGTAGAAAACCCTTTTTTCCTAGTATTCAAATCCAACCTGTTCAAATCTAAGTAGAAGAGGAAGGTGATAAGACACAAATGAGGTAATTTGATCATAATCTCTCATTAGGACTCTGCCTTCTGATTTTAGTTGCTTTAGAAGAAAAAGTAATGCTCAATGTGTAGACTTCTAAAACAAAACAAATTCTTCCCCAAAGGCCTAAATTCCTGTTGTTGTTGTTGTTTTCTCCACCCAGTTATAGCTAAACCAATCCAGAAGTAGTGGAAAATGTTAAAACCAGCAAAGCAAGAGTAGAAAAGTCAGGGGGTAGCTGGAAAAAAATCTATATAGGGAAAGTTGAGAAAGTAAAAATTAGCTATCACTTAGGCTTAGATAACTGACACAAACCCAGCTGGTTGCGAAGTTAACAGGAAATAATATTTCTTCCATGGACAGACTGCAGCTGTAAAGGGTGACAGTAACCCCTCCTGTAAGTAACTTCTGCTCTGTTTCTCTAAAATGGTAGACTGTCAGAAACTATGCTGTTTGAAATTATATTACAAAGATGAGACATCCACTCTTACTTGAAGTACCTCTATTTTGATCGGTATGATTGAAAATTCAGTAAAATCTTGCTATTTAAGACTCCCTAAAGAGAGAGGAACTGCCCTTCTAATTACTGGAAAGTGTGAAGTATTGAACAATATAAATGCACTTTCCTTTTAAAAGCAAACCGTAGTTCAGTGGAGTCTAATACAGACTCAGTCCCTCAGCTGCAGCTCTAAAAAGCTCTGAAAAACAACACTTTTTTTTTTTTGGTAAGTCTTAGAGAAGCTCTCGTAGTGATAACACCTGCTCTAAACAGACACACAGCTCTTTATAGTCTTTATTTATTCCACTTAGTGAGAATATTCATGTTCTTAAATGTAAAAGTACAGAAATATTAATGCATGGAATTACAGGATTCTCTCCAGACTATATTGGAATGGCATGTAACCAGCAGGGTCAACATGTATGTTTACCTTTCTAAATTCTGAGCAATGTCTTTCTCAATTCTGAAATTTAGATTCTAAATTTTAATTCCAAATTCTGAAAAAGCTTGAATTCCAAAATACGCCTTGGCACAAGCATATTGGATTATAACCATGGGCAAACAATGTGCTAAATAAGTGAAGTTCTACTAAGAAGTCTTCCATTAAAAAAAAGCAGAGAGATTAGACCTGCATTTAGAATATTAAATAGGGGCCTAACAAAGATCAGGGTGATTCATTTCTAAAGTGAAATCTAGCAATAAAATAACGTTTCTACCAATTTCATCTCTCAGGAAAGATAAAGACCTAAAGTATACACCCCATTTTAATCCTAGCTTAAAACTTTCTAGTTATTAAGACTATTATAAAATCCTATTTTATATTTCACTTCAAATACAGAGGCTTAAAAAAAAAATCTTCCCACAATCCCTCAGTAGAAAAATCTCTTTTTTCCTAGTGTTCAAATCCAACCTTTTCAAATCCAAGGTAGAAGAGTAAGAGGATAAGACACAAATCAAGTAATTTGATTATAATCTCTCATTCAAATACACTTTAAAGTGCACTTCAAATACAGGGGATAATACAAATCAATTTCTGTTTTAATGCAAGAGTTTTCTAAATACGTTAAAACAAAAGTGCCGTTCAGAACAAAAATGATTTGATAAAATAATTTCAACTGACAAAGATTTCTCACTTAAAACACTTAATAATTTACATGTATTTAAGCCTTTTTGAGAAAATATAATTCTATCTATGCACTGCTTGGACTTTCACTGGGGAGAAGGAGGACATCAATGTATTTAGTTGCATTTAATTAAAATGCTGCCTGTGTAAAGGCAATGAATTTGTCCCTATTAAGACAAAGAAGTCAGATGGTAGAATCAATTCCATTTCTTCCAGGAACTCTCAGGGATTAAATGGTTCCTTTTTTTATTTTTAATACCAAGAATCAGATATGGCACAATATCTTCAACTCTTTTTTTTTTTTTTTTTTTTTTTTTTTACTACACGCTGCAATGCTTTGAACTCTACTTGAGTTCGACTGAATCTTTGCTAAGTCAGGCAAAACTCAAAAAATATTTTGCAACACTGTTTCCAACGTAAAAAAAGATTCAAACTCTCACTTCTCCAATTGTCTTTCTAGTCCTTGAACATTCCAACAAAAGAATGGATTGCATTTATATAGTTTTTAGGTGGGCTTAAGGTTTTGGAGCCACATTGCCAAAAACAAACAGACAAAAAGAAACACCCTTAACTCTTAACTCAAATTTACATTTTACTACATAAAACTTTCTTGCTCTCCAAGTTCATTGGCTAAGTAAATTACTTGACAATGAAAACGTATCCACAAGAGTAATTATGCTAAATTTTAGTAGTGGTTCAGAAGGTTTGTTGTTTGAATGCAACTGCTGTTTCTTTCTGTAGTAAAAGATTTGTCTAAGCTCATAAGACGTCTGGACATTTCTACTTTGAGTAACTTTGATAAACACTGCGGCATTTTCCAGTGGATTCGTGTAAATGGCCAAAGGAAAATGTTCTAGCTCCAAGATCGACTTCCTCGCGCTGTGCCTGATCCCAATCCCGCGTCTCCCGAGGGCCGGGCCGCGACCGCACTTTCCGCGCTCCCTGGGGGCCTGGGCGCCCTGGGGTGCCCGGGTCACTTTCCGCACGGTCTGACCTCTGTCCCCTCCGCCCAGGCCTGAGCCCCTCTCTCCCGGCGCAGCTTCTGGATCCCGAGCGCGGGTAGGTTCAGGAGCGAAGCTGGCGGAACCCACCTGTATTTATTCACATGGTTTCAGCACTTTTACCTCGGCCGATGAAGGCCCTGCGGGCACCTACCCGGTGTGACTGGGCACACAAGAAAGGCAGAACAAGAAAGGGCATGAAAGCAGCGCGTCGTTCCCCGTAACCTCCTCTCCTTACCAGAAAGTCCCGGCCGGGTAGGGGACGCGGCCACACCTACCTGCGCCAGGTGAGGCGAGGGCGGGCGCAGCGCGGGGCCACCCGCTCCTCCTCGCTCTCCCGCCGCCGCCGGGTTGGCCTCAGCCGCCGGGCCCGCGGCTCTTCCTCATTTTGGGCAACTTCCTTAACGCGCCCGGGCAGGCGGCCCGCACTTCCTCCCAGTGTCGCGCCCCGCCGCCCTGGCCCGCCCTGCTGACCGCGCCCATGAGCCCGGAGCTGGGCGGGAATCGGCTGAAGCGCCGGGCGAGGCCCGCGGAATCGGCCCGCGGAATCGGCCCAGGCGGCGGCAGGTGTAGAGGAGCCCGGGTGGGGCGCGCCTCTCTCCTCCCGCCGGACAAGGGCCCTTCGCAGGCAGAGAAGGTGGGACTGCCCGGGACATGGACCGCATCGGTCCCCCTCCTCCCCGCCAGCGCGGTGGCTTCTGTGACTGCCCAGGACCCACAGACACCCAGCGGCCCTTTCCTTTTGCTGTGCAGTGCCGGGGGAGAGACTCCACTGCATGGCATATTCCCTGGAGTGTATCTGGGTCACCAAACCAACAAGCTCCAAGCTACTGTGCTGGAGCACTCGGGAGGCCTGGGCAGTGCTGAGAGGGACCCTGTAGGTGAACACCAGACTTCACGGCGCACTAGTGGGCAATGGGGCACGCTGCTTCTGAAGGCTTTAATTATTACAAAAGGCTTTGCTTCCTTCTTACCTTGACGGCTCTGACGTCCACAACCAAATAAATTAAACCTATAGCCCTAAGAATGGTTTTGAGATACCCGCCTGATACCCTTCTCCCAACCCATCCCCCTTTTCCTTTTGGACATTCCTCTTTAAAATGTTCCCACAAAACGGCATCCAGACCTTCTTGATAACACTGGTTGGCAGTGCCTGTTTTAAAAAGCTTTACCCTAAGCCAAAATGCGAGAAGCAAAAATATATATATATATAATGTGCTGGATTGTAATTGCCATGGAGAAAATATAGGGATGGGACTATTTACACTTATTGGAGCCCCCAGCCTTTTCTGCTTCCAGGGTTATTGGATTTTCATTTATTTTTGCCATTATTTTTTCTAAACCTGTTAAAAGAAAACTTCAGCAGAATTAAATTTAAAGCAGTTTAATTGAGTAATGAATGATTTGCGAATGGGGCAGCTTCCAGAATCACAGCGGATTCAGAGACTCCAGGGATGCCTCATGGTCAGAACATATTTATAGACAAAAAAAGGGAAGTGACATACAGAAATTGGAGGTAAGGCAGAGAAACAACTGGATTGGTTACAGGTTGGCTTTTGCCTTCTTTGAACACAGTTTGAACACTCAGCAGTGTATGAATGGTTGAAGTATGGCCATTGGGATTGGCCAAGACTCAGCTATTGTTAAAGGCACATACTCCTAAATTAGGTTTTCAATCTTGTCTGCCTATTAAGCTAGGTTACAGTTCATCCACAAGGACTCAAATATAGAATGCAGAGTCCTTCTCAGATCATACTTAGGTTGCTTTAACAAACATAAATGGAAGATTTTGATAATGGTTATATTTGCTTATCATTGGACTTAATTTTGCTTCAACTACCCGAAAAAATAGCCATTGTTCCTGAGATGGAGCCTGCAGAATGTCTACAGATGGTTTTCAGAGTTGTCAGCATTATTGGAGATGAACACTAGGGGACCAGTGTGTACAAAGCAAACCCAGCCTGCACAAAGATTGCAGTTTTCTCAGGCTTTCACCTGATGGAAATGAGGGGGAAATTCTAGATCCATCTACAACCTCCTTCCTTTACACTGCTGTGTTCCTTCCCCCCTTTGAGTCACCTTCCGCATTACTTAGTATCATGTAGTAATTTTTTTTTTTTTTTTTTTTTTGAGACGGAGCCTCACTCTGTTGCCCAGGCTGGAGTACAGTGGCCCGATCATCTCAGCTCACCGCAAGCTCCGCCTCCTGGGCTCACGCCATTCTCCTGCCTCAGCCTCCCGAGTAGCTGGGACTATAGGCGCCCGCCACCATGCCCGGCTAATTTTTTGTATTTTTAGTAGAGACGGGGTTTCACCGTGTTAGCCAGGATGGTCTCGATCTCCTGACCTCGTGATCTGCCTGCCTTGGCCTCCCAAAATGCTGGGATTACAGGCGTGAGCCACCATGCCTAGCCTAAAAGATGGTTCACATTATGTATCATCAGGGAAATGCAAATGAAGACAGTAAGATATCAGTATGGCCCAAATTCGGAACACTGACCGCAGTGAACACTAGTGAGGATGTGAAGCAATAGAAATACTCATTCATTGCTGTTGTGAATGCAAGATGGTACAGCCACTGTGGAAGACAGTTTGGCAGTTTCTTATGAAACTAAACATCCTCTTACAACATGAGTAATTGTAAGAGGATTGTGCTTCTTGGTATTTACCCAAAGTAGTTGGTATTTACCTAAAGTAGTACCCAGTAATTGTGCTTCTTGGTATTTACCCAAAGGAGTTCAAACCTTATGTTCACACAAAAATCTGCACACAAATGTTTACACTGGCTTTATTTACTAAGTTTATTGCCAAAACTTGGACACAAACAAGATGTCATTCAGTAAGTGAATGGATATATAAACTCTTGTACATCAGTGTAATGGAATATTGTTCCACACTAAAATGAAATGCACTCGCAAGTTATGAAAAGAGATGGATGAAATCTAAATGCATATTACCAAGTGAAAGAAGCCCTCTGAAAAGGCTACATACTGTATAATTTCAACAGGTGATATTCTGGAAAGAGCAAAACTATCTGGATAGTACAAAGATCAGTGGCTGCCATGGGCTGGTGGGGAGGGCAGGATGAATAGAAGGAGCACAGAGATTTTTTAGGGCTGTGAAAGTATGCTGTATGATATTACAATGGTGGATACACAGCACTATACGTTTGTTAAACACCATACAATATACAACACCAAGAGGGAACATCAGTGTAAACTTCAGGCTTTGGGTGATTATGATGTGTCAAAGTAGGTTCATCAATTGAAACAAATGTACCAGTCTGATGGGGCTGTTGATAATGGGAAAGGTTGTGCATGTGTGAGGTCAGTGGGTATATGGGAAATCTCGGTACCTGCCTCTCATTTTTACTGTGAACCTAAAACTGCTCTAAAAAATAGTGTTTAATTTAAAAAAATAGTTTTTTGGTAACAGTGGCAAGTATTCCTAATAGGCAATCCCTTAAAAGAATAAAAGCACAAAGGAAATAGAAACATCCCAAATTTCAGACATAATCATCATTACCGTTAGGTGACCATTACAAAATTATCTCTTTCTATATGTACACATGGCAATAGATATAAAAATGGGCATCATTTTAAATATAATACATTTATTATACATTTTATCCATGTTAAATATGATATTTAATTCTACTTAAATTTAACAGAATAAAAAATTCTGAAATGGGATCTAAAGAATTCCTGATTTTATAGAAATGATTCTTTGCCACAAATGTATCATTTCTGAAATGACCCCACTTTGATTAAAGGAAAAGAAAAGTGACAATAATAAGCAGTTTTGGTCATTTCTTCTAAACCATGAGCTTTAATTTCAGACAGTATCAGTAACTCTGCTATGAGACATGAACCAATTACCTCTCTCACTCCACTTCACTTCAGCTCACCTCTCACGTTTCCCTAGTTATATGAGTTTTACATAGTTAAGTTTAAAATTTTTGATTTCTGTAACCATAAACCCTCAGTGGTCTCTTCTTAGTTCTCCATTTAAAAGGATGCCTTATGCACCTCCAGACCTTTCTACCACCATATCTCATTCCTACTTTCTTTGTTGATGAGCTGGATGGACTCTGTGAAGATGTGATCCCACATACTGCATCTATCAATGCTCTCCACTTTCAGGATGTTATTCTGTTGCTGTTGTATTGCAGTGACATCAAGGTGGGCACATTGTGTCTCCATCCTACTTCCCTTTGGCCTAGACTCGGTTGATTTTCCTCCCTTGCCCTTTTGGCACTGAATGTTGTTTTGGAGAAATGTGAGAACAGCCAGTCCTTTGTCCTCTTTTAGGTGACTTGCTCTTCTTTCCAGGCTGCTGGAGGAAACTTTCTTTAACTGAGATATTAAGAAACTTGACAAGGATATATACTGATACAGATCAACCAGCGTCTTTTATTTCTTTTTCTTTTTTTGAGATGGAGTTTCACTCTTGTTGCCCAGGCTGGTGTGCAATGGCGTGATCTTGGCTCACTGCAACCTCCGCCTCCCAGGTTCAAGCAATTCTCCTGCCTCAGCCTCCTGAGCAGCTGGGATTACAGGCACCCGCCACCAAGCCCAGCTAATTTTTTGTATTTTTAGTAGAGACAGAGTTTCGCCATGTTGGCCAGGCTGGTCTCGAACTCCTGACCTCAGGTGATCGTCCTGCCTTGGCCTCCCAAAGTGATGGCAGGAGTCACCACACCCGGCCATCTTTTATGTCTTAAACACAATGCACTCTTTAATGCACATCATAATTACCCAAAGCCCAAAGTTTGCATTGAGGTTCCCTCTTGGTGTTGTATATTGTATGGTGTTTAACAAATGTATAATGCTGTGTATCCACCATTGTAATGCACAGATTTAGATCTTCATTCAAAGAATTTTTTCTTGTGTGATTTTAAATACCTTTTTATTTGTTAAGTTCTTTTCTTCAAGGATATTAATTAACTTTTTATCATCTATGTCTATTATCTTTTCTCTGATTGTAGTAATCTACTTTTTTTTTTTCTTCCTGGTTCACAGTGATTTTCTCTCTCTCCCTTTCTTTTTTTTTGGGAACTAAATGTTTAGCTGGGTCTGCTTTATTTCTTGTTATTTCTAATTTACCTGTAGGTAGGTTTATTGGTCCTCAAATTATTTCTTTATCTCTGGTTCTCTCTATCTCACTCTTTTTAGTTATTTTCTCTTGGTTATTCAGTCGGTTCTTGAGTTTTTTAAAAAATTGAATGCAGGCTCTTATCAAATTTTGTAGCCTGTGCACTTAAAAATTCTTTCAGACTGGATTTTATTTTTAATTTGTGCATGTTATTTTCTTTTAAGGTTTGCATAGCTGCTAGTTCATTGATTTCATCTTGTCCATACTTGGCAGCTTTCTTCAGACTTTCACTTTGCTCTGCCCCTTTGTGTGTGGCAGCTCCTAAATCCTCATGTCAGAGCCTTTTCTTACCCCTTTTCTGGATTACATATGACGGCTTAATATTCCTTTTGAGCTTGATTTTCTATAACCTTTGAGCGTGGGAATGGTGGGGGTGGGCTTAGCTGGAGTTGTGTTGCACAAACTGGGCCCCTCCTTCCAATGTGAGACTGTGAGGAACATGCAGGCTTCGCACTTCATTGAGGGAGGGAGAAGGCTGAGCTTACTCTATCCATCGAGGTTGGGGGCATCTGTGAGTTTCAGCTCATTCCCCCAATTAATGTGGGTCGTTGGAGTCCTCACACTCTGACAAAATCATGCCACATTGCTGCTATTTCCTTTTGCACTAATGTCCACTGCAGCCATTTTCACTACTCCACAGTCAAAAATGAGAAAAATTAAGGATAAACAATGGCCCCTTCTTCTTCTCTCAAGATCTGAGTGAGAATTGTCAGGATTTTGTAGACGCACAATATATGGTTTCTGGGAGGTTGGAGTGTGGCCTCATTGTGATACTCTCAAACTTCTGGTTTTTATATGAGCCAGCGCTTTTCAAAGTGCATTTTGTTAAGCGGTTCTCCTCTTCTTGTTTGGTTACCACTTGTAACTTTAGCACTTTTGTTTCTTCCCGCTTCCCTTTTTTCTTGAGGTAGAAAGATGAGGAAAGTAAGGATTCTTTTCTTCTAGATGGCGAGGCCTTGATATTCTGTAAATGTTTCACTATGTTCTTTCAGAATGTAATGGCCCACATGTTTTTTACTATAGAATATACACTGTACTTTTTTTTTTTTGAGACAGGGTCTTACTCTGTCACTCAGACTGGAGTGCAGTGGTGCAATCACAGCTCACTGCAGCCTTGGCTCCCCCAGCTCAAGTGATTCCCCCACCTCAGCCTCCTGAGTAGCTGGGACTTTTTGTATTTTTAGTAGAGATGGGGTTTTACTACGTTGCCAGGCTGGTCTCAAACTCCTGGACTCATGTGATTGCACATTTTAATATTTAGAATGTAAGGTCCTCATTTTTGTCTCTTCCAAATTAAAAAAATACACAAGTTACACATGATATATCTGTTAAGGTGCTTTAGGTTGCAAGTAAAAGAATAACCAACTGCATGTATTGAAATAATACACTTTTATTGACACACAAAGGAGAATATTGCATAGTTAGGACAGCATCAGGTGTATTTTTATGCATATTACATTAAATTTAGATAAAATTAATTATTTTCATATGTAGGTATACCTTTAAAAAAAAAGTAACAACCCTATTGTGTCCTATGAAGGGAAGTTAATTTTGATAGACCAGCATGATGGAGGTGAGTGGCTTATCTCAGTGATTTTCACCTTCTGATCACATTCATCCAGTTGCCGAAATGACACAGGATGTAGCCAGAGGAACAACTTCCTTCTGCTGGTATTCCCTAACCAATTCAACCAGATATAAAAGTGACTTTTCACCTACAAATGGTAAACTTCCTCATTTTTCTTTTGTTAGTAATCTTTTGAACAAACAAAACAGAAAAGTTACTTAAAGACCAAAGATAGTGTCTGAAGTGTGATCACATGTGTTTAAACCCAGCGGTAGGTGCACTGGCCACGGGTCAGGAAGCACAGGCCATAGTAGTCTCAGCTCTGCTACTTTTGTAGGTGTGCAGCTCTGAGCAAGTCAAGTTTCCTCTGTGTACCTGATTCCTTATTTTTTTGTGAAATTCCAGGGAGCAAACAATTCAATAATTGAATTAGGGTCCTTTACTTGCCAGACATGACCCAAGCCACTGGAGATTCAAAAGGATGGAAAAAACTTATGCTCAAAAATAACTCCTCCCTTTCATCTGTTTCAATGGGTAGCTAATCATTTGCTTAACAGAGTACTCTTTTAAAATATAATTATATAATTAGAAGGTAGTTCAGCTGTTATTTTTCACTGTAGTGAAAATTAGATGGTTTTTCTCATACCAAGATCTTTTCGTTCTTTTTCTTTTTTATATTTTTCAAAGTGCAGTTCCATTTTTAAGTTTTCAAAAGATATAATTCACATAACATCCAGTTTACTTGTTGAAAGTATACAATTAAATTGTTTTAAGTGTATTCACAAAGTTGTACAACCATCATCACTATCAATATTAGAACTTTTTTAAGCACTTTTTTTCTTTTTTGTGAAGAATGGGGTCTCTTTATATTGCCCAGGCAGGTCTCAAACTCCTGGGCTCACACTATACTCCTGCCACTGCATCCTTAAGTGCTAGGATTACAGACGTGAGCCACTGCACCTGGAAGAACTTTTTTAAACCACAAAACAAAACCCCATACCCATATCACTTCTCATGCTTCCCATCCCACACAATCCTTTCCCTCCTCCCCATCCAAGGCCCTAGGAAAACCTCCCATCTACTTTTTGTCTCTGTAGACATGCCTATTCTGGACATTTCATATAAATTGCATGATGTAATATGTGCTCTTTGTGACTGGCTTATTTACTTAGCATAATGTTTTCATTCATGTTATAGCATACATCAGTGTTTTACATTTTTAGTACCAAATAATATTCCATTGTATGGATAGGCCACATTTTATTTATCCACTCATCGGTTTCTGCTCTTTGGCTACTATAAATAATTTTGCATCAACCATTCCTATACAAGTTTTTGTGTGGGTGTATATTTTCCTTTTTTCTTGAATATATAACTAGGAGTGGAATTGCTGAGTGATATAGTAAATCTATGTTTGTCATTTTGAGGAACTGATAACTGTTTTCAAAAGTGGCTTCACCATTTTCAGGTTTCCACCAGCAAAACAGGAGGGTTCCAATTTTTCCACATCTTTGTCAACTCTTGTTATTGTCTGTCGTTTTGATTATAGCCATCCTAGTGGGCGTGAAGTGGTATCTGATGATTTCATTTTCATTTCATTTATGACTAACAATGCTGAGAATCTTTTCATGTGCTTCTTTGTCATTTGCATATTTTTGGAGAAGTGTCTATTCAGATCATTTGCCCAGTTTTCAATTGAGTCACTTATCTTTGTATCATTAAGTTGTAAGAGTTCTTTACATATTTTGAATACAAGTCTCTTATTAGATATAGAATTTCCCAATATTTTCTCCTGTTCTGAGAGTTGTCTTTTCACTTTTGTGATGGTATCATTTGCAGAATAAAAGTTTTTAATTTTGATGAAGTTCAATTTATCGACTTTTTTCTTTTGTTGTTTATGCTTTTGGTGATGTATCTAAGAAACTACTATCTAAGGTCATGAAGATTTACTCCTATGATTTCCTCTAGGAATTTTATAGTTTTAACTCTTACATTTATGCCCAACATCCATTTTGAGTTAATTTTCATGTACAATATGAGGCAAAGATCCAATTTCATTTTTTTTGCATGCAGATTTCCAGTTGTACCAGTTCAACAGTAGTTGTTAAAACAATTATTCTGTCCTAATTGAGTTGACACACTTTTTGAAAATCAATGTAAAGGTTTATTTCCAGACTTCCAATTCTATTTCATTGATCTGTATATTTATCTTTATAAAACCACCTTTTCTTTATTTTATTTTATTTTATTTTATTATACTTTAAGTTTTAGGGTACATGTGCACAATGTGCAGGTTAGTTACATATGTATACATGTGCCATGCTGGTGTGCTGCACCCATTAACTCGTCATTTAGCATTAGGTATATCTCCTAAAGCTATCCCTCCCCCCTCCCCGCACCCCACAACAGTCCCCAGAGTGTGATGTTCCCCTTCCTGTGTCCATGTGTTCTCATTGCTCAATTCCCACCTATGAGTGAGAATATGCGGTGTTTGGTTTTTTGTTCTTGTGATAGTTTACTGAGAATGATGATTTCCAATTTCATCCATGTCCCTACAAAGGACATGAACTCATCATTTTTTATGGTTGCATAGTATTCCATGGTATATATGTGCCACATTTTCTTAATCCAGTCTATCATTGTTGGACATTTGGGTTGGTTCCAAGTATTTGCTATTGTGAATAGTGCCGCAATAAACATACGTGTACATGTGTCTTTATAGCAGCAGGATTTATAGTCCTTTGGGTATATACCCAGTAATGGGATGGCTGGGTCAAATGGTATTTCTAGTTCTAGATCCCTGAGGAATCACCACACTGACTTCCACAATGGTTGAACTAGTTTACAGTTCCACCAACAGTGTAAAAGTGTTCCTATTTCTCCACATCCTCTCCACACCTGTTGTTTCCTGACTTTTTAATGACTGCCATTCTAACTTAAAACCACCTTTTCAAAAATTATAACAGTGGGAAAATTATGACAGTGGAAAGTATCTGATCTAACCAAATTTCATCTTGCCATTAGCCTCCAAACTGCCCTTAACCATTCTTGGGTCTGAGCTAAGTTATCCTGGGGAGACATTTAGTTTATAGTTTAAATGACAATAGTCCTTTCCCCAAATTAAACCACCTTTGTAAAGCTTGTGAAAGGCCACCAGGTTAGGAGGGTGTGAGGAGCCTGAATTCTGCTAAGGTGTAGACATAAATGATTACCAGCTATTATTTAGAGGTCACAAGTTTTGCAAGTTTCCCAATTACTCCTGCAGATAACATCACCATTGCAGAAACTAAGATTGGCTTTTTGAGATACCTTTTAGGTTTTTGAATTTCTGACAATCAATGGCTTCACCTGGATCCACCAACCCTGCTGACCCTGCTGGCCCTGCTGACCCCACTGACCTCCCTGACCCCACCAACCCTACGGACCAGTCATGTGCTCCCACCCAGAAACAGACTCCTTAGCCTGCCATACTATCTTTGAAAAATCCTAGCCTCCAAATTTTCCGAGATTGATTTGAGTAGTAACTTCATCTCTCATGTGGTGTGGCTGGCCTTGTGTCAATTAAACTCTTTTATTGTGATGGTGTGGTCTCAATAAATTGGGTTTGTCTGTGCAGTAAGCAGGAAGAACCCATCAGGCATTTACAAGTACTAAAGAGTTTTTAGTACTGCAACTTTGTAGTAAGCTTTGAAATTAAGAAGTTTGAGTCCTACAACTTTGTTCCTTTTCAATATTGTGTTGGCTATTATGGTTCCTTTGCATTTTCATATGAATTTTAGGATCAGCTTGTCCATTTATGTGAAAACAAAAGCTGAGATTTTGATAGGGCTTGTGTTGAATCTCTACATCAATTTGAGAATAAATATTAAATATTCTTATCAATGAATGTGGTCCTTTTGTGGATCTTCTTTAGCTTATTTTTTAAAGCATGGTTTTCGTTACTTCTTGGAACATATTATAAACCAAAAGTAAATTCTAAGCCTCCCCTCCTCCAACCATCTGAACGGACCCCCTTCTCTTGGCCAAGGGCATTCCAAAGTTAACCTGAAAAACCCATTCAAGCCATGATAGGGGGTGCTGTACATACCTTATCACACCCTCCTCCTTTTTGGAATAGTACTAATAGAAAAGACTCTTTAAGTCTGATAAGAAACATTAACAATCAATTCTCTCTGAAGCCTGCTACTTGGAGGCTTCATGTACATGATAAAACCTTGGTCTCCATAACCTCTTATCATAACTCAGACATTCCTTTCTATTGATAATAACTCTTTCAACCAACTGTCATCAGTAAAGCTTTGAATGCACCTATGACCTGGAAACTCCCACTTCAGTTGTCCCACCGTTCTGGACCAAACCAATACACATCTTACACATATTGATTGATGTCTTATGTCTCCCCAAAATGTATAAAACCAAACTGTGGCCCAATCACTTTGGGCACATGTTCTCAGGATCTCCTGAAGGCTGTGGTCATAGGCCATTGATCACTCATATTTGACTCAGAATAAATCTCTTCAAATATTTTATAGAGTTTGACTCTTTTTGTCAATAATATTTGTAATAACTCCTTTGAAGTCTGCTAAATGCACCATCTGAGTCCTTATAAAGGCAGTTTCCATTGCCTGTTTTTTTATATCCCAGTGATATGTTCCTGATTCTATGAGTGTCTCACTATTTTGTTGTTGAAAACTCAACATTTTAGGCTGGGCATGATAGCTCATGCCTGTAATCCCAGCACTTTGGGAGGCCGAGGTGGGCAGATCACTTGTGGTCAGGAGTTCAAGACCAGCCTTGCCAAAATGGTGAAACCCTGTCTCTACTAAAGATACAAAAAAATTAGCCAGGTGTGGTGGCACACATCTGTAGTCCCAGCTACGTGGGAGGCTGAGGCGGGGGAATTGCTTGAACCCAGGAGGCAGAGGTTGCAGTGAGCCTAGATCACACCACTGCCCTCCAGCTTGGGCAACAGAGCGAGACTCTGTCTCAAAAGAAAAGAAAAGAAAAGCCAACATTTTTGATAATATATTATAGCACGTCTGTTACTGATTGCCCTCTGAGGGTTTGTTGTTGCTTGCTTTAGCATGTGTTTAGGGTCTTGGCTGGACTCCAGTGAAATCTATTTCCCTGACAATGTGCAGCCTATGATGTTGCTCTTCCATGAGTGCCATCTTGGGTATGGAAACTGTCTCTCTGACCATCAGGATGACTGTGGTCTGAGTGGGGATCGCTTTGGCATTCTCTGTCTCTAATCTCCTTGTTGAGCTTATGTCCGGTTTGTTATTGGTGTCACAACAGATCTTAGCCTGTTCTAGTGGCCTGCTGATTTCTCTGTTGTTCTCAACAATGCCCTAAGGTATAAATTCCTCCAGTCAAATCCCATTAAAGTCAGTGCTGTTTGCAGGACAGCTGTTACCAGTCTTTGAGGCTTGCTCCCACATCGGGAGACCTCCGAACCGCCTCTTTTCCTCTGTTAGTGTTCCAGCTGGTCTATGTTTCTCTTGTTGCTCCTGGCATCATTGTTGCTCCTGGCATCTATGTTTTACTTGTTGCTCCTTTTAATTGTTAAGGACCTTCTTGTTTTTGAGAATACTTAGCTGGGACTTTGTCCTCTATTTCAAATAAAGTCGGCCCCCTTAGGGTGAGCTAGGGAGCTCTCTGCTCTTACAACCTGCCTTTCCACTGGGAAGAAACTCTGCTCTCTTGCACCGGAGCTGGGAGTGGAGACAGTGGCCTGGTTCTCCTGGGCTGATACCCTGACTCTACTAGCGGGGCACTGGGTGGGGTCAGTAGCCTTCTATGAGTGGAACTTCTGCCTTATAAGGGTGCTAGGGAAGTGGCAATTAGAGTCCCTGGGGTAAAGCATCCACTCTACGAGTGGGGGCTTGGTGGGGGAAGGGAGCCCCAGTTCTCTTGATGCAGTTTCCTGGGATGGAGCTTCTGCAACCGGGAGATGGGTGTCCTGGGATGCAGTTTCTGCAACCAGAAGATGGGGGTGAGGGGATGGGAGAGGCCCATGGCCTGCCCCTGCTGGGGTAAAACTGGAGCTGTAGACTGGAGCTGGGGGAGAGCACACCCATCTTCTTGGCAGCCTCCACCCAGAGTAGAGCTTGTGTTATGCTGAACACTGGGGAGGAGATGAGAGCAGGTCATGGCTCAGATGATGCGGGCTCTTGTGTTCTTACTGATATTTTATCATTTTTCTCAAATAAATAGTTTTCTACTTGCTGTGTGTCTTTAGGACAATTCCCAGAGATTTTTACGTGTTTTATTTTTTATAATTTTTGCCACTCAAAGAATTGTTTCATTGGAGAGACGTTCGACTAAACTATCCACTCTTTCATTCAAGAACTGTTTCTCTTCTTTTTTCCTGAGGCACTGAAGTTAAAGGGTTTTTATTGACGGGGTTGGGGTGGGGAAAGCAGTGTGTGCCTCTCTGGGCAGGCAGGACAGGGCATGGAAAATACCAGGTGGAACACCTTGGCTAACCAGATTCCAAGGACCTGAGGAACACGGGCCAGGACATAGGCCTCCTACTGTCAGATTTTCTTGGGGCTGAAGTATTAGTAGCAACCTCCTCATTCCTGACCCAGACAAATAATCTTTGTGCCCTCCTTGGAGCATATGCTGAAGATTACAGATGACTATCCCAGACAGTAGAAAATTAATCTTACACAACTGACACTGTGTGACAAATAACTAGTCTTTTTCTTTCAGTTTGATGGTACTCAAATGGATTTGCTTATTGAAGTTCATACATGGTATGATGAGTGACCCACAGGGGAAATTTAGCTAAATATAAAAGAAAAATGAGAAAAATTATAACATTATTTTGGAGAGTCTTCCAATATAAAATATTAAATGAATGGATGTTAAATTCTGTTACATATTACTACACTGGGAATCATCATCTATTTTAAGTGTACTCGGAAAAAACTGCCTAGAAACAAGGAACAGAGATTATAATTTCTGACTCAAATATGTTTCAGTATGAATAGGCATTTCCTGCTTGTCCATACACATCTGTTTTATTGAAAAATGTTTGAAAGAGTTGATTGATTTCAATTTCCAAGTTTGATCTAGGGTCGAGGTTGCTACCGTGAAACTAAATTCAAAATGACAGGATTATTAAGTTATGTATATTTTGTTATTATTAACCTAGGTAGCTGTAAAACTTGATTGCCAAGTAGATATGGAGGAGATGATTGATTGACCATAATTGTCCACAGTTTTGAACTCTTGGCTACACTTTCACCTCTGGGTCTGTGAGTCCTCAAGATGCAGCTCACTCCTCTCCAAACGGGGTGCTCTGTGATTTGTGTCAAAGACAAAATAGATTTCAAGGAAACTCTGGGGGCTTTGAGGCCAGGTAGGGATAAATGAGTGCAGAATTTGTAAGTAGAACAGACTTGATAAAGAACCCTCTGATGTTTCAAAAATAATGTATAATAGAAAAATTAATAAAGGGGGTAAAATATAAGACACCCCAAATCCCAATCTTAGAGGCAAATATGCTCCAACTTTTGTTAATATTTTAGTATCTGTCTCTACATACAGAAATGTAAGTGTAAATGTTGTTACATATGTGATTTAGTAAGCTGACTATTGGATTAGATAGCATGTTGTGGAAATACTTCCATACTGTCTTCTTATTGACTGTATATCATTCTCTTGAATGCATGAACCATGAGGTTATTAACCAACCCCTGACTGATACACAGTTGTTTCCAGGGTTTTGTTATTATGACCTACTATGCAGGGAACACTCCTGTTTATACATCTTTGATCCTTGATAAATCTCTCTAAGAGATAAATTCCTAGGAGAAATGTTGAGAGTCAGAGGAGATGCTGTTTTATTTGTGACATTTGTTGCTAAATTGCACTTAGGAAAGATTCAATTCTGGTTTATACTTCCACCTGGTACAGGCTGTGCTCAGCACAGGGGTGCTCTCTGAGTCTGGTGGGGCTGAAACCTAGACCACCCTCTGCTTGACCAGCAGGGAGCTGCATCTGCCCCAAGGAAGGGGTGCCTGTCCCTTCATCATACACAGTTTCTATAGGAACAGGCAAGCTCCTGGTGTCAGGCTGTGAGGGCAGGCATTTCTGCTACCTAGAGCCATTAGTTCCAGGCATTATTAATGTTTTCATTCTGGGGTAAAAGAGATCTCATTTTTGTTTTACCTCTCATCCTAGAGGTAAAAGAGATCTCATTTTTGTTTCTAATTTGTATCATTTTAACTATAGAAGTTGAAAACTATTTTATATGTTTGTTGACTGTTCATATTTATTTCTTTTGTAAAATCCTTATTCATCAAATTTCTCAATATTTTTTATGAGATACTAATCTTTATTGATTTACAAAGTTTTAATGGATTATATGTTCATCAATTATGTTATTAACATTTTCTCGAGTTCATTCTTTAGTTTTCTCTTATTTATTCATTTATTTGTGCCAACAATATGATTTAAACGTTTTATATGGAAAAAAAATCAACTATGATTTCTAGCTTTGATACCTTTGTTATTCCAAATATATAAAAATGTTCACTCCTTTTTTTTTTTTTTTGAGTCTTGCACTGTCGCCCAGGCCAGAGTGCAATAGTACTATCTCAGCTCACTGCAACCTCCACCTCCTGGGTTTAAGCCATTCTCCTGCCTCAGCTTCCCAAGTAGCTGGGATTACAGACGCCCGCCACCACGCCTGGCTAATTTTTTTGTATTTTTAGTGGAGACGGGGTTTCACTATGTTTGCCAGGCTGGTCTCAAACTCCTGACCTCGTGATCTCCCCATCTTGGCCTCCCACAGTGCTGGGATTACAGGCGTGAGCCATAGCACCTGGCCACCTTTTCACATTTAATTATTTATAATCCATTTGGGATTTTGTTTGGTCATAAGGAGCAAGATAGAGATTCTATTTCTTTTTCCCTAGTGGTTAGTCAGTTTATCCAACAATCCATCTTCTCCTCACTGATTGGTACTTAAGCTTTATCAAATGCCAGATTGCTTAAACACCTGGGTTTAGTTCTGGCGTTTCTTTTGCTTTTCATTGATCTATCTAATATCCAATAGGATGTTGCTGCTTTAATTACTACAGCTTTGTACTTTTGCCTCATTATAATTTTTTTTTCAGGATTTGAAAAACTCTGAGGGCAAAAGCTTCTCCCCTCACAAGATGAGATTTTAACTTTTATTATCAGTACACATAGAAAATACGTATGTGTATGGATTCATAGACAACAGATTCTCTGATTCAGTTTTGAGAATAACTCAAACCCACCAATCATTGATTGGCACCATGTTGGGGGATTCACGCTTCTATTTTGAGAGTGGGATGGATAGCACTCAGCATCTCAGTGTGTGCATCATCACGGGTGCACAAGTCCCCTCCAGATGTCAGCTTTGCTCTGGGACTGGTTTGCTCCATCCCTGGGGGCAGAGGTACATCCAGCAATTTTGCTCCGGGGGCCTGTCTCTAGGATAGAAGAGGTTTTAGAATCTCTAAGTTACAGTTTTGGAGAACTCCAATATTTATAAAGTTCTTTCACACGTTTTACTTCCTAAGACATCTCTCTCTCTCTCTTTGTGTGTGTGGGTTAAAGCTGCTTTCTGAAGTTAAGACTTTGTCCTTTATTGTCACACAGTTTAGGTGTTTGGAGACTACTATTACCAGCATGGCAAAGTGGCCTACAGCACTGACCGTGGAGCCAGATTTGGTTCAACTCCCAAGTTTATAACCTACTAGCTGTGTGACCTTGTGCAAGTTACTGAGCCTCTCTGGGCCTTGGTTTCCTGATGTGTAATAGACTCTCCCTCTTGCATCTGGGCTGCCCTATTACTGCTTTGACCAAGAGAGTGTGGCAGAAGTGACGGCATTTTTATTTTAAGCCTAGCCTTTTAGAGGATGGACAGCTTAGGTCTTGGTCTCTTGGAACCCTGAACTGCCATGTAAGAACTCCAAAGATTGCTGGAGAGGCCAAAGGGTGGGGCAGAGTTGGAGGTGCAAAGCTGAGCCCAGTCTTCCCCAATCTTTGCCAAGGCTGTGTTAACAGCCTGAAAGCCAGCTGAGTGCCTAGTTAATGCCATGTGAAGCAGAAGAATCACCTAGCTGAGCTCCGCCTGAGCTTCTGAGTCACAAAATCGTGAGATATTTAAGAATGATTGTTGTTTCAAGGCACCAGGTTTTGGGGTAATATGTTACATAGCTTACCTGGTAATAGCTAACCAGAACAGGTAGTGGTGTGAGGTTGTGCCTAGGGCCAACTTCATAATCTGTGGGGCCCAGTACAAAATAAAAAATGGATCCTGGTTCAAAAAGCAAAATAAAATGGCCATTAAAGGTATTAAAATATAAAACCTTTTTTCTCTTCTGTTGTCTCTTTCAAGATGTCAGTGTTTTTTTAAATTTGCTATTGAATGTCATTCTAACTAAATAAAAATAGAAATTATAAATTATTAATACGGACTTTACTATTTATCTTTACATAGAATTTGTTATGCCAGTTTTAAATGTAAACATAAAAACATTGGACTCGTATGCGGAATCACCAAAATTACACAATTTGCACTTTGTAATTCTTATGTACTTATATAGTTCATTCTTTACCAGAACAGTGGTGATGCTGCACAAAACAAACTCAGTCATTTCTATTTCACTTCTTGCTATGTGCACAAGCACCAGCACCCTCTCAGCACCAGCAGTCTGCAGGCAGAGTCTGCCATTAAAGGGGTCGTGACTACCTTGGGAAATACACTGTGGTCCATTAAAGGGGTCGTGACTACCTTGGGAAATACACTGTGGTCCAGAGCACACCAGGCACCAGGAATCGTGACCTTTTATCTGGATGCAGGAAAGAGAAATGATCTTTGAGGTCCAGGGTGCATATTGGAGTGGTGTAACAGGAGCTAGGGGGAGAGAAGTTATCATCCTTCTTGTGGGTGTTAAAGAAACAACCAAATTAGGATGACAGTCACATGCATATTTCACATTCCGCGGCTATTTTCATGGCCTTACTGGGAAATGTGCCTGGGAATTAGATTTTCTTATACACTTGTCAAGCCCTGGGAGTGTTATTTGAAAGCGTGCTATTTCTTTATGAAATTTAATACTTTTGTCCTTGGAAAATGTCTGAGATATTGCTGACCAAGGATGTTTTTAGTATACAGCTGATAACACTGTTGTTGTTGTACTCTGATACATCTCGATAGCAAGCCAAATTAACATGACATTCTGCACCTTTACGATCTACCATCTAACTTTCCTAGATAAATTCTGAGAAATAAAAATAAAATTCTAAGTCCCCTAACTAACTGAATGGACTCCCTCTTTGTCCAAGGAGCCTCAGAGAAGCCTTAAAAACTGAGTTGCCAGCCATGCCAGGCACACAGGAGGTGGGACACGCCTTGTTATGCCACCTCCCTTACTGCCATCAATCTTCCTTCTCTAACAGACAGAAACCAGCTCTTTTGAAAGACTCGCTTCACCTCTGATTTACACAACAACTGACTGGCATTCCTTCCTGATAAAAGACCACTGGCCGTAGACTGGCTCTGGCAGGTATTCACAGGCGCAGACAACATGCCCCTGTGTCCTTGCTTTCACTTTGTGACATACAGAGTGAAGTTATAATGCAATTAAATGTAAGTCTTCACCCCAAATGAATATGAGATGTATGTAACATGGATGTTTGCTTGCTATGAATGTGTGCACCCCCTTCAAAATTATTCTCAGCCCTTCCTATAACTATTGAATATGTATACTTAGCTAGCCCATTCAGCCCAAATTTCTGTCTCACCTTTCCCTCTTTCAAAGTGCCTGCTTTTGGTTTCTACCAGAAGCTATGCTTCCCAGCCTGCACAGTGGGCAGCCTGCTGGATGCAAGCCTTTATAAGAAATAACACTCTCCTCTCCAAATTTATGAATCTCATGATTCTTCAGTTGACAATCACCCAAGCCAGATACTTCTTACTTGATGAATATTTCTTAGATGAAGAGCAGCTGAACTTTAATACAAAATTCACATATTTATTTGTCTTTAAAACACTGTGTAATTAGCTGGGTGCAGTGGCTCACACCTGTAATCTCAGCACTTTGGGAGGCTGAGGTGGGCAGATCACCTGAGGTCAAGAGTTTGAGACCAGCCTGACCAACATAGAGAAATCTCGTCTCTACTAAAAATACAAAATTAGCCGGGTATGGTGGTACATGTCTGTAATCCCAGCTACTCGGGAGGCTGAGGCAGGAGAATCGCTTGAACCCAGGAGGTGGAGGTTGTGGTGAGTGGAGATCGTGCCATTGCACGCTAGCCTGGGCAACAAGAGCGAAACTCCATCTCAAAACAAACAAACAAAAAAACGTGGTTTAATCCATTCTACAGCACATTTCTACGATCATCAAAAGTAGAAGCTCAATATGGAGAAACAGAGACATACCTGCAAAAATTTTTGTATACAGTTTTTTCAAGATCTCAGCTTTCCAATATAAAACATACATACTTTATGTTGACAAACCAATGAGAAATTGTCCTTACATCTCTCTGCCAACTGCATCTTCTTCCAACATCTATTATATATGCAATGTCTACTGAGCATTATGCAGGCCTAAGCTCTGGGGGTGCAAGACAGGCAAGGTCTCTATTTTGCAGAAGCAAACAGTTTAGCAGGCAGATAGGCAATCAACAGTAAACTGATAAATATGTGATATGTAAAGGCATGTTTAATAAGAGCCCTTTCTTTTGAAACAGGACACAATTGCAGGTGCTGGTTATTATACCAAGGCTTTGACTAGAATAACATTATTAGGTGAAGCTCCAGCAAAGTCAACTTGAAAAGAGTCTCTATGGCCAACTGTAAAAAGTAAAGTAGAGGTTCCTCTTCAAAGACTTTCCTCCCCGTCTAATTAGGAATAAATAGTAACTTCTCTTAGAAGCAAAATTTATTCAAAGACCTGTGCTAACATTCTTAAATATCTGCTAGCCATAATAAAAAAATCAATATACAATTTATGTTCCTAGCTCCCACAATTTAGCCTAAATATTTGCCCTGGCATTCTTATACTGGTCCAAGCAAGCATTAGGTCATAGCCTGTTCCTCTTCCTTATTTAAAAGTGTTTTTACCTTTCTCAGCCTTCCACTAGTTACTTCCTCCTTCCTTTGTTCCCCTCTACCTTTGCCTCTTTTAAAAAGTTCTAAGTTGCTAGCCAATCAGGACAAATACAGAATGCGAGCTCTTGTTCCAGCCAATGGAAACTGGACACAACAGTAGGGTGGACACGTCAGGTTATAAATGACCCTGTCTCCTTTGTTCAGTGTACTCTCATGGCAAAACTGCTGGCGAGTGTACCCTTTCTGCAGGAAGTAAAAGTGGCCTTACTAAATAAATTAAATTTATGTTCAAGTGCTATTTCTTTATGGCACCAAAGAACAAGCATTTCAAACACAAGTAATTCCTGCTGCAATTTATGTGAATAATCAAGCCAAGTGTAATAAGCCAAAAACTTATTCTGCACACAAATTGGTCTTACTATAATTTCTCTTTAGTAGAAAAGGAGGGCTAGAGAATCAGAGAAAAATTGTTTCAAGGGAAAACTGTAACACCCGTTACTGAATTCCAGCCCCGACTTGTTTTAGAGTGCAGATCGAATTACATTTCTTCCTACAATAATCCTCTAAAGAGTACCAGCTTATAATTTTCTTCATGTTTTTAGTTGTTGCCCTAATGAAATAGTTTCCTTTTTCTGTTCTGACACACAGATTCTGTTTTGATTAGCAAGTTACTAATGTTATTTATCTCATGTAGTTTTACTTCTGAGAAAATTAGAATCATATATTCATAAGACTAGAGATAATTTGACAAAGCCTGTGAATCTCCCTCATTTGGAATCCCACCGGGCCCCACCTGTTTTTCATTGCAAATGCCCTGCTGCTAAAACTATACAAGCACCCTCCCTCTAGGCCCAGGGACTATCACGTAAGAGGTCAGTGTGTGAGATTGCAAGGGTCAGTTTTGTGGGATAGAATTAGTTTAGACCCTCCAAATCACAGATACCTAAACAGCTGGTAAAATAAGGGACTTTGCCTCCTGTGTTATTATGTATGTGGCACCCTTTTGTCCATCCTAACCATAAAGAATTTCCTGCTTCCCATAGAATTAAAAGAAAATTACTGAGAGGATATAAAGACACCTTGTGACAAAGCTTGCTGGGTATAAGACTCCCAGTTATGAGATTTATGCATATATATATATATTTTATTTATTTATTTATTTATTTTTGAGACAGAGTCTAGCTCTGTCACCCAGGCTGGACTGCAATGGTACAATGTTGGCTCACTGCAACCTCTGCCTCCCAGGTTCAAGCAATTCTCCTCCCAAGTAGCTGGGATTACAGGCACGCACCACCATGCCTGGCTAATTTTTGTATTTTTAGTAGAGATGGGGTTTCACCATGTTGGTCAGGCTGGTCTTGAACTCCTGACCTCGTGATCCACCCACCTCGGCCTCCAAAAGTGCTGGGATTACAGGCGTGAGCCACCACGCCCGGCCTATATATATATATATATTTAATGTTTATTATCAGCCATCTTGGGACAAATTAGTAAAATACTGCAAAAATCATTGAGGCACAGCAAAAGTCTCTGAATTCCTTAGCTTAAAAGGCTTTAATAGTGCTTATGTTTTGTATAGCTAATTACAATAAGTCTGTAACTAAAACCAAGATCACAGTAGCTCAACATATAGAATTGAGAGGTAGATGAGCCAATTTGTAACCTTGTCTTTGGCTTTTTGTTTGTAAGCTCTTGTATTACTGAAAAAATGTTTTAAGGACTAGCGAACAGCTGTCTACATCCATCCCTGTCTGGCCTAGAACGTTTAAATTGGCTATGCATCTTTTGGCTCTAAGTCCCTTGGCCATAGGCGTCCCAGTGAGGGACAGGAGGGACCCAGAGCAGACAGCCATGCCACTTTGGCAATGCTATGGGACACAGTGAAAGTCTGGTGGCCATTGATGTTGCTTCTGGCAAATCTTGGCCAGAAGAGGGAGAATGTATAACAAATACAAAATTCTAAGCCCCCAATCAGGACCCCTTCTCTCAGCCAAGGGCATTCTAAAGTTAACCTGAAAAACTAGTTCAATCCATGATGGAAGTAGGGGTTTGGTGGGAAGAGGGTGTTGAACATGTCTCACAGCTGACCAGAATTAACATCAACACAGAGACCTGAAGACTGGTAGACTCTTTAAGTCTGAGAAGAAACACTTACAATCTATTCTCTTTGAAGCCCTGCTACCTGGAGGCTTCATCTGCATGATAAACCTTGGCATTCACAAACCCTTATCATAACCCAGATTTCTTTCTATTGATTCCAGGTCTTAAGATATTAACTCCCTCAACCATTTGCCAATCAGAAAATCTTTGAATCTGCTTATGACCTGGAAGCCCCTGCTTTTGAGACTGAACCAATGTACATCTTAAATGTATTGATTAATGTCTTAGGTTTCCCTAAATGTATAAAACCACCTTGGGCACAAGTCCTCAGGATGTCCTGAGGGCTGTGTCATGGACCATTGGTTGCCCATATTTAGCTCAGAATAAAATATTAAATATTTTACAGAGTTTGACTCTTTTTGTTTGGATTGGTAACCATCACTGTGATCAAGACATAGAGAATTTCCATCATCTAAGAAATTGTCCCCTTGCAGCCAGTCCCCAATCCCCTAGAGCCTATTAAAAAATACAAAAAAAAAAAAAAAAAAAAAAAAAAACTTAACCAAGTGTGGTGGCACATGCCTGTAGTCCCAGCTACTTGGGAGGCTGAGGTGGGAGAATAGCTTGAACCTGGAAGGCAGAGGTTGCAGTGAACTGAGACCACGCCATTGCACTCCAGCCTGGCTGACAGTGAGACTCTGTCTCAAAAAAAAAAATTGATTTCTGTCATCTGAGATTCGTTTTCTCTGTTCTTGAACTTTATTTAAATGAGATCCTTACATTTATGTAGTTTTTTTTTACGTCTCCCAAGGCTCTGTCATTCACATTTATGTACTCTTGTGTGTCCAGTTTCATCTGCTCAACTTCATGGTTTTAAGATTCAGCCATGCTGTTTATTTATTTTTTGTTGATTGTGATAACTGTGACTTATAATAAGAAATACACTGTATTTGGTCTTGTCCCTGTTTTCTGGCATATAGCTCCTATCTGCCTTGGAATCTCCAAAATGGTAAATGCCTTTTTGTATGCTAAGGAGATGACTGATGGGGGATGGGGAGCTCCTAGATAGCCTCAGGATGGGGCTGGTTGCCATGGGAACCAATCATGTGATTAGCAGCTTGGAACTCTCAGCCCCAAGTGGACTTCTGGGGAGAAGAGTGGGGCTGAAGTCTGACTTGATCACCAAGGGCCCATACATTAATCAATTATGCCTATGTAATGAAACATTACAATGAAACATTCACAAAAACCCAAAAAGACAAGACTTGGAGTTTCTGAATTGGTGAACAATGGAGAATGGTGCCCCAGGAGTGGCATGGAAGCTCTGCGCTTCTTCTCACATACATTGCACTATGCATCTCTTCCATCTGAGTATTTATCTGTATCCTTTCTAGTATCCTCCATAATAAATGGGTAAATGTGAGTAAAGTGTTCCCCTGAGTTCTGTCAGCTGTCCTAGCAAATTATCTAACCTGAGGAGGGGGAATCCTTATTTATTTATTTATTTATTTATTTATTTATTTATTTATTTTTGAGACAGAGTCTCCCTCTGTCACCAGGCTGGAGTGCAGTGGCGCGATCTCGGCTCACTGCTACCTCCGCCTCCTGGGTTCAAGTGATTCTCCTGCCTCAGCTTCCCGAGTAGCTGGGACTACAGGCATGCGCCACCACGCCCAGCTAATTTTGTGTGTGTGTGTAATTTAGTAGAGACAGGGTTTCACCATGTTGGCCAGGATGGTCTCCATCTCCTGACCTCGTGATCTGCCCGCCTCTGTCTCCCAAAGTGCTGGGATTACAGGCATGAGCCACCGCACCCGGCTGAGAATCCTGATTTATAACTGGCTAGAAGTGCAGGTCACACCCTGGGGCTTGGGTCTGGCATCTAAAGGGGGAAGAGTTTTGTGACACTAAGCCCTCAACCTCTGTGATCTGATGCTATCTCCAGGTAGATAGTATCGGATTAGAACTGAGTGGAAGGACACCCCGCTGTCCTTTGATGACCAGAAGTGTTCTGTACTGAGTATGGTAGGAGAAAAACTGTTCGTTTGTTTTTTTCAACTGTAATTATACAGAGATATATATTTATTTGTTTGTTGTTCTGTTGATGGATATTTGAGCTATGTCTAGTTTTTTTTTTTTCTGTTTTGAATAGGGCTGCTATGAATATTCTTGTGTGAGTCTTTTTTGTGGACTTACATTTTAATTCCTCTTGGATAAGTTCCTAGGATCTACGAGTAGAATTCCTGAGTCATAGAGCAGATGGCTGTCTGGGAAAATGCCAAGAAGGTTCCAAAGGGGTTGTATCATTTTGTGTACAAGATTTGTGCAGTGTATGAGAGCTCCAGTTGCTTCACATCCTTGCCGACACTTGATGTTATCTGACTATCTTTTAGTGAGGGGATGGTGATATCTCACTGTGGTCTTAGTTGCCCTGATGACCAATGATGTTGAACATATTTTTATGTGCTTATGAACTCTTTTCTGTTATTTTTTATGAAGTGTTTGTCCAATATTTTGCCCATTAAAAATTAGATTGTCTTTTGATTATTAATTTGTAGAACTATAAAAGATATATTCTGGATTGAAGTCATTTGTCTGATACATATTTGGCAAATATTTTCTCCTAATCTACTGCTACCTTTTTCATTTTCTTATCATTGTCTTTTGATAAGCAGAAGTTAATTTTGATTAAATGAAATGGAACAATTTTCTTATTTTTAGATGAGTGCTGTTTTTTACCAGCCTGAGAACACTTTGCCTACCACATTAGATATTCTCTTATTATTTTGAGAAATTTTATTGCTTTTATGTGTAATAGAACTCTGATGCATCTTGAATTAATTTTTTGCATAGTGTAAAATAGGAAGTGAGTTATTAATTTTCTACACAAATATCCAGTTGTTTCAGCACTATTTCTTGAAAGGACTTTCCTTTTCCCTTTTTCATTGCTTTGATGCTTTTGTCAAAAATCTTGTAATTGTATACATGTGGGTCTACTTCTGGAATTTCTATTCTGTTTAATTATCTATTCATCCTTACACCAATACCATACTGTCTTGATTACCATACTACATTAAGACTTGAAATTAGGTATTTATTTCCCCATTTTATTTTTCAAGACTGTTTGGGTTATTGTAGGTCTTTTTCATTTCCATATAAATATTAAAAAATTAGCTTGTTAATTTCTACAAACAAGCCCTCTTTGGATTTTGGTTGGTATTGTATTGAATATATAGGTAAATTTGGGGAGAAATGATACTTTAACAATAGTGAATCTTTCCATCTATGAACATAGTATAACTCTCC
Organism: Pan paniscus; assembly: GCF_029289425.2. Taxonomy (NCBI): domain Eukaryota; kingdom Metazoa; phylum Chordata; class Mammalia; order Primates; family Hominidae; genus Pan; species Pan paniscus. The sequence goes on from NC_073260.2 coordinate 48,716,044, forward strand.
ATTAATTTAGGTCCTTTTTAATTTCTTTTAGTGATGTTTTATAGTTTTCAGTGTACAGGTCTTACACATCTTTATTTACTTATTTCTAAGTATTTTATATTATTATAAAATGGTATGTGGTTTTTTTGTGAGTTTCATTTACCATTTTTTATTGATATTATATAAGTATGCAATTGAAATTTATATATTTACTTCATATCCTGAGACCTTAGTAAGTTCACTTTTGTGTTATAGTGGTTTCTTTGTAAATTCCTTAGTTTTTTTTATGTAAAGAGTCATGTCATCTGCAAATGGAGGAAGTTTTATTTTCCTTTTCCAGCTTTATATTTTTTATTTAATTATTTATTTTTCTTGCCTTATAGCAATGCCTAGAACTTCCAGTACAACCTTGAATAGAACTGGTGGATGTGAACATTTCTACCTCCTTTTTCATCTTAGGGAAAAGTGTTCATGTCACCATCAGTATGACACAGGCTATAAGTTTTCTATAGATGCTCCTTATTGGGTTGATGAAGTATCCTATTTCCTTATTGTTAAGTACAATTTCTCCAAGAGTCTTTGAGGTCTCTTTTCAGTTGAAGGACTTTTAAAATGCCAATAAATTCAAAAAGCATTATTTCACAAACAGTGCTAATTATGTTCTGTTCTCTAAGCATCAACTCATTTAAATCTGAAATAAGGTCAGGGTGCTATTCTTTACATTTTCTGGCAGAGGAAACTGAGGCACAGGTTGACAGAAAAGTTTCTCAAGATCAGACATCTAGGAAGTGGCAGAGCCAGACAGTCTGGATCCTGAGATCATAGGCTAGGCTGCCCCTATATCCTTATGCATGTGGTTACTATAAATCACTTCTGCCATCACTTGACCATCTGAAAGTAGCAGATGCTACTGAAAAACACCTTCTTTTGGGGGTGGGGAAGGGATGACTGCTGAGGGTTTTAGTAGGAGTATATTTCTACAGCATTGTTACAACATCCTACATTGCAGAAATGTAAGTTGACCTAAACTATGTATTCATACATGTGATTTCTCTTTTATTTCCTCAGAATATTAAAAAAATGAGGATACTGATTTTATTCCTCAAAAGAAGTTTAAGTCTTACTTTTAGTTAGTAGCTACCTCCATAGCTTTCCATAAAATATATATTTTCCTTAACTCAAGAGATAAGAAAGCAACTGTCTTCATGACCCAAAGCAGTATCTTTTCAAACGTTGTATTTGGCAAGATAAACATATTTAGTTTTTATAATCTCTACAGTGTATGTTCTTTGCGCTTTTCCAGTATAATACTATATATTTTATATACAGCAACAGAAATTGGCATGCATATTTTTATATGCATCAATATGTGTATGTGAATTTGTACATATACTCTGTCCATACGTGTATTTCGTTTAGGTGTGAAATAGTAACAATGGCTGCTATTTCCTCAGTGTCCACTTTGTGTAGGCAACCAGGGGCTTTATATTTACTGTCTTTAATTCTTACAAAAATTTTGCAAAATAAGTATTGTCACTCGCATGATCCAATGAGAATTTGGAGACAGGAAAGATTAATCACTCCATTGAAGGAATACAGGTAGTAAGTAGTGAAGCTGGGATTATTTCTGGAATTTCAATCCAAACCCATTAGTGGTGGCGATTTGAATGATTCTTGCACAATGGCCCTGGTGCTATGTGGCTGTCCAGAAGGAAGGACACAGGAAGGACAAGCGCTGGTGTTGAGGCAACGTGTGGGCAACCCTTGCTAGCACATGTGTTGTTTGGTGGCATGAGGTTCTCAGTTAACATGAACCGCACCTGCTCAAGCTTGTTTACTGGAGGCACGGCTCACTCAGCAGGATCTAATGGGAATGCCCTCATTTGGTTTTGGTCACAGTCCTGAGAGTGTGACAAACCACATAAAAGGGGAACCAGGCCTCCTACCAGGTGCCCAAGAGTGTTGCAGACCAGGGCCACCTCTTTTCTTCTATATGAGTCCTGAGAAGACTTGCTTAGCATGTGCTGCTCAAAAAATACTTGGGAGTGAATGAATAGAAAAATGGACAAATGGACTTTTCTATGGTTCAGTCATTAATAGCCCCTGCCCTCGAGCCTACCGCCCCAGCCCAGCTGCTTGTGGCCTATGGAATTTCCTCCTCACTTTGACAGTTGCACTAGCTTCACATGGCCTTTTGGGAATAGCACCTGTGCTACCCTCCAGGTGAACTGCTCTGTAGGGGGCAAATGTGAGCAAAGCGTTAGGCCCAGCCCACAGGGAATGTTTCCTTGTGTGGGGCAGTGGGGTAGGCCAGGCGCAGCGTCCAGGACACATGTCCACTGAGATGGGTTGTGACTGGGGGATGGAGCTAAAGATGCTCATGAAAGCCCAGGACGCCTTGGGGACAGTGGGAGGTTTGGCCTGGGATGACTCCCCTCCTCATCCCTAGGCAGACATGTGACTTTGGGTCCCTATGTCAAGTCCTGAGAGTTTTCAGTTTCTGCATCTGCAAGGAGGAAGTTGGAGAAATAATAACCAACATTTGTTAGGACACAAAGTGTCACATACTCTGCTTACAACTTGATGTGCATTTTATTCTTTAATCTTTGGATAAGTGGCCCCAGGGATTATCGCATCTCACATATGAGAAACTGATGCTTAGAGGGGTTGACAACTTGCCCAAGATGGCACAGCTAGTACCAGCACAACTTGAGCCTGACTCCAAACCCACACTTCCTATGTGACCCTCACCATCCCGATAGTTCCAAGTGCACTCCTAATTTTGCCCCTGGAGAGTGAGAGACTTTGCAACTGTAACAACCTCACTTCACCTTTTATGCAAATCTCATGTATAATTTTCATAAACTTTATTTTTTTAAAATGTAATTCCCCAGAGGCCTTCCCTACCTGACTTGGCCTTGGATGGGCAGCAGAGGGCAATGTAGTCTCAGGGAGGCACCCTCCCTTCCCCTGGGCTGGGAACTGTGAAAATCTAACCACGGCTAGCAAAAACCAGTCTCAGCTGGAAAGGGTCTAATCTTCTTGGAGGGGATGTTGGAGAATACATAGCAATAGATTCAGATGAAATCCTGTCTCAGTAGGCACACTTAGAATATTGTTCCTTGGATGGCATTAGAAAGGGAATCTTTTTTTTTTTTGTAATATAGAGTTCTCATTTTATTCCATGCATGAAAAGAAGAGATAAAGGTTTTGTGCTTTTCCTCGCCTCTATTAATAGAAGTTATTAACATGCCTATAATAGAAACCATTTCACCTTCGCTGGAACTGATGATGATGCTTCATGATAGCACAGTGGTGCCCTGTTGCCAAGTATTAGATATGGTCCAATGTCTCAAAAATTACCAGTCAAATGGATTTGTGAGTGTCACAGGTTGTTTTTAAGATCTTTATAATTATTATTTTTAGACTTGGTATCTTTTATATCCATACACTGCTAGGATTCAGATCTGAAAGTCAGATTGCCCTAATAAACTAGTAGAGGCTCCTTGGGTGACAAAGCCACTCTGACAGTGACTTCATTGGCCGTTCATTGGCCACATACCCTCGCCTGGTTCTCTGAAGAGACATCACATCGCAGGATGTGATGAACACTAGTTTTTATTTTCTTAGCAATATTTCATTAATTCTTGGTGTGTCGTAGTGAATAAATTACCGTCAACATCTTTTGAGCACCCAACATGCCAGAGCATTTCTAAACAAAGGCAATTGACAAAAGATGTAGAATACAAATGTTTGAGCGCTTAAGGGCTGGGTGCTTTTTAAGTGCTTTATCTGTATGACTGTGTTATGTCCTCACAACAGCCCTACAGGTATTATCATCAACCCCGTTTTACAGATGGGAAAACTCACCCAGAGGTGCTACGGAACTTGCGCAAGATCACAGAGCTATGAGAGCAGAGCAGGGAAGCAGCCCCGGATGGGCGGATTTCAACGTCTGCACTCTCCATTCCCACTCCTTCCTGCTTCTCAGTGTCAGCAAGAGCAAATCTCATGAGCTCTAGAGCATCCTGGCAACCTTCTGGGAGGGATGCTCTTTACCTTGATCTATCTATGTTGGGTTCCAGAATCTTCTCCCTAAATGTAAATGTAACAGGAACTGTTGGTGACTCACTCACACCCCTCTGGCCTGGGGGGTTCTATCTGAGTTGCAACTTCTTCTTTGCCTGAGGACATTCTCCTAAGCCTCAGGAGGCCTCTCTGCCCATGTCCAGGGTGGTTTGAGTGCTAGGGAATTAATAGCCCTGGCAGCCCTCCACCAATGACTGACAGGCCGGTGTCTGAATGTCCCAGCTCCCTCATCCTTCAGGAAGAAGCACAGATTTCTCTGCAGTTTCCTTGTGCTCCAGCAGCTCATAAATGCGCTGCCTTCCCTTCCTGGTCTCACCTTCCCCTCCTGGTCCCATGTCCCTGCTCCCTTGCTGGGGTACCTTGCACCTGCCAAATAAATTCTTTCTACTGGGATCTCAAATCTGCGTCTGCTTCTGAAAAAGCCAAGGTAGAAGGGATGCAAGTGTCCACATTGAACAGTAACTTGGGACTTCCTGAAGATATCCAAGGATTTTTTGGGAAAGACTGAATTTACATTCTGAAATGAGAGCTGGCATCAGTTAAATGAACATACTAATTAAAAAGCTCCCCTTGGCAGGGAGCTGGTTCTTCTTTCTTGTCATGATGGTTAGGGGAGTGGGGTCTGGGTCGCCTCTTCTCGTGACCTAAGTGCTTTGTGATCACTTACATGGCTTGCCCACTTCCCTCTTCAGTGCCTGGTTCTGGATCCTGGTAGCACCTTCATCTGTGCTTGTGGCCAGGAATGGGCATTGCTGCTACAGCCATGGCCCCACCCTGCACACATGGATCTACCTTCTCTTCTTTGTGGCCCACCTTCCTGGCTCAGGGACGCTGCTTCTGCTTGAATTCCAAATGGAAAATGGATGCTCCCCTTGGAGACTGCTTTTCTGTGTAGCAGAGAGCACATTGTTTATACTAACAGTAAATCCATGGATTCTGTCTTCTAATAACAGGTTGGTTATTTACAATGTGCCAGGCATTATTAGAAGTGCTTTGCTTATATTAATTCGATTGTCATAAAACTCTGTGAAGTATGTGCTATTATTTTCTTCATTTTACAGATAAACTGAGGGACAGAGAATTCAAACAACTTGGCCCAAGCTATACATTGAGTAAATGGTACTATCTTGTGTCAGATCCAGATTTGTAATGGAGGAAACCAAAATATTTCACCTCCAAATATCCTTCTTTGACATATTTTGAGGTGGCTGTTCAGAGGGCCTGCAAACAGAGGTAGCCTTGCAAAGCTGTCCTTTGCGGGGAGATTTGCATCTGTACAGAATCAGCATGGTGCAGCCAGGTTTTCTCTGAGGCTAACCCTTGTCCAGATCAAGAAAAGATTAACAGAGTCTGACACCTTAAATTTCTGAAATAAACATTTACCATCTATTCTCTCTGAGGACTGCTACCTGTAAGGTTTCACCTGTATAATAAGACCACATTTGCAAGCCAGACCTCCTCTTCTCTTCCTCCCATAACCTGCCTTGACATCATAACCTGATTTACCACCACAACCAGTTTTTGGCCGTACTCCAAGCCCACATTTTTTCTGTAACCTTAAGCTGTGTATAGGCTGGATGTGGTGACTCCTGCCTGTAATCCCAGCACTTTGGGAGGCCAAGGCGGGAGGATCACTTGAGGCCAGGAGTTCAAGTTCAAGGCAACATAGCGAGACCCCCATCTCTACAAAAAGTGAAAAGAATTAGCCAGCCATGGTGGCACAGGCCTACAGTTCCAGCTACTCAGGAGGCTGAGGCGGGATTGCTTGAAGGACTGCTTGAGCCCAGGAGTTTGAGGCTACAGTAAACCATGATCCTGCCATTGCACTACAGCCTGGGCAAGAGAGTGAGACCCTATATCAAAAGGCTTTAAAAAGATAGTGTAAAAGTCTCAACCTCCTTACCATTTCTTGGAGATCTTTGTAAGATTCCTGTGCACATTAATAAATATGTGTGCCTTTTCTCCAATTAATCTGTCTCTTGTCAGTTGATTTTCAGTGACCCTTCCAAGGGCAAAGAGGAAGTTTCCCCTTGGCACCCACAGGAACAACTGCCCCTCACTACCTTCTGCTTCACAGTTTCAAATGACTGGCCACTCACCAAAAGGCAGAAGAGGTTCATGAGTTCCTCTTTTTCTCATTTGCACTTGACCTCTTTCTCATAACACACATCCAGCCATGTCTTCTACGTATTTTTTCCCCAGTAAAACATCTGTGACTCATAGTTGTAAAAAATCAAATGAAATAGTAAAAGTGTTTTAAAAGTACATCTCAGGGCTGCTTCCCTTAGAGGCTGCTGCTGCGCAACACTAAAGGACATGCATGAAGGTGTGAGAGGGCAGCGTGACATGTGTCCCATGGTCCCCATGGTTTATACACTTGGTTTTCCAGAAAGCATCTCTGGTCAGCACAGATGCAGAATTTCTGGTTCAGTGCAGTTGGCTGAGCACTTGTGCTTAACGCCCCACCCACAAGAGACCCCATTGAAAATGGTTTTGAAAGAGGGAACAAAATGTCACTGCAGACACCACTGGAAGTGAGGTGGCAGGTGGGATTTCACTTTGGGCCAGATTGAAGACTGGTTGAAACAGGGAAGAGGCATGCCTACCAGCACCATGATGATTTACAACTGCCGTGCCAACACCTGGAAGTTACCATTTCTGTTCTAGAAATTTCTGAGTAACCCACCCCTTAATTTGCCTGTAATTAAAAGTATGTATAAATATAACTGGAGAACTGCCTCTGAACTGCTACTCAAACACACTGCTTTTGAGGTATCCTGGTTCTGCAGAGGCAGTCACAGAGCTGTAACACTGTTGCCCCAATAAAGCCATTTTTTTCTACCACCAGCTCATTCTTGAAACCTTTCCTGAGTGAAGCCAACAATTTTCCCAGGCTAAGCCCCAGTTTTGGGACTGGCCTGCCCTGCATCAAGTGGCATTCCTAGCTGCTCTCACAGAAGGCCTATGCCCTCCCTGGAGCCTCCTCAGTGCCGCCATTCTGAGGAGGGTCCTGCCAGTTCTCTAACAAAGGATTCCATCCCAAGGTCATCAGGCACCTCTCCCCCTTATCCAGCTAGCTCCAGCCTATACTTCTTACTGCTCAAAAGAGTAAGCCCAACAAATACCTCCAGAAGTGGACCCCATATCAGCCCCTAAAAGTCAAACCTGTGTCCATTGCAAGAAGTAGCTGATGAAAATTGGGGAGCACTTAGAGTACATGTGCTATTTTCTATGTCTGATTTGGCTGTATTTAAAAAAAAAAATTTGGCTAGTTTTCAGAGGATCCAGAAAAGTTTATAGAGGAGTTTTTTAAGTTGACCATGTTCTTTAATTTAACTTGTCATGACTTGCAAGTATTATCATTTACTTGCTGTGCTATGGAAGAAATGCAGTGGGAAACGGGTGTGGTTTAGCCAGTGAGTTATGACAAGGTTAGAGAAATAACTCAGGGAAAATATGAAAGTCCCACTCTGTTTCAGGGTCGTTTGGTTGAGGCACTCAAGAAATATACTAACACAGATCCAGACTCCTCAGAAAGGCAGACTCTCCTGGGTATGCATTTTATTACTCAGTCTTCCCCTGACATCAGGAAAATGCTACAAAAAGCAGCAGCAAGGGGGTCTCACACCCCCATAATCCAACTCTTAAAGACGGTTTTTGGAGTTAAGAACAAAAGTGACAAAGGAGAAGAAGAGGCAAAACCATAAGAAATAGCCAAAAAGTGCAATTATTAGCATAAGCTTTAAGCCCTCTTCCTCCTCAGGGTTACCCATCCCAAGAAAGTGTCACAAGATCAGTGTCTGGAATGCCCAGATGAGAGCCCCCAACTGACTGGCCCCTGGGTCAGAATCAATGTGCCTACTATGAACAAAAGGGCTGTTGACAATGAGACTGTCCTAACTGTCCCTACTGAGAGAGAGAAAAAACTCTCCATCAATTCTAGAGCTAACCTTCTTCCACTAGCCCCAATGAGCTGCTTTGCTCAAGTAAGTTTACTAGGGATCTTAGATCCTTTACCTGACAAACAGCTTCCTGCAGTGGCAGACTAGAGGCTGCCTGAACATTTTTCTTCAGTGTTCCACTGCTGGGTGAGCTCTCCAGCAGCTCAGAGACTCAGGTCTCCCCTTCAGTAACACAGTTTGCCCCCTCCTTTCCTTATTGGCTGCTACAGGATCCCCTTCCCTGCCTCTTCCTGTCTTCCATACCCATTGGGGCAAATAAAGTTTGGTCAGGTAGACAGGTCCCAGTTTTGTAAATAACTTGGATCCTGTTATCCTGCATAGGCCCTTTGTTTGAAGTGTTCGTGTGTATAGACAGGTATTGTGGCATGTCCTGTGTCTAGGATGCTATCAGATTGGCTTATAAATAAAAGAGCAATAATAAATTAAACATGTAAGTCTAGTCTGAACTTGTTAGTTTGAAAAAAATATAGTGCCTTTTACAATTTAACTTTAAGGTAAACCACTGTTGTTTGTAGGTTTTGAACTGGTTAAAATGGCTTTAAATAGCAAGCTTTTTGTGTAGTTGAAAACCTTAAAATTGTGAAATGGTTCTTATCTACAGAATGCCAATGACTGTTGGGAAGTTCAGGATTTCTTGCCTCCTAGGTTTATATAAAATGTGCCAGGGAAAATATATTCTTTATTGGGAAAAGGAGTAATTTTTGTCAAATTCAGAAGTCATTGAAGGTGAGGTTCAAATTATGAAGGAAACATGAGTGGAAAAAAAAGAGATAGAAAGAAAGCTCTAGATGAAAAATGTATTTTTTTTTGCAAGGAAGGATATAAAGAAAGAGTAATTTTGTATAAAAAGATCTTCTACAGTAAACTCTTGCCCTAGAGGAAAATGAATGGTTATTTAAGAAAGAGTTAGTATAGGACAAGTCAAAATGTCCAAGCATGTGGTAGATGGTATATGTAAGTTGTGATAAGGTTCATAAAGGGGAATTTATGAAAGGAATTTTATGTGTGATTAAGCTAGCTGTAATTAAAAGAAAATTGTATATAATAGACTTTCTAAAAATAGTCTCCATGTCAAACCAAATTTTCTTACAGTATTAATTTGCTAAATTACCCAAAATTTTGCTTTTCGATTTTATATTCTATTTCTTTTAAAAGCCTCTTGCTTCTCAGAGTCATATAACTGTCTCCTTTAGCCTTTTCATCAGCTCCTGTGACATTTTCTCTTCTGGTTCTGAGTGTTATTGTGGCCTGATACTAAAGTGTTTTGTCTTAGAGGTCTATAAAAGCTGTGTTTTTCTCCAATATAACTTGATTCTATACTCTTGGTTTTTCTTGATGTTTCTAAATTTTCAGTGTAACCAGAAAACTTTCTCAGTTCCCCTGCTACACTCATAATCTTAAATACACTTTTCCTGCATCTGATTAAATTCAAGTATTATGTTTTTCTTCATCAAACTCAACTTTCAAGTTATTTAAGTGGAGTTCCCATATGGAGAGGTAATCACAGTGCCAAGGATATTTAACTTTGGATAAACAAGTAACTATTGCTTACAATAACCTGTAGTTCCACACTGATCAAATATTTTGGGCCTTTAACCCCTTTGACAAATGCCCTTAGAATTGAATCCTAGTTTAAATCTCTTGCTTGTTGCTGGAGTTTATCAAAGCTATAAAAATTAATCACTGCAAGGTTATAAAATCTTTTTACAGCTTCCAGTCGGGTCATGAACTCCAGTATCACCACCTCCAGCCCTCTGACAAGTTCCTTATCAGGTGCTATTAACTAATCCATGTGCTGTTAAATTACAGGGCTTTTATTCTTGGGTATGCATAGCTCATCTAGAGATGGCACCAATTCCTGCCAGTATCTAACATCAAACTCAAGTTAACCAAAGCCTTGTCTTTAAACCTGGACAAAGGAGACAATCAAAGTAAACTGCTTTCATGAGACACAGAGAAAAGCTTGTATTCATTTAATAATCTTGCCTCTAACTGAATTAATATAACTTATTCTATGCCTTGACGCCAAATAATTTAAATGTTTAGCTACCTGTGAGCTTTCTTTATTGTCATTCTCAAAACTAGGCAGGGCTTATGACCTTTTTGCTTGAAACATTGCTAATTCTCTGTTTTGTTTTACATCTAGAATTTAAAATGATTTAATTCCTTCAGGCCTGGGAACTATAGTGGAATAAGTGGGCATGAAAGACTGCAAGGGCTTGGTTTTGAGGGATAAAATTAATTCAGCCCCTCCAAATCAAAAAAAGGCACACAGATGCCTAAACAAAATGCTTGTGTTTGGTATAGCTAATTGCTACAAGTCAAGATTACAGTAGCTCAATGCACAGAATGTACAGATAAGTCAGTTTTAAAACCTTATTTTTGGCTTTTAGTTTTTGACTCTTATAGTGCTTAAAATGGTTTTAAGTACCTGCCTACCTCTATTCCCAACTGGCCTAGAATGTTTAATTGACTATGAGTCTTTTGATTCTAAGTTTGTTGGCCAAAGGAAATCCCCCTTCCACACACACAAGAAAATTCTAAAACAACTAATTCAGTCCATGACACAAAACAGGGGATTGGAGACACCTCACTATGCCCCCTTTACAATTTAGGCCAGGTTTGCAAGACCCTTTAAGAATATAGAAATAAAATAATGCCTCCTCCCAGAAGACTTAGTCTTACTAAAAACTGAAAAAGAAAAATCCTCCAAGGGATTACAACCAAAACAGAAGGGTGCTTGCCAAGTGTTGCTGAGTACCCTACTCATGTTAAACTCCAGGGAATAACTAGTTGGGTACACCTGTCCAGGATTAAACCTATTTCTTTTGCATTTTATGCAAGGCATAAAATGAGGACACCATGATGACATCTGTGAACCTTTAAAAGACCTCCAATACTTACTTAAAAGAATCAACACTCAGCCAGAAGTGGTAATGTGATGCTGGGGATGGGAACAGGCATGTTAATTTTTCTCTTTTTCCCAACTGCAATACTTTTTTTCCATTGCTTTGGCCAACCACGTCTTCCTGGGAAGCACCTCTTTTGCAGTTGGTGGGTGTAGAAGCCACTCTAAGGCCCAACTGGACACCATGCTGTCACTGTTAATTCTCTTGGCTCTCTCAATTATCCTGATCCAGTGTGGGTGGGAACATAACTCTGTGGTAAGTATTTCAAAAATTATGGCATCAGGGAATCATCTTTGTGGTTGCTGGATTTTTCATCAACATCCCCAGGATAGAGAGTTCCACCTTATGGCCTATCTGGAAAATCTCGCAGTCATATTCCCAGACCTCCTAACTAACCATATGATCCCAAAGTTCCCAGACCCCTACTTGCTTTGTGGAACTCTCTCCCACCTAATGGATTCCACCTGAACCTCCCCAACCACTATCACCTGCACCTGGGAAGTTGTGTATCCATATCTCCAGTACACTAATGATTCTATCTTTTGCACCCCCTGTTGTGTTAATGACGCAAAAGCAGAAGTTTCCCTGTGAAGCTCTGGTCCAGCTCTAGTTGCCAAGTTCTCAAGGCTGCAGCAAGGTAAATGGAATTCCACTTGTGAGCAAGGAGACCATATATGGTGACGTCTCCCAGATCAGAACATACAGGGGAAGAACAACTGCCTAAGCTGGGAAGGTGGGAGTGCTGCCCACCTCTGGAAAACAAAGATTGCTCAACCACCTCCACTGGAACAGGGGAGGAATATTTCCATAGACCCAGTTTGGCAGCAAAGGATAGGTGTCATACCCTGAAGGGCCTCCATTTGAGCCCCAACGGGGCTCATTTTTGTTTGCGGCCATGAATGGGAAGAAGTCACACCCCATAACCATGCCCGACTCTCCAAGGAGCCACCTGTTCTTTTAGGAGTAGCTTTCCCTTGTATATCAAAGCTTGAAGCAGAGGTGAATGTATGTTGACCACCCTTGCCTCTTCAGGGGTCACAGTCTATAACCCCATAAGACCCAGGAATACCAGAAAGGAGCAAGCAGGAGGATTAATTCTGGCAGGAATCAGGGCAGCAATAGGACTAGTGGCATCCAGGGGGTAGCTTTGCCTACCACGAGTCAACCCTAAATAACTTGACTGAAATCCTAGAATCCTTAGCCACCAACACAGGTCAGGCAGTAAAGGGAATTCAAGAGTCCCTAGACTGTTTGGCAAATGTAGTTCTCAACAACAGACTAGTATTGGATTATTTACCAGCTGAACAAAGTGAAGTCTATGCAGTTATTAGTAAAACTTACTGCACATATATTAACAACTCTGGGCATGTTGAGGTTAACATTCAAAAGATCTATGAGCAAGCTACCTGATTACATAGATATAACTGGGGCAGTGAACCCAAATATATCTGGTCCACTATTAAAATTGCCATCCCAAGTCTCACCTGGTTTTTATCAATCCTAGGACCTCTGATAGCTGTCTTGTTATTACTAATGTTTGGCCCTTGCTACTTTAACCTCTTAGTAAACTTTATGTCTTCTGGATTATAACAGTTCCAGGTAAAGACAATGCTGGCACAAGGCTTCAAACACATTCTGTCTACCGATACAGAGAATAAAAGCATCCTGCCTCCTGGCCCCCTAGATAAGGTATACAGACATTTTTACTCCTCTGATGCTAGGCAGGGTGTATGCCCCTAAAATCAGCAGAAAGCAGTTACAGAAAATGGGCCTTCACCTTTCTGCAAGGAGAAGTATCTAATCTCTGAGCAGGGAATGAGGTAAGAGGCAGGATCAGATGAGCCACCAGGTGTGGTGGCTCAGGCCTGTAATCACAAAAGGTAGCACATGCTTGCAGCTGATCAGTTTGCTTCTGATCCCTGTTTCCTGTCTGGAGAAGCATGAAGGTCCATCAGCCATCCTTCAGTCTGCTCTTTTTGACTTTTTTGGTCCATGATGGCTATATTTCTACTGATATTATAGTCTCAGGAACTTTGTAGGCCTCTTGTATGTCTCACCAGGATTCACTTCATTCCACAGATCATTCCTAAGTAATCCCATATCTATTTTTGGCATCTGCTAACTAAGGGGAATCTATAAGTCACACCCTAAACTTCTCAAAGATTGAATATTCTGACATCCTGCTCTTTCTCTGATATTAGCAAAAGGTTGTGCAGCTACATTCCAGACTTTTTCTCCAGAGCATTATTTTTTAACAGAGAATCTCTTCACCTTAGCATCATTTGAAATTTTGAAAAGTTGCAAATTTCACCAATTGTCATGACCTGGTCTGACTGCTCTCCTTCCCTGCTTTTTAAAACAGTTCTTCCCTCAATTTATTTCTTTTCTTTCATATTTTACTGTATGCAACAAGAAGTAACCAGGCTTTGTCTTCGAAACTTTGGAAATCTCAGATAAGTAAACAAGTTTGTTGCTTAAAGTTTCACTTTCCACATAATTATAGGACACAATTTAGTTGATCTTTCTGTCACTATACAACAAAAATCCCCTTTTCTCTAGTTTCCAATAATACATTCCTCACTTCCTTCTGCACCCTCCCCAGCAGCACCTTTAACATCCATATTTCTATCACCAATCTGTTTCTGATGATGTAGGTATTCTCTAGATGATGTATATTTTCTCCACCCTACTCCTTACTTCCTTCTAAGTCATCCATAACAGAGTCATTAATGTTTATATTTATATAGGTCTGTACAAGGCTGTCTAACTTTTCCTATTACGTTCCTTAAAATTCTTCCTGCCTAGTTCTCAATTCCAAAATGACTTCTACATTTTTAGGAATTTGTTACGGTAGCACTCCACCTCCAGGTACTGAAATCTAATAGTTGCCTATTGCTGCAGCAAAAATTATTTGTTTATTGCTGCTGCACATGCTTAGTGGCTTAAAAGAGCATGAATTTATTGTCTTATGGTTTTCTAGGCCAGAAGTCTGATAAGAGTCTCACATGATTAAAATTAAGATGTTGGCAGGGATGCATTCCTCTCTGGAGTCTCTAGGGGAGAATTCATTTTCCTGCTCTCCCCAGCTTCTAGAGGCCACCTGCTTTTATTGGCTCATTGCCCATTCTTCATCCTCAAAGCTGCATCTTTATCACATCAAATCACTCTAACGCTGAGCCTCCTGCTGACCTCTTTCCTTTCTAAGGATACTGGACTCCCCTGGATATTTCAGGATAATCTCTCTATTTTAAGGTAGGTTGATTAGCAAACCTAATTCTGCTTTGCCATGCAATATAACATATTCTCAGGTTCCAGGGATTAAGATGTGGCCACTTTTTTGCAGGGGTATGGTGCCTTGATTTGCCTTTTGCATAAGATACATAAAGACAAAGGCTTTACCCACACTCCTGGGAGATATGAAGTTAAAAACACCACCTTGGGAGTAAAGCTAAATGTGCCCACTTGGCTACATTTTTGTATTTTTAGTAGAGACAGGGTTTCGCCACGTTGGCCAGGCTGGTGCCAAACCTCTAACCTCAGGAGATCCGCCCGCCTTGGCCTCCCAAAGTGCAAGGATTACAGGTGTGAGCCACCACACCTGGCCCATGTTAACCTTTTATAGCCACACCCACTTTCCTCCTGTCCCAATCCTTGACACCTGGCAACCACTACTATGTGATCCATTTCTATAATTTTTTCATTACCGGGATGATATATAAATGGAATCATACAGTGTGTAACATTTTGGGATTTATTTTTCTCACTCAGCATAATTCTCTGGAGATTCATTGAGGTTGTTATGTGTATCAACAGTTCTTTTTATGGCTGAGTAATATTCCATGGTATGGCTATTTCACAGTTTTTAAATCATTCACCTACTGAACGACATCTGGGTTCTTTCCAGTTTGGGGCTATTATACATAAAACTGCTATGAACATTCATATGCAGGTTTTTGTGTGGAAACAAGTTTTACTTCTCTGGGACAGATGGCCAGGAGTAAAGTTTCTTGGTCACATGGTAGTGCATGCTTAGTTTTTTGTTTTTTTTTTTTTTTTTTTTTTTTTTTTTTGAGATGGAGTCTCACTCTGTTGCCCAGGCTGGAGTGCAGTGACGTGATCTCGGTTCGCTGCAACCTCCACCTCCTGGGTTCAAGGAATTCTCCTGCCTCAGCCTCCCAAGTAGCTGGGACTGCAGGCACATGCCGCCATGCCCAGCTGATTTTTTGTATTTTAGTAGAGACTGGGTTTCACCGTGTTGCCCAGGCAGCTCTTGAACTCCTGAGCTCAGACAATCTGCCTGCTTCGGCCTCCCAAAGTGCTGGGATTACAGGCATAAGCCACTGCACCTGGCCTGTGCATGCTTAGTTTTAAAAGAAAATGCCAAACTGGTTTTCAGTGTGGCTCAACGGCTTTACATTCCTACCAGCAACGTGTGAAAGATCCAGTTTCTCTACACCTTTGCCAGCATTTGGTGTTGCCACTACATCTTATTTTAGCCATTCTGATAGGTATGTAGTAACACCTCATTGTGGCTTTAATTTCCTTAACGGTTGATGACCCTAATTTTTTAGCACGCTTATTTGTAATCTGTGTATGCCCCTCAGCAAAATGTCTGTTTATCATTTGGCCATTTTCTGGTTGTAATGTTTGCATTTTTTAACTGTTGAGTTTTGAGAGTTTTTATACATTCAAAATACTAATCTTTTGTTGAATACGTGGCTTTTAAATATTTCCTCTTATTGTAGCTTGCCTTTCATCCTTTCTAATGAGGTCTATGGCAGAGTACAAGATTTTAATTTTGACGAACTCCAGTTTATCAATTTTTTTTTTATGGATCATACTTTTGGTCTTAACTTGAGGAGCTCTTTGCCCAGCAATAGATCTTAAAGATTTTCTCCTACTTTTTTTTGGAAAAATTTCATAGTTTTACGTTTTATAATTTAAGTCATATTCATTTTAAGTTAAATTTTACATTATGTATGAGACTTGGTTCTTTTTTTTTTTTTTTTTTTTTTAGACAGAGTTTCACTCTGTCACCCAGGCTGGAATCTAAAGGCGCGATCTCCACTCACCGCAACCTCCACTTCCTGGGTTCAAGTGATTCTCCTGCCTCAGCCTCCAGAGTAGCTGAGATTACAGGCATGTACCACCACTCCCAGCTAATTTTTTTTTTTTTTTTTGTGTTTTTAGAGATGGGGTTTCACTATGTTGGCCAGGCTGGTCTCAAACTCTTGACCTCAGGTGATCCACCTGCCTTGGCCTCCCAAAGTGCTGGGATTACAGTCATGAGCCACCATGCCTGGCCTTAGTTGTTTTCACACTTGTGTGTAAAAAATCAGTTGGACATATTTGCATGGTTTTGTGGATTAGGTATTCTAGCATATTGATCTGTGTTGATCTCTCTGCCAAAATCTATATAGCCTTGATTAGTGTGGCTATAAAGTGATTGATAATTCTCTCATGTTACTCTGTATTTTCAAAATGGTTTTAGTTATTTTTGTTTCTTTGTATTTTTCACATAAAATTTAAATAATCTTGTCTATATAACGAGTGCAGTTGGCATTTTGATAGAAATTGCATTAAACTTATGAATCAATTTGGGGAGAAATGACATCTTTACTATGTTGAGTCTTCCAATGCATGAACACAGTATGCCTCTTTATTTATTTAGATGTTGGTTTTCTTTCTTCAGTGTTGTGCAGTTTTTTGCATAAAAGTTCTATGTTCTATACAAGTTTTGCTAGAGTTATACTTTAGTATCGAGACAGCCAAGTATAAAGGGGTCTCTGAAGAACCTCAGACCAGCCGACGGACTGGGAGAATGGGGTGCAGCTTTGGGAATTTGGCGCCCTTTGCAGCTGGGAGGAGCTTGGCCTCTCCTGTTCCAGGGTGGTATCTGGGATTCAATCTGTGAGGTGGGAAACTGGCTAGCAGGACTCTCGCTTTCCTGAGAGTCGCTGTTTCCTTTTCTTTGCCTTTTTGTCCAATAAATCTCATTTTTCTCACCCTTCAAACTGTCTGCAAACCTAATCTTTCCTGATTGTGTGACAAGGACCCTAAGGAAAAAGTCCTACAACAGTATTTATTTTAGTTTGGTCTTTTTTTTTTTAGCAATTATAAATGGCACTGTTCATTGTTAGTATAGGGAAATACAATTGATTGTTGTGCGTTTATCTCTTGTATCCTGTGACTTACTGAATTTGCTTACTATTTCTAGTCATTTTTTGGTAAGTTCTTGGATTTTACAAATAGAAAATTATGTCATCTACAAGTAAAGAAAGTTTTATTTTTTCCTTTCTTATCTCTATGTATTTTATTTCCTTTTCTGTCCTTAGTGCACAGCCTAGAACTTCCAGAAGTAACAACTGTTGAAAAACAGTGGGAAAGTGGATGTCCTTACCTTGTTTCTGATCTTAGGGGAAAAGCATGACATTTTTAATCACTAAGTATAATGATATCTGTAGGTATTTTGTAGGTGTTCTTTATCAACTTGAGGAAGTTTTCCTCTATCCCTGTTTCTTGGAAAGTTTTTCCTATGAAATCCAATGCCTTCTCTGTACGTATTGATACAATTATGTAATTTTTCTTGTTAGTGTTTTAATATAGTAGATTACACTGATTGATCCCATGTCTATCCCATCTTCCCCAAGCAGGCAGATTTTGGCAAAATTCTGAGTAAATTTGAAAAATACATTTTCTGATGAGAGATTAAAACTAATCTTACCAATTTCCAAGGAGAACAATAGATGAAGGTAAAAATCTACCTCAGTCTTCAGCATCCAAAGGTTCAATCTTCACAAGAAAATTATTCACAGAAAAATTATTTAAAACTTTAAGGAAATGGTTAATTCTGATAACATTTACATTTTTTGTAAAACGAAAGAATACAGTTTTTAAACTAAAGTTAAAATATTACCCCATGACACAGATATAATAAAAATAAATATGTGCAAATTACAAATCATTTTCACTTATGCATTTAACACTTAATCACATTTAACAGATCAAAGAAGAAAAATCATATGATGATTTTAGATGCTTAAAAGACTGAACAAAATTGCACATTCAGGACAAATAACACTACCAAACAGACAAATAACCACTACCAGCAGAATTTCTGTGAGAAAAGGATGCCCAATATCTTCACTGCAGGTTCATATTTTTCTGGACTAGTTTAAACATTACTATTGTAAAACAACTACCAAAAAAAAAAAAAAAAAAAGAAAAGAAAAAGAAGAAGAAACCACAGAAATGTATGGAATGGGCAAAGCACATAGAGAAAATGTGGAAATGTGTTAAAGAAGTTAGGATAACAGAAGGATAAATATGATTTAACGGTAAAGACACTCCGGAACACTCACAGTCCAGAGGTAAAAGGAGAAACTACTAAGAAACCATGATTCGTTGGAGTCACCATGAAAATTAGCATATATGGAAGCAAAATAGAAGCTGAAAACCGACCCAAAATCAGTGAAATAGTTAAGAATGAAAGAGGGGAGAAAGAAGGAAAGGGGAAAGATATTATATCACATAGTAATTGGCTAAAAAAAAAAAAAGCAAAGCAAAAAAAAGCACAAAATCTCAGCGACATCTGAAAGTTGCCACCCCCCCCCCCACCACACACACAGGATCTGAAAAGCAGGAAGATAGAGCTACTGTCTAGATGGAAAATAGCAGCTCCAACTAGATGATCTCTGAATTGATTCCATTAAAAGACAATTCTTTAACTGTGTGTGATATTTTTGGTTTACAGGTGCCTTCATAGCAGTGAGGAAAGATCTAGGGACATATCTGCTCACATCCATGAGAAGAGTGATCATTGAATTTGTCATCGAAACCAGGACATTTTTGAGACTGAAAGAGATGAGTATTAACAACTCATCTCCACCATATTCCAGGACACCAGGTGTAAACCAGAAATGTCTCAGGTAAACGGGTATCTGATGATTTTCAAATTTTTCCATTTTGAGAATATCAGCATTATTATGTATTTTAGATATTTTGCAAAAGTCATTAGCATTAGAATTAATATCATAATATCATAATTCAGATAGAGTGGTAGGTAATTTAGATATGAAATGTTTATGAAAATCAGGCTCTTGAATCGTGTGCTTATGACATATAATTTTGTAATGTAAGATTACTATGAACTCCAATTTTAAATTTAATTAATTCTACTTTTATATACTCATTTCTACTTTAGTTCACATTTTAGACAATGTTAGAAAATAATGGAATTAAACAAAAATCAAAGTTAGAAGAGGCATCAAGAAGTGGAATCCTCCAGCCCTACATTTTGAGCATGAGTCCTATCTGTAGGACATTCCATCAGTGGCTGTCTGGTCTCTGCTCCTTTAGAGGACCATGCTCTGGCCTTCCCCATGGAGTGAGGAGTCCAGGCAGAAAGGGTGTGGGCCCTCCTGGAACTAGGGAGCCAGCTCATTGGCCATTGTGTGCACCCTCGGACAGGCAGTGGCCAAAGGGCAGCTATTTATGGGCATTTGGGTGGAGTTTGGATAAGTGGGCTGGGGTCTCCCTGTGGCTGTGACAGGTCCCCCAGACCTGGGGGAAGGAAGAAAACGACCTGAGTGGGGACAGGGAAGGGGGAACCTCTCTGAGCCACAGAGTTCCAGAATGGAACCCAAAAGAGTATAATAGTCTAAATGTGAATCTGGAAAGGTACCGTGTCCGGAATTGGTGGGTTCTTGGTCTGACTTCAAGAATGAAGCCACGGACCCCCACGGTGAGTGTTACAGTCTTTAAAGGCCACATGTCCGGAGTTTGTTCCTTCTGATGTTCGGATGTATTCAGAGTTTCTTCCTTCTGGTGGGTTCGTAGTCTCGCTGGCTTCAGGAGTGAAGCTGCAGACCTTTGCGATGAATGTTACAGCTCATAAAGGGAGCGTGGACACAAAGAGTGAGCAGGAGCAAAATTTATTGCAAAGAGCAAAAGAACAAAGCTTCCACACTTTGGAAGGGGACCCCAGCGGGTTGCCACTGCTGGCTGGGGAAGCCTGCTTTTATTCCCTTATCTGGCCCCACCCACATCCTGCTGATTGGTCCATTTTACAGAGAGCTGATTGGTCCGTTTTAACAGGGTGCTGATTGGTGTGTTTACAATCCCTGAGCTAGGCACAAAAGTTCTCCAAGTCCCCACTAGATTAGCTAGACACAGAGCACTGATTGGTGCATTTACAAACCTTGAGCTAGACACAGGGTGCTGATTGGTGCATTTACAAACCTTGAGCTAGATACAGAGTGCTGATTGGTGTATTTACAATCCCTCAGCTAGACACAAAGGTTCTCCAAGTCCCCACTAGACTCGGCAGCCCAGCTGGCGTCACCCAGTGGATCTGGCACAGGGGCTGCAGGTGGCAGGCACAGGGGCTGCCTGCCAGTCCCGCGCCCTGCGCCTGCACTCCTCAGCCCTTGGGCGGTCGATGGGACCAGGTGCTGTGGAGCAGGGGATGGTGGGGCAGGCTCTGGCCTCACAGGAGCCCACAGCGGGGTTGGGGGGTTGAGGGGGCAGGACGGGGCATGGTGGCAGGGGTGGTGCACAAGCATGGCTGGCTGCAGGTCCGGAGCCCTGCCCCGCCGGGAGGCAGCTAAGGCCCTGCGAGGAACCCAGCGCAGCGCCGGTGGGCCAGCACTGTTGGGGGACCCTGTGCACCCTCTGCAGCTGCTGGCCCGGGTGCTAAGCCCCTCACTGCCCGGGCGGGCAGGGGTGGCCGGCCACTCCAAGTGCGGGGCCGCCAAGCCCACGCCCACCTGGAACTCTAGCTGGCCCGCAAGCGCCATGCACAGCCCTGGTTCCTGCTGGTGCCTCTCCCTCCACACCTCTCCGCAAGCGGAGGGAGCCGGCTCCGGCCTCGGCCGGCCCAGAGAAGGACTCCCAGGGTGCAGCGGTGGGCTGAAGGGCTCCTCAAGCGCGGCCAGAATGGGCGCCGAGGTGGAGGAGGCACCGAGGCGGAGGAGGCACCGAGAGCGAGCGAGGGCTGTGAGGGCAGCGACCGAGGGCTGTGAGGGCTGCCAGCACACTGTCACCTCTCAGTATTATGAAGGTTTATTTTTCAAGGCAGGAGGATAGCACATATCTTATTTAATTGTTTTTAATCTTGATTTGTATCTTTTAAATATTTAAATACAAAATATGGCATTTGGGCCAGCATTTGTACTCTTGCCCAGAGTGTGCAAATGTGAGGAGCCTGTCTTGAGTGATGGGGAGCTGGAGTTAACCTGAGAAATTCCATTATTGGACATGGCTAGTGGTTAAGAAGCTTTTTTAAAAAAGTAAGCTAAAACCCATTTTTTATATCTACTCTTTGTATCCCCAAACTATATTTATATAAAACTCTTTAATAATTCAATTTTCTCCTTAGAACATCTTCCTTAGCTTTTCTCAACTTCTTGTTGATTTACAGTCAAAACGTGTTCCTCTGATTCCTGTAGGAAATCAGAAGGAAAAGAATGCAAAATCTATGAGCAGTAACACGCAAATAAAATCTTACAGTTACAACACATTACAATTAAAAAGCAAATTCCATTACAAAATTTTATTTGCTCGTTTCATCAGATGTGAAAGGCAGGTATATTATTATTATTTCTATTTTATAGATAAGAAAAGAGGGGTTTAAATAAAGTAGATGATTTCCATAAGGTCCCCAAACTGGCAGATCTTCAGTCTGGTTGTACTTTAACAGCTGTTTGAGCACAGAAAAGTCATTATTTCTTAATTCCAGTTTCTTCATTTGTAGAAAGCTATGATCTGTTTGCCGAAGCTGCCTCTAAGCTTCACTTGGCCCGTGTGGATAAAATGGGGTCAATTTCTGTATCCGCCATTGATTGCTGCATGACAAAACACCCCACAGCTTAGTGCTTCAGACAAAGACACGTGCTTTCTCATGAGTCTGAGGGCTCACTGGTCTTTCTTCCAGTGTTCTCGACTGGTCCCTCACGTGGCTGCAGTTGGCTGCAGTCTCAACTGGGAACTGGCTGGGCGGCTGGGCCTGGCTTCCACATGGTCCTCCATTCCAGGCTTTCTCCTGTGTTTCTGGAAGTGTTCCAAGATGCCAAGGTGGAGTGAGCAAGGCCACTGAGGCACCTGGCCTCAGACACTGCACCCAGTCCCTCCCATCAGATACTATTGCTGAAGGCAACAGGTAAGGCTAGCACAAGTTCAGAGGATGTGGACATCTCCTCCTCCTCTTAAAGAAAGCAGCCGCCAAGTCTCCTTGCAAAGAGGTATGGAGGTGAGATTCACTGGGGGCCATCAAGGCAACAATCTACCACCTGCTACATTCTGACCCCAATAACTCGCATGCCTGCCCAAGATTCCCAAAGTCTCATCTTACCCCAGCACCGGGTGCCTGCGCATTTCAACAAGCCTGAGATCTGACGTAACATTCTCCCATTTTGTTGTCTGGGTACAGCAATAAAACCCAAGCCCCCCAAGTCTACCAAGGAAGGCTGCTAACTTTGGGAAGGGGTCTAAAAAGAATTGTACAGTGATGCCCAGTGTGTTAATATAGTTAATGCTCACCTTAAATATGCAGGCATGCAGCCAGTTGAAGGCAGCGCAGTGATTCACCTTCTCCCAGTGCGGCAGGACTTCCCTGATGAGTGATCAATGCTCTCCATTAAAGGCTTCCTGTTTCCTTCTGACCCTGAAAACTTAGTATGCAAGAGCTACGCCTTCTGTGCACAGACAAAGAACAACACTCCACGGTGAATTGCTTTTATAACCTTTGGCATTATTTTCCAGTGAATCGTATCCTGTAAACAGGAACCTCATGAGAAAACATAAATGAGCAATAATCTTTTCCTATGTTGGTAATCAGATAAAAGTCCTGATTCAATTTCCAACTGTTTTAACATGCATAAAACTCTCAGTGCATCTATATCAGAAAGGCAATTCCTGGATTCATTTATATATGTGTGTACACACATACACATACATAATGATACACACACATAATGATATGTATACATATATACATGATATACATACACACATATACATAATGATATACACATGTATATACATGATGATATATATGTACACATACATAATGATACACATAATATGTATACATATATACATGATATACATACACATATACATAATGATATACACACATATATACATAATGATATACATGTACACATACACATATAGTTACTTAATGATGCACACATGAACATTATATGTTCATGTATCATATGTACATAATGACATGTATACCTCTAGTACATACGCATATGTACATAATGATATACATATGCGTACATGGTTATACACATACATATGCATAATGAGATATACACACATACATACATAATGATACACATGCACACACATATACACACATAATGATACACACACATGTATATACAGACATCCATCATACACATATACACAAGTTTTGGGGCTCCAATACTTTTCAATTTTAGCTAGTCACCATTTTTACAGAAACATACACATGAATATTTGGATGGCTCACTTTTAGGGCTTCAGACAAACTACACTTCAAGCTTTCAGCTGTGTCTTTCTGAGAGGGCCAGTGTTTCCTAAGTGGATGCTTGGAGATTGCAACCATTAAAAAAAATGGCAGTAAAATAAATGGCAGTAAAAATAAAATGAAAGTAAAAATAAAAAGGAGACACCCTGTGGTGAAATAATTTGGAAGTGAATTCTATAAGCATGGTGCAGATGGTAGGACAGCTTTATTTCAAAGGAGATGATCAACCTCCATGGAGTCTGTTACCATTGCTCAGGCAAGGGTGTTTAATTGCTCCATCACTGACACAAAATCCTTTGCAGATTAGGGACTCTCACTTAGTGTAATGGGCTCTCACCTGGGGTGACAGGGCTTCTCCCTGGTTGTCAATCGCTTGCCTGGGGTGACAGGGCTGCCCCTGGTGGTTAAGGTCTCACTTGGTGGTCAGTTTTTTTTCCCAGTGTTCCAGTTAATGTTGATCAATGTGAAAAAATTATTCTTATTAAAACTAAAGCTACCTATTGGTTAACACATATTAAACTGTAGGGCCTGTAACGTGTAGTATAGGGTGAACCCTATTGTTGGTGCCATGGAGGAAGCAAACATCTTTGAGGTATTTTTCAAATAAATAATTTTTAAAACACTGTAGGCATTTGGTTCCAATCTATGCAATCAGAAGGATCGTCCCTCTAAGGAATGGGTGGTTACCTGGAAAAACATAAAGGGATTTCTAACTGTAAAAGCTACCTTTACATCTTGACAGCTGAGTTTGCAGGCCTGAGAGTAGAGCTTATTTTAAGCCTAAGAAAGAAAGATCTCAGGATATGATGTAAGGGAACTCTTCGTGCTACAAGCAGCAGCATAGAGACACTCTGGATTAGAGAGGTGAGAGGAAGGCAAGGAAGTTGGCAAGTGGAGCGCATGGGGTGGGGAGGAGAGAGAACTAGGGTGGAAGCAGCCAGATGACTTCATGACTGTGTGGGGGCTCTGTGCAGGGTCGTGGAATATGGGGAAATCCCATTGGTGGGTTTGAGGTTGTGGTTCTCACCCTCAGGCTGCAGCGTGCGGCTCTGGGAAAATTCAAAAAGCCCCTGGGGCCTTGATGCTCTGTGGCTGCGGAGGAGGGTACGCAGTGTGGAGCAGGTGACCATGGCCAAGAGCAGGGAGGAAAGCAGCTCTGAAAGAGGACTCCTTTCTGGGTATCTTTTGCAGATTCATTGCTGTTTAGCAAATATGAATGCAAATTCAAAAGATTAATGAGTTGTGAGAAGACTGCTCTAGGGAATTCTGGAAAATATTGCTGTCTAAGCACCAGTTCCTGCTCCATTTTCCACATGCCCACTTTTTACGAAGCAATGCAACAGCAGGGCGGGCGTGCTGGTGCAGCCTGAAGGGAGCCCAGAGCCCCAAATCCTCCCACTGTCTACAGGAAGGAGGGAAGGGCTTTCTTTTCTCTGACGTCGGGAGAGAGCTGGAGAGTTGGAGGTGGTGGAGGGGATGGGCCTCTCTCAAGGCCTGCAAATAAAATCATTCTCCATCCTC
This sequence comes from Pan paniscus, assembly GCF_029289425.2. Classification (NCBI taxonomy): domain Eukaryota; kingdom Metazoa; phylum Chordata; class Mammalia; order Primates; family Hominidae; genus Pan; species Pan paniscus. The sequence goes on from NC_073260.2 coordinate 48,741,021, forward strand.
ACTTGGGGTGGCCCCACAGCACAAGAGGGTGGCCCACCTGCTGTGAGTGTCCCTGCAGAAACCTTCCTATCCCTGTCTAATGTTCCTCTAGTGGCCTTCCTTTCATTCCTGTGGCCCTGTCATAGCTACAGCGTGAACCTGGTTGGAGGAGCCCCCTCCTCAACAGAGAGGAACTGCAGGCTTCCCCCGAACCCGTTCTGCTCAGCAGAAACGGCTGCCGTCCACCACTTCCTGGTTTGTCACAGCTGGAGGAAACCTAACTGTCCTAAAGGCCACAGGCAAATAAGAAAAAAAAAAAGGAAGTTAAGGAAGCATCCAGGGGGATTTCTTGGGAGGGCTGGAGGAGAAGATATGCAGTGACGGCAATCCTCCCTGGGCTATGTGCATAGAACAATAACTTTGTTCCCCATAACTCTCACCCCACACCTTTGCTTCACTTGTAGAAAATCCTCTCCAAAGTGGTGTCTCTACTTGTTGCCATGATTTCTCATCTCCTCTTTTCTGCCTAACCTCCTGCCATTGAGTTTGTGTCCCTACTGCTGCTTTGCAAAGGCTCCCATCACATCCTCCACCATGGTCATCTTGTCAAGGCCAGTGGCCTGAGAAGCAGGGAAGCTGATAGTATAAGTCCCAGCCTGAGAATGAAGGCTCCAGAACTGGGAGAGCTGATGTCCAAGAGCAGAAGGTGGATGTCCTGGCTTAACCAGAAGGACAGAATCTGTCTTTTTGCTCTCTTCAGGAACCCAATCGATTGGAGGATGCCCACCAGTACTGGGAAAGGCGGTTAGGTTTACTGAGTCCACTGATTGGAATGCTGATCCTTTCCAGAGACGCCTTCACAGGCACACCCAGAAATAATGGTTTACCTGTGATGTGGGAATCCTTAGCCCAGTCAAGCTGATACCTAAAATTACCCATCACACTCTCAAATGTGCACTCACAGGCAGATGTCTCAGTGATGCGTCATCCGCAAGGAGCAGTTGTGTGCTGTGGAGCCATAAAAATGGTACTTATGAGAAGGCTTTTAATCATGTGAATATTGCTTAGTAATTGCACAATTGGAAGACCCAGAACTGTATATATAATAGGAGTTAAATACAAAGAAGTCCACCAAATATTAGCTCGGCTTATTTCTGGGTCGGAGAGCGATGCCTTTCATATACATAGTACCAACTTTGACTTTATATATAAAACAGGTAGATAAATAAAGGCGTAAGTTTTGTGGAAACTTCCAGGTAAACTGGTTTCTGGTCCTGCTTTTGAGTCTAACAAGGTGCATGTTAATCTGCGACAGGAGAATCATGTTTCTACACTTCATGCTTGCCCTCCCTTGAACTTTTCATTCTTCTGCTCACCTGAGACAAATGTGCATCTGATTGCTTCCTCTGATGTAGAAATGCAGATTCACTGGGCCAGACAAAGGCATAGGTGACTATTACTCTACCCACGTCTCACACGTAAATTATGTATTCCGCGAAAGGCTGATCAAAGACTCAAAAGAATTCAACCATTTGTCTCTTATGTACCCACAGCTTTAAAAAATTTCTTCCTTTCCCCCCAATATCCACCCTTTCCCCTTTAAAATACTGAAGTCCTCAAAAATATCTTTGGAGAAAGACACAGATCTATCTTCTGGGCATGCATCGTTAACCTTGGCAAAATAAACTTTCTTAATGGATTGAGACCTGTCTCAGGTACTTTTTGGTTTACAGCATCTATTAACATAATCACATGATTTTTCTGTCTTAATTTGATTCTGTAATGAAGTATGCCAACAGTTTACTATTATCTAACCATCTTTGTACAATTGATTATTCTTGCGGTTATTTTTGTTTTTAAAGACTGCTAGATTCTATTTTTGAACTTTATTCATAATTGAGATTGACATGTTTTCTTTTTAAATTTATTATAACAGCATAATAATGGCTTCTCAAGTAAATTGAGGTACTTTACAATGTCTTTTATGGTCTTGAATATTTTAAATATCACTGGAATAGTCAGTTGTTTAAACATTAGATAGAATTCAGTTGTGAAACAATATGTGTATAGTGTCTTTTTATGAAATGGCATGCTTCACCCCATTTCCAATCTTTTATGAAAATTATATTTTCTTCTTCCAATGTACATTTTGATAGGACATTGTATGTTGTGTTGCCATGGAGTTGTATGTGGCATTCTCTTACAATTCTTTAATCAACTGTATTTATGACAGTGTCTCTCTTTTCATGTCTTAACTTGTGTCATATTTATCCCTTCCTCTTTTCATTCATTGTCTCAGGGGAGGTTTATCTATTTTGTTGGTCTTTTCAAAAACAAAGTTTTGGTCAGGCCTGGTGGCTCACGCCTGTAATCCCAGCACTTTGGGAGGCTGAGGTGGGTGGATCACCTGAGGTCAGGAGTTGGAGACCAGCTTGGCCAACGTGGCAAAACCCCATCTCTACTAAAAATACAAAAATTAGCCAGGCGTGGTGGTGGGCACCTGTAATCCCAGCTACTTGGGAGGCTGGGGCAGCAGAATCACTTGAACCTGGGAGGCAGGGGTTGCAGTGAGCTGAGATCGCACCACTTCACTCCAGCCTGGGAGAAAGAGTGAAACTCTGTCTCGAAAACAAAAACAAACAAACACACAACAAAGTTTTGAATTTATTTGCAGCTTTTTAATTTCAAATTTATCAATTTCAGCTTTCATCTTTGAAATCCTTCTTTTATTTTTTATCTTTATTGCTCATTTCTATACTCTTTAGCTAAGTACTGAATTCTTTTATTTTTAGTCTTTTTTTTTAAGTAATGAAGGCATATAAGACTACACATTTTCCCTTGAGCACGGTATTCTCAGGATTTGTTGTGATTTTTTTCTCCCTTTATTGCTTTCTGACAGTTTGTGGAACCCAAGCCCTGCTTTGAAGTCCTCTGCGTGCGTCACGTGAAGTCAGGAAGGTCTGGTCTCAGGAGTCAGCAGCAGCCCTAGAGCCAGATGTGTGCACTGTGGCCCCTGCCTTTGAAAGACTCTCATCTACTTGCCTTAAATTATAGCTTTCTGAGCTCAGACAGTTTTATATACAATTCTCATTCTGTCAAGCTTATGCAAGTCATTTGGGAAGAGTATGTGGCAGGAAGCAATGTTCAGAAAGGCAGCCCACAGAGATTGCCTTGAGGGGCAGCAAAGACAAAGAACTTTTAGAAAAACTATGAAAGATATCCCTTAAGTTTTCTGTATTTTACATTTGCACACCTTGGCAATTGCCACCTATTTTACTCATAAGGGACTGTTAATCAGATATAGATTCCTTTTCTTTTTTTATTTTTCCCAAAATAGACCAGTTTGTAAACATGGCATTTTTTTCTCTTTTTGAGGTTAAATCTGTATGTTTTTCCCTGAAATTCCTGAGCTTCAACAATTCTGTACTTTTAAAACTCCATAGTCTTTACTTCAAGGGAGACATACTGCTTATTCTAACATTCTATATTATTTTTAAAATATTGATGGTAATTAATACCATGTGAGATTTAATGCCACATAGTCCATGACTTACAAAAGTAGCTGTATTTCAAAATCCTGAGCATCAAGAATACATCAAGAGGAGCCCACACAGAATTGATGCTCTGCCCTCATTTATTGCAGTTTTACTCTCATCTAGCTATGAAAAATTCAGACTTGACTTGACATGACAAACAATAGGGAAAGAAATCTTTAGTTTGCCAATCATTTTTGCTGAAATAACTAAGTTCAGGCTGCCATTAAAAAGTAATAACAGAACAAAGGAATGATGAATGACTATTACTATGAAGTTGTGCTCTTTCAAAAGCATGGTCTCAACAAGTTTCTCAATCTTGCATGCAGGAGAAGCTTCTAAAGAACAAAGAAGCAATACAGTATGCCAGAAGACATTTATTTAAATGTCACTTATGCATTGGGTAATGAGAAATGAAGGAGCTCCATTTGAGATAATAAACCAATTTTTGCAAGAGAAGATGAAGTAATTAATTATTCAAGGGCAATAACTTCTCCTTGGACTTCATTTTCTCAGACCACATTTACCCACATTTACCCTTTGCTGTTGGAATAAAAAACAGACGGTACACTACAGTCACTTGTACCTACTTAAAGAAGACACCAATTGTAATTCAGTTCAGGAACTCTTATTTTGTGTATCTGTTATTCTCAAAGGATGTGGCCAGGCATGGGGATGACATCTGGGTGAGGTGGGATCCCTGCCCACCCACTGTGATAATGGTAGTGTTTGAACAGGCTGTGGTTCCAGCAAGGTCAGAGTGACAAACAGAGGAGGCATTCTTCAGATCCCCAGCAAAAGGAAGCTTCCTCTGCCTTTCTCTGGGATACCTGGGCTCTGCCATTCTGATGGCAGCTCTAGCCCACAGTGGCTCCATGTCTGAAGGGGCTGTGGCATCAGATGGATTCTGCAGCAGGAGGCTGACAAGCCACAGGCCCATCAAAGGGATCCCAGGCTTACTTTGTTTTTTTAAAAACTTCTGTTGCAATAGTTTTGGGAGAACAGGTGGTGTTTGGTTACAAGGGTAAGTTCTTCAGTGGTGATTTCTGAGATGTTGGTGCACCCATCACCCAAGCAGTGTGTACTGTACCCAATGTGTAGTCTTTTATCCCTTACCCCCTCCCAACCTTCCCCCGAGTCCCCGAAGTCCACTGTATCATTCTTTTTTTTTTTTTTTTAGACGGAGTTTCTCTCTTGTTGCCCAGACTGGAGTGCAATGGTGCTGTCTTGGCTCATCGCAACCTCCACCTCCCGGGTTCAAGTGATTCCCCTGCCTCAGCCTCCCAAGTAGCTGGAATTAGAGGCATGCACCACCACGCCCTGCTAATTTTTTGTATTTTTAGTAGAGACGTGGTTTCTCCATGGTGGTCAGGCTGGTCTTGAACTCCCAACCTCAGGTGATCCACCCACCTCGGCCTCCCAAAGTGCTAGGATTATGGGTGTGAGCCACCGTGTCCAGCTCACTGTATCATTCTTATGCCAAGCTTGCTTTCTAATAGTCTCCCGAGGAAACTGTTGCTGGAAGGAAGGATTCTTAGAATTGAGAATTGAGTTTGGTCATTATTCATCTTTGCTCTTAACAATATCCTCTTAGGCTTGCTGGTTGCTGAGGGAAAGATGTCTTAAGGATTTGGAGAAGTTATTTCATATAGAGAGGATGCTGCTGGGCTCTAAGAAGCAAATGATGTCAAGCATGCTTTGCTTTGCCAGTTGAACCTGCCATTGACTTTCTCTAGGGCTTAACATTCTGAGGGAGTTCTACAAGATGAGTTCTGTGTTCTCTTTTAGTTCCAAATACAGGACTTTTTGGATGATGTAAAGATGTAAAGCACAAGACTCCCTTTTAGTTAAACATGAAAGAGTAGACTGCATTTACCTATCCATTTTTCTACAGAAAACCTACTGTATTTGTCAAGGTTCTATTTATTTATGTGTTATGAGAAATTAGCTCAAATGATTATGAAGGCTGACAAGTCCCAATATCCACAGGGTGGATTGGCAAGCTGGAGGCCCACGAGAGCCCATGGTGCAGTTCCAGCCTGAAGGCTGGCAGGTTGGAGAGTCAGGAAGAACTGATGTTTCAGTTTGAGTGTGAAGGTAGGAAAAACCTGATGTCCTAGTTCAAAAGAAGCAAGGCAGAATGAATGGTCTCTTATTCAGGGGAAGGCCAGGATGGTCCTCTATTCTAGGCCTTCAGCTGATGGGATGAGACCCATTCACACTGGGGAGGGCCATCTGCTTTCCTCAGTCCACTGATTCAAATGTCAGTCTCATCCAAAGCACCCTCACAGACACACCCAGAATAATGTGTGACCAAATGTCTGGGCATCCCGTGGCTTAGTCAAGTTGACACATAAAATTTACCATGACACCTACCAGAAGAATAGTTTAAAAGGACAAAAGGAGAGTGGGGAGAATCAGAGAGCTGCAAAAGTGTTGAGTACAGGATGGGGAGACTGGCAAGATTCTAGTGACTTTCTCGATGACCTGAAGCTGATGAAATAGTCATGGTGGTGGTAACTACAGATCAGCGCTTCATAAACAAGACTGGAGTAGTGAGAGAAGTTTCTCTCTGTGGTGACCCCCAGGGTCAAGGGGTGTGCAGAGGAGAAGCCTAAACCAAGATAGTTAATTGAAAAAGGTTCTCTGCAGACAGTTGCAAGGGTCAGCTTTCTCCACATTGAGACGGAACAGCCACCTCCAGGAAATAATCACTAAGAAAATGGAATGATCTCCTGGTAGGAAACTGGAGCCAAAGAGTGGGGCCCTGTGCCTCCAGGGAGCCTCCTGCTGGATTTGATATCTTGTGGGGAGCCCAGTCTGCCCCTGTGGGCCTTGCCCATGTCTCCTACAGGGAAGCCTGGCAGGGTACTTGCCCACCCTCATCCACAGGGCCATGGCCAGCTTCTCACCCCTAGAGGAAGCACCCATATTGATTAGCCAACGTTTCCATTCATGGAAACGATGTCTTCAGAAAAAAAAATGCCTATGGTTCTCTCAGGAATACTAGACACATACACTCCTGTATTTATTCCCCAATAAGGTGAAACCCAATCACACAGGTGAGGTGTAAACCTATCAACCTCTATCCAAGGTGGCATGTGAGTTCTGGGCACTTCTGTTACCTCAAGGGATAAGATCTGTAATTGCATGTAAGATTTTTGGAGTTCAGGCATTTGTAGGAAAGGAAGAGAAATACTTGCTGACTTCCCATGACATTTTAATGAGCTTTTGATAATTTTCCCATTTATTTTGAGATGAGATCAGACAATCCTTTTGGTTTTACTTATATAAGTTCAACCTCCTTTGCATCCTCTCCTTTCCCACAGAGGTAATTTCTATTCCTGATCCTGAGACCTTTTGCTTTCTTTTTGCCTTTTTCATCCATTCATGTCATTCTCATTCCTTACAGTACTTTTTCCAGGATGGTGTTTCTGACCATGCTGGCCAACAGTCACCGTTCTTCCCATACTCTGAGCCATCCTTGCCATCCCTGGCACCATGGTTTGCATCCAACTGACCCACTGGGCAATCCTAGCATCAGTGGCAAGGGAGATGCCTCAGATGATTTGGTGTTCCTCCTAGCACTCTGTGGCATTGTGGTCTCTCTCCCTCAGCCCTTAGACTGTCTTTTAGTCCAGAGCATGGAAAATGCTTCATAGCAGCAAGACTGGGCTGCTAACTGTCAGGCTCTGCTCTCCTGGAGCCTGGACTTCTGTGAGCAGCGTGGAGATGCTGTGCCTATGCTCATCTGCTCTCATGCTGCACCTGCACTGCCCTGAATGTGGTGTTTGTAATTCTCCCATTTTTCTTCATATTTCAACTATGTCAGTTCTCCTAAATGATAGGATCCTTCTAACATTTTAAAACATTATATAAATATTATCATACCATGTGTGATTTTGCAACTTTCTTCACTTGCCATTTCATTTGTGAGATTCATCTGCAATGATCTATAGTTGATTCATTTTTTGCTTCTGAATAGTATTCCTCTCTTCCTAATATTTCAATTGGTGTATTATTACTTTTAGCTATTTCCAGCAATACCTATGTGAACATTTTTTCACACGTCACTTTGTAAATGTGTGTGAGAATCTAGAGTCCATCGCAGGTGTGCATTGCTGGAGAGCACCTCCTCAACCTTACACAACAGTGCTAAATTGCCTTCTTTCCAAATGGTGGCACCAATTCATGTGCTTGCTGCAGGCATTCATGCGTTCAAGCTGCTACACATCCTCTTTGACGCTTGGGATTCTCTGACTTATAATTTGTTTTCGGTCTGATGAGTAAGAAATGCTATGTGATTATTGAAATGCTCATTTCATTGATTATCAGTGTGGTTGACCTTTTAAAAAATATTTTTACTGGTCATTTGCTTTTCTTGTGAATTGACTCTTTAGATATCCTACACATGTTGCTTCCTTTAAAAAAATCATTTTTGAAAGTCTTCATATTAATTTGTAATTAAACTTTTCTTTAGGGCATTAAATATATTTTCTTCCAGGCTGTCTTTGCTTATTTATTCATTTGAGACAGAGTCTTGCTCTGTCACCTAGGCTGATGTACAGTGGCGAGATCTCAGCTCACTGTAGGCTCTGTCTGTCAGGTTTAAGCAATTATTGCGCCTCGGCCTCTTAGGAAGCTGGGATTACAGGTGTGCACCACCACACCTGGCTAATCTTTGTATTTTTAGTAGAGATGGGGTTTTACCAGATTGGCCAGGCTGGTTTCGATCTCCTGGCCTCAAGCAATTGGCCCACCTCAGCCTCCCAAAGTGCTGGGATTACAGGGATGAACCACTACGCCTGACCTATTTTTATGTTATTTTTAAAAATAAATTTTATTGGTTTCATGTGGATGAATCAGTTTTTTTATTGTTTTCTTTCTGTGCCTTTTCAGTGAAACTCGACACTATGTTGGAGTTCTCCTGGAAGAATAGTATTCCTCTCTTCCTAATATTCCGATTGTTGTGTTAATTATTACTTTTAGCATTTCCAGCAATGCCTGTGTGAACATTTTTTTACACATCACTTTGTAAATATGTGTGAGAATCTACTGTCCATCGCAGGTGTGACATTGCTGGAGTGCACCTTCTCAACCTTACACAACAATGCCAAATTGCCTTCTTCCCAAATGAGAAGGAAGAAAAGAAAGAAGAAAAATATTCTTTTTCTCAAAAGAAGAAAAGTATTTCTTCCAGGAATTCTCAAAAGTTGACACTCTCCTGTATTTATTTGTGAACATTTGTATTAGTTCATTCTTGCACTGCTGTAAAAAAAAAAATACCCGAGACTGGGTAAATTATAAAAAGAGGTTTAATTGGCTCACGGTTCTGCAGGCTGTATAGGAAGCATGGCAGCATTTGGTTGGCTTCCAGGGAGACCTCAGGAACTTTCAATCATGGTGGAAGGCAAAGGAGAAGCAGGCACGTCTTACCGGGCCAGAGCAGGAGAAAGAGACTGGGGAGGTACTGCACACTTTTAAACATCCAGATCTCACAGGAACTCTTATCATGAGAGCTGCACCAAAGGGCTTGTTCTAAACCATTCATAGAGGATCCATGGCTGTGATCCAATTGCCTCCCACAGGCCTCACCTCCAACATTGGGGATTGCAATTCAACATGAGATTTGGGCAGGGACACAGATCCAGCTCGCACTAGCATTGGAAATTTTTTCATTCCGTATTTGAGTTTGTGATCCATGTTGAATGTCTTTTCATATACTTTTATGAAGATGTCAGTTAGGGATCAAAATGCACTTTTTCTCCATACAAATAAACAACTATTTTAGCTCTATTTTTTACTCACCTCTTTCATTGATCAAGTTTCTATATAGGTTTGTGGGTCTATTTACAGACTTTTAATTTTTGTTTTAGGTCAATTTATTTCCTGAATCAAAGTCCCATTGTATTAATTAATATACTATTATTATTATCTTATTATTTTTTTTTTTGAGATGGAGTCTTGCTCTGTTGCCCAGGCTGGAGTGCAGTGGCATGATCTCAGCTCACTGCAACCTCCACCTCTTGGGTTCAAGTGATTTACGGCTAATTTTAATATTTTTAGTAGAGACAGGGTTTCACCATGTTGGCCAGGCTGGTCTTGAACTCCTGACCTCAAGTGATCTGCCCGCCTCGGCCCCCCAAAGTGCTGAGGTTACAGGCGTGAGCCACTGTTCCCAGCTTATTAATATACTATTATAATATGCTCATATAATATAACATAATAGTTCTATAATATAGTAGGTCTTAATATCTGGCAGGGAAAAGACACCCTATATTTCTTTTTTTTTCCCCAAAATTATCTATGGCCTTCCTAGCACTTTGCTCTTCCTTATCAATTTTAGAATCTGTCTGTCCTGCTCATAAATGTTTTATGAGGACTTTGTGGACTTGGATTGAATTTATGGATTGATTAGGGAAAAATCAACCTCTGGTGGTGAGTCTTTCTATTTTTGAATATGGTATATTTATTGCTCAAATGATTTAGGTCTTCTGAAATGACTTTTAATAAAGTTTCATAATTTTCTCTGTAGAGGCTTCTTTTTTATTGCTATTGTAAGAGTAACTACTTAAATTAAAATTTCAGACAGATGCTTACGTATAAGGGTACATTCAATCTAAATTTATTGATTCTGTATTCAGCCAATTTGCTAAACTCCCTTTTAATTCTGATATTATGCCTGCAAATTCTTTTGGACAGTTTTTGTATATGTAACTAAATGTAATTTTGTTCAATCTTCTCCGATTAATTATTTTTCTTTTCTGACAGGGATCTTAAATAAATTGAAGCATTGAGTCAATTACATTAATTGTGATTATTTTGACAGTGGAATTTTAAAAAATTTTCATTGTATATTCTATATATGCTCTTGCTCTTATTCCTGTGGCAGGCCAGGTCTCCCTAATGGCTGAACAGGCAGGCCTCCATAACAGATGTTTCAGCACTGACTGAGTGGTTAAGCTACTCAGCTTAAGTGGTTAGGATTAAACAAATTTTATTGGGGGTCTGAAGGAACTCCCCAAACCTCCATGATTTAGCAGGAGACAAGATAAGGGTAATCACCGCAGCACCTGGACTCATTTAGATTAAGTAAATTTACTGAGGCTCCAGAGGAAGGTCTTGAGGACTCGGATCTTAGTTATAGATTAGAAGAAGTTAATTGCTTATGTATTTAGATGAATGCACATTAACAGATAAACATATAGCTTAGAAGGTATATAAGCTCTGGAAAACTTTGTAATTTTGAGTTGATCTGGTGATAATTTCCAGGCCTTCTCCCTCTAATTGATTACAGAAATAAACTCCCTCCTTTCCCAGTTCATCTGCATCTTGTTATTGGGCCACAAGAATAAACAGCCTGACCCTTGGTTTTGTCTGGGAACACTTTCTTGAATTTAAAGATCATTTGGAATTATTCTTTTCCCTCATTCCATTTTCCTCCTGTGTTTATTTGGAAGTTTTATGCTATGTTTCTGTGCATTTAGTGGTTACTCTTGTTGTCTTGTTTCTGTGTGTGTGCTTGTGTGTATTTTAATTCTGAGCTCCTTGGTTATGGAGAAGCTCTCAGTAGCACCATGTGAGGTCCTGGGTGTAATTTTATCCTTCAGAGGGTTTGCATTCACTCCTGTGGGTACCATGGTGGTGCTACCTACCAGAAGCCACTGTAATTTGTTTACTTAAAGCTTTTGTACCACAAAAATAGTATGATTCAGTCCAAAAACAGCTTGGGGGTACCTTGGGCTTACAAATTATCAGCGGCAATTTTACTTCCTTCAATTGTCAAAGTAGAGATGATCAAGTTCTTCACCAGGCATAGGTGATTTCTTCTTCACCCACACTGGGAGCCACATCACTGGGGCCTCCAGCTATCTGTGTGCACTGTCTCCTCTGTTCTACCTCTTCTTTTCCACACACCTGATGCCCTTTGTGTAGAAACTTGAGGTCTCCAGGGAATTGCAGGTGGCCTTGAGGAAGTTTTCTTTGCTGTTCTCCTTTCAGGATTCTTGTCCCCTCATTCCTCCTCACCACCCTTCCTTTCCTTTGACTCTGCAAATTCCTTCTTTTGTGCCTTGAAATTAATTTAAGAAAATGTTTCATAAAGTATGCATTTTATTTTGTATTTAGTTGTTTCATTTGGAGGGTTGTTCATGGCATTCTGCCATAATCCTGAAATTTGAGGGTTGAAACATAAATGATGAAAAATGGCAAAATTTGCAGCAGAAAGGCACGGCATGATCAATTTTAATGTGTTGTTTCTTGGCAACATTTGACAACACTCTCCTTTTCTAAGGCGGCAGTGTGTCTGGAGCCAGGACATCCTGGCTTGTGTGTTACCTTCACCACTTGCTGGCTCTGTGACCTGGGACAAATTTTTTCATTCTTGTGTCCTCAGCTTTCTCATCTCATACTTACTATTTATTCCAAGAAACAAAACGCTGTATGAATACCCTACTGATGAGGACATTTAAACTTTTTCCAGATTTTGGCTTTTACAAAGAGTAGAAACATCATTGTATGTGTCTTTTTGTGTACATATGTACACAATTTCACTGGATTTGTAGCTAGGCATTAAACTGCTGGGTTGTGGGGTATACTATGTTCTGCTTTAGCTGGTATCGCCAAACAGTTTTCGCAAGGGGTTGTACCAATTTACATTCCCAAGAAAAGTGTCTGAGAGCTCCTACAACACCACATCTTCACCAACAATTGGTATTGTTGACTTTTAAAGTCATTCTTGTGGACGTATGATGATTACACATTGCAAGTGTAATTTTTATTTCTCTATTTGCGAAGGAAATATGTTTACTGGCCATTTGGGCAGTCTGTTTTGTGGTGTACTTGTTCAAGCCCCTTGCTTATTTTTCTACTGGTGAAATATATTTTACTTCTTGATTTGTAGGAGCATATTTGTTCTACACAGTAAGGTATAACTGTGGTATAATTTTTAACAGCTTTATTGAAGTATAATTGAGATACAGTGACCTGAACATCTTTAAAGTATACATTATGCTAAGCTTAACATGTATGAACCTATAAAATTTCCACTATAATCAATATAACAAACATATCCATCACCCCACAAGGTGTCATCAAGCTCATTAGTAATCTTTCCCTCCCACCATTCTACAGACCACCCCATACTCAGGAAACCACCAATATGCTTTGTGTTGTCAGAAATTAGTTTGCATTTTGTAGCATTTTATATAAATGAGATCATACAGTATGTGCTTTTTTTTTGAATAGTTTATTTTACTCAGCATAATTATTCTAGTAAGCATGAGATGCCACAGTGTTTGTCAACAAGCCTTCCTCCTTTATTGCTGAGTAATATTCCTTTGTATAGGGGATATATCACAGTTTGTTTACTCTATCATCTGCTGATGAACATTGTATTTATTTCTAGGTTTAGGTATTACAAATAAAGCTGCTGTGAACATCTGGGTACAAGTATCTACATGGATATATGCTTTCATTATTTTTTTGTAATGTTCACTTTCATACATATAGTTGGAATGGCTAGGCCATAGGTGAAGGTTTAAAAAATATTTTTTGTTGTTGTTTAATTATTCTAAGAGATGAGGTCTCACTATGTTGCCCAGGTTAGAGTACAGTAACTATTCATAGGCACAATCATCACATACTACAGCCTTGAACTCCTGGACTCTAGTGATCCTCTCACTTCAGCCTCCCAAGTAGCTGGGACTGCAGGCATGTGCCATGGCACCCAGCTTAAACTTTTAATAAACCATTTTATGTTCTACCATTTTATGTTCCCTACAGCAGCCTATGAGATTCCCAGTATTCCAAATCTTCACCAACACTTAAACTGCTCAGTCTTAAAATTTTAATCATTCTATTAAGTCTATAGTGGTGTCTCACTGTGATTTTTGTTTTTATTTCCCTAGCGAGGAATGACATTGAGCATCTTTTTGTGATCTTGTTTGTCATTCATACGGCTTCTTTGGTGAAATGTTGGTTGAAGATTTTTGTCAATGATTCATTTGATTGTTTGGATTCTTATTATTGGCTTTTTTCCCCTAAACTTTCATTTTGGAATAATTATAGATTTTTGCACACAGAGAGAGCTGATATATTCTTCATGCAGTTTCTGCAAATGGCAAAATGTTGCATAACTATGTTAGAATATCACAACCAGGAAATTGACATAAATACAATTAATTGATCACAATCAGACTTTACCAATTTTACATGTATTCAATGTGTGTGAGTTTGTGTACATGTTTGTTTAGTTCAACCAGTTTTCTTCTATGTATAGATTCATGTGACTACAGTCACAGTCAAAACACAGAACAGTTCCATTGTGAGGAGCCCTCCTTCCTTTTTTTTTTTTTTTTTTTTGAGACGGAGTCTCGCTGTGTCACCCATGCTGGAGTGCAGTGGCGCGATCTCGGCTCACTGCAAGCTCCGCCTCCCAGGTTCAAGCAATTCTCCTGCCTCAGCCTCCCGAGTAGCTGGGACTATAGGCGCCCACCACCACACCCAGCTAATTTTTTGTATTTTTCGTAGAGACAGGATTTCACCGTATTAGCCCCGATGGTCTTGATCTCCGGACATCGTGATCCACTTGCCTCTGCCTCCCAAAGGGCTGGGATTACAGGTGTGAGCCACCACCATGCCCGGCCCCTCCTTCCTTTTTATAGGCACAATCACCTCCCTACCTTCCTCCCCCTAACCTCTGGCAAATATTAATGTGCTCCTTCTTTATAATTGTGTCATACCAAAAATATTATATAAATGGAATTATACAGTATGTAGCCTTTTCAGATTGAAAAGGCTTTTGATCACTAAACATAATTCTTTAAGATTCTTCCAAATTGTTTCACTTATCAATAGTTTGTTTCTTTTTAGTGCCGAGTAGTATTCCACAGTATGGATGTGCCAAAATACGTTTATTCACTTGTTAAAGGACATTTGGGTTGTTTCCAACTTGGGGCCATTAAAAATAAAGCTGCTACGAACATTAGTACACAGGTTATAGTGCAAACATTTTTCTGTGTTAAATGCTCAAGGGTACAGTTGCTTGGTTGCATGGAAAGCATATGCTTAATTTTGTAAGAAACTGCCATATGCTTTAACACAGTGGCTGTGCCATTGTACATTCCCACCAGCAAGGTATAGGAAATCCATTATTGGTTTTATGTGTCTTGGACATAAGATACATATAACTATATTGCCTAGGCTGATCTTGAACTCTTGGGCTCAAGTGATCCTCCCACCTTGGCCTTCCAAAGTGCTGGGATTACAAGTGTGAGCCACCACGCCTGCCCTGATTTCTGTTTCAATCCATGGATTTTTGTTTGTTTGTTTTTAGAAATACTTGGGAATTTTCCAAATATCTTGCTTTTATTGATTTTTATTTTAATTTCATTGTATTGGGATAACATTAATATGTATATTTTGAATTATTTTAAAGTTGAGATTATTTTTATTGTCTAGATTATAGTTTATCTAGTTAAACATTCTGTGTCTGCTTGATAAGAATGTGTTGATTAGAGTATTCTAGAAATTCAATTAATTAGTTGGTTCATAGTGTTGTTAGCCTTTTATATGCTTACTGATTTTTGGTCTACTTGTTCTATCAATTACTGAGGGACAGGTGTTGAAACCCCTGACTACAATTATAGATTTGTCTATTTTCCCCTGTAGTTCCATCAGTTCTTGTTCATATATTTGGAAGCTCTGATGTTAGATGCATAAATGTTTAGAATAGTTATGCCCTTTTGAAGAATTGCCTTTTTTTAATAATCATGAAACATGACCCTTTTATCCACGGTGATATTTTTGGTTTCCAATTTACCTTGATATTAATATAGTCACTCCAACTTTGCTTTAATTACTGTTAACATGGCATATGTTTCTCACAAGGTGGTATATACATATGTATATGTATATATGTATAAATATAAATTATAATTGTGAATTAAAAAGGTGTTTTAAATTTTGATATTAAGTATTTATATTTTAGGCTGATTTCGGATATATGATTTCCTATTTTAATAAAAAATAAACATTACTGTGTTATCAAAAAGTAGTTATATAAAAAGTATGTTTTCCCTTTTCACTGTTTAACACACACATACATGCACACACACTTATTTTGACTTGTAAACTGAGAAAGATGCATAATTGTCTCTCATGAAAATAGTCAAGGAAGGAGGTGGAAGAGATAAAAAAGTTTGAAAATATTATTCGTGGGCTGGAGAGTCCTGGCTCTTCCCTTCGTTCTCCTGTTGTTTCACCATCTCAAAGGCTGGTTGATCCCTCAGCCTTTTGAAAGCATTCAGAAGGAAGGGAAGCTTATGTTTTTTGTCAAGATTATTATCCATTCCAAATCTGAAGCCTCTTTGGAGGGCCTTGCACTGTTTTGGTTGAAACTTCTCTTTAATAGAGACTCACTGAAAGCTACAGCTTCAGAGAAGGGGCCCCGGGCAGCCACCCTGTGGAGCACTTCTTCATACAAGTTCTCTCTTTCCTTAGGAGCTTTTAATTCAATGTAATCTCCTTCTCTGAAGACATGCCTTGTTTGGAGATGCTTGGGAGGGTGGCTGCTGGAGTCCTGCTTGGAGACTGTGCTCTGTGCAAACAGGAATTGAGGATGGGAGAGCTAAATTACTTGAAAAGACTATTTAAGGCCACAAAGACAGAAATAAAAGTATGTTTTTAGTCTAAGCTTAGCTTATCTCTTGAGCATGTGTGAATCTCAAAATAAAGGCAGTGGTCTTCTTCGTGATGTGGGAAAGTTCTGTTTTTGAGACTACTGAGTGCCCTTTTCTACCAGGATAGCCTCGACTGATTAGGGAATCTACCTCCTTAAACACCTGCATGATAAACGAACAGGAGACACTCATGTCTAGAGTGCTTTGGATATGTCGATTCATTTATTCTTCATAAAAACCTTGAGTGATTATAATTTTGTTTGCACCTAAAAAGTAAAAAGAGAAAGAGTCTGAGGCTCTGGTAGGTGAAGACTACATGCAAATCTCAGTACTTGTAAATGTTTAAGCAGGCATTGGAACTCGGATCTGGCTGCCTGCAGGGCTTGTGACGTTTTTACATTTCTCCTGCAACAGCCATAGGCCTTGCTTTGGGCTGGGGTAAAGACTCTTACAAGACATTTACACAAAGGGCCAGGAGATATTGGCACCTCATAATAAAGCTGATGATGCAGTAAATTTGTGAGCCTGAGGAAGCAAGGACTTTGGCCAACTGGACAGTGGCTGATGGACACCCCAGCCACACAGTTAGCACCTGGGCGGGGAGGATTCTGTTGTTTCCATGTGCACTACAGATTAAAGTGGAGGAGATGAGCACCTCCCTTCCAGAGCACAGGCCCCTGCTGGCCATTGAGGCTCAGAGAACAGCACTGCGTGGCCATGCGCTCTTGTGGGTGCCCAGCTTCTCTGATGATTCCTTCGCAGCTCTTTCTGAAAGGATGCATATGCAGTTTGCTAAAATCGAATTCAAGGCCTTGGCCGCTGTATTAGTCCATTCTCATATTGCTATAAAGAAATAACTGAGACTGGGTAATTTACAAAGGAAAGAGATTTAGTTGGCTCACGGTTCCACAGGCTGTACAGGAAGCATGATGTCAACATCTACTCAGCTTCTAAGGAGGCCTCAGGAAGCTTCCAATCATGAGAGAAGGCAAAGAGGGAGCAGAGATCTTGGGAAGAGGAGTGAGAGAGACTGAGGGAGAGGTGCCACACACTTCTAAATGACCAGATCTCAGGATAACTCACTATCAGGAGGACAGAACCAAGAGGGCTGATACTAAACCATTCATGAGAAATTCACCCCCACCATCCAATCACTTTGAACCAGGCCCCATGTCCAATACTGGAGATTACAATTTAATCTGAGATTTGGTGTGGACACAGATCCAAACCATATCAGTCACAAACTTTTGATTCTTTCTGTGGGAAAAGGGAGGTTGAAAGTGACCTGGGATTTGAGAACCTTTGAGCTGTTCCAGGATGGGTGGGCTTGGTTTGGGAGGGGTGGATGTGTGGGGAAGATGGTTTGGGGAGCACTCAAAGGTGATGTGATGGTTTGGGGCCTATTAGCTAAAAGGAGTGAGATTGTATACCCCACTTCAGTTTTTAAAAATTAAATCTCAACATGCACATAGCTTATAGAGTCAAATAGTTCTACTAGATTTGTTTAAAATGCATGGTAGTTTTTTCTCTTCATGTTCCTTTCTTCAGAGGTCAACTCTTCTAATTCTCTCTCTCTCTCTCTCTTTTTTTTTTTTTTTTTTTGAGACAGAGTCTTACTCTCTTGCCCAGGCTGGAGTGCAGTGGCACCATCCTGGCTTGCTGCGAACTCCACCTGCCCGATTCAAGCGATTCTCCTGCTTCAGCCTCTCGAGTAGCTGGGATTGCAGATGTGTACAACCACGCCAAGCTAATTTTAGCTTTAGTAGAAATGGAGTTTCACCTGTTGTCTAGGCTGGTCTTGAACTCCCAAGCTCAGGTGATTCACTCGCCTCAGCCTCCCAAAATGTTGGAATTACAGGCATGAGTCACCATTTCTGGCCCTTCTAATTCTTTTAACTGATGATTTTGGTCTTTATCCCCTTATCTCGAAACACTGCACCTGCTTTTCTGCTTCATGATTTAATTTCCTCCCACTATGGAAAGCTGAGGTTCTGCCTGTTTCCTCCTTCCTCCTGCACTGCACACTGGCCTTCTGCCCAACACAGGCTGCCATATCCAGTGGGCACCACCTTACTGCCAGGGAAACACTGGTCACAATGTAGCCTCCTCATTGGCATGCATATTTTTCCTTTCCCACTCAACTCTTTGATTTTCCTGGAAAACCTGTCATTAAGTAGGAGCCCCACATGATAAATAATGCTCCTTTCTGTCCAGCACACACCCCCACTACTTGTTGTTTTCCATACAACTATGGTAGTCATCATTAGTCAGGTGATCTAAGAACAGCAAGAGCCAGAGCAGAGCTAGAGATTTAGAAAACCGTGGCCCAGGTCTGTCCCATTTTCTCCAGGTGGAGATATTTGGAGAATGGGCAAAACAGGGCTACAGGACAGGAGACTTGAATGAGGGGTTTGCTTATACCATAAGGAAACTTAAGGGGGAAGCATTCAGATGACACCCCCTACTTGAGGGGTCTGCCCTTATTGAAAGTGAGGAAACATCTAAATTAGCTGGAATTTTCTTTTAATTTTTTTTTCATTGTGGTAAGAACATATAACACAAGACTCACTCTCTTAACAGGTGTGTACATGAACAACACACTCTTATCTATAGGCACAATGTTGCACAGCAAGTCTTTAGAACTTGTTTATCTTGCACCGCTGGATTTTATACCTGTTGACATTATGCTTTCCCCTAAACCATAGCCTCCCTGGGATCGCCCTGTCCTTGGCTTAGGAATGGGTATACTTGCAGTTTAAAAATCTGGTTTTCTTGAGTCTGAGATGGCTGCATAGTCAGTAGAGAGATGGTTCTGCTGAATCCTTTTTTAACAACCTGCTCTGCCAAGAAAGGGAGTGATGACACTCCCTAGAGGCCGCAAGCCACGACAGGCAGCCCACACCCATGGCCCCAGAGGGGTCTGGGAGTCCAGGAAAGTGAGATGCAATTCCTTTTTCCTCCTGTGATTATTTATTTTTCCACGCTTTTGTATTTTTTATTGATATATAATTCATATGCAATAAAGTGGACATATTTAAAATGTAGAATTTAATAAATGTTGACATGTGTACTGGTGCAACTGTCAGCACAATCAAGATAACGATGTGTAACTTGCAAGCAAAACTGGCATTGGAGACATGTATACTTTTATCTAAGGATGCACATAATATTCCATGTGCACATAATAGTTGGGGGAAAAATCCATTTAAAATTTTAAGTCAGTTTTTCACGGAGGCTGCAGTACTGAGTCTGCCAGGCAGATGCAAAGACTTAAGGATTTGGTAACACATTTGATGATTAGCTTAAAAGTTGACCAATATGACAGAGGCCTTTACCAAGCCAATCGTGCATATTCTTCCCTTCCAGAAACCTTGCACAATTTGTGTCCTGTCAATTTTAAACAGAGCAACAAGAAAATAATAACACTTTTGACATCTGGTAATTGGGTGTTCACTCTTCCTCAGGTTAAAATTTGCTCAATTCTTTTCTTTTTTAATTTAACTTTTAAGTTCAGGGGTACATATGCAGGTTTGTAACACAGGTAAACTTGTGTCATGGGGTTTTGTTGTACAGATTATTTCATCACCCAGGTATTAAGCCCAGTATCCATTGGTTATTTTTCCTGATCCTTTCCCTTCTCCCACCTCCCACCCTCTGATAGGCCCCCATGTCTTTTGTTCCCCTCTGTGTGTCCATGCGTTCTAATCATTTAGCTCCCACTTATAAGTGAGAACATGTGGTGTTTGGTTTTCTGTTCCTGTGTTAGTTTGCTGAGAATAATGGCCTCCAGCTCCATCCATGTTCCTGCAAAGGAGATAATCTCATTCTTTTCATGGCTGCATAGCATTCCATGGTGTATATGTACCACATTTTCTTTATCTAGCCCATCATTGATGAGCATTTAGGTTGATTCCATGTCTTTGCTGTTGTGAATAGTGCTGCAATGAACATACATGTTCACGTGTGTTTATAATAGAAGGATTTATATTTACTTGGTTAAATACTCGGTAATGGGATTGCTGGGTCAAATGGTGGTTCTGTTTTTGGGTCTTTGAGGAATTGCCACACTGTCTTCCATAGTAGTTGTACTAATTTATACTCCCAGCAACAGCATATAAGGCTTTCATTCTAAGCCTCATCTCAAGAAATCTTCCTGCAATTTTAGCAGAAGGAATACAGAAGCACAACTCTAAAAACCCAGAGCAACGACTCATGCCTACTTCATCTGTTGCTGGCCACTGGATTCACTCTGGGGAATTAAAGAAAACCCTGTTATAAATTTTGCTACTTAAAAAAATTAAGCCCAACTCCTGAAGTGTAAAATTTTTTTATTTGTAAAATAAGGAGCTTGAATTACATGACCCCAATGGTCCCTCCAGTTTAGACATTTGGGGGTTTGAGGTTATACTGCTGGAGTGTGTGCCTTGGTCATGAGATGGAGCAGGGACACCTCTAAGGACCCTGCTGGGTTCCCCAAGCATGGAAATAAAGGAACAATCTTGATTCCCTTCAAGGGAAATTCTGGGCATCTAACTAGCCTTGGAAAGTAAATGAGCAGCTTGATAAGCAAGAAGATAGTAATAATAGTCACCCAAGCAAGCCAGAGTCACCAGGTATTTTGGTTCCCTATAAAAACTAAATAATAACATATTAATGTATGTGATTGACTTGTTTCTCAGAATCCCCAGCAGGTAGAAAATGTTGACCACTATCACATAGACCTCAGAGAAGGGGGAACGCAAGGCTGAACTCGGACTTCCAGTTTTTGTTCTACATTTCTTTTTGCCAGGCCTGGAGAGAGTTACACTCACATAGGGGCATAGCCTCCATGTATTGGTTTACAATTTTGCCTGAAATTTCTGTTTTCCTGAAATGTACTCTTGCCTTTAAAAACTCTTGCTTGTAATCCATTGAGGAATTTGAGTTATAAGTGAGGGCTGCACATACTCCTGCTTGGCGGCACGCAATAAATGCCCCTTTCTCCTGCTGCAAGTCTCAGTGTCAGTGTCTGGCTTTACTGTGCTGGATGAGTGGACCCCAATTCAGTTTGGTAACATTCACACAAAACATTCTCTACTACCTCTTCTAATCATAGTAACTGAACGTGACAGTGTATCATGCAGAAACGTCCATATCAGCACATTTAAAGAGGCCTCATTCAGCTGGGTGTGGTGGCTCACACCTGTAATCCCAGCACTTTGGGAGGCCGATGTGGGTGGATCATCTGAGGTCAGGAGTTCAAGACCAGTCCGGCCAACATAGTGAAACCCCGTGTCTACTAAAAATACAAAAATTAGCCAGGTGTGGTGGTGTGCACCTGTAATCCCAGTTACTTGGGAGACTGAGGCAGGAGAGTTGCATGAACCTGGCAGGCGGAGGTTGCAGTGAGCCGAGATTGTGCCGTTGCATTCCAGTCCAGGTGACAGTGTGAGACTCCGTCTCAAAAAAAAAAAAACAAAAACAAAAACAAAAAAAAGAAGAAGCCTCATTCTCCTTAATTGCTGCAAGGCATTCCACTGTATTGAGGTATTGAGCACCTAATGTTTACAAGAACTCGTACCTGTTGGCTGGGGGAAGGAAAATGAGGAGCTGTTGTTTAATGGGTATGGCATTTCTGTTCGGGAAGATAAAAGTTGTTCTGGAGCTGAATGGTAGTGAGGGCTGTACAACAATGTGAATATACTTACTGCCACTGAATTGTATACTGAAAAATGGTTAAAATGGTAAATTTTATGTTTTATATATTTTACCACAATAAAAAAATTTTCTGCTCCCTCTTTGCCTCAGGAAAGAAATAGTTCCTGTCCTCAAGAACTTTACACTTTAGAAAGGTGGGTACAAGTTAGGAAATAAAAATGAAATCCTAAGTCCCCCCACTGACTGAACAGATTCACTCTTGGTCAAGAGGACCCCAGAGAAACCTCAAAAACTGAGTTCCTGGCCATGATGGGACGGGAGGTTGGACACACCTCATCATACCCCCTCACTTCCTCACTTACTGGCGTTAGGACTTCTTTCCTAAGAGTTAGACAGAAACTAGCCCTTTTGAAAGACTTGCTGCACTACTGATTTCAACCAACCACCTGACACTGCTTCTCCCTTTTGCAGTTTTGACACAACAACTGAACAGCATTCTTTGTTGATAAGAGACCACAAACCACGGAGTGGTCCTCGCCAGTCTACAGAGCCTGTGCACAGAAGACCTTCTGTTTCACCTTTTGATGTATAGGGCCTGATTGTAATATATTTAAATGTTAACTCTCCATCAAAAAAGGAACTTAGGATGCATGTTGCCTGCATGCTAGCCTACAGTAGCCTGCCCATGGTTCCCCTTCATGAATATTCATATCTCCTCCCATAACCTGTTGAATATGTATGTTTGGCCATCCTGTTCAGCAAAAATCCCTTTCATTCTTTCCACCTTCTAAGTTCCTGTTTCTGGCTTCTGGCTGGAGGCTGTGCTTCTCAGCATGTCACAATGGCCTGCAGGCTGCAGCCCTCTGTGGGAAATAAAGCTCTCCTTTCCAAATGTATGAACCTTGTTATTCTACAGTTGATAAAATGGTATACAGTTATGAGGCAGGACGGGTGTTGAAATGTCCTTTAACCAAGGTATGGATAAAATGCCCTTAGAAAACAATTCTGGCGGGAGATCTGAGAAGACTCCCCATGGCAGGAAGACAGACACAAAGAAAGGAGGCTGGCCCATCACACACATGCTTAATACTGCCAAAGGCAATGCTGGGTGCTGTACTAGTTGTCAGGCACAAGCTCAGAAAGGACAGGTTAGGATGGTTCTCACCTTTGCTTCCAGGTAACAAATAATTCTTTAATACAGTCAGGTCATATATGAGGAATCCACTCCTTAACATTGATTTCAGATAGTGGTTCTTGTGTCCAGATGTTAGAGGAGGTTTCTAGCCATCTCTAGTTGTATCACTGGCTCATTTTCATACCTCCCTTCCATTTGTAGCTAACACCATGTCAACATGATTCGTTTTTACACAGGAACAAACTCCATACTTGAAAGTGTTGATCTGGTGATAATGCTTTTGCATAAAATGCACATGCTATATACTAAACACATGATACTGAAACATCTGGACAGAGGGAGAGTTCATGTTGATTTTTTGGTTTTCCAATAATTTTATAACATTTATGTAGGTATTCAAAGTCTTTAGAATGATTTGGGGTAGATAGAATTGACTTCAGAGTTGGAAGTTATGCACCACTGTCTGCCCGTCTGTTTAGTTATCATCCATCTCTCATCCCTCTCCTTAGAATACTCTTCCCCTAGATATGCATGGCTAGAGCTTTCACCTTCTCCAAGTCTTGGCTCAAATGTTACTTCAGTGAGACCCACCCTACCTCCTATTTAAAATTGCAAGCTTCTCCCTAAACACCTTCTTGTGGATTCCTGCTGCACTTTCCCATCACCATAATCACTCTCCAATATACTCCATAATTTACCTTTCCTCTTACTGTTGATTGTCTTCCCACACAAGAATACAAGCTCCTGTTCTGTATCATTCCAAAAGTTAAGCCAAGTTCTAAATTAGTGCCTATTACCCAGTGAATTCTTATTAAATATCATGAATTAATCTCTCAAGTTTTATTGATCTACCATCTTTTCTGTGCAGATGGTGTATTTTAATGTTTTGGATCTACTACTGCCAGAAGAGGCAGTTGGCTGTGCTGGTTGATTTTTGCCAAGAGGGTAACTGTGCTGCAAATATTCTAACACAAAAGTGACCACTTCCAGTAAACATTCTCATCAGTGCACTGTTTATCAACATGCTGTATTACCTCTCAATCAAAAAGAAAGTCCTGCATCTACTTTCCTCTTCCAGCTACTACCTTATAGCTCCAATCTTCTTTAAAACCAGAATTCTGAAAACCCTGCCCATTCCCACCATCTCCACTCTCTTGCCTCTATTCACTGATCAGAAGGTTTAATGTGGCTTTTCCCCACTGCCGTGGAACCGGCCTTCCCCGTGTCCATAGTTCAGCTCCCAGCCCTCGGCTCCCTGTCTGCAGCGCCCTGTCTTCTTCTCTACCTGACCTCTCCATGGTGAAGCTCCTCAGAGCTGGAGTTTGATCTTCTCTGTTCTCTATTCTGTGGTAATCTTCATGAATTCAAATACCACCCTTATGTTAATGACTCTAAAATTGTATCTGTAGCTCTGAGCTCTCCACTGGAAGCCACTCTAGCATACAGTACAAACAAGCTTTACACCTCCATTGGGTTTCTGCAGATAGCTCATTTCTAACTCTTCAACACAGAACCCTTGAGTTTCACCCCCAAATGCCCTTGTCTCATACTGAGATGAGGAATCTCAGCAAAGGGCACCACCATGCTCTCAGTTCTCAAGCCAAACACCTGGTGTTAATGCTTATCCCTAACAGGTGAATAAGGACCCTCAAGTGCATTTCCCATAGAAGATTGAATCAGCTGCCTCTTCTGGCTCTAGGTCCCCTAGCTGAGCCCGCATCAGGAGCACCTGTGCTAAGCTCCAGCCCGCTCATTAGTGGCCACATTCCACACTTGCCACTCTTCAATCCAAGCGCCACCAAGCTGCAAGAAAGCCTCTTTTCAAGTACAATTCAGGTGATATCCTGCTTGAAACACTCCTGAGCGCCGGAAGGCTGAGGCAGGAGAACGGCGTGAACCCGGGAGGCGGAGCTTGCAGTGAGTCAAGATCGCGCTACTGCACTCCAGCCTGGGCGACAGAGCGAGACCCGGTCTCAAAAACAAACAAATAAAACAAACAAGCAAAACAACCCACTCCTGAGTGCTTCTCAGCAAACATGGAATAAACTTCACTTTTCATTATGATCTCTGAGGCTCTCTCTCCCCAGAGCCTCTGTGCTACCTTCCTCCCAGATCATCATTCTCCAGATTCAATGTTGGCTCATAGCTCCTTGACCATCATACGCTCTTTGCCAGCTCAGGGACCTCACACAGGCTCCTCCGTCTGTGTGGATCTCTCTGCATCACCAGCTTCTTCGATAGCTTTCCATCTCAGTTTCAATGTCCTGTCTATCTTTGGAGTGCCCTTTTCCTGACCACCTCAGCACACCACTTACTGTGGAGACTTTCTACATCAGTCCTGCATTGTTTCTTTCTAACACATACCATAACTTGCAATTATTCCATTTGTTTACTGGTATTTTATTGTCGGTCTTCACCTCTGGAACACAAATGCATGTAAGCCTGGAAAGGCTGAGGCAGAGTCTCTGTTCCTTGCTGAATCCCCAGCCCCAAGAACAGTGCCTGATGTGGACAAGGCACTCACTAGATAGCTGTTAAATGGGTAACGTTCCAAGAAACCTTCACTGTCAGAAAATGTAATCAGAGCTCTACATTGAGTTTCACATTTTATAAGTTGTCAGAAATACTTTCATTTAATTTAAATCTTTTAAGAGATGGCTGCAGCAGAAAAACAGCAATTATAATAACACTTTCAACCCAGAAGGGACACCAAGCTTTTAGATAGTGAGAAACGAGAATAATTGAAAGTTGGAAAGGAAAAAATAAAAGTGTGTGTGTTTGTGTGTGTGTGTGTGTGTGTGTGCGCGCGGCGGGGATGGGGGCAGCAAAACAATCAGTGAGTTGAGTTCAGTTATTTGTGAAAGGATTTACAATAATTCTATTCGCAACTATCATGACCTCCTACCCTAGCCATGATTTCGGACGTTCCACAATGACATAGATCGTGTTTTGTGAAACTTATATGAACACAGAGGTTAAAGCATGTCATGTAAAAGAGATACATTTATATATCTCTGGTATTTTCCTATGACGGAATGCTTTTCAACCTTAAAAAGGGATGAAATTCTGACCCATTACAAAACAGATGAGCCCCGAGGCCATTATGCTAAGTGAAATAAATCAGTCATGAAAGGGCAAATATTATGAGATTCCACTTATATGAGGTGGCTAGAGTAGTCAAATTCTTAGAGACAGAAAGTAGGATGATGGCTGCCAGGGCCTGAGGGGTGGAGAATAGGGAGTTAGTGTAGTTAGTGTTTAATGAGCACAGAGTTTCAGTTTTGCAAGAGGAAGAAGTTGAGGAAATGGATGGTAGTGATAATTGCACAACACTATGAATGTTCTTAATACTCAGTGGTACACTAAAAATAGTTGAGTCGGTAAATGTTATATTATGTGAGTTTCACTGCAGTGAAAGAAAGCACCCCCCTCCCACAAACTTCTTACTTCATTCTTTACTTGGTACCCTCATTCTCTCTTATCTCTCTCATTAATTTTACATTTTCTTACTGCATTGTATACAGTCATTTGACTCCGCTTGAATCTTTTCTGGAACTAAATATAGAATGCATATCTTTTTAAAAAGTTGCACTGAACTGACGTCAGATGTGATGGAGTAGAAAGGACAAATGCCACCTTTATGGATGAAAATTAGCCACTGATTCCACAAAGAGAAGCTTTTACACTTGGGACTTATGTTGGTGACAAAGGATATTTTGCAAAAGTTCTCTCTCTTTTTAACCTTTAAGTTCAGGGGTACAAGTACAGGTTTGTTACATAGGTAAACTTGTGTCATGGGAGTTTGTTATACAGATTACATTTTACCAACCAGGTATTAAGCCTAGTACCCATTAGTTATTTTTCCTGATCTTCTCCCTCTGTCCACCCTCCACCATCCACCCTCCAGCCTCCACCTTCTGAAAGGCCCCAGTATGTGTTGTTCCCCTCTATGTGTCCATATGTTCTCGTCATTTAGTTCTTTCTACAAAATGATGAATATAGAGTCCTACCATGTGAACCGGAAACTGTTGAAGCTGATGACCTCAGAACCAGTTTGAGGGTTGCAGTCTTGGAAAGCCAATGATTACAACTGTCATCATTGTCAGCTGTCATCTGCTGTCAGCTCCTAAGGGGCGAGGGACCTCAATAAATGCTTGTAGACTGATAAATAGGACTTCCTCTTAATGGCATGCATGATGATTTTGTGATATAGGTGATTAGAGAAAAGATGGTAAACAATTAATACAGTTGATGGCAACCGGAATTATGTTCCCCTCCTAAGCAACGGCGTGTGGGCAGGCTCTGGTACAAAGAGAGGAACTTTGAGAAAGAGGGTGCAGGCTGCTGTGCTGATGATGCTCAGGGAGCACACAGACCAGCCCTCCATGGGATGCCCAGCCAGACATGCTCCTCGACAGGGTCCCCAGCCCTTCCTCTCTGCTCTTGGGACCACGCCCCATCCAGTAGCAGAAGGCTCAACTGTTGCTCCCAATGTCAACATGGCCCCCATGCATGTGCTGCAAATCCCTTAGAATTTGGCATCTTTATACCAGTGTGTGCTCCACGATGACACTGTTCTCTCTCTTCTGGCTTTGCATTACCAAAACAGCAACAACAACAACAATAAAAATCCTTTGTATAGTGTTGCTTGAACATATTTACACATGAAGTCATCCTGTGCATTTCTCATTAGTTTGTAGCAATTAACACTGCATTGCTGACATCAAAATGCAATTATTAAGGAACAGTGTGAGAACCGAAGTTGTTTGTTTGTGCTAGTTAGCTGCTTGGGTGATCTATTAGAAGAAGCACGTAACGTACATGTTGGGAAAAAAAAAAAAGGGCACACTGGAAATGGCCCAGGTAGAGGATTTTGCTCTTGGGTCCAGAAGTTTCTGCTGAGCAGTGCCATCCCTCATGACCCAGCAGTGGGAGGGGCGTCCTATGATGGAGGTGACATCCCTGGAGAGGTCACAGCCTGGACTTTATGAAAGGCAAAATTGGGATTTTTCCTTGGTTGAAAATAAAGAAAGTGTTATTTTTTATTTTTTTTTAAATCTTACACTGTTTCTGTTGGAGAATTGATTAGAGACCAGTGGCTGTTGGCTCTCTGAACAGTTCTTTGAAAGACGTCGCTGGGATTTCCAAGCAGCTCCCTTGATTGGCTTTTTCCCTCCATTTGGCCACGCCATACCTTTTGTGATCCACGTGGTCACAAAAGCTGCTGTTTTTGCTGCTAGCAGAGCATGGGAAGAACAGGCTGACAGCTCTATTTGTGCTTAGGCCTTAAGCCCAAAGTGAGGATGTTCAACTAAGATGTTTTAAAAAGTGTGACATCCTCTTTAAAAAAGACTACTATACAGAGAAAATAAGGGAAATCACAAGAGGCGTAACTCAGGGCTGGGGGCATTGTGCTGACTTAGATTGGAGAGTCATCAGGCATACAGGCAAAGGTGACCTCTGAAAGGCAGGGAGGACTGTTAGGTTCTGAATGGAATAGAAGGAGGTCAGGGAGTTATAACAACATGTGCAAAGGCCAGGACTGTGAAGGAAAGGGCTGGGGGCACTGGGGGCAGAGGTGCTGGGAAGTGTGGCTGAGGAGGAAGAGTCCTTGTTCTTAGTTTCTGAGCTCTTACTAGGGGCTTTTCTTAGATTAGCCCATATAATTTTCACAAAATTCCTAGAAAATCAAGTATGATTTTTATCCCCATTTTACAGATGGGATAACTGAGGCTCGAGAAGTTAAGCAAATTTCCCAGGTCACACAGCTGGCTAGTGGTGGAGCTGGGCTTTCTCTCCTGGATACTGCAGAGTAGGTGATTAACCACTAATCCCATGCAGGGATGGTGCAGAGCCTGAGGGAGCACGTGCAAAGCTTTCCATGTGCATTTGTTAGAGGCCACTCTGGCTGCTGAGTAAATAATGGATGAGAGGCCGGGCACAGTGGCTCATGCCTGTAATCCTAACACTTTGGGAGGCTGAGGCAGGTGGATCACCAGAGGTAAGGAGTTCAAGACCAGCCTGGCCAACATGGTGAAACCCCGTCTCTACTAAAAATACAAAAATTAGCCAGGCGTGGTGGCTGGCGCCTGTAATCCCAGCTGCTCCGGAGGCTGAGGCAGGAGAATCACTTGAACCCAGGAGGCGGAGGTTGCAATGAGCCGAGACTGCGCCATTGCACTCCAGCCTGGGTGACAAGAGCGAAACTCCTTCTCAAAATAATAAT
This sequence comes from Pan paniscus, assembly GCF_029289425.2. NCBI lineage: Eukaryota > Metazoa > Chordata > Mammalia > Primates > Hominidae > Pan > Pan paniscus. The sequence continues at coordinate 48,770,211 of NC_073260.2, forward strand.
AATAATAATAATAATAATAATAATAATAATAATGGATGAGAGAGGGGTAAGTGGGGACAGTTGGGGAGTTTTATAAGCCAAGCAGCAGATCACGGGGGGTGGGAACATGAGGGTTGTGACGGGGAGGAGGGAAGTGGGTGTGATCAGCATACACCTGGTGGTAGATGGCGCCCATAGGTGAAGGACAGTGACAGCAGAGATTACAGGACAGAGGCTGTGGAGGGATGACAAGGTGCTCCGGTTTGAACTTGACGAGTCTGAGATGCCTGAGGGGTGTCCACGTGGAGATGCCACCCTCTCTGTAGGTATGCGACAGCCACAAAAAGTGTGGACCTAGGTACGCATTTGGGGAACATCAGGACAGATTTAGGAGTGGCTGAGACCACAGGAGAAAATGTAGAGTCAGAAGAGGACACGCGCAGGACTGACACCAGGCAGTGAGCAGAGCTGCCCGGCAAAGTACCTATGGCCAGAGAAAGAGTGGCTTAGGGACGTGACCAGGGACTAGCAGCACAGAGACTTTGCAGCAGCCTGACTCGTGGTGAGAGGCAGCTGACCCTGGTCAGCACCGTGTGAGGTGACCTGATGGGCTCCACCAGAATCTGCACCCATTGGTCCATCTGTCTTTCTCTGACCCAGCACATTCTCAAAGGGCCTGACAGTGCCTTGCCGCGCTGGGCAACCCCTTCCAGCCAGTGGGCTTTGGCCTGTTTTCTCCTCACCATATGCACCAATATTACCCCGTTTTATGGTTGAGGAAATTGGGGCACTAAGAGTCAAATAACTTGCCCACTGTCCTGTGCTGGTGGCCAGCTGGGAGTTGGCCTCAGCTCTCACTGTTCCTACCCAGCACTCTCATGCATGTTAGAACAACACCCTGGACTCCATGCATGTGAACTGTCCTTAGAAAGTCCTAGAACTCCTCCAGTTTTCAGCAATTCTGTTTTCCCTTTTGGTCTGACTCTCTTGTGGGGAATCCTTTACTAATTGCCTGTCTACGTTTCTCCATCTGCCTCTGGGTTTACAGGAGCGCCATACACACACACACACACACACACACACATACACACCCCACACACATACACATATACTTCCCCTACAAATTCACACACACCCCCCACACATACACATATACCCACACACAAATCCACACACACACATACAGACACATGCACATACCCATGCAGTCACATTCACAGATACAAACACCCACACACACATTCACACACATACACTCACACAGTCACATTCACACACATGCGCTCACAGTCACTTCACACATATACACTCACACACATTCAGACACAAATACATTCTCACACACACATCCACACATTTATAGTCACACACACTCACTCACATTCACACACATTCTCACATATACACACTCACATTGACACACATACACCCACACACACATCACACACACTCATACATATTCACACACATCCACACACATCCACACATTTACAGTCACACATATACTCACACACATTCACACACATTCTCACACATACACACTCACATTCACACACATACACCCACACACATTCACACACTCATACACATTCACACCCATACACACACTCACACATTTACAGTCACACATACACTCACACACTCACATTCACACACATACACACTCACATTCACACACATACGCCCACACACATTCACACACTCATACACATTCACACACACACCCACACATTTACAGTCACACATACACTCACATGCACACACATTCTCACACATACACACATTCACACACATCCACCCACACACTCACATTCACACACTCATACACATTCACACACATACACACACACCCACACATTTACAGTCACACATACACTCACACACGCACATTCTCACACATACACACTCACATTCACACACATACACCTGCACACTCACATTCACACACACTCATACACATTCATACACATACACACACCCACACATTTACAGTCACTCATACACACACACTCATGCACACATACACTCAAATTCACACACATACACTCATATTCACACACACACATCACATATATCTATGCTCACACACATGCATTTACCCCCCCACACACTACCCATACACACGCAGATACTTTGCATGTGTAGTTTACATATTTTACATATACTTTTTATTAATTATGTTTAGTTACAAATTTCAGAACCCATTTTGTGAGGAGAAAATACACATTCTCCTATCGTCCTTGCTGTAAGTTTTGTCTTATACAGTAAATGGGTCTTGAGAGTTGAGGGAATTCTTCAAACACCCTAATTGATGTGCTGAAGCTCTGCTCTGGTTTGAGAATGTGCTCTGAATAAATTGACGAACTTTGCTTTCTTCACAAAGGACACTTGATTGGTGGCTGCCATCTAATTATTCTGAAAATATCATGGGGCTACAAACTTTAGAAGACGCTTCTCTGGCCAGATGACTAAGGTTTTACAACCCTGTCACATCATCCTGAATAAAAGGAAGAATTTTCTTTTATTTAAAGAACTATAGCCAATAACAATAAGATGATTAATTTAATATAATCCATATTTAAATTGAGCTGGATGATAATTCTTAGTCTTGCAGTATAACAATGTAACTGAAGGGCGTAGATTACTGTTTAGAAGGGAACTTTATATTACATAGATAAAATAATTTACTGGTAATTTTAAACAGTCATATAAAGGAGATATGAAAAGTACTTTTTGTTTTTTTTTAAAGACCACACATTCATGCAATGTGTATGCGTGTGTGCACATGTGTAAAATTCTAGTAGAGGCCGGGCGCGGTGGCTCACGCCTGTAATCCCAGCACTTTGGGAGGCCGAGGCAGGCGGATCACGAGGTCAGGAGATCGAGACCATCCTGGCTAACACGGTGAAACCCCGTCTCTACTAAAAATACAAAAAATTAGCCGGGCGTGGTAGCGGGCGCCTGTAGTCCCAGCTACTCGGGAGGCTGAGGCAGGAGAATGGCGTGAACCCGGGAGGCGGAGCTTGCAGTGAGCCGAGATCGCGCCACTGCACTCCAGCCTGGGCGACAGAGCGAGACTCCGTCTCAAAAAAAAAAAAAAAAAAAAAAAAAAAATTCTGGTAGAATAAAATACATATATAAAAATTTCTTTAACAAAATGATAATTCCACCCTATGGAGATCTCTTGTACAGCATGGTGCCTATAGTTAATAATAATGTATCGTACTCTTGAAATTTACTCAGAGCAGATCTTAAGTATTCTCATCTCTAGTATTCTCATCTCTCTCTCTCTCACACAGACGCACACATGCACGCACACACACACACGGAAACTCTGTAAGGTGATAGGTTAATTAGCTTGATTGCAGTAATCATTTCACAATGTATGTCAAACCATCACATTGTAAACCTTAAATATATACAACTTTTGTCAATTATACCTCAATAAGGCTTGAGAAAATGATAATCATACCCCAGGTCACTTTTTTTTTCAACATTGCCATTTGCATATGGGATTGGTAAAATTACATAAATTAATTTGATTTGAGTCTTACTTTCACCAAATTAGCTTGATTTAGTGTGAAAACTGACCGATTTTACTGGTAGTTTGGAAGCTGGTAAAAATTACAGCTTTTAGTTTGAGTGTGTGAAAGAAACTTTTGTTTTTCAATATGCCAAATATATTTATTTATTTATTTATTTATTTATTTATTGTGTTAAATTTCTTTTTTAAAAATTATTATTATACTTTAAGTTTTAGGGTACATGTGCACAACGTGCAGGTTTGTTACATATGTATACATGTGCCATGTTGGTGTGCTGCACCCATCAACTCGTCATTTAGCATTAGGTATATCTCCCAATGCTATCCCTCCCCCCTCCTCCCACCCCACAACAGTCTCCGGTGTGTGATGTTCCCCTTCCTGTGTCCAAGTGTTCTCATTGTTCAATTCCCACCTATGAGTGAGAACATGCGGTGTTTGGTTTTTTGTCCTTGCGATAGTTTGCTGAGACTGATGGTTTCCAGCTTCATCCATGTCCCTACAAGGACATGAACTCATCATTTTTTATGGCTGCATAGTATTCCATGGTGTATATGTGCCACATTTTCTCAATCCAGTCTATCATTGTTGGACATATGAGTTGGTTCCAAGTCTTTGCTATTGTGAATAGTGCTGCAATAAACATACGTGTGCATGTGTCTTTATAGCAGCATGATTTACAATCCTTTGGGTATATACCCAGTAATGGGATGGCTGGGTCAAATAGTATTTCTAGTTCTAGATCCCTGAGGAATCGCCACACCGACTTCCACAATGGTTGAACTAGTTTACAGTCCCACCAACAGTGTAAAAGTGTTCCTATTTCTCCACATCCTCTCCAGCACCTGTTGTTTCCTGACCTTTTAATGATCGCCATTCTAACTGGTGTGAGATGGTATCTCATTGTGGTTTTGATTTGCATTTCTCTGATGGCCAGTGATGATGAGCATTTTTTCATGTGTTTTTTAGCTGCATAAATGTCTTCTTTTGAGAAGTGTCTGTTCATATCCTTTGCCCACTTTTTGATGGGGTTGTTTGCTTTTTTCTTGAAATTTGTTTGAATTCGTTGTAGATTCTGGATGTTAGCCCTTTGTCAGATGAGTAGGTTGAAGAAATTTTCTCTCATTCTGTAGGTTGCCTGTTCATTCTGATGTTGGTTTCTTTTGCTGTGCAGAAGCTCTTTAGTTTAATTAGACCCCATTTGTCAATTTTGGCTTTTGTTGCCATTGCTTTTGGTGTTTTAGACATGAAGTCCTCGTCCATGCCTATGTCCTGAATGGTATTGCCTAGGTTTTCTTCTAGGGTTTTTATGGTTTTAGGTCTAACATTTAAGTCTTTAATCCATCTTGAATTAATTTTTGTATAAGGTGTAAGGAAAGGATCCAGTTTCAGCTTTCTACATATGACTAGCCAGTTTTCCCAGCACCATTTATTAAATAGGGAATCCTTTCCCCATTGCTTGTTTTTCTCAGGTTTGTCAAAGATCAGATAGTTGTAGATATGTGGCATTATTCGTGAGGGCTCTGTTCTGTTCCATTGGTCTATATCTCTGTTTTGGTACCAGTACCATGCTGTTTTGGTTACTGTAGCCTTGTAGTATAGTTTGAAGTCAGGTAGCGTGATGCCTCTAGCTTTGTTCTTTTGGCTTGGGATTGACGTGGCAATGCGGGCTCTTTTTTGGTTCCATATGAACTTTAAAGTAGTTTTTTCCAATTCTGTGAAGAAAGTCATTGGTAGCTTGATGGGGATGGCATTGAATCTATAAATTACCTTGGGCAGTATGGCCATTTTCACGATATTGGTTCTTCCTACCCATGAGCATGGAATGTTCTTCCATTTGTTTGTATCCTCTTTTATTTCATTGAGCAGTGGTTTGTAGTTCTCCTTGAATAAGTCCTTCACATCCCTTGTAAGTTGGATTCCTAGGTATTTTATTCTCTTTGAAGCAATTGTGAATGGGAGTTCATTCATCATTTGGCTCTCTGTCTGTTATTGGTGTATAAGAATGCTTGCGATTTTTGCACATCGATTTTGTATCCTGAAACTTTGTTGAAGTTGCTTATCAGCTTAAGGAGATTTTGGGCTGAGACGATGGGGTTTTCTAGATATACAATCATGTCATCTGCAAACAGGGACAATTTGACTTCCTCTTTTCCTAATTGAATGCCCTTTATTTCCTTCTCCTGCCTGATTGCCCTGGCCAGAACTTCCAACACTATGTTGAATAGGAGTGGTGAGAGAGGGCATCCTTGTCTTGTGCCAGTTTTCAAAGGGAATGCTTCCAGTTTTTGCCCATTCAGTATGATATTGGCTGTGGGTTTGTCATAGATAGCTCTTATTATTTTGAGATATGTCCCATCAATAACTAATTGATTGAGAGTTTTTAGCATGAAGTGTTGTTGAATTTTGTCAAAGGCCTTTTCTGCATCTATTGAGATAATCATGTTGTTTTTGTCTTTGGTTCTGTTTATATGCTGGATTACGTTTATTGATTTTTGCATGTTGAACCAGCCTTGCATCCCAGGGATGAAGCCCACTTGATCATGGTGGATAAGCTTTTTGATGTGCTGCTGGATTCGGTTTGCCAGTATTTTATTGAGGATTTTTGCATCAATGTTCATCAAGGATATTGGTCTAAAATTCTCTTTTTTGGTTGTGTCTCTGCCTGGCTTTGGTATCAGGATGATGCTGGCTTCATAAAATGAGTTAGGGAGGATTCCCTCTTTTTCTATTGATTGGAATAGTTTCAGAAGGAATGGTACCAGCTCCTCCTTGTACCTCTGGTAGAATTCGGCTGTGAATCCATCTGGTCTTGGACTTTTTTTGGTTGGTAAGCTATTAATTATTGCCTCAATTTCAGAGCCTGTTATTGGTCTATTCAGAGATTCAACTTCTTCCTGGTTTAGTCTTGGGAGGGTGTATGTGTTGAGGAATTTATCCATTTCTTCTAGATTTTCTAGTTTATTTGCATAGAGGTGTTTATAGTATTCTCTGATGGTAGTTTGTATTTCTGTGGGATCGGTGGTGATATCCCATTTGTCATTTTTTATTGCGTCTATTTGATTCTTCTTTGTTTTCTTCTTTATTAGTCTTGCTAGCAGTCTATCAATTTTGTTGATCTTTTCAAAAAACCAGCTCCTGGATTCATTGATTTTTTGAAGGGTTTTTTATGTCTCTATTTCCTTCAGTTCTGCTCTGATTTTAGTTATTTCTTGCCTTCTGCTGGTTTTTGAATGTGTTTGCGCTTGCTTCTCTAGTTCTTTTAATTGTGATGTTAGGGTGTCAATTTTAGATCTTTCCTGCTTTCTCTTGTGAGCATTTAGTGCTATAAATTTGCCATTTGCCTCTACACACTGCTTTGAATATGTCCCAGAGATTCTGGTATGTTGTGTCTTTGTTCTCGTTGGTTTCAAAGAACATCTTTATTTCTGCCTTCATTTCGTTATGTACCCAGTAGTCATTCAGGAGCAGTTTGTTCAGTTTCCATGTAGTTGAGTGGTTTTGAGTGAGTTTCTTAATCCTGAGTTCTAGTTTGATTGCACTGTGGTCTGAGAGACAGTTTGTTATAATTTCTGTTCTTTTACATTTGCTGAGGAGTGCTTTACTTCCAACTATGTGGTCAATTTTGGAATAGGTGTGGTGTGGTGCTGAAAAGAAGGTATATTCTGTTGATTTGAGGTGGAGAGTTATGTATAAGTCTATTAGGTCCTTTTGGTGCAGAGCTGAGTTCAATTCCTGGATATCCTTGGTAACTTTCTGTCTCGTTGATCGGTCTCATGTTGACAGTGGGGTGTTAAAGTCTCCCATTACTATTGTGTGGCAGTCTAAGTCTCTTTGTAGGTCTCTAAGGACTTGCTTTATGAATCTGGGTGCTCCTGTATTGGGTGCATATATATTTAGGATAGTTAGTTCTTCTTGTTGAATTGATCCCTTTACCATTATGTAATGGCCTTGTCTCTTTTGATCTTTGTTGGTTTAAAGTCTGTTTTATCTGAGACTAGGATTGCAACCCCTTCCTTTTTTTGTTTTCCATTTGCTTGGTAGATCTTCCTCCGTCCCTTTATTTTGAGCCTATGTGTGTCTCTGCATGTAAGATGGGTTTCCTGAATACAGCACACAGATGGGTCTTGACTCTTTATCCAATTTGCTAGTCTGTGCCTTTTAATTGGAGCATTTAGCCCATTTACATTTAAGGTTAGTATTGTTATGTGTGAATTTGATCCTGTCATTATGATGTTAGCTGGTTATTTTGCTGGTTAGTTGATGCAGCTTCTTCCTAGCCTTGATGGTCTTTACTATTTGGCATGTTTTTGCAGTGGCTTGTACCGATTTTTCCTTTCCATGTTTAGTGCTTCCTTCAGGAGCTCTTTTAGGGCAGGCCTGGTGGTGACAAAATCTCTCAGCATTTGCTTGTCTGTAAAGTATTTTATTTCTCCTTCACTTATGAAGCTTTGTTTGGCTGGATATGAAATTCTGGGTTGAAAACTCTTTTCTTTAAGAATGTTGAATATTGGCCCCCACTCTCTTCTGGCTTGTAGAGTTTCTGCTGAGAGATCAGCTGTTAGTCTGATGGGCTTCCCTTTGTGGGTAACTTGACCTTTCTCTCTGGCTGCCCTTAACATTTTTTCCTTCATTTCAACTTTGGTGAATCTGACAATTATGTGTCTTGGAGTTGCTCTTCTCGAGGAGTATCTTTGTGGCGTTCTCTGTATTTCCTGAATTTGAATGTTGGCCTGCCTTGCTAGATTGGGGAAGTTCTCCTGGATAATATCCTGCAGAGTATTTTCCAACTTGGTTCCATTCTCCCCATCACTTTCAGGAACATCAATTAGACATAGATTTGGTCTTTTCACATAGTCCCATATTTCTTGGAGGATTTGTTCATTTCTTTTTATTCTTTTTTCTCTAAACTTCTCTTCATGCTTCATTTCATTCATTTCATCTTCCATCGCTGATACCCTTTCTTCCAGTTGATCGCATCAGTTACTGAGGCTTGTGCATTCGTCACGTAGTTCTCGTGCAGTGGTTTTCAGCTCCATCAGGTCCTTTAAGGACTTCTCTGCATCAGTTATTCTAGTTATCCATTCATCTAATTTTTTTTCAAAGTTCTTAACTTCTTTGCCATTGGTTCGAACTTCCTCCTTTAGCTTGGAGTAATTTGATCTTCTGAAGCCTTCTTCTCTCAACTCATCAAAGTCATTCTCCATCCAGCTTTGTTCCGTTGCTGGTGAGGAGCTGCGTTCCTTTGGAGGAGGAGAGGTGCTCTGATTTTTAGAGTTTCTGGTTTTTCTGCTCTGTTTTTTCCCCATCTTTGTGGCTTTATCTACCTTTGGTCTTTGATGATGGTGACGTACAGTTGGGTTTTTGGTATGGATGTCCTTTCTGTTTGTTAGTTTTCCTTCTAACAGTCAGGACCCTCAGCTGCAGGTCTGTTGGAATTTACTGGAGGTCCACTCCAGACCCTGTTTGCCCTGGTGTCAGCAGCGGTGGCTGCAGAACAGTGGATATTGGTGAACCACAAATGCTGCTGCTTGATCCTTCCTCTGGAAGTTTTTTCTCAGAGGAGTACCTGGCCATGTGAGGTGTCAGTCTACCCCTACCTGGGGGTGCCTCCCAGTTAGGCTACTTGGGGGTCAGGGGCCCACTTGAGGAGGCAGTCTGCCCATTCTTAGATCTCAAGCTGCGTGCTGGGAGAACCACTACTCTTCAAAGCTGTCAGACAGGGACATTTAAGTTTGCAGAGGTTATTGCTGTCTTTTGTTTGTCTGTGCCCTGCCCCCAGAGGTGGAGCCTACAGAGGCAGGCAGGCCTCCTTGAGCTGTGGTGGACTCCACCCAGTTCAAGCTTCCTGGCCACTCTGTTTAGCTACTGAAGCCTGGGCAATGGTGGGCGCCACTCCCCCAGCTTCGCTGACACCTTGCAGTTTGACCTCAGACTGCTGTGCTAGCAATGAGTGAGGCTCTGTGGGCGTAGGACCCTCCGAGCCATGTGCGGGATATAATCTCCTGGTGTGCCATTTGTGAAGCCCATTGGAAAAACACAGTATTAGGGTGGGAGTGACCCTATTTTCCAGGTGCCATCTATCACCCCTTTCTTTGACTAGGACCCACTGTCCTGTACCCACTGTCCGGCATTCCCCAGTGAGATGAACCCGGTACCTCAGTTGGAAATGCAGAAATCACCCATCTTCTGTGTCACTCACACTGGGAGCTGTAGACTGGAGCTGTTCCTATTTGGACATCTTGGCTCCATCCCCGCCAAATATATTTATTTTTAACTCAGGGAAAAAAAACATTTTTCTTAAGCTTAAACATGATGTATACTGAAGCAGAATTTGATAACCTATTTGGATTCCCCCAGTGGTTTTAAATCTGAGATTGGTCTCCCCTCATTCTTAGTCAAAAGTGTCTATGATGTATAATATCTTTTTTTAATTGCATTTTCCTGGTTGCAAGAAGAAAAGGAGAAACCAGGAGGTGATCTGCACTCCTCACCAGCCTGCAGTCCCAATTAGGATAAGTGATTGCTCTGTGCCTGGTCCTGAGTTCCAGCTGGCATGACTGAAGGGAGTTGCTGACTCCATCTTGGGCTTAAGGCACATTGGAGTTTGTGCTTGATGGTTGAAAACATGCTTTTAACATCAACTAACATTTTGATTTTCAAAAATAAAAATTGTCCTCTTTCCTAGCTGCTCAATTTGCTTTGCAAAGCTAGGGAAACATAAATAGGGAATCATGGCTTGAGCTTTTCAATGTTAGGAACATTTTAACATTATTTATGGCTTGTCTAGGAGACTTTCTTTTAAAAAGAAAGAGAAAAGAATGCGACTGATTAATGAACAAAAATAGCTTATGCTTCACACAGGTGACTGTTCTAGAATGTTGTGTTTCTTTCTAAACCCATGCCTGGGGGATATGGTTCCAAGATAGTCATGAAAATGGAGAACTGGATTCTATATCCCTATATTTCTACAGTCTTCTAGATATTTCTAGAGCCTCTTGTTAAGCCTCCATAATATCCTCAATTCTGTTTCCTGATGCTTTTCGCTACACACATTGCCCAGGTCTGCTCCTCTGCATTGGAGCTCATTGGGTGACAGAGGAGATTCGAGAAACTGATGTTTTTGAATGCTGGTTGTGCCAAAATAAGGTCAAATGTGCTTTTTAGTGGAGTAGTAACGCTCTACATCTTTTGAGCTGGGTGATTTTGGACAAGTTACTTAACCTCTCTGTACCTGGTTTCCACATTATTAAAATGAAAGGATAATGATAGCTTCTTCATATAGCTGTCACGGAATTTAAACAAGATAATACAAATGCTTAGAGCAATGCCTCTGCAAAGCAGAAGTTAATGCGATGAGCTTTTTTCTTTTTGTTTCACTCTTATAGTGCCAAGAAAGATTTTCTGAAGTGGCAACAATTAGCGTGAGCCCTGACTCTAGGATCCTCGTTTACTGTCCATGGTGCTATGTACTGATACCCAAATCTTGTATGCAATCAAACACAAGGCAGACAGATGCCAGCGAGGTGCCAGGGGATGGGGAGCCAGCCTGCTCTGCAACCCTCCCACACCCTCATCTCTTCCAAGTCAACACTTGCTAAAGGCATCATCACAACGTCAAGGTTTTTGCACTCACTTATATGAGCCAGGGCTCTCCAAGCTGCCTATTTAAAAAGGAGACATACTGGGATATAAAAAGCTTCAGAACATAAAATGTTAACTGCAGGGAAATGCCAAATGCTTGTATTCATAAGAGAATCACATAGAAACAAAAATACGAAAGCTCAGCTTTTGACCATGTTTCCAGGTCTTGGGACCGCACACTGGTATTATTAGCCAACAACACATTTTTCTGCTAAAGTGATCAACCAACACACCTCTGGGACTGAAAAGCATGTAGTCTACTGGGTTCTGCAATTCAAGTCATTTTATTAATTCAGATTATGAGTACTAATCAGCTTTTAAAAAAATGTTGTTTTTCAAAGCAGAGTTTTAAAAAGTGTTAAATCTGGGCTATTATGAGGATGGCGATGAAGCACTCCTTAAAAATCTTTACTTATGCAAAACTATTGACAAAATTATAAAAGAAAAATTAAACAGAGGATGAGGCTTATGGGGCAGGGGACATAGGGCAACCAAGCAGGCTGCAGATGGGCACGATACCAGCAAGCAAAGAAGAGCCAGCTCACACACTTAAGGTACTTGGAGCCAGAAAATTGCTGCTGCACCCAGGGCCAGGACCTGGGACCCAGCTTGCTCTCCAGTTGGCATCCCTTGGTTTCAGATCTGTGATCTTAAAGCAGTAGCAAAGATTACCATAATTGCTGCTTATCCACTGAGATGAGTTTTCTTGTAACAAATGAGATATTATTTAAATTTATTTTAGCTGTTTTGTGGAAATTGCTTTGTAACTCCATGGTGTCATTATTGGTTCATATAGCAACACAATTGCTGTGTGTATTCTCTGTAAAGAAACTGTGAAGGAAATGGGTACGTGTGTCATGGGCCGTTAATAATAAATGAGGCAAAAGCTATTTACTTTGCACATATGCACATAATCATTTATATGCCCTTGCAGCAGGTGTGTGTGTGTGTGTGTGTGTGTCCTCTTGTAATTGTGCTTTTATACCAGAGATTTCTGCATGTGGCTCCTTTCAAACCTGATCCCCAGTACCTGTTTCAGCATAATGATGCAGTGGTTTTGCGCAAAACATTTCTTTTCCTACAGGCCTCAGTTTTCTTATTTGTAAATTCAGAACCAGTTAGATCCTGAGGCCCTTTTGCACCCCTAAGCCTGTGTTGTGCAGGCTGTCCTGACTGCCCACTCAGCTGTGTGAATGCCGGGACTCTTTTCCACAGTCAGCACAGGAAAGCTGCAGATTTGGAGCCTGCCTACAGTCACAAGGATTTCTTTATCCAAATCATAGCTTTAACACATTTTCTCTTAGCCATAGCTTCCTATCCCAGGTGGAAATTTCTGTACAAAATTTAAGAAATGATTCCATAATTGAGGTTTTTTAGTAGAAGTGAAGGTGACTAGAGTCTAGATAATGGAACACAATGATTCAAAGCCATAAATGGCAGTTTTCAAGGCAGGACTTTACACCTTGCTCTTGGCTTCAGGTTTCTCACCTGGAAAAGGTGCAGACACGGCCTCCTAACATTAGCCAGGCACCTGAACACTTTTACTCTGAAGGAAGATGCAGTTTGGGGACCGGGACCACACATGCTTCTGTGACACATCAACAGAATTTCTGGCCTCAAGAACTCCTAGCTACAGACTGAAGAAGAGGCCTAACCCCCAGCCTTCTGGTGTAACCGAGTCTGTTTTCCAACCAGCAGCTGTCCACCAACCTTCACATGTGAGTGCCAATGACCAGGCCCTCCTCCTGGAGCCTTTTAGGAGCTGTATGAAGAAACTGTGTTCACTCATTCCCCTCCTGATTTAGAGACCAACTGAAAAACACAGGGATTAGAGAACAAATCATTAGCTTAATTACTGAACAAAGCTGGCTTGGAAAATGTGGTGAAGATGGGCAGTCCCCATGGCCCTGGGGCTCAGGCCTGAATTAAGCAAGGTGTATGCATACACCAGGACACAACCTCCTGTGTTGCTCAGGGCAAGCAGACCTGAAGGTGTGGGATCAATGATTTCTTCCCAGAGCACTTGCCTGACACATAACTCCTGAGCCCAGCAGGAGAGGCTAGTAGAGTAGGCACGAGCTCTCCATGAGGAATCCTGAGTCCAGGAAAAAAGAATGAAGTGTCCTTGAGACCTCTCAGTGCCATACTGTTTCCTCAAGCCTACCTTATAGATTTCCTCCATTCTGACCTGGCTGCTGCAGACCAGCCCTCCTGTGGTCCCAGAGAGGGGATTTGAGCCTCTGCATTAGTAGTTGCCTTGCTGTTTGTGTGAAGCATCAACTCAGATCCTCTGCATTTGGTGCACAAAGATTTCCAGAGAGATGTATCCTCCTCCTCTGTCTTATTTGTCATTCCGCCTTGACCACCATCTGCCTGGGATCCTCTGTGCACACCTCTTCTTTTGTGCATCTCTTTGCTTTGTGCATCTTGGCTCACCCTGGTGCTGTACATAGCACAAGATTGGTTTTCTTGAGCATTTTTTTTTTTTGAGACGGAGTCTCGCTCAGTTGCCCAGGCTGGAGTGCAGTGGCCCGATCTTGGCTCACTGAAACCTCTGACCCCTGAGTTCAAGCAATTCTCCTGCCTCAGCCTCCCTGGTAGCTAGGGTTATAGGCACCCGCCACCACCATGCCTGGCTAATTTTTGTATTTTTTAGTAGAGTCAGGTTTTGCCTAGGGTGGTCTCGAACTCCTGACCTCAAGTGATCTGCCTGCCTTGGCCTCCCAAAGTGCTGGGATTATAGGTGTGAGCCACCGTGCCTGGCTTGCTTGAGCAATTTTTAAAAACGAATGGGTTAATTATCTTTAGATTTCATTTGATCTACTTACATTTTTGAGGTGAAAATCATGTTTAGTCTTAGATCTGCCATTTTTATGGTATTTTTGTCTGAAAGCTTCCATTTTTGCATTTTGCTATTTGATCTCTGCTTGTTTTATGTATAGAGGATTGCCTATGTCTGATTTCTTTCAGGAAATTTGGAAGTCATCTATCTACTGAAAAAAAATCAAAATATTTTACAGCAACATATATTTCTTTGACTTATTTTGAGATAGCTGCCAGAGGGCCAGAAAACAGAAGTGGCTCTGCAAGGCTGTCTTTTGTGGGGGGAAATTTGCATCTCTGAATAAGCTGCATTAGTACGGTTGGGCTTTCCCTTTTCTGGATCTAGGAAAGACAAACTGAGTCTAACACCTTAAATATCTGAAATAAACATTTACCTTCTATTCTCTCTGAGGGCTGCTATCTTGAGGCCTTATCGACATAACAAGACCACCTTTACCAGCTAAGCCTCCTTTTCTCCCCCTCCCACACCCTGTCATGCCACTAAAACCTGATTTACCACCATAACCTGATTTGGTTATGCTCTGAGCCTGCATTCTTTCTCCCGATTCAAGGTAGTATAAAAGCTTCTGAACCCCATTGACGGATTGGGTCTTCATTCTGAAGCCTCCTATGCAGACACGTTAAATAAATTTGTATGCCTTTTCTCTATTAATCTATCTTTTTGAGTTAATTTTTCAGTGAAACTTCAGGGGTCTAAGAGCTCCACCCTGTTAAAGTGAAACAAGTATGGCTTCAGAAGGACTCTGGTACTTCTATATTTGAGTCCTTGTGGACGAACCATAACCTCACTTAATAAATAGAAAAGATTGAAAACCTAACTTACAAGTATGTCCTGTAACAATGGCAGACTATTGACTAATCCCAGCAGCCATACTTCAACCACTCGTAGACTGCCGAGTGTTCAAACTGTGTTCGAATAAGACAAACACCAACCCGTAACCAATCCAGGTGTTTCTGTACGTCACTTTCCTTTTATTGTCTATAAATTTGTTCTGACCACGAGGCATTCCTGGAGTCTCTCTGAATCTGCTGTGATTCTGGAGGCTGCCTGATTCATGAATCTTTGTTTTTTTCTTGCTTAATTATACTTTGTTAAATTTAATTTGTCTGAAGTTTTCTTTTAACAGATCTGGCTTCAAAAGTGGGATTCAAAGTAAAACTCTGGCAACCCCCAGGAACACTAGGTGACCAGGCAAGGTACCTGTGGAGCCCATTGTGCTCACTACTCTCTTGATTGTAACTGGAGGACATGGGTGAGTTTTCTCTTGGATTCTGAGCTCCACTAACATGTTTTGAGCTCTCTGAGTTTACTTGAGCAATATTTACATTGGACTGGGTTCAAGATAGAATTGGATTTGATAATTAACTGGATTGGATTCAGTTAGAGGCCTCAGACCTCGGTTAGGTACCTTATTTTTAAAATCGGTTCATCTCAGTCCAAGGAGTCTGGGACTCCACTTTCCGGGACTGTAGCTAATATCATGTATAAAAATTATGGGCCCAGAATGTGTGCATTTTTAGAAAAATGAGTTAATCTCACTTAAAAAAGGCTTAGAATTAAGATGGCCACAATGGGGAAGTTTTAATCTGGATAAAATTATTTGTTTGTGAGGCATATTAGAAAAGGGGGATCAAAAACGCCAGAAACAGTGGGTCATATTCTTACATATTCATATTCATTGGTATGCAGAGGCCTCTAAAAGACTAAATGAATCAAAATTTGCCTCCTTAAAAGATTCTTTGCAAAAAAAACAAATGAAAAGCTTAAGCCACAGACTAAAGACATGACAAAACTACTCTGACTGAACTAACCCCAACTATTCCTTCACTTTATCCGTCTCTACCTACATACTCTGAGTCCACTAACCTTCTAGTTAAATTACCTTTTTCACCCTGAAGATGATGGAAAAAAGGGAAGTTAGGCAGATGCCTTAAAAAGTGAGACCTTCTGATCAGCCAGGCCTGTCTGCTGTAACTACTTTCACTGCATGGTCTAAAACAGCTTAGAGCCATTGTGAAGGACGTCCCTGACCCAAGGAAAATCCTCAAAAATTTACTAAGGAATTTAGAACCCTCCTAGGAGCTTACTATCTAGGACTTCCTGATGTTTACCTATTTATTCACATGATACTGGGGTTGGTGAAGCTTGGAAATGGATGGCAGCAGCAGAATGGGATGGACCTGAGGAGGATATTAAAGACCCCTCCAAAAACTCCTCAGGAGAAGGATCAAAAGCAGCTAGAAAAATTGCTGAAAACGTCTTAAATTCAATTTCTAAAATTTTTCCACAAAAAAATTGATTGCTCTATCATCCAATCTTGTAAACACAAAAAGGATGAACTAGTTTCATATTACAGAACTTGCTTAGAATCATCGTTTGTGAAACATTCTGGTCTCAAAGTACAGCAAGGAGTATTTCCTGTAGGGACTGAAATGGCATTAAGTGCTCTGTTTATAAATGGACTTGGTCCTGGACTTAGCTGTTTAATTAAAAAACATAAGCTGGGATGAGAAGTTACAGATATGACTGAATTGGTGGCCTTGGCTGAACATTTTGAGAGGACTCTACAGCAAAAAAGAACTCAAAAGGCTAACATGCTTATAACCCTTCAATTATTATACAGCAGTTACAAAGGGACCAAAGGGACCTTCCCATTCTCATTTTAAATCACAACCAAGAGGTCCTAAAACAAGAAGTTCTTTACCCCAAGATGTCTGCCTTTATTGCAAACAGTCAGGACACTAGAAAAGGGATGTCCACTTTTCTATCAGTCCACCAATAAGCCTCCGTTTAGGCCAAACTGTTTAACCACAGAAGGAGCCCAAGACGCTTTAGTCCTCCTGATAATAATCAACATTGACAAGGCTCTGAGGGATTCTCCAGTAAATTGCTCCCTGTATTATTAGCTTTAAATGAACATGCAGAAACAGAAGTTAAAATAAATAGGGAGCCACGTACAGTCCTGGTGGATACCAGAGCTACTCTATCTACCACAAACCCTACTTTAATAGGCAAACAAATCCTGCAGAGTAAAAGGATCATTTCTGTGGTGGGGGTTTCAAATCAAGTTCAAGAGGTTCCCGTATCTGAACCCATCCAATTATCTTAGAGGTTCTTTTCAGAAAAACACACTTTTTTACTATGTGATACTGCTCCAGCAAACTTGTTAGGGTGATATTTACTTTCAAAGCTAAGAGGGCACATAAATTTTTTTCTCAGAGAGAGAAATAATCTTAGCACTTCTTGATTCCCCTGAACCAGAATTGTTATGCTGTCTACAGGCAGAAATTAATAAGACAAAAACTCAGGCCTGTAATACCCCTGATCTTTCCAAAATACCTAAATATTTATGAGCCTCTTCCCCAACTAATATAGAAAGAATTAAAAGTGTGGAACCAATAAAAGTCCAAATAGATTATTTTAATCCTTGGCCTAAATTATTCGAGTATCCACTAAAACCTGAAGCAATTCAAGGGCTCTCACCAATTGTAGAAAATTTAATTAAGCAAGGATTCAATCTCATGCACTAGCCCTTGTAGCACTCCAATCTTACCAGTTAAAAAACCAAATAAGTGAGGTTGGAGATTTGTTCAAGATGTACAGGCAATTAACAGAATTGTAATACCAAGATTTCCTGTAGTCTAAAATCCTAATACTTTATTCTCTAATGTACCCACTTATTACAAGTGGTTCAGAGTAATAGATCTCTGCTCAGGCTTCTTAGCATTCCAGTTCATAAAGAGAGTCAATACCTGTTTGCCTTTACTTGGAAAAATCAGAGGTATACCTGGACTGTAATGCCATAGGGGTTTATGGAAGCCTCTTCCTATTTTTCTCAGGCATTGCATCAGGACTGAATAACACAACAGTTTCCTCAAAATTCTACTCTCATTCAGTAAGTAGATGTCTTATTGTTATGCTCTCCCACTGAGTGCTCTGAAATTGACTCAGTTTACCTTTTACAGCAACTCAAATATAAAAGTAACAAGGCTTCAACAGAAAAACTTAAGTTTTCAGAGGAAAAGTCTACTATTAGGGACATGACTTGACTGCTGAAGGAATTTTCCTCTTACCTGAGAGGATAAAAACTATCCAAAGTTTTTCTTGATCTGCAGCCGAAAGACAATTAAGAGGCTTTCTTGGACTTGCAGGATATTGCAGATCCTGGGTTCTGCAATATCACCATTGTATGAACTCACTAAAAATGCTGTACCAGAGCCTTTACCTTGGGAAGATAGTCATGAGCAGGCTTTCAGCTAAATAAAGTTGGCCTTAGAACAGCCCCCAGCTTTAGGACTTCCAAATTACACTAAACCTTTCAGCTTGTTTGTTCATGAGCAAAAAAATCAGGCATTAGGAGTCCTTACTCAAGAACATGGTGATAAACATAGGCCCATTGCATACTATAGCCTGCAGTTAGACCCAGTCACTAAGGCATACCCTAATTGTTTAAAAGCAGTAGCAGCAGGGGCCAGGCTGGTAGAATCTTCATCAGATTTGGTTTTAGGAAATACACTTAATTTGCAAGTCCCACAAGCTGTGTGGAAAGTCTACTAAATTCCAACCAAACCCAGCATTTTTCAGTAAGTAGACTAACATCTTATGATTTACTTCACCTGTGTCCTTCTAATCTAGATCTAAAATGCTGTAATCTACTTAACCCTGCTACTCTGTTACCTCTGTCTGATGATGGTAAAGACCACAGTTGTGTGAGTGTAGTGTCAGAAATAGTGGTCCCTCATGTTGATTTACAAGATACTCCACCAGATAATCCTAAATTGATACTTTTTGCTGATGGGCCCTGTGCTAAAAACTCAGAAGGAAAATATCAGGCAGAATATGCTGTTACCACCCAAAATTAGTAGAGAAGGGAACTCTTCCTCAACTTAACTCAGCCCAACCTGTGGAAATTTTTGCCCTCACCTGAGCTTGTCATATAGCTAAGGACCAATCAGTAAATATTTATACAGATAGCAAACATGCTTTCAGAGTAGTACATTATTTTGGCATGATATGAAAACTACCAGGGTTTCTCACCTTTAGTTGAACCCCCATCAAAAATGGACTCCAAGTAGATGAACTCCTTCTGCTATTCTGTTACCATTACAGATTGCTGTTATTACAATTGAAGCTCATACTTGTAGAACTAAACCTAAATATCAGGGAAATGCTTTAGCAGATTTGTATGCTAAATCAGCTACTCACATTGTTAAGATATGCAGTCTGAATGAACTCCGGAAGGTTAATACAAGCCAACTTCTTTATGATGACTTATTTCAGAAACAGTGCAATGCCTTTGATTTGGAAAAAAAAATTGGTATCTAAAAAGATGTAAGTTTAATGTGAAGCACAGACTCACAGAGGGTCCAGGCAGCTGCCTGGTCCTCCCTGAGTCTTTGAAGCTTCCATTGTTGAAAGCTCTGTACTCCACAACTCATTGTGGAACAGATAAAATGGTCCAAATTATGAAAAAATACTGATTG
Organism: Pan paniscus; assembly: GCF_029289425.2. Classification (NCBI taxonomy): domain Eukaryota; kingdom Metazoa; phylum Chordata; class Mammalia; order Primates; family Hominidae; genus Pan; species Pan paniscus. The sequence goes on from NC_073260.2 coordinate 48,789,704, forward strand.
GGTGATGGTTCCAAAATTGCTAAAATGGTTTATAACCAATGTTTTACTTGTCAAACTCATAATCCTGGAAAAACAATCAAAACTTCAGGTGGTACATGTCTACCACCTGATGGATCAGTTGAACATTTACAGATGGACTTCATTCACTTGTCACCTTCAAAGGGGTATCAGTATTGTCTTGCAATAGTTTGCATGTTTTCTAGTTGGATAGAGGCCTTCCCATGTAAGAAAGCTAATGCTGTGACAATAACTAAGAAATTATTAAAAAATGGTTTTCCTGGCTGGGCATGGTTGTTCATGCCTGTAATCTCAGTACTTTGGGAGGCCCAGCCCGGCAGATCACCTGAGGTCAGGAGTTCAAGACCAGTCTGACCAACATGGTGAAATCCCGTCTCTACTAAAAATACAAAAAAAAAAAAATTAGCTTAGCCTGGTGGCAGGCACCTGTAATCCCAGCTACTCAGGAGGCTGAGGCAGGAGAATAGCTTGAGCCCAGGAGGCAGAGGTTGCAGTGAGCCGAGATTGCATCATTGCACTCCAGCTGGGGCAACAAAGCGAGACTCTGTCTAAAAAAAAAGAAAATGCTTTTCCTTTATGGGAGATCCCTGGAAAAATTTCCAGTGATAGAGGAACTTATTTTAATGGGCAAGTTATAAAGGAGTTAAATAAGGTGTTACCAACACAGTGGCACTACCATTGTCCCTACCACCCACAGTCTTCTGGAAAGGTTGAAAGAACAAATGACATATTAGAACCTATTGGCAAAGTTAACTGCATCAATTGGGTTGCCTTGGCCAAAGGTACTACCTTTGGCTTTAATGGCAATTAGATTCACTTTCATTGGAAAATATAAGTTGACCCCTTATGAAATAGTCACTGGAAGGCCTATGTCCCTAATAATAGCACCTCGTGTTTCTCCTACTCTCTCATACTCTGATATGACTAAATACTGCAAGGCTTTAATGTATTATGCCAAAGTATACTTCCACCAGGTAAAGAAAGCTTTTCAAGATCCACCAACTGAGGATAATCAAACCTTCCATGATCTGGAACCTGGAGACTGAGTCTTCTGGAAATGACATCACAGGAAGACTACTCTCATTGGAAGGGACTATACCAAGTCTTTCTCATCACCTATACCACAGTGAAGCTTCAGGGCCTTGAATCTTGGGTCCATGTCTCACAACTCAAAAGGGCTCCTTTCAAACTCCTGGAACTGTACACCTGTTGGAGACTTTCAGGTAAAGCTGACCAGGGAAATCTCTCCCCAGAAACAGACAGCATCCTAGCAGTGGACAGCTTTCCCAAGATCATGGATCAAGACTTTGCTACCACCATAAACCCTTACGTATTTTTCTGTTTTCCTCATGTTTTGTTGCCCTAATCCTTTCCTAGAGGAAAACCCATGGCTTTAGCTTGAGCTTATGCTGTAGAACAAAACCAGAGTAACTGTTGGGTTTGTGGGCTAATGCCAAAAAAATCAGGAAACTATTTCACTGATGCCTATCCCTCTTTCTGTTCCCAATGAGAGTCACCCTGAAACTCCAAGGAAAGAATGAAAAGCTTTTTTTTTTTTGGAGACAGAGTATTGCTCTGTCACCCAGGCTGGAATGCAACAGCACGATGTTGGCTCACTGCAACCTCTGCCTCCCAGGCTCAAGCAATTCTCGTACCTCAGCCTTACAAGTAGCTGTGACTATGGGCATGCACCACCATGCCCAGGTAATTTTCATATTTCTTGTAGACAGGGTTTTGCCATGTTGGCCAGGCTGGTCTCAAACTCCTGACCTCAATCAATCGGCCTGCCTCAGCCTCCCAAAGTGCTGGGATTATAGGCATGAGCCACCGCACCCGGCCTGAAAGCTATTCTTGATATTCTAAATATCACTGCTACTTGCTTTCCTACACCCACTAAAAACAACACTCTAACTTTTCCACCTGAAAACTCAATCATTACCAAATATAAAAAGCCAATTCAAGTGATTCCTGCAAAAGGTATATTGTGCTTCCAGGCATCATGCACTCAAGATTTTGGAACTACCTGTGTTGGTACAAGTAATTGCTTGTATAATGTAACTGGATTAAATTCAGTATGGTCTTTTTTTACTAGATGTGTTTATACACCCTTACAGCATGTTATGAAGAGGCCACAAAAAAGTAAATTTCTCACTGGACATTGTTCAGGAGCTATGCAGATTTATGGATAAACAAACCTGACTGACCGCTGCTTAAATGCAACTAGTGGCCCTCTTCTCAACCCCTGAGGGTCTATATTCGGTCTGTGGAAAACATGTATATTCCATTCTGCCTCCTTGTTGGTTTGGATCTTATTATTTGGCCTGGATTGCTCCTGCCTTTTGAATAGCTTCCCCTGAAAATTCTCATGATAACTCTTACAATTGGAGGCCCAAATGATCAATAACTGAAATTAACACTGGCCTTGAATGAGACAAAGATAAGCTAGTTTCCACTGAGGAAAGATTCTGGTGGGATTCCTGGGGGCTCACTCTTGGTGGTAGTGAGGTACCATTTGTATGGAATTTAAAGCTAACTCATAAATTGGGAAAATCATTGGATTCTGTAGCCAACCAGACCTCCCAGGGTTTCAGGCAGGTAGAAGCTACTCTCCAAGAGGTAGATGACAACACATATATTCAACAAAAACACTTAATGAAACATGATGCAGCTTTAGATCTTCTTTTTGCTCAAGCTAGAGACTTGTGTTTGGTGTTAAACAAAACTGAATGTTGTACTTACTTCTCCCCTTATTTTGTTACTATGGAAAGCCTAATTTAAAAGGTGGCTGATACTGCTGTTTCCTTAGACACTGCCACCAAATAGATTAAAGAAACCTCTCAAGAGAAAGGAACCCGTGATGTATTTACAGGACAACTAACGGTTGGTTTGCAGGCATCCTAAGTGGGGGTGACAAGCTTGGGCTTTCCAAGCGTCTCTAATCTTCATATTTCTCCTAGTAGGTTTCCAAGTCATACTAACTTGAATGAAATGAATACTTCTTTAAATCAGCCTATCTTATAGTGAACTATGGTCCATAATTGCTATCACACTCCAAATGAGGACTATGGCCAATTAGACCCTAATACTGTTGAACTGCCTATATTGTCTGAACTTGGTTACTTTGGTTCGGTTCATTTCATAAGAACTATTATTAAAGAGTATGCCTTGGCATTTTGATGTTACCCTCTTGATAGTCATAATCATAGTCCCCCTGTACACTGTATCCTCTCAAGTCTTAAATGTTTTGTGGCCGGGTGCAGTGGCTCACGCCTGTAATCCTAGCACTTTGGGAAGCCAAGGCGGGCGGATCACCTGAGGTCAGGAGTTCCAGACCAGCCTGGCCAACATGGTGAAACCCCATCTCTACTAAAAATACAAAAATTAGCCAGACATGGTGGTGGGCACCTGTAATCCCAGCTACTCAGGGTGCTGAGGCAGGAGAATTGCTTGAACCCAGGAGGCGGAGGTTGCAGTGAGCCGAGATCGCACCACTGCACTACAGCCTGGGTGACAGAGTGAGACTCCATCTCAAAAATAATAATAATAATAAAAGTTTTCTATGCAGGCTTCCATTGAAAGTTGAATGGTCTCACCCCAACTGGGTCAGCAAGTACATAAAGAATCATTCAGCTGGTACAAAATGTGACTTGTGAATTCCACATTGACACCAAAGAAGACCTGTGAAGCACCATACTAAAACTAAAGAAGACCTGTGAATTCTACACTGAGACCAAATAAGTCTTTATCATGGTGACAGAGAGTGGCATCGATGCCTAAAGTTTTGGCCAATCTCTCTAAATTGAGAGGATGATCAAAAGGGAGGAATTGTTAAAGTGAACTAAATATGGCCTAAGAAGGACTCTGTACTTCTATATTTGAGTCCTTGTGGATGAACCATAATCTAATTGGATTGGTAGACAAGATTAAAAACCTAACTTAGGAGAATGCATCTGTAACAGTTGCTGAATCTTGGCCAATCCCAGCGGACATACTTCAACCAATTATACACTGTTGAGTGTTCAGACTGTGTTCAAATAAGGCAAACGCCAACCTGTAACGAAGTCAGCTGTTTCTGTACCTCACTTCTAATTTCTGTATGTCACTTTCCCTTTTTATCTATAAATTTGCTCTAACCACGGGGCATCCCTGGAATCTCTCTGAATCTGTTGTGATTCTGGAGGCTTCCTGATTCATGAACTGTTTTTTTTTTCTTGCTCAATTAAACTCTGTTAAATTTAATTTGCCTAAAGTTTTCTTTTAACAGATCCTACACTACCTTTAGTCCTTCTCTTGGTTAATTGATTATCTTTAAAAAATTGATTAAGCCTCTGTTTGAACTTAAAATCAAGATAGGTCTGACAATGTCTCCTGACTCCATTCAAGATAAGGAAATATTCCAAGGACTCTCGTCTTTTCTCCCCATTACACCTGCAATTTAGTTAATTACATGATTGTCTTAGTTTATTCAGTGTTATAAAGGACTACATGAGACTGGGTAATTTATAAAGTAAAGATGTTTTATTTGTCTTATGCTTCTGCAGGCTGTACAAGAAGCATGGTGCCAGCATCTGCTTGGCTTCTGGTGACAGCCACAGGCTGTTTCTGTACTCACGGTGGAAGGTAAAGGGAGCCAGCCAGCATGCAGCTCACATGGGGAGAGAGGAAGCAAGAGAGAAAGAAGGGAGGTGTCAGGCTCTTTTGGACCACTAGCTCTCACTGGAATGAGTGGAGTAAGAACTCGCTGGCCCACAGGGAGGGCATTAATCTATTCATGAGTAATCTGTCCCCATGGCCCAAACCCCTCATTAGGCCCCACCTCCAAAATTGAGGATCAAATTTCAACATGAGGTTTTGAGGGGACAACATCCAAACTATAGCAATAATGCTTTCTTGTTGTTGTAATTTTATAACATTTACATGTCATTTTGCAACCATAGTTCCTGTACATTTTAGCTTGAGTTCTATTGCCCAGTGTTCTTACAGATTTCCTGTTGGCCTCTTGGTTTTCCGAAGTTCTTTTTTGTTCCCATCCCCCGCTCAAGAAGGATTTGTGTTAGCTAGTATTTGGCTTTCTCTTTGTGTAAAACTTCGGTTAGTGTCATTTTATTTTTGTGAATTAAAGATAGGTAGTCTAGGGTAATATTCTAGATCTAACTGTTATTTTCCTGAAACTTCTGTATACAGTGTTCTCATTTCCTTTCTTGAATTTTGCTTTGCAGAAATCTGCAGCTGGTCTGCAAGCTTGAGTTCCTTCATCCCAGGTAGTTTTGACTTTGCAGGAGGGAGAAAGGTTATATATTATTCAGATAATTTGATTGTTTATTTACATTTAAAAGGCTATTACTATTAACAGTTGATGTTCCAGGTTAATTATTCTGTGTCTAACTTTGCTGTGACATGTTGTACCCTTTAAATATGTAGATTTAGACTGTTTCAGGCAACTTAAAATTATGTCTTTAATACTTGTTATTTTCTGTTCAGCTTTTCTAGGGATATTTATTATTCCTATGTTAGTATTCTATTGTCTGTCTTCCAGATATATACTTTTTCTTTTTCTCTATTTATTGGTGGACATGCATTCAGCGGCAAGAAAAAAAAAACCAACAGAAAATGACTAAATATGATAAAACACATAGCTGCCCGAAAGATTTATATAAATTATTTTTGCAAATTGCATTCATGATTGTGTCCTTTCTCCTCTTCATTCTTTCTTCCTGTAGTAGCAGGGCCAACGGCTGCCGGAACTCCTTCTCTTTTTTTTTGAGACGGAAATCTTGCTCTGTCACCCAGGCTGGAGTGCAGTGGCGCAATCTCGGCTCACTGCAAGCTCCGCCTCCCAGGTTCACGCCATTCTCCTGCCTCAGCCTCCAGAGCAGCTGGGACTACAGGCGCCCGCCAACACGGCCGGCTAATTTTCTGTATTTTTAAATAGAGACGGGGTTTCACTGTGTTAGCCAGGATGGTCTCGATCTCCTGGCCTCATGATCTGCCTGCCTCGGCCTCCCAAAGTGCTGGGATCCGAACTCCTTCTTACCCTTTTAGTATAGCCCAGGGAAGATCTATCAGTGGCTGGAGAAATTAAATTTAGAAGGGGAAGTACCTTGCAAAAGTGAACCCTCTCTTCACTTTCCCATGTGTACCCCCCAGTACAGCCCAATGTATCCTTAAACTCATTGTAACTGTGGAGAAAACAGAAGGGAGACCCTCTATTTTTCTCCCAGGGCCTAAGTTGTAAAAGAGAATTTCAATAATATCACAAATTCAAAATATTAAGTCACACGTGGTTTTCAAATCATTCTTTCCCTGGGATGCTATATTGAAATTCTGAATGCATTATAATTTAGAAACAGCTTGATGAACCCCATTTATTATAATGGTAGTACATTATGTACAACATGTTCACTATTAGGGTCATTACTCTGATACATATTAGTGAGTTGAACTGGTAGTCTCACCAACTTAGAAATGAACTTTGGTAGCACAGTTCAATCAAATGTTAGACAAGACCTGTGTATCTGGACGCTCAGAAAGAGCCTAAGCATTGGTTTCAGCAACTAATATAGGTGCTGGAGTCAAGCCACATAAAACTGGTAGTTTAGGTACACTTTCCCATCTTTGCAAGCGTATTTATGTAGGTGAGCATTTAATTTTTACAGCTGTTTTAAAAACTGATGCTACTGAAAGGAGTGACATTAGCAAAATTGCTGGCTAGGAAGCTCCAAGCTATCATTCTTACATGGAACGTCAAAAAACAATGAGAAATGAGCTGAACCAACCTTATAAGAGCTCTGGAAAACAGCAAAAGTCCTGTAGTATCCAAGAAAACACCCAAACAAGAAAGAGCCTCATTCAAAATGATAGAAAACTTTGTGTCATTTTTATATACCCTTTTCCCATTTCCCCTTTTAGCACAGAGTGGTCTTGGTCTGGAGGAGGTAGGACCCAGTTCCCAATTCCATCACTCAAACCAGAGACAGCAGAGCAGACCTCACTTGCCATGTTCTAAACTGTCTGGGGGCTGTCGAAACAACTGGTCTCTGTATTGTTTAACTTCGATCTCAGATGAGGAAGGCAGCCAGAACTGCTTATGAAAGCTTCAGAAAGACTACAGGCACCAAATGCCTGGGGTGGGAGATAATAGTAGAGATATACAATAGACCATTTAAGATCTTATGAAGATATAAATATTTCTGGTAAGTTAAGTACCTGGGGAAAACATAAATATCAGTTTTATTATAATTTTGGTTTGTAACTCAACTGTTTATCTTCTTTAGAATTAAAAGAAGCTAGGATAAGACTTTTTGGGATATTAAGATTTTCAAAAGCCATAAATACTGGGGAACTGAGAAAGCAAGACATACGCCCGTGTACAAAGCATGTTCAGAAAAAGATATGAGAAGACCTTGAGTTTTCAATTCAGGCTAATCCTTAGGCTCAGAGCACAACCAGTGAAGTAGTCATGGACTGCCCTCGCAAAGAGTCAGTTTGTGAAGACTTGGAGAAGTGCCTGCTTTTTGTTTTTGTTTTTGTTTTACAAATGTTCAATTTAAAAAAAAAATCACAAGTCATATAAAGTAATAGAAAAATGTTGCCTACTCAATGCAAGAAAAGAAATTAACAGGAACTGTCCATGAAGAAGCATAGATGTTGACCTTACTAGAAAAGACTTTAAAACAACTGCTCTTGAATATGCTCAAAGAGCTGAAAAGAGTAAAAAGAACTAAGGGAAATCAGGAAAATGAAATGCAAACTAAATAGAATATTAGCAAAGAGATGTGAATTATAAAAAGAAACCAAACAGAAATTCTGAAGCTAAAAAATACAATTATTGAATTAAAAATTTACTAGAGTGGCTTAACAAAAGATTTGAGTAAGCATAAGAAAGAATCAGGGGCCCAGGCGTGGTGGCTCACGCCTGTAATCCCAGCACATTGGGAGGCTGAGGCAGGTGGATCACTTGAGGTCAGGAGTTCAAGACCAGCCTGGACAACATTGTGAAACCCCATCTCTACTAAAAATACAAAAAATTAGCCAGGCGCAGTGTTGGGCGCCTGTAATCCCAGCTACTCAGGAGGCTGAGGCGGGAGAATCGCTTGAACCTCAGAGGCAGAGGTTGCATTGAGCTGAGATCGCGCCACTTCACTCCAGCCTGGGCAACAGAGAGAGACTCCATCTTTAAAAAAAAAAAATTAAAAAGAGAGAAAGAATCAGTAAATGTGAAGACAGGAAAATTGAAATTATTGAATCTGAGAAGCAGAAAGAAACATAAAATAGAAGAAAAGTAAACAGAGCCTAAGGGATTTGTGGCGTACCATCAAGCTAACCAATGTACACATTGGGTCAGTTTTAGAGGAGGAGAGAGAAAAAGGGCAGAGAGATTATTTCAAAAAAATATTAACTGGAAACTTTCTAAACTTAATGAAAGATGTGAATCTATAAATCAAAGAATCTCAATAAATTTCAAGTAGAATAAATTTAATGCGACCCACACTATGACTAATTATAATCAATCTGTCAAAAGCCACAGACAAAGAAAGAATCTTGAACATGGCAAGAGAAAAGTTAAATATCATGTTCAAGTGACACTCAATAAGATTATTAATAAATTTCTCACCAGAAACCCTGTAGGCCAGAAAAAAATGGGAAGATACATTAAGTACTGAAAGAAAAACAACTGTCAACTGAGAATTATGTACTGAGCAAACTTGTCCTTCACAAATGATAGAATTATTAAGAAATTCCCAGATAAATCAATGGCAGAATTGATTATCACTGAATCTGTCCTGTCAGACACTCTAAAGGAAGTTCTCAAAGTTAAAGTGGAAGGACAGTAGACAGTAAAGCAAAATCTTTCAAAGATATAAAGATCCCTAGTAAGTTAAGTATCTAGGGAAACATAATAACCAGTTTTGTTGTAAATTTGGTTTGTAACTCAACTTGGTGTTTTCTTCAGAATTAAAAGACAAATGCATAAAAATAAGAATATATACCAGTGTGTTTACTGTGTATAAATATATAATTTATGGTAGCAACAGCATGGTGAAAAAGCACTGTAGAGGAATAGAGTTTTGTATGTGATTGAAGTTGTTACTATTAATAAGATTGTTATAAATTTAGGATATTATATTTAATCCCATGGCAACCAAAAGAAAATATCTATGGAATATACACTGGGAATTGCATAGACAGACAACTGGAAGCAGCTAATGTGCATCGAAGTCATGAAGAGGAATGGAAGGGGCAAGTAAATACAGCACCTTCAACTGAAACATCCAGGGACTCTCATTAGGACTAATTGAGGAAACAACTCAACCCACAGGGAAGGGAGAAAAGCAAGGCAGGGCGATGGCCCACCCAGGAGTGACATGGAGCCAAGGGAAGCTCCCTTACCCAGAGAAGTGGTGAGTGAATATGCAACCCCAGGGTCTCACATTCGTTCCATAGATCTTTGCAACCCTTAGGTCAGGAGATCCCCTTGTGAACCTACTCCACCCGGACTATCAGTTTTATACACAGAGCTATGTGGAATCTCACAGAGCAGCTGCTCAGGCATGCATAGAGACCCAGGAACTTTAGATACTCTGGCATTTCAGGCATCTCAGCAAAAGTAGCTGCAACTCTGGAAAAGTGGAAAGTTAGACCCCCACAATACTCGTAAGAAAGAGGCTGAATCCAGGAGACTGAGCAGTGATGGTCTGTTGGCCCCACTTCCACGGTGCCTCACAGGATAAAACCTACTGGCTTGGAATTTCAGCCAGCAACCGATAGCAGCATTGTGCCTCCCTGGGATGGAGCTCCTCGAGGGAGGGGTGGAAGGGGTGCCACTTCTGCTGTTTGGCCACTTGGCTATTACATCCTTCAGGCTTTGGAGAGTCCAAACTGACCAGGGGCAAAAGGGATTCTCCAGCACAGCACAGCTACTCCTCTAAGACATGGCCAGACTGCTTCTTTAGGTGGGTCCCCAGTGCTATTCCTCCTCACTGGGCAGGACCTCCCAGTTGGGGCCTCCAGCCACTCCCACCAGTGTTCTCTGGCCAACAGGGATTTGAAAACTCCCTGGGACAGAGCTTTCATAGGGAGGGGCAGGTCAACATCTTTACTGTTAGGGTGACTTAGCCATTCTAGCCTTCAGGCTTTGGAGAGCCCAAACCAACCAGCGGTGGAAGTGATACCCTAGCACAGCACAGCTGCCCTGCAAAAACATGGCCGGACTGCTTTTGTAAGTGAGTTCCTGATCCCATTCTTCATCACCAGCCATCACTCAGTTCAATCAGCCCACGGTGCATGGTCTCTGCTGTGGGCCCAAGCCAGGGGGTCTCTGTGTGGTGATGAGCAGTGGGGGGTGTGTGGGACCCATGGGAGACGGACTGACCTCCTCTCCTTGGGCTGACTGCAGCTTGTTGGAGGTGTGGATAAGGCACTCAGGGTCTTTTCACTAGGTGGAGCCTTCCAATCAGGGTCTCTGGCTACTCCCACCAGTGTTCTCCAGCTGACAGAGGATTCAGACCTCCCTGGGATGGAGCTCCCAGAGGGAGGGGGAGGATGAAATCTTTGCTGTTTGGGTGACTTAGCCATTCCAGCCTTTGGGCTTTGGAGTACTGGAAGCATTACCCCAGCCCAGCACAGCTGCCCTATAAAAACCTGGCCAGGCTGCTTTTATAAGCAAGTCGCTAATCCCATTCCTCATCACCAGCAGTCACTCAGTACAATCAGCCCAGGATTCAGGGTCTGTGCTGTGGGCCCAAGCCAGGAGTTCCCTGTCTGGTGATGAGCAGTGGGGTGTGTATGGGACCATGGGAAACAGAATAGTGTCCTCTCCTTGGGTCAACTGCACCTTGTTGGAAGTGTGAATAAGGCACTTAGGGTCTTTTCCTGCACATTCCCTCCCCATACATAACATAATACATAATAGCAGCTTCCCCTGAGCCCATGACAGCTTCTCACATCACTTTTCTGGCATGTGTCTGCATGGGTGGGTTTTGCTTTACTTGCCCCATCAGCATGCAGGAGTGCACTGTGCCCCACAAACCCCACCAACCACCATTGCAGATGGAGCCTTGGTGGGCACAGAGCCAGCAAGACCTGCCTCTGCCAGCACCCAGCTCTTGTGCTCTTGCTGTGCAGAGGACAAGGAATCCTCCCAGGCCCTGAGTAACTACTCCTGCTTGTGGGGCACAGAGAAGGCACCCAGACCTGCACTAGCCAGCACCCCACTGCAAATCAACACCACCTCCAGTGCAACAGCACAGTCTCCGCCAGCAGGGGCCCCCATTCTCCCTGCAACCACCTTGCCTCTGTCACTGTGGCGAATGACTGCATGGTGGCAAGCACTCCTGCATCTGCTAGCACTCGGCTGCAGCTGCCACACCTTGGTCTCCTCAGTGTAGTAGGTCCAAACCTCAAGGAGCAAGAGAACAAAGTTAGGGCCCAATACAAATTCCCCAGAGTTAGAGCATGCAGTCCAGAAGTTAGGAGCTGTACATTGTCTCTTAAAATCTTCCAGAAATGAAGCCAGTTGGCTGAATCTACCTTATACCACAATCAAACCCTCAAGGTCATCAAATAGGATAAAAGAAAAAAAAAAAACTATTCAAAGGTCAACAGCCTCAAAGATTGAAGGTAGATAAGCACACAAAAATGAGAAAGAATAAGTGTAACAACACTGAAAACTCAAAAAGCCAGAGCACCTTCTTTCCTCTAAATGACTGCATCACCTCTCCAGCAAGGGTTTCAAACTGGGCTGAGGCCGAGATGGCTGAAATGACAGAAGTAGAATTCAGACTATGGATAGAAAAAAAGGTCACTGAAATACAAGAGTATATTATAACCTAATGCAAGGAAGCTAAAAATTATGATATAATATTGCAGGATCTGACAAACAAAACAACCAGTATAAAGAAGAACATAACTGACCTGATAGAGCTGAAAAGCACACTATAAGATTTCATAATGCAATCACAAATATTAATAGCAGAATAGACAAAGTGGAGAAAAGAGTCTCAAGCTTGAAGACTGCCTTTCTGAAATAAGACAGGCAGACAAGAATAGAAAAAAATGAAAAGGAATAAGTAAAACCTCCAAGAATTATGGGATTATGTAAAGAGACCAAATCTACAACTGATTGGTGTACCTGAAAGAGACAGGGAGAATAGAACTAACTTGTACAACATATTTCAGGTTATCAACCATGAAAATCTCCCCAACTTAGCTGGAGAGGCCAACATTCAAATTCAGGAAATGCAGAGAACCCCAGTAAGATACTTTACAATAAGATCATCCTCAAGACACATAATCCTCAGATTCTCCAAGGCTGAAATAAAAGAAAAAATGTTAAATGCAGCTAGTGAGAAAATCAGGTTACTTACAAAGGGAAGCCTATCAGACCTCTCAACCCTACAAGCCAGAAGAGACTAGGGGGGGTCAATACTCAACATTCTTAAAGAAATGAAATTCCAACCCAGAATTTCATACCCAGTCTAAGCTTCATAAATGAAGGAGAAATAAGATCCTTTTCAGACAAGCAAATGCTAAAGGAATTTATTACCGCTAGACCTGCATTAAAAGAGCTTCCAAAAGAAGCACTAAATATGGAAAAGAAAGACCATTAACAGCCATCACAAAAACACATTGAAGTACACAGACCAGCGACACTATAAAGCAACCACATAAACAGGTCTGAGAAATAACCAACCAGCTAACATCATGACAGGATCAAATTCACACATATCAATACTGCCTTAAATATAAATGGGCTGTGCCTCAACTGAAAGGCACAGGGTGGCAAGCTGGTTAAAGAAACAAGACACATTTGTATGCTGTCTTCAAAAGACCCATCTCACATGCAATGACACATATAGGCTCAAAATAAAGGGATGGAGAGAAATCTACTAAACAAATGGAAAACAGAGAAAGCAAGGGTTGCATTCCTAGTTTCTGACACAACATACTTTAAACCAACAAAGATCAAAAAAGACAAAAAAGGGCATTACATAATGGTAAAGGGTTCAATTCAATAAGAAAATCTAACTACCCTAAATATATATGCATTCAGGAGCACCCAGATTCATAAAGCAAGTTCTCAGAAACCTTCAAAGAAACTTAGACTCCCACACAGTAATAGTTGGAGATTTTAACACCCCACTGACAATATTAGACAGATCACCAAGACAGAAAATTAACAAAGATATTTAGGACCTGAACTAAGCACTGGACCACATGGACCTAATAGATATATACAGAATTCTTCCTGCAAAAACAACAGAATATACATTCTTCTCATCACCACATGGCACATACTCTAAAACTGATCACATAATCAGAAGTGAAACACTTCTCAGTAAATGCAAAATAACGGAAATAATAACAAACAGTCTCTCAGTCCACAGCACAGTTAAATTAGAAATCAAGACTAAGAAATTCACTCAAAAGCATAAAATTACATGGAAATTGAATAGCTTGCTCCTGAATGACTTTTTGGTAAATAATGAAATTAAGACAGAAATCAAGAAGTTATTTGCAACTAATGAGAACAAAGATACAATGTACCAGAATCTCTGGGACACAGCTAAGGCAGTGTTAGGAGGGAAATTTATAGCACTAAATGCCCACATTAAAAAGTTAGAAAGGGCTGGGCACAGTGGCTCACGCCTGTAATTCCAGCACTTTGGGAGGCCAAGGCGGACAGATCACGAGGTCAGGAGATGGAGACCATTCTGGCTAACACGGTGAAACCCCATCTCTACTAAAAATACAAAAAATTCGCTGGGCTACTTGGGAGGCTGAGGCAGGAGAATGGTGTGAACCTGGGAGGCGGAGTTTGCGGTGAGCTGAGATCGTGCCACTGCACTCCAGCCTGGGTGACAGAGCGAGACTCCATCTCAAAAAAAAAAAATTAGAAAGATCTCAAGTTAACAACCTAACATCACAACAAAAAGAACTATAGAACCAAGAGCAAACAAGGCTCAAAGCTATCAGAAGACAAGAAATAATCAAAATCAGAGCTGAACTGAAGGAAATAGAGACATGAAAAACCATTACAAAAATCAACAATTCCAGGAGCCATTTTTTTTGAAAAAAGTTAATAAAAGAGACAGGCCACTAGCTAGACTAATAGAGAAGAAAAGAGAGAAGATTCAAATAAACACAACCAGAAATGACAAGGGGGATATTACAAGTGACCCCACAGAAATACAACAACTATCAGACAATACTATAAACACCTTTATGTACATAAACTAGAAAATATAGAAGAAATGGATAAGTTCCTGGACAAATACACCCTCCCAAGACTGAACCAGGAAGGAATTGAATCACTGAACAGACCTATAATGAGCTTTGAGATTGAGGCAGTAATAAATAGCCTACCAACCAAAAAAAAGCACAGAACCAGATGATTCACAACTGAATTTTACCAGATGTACAAAGAAGAACTAGTACAATTCCTACTGAGACTATTCCACAATATTGAGGAGGAGGGACTTCCTACAACTCATTTTATGAGGCCGGCAATATCCTCATACTAAAACCAGGCAGAGATACAGCAACAACAAAAAGAGAAAACTTCAGGCCAATACCTATGATGAACACTGATGCAAAAATTCTTAACAAAACACTGGCAAATCAAATTCAACAGCATATCAAAAAGCTTATCCACCACAATCGAATAGACTTTATCTCTGGGCTGCAAGTTTGGTTCAACGTACACAAATCAATAAATGTAATTCATCACATAAACAGAACTAAAGACAAAACCCACATGATTATCTCAATAGATGCCAAAAAGTCATTGATAAAATTCAACATCCAATCATGTTAAAAACTCTCAATAAACTAGGTACTGAAGAAACATACCTCAAAATAATAAGAGTCATCTATTACAAACCCACAGCCAGCATCATACAGAATAGGCAATAGCTGGAAGAATTTCCCTTGAAAACCGGCATGAGACAAGGATGCCCTCTCTCACCACTCCTATTCAATATAGTGTTGGAAGTTCTGGCCAGGGCAATCAGGAAAGAGAAAGAAATAAAGGGAATCCAAACAAAAAGTTAAGAAGTCAAACTATCCCTGTTTGCAGATGTCATAATCCTGTATCTAGAAAATCCTATTGTTTCAGCCCAAAAAGCTTCTTAAGCTAATAGACAACTTCAGCAAAGTCTCAGGATACAAAATCAATGTGCAAAACTTTCTAGCATTCCTATACAGCAACAGTCAAGCCAAGAGCCAAATTAAGGATGAACTCACATTCACAATTGCCACCAAATATCTAGAAATATATTTCTAAAATATCTAGAAATATAGCTAACAAGGAAGGTGAAAGATCCCTACAATAAGAACTGCAACCCACTTCTCAAAGAAATCAGAGATGATACAAAAAAATTGGAAAACATTCCATGATCATGGATAGGAAGAATCAATATCATTAAAATGGCCATACTTCCCAAAACAATTTATGGATTCAATGCTATGCCTATTAAACTACCACTGACATTCTTCACAGAACTAGAAAAAAACTATTTTAAAATTCATATGGAACCAAAAGAAGGCCAAATAGCCAAGACAATACTAAGCAAAAAGAACAAAGCTGGAGGCATCACGTTACTTGATTTCAAACTATACTACAGGACTACAGTATCCAAAACAGCATGATACTGGTACAAAAACAAACACGTAGACCACTGGAACAGCATAGAGAACAAAGAAATCTGACCACAAAGCTATAACTATCTGATCTTTGACAAACCTGACCAAAACAAGCAATGGGGAAAGGATTCCCTGTTTAATAAATGATGCTGAGATAACTAGCCTGCCATATGTAGAAGATTAAAATTGGACCACTTCCTTATGCCTTATACATAAATTAACTCAAGATAGATTACAGACTTAAATGTAAAATCCAAAGCTATAGAAATCCTGAAAAACAACCACAGACAAAGATTTCATAATGAAGACGCCAAAAGCAATTTTAACAAAAGCAAAAATTGACAACTGGGATCTAATTAAACCAGAGAGCTTCTGCACAGAAAAAGAAACTATCAACAGAGAGTAAACAGGCAACCTACAGAATGAGAGAAAATTTTTGCAAACTATGCATCCAACAAATGTCTAATATCCAGCACATATGAAGAACTTATACAAATTTACAAAAAATTAACCACCCCATTAAAAAGTAGGCAAAGGACATGAATAGACACTTCTCAAAAGAAGATGTAGATGTGGCCAATAAATATATGAAAGAAGCTCAACATCACTGAGCATTATAGAAATGGAAATCAAAACCACAGTGAGATAACATCTCAGTGAGTCAGAATGAGTCAGAGTGGCTATTATTAAAAAAACAAAAAATAACAGATGCTGGACAAGTTGTGAAGAGAAATAATGCTTATACACTGTCAGTGGGAATGTAAATAAGTTCAGCCATTGTGAAAGACAGTGTGGCAATTCTTCAAAGACCTAAAGACAGAAATACCATTCAACATGGCAATCCTATTACTGGGTATATACCCAAGGGAATGTAATTTGTTCTATTACAAAGACATGTGCACATGTATGTTCATCGCGACACTGTTCACAATAGCAAAGACATGGACTCAACCAAATGCCCATCAGTGATTGACTGGATAAAGAAAATGTGGTACATATGCACCATGGAATGCTATGCAGCCATAAAAAGAATGAGATCATGTCCTTTGCAGGGACTTGGATGGATTTCAAAGCCATTATTTTTAGCAAACTAACACAGGAACGGAACACCAAATACCACATGTCCTCACTTATAAGTGAGAGCTAAATGATGAGAACACGTGGACACATAGAGAAGAACAATAGACACTGGGGCCTATCAGAGGGTGGAGAGTGGGAGGAGGGAAATGATCAGGAAAAATAACTAAAATAACTGAAGGGTACTAGGCTTAATACCTGGGTGATGAAATAATCTGTACAACAAACCACCAAGACACAAGTTTACCTGTGTCCCAAACCTGCATGTGTAGACCTGAACTTAAAATAAAAGTTAAAAAAAGCAAATACACAGAAAGAAAAAAAAGAAGTAAAATGTATCACTACAAAGATTAACTAAACACAAATAAAGGCAGTAATGAAGAGAATGACAGACAAAAGGACTGTAAGACATATTAAAATCAAATAACAAAATGGTAAAATTAAGTTCTTTCTTCTATTAAGTATAAATAAATTACACTCCTCAATCAAAAGGTGTAAATTGGAAAAATAGATTAAAAAAAAAAACAAAACCAGATTTCAACCATATGCTCTACATAAGAAATTTACCTTAGATTTAGGAACACATATAGGTTGAAAGGGAAAGGATAGAAAAAGATATTCCATGCAAATAGTTACCAAAGGAGAGCTGTGGTCCCTATATTTATAAGAGAAAAGAGACTTTAGGTATAAAACTGTCACAAGAGACAAGGAAGGACATCATTTATGGATAAAGTGTTAACACACCAAGAAGATATAACATTTAAAAATATATACGCTCCAAACACCAGAGCTACAAAACCTATAAAGCAAATATTGACAGAAATAAAGTAGAAATAGATTGTTTCACAATAATGTTTAAAAGGGTCAATACCCTACTTTCAATAATAAATAGAACAACCAAGCAGAAGACCAATGAGAAAATCGATGACTTCAACAACAATATGAACCCTTGGGACCTAATGGACATATATAGGACATTGCCCTTAATAACAGTAGCATACATATTTGTCTCAAGAGCAAATATAAAATATGCCCTAGGATAGACCATGTGTTAGGTCACAAAACAAGCCTTATTAATTAAAAAAATTGTAAATATACAAAGCATCTTTTCTGATAAAAATGGAATGAAACTGTAAAACAATAATAGAAGTAAAACTGAAAAATCCATGAATTTGTAAGAACTACACACTCTTAAATTGTATCAAAGAAATCAAAAGGTACATTAGAGGGGATTAGGGAAGAAAATGGTAGATAGAAGACAGGACTAATATGCAGCTTCCATTTGGACAGACAGACAGCATGTGGAGACTCACATTGTAAACTTTTGCTCCAAGAACCATCATGGGAACATACCAGGAAGGCTGTAAGAATTCACAGATCCTTTGAAAGAAGCAGCTTGCTGCTGCAAACTCTGTGAGATAGCCAAAAAACTTCGAATTCCCTAAGTGTGAGAGGGGGAAATGTCTGCCTCTGAACAATATCCATCCTGTGGAATCTGACAATCCAGATTACAGGAGAATGATTTAACCTTACCTAGAGCTGAAACAGAGTTCAGGCATTCAAGACCAGCCTGGCCAACGTGGTGAAACCCTGTCTCTACTAAAAATACAAAATTAGCTGTGCGTGGTGGCGTGTGCCTGTAATCCCAGCTACTCGGGAGGCTGAGGCAGGATAGTCACTTGAACCCAGGATGGGGAGGTTGCAGTGAGCCAAGATCACACCATTGCACTCCAGCCTGGGCTTTAAAAAGAGCAAAATGCCATATAAAAACAAAAACAAAAACAAACAAAACAAAACAAAACTCATAGGAGAAAACATAGAAATAAATCCTTGTAATCTTGAATTAGGCAATGATCTCTTAGGTACACCACCAAAACAGGCAACAAAAATGTAGATAAATTGAATTTCATAAAAATGAAAACCTTTTGTTTCTCAAAGGCCAGTATCAACAGAGTAAAAAGACAACACACAGAATGAGAAAACATTTGCAAATCATGCATTTGATAAAGGATAAAAGATGATAACCAGATTACACAAAGAAATCCTACAACTCAATGACAAGAAAATTGTTTATAAATGGGCAAAGAACTTCAACAGACACTTCTACAAGTAAGATATATAAATGGCCATTAAGCACATGAAAAGATGTTTGACATCACTAATAATTAGGGAAATACAAACCAAAACAGCAATGAGATATCACATTTGTTAGGATGGCTAATATAAAAAACAAAACAGAAAATAATAAGAGATGTCAATGATGTAGAGAACTGTTGGTAGGAATGTCAAACGGTGCAGCTACTGTGGAAAATAATATGGCAGTTCCTCAAAAAATCAAACAGAATTTCCATATAATCCAGCAATTCCACTTTCGAATATCTACCCACAATTGAAAGCAGGGAATTAAAAAAGATACTCATACACCAATGTTCATAAAAGCATGCCTATGAACACAATAGCTAAATGTGGAAACAACCCAAATGTTCATTGACAGGTAACTGGGTAAGTGAATGGGTTGTATACATATGATGGAGTGTTACTCAGATGTAAATAATTTTTTTTTTTTTTGAGATGGAGTGTCACTCTGTTACCCAGGCTGGAGTGCAGTGGTGCAATCTCAGCTTACTGCAACCTCCACCTCCCTGGTTCATGCAATTCCCCTGCCTCAGCCTCCCAAGTAGCTGGGATTACATGCTCACGCCACCATGCCTGGCTAATTTTTTTTGTATTTTTAGTAGAGATAGGATTTCACCATGTTGGCCGGACTGGTCTCAAATTCCTGACCTCAGGCAATCTGCCCGCCTCAGCCTCCCGAAGTGCTGGAATTACAGGCGTGAGCCACCGCGTCCAGACAAATAATTCTTACTCATACTATAATACGGATAAACCTTAAAAATGCCTAGCTAATTTTTTATATTTTTTTGTAGAGGTGGAGTCTCCTTATGTTGCCCAGGCTGGTCTTAAACTCCTGGACTCAAGAAATCGGCCTGCTTCTGCTTCACAAAGTGCTAGGATTACAGTAGTTAGATTTTTTTTTTCAAGAAGATTCCTTAATGTTAAAAAATTATACAGTAGAGAGTGAACATCTAGAGTAACCAAATCCTTCTAACTAGTTTTAATTGTACCAGGATCTATCCAGCAAGGCATGAACTTGAGAATACATTTGTGCTCTCCCATCTCTGGCCATCAAACCTTGGACAGTCTACTTCCTTAAGTATCAATTCTGTCTGACTTCTGTGTTCTGTTGCTGCCTCAGTTCAGCCCTTCATCTCTCCCTTCTGCGATTCCTGATGTCTCACCTACTTGTCTCTCTGTCTCTAGTCTCTTCCCTTCCTAATCCACTTCAGAGTTCCAGCAAGCCCAGAAAACAATCAGTCCAAATTAGATCAAGTTGCCAGCAGCCTTCCGAAAAGAGATCTTTGAAAAAAATATATATTTCCATAGCAAGAAAGAATAAAAAATGGATAAGCTATGTTAAAGAAATGTTTCCTTTCACAAAGAGAGAGATGGGAAAAAAGGGCCAACGTAATTAGAATATCTGGGTGGGGTGGAAGCAGGGGTGGAGGGACAGTATTAACAAGGTCATGGTGCAAAACAGAGACAAATTATACCAAATGCAAGAAGACATCAAATGGCACTCTCCTCAATTTCTAGTCTCCCTTTGCTTTGGGTCCAAATTCACCTTGATGTCCCTCGGACTGTGGGAAGCATATGTTTTCTCTTCTGCTCCTCCCCACTGAGAGTTTTACAGGGCCAGGTCCCTAGCGGGACACAGCTGGCAGGAGTTCCAAGCAGCCTGTGGTTGGGCAGGCAAGTCTCTAAACTCAAGAGTTCAGTAGTATAACAGTAAGCTCACTTGTCTGAAGATATAAGACATATTTGGTAATACCAGCCTTAAATGATGATAGTGCTATTTTGTTGTCTGCTTCACTTCTGTATATGCTTTTAAAAGAATTGTAAAATACACATAAAATTCACTACTTTAACTATGTTTAAATGTACAGTTCAGTGGCATTAAGTACATTAATATTGTTGCACAGCTATTGCCACCATTAGTTTCTAGAACTCGTCATCTTGCAAAACTGATACTCTGTCTCCATCAACCTATAATTTTTTGCTCCCCCTTCGCCCAACCCCTGGCAACCACAATTCTATTTTCTGTCTTTATGAATTTGACTATTCTAGACACTTCATGCAAGTGGAATCACACAGTATTTGTGTGTTGGCTTTTGTGATTGGCTTGTTTCACTTACCTTAATGTTCTCAAGGCTCATCCATGTTGTAGCATGTGGCAGAATTTCCTCTTTTTGGAAAGATTAGTAATAGTTCATTATATATGTATACTACATTTTGTTTATCCATTTGTCTGTCAATGGACATTTGAATTTTTTTCCACATTTTGGCTATTGTGAATAATGCTGCTATGGATATTGGTGTACAAATATATCAAATATATGCTCAAGTTGCTGCTTTCAATTTTTTGAGTATATATCCAGAAGTGGAACTGCAAGATCATATGACAAATCTACATTGAAGTTTTTGAGGAACCATCATACTGTTTTCCAGAGTGGCTGCATCATTTTGCATTTCCAGCAACAGTTCCCCACATCCTCACTAATAATTGTTATTTTCTGTTTACTTTCTTTTTCTTTTCCTTTTTTTTTTTTTTTTGAGACAGAGTCTTGCTCTGTCACCCAGGCTGAAGTGCAGTGGTGCAATCTTGGCTCACTACAACCTCCGCCTCCCAGGTTCAAGCTATTCTTCTGCCTCAGCCTCCCGACTAGCTAGGATTACAGGCACCCGCCACCACGCCCAGCGAGTTTTTGTATTTTTAGTAGAGACGGGGTTTCGCCCTGTTGGCTAGCCTGGTCTTGAACTCCTGACCTCAAGTGATCTGCCTGCCTCGGCTTCCCAAAGTGCTGGGATTACAGGCATGAGCCACTGCGCCCGGCCCCTTTGTTTTTGTTTGTTTGTTTGTTTTTAAATTAGCCATCCTAATTTATTAATCCTAATTTAAATATATAACAATTAATCATTTAAATTAATTTAAATGATTTTCATTTCATTTTGATTTGCTTTTCCTTAATGATGAGTGATGTAGAGCATCTTTTCATGTGCTTATTGGCCACTTATATATCTTCCTTGGAGAAATGTCTATTCAAGTTCTTGCACATTTCTCCATCATTTGTTGTTATTGTTCAGGTGTAGAAGTTCTTTAGATTTTGGATATTAACCCCTTATCAGATGTATGATTTGCAAATATTCTCTCCCATTCTGTGTGTTGCCTTTTTACTCTGTTGATTGTGTCCTGATGCATGGAGGTTTTAGTTCTAATGCAATCCATTTATCTATTTTTCATTTTGTTGCCTGTTCTGTTGATGTCATATATTTTGGTGTCATTGCTAAATTTAATGTCATAACACTTTTCCCTAATTTTTTCAAATATTTCTTCTGTGACTTTCTCTCTTTCTTCTTCTGGTATTCCCATTATGCATAGAGTATTCTTTCTGTGTCGTCCTACTGTCCTTGGCTATTCAGTTTTGTTTATTTCAGGCTTTGTTTTCTTCACTTTTCAGTTTGGAAGCTTCTATCGTCATATCTTCAAGTTCTGGTATTCTGTCCTCAACTGTGTCCTGTCTACTAATGAGCTCATGAATAGTACCCTTTGTTTCTGCTACAGTTTTTTTTTTTAAATCTAGTATTGTTTTTTTTTTAGTTATGCCTTAGGATTTTCATTTCTCTGCTTATATTGCCTATCTGTTTTTGCATGTTGTCTACTTTGCCCATTAGAACCATTAGCATATTAATTATAGTTGTTTTAAGTTCCCTGTCTAATAGTTCCAACTGAGAAGAATTGGCTGTTATGTATTTGTTAAGTTTTTGCTTACTGATCAAATCTCCTCATTAGTCATAGGTATATACAGATTTCCTATTTCTTCATGTTTTTGTCTTATTAGGCTGTGTTTCTAGGAATTCATTAATTTATCTTGGTTATCTGATTTCTTGGCATACAGTTGTCTATAGTACATTTTTATAATCCTTTGTATTTCTATAATATTAATAGTAATGTCTTTTCTTTCATTTCTGAATTTAGTAACATGAGTCTTCTCATTTTTAAAATTTATCAGTGTAGTTAAAGGTTTGTCAATTTTGTTTACCTTTTCAGAAAGTCAGCTCTTAGTTTTGTTAACTTTCTATTGTTTCTCTCTTCTCTATTTGGTTGATCTCTTCTCTAATTTTTATTACTCCCTTCATTCTGCTAGCTTTGGGTTTAGTGTGTTCTTCTTTTTCTAGTTCTTTAAGGCATGATATAGTTTGGCTTTGTCCCCACCCAAATCTCATCTTGAATTGTAGCTACCATAATTCCCACCTGTTGTGGGAGGGACCTGGTGGAGGTAATTGAATCATGGGGCGGGTGCTGTTCTTATGATAGTGAATAAGTCTCATGAGATCTGATGGTTTTATAAAGGGGACTTCCCCTACAAACGCTCTCTTGCTGCCACCAGGTAAGATGTGACTTTGCTCCTCATTTGCCTTCAGCCATGATTGTGAGGCCTCCTCAGCCATGTGGAACTGTGAGTCAGTTAAACCTCTTTTCTTTATAAATTACCCAGTTTGGGGCATGTCTTTATTAGCAGTGTGAGAACACACTAATACAAGGCATAAAGTTTAGGTTGTTAATTTGAGATCTTTCTTCGCTTTTGCTATAAGCATTTACAGCTATACATTTCTCTTAGCACTGTTTTTATTGCATCTCATAACTTTTGAGATGTTGTGATTTTATTTTCATTTATGTTAGCTATTTTATAATCTCTTGTGATATTTTCTCTGATCCACTGGTTTTTATTTTGGGGGTTTTCCAGTTTTCCTTCTGCCATTGATTTGTAGTTTCATTCCTTTGTGAATATAAAAGATACTTTTATGGATTTCAATCAACCTTTTAAAAAAATATTGAAACTCATTTTGTGACCTAATGTATAATCTAGTGAGAAATTTACATGTATACTTTAAATTCTGCTCATGTTGGGTGGAGTGCTATGTATATGTTTGCTAGTTCCAATAGTTTTACAGTGTGTTCACTCTCTGCTTTTTTATTAATCTTTAATTTAGTTCTATTTTTTATTTAAAATGGAATATTGAAGTAGTCTCCTACTATTATTGTAGAGTTGTCTATTTTTCCGTTAATGTTAATATTTGCTTTTTATATTTTGGAGCTCTGATGTTTGGTGCATATATTTTTATAATTGTTATATTTTCTTAATAAATTGAATTTTATCACTGTATCATATATTTATCTCTTATAACAGTCTTTGACTTGAAGTCTATTTTTCTAATTTTAGTATAGCCACCTCTGCTCTCTTGGTTACTATTTTCATGGAACATCTTTTTTCATTATTTCACTTTCAACTTGTGCATGTCCTTAGGCCAGAAGTGAATATTTTGTAGATAGCATATAGTTGTGTCTTATTTTTCTACATATTCTGCCAATCTATGCTTTTTGATTGGAGAGTTTAAAGTAGTTATTGATAATATAAAACTTACTATTACCACTTTATTTTTTTCTATATGTATGATAGGTTTTTGGGGGGCCCTCATTTTCTTCCTACTGCCCTCCTTTGTTTTCAGTTGATTTTTTGTAGCAGCATATTTTGATTTTTTTTCTCATTTTCTTTTGTGCATATTTTACAGATATTTTCTTTGTGCTTACCAGGGGATTACATATAACATCCTAAAGTTATAAAAATCTATTTCAAACTTGTAACAACTTAATTTCAATTGTGTACGACAAAAGAAGTCCTCTAGTCATTTACAGCTCTGCCCTCACTTTATATTATTAAATGTACTGAATTACTTCTTTATGTATTTTGTATCCATTATATACAGTACTCATTAATATAGATTTGTAATTATTTTATGCTTTTGTCTTTTAAATTTTATAATAGTAAGGGGAGTCAGGAACTCCCTTACTTAAAAAAATTATTATTACAATTATTAAAAAAATTAATTTTGTCTTTTAAATTAATAGTAAGGGGAGTCAAGAACCAAAATTACAATAATATTATTAATTTTTTTCCTTAGGTATTTAACTTTACCAAATATTTCTAAATTTTTGTGTGGCTTCAAGTTACTGTCTCACATCCTTTGATTTCAACTTGAAGAATTTCCTTTAGGATTTCTTTTCAGGTAGGTCTAGTGATAATAGACTCATTCAATTTTTGTTTACCTTGGAATGTCTTAATTTCTCCCTCATTTTTGAAAGAGAGTTTTGGGAGATACAAAGTTTTTGTTGACAGTTGTTTTATGTTTAGGACTTTAAATACATCGTCCTATTGCCTCCTGGCCTGCAAAGTTTCTGCTGAGAACTCTGCTGATAATCTTATTGGGGATCCATTGTACATGACATGTTGCTTTTCTCTCACTACTTTCAACATTCTTTGTCTTCAACTTTCAACAGTTTAATTATAGTGTGTATCAGTTAAGTCTCTTTGGATTTAGTCTACTTGGAGCTCATTGCCATTCTTGCATTTATATATCCATGTCTTTCTTCAAATTTGGGAAGTTAGGTCATTTTTTTTTTTTTGCTCCTTTTTTTCTTCTGAAGTTCCTTTAATGTATATATTGGTCTGCTTGATGGTGCTTCATTAATCCCTTAGGTTCTTTTAGCTTTTCTTTATTTGTTTTTCTTTTTGCTCCTGAGACTTGATATCTTAAAATGATCTGTCTTCAAGTTTGCTGAATCTTTTCTCTACTTGTTAAAATCTGCTGTTGAAGCCTTCTGGTAAATTTTTTAATTCAGTAATTGTATTTTTTACCTCCCAAATTTTGATTTGGTTCTGTTTAATAATCTCTTTACTGACATTCTAATTTCATTCATATATCATTTTTTTTCTGATTTCCTTTAGTTCTTTGTCCAGGTTTTCTTTGGCTCTTTGAGCATATATAGAACAGTCTTTGTCTAGTAAGTTTTTGTCTAGTAAGTTTGAAGCCAGTGTTTCTTTAGAATCTGTTTTTATAGATTTATTTTGTTCCTCTGAATGGACCATATTTTCCTGTTTCATTGTATCCTTTGTGAATTTTTGTTGAAAATTGGGCATTTAAATAAAAACAGCCACACTGCAGACTTTGCAGACTGCCTCTGTGCAGGATAGATCCTTATTAATCAGCTTGGCATGGCGATGTAAGGTGTTCTGTGGCTCTTCTGGGGATGCATCTTCCCTAGGACTGTGTATGTACCGTTTTCCCAGTACCCCTATATACATGACTATTTTTACATGTCCTAATTTTCCTAGGGGTTTCACCCCTTCTTCTTCCCTGGCCTTAGTTGTCATATTGTGGTCCTCTGCCTGTAATATCTTCCTTCCAGATATCTATGGGCCTGAAGTTCCCCTGTAGTTTTCAGGCATTCCAACACACATCGCTGCTTTCAATATCCCCTGACCTACTATCCAAACTTCCATTATTCTTGTGTGATTGCTGAGTCAGGAAAGACAGAAACCCCTTCCTTGGACGGTCCCCAGACAAGCTAGAACACTGCAAACAAGTTCTACTCTTTTACTTCTTTCCGAAGAAAGATCCCAGGAATTGAGTGGCTTCCTTTGGCACTCTGCTAGGGAGGGACTGGGGCAAGGTGAGCACAAACACATTGCCATTTTCTACTATTTAGAGTTTGCTTTTTCTTGATTGGGCATTCACTTGGTTGCTACAGATCCTTGACTGGTTTCTAGAACTTTCACTGAGCTGTTCTCTCAGTCTGTTATTGCTTGATATTTCTACATGGAACAAGAAACTGGAGTTCCTAGTTTGCCATCTTGCTCAAGTATTTTGATTCCTGTATATTAGTGTGTATATTCTTTATTGCTTTAGAATCTAGGTAGTGAGGGAGGTAGCAGTTATGTACATCCTCCCTCAATTTTTTTTTTCAACCTGACATGCTGAAGAAATGATGAGAGAGACTCATGGTGTCTAACTTCATATAGCTTATAGAATAAAGGGGAAGACAAAAATCAGCATATAAATGAT
Source organism: Pan paniscus (assembly GCF_029289425.2). Taxonomy (NCBI): domain Eukaryota; kingdom Metazoa; phylum Chordata; class Mammalia; order Primates; family Hominidae; genus Pan; species Pan paniscus. The sequence continues at coordinate 48,816,461 of NC_073260.2, forward strand.
GAATATACAAAAATAAAGATATCATAACCTAGACTATAAAGGAAGCAGAAACTAGGGACTGCATGATCGAAAGTGTCCTGGGCAGTCCAGGCTGCTATAACAGAATACTATAGACTGTGGATTAAACAACAGAAATTTAAACCTCACATTTCTGGAAGCATGAAACTCCAAGATCAATGTGCCATGAGATCTGGTGTTTGGTGAGGGCTCTCTTCTAGGTTTGCACATAGCCACCTTCCTGCTGTGTCCTCATGTGGTTGAGAGAGAGTGTGCTGGTGTCTCTCCTCATATGAGGCTCTCCCATCATTGTCTAATTCCCTTCCAAAGTCCCTATCTCTAAATACTATCATATTGGGCAATTAGGCTTCAAATATATGAATTCGGGGGAGGGTTACAAATATTTAGTTCATATCAGGAAGTATATTCGTTTGCTAGGGCATCTGTAACAAAGTACCAAAACTGGATGGTTTAAAAAAGGTAGAGGTATTGTCTCACAGTTCTAGAAGGTTGAAGTCCAAAACCAAGGTTTCAGCCTTGTTCCTTTTAAAGCTTTGGGGAAAAATCCTTCCTCACTTCTCCCAGCTCCTGGTGTTTGCTGGCAATCTTTGGCATTCTTTGGCTTGTAGATGCATTGCTCCAGCCTTTACCTCCATTGTCACATGATGGTTTTCTCTCTGTGTGTCTCTTTGTCTCTTCTCATAAGAACATCAGTCATGTGTTCTATAAGGTGCGTTCCCTGTAGCGGCACATCCTACTCCAGTATAACCTCTTCTTAACCTATTCTATCTGTAACAGCCCTGTTTCCAAATAATGTCACATTTTGGGTTACTGGGGGTTAGTATTTTATATATCTTTTTTTGGAGGACACAATTCAATCCAAAGCAGAAGGTGATGCAACTTTAAACAAGGTGATCAAAGAATGCCTCTCTGTGGACAAGATTTTTAGGGGTATATTGGAGGCAAGGAATCCAGTGAAACAGCCATGGCCATAACAGCACACAGAGCCAAGTAATGGTATGTGCAGCAGCCCCAGTAGGAGGAGGGGGCAGGGTGAATTTTGAGAATTGAAAGAAAGCCAGGCTCGTTGGCACCTGTGAGTAGGGGAGATGACCTGAGATAAAACTGGAGATGTAGCAAGCAACTGGATCATGAGAGCTTTATAAACCAGATGAAGGTTTGGGCTTGATTCTCAAAGCTCTAGAATGTCCTGCTCTGCTCATCCTGGCTGCTACGGGAACAGACTGGAGATCACATAGGTCGGGGAGACCACTTAGGAAACTGATACTTACCTGGTAATTCCTTCAATCTTTTTGATTTTTCAGAGGGGACAAATGAGTGAGAGAGACAGAAAATGTTTTTGCTACCTCTTATAAAAATGGAGAAGATCTAACAGTGAGAAGTGAGGGTGTGGAAGAGACAGACACTTAGAAAGAAGAGATCCTGAGCACAGGGGAGACATAGGCCTGCTGAAGAGGAGGCATAGCTATGTGACTGGACTGGAATTAGGATGCTTGAAACCCATATTCTATTGTGATGCCAGGGAGCAGGATATGACTATTGGTGGGACAGCTGGACTGTGGTGCAGGAAATGTCAATGAGGAAAAGGAGAACCATGACAATAGAGGCCAGACATGGGGCGAATCTTTCAGGAAGCCAGGTAGAGAGGAAGACCACCAGGCCAAAAGGATGGCAGATGCTGACAGGATGAAGGGAAGAGAATGACATCATCCAAAAAGATGCAAGATTTTGCAGCTGAGAGGGGAAGATATGGCCCAGAAAAGATCATGTATCCAGAGGAAGGAGAACTTCTGCTTGAGAAGTGACCAGAAGCAGGGACCTGGAGAACAGTCCTTCCCCAAAGAAGTTTAAATTTCCAAGGAATTTGATGAATAGGACATAGGCATTCCAGAGGATATAGTGGAAGGTCTGGGGAGGAGGGAAGGAGAGGAGTGAGATGGGTTGGATCCAGGAATGCACAGAGCAATGTTAGTGCACAGAGTTACATTTTATGCATATAATCATCTGTTCGTGCTCACTAATATTTTGAGTAGGCCAGGAAAACTAGGTCAACCTCATATAAGGCAGGGATGAGAAACTCTCTGAGATTACAGAGAACAGATGTCAGCTTTAGCATCTGTGTAGCTTGGGTAAGCTGAAAAGATTAAGAACACATAGAAAGCATGGTGCCTCATTCTTAATGGGGCACACATAGTATCAAAGGAAGGAAGGAAGAAGAATGGTGAAACCTTGTTAAACTTAAGAGCACCTAGTACAGTTGGATGGTACAGCCTGAAGGGATGATTAAAAATAGAGAATCAGGATTGAAACCAATGGAATAACACTAGCTTTATCTGCTGCAAAGAAGACCTACCTCTGAGATTCTTTATTTGCAACAAAATGACACCATCCTCTAAAAGTCACTCTTGGGGACTCTGGGGGATGCCATAGGGCACCACCTTATCCATCACGCAGGACTGAAGCTTTTATTGCACCAGTGGCAATACAATAGAAATACACATTTCAGTCCCACTCCGGACCTACTGATTCAGAAACTCTGAAGGTGCAGCTCAGCACTCTGCTTTTTAGCAAACAATCCAGGTGATTCTGATGCACAGAAGAGTTTGAAACTCATTGCACTAAAATTAGTTTATAAATATATCACACATCTATACTTTTGGAATATCACTGCTGAAGGCTCTCAGGTAACTCCCTTCCTTGACATTACCTTCTACCAAAGACAGCCAACTTGCCCAAGATTACATTCCTAAGGAGTGAGGAGAGACAGCACACAAAAAATGACTGATCCAGAGTGGCTTTCTTGCCTCAATGTGGACTATCTTTGAAGGGCCACCCCAACTTCAGAGCTCTTATGTTTGGACCAGTAAACTCATGGACAAGAATGAAAGGAAAATTTTATTTTCTTCTTCCGTTTTGGGGGGAAGCCTTTATGTGCTTCCTTTCTCCACAATCTGCAGAGCATTTTGCACTTCAGGGCTGTGACCTTAGTTTCCAGGATTTGGCTCCTCCAGAGATTAGGATGGAGTGACCCTGTTGAGGAGGGCAGGGTGACTGGGGCTTGAAGTACAGAGAGACCTAGGCCAGTCCTGGAGGTGGACATCCTGGCTGGTGCCAAGACTGCTGGGAAATGGAGTGTCCTCTGGGCAGCAGAAGAGTGTGCCCCACCCTTGCATGGTAGAACTTTAGAAGGGACAGCTGGGAAGAAACCAATGTTGTGATGTCAGGAAAATCTGCTGAGTCTTCACTACCAGAAACATCACAGCGGATGGGGTGCATTGTTCCCTTGAGCACATTCTACCAGCATGGTAACTTTTCAAGAATTTTACAGGAGATATGTTGATAGGGCATTTGCTAAACATATAATTTAAAAAAATTGTAGTGCAATGAGTTTCAAACTCTGCTGTGCACCAGAATCACCTGGAATGTTTGCTAAAAAGCAGATAGCTGGGCTCCACCTTCAGAGTTTCTGAATCAATAGGTCCAGGGTGGAGCTGACATGTGTATTTATAACAACTTACCAGAATTGCTGATACTGCTGGTCCCCAGAACCACTGTCTTAGGGAGAACAGGATAAAAGTAAGACAAAGAAACCATGGAGAACATAGTCCAAAGGTGTGTATTTTCATTCACTGCATGCTTGCTTGCTCAGCACCTGATCAGTGCATCTGCTGCCTTCTCCCTTAGTTTGTGTCCCCGGTGTCAGAATTTGGCTCTTCCTCTTTGTTGGCAGTGTCTGGCACTCTGTGGACCAAGGTCATAAATGAAGCTATGAGGCATCACACAGACCATGCTGGCCTGGTAGGGGAGCAGAGCTGATGTGTACCTTGAGGGATGTGCAGTTTGTATAACATTCAAGGTGACCAGCAGAGGGTGAGAGTGGCCTGGGGCTCAGCAGGTGCATCCCTCACCCAGCTGGGTATCCAGAGTGTCTGCACCTGTCCAGGAAGTTCTTTGCACAAAGGGTCTTCTGCCCCTCAAGCCACGCACTGTCTGAGCAGAGGGAAGGGTTGTGTCCACCAAGAGAGGGGACATCTTCTCATTTGCACAAGGGCCAAGTGTAAGCTTGCAGAGTCCTAAGCTGTGAGAGCAAAGCAGGAACTCAGCTGAAGAGGCTCTTTTTACAGCCACCTAAAGACTCTGGGGAAAGTGCACCGTGAGACTGTGGAGAAGGATGGGGCTTCCCCAAAAGGAGTGACACTGGATTGATTTACTTTACAAAATGGAGGGCTGTTATGTTTCTTCCACCTGAGGATTGAATAGCCCACCACCATTTGCTGCTGGTCTCTGCATGACCTGAGTGGCATAGCTCATCTGGATTCCTGCTCTAAGCAGCATCAGCATTACCAGGGACCCCACCCTGGACCTACAGAATCAGAAAACCAGGCCATGGCCCAGCTGGAAGTGTTTTAACAAGCCCCCTCCTCCAAGGTGATTCTGATATATTGAAGCATTTGAGGTACTCTGGCTTGGAGCTTCTCCACTTCTAACAAACTTGGGAATCTCTTGGAGATTTTATTAAAGTCAGAATCTGAGATTGAAGTTCTGGAGTGGGGATTGAAAGTCTGTATTCTTAATAAGTTGCTTGGTAATGTGGATGCTGCAGATCCACGAATTCACGTTGAGTAACAAAGGTTTATATTAGATTAATGGTTCTTGACCTTAACCTCTGTTTTACTCTTGGCTGTTATTAAAAAACAAACAAACATAGACTGGGTAGCCTATAAAAAACCAAAATTTATAGCTTACAGTTCTGGAGGCTGGAAAGTCCAAGATCAAGGCAGATTTGGTGTCTAATGAGCGTCTACTTCCTGGTTCATAGACGATGGCTTAGCTCTCTGGGCCCTCTTTTATAAGGGCACTAATCCCATTCATGAGAGCTCTGTGCAGAGGTCCCACCTCTTCAAGTTGGTAACTAGAATGTCAGCATATGAATTTTTGGGGGACACGAACAGCAACGTCGCATAAACACGTTGAAATATATGGATGTTTGCGTCCCATCCACGGAGGTCCTGTGCCAGTTGTGGCATGAGCTGGACTGGAAATTGGACCTTGTTTTAAAATGTATTTATAGCTCCCCTGCTGATTCTAATGTGCAGGCAGATATCAGGAGCCCCTAGCCTAGAAGCAAATGGGTCAGGCTCTTAGAAGGATGTATGTTAAGGGGAAGTTAAAGGAGGAATTTGAGAGCAATCTGCTCCTTCTGGCTGATGAAAGTCTAGGGATTGTGGGGAGTGCCAAAGGGGCCAGAGACATCATAGTAAGTGAGTTGCTCCTTGTTTAAATGAGGTCTTTGGGCCTCTGCTTCACATTCTCAGAACAAATAATGATGGCATGCGGCAAAAGGCAGGCTTCTTCTGCATTGTGGGATATTCAGCATAGAACTGGCTCTCTTTATCAGCTCCTGATTTGCTCTCCCTGCTTCCATGCTAGCACTGGATTTTTGCTTATTTAATCTTTTTACCCTCCTTTGTTTAGTTCTTAAATTCCATTTTGTCATTTAACCTGATAACCTACATTTTGGTTGTCATGGAAAACAACACCCTGACTTGTAAAATTGGAAGGTTGTTTCAGGACCCAGAAACTGCATCAGGCAGTGCTCAGAATCCACTGTCATCATATTTGGAGCCTCCTCTGGGATGGGTTTCTGAGTGGCCATATATTCCTTTGTAATGAAGAGGAGACTGTGGAGGACAGGGTGACCACTCTGCTTTTAGACATCATTAGTGTAGGGGCAGGTTTGTTGAAGTAGCCTTAAATGACTTTAGTAAAAAGAGTGTATTTTTATTTTTATATTCCAATGGCTGTAGGATCAAGGCCAGAATTAGGATGAACTGGGGAATAAAATAAGTTTTCTTGACTATAAGTTGTAAAATGCGTAGTTTTTAAGTATGATTTTAAAAATGCATATTTCCTGTGAATAGCAGGGCAGAATTTTACTTTGGAAATGAACTTCAAAGGTTAACATGTTTTAGTTATTTAGAAAGTGAAGACGGGATTAAAACGGATAAATAGGATTCTACAACAAAAATCAAATGTAAAGCCAACTACAGAATATTAATTTTGCTCAAGTCTTTTAGCATATTTGGTATTACAAAAGAATGAGTAATATAACCAAGAGAAGAAATCTTCCTTCAGTCTGTAGTTTAAATTTAACATGGATCAGTGTTATACTCAAGCACTTTTAAAAATGCCTGCACAGAATTGTTAGCCATTAATCTTTTTTCTTGCTGATTCACCTGTTTTTTAATCAACGCATCTTTGACAAAATTGTTTATCAATGTCAGAAAATAAACGTGGTCATTTGCTTGAAATGCTAATGTGAAACCACTCAGTGAAAAAGCAATTCTAATCCAAGCTTGCCAATGGCGGTGTTGTCATAGGATCCTATTAAATTAGAATATATTAATCTACGCTGTGTGGTTGGCTATGGTATGGGGCAGGGCATTTCTTCTGCCTTTAAATGAGTCGGTTTTTAAAAGTTAAAATCTGGAAATGGAAAAAAAAGTCTATATGGTTAGTAGCGATTATAGTTGGCAATGCGAACAAAAGAATCTGGTTCCCTTTCAATGGAATTATTTTAATTCATTAAATTATCAGAAAATTCCAGTCCTCGCCATCTATTCCAAGAGCATGCAGTAGGTGGCACCTAAAAGCTCTTTGGAGGCGAGCAGGCGCCATTTAAGCAGGAGCAGCAGCCTCTGCAGCAGTTGGCACATCTGAGAAGGCAGAGATTGAAGAGAGTAGGAGGAGCGTGCAGCGGCGGTTACAGTGCCAGGCCGGCGCGGCTCAGGCCAGCGCAGGTGCAGGGGCTGCGAGCGGGTGGAGCGCGAGGGCGCTGGGGGCAGGGAGCACGGCCGGCGGGCGGTGCAGGGCGCACGGCGGGCGAGCAGCTGACAGCATCGTCACGGCGGCGGGAGGGAGTGCGCTGCGCCTGCCTCCGGGAGGAGCCGCATCCACACACCCTGCGCTGCCCTGTCCTGCGCGAGTGGAGCTCTGAAGAAGCTCTGAGCGGAGTTGTGTTCTTCCCCAGGTAACCGATTTCCCCCTTCTGCCGTGGCTTCGCTGCGTCCGCATTGGGGCACGGGCGGCTTTGGCATGATTGTTTGCCAGCCCCTGGAAAGGGATTACCGCTCTCAGGGAGGGCGAGTCAGCGTGTACTGGAGTTGGTAAGAGGGGAAGAAATCTGCATTTCTGTATCCTTGTTAGGGAGGGTGAGCATCATGCTGCCCTTGTCTAAAACATGTTCTTTTTAAAAAATCTGTATCTTACGTATTATTAGGGATTCCTTCCAAAACAGGATTTACCGTTTTGGAAAATTCTACTGTGCAGGTGTTTCTGTTAATGTGGAAGTTTAATGGATTTAGGAAAAGAGTAAGAAGATGTGGTCTAAAGTGAGAAAAAAGCCAAGCACGCTAGAGACTGCCGTTTGGTTCGGCATGCTTTCATCCTCGACTGCTTCACTTCATGCGCTTGGCTGAGACCTGTCTAAATCTTTTGTTTGTCTTCTTAAAGAATGTGTTTCATGATATCTACATGTGCTCCTTTCCGCTTCCTTGTTGTAAGAGCAGAAGATGGGCAAGGGGCTGCATCCAGTCCTTAGTTGTAAGACTGTGGTTTCCCATCAGATGACAATGACTGCTGACAGCACCCAGGCTCGCCTGAAAAGCAGTGCTGGCTTCTGGCGGTGTGGGAAACTGCCTCTCTCCTTCTCTCTTGAAAAATGCTGTTTTTCCTCTTTAAAACTCCAATTCACATTCTATGTGGGTTTGGGAGACTTTTAAACTAGAAGCTCTGTGAATCATCTGTTACATCCATTGAATGCTGGAATACAACATTGTGGTGGAATTCAGTTTCTTCCTACTGTGCAGAGACACAGCTTGCCTTCCCTAGGAATTTATTTTACATATTTGCCCTTGTTATCTTTTAAATGGATCCCTTCAGATGTGAGAAGCTAGTCCAGCATATCAGAACTTTTCTGCTTCAAACTAAAAATTTTCAAAAATATTATTTTTGAGGAAGATTTTCTAGGTAACGCTAAAAGTCTGGAGCATTTTACATTTCAAATCAGTCACAATGCGCTCCATTTCCAGTGACATTTGGATTTGAGGAGGTGGAGGGGGAGGGAGAGAAAAGGGGAGGATAAAATTAGAATAAATTTAACAAATTTGTAGGGGAATCATACTTTTTTTTCTTCTTGGTTGTTGCCTGAAATTGAAAATTGTCCACAATTTTATCTATCTCTGGAAATGCAGGAGGCTTTGTGGGCTGGGGACAGGAAGACACATAGTTCATTTTATAGAAATAAAAGATACAGTGGCAAGGAAACATTTTCATCCCATTTAACATATGGCATTTAATTTGGTAATAGTCCCGGGCAGGCACAGGGAAAGGAAGGAGAAAGGAGGGGGTATTGCTGTCTATACCAAGGCACAGAACTGCTGCTCACACTTCAGTGATCCCTGCAGATGGGAAGTATGTGTTCGTGGTTATTGTAGAAACCTCCAGAATCTTTCTTTGTTACAGCTTTAATAGAATTGTTCCTAAGAGGCGACTCAGAAAACATACAGATTGAATGCCAAGTTGTGGAAGTCACTTTTCAGCTTGTGTCTAACAACCCAGCATTCTCAGCAAAGCAGTTTCCTCATGAGAAGAGTGGAGGAGACCTTTTTTTAAAAAAAATTATTTATTGTATGTTGTTCGTATCCTATACACCACACACGACTTTTACTGTATTGGAAATGTATTATTTCAGTGGTAAATACTGCATATCTTACTGAAAAATTAAAACCTTTTAAGAAACAACTGGGGTGCTTTTGTCAAAAAGAGAGTGTATCTGTGATAACAAAAAGTATTGTTCATTCTTCTTCTAATTTGGAGACCAGAGTTGATATGTTGAAAATTAACCTATTTATTTATGCAAAATCATCATTTCCCTATGACAAATGCCATACATTTTTCCACCAGAGAATTTCTTTGTGAGAGGAGCATTCGGTTGTCTGGGGTGGAGTGGTTGCCTGCCAGCTGTTTTAAGTAAAAAAAGTGTTTGGTGTTGATCTGCAACTTTCAATTCAGATAACAACCATCCCCAATTCTCACTCATATGGTGGATTGCCTCTATCTATCATCAGTCTATCTACCTGGTATAAGTATTGACAGTGGACAGATGTCTTTTTAAGAGCAGAACTGATTTGTAGGACACTGATTTTGGTTATGATTTTTCCAGGAAAACAGCTGCTCAATCAAAAGGGAATACGATGGTTCTTATGTTGTCAAAATTGCTGATGGCTTTTTAAGAGTTAAATTTACTAATTCATACATATTTAAACATGAACTGAAAGTTATTTAACTGGTGTCAAATAATGCTTTAGTTTTCATTATATGATATGGCTTGCAAGCCTCTCCTCACTGACGGGGAAAGGACTCTATGAAGTAATAAAAACAAATGCTCCCTCATTCTCTCCTTCTTTGCTCTCAGCCACTGGCAAATTTAGGAAAGAGATTCCTTATAGCTGTCTCCTAAATGCAGTGAAGTGTTTTCTTATAAATCAGTACTGTACAATAGAATTGAAATGTGTGAGTCATGTGCACAGTTTAAAATGTCCTAATGGTCATAATGGAAAAGAGAAACAGCTGAAATTAATTTTAATGATATACTTAAGCCAGCATATAAAAAATGACCATTTAGATATAATCCATACAAAATACTAGTAAGATATTTTACCTTTTTAAATGCCTGCTGACGACTTACAAGACATCTCAATTTGGATTAGCTGTGCTTCCAGTGCTCAATAGCCCATGCGGCTGATGGCTACTGTATTGTCCAGCGCAGCTATAGATCATTACTCAATTGACGGTAATTTAAAAGCTAAAATGTTCGGCGCCATCACCAACTAAGCGCTATCAAAAATAAATATACAAATGATCTCAGATTGCTGTGAGTTATGTGTCCTTCTCTTTCCTGCCATTAACTGTGGTGCTGTCTTGAACATATTACTTAGTTCTTTATCAGAAAGACAAAAGGATTAGATCAAATAATTCCTGTGATTCTATGAAAAATAACCAGTGAGTAGATATGGGGGATCCAACTCACACGCAGCCTAGGGGTTTATTGTGGCAGAAACAAAGGAAACAGGTATGCCTGATGGGCATCATCATTTTGCACCGCTACTAACTTCTATCCCAAGAAGTACTGCACCCCCCGGTTTGCTTCAACCTTATTCTTGATTGCAGAGGTCAGCAACTTAGCCCGCAAGTCCCATTATGGGTCATTCAATTCTCATATAATTTCTTTTACTGAACAAGCAGCAGCAAACCCATTATAAAACTAATGAACAGCTAGTGGGCTATTCTGTACTATGCAATAAAATATATTTCACAGATCTTTTAGTATTATGCTTTACTGGTATGAGTATTTTCAATGTTTGTCTCTATTTGACACCATTAGATAAAGTTTAGGGTGAAATCTCATGCTTTATAATTGACCCATGAATACCGGATTCTTGAAACACAGAAATTAATGACCTTAATGAAAATATGTCCATTTCTTTATCTAGTCCCTGAACACCTCCATGATCAGTGAGTGCTCGTGGGGTGGGTACAATTTCCATCACATGGTTCTCTGTCTCAGAAATTATGATAGGAGACTTAAAGAGGGCAGCGTTTTGTATGAGAGGATCTGGGGCAATATTTTTCTAAAGCTAATTAATGTCTGCAAAGTGATTATTTTTCTGAGAAAATAAGAACGCAAGAACTTTCCATTAGGCCTTCCCATAATAAACACACATACGCCCTTCCTCCTTTACCATCTTTAGATAATCATCAGAGCTCAGACAAAGGAGCCTTTGAAGGAGGAAGATTTCCTTCCTCTGTCATCCTTACACTCTGTTTTATCGGAGCACTTTTGTGCCTTTTGAGTTTGGGAGTTTTTCTCTAGAAGATGCGGAACAAAAAGGAAAAGTGATCAGAATCCAGGTTTCTTCATCGAGGGCAAATCCAGGTGGAGTCCACTCAGCTCTCTATTTGCATAAAAAAATCCAGCTTAGTGCCATTTTTGAACAAACTTAGACTCATCTCCCCAGCCTTATCACCCAGCTACCTACCACCCCAATTACATGCATACACACACACACACACACATACACATGATCAATGGAGTATTTCATTGCCTCCTTGCCTATAAAACAATCATCTGACACTTAAAAAGGGATTGACTAAGCCTTTTGCTTCCTTCTCTTTACCTTTGTGCTTCTCTCTTGGGACCTCTTTGGCCTTCACTGGGTTCTTATTACAGAAGGAATAGTAGCAGACCACAAAATGTAAAACTGACATTAGCTTTTGAGTAAGGTCTGTGTCAATGTTTGCAAGCCAAGAAGAGATAGAACTACTGGATAATAGAAATGGCTGGGTAACCTAGATTTTGAAAAGAACTTAAATTTCTCTGAATATCATGAAAACCATGTGCTTATCTATTTTTTTAATTTTGCCAGATTTACATATAATGCTTTGTGCCTCTCTTTTTTGTTCTTCCATTCTTTAAATGCTAGTTTAAATTCCTCCACATACATAATAGTTTCAAGATGCAGAAATAAATCAAGTTGTTGTAACAAATATTTAAACATAAACAATGAAGAGGTAAATATGGGAGAATTTTTAGTGGTTTCAGGGTAGGGGAGGACTTTTTAAGGATGAACTCAAACTGAAATACTAAAAAGGAAAAGTTTGTTAAATTGGATATACAGAAATTTTAAATTTCTGTCCAGAAGACAATAAAAAATAGATAACATCAAAGGAAAGATATTTGCGACATATTTCAGATGAGGCCTAATTTTTTAAAATACAGTGGTTCTCAAATTTTGTAAGCATCAGAATCACCTGATGGCCTTGCTAAGCCTGAGATTGCTGACTTCAAACCCATGCGACTCTGATTCAGCTGATCTGACTCAACGGGGAACAGGCATTTCTAACAAGGTCCCAGTGAAGGGGACAGTGCTGCTCTTTCGAGCACAGCTGGAGAGCCACGGCCTTAATCTAAGATAATACCATCCCTGCAAACTACTAAAAACCGAGCAAAGAACAAGAACACACCGGTTTCAAAGATACAAATACCAATCACTTTTAACAGAAAAGATGCTCAATGTCACCCAAATTAAGTAAATGCAATTAATTCAGTAATGAGAAACAGACATCTTGTTTCAATGGAAGGGATCAAAGAGTTTGATAATACACCATATTATGCAAGCTTTGGGGAAATAGCACTCATACACCTTCATGGGACAGGTGATGGAGAACTTGATAGTAATTTTCAACAGCAACAGGCCATCTCTACCCAATTTGAAGTGTACCTACCGTTTGATTCTGCAGTTCCATTTACAGGAGTTTTCTCTACAGATAGGCTCAGAAACATGAAATATTTAAGTATAAGGTTTTCATTGAGCAAAAGACTGAAAATAGCAAGAAAGTGGTTAATAAATGATAGCTTATCCCTCAGCAGAGTCTTCTGAAGCTGTTAAAAAACACAATCTGGCTCTATATATACTAATATGAACAAATCTGTAGATGGCTCCTAACTTGCAATGCTTCAATGTATGATGTTTTGACTTTACAATGGTGGGACTACTACATACATTCAGTAGAAACTGTACTTCAATTTTTGATATTTTCCTGGGCTGGTGATATGCAGTGATATATTTTATGATATTCTCTCACTGTGCTGGGCAGTGGCAGTGAGCCATAGCTGTTAGTTATCCCCATGATCACCAAGGGAAACAACTGATACTCTATAATTGACTATGATGCCAGAAGACTTTGCCCAACTGTAGGCTAATGAAGGTGTTCTGTGCACGTTTAAGGCAGGCAAGGCTAAGCTATGGTATACAGTAGGTTAGTTGTATTAAATGCATTTTTGACATGATATTTTCAACTTATGAGGGGTTTATCAGAATGTAGCCACATGGTAAGTTGAGGAGCAACTGTACATGAAACACTGTGTATACCATGCTTCCATGTATTTGTCTATCTCTCTGACTAAATAGCTATCAATTGATATCTGTCTCTCTTTGACTATGTACCATTTTGTTAACACTTGATCACAATGCTGCTCCCTTAGCAATGACTACTCAAATCATTTAGTCACATGCTAAATGTTCCACTACCATTCAGTTTATGCTTTTGACAAGAGACCATTTCTGGTGACTGAGAAAAAAATCATGTTGAGTAAGTTGCCATTGTGAGTTAATGTGAAACAATGAGCCAATGAAGTTACCACATTGTAGAAATATTCAAGTTTGTCATATTTTGTTGCATTTCAAACAAAATATTGTTGATTTTTGCGTGGTAACTTTTTGGTGATATGTTTATTCTTACAGAGGCATTCTGTAAGAATATTCAGGGCCGGGCACCATAATTGCAAACCATCTTATCCACACACTTGGCTTCCATCCCTACCTCAATGCAGGTAGCTCACGCCTATAATCCCAGCACTTTGGGAGGCCGAGGCGGGTGGATCACGAGGTCAGGAGATCGAGACCATCCTGGCTAACACCGTGAAACCCCATCTCTACTAAAAAATACAGAAAATTAGCCGGGTGTGGTGGCGGGCGCCTGTAGTCCCAGCTACTCAGTAGGCTGAGGCAGGAGAATGGTGTGAACCCGGGAGGCGGAGCTTGCAGTGAGCCAAGATCGCACCACTGCACTCCAGCCTGGGTGACGGAGCGAGACTCCGTCTCAAAAAAAAAAAAAAAAAAAAAGAATATTCAGTTGTATTCTCTATCCTTTAGGACAATTCCAGATTCCACTGAATTGTTCCACTTCCATTATGTAAACAGAAGCTATGTTCGGGGCAGAAGGGTCTTGCCCTGGAATCCTGAGACTGCAGATGGAACCCAGACCTCTTGGTTGTAGCACTCGTACTAAATAGGAAACTTATACTAATTAGAAACTGTGAGTCTTTTACCCCAGCATTGAAAGACATGTAAATACTAAATATTATCTTGTCTTCCATTACCTTCTCTTAAGACCGGCAAAGACTGACAAATGAGACTCCTTATTCTGACTCTAGTCTCCCATGGCCTGGGCCTTCTCTGATCAGGCTTATGAGGACACTTTTGCTCCTAGTGTTAAGGCTACATCCAAATCATGAGTTAAATATCCCATGATGTAAGTATAACCCATGTTTTCCTCCAAACATGTGTTTTCTTGACCTCGTGGTGTAGTTGTTCAGAGTTCAGCTTTTGGTGTGGACCTTACATGAAGCATGTAGAGCATTTCTGATGTGTCAGAAAACATACACAGTTATCCATTATAAGCTGCCTAACATTATCATTGCATTTTTAAATGAATATTTTATGAGTTTCAAAGTTGCTTCGCAATATTTTAGGTTAGTCTGAAAGGCTTCCTTCTGCAACAGTTTAGAATCCAGCGCTCCTTGTTCAGTTCTTACTAATTTGGGTTGGTTTGAGTGCTTTCCCAGATTAGCTATGATTACTATGCTTAGGTGCACTAAAACATTAATGAAGATTCTGTCCCCAGATACCTGCATGGCGTGAAATGTTCATCCAGAGCTTCCTTGTTTTAACCGAAGCCTAGACCACGTTTCTGGTCCCCTAGGCTCTTGTGATTGTCTGCTCCTCTTCCATGTGTGTTTGGACTTACCTAAACTTGAGTTCAAATGTGGATTCTGTCACTAGTTGTGCAACAATTCTCTGTGACTTTAACCATCCAGAGCCTCAGTTCTCTTATCTGTAAAACGGGGCTACTAAGAGCTAAGTAAGTCAAAAGGTGTCTTAAAGATGAAACTTGCCTAGAACCTCTGGATTCTAGCTAGGTAATAAGGATTCAGGCTGTTTGGGTCGTTGCTATCTGATGAATATTTGAGTGTTTCTTCTTTCTCAGTGTCTCAGGTTTATTCCTCTCTTTCACAAGTTGGCACGAAGCCCATTGTCTTAGAGTTGTACTTTATTTCTGGATGGAATTCTGGCTTCAGCTTCAGCCCTTTCTAATTTACCAGAGCTCACACTCTCAAATGAATGTTAAAATGTTCCCTTTTCTCCTATACATCTTTCTGTTTTCATTGGACCAACTGGGACTCTATTTTTTATCTGGTTAAATCCACTTTCCTCCTTTTGCCAATGTTCCTTTCCTCTGTTGACTAGACCCATCTCCCCATAGGAGTTCCTGACTCTGAATTCATATGGTTTTGGATATGAAAGAACATGTCTTGGTTGATATTCTTGTTTTTCTAGCCTTGAGATGTTCATCTGTGTAAAGATCCTGGGCATCCTGGCCTTGACTGGAAGCCTGCCAAGAGCTCCTCAGGTATTAGGACTGTATGAGGTTATTGATCATTGGATTCTAGACACATTGGTAACTATTCCCTCCTATTGCTAACCTGCCTGGTCACCATGGAGCAGACACAAATAAATTTTCATTGATTAATGGCTCCTAGGTCCTTACTGTATGCCGTTGCTCTCTTCTGACCTCCTGGAAATTGCTCTTCACTCAGCAAGGGTGTGGGCCCCTGGTTCATTGTCTTCCTTCTGACCTCATGTTCAGATATCATCCAAGGTCACTTCACTCTTTTTCCATCACTCTTCTTATGCTCCACAGGCACAGGAGGACCTTTTCAGGACTGGACACCCTTGCATTTCTAGGGGGACCAGAGGGAGCCTCCCCACTCTGACCATAGCACTTCCTTTTGACCCTCAGCAGGAACTTACATTTGATCTTGCTAGTAAATTCAGCTGTTACCTTCTCTTTAAAATGTATACACGTCTATATATCTGTATTTGAAAATTAATTTTTAAAAACTTAACAAATCAAAACTGTGTACCATGTAGCCACCAATTCAAATCTTTCCTTTGATTCACAACCAAAGTCTCAGGAAGTGTTTCTGAGCTGCCTATCTCAGTTTCTATGTTTTACGCTTACTTCTCAATCCACTGCAATCTTCTTCTACCCTGTGGTGCCATTGAAGCGCCTCTTGCCAGGCTCACCAGTGACTTGCATTGCTTTGCATCCAGTGGGCACTCGCCAGTTCTCATTTGACTTCACTTCTTAGTGCCATTTCACAAAAGCAGATCCACTGCTTTTACCAAACATCAAATTATGGAGTCTCTTGAGGCTGTGTCCAAGTCATCCACTCCTTTCTCTTTGTTCTTGCAAACGATCTCATCCACACACTTGGCTTCCATCCGTACCTCAATGCAGGTAGCTCCCAAATGTGCATTCCTATCCCAGATGCTATAGCTAGCCCTGGACATGTATCCACCTGTCTACCTGATGTGAGCCCCTGACTGTCCCAAAGGCACTTGGAGGGCTGCATCCTGAAAATTAAGCCAATGATTCCTCCCATAAAACCTGTCTTTTGTCCAGGATTCTCTCAGCAAATCATCTCATCCTAGCTATGCAGTTCTGTAAGTTGGAAACCTTAGGAATTTTCTCTGATGCTTCCTTCTCCTCCAGTCTACCTCAACCCCTTTTCCCACCGACCCATCACTAGTTGCTGTTGATGTCACCATAATTGTTTTCTGCCTCCTCTGCTCTCACCTTAGCCCAAGCTGCCTTTGTTTTTGACCAAATTGTCCACTTGACAGGGAAGCCAGGGCCCCTTCAGTGGCTGCCCTCTGCCCTCTACAAGCCGCATGTGATGTCAGCATGGCCTCTTTTCCAGACTCGCCTCACATGGCTTTCCCCTGGCAACCCACGGTGGCACTCTCCTTCCAGTATGTGAAAGGGTCCGTGCTGTCTCCTTCCCTAGGGCCTGCCTGGGGCACGTGGTCTTGGTCTGGCTTTATTAATCCGTCTACAACAGAGAGCCATGGATATCACCAAGTAGCAGCACTGCCCTGTCAGTGAAATAGCCGCATGTTCTGCACTAGTGTTCTGTGGTTGCAGCCTGGAAGCCCCATCTGAGATCCTGCCCAGCCCACAGAAACACATGTTACAGCAAAGTAGAGGTGAAGCCAGAGATCTTTGCTTACGTTGTTCTGGCCTAAGGCAAGTCGCTTAGCCTGCCCTTCCCAGTGTGCTCATTAGAAGCAAAACACAGATTCATGCATGGACTGAACAAATGCTTCTTGCACGCTTCTTATGGGCCAGGCAGTATTCAAGTACTGGGAGACAGGAATGAATGGAACAGACAAAAAGCCCTTAAGGAGTTTTTAATATAGTGGAATTAAACACAAATTTTTTAAAAAAGGAAATTGCATACTATGTTCTAAAGCAAATGTATGCTGGAGAAAATAAAGTGGGAAGATGCCACAGACTACTGGGTTGAAGATAGGGTTGAAAATTGAGATAGGGTGGTCAGGGAAATTCTCACTGAGCCAGTGATATTTTAACACAGGCCTGTGGGAGGCAAGAGAGTGAGGCCTTTGATTACCTGGGGCAAGAGGGTCTGGGTAGTGGAAGCAGCCAGGGCAAAGGTCCTGAGGCAGAAGCATGCCAGGTGAGTCCAGGAGCAAGGATAAAGTGTGGCTGGAATTGAGTGAGCTGGGGCATAATGGTGGGAATGAGGGTAAGGTGTGGAGCAGAGCCCCTTAGCTGTTACTGTCAGGGAGACAGGGCCAATGATGGAGGGTTTTGAGCATAGGAATGACGTGTCCTGCAGCCTGAGTAGAGGATTGACTGGAGTGGCTCAGGGCCTGAGGCAAACTGATCACCCGGCAGGCTGCTGCAGTCATGCAGGTAAGTGATGATAATGCCTGGAGAGCCTGCTAACAATGGAGAAAGTGATTCATGGTGGAGTCTGGAAGAGTTTGGAAGATATCACTGACAAATGTTGCTGATGGAGTGGACTTGAAGTATAAGAGAACAAGAGGAGGTAAGGAGGACTTCAAGGTTCTTGGCCTGGGTGACTGGAGGGATAATGTTGCTACTGACTGAGGCAAAGAAAACTATAGGGGAGCAGTTTCGGGTGTTACAGGGTGTTTAGACTTGCACATGTCCTATTTGGGATGTGTGCATGGCACCCAGGGGGAGATGTTGAGACAGGAGAGGGGTATATGAGCCGGCAGTTTTAGGGAGAGGTCCTGGCCATGGGTTTGCAGTTGAGGGTGCAGGTATATGAATGATATGGCATCTCAGATGCCCCCACTGACTGAGTGAGTTGAGTAGCAGCGAAGGAAGAGTAGCAAAGCTAGGGTGTGGGCTCTCTCACGGGCGAGCTAGTTGCAGTGATGGTGCTGATCTACCTCTCCTGCTGCCTCTACCCTGGTACAAGCCACCCTTGGCATGTATCAAGATTGTTGCTGGAGACTTCTGACTGGAATCGTGCCTCCGCTCCCGACCCTTGGCCTGCAGGCCCTCAAAGGGGTACTTTTACAATGGAGGTCCCACCCTATCACTTCTCTGCTCAAAACCCTCCAGCTGTCTCCTGTTCTTCTTAGAATAAAAGTTGACCTTTTCCCTGTGCTTACAAAGCTCTACATGACCTGCCTGTCCCGGCCCCTTTACTTTGCTGACCTCATCTGCTTTTCTCTCTCCATTCAAGAATTTATCCGTGTGTCTTGAGCATGTTGGACAAGCGTCTGTGTTTGCACCTGCTGCTGTCTCTGCCAGAAGAACCCCACCACCCACACACAGATTTCCACAGAGTTCATGCCATTACCTCTCTCAAATTTTTACTAACATATCAACTTTTCAGGGAGTCCTTCCCTGGTCTCTCATCAACTTTGATGCTCACTACATATTTTTGATATGTAATAAAAATATATTTTATTCATGTATTTTTGTCAAATGGTTCCACACTCAAGGAAATCCTGCATTTGGACAGCCTTTAAAATTAATTTATAAATTTGATTTTCAGGTTCTTAATTGTGCTGATTGGAGAGTTAATTTTAAGAACACATTTACATTGCTGTGGGCTATCTCATGTAAGGGTGGAATCATTTTTATATGTCCCTTTCCAAAATGCTGTCTCTATAGGATGATTAGGTTTCCAAAGCAGGTACTGTGTCTCTCACCTTTAAATTACGGGGATGAAGAAAGTATGCATATTTTTGGAAAATACCTGCTCTGCTATATAGTATGCTACTGAAGACCTACCTAGCAGAAAACATCAATAAACTTAAAACAGCGCTTTTTGTATAAAAGAAAAATACTCACCTTGATACTAGTTCTGCAACTTTTTTTTTTTTTTTTTTTTTTTGCTACAGAGTAACTAGCAAACCATTGTGTGATAGAAAATACTTTCATGGTTGCTGCACATCTCCATGTAAAGTATTGGAAAGACTCTATTGTATTTTAAAAGTCTGATTTTTATAAATGAAAAATAACATATCCAAGTGCATGCTATCCAGTAGCTCCTGCCTACTTTTGGCTTCAAGATCTTTTCTGCAATAGTGTAGTGATAAATGATGCAGTAAACTCACCTCTATCATGTTATCACATATCTTTGTGTAAGTTTTTATTTCAATTGCCGTTGCCAACCTTTGAGTGGTTTTAAGCAGAGTTTTTCAAAACACTTTATTTACTTTTTTATAGTTGAATTCTCTTCGCTGCTACAACTTTCCTTTGTTGGATCACACACACAAAAATGTATTTCCACAGCAAATAGTCAATATGTGCTGAGTGTTTCTGACGTACCTGACATTGGGCTAGAGGCATGGAAGTGCTGGAGAATGAACCAAAAGTCCCTGCCTTCCTGTTGCTATTGACTGAGACAAAGATATTGATATTCGAGTAGGGAGTAGGAGAGAGAGAGAAAAAAAGAACAGAGATAAGCGCATAAATAAGCACTGAAAGAAGAATATATGTATCAAAGTATCTTATTGTTGAAAGAGAATCATTCTAGCAAATAATAAATGAGCTGAGGTTTATTGGGAACATTTGTACTTTTGCCTAACTATTTAGCAAAGCTCTGTGTGTAACTTCTAATAGGGTTGGCCCCTCTGTATCTGTGGCATCCGCATCTGCAGATTCAATCAGTTGAAAAAAAAAAATGGGAATAAAAGATGGTTGTGCCCGTACTGAAGATGTAGACTTTCTTTCTCATGTCATTATTTCCTAAATGATGCAGCATAACAGCTATTTACATAGCATTTAAGTTGTATTAGGTATGATAAGTAACCTAGAAATGGTTTAAAGTATCCAAGAGGATGTGCATAGGTTATAGGCAAGTACTACTCCATTACATATAAGAGACTTGAGTGTCACAAAGTTTGGTATTCACAGGTGTCCTGGAAACGATCCCTCACAGATACAAAGGAACAACTGTATTGCTTTTTTTCACACCGTCAGCAGTTTTTTTTTTTTTTTCTATATGTCTTCCCATAAGATTTTGAGAAAGAAGTGAATTTTAGTTTGTACCATACATTCCGGTGGATTATTGTATATATTTTACCACAGCGGGAAAATGTTTTTCCAGTGGCTCGTGGATTTTTGCCTTTCACTATTAATAGAAAACCTCAAAAGAGGATTCTAAGCATTTTTTTAAAAATCAAGCTTATTTAAATTTTGTAACACATTGGATTAAGCATTATGTGTTATTAAACTGTGCTGGAAAAAGTGTAGAGATTTGTTTTTATGTTCTCCAGCAGTACCGATCGTGTGAACCACATATGTAATTTTGTATTTGTAGTAACCACATTTTAAAAAGTAAAAAGGTGAAATTAATTTTAAGTAATATGTTTTTGGCCAGGCGTGGTGGCTCACGCCTGTAATCCTAGCACTTTGCGAGGCTGAGGCGGGCAGATCACGAGGTCAGGAGATCCAGACCATCCTGGCTTACAGGGTGAAACCCCGTCTCTACTAAAAATACAAAAATTAGCCGGGCGTGGTGGCAGGAGCCCGTAGTCCCAGCTACTCGGGAGGCTGAAGCAGGAGAATGGCGTGAACCCGGGAGGCGGAGCTTGCAGTGAGCCGAGATCGCGCCACTGCACTCCAGCCTGGGCGACAGAGCGAGACTCCGTCTCAAAAAAAAAAAAAAGTAATATATTTTTAGGCTGGGCAAGGTGGCTCACACTTGTAATCCCACTACTTTGGGAGGCCGAGGGAAGTGGATTGCTTGAGCCCAGCATTTCGAGACCAGACTGGACAACATGATGAAACCCTGTCTCTACAAAAAATACAAAAAGTTAGCCAGGTGTGGTGGCATGAGCCTGTAGTCCCAGCTACTGTGGATGCTAAGGTGGGAGGATCACCTGAGCCCGGGAGATTGAGGCTATAGTGAGCCATGAGTGAGGCACTGCACTCCAGCCTAGGCAACAGAGTGAGACCTTGTCTCAAAAAAAATACGTGTGTGTGTGTGTGTATAAATTTTGTTTTATTTTGCATTTCATATATTATCCAGTTTTACATTCTCACAGGATCAGCAATGACAATGGCCACCTAGTCTCCCCAGTCTGAAATGGCAAGATGATCACAGCTGTGGGTGGCAGTAAAGTACTGATATACTCACAAATCTATGAAAGATGATCATTTCAACTTGTAATCAATATCAGAATTTATGAATGAGGTTAAAAACAATTTTTTATTCTAAGTTTTCAAAATCCAGGGCAGCACATTTCAGTTCAGCCAGCTGCATTTCAAGGGGCCAGTGGCACTGTGTGGGCAGCACAGGTCTAGGGGCTGAGTGTTAGATGCCGTGGCTAATAGTGATGGCTTCACACAGTCAGTAATACAGTAGGAACTTAAGGCCAGCATGAAGGTGTGCATTTTAATTGGTCTTCTCAAGACATTAGTTTTGTTTTGTTCATCTTGTTGGATTAGATGAGACCTTTGCTATTTTTTTTTCTTTTTCTTTTTTTTAAATTTTACTTTAAATTCTGGGTTACTTATGCAGAATGTGCAGGTTTGCTACATAGGTATACACGTGCCATGGTGGTTTGCTGCACCTATCAACCTGCCATCCAGGTGTTAAGCCCGGCATGCATTAGATATTTGTCCTAATGCTCTCCCTCCCCTTGCCCCACAACCCCTGACCCTTGCTGTTTTTACTGTATAGTGTGGATGAATAAGGAGGAGCTGTCTGCCTAGCTAATACTGCCAATTATGTTCGTTATGGACATTATCTTTAATTCATGGTTCGGTTATTGCTAAAAATGTTTATACATACAGTCATATCTTTTTATTATGGTAAAATATATATAACATACAATTTTCCGTTTAAATCATTTTCAAGCACGTAATTAATTCAGTGGCAGTAAGTAAATTCACATTGTTATGCAACCATCACCACCATCCATCTCTAAGAATCTTTTCATCTCACAAAACCCAAACTCCATACTCATGAAACAACAACTCTCCTTCTTCCATTCACTTAGCCCCTGGCAACTCCCATTCTTATTTCTCTCTGTGAATTTGACTGCTATATGTACCCGCTATAAGTGAAGTCATACAGTATTTGTCTTTTTTGACTGGCTTATTTCACTTAGCATAATGTCCTCAAGGTTCATCCGTGTTGTAGCATGTGCTAGAGTTTCCTTCCCATTTAAGGCTGAATAATATTTCAGTTGCCATAGTCCATTCTTGCATTGCTATAAAGAAATCCCGGAGACTTCATAATTTATAAGAAAAGAGGCTTAGTTGGCTCATGGTTCTGCAGGCTGTACAGGAATCATAGCGGTGTCTGCTTCTGGGGAGGCCTCAGGAGGCGTACAATCATGGCAGAAGACAAAAAGGGAGCAGGCACTTCACATGGTGAAAGCAGAAGAAATAGAGAGTTGCAGGTTGGGGGTGTGGGGAGAAGGAATGCCACACAATTTTAAATGACCAGATCTTGCGAGAACTTACTCACCTTTGCAAAGACAGCACCAAGCCGTAAGGGATCTGCCCCCATGATCCAAACACCTCCCACCGGGCCCCACCTCCAGCATTGGGGCTTACAATTCAACACAAAATGTGGGCAGGGACAAATATCCAAACTATATCACCTGTCTATGTATACTGCATTTTGTTTATTCATTCATCTTTTCTATGGACATTTGGGTTGCTTCCACCTTCGGGCTATTGTGAGTAATACTGCTGTGTGAACACGGGCACACAAATATCTATTAGAGTCCCCGCTTTCGTTTCTTTTTCCAGCAAAAATGGAATTGCTGGATCATACAGTAATTCTATCTTTGATTTCTTCCGCAGATTTTCTACCATTTTAGATTACCACCAGCAATGCACAAGGGTTTCAGTTTCTCTCTATCTTTGCTAACACTTTTTATTTTCTGTTTTTTAAAAATAGCCATTCTAGTGGGTGTGAAGCGGTACTTCATTGTGGTACTTCATTGATTTACATTTCCCTAATAACTAATGATGTTGACATCTTTTTATGTGCTTGTTGGCCATTTGTATGTATTCTATAGAGAAATATCTATTCAAGTTTCTTGTCTTTTTTTTTTTTTAAGAAATGGGGTCTTGCTATGGTGCCCAGGCTGGACACGAACTCCTGGCCCAAACCAGCTTCCTGCCTCAGTCTCTCTGGTAGTTTGGACTATAGGCATGTGCCACTGCACCCAACTTCTTTGTTTGTTTTTTAGTTGGCTTGTTTGTATTTTTGTTGTTCAGTTGTAAGCTTTTCTTTATATATTCTGTATACTACATCCTTTTCAGATATATGTTTCCTCCCATTCCATAGGATCTCTCTATTTTTTTTTTTTTTTGACAGAGTCTCGTGCTGTCACCCAGGCTGGAGTATAGAGGCACAATCTCGGCTCACTGCAACCTCTGCCTCCTGGGTTCAAGCGATTCTCCTGCCTCAGCCTCCTGCGTAGCTGGGATTACAGGCACGTACCACCACGCCTGGCTAATTTTTTGTATTTTTAGTAGAGATGGGGTTTCACCATTTTAGCCAGGATGGTCTCGATCTCCTGACCTCATGATCCATCCACCCCAGTCTTCCAAAGTGCTGGGATTACAGACGTGAGTCCCCGCACCCGGCCAAGAAGGATCTCTTTTAATTTTCTTGGTAATGCCCTTTCCTGTACAAATTTTTAAAATTTTGATGAAGCCTAATTTATCTATTTGTATGGAATTACAAGGGGCCTCATATAGATAAAAGATCTTGAAAAAGAAGTACGAAGTTGAAGACTCATACTTCTCAATTTCAAAATCTACTACAAAGTTACAGTAAACAAAATTGGGTGGTGCTGGCATATGCACAGACATATAGAGCAATGGGATAGAATTGAAAGTCCAGAAATAAACTCACCTTTATAGTTGACTGATTTTTGACAAGGGGACTTAGACCATTCAATGGGGGAAGAATTATCTCTTCAACAAATGGTGGTGGGATAAATGGATATCTACATGTAAAATAATGAAGTTGGACACCTACCTCACACCATATATAAGAATTAACTCAAATAGATCAATGACCTAAACATAAGAACTGAAACCATAAAACTGTTAAGAGAAACATAGGAGTAAATCTTCATGACCTTGGATTCAGTAATGGATTCTCAAATGACACCAAAAGCATGAGAAACAAAATAATTCATGATTGTTTGAAAGAATCATTTTTTGTACCTTGCCAATTTTGTAAACTTTTAGGTGGCTAACGCTAGAAATTCACCTAACCAAGAATACATAGGTAGCCCACGGGCTGACAGTGAATTAAATAGTCTGAGCTGCACACAGTAGTGCATCAAGCCCTCATAACTGGCATCAAATACTTTATTTTCCATACACGCAGATTCGTGTGCTCCAGTTGACTTTATCTTTGTGTAACTATTTCCCTGCAGAGGTTAGCATGCTGCGTTGGTCATTGGTCACCAGTCCCTTGACCAAGACAACAATCTTGTTTGTTATTCACATGATTTTCCTTTTTGTTTTCCTTACTCACATAGAAAATGAATAGATCAGAAAATGCCCAAAATGTAGTTAGGCTTTGGGCAGTCTTAAAAGTGTCATTAAGCGGCCAGGCGTGGGGGCTCACGCCTATAATCCCAACACTTTGGGAGGCCAAGGCAGGTGGTGGTGCCTGCCTGTAGTCCCAGCTACGGGAGGCCGAAGAGGTTGCAGGGAGCCGAGATCGCGCCATTGCACTCCAACCTGGTGACAGAGTGAGACTCCATCTCAAAAAAAAAAAAATGTGTCATTAAGTATGTTTTATTTGGCTCTTTGGAGTTTTTGGCCATCATATGTTCCCCAAATGAAATTGTTCTAGACAAATATAAGTGAAACTTATTTGTATACTTAAGCTGTGGGCTTATTGGCCTCTTGGATATGAAACCTTAAAAATAATTTATGCTATCCCCACCATTCCAAGAAGTGCCCCATTTATCTCCACTGACTTCATTCTTGCAGGTAGTATGCATCTTGAAATGAGCAGCTGAGGCCCTCTGGATTTGTCTCTTGCTTCCGTACCTGCCCCACTGCCAGGGAAGATGTCTTTATAACACTACAATACAAGATTCCTGGAAAAGCATTCTGCTTTTCTGGATAAAGTTGAGCCATGGATGTTTAAGTCTCTTTTATGATCAAACATTTCCCACTAACAAATCTATCATTTTTTAGATTCAGCTAAGAAGGAATATAAAGTAAACATTTATTTAAATCAAGATTCTAAAAATATATAAAAGTACACTTTCCTACCTAAAGAATTTACATTTTGTCGATTGTTGTTTCTTAATGACCATTATTCACCTTGTATTATTAAGAGTTTTAAGGGGCTCCCATGTACCAACTTCAAATATAAGATTTGTTTAAAGCTAATAACATTTCACAGAAACCAAGTCAGTAATTGAGCAGAGACAATCTGTATAAACCTTTTAGCTTCGTAAACCTTTTAGCTTTGTAAACCTTTTAGCTTAGGCTGTAGATAGAACATTTAGGGCAGAATAGTACACTAAATTGTCAACCTTTTCCAAACATTTACTCTTAAAGATCCGAATTCTTCCAATCTATAATTTTCCCTCTAGTTTTGACTGTTTGTTTAGACAGGGTCTCATTGTATCACCCAAGTTGGTCTTGAGCAGCTGGGTTGAAGCGATCCTCCTGCCTCAGCCTCCCAAGTAGCTGGAGTTACAGGTGTGTGTCACCATGCCCAGCTCCATAACTGTGTTTTCAAGCAGGATTAATTTAGCGTATAATACAGATAAAGGCTGTGGGTTTGTTTTGCCTGAGATCATGCTTCTATCTCATTCACAAGAATTCAAGTTTCTTCTAAAATATTATTGAATGGGAAACTTGTGTCACTCAGCAAATCAAAATGCATTTTCCCTGAATCTAGGCCCAATAGGCCTAATACTGATTTTCACTGCCTAGGAGGTCTCATTTTGAATTCTTGACATATATTTTTGTATTTTATGCACTTTGGGATGGATTTTTTTTTATTTTCTTAATCCTTTCCTTCCTCTGTCTATGTATAAGCTTTTTTGGAGTATAAGGGAGTGTTGAGACAGTTTAGCTCAACCAAGTTCAAGAAAAGGAAAATAACAGGGGTGTGTATCAAGTCATCCCAGACTTCCCATTCAGGGGATGGCCTGTCGATAAACAGAACTGCACATCTTCAAGAGTACTCACACTCCAGCTACCTCTCCCAGCCAATGTGATGATTCTTTCATAAATCAAATGGAAAACCACAGACCAGCAGACATTTGGGGAAACGAGCAGATGAAAAAAAAGGATTAAAATGAGCAAACAGAGACACAGAGAGCTCAGATAAGCGAGGAGAACAGCCACAACCAATGACAATGAGCATTCTCGTTGAAATTCAGCATGGTATCACAGTTCCTAAGATAAGAAACTACTTCTATGAAAAAGGGAAAATCAGAGTACAAGAAAGGTTATTAAAAATAGAAGATGCTGGAGAAATCGAGAATAGGTACAATCAATCCATCATCTAATAGAAGCTTCAGAAAGAGAAAAGATATAGGGGTTGGAATGTTGTAATTTTTTAAAATAGAAGAAAGTGTCCCCAGGCTTTGGGAAAAATTGGGTTTTTATCCCATCTCTCCCCGCCCAGCCCTCAAAAAGCAATTTCGAATGGATCCTTGTGAATCTTCATAAATCCAAGGTTAGATAGAAAACTCTAACTCTTCCAAAGAGAAAGGAAAAACACAAATTTCTTACAAAGGAAAGATAATCATACTGGCTTTGGATTTTACATTAACAAGCCTGGATGCTAAACTTAAAAATGAAATAACGTCTGAAGAAGAAAGAATTTGAACTTGGGCTGCATTCAGGACTCTATCAATCAAGTGAGAGGCCATGAATTCAGAAATTTTAATACCATCTAAAATAATTTATTAGTATTGTTTATACCAGCACATGAAATGGCTGAAAGGAGACAAATTGAAATATCAAAATTGGCAGCTAAGAGTTAGAGGAAAAAAAAAAAAACTCCAGAAAAAAGTAAGATCCAAATGTTACTGACAGAAAATTATTCTTCAATTAGCAAAGTTTGATGAAAGAAGATTATCCTTCTCTCAGTGGGTCCAGTCCTACTACCTACTCCTGCAGTGAAAAATAGTTACAGAATCCTATTAATGTTCTTTATTGATAGGGTATGTATGTATGTATGTATGAATGTATGTATGTACGTATTTATTTATTTATTTATTTATTTATTTGAGACAGGGTTTTGCTCTGCTGCCCAGGCTGGAGTGCAGTGGTGTGATCACAGCTCACTGCAACCTCACATTCCTGGGCTGAAGAGATCCTCCTGCCCCAACATCCTGAGTAGCTACTATCACAAGTGTGTGCTATCACGCCTAGCTTACTTTTGTATTTTTTGTACATATGGTGTCTTGTTATGTTTCCCAGGCTGATCTCGAACTCCTGACCTCAAGCAATCCTCCTGCCTCAGCCTCCTAAATGCTGGAATTATAGGCATGAGCCACTGCACCCGGCCTTTTGGTAGGATTTAGAAACAGGCTGTGGCAAAGCACAGAACACATATATATTTTGAACAAACTATAAATAACATAGCTGGAAATCTTAAATGCTGATGCAAACTTTATTTTTCTTATAACAAAAATCAGGGTAGTGGAGGAAGGAATGTCATTGTGTTAATTTTGTAGATAGATATGGTCCAAAGTCAGTAAGTCAAGATGCAAAGATCTGTTATTCAAACAATAAGTGCCTGATTTAAAATTATAGTTGTGGACATCAGAAGATGATGACTAAGTTCTCATTCTTTTAAACCGTTGTTATTTCTGAAAAGAGAAACTGGGGGGCTCCTGAATGAAGGGGACTGACTATGCATAAAAGAACATTTTATAATCTCCTTACATTTTTTAACCAAATACATACATTGTGTCAATTTTTTTTTGTTTTAAAGTGTACTTTTATAAAAAATTATTAAAATGCAATCAGGCTTTCTCGTGCTCTCTTTGTGAGTTGAGTGATTTGGCTTGGTCTGGGCAGCTTTAATTTGCGCTTCTGAACTAACACCTGCCCTCTCTTCTCTCTTTCCTCCCCTCCTTGAAGACGGACCTGCTATTTGCATCCTAGACCCCGGTGACTCCTGCTTCCTTAAGATTTGCTCTATCAGTTATCCATCACCAGATCTATACAGAATCTTTCCTACCTCTCTAACCCTGCATTACCTTATACTAGTCATTCTTTCTCCTTTCCTTAATCTCCACATTTATTTCAAGAGAAATCTACATTTCTTGTCTTTCTAGCCATCTCTTCCATTTCCATCATTCCCAGGCCTGTTGTAACATAACTTCTACTCCCTTCACACCCCCCAATGTCAGTTAACTAAAATTTTC
The DNA here is from genome assembly GCF_029289425.2 of Pan paniscus. Lineage (NCBI taxonomy): Eukaryota > Metazoa > Chordata > Mammalia > Primates > Hominidae > Pan > Pan paniscus. The sequence continues at coordinate 48,845,125 of NC_073260.2, forward strand.
TCAGTCTTTATTTAACCTCTGCTTTGTGAAATCAAAGATTTACTTTCTATTTCTATCATACTTGATCTCACAACACTCTTATTCCTCTAACTGGGATCTGAAAATGTATCCTATTGGATTTTTGAGTTTTCAAAGATTCTTTAAATTTGAAATTTTATTTTCATGATAATTTTAAATGAATAAGATAGGATAATCTAGATAATGGTCATATAACAACAATGTTAACATCTGTGTAACCACCACCCACATCAAGATATGTAATATTTCCAGCACCCAGCAGGCCACCGTCAGGTTCAAAGAGGTTGTTGCATGTATCATTTTTTGTATTGTTTTCTCTTTTTTTCTTTCCTTTCTTTTTTTTTTTTTTTTTTGAGACAGCAGAGTCTTACTCTGTCACAGAGGCTGGAGTGCAGTGGCGTGATCTCTGCTCCTGGGTTCAAGCAATTCTCATGCCTCAGTCACCCGAATAACTGGGATTACAGGCACACACCACAAGGCCTGGGTAATTTTTTGTATTTTTACTAGAGACGGGTTTCACCATGTTGTGCAGGCTGTTCTCGAACTCCTGGTCTCAAGTGATCCACCTGCCTCAGCCTCCCAAAATGTTGGGATTACAGGCATGAGCCACCGTGCCCAGCCTGTATTGCTTTTTCTTAAGGTATTAATATGTTAATTTAGGGTACTGCTTTTCATGGTATGAATATTTCAGGGTTTGTTCATCTTCTACTGTGAATATTTGGGATATTTCAATTACTTGCCTAGTAGGAATAAAGCTGAGGTCTGTTACCTTTAACAGGTTATTTCTCATACTGGGGTCTGTGACCTGATGCTCTATATGTGTGAATCATTTTCAGTAGATAATGGACTATATGCAGTGGATTACTGGCCCTCCTCATGTCTGTTTTTAAGTAAAAGCTTTACTGAGATATAATTCCCGCATTAAAGTGTACATTTCAGCGGTTTTTAGTACATTTGCAGGGTTTTACAGTACAGCCATTACCACTGTTTTAGAACACTTCATTTCCCCCAAAGAAACCTTGTACCTATTATCAGTTACTTCTTGTTTCCCCCCAGTCCCTACCCCACCCCATCCCTAGGCAACCACAAATACCCTTTCTGTATATTTGCAATTCTGAATGTTTCATATAATGGAACCATACAGTATGTGTGGTCTTTTGCTACTGGCTTCTTTTACTTGCCATAATATTTTCAGGATTTATCCATGTTGCAGTACGTACCAGTTCCTTTTTCTTGATGAATAATATTTCATGGAATGGATAGATCACATTTTACTTATCCATTCATTAGTTACAAACATTTGTGCTGTTTCCACTTTTTGGCTATTATGCTTAATATTGCTATGAGTATCATTGTATAAATTTTTGTATGGCTATGTGTTTTTATTTATCATGGGTATATACAAAGGAGGGGAATTGCTGGGTCATATTATAATTCTGTTTAACCTTTTGAGGAACTGCTAGAATTTTTTCCAAAACAGCAATATCATTTTACATTTTTGCCAGCAATGCACAATGCACAAGGGTTCAAATGTTCCTACAGCCTTGTCAACATTTGTTATTTTCTGGGTTTGTTTTTTGTTGTTGTTGATTATAACCATCCAAGTGGGTATGAAGCGGTACTTTATAGTTTTGTTTTGTTTTGTTTTGTTTTTGAGATGGAGTTTCACTCTTGTCACCCAGGCTGTAGTGAAATGGCGCGATCTTGGCACACTGCAACCTCTGCCTCCTGGGTTCAAGCGATTCTCCTGCCTCAGCCTCCCGAGTAACTGGGATTACAGGCGCCTGCCACCATATCTGGCTAATTTTTTTTGTATTTTCAGTAGAGACGGGGTTTCACCATGTTGGCCAGGCTGGTCTTGAACTCCTGACTTCAGGTGATCCACCTGCTTCGATCTCCCAATATGCTGGGATTACTGGCATGAGCCACCGCCCCCAGCCTTTGTTTTGTTTTTTGAGACGAGTCAGAGTCTCACTCTGTTGCTAGGCTGGAGTGCAGTGGTGCGATCTTGGCTCACTGCAACCTCTGCCCCCCAGGTTCAAGCAATTCTCCTGCCTCAGCCTCCTGAGTAGCTGGGACTATAAGCATGCGCCACCATGCCCAGCTAATTTTTGTATTTTTAGAGACAAGATTTCATCTTGTTGGCTAGGATGGTCTTGATCTCTTGATCTTGTGATCTGCCTGCCTTGGCCTCCCAAGTGATGGGATTACAGACTTGTTATAGTTTTGATTTGCACTTCCCTGGTGACTATTACGTTGAGTATCTTTTCATGTTATTGACTTATTATTGACTATTTGTATATCTTCTTATTGGCTATTAAATATAGTCAATAAATTCATATATCTTCTTTTGAGAAATGTCTTTTTAAGTCTTTTGCCCATTTCTAATTGAGTTGTTTTGTTGTTGTTGAATTGTAGAAGTTCTTTGTATATACTAGAACTAGTCCCTTATCAGATATATGATTTATAACAATACTCACTTATTCTGTGGGTTACTTCTTTCTTGATTATGTCCTTTAGTTTTGATGAAGTCAGATTTACCTAGTTTTAATCTTGTTGCTCATACTTTTGGTGTCACATCTAAGAAAACACTGTTTACTCCAAGGTCATCAAGGTTTATACCTATGTTTTCTTCTAAGAGTTTTATAGTTTTAGCTCTTATATTTAGGTATTTGATCTATTTTGAGTCAGTTTTGTGTATGGTGTGAGAGAGAGGTGCTCCCCTTATTCTTTTACCAGTTTCAGCATCATTTGTTGAAAAGACTATTCCTTCTGCCTTTTGAATTGAATTTTATTGGCACCCTTGTCAAAAAACAATTGACTGTAAATATGAGGGTTTATTTCTGGACTCTGAATTCTATTCTGTTCATCTATCTGTGTATCCTGTGTCAGTACCACAATTTCTTGATGTATTATATCCTTGTCGTGAGTTTGAAATCAGGAAGTATGGTCTGCCAGCTTTTTCACTTTTAATTTTTCAACATTGTTTTGACTATTCTGGGTCTCTTGAATTTTTATATAAATTTTGGGATCGGTTTGTCAGTTTCTGCAGAGTCGCTAGTGGGATGCTTTTAAGAATTGCATTGAATCTGTAGGTGATTCCTGGAAATACTGCTATCTTAGCAGTAAAATTCCTCTGATACATGACATGGGGTGTTTTTCCATTTATTCGTGTCTTCAATTTCTTTCAACCATGTCTGTAATTTCCAGATATGTTTTGCATCTTTTGTTAAATTTATTCCTAAGTATCTTACTCTTTTGGATGCTATTATAAATTGAGTTATTTTCTTAAATTTCATTTTCAGATTGTTCATTGCAAGTGTATAGAAATACAGTTGGTTCTTTATATGAATGTTGTATTCTGAAATCTTATTGAATGAGTTTAATAGCTAGTTGCCCTCCTGTGAGTTTTTCTCCTTGTCCATCATACTGCTCCTTTATGAACCCCTCATCTGCATGGTCCTTCTTGAATGTAGCCAAAAAACCATGTGCTGAGAGCTGTTCAAGTGCTTGATTGCATTGTGTTACTCCCCACATTAGTCTCATAAACAACGTGGCATTATTATATCCATTTCCTAGCTAAGGCAACTCAAATGCAGAAAGTTTAAGTAACTTGCCAAGTTCTCTCAATAGCATATAACAGATTGGGCATGTGGTATTCTCCTTTCATTCTACCTGCTTTCTCCCTGGAGAATTTTTGTTTATTATAGTGCTGTTTGTGTATGAATGGTATCCATATATTTATCACTAGATGAGTCCTCTCTGCTGAGCTTTCACACTAAATCCCAATCACCTACCAGACATCTCCCCCATTTGTCCCATAAACCTGACCCAGTCACAGCTCCTTTCTCCTTGTTGTTTACTGTCATTTCTCTAAAGCTGCTTCTCTCTTCTGCCTTTTATCTTGATTGATGGTGAGTGCCACCACTCACTTACTCCCCCAAATTCACTCCTGGATGCCAGTTTACACAAGCTGTCTACCATGGCATGAGCATTAGCTCTATTTCCTCCATTTATTCCTTCTTATGAAGTTCTTTCTTCTGACTAACACGCCTTTCATCACTTCGCCATCTGGCAAGTTCCAGCCCTCTGTGAAATGCTTCCTGAGGGCTCCAGGCAGAGCTAGATTCCCCACTAGGTTCTTATCCTGCCTTTGTTGATAACTAGATCACAGCATCTGCGAAGTGGGGCGTAATGTATACTTTCCTATGCTTGTCCCCCCTCTAATGCTATGAGTGCTGTTGGGTAAGCACTGAGTTTGCACAGTATCTAGAAGACATTTTATAAATGCTTGTGAAATAAACGAATGGTTCTGACATGGAAGAAAATAGTTTACAATTTTTTTTTTTTTTTTGAGATGGAGTCTTGCTCTGTCACCCAGGCTGGAGTGCGGTGGCATGATCTCAGCTCACTGCCACCTGCACCTCCCAGGTTCAAGTGATTCTCTACAGTCTGGGTTTTTGTTAGTGAGTTGAAGATCACTATGGAGTTATTGCCCCAGGCCTATCTCATAAATGCACATTGAACTTTATACCCCTTCAACTTTCTGACTCCTGTTCATCTTTCAGATTCATGCTTCCATGCCACCTCCTTAGTGAAATTCTTCCTGATATCTCAAATTTCATGAAATTCCTTCAGACCTCTCTTTTGCAGCACTTGCTATGATATAATTTATTAAATATTTATGAAGTTATCTTTTGGATTGATGTCTGCTTTACTTGATTCTGAGTTTCATGAGAATAGAGATCCTTCCTTAAGTCTGTCCTCTGCACAGTTGTTTTCTGGCCGCTTGTCCACAGCCTGGTTTAGTGGAAGCTCAGTGGATATTTCTCTGGGTAAATGAATAATTGTAGCCATGAATACTTTATTTTATGTTTAGCATTTACTTCCTATGTGTTCGTTGCCAGTTTAATAATGGAGACACCTTAACATAGCTGACCACATATTCAGCAAACTCATAAAGAGTGTATGTGCTGTGAACCAAGAGATCTTTGAGATACATTGGGATGCAGAACTTGTTAAGATATGTTCTCTTCCAGCTAGATGCTTATGCTCCAGTCTGGAGCTACATAACCATAATACAAGGTAAAAGGAGTGAGGAAACTCCCTTCTAAGCAAAAAGAGAGCTTCATTCTGAGGATGTAGAAAGAAGCTTAAGTTTAGATTCCATCGGCCATTTTCTATGGTTTAAATGTGTTCCCTAAAAGTGCATGTGTTAGAAATGTAATCCTCAAATGTGTATGTTCATGGTATTTGGAAGTGGGGCTTTTAGGAATAGATGAGGTCATGAGGAGGCTGGGCAATGCCTGTCATGGCATCAGTGGCTTTATAAGACAAGGAGAGAGACCCTAGCTGACATGCTTGCTCTGTCTTATCATGCCATGCCCTCCAGTATGTTATGAGGCAACAAAAGGCTCTCACCAGATCCAGCTTCTTCATATTGGACTTACCATCCTCCAGAACTGTAAGAAATAGATTGCTTTTAAAATTATTTCATCTGAGGTATTCTGTTATAGCGACAGAAAACAAACTAAGACACGATTGAGTTTTTTTTTAAAAATTGTGGAAAAATTTATCACAATGCTTCACCCTTGAATTAATCATAATTATCTCATAAGCATTGAATAAACTTCATCAAACTCCAAAGCAGACTCTTCTACCATCTTTTGGTGTTAATGAACTTCCTAACAGTCTTTTATATTTTCTGTTAGCACTGATGTTTCCTTAGCTTCTTGGAGGGTTTGGGATTCCAAAGTGCATGCAAGAACAGCTGAGTATTGAATCGAGCAGATTTGTAGGCAGACGCACGAGGCAAAATGAGAAGGTGGAATACCTCAGTCCAGGGCTTTGACCTGATGTTCTGTCTGTCAGGAGAACATGTTCACTGCACAAATGCATTTCCTTCCATTGGTAGTTATGTTTAATATTTTTACTGGACTCTAAAACTCATTTTCTTCAGTAAAGCTTTTTATTGTTTTTCCAAAGTTGCCCTAAAACTAGAAAGGTGAAAAGTCAGCACAATGCCTGCTTGCTGAGAAGAATGAATTCCATGCTTCACATTACCATGTTACTTATCAACTTCAGTTTTAAAAATGTATCCAAATTGTGTAATTCTCTATTTTATTTGGTGTTATATGTCCTTCCTTACCAAAGAAGGTACAGAATGAACAAATTTTGATAGGTTGTAAATTAAGAAGGCACATCTACACATCCCTGAATAAAAATAAATATTAAACTAGGGGTGAAGTTTGTGATGAAGAGTTGCTGCGTTCTCCTCATTTTTAATGACCCTTAAAAGGTAGTTTATGCTACTATCCTGGTAATATCTGATTCCTTATGTTTCTTAAAAATAAAGCTTATATAATCATCTTAATTTTGATGAATGAAATGACTATCCACACTTATTAGTTAACTCTTCATGCTTAATGGAGACAATCTATACTATGGCCTGAGTAACGCCCAAGTCACTGGGACCAGCTCTGTCTACAGACAGCCTTTGGGATGGGCATTGACATCCACAATGCTTTGGTTGTATCCTAGCCCTCCCTCTTATTGCTGTGTAACATCAGAGACATTCCATTCCCGATCTCTTCCTTGTTTCCAGTTTCATCATTGTACAACAGAGCTAATGGCACCAACTTCTGCAGAGTGGTGAGGATTTCATGAGTTAATATAAACACTGAATAAATATTAGAACATCCTTTTCCCTCACTCATCTCCCTCTCCCAGTATTTGTTCACACACACACACACACACACACACACACACACACACACATTATGATGACCAGTATATTGGGTACTCAGTACTTCAGGTAAAACAGCAAAGATATGCTGCTGTTGATGATGGTGATGTGTGTGTGCATATGTGTGTCTGTGTTTTTTTGGGGGTAGTTAATTTATCTTCTCATTGCCTTTCCTTGGTGCTGCCTCTCGGGCTCACTTTGCATCTTTTCCCTGGGCTTAGGGCCTATGTGGGAGCAAAGATGCTCATTGTCATGGTCCAATAAAGAGAAACAGGTGGGCTCCAGTGAGCCCCTGAGTAGATCGTCTGTCCTTTTGAAAACGGCGGATTGACCAAATTTATTGGATTTAGAATTGTTGCTATTTTAAATGTTATCACCTCCCATTTTTAAGCTATCAAAAGAGGGTAGAGTTATCCTTATTAATGTTTTTATATTTTAATTATTAATTCTCTCAAACATCTGGTTCCTTTGCTAGGTGCGTCCTGGCTGAGAGTTGGAGCTCTCCAGCAACATGCCTGAGCAGAGTAACGATTACCGGGTGGCCGTGTTTGGGGCTGGCGGTGTTGGCAAGAGCTCCCTGGTGTTGAGGTTTGTGAAAGGCACATTCCGGGAGAGCTACATCCCGACGGTGGAAGACACCTACCGGCAAGTGATCAGCTGCGACAAGAGCATATGCACATTGCAGATCACTGACACGACGGGGAGCCACCAGTTCCCGGCCATGCAGCGGCTGTCCATCTCCAAAGGGCACGCCTTCATCCTGGTGTACTCCATTACCAGCCGGCAGTCCTTGGAGGAGCTCAAGCCCATCTACGAACAAATCTGCGAGATCAAAGGGGACGTGGAGAGCATCCCCATCATGCTGGTGGGGAACAAGTGTGACGAGAGCCCCAGCCGCGAGGTGCAGAGCAGCGAGGCGGAGGCCTTGGCCCGCACATGGAAGTGTGCCTTCATGGAGACCTCAGCCAAGCTCAACCATAACGTGAAGGAGCTTTTCCAGGAGCTGCTCAACCTGGAGAAGCGCAGGACCGTGAGTCTCCAGATCGACGGGAAAAAGAGCAAGCAGCAGAAAAGGAAAGAGAAGCTCAAAGGCAAGTGCGTGATCATGTGAAGGCCCTTCCTGCGGGAGGAGCAGCTGTGTGTCCCCAGCACCTCACTCCCCCGAAATGACACCCACCGTCGTCAGGGTAGCATGTATAATGCCCACGTGTTAAACATTGCATTTAATCGAGATGCGTCCTATTGTCCTTAAGAGGGCGTTTCACACCACCAACAGTAAGCCACCCACTCTGGAGTCACAGAATCTGCCAGGCGGTTCAAGTGAAAACCAACACGCTCAGCATCCCCGGGAACTGAGAGGTGCCAGCAATTGCTGAAGGTGGCGATGAACACCCGAAGGTGGGAGGGAGGACTGGTACCCACAAAGCAACATGTACCGAGAGTACTAAACGTCATCTACGTGCATGTGAGAGCGTGTTAACCTAGAGTTACCTGCACCAACCCCAGACAGAAGCCAATCACATCTTTGGGGGAGGGGAGGGGCAGGAAGAGGTGAGAAGATCAGATGGTCCAAAGTGGACCACACTTGGTCCATCTTACACTTTTTTAAAGGGGATTAAAAAACACAGCCTCTGCCCCAAAGGGTGTCCGTTCTTAATTCCCACCTGGCCTGTTAGGAGCCTTGCTACCCTGAGAGGATGTGTTCACCTTACCTAGACCTAGTTAGGAAGTATCATTTTAAGTTATTAGAGTATTTATCTTCATGTGCAGGGATAAGTGCACTAATAGTGTGCTGCTCTGTCGGAAGTTCTTCAGTTTTTAAGTGAGGATATCGTGACAGTATTAAAACATCGCAATAATGTTCCTGTGTGTTATACATCGAGGGTTTTAGAAATGTGATTTTCTTCTTTTGACCTGTGAGGAGTATAACTTCTTTCAGCCCTCAGATTTTAAATACAAGCAAATAAACTCACTATTTTTAGACTTTTTTTCCTCCAAGGTGGTTTTCTTCTCTTAAATAACTCGATCTGTACCCAGCTGGGTAGCAGCCAGCAAAGGCCATCAGACAACCAGAAGCACATCCATTTTTGTAGTGTCACAAACATGTATATGCCACACTTTGCACCTTAATGAAATACTTTGAAACAGAAGTTATTCACTGTGTTTTTGATGAACTATCTGTATTGGAAATATGTTCCTGGAAAATGCATTTAAATAATAGTAAATTCTCTTGCATGTTCCATTATACGTGTCTTCTAAGAGCTGTTCAATACAGTATTCACTCTAGAAACAATTATCTTTTTCTCTTAATGATTTTGTGTGCATCTTTAATCTTTCAAGCCAAATTACAGCTATTTCAGGTTTCCTGTGTTAGCTTGGGGATAGGATGGTGGCTGGAGACAGGCAGGCTTCTCTGCCCTGGGAAGAGCCCACTCAGCTTAATTGCTCTGCCATCGTAGAGCCTGGTTGTACTTGGCTTCCTGAAAACTCCCACTGATAGTGCCTGTTAGATCTCCTGTTTGTTTCAGTTGGCAGAACATTTACTGGCCCCAACTGTGGCATCATCCTCTCAGCAATCTTCCTGTCACCCGCCTGGCAGGCAGAAGAAGCTGCAGTCCCACGTGGGCCTGCCTGAGGCGGGGGGGTGCTGCATGGCTGTTGGGTGGCAGTGTCAGCACAGGGAGGGCTTAAGTTGGGGATGTTTGACCAGGCCACCTCCTGCAACTGCTGTTTCTCCTGTCCCTCCTATGCAGGGCTTGCAGCAGCAGCAGTGTGGCCATCTCCATCCCCCAAAGCACACTTGCTCTCTCAATATGTCCTAGTTTTCTTCAGCCTTTTCTGGTTCAGTTCCCTTGTCCTGATCTCATCCTCTCTGGTCTCCCAATAACTCACCCTTGGGATGTGTTTAGAGCATGGGAGGTGCCTTTGAGAACTGCTTGACTCCATGATCTCCTAGAACAAAACCGCCCTGACTTTACAGGGGGAACACTCATGCTGAGCTGAGAAAGCAGAGAAGTGGCGTGGGAGCCAGCTGGGGGTGCAGAGCATTTGGGCCAGTCCCGTGGCCCCCTTCAGATTCCTCAAGCAGGATTGTTCTGTTCTAGAAAGCTGTTGCACAGCATTCGCAATGAGATCTTTAGTTGGCGGATTTTCTGGAACATTTGTTTTTCAACTCGTCCCGACATTTTTTTTCTGTTTCTATTCTGAGAGAGAGATGATCAAGTTTTAATTTGGGTATAGGTTAAATGGAAGAAGAAACAGAACTTCATGGCCAAAGTAGTCCTATAGATTTTGATTGGGTTCTTTGTTAACAGTAGAATGTGATCTTTGCCACTGACTGTAGTATTAATAAGGTTTTAATGTGAGATATTCCTGCAAACCATCCCATTTCTACTGATTGTAAGTCAGAATTTCTTTTATCCCTTTCAAATCAGTTTCTACATGTTTAAGTGTTTAGGGCTTCATCAGCATGAGAAGTTTGTAATTACTGAAAGTCTGATTTCATTCAGGACACATTTTTTTCCTTCATATTTTTTCTGTGAATTTACAGGCTAGGAAGGCTATTGAAGCCTCAATTATGGGTCTTCATTTTGAGATCGTTTTCTATGAGCTGAACTGAGGATATCAATGGTTATCTCAAAATCGTCTTTTAGGAGATCCCCAATTGACTCAGAGTTTGAGGAGTTAGTATCACAGAATCAGATTTTTTTAAAGCATTTGTATGTTTCCATTCCCAAATATGTAGCTGTGGTTCTTGAAAACACATCCTACATTGCATATGGGCACAGCAGTTTTTGACCCAGGCAGAATAGGTTAATATTTAATTAAATATTGCTTTGAAGATGGCGCTCTGGGCATGAGCATGGGGCTCCATGACTTCCCTTCTATCCCCATGAGCCCCTCCTCCATCCAGCGACAAGCCATGGGCATGCATACAATGCAGCAAGACCAACACAAGAGCAATATTGAATTGTTCATTCTATCTAAAATTACATGTATATAAAATATATAATTTATCTTCCTGCATTTTTGAAGTATAAAGTCATAAATTGTACATATCTGTAAGCTAGTATATTTGTTTCACTGTTTGTAATATTTAAGAAATGCTCATTCTTTGTAGAACAAAAATGTATTAAATATTTTAAAAATTGCTCTGTGATACTTAATTTTTTTCCCCAAAATTTGTAATGTGTTGCTTCTACATAAGTTCTCTGGAAATATCTACAACTAATAGGACACATGTAAATCCTTGAAGACACATCCTGGAATTCATACCCCACAAGGACAGTGTGTATATATTTGCAGAGCATGACTTTTATATGTGTGGGATATCAATGTGTATATTTATATTTAAAGTGTATTTATTGTTACAAGTCTATTCTCTATTATATTTTATTTACTCTGCGGTTATAAAAATCACCCTTGCATACAAGTTTCTAGTTGCCAGTGATGTTCTGGAAATAATGGGAGATATTACAATAAAGCTACAGTTATGACACCCTGGCTGGAAGGTGGTGCTATTTCTTAAGGGGTTAGCTGGTCTAGGATGACCTTGACTTGGTGACCCCTCAGCGGCTGTTATGTGCTTATGACCACAATAGGAGGATATCAGGCTCTGTGCAGAACTAGCAATAGGCAACAATAACTCACCCTGGGGTGTCCCGTGAAACTTTCCCATTGCTCCCTGTCTTTGGGTGGAAATGAAGCAGAAGATCCAGACAGGTTAAGGTGAGAGAGGGAAGGAGTAGGGCAGGGCCTTACTTGTGTCAAAATAGAAGAAGTGAAGACAAACTCCATTCTCTTTTTTTTTAATCCTGCTTTCCTCCACAACCCCAGGCTATTAAATTGTAAACCAAATATAAAATTCTAAGTCCCCCAACTGACTGATGGATGCTTCCCTTGGCCAAGGGCATTCCAAAGTTAACTCAAAAACTAGTTCAGGCCATGATGAGAAGTGGGGATCAGACATGCCTCATTATATCCTACTCCTGTTGGAATTCAGGCACAACTGACCAGCATTAACATTAAAACATCTGAAGAATGATAGACTGTTTGGGTCTGGTAGGAGGAATTTCCTACTATTGATTCTTTCTGCATAATAGGAACCTTGGTTTCCATAAGCCCTTATCTTAATCCAGACATTCCCTTCTACTGATTCCAGTCTTTAGATAATAATCTAACTCTTTCAACCAATTGCCAATTAGAAAATTCTTGAATCTACCTATGACCTGGAAGCCCCCACTTTGAGTTATCCCACCTTTCTGGACCAAACCAGTGTACATCTTACATGTATTGATTGATGTCTTATGTCTTGCTAAAATGTAGAAAATGAAGCTGTAGCCAGATCACCTTGGGCACATGTTCTCAGGATCTCCTGGGGTTGTGTCTAGGGTCATCAGTCACTCATATTAGGCTCAGAATAAATGTCTTCAAAAATTTTATAGAGTGATTCTTTTCATTGACAAAATGATGGTGTTAAGTCTGGGACAAGCCAATGCCTGAGACATGGGGTTGCAGCAGAGCAAGAGGTTTAATTGTAGGGTCACCCAATGAGGAGATAGGAGGAAACCTCAAATCCATCTCCCAGAGGGCTGTGGGGCTAGTGATTTTAAGGGTTTTGGAGTGGGCCACAGCATGAAGTGTGGAAATCATTGATTGGTCAAAGAGTTTGGGGTGAAGTCGTGGGATGAGGATGAAGAAGCTGCAATCTCATGCTGATTCCGTCCTTCTGTGGGGTCTTCAAATTGGGTGCTGGAATTTACGGGCTGAAAAAATCTTAAGTGATCCTTAAACAAAAACCTTATGACTCTAATGTCAGAGGTCCTGTCTATGGGAACAACAGGGATGCAGATCAATTCTTAAACCATCTTATAACCTTAATGCCAGAAATCTTATCTACAGGAACAAAGAGATACAAATGGTCAGGATCTAGTGCTACGTGACTTTTAGCAACAAGGAGGTGGGACAAAGTGCAGCCTGATTAATGTTTAATTATTATTCTATTTCTATCCAGAACCTGGCATGCCATTCTTGTCAACCCTGTGGGGACAGTTTCTGCCCTAGCATTGTTGCTGAGTACTGCTTCTGTTTGGTCCTTATTTCTCTTTTTCCACACTAATTGTGAAATAAAGCTTAATTTTGATGATGCAGGGAAAATCCATCAAACACTAAAAACGAAATCCTCACTCTGCCACGGAATGGCTAAGTGACACTGGGGAGGTTCTTGCCCTCTTAGTGCTTCTGCAAAGTGGGAATGATTAACGTCTGCAGGGTGGTGGCCCTGAGGGTTAATTTAATGATAAGCACAAAGCACAGAGCTGGCTTGTCATATATTGAGCTTTCAGAGGAAATATACAAAAATCTGCTGACTACGTAGCATTCTATCTGGAAGGTTGGCGGCAAAGTGAAAATCAAACTACCCAAGTACAAAAACCACCAGAAACTTCCGCTTCTTCCAGCCTCTTTATCAACAGCTTTCCAGGTCTTGCTGTCTGCATGCCCCTCCCTACTCCAACCCTCCGCCCAGCTTCAGGTCATTATTGCAACATTAGTCAGGGCTCCAATTTACGGAGATAATGACAATCAGCCGACCCTATTAGGTACCATTAAAGGGTATTCTGGTGCTTATCAAACTTTAATGTGCAAATGAAGTACTTCAGGGTCTTGTGATTCCATAGCCTCTGAGGCAGCAGGGCCGAGTGGGGCCCGGGAGTCTGCATTTCTATCCGGCTCCTAGGTGATGTCCCTGCTTCTGGTCCGAGACCACACTTTGACATGCAAGGCTGTAATCTACTTGCTCTTTAGTTTTGTTGCACATGAGAATCGCTTGGTAAAGGAGTTTTGCAAACTATTGATAACCAGACCGCCTACCCCTCACAGAAACTGTGTGTTAGTAGGTAATTTTGATATGGAATTGAATTTAAGAATCACTGCTGTTAGCCAAGTTTAATTGGGAATGCCTGCCAGCTCCCTAAGTCTTGGGGCGGGATGGAGATGGGAGTAGGCTTTGTTAAATCAAGTTCCCCTTTAGTGACTTTCTTCAGTCAGTGGTATTGAGGGTCTCGGCTTTCTCTATGTAGAACATTTTCCAAGGTTAGCATTGAGAGAAAATTGTAATTCAGGTATAGAGCATCTGCCCACATGCTCTACCCTGGGGAGTTCCATCAGGGCTACGTGGGCAGTGATGTCCCTGGTTGTGGGTCTGAGCCCCAGCAGCCATCTGGAGCACCCCTCCTTGCCCTCCTGATCTAAGCATGGCACACTCTCTATTCTTAACAACTCCTCAATCTTCTTCAATGCCTGCAAATACTGAAGACAGGTGCCCCTAAAACCATCTTTGCAAAAATTATGACAGTGAGAAAAATCTGACATAGGAAAATTATGAGCGAAAGAAATCTGACCTAAGAGACTCCATCTTGCTTCTAACCTCCAAGCTGCCCTTATTTATTCCTGGGCTTAGGCCAAACTAACTTTGGGATGAATTTATAGTTTAACTTTGAAACATAGATAATAATAGCTCCTCCTTGAGCAAACTTCTCCTTGCCTGGAGACCAGACTTTTGCAAAACTAACAAATTAACCACAAGATTAGAAATTATTATCATTATTATTATTATTATTTGAGACAGAGTCTCGCTCTATTGCCCAGGCTGGAGTGCAATGGCATCATCTTGGCTCACTGCAACCTCTGCCTCCCAGGTTCAAGCAATTCTCCTAACTCAGCCTACCGATTAGCTGGGATTATAGGCATGCACCACCACACCCGGATAATTTTTTTATTTTTAGTAGAGTCAGGGTTTCACCGTGTTGGCCAGGCTGGTCTCAAACTCCTGACCTCAGGTGATCCACCCACCTCAGCCTCCCAAAGTGCCAGAAGATTCGAAATTATTATGGCTCAGAAATCATGCAGCCAAAGGCCACAAGATTTCTAACCTCTCCAATTTTTCCTATATATAATAATTATACTGTAAAACCTAAGATTGATGTTCAAGATATTTTTCAGACCCTGCATTCCCATGGACCAGCTGGTGCCACCCAGACTGGTAAACTGGCTCATCTGGTCTTGTGGACCAGCGCAAGAGGACAGCCTTGACTCCCTGTAATGCCATTCCTAACCCAACCCATGAGTACTTCCCATTCTCCAGCACCCTGTCCACCAAACTACCTTTTAAAAACCGTACCCTCTGAATTTTCAGGGAGGCTCATTTGAGGAATAATAAAACCTCCAGTCTACCGCTTAGCCATCTCTATGTGTATTAAGCTCTTTCTCTATTGCAACTGCCCTCCCTTGATAAATCGGCTGTCCCTGGGCAGAGGGCAAGATGAACCTGTCAGGAGGTTATGCCCCCATCAATTCTGCCTTGGCTTGGCCGACTTGCTGTTGCCCCAGATACTTTGAATGTGGGGTCCGTGGCCGCAGTTCCTTGCATTCAGCACTCCATGGCTGCTGCTGCAGCCACATCCACAGGATTCCTTTAACCCACGGCACTGGCTCTGCCCTGCCAAGGTTGCTGCTTCAGATCTGGGCATGAACTCTCATGCTTTCATTTTTTCACATCTGTGGATTGTCCTCATTCACTTTTCCATTTCCATTTACCTTTCTTAACTACAAGGGGTCTTTGCCTATCCTAGTCTATCACAAGTCACTGAGGGGCCCAAAGAGGCAGGCATCTGCCTAAGACATTTTAACATAAATTCTATTGTCACAATGATAATAATTATCATTATTGTTGCTATTATTTGTTTGCTCTTCTAACTCACAGTCCGCCTCAAACAACATGGAGTTAGCTTAGGTGAGGGAAAACAAAGGAAACCACCATACTCCAACTTAACTTCTATAAGGAGAGATGGGGAGCTCAGAAAAAAAACCTAGTGGAGATAGAGCTGTTTGTCATGAATGTAAGATGAAAGTTACGCAGTTTCTTTGTTAGGGGGCAACACAGTAGATTGAAATGTGTTATTTGCCCTTGCCAAAAATCAAGACTATATCTTTTGCAGTCCTTTTAATAAAAAGTACACATTAGCTTTCAAGAAGTACCTCTCCAAATGTTCTTGTGCGCACACGCGCACACACACACGACATGCACACACCCCAACAGAAATAAAACAGCCCCCAAAGTTAGATACTACAAATATCTCAAATATCCCCATTTCAATCTTAGCATAAGGATAAGGAACTCAGAGTGGGCTGGAGAATGGGCTTTAAGATATCATTGTCACTGTAAAACTGGCAACACGTAATTACAGAGTGAATGTGTCAAAATGTACTGCTTTGATTATGTTATTTCCTCTGCTTGGAAATCCCTTCTTTCTGTCTCCCTGTCCATCCCTGCATATGAACATCTTTCCTATACTAAGGCTGCCCTCAAATGGCCCCCTCTATGCTTTTCCCAGTCATTTAAGTAAAAAAAAAGGATTTTCTCTCTCTTTGAAATGTTTCTTCGGTCTTGCTTTCTTGACCTTTCTGGCTTGTAGGACGTTTTGTTATACAGAAATGATTTCTTCATAATTCTGAGTTGTTTGAAATTTAACCCAAGTTCATTTTTTTTTTTTTTTTTTTTTTTGAGATGGAGTCTCACTCTGTCGCCCAGGCTGGAGTGCAGTGGCGCAATCTCGGCTCACTGCAAGCTCCGCCTCCCGGGTTCCTGCCATTCTCCTGCCTCAGCCCCCCGAGTAGCTGGGACTACAGGTGCCCACCACCACGCCCGGCTAATTTTTTGTATTTTTAGTGGAGATGGGGTTTCACTGTGTTAGCCAGGATGGTCTCAATCTCCTGACCTCGTGATCCGCCTGCCTCGGCCTCCCAAAGTGCTGGGATTACAGGCGTGAGCCATAGTGCCCGGCTCCCAAGTTCATTATTGAACCCTCTCAACAACCTGAACTATGCTTTGGACCAATAAGTATCCCATGCACATTTGCTAGATTGAGCAGCAAAACCCACCTGACTGCTCGCGGTGAGAATCACCTGTGCAGTTCTCTGGGTCTTCCCATTCTTCCCCATTCTGGGCACAGAGTAAGATTGCACTTCCTGGCCCTCTTGTTGGTGAGATTTGACCATTTCTGCCATGGAGTTGTGAGTGAAGGAGGCCCCTGATTTTAGGCTGGAGCATTTCATTGCCCTCTCCCCAAGGAACAGGCAGTGTTCCAGAGAGGGGTTGCTCTCCTGACTTGCTTTTCAGAGTGAGGGCAAAGCTGAGATGGGAGCAGAGGTCCCTGCTAACCTGCGATAGATTTAAAGTCTATGGGAGAAATATACCTTTGTTGTTTTAAGCCTTCAAGATTCTGGAGTTGTTTGTTACTGGGGCATAACCCAACCCATCTTGACTAATGTGTTACCTCTGTTTATAGTCTCAGAGATTAGCATTTCCTTCTTGTCAACTTTTTCCTTCTAAGATTCAAATAAGAAGTTGCTAAAATCTGTACAATGTAAATACAGTACAATGGAGGTTGAAGTTCTTAAGAAATTTAAGAAATGCCAGAAACTCATAAAGTGTTTTTTTTTTCCCATTCCTTTTAGCAGGTTATAAAAAAAGAATATTGTCAAATTTAGGCTGACTAGTGTTAGCAAGAAATAAATTAGACTACAGAAATTATGCAACAAAGTCAATTGGATAAAAAGTACTCAGGTATTCTACACTTTTTTGTCTTTGCCTGGTAAGTCTGTATTGTTCAAGATATTCGGCAATTGAGTAGTCTGTAAGGATTTACATAGTTTCCAAGGAAAATGTAGTGAAGTTTGTTTCTTCCTATAAATTTAAAGATGTGAAATATAAAACTAATTGACATTTATCAAAATTCCATTGAGTCCCTAACAGTAGTGTTGACAACAGCATTTGCAGAGACAGTGGGACCTTTGTCATGTCATTGAGGCAGATACTGTATTAACATTGTGCATTTCATCTTGGCTAGTATATGGCAGGCTTACCTGACAGAAATAATTTTTTTTCTTTTTATTTTTCCTTTTTTTTTTTTTTTTTGAGATAGAGTCTCACTCTGTCTCCCGGGTTGGAGTGCAGTGGCACAATCTTGGCTCACTGCAGCCTCCATCTCCCAGGTTCAAGCTATTTTCCTGCCTCAGTCTCCCAAGTAGCTGGGTTTACAGGCGTGTGCCACTACACCTGGCCATTTTTTTGTATTTTTAGTAGAGACAGGGTTTCACCATATTGGCCAGGCTGATATCGAACTCCTGACCTCAAATAATCCACCCGCCTCAGTCTCCCAAAGTGCTGGAATTATAGGCGTGAGCCACTGCGCCCAGCCTGACAGCAGTAATTTAAGAAATGAAGGTTGTCATATGGAGGTTGCTGAGGAAAGGTGCCCAGTGAGGGTGCTCAATCAACTGCATGCTTTTTGCCAGTGATTGTGGTTCTCCTGTTCAGCCCACCACCACCGGACTGTCCCTGTATTTAAAATTCCCCCAAAAATACCCTATGTCTCATTTGCTGGCTCTAGGTCTCTTTGGTCTCTTGAACCTGGTGCCATCCCTACTGAAGTGAGCAGGGTTTTGACATGACAGCTAGTGTATTTTCATGTTTGTTGCATGTACTTTCTTATGTTTGTTAAACTGCATTTTTCCTTTATATTCCTAACTCATGGTTCAGTGAATCATGAAGGTCGAGATAAAATAGTAGCAAAATACTAAACTTATAATGTCATAAAGCACCGTGAAGCTTTCTGTGCCTACAGTCCATCTGTCAGTCTGTAAGTATGATAATTTTCTAAGTCAAAAAAATGTAAACTAGTACATGACCACAGTGGAAAACAGTGTGGAGATTCCCTAAAGAACAAAAAGTAGATCTACCATTTGATCCAGCAATCCCACTTCTGGGTATCTACCCAGAGGAAAAGAAGTCATTATACAAAAAAGATACCTGCACATGCATATTTATAGCAGCACAATTTGCAATTGCAAAAATATGGAACCAGCCCAAATGCTTATCAATCAATTAGTCGATAAAGAAAATGTGGTATGTGTATGTGTGTGTGTGTGTGTATACGTATATATGTATATGTGTATATATATATATGTATATACATACACCATGAAATACTACTCAGTCATAAAAAGGAACAAAATAATGGCATTTGCAGCAACCCGGATAGAATTGGAGACCATTATGCTATGTGAAGTAACTTAAGAATGGAAAACCAGACATTTTATGTTCTCACTCTTAAGTGGGAGCTAAGCTATGAGGACCCAAAAGCATAAGAATGACACAGTAGACTTTGGGGACTCAGGGGATAGGGTGGAAGGGGGTTAAAGGATAAAAGACTACACATTGGGTACAGTGGATACTGCTTAGGGTGATGGGTATACCAAAATTTCAGAAATTACCACTAAAGAACTTATTCTTCTAACCAAACACCATCTGTTCCCCCAAAACCTATTGAAATAAAAATTTAGAAAAATTTTAAATGTCCCCCATGCCAAAAAAAAAGTGTGTATAGGAGATAAGACACAAATATCTGAAGATTTGATATTTTGGGTCTGGATTCCTCATGACAATGCATTGATCTTTATGAAAGTTTATCAATTCATTAAACTTCTACCACTACTGGTACACCAATCAAGATCTTATTTCTTAACAGAACAAATGCAAAGTAATACTGTGCAAAATTTGAAATAAATGAGTTTTTAAAAGAAGATAAATAACCCAAGTTATACATTTTGTAGCAGTGTGAAATAAATGAGTTTTTAAAAGAGAAAAATAACCCAAAGTTATATATTTTGTAGCAGAAAGAGACATAAGTAATATAACAGAGACCTATGAAACCAAACTCAAAGTTTTTTGCAAAATTTCTCAGAGAGAAAGAACAATTGGTCTTTGGTTAAAATTCCTTTCCTTATTGTTGGATATCATGTAACATTAAAAGCACACAATGTGGAAGAGCACAGCAATAGGGTGTTAGCTGATTCTGTTTCATGCTTGGATCAGCTCATCATATGCTGGTGGACATATGCAGTCAACAGAGAATCCACGCCGTATAAGATGTTCCGTTATTGTTATTTGTTTAATTAGTGTTTATTTTTTAATAGAGGATATGGGCTGAGAAAGTACACTGGGGTCAAGTCCAGTGGGGACTCATGATGACTGGCATGAAAAGGGAGGATTTTACTTAAATGCCAGATCACATGCTGCTTTATTTTGCAGAGCAATTGCTGATTAACAATATGCCTCCTGCCCTTGATGTATTATTTCTTGTTCAAGGAAATAGTGAAAGTTGTGAACATAACTAAATCATGTCCACCAACATGTTGTGGTCTGCTATTTTTAGCAAAACAGGTGGAGGGGCAGAGGATTGATTGAGCACCCTGATTTTCAGCACTGAGCATGATGACCCTTGAAGGGAAAGGCACTTACCATGGTTTTGATGTTACAGATGGGTAAAACTGTTTTCTTTTAGTTATTGATAATATCAGTAGCATGATCAAATGACATATTTTTGAGACACAATGAGTACCTTGACAGACAGGTATTATGGTTTTTCTTCTGTTAAGGATAGTGCATTATCTGTGATGAAGTCTAGCTGAGTACAACAGAAAAACATCAAATAATAGTTACTTAAAAAACAGATTTTCATTATTTGTTCCATGAAAGGAGTCCATGGTTCCACGAAATCATGAGCTATCCGGATTATTTAGATAATTCATCTTCCCCATGCTAGATAGTTCTAGGATGTGAGTGTGGGCTGCATCCTAATGGCCCATGATGACTGCTGGAACCCCAGCCATCAAATCCTCTGCAGCTAAAGGAGGCACTCAGAAGAAAGCATGCATCCTCCACAGCACTTTGGAGAGCACTGTAAGCAAGCAGCTGACCTGATTCACGTGGCCACTGCTAATAGCCAGGGAGAATCAGCAAAGGCTCGGTCTTTTTTTTATCTTGGAGGCCATACGCTTATCTAGAAGTTGGGGATTTTTTATTAAGAAGAGAAATATGGGTATTGAGAGCAACTGGATGTTTTAAAATGTAGGTTTTAGTATTATTCAGGTATGGTGAAACCAACAGATCAGGAGAGGGCTACCTTTGAAAAGTTAGCTGTTACAGTTCCTAATAGGAGGAGGCATGCAATGCCAGGTGGGGCCACCCGGGGAAGTACAAGTCTCAGTGAGGAGGCTGAGAGAGGAGGGGAGAAACCTGCACAAGAGCCTTTATCATGTGGCTTCTGCAGGAAAGGCAAGGCAAGTCAGGGCAAGCAGGTTTAGGATTGGCTATCTTGGATAATTTCAGCTGGCTCTGGGACAGGAGGGCTATCTCTGGACATCTGGTGCCTGGCCCTGGAATGATTAGGGAAGGAAGATGGTGGCCTAGATGGTGAGAACCTGAGAGAGAAGGTGGGGGAGGAGGTGGGCGCTAGGATGGTGGTTTGCATACATGAGGTGTGCTCACAGGGAGTCATTTACTGCTTTTAAAAGTAGGCTAATCTGCATAGGATGCCTCCAGGGTCATCCAGATATCAAAGCATCAGAAATACAGAAAATAAAAAAGCATGATTAGTAAACTGCCAATCTCTGTCTTAGATAGGACATCAAGATTTCATGAGAAGGTAAAATGGTTCAATCATCAGCATTTCCCTAATATTTTACGATTTTTCTAAATTTGTTAGAGAAATAAAACAATGCCATATTGTGAATAATTTAAGAGTGTATCCAAACGCTGAAAAAAAGAGCATGAGGAGACACTTTCTAAAGCCAAATGAAATAAGTGACTAGAGTAAGAATCCATTTGCTGCCATCTTTTCATTGCAATTTTAACCTCTGGCTTTTGGGTATGTCATGCTCTTTGGCTACCATTAGGTAAACACTGAAAATAGGGTCCACTGAGAAGTCTTTCCCCCTCTCTGGGTCCATTTTTAATCATAGTGCCCAGAACTGCCTGCCAAAATAATCAACCACTGACTGTCACTCATAATGAGCCATTCTTCCTTTGACTTAGGAGCTTCTAATTTGGTAGGCATATATTAATAGGACCAATAAAAGACTGTGACTAGGCAATGAGATGTGACAACCTTATGAAAAGATGAGAGCACATGCTAGTGTCTGGGGACACTGCTACCCCCAAGCATATGACATTTTCCCGTGGGGTCAGTTCAATTGTCCCATGGTTGAGAGACCACAAGGGCATCCAGGTCCCGAGACCTCTGTTTAGGGGGCCTTTAAGTGTCCAGACTGTTGCATGGTACTAGTGGAGGAAGGCAGCACACCACATCCAAGGATGCATATTTCACTGTCCCTCCCAGTGGTACCCTGGTCCCTTGCAGTCAGTATGTTCTAGAGGACAGTTCCTACTGGGTCACAAACCCAAAGGTGCGCAGTTTTTCAACTGCATCCTGTGACTTGAAGTGGGGTATAGCAGGACTATTTCCACCTTGGCCAATGCTACAAATCAGGGTTCTCCTTTTCTTCTCTGGAGAACTGGTTGTTAAGATTTCACCAGCACACCGTTGCTTGCAACGCACAAAGCATGTAACTCCTCCCCTTTGAGATGCCGTCATTCTTCATATCCTTCCTCTCCTGGTTCGGTGCTATCCATCTTCATCGTCCTCTCACAAGAACCTTCCTTGCAGATCTCCCAGCTTCTCAGTTACCAGCTGATTATTAAATTCATCCTTAGGAATTATATTTGAAGAGTTTTAAAGAATTATAACCTGGAAACAATGTGGTAAAAATTTGTGCTGCATTTTGGGAACATTTTTGGAAGCATTAAAAAAAAATTATAACCCTGTTGGCCCAGCATCCACTTTAGGCATATCTGAAACTAATGTGAAATATAAAAGAAATAATCTTACACTCAGGGATGCTCTTTGTAGCCTTAATTAGTAGAAGAGCGGAAAAAACCTAACAGTCGGATACAGCACAGAGTGGTGAGAAGCGATTGTCAGTGTAGCCACCCTGAGGCACTGTCAGTGACTTAATTATCAAAAAAGTTTAAATCAGGTTCACTAAGTCAAGAAAGTGCGTGTTTTATATACTTTAAAAAATGCATTTTAATGGGAATTTTTTTTTCCGGTTAGTGCTCAATTAAGCCAGGAAATTAGATTACTCAGATCCCTCAATTAATTGAAGACTCCTCTAATTGAGATTTTTACAATCACATTTAAAACAAAAAGCCTTGTAGTGTCTTTAGAGTAGGGCTGTTTGTTTCTGCTGCAGGCGATGCAGCTTTTTTAGGTAGATAGAAAATAGCAATGTCAAAAGTCATCGAGAGCTATGATTGGGGGCAGATCCACACCCCAGTTTCCTCAACTGTCACTGGGAATTATGGTAATATCTCTTAAGGTTAAATGAAACCACACACAGGTAAAAGACTTGGCACAGTGTTGTCAATGGTAAACACTCACGTGTAACAGACATGATTATATTCACTCAGTGAGAGCTGCTCCCAGGCAGGATGCACAAGATAGTATCCAGCACCTTGCCTGATTCTAACCTGAGCACTATTTCTTTATGTCTTTATTTATTTTTCTGATTGTAACATCATGCTTTCTAATAATCAACGAGAATTGAAATATGTAGTTTAGAACGACTTTGCTATAGTTTTTCTTCCTTAGGTTACGTTTTCACTGTTTCTGTTCACATTCTCTTTTAAAATCTGCTGTTACTTTCTTTCACCCAGAACTCAAACTGGTGCTAAATACAGGTAATTTGAAATAGCTATTTTTACCCTTTCCTTTAAGGTTCCCTTTCCTTCTGAGTTCTTTGAAAAGAGGTGTGCGGTGGGCTCCTGCTCACTCTTCCTGATGGAGACCAGGTGGCCCCTCCTGAGGTCAACAGACCTCCTTCCTCCTCCTCCGCTGCGGGACTGGCCAGGGGCTCCTGGTCACCTTGCTGTGGGCCAAGGTCTTCATGATAGGCCCTGTCCTCCCCATGACGCGGCACCTGATGGGTGTGATGCATGACAAGCAGGGGTGCCCTTCTCCTGAAGGCTTGTGCTCAGTTGCATCTGAAAGAAACCCCCAATGACAGTGGCTTGAGCACAGTTTTCCTCTTGAGTCATAAGGAAGTCTGCAGGAAGCATCCAGGGGTCCTCAGGATTTCTCTAGGCTTCTCCATCCTGGTTACTTGCAAATGGCTGCAGCAGCACCAATTGCTATGCCATATTCTAGGTGGCCAGCGGGAGGAAAGGCAAAGGGGAAAAGAGATCCTGCCAGCCAAGTCAAACTCCTCTGCTTTCTGGAGCTTTCTGGAAGCCCCACCTAACAACCTCCACTCATCCTTCACTGCCCAGCACTGTCTCACAGGGCCACCCACCTACCGGTCTATTTATAAGACTATAAATAATCTTATACTCAGAGATACTCTTTGTAGCCTTAATTTGTAGAGGAATGGGAAGGGAGAGGGTCAGCTGTGAGCTGAGCACATTGCCACAGCTTGTGAAATTGGTATTCTGGCAGGAAAGGGGAAGGGGCCACCACTGCCTTGTCCCTTCATTGTTGACATAATCCCTGACACAACTGTGTGTTTTGATTCCATATCAGACATTATTGAACAATTGGGGCAACTAAAGGAGATTGTTTCATAGAAAGCGTCCTCATTTCCTAGCCTGGCTTGGTTGCTGCCTTTGTCAGAATGTCTCCGTCAACTCTTCATGAAACCCCACCCCATCCACAGAAGGAGGCTTGCCTCTGGACTTCACCCCCTTATTCCCTTACCCTCAGCAGCTGCCCAGTATCTGAAATATTTCCTCCCAAACAGCACTTCTCTACTTTGAGTAATGAACTGGTAACTTTGGAAAAAAAAAAAAAGATCGTGAACCTTGGGTGGAGATCTATATTACGTGTACTTAATGTTACTTAGTATGTCCAAATGCAGCGCTTGCTGAACTTCTTCAGCTTATAGTTTTATGCAACTTTAACACAAAAACAAAATTCCACAGAAGCTTCAAGTAAAACCGTTCAATCAATTAATATAAAATTAACATAATTAGTCTAGTGGGAAATAGATATTTTTCCCTCCATGGCTGCTCTTGGTCAAATACAGCACCAATGGGTCTGATTCTGCAATTGTGCGGTGGCTACAGCAGATTATGCTATGTGCTAGCTCAATTATTCCAGCATATTTCTGTCTGCAAGTCACTGCAAAAAGCATTATTGCAAAGTGTATCAGATGCCATTTGGGCCCCATCTCTTTCTCACTCATGATAAAGAAAGTTAGTTTTCCTTGGTTCAAAGGGTATCATAGCTACAAGGAAGCTTCAAGGTGGGATGCCACATTAGGTGATCCTCCAGTCCTGGCCAACTGTGCTCAACTCCTTCTGTCTTCCCTCCATTTCCCCACCAAAATTTCCCCTAGGCACTACCCAACATTAGAAACTTCCTAAGTACATGAAAACCTGGGAAAATTTAACTCTTGGTTTGATTAGGCTCTCAGTTAAGACCATCATCTACCAAGAATGGGGATGAAGTAGAGAAGCAGGGGAGTGGGGGAGGCCTTAGAGATTAGCAGCTACATGTCACTCATATTTTTGAGAATGAGACAACTCAATTGGGATATCCCAGTGCCTTGGGCCTTGGACATTAATTTAGCATCTGTGATGGTTAATACTGAGAGTCAACTTCATTGGATTGAAAGATACAAAGTATTGGTCCTGGGTGTGTCTGTGAGGGTGTTGCCAAAAGAGATTAACATTTGAATTAGTGGGCTGGGAAAGGCAGACCCACCCTTAATCTGAGTGGGCACCATCTAATCAGCTGCCAGCAAGGCTAGAATATAAGTGGGCAGAAAAACTTGAAAAGAGAGACTGACCTAGCCTTCCAGCCTGCATCTTTCTCCTGTGCTGGGTGCTTCCTGCACTTGAACATTGGACTTCAAGTTCTTTGGTTTTGGAACACAGACTGGCTCTCCTTGCTCCTCAGCCTGCAGATAGCCTATTGTGGGATCTTGAGATCATGTGACTTAATAATTAATAAACTCCCCTTTATATTATATATATATATATATATTCCATTTGTTCTGTCCCTGTATAAACCCTAACTGATTCATCATCTTAATTGTGTATGAAGTATGAGCAAAGCATGGCATAAGTGATCTGAGAAGGAAAAAAAGCCTATTCACTTATCAAGAGTGAAGTCTCAGGAGAGTTTAAGAGAGTTTAGCACACTGGAAAATCTGACCCTATGTATGGCAGTAAGGAACTTATCAGTCTCTTAGTAGAAGTACATTTTTACTATTTTGCTATATAATTTAACACCAAAATTTATTGACTCAAGTGGAGAAAATAATGGCCACACAGCATCCCAGCATTCTATCTGGGTTTATAGTCTCCATTAAGCAGCAACAGGGGACAGCAGGGGAAATGTTGTAGGTGTTGTTTCAGAATTATCTGTGCCATTTTTTGGTCAAATTGAATAGATTCCATTTGAATTCTGATAGGAATCAAACTTCTCTCATCCTCCAGGAAGAAATGAGACTCTAGCTGAGGATCACTGGACCCATGAGTGCCATGAGCCACAAGGCACTGTTTAGGCCTTGGCTGCCCCACTTCATGTAACTGTAATGTGGAGTTGTTCTTGCCTTTAAATGTGACTTGGATGAATTCCTTCTCCTGGCCTCTCCTCTGCTCATTAAATGTAACTAACTCTACCTAGTGTCAGAAAACAATTCTGGAAGTAAGTCTGAAAATAGTTCTGAAGAACTGAACTTCTTTATCATACCAGTCAGCATAGGCTATGTTATATAGTGATAACAAACAGCCCCAAATATCAGTGCCTAAAAACAACAAAATTTCATTTCTTGTCCTGCTGCTTTTCCTCTGTTCCTTAGCTGGGGCACTCCTCCAACAGGATCTAAGATGCTAATGTAGCCTTTATTCTCTGGAATGAAATGACACACATTGTTTCTGTCCGTAAGTAATTGGCCAGAATTAGTCACATGTCTTTGCGCAAGCTCAAAGGAGCCAGAAAATACAGTCCCGCCATGTTCCTAGAGGGAGGAAGCCAGTGAAGAAGGAAATAGCTATGATTAGCACTAATGATCACCCAAACATCCAGCATTCTAGCTGGATACAGGGTCTCCATTGAAAGTCAGTGAAAATACAATGGGAAACTGGAATTAATCCTTCTATTGGTGGATTCCATCCTCATAGAATTTGTAGTTTTTACTGAGAATATGCACTTTCAAAGGAGGACAAAAAACCCTCTCTACTGAGAGTAGAAAATGAGACCATGTACCATTTGGGTAAGATGCTGTCTGCATAGCCAATCACCCCTGCCATTTTGGTCTACATTCACCAGTTATTTTGTTCAATTATGTTCAATTTCATGCAGCATCCAACTGGCTGTGTATTTAGATAAGATCATAATCAAAGTCTCATCAGAAGAGCTTGCTGAAGGAAGTCCCATTGCATAAGATTTTGGAGGCAGAAATATCCCTATATGAGTTAGATAGAGGAAAGATATTTTAATTTCCTGTTAATAAAAGCACCAGCTAAGGTGGGAAAGGTGAGGCAAGGGTAGGTGGTTTTAATGAGGTCCCAGGGTGCATCCAAGGCTGGAGCAGCATCCAGGCGGAGAGTGAATTCTAGATATTGGAACTTGTTGCCATGGTGATTGGTTGGAGGAAGGGGGGACCATTTTTAAGAAAAAGAATTCTAGATCATCTGAATGAAAAGAGACTTACTTAGACTCCACATTGTCTAACTCTATGGGGAAACATAATTAGATGACATTTGAAATTATGTACATCATATCTACTTTATTATGCAGTATCAAGAAAAAAACATGAATGCAGTTAGCAGCCATGGAAACCCTGGCAAAATTTGACAATACTTGTATTTCTACCTCTTGCAACCTCCAAAACAAACAAACAAAAAAATAAAAAGTGGGAAATGGAAACCAGTCAGAAATCAAGTACAGAAAAAAGAAACTTGATTTAAAAATAGAATGGTACTAGTGATACATTGTATTGCATACAGTCATCCTCTGCAAGCTGCAAAAACACGCTCAACCATGGCAATAGTACCCACACTTCTTCATAAATGCAAGTTCCACCTATGTGGAAAAAACAGGTAGATAGGTGAAACAAAATACCAAAATAATCCGCCCAGTTTGAAAGATATTAATAACATGGTGGACTGATAGCACCATGAATATCTGACTGGAAATTCCTTATTAATATTAGTTTCTTATAGAATGTAGTCAATAAATGTGATAGGAATTGGTGAGCTCCTTGAGAAATATGATATGGCTGCAAAGGTGAAAAGCAAGCTTCAGCTATAGTAGTTAGGAAGTTTCAATGGCAAGTGAAAACCACCTTTGAGTTTTATAGAAAATGAATTTTTCTTTTTACATCACTCAAAATGAGTATCTTCTCTTTCTATTTCAAAGAAGTTGTAGTAAATACAAATAATAATAATAATAAGGGAATGACAACAGGTAGGCAACAGAGGAACCTAGAGAAAATAGAGAGGAGTTGTTTGTGAACTTTGAATCTTCGCTTCACCAAATTCTGTGGATCTAGTTAAGAAATGGATCTATGGGCATCTGTCCCATTCTACACACAGTTTAGGTGGAGGAACCCCCAGGGTTAGAGTGGATGATGCCCGTGTTATGAATGAAAGGCAAGAAGATTGAGTCTTGGTTGGGCATGGCAACTCATCCCTGTAATCCCAACACTGAGAGGCAGAGGCAGGTGGATAGCTTGAGCTCTGGAGTTTGAGATAAGTCTGGGCAACATAGTCACACTCCATCTCTACAAAAAATGCAAAACTTAGCTGGGCATGGTGATGCATGCCTGTAGTGTCAGCTACTCAGGGGGCTGAGGTGGGAGGATTGCTTGAGCCAGGGAGGTTGAGGCTGCGGTGAGCTGTGTTCATGCCACTGCACTATAGTCTGGGTGACAAAGTGAGACCCTGTCTCAAAAAAAATAAAAATATAAATAAAAAATAGAAGACTGAATCTGGGTTCCTGTGGTCAGAAGGGATGAAGGAGGGTGCTGGGGGAGGTGGTGGCACTGAGGCATAACCAGGATGTAAAGGCTAAGAATTACCGTAGTTTCTGGTCCTATAAACAGGGTCCCCGCATGAGCACTGGTGAAGCCCAGCTTAAAAAGGTTGGTGCCATCCAGACTTTGTTTCCAGCCATTTAAAAAAAAATAAGAGCAAAAAGATAAGTCTCATTTATTTCCCCAGGAGAAACCCATCAGATTGAACCTGATGGAGTCAGGATGCATTGAGTAATGAGACCCTCCACAGACCTGAGGCCACCTGCAGGAAAGAAGGCTTACAGTCTCACAAAATATGAGAGCATCTTCTTTGTGTCAAGCGGAGACTGATGGGCTTTTCAGCCTTATTTCTGAAAGCATATATGCAACAATCCCTATTTCAACAAGGAGAAAACTCTTCCCTCTCTTTGTTTCTTTCCCTGTCCTCCCACCAACACCAAACACCTTGTTAGAAGGGAGGGGAAGACCCTCTCTGTAAAGTCTATGGATGCGGATAAAAACTTCATACCTTATGGAGAGGTGCCAACGTGCATCCTAAAACAAAGATATTTCTTTATTGCATCTTTTTGAGTTTACCTTGTGAAGACCTGGTGCCAGCAACATATATGAAATTTTTTATATGCTAAAGAATATGAAATAGACTTCCCCTAAGACCCAGCAATTGCACTTTTGGGAATTATCACAGCGAACTGAAAACTTACTTTTATGCAGACACTTGTACACAAATAAACAGAACAGCTCTATTTGTAATAGCCCCACACCGAAAATTACTCAAATGTCCTCCAGGGGATAAATGGTTAAACAAAATGTTCTACTGAGTTGCTGCAAAAGTAATTGCTTTTTTCCTGACTTGCAGTGGCAGAAATTGCAATTACTTTTGCACCAACCTAATACATCCATACCATGAAATACTACCCGGCAATAGAAAGAAACAGGTGAATGATACAATAGCTGAGATGGACCTCAAGGAAATTATGCTGAGTGATGAAAGCCAATCTCAAAAGGATATACAGAGGTGATTCCTTTTAGATAACATTCATAACATAACCATGGACATTGAGAATAGGTTAGTGGCAGCCCAATATTAGAGATAGGGAGGAGGGGTTGTTGTGACTATCAGATTGAGTAGGTTTTTTGTGGCGGTAGTTACGTTAATCTACACATGTTGATAACATTGCACAAAGCTACACACACACCCAGACTCATGTGCGTGGTGCATATATACTTTGTGAAATCTGAATAAATCCCAAGGATTGTACCAATGTCAACAAGTTTTAGTATTGTATTATAATTGCAAAAGATGGGGGAGCCTGGGTGAAGAGTGTTCAGAATGTCTTGGCATATTTCTTTGCAACTTCCCTTATATCTATAATTATGTTTTTAAAAAATGTTAAAGGCAGTGTGAAGTTAACTAATCCAATTGCTGCTGCTCATTTGGTGCTATTTTTCTGTGAAGATGTCTGAGGAGCCTCAAATTCCTGTCATTTTAAAACGTAATAGCGATAATATTTTAGAACACCATGTGAATACAGCTATCCCATGTAAATAACATTAAAAGTTACAATAGAAAATTTAACAGATATCCAAATGTTAAACAATCACTATTATTGAAACTATTGGTGAACCACTAGCCCTTGTCCAACAGACTCAGCTTCAAAATGAAATAAAAATTGTGCCCAGTGTACATTAAAATAAGAACATCTATGATTCAAATAATTACAAATACTTTAGGACGTGATGTGATGTATTGTAAACCTTCTGAAATGTTTCCAACCTTAATTCTTTAAGAACAGTAGTCATAACACTCCGGTGAACTTGACAATACAACTTGGTCCAAAAGTGCAGACTGTGCTGTGGGGGGCAATGGGGGGCAGGTGCAGTTTCATGTTTAAGGTTTTTCTGAGGATGTTGGTACCATCTCATTCAATACCAGAGCACAGTGTACGTCCATGAAATATTCTGGGTGTTAATCTACTGAAGAGAGAGAAATGAGTTCAATAACTTTTTAAGAATGCTAGAGACAGAAGCAAAATTTCCCAAGAACCACCGTATATCCCAGATACAAAAGAGAAATGAGAATAAAAGTATTATTCCTGCAAAGATAAAACATTACTATTTATCTTTAGTGTTGAAGAACAGAAAGAAGGAAATATAATAATTTACATTTGACTTTGGAAAATGGCAAATTCTTTTTTTACATTCTATTTTTATAGTCTTGCATATTTGACATCTTTAATGGAAATTAATATATTTTACTAATTAAAATGATATGTTTCATTATATAACAGAATTTTATTGATATGCTTGTCTCAGAAAGAAGTTAAAATTTGTTTTGTATTCTGAACTTGTTCCCAAATGATCTACTCTATTTCAGCATTAAAAACTCTTACTTTCCAGAATGATGGAATTCATTAAATTAAGAATTATGCCTCTAGCATGATATAAGCAATTTAGAAAGCTGTAACAAATCAGGAAAAGGCACAAGAGACTGTACGTTATTTTAGATAAAAATTTTCTTTTTGTCTTAGGACTACACTTTGAATCCATGTTCATGAATATTTATTGGTTGATATCTTGATGTGCCACACTGTTCGCATGAGTTTCTGCACCATCGTTCCCTTCCCACTGTAACTCAGCCTCCTGCCACATCATTATTCTCTTCCTACCAGTGCCTCTTTCTACCAAACATTTTCCTTCCTTCATTCTGCTTTGCACATCACAGTGGGCAAAACTTTATTTCATATTGGGTAGGTTTTTGAGGAACTGTTCAATTTTGACTAAGTTTAATTTACACCCGTAGGGTTGTTGATGGTGTTCCTTTATTATTCTTTTAATGTCTGTGGGGTCTGTAGTGATATCCACTCACTCCTTCTTGTGTTGGTAATTTGTGTCTTCTCTCTCTCTTTCTCATCAGCTCTTCCAGAAATTTACCAGTTTTATAGTTGCAAAGATCACTGTTTGGTTCAATTAATTTTCCCTATATCTGATTTTGATTTTCATTGATTTCTGCTTTGATCTTTATTAATTCCTTCCTTCTTCTTCACTGGGGTATTTGGGTTTATTTCTCTCTTACTTTTCTGTTTCATAAGGTGGAAGCTTATTATTGACTTGATGCCTTTCTTCTTCTGTAATATAAGCCTTATGTTTATAAATGTCTTTCTAAACACTACTCTTGTTACATCTCACAAATGTTGATGTTGTATTTTCACATGCATTTTATTCAAAACATTATCTTATTTCTCCCTTTAAACATTTTCATAAGGATTGGAAAACTCACTTGGCACCCATGGTAGGCTGAATAATGGCCCCCAAAGATGTCCACATCCTAATCCCTGGAATCTGTGAATGCTAGTTTACATGGTAAAAGGGACTTTGCAGTTGTGCTTAAGATGCGGAGGTTATTCTGGATTATCCAGTAGGGCCCAGCGTAAACACAGGGTTATTAGAAGAGAGAGACAAACAGGAAATGTGATGAGGAAGGGGTGACAAGCAAGGAGAAGCAGGAAACTGCGAGAAGATGGATCTCTCCTTGAGCCTCCAGAAGGAGGGCAGCTCTGCCAACACCTTAGTCTTAGCCCATAAAACCCATTTTGAACTTCTGATCTCCAGAACTGTAAGATAATGAATGTGTTGTTTTAAGCCACTTAGTTTGTGGTAGTGTGTTACAGTAGTCATAGGAAATGAATACACCAACTTTTATTTTGAAAAATGTCAGGTCTCCTGATTAGCTGCAAGAATAGTATAATGCACACCCATGGGCCCTTCCCCTGCATTAACGTCCTGCTGGGTTTGAAACCCTCCATACACATGTTCTGCTGGATTATTTGGACATGAGTTGTACACATCATCATGTTGACCCTGACTATTTCAGCTTGAATTGAAGACAATCACCTCTCCTTTATAAACAGTAAACTGATGACATTCAGGTGATTTAAAGTTGCCGCATACTTTACCTACCACAGAGTTCATGTCCACATTTCCCCTTTTATGCCAACAATGTCTCTTACTACTGGGCTTTTCCCCAATACAAGACCCATCAAGCATCCCACGTTGCATGCAGTGTCGTGTCTCCATATTTAGTCTCCTAAATCGGAGTAGTTCTCAGCCTTTTTGCTTATTTCCCTCCAATGGTATTGACGATTTTGCAGAATCTGGACTGGTTGTTTTGTAGAATGTCTTGCAATATGAGCTGTTTCCTCATGACTAGATTCCTGTTCAACATTTTTTGGAAGGTTTATTACATAACGATATTATGAACTTTTCAGGGTCTTACTTCAGGAGACATTGATACTTTTTTTTATGTATGTGACTTTACATTTTATTTTTCAAAATGTATCATGTAGTGACATTTTTTGGCATATAGTTCTATGAATTTGAACACATGCATAGATTCCTGTAATCCCCATAACAATTGGGACACAGTATAGTTCCATCCCCACAAAATCTCCCAGGCCCAACTCTGCAGCTACTTTGCCAGAATCTGCACCTTAACAGGATCCCCAGGGGATCCTCAAGCACAGTAAGTCTGAGAAGCACTGGTTTAGAGGACTTGAGATAATGTTTGCAAGTTTCATGGCACATAGCAGACTACCACATAGCAGACTATCAATTAATTATGGCTATTTTAAATTATTCTCTTTTATGATTAGAAGGCTTCCAAGCTCATACATTCACGTTCCATTATGTGAGAAAGATCAACAAATTTACGGTTTCAATAAAGAAAATTATACTGTGGTCAAAGCCAGGCACAGTCTTACTGTAATCACAGTACTATATCACTTTAGTGGTCATTAAATAGTCTCCTCTTCACTGTGGTAACTTCAGAAAACTTTCATGAGTTGAGATTGTTGACACCTGCTCCCTATGTGCATGTGGTTGTGCACTAGACCCACAACCCCGTGCACACACACAGACATTCACACCTTAACTAAGGTTACTAGAAATAGCCTTTTGCTTTTCCTTATGGAAGATACTGCTATAAAAGTTAATTCTCCACTTGAGCCTTTTACTGAGAAGAACATTCTGCTGAAACTGAGAAGGCTGCGTGGAATGTCCTGGGTCCTCTGCCCATCGTCACTTCTCCTGTAGGTGATTTTAAAAGGATGGTGTAAAATGGCCTGCTGAGGGTGGGCTGGGCAGGGCTAGGTCATGGTTCATGTCACTAGCCTTTGCATAATTATCTAGAGCCCAGTGTCCTTGACTTACTCTTTCCTAAATCTTGCTCAATTAGGGACTAAGACTCCCACATCTTGAGAGGGCCTGAAAAACATAGGGCATATAAGATTCATGGTCCCTCTAATGTCATATTAATGACCAATTTCAAGATCATTTTAATACGTCAGTCCATTAAACCAAAGTGAGTATTCACATATTTGTGTGCTGTCATATTAATGGTAGGGTTCACAGTCCTCAAATGTCAGCTGTCCAGTCCCCAAAACAGACCACTCTCAAAATTCCTGTTGATCAAGCAAAGCTAATTTTGTTAGATTTATTGCAGTATGGGAAACCACCACCCCGAGAGTCACAGTGTCTCCAAAGGGGGAAGTAAGGGCAAGAGGTTTATTGAGTTTTACAGACTAGGCTGGGTGACTTAAAGGCAGTATTTCAGAAGAGGAACTGGTTGGGGTTGGACAGAGGTTATGACCAATAAGTTGGATTGGTGTGCATAGCCAGGTAAGGGTCCAGAAGAAAGTATTGATATTATAAGAGGCTGGTATTGATAGCTAACTATTTCATCGCTCAAGCAACTACTTTGTACAGCAAGTAGCCATGTTAATTTTGCCTGATCCCAGTATTATTTAGCACAGAAATGAGAAAGTATCTTTGTGCTAGAAATGTTTGGCAGAAAAACAAGAAAATATGTTTGATCCAAAATTATATAGGAACACGGAGAGGAAAGTTGTTGGTTTCAATACTAGCAAGCAACATCTTGCATCCTGGATCAGTATAGAGCAGTCCTGGGCCTCTGCAGTCATCTAAGATCTGAGAGTGATGGGACACTACTGATGTTCTGCCATCCTGCTGAGAAGTACACATGTACATCTGTCAGGGGTGTGTGGATGCCAGGCCAAACAGGGGCATCCCTCTCAATGCTATCCTCCATGCTCTCTCATCTGTGCTTTGCTTTGTTGCTTTGTGGGGCTGTTTTTACGGCTTTGCAAAAACTTGAACTGAACAGCACATCAGAGTGGGGACTTACTGTGTAGACTAGGAAAAGAAAAAAAATTCTATGAGATGAAATATATGAATTGTGAGAAGAATCGAGGCAACATTTAGCATAAATCACTGACAATTTTTGACTACAGTTGCATTTTCCACTTTGAGTTTCATAGAGTGCTATGTCTTTAAAAGAAGGCTTCTGTGGACCAGAGGCCTGGAGATATGGCCTGCATACTCTTGAAAGATCCTTAGTGCTACTCAGCATCTTGCCCCTAAAGGTTCTCTTAGGGAGCCACTGGTGACCCTTGCTTGCTAGTGATGCTCAAATGTATGACCACTAAGTACTTTTAACATTTAACGAATACTCTAGTCCTTCAGAAACCCATTTTAGTAAATGCTGAGCCATATTGATTGCAGAAAGTAGACAAAAGTATCTTTGTAGACCAGAAAGACAGTGAAAAGAGAAAAAAAGGTAAAAAATGAAAGGGAAATGGACGTGATGATGAGTCAACAAATGAGGACTTGTGAATAACTTTGACATTTAGGAATCAGGTTTCCAGCACCACAAGGGCCCTTTTGCTTTACTTTATTTTTTTATATTCAATAATCTTTATTTGAAAAATAGTACCTAAAATAGTACAATTCTAATGCTACCTATCAAGCTTCAACAAGAGCAATTTCAGCATCAACTAATGAACAGTAGCTAAACTAACAATAGGTCAATCAAAAGTGCTTTAAAGGGGGCAGCACCAGCTGATGTTCTGCGGTGTCTCTGGGCGTTCAGGACCTGGCTACAGGGAAAAGAGAATCAAACGGGCAGGTGCTCTGGACCCAAGCCTTCCCATCATGACCTGCCTCCTTCCTGGGGCTCCTGGCAGCCCACTGTCCCCCTGGCACTTCTGGACCCCTGCGGGCTGCAGACAGAACCTCGGGAGCCAAAGGACCTTTCAGGAAAGATTGGAACTTGGCCTCACAGTCAGCTGGCTTCAGCCTGTTGGGGTAATTTTCTTTCTAGAGCACCTGGAGTGCTCTTTCAGGGGATGTGGCCACCATCCATCCTTCCTGGGCCCTTTTCTCTTGGAAGAGGATCACCTTCTGAAAACTACAAGTGTCTTTCTTTGATTACCTGGACCAGGTATTGGGCCATCTTCTTGTAGCAGTTGTGAGTCTTGACACACACAGTTCAAGTACCCGCGCACCTTGGGAAGTCTTTGCTTGAGGTCCAGGCAGTAGGCGTCCTCCCACTGAGGCCCCATCATGCATTCTCAGTGTAGTTCAGGCAGAGCGGGAAGCCTCAGCTGCAGCTTCAGGAGCTCCCTCCATGGCTGTGCCCTTGTCCTGCAGAGAGGCCTGCTCTGGTCAGACTTTGGTCTTGTGTTACGCGTTCTTTACTCCTTGTTAATTCTTCCCACAATTGTACATCTGCTGTTCCAATCTCCCCTTCAGGACATTTGAAGGATGGACCTAAGTCACCATTGTCATCCATACTCTTCAGAGGGACTTGTGGCTGGGACGCTGGGGAACCAGTATGTTCTGCTTTCCTGTTCCCCTCCACTGCTAAGTCCTCATCCTCCACGTGGTCTCTACTGCCCTGGAGCAGATGCAGGACGCTCATCGGGGTGTGGGCTGGGGAAGTCAGTTACCTCACTGCAACATTTGTGGCCTGTTTGATTCCTGCCTTGCCCTGCTCTGGCCTTTCCGCCTTCTCCTTCTTTGACTGCAAGCGTTGCTTCAGTCTCGCTATTTCTTGGTTAAGCAGCTCTGCAGTTTGCTGACAGTCAGTGTGGTCATTCATATCATTTGTTCTTTGCTCCTAAAGATCTTCTCCACCGTGTGGTGAAGGGTGTAGGATGTGCCTTGCATCAGTTGCGCATGGGAGTTCAGGAGGCCTGCTTTTTCATGCTCTTTTCAGAAGCTCTCCTAGATGGGAAGACCATCTTATTGGGATGGGAAGACCTGCTTATTTCCTTTACAACCCTGAAGCAGAGGGTTTGGGGTGATCAATGACTGGCTTCTAGCCTGGGTGACATGAGGCCAGCACCAGCCTGGGGTGCTGGCTGCATCTTGGCTCTGGTCTTTTCATGGACCTCGCCCTGGGCTGAATCCCTTTGTGCTAGCTCCTCCCTTATTCTCACTGAGTGTCCTCTCCTGACCACAAAGGCCACCACGGCAGTGCATACCTGGACCACCCAGGGTATCCACAGGGTCGCTGGCACTAGTCCCAGGATTCTGTACATCACTGTCACTGCTGCCCACAGGGGGGCCAGCAGCAGCTGAACAGGCATTGTGTGGTGGGCAGCAGGCCCTCCATGGCTCCCAAGGGCTCCGCAGCACTGCCTCCACTCGCTAGTGGCCTGTGGGCCACAACTGACCACTTGGAACCCTGCGGAGAGTTCCGTGCCTAACAGAAACAAGGGCCCACCAACAGGGTAGATCGTCCGTTGGGCTGGGGGAAGGGGAGGCATCCCGTGTGTTAGAAAAGTGTGTCCCTGATTTCGCTGTGCAAATTGAAAGTGGCATTACTTTTGCAGGGCCTTAGGGGAGTGAAAAGAGCTCCTGGCAGCCCTTAGCTCAGGGCACTCCAGGCCCCACCCGGCCCTACAGCACAGCTGAGGGATCAAAGTAGCGCCATGTCTAGCCCTAAGTCCGCACACGATCCTCTCAGGGCAGCGTGGTGGCCCATCCCTGGTGGGGCTCATTACCCCAATTTTAAGTTTCCTTCTGCAGCAGGGAAGCCTGGTCCTGCCTGCAAAGAGTTTGTCTCCCTTGCTAGATGGAGCTCCTTGAAGAAGGGGTTGTTTTCTTCATCTACTCTGACTTGGGACTTGTCACTTTCCCCTCTTGACCTCCATATTCAGATCCGTGAATAGGAGTAAGTGGGTAAAGGCCCCTCTAGCTTTAAAACCCCTCCAATACAGAGAGAACTCTGAAACCAGAACCAGAAGCTGAGGCGCGGTGAATGGAGCATTTTCCCTGGCATGATGGATGGGACCTACGGATCTGGCTGTGAAGGCGGTATCTTGTCACTGGAATGCCTCTGCAGACTCGGACCCTTGCAACACACAGTTTGCAAACCCATTGCAAACCCATAGTTTGCAAATCAAACTCAAGAATGATCTTCAGTATTGGTGGTTTTGTGTGGGTTTTGTTTGTTATTTTTATTTGTTTTTGAGACTTCGTTATTGGCACAACAGCTTCTGGAAATCTGTTTCACGGAGAGTATGGGGGCTTCTTTGGCCAAATGGAGTGGGTACTTATGAGCTCGGTCAGTGCCTGAGGGAGCACTCACTTCCTTGCCTGGTCATATTTTCATTGGTGTAGGCTCCGTCTGCTTGGCAGCCACTGTTTGGGCCACAGCCTGTCCGTAGGGTCCTGCTCCTCTCTAATTTGTTCAGACATTGTGGTGTGTCTGGCCATATCATTTGTCATAGGTGTAAAAACAATCACAACCAAAGCCTAAAGCTGTTGGGATGAGCAGCTGCCTGGGAATCACGCTCCTTCCTGCTCTTTCCAAAAAGCCAGGTGCCGCCGGCCAGCATCCCGCTCCCTTTGACCCGCAGTCTGTGCGGGAAGCAGGAGGTGGCCTTAGAAAGGCGGAGACCCAAGGAGCAGAGTGAGTCGGCCTCCAGCTCCACCTGAAAGCGCCATCTTGTCGCCACTTCCCTCAGGAGCAGGTGAGCTCTTCCCCGGGACCCGCTTCGCAGCTTCCTTTTTCCCCCAGTACCACTGGGCAGAGGCCGCGGCCTCTCTGGCCCTGCAGGGGACAGGGCCCAGGGAGGGGAGCCGCAGCCTACGGGCCTGAGGCGGGCAGACGGCCTGCGGCCTCCGGGCGCTGCCTGCTCCAGCCCAGGAGCCTCCTGGATCCGCCCTCGGCCGCCCAGGGCCTCCGTCTTTCACTTTATTGGTGTCTATGAGGCTTTAGAGATGCAACCGTTACAAACACAGCCAAGTACAATAGACCAGAGCGCTTTCCTGTATGAACACCCCCTGGGGCAGATGTCCTGGTTTCATTTAGCGTCTAACACAACATCTTTAGTACCATGGCAAACACTGGAACGCTACAGGCTCTTCGAATTCATAGTTAAATAACTATATATGAATAAACAGGCTTATGAGCTACATTTCCTTGTATTGAATGCCTTTTTAGTAAAAGTGTATTCAAATGATAAAATACACACCATTACATATTATAATAGTACAGATTACGTCATCTCCAATCTTCTCCAATCCCATTCTTCAATTCATTATAGGTGTATATTCTTTTAAACTTAAAAAATATTTATGTGTATTCTCAATATTTTTCTTTAGTCTTAAAGAGATAAAGAAAAAACAGTAATTCATTAAAATCTTAAATTGCCTTTCTCTAATTTAATGAGATCTTTGGTCAGCTAGTATATTTCATTTTATGATGTAAGTTGTTATTCTGAAAAGTATTTTATCAATATTGTTATTTTGAGTCATAATATTAAGATGTTCTCTCTGTGTTTATGATTGACTTTTGTCATTGAGTGACTTATTTTAAACAGTACTTCACTGTTATTTTCCATTAGAAACAGAAAAGAAAGAAGTCAGTTTTGCTGTATTTGATTGAGTCTGAGGATGATGATGGTCTGTAAGGAGGACACTGGTATAAGGAACCTCAAGAAGTTTT
Organism: Pan paniscus; assembly: GCF_029289425.2. Classification (NCBI taxonomy): domain Eukaryota; kingdom Metazoa; phylum Chordata; class Mammalia; order Primates; family Hominidae; genus Pan; species Pan paniscus. The sequence goes on from NC_073260.2 coordinate 48,884,637, forward strand.
TACTCAATGCTATGGCTTGAATGTTTGTTCCCTCCAAAACTCATGTTGAAATTTAATTGCCATTGTAATAGTATTAAGAGATGATGCCCTTAAAAGGTGATTAGGTCAAGAGGGGTGCAGCCCCACAGGTGGAATTAATGCCATTGTAAGAGGATGCATTCAGGCCTTTCTTGCCTCAGCCATGAGATGACGTAGCATAAAGGTCCTTGCCAGATGCCAGCCCCTCAATCTTGAATTTTCCAGCTTCCAAAACAATGAGTCAATACATTTCTATTTACTATAAATTACCCAGTCAGGCATTTTGTTATTGCAGCAAAAACAAACTAAGGCACCCAATATGAGAATTTTATTTCTTTTCTTTTTTCTTTCATAGAGACGGAGTGTTGCTCTGTCACCCAGGCTGGAGTGCGGTGGCATGATAGTAGCTCACTATAGCTCACTACAGCCTCATACTCCTGGGGTCAAGGGATCCCCCCACCTCAGCCTCCCAGGCATGTGCCACCATGCCTGGCTAATTTTTAAATTCTTTTTGTGGAGATAGGGTCCCACTGTGTAGCCCAGGATGTTCTCAAATTCCTGGCCTCATGTGATCCTCTCACCTTTGCCGCCCAAAGCACTGAGATTAAAGGTGTGAGCCACCACACCCAGCCTAAGAATTTTATTTCTTCATAATGTGCCTGTTTTTCATTATGTTAAGCTCTAGTTGGCAGCCTCTAAAATGGCTCCCTGTGATCTCCACTTCCCAGTACTCACACTCTGTGTGATCCTCACCCCTGAGTGAGGACTGGATCACATGACTTGCTTCTGACTAACAAAATATGGCCATAATGATAGGAAGCCACTTCTGACAGCAGCAGCAGGAGACTCTAACCTCTGTCTTGCTTAGATGCTCTCCATGGCTCTTTTCTCTTGCCCACACTGATGAGCCCCAGGCTGCTGGTGTGACTGTCCTAAAGAGAGGCCCATGTGGCAAGGAACTGAGGGATGCTTCCAGCCAACAGCAAGTGAGAAACAAAGGCCATTAATCCAACAGCCTGAAAGGCATGAATCCTGTGAACAACCGGGCCAGAGACTTTAGAAACAGAACCTGAGATGGCCACAGCCCAGACCAACACCTTGACTGCAGCTTCCGGAGGAGCCCTGAGACACAGTGAGTCATGATTGGGTTTTTGAACCATAGAAACTGGGAGATAATAAATATTATAATCCACTCAATTTTGGAGAAGGTGGTTATGTAGCAACAGATAATTAAATACTGGCTAATTGTCCACTGATTGCATATTCTACAATGTGTAGATCTCTCTTTAGTTCACATGTGTTTTTTCCAAACAGTACAGTTGTTTTCTTTTCTTTTTTTTTTTTTTCTTTCTTGTCAAAAAAGTCCAGTTTGGGTCTGACAGTATTTTTGACATGGGGAAAATGGTACAGATGCAAAAGCATCTCTTTGTGCTTTACTACTTGAGATGTTCTGTATACAATTATTAGCTTTGAAAAGACAGGCCTGTGGTTTATCTCTGTAATTCTGAGAACTTTTAGTTCTGGTTGCCCTAGTCAGGCTAATGTAGTTAAAGGCCATGTGCTGTAGTCAAAAAAGTGGCAGGAAAGGCCCTCTACCCTCTGGCTTTAAAAATAGAGCCTAAAACCACTATCCCTAGAACAAGTAATTTAAATTACTCCAAGCTAAAAATGATTGATAGAGGAAAATTTATGAGACTGAATGTGGTAGAAGGAGACTCTGTGGATGCTCTAGATTCTAGAAAAAGAGGCAGAAAAGAAGGGCAGGAGAGTTGAGTAAAGAAATCGCCTTAAAGAAAACTGGCTCCTCTTCAAAATTGTCTCAGGCTTGGGCTGCTGGGTTTGGCAGGGCTATTGTTTAGGGGATCACCTTAGCTGTGTGTCTAGACAAAATGATTTTTCATTTTGTGCTGCGGTCTTGAACTTCAGAATCCATGACCAACTTCTTGAATCAGCTTAGCAGTCCTAAGTGAGCCTTTCCCTTAAAACACACAATTGCTTCTGACAGCAAAAGTCCAATTACAAACAAAAGGGTACATCATGTGAGAATGTTTAGGAATCTTAAGTGACTTGCTTTTCATGATAATAACTGCCTTGTATATTGCAAAATGTCCTCTGGACCCCGTGAGAGCTCTACAGAAAATATTGTAGAAAACCTAAGCATCGTGTCCAATGCTCACAGTGGGGTATAACCAACTATCAATTTAATTACAACTTTATTACTTACTATTCAATTTGGTTCCTACAGAGTGTATGTTCCTTCCGGGAATACAAAAAAATTATGTTCTAATTAAAGTATAATTATCCATCCAGTGCAGAAGGGCAGGTGTCACAATCTCTCTGCATCCTCATTACATCTGAGTATTCATGAAGATACCTCACATTTACATTCAGGCCCCATCACCGGACATTACATGTGGATTTCCAGGAAATACAAGGCTTTAACCAAACTCTTTTATTTCAAGTTAAAGAAAGTACAATTTAAAAAAAAAATCCATAGTAAATGAAATACGGTAAGATTTACAGTGACTTCAAACCCTTTACATTTTTCATTGAAATGCATACTTTCTAGGTTAACATATATTGATTGTTACAATCCTGAAATCAGTGTAATGCAGTTGATAAGATCCAGAGTTTATTACCAACACACACAGGTATCGTTTTCACCTTTTTGTCTCCTAGTGTCCAAACTATTTTTAACGATGAGCATGTCTCAGACTTTCTGTATTCCCTATGCCCTGCTTCACTCTCCCATTTCCTAACCAGTCCTAAGATTTGTGGACATATTTTTATCTTATTGAGCAGTGTCTCTATAGTTTATTCTTTTGTTTTGGTTTTGCTTCTATGTTTTCACTTGGTGTTTGGTAGCTAATAAACAGGTGGACTAAGATTCACAGGCAGATTTTTGGTGTCAAGAATGTGACAAGGTGACATTGCTTGTGAGTTCAGTCAGTGCCTGAGGGAGCACTCACTTCCTTGCCTGGTCATATTTTCATTGGTTATATGTGCTAGAGCTAAGCTTACTTTCTAATTCATTTTTAATTGAAGTGAAAATCACCACCAATTGCCTGGACATTAAAGTGTTAAAGTGTGAGAAAACAGGATGCAACTCTGTGAAAGAGAAATGCCTTACAATACACAGGTTTCCCCAGGGGTCTGTGTCTACTCAGGGAAGTAAGAAAATACAAATGACTGCTGCCACATCCTCAAGTATGTTAGTGGAAATGAGGCGTCTACAAATATTTCTGCTGTTTCACTCATTTTTCACCTGATAGTCATGCCGAGAAATATTCTACACACCTGTTTTTCTCTTGTGCTTAGGAGTTTTAGAACACAACAGACCATGGCCCCTTAAATAGCCTCCAGGGGCTGGATTTGGGGAAAGAGCAGGTTTGCAGATTGTACATGGTGTCTGTGGGGCAGAGACTCCACTCACAGAGACTGACTCTAATGAGCACAGAAAGAGTGGAGTTAAAGGAGGAAGAGAAGGGCAAATCCAAAAACAGGAAAAAAAAAAATGCCCTCAGGGTGTTCCGTCCTTCCCTCTGTCAAGCTTCTGAGCTCTTCCCCTGGGCAACGCAGCGCAGAGGCCATGCATGAAACAGAGGGGAGGCACAGAAAGAAGAACGTGTTTCAGGGGTGCCAGTCTAGGATATGAGATGGATCTCAGAGGGAGAAAGCTGAATATTTATAGCAAAAGCAATGCTAAATGAATTATAGGCCTAGTTTAAAGAAAGAGGCAAAACTATAGATCTAAATGGCAGCTGAATTCTAGGCAAAATTAATTAACTATAAATGAACACAGAAAACTTGAATGTATTTTTCTTTCAAGAATAAAAATTACATTAACAAGCAAAAAAGATTTTCTGTAAAGAAATGGATATCAGGTTTGTCTCAGAATTTTATTGTATGAATTTTAGTGTATAGAAATCAAAATGAAATACCTAACCCATGTAAGTTTTATTATTTACATCCTGCAATAGTGTATTCTAGTTAGTACTCGGCTGGTCAGCAAATAATTCTAATAGAAAAATCAAGAATGGTGAAGATGAAGTTAAACAAACTGATGATAAGTAGGAATAAAGCTCAAAAGATACTATTTCATTTCTTATATTTTTAATAGAAAAACTCTACAAAAATGTTTTCTTTTTGTTTGTTTGCTTTTTTGTTTTTTGGTGTTTTTTTTGAGACAGAGTCTCGCTGTGTTGCCCAGGCTGGAGTGCAGTGGCGCGATCTCGGCTCGCTTCAAGCTCCACATCCCGGGTTCATGCCATTCTCCTGCCTCAGCCTCCCAAGTAGCTGGGACTACAGGCACCCATCACCACTCCCGACTAATTTGTTTTTATTTTTAGTAGAGACACGGTCTCACCATGTTAGCCAGGATGGTCTTGATCTCCTGACCTCGTGATCCCCCTGCCTCGACCTCCCAAAGTGCTGGGATCACAAGCATGAGCCACCACGCCTGGCCTACAAAAATGTTTATGTTTAAAAAAAGAGACTCAAAAAATCAATAGTAATTAAAGTAGCTTCTCATTTATAAGAATAAACCACAAATCATCAGACATTTAAGGAAATAAAAGATTTATGATAAATTAACAAAATAAAGCAAACAAAACCAAACTTTTGCTGAAGGAATAATCCAGAAAAAAAAAGAAAAAAAAATTTAACTAATTTGAATTAGAATCTTCACAGAGTTTTAAGAGGTCTGGTATTACTATTAAAATAATACAAGTTTGCCATGGAAAGAGAACAGCAGGAGAATAAATAGTAAAGTATGTTTGGAGATTAAAATATTGCCAGAATGAAAACATTTGTAAAGGGGCTGCATGAATAAGAGAAAACAGCCAGAGATAGAATCAATAATTGGGAAGATGTTGAGAAACTCTTCAAAGGTGTTAAAGGAAAAAGGAAGAATGAGACAGTAAGGGTGAAAAGCTTAGGAATGTAGATACCCTCATCCAGGAATCCCAGAGTTTATCTAAGAGGATTTCTAGATGGAGAAAACAAAACAAAACAAAAATGAAAGAAAAATTGTAAGAATAATAACAATGTCAAAAATAATAAAGTAAAACATTATCTGATATGTAAAAAGTAACTGTTTACCTGTGAACCTTGTATGAATTAAAAATTGTTGAGACAGCATTAAGGTTAAAAAAAGGAGAGACAATATAAACAATATAACAGTGTAAAAGATTTAGTTAAGGAAGAAGTGAAATAAAGCTAAAAGGAATTTTTTTAAAGGATTTATTTTAATTAGGAAAGAGACAAAACATTGTTTCTTTTCATATCCCTCAAACAATACTATGTAGTTCTACATAAATATTTCTACAGTGTTGATATTGTGATTGCCATGTTTTAGTTTTTCATTCTTATAACTAATCTATAGGCAAATTTTTCAAGAAATAAGTATAGTTTCAAAATGGAATGTATATGTTGGAAACTTTAAAACATAGTAAACAATAAAACCAACAAAAATTGGGATGGCAGGAGAGAGAAAAGGAAGAAAACAGTCAAATATGCTGGAAGGAAATGATTTAATCACATTAGAAAGCTAATAAGTCAGTAAATATAGCTATATGTAATGTATATATACATATCTGTATACATATATTTTTTAAATAAAAATTTTAATAAACATCATCTCAAGGGTACATATTATCAACATGACGTCACTATTGATGTTCACTTTGACCACGTGGCTGAGTAGCATTGGTGAGGTTTCTCCGCTCTAAAGTTATGTTGTTTTTTTTTCTCTCCATTTTCCATATTGTACCCTTTGGAAGGGAGTCACTGTATGCTGCCCACACTTAAATGCAGAGTAATGCTTTATTACCCTGGGGGTGGCCATCTATATACATTATTTGAAATTCTTCTGCATAGAATATTTATCTATTCTGCATGTATTTATTATCCCATCATTTATTCATATTAGAATGGACATGTGGATATTTATTTTATACATTGTGCTATAAGCCAACATCACTTTATTTACTTATTTTTGCTCAAATTGTTCCAGTTTTGGCCACTGGGAGTTTTCAGTTGACTTTAAGATTCATGGACATACTCCTGTCATTTTGTTTTGTTTTTGAGCACTTTCTTACTTGTTTGTACTACAAGATGCTCCAGGCTTGTCTTGTATATTTTCTGTCCTAGTCCTAGGATCAGCCATTTCTCCAAGGATCCCTGTTTTCTTTTATTGAGAATGGTATTAGAAACCAAGATCTGGGCACTATATGTATTCATTGCTACTGGGGTTTGTTGCTTCTAGACCCTCTCAGCTGACAAAGCAAGAAAATACATGTGTGTGTATGATCCAATCTATATATACACATCTGTGAATATTTCTATTTGTAACCATCTGTATTTATGTTAGGCAGAACATAATTTCTGCCTAACATATGCTATATGCCTAACATTTCTGCCTAATATTTATGCTGTGTCCACAACTCTAATGCATTATCAACGAAACATCATTCTAACCTCCTTCTCTTACTTATCTGTAACTCATGGCCCCCAGTTGTGAGCAACCTGGCTCCAGTTGTCTTCTATCCATTTGCTTAATTGTCCCATTGCAGCACACATGTATAGTAGTATCAGCATTGATAATCTGCACCCGTGTGAGAAAAAACTTTATCAGCCACAGTACAGTGTTATGCACAGTGGTTTTTTTTTTTTGCCTTTAGTCTTACAGACTCTATTTTTTTCCCCCAAAGTTACTTAGGTTAAAACTTTTCCCCTAATTCCCTTCAGTGACATTTCCTCATATATTTGTGATAGACTTAGATTTTGGGGGGTCAGATTCTGTATTCTCTCCAGGATCAGATTGAATAAAATTTTAAATTCATAAATCCACTCAGAAGAAACACTAAAAATAAGAATAATATTACCATACAAAAAAATGAGGGTGTCTGGGAAGAAGAGAAAGGATGAAGTAGTAGATAAGCTAAATTTCTCTTTGGTTAGTTATTATTTCTCTTGTTTTATTATTTTATTGCATATTATTAATTATATATATTTCAAACAGGAAAATACAAAAAAAAGTATTTTGATAAACACTATTACCCACCACTTAGATTTAAAAATTGTTAACCTTTAGATATACTTTCTTTAAAACTTTAAAAATTCTTATTACAAAAAAATATAAACATATAAAATAGAAAGCCTCCATATACCCATCACCCACCTTCAAAAATTATCAATTCATGGACAACCTTACTTCATCTATATTCCCACCCATTTCTCTCACCCTGTATTATTTCGAAGCAAATTCAAGGTATCATGTCATTTCAGGTATAACTACTTCCGAACATTTAAAGATAAGGATGGCTAAAAACATAGTGAAAATAATATGATCACAACAAAAAGTGAACAATAATTTATTAATATGATTAAAATTCAATTTGCATTCACATTTTCTATTCTTTCATAAATGTCATCATTATCTAGATTTTTCTTACCATGTTTGAGTCAGGATCCAAATAAAATGCACCCATTGGTCTTGATGATAGGCCCTTTACATATTTTTTATCCTTGATCTTCTTCTCATTTTCTCCCCCTTCCAATTCGTTGTTGAAAAAATCGACCCATTTGTTCAATACCTTCCCACGTTCTGGATTCTGATTATTGTCTTTGGGTGGTGTCAAATTTAACATTTTTCCTGTCCTCTCTACTTATAAATTGTAGTTGGATCTAGAGACTTGAAAAGATTCAGGTTATTTATTTTGACAGACTACTTTACAGTTGCTGATGGACTTTTCCATCAGAAGCCACATACTCTCTGATTGTCTTCTTTTGTGATATTGGCTGTTCTGATGTTTAATGTCTAAATAATTATTAGGATTATAAAATGGCACCATTCTAATTTTATCTTTCCTTCTCACTCATTAGCTGGAATATACACGTAAGGAGAAACTCTGACTCATCTACTCCTTGGCTAGCCAGCGGTAGACTCCGTATAAGAAATGAATGATTTTTCCCCTTTACTTACCAGTTTTCAAAATAGTGACTTAATTTATTTATATGCCACATGTCTTATCCTTAATAATAGCCCTATCTGAAGTTTAAACAAGAAATAACAGAATGTGTATATTGTATTTTATTGAGTTATAGGGATCAACACCAAAAAACTGAAGATAGAAAATGTTGATAGTGGTTGTCTCTGGAGACAGAGGTTGTGAATGGCAGGAAAGAGGCTATTACTTTTTATTCGGGTCCTTTTTTAACATGTGTGTTTTTAAAAGCATATGCAAATTTTACTACTACTACTATTGTTAATAATAATGACAATAATACTTTTATCAGGAATTTTTAATTATGTGGGAAAATACTCATTTATACTATTTAAATGAAAAAGATATATATAATATATAAACTCACGTAATTGCATTAAGATAGGCAATGAATCCAGCTCAACAGAGAAAAAAGAGACAGTTAGAAGGTAATTATAACAAAACTAATGGCCAAGAGCTTTGAGCACAAGATCGAGTTCAGGTCTTACAACAGCTCTATAGCTTAGTATTATAAAAACATTCTCAGGAGTTTAATAATTTGCCCAATATCACCTAGTCTGGCTCAACTTTTAATCTGTATACTCTTGCTACTTGTACAAAGTGTGGGCCACAGACCAGCAGTGACAGCATCACCTGGGAGCCTGTTGGAAATGCAGAACCTTGGGCCTGCCCTAGACCTACTCACTCAGAATCTGATTTTTAACAGAATCCCTCATTAATTCATAAGCACATCAAAGCTTGACAAGCTCTGCTTTATAGTCTACTTATTAGTGAGTAGGGTGAAGGGTGGGACCCTAATTGTCTATTTCTCTGTCTATGTATCTATTTGTCTATCGATCTATCTATCTATCTATCCATCCATCCATCTCCTTTTATCTGTATCTGTGCATCCATCCACCCAGTGTTCAAATTGTAAATTGTCTTACAAATGTGGTTCTCTTACAGTTTGATTCTTTGAAATGGGATCCAAATAATGTCCATTGCAGCTTCCTCCTCCAGTTTTTATTTCTTGTATCTTTTGATATTTATGTGTGCATGAATCTGGATTGTTTCCTGATTGTCTGGGATATCATTTAATATGTTTCTCTGTCCTATGCATTTCCTGTATTAGATAATTGAGTATGGAGGCTAGATCAGATTCGGGTTTGATTTTCTCAGAAAGACTATTTCCTAGCGAGTGGTGTTTGCTCTCTCTCTCCTCTCTTCCTCCCTTCCTCTTTATGTATGTACATATCTTGTTCCAGTATCTACCTAATGAAATAATGGCTGTATTTCAAAAGATTAATAATAGGTATTACAAGAAACACTTTCAAATTGTTTTCCTAAAAATAAATAAAATTTAAAAAGCACTGGTTCAGTGCAAGTTAATATAATATTTGAAGAATCACTTTCAAGTAGTAATGTGAGCAATAGAGCAAGGAGGTCATGTTAGGATAAGAAACTGAAAAAATAAGGCCACAGATTACACCTGGCAGCTTTGCCTCAGCAAAGCTTCACATAGTTCATAACAGCCTCTTCTCCTCTCTCTAACTGAAGATCAAAGAATCATATATTTAAATGCCACATGGCAGAAAATGGACACCATTTAAACCAACAAAGCAACAACAGCATCAGCCCCGGAGTGGAAGAGGCTGAGAATGGTGACGCACACCTCCCTTGCCTTCAGCGCACCTCACAGAGGAATGTAGAGCAGGGACACAGAGGTGGTGTGGCCTGTGACCTGACCTGAAGACCCACCGGGATCATTGGTGTGTGTGTGTTTATGAGAAACCAGGGCAACGTTTATGCAGCTTTCTACCTATTAGGGGGCACATTTTCTTCGAAGTTGTAGAGGAAACTTGTGAAGTTAAATGTAACATGACCTCATTATCATGAGGCAGAAATTCTAATGATTGAAGTGTGGGTGACCCAAATTCTCCTCTCTCCTTCTGTATTTGTTCTCTATTGTTGCTGTAACAAATTGCCACAAACTTAGTAGCTTAAAACAATATAAATTTATTCTTGTACTGTTCTGGAGATCAGAAGTCCAAAATGAGCTTCACTGGGCTGAAATTGGCAAGGCTGGCGCATTCCGGAGGCCATGAGGGAGAATCTGTTTCCCTGCCTCTTTCAGCTGCAAGAGGCCACCTGCATTCCTTGGCTTGAGACCCTTCCTCTCATCACAACAGCTTTTTCTTCTGTTGTAGCATTTCCTAGTAATCACTCTGATCCCATGTGTCCTTTCTATAAGGACTCTTGTGATTACATCAGGCCCAACTGCATAATCCAGGATAGCCTCCCCATATCAAACTCTTTTATTTGAATCACACTTGTAAGTCTGGTCCTTCTTCATTCATCCCACATGGCTGTGCCAGCTGACCTGTTCCTGTGGGCACTGCGAGATGAAAAGGAGTACGCTCACTGACAAACTGCTTTCATGGCAGGGAAAGCATGAAAGAGGATTGATGCCCATTAATAGTGGAATGGGTAGATACAATGTGCTGTACTCCTATGATGTGATAGGATAGAGTAGTTAAAAGGAATACATTATACAAATGCATAAGGATAAATACATAGAACTCAAAAGCCATGATACATAAAAATGTAAGTTGCAGAACAGTATTAGTTATGTATATTATTTTATGACAAAAACATACATATCTTCATACATATGCAGACATAATAATATCATAATAGATTAGGAGGATGAATAATAAACTCATATTAGTGCTTGCCTGTGTGGAGTGAGGGAGATGGATCTGGGAAGAATTGACAAAGGATACAACAGCATTATTTATCATATTTTATTACCTTTAAAAAAGTCAGATATGTGGAAGTACAACATCTCTACAAAACAGATACAATTCATTAAATGTATTGCTCAATGGATTATCACAAAATTAACCCAACTGGTTACAACCAGATCAAGAAATAGAACATTTTTAGACTCCAGAAGGCTTCATCTTACTCCTTCTAATCATGACCCCTTCCTCCTGCTCTGTAATGCCAGAAATTTGATTTGCCTAATTTTGAACAATGTATAAATGGAAATAAAGTCATAGGATATATAGTCTTTTACATCAGGCTTCTGTCACTTAACATTATGTCTGTGAGACTCATCCCTGCCAGTCCTCATGACAGTATTCATTAATTTGCAGTGCTGAGTAGTATTTCTGTACATAAATATCTCACAACCTATTTATTCATTTGTCCTCATAGCCATGTGCTGCTTCCAGATTTTGGCTACTAGGAAGATTTTGTATGCACCTTTTGGTGCACACATGTATACATTTCTTTTAGATATGTGCTTAAAAATGGAATTTCTTGATTATAGGGTGTGCATATGTTTGGTGTCAGTTATTTCCAACATTGTTGTACCAGCTATCATGCTCACTAGTAATGTGTGTGTGCATATAAATACATATATTACATATATACATTTTTTTTCTTAAAGTGAAACAATAAAGAGCGGATACAATGGAGGCAGAAAATTCCTTTAAGAAATGTTGCTGAAATTGGGAACAGATAATTTTTCATCAGGGAAATAATGAATGGATAACATTTCTCTGCTGAGAGAAATGATACAATGAAGGGAGAGAGATGACAATGCAGGCAGAAAGGCCATCTGCAGTAAAAAGTCCTTCAACAGTTAGAGATAGGACCCACAACACAACTGGTGGAAGTTTGCTCTGATGGGAGGAGGGACACTTTCATCACTTCACAAGTGGTTAGCCCTAAAACATGCGTTCAGATTTGGTGAGGCAAAGGGGTTGACTTGCTGGTTCCTGCTTCTCTTTCCTCAATGAATTATGAGAGGAAGTCAAGGAAAAGGTGGTGTTGGCTTGAGGCCAATGGGGAAGACACTTGATTTAATTAAAGTAACACCAGCTGCTGTGACAAAAATAAATGCAATGAGAAAATAAATAATTTCCCTTGTAACAAGAAGTTAGGCAATACACGTTTATATTTTGTTCAGAATTAATACACCTGTTTCTGGGGAGGCTCTGCTCCACACAGGGATTCAGGGACCCAGGCTCGTATGCCTTACTGACCTACAATCCTAAGCACATGTCCTTTCAGGTCACTGAAGAAGAAGAAGTATGGCATCCCACACATGGGGGCTTGGGAAGCATGAGCCTCTGTTAACATTCACAGGGCTTCTCCTGATACCAAGGGAAGTGCCGTGTGAACTCGGTAAAGAGGAAAGAGATGCAGTTGAGCAGATCAGGCTCAACTTCAGCTGTGTCTTCTGGTTTTCCTCCACACAAACACACACTCACCCCTCTCCAAAGTCAAGAGCCAACAGCCCCTTTCTGCTTTCATTTCAGGTTTGCAGCCTAATTCCTGCTCGTACAATTTGAGAAGGCTAAGAGGTATTTTAAAGCTTGAATGATCAAAAACTTCAACAGTCAAATGCTTTTTACATTTTGCCTCCTTTTTCAAAATTTAATTTCCTCTGGAACCAAATAGGCCTTTGAGCTATGTTTTTTTGGGCAGAATTATATATCACACATATCAATAGGTTTCCTAAGCATAATTCCCAGGTCTCTTTTATTTTTCTGTTTCCTCAGCCCTACATCCTTTTTCTTTTTTTCCAAACTAACAGTAGCTACCTGGAGGACGTCCAAAACAATGAGCTTGAGTAGGATGAGAGGCTCTTAATTGGGTCTTTGTCACAAAGTGGAATTGCTTTATGTAATGGAAGAATCATAATGGGCCTGTTTTGTTCAGTGCACTTTACAGTCTACTTTTTGAAATTTGAGTTGAAAAAATAGTTTATTCTCCCTATGTTTCAAGGACCTAGCTTTCTAGATTCTTTCTATTGTAAACTGAATAATCCTTTCCTAAGTCCATTTCTTCCTCAATGTAACTTGCTAAATGCAGAAAATAAAAGTTAATGCATTCTGTCGGCGTGACGCTTCCAAACATGTTGCTGAAGGTCCGAGCTTGATGGATGGCTTTTTAGGAGCCGTACCTGAAAGGGGTGCACATCACCTGCTCATGTTCAATTTGCAGAAGCTCAACCACACGGTTGCATCTAAGTGCAAACCCTTCAGCCTTACAAACACAGAATTTCAGGGTTGCTAGCATGAAAATGAGGCTGCTGTTTGGGTGGGAGAGGTCTGGGGGTGATAAGGGGGGATGGGAGATGGGTTCTGCTCTCAGTTTCCCTATAAGCAGTAGCTTCTAACTGTTGACCTCCTTATTGATTACCTAAGAAGCAAGCAATTTTTCTAAGTGGGCATTACTTTTTCCCAGGAAAAACACAGCTTAGTTGTATACGTGGAAAACATTTTCTTGTTTATATAACTTTGAACTTGTTTCTTGTGAAAAAAGGAACTCTGACATTATTATTATTACTATCGTTAATTATTTGAGGCAGGGTCCTACTCGGTTGCCCAGGCTGGAGTGCAGTATTGCAATCATATCTCAGTGCAGCTTTGACCTCCCTGGCTCAAGCAATCCTCCTGCCTCAGCATCCTAAGTAGCTAGGAAGGTTAGTCTGACTCTCTTCTCAAAAGAAGGAATGTATGCTGTGCACCTCAATCCTGTTTGTGCTGTGGTATTATCTCAGCAAGAAGAAAGGCAGGTTTACAGAGAAACGTGGTATATAGTCATGTGGTATTGGGAGCTCCTTTGAGATTTGTGTTTGTGGGATTCAAAGTGATTGTGTGATTTTCTTTCCAACCTTTCTGTTGTTGGGTTTCAGGCATGGAGAAAGTAGAGAGTTAAGTGTAACCAGTGTTGGGATCTTGGCCAAATGAGTCTAACAAGGTTTCAAGATGGCAATGATGTTGAGTGTCTTAGATTGGTGAGTATACTGATGAATGGAGGAATCCAAGTAGAGAAAGGAGCGAAATGAAGGCGGGAAAGGTGAATAGATTGTGAGTAAACAGTGTGGTTAACCAACTGGGAGTATTAATGGGGTTGAAGAATGATTGCGTGGAGGTGCAGTTATTGAGCACGTGACCAGGGAGTACAGGCAGTGATGGTTTGCGAGTTCTGAGTTGTTGCAGCCACGATGGACCATAGGGAAGAGACAGAAGTACAGGTTTGTTTTGTTGCAAGTAAGACAGGAAATAGAGAGGCCATGATATCAAATGCACCCTCCACATGGAAGCTAAATATCCAAGTTTGTTGGGGTTGAGAGGATTCCTATGAGCCTGGTAGGAGCAGGGAACAGTGGTCATATGAAATTCTATTGACACCGATGACCAGGAGGAGGGGACAATGTTATTTCCAGTGAAACAGGCTTCCAATACGCAGGCAGGTTTGTTGTTTAGTTGTTATTGTTGTTTTGTTTTCAGGAAGAAGAAGAGATTTTGGAGTAGCAGTGGAATAATGACTGGAGACTGCAAGAGGTAAACTGAAGGGAGCTAACAAGAAACAGGACACAGCGGGCACGGTGGCTTACACCTGTAATCTCAGCACTTTGGGAGGCTGAGGCGGGCAGATTGCCTGAGCTCAGGAGTTTGAGACCAGCCTGCCCAACATGGTGAAACCCTGTCTCTACTAAAACTACAAAAGATTAGCCAGGCGTGATGGTGGGTGCCTGTAATCCCAGCTACTCAAGAGGCTGAGGCAGGAGAATTGCTTGGACCCAGGAGGCGGAGGTTGCAGTGAGCTGAGATTGTGCCATTGCACTCCAGCCTGGGTGACAAGAGCAAAACTTCATCTCAAAAAAAAAAAAAAAAAGCAGGACAGCAGGTCTTAGCCAAAAGAAGGAGAGGGCCACTTTCTGAGAAGGCGTTGAAGACGCAGGGTCATTTCTTAAACATAGAGTGCAAATTCCAATGTGGACAGCAGAAAGAGGTGAGGGAAGGCAGGAGGCCTGGGTGGGGTGAGGTGCTGGCTTGGTGGGTAGGCAGAACCCAGATTATGCTGGAGGGGGTCAGGCCTGGAAAACTGGTGGTTACTCATGCAGATGAGTATTATCCCCGAGGTTCTCTTCCCAGTGGGTGGGTAAATGTTCCAGCATATTTCTGCAGTATTATCTTTAAGCCACCTTATCTGAAGTACCATCATGTTCTCTTGGGAAACTTTCCCTTCCTGCTAGAAGAAGTTCTACTCTTCAGCTTTATAAGCAGGAGATTTCAGTGTTGCTAGCATGAGAATGAGGCTGATCTCTGGGTGAGAGAGTTTTGGGGGTGGTGATGGGGGAGGGGAGATGGGTTCTGCTCTCAGTTTCCCTATAAGCAGCAGCTTCTGACCATTGACTTCCTTGTTAATTACCTAAGAAGCAAGCAGTTTTTCTAAGTGGGCATTGCTTTTTCCCAGGGAAAACACAGCTTAGTTGTACATGTGGAAAACATTCTTGTTCATGTGACTTCAAACTTGCTTCTTGTGAAAAAAAAAAAACTCTGACATTATAGTTATTATTATTATTGGAGACAGGGTCCAACTCTGTTGCCCAGGCTGGAGAGTAGTGTTGCAATCATAGCTCACTGCAGCCTTGACCTCCCTGACTCAAGTGATCCTCCCACCTTGGCCTACTAAGTAGCTGGGGCTACAGACACGGACCATCACATTCAGTTAACTTTCTTAAAATTTTTGTAGAGATGAGGTCTCACTATGTTGCCCAGGCTGGCCTCCAACTCCTGGGCTCAAGCAAACTCTGACATTATTATGTCATGAAATGTTTTATTTTTCTTCAGCTTAATTCAAGTTATGAGAAAAATGTATGCACTCCTACCCACTCTTTTTGGCCCATCTTAGATGAGTGATACCAACCTGAACTAAATTCTTATTCTTAAATTGCACCTGTGGTAGGTAGCTTCTGAAATGGCCATCAGTGGTCCTCACCTCCTGGTATTCACGTACTGTATAATCCTGTATAATATGAGTTGGCCTTGGTGACTTGATCGTAATGGACAGTAGTGATGGGATGTCGCTTTGAGATTAGAGTATAAAAGACCGGCTCTGTCTGTGGTTCTTTCTGGGGAAGCCAGCTGCCATGTCATGAGGCTATCCTGGGAGAGGCCCATGTGGCTCAGGACTGAGGCTGAGGCTGGCCTACTGGGTGCAAGTCAGCCAGGAGATGGCTCTGTATGACAGCTGCACTGCACCATCAGGAGAAACCCTGGGCCAGAGGCATCCAGCTGGGCCATGGCCAGATTCCTGACTTATGGAAGCAGACAGATAATGAATAACCATTCAATATTACTTTGTTGAGTGCTAGGTAATTTGTTTTGTCCCAAGAGAGAATTAATATACCATATCTGATACAAAGGGATTCAGTGGAGTAGGGAAGGGGAGAAGGAGGAGGGAGGAGAGTGGCACATACCATAACAATACTAAGAAAGTTAAATGATAAGTGAAATGCCGGTCAAAGTTTAACTTTTAGTATATAATCAGAGGGTCTCATGACTGGAAGTTTCCCCATGGTCATAATACTAAAGGATTATTTATGCAGAGTAAAACGATGCTCCAGGAAGTCTCCATGGAACACAGAGGTTTACTTTGACCCTAATTCCGACCTTTGCTGTTTCCTGTCATTGTAAAGAACTGTTTTTTTCCAAAAAATATTTGGAGCACCTATATTGTGCATGTACTGTGCTAAGCTCTAGTTATCAAAAAAAAAAAACAAAACTTGATATGGACACTTTCTTTGGAGAACTAAAGGTCTAGTGTGAAAGATGGAAATTAATTAAACAAACCCCAAATTAAATGTAAAATTACAACTATATGCTGTGTTAGAAAGGAGAGAGCCATGGCATTCCAAAGAGCTTGAAATGAGGGGAGTTGGGAGAATGGAGCATGTGCAAAGGCCCTGAGATAGCTGTATGACATGGAAGGAAATGATGGCATGCAACAATGACACAGAGAAGAAAATAATTAATTAAATAGAAGGGGCCTGAGAATTGGAGGGGGCATGCAATTTGAGGTCTTGTGGCTTACAGTATGGGACATAGGTTTATCTGAGTTTTTTTATTCCATTGCAGATTAAACAGCCTTTGGAAAAGTATAACAGTAAGATAAATCTGACAGAGCTGACTCCATCTTGCCTCTAGCCTCACAGGCTGGCTGTCTTTGCTCATTTCTGGGCATGGGCCAAGCTCACTTTGGGAAAAGTTTCATTTATGGTTTAAATGATAATAGCTCTTCCCCAAACCTAAACTGCTCTTGTAAAACTAATGAAAGACCATCAAGTAAGGAGGATGAGAGGGGCTTGAGTTCTAAATAATTACCAGCCATTTTTCCAGAGTTAATAATATTTGCAACTTCCCCAATCACTCTTGCAGATTACATTACTTTTATAGAACCTAAGATTGGCCTTTTGAGATGCCTTTTCAGGCTTTTGCATTTCTGACAACCAGATGACCCCACCTGGACCTACCAACCAGTCCTATCATCCCCACCCAGGAACTGACTCAGCACAAGAGGACAGCTTCAATTCCCTATAATTTCATCTCTGACCCAAAAATTCAGCATGCCTCCTACCTTAGCCCCCTGCCCTCCAAACTATCTTTGAAAAACCCCTAACCTCCCAGCCTTCAGAAAGATTGATTTGAGTAATAACTCTGTCTCCTGTGTGGCATGGCTGGGCTCGCATCAACTAAACTCTTTCTTTACTGCAATGCCATGGTCTTGGTGAGTTGATTTTGTTTGTGCAGTGGACAGAAAGAACCTATTGGGTGGGTGGTTACACAGAGGTGGGAGCAGGGAGTGACTTGGCCAGATTTGCATTTCAGAAATACCACTGACAACAATGTGGAGAATGCATTTGAGAGGGGATAGTCAATGCCTGTGGGCGAGTTGCATCATAAAGCACTCGACTCTCTGGTAGCATAAAGCAGCAACAATTTTCTTATGTCCATGCATAAGATGGACCCACGGAAGTGGGTCAGGAATTCAGATAAGGCAGAGTGGGCATGGTTCGTCCTATCTGTCCCCCATAGGTGGTTGGAGATGGAGATAAGGGTGGTTTGGGTATAGGCCTACAAAAATAAAACAGTTGGAATAGGTAACGGATTTGCTGTGAAGGGGCATGGAGGGAGATTAAGAGATTGCTGGTTTGCATGGCTGGATGATTGGTGATAACATTCATTAGGATGTAGAACACTAGAGAACAGGGTTTTAGTAGGAATGGAGGATGGTTATCAAGAATTTGGTTTTGGGTAAGTTTTAGCTATCCAAGTTGGCGGAGAATGATAGCTAAATGGCTGACCCCCTGGGTTTTGAGCTTGTAGATTGTGGGCATTTAAATATAGCATTGTGGTTCATTTCCATTAAGATGAAAACTGCAGTTATGAGTGTGAATATGATTGACTAAGAAAGTAGAGTAGGATGAGAAGCCAAGAGATTCATAGGCCTATTATTGGGAAAATCCAGTATTTAGTCGACAGGTAAATAATGAGCCTGGGAAGATATGTCCAGAGTGTCAGGAGGAAAACCAGGGTAGCATAAATCACAGATGCCAAAATAAGAGAGGCTTACTCAAAGGAGGACGTGGTCAACTGTGCTGCCATTTTGTAAAAGCACAAAGAAGATGACCTTTGAAACAAGGAAAGTTAGGCTTACCAGTGTTGTTCCATTGGCCTGGTGGAGGCAAGTGAGATTGCAGATGGCGGAGGAGTGCACATGAGGGGAGGAGCTGGAGGCACTGAGTATGAACACTCAGGAGAAATTTGGTGCAAAGGGAAAGAGAGAGTAGGCTGGCAGAAAAGGAAGATCGAGGGATTTTATTCTAGATGTTTGTTGTCTAAAAATTCAACAGAGCTTCATTTAAAAGCTATTTTAAAATTTTGGGAAAATATATTGCAAATATTAGAGAGAAACAAGACAATGATAAAATGATAGTTGAGAAGGGAGGGAGAGAAGAAGGAGGAGAGGAAGGAGAAGGAGAGAGAAAGATGGGCCTTATGTAGAAAGGAGCAGCTGCTGCAAAATTAAAGAGGGAGGGAGGACTGGATGAGGTTGAGGGCCGTGTGAGTGACAGCAGGCTCTGGAGACATTGCCTTGCACACTCTCTTGGGCACTGAAGGCAGTGATACCCACCCATTACTGATGGTACAGCCACCTGCCCCCACTGAAAATGTCAGGTCGTTTAGGTGTGGCTTCAATGTCCCATTGTCATGATCCCTCACCTCTGGCAGTTGACCAGTCATGTGCTGCTGTGGCCAAATATTTGGAAATATTTGTTAGGCAGAGAATGATTCACCTGGCAAATCCAGTCTGAGCAAGAATAAACTTTGATTAATAATGCTTTAATTAGATACGGCAAACTCTGAAAGGAGCCGCAAAGATGGTTAGAGAAGCAGATGCTGGGTCCATGTGCTAAACAGGGAAACTGGTTTGATCTTTATCTGAAAGTAATGCATCTGAAATATCATTTTGCAAGCAGTATGGAGGATTGATCAGCTGGCCATGGCATCCTAAACCTGAGACAATATAGGATATGAAAGACGAATATATGATATAAGTGGGAAAGCTGTGAAGCCTTGAAATTAAGAGATGAGAATCATCGTTGAGGAAGTATTATTTGTAAAGAAGTAGAATAGAATATATATATATATAATCATGTGGAGGGTGAGTAAAATGAGAGAGTTTGGATGAGCTAATTGATCTGGCGAACACACAGGTGCATAACCTTCACAGTGATGGGGAATATAGGTAAGGCGGTAGGTTTGGAGGGGGAAGGATGAAAGGACTTAAGTTTTAGGTGTGTTGGGTGTGATCCCCTTGAAGTCTTCCATGATGGACTGGGCAGTTTGGTCTGTGGATCTAGGGCTTTGTGGTAAGATCTGGGCTAGAGGTACGTCAAGGATTATGGACAGCGGATGTGTTCATTTCCTATTACTACTGTAAAAAATTACCACAACATTAGTGGCTTAAAAACAAGACACATTTATTCTCTTGCAGCTCTGGAGGAGGAAGTCCAAAATGGGTTTCACTAGGCTAACATCAACATGTTAGCAATATTGGGTTCCTTCTGGAAGCCATAGGAGACGATCCATTTCCTTGCCTTTCCCTGCTTCTAGAGGGTGTCCATGTGCCTTGGCTCATGGTGCCCCATCACTACTGTGTCTCCAATTCTATTGCCACGTGTCCTTCTCCAGCCACTCTGACCCTCTTACTTCTCTCCTATGTCTGTGATGACATTAATACTCTCCCAACCTCAAGGTTCTTATCTTGATCTGCAAAATATTCTTCTACCATGTAAACTAACATATTACCAGGTGCTAAAAATTAGGATGAGGACACCTTTGGAGACCATTACTTTGCTTGGGATTCAGTACTACAAGATGTGCATTTTATGCCTGATACACTGTAACCCTGAGTGACCCTTATTTTCAATTAGCCTCCAGTTTTTCATATGCAAAATAGAGATGACATTTATATTTGTTACACTTCTTTCGACAGATCAAAAGGACCTAATGAAATGTTTGTGGAACCTGTGTAAAACATGCTGCACAAAGATGTAAATAAATAAACCCATGAACTCCTAGTACCCTGACCGCAGCATATGTAAGATCAATAAATAGCTGTTGTCATGAATGCCACCTGTCGAGAGTTGAATCTAACATTCAAGTGAAACAGATCACATGATACAAGATAGTTTCTTGAAGCCAGCACTTGGCATCAAATTGAGGAAAATGGACGTGATGACACAGAGCCTCTGAGGCTGTGTCCCTATTTGCTGGTTATTTTCTGCCATCAACACTGAGGAGTTGGGTGCACATTTGCCTGTGAAGAGCCTCGTGTGACAACTTGCACCCTTTCCGGTTCTTCTAAGTAGAAAATGTCTCCATGTCCAAATGCAGATGTCATCTTATCCTCAATGAAAAGAAAAGATAAGCATGCTGGAGGCCCAACCACAAGCCAAGCATGGAGACAACGTGGCAAGAGAGGACACACTGAACATCCTGGGGTGGACACGTGCAGAGACGGGTGTGGACACTTGCAGTCCTTATTCTGTTTCTGGAGACACATTGAGATTCTTTCTCCTGGTCCCTTTCGACCCTCTAAAAAAGCAGGCCATATCAGGAAGAATTTTTTTTTAAAAAAAGACCCACCACTACTTTATTTTATTTTTATTTCAATAGTTTTGGGGGAACGGGTGGTGTTTGGTTGCATGGATAAGTTCTTTACTGTGATTTCTGAGATTTTGGTGCACCCGTCATGTGAGCAGTGTGACCTGTACCCAGTGTGTAATCTTTTACCCCTCACCCACTTCCCACACTTTCCCCTGAGTCCCTAAAGTCCTTTATATCATTCTTATGCCTTTGCTAGGAAAGACATTTTTGATGCAATTTCTTTTAGATTTTTACCAAAATCATATTCCTAACAATTTGAATTCTCACTCATTTGGGAAGTGCGATAGGCAGATAATGGGCCCTAAAGATGTCCGTATCATCATGTCTGGAAGCTGTGAATATGTGGCCTTGCATGGTAAAAGACTTTGGGGATGTGATTAAGGTAGGAGCCTGGAGATGGGGAGAGGATCCTGGCTTATCCAGGTAGGCCCAATCCAATTATCAGTGTCCTTAAAAGAGGAGAACATTTCCTGGCTGTGGTCAGAAAGAGATGTGACTATGAAAGAACAGTGCAGGAGATGCAACATTGCTGCCTTTGACGACAAAGGACCAGGCCATGAGCCAAGGAATGCTGGGGCCTCTGGCTGCAGGAAATGGATTCTCCCCTAGAGCCTTGGGAAAGTACGAAGACCTGTTGAACCTTGATTTTAGCCCAGTGGGAGCCTTGTCAGACACCTAATCTACAAAACTGTAAAACAATAAATGTGTGTGGTTTTAAGCACTAAGTTCGTGGTAACATGTTACAGTATCAATAGAGAAGATACGCTGGATGAACAGCTCCGCCCATCCCTGCTCTGGGTGGGGCCTCTGACCACCTCCCTGAAGTCCATGCCCAAGCTCTAGCAGTGAAGCCTGAGTTCAGCTTTACCTTAGCATTTCTCAGTCCTATTTCTCAACACTTAGGACTCTTGGTGAGGCATCACCTCTCATCTTAATAGCTCTCCATCCTGATTCTCTATTTGAGTGCTTTCTTTTCGTTTCACTAAAATGCTCTCTGACAGAAATATACTTCCATGCTTTCACTCCATTACCCAGTGTTCATCTCCTCTGCCTTGTGGACCTCCCAACTAAAGGACATGTTCAGCAGGGCAGGGCCATAGGGGAGGGATCCTGGTGGGATGCAGGCCAGGTCTTGGTGGGCAGAGATCCCACCTGTGTGCAGCACTGTAGGGGAGGTGGCAGGGAAGTGGTCTTCTGGCTAGCGCTGACATGCACAGGGTTGGCGTTGGGCCCTACCCTGCCACCACCTGCAGGTTCACTCACTGTGAAATGGTGGAGAACGCCAGCTCACCTAGGCTAGCTGAGGTTTTCCATTCCAGGAGCCTTCCTTCCAGCTCCAGCCAGTCTCCCGTGGGCAAGGGCAGCCCCCTGACCCCCAGCCACCCTCTTCACTCACAGTTCCTTAGGCAGGGCCCTCCCACAGCCCACCCCCGGACCATGCCCGGTTAGGGGACCTGGGACCCCATGCACATCCATGGTTTTCCTATGCTCTTTCCTTTCAGAGTCATGTACAACCCATCACAACTATCTGCACACTTCCCCTTTGGATTTCACAGCCATTCCTCCTTTCCTCTTCCCGCCTGGTCAGGATGGCCACACTCCCGTAGGTGGGATTTATAACCACAATGCAGCAGAGCATGTTCAAATTCATTACATTTAAAAAATTTTCCCTGAAAACTATCAAAGTGATGAAAGAGTCCGCAGTTTCATCTTTGCCACCCCCATCTCTCTCTTCTGATGTTGATCTAGGCTGTTCCTGAATCCAAAATTAGATGGGGAGAGATAGGAGTTTCAACCACACTGAACAAACTTAGCTAAAATCTTGAAGTGAGAAACTTGCAGCATTCAGTGCATCCGGAGGAAATAAACTAACTTACTCTGTCATCTTGCCAGCTTTTTATCACTCCTCTGTCAAAATACTGCAATTATTGCCAGAGTAGAATGAAATAAAACTGAAAATCTCATAAGAAAACTCTGTAACAAGAAATTATTTTCATGGTGCTATTATTCATGTTAACTAATAAAATGACTCTAAATTACTTAAACAATAAAATATTCTCTGCAATATATGACAACCTTTTGCTAGAACCAAATAGATACCCAGAATCTATCCAGGCCCTGCACTGCATTCTGCCCAGCAAAGTAAATGGATGTGACAATTTTTAGAATTTATTTCTATTCCATCTAGTTTTATTGCCAAATGGATGTACAGTAGCTCTTTCTCTCTCTTTCCATCTCTCTCTCTATATATATATGTATATATACATACATATATATATATACATACATTCACAAGTAGACACATTAAAAAAGCAAAATGACACTCAATCATACAATATCATCCATAAAGATGTGTGACTTCCAACAGGATATCTTTAATAACTAGATGATTTTTTTTAGCAATTATTATTCCACATTATAAGCTTATTTGTGTCACCGAAGGTTTAAAAAATAAAAATGAGATCTCTGTGGAAATCATATGTTTGAAAACTGTGCTGAAATTGGTATTGGAACTTCTAAATTCCTGTCATGAGAAAGAGGTAAAGTCAATTACCTTTATTAAGATTAGGGTGATGCAAAGACGAGCAGCCTGGAGTAGAGAATTTGTGCTGTAAAGGGAAAGCTGGAACATTTGATTGGAGTAATTTTACAGAACCCAGGCTTTTTTTTCTGTGAAAATGGAAAGGCATTAGTGGTAGTTGGGAAAATAATGTGACATAATTATTGTGAAGGTTTAGGAACATTAAATTGATGATCTCAAGCATGATAAAATAGTTAGTTGCTCTATCTGTCAATGTTTATTTGGAAAATGTGGTTTACTCATTAGAGTAACCAACAATGGAAAGGTATGGAGAGATTCTAAAAGAAGCCTTTACTGAACTATGCCTAAAACAATTTTAGTACCACAATCAGCTAGGCAAACAGTCCCATCTTTGCTGATTAATAGTCTCACGACCTTGAGAAAGTTAATTAACCTCTCTGAATCAATCTAGAATTGCCCCTGGCACATAGCAGACTTTCAATAAATTGAACTCCTTTCCCCCATCTTCTTCATGAATTCATAAAAATTTTCCATTCCCTTAGAGTATTAGGCAACTCTATCTGTGTCAAAGATGGCAAACCGTCTTTAACTCACGAGGCAGCTTCACTGTGAACCAGTTCATAATGGACCAAGATGGCAAAAATGATGTGCTAGAAACATCATTTTTATCTGCTATCCATATTTACTCAAGGAGAGAAGATGGGTTTGCTTTACCTATGCTTTCAGTGCATTTAGCCTTAACAGTGCTTCCTGTAGCTCCTTCCTGTAGCATTGATGAAGTGTCCCTGAATACCTGGACCCCTGTGTACTCAGCATGACTCACAATGTTGTGCATAGATCATGTTCATTGTAGCAGTAAAACAATACAATGACCGTAGGAAAGAAATGTAGAGACCCACAGAAAGGTTAAGCAATTTGACATTAGGATTTTATTTCACCAAATTATTTTTTCCTGATTCCTGTGAAAACATCTCCTTTTAATTCATATGGCTGAAAAAAAGTTTCTCAAACGGATTGAGTTTTATGTTAGCAATGTTAAATTTTTTCATGGTAAAAAATATATTCATTTTTAATTTTAGAAAAAAGGAAGTATAAAGGAATGCTTAATTCAGTGAATAGTTATAGGTTACCCAGTACGTGCTAAGGCCTATGTCCAAGACTCGTGCTCTTTTTGCCCCTCTCTAGACACAGTGGATGGTGGGTGAAGATGGTGGCTGCTTTACCAGGTAGAAGGGTTTGTTAGGCCAAGTACAAGCTTCCAGAAGTGCAGAGGGAAGTTGTGGAGGTTGGATGGTGAGTGTTCTAAGGGCTGATACCTGAGTCTAGCTGAAGTTCAGCCAGATGTGACATTGGCTTTAGGACAGGTGTTCCAGAAAGAAGGACCTACATCATCCATCTTCTAGAGACATGAAACATGGCAATAATTCATGGAAACACACTGTCTATTTTCATAGACATGTAAGGCAGTGAGACTATGGGGCAAATACACCATCAGAAGCCAGGACCTATAATAGAGCCTTAGTTGACACAGTATGGACTTTAGCTATTAATGGATTTTCAGCAAGATTGAGAGTTGAATTTTAGATTGGTTACTCTTTAGGGAAAGAGGATTAGCTTTTAGGCTGGGCAAGACTGGATTTAGAGATCGGGGCAAGGGTCTGGACTAGCACAATAGATAGAAAAGGAAGAGATAGCTTCAAGAAGCCTTTGGAAGAATGATTTACAGGATTTAGTGAATGACTGGTGATGTGGAGGGTGTGGCAGTGAGGAAGAAGCTGGAGTTCAGAGATTGGGTGGGTGACACACTCTGAGATCAGTTTTGGACACGGAGATGGTGAGGTGCCAATGGTGAAGTCTCAGAAGCAGCCTGCTTTGATGCTCTGCCCTCGAATGGGTGGTCTCAGTGGTTGTTTACTTTTGTTGATGTTGCTTTAGTTTGAGTGTCTAGAGCTATATAGGTTCAAATGTTAAAATTTTCTTCCACTCAATCCTAGTTCCCATGTGTGATGATTAATTTTATGTGTCAACTTGGCTGGGCAGCAGTGCCCAGACATTTTGATCAAACACTATTTTGGATGTTTCTGTGTTGGTTCAGAATTTGCTAACCTGGTGTCCATGGAAATTTTATAGAACACAACTATTGCAGATAGTAAGAATCAAGAGTACTGTATTTATTTAGTGATTTACTTATGGTCATATATTTAAAAGTTTTCCCTGTAACAAAGCAAACATCTTTGTACATTTATTATTGCACGGTTGAACAAATATTTCTGTTGGTTAAATTCCCGGGAGTGGAGCTACTTGGTCAAAGTATGTGTGGATATTGAACTGTCATGAATGTTGACAAATGACTGTCCAATGAGGTTGTACTTCATTGTTTGACAAACTCCCAAGGAAACTCAGGCCTTGAGTTCCAGCCACGCTGTGTTCACTGGGCCATGGCCACGCCTGGGAAATCTCTCCATACTCTCCTTTAGTTTGATGGCGGCTCATTTGTGTTGCAGTTCACATTTCACAGTGAGTTGACAAATATTACCACAACCCTTACACCTCCATGACAAAAGAAGAGAAATAACGATGCCTCCTGGTGCACTTAGGGAATGAAGGCACAAAGTGATGGACGTCAACCCTGGCCTCCTGCCACGCTCTCTCATAATAAGAGTTCAATTTTTCAACACTCGTGGGAAAATAATGAAAGAAAATACAGAAGTTAACATTTCTTACACAATAGTTCATGTTTAATGTGTTCCTCAGAGACTGTGAGCAGCCTATGTGACCAGAGGAGAGGGTCATCCTCCACTGGCATTTATCAAATACTCTTAGTGGTTCAGGTGGAAAACAAAGTTCTGGTGAACCACGTGCTTATGCCAACAGGCCCCACATTCGCTTCCTTCAGCATTGTGTTTCTTTGCCTCAGCTCTCCGTCCTGCCACCATGGCCTATGCTTGATGCCATGCAGAGTCCATTCCAGACACCGTCCTTTCCTCCTTGAGGGCAGAATGCCTCAGTGCCCAAAGCACAGGGCTTGTATTTCAGTCATTCATCAAATATGGAGAACCCAATGTTGAAGGAAGAAAAAAAGCCTTGGTTGATATTGGTTGATAACCTGCCGTGTGTACAAAACAAAGTGGGGCTCAGTCTGGAACAGGGTGGGCCAGTTAGGAGATTTCTAGAACCTAGAAGTTGAACTTGGTTTCAGAGACAAAGCAAGTGGTTGCGGCAGTCCCTGGCGTGGGAAAAGTGAGGGAGACATAATCAGCAGGTAATGGAAATCTGTGTGTATGGTCTGGATTTCAGAGACAGAATTTACATGTCTGGAAGGCCAGACCTTAGCTCTGGAGGAAGTGGGTTACTAGAAAGAAGAGGTAAGCAACTCATCTACTTGAACAGTAACTGCTAGCATTTGTTGCCAGCACAGTGCAAAGCTATTCATGACCACAGATAGACAGGAGCTTCATTACAAGGAAAGAAACATAACAACTTATTATTGCAATTAGGATTCAGCATCGGACTGGGACAAATGGAAGTCAAAGGCACCATCTCCATCACTTTCTCAAGGGACATGCCAGTTCTCTAATCAAGGGGTGTGTTGAACAAGGAGGTGAAATAAACAGGCCCCTGACTTAGAGAGCAACAGTGATAAGGGCTCCAGCAAGTCACATTGTCTTTATTTCTTCAAAATACCAATAACAATTCTCAGCCAAACTCCCACTCAGGTCAGAGGAACTGATGAGCAACACCTGGGAAAAACAAATGACAACTCAAAAACAACGTTATCACCTAACACGGGAAGAACTCCCACAAAGCTGCTACATAAAAATAATGATTCTATTTTTTTTTTGAGACAGAGTCTCACTCTTGTCACCCAGGCTGGAGTGCAGTGGCACGATCTCGCCTCACTACAACCTCCGCCTCCAGGGTTCAAGCAATTCTCCTGTCTCTGCCTCCCAAGTAGCTGGAATTACAGGCATGCGCCACCACACCCATCTAATTTTTTTTGTATTTTTAGTAGAGATGGGGTTTTACCATGTTGGCCAGGCTGGTCTTGAACTCCTGATCTCAGATGATCCACCCACCTCAGCCTCCCAAAGTGCTGGGATTATAGGTGTGAGCCACCACGCCCGGACAAAAATGATGATTCTTGAACACAAAAGGTTACAGAAAATGGTTTTCCACTGTGCTCAGCCAGTTCTGATGCTCACCAGCAAATACTTGGTTCAGTTAGGAGGAGGAATGATTAGGTATAGGAAGAAAAGCCTTTCTAGCCTTCAAATTAAAAATTAAGACCTACATTTCTGAAAAAAGAAAATTCTCTTTTCCCAATTTATAAACACAAATCACTATATAGTTTACAGGTATGCATGTATAAATCCATATATATATTTATCTGTTTATTGTCAAGAGTTGTCTGGTCAACTCCTTGAGCAGGGAAGGGGAGGAAGCCCACATGTGTGGGGGCCCAGACCAGGTGCACCCTCTGTGGGCTGTTAAATCAAGTGTGGTAAGCTGAATAATAAGCCCCTAAAGATGCCCAGGTCCTAATCCCTGGAACCTATGAACCTTACCTTACATGGTAAAAACAAATTTGCAGATGCGATGAAATTAAGGATTTTGAAAACATGCTGGGGAGATTATTCTGGTGGAAACTAAATGTAATCAAGAGTGTCCTTATCAGAGAGAGGCAAAGGGAGCTTTGCCTACATAAGTAAGAGATAAGCAAGAGGTTGGGGTGAGGCAAAGAATGGGCCACCAGCAGAGGAATACAAATGGCTTCCAGGGGCTGGAAAAGGCAAGGAAACCATTCTCCCATAGAATGAGATGAGCCAGCCATGAGAACATTTTTTTATTTTAGTACAGTGAGACTTCTGGTTGACAGGTCTGTAGGAGAACAGATTTGGTTGTTCAAAGCCACTGATTTCGTTTGTTGCAACAATCATAGAAAACTAATAGACCAGGGAAACAATAGAAGTTCTCCTCCCCCAAAATATGAATTGTTTCCAATAGCAGATATATTCAGGACATCCAAGACTAGCATTAAGCTTCGAAGACTTACTTTTATCATTAAAATCCTTCATCCAAGGGGATGGTAATTCACAATGCAGAAATTTTGTAACCCTCTAGGCACCTGGGACTTGGCTTCTCCCATCTTAGGTGAGTGTCCTTAGGCTTAATCCCAAACTCTTCACTTACCTGTGTGAGATCAATCCTTGCTGCCATACTGAATAGTACCAGGCATAGAACTAGAAGTCCAGGCAACGAAACTCACTAATAAGATGACGAACCTCACAGGGTGCCTAATTCAGCCCACAGTAATGCTTGAAAGAGTGGCTTTGTGGAGCTGCCACAGGGGCTGTGGCTGAGAACATCTTCAGGCTGAGCTGACCTCCAGCCTGAGCTAGGCCCAGAAATGCTGAGCTGCTGCCTGGCCCCAGCTGCAGACACGAAACCTTTTCCTCACCCACCAGCACCGTTCTCTTGTGCTTTCATTTCCTTTCACAACAGAAATCACATGGTTGATAATTTTCCCATAAGGAGATACTGCTCCTAATGTGTGTATGTTGAAAACTAAATTCCCCTTCTATTCTGACAAATTCCAGAAAAAACTCTCGGTTCCTATGACTGCTCTAGGGTGAGAAGATGGGGAGTTTTAAAAGAACCTGCCTTCAAAATCATTTGAGCCTTCTTGTTGAACTAACATGCTTATATAGTCCAGTCTTCATCATAGACCCTAGGAGAGGATCCAACACCAGGTAAATCCTCAGGAGAACACCTTATCTAGTTCCAGCCCTCAGGAGGAACATGGTCAGTTCTTAAGATCAAATAGAGAACTCAATAATATACAATTCCTTGCAGGCACACAAAAACTCAGAGTGTCTTATAGAGTTCCCTACTGGGGCATTTTCCTTGTATTTTGCCTGAATCCTTCATAGCACAATTTATGTTTGAATAGTATTAAGTTGCTGTATAATTATCTCAGGTATAGGAAATAAGGCATTCTTTTCTAATTCACGAATCTTGACTGTGGCTGGGTTTTGAACTATCTCTCAATGTGTATGTGTATGAGAGTCTATCTACCTACCCATCTATTGTTTATCTATGTCTATCAAATCTATCATCTATCTACCTACCTAACTATCCATTATCTATCTATCTATCTATCTATCATCTATTATTGAACTAATCTATTCTCTATCCATCCATTTAATCTATCCATTATCTATCTATTCATCATTTATCTAATCTATCCATTATTTATTTATTCATCATCCATTTCATCTATCCATTATCTATTATCTCTCTATCTATCTATGTATCCGTGTATCTATCTATCTAATCTATTCATTATCTATCTACCTGTCTATCCGTCTGCCCCTGGCCTCCACCCTGGCTGTAGAGCATACATGTGGATAGATGCCATCATCTGACTTAAGGATGGCCAGGCTTAGTGTGGTCCCATGATGACATGCTTGCTCCTCTGTTTCAGGAATCAATTAATGAATTCTAGAAGGACTTACCTCCTAAGTGGGAGGATTTAGTTTCATTTGATGATACACTTTGTGCCTATTTCTAGTTAACTTATGCCCAGATTTATTGTTTAACTTTCATTACTAGAATTTATTAGTCTTTTCTTGAATACAGCCATGGCTTTTTGCTTTTTTTCCTTTCCTTTTAAAGTATACATTTTAAAAATTTTAAAATCACACACTAATAGAAAAATGCATAATCCATAAAGAGCATTTTAATAAAATTAATAACCTTGTTACTTCAACCTAGGTCAAGAAAGAAAAAATTGTGAAGCCCTTGCCAGAAGCACTGATATTGTTTTTTGTTTTTTTTTGTTTTGTTTTGTTTTCTGAGATGGAGTCTCATTGTGTTGCCCAAGCTAGAGTGCAGTGGTATGGTCTCAGCTCACTGCAACCTGCACCTCTCGGGTTCAAGCAATTCTCCTGCCTCAGCCTCCCGAGTAGCTGGGATTACAGCACCTGCCACCATGCCTGGCTAATTTTTTGTATTTTTAGTAGAAACGGGGTTTTACCATGTTAGTCAGGCTGGTCTCGAACTCCTGACCTCGTGATCCGCCTGCCTCAGCCTCCCAAAGTGCTGGGATTACAGGCGTGAGCCACCACGCCAAGCCTCAGCACTGGCATTGTTAGTCACACACCCTTCTTTCTGCCTTCAAAGATAACCACTGTCCTCTTTTTTGTATCAGTCACTTTTGTGCTTTTATTTTTAGATATTTCATCTAAGTACTGCTAAGCTCGAGAGTTTACTTTTGCTTGTGTTTGGACTTCATATAAGTGGAATCAAATCATATGCATTCTTCTTCTTCTGTTTTTTTTTTTTTGAAGAAATTGGTTGCTTTTATTCAAGATTCATCCAGGCAGCTGTGCAGTGAATGCTGTAAGGGCATTAGTTTTTATTGCTGTAGAGTCCTTCATAGTAAACACATATGACAAGATAGCTATTCATTCTAATGCTGATGTCCATTTGTGCTGTTTC
Source organism: Pan paniscus (assembly GCF_029289425.2). NCBI lineage: Eukaryota > Metazoa > Chordata > Mammalia > Primates > Hominidae > Pan > Pan paniscus. Next base: position 48,915,719 of record NC_073260.2, read on the forward strand.
CACCTCAGAACTGTTAAGGATGATGCATATATATATATATGTACTTGAATGTGTCTTTTGGACCTTATGTGCTCCATTTCTGTGGGGTACATATGTAAAGGTGGAATGACAGGGTCTTCAGATGTGTGTATTTTCAATATTTCTAGATAATGTTGGAGAGTTTCCCCAAAGTAATTGTTACAATTGAAACTCCCACCAGTAAGTAGTGTACAAGAGTTACAGTTGTTTCACATCTTTACCAAAACCTAGCATTATTAGTTTTTTAAGTTTTACCCATTTTCTGTGTATATAGTGGTATCTTACTGTGGTTTTAATTTGCAATTCCCTAATGACTAATGAATTTAAATATCTTTCAAGTACCTTATTTTTAAATTGTTTATTTTACTTTTGCAACTGACATCCAATAAAATGGACTTTTGTTTCTAATGTGTGTATCAACTTGTGCAACCCCCTTCATAACTAAGATACAGAATAGTCCCATGATGCCAAAATAGTCAGTCATATTACTCCTTTGGGGTCATATCTTCCCCTCACTTCTAACCCCTGGCGGCCACTGATTTATTTTCTGTCAGTATAATTTTGTCTTTTCCACAATGTCATATATTTAACCATAGCCAATGTATTGCTTTTCTGTCTGCATTCAAGTTTTTTCTTGTCTTTAGTTTCCAGCAGTTTGAACATAATGTGTCTGAAATGGAAGTATTTCAAATTTGCTGAGCTGAATTCCTTAAGTGTGTGACTTTTAGCCAAGTGCTCACTATTGCCCATTTCTTAACCTGTGCATTGTCTTGACCAAGCTTTAGTAAGGCTTTTTTCTTTCCTACAGGCCCAGGAACTCTTCTTGCACTGAAGCCTGAGCAAGCACAAAAAAGTGTGGTGTGACACCCCCGCCCCATTAGTTTCTCTTGGGAATCAGCTGACTACAGTGAGACTCTTCTCCTGTCAGACTCAACTTTCCCTGCAAAGATGCTGCTTATCTCTACCCACATACTCCCTTACCTATGAAAGAAGAATTTTTTTTCCCACAGGATTTTGAGATATCACAGATTTTTGAGCTTGGAGTGTTCTTCCTATTGAACTAGTCTTACTTTCTAATTAAAACCTCTCCTTTTGTAAGTCCACCTTGCTTTTATTTGACACTTTTGACAAATTTTTTGGGGGGGAGTTCAGTTACTAGTTCTTCAAATTTTAATTTTCTACATTGCATTCTTTCTCCTCTGCTGTTGCACTCCTTCTCCTCTCCTTTGCCCTGGCTTGTTTCTTACACTTAAGTCTTACTTTTAGGTTTCTGACAGCCTCAAGAGAAGCAAGGGGAATGTGAATCTCATTGTCTAAAAATATTTTGACAGTTCTATCAAAATACTTTGCATCAAAAACATTGCAAAATTAAAGTTATACAGCCTTATATATATTTTCAATCTTATATAGCTACATAGGTAGATGGGAGAACTTGGAGGCAACACAGCTTGACATGAATTTTAAACCTCTTGGTATTTCCACATAGATATCTAAGAATCTGTTTAGCTCTCTCTTTAAATCTTTTCTCTTTCTTTTGCACAATTGGTTAATTTCTATCTTCACATGTATTGACTCTTTCCTCTGCCATCTTCATCTGCTGCTCTTGAGCCTGTCCAGTACATTTTTAATTTTGATATTATTTTTCAACTTTAAAATTTTCATTTTTTTATTATATTTTCTATTTTTTCCTGTTATTTTCTAACTTTCTATTCATTTCAATAGTATTTGCCCTTACACCTTGAAGCATATTTATAACAGTTGTTTTGAAGTTCGGTTTTCAAGTGTTTGCAGTGTTCTTGGGATAAGTCCCGCTCTTGGACCACCAGCTAGTTGACAGTCTGGAGCAGCATTGTACCTTGTAGCTCAGTTCTCAAACTCAGGGGTGAGACCAATATTTTATATGTGGTATTATGGGATCACTCTCTCAATCTCCCTTCTCTCTGTGACCTATCTGACAGTTTCCTGTTTCCGGGAACCTTCTTTCCCTGTTTTCTCACCAGACGTTTTGGGTTTTATTTTTCTCATTCTTCCATAAAATTGCTGTGACTGTCTGTACTCTGGGTCAAGCAATTAGAGGACCAAGAGAGAAAAATGAACAAAATGGCCTTGTCCTATATTCTTGAGATCTTAAGTCTCCAGTTGCAGGAAAAATTTATCCTCCCTTAAAGTTTTAGGGACATGCCTGGCTACCCTTGCTGTTGTCATGCTGCTACAGCAGCTATGATATTGCCTGAGAGTAGGGTTGGGAGGCAGAAGAGAAAGGAACAAAGGCAAAAAAAACCCTGAAGGATTTTTTCAGTCTCTGACCATTAGGTGTCCCCTCTCCCACTCCTTAGACAATAAAGAGAGGGCTTATCATGGAGCTCATCTGCCCACATCCAATCCATACTATTGGCATTCTGTCTGTCTCTGAGTCCAGATCATGTTATCTTGGAAGAAAAGAAAATGATAAAAAATACCCCTCAGTTTGGTGATGTTTTTAACCTTGCTTTCCTTCCTCAATTAACCTGTGACCATTTATTTTTCAGAGTTTTCAAATAGCTGTCCTATGCATTCTGTCTAGGATGGAAGTGATACATCCTGGACAGAATGCATAGGACAGCTGTCTGAAAACTCTACATGAGAGAAACAGGGTAGATTGTGGTTTTTCCATGTTTCCTGGAATTGCCACCAGACTTCGTTATTTGTAAAGTATTTGTTCAAGTCTTTTGAGTATTTTTTTCTATCAGATAATATTTCTCACTCAGTTTTTCCTTTTCACTTAAAAATAGCTCCAAAATTAGGTGAGTCACTTTAACTTCTAAGGGTGCTTTTGAATCCCATATTTCTCAAACAGAGTCAGAGTAACATTGGCAGGATTTTTTCCTTCTACTCTGGATTCTTTTCCACTTTTAAATAAATTATTTTCAACACATATCTTATTTTCAAAAAATAAAAATTAGATATTCTCTAACACTAAACAGAAAAATGAGTCCCCTAGAGGGAGACTTGGGATAATAGCACCAGGAGACCAATACTGGCTTGTTTGCTGTACTTAAGCCTTACTTGTAGGTTTCTGACAGCCTCAAGGGAGGCAATGGGAATGTGAATCTCATTGACTAGAGATATTTCTACCATGTTAGTCAGGCTGGTCTTGAACTCATGACCTCATGATCCACCTGCCTCAGTCTCCTAAAGTGCTGTGATTACAGGCATGTAATATCTGAATATTTGTCATCAAAACATTGTGAAATTAAAGTTTGTACACCCTTGTACATTTTTCCAATCTTACACAATTACATACATAGATGGAAAAACCTGTAGACAATACAGCCTGAAAAAAATCATTTAAAATAGCTCTGACCTTCAATAGGAAGGCAGTGTATATTGTAATGCCCTTTAATGTTATTGAGAAGTGAAGTGGATTATTATTTACTTCTCCAATATTTGTTTCTGAGTTTATTATTCTTAGCAAGTGTTAGACATATTAACAAATGGACATATTTCTTATTCAATATCTTCTCCAGTGGATTCAATAATATCTTTTCTGTATTATTGCTCCAGGGAAACTCTAAAAATTGCAGTGGCTTCTCTTCTTATTTGAAAGATATTAGAATCTTATAAGCATCATTTTTTTGTGTGTGTAGTACTCATCATAAACTTCCTTTATTTGGAATTACATGTGTGATCAAGTCCATTAGCTGTGGTAATACCTCAAGATATTAAATACATAGTGAGGGGTATTATTTTTAGTTATCAGTATTCTTATGTCTAAATACGTAGAGTTTTTATAGCAGTACATATCATATAATTACACTGTATTGGTTATGATGTCAATACTCTCTTATTTACTTTAGAGTATTTTAATTCAGGCCAAAATTGCAGATCTTTTCCTTCCTAATCTGCTTAAAGTGGACATAGCAATTATGATGTATGATAGAATTCTCCACCTGGCAACTGTCGTTGCCATGGTGATGACCGTGTGGGCAAGAAGCACGGTGACTCACTGCGTTTTCTCTGCTTGACTTCATCATCTCCAAAGGGGAAGAATGTGCATCTGGTCGAGTATTGCCTTTTAGGCCCTTTTGTTATCTTTTGAGCTGCCAGTTAGGAGGGGAAAATGGACAGTGTGGAGTTGCCTTATTAAAAACGGTTTCTCCCCATAAAAGGATGGGTAATCTGTTTTGCTAAAACACAATCTGCAAAAAAACAAAAAATCTGATTTTAATATTATGGAGACAACATGATAATTGTGGTACAGCTACTGATGCATGATTAATACTATGTTTTTGATGATAAAATAAAAACAAATGTGCGTGATTTATGTTCTGTGCCATGTTTTGGCCACTACAGCAATTGCAAAAAGAAATAAAATATATTATTGATAAATTTCAAGTGTACTTTGTAGTTTGATTCCCTAGCTATGTTTGAAATATATGTTTTTTTAAAATATCCTTATCAGCTCAGAGAAGATGTGCATTTAATTTAAAGTTAGGATTTAGGGCAGAAGGATGGTTACTAGGGGCTGGGAAGGGCAGTGGGATGGTTAATGGGTACAAAAAAAAATAGTTCTAATGAATAAGACCTAGTATTTGATAGCACAACATGGTGACTGTAGTTAATGATAATTTAATTGTACATTTTAAAATAACTAAAAGTATAATTGGATTTTTTGTAACACAAACGATAAATACTTGAGGGGATGGATACCCATTCTCTCTGATGTGATTATTACACATTGCATGTCTGTATCAAAACAATTCATGTGCCGCATAAATATATATACCTAGTATGTATCCACAAAAATCAAAACACAAAATTAAAAAAAAATAGAGGATTTAATGGCTGCATCCTCCACCTAACAGCTCTGAGACCTTCAAAATGTTATTCAACTTCTTCTGGCTTGGTTCTCTCATATGTAAAAAAGAAACAAATTATAGTAGATTGGAATGTGGGCTTTATGTGAAAATATGTTAGTATACTTAAATTAGTTTCTGAAATAATATTCATAAGGTGAATATTTGTCATTTTCACTGTTATTAAGTACCATAGTTCCTTGAGGATTAGAATGCCTACATTTCTCCGGGTTCCCTGAGGAGCGATTTCCACTAGATATGAAATCTCCTGACCCATGTCTTAACTCTCCCCTTGACATTGGATTGAGATACAGACGGAGAAGACAGCTGTTGTTCCCAGTTTCTCACTTAGATGGAGCTTATCCGCCAACAATACTGAGCTGGGGGCTTTCTCCTCTAATGGTGGGAGGAAGAAACATGGTAGGTGTGTCTCTCCTATTGCCTGGAGCTTTCTCCTGAGAGACTGTTCCAAGATCCACCGTGGAGAGAATACTAGCCAGCCCATTGATCTTAAGCTGAGGTGCCCTGCTACCCAGATTAATCAGTAATATGGAGGTCATTTGGCTTTGCTCTTTTAGTTTTTATGAAAGGCAGTGCTTAGGTGGAAAGATAACTATTTATTGGACGCTTTCAAAAACCTACCCTTGTTAAAAGCTTAATTGACTATTGAATACATATGCAAATTTATCAGGACAGGCTATAGAAATTCAGAGTTTGCTACACAAAATTATACAGAAGATTTTTTTGTAATGAAATTATGCTATTTTATTTTATGGAGGTATTTTAGAATTTTAGGCATTGAATTTTATTTTTCCATTTATAATATAGTTCAAGACAGTCAAGGACTCTGAATCATACCAGTTTATTTAGTGATTGAGTTATACCTTAATGGCCCCAGGGAATTTATCTCATGTTGTAATAAGAGAGGATAAAGCATTTAGGTCGGTTACTGGGTATGTTCATCAAAGAAGAGAGATGCAATTGCAAGAACATGGTGTTTAAACTGCCATAGACTGTCTGGGAAATTTAGAAAGGCTCTTATATAAAGCTTATAAGGTGAATTGAATCTAATGATCCTAACTGCTATGGATTCTAGAAAAAGAGAATTTATCAAGGATTGATCATGCTTAAAAAGGAAAATGAATGCTCGATATATTTTTTTATCCCCTATGCTTTCTTCATTAAGCTGATGATATAGAGTAATTTCATATCCTCCTAAAATGACAAGTGTTCAGTGTTCTTAATTTCTTTTTTTCTTAATGTCTTTGGTAGGCACCAGTCTAATATGTTTGATATTTATCATTAAATTGCATACACTTTATACAATATATTACTTTGATAACATATACACTTAAAATTTTTTTCTAGTTGGTAACTTTTTACTATTTTTTGTTTGAAATATATTTGTTATTAAATGTACATTTAGTTGAAGAAGTCTCAAACTACTTGATGTCTTAAAATTTTTAATATTCTCTTAGAAATTATTGAGGATTCCAAAGAGCTGCTTTTCTTTTACTGTTGTATTACATCTATCCATAGTTATCACATTCTCAATTAAAATTGAGAACTTAAAAAACTATTAATTTATTTGAAATGACAATAATAAACCCACAACACATTAACACATATGTTTAATAATGTATAATATATATATTTAAAGATATTTTCTGGAAAACTTAGAAGAGTGGCATTCTTTTTCATTTTTGCAAATCTCTTTAATGTTGGTCTTAATAAAAGACCCTTGGATTCTCACATCTATTTCTGCATTCAATTTGTTTCAATATGTTGCCTTATTTGAAGAATATGGAGATATTCTGGCCTCAATTAGCTATATAACTGGACAAAAGATGAGTATTCTAATAGCCTTGTCAGCTGATTGTGAATAATCTAACAAAGCTTGACAGTAGTAGTTTCTTAAAGGTTAATTGCAATATAGAATCTGAAACCATGTCAGTCAACCTTTTATACTTATTTATATCAAAATCCATTGGTCCATCTTGGGCTTTGAATGGATCGTTTGCCCAAGGGTGATATTGTAACATCATACATTGGTCACTTAACTAAACACTGATTCACTGACTAATGCAGATCTTCCAAATTATGACACATTTAGTTCTATAATATCACAAATTATATCCATTGATATCTCACTACAAAGCTCATCAGAAATGACTTTAAGTTTGGGGAAGCTGTCAAGCTCACAATGGCAGATATAAGTATTCAAAAATTCTAATTTTCATTTTAAAGCTCAAATCTCATCATTGGCAACAAATGTCAGTTATTTTCCCTGAATTGACAGGCTTACTTTGTTAATTTTTGAGAACATGTCTGCAAAAATCTAAGCCTGAATAACCATAACTTGTCTTTCAGTTGTTCTATCAAGTATACAAATAGCATTCCAAGAAAAATGTGACTATGTCTTTCACCTCACAACTCAAATAACTGTGCAAGTGATTTCCTGGAGCTCTCATGCCACAGTGTGCAGAAGACCAGTTCTATGAGCACTTCCCATTTCGTCAGACACAACAGACACAATATTAAAGAGATGTGTACCTATAGGTCAAGATTGTATAAAATTATCATCTTTTCCTTTTATTAAGGTCATTCTTTTTTTTTTTTTTTTTTTTTTTGGAGATGGAGTCTCGCTCTGCTGCCCCGGCTGGAGTGCAATGGTGCAATTTTGGCTCACTGCAACCTCCACCTCCTGGGTTCAAGCGATTCTCCTGCATCAGTCTCCCAAGTATGTGGGACTACAGGTGCACACCACCAAGCCTGGCTAATTTTTTGTATTTTAGTAGAGACGGGGTTTCACCGTGTTGTCCAGGCTGGTCTTGAACTCCTGAGCTCAGGCAATCCGCCCACCTCGGCCTTCCAAAGTGCTAGGATTACAGGTGTGAGCCACTGTGCCCGGCCCATTAAGGTCATTCTTAAGCAACACTGGCACTTATTTCAATGTCAGTACACGGTAGTGGTGAATGTAATCACCACTCATACAGTTTGGTGCCACTGCTTGATTTAGTAAATCAAGTAAAGTAAAACTTGATTTAGCATTTTTACCTCACACTGCATCACACCACTGTTGCAGGTATCCGTGCAGTGAGAAGAGCACCTAATACCATCACATTATTATGAAAATAGTTTCGACACCATGAACTTTTGGAAGGGGTCTCTGGAAATCCCTAGGTCTTCATTGAGAACTGGTGATTTATCCCACCTACTTAATATTATTAATACTTTGACTACATAGTTAAACCAATCCACTTCAGTAAAGGTGATGTTATTAGATGAAGTCAAGAGATCTTAGCATATCATCATAGTTCTTGGGTGCATAGTAAAAATTAGATTATTTTACAATAAATAAAATAAGTAAATGTTACTTCCAATAAACAGATACACAGATGAGCCATATAAATTAACAATGAACCGTTTATATCAAAAAAGTAGGATGTCTTAGGATGACTAGAATAAATGACCAAAATTCATGTTACATAACACAGAATAACAATGAATATGACCAGAAAGGACTCCCACCCTACATTTGCTTACTATTGTATTATTAGTATGTTCAAGGTAAAGATCTTTAATATCCAATTTGACAAATTATATTTTCAAAACCTCTGTGCCATCAGTCTTCACATTATTATTGAAAGGCTTTCCATTAAATGTATGGCTTATGATTGCAACGATAACTTTAAGTCTCTCAGGCAGAATCAAAGAATTTGGGCTGTCATTTTTTTTTTTTAACCAATGGCCTTATCTAGTTATCCTGGTGTCATAAAATTACTTGAGCAGCTCATCCTCTTTCTCTTTCCTGGAACAACCTGTACGTGAGAGGAATTACCTATTTCTTTGAAGCCTGACAGAACTCATCTGTGAGCTTCCAGGACCTGGGCCTTGGAATATCTTTAATGAATCTCAATTTCTTTAAATATTATTGGCCTATATTAGTTCTACTAAATTTCATTATGTGACTATTTTGTCTTTTTACATTTTTCCAGAAAGTTATCAATTTCTTCGAGGTTTAATGGATACTTATTCACAACGTTAAAGCAATTATATATCTGTTATCTCCTCTTTTATTTTATAGTATGTTTGTTTGTTTCCAATATGTTTGTTTGAATTTTTAACATCAATTAAAGATAATGTACTCTCTTTTCAATTGATCAGTGTTGTTAGGGCTTTGCATTGTTGATATTTTCAAAGAAACAGTTTCAGTTTCTAGTAATATTTTTATTATATGGTTCTTTAATCCATTGATTTCTTCTTTTTCTATATTTTCTCATTTTATGGTATTTATGTGGGTTTTTTTCCCCAACTTTTTGAGTTGAATTTTTGCTACTCAACATTTCTGCTCTTCTGAGTTGAAAGTTTTCTTTTACTATTTCCTTAGCAAACCTCACTGCTCTTGATTCCTCATGTCCTTATTGTCATTGAGTTGTAGGCATTTCATAAGGTCTCTGTTAATTTTCCACCCAAGGGGTCATGTGTGTTTAGTTAATTTTCACACACATATTCACACATACACAGAAATACAGTGCCAGTGTTTTTTTTTTTTTGTCTTATTGAAGGAAGCTATACCTACCTTAAAGTCATGAAGATATCCTATATTCTGCAAGCTTGACAGTTTTGTAGATTTTTTTCTTTGTGCTTTTAATCTATTTGGAGTTAATTTTATGTGTGCTTTGAGGTATGGATCATTTTATTTATTTCCCTATGGATACATAGTTGTCCCAGTACCATTTATTGGAGAGTCTTTGGCCCCAACAAATCAACATGACATGCCATTCATTGTACATGAGGTCTGTTTCTATGGCATTTATTCTGATTGGTCTGTTTGACTCCCCCCTGCACAAATACCACACACTCCTAATTACTGCAATTTAAAAATAAGTTTTGATATGTGTTAGAATAAGTCCTCTCAGCTTTTGTTAAGAGTATCTTGACTGTTCTTGGCGTTTCGTATTTTTATTTCATAAATTTCAGAATCAGCTTATGAAATCCCACACACAAAAATAGAGATTTTCATTGGGAGTGCAATTTGAGGGAAATTGATATATTTAAAATACGGAGTAATCCAATCCATGAACTTTTTATATCTTCTCACTTATTTAGTCTTACTATTTCTCAATAAGATACAACTATGAGAACCCTACTCCTAGAGAGTAAGATATTCTAGTCCTCCTTGATCCAATAATTTTCTATCATATTCTCATTTCACAAAGCCAACCATTGCTAAACAACATCATTGTCTGTGGTAAAAAGGCATTGTCCATGGTTCAAGTCTTCAGAACATTCAGCATTTTTTGACTTCCAGTACCATATTATAATGAAACTCTTTGGGCTGGAACTCTCCACCAAGGAAGCTGCATATCTCTGAGGCATCAGTTGTTCATTACTCCAATGAAACATTTACAGAACTGTTCATAAATTTGCCAAGAAATCCCAGAGATTGTAGCATAAATGATGAAATTTTACCTTTATTTTCTATATCCTTTGCAGCATTTTTCTAAACACCATTTACTCTGAATAGTGATACCCCTGTGTGTGTGCTGGTTAAGACCTGTGGTCTGTGCTTATGATCTAAACCTAGAAGAACAATTCAACACTTGCTCTGAGCTGCAAATCGTAGATTAGTGGGCACTAGGGGTATCATCTGGTACTGGTAGTCAGGTGAGACACTGCTTGGAACCTTCAAATCATTATCAAACAAGGGTATAGTATATCAACTTATAAAGAGTACCTTTGATTGGAACAGAATCCTGCATTTATTTTTTTGCTGATAGTTATTATGATATACATGATATATTGCATATTCAGGGATTAGTACAGAGATGGTTGGAATTATGAAACTGAGTTTTATATTTAAAACAAAACATAAAGGACAGTTTTGCATACCAATCTCTAATTGGACTTATAGACCTTTTTCATGCAAAATACTGAAGGCAAATAAACTGATGTGGTATTACCATATTTGTCAGTATTTTTCCCCAGAGTGACTCACTGACATGAGAAATACATTTTTTTAATGCCATCTGTTAATGAACATTTTGGCAACATTTTCCTAAACACTCAACAAAGCCACTGTGAAGGAAAGGCACTGTTCTTGGCTTCTGACAGCATTGCTGAAGTGGGTCACCTCATATTAACCAGTCCTGCCCTTCCTACTTCCTCTTGTCACACAAAGGCAACTCTTAGAAAGGGAATTTGGTCACTATTTAAATTTATTAGTTCAGGGCTTATGAGAAAAGTTCTGTTTGTAGGGTACTATGTTTTGTGGGGCAACATCTGGGACTTATTGATTTAGTGACCTTGTTCAATTTTTACAGTTGGGAAATGTTTTACAATTATAAAGACCGATTGTTTGAAGACCTGCTTATTCTTTGATGAGATGGTACTATTATTGCTTCTTTCCACTTTTATTCCAGACACAGAAGCTATGTGCAGAACATAAAGTACAATGAAAGAATCATCTCTTTGCTTGGGGAAAGTGGTAGAAAGATAACAAATGATGAAGAGAAAGCAGACGCTCTTAAATTCATTTTTCTTTCATATAAGAGTGAATGCACATTTTATTTGGATGTTGTAAGCAAAAGAAATATTTCCCTAATACGTGTATAGACTTTGTATATGATAGAAAACTAAATGGGTCAGAGCCTCAGGTCAAGATTGTTTTACTTTGGAAAAACCATAGACATTCAAAGCTCCTGAAATCAACAAGATCATACTGAGAGCAAAAAATAAATTTTCCTGGCTGAGTTGACATTTACAGAAGATTTTGCTCATGGCTGCAACAGAAATTGACCGAGCCCAGTGCCCAAATCCAGAATGAGTGCTTTGGGCCCTTTCCTGTTTTCTAGTCTTAAATTGTCTTCTAGAGCTGGAGCTGTATTACTATCAAGGTAGATTTCAAAGTAAGGAATAGACCAGGAATAAAGAAGGTCATTTCATGGTGATAAAGGAGCCAATTCGCTAAAACACATAACCATCTGTATTAGTCCATTCTTACACCGCTATGAAGGAAGACCTGAGACTGGGTAATTTATAAAGGAAAGAGATTTAATTGACTCACAGTTCCGCATGGCTGGGGAGGTCTCAGGAAACTTACAATTATGGCAGAAGGCAAAGAAGAAGCAGGCACTTTCTTCACAGGATGGAGTGAGTGCAGGTGGGGGAAATGCCAGATGTTTATAAAATCATCAGATCTCATGAGACTCTCATTTTCATGAGAACAGCATGGGGAAAACTGCCCCCATGATCCAATTACCTCCACCTGATCCTGCCCTTGACACGTGAAGATTATGAGGATTACAGTTTAAGATGAGATTTTGGGTTGGGACACAGCCAAACCATATCACCACCCTAAATATTTATCAATGTAGTAACAGTGCTTCTAAATACATGAAGTAAGAACTGATAGAAGTGCAAAGAGAAATAGACAAACCCACAAATACAGTCAGAGATTAAAAATCCCCCATGGAAGATGTGAAATATCTTTACATTCAATACCAATGTAAAAAATTTGTTGAAAAAAATTAAAGATGACATAAATTGAGAGATGCACTTTGCAAAAAAAAAATTCTCCTTCCCTAATAACACCAGTCTTGCTTTTACCCATTTGTAATTCAAGTGTCATTAAGAGAAAATCTAGAAATAAAAATTGATAATAATAATAATGGCTGACACTTATTGAATAGTTAATATATGTGTTTCAGGATCAAACAGGATAATTTATGGGATGGCTTGAAATATAGCATCTCGCATATATTTAGTGATAAATAAACATTAGTTCTTACTGTGCTTCTTAGCTTTTGTTTACAAACAACCTACTTGATAAAGTTAAAAATGAGCTTACCTTGGTATTCAGGACACAATAAAGTCTCTCTTTACCTCTCACATTTTATCACCTTTATTTTACCTCTTTTAAAGTGACTTATTGACTTCAGATTGGAGCCCTCCTGCATGTTCACACTATGACACTCTTGTTTCTGTATTTAGCTACACAGACACTCTCTCCCTCAATTTCTACTCCCGGAATTGGATCCATTCTGAGTACTTCTCCGCCTTAATCTGGTGCTTCCTGTTCCTGTTGTTTTATTTCCTGGCTTTACCTGACCCATGGCATCTGCACCTTTAGTGGTCCTGACTTTCCTTGTGTCCGTTTCACATGTGCACACTTTGTAAGACTGAAGTCCCTTGAAGCAATATGATTTATTTTTCTTTTTCATGCAGGCTATAGCCTAGCAAAAAGTCAGATATATAATTTATGATCAAAATCACTGAGTTTAATTTTGTAATGGATTCCTTTTTAGATCATAATTGTGTAATTCACAACTATTTTTAAATTTTCAGTCTTTAAGATAATGATATTTTATTTCACAAACTTCTTTGGAACGACTTCTCTGTTGTGTTTTCTTTAGGCAGGATTTATGTTTGCATTTGTTTATTCAGTCAGCTATTCTGAAAAACACAGTGTCTGACTCACAGAGAGGTGTTTAGCTGATTTTTTTTAGAATAAAATGAAACAGGGCAAAGATTCATTTTGGGGACCTTAAGGTAAAGATGCACGCTCATCCAGCTCTATCCTTTATCCTAAGAGTCTTCTATTCATAGAAACAAGCACATTCATGAGAGACACAGTGCACTACCTGCTTAGTTTTCAATTCTGGGAGGTACCTTATCAGATTCTTCATATTTTAATTATTATATGCCTCATTAGCTAGCAGAACAAGCAACTATCACATGCTAGCCATCAAAAAAGATGCCAACACATCTAGAAAGATTATATTTATCACTAAATACAGTATGTTAGATTCGAGTTCTTAAAGAAACTTGAATTTTATTTTTATATTGTAAACTTCCAGTTTTGCAGTAAAACTTTAAGGACTATTAACACGGCAGCTTCTGGGCTCAGTCCTCATGTCCGGAATTTCTTACTCACCCTGGATTGATTCTTTTGAATTCTAGAGCCAGCTGGAAGTTGCCTAAATGTTGAAGCTACATTGAAGAGGTAATCTACAGAGAAACACTTTAAAAGCTATAAGCTGTGAAGTTCCAGATAGATGTCAGACTTTTTAAAAATTGTCTTTTGTAAGGTCCCATGCACCTTCATAACTTCATACATAGGTAAGAAATGAAAATCATGATTTACAAGAACCTTGAATAATTGAGTTTTGTCTGCTCTCAAACCCTGTCTCCTGATAAGATGTTATCAATGACAATGTGTGCTGGAAACTTCATTAGCAATTTAAATTTTGCCCTGGTCCTATGGTCCTGTGGTCCTGTGATCCTGTGATCTCGCCCTGCCTCCATTTGCCTTGTGATATTTTATTACCTTGTGAAGCATGTGATCTCTGTGACCCACACCCTATCCATACACTCCCTCCCCTTTTGAAAATCACTAATAAAAACTTGCTGGTTTTGCGGCTTGAGGGGCATCACGGAACCTGCCGATATGTGATGTCTTCCCCTGACACCCAGCTTTAAAATTTCTCTCTTCTGCACTCTTTCCCTTTATTTCTCAGACTGGCCAACATTTAGGGAAAATAGAAAAGGACCCACGTGAAATATTGGGCACTGAATTTGCCCCAGTAAAGTTCAGCAAAAGATGAGAAGAAAACATAGCAGAGCAAATGATATGAAAGCTATTTGCTCTGATAGCTTTGATCTAGTGATATAGGAAAACCCCAAGCATATCAAAGTAAGGATAGACAAATGAATATCTAAATTATCTTACTATATCATACAGCCTTAGTTAAATCAAAAGTAAGATTGGGGGATTTATTTCCTTCTGTAGGGACACCACTGGCAGGTTAGTATCTTGATGAAAGCCAACAGCTCCTTTCAGGCAGGTTTTAGTAACTGCTTTGCACCTTGACCGTTTAGGCAGGAATAACTCTCTCCAGTTACTAGCTTTAGGTTACAGCACTATCCTTCCACCCAACTTGAGTATCAGCTCTTTCTTTCCAGGATCCTGATAGATTTATGGAGTCATAAGACATGTCAGCAGAAATGAACTGTAAAATTTGTAATTTTCTCACTCCTATAAAGGGGATATAACCACAAGATATTATTTCTTAAAAGAAATAAGATAGACATGTTAGAGCATCTAACACAATTTCTGTTCCATAGAGAGTATTTAATAAATTTGACTAAAGCAAAATATCAGTTAATAAGTGCTTTAGGAACTTAAATTAATCATCTTAAACGTGCTGTTCTATTCACATATTCTAGTCTTTTCTTTCAAATGTTCTCATTTCTTTTTTCCTTTTCTGCAATTTAGAATACATGTTTTGCTCTAAAAATTTTAAATTAGTATTTTAACTAACCTGTGTTATCATTCCATGTCAAACTCTAAACAACACGGACATTTCTGAACAGGGCCACAGGAAAATGCAGTTTAATGAAGAATAAAGGTTTGGGGTCCTTCTGCAAGGCAGAACATAGAGTTGAGAAAAATTAGAAAGTACATGGTCATATCCATTGAGTATTAGGAAAGGAATATGGATTTAAAGAGATGATGACACAGTATGTTTTATGAACAACCCAGCTAAGCTAGTTCTGCTTAACCCATTCTTTTTATTTCAATCATGTTCACTTTTACTTGTATCTTTGGTAATAAGGAAAACATTGCAAACTAGATTTCCCGTGAAGATGTTTATGGCACTCTCCAGGTTTCCTTGCCCTTTGTTCAACATGTGGATTTCATGAACTAATGATGCTCAGTGATGAAAATCTAGGTTAGTGGCCATTGCTTTGGCAAACTCTCTGACTCCCATTGTTATTCACCCCTAACCCATAGGAGATCACATCATCCTCTCTGCTGCTTAGACCTCTCCATACCCTCTATTACATTGCAGTTGTTCATATGATGTGACTTCTTTATTGGACCGTGACCCTTTGGACAGCACTTAAAGCAAGGCATATAGGAAGAGCTTCGTCAATATTTATGAAATTTAAATAAGGTACCTGCAATGACAACAATAAAAGTACTCACGAACATAGACTATTTAATGTCAGGGCATCATCTTAAATAAGATTATTGACATTTGCTCTGATACCTTTGACCTAGTTATATAGAAAACCCCAAACATTTCGAAGTAGGGGTAGCAAAATGAGTACTTAAATTACCTTATTATATTGCTTGGCCTTAGTTAAGTCAAAATTCCTGGAGAACAACATGGCTTCAGAATTCAAAGACCTTGGTATCTTTCTTGTGGGAGCATATGTTATAACAAAAAGATAAAGAATATAAGCCAAGTAAAAAATAAAGTATAAGCCTGGGAAAAATTAAAAATCCTATTTTAATTTCTCTGGGATAAATACCTAAGAAACTAATTGCAGGGCCGTATGGTATTTGCAATTTTTTTTTGTAAGAAATTGGCAAATGATTTTCTAGAGTGACCATACCATTTTATATTTCCACTGACAATGTATAAGTAATCCAGTTTCTCTGCATCCTCACCAACATTTGGTGTTGACATTAATTTTATTTTAGCCATTCTCCTGTTAGGTGATGATATCTAACTTTGATTTTAATTTGTACTTCTCTGATGGCTTGAACATATTTTTGTGTGCTTATTTGCTATCTGTATATTCCTTCATTGAAATGTTGTTCATGCCTTTTGCCTCTTTTATAATTGGGCTGTTAGTTTCCTTTTTTAATACTACATTTTGAGAGTTCTTTACATATTCTAGATAATTGTTCTTTATATATTCTAGATAATAACTCTGTGGTTTATGAATATTCTCTCCCAGTTTGCAGCTTGCCTTTTTATCCTCCATACCCGGTCTTTCAAACAGCAAAAGTTTCTAATTTTGATGAAGTTCAATATTTCAATTTTTTCTTTTATGGATTGTGTTTATTACGTCAAACCTAAGAACTATTTGCCTAGCTCCAGATCTTGAAGATCTTTCCCTATGTTTCTATTTTTTCTAAAAGTTTTATACTTTCATGTTTTACATTTAAGTCCATTATCTAATTTGAGTTAATATTGTTGTAAGGTGTAAGGTTTAGGTTAAGGCTTCTTTTGGTGGTTGTTTTTACTATGATTGTCCAATTGCTACACTATTTGCTGAAAAAGCTATCCTACTTCCATTAAATTGCCTTTCCACTTTTGGGCATATTCATGTGAGTCTATTTCTTGGCTCTTTATTCTGTTTCATGGATCTATGTGTCAATGTCTCTGTCAATACCACTTGATTATTGTAGCTATAAGTCTTGAAATCAGGTGGGGGGGGGAATTTCTTTTATTTTATCCTTCTTTGTCAACATTGTTTTAGCTATTCTTATCCCTTTGCCTTTTCATATGAGTTTTATAATAGCTTCGGTTATATCTACAAAAACTCTGACAGGGATTTGATATGAATTGCATTAAAATTGGATGACAATTTGGGAAGAACTGACATCTTTACTGTATTGAGTCTTCCAGTTCATGAACATGGTTTGCTCTAGGTATTGTATGAAATATATACTACTTATTACAGTTTACTAGTGTCAACATTGTAGCAGTTCATATGAAGTGCAGAAACTTTACCCTTCTTTATGTCCTTTTACCCTCTCCAACTTGTAATTGTCATACATAATTTCTTTACACACATTTAGGACCATATAAATGTTTTATAAATTTTTCCTTGATCATCAATCATAGTTTAGAAAACCCAAGAAGAGTTTAAAGAAAATATATTGTATTCACTGATACTTTTACTCTTTCCATTGCTTTTTCTTCCTACGGATGTTTCAACATTTCTTTTACTATTTTCCTTCTGTTTAGAGAGCTTCTTCTAGTCATTTTTTGTGGATGTATACATGTGTCATATGTCAAAATGTATCAAAGTGTACACTTTAAATAGGTGCAGTCTATTGTACGTTAATTGTACCTCAATAACTTTGTCCAAAAGAATATATTTGAAATGGCATCAAAGATGCCTAGGGATAAATTTAATGAAATATGTGCGTGATTGCCACCATTGCTGATAGAGATAGTTATTAAAGTAGAAGTAAATGAATGGAAAACATATCACAGTCATGGATATGATGTCAGTGTCAGTTCTCCCAAAATTGATCTATTGCTGGATGCAGTCTTACTCAGAATCACTGTGAGACTTAAAGAACATGGATAAATTGATTTTAAAATGTATATGAATATTCAAAGGCTAGAGTCATCAAAACTTCGAAGAAGAAAGCAAGAGAGCTCACTCTACTAGATATCGAAATTAATAATAAAGTTCCAGTAATAGTGTGTGGTATTAGTGCATATATAGACACACAGAATGGAAATTCTAGAAATAGATAATATGTTACACAGATATGTAATTTATGACACAGTTGGTGCTGCAGAGCCACAGGACAAGAATGACCTTTTAGTAGTGGTGCTGATTCTTATACACAAAACCAAAACCAAGTTGTATGTAGATCAAAATATTAAAGGAAAAATTTGAGATCTTTGAAGATAATATAGGGTAATATCTTCTCAGTCTAGGGTGGATTAATATTTTTAAAACAAAACACAAAATTAACTACCCATAAAAATTGATACATTGAACACAAAAAGATTTCAATAAGACAAGAAAATCACTAACTATAAGGGAAGTGTGAGAAATTGAACTGTATTAGATTTAGAAATCTTGATCCATTAAAGATTGTTTAATCTGAAGATGAAGAGGCAAAGGTTGAAGTGAAGTGCTAAACAATACTAGTTTTGATATGATTTGTATGTGGAAAATAGTTGTTACCCTATTTTCCGATGGCCTATGACGATAGAAAATCCGTTTCTGAAACTGTAGTAGGAGACACTGGATAAAATTTTAGGTGAACTTATTAAAAGACTCCAGAAAACTTACCCAAATATTTTTCAAAGTTAAAAACCGAACCAAGTAAAATGACAATTTACTTCTCTGGAGCAGTTTAAATGACTAAACCCACGATAGCCTGTTACTGCTAAAAACAAATAAATTCATTTGAAGTAATGGGTTTTTCACTGATCTCCTGATACATTCTCTAAGCTGTTGCCAATGTTAACCAGACATATTAAAATTCACATCCATATTCCTAACAGAATAATAAACCTAATAGCATTTTCTGTCAAATGACTATGGTTGAGACAGTAATCTAATCCAGTTTCCCAATGAGTCTCAAATTGGAGAAGACAGCAATGGGAAAGTGACCCATAGCAATGTAGTGGCATTAGGGAGTCATGCATTTTTGCCAAACATTTGTTTGAGTTAGGAAACATTGACAGCATGGGAGTTCAGCTTTCAGTCAAGAAGAAGTAACCATGAAACCAGACGAAATATGTGAAGTAATGCCTTTTCAGAATGGATAATGGAAAAGAGACACAGAAGGTTAGATTCAGAATGAATAATGGAAAAGTGACACAAAAGGTGAGATTCCCACTCACTTCTTGGAGGCACCATGAGACTGTGGGAGAAGATGGAGCCCAAACAGCAAATGGTGGTCTCGCTCAACTGAGGAGGTAAAGATTGAAATTTGGGATGGCTGAGGTAGCTGGCAATAGTAGCACAGGGAAGTGGAGAAGGAGCTGTTTAGAAGCCCTTACATGAGTCCTCATAATAAGTTCTTTCACGCCTATAATCCTAGCACTTTGGGAGGTTGAGGCGGGTGGATCACGAGGTCAGGAGATCGAGACCATCCTGGCCAACATGGTGAAACCCCACCTGTACTAAAAATACAAAAATTAGCTAGGCATGGTGGTGCATGCCTGTAATCCCAGCTACTCGGGAGGCTGAGGCAGGAGAAATTGCTTGAATCAGGGAGTCAGAGGTTGCCGTGGCTGAGATTGGGCCACTGCCCTCCAGTCTGGTGACAGAGTGAGACTCCATCTCAGAAAAAAAAACAAAGAATAAGTTCTTGAGTCCAGGCACAGTGGCTCAGGCCTGTAATCCTAGCACTTTGGGAGGCCGATGCGGGCAGACCACCTGAGGTTGTGAATTCGAGACCAGCCTAGCTAACATGGTGAAACCCCATTTTCTACCAAAAATACAAACATTAGCTGGGCATGGTGGTGGGCGGCTGTAATCCCAGCTATTTGGGAGGCTGAGGCAAGAGAATCATTTGAATCGGGGAGGTGGAGGTTGCAGCGAGCCAAGATCGCACCACTGTGCTCCAGCCTGGGCGTTAAGAGCAACACTCTGTCTCAAAAAAAAAAAAAAGTTCCTGAGTGAAGGCTTGGATGTGTATGTGTAGGGTAAGACTCTGACCCCTAAGGGTCTCAGAGAAATATTAAATTTAGTTAAATTAAAATATTAAATGGAATATTACATTTTGTCAAATAATAATATTCAATTAAACAAAAAAGGAGGAAGAGGAGGAACAACAATGGAAGGAAAACAATAGCAAGAAATTGGGTATAATCTCAACTACATCAATAATAACATTATAGTAATATAAGCTAACCCCTCCAAATGAGAAGTCATATATATATAAAGCCAGGAATCTAAAAATCTGCACTTAATAGAAGTTTTTGTTTTTATAAGTTGTAATCATAGACACTAAACAAATTTGTAAAAATTAGCATCATAATAAAGAATAGATGGAAAAAATGATACCTAATTTTGTGCTTTCCATAGGAGATGCATTTTAACTATAAAGACACAGATAAAAAATGACGGAAAAAATTTTATGCAATGGTAAGTGTAAAATTGCTGCTATGATCTTATTAAAACCAGATATGAATTTCAAGACAAGCAATATGACCAGAGATGAAAAGGTGTCAATTTATCATGAAGATATAAAAATCTTAAATGTTTATGCACATTTAACTTCTAAATACATGAAGCAAATCCTGGTGGAACTAGAGAATAAATAGAAAATCCATATTAAGAAATAGAGATTTCAATACCCTTTGTCAGTGATAGGCAAATTAATTTGAAAAAAAAAAGAGTAAAGTTTATATCATGTAACCCACACAATGAACAAACTAGACCTAATTGACATTTGTGAAATATTTTACCCAAGAGTAGTGAATATACATTCTTTTCAAAAGCGCATGTTATATTCACCAGATCGGCTATATGTTGGGTCATAAAGTAAGTGTTATTACATGTCAAGATTGATCATATTACTGAATATATTCTCTGACTGCAGTCGTATTAAATTAAAAGTCAGTGACAATGAGATATCCAGAATATTATATAATATTTGGATAACACACTTATAAAGTAACACACTTTATAAGTAACATACTTATAAAGAACAAATTAATCAAATAAGAAATAAGAAATAATTAATCAAATAATCAAATAAGAAATCCCAAGGTAAATTAGAAAATGCATTGAAATGAATGAAAATGAAAACAAAACATGTAAAAAAAACTTATGAGATACAATTCAATCAATACTTAGAAGAAAATGTATAACTTTAAAAGCCTGTGTTAGAAAGCAGAAAAACTTAAAATTAATAACCTACATTTCTAACTTAATACAAGAGTCTGTTCATGTATTTGCCCACTTTTTAATAGGCTTGATTTTTGTTTATTCAATTGTTTAAGTTCCTTATAGATTCTGGATATTAGACCTTTGTCAGATGCATAGTTGTGAGTAGTTTCTCTCATTCAGTAGGTTGTCTTTTTACTCTGCCAATAGTTTCTTTTGCTGTGCAGCTCATTAGTTTAATTGGGTTCCACTTAGCAATTTTTGTTTTTGTTGCAATGGCTTTCAGGGACTTAGTCATAAATTCCCAAGGCTGATGTCCAGAATTACGTTTCCTACATTTTCTTCTAGGATTCCTAAAGTTTGAGGTCTCTCATTTAAATATTTAATTCATCTTGAGTTAACTTATGTTTATGGTGAAATGTAGTGGTCTAGTTTCATTCTTTTGCTTATGGCTAGCCAGCTAACCCAGCATCATTTATTGAGTAAGGAGTCTTTCCCCTATTGCTTATTTTTTTTTCAACTGTGTTGAAGATCAGATAGTTGTAGGTGTACGGCTTTATTTCTGGGTTCTCAATTCTGTTCTATTGGTCTATGTGTCTGTTTTTGTTCCAGTATCATGCTGTTTTGTTTATTGTAGTCTTATGGTATAGTTTGAAGTTGGGTGATGTGATACCTCCAGCTTTGTTCTTTTACTTAGGATTGCTTTGACTATTGGAGCTCTTTTTAGGTTCCATATAAATTTTGGAATAGTTTTTTTTTTTAGTTCTGTGATAAATGACATAATGACATTGGTAGTTAGGTAGGAATGGCATTAAATCTGTAGATTGCTTTGGGGAGTATGGCCATTTTAACATTATTAATTCTTCCATTCCATGAGCATGGAATGTTTTATCTATTTGTTCATGTCATCTATAATTTCTTTCAGAGTGTTTTGTAGTTCTCCTTACAGAGAACTTTTACGTCCTTGGTTAGGTGTATTCCTAGGTATTCTTTTTTTTTTTTTTTTGCAGCCGTTGTAAATGGGATTGTCTTCTTAATGTGGCTCTCAGCTCAAACATTATTGGTGTATAGTTTTTTGTACATTGATCTTGTAATCCCAAAACTTTACTCAAGTTGTTTGTCAGTTCTAGGAGCCTTTTGGCAGAGTCTTTAGTGTTTTGTAGGTATAGAATCATATTTGTGGAGTGAGGTATTTTGACTTCTTCTTTTCCTGTTTGTATGACTTTTCTAAAAATCAGAAAAGTGCACATCAAAATCACAATGAGATACCATCTCATATGAGTCAGAATGGCTATTATTAAAAAGTCAAAAATGGTGGTAAGATGCTAGTGAGGCTGTGGAGAAAATGGAACACTTATACACTGTTGGTGGGAATGTAAATTAGTTCAGCCACTGTGGAAAGCAGTCTGAATATTTTTCAACTATCTTAAAACAGAGCTACCACTAGATCCAACAATCCCACAACTGAGTATATATGCAAAAGAAAATAAATCATTCTATCATATATCATCTATCAAAAGGATGCCTGAACTGATATGTTCATCACTGCACTATTAGCAATAACAAAGATGTGTAATCAACCTAGGTGTTCATCAATGGTAGACTGGATAAAGAAAATGTGGCACATATACACAATGGAATACTATGCAGCCATAAGAAAGAACAAAATCATGCCCTTTGTAGCAACATGGATTCAGCTGGAGGCTATAAGCCTAAGTGAACTAATATAGGAACAGAAAACCAAATACCACATGTCCTCACTTCTAAGTGGAAGGTAAACATTGGGTACTCATGGGCATAAAGATGGGAACAATAGACACTCAGGACTTCTAGAGTAGTGAGAGGGAGGAGAGAAAAAGACTGAAAAACTAATTACTGGGTAGTATGCTCAGTACCTGGGTGATGGGATCAATCATATCGCAAACCTCAGAATTATGCAATATATTCAGGTAACAAACCTGCACATGTATCCCCTGAATCTAAAATAAAAGTTGAAATTATAAAAAAAGAAAGAGTAAATTGTCCCAAAGAATTAGTTCAAAGTAATAAAAAGAAAGATACATAAATATAGAGCAAAAAACTATGATTTTGAAAGCCCAACATAATACAAATCATTAATATCAGGAATGAAAGAAGGAATACCATAACATTTCCAATAGAACATTGAATTTAACAGAAACATTGAATTGTGCACTTATGTCTTGTCCATTTCCCTATACCTAAATGCTCCCTTGATAAAATTATTAAAAACAACATGAGCTGATATACATAAAAGACATGCCTGTTACATGTCACATAGCAGATACATAAATGGTGCATAGAGAATGCACAAGTTTTACACAGAAGATGTGCACAAGAAGTTAGGTTCTACCCTCCATTCCTAGTTCATCTCACAGAATCATGACAACAATAGAGTCATCTCTAGTGGTAAAAAGTAATTTAATAATAATCATATAGTGCAAAAATTAAGGACACAATTATACAAATATATAATGGCCCAAGCAAAATATCAGTCTATTTCTCACTCACATAATTTCCAAAGTGGTACTCTTCATTGGCAGGTGCATCCCCTCCAAGTGGTCATTCAGGGACCCAGACTCCTTCCACCTGTAGCTCTGTCATTTTTCAGCACACAGCTTCCAAGGTTATATTCCATGTTGTCTCTATGCCAGTCAGCTGGAAAGGAAAACAGCTTGGAGAGTCATGCCTGACAAGCTTTAAAGTGCCAGGCTAGCAGGAGTACATACCACTTCTATTCACATTCCATTTGCTGGGACACAGCCCAATGGCCACATCTAATTGCAAAGGAAGAATGAAAATACAGTCTAACTATATTATCAGAGAGAAAGTAAGGCTGGTAAACAGTCTCTATCACATCTATGAAGAGCTAGGATAGTAAGAGGGGATTTCTCTTTCTTTCTTTCTTTCGTTCTTTCTTTCTTTCTTTCTTTCTTTCTTTCTTTCTTTCTCTCTCTCTCTTTCTTTTTCTTTCTTCTTTCTTTCCTCTGTCTCTCTCTCTTTCTTTCTTTCTTCTTTCTTTCTTAATTTTCTTTCTCATTTTCTTCTTTATTAGTTTATACGAGGAAAATATGCAAACTGTCCCTTGTATAAACCTGAATGCTGACTGCTACTTATTCTTAAGTAATACGCTGAAAGCCAAATTGTAAGGCATATGCATGAAACCGTCACATGTTATGTTTGCTGGGAACAAGAGCCCAAGAAAAAGGTCTCCCTAGTATGACCCAGAGGGCCCTGGGATCCTCAGAAAAATTTTAAAAATGTCCATGAATCTACATGAAATCGAAGTAATCATTGTCTGCAGAGTATTTAAATGACATGTTTTACACATTCAAGTCTTATATTTTTAGAAATAGTAGCGCATCCTAATTAATGTCTTAGTGAAATCAAAGTAGTTTTTGTTTTGGTCACTATACATTCTTTCAACTGCTTTTTTTCTACTTTAGAATGAGGTTCTTAAATAGATAAGTTTGTAAGTCACATTTTTCTAGACGATTAGCAGTTGTCCTCATTTTGGGGCCAAAACAACAGAGTGTTTTGAGACATGAGTTAATTCAGATTTTTAAAAAGTCAGTCACATTAGTTCCCAGTATTAAAATATTTTGAATTCTTAAGCTCTGAAAAATTATTTTTTTCTGGATTTTTTAATTTCAAGAATTAAAAGGCATCAAAGAAAAGTTCCTTTTGGAAAGCATCTAACCATCTGAGAGCATCATACCAAGACCTTTGACTTGTTATAATTGCAAATTTACTCTCTGGCCGGGGACTATTCCTCTCTATCACTCACCATTCTTTTTAGTTCTTTCTTGAGCCCTGAGATAAATATTGCACAGTGCATCCAACCTCTGAGCCTTCTCAAATTGACCTTCATACCAATAAAATCATCTCACAATCTGGTATTCACGATTCTACCTGCTGTTTACACAACACCAACCCACCAACTCTCACGTCTTTACAATTGCCGTGTACAGTTATGTTAGTTATATTATTAACCCTGTATAAAAATACAACTTCCCTGAACTCACATTCACATCTCTACTGAGGGGAGGAAACACTGCCTCCTACACATGATTAATAGGCAAAACTGGGAATCCAGAAAGTTATGGCGCCTTTGGCTTCTCATCCAGCAGCTAGCATTTCATGTAAAACTGAGAAATTAGGATCTGGCTTTGAAGGCAGTAGACATGGAAGATATTTCCCAAATACTAGGATTTTTAAAAAAATCTTTCTCCTTTTGTCCCTGGAGTAAAGTAAACACAAATTGCTATTTAGTTGTAAATGAGTGCAAGATTAGTGTTTTGGCATCTTCATTAATAAAGGAACTAGTTGATGAAGGCAGAATATAAGATGTCATGAAGCCGGTAAGTGGAACTGAGGAGAAACATTTCAAGACCTTCAGTGCCAGGCACTGGAAGTGCAGACTCTTCTCATGACAAGTGTATGATGTTCAGAGAGGGATGGCAGTATTTGAATAAAAGAGAGCAAGATAAGTATTAAATGAACTAACAGAGAGTCATCCTGAGTTACTTCGTTATTAAATAATGAGCTCAAACCTCCATTAAAACATAACCAAAACAGGGGTTTCTAAACGGCTCCTATCTAGTATTAGATAGGTAGTATAATAGATATCAAGTTTGTTTTTATGAAGTTCAAAATGCAGTATATTAAAAAAATCACAAAATAGTTCATGACCACCAGACATGAACCCCTTTAAAAAAGTTGAAAATTTTAAAAATCTTCCAACTCCAACTCCTCCAGGAGCCGCGGCTGCCGATATCATTAACTTGCCCGCTTGACTCTAAGTGAATTACTCTGGCATGAAAGTTGATTTTGTTGCCTGAGTGGAAATGAGAAAATGCAAAATCATCAATGACAACTCTTAATAACAAAATGCTAAAATGCAATGTCTCCTAACACCCTCACTAAATTACCTCTTCAAAGTCATTACAAGTATTCTTCTCTTCCAAGTGCTGGGTTCCCTTTTGTGTCTCCAAATAGATTATGGGGGAAAAAAATCTGCCAGCATTGCTGTCACTGTTAATTAGTGTCTCCTGAGCAGGGCTTCCTGCCTGAGGTGCTCACCAGACCTTGCCAAGCCCTACAGGGACTTCCAGAAAAACCTTGTTTATGACCCAGCCCCAGCGTGCCTCTCCTGCTTGTAATATTTTATGGCATTATAGAGAAGGACTCATCAACAATCTCTCTGTAGGAGTGGAAGTCAATTTTATATGCGGTGAGAAGTTCACCTAAGCTAATCTTGGCATGATGAGTCCTCAGCTGAACATAAAATTTTACCAAAAAAACCCCCTGTGAGGTGAATTATCAATCAACATGAATTAGAAGCAGTGAAAACCCTTCTATTGAGTTATCTTCATAAATCTATTTTTATTCAATGTCATCTCACACATTCTTTATTTTTATTTGTTTTCACTTCCTCAAATATCGGATTGCTGCTCATGAGAATAATGGCTGAGGGAGCTGGTACGGCAGTCTTCTCAGGCTCCCTGGATAGCTAAATTTATGGGTATAATTATTGAAATTCTTTCCCTGCTTTCTTGTAAACTCAGACACATACTATATTAATAAGCCACAAGTCAGACACATACTATAGTAATAAGCCACATTGATCCATGTTTTCCACCCAGGGTGTTTGAAGGTGTCTATTGTTTGTGTGTTCTCTCCATTCCATTTTTCCTTCCCCTGGTAACTGCATTCACCCCCAGACATGGGTGTGAGACCCATCAAGGCCCTGTGACCTTAGCCAGGGCTTTTCCAGCTGCAGTGGGGAGGGAGGAAGCATGTTTATCCTCTGGTTTCAAACCTGAGATGTGGGGAGCTGAGGGCTGCCCAGTCATGGTCCCTCCTGAAGGAGATATGATGTTAACCAGGGAAGAGGCTCGGATGGAACAGAGGAAAGAGGCTGGGCTTGGTCAGTCAGCATTGTGGGTAAGGCAGAAATTCCCCTTCTAAAAGTACCATTATATCAGGTGCTGATCCCTTCTTTTTATTTAAGAATATTTGAAGTGGGTGTTCTACATGCTGCCTTGTTCAGCCTGAAAACCCAGTGACTTTCAGGGGTTTGGAGATGAAAACTCCCTACCAAGTCTTTGTGGGAGTCCACCTTTCTAGTTCCTATCCCTACCTGCTTAATAACTATTAGAAATAAATCATTGCTCATATTGATTGAATACTTGCCATACTGGTGTGGGAAAGAAAAGAAAATTTTTGTTGAGTACTGCGAGCCCCTTTAAATGATCAGGCACAGTGAGGGACTGAAATGTGACAGCAGTCCCATCACTCTCCCTTGAGCTGGGGCATTACCTCTTGAAGCTACTTGCTATGTGGGCTCTAGACTCTAAGCCAATTGCCATAAATTGCTGTATGCTGGACGCCATAACTCACAGTTCGACGATGCACAGCCTATCACAAATCAATGTTATCCTTGTAAATCAATGGGAATCCCTGTCAAACAACTCTGTATCAATCAGCCCACTCCTTGTCCCTTTTTACCTTTAAAAACCTGCATGGAACAAAGGTCAGAGGGAGCGCTCCCCAACGCAACTTGCAAGTATGTCCCAGGCAGCTGTCCTCACTTTGACTCAAGTGGACTTTTTAAAATTGTATTTTGTGCCCCAGCATCTTCCTTTAGGTCACCAGTAGTCACTGTGCTAAGTACTTTACAGGCATCATCATATTTAATTCTTACATTTAATTCATTCCCTTTTCAGAGATGAAGTTATGCAAGGCACACTACCAGGAGGTGGCTAAGCCTGATTCAAACCCAGGGGACTAAGTGCCAGAGTCTGTGTTTCTAATTTCCCCATTGAGTAAGCCTGGAAATCTCAACTGTAGGCTGTACTAGCGAGGAGTCCCCCTAAAAGGAGAGCAGAAGGTCATGCGGCTTTCCTTATTCATCTCGTGGTCTGTGTTTCTCTGATTTCATTAAGACCAAACCACTGTCAGGGTGGGTGGCCTCTGACTTATTTCCATGGCTTTCTTGTTCACAAAATGTAATTTGAAATCTTTTCTTATGTTATACCTAGAAAAAATAAAATTCAATTTTTTGAGGACCAACTACAGATTTTTCTTAGAAAACTGAATATTTATTGCTTTGCAGAATGATAGGTTTATAGTTTCCTGTATGCTCAATATTTCTGGGAATTGACATAAAGAAGTGATTTCTCAAACACCCACGGACGCTATGTGCACAGTGATATTTACAACATTACTAACATTCACACTCTCTCCCACTTCCTGAGAAGGAGGAATGAGAAGCCTGGTGCATCAGTGTTAATAATTGAAATGACTTGAGATTTTCCTTTTGAGATCTCTGGGTGCTTTGTTTGGAATCCATAATTCAGAAATTTCTTTTGCCAGATAGTTAGGCTCCTGGCTCTGCTGCATGGCCTTAGCAAATTTCAGTAATTTTTCTGAGCGTTTGTTTCTCTACCCATAAAATGGAGAAAACAATGAGTATTCACATTGCATGGTTGTTGTGAGGATTAAAG
This sequence comes from Pan paniscus, assembly GCF_029289425.2. Classification (NCBI taxonomy): domain Eukaryota; kingdom Metazoa; phylum Chordata; class Mammalia; order Primates; family Hominidae; genus Pan; species Pan paniscus. Next base: position 48,944,487 of record NC_073260.2, read on the forward strand.
AGTGACATCAAACATGCAATAACAGGTGTCTGGCACATTAGTAAAATACATAAAAGCTGCTGTTGCTATTGTATTATTAGCTTCCTCGGTTTAGGCTTACAGACCTTGTGTTGGAGGATCGGTGATGGCTTGTGGACATTTTGCCCCACCAGCTAAACAGTGCGAAGCTGTGGCCTTCAGGGAGATAGATAGCTGGAAAAGAACACAGTAACAGATCTTTGTGCTTAGGTCCTGGGAAGAGTAACTGAGAGCTAGTTCAGAGAAGGGAGTAGGAGGAGGTCTCCAAGGTGGGACGTACCTGCTTCTAGAGAGGGCTGCATGAATTGTCTATGAAGTTATCCAAGCAGTGTGGACAGTTGGAACTCATCTGAGACATTGCATTGCCAACTCTTTCTACAACATCAACAAATAGTTTGGGCCAAGAGCAGTGGGTCACACCTGTAATCCCAGTGTTTTGGGAGGCTGAGGTGGGAGGATCACTTGAGCCCCAGAGTTTGAGGCTGCAGTGAGCCATTATTGTGCCACTGCACTCCAGCCTGGGAGGCAGAGCAAGACCCGGTCTCTCTAAAAAAGTAAGTAAATAAATAAGTAATATAAAAAATAAGCAAATAGTTTGCAGCTCCCAGCACTAAGGACTTGGAAGTCATGCCATGTCTGGAAGACTCAGGGGGCCTGGCATGGCATGGTGGCCAGAAGGGTCTCTGAGAGAACTCAGAAAAGGAACGACTTAGGGGAATGAATTCAAAGATCGAGATGGAGTCATATTTTTCAGAAAATAATGTAACCAAAATCAACTCAAGGGGTAGAGAATTTTAATAGAAATTATAAAAGTAGTCCAGGAGCTCTGCAAATGCACCAGGTGCAGCTGAACAGGTGAGTGTTATGACCTTTTTAAGAAAGAGTGGCGTCCAATGTCATGAAGCTGTTCTATAGTATGGCAGAAAAAAAAATGAATTGACTCAGCTAAGTTTGCCCCAAAATGATAATAAATCTATACTATGTAAAAAAAAGTGATGTATCTTTTAATGATACAACAAATACAAAGACAGAAAAATAAGGGTCTTATTTCTGAAAGGTACATTCAAAACTGGCAATTCTCAAACTGTTACATTTAATGTAATCCTAAACAAAATTCCAAGAATATTTTTACAGAACTTGACAAGTTTGTTTTAAAGTTTCATGTTAAGGAGAAAATATAGAAGATTAGCTAAATAAATGATGGGAAGAGAAGAATGAGGGGTACCAGCCCCAGAAAATATCACAACATATCATGAAACACATAAATAAATAGGAATAAAAATATATGGATGATAAGAGTAAATGAATAATTTGGAGAACTGAATAGAGAATTCAGACAGAAACACACATACATGGTCATATTGCAAACATGAATGTCGTGGTGTTCAGAGTGAGTGCTGATTATGGAAGTATGGTAAGATGCACCTGTCACCTGATGTCAGCCATCCTTTGGGGGAGGGTATGAGATTGGGGGACAGTACTGAAAAGTCCCCATGCACTTCTAAGTGTTTGAATCTTTCATACCAATAAATATTATTTAATGAATTACACAATTTTAAATATTCTTTTAAAGCTTTCTGAGATTTTGTGTATTTTCTGTTTCATTCACTTGTTTTGCCATTAAGTTCATTTTGTAAAATAGAACAAAGAACTTTAAGAGCAGAGACTTTCCCTATGTTGAAACTGCCTAGGTTTAAATCCTGGCTGTAGGATTTTCTAGTTGTGAAATCCTGGGTAAGTTGTTTAATCTCTTTCTGACTCAGGTCCCTCACCTGTAAAATGGGGCTATAATGCTTTACGTGGCTGTTAGAGAGGTAAAGGAGATAAGATAAGCTATGTGCTTAAAATGGCTTGTTCATGAAGCTCCTTGGGATGTTAGCATGATGCAGAAAGAAGACAGGCACAGCTGGAAGGTATGGAGTTTGTGAGGGTAGTGCCAAGAGAAATATTTCAAATTTTAGAATGATTCTTAAAGGCAATGGGAAGCACTGAGATATTTCTATGCAATAAAACTATGCTATCAGCTTTGTTCTTTATAAAGAGTCCCTTCACAGATGAAGTTACTACATTATAACTTATTTTATATCTTAATTCTGAACTATATAATTAAATTTACTGCATCCTACACACCAAAAACCTTAGTTTATAGTCACTAGGAGCACTGACATGTGAAATAGTACATGTTTTTGAAAACTTATGAAGTATAACTGTGATCATGACCTCTCCCAGGAATCTGAAGGTCTTGCGGCCCACCTGATTGTTTGTGATCAGGAACAGGATATTTATGCTACTGGTGAGCTGTGGGAATATCAGCTCCTCGGGCAGCTCAAGAAAAGTCTCCAGAACTCAAGTTTATGACTTTGTGATGCTTTAGTCTTGAAACAGAGTATACATTTTGTACTTTGTTATTCTAATTTTTAATTTTGTTCTTTTTATTTTTCTAATTAATTATTTCAAGCAGCATCTATTTAAAATATATCAAATACACATAAGTGAATATTTACATAGATATGTTAGGACAGACCTAGTTCTCTGAATAGATACTATAATAAGTTGCTATGAAATAATTTTATATTATCAGAAAGTTTAGAGAGAATTTTAATGTGCATTCAAGGTTTTGATAGTATATAATTGAATACTATAGATATTGTTGGTCTCTGAATGCAGCATAAAAGCTTTAAAAAGACAACATTACTAATATGTTTCTTTTTCACTTATCCTGAATAAACATATGTAAGTCTTACATCATGGAGGGTATTGAATGAGGCTGTGTTTGTTTCCAGTGACTCTTGTTCCCTCTGCCTTTGACATTTTAATCTTTCCAAACATTTGTGGGATTGGCAGAGAAAAACAATTCCCTCTTATAGTCCTAGGAAGAGGGGAAAAAAATCTCCTGAATAAAAATCTTGATGTAATGGGTATTTGTCTACAGAATGTAAACAGAGAAATATTAATGTAACTATTGAACTAAGGGAACAGATAGGGTGAGGTAGGCTGAGTACTTTGTTCATAGTTTTGATGTTAAGATAAAGATAGATGCATGTAACAGAGCATTCGATTAAAGGTTCAAAAATACATTTTCCAGTTGTTTTTAAGAAGAACAAGGGGATTATAAGGCATATCATTTCTACATTTATGTTAGATGACACAAATATTTTGTCTTACATTAGAATTAAAATGTTCATTAAGATTCAGAGCTCTGTTTTTCTGAGATAAATTATGGTCTTAAGCGTGAAATCTCTCCAGTCAGAGTCCTGGAAGAAGAAATTGCTTCTGCCTAGGCAAAGATGCAAATGCAACCTTCGTTTAAGTTTTGTGAAATTGAATGAAATAGAATGACATGCAAGATAGTTCACTAAATTCAATCATTGAGGCTTTTCATTTCTGTGAAGTACTGGTCTTTGACTGCCAACATTGTTAGTCATTGGAAGATCAAGTAATTTTTAAAATTTTTATTAGAATTTTGAATATTTTTAGCCTTGTTAATGCACCTTAAGTACAGACATTTAAAAATTTGTAAAGGCATATTTGCTAGTTTACATTTAATATATAAAATTTCAAAGGAAAAATCAGAGCCTAACCAAATCCCAGTGGCACCCACGGTTCACTTGCCGGCCTCTATTCACTAACCCTCCAGAGAAGAGCCACTGGGAACATCATGAAGAAGTTTTACCTGTTTTCAGTCTTCATATCTGCTTTAGCCAATGAGAGGTACATAGGATAAGATGGAAGAAGAGGACCATGGCTATTGATTTAGACCTCAGGTCCAGTGTCAGACAAGAATGATAGCATCTGTGTCATCTTCTCCTCACATGCCTGGAGGATCCTCATGACGGCTGAGTGTCCAGGCATTTGGTGAGAAGGTGTCCAGTAGCCCTTTCCTGTCAGTGGTTACGTTAGCCAAGGACGTTCATGTGCTCCCTGCTTGGTCCTGACAGTATCTGAGAGCGGAGGCGCAGGAGGAGGAGCTGGACATTCGTCCAGTTGCCCCTCAGTCCACTCTCCACCACACTTCTCCATCCCGCTCCCCGTCACAGGAGCTGATTTTACGAATGGACCTCATCAGCAGGCTCCCAGTCTGGCTCCCATGTATGTTTGCCTAGTGGGAAGGGCTGATGGGAGACTAAGAGGCAGAAGGACAGATAAGTCAGTTATTGATTCCCTGACAACTTTCTCTGCAGAGATGCTGTTAAAGAAAAAATTCTTCAAGCACTTGTTAAGATGGTAAAGAAGATTTTATTCAGTACTATATCAATAGGTATCCAGGCTACGCCAGTAGCAGAGAGAAATTGGGCTCAATGCCAAAGGCAGCAAAGACTGCTAGATATTTATAGCTAAGGAACAGAATAAAGTTTGCAGATTCTTGTTAAACTCGTCTATCAGGATTTTCAAAGCAGGCCAGGGTGATCAGATATCACCTGCAGGATGGTGGGGGATGAGGAATTCAATGGATTTGGGCTGGAAGGAGGTGATCAGATATCAAGGGTGGTGGGAGGATTCTCTAAATTGACTTAGGAGGATTCTTGTTAACACTGGACTCTGCAAGGACAGGCATGCAAGCCCAAGGTCAAGGCCTAGTTGGGAAGAGGGCCTGGGGAGCCTGTCCAAAGCTTGGTTAAGGAGGGTCTCTGTTCAGGACACCAAGGGCCTTATCTTCAAGCTACTGTCTAACCCCCCCAGGCCTGGGATTCAAGGTGGGTAGTGTCAGAATGGAATTGTCAGGCCTGGGATTACAGGTGTGAATAACAGTTGGTATCTGCAGAGGACTGGAGAATTGCGCAGCAAGTGGAAAAGCCACACATTTGATGTCAGAAGTGTTCTGTGGATAGAAATGGATGATAGTAGTAGAGTAGTAAGCAAGTAAGCACTTAGTAATTTTCACTTATGCCCAGCTAATTCACCGAATTCTTACCTGGAGTGTCTTGGCTTATCTAGGATACTCTCATATCATCAGAAAAGAGGAATACTTTTACCTCCTGTATTCCAATAGGTATATAATTTTTGTCAGATTCGTTGAAACTGACCAGACAATGTTGCAAACTAATGGATAGAGTGACCTTACACGTCAGTTATTTTTCCATTATTTAGGTATACTATTTACTTTTGATTTTTAATATTTATCATTGTCATATTTAAGAAGTTTTTTTCTATTGTCAGTGCTAACATATTCTTTAGAATTTTTACATCTATGCTCATTTTTTTCCCTTGTACTACCTTTATATTTTGGGCTTAGAATTATACTAACCTTGTCAAATAAATCTTAGGCCTTCTTTCCTTTCCCCTGTCTTGTCTGTGGAAATATCCACAAAGATGAGAGGGGATCTATAGGCCTTATTTGTTTGTAAAGAGTTGTCCTCATTTTTTTTTCTTCCATGAAAATTGGTCTTCCTCTTGGGTCAATTTAAGTATTTTATATTTTGCTAGAAAATTGATTGCAGAATGTTGCCTGCAGAATAATTCATTTATAACTCTACTGACCACCTTGCCCGTCTCCCCCCTTATTTAAGGTAAAGGCTCTTATATCGTTCCTAATTTTGCACAGTTTTTGCTAATGTTCTTTTTTTCCTAGTTGGGCTCATGTAGGGTTAGCCTCTCCTATTTGACTTTATAATTTTTTTTCATTTTATAGATGAGATTATCCTATTTTACAACATCGATGTAACATATGTTTGGTCTTAATTTATCACCTGATTCTAAGCTTTCTTTTATTTCTGTCTCTTGCTGTTGACCTATCTTTACTATTTTAGGGTTGTTTTGTGTATGAATATGTGTACATGTATGTCTGCCTCTTGGTAATTTGGAAGTCATATATTTTGTTTTTGGTTTTTGTAGTCATTCTTTTTATAATCCTTTATATTATACTTAACCCTCTGTTTCTGAATTTAGCACTCTTACAGAGCATCTGTTGACTCTGTTATGACTAAGAGAAAATTACTGCTCTTGCACTTCCTCTCTCTTCCCCCTCCACCTCCAGTCTTTTCTTGGTTTCCTTCTTATTTTAGTTCTTCTGGTGGTTCCCTTTACAGCTCCAAGTAGTCCTCACAAGGCTCGGTTCTTGGTTTTCCCGCTCGCCCCGTGACAGATGAGGAAATTACAGCCCTCACATGGCTTCTTCCTCCCTTGACTCTGGTTTGTTTGATAATGAGTTGTACCTTCTTGAGGTTCATAAAATGTACCTCTTGGAACCAAACTGCCTTTGGAAATTTTGTTTGGATTTTGTGTTTCAATGTTTTTCTGTTTGCTACCACTCCTTTTACTGGCACTTCTTCTGTTACTGAATATCCAGATTCAAGCTTTTCTTTTTACAAACAACACGCAATGGTAATTGCTATGGTCTGAATATTTATGTGTTTTCCGAAATTCATATGTTGAAACCTCACCTCTAAGGTAATGGTACTGGGAGATGGGACCTTTGGGAGGTGATTAGGTCATGAGGGCCAAGTCCTCATGAATGGAATTAGTGCCTTTATAAAAGAGGCCTGAGGGAGCCTGTTTAACCCTTCCACCGTGTGAGGACACATACAAGGCACCCTCATGACAACAAATATGCCAGTGCCTTGATCTTGGACTTCCCCGCCTCCAGAATTGTGAGAAATGAATTTCTGTTGTTTAAAAGCCACCCAGCCTGTGGTATTTTGTGATCACAGCCTGAACAGACTAAGACAGTCATAATTCCTAAGACAGAAATTACCTCCTGTGTGAGCTGACCCACATTGTGACTTGTCCTTAAATGACAAATTGCCTGCATGTGGCACCCCGGATCTCAGCTTCCCCCCTGCAGCATGCAGAAAAAGCTGCTGCATTATTTTCTGGGAGAGACTGTTGTTTGGTCCCTGCTCTTACCAGTTATTTTGTTTTGTCCTACCAAGAGGTCTGAATTGTTGTATTTTAAAAATTACATTTGAAAACTTAACTAGTCCTTGTGCTTTTGTAGATCATTTTGTGCTGGTTTGGGAGGGTTATGGTTTGCTGTTTAGATTTGCAGACTCTATTCTTCCTCAGATCTAGGAGAAACTTTTCCATTGTACCTTTGAACATATCCGTGTTCCCTACACAGGGTCCCCATGCATGGACAACAATGACCTTTGTATTAGATGTGCCAGCTCTCCATTCATGTTAGCTTCTCTCCAATTGCATGTGTCAACTTGGCATTTTCCTTCTGTATTCATGGGGAAAGCCTCGTACCTTTCCTCTTCATAAACGACTTGGCTTTGCAGCAAGCCTATTATACTCCTTACTATTTCATTAATCAAGCATACTTTGGGGATGTTTTGATTCAAAATTTTTATCTCAGCTGCCTCTTTCCTTCTGGAATAGATCTTTACATATACAATTTTATATTACATTTTCTTTGCATCACTTTTTTTTCTTCTTTTAATCATTTATGTTGCACTATAACTGTGTAAATACCATTATTTCTTCCATATTGCCCATGCTTAATGTGGGTAGTTCTGTCTCGGTAAATTTTTCCATCCAGATTCAGTGTAGATGGGTTTTCCCACGTGCCTTCTCTACCCTCTCTGAGACCTAGCTGTCTTCCTCTTTGAATTTTAGGGTTTCTCTGAGATTTCCCTGGCCTTTCTGGGTTTTCTGAGGTCTCTGCATCAGAAAAGTGCCAGTGTGGATGGCCGGGCTGGGCTGGCTTTGGGTTTTCTGCATCAGGAGGATGCAGGGATGGATGGCTGGAGGGTGCAGGGGAGGATGGCTGGGCTGTGCTAGCTTTCCTGAGGCTTCCTTCACTGTCTCTCATCCAGCTTCCTGTAGCCTGCTGGGGTCAGAAACACCATCAGCACCTCTCTTCTAGTACAGGATACCTTCAGCTTCTGATGGTTCTTTCTACCCAACCCCAGTTGTCTTAAGGGAGAGCGAGGTTGCTGGTAGTGTTTCCCTACCTAGCTTCTCTCACCTCTCTCCAGCATGACCTTAGATCTACTTGGAGCAGAAGACTGGAAAGGCTTATGGAAGTAGACTGGGGCCCCAGTGATAGGCCCACAGAGCCTGCAGGGGTTTTACTTGCTTCTTTCCTGGTCCTATTCTCCCATTTCCTGCTGACAGAGAATTTTCCTGTTCATTTTCTCTCTGACTAATTGCTATTTAATTTTAGGAGATAATTATCTCTGCTTTTGTGGCCTTTCTGCTTGTACTCCTCTGCTCTGATGGGAAATGACGAGGGTTGGGGAAGTTTGCCCAGTGTGGACATTTTCTAGTGAGTTCTCAGTCCTGCCTGAGCCACACCTACATGTCATTTCTCCAAGGTGGGGGTTATTTATGATTTTCCACCCCCCAGAATTTTGCTTCTAACCTCTCCTTTGTAGTGGTCCCTTCAAATGCAGAGTTGAGACTGTGGTAAGACGTTAAACCAACCTGAGGGAAAGCCTCAAAATTTCTGCCTTTCTATGTGGTGGGGTAGATGCCCTTTCTTTTGTTGAGTTGCTATTGTTGGGACTGGCTTCTGATTTTTCTTATTTGCCATTCTTTGTTTTAGGTTTTGTGAGAGGTAGATTTAGATTTCTCACTTCATTCCACCATCTTAAACTTGAAGCCCCTAAATCTGGCTTTTGGAGAGTCACAAGAGAACATTCTCCCCCATGACGTTAGGCATCTTGAGATTGCAACTCTCCCTGTGTCTCCATTATGGGACTTTATACTGAGGGGATTCAGCAGAAAATGCAACCCAACAGGCATCTCTCAAAGCAAGTGCAATTTTAAAGACACCATTGAACAGATTTATTACTCACACATTGTTATGTTATGTGCTGTTGTTAAATTGTCAAAAAATCAAAATTCTTAAATTATGTATTTTTAAAGGAATTGAATAAAGTTGAATAACTCTTTAAAAGAATAGACAAGATGGTGCAGATTCCAGAAACAATGCTGCAGAAGACCAAGGGGTCACCAACCCAAATGCCTGGAAGGGTAAGTAGACCAATTGACACTTGTAAGTGACCAGGTACAAGGCAAAAAGTAGGGGTAGCGAAGTGCAATGAATTGCAGTACGCATGCTGCTCCTAAAAGCATTCATACTAAACAAGCTCATTTCTAATCACCAGTGTGGATTAAGGTTTGATGAGCCAACTTCATGCCCTGGATAAGGCTCCCACAATCATGTGGTTGATAGTTTTGACAATATATCTCTCAAAATTTCTTGTATAACTAGCTAGATGATAAGATCATGTATTTTACACATGCATTTTAACCACAAATATGTTGAAAAAAAATCACTTTTTATCCATAAATCATTTTCTTAGGCTTTGTATTTATTAATTGATTTAATATCCACAACTAATTTTTCAGCTGCCCCTGGAAAGAGGTGTTGTTTCCCCTTTGTTTTGAAAATGCTATTGCGGATAAGTGGAGGTTTTGGAAATGACACACTGAGAAGCTTCTGACTCTAGCCTCTCCCTGGTGGTGAAGGCTTCACTTGTCATGTCACCAAGGAGGCTGGTAATATGGTCAAAGTAGTTCCTTGTCCACAGAGATTCCCATATAGACATTCACTAAAGGGATTGTTAACAGATGTGCAAATAAAATTTAAAATATGAAAGGAAAAAAATAGGCCTAGAGGGAGGAGAGAAGAGAGAATTTTCTTTAGGGAAGAATTTCTTTAAAGAAATTCATTAAAGAATTTTCTTTAAACCTGGAAACCCCTTTGGTTCACCAGGTTGGTTTTGTCTTCTGCAAACAAAATACAACGAAATGGCTATTATCCTTTATTAGGTGTGAATAGTGGGCCTGTTTGTCAACATCGTGTTAGTCTGTTCTCACATTGCTATGAAGAAGTACCTCATTAGCAAAGCTGGTGGCACATACCTGTAGTACCAGCTACTTGAGAGGCTGATGTGGGAGGATTGTTTGAGCCTGGGAGGCAGAAGTTGCAGTGAGCTGAGATCATGCCACTACACTCCAGCCTAGGCGACAGAGCCAGACTCTGTCTCCAACAACAACAACAACAACAAGAACAACAACAAAAACAAAACAAAACGAAACAAAAAACCACTACCTGAGACTAAGCAATCTATAAAGAAAAGAAGCTTAATTGACTCACAGTTGTACAGGCTGTGCAGGAAGCATGGCTGGAGAGGCCTCAGGAAACTTACAATCATGGAGAAAGGTGAAGGGAAAGCACGCACATCTTACATGGCCAGAGAAGGAAGTATAGAACAAAGGGAGAGGTGCTACACACTTTTATAAATAACCAGATCTCATGAGAACTCACTCATTATTATGAGAACAGCAGGGGGAAATCCACCCCCATGATCCAATCATCTGCCACAAGGCCTCTCTTCTAACACTGGAGATTACAATTTGAGATTTGTGTGGGGACACAGACCCAAACCATATCACACATTAATCATTTTATTTAATGCTTATCTTCGGCCAGAAGGTGAGGAGTTGGGATCCTCATTGCACACAGGGCAACTGAGGCTGAAGCATAGTAAGTTCATTCCTTCACTCTGTGCCAGTCACTGGCCACTATGTACTGGGGTGCCTCTAATACCTAGCTGGGTCTGACACTGATTTGATCCTTTAATTAAAATTTTTGGTTGATGAAGAATATAGCTAATAAGCAGCAGAGGCACTATTCAAACATAGGACAGTCTGACTCCTAAAACAGTGATCAGCCGAGTGTGGTGGTTCATGTCTGTAGTCCCAGCATTTTGGAAAGCTAAGGCAGGAGGATTGCTTGAGCCCAGGAGTTCAAGATCAGCCTGGGCAGCACAGTGAGACCCCCCATCTCTACAAAAACTACAAAAAATTAGCCAGGCATAGTGGTACATGCCTGTAGTCCCAGCTACTTGAGAGGCTGAGGTGGGAGGATCCCTTGAGCCCAGGAGATTGAGGCGGCAGTGAGCCAAGGTCACGCCACTATACTCCAGCTTGGGGCACAGAGTGAGATCCTGTCTCAAAACAAAAACAAAAACAAAACTGTGATCTTATGATAGTGCCTGGATGTTTCTCCCAAATTATTTACAGATTGTCTCCATGAATTTTTCTTCGGGCTCCAATGTTGGATAACTACAGGTCATCATAATCATACAGATTATGTATGCAATCATACAGTTTTTGAGTTGACTTCAGCTGGGATACTCTGCCTTGGAATCTCTCATGCAGTTGCAGTATTTAGAAGAAATATATTTGAATACAGGAAGACACAACTAAAGAAGTTGAAAGGGTTTGCTCTAGTTCTTTGATATGTTGAAATAGCATAACTTATGGTATGCAATATAAAATATCTCTCCTTTTAAAATTTATTTTCTGGAACAAGTTTTTTTCCGGCCTTTGATGAAAACTTGAGCAGGCCCACAAATTTGTTCTTTCTTGGGTAACATGAAATCCTCTGATCAATAATTAACGTTGTCAGTAACATGTAACTAAAGCATTGAATGTCTGCTGCTGATAGGGCAATCCAGTCTTTCTGGGAATGAGGTCAGGTTCATTCTCTCTGTGATAATTTAGAGCTTCTACCTCTCTTTGGAGATGGGAAAGAGCATGAGACATTTTCACCTAATTGGTCTTATTATTATCTGGGCTCAGGCCCTGTGTCTGGCAGATGTTTTAAGTTAACTTCATCTCTAATGATTGTTTTTAATGGTTCTTCAAAGTGACTTGTTTGATGTGTAACAAAACATCTCAGAATATAACTGCTTAAAATAACCATAATTTTATGATATCTCATAGTTTGTGGGCCAGAAATTTGGGCAGTACATGCTGTGATGACCCCTCAGCTCATGTGGCATGGATTGGGGTCAATCTGTATTTGCCAGATCACAGGTACTCAATCTCATGTCTCTGTTTGAGAGATGCACACTCCTACCACTCTTCACTTCCTCCTGCCCCACGCTCTAGACATCCTGCAGTATCTCTCTGCTGAAATCTGACTTCCTTTTCCTCTGACCCTCGTGAGCAGGACCTATGATGATCCAAGCTGGTACTCTCTTCCATCTGGACAGTCCAGAGGAAACATTTATGCAACTTTTGCCTGGCAGTTTTCCTGATGCAACTGTTACAGGAAAGGGGTCTCGATCCAGACCCAAAGAGAGGGTTCTTAGATCTTGTGCAAGAAAGAATTCAGGGCAAGTCCATAGTAAAGTGAAAGCAAGTTTACTAGGAAAGTAAAAGAATAAAAGAATGGCTACTCCATAGACAGAGCAGCACTGAGGGCTGCTGGTTGTCCATTTTTAATGGTTATTTGTTGATTATATGCTAAACAACGGGTGGATTATTCATGCCTTCTTTTTTTAGACCATATAGGGTAACTTCCTGGCATTGCCATGGCATTTGTAAACTGTCATGGTGCTGGTGGGAGTGTAGCAGTGAGGACGACCAAAGGTCGCTCTCGTGGCCATCTTGGTTTTGGTGGGTTTTAACTGGCTTCTTTACTCCAACCTGTTTTATCAGCAAAGTCTTTAGGACCTGTGTCTTATGCCGACTTCCTATCTCATCCTGTGACTTAGAATGCCTTAACCATGTGGGAATGCAGCCCAGTAGGTCTCAGCCTAATTTTATCCAGCCCCTACTCAAGATGGAGTCACTCTGGTTCAAATGCCTCTGACACAACCACTTCCCCTTGGCTCATCCATTGGCTATTCTCCAGACCTTCTCTAACTCTTTAGATTTTCCAGGCTGGAGTCAGACACCAACCGCAAAACATTGTTAAGCCAGAAGGCAAAGGCAAGCCCCTACTCCATATCTGAACTGGGAGGAGGGGAAACCCCAGCCCTGCTCTAAAATTCTTCTCCTCTGAATTCTTTCCTTTTGCAGCATGCCCAGCCTCTTGCATAGGAAGAAGTGGTAAGCTAAGGAGAGAAATGCAGGGTTCCTAGTACACCAATTTTGCAACTTTTTCATCTTGGCCCTGCTTTAAAATGATGCATCTACTGTCTTCATGCCTCAGCACAGCAGAGGTAAGAAAATTCCCATTCAGTTTTTATTCGTGTTTTTTAAAAAAATTGTGTGCATGGTTGCTTCAATAAAATTCGAACTAATAAGAAAAAAGCATAGCTTTGTTTTATAGCCATGGCTTGGTTAACACAAGGACATTTGGGCCACATAAATGCATAACACATTTTATAACTTCTTTAGTTCACATTTAACACACACGTTGGGGCTGCACTGTCCATAAATAAACAGCACATTGTAAGTTTGAGATGTAGCCTTTGGAGCAAAACATACCAGGATTGGATTATCATGTCTGACACTACTGGCTTTGTGATCCCTGATCCTACAGTTCCTTTTAACTTTCTCAGCCTCACTTATCTCATATGTAAAATTGAAAAAGTAACATATGCTTCATAAGGATTAAATGAGGGAGATATGAAAAATACTCTTGTACTTGATGCTTTCTTCTAAATGGGGCAATAATGATAATTAGTGATTGCATTTAATTAACTTTTCACACATTATCAGTTAGAAACTGCTTTTAAAATCTTTCTCTGGAAATTATCTTGTTTCAAATGCAGTGTTATGTCATTTTATCATATTTCACATGAAACTTCATTGTTGGCAATTAATTAGGTGTTTTGCGTTGAGTTGCCCAGTCTGTCTATCAAGTTGATTTAATTTATATTTTATCAGTATCATTTTCCTAGTAAAAGCAAGAGGAACTTGTTTTTGAGGGGAATTATGCAGTTTTTAAACATTAAAAGGTCACATTAGCAAAATTAGTTCAACCTCAACCTGTTTAATTTTTCAAACCTCACAGCCAAAAAAAAATCACAATTCTGCAATATCACTGTGACTCATTATCAGTTCACAAAATACAAGGAAGCAATAAAGAGTTGTGCAATTAAAATAGTAGTGATTTTTGTATCCAGTGGCTTTAAGTCCATCCAAGAGAACATGTTGGGTTTGTGAAATATGGTCACTGTAGTGTGGACAAGACTTCCCATATTAGAAAGTGCAATAGTCTGTGTGGGCCTCAATTTCCTTCCCTTCAAGGAGCGGTTGGGATGGCAAAAGATCTTTAAGGCCAAATCATGAGTCCATTTATTAATTTTGGATTCACCTATTTATTTAATCAAAAGAGATTGGCACCAGCAGGTTCTAGTGGAAAAGGCTTGTCTCTGAAGTACACAGACCTGAATTTTAATTCCATCTCTACTATGTATTAGTTATGTAACCATACAGGGCATTTTTTCCCCATTCTGAATCTCAGTTTTCTTTTTGTAAACTGGAGCACTGTTACTCTGAGGTTGCAAAGATATGAGTGGTTGTGAGATATCAGTGGTTCCCATAGGAGGTAATATCTCCTCTTCAGGGAATTTTGGAAATTTTCTGAGCATTTAGAGAATGAGGACTGGGACTTTTAGTCAGTCCACATCTAGAATTCTCCAAAATCGAGATATACCTTTCTGTACCCTAGAAAACCATGCTGTGTTCCAGTTTACTTTGAATGTTTCAGTGAAAATGATGAAGCTGAAAAAATGATGGAGGCCTGTTTTACATGTAAGTATGATGCTTTCACACAATTGTAATATGTGTTGAACGTCACACAAATGGATCTACCATAGAAATTAAGGGAAAATTACATATTGCTTTATTTGGCACTTTACCAAGAATTGTCCATTATTTTGGAAAAGCATGCTGTCATCAAGAATTTTATTCCTGGTATTTGACTTACTGATAAAGCACTCTTTATCAATTTGCACTTGTAACTCTCCTGATTACGGTGATCTACCTATACAGGAAAATATGCAAATTTAGATTTTATTTAAAATGTTAAATATAAGAATAAATTACCAAATAACATTGTTAGATTCTCAGTAGTGGTTTTGTTTCAAAATTTATTTTAAAAAAACAGAATAAAACCATAAATTAGGCAAACATTTTCCAAAAATACTTTGATAAAGAGAGATGTCAAGTATCTATTGAACTTACAAGATATGAAGACATGATTTTGTCAGAGACGTTTGAACCAGAGCAACTCTATCTTGAATAGGAGCTGGGTAAAATAAGGCTGAGACCTATTGGGCTGCATTCCCAGACAGTTAAGGCATTCTAAGTCACAGGATGAGATAGGAGCACAAGATACAGGTCATAAAGGCCTTGCTGATGAAACAGGTTGCAGTAAAGAAGTTGGCTAACCCCCACCAAAACCAAGATGGTGACGAGAGTGAGCTCTGTTTGTCCTCACTGCTACATTCCTACTAGCGCCATGACAGTTTACAAATGCCGTGGCAATGCCGGGAGGTTACCCTATATGGTCTAAAAAGGGGAGGCGTGAATAACCCACCCCCTGTTCAGGATATAATCAAGAAATAACCATAAAAATGGGCAAAGCAGCCTTCAGGGCTGCTGTTTCTATGGAGTAGCCATTCTTTTATTCTTTTACTTTCCTAATAAAGTTGCTTTCACTTTACTGTATGGACTTGCCCTGAATTCTTTCTTGTGTAAGATCCAGAAACCCTCTCTTGGGGTCTGGACCAGAACCCCTTTCCTGTAACAATTTGACAAAAGTAATAATGTAACTAAAATATTGAAGGCATTTTTGGATCAGAAAGAAAGAAGATATTTCATTGCTTCTTAGGTAAAACTAAGGTAAAAAATTAATGTAAAATATGGCAAACTATATAATACTAGAGAAAAGTTATCATATTAGCTGTATGAATGATTATTAATACTAAATGGAAATAAATTCCAAGGAGATAATTGTTTTCTTTTTCAACAAGCAACTTTCATGCTTCAAAAAAATTTTGAGGTGGGGAAAGATTTAAATACAACTTAATAATGTACTGCCATTTAGTAAATTTGCATTGTAAGTGAAGAAAAAGAAACACCTCAGGTGATAATGAAGGTTTACTGCTTGCATATGTCAAATTTGTAAGGGATGAAAAGCCACAGAGGAAATGTTGCTTTCAAAATTACTGACAATGAATATAAACACATTTCCATTGCCTGAAACTCTTAAAATTTATTAAAACAGTGCATTTCTCAGAGTCATCGCCTCTGCTGCAGATGGAACAGCAGCCATGGAGAATAAGGTGAGTGGATTGCAGGAGGACTTTAAAAAACTGCACCAGGTTTTTAAGCACTTGCTTATCTTATGCTCATCAACACAAAGATGTCAAGAATCCTAGTGAAAGGTCACAGGAATCTCCAGCGTTGCTAGTGCACCCAGTAGCATGGAAAATGCACCTCCGAATGACAGATTATTTTATGAACTTGCAGTGACAATGAAGACGTATTTGGATGTCTTATTCTGTATAGCAAAGGAAGTAGCTCTGCTAAGGAGAATGCTTAAAAAACGGATCTTGGCTGGGCACAGTGGCTCATGCCTGTAATCCCAGCACTTTGGGAGGCCGAGATGGGCGGATCACGAGGTCAAGAGATTGAAACCATCCTGGCCAACATGGTGAAACCCCATCTCTACTAAAAATAGAGACGGCAGGCGCCTGTAGTTCCAGCTACTCAGGAGGCTGAGGCAGGAGAATTGCTTGAACCCAGGAGGCAGAGGTTGCAGTGAGTCAAAAAAGCACCACTGCACTCCAGCCTGGTGATGGAGTGAGACTCCATTTCAAAAAAAAAAAAAAATAAGATCTTATTCACTTTTTGTTGCTATTGAATAACTTTTAAATTTGTCTTAAAAATTATATGTTAAAGCTGAATTATTGAGAAAATATAGGACATATTTCTCAGGCATATTTAAAATGTTAAATAGATCCTTCCCAAGTTCTAAGGAAATTAGATACTTCAAAGGGGCTATCAATATGTGTATTGTACATAACCTTGTTCACTGAGAATTGCATGAAGATACACTTAATGGTTTTTATTTGGAAATATATTGGTTATATTACTTAAAATGTATAATAATTGATTTAAATATTTCTATTAGCTTAATATACTAGACCTGATCATTAATTCATTTAAAATGGCCAAAGAACGTGTTAATGATTTACAGGAAGTTAAATAAGTGACTTTGAGACCAAAATATCTTTCAACTAGTATAGTTAGAAAAGATTTTGCATTTAAGATATTCACACCTACTCATTTGGAAAGAAGCTAAATTACTTATTTAGCCCTATTTCCAACTCTGTATTTTGCTAAAGATGGTTTCAGTGCAGTAGGGTGGTTACTAAAAACAGTGATGGAACCAATTGCAAGAGCTGAGAGAAGATTTGAGACTTCTTTTAACAAATGGAGAGTCAAATGTTACCAAGCTACTGGAAACACATGAAACATAGGGATATCAGTGAATTCCATCAATGCAGCTTGCTTTAAAGGTTTTCACATTATTTCTATCACGTATATGTAATACGGATACACACAGCTGTATAGCACAACAATAACAAATATATGTTTTGAAAAGTGAGTACTGGATTAGGTTAAAAGTTGTGCTACTTGTCAGTCCTTCTCTGACTTGTCCTCCATGTCTTTTGCACCATCTTTCCATATACTCTTACTTAACTATTTCTCTGTCCTGTATTCCCTGTTACTCATTGAAGGATATAGGCCCCAAAACATAAACACCAAGCAGGATAAATAAAAACAACACATCTAGGCCTATCTTAGTCAAACTGCAGAAAACCAAAGACAAAATCTTGAAGGAAAAATACATATTATATATAGTGAAACAAGAATAAGAATTACAGCAGTGTTCTCATCAAGGTCCATGCAAGCATGAATAGAGTAGAATGAACCACACAAAGGTTTGAAATCTTTTTTTCAGCAGCCTAAAATTCTATATCCCAGAATTCTATATTCTAGATTCTATATCCAAAAAGTAATTTTTTTTTTTTCAAAAGTGAAAGAGAGAGTGCCATCAGCAATATGGTGGAACAGGAAGGCCCCACCCCTAGTCCCCTCACAGAAACACCAACTTAGCAACTATCCATAGTTGGGAATGCCTTTGTGAGAATCCAGAAGCCCAGTAGAAAGGCAGTAGCATGCCAGTGGAGCCCAAAAACTGCATCAAGTAGGGTACAATAAGCAGATTTACTTTGTCTGTGTTGCTTCTCCCCCAAGATGACACAGCCACACACTAAGAAGGACTCCCTTGACCCTTGATTTACCAAGTGGGAGAAAGAGAGACTAAGGCTTATGTTCAGTTCTCCTAGCATTTGGTGGCAGTAACTAAGAGGTGCACCTCTGACTTGCCTCATGTGAAACACTGGGAGAATTGGCATGACTAGAGCGTGGGGTTAGCTACAAATGGGGAAAGAGGCAAGGACTCATAGTGACAGTTGTGCAGATCTTAGCAGTGGCTCTGCACCCCCATCAGCAGCCTTACCCATACAGGACCTTCTCTAAAGGCATTGCTAGACTGAGGAGACAACCTAACCAACCGAAACTGACCATGGAGTATGGAAAGTGGGGAAAACTAGCATTACAGTGGAGAAATCTGACAAACACTTTGTTGGCCAGGTCAACATCAACAGTATAAGTCATGTTGATAGCATGTATTCTTGACATGATGTGTTGAGAATAGCAATTTACCTCCATGGTTTTCCTTTAAAAACTTCATAAGCCTAGTCTAATTATTTTAAAAATGAGATAAATTACAATTGAGAGACATTTTCCAAAATATCTGACCAGTATTCCTCAAAACTGTCAAGGTTATCAAAAACAAAGAAAGTCTAAGAAATTATTACAGCCAAGCAGGGCCTAAGGAGACAGGACAACTGCATGTAACATAGAATTTTTTTTTTTTTTTGAGACGGAGTCTCACACTGTCACCCCGGCTGGAGTGCAGTAGCACAATCCCAGCTCACTGCAACCTCCGCCTCCCAGGTTCAAGCGATTCACCTGCCTCAACCTCCCGAGTAGCTGGGATTACAGGCATGTGCCACCACACCCGGCTAATTTTGTATTTTTAGTAGAGACAGGGTTTCTCTATGTTGGTCAGGCTGGTTTCAAACTCACAACCTCAGGTGATCCGCCTGCCTCAGCCTTCCAAAGTGCTGGGATTACACGCCCAGCCCAACCTGATTTGACATTTTACCTTCTTTAGGTTATGTCCTCCTTCCTGGGTAGGAACTTGTACCTGCAGCCTCTCTCCAGCTGAATGGACTGATCCCTGCCCTCACCTGACTGTTCCATCCCCACACCTATTGCCCCTCCCGGAAGAAAAAATGGCTTTGATGGAAGGTGACTGGGCCCCTGTGAGAGGACTCCACAAGGCCTTTCTGAGATGTTCTCTGTGTGTGTATTTCTTACCTACAATCTATTCCCCTAATTTTTAATTTATTACTCAAGATAAGTAGGCCTTTTTGTTCCCTTTTTTCCCTGTTTTCTCCCTTGAGGAAGTCACCAGTATAGACTCCCTGAGGGCTGTGTTTTAGTTTTGCGGTTGTCGTTCCTATAGAATGAGGAGTGTGGAAAAGGTCACACGCACCCCTCTCCTGTTACTTCTCCCAGTCCAGGGATCACATGAGCGGGTCAGGACCGTCTTAGCTCTTTCCAAGCACAGCCAGGAGCACAAAAAGAAGAGCTATGTGGAGCTGCATCATGCTGTGTTTTGAATATTTTTAGATAATTCGTTGTTCTGCTTAATGGTGAGCCACCTATTCATCAAACAATTCATTTTAAATGCGTGCTGGTGTCCTTTCTCCTGCCTTCTTTCACTGCCTCTTCTTTCCTCTCATTTCCATTATAGCTCATTCTCTGTTCATGTTGTGAGGTTCTGGGATAGGAAGGCTTTCATGTGCAACCTCACTTTACCAATTTAAGTGTGAAATCACACAATGCTTCCTGGAATTCCTCAGGCTGCAAGGCCGGATGGCAATTTAAATACAGTTACCGAAGTTAAAATCCACACAACAGTTCTGCTTCTCCATGTGGCCCAAAGGTACTTTCAGAAAGCTGATAGTGAGCATGTTTATTTCTAGCCATCCCTGGAGAAGCAGCAATAGCTCTGGAGTGTCACTTTTAGATTTTTAGAATGCACTTTTAACAAAAGCAAACTTTTTGCATCCTTTCAGGGTCACCTGAATGTGGAAAAGTTGAGTTGGAGCAAAACTGGCATGGCCGTACTGGATGGACCTCAGCATGACCAGGACACATTTCAGCTCAAATCCCCTGTGCCAAGAACACATTCTGCCAAGGACCACCACCTCTTCCCACAACTATGAGTGGATTTATGTCATCACAGGAGGTGCAAAAACGTGTGGTGAGGTAAGTGAATTGGATGTCCTTGGCTGCCTGAGCAAGAGGGCAACTTTCCTGCCTTTAGAATAGAGAAAACACAGCAGGATAATTAAGAGCATGAGACTTTGGTTCCAACAGACAGTGGCTTCTCCTTCCCTAAATTGCCCTTATTTTGTAGTAAGTTATAACATGTTTATTTTCTACCACCTTATTACTTCACTACGTGAACCAAAAATAAAATCCTAAAGCCAACCATCTGAATGGACCTCTCCTTTCAGCCAGGGTATTCCAAAGTTAACCTGAAAAACTGGTTCAGGCCAGAATGGGAAGTGGGGTTCGGGCAGGCCTCATTATACTTTCCTCCCTTTTGGAATTCAGGAAAAGCCAACCACCATTTGACATCAACACAGACCTTAAGTCTGACAAGAAACATTTACAATCTATTCTCTCTGAAGTCTGCTACGTGGAGGCTTCATCTGCATGAAAAAACTTTGGTCTCCACAACCCCTTATTATAATTCAGACATTTATTCCTTTCTATTGCTAATAACTCTTTCAATGAGTTGCCAATCAGGAAATTTTTAAATATACCTATAACCTAGAAGCACTTCCCCCAGACAACACTTCAAGTTTTCCTGCCTTTCCAGACCAAGCCAATGTATATCTTACATGTACTGACTGATGTCTCATGTCTTCCTAAAACGTATAAAACTAGGCTGTGTCCTGAGCACCTAGAACACATGCTCTCAGGATCTCCTGAGGGCTGTATCACAGGCATTGGTCACTCATATTTGGCTCAGAATAAATCTCTTTAAATATTTTACAGAGATTGACTCTTTGTTGACAATTACATACATGATGCTACTATGTATCATATACTTCTTGTGTGCCAGGCCCTATATTAGATGTTTTATCAACACAATTTCATGTCATTTTCACAACAACCCTACGAATAAATACCATGTATTTGGTTGTGAGACACTGAGGCACTAAGTGATTATGTCACTTGTCTAGGTTCACTTATCTAGTGTTGGGGCCTGGATCCAAGCCTAGGCAGGCTGACTTCAGAGACAACCCCACGCTGGGCTATATTCTTAGAAAAGTCACAGCTCTTAGCACATGGAACACACTGGAATCTGAAAGACCCAGCATGGCAAGCCTTCAGCTTCATGGGAATGAGCCTATCACAGTTTCTCTGAGACTACAAAATGGCACCATCCTATCCACATTGCAGGGTTGAGCTGTGAATTCCAGAGAATCTCTGTGGGGTATCTGTGCCCAGCACCTCCTAAATAGTTGCTTATTCATGGACTCTGTGTAGGATTTACATCATCTACATTTTAAAAAAATACATGAATCCCCAAAGAAACAATTCTCACACATATTTTCCAGATGTGAAACAACTGAAGAGGAACGATTGCAGTAAATATAGTCAGCAGAAAATATTTTAATATATATTTCAGAATAATGCTGGAAGATAAATGGTATTCAAAATGTAAAGGATACATTAACATTTTCAAATGGTATGATCTAAACTTGAATTATCCATCCACAGCTTTGGTAATTACTTTAGCAAATTGCAGCCCTTTCCTCTGACCAAATTTCCAGTTAGGGAGAGCAGGAGGCCTGGTGCCTGAGGAAATGAGTTATTTATAGGGAACTATGAAAGTGAACTTCAGCTGTTCCTGCCTCTGTGCAGATGAGAGAAGGTCGCACTTGGGTTTCAGTCCTGTAGACAACGCCTATTGACATTCTTCTTAGTCAGTGAGAAAAGAAAATTCAGCATTCTTGACCACAAAGAACAAAAATGGAGTGGTCTAGTATGGGATGAATTTTGTCATCCCAAAAGATATTAAAGTTCTCACCTCCAGCACCTGTGAATGTGACCTTATTGAGAAATGGTCTTTTCAGATGATCAAGTCAAGCTGAGGTCCTATGGGTGGGCCCTAATCCAGTATGACCAGTATCTTTATAAAAAGGGAACTTGGACTCAGAAATAGACATCCATACAGGAGATGTGCAGATGAAGACAGAAGTTTGCAAGCCGAGGAACACCAAAGGTGGCCAGCAAAACACCAGAAGCTAGGAAAGAGGCCTGGAGCAGTTTCTCCCTCATAGCCTTGCAAGGAACCAACACTTTGGACACCTTGCCTTCAGACCTCTGGCCTCCAAAATTGTAAGAGAATCCATTTTTGTTGTGGAAGTCATCCAATTTGTGGTGCTTTGCTACACGAGCTGCAGGGCATTAACGTGCAGGCTTTGACAATGAGCTAAATTCTCCTCCCTCTTGCACACTGCAGAGGTCAATGCAATAAATGCTTGCAATGCTGGGTCTTTCAGATTCCAGTGTGTTCCATGTACACTAAAATGCTGTGTCAGATTCTGAACTTCAAAAGACTTAGTTTGGAAGAGTTTCAAATGCAGATATGAAAACATAGCTGAAGGGCATAGGCTAGAAGAGCTGGAGTGAGGACAGACTGAGGATGGCAGTATTATTGTATTCTTGAACAGTTGAGAAGCTAGTGCTGGGTAGTTAGGAAGGGATTAGAACTAGAGAAGCCAAGGAAATGTCTCCAAGTCTCCATTTCCAGAGATTCCTCATGGATTCAACTCAACCAAACTTATTCCTCATGTGCAAGACCATCAAAGGTTGACAGAGAAAGAAGCTGCACAGTTAAAGCACACATTTGAGAAAGACAAGAAATGCATTAAGAAAAACTTGGGGCTGGGCACAGTGGCTCATGCCTGTAATCCCAGCACTTTGGGAGGCTAAGGCAGGTAAGTCACTTGAGATCGGGAGTGTGAGACCAGCCTGACCAACATAGAGAAACCCCATGTCTACTAAAAATACAAAAATTAGCTGGGCGTGGTGGCGCATGGCCGGAATCCCAGCTACTCTGGAGGCTGAGGCAGGAGAATCACTTGAACTTGGGAGGGGGAGGTTGCGGTCAGCCGAGATTGGACCATTGCACTCCAGCCTGGGCAATAAGAGTGAAACTCTGTCTCAACAACAACAAAAAAAAAAAAAAAAAAAAAAAAAGAAAGAAAGAAAAAGAAAAACTTGTAGAAAATTGTGGCAGAGGGGCAGAAAGGTGACCTTTTCTGATAATGTTGAATTATTCATAGGTTTTGGCGTATTCTCCCTGAAAATTCAATGCAACTTAAAAAACTGCAGAAATTATTATCCACATTCAATCAAAAATCTTGTTACAAGGAAAATAAGAGAGTGGGTATGAACCTACAAGGAGATATCTTGCAAGTGGGAGGACTTGTAGAGAAAAGTTTGAATGATACTGACAAATCAAAGGACATCAATAAAGCATGAAAGCCAATTCCTGCAGGGAAAGAAAGAAGAAAACTAGCCTTATTAACATTAACCAGGCCCATACATAGGATGATTATTTAACTCTCAGGATAGAAAGGAATATACAATAATAGCATAATAATATAATAGCAAGAAAAATATGAATTATCTAAAAGAAAACTGATGCTCAGAGATCTTCAGTGATTTGCTTCAGGTCACAAAGCTAGTGCGATTCAAAATCCAAAAATGAACACCAGTAAGTCTAACTTTAAAAGCCAGGATTTTGGACTATGAGAAAATCACTGGAAAGAACATAACTTCCACTTTTGAATCAATAATTTATATTGCATTGAAAGCTTTGTCATTTCTGTCTGGAATATCCTTGTATCTACACATTCTGAAATCCATTTTTTTTAATAAGAAAGATGAACTGTGTAAAAATAAAGTTTGAAATAAAGACTGACTCAAAGTCATTGAGTTCAAGGGTATTTCTTGGAAAAATAAATCCACTTCCATCTGGGTCCCACACCATCTGCTTCTCTAGCTATGGTCCAGGACATCAGATAACCAATGGTTTAAAGTTATTGCCAAATCCAGTGAATTTTAAAGGACATTTTAATCAGAAATAGGCTTCCAAGCAGCTGTCATATATTGTCAATATGATTAGAAGCTGGCAGGCAAGAGAATGTCTTGAAAATTGACAGAAAAACAACCTCAAGTAGAATAACACCAGTGCCACAAAATGGTTGTGACTTGGAGGCTGGCCAGGCGCAAGTGCCTATGTTATGATAAGAACTCTAGAACTGGTAGTCACCTCTCTTTATAAAATTGCCAATAAGTTTATAATAAAATATTGTTTTCAAGGATGTTACAATATTTTAATCAATTGGCCAAAAGAACAAATTGTTGAGGAAACAGAATAGTCTGACAGAGAATTTTGCTGAGTTTTATTCTCATGTGTGCAGTTGACTTTCAGCCTTATAGTTGGAATGGGATTTTCTTTTTTCCTTTTTTCAACTTTTATTTTAGATTCAGGGGTACATGTGCAGGTTTCTTTTTTGTTTGTTAGTTTTATCAACTTTTATTTCAAGTTCTGGGGGTACATGTGCAGGATGTAAAGGTTTGTTCATAGGTAAATGTATGCCATGGTAATTTGCTGCACAGATCAACCTATTGCCCGTGTATTAAGCCCAGCATGCATTAGCTGTTCTTCCTAATGCTCTCCCTCTCCCCAACCCCCTGACAGGCCCCACTGTGTGTTGCTCCCCTCCCTGTGTCCCTGTGTTCTCATAGTTCAGCTCTCACTTATAAGTAAGAACATGTGCTGTTTGGTTTTCTGTTCCTGCATTAGTTTGCTGAGGATAATGGCTTCCAGCACCACCCATGTCCCTGCAAAGGACACAATCTTGTTCCTTTTTCTGGCTGCATAGCATTCCATGGTGTATATGTACCACATTTTCTTTATCCAGTCTACTGTTGATGGGCATTTGGATTGATTCCATGGCTTTGCTATTGTGAATAGTGCTGCAATGAACATACACATGCATGTATCTTTACAATAGAATGATTTATATTCCTTTGGGTATAAACTCAATAATGGGATTGTTGTATCAAATGGTATTTCTGCTTCTAGATCTTTGAGTAATTGCCACACTGTCTTCCACGGTTGTTGAACTAATTTACATTCCCACCAACAGTGTAGATGTGTTCCTTTTTTTCTGCAACCTTGCCAGCATCTGTTGTTTCTTGAATTTTTTAATAATTGCCGTTCTTACTGGCGTGAGATGGTATCTCATTGTGGTTTTGATTTGCATTTCTCTAATGATCAGTGATGTTGAGCTTTTTTTCTTATGTTTGTTGGCTGCATGAATGTCTTATTTTGAGAAGTGTCTGTTCATGTCCTTTGCCCACTTTTTAATGAGGTTGTTTGTTTTTTCCTTGTGAATTTGTTTAAATTCCTTGTAGGCTCTGGATATTAGGCCTTTGTCAGATGGATAGATTGCAAAAATGTTCTTCCATTCTGTAGGTTGTCTGTTCACTCTGATGGTCGTTTCTTTTGCTGTGCAGAAGCTCTTTGGTTTAGTTAGATCCCATTGGTCAATTTTTGCTTTTGTTGCAATTTCTTTTGGTGTTTTGTCACAAAATCTTTGCCTGTGCCTATGTCCTGAATGGTATTGTCTAGATTTTCTTTTACCGTTCTTATAGTTTTGGGTTTTACATTTAAGTCTTTAATCCATCTTGAGTTAAGTTTTGTATAAGGTATAAGGAAGGGATCCAGTTTCAATTTTCTGCATATGGCTGCTAGTTCTCCCAGTACCATTTATTAAATAGGGAATCCTTTCCCCATTGCTTGTTTTTGTCAGGTTTGTTGAAGATCAGATGGTTGTAGGTGTGCACTCATATTTCTGAGTTCTCTATTCTGTTCTTTTTGTCTATGTGTCAGTTTTTCTATCAGTACCATGCTGTTTTGGTTACTGTGGCCTTATAGTATAGATTGGAGTCAAGTAGTTATCTCTTAATGAGCATCCAACAACCAGGTACCTGCACACATTCTCGTCAACTGTCTTATCAACAATGGAAGGGACAGGCATCATTTATGACTTCCTCAATGTAGAAGAAATAAGAGTCTCTGAAATGAACAGTTCGCAGAAGGACAAATATTACCACGAAAGATGGAAGAGAGTTATTTTGGAGGCAATGACTTTGTGTTCATATGAGTTCTCAAAGTCACCAGCAGTGACAGTTCTGAAATGTGGTTTAGGTTCCAGTTCACAGATAGACTTTGCTTCCAGAAAAGCCGGTCTGATGTTGAAGTCTCAGCTGTAGGTGTGCATGGTCTTCATTGTGCCAGGTGCACCATCTTGCAGAATAAAGGACACATATTATTTTATTATGGAAATCACACACACAAAAGCAGAATGTAATGAGCTGCCATGTACACATCACCCAGCTTCAACAGTTATCAACTCATGGCTAACTCAAAGTGTGATGGTTTTATTTAAAGAAAAATCTGGGTGCTCGCCTGTCTCAATTTTTCCTGTGTGTTAGTTCACTCACATGCAGTGACCAATATTTTTAGATTTAGGTTTAAGGGGGAGAAACTGCTGATTCAGAAAGGTAGAAGTTCCTAAATTGAGAGTTAAACCGATCATCTTTACTAATAATAGGCTAATATGGACAAAATATAAAGCATGTAACAACTATATACATTTGTCCAGATGTATTCAGATTGGATACAAAAATTGAACATAACTTTTAGCAAGAAATAGTCTTCCTTGGGCAGGGCATGGTGGCTCATGCCTTTAATCCCAGCACTTTGTGAGGCTGAAGTGGATGGATCACATGAGGTCAGGAGTTCGAGACCAGCCTGGCCAATGTGGTGAAACCCTGTCTCTACTAAAAATACAAAAATTAGCTGGGCATGATGATGGGTGCCTGTAATCCCAGCTACTTAGGTGGCTGAGGCGGTAGAATCACTTGAACCTGGGGGGCAGAGGTTGAAGTGAGCTGGGATCGAACCATTGCACTCCAGCCTGGGTGACAAAGCAAAAAAAAAAAAAAAAGTCTTCTGTGTTATTTCTTCATTTTACACTCTCTCATTACCTCCCTTCACACCATGGCCATGACTTGCTGAATGAGCCTGTCAATTCATCAAGGTTCTTATATCAGATGTTTAGACATATCCAACAAACAAAACTGAGGGTCCTAGGTGGGGTACTGCCTCCTGGGGACCATAGTGTTTCTTGAAAATGAATGTTTATCTCACCTTCCAAGCCAAATCCACTGTGCAGGCTGCATTTGTCCTGCAAGTTGCTAGTATGAGACCCTGCCTCACCTCAGTCTTCTCATTTATTACTCATCACAATTGTGCATGCATGCATTTTTGTTCCTATTTAACAGATATTCCAGTGGAAGCTCAGCCTCAAATCTGATGACACAAATCACTTTTATGTCCTTACGTCCTTGTCACCTCAGCTATTTCCAAGACCGCAACCTAGAAATTGTGAGAAGCCTACCCAGGACCACAGTGACAACGCAGTCTTCAGTGGTTCAGCCTCCTGCCCCCTCCCAGTGCTGGTGTTCCCAAATGCAAGGGGATTTCAGACATTCAGCTTTTCATTTACCTCCAAGGCACAGATGCCGAGATGTCCCCATGTCTGTCTTCAGAGTCTCATTTGCAAATTGGCAGCTTCATACCACTCTCGCTATCTGCATTGCTATATTTACACCTGAGCTGATGTGTACCCGGGGAAAGTGTGCTATGAACCAGTGCTTAGGTGGCTCATCTAAAGCCATCCAGAGTCTCTGACTCCTGGTGCATGGGGAGCCTTTCTGGGTCATCTTCTCAGCTCTGCGCAGCCACTAATGCTTGCCTTTTAAGACTGTAGATGAAAAGGGTCAAACTCTGAAAAATATTTGAAGAGAATTCTTCTGAGCCAAATATAAGGGACCAATAGCCTGTGACACAGCTCTAGGAGATCATGAGAACACGCACCCAAGGTAATTGGGCTACGGTTTTGTTTATACATTTTAGCGAGACATAAGACATCAGTCAATACAAGTGAGATGCACATTGATTCTGCTCAGAAAGGCAAGACAACTTGAAGCGGGGAGAAGGGCTTCCAGATCATAGGTAGATTCAAAAATTTTCTGGTTGGCAATTGGCTGAAAAAGTTCATCTAAAGACCTGGAATCAATAGAAAGGAATATCTGGGTTAAAATAAAGGGTTGTAGAGACCAAGGTTTTACCATGTAGATAAAGCAAAATGAAACAAAAGTAAGAATTGAACTTGAGAGGCTTTGAATATGGAAGAGGCCCAAGCCCAGGAACACAGGAGGCCCCTAGAAGTAGGAAAAGGCGTGAAAATCATTTCCGCCCTAGAATCTCCAAAAGCCCTGCTGACACCTTGACCGATAAGAAATATAATAAATTTATTTCATTTTAAGCCACTGAGTTTGTGATAATTTGTTACAGCACCAATAGGAAGATAAAACATCCTGCCCCATCACCCCTCTTCGATTAGTCCCCTTTTAACTCAATTGCTCTAGCAATAAAGATTTTAAAAAAGCAACAATAAATTCAATGAAGTATTACATGCATTTATGTAATCACAATAGCTTTTTCATATATTTGAAAAATAATATATTTATATAAATGCATATGTATAAGAGTGTCATTAGAGTTAGGATAAACCATATGAAACTACTATCTATATAGGACAGGAATGGAATATTAGCAATCTGATATACTTCAATCTTATATATATGTGGTAGACAGCATTATTTCATGTATCAATAATGGCTGGTGCATACTTGGTTGTGAGGACAGCTGTTAGGTACTCTATAGCCCCACCATAGTTTTGGTCCATACTTTGGTCCAGACTTTGGGAATCATCTCTCTGAGGATAAAGATAGCTAGAAGATAAATATATCTATAAACCTATGTTTATAGTTCCTACTGCTTCTTCCTAGAGCATATAAGTGATCAACTGGACTGTGAGGGAAATAAAAAGCATGCTTTATGACAAGTGACACCACCCCTTAGCGTGTCAATAGATTTGCCTTAAGAAGAAATGTTTCCTCTCAAATTAGTGCAACTGAATCTTAATGTTCCTATGCTGATATGTGTTCATGTGTGTGCACATATGTGTGAAGTCAGTGAATTGGAATCCACCTGCAGAAAGCCCAGAGTAAGCCTAAGGAAATGAACCTTTGGGAAAGTCAAAGCTTTCTCTAACAAGACATCTGTGTGTTTAAATAAACCAGGACAATGAGACAATCCCAACCACTTTCATTTTCCCCTAACTCAACAGGAGAAAAAGAAAGCTAGTTAAGGGAGAAAAGAAGATGATGTGAGAGAGAAGGAAGAGAAAAAGGAGGAGGTGGAGGAAGAGGAGGAAAGGGAGAAAGGAACAAGAGGAAGGAAAGGAAGGAGGGAAGGAGGGAGAGAGAGAAAATATAGAGATCAAAGAAGAGAAGCTGTTAGTGTCACACATTCCCTTCAGATATATTGTTCCTTTTGAAAATAGGCTTGTGATTCCCAGATAATAATATTTGATATTATTAAATCACCGATAATGATGTATTAAATTATTTGTTTTGCTACTGCTATTGAATACACGTTAGTTAACTAGTGCAACAGCCTAAAACTACAGTAAAAGCCATTGGATCTGACTAAGTTTACTTTTTAGCATTATCTGAGAAATGACTGATTTAGCTTTGGCAGTAAAGTATGTGTCTAGTTTGTCACTGTCAGATTCAGAAAAGCTGGGTTGTTCTTTGATTTATAATATAATAAAGGACTCTGTTTATCATTGATTTTAAAAACCTGAACTGATGTGCCCCTGAGGAAAGTGTGATATGTCCCGCTACTTGACTCAGTTTCTTTAACAAATCAATTTCTTCAAAAAAAAAAAATAGGAAATACGCTGAATTAAAAAGAATCAATGGGATAAAGCAAAGAAAGTTTGTGGAATATTCTCCATTAAGAGTCCACAGAATCATTCTGCTCTCAGGTTCAGTAAATAACATGACTATTAACTCGCTCAGGCACCTTCTCTCTCCCTTTCACTGCCCCTGCTCATAGGCCTACTCTTTAAAAGCTGAAGCTAATAACCTAATTTATTGAGCACCTACTATAGTCCCAGACACTCTGTCAATCATTTTATATGCCTTATTTCACTAAATTCTGATAACAAAACTACATGGATGATTTTAACATCTCCATTTGCATTAACTGAGGATTAAAGAAGTTCAAGTGACTTACCCGAGGCCACATAGCCACATAGTAAATAGTAGCAGAATAAAGATATAAATCTATGATAAAGCATATACATACACATACACACATACATTTACATATGCATACATATAATATTGAATTATGATTAGGAAAAATAAAGTAAGGTAAAGAGAAAGAGAGTGAAAAGGGATGCTATATTTAGAAGTCACAGAAATCCTCTAAACAGATGATACCTAGGCTGAAAGCTCAATAAAGTGAGACCACAGGCCATTTGGCTGGCAGACTAAGAGTGGCCCAGGTAGAAGGAACAGCAAATGATGATGCCTCAAGATTACATTAATTATAATTTATTGAGGTAATATTCACATAATGTAAAAGTATGGTTTTTTTTTTTTTTTTTTGAGATGGAGTCTTGCTCTGTTGCCTAGGTTGGAGTCCAGTGATGGGTCTCGGTTTACTGCAACGTCCGCTGCCCAGGTTCAAGTGATTCTCCTGACTCAGCCTCCCGAGTGGCTGGGACTACAGCCATGCCACCACGCCCAGCTAATTTTTTTATTTTTAGCAGAGACGGGGTTTCACCATATTGGCCAGGCTGGTCTTGAACTCCTGACCTTGTGATCTGCCTGCCTCGGCCTCCCAAGGTGCTGGGAATATGGGCGTGAGCCACCGCACCCAACCAAAATAACCATTTTAAAGGAAAAATTTCACTGTCATTTATTAAATTCACAGTATTATGTCACCACCACCTCTGTCTAATTCCAAATAATTTTCATCATTCCAAATAAAGCCTCTTGCTCATTACACAGATTTTCTTCAGTACCCCAGCCACTAGCAACCACCAATCTGCTTTCTGTCTCTATGGATTTATCTATTCTGGATATTTCATTAAATGGAATCATGTAATATACACTTTTTGTGTTTGGCTCCTCTAATTCAGCACAATGTTTTGGAGGTTCATCCACACTTTAGCACTTATCAGTTTGTCAGTCCTTTTTTATGGCTAAATAATATTCCATTGTATGGATATGCTATAATTTGTTTATCCATTCATTTATTGATGGACATTTGCATTGTTTCACCTTTTGGCTATTGTAAATAATGTGCTGTGAACATGTGGGTACATGTACTTACTCAAGTTCCCATTTTCAGTTCTTTTGGGTATATATTGAGGAGTGGAATTGCTCCTCAATATATACCAAAATCATATGGTAATTCTATGTTTAACTTTTGGGAAATAATGAAGTTGTTTTTCCCAGTGGCTACACAATTTTATATCTTCATCAACAATGTATAAGTGTTCTAATTTCTCCACATTCTCATCCTGAGATTAGATTTTTATTGATGTTTTCAATGAAAAGATAGGAGTTCACTAAATTGGAACTGAACAAATGAGTAGCAGAAAATTGGAAATGAATGTGGAGAGTAGTCTGGGCCAGAGCTCATTAAGGCCTGAGTGAGGAATACACAAGAACTAATTGTTCAGAACAATGTCAAGAAGCTTTTCCACTGTGTTTTCCTGTAGAAGTAGTTTTAGATCTTACATTTAAGTCTTTAATCCAGTTTGAATAGAATTTTGTGTGTGGTATGAGATAATGGTCTAATTTCATTCTTCTGCATGTGGATATTCAGTTTTCCCAATGCCATGCATGGAAGAGACTGTCCTTTCCCCATTGTGTGTTCTTGGCCCCCTCCTTCAAGTTTAGCTGATTGTATATACATTGGTTTATTTCTAGGCTTTTATTTCTGTTCCATTGGTCTGTATGTATGTCTTTATGCCAGTACTATAATGTTTTAATTACTGTAGCTTTGTAATATATTCTGAAATCAGGAAGTGTGAGATCTCCAGCTTTGTTCTTCTTTCTCAAGGTTGGTTTGGCTATTTAGGGTATTTTGTTGTTCCATATGAATTTGAGGGATGATAGGGAGCTAAGTCAGGACGGTGAATCAGACAGCAATATATGATTCTGGCTGTTTTATGTAAATAGAATGTAGAGCGGCAAATTTAGAAGCAAAGAGACATGGTATAAATCTATTACAGAAAGCCACGTAAGACAGAAGGGCTGCTCAGTGCAGGCTGGTAGCAGCAGGAGGGGTAAGAAGAGGTTAGATTTAGCATGCACTGGAAGTATCTTGTAGCAGCAGACACTCATGACTTTCACACATATTCCTCCTGTTCTGATCTCTCCTGTCAACTCATACTCCTACTTGCTATTCACCATCTCCACCCGGAAATTCAAAGGGTGACTCAAACTAAAAGTTGTTTTTCTGCACCACTCCTCCCACCCTCTGCCTCCCATCACCTTCCTCCTCTATGGCTGTTGCTCCTCATCTCACCTCCTGGCATCCGAACCTTGCAGCTGTCATTGACTCTTCTTTTCTCCTCCACCCCACTTCGAGTTCATTCACAAAACATGCTGGCTTGATCTTCAAAATACATTCCCAAGTGTATACAGCCAAGATTTGGGTTGCTTCTTATGACCTGTGGGAGTGACATTTAGAAAGGTAAGCCTGGTTATGCCACTCTTCTGCCGACTATGGAAGCGTTTCTTTTTTCTCAGAATGATGTTCAAACCTGACCCATGATCCGTAAGGACCTTCCTTCTGACCTGGGCCTGGATTCCTCTCTGATGCCATCGTCCCCCTCCTTGCTTCCTGCTCTCTGGCTTCCTGCTACCCTGGGCATGGACACCTCTCTGGTGCCATCTCCCCCA
Organism: Pan paniscus; assembly: GCF_029289425.2. NCBI lineage: Eukaryota > Metazoa > Chordata > Mammalia > Primates > Hominidae > Pan > Pan paniscus. Next base: position 48,977,343 of record NC_073260.2, read on the forward strand.
TCCCTGCCTCCAGCTCGCTGGCTTTGGACAGGAACCTGCAGCCCTCCTCTTACTGTTTCCTCCCGCTGAAGCATCGTACCCCGAGACAGCTCTGTGTCATGTCCTTGCTCACATGGGACATTTTGAGAAGTGCTTTTCTGTCCTCCATCCCCTTACCCTCCTTTATTTTTGTTTGGGTACCTATAAACTATATATTTTTATTTTCTATTTCCCTCTAATAGCGGGTAAATTCTATGAGAACAAAGTCTGTTTTAATCACAGCCATGAGAGACTTACAAGAGTGTTAGGTATAAAATAGCTACCCAATCAATATCTGCTGAAGGAATGGATAGATTAGTATACATTTGTTTTTGGAAACCCCTCAAACCATGCTTTTCCTCTGCCCTCACACCAACACAACAAAAAATCAACACAGAATACTTCTGTGACTAATGTGGGCAGGGGTTCCCCACCAAGTAGCTGGGTGTTGTCCAATTCTGTTCTGACAGTGGCAGATTCCACAGATTGAGGGCTCAGTCCCCAAGACTGCCCCCCTTCAGACAACAGTTGCGATTCCAGGCCTCCAGATCTGACCAACAGACTTCAGGCTGGGGTTCCCACCATCCCCTCTTTGGGTTTGATTAATTTGCTGAAGCAGCTCACAGAGCTTAGGGAACCACTTCCATATATCCATTTACTATGCAAGTTATTACAAAGGATACAGACGAAGAGATGCATAGGATGAGGTATAGGGGAAAGGGGCACAGAGCTTCCATGCCCTCCCCAGCTCCACCCTCCAGGAACCTCCAAGGGTTCAGCTCTGCATAAGCTCCCTCAACTCTGCCCTTTTGGGGTTTTGAGGAGCTTCCTTACACAGGCATGACTGAAGCATGGACAACTATGTCAAAATGTGATTGGACAAAAGGGTATGATCTAAACCCAGCGAGCCCTGTGAGTTCAGATTTTACTTGGCCTCTCTGTGCAGCCTTCCTTCCTCCAGGGTATGGGGCAGGACCCTCTTTGGAATGAGGATTTCATGACCCACAGAGTCCTGCCTCAGGCAGGTGAAAGGAGGGCAGGAGACGTTCAAAGAGAAATTCTGTTTATTGTTGCAAGGGTTGTGGTCTGTCCTCCAGCTCCTTAATGTCCTTTATTTTTCTTTGCATACCTACACATTTTATATTTTTATTTTCTATTTCCCTCTAATAAGATGGTAAATTTCATGAGAACAGAGTCTGTTTTATTCATAGCCATGTGAGACTAATAAGGGTTAGGTACAAAATAGACACTCAAATATCTGCTAAACAAATGCATGAATGTACAGTGTTTAAAACCATGGGACCAGATGAAACTTACACTAAGTAGTAAGTATAAATAGGAAAAAGAATAAGGCCAAGGACAGATTCCTAAAACATCTCAACATTTAGAGACTGGGAATAGAAGGTGGATCCGGAGAAGATGGAGCAGCACTCTGGGCACAGTACGGAATCCAGACAATGGTCTAGGAGCCCAGTGGACAACTGTTCCCAAGAGAGAGTGATCGATGACTCTATCAGGTGCACCTGAGATGACTGTTGAGAAAAAGGCTGAGAATTAGCCCTTGAATTAAAGTATTAGAGCATTTTCTGAATAACCTACACCGGTGTTCTCCTACTTCTGCTATACACAGTGTGTCTGGGGGAATCTCTGCTTTGCCATGTCCTAAAACTCAAGGTTATATCTGTGGGAGCAGCCTCTCTTCAGCCTGAGTACACAGGCCTGGGTGTTCTGCAGGTCTTCACAGTTAGTATGGCCAGAGCCATAGTACGCTCTCTGCTTCCTCACTTTTTTTGCTCTCTGATTCTTGACATCATTTAGCAGAATTTCTCTCTCTCTCCCATGTTAGAAATCCCAGTGTCATCCCCACCTTCTCCCTTGAGCCCCCACCGGATCCCAGCAGTTATTTACCAGATCCTCTTCGGTGCTTCTTCTAAAACTTGGCTGTGATGCAATGCTTGAGCTCAAACTGTTATTATTTCTTGCTTATGTTATTACAGTAGGCTCTTAACTGATCTCTTTGTCACCATCTTCTTCTCACTCTGGCTTATCCAATACATCACAATCATCATTATATTGATGAAATTTAAAAAGAGCTAAAACCTGATGGGTTTATAATTCAAGTTTCTAAGATAAATCTTTTTTTCTGGTGAATTTTTGTATTTTTAGTAGAGATGGGGTTTCACAATATTGGCCAGGCTGGTCTCGAACTCCTGACCTCATGATCCGCCTGCCTCAGCCTCCCAAAGTGCTGGGATTACAGGCATTAGCCACCGTGCCAAGCCGATAAATATTCATAATTAAAAGTCATATATGTTAACGACTAAGTAAAAATTTAAAAGAGTGCATTTTGTAATTGATAACATTGTAAATCTTTAGCTACGTGTGCCAGGTGCTTCACAATCCTGGCCATCGTATTATCTGACACCATCTTCAGTCTCACCATTGCTTCTTCCCCATATGTCCATGACCCTGAACCAATTATGGAGAAAGAAGAGGTGATTTTCATGGAGTTCCTCTGCCTGAATGTCACTCACTCTCTCTTTAATTGCTTGGTAAACTCCTACTCCTCGAAGAGTCAGTTGAAATAATATCTCACTTGCCTCCCCCAGTGTCACCAATTAACTCTCCTGCCCTTGTTGCCATGATGACACTTTACCTGGGTCACATCCATTTAGGACGTTGCTCCTCAGCATCTTTTTATCTCACCTTGTCCTCAACGAACAGCTGAAATTTTCTATTACCTGACTTTGTTTCACCGTGCTGGCCACAAACACTTTATATGCATTTATTCCATGGGTGGAATGTTGGCGAGTAATTTATCATATCAACTAATGAATAATAACTATGACATTACAGTCCCGATCTAGGAGACACCAATAACATCTCTGAAAGTATAGGGATTGTGTTGATACAAGCACTTAATCCACTGCTACCCAACGACTGCTCACAAAAAACAAAGCCAGAAACAGCGAAACAACCTATGTGTTGTCTCACAACACTTATTATTATTTTTTATTATTATTTTTTCTTGAGATGGAGTCTCGCTCTGTTGCCCAGGCTGGAGGACAGCGGCGTGATCTCGGCTCACTGCAAGTTTCGCCTCCTGGGTTCATGCCATTCTCCCGCCTCAGCCTCCCAAGTAGTTGGGACTACAGGTGCCCACCATCATGCCCGGCTAATTTTTTGTATTTTTAGTAGAGACGGGGTTTCACTGTGTTAGCCGGGATGGTCTCGATCTCCTGACCTCGTGATCTGCCCACCTCGGCCTCCCAAAGTGCTGGGATTATAGGCATGAACGACCACGCCCAGCTTCACAACTCTTTTCTGTCTTTCTTCTCAACAATTTCCAGGTCTGCCTGGGGTTCCCACTTCTGTATTTTTCTGGAAGAAATGGTGGATTTCTGGATCATTGATTTCCTCTTGAATAATTGAATACACTTTTGAGAAATCTCTCAAGAAGAGGATAAAATTGTGTGAAGCTATTATCAGACAATTGTTAGACTTTGACTCAGTAGATAGTAACTTGCCATGGAAAAATCAGGATGTGCTTAATACAGATCCCACTCATTGCTTTTATGGCAAATATGTATTTTAATACCAAGCTAGCATCAAAGTAAATAGAAATGCAAGGACAGCCCTTTATTGACAAGCTCAAACTCTTGGTTCATATTATGTATATCTTAATGGTCTAATATTACATACACTGCTGTGAAAAACAGAAAATAAATGCACACACATTTGTGTTTATGGCACTGATGTTTGTCATTGACTTATATCTGAGCTAGGATACACACCATTCCAGGAGGATCCCTGCTAAGTAGGAACAGTGGTCAGACTCTGGAAGAACAGTTCTATATCAGAAAATAGAGGTTATATGAAATATATAGAAAGATATAGTCACACTGCCGATTTTAATAAATCCAAAGAAAATATACATGGGTTGCAAATATAGTGCTCTAACATTTCCTGCAATTCAGTAATTATTTCAATCCATCTCATAAAATAATCTTGGGAAAATGGTAAGTAGCCAACTAATGTGTGATAATGTTTGTTGTTGTTGTTTGTTTGTTTTGAGACCAAGTCTCACTCTTGTTGCCCAGGCTGGAGTGCAATGGCACAATCTCGGCTCACTGCAACCTCCACCCCCTGGGTACAAGCAATTCTCCTGCCTCAGCCTCTGGGGTAGCTGGGATTACAGGTGCCTGACACCACGTCCCGCCAATTTTTTTATTTTTAGTACAGATGGGGGTTTCACCATGTTGGCCAGGCTGGTCTCAAATTCCTGACCTCAGGTGATCCACCTGCCTCAGCCTCCCAAAGTGCTGGGATTATAGGCACAAGCCACCGCACCTGGCATGTATGATAACTTTATTTTTGAGATATTATTAATTAACTGTTCTGTTAATTCTTTTGTCTAAAATTATAAATTATGTATCTGCTATCCACCAGGCATTAGGGATCGATACAGCAGAAACAGAACAGAAAAAGCCTATTCGTGGGTTCATTGATCTTGTGCTCTGGCGAGATGATAAAGTCAATTGAAGGTACAAATAAGTAATATATCAGAGGGTTGTTAAGTGCTATGAAGTACAATAAAAAATTAAGCTGTGTAAGTCAGGGTAGTGAATTCTTAGTGCTATTTGCCCACAATTTGGTTGAAGAAAAAATTAAATAAGTCCTTTATGAAACCTGTGACCAGTGTCATGATGGAGAGGTGACGGGGGCCAAGGGAAAGCACTACAAAGGGAAACACACAATATTAAGTGGAGACCCAAAAAATAAATTCAATGTATTTAGCAGAGGAAATACCACTTCTGAAATATCATCTAAGGCAGGAGGGAGCTTGTGGTGAGAGACTGAACATTTAGGCAGAGGCTGATTATATTTAATGATCTGGTGAGGCACCCTGTTGGCTTTGTTCCATTTGTGATTGCCTCCAGGTGATGGGCATCAGAGGGAACCCTGGAATGGAGCCATGTATTTGGAGATGGCAATGAAGGTATTGGACTAGATGAAACACCTCCCAGGGAGAGGACCATGTGTGAGAAAAGAAAAGGGACTGGGCAGGCTTTAGCTAACTTTATCATTTGTGGCACACAGAGGAAGAAGTCTACGCAAAGAAGGCTGATAAAGGGCCGCAGAGTAAGGAGAGAACCCTGAGAATACTTCATGAGAAGTATTTCATGAGAGTACTTCTAGAAAGAGCTGTCAGCATGGCCCAATGCTTCCTGGAGGTTAAATAAGAAATAGGCTGACAAATATCTATTTACCCAAAAGAGGTCTTTGGTGACTGCTATAGTTTCAATGTTTGTCGCCCCGCAAAGTTTATATGTTGAAATGCTAACCCCTTAGGTGATGTTATTAGAAAGTGGGGTCTGGCGGGCGCGGTGGCTTACGCCTGTAATCCCAGCACTTTGGGAAGCTGAGGTGGGCAGATCACGGGGTCAAGAGATCGAGATCATCCTGGCCAACATGGTGAAACCCCATCTCTACTAAAAATACAAAAATTAGCTGGGCATGGTGGTGCATGCCTGTAGTCCCAGCTACTTGGGAGGCTGAGGCAGGAGAATCACTTGAACCCAGGAGGCGGAGGTTGCAGTGACCCAAGATCATGCCACTGCACTGCGGCCTGGGTGACAGAGCGAGACTCCATCTCAAAAAAAAAAAAAAAAAAGAAAGTAGGGTCTATGGGAGGTGATTGGGTCGTGAGGGTGGAGCCCTCATGAATGGGTTTGGTGCCCTGTCTATTGAAGAGACCCCAGAAAGGTCATTGGCCCCTTCTACCATGTGAGGGCACAGCAAGAAGGTATAATCTGTGAACCAGAAAGCAGGCCCTCGCTAGACAACAAATCTACTGTACCTTGATCTTATACTTCCCAGCCTCCAGAATGGTGAGTAACACATTTCTGCTGTTTCTAAGCCAACCAGTCTATGGTATTTTGCTGTAGCAGCCTGAATGGGCTAGGACAGTGACCATACAGGAGAGCCAATTTGACTGAGAAGTTGAGTGGAGGTCAGATTGCTGTATAGAAAGAAGTAGCTGGTTAGAAGGTTAGAAGATGAAGAGGAGATCAGGCTCTCAAGAAGTTACCGTGAAACTGATGGACAGGGAAGGCATTTAGCTATGTGGGCATGAAGGACAGGAGGTCAGGGAGCACAGCCTGCCCTCTTAGTATTTTTAAACACTGTACATCATCCTTCCTACATCTGCCAGACCTGTAGGACCTAAGTTCTCCCTAATTACCAACCTTATATTGAATTAAGAACCATGAAAAGATCTAAGCTGCAGCTGTCGCTAAATGAAATTGCCTTCTCTGGTACTATGCAAGGTGCTAGAAGAGAGATTCTCACCTGGGCAGTCTACCAGCCTCTTGAATGGAACTGTCCTTTAAATTCTGGCAATCCCATGCTGCTGGTGCCTGGTTTTCTTATGTATGAAATAAGAAGGCTTGATGAGTGGATTGATTAGGTTTCTTTTAGCCTCAAAACTCTATGCAGATATCACTATTTTATACCAGTTTGACTGCATCAATACAAAATAATTCAGTTTCCTCAGAACATAAATTAGAACTCATTATTTATATTTCAGAAATGCTTTAAGAAATGCTCTTTCAGATAACTTGAAAAAGGCATTAATTGTGTGTGTGTGCGCGCGCGTGTGCGTGTGTGTGTCTGTGTGTTTTAGGGAGATTGGAAGTAGGAGGAATAAAGAAAGACCAACTTAAAATATTAAGAGACACTACCCATTGAAACATAATTTAGGAGAAAATAAGGTATTAAACTAAATTAACTAGAAAATATTCCAGTTTACATAATTTTATTAACACACACCTATGTGAAGATATATTATCCTTGCATCATGTGAAATATGTGTCAATTCACACAAGTTTCTCAAAATAATTACATGGATCTTTGCCATGAAAAAAGTCATATATAACAATTTAGCTTACTCTTCTGATAAGATAAAAAAGCACAGTCTCTGGAGTACATTAATAAGATAATAATTTGAACTGTAATTTCTCATTCAAAATTTGTGGCTGTTTTGGCATTCTGAATGTTCAGCATAGATATTTAAGTAGTTATTAAGATTTTATCATGACAAGTGTTTGCAACATAGACAAAAAAACTATTAGTGTCATGCAGAACTTCAGGTTACAGAACTTGGTATTCCAGACGTGTTTTGATGGTTTAAAGTACTTTTATCTGAATGCTGTAGGGCAGTCTTTTAGAAGCATTATTGTTCTATTGACAGTGGTCCTAGAGAAATGGCCAGTCTATTCCAGAATTTCACAGGGTTCTGAGAAGTACCAACCTTTCAACCTGAGAGTGCCCATAGTAGAAATGAATTGCCTTATACAAGGTATGTGTAAATAACAGACACGTTTGACTAGCAATCCTAGATTTTTGAGATCTGGGGATATAATTTAAAAGGAGAAATAAAAACAGTCCGATCAGGTATTATAACTTGAGGTTTTTGAATTTTTCTATCCAGGCACTATCTTTGGATAATAAGCCCTAACTCTGAATTCCAGGCTAACTTTTGGACAGTGAAACATATCCAGTTGGATTCATTTCCACTTAGTTTCTCTAAGTCTTAAAGAACTTTTCACCGAGAGTTTATGACTTGTTTTTATAAAATATAAAATGGATATAGTTAAAGGGTTCTAGATGTGTGTTTGTTTATTTTAAACTACAGCTTCTTTGTTTCTTTTTAGAATTATTTATTATTTTTATTTTTAGTAGTTGTGGGATCTCATTATGTTGCCCAGGCTGGTTTCTAACTCCTGGCCTCAAGCAGTCCTCCCATCTTACTCTGTTTCTTATTTGGTTATTTTGATTGATGTCTAATGGGCTGTTTTCATCACCAAGATGTTGCAGAACTTTTTCCTTAGTTCAGCTAAAACTGGGCTCTTGTCACACAACCAGGAAAGATTAGGCTTGCAGACACGCAGAAGGGTGAGGAAAATGGAATTTATTGAATGAAAAGGAAACAGGAAATATAATTCTCAGCAAAATGAGAGAGAGTCCTGCTAGCAGGTTTCCCACCTCACAGATTGACTCCCAGGTCACCACACAGGAACAGGACAGCCCAGGCTCCTCCCCGCCGCAAAGGGCACGAATTTCGCATGGCTCCACTCCATCCTCCAGCGTGTGGGTGGGCATTATTCAGAAAGAATCAGTTGGGTGGTCGGACGTGGTGGCTTGTGCCTGTAATCCCAACACTTTGGGAGGCTGAGGCAGGTAGATCACTTGAGGTCAGGAGTTCGAGACCAGCCTGACCAATATGGTGAAATGCTGTCTCTACTAAAAATACAATAATTAGCTGAGTGTGGTGGCACGCACCTGTAGTCCCAGCAACTCAGGAGGCTGAGACAGGAGAATCGCTTGAACCCGGGAGGTGGAGGTTGCAGTGAGCCGAGATTGTGCCAGTGCACTCCAACCTGGGAGAGAGACTCTATCTCACAAAACAACAACAACAACAACAACAACAACAACAACAACAACAACAACAACAAACTCGGGAAGGGTAGGCTTCATCCAGAACCAGCAGTCCAGTTTTTCAGCCTTCAGGTTGTTTTAGGCTTGAAGGCAGGGTTTCACCAAGGACCCTTTACTCTCTCCTGTCTCTATTAAAGAGAAATTCTGAATTACTATTAAACACACTATTCTGTGTACCACCACATTCAGTTAAGTGAGAATAGACACTGTGCTTACTTCTCAAGGCTCCTGAGAGGATAAATATAATAAAATCAGGACCTGTCATATAAGAAGCCTTGGGCAAATGTTAGCTACTTATAATGCGTAGGCTTTTATAATTATTTCTTCTTTTGCTTGTGATTTTTCTAAGCTTTATTTTGTTTTTCAAAGATGTATTGGTTGTTTCTTTTCTTTTTGGCATCACCAATTGCAGATGACTAGTGGGGTCATGTTACTGTGGTCACATAGCCCTTTCCTCAGAACACTGTAGATATCTCTCCATTGTCATCTAGCATTAAGTAAATATTAATATAACGAGTTGTGAGAGCAGCCTGATTTTTTTTCTCTTTAGATGATTTGTTCCATGATTAGCAATTTTTGTTTTGTCAGTCTTGAATTGCAATAAGTTAGCTACATTATGTTACAGTATTAATCTTCCTGTTAGAGAAAGATTTGGTTCTTCTAATTCAACTCAAGGAAATTTTCTTGCTTTTTATCTTTGAAAATTTTTTCTTCTCTGTTAGTTTTGTTCTTTGTTTCATAGACTTGAATTATCCTAACATCAGATCAATTTTGGTGTTTTGGGGTTCTTTTCATTTTCTTCTAGTTAGTTAAATTTCTGTCCTTTTCTTTTACTATTATCATAATAGGCCTCTCTGTATGGCATTGATTCAGTTTTCAGGATTGTTTAGTTTGCTCTTTGCAATTTTTAATTTTGGTTTCAGTTTGTTTTCTTAGCTCTTTATTGCCTCTTAAATACTGTTTTGTTAATTGTTTGGCCTTTGAGCACTCCTTTAAAAAATATGTGTTCATTCTCATTAAAGTGTTTGCTGGATTGAAATATTATCAGGAATTCATTTCTGTTCCTCAGGTTAGGTTTTCTTCTATAAACCCAGAAAATTTGAGACAGGTCTCAGTTAATTTAGAAAATTTATTTTGCCAAGGTTGAGGATACATACCCGTGACACAGCCTCAGGAAGTCCTGACAATATGTACCCAAGGTAGTTGGGGGAAAACTTGGTTTTATATATTTTAAGGAGACATGAGACATCAATCAATATATGTAAGAACTACATTGGTTCCGTCAAGAAAGGCGGGGACAACTCGAAGGAGGGAGTGGGGCTTCCAGGTTACAGGTACGTGAGAGACAAATGGTTGCATTCTTTGGAGTTCCTGATAAGCCTTTCCAAAGGAGGCAATCAGAATACACATCTATCTCAGGGAGCAGAAGGATGACTTTGAAGAGAGTGGGAGGCAGGTTTGTATTGAGCAGTTTCCAGCTTGAATTCTCCTTTTATCTGTATGATTTTGGGGGCCCAAGATATTTTCCTTTCACACTTCTATACCAAGCTCCTAGGAACCACTTTACGTTTTTGCATTTTTATGCTGTTTCTCTCACCTGCCTTTATGGCTGTGCTGCTTCTGTTTTGCAGTCATGCTGGCTCTTTTTCATCAGACTCAGGCTGGGGCAGCTCTGTCCAAGGTGAATGATATGGGTCTGGCTGGTGACCACTAACTCATTTAATTCTTTTCTCTCCATCTTTCAGCATCAAGACCAGATACTGCAAGTTGTAGACACTTTTGAGTGGCCGGAGGGAATGAGAGTGGAGTGCGGGAGAGGCTCTCCTCTCCTTTCTAGTGAAATGTTGTTAAACGTCCTGGACCAGAGTTTACAGAAACCACCACAATGGGTTTCCTAGAGCCATGAAATGGATCCTTGGACTTTGCACACTCCCTAAAAGTCAGAACCTTTAATAACAATCATATCCACTACCCTGAACTCCAACCAAAAAATCTACCTTCTTTCCAGAATTGAGGGATGGGTAAGGATTCTTGGGGTTTTGTGTCTACCTCAATGTGCACCTGTGCACCTGAGGTGTGGGGAGACAGAGCCTGGGGTAGGACTGACAGCAAGGCATGCCAGAATATTCTACATTATTACATTACATTAAACAATGGCATGTTTTTTCCCCCTTTCTATATGTATTTGCTGCTGCGGTTTGCTTCCTCTTTGTTGGTTTTTCTTACTTGGGTCATTTTATTAGGGACTGGGTGCCATGCAGGCAACAGCTTGGTCTTCAGCTTCAGCAGGAATGCGAGGGATGGCTGTGCTGGGCATCATCTGCCCACCCCCTGCATCTTTTCCACCCTTTCCCACCGGCTCTTGGCTCCAGTTATCTAGTGCTGCATAACAATCCCCCCAAAACTCAGTTGTATAAAATAACCATTTTATTTTTCCTCATGATGTTCTGGGTTGAGCATTCACACAGGTCACAGTGGGATTGGCTAGTCTCCTGAGCTTCCTATAGGGCAACTCTAATGGCTGGACAGGGCTGGGATGCTTGACTGTGGCCTTGTGCCCGGTACAGGACTAGGTTCCTTTAGTACTCTCCATCTGTCACCTGCTGGAGTTGGAATGTTGGAGACAGCTTTCACTTGCTTCTGCACTCTTCACTGAAGAGGGTGGTTGGGCTGGGAGGACAAGGACAGCTGGGGTCTGGTCAGGCATCTGTCTCTCCATGCAGCCTCTCCAATGCTCATGCCTTGGCAGCCCAGGAATGGCAGCCTCCATGGCCCTACTTCTTACCCTGTAGCTGGCTTTTCCCAGAGTGAGTGGCTCAGAACAGGGGGTGGAAGCTGCTGATCTCTTATGGCCTTAAACTGGAAACCTGCACTGTGTCACTTCTGTTTGGTCAAAGTCACACAGACACAATCATCAATCCAACACACTCCCCTTAAATCCAGGAAGACATACTTAATGAAATGGAGAGAGGTCCAAGACATGGCTGGAGATGACATACACTTTTTCCACTCCAGGTGCCCTATTATCTCAAAATGATTCAAAGTTCAATACTTTTTAAAATGCTGCACATATTGAGACATACAAAAGACAGTAGTGTAGGTGAATTGCTCAGATATTGGATTATTTGGGCTAGAAGTGGTTTGAAGAGCATATGCTGTAGCCCCATTATTTCAGAAATAAGTGAGCCACATTCATCTAACTCTCGCTATGTTTAAAGTCTTGGCAAGATTCGCTGGTATTTCCATTACTTACAATAGTATCAAAAAGAGAAGCTCCATTTAGAATGTGTTCCATGAAAGAACCACTGCATTGTGATGCTCAAAGGCGTCTCTGGATGATGCTTATTTTATTCTTCAACAGTTGACTTCTCAAGTGTACAAAAGGATAAAAGTCCTAATAATAGTGTATACCCTAGAAAATATATTTTCCAAAGGATGGCAAGAAGTTGTAAAAATTAGCTGTCTGTTACAGGAGGATCTTCATTTTTATCTGGAGTGGTCCATGTAACTAAAGCATCAGCGGAGTACTTTTCGTAGCACCTGCAAAAGTGGAAGTTTAGTGTGTACCATGGACTTTTTAGACTCTGCTGCACGTATTTTGTTTGTTCTTTTATTTATTATGAAAGATTATTTCTTCCTCTTTTCCTTTCTTTCCTCTTTTTTAAAGTTTGGACTGAACTGTATTTATTTGTTTGTTCTTTAACTAGTTTTTCTTTTTTAACTTGAGAAATAATAAGTGAATATAATAAAAGGAAAATGCCAATGTTAAAGATAGTTACCCTGTAACAAAATAATTTTTTCACTCCCCAGAGGCAACTATAGTTGCCAATTTCTTGTGGGTCCTTTAAAAACATGCTGTTTCTGATTGGTATCCAGACACTAGACGTGTGTGTGCATACAAATGTGTGAGTATGCCCCTCCAATTCCTTTTCTCAAAATTTGGGGACTAGATAGAACAAAACACACAAAATTGTGTACATTACTTTTTAAAATTCTAATATTTGTTGGATAAACTGCTGTGATCACTGTAGAAGCAGGAGGATTCCCACACAAAATTTGGTTCAAATATTGACATTGATGACACCATCACACCCTAGGCCAGGAGCATGTGAAAAGGTTTATCACTTAGATAACTGCTTTCTGGGGAGAACAGCGCAGACCTCTCAAGCAGATCCTGGCCTGAGAGAGCCAGGAAAGGACATTGGCCTCAAAAATTAAATTATCTTTTTCTTAATGATTTAAAAAACGTATTCTGAGCATTAGTCTTTTGCCACCTACATATAATATGTATCACAAATCTCTTCTACTCTGCAGCAAGCCATTACTTTTTTATGAGATATTTTGATAAATAATGCTTGATTTTAATGATTCTAATTGATCAATCTTTTCCATTATGTTTTTTATCTTGTTTGAGAAATATTGTCTTATCATAAGACCATATGTTATTTTTTGAAACGTTGTTAATTTATTTTTCACATTTAGACCTATAATCTATGAAGACAATTTCTCTGTATCCTGTGAAACAGAGTGACCATTTTTATTTTTTCTCTATTTATATTCACTTTACTTGGTACTGTTTTTTTTAAAGAACCATACTTTCCCCTGTCCCATGGTGTTACCGCTGTCCAAAATCAAGTGTCTTTTTATGCTTGGGGCTGTTAATAAACGTTCTATTGTGTTCCATTGGACTATTTATCTATCCTTGTCCCCACACTACACTGCCTTGTCAAAAGACAAAATGCAACAGATTTAGTTTAAGAATCGAACTGGCTTTTGTTAGTGAATCTAGAATGGGACAACATCTCATTTTACCAAACAAAATGAATGCTCTGATGAGCTGAGCAGAGAAGTCTGGCTTTATTGGCAATAAGAAGAAAGCTGAAACAGGAAACGAGATGGAATTCGTCTTTTCAAAGTTACGTTCTCTGTAGGGTTAAACAAGCGGGACTTCTTGATTATGCTGGCTCAGGTAAACTGGGCCCCTTTTGACAGGTGAATCTCCCATTTCTCAGAAAACTGGCCCATTTCAAAGTTCAGTTTGATCATGTGGTACCTAGACTTGTGACTCCATTCTGATTTGGTCTGATCAGCTGGGGTCTAGTGGAGGAGTTCAGTCCAAAACAACTGCTTCCCATGAATTCTATTTAACAGTCTTTACAATATCTCATATCTGATCGTATAAGTCCTCAAACTCTGTTTTTCTTATTAAGATTATTTAGGTTATTTCTGGCCTCTTATATTTCTGTATGGGTTTTTAAAATGAGCTTGCTAATTTTTGCAAAAAACGAAAAATGTAAACAAAACAAATCAGGGAAGATCTGCACAGGACCAACACTGATTCCTTAGTCTCAGTACAGGGAGAGCTGACATTGCTACAGAGTTGAGTCTTTTAACCCTTAAGTACTATATATTCTTCTATTGGTTTAGGCCTTGCTTAATTATTCTCAATAATATTTTTTTAGTTTTTTTGTGTAAAATTCTCATGATTTTGAGAGTGTTTTATGCTTAGGTATTTGATTTATTTTATTTGTTATTGTAACAAGTAGAATTTTAAAGCAGCATTTTCTTATTTCCTCCTGTTGGCATGTAGCAATACAATTTAGTTTTGTATAATAAATTTGTATCTAGAGACTTTGTTAATTTCAATGATTAACATGCTAAATTTATTTGTGGATTCTTTTGGATGTTTTCCTTGCACAATCATGTCATCCTTTCTCAGAATGAGGACATTCCTATCTGTTACATGTGAGCTGAGAGTTTTAATCATAGTGAAGGGTTTGTAAACCAACCAACCAAACAAACAAAAAGAGACTGAGGCCAAGTCTCAACTGGTTTTGAGGTTTATTTTGCCAAAGTTGAGGACACACTTAGGAAAAAAGAAACACAAGTTACGGTTGGTTTTGTGACTTGTGATTCTTCCAAAGAGGGTTTTGAGGACTTCAGTATTTAAAGGGGGAAAGAGTGAGCAGGTGGGAAAAGACAAACGGCAAAAAGAGAGTAAGAGTATAGGCAATGAGGAAGTGGTTACATTCTTGTTAGGCTTTTGTTAGCACTCACTGAATCCACATTTTACTTATGGAAGGAGGGGATAGAGCAAGCTTGTCCAACCCACAGCCTGTGGGATGCGTGTGGCCCAGGACAGCTTTGAATGTGACCCAACACAACTTTGCAAACTTTCCTAAAACATTTGTGAGATTTGTTTGTGATTTTTGTTTTTTTGTTTTTGTTTTTGTTTTTAGCTCATCAGCTATTGTTAGTGTTAGTGTATTTTATGTGTGGCCCAAGACAATTCTTCTTCTTCTTCCAATGTGGCCCAAGAAAGTCAAAAGATTGGATATCCCTGGGGTAGAGGAACAGTCTACTATGCATTCCTCCAGTGCTTGGTGACTGTACATTTCACATAAGATAAAGTAAGCATATGAAGTTACAGCTATCTTTCTGGGAACAAAAGGAAGGCAGTTTTTGTGTGACTCAGTCCCCGACCTTAACATTCCCTTTGGTGTAGTGAGTTGGGAGTCCTGAGATTTTATTTTCCTTTCACAGGTTGGATTTTAATTCTTTTCCAGCATTTTTAGGATTATGTGATTTTTCCCCTTTATTCTGTTACTATCGTGATTTTATTTATTTATTTTTGAGACGGAGTCTTCCTCTTGGTGCCCAGGCTGGATGCAATGGCGCGATCTTGGCTCACCACAACCTCCACCTCCCATGTTCAAATGAGTCTCCTGTCCCAGCCTCCCGAGTAGCTAGGATTACAGGCCTGCACCACCAGGCCTGGCTACTTTGGTATTTTTTTTTTTTTAGTAGAGACGGGGTTTCTCCATGTTGCTATGTTGCTCAGGCTGGTCTCGAACTCCCAACCTCAGGTGATCCACCCGCCTCGACCTCCCAAAGTGCTGGGATTATAGGCTGAGCCACCGTGCCCGGCCTATAGTGATTTATATTGATTAATTTTCTAATATTAAACTGACATTGCACTGCTGAAATAAACAAAACTTGGTTATGATCTAGTATCATATTATGCATCTCTTTATTTTCTTTGCTACCATTTTACTTGGAATATTTGTATCTATGTTCACAAGAATGATTGGTCTACATTTTCCTTCCTTTTAATGATACATACATATTTTGATCATCAGATTATATTGTTCTTATTATTTAGTGGAGAACCCCCTTTTGCTATACTCTGAAAGTATATGTGTAAGGTTTATGTTATTTCTTCATTAAGTGGTTTTTTTTTTTTTTCCTCGAGGCAGGGTCTCAAAATAATTATCTGCTGAAGCCATCTGGTGTGGAAGTTTTCTCTGTGGAAAGAATTTTAATAATGGGTTTCTTTAATAGTTACAGGACTATTAGCACTTTTGACTTATTGTCACTTATGTTTGGGTTAGTTGTGTTTTTCTAGAAATTTGTCTAAAATTATTGCCATGAAAGTTTTATAAGGATCTCTGATTATCATTTCTGTCTATATTTGTAGCTTTGTTCCCTCTTTCACCCTGAAGTATTTATTTATTCTTTCTTTGCTGTAATCAGCATTGCCAGTCATTTATCAATTTTTTAATCTTCTGAAGAGCCATCTTTGTCCATCTCTATTAAGTATTTTTTCTTATTTCATAATATTCTGCTCTTGTTTTAACAATTCATTCTTTTTACTTTATTGGAGTTTAATTTGCAATTACTTTTTACTTTCTCAGCCCTTACGGATTTTCCAACCTTTCTTCTTTTCTAATATGCACTTTTAAAGCTACACATTTTTCTCTAGACACAGCTTCAGAAAAATTTCATGTTTGATCTATTGGATCTTCATTATTATGAAGCCATTGTGATTCTTTTGACTCATAGACTATATCCAATGTCATTGCTTAATATTTCCACATTTAGAGATTTTCCAGCTTTCTTTTTATCATTGACTTCCAGCTTCATTGTGATCACAGAATCATACTTAGTATAATTTCAGACCTTTGAAATTTATTGACTTTTATGGCAGATCA
Organism: Pan paniscus; assembly: GCF_029289425.2. Classification (NCBI taxonomy): domain Eukaryota; kingdom Metazoa; phylum Chordata; class Mammalia; order Primates; family Hominidae; genus Pan; species Pan paniscus. Next base: position 48,993,851 of record NC_073260.2, read on the forward strand.
TATAGTCAGTTTTGACAAATATTTAATGGACGCTTAACAAGAATTAACATCCTTTTCTCTGTGTGTGTGTGTGTGTATGTGTTTCTTTTCTTTTTTTCTTTTCTTTTTTCTTTTTTTTTTTTTTTGACACGGTGTCTTGCTCTGTCACCCAAGCTGGAGTGCAGTGATGTGATCATAGCTTACTGAAGCCTTGAGCTCCTGGACTCAAGCAACCCTCCCATCTCAGCCTCTCAAGTAGACGGGACTACATGTGAGCACCACCATGGCTGGCTAATTTTTAAATTTTTTTATAAAGATGAGGTGTTTCTATGTTGCCCATGCTGGACTGGAACTCCTGGAGTAAACTGATCCTCCCTTTTATTTGTTCCAATACTTACAGCTTTTCTGTCTCCTTCTTAAGGCTTCTCAAAGTGCTGGGACTACAGGTGTGAACCACCCCACCTGGCCAAGAATGAATATTTTATGTAATGGCTTATTTCCATCCTTTGCTTTCTTTCCTTGATTTTGGAGCCTGGTTGCCCTTCCCACTCTTTATACTCTTTTGGTTGAAATTTTTGAGATAATTGTTAATTCATATGTAGCTATAAGAAATAAAACAGAGAAATTTCTTGTACTGTCTGCTCGGTTTTCCCAAACGATGACATTTTGCAAAGCAGGACTATGTCACAACCAGGAATGACATGAGTGTGGTGCTACTCCCCCTGCCATTATCCACAGGCAGACCTGCTGTCTCTGGGCAATGGAGGAGAGTCTCAAGGCCAATGGGGACACAGCAGCTTCCCCAGTCACGCACATTGCTATGGCTGTGCCCCTCCTCCTGATTTCACCTGCCTTCCCAGTTATCTTTCTTCAGAAAAGGGAGTTTCAGGCCCAGATTGGGAGGAACATGTCTCCACTGGGCATGTATTTCTGGTGGGTCCCCAATCCACTCCACTTGCCAGTGGTGTCTGATGGAGTCTTCTTCCATTGGTGTAGGAATAAGCCTGCTCAGATGGCCTCTGCTGTACGTGGGAGTTGGGAAATGCCAGGCCTGGAGGGCCTTCTTCTTTTAGAAGATGCTTATGCTGTTGGGCCAGTCCTGGAGTCCCCAACCAGTCTGCTGTCCTGTTTCTCCCTTTCAGAGTCCTGCCTTGCTTGTCTGGTGTCATTTCCAGGGTCTACGGTTGTGCATTGCAAGGAGCAGGGGGAGAAACCAGTCTGTACCATCTTGTCTGGACCAGAAGTCTCTGATTTTTAAAAAATATATTGTCTGGATTACTAGTTGGTTTCAAAAAGTCAGAGAGGAATAAAACTAGAAAGCCAAAAACAGAAGAAAAATGGGAAAATCCACAAGTATGTAAAAATTAAAAAGCATACTTTTAAACAACAAATGAGTCAAAGGAGAAATCATAAGAGAAATTAGAAAATATCTTGAGATAAATAAAAATGAAATGACAACATGACGAAACTCACGGAATGCAGCAAAAGCAGTACTAAGGGGGTAATTTATCACCATAAATGCTTACATTTAAAAAAAAGGTGTTAAATCAACAACTTTAAAATGTAAGGAATTAGAACAAGGAGGACTAACAGGGGCTGGGTGCGGTGGTTCACGCCTGTAATGCTAGCATTTTGGGAGTCTGAGGCAGGTGGATCACTTGAGGTTCGAGACCAGCCTGGCCAATACGGCGAAACCCCGTCTCTACTAAAGATACAAAAAAATTAGCCGGGCGTGGTGGCGTGTACCTCTAATCCCAGTTACTCGGGAGGCTGAAGTAGGAGAATCACTTGAACCAGGAGGTGGAGGTTGCAGTGAGCCAAGATCGCTGCCACTGCACTCCAGCCTGGGTGACAGAGTGACACTCCATCTCAAAACAAAAACAAAAACAAAAAAACAAAAACAAAACAAAAAGACAAACAAAAAACAGAGGAGAGAAAAACAATAAAGAAAATAAGTGAAACCAAGGGTTGGCGCTTTGAAAAGATCAACAAAATTGACAAATTTTTAGCTTAAGCAAACAAAAGAAAGAAGACTATTTAAATTCTAAAAGGCAAGACTATCATGGCTTGAGATGCTCTGTGGAGTCACTCCTGATCCGTTCCTATGTTATCCTTTCCTTTATTATCTCTCTTTGCTACAGTCCCTGTTTATACCTGGTCTTCCGCAGAGTCTCACTTCAGTCTGTCCCAGCAGCTTACCAGAGGGTTCTCTCAGCACAGGCACTCTCAGTACTCAAATCTGCATTATTCAAACACGCTTCAGGAAAAAAAAAATGCGTTGTATCTAGAAACCAGGGTCTGAAGCTGTGAAGGCAAATGAAGCCATGGAGGATTTTTAAAAGGATCTGGAAGTAGAGGCCCGGGGCACGGTATGAGCCGTTCTGTACAGGGCTGCCTGAAACCCAACCCTCTGCAGAAAGGAGCCTCCAAGGTTCTGCTGCTGCTCCTTAGCCTTGGTAAATTTCAGATGGCTGAGCATAAACAACCAGGGATGCCCCAGGCCACATTTTGCCTTTATATTTTTTCTTGGGGGAAACCTTGTTTTAAAGGCACTGTTAAATTTCTTTAGTCCTTTCCCTGTAATATTGAGCTATTATTAAAATATCCCCAAATCTTGATAAATTTTTTAGAATGTAAGATGAAGGGTTTTTTTGCCCTTCACCATTAATGATTCTATAAAATTGAATTGCAGAGCAAACTGATTTTGAACCTCCCAGACTTGATGTACATGTTAATGTTCAGCTAACTCAGCGTTTCCCGAGATACCCCCGGAATTGAGAAGCTGCTGCTGACCAACATTTCTGCTGCTCACCACGTCCCTTTGCCTCATTAAGAACGGCCTGGGAGACCCAGGGGAGTTCTGAAGCATAGGGTCGCAACTGAGTTGGACTTCAATTCATGTAATTGCTTTACCCTTTGGTGGTTGATTTAAAATTTTTTACAAATGGTAAATAGTAGCCGTGAATTCCTTCAAATGACATTTTTTTGAGTACTGTTCTAAGCATATCTCTTATGTGTAAATAATGCTAAAGGTCTCAGCCTTTGATTCTATTAATACGGGATATACTTGCGGAGAAAAATGAATGTGCAGTTTGTTTCAAGATGGTGGAGGCAGCGGGAGGTAGGGTTTAGGCAATTAAAAATGCCAGGGAAGGCTGGATGTGGCGGCTTACACCTGTGATTACGGCACTTACGGAGGCCGAGGTGAGTAAATCATTTGAGGTCAGGAGTTCGAGACCAGCCTGGCCAACATGGTAAAATCCCATCTCTACTAAAAATACAAAAATTAGCCGGGTGTGGTGGTACGTGCCTGTAGTCCCAGCTACTCAGGAGGCTGAGGCATGAGAATCACTTGAACCCGGGAGGCAGAGGTTGCAGTGAGCTGAAATGGCGCCACTGCACTCCAGCCTAGTAGACAGAGCAAGACTTTGTCAAAAAAAAAAAAAAGCCACTAAGGAAGTTTGTCAAAAAGTCCCTCACTTCTTTTCAAAATCTACTCTTGTAATTTTTGTAAGAAAAGTTCCATCTCATATAAACTAGGTGTTTTTGTCTTTAAACCTACCATTATTCCTCTGAACTTTTAATATTGAAGCAGCTGGCAGAGCTCTAAAGTACTTTTGATTATTTAATGCAAATTTTTGCAAGAAACCCCAGCAGGCTCTCCACTTTAGTGGAACACAATTCTTTCAAATTATTGCTGAAGCTGCTCACATTTAAACTAAATGTGCATAAAATTTAAGCAAATGCCACATTAAAGAGTAACTGCACATTGTCAATCAGGGCAGGGTAATCACGCTGCTTGGGGAAGGGTGATGGGGTGGGCCTTGGGGAGGGACTAGGCACAGGCCCTGGGAGGATTAGTTGCTGAATATACTCAGCAGGTGTGGGCTGGGAAGAAGTCCAGTTGTTGGAACTCAAGATGAGCCCAAAACTGCATACTGGGGGAGGAGTGTGTCCTTATTGGTCACAGATCTCCTTTGGGGACCAAAACAGGCTTCAAGTGCTCCGCCCTTGTCTTCTGGGCATTCAGTTCTCAGCACCTGGGGCTCCTAGTGAGAGCTTTGTTTTGCTGACTGATCCCCCTCCAACCCATCCACAGCAAGCTGGAAATGCCCTCCAATAGTGCAGGGCAGGAACTGTATCTTGCTAGCTCCTGGCTGGGATCAGTCTTACAGGTGCTCCACAGCCCCCACAGCCCTAAAATGTAACTTTCTCATTAACTTCCCCCCGCAAGTCTGGGCTTCCTACTCTGCCCACCTCTCAGAACTTCCTGGGCTCATCTCTCAAATACGGTCCCTTGAAAACAATTATTCCCAACCCTTGTTGGAGATGGTAAGACAGACTTGATCCAAGCAGGCCACAGTGATGGGGAACACAGCAACACGGTTGTGCAGTGGAGGAGAGATTGGACTCAACTCCAACTTCAACAAAGACAAGGGGGGTTTTAGCCAAGCAGCAGGGTGGGGTCAAGGGGTGGGAAGTGATGTAGAAAAACACCAAGAGTAAGAAGTTTCTGGCTACATCGACTCAATGGGATTCTTGCTGAAGGCAGGCCAGGGTGATCAGGTACCAACAGTGTAGTGAGATACTAAGGGTGAGGTGTCTTTATTGAACTGACTTCGCAGGATTCCTGATCAAACTGGATTCAACAAGACAGAGAGGGAAGCCCAAGGTCAAGTCTCTTGGAAAGAACTCACAAGGTTGACTCAAGTTCTGGTCAAAGGAAAGAGTGTTTGCCAAGTCACCTGTGCTTGCCATGAAAGCTCAAATTTGTGCCAATGGGACTGATGTACAGTCATGCATCGCTTGACGATGCAGACACGTTCTGAGACATGTGTCGTTAGGTGATTTCATCATTGTGCGACCATTGCAGAATGCACTTACACAAACCTAGATTGTGTAGCCTCCTACACAAGTAGGCTACATGATGTAGCCTCTTGCTTCTAGGCTACAAACCTGCAAAGCATGTTGCTGTACTAAACACTGTAGGCAACTGTAACACAATGGGAAGTATTTGTGCATCTAAATATATCTAAAGATAGATACAGTAAAAATACAGTATTATAATCTTATGGGACCACTGTCATATATATGGTCTGTCATTAACCAAAATATGACTGTGAGGTACACATGGTTAGGCATGTTAGGTAACATTTAGGTAACTATGAGGTATACAACTGGGTGTAAGTGGGCTTGGAATTTGCTTTTACTGTGATTTACAAGACAGATGCCAGAAACAAACACCAGCTGACTGGCACTGAACAGGAATCTAAGGCTCCTGCCTGCATTTCCAACACACCCTGGCTCCCTGAGCACTGTGCACCTCCGGCCTTGCAGCTCGGGGCCACCAGTAGCCCTTCATTACTGCTCAGTGGCTCCAGGCTGTAGTCCACACCCTCTGCCCACTCTAATTTTCCCTCTTTCCTCCTGTCCTAGTTCTATCCATCCTCTGTTCTTTCTTGCTCTCTCTTTTGTTTTCTTCCTCTGGCACACAAGACATAAGAGCAACATAGCCACAAGCAAGGCTTAGTTAGGTCTTTTTCAAGGTGAGATGCCATGGGTACTATAACGCTTTTGTACATCTTAACTGTATAGCATGGAAAAACTGTGTTACTATTGTTATTAGCTTTCTGTCTTTTTATGTGTCACTGGCAGTCATGGAGTGTTGTGCCAATAACCCCATTTTCCCATCTGCCCTGCAGCTTTCACTTAGTGACTTTAGGAAGGCATGTGTGCATTATGGCAAAAGTGGCTTTCAACTTGGCGACTGAATTTTTGGCTCAGCCTCTTCTCAGCTAGCTCAGTATGCTCCATTACAAGGGAAGAACTGATAGGCTAATTGGGCTAAATTATAAATGTCTGCTAAAGATTTAATGTCTTCTGTCCTCTGAAGGGTGTTTGGAGACTCCCACAGAGAACCATGGGAAAGCATAAGCAATACATTTCTGAGATTGGGAAGGATACTTGCAAATCATATATAGGAAGCATTATGTTCTATAACCTCTGTACCAGGAGGAAGTCCTTTCAGATCACTTACTTGGAAGTAGATCCAATCTCTCCATGCTCCTTCTCTCCCTTTTTTTAATTTAGGTGTGCAGGAAAGCAGAAGGAAGGAAAGCCAAAAGGAGAGATTCTCCAACCACAGAACAAATCCTTAAGCCACATGGAGCAAATATCTGATAGTGAATAGTCTAGAAAGCTGTTGAGGGGAAATAAACAGAACTGAGCTAATGCTGGCTGGAAATAAGCATGAGCAGTGTGTTTCAGGGCACACTGGGAAGTCAGATTTCCTGTGGTCCTGATTGAATGGACTTGTGCAGTAGTGAACCAGGAACAAGAAACTCTATGGAAAGAATAAGACTTTAAGAACTATTTTTACATGCAATTTGGAAAGAATAATACTTTGAGGACTATATTTAAATAAGTATGGCCCTTAAGGAATCACAGGTAGAGTTACCAAGACTACCTTAGAATAGGCATGGGAGCATTGATATCATGAAGTCTCCTGCACACTGTAGGGTCGCATGGGCATGAACATGGCACTTCTTGGCATTCAACACAGAGGATGTGAGTAGCATAGGGATGGAAATCTCTTCTGATCATATTTAGCTCAAGTGCTTCATTTTTATGCTCAGTCCTCAGGCAGACAATATTAATCCCAGGAAAACAAAAGAGATTATATATGATTTGATTTATACATGTTAATGCTGCTTTTATCATTTTAGTAAAATGCATTTACAAGTTCTCATTTAAAAATATAGGTTCAGTCTAGTCATTCTCATTCTTTTTGATATTTTTACAGAATAGATTATTAAGTATTAATGATTCCTGAGATTCTGGTGTTCAAAATGAACATAATTTATGATTCTGCCCTAACATATTTGTTTTAAGAGGACAGCTCCTTGATGTGTGTGTGTGTGTGTATATATATATATGTATATATATGCAAATGTATATTTGTATATGTATATGCTTGTGTTTATTTGCTCATGTGTATACCCCCCCCACACACACATATGTATTTGGTTTTTAGGCATAATTTGTTATATAAGAAGGGTTTGCTGTTTTGTTTGTTCTGTTATTCTTGTTTGGTTTGCTTTTTCTTAATGAAGGACTCTGAACACAGCATGGTACAACAGAATGCCTTAGGGAATTTTAGCTCCACCAGTGTCCATCAGACCTCACCAGTCATTCCAAATAAATCATGAAGAGGAAACAGTGCAGCTGCTATGCAAATATGATGTCAAGAGAAGAATTCTCCTCTTTCACACACCCAATATGCTGCTACTGCCCCAAGACTTCGTTAGACAGAAATCCCTGAGCCATTGATTGCATCTGCAAATGATGTAATAATATTATTTCTAAATAATATTTGAAGAGTACTTCATATTTTACAAATTGTATTCATGCATCACCTTTCTGAATTTTTACAACAGTCTTGTGAATTAGATAATATCAATGCCATTTTACAATAGACTCTGGTGCCTTTGTGCTTTGATGAAAAGAACACGTTTGCAGGCAGATAGTGAACTGGAATTGGATGTCATTTTGGTCACCAATCCCACTTATTTTAGGATGAATTTAGAATTCAAAGATTGGAATAATGCATGTATAAGAAAGGGATCTTTCTCAAGACCCATTTGCAAAACAGACATGAATGCTGATTATTTTGAGGGTGGAAAACAGAGGTGAACTATTACTTGTTGCAAAGTGTTAGGAATTTTATGTTTATCTGAATCCTGTTAGCCTCTGGTTAATGGGGATCCTAGTCATTTTTTCAATTTGCAATTTTTTCAGTTTGTATAGGAGTTGCCAGACTGTAAACAAAGTGAGAGTGGCTGTGCCAGTGCTGGGCTCGGCAGTGTGTGCTGCTGTCAGGTTGTAGCAGCTGGCTAAAGCTAATGTTAAAGGAGTTTCACCTTCTTCTCATAAAACCACTAGTAGCTAGGCCAGGCACGGTGGCTCAGACCTGTAATACCAGCACTTTGGGATGCAGAGGGAGGCGGATCACAAGGTCAACGGATCGAGACCATCCTGGCCAACATGGTGAAGCCCCCATCTCTACTAAGATACAAAAAATTAGCCAGGCATTGTGGCACGCACCTGTAGTCCTAGCTACTCGGGAGGCTGAGGTAGGGGAATCACTTGAACCCGGTAGGCGGAGGTTGCAGTGAGAGGAGATGGCGCCACGGCACTCCAGCCTGGGTGACAGGGCGAGACTCCGTATCAAATAAATAAATAAGTAAAAATAAATAAAAAATCCCTCTCTACTAAAAATACAAAACTTAGTCGAGTACAATGGCCCACGCCTGTAATCCCAGCTACTCAGGAGGCTGAGGCAGGAGAATCGCTTGAACCCGGGAGGCGGAGGTTGCAGTGAGCAGAGATGGCGCCACTGCACTCTAGCCTGGTGACAGAGAAAGACTCCATCAAAAACAAACAAACAAACAAAGAAAAAAAAACATTAGTAGCTTGAAGTTGGCCATAGTGGGAGAAATTACATCATGAAAACTGGCAAATTCTTCAAATGAGTGCTTTTTATTTTTATTTATTGCAGAGAGCTGGCTTACCAGAGCACCGATGGACTTGGATACCTGAGATATCTGCTTGGGATCCCACACTTTCAAGGTCTCTCCTCTGGCCTTCTTCTGGTTCTGCGACTCCTTACAGTGCTGGGAGTTGGTGATGCCAACAGGACATACGCTCCCAGAGCCTACCTCTCCCAGATCACTTTAAAAGGCACCCAGGACCCCAGAATTCTCATCCTCAAAAGCATGGAGCTCAGCTCTTGGCCCTCAACAAATCTCTTCCCCATAAAGATCCTTTTGAGAGCTTAGGATGTCCCCTGGATGGTTTTGGTTGCAGATTGTGGTGGTGGAGGGAGCTATACAATTTAATCTATTACCATTAATTGGATGCGCTAATGGCAGATTGGGTAGTGATAATGCCATAAGAGGTAGTGTGTGAGCCGTGTGCTGCATCTGTGCTAGCTCAGGTAAGTCAGCACACAGCACCTGCAGCCTCCTCTCACCTCTTCCCTGAGCAGCACCTTTTCACCTGAACATGCTGATCCCCTAGTGCTTCATCTTGACAGCAACTTAACAAGCCCTGGGCAGCTTTTTAAAATAAATGACTATGATATTGACTATGAATCTACATAAAAGCCACTTGTTTTTTAGTCATAATCTGTGTCTAACTGCAGAAGAAATTCACACCTTTGAAAAACAAAAATGTAAAAAGTGAAAATTGTTTGTAACCACAATATTCTGAAATAGAACCTTTTTGTTAGATCATTTTCAAGAGGATTTTTCATACTTTCCTACAATAATACCAATGTATATGCACTTGTATAAATTCATGGTTAAAATATTCATAGGGTGTATGTGTCTAAATATAGAATCATACCCTATTGTACAGTTCTAGTAAATAGCTATTTTTTTGCTTTTAACTCAGAAAATATGTATTTTTATTATGCTTTACGTTCTGGGATACATGTGCGGAACGTGCAGTTTTGTTGCATTGGTATACACGTGCCATGGTGGTATGCTGCACCCACCAACCCATCATCTACATTAGGTATTTCTCCTAATGCTATCCCTCCCCTAGCCCCCACTCCCTGACAGGCCCCAGTGTGTGATGTTCCCCTCCCTGTCTGTGTCCATGTGTTTGCATTGTTGAACTCCCACTTATGAGTGAGAACATGCAGTGTTTGTACCTGTGTTAGTTTGCTGAGAATTATTGTTTCCAGCTTTGTCCATGTCCCTGCAAAGACATGAACTCATCCTTTTTTATGGCTGCACAGTATTCCATTGTGTATATGTGCTACATTTTCTTTATCCAGTCTATCATTGATGGGCATTTGGGCTGGTTCAAAGTCTTTGCTATTGTGAACAGTGCTGCAATAAACAGAAAGTATGCATGTGTCTTTATAGTAGAATGATTTATAATCCTTTGGGTATATACTCAGTAATGGGATGGCTGGATCAAATGTTATTTCTGGTTCTAGATCCTTGAGGAATTGCCACCCTGTCTTCTACAATGATTGAACTAATTTACACTCCCACCAACAGTGTAAAAGCATTCCTATTTCTCCACATCCTCTCCAGCATCTGTTGTTTCCTGACTTTTTAATGATCGCCATTCTAACTGGCATGAGATGGTAGCTCATTGTGGTTTTGATTTGCGTTTTTCTAATGACCAGTGATGATGAGCTTTTTTTCATATGTTTGTTGGCTGCATAAATGTCTTCTTTTGAGAAGTGTCTGTTCATACCCTTTGCCCACTTTGTGGTGGGGTTGTTTGCTTTTTCTTGTAAGTTTGTTTAAGCTCCTTGTGGATTCTGGATATTAGCCCTTTGTCAGATGGATAGATTGCAAAAATATTCTCCCATTCTGTAGGTTGCCTGTTCACTCTGATGCTAGTTTCTTTTGCAGAAGCTCTTTAGTTTAGTTAGATTCCATTTGTCAATTTTGACTTTTGTTGCCATTGCTTTTGGTGTTTTAGACACGAAGTCTTTTCCCATGCCTATGTCCTGAATGGTATTGCCTAGGTTTTCCTCTAGGGTTTTTATGGTTTTAGGTCTTAAATTTAAGACTTTAATCGATCTTGAGTTAACTTTTGTATAAGATGTAAGGAAGGGGTCCAGTTTCAGTTTTCTGCCTATGGCTAAGCCAGTTTTCCCAACACCATTTATTAAATAGGGAATCCTTTCCCCATTGCTTGTTTTTGTCAGGTTTGTCAAAGATCAGATGGTTGTAGATGTGTGGCATTATTTCTGACGCCTCTACTCTGTTCCATTGGTCTATACATCTGTTGTGGTACCAGTACCATGCTATTTTGGTTACTGTAGCCTTGTAGTATAGTTTGAAGTCAGGTAGCGTGACACTTCCAGCTTTGTCCTTTTTGCTTAGGATTGTCTTGACTTGACATTCATGCAAAATATTGTATATTTAAGTTCTTTATTTGCAAAGGATACATAAATTTCATTTCAAAAGCAATACAACAAAGTGTTCCATTTGACAAAAACAGGGTAACTTAACTTTTCCAGGATAAATGATTCATGCTTTTATTAATTTATACATTTTCTTCTGAGAGCAGCTTCACATAGTCAAGTCTCCTTTTCAAGGCACCTGTTGGTTATATTGCTATTTAACCCTTAACCACATGCTCCTATGGAATATTTTTTATGTGATTGACATGCACTTTTACTTGACTTTAAGGAATTTTTCTTGCTTTTCTAACCAGATTGTGTCATGAGGTCAAGAAACTTGTAATATCTTATTCTATTATCTATGGAGCTTAAAACTCTACTATGTGATGGTAGTTTTATTGGATAGGAAACATGTGAGGGTAGGGAACAGTATAAACACTCAAAAGTTTCCAAATAAATAAATGATGGGTGCTCTATAAATGAGCACCAGATATGAGCTGCCATCACAGGCTGTCTCAAATCTGGAGGTCATTTCAAAGCACAAATAGACCCAGTGCCCTTAGAGATCTTAGTATGACCAAGGGTTGTAGGAAAAAGGAATCTGTGTTTTGAAAAGTGTTTTTGGGTCACTGTCATTTACCTGTTTTTTGCTTGTTTGTTTACTTTATTTTTTATCTTATTGAGATCAATGAGCTGAGATTATCACCCGCAGTTAGACCTCAAAGGGACTTCAGGGATCCCTCAACATTTCCCAAACTGGTGAATAGTAAAAATGTCCACCTTGAATTCTCCGGTCCTTCCCTGGAGATTCTGACGTAATAAGTCCAGGGTGGGCCTGGGTCCATCTACTTAAATAAGGACTTTGGCTGCTCTGTTTATGGGGCATTTGAGGCATGTGAGGAAGCATGTCCCCAGGAGCACTGGTAGAACAGACAGAAGGCATGCATGGCAACAACAAAGGTTGCTCTGGCGTTTGCCAAGGTTTATTGTGTCACTGTAATTACAGGTTGAGCACAGCTACATTCCTCAGCACAATAAAGTTGTCGGAGCCCACTCCGAGGCAATTGTTTCCCATTAGGGAAACGTTGGGTTTCCTTTAGTGATGAAAGGCAATAACACAACATGTAATTCCTGTAGCTGTAATATAATGCGTCCAGAACCAAAACACAACCCTCCCGGGAGCCACATCTACAGAGTGCCCAGAAAGGTGAGATTTTCTCTCAGATTGAGAGGTGACCTCTTTATCTTTTGCTGATGTGAATTGACATCTCTACTCCCCAGAAAGCTGAAATGTGACAGTCTTTGGACCTCATTTTCTCCCTCACAGCAATTAAGCAACACGTACATGCTGAGATTCACAAGGCTTCAGGCTTAGCTATGCTAAAAGAAAAAGATGGTTTTTGTCGGATTTTTTTTTTTTTTGCTGAAATCTTTATAAGTATTGTAGATAATTCTAGTCCTAGAGGTTTTGTAAAAGTGATCTGAAATTTCTCCTTCTGAAGCTTTCAGTATTATAGATAATTATAACTCTGCAGTGATCTGTAGAAATGATCGTGGACACACAGCATTTTCCCTGCCTCTCTCTCTCCTCTTTACGGCGTACTCTTTCTTTGGGAGCTTTAGCCTCACTCAAAAAGACTCAGGCCTATATCTTCTTATAGACTCTTACAAAAAGAGTAATGAATCAACAAGTGGACATAAATTAATAGTAACTTAGGCCAGCTTAAATATAGAGAGATGCAAACTTTTATGTTAGAATCCTAGTATACCTTTGTTTTATGTTTGTGGGTAAACACGTTGTAATAAGAGGATAACAAGGGAAGTTGTTGAAGGTGGAAGGGAGAAGATAGTAGATCTTAGGGCCTTTGTCAGTGTCATCTGCAGACAGCTGCACACACTGTAGATGTTTGCATAAACTTCTGTTTTCTGATCTACATGTGCCTCGTGGGCTAGTTTCAGAAACTCATCTCTAACTGAAAGCAGTTTCACAATTTCATGTTGTGTTCATGGACAAGAGACAAAATGGGAGTTGTTTGCCTCGGATTTGTGGGGAAAATTGTTTTGGAAAGATCTTTGTCAACTATTTAAAAAATTGATTTCCAGCCAGGCGCAGTGGCTCATGCCTGTAATCCCATCACTTTGGGAGGCCAAGGTGGGTGGATCACGAGGTCAGGAGATCGAGATCATCCTGGCTAACACGGTGAGACCCTGCCTCTACTAAAAATACAAAAAATTAGCTGAGCGTGGTGGCGGACGCCTGTAGTCCCAGCTACTCGGGAGGCTGAGGCAGGAGAATGGCATGAACCCAGGAGGCGGAGCTTGCAGTGAGCTGAGATCGGGCCACTGCACTCCAGCCTGGGCAACAGAGCGAGACTCTGTCTCCAGGAAAAAAAACAAAAGAAATTGATTTCCAAGAAAATTATATTGTGATTTGACCTGGCAAGTGAGGGTCAGAAAGTGTCATTTGGAGTCTATATAAAAAATAACTTTTGCTTAAATTGTTTCCAGTCCAATCCAGTCCAGTCCAACCCAAGTGTTACTGAAAACAAAATATCTCTTTATGAAAACCTCCACAGAATACTGAGAGCAGAAGGCCACGGCAAGACTGGCGCCTGCAGCCTTGAAGGGTTGTACCCAGCAGCGGGGAAGGGGAGGCAGGGATGGTGCTGCTGACATCCATCAGCAAGCTAGCCCAGCTGTGAGGTCTTCCTTGGTCACCAGCAGGTGGCCACAGGGACTCTGGCAGTACACAGGAAATGACCCTTGGACTCCATAGCTATCAACGGGCAATCACTGCTTCAGAGAGGCTGGGAGCAGAGCCAGGGAAATACTATGGACATGCAGGACTGCTCTGCACACCACGTTGCTGTGTCATGGAAACAGTTTTAAAATTTTGAGAAAATTAGATTTTCTATTTTGCAATAAATACCAAAAATAATTTCTGCAGGAAATAAACCTTTTTTTTTTCTTCAAAATATTTACCAAGGGCCTTCTTATATGTGCCTCATATGTTTTGGGCTTAAATTAAAAAAAAAAAAAAAAGAACCTCCTTATTAAATACTGCCTTACTTAATTTTTATTCACTTCTATTTCAGAATTCTTCTGAGATTATTTAATATAACTTATTACTTTTGCAGAATTGTACAGTCTCCTAGGACAATGTAATAGCAAAACCTAAAAAATAAAAATAAAAGTCAAAAACAAAAACCCAACCCAATCCATCTTCTACTAGCAGCTGATAAAATATACACTGCAGAGACTTGAGTATTATTTATCACTTCTTTCTCCTAGATACACATCACAGTGCACACACACACACACACACATCCCCCCTACAACACACATATTCCCACACACACAAACACCACATGCACATCCCCCACACAACAGAATCTTATAGACAGGCATTAATCAAATAATTCTAAATTGCATGGGAAATTTCCAGAGTGATCAGTGCTATATAAGGGAGACCATCGTGCCCTGAATACATGCAGTTGAGTCATCTAATTCAAGAAAAATGCCTCAGGGAAGGTTTTCCTGAGGTAATGAGGAATAATCTGGAATACAAAGGATGAGCCTGGATTTACTAGGAAAACAGAAGTGAAAAGGGCCTCTGACCACAGGAAAAACAGCACGTGTGCAAGTACAATGGCCGTGAAGGCTGACCAGCTCGTGGGGCCCGAAGGGTGTGGACACATGGCTGGAGAAGAAGGCATGGGCTGGTCCTGGACCAGCGGGTCACATGCTGCCAGGGTAAGGACATTTTTCCCTAAGAGCAGTAGCAACACAGAGCCATTGGGTGTTTTGACAGGCACAGCAGGAGGACCTGGAAACTGATGGAATCAGGCTTGCATTTCAGAGCATCAGCGCAAAGGATGCAGTGGATGTGAGTGGGAATGCATCCTTGTAGACCCATTAATGGGGCTAGGGAAGGAATGATGGTAGGTAGAGGTAAGGTGTCAGCACCTATTCCCTCTACCCGAAATTCCCAACCAGATCATCACATGACTGTCTCTTTCTCATCATTCAATCTTAGTTCCAATATATTCACCTCAAAAAGACCTCCTTTCACCACTCTATATATTGTTGCTCCCTCTTCTTCTCATGGTGTTGCCAGACCTTTGGTCTTGAATTTCTTATTCATAGCACTTGCCATGATCTGATTCAGCAGGGCCTCAAACAGCATGGTTTTGTTACAACATTGATAAGAAAAACAAGTGGCTCCCGATTTCCAAGGGCCACTGAATGTGTGGCGTTTGCAAGTTCTCCCTACAGAGAAAGTGGCTCTTCTCAGGGTACTCTGGTTTCTCCCATATCACAAAGGTGCGTCCGTTAGGTGGATGGGTGTGTCCACACATCCCAGTGTGAGTGAACGGGTATGGGTGGGTGTGAGTGCACCCTATGATGGATGGCATCCTGTCCAGGGTGGGCTCCACCTTTCACCCTGCATTGCAGGGACAGGCTCTGGCCACCCACTACCACAAATTGGAATAAATAAGAGGACTCAAAAAAGGAATGAGAGGATGAATACAAATTATTGTAAAATAAAAATGTGCAAGGTCTATGATCATCACGCAGATGTGCGACAAGGACCGATGAGGTACGAAGATGCTCAGCGGGCCCGTCAGATTGGTTCTTGCTTGCTTTTGAACTGCGTTGTGGTAGGAGGTGCTCCTGACAATTTTTGCCTTGCAAACACTTATTGCCTGATTTAACCAACCACTACTGCCACTGCAGTCCCTTGCTGATTCACCAAAAATGGAATAAAAAATTATCTTAAATATATGTATATCTCACATGTATTTCAGTGTTTAATATTACAAGTGTTTGGGTCTTTTTATTATTTTTTTCTTATAGAGTCTCGCTCTGTCACCCAGGCTGGAGTGCAGTGGCACAATCTCCGCTCACTGCATCCTCCGCCTCCTGGGTTCAAGTGATTCTCCTGCCTCAGCCTCCCGAGTACCTGGGACTACAGGTGCCCACCACCATGCCCAGCTAACATTTTTTTGTATTTTTAGTAGAGACGGGGTTTCTTCATGTTGGCCAGACTGGTTTCAAACTCCTGACCTCAAGCGATCTGCCTGCCTTAGCCTCCCAAAGTGCTAGGATTGCAGGCATGAGCCACTGCGCCAGGCCATGTTTGGGTCTTTATTTAGAAATTTGGTGATGTTTTTGTGACTAGAAATGTGTCATGGGAATTTAACTCTTGTTTACATAAATTAGCTTATGGCAAAATTGGTTTAGTTATATATCATTTTGCTTAAAGTCACAGTTTCCAAGAACCAGTTGATGACATTAAGTGAGGACTTACTGTACTCAAATGTTTGCTTCTGTGAGTTCATGTTTTTCTCCTCCCTAGAATGTAATCTCCAGGGAGCATGAACCTATTCTTCTTCCTGTATCACTGTGTCCCCACTGCGTAGTAAACCCCTGGGACATGAGAGATGCTCACTGACTTATATTTTATGAATAAACAGAGACAAATAAGCATATTCTAGAGGTACCAGAGAGGCCACACAGGCAGGTGTCAGCAGTAGATTGGCTGCAGTGAGGAAGGAAGGCATTGGGGCTACTTTTAGGCTTGCATCGCTGGTAGAAAGAAAATGTTAAGATCATTTAGGGGGCCCGGGGGACAATGAGTATTTGGAATAAACAAACAAATAAATAAATAAATAAACGAGTAAATCAATCAATCAATATTTGTACCTTATGGCAAAACAATGGCAGTTCAGAATTGATGGAATCGTAGGAGCTCTACTCTAGGCCAACAGTTTTGGGTTTTGGGAGACCTGACGTTCCAGTTTCAATCAACCTGCCCAGCAAAACAAACAGGAAGGAGAGCTGAGGGCCCTCATATTTTGCTGCTTACTGGCTGCGTTTCTATCTCTGGCCTTGCCAGGGCAGCCCGCTGGAAATGATCTAAAATAAGTCCTCTGTGTTCTCTAGGAAGCAAGGTCTCAGAAGCCACTGGATCCTGGAACACCTCACTCTTGCTGATTAAATTCTGCAGCCTGCAGAGAACCCCCTTGTCTCTGGCAAGCACCTTCTGAACACAAAATAGAAAAGACCTCAAGCAGAGCTGTGGGGAGAAAAATGTTCTGCCTTCAGTGATGTGAGAAAAGAAAACACAGTGAAGCCCAGGGTAAAGGAGAAGATGGAGTTGTTTTGATTTTCCCACAGGGGATATTCAGCAGATGAATTTGCCTATTTTCTTTCTCCTAAACAGCCAGGCTACCTTGAGAGAAGCAAGAGATCCTCTCCCTTTTGCCAAAATCTGCCTCCCCCAGGAGACTGTGCTTTGCTCATACACATCATTAGAAATTATCCTTAAATATTAAAACATAAATGAATATTCAGTGAAAGACTAAAGTTTCTCTTGTTTGAAAGCAAAGCCTGTAAACCTTTATATATTCGATTATACAACGAAGATGAAAATGAACTGATTCATGGGCAACCCTAATTAATAATGAAGAAGGCCAGAAAAGTGGCCCTGTCATTGGGGGTGGCTGGAAGTGATGGGGAAAGCCTAAGGGAACTTTCAGGAGTGATGGCAAAGTTCTATATCTTCATGTGAATTCGGTTACACAGGTGTATACCAAATGTGTCAAAACTCATTGAATGGTCCCCTCGAGCTTTGTGCATTTCCCTCTTTGTAACTTTAACTAGAAAAAAACATAGAATAGGTACATCTTGAACTCAAGTCAATGATATGTACCCCAAAGTATTTAGGGTGAAGAGGACTGACCTCTACAACTTACTTTAAAATGTATTAATAAGTGAGGTGGCCTGGTGGTGGCTAGAGGGAAGGAGGGATGAATAGGTAAGTCAAAGCAAGGGTAGTAACCTGAATGGTTGGTTCTGAGTCCTGGTCATGTTCGTGTTCACACTGCCATGGCTTTTCTGTGTTTGAACACTTGCAAAATGAACTGATGGGAAAAAATGAACTAGTTAGAATTGTGCCCAATGACCATTTCCCACCATACGAAATATCTCTTTTCTTAGAAATGCAGGAGTATAATCACAAGGGGTATTTCTGCTTTGAACTTCTGACTTAGATATTGAATTTGTATGTTACCCCAAATCCAATCAAATGCTAACAAAGGCAAGTTCCTTGCTGCAGAGAGACCAGATAGTATTGTTAAGGAACATTATCCTAAACTAGTCTACAGCAGTGGGTTCAAATGACAGTGCTGTGGTGTTTACAGTTTTAATTCTGCTCTCTTCCCTGAGTTATATTTATCCTCACTGAAACAAGTTTTGCAGCATGAGTCCTCATGTTCAGATGCATTGTTTTGATTTAGTGAAGATATATTCCGTGTATCTAAAAGTATCATGCAAGTATCTAAAAATATATTTGAAGAAATGCTTATTATTATCTCCAATTTATAGATGTGTTTATACTGGACAACAGCATCATTACCATTAAGCGGAATGAAACTTTTTAGCAGCAGGTCATATATTAACAAAGAAGCTTGCATAATTATCATGTAGACAGTAAAATGCACAAATATAATTCATCTTTATAATTTTATGTTTGTAACTCTGATTTGCCTATAGTAGCCCTGAAATGGACCTGTTCACCCACCCATATGGTCGTAATGGCTATTTCCTGGTTTAAATTTATTGTCAGAAATCCAGGTTCCCATGATAGGTGGTTTCAGGCACAATGTGTGCAAAGTGGATGCAAAGGAATAGCAGTTAGACTGAGCACTGATCTTAAGCACATCTTAGCCAATGTTTGAACTAAGGTGTCTGGAATGAGAAAACTAGTAATGATCCTCCAAGTATGAGAAGGCCTAGAATTCCATGAAGATAATGTGGCAAAATTCAAAGTAACCTTTATGTAAGCCCTTTTTCATGCAAGCCAGGAGTGGTTGAATAGTGACCTGTGCAAGAACCCACACAGCATCTCAGATGGATGTTCAAATAGTCCAATGCTCTAAAAATCTATGCTGAGTGGTGGCAGGGACAGCTTCATGGGCTTACAAATTGTGCAAGCATCATAGGCTTGCAGCAGGGTCCTGCTCTCGGGAGGGTCCCCGTGTTGGTTTAATGATTTGCTGAGATTCATTGGAACTAACTTAAACTTTTACCTTTAAACTCACGTTTTTTAAGTGAGGCATGGACATTGGAGAACACACATGAGTGAAAAGCTCTGCTTGGGGACAACGCTTCCACACACAGGCTCAGGCTTAGGAACATGGCTGCAGTGTGTGCACCAAGCAGTTGCCCTGAGCACACCTGGGGCAGTCCGGGGAATGGTGGGGCCTCAAAAGCACAGGCCGGTCTGGGATCTGGGTCCACACTGCTGGGGGGTACTGTGGCAGTAGACAAAGGAGGAATTCTTCACGGGCAACAGTGGACTCAGAGCAGGAATCTCCGGGGCTCAGGACGTCAATTTTGTCAGCAAATTGTTACCAAAAAGTGCACATATGGGGATTGCAGTAATGCATATCAGAAAGTTATGAGGTTCCTTGTAAGGATTTAGAATCCATAGTTTTAAAAATTGCTGCAACATTGCAAAGCAAATACTCATAGTACCAGAAATAAAAATTACATTTAAAGTTTATCACATTGAACAGAAAAAGCCACATTTCCATAAGGGGCTTCTGATGAATCCATTATGAAGAAGAGAACAACGTTGGAATTAACTTTTCCCTGTAATTGAAGTTGCAAGGATAACTTGCAAAACAGGCCTTTGAGTTATATACAGATCACAAAGCCACTTAGCTCTTCTTGTACACCCTCCGCAAGCTATCAGAGAATGTTGCCATTGCATTTACATTTGAAGTTAAATTCAGAATTGCATGAAACCTGTTTGTGTCAAGAGTTAAACCATTTTAGAAAATTTATTCCATAGGAATCGTCAACTCCAGATGGCCTAAAATTAATATATTGAAATCAGTTATAAGAAATTTATCCCAACATTTTATGGAAAATTTCCACAATTCCCATAAACACGCTTAACAGCCTCACTAATGTTTTCATTAGCATAAAGGTCCTTCTCACTTTAAGCCATGAGTAAAAATTATTTGCAACCTTGTATTTGCCAACATTGACTGACATTGCTTTCAGTTATATCAATCATAAACAAGTTGTAAAAGTAAAAATTTTGATGAGATAATAAATGAATTTCAGAATAACAGGTCAGGAAAATCTTACAATCAATCAAAATCTCACATTAATGATTATTTATTATATTATATTAAATTATGACACCATTATGTATAATTTTTTCATATGTATATATATATATACATGTGTATGTATGAATTTGCAAGTGAATTTTGTTGTTACTCAGGTAAAACTATTACCCCTTGTGAAGGTTAATTTTATGTTACAACCCAACTATGCTGTAAGGTGCCAAGATATTTGGTTAAACATTATTTCTAGGTGTGTCTGTGAGGGTGTTTCTGGATAAGATCAGCATTGGAATTAGCAGATGACCCTCCCAGGTGCAGGTGAGCATCGTCCAACCTGTTGAAGGCCTGAATAGAACACAAAAGGTGGAGTGACAGAACTTGCTTTCTTTGCCTGTCTTTGCACTGGGAGATTGGTCTCCTTCTGACCTCAAATTCAAACTTGGATTGGAACTTACATTGTCAGCTCTCCTGGGTCTGTAACTGCTGACTGCAGATCTTGCAACTTCCTAGCCTCTGTAATTGTGTGAACCAATTCCTTATTGTGTATCTCTCCTCTTCCTCTTACTATTTATCTGTATTACTTCGTTCTCACACTGCTATAAAGAGCTGCCCGACACTGGGTAATTTATAAAGGAAAGAGGTTAAATTGACTCACAGGGCTGGGGATACCTCAGGTAACTTATAATCATGGCAGAAGAGAAAGCAAACACATCTTTCTTCATGTGGCGGTAGGAAGGAGAAGTGCCAAAGCAAACGGAGAAAAGTCCCTTATAAAACCATCAGATCTCGTGAGAACTCACTCACTATCACGAGAACAGCATGGGGTTAACCACCCCATGATTCAATTACCACCCACTGGGTCCCTCTTATGATACATGGGGATTCTGGGAACTACAATTCAAGATGAGATTTTGGTGGGGACACAGCCAAACTATATCACCATCTATCTTCTATCTATCTGTCTACCTATTTATTATCTATCTATCATCTACCTATTAACCTATTGGTTCTGTTTCTCTGTAGTATATTGACTAATCACCCTCAAGTTTTATCAGTAATAAAATAGTTTTAAAAGAAAATGCTTTACATTTTAATACCTTTAATTATACCTTTTTCTATTTTGTGAATGAGGAGCCCCACATTTTCTTGCATGGAGTCCCCAGTCATGTAGCAAGCCCTTGGTGGAGGTTTGAGAATGGCTTCTCAACACTAGCCCATATTCCACTTTGTTCAGTTGCTTGTCTGGGTGGGCTGGGATGGAAGGCAGGACACTTCATATTCTGAGGCTGTTGGAATAAAGAAAGAGGTTCTTGGTTTTGTTTGGGATCAAAGCGATTGTCTAAAAGATTTCACAGGACTAGGATTAAATTCTTAAAGATTCTGTGTCTATTCTGGTAAAAGTATCTGTCTCCTTCTCTGCCTTGAGTTGCATCATAGAAGAGCCCTCTCTCCCATCTTCTATTTCCACCAAATGCATCTCATTTCATCATGACTGTCTCCCCAGATCTTCCCTGGGTCTGAACAGATCTAGGTGAGGAATACAAGCCCCTAGAATGATTTTCCTACCATCTCTGTGCTAGGCTGGAAGACTTTTTTCTGGACATATACGGTAATCATTGCAGCAAATATATTTTGTTGCTTTGAAGTCAAGCTTTGCAGACAAATGACAATGGGGGTTATTTTTCTGGATTTTCTGGTCTGAATCAACTTGGCATGGGTGGATTTTGTGAGAAACACTTTCCACCAAATACGGACGGTGCAGGGGGTCAAGTTTATTTTCTTCTCTATCTAGCTTCTATCCCTAAAGAACTATATCCTATTTATCTTTAACATCAATCCTTTCTATTTTCTAAATTAATTAGCATTGTGGGGTGGTATTTCTCAGGCAGCATCCACTATTTCCAGAGCAGGTGCTGCAGTAATCGCCATAGCATTCCCTTATTATCAGTGTTTTCTGTGGGCAGAAGCTTAATGACTGGGGAGGTAGTCTGGATCCACCCTCTTCAAGAGCTGTCTGTCTATCCCACAACTGGTCCACGGCAGCAGCAATGGGCTCAGTGTGATGGATCCAAGGCCAGCATCTGAATAGCCTCTGGGGAGGGCCCAGGCTCTGGAATTGCCCTGGGTCAAGGTGGCCCCTCTCATAGCTCAGCAATATCCATGCCGGCCTTCAGGGGGACTTGCATGGGGAGCTTGCCATCTTACATGGCTCTTCTCTTATCTGAGTCATTTTCAGTGCTAATATATCTACTTTACGAGAGAGAAGCATTGGGCCTCTCTGTTAGACAGGCCCCCAAGTGGCCAAGGGCTTTTGCTGTTATGCGTTCTTATGACACATGTCAATGATTCTCCAAGTATGGTCCCCAGACCAGCGACATCCATGTCACCTGGAGCTAGTTAGAAAAGCAATCACTTGGGCCCTCCTCAGGCCTTCTGAGTCAGAAGCTCTGCAGATGGGCCTCAGCAAGCATGTTTTCACAAAGCTTCCAGATCACGCTGCCACACAATGAGGTATGAGAACCACTGAACCACTCAATGCCCACACACCTTCCATCTATCACTTTGTACCTGAAGAACTGGAGTCACGTGTCAGCTCTGCAGCTGTCAGAACAATTTCCCATGATGTCAGCCCCCTGGCTTCCTCTGACCTTTCCCCAGATAAAGTCAGGGCTGATGGGATCAGCTCTCCTCAAGATCCCAGTTCATCTGAGGCCAAGCCCCAGACCCCTGAAGGGTTGCTCTATCAACCAACAAGCTGCCCTTCCACATATCAGTAGCAGGTTTTCCTGTCTGCTGTGTTTACTCTGCAAAATGATGGCATGGATTAATGAGCAATTCCTATCTAAAAGTCTAGGATAGACTAAGGACCCAGGGCATTGGTGTGCTATGTGCGGTTGGTTCACAGTCTGACATTCCACACTCATCACACTTGTTAATGTTTCCTACCACAGGCCCCTCACTGAGATGTGGTTGGAGTTTTTTGATGTGATTGTTTGATGTGTCTGTATCCGACAGCAGACTTCCTAGGAGGTTCCCTAAAGCACTGCTCATGAAGGAAGAGCCCTCAGGTCATCGTATGTAGTTTTCTTTTCATATCTCCTTTCATTTCTCAGACTTCAGGGAGCATGAAACTTCTGATGACTTCTCCCTCCAGATACCCTTCGCTGAAGAGTCATGAACAACCCATGGGGTGAGCAGGCCTCCCTCTGATGGGTGCACTCACATGGATGCCTGTGTCACTAGGAAAGGGCCAATGTTACCCCCAGCAACCCCAAGAAGGGGATCCCCAAAAAGTCCTTGCTCCAGTTGGGCAACAAGGTCCAGAAACACCACCAGAGCAGAGGCTCCAGTTACCTCAAGGCACCCCAACATGGTAGCTCTGCACCGAAGCCGCACGGAGACCCCTTGTGAGTTTGCAGAGGGTGAGGATCACAAGTTGCCCCATGGACTGACTGAAAATTGGCAATGATATGAGGTTCCAGTTTTCAGCATCCCAGGGGGAGGCTCCTGCTTAATCTTAGCTGGCGTGTGTCCCTGGGGCCTCACCAATCCCTGTATCGAGAGAGCTGGGAGCTGCTCATGACCATTGGGGTTGGGGATCGTGCCTGGACAGGGTTAAGCCCAGGTCAGCTGGGGGCAAGCTCTCCTGTCTGAAGCCCCAAACCCTTTCCCTGGCAGGTCCCACCCCATCTGAATTTCTATCCAGGAGGAATTATCCCACTGAGGACAGAAGTGTGGGTCAGTAGAGAGCACACGGCTCATCCCCTGGAGAGGGTGGGGACTTGGGGAAATTCAGTGTCCCTTGTCTGAGAGCATGCTCCTGCTTCTCACCATGGCTCTCTGGTGACACTGCACTGCCCACCACTGTGGCAGATGGCAGCCCAGCTGCACAGGACATGTATACAATGTTAGCACCACTGGTTTTCTCCTCTTTCCCTCAGCCACAAAGGCCAGAAAAATTCTGAGGGTTCTAAAGGAGATAGCATGCAGCGTGATGCTGGTCAAGAAAGCTGGGTAGGAAATTACCCCAGGGCAAAATGAGCTGGGAACATAATCAGGGATTGTGAGTGGTGGTGTCCACTGCTTGGCCTGTAGCTACCAGGTGGCCAAGGATTCAGCAAACGCTTTTTGGACATCCTGCGCCCTCACCAAGTCTTACTCTAGAAATAAGAACCATCATGCATCAAACAGGTGCTTCCTTCCTGACTTTCAACCTTCGTCCCATGCAGCTCTGAAGCATTCTGCCTTGCTCCTCAGCCTCTGACCTTCCTCCTCCATTCTGGGCTGAACTCCCAACTTCAAGTACCCCAGTGGAACTCACATAACCATCTCAGGCCTTTGGTACTTGACAGCACTCAGCAAGGGCTGCCTCCTCAGACTTACTGCCGACCCAGGTCCTCGGGCCATGGTTTTTGAGAAGCCACCATTGAATCCGATATCTGCCTGAGTCCTTCTGCCAGCTCTTCCAGGGTATGGCTTATCATGGACCTTCTCTTTCAATACCACATTCTCTAAACCATTTTCATAGGTCACTGTGGGATTATAAGCTGCTCTCTGACGCTTCCCCCTCTCCTACTTGCTCATGGGATCTCATATGGAAATTGACCCAGTAAACAAACATCTTGCTCAGCTGTAAAAACACCTTCTCTGCTATCCACTGTATCCAGTGGCTCTCGCGTGGAGCATACATCTCTTCTTGATCCTCTTCACACCCTCAGTCCAGCACTAAGAGAAAATCTAAGCCTCATTATTTCTCTTCTGGGGACGTTGTCACTTCTCTTCTTAACTGTGTAGACATCCGGCATCTAAATATTCCTTGACTCATCTCTAGAAACCCTTTTTTGGTCCTCTAGCAGGTGTGTTGCAATCAGTAGTCCTATCCTAGATGAAAGCCTCATATCTCTCCTCAACATAACCCAGCACAGAGCTCAGGATCATCAGGGGAGGCAAGACCCCTGAGCACTGGCCTCAAAGTGGATTATTTCAGACAGAACCAACTTCTTTACACTTCCCAAATTAAAGACTGTTTAGTCTCTTTTGTTCATTTTTGTGCAAAATAATGTATCTCTTTCCCTGCCTCAAGTATTATTGATAAAGAGCCCTTCTGTCGGCCGGGCGCGGTGGCTCACACCTGTAATCCCAGCACTTTGGGAGGCCAAGGCAGGTGGATCACAAGGTCAGGAGATTGAGACCATCCTAACCAACATGGTGAAACCCCGTCTCTACTAAAAATACAAAAAATTAGCCAAGCGTGGTGGATGGTGCCTGTAGTCCCAGTTACTCGAGAGGCTGAGGCAGGAGAACGGCGTGAATCCAGGAGGCGGAGCTTGCAGTGAGCCGAGATCACGCCACTGCACTCCATCCTGGGTGACAGAGCAAGACTCCATCTCAAAAAAGAACCCTTCTGTCATCTGCCTGTGCTGTGTACAAGGCCAAGGGGTGGCAGGGGAGCTTTCTGTCTGACAGACAATGGACATGTGTTTAACAAAAAAGAGACAGATGCTCAGTCAGAAAGCTATAAAGATAATTATGTCCTCCAGGCCAGGGTCACAGAGCTGCTGCAAGTGATTCACAGGTCACTTGGGAATGTTCTCAACAAAAGCTTGATGCATTTCTGACCTGAGAAAGCAACACAGCCTGTGCCCTGTTGGCATTTTATATGATTTAGGGCAAGAAAGGAGATTCAAATACCATCACCAGTGCAGCTCAACTATAGTCAAATTAATTAACACGACTGTGAGAACATGAGGTGACATGAAACATATTTGCAGGGGAGCCACTTTTTAGTGATAATTAAATAAGAGGAATTTAACACATTACAAATCAGAGACGAAAAATGTCAGAGCATAGCTTGCTGACTCCTGGAGAGAACACGTTTGCAGACACCTGGTGAAAGGCCTGATGATCCTGTACAGAACAGGAGAACCAGAGTGAGATCTCATAACGTGGGCATTACTGTCATGATGTGATTTTCTGTGTCACTACCTTAGTCATGCCATGTGGCCTGTCAGTGTTTCCTGGTGGGTTATATTGCTTGATTTTTATAACATTTAAAGTAAATGAATGCTCTTCCCTTTAGATGAATTCTTACAAGGTTGAGTCTCTATATAAAGACACAAAACAGAATTGCTGCTAGAAGGAAACCGGGTTGGGGAAGGAGGACCCAATCTGCCCTGGACCCATAGAGTAGCCCCTAAGACAAGAGAGGTAGGGGCCGGGCACGGTAGCTCATGCCTGTAATCCCAGCACTTTGGGAGATGGAGGTGGGTGGATCACCTGAGGTCAGGAGTTCGAGACCAGCCTGGCTAACATGGTGAAACCCCATCTCTTCTAAAAATACAAAACTTAGCTGTGCATGGTGGAGCACACCTGTAATCCCAGCTACTCAGGAGGCTGAGGCAGGAGAATTGCTTGAACCCAGGAGGCGGAGGTTGCCAAGAGCCAAGATCATGCCATTGCACTCCATCTCAAAAAAAAAAAAAAAAAAAAGGGTGAGATGTGTGTGTGCATGCTCAGGTAGGGTTGTGTGCATGAACATATGTGTGTATGTAAATTCCAAAACAGAATTGCATTAGCTGCAAAACTTAATAAAAATTTCTACCGAGAGTGAGGTCATGTCTTCCCGGACCTCTGCTTTAGAGGCTGCACAAGGGAAAAGGTGTAGAATTTAAGTGACTAGGACAGTGATTCACTGCTTGGGAAAAGGGCGGATTGTAGGTTGAGATAAGCTCTCTCTGGTCTGCAAAGCTGTCTTCCTCCTTCCTGCGTTTGAACAGATCATTTTTTCCCCCTTGAATATCAGCAGTGAGTGGGTATGTTTTTAGAAGCCATGTGGAAAGAAAATAATATATCTTCAAATCCTCTATTCACACATAACAGGGAAGTTTATGCTGAAATCCTGTAAGATGCACGGGAACTGACAGGTATAAGTGGCAGATCCCCATCTGGCTTCTCACAATCCTTCTGTGCAGACACACTCTGGGTGGGACGGGGCAGAGCAAATCTGCTATGTTGCTTCCCACTGCCCAGGGGTTTAGCGATTGTGTGGCTTCAGTGGAATTCACAAACATTGAATCCACATAGGGATCCACTGTGCAAATCAGTCGCGTGCCCTGACTGCTTTGGGGACTCTATTCATCTAATTCTTTATTTTAAAAAGTGACTAGGTCCACAAAAATTCTACTCCACAGCTTCTGAGCATAAAATGGAATTTTAGAAACTTGAAAAAGAGCTGATTTATGGTGTCTTGCAGTCTGTTTCTTTCAAATGTGCATAACTTATATTAAGGAGCATGCTCACAAACTATAATAAAATCTGATTCAACACTTCTGAATAAACATTCATCCAAGAGCCCTTCAAAGGCAGTTTTGAATCTGCAAGTCTTTCTCTGTCTTCCTTATTTATCACACAGCTCCAGTGGGGACCCTAAGACTAGAGGCTGGGGCGGTCTAGCAGTTGACATTCTGCCGAGCATCCTAAGAAGATCAGAGAGGCTCAGAAGCACTTCAACAGTTGATGATCTCAGTAGCATCTTTGGATTTTTCATTTGCTAAGTGTCTGATAAGGAGAATGGATAGCAGAGTGTTGATCTTCTCTTTGCATTTACAAAGCAGATAAGGTGTTAATGCTTCCACAAGTCAATGAAAATTATGTCAGACAAACTTCGCTTCAGGTTCTCCAGCATTAAAGAATATGGTTCAGAGCTGTGCCTTCTCCGTATAAGTAGTGATGTTTGGAGCCTTGCAAAGTCCATTGGCAAAAAACAAACCTTGAAAAGGTGTCGAATGCATCGGGGGCTTTGTAGCTTCCTTGAAAAATAGGCCGCTGACTTCCATGACACTGATGCACACACGACACTGTCCTGTAGACCCAGCTTTCACAATGTTCACCAAACTCCTTAACACAACCAAGCAAGCACCCTTATCTTACTAATCCTGACACCCACGTTGCAGCTCTCATCTCTATCTGGGGCAGCACCTGGACTCAAGTGTGCCCCACCTGCACACAGACTCTACCTGCACGGAACTCTAGAGTTACATGGTGCACCTGCTTGCCGTCACTAAATTTCACTAACACTGCTTGGAACAGCTAAAGCCTCTGGGATGCCCTCGGGTTGTAAAGCGGAGGCTACCATATTCTCAATCTCAATTGAGCAAATATCCTGTGGTCACACATGGAAGCTGGACCAAGAAGAAGTATGTTTTCCATCAACAAAAGCTGATTTGTCTGCCATATGCATGTCCAAACATATGCTGAGAAACTGGAGACATCAAATTTGCTTTAAATATCCATTCTGATTTTCCCCAATATTAGCACCATATTTCCAGAGGTGCCAGACTTTGTCATTTGTTGCCTTAAGAACTTTGACCTGGAAGAGAGCACAACAGCCTTTGGAAGCCTACGTTGGCCATAAGGTTCAGGTCCAGAGGAGATCATACATACAAGGACCTCTAGATGGGAAAGGCGGAGCTCTGGAGCTAGGAGTCAAGAAGCAGAGAGGGGCCTGGGGAACTCGAGCAACAATAGCACTTGTAATTACTTCTGCTTCTCTTGGTAGAGGTTAGATCTCAGAGAAGATGCTGCTGTTGTGATGGTTTTACAGGAGTCAGAGCACTAAGAGTGGGATTTCCTGGCTCATAAAAGATTATTAAAAGCAACAAACAAACAAAAAAACACACAAAACGTATTTCCAGCCAGATTGAGTGCAGAAATGGTGTGTTGTCCTTGAATCGAGTAGGCATCTAGAGGTGGTCTCTCCATGTCATGGGTGGCGTTTGCGTAGCCCGCAGCATCGCCAAACTGTCAGTGCCCAAATATCACACACACACACACACACACACACACACATACACACACACTTCTGGGATGTAACTGACCACACAAGGTTTTTGCAGTGCTGATGCCAGTAGCAACCAGGATATACTGGAGGATGGAAGCCTTCTCTCTTCAT
Organism: Pan paniscus; assembly: GCF_029289425.2. Lineage (NCBI taxonomy): Eukaryota > Metazoa > Chordata > Mammalia > Primates > Hominidae > Pan > Pan paniscus. The sequence continues at coordinate 49,022,853 of NC_073260.2, forward strand.
CTGCAGGGACCAAGGAAGCCTCCAGGATCTCATGCGTCTCCTGGGAGAGACCCTGGGGAGAGATCCCAATTGTCATGGGCATAGAATCTTCTCATGAGGCTGCTGGGACTTAGCATCAGAATATAAGCTGATTTAAGTGATCGAAAGAAGAGAATATTTCTTGCCTACTGAGTTAAGAGTTAATCGTGCCCGGCTCATCATCTTTTTTAAAAGCCGATCTTTTTAAAGTCAGATAGCTAACTATAATCTCGTCATTTCCAAAAGTTCTCTTCACAGGCTTAGCACCAGGAATGGCTTTTGGCAGATGTTGTCAGGTATTTTCTAACTTTAGTTGGTTGTCTTTCTAAATCAGGGTGGTGGTAAATTGCTCTCAGATTAGAAACAAAGCCAAAGAGTGAAGACACAGACAGGAACACACTTAAAATAACAAAAGCCTGTTTGATGTTACAGCAACACAGTTTGCCTCAGGCACTGAGGGTGCCTAGCTTGGACTTTTGATTTTCCAGAGGATAATTTAATTCCAAAAGGGTCTTAGTTTAATCTCAAATTCTTTTGATAAACACCTACATGGAGGGAAAATGTTAAATGATGGGGTGGCGGTTGGTGGACAGAGCTTCCTATTTTCTAACAGGGCAGGAGGAAAAGAAAAGAACATAAGGAAGGACATGGGAAATATATTCCCTGGACATGAGGCTGGGAAGCCAAGCTTCACTCTAATAAAAGAAAAGGGAGAACAGTCCACAGTATCCTTATGTCCTCATTTGAAGCAACCAACACGCCACTACATTTTGCTAAAGAAAAACCAGAGCTAGACAGTAAAGTGGTGAGAAAGAATTATTCAGGAACTACTGCAGTCAGGGAAAAGACACCTCAGTGCAAAACTGGGCTTAATTCCAAATACAAGGAAAAGTGAGAATTTATAGCTGAGAAGCAGGATGGAGGGGTCGGAGGATGAAAAATTACTAAGAGGAAACAGCTGGGGTTGGAAGAATTCTATTCTCTAAAAAGATCTAACAGGATTCTTGCTGAAGACAGGCTGGGGTCACCAGACATCACCTGGGGGAGGGGGAGGATGAGGAGGCCGATGAGATATGGAGGGTGGGGGGTTCTCACCGCACTGACTTGGCAAGATTTCTGTTGTAACTGAGCGACTCAGTCCTGACAAAGATGCACACCATGGTAGAAGCCTGCAGTGCTTAGAGGATGCTGACTAAAGTTAAGTCAAGCAGGTGCGGGGTCTTGTTGATTAATTCTTTGTTTGTAGACTATAGTCATCTACTCTGGTTAATTATTACAAAATAGGTATGTGTCAAAAATATCAGAGATACCTCACAGAATGAGCCACAATCTGGAAATCCACCCTGGCAGAACACAGGGCAGTGCCAGGGGTGTAAGTGGCAGGTGCCAACACTTGGCCATCTCCTCACGGCTCATTTGACAATTGCATGAGCATTACCTCTTGTCCTTGTGTCAATCCATTCAGCATCTGAGGGCCTCACCCAGACCTTTGCTAAGAGAGAGGAGGGCATCTTAATTACACCCCCACCAGACAGTGCACACTGGGAGGAGATGATCCCACAGGTGTTCTGAAAGATGAGAAAACACTCGTCCTGGAAATGGGCAAAGGGGTGCTATAAAGAAAAATAAATAAAACAAAGTAAGATTAAGTCTCTGAAAGAAGCCTTTAAATCATGACTTCTCTGCAGAATAGTCTAATTTAGGGGCTAGACAAAGACCCAGATTCCTGAACCCTCAGGTAACTGTTTACAATGTGGATGATAGAATCAGCTACAGCCAACATTAACTGAGATATGCACACTACTGGCTTTTGCTAATTGCATTTAACTTTTTTTTTCTACAGACTAGTAAAAGAGAATATCAGCAGAACTTTAAAGATGCAGACTTGAGCTTGAATCTCAGCTCCATCATATACGATTTTTTGTGAGTTTAGGCAAGTTAATCCGAAATTTTGAGACTCAGTTTGTTTTTCTGCATAACATGATCCTGCCCCAGAATCATGGGGATTAAATGTAATAATGCATGTGCACTGCTGTATGTCTGGCACCTGGTAACAAATTGATACATGTTAAAGGTTATTAAGGTTATTTTCCCCTCTTTTATAACTGTTTGTCAATAATATGGTTTAAATGTGCCCCCTCCAAAATCCAGTTGATGCCAATGTGGTGATGTGAAGAGGTGGGACCTTTAAGAGGTGATTTGGCTGTGAGGGCTTCTCCCATGTGAATTGAATTAGGGCTTGTTAAAGGGAGTCCATCTCTTCTCACCTTTCTGTCTGCTATCATGCAAGGACACAGTGTCCCTCCCCATTAGAGGACTCAGCATTCTAGACACCATCTTGGAAGCAGAGAGCTAAGTTTCTGCAGACCAACGAACATGCTGGTGCCTTGATCTTGAGCTTCTAGCCTCCAGAATTGTGAGAAATATATTTCTGTTCTTTATAAATTACCCAGTCTGACATCCACCATCCCAAGACTGAACCAGGATGAAGTTGAATCCCTGAATAGGCCAATAACAAGTTCTGAAATTAAGGCAGTAATAAATAGCCTACTAACCCAAAACAGCCCAAGACCAGATGGATTTACAGCTGAATTTTACCAGCGGTACAAAGAAGAGGCAGTACCATTTTTTTCTGAAACTATTCCAAACAATTGAAAAGGAGGAACTCTTCCCTAACTCATCTTATGAGGCCAGCTTCATCCTGATACCAAAACCTGGTAGAGATACAACAAAAAAGAAAACGTCAGGCCAATATCCCTAATGAACACTGATGCAAAAATTGTCAATAAAATACCAGCAAACTGAATTCAGCAGCACATCAAAAAGCTTATCCACCACGATCAAGTTGGCTTCATCACCAGGATTCAAGGCTGGTTCAACATACACAAATCAATAAACATAATTCATCACATAAACAGAACTAAACACAAAAACCACATGATTATCTCAATAGATGCAGAAAAGGCCTTCCTATTTTGAATAAAATTCAACAACCCTTTATGTTAAAAACTCTCAATAAACTACATATTGATGAAACTTACCTCAAAATAATAAGAACCTTTTATGACAAACCCACAGCCAACATCATACTGAATGGGCAAAAGCTGGAAGCATTTCCCCTGAAAACTGGCACAAGACAAGGATGCCCCTCTCTCACCATTCCTAGTCAACATGGTATTGGAAGTTCTGGCCAGGGCAATCAGGCAAGAGAAAGAAATAAAGTGTATTCAAACAGGAAGAGAGGAAGTCAAATTGTTTGCAGATGACATAAACCTATGTCTATAAAACCCCATAGTCTCAGCCCAAAAGTTTCTTAAGCTGATAAGCAACTTCAGTAGTCTCAGGATACAAAAATCAATGTGCAAAATCACAAGCATTCCTATACACCAACAACAGACAAGCAGAGAGTCAAATCACGAATGAACTCCCATTCACAATTGCAACAAAGAGAATAAAATACCTAGAAATACAGATAACAAGGGAAATAAATGACCTCTTCAAGAAGAACTACAAATCACTGCTCAAGGAAATCAGAGAGAACACAAATGGAAAAACATTCCATGCTTATGGATAGAAAGAATCAATATTATGAAAATGGCCATACTGCCCAAAGTAATTTATATATTCAATGCTATTCCCATTAAACTACCATCAACATTCTTCACAGAATTAGAAAAAACTATTTTAAAATTCATATGGAACCAAAAAAGAGCCCATATAGCCAAGACAATCCTAAGCAAAAACAACAAAGCTAGAGCCATCACACTACTTGACTTTAAACTATACTACAATGCTACAGTAACCAAAACAGCACGATACTGGTACAAAAACAGACATATAGACCAATGGAGCAGAATAGATAACTCAGAAAGAAGACCACACACCTACAACCATCTGATCTTCAACAAAGCAAGCAATGGGGAAAGGATTCCTTATTTAATAAGTGGTGCTGGGAGAACTGGCTAACCAAATGCAGAAAATTGAAGCTGGATCCCTTCCTTATATCTCATACAAAAATTGATTTGAGATGGATTAAAGACTTCAATGTAAAACCCCAAAACTATAAAAACTCTAGAAGAAAATCTAGCAATACCATTCAGGACATAGGCACAGGCAAAGATTTTATGATGAAAATGTCAAAAGCAATTGCAACAAAAGCAAAAATTGACAAATGGGATTGAATCAAACTAAAGATCTTCTGCACAGCCAAAGAAGCCATCATCAGAATGAACAGACAACCTACAGAATGGGAGAAAATTTTTGCAAACTATGTATCTGACAAATGTCTAATGTCCAAAATCTACAAGGAACTTAAACAAATTTACAAGAAAAAAACAAACAACCCTATTAAAAAGTGGACAAAGGACATGAACAGGTACTTCTTAAAAGAAGACATTTATGTAGCCAACAAGCATATGAAGAAAGCTCAACATCCTTGATGTGTTTTCATGTACCCTCTTCCACCCACTGCTTCAAGACTTATCTGTTTTTCATGTCTGTGCAGGGGAAAGCTGGGGGAAGAAATAGAGTGTCTGATTAACTTGCAAACAGGAGAACACCAAAGAGTCAAGAGGTGTTCACTGCAAAGAGAGGATGGTGCTAAGAGAAGGAGGCATCCATCACTAATTTGGAAAAATCCTCGGCCATTATAAATTCAAATATTTTTTCTGCTCCATTCTTTGTAACTTCTTTTATTCTAAGAAGGCATATGTTATACTCATGTCTTTGGAAAATGTCCCACAGCTATTGAATATCTGTTATTTTACTGTTTTATTCTTCTTTCATTTTGCATTTTAGTTTGGGGGAGGTCTCTGTACTATCTTCTTTAATTTCAAAATATAAAGTTATATAAAATAGACTCAGTTTGAACCACAAAGTGCCAATAAAAAAAGAAAGAAAAGAAATGATGAAAGATGTAAAAATCTTTTGAGAAGGTGACATAATTGAATGTAGGCAAGTAAGATGTAACATAGATGTAATAAGAATCCTTTAAGAAAAAACAGAAGCAAGAACAGAGCAAATAGTAAACACTATAATTTAAGACATTTTTTAAAAATTGAAAACAAAATGATTTTAACCTAAATAATGAAATACTACATATCTGCAAATATTGACCCAGAATGACCAACATAAAAATATTCTAGTAAGACAACTAAAATTTAGAAGCTTCTAGTCACAAAGAGTCTGTGACTTAGAAGAAAATGTATTAGGCTATCATCAGGCTTATGAACAAGAATGCCAGAATAAGACAGACTAACATAGTCAGGATGGTCAGGGAAAGAGAAAACCGAGCTTCCAGTGTCAAAGGCACAAATTATAATCAACATATAAGAATCTGGGGAATATTATTTGTGTGAGCCTTTCCTGAGAATTCTACTAGAGAAAGAACTTTAGAAAACCTGTGTAAGAGTGTTAATGGTGGTAAACATTGAATGTGTAATTATTTGTGGACATCTAAATGAAGGTTAAAAGTGAGTGATTAGATGTCCAATGAGACTGTGGTGTGACAATGCAGATTTAATATAGCCATTTAAAAACTATGGAAAATGGAGATATCTATTAAAAACCAATGGTTTCCAGGGATTATAATCAGTAGTGGGAGAATTAGCAGTGTTATTTTGAGTTTATTATATGTGTAATGTAGAATTACAAATGGTAATTATGAGATATTCTAATTCTGTTGTCCCCTGTGTCTTTGGGCACCAAGGTTTTCAGTGTGGAAGAAAAGAAATGTTAATATAATATTAAAAAGGTCAAATAAAGTCCTGCAGTCCTGAATTTGAATTGGGAATGGTAGTAGGAATTTACAAATTGTTTCAGCTTTATGTATAACAACAATAGATTAAACCGTCAAAAACTTAAATCCACGAATACATAATGATATTCCAAAATAAAATCAATGACTTCCTGAAGATGATAAGGAATCAATTCACTAGGTTGAAAATGGGGAAATGAAAGGATCTGCCTTCATCCTCTCTTTCCGCTGTGCTATCGATTAAGCAAAGTATAGAAGAGGGACCGCAAGCCCTAATAATGTCATTCATAAGGCTCCTGATGAAATGAAACACCACCAACCCTGATACTCTGATCATCATCTTCCTAAAGAGGTCCATCCCGAGTCTATTTGAGCCTCCAGATCTAGAGGCCAATGTGCAAGGAATACAGAGGGCAAAGGAAATGCTGAACTCAATTTGAGTTTGAATTAACCAAGCCAGACCGTGGGAGAGTACAGGTTAAGTAACCTGGATTTTCCAACACATAAATTCTAAGAGTAAGAGTAGATTGAAAGGCTCGAGAACAAAAAAAGACATTTTGAAAATCAACTAAGCCATAGAGTGTACAGAAGTACACCAGAGTGAAAAAACTGGGAATGGACACACTAACTGTGAAATTCTTATCCTTGAAGTTCACATGAGCTCACTTTGGCCAGTGGAAGTATCTGCCAGTGGCTCCTGAGCCTTCCTGACACGAGCTTGTGACCACTTTCTTGCATTCTGATGAGACAAGATGCTCCAGGTTCAACTTGTAGAGATCCTGGTGTAGACCTAGAATCAGCCAGGTCTCCAAAGAGCCTGGGTGCCATTCGGTTGGCAATACTAGTTTAAAATCACAAGCGGGGTGCTAGTTTTCTAGTCCTTTACTGTGAAGAGGGCTAGGCCTTTTTAGAGATAAATACATCATGAGTTTATACTAGTACTTTCAATTCAAATTCAGGACTATAGGTTTTTTTATATAACCTCTTCTGTCTTATATTTTTATCTACTTTCTCCCATGCTGAGTACCTTATGAAGACCTATTCAGATGCTAATGAGCCTTGTCTGATAGAGACAGGAACAACAGTGTGGGGGTTAAATTCACAGGCTTTGGATTCAGAATGAACTGCATTCAAATACTCCACTTGCCCAAGCAAGTTACCGAAGTATTTTAAAGGATTCAGCATTCTGATCCATAAACAATAATACTTCCATCATAGTGTTGTTATGAAAATTACAATTAACCTGGAAGATAAATACTTCCTTTAAGGGCATCTTGAAGGATCATGCAGCTGGATCTAATGATTGCATTCAAATTATTGCTTGGACTGTATGGCTCTTCCCATTTTAAAATGTCCGTAGGAGGTTACCAATGATTTCCTAGCAAGCAGACAATCTTGGGTTAAGTTTGAACTTCTGATGTGAGAGAAAATAATTCCAATTAGCCAACTCCTAATTTTTCTATTCTACTAACTTCAAAATTCCAGCTAAATTGTAACAAAATAAAATTGCACACTTAAAATTTGTTAAAATGTTACATTTTATATTATGTATATTTACCACAATAAAAAATATGTATGATAAATATTTAAGTGATTGGAAAGTAAATATCTTTAAAAAATGAAATAAATGATAAAATTTTCTTTTTAAAAAATTTAACTATTGGATGCAAAAGTTAGGGATCAGATCTGCATTAAATATTATAAATATAGCTATTGTTAAGACAAGATAAATAATCAGATTTAGGATAGTAATGTTTGGGTTATACATTAGAATTGCAATTATTCATCCTATAAGAAAGAAAATAGTGCAAATAAATTAAATTTTTAACATGCAAAGTATTGCCATTGGACCTCAGTCAACTTCTGCCTCCATCTTTTCCTTGCATGAAACATAGCTGATAGTATTTTCTGTTTTTTGTTTTTCTGGTGGCCCTTCTCTGGATGGGGGATGTTAATGGGAAAGCCTGTTGAGGAAAAGCCAAAAGGTAGTTTATGTGCCTGCAGATAGGAAGAGTAACTGCTGCCCTATGTGCTCCCATTCCCAGGAGAGCAGTTGAGTATTTGGAGAGACTCAGGACCATTCTCCTCTGCCCCACTGTCTCTGCGGGAACTCATACATTCCAGGGAGGAGAATAGCGGACTCACATTAACCCCAAGAAACTCTTCTGTGAAAGCGAAGCATATCTTCTTGATTTCCAGAAGGCAAGCACAAGCTTAGCCTTGGGAAAGACTTCTGCAAGATGCTCCCTTTTTGAGGACTGGGAAATTCATGTGTGGGAGTAGGGGAGAGCAGGACACCAGGTGCTGCTTGATCAAGATGGCAGTAAACAGATCATCAGAAGTGAGATTTTATTTTTCCATTTTAAGGAGTTTCATGTATGTTATCTTTCAATAGCTCTCAATTCCGGGATGCTCTGCTGCTCAGGGAGCACATCAGATTTTTGGTTGTTTCAGTGACTGGAGAGAAATTCCTGGCATATACTGAGCAAGATGTTTGCTAATAAGGCTTCAGCATAGAAAAATAGTCCTGCCATAGAAAGACTACTGCTGCCCGAAATGTTTCCCTCGACAAACTCTGATAGATGAACAAAATTTAATTTCTTTTAGTTGCTTGACATAAACCTTGATCTTTTAATGGTCTTTCCTGCTGTCAATTGTTTTGAATAACAGAAGACTGAGAGTATTTATAGAAATATTTAGTTTTATGCAGGTCAGAAGCACTGTGCTATGGCAGGAATCAGTGAAAAATGAGAGAAGTACAAAGCCTGGTGCTTTTGCTGTCAAACACAGGTCCTCAGCTGAAGCATGAAATTATCAAAATTGTTTTTTTCCTCTTTCATCTTCATTTATTTACATCTTCAGAGAATAGAGACAGTTTCTGAAATTTTCTTGTGAATACCAAAATTTTATGTTAATAAATAAATAATACGCAAATAAATAATATCCACAGTAACCATGCATATGGCAAATTGATTAGTAACTGTTTTCACATTGAAACCAGCTATAATGAAAGAACTGATTATCATTAAGTATTCAATTGCTTTTAGTATTTGAGATATCGGATGTTAGAACTAAGCTTAGAAATCTAGTTTGGTAAAGATGAATCATTTTTTATTCTTTCACTTGCTGTTTTCCCTGTTTATAACAATTTATTTTCCTATTCTTCTTAATGTTCTTGTATGTCTATGATCGCTTGTTAGTGTGCTGTAAATTTTTAAGAGTGTAAAGAATATAATCTCATATTCTAAGGAAATGAGGAATTGTGTAAAATTGGTTTTAAAAACTCATTGACCTTTCAAATTACTTTTGAGCTCAGAAGTAGAATTGGCTATAAGCGTACACTCCTTTTGGTCCATTACTGAACCACAGTGATGACTTGTGCAATAGAGTTTTAGTTCCGGGATGACCGTTTGAAATGATTTTACCCATCTCCCTCATCGCATGTGTGATATCATTCGTTCTACATGGAAAGTTGTGTCTAATCAAACTATTGGATTTCTACTTTCCTGATTGGTAACTCCAGGGAAGAGATTTCCCATGGAGCTGGGTGGAGGTGAGGATGGGGGGATGTTTTCAGGATGAAACTGTTCCACCACAGATCATCAAGCATTAGATGATTCTTAAAAGGAGCACGCAACCTAGATCCCCCGCGTGTGCAGTTCACAGTAGGGCTCCGCTGCCATGAGAATGGAATGCCTCTGCTGTTCTGACAGGAGGCGGAGCTGGGCGGTAATGCTGGCTAGGCTGGGCTGCTCACCTCCTGCTGTGCGGCCCGGTTCCTATCAGGCCACAGACAGGCCCGGGGTGGGGGAGGGGGATCCCTGCTTTAGTTGAAAGGAGGTGAGCCCTTATATAAATAGAAACTAACAAGAGGAATCTTCAGAAAGTGGGAAAGCCAGTGAAGCTCGACAAATGACCTCGGGGAAAACGTCAGCATTCCTCAAAGCCCCTCTCAGCACAGTAGGGCACTCCCAGCTCCCTGAGGGCCTGGCTCTAAGTCTGAGGAAACACACTCTCTCTCGAACTTGAACTTGCCAGACAGAACTGAGGCACTGACTGTAACGACGCGGGTGGGGAGAGACTGTGCACCTACACGTGTCACTTCACAAAGGCCTCCAGGTAACAAGCACAAACCTGAGTCCCAGGAGGAAGAAGAACGGCCCCTGGGTTTTTTCGTTTGTATATTTGTTGTTGTTGTTTGCTAAAGAGCATGTGATTCGTGAATTGGCAGTAAGAGAGACGGAGGATTTCTTTTCGGAGTTCCACCCTGAATACAGTCCTCTCAGTGGATGACTTAGACTGCTGCTGTGAGAGCTTGAATTTAATCACAGCCTCTGTCATCCTACTCCACCTTCAGGATGAGACCAGGTCCTTCTGAGCACATGCAGTGCCGTGCATGTGTGTGCGTATGTGTGTCTCAGTCATACAGGCATAAGTCAAGGGATAACATTACTCCTAATCTGCATGTACACCTCCGCCCGCCTCCTGACCAGCGTGGTCTGTTTTGCGAGTCTAAATATCCACAGAGAAAACTGGTTCATGAGGAAGAATATCTGTTTAAGGCAAACCCCTCTCCACCCCCATATCAACCCACTCAGCTTCTCCGCTTTATGGATAAAAACTTAAAATGGAGGCTTTCTGTTAACTGCTTTCAGTCTTAAGGCAGAAACAACTCCATTTCATACATTTGGAACTTGGCACTAGCATCAAAACTGGGTCAGGGAATTTAAGCCTAAATCAAGGACCCAGCTCGGAAGCTTAATTTTAATAAATCCAGATTATGGGAATAAATATCAATGTGTATTCACTCAAAGATGAGTGTCTCTTTATAATTAAAAAATATCAGATTGTCACAATACATAGTGTTGTTTGATTTGCTATAGGTATGTTTGTATTTAGGAAAATTATAAAGTCATGGACAAAAAGAATCCCAGCCAATCTGCGATATTTATTACATCTCAGGGGAATGGGGAGTGTTCACCTAGTTTTTAATTTTGAGAAGATTTCTCAAATGCTGTTATTGATGCATCAGATCTTTGTCTAATGCAGGTATTATGTGACCTGATTGCATTACTACTAGTATGACATTAATTTGGGGAAGAGAAAATAGACATCAGATTTTTGTCTAATCATCACCTATGAGAAACTTTAATACCATGAGTACACTGTATATCTGCTTATGTAGTGTACATGTCTGTGCTTCATACGAAAAGAAAAAGACTAAATACAAACCTTACTAATTTTATTCATTGCCAGGTTAAGAATGACTAAATAAAATGCTTAAGTTAAAACTTAAAATTAAAAGCTATAACATTTAACTTTCTCTTTTTAGCCTAATAACTATTAATGTAATTTATTGCTTTATACAAACTGCAATGGATCACATTGTTTATAAATATATAATAATAGCAATGTAATATACGTTTTAAACATCATTCATAACTGCTTTTTCCCATCAAAGGTGAATAATTGAAAAATTAATTTCTTCAAAAATTTAGTGAAGTTAACTTTTGCTTGATAAGAAAAGATACTTTTTAACTATAATTCATCACTGCTTTTTTTTAGCACTTGACATAGTCAACAATGAGTTGAATAACATTTTTATAATTAAATGATAAAATACAAACAATTACATTTAATTCCCAAAGCCTAAGTCACACATAAAATCACTGAGATCATATGAGAAGCAATGCTTACAAGGTGACCAGGGCAGCCAACAGCACAGGCCAGCTCTCCCCATGTGACTTTGAAATGGAGCAAGGGATGGAGAAGAAGCCCCCTACTCGTGGCCATTTGCCACATTTTTGTAACATGACCTTGGATACATTTTGGGTCTCTGCCAGGAACTCAGTGTCCATGCTGCTTTGTGATATCTAAGAAAACTCAATAGGAGAAATTAAATACTAGAGAATAAGGTCGGTTCTCCTGCCTTAGTCTCCTGAGTAGCTGGGATTACAGGTGCCCATAACCACGCCCAGCTAATTTTTGTATTTTTAGTAGAGACGGGGTTTCACTAAGTTGGTCAGGCTGGTCTCCAACTCCTGATCTCAAGTGATCCACCTGCCTCGGCCTCCCAAAGTGCTGGGATTACAGGTGTGAGCCACCACACCCTGCCAGAGAAAATAAGGTTTTGTTGGGTAAGGTTGAGCTTTGGAGAGCCACAAATAAATATCATATCTAATAATTTTTTTGCTTCAGGAATTTTTACCTCCTAGGGAGTGATATTGCCTCTATTGAAAATGCATGCTCTAGTTATATTTATGTTATAAAACTGGAGTATTTTGATTTCCTTCTTTTATTTATCACATAATTATATTACCACTATTCTTAGATCAAAAGGAAGATTACTTGAATCTTCTATACTTTTCTACCTCAAAAAATGAAGCAAACAAACAAATTAGATCTGTTTACTTAAAAAATACTGTTTGGGACCTTGAATTCTGTCTTTTTCTGAATTACAGTCTATTGATTTAAAGCACAAATCTTCACCTTTACTTTGGAGTTGCCAACTACTCCCTAAGAATTCTGGAGCATCTCATCAAACCATTCCATTTCCTGAACTATTAAACTCCAGTGCCTCTCCTAGAATACAAACCCTCAGTTTTCCAACCTTAAGCTCACTTATTCTCCCTGTCCTTTTGTTCAGAAGGCCCTGGACAGCCACATTTCCCTCCTGCCCTGATCCCATTAGTTTAACACTGGACCTGACTGTTCCCAGAATCCTTAACTCCCTCAGCACCTTATTTCTGTACTGTGCTCAATTCTACAAATCCTGATTTCATACCAGCGCTATCATCTGTTGCTTCATGGCAGTTAATCCCGAGAGAAAATTCTACAACTCTACTAAAAATTTACGTTTCTAGACTTGGTTGGGGCCTCAAACTACTAGTCCATCTCTTTACTTGTCCATGATTCTAAAGCTTTTTTACTCTAAAACCATCCTATTATAAATGGACACATGTATAAATTTATTAGATTCTCACTACAATTGTTGAGACAGATACCATTTTAATTGCTTTTTACAATTTTTATACGGAAGCTGGAGCACAGAAGGTGTGATTTACCCAAGTTCAAACAGCAAGTGACTGCCTAATGAGACTGGACTCCAGGCAGTCTAATCCCAGAGTCTACGCACTTAACTACATTGCCTCTCTAGCTACTGTTTGCCCAACTTTTAAGTAAATAGATCAACATATGCAACAATTTATTCCTTACAGGATTTATAGTCATCTGCTGCTTGAAAGTTTAGGCAATGGAAAACTTAAAAGGGGAACGAGGACTTTTGAGTTATGCTGGTTTAGATTCCTACCTTTTTTATCTCTCTTCCTTAAAAAGCTATTATTGGCTTTTAAAATCTTGTATTTTCGTGGAACCTAGATTCTGTAAAGGAATTTTGGAAAATAAAAGCACAAAAGTCTTTGCATGGAAATTTAGCCTAGACATTCCATCTGGGTGAGGTGGCGTATATTCTCTGACATATTCATTTCCAATTATGAGATGAAAATAGGGAAAAGGGGATCTGGTCAGGCAATGGCTTCCTTATTGGAATAGAGGGAGACCCTTTCTTCCCCTGTTTCCTTAGCAATCGTTGGTTTCTGATATTGAGAGGATTTCATCTCCACTGGCATAAAGCATGGTTGAGGTTTTGTTTTTCAGATAATGAATTGCAGCCTTCTAGCCTTCCAAGAGACTTACTATTACCTTGACAAATTGCCCCATATGCTGCGTAACATAAAGAAAGCATGTTTGGCTGAACTGTGAATAGATTTTTTTCACCGTTATTCAGAAAGAGCATATTGAGCAGACAGAAGTAGCTAGTGGTGGAGCGAAGTCTCCTTAATGGTCCACTGATACCATATGGGAAGTCTAGGACCTATACAGTGTGTGGGTCAAAAGAGAGCATCACACAGGGACACTGTGACAGGGCAGGAGATTGGAGTTGGATCTGTAATCCAACTGTCTTCAAATGGTATAACAAAAACTCTCCCAGGTATGAAACAGGCATTAGGGACTGCGCAGGTGAAAAACTTCCCTGCAAAATGTGGAGAGTTTGACTGAAATGGTGAGTGATTCAACGAAATCCATATGCAACTGGATTGGTAGATTTTCTTCTACTTTACAACCTTTATTCCTCCCTCCAGAGAAGTCCCTAAGTCTGCTGTATGCACATTTTATTCATATATACATTAAACATATATAACTATATACATCTATGTGCAAGCAGATGTATATACACACATGATGTAAACATGCATACATTGTCTCAGCTGGATTGAAAGGCAGGAAAAAGAGAGGTCATTAGAATAAAACAGGCCAAGGGTAAAAATCGAATACAATTTTTCTACACCTGTGAAAACAAAGTATTGCAGAATTCTATTTTCTAATAGTCTTAGTTTTCTTCTGAGAAGAATCCAGGAACCCAGGCTGGTTTTCCCATGTGAAGAGCTCACCTTTGGCTTCGGGCTAGTGTCCCGCTCTCAGATTCAGAACTTGGCTTGGACAAGGATGATGAGAACAGCGGCATTTTGCAGAGAATGCTTTGTCATAATTAAACAAAAGAGACCAAGATATGATGTCAGAATAGCAAGTGACATCTTAGGAGATGCAGAATCTTCTCAGCAGGCTGGCTGGTATAGCTGCAGGGTGACCCCAGTCCTCCATCTGCACAGATGTCGGGGGCTGCCCGCGGAACATGGGCTCAGAGTGGGAGTAGTTAGTTGCATAGGCCCAGTGTCCAAGGGCCTCAGGCCGAGGCGACAGCTGCAGCCACTGCATTCCAGGCTGGCTTTCCTTGCCACTACTGCTCCGGGAGTGGGGTCTAACCAAGTGATGGAGCTGTTTGCTGCTGTCTCTCACTTTTTCCTGGCTTCCAAACCTGGCCAGACACTTGACTGACACACATACTCTTCAGGTAATCTGGTGTGGGCGACCCTCAGGTAATCCGGTGTGGGCGACCAGTTAGCAGCTCAGCCTGCCGGTCTGTCTGTCTTCAAGACGGTCTCGAGGTTCTTTCTTCACCTTGCCTGATCTTTAGGGACTTTAAGAGGCTCATCTGATGTCTCTTCTTTTCAAGTCTTTGGGAAAAGCCTGTCTATAGTCTAAATGCAAACACCACAGATTAGTTACTAGTAGATCATGTGCTAAATTATTCAAGTAATTTAATTACTTAATGGGAAGAATAACACCCTCCCCCTCTTTTGGGAGGGAGTAGACCTTGAGGAGGTCAGCACATACCCAAGTCTGATACATTTTTAATGTGAGAGGTGTGTTAGTAGTGAGAGGTGAAGCCAGCTGGACTTCCTGGGTCGAGTGGGGACTTGGAGAACTTTCCTGTCTCACAAGAGGATTGTAAAACGCACCGATCAGCGATCTGTAGCTAGCAAGAGGTTTGTAAAATGCACCAATCAGCGCTCCGTAAAAATGCACCATTCAGTGCTCTGTAGCTAGCTCAAGGTTTGTAAAATGGATCAATCAGCGCTCTGTAAAATGGACCTATCAGCACTCTGTAAAATGGACCAATCAGTGCTCTGTAAAATAGACCAATGGGCACTCTGTAAAATGGACCAATCAGCAGGACATGGGTGGGGACAAATAAGGGAATAAAAGCTGGCCACCCCCAGCCGGCACAGGCAACCCAGGTCTTCTTCCAGATTGTGGAAGTTTTGGTCTTTCATTCTTCACAATAAATCTTGCTGCTGCTCACTGTTTGTGTCCGGCCCGTCTTTAAGAGCTGAAACACTCACGGCAAAAGTCCGCAGCTCCATTCTTGAAGTCAGCGAGACCACGAATCCACTGGAAGGAACCAACTCTGGACACAATAGGTAGAGGAGAATTCTTACCACTGTATGTTTATAAGAGTGCATTTAATTTTTTAAAACATTTTTCTTCTGTTTCTTCTTTACTGTTATTGCTAATGCTCCTTCCTGTGGGCTTTTTCTCAAGCCTTTCTAGGTTTTCAATATTCTTATGACTACTATTCCCACTCCCTGAAAAAAAAAGCAGGACTATCTCAGAGCATTTCCCCTAGCAGGTGTGCAGTCCATGGCGAGGCTGGGCCTCGGGCCAGTGGAGTAGCCATGTTTATGACATGGTTTCACTTCTTACACCATCAGGCTCTCTTGGTCCTGCGTGTCTTCTGCTTTTTAATCTGTGGAGACAAGTGATCTCTATGTTCTCATGCCTTACCATGCCCCACACAGAGCCTACCATCGAAACAGATCACCCTGGTTCATGTAACTACTAAACATCAGTGTTTCCTTAATTAGCACAGCTATAAAGATTTATCATCTCTTGGGAGAGTAAGAGTGAGTCTGATTAAATAGTTCTTTGCAGAACAGCCACGTATGACAACTGAGCTTTTGAAAATGTGTCTAGTGCCACAATTGAAAATGCTATTACATTGAATATATTGGGACAAATGAAATAGCTTGTAAAAATTAATTTTACTTGATTAATTTTACTTTATTTTTTAAAAATTGGGTCACTAGAAAGTTTTAAATTGCACAGGTGGCTTAGAGTGTCTTTCTTTGGATGGCCCTGACTTAGAAGGTTGTAGTTAATTCTACCTTTGGAATTTACTGGTGAAACCCATTTGGTTACTGGACGAGACCACTGAGATATGGGTTCTTGTGAAGCACCCTTACTGGTACCACTCTTTGCTCTGATCTAAATGTTCTGGCTGGGTGTTTGTTTCGCAGGGCTACCTGGTTAATTGACAGTTCTCAGTCATTGCTTATTCTTGCTCACATAGAAACTAGTACAAATAAATTCCTTACACACAGACATATACTAACTAGATGCAACCAAAAACGCACATGCACAAATAACTCTATAACTTACTAAAATCAATAATGAATTAAAAATGTCTATCATACTCATCTTTTTTATTATAATTATCTATTTCCTTTTTCTTTTCTTTTCTTTTTTTTTTTTTTTAAGATAGAGTCTTACTCTGTCACCCAAGCTGGAGTGCAGTGGTACGATAGCCCACTGCAACCTCTGCCTCCCGGGTTCAAGTGATTCTCCTGCCTCAGCCTCCTGAGTAGCTGGGATTACAGGCACCCGCTACCATGACCAGCTAATTTTTTTGTGTGTGTGTATTTTAGTAGAGACAGGGTTTCACCATGTTGGCCAGGCTGGGCTCGAATTCCTGACCTCAAAGTCCTGAGATTTCAGGTGTGAGCCACCATGTCAGGTATCTCTTTACATTTTTAAATCAATAGTTCTCTTTTGTCATTATGAGATCATGCCTCATCAATTTAATTAATATAAGTTAATATGCCATTAACTATTATTATTTTGATGTTTCCTCAAATTGTCCAAATTTGGCTGTCTATTTTCAGCTTTTCCAGTAATAGTCTTAAAGGGCGGAAGCTCCAGATTTTCTGGAAACATCTTAAATTTTTACATGAATTATGTAATTATGAATTATGAGATAAATACCCATCAGGAAGTCCTGATCTCTTCCAGGGGAGGAGAGGATTAGAGATCAATATCTGGGCTCATGAGAGCTGGTATTGGGTAGAGAGCTGTCCTTGCTGCAGCTGTTATATTTGGAAAATATATTTTGTGTTAATGACTTGGAAAAGACCATTTCTTTTACATTTTTATTTCACATTGATTTTCCAGTTTGATATGATATATCTATTTGTTAGAGAATAAATGGAATAAATGGTTTCATCTGTAGAAAAGACTGCGTTCTCTACTAATTCATATGATGACATTGCTCTCTTCTCCATATTTGTTCAAGTATAGAGGGAAAATGGAGAGGCAGAGAGTTGAGAACACACACACACTCACACATGCTCACAGTCATATACATGCAATGCTCGTTTGACTCCACTGCCCCAAAAAGCAGGATCTAGGTCTTTCAAACACCTGTAAGGAAAGCCTCAGCAACTTGAATTTATATTTAAGATTCAGTGGATCAAGATTTTCACAAGTCAAATAGGTGCTGCCTGACTGCAGAGTGATAGTCACGTGAGTAGTTCCTATTATTTTTTCAATTGTGATTAGGAGCACTTCCTGGGATGTGTCTAATTTTACCACAGATCACCTCCTGTCACACTGATTATGTAAAACTTCCAGGATTTAGCTGGGACTTGGGGAAATGTATCTCATTGTGGATGAGAAAATGACTTCTGTATTTTATATACATATATCTCTTCTCTCTCCATTTCTGTCATATTGAATCTTTGAATCTGTATAACAAAATGCAACTTCCATACTTTACTTCCTTTAATTTTCTTGACTCTCCTCTGAGCCAGATATTACCCTCTCTGTTTTTTGTGTGAGAAAGCTGGGGCCCAGATTGGTTAAGGACTTGCTCAAGAACTTACAAAGAAGTATCAATTCTCTTTGAAGTTTCCTCATCCTAATCTTTTAAGAAAAACCATAGAACCTACCAGAAAACTACTAGATGTTGACTGGTTCATACCTCCAGAGTTTGAACCCTAGCCAGTTGCTCCTTCTGAAAACTGAATCATTTCCAAATAATTCACAACACACCTGTAAAAGAAAGGGCACACACGAAAGGGTTTCTGGACACAGCCCAGAAAATGTGAATAAAGCAAATTTTTCAGCCATCTACTGAGGCTACTTGATTAGCTTGGCTTGGAGTGAAGTACTAAGAATCAGATATGTTGGAACTCAATATTGCTGCCTGATAGTCTAGCAAAAAAAGGTGTGTTGATCCCAAGAAGATGGAATTCCCAGATGAAGATGGTTAAAAGCATCTTATCTGCCCAGAACAAGTGTGCTTGTGGATGGGTTTCGAGTTGTTTCTGAAATTAGCAATTTTTCAAGGATTGCACTTTATTTTTACTTCTTCTCCATTATATTTACTAGTATTATTTCATTTTTCAACTCATGATTTTCTTTTCTCAATGGTAAATCTAAAGTAGCTGTCACTCCAAACATTGTTAGTTTTCTTCCATTAAAGGATATTAATAAAGAATTAGAGATAGTGTAGAAGTGAAAACAGTGTAGATTCAGATTTATACACATATTCATTCATTTGACAAATATTTCTTGAGTCCCTGCTATGAGCCAGTTATTATTTTAGATGATGCACACAGCAATAAATAATGAGACAAAAATCTTGTCTTTATGGAGTTGTCATTCTGATAGGGGAAGTGGACAAAAATGAGATAAATAGGTAAAAGATGTAATAAGTGAAGTTGAGTAAAAGTAAAGCAGTGGGAGTTTAAGGGCATTGAGAGAGTTGCTGCAGTTGTGAAAGTTGGCCACAGAAGAGACTTGTTGTGAACATGATGCTCAGACAAAGGTCGGAATGGTGAAAGGGAGCCCAGCACATGCACGGGGGAGAAGCTCAGGCAGAGGGAACAGCAAATGCACTCTCAAGGCAAGCGGCTGCCTGTTAGGTTTAAGGGTTAGCAAAGAAACCAGTGTTGCTGGAGCAAAGCAAGCACGTAGAAGAGAAAGTAAAAGAGCTAATGTGTGTGAGTGTGCAGTGAAGGGGGAAGGGGGAGCCATAAGGCTTCCATATTTACTTTGAACGGGGTAGAAAGGCCGTGGGAGGCTTAAGCAGAGAAGAGAGTGTTGAGTCAGGAACTGTGAAGGATCTGAACTTTGACCCTACTCACCCGCCACGATGTTTTACATGTATGCTGACCAAAGACGTGCACCGTTAATTACTCACAGCAAAGTCAGCGGCTGCAGAAACATCTTGCCCTGTTTCCTATGCCCCAAGCTCTGCAAGGAGTGTAGTGAGGACCTCACATCACTTGTATGGGTGGTGGGATCTAACGGGGCATCATGGCAGAGGAACCACACAGTTAGGTGGCTGTGAGCTTTTATAGCGCTGCTATGTTTGCTTTTTTGCCTTTCCTCCTCTCTGAAGAGAGATGACTTACTACCCTGGAATGTAAGCGGGTATCTCCGGGAGGAAAAGAAGAGAGCTTTATTTTTACTATCGTGGATGTCTCTGTGGTGGTAGGTTCTTAAAATTTCTGTACAGGGATACACCACCTCTAGCTTCCAAAGCTGTCTACTATTTAAACACGTCTTTGCTCAGAAGGCCCAATCTTTGCAGAAACAAAAGTGATCCATGGAATTGTCTCCCAACAGTCAACTCTCTCAGCACAACATGACAAGTTTTTAATAGCAAGCTCAGTGCTGGATGGAGAACAAAGTGGCAGGGGTGAGACAGAGTGGAGAGGGGAGACCAGTTAGGAGGCTATTATAAGGACTCAGAGCAGGGATGATGGTTTCTTTCAACTTGTCTGTCTACTGTTCATGTGAGATTGGCCAAGTGTCTTAAGCGCTTTGACTCTCAATTTCCTTGTGTGTACCATGTGGACAAGAGTACTTTCTAGGGCTGTTGTCGTTTATAAAGTAATGGACATAAAGTAATCCTGCATCTAAAACTTAGTATTTCTGTCCCTATTCATTTAAAGTAGCACCACTCAGATTTCACTTTGGAAAACAAGCTACATGAAAAATGTTTGAATTGAAAATTAATACTTATTCTGGTAACTCAAGCATTGCATTAAATAAACAATACTAGACTTACCCATAATTACTTGATAAATCTTTACCACAATTATGATTCTCTGTGAAATCATAATGAATCTATGAATTTTATAATATAAATTTCATAATTAATCTATGAATTCTATGAATGAATCTATGCATTCATATGAATCTATGAATGAAATTCTATAAATGAATCTATGAAATCTATGAATTTTGTAATTTATGAATTTTACATTCATAGATCTCTACAAAGAGTAAATTAAGCAGTTTTCTTTGCAAAAATAATTTCATTTGCATCTTCCTTTATCAGAGAAATGTTCAAGAAAGATAAACCAAAATATTTTGGTGTATCTTTTAAAAAGAAATGTCTGAACATTTCTTTTGAGGTAATTATTATATTTCCAAGTTTAAAATATGTGATGTTTTGAAGGTTTATTTAAGATGGAGGAGTAGAAAAGATTCATCTACCCTACGTCTGGAAAGCAACAAATAACAAACAGAAAGTATAAAAGCAGAGGAGACATAGTTCAAAAAGCAGGAAACAGGCACAACACAACCCCAAATATGAATAATGAAGAGTGCCTGCCAACTATGTGCAATTTGGACCAAATTTACAGTATTTCCTCCTACCAGATGCATTGCAATACACCAGAAATAATGGCGGGTACAGATCTGAACACCCCACAGTGCTTCCCTGGTGGCCAGTGGACCTGCTATTTGCTCATAAAGGGTGAACTACTAAGAGTTTGAAATGCTGAGGACAAAAGGTATGCCTAGATGTGCCTCGGACATCATGCACAGCATGGACCAGGAAATGATCAGACATAACAGCATTTCATTGAGATGGCTGATACACCTTGTCATTCCCTTGACACTTATTTTTCACTCTGTTTTCTGAAAATGCAGGTCCAGAAAGAAAAATTTTTCCTCTGAGTACTAGACAGAAGAGTGCCACTAGGAGATAGGAGTTTACATGCTGATCCATTAACACAGACAAAAAGCAAGAACCTAATATCCAAGTAAAATTCCTGCAAGGAAAAATGATTAAGGAACACAGTGCCTCGTTCCAGAAGAGATGACTGCCAAGCATTTGGCCCTCTCTGCCTTGACAAATAGAAACAAAGCCCAGTGATTACTGAGACCATCTGGCATTGGCACTCTTGCGCACCCATGCAGAGCTCTTGATGGGACCCGTCTACCTTTGAGTGGAGCCCCCACCAACCCAGTTTCCTAGAGCCCCTTCAACCGGCCACCAAGGCCACCTTCCCCGTGAGCCCCACTTTACCACTTAAGTTACAGGTCTTGGTAACATCCTTCCCAACTCCCCATTTGCCAATTAGACCCTATGGCAAAATGCACGACCACTGGCCAGAGGACCCTGCTGCACTTTGAGACCCATAAGCTCCCAGCATTGGCTAAAAATTATACACCCTTTCAGAGAAAATTACTGTCCTGTTCTTGGGCTTTTGTAAATATTGAACACATAATCCATGGTTGTAAAATAATCTTAAAATTCCAAATCCCTATTATATTGTGAGTCTAAAAAAAGTCTCAAAATACTAAGTGGGAACAACTCAGATATCTTCTACAGTAAAACAAAAATGATACCCACAAGAGCAGGCATGACTTAGGCTAGCTGGGATACTGCAACTTCATGGAAAGATCTCAGGAGTGTCCCTTCACCTCCGCTGCACATCACCTAAGGAGATGCTGTCTCCACTGGCTCAGATATAGAGACCTCTCTTACCACATGTGGGCCTGCTTCACTGATGACTCCTCCCAGGTAACCTTTGCTGGGCTGGAACAGGGTGTGCCTGTCATCTGCCCTAAAAGAAGCCTGTCTCTTACAGAGCATGGTAAGGGATATTCAGCTCCATGGCAGAGCTTTGTGGGGTTCTGATGGCTATACAGGCCACCCACAAAGGAGCCCTGTTGTGGTTTCGTGGACTCATGGGCTGTGGCTCAGCCCCAGACTGACATCAAACAAGCCACCCTGTGGGGATGAGACATTTATATAAAAATTAGCTCCACTCCTAATAAACGTTTTGTTGCCAATGTAAATAGTCTCTAAAAAGGCTGCTGAGCCAACAAGAGAAAACATAAGCAATGAGCAGACTGCTTGCCAAGGAAATGAGGAGACTGAAGTGTCTGCCCCAGAGCGAGCAGATGTGTGACTGTTCGCCTCCTGGATCCACAGGAAGGTGGCCCAGGCATATCCAGACACTTGCTAGACTGGGCATCCAGCCACAATGGCCACTGTCCTCAGAAGCTGCTGGATCAGCATAGAAAAGCCATACTCCTTGCCAGACTCTGGCCTAGGCTACAAACACGGCCCAGGCATTCTTGGCAGGTGGATCCCACTGGGCCCTTCTTCCCACCTTTGGGGCTCCTCTGGATGCTGACTGTGGTTGACACTTTCTCCAAGTTCAGCCTCACCATCTCCAAACGTTTCACTGGCCTGGGCCACACTATTCAGGCCCTACAAGATCACGTTTGTTTCCTAATCAGGTTTCCTCAACACATTGCATCTGATGATAGCCAATCATGGGGCATGGAGTGGACTGTCTTATCTCCACATCACTCCCAAGTTGCAGAGATGATGAAATATTTTAATAAACGATTTACAAACAGGCTTAAGTGGCTGCTAAGAGGAGACTAACCCCAACCTGCACTACACATCTCAGGTGAGCAGTGCCCCAAGAGGGCACTTCTCAGCTGTGGCACGTAGTTGGATGGGCCTGGCTGCCCATCCTTTACCTGTGTGCCCTCCTACAGTCACTGGCCCTGTGGTTTCTGTGGAAGACCCAGCAGGGGCCTTCTATCCCCTTTGACCCATTTCTAAATACTTTATATAAATTTTTTAAAAATGTTTTTTAAACAACAGAGGGTGAGAAGTTATGGAAACTCATTTAAAAATTTTTTAAAAAGTGAAACCTCTGTGCTAGCCAATTCTTAAACATGGTGTGTTTTCCTACTTAAGTTATATAGAAATATTTTCCTGTGAAAATACTTTGTCTCTATGACAATTCTCCCAAACAAAAAAATCTAAATAAAAATTAAAAAATAATTTTAAAGAATACGAAGTTTTTGTTAAAGAAGACACACTAATGACAGCAACAACCAACACCAAAGGAAACACAAAACCCCAACTCCTAGAAAGGTACGGGGGAGAGAAAAGACGTTAATAATCTTTGTTTTGTCAAACTACATGCCCTGTAAAGCTTTCTCCTCATTCCCATGCCTCCAAAACAAACAAAAACCAAAAACCTTGCCACACTGCCTCTCCCAGCAGCGGTGAGTGCTGTGGGTTCAGACAGACTGCTGAGCCTATACCCACGCCTGCAACCCTGACCCTGAGAGACAGTCTCAGCTGCCATGCAAAACATCTCCAAATGACATCTACACTCCCAAGGCTGATAAACTGATGTCACAGACAAACAAAACTGTGAAACCTACTGCCTCAGGCAGTTCCTCTAAAGCCAGGGACTAAATTATTCAGATGAAACTAAAAAGCCCAGGATAAGGGGCCCCGTGATAAAAGACTCCATTCAAAACCCTGTTAACTTAACTACTTCATTAATAAATGTCCTACTTGGGGTGCCATGACATTACAAACTCTTTATTTCCAAGCAGAGGAACCATGTGTGCCCTCTGGGATTACATTTCTCCTGTATGAATCTGATTTTCATGACAATGCTTCAGCCCTGGGAGACATACATGACAGCTTCATCTTACTGGTCAGAGCTCACTTGCCTCAGGCCAGCTAAAAAGGTTCATATAAAAACTTTTTTTTTTAAGCTCTTAACTCTCTAAAGCAGAGCCAGATAGTCCAGGAGACATCTTTCCTGGTTTGGTAGACACTGTATTGAGACACAGAGCTCATACTGAGACCCAGTCCTCCAGGTGGGCCTCATCATCCTACGTAGAGTGACTGTGATCCCAGTCTGGGTCTTTGGTCCCCTGTTGGCTCTAATTAATTACCCAGCCCTTGACAGAGCCCCTCAAAGTCTAACCTATTCCAGTCCATGATAAAATAGCCCATGTTTCTCACTTCAGTCCTAAAAAATCCAGGAGTCGAGTGGAAGAGGTGAGGCCAGAACCCTCTGTGTCATCTCTCGGGTCCCACGTGGGCAATCACAGAGGCACTGCACAGCAGACTTGGGAACCCTGCCCTGCCCACATCAGACTGGGGGGCCTGCCAGGGCATGGCAGGCTCTGCAGGGAGCTGCAGTCAAGGACTCACGCCTCCTGCCCAGCCATGCTGTCATTCATAGCTATATTTCCAGCCCAAGTGGCCATATATGGAGGCCAGCTGCAGAGGCATCCTCAGGCATTTTGAACAAGACCTTCTTCCGAGGGGAGGGGTGACCTGAAAGACACTTGCCCTACTCCAACTCAGAACTCAGTGCTCTTCTACTACTAGGCTTCCCCCAAGCCCTGCTCTCAGCCCCCAGGGCCCACAAAACTGCAGAAGCCTTTTGTGTGGGGCTCCCTCCAAAGTGAGATGACCCCCTAGACCCTCACGTCTGGGCTGGTTCACCTGACCCTCTACCCACAAGCTGTTCTATGGGAGACAAAGAGAACGAGGGGAGGATCAATGCCTTCCCTGATTTAGCCTCTTGGATGGAAAATTCCAGAGTCTTAAAAAAAACTCAGTTGAAAGATGCAAAGTCAACATACAAAAACCAGTCATCTCTGTATATACTAGCAGTGGAAAATTGGAAACCAAAATTAAAAGCACCATACCATTTATTTTCATGCGCGTCCCTGTGAAGAGACCACCAAACAGGCTTTGTGTGAGCAATAAAGCTGTTTATTTCACCTGGGTGCAGGCGGGCTGAGTCCGAAAAGAGAGTCAGTGAAGGGAGATATGGGTGGGGCCGTTTTATAGGATTTGGGTAGGTAAAGGAAAATTACAGTCAAAGGGGGTTTGTTCTCTGGCAGGCAGGAGTGGGGGTCCCAAGGTGCTCAGTGGGCAGGAGTGGGGGTCGCAAGGTGCTCAGTGGGGGTGTTTTTGAGCCAGGATGAGCCAGGAAAAGGACTTTCACAAGGTAATGTCATCAGTTAAGGCAAGGACCGGCCATTTACACTTCTTTTGTGGTGGAATGTCATCAGTTAAGGTGGGGCAGGGCATATTCACTTCTTTTGTGATTCTTTAGTTACTTCAGGCCATCTGGGCATATACCTGCAGGTCACAGGGGATGCGATGGCTTGGCTTGGGCTCAGAGGCCTGACATTCCTGCCTTCTTAATAAGAAAAATAAAACAAAATAGTGTTGAAGTGTTGGGGCGGCGAAAATTTTTGGGGGGTATGGAGAGAGAATGGACAATGTTTCTCAGGGCTGCTTCAAGCGGGATTAGGGGCGGCGTGGGAACCTAGAGTAGGAGAGATTAAGCTGAAGGGAGGTCTTGTGGTAAGGGGTGATATTGTGGGGATGTTAGAAGAAACATTTGTCGTATAGAATGATTGGTGATGGCCTGGATACGGTTTTGGATGAATTGAGAAACTAAATGGAATAACAGAAGGAGAAAAACAGGTATAAAAGGTCTAAGAATTGGGACGACTGAGGATATCTGATTAGAGAGTGCCTAAGGAGATTCAGCATAGTCCTGCCAGCAAAGATTATTTATTTACTTCAAGAGTTAAGAGTGGCAGTTTGGGGATAGCACCAAGAGATATCAGCTGTGATGGCTTGGAAAAACAGTGTAAACCGGCAGTGTAAACAAGAGCAGGGCATGTATGAGTAGTTGAGAACAGTGAATAGGAGTATGACTAGACAGAAGGTAACAGGGATGACGAGTATTTTTTGGGGCACAGTCTAAGTTGGTCTGGTGTCTGGAATGAGACTGGGGCCTAATAAAAAGGAGCGTCTATACGGAGCTTAAATGGGCTGTACCCTGTAGCATTCCAAGGACAGGCCTGAATTCTGAGAAGGGAAAGTGGTAAAAGTATTGTCCAGTCCTTTTTAAGTTGGTGACTGAGCTTGGTGAGGTGTGTTTTTAAAAGACCTTTAGTCCATTCTACTTTTCTTGAAGATGGAGGACCGTAAGGGATATAAAGGTTTCACTGAATACTAAGAGCCTGAAAAACTGCTTGGCTGATTTGACTAATAAAGGCTCGTCTGTTATCAGACTGTATTGAGGTGGGAAGGCTAAACTGAGGAATTATGTCTGACAGAAGGGAAGAAATGATTGCGGTGGCCTTCTCAGACCCTGTAGGAAAGGCCTCTACCTATCTAGTGAAAGTATCTACCTAGACTAAGAGGTATTTTAGTTATCTGACTCAAGGCATGTTGAGTAAAGCTAATTTGCCAGTCCTGGGTGGGGCAAATCCTCGAGCTTGATGTGTAGGGAAGGGAGGGGGCCTGAATAATCCCTGAGGAGTAGTAGAATAGCAGATGGAACACTGAGAAGTTATTTCCTTGAGGATAGATTTCCACGATGGAAAGGAAATGAGAGGTTCTAAGAGGCAGGCTAGTGGCTTGTACTATAGCATAGCCTGCCTTTGCTGGTGTGTGGCCATTAGGCCTGGTGGAACCACCATCAATAAATCAAGCGTGATCAGGGTGAGGAACAGGAAAGAAGGAAATTTGGGGAAATGGGGTGAATGTCAGGTGGATCAGAGAGATACAGTCATGGGGGGTCAGGTGTGGTATCAGGAATAATGTGGGAGGCCGGATTGAAGTCTGGGCCAAGAACAACGGTAATTGTGGGAGACTCAACAAAGAGTGAGTATAGCTGAAGGAGCCGGGAAGCAGAAAGTATATGCGTCAGGTATGAGGAAGAAAATAGACTTTGGAAGTTATGAGAACTGTAGAGAGTGAGTTGAGCATAGTTTGTGATTTTGAGGGCCTCTAAAAGTATTAATGCAGCGGCAGCTGCTGCACGCAGACATGAGGGCTAGGCTAAACAGTAAGGTCAAGTTGTTTGGACAGAAAGGCTATAATAGGGTGTGGTCCTGGCTCTTGTGTAAGAATTCTGACCACGCTAACCATGCCTAGGAAGGAAAGGAGTTGTTGTTTGGTAGAAGGTGCTGGGGTTTGAGAGATCAGTAGGACACAATTGGCAGGGAGAGCACGTTTGTTTTTATGAGAATTATGCTGAGATAGGTAACAGATGAGGAAGAAATTTGGGCTTGATTGAAGTAATGGGGGCTGTCTGTGAAGCTTTGCGGCAGTACAGCCTAGGTAATTTGCTGAGCTTGATGGGTGTCAGGCTCAGTCCAAGTGAAAGCGAAGAGAGGCTGGGATTAAGGGTGCAAAGGAATAGTAAAGAAAGCATGTCTGAGATCTAGAACAGAACAATGGGTTGTAGAGGCAGGTATTGAGGGTAGGAGGGTATATGGGTTTGGCACCACGGGGTGGATAGGCAAAACAATTTGGTTGACAAGGAGCAGATCCTGAACTAACTTGTAAGGCTTGTCTGGTTTTAGGAGAGGTAAAATGGGGGAATTGTAAGGAGAGTTTATAGGCTTTAAAAGGCCATGCTGTAGCAGGCAAGTGTTAACAGGCTGTAATCTTTTTAAAGCGTGCTGCAGAATGGGATATTGGCGTTGAGTGATTAGGTTTTAATGAGATGGTAAGGGGTGCATGATCGGTCGCCAAGGAGGGAGTAGAGGTATCTTATACTTGTGGGTTAAGGTGTGGGGGGGAATACAAGAGGACACAAAGGAGGCTTTGGATTGGGAAGAAGGGCAGCAATGAGATATAGCTGTAGTCCAGGAATAGTCAGGGAAGCAGATAATTTAGTTAAAGTGTCTCAGCCTAATAAGAGAACTGGGCAGGTGCGGATAACTAAAAAGGAGTGCCTAAAAGAGTATTGTCTAAGTTGGCACCAGAGTTGGGGAGTTTTCAGAGGTTTAGAAGCCTGGCCGTCAATACCCACAACAGTTATGGAGGCAAGGGAAACGGGCCCTTGAAAAGAAGGTAATGTGGAGTGGGTAGCCTCCGTATTGATTAAGAAGGGGACGGGCTTACCTTCCACTGTGAGAGTTACCGGCAGTTCGGCGTCAGTGATGGTCTAGGGGGCTTCCGAGGCGATCGGGCAGTGTCCGTCTTCAGCCGCTAAGCCGAGAAGATCTGGGAAGGCGTCAGTCAGAGAGCCTTGGGCCAGAGTTCCAGGGGCTCTAGGAGTGGCTGCCAGGTGAGTTGAATAGTCCGATTTTCACTGGGGTCCCACACAGATGGGACGTGGCTTAGGAGGAATCCCGGGCTGCGGGCATTCCTTGGCCCAGTGGCCAGATTTCCAGCACGTGTTGCAAGCTCCTGGGGGAGGAGGTTCTGGAGGAACACCTGGCCGCTGCGGTTCAGGCGTTTGGAAGTTCTTGTGTGCTGGAGATGTGGCTGGGGTTTGTCTCACAGTGGAGGCAAGGAAGTGCAACTTTTTTCTATTATTGTGCACCTTGAAGGCGAGGTTAATTAAATCCTGTTGTGGGGTTTGAGGGCCGGAATTTAATTTTTGCAGTTTTATTTAATGTCGGGAGCAGATTGGGTAATAAAATGTATTTTGAGAATAAGACGGCCTTTTGACCTTTTAGGGTCTAGGGCTGTAAAGTGTCTCAGGGTTGCTGCCAAACAAGTCATGAACTGGGCTGGATTTTTATATTTGATGAAAAAGAGCCTAAACGCTATCCGATTTGGGATAAAGAAAAAGGAGCATTAACCTTGACTATGCCTTTGGCTCCAGCCACCTTTTTAAGAGTAAATTGCTGGGCAGGAGGGGGAGGGCTAGTCACAGAACGAAACTGTAAGCCAGACCAGGTGTGAGGAGGGGAGGTGATAAAAAGATTATAGGGTGGAGGAGCGGAGGCTGAGGAAGAATTGGGACCTAGCTCGGCCCGGTGAGGAGCAGCCTGGGGAGGAAGGGAGAGGTCAGATGGGTCTGTAGAAAAGGAAGATTAGAAAGACTCAGTGACGCTTGGGGTTGGTACTGAGGGGACAGGCGGGAGGGAAAGAAGATTTGGGACAAGTTGCACTGGGCACAGAGACTAGGAAGGGACTGATGTGTAAAAGAATGCCTGGACGTCAGGCACCTCAGACCATTTGCCTATTTTACGACAAGAATTATTTAGATCTTGCAGGATGGAAAAATTCAAAGTGCCATTTTCTGGCTATTTGGAACTACTGTCGAGTTTGTATTGGGGTCAAGCGGCATTGCAGAAGAAAATAAGGCATTTAGGTTTTAGGTCAGGTGTGAGTTTAAGAGGTTTTAAGTTTTTGAGAACACAGGCCAAGGGAGTAGAAGGACGAATGGAGGGTGGAAGGTTACCCATAGTGAAGGAGGCAAGCCCAGAGAAAAGAGTAGAGACACAGAGAAGGGGTGGGGGGTTCTTGCCCTCCAGAAAAGCAGAGAAGGGGTGGGGGCACGGAAATAAGGGATTGGGGTACAGAGATAAGAGGTCAGGTGCAGAAATAAGGGATTGGGGCACAGAGATAAGAGGTGTTGGGGTGCGGAAATAAGCGATTGGGGGCTTCTCGCCCCCTAGGAAAGCGGGACTTGCCGCTAAGGGTGAAGGAGAAGGGGTTGAGGGGTACTTGCCCCTGCCCCAGGAAAGCAGGACTTGCCGCTAATGGTGAAGGACCAAGGCAGGCGTCCCTGCGTGGTCTGACACCCTTGAAACGTGAGTGTGTAATCAGAGAGGTGTCCCTGCAATGATTAAACACCAAGGGAAGCCTGCCTTCCCAGTCCGGGACTGGCACTGGAGTTTTGGGTTCATGGATAAAACATGTCTCTTTTGTCTCTACCAGAAAATGGAATGAATTGAAATTAAGAGAAGGGAGAGATTGAAGTGTGGTGCCAAGATTGAAAGGAGAAAGAGGTTGAGGGATAGTGAGGGAGGTTGGAGAAGAGAGTAAAAAGAGGCCGCTTACCGGATTTGAAATTGGTGAGATGTTTCTTGGGCTGGTGGGTCTGAGGACCTGAGGTCCTAGGTGGATCTTTCTCACGGAGCAAAGAGCAGGAGGACAGGGGATTGATCTCCCAAGGGAGGTCCCCCGATCCAAGTCACGGCACCAAATTTCATGCGCGTCTGTGTGAAGAGACCACCAAACAGGCTTTGTGTGAGCAATAAAGCTGTTTATTTCACCTGGGTGCAGGCGGGCTGAGTCCAAAAAGAGAGTCAGCGAAGGGAGATAGGGGTGGGGCCGTTTTATAGGATTTGGGTAGGTAAAGGAAAATTACAGTCAAAGGGGGTTTGTTCTCTGGCAGGCAGGAGTGGGGGTCCCAAGGTGCTCAGTGGGCAGGAGTGGGGTCGCAAGGTGCTCAGTGGGGGTGTTTTTGAGCCAGGATGAGCCAGGAAAAGGACTTTCACAAGGTAATGTCATCAGTTAAGGCAAGGACCGGCCATTTACACTTCTTTTGTGGTGGAATGTCATCAGTTAAGGTGGGGCAGGGCATATTCACTTCTTTTGTGATTCTTTAGTTACTTCAGGCCATCTGGGCAAATACGTGCAGGTCACAGGGGATGCGATGGCTTGGCTTGGGCTCAGAGGCCTGACATTTATAGTTACTAAAAAACCCGAAAAGGACATAGCTAAAATAGATATTCTAACAAAGCCTTCTCAGATTCTGTTTAGTGAAAACTACAAAATATAAATGAAACAAATCAAAGAGTAACAAAATAAACGGACAAACATACTGTGTTTATCTTCATAGTAAAGGTGTCAGTACTTCCCAAATCTGTAAGTCTAATGTAATTCTTATCCAAATCCCAACAGAATTATTTGTAGATATAGAAAAGCTTATTAGAAAATTTATGTGGAGAAGCAAATGAGAGAGATCAAATAGTTTCAGAAAAGACTAATGCAGGAAGGATAACACTATGCAATTTTTTTTATTGTGGTAAAATATATATAACAAAATTTGCCGTTTTTAAGTATTTTAAGTGTATAACTCAGTGGCATCAATTATATTCGCAATGTTGTACATTTATCAACACTATCTACAGTTATTTCAAAACATTTTCATCACTGTAACAGGAACTTCACACCTATTAAGTGATACATCTCCATTCCTCCCTATCACAGCCCCTGGTAATCTATAATCTGCCTTCTTTATCTATGAATTTGCCTATTCTAGGTACCTTATATAAGTGAAATCACATAATATTTCTTCTTTTCTATTTGGCTTTTTTAACTTAGAATAACATTTTCAAAGTTCATCTATGTTGTAGCACATGTTAGCATTTCATTCCTTTTTAAGGCTGAGTAATATTCCATTGCATAAATAGATTGCATTTTGTTTACACATCTGTTAATGGACACTTAGGTTCTTTTTACATTTTATAATGCTGCTATGAACGTGGTGTACAAGTATCCATTTGAGTCTCTGTTTTCCGATCTTTTGGTTATATTACTAGGCAAGGAATTTGTAGGTCACATGGTAATTCTTTGTTTAACTTTTTGAGAAACTGCCAAATTGTTTTCCACAGTGCCTTTACCACTTGACATTTTAATCAGAAATGTATAAGAACTTCAATTTTATTGTATCTTTGTCAACGCTTGTTATTTTCTGTTTTTGCTTTCTTTTATTATAGTTGTCCTTGTAGTTGTGAAGTGGTATTTCATGATTTTAATTTGTATTTTCCTAATGGCTAATGAAATTGGCAATTTTTCATTTGCTTATAAGCCATTTATTTCTTCTTTGGAGAAATTCTATTCAAGTCCTTTGCCCAATTTTTAATTGAACTGTTTGCTTTTTGGCTGTTGAGTAGTAAGAGATTTTATATATTTTTGGTATTAGGTCCTTATCAGACATGTGGTTTGCAGTTTTTTCCATTCTATGGTTTGTCTTTTCACTCTCTTCATAGTGTCCTTTGAGTCACATAGATGTTTAATTTTAATGAAGTTTCATTTATCTTTTTTTTCTTTTGTTGTCTATGCCTTTGATGTTGTATTTAAGAAAACATTGCCAAATCCAAGGTCATGAAGGTTTGTCCTTGTTTTATTCAGAGTTTTATAATTTTAGCTCTTGAATTGAGGTCTTTTTATTTCATTTTGAGCTAACTTTTGTATATAGTTTAAGGTAAGGTCAAACTTTATTCTTTTGCATGTGTATATCCATTTTTCTAGAATTATTTCTAGAAGACACTGTTCTTTCTCCGTTGAATGGTTTTGGTATACTTGTCAAAAGTCAATTGCACTTTTTTTAATTTTTTTAAGACAGGGTTTCATTCTGTCAACTTAGGCTGGAGTGCAGTGGCACAATCACAGCTCACTGCAGCCTCTGGTTCCTGGGTTCAAACAATCCTCCCTCCTCAGCCTCCCAAGTATCTGGGACTACAGGCACATGCCACCAAGCCTGGCTAATTTTTGTATTTTCTTTCTTTTTTTTTTTAATTGTAGAGACAAAGTTTTAACATGTTGCCCAGGCTGGTCTCGAGCTCCTGGGCTCAAGAGATTTGCCCTCCTTGGCCCCTCAAAGTGCTGGGATTACAGGTGTGAGCCACTGCACCCAGCCTGAACATCTTTTAATGGTCATTATAACTAAGTTTTGTCAATTTTATTGATCTTTTCAAAGTACTAATTTCTAGTATTGTTTATGGTATGCATTGTTTTCCTACTCTTTGTATCATTTCTACTATAATCTGTATTATTTCCTTTCTTTTATTTTGATTTAAGTTTGTATTTTTTTTTTCCTTAAGGTGACAATCTAGACTACTGATTTGAGATCTTTCTTCTTTTCTTAATGTAAGTGCTTTGGGCTATACATTTCTCTCTAAGCACTGCTTTAGCTGCACTCCAAAATAAGGATTAACTGCTTTCACTTACGTCCCAATTTTTGGCATTTTGTGTTTTTCATTCATATCAAAGTATTTTCTGAGTTTTTTTTAAAACTTCCTTCTTAATCACAGGTTATTTAGTAGTGGGTTTTTAATTTTCACGTATTTGTAATTTTAAAAAATTTCCTTCTGCTGTTTATTTCTAGCTTTATTCCACATGATCAGAGGAGACACTTTATGTAATTTCAGCCTTTTTAAATTTATTGAGACTTGTTTCGTGGCCTAGCACATGGTCTGTTCTGGAAAATGCTCCATGCATACTGAGGAGATAATCTATTTTGCTGTTCTTAGGTAGACAGTTTTAAAAATGTCTGTTAAATGGTGTTGGTGCCCAGTGTTGTTCAAGTCTTCTATTTTCTTCTATTTCTGTCAAATTATTCTATTATTAAAAATATGATATTGAAGTTACTAACTAGCATTGTTGAACTATTTCTCTCTTCAACTCTATCATTTTTCTCTGTGTATTATGGGGCTCTATTTTTAGGTTCATATATACTTATAATTGCTATAATTTCTTGATGGACAAATACTTTTATTATTATAAACTACCTCTCTTTATGTCTATTGACATCTTTTGTAAAAACTCTATTTGTCTGATATGTATAGCTATTCCAGCATTCTTATAAAGTTTGCATAATGTATTTTTCCACTTTTTTACTTTCAACTTGTATGTCTTTGAATCTAATGTATGTCTCTTATAGACAACATATAGTTGGATCATTTTTGTTTTGTTCTATTTTATCTAATGTTCTCATCTCTGACCATTTAGACTTAATGTAACTTTTAAAGTATGTTTTGTGCCTGTCATTGTGTCATTTAGTTTCTCTGTGTAATATGTGATTTTTGTTCATTTAATACTCCATTACTATATTCTTTTGTATTAAATCAATATTTCTACTGTATCATTTTAATTCTTCTGGTTTTTCTTTTACTACATTTTTCAACTTATATTCTTAGTGGTTGCCTTGGTGATCACAATTAACATCTTAATTTATAACATTTTGTTTTCATTAATGCTGACATAATATTATGGGTATATAGCAGCTTTGCTCTTATGAAGCAAAGCTGTGGTGCCATTATCATACAAATGACCTCTTTATACATGATAGGTCCATCAACATAGTTTTGTAATTATTACTTTATTCAGTTGTTTTTTAAAATCAGGTAGAAAAAGAAAAGTTACAAAGAAAAACAAAAATCTATTTATACCGTCTTTTGTATTTACCTATGTAGTTACCTTTAACGGTATTCTTTATTTTTTTATGTGGCTTTGAGTTACTGGCTAGTGTTTTTTCTTTTGAGCTAGAAAGAATCTCTTCAGTATTCTTGTAAAGCAGGTGGTCTAATGATAAATTCTCCAGTGTTTGTTTATCTGAGACTATCTTAATCTCTCGTGTTTTTGAAAGGTTTTTTTGATGAATATAGAATTGTTGTTGATAGCGTTTTTCTTTTAGTGCTTTCACTATGTCATCTACTGCTTTTTGGACTCCATAATTTTGAATGCATAATCAGCTGTTAATCTCATTAAGGAGCCTCATGGTGCTATTTTGTTCTCCTCAGTTTACCTGTTGCCACAGGGGCTCCCTCTAGTTACCACTGGTCGTGCCTAAGGGGCCATATGGGGTTTCCCCTGGCTAGGCCACCAGTGTCTTTCTGTGAGGGATGGGAATCTTAGGCCTATGGAGATAAGGAGACATCCCTAATTTGGGGCTTGCTGTGGTAGGATCCTCTTTGTCTGTGGGGCATGGAGAATGCATCTGTGCTCTTGTGCTTGTTCTGGCAGAATACTCCCCGGTGGTGCCCGTTGGCTACTCTGATGTCTCTAGGTGGTGGAGTGGCATCTCAGGTCTGTGAATACAAAGCAGCTTCCTGGGCTAGGCACTTGTTGTAGTGTGGTTTCTCTTTCTAGTGCCATCTGGGCACCCTGTATCTCTTAGTGGTAGAGGGGAATCCCAGGTTCAATGGTAAAAAACACTACCCCTGGCTGCTTAATGTTAGCAGTGGTGCTGGACTGACTTGCCCTTGTATTCAGGACTCTCATTCAGTTTTGGGAGAAATATGCAAATAGGGGCTACCTTCATATTGGTAAGAAACACCAGGGTTGGACAGCCTGTGTTCTTGTGTTGGGTGAGGAGATGAGAGACTCCAGTTGTCATGTTTCTCCTTCAGTCTTGTCATTCAAAGCAGTTCACCTTCCTCTTTCTACCCCTCAAAAATCACATGTAGTCACATCTTGCATTATTTCCAAGGTATACAGTTGTAACTGCTGGAGAGAAGAGGGTAAAGGAGTCTTCAGAATCTTATCTGGACTGGAAGTACCCCAACTGATTATTGACACTGGTGCAAAAGCAATTCAATAAAGAAAGGGATGCTTACTCAACAAATGATGTTGGAGCAATAGGACCCATAGGTATAGAAAGGAAACCTCCAACTAAACTTTGCATCCTATATAAGTATTAACTCACTATGGATCACAGACTAAAATTAAAATATAAAACTCTCAGTTTTGCAAAAAAGATAAAAGAAAATTTGGGAATTTGTAAAAATAAATGAAGAGTACTTGAACTTTACTCCATATGTGTGATTCATATAAAAATATGACAAATTGATCTCATCTAAATTAATAACTTTTGCTCAGTGATAGCCAGTGTTAAAAGGATGAAGAGACAAATTACAGAGAGAGAGAAAATACTTGTAAGCCACATATCTGACTAAGAACTGGTATATAAAATACATATAGATGTATTTTATACATTTTATACAAACTGCACTCTTTGGCATGTATTCCTGAGTAATGAAACTTTATGTCTACACAAAACCTGTGCATGACTTCTTTAAGAAGCTTTATGCAAAATAGCCATATCCAGAAACAACCTGAATGTCATCAATAGATGAATGATCAAACCATGATTCATGTATACCTTGGGATAGTCAACAATAAAAAGAAACAAATTATGGATACACAACTTGGAATAATCTTCAGGGAATTATGCTTTGTAAAGAAAGCCAATCCCAAGAGGTTACATACTGTATGATTTCATGTATTTAGCATTTTTGAAGTGATAAAATGTTATAACTGGAGAAGAGATCAATGGCTTCTAGGGTTTAGGGGTGGGTGGGGGTGGGAGTGGACATGAGGGAGGTTAGCATTATTATCCAAAGGCAACACAAGAAATCCTTGTGTTGCTGAAACTTTATCATGACTGTAGTGGTGGACACACAAACCTACACATATAATAAAATTGCATAGAAGTAAACACATACACATATGCACACGGGTAGTATGAATAATACTAGGAAAATCTGATCAGTGGATTCTATCAATATACTGTTTGTGATATTTTACCCTGATATTTTGAAATGTTAACATTGTGAACAACTAGGATAAAAATATATGGGACCTCTATTATTTCTTCACTTAATCACAGTAAATGAGCTTTGCGTCTCTCTGGAATTTGACCTCAGAGGTCCTGGTTGACTGATACAGATGTTTTGTGTATTTTCACCTAACTCTTCTAGTTGCTCTCAGTGAAAGTATTGGTTTACTATAAGTTACTCTATTATAGTCCTGTTCGATTGATTTTTGCAAGATGATTAAAATAGAAAACTTTAAAAAATGACACTGTTAGATGAAAATCTATGTTTTTGCAAAATGGCTAATTGTCTAAGAAGTAAAGCTACCTGGTTTCATTATCCTCATCTACCCATAAAATTTGAGGTTTTATAACACAGATGAAATAAGGCATAGGGATTATAAACATTATTTTATCTTTGCCTAATTATGTTCAAACTTCTAGTGCACAAAGGACATACCACACCACTTAGATGAGATCATTTCCAAAGTCCCTTGGAATCTTCTTCCAGTTTACAATGGGATAAGATCAAACTGGTCTTCACATGATTGATTTTAGTTTTTTCTGTAAAAACAATAAAGTAACTACTCTTTAAAACACACACACATGCAGGCATGCACACACATTTTGCCCACTGACAAATATTTTTATGTGAATAACTTGTTATTGTAGTTTTTTCAGATGACACATTCAGCAACCATATTTAAGCACATGCAGAAGACTTAATTTAACTGCACCATCTGTCCATACAACTTTGAATAAATTTCATTTGTTCAAAATATCTTTAAATATAGATTATTTTAAACATAGATTATTTGTCAGGATCCACCCATTCCTCTGGTCTTTCCACTCACATAAATTAAAATTTTTCGCACATTCTCTTGTAATATTTTTGAGAAGAAGAAGTGTAATTTACCTCCTGTTGTTTGACAGCCTCCTTCCCCCAAATGCTAACTACATGGAGGTCAGAGTGAACACATTCTATTTGTACTCATGGGCCATCTATCCTACAAGTTTCACTTCACAAAACCCTGCATAGAATCATCCAGCAAAGGCAGAGAGTTAAAAAGATCTGATTGTCATGGTAAGTCTAGGAAGATTGGCCAAGAAAATTTGGGTTAGGCTGTTATGAAAATGCACCATAGAGTTCTCTTATGTACAAGAGAGTATAAAAGCAAAACTTACCATTTTCTTCCTTGCAGCATAAAGCTGGGTGTTTAAACAAAACAGTGGGAGGGGATTCCAAATATATTCTACTTGAGTTAATTGTTTAATAATGGGCCAAGAAGTATTCTATCTTGCTTCCAAATATTTAAATTAGAAAAAAAAATTCCTTTCAGCTATTTAACAAACATTTTACTAAGAATAGTATGTAATTCAAACGATGATGAATTGAAACAGCTCTATGGAGCCAGATAACAACAGCAACAACAATGAAGGGTGAATGAATGCGCTGCATGAATCAGTACTAAGTAGCATTTGGGGAAACAAATAAAATGTATTCAAAGAGCATGCACTTCCTAAAATAAAAGGATGTTTCACAGAAACATAGCAGCTGATCTGTCTATACCATATAATCTGTTTAACATTAGTGCAGGACTTCTTCAACCACTATTGTTTAAGGGGCTATAAAATAGCCAATGAACTGTTCGCATTGGGAAAACATAGTGTATTGATCCAGGGGTCGGCGTTTCTGGTCAGACCTCCTGGGTCCAAGTGCTGTCACTAACATGGTTTCCTTGCAAGAAGGGCTGCTTCTCTGCCTGACCCCTAGATTCCCTATCTGTAAGATGAGGAATCTTATGAAATCTTTATGAAAAGTCACTGAGACACTGTAAACAAAGTGCTTGTCACAGAGCCTGACAAAGTGGGGCAAGATGGCCCCACAAAATTTGGTGCTGTGGCAAATGTCAAGTTACTTTGGTATCAGTAGGTGTCATCATATAGACGTTCTATCTCTACAGCCTTGGCTACCAAGAAGTAAGTCACAGTGGAAGCAGGTTTTGGTGCACATCCTGCCAAACACACACGTGCAGAAGCAAGCACGTGTAGGAGCCATGCCCACTGCCATCAGAACCTCAGAGGCACTTGGCATGAAAGGCTCTTCTCAGAGAAAATGTCCTAGATGCTAATGTCAAGCTCAGCAGGCAGGACCTACACCTGGGTCTGGTGGCAAAATGCAAACTGAAGTGGAAGCAGCAGGGTCAGCCCGGGACCCTTGTTTCTTATGTCCTGTGTAGGCGAAGGTGACAAGCTCTGCCATACCACTCTTTCCAGTCACGGGTGCAAAAGGACAGCAATTGCACCAACTAAGAAATTAGTTTGAGCACCCCTATGTGAATTATCTAAGCTTAAGATATTGATTCAGAGAAAGGATACTTCATAAATGGATTAACCACCACTAAAGTGTTTATTAGAATGCCCTTACACACATGCATTACAGAGTGTTTTCAAGTAATTTACTCCACAACAAATATTAATATAATGGAGGGTAACAGAAGGAATAGTGTAAGTCCTTACTGTGTACTGGGAATCTTCTAAAAGTTTAACATGAACTACTTTATTCAAGCCTCACCATCCCCTACTGTGCTAGATATGTTTATTCACATTTTACCGATGAGGAAAGTGAGGCTAAGAAATTAACAACTTTGCAAAGTCGTGAGGCTAGTGAATGACAGAGTCAGGGTTTAAATGCAGACAGCTTTAATTACATCTCTCCAAATGACTTTCTACTTTACTAAACAAATAGCAATTTTATCACACTGAATCATATATCAAAGTAGCTTGAAAGCTATAACTGTTATATGAACACAAATTGTATGTATTGTTATTGTTATTATTAATTTTACTATTATGGACATCATTTTATTGCCATAATATAGTGCCAATTAATAAATGGTAGCTATTAATACTTTCATCAATCTAACTTGTGTTCCAAATCTCAAAAGGCAGAAAATATCAAAATATAAAACAAAAATAAAGAAAAAAAAGCTACTAGTTTGGCCCAAATACTTGTGGAATACTCTGTACTTTTATCTTCCAAATGGACAAATTGAAGTTATTACCTAATGATAGAAAAATACAATGGAAAATGTATCCCACCGCTAACATGGGCCTCATCAAATGACTGCCACATTAATTGCACTTGCTTGGAAATGTGTATGTATAAAAACAGTGAACGAACCCAATTTATGTAAAATTATGTTCTTAATAGTAAAATTAATGATAACACATACAATTTGTATTCATATAACAATTATAGCTTTTAGGCTATTTTGATACATGATTTAGTGTGATAAAATTACCACTTGTTTGGTAAAGTAGCAAGAGTGAAACATTTGCAGAGATATGCTTAGAAAGCAGTCTCATACCTGCTAGCCAAATTCCCTTTCTACTGTTATTATTAGTAGGTTAAATACATTTTCAAACAAAATTGTGGTCATATACAGTGAGCAAACCAAAGCTAAATACATAGTTTGGATTATGTGATTCAGCTTACCAATAGAATAGCTTAAACATTATTATAGTTGGCTGGGAGCAGTGGCTCACACCTGTAATCCCAGCACTTTGGGAGGCCGAGGCAGGCGGATCACTTGAGGTCAGGAGTTCGAGACCAGCCTGGCCAATACGGTGAAACCTCATCTCTACTAAAAATAGAAAAATTAGCTGGGCGTGGTGGTGCACACCTGTAGTCCCAGCTACTTGGGAAGCTGAGGCAGGAGAATCACTTGAACCCCAGAAGCAGAGTTTGCAGTGAGCCGAGATCACACCACTGCACTCTAGCCTGGGTGTCACAGCAAGACTCTGACTCAAAAAAAAAAAAAAATATATATATATATATATATATTATAGTTGCCATTTAAAATTTTAATATAAATTTAATGTCATGCACATCTTATTTAACTTAACTTTCCATATTCATACCATTTAATATAGCAGGGTTATCATTTTTGTGGTGAGAACATATTACACCCCTCTCAGCATTTTTCAACAATACAATCTATGGTTAACTAACTATAGTCAGCATATGGTACAATAGTTCTCTTAAATTTATTCCTCTTATCTAAGTAAAATTTTGTATTCTTTGACCAACATTTCCTCATCTCTCTGACCCCAACACCAACCACTATCATCAAACACCCCAGATCCTGGTACCACCATTCTACTCTCTACTTGTATGAGATTAATTTTTTTTAGATTCCACATATAAGTGAGATCATGCAATATAAGTGAAATTTGTCTTTCTGTGCCTGGCTTATTTCACTTAACCTGATATCCTCTGGGTTCATTTATGTTATCAAAAACAACAGGATTTCTTTCCTTTTGGTGGCTGGATAGTATTCCACTGTGTATATATACCAAAATTTCTTTTTTTTTTTTGAGATGGAATCTTGCTCTGTCACCAGGCTGGAGTGCGGTGGTGCAGTCTTGGCTCACTGCAACCTCTGCCTCCCGGGTTCAAGCGATTCTCCTCCCTCAGCCTCCCGAGTAGCTAGGATTACAGGCATGCACCACCACGCCCAGCTAATTTTTGTATTTTCACTAGAGACAGGGTTTCACCATGTTGGTCAGGATGGTCTCGATTTCTTGACCTTGTGATCCACCCGCCTCAGCCTCCCAAAGTGCTGGGATTACAGGTGTGAGCCACCGTGCGCAGCCCACAATATCTTTATCCCTTCATCCGTTGAAGGGCACTTAGGTTGACTCCGTCTCTTGCCTTTTGTGAATAGTGCTGCAAAAATATGGGAGTGCAGATACCACTTTTATGTACTGATTTCCTTTCCTTTGAGTATATACCACGTAGGGGAATGTCTGGATTATATGGTAGTTCTGTTTTTAATTTTTTTGAGGAAACTCCATACTATTTTTTCATAACGAGTATACTAATTTACATGCCCACCAACAGTGTGTGAGGCTTCCCATTATTTTTGCTTTAAACAATTGCCTTAACAGAGATTTTAAAATGAGAAAAAAATTGTGTATTTAACCATATACTTGTGATTTCTGATTTTCTTCATTCTGTCTATTATAATGTCTTATGACTTTGAAGGGCTTCCTTTAATATTTCTTGTACTGCAGGTATGCTAGCAATTAGTTCTCTCAGATTTTGTATGTCTCAAAAAGGTTTTATTTAGCCTTTGTGTTTTAAAAATATTTTTCTAGGTATGGAATTTAAAGATCATGTTCTTCCTTTGCTACTTTTAAAAGTTGCTTCATTTTCTTCTGCTTTACATTTTTTCTAATGAGACATTTTTATTTCCTGTTATATAAAAAATCTTTTTGCCTGTTTATGTAATATGTCCTTTTTCTACAGCTGCTTTTAATATTTTCTTTTTTTAAACCAAGTTTTCAGCAATTTTATTATGAGGTGCCTGGTATGACTTTCTTCTTGTTTCTTCTGCTTGGATGCTTTTGGGTATCTTGGAACTTTGGGTTTTAACAGTTTTCATCATATTTATAAAAATAATTGGCCATTATTTCTTTAAATATCCTGCCCCCAACCTTGTCCAGACTCTAGTTACTCACATGCTTTGTCACTTTTGCTGTCGCACTGCTCACTGATATGCTTTCTGATATTTTATTGATCTCTGTGTGTCATTTTGGGTAGTTTTTATTCCTATGTCTCTAGGTTCACCCATCTTTTTGTCTATAATGTCTCATGCTGTTTATTCCATCAAGTATACTTTTCATTTTGGATATTGTATTTCATCTCTATAAGTTTGTTTGGGGCTTATTTTACATGTACCATTCCTTCCCTCATGGTGCTTGTATTTTCCAACCTTTTTGATCATATGGAACACATTTATATCTGTTTTAATGTCCTGACATGCTAAGTGTATTCTTTGAATCACTTTGAGATCTGTTTCTGCTGATTGATTTTCTCAAATGTATGAGTCCTGTCTTTCTAATATTTGATTCGTTGTTGAACATGAGGAATGTATGCTGTTGAGTGGCTGGTGTTGTTGTTTATAAAAATATTTTTGAACTTTGTTCTGGGATGCAGTTAAGTTACACCTTTTAAGTGGCAATCGCTTTGTCCTTTTTAAGATGTACTTTAAATTCTACCTTTTCTATAGACGGAATTTAATGTCATTACTGACTCACATATTCACATCGCTAATACTTTCTGTGCATAGCTAAATTCCATTTCATTTTCCTGAATTTTGCTTTTTTAATAAATTTTCTTTTCTTTTCTTTTCTTTTCTTTTTTTGTTTTCGTCACTCTGTTGCCTGGGCTGGAGTGCAGTGGCTTGAACCTGCCTCCTGGGTTCAAGCCATTCTCCTGCCTCAGCCTCCCAGTAAGCTGGGATTACAGGTGCCCGCCACTATGCCCAAATAATTTTTTGTATTTTTAGTAGAGACGGGGTTTCGCCATGTTGGTCAGGCTGGTCTCAATCTGCTGACCTCATGATTCACGACCTCAGGTTATCTGCCCACCTCGGCCTCCCTAAGTGCTGGAATTACAGGCGTGAGCCACCGTGCCGGGCCAACATTTTGTTTTATTTTCTAACTGTATTGGTGATATGTAAGAAACTTTGAATTTTATGTATTAATTTTGTCATGTTATAACCTAACTTCTGGCTTATCACACTCTCAGTGGTTTGAGATTTCTCCCCAGTTATTCCATTCTTTCATTTGCAAATAATGGCCACTTTAATGTCTTCTAACACTGCCCCCTGTTTTTTATTCTCTTGCTAGAGTTTACTGGTATGTGGCTGGGAATCTTTGGGTTGCTACTAATGACAGTGGAAAAGCATTTCATGTTTAATAATTAAGTATAGTGCTGACTGTTGATTTGTGCTGGTGGATGTGGTGGAAAACAGAGCTTCAGATCATGGCCTCTGGAGCCATATTTACAGCATTCCATCCAAGCTTCGTTACTGCAACTCTGCGGCGTCACAGAAATTATTTAAATTCTCTGTGCCTCTGGCTGGGCGCAGTGGCTCACGCCTGTAATCCCAGCACTTTGGGAGGTCGAGGCGGGCGGATCACGAGGTGAGGAGATCGAGATCATCCTGGCTAACACGGTGAAACCCTGTCTCTACTAACAATACAAAAAATTAGCTGGGCATGGTGGTGGGCGCCTGTAGTACCAGCTACTCGGGAGGCTGAGGCAGAATGGCGTGAACCTGGGAGGCGGAGCTTGCAGTGAGCCAGATTGCGCCACTGTACTCCAGCCTGGGCGACAGAGCGAGACTCCATCTCAGAAAAAAAAAAAAAAAATTAACTCCCTGTGCCTCAATTTCCTCATCTGTAAAATGGGACAATGACACTTACAGAGTTTTCAGAAATTAATATTTGTAAAACACAAAGAGTTCCTAGCACATAATAGGTGCAAAATAAGTTTGCTATTTATTGTAGCTTTCTACAAAGTATTCTGTTAAAATAGTTTAATAGTTGCTGAACTTTAGGTATTTTAAATTTTAAAATGTTTTAGGTTTGTTATTTATGTTTTGTATATTTTTATTATCTTTTATTCTGATTAGTATTGTGATTTGTTTTATTAGATTTTGAAAAAAAGAAGTGATGAATTTGTCAAACCTCTTTTTCTACTGTCAATTAATTTCTGTTTTTCCCTTTTTGTTATAAATGTCATTCATAAATGTGTTTTAGTTTTATGAAATACGCAAAAAATCCATATACAAAAGAAAAATACAGAAAAGTAGAAATTTCCTCTTCAACTCTCAGTTTTAGTCTGCCTGGAAGTTTCCATAGCCACAAATTTGGTTGGGATCACCCTCTTTTACTCTGATGAATGTGCGTACATATTTATGTATTTATGTATCTACAGATGCATTTTACATGAATATATATTATTCTAAAACTCTCCAGTTTACAATATGTCTTAGCAAGATACTTTGTTTGATATAAAAATATCTGCCTGTTTCTCTCCAACAGCTACCTAGTATATTCCATAGACAAGATGCAGACTCTGCTGTATAAGCACTTCCATATTCACAGCTGCAATAAGTATTCATGCACTTGTTTCTATTAACTCATGTGCAATTAATTTCTAAGGGCAATTCTGGGAGTGAAATTATTCTATAAATGGCAAGCCTGTTTCATGACGTGGTACCCAGAGTAATACTACTTCCCA
This sequence comes from Pan paniscus, assembly GCF_029289425.2. Lineage (NCBI taxonomy): Eukaryota > Metazoa > Chordata > Mammalia > Primates > Hominidae > Pan > Pan paniscus. Next base: position 49,067,350 of record NC_073260.2, read on the forward strand.
ATGAGTTTCTACCATTTACAGAACCACCAATACTTCGTGAAGAGAGTACCAGTGCCTGCATCCTTTCTATTATTAGGGCTTATTAATGATTTTAATTTTTGCCAAGGGATGGGTGATAAATGTTTCCTTCTTACTTAGGTATCATTTTCTGTAAACACTGGAGAGTCTAAGCATCTTTTGGTATAACCAGTTGCTTTTGGGTGTGGGCTCTTTTTGACCCCACTTTCAGTGGAGCAGGTTGCATGTGTAAAGTCTAGTTTACAGCAATTGATCACAGTTCATAGGGTTTTTGCTGAGTGGGTCAGTGAGCGCTTTCTTTTGCAGGGCCGCCTTTGATCAGCAGGTGGATTGTTGACTTGGCTCCAATCACACTTTTCAAGTTAATTTTAGGAGACAGACTAACTTAAAATCGCTCCTTTCCTGGTCCCTCTCTAAGTTCACTCGCTGCCAATCTGAACTAAGGTGTCCTTCTCTAATGGGTGTCCATTCCGTGTTCATATATTGCACTTGACCCCTGACAAAGATTCTCTTCTTGACCAAACTCACCTCAGGGTCTTCTCTGCTCATTTTCAACTGGACCTCATCTTTGGCTATGTTCTCAATAGCCCAGTGTTAGCCGTAATTCTGTCAAACCCATTTAGCCAGAATCTGCCACCATCAAAATCTGATCCCTGTGAAAAGAGAGTAAATCTTGGGACCCCAAAAATCACTAAGCCGAAGGGAAAAGTCAAGGTGGGAAACACATCAGGCAAACCTGCCTCCATTTTTATTCCTAAATAACATAATTGCAAAGGTAAAAAAGCTGCATGTCTCCCTCACAATTTGCCCACAATGAAACTCCTTGTGGGCCTCACAATCTTTACCCTAAAACAGTTCTGTTGAATGTCACTGTCAATGTAAAAAAAATTTTTTGTGAGACAGAGTTTCTCTCTTTTTGCCCAGGCTATAGTGCAATGATGCAATCTCAGCTCACTTCAACCTCTGCCTCCTGGGTTCAAGTGATTCTCCTGCCTCAGCCTCCCATGTAGCTGGGATTACAGGCGCGTGCTACCACACCTGGTTAATTTTGTATTTTTAGTAGAGATGAGGTTTCACCATGTTGGCCTGGCTGGTCCCGAACTCCTGACCTCAAGGGATCCACCCACCTTGGCCTCCCAAAGTGCTGGGATTACAGGCATGAGCCACTGCACCCGGCCTGCCAATGTAAATTAATAGCTTATCTTCACAGGTATGGTACAAAGGACATAACTCAAAGTCATCTTTCTGCTCACCTGAGACAAACGCATATCTGATTGTTCCTCTGTCCTATTGTTTATGCAAAAATGCAGATTCACTGAGCCAGACTAAGGCATAAGTGACTATTTCTCTACTCCTTCTCTCACACATAAACTGTGATTCAGCGAAAGGCTGATCAAAGACTTGAAAGAATGCAAGTGTCTCTCATCTATCTATCCCCTGGAAGTTCCCACTTTGAGTTTTCCTGCCTTTTCGGACTGAAACAATGAACATGTTATAATTTATTGATGTCTGCCTAAAATGACACATAATTGATGTCTCATGTCTCCCTAAAATGTATAAAACCAAGCTGTACCCCCAACTTGGGCACCAGTCGTCAGAAACTCCCGAGGCTGTGCCACAGGTACATCCTTAACTTTGGAAAAATAACATTTCTAGACTGATTGAGACTTGGCTCAGAGACTTTTGGATTTACATCACTATCCACATCTGATCAAATTCCTCATGCTCACTACCCCCAGGTGATCTCTGGTTACCCTGGGCCTGCTCTCAGATAGATCCTGTTAGATCAGTTTAGCAAAGCATTACCCCACCCTCTTAATAATTTTTCATTCACCCCCACCCCCACTTTGATCCTTGTCTATACACCCCCAAGTTTTCCTTGTTGTATTCATAGTTGAGTCCAATCTCTCTCTTCACTGCAAAGCCCCACTCACTGTAGTAGTTCCCGGAATAAAGTTTGCCTTTCAGTCCCTTAACAAGTGTCAAGAATAATTATTTTCTTAAACAGAAGGTCAGCTCCCACTGCTGGGGTAGGGGTGCCTTCAGGGATCCATTGAGCTTATGCTTGGCATCATGAGGATTTTATCAGCTCCAAACAGTTTCTTTCAATTTGCTTCAAAACATTATTATATCAGGTGCAATGTGCTGAGAAGTTGCCAGTATGAAGTTTTAGTCATTTCCTAGTTAGAGTAGAGGAAATTATCTTCTTCAAAATTCATTTTAAGGAGATTTGCAAGCGGGCTTCTGTGTTGGTATCCTTCCTAGAAGTCTGAAGTCAATTCTTTATCACTGAGGGTCAGATTTTTATTCTATCCTAGGCTAGTGGGTTTTCCAGTAGTTTTGCTACTTACCAGTTCCGATGAGGTGTTAATATTAGTCAGAACCAGGCCTAAAACAAGGAACACTGGTATATTGCCCTTTGGTTAGTAGAGAAATCTGTAAATTTATACTTTTCCTTTTTTCTTTTTTTAGATGGAGTTTCATTCTTGTTGCCCAGGCTGGAGTGCAATGGCGTGATCTTGGCTCACCACAACCTCCTCCTGGGTTCAAGCAATTCTCCTGCCTCAGCCTCCTGAGTAGCTGGGGTTACAGGCATGCACCACCATGCCCAGCTAATTTTTTTGTATTTTTAGTAGAGATGGGGTTTCTTCATGTTGGTCAGGCTGGTCTCGAACTCATGACCTCAGGTGATCTGCCCACCTCGGCCTCCCAAAGTGCTGGGATTACGGGTGTGAGCCACCGCACCAGGCTATATTTTTTCATAGTAGTAAGATGATTCAGAAAAGTTGTTCAGTGATGTAACCATCAGATGTCTGAGTAAATCAAGCCCAGATGGGAAGTCTGAGTGAACTGCCTGCCTGCTGGCAAGGCTGGGGAGGGCACAGGAGAGTGGAGGAGCAGGACAGGTCCAGATGGGGTCTGGGAGAAGCACAGGTCCAGGAAGGGAGCTCGTCTGAGCAGAAAGGGCATGGAAGTGAGAGGAGATATTGGAGTGAGGACGAAAAGGGGGTGTCAAGACTTGGGAAGGTGAAGCAACAGCAGGGAGAGGAGTCCCAGGAAGGGCAGCTGGGAGTGACAGTGGGGAGGAGAAAGAAGGGGTACTAGGGGAAACAAGCATCAGACTGAGGGACAAGGAAGAGTGCAGGTGGTGGAGGAAGGCAAGAGAAAAGGGATGAGAATGAGAGATACAGTGAGGGAAGTGATGGTAGGTGAGGGTGTGGTGGGGGGTGTCTGTCAAAAGAAATTTGGGGCTGCTGCTGAAATACTTCTATTTAAGTCCACCTCACATTAAGAGGAAATTCTCCACTTTTTTAGCTTGCAGTGAGTCTCCATTGTTAATGAAAAAACCAAACACTGAAATATTTTAAAAAATTTATTCTGAGCCAATATAAGTGACTGCAGCCTGGAGAAAACACAAACTCAAAAGCCTTGAGTAAGTGTTCCCTAGGCAGTGGGGTTACAATTTGGTTTTATGCATTTTAGGGAGACAGAAATTGTAGGTAAAATTATAAATCAATACATGAAAAGCATACTTTGGTTAAGCCCAAAAAGGCAGGGCATCTTGAAATGGGGGCTTAGAAGGTATAGGTGGGTTTTAGAGATTCTTTGGTTGACAATGGGTTGAAAGAGTTAAGCTTTGTCTGAAGACTTCAAGTCAGTAGCAAGAAGTGCTTAAGTTAAGATAAGGGGGTCTGCTATCTGCCATATGATGTTATACTAGAGTCAGGTTGGAAAGTAAGCCATATTATACTCGGTTAATTAAAAAACCCATTTAACAAGATTTTATGGTTTGCAGGGCATGACTCAACTCTTTCCTTACATAGCTTTAGGTCTTTTTTATGATTTGCTGTCTTATTGCCACAAAGAGTCTGTTTAATATTTAATTTTAGTGGTGTAAGCTAAAAATAAGATCCTAAGCCCCCAGCCAACTGAACAGACTCCCTGTTGGTCATGGAGATCCCAGAAAAACATTAAAAACTGAATTCCTGGCCATGACAGGAAGGGCGGTCAGACATGCCTCGTTACACTTTCCACCTTTTGGAGTTTAGGCACAAGCTACTATCATTAATGTTAACATAGAGATTATAAGATTTAATTCACCTTAGATTTTCTGGGGTCTCCTTGTCTGTTCAGTCTGTTGGGGGCTTAGGATTTTATTTTTAGCTTACACCATTAAAACTTCATATTCACTGTGGGGCAATGAATAATCTGCCCCTAAGATGAATTAAATCAATAGGGATAATGCATGCAAACAGTAAGTAAAGAGTAGGTTGGATGAAGTTAAAAAATAAAAGCAGGCCGGGCGCAGTGGCTCATGCCTGTAATCCCAGCACTTTCGGGAGGCCGAGGCGGGCAGATCATGAGGTGAGGAGATTGAGATCATCCTGGCTAACACGGTGAAACCCTGTCTCTACTAACAATACAAAAAATTAGCTGGGCGTGGTGGCGGGCGCCTGTAGTCCCAGCTACTCGTGAGGCTGAGGCAGGAGAATGGTGTGAAACTGGGAGGCGGAGCTTGCAGTGAGCCGAGATCGCGCCACTGCACTCCAGCCTGGGAGACAGAGCGAGACTCCATCTCAAAAAAAAAAGAAAGAACAAACAAACAAACAAACAAATACCCAAAAATTAGCCGGGCGTGGCGGCGTGCACCTGTAGTCCCAGCTGCTGGGGAGGCTGAGGCAGGAGAATGGTGTGATCCCGGTAGGCGGAGCTTGCAGTGAGCCGAGATTGCGCCACTTCGCTCAGTCTGGGCAACAGAGTGAGACTCCGTCTCAAAAAATAAATAAATAAATAAAGATAAATAAATAAATAAAAACAAAAGCTACTCTGATCCTGAGTGTTTAAATTATCTTTAACTCATACAGACTGTGTAAGTGCAACTTAATTAATTAATAAAGTAGTGTTTGAGACTAAGGAAACTGAATTGTTTGGGACGCCTGTTGCTCTCCCATCGGGAAGCTTGGAGTCGAAGGCTCGCTGCAAGCTGATTGAGAGTCTGGCATGTTCTTTCTGCTTCCTCAGTCTTTTGAGCCACATAAAGCAGGAGGAGGTGGCTCTTGGAGAACTGAGGAACAAACCTGGAATTGTCTCCCTGAGTTCAGCACTTATAGGCATGAGCTTTCTCAAGTTGAGTGGCAGCAGGAAGAAAGTTGCGTCAGCTCCATTGAACTCCATGTGACACCAGGAAGTGTTTCTACCGAGGAGCGAAAGCACACCTTAATACTCACACGGAAAGGTTAGGTCACCTGCGCCCAGTCTGATTCGTGTTCGGTAGTGACTTTCTTAGGCTATGCTGGGAAGTTTAAGGCCAAGTCAGGACCTAAAGGGAGAGAGGGTGGTCCTCACCTAGCGATGTATGAGTATCTGTATTTTAACTTTGTAAAATGTTTTCATTTAAAGTTGCTTAAGGAAAATATAGTTAAGTAGTGGCTGATATATAGAGTATTTTAAAAATTACTTACAACATGACCATAAGACAAAAATGCAAGTGTCTATCTCTCAATGTCCTTTGGGGGCAATTTAACAGGCCCAACAAGGGCTTATTTGGAGGAATAGGCCTTGTGTGACTCATTGCTAGCTAATGGTCCCCAGTTAAATGAAGTTACACTTTAACTTGTAGATTTTTGGCTGATAGAGATACAAATAGTTTCTGTCTGGTAGAGAACATATGTCCCAAGGTGTTACAGACTCTGGACCAGTAGGATTTTAGCCAGTTTTCTATCCAATTTAACAAACTTAGAATACCATTACTTTAAATTGGGTATACAACCTACCTCTTTAAGGCCGGGCACGGTGGCTCACGCCTGTAATCCCGGCACTTTGGGAGGACGAGGCGGGCGGATCACGAGGTCAGGAGATCGAGACCATCCTGGCTAACCGGCGAAACCCCGTCTCTACAAAAAATACAAAAATTAACCTGGCGTGGTGGCGGGCGCCTGTAGTCCCAGCTACTCAGGAGGCTGAGGCAGGAGAATGTCGTGAACCCGGGAGGCGGAGCTTGCAGTGAGCCGAGACTGCGCTACTGCACTCCAGCTTGGGCGTCTCAAAAAAACAACAACAAAAAAACCTCTTTAAATACTCTTTGAACCAGCTTTATAAGCTTACTGACTCCCTCATTAATAACTTGAATAAAATCTTTGATATCCTTTCATGTCTTTGAGTGTATGTTTGTGTTTTGAGATAGGGTCTTGCTCTGTTACTCAGGTTGGAGTGCAGTGGCATGATCACAGCTCACTGCAGCCTCGACCTCCTGGGCTCAAGCGATTCTCCCACCTCAGCCTCTTGAGTAGCTGGGCCTATAGGCGTGAGTCACTAAGCCCAGCTATTTTTTTTTTTTTTTAATTTTTTGTAGAGACAGTGTCTCACTATGTTACCCAGGCTGGTCTCAAACTCTTGGGCTCAGTAATCCCCTGGCTTCAGCCTCGCCAAGTGCTGAGATGACAGGCATGAGCCACCTCTCCTGGCCCTGCATTCATTTTATATTTGTATGATGGTCATTTTTTTTTCACTTTTGAAAGTTATACTTTTAACATGAACATGGTATCAAATTGTGCCTAGATATTTGCATATCTCTGAATCTTCCTTAAAAACAGTTTTGCAAATGCTTAATTTTTATTTTAACAATTTTTCAGCTGAAGCATGATTATTGACAGAAAAAAAGTTTAGCATGTTTTATTCCTCTTAGGAGAAACCTGGTTATAGACTATATGGCTATTGACGTATATAACAGAAAATGAGTGGTAACTTTCTAATGCGTCTTCATAAGAAACTACAAGGAATAGTGAAACATCCTGCTGCTGGGATTAGGAGACAGGATAAAAAGTTGAAAAAAAAATACTTTTTTAAAGAGATAATTTAAATATTTCTATTTGCACTGCATTGGAGGTAGATAAGCCTTCTTGTCATTGCAACCCAAACTATAGTTTTGGCATTTAAAAAATGTTTTTGAACCAGTATAATGATTATTAGTCTTTGTGAAACCCTGGAATCACTTGAAGGACTTTGAAACTGCCAGTGCCTGGTTCCGTTCCCAGCACATCCAATTTAATTGATGTAATCATGGCCTGGACACTGAGATTTTAAAGATATATTTAATTCACAAATAAAGAATTGTATATATTTAAAATGTACAACATGATGATTTGATATACATGTACATTGTGTAATGATTAGCACAATCAAATTAATTTACACATTGTCTAGGTGAGAACCATGGCCAACATAGACAATCACCAAGATGTTCTCAGGACCTTATTAAAAACCAAAATTGGTGGTTCCCACCACTCAGAGGTTCTCATTCAGGTAGTTTCAAGTGGCGACAAAGAATCCTCAGTAAATGCTAATGATCAATCAGGTCTAGGATTTTAGTAGAATTGGTAACAGGATTGATTACACAAACCAGAAATTTTTGCCTTATCATATCCAGCTCCAGCTATTATCCTTAGCTGGCTTTGTTCATTCACATGTTGGAAATTTAGTTTTCAGTATTTTAGTAGGGAAATCTTATTTTGGGAAAGGAGGAGGTTCAATGTAATATTGACAGGAGACAAGGTATTTTCATAGGAGGAAACAATAGCTCCATAATTGAAGTACAAAAATTCTATTTTATTGAACTTATGTAATTTCCACTGGCGAATATTTGCTAATTGGGGAAATGAATTCAATCACAAGGGGAGAAAAATCATTTCTCGGTTTTCTAAATTGAAATCTTCCAGAAATACTGAAGACTGATAAAACCTTGGCGCCACTACAACATCCCGATGTGGAATGGGGCTGCTGCTGCCCTAACACTGGATAATTATAAACATCTCTCTGAAACGCACAGAAAGCTTTCAGCATAGGAACCTGCTGTCTCTAAATTGGGCACTAAGAAGCACACTCCAGCTGGTGAGCGGCAAGCTCCATCTAGCCCTCTCTTTACCTGTTTGACTGTTTCTCTCAAAGGGGATGAACATGAAAGTTTACTTTCAGAAACAATAAACATTAATCGAATTTGTTCCACTTTTTAAATTTTATGTTCTCCTAATGGTATGGGAACTCTGTTGTCCCCACCCAAATCTCACCTTGAATTATAATAATCCCCAAGTGCCAAGGGTGGGACCAGGTGGAGATAATTGAATCATGGGGACGGTTTCCCCCATGCTGTTCTCGTGATAATGAGCAAGTGCTTACAAGATCTGACGGTTTTATAAGTGTCTGACATTTCTCCTAATGGTTCTCTTTCTCTCCTGCTGCCCTGTGAAGAGGGGCCTTCTGCCAGGATTTTAAGTTTCCTGAGGCCACCCCAGCCATGTGTAACTCTGAGTCAGTTAAACCTCTTTTCTTTGTAAATTACTCAGTCTCCAGTATGTCTTTATAGCAGTGTCAGAACAGACTCATACACATAAGGAAATTAAAACAACATTAGAGTTGCATGCTTAACATTGATGCTGGTTGGAAAATCAAATTTTCATTCAGGTAGAGATAGAGGATATAGAACTTGGGATTCACTGAGTTAAACAGAATTGCAAAAAGTAACTAAGTTAATCATTCAAGGTCAGATATTTCCTTGTTTGCAAGATAGTTTTTATTTTTATCTTATAACTTGACCATTTCAGGCTTCTCAAGGAATTTTTATGATAAGCATGCATTTACACAAGCATAAATAGTATATAATGAATAGCATAGAATTATATAAGTATAAATGCTGTTGAGGCGAACATGAATAGAAAAAAATAAACTTATATCTACATGCCACCAAACTACAAAATCTTAATATAAAATTGTATTTGTTTTGTTTTAGATTTTACAAATATTAAAACTAGATATAAAATTGAGGCTCACAGTGTTTCTATCAGAGATCCAGTTCCATTTATTCTATCCCCATGTATAACTTCATGCATATATGTTTATATAAACATATATGTTTATATACATCTATAGGCATACACACATACATGCACATATATATGTATATGTATACAAGAATGCACTGCATTCTTTTGCAGGCTTTTATCTTTTATATAAATAATATCATACAGTGTGGACAAAGAAACTTGATCTTTTCTCTTAAAATTGTTTTTGAAATTTGTACATGTTGATCCAGGAATCTCTAGCTTATTCATTTTAATTGCTCAGTTAAGTTTCATTTTAAGAATATTTTGCCAATATTTATAAAAAATCTTTACATACTTAAAATATTATATATTTTCATTTATTAGAGTACTTTGTGATGTACATTTTCATCAAACCAAACTTATCGATTTTGCTATCCCAACAGTCTATAGTATTTCCAGTGTATTCTGATTTTTCTACCCATTTCTGAAATTAGTCCATTAAAAATCTCCTATTATGATTGTGGGTTGGTCCATTTCTCCTTAAATTTCTGGCAGGTTTTGCTGTATGTATTTAAAGGTTGTAAATATTAAGTGCATATAAATGTGACTAACACGGATACTGGGCGGATTTTTCCATGTATTAATATGTACTGATTGTTATTGCTTTTTGACATAAAATCTATTTTGTCTGTTATTAACATTACCATACTGGTTTTTTGGTCAATACTGATATAGTATTTTTTATTCCACCACTTTATTATTTTTTTCCTCTGTGTGTATATATAACAGGGCTCCTTCAATCAGCTTATAGCTACACTTAATATATCCAGTAAGATATTGTAAGTGTGCAATTCAGTGACTTTAGTTACTTTAAGTTGTTTAGTCATCATCACAGTCCAGTTTGAGGCATTCCTTCACTCTGAAAGTGGCCCCTGCTCATTTGCAGTCATTTTCTGCTTCCACACCCAGTCCCGTGCAGACACTGATCTGCTTTCTTTATATATAAATTTGACTGTTATAGATATTTCATATAAATGGAATGTATAATAAGTAGTCTTCCTTCTTTCCTTCCTTTTTTTTTTTCTGAGACAGAATCTCTCTCTGTTGCCCAGTCTGGAGTACAATGGCGCAATCCTGGCTCACTGCAGTCTCCAATTCTGGGGGTCAAGTGATCTACCCACTTGAGCCTCCTGAGTAGCTGGGACTACAGGCACATGCCTCCATGTCTGGCTAATTTTTATTTTTCATTTTTAATTTTTTTAGAGATGGGGGTCTTACTTACTATGTTGCCCAGACTAGTCTTGAACTCCTGGGCTCAAATGATCCTCCTACCTCAGCCTCCCAAAGTGCTAGGATTACAGGCATGAGCCACTGCACTATGTCTGTAGTCTTTCTTATACAGCTTTTTCTGGCTGCAGTTAATGGAGCTTCCTGTATGTGTAGATTAATTCATTCATCAAATTTGTGAAGTCTTCAGCCATTATTTCTTCAAATAACTTTTCCTCCTCTTAGAGTCCTTTTTCTGGGACTCTCATATGCTTATGTGGGTATACTGGGTATATTTCTATAGGTCTTTGAGACAATGTTTATTTTTACTTTCAATTTTTCTGTCTCTGTGCTCTTCATATTGGATACTTTCTATTAATCTGTCTCTAAATTTACTGATTACTTCATCTACCATCTCAAATTGCTGTGAAGTCCCGTCTCTAGGAAACTTCATTTCAGGTTAATTTACTTGTCAACTCCAAAATTTCCATTTGGTTCCTTTTTATAATTTGTATATGTTTATCGAGACTCTCGATTTGTTAATTCATTGTTATCATACATTAATTCTTTAAACTTGAATAACTTTAATGCTATGAATGTATTTATAATAGTTACTCTGAAGTCTTTGATTACTAAATCAAAGACTGGGTCAAAATAACTTGTCTTCTGTGATGTGCAGCCATTGATAATTCAGCTTAAGTGCTTTTTGTTGCTGTTCTTGAATTTTTGTTTTCATACTTACTTCCTAGGGTTTGTATCTGTGTCAGCCTAGCTTAGTAGTCTATTGCTCAAATACTTACAGCCAACAAGGCTTCTATCCCCTGCTCATGGATCAGAGATCAGGTCATTTTCAAGTTGCCAGGCTTTGGCTTTCCATGGGGCCCTAGAGAGTCTCCTGTGTACGCATGTGTAGCCCCAGGCTCAGCCAGGAGAGTGTGTATAAACTGAGCCCTCTGTTCTTCACTGCATACATGTGCAGCCTGAACCAGGAATATGTGCTTTCCAACCATGACCACAAACTCAGGCTCATAGAGACAAAAGTTAGACTCCCACTTGCCCCCCACCTCTCCAAAGTCCCTTCCCCAGAGGACAACTTGGCAGTGGGCATCACTGCTGCTCCACGTCAAGTGGACTTCCTTCCATCATGGCAGAAGACAGAGAGCCCAGTCCTAGCAGAATCTCCATAGTGACTGATCCGGGGCTGAGTCCCCCAGGCCAGAATGCCACACATCACCACTGTTCTTATTCAAAATTGAGTAGTTCGCCAATTTCCAGAGCAACAAATGGTGGTTATTGAAGATTTTTTTCACCTTATATTCGCTTTTTGGGGAGAGAATTCACTGATCTTTCCTCTTGGCCATGGCCACTCTCCTTACTATTTTTGCAACTGCTCTGGACATCTAAAGTTATCTCAAATAAAAAGTCTAGGCCAGGTGCAGTGGCTCATGCCTGTAATCCCAACACTTTGGGAGGCCAAAGCAGATGGATCACAAGGTCAGGAGATCGAGACCATCCTGGCTAACACGGTGAAAACCCGTCTGTACTAAAATTACAAACAATTCGCTGGGCGTGGTGGCATGCACCTGTTGCCCCAGCTGCTTGGGAGGCTGAGGCAGGAGAATCACTTGAACCCGGGAGGCAGAGGTTGCAATGAGCTGAGGTCGCACCACTGCACTCCAGCCTGGGCGACAAAGTGAGACTACATCTCAAAAAAAAAAAAAAAAAGTTCAATTAATTATGACATTTCTTCCTTCCTTTCTACTTTTTTTTTTTGTCATGAAATCCTGGAACGAAGGAGGCAGAAGTGGGTTAATAATTCTGTATAATTCATCCTCTGCAAGTATGAATCTGGTAGAATTCTCTGGAACACTGACTTTGCTAGCCATTAAGAGTCCTAGGCCCTGTCCCATCGGCTGGGGGTGGGGAAGTTGGAAGGTGGGAAATATCTGCTGGAGCCCTTTCCCCACAGCAGAGGTAGATTAGTAAGATGAACCTTTCGGTCATAAATTTGGGACATCCTTCAGCATGTCTAGCAAAAATAGTTTAAATAGAGGAGATAAGGTAAAAACTTAATAAAACTTCTTATTTGGGGGATTATAACAAATGGGTGGATATACAAAAAGCCTGCCACATTCTGTAGATAAATGTCCAACTTTAGGGACACCCAGAATTCAATAACATGACATGAAAAAAAGTATCTGAAGTGTATAAAGCAATGATAAACCGCACAGAATCACTTACTGTCTCCTAGGAGATGAGTCCTGGTCCAGCCTGTAATAAGATGGAAATGAAGACAGCTGCCGAATAATGAAAAATCACTCAAAAGGGGCAGATTCTGATGACGGCGCAGGGGCCACCAAAGACTGGAGATATGAAGGGTGGCTGTGAGCGTCAGGGAAAGGGGGGTGTGCCTGAGAGCCCCGTTCATCTCCTTGCTCGCCAGGGCTCCACTATCTGACTGCTGGGTTTGAATCCCAGCTTTGCCCCTTTACTGGCTATGTGACTGTAAACAAGCCACCTGAGTCCTCAGTCTAATCCTCCATGAAAATGGGGATTAAAATGGTACTTTTCTCGGGGGTGGCAGAGTGTTGTGCAAATTGATGATTTAATACATGTAGTGCCCTTTGAGGTAGAGCATGGTGCTTAATACATGTTCCACAGCATTTGCCATTTTGTGATGAGCCAGGCTGTGTCCTGTGTGTTACCCAAAGAGCCCCATCCTCAATCACAGCTTACATTTGAGTCACGACCACCAACCAGGCACACCCAGGATGACATGCTGCAGGGGGGTGGCTGCCATAATAAGGTCCAAAAACTGGCTGGCTTAAAGCAATGAAAATGTATTGTCTCACAGTTCTGGAAACTGCAAGTCTGAAATCAAGGTGCTGGCAGGGCTGTGCTTCCTCTGAAAGCTTCCTTGCCTCCTCCTAGCTTCTGGTGACCGGCCAGCCATGTTTTGGTGGTCCTGGCTCACAGTTGCGTGGCGGTATTCTGCCTTCCTGGTCACAGGGCAGTCTCTGAGTGTGTCTGTCTTCACTTGGCTGTGTTCTAATAATGACTCCAGTTACATTGGATTAGGGGCCCCCCTTACAATACCACCTCATTTAAACAAATTATATCTGAAATGACCCTATTTTCAAATAAAGTCGCATTCTGAAGTACTAGGGGTTAGGACTTCAACATTGATTTGTGGGGGGCACAATTCATAACGTGTTGTTGAAGGGACTAACAACTATTACAGCAGATGTAGAAAGAGATCTTAAATGAACTTCTCCTGTCAGACTAGAGCGGAGACTCCAGAGAATTCAGCTGCCATAAAGCCCGAAACCAGGGTTTCCAGTCAGGGAGACAAATGAGTCCTTTAACATCATGACATTTCAAGTCAGTGGTGTCGGTGTCAGCAAACCTCATCAGAACCTTCCATTCTTTCCCTAACCCTCTCTGCCCTCCCTTCTTCAGTCAAGCTCCTATGTAAGCCACAGTCCCTAGCTGTTCAGAGATGCACTTCTTTGGTGTGCTGCTACATGTGTGCAGAGAAATTTTGTCTTTTCTGCTGTCAATCTGTTCATTGCCATTTAATTCACAGGCTCCTGACCACTGGGGTCTAAACTGATAGAGGAAGATCTCCTTCCCAACATGGTAAAGAGAGAGCCAAAGGGGACATTTGAGCAGAGGCCTGAAACAGGGACAGCTGGGCATCAAGAAATACTCACCTTGTGCTAGAAGCCTTGTGCCTAGACTTGTGATTCATCCCAGGTTTCCTAGGTTACAAAAATACATGCTAGTGGGACTAACGTGGAGATTAAATTGAGGGAATTTTATTTTTTTTGACATGGAGCCTCGTTCTGTTGCCCAGACTGGAGTTCAGTGGCACGATCTTGGCTCAGTGCAACCTCTGCCTCCTGGATTCAAGCTATTCTCCTGTCTCAGCCTCCCAAGTAGCTGGGATTACAGGTGTGCACCACCATGCCTGGCTAATTTTGTATTTTCAGAAGAGACGGGTTTCATCAGGTTGGCCAGGCTGGTCCTGAACTCCTGACCCCAAGAGATCCACCTGCCTTGGCCTAACAAAGTGCTGGGATTATAGGCGTGAGCCACTGTGCCCGGCCCACTAAATTGCAGGAATCTAAACCCTGAGTTGAAAGAATCTGATTATCTCAAATGCAGAAATTTAAGTCGCTGCAAACATCTTGCTTGTACCTAGCTTGCTGAAAGATGCTGATCAAGAACAATTATGAAAATACAGAGTGTGCAGTATTTAATCCCTTTTATCATTTCATAGTTGTGTGTCAATTAGATTTTGTTGCACAATGAACCATCTCAAAATTTATAAGGTGTGAAACAATATATTTTTATGATTGGTCATGGGGTTATGGGCAGCGGAGTAGTTCCTCTGCTATGGAGCTACTTGGGTAGTTAGCTGTGGGTCTGGTAAATTGGGTAGAGGGTGGGTCTGTTGAAATTGCTTAGACTCTGTTGTGTGTTTGGGGTTCATTTTTAAACAGGCTGGGGTCTCAACTCTCCTTTTCTTACCTTCCAGCAGGCTAGCCCAGGCTTGTTCTTATGAGATGCAAGAAAAGGAGCCAAAATGTGCAAAACCTCTTCAAGTGCAGGCTTAGAACAGGCATGCCATTATTGCACCACATTCTATGGGCTAAAAAAATAAAAATAAAAAGCACGAGGACAGCCAAATGTAAGGGCTTGGGAAATAGACTCTACTTCTTGATGGAAGAGTTACAAATTCACTTTGTAAAGAGCATAAATATAGGAAAGAAAGGTGAGCTCTCTTTGCAATCATTTTACACCAGCGATTATAGCTCCAAGTGTACATCAGGAGTTGACAAGTGTTTTGTGTAAAGCGCTAGAAAATAAGCATTTTAGGATTTGAGGGCATATATGTTCTTGGCTGCTTATAATTATTATATTTCTGCTTTTTCTCCTCTTTTTTTTTCTTCTTCTCTGTTTTCTTCTACTTCTTTACCCTTTAAACTTGTAAAAACATTCTTTGCTCAATGGCTGTACAAGAACAGGCTGTAGGCCAATTTTGGCCTGCAGACTCTCATTTGGAAACCATTGTAGATAATTAAAAAGGCAACTGGCAAGGCAAAGTTTAGTTCTCTATGTATTTAAGAATTGTGAGTTGAAACTGGTACAATTTGAAGCAAGAATTTTTAAAAATTTTATTCTAAATATGTGCTTATATTCAGCACTGAGAGAAGACGCTTATGTGAATAAACACAGTGTAATTTCACCATGTGATATGTCCATTTGCAAGTCTTTAGTTGAAAAATCGTTGCATGGATAACACCTGAGGAAGAAGACTGACAGGTCTTTGTTCTGAAAAAATCCACTGGTGTTATGCAGGTAAGCACTTTGATTTCTGTAGCTTTGTAACAGGTTTTGAAATTTGGAAGTATGAGTTTTCCACATTTGTTCTTTTTTCAAGATTGTATTGGCTATTCCAGATCCCTTGGATTTCCATATAAATTTGAGGATAGATCTTGTCAATTTCTGCAAAGACTCCAGCTGGGATTTTGTTAGTGTTGGTGTGAAATGTGTGTATCAGGGCAGTATTGCATAGAAGTGCCAAGAGTGGACAGCACTGCCTTGTTTTTAACCTTAGTAGGAAATCCTTCCATCTTTCACCATTAAATATAATGTTAGTTGTGAGTTTTTCATTGATGCCCTTTTTAAGGTGGAAAAAGTTCCCTTGAATTCTTAATTTGTTGGGTAAAGTCTTATCAAGAAAAGGTGTTGGATGTTTTAAAGTGCTGTTTCTTTGTCTGTTGGGATGATCGTGTAGTTTTTGTTCTTTATTCAGTTAATTGATTTCTGAATGTTAAATTCGTCTGACATTCCTAGGATTAATTCCATGTGGCCACGGTGTATGTTGTTGGATTCTATTTAAAATTATTTCTGGAGAATTTTTGTCTGTATTCGTAAAATACATTAGGCTATAGTTTTGTTCTCTTGTGAGGTCTCCATTTGATTTTCTATCTAAATAATACTGGTCTCAAACAATGAGTTAGAAAGTGTTTCCACCTCTTATGTTTTAGAAGATTTTGTAAAAAAAAAAAAAATTGGTACTAATCATTTTTTAAGTGCTTGGTAGAATTCATCAGTAAATTCGTCTTAGACTGGGCTTGTCTTTGTAGGAAGTTTAAAAATTACAAATTCAATCTCTTTACATGTTATGGTTCTTACTGAGTTGGTTTTGGTAGTTTGTATGTTTCTAGGAATTTGTGTAAGGCATCTGTGTTATCTAATTTGTTGTCATTGATTTTTCATAGTATTTTCTTATAATTCTTTTACTTCCATAAAGTCAATATAATGTCCCTTCTTTTGTTCCTAATTTTAGTAATTTGAGTCTTTTTTCTTTTTCCCTTGATCATTATTGCTAAAGGTTTGCCAAATGTGTTGAACTTGTCATTGGTTTTTTCTACTATTTCCTCATTTCAATTTTATTACTTTCCACTCTAATCTTTATTATTGTCTTCATTTTGTTTGCTTTAGATTTAGTTTACTGTTGTTTATCCAGTGACTTTGCAGGAAAATTATGTTATTCATTTGAGATCTTTATTTTTCTTTAGCAGAGGCACTTACAGCTGTAAAATTTCCTCCAAATTCTGCTTTAGCTGTATCTGATGTATTTTCATATGTTGTCTTCATTTAATTTATCTTAAAGTATTTTCATCAAGACCAGCCTGGCCAACATGGTGAAACCTCGTTTCTACTAAAAATACAAAAATTAGCCGGCATGGTGGCAGGTGCCTGAAGTCCCAGCTACTTGGGAGGCTGAGGCAGAGGAATCGCTTGAACCCGGGCAGGGGGAGGTTGTGGTGAGCCGAGATCATGCCACTGCACTCCAGCCTGGGTGACAGAGCGAGTCTCTGTCTCAAAAAAAAAAAAGAAAAGAAAAAAAAAAAGATATATATATATATACAAATTTCCATTGTGATTTGTTTTCTGATTCTTTGTTTAGCAGTATCTCATTTAACACATATGTTTGGATTGCTCAAATTTGCTTTTGTTATTGATTTATGTAATTCCATTTTCGTCAGTACACTTTTCATTATTTTAATTCTTTTTCATATGTTGAGGCTTGATTTGTAGCCTATTGTACGGTTTGTCCTGGAGAATGTTCCATATGCTATTGAGAAGAATGTATATTGTGCTGTTGGTGGGTGATGTGTTTCACAGATATCTCTTAGGTCTACTTGCTTCATGGTGCAATTCAATTACTCTGTACCCTTTTTGATACTTTCTTAGTTGTCCTGTTCATTGCTGAAATTGGGATATTGAAGTCTGCAATGATTATTATTGAATTGTCTATTTTCCCTTCATTTCTGTCAGATTTTTTCATGTATTTTGGAGCTCTGTTATTAGGGTACATATATGTCTATAATTCATTTCTTCTTGATTGATTCATTCTTTTATTATTACTGTGTGTTCCTTTTCATTTCTAAACACAGTTTTGGTCTGTTTTAAAGTCTGTTTTGTCTGATGTTAGTACCACCATTGCAGCTTTCTTATCTTATGGATGCTTTGGCATGACATATTACTTCCATTCTTTTACATTTTTTTTTTTTTTTTTTGAGATGGAGTTTCACTCTTGTTGCCCAGACTGTAGTGCAATGGCGCAATCTCGGCTCACTGCAAGCTCCACCTCCCGGGTTCAAGCGAGTCTCCTGTCTCAGCCTCCCATGTAGCTGGGGTTACAGGTGCATGCCACCATACCCGGCTAATTTTTGTAATTTTAGTAGAGACGGAGTTTCATCATATTGGTCAGGCTGGCCTCGAACTCCTGATTTCAGGTTATCCGCCCGCCTCAGCCTCCCAAAGCGCTGCCATTCTTTTACTTTCAACCAAAAATAAAAAGATAAAATGTGTCTTCTATAGACAGCACATAATTGGACTTTTAAAATCAAGTCTCACAACACTGTCTTTTCGTTGGGTTTTAAAATCCATTTAAATTTAATGTTCTTTATATGCTTGAATTTACACCTGCCATTTTACTTTTTGTTTTCTATATTTGTATATTTGCTCCACTATTCCTCCTTTCCAGGCTTTTTTTTTCTTTGCATAAAGTGAATATTTTCTAGTGTAATATTTTAATATCTTTAACAATTTTTTCACTATGTTTTTGTTATTATCTTATTGATAGCTCTAGGACAGACCATATCCTTCTTAAATAATCAGAATGTATTTTAGATTTATACTAACTTGATTCCAGTGAAATACGGACATATTACTCTTCTGTAGTTTTCGTGTCTCTTAACCATCCTTTGTGTTGTCGTTAGACATATTACGTTTATATATTTTGCAAACCCCAAAATACATTCTTCTAATTATTATTTTTTTACTTTTACAATTTTATGTCTTTTAAATAAAACTATGAGAAGGAAGATAAGTAATACATACTTAGATAGTTTGATGTATTGATTTTCTTACTTTCCATTTCTGGTTCTCTTCATTTGTTCCTTTGGATTCTAGTAACTATTTGCTGTCACTTCCTTACCCCAGTTCAACTTTAGTGCCACTAATGTCCTCTGTACTGAGACTGTAAGGTACACATACATACCCAGAGATATTGTAGGTTTGGTTTCAGACCACTGCAATAAAGCAATATTGCCATAAGGCAAGTAACACACTTTTTATTTTATCTCCCAGTGCATATAAAAGTTACGTTTAAACTACACTTTAGTCTATTAAGTGTGCAATAGCATTATGACGAAAAAAGTATGTACCTTAATTTTAAAATACTCTGTTGCTAAAAAATGCTAATGATTATCTAAGCCTTTAGTGAGTCTTAATCTTTTCGCAGGTGGAGGATCTTGCCTTGATTTTGATGGCTGCTGATTGATCAGGGTGGTGATTGCTGAAGGGTGAGGTGGCTGTGGAAGCTTCTTAAAATAAGATAACAATGACATTTATCCCATCAATTGACTCTCCCTTTCACGAAAGATTTCTCTGTAGTATGCAATGCTGTTTGATAGTATTTTACTTGTAGTAGAACTTCTTTGAAATTGAGGTCCGTCCTCTCAAACCCTGCCACTGCTTTATCAATTAGCTTTATGTAACATCCTAATCCCATTATTGTCACTTCAACAATGTTCACAGCATCTTTACCAGAAGTAGACTCCATCTCAGGAAACCATTTTCCATGCTCATCCCTGAGAAGCAACTCCTCATGTGTTCAGGTTTCATCATGAGACTCAGCAATTCAGTCACATCTTCAGGCTACACTTCTAATTCAAGTTCTCTTGCTATTACTACCACATCTGCAGTCACTTCTGCTGAAGTCTTCAACTTCTCCAAATTATCCATGAGGGTTGGAATCAACTTCTTTCAAACTCCTATTAATACTGATATTTTTACCTCCTTCCATGAATCATGAATGTTCTTAATGGCATCTAAAATGATGAATCCATTCCAGAAGATTTCCAATTTACTTTGCCCAGATCCATCAGAAGAATCACTATCTATGGCAACTATAATCTGACAATATGTGTTTCTTAAATAATAAGACTTGAAAGTCAAAATCAGTTCTTGATCCATGGGCTGCAGAATGGATGTGTTATGAGGCATGAAAACATTAATCTCTTTGTACATCTCCATCAGAGCTCTTAGGTGAGACTAGGTGCATTGTCAATGAGCAGCAATATTTTGAAAAAATATCTTTTTTTCTAAGCAATAGGTTTCAATACAAGGCTTAAAATATTCAAGAAACCATATTATAAATAGATGTTTTGCCATCTAGGCTCTATCTTTTTATTTATAGAGCACAGACAGAATAGATTTACCATAAATTTTAAAGATCCTAGGATTTTCAGGAGATAAATAAGAATTGGTTTCAACTTAAAGTTACCAGCTATATTAGCCCCCATCAAGAGAGTCAGCCTGTGAACCTTTGTAGCCAGTCATTTACTTCTCTCTAGCTATGAAAGTCCGAGATGACAATAGCATATATAAGGCTGTTTTGCCTACATTAAAAACCTATCAATTATCTTAGCTAGATACTCTGGATAACTTCCTGCCGCTTCTCCAGCAGTGCTTGTGGCTTCACCTTGTGCTTTTATGTTATAGAGGCAGCTTCTTTTATATTAAACCTCATGAACTAACCTCTGCTAGATTTAAACTTTTCTCGTGATGCTTCCTCAACTCTCTTGGCCTCCATAGAATTGAAGAGAGTTAGGACTCTGTGTGAGACTTTGGCTTAGGGGAATGTTGTGCCTGGTTTGATCTTCTATGCAGACCCCCAAAACTTTGTCCATATCAGCAATGAGGCTGCTTTGCTTTCTCATCATTCATGTGCTCACTAGAGTAGCACTTTTCATATTCTTCAAGAACTTTCTCTTTGCATTCAGAACTTGGCTAACTGGCACAAGAAACATAACCTTCAGCCTATGTTGACTTTAAATGTGCCTTCTTCACTAAGCCTACTTATTTTCTTATTAAAGTGAGATATGTGTGACTCTTCCTTTCATATGAACACTTAGAGGCCATTGTAGTGTTATTAATTGGACTAATTTCAATATTATTGTGTCTCAGGGAATAGGGAGACCCGAGGAGAAGGGAGATGGGAATGGCTGGTTGGTAGAGCAGTCAGAACATATACAACATTTACTGATTAAGTTTACCCTCTTATATGGGGGCAATTTGTGGCACTCCAAAGCGATTACAATAGCAACATCAAAGGTGACTGACCACAGATCACCATAACAGATATAATAATAATGAAAAAAGTTCGAAAGTTTGCAAGAATTACCAAAAGGTAACACAGAAACACAAAGCGAGCACATCCTGTTGGAAAAATAGCAATGATAGATTTGTTCAACTCCGGCTTGCCACCAAACTTCAATGTGTAAATACCAAGATATCTGCAAAGTGCAACAAAGTGAAACTCAACAAAATTAAGTATGCCTGTATTACATTTCTCTATATTGTAGACCTAACGATGAAATTATAAACATATTGTTTTATACAACTGCTTTATAAATAAGTTAAGAAAATGGAGGAACAGAAATATGCACTTAAACTGCTTTTCATTATTACATTTATTGGTGCCCTGTGTGTGTGTGTATGCATGTGTGAGCACATGTGTGAATTTATGTTACTACCTGGAGTCACTTGCTTTCAGATTGCAGGATTTCCTTTAGGATTTCTTGTAAGGCAGGTCATATAGTTACATATTCCCTAAGTTTTGTTTATCTGAGAATGTCTTTATTTCACAGCGATTTTGGAAACTTACTCTCATTTTCATGTAAGAATCTTGATTAAAAAGACTTTGTACGTGATGAGTTCCTTATCTTTTTCTGCTTTAAATATTTTTCTTTTAAAAAAAAGTTTGAGTGTGAAATCATTACATTTCTCTTACTTGGAGTTTGTTGAGCTTCTTGAATGTGTAGATTCATGTTGTACATCAAATTTCAGAAAATGTTAGCTATTTTTTAAAAATATTTTTTCTGCTCCTTTTTCTCTTTCCTTCCTTTCAGGTAATCTCATTAAATGGTCATCTGCTTAAGGGTATCCCACATTTTTCTGAGGCTTTAGTTCTTTTCTTTCATTCTTTTTATTCTCTGTTCTTTGGATTTTATAGTCTTTATTTATCTATTTTCAAGTTTATTGATTTTTACTTCTGCCAGCTAAACCCTGCTTTTGAGCCACTGTAGTGATTTTTTAAAATTTCAGTTACATTTTTCTATTTTTAAATTTCTATTTTGTTATTTTTATATTTTCTATCATTGTATTATCTTCTATTTGATGAGACATTATCATTATACTTTTGTTTACTCCTTTGAGAATAATTTCCTTTAATTTTTAAATTATATTTATAATGACTGCTTTGAAATCTTATAGTAAGTCTGTCATTTGGCCCTCTCATGGGAAGTTTCTGTTTCCTGCTTCTTCTTCCTGTATGAGTAAAATATTTCATATTTTTTGTTGAAAACTGGGAATTTTAGGTAATTCACTGTAGCAACTTTGGATATTTATCATACCACATCTTCTAGGACTTGCTCTTGATGGCTTCTGCTTGTGTATTGTTTAGCAACTTGGTGGAATTATTTTAGTGATGTCTACTGATCTCATTATGTGGAGAATCTGATGTCACTTCTCCAAGAGCATACACAACCATGGACATGAACGCAGCTGCCCTAGGATGGCAGTGTATGGATGTGGGCTCTTTCTGAATAGCGCTTTCCTTTGTCCCTCTGTCAAGCTGTCTGCCTCTACTGGTTTTGAGCCCAGGTTTACTAATTATCAAGTAGTTACTCATTTTTTTTTTTTGAAAATTCCCTGGAACATAATTTTCTCTATAGCCTGAGTCAATTAAATATTGTCTCTTTTTAGGGATAGTTTTTGAGACCAATCTTTGAGGTTTGTTCTCAAAGGACAGTAGGGAAAGCTGTGTCATTCTCTGGTTCTCCCTAGTAAATTAACGAGCTTATAGTTTAGCCCATTGCTCTCCTGGAGAGAACAGCCTCCTCTTCATTGCTTGACAACAAAATCACCTTTGGTTTTAAGAGAACACTTAGGCATGAATTTCTCCATATTCTTTTCTAAATAATGTTAGTCTCTTTGTGGAAAGCTTCGGAACTCTGTTCTGTGACCTGCCTCTCCACTTGGGCTAAGTTTCTGAGCCCCTGCTCAGGGATTGAGCCACTTTTCTCAGAGTGGCCACTGCTTTGAGTTGTGTGCTGGACTGTGGTGACAGCCTCTGGTCCTCTTGGATTAACTCTACCAGCAAGAAATGTTTGCTGTGTGACTGAAATGTGCCAAGGATGATCAGGGCCCTAATATTCTTGGCCTGTCATGCTCTTGGCAGAACCTTCACACTCTGGTCTAGGAGTAAGAGGGAAGCCCCAACCCTCTCAGTCATGCTTGCTTGAAATTTAGCCTCTACAGCACAGAGCTGGCGGGGGATGAGTGATGCTGTCAGACTCCCCGTCCAAGGAGGAGACCGCAGCCCTCAACTTGGAGCCTGCAGGAGAGGGAGCCCCATCTCCTTGGCCACGCCGACTTGTGGTGGAATTTCCATTATGCTAAGTTGGAAGATGAATGAGGCAAGAGGTGGGCAAGTCTCAGGAACCACAGGAATCTGCTGTTTCTACTTAAGATTTGGTAGATTTTATTGAATAAATGTGTATTTTCACTTGGTGTTGATCTGAGAACAATTTCCAGAGATTCGAAATAGTTAAAAAACATGTTTTCATTGGTGATAGTTGATTTGATTGGGAGAGTGTTCATGCAGTTCCTCATGCTGTCATTCTAAGTCTTGTTCTGTAAATAAGCATTTTAAAACTGCAAAGAAGAGAGAGAGAGAAAAATCAATAGTTTAACATTTATTTGCTTGTAGCTACAGTTGATTTACTTAGTTGTCTTTATCCCCTTGATGTCTAAAATTCTTCAACAAAAGGCTCTTTTATACCTGAGTACTAAATATAATTAAGAAATTATTGTAATTGATGCTTGGCTTAATAAGCACTTACTAAATGAGAAGCTATCCTCTTAGACAATGCAAATCCACACATGAGTGTAGGTGAAGAGTGACAGGTACATTCTGTAAACAGTGGGAGTGAATAATTTAGCCAGAATCTGCATACTTTGTGGGAACCTGAAGCTGGCAGTTCTTTTTAAGAAATATCAGGCTAAGAATTCTAGAAGAGATAAGCAGAGTTATTAAGAACCTTGTAACAGTTGAAGCTGTGCCACACACATATTTGCATTTCAGTGATGTCAGCCCCTGGCTCACATTCCTATTTCATATTCACCTGCCTACATTCTTTTAATACTCTCATATTTTAGTCAAAATCCACTGTGGTCTTTGATTTGGAATTTTTCTTTAGAAATATCTTAATATAAAATACAAACAATATTATAATAATCATCCTTATACCTCCACCCAGAATAATTTGTTTTAGATCTTCATTTTTAAAAAGGGATATTAGCTTATGTATACTTTAAGATGCCTTTGTTTTTTTCTCCACTTCAATTTCCCTCTTCAGAAAAAAGGTCAATATCATAAATTTGATATGTGTTCTTTCTATATATATCTCTACATACATACATATGCACAAGTAAGCATGTGCATACACACACATGCATGCACACACACACATAGAGGTTTGCTTCAATGTTACCTGTTTATAAATGTGCTTACCAAATTTCTGTCAACAGTCTAATGCCTTCATTTCTTTCTAAATGAATGAAAATTTAAAGTTAATGCCTGGAATTTGGCATGTGTGACAGGGATATGGTAATTCCACTACTGTGAGCAGAGAAAGTAACAGGCAGACATATTTAGAAGGAAGATATTAAGCCTGGGTTTTTGTGTTTAAAGTGCTTCTGAGGCATTCAGCAGGTTATCTATGAACATATGCACACATGTAAATCTGGGAAAAGAGCTCTGTCTAAAAAAATCTCAATTTTGGAGACAAAAAATAAGTAATTATGAAAATAATTAGTGTGAAGGAAAACACATATGGGTGAAAACTTTTCTAAACCTCAGAAATGCTTGTACCAAACACCTCTAGCAAATGAAGTATTAATCATAAATCATTTAAAATACTCTATTAGAAAATCAAAATGAACAAGTGAGGTATGGTCTCTATCCCAGCTAATGGTCAACATACACCCCACTGAAGAAGGTAACCATGACAGTAAGACAAGAAATGCCAGCAGAAGAGTAAATATTGCGCGAAAGAGACAATAGCACTGTCATTATTCATAGATAATGCAACATTCTATGAGAATAACCACCAAAAAACGAAAAAGTGTTAGTCAATAGGATAATTAGTAATCCCAGCTTCTTGGGAGGCTTAGGCAGGAGAATCGCTTGAACCCAGGAAGCGGAGGTTGCAGTGAGCTGAGATCGTGCCACTGCACTCCAGCCTGGGTGACAGAGCAAGACTCCGTCTCAAAAAGAAAAAAAAAAAAGAAAAAAGAAATATGCAACATCCCAGTTTCTTGTAACTCAAGAGCAACACGTTTGAAAATTGACAATGTGACAAATGAACCATATTTAAAATAGAACAAAATGTCTAAAGTACCTAGAAATATGCTTAACCATAAATTTTAAAAATTGTAGGGAGCAAATTATGAAATTACACGGAAAGACAGAAAATATGATTTAAATAAATCTAGAGGCATAAGCATACCCTTGTTTTGGGAGGTGACAGTTCTCCTCAAATTGTCTTACTAAGTCAATTAAGTATAATTCCAATAAAAGTCCCAACAGATTTTATTCATGGATCTTAGAAAACTTTTCAGAAAATTAACAAAGTAAGGAAATGTACACACTTTTATTTAAAACAATTTTATAAAAGTAATCAAGAAGGCAAGTATATTTGCTTTTTTAGATAGCAAAATGTACTGAAAACAATTCTAAGTAGACCAGTGTGGGTATTGGTGACAACACTTTACAAATAGAGAACAGAGTAGCTGGGACTACAGGCGCCCGCCACCACGCCTGGCTAGTTTTTTGTATTTTTAGTAGAGACGGGGTTTCACTGTGTTAGCCAGGATGGTCTCGATTTCCTGACCTCGTGATCCGCCCGCCTTGGCCTCCCAAAGTGCTGGGATTACAGGCGTGAGCCACCGCGCCCGGCTACAAATTCTTAAAAGGAAAATTGTTCTTGCTTTGATAACAGTGTGTGGAAATGCCTTTTCCAATTAGCAATGCTTTCGGGAAAAACAAACAACACATGATTAGGAAGCTTACTGACAGAACATTTCTTTGTTTTTGAATCGATATGTTTTTTGCAGTTTCTCACGTAATGCAAGTGTAGTACACCTCTATTTTCTTTTTTAAAAAAAGAAAAATATGGTTTAGATTACCCTCAAATGTTACCATTTTAACACAATATTTGTCCCCAAATTCTTCATTCTTTTATCTATATGGATGTTTTTCTAGATACTTGAAAGGAAAATAATTGGGAATGTAGAAACAATGCAAACAGTCTGCGGATAATGACCCACAGAGAATCTTAATAAACTAGATGGCATCATGAAATGTAATTTCCAGCAATAATATAATGATCATGTAAACTATAAAAATAATATCATGTTCTAAAATGATATGATAAATTTTGAGTAGAAAAGCATAAATAGGATAGCAATAAAGTGGATATCATGACATCTTATTGGGAATATGAAAATTATTCTATTGCTTAACTTAATTGCATTTTGGTGGTGTGCCAGGAAAAGCTGAGTTTCTGTAAACATGCCTGGGCTAATATGAGTTCAGGCTGCTTTCACTGCATTCAGCACTGTAGCATAAGGGCACTAGATAGCCTTGCCCCCACAGGCGTTGAAGGAGGCTTGTCTATCTGTCTGTGACAACATCTCTTTCGTCTATAGACACATGGTCTTCGTAAATTTTCCCCAGGAGAGTTCAGCATTAATGCACTTCGGCCACTCTATTTCCACAAGGTCACGTAAATTATTTAAAAAAGAAAAAGGTGGGAACGGGATGGTCTTGGGCAGCCGATTAGCATCTTATGCATAATAAAGAATTTTGCATGTTTGCGGCCAGGCACGGTGGCTCACACCTGTAATCTCAGCACTTTGGGAGGCCGAAGTGGGTGGATTACGAGTTCAGGAGTTCAAGACCAGCCTGGCCAAGATGGTGAAACCCTGTCTCTACTAAATATACAAAAATCAGCCAGGCGTGGTGGCAGGCACCTGTAATCCCAGCTACTCAGGAGGCTAAGGCAGAGAATTGCTTGAATCTGGGAGGCAGAGGTTGCAGTAAGCCAAGATTGCACCACTGCATTCCAGCCTGGGCGACAGAGCGAGACTCTGTCTCAAGAAAAAAAAAAAAAATTGATAAAATAGGATACTGAGTATCTTAATATAATGTTCAAAATGTGAAATATATAATACAACAAACACTCATAATACCAAGAACTAGGAAAATCAGAACATGATCAAGAAAAGACAGCCTTACAAAAACAACACTGAGATGAATTAGAAGCTGAAATTATCTGAAAATGTTTTTAAAGCCACCATTATAAAAATGATTTCATAAGCAATTATGACTTCTCCTGAAACAATTTGAAAAGTAGGAAATTTCAGCAAAGAAATAAAAACTAAAGAGAAGATCCAGTTGGAAAGTATAGAACTGAAAACTTCAATCACCGAAACAAAATAACCAAACAAAAGCTCACTGAATAATTTTAATATAAGGTGGAGAGATGACAGAAGATAGAATCAGTGAACATGAGAACAGATGAATAGAATTTGCCCAATTTAAACAATAGAAAAAAAACTGAAAAAAATTATAAAGTGTCAAGTACCTGAAGTACTATAAAGAAAAAGCTAACCTTTGTATTATCAGAGACCCAGAAGGAGAGAAAAAAGAATGAGATTGAAAAACTTCATCCTAAAAAGTAATGGCTATAATTTCCCCAAATTTGAAGACATAAAGTAGTAGATTCAAGAGGCAAATACACCACAATGGATATACCCAAAGAATCACATAAAAAGACATCATCATTAAGATGCTGAAAATTAAAGGCAAAAAGAAAATCTTAGAAGCAATCAGAGAAGTAACATATTACCTATATGGGTATGCCAATTCAAATGTCAGTAAACTCATTTGAAATTTGGATGCCAGAAGAAAATGGCACATTTTTCAAGTCCTGAAGGACAGGGAGTGTCAATTGTGAATTCTATATCTGGTTAAAGTATACTTACTTCAGGAATAAAATAAAAATAAACACATTGTCAGATGAAAAAAACTAAGAGAGGTTGTTGCTGGCCAACCTACCTGTAAAGAATGGCTAGAAAAAAAATCATAACAGAATAAATCATATAACTTCAGAAAGAAAATAATAAAATTAGCATGTATAAAAATAGAAATAAATATACAAGAATGTGTGTGAGTTTTTAAATCATATTTTATGGTTGAAGTAAAAGTTATAATGTCAACTAATGTGATTCTCAGTGACCGTAGATGAAATACTTAAGATAATTACATTTAAACATTGTACAGAGTAGAGGGACTTAAATGGAAGTAAGCTTTCTATGCCTCACTCAAAGTCTAAAATGTTCATACCTGTCTCTCTCTCTGTGTCTGTGTGTCTTTGTGTGTGGTGTGTATATACATAGATATAAATACAGGGTGATAATTAATAATCTCTACAAGAACTCTCCAAAGAGATATACATAAAATCATTATAAATAAATGAAGATTGAATCAATTAAAATGTTTAAATAAACAACAGAAAGGCAAGAAAAGAGAAAGATAGAGGCTACCAACAGAAAACAAATAAAATGGCCAACTAAAACCATCAATAATTACTCTTTGTGTGTGTGTATTAGTCTGTTCTCACAATGCTATAAAGAGCTACCTGAGACTGAGTAATTTATAAAGAAAAGAGGTTTAATTGGCGGGTGGTTCCTACAATCATGGCAGAAGGCAAAGAGGAAAAAGGCATGTCTTACATGCCAGAGAAAAAGAAAGATAGAAGGGTGGGTGCTACATACTTTTAAACAGACAGATCTTGTGAGAATTCACTCACTATCATAAGAACAGCAAGGGGGAAATCCACCTCCATGATCTAATCACCTCCCAGAAGGCCCCTCCACTAACACTGGATATTACAATTTGACGTGAGGTTTGGATGGGGACAAATATCCAAACCATATCAGTGTGGATGGGATAAATACATCAATTAAAAGACAGAGATTGAGTGCATAAAAAAAAGATGCAACAATACATAGTCTACAAAATAACTCACTTAAAATACATGGTTATATTGAGTAAAAGAATAGAGTAAAGGAATAAAAAAAGATATGCCATGTGTATTATTCAGGGTTCTCCAGAGAAACAGAACCAATAACATAGGTATGTATATTGGCTCAAGTGATTATGGAGGCTGACACATTCCAAAATCTGCAGTTGGTGAGCTGAAGACCCAGGAGAGCCAATGGTGTCATTCTAGCTCAAGTCTGAAGGCCTGAGACCTAAGAGAGCTGATGATAGTTTCAGTCCAAATACCAGCAGGCTTGAGATCCAGAAAAAGCTGATGTTTCAGTTTGAGTCTGAAGAAGGGAAAAAACTGAAGTCCCAGAATGAAGCAGTCAGGCAGGAGGAGTTCTGTCTTACCTGTGGGAGGGTCAGCTTTGTGTTCTTTTAAAATTTCCAGCTGATTGAATAAGGCCCAACTACTTCAGGGAGGACAGTCTGCTTTACTTGATCTACTGATTCAACTGTTAATCTAATTTAGATGCACTCTTACGGAAACACCTAGAATAAGCTTGTCCAAATGTATGGTCACCCCAGTTAAATACCTAAAAATAATCATTACACCATGGATACTTTAAACAAAAAACATAAAAGCGGTTATGTTAATATCAAGCAAGATAGATTTCAGTGCAAAACAAAAATGTACTGGAGACAAAGAGGTACATTATGTAAAAAAAAAAAAAAAAAAAAAAAAGCTACATCTATGTGGATCCTAAATGTGTAGGTGCTAAACAACAAAGCCTCAAAATATAAGAAGAAAATACTGAGGGCTGAAAGGAACAATAAAAACATCTACAATGATGGGTGGAGGCTTCTACAATCCACTCACGTCAATTAAGATAAACATTGAACAGTAACGATGAGGAACTAAACAACACATTCAGCCAAAAGGATTCCATATATAGAACACTCCTCTTAATAGCAGCAGAGCCTACAGTTGACTCTCCAACAACACAGGTTTGAACTGTGTGGGTCCACTTACGCATGGATTAAAAGTGACACTGAGTGTGCTTGCCTTTCCTGCCTCTCTTTATACTTGCTCCATCTCTTCTGTCTCTGCCACCCCTGAGACAGCGAGACCAACCCCTCCTCCTCCTCAGTCTACCCCATATGAAGATGAGGATGAATACCTTTATGATAATCCACTTCCCGTTAATGAATAGTAAGTAGATTTTCTATCCCTTATGATTTTTAGTAACATTTTTTCTCTAGCTTACTTTATTAAGAGTACAGTATATAATATATATGACATATACAATATTTGTTAATTGACTATGTTATTGATAAGGCTTCTGATCAACAGTAGACTGCTAGTAAAGTTTTTGTGGACTCAAAATTTCACGTGAATTTTCTACTGAATGGGGAGTTGATGCCTCTGAACCTTGCATTGTTCAAGGGTCAACTATATATATATTTTTTCAAGTGCCCATGTAACTCACTAGATAACTCATAGCCTTGGAAATAAAATGAACTACATAAATTTAAAAAATATGAAATCATACATTGTATGGAGTGTGTCCTATGGTTATATCTGAATCAAATGAGAAATCAATAACATAAAAGGAACAAATCAATAACATAAAAGGAACAAATCTCTAAGACTTAGAAATTGAACAACACATTTGTAAACAATACATGAGCCAAAGAGAGAAAGTCCCAGGGGAGATAAAAATGAAAACATAAAACTAAATAAAAATGGAAATATTACATTTCAACATATGTGGGTACAGCTAAAGCAAGGCTGAGAGGAAAATGCATAGTACTACTTGCTTTTATTAGAAAAAAGGACAGGTCACCAATCAGTCATCTAAGTTTCTAGCTCAAGAAACTAGAAAAATAATAGCAAAGTAAACCCAATGCAAGTATAAGGGAGAAAATAATAAAAATAATTACATAAATCCATGCATTTGAAAATATGAAACAGTAGAGTAAATCAATAAAACTAGAAGCTGGTTCTTTAAAAAATCAACAAAATTCAGAAGCCTCTAACAAAACTGACAAAGAAAAAAGAAGGCACAATTACTAATATGAGAGATAAAAAAGGAAATATCAGCACAGGCATATATCAAAAAGATAAGAGAATACTACCAATTACTCAGCACATATAAATTTGACAACTTTCGTAAAATGGAACAATTCCTCAAAAGGTACAAACTTCCACAACTCACCAAATATGAAAAAGATCTGGACAGCCCCAAAACTATTAAGGAAATTAAACTTGTAATTAAAATACTTCTTCAAAAGAAATCTTCAGACCCAGGTGATTTCACTGAAGAATTCTATCAAACATTACATGGTTCAACATTTAAAAATCAATGAGTGTAATCCACAAGATAACAGACATTGATCAAAAATTAATATATATAAATAAACACAGAAGAACATTTGACAAAATCTATGGTAGAAAATTCTCAACAACTTAGGAACAAATTTACAGAGTTCCTAAAGCACCTTGCAGTAGCATCATTCTTAAAAGATTGAAGCTTTTTCACTAAGATTAGAAGTAAAAGCAATTTTAATTCTCACTGCCCTTATTAAGCATAGTACTAGAATTTCTAAAAAACCCATTAAGACAAGAAAGGAGAGAGAAGGAAAAAAAATTGGGAAAGAAGAAATAAAACTTTTCCTATTTTCAGGTGGGCATGATTGATGCAGAAAATTTCGATGAATCTCCAAAAAAAACTCTCGTAGAACTAATAAGTGAGTCCAGCAAGGTCATAGGATATACTATCGACATACAAAAATCAATGACATTTCTTTATACACAATGAACATGTGAAAACTGAAATTGAAAACACAATACCATTTAAAATTCCTTCAAAGATAACAAAATATTTAGGCATACACATAACAAAAGAAGTACAAAATCTGCATTTTAAATATAAAAAAACTAATGAAAGAAATAAAAAAATACCTAAATAAATGGCGAGACATACTATGTTCATAGGTTGGAAGACTAAATATAGTGACAATGTCGGTTCTCTTTAAATTGATCTAAGATTTGATGCAATTATATCAAAATTCCAAAAATGATTTTGGTAAACACAGACAAGCTTATTATGAAATTTATATGGAAAAGTACAGATCTTAGAATAGCTAAAACAATCTTGAAAATGAGGAATGAGGTGGGAGCGTAGCCTCCAAAAGGTATATACAGATGGCAAATAGCATCTGGAAAGATGATCAATTTTATTAGCTATCGGGAAAATGCTAATTTAAACCACAATGAGATATCACTATACACTTACTAGAATAGATAACATTTAAAAAATAGGGAAAACATCAAATGCTGGCAAGGTTGCAGAGAAACTGCACCACTGACACATTGCTGATAAGAATGTAAAACCATACAGCCACTCTGGAAAATGGTTTGTCATTTTCTTATAAAACTAAATATGCACTTATCTCGTAAGCCAGCAATTTCACATTGGAGCATTTATCACAGAAAAGCAAAGATTCATAGTCACTGAAAAATTTCTACAGAAAGATTCATAATAGCTTTTGATTCATAACCCTCATAAACTGGAAACATTCCAAATGTCATTAAATAAATGAATGGTTAAACAAACTGTCATGCATATACACCATGGAACACTACTTGTCATTAAAAAGAAAGGAATTATTGACACATGTAATAATTTGGATAAGCCTCAGAGAACCTCAGAGAAATATAGTACATGAAAAAAGCCATTTCAAAAAGGTTATATAGTGAATGATTCAAATTATATTACATTTTTGAAATGACAAAATCTAGAAATGGAGTATAGATTAGTGGTTTCCAGGATCAGGGATGGCTGGGAGGTGGTTGGCTATAAAAGAGTAACACAACAGATCCTTCTGTGGATGGCAATGTCCGTACCTTGACTCTGAATGTCAATATCATGGTTGTTACACTGTGGGATAGTTTTGCAAGATGTTATCATTTGTGTAAACAGTGCATACGATTTCTGTATTTTTTTTACAACTGCATGCAAATTTACATTTACCTTAAAACAAAGTTTGATTTTAAAAAGGAAATTTGAAACAAAACAAACATAACTTCTTTCCTGGGGATTTTGTTCCTGTCAAGCAGCAGGAATTTTATTTTATTTATTTTATTTTTTATTTTTTTGGCCAGGATACACTTTCATTGCCAATGACAAGTACATGCTCATCCTTGTATCCTTCCCAGGTTATTTTGAATAATTGGGTCTGGGCTGGCACAGTTGTGATAGGACCACATTGTTGGTTATGACAGCTGCTAAAATGGTACTACCGCAGAATGGACACAAAAGATTCTAGTGATGGGCACCGTCACATCAACAATGAACATCGATTGAGTATTGGATTAAAAAGAACATATCATGAAATTCAGTAAGGACATTAAAGATCATTTTGTCTTTCCCTTTAATATTGCAGAAGATTAAACGGAGGCCTAGATTATCTCGTCCAAGATTAAAGCACTAGGTATTGGCAAACTCACAACTAAAAGCAAAGTTCGGGAATCTTAATGTTCCCATCTTTAAACCAGAAAAAGATGAATTTCTTTGCTCTCTCTCTTTCCCATCATCAGTGCATTCTCGTTTTGATAAAGAGACCTAAGGATCTGTAAGTTTCCCTCTCATCACTATATATCTACAGTAAGGATCCATCTTGTTGTGTTTTCATCTGTAAGTTTTATACATGCTACTAAACTAAAATTTTGAAACACATAGCATAATGCATTGTAAATTGTTTACAGAGATAAATGGAACAAATATTTGTTCAATGATTGAATTATCTTCAGAGTTCATCTATCCTTTGCTTTACTGTTTTGTCTTTTTACTATGTTTGTCTTGGCTGCTTTTCTAATTTTTCAATTTAAATAAATTTTACTATTTCTTGTGCTTCTATCTCATCACTATCTTGAAGTCAACTTTGAACCAACCAAATGCATTTTCTATGTCATCATCTAGATCACTAAACGAAAGGAACATGAATCGATCTTTCAGTATTCTTAGGATCACTGTGATCCAGACTAGTCTCTGAACCATCTAGGATGCACTGTTCTCAGTCTAGAAGTGTCTTTCCATGAGTATAATTTTTCAAGGAAAGAGTAAGGAATACTTCCCGGTTGTATACAGGGAGATGAATTAATGATGGTTTTTGTAAAGACTGCTTGACTGTAAGTTCTGACTCTGATGAACTATAAAAAATGAAATCATCGGATACTAAAATAGGACAATTAATTTTTTTATATCTGTGATATTTTAACACCTTTATGAAGTGTAAATCCTAGCTTTACTTTTTGCTTTAAAAATAATTTAAAAGAGATTCTTAGGTCCATCCTAACTAAAATAGTTACAAATGACAAATAAAGATAAGTGTATTATTTTGTTTTTTAAAAAAGGTCTGGCAGATGGAGTGAAAAAGGATAGAAGTTCTCATTTTCTCACTTACCTCCTTCCCCTTCACTCCTACTTCACCTCCTACTTCTCATGCATAGATATTCATAGACATTTAGCAGAAAACTAACACGCATTCTAGGCTTTCTTCCTAATTCAAGCAATGCCATCTGTACAATACATACAGAGGTATAGGTGTCTTCAAAATGAAATTTATCCTTATTTTCATGAGCCAGGGACACACAGTTTTTTAATGACTGCTTAATACAATACAATTTAATTTGTTGAAAACAAGAATGTTGCGGATACGTGGATTCAAACAGACAAACATTTTTTGCACCCCTTTGCAGTCAACCCCTCTCTCCACTCCCAGC
Organism: Pan paniscus; assembly: GCF_029289425.2. Classification (NCBI taxonomy): domain Eukaryota; kingdom Metazoa; phylum Chordata; class Mammalia; order Primates; family Hominidae; genus Pan; species Pan paniscus. The sequence goes on from NC_073260.2 coordinate 49,101,938, forward strand.
CACTCTGCACGCTGCTCTGTTTTCTATCCCTATAGTTCTGCCTTTTTTTGCAATGTCGTATAAATACAATCAATTTGACCTTCATCTATGAAGTTGTGTATCAGTAGTTTGTTTATTTTAATGCTGAGTAGCATTCCTTTGCATGGATATACAACAGTTTATTCACTGGTTGAAAGATAGTTTCAGTGTTTCCAGCTTTTGGTAAGATGCATAATGCCAATAGAACTATCATACAGGTTTTTTAGTAAATATAAGTTTTTGTCTTGAGAAAATATTTAAGAGTAGGACTGCTGGATCATATGGTAAGTGTGTGTTTAGCTTTATAAAAAAAAGTTGCCAAACTGTTTGCAAAGTAGCCGTACCATTTTGGATTCACACCAGCAATGTATGAGAGTTTCAGTTGCTCTACCTGTTTCTTGTCAACATTTGCAACACTTGATAGTGTCAATTATTTTTTGCCATTACACAACACATACAATATTTGTTTTTTAAATTTGCATATTCTTAATGCAAATTTAAATGAAAATATTTTTGGGTACTTATTTGACATCCATTTATCTTCTTTCAAAGATTCTTTCAAAGTGTCTGTTCAAAACCTTTGCACATTTTATAATTGGAATGTTTGTCTGATAGTATTGAATTGGAGTTATTCATATATTCTGGATACAAGTCTTGTATATTTGGCAGATATTTTTGCTTAGCCTCTGCCATTTTTTATTCTGTTAACAATGTCTTTCATAGGGAAAAAGATGTAAATTTTGTCCATTTATCATTTTTTTCTTTTCTAAATGATGCTTTCAATATATGCCAGAGAAATCAAAAATATGTTCTCCGTTTTCTTTTAGAAGTGTTTTTGTTTTAAGTTTTACATTTAAGTCTGTAATCTACTTTGAGTTCATTTTTGCATATAGTGTGAGGTGTGGTTCAAGGTTTGTTTTTATAATTACATAGAACTTTTCCATCACCGTTTTTTGAAAAGATTATTTTTTATAAATTATGTTTTCAATTTGTTTAATACCAGTTGACCACATATGTGTAGATCTTCTTATAGACTCTCTATTCAGTTCTATTTATCTGCTTGCCTACCCTTTCAAAAATACCAACTGTCATAATCAGTGCATCTTAGTATGTCTTAAAATTATGTACTGTGAATTCTTCAACATTGTTCATTGTAAAAATTATTTTGGCTTTTTTAGTTCCTCGCATTTTCATATGAGTTTTAGAATAAGCTTATTGATTGTTATCACATTTTCTACTGAAAATTTATTTTGTGGTTTTCTTTAGTTTGTAGCTCAATTTGGGATAATTGACATTTTAACAATATTGAGCTTTCCATTCCATTTACATGGTGCATTTCTCAACTTTAGGTCTTCTGTGATTTCTTTCATCAATGTTTTGTAGTTTCTAGTATTTTGCACGTATTTTATTAGATTTATATTTAAGTATTTCATTTTTTGTGCTAATGTAGATGATAATTTTAAGAATAACTGTCCATTACTAGAATATAGACATACAATTGATTTGTATATATTGACATTGCATCTTGCAAACCTACTAAGCTCACTTATTACTTTCAGTAGCTTTAGAGAAAGATTTCATGGGATTTTCTCCATGATAATTATATCTTATATGAATACAAAAATTTTTATTTCTCCCCTTCCAATCTATATTCATGTTATTTCTTTTTCTTCTCTTGTTGCACTGGTTAGGACCTCCAGTATAATGTTGAATAAGAGTGCTGAGAGCAAACATGTCCCCCAATCTTAGCTGAAAAGCATACAGGTTTTTATTAATAGTTGTATTATATATAAGTCTGTGTAGATGTTCATTATCAGGTTAAGGAAATTTCCTTCTACTCCCAGTTTGCTGAGAGCTTTTATCATGCATACACGCAGTATTTAGTAATGTGCTTTTTTGGCATTTACTGAGATAATCATATGTTTTTTTCTTCTTCTTTAGTCTATAGATACAGTAACTCACATTTTTTTTTGTGGTCAAACAGGCCTTGCATTCCACGGATAAATAGTGTCATAATGTATTGCCATTTTTATACATCGCTGAGGTTAATTTGCTAATATTTATTGAGGAATTTTCATCCATGTTTATGAAAGCTATTGGTCTGCATTTTTCTTTTCTTATAATTTCTGTGCTAGTTTTGGTGTTAAGATAATACTGGTTTCTGTAGATGATTTAGATGTGTTAACTCTACTTGTTTTCTCAAGGAGTATATGTAGAAGTGGTAATATTTCTTCCTTCAATATTTTGTAGAATTTGTCAGTGAAACCACCTAGACTTGGAACTTTTTGTTTTTGTTGCTGAGAGGTTTTAAATTATGAATTCAGTGTCTTTAACAGATGCACAAATATTCAAAATATGTATTTCTTTAGTAGTCTTTAATAGTAGGTAATTTCGAAGAAAATTGTTTATTATATTTGTTGTTGAATTTAGAGAGATAAAGTTGTTCTTAATATATCCTTATTATTTTAAATTTTATCTAGAGTAGTGATGAGGTCTCTTTGTTATCCTTGTATCAGTAATCTCTCTCTCTCTCTCTTTTTCTCTCCTGTTTTCCCTCCTTCCCTTTTTCTCTTATTTTTAAAGGTCAGGCTAGATGTTTTTCAGTTTCATTAACCTTTTTCAATGCATCAGCTATTGGCATTATTTATTTTCTCTATTTTTTTTTCTGTCTCCAGTTTTGCTTTTTTGATTGTTATCTTCATTATACATTTCCTTCCTCTTCTTTTGATTTTAATTTGTTCTCCTCTCCTAGTTGTTTATGGTGGAAGCTTTTATCATTGTTTTACTATCTGTGTGCCTTTTTAATTTAAGCATTTAATGCTATACAAGTCCCTCTAAGCATTGCTGTAGTAATATTTAACATGTATTATTAGGTTAAGTTTTCATTTTTATTTCATTAAGAACATTTTCCAATTTCCACTGTTTGTTCTTTGACTCCTATTTAAATGTGTTATTTTCAGTTTCTCAATATTTAGGTATTATCTTCATATAACTTTTATTCATTTTTAAATTTTCTTATGATCAGAGAACCATATTTTTACAATTCTCTTTTTGTTAAAATCGGTTTTGTGTTCATAGCATGTTCTATCTTAGAAAATATTCTATATGCACTTCAAAAGAATGTGTACTCAGTGGTTGTTAGAGTGTTCTATAAAAGTTAGTTAAATCCAGATAGTTGATGAAGTTGTTCAGTTCTTCCATAACCTTACTGACTTGCTGTGTATTTGTTTTACCTGTTACTAAAACAGGTAGATAAAACATCCAAGAATTTCCAAGTACACAAATTTAGGATTGATATCTGTCTATTGCATTGGCCTCTATTATTAGATAATGTCTCCTTTCATCTCTGGAAATGTTCTTGTTTTGAATTCTACTTGTATGATATTAAGATAGCCACTCTAACTTTATTTTAATTCATTTGTATGGCATACGTTTTTCTATTCTTTTATACTTACTATATGTTTTTCTCATCTTTAAAGTTAGTTTGTTGTAGTTAAATATTGCTTTTTGTCCATCCTGACAATTTCTGTCTTTTAATGAATACATTCAGACCATTCCCATTATTACTGATATAGCTAAATTAAAATCAACCATCATGATGTTTTTTTAAATTTCTATTTAGTCTAAACAGATTCGTTTGTACCTGCTTTTCTGCCTGTTTCACATTTTTAAATTCTAATTCGACTTTAGTATTGGTGTATTATGTATAATTGTATAAAAATACTTTATTAATTGCTGTGGTATTTGAAATACATATTTTAATTAATCATGATCTAGCTTCAAATAGCATTGTAGTTTCACCTGCCGTATTAGAACAATATAACTGCACACAACTATTTCCTCCTTCATGTCCTGTGTGCTCCTTATCACACATTTTGCTTTTACATATGCTATAAACCCACAATACATTGCTATTAATTTTCCTTTAAATAGTCAATTAACTTTTAGAGCCATTAAACGTATTGCTCTAAATTTTTTTATACTTTATACTTACTCTCATTTTAATGAGTTCTGAATATCTTCATTTATTTGTGTTGATCAAAGTTTTGATCTGATGCCCTATTTCTTCTGCCTGAGGAACTTTTTAACATTTCAGGTAGTGTAGGTTTGTTGGTAATGCATTTTAAAGTTTTGTTTGTCTGAAAACGTATTCACTTTGAAGGATATTTTCACAGTATAGAATTCTGTTGACATAACAACTTTGTTCTCACTTACTGTCACTTTAAAAATGTTGTTTCACTCTTTTTCGACTTTCATTTTAGGTTCAAGGGTACATGTGCAGGTTTGTTATATAGATAAATTGCATGTCACAGGGGTTTGGTGTAAAGATTATTTTGTCACCCAGGAAATAAGCATAGTACCTGATAGGTAGTTTTTCAATCCCCTCCCTACTCCCACCCTGCAGCTTCAAGCAGGCCTCAGTGTCTATTGTTCCCCTCTTTGTGTCACTATGTACTCAAAGCTCAGCTCCCACTTATAAGTGAGAACATGTGGTATTTAGTTTTCTGTTCCTGTGTTAGTTTGCTTAGGATAATGGCCTCCAGCTCCATCTATGTTGCTGCAAAGAATATGATCTCACTCTTTTTATGGCTGCATAGTATCCCATGGTGTATATGTACCACATTTTTTAATCCAGTCTACCTTGATGGGCATTTAGGCTGATTCCATCTTTTGCTATTGGGAAGAGTGCAGTGATGAACATACATGTGCATGTGTCTTTTTAACAGAACAATTTATATTCCTATGGGTATATACCCAATAATGGCATTGCTGGATGAAACGGTAATTATGTTTTAAGTTCCTTGAGAAATTGTCAAACTGATCTCCAAAATGGCTGAACTAATTTACATTCCCACCAGCAGTGTATAAGTGTTCTCTTTCCTCTACAACCTCACCAGCATCTGTTTTTTGAGTTTTTAATAGTAGCCATTCTGACTGCTGTGAGATGGTATCCCATTATGGTTCTGATCTGCATTTCTCTAATGATTAGTGATGATAAGCCTATCTTCATATTCTTGCTGGCCACATGTATGTCTTCTTTTGAAAAGTGTCTGTTCATGTTCTTTACCCATTTTTTAATGGGGTTGTTTGATTTTGGCTTGTAAATTTAACTTCCTTATAGTTTCTGAATATTAGACCTTTGTCAGATGCATAGTTTGCAAATATTTTCTCCCATTCTGTAGGTTGTCTATTTAGCCTGTTGATAGTTTCTTTTGCTGTGTAGGAGCTCTTTAATTAGGTCCCATTTGTCAATTTTTGTTTTTGCTGCAATTGCTTTTGGTATCTTCATCATGAAATCTTTGCCAGGTCCTATGTCTGAAATATTTCTTGGGTTATCTTCCAGGATTTTGACAGTTTTAGATTTTGCATTCAAATCTTTAATCCATCTTGAGTTGATTTTTGTATATAGTTTAATGAAGGAGTCCAATTTCAATCTTCTGCTATGGCTAGCCAGTTATACAATTTATTGAATAGAAAGTCATTTCTCCATTGCTTGTTTTTGTTGATTTTGCCAAAGATCAGATGGTTGTAGATGTCTAGCCTCATTTCTGAGCTGTCTGTTCTGTTCCATTGGTCTATATGTCTGTTTTTGTATTAGTACCATGCTGTTTGGTTATTGCAGCCTTGTAGTATAGTTTGAAGTCAGGAATGTGATGCCTCCAGCTTTGCTCTTTTTGCTTAATTTGCTTATGATTGCCTTGGCTATTTAGGCTCTTTTTTGGCTCCATATGAATTTTAAAATAGTTTTTCTAGTTCTGTGAAGAATTTCATTCATTGTTTGACAGGAACAGCATTGAATCTGTAGATTGCTTTGGGCAGCATGGCCATTTTAGTGATATTGATTCTTTCTATCCACAAGCATGAAAAGTTTTCCTATTTGTTAGTGCCATCTGATTTACTTTAACAGTGTTTTTTAAATTCTCATTGTAGATGTTTTTCACCTCCTTGGTTAGCTATATTTCTAGGTATTTTATTGTTTTTCGGCAATTGTGAATGGGATTGTGTTCTTAATTTGGCTCTCAGCTTGGATGTTGTTGGTGCATAGGAATGTTACTGATTTTTGTACATTGACTTTGTATCCTAAAATTTTGCTGAAATTGTTGATCAGATCAAGGAGATTTTGGGCAGAGAATATGGGGTTTTCTAGGTATAGAATCGTGTTGTCTATAAACAGATATAGTTTAATTTCCTCTCTTCCTGTTTGGATGCCTTTTCTTTCTTTCTCTTGCCTGATTGTTCTGAATAGAATTTCTAGTAGTATGCTGAATAGGAGTGGTGAGAGTGGGCATCCTTGTCTTCTGCTGGTTTTCAAGAAAAATGCTTCCAGATTTTCTGCATTCAGTATGATCTTGGTTGTGAGTTTGTCATAGATGGCTCTTATTATTATGAGGTGTAGTCCTTCAATCCCTAGATTGTTGAGAGGTTTTAATATGCAAGTATGTTGAATTTTATCAAAAGTCTTTTATGCATCTATTGAGATGATGATGTGGTTTTGGTTTTAGTTCTGTTTATATGAGGAATCACACATACTGATTTGCATGTGTTGAACCAACCTTGCATCCCAGGGATAAAGCCTACTTCATTGTGGCAGATAAGACTTTTGCTGCTGGCTTCTGTTTGCTAGAATTTTATTGAGTATTTTTGCATCTATGTTCATCAAAGATATTGGCCTGAAGTTTTCTTTTTTTCTTGCATCTCTGCAGGATTTTGGCATCAGGATGAATGAGTTAGGAAGGAATCCCTCCTCTTCAATTTTTTGAATAATTTCAGCAGGAATGGCACCAGTTCTTCATACATCTGGTAGAATTCAGCTATGAATCTATCTGGTCTTGGGCCTTTTCAGTTTGGTAGGCTTTTTATTATTAATTCAATTTTGGAACTCATTATTTGTCTAATCAGGGATTCAATAACTTCCTGGTTCAATTTTGGGAGGTTACATGTTTCCAGAAATTTATCCATTTTTCTGGGTTTTCTAGCTTGTGTGCATAGAGGTATTCATAATAGTCTCTGAGTGTTTTTTGTGTTTCTTTGAGATCAGTGGTAACATCCCCTTTGTCATTTCTAATTGTGTTTATTTTTATCTTCTCTCTTTTCTTTCCTTTATTAGTCTGGGTAGCAGTCTGTTGATCGTACTAATTCTTTCAAAGAATTAGCTCCTGAGTTTATTAACTTGTTGTATAGTGTTTTTGCCTCAATTTCCTTTAGTTCTGCTCTGATTTTGGCTATTTCTTGTCTTCTGCTAGTCTTGGAGTTGGTTTGCTCTTGTTTCTCTAGTTCTCTAATTGTGATATTAGGTTGCCAATTTGAGCTCTCTGTAACATTTTGATGTGGGCATTTAGTGCTATAAACTTTGCTCTTGACACTGCTTTGCCTGTGTCACAGGGATTCTGATATGTTGTATCTTTTTTCTCATTAGTTTCAAGGAATTTCTTGATTTCTGCCTTAATTTTATTATTTACCAAAAGTTATTCAGGAGCATGTTGTTTAATTTCCACATAACTTTATGATTTTGAGTGGTTTTCTTAGCATTGATTTCTATTTTTATTGTGCTGTGGTCTGAGAGTGTGGTTGGTATGATTTTGATTTTTTCAAATTTGCTGAGGATTATTTTATGCCTGATTGTGTGGTTAATTTCAGAGCATGTGCCACATGCAGGTGAGAAGACTATATATTCTGTTGGTTCCTTCAGCCTTTGAAGTTGCTGTCCTTTGGATGTGTTTTTTTGCTTTTTTTTTCATCTTTGATGCCCTTGGTGGTTTGATTATGGTATAAGGTGAGTTTGATTGACTGACTTCAATTCTAGTCTGCTCCTAGGTCTTGGAGAAATGATCTCTGATTAGTCTCCATGCCCACGTTTCTTTTGTTGGGTGTTCTGGTCCATGGGGTCCCTCAGGCAGGGGTCTCAGTTGGCAGACAAGTCACATGCTTGCTAGGTTGGCCCTAATCTGCTGTCTGTGTGTTTCCTGGGGAAACACTGAGTTGTTCCTGCCTACAGAGTTCAGGCAGAAGCAAGGCCAGTTGGTTGGAAGCTGTAGCAGGTATGGCCCATCTGGATATGACAGGTGGCGGTGAGTAGAGTTGCTTGTCCTGCCATTCAGGTGTTTGCATGGCAACAGGCAGCTGCACCCCTTAGGAAATTTAGGCAGAAGAAGGACCACTGTGCCTAGCAGGCATGGCTCACCTGGCTACCAGCAGTAGAGGTGGGTGAGGATGCCTGCCCTGCCATCTGGGTATTTACTGGGACAACAGGAAGCTGTGACCTCTAGTGGAGTTCACATATAAGTGGGGCCATTGAGCCCGAAGCTCTAGCAGGTGCTGTCTGCCTTCCTGCCTATCAGTGGTGGAAATGGGTATGATCATGCACCCTGTTGTCCAGGTGTTTTCTGGGACAACAGGAGGCTGTGCCCACCAGTTGAGTTCCCATAGAAGCAGAACAACTGGGCTGAGAGCCCTAGCAGGTGTTGCCTGCTTGGCCATCAGCAGCAGGTGTGGATGAGGTTGCTGGCTCTGCCATCCAGGTGCTTCCTGGGACAACAGGAGACTGTATCTGCTAGCTGAGTTCAGACAGAAGTGGGGACCACAGGACCGGAAGCTTTAGTAGGTGTTGCTCACCTGGATACCAGTGGCAGGAGTGGGTGGAGTGGCTGGCCAAGTTCAGGCCAAAGAGGGACCACTGGGCCAGAAGCTGGCACCATTCTCCATCTGACCAGGAGGGGTAGAGCAATCTTGCTGCTCATGGGCACCACAACTGCAGCCTCTATTGGGGATATGGCTCCTGTGATGGTCTGCTCTGGGTCATGAGGCTTATAGAGGTCCCCTTGGACTCAAGAGTTGCATCTGCAAAACAAATGGGTGGCTCTCTGCCTCAGTCTATAAGTCTGGTGGGGAGTGGGTGTGGGGAGGGGTGGCCAGGGAAATTCTCCCATTTCTAATCTTGCACAGGTGGAGAACATGAATCCCCTGAGGGCTCCCACTCACTCAGTATTTCCCATGTTAGAGAGGTCTTCCTGGCTCCATGTTGAGCCTAGACAGGCTGATGGCCAGCTTCTCTCCTCTCTGCTCTCTGTGTCTGCCTGCTGTCTTGATGTATCCCAGTGTGGTTTCTCAGATGATTGGCCTGCAGAGTCACTGCTCACTAGTACTTTTTTTTCCTCTCTCTGAGAGTGGTGCACATGAGCTGCTTCTAGTCTGCCATCTTGGCCTTGCCCCCTCCACTTTCTTCTGGATTGCATGGTTTTTTATTGAAAGTCTCCTGTAATGCTTATCATCATTCCTCTGTATGTCATGTGTTACATTTCTCCAGCTGTCTTCAATAATTTCTCTTCATCTTTTTTTAACCGTTTAAATATATTTATATTCCTCCTTTCCCCTTGGATATTTATCTTACTTTACATTCTCTGAGCTCCTTGGGTCTATGTCAATATGGCTAATATATCTTTAAATATTTCTTATATTTTATTCTCTCTGCTTCTCCTGAAAGTCCTATTACACATAGGTTAAATTATTTGGTGTTATCCCATAGCTCTTGAGTGCTTTGTTCTAGATTTCTTTAAACTTGTATTTTTCTCTTCGTATTTCAGTTTTGGTAATTTCAGTTGGCATATCTTTATGTTCACAGATTTTTTTCCTCAGCTGTCTCACGTCCACTGACGACCTTCTCAACAGAATTCTTACTGGTTTTTATTTCTAGAATTTCTGTTTGATTCTTGCTTTTAGTTTCTATCTTTCTGATAATACTCTACAACTGTTCATGTATGTTTTTCACTACAGCCTTTAACATATTACCTATAGATTTCTTAAAAATTCCCTGGTTGATAGTTTAAACATCAGGTTTATACTAGAATTTAGTTTCGTTGATTGATTTGTCTGTCGACAGTAGTGTTGACAGTGGTTTATTTGTTCATGCTATCTTGTGTGTCTCATAATTTTTGGTTGAAGGCTGGACATTGAGCATAAAATAGTAGGAAATGAGGTAAATAGTATTTATGCCTGAAAATTGGCATAGCTCTTCTTCTGGGTTTTAATATTGGGAGTGGAAAAGAGATTGGATCAATTTATCACAACTTTAACTGGGTTACATATTTTGTTCTTATGGTTACCATCAAACTATCACTGGATTCACATTCCTCTAGTGTTAACTCAAGCTTAGCGTGGGAGCCAATTTATCACCTTCAGGTTTAGAACTTCCTCAAGTACCTGATCCTCAAGGGGAATCTCTCTCCACAGTCTCACCCTCTCCTGTGGAGTGCTATATTCTCGGTCCAGAATGTGTTAGGCAAGTCCTCTATCTCTGGGTCATAGTGGTGGAGCTTTGTCAGTAGCCCTGCCCTTCTGCCAGCAGTAGGCAATCTCTAATTCCCTGAGCCCAGGATGGTTTCCTACCTCTCCCGAGAATTAAAAGGTTTCATTTTTTCCTATTTTCAACCTTCAGCAAATTTTCACCTTTGTTTTGGGGGCAACATGTTTTTCCTGCTCTTTGACCAGTAGCCTAAGGCTTTTGCATTGTATGGATGATTGATACAGGTGAGGCTATCTGCATTTCCTGCAGTAGCAGATCCTCCCTTTTTTCAGACCTATACCTCCAAGGGAATCTCCCTCTGGTTTCCTGCTTGACTCAAATTGGTTTTTATGAGGGCCATGGAGAAGAGCCTGCAAGGGAGTGTCTGAGACTCTTAAGGTCCTCTCATGTTGATCTGCTGTTGGCCTTTAACAATTCATTAAAAATGTTGGTTGCCATCTTACCTGCTTATATGGCTTGCATGGCAGTCCTGTCTACCTCTGCCTCAAGTCAGTGCTCACATATCATCAATCCTTGGAAGTGCTTCTCTTTCCTTAGATCTCAGGCTGCTTGATTGCTCTGCCACCTCAGCTCTCTGATTGATTCTAAAAACATTGATTTTGTCAATATCTGGATTTTCCTTGTTGTTACAGTAGAAGTGTAACATGGTTTCCATTTATTTTACATCCTCAAATAAGCCTGCATTCTCTCACTATATTTTAATAGAAAGTAAAATTTCATTTGTCAGATCTCTTACTTAAAAGTTGTGTATAAGACTTTGAAATATATTTAGGTCAGCTATATAACGGCATATAAAATATTATCAGTCTCAGAAAGAAACATTTTAATCATGTCTAATAATATTTACCAAAAAAAAGAAAGAAAAAAAATAAATAAAATTTAAAACTTAAATAGAACAGCCATACCAGCTTGCAACAATTTGGGAGAAGCCGTGTTCACACCTCGGGCTAGAGTATAAATTTAGAATATTCCTAATGTCTCTTTGCCTGTTCATCAAGTTCAACAAAATTAGGTCTGTATAACTGACACATTTGTTGAGCATCATAAAAAATGTGCCTTGCAATATCCATTCATTCCTACATGTGACAGGAGGGAATGCAAAAGAAGTTCAGCAGAGTCAAGATGTGTTTACTCAGTTGCACTTTCTGCAGCCTACCAAAACTCATAAGGCAAAAATAAAAATAAGAAAAGGAATACTAATTTCCAATATTATTTGCCAAGAATCATATCCCCAAGCTTAAGACGCTAAAAAATATCTGCCAAATACAGAGGCTCCTCAACATGTAGAATTTCCACTAACAAACTCTCACAAATGTGCATTGTACCAATTCTGCAGTTTACTGATAGTTGGAAACAACCTTCTCACCATTGCTCAGAGTGTTCAGAAATTTTGTTCTCTGTGTGCCTTTTGGTCTCACAAATCAAAAAGCAATGGGAATGTTAAAAGGAGAAGAGGGACATGATTAAAATTAACATGAAAATAGATCTACAGAGAAATTTAAAAGAGAAAGGAAATAAGAATATTTGATGTATTTATGGAATTAATTATTTAAAAGTAGAAACAATTCAGAGGTCAGAATGATTCAGATGCCACATGAAAACGATTGTTAATGTGCACTCAGAAGAATTACAAAATACAAGACAAACTGACCAACAAAATGAATGTCAAAAATTTAAATATATTTTCAGATCTTTGGTTAGTCTAGCAACCAGGGATTGTTTGATGTCTTTTGGCCTAATATTAATTGAAGAGTTTATATTTTTAAAGATGGGCTTTCAGTGAGCCTTTCAGAACTTACTTTTTTTTTTCTTTTTGGTAAGAAGATGCTCTTCCACATAGTTAAATTTTGAACCATAGTGAGTGGGGTTGCTGAGAGACAAAGTGCAGCCCTCCAAAATGTGAGCAGGATGCAGCATGTATACACACATATGTTACACTACCAGGTAAGCCTCAAACAGCAGTCCTTCCTGAATACAGTAAGATACAGCAACATGAGTGGGGGGCCTGAGAACATTCCCCTAAGTATTGAGCTAAATACCACAGAATGGCAGAGGAAATGGGGTCACAATTATAAATTCTGCAGATAAGCAACATTTTAACTTCCTGTGACCTGACTTCCTTACCTGTAGAAGTGGATTAAACAGTGTGAAAAGAAGAGGGGAAGAAATCAAATGGATACAAGTACATGCTGCTATTTAGAATCAGACAAGCAGAAAAAGCAAGTACTCAGTCACCCAACAGAGACCTGGGCTGGAGGGGTATGACTATGGATCATGTCAGTCTCATCTCACTGCCAAGCATGGATGGGAATTGTGAGGCGGAGTGAGTGCCCTGGGCTGTGCTCGCATCACATGGGGAGAAAAATGAATCTAGCACAACGGAAGTCGCCACTGATGCTGTTCATTTTGTCTCCCTCCCCATCCCTACCACACATGATTACCTTAGAGACAAACAGCCAATGTCAGAGAAGCAAAGGCAGGCACACAGTGACCTTGTATAAACCAGTGTAAACATGTACCAGTGTAAACACAACACATACAAACACACACAAGAAAGAAAGAAAGGTGTAAAAAACAATAGCAGAAGCCCGGCACAGTGGCTCACGCCTGTAATCCTAGCACTTTGGGAGGCCAAGGCGGGAAGATCATGAGGTCAGGAGTTTGAGACCAGCCTGACCAACATGGTCAAACCCCGTCTCTACTGAAAATACAAAAATTACCTGCACATGATGGCGGGCACCTGTAATCCCAGCTACTCAGGAGGCTGACGCAGGAGAATCACTTGAACCCAGGAGGCGGAGGTTGCAGTGAGCTGAGATCGTGCCACTATACTCCAGCCTGGGTGACAGCGAGACTCCATCTCAAAAAAATAAAAAAAAAGTAGAATATGATTCTGAAGAATCACAATAGGAAACAGAGATTTTGAAATAAATATCCCTTCCCTTTAGGCAATTAAAGTAAACATGAACTGTGTGAAAAAATATGACAAAGATATAAAATCAAAAAAGAAAATGTGGGCAATTGAAGATAATATGCAAGCTGGGAGAAAGAAATGTAAAATAAAACTGAAAGCATTACAGAAATGAATTGCCCTGAAGACTCAGTCAGGGTCAGGGAGACTAGACTTAGGTGAATTGCAGAGGAAGAACTAGAAAGTGGGAAAAAACGAAGAGAGAAAATATTGCAGAGAAGTTGATTGATATGTGAGTCTGGCAAAAAAAAAAAAAAAAAAAAGCCAGTTCCATATAACTAGTGTTTTCAGAATGAAGAAACAGAAAATATATTCCTTGTTTTAAAAATAAACTACGATTTCTTTAGTTAAAAAAAATCACTTCAGTCTGGGTTATTTAAAAGTAACAATAGATCTGGATGATCAACACTAAGTCATATCCCCATGAAGTTACTGAATTGGAAAGATTAAATAAATAAAAATAAAAATTCCTTGATCCTTTTAGCTAAAATCTCAGTCATCTCTAAGAAGGAAATATAACTGACCTCATACTTTTCCATAGAATTTCTTAATAACCGAGTGAGGACAGTAATATCTCCACAGTTGGTAGGGAAAGAACATATAAGGAAAGAACATTCTTTGAATTCCTCAGTTCACTGGCCAGATATATTCTTTTTATTTTCCAGTCTGACTCTTCTGTTTGTGGGAGAAATCAGAAGATGTAGGAGGTGTCAAAACTAGTTTTCTGGGCAGGATACAGCATGAATCAGTGAAACAAAAGAAAGCAGAATTGTTTCAAAGCAACCCATGGTAACAACAGCAAAAAGTGTTTGCGGGGTTGGAACAAAGATCATTTGCATAGAAGCAGCACACCCTGTGGCCTTTCCACTTGTCTGATTTATGCTTTGCCTGGGAGATGGACTCAGCCAAGCACCCATTTAAACAACTAGCATCATTCATGAGGCTCTGATGGAATTAAGTGACCGTATATCCTCTTGAGCTGCTCTGTCCTAGGAAAATAGAACTTGGCCAGTCCTTCCCCAAATGGATCTGCTGATGAATGATGATGGGGAGAAAGTCAAAAGGATGCAGCAGAATTTGTCCATGGATTAAAATTTAAAATTAGAATTTTATTTTACATAAATGGAAAATAATGAATCAGCTGGGAAAAATAAGAGTCTGTTGAACAACTGCTGTTTTTCTTTAAAAAATGTATTATGGAGCTTAGGAGTTGGACTGATTGGAGTTGGAGGGAGGACAGAGAAGAGTAAAAGAGACAGAGATAAAGGCTAAGAACAAAGAGGCAGAAAGATCAGTACATTGGACAGCAACAAAGGAGTGTTAAGGGCAGATGTTCGAAGGCGAATGGAGCCAGAGTTGGTGACCAGTTTAATGATCAGTGAAGACAAAAGCTAGTGTCTGCAGAGAAGCTTAGTAATGACACTTAAGCTAATTAGGCCTGTAGATCCTTTGAAATGGTCAGGGGTTTGGCTTAGGCTCACGGAAGGCTGAGTTGAGAAATTGGACTGAAAGCAAATACTAATGACTTGATTGAAAGTCAATGAATTAAAATGGCATCTCTCTACACTACTACCCCATTGTCATCCTGGGAAGGAGGCTGCAGCTGGCCTGGTTTCCGATGTTTAGAAAATGAGTTGGGCCAGGTGCGGTGGCTCACGGCTGTGATCCCAGCACTTTGGGAGGCTGAGGCGGGTGAATCACCTGAGGCCAGGAGTTCAAGACCAGCCGGCCAACATGGCAAAACCTCATCTCTACTAAAAATACAAAAATTAGCAAGGCATGGTGGCAGGCACCTGTAATCCCAACTACTAGGGAGGCTGAGGTGGAAGGATCATTTGAACCTGGGAGGCAGAGGTTGCAGTGAGCTGAGATTGTGCCACTGCACTCCACCCTGGGTGACAGAGTGAGACTGTTTAAAAAATAAAAAAAAAAAAGGTTGGAAGAAAGAAAACGAGTCAGGGAAGGGGAACATGAGGCCCAATTACTTCCTAGGCAGACCTGTATTGAACTATCTTATTTTCAGCCCTGTGCCTCACTTCTGCTCTCTGCCACAAATAGTGTCCTCATGTCCCCACACTTCTCTTTCCCATATCTTCACAGATCAACCTCCATATTCTGCCCAACTCAGAGAACATTACTGGTGGGGCTTTAGACCCAAACAGAATATGGAAGAGTGTTCTCTGCCGTAACTCAATGGCTTCTCAGAATAGACTTCCATATCCTGATATTGGAGCATTCTGCAAAGAAAGAGTTGACTCCTCTTCCGATACTTCTAGAATGAATCTTAAAAGTCAATTAAATGTTTCAACATATTGACAGACAGAATATGGAAGAGTGTTCTCTGCTATAACTCAATGGCTTCTCAGAATAGACTTTCATATCCCAATATTGGAGCATTCCGCAAAGAAAGAGTTGACTCCTCTTCCAATACTTCTAGAATGAATCTTTAAAGTTAATTAAATGTTTCAACATATTGACACACTTTCTGTTTGGTTCTTTAATGTCTTACTCTTACATATGTGAAGACAGCTGAAGATAGCCTCATGTATTGGGTTTGGTTTCCCAAGAAACAGATGGAGATCTACATGCAGAGAGTTGATTGAAGAGTTCCCTTGCAGTCCACAACTGTAGGAGGAACAGGAGGGAAACATTGGGCAGAGAGATCAGTCAGACTCCCATACATGGTATAGGGTACTCTCAGATGATCCCACAGAGAGCTGTGGGCTAGGGAATCTTTAGAGTCATCCCAAATGGAGAAAAGAGGGGCAGACTTTTGACCCTATATCCAGTGATTGGAGGTCAGTTGCCCTGGAGTGGAAGTATAATTTTGGATGATGTGGGTCCCTTCAGCCGTGTCCACAGAGGTCGGAATTCATCTTCTCCCAAAAAGATCCAAGGTTATGTTGGACAAGTTGAATCAGCTGTCAACACCACACAAAGATGTTCTTCGATTTGTGTAGTTCTTAAGTTATCTATGCCTTCTCACTGAGGCTTCTTGGTCCCAGGAATGCCACTACATCACATTCCCATCTTGCTGAGGCTTCTAACCCCAGATTTGCCATGATTTTGGTGTGTGCTTGCATTATGCATCTTGATTGGTACCTCAGTTTCTCAATTTTGATGGAGACCACAGAGGATTTCTAAGCATGCAATCTCCTGAACATTGTTGGCTCGATCAGTGTTTTCTGAGTGCAAGGGCAGTCACTCAGTGTCATTACCAGAAAATCTTCCTGTGCTGCAGTGATAAACTCCATTTACTTTTCTCCTTTTCTTGCTCCCATCCAAAAGTTAATGAATCAGACCATGGTGTACTTTAAAAAGTTGGAATTATTTGGTAATCCTGGCAAGGGAAACCCACCAAGGGGATTGCTTGTATTCATTTAAGCCTTTAAGAATTACCTTCTAATTTGGAATTTTAATTCATCCCCACTGGATGATATACTTTGATTCCTTGGCTCCTCAGTAAATAGGTGCTTTATCTCTTTTATTTATACAAGTTCTCTTTAGAGTATACAGGAGGAAAAACAGATGGCAGAGACTCCAGACATTTGGGGTTGAAGAGCAACATTTTGGGACTCTCTCAGACGAGTTGCAGCAACTAGTAGCAAGAATGCTTACAGGAAAGCAAGTTAAGAAAGTAAATGTCACATCTGTTTTCACGTCTTTTCCCTTCATAGAAGTGCTTTCCTGTAATATTTCTCTCAAATAGTCATATGCAAAAGTATAGGAATTATGTAACAGGAAACTTGAGAGTAGTCTAAATATGCATGACAGCCAATAAAAATGATACTCTGGGTATGTATTTACTGGAGTAGAACAATGTTCATATAAGGTTCTGTGAATAAAGGAGGTTTAAAGAAGAGGAATTAATGAATGATGAATAAAGATTTGCATTGTCTTCTTGGATTCAAAAAAGAGTATTTCTGAGATAGAAAAAAAAAATAAGCTTTCACCTGTCAGAATCCTGCAGCAAGTATTTCAGAGGGAATGAAACCTCCAAGATTAAAACTCAATATTTTAGAATGACATTTAACCTTCCAAAATGGTATTATGAGTACAAGCTTAAATTCTTATAACTCTCGCAAAGTGAGGCATTTACAACCCTGTTAGAGATCCTAATGAAATTTTGACTACATCTTCATTTCAAGATACAGTGTAGACTCTGGGGCCAGACTGCCTGGCTTCAAAACTGGGCTCCTCCACTAGCTGCTCATGTGCCATTAGGCATTTTCTTAATTTATAAAAGAACAAAAATAACAGTTGCACCAGATGCTGTTGGCAGCCTGCTTGTATTGCATCAGTCTCTCTGAATGCCCCCCATCCTGACCCCTCTTCCTGTATTACTCTGCCTGAAAGTATTCTCTGGCCACAGGCCATGCTTGCCCTCTCTCTAGGCAGGCAGAAGTGCAGGAATCAGTGCCTTGAGAACACCATCAATCAACAAGAGCTGGAGTTTCAGCAGGGAGACCCCCTGTGTTAATGGAGGAGGTGTGACTTGTGTTTCAAACAGTCTTACAGAGGGTCCTCGAAGGATTTGAGCCCCAGTCGCTCACAGCGGTATTATGCTCATTATTACACTTTTCCCTTCTTTTTCCTGTTTCACTTGTAATTCTTCTTATCACTTTTCAAATCATCTTTTTGCATCCAAAGCTCTTCTCCAAGGGGAATCCAATCTAAACCTTATGGAGTTGTGGTGAAAACTGCATGAAATGATGCACATTTAGAAATAAGCATGGTGCCTATCCAAAGCGAGTGGCCAATAAATATTGACTATAATTATCACCATAAATATTATACAATCAATATTACACTGGAATATCTAACATAAACAACTATATGAAAGAAGTTTGTAAAAATATGCATCCAGGCTGGGTGTGGTGACTCACACCTGTGATCCCAGCTCTTTGGGAGGCCAAGTGGATGGATCACCTGAGGTCGGGAGTTCAAGGCCAGCCTGGCCAACATGGTTAAACCTCGTCTCTACTAAAAGTCAAAAAAATAAAAAGTAGCTGAGCATGGTAGCAGGCACCTGTAATCCCAAATACTTGGGAGGCTGAGGCACAATAATCGCTTGAATCCAGGAGGTGGAGGTTGCAGTGAGCTGAGATCGCACCACTGCACTCCAGCCTGGGAAACAGAGAGAGACTCCATCTCAAAAAAAAAAAAAAAAAAAAAAGCATCCACTATAAAACAATTTTAAATGTATTTGCTAACAATTTTAAAATGCAAAATTATTCAAATTCCTACATGGCTGTAGATGAGATAAAATATAAACACATTTATCCTTTAAATTAAGTTTTTAGACTCCAATTTTTACAACCACAAAACCAATCCCTGTATTTCAAACTTCATCTACTTCAGTCTACTGATTTTACAGGTAAAAATCCTGAGGCAAAGAGATGAGTTATAGTTTGTATATTTGACTCCTCCAAATGTCATGTTAAAATGTGATCCCCAATGTTGGATGTGGGGGCTGATGGGAAGTGTTGGGTCATGGCAGTGGATCCCTCATGAATGTCTTGGTGCTGTCCTCACAGTGATGAGTTCTCACTCTGTTTGTTCCAATGAGAGCTGATTGTTTAAAAAAGCACCTCCAGCCCTCTGGCCCCATCATATGATCTTTGCACATGCTAGCTCCCCTTCCCCTTCCAGCATGAATGGAAAGAGCCTGAATTGATCACCAGATGCAGATGCTGGTACCATGCTGCTTATACAGCCTGCAGAACCATGAGCCAAAAAACCTCTTTTCTTTATAAATTACCCAGCCTCAGGTAGTCCTTTGTAGCAAAACAAATAAGCTAAGATAGGGTGTTACATAGTTACTTGTCCTAGACCACACTCCTAACGGGGTTTTCCAACTTTCAGCTCCTGGTCAAGTGTCGTTGCCATCATGCCACATCCCATACACTTTATTAAAAAGATAACCAAGAAAGATAAAAACATCGAATAACCAGGTCATGCTGATCCTGGTGTGGATGAAGGGGTAAGGGGATAAGCTATTGATTGACGTTAGTTCATGGACAGTAGCTGTTTTAGTTCATTTATGCTGCTATAGTAGAATACCTGAGGCTGCATAGTTAAAAAGAACCGAAATTTATTTCTCACCGTTCCAGAGGCTGAGAAGTCCAGTGTCAAGGTGCTGCATCCTCTGGAGAGGAGAAATATCATGTCCTCACATGGAAGAAGAGCAGAAGAGAGACAGAGCCCAGTCTTGCATGCCCTTTTTATAGGGGCACTAACCCTTTCATGAAGGCTCCGCCCTAAACACCTCCCATTAGGCCCCACTTTCCCAAGCCTTGCATTGGGGATTAAATTTCTATCATGTGAACTGTGGGGGACACATTCAGACCATAGCAATAGTTAATCATTTGATCAATTGTTTTGGGACTTAGAAATAGCATAATTAGAATATTTGTAATAAAGAAGCCTGGGGAAGAAATGGGTGGACAGATTCGTGGGAGGGACACCAAGTGTGAAGATACCCATTTCAGAGGAGGCACCAGATAAGTAGAGGAGGCATCAGATGGTGAACATGATTCTGCTATGAACAGTAGTCATCTTCTTTCCTTATCCACCCCAGCACCTGCTGCTCAATGGGTTCTTTGGCAGAAGGATAGAGGTTATACATGGAAATAACTCCCTTCCCAAGGCTGATATAACTGCCATTACCATGGAAATCAGTGCTGAGCTTCTTTGATGGTGCTAGGTCCTTGGGGGGTACCACAAGTGAGTAGCAAGTTGGTTATATGGGATTCCACCTGTCCTATGTGGATAATATATGTGTAGTGATATCTCATTGTTGTTTAAACTTACAATTCTCTAATGACAAATCATGTTGGCCATATGCTTATTTGCCTTCTGTGTACTTTCTTTCTTTGGTGAGGTTTGCCTGTTCAGATCTTTTGCCTATTTTTTACTTGGGATTTTTTTTTATTCTTAAGAGCTTTTGCATATTTTAGATATATGTCCTTTATCAAATATGTGTTTTGCAAATATTTTTTCCAGTCTGGGTTTGCTTTTTTGACTCCCTTAAGAGTGACTTTCACAAAAAAGAAGTTTTCCATTTTAAGAAAAATTATCAAATCTAACTTTCATGGATTGGTGGAGTATCTAAAAACTCATCACCAAACCCAAATTCACCTAGATTTTCTCTGCTGTTTTCAAAGTTTTGTAATTTTGCATTTGACATTTAAGTTCATTATATCTTTTGAATTAATTTTTGTGAAAAGGGTAAAGTCTGTCTGGGGTTTATTGTTTGTTCATATAAATATCCAACTGTTTTAGCCTCATTTGTTGAAAAGAGAATCCTTTCTTTGTTGAATAGTTTCAGAGCCTTTGTCATAGGTAAGGTGACTAGCCTGTTCCTTTGATCTGTCTATCTATTCCTTTGCTAATATCATGTTGTCTTGATGCTTGGAGCTTTATAACAATCTTGAAATTGGGTTGTATGCATCTTCAACTTATATTTCTTCTTCAGTATTGTGTTAGCTATTCTAGGGTTTTTTGCCTTTATGTATATTTTAGAATTAGTTTGTGGATACATATAAAATGGTTTGTTGAACTTTTCATCAGAATCATGTTGAATTTATTAAAATTGAGAATAATCGACATTTTAATTTGAGCTTCAGATTAAGAAATATGAACTATCTTTCCATTTATTTAGACCTTTCTTGACTTCATCAGTTTTATTTTTGTATATAGACCCTATACATATTTTATTAGGCTTATACCTTAAGTATTCCATGATTTTTGGTGCTATTGTAAGTGGTATTTTTAAAAAGTAATTCTAATTCCAATCATTTATTGCTGGTATATAGAAATGCGGTTGCCTCTACTATATTAACATTACAGTCCACAACCTTGCTACAGTCGCTTATCAATTCCAGAAGTATTTTTGTTGAATCTTTAAGATTGTCAACAGGTATAATTGTTAGATGTGAGCGAAAGTAGTTTTATGTTTTCCTTCCCAATCAGTATGCCTTTTATTTTATCTTCTTGTTTTGCTCCCTTCACTAGGTCTTCCAGTGGCAGGCAGAATAGGAGAAATGGAAGTGGACATCCTGCCAGTTCCCAATATTTGGGGGAAAACAACCAGTTTCTCACCATTAAATATAATGCTAGAAGTAGAATACTTATAAGTATTCTTTACCAAGATGAGAAAGTTCCCTCTGTTTCTAGTGTGCTGAGTTTTTTTTTTTTATCCTGAATAGGTATTATATTTTGTCAAATGCTTTTCTTTGCATCTACAGATATAATAATACATTTTTTCCTTTAAGCCTGTTGATATAAAAGATTAAATATACTGATTTTCAAATGATAAAATAACCCTGCGTACCTAGAATAAATTCCTCTTGGTCATGATGAATAGATTTTTGATACATTGCTGGATTTGATTTGCTCATATTTTGTTGAGAATGTTTGTGCCTGTGTTCATTGAAGATATTGATTTGTAGTTTTCTTTTTTGGATGTGCCTTAGTCTGATTTTGGAGTCAAGGTAATCCTGGACTTATAAAATGAATTAGGAAGCATTACCTGTGCTTCTATTTTCTGGAAGAGGTTGTAAAAAAATAAAGTCATTTTCTCCTTAATGTTTGGTAAGATTAACCATTGAAACCATCTGGGCATGGTACTTTTCTTTTTTGGAAGATTACTAATTATTTATCCAATTTCTTTAATAGCTATAGGGCTATTCAAATGTTCTGTTTCTCCTTGTGTGATTTTGGTATTTTTGGGTCTTTTTTTAGTATTGATCATATATAAAAACTATCAATTTGTGGACATAAAGTTGTTCATAGTGTTATTTTATTCTCCTTTTAATACCCATGTTAGTAGTAGTAATGACCACTCCTGCATTTCTTGTGCTCTCTCTCTCTGTCTATCTCTCTCTCTCTTTCTCTGTGCTAGGCTAGCTAGATTTTATCAAGTGCATCTATCTTTTTAAAGAACCATCTTTTGGTTAGTTTGATTTTCTTCTTTTTTCATCTTTTGTATTTCTACTTTAATTTTTGTTATTTACTTCCATCAGATATATATTGTACTTCTTTCTCTTATTACTAAGGTGGAAGCTTAGATTATTGCTTTTAGTCCTTTATTGATTTGTAGCATATGCACCCTAAGCACTCCTTTCTCTACGTCTCCCAAATTTTGAGAAGTTGTATTTTCAATTAGGTCAAAATACTTTCTAGTTTATCTTCAGACTACTTATTTGGCATGGCTCATTTACCAGGATATATTTACATTTTTTAATATTTGTGGCTTTTCTAGCTATCTTTCTGGTATGTATTTTTAGTTTAATTCCATTTTGGTCTGGGAACATACTTTGTATGATTCTAATTATTTTAAACTTCTTATGATGGGTTTTAGGACCCAGAGTATTATTTATCTTGATGAATATTTGACATAAGCTTAAGATGAATGTGTATGCTGCTGTTGTTGGATGGAATATTCTATAAATGTCCATTTGACTAAGTTAATTGATAGTGCTGTGCAGGTCAACTATATGCTGAGTGATTTTCTGCCTGTTTGACTTATCAATCAATTGCAAAAACAGGCATGTTGAAATCTCCAACTGTGACAGTGCATTTGACTATTTTTGTTTTCAGTCCTATTAGTTTTTGCTTTATGTATTTTGATGCTCTATTGTTAAGTCACATATACTTAGATTGTTACATGTTTTTGGAAAATTGACCTTTTTGTCAGTACGTAATACCTCTCTCTATCTCTAATAACTTGTCTTGCTCTGAAGTCTTAGTATTAATATACATACTCCAGCTTTCTTTTGGTTAGATTTACCATGGTAAAATTTTCTTTACCTTTTTACTTGCAACCTATCTGAGCTGTTATATTTGAAGTAGATTTATTTTAAACAATATAATTTTATTTTTTATTCATGATGACAATTTTATTGGTTTATTATGAGTATGATTGAATCAGTTTCTATCATTTTTATGGCTAGTCTCTATTCACTACATTTGTTCTTTGTTTTCTTCCCCTCTTCTTATGCTTTATCTGGCTTTAATTGAACATTTTTATGATTCCATTTTATCTTCTCTCTTGCCATATCAATTATACTTTTTTAAAAAACATTAGTTGTTTCACTAGAAGTGCAATATATGTTTTTAACTAATGTAAGTCCACCTAAATTATCACTATGCTGCTTCAAATGTAGTTCAAATGTAACAGAGTTTTCACAATTGCTTCTTCTTATCTAGTACAGCATTGCTGTCCTTTTGCTTAGCCCTTGGCAGTAATAACCCAATACATTGTTGCTACTGTTACCTTAAACAAAAACGTATGTACTAATACATTAATTGTATTAATACATTTGTATGTACTAATACATTTGTATTAATTAATACAATTGTACAATTATACAATTAATACATTAATTGTAATAAATTAATGTATTAATTGATACATTAATACATACATTAATATGAATAAGAGAAACAAAAGATTTATTCTCATTTGTTATTTAAGCGATGATCTTCCTTCCTTTATATAGATCAGAATTGCTGAACGATATAATTTTTCTTTTCCCTGAAGAACTTCTGTCAACACTTCTTGAAGAGCTGGTCTACCGGTGAGAAATTCCCTGAGTTTTTGTTTGTCTGAGACTGTTTTTATTTCTCCCTCACTTTTGAAGGATAATTTTTCTGGGCATAGACATTCTAAGTTGGTGATTTTTTTTCGTCTAGTATGTAAAATATTCACTCCACTCTCCTTTGCTTGCATGGTTTCTGATGAGGAGTAAACTGTAATATTTATTTTGTTCCTCTACTTGTAAGGGGTTTTATTTCTCTAGTATTGTTTCAAGATTTTCTCAGGTTTCAATTTTTTTTTTAATGTATTATGCTTAGTGTTTTCTGAATTCTCTACAGCTGTGTTTTGGTGTCTGTCACTAATTTCTGGAAATTCTCAGCCATTATTTCTTCAAATATTTTTTCTGCTTTTTTCTCCCTTTCTCCTGCCATTCGGGGTGCATGGTTTATGTTTTTTCAAGTTGTTTAACAATTCTTGGAACTTTTGGATCTTTTTTTTTTTCACATTTTTTCTCTTTACATTTGAATTTGGGAATTTTTTATAGACTCCATCTTTAAATTCCTTTCTTGGCTGTTTTCAATATGCCGATGAGTGCATCAAAAGCATTCTTTATTTCTTTTGATTCATAGCATTTCCTTTTGATTCTTTTATGTGTCTTCTGTCTCTCTGCTTACATTATCCATCTCTATATAGTGTCTAATTTTTTATTAGCATTTTTAACATATTAATCATAGTTTTTAAATTCCCTGTCAGATAATCTAGTATCTGTATCATATCTAAGTCTGGTTCTGATGCTTGCTTTGTGTCTCGGACTGTGTTTCTCTTGTCTCTTAGCATGCTTTGTACATTTTTATGAAAATCTGAACACGATGTGCTAGGGAATAGAAACTGAGATAAATAGGCCTTTCCTGTGAAGTTTTATGATAATCTGACAAAGAGTTGGGCTATGTTTAATGTTTGCTGTAGCTGTGGGTGCCAGACCCTTCACATTCCTTCAGGGTTCTTGTCATTGTCTGCACTGTTAACTTTGAGCTTCCTTGCATGCTTCTCAAAGAGAACTTTTATCTTGCAGCTCTTTTTGCTGTAACCCACTGTTACTGGACTGGACCCCTGTTGGTGAGATGGTAAAAAGTTATAGGGGAGAGAAACTACTGTATAATCTTATGATTAAATCCCACTCTTTTAGTGGCCTTCCTGGTATGTGGCCTCCTTGGTATGCGACCTTCATAAATATTTTCTAGTTTTGTTTTGTTTTGTTTTTGTTTTTCTCTCTCAGATGACACAGGAAAGCTAGAGGGGTCTGGAGTCAGAAAAATATCCTTCCCTCAGGTGGGATAATACTCGGTTATCCTTCACTATGGAGAGCAGGCCTTTGCTAGGGAGAAAGTTCTAGGAGTATTTCACAGTGGTGACTCTTCTCCCCCTGCCAGAATCTAGAAGGGAATTTTCTTCGCCTTTCTCTTTTGAGAATTTCTTGCTACAGTTTAGGCAGCATTTCTAGGTGTTTTTTAAGAGAGATTTTTAGATTATCTAATCTGCAATTGTGCTAGAAATGGAAGCTTCTCAGTTCTTTCTCTAACACATATATATTGAGCAAAAGCTCTGTGCCAGTCATTGTGTTAAGCTGTGAGAAAAAATTAAAAAATAACTTAGATATGTATTTTGCTTTTCCAAAATCTATAGTTTTAATAAAAAAAAAAGATCTTGCACAAAAACTATAATGGAGGAAAATAAATGTTTATTGGATAAGCATCCCTTTGTGGCCATCTCCTAATGTAATCACAGTAGGTCCATTTTTCAATACATACAGCAAGTCAGGATGCTGAGACACCGAGTTGCCACAGAGAAAGAGGTTTAATCACAAGGTTGCCAAATGAGAAGATAAGAGGAAATCTCAAAAATGTCTCCCCCAGGAGCTGGGGCTAGGATTTTAAGGATTTTGGAGTGGGCTGAAGTGTGGAAATTATTGATTGGTCAGAGTGCAGGGTTGAGTCATGGGACAGGGAAATGAAGAAACTGCACTCTCATGCTGATTCTGTTTTTCTGTGGATGTTTTCAAACTGGTTTGCATCAGCTGTTTCACTGGAATTCAGAATCAGAAAAACATCTTAAGCAATCTTTAAACAAAAGCCTCAGGATTCTAACGTCAGGTATTTTATCTATAGGAGCAATAGGCATGCAAATCAATTCTTAAACAGAAGTCTTATGATCCTAACATCAGAAAGCCTGTCCGGAGAATCAGTGAGGAGAGAGGTGGTCTGCATCGAGTGCTACCTGACTTTCGGCAACAAGGAAGTGAGCCAAGTGCAGCCTGATGAATGCTTAATTAGGGCTATATTTCTATCCAGAACCCAGCACGCAATTCTTGACAACGCTGTGGGGATGGTTTTACTAACAGGCTCTATATTCTTTAATGGAATTTGCTACTGACTCAGAGTACTCAAGTTACTTACATATCCCAGGTCATTTTCACTCAGCTATGTTAGCTCATGTCGACAAAAAGAGTCAAACTCTGTAAAATATATTAAGAGATTTATTTTGAGCGAAATGTCAGTGACCAGGGCCCATGACTCAGCCCTCAGGAGATCCTGAAAACATGTGCCCAAGGTGGTCGGGGTACAGCTTGGTTTTACACATTTTAGGGAGGCATGAGGCATCAATCAAATACATTTAAGAAATACATTGGTTTGGTCCAGAAAGGCGGGACAACTCAAAGCAGGGGCTTCCGGGCTATAGGTAAATTTAAACATTTTCTGGTTGACAGTTTGTTGAGTTTATCGGAAGACCTGGGATCAATGGAAAGGAATGTTCAGGTTAAGATAAAGGATTGTGGAGGCCAACTTTTATTGTGCAGAGGAATCTCTCAGATAGCTGACTTCAGAGAGAGAGCAGGTTGTGAAATGTTTCTTATCAGACCTAAAAGGGTGCCCGGCTCTTAGCTGATTATTTTCTGAATCTGGAAAGAAAGGAAAAAAAAAAAACAAAAAAAACCAAGGGGGAAAGGGGGTTATCTATAGGATGTGGATTTTTCCCACAAGAGACTTTGCCAGGCAGTTTCAAAGTATGGCAAGGAAATATATTTTGGGGTTAAATATTTTTTCCTTGTCCCGCAATGTTATTCCAGAGTCAGATTGAAAAGTAAGTCACGATACACAGGGTCAAATAAAACCCATCTGATGAGAATTTTTGGTTTGTAAGGCATGATTTCTTAGACCCCTTAGATAGGAATTTGGGCAAAATAAAAAATGAGAGCTTAGTCCTCACTTGGAAATTTCAAAGATTCTTTCCAGTTCTCAATCTCCTGACAGGTATCCTCCATCTTCCTGCCACTTCCTAGGCTTCATAGGCTTAGCCCCTTTTATGCATAGATTTAAGGCTTTTGATTAATTAAAAATAAACTTTATAAATCATAATTCATTTGGATATCAGAGTTTTTCTATTAATTTATGATATATATCATAAGTTAATATATATTTATGATATATATTTGATATATATGATAAATTTAAATTTTTTCTCACACACATATTTGTTTATATTAAGAAATGAGTTTAAAAATAAAATGAAACTTTTGTATAAATTGTATTCTCTCCAGTTATAAGAAATATAGTCTGGTATATGACAAATATATTCCAGAATACTTTTTTTGCAACTACTCATTACATCTCCTGACAATCTGAGCTGATTTTTACATATCAAAGGGATTTTCTTTTTTACAATAATAAGTTCAGATATACAAAGAAAATTAAGAATCGAGAGTTTGTCTCTTTTATTCAGAAAATTACTCTACTTTTCAGCCTTCCTTTAATTAGTAGAAAATGATACTCTTTCCATTTTATGCATTTTACTAAATTAAGCGAGCAAAGTGATAAAAAGAAGCCAACTAAAAGCTTTGGTTCCAGTTCATCAAATTTAATTTTAATTATGAGTGGTTAATCAAGATAAGGCCCTGGAGGGAAGGCTCAAGCAACTGGGATTGCTTAGACAGAAAACAGAAGCCTCGGGAAGGTGTGGGGACAGAGGATGATGACAAGGCCGTCACAGCCTCTGCGGGAAGAGTGGCCTGGAGGCAGAGCAGCAGAGATTTTAGGTTAGAGTTATAAATGGTTTATCTGATGTTCTTACTGAATTATAAAATGAATGCATTGGTCAGAAAGTTGCTTTAAGTTTCTTACAAGAACTCTAAGGTGAGTGTTTTTATCTTATAAAGGCAAGAAAAGTGGAGAAAGTTTCCAAAACTCACACAGTTACTCTATAACTGGGCCAGGATTTTTACCTAGATTTTCTCATTCCAAGACCTAAGGTCAGTGGGTCTTACTAAACTTCCCACCCTCATTCTGCCCAAGGGCCGGTGAATAAACTTGCGGACTTACCCAGTGCACTAGACTCTGTTCATTGATGAGAGTCCACCAAAACCATCCCCAGAAACTTTTGCCCAGTTCACGTGGTTCTGGAAAGTTGATGGATTGGGGGCCCATTTTCACCCCCACATTTATAGCCTTTTGGGGAAAGACTGGTGGATGTGCTCATGGATCATGGAAACCCTCAAGAAAAAAAAGTGAAAATCTGCATATTTCATAAAGTTTCTGACCTCTTTATAATGCAGAGTGATCCATTTCTAGAGTAATAGTCAATGGATGAAAACACCATTTAACACCCAGTATCAGATTTTCAGGGTAAAATTATCACCAACTGATTAATAGAAATAAAAGAAATGGCCTGTAATCCCAGCACTTTGGGAGGCCGAGGCAGGCGGATCACCTGAGATCGGGAGTTTGAGACCAGCCTGACCAACATGGAAGAACCCCGTCTCTACTAAAAATACAAAAAATTAGCCGGGCGTGGTGGTGCATGCCTGTAATCCCAGCTACTCAGGAGGCTGAGGCAGGAGAATTGCTTGAACCTGGGAGGTGGAGGTTGCAGTGAGCCAGATCGTGCCACTGCAGTGGGACCCAGGTGACAGAATAAGACTGTCAAAACAACAACAAAACAAAACAAAAACCTCAAAAAAGCCATTTTCTATGTTTATGAGATTCTTCAAAACTGTAACATCATCTATCTTATAATTAAATATTTATTGAGTGTTGATAGTAAATACTAAAGAGTAAATTTCAGAGTGTTCTATTTTCCTCAGTAGGTGACCTGGCTTCCTAAATTTCACAGTGAAAATAGGATCTGTGTAGCAAATGAGGGTTTGGTTTAGTTTTATCATGGTGTATTTAGGCCATAGCAGTAATGAAGTGGAGGTTCTCTCTGTCAGTTTTATATGGCAGTCATTAATTCCAGGGCAGAATATGTGAGTGGTCTGAAGGTGGAGAGAAAGAAGCACTATTCTTTCCTGCAGGTCATGAGGAAATGCCAAGTTGGGGACACAGGCACACGGCTGCTGCCAGGAAACTTCTCTAATGTTAGTAGCATGGCGTCATTCACTCAGCAAATATCAGCTATAATTCAACAAATTTCTTTTGAAGCCCTGCTATCTTCTAGATATTGGGATATAACAGCAAAGAAAGCCAGGAAGGTCACTGCCCTCATAGAGCACACATCCTGGTATGGGAAAAGGAAGACAAAACACATTTAGAAAAGCAATGCAGACAGCAATGGCACTATAAAGAAAATAGAATAAAGTAATGACCTCTGTGCATCGGATTTGGGAAAGCCTCTCTAGGGGGTGACAGATAAGTGAGTCCTGAGCAGTTCGAAGAAGCCATGGAGATATCTTAGGAAAAGAGCCTCCCAGACAGAAGGCATAGCAATGGCACTATAAAAAAATAGAATAAAGTAATGACCTCTGTGCATCGGATTTGGGAAAGCCTCTCTAGGGGGTGACAGATAAGTGAGTCCTGAGCAGTTCGAAGAAGCCATGGAGATATCTTAGGAAAAGAGCCTCCCAGACAGAAGGCATAGCAATGGCACAGGCCCGCAGTCAGAACCACGCTCAGGACAAACCACAAGTAGCCAAAGGTCAAATAGCTCCATAGTGTTGAAGTAGAGACTGAGTGCCGGGAGACTGAGTTGGAGAAGCAGACAGCAGCCATTCTAGATGCAGCTTTGCAAACCAGAGCCAAGAGATTTCATGCAGGAAGTCACTCTGGCTGCTATGTTCAGAATAAATTGTAGGTGAGCAAAATTGGAAGCAGGGCAACTTCTAGTGACTCAAACCCCTTAAGGAACACAGAAAAAGGCACCAGTCACCACCTTTTTTGGGATCTTTTGTCTTCCTATGGAGTCTGAAGAGTTATGGACAGGTTCTTCTCAAGTCTAAAACTCTGCTCTCTTTTGTATTGCATTACCTGATCTCTTTGGCTTTTGGCGGTACCAGAGATTGCAATTAAAACCGGTGAAATCTGCATAAAGTCAGTAGGCTGTACCCAGGTCAATTTCCTAGTCTAATGTTGTACTAGAGTTACATAAGATGTTATGTAATCTGGGCAAAAAGTACAGGACATCACACTGTACTATTTTTGAAACATCTGTTATTTATGATTATATCAACATTAAAATGTTTTAAATGTCATAGAGGCACTGAAATAAACACTGTATAATGTGTATATTCATTGGCCCACCTTTAGTAAATCTACCAGTTGATAATGCCTACATGAGGTAACCAAGTTATATGTTTGCTGCTAGCATACTGAATAGTGTATTCTTGGCCTTGGGGTAGTTTTCAGAATAGGGATGATGGATAGCAATATTGGTGGTATTAGTATGAGAATCCATGAATCCATGATAATGGAACTGATAGTGGTGGCCAAGGCCCCTGGGCAGCCCCAGGGACAAGTTGAACAATTGGGAGACTCTGGGGATGGTGGTGTTCATAAGAAAGGTGATTGTGTCTTAAACACTGGCATCTTCAGAGGTGAGCTAAATCCATGGGGCACAGGTGGCTGTGAAACAGCCTCACAGATTGCAGTGGTCTAGGCGCTGGCTGTAGCAGACAGAGAGATGCTATTGAAGGTGGTAGTTGTTGTAGAATGAAGGAAAAAATACAAACTGTAGTCTCATTAAAAATTCCTTTCATGTAAAATTTAAAAAAATGTTTTTAAATATCTTACCCAGAGGTTGGCTAGTTTGTGAAAGCCAAAAATTAACCGAAACCATATGTTAGAAAGGAGACAGACACTTAAGGCTTAAACTTTGGTTCTTGGAAAATAACGCATATTTTAAAAAGTGCAGATGAAAAGGCAATCTGGAGAATGGAAAAAATATTTTAAATAATATTCCTGATAAGGGTCTAGTATAAATAATATATAAAGAACTCTTACTCTTACAATTAAAAAGACAAATAATCCAATTAAATATATAGGCAAAGAATTTGAATGAGTATTGCTTCAAAAAAAGATATACAAGTGGTCAATAAGTGCATTAAAAGGTGCTCAACATCATCAGTTATCAGGCAGATGCAGACCAAACCCACATGAGATAGCACTTCACATCCACTAGGATAGGTATGATTATAATGTTAAAAAGAAACAACGAGTGATAGCGAGGATGCTTTAAAAATGGAATTTTAAAAAATAGATTGGTGGTGGGAATGTGAAATGGCACAGCCACTTTGGCAGTTCCTCACACAGTTAAACATAGAATTTTATATTCTAAACATAGAAATAAAAGTTTAAAATAGAATTACCATATAATCCAGCAATTCTGCTCCTTGATGTATGTCCAAAGTACTGAAATATATGTTCTTACCAAAATTTCTACATGATTGTTTGTTGCAATTACTTATAATCACCAAAAGTGGAAACATTCCAAATGACCATCAGCTGATGAATAAACAAAAAATGTGATAAATCTATATGAAGGACTATTATTCATCCATAAAATGAATAAAGTACTGTTACATATCGATCCTTGGATACAACATAGGTGAACCTTAAAAACAATATTCTAAGTGAATGAATAAAGACAAAACAGCCACATATTGTATGATTCCACTTATACGAAATGTCCAGAAAAGGCACATCGGTATAAAGTAGAGTATAGCTTGTTAGAGGATGAGAAGTGAGGTGTCTTTTGAGGTGCTGAACATATTCTGGAATTAGAAAGTGGGATAATTGTATAATGAATATACTACAACTCTTAAGATGAATACTTTAAGGGGATAAAATTTGTGATATATGAATAATATCTCAATAAACTACAAAGGTTCATTTGTTTTTACTAAATGGATGCTAAAGTTAAGAAGTATGAAGGCACATTAGTAAATAGCTAAGTCAGATATGGGAGAAAAGTAAGACAATTTAACATTGTCTTTTGCTTACTTGGTTTTTTAAGCCAAGTTGTACTTTTCTAAAGAATAGAGTACATTGGCTGGGCACGGTGGCTTACGCCTATAATCCCAGCACTTTGGGAGGCCGAGGCGTGCAGATCATGAGGTCAGGAGTTTGAGACCCGCCTGACTAACCTGGTGAAACCCCATCTCTACTAACAATACAAAAATTAGCCGGGCGTGGTGGCACATGCATGTAGTCCCAGCTACTTGGGAGGCTGAGGCAGGAGAAACGCTTGAATCCAGGAGGCAGAGGTTGCAGTGAGCCGAGACTGTGCCACTGCACTCCAGCCTGGGTGACAGAGCAAGACTCCATCTCAAAAAAAAGGAAAAAAGAATATAGTACATTCTTAAATATTTCATGGTTTATCCACTTTGGGGATTTTTTGAAGTCTTTATTTTTCTTCTCACTGTGTCTCAGTTGTATAGTAAAAGAAGCATGCCAGAGGACAGACAGCAGACCATGAACATCAAATCAATTAATTTGGCTTTTAAGTGTTGTCATAAAAAATTCAACAGTAGAAACTCAAGTTGACATATTTTGGAGAAATTTGTGCTTCTCTATTCGTGCAAGCTTTAGTCATTGTGATGGATTATATATGATTACACTGGACATTTGGCATCTTGCCTTGTTAAAACATGAATTCCCCAGGTGCTATATAAAGGACCTCCGATACTGTTAGTTCCATTAGGAAGCCATGAAATGAAAACACTGAACTACTGACTGATCCCACACTAAATGTGCTGAGTCACAGTGTTTTCATTTTTTTTTTTTTTCTCCAAGTGTAAGGACTTATGGGCTAAGATGTTGGCTTGTCAACTCTATCAGAGAAGTCCATCCTAAGTTACTAATAAAAGAGCTATGGAAATACATTTTTAAAAAACCTTCACAATTGCATTCAAGCAAGGAAAGCTAAACATCATATGCTACAATCTGGGGATAATTTCTATAGACTCTAGCAAAAGAAAAAAAAGCCTTGAGGAATGTCACTGTGGACTACGCATGTCCCTCCTGGGACCCAAATGATCCTTCCGGCTGGCGTTGTGAGAATACAGACAAACTGGGCTAGACTTACCCCAGGAAAGGCATCACATTCCTGAATTGCAATATTTTCTGAAGGAATATTTGGATGGGAATACGTGTGTGTGTGTGTGTGTGTGTGTGTGTCTCCCACTAATGCTTTCATATTAGTAGATTTTGTTCAGAGGCCATAGAATGCTAAGAAACTGAAGTTAGAGACTGAAACACAGTTTATACTGGGGATATACTATAAATCAAAAGAAAGCATTAGCTGAAAAGCAGTAAGGATTTCAGATTGAACAGATAAAGTTATCTTCTTTTTTAATCAGAATCTCATAGGAAAGGCAGAAAGTGTCTAAGATAGGGAATAGATTCATAACAACTTGAAAAATATTTTTAAAAATCATCAGTAGCGGCCGGGCGTGGTGGCTCATGCCTGTAATCCCAGCACTTTGGGAGGCCGAGGGGGGTGGATCACGAGCTCAGGAGTTCGAGAACAGCCTGGCCAACATAGTGAAACCCCATCTCTACTAAAAATACAAAAATTAGCTGGGCATGGTGGCATGCGCTTGGAGTCCCAGCTACTCGGGAGGCTGAGGCAGGAGAATCACTTGAACCTGGGAGGCAGAGGTTGTGGTGAGCCGAGATCACACCACTGCACTCCAGCCTAGGCAACAGATTGAGACTCTGTCAAAAAAAAAAAAAAAAAAAAAAAAAAAAATCATCAGCAGCATTTTTAGGATTTTTAAAAAATATGGGATGAAATAGAAACTGAGAAAATAAAACATTACTGAAAACATATATGAGCCTATCAATTTTATCAGCGAAGCCCAGGAAAAAGTCCAAGATAAAAATTACCAATGTCATGGGAAAATTACACTATTTTTCAACAAATGATGTTTGGAGAACTAGATATACACATGCAAATAAGAAAAGATAAAAATAGGCTGGAAACGGTGGTTCAGGCTTGTAGTCCCAGCACTGTGGGAGGCTGAGGTGGGTTGATAACCTGAGGTCAGGAGTTCAAGACCAGCCTGGTCAACATGGTGAAACCCTGTCTCTACTAAAAATACAAAAATTAGACAGGTGTGGTGGCACGAGCCTGTAATCCCAGCTACTTGGGAAGCTGAGGAAGGAGAATGGTTTGAATCCTTGAATCCGGGAGGTGGAGGTTGCAGTGAGCCGAGATCGCACCACTGCACTCCAGCCTGGGTGACAGAGTGCGTCTCCGTCTCAAAAAAAAAAAAAAAAGAGAGATAAAAATATACCTTTATTTTATACCATACACAAAAATTAAATCAAAATAAACTGAAGCCCTAAATATAAGAGGTAAAGCTCTAAAACTTTTAGAGGAAACCTAGGAGAAATCTTTGTCTTTAGATTAGGCAAACATTTCTTAGATATGACACCAAAAATAATATATAAAAATATGATAAACTTGATCAAAATTAAAAATATTTTCTCCTGGACAACTGTTAAAATAATTAAAGATAAGCCACAGACTGGGAGCAAGTATTTACAAATCACATGTCTGACCAAGGACTCATATCTACAATATTTAAATAACTCTGAAAAACCCAAAATAAGAAAGCAAACAACCCAATTTTCAAAATTGGGCAAAAGATCTGAACACATACTTCACCACAAAAGATATATGGATAGCAAATAAATACATAAAACACTCAATGGCCAGGCACGGTGGCTCATGCATGTAATTCCAGCACTTTGGGAGGCTGAGGTGGGTGGATCACGAGGTCAGGAGTTCAAGACCAGCCTGGCAAAGATGGTGAAACCCCATCTATACTAAAAATACAAAAAATTAGCCAGGCATGATGGTGGGCACCTGTAATCCCAGCTACTCAGGAGGCTGAAGCAGAGAATTGCTTGAACCCAGGAGGCAGAGGTTGCCCTGAGCTGACATCGCACCACTGCACTCCAGCCTGGGCGACAGAGCGAGACTCAGTCTCAAAAAAAATAAAAAAAAAAGAGAAAGAAAGAAAAAAACGCTCAACATAATTTGTCGTTAGGGAAATACAAATTAGTAAATACCTTGGTGATACATCACTACACTCTTGTCGGAATAGCTAAAATTCAAAAAGAACTGATGACACCAAATGCTGGCAAGAATGTGGAACAATAGAATTGCTCATGGGGCTGCAAGATGATACACTGCATTTGGAAGACAGTGTGAGAGTTTCTTATAAAGTTAAATATGTAGTTACCGTAGAATCTGCCAACTGAAATCCAAGGTATTTACTACAGAAAATCAAAAACTTAAATTGGCGCAAGCTCTGTATTTGAATATGTATAGAAGCTTTATTTGTAATTGCTAAAAACTGGAGAAAAAAATCAACAAGATGCTGTTCAACCAAGGAATTGATAAAGTGTGATACATGCATAAAATGGAACGTTATTCAATGATATAAGAGAGAACAATGATTGATTCATTCAACAACATGAATGAAACAAACATATTTTGCTAAGTGAAAGAAACCAGTCACAAAAGGCAATATATAGTAAGATTTTATTCATATGATATTTGGGAAAACAGAAAAACTATAGGATGAAAAATGCGTTGCTCATTGCCATTGGTTGTGGGCGAAGAGGATGGCTGACTACAAAGGAATTGAACAGGGGGAAATTTTAGGGTGATAGAACTGTTCTGTACATTACTAGGATAGGATACATGACTCTCTGCATTGAACACAAAAGTGAACTTTAATGTACGCATATTTGAAAAAAATCAACCAGGATGTTCGGGGATACCGGGATGAAAATCAGACTGTGGCAGATGAATCTAGCTATATTACAAATGTATGGCACAACTTAACTTCAGGAGAGAGTGGAAAATGGAACTTTGGAAAATAGTGTTTTGACTGGAAACTACATATCTGAAGACAAAAAGAACTGTACATGAACAATATGCTCCAGCTGGTGAATAGTATTTCATATAAATGCAAAGATCTAGCCAAACAATCCTGAAAAATAAGCTGGAGGACTCATATTTCCCAACTTCAAAAGTTATGACAAAGCTATAGTAATCAAAAGAGTGTGATGCTGACATAGAACAGTCGTATAAAACAAAGGAATCAAATAAAGAATTCAGAAATAAACCCATACATTTATGACCAATTGATTTTTGATAAGAATATTATTTAATGGAGAAAGAATAGTCTTTCTAAGAAATAATGCAGGGACAACTAAATATCTGCATAAAAAAATGAAATTAGCCCCCTGTCTCACACTGTATACAAAAACTAACTCAAAAGGGTTCAAGACCTAAATGTAAGAAGGAAAACTATAAAACTATTAGAAAGAAATGTAAGTCTTTGTGACCTTAGGTTAGGAAATATTTCTTGTTTACAACACCAAAACACAATGCACTAAAGAAAAAAAATCAATTTAGTCACAATGTTTTAAAAATTGCTTCAAAAGACACCCTTAAGAAAATAAAAAGACAAGCCACAGACTGGGAGAAAATATTTTATTTTCTGATACTATATCTGATGAAAGACATGTCCAGAATAATTCTTGTAACTCAGTAACAAAAATCAAAAGGGCTAATGAAAAGGGCCAAAAGATTTGAATAGACATGCCAGCTAAGAATATGTACAAGTTGCCAAAAGGCACATGAGAAGATGTTCAACATCATGAGTCATTCAGGGAAGGCAGATTAAACTGCTATGAAGTACAGCCTGCAACCTCTGGAATAACTATAATCAAAAATACAGATGGGAACAAGTGTTAGCAAGGGCATAGGGAAAATGGAACTGTCATACATGCTATTAGGAATGTGAAATGGAAAACAGTTTGGTAGTTTCTTAAAAGGTTAAGCATAAATTAACTCCACAAACCAGTAAATCCATTCCTAAAAATCTACACAAGAAAAATGAAAATATATGTTCACATACAGATTTACATATGACTGTCCCTAGCAGAATTATTTATATTAGTCCTAACTTGAAAAAAAAACCGAATGTCTATCAACTGCTGAATGGAGAAAATACATCCATTTGGTATATCTATATGATGAAATATTATTCAGCACTTTAAAAATGCACAAAATAGTGGCATATGCTCAAACATGGAAGAACCTGAAAATCATTATGCTAAGTTAAGGAAGGTGGACATAAAAACTTACATATTATATGATTTCATTTATATGTACAGAAAAGGTAAATCTATAGGCACAGAAAATGGATGAGTGATTGTCTGGGCCTGGGGCGGGATGGGAGGATTGGGGAGCGACTGCTAATGGGTAGAGACGGGGTTTCACCATGTTGGCCAGGCTGGCCTTGAACTCCTGACCTCAGGTGATCCACCCACCTTGGCCTCCCAAACTGCTGGGATTACAGGCATGAGCCACCACGCCCAGCCGTTTTGTCAAATTTTTAATGGAAATGTTTGCCTTTCTAACATTGAGTTGTGAGAGTTCTTTATACACTCCAGGTATGAGCCTCTGTCAGATGTGTGATATGCAAATCATCCTCTTCACAGGGTCTTCCTCAGAGAGGAACATTTTAATTATGATGAGGTCCAATGTGTTGAGTTTTTAATAGATCATGCTCTTTTGGTGTCATGTCTACACTTTATCAAGCCCTAGGTCTGGAAGATCTATGTTATCTTTAAAAAATTTATAGCTAATTCTTTAAATCTGTGAACTTTGAGTTCATTTTTTTTTAAAGTCATGAGGTTTATGTCAGGGCTGCTTTTTTATTGCCTATCTATATCCAGTTGCTCCAACATGATTTGTTGAAAATACTATCCTTCCTCTTTGCAACTCTATCAGAAACCAATTTGTCAGCCTGGCGCGGTGGCTCATACCTGTTATCCCAGCACTGTGGGAGGCCAAGGCAGGTGGATCACCTGAGGTCAGGAGTTTGAGACCAGCCTGGACAACCTGGTGAAACCCTATGTCTACTAAAAATACAAAAATTAGCCAGGTGTGGTGGCAGGCACCTGTAATCCCAGCTACTCGGGAGGCTGAGGCAGGAGAATTGCTTGAACCTGGAAGGCAAAGGTTGCAGTGAGCCGAGATCGCGCCACTGCACTGCATCCTGGGTGACAAGAGCAAAACTCCATCTCAAAAGACCAATTAGTCATATTTGAGTTACTCAATTTCTAGGTTCTTTATAATGTCCTGTTGATCTCTGAGTAGCTCTGTCCACCAATACTATACACTCCTGGTTACTGCAGTGACAAAATGTCTTGAAATTGTTAGACTGATTCCTCACATTTTATTCTTTATTCTTTTTCTTTTTCAGGATCTAATTTCTTTGCCTTTTCATGTAACTTTTATTTCCTTTTAATATTTTGTATTTGCCTTTTGATATTCCTGAAATATCACCCTGTAACTTTTAAAATAATCTTGTCTATATCTACAAAATATATTTTTGAGATTTTGATAGAAATTCTGTTAAATCGTGTACTAATTTGGAGAGAATTGACATCTGTACCATATTGATTCTTCCAGTCCATGAAGGCAAAATGTCTTTCCATTTATTTAAATATTTGATTTTTTTGTCAGCACTTTGAGTTTTTAGTGTTCAGATCCTGTACATCTTTTATTAGATTTGCAACTATTTTTTTAACGTTGTGTGCCATCACAATTATATATGCTATTAGCATTTTAATTTCAGTTTCCACATGTTCATTCTTAGTGCACTCATCTCATATATAGATCATGTATCTTATAAAATTGTGGAACTCATTTGTTGTAGGAGACTTTTTTTGTAGATTCCTTGTAATTTGCCATTTACATCATTATGCTATTTACACATAGGCTGTTTTATTTATTATCTGTAAGTAGAAAAAGTTATAGGTCATTCATTTATTACCTAATCACCTCCTAAAGGCCCCACCTATTAATATTATTGCACTGGGGTCTGGACATCAACATACAAATTTTTCAGGAACACATTCAGACCATAACACAATTAAAAAAAGAGAGACATCAATTTAAAAATTCTTGATAATAGAAGATTGAAGAGATATTATTTAACTTTGAAAAGGAAGTAATTCCACATCTGCCAATATTTTAATGAGGTTCACCAATTGTCTCATTCTTGGTTCCAGGTCAGAGGTAGGAGCTATTGGTCCAGTTTCAATTGTGTGAAATTGGCCAAGTACTTTCACTTTCTGGGCCTTAGATTGTTTTATCTGTAGGTTTCTCTAAAATTGTAAGAAGGTATTTTTCGAGATTATAATTGGAATGTGTAAATTACAAAGAAAACGTAAAGCAAGTTTATGTTACACCAGCAGCTTTTCTTTGGTAAAAAAGAACATTTTGATCAAGCTGTAAATACTATGATTTCTCTATTCCTAAATTTCTTTTATAAGTTTGCATTTTACTGGTAAATTTATTGTATAGGTTTGCATTGGCAAAGTGCAGGTTAGTGACAAATTCCAGTGTACTTTCCAGGATAATGAAAGCTGTCATTTGTTGATGGAAGCCAAAATAAAAAAGGTTAAGCAGGGATTTTTGAGGTCATTCTATTCTTTTCTTGTTGAGATTGATTCTAATTTTAATGCATTCTCTGCCCTGCTTTAAATATGGCAAGGGATTAAACAAAGTAATATTGATTGTTGCATCTGTGTCCAGGACTTTTGCACTGCATGTCCTGGAACCATGAAAACCACCTTGGGTTAGGACAGCTCACCAGGGACAACCTCTCTTCTGTGGATGATTATTTTATCTTTTGAGATGACTCTAATTTTTTTTTTTTTATTTACGACCGAGTGATAACAATAGCAGGGACCTGTGGCAAAGCCGCATGGCCAGGTGACCAGGGCCCCACTGACAGTGATATTTTGTTGGACCCAGATGGTTTGCAGCCACTGTGATATGGCCCTACTTTGTTTTATGAGCGTGGAGCTCAGTGCCTCACCCTCCCTGATGCTACCCACCTCTGCTTCCTAATCACAGATATGCCTCCTCACCTCTCCCTACAAAGAGTATCTTAAGGCTGAGTTTGCTTTGATCAAGTCATGCTTATAATTGAGCAGACACAGCCTATGTTCTAATAGGGTGGCCCTTCAACTTTAAAGATTTCTGAGTTGCTGCTATTCCTCGGCTCAGGTCAAAATGAGTAAACTCAGCTGGTCAGCAAGGAGTTTAGAGTCTGATGGTGAAGAGGCAAGTGTTCAGGGCATGAAAGAGTTAGAAACAAAGGCCAGGACTCTGCCAGAAGGCCCACAGCACACTTGCCCAGTCTCTCTGCCACTGCTGGCTTCCAGGCAAGTGAACTCTGACTGGAGTTTCTTGGATGCTACTTGAATGTGGATTTGGCACCTTTAATTCAGAGCAGCCTCTGCTTACATGCTCAGCTCCACACTCTACCATCCACCTTCCAGATTCTTTTTTTTTTTTTTTTTTTAGACGGAGTCTTGCTCTGTCTCCCAGGCTGGAGTACAGTGGTGCAATCTCAGCTCACTGCAGTCTCTGCCTCCTGGGTTCCAGTGATTTTCCAGCCTCAGCCTCCCAGGTAGCTGGGATTACAGGCACATGCCACCACGCTTGGCTAATTTTTGTATTTTTAGTAGAGATGGGGTTTCACCATGTTGGCCAGGCTGGTCTTGAACTCTTGACCTCAGGTGATCTGCCCTAATGGACCTCATTTATTAGCTTCTGATCACTGGGCACCCCCTGCTGGAGGCAGTCAGGACCATCCTTCACACCCTGGCAGCTGGGAAACAGCTTCCATCCTCCAGCAGCCAGTAAGGACCTTAGTTGTGGGAAGCCCAACAGGTATGTTAAATTCTGCACTCTGTCCTGATCCCAGTTATCCAATTGTATCTACTCCAGATGAAGAGACAATGTTTTTACTCAAAAGACAAGGGCACTGGCACTTTACAATGTTACTAGAAAAATAATTAACACTCAAACCAGTTATGCAATTTCTTAAAATTTACATTAAATTTACAACTGATGAAGCTCATTGCATTTCTTTGAATGTTTTCGCTCATTTTAAATTCTAATATTAAGCTATGATAGATGATTTTATTAAGAGCTCAGTGAGCTTACATATTTGGAGAATCAAGATCTTTCCTCATCTAAGATCCGGTAGCAAAAGAAAAAAAAATAAAGTAAACATGCACAGCATCCATTTGTTAATGCAGGCTCTATGGTCCTTGTAGCAGGAGAGGATGTTATGGGAGCTCTTTTGTTTGACAGGTGAGTCCTATGGATGTGGCAGAGCTATAGTCTAGCCAGAAGCAAAATTGTTCCTACACCATTACATGCTTCCTACATAGTTTTAATCTATGTTGATTCTACAAAGCACATGTTTCCTAAAAAAAATTCTACCATATTTTGAATAGTTATTTGTTTGTTTCTCCTACTGCACTGGGCTATGTTATGAGGCTCATTTCCTCTGGGAATACGTGAACCCACCTTATTTCAGCATGTGAAATGCACAAATATAAAGGTTGTTCATCTCTGACAGCCAGTTGGTCATCTAGCGCTGGGTGCTGGAAGTTCTGTGTACCACCTGCTGCATCCCCACAAGGATTCTCACACTGAAGCAGGTACATGGGTACCAACCAACATGTGAGGAGTCTTGCCATGATCATCAGTCGCAAGGAATTTACGTCTGAAATCATTGGGCTAATGTGTCTTAAATAACTTAGAGAAGGCTTTCTTAGAGCATTTCTCTGGGATCTATGCATGCAGGGGCATTTGTGATGCAAATGATACATTCCCAAATACATGAGAATTTGTGTGCAAGTTAAGAAACCTCAGTCACAATCACTTCCTTGCAGATGGTTTAAGTCGAGGGTAGAAAAAGAGTGAAGAGGAAATGAAGGTAGAGAGGCCCGCATTTTGTCTAGGAATAGGGAGCAGCTTTTGTGGAGGAGGTTTTGTGGTGGGAGAACACCCTGGAGCCGAAAGGTGAGGGAAAGAGACCCATCTGACTGGCAGATGGAGCGGAAGTTATGGAAAAGGTTGAATCTCGCCTGCAGGTGCAGAAGAGGAACCAAGATAGTTGATCCCTTGATGAACTAGAAATAAAAGAGAGACATGGGAAAAATGAGACTGTGTTAGAAGCGAACAGAAAACCCCCAGGCTCCTCATTTGAGCTGTGACAGAATTCACAGTAGGGGATTTATAGCAGCTGAAGTTGCACAGATGCTGCCTGTGTTGGGTACAGAAAAGGACTGATTCCTTTTTATTTATTTTTTATTTATTTTATTTTTATTTTTTTAGAGACAAAGTCTCTTTCTGTCGCTAGGCTGGAGTACAGTGGCACGATCTCGGCTCACTGCACCCTCCGCCTCCCAGGTTCAAGCAATTCTTCTGCCTCAGCCTACTGAGTAGCTGGGACTACAGGCACACGCCACCACGCCCAGCTAATTTTTTGTATTTTAGTAGAGACAGGGTTTCACCATGTTGCCCAAGCTGGTCTCAAACTCCTGAGCTGAGGCAATCCGCCCTCCTCGGCGTCCCAAAGTGTTAGGATTACAGGAGTGAGCCACCACACCTGGCCTGATTCCTTTTTAAATGGTGAGAAAAGAATTATGATGAATGATGTGATTGACAGTCTGCTGATAAAATTGGCTCCCTGGCTGGGCACGATGGCTCACGCCTGTAATCCCAGCACTTTGGGAGGCCGAGGCAGGTGGATCA
The DNA here is from genome assembly GCF_029289425.2 of Pan paniscus. Classification (NCBI taxonomy): domain Eukaryota; kingdom Metazoa; phylum Chordata; class Mammalia; order Primates; family Hominidae; genus Pan; species Pan paniscus. The sequence goes on from NC_073260.2 coordinate 49,144,688, forward strand.
CGAGGTCAGGAGTTCAAGACCAGCCTGACCAACATGGTGAAATCCCATCTCTACTAAAAATACAAAAATTAGCTGGGCATGGTGGCAGGCACCTGTAATCCCAGCCACTCAGGAGGCTGAGACAGGAGAATCGCTTGAACCCTGGAGGCAGAGGTTGCAGTGAGCCAAGATCGTGCTATTGTACTCCAGCCTGGGCCACGGAGCAAGACTCCATCTTAAAAATAAAATAAAATAGAATAAAATAGGCTCCCAAGTCTACCAGGTTGTCTGTGAAGACAATAATGCCTCGAATCTTATTTTCAGTCATTTAAATATAAAATGGGCATAGTAGAAGAGTCACGAAGCTTTATTATTTAGGGTAATTTTAAAAAATTTACTATTCTAATTGTGACATGAATCTCTTTTGGATTTGTCCTTTTGGATTAAAATACAAAGCATCTAAATTTCACAAAAGTCACAACGCAATCACCTTAGAGACAGGAGAATGAATTGATAAGACCTCTGATTAAACATGGCAGATTGGGCTTCTGAACCTAAATCTGCTTAGATCAGGTAAGGAGGGGAATGTGTAATGCCCACAAAGACAAAGAGCAGGAGAGGAGACTACCCCGGGAAGGTGTTCGGAAATTAGAAATCAGAGGGCAGAATGGTTACTATCCTACCTGACAGACAGGACTTGCAGAGAGAAGCCCTAAGGAAAGCCGACTCCAGGGAACGGGCACAGTGGCTCATGCCTGTAATCCCAGCACTTTGGGAAGCCGAGGCAGGTGGATCACGAGGTCAAGAGATCGAGACCATCCTGGCCAACATGGTGAAACCCTGTCTCTAACTAAAAATACAAAAATTAGCTGGGCGTGGTGACACAAGCCTGTAGTTCCAGCTACTCGGGAGGCTGAGGCAGGAGAATCGCTTGAACCCGGGAGGCAGAGGTTGCGGTGGCTGAGGCAGGAGAATCGCTTGAACCCGGGAGGCAGAGGTTGCTGTGAGCCGAGATCCTGCCACTGCACTCCAGCCTGGGTGACAGAGTGCGACTCCATCTCAAAAAAAAAAAAAAAAAAAAAGAAAGTTGTCTCCATGAAAGAAAGTTGACTCCAACCATGGGGCTGGAGATGCCCAGCAAGGAAAGCAACACTTCCCATGCCTTGCACTTAACTAGGGAGATAACCAGAGATCAGCAGGCATTTGAGAAGAAAGACCAGCTGAAAGGACCAGAGTGGAGAAACTCAGAGGAAACAAACTGCATGAAACAGAACAAAATGACTTTTTAAAACTGTAACTAATATTCTCAATAAGAACAGATTGAATGTATGAACCAAGAACATGTAGCTATAAAAACATGCAAAAAAAAACATATTATTTTTTTAAAACCCATACGTTAAAATAAAATCTAATTGAATAATTGCAAGCTAAAGTTAAGGAAATCTACCAGAAGTCAGGGCTAAAAGAAACAGACATGGAAAATATGAGAAAAGTAATAATATTAGATAATATTTCTAAGGGTTTCAACTAAACACTCAGTATTTCATAATGTTAAAAACAACAAAAAAGGAAAAATAGAAAAGCAAACATTAAAGAAAATTCTCCACAATAAAAGCATATGAGTTTCCAGATTTAAAAGGATCCCTGAGGCTGTGCATGGTGGCTCATATTTGTAATCCCAGCACTTTGGGAGGCTGAGGTAGGAGGATTGCTTGAGCTCAGGAGTTTGAGACCAGCCTGGGTAACGTGGCAAAACCTCATCTGTACAAAAAATACAAACATTAGCCAGGCGTGGTGGCACGCACCTGTAGTCCCAGCTACTTGGGAGGCTGAGGTGGGAGGACCTCTTGAGCGTAGGAGGTGGAAGCTGCAGTGAGCGGAAATCACACCACTGCACTGCTGCCTGGGGGAGAGAAAGACTGTGTCTCAAAAAATAAATAAATAAAAATAATAAATAAAAGAGCCACTGAAAAAGACAGAACGAAAAGTCTAAAATTTCCCCATGTATAATTTCAGACCATTAGTGATAATGACTAGATCATAAAATCTTCTAAAGAAAAGGAAAAGAAAAGCTCACATAGATAACTTTGTAAGAATCTGAATGACATAGGACTTCTCAATTGCAACTAAAAAAGACAATAGTTCAACATAACTTTATGTAGGTCATTAATTAGCTCAGTTGTAAATAATATTTACAAAGCCTCTGTACTATAAACCTTGAATATTTACCTAGCAACAACCAAAGTATATATAATGTATTAGTCCATTTTCGTAGTGCTATAAAGAACTGCCAGAGACTGGGTAGTTTGTAAAAGAAAGAGGTTTAATTGACTCACAGTTCCACATGGCTGGGGAGGCCTCAGGAAACTTAGAATCATGTGGGAAGGGGAAGCAGGCACTCTTACATGGCGGCAGGTGAGAGAGAGCATGTGAGGGAGGAATTGTCAAACTCTTACAAAACCATCAGATCTCATGAGAACTCACTCACTATCGCGTGAGAACAGCATGGGAGAAACCCCCCTCCCCATGAGCCAGTCACCTTCTACCGGGTCCCTCCCTCGATACGTGGGGATTATGGGAATTACAAATCAAGATGAGGTTTGGGTGGAGACACAGAGCCAAACCGTATCAAATGTGTTGCTAACTTAGGACCTTAGAACTAAGGCATACAAGAAATAAGTTTTTGGTGATGTATTTAGAGGACTGGAGTATGTTCACCTCTCACAGGGAGGAAGAAGAATGTCATATCCACTTGGCTTAGCTTAGAGAGACCTGAAGTCTGATCAGAGAGATCTGAGTGGCTTCCTTGAATCTAAATGGAGGCAATTGGCCAGTGTTGAGCTTATACTTGAAAAAATTTCGGAGTAAGAAGTTGTGGACATTCAGAGAAAAGAAGCACTTTATATGGGATGTGTACACTTACAGATGCAGGTGATAGAATATAATTTTTAAAAGGTCTGAAGCATGACTTCCATAGAAGCACATAGATGAACGCACATCAGAGATTTGATTCAACTCATTAATCTGTGAAGGAGCCAGTGAGATGATAAGGCTGGCACAAAGAGCATTTAAGGAGTGGGGTGTATCTAGAAAGCATGATAAATGAGCATGTGGATAAGATGACTGGGTGGACTGAGGCTCGTTTGACATTCAGAGAACATGCTACCTACTTTAAACAAAATAATTTCTATATTCTTAGTAGAGACGGGGTTTCACCATGTTGGACAGGCTGGTCTCAAACTCCTGACCTCAGGTGATCCACCCACCTCGGCCTCCCAAAGTGCTGAGATTACAGGCTTAAGCCACTTTGCCAGGCCTACTAAAAACAAAAAAATTAGCCGGACATGGTGGAACGTGCCTATAGTCCCAGCTACTCAGGAGATTGAGGTAAGAGAATGACTTGAACCCAGGAGACAGAGGTTGCAGTGAGCCAAGATGGCACCATTGCACTCCAGCCTTGGCAACAAGAGTGAAGCTCCATCTCAAAAAAAAAAAAAATATATTTCTAAGTGTAAAACAGTTTTTTAAAGAGACAGAGTCTCCCTCTGTTTCCCAGGCTACAGTGCAGTGGAGAAATCTTAGCTCACTGTAGCCTCCAACTCCTGGGCATGAGCGATCCTCCCACCTCAGCCTCCTGAGTAGCTAGGACTACAGGAGTGCACCACCATACCTGGCTAGTTTTTAAGTTTTTGTAGAAATGGAGTCTCCTTTTGTTTTCCAGGCTGATCTCAAGCTCCTGGGATAAAGCAATCCTCCTGTCTTGGCCTCTCGAAGTGCTGGGATTACAGGCATGTGCTATCATACCTGGCCTATTTTCTTAACATAAATGTACATTTCCAATGGACTAGATATGAGCTACTCAAGAAGAAGGAAGTCTAATGATGGTTTCAAGTGGAACTCACCCAAGAAGAAAGTTATTTTAGCAGAAGAAGCTGAAGGCATTAAATGTGGGTCAAAGGAGCTCTGAGCACAAAGCACCACCCAGGTCAAGGGGCTGAGTCAGTTATTTTCAATGGGAAAATCCATGAAGAAGTCACCAGAGGGACTGACAGAGACAGGTAGAGAGACAAAGACAGAGACAGAGATACCTGCCAAGCTTGGAAATCAGCTGACAAGTTCTAGCAATGGCAGTACAGCAAGACCCTTATCCATCAATTAACCTTCTCCAAATGATTAATAATGTTTTACTCCACAGGGGAGCTGTATTTTTTCCTGGTTGGAGGGAGAGGGGCAGAAAAAGGAGAGAAAAGGACAAAGAAGAGAGAAAGTGAGGGGTCAGACCCTGTTTTCCTTTCTCACTGCAGTCTGGCTGTCCTGGAAGAGGAGGCATGGCTTTAACTCTGTTGAAGTTCTGACTACTATACTGAACTAAACATTTTCATCGTGAATTTTATTGGGTGACATAGAGTAACCAGAATTCTTTTTGGTATCTAAAAATGATGTGAAATATTTTGCGGTTACTCTAGATTCCAAGGAGGAGTGAATAGGAGAAAATTGCAGCGTGGGTTGAAGGAGCAGTGAGGGAGTATAAAGTAATTTCCTCCTGCCTTCCCCGGATGGAGGCCCATTCATTCCATACAATTCCCCTTCTTACGCCATAGAAATGAGAAGGTTGTGGGCAAAGGAAGAGTGAGGGTTTAGGGGTGCAATGGGGTGAACAGTATCAGACAGCAAAATCTTCGTCTTTAATGTAAGGAAGTCAGCTGATAATATCTACAACGAAAAGATAGGAAATGGTGAAATAAGAGAAGCAAATAGCAGAGGAAACACTCAAGATTATTTCTGGAAACTGAGGGTGGCAGTGGGGGTGAGAGGAACCTCTTTCTCCTTGTAGACTCATTTGACTCAACCAAACGGTCCTGCACTGCATGTGTTTCAGCTGAAGAATGTCATATTTAGCACATACAACACCTGCAGGAGGAGGGGTGCTGGGGGTGGGGGAAACAATTTCTAACAGAAATGATTTTTTTTTTTTTTGAGGTGGAGTCTTGCTCTGTCACCCAGGCTGGAGTGCAGGGGCGCGATCTTGGCTTACTGCAACCTCTACTTCCTGGGTTCAAGCAATTCTCTGCTTCAGCCTCCCGAGTAGCTGGGACTACAGGTGCATGCCACCATGCCCAGCTAATTTTTTGTATTTTTAATAGAGACGGGGTTTCACCGTGTTAGCCAGGATAGTCTCGATCTCCTGACCTCGTGATCCGCCCGCCTCGGCCTCCCAAAGTGCTGGGATTACAGGCATGAGCCACCGCTCCCGGCCTAGAAATGATATTCTTCTATTAGTGAGTTTTAAGATGTTAACTAAATGTCAAACTCTTGGTTTAGCTCCATCATCTAAATCACATAAGTTTAAGGAAGAAGGGAAAAGACAGTGTCATAGTATGGGAGGGGCAGGCTCTTGGATTTTGTTTAAACAGTCAACTTTTTAATTCGTGAACAAAACGAGTTAGATGCAAACATAAATTTACTAATGTAATGTGACATTAGAAAATCGCTTAACAGCTATTAACAAAGTACCATAGACATTAGCTAAACTATTTACCATTTCATTTCATTTCATGCTTTGACTTCTAAAATCTAAATCAAATTTTATGAAACATTTTGAGTAAACCTCCTCAACTCGTCTACGAAGGTTTGGTATACCAACAGCTTTTCAATGTAAATGATTTTTGACATTTCCAGGAAAGATTTTTAAAAAATTTTTTAAACTACCAGTCTTTCTTCTCTTGAGTCTTATAATGAAGTAGAACAATGTATTCAAAAGTACAGATATGGCTTTGTATAATGCTGATAATTCAGAAAGAAATTACCCAATTCATTCTTTCCAGTGCCGGACAAAGTTTAACAGGAAATAAACAGGGTATCATAAACTGTAACAGTGGACTCTAGAACTATATGGCAGAAAATAATATGTTTCTGCCCCAAATGGGCTCTGTTCTCTATTAGAGTGAAAGTAGAAAATAGCTATTTTATAGCGGGAATTTGAATGCTAAATCTGTAACTTATGACACAAGTTCTCACTCATTGTCTTCTGCTCAAGCACAGCTTAGGCCTTGCAGATGAGGTTACATTACATGCAGAGGCTGCCCACTGTAGATGGTGAAGCCACCATCACCAAGCCGTGTGTGCACAGCTGACTCTGACCTGCTGAAATCGGTCACATCAGCCACTTCTCCCATTACAGTGGATACAAGAGCTTTGCCATGATCTGTTCTGCTGCTATGAACTGTCGTGGGCTCCCTGTTATGGGCTGTTTATGGCTTAATTCTATGAGTGCTTTGGCTCTGAGGTTCTGTTAATGATTATGGTTCTATTCCTTTCTCATGAGTAAATGTGACCCAGCCCTTTGGAGACATGTAATGGAGCTGAAAAGATGCTGAAGATAGCATTTTCACCACTTTCCCCAATCCACGGAAATCAAAATAAAGCATTAAACATTTACTAGCTGAAGGGTAGATTCTACCCCCACCAAGGTATTGAGGGAATCAACAGCTGCAGCACCAATAACACGGCTACTGTTCAAAGAGCTTTCTCTGTGCTACACATCGTGTTGGTGTTTTATATACATTACTTCCTTTAGTGTTCATAACCACACTGTTAGTTCAGCCTCATCAGCTCCAACAAACAGAAATTAAGAATTGCCAAAGTCACACAATTAATTGAGGGCAGAACCTGGATTTTTATTTAAATCTGTATGAAATCATGAGAATGTATAGCTTATACACAGTGCTATGGAGCCCCTGGAAATCGCACGTCAAGACACTCCATTTCAAAGAGCTAACCATTACTTCACGTTCCCATAGGAGGTCTACATTTGCACTAGGACTTCTAGATACAAAGATTACAAGAGTAAAAGGGGGCCAGGCGTGGTGGCTCACGCCTGTAATCCCAGGACTTTGGGAGGCCGAGGCGGGCGGATCACCTGAGGTTGGGAGTTCAAGGCCAGCCTGACCAATATGGAGAAACTCCGTCTCTACTAAAAATACAAAATTAGCTGGGTGTGGTGGTGCATGCCTGTAATCCCAGCTATTTGGGAGGCTGAGGCAGGAGGATCACTTGAACATGGGAGGCAGAGGCTGTGGTGAGCCAAGATTGCACCATTACACTCCAGCCTGGGCAGTAACAGCAGCAAAACTCCTTCTCAAAAAAAAAAAAAAAAAAAAAAAAGTAAAAGGGAAAAGATAGCTGTAGCTGTAGCTCAAAAAAATATATACACCATACACAGTGGACGTTTCTTGCTATGCCTAGCAGTCAGGGTTCAACCAGATAAGAGGAACCTGCAGGGTATATGTATTTATGTACATGTGTATGGTAAAACATTAAGGAACTTATTACATCAACAGATTGATGACCAGAAATGAAACGATGCAGTTGTGGTCCCAGGACAGGCAGGGAGGGAATGCCGTCAGCCATCTACACCCTGACAGGCACGTGCTAAGCCTGTTGTCCACGGGCAGCAGTCAGCAAGGAGAATATGGAAGGATGGAAGAGCAATTTCAGATGCAGCTGCTTTTCAGAGTTGCTAGATCAAGGAGCTTAAACTCTCTTTTAAAGACTCCAGCTGATTCTGTCAAGCCACTTGGATGATCTCACTTTGGATTAACCTTTGGTCAAGCCATGAGGGATTTTAATGGTACTTGCGGAGTCCCTTCACAGCAGCACCTAGGTTCATGTTTGATTGAATGCCTGGGAGAAGATGCCTGCAGGCTACACGATGGGCTGCTTCCTCCGGGTCTCACAAGGGAATATCCCTTGGAGCCTGCCTTAACCAGAAACATACTAGGAAGGGAGTTCTGGGACTGTATTGTAGCTAAGCCAAGATGATACACCAAAAAGCCTGTGCATGATGTGCTTAGAGCTGTGTTCTGCACAACTCACGTGTGACCTACTGTTAACCTCAGAATAATCCATGAAGTAGGAGCTATACGCTCATTCACTTTACAGGGGAGGAAACTGAGGGCTGGAATGATTAAACAGTTTGTCCAAACTTCCACCAATTGGAAATGATTAAGCCAGGAATAGAACAGAGCTGTGAACTCTGCTGGGCAGGGATTGGCTTCTCAGGACCTGTCTAAGTTTGACCATTGGTCTGTCTTCAATATCAGATTCCTTTCAGGGCTACACACAATACTTACCTGGTCTCTATTTTCAGACCACCACTTTGAAAAAAGATGTACAGCCTTCATATAAAGAAAATAAAGATTTCTGGGATTTACAAAGAGGGAAATAATCTAGATACACATGTTGGAGTTTAAATTACTTTTTTCTAACTCTTGGAACAGGATCAAAGAAAAAATGTTTTCCACCTATTTCCATCCATTACTAGTCATTTTCTGTTTGTTTCAAAAAAGCATTTCTTTTACCGGAGCATGCTTTTGTTTCTAGTAAACACTGTGTGTGGGAGTAAGGGCTCTGCGGAAAGACATGCTTTACAGACTGAATTCCAAGGCCTGTTCTCTGCCTGCACTTCACTTTATAGCTCTGTATCCGTACTAATAGTTTTGTTCTGAGTGTAACTCGTGAGTGGAGAGTCAGGCAGCCCACTCATAATACACACTGTCAGCCTCCTGTCAGAACACTACTACGTTTTATTTTTTATTAGCCACCAGCTTGACTTTTTCAAGTCCTGATGTATATTTTTTAAAATTCCGTAGATGGTCAAAGCCTGCAGCAACCATTTGGGAGTCCAAGTGTGAGGTTTTAATTTTTTTTAATGAGGGGTTTAAGGTAGAGCATCCTTCAAGGAGGCTGTTAGTAGCAGGAATGATGAGAGATCGTTTTCACCATGGAGGTTTTACCTGGCAGTTTCCTCAGCTGCTCCTATAGCCTGGGGTTGAACAAATGTCCTCAAGGCAAAAATGTCAGTGGCCTTGTCAGCATCTCCCAGCTATGTGTCCTGATGACACGCAGCCTCCAGGCTGTGTTTGTTGATCCCAGGTGCTGAAGAAGCACAGATTTTGGGAAGCAAAGCTCTTTTCTAGGATGTATTCTAACTCCAGTGTTCTGCAATATGCTGCCTGCAGCTCCATTTATTGGTGACTGTACAGACCCTGCTGTGTGCGATTCAGAACAGTCCCTTGTAACCGCAGGAGAAGAGGCTAAATGGAAAAATGTCTGTTTACCCCACCCCAAGCTGTCACTTCAACATTTTCCTAAGTGGCTCCTAATGGCTTCTCCCGCCAGCAAATCAGCCACATGGAGCTGAGCCAGGCCTACTGCTTTGTCTGCAGCTGTTTGGGGTAATGCGGAGGTCACCACAGAGAGGGGATGTGAGAGGCAGCCAAGCACCAACATGCATAGGTCAGACCTGGGAAGCAGAAAGCAGCCCCAATTCTCCAGTTCCCTTGGCACAGAGAAATCCTGATGCCCCCTAGGCATCACCATTTGACCTAAGGACCTGCAGGCAGAGCTACAGTAGGAGACAAAGAATAGAACATTGGGGATGGCTATGTTGATTGGCAGATTTCATCATTTCACAATGCATGTATACATCAAAGCATCATGTTGTATGACAAAACGTATACATTTTAAAAATTTGTCAACTATACCTTAATAAAGCTAAAAATAAGGAAATGGAATCCACAGTGCTTGCCAATGGAGTGGCTATGAAGGGTGTAGTGAAGGAGAAATAGACGTTGACCTCTTGGCTCCTGCAATCTGATCTATCTTTCCTGAGCCTCCCTCATCTCTTGCAGGGACTGCTCTTCAAAAATTCCAAGTTGGCCAGGTGCGGTGGTTCACGCCTGTAATCCCAGCACTTTGGGAGGCCGAGGTGGGTGGATCACAAGGTCAGGAGTTCAAGACCAGCTTGGCCAACACGGTGAAACCCGTCTCTACTAAAAATACAAAAATTAGGCAGGCGTGGTGGCGGGTGCCTGTAATCCCAGCTACTCCTACTGGGGAGGCTGAGGCAGATAATTGCTTGAACCCGGAAGGCGGAGGTTACAGTAAACTGAGATTGCACCACCGCACTCCAGCCTGGGCAACAGAGCGAGACTTTGTCTCAAAAAAAAAAAAAAAAAAAAAGCAAAAAAACAATAAAAACTCCAAGCTGGCCCTGTCTTCTGTCATTTCTCTCTCTATAATTCAGTTCCCATAGAGAAGCCAGGGCTATTGCTTACAATGTACACCCAATCCTGTCATGGACTTGCTGAAAATCCTGCGATGGCATATCCCCTGCAGCCCCGCCCGCTCGCCCCCTCATATTTCACACACGCTCCGCTCCCTCCACCCAGCCGCGCGGCTTCCTTGGCTCCACAGGCCGTCCCCAGAGCAGCATGGGGCTTAGCTGTGGGAGCCTCCAGCCAAGAGGAGGCCACCGTTTTTGGCAGCCAGGGGACCAAGGAGAGAAGGGTTCTGTGCTTGCTGCCCACCAATATTCATGCCAGGTGACAAGGTGCCCAGGGAGTGTCCAGGAGAAAATCAGGGAGGAAGTGAAGAAAAGAGTGGCCAGAACCTGAAGCAGCATTGTTTGAGGGTGGGGAAGAAACTGGAAAAAAATTAAACTCAACCTTGTGTCCGCTCCTGGAAGTAGGTGGGAAGGGAGGTCAGGCCAGCTTCTGCCTGAGAAGGCTGCAGGGAGGTGGATCCTCAGAGGAGAGTTGGGACCCGTGAAGTCCAGGAGGTGAAGCCTGGGAGGGGTTGGGAGCATGGGGCAGTTTGTTAATGACAGGAGTTCAGAGGTCCTGGTGCAACAATCTGGGAGTCACTGGAGAGCAAGAGCATTGCTGTGTGTGAAGAGGGAGGGCCTTTCACCTCCAATTCTACCTCAGGCAGGAAAGGAAGTTACAGAGACCCCATAAGAGCCATTTCTCCCCAGAGCAAGGACAGCGCCACGGGCATCTGCTCCACTCTGAGGGTCGGAGTCCACTCCATGTCACGGTGTCTGTGAGCTATACCTGAGGGTTGTGACAATGTGGCTTCAGCAGCATCCATGCAGACCACTGGGAGACGTGTCACCCTGAGCACCAGGATTCTTATCTCCACTGTTCCAGGGAACTGTGTTAGGCGACATTTTTGGTTTGGTGAGCCTTGCAGTTCTTCTGTTTCAATGAGTTAAAATAATAAAATATCAGTCGCCAACTCTCAAAAGAAAGTAGATATTGGTGTAGCAGGAAGTATGTTTTCTGAAATGTGTCAGCTGTGTTTTCATGTCCTGTGAATATTATTTTCCTGAGGTGGGTTCCCACCAATGGAACCACGGCCTTTGTTTGGGAAAAGCCGGATACCAATGAGAATAACAGAGCCATTCCCCAAGCTTGAGAGATGGAGAATTTTGAGTGTCTAGCAGGACAGTGAATTAAAAATCAGCCAGGATTTGAAGTAAAAAGGAATTCTACATGTCCAAACTCGGCCTTCACATACCAAAAACAAAGCTTTCACATTGGAGCAATATGCGCTGGATGTGCAGTGGGTAGGGGAATTCAGGATTTGATGTGAATGAGGAAGAGGAAAGTTGATGATACTCGGCATGGAGCACATAGCGGATACATGTGTCCTGGACATCCCTCTCTGGGGCAGAACCCTGGATCCAAGAAGTAACAGAAACATCAAGGGAGGCTTGAAGGAATCGGGAGCTTCAGGATCAAGGCCATGTTTCTGCCTGCATGGCCTGGGCAGGCTTGGTGTTTCTCATTGGGTACCTTCACCCAATGCCTCCACTTTCTGCCTATCCAGGAGCTGTAGTAATGTTGGAGGAGCAATGTCCCTAGAGAGACTGACAACTGGGCTGGCTCCCTGCACATGGTGTCCCAGGCACCCAGAGGTTTCTGTGTACCATCTGAGGGATGTGCTAGTTATCAACGTTGTATAACTGCCTCCAAACTTAATGAGCTAAAAAGACAACTGAACTTCTTTTTCTCATAAATCTGCAATCCGGAAAGAGCTTGGTGGGGACCGCTCATCTCTGCTGTGGTGGCTGGGCTGTTCTGGAAACTCCTTGCTCATTCTTGGGGAGCAGTGGGGTTGGGTCAGTGGGTACCTTGGGTGCCCCTCCTGTCTCCTTGTGGTCTCTCCTGCCTGGTGGCTCCAGGGTGGCTGGACTTCTTACATGCCAGCTCAGGTCATTCAAGGCACATTTCCCGAGAGAGAACCAGATGAAAGCTGTCTTACCTTGGTTGGCCTAGCCTCTGAGGTCACGTCGTGTCGTCCCCTGCACATTCTGTTGGATGAGGCACTTATAAGGTGCACCAGCCCAAGGGGAGGAACACAGACCTCATCTCTCAATGGAGGAGCACCACAGGCTCTTCATCAGCAAAGAGCTGTGGGCTGGGATATATATGGACGTGACCTTTTTGGGAAAATACAACCTGGCACAGAGTGGTGGGGTGGGATGTTGTGGCGTTGGCACAGGCAATGGACAAGACAGGTCTGGGGTTAAACTGACAAGTTATAGGCAGGGCAGAGCTGTGACAACTGGAGGCAAATGACCAGACCGTGAATTTCAGCAGAAGATGCAAACCACAAAAGCCAGTCCCTCAGGGTACATTGACCCAGTGACAGACCAGCGGAGCCTTCCTGGCTCTCCATAGGAGCCGGGCCCAAAGTGAACTCCCTCACCTTCCCAGAGACGATAAAGGGAATGCATGAAAATGCTTTGAAAAATGGAATTGTTACCTTAAGATGAGGCACCTTTACTTGAAAGACCTTGGCACGGGAGGAAGCTTGATGCGGTAAGTGCAGTTTCCTGCTTCCTGTGGCTATGAAGGAGCACATAGGTCCAAAGGCTAATAGTGACTGCCTATAACAAAGTACAGATCAGAAACAAAAAATAAAGGGCTACACTTTCCTGAGCACTTGGATGTGGGTGGGAATCACAATTTTTATATATGGCAGGAAGAACTGACATCTCTCTCCCACCCACAATTGAAAGATACAAAAAATCAAAATAGATTAGTGAAGACTGTCCCCCTAACTTTGGCCACAAAGAGAGGGTCTTTAGAGGCCACGGGGTTTCCAGGTGGCTGTCACATCCCAGGTGGTCCCTCGGCAGGGGATGAGGACCTACTGCCTCAGCACAAATGGAAGCTCCACTGTTCCTCGAGGTCAGGACAGAGATGGAAAATAAAACACTGTTCCTTCTTCAACACATAAATAGTTTTGATCGTGCCTGTTAACAACAAAATTCATAAACCAATAAAAAATAATCAGATGTAAGAGTGTCATGGTTAGGGAGAGAACCAGCTGGAGAGACAAGAGTTAATTTCAAGAACATCTGAGGCACAGGACAGGATAGGAAGGTCCTAAGTAAGAATGTGAAGTTACTTAAGAGACTGGTTTAACTTCTGCAGGACACCGACTCCATAGCAACCTTAAGGACCCCTTCTCCACTAGCCTGTGAAAGGGTAATGACTCACTAGCCTCTGCATCCACCTCTGCCCTGATGGGCCTGTAAAACAACTGTGCTTCCTGGTTGTTAATAGTTAGTCAAATACACTTATAGTTCAATTGTCTGTTCCTCAAAATCCCACCACTAAGTGAAAAGCTGTATGAAAAAATAGGTCCACTCATTTTAATGGGAAAAATTATGAGATATCCTAAACTATTTCATGTAGAGGAAACATACATTGATTGGCAATGGAAAGACATTCACAGACATAGTAGACTCCAGTTACAAGTACTAAACAGCAACATAGAGTCTGTTCAGTGCTGTAATTGAATGACAGTTGATTGTATTCTACACAGGAAAAAGGCATGATAGTGAGTGGGGCATGGTGGAGGAGGGCATGGGGAATTTTACCCTTTGGAAGGTAAATACTTCTTTTTGCACCATTTCTTCAATAATTTCCCATCTCCGTGCAGTTTATAGTTGTCTTACACCCTGACAGCATTTAAAACTAAAGTTAGAGCAAAGAAAAACATCTTCAGTGCCTGGAAACATGCAAAGAACACACTTTGTACACATACTGGAAATCGTAGCGGATCCTCCCCCTCTATGACTGGGCTCACCTAGGTAGAGCAAAGCACCTTGTGTTCATCACGTTCATCACACATGGCACAAACGCAACCATGTGATGCTCTCTGGCCAGAAAATGCTGGGTGGAATAAATTCGTAAGTGTTTCCTTGCCTGAAACTGTCGTGTTGAAATAGTACTTTTTATAGAGTATTCATGTAGTGTGTTTTTGTATGAAAATGCCATTATATTCCCCAAAAAATAGTCTTCCAGAAAATGGTATAATTTTTCAAGAGCTGCTATGCTAAAATGTGATTATGTAAGCTGGTCTTTATTTAAAGGCTTTTGTGTGCCCTTACAGCAGAGACATTCCCTAGGGGTGTTCAGTGAGAGTCAAGCAGGCCTAATGGAAAATCATGGAGTACTATACAGCCACAAAAAAGAATGAGATCATGTCCTTTGCAGGGACATGGATGAAGCTGGAATCCATTATCCTCAGCAAACTAACGCAGGAACAGAAAACCAAATACCTCATCTTCTCACTCATAAATGGGAGTTGAACAATGAGAACACATGGACATGGAGAGGGAACATCACACACCGGCACATGTCAGCAGGTGGGGAGCAAAGGGAGGGAGAGCATTAGGACAAATTCCTAATGCGCTGGGGGCCTAAATCCTATCGGACAGGTTGATAGGCGCAGCAAACCACCGTGGCACATGTGTAACTATGTAACAAACCTGCACAATCTGCACATGTATCCTGGAACTTAAAGTAAAATAAAATATAAAATAAGAAAGAAAGAAAGAAAAATGCCCCCATGGCAGGGGTCCCAGTTTTGCTCAAGAGGAGGATGGCCATCTGACTGAGGAACATCCAGAAGGGGTCCTGACTAAGGCTCAGATTTTGAAGGGTCGTGCAGTGGTGGAGGCAAAAAAAAAAAAAAATGTGCCTTTGCTAGAACTTCAAACTTTCTTCTTTATGCCCATAGGAGGTGGTGTCTCTGGAGCCGCCGAGCAGCAGCCTCATTGCTCAGAAGATGAAGATGCTGACAAAGACCCAGACAGGAAAAAAGGAAGAAAAAGCATCCTGATTGTTCCATTAGCAAAGCCACAGTCCCGGAGAGCAAGGGGAGGGACACAGCAGGCAGCCGCACCCATGGGATGCATCTGCAGCTTGTGAGCAATGCATGAGAGATGAATCACACAGCAGCAATGCCTTCAGCTTCCGTGTGCTATGGCTCACTCAGCACCAGCTCTGCAGGCTGCCTAAGCCAGAAGTCAGTCTCTGCCTTTAGACTTGCTCACTTCTTTTAGGAACGGAGATATCCTCTGATCCCTTGTCCTACAACCTCAATTAATATCTTTGCAACAGCCATCTGCCAAACTCAAGAAGACCCTGGAACAACCTAATTGGAAAAGTTTCCCTCTTATCCCTTGGAAAACTATAGAAAAGCAGTGTCACACAAATGTTTAATTTCTGATTTCTACAATTTCAGATACCAGAGTTTATCTGTTACCATGACAACTAAGAGCTTTATAAATGTTTTCTAGCCTCTGCTATTTTCTGGAACTTATCTACCTTTCAGTATTTGCTTAATAATTTTGAGCTGACACTAGCAACATAATTGTGTCTGGATTGTGTATGTGTATGTCTTGTGTGTGTTGGCAGGGGGTGGGTATAACCTATGTCAGTGTTTTTCAATGTGAGCAAATTTTAATAAACTTTTATATTTAATGTGAACATTAAATGTCACATTCCCTCTGCCTGGATTCCAGTTAATTCATTGCCTGCCTGTTTATTATTCCCTCCAAGCTGAGAAATCATCACTAATGTGATTGTTCACTCCAGGCATTATCAGGCCACGGACACTTGTGGGGAGAGGCATTGTCAAAACGACTACCAAACTGAGTTTATCAACACTAGCTGGGTTAATGACAACTTGTGGGAGACAGTACAAGCAGCGCTTTAGGTGAAATTTACAGCCTTAAGTATTTATAGTAAGCAGTAGTAAAGCTAAAAATTGATGGGCAAAATGACTAAACTAATTAGTAATGAAAAGCAAAATAAACTCAAAGCAAAAAGGAGGAGGTAAAATTGTGAAAATAAAAAGCTATAATAGAAAATCAACAATCAACTTTCAAAAAAGTAATTGTCTGTTCTGACTTGCCCAGGATAGCCCTAGTTTCCCTGCCATCTGGCGTCATGTTCCAATTAGCTTACCTTGTGGATTATTTGTTATTGAAATATTATTAATAGTTGAATTCTGCTTATCCAGGATGAATTTGATAAACCTCTCTTTTGTATTTCTAGCTTGTTTCGTGGTCTCATCTCGCAGTGTGTGCAATTAAGCAGAAATCTCATTGTAACATGTGTTTTTAAGTCTGAGAGACGACCTGTGATAAACTGCCTCTCTTTTTACAATCTTTTCCAGAGAGGACGTGACTAGCACCTCCCCTAGAGGAACAGCATGCCTGCAGGGTTAGCTGATCAATTGTGTGTGCCGAGACACAAACAGTTAGGGACAGATAACTTCTCCTGATGGTGGGGACATGCTTGGCCCTGCCACTTTTGCCACACATTTGGTGTACCAGCTAGTTGGTACACCAGGCTGCTTCCTAGTGAGGACAATCATTAAACGTGGGAAATTAAGGGTCAGGTGTATGTGAAATATACATGGGAAATGGAAGTAAACCAATTCTTTTATAGAGTGTAAATAGCCTGAACATGCTTGTTATGGCATTCTTCTCATCTTATGTAGGGTAAATCTATAATTATTTATTATATTGTTTGGCAACACTATCTCCTTTTGCAATTAAGTACTTTGTTTTGCAACAATGAGCTAACAACTCCAAACGTTTATGTTCAATTAAAAAATATATACAGAAATTCTATTCCTCAAGAAGATTGATGATGGATAGTTAGTTACCTTGCACAGAATATTCAGTGGCACAGACCTCCCGCCATGGGGTTCATGGTGAACACATGGAAATGAGAAGTGACAACAGGGGAATCAGAAGACATAAATAATTCAAAGGTTAAGAGTTATTGTAAGAAGACCACACCTGAAAGTGAAAATTGAACACATCTTCAGAAATGTGTTAACATAGCATGCTATGAAGGAAGGCTTTTCATTTAGATCAAATAGCTGTTTTCACTTTCATGTTCAAATTTTCATAGCATCTATAAAAAGTGAAGCTATAGCTGTAAATGTTTTGCCTCCTTTTTTTTTTTTTTTTTGTTATTGTTGTTGAGATGGAGTTTCACTCTTGTTGCCCAAGCTGGAGTGCAATGGCACGATCTTGGCTCACTGCAACCTCCGCCTCCTGAGTTAAAGCAATTCTCCTGCCTCAGCCTTCCGAGTAGCTGGGATTACAGGTGCCCGCCATCACATCCGGCTAATTTTTTGTATTTTTAGAAGAAACAGGATTTCACCGTGTTAGCCAGGCTGGTCTCGACCTCCTGACCTCAGGGGATCCACCCACCTCGGCCTCCCAAAGTGCTGGGATTGCAGGTGTGAGCCACCACATCTGGCTGTGTTTTGTCTTCTGTTAGCAGAAGAACATGGTCAACAATTGAATAATGCCAGATTTCTATCGATGAATTGGATTCCTCAAATAGATCATGTATTTCATTCCAATACTGGCTTTATTGTTTCATCTAATCTATGGAATCAAAGTAGGTCTTTGGAATTTTATTTCGTTAAAGGTGAAACATCTGATATTATGTGAATGCTATCAGGATTTTAGTTAAAAAGTTCAATCATGAATACGAAAGTACTTGTATCCGTGATAATAATAGAATTTTGTTGGTGCCAACGTTCATGGAAAAAACAATTTGTTGAGTTAAATCTTACAGCAGAAATATACTAGAAAGTGATTGTGGACACAAAATTCATAATTTGTTCCAAATAAATTTCAGTGTTCTGCCAACTGGAATAAAAATATAGTTCACAAAATTTACAAATATTTTATATATCCACAGCTCAGAAGCTGAACAACAAAATGTGTGAAGAAGCTGACAATTAAATTAAAAATAGCATAATGGAATGTGCTTTATTCCTCTTTTTCACTCAACACAAATCTTATTTTAAATCACTGAACCTTTGAAGTAACAATTTTATGGAGTAATCCAAGTAATCAACAATGATATTTAATTTTTATAAATGAGTCTTTCAAGTTTAGTTTTGTATTTTATTCCAAATGAGTGAAAAATCTTAAAACACAAGAACATCTACAAAAAATACTCAAAGAAAATGGTTTGACTGACAATTTTGCAGCATCTAAATTTGGTAAAATATTCCCAAAAATGTATAGAGACAGTTTGATAAGTTTATCTTGTAAGATATTTGTCAATGAAATATATTCTGAGGGAAAGCACATTGTAGTACCGTACCTAGAAAAATACTTGAACTAAAATATTTACATTTTAATTTAAAAATTGGAACTGCGAATAACTCCTGCCAAACTCTGCTGACACTTTAATTTCAGCCTGTGACACCCTGAACAGGGAACCCAGTCATGCTCTGCCGGATTCTGACCCACAGAAACTCAGATGAGACATTTATGATGTTCTAAGCTGCTGAGTTTGTAGTAATTTGTCATGCAGCAAATTAAACAATAAAATAACACGATAAAAAAAAACCCTAGAAATAAATACTTAACAAAATACTCCCAAAGACAAAAATGGCATTTCATAAGGAAAAAGACATACATGGCCAATAAATATATGAAAGATATATTTAAATTTAACCTCTAACAAGCAGTGCAAGTGAAGCTATGATGAAATAATATTTTATATCTATTAAATTGCCATTACTTGAGAAAACCATCAATACCAAGATTTGCAGATGATATAAATCAAGAATCTTGTATATATTGTGCATAGAAATGTAAATTAATATAACTACTTGGGTAAATTATGTAGCATTATGTAGTAAAGTGGAATATTTGCGTATCTTATTATGACTAGGAAATTCTCTTCCTGGGAACATTCCCAAGAACTTTGCAAGTGTGCATTAGGAATGACGTATAAGTTCAAAACAGCACGGTTTTTGTTAGACATACCTTGGAAATAACCAAAACCCCTGTTAGTGGAAGAATGTAGAAATCAACTGTGGCACAGTCACACATGAAATATTATGTAGTAGTCAACATGGCAGCCACACAGAGCCATACAGTTCAATCTTAGCAATATACAGTAATAAAATGCAACACATTTCTGAAGGTTAAATATAGCAGGATGTCATTTTGATAAAGTTAAGAAATTAATTATAAGAACTTTTAAAAAGGTTTCTAGAAACTTTCATGCTAAAATGGTATTTTGCAAAAGCATCAGAATGATAAACACAAATTTCAGGAGAGTCATTACCTCAGATGGCAAACAGCAGGAGTTTGGGTAGGGAAGGAACACAGGGGAAGACGTTAAAGTGGCAATTGGATGTAAAATTAATGTGGCCTCTGGGAAATTTCTAGTAAATAGAATATTCAATTTAGCTTTCATTTTTTTCTATCTAATTTGCTTATAGTTCATAATAGCAATATAAAAACTTTCAAGGAAATAAAAAACCAGTTATCCCACTATGAAACAAAATACTTAATTTTCTTAATTTTTCCATGTTATTTTCATTATGTCCATCATATATCAATAGATATTTTTTAACAGTTTAATTATGTCAGTAATTTATTGCACATTTTCTCTCTCTTTATAATTGGCTTTTGGATATAAACTGAGCGCCACAACCTCTGATGATTTATAGTCACAGATGCTCTAGAGGATTAATGCAGTATCATGCTGTGCATCAAATTTCTTGGAAGAAATCTATGAGGAAATCACTGAGTATTATTAGGGGATCAATCATGTGACTGAGTCTAGCTTTTAGCACACTGTTACTGCATCAGTCAATTGAAGAAATAAAACTAGTACATCACACCTGTGTTTGCAAAGACGTTGGATTTGTCTGTACTGTGCGTAGCTCAAAATACTGGGGAAAACCTGCCTGCAGTCGTCTGCAGCGACCCAGCTGTGTGCACTGAGACTGACCACATGTCTTCCAGGGCAAGGGCTTCCTTATGGATGAAATGAGAAACTGGATTTGATGAGCTCTAACCTTCTTCTAACATCTCAGGTTTTGTAAACCTCAGAATGAAAAAGAACACTTCCAAGCAAGTTAATGCAAATACTGTCACTTGGAGATGTTTTTACTTTTGTGGTTAAATTTTTGTTGCTAGAAAAACAACACACAATTCTAACTCACTGCATTTTGGAGGCACGGAATATTAAACATTGATAGTAAATGGAAGCCTCTGTTACTCGCTCTTAAAAATGAAAGAAGGAAAGGCTAAGACAACATTGGCAAACCGGACAGTTACAGAAGGAGTGTTTAGCCACTAAGACAAAAATATGAGGACATTATGTGAATAAGGGAACTGGATGTGCTCCTCAAAAAGAACTGGTGGTTGGGGCAGAGACGTACAGAGTCTGCCTTCAAACATTTGAAATACTGTCCATAACTAAACAGGATTAAACCTTCCCTATGCAATTACAGAGACAGAATTAACACAAATAAATAGAATCAGACAGGCAAATAATAAATATCCAAATAAAAAATAATCTTTTAAATATTAAACTTATTCAAAAACGAATTAGTTTCTCATGAAGCAATGTAATTAGTTGCATAATTATCAGAATTTATGGAGAAATATTCTAAAATTGGCATAGAAGTTTAATAAAATGACCCTGAATTCCTTCCAATGTTAAGATTCTTTATATTATTTTGACATTA
The DNA here is from genome assembly GCF_029289425.2 of Pan paniscus. NCBI lineage: Eukaryota > Metazoa > Chordata > Mammalia > Primates > Hominidae > Pan > Pan paniscus. Next base: position 49,165,340 of record NC_073260.2, read on the forward strand.
GAACATTATAAAACAGTACATAATCTTTTAACCCTCTTTATTTTTGCATATGAAACTTAAACACATCTTTTATGTAATCTCACAGACAACATGTATGTCTTTTTCCTTATGAAATGCCATTTTTGTCTTTGGGAGTATTTTGTTAAGTATTTATTTCTAGGGTGTTATTTTATTGCTTAATTTGCTGCATGACAAATTACTACAAACTCAGCAGCTTAGAACATCACAAATGTCCATCTGAGTTTCTGTGGGTCAGAATCTGGCAGAGCATGACTGGGTTCCCTGTTCAGTGTCTCACAGGCTGAAATTAAAGTGTCAGCAGAGTTTGGCAGCAGTTATTCGCAGTTCCAATTTTTAAATTAAAATGTAAATATTTTAGTTCAAGTATTTTTCTATTTAGTTCAAGTATTTTATATTTTGTGTTTGAATTTTGAATGCCCACCTATTTTCTGGAAAAAAAAAATCTGAAAGGGTAAACATTTCCCTTCAATGTGACACTGAAGCAGAATTAGTATGTTAAACACACGTGTGTTCATTTGGTTCGAGATATTTTCTAATTTTCCTTGTGACCTCTTCCTTAACCCATTATTTAACAGTGTGTTACTTTCCACATATTAGTGTTTTTTTCAGTTCTCCTTTTGCTATTGATTTCTAGTTTTATTCCCTTATGGTCAGAAAAGATACTTAGTATGATTTTAATCTTTGTAAATTTTTCAAGACTTGTTTTATGAACTAAGATGTGGATAATCTTGTAGACTTATTTGGAAACTATAAAAAACTCTTACAACTTAAAAATATGAGGACATATAACCCAATTAAAATGGGGCAAATAATAGATATTTCTTTAAAGAAAATATACAATGGGCCAATAAACCCATCAAAAGATGCTCAACATCATTAGTCGTCAGACAAAAGCAAATCAGAAACACAGTTCTATACCACCTCACTCCTACTAGGATATTAAAAAACAAAACAAAACAAACAAAAAACAAAAAAAAACAGAAAATTAAAAGTGTTGAGAGGAAGTGAAGAAATTGGAATCCTCATACATTGGTGGTGGGAATATAAAACCTTGCAGCCACTTTGGAACACAGTTTGGCATTTCCTCAAAAAGTTAAATGACCTAGAAATTCTACTTTTAGGTTTACACCCAAATACAAAAAAATGTGAAGATATATGCCCCCACAAACACTTTTGCATGAATGTTCCTAGCAACATTACTCTTATTATTCAAAAATTAGAAGAAACCCAAATTTCCATCAATGAATGAATTGGTAAAAGGTGGCATATTTATATAATTAAATATTATTCAATAATAAAAAGGAATGACATGCTGATACATGCTACAATATGGATGAACCTTGAAAACATAATGCTAAGTAAAAGGATGCAAGCCAAAAAAAAAAAAAAAAAGAAAAAGCTACATATGGTATGATTCAATATATAAAAAATATCCAGAATAGGCAAATCTATTAATGGCCGCTTAGCACCAAGGAGAGGGGTTGAGGAAAATGAGGAGTAACTGCTAAATGGCCAAGTTTCTCTTCGGAATGATGAAAATGTTTGAAAATTGATCATGGTAATGGTTGCAAAACTGTGGATATCCTAAAAACCATTGAATTAACCATTTTAATGGGCAATTTATATATGAATTATATATCAATAAAACTTACATAAATATTATGTACAAAAATATTCATGGGGCATTGAGAAAAAAATGAAAAATCAATTAAAATGTCCATTAGTTACAACTACATTGAAGAGCATCTTTTTAATGGAATATTATGTAGTCTCCCAAAAGAATATGGCAGAGAATACACCCACTGATGTATTCTGAATACATTCACTGATGAGAAGCAAGCTCTGTGCAATGAAAAGCCGGTTTTCTAAAAATATATGCATACCATATTCCAATTTTTAATTTAAAGTGTATATATTTAGGCCAGGCGCGGTGGCGCATGCCTGTAATCCCAGCAGTTTGGGAGGTCAAGGCAGGCAGATCACCTGAGGTCAGGAGTTCAAGACCAAGCTGGCCAGCATGGTGAAACCCCATCTCTACTAAAAATACAAAAATTAGTTGGGCATGGTGTCACGTGCCTGTAATCCCAGCTACTTGAGAGGCTGAGGCAGGAGAATTGCTTGAACCCGGGAGGCAGTTTGTGGTGAGCCCAGATCACACCATGGCACTCCAGCCTGGGCAACAGAGGGAGGCTCCATCTCAAAAATAAAAATAAAAATAAATAAAGTGTTTACATTTATTAACTATTTGTGTAAGAGCACTACAAAATAAACAAAAGACAGAGCTATTTGCCAAAATCATCATTGGAAAGTATGGTGAAGAAGAAGAAAAGAAGAAAATGTGAGAATGGGAGGCCATCTGAACCTTTTAATGTTTATTTTACATACTCTGAAATTGCTGGAATGTTTGAGGATGAGAATGTATTTTTGTATGATGTGAATAATGAGTTATAAACAGATAAACAAATAGTTAAATAGAAACACCGAGTGTGTGGAAATTAAGTTTGACAAAGGCTTACCATTCGTTCAGTGTCCTCTGACCCAGCCAAGCAGGGCCACTGCTGCCGGTACAAATGGCTTCTGCCAGAGACTGTACCTGCAGGCTAGTCAGAATCATGGTTTTGAGGAGGACAGAGATTTTTATTCTGAGAAAAGAAAACAGGGGCTATCCCAAGGTTTTGTGTTTTTTTGTTCTCTTTATATTTTATTGAATTATTTTCTTCTTCCTTTCCATTTTTTTCATTTCTTGTCATTCATTTCTAATTTCTATTTTCATAATTTATTTCTATTTCTTGTGGTTTATTTCTGTTTTTTTTTTTTTAATTTTATTTTATTTTAAGACGGAGTCTCGCTTTGTTGCCCAGGCTGGAGTGCAGTGGAGCAATCTCGGCTCACTGCAACCTCCGCCTCCTGGGTTCAAGTGTTTCTCCTGCCTCAGCCTCCCAAGTAGCTGGGATTACAGGCATACGCCACTACGCCTGGCTAATTTTTATATTTTTAGTAGGGATGGGGTTTCACCATGTTGGTCAGGCTGATCTCAAACCCCTGACCTCATGATCCATCTGCCTCAGCCTCCCAAGGTGCTGGGATTACAGGCATGAGCCACCATGCCTGGCTCTGTTTCTGTTTTTAATCGTTTATACCTATTGATAAAAGAGAACATACCAAAGTCTATTAGTCAGGTGCCAAATTAGAATTAGTTAAGGAGGATTTATTCCTAAAGAGAGCCTTTGATGTATGCAAGAAGATTGCAGGGTTGCCTCAGAGATAGTGCAGCTGTATTTTATATCAATATGTACATTTATCTATATAAGTTTATTTTAATATATTGGCTTACTTGACTACAATGGCTGAGAAGTTCCATGATCTACCGTCTGCAAGCTGGAGACCCAGGAAAGCTGATGGTGTAGTTTGAAGGCCTGAGAGCCTCAGAGCAGATGGTATGGATCCCAGTCCAGGTCTGAAGGCCTGAGAACCAGCTGAGTGCAGGACAAGATCAATATTCCAGCTCAAGCAATCAGGCAGAGAGTTAATGCAACCATCCTCTGCCTTTTTGTTCTATTCACACCCTCAACGGATTGGTGATACCTATGCAAATTGGGGAGGGCCATCTGCTTTACTCCATCCACCAGTTAAAACACCAGTCTCTTCCAGGAACACCCTCACAGACACAGCCAGAAATCATGTTTAAGCAGCTATCTGGGCATCCTGTGGCCCAATCAAGTTGTCTCATAAAGGCAACCATCACAGCAGCGTGAGAGCTATGACCACCCTTAGATCTAGCAGGACTCAAGGAAGAGCTGGTTCAGAAACTGAAATGAGAGTTTGAGGAACAGTGGTGTTCAGCAGAGGAATCCATCCTCCAAAGGTTACCTCACTTTGTGAACACCAGAGAAGCACCTGACCTCTCTCTGCTCTCCCTACAATCTCTTGCCAGAGGTCCCCACTGGGAAATTTATGGGAATCCCACAGACATTGGCCTAGCCTCCTGGGGCAGAGAATAAGATAAGAAGAGTCTGAATTTGGAAAATAGTGTAAAGATCTGGATAGAACATTTTGACCTCTATTTGCTGTACAGCGTACCAACTTGCTGTGTGAACTTGACATTTCTTGCAATTCTTCTGAATTGTAGTCTGTTCTGATTGGCATTTTAAATGTCAAGAATAGCCTTAAAACAGATTCAGCCCAATTGCTCCACAATAGAAAGTTGTATTTAGTTTAGGCAAGGTCTCGCGTGACTACAATTTGCACAGTACTTTCTTATCCAAAACTGCTTTTGAGAGAACTCTTGTAGGCTTAATTTAACCTTTATCTCAATAGTTTTAGAAATGAAGCACTCTTTTTCAAATACTGCCCACAATTCATTTTTAATTGCTCCTTCAAAAGCAATACTTGAAAATATTCCCACAGCAAAAACCAAATCACTTTTTTTTTTTCCTTCTCAGAAGATGGAGAAGGGAGGAGTCCTTTGGCAGAAGGGACACATTCAGTCAGCCACGTGATTGTGAGTCTTCAGGGAGACCTTGCTGTAGCTCTGTCTTTCCAAACCAAGCATGTTCCTTCTGGTGGGCAAAACAGGGCTGTGCTTTAGCCCACATGGAAAATAAACATCCTCCTCATGGCCTCCACACGAGCAAGACAAGAATGGTTTACGATGTCTACTTCATGTCCATGTGAGGTATAGGTGCAAATCTAATTAATTTTGATTAGATTGTTCTGACCTTTTTAGATTTGAATAGCTGGTTTCATTATGCCCATTTACCAATGCCAGCCATACCCAGGCTATCTATGCATATATCATTGCCTCACATATAAGTAAGTTTTAGGAAAATGCTTATCTCTTTAGAACCAGCGTGTAACTCATGTGGTCAAGATAATGCTTGACTGGGATTCAAGTTATGTGAGTCACATACAGTGTGTTTTTATGTTACCATAAACATTGAAATCCACTGCAGAGTCCCTTAAGGCAGGCTTTTCCAAAGCAGAGGACTTGTCCGAATCACCTGAGAACCAGATTTACTCCAGGCTGATTGAGCCAAACTGAACCTAGAATCTATCTTTTTAAAGAGCTTGTCATTTGATTCCAATGTGCGGCATGTTTGGAACCGTGCAGTACAGAATACTTTTTTTAATCAGTAAAGAAGACATTCTATTTTCTACAGGATAAGTACCATGGAAGTATATGTGTGCATACACACACACACTTACAGGTGTTATGTCGGGGCAGTAACTGGTGAGGCTTCTGTTAGGAACACTTTGGAGGGTATTTTTCTGGTGCTTCCTCACATAATGACCTAAGGCAGGTAGAGAGATGACTGGCAGTAGATGGGTAACTGCAGAATAATTTTTAATATTATTTGTTAAATGACTAATTTTAATTTCAGGAACCTGAGGAAAATGTGTTGACCCTATTTAAGTCCTCAAACTTTTTCTCTGGTAATTAATCATAACTTCCAATTTTATTTTAAATCTATTTACATTTTGCCCCCAAGATGATAATAGTACCTAGAGAATGTAAAACAGGTAGGGTAGGATGGTAGACGCAACCCCCAAATATATCACTAATTTCATTAGCCGTAAAGAGGATAATCTGTTATATTAAGTGAAAAGTGAATACTCCAACTAAAACTAGGAGATTTTCAAACTAGATTTTTTAAAGTACCTAGTTATATATGGCTTAAAGAACATATGCTTTAAATATAAGGCTGTATGCAGTACCTGTTAATGGGATGCCACATTTATAAACTAAAGAATTTTCTCCAGATGAAATGGGAGTGTTCCGTTATCCCCCCTCACAGGGCGTGTGGCAGGAATATGGCTTGCTTCTTTAGTGCCCCGCTGCTCAAACCCCTAGGGGGAGCATGCAGACAGGCAGGCCATGGGGAGCGTGGGCTCCGACCCCACGGCAGCATCTAGGGTTGAGTGTTTACAGCTTCTGGAGCCCCAGTGGGTGTGTGTTACAGTGCACTCTTTCAGCTTTACTGTCTGCAGGTGGCTTGTGTTAATCTGCTCAATTAGACCCTCTGCCTTATCACAAAGACAGAGGGCTTTCTATATCCTGGGTTCTTGCCCTAGTGTACAAGAAAAATTGGATCACATGTGGGCTTGGAGGATGGGTGCAAGGTTTTACTGAGTGGTGGAGGTTGCTGTCAGTAAGGTGGATGGGGAGCCAGAAGGGGGATGGAGTGGGAAGGTGGTCTCCCCCTGAAGTTGATCCACCCAGTGGCCAGAATCTCCTCCAACCACCCCTGAGCGAATTCCACATCGTCCTGCCTTGATGGCCTGCCAGTGTGTGCTGGTGTCTGTCGGTGTGTTGTTCTGCCCCTCTTGACATCCAGCCACTTGTGTCTGTGCCCACTAGGGTCTTGGGATTTTATGGGCACACAGTGTGGGAGGTGTGGTGGGCCAGAGTAGTCTTGGAAAATGTAACATTTGAGTGTGAAAACGGGAATGCCTCTTCTTACTTACATCTGTGGGCACAGGTCCAAGGGGGGAGACCTTGCCAGGAACTCTGCCCTTCTCTATCCAGCATTTCCCTGCCTTCCTGCCATATCAAAAATATGTAGAAAATAAAATAAAATAAAATATTCATTAGTGATAAGCACTTCTAACAAACTAGAAATAGCAGGAAACTTTCTTAATTGGATACAGGAGATCTAAAAAGCAAATAAAAATTAAAGCAACCATAATTAGAAGGTTTAAAATGTTTCCTGTAAGACCAGAAACAAGACCAAAATGCCTGCTATTTCCATTTTCATTCAATTCTATAGTGGAGATACCAGCAAGTACAATAAGAGACATAGGAAAATAGAAATAAAAAAAATAAAAATTGAAAAGGAATAAATAGAATTGTCATTATTCTGTATGTGGATTACTCCATGCAGAAAGTTCAAAATAATCTATAGTCTACTCAAACTAATAAGCAAATTTGTTAAGGTTATAATATGAATATATGCGAATCTACTGTGTTTCTATATGCTAGCAACAAATCATTAGAAAATAAAATTTAATGCAAAGAGACCATTTATAAAATTATCAAAAACTTGAAATACAGGAATAAGTCTAAACGAAGCCTTGCTAGTGAACTCAACTCAGGTGGTGAGAAGCTGTGTTTGTAATCCCTTAGCCTGGGCTGCCTCCAAAAAGGAACAACCTCCCATAGGCTCCTCCAGTGGTGTTTCTTTGCTGGATCCCATCACTAAAGCCTCTTAAACTGGTGCTATGGACTTAGTGAGCCTATTTTCTCCCCTACTGCAAATCCCCAAAACACCATAACCAATTGACTTTTGCCTAGCTAGGACAGCAGTTTGCTTTTCTCATATCATTTTCAAGGATATATCGCCTCTTTAGCTTGGTGTGACCTTGATTACGTCATCCCAGTTTATCATGTTGATACCCTACACTGATAAAATTGAAGTTTTTTTTTAAGAGGGAGCATCTAAATCACATGAAAAGAGTTAGTGAGCTTATTGGGAGTCCTGTGGTCTGGGACTTATACCAATATCCTCTGCAAAGGTAAGAATCTTGTATGCTTTCTGCCACAGAGAAGGTAGCCTGATACAAGGGGGCCTCTGGATTTACTAGGCAGCCAATTCCACATTTGCTGGCTGCGCTGTGGTCTGCCTGGCTGAAGGGTTTGAGCATCTCCCTGGGTAAGAAAGAGCTCTCCAGCTGGTCAGACTGCAGTGCCACTCAGCCCTGTCACTTGGCCCAAGCAGACCCCGAGGGAAAGAGTTCCAGTAGAATAGGATGCTGTCTCTGTGGCTGGGGCAGGCTCTGATGGGAAAGCACAGTGGAAGGCCCCAGAATTTTTTTTTTTTAACAAAACTCGTTGTTATGGCTATTTTCCTTCTGAGAAACGCCTCCTAACTTATCTAGTGGAGAGTGTGTGTTTAACTATGACACACGAGGTGAACAGGGGAGCCAAGAGGTCCTACACGAGCTGCATTCTGCCTGACTCAGCTGCCATAACGTCAGTAGGCTCAGAAGCATTCCAGTGTCAGGTGGAGGTGTCTGTTGTGCAGGGGACCTGCCTCAGGCTGGCCCTGAAGTGCTAGCATGATGTCCTTATAGCACTGCAGGCTGCCCTCAGCCCACCCCTGAGCCTCCTGGGGATTCCCTATGACGGCTTCACAGAGAAACTGAAACTTCAGGTCTCTTTTACAAATGGCTCAGGTCGATATCCAGAGCAGCTGGAGAGCATCCTGATTCTGCAGGCTTCTCATTTTAACTCAATGTCACCTTCTCGGAGACACCCCCTTTCCTTAACTTTTCTATCCAAAGAAGCACCAACTCCATACCTTTCCGTCATACCACACAGTTTTATTCTCATCATACAACTTAGTATATTAAATGGTCTAGCTTGTTAATTTCCTTTGTTTTTGTCTGTTTCCTTTGTTTAAAATAATAAAACACCTAAATGTAGGGAGCTTATTTGTCCAGGCACATAGAAAAGTGTTTGAATTCACACTGTTCAACCCCAGATATGTAATTTTAAGGTTCCTACAAAATATTTTTTACAGTTTTTAAAAAAAAATTATTTAAATAACATATCTTATTTAACCTAATATATATCAAAATATTATCATTTTAACGTGTAATCAATATTAACATTTCTTTAAATGAGATCCAATGTGTATTTTACACTTACAGCTTATCTCAATTTGGACTCTCTACGTTTCTGGAACTCAAACGCTGCAGGTGACCTGTGGCCGCTGTAATGCACAGGGCTGATCGTCGATACTCAGTAAAACGTGCTGAATGCATTAACGCATAAAGCATTCAGCACTGTAACCCGAATCAGAAGAAGCCTTGAGGCAATGTGACAACTGATACCCTTAGTTGGTCCGTATGATTTTATAACAACAGTTATGCTTTGTTTCCCTTTTTTCTCCCATGCCCTATTTTTGCTGGGTTCATTGTGTTTCTTTTCCCTCCTCCTTTACATTTTGAGTCTAACTCTGCTTTTCAGTTCCACCAGCATTAATATTGTCATTCTTGGCTGGGCCCAGTGCCTCAAATCTGTAATCCCATCATTTTGGGAGATCGAGGCAGGCGGATCACAAGGTCAGGAGTTTGAGACCAGCCTGGCCAACATGGTGAAACCCCGTCTCTACTAAAAATACAAAAATTAGCCAGGCATGGTGGCAGGCACCTGTAATCCCAGCTACTCGGGAGGCTGAGGCAGGAGAATCACTTGAACCCAGGAGACGGAGGCTGCAGTGAGCAGAGATCGTGCCACTGCACTCCAGCCTGGGACAGAGCAAGACTCTGTCTTAAAAAAAAAAGTTTCTTTACAGTCAATTTCTTTATAATAATATAAAATTAAATAATTATCAGACCACTCACTAAGATGCCTTATTACACATTTCTGTTTCCACCAAAAGGCAGCATTCAAACTCTATCCCTTCTCTGTTCTTCCCCACGCAAGAACTCTGATTAGGAGCCCTCACTTATTCCACCATGCACATTCGTAAATCTTGAGATTGGTTGAAGAGGTATATTTTTGTGTCAAGCCACTATTAAGATTCTTTTATCATATAATATGTTTCACTTCAGAAATCCACAATGGACCTTTCCCCCTCAATCCCAGCCTCATCATCACCATCTACTAACTGTACCTATTGTAACAGTCTGTGCTCATCACTGCTTGCTAATTAACCACTGCTGTTTTGACATATTTGTTCTGCTCCAGTTAACATTTGGGTTAAGAGCTTCAAGCATCTTTCTCGGATAAGATTCACAAACTGAATTCTCTCTGAATCCCTACATTAATAAAAATGCCTTCACTTTGCCCTGACAGCTAAATATCTTTTTTTAAAAGCTTCACTGAGTTATAATTAACATAATATAAAATTCATCCTTAAAATTACAATTAAATTGATTGTATTATATTCACTGAGTTGTGCAACCACTACCCCAATCAATTTTAGATCATTTTTGTCACCTCAGAAAGAAACCCTATATTATTACCGGTCAATCTCCATTTCCTCAGGCAAACATTAATCTACATTGTGTCTTAGTAGATACGTCTATTCTGGAAATTTCATATAACTGCAATTATACAATATGGTGATTTTTGTGACTGGCTTCCCTACATGGCACATTTTTCAGATTCACCCATGTTGTAGCATGTATCAGTACTTTTTCAAGTTGATTAATAATGTCCATCGCATGAATATACCACATTTTCTTTAGTCATTCCTCAGTTGGTAAATGTTGCAGTGGTTTTCTACTTTGAGTTGTTGTGAATAATGCTACCTTGAACATCTGTGCTTAAGTTTTTGTGTGGACATAAATACATTTTCCTTTCTCTTAGGGATATACCTAGGAGTGGAATTGCTGGGTCATATGGTAACTCTATGTTTAACCTTTTGAGAAAACACCAAACTGTTTTCCAAAGTGTTTGCACTATTTTACATTATAAGAGGATTCCAATTTCTCCAAATCCTAACCAACCCTGGGCAACAGAGTGAGGCCTTGTCACACAGACACACACACACACAAACCTCATTGTGGTTTTGATTTTCATTTCCCTGATAGCCAATGATTGGAGCATATTTTTGTTGTATATATAGGTCATTTATATACCTTTTTTGAAAAAAAAGTGTCTCTTCGAATCCTCTGCCCATTTTAAATTAGATTATTTACATTTTAGCATTGACTTGTAAAAATTCTTTGTATATTCTCGATTATAAGCACCTTATCAGATATATGATTTGCAAAAATTTTATTCCATTCTATCAATAATTTTTTCATTCTCTTAATGGTATCATTTGCAGCACAATTTTTAAAATTTTGATAAATTTAATGTATGTAATTTTTTTCTGTTAATGCTTATGCTTTTTATGTCACATATTGCCTAAACCTAAGTTATTAAAATTTGCACCTAAATTTTCTTCTGAGAGTTTTACATGTTTAGTTTCTGCATTTAAGTCTAGGATCTACTTTGAGTAAATTTTTGCATATGATGTGAGAGAAGAGTCCCAAATCTTTTTTGTGCATGTGGATATCCAGTTGTTCCAGCACCATTTGTTGAGAAGACTATTTTTTCCGCATTGAATTTTCTTGGCACGATTGTCAAAAATCAATCGCCAGGCCGGGCACAGTGGCTCATGCCTGTAATCCCAGCACTTTGGGAGGCCAAGGAGGGCAGATTGCTTGAGGTCAGGAGTTCGAGACCAGCCTGGCCAACATGGTGAAGTCCCATCTCTGCTAAAAATACAAAAATTAGCAGGGTTTGGTGGTGCGTGCCTGTAATTCCAGCTACTCGGGAGGCTGAGGCAGGAGAATTGCTTGAACCTGGGAGGCAGAGATTGCAGTGAGCCGAGATTGCACCACTGCACTGCATCCTGGGAGACAGAGGGAGACTATGCCTCAAAAAAAAAATAAAATAAAATAAACCCAAAATCAATCTCCCATAAATGTACTGCTTGATTTCTAGGGCTTGTTTCTCTCAGTTCAATGATATATGTGCCTATTCTTATACTTATACTACAGTCTTGCTGACTGTAGCTTTGTAGTATATTTTAAAATTGGAAAGTGTGATTTCTCTAGCTGGTTTTTTTTTTTTAATTTTCAAAATTGTTTTGGCTGTAAGTGCATCTAGCATTTTCATGCGATTTCAAGTGCATCTGGCATTATTATTAGCTCATCAATTTCTTCAGCAAACATTAGCTGACTGGAATTTTTATAAGGATTGTGATAAATCTGTAGAACAAGTTGAGGAATAGTACTACATTAACAATTTTTTTCAATCCATGAAATTTAGAATATCTTTCCCATTTATTTAGATCATATTTAATTATTTTAACAATGTTTTGCAGTTTTCAGTGTATGTTGGGCCCTTCCCTTTTTAATTTGTTTCTAAGTATTTTGTTCTTTTTGATGCTGTTGTGAATTAAATTGTTTTCTTAGTTTTACTTTCAGATTTTTAAAAATTGTACAAAAATATAATTGAATTCTATAAGCTGATTCTATCCTTCAACATTTGTAACTAATTTACTCACTATAATATTTTTTGGTGGATTCCTTAGGATTTTCTCTATACAAGATGTCTTGTATACATCTTGTATACATCTGCAATTAAACATAATTTTACCTATTTTTTCCAATCTAAATACAGTTTTTTTCTTGCCTAATTGCCCTGAATAGAAATTTCAGTATAATATTGAATAAAAGTGGCAAGAGGGCACATCCCTGTCTTTTTCTTCAGAGTAAAGGAAAAGTATTCAGTTATTCACCAAAAGCATGGTGTTGTCTGTGAGTTTTTCATAAATATACTTTATCAGGTTAAAGAAGTTTATTTTTAATCCTAGACTGTTGAGGGCTTTTACCTTGAAAATATGTTGAATTTTGTCAGATCCTTTTTCTGCATCTACTGAGTTGATGTGGCTGTTTTCCTTTATTCTATTAACATGACATATTTTACTATTTATTTTTAATTGTGATAACACACATAAATGTATTATTTATAGATTTTTTAAGTGTAGAGTTCAGTAGTATTTTTTCACATTGCTGTGCAGCCAATCTGTAGATCTTTTTTATCATGCAAAACTGTAACTCTGTACCCATGAAGCAACAATTCCCCAATTCCTCCTCCCTGAGCCCCCTGCCACCATCACTCTACTTTTGATTTTTATGAACCTGACTCCTCTAGATACTACATATAAGTGGAATCATGCATTATTTATCTTTTTGCAACTGGCTTATTTCACTAAGCATAATATCCTCAAGATTTATCCATGTCGTCGCATGTAGCAGGATTTCTTTAGGTATATACACATTTTGTTTACCCATTCGTCTGTTGATGGATACGTGAAGCCTTCTGTTTCTTGGCTATTGTGAATAATGCCGGTATGAAACTGGGTGTACAAACACCTCTTCAGAGCTCTGTTTTCAATTCTTTTTTATATGTACCCAGAAGTGGGATTGCTGGATTATATGAGCTTAATTTTTTGAGGAATCACTATACTGTTTCCCACAGGTGTACACCATTTTACTTTTCACCGACAGTGCACAAGTTTCCAATTTCTATGCATTCTCACCACCACTTGTTATTTTCTGAGTTTTTTGTTGTGTGTGTGTGTGTTTGTTTGTTTGTTTGAGACAGAGTATCACTCTGTCGCCCACGCTGGAGTGCAGTGGCGCAATCTTGGCTCCGCCTCCCGGGTTCAAGCAATTCTCCTGTCTTGGCCTCCTGAGTATCTGGGATTACAGGCATGCACCACCACACCCAGCTAATTTTTGTATTTTTAGTAGAGACGGGGTTTCACCATGTTGGCCAGGCTGGTCTCGAATTCCTGACCTCAAATGATCTGCCCGCCTTGGCCTCCCAAAGTGTTAGGATTACAGGCGTGAGCCACCGCACCAGGCCAAGTTTTTGGTTTTTTGATAGTAGCCATTTTAATGAGTCTGAGGTGATATCTCACTGTGGTTTTAATTTGCATTTCTCTAATAATTAGTGATGATAATATTTTCATACGTCTATCGGCCACTTGTATATCTTCTTTGGAGAAATATCTACTCAAGCTCTTTGCCCATTTTTAAAATCAGGTTATTTGCTTGTTTGTTTTATATCCTATAGCTCTGATGACTCTGTTTATTAGTTTCAACAAGTCTTTTGTGGAATTTTTAGTGTTTTCTATATGTAAGATCATGTCATCTGCAAACAGAGATAATTTTACTGTTTCTGGCTGGGGCTTACAGTACTGTGTTGAATACAAGTGCTAAAAGCAGGCATCCTTGTCTTCTTTCTGATCTTAGAGGAAAGACTTTCAGTTCTTCACAACTGAGTATGATGTTAGCTGTGGGTTTTTTTGCATAGCCTTTATTATGCTGAGATAGGTTCCTTTTATTCCTAGTTTCTTAAGTTTTTTCATCATTAAAGGATGTTGAATGTTGTCAAATACTTTTTCCATATCATTTTAGGTGATCGTGTGTATTGTTTTGTTTTTCTTCTTGACTCTGTTTTTCTCATGATTCTGCATTATGTTGACTAATTTTCATATGTTAAACCATTTTTGCATTCCAGAAATAAATCCCGCTTAGTTATGATGTATAATTTTTTTATACATTGCTAGATTCAGTTTGTTAATATTTTATAGATAATTTTTGCATTTACATTCATGAACGATATTGATCTGTAATTTTCCTTTCTCAAAATGTGTATCTAGTTTTGGTACTAAGGTACTAAGTTGCCCCATACAATGTGCTAGGAAGTTCCTCTCTACTTCTATTTTCTGGAAAATATTGTAGATAATTTGATGTCTTTTTTTAAGTAAGTGTTTGGTAGAATTTACCAGTAAAACCACTGGACCTGGTGCTTTCTTTTCTGAAGTGTTATTAATTATTGACTCATTTCTTAAACAGATATAGGCTTACTATGATTATCTATTTCTCCTTGTATCAGTTTAAGTGCATTGCATTTTTCATGGAATTGCATCTTTTACCTAAGGGTTGTGGGAATAGTGTTGTTCATGATATTTTTATTATCCTTTTAACAGTTATGGGATCTGTAGTAAGGGTCCCTCTTGTATTTATGATATTAGTTATTTGAGTCTTCTATTTTTTTTCTTGTTAGCCTAACTAGAGGTTTATCAATTTTATTTATCTTTGCAAAGAACAAGCTTTTAGTTTCATTGGTTTTCTCTAGTGTTTACCTCTATTTCATTGATTTCAGCTCAGATTTATATTATTTATTTTCTTCTTGCTTGCTTTAGGTTTATATTATTTGTCTTCCTCTAGGTTCCTAAGTCTGAAGCTTAATTTATCAATTTTTGAAATTATTCTTATTTTCTTTCTTTTTTTTTTTTTTTGGAGATGGAGTCTCACTTTGTCGCTCAGGCTGGAGTGCAGTGGCGCAGCCTCGGCTCACTGCAACCTCCACCTCCTGAGTTCAAGCAAGTCTTCTGCCTCAGCCTCCTGAGTAGCTAGGACTACAGGTGTGTACCACCGCACCTGGCTAATTTTTGAAGTTTTAGTAGAGATGGGGCTTCACCATCTTGGCCAGGCTGGTCTCGAACTCCTGACCTCAGGTGATCCACCCACCTTGGCCTCCCAAAGTGCTAGGATTACAGGTGTGAGCCATTGCGCCCGGACTAAAATTATTTTTCTTTTCTGATGTATGCATTCAATGATATGTTTCCCTCCAAACACTGCTTTCTGTGATGCAAAATTTTCACAAATTGTATTTTCACTTTCATTTAGTTTAAAATATTTTTAAAAAATTCTTCTGCCACTACTTGACTGTGTGTTATTTACTAGTGTGTTATTTAATCTCTAAATATTTTTTGTATTTTTCAACTATCTTTCTATTACTGTTTTCTAATTTTATGCCATTGTGGTCTTAGAGCATACTTTATATGATGTCTAGTCTTTTAAAAATTTTAAGATGTATTTTGTGGCCCAGAATATGTTCTATTTTGGTGACTATTTCATATGTATTTGAGAAGAATGTGTATTCTGCTATTATTGCATAAAGAATTCTATCAATGTCAATTAAATCCAGTTGATGGATGGCCATAATTTTAAATCTATTTACATTTTGGGGTATTTTTAAAAATAAAATCTGTGATTATCTATCTTTTAATGAATGCCTTAGATCATTCACATTAAAGTGATTGTTGATGTAGTTGTGTTCATGTATACCATACTTATAGCTGTTTTCTATTTGTCGTTTCTGTTCCTTTTTTTCTTTTTCTTTTGTCTTCCCTGTTTTTTTTTTTTTTGGCTTTTTTCTATTCAATTTTAACTCCTCTTAATGTATCAATTATATTTGTTTTATTTTTAAGTATTTACCCTAGAGTTCGCAATATGTATTTACACCTAATCTAAATGTAATAATTCTCAACATTATACTGCTTCACAGGTAGTGCAGGTAACTTCCAACAGAGTATTCCCAAGTCTTCCTTTCTACCCCCTCTAGCAGGGGTGTCCAATCTTTTGGTTTCTCTGGGCCACACTGGAAGAAGAATTGTCTTGGGCCACACATGAAATACACTGATACTAACAATAGCTGATAAACAAAAAATCTCATAATGTTTTAAGAAAGTTTACAGATTTGTGTTGGGCCACTTCAAAGCTGTCCTGGGCCACAGGTTGGACAAACTTGCCCTACGGTATTGCTGTCATTCATTTTATTTACACATAAGCGATAATTACACAATGTATTGTTGATACTATAATGTTGAACAAACCACTATCTATTAGATCAGTTAAGAATGAGAAAAACTAAAGATCTTTATTTTACCTTGTTTCTTCTTCAATTCTCTTTCTCTCTTTATGTAGATATGAGTTCTGACCTATATCATTTTTCTTCTTTCCAGAGAATTTAACATTTCTTCCAAGGTAGATCTTTAGTGACAAATTCTTTCAGCATTTGTTTGTCTTGGGATGTCTTTTTCCTTTACTTTTTATTTTTATGTTATTTTTCATTTTACTTTCCTTTTGAAGAACAATTATACCAGATACAGAATTCTCAGTCGATAGTTTTTCCCTCAAATCTTGAAATATTTCACTCCACTCTCTTCTTGCTTGCATGGCTTCTGATATCATTCTTATTTTTGTTGCTCTGTAGGTAAGGTTCTTTATCTCACCTCTGGTTTCTTTCAATATTTTCTTTTTCTCTTCGGCTTACTTCAGTTTAAATATAATATACCTAAATGTAGATTTTCTTGCTATGAATCCTTCTTGGTGTTCTCTGACCATCCTAGGCCCTGAGTGCCCTGTTTTGGTGTCTGTCATTGATTTTGGAAAACTCTCAGCCATTATTCTTACTTCAAAAATTCTTATGCTCCTTACTTTCATTCTTCTCTTTCTGATATCCCCATTATGCATGTTATAATTGCCCCACAGTTCTTGGATATACTGTGTGTTATCTTATTGCTGTTCATCTTTTTTTTTTCTCTTTGCACTTTAGTTTGGGAAGTTTCCATTGGCATATCTTCAAGCTCACTGATTCTTTCTTTGATCTTCTCAAGTGTACTGATGAGCCCATCAAAGGCATTCTCCATTTCTTTGACATTGTTTTTGATATCTAGCATTCTTTTGATTCCTTAGTGTCTTCACCCGACTGCTTGCACTACAAGTCTGTTCTTACATGATCCTCACTTCTTTTTATTAGAGTCCTTAGCATATTAATGATAGTTATATTTCTCATCTGATAATTCTAAAATCTCTCCTAGCTGTAAGTTTGGTTTTGATATTTGCTTTGGGTCTTCACAGTTTTTTCTTATGTTGAAGCTGGAAATGATGGATACAGTAATAGGAGCTCAGGTTAACAGGCCATTATTGTGAGGTTTTATGTTTATCTGGGTAGGAGTTAGGCTGTGTTTAATGTTTGCTTTAGATATAGACGTAAGAGGCTTCCATTTCCTTTAGTTTCCCTGTTTTGATCTCCTCTGTTGCCTTTGGGTTTTCCTAAAAATTCTATCTTAAGTAGAGTTCGTGTCTTGCAGCTCTCTCATTTGTAACCCGCAGTTACTTTACTGGAGTTCTGTTGATATGATGGTAAGATGTTGGAAAGGTTAAGAAGGATTCTGTAATCTCCTCATTAATATCTGTTTTTTTAGTATGCCTAAGTCCCTGGATTGTGACCTTCAGAGACATTTCCTAGTCTTTTTATCCCCTTATGTAAACTAGAAAGGCCAAGGCCAGAGAGGGCTTGAGACATCCCTTCCCACTGCGCTCCTCCTAGGTGAGTAAGGTTCCAGCAAAGTATTTTCCCGGTGGGCAAACTCCTGCCTCTGAGAATAGGAAGCTCTGGTGCTATCTCAGAATGGTTGCTTTTCCCCGTGCCCTGCCTGAAGCATAAGAGGATTTTTCTGCCACCTTTACCATGAGAGCTTGGTCACAACAGTGCGGTGCCCCTCCCTACCCCAGGAATGTTTTAACTCTCAAGCTAGTATTTATTTCAGCCTCTTGCAATTTTCCAGTTGCTGTTTAAGTGCCCTTTGCAGTTTCTGGCTCCAGTGATGTCCGTGGTCCTGGTAAGCTATGACTCTCCATATCACCTGTCTTTTCATCTTTTGACATGCAGTAGACCTTCTAGTTTCTAGACCATTTATGGAGAATTGTTGTTAATCCATTTTGGAAGTTTTTTCTTGATGTGAGGATTGGGGTGAGAACTTCCAAACTCATATTGGAGTGGAAAGAGGATGATAATTTTAAACAATTCTATTTCCTGATGTACAAGAGTAAACCTCGTTCAAAATTACGATCTTTATGTTAATTATTTACCCCATAAGTAAATTAAAGGCAGCCTGGTGTTCAGCCTCCACTTCACTCTTTCTGTTGTTCTTTCTTGAACTGCAGAGGGTGAAAAACCAAAAAATGTTATTTTCTAGGCTTCCTTGCAGTTAGGGAGCTGTAGGTGATTTCAGTTCAGCTAAAAAGATGTGCTCACTTCAGATCTGGAAGGGGAAAGTGAAGCTGTATTTCCGCTGATTCTACTGTT
The DNA here is from genome assembly GCF_029289425.2 of Pan paniscus. NCBI lineage: Eukaryota > Metazoa > Chordata > Mammalia > Primates > Hominidae > Pan > Pan paniscus. Next base: position 49,183,812 of record NC_073260.2, read on the forward strand.
TTGACTGCATTTGGTCATGAAGACGTCTGTTTTTTGTTTGTGTGTGTGTGTGTGTCCTTTTTTCCCTGTGTTAGCAATACCATCATGCCCTGCATAGTAACATTTTAGTCAACAATGGACTACATATATGACTGTAACCCTGTAAGATTATATAGTAGAGATAAAAAAAATTCCTATCATCTGGTAACATCTTGATGATCCTGACAATGTATAGGCCTACGCTAAGGTAAGAACTTATCTTGTAGGGTTTTTCTTAAGTTTAAAAACTAAAATGAAAAAATTCAGAAATAGGAAAAAGATTATAGAAAACAATACAAGGAAAAAAGATATTTTTGTATAGCTGTAAAATGTGTTTGTGTTTCCAGTTAAATGTTATTACAAGAGTCAAAAAATTAAAAACATAGTGTATAAAGTAAAAAAGTTACAGTAAGGTTAATTGGTTATTGAAAAAAAATTTTTTTATTAATTTAGTGTAGCCCAAATATCTAGTTTCTATAAAGTCTACAGTAGTGCACAGTAATGCCCTAGGCCTTCACATTCACTCACCACTCACTTACTGACTCACCCAGAGCATCTTCCTGTCCTGCAAGCTCCAGTCATGGCATGTGACCTCTATGGGTGGACCATTTTTTAACTTTTTTTTTTTTTTTGAGATGGAGTCTCGCTCTGTTGCCCAGGCCGGAGTGCAGTGGTGTGATCTTGGCTCTCTGCAACCTCTGCCTCCCGGGTTCAAGTGATTCTCCTGCCTCAGCTTCCCAGGTAGCTGGGACTACAGGCACCTGCCACCATGCCCAGCTAATTTTTGTATTTTTAGTAGAGACGGGGTTTCACCATGTTGGCCAAGCTGGTCTCTAACGCCTGACCTCATGATCCGCTCACCTCAGCCTCCCAAAATGCTGGGATTACAGGCATTAGCCACCGCACCTGGCCTTTTAAATCTTTTATACTATATTTTTACTGTACCTTTTCTAGGTTTAGATATGTTTTGATAGACATATAGTTACTATGGTGTTACAGTTGCCTACAGTATTCAGTGCAGCCGCATGCTGTACAGGTTTAACCTAGGAGCCATATATAGGCTCTATAGCCATATAGGAGCCAGGTTTAGCCATATAGCCTAGGTGTGTAGTAGGCTACACCATCCAGGTTTGTATGAATACACTCTACGATGCTCACACAAGGACAAAGTGGCTTAAGGGTGCATTTCTCAGAATGTATCCCCATCCTTAAGCTATGCATGACTGTAATTGAGTTCCACTATCCATTCACTAGCTTTCAGATGTCAAGACACAAGAAATCTACTTTGTTAGTTCAGTTCATGCTGGAGCTGGTGGTAGGATCAAAGGCTGAGATCTGTGTGAAGCTGCTCATGATGATAGCATGATACGGAACCAGCAATGCCCTCGTGTAGAAGCCGCAGCAGCTCCCCTGCTGGCCTGACTTGAGTGTGGTTCTTGGAGTCCTGAATGTTCAACCTAGAGCAGTAGTTCTCAGCCTGGCTACAAACCAGAGTTGCCTGGAGGGGTTGTATGAATCCCACCATCTGTGCCCCAGGTGGTTACTATTTTACACTTTGGGAGTGAATTCAGCACCTCTCTTCGGTGGATACTCATGCAGAGGGATGGAGGGCTTCTGATCTAGAATCTGTCTCTTGGGCCCTCCCAACAAACCTGTAAGCTATTTGCTTTCCCGTAATACTTATTTTCTTACTGAAACTAGCTGAAGTAGATTCTGTCTTCTGCAACTAAACCCTGACTAATACACGTATTTGGAAGACTTCCAGGTTTTATATAATGACTTATTTTCTCATCTGGACAATTGCTGATTTAAATAATGTTTCAAGCTACAAACTTAAAGAACTTAAAACATGAGAAGTTACAAGAAGGCATTAATATGAAGAAACAGAGTGTTGTCATTTTTCCCCTTGTCAAGGATAGGACTTACATTATAATTTTATATCATCGTGTTTCCTGCAGTTTCACTCTGGTGTAGCTTAAGGATAATGGCACGCTGCTGTATTAAATAACAGCATTACAAGGCATTTTCAGTGCAATGATACAGTTCCCACCATAAACAAGAGCAATCAAGCCTGGTCCTCAGTCAAACTGAAGAGTGGTCCCAATGTCTCTATGTCATTCCTCAGTGGTCCTTCCTGACTCCAGGAGTTAATTTGCTTTCCTTCAGGAGTCATCGATTTATCCACTAAGTTGTTAGCTAATGATGCTCTCTGAGTCTTGACCCTGCTGAAGGCATTGAGGGAACATTTATAGAAATAAAGTAAAAAAAGAATGACTCTTGACTTAATAGAATTTTATACCTTGGCAAGCCAATGAAGGAAATTATTTTGTGTGATTGAGGGTGAAGACAATATGTCAATATTTCCAATCCCTTTTCAGAGTCTGTTTTGGCAGGAGCTTCTTCTTCTAGCCATTAATTAAGTTGCCCCTAACATGAGTGGTCCTTATAACATGCTGAGAAGTTTTGGATACATGACATGAATTTTCCAAAAGAGTAGTTCATAGGATGCAACTCCTTTGCGCAGCACACAGTCTATGTAGTAAAGGACCTTTGCCACCTGTCACTTGCCTACATTTCTAGGATTAATTATCAATATTATCTTAGTTAAAGCTTAATGAAAATGTAAGTATCGTTGCTCTTTTACCCCTTTGTATGATTGCACATGCTATTCTCACTCCTTGAAATACATATATATTTTTAATATTTGAACACCCAGGACATTCTTGCATGGTTGAAGTTCTAGTCAAATGTGACCAACGTTGGGTGGCTCCTCCAGAATGTCCATCTTTCATGGTGGCAGCTATTAGATTGTAAGGTTGGTTGGATGCTGAGTACAATTGTGCAGAGCAAACATAGAGAAAGATGGGCAGAGATGACAGGCAGCTGGTGTCTCCTAGATTTTCCTGAGAGCCTTCTCCAAAGTGCTGGCTTTGTGGTGGCCGGTAGGCATGTGCACACCGGGAGGCACAGCTTCCCGACCCAGGCCTGCCTTCATCAGCCTTTCTGGGGGCCTCCAGCCAGTTAGTGAACAGCCTTCAAAGAATGTACTGATGACCTGAGTGGCTTGCAAAATTCCATCGCTGCTGCCAGGGAGCCACATTGCCTTCCCTGTCAGCCATCCTGCATTCATAACCAGTGGGCCTTTCGAAACAAAAAGAAATAATGTGGTAGCAGCTCAGCTTGCAGTGGTGATGAATCTGCATCTCATACCAAGCAGCAGATGCCAAGTGAACTATGCTAAATTTCACTTGTTTTTCTACACTATGCTGCAGCAGAACAGAAAGCTTGGGTTTGCGAATTACTTTCTGTTCCTCGGTTACATAACTCACTTGAATAAGGTAATGTAGGCAGAATAATTGTCTCTTTAACATTAAATACTTTTTAATGCATTTTTAGTGTCAGCATGGACCAGCTTCTCCTCCACAAGGATGCAGGGAAGAGGGACAGAGGTGTGTGTGAGGCTGGGATCCCCCACTGATGACATGGAATACCTCATCAGCAGTGCAGGGACTGTCCTCGTGCAGTTCCACTGGGATGCTTCCCTCCACTTTCCTCTCACATCCACTCCATCTCATCTATGTTGAAAGTGTCTTCCAGGAAGCATCCCCAAGACAGAGTCACACACACACACACACGACTGGTAAAGGGTAGGGAGTGGGAGAGGCAGGGAGAGCCATTGGCATGATGTGGGTTGGACAGCCCTGAAAGGAGAGTAGGAAGGAAAGAAGATGGGAAAAACCTCAGCCCACAGCGGAGCTCTGAGAAAGTCCTGGCCGGCTCGGTGGTGAGCTCCAATGCAAAGGTTGTCTAGAGAAGAATCCCACATTGCATAGAAATAACCAGACCCAAGGACACAGCCATGCTAAGTCACCAGGCTCCTTTGGTACAGTATGTTCTCAGCTCCAGTGTTGCAGCCAACAACTCTCCTAACAGCTGAATGGCAGGTCACTTCTTGATGGTGAACCCACATGGCACATGCCTGGGGCTGCACAGCCTCCTGTGGAGTCCCCCGTGGAGTGAATGCAGCACTTTCTACCCGCTTCCTGCTTCCCAGAGCACCTAGGATTCTCTAAAATACTATGCACTTGAAGTGTTTGTTGTTTTTGCCCCTTTCCTTCACAAACACTAGAACAGCATTTCCATGAAGGAAGAATTTTTTTCGGGGTTGCACTTTCCCCTGCATCAAGAACTGTTCTTGGCAAACAATAGGTGCTCAAGAATTACTTGTTAAATAAATACAGAGAAAATGCCCGTTGCTCAGTTCCTACAAGGTCCCTGGGCATGTGTTAGATTCTCCATACACATTTCTGATGATCACAAGTACCATGCAAGGAAAGCATTGTATCCATGAAACAGAGGAAAAGAGGAGGTCATAGAGTTTAAGTCCTCTGCCCGAGGCCACACAGTCCCGGATCACAGGTGAACATTGCCTCTGAGGCTGGCACATTTCCCATATTCCAGGCTGGCACACCATCAATCTGCATCAAGACAGCAATTTGGGAAGAGATTTTTCTCTTAATGGCACATTTCTTTGGGAGAGAAGCTATGTTATGTATTCCTCACATCACACATTGAGGAAGCACTCAGTTATTTTCTTTTCATTTTACAGGCTAGTATTTGTTCTCAATATATTCAGAAGCCATGAAAGCAGTTTGCCTGCTGAATCCAGAATGCTGTCTTGTGTTGTTATTTACTTGCCAATGGTCTAAGAACCACATTTAAGCGGTTTAATTTTCTGCCACAGTTTTAGTTTGCCTCTGGGTAAATCCTCTGGATTCTAAACATCAAGAGTTTTCCAATTTTCAGACCTGTCAAATCCACATGACTTATTTTCTTATCTAGACAATTGCTGATTTAAATAATGTTTCAAGCTACAAACAAGATAAAAAATGTATTTAATATTGATTTAAAACTTCAAATCTACAACACTTGTGTCAATACCTACCTAAAGAGATTTTTCCCTAAACATATAACCATGTTCCACAGTTTCATAATAAAATGAACTTAAGAAGTAATTTAAGGCTAGTTACAGCTATTAGCCTACACGTGACTACACAAGGTGAATGTGACTATATTCCAGCAAGTGTAATAATTCATGAATCATCACCATGGTCTATGAGGGGCAGTCTGGCATCAAGGAACATATTTATATATACTGGGAAGGAATCATTTGTTTTCTCTCAAGTCTTTCAATAAAAAATTTTCAGTTAATGATTCCTCATCTTATTTCCTGCTTTCCCACATAAATTTCAATCTCCAGCTCCCCAAATATTTTTACCACCTTCTAGCAGCTTTTAAAGGTCTCTTACACAAAGAGGGAACACTAGCCACCTGCTGGAGGGTGGAGGTTGGAAGGAGGGAGAGGATGGAAAAACTGTCTATCGGGTACTATGCTTATTACCTGGGTGACAAAATAACCTGTACACCAAACCCCCACAACACATAATTTACCCATGTCACAAACCTGCACATGTACCCTCGAACCTCAAATAAAAGTTAAAAACAAATAAAGATTTCTTTATCACTATTCCTCAGATAACCAGCTGTTAGGGGCCTCTTGCTTCTATCAGACATTGGTCTGTTCGGCAGTAAGAGCCTGAATGAATATGTGCCCATGCTATGACTTAGCATGCTCATCAACCATAAATCATAACAACACACGTTAGCCATAGTAGCCCAAAACTCAAAACCACTCAAATGTCAAACAAAAAAAAAAAACACTAGGCAATAGACTGTGAAGTGTTCATACCATGGAATTCTATTCTGCAATGAAAACCAACAAGCCACTGCTGATACCACAACACAGTTGAATACAAAAAATACTGAGTGAGCAAAGGCAGACCAGAGGAATGCACATTTCATGTTATCATTACAAAGTGTGTAAAAAGACAAAACTAAAATGCAATGTTTAAAAATGCATAAGTGGTACAAAGACTGTTGGTTTTAAAATGTGAACATTAATAGCACAACAGAGAGAGTGGTCACCTTTGGAAAGAGTAAATAGTCATTTTTGTGTTGCTACAGAGGAATACTTAAGACTCAGCAATTTATAAAGAAAAAAGTTTTACTTGGCTCACAATTCTATCTGGAAAAGTTCAAGATTGGGTGTCTGGTGAGGGCCTCGGGCTGCTTCCACTCCTGATGGGAAGCCGAGGAGAGTCAGCATGTGCAGAGATCACACAGCAAGAGAGGAAGCCAGAGAGAGGGGAGGTGCCAGGCTTTTGTCTTTTGTCTTAAACAGCTAGCCTTCATGGAAACTGAGTGAGAACTCACTGACCCCAAGAAAGACCATCAATCTATTCATAAAGGATATGCCCCATGACCTAAACACCTCATATTAGGCCCCACCTCCCATATTGGGATTGAATTTCAATAGGAGATTTGGTGGAAACAAACAAACCATATCCAAACTATAGTAGGGAGCAAGAGTGGCTTCTTCTGCAAGGCTGATGAAGCTTATTTCTGGACCAGAGGCTGTGGCTACATGTGCACATTCACTGTGTGATAACTTGTGGAGGTGCGCATTGGCAGTTTGTGCAGTTTTAGGTATGCATGTTTTACTTTCTGTATGCAGAGTTTTACAAACTCTGACACTTGCAAACTCCACTGTGCTTACTCTCTCACTCTCCCTCCCTCCCCTCCCCTCCGTCTCCCTCCCCAGTTGTTTCTGTAACAATTTCCTCATCACGACATAAAGGAGGTGGATTAGATGATTTCTAAACCCAACTCCAGTTTTAGCGTTTTATGATTCCAATATGCTGACGATTATTTGTAAGATATTATTCTGCAAGAAAACTGCATCTGTTTCCTAATAGATATTTTAACTTTTCTGGGGATTTATTTTCTTGATTTTTGTCATGATACTGCTGAGGCAGTTATCAACTGCTCTTTCAGCTTGCTTGACAATTGGTGAGATCATGCACAAAGGTGGTGGTGGCAAGGGAGAAAAGCTATTTACTTCATTTTCTTCTAACAAAATGTCAATTGAGACAGAAACTGGTGGTGAGGAGAAAGTAAGAGGGTGCTTTCTCCTTTCAGTATCTCAAGTGCACCAGGACTGTTGGGAGAGGGAGGAGGAACAAGGGTCAAGTTTAAAAGGTGTCCTGAAGAAAGTAGCTAACAAAAAACAGATGGGAAAGTAGTTTTAAATTTTGCTTTGTTCTTTAATTCATTCATTTATTTATTTTGAGTTCAAGAAAGGCTCTAGTTTTATTAAGGAAAGAGTCTGCTGCCATTTGATGAAGACAGAGAAAGGAATAGACTAGGGGCCATCAGGAAGGTCTGAGGGTGCTGAGGCTGAGGATCCTTGGGAGGAGCCCAGTGCAGGGTCCCAACCTTAGACTTGGTGGTACAGCACCGATGGTCTGCCTGGCTCCATCTCCAACAGTGGACTCACACTAACATGGCTTTCAGAGGCTGACAAGGCAAAATCGGAAACCTTCCCTTCCTTTCCAGTGAGAATTGCAAGTTGTCAAATGGACTGAATGGCCACATCTACAGATGCCACGTGGAAAATCCAACATCAGCACATTAGAGCACAGGGATTCAGGGAGACATCAGCAGTTTTTCTCAGTTGTGCTACATGGAGGTCCTGCAGTGATCTTGGCGGCAGATAGGCAAGCTATTTAGGGAGGTGTCAGCTTTGTTGAGGGGCTTGCTTCTGAGACATTCTTGATTCTCTGCATCTCCTTCTCTTGACTGTTTCTTCCCAAACAAGAATAGTGCAATTGATCGGGCCTCCACTTAATCACAGCCAGATTCTGGTCTCGGCCCCTCAGCCTCCTCATTGGCATGATTGGACTTTGGGTCCCACCTTATAGTAGTGCCTTAGCTTGGGCTACTGAAAGAAAATATCTTAGACTGGGTGGGTTACACCACACACAATTTTTTTTTTTTTTTCACAACTCTGGAAGCTAGAATCTGACGTTAGTTTCTGGTGAGAGTCTTCTCTCGCTTATAGATAGCTTCCTTCTTGCTGTGTGCTCACATGACAGAGAAAGAAGGAGCAAGTCTTTCCTGTCTCTTTTCATAAGGGCACTAATCAGATCATATCAGCTCCACCCTTACAACTTCCTCTAACCCCATTGCCTCCCAAAATCTTTGTCTCCAAATACCATCCCACTGGGGATTAGGGCTTCAATACAGGAATCTGGAGGGGTGGATACAACTCAGTCCTTAACAGGTAGTTTATTTTTCAGAAGGCCCTGGAAAGGAGAGTGGGAGGCACCTCGCTGGCCAGTTCCAGCCCCCGTCTTCCAGACCTTGAGCTGGTCTTTGCAGACAGCTTGAGGAGCATGCTGGGGATAGTGTCCTGGCCCAAGGAGATGGGACCAAGGGCTCATGCTGACATTTTAAAAAGGGATGGCCCTTCATGGAGAGAAGCCAGGGCTGACTTCTTTCTCCCAGCCAGAGATGTCAATGGGGTCCTGGTCTACCAGCCTGCCTGGGGGCCTCTCCTGAGGAGGACTCCTGGGGTCTTTCTCAGCTCATGCCTGAGGACAAGTCCAATGAAGAGGCACTTTGTCCAGTGAAGAGGCTGCCCCGCCATTGTCCTGGGCCTGCTGGAGAGTGGCCAGTGCAGCCGCTGAGTCTGTGGTCTCCTACAAGGGGAGGGAGAGCAGGAGTGGGGAGAAAAAGCACAGATGAGGAATTTCTCTTATGTTTTTCTATAAGTTTTACAGTTTTGTGTTTCATATTTAAGCCCTTGATTCATTTTGAGATTGTGTGTGTGTGTATGTGTGTGTATAAGATGTGAGAATTAAGTGAAGGTGTTTACTCTGCTTGTTTTTTGCCTGAGTATGTCCACTTCCTCCAGCACCATTTGTCAGCAATGTTATCTTTTCCTCTGTGAATTCCCCTACCAATTCATTTGTACCTCTGTCAAAAATCAGTTGCCTACATTACTGACGACCCTAACTCTACCCTAAATCCTATTTCTGGATTTTCTTTTCTGTCCTTTTGGTCTATGTGTCTCTCACTCTTCTTTTTTTTATTATTATTTTTTATTATACTCCAAGTACCCACAAAAGGGAAGCCCATCAGACTAACAGCAGATCTCTCTGTAGAAACCCTACAAGCCAGAAGAGAGTGGGGGGCAATATTCAGCGTTCTCAAAGAATTTTCAACCCAGAATTTCATATCCAGCCAAACTAAGCTTCATAAGCAAAGGAGAAATAAAATCCTTTACAGACAAGCAAATGCTGAGGGATTTTGTCACCACCAGACCTGCCTTACAAGAGCTCCTGAAGGAAGCACTAAACATGGAAAGGAACAACCGGTACCAGCCACTGCAAAAACTCTCACTCTTCTAATAGCCACACCTTCTTGGTTGCTGTAGTTAAATAATAAGTGCTGAAATTGCTGCACTTATTGACTGGTTTCTTCCACTTTATTCTTTTTCAAAAACATGCTTTAGCTATTCCAAGTCCTCTGCCTTTCTATGTAAATTTTAGAATAATCTTGTCTATATCTACAAAAAATTTTGCAGGCATGTGTATAAGAATCACATGAAATCTATTTATCTGTTTGAGGGGATTGGCACTAGAGGAGAGTCACTACGTTGACTTCCAATGCATGAACACTTAGTTTGGCCTCCTCTGATACAGCTCCAGTGGGAGTGTTAGGCACCTCCTTCTGGCCTGGCTAGGCGGAAAATCTCTTTGCTGGGGCAGGCGGCATTGGGGGCCATAGATTATACATTATTTTGTGTTGTATTTGGCTGGAGTAGAGTGGTTACCATATAAAAGTGTTCTGTCTTGCTGGGCTGCCCCTTTCCTGGTCCTTTGGCTAGAGAGAGAACGGACTTTTCTTGCCTGCATCCAGTAACATTTCTAGGTTGCTGGATTCTCTATTATCCAATCTAGAACATATGAAGGAAAAGAAAAAGAAAAGAAGGAAGGAAGGAAAAATGGAGGGAAGGAGGGAGGGAAGGAGGGAGGGAAGGAGGGAGGGAATGAGGGAAGGAGGAAAAGAAGGAAGGAAGGAGGAAGGAAGGAAGAAAGAAGGAAAGGAAGAAGGGAGGGAGGAAGGAAGGAAGGAAAGAAAAAAGGAAGGAAGGAAAGGATGGAGGGAGGGGAGGAGGAGGGAGGGGAGAAGGGACGGAATGAGGGAAGGAAGGAAGGAAGGAAGGAGAGGAGGGAGGACCCAGTGAACTTACCACCAAGTCGTTCCTCAGGTCCCAGTGTCCTTAGCTGGTCTGCTGTCTTTTCTCCACCTTTCAGAGTCTTCTTAAGTTGATTAAAATACCCAGGTTATTTATTTGTACTCAGTAGAAGCATGAGGGAAAAGTACATCTACCTCATCTTCCTGTGTAGTTAAATTTTATTGTTTAAATGGGATGTATATGATTTAGCTCAAAGACAGAGACTGAAATAAAACTTGCTTAAGATAGGCAAAGATGTACAGAAAGAACTGCAAATAATTTATCCAAATTAACAGGCAATCATAATGCATATTAAAATCTATGATAACTTTCTCTGGTCTGAGTCACTTTTCTCCTTGAATGTGCTTGATGTTTCCTACTCTAATGAATTTGACAACTGTAAATCCCTAACTGGATATGATATACACTGTTGAAAAATCACACAATGAAAACCTGATCACAATTGTGTTTTAAACAGAATGCAATTAGCTTCACCACTAATATGTTTTGGTTTGTTTAGAAAAGGACATTTACAAACAGAAATATGAACTTCAAAGCAAACCTGTCTTGAAATCAAGAATTGTGTTCATTTAAAAGCTATGGTTTATGTGTTCAGAGGCGAGTTTTATTACAAGCCAAGAATGGAGAATGTGGCATGAGGAACATTTCCACCACACAGGAAGAGGGGACACAAAGGGTAGAATTGCATGGGGGATATTTGGAGGGTTATCAGGGTAAGGATGGAAACTGGGTCCCTGAAAAGGGATCACAGACTCAGTCATCCTCCAGATTTTATTGAAAGCAGGGGTGGTGAAAAGCAAAAGCTCTGATAGAAACCTCAGAGAGATTAAAAAAGAACCCAAGAATCCTGGCCAAATGATTGTGCTTCATTGCTATATCTAGCCTGGAGCAGGAATAAGACAGTAAATGAGGGAAAAGCTAGTTCCTGTTGTCATGAAACTCATGTTCTAGTGAGGAGCGAATCCACAAATGACTAATAATAGATGTAAAACATTTTAAGACACATGATAACATACACTACTGAAAAAAATAAATTATAATGATTAGAAGGTAATGAGGAGTGTGGCAGGGGGAACAGTTCAAATTTGAGCAAAAGACCTGACAAAAGTGTATAAATAAGCTAAGTGAAGACCCACAGGAAGTACAGCAATTGTAAAGGTGATGTGGTAGGAACACTCTTAGACATTGGAGGAATAGCAAAAAGACCAAGGTAATGGGTGCAGTATAAGTGATGGGAAGAAGGACAGGAGATGGGGCTGGAAAGATTAGCGGGGGTAAGTCACATCAGGCTGAGTGGATCGCAGTGAGAAGGCTGATGATTTTTGTTTCACTATAATGGGAAATAATTGCAAGGTTTTGAGGGGAGGAAGTGGATAATCATATTTGCTCTTTTAAAAGGCCACTCTTTCAAGAATATAGAGTGAATCAAAAGGTGTAAGGAGGGCCGGGCACGGTGGCTCACGCCTGTAATCCCAGCACTTTGGGAGGCCGAGGTGGGTGGATCACGAGATCAGGAGATCGAGACCATCCTGGCTAACATGGTAAAACTCCGTCTCTACTAAAAAATACAAAAAATTAGCCGGGCATGGTGGCGGGCGCCTGTAGTCCCAGCTACTCGGGAGGCTGAGGCAGGAGAATGGCATGAACCTGGGAGGCGGAGCTTGCAGTGAGCCAAGATCACACCACTGCACTCCAGACTGGGTGACAGAGCAAGACTCCATCTCAAAAAAAAAAAAAAAAAAAAAAAAAATATATATATATATATATATATATATATATATATATATAGTGTAAGAAGTGCCCTTTGGAGACTATTTCCAAGCCCAAGTGAGACAAAATGTAGGCTGGTTAGGGTGAGAACAGTAAAGTTGGTGAATGGTTGTTGGGTTTGAGACATATTTTGAAAGTGGAGCTACTAAGACTTGCTGTTGGATTGGATGAGTGTGAGTCTGGATAGCCAAGTGAAAATGATGCCATTAACCAAGATATAAAGAAATGGGGTGTGGATAAACCAAGAAACCATCTAGATGGAGCTGTTGAGTGGTCACTTGGCAAAATGAGGAGAGGTAGGGTGGTGATAAAATTTGGGAGTCATTAGGGCATTGTTGGTTTCTAAAGGCATGAGACTGGATAAGATCACCCAGGGAATGTATGTCAAGGAAAAGAGAAGAAGACAAAGGGCTGAGCCCTGGGGCCCTGCAACATTCAGATGTCAGATGAGGAAATGTGTATGCAGCAGAAGAAGCCGCTAAGGAGTTCTACTTCAGAAGCCAAGAGCGAAAATATGTCCAGGAGAAAAGCATGGTCCATTTGCTCCAGGTCTCATGGTACTGCTTATGTAAGGTGAGACCTAATAACTCACCACCCAGGAGTCATGGGCCACTGGCAAGGGGTGATTTCAGTGATCTGGTGGGAATTCCTTACTGGAGTGAATTTAACAGAGACTGAGAGCAGACAATGGGTATGTAGAAAAACGGACAACTCCTTTGAGAAGTTTTGTTGTAAATATGAGTATAAAGAAAGTGTGGTGGCCAGGAGGAGATATGGAAATCTAGGAAAAGTTTGAGAGAACTACTGCATGGGAGAACTACTGCATATTTTATGTTAAAGTCTCCAGTGGAGACTGAATAACTTATTTCAAGTAAATAAGGAGAAGATGCAAGAGCAGAGGGTCCTTGAAAAGGCAGGAGGGGTTAGAGCCATTCCCATGGGTAATGGGGCTGGCCTCAGAGCTAGGGTTTATCTGTCTGCATGGGAGGAGAGGTGGCACATAGGAGTGCAAATGGAGAGGAAATGTGAGAATGAGAGATGATTCTGCTCTGATTGCTCCTAATTTCTCAGCAAAGTAGGAAACAATGCAGAGAGAGATGAGGGGAGCAGTCATTGGAGATGTGAGCAAAGGAGAGAAGGCATGAAATAATTATTTCAGCGGGGTAGCAGGGAGAGGAAAATGTTTAGGGAAATGTAAGTCTGTTGCTGGACAGCACCATGCTTTCTTAACATTTGGTGATAAACAGAATGTGAATTTGATCAGCATGGGGTTTGTGCTTGTCTTTCATTATATTCACTTGGTTGAGTGTAGACTAAAGTGGGTGGGAAATTGCATCTAATCAGGGTTGAAATTATGTCAGGGAAGTTTAATAGAGGTTTGGAGGATCTTGAGATTTGAGAGTATATTTAAAGGAATGATTAACAAAATAGATAAAAGAATCTCCTGTGGTTAAAAAATTGAAGGTGTAGTGGCAGAGATGAACAGTCAAAAAGTAGAAGGAGGCCTATGAATTGGAAGTGTGAGTGTTTCTGAAAATTGTTGGAGTAGAGGTTTTAGAAACAGTGAACTTGAATACATTGAGATTTTTTAGGTGATTAGATGATTGTAATGACAAGTTTTTGTGGCATTTCTAAGGGAGTGGATGGTTAAGGTGGTGTAGAGGGGAAAATTATTAAAAATAAAGAAATCAAAGTGTTTGGTGAATTGTCCATTGGATTTTTAAGGCACCAAAAATGATTTTCAAGAAGAGGCCCGACCATGATGATATTTTTATAGATGACTCGTGAAATAGCAAATATTTATAAAATAATTTGCAAAGTATTAATTATATAGTATTGGAGCTTTCTTACACTTGCCATTTAATAAAATGCTTCTATCATTTTGGATAACATAATTTCCCCAAGTGAAACCACCTTTGCAAAATTACAACAGTGAGAGAAATCTAACATAAATGACTCCATTTTGCTTCTAGCCTCACAAGCTAACTGTACTTGCTCATTCTTGGGCACAGGCCAACCTAACTATGGGAGACATTTTGTTCATAGTTTAACTCTAAAGCAAGGATGATAATAGATTTTCCTGAAATTCACACCCTCCTTGTTTGGGGACAGAAACTACCTTTGTAAAACAAGTGAAAGACCAGAAGGTTAGAAATACGGCAGGGGCCTGAGTTCTGCTAAGATATAGACATAGTTGAGTAATAACCAGCCATTGTTTCCTAGCTTGCTTTTCTATAATCACTTACTGCTCAGGAGACATGTACCTGGAGGTCACAAGATTTGTAACTTCCCCAATTGTTCCCATAGGTAACATCGGTACTGTGAAACCTAAGATTGGTCTTTGAGCTATTTTTCAGACTATTGCATTCTGGCAGACCAACAGACAGTACCCAGGCCTGTGACTCATACTGAGCAACAGACTCAGCCCATCCTGTGCCCCACCACACCCCACCTAGAAACCGACTCAGCACACAAAGACAATTTAGACACTTTTATAATTTCATCCCCAACCAATCAGCAGCACCTATTACCTAGTCCCTGCCTTAGCTTCCAAGCTCTTAGAGGGGTGGATTTGAGAAATATCTCCTGCAGTTCCACTTAGCTGCCTTGTGCTAATTAAACTCTTTCTCTGTTGCAACACTGCTGCCTCAGTGTATTAGCTTTTCTGTGCAGCAGGCAAGAAGAACCTGTTAGGTTGTAATGCAAGTAAATACTGAAACCATAGGTCATGTTTTATTTTTATTTCCAGTCAATCTTCTCTATGATCCCAAAAAAGAGTATCTCATATAAAATTAAGGAGGATATAAACACATAAATTATTCACTATTATTCTAACAAGAGCCACAATATTGATATTATTGAGCATCCTTTCATCATCATAACCAGCATGGGCTCACATAGGAGAGATTCTCCATAGAAGACAAATGCTGAAACACCACTGAGATGTTCAGAACTGAACAAAGTGGATATAGAAAGATTTCATGAGAAGGGATCATATGAAGACCTTTCTCAGGGACTAGAAAAAAGCAAAAAAAGAGGGAAGAAGAGAAACAACAAAGTTGAGGATTCTATAAAACCACTGCCAAAAACCCCCTGAGTGTTGGCAAAGGCACCTTCTTGTTCTTAGTACTTTCATATTTCCTTTTGTGGATTTATGGGTAGATTTTTGTTACCCTTATTTTCTTGCTGTATGGAAAGTCTTCTGTGTTCAGGAACTATATCCAGCTATGCAGAGAGCATGTGGGTGCTGTCCAGATTTCTATAGATGTGGAATAAATGTTATAGAGTGATAACATCTCACATCCTGTGCACCCAGTTCCTGGACAGTAGTTCACAATCTCCTTTTTCTGGAATGCTGGCCTCATGGGCTAGAAACACCTAACTGAGAAAAGAGGCAGAGATGGTTAGCATAACAAAAGACCTCAGTCATGTGAGAACAGGGAACCCTGGCGATAGAAAGATACCACTGTCTTTTAGCTTCTCCAGTTTGAAGCTGGCCTTGAAAGGACTACTTCCTTTATCCCTTATGCACTGGACTTGAGAACTCATCTTTCCTACACCTCCAACCCTTACTTCATTAAGGAGCAAACCATGCACCTAAATGATCTTGTTTCTCTCTACTTTTCCAGGTAGCCAATGCTGACCTTCAATTTACTAGAACAGGTCAAGCTATTTGCCACTTTTGGGCCTTTGCTGATTTTCTTTCCTCTTCCTAAAACATTCTTCCTGGTGCTTTTTGCTTATCCTCCAGCTTCTTCTCACTTTCTGATCTCATTCTCAATCTCAGCTTCCATGTCGCTTCTTAGAGGAGTCTTCCCTCACCCCCCAGTGTAATGAAGATAGCCCTGTGTTAGCCTTTTCTCCAGCACACAGTTTGTTTCCCTCGTTGTCACTCACTGCTTCTGCAATTGTTTCCTTGTGTATAGTCCTTCTAACCAACTGGAATACCATAGCCATGAGAGTCAGGCTCACATCTGTTTTTCTCATGTTAGGATCTCACTTGAAACAGAGCCTGTCACACAAAGTCAACAGTTGATAAATATGAATAAGTTATAGGTTTCTAAAAGAAGCTCCTTCTTTTAGTGATATTATACCCACATACTAACTCAGTTTTTCCAAGGCAGAAACCTTTTCGTCCCCAAGCCACTTCACTTTATTTATAGCTGAATTCTACAGTCCACGACAAATCTCAGTATTTACAGTGTGACTTCCTAATCTGTCCAATCCTTCACAGTCTTCTTTCATTTCACATCACATACATCCACCCCCAGAGAAATCCTAAAATATCAAGAAAGCTACATGCTGTATACTGTAGACTTAAAACCCATGTCTGTGGTGACAATGACTGTAGAAGTGCATGCTTTGAATAAGTGTCTTGCATGGTTAGTGATCAACACTGGTATGGCTTTCAATGTGTTTCTCTATGTCACACCCCTGTAAAGAAACAAATGAAAGAGAATGCAAAAATCAAAAGCTTTCCCTTTCCAGATGTTCAAGAACTACTTTTTGTTCTCTTTCGATTCAAGACAGAAACTGCGTTTTAAAAGTACTCTTTATTACTCTCTATTTCAATGCTCTCTGTTCTTCACATGGTTCTTAGAATAAGCCAGTGTCGTACATAAAATTATCCTGTTTTTGGCAGGAAGGAAACTAAAACTCAGAAGTTAAGTAAATTACTCAAGATCAGAAAACCAGTAAGTGACATAAGATTTGAAACAGACCCCATCTGATTCTAGTTTTGAGACTCTAAACCTGCAATGCACTTTGTTTTAGTCACTTCATCTGTCCCATATCGCCTGCCCCTAGTACTTTAGGCTATTTTGAATGAATTACCCCATCATATTATTTACACCAATAATGTTCAGGAAGATCATGTCTAACACTTATGAAAATCCCAACCACCAATGTCAAACCTTACTGCTTTTGCTCTCTTAATCATCTAGTTTGGAATCATCTTGACAAAAAGTCAAGATGCTCAGTGTGAGTCACTTTTGGGGTCAAGTGAAAGGAGACATTCCCATAAGCCAGTGCACATCACAGTCTCTCTGCTCGCGAGTGTGCATGTGATCTCTGACATCTTCCAAGCCCACGTGGTATATTTCAAAAATGGTTGGTTAAGTGAGGCCGTATTCCCTCTGTTCCAAACTGGAGCACAGAAACCTTTAGCTCAGGCTCCTTGACAATGATGTTTATAGGGTTCAGCCCTCCCTGGGCAGCTCACACAACTATCCTTCCATCTAGATTGCTGGGAGGCAATGATGCTGAGGTCTAAACTTTTATGGTTTTGGGCAGGCAGCACAGCCCCTTACCGTACATTGGGCCATTGCCATCTCTTATCCTCTAAACATTTACATCTATCACATTCTTATTTGGAATGATCCATAAAATTTTTCCCAGGAGAATGGAATGCAAAAAGCTAAAAGGGGAGGAACATAAAGAACTCCCAGTATTTTCAGGCATTGCAAGGTGGCTCATGCCTCTAATCCCAGCACTTTGGGAGGCTGAAGAGAGCAGATCATGAGGTCAGGGGATTGAGACCATCCTGGCTAACATGGTGAAACCCCGTCTCTACTAAAAATACAAAAAATTAGCTGGGCGTAGTGGCGTGCACCTGTAGTCCCAGCTACTCAGGAGGCTGAGGCAGGAGAATCGCTTGAACCCGGGAGGTGGAAGTTGCAGTGAGCCAAGATCACACCACTGCACTCCAGCCTGGGCGACAGGGTGAGTCTGTCTCAAAAAAAAAAAAAAAAAAAGAACTCCAATATTTTCAAAGAATGTAGGTGTTCTGTTCTGGAAAAAGTGTGGGAAAAGATGTGCTTTATTTTGACATAATAAAGACACTGTATTAAAACTTAACAGTAATAACAGCAAAGGTCTCAGATTACCGTAATAGGTACGATAATGATGAAAAAGTTTAAAATATTGCCCAAATTACCAAAATGTGACACAGAGACACAAAGTGAGCACATGCTGTTGGAAAATGGTGCTGATAGACTTGCTTGACACAGGATTGCCACAAACATTCAATTTGTAAATAACACAGCATCTTCAAAGTGCAATAAAGTAAAGTGCAATAAAACAAGATATGTCTGTATCTGCCCAAAGTTCCTGTACTTCTTTTCCTTTTAATCATTTCTCAGCTCGCCCCAAATAAGTTTCTATTTCCACCGCTCAACCTAGAAGAAATTACTCTTGTCTGAAGAATATATCTGTGTCACAAATGATGTCCATGCAGCTAAGTGCAATGGGCCTTTCTCCATTGTTATTTTATTTGACCCTCAGAGACATTTGTCACACTGACTAGTCCCTCCTTATTAAATTTTTATTATATCCCCAGGAAGCTACCAATTCCAAGGTGTCTGATTTCCTCAGCTCCCTTTATTTAATATGTAAAGCTGTATCGTTAGAACTCACTATGTATGTGAGTCTGAAAAATATAAAACAGAGAGATTTTATTTTTCTATTGTTTTATGTTATGGTGAGCATATCACTAACTTGAGAGGACTTTTGGCCATAAATACTACCCTTGTAATACATATTTCTTCACCATCTTAAGGAAAACCTTATTACACATCCATAAACGCCCAGCTCCAGTCTGGGTTCAAATCCCAGGCCTATACCACTTTTTCCTCATGTAAGAAATAATAGTAATAATTATCTACATCTTAAGGTTGTTTGAAAATGGAATGCATCCATAGCAGTGTCTCTTGATTTCATGATTATATGAGGAATGCACAACCATAGTTTTCTCCATTGGAACCAGGTTCTCATAACTTAAAAAAAAAAAAGGAGATTATGGTGAACTCCAATTTCCTCAGTTAGTAAAAAGATAAATCAAAGAAGAAATTAAAAGAGGTTAAAAGTGCTCACCAGTATTGTTAGGTGGGTATCACAAGTCACCTTTATTCATGCACATTTACTACCAGGCAGTGATGACTTTTTGGTGTTTAAAGAGGTCTTTAGATAAAGCAGCACAGAAATCAAGATCATCAAAGAAACTGGGCACGGTGGCTCACGCCTGTAACACTAGCACTTTGGGAGGCCAAGGAGGGAGGATCACCTGAGGTCAGGAGTTCGAGACCAGCCTGGCCAACATGGTGAAACTCCATCTCTACTAAAAATACAAAAATTAGCCAGGCATGATGTCATGAGCCTGTAATCTCAGCTACTCAGTAGGCTGAGGCAGGAGAGTTGCCTGAACCCAGAAGGTGGAGGTTGCGTGAGCCGAGATCATGCCACTGCACTCCAGCCTGGGCAACAGATCAAGAGTCTGTCAAAAAAAGAAAAAAATCAAAGACTCTCTTCCATACATAACAATATATCCGTTGATACATCATATATTAGGTGTACAGCTGCATCAAAGAGAAAATCTAATTGCTGCATATATAAAGTTTTAACGTAGCCATAAAAAGGAAATGCATATCTTCTTATATTTTGATGATAATAAAACAATAAAAGGCTGGGTGTGGTGGCTCACACCTGTAATCCCAGCACTTTGGGAGGCCAAGGCGGCAGACCCCCTGAGGTCGGGAGTTCAAGACCAGCCTGACTAACATGGAGAAACCCTGTCTCTACTAAAAATACAAAATTAGCCGGGCATGGTGGCACGTGCCTGTAATCCCAGCTACTTGGGAGGCTGAGGCAGGAGAATTGCTTGAACCTGGCAGGTGGAGGTTGCAGTGAGCTGAGATCGTGCCGTTGCACTCCAGCCTGAGAAACAGGAGTGAAACTCCATCTAAAAAAATAAAATAAAATAAAATATACTGAATACTGTCTGCATAAATAATAAGGAGAAATGAGCTGATGAGAAGCAAGTACTGGCAGAGTGGGCTGTAACACATATTACACATCAGTGGGTTATCTACGGTTGGTGTCAAGTTAAGAATTCTGCAATAAGTACGAAACAGCAGAAAGTGTCTCACAGGCCCATAAGCCCTCAAGCTGCACTGCACTGTTTCTGGTGGGAATCTGACTTAGTGTTTGCTGTGGAAACAGATGCCTGAGCTCTGCCCTCCTCCTCCTTCACCTCCTCTTCACTATTTCACCATGTTCTGCTTGTCAATGTGATTCTCTCAGATAAATGAAGCCACAGAGAATACAGAGGACACAATTTCATGTTGACATTGAGAAAGCAATCTTCCTTATGATTAAATAATAAAGGCTTTAATTGTAAAGCTAAATGAAAATAACAACTCTTGGGACAGAAAACCCAAAGTTCCTTTCTTAAACTTATAGATGGCTAGATTCAAAATAACAAACATTTCAGACTGGGTGCTGTGGCTCACGCCTGGAATCCCAGCACTCTGGGAGGCTGAGGCAGGTGGATCACTTGAGGTCAGGAGTTTGAGACCAATCTGGCCAACATGGTGAAACCCCATCTCTACTAAAAATACAAAAAAATAGCCAGGCGTGGTGGCGCATGCCTGTAATCCCAGCTACTTGGGAAGCTGAGGCAGGAGAATCACTGGAACCCGGGAGGCGGAGGTTGCAGTGAGCCAGGATCGCACCACTGCGCTCCAGCCTGGGTGACAGAGCAAGACTCTATCTCAAAACAAAACAAAACAAAAACATTTCAAGTCATTTTTTTTTTGCCATGAACACACATTTTTTTAAACAAGAGGGAAAACTTTGCTTCTTCCTCTCAGAAGCTGCAATGTGTGAGGACCGTGACCTGAGAGTCCACCACCAGCTACCTATTTAGCAATGGGATAAACGGTGACCCAGTTCCTTCCTGTGTGACACCCTTTGAGGAAGAAAGTCAAGTTAAAGTAAGGTACTAGTTAAAGTAAGGACTAGTTGAGACTGTGCGTTATTAATGCCAATAAATTTTAGACCCCACAAAGTCTGGAGCCATCTCTACTGAAAACACACTTCTCAACAACCACATGAAAGTTCAAATGCCATTGAAATGTCTTTGATATTGAAGATGTTATGCTCCACATAAGAACTGTGCCCCTTGCCTATCTATCTATAAGTAAATTTAAGTACTGTTTGTATACAATAAAAAGCGATAATAATGATATCTAATCCATGGAAATTAAAAGTACAGAACTAAGCACTAGGAAAATATTATGCATGTGAGGAAGTAGTTGGAATCAATTTTTGTCTAATTTTCTAGTGCTTTAGGGCAGGGTTTATGGTACTGATTAATTTTAGAATAGCTAAGAATGCCTGATACGATTTGAAAGATAAGCACTAAAGAATATAAATAATATTGGGTTAACTTCCCAATGAGAAAAGGGAAAATAAACTAAAACACAATTCTGGTTGTATTAAAGACTTAACGGTTAATACTTTAAAACTTGGCAATATTTAGTGGAAAGCATAGGAGAATATGATAGTGGGGTAAGGAAGAATTTCTTAAATAAAATACCAATAATAAAAACTATTTATAAAGTTGATTGAATTCAATTTAAAACTTGTCTTCCTAAAAGACAGAATGTGATGGGCGCGGTGGCTCACTCCTGTAATCCCAGCACTTTGGGAGGCTGAGGCGGGTGGATCATCTGAGGCCAGGAGTTCAAGACCAGCCTGGCTAAGATGGTGAAACCCCATCACTACTAAAAATACAACAATTAGCCGGGCATGGTGGTGGGCGCCTGTAATCCCAGCTACTCGGGAGGCTAAGGCAGAGAACCGCTTGAACCCGGGAGGCGGAGATTGCAGTGAGCCGAGATCATGCCACAGCACTCCAGCCTGGGCGACAGAGCGAGACTCTGTCAAAAAAAAAAAGAATATGAAAAAGAAAAGTCACAAATAGTGATATGTTTGCAACATGATAATTCAAAAAGAACATTTTAGAAAGTTTACGACTCAATAAGGAAAAGAGAAACCCAATAAAAATTGCACAACCATGACCAGTGATACAAATGATGAAGAAACATATCAAAAAATGCCTAGCCTCATTTTTACTCAAAGTCTTACTAATGTAAATTACAGTGAGATGCCATTTCTCATCTGTCAGAGCAGCTAGATCAAAAGGCCAGTTAATAAACCTGAGAATGATAGTGAAGCAATAGAAACCCTTGGGCCTAGGCGGTAGATGTAAAAAGGCCTGATCCCTTTGGAAAACAATTTGCATTGCATAATCATCCCACTCCTGAGTTTTTGTCTTGGCAAACCCTTGCACATTCCCACTAAGATTAAGAACAAAAATGCTCATATATCTGCATATCTTCTGAGGAAAAACAGAATCTGCTCTGGGTAATTTTGACTGAAGGAAGATAAATCACAGAATATTTCGAAGCTTGGTGAACCTAGGAAAGGCCTTCAGAAGCAGACTAAATCAAACTTCCAAAAATGTTGGAGAGAGACATACTGCAGAAACAGTCTGCAGAACCAGCCAAGGCAGAAGCTGAACCGGCTGCCACAAGCTCCAGAAACCCACAGCAAATGGCCTGGGGAAGGGCTGCTGCAACCTGCGCTCAGCTCCAACAGTGACAGCAGAAACGGCTACCTTCTGCAAAACCTGCACATTTCCGAGCTCACTTCCTCACGGAAAACTTCATGGATGCCTTCTTGACCTGCACTGTAGCTGCAAGACATATTTGCGGAAAACAAAGCTAGCAACGTGAGAAATTTCCAAAATATGAAAAAGGAAGAATGTTATTAACAACATTAACAAAATGAGAAAAAATCATATGATCATCTTAATAGATGGAAGGAAACATTTGACATAATCCAATACCCATTTATGATAAAAATTTTCAGCAAAGTAGGACTAGAAGGGAACTCTACCTGAAAAAGGGCATCTAGATGAAAAGCCCAGAGCTAAAAATCATACTTAAAAGTAAAAGGGTGAATGCCTGCCCCTTGGGACTGAGGCATGGATATTGGCTGCCACTGCTTTTATTCAGTCAATGAAAAGAGTCAAACTCTGTAAAATATTTGAAGAGATTTATCCTAAGCCAAATATGAATGGCTGATGGCCTGTGGCACAGCCCCAGGAGACCCTGAGAACATGGGCCCAAGGTGGGCAGGCCACACCTTGGTTTTATACATTTTAGGGAGATATAAGACATCAATCAGTACATGTAAGATGTACCTTGGTTTGGTCCAGAAAGGCAGGACAACTCAAAGCAGTGATGAGGGGGCTTCCAGGTCATAGATGGATTCAATAATTTTCTAATTGCCAATTGGTTGAAAGAGTTACATTATTGTCTATGGACCTAGAATCAATAGACGGGAATGTCTCAGCTAAGATAAGGGGTTGGGGAGGCCAAGGTTCCCATTATGCAGATAGAATCAATAGAAGGGAATGTTTCTTATCAGACTTAAAGAATCTGTTCTACCAGTCTTCAGATCTCCATTTTAAATGTTAATGCAGGCCAGCTGTGCCTAAATTTCAACGAAAGGTGGGTATAATGAGGCATGTCTGACCCTCACTTCCCATCATGACCTGAACTAGTTTATCAGGTTAACTTTAGAATGTCCTTGGCCAAGGGGAGGGTCCATCAGTTGGTTGGGGGTGCTTAGAATTGTATTTTTGGTTTTTATCAGTATTGTGCTGAAAGTTCTGACCACTGCAATAAAGCAAGAAAAAAAAAAAGACAAAAAGATTGAAAAGGATCAGTTAAAATGTTTCTATTTGTGAATGGCTTAACTGAGTACATAGAAAACTCTAAGGACTCTTTGTGGTAGCTACTAGAACTAATATGCGAATGTATCAAGGTTACGGGATACAAAATATACATACGAATAATTATATTTCTACCTACTAGCAACAATGAACAGAAATTGAAATTGTAAGAAATACCATTTATAATAACAACAACAACAACAGCAAAAGCCCTAGGATTCAATTTAACAAAACATTTGCAAGACCTGTACAATAAACACCACAAAGTATTGTTCAGAGACATTAAAGACACATAAATGGAAAGATATAGTATGTTTCTAGTTTGGAAGATACAACATTATTAACAGGGGTTTCAATGATAATTGGGGTTTCAATCACCCCAAATCAATCAATAGATTCTTCACAGTAGGCATTTTTTGGTAGAAATTGGCAAACTGATATACAAATTTGTATTGCAAATGACCTAGAATAGCCAAGACAATCTTGAAAAGTAAGAACAAAGTTGGAGAATATGCACTACCTGATTTCAGCCTTACTGTAATGATAAAGCAACCATGACAGTGTGGCATTGGTGAAAGGATAGGCAAGTAGGTCAACAGAATAGAATAGAAAATTGAGATATACAGGATAGCCAGCAAGTCTTGGAAAAATAAGTAAACATATAATAAATTAGTACTCCATAACTATACATGATAAAATAATTATACATGTCAAAATTTTACGGAAACCCTATAAGTCTACACATGTGCAATGACTAGATTTTCAACAAATATGACAAGCTAGCTAACTAAAAGAGAAAAATATTTTCAAAAACTCATGCTGGAAAAATTAGATATCCACAAGGAACAAAAGAACCTTAAACTAAAAACCAAAGATAACTTCAGATCAATCATAGATTAAATGTTAAATCAAAAAATATACAGTTGTTAAAAAATAGAAAATATAACTTTGTAATCTTTTATGAAGTAAAGATTTCTCATATGAGAAAACACTAATCATGACATTAAAAATAGAATTTAAAATATTGCTTTGCAATCTTTTATGAATTAAGGATTTCTCAGATGATAAAAAACACTAATCATAACATTAAATATAATAGAATTTAATAAAATTAAAAATTACTGCTCATCAAAAAAATCATCATTGAAAGAATTGAAATACAAACCAAAGAGTTGGAGAAAATACTTGCAATACATACATGCACTAGGAATTGCATCCAGAAAATATATTCTTATAAAGCAATAATCAAATTAAAAACAACCCAACTGAAAAAAAAAAGGCAGGGGGAAGTGTGGGCAAAAAACTTAAACAGACATTTCACAATATAATCAACATCATTAGTCATCAGTAAGACAACAATTAACATTACAATGAATAACCACTTCAAGGTACTAGAATGGCCTTTGTCTGTGACAGACAATGACTAAATAGTGGTGTGCACAACTAATGGAATCATGCATCAGTGAAGATGAACTATTTGAAGTACACACACCAACGTGAATGGATCTCTCAAACATAAAGAGCCAAACAAAAAAACAATTTCAGAAGAATACCTGTGCTGTGAATCCACACTTTTTGTTTACAATTAAACAAGAAGTAAACAAATCAAATCAGTTTGTTTGAGGATATATGACAAAAGTGTAATAGACTTAAACTGCAAGAGTGTGGTTTCCCTGTTATGTGGAGGAAGACGATGGGGTATGAGCACATCCTTCAAGGAGCTCCGAAACTACTGGTAATAACCCATTTCTTCAGCTGAATGGTGAATACACTGGTGTTTTTGTCACTTCCTTTCCTTTACAGATTATTACTCATATACAATATCTTGTTCTTATGAAGTACACAATAAAAAGGTAGCTTAGAAAAATTAAGTATGAGAGTACCTATACAGCATATGCATAACAATGGCATACATATCCATAGGACCAAAAAGTAGGGTGCATGTAGATTTTGATGAATCTCATAGTATCTGTGGAAGATTATATTTTCTAGAGGTGGCATTATCTTTCTTTTCTTTTCTTTTCTTTTCTTTTCTTTTTTTGAGCTGGAGTCTCACTCTGTTGCCCAGGCTGGGGTGCAGTGGTGTAATCTTGGCTCACTGCAACCTCCACCTCCCGGGTTCCAGGGATTCTCCTGTCTCAGCCTCCCAAGTAGCTGGGACTACAGGCATGCACCACCACACCTGGCTAATTTTCGTATTTTTTAGTAGAGACGGGTTTCACCATATTGGCCAGGCTGGTCTCGAACTCCTGACCTCATGATCCACCCACCTCGGCCTCCCAAAGTGCTGGGATTACAGGCGTGAGTCACTGTGCCCGGTACATTATCTTTCATCTTACACATTCTTTTGTCATTATGTCTGGTCATTTAATCCTCATGTGGAGGATCCATTCAAGTCAACAAACCTGCATCTCAATACCTCAATTTTCTTAATGCCAAATATATATTCTATCTTCAGAGCTACTAACTACTAACTACTAAATCAGTCAATAACTTTCAAAAACCTCAATTTCAGGCCTGCAATTTTCTGATCACCTTCTCTATGCTTTCCAGCTCACTCTCTCCAAGACTGAGGCACCAGCTATCCTTTGAATTCACTGCACCCTCTCCACGCCTATGAGCCCTCTCACAGCCATTCTCTCCATATTGTGTCTACATTCTGAGATCTTTCATTATAATAAATCTTGTATTTACCTTGCTAATATCTTCAACTTATTTGCCTAGCAAAATGATTACTCTGTTCTCCATTGACTTCTCACTCACACTCAAGCAGCTAAATATAATTGGAATATATGTGTGTGTGTATATATATATATATATGTATGCTAATTTATCTCCATTTAAATATATGACCCTAAACTTAAGGGGATCTTAATGCTACCCTACGTCACATTTGATCACCACCAACCCCCCCAGTTTCATTTCACCTGTATCTTCCCTTCCCTCCTGGAAAAATAGATGAGCTCTCCTGCTTTGTCCTGAGGCTAATGGCCCATTTGTTTAATGGGGCCCATCCCTATTGCCTTCTTGTGACATTGGCTCCAGCAATTACCTGCCCTCCCTCTGGCATCATTATTTTTCTCTCCGTATTGGATCATTACTGTGGACATACAAGTGGACTTTAATATATCACATATTTTTAAAAATAACCTATTGTCTTAACATCTCTTATTAGCTACTGACCCATTTCTTGGAACTCTGGAAAAATGAACCCTTTCCCATGAGTCCTCTGTAGCTGCTGTTTTTAATTCCTCTTCTCACATTGTCTCCTGAATCTGGAACATTTGGACATCTGTGCCAATGCTCAGCAGAAAACACTCTTTTCAAGGTATACTATAATTTTTACATGGCCAAACTTCAATGAATATCCCATATCCTTATCTTACTGAACATCTCAGGAGGCTTTGAAACAGAGTGCTAAACAGATTTCTCCACAAATATTCAATACTACCTTCTTGAAACACTTTTCTCCACTGGCTTCTGAAACAACAGACTCCTAATTTTCCTTCTACATCAGCAGCCACTCCTCATTCTCCTTTGCTGGACCATCCAATTCTTCATAACCTCTAAATGATGTTGTGTCCAAGAGCCCAATCTCTGGATCTCTCCTCTGTTTACTCTTCCTTTCTGTGTGATTTCATCATGTCCCTTGGCTCCAAACACCTATAGAATTGCATCACACAGAAATAGTTATCTCTAGCTCTGATTCCTCCCTCTGAGACACCTCTGGGATGGCTTTACTCAAAATAAGCCCTCTATCACTTTCTATTATCTTTTTATTTTAATTTTAGTTTTTCTTATAGCCCTTATAACTATCAGATAGTATGTGTGTGTCTGTGTATATGTGTGTGTGTCTGTGTATGTGTGTGTGTAAGGGTTTAATATCTGCCCCTACCCTGCAAATATATGCTGCATGAGAGTAAACCTGTATTCATCATGGTATGTTCCTAATGCCTAAAATAATGACTATTAACTACATAGAATAAATACAAACACATATTGAGTGAATGAATAAATAAATAAATGATTGAATCTATAAATGACCAGAAAAATGATCTGGAAAAATAGCCTTGATGAGAGTAGTTACATCTCACAAGGGGAATCAAACTTAGCCCAAGTTAAAGTTGGAATTGGGGAATGTTCAACAAAGACATGGCACTGTACCTCTAAGGCTGAACTTTACATAGTGGTTACATTTTCATGTAGCTATTATATTACAAAAAAGTGACTCTATAATATAAAAGAATGTATTAGTTAAAACTCTTCAAAGTTCTGAGAGTAAATATCTTTGATATTAGATTCTCTGAGCAACCAAATCATCTTTCAGGATGGGAAATTATTATTATTTTTTAATACAAGAAGTCAGAAATGGTAACCAATTTGCAAACTGCATGGTAGTAAAACTGAAAATAAATCTCATAGGTAGATTTGAAATACAAGTAACAGTGGTAAAGCAAAAAGGAAGTAAAACTGAAGTTTAAGTAAATGTGAATTTAAATGCTGGTGAGTAAGAACCAAAATCAATAAAAATCAGAAACTGGTTAACAGAACTTTATGGTCCTTAAGATAGCTTTAGGAGAAGTGGCTCTTGTAGAAGTGAAGGATTCCCTGGCTCTTTTCTCTTAAAGGAAGGGATTATAAATACTGAAGAGCTAGAGAATTTTAGAAAAAAATGACAAGTTAAATATGTGCTAAAATTTGATTACCATGACTGTAAAATGAAATACTATATGACATGTCCAAGATTTTAAGAAAAGAGTAAAACTCAGAAAACTTTAACAATTCAATAAAGTCCAGTCAAGGAAAAAAAAAAGACAGAAAAGAACAAGAAAGCATGGTAAATAGAAAATATAAAATAAGATGATGGGAATAAATTATATATAGCTACAGTCTAAATAAACACACTTGGGTGAAGAATATTTCTCAAAAGACAGATATTCTATGATTAAATATTTTTAAAAATAGCTATTTCATTTACAAAAGACAGGCCTACAACAAAACGACAAATGCATGTCTAAAGAAGGGGACTGAAAAAAGCCACTAAAAAGATAAAAAGATATTTCATATTGATAAAAAGCTACACTCTACTAGTAGATATAGGAGCTATAATATATCTGCACCTAATATATAGCTTCAGAATATATTTTAAAAATTAAGTTCAGAGTGAAAATACAAAATGTGTAATTCTAGTGAGATAACCCTTTTAGTCTGAAATGAACAGACGAGATAAAGTAATTATAAAGTACAGAGATGTTAATAACACAATTAAAATACTTGAACATAAGTACTGTGTTGATAAACCATATGCATACTTATAGTCATCAATCAACTGGAATACACATTATTTTCAAACACAAAATTATAACTACATGCTAGGTTGCAAATTTAAAAATAAAAAAATTATGTAATATAAATAAATTGTGGCAAAAGCAATGCTTTGCATCAATGTCAACTATGTAGATGATTAATGAGTTAGTGTCAGGTTCATGCTCATGTAGGGGAAGAGTTATATTCCTATATTACACTCTGTACAAAATTAAAATCAAATGGAAATAGAGTAAAATGTAAAAATATGATATTAGTAGAAAATACAGGAAAAATTTTACGCTCTTGGTGTAAGAAATGCCTTCTTAAGCAAGATACACACATACAACAACATAAGTAGTTAATGGAAAGATTTAAATTCAAAACTCCCTTATGGGAAGACATGATATACATAAGAATAAAAGAAGAGCCACATGTCACAGACATTAAAATATTTACAACAAATAAACTATCAAAATATGAACACTGAAAATTTGTTTAAAATTTCATTCATTCAACAAATAGTGGGAGATTTCCATATGCAAAGCAATGTCTGAGGAGCTGAGCATTAGTAGTCAATGGGAAAGCAAACTTCTTGCTTTACTGCACCTTTCATGCAAGTGGGAGAAATAAGAACCAAACAGAAAAGCAAATTATTATAGTATATTATTAGGAAGTTGTGAGTGATATAAAAGTAATAAAGTGGCTGGGCACAGTGGCTCTCACACCTGCAATCCCAGCACTTTGGGAGGCCAAGGCGGGTGGATCACCTGAGGTCAGGAGTTCACGACCAGCCTGGCCAACATGGTGAAACTCTATCTCTACTAAAAATACAAAAAATTAGCCGGGTGTGGTGGTGGGCACCTGTAATCCCAGCTACTTGGGAGGCTGAGGCAGGAGAATCGCTTGAACCTGGGAGGCAGAGGTTGCAGCGAGCCGAGATCATACCATTGCACTCCAGCATGGGCAACAAGAGCAAAAATCCGTCTCAAAAAAAAAAAAAAAAACAAAGAAAAAGAAAAAAGTAATAAAGTAGGGCAGGACAAGACAATAGCAAGTGAGAAGAGATACAATTTTAGATAAAATGCATCTCTAAGTATTGATAAAAAAATAAAAAAAGCAGAGCCACCGAATGATTTGTAATAAGAGGCCTTTATAGGATTGGACCCTGTGCAATTGTGCAAGCTGGAGGAGAAGCCTAGACAAGACCTGTGGCTCTGGTGTCAGGACTAAAATCACTAGAGGTCAGTTGGGATAACCTGGACATGGAGTGGGAGAGGACAAGGATAGACTAGAATCCCTGAGGACAAAGTGAGACCCAGGAGGACAAAGCAAGTTTCCTTACCCCCAACCTCAATGAGGCAGATGGCTTTCAGGAGAAGCTGAAGCTCCTCACTGTAGAACTGCAGAGTTACAAAGCCCAGGACCTGCAAGAACTAAAGCACCGGCAGTGTGGACACTGCCTCACCAATGACATCAGAGACAATGTGCAAAACCTGCAGTAGCACCTGGGGTCTTACCCCAATCTTCAGAGCATTGAAATGGCCTCTGCTTCCCTTCAGCCTTCCACACTTCGCATACATTTCTAATGTATGTAACCACAGCCTGGAAGGATACTGGGAAGAGAATCTGGAAAATATAGCTCCTGATTATCTAAGGTGACACAGTGCACAGTCACCGTGCAGGGTATCTTCCTTCCTGGGAAATCTGATATGCAAGCAGAAACCTGGATGAACAGAGAGTAATTCATTCTGATGTCTGAGAGAAGACAGCAGACAGAGGGTGAAGGCCTGAGATGAGGCATGCTGATAAAGTATCCAGGACAGGAAGGAGGCCAGTGTAGCGGCAGTAGGATGAGTGGGAGAGAAAGAGGTCATCAAAAAGGTGCCCCAGGGATCAATTATTTGGAAACCTTGATCAACATCAAACTCCAGTTTCTGTGCATAGAAGACATCCAATAAATACAGGTAAGTAACTAATACATAAATAAATATTTTTCTTCAATAACATTGGGAGCTAAAGAAATTCAGTTGGTTTAGAGCAAAGCTCTAATGTAGAATATTCAAGTTCTTGAACTGTGACTTCAGGTGTTTGTATGTGGCAGCTACAATATCTTTATTATTGTAATATGAGGGTTGCCTTATTTGTTTTTCCACAAAACGTAGAGAGACAAGGGTGCAGATGACAGGGCCAACTTCTGTACAGTAATCCTATCCAAGACAAACATCTTAGACGATATAGACAAGGATTATATGAGAAGGGTTAACATCAGATGATAGATTCAATTCAGACCTAATGCAAATCCCAGGTAGTTTCTGAGATGGAAATTTACAGGATGGAGAAGCAGAAGTTAACCCCAGACAACAGCTCAATGGCTAAACCATGAGAAGACTATAAAGAAGCAAAATAACCTATGTAGTTAAGAATGAGAGCAAGGGCCTATACTGATTCACATACAGAATATAAACAATTATCTGACTTACGTGTGGGTGATATTCTTGTTAGAACCCATATAAAGGCAGCACCTCTCCAGGAAAGAGCTACACTGATTGGGGAACCCAAGACTGCCATTAAATAAACTACTCGAAGCAGTCGAAACCCTAGAGGAATGTTCATTACATAGAAAATATAAATTAAAAGTACAGGTGTGGCTGGGTGTGGTGGCTCATGGCTGTAATCTCAGCACTTTGGGAAGCCGAGGCGAGCAGATCACCTGAGGTCAGGAGTTGGAGACCACCCTAGCCAACATGGTGAAACCCGATCTCTACTAAAAATACAAAAAATTAGCCGGGCGTGGTGGCATGCGCCTGTAGTCTCAGCTACTCAGGAGGCTGAAGCAGGAGAATTGCTTGAACCCAGGAGGTGGTGGTTGCAGTGGGCCGAGATCATGCCACTGCACTCCAGCCTGGGTGACAGAGCGAGACTTCTTCTCAAAAAAAAAAAGTCCAGGTGGGAAACTATCATATTCCAAGCACTGTAAACCAGGATAAATTTCTACTTTTAGGTCCTTAAAAACCTGATCCTAAATGGCTGAGGATTCAGTGAGCTACAGAGAAAGCTCTTCACTGATAAAATAAGTGATAAAATAAGTTCTTCACTGATAAAATAAGTGAATAAGTAGGACAGCCCACTACCCTTATTTGAACAATGGAAACACCTGCCATGTGGACAGGTAAGCCCCATGAGACAGAAACACAGACCACACCTGGATAAATAGCACAATTCAGGTCACACACTAAGTAACCTCCAAAACAGAGGCAAAGGGAGGAAAAGAGACTCTGTTCACCAAAGAGAAAGTTCCCAGGCGGGTAACTGAGAATCTAGGACTTTGGATGAGCAGGTAGATGGCAGATATCCTTGATGGACTGAGGAGGGCAGGCAAGTCAGTTATGTCAAAAGTAACACAACCAGGAAAGAGGCATCACATGCAGAAAGGCACTCTGAAATGATCAATTCTTGTTCGCGTGAATAACATTCAATGCCCTAACAATTTGGTCCTCAAAGTGAAAAATAAATAATAGACTAATGGACAACCAATGTGGAAAAAGCTAACAGGAACAGAAATACACCAAATAGAACCAAGTAACCTACCAATCAGATATGTTTCAATGCCCCAGAAAGATGACTCAAAAATCAAAATAAAGAACTAATGAAACTAACTAGAGTTATAATATAAATTAACCAATTGGTAGAAATACTAACTAGATAGGTCCATCCAAAATTGGACATTTGCAACAAACTTACCAATTGCATGGTCAAGGGAGAGAAGTATTCATAACAACAAAGCATGTCATAGAAACAGTGTGAGATATATCCACTATCCAAGGAATATGTAATAGAAAAGGTACCACAAGGAAGATACACTGGGGAAATATGACAGATAGACTAATTTTAACCTGCGATTGAACCACAAAGACAAAAGTATATGCTATGACTGAAGACTAGGATTTGCACACCCGATTGCACCCCAAAACACTATAGTCCTTGCTTAGAACATCAAAGAAGCAGACCAGGAAACATTTTTATAGCTAGAGAAATGGAGGAATGAGCCCATTAGAAGGTATATTATGGAAATTTCATAGTCTTTAATCCAGCTACAAAAGAATAAATAATTGAAAGGTTTAATGGCTATAAAAGAAACAACTACCCAAAAAACCAGGAGTTGAAATAAATGGAAAATGGAACAGTGCCAGAGCCTCTCCACAATCATAAAACTATTAACACAGTCAAAATATAGTCCCATAACTTTGTTGTATGACATCAAAATTGCTTATAAAGGTAAAAGGGTAGGGATTCATTAACCCAAGCAAAGTTCAAAAAATGGGCAGAAATGTATAGAAATGAGGGATAAAATTTTCTTGTTACCTCACAAATATCTCAAACTAAAGAGACTTGGAGGAGAATAATAATGTATGCAGTGACAAATTGTTAGCAACTATCTTGACTTATATCATCAATTTTTATTGTAAATTGAATTTAAAAAACATAGTATGGAAAGGAAGTTTAGTGCTATGACCCACTCTCTTGACAGTAGAGGACACCATAAGGATTATAGGGACCCAGCTATCCTGACATGGCAGGTCACTGCACTAGCAGTAGACCCAATAAGAATGATAAGACCTTTTAACGTCCCAAGGACATGAAAGTCCCGCTAAAGCAACATTGCTGAGAGCCATTGTAAAAGCAGAAGAAAAGAACAGAGGTAACAAAGAATATCTAAATCTTCATAAACATTAAACATGGACTCATTGAGCTGACAAGACACTTGGAATGATTGAAACAGAGATGCAATGTATAAAGTTAATGCATTTTTTCAGGTTTAGGGACTGGGTTGGGTATATATGGGTCTCTTTTCTCTTCTCCTTCCCTCCCCTCCCCTCCCCTCTTCTCCTCTCCTCTTCTCTTCTCTTCTCCTCTCCTCTCCTCTCCTCTCCTCTCCTCTCCTCTCCTCTCCTCTCCTCTCCTCTCCTCTCCTCTCCTCTCCTCTCTTCTCTTCTCTTCTCTTCTCTTCTCTTCTCTTCTTTCTCTTTTCTTTTCTTTGAGACAGAATCTTGCTCTGTCGCCCAAGCTGGAGTGCCGTGGCACAATCTTAGCTCACTGTAGCCTCTGCCTCTAGGGTTCAAGCAATTCTCCTGCCTCAGCCTCCCGCGTAACTGGGATTATAGGCACATGCCACCATGCCCGGCTAATTTTTGTTATTTTTAGTAGAGATGGGGTTTTACCATGTTGGCCAGGCTGGTCTCGAACTTCTGGCCTCAAGTGATCCACCTATCTTGGCCTCCCAAAATGCTGGGACTACAGGCGTGAGCCACCAGGGCCTGGCCTATATGGGTCTCTTAATAGGAATTGAGTTGAGTCCCTGGACAGGTTAGAAAATTAGACACACCTAAAAAATATGTGATTATGACAATATGGATTTGGGTCTAGGGTATGGCGTAGCATATTGGATTGACTGTGAGGCAGGATTGAGTTTTAGATTGAGTTTTAATTGTGAGTCTGAGTCCCAGTGTGTGGCAACCACAATACTTTCTCAGCATCAACATCTGGGAGCTGTCTAATTTTTATTTCTGTAAAAGCTAAAGCCAGTTTGGTGAGAGAGGCAGAACTTTGCAGTAATCATATCTGGAGTTGACGCCAGAGGCTCACTAGATTGCATATTGCCAGTCACAGTGAGGGCATGGAAGGTAAGGTGATCAGAGAAACAAATCCCCGGTAAAGGAGCTCACCATACAGCCTAGAAGGACCTAAGCCTTTATAACTCAAAACTACTTGCCCAGCTGCAAGAAGAAATGCAGCCCCTCACCTCTAATGCCTGAAGGTTGGATTTATGGCCCGAAGCTGTCTAGATGTTGCTCTTGACAAGTGCTCTTATAATAGAATCCGATCCAGAGCGATGCCCTTGGCAGACCACCAGGAGAGTGTCAACCAATGGACAATTACAGACACCACCAAGAAAATACAGCATTGCAGCTTAAAGAGGTGCATGTGTGTTGTATGTATTAGTAGTTTCTATTCAAACCATCTTTTTATTGGGTTCCTTTTTTTTTTTTTTTGGTTCCATTTAGATTTAGGTATATTTACTTTAGAGAGCAAATATATTGATAAAGACCTGACTTACTCTTCACAGTCCTGCTTCAGACCACATTGTTTGGGACTGCATGATTTATGTGACGGAGCCTGATACGACTCACCTTTCAAAGATAAAGCAAAGATCTCACAAAGTTTTCTAGAGAAACAGGAGGCTGATGAAGCTTTTACTAAAATGAGAATTCAATATGAAGAGAAATTATTTGAAAAGTATCAAATTATTCAGACTGAAAAAAAACTTACATAAAAAAGTGCCTCTAACATATATTTCAGGATTAGCTCTAACATCTCTGAAACTTTTAATAAAGATGGAAGTTTCCTGCCATGTCATCTGATTGCCGTTGATTGCCTTATGTTTACAGAAGAGCAAGGTCTCTCTGTAGAGGAAAATGAACCTTTAATTTTATTCACACTTCATCAAACTCAGTGGGGATTCTAAAATCCTTTCAAGTTTCCTGCCAGTAGGAATTACTTTTTATGCTAGAAACATCTTCTTAATACAAGTTATAGGCTACAGAGAAAGAAAAGGCATGAACATAAAGTAAGGCCATGAGAAGAAAATATGTTTCATCAAAGGAGTGAACATCACTTTGAATGATGAAAGAAATAGTACATAGACCATGGCCAGAAAGGAGAGATAAAAGAAAAATAAGACAGAGGAACAGGCATTTTGGAAGACTATTGAAAAAAATAGCATGTGAGTGTGACTGTGTGTGTATACCCATGTGTGTGTGAGGTTTGTCATGTTTCAGCAGCCAGATGCAAGAGATGAGGCTGGAAATCCCTCACCGTGAACGTCCAGTATTTCCATGCTGGATACATTTGCATAATGTACTCTGATTGTTCCAAAGGGAAAAGGATCTTATAATGACAAGTATGTCTGAATCAGAACAGTGAGAACAGACACGCAGTCACAATAGACACACCCTTAGGGCTACGGAGGCAGTTATATGAGAATGTCAGCAGGATGGCGAGGTGGGAGAAATCTCCAGTGGAGGCAAGACTCAAAAACGGTTCATGCCATTGTAGGGCCGTCTTCGTGAAGGAGGCTCTACTAGACACGGTGGACATGGAATTATACTTGGAAGCAGAATGGGAACAAAATGCACAGGAAGGCTCTCACAGCCATGGATTTATTCACATACTCTCAGCAGTGCCATTACTTTATCGACTAACAGATGCCGTTCTCATGCTGCTTGAGGTCCATTTCCATAAGAGTCGACATCTGTCCTTTACATTTGGTACTTGTTGGGTTAAACACTATAGATAAAAATTCTACATGGACTCTGCAACTAAAATATCAGGCAGGGAAAAGAAATGAGAAACATGCAATAAAGTCTGACGGCAAACAACTCAACTCCCAATCTTTTTAGTACTTTGATGTTACAAAATTTATATTAACAGACATGTACTATCCTGGGTGGATTCACCTACTGTGAAAGTGAGGCAATGGGTGGAATTCAATAGCTGCCTTTACAAGTATGTGGCATGAGTACCAGTCCTGTTTCCTACATCTCATAAAGACAGCAGTGATAGCTGCGGTGTGTGCTTCATAACAGACTCAGGGATTCCTCAAACTCCAAGCAGCTCTGATCTGCCCTGGGCAGTACTTCAGACATTCTGCCCAAAGAAACATGCAAATCATTTCTGTGAAATATCTGAAATCTACTTTCTTAAAATCTGCAGAACATGAGAAGACAGTCCAAAATGTCCCTATTTTTTTCTGATGTAAGATCCAAAGGGCAAAATCACTGTGAACTCCAGAAATTCCTCAGTAGTCTGTAACTCTTCATATGAGAATTAAGCACAAGATAGAAATTTTCCTTTTCAACTACTTCATGCAAAAAAAAAAAAAATTATTGTCACCTTAAGGAGTAAAGACTATAATAGATTTTTCTGGCTGGGCATGGTGGCTCAAGCCTGTAATCCCAGCACTTTGAGAGGCTGAGGCGGGCAGATCACTTGAGGTAAGGAGTTCAAGACCAGCCTGGCCAATATGGTGGAATCCTGTCTTTACTAAAAATACAAACGTTAGCCAGGCATGGTGGCAGGCACCTGTAGTCCTAGCTACTCCGGAGGCTGAGGCAGGAGAATCTCTTGAGTCTGGGAGGCAGAGGTTGTACTAAGCCAAGATCGTGCCATTGCACTCCAGCCTAGGAGACAGAGAGAGACTCTGTCTCAAAAAAAAAAAAAAAAAAAAGAGTAAAATAAATTTTTCTGCCAAATGACTATTCCACTATTTCTTCCTCTTTGAAACCCCCCTCTTTCATTACCTAATCGTGTTTCAAAGTCAGGTTTATAATCTGTAAAGAAGGCATTATCCATCATGCTTGGCCTTCTCTTACCAAGAAACCAGCTCCTCATTCTTCACTCTAATAACTCTTTTCCCTTTCTACCCTCAAGAATGGGATTAAATAAAAGTTAAATATTTGGAAGACTATATATTCCAAATATATAGTACTACTTTCACTATCCTTTGATGAGAAGTGCATTTTTCTATTGTCTATACTTCTAGTGTAATATTCAGCGTAAATCCAATTTTATTGGATATTAGAGATCTTAGATTTTATTTACTTCTTTGAGTTACCATATTGATTTCACTTTATTACTCTCCACTCAACACCAGTACATAGAGACCTAAAGCCAAAATCAATGTGTTTGGTCCACATTCCTATGATTTTCTACTGATGGTTACTGACAAACTAAATAAGAATTAAAAAAAAAAAAAAGAGGATAGCTTTGAGCAACAAGGTTCCCTTTTATGAACTTTTCCCAAACATCCCTATAAAGGCCCCAGAATGAAAGCATCAACCTCATGACAACATGTTCTGACCAATTTTTGTGATGCACTGTCCTCCTCTTGAGAATCTGTTATTCTAACATGGTAAACTGTCAATCAGAAAAGGAAATCCCGTTCTAGACAATCCGGTAGCTGTGGAATCATTTTCTACATCCTCCTTTCACTCATCCAAAAACAACACTTCCAATTTTGAAAGAGAAAAAAACTACAACTTTTCAATTCCTGGGGAGATTGAAAAATATCTAGAAATATACTTTAAACTATTATTATTGTGCTTATTCTCATTGAAATTTCCAGAAATGAGTAGCGATGAATTTGTCCCTCTTTGTCAATATAATGTGGAGTCTATTCGGGATAATTTTAAGGGGAACATAATAAAGCATCCAATAGTATTTGTTGAAAAAACGCGTCAGTCCCATAAAAGAAAAGAAGTAGAATCATACCCTTAATGAGGCGTCCAACAACCAAGCCTGTAGGCACGCACTTTGTTATAAAAACTTTAGGCACTATTATAATCTAGCATAAGTCACAGTGTTATGACACATATGTTAAAAGAATGTTGTCTGTAACAGAGGCTCAGAAAATGGAGTGAATTTTTGGTTTTTTTTTTTTTGAGACGGAGTCTCGCTCTGCCGCCCAGGTTGGAGTGCAGTGTCGCAATCTCGGCTCACTGCAAGCTCCGCCTCCCACGTTCAACGCCATTCTCCCGCCTCAGCCTCCTGAGTAGCTGGGGCTACAGGCGCCTGCCACCAGGCCCGGCTAATTTTTTTTTTTTTTTTTTTGTATTTTTAGTGGAGAGGGAGTTTCACCGTGTTAGCCAGGATGGTCTCTATCTCCTGACCTCGTGATCCGCCCGTCTTGGCCTCCCAAAGTGCTGGGATTACAGGAGTGGGCCACCGTACCCGGCCGGAAATTTTTTCTCTACAAGGACAATACATAAAATTCAAATGTGTAGTTCAAATGGAAGCAGAAATGTGAACTCATGCTCTTGTAAAAAAAAAAAAAAAAAAAAAACTCAATTTCTAGCTTTGCCTCTATTAACTTAAAAAAATTAATAAATACAATTTACAAATTTAGAAAAAGAGAGGAGACATTATTTCTTGTAAAAGGTGACCATCCCTCAGGCTAGAAAGTGGGCCTCCAGCCAAGCCCAGAGACAGGCACTCTGAAGGAGGAGGGGTTAGGGCAGGAGCTTTATGCCAAATAGGTTGGATAAATATAAATACTCAACAGGTTACAGGAGGAGCTATGAATATTCATGAAGGTGGTCCTGACACATGCTTATCGAGCAAACATGCATGTAACATGCATGTTCACTTTGGGGTGGTGACTTAACATTTAAATGTGTTATAGTAAGGCCCTGCACATCAAAAGGTTTTTTAAGAACACGAATGCACGCAAGAGCACAGCCAGCCAGGGCCAGTCCATGGTCAGTGGTCTTCTTATCAGGAGAAAGTTACTGAAATCAGTCTCTTGTCCAATCAAAGCTGTAGCTATGGCTAGTGCAACAGGCGGTAAGTTAGTCAGCATCTGGTGGAGCTGCAAATTCTTTTAATATTACTTATCTCAAGAGCAGTGCTTATTTACCTGCTGGAGAAAAAGAAAAACCTGTGGCAGCTAGAACATAGTTTGTTCATTAGGTGTAGAGATGTGTAATTTAACCCTTGCCTGGTATGGTCTTAGATCTTGTTTATAATTTGGTATCTTATTGTCACAAAGAGTCTGTTCTGTCAGTCTTATGATCTCTATTTTAACATTAAGGCTGGTTACTTGTTGTGTCCAAACCATAAAAGAGAAGGGGTAAAAAAAGGGCCTGTATGACCTCCCATCCCACTGTGGCTGGGAACTAAGTTTTTAAGTTTTTCCTGGGGTCCCCTTGGCCAACCGGGGGTCTGTTCAGTCAGTGTGGGCTTAGAATTTTATTTTTAGTTTACATCTCTAAAATTACTGAAAAGTGATTTCAGCTATTACTTGTGCTCAAGAAAAACAATCAGATCGTTGTTTCCACTAAATGAAAAGTGTAGCTCTGTGAAAAGACTATAGGCATTTCCACAGGCAGAAAACATCAAGTTGAGGCTACACATCTTTTTATTGGAAGAGTGAGAATAGTTTGAAATATATCCTACATAATTCTGGAGCAAAGATGCTCCTTGAAGGGGCTCCGCCACCAAGTTCAAACCATTTGAGCAACACAAAGAGAATAATAATCCAATGAAAATCCATGAGCTCATAAGATTTTAAAAGATCAACTGCTATAAAATATCCCAAAGGGTGAGTATAGAAGGATTTTTAATGCACAGAAATAAGGCATAATGATCAACACAATCATGTGTATATTGCATAAAGTTTTTAGTAAATAACTAACACACCAATGAAAATCAATCATTAAGAGATTTGCTGACTTACAAGAAACTCTGGGACACAGCTAAGGCAGTGTTAAAAGGGAGAGTAATAGCACTAAACATCCACATCAAAAAGTTAGCAGGATCTCAAATTAACAACCTAATATCACAACTGAAAGAATTACAGAAGCAAGAGCAAACCAACTCCAAGGCTAGCAGCGGACAAGAAATAACAAAAATCAGAGCTGAACTGAAGGAAATTGAGACACACACAAAAAAATTCAAAAAACCAATAAATTCAGGAGTTAGATTTTTGAAAAAATTAATAAGATACATAGACCACTAGCTAGACTAACAAGAAAGAAGATCCAAATAAACACAATTAGAAATGACAAAGAGGATGTTACCACTGACCCCACAGACAGAAAACTAACTATCCAAAACTACTACAAACACCTCTATGTACAAGAACTTGAAAACCTAGAAGAGTTGGGTATGTTCCTGGACATATAAACCCTCCCAAGACTGAACCATGAAGAAATTGATTCCCTGAATAGAACAATAATGAGCTCTGAAATTCAATCAGTAAGAAAGCCCAGGACCAGATGGATTCACATCCAAATTCTACCAGATGTACAAAGAAGAGCTGGTACCATTCCTATAGAAACTATTACAAAACATTGAGGAGGAAGGACTCCTCCCTAACTCATTCTGTGAGGCCAGCATCATCTTGATACCAAAACCTGGCAGAGGCACAATAAAAAGCAAAAACTTCAGGCCAATATCCTTGACAAACATTGATGCAATAATCTTCAACAAAATACTTGCTAACTGAATCCAGTAGCACATCAAAAAGTTAACCCACCACAAACAAGTAGGCTTCATCCTACTTGGTTGAAGGTTGGTTCAACACATGCAAATCAGCAAACATAATTCACCACATAAACAGAGCTAAAGACAAAAACCACATGATTATGTCAATAGACTCAGAAAAGGCCTTCGATAAAATTCAGCATCCCTTCATGCTAAAAGTTCTCAATACACTAGGTATTGAAGGAATGTACCTCAAAATAATGAGAGTCATCTATGACATCAGCCAATATCATACTGAATGGGAATGGGCAAAAGCTGGAAGCATTCCCTTTAAAAACCAGTAGAAGACAGGGATGCCCTCTCTCACCACTCCTATTCAACATAGTATTGGAAGTCGTGGCCAGAGCAATCAGGCAAGAGAAAGAAATAAAAGGTGTCCAAATATGAAGAGAGGAAGTCAAACTATCCCTGTTTGCAGATGACATGATTCTACATACAGAAAACCTTGGAGTCTCAGCCCAAAAGTTCCTTCAGCTGATAAATAACTCCAGCAAAGTTGCAGGATACAAAATCAATGTGCAAAAATCAGTGGCATTTCTAAAAACCAGCAACAGCCAGGCCGAGAGCCAAATCACGAACCCAATCTCGGCTCACTATGTTGGAGTATACAGGCACAATCCGGGCTCGCTGCAACCTCTGCCTCCCGAGTTCAAGCGCTTCTTGGGCCTCAGCCGTCCGAGTAGCTGAGACTACAGGCATGCGTCACCACGCCCAGCTAATTGTTTGTGTTTTCAGTAGAGACAGGGTTTCACCATGTTGGCCAGGTGGGTCTCAAACTCCTGGCCTCAAGTGATCCGTGCGACTCGGCCTCCCACAGTGCGGGGATTACAGGCCTGAGCCACCACACCTGGCCAAGATTTTCTTTTTTGTTCCTACATGGAAGTGAAGATATGAAATATTTGTCATTCTGTGCCTGGCTTATTTCACTTAATAATACAGATCTGCAATCTCATCCATTTTGTCTGCAGTGGAGAGGATTTTGTTTATTCCTTTTTAGGCTGAATAATACTTCACTGTGTGTGCATACCACAGTTTCTCATTTGAAACAAATTCCTAAAAAGCAAATATTTTTAACATGTCTCGGAATGTGAAACTTCAGGGATACTGTGCCCATTTTATTCTTTTCTATTTCCCGTCTTATGTATATGCAAGTGTATAACAAAGCAGCAATCAAAGTGTGTATAAATCTATAATTTCAACAAATGTAAAATGAAAATGCTAAGTGGTGGCTGGGTGCGGTCGCTCACGCCTGTAATCCTAGAACATTGGGAGGCGGAAGCGGGTGGATCACCTGAGGTTGGGAGTTCAAGACCAGCCTGACCAATATGGAGTACCACTGTCTGTACTAAAAATACCAAAAAAAAAAAAAAAAAAAGCGGGGCATGGTAGCGCATACCTGTAATCCCAGCTACTTGGAAGGCTGAGACAGGAGAATCACTTGAATATGGGAGGCAGAAGTTGCAGTGAGCCGAGATCATGCCATTGCACTCCAGCCTGGGCAATAAGAGTGAAACTCTGCCTCAAAAAAAAAAAAAAAAAAAAAAAGAAAAGAAAAGAAAAAGAAAAAATAGAAAATGCTAAATGGTAAGAAAAAACAGCATAATAAACATTTGTATGGTGTTGATGGACAATG
Source organism: Pan paniscus (assembly GCF_029289425.2). Taxonomy (NCBI): domain Eukaryota; kingdom Metazoa; phylum Chordata; class Mammalia; order Primates; family Hominidae; genus Pan; species Pan paniscus. The sequence continues at coordinate 49,226,379 of NC_073260.2, forward strand.
CATTTGAAGATAATATTTGAAGAAATCATACTACAATTAACTTCTGTTCTTACTCATTGGAGCTTGATGCCTCTAAAAACTTCATCATTGCAACCACCTCTGGTGCTTAAAAAAAAAAAAAAAAACCACATACACAGGTGCAGGGAAATCAGAATCTCAGGTAATGAGACCCAGGCCTCATCATCTGTAAGCTCCCCAGGTGATTTGACTCAAAGTCAAGATTGAGGACCGGTGACATGGATCTCTACACATAACCTGCCTAAATAGATTCTCTAGAAGCAGTTTATAAAGAAATTCCACATGAACTCTGGAAGAGGATATGAATTTGATGTACAGTATGTCCTCACTTAACATCTTTGAAAGTCTCTTGGAAACTTCACCTTTAAGCAAAATTAGGTATAGTGAAACCATTTATTCCTTACCAACATTACAACTACACAACTTTGAACGCACCAGTGGTGTTGGAGGACCTGCTGTACATTGCTTCCATAAAGTCAATTTTCAGGGAATTCCAAAATGAAGTGAGGACTTCCCGTATATAAAAAGATGGTTGTGATTCCACCTGGATGACAGGGTTATTGCTCAGAAACTAAAGGAGGCCGCCTAGGTATAGAGGATTCAGTCATGAGGTTTCTGCTAAACAAAGGATCCCAGAATCCTCACCCATTCCAGTTAAAGGCATAACGAAGAAAACAGTATTCACATAGGAAATGCGGAAAGGAATAAAACCATCAAGCCACAAAAATAATGTGACTAAGGGGCAGGATTTGCAGATGTAGGGATTTAATGTGGTTGCCCTTTCTTACCCACACAAGAAAAAGGATGGAACAGATCATGAGATTCGACTGTTCTGCTGCGCAGCCTCCACAGGGCGCTTTGAATGTCCCTGTTTCTCAGGCTGTAGATGAAAGGGTTCAGCATGGGGGTGACCACGGTGTACTTCACTGACGCCACCACACCATTGCTGGGGGGTGGTGCCACAGCTGAAGTCGGGTACACGCCAATGCCTGTTCCAAAAAATAAGCAAACAACTGCCAGATGAGAGCCACAGGTGGAGAAGGCTTTATACTTCCCATCTGACGATGAAATCCTTAGAATGGAGGGGACAATTTTATAGTAAGACAAAAGGATCCCTGAAATGGGAAGAAAACCAAACATAGTACTATCGAAATACATGAATATGCTATTGATGACGCTGTCAGAACAGGCAAGGTTGAGAAGTTGAGATGGCTCACAGACAAAATGAGAGATTTCCACATTCTTGAAGAAGGTGAATTGTAACACAATCTAACTGTGCAGCTGGGAATCCAACAGGCTAAGGAAAAAGGACCCCAAAACTAAGAAGACACAGAGGTGAGGATTCACGATGACTGCGTAGTGCAGAGGGCGACAGATGGCTACAAAGCAGTCCTAGGCCATCATAGTCAGGAGCATGTCTTCTATACATGCAAAAAGGACGAAAAAAGACATCCGTGTCAGGCAGCCCGCATAAGAGATGACTCTGCTATGCAACTGCATGTCCACAGTCATCTTGGGAACCGTGGCTGAGGTGAAACTGATGTCAGCCCAGCACAGGTTGGAGAGGAAGAAGTACATGGGGGTGTGGAGGTGGGAGTCAGAGCTGACAGCCAGGATGATGAGCAGGTTCCTTAGCACTGTGACCAGATACATGGACGGGGACAGCCCAGCGAGGACAGGCTGCAGTTCTGGATCCTCTGAGAGTCCCAGGAGGAGGAATTCTCAGACACCTGTGAGATGCCATGGCTCTGTGTGACTTGGACACCTTGGGAAGAAAAGAGGATTGGAAAAATAAAAGATAAAAACCAGCCCTTAATGCTGTGTGTATATTTTGGATGCAAGCAATTCACAAGGAACATTTTCACATTTGAGGACCATACACCGTCAGCAATATTTCTCAGTTGTGACAAGCCCAAAAGTCTCAGAATTATTACATGATTTACTTTTTTGCTATTCAACTCCTTCTGTACATACTACTTTGGAGAAAATCCACTGAAGAATGTTAGAAGACCAAAACATAATATATAACAAATCCATGATCTCAGTAAAATACGGCCTACTCTTTTCAGAAAAAATAAAATGTAATGAAGATGCTCTTCTCTCTTTAAGAAAAAGATCTCAGTCTAATTGAATGAAATTAAGAAGCAGTGAAATACACTCTGTTTTATTCAGACACCGTGCGACAAATTCCTTTGATGTAGAATATGTAAAAGGATGATACAAGAGCTAGGACCGCATTATCTAAAAACAAAATCGAACCTTAGAGTTCTTAATCGGAAGACCTTTTAACATGCCAGTTACTTTTCATATTTATTATCATCCTTAGGTTTTCTGACATCATTTCTTCATAAAAGTACATGCACATTCAAATATGGGAGCTGTGTTTCCACATTAATTGAATATATAACTCTTGGCCGAGTGCCATGGCTCACACCTGTAATCCCAGCACTTTGGGCGGCCGAGGCCGACAGATCACCTGAGGTCAGGAGTTCCAGACCAGCCTGGCCAACGTGGTGAAACCCTGTCTCTAGTGAAAATAAAAAAAAAATTAGCGGGGCGTGGTGGCGGGTAACCCTAGCTGCTCGGGAGGCTGAAGCAGGAGAATCCCTTAGAACCTGGAAGGCAGAGATTGTACACCCTGTGATATTATTTTGGATATCCTAGGGAGATATTGCTCCTGACATCAGAGTGGGCGTACACCCTGTGATATTGTCTGTAATAGCCTAGAAAGATGTTGCTCCTAATATCACAGTGGCTGCACACACTGTGATATTAATTGTAATATCCTACAGAGCTATCACTCCTAATAATACAGTGGGTGTACACCCTGTGATATTATTCATAATATATTAAGGAGATACGACTCCTGATATCTCAGTGAGTGTACACCCTGTTTGTACACCCTGTGATATTATTTGTAACAATTTAGAAAAATATTACCGCTAATATCAAAGTGGGTGTACACCCTGTGATGTTCTTTGTTATCTACTCGGTAGATATTACTCCTAATATCACAGTGAGTGTACACCATGTGTGTACACACTGTGAAATTATTCATAATACCCTAGGAAGATATTACTCCTAATATCACAGTGGGTGTACACCCTGTGATATTATTTGTAATCACCTAGAGAGATACGATTCCTAATATTCCAGTGGGTGTACACTCTGCGATGTTCTTTGTAATGTCCTAGGAAGATATTACTCCTAATATCAAAGGGGATGTACACCATGTGTGTACACTCTGTGATATAATTCATAATATCCCAGAGAGATATTTCTCCTAATATCACAGTGGATGTACACTCTGTGATATTCTTCGTACTATCCTAGAGAGATATTTCTCCTGGTATCACAGTGGGTGTACACCCTGTGATATTATTCATCATATCCTAGAGAGACATTACCTCTAATATCGCAGTTTCTGTACACCCTGGGGTATTTTTCATAATATCCTAGGGAGATATTATTCCTAACATCACAGTGCGTGTACACCATGGATGGACACCCTGTGATGTTTCTCATCATATCCTAGGGGGATATTACCCTTAATGTCACAGTGGGTGTACACCACGGGTGTACACCCTGAGATGTTACTCGTAATATCCTAGGGAGAAATTACGCCTAAAGTTACACTGGGTGTACACCATGTGTTTATGTTCTCTGATGCTATTCATAATATCTTAGAAAGTTATTAGTCCTAGTGCCACAGTGGGTGTATACCATGTGTGTACACTCTGTGATGTTATTGGTATTATCCTAGGGAGATAGTTCTCGTAACATCACCGTGGGTGTACATCATGTCTCTACTCCCTGTGGTGTTATTGGTTATGTCCTGGGTTGATATTACTCCTAATATCACTGTGGGTGCACACCATGGGTGTACATTCTGTGATGTTATTCGTAATATCCTAGGGAGATATCACTCCCTGTGTCATAGTGGGTGCATGGCCTTGTGATATTATTGGTAGTATCCTTGGGATGTATTACTCCTGTTATCACAGTGAGTGTACACCCTGTGATAGTATTTGTCATATCCTAGGGAGATATTTCTGTATACCTTGTGATATTATTTGTGACATTTTAGGGAGCTATTTCTCCTAAAGTCAGAGTGGGTGTACACCCTGTAATATTCTTCCTAATGTCACAGTGGGTGTACACCATGAGTGATATTTTTTCTAATATCCAGCGGGGAAGAGGATGATATTGCTTCCAATATCACAGAAGGTGTACAGCCCCTGTGATATTGTTCCTAATATCCAGGGAAGGAGTGGATGACATTATGCCCAATATCACTGGGGGTGTACCACCTCCCGCCGGGATATTGTTCTTAATATCTGGAGGTGGAGAGAATGATGTTACTCCCAATATCACAGGGGGTGTACACCACCCCTGTTTGTAAACACCCCCTGTGATATTGTTCCAAATGGCCTGTGAAAGAGTATATATGACTCCCATTATCGCGGGGGGTGTTCAGCCCTGATGATATTGTTTTCTAACATCCAGGGAAGGAGAGTATGCTATTACTCCCAATATCGCAGGGGTTGTACACCCTTTTGTGCTTTTGTGCCCAATATCCAGGAAAATAGAGGATGATATTACTCCCAATATCGAAGTAATTGTACAGCACCCCTGTGATATTCTTCATCATATCCAGAAAGGAAAAGAATGATATTACTCCCAACAGCTTAGTAAATGTATACCCACGCTTTGATATCTTTCCCAATATCCAGGTGGGGAGAGGATCATATTACTTCCAATGTCGCAGGGTGTGTACACCCCCTTTGTGATCTTGTTGCAAACATCCAGGTTTGGGGAGGACAACATTACTCCCAATATCGCAAGGGGAGTATACTCCCCCGTGACCTTGTTAGTCATTTCCTGGCTGGAGAGGATGATATTACTCCCAATATCGCAGGGAGTGTACACACCCCTGTGAAAATCTTCGTAATATTCAGAGGGAGAGAGGATGATATTACTCCCAGTACTGGAGGGGGTTTACACAGCCCTGTGATACTCTTCCTAATATCCACAGGGAGAGAGGATGATATTACTCCCAGTACCGCAGGGGGTGTACATAACCCTGTGATATTGTTCCTAATATCCAGAGCGGAAGAGGATGATATGATGCTCAATATCGCAGGGGGTGTACACCCCTCCTGTCTTATTGTTCTGAATACCCTGGGAGGGAGAGGATAAAGTTACGTTGAATATGGCAGGGAATGTACACCCTCCCCCTCTGATACCCTTCCTAATGTCCAGGGGAAGAGAGGAAAATTTTACTCCCAATATCGCAGAGGCAGTACACCCCACCTGTGATGTTGTTCCCAATATGCAAGGGGGGAGAGGATGATACTACTCCCAATATCGCAAGGCTGTTCACATCCCCAGTGACATTTTTCCTAATATCTAGGGGAGAGACAATTATATGACAGCAAAGGTCACAGGGTCTGTACATCCCTTCCTGATATTGTTCCTAATATCCAGGGGGGAAGAGGATGATATCAAATATGAAAGGGGGTGTACACCCCCCACCCCTATGATATTGTTCTTAATATTCATGAGGGGAGACGATGATATTACTCCAGATATCGCAGGGGTTGTTGACACCCCCGTGTGATATTGTTTCTGATATCCGGGGGGGAGAAAATCATATTACTTCCAATATTGCAGGTTGTGTATACCCCACCTGAAATATGGCACCGAATATCCAAAGAGGGAGAGGATGGTATTAATACCAATATCGAAGTGTGTGTACGAAGGGTGTATCGAAGGGTGTGTAAAAACCCTTGTGATACGGTTTTTAATATCCAGTGGGCGGGAGGATGATATTAGTCCCAACATCCCAGAGGGTGTACACTACCCCTGTGATATTGTCCCTAACTTCCAGAGGGGAGAGGATGATATCACTCCCAATATCTCAGAAGTTGTACATCCCCCATGATATTGTTTGTCATATCCAGGGAGGCACAGGATGACATTCCATTGAATTTCGCGACAGGCGTACACGCACAGTGTGATATTGTTCCTAATATCCAAGAAGGGAGAGGATGATATTACTCCCAATAAAGCAGTGGGTGTACATTACCCCTGTGTTATTGTCTCTAATATCCGGGGCCGGGGCAGAGGGGGAGAGGATAACAGTCCCTCAAATTTAGCAGGTGGTTTGACGCCCCTTGTGGTGTTGTTTTAAATATCCAGCGGGGAAGACAATAGTACTATTTTTGATACTCCGATTCATCTGCTGCACCTTTCCGGAACTCTGAGGCTGGGAGGCGGCATGCAGTTTCCGTGTGATCCCCAATACCTTTGCCGTCTTCTGTACCAAGGCAGCCAAAAACGCAGGCCCGTTATCTGAGCCGATCCGTAATGGCAGTCGAAATCTAGGAATCAGATCTCGAAGAAGCACAGGGGTTGCTTCACCAGCTTTTTCGGTTCGTGTTGGATAGGCCTCCACACAACCAGAGTAGGTACGCCCAAGAACTAGTAAATACTTGGTACCTCCACACTTTGGCATCTCTGTGAAGTCTACCTGGAGATCTTCAAAGAGGGCTGCTCCATAAGCTTGTATGCTGGGCGAAATGGCTGGCTGGACGTTGCCTCACATTATGCTGTCGGCAGGTAACACACCGCTGCCTCACCATTTTGGCAAGGGCTCACAAATGCGAGATGTAGAAATACCAGCCTAATAACTTTTCCAGTGACTCCTGACCTACATGGGTAGTTTCTTGCACAGCCAGTTCAACTGCAGCTCCTAGCAACTGTGGCACAGCTACTCTCACATCTGGTAACCGAATCCACCCTTCCTCCATCACTTGTCCTTCCCTCTACCTGGAGAAAGTCCTTTTCTTCTTTAGAAGAAGTAGGTCCAAGATCAGGTGCTTGAGGGAGCACTGATGCCCGGAAGGGGGCAGATGCTGCTTTTCGAGCCTCTGAGTCAGCACGAGAATTCCCCAAACCCAGCAAGGTGGAAGCTCGCTGGTGTCCTCTGCAATGCATAACTGCCACCTTGTGGGGTTTCCATACTGCTTCTAATAATTGCAAGAATTCTTGTTGATATTTTCTATGTTTTCCCCTGGAGTTCAATAGGCCCTTTTCTTTCTATCACGCTCCATGCACTTGAAGGGTTAAAAAGACATACTGAGAATCAGTGTAAATGTTTACAGTCTCACCTTCACTGAGTTCTAAGGCCCAAATGAAAGCAATGAGTTCAGCCTCCTGGGCTGAAGTGGCCTCGGGCAACGATCTGGCTTCAACAACAGTGTCCAGGGTTACCACTGCATACCCTGCACCTCTCTCTCCTTGGGGGTTGAAGAAGCTGCTCCCATCCACGTATAGTTCCCAGTCTACTGATGCCCAAGGCTGGTCCCAGAGGTCAGGTCTGCTAGAGTCAACGGAGTCCAACACTTCTACACAATCAGGCTCGACAGGGCTCTCTGGTACCGGGAGCAAGGTGGCAGGGTGTAGGGTGTTACAAACTTCAATGGTTATACAGGGATTTTCACAGAGCAAAGTTTGGTGCTTGGTGAGTCTGGCATTCATTAGCGAATGATGTCCTTTAGTATTCATTAAAGTCACCACAGCCTGGGGGGCCTTTATGTTCAGGTTTTGCCCAAGAGTCAGCTTATTTGCTTCTTGTACTAGCAGGGCAGTTGCTGCCAAGGCCCTCAAACAGGGGGGCCATCCTTTAGAAACCCTGTCTAGTTGTTTAGAGAGGTAGGCCACCGGCCTCAGCCAGGGCCCCACAGTTTGGGTTCAAAGTCCAGCTGCCATCTTTTCTCTCTCTGATGTATACAATGGAAAAGGCTTTGTCAGATCGGGTAGCCCCAGGGCTGGGGCTGCCAGAAGTTTTTCCTTTAACTCATGAAAGACTTCCTGTTGTTGGGATCCCCATTCCAAAGGTTCCCGGTCCCTGCCCCCTTTGTGACCTCATACAAAGGCTTGGCTAATACTGCAAAGTTTGGGATCCACAGTCTACAAAACCCCACAGCTCCTAAGAATTCTCTCACCTGCCTTCTGCCCTTAGGCTCCGGTAGATTGCAAATGACCTGCTTTCTTTCTGATCCCAGGCTGCGTTCGGACCCCTGTGGGATAGTAAATCCCAAGTAAGGTACCTGCCATCGGCAGATCTGAGCTTTCGTCTTGGACACCTAATACCCACAGTCCTCCAGGTGCCGGTGTAGGGCATCTGTTCCTTTGGCGCACCCAACTGCTGTGGGGTGTCCCAGCAGAAGGTCATCAACCTACTGGAGCAACACGCAGCCTAGGTCTCTGGTGGGAAACTTCTGGAGGTCTCGAGCCAATGTCTCCCTGAAGATGGTGGGGGAGTTCTTGAACCCTTGGGGAAGTCCAGTCCAAGTGTACTGTGTGGTGACACCTGACTCCGGATCTTCCCACTGAAAGTCAAACAGCTTCTGCCTCTCAGGGGCTAATCTGATAGGAAAGAAAGCATCTTTCAGGTCCAAGCAGGTGAACCAGCTGTCCTCAGCTGGCAGCAACCCCAACAATGTGGATGGGTTAGGTACTGTTGGATGGAAAGTCAGTGTAGCTTGATTAAGCAAGTGCAAATCCTGTACCGGCCGGTATTCCTTGGTCCGTGGCTTGGGAACAGGCAGGAGGGGAGTGTTCCATGGAGACTGACAAGGAACAATAATTCCAAAAGTTCTTAGGTGCTTGAGATGGACCTGGATACCTTGAAGAGCTTCTCTGGGGACCAGGGCCTGTTTTTGCCTAACCGGCTGGGCCCCAGCCTTAACTGGCCAATCCCGGAGGGTTGTCTTCCACCCGTACTCTTGGCCACCGCTTAGCCAGAGCTGGTCTTCGCTCTTGGCCCGGCTCAGTTAAGAAAAGTCTCCATTCCTCCTCTCGGGGGACCGTAAGGGTCATAATGACTCCCGTTCCGGGTAACTTTAGCAGCAAAGAGCCGTGCTGTGTCAAAGAGAGGGTGGCTCTCAGCTTGCTGAGCAAGTCCCTTCCCAAAAAGGGCAAGGGACAGTGAGGCATGTACCAAAACTGATGAATAACTTTATGTCCTCCTACAGTGCAAGTCCGAGGCAAGCAGAAAGCTTGCTTTGCTGAAACCCCCATGGCTCCGATGACGTCAATAGTCGTTTTGGATAAGGGGGCGACCGGGGCGGTTACTAGCGAATGTTCAGCACCACTATCTACAAGAAAATCAATGTCTCTACCCCCGACTGTCATTCTGACCAGAGGCTCTTTGGGGACGCTTGAGCCTGGTCTCCCTCAGTCCAATAACCCTTCTGACAGGTTGAGCAGGGCCCCTTCCTCCTTGTCCGGGGCCTCCTGCTCTGAGTCACCTTGTTTTCTTTTGAGCTGAGGGCATTTGTTCTTCCACTGTCCTATTTCTTTACAATAAGCACACTGGTTACGCTGCAAACTCTGACAGCCAAGCTGAGTTTCTTTCCCAGGGCCCCCCTTCCCTTGCCTCTTTGAGGGGGGCCCTCTGATTGCTGCAGCTAACAAACAGGTCAGTGTTTTGCCGGGCCTGACCTCCATTCTCTTTGCCGTTTTCCTTACCACTTACTGCATCCCTGCTTACAAACCCCTGGCTAGCTATTTCTAGTAATTGTGATGTATTCATCCCTGCAAGCCCAGCCTGTTCCTGCAGTTTTCTTCTCATGTCTTCTGCGCTTTGACGGACTAAAGCCATGTTAATCATGCGCTGATTTCAGGGCTATCGGGATCAAAGGGAGTATACATACGATAGGCCTCACACAGTCTCTCGTAGAATTGTGCTGGACTTTCTTCTTTTCCCTGAATGACCTCAGAGACCTTGTTAAAGTTTGTGGCCTTCTGAGCTCCCCTCATTAATCCTTCCAAGAGAGCTTCCCTATCTCGGTTTAGCCTTTGCATATCCTCTCTTTCATGTGGGTCCAACTGGGGGTTGGTTCCTGGTAACTGGGTCCTTACATACTCTTGGGGGTTTTGATAATCAGCTGGTGCATGTTCCTCTAGCCACTTAGTTGCTGCTTGGAGGACTCTCCGCCTTTCTTCGCTGTTAAAGAGCAACATGAGCAACAGGTGCCAATCAGCCCAGGTGTGGTTATGGGTCTGGATAACAGTTTGAAGCAAATCAATTAGGGCTTGTGGCTTTTCGGTATAGGGCGGTGTATTGGTTTTCCAGTTGAGAAGGTCAACGCAGGTGAAGGGCTGGTACCCAAAAACACGCCTCTCCACCACGTGACCATCCTCATCTATCCCAGTATACTGCTGCTCTCTCAGGGGCATTTGTATCCCCGTTTTGGGTCGTAAACGAGCTGCCGAGGGAGGGGTGGAATGGCGCAATGTGACTTACCGCAATTAATAATCTCAATTATTAATTGACACTAATAATTATCAATATTAATAACTGATAATATAATTTTAAAAATCAATACCGATAATAATGATAATTAATATTAAATAGTTATACTAACGATAATAAATGATTAATAGTAAAGATTAAGGATGCCTGATATTAATAACTGATATTGATCTTATTCATTAGAAAACAGTATTAGCTCCTACTGATTAATATTAATATTAATAATCTGAAAACTTTTTATTAGCAATTATTTCTTAATATTAATATGAGTATCGGTCATTCATATTCATGTTAATATTAAATGAGGAATAATTCATTCTACTATTAAGCCTAATACCTCAGTGGGTGTACACCCATCTGTGATTTTGCTCCTAATGTCCAGGGAGGGAGAGAGCATGATATTACGTTCAATATCGCAGTAGGTGTACACCCAGCCGGTGATATTGATCCGAATATAATCTCCAGGGGATGGAGTACGACGTTACTCCCAATATAGCACTGGGTGTGCATCCACCCGGTGATTTTGCTCCTAATAGTCATGGAAGAAGAGAATGCTATTACTCCCAGTATCGCAGGAAGTGCACACCCCTTCTGTGACATTATTCCTAATATCCGGAGGGGGAGAGGGTGATATTACTCACAATATCGCAGGCTGTGTACACCCACCCTCTGATATTGTTCCTAGTAGCCAGGAAGGGAGAGGACGATATGACTCCCCATACAGCAGGAGGTGTACACCCATCCTGGGATATTATTCCTAATATCCATGGAGAGGAGAGGCTGATATGACTCCCAGTATCGCAGGGGGTGTACATCCAGTCTGTGATATTGTTCTTAATATTCAAAGGCAGAGAGGTTGATATTACTCCCAATATCACAGAAAGTGTACAAACCCGTGTACTATTGTTGCCATTATCCAGAAGAAGAGAAGATGATATCACCACCCCCCCCATCCCATCGCAGGAGGTGTACACCCACTCTATATATTTTTTGCAATGTGCAGGGCAGGGGAGGACAATATTCTTCTTAATAGCACAGGGTGTGTACAGCCCCACTGTGATATGGTCCTTAATATTCCAAGGCGGAGAGGATGATCTTACTCCCAATACCGCAGAAAGTGTACACCACCCCAGTGATATGGTTCCCATGATCCAGGAGAGAAGAGGATGATGTTACTTTCAATATCGCACGGGGTGGAAATGCCCCCAGTGATATTGTTCCTAATTTCAACGTGGGAGAGGATGATACTACATGGAATGCCCCTAGGGGTAAAAACACTCCTGTGATATTGTTCTTAATATCAAGGGGAAAGAGGATGCTATTACTCCAAAGAGTGCAGAGGATGTGCACCCGTCTGTGACATAGTTGGTAATTTCCAGAGGCGGAGAAGATATTACTGATAATAACGTGAACACGCTGTGTGACCACCGTGGATCGTCATATCCGAGGGGGGAGAGGGGGGTGATATGACTCCCCGCATCGCGGAGGGCGCCCGCCCCCCTGCAATGTGGATCGTCATAGCCGGGGGGGAGAGGGGGGTGATATGAGTCCCCACATCGCAGGGGCCTCACCCCCTTGCGATGGGGATCCTAAGATCCAGGGGCGGAAAGGGGCTGGCTCTTACTCCCCGTATCGCAGGAGGTGTGTACAACCCCTGCGATATTGGGACTAATATTATCCTCTCCCCCTGAATATAAGAAACAATATCACAGGAGGAGGTACACCCCCTGCGATATTGGAGGTAACATCATTTTCTCCCCCTCGGGATATTCGGAACAATATCACAGTGGGTGTGTACAGCCCCTGCGACATTGCCGCTAGTATCTTCCTCTCCCTCCCAGGATATAAGGAAGAATGTCACAAGGGGGTGTACACCCCCTGCGATATTGGCTGTAATATCTTCCTTCCCCACTGCCCTTTAGGAGCAACGTCACAGAAGGGGTGTTCCCCCCCTGCTGTATTGGGAGTGATATCATCCTCTCCGTCCCTGGATATTAGGAACAATATCCCTAGGGAGTGTACACCTCCTGCAATATTCAGACTAATATCATCCTCTCGCCGCCTGGATATTAGGATCGATATCACAAGGGTGGTGTGCACCCCCGGCGAAATTGGAAGAAATATCATCCTCTCCACCTTTGGCTATTAGGGACAGTATCACGGGGGAGGTCTCCGCCACCTGCGATATTGGGAGTCATATCATCCGCTCCCACCCAGGATATTAGGAACAAGATGACCGAAGGGATGTACACCCACTGCCATATTTTCAATAATGTCATCCTCTACCCCCTGGCTATTAGGAGTAACATCATAGAGGGGTGTACACTTTCTGCGATATTCAGAGTAATATCCTCTCCCTCACGGATATCGGGAACAGTTATATTAATTATTAATATTAGTAAATATAAACAATAGTAATCATTGATATTAATAATTACAGTAGAGACAGTAAAACTTAGTACGGATTAAAAATATTAACGGTTACTATAAATAATAGCAATATCACTATTAATAATAAAATAATGATATCAGTAATTAATGTTACTTCAATCAATCATGAGATGTTGGTAATAAAACAATAATTAATATTAAGATTAATAACTACTATTAAAATGATATTAATATTAATTATTTTAATCATGCATAATCATATCTTGAAAATAAGCATTAATGATTAATAACGTTATTCCATTAATATTACCATTGATAATTATTAACAAGACTGATGTTTAATAATTCATAATATTATTAGTGCTAATACCGCAGGGGGTGTACACCTACCTGTGATATTGTTCCTAATATCCAGGAATGGAGAGCATGATACTAGTTTTCATATCGCAGTAGGTGTACACTCACCCTGTGACACCGATCCTAATACCCAGCGGGTAGAGTATGCCATGACTGCCAACAGAGCAATGAATGTACAGCCACCCGGTGATATTGCTCCTAATATTCACGGAAGAAGCCTATGATATTACACCCAATATCGCAGGGAGTGTAGACCTCTTCTGTGATATTTTTCCTAGTAGGCCGAGAGGGAGAGGATGATAATAATTCCAGCATCGCAGGCTTTGTTCACCCAGCCTGTGAAATTGTTATTAATATCCTGAAAAGGAGAGGATGATATTACTCCCCATAACAGACAGATGTGACTCCCCATCATAGAGCAGGAGGTGAACACCCACCCTGTGATATTCTTCCTAATATTCAGAGGCCGAGAGGTTGATGTTACTCCCAACATCGCAGGAAGTGTACACCCGCGTGTGAGATGGTCCTTAATAATATTCCAAGGCGGAGGGGGTGATATGACTACATATATGACAGAAAGTGGACACCCCCCCAGGGATATTGTTCCCATGATTCTGGAGGGAAGAGGATGATATTACGTTCAATACGACAGAAGGTGGACACGCCCCTACTCATATTGTTTCTAATTGCAACGTGGGAGAGGGCGATATGACACGCGATACCGCAGGGAGTAGAAACATACCTGTGATACTGTTCTTAATATTCAGGGAGGAAGAGGATGATATTACTCCCAATACTGATGGGTGTATATTCTCTGTACACCAACGGTGTACACGCCTCTGTGAACCAGTTCATAATCTCCAGAGGGGGAGATGATATTACTCACAATATGGTAAACAGGCTGTGAGACCACCGCGGATCCTAAGAGCCAGGGGGGCGAGAGGGGCTGGCTCTCCTCAGTCCCCGCATCGCGGGGGGCGCCTCGCCCCCCTGCGATGGGGGTCCTAAGAGCCAGGGGGGCGAGAGGGGCTGGCTCTCAGTCCCCGCATCGCGGGGGGCGCCTCGCCCCCCTGCGATGGGGGTCCTAAGAGCCAGGGGAGCGAGATAGGGGTGATATGACTGCCTGGATCGCGGGGGGCACTCGCCCCCCTAGAACGTGGACGGTCATATCCAGAGTGTGGGAGGGGGGTGTTATTACTCCTCGCATGGCAGGGGGCGCCCGCTCCCATGCGATGTGTGTCGGCTTATCCAGGGGCGGAGTCGGGGGTGATATTAGTCCCCGCAAGGGGGGAGGTCACCCGCCCCCCTGTGATGTGGATCGTAATATCCAGTGTGGCAGAAGTCAGGTGACTTTAGTCCCCGATTTTTCCTAGGATCCTTTCTGTACTGCCACCCTCGGTTCCCACCCTGGGACATTATCTTCCATATTCTAGCAAGATGCGGCTGCTAAAGTCGCAGGGGGTATACACCCTTCCTTATTATCCGTAATTTTGTAGGGGAATGTTAAACCTGATGTCACAGGACTCCGTACACTGTGATTTTATTCCCAATATCCTAGCTTTCCCTTAATAATAATGTCACATTTTGTGTACACCTTGTGGTATTGTTCTTATTCTCCTAAGGGGAAGTTGCTTTTATTTTCACACGGGATATGTTCCTTTTAATATTATTCATAATGTTCTAGAGGGATGTCACTCCTTATGTCACAGGGTTTGTACACCTTGTCAATTTACTCGTATTATCCTCATAAGATGTCACTCCTCATATCACAGAGGGTGTACACTCTGTGATATTGTCGTCATATTCCGGGGAAATGTTACTTTTAATGTCACAGAGGGTGCACACCTTGTGAAATTATTCATTATACTTTTGTGGGATGTTACCCCTAATGTCACACGGCGTGTACACACAGTGATGTTACGTGCAATATGCTATGGAAATGTTACTCGTAATCCACACTTCCTATACACCCTTTAATATTCTTCGTAATCTTCTAGGAAAACGTTACTGCTAATGTCACAGGGCCTGTAGACCCTGTCATAAAATTCCTAATATCCTAGCGGGAGTTCACTACTAATTTCACAATGCGTGTACACACTTTGATATTATTCGTATTGTCCTGAAGAGATGTTACTACTGATGTCCCAATGCAGGTACATTCTCTGATCTTATTGGTTATATCCTCGGGGGATGTTACTTCTAATGTCACACGGGGTGTACTCCCTGTGTTCTATTTCGTAATATCCTAGGGCAATTTTACTTTTAATGACACAGGGGGTGTACACATTGTGATATTATTCGTGATATTCTAGAAAGATGTTACTCCTAATGTCACAGGGCTGTACACCCTGTGATAGTATTCATAATTTCCCAGGGGTCTATACTCCTATTGGCACAGACGATAACACCCTGTGACATTATTCGTGATATTCTAGCGAGATGATACTCCTCACGTCACAGGGGGTGTACACCCCGTGTTATTATCCTTACTATTCTAGGGGGATGTTACTCCTAATGTCACAGGGATGTACACCCTGTGATATTATTCATAGTGTACCAGAGGGATATTAGCACTAACGTCACGATGTGTGTACACCTTGTGATATTATTTGTCATATCCTAATGTCACAGGGGGTGTGTTCCGTGTGATAGTCTTCCTAACATCCTAGACGGGTATTGCTCCTGACGTCACAGGGTGTGTACACCTTGTCACATCATTCATAATACCCTAAAACTACGTTATTCCTCAGGTCACGGGGCGTTCACCGTGTGATATTTTTTGTCATAGTTTTGTGGGATGTTACTTCTAAAGTCACACGGGGTGTACACAGAGTCACACAGTGATATGAGTTGTAATATTCTATAGACATGCTACTCACATGTCTATAGAATCACATGGGCTGATGTAAATCACAGGGGCTGTACCTCCTGTGATATTATTCGTAATATTCTAGGGGAATGTTGCTACTATTGTCACGGGGGTGTACACCCTGTGATATGACTCATCATATCCCAGCGGGATGTTACTACTAAAGTCACAATGCCTGTACACACTGTGATATTATTTGTAATATCCTAAAGACATGTTACTACTAAGGTCGCAATGCATGTACACCCTCTGATATTATTCGTTATATCCTCGGGGGATGTTACTCCTGATGTCACACGGGGTGTACTCCCTGTCATATTATTCGTAATATCCAAGGGGGATGTTATTTTTAATGTCACCGGGGGTGACATTATGCATTAAAGATGCGTATTCAATGCCTGTGATACTATTCCTAATATCCTAGGGGCATGCTCTTCCGAATGTCACATGGTGTGTACACCATGTGTGTACACCTGCTGTGATATTATTCGTAATATCCTAGGGGAATGTTACTCCTGATGACACAGGCGGTGTACACCATGTGTGTACCCCTCCTGTGTTATTATTCATAATATCCTAGGGGGATGTTTCTTTTAATGTCACAAAGAGTGTACAAAACGTCACAGAAGGTGTACACGTTGTGACGTTATCTGTAATACCCTAGAAGGATGTTACTCCTAATATGTCACAGGGGTGTACACGCTTTGATGTTATTTATAATGTCATAGAGAGACATTACTTCAAATATCACAGTGGACGTACACACATAGTGTACACCCTGTGATAGTATTCGTAATATCCTAGGGAGATACAACTCCTGATATCACAGTGCGTGTACCCCTTGTGTGTACGCCCTTGATATTAGTCGTAATATCCAGGGTAAATATTACTCCTCATATCACACAGTGTGCACACCCTGTGATATTTTTCCTCATACTTTAGGGAGATATTGCTTCTAATATCACAGTGGGTGTACCCCATGTGTGTATACTCTGTGACAGTATATTCTATATCCTAGGGAGGTATTACTCCTAATATCACAGTGGGTGTTCACCCTGTGATATCATTCTTATTTGACCTTGCTGCCTTTTTTAACCAACACTACAAAAGGAATGGAACAGATAAGAAGATATCGAGATTAGACCATGCTGCCGTGCGGCCGCCGAAGGACACTTTTAATATCCCTGTTTCTCAGGCTGTAGATGAAGGGGTTCAGCATGGGGGTGACCACAGTGTACATCACTGAGGCCACCGCAGCCTTTCTCGGGGAAGATGACCCATCTGAACTGAGGTACCCTCCAACGCCTGTTCCATAAAATCAGCAAACGACTGACAGGTGAGACCCACAAGTGGAGAAGGCCTTATACTTCCCACCTGATGATGAAACCCTCAGAATGGAGGAAACAATTTCATAGTAAGAGAAAAGGGTCCCCGAGATGGGAAGAAAACCAAATATGGCAGCAGGGAAATACATGATTATGTTATTGGTGAAGTTGTCACAACATGCAAGATGGGGGAGTTGAGAAGGGTCACAGAAGAAATTAGGAATTTCCACATCCTTGAAGCAGGTCATTTGTAAGGCAATCAAGTTGTGCATCTGGGCATCTAAAAGACTGAGAAAAAAAGAAAAGACAACAAAACTAGAAAGCCACAGAAACACGGGTTCATGATGGCTGAATGATATAGAGGGTGACAGATGGCTACAAACCGGTCATAGACCATCACACTCAGGAGCATGTCTCTCTTCCATGCCTCCAAAAATGGCAAAGAGAGACGTCTGAGTCAGGCAGCCTGCATAGGAGATGACTCTGCTGTAAGATTGGATGTCCACAATCATCTTGGGGACCGTGGTGGAGGTGAAACCGATGTCAGGCAAGGACAGTTTGGAGAGGAAGAAGTACATGGGGGTGTGGAGGTGGGAGTCAGGGCTGACGGCCAGGATGATGAGCAGGTTCCCCAGCACCATGACCAGGCACATGGAGAGGAACAGCCCAGCAAGGACCAGCTGCCGTTCTGGATCCTCTGAGGTTCCAGGAGGAGGAATATAGAGACATCTATTAGATTCTGTGGGTCTGTAGAGATTGGACACCTTTTGCCTAGAAAAGAGGGTTGAGAAATTGGAAACAAGTAAACCAACACCCAGCATCGTGTCTCCATTTTGGATAGAAGCAATTCACAAGTAATGTTTTCAGATTTCAGAGCAATCCACACTCAGCAATATTTTGCAGTTCTGACAAACTCAATTGTCTTCTAATGCTTTCATCATTGATTTCTGTGTTATTCACTTCTTGCTCTACACACCTGCCTCAGAGACACTAGATTCAAGAATGTTCCAAGAACCAGATCATCATATATAACAAATTCGTAATTGCTAGAAAAGACAGCCTGTCTTTACCGAAGGAAACTATGTGATAAAACCATTCTCTTCACTTTAAGAAAAAGGTTATCCTAATTAAAGGAAATTAAGAACTCAGATATTTTATTTTATTCGAATAGATTGATACAAATTCCCTTGATTTAGAACATCTGTAAACACTGTATAACTGCTGAGACCATGCCATCTGGAAATGAAATTAAAGTTGATAGTTCATAAGCAGAAAATAGTTCCACAGGCCAGTTAGGTCCTAGTGATTTCATCATTATGTTTTCTGACTTTTCTCCTTCAAGAGAGTAATTGCTTACTCAAATCGGTGGGTCTTGTTTTAAAATTCGTGTAAGCTATAACTCCTGTCCTTAGCTTCGGTGGACTTAGAGTTTTCATCAGAACGTTTGGCCGGACGCGGTGGCTCACGCCTGTGATCCCAGCATTTTGGGAGGCCGAGGAGGGCGGATCACGAGGTCAGGAGATCAAGACCATCCCGGCCAACATGGTGAAACTCCGCCTCTACTGAAAATACAAAAACTTCGCCCAGTATGGCGGCGGGCACCTGTAGTCCCAGCTACTCGGGAGGCTGAGGCAGGAGAATGGCTTGAACTTGGGAGGCCAGAGGCTACAGTGAGCCGAGATCACACCACTGCACTCCAGCCTGGGCAACAAGAGCAAAACTCCGTCTCAAAAAACAAAAAACCAAAAACACACGCTCTGTCACACTGACGTCACACTGATGACAGCCAATTTTTGTGAACCAAGGAAGTGTCAATTCAATAATTCATGTGGATGTTTACTTTTGCTATCTCCTTTGTGCCAAGAAAGATATAGGCTCTGGGGAATCAGAAACAAAAGAGACTCACTTGTTCCTCTCACAATACTCAGTACTTACTGAGATAAGGACAAAAGAAAATGTCCTGTCTGGAACGCAGGGAAACCAGAACTTCCGGTCAGGGGATATTTCCGTTGAACCGTATGGAGTTTAAGCTTAAAATATTAACGAACGTATCTAAATTCACTTTGCCTTTACTTTACGCATCCATCACATAGAGATCACGCAGCGGGCACCCACGGTCGGTTTAATCATCGCTCACTTCCATTGGATCAACTAGAAATCAACTCAGATGAGAGTGCTGAGTCTCAGAGGATGGACGTCTCACCCCTTGCCATACAGATAAGTAGAAAGGGTGGTATTGAAAATTAATGGCCAGACTCTATAAGTCCCGGGGACTATACTTGATGGTCTCCCAACCCTCAAAACGTTGTGGGTTCTTTTTTGTTTTTGCTTTTGTTTTGTTTTTTTTTTTGAGACGGAGTGTCGTTCTGTTGCCCAGGCTGGAGTGCAGTGGAGTGATCTCGGCTCACTGCAACCTCCGCATCCCAGGTTCAAGCTATTCTCTTGCCTCAGCCTGCCGAGTAGCTGAGATGACAGGCGCCGGCCACCACGCCCAGCTAATATTTTTCTCTTTTTAGGAGAGATGGGGTTTCACCATGTTGGCCAGGCTGGTCTCGAACACCTGACCTTGTGATTCGCCTGCCTCAGCCTCCCAAAGTGCTGGGATTACAGGCATGAGCCATCGCGCCCAGCTTCCAAAAGTTTTCAACAGAGCTCAGAGGTCTTAACCATGGGCACATCTGAGGAGCATTTTTGAAATGGTTTCCAGCTTCCTCAATAGGAATGGAAGCCAAACCCCGAATTTATGACTCCTTTGAGGAAGTTGAGAGCTGTAAGGAAAGCCAGGAACAGGGGCAAGGGAGAGATGCCTCCCGAATGATCCTGTGCCAATTCTTTCTGGAATCTTTGATGTGATCTCATCTCAGCTGCCCTTTCCATACTTGACACAGTGATTGTGGCACCCACTGGTCTAGCTGTGGTCTACAAGGAACCCCCAAAGGGAAGGGCACAGTGAGCAGGGGCATCGGCCTGAGTGACAAGGATTTGAGAGGGCAGGTTGGATGCAGGGAGAGGACTGGCCAAATGCCATGTGTCTGGCCTTAGACTGCCTGGTTCAAATTGGGCTTCACCCTTTTTGACTTCATGATCTGGTACAAGTTATATGAAAATGTGTTGCTCCTTTTCTAGTCTGTAAAATAATCATGAAATGTGCACTAATAACTGGGAGACTAAGCAGATGAAATGAAGCAAGCTGCATAGAGCACAGAGCTCAGAGCCTGGCCTTTAGGAAGCCCTCAGTAAGGGTTCATGATGCCATGGTGTCTGTCATCATCCTCTTTATCCTCATCATCACCTTCATCATCTTTTTGTTGTTCCGAGGGAATAGTTTAGAGGGACTCATTCCCTGCTATCGTGGGTGAGATGTCTATGAAAAGGACAACCAGTGGGGGAGGGAAGCAAAATTTCGAAGAAGATTCCTGAGAGAAACCCCCCACCGCAACAAAGAACTGAAACTCCACAGTCTGCTGAGCTGACAGTTTGCACATTGGTCTCCTCCCATCTGCCCACGGCACTCTCCTGTTTGTCCTGAGGATGAGGAAACAAACAAGGCTCCCGGGGGTCCCTCAGCACTCACTGAACTGCCCTTCCCCTCTGCTGGGCCATGACCACGGAGCACAGATCCACTGTCCTCCCTGCGTGGTGCACATTGGAGGCTCAGACTCCGTCCTCAAGGCCGGCCAGAAGAGAGGGTGAGACATGAGCCTCCTGATACGGGTGATGGGGGTGGAGCCCACAGGACTACAACCTCATACTGCAGGGCTGGAGGCACAGACTGAGTATTTACTATTCTATGGCCTGGGGGGCTCAAGCACAGAGCTCCTCATTAGCCAGAGTCCCCCAAGTTCCCCAAGCTCTAAGGATTTCCTCATCATCATGCAAGAAGAAGAGGAAAGTGAGTGTCCATAGAAGCTCTGGGGCTCTTCCTCTAATCAGGAGAGAGCTTGTGTGTATTATTCGCTTCTTTCCTTTCTTTTACAAGATCCAAGTGCTTTAATTTTCATCTTTTATTATGGGAAAATATACCACGTATAAATGTTAAAAATTATAAATGTAGATTATTTCATATAGAATGGCCAGTATAAACATTTACAATTTCCACTCTTTTTCAGTTTACAGTTTAATCACATTAGGTACATTCACATTGTTTAGCAACCATCACCACCATCATCTCCAGAACAGTTTTATCCTTGAAAATGGAAATTGCACCCATTAAGCAAACTCTCCATTCCTCTCTCTCTCTCGCCCACCCCCGGGGGCCACCATTCTATTTTGCAACTGTATAAGTTTAACTACTCTAGACACGTGATATAAGTGGAATCATAGCGTGTTTAATTTTTTTGGTTTGTTTGTTTTGGAGACAGAGTCTTTCTCTGTCACCCAGGCTGGAGTGCAGTGGCGTGGTCTCAGCTGAACGCAACCTCCACATCGAGGGTTCAAGCGATTCTTGTGTCTCAGTTTCCCGAGTAGCCGGGATTACAGGCGTGCGCCACCATGCCCAGCTAATTGTTGTATTTTTAATAGAGATCAGTTTTCACCATATTGGCCAGGCTGGTCTCAAACTCCTGACCTTCAGTGATCCGCCTGCCTCAGCCTCCCAAAGTGCTGGGTTTACAGGTGCGAGCCACTGAGCCTGGTCGTCTTTATCCTTTTGGGATTTATTTATTTCACTGACGAGAATGTCTTCAAGGTTCATCCGTGTTGCAGCCCGTGTCAGAAGTGCCTGTCTGGTTGTTTAGGTGTTTTTTTTTTTTTCTTTTTTTTGGTTTTGTTTTGTTTTGTGTTCACATGGAGTCTCACTCTGTCGCACAGGCTGGAGTGCAGTGGCACAATCTGGGCTCACTGCAACCTCCGCCTCCCGGGTTCCAGCGATTCTTGTGCCTCAGCCTCCCGAGTAGCTGGGACTATAGGCACGCGTCACCACGCTCGTCTAATTTTTTGCATTTTCAGTAAAGACAGGGTTTCACCAAGATGGCCAGGCTAGTCTTGAATTCCTGACCTCAGGTGATCTGCCCACCTCAGTCTTCCAAGATGCTGGGATTACAGGCGTGAGCCACCGCACCGGCCAGAAGTGCCTGCCTTTTTAAGGCTAAATAGTCTTCCATCGCATGAATGAACTGCAGTGTGCTTTTTCATTCATCTGTCCACGAACCCTTGTGTTGCTTCCACATTTTGGCTGTTGTGAATAATGCTGCTATGAATTTGGGTGTACGAATCTGTCTTCTGCTCCTGGCTTCTAATTCTTTTTGGCAGGTACCCACAAGTGCAACTGCGGGAACATCCGATAATCCTGTTTCTACTTTTTCCGGTACACGCCATACTATTTTCCCTGTTCCTTCACGGTTTTACATTCCCTCCAATCAGATTCGAGCATTCCTACGTCCCTCTAGTTTCACCAATGCTTGTTTGTTTATCATATCCATCCGAATGTGTGGTATCACAATTTTGGTTTGATTTGCACTTCCTTATGATTAGTGATTTTGAACATCATTTTAGACGCTTATTGGCCATTGCCATATCTTCTTTAGGGACACGTCTACTCGAGTCTTCTGACCATTGTCAATGGGATGCTTTGGATTTCTTGTTGTTCAGTTCTAGCTGTTCTTTGTATACGTTGCCTATCAGCCTGTTTTCAGAGATATGATTTTCAAATATTTTTCCTAATCCATGGGTTATCTTTTCACTCAGTTCACAGTGTTTGCTGATGCACAAAAGTGTCTGTCATTTAGATGTAATCCAAGGAATCTAATTTTCTTTTGTTGCCTATGCTTTTGGTGTCATATCCCAGAAAGCATTGCCGAATCTGATGTCATGAAAGTGTGGCCAATGTTTTCTTTTAGGCATATTATACTTTCAGCACTTGGGGTTAGGTCTTTGATCCAGTTTGTGTTAATTTTTGCACCTGGTGTGACACAGTGTCCACCTTCATTCTTCTCCATGTGGAAATCAAGTTTCTCCAACACCATTTCTTGAAAAGGCTGTTTTTCCACCAATGGACTTTCTTAGCACTCATGTGAAAAATCATTTGAACAAACATATAGGTGAGAAGTTATTTCTGGGCTCAAAAACAAACAAACAACAGACAACAGATAAGGATGCAGCATGGGCCGGGTGCGGTTGCTCACGCCTGTAATCCAAGCACTTTTGGAGGCCGAGGCGGGCGGATCACCTGAGGTCAGGGGTTCAAGACCAGCCTGACAGACAGGAAGAAAACCCCATCTCTACTACAAATACAACATTAGCTGGGCGTGCTGGGGCATGCCTGTAATCCCAGCTGCTCGGGAGATGGAGGCAGGAGAATCACTTGACCCCAGGAGGCAGAGGTTGTGGTGAGCCAAGATTGCACCATTACACTCCAGCCTAGGCAACAAGAGTGAAACTCTGTCTCAAAACAAAAAACCAAAGACAAAAAATCCAGCATCATTTCGAGAGCAGAAAGAGAATAGCTGAAAAACCAGCATAATGAGAAAGTTAGGAAGCTTCTTACCAAAGCATCTGGAAAAATGCAAGAAATTCTTGTGAACTAAAATTTTCATACTGTACTGTCAAACACTAGAACTCACTTATTCCATCTTTCTGTATTTTGGGACCCAATTATCCACTTCTCTTCATTCCCCATCCCACCCTTTTTCTTCCTAGCGTCTGCTAACCACCTTTATACTTTCCACCTTCCTGAGATTCCTTTTGTGTGTAGGTGTGTGATGGAGTCTCTTTCTGTTGCCAATCTCATTCACAATTGCCACAAAAAGATAAAATACCTAGGAATACAGCTAACCATAGAGGTGAGAGATCTCTACAATGAGAATTACAAAACACTGCTCAAAGGAATCAGAGATGATAGCCGGGTGCAGTGGCTCACGCCTGTAATCCCAGCACTTTGGGAGGCCAAGGTGGGTGGATTACGAGGTCAGGAGTTTGAGACCAGCCTGACCAACATGGTGAAACCTGAACTCTACTGAAAATACAAAAATTAGCTGGGCATAGTGGCGGGCCCCTGTAATCCCAGCTGCTCAGGAGGCTGAGGCAAGAGAATTTCTTGAACCCAGGAGGCAGAGGTTGCAGTGAGCTGAGATTGTGCCACTGCACTCCAGTCTGGGCGACAGAGTGACTTGGTCTCAAAAAAAAAAGGGAAAGAAATCAGAGATGACACAAGCAAATGAAGAAAGAAAAAAACACGCCATGCTCACGGACAGGTAGAATCAATATCATTAAAATGGTCATACTGCCCAAGCATTACAGATTCAGTGTTATTCCTATCAAATTATCAATGAAATTCTTCATAGAACTAGAAAAAACTATTTTAAAATGGGCGTGGTGGCTCATGCCTGTAATCCCAGCACTTTGGGATGTAAGTTTATCTCTTCAGGTCAGCCTGGCCAACATGGCAAAACCCTGTCTCTACTAAAAATAAAAAAATTAGCTGAGTGTGATGGCTATAATCCCAGCTACTCAGGAGGCTGAAGCAGGAGAATTGCTTGAACCCAGGAGGTGGAGGTTGCGATGAGCTGACATCACGCCACTGCACTCCAGCCTGGGCAACAGAGGGAGACTCCATCTCAAAAAATACTAATTAAAATAAAAATAAATAAAATAAAATTCATGTGGAACCAGAAAAAGAGCCCAAATAGTCAAGAGGATCCTAAGCAAAAAGAAAAAAGCTGGAGGAATCATATTACCCAACCTCAAACTATACTACAGGGCTACAGAAATCAAAACAGCATGATACTGGTACAAAAACAGACAAATAGACCAATGCAACAGAATAGAGTCTGGAAATAAGGTTGCACACCTACAACCACCTTATTTTTGACAAAACCGACAAAAACAAGCAATGGGGAAATGACTCCCTATTCAATAAACGGTGCTGAGATAACTGGCTAGCAATATGCAGGAGATTAAAACTGGAAACTTTCCTTATACCATATACAAAAATCAACTCAACATGAATAAAAGGTTTAAACTATAGAAACCCTGGAAAACAATCTAGGCAATACCATTCTGGACATAAAAGCAGGTAAAGATTTCATGACGAAGATGCCAAAAGCAATCACAACAAAAGCAAAAACTGATAAATGGGATCTAATTAAACTTAAGAGCTTCTGCAAAGCAGAAGAAACTATTAGCAGAGTAAACAACCTACAAAATGGTAGGAAATATTTGCAAACTGTGCATCTGACAAAGGTCTAATATCTAGCATCTATAAAAAACTTAAATTTACAAGAAAAAGACAACCCCATTAAAAAGTGGACAAAGAACATGAACAGACACTTTTCAAAAGAAGACATACATACAGCCAACAAGCATATGAAAATGTTCAGTATTACTGATGATTTGAGAAATGAAAATCAAAACCACAATGAGATACCATCTCACACCAGTCAGAAAGACCATTATTAAAAAATCAAAAAATAACAGATGCTGGCAAGGTTACAGAGAAAAGGGAACCCTTATACACTGTTGGTGAAAGTATAAATTAGTTCAACCATTGTGGAAAGCAGTGAGATGATTCCTCAAAGAGCTAAAAATAGAACTATCATTCAACCTGGCAATCCTATTACTGAGTATATGCCCAGAGGAATATAAATCATTCTACCATAAGGACACATACACGTTCATGTTCGTTGCAGCACTATTCAAAATAGCAAAGACATGGAACCAACCTCAATGCCCATTAATGACAGATTGGATAAAGAAAATGTGGTACGTATACACCATGGAATACCATGCAGCCATATGAAAGAATGAGATCGTGTCTTTTGCAGGAACATAGATGAAGCTAGAGGCCATTGTCCTCAACAAACTAACACAGGAGCAGAAAACCAAATACTGCATGTTCTCACATAGAAGTGGGAGTTAAATAATGAGGACTCATGGACACAAAGAGGGGAGCAACACACACTGGATCCCACTTGAGGGTGGAGGGTGGGAAGAGGGAAAGGATCAGAAAAAAATAACTATTGGGTTCTAGGCTTAATACTTGTGTGACAAAATAATCTGTACAACATACCCGTGACATGAGTTTACTTATGTAACAAACCTGCACCAGTACCCCTGAACCTAAAAGTTATAGAAAAGATTTGTTGAACTTTGTTCAGAGTATGTCTATGAAGAGTAGGTTATGCAGCAATAACAAATAGTCCCCAAAGTATGAGTAGATCAAAGTTCAAAGAGTGCATTTCTTTTTCTTTTTCTTTTTTCTTTTCTTTTCTTTTTTTTTTTTTTTTTGAGATGGAGTCTTGCTCTGTTGCCCAGGCTGGAGTGCAGTGGTGCGTTCTCAGCTCACTGCAACCTCTGTCTCCCGGGTTCACGCCATTCTCCTGCCTCAGCCTCCCTAGTAGCTGGGATAACAGACATCTGCCACCACGCCCGGCTAATTTTTGTACTTTTTAGTAGAGATGGGGTTTCACCATATTGGCCAGGTTGGTCTCGAACTCCTGACCTTGTGATCCACCCTCCTCGGCCCCCCAAAGTGCTGGGATTACAGGCATGAGCCACCACACCTGGCCCTTCTTTTTCACAAATCAGTTGCAAGTGGTTTTCGGAGGTTGCCAAGGCACCTCTCAGGCATATGATCATACAGGAACTGATGTCTGCTTTGCCACCTTTTTTTTTTTTTTTTTGAGGCGGAGTCTCGCTCTGTCACCCAGGCTGAAGTGCAGTGGCATGATCTCGGCTCACTGCAAGCTCTGCCTCCCAGGTTCACGCCATTCTCCTCCCTCAGCCTCCCAAGTAGCTGGGACTACAGGTGCTTGCCACCACGCTCTGCTAATTTTTTGTATTTTTTTAGTAGAGATGGGGTTTCAGCGTGTTAGCCAGGATAGTCTCGATCTCCTGACCTCGTGATCCACCCACCTCGGGCTCCCAAAGTGCTCGGATTACAGGCGTGAGCCACCGCGCTCGGCCGCCACCTTTTTTTTTATAACTTCAAGCTTTGTGTTACATTTCCCAATCAGCCCAGGGAGGAAAAGCTGAACATAGACATATCACTCCTGCTCACCTTGCACTGGCTAGAATTTAGTCACATGGTCAACCCTAAGTGCAAGAGAAGCAAGGAAATGTAGGTTATCTGTATGCTGAGGATGCAGAGAAAGTGGGTTTGGGTGACCAGCTTGCCACTCTGCCTCAGTGCAGAATAGCATTATTTTAGTCAGGAAACAGTTATAAAAGGGGTTATGGCTGGCCGCGGTGGCTCATGCCTGTAATCCCAGAACTTTGGGAGGCTGAGGCGGGTGGATCACTTGAGGTTAGGAGTTTGAGACCAGCCTGACCAACATGTTGAAACCTCAACTCTACTAAAAATACAAAAAATAGCCAGGCGTGGTGGCTCGTGCCTGTAATCCCAGCTACTCAGGAGGCTGAGGCAGGAGAATCCTTTGAATCTGTGAGGCAGAGGTTGCAGGGAGGTGGAGGTTGCAATGAGCCAAGATCGCGCCACTGCACTCCAGCCTGGGTGACAGGGCAAGACTCTGTCTTAAAAAATAAAAAAAAAATCGGCGGGGGGGAGGCAGATTATGGTAAAATGTGTTAGAAGTGGTTTCAGAAAAAAAAAGAAAAGATTGTAAGAGAACAATTTATGATGTACCATGTTGCAAGAAAATGTAACTTTGAAATGTCCATTAAAATAAGGGCTAAGTCCAGTTTAGGTCAAGTAAGTTTTTATTTATTTATTTTTTTAACAAGTCTCAGAACTTTATTCCAAATTTCCAGTTGATTACCTAAATATTTTCTCTCAGTGGCTCTGGAAGCCTGAGATGGCAATTCTCTTTCTCTGGTTCGGGTGAGTAAAAATGTGTAAACCTGAGCGATGAAATAAAGCAAACCCGTAGCCCCAGTCCTGTTGTGTATGATGTATCCCACTGAGAAAGCAACATCTTTCTAATCCCGGTGCTCCTTTAGGGCAGGCTTTGCTTTTAAGATGTTTGAAGCACTTTATTATATAAGTGCAATTTCTTAGAGTTCTAAAAGCTGCTTAAGTGATCAATAAAGTTTTGTTTCATTTGTAAGTCTAGGTAGGTGTTTGAAGGTCTTTAGAGAATCACATGTGTTACCTTTGTGGTTTTAGGTTTGTGAAGTCACGATCAAAAGAGAATGTTTTTAACAATATCTCTTCGCTAGATTTAAAAATGAACTGTTAGTTGAATACAAAAGTTCATTACCCCAAAGTTAATAAATTATTAACTGAAAACACTAGTACCAATAATTATAATTTTCTTTGGACATACGTTTTCCTCAGACACAAAAATTCCAGTTGGGACAGAATCTTTTTTTTTTTTTTTTTGAGGCAGTCTTGCTCTGTCTCCCAGGCTGGAGTGGAGTGTCACGATCTCGGCTCACTGCAAGCTCTGCCTCCTGGGTTCACGCCATTCTCCTGCCTCAGCCTCCTGAGTAGCTGGGACTACAGGCACCCGCCACCACGCCTGGCTAATTTTTTTGTATTTTTAGTAGAGACGGGGTTTCACCGTGTTAGCCAGGGTGGTCTCGATCTTCTGACCTCTTGATCCACCCGCCTCAGCTTCCCAAAGTACTGGGATTACAGACGTGAGCCACCGTGCCCGGCCCTGAGACAGAATCTTAGACCTGTTACAAACATCCTCTACTCTCAAGTAGTCAGTTCAATGACCAAATCCCCCACTCTATGGAGACACCCGCTGTGAAAATGCACACCTGATAATAGAGAAGAAACTGCTCACAAATACTCTGAACACAGAGAGATATCTAGAATGACACTTGTGGGATGTGCCAGAGAACAGGCTCTACACGGGAGGGGACACAGTGTGCACACCTTCTAAATTGGGTTGGAAGGAGGGAAAACTGGATTTTGTTTTACCCATACGACCATCTTTGTGATAGAAATAAGGGATATATTAGTACCTGAACTATTGATTGCAGGAGGTCAGAAGAGCTACTAACTAGCCCCCACTCTCTTTTCATGCTTCGGAGACTGATCATAAAATAGCAATTACTCATTTGAATAGTGAATATTGCTTAAGTTCAGAAGATCCAAAGGTTTTACTCTAGACCATGCTGTCCCCTAAGCACAGGAGTGTGACTTTTGGGCAACAGGGCATCGTTTGTCTGGGAGCAGGTGAAGGGCACCTGGCTGGACAGGAGGAGGACTTCTCCCTTTCACGACTCCCCAAGGCCTCATCTCTGGTCTCAGGGGACAGCAGCATTCTCGTCTGTGGTTGCAGCTTGGGTTCGTACCAATGCTCTTTAAAAAGTTACCTGCTAATGCACCACCAACCTGGTGGACCATCATATTGAAAACTCCTTTGACATTTGTGGAAAAGCTCTTCTGGAATATCAAGAATTAAGGAAACATGCCAAAGAAATGGATAGAGAAAAAAAATGTTCTTGGCTTATTTCTTGTCCCATCATTTTTATTTCAACATTTGTCTTATGCCTGCTTTACTTCTCCATTCTGTCCCCACTTCAGCCTCCAGTGGAGCCTTCACTCCTCTTTGGTTTCTCTAACGCTACCAACAGAGTTGCCATGCAAATGTCTGCTGTTCGATGCTGTAAGAGACTCAGTGGAAGATGCTAGGTAACTAACCAAGCAGAAGGTTAGTTCTGCTCTAAACTAAGCTCTGGTTATCTACTCCGGATGCAGGCTGTCTAACTCTCCTCTAAAGTATTTATTTATTTATATATTTATTTATTTATTTGAGACAGTTTCACTCTGCTGCTGGAGTGCTGTGGCACAATCTTGGCTCACTGCAACCTCTGCCTCCCTGGCTCAACTGATTCTCTTGCCTCAGCTTCTTGAGTAGCTGGGATTACAGGCATGTGCCACCATGTCTGGCTAATTTTTTCTTTCTTTCTTTCTTTCTTTCTTTTTTTGAGACAGAGTCTCACTCTGTTGCCCAGGCTAGAGTGCGGTGACACATTATCAGCTCACAGCAACCTCCGCTTCCCGGGTTCAAGTGATTCTCCTGCCTCAGCCTCCTGAGTATCTGGGATTACAGGTGTGCACCACCACGCCTGGCAAATGTTTGTATTTTTAGTAGAAATGGGGTTTCACCATGTTGGCCAGGCTGGTCTTGAACTCCTGACCTCAGGTGATCTGCCCACTTTGGCCTCCCAAAGTGCTGGGATTACAGGCATGAGCCACGGTGCCCAGACAATTTTTTTCTATTTTTAGTAGAGTTGGAGTTTCACTGTGTTGGCAAGGCTAGTATGGAACTCCTGACCTCAAGTGATCCACCTGCCTTGGCCTCCCAAAGTGCTGGGATTACAGGTGTAAGCTACCATGCCTGGTCCTCTAAAGTATTTATGAATGTGCAGTGGAGGTAAAAATTTACAACTGAAAAATAAGCCCATCAGGCAATAATTTGCCAGAATCTTGCAGGCATTTCCATTAGCTAAGATGCCAGTATTTCTTCACTTAGCAATAAATCAGAGTCTCGCAGAAAAATTTTACACAGGGGTCTCCCAGAGGTGGCCTTGATTTGCACCTGGCTGAGGTGATGGCATTGGATTGAAAAATTTAGGCAGCAGGATACAGTTGATGTGGAAATTAAAACAGAGCACCTCACCAGCCCAAAGTGAGGCACTTCCAGAAAGTTAGCAGTATGGTACAGAAATGCAAACTCCACACCTCCCATGCTTCCCGCTGCCTTCAGAAGTCAGCCTGCTGCCTGCTCTCTCCCCAGCAACACTCACCTGCTCTCCCCATTGCTGTCAACCAAATGCTCTCCATAGTCATATGGAAACTGCACCAGACACAAGACAGGCAGACAGTAGGTGAAGAAATATGTAGTGGCAAATTGTGCCCTAGGAACTGCAGTCTCCACCAAGGAGCTCCCTAAGAATAGGGCTACCAGGGAAAGAGGCTCTATTGATGTATAAAAATGATTGCAATATGTCATGCAATGTATTTCCTCAGTGCATCAGGAAGCAGCCCACGGGATAGCAACATTCCTCATTTTCCCAGAAGAGCAGTTGTAGATGTAGATGAACACCAGCTGGACACCAGGAAGGGGGCTAGGATGTAAGTCTAGTGCAAGGCATGCAGCAGAAAAGCAGAGCAGAGTAGAAACAGGGCTGACAGTGCTAGGTGACAAAAATAGCGTCTTACATGACAGCATCTTTTTTTTTTTTTTTTTTTTTTTTTTTTTTTTTGAGACAGAGTGTCACTCTGTTGCCCAGGCTGGAGTGCAGTGCCACGATCTCGGCTCACTGCACCCTCTGCCGCCAAGGTTCAAGTGATTCTCCTTCCTCAGCCTCCCGAATAGCTGGGATTACAGGTGCCTGCCATCGCACGTGACTAATTTTTGTATTTTTAATAGAGATGGGATTTCACCATGTTGGCCAGGCTGGTCTTGAACTCCTGACCTCGTGATCTACCTGCCTCGGCCTCCCAAAGTGCTGGGATTACAGGTGTGAGCCACCGCGCCCAGCTGACAGCATCTCTTTTGAAATGAAAAGAAGAAGCTGGTGAGGCACATGTTGAAGTGTTGCAGATTAACACATTAAAAAGTATTTACTATAGGAATCTAAAACTATAGGAATTTTAGAAAGTGCAATTAATATATTTAAGTAAGCCATGTCTAAAAAATTTGAGCCAAAAAATCATAGTTGAAATAAGCTAATATTAAGTGGGAGATGGGTGAGACAGCAAACCATGTAGGACAATAAGAAAAGCAATAACATGATTAAAACTCTACACTGAGGCAACTGGAGGCTGAATTACAGTGTGGGATATTGTGTCATGGTTTGGTGAAATAAATATGAGCTTTTCTAGAATATAGAGTGCACCTTTCAAATGCAAACCAGTCAGGGCCCAGGGTCTTTCTATCGTTATTCTTTGTCATGTGGTTTTTATTACGGTCACAAAACGCCTGTAGCAACTCCAGGCTTTGCTTCCAAAGTCCAGGCAGGAAGTAGAAGAAAGGGTAATGTCAAAGGGCAAAAGGCATTTTTTTCCCTCAAAGTGGTTTGATGTTCTATAACTATGTTGCCACTCACTGAGCTACCCTTTGCAAGAAAAGTCCCAAAGCCCTGTGGCTTCTGCCTCATATTTTATGCAGCTGAAACTAGTAGAGCTCTTTCCAGCCTTCCTCAGGGACTCTGAAATTCTCAGGCACGGAACTTGGGAGCTTGTTGAAAAGGCAAACTCTGCTGGAAATAAACACCATGTTGTATTCAGAATAGCAGCTCCTCCAGCCACCTGAAGTTTGTGATAGAGCTGAGCTCACAGCTCTTCTGCCGTTCTTTTTTTTTTTTTTTGAGACAGAGTCTCGCTCTGCCACCCAGGTTGGAGTGCAGTGGCGCGATCTTGGCTCACTGCAACTTCCACCTCCTGGGTTCAAGCGATTCTCCTGTCTCAGCCTCCCGAGTAGCTGGGACTACAGGCAAGCGCCACCACACCCAGCCAATTTTTGTATTTTTAGCAGAGACAGGTTTTCACCGTGTTAGCCAGAATGGTCTCGATCTCTTGAGCTCGTGATCCGCCCATCTTCGGCTCCCAAAGTGCTAGGATTACAAGTGTGAGCTATGGCGCTTGGCCTCTTCTGCCTTTCTTTTCTGAGAAAGCTTCTGTCATTCAAGCATACAGATTTTGGGTAGACCAACCCCACTGGTTTACCCTCTGAGTCCTAACCTGTAGTTGGCAATATATAAGATGTCACTTCCTAAACAATGACGAATTGTTTCCATTGTGATTGTTCTTTTTTGTTTTTGTCCTAATTTAATGGGCCTTTGACATATAAACTAAGGAGTAAGATTTACAAAATATTTTTAAAAACTAATGGTCTTGCTGAGAAAAGTACATGTACTTTTTTCTATTCCTCCCATTAAGAACAAATAAAAACCTGACATTATATATAAAACAAACACAGGAAGACTCTGAAAAAGTGCAAGAAAGCAGAGCATCTAGTGACACAGAGATCCAAGGAAACACTACTGAATTC
Source organism: Pan paniscus (assembly GCF_029289425.2). Classification (NCBI taxonomy): domain Eukaryota; kingdom Metazoa; phylum Chordata; class Mammalia; order Primates; family Hominidae; genus Pan; species Pan paniscus. The sequence goes on from NC_073260.2 coordinate 49,259,571, forward strand.
CCCTGGTATTATTTTTGCCTTATATATCTTACATTAGGTAATGGAAAATTTAGTGACTTGGGAACATTAACAGGCACAGACAAAAAATGCCCCAATAAAAGCCTGCTCTCTATAGCCAAAGGACCATGAAAAGGGCATCCCAAAAGGAGAGAAAACTTTGGGATAATAGTTATTCTGCTCTAGTCAAACACAATGGAAAAAAAAGGCATACCGATCTGAAAGGAAAGCATAAAACTGCCCCTATTTGCCATGACATAATAAATCTCAAGGAATCCGCAAAATTAACTCCATGAATGAATAAGCGTGTTCATTAAGGTCTCAGCATACAAGATACACGCACACACCGTCAGCCCTCCATATCTGCAGGTTCTGCAGTCACAGATTCAACCAGTCATGGATCAAAAAGATTTGAAAAAATAAAGATAACAATAAAATAAAAATCAGTGCAAATGAAAATATAGTATAAGAACTATGTATGTAGCATTTACATTGTATTTGGTATTATAAGTAATCTAGAGACAGTTTAAAGTATATGGAGAATATGCACTGATTATATGTAAGTACTATACCATTTTATCTAAGGGACTGAAGCAGCCACAAATTTTGGTATCCATCTGGGATCCTGGGACCAATTCCCCATGGATACTAAGAGACAAATCTACTAACATATTGGCACCAAAATTAACAATACAATATCATTTAACATCATTTGAAAAATACTTAAGTTTAACAAAGGACTTATGTGCTGAAAACTAAACAATGCTGATGAAAAAAGATCCAAACAAATGGAGAGACATACCATGTTCATGTTATGAAAGACTTAGGACTTAACATAGTGAAGATGAAAATTATCCAAATGAACCAAACTGATATACAGATTTTATGCAATATCTAGTATAATCTTAGCAAGATTTTTTATTAAGACTTTATCCCAAAATTTATATGAAAAGGCAAATAAACTAAAATAGCTAAAAGAACCTTGAAAAAGTACAATAAAGTTGCATTAACCAGCTTGCACAATCTCAAAATTTATTATATAGCTACAATGATCAAGATTGTGTAATATTGGTCAATAGACAATGGCAGACACATAGACCAATTGAAAGGAATAGAAAATCAAAAAATAGAATTACACAAATATGCCCAACTTATTTTTGAAAAAGTTGAAAAAAAGATTCAAAAGAGGAAAGATAACCTTTCAACAAATAGTGCTAAAACAATTGGACATTTATAGGCAAAAAATAAAATTCAACCTAATTCTCACATTTTTTACAAAAATTAGATGATGAACTTAAATGTAAAACATAAAAATTTTAGGTAAAAAAACATAAGAGAAAGTCATCAGGATCTCGAGCTAGGCAGAGTTCTTAGTCTTGAGACCAAAAGCACAATTCATGGAGAAAAAATTAATGTCAGATTACACTAAAATTTAAAATATTTTTCTTCGTTAAAAAAAAAAAACCCTGTTAAGAGAATGGAAGAAAACTACACACTGGAAGAAAATATTTGCAAACCACATATCAAACAAAGTACCAGTATCTCAAATCCATAATAAACCTTTAACACTCAACATTAAAGAGAAACATCAGCAAGATGGTAGAACAGGAAGCCTCAGGTACTCATTTTTCTACAGAGACACTGACATAACAACAATATGTGGACCAAATTGTCTTTGTGAGAATTTTAGAATTCAATTAAGGGATTGCAGCACTCCAGATGGGCACAAAGCCAAGAAGAGGCTCACTGAAGTGGGTAGAAAAATGTATAGCATTCCCCTTCCCCCCAGTTCTCTCTTCCCTTGGCACAGTGTAACAACTTCAGGAGTGAGTTTCTCCCTGATTAGGGAAGGAAAAGAGCAGAATGTTCATTCAATGTTCTGGCTTTTTTTTGAGGCGGGGGCCGGGGGGCACTGCTGGAGGGGGAGGGTGCTGCTTGGGCAACTGGTTTCTTTCTTGCATAACTTGAAGTAGTTACAGGAATCAGCATAGTTTAGACGCCAGTTAGGGGGCCACTGAGAACAGAGGTGAGTGCTGTGGATGGTTATAGTTCCAGAGATACTGCAGTACTATAGAATGACACAAGGAGAGATTGTGAAATACCGAGAAGAAGTAGGGACAAATAGCTTTAACAGAAAGTTATTCACATAAGCCCAGAGAAAACTTATCCCTAGAAAGGCTTTGAGAGGTCTCCAGAACCTCTAGCTGGGTTTATTTTTGAGGGCCTATCCCTTCTACAAAACCCGTCAGGGAGAGGTGGCTTTTTAAAAATATTCAAATCTAAGCAAAAGATCACAAAGTATATAAAGAAACAGAGAGAAGTAGCCAAATCAAAGAAACAAGGTAAAACTCCAGGAGCTGACCCTAAAAAACCTAAGAACTACGAAGTACCTGACAAAGAACCCAAAATGCTTATCTTAAGTATGCTCAATGAGATAAAAGAGAACATAAACAACTAAATGAAATAAGGAAAATAATGCATGAGCAAAATGAGAATATCAACAAAGAGTCAGAAACTATACAAAAAAATAACTAAATAGAAAATCTGGAGCTGAATGATAAAATAACTGACATAAAAATGTAATAGAGGAGTCAACAGCAGATTTGATCAAGCAGGATCAGAGGAAAGAAACAAAACTTGAAGACAGGTCGTTTGAAAGTACTGTGTCAGAGGAAAAAAAAGAAAAAAAGAATAAAGAAAAGTGAAGGAACCTAAGGCATTTATGGGGCACCATCAGGCAGACCAATAAATGCATTATGGAAACCCCAGAAAGAGAAGAGAAGCTAAAGAAAAAGAGAGTTTGTCTGTTTGGTTTTTGTCCTTGTGACAGTTTGCTGAGAATGATGGTTTCCAGCTTCATCCATGTCCCTACAAAGGACATGAACTCATCATTTTTTATGGCTTCATAGTATTCCATGGTGTATATGTGCCACATTTTCTTAATCCAGTCGGTCGTTGTTGGACATTTGGGTTGGTTCCAAGTCTTTGCTATTGTGAATAGTGCTGCAATAAACATATATGTGCATGTGTCTTTATAGCACCATGATTTATAATCCTTTGGGTATATAGGCAGTAATGGGATGACTGGGTCAAATGGTATTTCTAGTTCTAGATCCCTGAGGAATCGCCACACCGACTTCCACAATGGTTGACCTAGTTTACAGTCCAACCAACAGTGTAAAAGTGTTCCTATTTCTCCACATCCTCTCCAGCACCTGTTGTTTCCTGACTTTTTAATGATAGCCATTCTAACTGGTGTGAGATGGTATCTCATTGTGGTTTTGATTTGCATTTCTCTGATGGTCAGTGATGATGAGCATTTTTTCATGTGTCTTTTCGCTGCATAAATGTCTTCTTTTGAGAAGTGCCTGTTCATATCCTTTGCCCAATTTTTGATGGGGTTCTTTGTTTTTTTCTTGTAGATTTGTTTGAGTTCATTATAGATTCTGGATATTAGCCCTTTGTCAGATAAGTAGATGGCAAAAATTTTCTCCCATTCTGTAGGTTGCCTGTTCACTCTGATGGTAGTTTCTTTTGCTGTGCAGAAGCTCTTTAGTTGAATTAGATCCCATCTGTCAATTTTGGCTTTTGTTGCCATTGCTTTTGGTGTTTTAGACATGAAGTCCTTGCCCATGCCTATGTCCTGAATGGTATTGCCTAGGTTTTCTTCTAGGGTTTTTATGGTTTTAGGTCTAACATTTAGGTCTTTAATCCATCTTGAATTAATTTTTGTATAAGGTGTAAGGAAGGGATCCAGTTTCAGCTTTCTACATATGGCTAGCCAGTTTTCCCAGCACCATTTATTAAATAGGGAATCCTTTCCCCATTTCTTGTTTTTGCCAGGTTTGTCAAAGATCAGATGGTTGTAGATATGTGGCATTATTTCTTAGGGCTCTGTTCTGTTCCATTGGTCTATATCTCTGTTTTGGTACCAGTACCATGCTGTTTTGGTTACTGTAGCCTTGTAGTATAGCTTGAAGTCAGGTAGTGTGATGCCTCCAGCTTTGCTCTTTTGGCTTAGGATTGACTTGGCAGTGCAGGCTCTTTTATGGTTCCATATGAACTTTAAAGTAGTTTTTTCCAATTCTGTGAAGAAAGTCATTGGTAGCTTGATGGGGATGGCATTGAATCTATAAATTACCTTGGGCAGTATGGCCATTTTCACGATATTGATTCTTCCTACCCATGAGGATGGAATGTTCTTCCATTTGTTTGTATCCTCTTTTATTTCATTGAGCAGTGGTTTATAGTTCTCCTTGAAGAGGTTGTTCACGTCTCTTGTAAGTTGGATTGCTAGGTATTTTATTCTCTTTGAAGCAATTGTGAATGGGAGTTCACTCATGATTTGGCTCTCTGTCTGTTATTGGTGTATAAGAATACTTGTGATTTTTGCACATTGATTTTGTATCCTGAGACTTTGCTGAAGTTGCCTATCAGCTTAAGGAGATTTTTCGGCTGAGACGATGGGGTTTTCTAGATATACAGTCATGTCATCTGCAAATAGGGGCAATTTGACTTCCTCTTTTCCTAATTGAATACCCTTTATTTCTTTCTCCTGCCTGATTGCCCTGGCCAGAATTTCCAACACTATGTTGAATAGGAGTGGTGAGAGAGGGCATCCCTGTCTTGTGCCCGTTTTCAAAGGGAATGCTTCCAGTTTTTGCCCATTCAGTATGATATTGGCTGTGGGCTTGTCATAGATAGTTCTTATTATTTTGAGATATGTCCCATCAATACCTAATTTATTGAGAGTTTTTAGCATGAAGAGTTCTTGAATTTTGTCAAAGGCCTTTTCTGCATCTACTGAGATAGTCATATGGTTTTTGTCATTGGTTCTGTTTACATGCTGGATTACGTTTTTTGATTTGCATGTGTTGAACCAGGCTTGCATCCCAGGGATGAAGCCCACTTGATCATGGTGGACAAGCTTTTTGATGTGCTGCTGGATTCGGTTTGCCAGTATTTTATTGAGGATTTTTGCATTGTTGTTCATCAGGGATATTGGTCTAAAATTCTCTTTTTTTTGTTGTGTCTCTGCCAGGCTTTGGTATCAGGAAGACGCTGGCCTCATAAAATGAGTTAGGGAGGATTCCCTCTTTTTCTATTGATTGGACTAGTTTCAGAAGGAATGGTACCAGCTCCTCCTTGTACCTCTGGTAGAATTCGGCTGTGAATCCATCTGGTCCTGGGCTTTTTTTGTTGATAAGCTATTAATTATTCCCTCAATTTCAGAGCCTGTTATTGTCTATTCAGAGATTCAACTTCTTCCTGGTTTAGTCTTGGGAGGGTGGATGTGTCAAGGAATTTATTCATTTCTTCTAGATTCTCTCATTTATTTGCATAGAGGTGTTTATAGTATTCTCTGATGGTAGTTTGTATTTCTGTGGGATCGGTGGTGATATACCCTTTATCATTTTTTATTGTGTCTATTTGATTCTTCTCTCTTTTCTTCTTTATTAGTCTTGCTAGCGGTCTATGAATTTTGTTGCTCTTTTCAAAAAGCCAGCTCCTGGATTCATTGATTTTTTTGAAGGGTTTTTTGTGTGTCTATTTCCTTCAGTTCTGCTCTGATTTGAGTTATTTCTTGTCTTCTGCTAGCTTTTGAATGTGTTTGCTCTTGCTTCTCTAGTTCTTTTAATTGTGATGTTACGGTATCAATTTTAGATCTTTCCTGCTTTCTCTTGTGGGCATTTAGTGCTATAAATTTCCCTCTACACACTGCTTTGAATGTGTCCCAGAGATTCTGGTATGTTGTGTCTTTGTTCTTGTTGGTTTCAAAGAACATCTTTTTTTCTGCCTTCATTTCGTTATGTACCCAGTAGTCATTCAGCAGCAGGTTGTTCAGTTTCCATGTAGTTGAGCAGTTTTGAGTGAGTTTCTTAATCCTGAGTTCTAGTTTGATTGCGCTGTGGTCTGAGAGACAGTTTGTTATAATTTCTGTTCTTTTACATTTGCTGAGGAGTGCTTTACTTCCAACTATATGGTCAATTTTGGAATAAGTGTGATGTAGTGCTGAGAAGAATGTATATTCTGTTGATTTGGGGTGGAGAGTTCTGTAGATGTCTATTAGGTTGGCTTGGTGCAGAGCTGAGTTCAATTCCTGGATATCCTTGTTAACTTTCTGTCTCGTTGATCTGTCTAATGTTGACAGTGGGGTGTTAAAGTCTCCCATTATTATTGTGTGGGAGTCTAAGTCTCTTTGTAGGTCTCTAAGGACTAGCTTTATGAATCTGGGTGCTCCTGTATTGGGTGCATATATATTTAGGATAGGTAGCTCTTCTTGTTGAATTGATCCCTTTACCATTATGTAATGGCCTTCTTTGTCTCTTTGATCTTTGTTGGTTTAAAGTCTGTTTTATCAGAGACTAGGATTGCAAGCCCTGCCTTTTTTTGTTTTCCATTTGCTTGGTAGATCTTCTTCCATCCCTTTATTTTGAGCCTATGTGTGTCTCTGCATGTGAGATGGGTTTCCTGAATAAAGCACACTGATGGGTCTTGACTCTTTATCCAATTTACCAGTCTGTGCCTTTTAATTGGAGCATTTAGCCCATTTACATTTAAGGCCAATATTGTTATGTATGAATTTGATCCTGTCATTATGATGTTAGCTGGTTATTTTGCTCGTTAGTTCATGCAGTTTCTTCCTAGCCTCAATGGTTTTTACAATTTGGTGTGGTTTTGCAGTGGCTGGTACTGTTTGTTCCTTTCCATGTTTAGTGCTTCCTTCAGGAGCTCTTTTAGGGAAGGCCTGGTGGTGACAAAATCTCTCAACATTTGTTTGTCTGTAAAGTATTTTATTTCTCCTTCACTTATGAAGCTTAGTTTGGCTGGATATGAAATTCTGGGTTGAAAATTCTTTTCTTTAAGAATGTTGAATATTGGCCCCCACTCTCTTCTGGCTTGCAGAGTTTCTGCTGAGAGATCAGCTGTTAGTCTGATGGGCTTCCCTTTGTGGGTAACCCAACCTTTCTCTCTGGCTGCCCTTAACATTTTTTCCTTCATTTCAACTTTGGTGAATCTGACAGTTATGTGTCTTGGAGTTGCTCTTCTTGAGGAGTATCTTTGTGGCATTCTCTGTATTTCCTGAATTTGAATGTTGGCCTGCCTTGCTAGATTGGGGAAGTTCTCCTGGATAATATCCTGCAGAGTGTTTTCCAACTTGGTTCCATTCTCCCCGTCACTTTCAGGTACACCAATCAGACACAGATTTGGTCTTTTCACATAGTCCCATATTTCTTGGAGTCTTTGTTTATTTCTTTTTATTCTTTTTTCTCTAAACTTCTCTTCTCACTTCATGTCATTCATTTGATCTTCCATCACTGATACCCTTTCTTCCAGTTGATCGAATTGGCTACTGAGGCTTGTGCATTCATCACATAGTTCTCGTGCCTTGGTTTTCAGCTCCATCAGGTCCTTTAAGGACTTCTCTGCATTGGTTATTCTAGTTAGCCATTCATCTAATTTTTTTTCGAGGTTTTTAACTTCTTTGCCATGGGTCCAAACTTCCTCCTTTAACTCAGAGTAGTTTGATCATCTGAAGCCTTCTTTTCTCAACTAGTCAAAGTCATTCTCTGTCCAGCTTTGTTCCATTGCTGGTGAGGAGCTGTGTTCCTTTGGAGGAGAAGAGGCGCTCTGATTTTTAGAGTTTCTATTTTTTCTGCTCTGTTTTTCCCCATCTTTGTGGTTTTATCTACCTTTGGTCTTTGATGATGGTGACATACAGATGGGGTTTTGGTGTGGATGTCCTTTCTGTTTGTTAGTTTTCCTTCTAACAGTCAGGACCCTCAGCTGCAGGTCTGCTGGAGTTTACTGGAGGTCCACTCCAGACCCTGTTTGCCTGGGTATCAGCAGCGGAGGCTGCAGGACAGTGGATATTAGTGAGCAGCAAATGTTGCTGCCTGATCATTCCTCTGGAAGTTTTGTCTCAGAGGAGTACCTGGCCGTGTGAGGTGTCAGTCTGCCCCTACTGGGGGCTGCCTCCCAGTTAGGCTACTCAGGGGTCAAGGACCCACTTGAGGAGGCAGTCTGTCCATTCTCAGATCTCCAGCTGTGTGCTGGGAGAACCACTACTCTCTTCAAAGCTGTCAGACAAGGACATTAAGTGTGCGGAGGATTCTGCTGCCTTTTGTTTGGCTATGCCCTGCCCCAGAGGTGGAGTCGACAAAGGCAGGCAGGCCTCCTTGAGCTGCGGTGGGCTCCACCCATTTCCAGCTTCCTGGCTGCTTTGTTTACTTATTCAGGCCTTGGCAATGGTGGGTGCCCCTCCCCCAGACTCGCTGTCTCCTTGCAGTTTGATCTCAGACTGCTGTGCTAGCAATGAGCGAGGCTCCGTGGGCATAGGACCCTCTGAGTCAGGCGCAGGATGTAATCTCCTGGTGTGCCGTTTGCTAAGACCGTTGGAAAAGTGCAGTATTAGGGTGGGAGTGACCCAATTTTCCAGGTGCCATCTGTCACCCCTTTCTTTGACTAGGAAAGGGAATTCCCTGACCCCTTGTGCTTTCCGGGTGAGAGGATGCCTCGCCCTGCTTCAGCTCTCGCTCGGTGGGCTGCACCCACTATCCTGCACCCACTTTCTGACACTCCCCAGTGAGATGAACCCAGTACCTCAGTTGGAAATGCAGAAATCACCCATCTTCTGCGTCACTCAGACTGGAGCTGTTCCTATTTGGCCATCTTGGCTCCACCCCCCAGTACCACGCTTTTAAGGATTCATAGAACCACCAGAGTGAAGATGTAAAAGGAAACACAGGACTTAAATAATTCCAAGACCAGTTGAATCTAACAGAAATACACAGAACACTCCACGCTGTAATAGCAAAACAGACATTCTTTGCAAGTGCACATAAAATATTCTCCATAATTGACCACATGATAAGCAAAAACAACAAATTTTAAATGATGACAAATTTAAAAAGTATGTTTTCTGACCACAATGGCTCAAAATTTCATGGAATTTTAAAAGAAATTTTTAAAATGCTAAAATTCACAAGCAATCTAAAGGTACTCTGAAATAGCCAAAACAATCTTGAAAGGAACAAAGCTGAAGGCCCCACACTTTCTGATTTTAAAACTTATTACAAAGCTACAGTAATGAAAACAGTATGCTATTGCCATAAAGACAGAGCTATAAACAATGGAACAGAATACAGTCTAGAAATAACTCCTCATGTATATGATTAAACAATCTTTGACAAAAGTGCCAAGACCACACATAGGAAAATTAACAATTTATTCAACAAATTGTGTTGGGAAAACTAGGTATCCACATGCAAAAGAATAAAGCTGGATGTTTACCTTACAGATTTACAAAAATAAACACAAAATTAACTACAGAACTAAAATTAATACCTAAAAGTATAAAATTTCTAAATGAAAAAATGGGAGAAAGCTTCATGGCATTGGATTTGGCAGTGAGTTTTTTGATATAACCCCAAAAGAAGAGGCAAAAAAGTAAAAATAGACAAGTGGGACTGTAGAAAACTTTAACTTCCGCTCATCACAAGAAGCAATAAAGTGAAATGTCAACCTATGGAGTATGAAAAAAGATTTTTGCGTTAAGCAAGAGGTTTCAGCAATCCAAATATCCATCAATGAATGAAGGGATAAACAAAAGGTGGTATATACATCAAGCAGGATCAAAGGAAAGAAACAGAAAACTTGAATACAGGTCCTTTGAAAGTACTGCATCAGAGGGATAAAAAGAAAAAAGAAAAGTGAAGGAACCTATGGCACTTATGGGACACCATCAGGCAGACCAATAGATGCATTATGGAAGTCCCAGAAAGAAGACAAGCTAAAGAAAAAAGGAACAATATTACTACTCACAAAAATGAATACTGCAAAAAGAACAAAGCTGGAGGCATCATGCTACTTGACTTCAAACTATACTACAAGGCTATAGTAACCAAAACAGCATACTACTGGTACCAAAACAGATATATAGACCAATGGAACAGAATAGGGGCCTCAGAAATGACACCACACATTTTCAACCATTGGATCTTTGAGAAACCTGATCAAAACAAGCAATGGGGAGAGGATTCTCTATTTAATAAGTGGTGCTGGGGAAATTGGCTAGCCATATGCAGAAAATAGAAACTGGACCCCTTTTTTACACCTTATACAAAAATTAATTCAAGATGGATTAAAGACTTAAATGTAAAACCCAAAGCCATAAATAAACTAGAAGAAAATCTAGGCAATACCATTCAGGAAATAGGCATGGGCAAAGACTTTATGACTAAAACACCAAAAGCAAGTGCAACAAAAGCCAAAATAGACAAATGGTATCTAATCAAACTAAAGAGCTTCTGCACAGCAAAATAAACCATCATCAGAGTGAACAGGCAACCTACAGAATGGGAGAAAATTTTTGCAATCTATCCATCTGACAAAGGTCTAATATCCAGAATCTACAAAGAACTTAAACAAATTTACAAGATTAAAAAAACACTCCATCAAAAAGTGGGTGAAGGATATGAATAGACACTTCTCAAAAGAAGACATTTATGTGGCCAAGAAACATATGAAAAAAAGCTCATCATCACTGGTCATTAGAGAAATGCAAATCAAAACCGCAATGAGATACTATTTCACGCCAGTTAGAATAGCAATTATTAAAAAGTCAGGAAACAACAGATGCTGGCGAGGCTGTGGAGAAATAGGAATGCTTTTATACTGTTGGTGGGAGTGTAAATTCGTTCAACCATTGTGGAAGACAGTGTGGCGATTCCTCAAGGATCTAGAACCAGAAATACCATTTGACCCAGCAATCCCATTACTGGGTATATACCCCCAAAATTAGAAATCATCCTACTATAAAGACACATGCACATGTATGTTTATTGCAACACTATTTACAATAACAAAGAGTTGGAACCAACCCAAATGCCCATTAATGATAGACTGGATAAAGAAAATGTGGCACGTATACACCATGGAATACTATGCAGCCATAAAAAATAATGAGTTCATGTCCTTTGCAGGGACATGGATGAAGCTGGAAGCCGTAATTCTCAGCAAACTAACACAGGAACAGAAAAACAAACACCGCACATTCTCACTCGTAAGTGGGAGTTGAACAATGAGAACACATGGACACAGGGAGGGGAACATCACACACCGGGGCCTGTCAGGGGGTGGGGGGCAAAGGGAGGGAGAGCATTAGGACAAATACCTAATGCATGCAGGGCTTAAAGCCTAGATGATGGGTTAATAGGTGCAGCAAACCACCATGGCACGTGTATATATATGTAACAAACCTGGACGTTCTGCACATGTATCCCAGAACTTAAAGTAAAATTAAAAAGAGAGAGAGAGAGAAAAAAAGAGCCTGACACCCCCTTGCCCTCTCTCACTTCCTCTCTTACTATGTGATCTGTGCACAGGCCAGTTCCTCTTTGCCTTCTGCCATAAATAGAAGCAGCCCGAGACCTTCACCAGATACAAATGCCCAAACTTAAACTTTCTAGCCCTCAAAATTGTGAGCCAAATGACCCTATTTTTTTTTAAAATAAATTACCCAACATCAGGTATTCCTTTATAGCAACAAAAACTAGACTACGACAGTGTCTTTAAAAAGTAGACCTAGACTTACTACATGACCAAGCAATTGCACTCCTGGGTACTTATCCTAAAGAAATAAAGACTTTTGTTCACACAAAAACCTGTACACACATACGTATTATATTCTTATGTATAATAGCTAAAAACTGAATATAATACAGATGCCCTTCAGTAGGTAAATGGTTGAATCTGTGGATGTACTTGTAGTACATCCATGCCATGAAATACTACTCACCAATAAGAAAGAATGAACTATTGATATATGCAGCAATGCAGATGAATCGCTGAACTATGCTGAGTAAAAATGCCAATTTATGAAGGTTGCAAACTGCATAATTTTATTTACTAACATTTTTTAATGAGAAAAACATAAAAATGGAGAACAGATTTGTAGTTGCCAAGGGTTAAAGAGAGGGTAGAGAGGGACAGGCAGGAAGTGGTTGTGACTATACGATAGTAACATGAGAGATCCCTGTAGAGATAAAAATATTCTGTATCTTGTCTATTTCAAGGCTAAGATTCTGGTTTGCTATAGTACTATAGGTTTGCAAGATGTTACTGTAAGAAGGAACTGGTTAAAGAATACACAGGATCCATTTGTAATATTTATTACAGGAAAATGAATCCATGACCTCTTAAAATAAAATGTAAAAAAAAAAGAAAACTAATTGTACTAATAAGAATAAACATCTTTTTTATTTACCATCCATGTAGTTATCCTTTCTGGATGTTCTCTATTAAATTTTGTCAATCCATATATCCAACCAGCATCATCTCTTTCTGCCCAAAAGATTTCTTTCAATATTTGTTATAGTAAATATCTGCTGATGATGAGTTCTGCCTCTTGCATATCTTTATTTTACCTTTGTTTTGAAAGTATTTTGCTAGACAAAGAATTCTAAGTTGTGATAGTTTTTTTTTTTCTTTCAGTGCTTTAAAGATGTTGCTTTTTTGTTTTGGCACATTTGTCGATTTCTATAAGAAATCCACGTTATCTGTGGATTATCTGTACCTTTGTTATCTGTATCTTTGTGGCACTATATGTAGCATGTCATTTTTTTCTCTGCCTAATTTTAAGAACTTCTCTATACCACTAGTCTGAGCAATGGAAATATCATATGTTAAGTTACTCGGAAATAGTTTAATCTTTTTGCCTCTTGCTTTTAAAATTTTGTAGGCAGGATAGAAACAATTATCAATTTAGGACTAGTAACTCCCATCTCCCCAGGCAAGATCATTTGTGTACTCTATCCAGTGTCCTTTGGATAGTGATGTTTTCTGCTCTGATTTTGGTGAGAAAAGATACCTTTCTAGGCCTTATGCGAGCACCAGCCACCATGACCTCTAATCTTTTTGGGTAGGTTTTCCTTAGCCTTCCTCACATGCATCCACTGAGCAATACTCAACTCAATATTCAACGAGAATCCTTGGCTAATGTACACAGTTCTATCTTTGCCAGCTCTTTTGTCCAGTACTCAATTCTGTGGGTTTCATATGCCTTGGCTTTCTTAGAACTTCAGATCCTTCTCCTCAAGTCAGGGAGTTGGATGATCTCTGCCTGGGATCCCTCTCCTGTGTGGTGGCGATAGCTAGGGCAATTATAGAACTAATCTCATTTGCTTTCCTTCACTGAGAAATAAATGTCTTTGTTATCTCGCTTCTATCTCCGTGCATATTTGTTTCATATATTTTATTCATATTTTGGTTGTTTCAGGCAGGAAGGTAAATCCAGTCCATGTTAACTCCATTTTGACCAGAATGTAACAAAAACAGGTGGCACAAGTAGGTTGAATAAAAGACAACATTTTTGCTTCCAACAAGAAACACCCTTGAAATACAAAGCACAAATAGGTTGAAAGAAAATGGATGGGGAAAGATACATCATGCGAACAGGAATCAAAACAAGTCTGGAGTGGTTGCATTAGTACCAAAGTAGATTTCAGAACAAAGCACATTGCCAGGAATAAAGGGCATCATTTTAAAAGTGTCGAATAATTAAGGAGCCATAACAGTCCTAAACATTCATGCACTCACCAGCAGAGCCTCAAAATACCTGAGGGAAAACTGATACAACTGCAAAGACAAATAAACAAACTCACAAACGTCAGATTTTTCAATACTCCTCTCTCAATAATTTGTAAGTTAAAGGAACTAGAATACAAACAACCATTTTATATAAAACAAGTAGACAGAAAATCAAACAACTTGACCTAACTGACATTTACAAAAGACTCCCCCAAACAGCAAAAAAAAAAAATTTCAATTGCACACTAAAACTTGACCATGATAGACTATATTCTGAACCATAAAACTACTCTTGATAAGTTCAAAACGATTGAAGTCATATAAAACATATTCTCAGCCACAATGGAATTAAATTTGAAATAAGTAACAGAAAGACCCTGTAAAATCTGTGAAGATGCTTAAATAAGACTTAAATCAAAAAACAGATTATGATAGGCAACAGCAACTTGGAAGAGTTGGGGATGGGAAGGGGGTGCATCATGAGAAATTACCCAGTGGGTACAGTGCATTTTATTCGGGTGATGGATACCATAAAAGCTTTGACTTTGCCGCTATGCAATCTATGCATGCAGTAAAATTGCACTTGTACCCATAAATTTATACAAATAATAAAAAAGAAAGAATGTGGTTATACACACACACTAGAGAATACTACTCAGCCATAAGAAAGAATGAAATCATGTCTTTTGTAGCAACATGGATGGAGCTGGAGGTCATTATCCTAAGCGAAATAACTCAGAAACAGAAAGTCAAGTACTGCATGTTCTTACTTATAAGTGGGAGCTAAACAATAAATACATGTGAACATATGGAGTGGTGGGGAGGGGCATGAGAGTTGAATTACTTACTGGGTACAGTGTTCACTATCCATGCCATGGGCATGCTAAAAGCCGAGTTTACCGCTATGCAATATATGCATGTAAGAAACCTGCACTTGGACTCAACAAATATGTAAAATTTTAAAAACAAAAATAAATAAAATAAAATAAATAAATAAATGCAAATTTAAAAAAGAAATTAAAAGGGAATCTTATCCAGAGTAATAGGTTAAGGAAAGTTAAAAAAGAAAAAAAGCAAAGAAAATAAAAGCTGTTTTTATGGATGGTATGATTCTCTAAATCCTGATGAAAATATGATGAAATCAAAAATCAGGATTCTAGAATTAATAAATCACTTTAGCAAAGTTGCAGATAAATACGCAAAAACTGCGGTTTATCTATGTAAATGATGACAATTGGATGCTGAAATTTTTTAAAAGAGGCAATACCGTTGACAATAGCATCTAAAAAATAAAATATCTGCAGACAAATGTGACAAAATAAGCTAAAGACTTATAACACCAAAGACTGTGCTATATTGATGAGAAATTAAAGACGATCTAAATAAATGGAGAGACGTACATCTTCATGGGTTGGAAGATTCAATATTGTTAGTATGTCAATTCTCTCCAATTGTAATTATCTATTTGACACGATCCCTATCAATATCCCGTTAGGCTTCCTGTAGAAATTAATCACTTGATTCTAAAATCCGTATGAAAATGGAAAAGGCATAGAATAACTAAAACAATTTTGAAAATGAAGAATAAAGATGGAGGACTAATGTTCCCCAATTTCAAAACTTTACTATAAAACAACAAGAATCATGGCAGTGTAGTTTTGGTATAAAAATGCACAAATAAATCAATGGAACAGAATACAGCGTCCAGAAATAGACTTGCACACACACACAAACACACATACATATAAATGATTTTTGACAAAGTTTCTAAAGCACTTTGGTAGAGAAAGGATAGTTTTTCCAATAAATGGTGCTT
Organism: Pan paniscus; assembly: GCF_029289425.2. Classification (NCBI taxonomy): domain Eukaryota; kingdom Metazoa; phylum Chordata; class Mammalia; order Primates; family Hominidae; genus Pan; species Pan paniscus. The sequence goes on from NC_073260.2 coordinate 49,274,974, forward strand.
AAAAAATAGATATCTATAAGCAAAAAAATGAACTTGGATCTGTATGCTTTGCACCACTTACAAAAACTAGCAGAGAATGGATTATATACCGATACGTAAAACTTGAAATTATACAATTTCCAGGCGACGACACAGGAAAAAATTTTTGATTCTGGCTTAGGCAAAGATTTTAGATCTGACATCAAAAGTATGATCCACAAAAAAAGAACACACACTGGTAAATTGGACTTCATCAAAAGTAAAAGCTACTGCTCTTCAAAACACACTTTTAAGGGAACAAAAAACACAAGCCACAGACTAGGAAAAATATTTGCAAAGGATATATGTGTTAAAGAACTTGTATCCAGAATATGTAAAGAAGTCTCAAAACATAATAAAAAGAAACAATCCAATTCAGCTCGCTAAGTGAATTGGTGAATTGGACAGACACTTCTTCAAGGAAGATACATGGATGGCAAACTGGCACATGAAAAGATGCTCAACATCATTAGTCATTGGAGAAATGCAAATTAAAACCTGAATGAGAAACTACTACACACCTGTAATGGTGGCTACAATATAAAAGTCTAACCACACCATGTATTGATGAGGATGTGGAGGAACTGAATTCTTATACACTGCTGGTGGGAATGTAAAATGGTACAATCATTTTGGATAACAATCTAGCAGTTTCTTAAAAAGATAAGTACACACCCATAGTATGCTCCAGTCTATTCCTGAGTGTTTACCCAAGATGAAATAAAGCATGTCTCCATACAAATATTTATACACTAATTTTCACAGCATCTTAATTTGTAATAGCCAAAAGGTGAATGGATAAACAAACTATGGAATAACATTCCATAAAAAAAGTAATGGAAGAATGGTAGTTCCACAGCATGAATAAATGTCACAATAACTATAAAGACAGAAGGAAATCAGGCAAAAAAGAATACATCATGTATGATTACATTTATATAAAATTCTAGTAAATGCAAAATAATGTACAGTAATAGCAGATCAATGATTGTCTGGGGCTGGGTGAGAGCCATAGAAAGAAAAGGATTATGAAGAAACATTAGGAAACGTGAGGGGATTGTTGGTTATCTTCATTATCTTGATTGTGATAATGTTCTTGCAGGTATATACATATGTCAAAGCTCATCAGATTATATTTTTAATTATGTGCACTTTATTGCATGTCAATTTTATTCCAGTGTAGCTGTTCGCAAAAAGTAACATGGGTTTGTATTGTCCTAATAACGAAAATCCCCTTACTCAGCCACAGTCCCTATGAGTAAACTACAATTATGAAATGAAATTTCTTGTTTGATGAATGTAGGTCCAAAAAGCCACTCTGATTTTTACTACTGCTGAAATGTTAATAGAGTAAACATAAAAATCTGTGTTCTAAACTAGCTTTGGGCTTTTACACAAGGGTTCTTTGAAGAAGTGTGACAGTTTACTTTTTAAAGTGGACTTTTGTTTCTTTTAATGATACCCTTAACCTCTTCAAAAGAAATCGATGGCTTTTGAGTGTAAGAAGTTAATAAAAACACTGATAACAACAAGTACCTGAAATTGACATACTTAAACACCACTTGGGTTTTTTGCAGATTTAAAATAGTACCCAAACATTCTGTGATGCTAAACATATGTTTTAATATATTTAAGTTTTTAAAGGTAGAAGAGGCCATGGCAGTTTAAATTCTGGGCTCCTAACAAAAGCACAAATCTCCAAGAAAAAAAGGAGACCTTTTAATCAGACCTCCACTGTCTGATTCCCCTAACCCCGCAGCATGTCCTGGCCTTCTTGAGGGTGTACTGATCAGCAGGAGTGGGTTAGCATTCATCCCTTCCATGGGAAGAAGAACTGCAATGCAGAAAGAGGAGAAGGAGAATGTAGCAAGGGGAATACATTGCCTTGTGGCAAAACGGGTACCGGGCCGCCAACATTTAACACTGCCGACATTGCGTATGCTCACAATGTGTGCTCTGTGTGTGTGTGTGTGTGTGTGTGTGAGAGAGAGAGAGAGAGACAGAGATAGAGAGAGAGAGAAAGAGAGAGAGACAACTCTTGAATATAGGTACTGGTGACCTCCAGAGTAGACCGAGAGCATATTTATTAAAAAGCAAGATCATTGAACAAGAAGTAAGGGGACAGACCACGTAGGGAATGGAGTGGATGTTTTGGAGTCAGGGGCAACTTCCCAGTTCAGGGCCTGGAAACCACAATACTTTTAAGGGCTCATGAAAATGTTTTAATTTTAATTTCTCTAAATATAAGAAGAAAATGAATATATAACAAAGAATTTAGCCTAAAAATATTTGATTTTCTACCAACATAGCCATGATTTTTAATTTTTTTTCCATAAAGGAAGGTGCTCACAAAGACAACAGTGTCTCAGTGCCGCCGAAGTTATAATGTGGCCCTGAAAGAAGGAATCTACTAACAAAGTTTCATGTCTTATGACATGCCAAGGCTGAGGACCTAGACAATGTCAGAGGTTTGTGGACTGTGATGAGATTTTCCTGGGTTAAGAAACAGAAGCCAAGGATGGAGTAAAAAAGATGTGTTTGGTGTGGAGTCCTCAAAAAGTGCTGTGACACCCACTCCCTGGAGCAGGTGCACAGCTGAGTAAGGCCAGGCAAGAACTGGCAGTATCTGTTCTAAGGTGGACTGCAGTGTCGTTTTAATATCCCACTTGCTAAACTAAAATGTGGATGTCCCCTCCACTACAGGCTAAAGTTATTAAAAAAAAGAACCCCAGGAGGACTTGTAATATCCAACTCTAGCTTATCATTTCTTCTGTATCTCCAGGGGAAAAAAAAAAACAGAAGATAATTATGTCTAGGAAAAAAGTGATAATTTATTCAAAAACTCATTAAGGAATGAGGAGGTGGACTGTGACATGATGAGAGAGAACAATGTCAAGGTCCACAATAAAAACAAATTTCACAGGAAACTCCAACCAAAATACACTATTTATCCAACTTTTAGAAGGTTTTCTTGAGAATTGCAAAATAGCAGTATCTACAGAAAATATTAACATAAAGTTCTTTAAGTCTCTAAACCCACTTAATGCTAAAACACAGTGTTTGTGGCATATTCAACCCATTCCCAAGTTTTCTGATGTAATTGCATCTCCCAGACTTGATTTTTGCTGCAACTGATAAGAATGCTGTATTGTGCCACTACGGTTGTCTGGGGCTAATGTATTCATTTTCTGTGAGGGTCTCAATGTGGACAGAATTGGAACATGGGTTTGTTAGTGGATTGCCTTCCGTAAATTGAATGTGAATGTAGAAGCTACTGCCTTTGGAATTCAGCTCCAACACAATCTTAAAAAGGGTTTCACTGACTTTTGCAAAAAAAAGTAAGTGATTTTAAAAATAAAAAAGCAAAATATAAACTTCTGGTGGAATGAAGCCCAACGCACTTCAGTGACAGAGACAATAATTCCAAAAGTGGTAACACTACTATTGATGTCTATCCATCCTCACAGTAGATGAAGAGGAGGTGAGTGGCCAGGGACAGAACCAGCATTCCCTGTCTTCTGACGCCTTCCTCCTTTGCCAAGGGCATGGACTGGTCTATGAGACATGGACTTTGGATATTTAAAACAGTCAATGTGTGTTTTCTAAATAGGAGACACTGGCAGCTACAGTGGCAGATGCGCCATATACTGGCGTAGCTGGCCCTCCCTGTTGGTGGTTTTGCATCTGTGGATTCAACCAACCACAGATGGAAATAACTCCCAAAAAATTGCATCTGTGCTGAACACGTACAGACTTTTTTTCTTGTCATTATTCCCTAATCAATACAGAAAAACAACAATTTAGATAGCACTTGTGTTGTATTGAGTATTATAGAAATGATTCAAAGTATCATTTAAAGTCATTTAAATAAGAGAGTCATTTATTCAAACAAATGATTCATTTATCTGAATCCACAAGAGGATGTGCATAGGTTATATGCAAATACTACAGTACTTTATAGAGGGATTTGAGCATTCATAGATTTTGGTATCTGCAGGGGTCCTAGACCCAATCTCTCACAAATACCAAGGCACACCTGTATTTTATTTTAATACTTTTTTGTCCTCTACATTGTGCTACCTGATCTTTCTTTTCCCTAACAATATACACAGTTTGTAAGCAGATTTTTAGTCTTTTTTGATCACTTTATTCATCCTTAAAATGATAAAATGATGGAGCTCTCTCCAGGTCAGTGGGATGAAGACAGGGTCTTTCAGAACACCTCCCTCACCCTTTGAGCTTCTCCTCTGCAGGTGGCAGGAAAGGTATCTATGTTAGGGATATAGCTGTGGCTTTAAAACTCATGCCCATGGGGGTGTTCTGAAAAATATATTGATCTTAAACCCTTCTGTATTACACCTGGGCAACAGATTTAATTTTAATTGAAAAGTTGTAGATTTTATATTTTTATGTGATTCAGCTGAGACAACTAAAATTCAGGGGCCATGTCCTTTTCTGTACAGGTGCTTGAATTGGGCAGGGTTGTTACCAAAACACCAGGCGTTCCATCTAGGTCCTGCTCCTTGCCACACAGGAAGCCAATGACTGAGACAATGAGTATTGCCATAGAAGAAAGCTTTAATCTGGTGCTACAGCCAAGGAGATGGGAGATCAGTCTCAAATCCATCTTCCTGAACAACTAAAATTAAGGACTTACATAGCAGAGAAGAAATGTAACACATGCAGGAAAACAGGAATTAGGGAGGAGTAAGGAAGAGGAACTGGTCAACAGGAAGCAGGTACTTAGGCAACCATGGTGGGTGAAGACTCTGATGTCTCATTGTCCAGATGCAGTGATCTGGTGAGTTTTAGTTCCATGATACTATCTGGGAGGCCTGACTGTTGGTTTCCTGAGAAAGGAACCCATATAAGACAAATGTAACTTTCTAAAGATTTAAGACTGGGAGGGTCAATTTCTATGTTTATTCAAAAGAAATAGTAAACATTAGTTCTATGGGAAAATTGGAATAGTTTCAGGGTTATGGGGCAAAAGAGAGTACGTGGATAAAAAAAATTATGTTAGCACTTAAAACTATCTCCTGTTTCTTTTGTGAATAACTATTTCCTAATTAAAGTATGTCACTTACACATTATTCTGTATAATTTACCATAAAGTTGTCTGCCAATACTCATTCTGTTTTATTCACCAATAGCATAACCACACGAATTCTGCTAGGGTTATTAGAAAATTAAAATAAAATACTTGGCAATCAAATGAGTTTCTTTGGAGCATTAGTATATTATTTCTATGCAGTGCCATTTGGAAAATAGTAAAAGATAAACCAAAATTGTAGGACAATTTGTACAATTTATATAAGCTTTGATAAAGAAACATTGAGAAAGAGCTTCACTGCAATTATCTTCAGACTTCAGTATCTACATCTTTGTGAAAAAGAGAATGCCTGAGGGCTTTAAGTTATCATAGAAAGGATAGTTCCTTTGCTTCCATAAAGATTTAAAACTCCCACCTCCAATTCCAGTAATATTACAGCACAACCAATGAGTCTTTTCTTTTATGATTTCCAGCAGTTCTCATTGCCAATTAGGCCTTTGAATGTAAAAAGCACCCATTTATAAATTGCACATTTAAATTACTTGGCAGGCGGATATCAATGCTAGATCTCTGTCTGTGCTGGTTGCAATAAAGGAAGAATAGTAAACAAAGGGGGATGTTTAGTTAGACATAAAAGCATTTTAATAAAATGATTGAGGCAGGTGCACTGAAATATGAGGACACAGGAAAATGTAGCTAAGCATTTTATAAAGAGGTGAAACTCTGAATCAAACAGAAAACCATAGCTATTTCCTGTTCTCTAATTATTTTTATCTATCTATCTATCTCTCTTTCTATTTTTATAGACAGGTTCTCCCTCTGTTGCCCAGGCTTGAAAACACTGATGTGGCCATAGCTCACAGCAGCCTATATTTTTTAAAAAAGCTTTTTGATTTTTTTGTAGAGATAGGGTTTCACTGTTTTGCCCAGGCTAGTCTTGAACTCCTGGCCTCAAGCAATCCTCCTGCCTCAGCCTCCTGAATAGCTGGGATTACAAGCCCAAGCCACTATGACCAACCTTTTCCCTAGAGACTTGCTCATGGGTGGATTTGCATCACCCACCACAGATTGCCAGGATGTCGTATTTTATTGATGTTACAACTTCAATATATTAACAGAGATTGGCTGCATTTCATGAGTCTCGACTGGTACTTTGCCAGTTATGCTTTTTGACTCTCTCCTTTTTTCCCTGATGTAAAAAGCAAGTTGTATGGCATCCATGTAGATAAAAAGTAAGGTTAACTTTTCCAGGGAGCTCACTGAATGGTTCTGAAGGAGCTTCTGGAATGGCTTATAGGTGTGCTGAGCGCTTACCTCCCCTGGTAGCTACATAGCATATGCCACTGAATACTTGGCATTTGCTGTTTGGAGATGGCCAGTAGTTGAAATGTTATCCATTACCAGTCAACAAAGCCAATATAAAGACTCATAGAGATTGTGTAGTTTTGCCTGCCATACAGGTGTGCTGTTTGTCAGCAGCTTTGAGAGAATGTATACAAGTACTAAAAAATAAACAAAAACACAGCTGGTTATATACGAAAAAATATATATAAGAATCAACAAAACTATGAGTCTCCCTGCTTATCCTGCCTCCCCTTGGAATCCTGCTACTGTTCACTTGCATCATTAGATAAAAATCAACCTTTAAGTAATGAGATTTTCTGCTGCTTCCCTAAGTATCTATGGTTATATTACTTTCCCTTGGGGCATGGATTTTGTTCTACATCTTCTCGATGGCAAAAGTTTCTGCTAAGGAGTATTCCAGGAGGCTGACAGGCATCTTTTCTTTTTGAGTCAATACCTTGGTCATTTATGTAATGATGAGAACCCTAGAGATTTAGCAGATGGTGTGTTCAATTTGCACTTATTTGCATATCTGTTTTGCAATCATAAAGTTCTAATGACATGGTCATGACAACCCAAAATGGAAGCACGTTTTTGTGTTGGTAAATTTGGACGGGGTGCTGAGTGAGGAAGGCCTGTGAGATGCATGGGTGTGTCTGAGGTGAGAGGAGATTGGTTCAGATGGCCAGAGCCATGCCTTTATGACGGCAAGTGTATGAATCCTAATTCTGGGTTTCTGGTATATGTGTTAGGAGCGTCAGATATCAGAGATCTAGATATATAAGAGGAACAAATCAAAGAAATGCTTTAAGTCATGGATCAGGAAGTATCGGAACCAAGGTGAGGGAAGCAGGGCGGCATTTTAGGAGACTGAAGACTTAATGGGCAAGGCACATGCACAGGGAAGATTTCCAAACATATACGGTAGTGTTCAGCCCTCTCTCTCCCAGATGGCCAGCCTGGGCTGACGGCTTGTAGGTGTTCTTTTGTCCACAAAGACTGAGCACTCTTGACTGAGGGAAGGGGTACGCTCTGGAGGCCTACTTTGCGTCACTCACCACAAAGAACTGATGTAGTCCTAGGAGGAGGTCCCAACAGGATAGCAGAAAGAGCCCCCACTGCTGAGTGTCTCCAAGTGCTCTTCAGCTATAATCAGAAACAACTGAGAAGCTCATTGCAGATGCGAATTCCTAGGATCTCATCCTTGACTAACTGGATGCAACTCTCCAGGGCTGTGCTTGGGGTGACTGTCGGTTGCACATAAGTTTGCAAACCACTGAGCTCTGTGTGGATGTTGCACTCAGCTTCCTATCTAACCCACTATTTGACATTGTGCTGCAGTTGCGTCTCCAGTCAAACAAGGATGATAATGTATATTCCAGCTACTGGTTAAAATAACAGGAAATTCCTTTTTAAATTTGAAAATCCTACCCAGAGATTATTATTCTATTTTTTTACTGAACCAAGGGAAGCTCGTTTCTGGCCTCCAGCTGGGAATGTCATCAACATCAGTATTCTTCAATGTATGGTAGATATGTCAAAAAATGGCTTCGTAAGAGTTTTGGGTTCATTCTCTCCACCACCACCATCACTACCACCACAAATTATGGAGTATATTCATATGTTATTCACTATGCAGGATCAATATGTGAACAAAATGCACTTCTCCAGGAATGTCTGTCTAAGATCTCTTAAAGCACACCATATAATTGCAGGCAGTGTGTGTTCACGGACAGAACATAGGCTTTGAACAATACAAGACAAAGAGAGCACCTCTGTGACAAAGGAAGTCAGGAAGGCTCCACAAAAGAGACAGGGATGGGCTGGGCCTTTCATGGTATTCAAACAAGTGGAGTAGAGGTGGGAGCAAAAGGCCTTCTGGGATGGTGTACATAAAGGCTTGCTAGTAGGAAGAAGCAGATGTGTGTTCCAATTATTCATAATGTCCAATGCGACAGTTGTATTAAGTGCAGGGTGGCTGGTAAGACGATGCTATGGTTTAAATATGGTTTGTTTGATTTGGCCAAGTCTCATGTTGACACATATTCCCAATGTTGCAGGTGGGACCTACTGAGAAGTGTTTGGGTCATGGGCTGGATCCCTCATGAATGGCTTGGTGCCATCCTCATGGTAATGATTCTTGCTGTATTTGTTCCTGCAAGAGCTGATGGTTAAAAAGAGCCTGACACCTCCCACCATCCCCTCTTGCCTTTTCTTTCATGTGATCTGCATGCTGGCTCCTCTTCACCTTTCACCATGAGTAGAAGCTTCCTGAAGCTCTCAACAGAAGTAGATGCCAGTGCCATGCTCCTCGTATAGCTTACAGAACTGTGAGCCAAATAAACCTCTTTTCTTTGTAAATTACCCAGCCTCAGATACCCCTTTATGGTAACACAAACGGACTAAGACAGATGAAGCTACTTTCCTCATACATAAAAAATAATAAGTTTGTTTTTTGAATAATCTTTCTTTGAAGAAAGGTGAGCATAACATATACTTTTGTAACTCATAAATGTTTTACACTTAATTATAGCTCAGTTTATTAAATCAAAATAAACCAAGTCAAATAAGATATAAACAGAAAACATTGCAGATTCTTTTTATGTGAACAAAACTTCAAATAAGTTACCTGTGCTTGGGTTTCCCACAAGACTGACAAGATTGCACTTAGTCAAATGCAGGAGTTCAGTCCCATTCCTGGGTGCTTCCCTGAACCAGCCCACACTGGCCTCAACAACAGAACATACTCTCAATACACATCACACATGACTGTGCCAGAGAATGAGCAGGTAGCCGTGGCAAAGCAGACCAGCACTCATAACTGCTCATGGGACCAATGCAACCTCTAGAGAGAACAGCTTCTCACACCCTCCTCACCTGCAAGGGACGCCCACATTCACCACCCACCACATGACCAGAAAACCCCCAAGCCAATCTTAGGAGACTAACAGCAGAATCTGCCCCCAGCTACATGATCTGGATTTTGAGTTACATTTTTTAAAAAGAAAAGCCAAGCTATACTGATGGTTTCAGGTTCTATTTATTTTCATGGGAGCATCTCCAAGGCAACAAACTATTGGTTGCACCCAATTTATAAATCGTATTTTAATATCTCATTGGAGAATTAAGCTTATACACACTCTGCATTTGTCCTTAAAATCCTGGAAAGAGAATAGAGAGGGAAGGTGGAGGCAGAATACAAGCAGAAAAATTGTTAAGAGAGAGAGAACACAGTCTTAGTCTCCTGCCAATGAGGCCTCACATTCCAGAAGAGCTTCAGCCACAGGCCTGATTGGTCCTGAGGAGTATTTCCCCCACTCAAGGCAAGGTTTCTTTCCTTTCTAAGCCTGGGATTCTGAGCCCAGAGTCTCTGCACTGTTTACCCACCCACACTCATCCGCCCCTACCCACCAGACCCACCCATCTCCCCAACCCCCAGACACTCCCAACTCCCACCCTCCAGATACACCCAATCCCTACCTTCCAAGGCTCATCCAACCCCAACCTTCAGGCACAGCAACCCCATCCCCCAACCCAAGGGCAGATGGTTGAAGTAAGATTGAGGGATGATTAGTGTAGGTATCATTGAATAAGCAATGCAGAGCTGTGGGAAGTTTGCTGCCCCATCCTCCTACTTGTGGTTAGAAAAAACAGGGCATGTGGAAGGAGCTGGAGCTGAGCTGGGGACACTGCCAGGGTCAGCAGAGAGAGACAGCAGCAAGGAGAGGAAAGGAGCTTCCCACTGTGGGAGAGGTGGCCCATCCTATAGTGATAATCCAAAGAGACAAATTCTTTTTTTTTTTTTTTGAGACATAGTCTCGCTCTGTTACCCAAGCTGGCATGCAGTGGCAGGATCTCGGCTCACTGCAAGCTCCGCCTGCCGGGTCCACACCATTCTCCTGCCTCAGCCTCCCAAGTAGCGGGGTCTACAGGCACCTGCCACCATGCCCAGCTAATTTTTTTTGTATTTTTAGTAGAGACGGGGTTTCACCGTGTTAGCCAGGATGGTCTCGATCTCCTGACCTCGTGACCTGCCCACCTTGGCCTTCCAACATGCTGGGATTACAGGCAAGAGCCACCGTGCCCGGTCTCCAAGGAGAGAAATTCTAATGAAGACTTTGCTTTAATAAAAATCGCATTAACTTTAGCAGCTGTCTAGCATGAGTCGGTAATAGAAAAATAAATTAGAAGGAAGTTATGTACCTGATGAAGTGATTTTTACATCTGTAGCATATTTCAGGTATCCTGACTTTTTATCCATCCACACACCCCTGATACGTTCACCCAGTATGGACTATTAGCAATCCTGAAACCGAGAGCCATAAAAGTGACACCTCATGCCATCAGGCTGACAAGTGAGTACAGGCTCTGCCTAGTTTCTCTTTGGTTGGCGAGCACCTTCAGAAGGAAGTAGGAGGTGGAGGCCGGGTGCAGTGGCTCACACTTGTAATCGCAGCACTTTGGGAGGCCGAGGTGGGCAGATCACCTGAGGTGAGGAGTTCAAGACCAGCCTGGCCAACACGGCGAAACTCCGTCTCTACTAAAAATACAAAAATTAGCCGGGTGTGGTGGCGCATGCCTGTAACCCTAGCTACTCAGGAGGCTAAGGCAGGAGAATTGCTTGAACCCAGGAGGCAGAAGTTGCAGTGAGCCGAGACCATGCCACTGCACTCCAGCCTGGGCAACAGACCAAGACTCTGTCTCAAAAAAAAAAAAAAAGAAAAAAGAAAAAAAAAAGAAGGAAGTAGGAGGTGGTGCTGGCAACTGCCTGGAAGTGCCTGCATCTTGACAGCCATCAGCTCCAGTTCCTCTATGCACAGGGGTAAACACACCTCTGGACAGAAGCTCTAGTCCGTAGAAATGACAAAGGATATGCATATACTATCCCATTTCTTCCAGGAATTAAATGACCATCTCTGCAAACCTCACTTAAAAGTGTGTGCATCAAAAACTTGTGGAGAACAGATGTCTGAATACAGCCAGCCCACCTCTCTGCCCACTCCACCACCCACCAAGCAAGGAACTCTGGGAGGACTCTGGAGGCCAGCTTCATGGCCACGATGAATCTTCTACATAGCAATAAGGATACACTGGCGGCCGGGTGCAGTGGCTCACACCTGCAAACCCAGCACTTTGGGAGGCAGAGGTGGGTGAATCACCTGAGGTAAGGAGTTCAAGACCAGCCTGGCCAAGATGGTGAAACCCTGTCTCTACTAAAAATACAAAAAAATTAGCTGGGCGTCGTGGCACACACCCGTAATCCCAGTTACTCGGGAGGCTGAGGCAGGAGAATCGCTTGAACCTGGGAGGCAGAGGTTGCAGTGAGCTGAGATGGTGCCACTGCACTCCAGCCTGGGTGACAGAGTGAGACTCTGCCTCAAAAACAAAAACAAAAACAAAAAAAACAAGAGAATACACTGGCTTCTCTTCATACCATATTCTACATCACATATAGCCATTATTCTCTAAAGTTCTGATTAGAACAAGTTTCTAAAGGAATTTTCACATCCATGAATGAACTGAAAAGTAAAGTGGCAAAGAAAACCGTTTATGCTGCAGGACAGTTCAACTTATTTTCTCCTGGATCTAGTACCTAAAGTTTTATAAGGCAGTCTCTGTGTTCTGAGACTTCTCTGAAAAAAAAAAAAAAAAAAAAAAAAGTTGAATCTCCCCTACATACTTCTTTGAATTTCATGTTTGCTTTTTATAATCAGATTTTAGATGTTTCTTTTCTCCTTTGAAAGTATTTCTCTATGAAAGTCTTAAAGGCAACTGACCAAGATTGAACATATCAAATTAACCAATACCTGCGTGATTGATCAGCCATCTGGAACAACTAAGTAGGCCCTTCAGAGAATAATCTTCCAGTGGAAACATCAGGCCTGATCTGTGCTCCTAAACGCTACATTTATCTAGGCTATTTTGAAGCCTGGATAGCTCTTGTCAAGGATGCATCTTCTACACAACCATTTTAATCCAATATCTGAGTGCATAATATTAGGGCAAGAAATCAGGAATAAATGTTTCTTCTTAAACAAACGCCCTTTTCATTAACAGACAGAAAAATTTTTTAAAGATTTTCATTTTTTAAAAAATATTCATGACCTGAGGATAACATATCTAGGTCATTAGACTAAATATGTTAATCATGTCACTATTTGGCCTTTTTGTAAAATCGAAGGTCAGACTAAAAGGAGTGCTCTATAGTTTTATTTATCACTGGATGTCTAACCCCAGGCAGGACACAGATGGGGCTCAAAAAGTACTTGTTGGCTAATTGGTAAAGTTACATGAGACTCTGAGAGTCCTAAGCCCCATCCTGAAGCTTGCTGCCAGGTAATAAAAGAGCAAAGTCTGGAACTGGAATCCCACTCCTCTTTGCCAGGTTTGACTTAATGGCTCCATAAGCCTAGCCCAGTAGACTAGAAAGCCTACCAGGACCCAAGCTACCCTGCCTGTCTTTGAATCAACATGATTGTTTACTGACCATATGAATACATTGTTTTATTTTACTGATTCCTCAAAGTAATTTTTGTCCAAGTATATTTGTTATTTCTTTCTTTGATTTTCATTGAAGAGCTAACCACTATTTTTTTAATGTTAGCCTTGTATTTGATGAGTAGCTTCAATTTTTTTTAACTGCACTAAGACAAGACCTTCCCCAGGTATTTGCTGAGGTCCATACCTCTCTTACCTCACTCAGGATCCATGTTTCTTTCTATTTCAAAGTATAAGGAAGTGTCACCATGTCAGCTTAGACTCCATTCTTTCTTCTGCCCACCAAAAGATTGAGGAATACATTGCCCTGACCAAAGACAGTCTTCTACTCTACCAGAGTGTCTTCTAAAATGTTGGCAGCCAGACTTATTATCAGTTTTACCCCTACATACAAAAACACACTCCAAGAAAAAGTGATGAAACAATGGAAAGAAATCCCTACAGATTAAAAAATCTGACCCGTCTCATTACTGCCACTCACAAAAGTTCTGCAATGACTAACTCACCCATGCCCATGGAGTTAAGGATTGATGTTTTACTGCCTTACCCTTAAATAAAAACCAACAAATAAGAGTCACCAGAACTTAAGGAGAACCTTTAACAAAACCTCTAACAAAAAATATGGAAATGAAGACAAACAGAAAAAAACATAGAAAACTCAGAAGAGAGATATTGTAGGGAGCCAAAGAAACCTTCAAATTAACAATAATTCTACTCCTAAGCAAGGCAAAATAAGATAATGTGTCCTTGGAAAAAGAAAGATGAAGACATGGGTTTTGGGAACCAGGATCCAATGTAGGAGAGCGGAAAAGGGAATTCCCAGGATGAAACTGGGATGTCCAGGATTGAATCTGTGCAGTAGGCCTGTGACATCAGAGAAGGGAACAGGGGCTTTTGAAGAAATGTCTCCAAGGGGGAAAAGTAATCTGACAGCTTAATTAATATGTTTGACTTTATTTGAAGGAGCTTTTCAGTTTAATCAGAGGGTTTAGGAACGATATACACATTGGGATTCATAGACTCTTAAGTGTTTCTATTATCTACAGTTGTGTAACAAACCCCAAAGCTCAGTGGTTTAAAATCATAACTTATTGTTACCTCTCAAGCTTCTGTGGGTTGACAGGGCTTGACAGGGCTCAGCAGGGCTCACTTGAGGGCCTCTCCTGTGATTATAGGCAGATATTGCTGAGGCTGGAGTCACCTGAAAGGTCAATGGCTGAAGATACCAAATGATTCACTCACATGTCTGTGCCTGGGTGCTTCCTGGAACAGCCAGAGAATGGCCAGTCTTCCGTTTCTGTTCACACAACCTCTCCACATGCTGACTTGGGCTTCCTCACAGCATGGCTGCCAGGCATCTCTTTCTGCGCACACAGTCTCTGGACATGGTAACTTAGGCTACCTTCCACTACAGCTATGGGTGGGAGGGTAGTCTCAAGGTAGTCATAATCCATCACAGCAGCTTCCTCCAGCGTATTCAAGGCACCTGCAAAGTGCCTTGTGATATAGCCTCAGAAGGCCCGGAAGGTCACCTCCACTACACTCTTTGGTCAAAATCTAGCTCTGATTCAAGAGGCAGACTACACAAAGGCAAGAAAACTGAAAGGTGTAGTTCATTGGAGGCCATATTTGTAAACAAGCTCCAGTATTAACTGAATAATCAAATAATACAATTACCCCAAAAAATGTAATGTTAATGTGAAAAAATATGTACAAATGATTGCATAGATTAGGACAATTTTTACAGGAACTAAGTAAACACTAAATATTGATTTAACTTAAAAAAATGCTGTGGTTATACTGACAGAATGGGGTTAAGGATGGCATCTGTGAGGGAAGGGAGGTGGAGTGCAGCATAGAGGACCCAGAGAGAATGATGCCAGGGAGACCAGCAGGGCCCAGAATTGAGGGGGCTCATTCTCAGGTTCACACAGGGGCAGGGCGAGCACCGAGTGACCCCTTCTTCCATTCTGCTCCAACACCATAACTGCCTTGTACTAGTCCCTGCCTAAGCAGCAAGAGAGGAGTTTATTTCTGATTTTCACCTTCCATGTAAGAAATCAGTAGGCCATAATAAAATTTAAAAATTAAGGAATATGGGTACAGTGTTTCAGTTTTAGAAGATAAAAACGTCCTAGAGATGGAGGGTGGTGATGGCTGCACAACATGTGAATGTACTTAATGACAATAGGCTGTACACTTGAAAATGGTTAAAGTGACCAATTTTATAGTATGCATATTTCACTCTCTATATAAATAGCATCTTATCTAGAATTAAGTAAAATATTAATATATTTAAATTCATCTATTTGAATATTTTTAATGGTTTTAAAAGCTTCCAACAGAAATAAAGATACCATGGGGAGAGGAAAATCCAGGAATATCTAATAAGGTATGTTATCTAAGTAAAAAAAAAAAAAAAGGTAAATAGCTAAAATGGTTGAAAATCGCCTTCTCTAGAAAGAGAATCGGTAGTATGGCAAGAGATTACTGTTTCTTGTTCCAACATTTGTGGCACTGTTTAAGAATTTAAGCCATTTTCATGTATTACTTTGATAAAAACAAGAACTTACAATGAAAGTTATAACTAAATCATTTGAATAGTAGGATAAATCATCCTGGTTTCTATACTTTATCTCTAGGAAAAACAAATGACCTGGATAATCTAGAAAGGGTTAATTTAAACTTTTGACTCCATTATCTCTGCTATTTACTTTCACTTACGTGGATGCTATTTCAAGGGCCTACTCCAGAACAATGACCTTCACTCTCTGGAAGACACAACTTGGTAGATGTATAATAATTCACAGAAACAAGCAAGTTGAAGAGCACAGTACACGATTCATAAGAGCAATGGGAAAAGAGCACTTAGAAAATTAAATAAATTCATAAGAGCACTTAGAAAAATAAATAAATCCTTCATGGTAAAATAAGATGCTTTTCCTCATGAATTTCAAGTTTTTTTTTTAATGACAGTTATAGTGGATACATGAATTTTACTAAGAAAAAAAGATAAAGCTTCATAAACTTGCTGAAGGAGATACCAATTATTGTGATCAGTCGTATGCCATGAATCAATCCCTAAATATCATAAATCCACTCAATAAAATGGAAGTTTACCCTAATCTAGTTGGATTTTACAACATTTGCGTGGCTTGGTGAATTATACCTGAAAGAATTGTGGAGGATTTTATTACTAACAATGTTTCTAAGTGTCACACTAGGGAAGAGCACATTCTTTCTAGAGTTGATTTACCTCATAAAAGTCTATTATCTGGGAAGAGGACTGTCAATCACAAGTTGCACTTTATTAATTACTAAGTCAAACTGAAACTTTATTCACTTAACGTGGTCACAAAAACATATTCCTACCTGAAATTGAAAGGATTTAAACACAATATAGCATCCAAATATATACATTTTATAATAGTCTATTACTATTTATCATTGTCAAAAGAACATATTTCCAGGGAGACATATAAACAAACGGTACTAAACTAAGTTATATTTGCCTGGCTTGAGTATCTGTATAATCTATTCACAAGCCTGTGTAAATTTTCAATTCCAAGAGCTATATGGTTTTCATTAATAAAGGGAAATTATACTCTTTTTTACAAAAATTTTAACTAGTAAATCTCAGTACTATTCTTCCCCTGATTAAAATGAGGCAAACACATTCCAGTCTGTCTCTCCCACTGAATACAATGTTGACAATAGCAAAGAGGTGGAAGCAACTCAAATGTCCATCCAGGGATGAATGCATTGCAAATGTGGTATTAAGCATGCAACGGAATGGTATTTAAAAAGAAGAAAATCCTATTAACTTTCTCCAAAATGAATGAACCTGGAGGACATTATACTAAGGAAAATGTACCAATCACAAAAAGGCAAATACTATGTGATTCTACTTATATGGAGTATCTAAAATAGTCACATTTCTAGAGACAGAAAGTGGAATGGTCATTTCCAGAGGATAGAGAGAGGGATGAATGGGGAGTTGGTGTTGAATGGGTACAGAGCCTTAGATTTGCAGGTGAAAAATTCTGGAGATTGTTGCATACTTATGTAAAGATACTTAATACTGCTGAACTATACACTTTATTATGTATGGTTAAGATGGTAAATTGAATGTAATGTGTTTTTAACTAAAATAAATAAGTAGTAAAGGGTAGCTGGCAGATTGAGAAAGTAGACCAAAATTCCAAGTACCACAAAGCTGGTGGAGAGTTTCCCATTTTTTCTCTAATATTGCCCAGCCTAAACTCAAGGGATCCTTAAGCTCAGAAGTGGGAGCTAGAGCATGGAAACAATGAGCTCCAGGAAATGCACAGCAGAGTGGTATAATTGACACTCCAGTTTCTGGCTAGGGTGCAAGAGGACTGTTGCAAAACCAGAAATTACCAGGGAGATTGTGGAGAGGAAGTAGCACGAGAAAAGATTCCATAAACTTGTTTATGAACTCTTGGCCGCATCCTCAGGAATTGCACAAATGTGGATCTGATCCTAACTAGCAGAACAAAGCCTTTGAGAACTAAACTACAGGATAAAACAACACACAGGTCCTCAGCTGGTCCCTGGGTGGTGCATGCACAGGAAATGTCTGAATGTAATGCAAAGTCTGATAACTGGACTGGTATAGGAATCAAAATCCAGAGGAGGCCAGTAGGAACCTGCAGCCTGAACCCAAACACGTGTGATGTCTACCAGAACACATATATGAACTATCCTGATAAGATATAAACAAGATCCAGAGTTTCATAACATAATACCCCAAATGTCCAGGATACAATAAAAACTTACATTGCCTAAAAAGAGTCAAGAAAATCTCAACTTGCATGAGAAAAAGCAATCAACAGATATCCATGTCAGGATAACATAAACGTTGAAATTATCTGACAGTTACTTTAAAATCATTAATACAAATGTTCCAATAACAAAAGGTGAACATTCTTGAAACAAATGGAAAGGGAAAATGGCCCAGCAAAGGAATAGAAGATATAAAGAAGAACCAAATGTAAATTTTAGAAACATATGATAACCAAATTTTAAAAATATATTGGATGTCAAATAACACGGAAGTCAGAAAGAAGTTGATGAAATTGAAGATAGAGCAAGAAAGTTACAAATCTTAACAACACCAAGAAAAAAGATGGAAAAAAATAATAGAGCTTCAAAAACTTATGGGACTGAAGTGGGCCAGCCCCTCCGCACTTGTGGGTATCTCTCATCAGGTGAGATGAGAGACTGAGAAAAGAAATGAGACACAGAGACAAAGTATAGAGAAAGAACAGTGGCCCAGGGGACCGGCGCCCAGCATACGGAGGACCCATACTGGCGCCAGCCTCTGAGTTCCCTCAGTATTTATTGATCATTATTTTTACTATCTTAGCGAGGGGAGTGTAACAGGGTTTATTGATCATTATTTTTACTGTCTTAGCGAGGGGAGTGTAGCAGGGCAACAAGTGGGGAGAAAGTCAGCAGGGAAACATGTGAGCAAAGGAATCTATATCATGAATAAGTTCAAGGAAAGGTACTGTGCCCGATGTGCACGTAGGCTAGATTTATGTTTCTCTTTACCCAAACATCTCAGTGTAGCAAAGAGCAACAGAGCAGTATTGCTGCCAACATATCTTGCCTCCAGCCACAGGGCGGTTTTCTCCTATCTCAGAATAGAACGAATGGGAATGGTCAGCTTTACTCGGAGACATTCCATTCCCAGGGACAAGCAGGAGACAGAAGCTTCCTCTTACCTCAACTGCAAAGAGGACTCCCTCTTTCACTACTCCTCCTCAGCACAGACCCTTTACAGGTGTCAGGCTGGGGGATGGTAAAGTCTTTCCTTTCTCATAAGGCCATATCTCAGGCTGTTTCAGTCGGGGGAAAACCTTGGACAATACTCAGGCTTTCTTGGGCACAGGTCCCTGCTGCTTTCCGCAGTGCATTGTGTCCCTGGTTAATCGAGAATGGAGAATGGTGATGACTTTTACCAAGCATACTGCCTGCAAACATATTGCTAACAAGGCACATCCTGCACAGCCCTAAATCCATTAAACTTTGATTCAATACAGCACATGTTTCTGTGAGCACAGGGTTGGGGCTAAAGTGACAGATTAACAGCATCTCAAAGCAGAACAATTTTTCTTACTACAGATCAAAATGGAGTTTCTTACGTCTTCCTTTTCTACATGAACACAGTAACAATCTGATCTCTCTTTTCCCCACACGGGACAATAACAATCTAACAATGGAGTCATTGAAGTCCTACAAGAAAAAAAGTGGAGTGAAGAAAATAATATTTCAAGAGATAATGATTAAAAATTTCCCAAATTGAGCCAAAGTTTTGAAAATTACAGGTAAAAGCCCAGCAAACGCCAAACCAGATGAACTCAAATAGTTCCACATCTAGACACATCATAAAAAACTACTGAAAAATAAACACATAGGAAATGGTCCTAAAAGCAGCCAGAGAAAAGTAATGCATTACTATTTTGTTTGTATGACCTTGGATTTCACACCAAAAACCAGGAAGGCCAGAGGGAAGAGGAACAGTTTTTGTTAAATGTGTTGAAGGAAAAAAACTGCCAATTCAGGACCTATATGCAGTAAAAATATTCTTCAGGAATAAAACTGAATGTAGACACTCTCAGATGAAGGAAAATCACCAAAATGCATTGCCAGGATCCTGCTGTAAAAAAAGTACTAATGTCAGAGGTTAGGGATTTGGCAGGAGGGAAGTGAGTAGGATTATAAAAGGGCAACATAGGAAATCCTCGTGCTGTGGCACTGTTTTGTATCTTGACTCTGTGCCCGCATGAACCTATAAAGACAATAAAATTGTATGTAACTTACACACTCACATATACACACTGTCACACAGATGCGTGCAAGTGAACTGGGGAAATCTGAAGGAGACGAGTGGCTTGCGTCATTGTCAAGCACACCACATACCTACCACACCACACACACACACACACACACTCACACACACTCATATATTATATACTGTCTCCCCACTTCCCTGTCCCAGCAATCAAGAGACAGACTTTGAACCCTGCCCTCAGCAGCCATGAATGCACCCCACCAAATCCTTCCATCATATCCACCCACGTTATTTTGCATTTGATTGGTCCTTCAGTGAGACCAATGGTCAGAAAGTCAGCAAAATGTTACATTGGAGGAAACTGGGCAAAGTATACAAAATACTTCTCTGTAGTGCTTCTTCCAACTACATTTTAATCTACAATGATTAATAAAATGTTAATTTTAAAATGTAAATTTTTTAAAAAAAAGTAAAAGAACAGTAACTGTCCAAGAGGCTGTCCAAAAGGAGCCTGGGGAGGCATGGTAACTGAATGCAGTGCTGTATCCTGGATTCGACCCTGTGACAACAACACAGACAGACAGAAGTTAAAACAAAGGAGATCTGAATAAGTTACAGATATTAATAATTATGTATCATATGGACTCATTAAGTGTAACAAATCTACCATACTCATGTATGACATTAATGATAAGAAAAACTGTGTTTGTGGGTGGGGGGAGTTGTATATGGGAATTGTCTAATATCTTAGCAATTTTTCTGTAAATCTGAAATTGCTCTAAAATAAAAAGTTTATTTAAAAAAAAAATGGATATATATGGGCTGGGCATGGTGGCTCATGCCAGTAATCTCAGCACTTTGGGAGGCCAAGGTGGGCGAATCACCTGAGGTCAGGAGTTTGAGACCAGCCTGGCCAACATGGTGAAACCCCCTCTCTACTAAAAATACAAAAAAATATTAGCCGGGAGTGATGGCGGGCACTTGTAATCCCAGCTACTCGGGAGGCTGAGGCAGGAGAATCACTTGAACCCAGGAGGCGGAGATTGCAGTGAGCTGATATCACACCACTGCACCAGCCTGGGCAACAAGATTGAAATTCTGTCTCAAAATATAAAATAAAAAATATATAGGCTGGGCGTGGTGGCTCACGCCTCTAATCCTAGCACTTTGGGAGGCCAAGGTGGGCAGATCACGAGGTCAGGAGATCGAGACCATCCTGGCTAACATGGTGAAACCCCGTCTCTACTAAAAACACAAAAAAATTAGCCAGGTATGGTGGTGGGTGCCTGTAGTCCCAGCTACTTGGGAGGCTGAGGCAGGAGAATGGCGTGAACCCGCGAGGCGGAGCTTGAAGTGAGCAGAGATGGCACCACTGCACTCCAGCCTGGGTGACAGAGCAAGACTCTGTCTCAAAAATAAATAAATAAAAAATAAAAATAAAAAAATTTATATTTTTTCTAAAAACAATCTTGTGTGGCTATACTAATATCAGACTAAGTAGACTTTAGAGAAAAGAAATTATCCAGGACAGAATCGGATAGTATATAATAATAAAAGTGTCAATTCACCAAAAAAAAACTACTGTAGCCATCCTAAATTGGACACACCTGACAACAGAGCTTCAAAACACATGGAGCAAAAACTGGAAGAACAGAAAGGATAAATAGTCAAATCCACAATGGTGAGAAATGCCCACATTCCTCTCTCAGTAATTGATAGAACTAGTACACAAATATTATTAGCAGTTCTACTCAGGATTACTGAAAACTGAATCCACAGTCTCAAAAGATTGTATACTTGTTCCTTTACATGACATTCTCAAAAAGACAAAGTTATCGTGACAGATAAAAGATCGGTGGTTGCCAAGGCTTAGGGGATGGGGGAGGATATGATTAGAAAGGGATTGTACAAGGGACTCTGGGGGTGGTTCTGTCCTGTATCCTGATTGTGGTTGTGGGTACATGATACTGTGCAATGTGCTAAAATTCATGGAACCCTACATCCAATAAAGGTCAATGGTATTATTTAATAATTCAAACATTTTTTAAAACGTTAATACAATTGGACAGAAGCTGCCTTCATACAGAGTAATTCTAAATTGTTTGACCTGCCTGGCATCTAGTAGGCACAGAGCAGAGGCTCAACAAACACTAATGCACTCACTACTCACTCTGCCCATTCCATCAAGGTCGATGAAATATTAAGGTTCTTTCCAGCTTCTTTTGCTTTCCCTGGGGGACCTCTCTCACTCCTGGGCTTTCAATGCCATCCACATTAACGTTACATATAATAATAAAATACTATGATTCTGCAAGAAGAGGCATTCTTAGATTGGGTTGGCTTATTCTATTTCAAAGGGTGGGGAAGGAGACAAGGTGAGGAAGCCACCACTGGGTTAAGAATGAGTTCCCTCCCCTCTCCCCCTCCATTCCTCTTCCTTCCTCTCGCCCTTCTTCCCCTTCTTCCTTCCTCCCTTCCTCCCGCCCTTTCTTGTTTCCTTCCTTCCTTCCTATGTTTATTTTCGTAAAGACAGCTGACTTTCTGGCCATTGCTCTCACTGAAGAAGGACCAATCAAATGGAAAATAACGTGGGTGGATGTGAGTGAACGATTTGGTGGGGTGGAGCCGTGGCTGCTGAGGGCAGGGTTCAAAGTCTTTCTCTTGGTTGCTGGGACAGGGAAGTGGGGAGACAGTATATAACATGTGTGTGTGGGGGGGTAGGTATGTGGTGTGCTTGTGTGTGTGATGTGTATGTGTGGTGTGCGTAGCATATATGTATGTGTGTGGCATGTATCTGTATGTAGGGTTTGTCTGTGTGCAGTATGTCTGTGTGTGTGGTGCATGTTTGTGTGGGGTGTGTGTGTGGTGTGTGATATGTGTCTGTGTGTGTTGTGCATGTTGTACACATATATGGTGTGTGTGTGGTGTATATGTTTGTGTTGTGTTTGTATGTGCTGTGTGTTGTGGTATTTCTGTGTGCATGGTGTGAATGTGTGGCATGTATGGTGTGGTGTGTGTGGTATGTGTGTTTGTGGTGTATGTGTTGTTTGTGTGTGGTGTGGGTGTTGTGTGTATAGTGTATTGTGTGTGGTGTGTGGTGTGTTTGTGTACATGTGTGGTGTGTGGTATATATGTGTGTTGTGTGTGCATTGTATGTGGTGTATTGTGTGTAGTATGTGTGTGGTGTGTGTGTGTGGTCCGTGCATGTGCATTGTATGGTGTGTGTGTTGTGTGTGGTATGTTGTATGTAGTGTGTATGCGTGCATGGTGTGTTTGTGTGTGGTATATATGTGTGTGGTTTGTGCATGTGTGTTGTGTGGTGAGTGTGTGTGGTATGTTTGTGTGTACAGGATGCTCCTGTGGAGGAAGAGTTGGACCCATGAACTCTGGGGATAATCCTCTAGCTCATGGTTGGCTTTTGTTGTGCTTTGCGGTGTATTTCCCTTCCACTGATGCCAAAGACCCATTAATGTTTTCGATCAGGCTTTCGGTCAGGTGTTAGCATACAGTGGAGGACTCAGGAAGGGGCCTGTGTCTACTACTGATGTCGTGCAGGAGACTTCCTTATGTCCGACACCCTCCTCTACAGCCAGTGTAGGAAGCCATGAAGTGGAGGAAACATTTGCAAGGCGATGATGCTCCAGGTGTCTCACGACTCCCATCAAGACTGAGGAGAGGGCCAGGGTGCACACCATGGTTTGGGCAGCTGGAAGAAATGCATGACTTCCTCCCATGCCCACCTCAGATACAGGAAGAAGGAAGCAACTGGCCAGATTGGAGACAGGCTGTAAGGTGCAGCCAGCCGACTATGAGCTGCCCACACAGGAAAAGGGCAGCTCGGAGGTGGTTAAACATACCTGGGTTCCAGTGCCTGTCTTTGCTACTTACTAGCTGCGGGATCTTGGCCAAGTTAACTTCTTCTCTGTGCTTCAATATATTCATTTGTAAACAGAGACGGTAATGAGGGTCCACTACCTTTTTAGGTAGTTATGAAAAATAAGTGGGTTAACGTGCAGCAAATGGGTCAGAAGAGTCCTGAAACTCTATTACTTGTATTATTGTTTTGCAATCATAACTCTGATTTTAAATCTTTTTTTTTTTTTTTTTTTTTTTTTTTTTTGAGCCAGAGTCTTGCTCTGTGGCCCAAGCTGGAGTGCAATGGTGCCATCTCGGCTCACTGCAACCTCCGCCATCCAGGTTCAGGCGCTTCTCCTGCCTCAGCCTCCCAAGTAGCTGGGGTTACAGGCATGTACTGCCATGCCTGGCTACTTTTTTGTATTTTTAGTAGGGATGGGGTTTCACTGTGTTGCCCAGGCTGGTGTCCAACTCCTGAGCTCAGGCAATCAGCCGCCTCAGCCATCCAAAGTGCTGGTGTGTCCGGAGTTTGTTCCTTCTGGTGGGTTCACGGTCTCGCTGACTTCAAGAATGAAGGTTACAGCTCTTAAAGATGGCACAGAACCAAAGAGTTAGCAGCAGCAAGATTTATTGTGAACAGCAAAAGAACAAACCTTTCACAGCAGGGAAGAGGACCTGAGCGGGTTGTCACTGCTGGCTGGGGTGGCCAGCTTTTATTCCCTTATTTGTCCCTGCCCATGTCCTGCTTATTGGTCCATTTTACAGAGCACTGATTGGTCCATTCTACAGAGTGCTGATTGGTCCATTTTACAAACCTCTAGCTAGCTACAGAGTGCTGATTGGTGCGTTTTACAATCCTAGCTACAGAGTGCTGACTGGTGCATTTTACAATCCTCTTGTAAGACAGAAAAGTTTTCCAAGTCCCCACTCGACCCAGAAGTGCAGCTGGCTTCACCTCTCAGTGGGATTACGTTAACTCTTTATTTATAACTCAGTTTCTTAGTCTCCCCTTACTAACCTGTGAGCTCCTTAGAGGAGGAAACAATGTGTTCTTTTTCTTTGTATGTCGACTTTAAATTATTGCCGGCATTTGGAAGGTGATCAGTAGAAATGGACTAACTGTCAATTGTATTATTGTAATATGGATTGTACGGGCATCTATGTATATGTGTAATGTGTGATGTGTACATATTACATATATGGAATATGCATTGACTGTTGTATTTCATTAAGGGATGATTGTCAACAGATTAATCTCACACTGCCTGAGTTTGTCTTTTTAAATGACGGGCTCTGACTTAGCCAGTGCGGTGGAAACTTACCCCCACCTCCAACATCCTGCTGTCACAGGGGTGTTCACTTTCTGAGACAGGATGGGCTGGTCTGGCCTACCAGTTTCCCATGAATGATGAAAGCTGTGGATCCTTCATTGACATTTTCTATGTTCCAACCCGAGATCGATATCTCTTGTGCACTGCAGTTCATCCCTCCTTTATCAGAACGGCAAAGACTAAACCAGGAAGAAGCAAAGACAATGAGCTAGGCAATTCTCTCTCTCTATGAGATGATGCTAGAACCTTGGGTGCAGAGTGCACATTTATTAATAATATCTAAATGTCTGTAGGTGTGCAGCTATTTTTTCTTACAAAAATGAGAATGAGATTTAGAGCTTACCACTGCAATGCAGCTGTCCTCATTGTTCCCTTAGCTCTTTGTAGACTCCCATGTTTTAAAGTCAGCCTCACTGACTTCCTTGCCTACCACCTGCTAACAAATTCTCTAGAAGAACTAAGAATCCGTTGTTGTACTGCCTTGGAAATCAATCCAATTAGATCATTCAGCAACTCTCAGAGAATACAATACTGAATGCTTTTTTAAAATTTATTTTGAATAAACGAAGGTTTTATATCTTTATGGTATACAATATTATGTCTTGATATATATATACCTTGTGGAATGGCTAAATCAAGCTCATTAACGTATGTGGCTTATATATTTCCTTTTGTGGTGAGAACACTTAAAATTACTCTCAACCATTTTCAAAAAATATAATTTTTATTAACTATAGTCACCATAATGTACAGTAGATCTCTTAAACCTTACTAAAAATTTGTTATCTTTTGACTGTCTCCCCAATCCCCCCAGCCCTCGGAATTTTTGCAATTCACATTTTTCATTACTACTTTTTCTTTTCCTATGCAATAAAATGATTACAGATTTTTAGAGAATCATGCACGTGTGCATTTGGCTCTAGTTCTTACAGAACTAAAAAAATCAGAATCTCTGAGGATAGAACTGAAGATGGATGGATAGATAGATGATGATAAATGGATAGATAGATAGATAGGCAGTATGCTCATTAAGTGAGTGACTTGCCTTAAAGTCTGGGAAGGAAGAGAGGGAATTCATGTGTTGAAAAGACTCTTGGAGTCCCTGAGGTGGAATTTAAAATTAATTTCCTACACAGATACTTTTCCTCATGGAAACAAGTTCTATTCATAAGTCTTTCAGGTCCACTTTAAAATCTTGTTTTTCTATTCATAAAACTAATAACTGTTTAAAATAATAGTGATTTATTTTTCTGACTAATTAATTTATATAGCTATTTAAGAATTTAAGTTCCTCTAAACAAGTAACCTTGACTATGAAAGTTTTTAATTAAATTTTCTTAAAATATTAAAACCATATGGACAAGTACTTTGACCCTGTAATGGTAGACCCAGATAGTTCATTACTGATATCTTGGTATGGCATCCATGGTTTTTCTGTCATTTGGGGGTTTTAGAGATGTCATTGCATAATATAAGATTCAGTTCTGACCATTTCTAAGGCACCACGCTGCCCTCCTATTTCATTTCAGATTCTTCCCCCAACCCCTCACTGGTGTGGTTGGGGTAGGGTTGCTCTGAAGTGGCCAGTCCTTCTCCCTCTAGGTGCCTGCTCCTCCAGGCCGGGAGCAGGGAGGAGAGCTCTGGAAGGAGGCAGTGAGTGCCTCACATGGCTGCTCGCCTGCTAGGGGATGGAGGTGGTCCTAGTCCTTCTCTGTTTCCTACTGGGTCTGTGTGATGTCACAAGCGTCTGCTGATGTGCAGTGTGACAGCACAGTGCTGACGCCCTCCCCACTAGGATGCCCTCCAGAGAGGCAGTCACGGCTCAGTCACGGCCTGACCAGAGCATACACACCCCAACTCCTTCTTCTAGTTGGATACCCCATTTGTGTGTTCAGTTCTGAGTTTCTCTTCTGCACTGTCCTGTGCTTTTGTAGAACTGGGAA
The DNA here is from genome assembly GCF_029289425.2 of Pan paniscus. Classification (NCBI taxonomy): domain Eukaryota; kingdom Metazoa; phylum Chordata; class Mammalia; order Primates; family Hominidae; genus Pan; species Pan paniscus. The sequence goes on from NC_073260.2 coordinate 49,301,836, forward strand.
GGGAGGAGTGATACCCCCATCTTCCCTGGCACATATTTATCATCCTTCAGATCCTCCTAATACAGCCTCCTCCAGAACACTGTGACCTTCAGCAATCTTGAGACAGTGCATTGTCAGTAGCCTTAGTGTTTGTGTTGAATGCCACCAAGCCCCAAGCGATGCAGGTCAAGCTCTCCATGAACTCCATCGCCGGGCTACTTCATGTCTTGGCACCAGAGACTTACAGATCCCAGTAGTCAGCAAGAACTCAGCTGAGGATGGAGGTGCCAGTCTCTGCTTCTTGCAGAACACTCCGATGTTGACAAGTGATTTTCTCAATGTTCCAACAGGGCCACAGGGAGAAAACACTTCCCTTTCTCCCCTTCCATGACATGGAGAGGAACAAGAATGGCCTCCAACTGTGAACACAGCATGCCCCTCACTGTAGCCCACTTCCCAGTCTCCCTTTTATTTCGTCTAGAAGCCAGGCATGAAGCTCTGATCTATAATCTGTGAATAAACTCTTGGGAAAGCGGCTGCTTCCATGCACTGGCTGTTCTCGTGAAATACAGAGTGGTTTTTGCCTTTAGCCTCAGCCTTATCTATCATTTCAAGACAACATGAGAAATCCCAGTAGACATTACACTAAAAAATTGAGTCAAATTCTTATAGCTTTCAAACTGATATCGCAAATCTAATATCAATTACCTAGTTTACATTTAAGTCACAATTCTAATTTGACAGATTATCCAGTAGCTTTGATACATTCAAATAATGTAAGTAACAAATACACAGATAGTATCCCAATGGAGATCATGCATGCCCCTAAAGTTAACACAGTGGAAACAATGCCTTTAATTGGAATAACTTCATCAGTTCCATATTCTTATGCCTTCTGAGAGTTATAAACTAAAAAGAGACTTGCCATCTTATGTGGGCTGAGGTTCCTACTCCACAGGGTGATGATAAGGTTATTTACAGACAGATTTTGTGCTGCGATGAACTTGGAAGCTTCTCACTCTCAGTATAATTCTTCCTAAGCTGCAGATGGACATGCCCCTTCTTATAGCTCACCCTTCTGTTCTGTCAAAGGGAAACGCTCAGCTCATGCCTTTACTCAGGGTTTAATTTCACAACCCAATGCATTCTGTACACCAGGTAACATTTTCAACTTCGTGCTTATCCAGTTCTTATTGTAATCTCCCCTGAATTTGGTTAGATGAAAACATGCACCTCTATCTAAGGTGCAGTTATCCTCCATGACTCGATGCAATTCAACTGACCTCTTTACTGCAGTAATTACAGGTTGCATTCTTCTTTCTAATTTCTTGTCTAGTATAATTTGTTGTCATCTTGTCTATTGCTTGCACACCACAGTTTGACAGAAATCACATTAGATATTTTGTGTACCTATTAAACCATTGATTAAAACTGATATTTAGGTAGTGGCAATCTGAAAATATCAGTAGCCCTTGGTTCACCTTCTTATCCAAATTAATTCTATTTAGTCAGAGTGTGATGCTAATAGAGACAGGCCCATGGCCAGATCTTGCTGCTACACACAGCTTCCTCTTGAAGAAGGTAGTATAATAATTCAGTCACAAATCTAGCCTGTAAATATGTTTTCTTTCACCCACCTAGTGCTTTAAACATGTCTAAATTGGACCCCAGGTGACCACAGTTCCCTTCATGGCATTTTTGACTCTTTTAAGTGTCTGGCAGCCTGCTACTTACAGGAATTTCACTTTGTGACTCTCAGATTATGACGGAAAGTAGGCATTACTGGTTTTCACACTTCAGTGTATGTAAGAATGACTTTGAAGAGCTCTTCATATATAAATTTTCTGTATTCTAAGGCAGTAGATTTGGAGTGGGGCTTGGAAACACATTTTTAAACTAAAATATCAGGGGATTCTGATGCCAGTTGTCAACAGAGCAAACTGCAGAAAAATTCTGCAGCACAGGCTTTGGACTTGAACAGATCTGATTAGAATTTTTATCTTCTGAGTTATTTGCTTACTGTCCTAGTGTCCTTGAGTATATTATTTCAACATGACACAGAAGCCACTAATTTCTTTGGAACTACGTAGGGCAACATGACCTCTCCATCTTCATTCTAGGAGGATGACACTTGCTATTTTACAAACAAAGTAGGAACAATTTTAGGAAATTTTCTACCTCCTTCCCATCATACCCACTGTTTTCTGCTGCCTTAGCATTAAACTCCTGAAAGACTTAATTATAAATGCAGTCTTGCTTTCCTCTCCTTCTATTCTCTCCTAAGCCCACCATGATCGTGTTTATTTGACCATGGCATCAGTAAAAATCTAAAGAATGGTTTTTAGTACTCTTTTACTGTTTTTAAGCAGTATTTGACACAGTTAATCATTTCATTCTATTTTTAAGTATAATTTGGAAATATATATGTAAGTATATATGTCAATATAATACACACACATACATATACTTTCCTAGAGACATGTATTTTGTACATAAACATGTTTTAAAGTATGAAAGAATGTATAAAACACAACAATTACCTTGGTTTTCTTTTAGGAGTGGTTGGCATTGATAATTTGGGAAAAAGGCACTTTGGCTTATCTGTAACTTTACTTTGATAAAGAGAATAGGTTCATACATTATTTCTGCAATTAAAAATGCTTTCGATGCTGAGAAAACCAAAGCTTTCCCACTAAGATCAGAAACAAGGCAAGGATACCCCTTTCACCACTGCTTCTCAATATCATACCAAAAGTCCTAGCTAATGCAATTAAACAAGAAAGGGGATAAAAGGTATACTGATTGAAAAGAAAGAAAGAAAACCCTCTTTGTTTGCAGATGATGTAATCTTTATGCAGAAAATCTGGAAGAATCAACAACAACAAAAAGCCTGGCAATAAGAAGCAATTATAGCAAGGTGCAAGATTAATATACAAAAGTCAAACACTTTTCTATGGATCAGCAATAAATACATAAAATTTGAAATTAAAAACATATTACTATGTACATTTGCACCCCTAATAATGAAATTCTTAGGTATAAGCTGTAAAAAATATGTATAAGATCTATATGAGAAAGACTACAAAAAGATGATAAAAGAAACCACAGAATAACTAAATTAATGAAGAGATATTCTGTGTTCATGGAAAGAAAGAGTCAATATTGTCAAGATGTCAGTTCTTCCCAACTTCTTTCTAGAGACATATATTTTGTACATAAACACGTTTTAAAGTGTGAAAGACTATATCAAACACAACAATTACCTTGGTTTTCTTTTAGGAGTGGTTAGCATTGACAATTTGGGAAAAAAGGCACTTTGGCTTATCTGTAACTTTACTTTGATAAACAGAATAGGCTCATACATTATTTCTACAATTAAAAATGCTTTCTATAGATTCAATGCAATTTTCATCAGAGTCACAGAAAGTAATTTTGTGAATATCAGGAAATTAATTTTAAAGTTTATTTGCTTTTAATTTTAATTTTAAAGTGTATATGCTTTAAATTTTAATTTTAAAGTTTATATGTTAAATTTTAAAGTTTATACAGTTTATCTAAAAAGGAAAAGGACTCAGAATATTGAAGGAGGAGAATAAAGTTGTGGGACTGATACTGCACAACTTCAGGACTTACACTGATCAAGACCATGTGGTACTGGCAAAAGCAGATCCAAATAGATCAATGGAACAGAATAATAACAAGCCCAGAAATAAACCCACATAAATACAGTCAAATGATCTTTCACAAAGGGGCAAATATAATAAAGCAATGGAGAAAACACAGTCTTTTCAACAATTGGTGCTGGAACACTTGGACATTTACATGCAAAAAAATAAATAATGAGTCTTGACACAGACACCCTTCACAAAATTAACTCAAAATGAATCACAGAAATAAGTATAAAAGACAAGACTATAACACTTCTCAAGGATAACTTAGAAGAAAATCCAGACGACTTTAATTTTTGTGATAACTTTTTAGATAAATCACCAAAAGCATAATCCATGGAAGAATTTATAACCTGACTTCATTAAAATAAACAAAGTCTACTCTGTAAAATACGCTGTCAAGAGAATAAAAAGACAAGCCACACAATTGGAGACAATACTTGTAAAAGAGACATCTGATAAAGGATTGTTATCCAAATATACAAAGAATTTTTAAAACTCAACAATAAGAAAAAAATCTGGTTTAAAAATGGGCCAAAGACCTTAACAGACACCTCAACAAAGAAGAGATAGAGATGGTACATACGCATATGAAAAGATGTTTCACATCATATGTCACTGTGAAAATGCTAATTAAAACAATGAGATACCACTATACACATATTAAAATAGCTAAAATCCAGAACAGTGACAGAAAATGATAATGAGGATGTGCAACAACAAGAATTCTCATTGCTGGTGGGAAGGCAAGACAGTATAGCCACTTTGAAAGATAGTCTGGCAGTTTCTTACAAAACTATATACACACTTACCATAAAATCCAACAATCATGCTCCTCGAGATTTTACCAAATGATCTGAAAACTTACATCGACACAAAAACCTTCGCACAAATGTTTATGGAAGCTTTACTCAGAATTACCAAAACTTGGAAACAACAAGATATCCTTCAGCAGATGAATAGATAAATAACCTGTGGTATATCTAGACAATGGAATCTTATTCAGCACTGAAAATAAATAAGCTATCAAGCAATAAAAATACACTGCAAAATCTTAAATACATATTAATAAATGAAACAATCCAATCTGAAAAGGCTACATGCTGTATGATTTTAACTGTATGGCATTCTGGAAAAGGCAGAACTACAGAGACTATAAAAAGATCAGTGCTTGCTGGGGTTGTGGGGAAGGAGGGATGAATCAGCAGAGCACAGGGGATTTTTAGGGCAGTGGAACTACTCTGCCTCTTAATGGTGAATAAATGTAATTATACATGTGCCAAAACTCAAATATACAATACCAACAGTGAACTCGAATGTAAACTATGGATTTCAGGTGATAACGATGTGTCACTCACTGTAGATTAACCCATAGTAACAAATATTCCACTCTTGGTGCAGGACATTGATAGTGATAGTGAGGGTGCAGGATATTGATAGTGGGATATTGATACAAATATGTGGGGAGGGGTACATGTGAAATCTCTGTATCTTTTGTTCAATTTTGCTGTGAACCTAATCTGCTCTAAAAATAAAGTCTATTTTAAAAATATATATGCAGAAACCTTAAAAACATATGCTAAGTGAACAAAAGCCCACATAAAAAGACAATACACTGTATAATTCCAACTATATGACATTCTGGAAAAGGCAAAACTATGAGGACAGGTAAAAAAAAAAAAAAGTTCAGCATTTGCCAGAGGCTTGTGAGAGATATAAATAGTGAAGCACAGGGAATGTTTAGGGCACTGAAACTGTTCTATCTGATACTGCAACGATGCACACATGTCACTGTACATTTGTCAAAGCCTATAGAACACACAACACAAAGAGCAAACCCTAAAGTCATCTATTTACACTATTTAATAATAACATATCAATATTAACTCATCAATTATTTTTAAAAGTACCACCCTAATACAAAATGTAAATAATAGAGAAAACTGAGTGTGTGGGGGGGATTAGGAACTTTCTAGACATTCTACTGATTTTTCTATAAACTTAAAACTTCTCAAAAAATTAAAGTCTTTTAAAATTATCTATAAAAATAAAAATAAGAATAGAAAGAAGCAGATAAGCATGACAGATAATGAAGAGAAAAATCAACCAATCAAAACTGATGCAGGTATTAGAATTGTAGACAAGGACATTGAAACACTTATTATAAATGGATTGTATACATTCAAAATGTTACAAACATGAAAGACACAGGAACCACCTAATCAAACTTCTACAGATGAAAGCAGCATTGTGTAATGAAATTGTACTGAATTAGGCTAATGTGGATTAGATGTTGCAGAAGATTGACAGGTGAACTTGAAGAAATGAAAACAGAAATCAGTCCAGGCATGGTGGCTCATGCCTGTAATCCCAACCCTTTGGGAGGCCAAGGCGGGTGGCTGACCTGAGGTCAGGGGTTCAAGACCAGCCTGGTCAACATGGTGAAATCCCGTCTCTACTAAAAATACAAACTTAGTTGGGCACAGTGGCGCGTGAGAGGCTGACGTGGGAGAATCACTAGACATGGGACTGGAGGTTGCAGTGAGCAGAGATCGTGCCACTGCCACTGCACTCCAGCCTGAGTGACAACAGGGAAACTCCATTTCCAAAAACAGAAAGAAGAAAGAAAGGAAGGAAGGGAGGGAGGGAGGAAGGAAGGAAGGAATCATACAAAATAAAACACAAAATGAAAGAAAAAAATAAAAAATGTATAAAGCATCTATCAGCTATAGGAGTGTCAACTAGCCTAGTATACATGTAATCAGATCCCACAAATGACAGAATAAAGTGCAGAAAGAGACAAAAATATTGTTTAAAAAATCCCTTAAAATCTTATATATATATGATAAAAACTAAAATTCCACAGAAGCAAACAAACTTCAAAAACAAGATATGAAGAAAACAATAGGAGTTTCAGTTCTTTGACACCTTTTTTGAGAGGCCAGAAGGCCATCTCCCAAGGAAGGGACTCAGATAAAACAAAAGTTTCAAGCTTTAAGATCAGGGAGTCAATTTCTATGATAAAACAAACAAACAAAAACTATCTATGGGGCTATTAGGTTGAGTTTCAAAATCATGGCAAGACAGGCATGTCCACATTCACAACTTCTATTTAACATTATACTTGAGGTATACTTGAGGTTTCAGCCAGTGTAGTAAGATAAGAAAAATAAATAAAATGCATTTATATTGGAAAGAAAAATATAAAACTATCATCATTCACAGAAGCATGATTATCTGTGTTAGAAAAGGTAATGAAATATACAATTCTACAAAAGGAATCAGTGATTTAACAAGATTCAGGATACAAGATACAAAAATCAATTGTCTGGAAATAGAAAGAAACTAGACCATCCAAAACAACCTGAGAAAAGAATAAAGACAGAGGAATCACAATATAGAATTCAAAGAATTATTATAAAACTGCAGTAACCAAGACAGTGTGGTTTCAGCAAAAACATGAATACTCTTTTCAGAAAATCATGTTGGAATAATTTTATATCCATACACAGGAAAGAAAAATTGGCCCATAATTTGCTCCATAAAAAAATGAACTCAAAATTGTTAATAGACCAAAATTGTTAATAGACCAAAACTGTAAACCTAAAACTATAGAACATTTTAGAAAAAAAAAATAGGAGAAAACCTGTGACTTTGGCTTAGACAAAGATTTTTTAAATACGACACCAAAAATAACATCCATAAAAGAACAACTTGATAAATTAGTTTTCACCACAATTAAAACTGTCTGTTCTTCAAGGGATACTCTTACAGATACTGTCAAGAGAATGAAATGACAGGCCATAGACTAAAAGAATACATTTTCAAAACATATATACAGTAAAGAAGTTTACTCAGTAAATATAAAAAAACTCTCAAACTCGATACTAAAAAATAAATAACCTAATTTTTTTAATGGGCAGAAGATTTAAACAGATACTTCACCAAAAAAGATGCATGTTTTGCAACCAAGCAAATGAAATATCATTAGTCATAGGAAAAATCAAATTAAAACCACAATGAGAGGGTACTATGCACCTAATACAATGGCTCAAAGTAAAAGCACTGACCACACCACATATTGGAAGAGGTAAAGGAGCTGGAACTCTCCTGCTGGTAGAAATGTGAAATAGTATAACTGCCATCAGAAACTTTCTGTTGATTTATGAAAAGGTTAAATGTTTCACATTGTTAAAAAGATTCTACATGTAAGTGAGATGTAATGTTTTTCTTTCTATATAAAAAAATGCAAGTATACAGAGACAGAGAACAAAATAGTGGTTACCAGGGGCAATGGGTGGGGGGCAGGGAGACATGGGGGTGGGGGGAGTGGTAATGGGGAGATGTAGGTCAGAGGATACAAAGTAACAGATATGTAGGATGAACAAGTCTAGGGATCTAAGGGAGAACATGAGAATTATAGGTAATAAAATCGTGCGATATATGGAATTCATGCTAAATGCGTAGATTTTAGTTGTTCTTGCCATGCACACACAAAAAAATGGGTAACTATGTGAGATGATGGACATGTTGCTTTGCTTCAGTACAGTACCCTTTTTACTGACTATATGTGCCCCAAAATGTCATGTATATCTTAAATATACACAATAAAATTTATTTTTAAAAAAGTTGAATGTGCACTTAATATATGATCCCTCTCCAAAGCATTCCCCTCAAGGGCAAAAAAAAAAAAAATGGGTTTGTACAAAGACTTTCACACAAATACTTACAACAGCTTTTTGTAAATACTAAAAACATTAGAAGCTATCTAAATGTTCATCAAAAAGTGAAAGGATAAACAAAATGTGCTCTATCACACAATGACACAAAGGAATGAAATATTAATACATGCAACCATAAATGAATCTCAAAAGTGAAAGAAGACAGACATAAAAGTATATATGTAAAATTCTAGAAAAGCAAAATTAATTCATAATGAAAGAAAACAGATCAGTAGTTCCTTGGCCATGGAAGTAGGAGAAAGGAGGGAGGTACAAGGGGTACAAAGAGGTACAAGGAAAGTTTTTGGGGTGTAGTTATGTCAGCAATCTTGATTACGGCGATTGATTTATAGGTGTGTACTTCTGTCAAGGCTTTTTAAATTGTACACTTTAAATATATGTAGTTTCTTGCATATCAATTATACCTCAAAAAATTATAAAACCATAAAAAAAAGCACTGGGAAATTTTCATTTGCTAGTTTCTAATAATCACATTTTGAAGGCAAGGGTGCTTACCAACAGGGATTTTGTAAAACAGCCACAAAAGAGAGCACTATGAAGCTTTAAAGAATGATAAATATCTCTAGACTTCCGCTTGTAACTGTGATAAAATAGGTTTATCAGATCACCATTGCCACCAGGAACAACCAGAAAACCTAAAATGAATATGTGTCGTTCATATATTACACAGATGTTGATATATAGATTCTATCCATCTATCTCTATATATCTATCTCCAGACAATGATGATCTGATAAAACTTATTTTATCATGGTTACTAGTGAAAGTCTAGAGATATTCATCATTTTTAAAGCTCCATAGTGCTCCTTTATTGGATCCTACCATATCTTTAAGAAGGGAAATTGTAATTTTAATACCTGTACTACAGAGAAGACATATTGTAAGCACAGATCTTAGATTTTCTACTTAGTATATGTGTAAGCCCTGGGGTCATGGTAGGAGGAACAATGCCTCACAAAAGACAGAAAATATGAGCTTGAGGAGGCCTGACTAGGAATAAAGACCTCGACTCATCATTGCTCTCGGGTCCTCACTAGGAAAGCATTCAAACTCCTACCTAAGCCGGCAAACATAAATGTAGCACAGCCAAGTGTTAAATTTTGAACATTTTCAACTTTCTGTACTCCCGTGGATGGATTCCTGCTAAACCATTGCATTTTCTTAACTCTGAGCATTGGCTGTTTTTATTCTTAACAACTTCCTTACAACATACGTATGTCAAATTCAACCATTGCTTTGAGAGAAATCATGGCAAGAAAAATCAACATTTCTTCATCTACCTCTGTTTTATTCTAGGGCGCCATCTGCTGGCCAATACCTTTCTTCTTACTTTCAAAAATTGTTCTGATTAATGACACTGGGCAAATTCACAAAGAAGAAAAATTAGTTTGGTTGAGTCCATCAGCGTCCATCCAGGAATCTGGCCAAGCTGTTTTACCATTACCCCTTTGGAAGTAAAGTCAGAAGACTAAGACTCCTTAACGAGAAAAAGACACTGATCTAGATTTGGCGAGGGTGGCGGGGAGAGGGGGGTGGGAATGAGAGGCAGGGACCTCTCAGATATAGCTGTGACAAGCAGGTACATGCTTCATCCATTTTGTAAACAATGCAACAGATCAAGAGTCCTAAAAATGTCCATTCCTTTTGATTCTCAAATAAAATTCTGTGAATCTATCTTTCAAAGGGCCAGAGATGCGGGCAAACAGGTACATGTATGACTATAAATGTCTTATTTATAAAACCTTCACTATATCTATGGAGATACAGAGGCATATACAATATACATCAATTATAATTTTATATTACAATTTTAAAGTCTTGAGAATAATGTAGAAAAATGTCTAGGATACAGTGGTAGGTAAAATAAATTAGGGAACTAAACGATTTTTAAAGTATGATGCCAATTAACTACAAAATATATGAATTTTAAATAAATTGCAGAGAAAGAGTGGTTAGCTATGAATGTGGTATAGGCATTACAGCTTAATTTTAGTTTGTTTATCTGACTTTTGATATTTCCAAAAGGATATATAATAAATATTTTCCACTTTTGTAATAACTCATATATTTAATGTGAGCCCGTTTACATTTGAAACACGTTGCAATGGTATGGGAAAAAGAAAATTGCATACTTTACTTCCACCTAGTGGATTTAGGAGAAGTTGCAATCAGAAACCCAACGCTTTCTTTAAAAGGTAAAACATTTAAAAACAAAACCAAATGTAAGAGCAGAGAGGATAGTGCAGAAAAGGGGAGAAGAGGGGAGGGAAGGGGAAAGGAGACTCAAGGTGGGCAGGAGAGGGGAAGGGAACAAAAAAGGTCATGTGCGCAGCGGCTGTATAGAAACATGCAAAATCTAAAAACATTAACATTTTAAGCAAAATGTCACCACTAGTATTTATACAGATTAAACAAGCTCTGTTTAAATAACAAGTCTCAATACATCTTCTTTAATATGATACTAGATTACCTCTACTTGTTCCGTCCGCAACCCCCCAGCCCCCACTATCCAGCAACTGCTCCCTACTGGCTGCCCCAGTCTGCCCAGGCCTAAACAACAACGCCCTGCTGCCTCTGTCCTGACCTGTCACTTTTTGCTGGGGTGCCTGGCCTTCTTCACATCTCCTTTAAATATCCTGCTGCCCGAATGAGTTTTCTTTTGAGAGTTCTCTGTGCCCTTAAAAAGATCAAATCTATATTCTAACACGAATCCTTTCAAGTCGTTCCCTTGTTTAAAAATCCTCAAATGGTTCTTGTCACTGAAACTAACATCTAAATTCCTTAGAGTACCATCAGGGGCACGGGATGACCTCAGCCTTGTCTCCGTTTGCAGATCCATCTCCCTTTACCCATGGTCCCCATCACAGCAGGCTCTCTCCGGCTTCAGGTGCTTGCCTGCGCTGTGCACTTTGCCTGGAATGCCTTCTCACTTTACCAAATTGTCATACCCCTGTGCACAGGCACCTGCTCCTTTGTGAAAACGAGTCACCTGGAGAATTGTAGATGTATCTATAATGATGGAATTCATATAGATGTATATATACATATAGATGTAATCATATAGATGTATCTATATGATCTTTCCAATGGCTAGAACTAGGGGAAATTTTATGTGCATGTCTGTATCTATATAAAGATCTATATCAAGATCTACATGTATACTGACAGAACTAACTTTGGAATTAGAAGCTATGCTGCTGACAGCGTACCAGGTTACATATTTCTGGAAAGTTATTTGCTAATTAGTGCCAGATATGATGTTAACATATCTGACAAAAAAAAGTGGGTTTTTTTTTCTTTATACCTGCAGGTTTTACACTTGGCTTAGAAATGAAAGCCAAGGTTATAAATTTGAGTTATAAGTACCTGACCGGGGAGAAAAACACAGAAGTGTTCAGAGAAGAAGGATGAAAACCAGGAGCTCGAGAGTCCTGAGAACCAGGGAAGGGTTCCATTAAGCGGAGAGGAAGTGGTGATCCATGACAAAGCCAGAGCCCAGGAGGTAGGGCTGAGAACTCTGCACTGGGCAGCTGGTGGCATGCACAGAGAGAGGAACCTGGCAGAGAGATTGAGGCAGGAGCAGATTCAGCAGGATAGGAGAGCGGCAGCTGAGGAAACCAAGGCAGCCAACGTGGGTCCCTCGCTCAAGAAGCAGGGTGGAAGGAAACACAGTTCCCTTCCAGGCTGAAAGGACTATCTGAAAGATCAGGAAGAAGAGCAGTCTCTGGCCCGACTCCACTCCTCTGTCAGGGTGGGATGTGCAGAGCTCAGTGTCCCCCAGCCCTGGCTTGCAGGGGCACGGGCTGTGCCAAGGTAGGGGCCACAGTGAGTGTAGGCAGCTCCAGAGTCCTGCAGCCCAGGCCTCAGCCCTCTGCCCAGACCCAGGCACAGCTCATAACTTCCTTGAGATTAAAAAAAATAAAAGGCCCCTGAGGGACACACAGAGTGTGTGAGGTACACTTACTGCCACCACCAAGGAAAAACAGTGAAAGAAAAAAAAAAAAACTTTTACCTCTCTACCTCAAAAATGTCTTCCTTCCTTAGTATTCTCCAATCTTCACTCCCTTCACCACTGAATAAGAGGAGTGCAGACAGCCCCAAGAAGCTGCACATGATCTGTTTAAACAAGAGCTTGCTTGAAATTCAGAAAGAAGCCAATGGCCTTTAAAAAGCCAAACAACCGGCCAGGCTCCGTGGCTCATGCCTGTAATCCCAGCACTTTGGGAGGCCGAGGCGGGCGGATCACCTGAGGTCGGGAGTTTGAGACCAGCCTGACCAACATGGAGAAACCCTGTCTCTGCTAAAAATACAAAAATTAGCTGGACATGGTGGTGCATGCCTGTAATCCCAGCTACTCGGGAGGCTGAGGCATGAGAACTGCTTGAACACGGGAGGCAGAGGTTGTGGTGAGCTGAGATCACGCCATTGCACTCCAGCCTGGGCAACAAGAGTGAAACTCCATCTCAAAAAAACCAAAAAACCAAAAAACCGAACAACCAAAGCACCCTATCCTGTCCCTTCTTACCTGAGCTACCTCCCTGTATTAGGCAACCACATACTTTGAAAATAATGACTTAGGAGGAAAGGAAGGAAAGAGCAACCCACGTTTCTTTTCCTTGAGTGCTTTCTCACTCATTAGTCAGCCAAAGATAGAGAGTTGGTAGAATGTGTGCATATCATGAAGTGAAATAAAAGCAATTGACTTTACTTTGTGCAGCATTTCCATCATTCTGGTAAGAATGAAATACATATGCATGTATGAGCTACAAAATGCAACTGCCAAATTTATGTAAAGATGAATGGTAAAATGCATGCTAATAATTAATAATGGTAATTTGTCTTTACTTATTATGACATTAAATAGCACATTTGAAAACATCATGATAAGTCAAGAGAAAAACTATGGAAAAAATGTAAAAACATGATATGTTAGCACCTTTAACGGCACTTTTATTCATGTATTTTGTAAAGTGTTCATATTTTCATTTCGTTCTGAATAAATTATGCATTCGGTTCTGTCCACAATCAGCTTCTTACCAAAGCCACCAGAAGCCGTACTAGGTTCTTTTACGGAAACAAACACAGAGCATTACAGACAAATCCTCACTCTTGCCACATGAAATATTGGCCACAAATCCCTATCTATTCTCTTGACTGTGAATGAAGCTGCACCACGGGTGACTTTGAGAAACTCTTAGATTAAGGCCCGCATTAAAACATTCGTGCATGCAGCCTGCTCCTTGCCTACTCTATGTGGAGCTCCACCATTCCCACTTAGCTTCCAAAAGGTGAGGGCATCTTGAAGATGAGAGGCACCTCCAGGCCCCATTTTATCACTCAGCTGCAAAGATGGCAGGACACACTTCAGTACCCAAATGACAACCCAAGAAAGAAGTTGCCCTTGACCATTTCTATTTACAATCTCTTTCCTCTGTCCACTAAAAATACCACCACCTGCCACATCAGCTACATTATATATCCTTTTTAAATACTAATGTTATGTATTTTGGAACAGATAATATATAAGCATGATTCAAAAGTACTGATTTTAGAGGAAATTTTCTCTGACCACAGTAAAATTAAGGTAGAAATCACTAATTTCAAAAAAACCCTGAGTTTCTTTATAATTGGAAATTAAGTAATACAATAGTTATATTTTGAATTCCCCCAAAAGCAGATCTGGAGATAAGAGCATAGTATAGAGAGTCTATTTGGAAGGTGCTCTCTGGAAGCAGCAATGAGAGAATGGGAAAATCCAGACAAGGAAGCTGGGAAAGCCAATGATGTAAAGTATCTGGTTTGTCCAATGATGACTTGATTGCTTAGGAACCTGTGACAGGCATAAAGCACCCCAGAACTTACCAGTGAAGGAAAGGAGGCTGAGACATTTATATACCAGCTCCAGTTGACCATGGATTGAGTGGCCTTGGAGGTCAATTTCCCTCCAAGGAAATTTGAAAAAGGCAAACTCCTCCAAGGAGTTTGAAAATGGTAGATAGAGATTGACTTCCCTGTATTGGAGAACTGGATTTGTGCACAAGTCAAGCAGCCTCCCAGAGAATCTGAGTTGTCCTGGAGCAGAAGTAGAGAGTTACATGGATCACACTTGAGGTGAGAGGCTGTCAACAAGAAAGGAGCTCACTGCAGCTGCAGCTGAAACCAGAGCAGACGGGGAGATGAAATGTTGGCACCAGAAGCATCAGACACAGCTTCTAAATCATCTACTGGTCAGAGAAAACAATAACAAAGGAAACTAGAAATGCTTTCAACTGAATGGTGATAAAAATACAGTGTAGAGCTTGTGAGACACAGCTAAAGCTGTATTCACATGAATATATTATAAAATTAGAAATTTTAGAAATTAAGGGGTTTAATATCTAATACTGAAAGTTATAAAGTGAAGATCAAATTAAATCAACGATAGTAGAAGGGAGGAATTAATAAAGATGCAAACTTACACTCTGGTTTCTCTCCAGATCATATAAATTTCTTGCCTTTTCTAAAGATGCAAACAAAAAATAACAACATAAAAAATAACTGCAATAAAATAGAAAATAACTACAAACAAATTCAAGAAGAGAAAGAATGTACAAATTATCAATTTGGGGATTAAAAATGGAATACTACTACAGACCCTACATACATTTAAAAGACAAAATGATTGTATGCAAAACTTTATACCAATGAGTTTGAAAAAGGTAGATAGAAATTGACTAAGGTCCAGAAAGCCTCAATTATAAAATTAACACAAGAAACATAGAACCTCTGAATAGTACTAAATCTATGAGAGAAAATTTATCAACAATTAAACATTTTTTTCTACAGGAAAAGAAATTCAGGCCTAAATGCTTTCACCAGTAAATTTACTAAAATTTTAAGATAGAAATGATACCAAATTATTCTCTATTTCTTTTATGCAAAAACATAACTTGATATCAAATCTGACAAGTACATTACAAGAAGGTGAAATCACAGATCAATCTTCTTCATAAACATAAATGTGAAATGCAAAAATCTTATAATATTGGCATCATATAGACATCATAACAAAGCTGAGTTTATTTCTACGACTGCAATAATGGTTGAACATTGCTAATCAGTCAATGTAATTCATTAATGGAATGACAGAGATAATTCATCATAATTATATTATTAGATGCAGAAAATACATGTGAAAAAATTCAACATCTGTTCATCATTTTTAAATTAATAAAAAATAACCTAGCAGACTGGTAATAGAAAAGAATGCCCATAATCTGATAAATGGTATCTACATAAACCTACAACAAACATCATACTTAAGTATAAAAAGTTGAAAGCTTGCTCATTTGAAATAAAGAGGAGACAAAGATTACTTCAATTTGACATCATCTTTGAGGCTTTAACTGGTGCAATATGGCCAGGAAAAGAAATTAAAATTGCAAGAATTAGAAAAGAAGAAACACAACTGTAATTATTTGCAGACAATATGTTTGGGTATGTAGAAAATAAAAGTGACTCTACAAGCAAATTATTAGAATTTAGAAGTATATTTAGCAAGGATGCTGAATACAAGAATAATTAGCAAATACCAATTGCATTACTATATACTAACAAGAACGTTAGAAATTAAAGTAAGCTATTACTTATAAACCATCCTAAAGTTGCAAATAGATCCAGTGAAGCAAGATTGCCTCACAACAAGCTATAAGGTATTAGTTGTAATAACTTACTTAAGTAAATGGCAGGCTATACTGTATTAATGGATTTGATGATTCAATTGTATATAGAGGCCAATGGTCCCCCCAAATTATTTATAGATTCAACACCATCCAAATTATAATATCAGCAAGTAGTTTTTATAGTTATTATCTAGCTGATTCTAAAATTTGTATGTATGTAAAGTGTCAAGAATAGCCAAGGAAATATTGAAAAATAATAAAGTTGGAAAGCTTCTTCAAATATCAAAATGTATGATAAATTTACCTTAGTTAATAAAGTATAGAAATTGGCACCAGGAAAACCAAATAGATGAATGCAAGAGACCAGGGAGTATAAAAACACATCTGCACATATGTAAACTTAATTTACTTATAAAAAAATGAAACTGCAATTCAGTAAAGGGATGATATGCTTTCAGTAAATTTGATGAGTCAAATGGTTATCTGCACAGAAAAAAAAAGAAAACATAACCCACCTCATACCATTCAAAAATCAAAAATCAACTCCAGTTAATTTGCAGGTCTAAATGTAAAACGTAAAAAAAATGAAAGTTCTGAAACACAACATGGAGAAATATCTTCACAATATTGTTATGAGGAAATGTTTTAACCTGACAGGAAGCAGTGAACATAAAGGAAAAGATCGATAAATTGGATTACTTTCAAGATTAAAAAGTTCTGTTCATCAATTAAGAGAATGAAAAGGCAGGTCACCAAGTGGGAAAAGGTATTAGCAACATATAATACCAAAAAAGACTGGTATCCAAACTACATAAATTGTTTATAAATCAATAAAAATACAACTAAATAGATAAATAGGCAAGAAATTTGAACAGGCACATGACAAAAGTGAATATTCAAATGACCCCAACAAATCTTGTTAATCTGTAAGGAAATGAAAACTAAAACCGCAATGAGATACTGCTACATACCTAAGGCAAAGTTTAAAATTATAAAGACTGAAAATTGTCAAGGATGTAAAGCAACCGAAACTCCCATAAACCTCTGGTGGTAATGTAAATCTGTTTAACCACTGGAATTGTTGGAAAAAGTTGGAATTACCTTGTAAATTTGAAGAGTAACATACCTTAAGCCACAGCAATTTTATTGCTTGTAATATACCTTAATGCTAATTGAATACCTAATATATGCCAGAAATTCAGTTAGAGTTTCATAAATGTATACTCATTTATACATCCTAAGAAAGCTTTACCAAGTATGAAGCAGCTAAATAGCTGGTTTAATGTCACACTGCTAGTACCAATAGGAGGGAAATTCCAACTTAAATCTGTCCAACTTCAAAGCTCAAGCATTACCCTGCATTCGCTCCATGTGTGAATTTAATTATATGAAACGAGCATTTTCTTAATATGTTATTTGTAACAGGCAGCTATGGTGCTCACCCATATCCCCGCTCTACTCCACCTCGAGCCTCTGCAGCTCCATCCCTGAGGGCTTCCTCTTGGCCTTCACGTGGAGCAG
Organism: Pan paniscus; assembly: GCF_029289425.2. Taxonomy (NCBI): domain Eukaryota; kingdom Metazoa; phylum Chordata; class Mammalia; order Primates; family Hominidae; genus Pan; species Pan paniscus. The sequence continues at coordinate 49,319,407 of NC_073260.2, forward strand.
AGCAGAAGAGCCACAGAGCTGAAGCCTTGCCAGCAGCCCGCAGCCAGCGGGATGGGAGTTGGAGGATGATCTTCCTGCTTCCTTGTCCCGGGGGTGGGTCACGTCAGGTGTGCTCCAGGCTCCCTGAAGTACTGGAGCCCCGGTGGCCGGGCGCAGTGGCTCACGCCTGTAATCCCATCACTTTGAGAGGCCGAGGCGGGTGGATCACGAGGTCAGGAGATGCAGACCCTGCTGGCTAACACGGTGAAACCCTGTCTCTACTAAAAATACAAAAAATTAGCCGGGCGTGGTGGCGGGCGCCTGTAGTCTCAGCTACTCAGGAGGCTGAGGCAGGAGAATGGCGGGAACCCGGGAGGCGGAGCTTGCAGTGGGTCGAGATCACGCCACTGCACTCCAGCCTGGGCGACGGAGCGAAACTCCGTCCGTCTCACACACACACACACAAAAAAAAGGAAGAGAAAGAGCCCGGGTTACCTGCCTCCCTCCCATCCTTGTCTCACCCCTCCCCTACTGCGCTTTCCGGGTATCACCTACCAAATCAACCCCTTGACTGGAATTACTGTCTCAAAGTCTGTGTAGGAACCCAACCCAAGAAAACAATCTGACTTAAGGATAGTAACCAACTCTTTAGATTAACACGTTAAGTATTTTAAAATGCTGCACACCATTTTATATTAATGGATATCAAGACCACATTACTCATTATACATTGAAGGAATAAGAGTAATCTGTGAATTATCACCCTTTGTTCCTGTAATATCTCCTCCAGAAGTTTGTCAACATGCCTAAAATTTCTACGAAAATGTATGATGTTGGCCGGGCACCATGGCTCACACCTGTAATCCCAGCACTTTGGGAGGCCAGGGCAGGTGGATCACGAGCTCAGGAGATTGAGACCATCCTGGCCAACATGGTGAAACCACATCTCTACTAAAAATACAAAAATTAGCTGGGCATGGTGGTGCATGCCTGTAATCCCAGCTACTCAGGAGGCTGAGGCAGGAGAATCGCTTGAATTAGGGAGTCGGAGGTTGCAATGAGCCAAGATCGCACCACTGCCCTCCAGCCTGGGTAACAGAGCAAGACTCCGTCTCAAAAAAAAAAAAAAAGAAAAGAAAACATGAAAAAGTAAATGTCTGATGTTGCCCTTAAAGAAGTAGTTTTTAAAGTTTTTTAAAGTAACATACACCTTTTAAAAAATGTAAGCAAAACCTCGATATATAATTCATAGAAAAGCAGTGATTCTTTCTTTTTTAGAAAAGAAAGTGAGGGCTCAGCATTTCAACCACTAAAGCATCATTCTCTTAAAACTCCTCTATTCCAGGGTATAAAGTCAGAACACCTCTGTGTTTGGAATTACATGACTAAGAAACTTTTGTTTTGAATGTGATACTTCTGGAAGAGTTAATGCCTTTATCTGTTAAAATGTAAAACTCCAAAGGAAAGAGAGAGAACATTGACCACTGTGCTGATGGAATTATTACCAGAATCTTTGTTCTTTTGCACCTAAAAACTCTGCAGGATTAAAATTATCATTAAATAGTTACAAATAAGAAACAAGTCTGGGAGGGATTAAGAAACATGCCCAAGATAACATGGATGATAAAGTGAGAGTGAGACTTGGATTCTATCCTTTGCAGTTTCAAAGCTTATCTGCTTGATATTACACCACAAGAAAGCTAACTACTGTATTAGCAAGAACATGGGGAAAAGAGACAGTTAGACTTAGCTTGTTATTGGGGTGGTTGAGCAAACATGGAGCCAGAATTGAGCTGAAATGGGAAAGCTGAGAAAGGAAAAGGTGAGAAGGCTGGACATCAAGAGTTCTATTTTGTCTAGATGCCCCCAGGCAGACACATGAGACGCAGGATAGGCTGTTGGCAGCAACTGTGGAGGAAGAAGGGGTCAAGGAAGATTTGTTGTTACAATGAACAATACTTAACCCAGTAGAGGAGCAGAAATGGATGATGTAGGGCAAAGAGCAGATAATTGTTTGTAGAGTCTCACTTGAGAAGCTGAGGATGTAGGGCAGCCAAGATGTAAGTGTGCATTCAGAAAGGAGCAGAGATGGATCCATCATCACAGGAAATAAGTGAGAAGGCATAGCAGGCACTGATGCAGATAGGTTGGTGGATGAACAGTGCAAGTAGAAGGAGTTTTATCTTATTGCTTCATATTTATCCTACATAAATAAGGCAAAGTTATCAGCCCAGAATCAGCAGTGGAAGGAAGGTGGTGTTGAAGGATGAAGGAACAGAGAGGTGTGGAAAGTTGTTTTGGAAACTGGGTGAATGAGCACCCTAGGGTTTGTAGCAGAATGGCTTGGCAGTCGGAGAACTTACTTAAATTTGAAGTAAAAAGTTTGAAAATAAAACCATTGACTACTGACTTATTTTTTCCCAACAAGTCCAGGTCATTTGGTATATATCTGCAATAGTTAGACAGTCAACAAGTATGACAGAAGGAGAGTGGAGGGAGGAAGTTAAAGGAGTTTTTCAGGAGTAGGTTAAGGACAGTACCATAGACTGATCTGAGTAAGGAAGAAGTGAATATTTTGGTGAGGCTAGTGATAATAAAGCCTAGACATCATCCCACTTAGATCTCCATCTCCAAGGGCTGGAGATGGAAATGAGGTCTGGGAACTGCCAGTGGAAGTATGAGGGAAAGTGAGCTGGAGACTAGGGGAAAAGGTAATGGAAGGGGATTGGAGCTCTGTTCTCAGGAGTGGTGACGTGATGGTGTGAGTTGTCATACTGGAGTGAGGAGCTGATGTGGGCCGGGGAAGAGGCACTGGGAAATTATTGTGCGGGTGACTGAAGCCTGGGGACACTGAGGTTATGAAGCATGGTGGCCAGAGCTGAACAGAGAGGAAGACGCTGATTCCAACGTCGTCCTTGTGTGGTGAGTAGTGACTGGGCTGTGTGGGCAGTGAGGAAAGAGAGTGGAAGGGGATGTGTGTGTCAAGGAAGCTGTCACATGAAGGGGTGCGGAGGAGGAAATTGTGGACACTTACCTGCGTCTATGACTGGAGGGATGTGGGGTGGAAGACCAAAATATCTCCACTTGCATGAGGGGACGCTACAGTTTCAGCTGACATGAAAAGGAAAATCTGAAAAGAAACTGAGGATACCAGATAGCCGTTGTGGACCATGTGGAATTCCAGGCTGTACAGCAGCATAGCAGGTGGCAGGGAAGGGTGGGGCATGACGTCTGAGGACCGTATTTCAGAATAGAGTAGGTAAAGCTCTTAATGGCGATAAAGGTGACCCCCAAGGTTTAGATTTGTGGTGGGGACTGAGGTGAACACAGACCAAAGATGCAATTAGTCTCAGAAGTCTTATTTTGAGAAGGTGAAAGTCTAAGTTTGGGGCAGCGAGGTCTCCTCACTGGGATGGCCCTCCTCTCCTCCTTTAGGCAGACCAGGGAGGCAGGTGGGAGCAGGAGGGCTGCCGCAGACACTTGCATCCTGCAGAGAAGAGTTAGAGGCTCTCGAGAGCCACCACCCTGGAACGAGGCGATTTTGATATCTCACCTACATTGTACAACGTGACAGCCACTCACCACATTTGTCTTTTTACTTTTTTCTTCCTTTTCTTTTTTTTGAGACAAGGTCTAGCTCTGTCATCCAGGCAGGAGTGAAGTGACACAATCTCGGCTCACTGCAGCCTTGACCTCCCAGACTCATGAAATCCTCCCACCTCAGCCTCCTGGGTAACTGGGACTATAGGTACATGCCACCACAGTCAGCTAATTTTGTTCATTTTTGTAGAGACAGGGTCTCACTATGCTGCCCAAGCTGGGCTTGAACTCCTGGATTCAAGCGATCTTTCCTCCTCGGCCTCCCAAAACACTGGGATTGCAGGCATAAACCACCTCACATTTAAAATAATTTCAATCCTCTGTCTCACTAGCCTCATTTTGAGCACTCACTAGCGGCACACGGTGCTAGTGGTTACCACGCTGGGCAGTGCAGAAGAGACATTTCCATCACCCCACAAAGTTACACTGGATAGCACTGCTGTAAATCTATGGGCTTCTTTATCATTCCAGGGATGTTCAGAAGTCACCTAGCTGTCCTCATTTCTCTTTTCTAATTTAAAATTGCATATGTACACTGTGGAATACTATATAGCCATAAAAAGGATGAGTTCATGTCCTTTGCAGGGACATGGATGAAGCTGGAAACCATCATTCTCAGCAAACTAACACAGGAACAGAAAACCAAATACCACACATGTTCTCACGCATAAGTGGGAGTTGAACAATGAGAACACATGGAAACAGGGAGGGGAACATCACACACCAGGGCCTGTCGGGGGTTGGGGGGGCTAGAGGAGCGATAGCATTAGGAGAAATACCTAATGTAGATGACTGGTTGATGGGTGCAGCAAACCACCATGGCACGTGTATACCTATGTAACAAACCTGCACGTTCTGCACATGTACCCCAGAACTTAAAGTATAATAATAATAATAATAAAACTACTTTGCACTCATTCATTTGTTTTTCATCCCCCCTCGCTTTTCCAAGGTTGGCATGCATGCTCATGCTACTTATTTCTGACCTCTCAATCCTGGGTGCTAATGTGTCAGTTAGGCCAGGCTGCCTCCCTTCCCTCTCCTCCTTCATATGTTATCTTCATCTTGGGTTTCTCCTTCCCCGTTGTGCATGGTGTCTCCTGTGTAAATTATGCTCAGGACTGTTCTAAAAGGCCATGAAAGCAGTTCTAAAGTGAACATTTTTCACGTCCTGTTGCCTGTCTCCTAACAGCTTCTCCTTCCTGTCCAAATATTAAAGTAGTTATCTGCATTCATTTCAGCTTCCTCCCAATCTGTCCTCCAGCTCTGCAGTTTGATTGAAATTCTTCTTCCAGAATTGGACAGAAACCTCAACAAGGGCAGAACTTTCCCCAGCCCTCCTGCTCCTTTCCTCCTCTGGTGACTAGGCACACACACAGCCTCCATGGATCTCTGTTTTGTGGGTTCTCCTCCATTCTTTCTGCCTCCTTTCTTGACCTGCTGCCTCTTTTGGTCTTCTTATTGTGTGGTCCCCAAAGCCTCTTTCCCTCATTTCCTGAATATTCTCTACTGGAATCCTGCCAAATCCCTGCCTTTCCCTGGATTTCACTCCTGAGCACCCAGCCAGAACTTTCCTGTTGGTTTAATCATCTGGATGTGCCAGAGTGCCACCAGCTCACACACCGTCCTCTCCATGAATCTACCTTGAATTGAATGGGCCACTCCGCAGCAATGCCAGCCTGTTTTCTCTCAGCAAACATGCCCTCTGCTCTTCTGTTTCCAGAGCCGAGCCATCTGTCCTTCAGATATGGAAGCCAGAAGATCACTTCCATCGGCACAATGTCCACTTTACTGCTGACCATAAGACGAGTGGTCTCTGTGTTCGCTAATCTGTGTTATCAAGCTGTTCATGCATAAGGACCTCGATGATGCTAGATTCCATCCATTTGCACACAGTTTACCATTCCATTACTAGTCATCACTGCAGAAAGAACTTGGTCCAGGTTCTATTCCATCTGGAGCATAATTTTGAAAGACCTTCATATTCCCAGATAATCAGTCCTGAGGAATGAACAAATACATGCCCTCTATGGCCTGAGATGGCCACTAATAAGGGTCAACCCCACATGGCTGGCGCCTAGCTACAAAAGAAGGTCACACTAATCAAGGCCAGGTAGTGGTCAGACAGGAGGAGCCCAGCCCTTCTTGGGGAAGGACATGCAGACCTCTGGAATTAGGTCAGAGTGAGAGAACTAGATTGTGGGTTGTTATACAACCACAAATAAAGAGGAACAATTCCCAACCTGTCATAAATAGCAACTGAAAACAAATATGTCAACTTCGATTTCCTGGGAAATACTGTCCTTTTTATCTGCTGTTTATTGTGTGCTCCAAAACGCATGCCTGAAGACATTTTTAAAGGGGTTTTTTTAGAGTACTCTAAACAATGTAAAACTGAATACATTCTATTTTTTCAATCCCTATGCCAATCTTCAATAGGAAAAAGCTTTCAGGTTAATCAGCAGGAATGTTCCCGATTCAACAGGCGATTCAGTGACTGTTTATATGGGTTGCTTTTTATAGCACACGGCTTACTATGTACATGGGCAGTGGGAACAGGAGTCCATACCAGAGACAGAGCATCCTGTGGCTGGCACTGAGGAGCCTCCTCCAGGAGAGGAGAAGGGCTGCTTTCCCACCTATCTCTTCATGCCTTGGGGCAGGATGTGGGATGTGAGTTGCTTCTCCATTTATGGGGACAGGTCACACCAAACTTTGTGCACCCTCTTGCCCTGCCCTGTTTGTGATTGAGGCACTGACCGGAATCATGTCCTTCATCACACCCAAACCCTTGGCACTGGGGACCTAAGGGACCCTCTGAGCCCCCTCCTTTCATGTGTGCTGGGGGGGTGGGGAGGCTGCTAAACTCATTCAGAATAGAGAGGCTGAAAACCTCTCAGAATGGCACTGTGAGATCAAGCATTTAATCCTACCTCCTTCGCCCACATAGAAATCATAGGTAACACAAAAAATAAGGTAAAAACAGGCACACATAGTTTCATGGATCAGAAATGGGTCAGAAACATAGAGGGAAGCTTGAGGCCTGAGACAGCAAGCTGCAGCCTCATAGCCTTCAGAAGTGGAAAGAGACAAAGGTGTGATCTCTTACACTCCCGAGAGACAACCACACTGAAAGCACGCTGTTTGTGTGGAGGATGAGAACCAGGTATACTGCATAAGGCTGCTGAAGCTAGCGCTGGTGACACAGGCCATACCCGGGGAGCGGAGGGCACAGGCTGCTCAGCAGACACATGCATAGTGCCAGGACCTGGCCAAGCCACTGCTGCCTCGAGAACTTGATCTCAGATGTACTGAGTGTCACTCCAGGACAGGAAGCTCAGGCTGTCCATACAGGAACTGTGGCCTTTATGAAGCCATAAGGATAAGGTGATGAGAGCAATAATGAAGCTTCTAAAACATCTGGGGTGATACAGAGAAAAAACTAAAATTTCTTCTTCAAGATGCATTTGCAAAATAAAATTCTGACCACACAGCAGAAACCAACACTAACCAGGCAGCAAATACAGCAGAGTATTCACTCAAGACTAGCAAAGTAGCCCAACACAGCTGTAATATAATTTTTTCATATCTTCTGAAAGACAAAAGAGGGATATAGCTGCATTGAAAAACATTATGAAGGAAAGCACAGGGAACATGTGTACCTAAAAAGTAATCAATTAGAAATGTTAGAAATGGCAAATATAGTCACTGAAATTTTAAAAACTCTTGAAAGACAGTATAAACATTATCTATCATTTTTCCCTTTAAAAGAAAGAATATTCAGGCCAGGTGTGGTGGCTCACTCCTGTAATCCCAGCACTTTGGGAGGCCGAGGTGGGTGGATCACGAGGTCAGGAGATCGAGACCATCCTGGCTAACATGGTGAAACCCCATCTCTACTAAAAATTCAAGAAATTAGCTGGGCGTGGTGGTGGGCGCCTGTAGTCCCAGGTACTCAGAAGGCTGACGCAGGAGAATGGCATGAGTGAGCTTATAGTGAGCCAAGATCGCACCACTGCACTCCAGCCTGGGCGACAGAGCGAGACTCCATCTGAGGGAAAGAAAGAAAGAAAGAGAGAGAGAGGGAGGGAGGGAGGGAGGGAGAGAGAGAGAGAAAGAAAGAGAAAGAAAGAAAGAGAGAGAGAAAGGGAGGGAGGGAGGGAGGGAGGGAAGGGAGGGAATATTCAGTAAATAAGAAGATAAACTAAATAATATCTGCCTACACAGCACAGAAAGAGAAAACAGTTGAAGATATAAACTCATGTTTGAAAAACTCACTGAGAATTTTTCAGACTGGAGGAAGAAATGAATAACAAGATAAAGAAAAATTAGCCTAGTCATATTGGGGTAAAGCAAAAGGCTATTAAAGAAAAAAAAGTTTTTAAAACTACCAGAGAAAAAAGACCCACAAAGGACTGGCAATTAGCAGATTTGTCATTAGTGGCAATAGATACCAGAAGACAATAAAATCATTTCAGTCTTAAAATCACCACTTCCAATCTAGAATTCTGTATGTTGAATAGAAAGCATTAACCAGAGAAAAATCTGTTGAACAGGAGAAGGGAAAAATGCATCAGGATTAGAGAAGAGAAACTGAGAATTAAAATACATCAAGAGAATCTAATCTTGGAAAGGGAGAGAAAAAACGAGGGAAAATAGGCGAAACTGGAGAGTGCCTCTCATTCTTTTCATCACTATAGAGATGGTCCCCAACAGCATATAGTATCTCATGAAGCTTTATTACATATTCACGCTCTTTTTGACCTTGTAACTTGACCCTGCATCTTACTATAAAAGCATTATAATAGTAATATGTCCACATGAAAATGAACCAAACAATACTTGGGAATTAAGCAGCACTCTGGAAAAAGGTCTAATTTGGAAGACGTTCATATCGTAGACCCAGAAGGAGATCATAAGGAAATGACATAATGTATGTGGCAAAAGGGGTAATTAATTATCAGTGCTTGCTCACCTGCTTCATGTTTAGACAGAAACTTCAGGGCTCAGGGACAGGAAAATTCAGCTGCTTCTCTCCTGGGGCTTTGTGGAGGATTCAGAGCAATGCAAGTAGCCTGTTGTTTGAAGTGCATCCTAGGGTCAGGGTTTGTCAAGAAATACAGAAGTAGAGAGCGTCATTGTTAACCCTGTACCTACTTAAACTATCTTTCAAGAATGAGGATGAAGTAGAAACATTTTCAAACATAGAAAGATACAAAGTAGATTAACATCCAGAAAACCTTCCCAAAGAGAGGGTAGAGAGTTCCAGAGAAATGAGTGAAATACAGGTAACACAAGAAAGAAAAGATTTTGTAAACCTTTTTGTAACATCTAATGAGCTCATCATAGTTTAAAAAATAGTAATAACAGCAATTTTGTTTCGAAGAAACAGTAAAATTAAAATTTTTTGAAGTAATAAGAAAGATGGGAACAGAAGATTTAGTGGATAGTAAAAGCACATAAAGTTCCTTGCTTGCTCAGAAGGATCAAGGATCTAAAATAAAAACATGTTTCCCCATTTAGTCATGCCTTAAAATCTCATCAGTGACTGTTTTCTAGGTAGGACATTTAAATTTTATAGAATGAATATCTATCTGTATCTATATAGATATATATCTCATACTTTGGTTAATGTTTATATGAATAAAACTTGTATTTAGATTCCCTAAATTCAACATAGTATATTAACCAAAATGATATATAGCAAAAGCCTTGGGTTCCCTTCCAAATACAATTGGTCTAACATGATAGTCATCTTTAGCCATTTTAAAAACCCTTCAGTGTGCACTAGAGATGTTGCAAATGCCAAGCAAAGACATAATGCTGAATTCAAAGCAACTGTTTGCTAATTATCATGTTAATTAGTAATCCAAAAGCAATGCTTTAACAATTTTGCATCTTAACACCAACTTCATTATTTATTGGATGTGTGTGTGTGTGTGTGTGTGTGTGCACTTTGCTTTAGGACATTCACTAGTGGTTTTAGTTGATGTGTAACATCTTATACTTTTACCGAATGGAAATAATGAAAAGGAAAATTTGGAGAAGATGAAAGAGTAGGAAGTGCCAGAAATCTGTCTTCTCACTAGACAACAATTTCACTGGCAGAATCTGTCTGATGTAACTATCTTGCAACTCTGGAATCAATTAGAGGCTTGCAGCTTCCAGGGGAAGGCTTGGATGGTAATTTGCAGTTAATTTATGTCAACTGTAGCTCTTAGCACTGTAGCAGCAACCCATCCTCCACCCCACAGCTGTCCAAGTGTTTCTCTACCAATTTGCCCACAGCTTGCAGAAGCCAGTGTGGTCAAAAAGGACCCTGTCCTCCAAATGTTAATTTAAGAATCTATGGTCTGATCACTAGTTGCTGCTTCTGATTACCAAAGTGCAGACAAAGAGTCCAGTGGCCATGGTTGTTGCACCTTCATGGTTTGGGTCACTTTTTTCTATGGCTGAAGTGACTTTCTGGGAGTTTAAAAGACCAAGTCCCCTTGTACCTCTTTATTTCCTCTTTTGGTAGACAGATACTGAAGATTAGGAAATTCAAAAGTCTCCACTTACATGAGGGAAATTAGGGAATCACCACAAATCTCCAGAGGAAGATGAAGGCTCAGAAAAGACCCAAGATGACCTTAAGTTTATATGTCAAGATAATCCTTAGCAAAGACACAAGCTACACCAACTTTTTAAAGTAGCAAAGCCTGGGGAAGGGTGTGAATCTGATTTTCAGAGTTAACACATTATTAGATTCAAATATGCAATTTTGACAAAAAAATCAAAGTATACAAAGAAGCAGGATAATATGGTCCACTCAAAGATTAAAAAAAAGTGAGCCAACAGAAATTGTCCCTGAAAAAGACCTGATGGCAGAGCTACAAGAAAAACTTCAAAACATTTGTACTGGAGAGTCTCAAAGAACTAAAGTAGGACATATGATGGTCAAGAAGGCAATGTATGAGCAAAATGGAAATATTAATACAGAGATTGAAAACCTAAAAAGAAGCCAAAAAGAAATTCGGAGCTGAAAAGTGTAATAACTCAAGTAAAAAATTTACTAGAGGGCAGATTTGAGCAGGTAGGGAAAGAATCTGTGAACATAAAGACAGAACAATGGAAATTATCCAGTCTGAGGAACAGAAAGAGAATATTCAAGAAGTGAATGAAGCCTAAAGAACCTGTAGGATACCATTAAGCGGACCACATATGCATTGTGGGAAGCCTAGAATGGGAAAAGACAGAGAAAGAATCAGAGAGAATATTTGAAAAAATAATGGTCCACAGCTTTCTAAATTTGATGAAAGACATTAATATAAATATCTAAGAAGCTCAGAAAACACAAATTGGATGAACTCAAAGAACCCACACCAAGGCACATTGTAATCAAATCATCAAAAGACAAAGAGAATTTTGAAAGTGGCAAGAAAGGTGGCTCATTATGTATAAGGGACCCTCAATAACACCATCATATTTTACATCAGAAACTTTGATAGACAGAAAACAATGGGCTAGTATATTTAAAGTGCTGAAATGAACAATGGCAACAACCCCCCCCACAAGAAAGCTGTCAACTAGGAATTGTATATCCAGCAAAACTGTCCTTCAAAAATCAAGGAAAAACTAGTCGGGTGCAGTGGCTCATGCCTGTGATTCCAGCATTTGGGGAGGCAGAGGCAGGTGGATCACCTGAGGCCAGGAGTTCAAGATCAGCCTGGCCAACATGATGAAACTCTGTCTCTACTAAAAATACAAAAATTAGCCAGGTGTGGTGGTGTGCGCCTGTAGTCTCAGCTACTTAGGAGGCTGAGGCGTGAGAATCACTTGAACCTGGGAGGTGGAAGTTGTGGTGAGCCGAGATTGCACCACTGAACTCCAGCCAGGGTGACACGGTGAGACTCTTACACAAAAAATAAAAACAAAATAAAACAATAAGAATAAGAATAATGGAAAAACTAAGAAGTTGCAAAAAAACCAAAAGCTGAGAGAGTTTGTTATAACTATACCACCTCTAAAAGAAATGATAGAGGGAGTCCCAGAGGCTGAAATGAAAGGACACTGAATAGTAGCTCAAAGCCATATAAAGAAATAAAGTTCCTGGTCGGGCGCGGTGGCTCATGCCTGTAATCCCAGCACTTTGGGAGGCCGAGACGGGCAGATCACGCGGTCAGGAGATTGAGACCATCCTGGCTAATATGGTGAAACCCCGTCTCTACTAAAAATACAAAAAATTAGCCGGGCATGGTAGCGGGCACCTGTAGTCCCAGCTACTCGAGAGGCTGAGGGAGGAGAATGGCGTGAACCCAGGAGGCCGAGCTTGCAATGAGTCAAGATCGTGCCACTGCACTCAAGCCTGGGTGACAGAGCGAGACTCTGTCTCAAAATAAATAAATAAATAAAGATCTTAGTAAAAGTAAGTGCAAGAGCAATTACAAAAGCTAGTTATTTAACTCCACTTTTTGTTTTCTACATGATTTAGAAGACTAATACATTTAAAAAGTAATAATTAGCCTAAAAGATAGTATTATGGTCGCCTTGATTTGTAACTTCACATTGTTTTCTAAATAATTTCAGAAACTGATGCATAAAAATTATTAGTTTATGTTTTTGGACAATGTACAAGTAATAATTTTGTGACATTAACAACTGAAAAGAGTGTAGACAAAGCTGTTAAAAGAACATATTTTTGTACATTATTTAACTTAAGATAGTATACGTTCAAATGAGAGTATTATAACTTTAGGATGTTAAATGTAGTCACATGATAACCGAAAAATTGTTTAAAGAATATATACAAAAGCAAACAAGAAGTAAATTTAATTCACTACAAGAAAAAAATGTAGCTAAACACAAAAGAAGACAGTAGTGCAGGAAATGAAGGATGAGGAAGCCATGAGCCAGGGCATGTGGTGGCCTCTAGAAGCTGGAAAAGTCAAGAAAACGTTTTCTTCCAGGGCCTCTAGAGGGAAATACAGTCCTGTCAACACCTTGGATTTAATCCACTGAAACTCATTTTATACTGCTGCATTCCAGACTGTAAGATGGTAAGTTTATATTATTTAAGCCACCGAGTTTGTAATAATCTGTTACAAAAGCAAATAGAAAACTAGTATAATGTGTCAATGTTCAGAAAAATAATGGAACTAGGTTCATAGTCAGCATTTTCATGACGTACATTTGGTTTTTGGCTTACTAATATGAGTGGGAAATGCCCATACAAAGTAGTCTTAGCTACTTGGGAGGCTGAGCCATGAGAATCACTTGAACCTGGGAGGGGGAAGTTGCGGTGAGCTGAGATCGCACCACTGAACTCCAGCCTGGGTGTTGGAGTACAAGTTAAAATTTTAAAGATAATCACACATACACAAGAAGTATATTTGATAACTTCCAAACCAGAATGAAAAAAAAAAAAACAGAATAAAGAAGACTTTAAATATCCAATGGAAGGCAAGGAAGAAAATGAAGAAAAGCAAAACAAAAGTGAAAAAGTTGGCTCTCTGCTCCTCCTGTTCGACAGTCAGCCGCATCTTCTTTTGCATTGCCAGCCGAGCCACATCGCTGAGACACCATGGGGAAGGTGAAGGTCGGAGTCAACGGATTTGGTCATATTGGGCGCCTGGTCACCAGGGCTGCTTTTAACTCTGGTAAAGTGGATATTGTTGCCATCAATGACCCCTTCACTGACCTCAACTACATGGTTTACATGTTCCAATATGATTCCACCCATGGCAAATTCCATGGCACCGTCAAGGCTGAGAACGGGAAGCTTGTCATCAATGGAAATCCCATCACCATCTTCCAGGAGCGAGATCCCTCCAAAATCAAGTGGGGCGATGCTGGCGCTGAGTACGTCGTGGAGTCCACTGGCATCTTCACCACCATGGCGAAGGCTGGGGCTCATTTGCAGGGGGGAGCCAAAAGGGTCATCATCTCTGCCCCCTCTGCTGACGCCCCCATGTTCGTCATGGGTGTGAACCATGAGAAGTATGACAACAGCCTCAAGATCATCAGCAATGCCTCCTGCACCACCAACTGCTTAGCACCCCTGGCCAAGGTCATCCATGACAACTTCGGTATCGTGGAAGGACTCATGACCACGGTCCATGCCATCACTGCCACCCAGAAGACTGTGGATGGCCCCTCCGGGAAACTGTGGCGTGATGGCCGCGGGGCTCTCCAGAACATCATCCCTGCCTCTACTGGCGCTGCCAAGGCTGTGGGCAAGGTCATCCCTGAGCTGAACGGGAAGCTCACTGGCATGGCCTTCCGTGTCCCCACTGCCAACGTGTCAGTGGTGGACCTGACCTGCCATCTAGAAAAACCTGCCAAATATGATGACATCAAGAAGGTGGTGAAGCAGGCGTCGGAGGGCCCCCTCAAGGGCATCCTGGGCTACACTGAGCACCAGGTGGTCTCCTCTGACTTCAACAGCGACACCCACTCCTCCACCTTCGACGCTGGGGCTGGCATTGCCCTCAACGACCACTTTGTCAAGCTCATTTCCTGGTATGACAACGAATTTGGCTACAGCAACAGGGTGGTGGACCTCATGGCCCACATGGCCTCCAAGGAGTAAGACCCCTGGACCACCAGCCCCAGCAAGAGCACAAGAGGAAGAGAGAGACCCTCACTGCTGGGGAGTCCCTGCCACACTCAGTCCCCCACCACACTGAATCTCCCCTCCTCACAGTTTCCATGTAGACCCCTTGAAGAGGGGAGGCGCCTAGGGAGCCGCACCTTGTCGTGTACCATCAATAAAGTACCCTGTGCTCAACCAAAAAAAAAAAAAAAACAAAAGTGAAAAAGTTTTAAAATATAAAAATATTATCAGTGATCACAATAAAGCTAAGAAGATTAGATTAATCTACTTTAAGACAGGACAGTTACTCTTAGACTGGATATAGTGACACAGATAATTGAATTTTTTTTTTTTTTTTTGAGATGGAGTCTGGCTCTGTCACCCAGGCTGGAGTGCAGCGGCGTGATCTTGGCTCACTGCAAGCCCCAGGTTCACGCCATTCTCCTGCCTCAGCCTCCCGAGTAGCTGGGACTACAGGCACACGCGACCACGCCCAACTAATTTTTTTGTATTTTTTTATTAGAGATGGGGTTTCACCGTGTTAGCCAGGATGGTCTCAATCTCCTGACCTCATGATCTGCCTGCCTCAGCCTCCCAAAGGGCTGGGATTACAGGTGTGAGCCATTGCACCCGGCCCAGATAATTGAATATTTTTTAAAAAAGCAAAATGTCAGCAAATTCTTATAGAAATATAGCTGTTGTGCATATATTTATATCAGACAATACAAAATTAAAGGCCTAAATTATTAAAAAGCGACAGTACACAAAAGCAAACAAAAATAAATTCATCAAAATATATAAAGAAGAGCTGGTATGCATCAAAGTTTCAAAATACAAAAAGAAAAATAGAACTGCAAGGAGAATTTAATAAATCCACAGTCATCAAAGGAGAAGTTAGTTTGAATAAATCATAAGCTGATAGATCAAATACACTATATTTTATAAAGAGGTAAGCTATATCAATGCAAATAATAAATCTGATATGTATTCATGGAGAATATATAAACATGTAGAAACCTGCCCTTATCTCATGGAGAATACTTATCTTTTCAACATGAAATATTTGCCAAAAGTGGCCATGTACTAGTTTACAAAGGAAATTTCACTAAATTTCAAAGAATTGCTATCTTTCAGATTATAATGCAATTACATCAGAAACTAACAATACAAAAATAGCCTTTTAAAAATCTATATTTAGATAATAAAACAAGTGTTTAAGGAAATAAGGAAATAAAAAGGAAATTGCAACAGAAATTATAGAGTATTTAGAAATAAATGATATCAAAATTGAGCTTCCTATACTTGTTCATTTATTTTCTCAAAAAATATTTATTGAGTATCTACTGTCAGCTAGGCACAGTGCATACTGGTGTAAACAAATCAAAGATTGTTTTCATGGAGTTTATATTCTCACATATTTGAAAGTCAGCTGATAAATGATAAATAAGTAAATATTTACTATAATTTCTAATGGTGATAAATGTTACATGGTGAGGGAAGCAGAGTAAGAGGATGGTAGGTGAAGGTTGTGCAAATTTTGGACAAGGCAGTTAGGGGAAGCTTTGGAGGTGACACTTCAACAGGCATAGATGACACAAAGCTGTAAACCAAGTGGGTGTCTGGAAGAAGAACAGTTTGGGTGCAGAAAACAGCAAGGATAAAGGCTTTGAGGAAGGAGCAGGTTTGCAATGTTCATACAACAACAGTTAGTCACCAGCATCCCAGCAAGGTAAGCCAGAAATTGATAGTAAATGAGGTCAGACAAAGAGGCAGAGGTTAGATGTGGGGCCTTGCAGGCTCTGGAGGAAGTGTGGATGGTATTTTGGATGGTATTTCAATGGATTTTTACCTATGCACACATCTCAAGTCAACATATAAGATGTCCCTAACATCTCCAGTATTCCCTGAGCAACTACAACTCAAGGAGGCAACTACGATTTAGACCTTTGTCACCATCAATGAATTCTGCTTGTTCTGGAACTTCATAGAAATGGAGCCATAAATATGTGACTTTGATTTCCCACTCCTCATTATGTCTGTGAGGCTCATTCATTCTATTGTACATATCAACAGTGCAATCCTTTTATTACTCTGTAGTATTACATTGTAATATGCCACAACTAATTTATCCATTCTAATATAAATAGACATTCATATTGTTTCTGGTTTTCAGCTATCATAAATAAAACTGCTATGAACAGATTTGGACATTTTGTGTGTATGAAGATATGCACTAATTTCTCTTGATTACCTAGAAGTAGCATTGCTGGAATTAAGAGGAATTAAGTGAGTAAAAAAGGCAAGCTACAGAGTGGGAGAGGATATTAAGGATACATGTATCTGACAAATAATTTATACAGAATATATTTTTAAACTCTCAAAAATCAATACACAAAAGACAAGCTACCCTCCAAAACTGGCAAAAGCTTAAGAAGACACTTTTAAAAGAGAATATTTAAATAGTTGGCCAGGCGCGGTGGCTCACACCTGTAATCCCAGCACTTTGGGAGGCCGAGGCGGGCAGATCACGAGGTCAGGAGATCGAGACCACCCTGGCTAAGGTGGTGAAACCCTGTCTCTACTAAAAATACAAAAATTAGCCGGGCGTGGTGGCGGGCACCTGTAGTCCCAGCTACTCGGGAGGCTGAGGCAGGAGAATGGCGTGAACCAGTGAGGCGGAGCTTGCAGTGAGCCAAGATGGCACCACTGCACTCCAGCCTCGGTGACAGAGCGAGACTCCGTCTCAAAAAAAAAAAAAAAATAGTTAAGCAAAAGAAAACCATAGTTATTAGACAAATGCAAATTAAAACCACAATAAGATACTATTATCCACTCAGCAGAATGGCCAAAATTTTTAAAAAGAAAAAAAACTGTCCAACAACTGGAAATCTCAAGAATTGCTTGTGGCAGAGGAAATTGTTACAAACACTTTGAGACACTGTCAATAGCTATCAAGCAAAACTTATGCCTACCTTATGACCTAGAAATGACGTTGTAGGGAATGTATATTTTTAAAGATCACTCTACTAGGTAGAAAACAGATTATACTAGAGCAATAATCAGAGCTGGAACCTGTTAGAAAGTAACAAAATAACTATCTAGCTGAGAAATGATATCGACTAGGATGGGTGCAAAAGATGATAAGAAATGGGTAGATTTTTTTCATATATTCTGAAAGTAAAGTCAGTAGAATATTCTGATAGTAGATTTTAAGGTGAGGAAGAGAGAAGAATCAAAATTAATCCTATGTTTTAGTCTGGAAAATGCAATAAATGGTGGAGTCATTTACTGAGGTGGAGAAGGAGTGAATTAAGAGTGGGAAGGGTCAAGAGATCTGCTTTTAACATGTTA
Organism: Pan paniscus; assembly: GCF_029289425.2. Taxonomy (NCBI): domain Eukaryota; kingdom Metazoa; phylum Chordata; class Mammalia; order Primates; family Hominidae; genus Pan; species Pan paniscus. Next base: position 49,336,910 of record NC_073260.2, read on the forward strand.
AGTTTGACATATCTGTTAGTGTCTAACAGACATCCAGGTGGATTCGTCAAATAGGCAGATCTATGTGTGTGTCTGGAACTCACAAAAGAGTTCCAGGAAAAGCTAGGACTCAAGATATAAATTTAAGAAGAGCTGGGTAGAGGATAAGATATCAAGAACCACAAAAAGATGATAGGTAGGGTGACCACATCTCCCATCTTGTTTAGCATTGAACTCATCTCTTTCAACTTCAAAAATGTCCCCATATTAAATGATGCATTCCTACAATTGCCTACATAATAAGTTTGAGAAATACTGATGACTTTAACCTCTGTGGCTGCTAGATGAAGCCTATGACTGCAGGAGACCCTTGGCCAGTTGACTCCACTGAATGCATCTTTGACCATTTTTTCACAGTGTGTCATAAACGTACCATTACTTTATGTAAGTGTTGTGTTACAAAAAGTTGGAAAACAAATATTCTAGAGAATGAGTGAAAATAGAGATGAGAAAAAGGTTAAAATCCAAGCTCAGGGAACTCCAAAATTTGGAAGATTCCAAAAGGAGAAACTAGCACAAGAGACTGGAAAGGCTTTTTCAGGAAGGCAGGAGCAAATCCAGGAGAGTGAGGACCTCAGACTGCAGCATTTCATAAAGGAGGGATTGACCAGATGAGCCAAATGTTGCTAAGGATCATCAGGTGAATACTGAACAATAACCTTTTGAATTCATAATGTGGGAACTAGATTGTTTGTGAACTTAACAGAAGCAATTCTTATGGAATGATGATATAACAAACAAGTCTGATTGTATTGGGTTAAAAAAAGAATGACTTTTTCTACTTCATTTTTATAATCAAGATTTGGTAACTGGAGAAGTAATTAGGAGAGTAGAAAGGACATTGGGCTTTCTGGGGGTCTATATTTATTAATTAATTTGATAGGATATATTACAACATGTTTCTGTGTCCAAAAGTAGATATTATTTTACTTCATTTTTTAGAGATAAAGTAAGGAAACTTAGAGAGAGCAGGAAGGGGAGTGTTCTCATCTGTTTTGTGCTCTTTAACAAAATACCTAAGATTGAATAATTTAAAAAGAACAGAAATCTATTTTCTCACAGTTCTGGAGGGTGAGAAGTCCACAGTCAAGGTGCTGGCATCTTGTGTGGGCCTTCTTGCTGCATTCTTACATAGCAGAAGGTGGCAAGGCCCAAGAGCAGACAAAATCCCTCACTGAAGCCCTTTTATAAGGGCACCTAATCCATTATAAGGGAGGAGCCCTCATGGTGTAATCATCTCTTAAAGGCCCTTTCTCTTAATACTATCACATTGTCAATACCGGAGTTTTGGAGGGGACACATTCAAACCATACCAGAGAGTTTTGCAGATTTGGGGAGTAAGAAGGATGAGTTGTCTGAGAGAGAGAGAAGACAGATAAAGAATTTCAGGCAGCCTAGCCAGGTGGTGCTGAGAAATCCGCTTGATGTTGGTGAACACGAAGTTAAAATGTGGCTAAATGTCATGGCTGTGTGCTGGCTACTATCATGTTCATCTCATGGAATCCTGTCACAGATTAAGCAGATTGTTTAACCAGTGCTGGGGATTTCATGGGCAAGTATACCACAGGGAGAAAGAGGCAAGAGCATTCAGATTATTTTCAAAGGAATGATTATTATGTGGCACCAGAACATTTAGCCAGGAAAGTGTATACATGAGCAAGATAATAGATCAATAATGGTCAATGGCTTGGTGGGTTCCATGGGGAAAAATTGCTTGCAGTTGTTGTTTCTCTAGTTGTTGAACTAGAGAAAGTGGTCTGGAAAACTGAGAGGTTGTGGTCAAAGAGTAAGAAGCTCACATTTAATAGTTTGGAGGAAATGCTGCTATTGACAATAATCAGGTCTAGAATTTAACCATGGGACTGTGTTTCTGAGATGAGGTGGCAGGAAAGAGCATCACAAGGGAGAAGATGCAGAAATGAAGGGGTGTGAGTGTAAGACACTTTTGTCTACATGACTGCTGAAGTCGCCAATTATAATGACAGCATGATTGAGAGAAGACAGAAAGCCAGATACTAAGCTCTTTAAGGAGTAACAGGGAGCAATATGCTAATAATTACCAAAATAAGGGCCAGAAGGCTCTGGAGTCCTATGGCATGGGCTTCAAAGTCAGAGGCTGGGTAGTGAGGGAGGAGTGATGATAGTCATGAAGTCTTAATAAAGAAGAATAGACACATTTTCCACTTCTGGGCCCAGGGAAGGAGAGTGAGGGAAATAACCACCACTTGAGATGACCACAGGAAAAGCAAAGCCCGTAAAGAAGAAACAGTTTTCAGTTAGTTAGTTAGTTAGTGAGAGACCCATTTAGAGCAGAGGTTGAGGCTTCATTTCTGTGGTTTCTGCAGACATGGAAGAGTCTGGGGAATGAGCGAGGCCCCTGATCATTGCAATGTTGGTCTAGGGAGGGTGGCTGAGGTGTCCAGGGCTGCAGAGCATCACAGAACTAATAAGACTAATCTGTTGGGTGTATGTGGACCAGCAGTTCTAACTGTGGCTTCTTTTGTGAAATTAGGCCATATGGTGGGCAGTATTGTGGCCAGAGGAGGAACTGGGAGTGAATGACAACCAAGGTGGAGGCTACATTGGGGAGGTAAAGAGAGAACATTTGGCAATGTTTCTAAACTGGGTCCTATGGCTCTAGACTGGGTCCTAAGCTAAAGGGACCAAGGGTGGCCTGGGGTCCACAGAAACTCCAGTTCAGCTGACTCAGTGAGTAGAAATGCCCGGCTTGTGATATGAAGCATGCATTTGCTTGGTGCATTCTCTATGATATATCTTCCTCAGAGTCTAATGTAAAGTCTCCGAGTGTCAAATGTTTGGAATTTGCATTGGGGCAATCCTTCTTCCCCCTGGGAGACACAACTAGCCCTGAGGTCTTCTGTCCTCTGCTCTCCTTTAAAGTGTATCATCAGAGGCCAGAATCATGCTCCGGCCACCCCAAAGTCATCTTAATGCCAGTGGCTCTCTCTTAAGCCGAGACCCCTCTCAATCACTCTTAGGACATGATGGATGACCAGAATGAAGGGGAACCCCAAGATAATCCTGGCTGAACCCATAGGCATGCAATGTCTGCAATGTCTGGACTTTAAATTAAACTCAAGGCCAACAAATGAACAATTCAGGGAATGAATAAGAGGGTAGGTTTGGCCAAGTTTCAAATAGCCAAGCTAAGGGACACTTGCTGGTGGAACACTCAGTACTACTGTACTTCAGACTACATTTTGAACCACTGATCTAAACTACTTATGCACAAGAAATCATGCACACATTTATCAATTCAGCCTTCTCTAAACATGTATTTTCTGTTCCAGGAAACTGGTAAGTCAAAAAATATAACACAGTAGTCCCCCTTTATACAAGAGGGATCTGTTCCAAGATACTCAGTAAGTGCCTGAAACCTAGGATAGTGCTGGTCCATGTATGTGTGTATGTATGTGTGTGTGTGTGTGTGTGTGTATAAAATGTTTCTTTGATCTGATAACTGAGATAGCTACAAAGTGACTAATGGGTGTATTATATAGACAGCATTGGAACATTTCACAAAGGGATGATTCATGTCCCAGGCAGGATGGAGCAGGTTGATGTGAAATTCATCATGCTGCTCAGAACAACATTCAATTTAAAACTTATAAATTGTTCATTTCTGGAATTTTCTATTTCATGTTTCTGGACTTTGGTTGACTGCTGGTAACTGAAACCACAGAAAGCAAAACCATGGACAAGGGAAGACCAGTCATCCAATCTCTTTTCCACTGCTAAAATAAATAAATAAATAAATAAATAAATAAATAAGTAAATCAGGACCTTTGCAGTGATCTCTGAAAACAAAGTGCTAATTGTTCCAAGACTGCTTGGCCAAAGGCAATACGTCAATGTTAATTATCCATTTTAAAGGCCTCATTCCCCATTCCCAGTTGAGTCAGCTAACAGGGAACGTCTCTACTACTTTCTACTTTCTCTGTGCTTATTAATGATGTCAAAGGTCACTTAGAAGCTGTCCTTTCCGAGACCTGCACATACAGAGAGCAGGTCCAACCATTGAGAGTGTTCCAGGCATGTCTGCTGGCCTAGTGGAAGTGCTCGTGATTCTCTTAACAGTGGGATGGCAAGCAAAACTTATGCCCAGTGATTGTTAGCTGTTATTTTGCTCATTCCCTGAAAACACTGCAAATGCATAACAAATCAATGGGGTTGCTGAACATTTGCTGGATTTATCTTGCTTCCAGTTGGCATCTTTATTTAGAAAGACGTATGTCAACTTTCTTATTCTTTGTTCTGCCACAAATATCTTACAGTGTTTACGCTTTCTTGTCTAATGCTTTCACTGGATTTAGGGAGGTGTCATTTATTTAGTGGAAATGCTAATAATTATCTTGGATGATGTAGTTTCATGAGGTGTTAAAATTTCTCTTTAATCTGTTAGCATCAGTCTCTCCGATCTTGATGTCAGCTTCAGTGGGTGGTATTCAAGGAATATGTATATAGAAATTTCTTCTCCCTCTCTCTTTCTTTCTTTTAACATACCCACATGCATGCACACGTCATGCATGCAGACTAACATAAGCATGGGTGTATTCTTGGTGATCGATGGTTATACCAGAAACTATGCAAGCCTCTTTTGGCACCAGGTGACAAATGAAACAATTGAGAATGTGTCAGAGAAAGGGATGTTGCTGTCTGTATCTGTTAGGGGTCTAGGCTGAAAAGAGGTGGCATTCTCAAGCAGTAATTTTTAAAAATTTGATTAAGTGCTTTCAACAAATACACGGGCTTGATTTTCAAAAATTAGCACAGAAGAGTGGAGCACCTTTGGGCTATCAGCTCCAGCCCGAAGAGTCAACAGGAGGGAGTAGCTACCATCACCTGGTACCCCAATGACGGTGGCTGTTTGGAGAAGACTGTCAGACAGGGCTTGTGGCCTCCAGGAGTGGGAATTGCCAGCCTGCAGCAACCCAGCAGTGAAAAACTCAGCTCCAGCCATTGGAGTTTCTCAGAGCAACTCCCCATGGCCACAGCTGACTGGAGCCAGAAGATGGAGGAGACCCTGGTACTCAGAGAGAGTGGAAAAGGGTCTACAGTGACAGAGGGGATGTTCAACATGTGTTTCTCTGCTCCGGGATGGTATTCTGTAAGACTGGTTAGTTACTTGCTGTATTACTCTGAGATGGCTTCAAAACTATGCAGTACTGGGGCATTCAGATAAGATAACACGTGGGATCACTCTCATCTGCAACAGCAAGTTAAGAAAAGAGAATTCCTGACTCCTTTTGCTATACTCAGGAGGTCGGATCTGTTAGTAATAACAAGATGACTCAACAGCATAAAAATCCTAATAGCCAACAAAGGGTGTTAATTTCTTGGCCAAGCATCTGGGATGTCAAAACTCAGGATAGAAATGATATCTCCAACGTAGCATTCTCTTGTTTCTAACTGTATTGCTTAGCACAAAGGCATCTCATCTGGATGCTAGCACACACACACTCAGGGTCTCATCACTTATGTTATTTCCTTGATGACTAAGACTTAGAGGGCCGGACACTTTACAATGATTGGAGAAACACTGAGCACATGCCAAAGCTCTACCTCAGCTTTATAGAGAAATATAGTGTCTGGAAAGCCACCTCTTCTGCATTCTGCATTTGGAAATTAGTCCAAACCTGAGAAGACCCTGAAAGTAATGTCTCTCTTTGTAACTAAACAAATACGGAATTCCTAGAACAAATTTGCATTAAATTTAATGGATGATATATACATAGGAGTTTTGTTTGTTTGCTTGTTGTTTTTATTTTCTGCAAAAAAAAAAAAAGTATCTGTTGTCAATACATTTAGATCTCACTTTGGATCAAAACAGCAAAAGCTACCGAGGACAAAAATGTCCTAGCTGCACCCAGGTCTGGAAGCACAACGAAGAGATGGGGAACCTTCTCTTAGGTCATTTATTCTCCTAAGACAGCTTTACTGCGTTTCCTGCCAGAGAATGGGGAGAAGATGCAGACCTTGGGAGGGTCGTTCTGGCAGAATCAAGAGGAGCAATTCTCAAACTATGTTCCTCTCCCCTGATGATGTCAGTAGATGTTACCAAGAAAAGTGTGCAATGGTTAGACAGGTTGAGAAATGTTAAGTTCCATGAAGTTAAAATAGATTGCTTCATTGAGAACTTTGTGAATCTCCAATAGATTGACATGGTACATACGAAATTATCCAAATTCACTTAGCTATGGAGACTTTTTATTTAATTTTTAAATGAAGCTTCTAGAATAGAATAAGGCTCCCTAAAACATGGTTTGAAAAACACAAATCTGAATTTTCTCAAGACTCTGATACTAACAGCCTGCCCAACAAACACAACCAAGATAAGGAAAGAAGCACTTACTGTTTGTGGAAGCAAAAGAGCTGTCAGAATCGACTTCTTGAAATAGCTAAGATACAAGCATATTAAAAGATGTTACTCATGAAACAAGGGCAAAAACATGGGACATGTGTTATACTTTTTAAATGGATGGATTAAAATATTGACATTCTAAGGCAAGTCTGTATCAGCCTTGTAAAAGTCACCTGGAAACACCTGTGTGTCCACACAGCAGCCCTGTGTAGTTCTGGGGTGGCCATTTAGATTCTCATTGAGCTCTTCTAGGCATAGTTGAGACCCCTGCACCTGGCCCCAAACAAAGAATCCTCAGCCTGATGTGTGACTTCAGCTTCAGCAGAGAGGAGGCCACATCCCTGTTCTCCCAGCCCCGTCTCAGCCTTGTGGCCATTGCATCACATGTGGCCCAGTCTCAAGTCCTAGTAAACCAGTGGTCCCTCCAGACACAAGGAGAGAATTAAGGGCACTGCATAGTGTTTTTAATTTTAGAAAAATAAAAAAAAATAGAGTGAGCTTTAATGTTTACTGTTTATGAGTATCTGAGGATTTGGTAGTAAAAAGTGTGTGATGAAACTACCATAGAAAATTCTTTTCTGAAGCCGGGAGCCTTTCGCTCCTGGATGACCCTTGACGAAATTCTCCGTATAGTCCTGAAAGACTATCTTTCCTTCTCTTCAGCACATTGACCAGCTGCTGGGAATGAAAAAGGAACATCAAAAGTCTGGTTCTTGTATAAACAGCAGATGATAAGAACATGGAATATTTGCAAATTCTTTGCTAGAAGCTCTGCTTTCTCTTGAAATGATGCTTGCTTGCTTTTGTATGTTTTCATAAAGCCAATTCTTAGAGTCCTCAATGAGGTTGGAGTGTTAAGACTTTTAGCATAGGCTCTGTCATCTACCTTTGGTCCCTTCTTGCTGTTATAACAAAAACACATTAGATGGGATGATTTATAAACAATAGATTGATTTCTCAGTTCTGGAGGCTGGGAAGTCCAAGATCAAGATACTGGCAGTTTGATATCTGCTGAGGGATATTACTTCAAGATGGTGCCTAGTTGCTGTGTCCTTCCCTGGTGGAAGGACAGATCAAGAAAAGGGACAAATACTCTCTCTCAAGCCGTTTTATAAGGACACTAATCCCATCCACAAGGGTGGAGCCCTCAGGGTCTTATCACCTCCAAGGGCCCCACCTATTAATATTGTCATCTTGGGAATTAAGTTCCAACATATGAATTTTGGAGTAATACATGCATTCAAGCCATAGCATATCCCCAAAGTAGTAAAGACAGCCAGATCAAGGGCCTGGGGCCATTGGACAATTGAAAATCCTCACCTTTTGGCAGGGGTTGTAACCAAAAATCAGGCAATATTTGCATATCATCTGGCAATGTTTGCGAGCAATAAAGAGACAATATTTAAAAATATGTAATGGTGATTTTTGTCTCTTGGTGCCCAAACTTATATCTTTTTATAATAAAAATAATCAGAGTAAGGTGCAGAGAGAGGCAAATTATTGCAGATTTTAAGACAGAAATGAATCTCCGAAAAGTGTAAAAAAATGTATGTTTGATTTTAGAGATTCTGTCATTTGCCCAGAATTTATACATCACTTACCATGTGCCAGGCTCTTTTGGGTGCAAAGGAAAAGAATTAGACAATCGTTGTCCTTCATGGAACTTCCAGTCCTAGAAAGGAGAAAAATGTATTTAATAAATCACAACATATTAAGTGATGGTATACAGAAAATGCTGTGAGAATACAGACAAAGGAGTGGGAAAGCCAGCATCAAGTAACAGATAAGACTTCCTGAAGATGTCACACTTTTGGATACAGTTTGAAAGCTCTCTAGCAGTTCTTCAGGTCAAGAAGAAAGGAGCAACATTCTAGGCAGAGGGAAAGGAGGGCATGATTGAGTTTGTACTCCCCCAGAAGCAGATCCCAGTACAAGGATGTGCAATTAGTTTATATGGGACTGTAGGGAACACAGGTAGGTAAATGAGAAAATGTTGAAGAAAAGAAAGGCAACTGGAGAAAATATACAGCATAAAGTTAGCAAGCAAAGTGAGCATTTGGAACCTAATTTCACAGGGAAACTGGGAAATGGTGAAGAGCACACACCTAGAGGAGAGGGAGCTGGGGTATTTATACAGTCATATACTGCAGCCCATTGGCGATGGTCATACCTGGCCTTTCATTAGAAGGGCAGTGTAGTTTTGACTTGGCTTTGGAGAATTCCTAAAGGCCCAAATACACAGATACTGGCAGTCAGAAGTCACTGGAGCATTCTAAATAATAATGCCTGAAAAATTTCAGCAGGGCAAGAGCAGATTCTGCTACAAAACATGAGCCACTGAGATGCAAACAAAGCAAGTGTGTTCACAGATCATTCTCTGGGGTTGGTCAGAGCAGCCCAAGATAAACCTGGAAATGCTGTTGTTTATTTCCTTCTTTATCATACTTCGACAGGTGGGAACTGCTATGGTTTGAATGTGTTCCCCAAAAGCTCATGTGTTGGAAATTTAATTCACAATGCAACAGTGTTGGGAGATGGGGCCTAATCAGAGGTGATTGGGTTATGAGGGCTCTGCCCTCATGAATGGTTAATCTTTGGAGTGGTTAGTCAAGAATGGTTGTTATCAAGTGAGTCTGGCCTGGTTCTCTTTTGCAAGTGCTCAGTTGCCCATCCACCCTTCCACCATGGGATACCATGGGATAATGCAGCAAGAAGGCCCTCAGCAGATGCAGCTGCCCGATCTTGGACTTCCCAGCCACCAGAATTATGAGCTAAGTGAACCTCTATTCTTTATAAATTCCCCTGTGTGTGGTATTCTGTTATAGCAACACAAAATGGACTAAGATAGGGGCTCATGACTGGGGAGAGACTGCTGCTCCCAGGGCCAACCAGTTCTCACAGACAGCAGACTCTCCTGGGAATGGGCTTTTTATACACAAACCAATGAACCCAGAGCCCATGTTCCATACCACCTCCTCTGTCTGACTGTTACACTACAGGAGGCAATGTTCCTCTGCCCTAGTCATCCCAGGGCCAGCAGCAGACAACTAGAGACATCCCTTATGCTCAGAGTTCATGGGAATTAAACTAGAAAATTCTAGGCTGCTTACTCTGCCTTGCCCATTTCTTCCTTTGAAAACCACAATAAAAGCACTTTCCCATGTTTTTCCCTCTATCCTCTCTGCCTCCTGGCCAAGCCTTGTGCCTCCCCATGTGGCCCAGCATAGAGTGCTTCCTGTTTCTAGGGAACTATGAGCAAAAACTTCTTCCTCCATATCAGTCATTTCTGTGTTGTTTGCCCTACCACACCTGCTGAAGACAAATTTCAGGTACATTTTAACACAGAAGACACAGTGCAAAGAGCCATAGGGGGCCAGGGCAAAAGACCCGGAATGTCTCCTCTGTGTCCCTGGAGATTTTATTCTTGGTAAGTACACACACTTGCATAGTAATTACCCTTACTAAGTTGAAAGACGAGTTTGCTCAACTGGATACAGTCTCTGATGACAATTTTCTTGGATGTCTTCCCTCTCTAATAGCCATAGGACTCTATTTTCTTTCTGGCATTCAAGTTCCTTTGATGTGTCTAAATGCAGCCTGTTTCCTCCAACCAGCCTGTGTTTATGCTGGAAATACAGATCTGGGGGACATGGGGGTTGGGGCTGACATTTGCTGTGTCCAGGATCCTGGTCCCATATGCTGCAGTGTGAAGTTTTCACAAAGACAGTGGCTTCCCTAGATGGACTTCCTGCCTGAGCAAAAACGGGTCATCATCAATAACAACAATAAAAATCAGCAAAGTAGTCATATACACATAACAGTTTTCCTGAGTAGAAGATCAGTTGGAAGAAGGACAAGCAAAGACTCTCCTGGGAGTGGGTTTTTTATACACAAACCAACCAACCCAGAGTCCATGTTCTGAGGGCTGAGTCACTGCAGTAGGTTGTTGTAATTGTCCAGTGAGAGAGACGTAGCCTCTACTGGGATGGCAGGCCTAGGAAAGGGAGGCAGGGAAACCAATGCCAAAGGGTTTAGGAGGTGTCTGCATGGAAGAGTGCAACTACTGGGCATGTGGAAATGAGAACGACAAGGAGGAAGAGGAAGAAAGGATGATTACTAAAAGTCTTGCTTAATTAGGTAGTGCTGTTTCTAACCAAGCTAGAGACTATGGAGAAAGAAGCAAGTTTAAAGAAATAAAAAAAATTAAGTTTTGGACGTAGGTATCTGTGTTAAAACCAAATGGTTATGTCTAATAAGCTATCTGAATTATGAAATATGCATAAATATCCACACTTTGGCTGGAGATTAAATTTGGAAATATCCCATGGTAACTGAAATCCTGGCTATGTACAAAGTCCCAGAGTCTGAAATGAGAAAAGAAGAAGAAAGCAAAAGGTATTCACACTGACAGCTCTGTTGTCAAATGTAACTCTGTTATTACAGCTCCTTGGCTGAGTATAGAGATGTTCATGTTAACTGGAAAAAAAAAACATGTTAACTGGAAAAAATAAGTATGGTGTATCAGACTAGGCAGTGCTATCATGGAAATCTTTGTCATGTTGGTTGAGAATGAAGTTATTCTTACTTCAAGAGAAACAGAGGCCTGAGGAGCACTACTTTTAAATTTGTTTTCTAGGAGACCCATGCTATGTTGCTAATAAACAGTTTTGTTTTGACAGCTTCCATTTGCTATAAATATAGTTCCAAGGAGAGTGTCCAATATTTCCTGATTCGAATCCAGCCTGAGCAGGTGTGTTCATTGCATGAGTCATGCCATTAGCTGCCAGGACTGTGACTTGGCCACAAAGGCACTTAACGGAATAAAAGCAAGCTGGGAAGAGAACAAGGCTTCTGGGATCACCGTTGCTTGGAATTTGGAGAGTCTCTGATAGGTTTGCTTCTTTCTTTTCATTACTGTTAAAAGCAATAGCACCAACCAGGGTTCCAAGGAGAATTTCTACATTAATAGATAAATATTTGATCAAACACAAGACCTTTCTTATTCCCTTTTTAATTCATAGTGTTACTGCATTTGCACTGATATGCTGCTCATGCTAGTTATGCCACTCAAAATACCCACTTTACCAAAAGTAGGTAACTTCCTCAGAGGAAGCTCTTTTTTTTTTCTTTTTTGAGACAGAGTCTTGCTCTGTCACCCAGGCTGGAGTGCAGTGGCACGATCTCGGCTCACTGCAAGCTCCGCTTCCCAGGTTCACGTCATTCTCCTGCCTCAGCCTCCCGATTAGCTGGGACTACAGGTGCCTGCCACCACGCCTGGCTAATTTTTTGTATTTTTAGTGGAAACGGGTTTTTACCATGTTAGCCAGATGGTCTTGATCTCCTGACCTCGTGATCTGCCCACCTCGGCCTCCCAAAGTGCTGGGATTACAGGCATGAGCCACCACGCCTGGCTCAGAGGAAGCTCTTTAATGAAGAAGTAACATATTAAATTTAACTACATTAAGAACCTTTCACTTTACTCTACATAAATATACTCACAATTTAATTAGTCATTGAAATGAGGAAGTCACATGCAATGCATTTCAGTTGAAGGTGTCTGTCTTAAAAGAGTGATGTAAGGGGGTCTTATAGTACCTTTATGGATGACAGCAGTTTCTGGGACTAAGGTCGCAGAAGTGAAGATCTGAGCCCACGTTCAACAATCTTATAAATTACAAAGGAATGTTTAGACACAAAATCTAGACAGTGAAAACAGAGATGCTGCAGTAGCAGGCCTAGAAGAGAAGGAGGAATTTGCGGTCCTTTTTCAAATCACCTTTTCATAAATGAAAACAAACTCATACAACAACAAAATAGGGCATGCATTCTGATTCAGGATGCTGTTTTAAAGTTCTGTTCAGCAGTTTACATGGACTTTGATATCATAACACTCTGACTCAAGTGCCAAATATAAATAGGGTAAATATTTCTTTGCTTCCAGTGGGGTAATGGTAAACCCAAATTAGAGGCAGCACCACGGTAAAGAGCTATGTTGGATGAAATCCTGAACCACATTTGTGGGAAGGACACAGGGCTGGCCCAGTGAAGTCACTCTTCCAGTGAAACAGCAGAGCTAACATCATCCTTCCAGGAATCCTGCAAAAGAAGCCACCTGGGATGCAGTAAGATGACAGTAGCTTTCTGGAGCTAAGATGACAGACAGTTTTTTCTTTGTCCACAGGTTCTGATTACAAATCAGCAAGCAAATGTGTTCACACAGATGAAATAAGGGTATAGAAAAGGATGATGATTTGTCCCATTTATTCCAGCCCTTTTTACTGGCTTTTACAGCCCTTTTTACGTGGCTTTCATTCATTCTTCTTTCTGCCCGTGAAGCTTATCCTAGAGAGAATTTCTGAGAATAAATGAAGCATAGTGAAGCTTCTAGAAAATAGTGTAAAATGCTAACATTGTTATTATTGTCAAGTCATGTTTATCAATATGTGGATCATTGATGATAACTGAACTATTCAAGAAAAGTTGTTAACTAAATGGCTGTATGACTTTTGGTGGGAGATTGTATCATAGCTCAGGAAAAATTTATTCCCCTTGCGGTACCCGCACCCCCACCCCCAGGAGGAATGTACATCCTTGTCCCAGAAGCAATGGGCTGGGTGACTTGCTTTGGCTTGTTGGAATGTGAGTGGATGTGGATTTGCCTGTCCAAGCTAAGAGCCAAACACACATAGTGCATTGGGCTCACTCTGTGTGCTCTTATCGCATCAGAGCCATGAGTCCCAGAGAGTGGTTGTGCCTTCTGCCTGGAAATGCAGGAGAATTAGATCTCTGCCCTTCCCACCTGCGGCCTTCAGTAGACCTGCCACAGCCCACCTGCAAACTCAAGAGTGAGAAATAAAGAAATGCTGGCAATTTCACACCTCACTGACAGGTGAGTCCCCACGCACAAAGGAGCCTCAGTAAGCCTAATGGCTGACTACTCATAATTGTGGAGGTGAGCTGGCATACTCAAAGTGTGGAAAGAAAGAAAAAACTGTCAATGGCGAATTCTACATCCAGCAAATCCATCCTTCAAAGGAGAAATTAAGACATGCTATAATTTTAAAAAGAAAAGGTGAGCTGAGAGAATTTGTCACTAGCTGACCTTCTCCCAAGAAATGCTAAAGGGAACACGTCATGTTGAAATGGAAGGAAATTAGGTAGTAACTCAAATCCACACTAACAAATAAAAGGCCCTGTTAATGTGACAACATAGGTAAAAGTAAAAAACAGTATAAATGTACTTTTTGTTCATAACTTCTTTCTTTTTTCCTTTTTTTTTTTTAGATGGAATCTTACTCTGTTACCCAGGCTGGAGTGCAGTGGTGTGATCTTGGCTCACTGCAACCTCTGCCTCCTGGGTTCAAGCGATTCTTCTGGCCTCAGCCTCTTGAGTAGCTGGGATTACAGGCACACACCAGTGTGCCCAGGTAGTTTTTGTATTTTTAGTAGAGACAGGGTTTCGCCATGTTAGCCAGGCTGGCCTTCAACTCCTGGCCTCAGGTGATCCACCCGCCTTGGCCCCCGAAAGTGCTGGGATTATAGGCATAAGCCACCGCACCCAGCCATTTCTTTCTTTTTTTCTGTCTGATTTAAAAGACCACTACATAAAACAGTAATTCTAAATCTTGAGTGATGGGCACACAATGTATAAAGATGTAATCTGTAACAATAGCAGCATGAAGGTGGGAGGGAGGACCAAAGATCATAGAAGCAAAGTTTTTGTATACCTGTGAAATTAATTTGGCATTAACTCAAACTAGACTGTCATAAACTAAGATGTTTCTTAACGGGAGAAGCAGGGAGGAAAGAGCACCAGAGATTCTGGTCTACGTGGTCTGTGCTGAGGTCTCAGTTGTATTCATTTCCTGTTGCCACTGTAACAAATTACCATAAACTTAGTGGTTTAAAATAACAGATTTATGATCTTGCAGTTCTGAAGGGCAGAAGTTCAAAATTAGTTTCAGTGGACTCAAATCAAAGTGTTGGCAGGCTGCATTACTTCTGGAGGATCTAGAGGAGAATCAATGTCTTTGCTTTTCTCAGTTTTTAGAGGTCATCTACATTCCTTGACTCAGACCTCACATGACTCTGATCTCTGCTTCCATCTTCACATTTTCTCTGGCTCTTAACTGCCTGCCTCCCTCTTATAAGCAATCCTTGTGATTTCATTTAGTACCCACCAGGTGATCAGGATAACCTCCCCATCACAAGATCCTTAACCAAATCACATCTGCAAAGTTCTTTTTACCATGTAATTGTCTTAATCCATTTGGGCTGTTACAACAAACGATCATAAGCTGGGTGCTTACAAAAAACAAACTTTCAGCCAGGCGCGGTGGCTCATGCCTGTAATCCCAGCACTTTGGGAGGCCAAGGTGGGTGGATCATTTGAGGCCAGGATTTCGAGACCAGCCTGGCCATCATGGCGAAACCCCGTCTCTACTAAAAATACAAAAATTAGCCAGGCATGGTGGCACGCCCCTGTAGTCCCAGCTACTCAGGAGGCTGAGGCATGAGAATTGCCTGAACCTGGGGTGGGGGCGGGGAAAGGGGGTAGTGGGGAGGGATGTGGGCGGAGGTTGCAGTAGGCTGAGATGGCTCTACTGCTTTCCAGCCTGGGCGACAGAGCGAGACTTTGTCTTACACACACACACACACACACACACACACACACACACAATTATTTCTCACAGTTCTTGAAGCTAGGAAGTCCAAAATCAAGGTACCTGGAGGTTTGGTGTCTGCTCAGGACCCACTTCCTTGTTCACAGACTGTGCTTTCTTCCTGCACCTTCACATGGTGGAAGGAGCAAGGAAGCTCTCTGGGGCCTCTCTGACAATGGTACACATCCCATTCATGAGGGAAGAGTCTGCCTGAATTACCTCCCAAAGACCCCACCTCCTGATACCACAACACTGGTGATTAGGTTTTCAAACTACAATTTTTGGGGGGACACAAATATTTAGACCACAGCAGTAACATATTCATAGGCTCCAGGCATGCGGAAGTGGACATCTTCGCGGACTTTATTCAGCTCACCACATGAGACACAAGTGGTCTATAAGTCTCCCTGTGCGATGCTGAAGTGCAACCAGGGTTTAGAATTACCCAGGCAGAGTCTGGGATGCTCACACCTAACAGAGCCTTCAAGCCTCCAGGAGCTTCATAAGCCTGACCCACACCCACTCCAGACTTCCAGAATCAGGATCTCTGGGGGTGCAGTCTGGGACTGTCACTTTTTAAAGTTCTCCCACGTGATTCTTATGTGCCCAGGGTTGTAAATCCTCTCAGAGGAGACATCAGCAGTCCATACAGCCCAACACACCACAGAGTAAAGTCCCCTGAGAAGTTTCAAGAATCCCTGGACACTTGGTGACATTCAGAGGCCAGGGTTCCAGGTAGACCTGCACCTGCTCCTTCAGGCATGTCTTTTTGGCAGAACTTCTCAGGTAATTCTGATGCCCATGAAGGTTGACCGGTTGTCCTGTGGAGGGCAGCACTGGCCTACAGATGGATCTAAGCAGCCCCAGCCGATCAGGCTGTTTATATGCAGAGTGACGCATGTGGCCAAGGAGATGTTACGTGTGTAAAGGCTTTGCTTTGGAGCGAGCTCTTAAAGGAAATGATTTCTTTCAGAGCCAAACTCAGACACCTAGCAGGGAACAGTTTGAAAAGGTCACCATATACTTGACCCTTGGTAAAAGATAGGGAGCCTCCAAAGATGGAGATGTGTCTGCAGGACTTAATTGTTGAAGAATCACAAAGATCCTCTCTAAACTATTTCAAAATAATACCAGCTAGTGTTGCTGTAATTTGTGCTATTAAAGGAAAAGTTACATGAAGGGGAATATATCTTAGCATGACAAAAATGCAAATTTAGGGTGTGAAGTTAGTTCCATTTTTTAAAATTCAGAATCACAGTAGAAAAAAATGTAAAAATTATTTAAAAATTAGAGATAGAAAAAACTCTGAAGACATCTTGTAAAACAGATAACCTGCCTCATAAAGCTACGTGGTAGATTCTCAAACTTCTCTTATTCTATCTGAAAATGGAAACATGGCTCCTTGTCCAGTGTACTCATATTGAGGTGTAGTGAAGATCAATAAGGGATATACAAATTAACCATTCAAAGTATTACAAGCAAAGGGCAAACAATGTGTCTGTCATTTAAAAAGTTAGGATTGGCCTTGTGCAGTGGCTCATGCCTGTAATTCCAGTACTTTGGGAGGCAGGCCCAGGAGGGCGGATCACGAGGTCAGGAGATTGAGACCATCCTGGCTAATACAGTGAAACCCTGTGTCCACTAAAAATACGAAGAATTAGCCGGGCGTGGTGGTGGGCGCCTGTAGTCCCAGCTACTCGGGAGGCTGAGGCAGGAGAATGGCATGAACCCGGGAGGCGGAGCTTGCAGTGAGCAGAGATCGGGCCACTGCACTCCAGCCTGGGTGACACAGCGAGACTCACTCTCAAGAAAAAAAAAAAAAAGAATTTATCGAGATAAACAGGGAAAACTATATTTTAAAGATCATCTGCTTATTTCCACATTTTTTAGTTGGATATATGAAATGTGCAATTAACTATCAACATAAAAAGTTGACTAAGATACTCAAAACTGAAAATCCTAAAATACCTACAGAAATAAATGAAACTAACATGGTTCTTAAGCCCCAAACTTAAGCAAGCACTCACATATTTGTCTCTGGCAGCCTGGCTTATCAGCCATGTCTGAACGCCACTAAATTTGATTCTTACTTTACCTACAGGCAAATAGCAGCATATGACTGTCTCTACAACATTCTTGACCTATAAATCTTCAAAGCAACAATGCTCTACTACAAAAGGAAAAAAAACCAAGACCAGGAGTAACCTATCTTCAAACTGTCACTCTAATCCTTTCTCTGACTGTCAGATTAAAGGTTGCTGCTGTCTGGAGGTCTGTGGCTTCAAATTAGAGATGAGATCATCAAAAAAGCTTAAATTCAAACTTCAGATTGCTGGCTTCACTATGCTCCCTGGTGAGAAAATAAATACGTAAATAGTTACCCATCAGACATGCTATCAAGAATAAGAATGAATCCTGTGTACATGTAAAATATCAATAATAAGATATCAATAAACTTATTGACAATATTACAGGACACTCATGTCCAGTGGTGGTTAAAAATCCAGCCTGACCTTACAGTAGACATTGAGCTACATGCCAGTCAGTGATCAAGATCAAGGGAGGCAAGCTCTAGCCCCCACATCCAAATCCAACACAGCCTACTTGTGTATACAGCCTGTGAGCCGAGATGCTCTCTGGATTTTCAGTGAATGAAAACACATGAAAAGAACAAATACACTTTATGACGAATGAAAAACAAATGACATTCAAATTTCAGTATCCTTAAAGTTTTGTTGGGACTCAGTCACGTTTATATCTTTGGAGATTATCTATGGCTGGTTTCAGGCTATAAGGGCAGAGTAGCGTAGTTGTGACAGAGACCATATGGCCTACCAACCTGAAGCTACTTGCTATCTGAGCTTTTATGGAAAAACATTGGTTGACCCCTGTTATAGACCATGGGCTTCAACCCTGGCTGGACAATGCAATCATTCTGAGAGTATTTAAAAGAACTGATGGGCAGGCCCTTCAGAGAAAGCTTTATACTAATTGGTCAGTTTTGATCTGGAAGCCCATGAAAGTTGATCGGTTGCCCTGTGGAGGGCAGCACTGGCCTGCAGATGGATCTAAGTAGCCCAGCAGAACAGGCTACTTGTCGAGAGAACCAGATGAGTAAGTGTAACTTCAAGTTGCCCAGCCCTCCCCTTGGCCCTCTTCCCACCACCCTTGGCTTCTGAATATTTCCTTTGTGGAATTCTTTCTACAACAATGCCTTCCCAGGGAACACCCTTTGCTGCCTACCCTCCTCCGACAGATGTGCAAAGATGTGCACACTCAAAACACACCATCTCTCAAACATGCACATGTGCACATGTGCACATATAAACCTGCAAACACACATGCATATATATTTACACACACACCGCTTGTGTGATCTCTGGAGCTCAAAAAAGTGGAAAGAGGATTCTATTAAATTAAGATTGTGAGTTTCTTATCCAAATTACACACATCTCCTTCCCCTCATTGAATCCTCCTGGGCCCTTGAGCTTAAAAAATAAGCAGCTGTTCCTTGACCCAGATCATACTTATTTTAAGATCCAAAGCAGGGGTGTGCAATCTTTTGGCATCCCTGGACCACATTTGAAGAATTGTCTTGGGCCACACATAAAATACACTAACACTAATGACAGCTGATGAGTTACAAAAAAATCGCAAAAGAATTTCATAAAGTTTAAAGAAAGTGTATGAATTTGTGTTGGGCCACATTCAAAGTCAGACAAGCTCGGTCTGAGGTTGTTTTCCTTTGAACTGGCTCTCTCACATTTGAACCCTTAGGTGGCAGTGGAAACTCACAGTTGAAATGCTTCTCTTTAAATGAGTGGTTTGTGGTATGTGCTGTGTGTGTGTATGTGTGTGGTGTGTGTAGTGCAGTATGTCGTGTGTGCGTGTGCATGCTGTGTGTTTTGGTGTGTGTGTGGTACCTATATGTATGGTGTGATGTGTTTGATGTGTGTGGTGTGTGTTGTTTGTGTGGTATATGGTGCATGTATGTGGTGTATGTCTGTGGTACATGTGTGTGATGTGATGTGCTTGGTGTGTGTTGTGTGCAAGTATGTATATACCACATACAAGCGTATGTGTGTATGCCAAGTATGTATGTGGTATATACATACACATACTTGCACACAACAGTGTGTGGTGTGTTATGTTTGGTTTGTTGTGTGTGTGTGTGGGGTGTGGTTTGTGTGTGTGGTATGGCGTGGTGTATGATGGTATGTGATGTGTATGTGGTGTGTGGGGTATAGGGTGTGTATGTGGTGTGTGCTGTGATGTGTGCGTGGTGGGTGGTGTGATGTGTGTGGTACATATATATGGGGGGTGTGTGGTGTGATATGATATGTGTGATGTGGTGTGTGTGGTTCGTGTATGTGGGGTGTGTGGTGTGATGTGGCATGTGTGCTGCATGTATGTGGGGTGTGTGGTGTGATGTGGTGTGTGAGTGTGGTGTGTGGTGTGATGTGGGATGTGTGGTGTATGGTGTGATGTGGGGTATGTGGTGTGATGTGAGGTGTGTGTGGTGTGTGGTGTAATGTGATGTGTGCTGTGTGTGATGTGGTGTGTGTGCGTGAAGCACAGGTGTTCTGGGGAGCCCTTGCCTCACAGACACCACAGGGAGGAGAGGAGCGGCTGGATTAGGAAGCAGTGCCTGCCCGGTCTCGGCACTCAAGTGAGAACAGCAGACTCAGCCCTCAGTGAGTCCAGCCCCTGGAGACCAGGGCCCATGCTTCTCAGCAACAGCACAGAGAGGCCCAAACCCTGGGCAGCGACAGTTGCCCGGCATCATTGCCGCCCAGCCTTTCACTTCCAACCTTCCCATCTGGGTCACCGTCACATGGAGAGGAGCTGGGCTGGTGTGTGTTTCTATGGAGGCTCCTCGCAGGGCTGGAGGGCCTTTCTCCTCTAAGCTCCTGTGCTTTCTGTCGTTGTCACTGGCCAGCGAGAAAGCAATGTGTCTTGCCTTTAAGTCTGTTTTTTTTTTCTTTTTTTTTTTATTATACTTTAAGTTTTAGGGTACATGTGCACATTGTGCAGGTTAGTTACATATGTATACATGTGCCATGCTGGTGCGCTGCACCCACTAACTCGTCATCTAGCATTAGGTATATCTCCCAGTGCTATCCCTCCCCCCTCCCCCCACCCCACCACAGTCCCCAGAGTGTGATATTCCCCTTCCTGTGTCCATATGATCTCATTGTTCAATTCCCACCTATGAGTGAGAATATGTGGTGTTTGGTTTTTTGTTCTTGCGATAGTTTACTGAGAATGATGGTTTCCAATTTCATCCATGTCCCTACAAAGGACATGAACTCATCATTTTTTATGGCTGCATAGTATTCCATGGTGTATATGTGCCACATTTTGTTTTTATGAACTCCCATTGACTGGGGAAAGCTAGCTGAGTATGTGGCACCACTCTCTGCTCTCACCTGTGGACAGGTGAATGTGCAGCCGCACTCTTTCAGGGTTCCACTGCCAGCTGCCCTGATGTAACCTCTCTGCTGGTGGTGGGGGGTAATTATTACTGAGCTGATCTTCTTTTGAAAGGACAATGGAAAAATCTGGCCCCAATCCTTTAGCCTGGGGCATCTGATAAGAAGGTTCTGGGACAGCTTGATAATGAAGTTCTTCCAGATATAAATGCGAGCTGGTTTACAGACAAGCAAGGCATTGGAAGAAAGGAAGGATACACCCACAAACACCTAGGTGCCTTTGTGGCCTGGAGGGGTTACAATGCCCAAGAGTACACTTTGCTTGCTGCTGTATGGGTCTCTGGGAGCCCCACTTCCTCCTCTATAAAATGGACACATTGCCTTACCTACCCCAAGAGCATTAGGAGAATTAAGTGAGATCATGTGCCTGGGAAGGCTTTCTAAGCTAAAGCAGCGTCTGCTGATGCTGCCGGCATGGACAGTGTTTTCTGGGAACCGCTGTTGCTCTGGCATCCCCTCATCCGGGTTGATGCCTGCTCTTTCCTCCTCACCTTCCAATAGCCTCTCAGAGCTCAGCCTGCACCCCAGGGAATCTGGCATTTCTGCCAGTTGGAGGGCACAGTGCATGAGCATCCACCCCCCGCCAGCTCCCTATGCCAGTGGCCCCCCAGTCCATCGTCCAGTCTTGCAGGAGTTATTCTGCAGGCTCCTGGCTGCTGGCATGGCCCCTTGGTCTTGTGGAAAGTGAGACAGCATAAGCCACAGCAGCTCTGCAGAGCTGGGGTGTCAACACTTAACTGTTCTAATAGGAACACTGAGAAACTTGCCCCTGAGTGGCCTCTCGGTTCCATCCCTAGTGTGCATTTGTTTATTTTGGAGCCTGGGAGACAGCAAGCACTGTGCTCGTTCACCCACATTCTGGGCCTGGGCATATTGTGCCAATGTTACCCTTTACCTCGGAACAAGCCTGCTGGTGCCACTGTTCCTTTCGTTTAGCCCTGGGGATGCAGCATGTCCCCATTAGCTGGACACAAAACCAAGGCTTGAAAGAAGGGACCTCCTTA
Organism: Pan paniscus; assembly: GCF_029289425.2. NCBI lineage: Eukaryota > Metazoa > Chordata > Mammalia > Primates > Hominidae > Pan > Pan paniscus. Next base: position 49,358,490 of record NC_073260.2, read on the forward strand.
CTCTGCAATGCTTCTTGGCTGCTCCCAAGTGAACCTGACCTTTTTCCTTACTTATTTGTGTCACAGTCTATACATATCCGGTTTCCTCTTACTCCAGGGTCAGGCCGCAGGTGAGATGCCCTGGCTTGGACACATATAGATACACTGAACACGTTTGTTAGACTCTAGACACTATTTATCATGGAAGGGAACTTGTTCTCCCAGAAAGGCAGCTCCTGACTTCTCGCTGCCCTCTGAGGGGCTGCCAAGCATGCCAAGACATTCAGGTCTGCCGTCAAGGTTTCTTTTCAAGACAGACACCTGTCTACAGAACTGTGGTTACTCAACTTCTCCACCCCATCAGGAGCCAAAGAGCAGTTCCCATAACTTCAAGTTCCAGAGACCAACAGGGCATCTAGAAAAACTACCTGGGTATGCATCATTGGAGAGATTCACATCTCCTTCAAGGTGCTATCTTCAACCATACAATTCTCAAGTGCAGACCATGCCCTCTTCCCTGCTCAACCAGGGAAAAGCAATCATCTGGAAGGCACTGGACCTGCTTGGAGCCATGGTTGATATAAAATGAGGTACAGGAGAATTTCACTCCTCTGAGGTGTCTTGCCTGGGGTGTAGGTAACTGTGTGGCCCCAGTGCACACACAGGCCAGTTTGCAAACTGTGTGAGCTCTTTTGGACAACTCACACTGAACTTATTTGCATAGTGAACAGAAAAAGATAGTTTTCTTCCCCTCTTATCCAGCTTTTTCCCCACACATTCAAACAATAATAATACATTAATAATAATGGTGTTTGTGTGACCTAACTCCAGCAAAGAAACTCAAGCAAAGGGGAGAAAGGTGGACAGGTGTACCCCAAGCTCGCCAGCCGAGCAACTGCTGTCTTCCCCAGGGCTGCTCCAGGACGTCTTCTGATTCCGTGAGGGGGCAGGGTCCTGAGTCACAGCCCCCCTGGGGGCCTCGCACCTATCCAGGGCTTGGAGGGCATCTGCAGGTTTGACTTTTTCTGAGACATCCCTGTTCAATGTTAAATAGGCTCTACATAAGAAAACCAACAGTGTGCAGGATGTAGTCCTCATTGTCACTAATAATTGCTACCAAAACAGAGAGAGGTGTCAGTGCCAAATTTCCTGAGAGTTATATTAAGATCAGAAGTGTCTTTGTGCAACACTTCTCTGTGAGTGTCCACAGGCAGTGGGACAGAGCTAGGGAGGAAGAGGACCTCGGGGCAGGTGCTGGGTAGCACCTGTCAGACTTGTGTCTCAGCAGCGACAGAGCGGCAGCCGGCGCGGTTTACTGTCGCGGGCAGAGAGGAGCTGTTCACGGCTGCTAGCTTAGTAATTTGTAGATAATGAGCTCCTGGTAGAAGCCTGTGGGTTTCAGAGCATATGCTTCAACAGATGGGCTGGCCTCAGCAAGGGTGGGGGTGCACTTGGACCTGTCAATCACTGGCTTCCAGCTTCCGGGAGGGAACAAGCCCGGGAGAAGGCAAAGTTAGCTGCAGAAGCACAGTTTCACACAGGCTGGCCATGGCCCACAGTGATCCCCTCACCTTGCAGGAGCGCCGGGAGCCCTGGGCTCAGCTTCAGATCAGTCCTAAGTCATTTCATGAGGGGAAAACTTCACTAGATCTATGGTTCTCCAAGTGGGTCCCCAGATGGGGAGCAGCCCCAGGAAACCTGTCAGATATGTGAATTCCAGCCACTCCACACCTGGTGGGTGGGAAACTCGGGTAGGTCCCTCAATCTGTGTTGGAACAAACCTTTCAGAGGATTCCCAGATGAGCTGAGGTTTGAGAAGCACTGAACAAGCTCGTTATCCACGTAAGGACCGGAAGTGTGTGATCTCCTCCTTTCCACCCTGATTTCTTAGGCCCGGTGTATTGTTGGACACAAAATGTGATCCAAGTGGAATTTTTAGAGGGGCTGTAGAAGGAAAGGGACTCTGTGAAATAATTTCAGCTTCACTCCTCAAACTTATTTCAGATTGTATTAAATCCTCAAACGTTGTATTAAATCCCAGAAAGAGAATATCTGGTAGGGGAGGTTATTTTCCACACTCAGCAGCAGGACCAGCACCTACCCCTGCAAGACCCCCTAGAAAAGCAAACTCTGGAAAGAAATAAAGGACTAACTTCAGCTCAGTCTTGAATTTGGGAATATTCCTTTTATTAATAAAACAAGATTAAACCTACAGTGCTATGGATCTTGCTAATTAGAAAAGCGGAGCAAAGAAAAAAAAACATCAGAAAACAAGCAAACAAAAAACCCAAATAGTTACTGAAGAAATTGTTGCAGAATCAGTGCTCTAGGTTGGATTGGTGAGACTTTCATCACCAACCCTGCAGCATCGGAGTCCTGCAGAGGCTGCTGCAGAGGCTGCAGGCCGTTCTCAGGCACAGGCTTTGGTTTAGCCCTGGGGACGCAGCATGTGCCCATTAGCTGGACACAAAACCAAGGCTTAAAAGAGGGGACTGTCTTACTCTGCAATGTTTCTTGGCTGCTCTCAAGGGAACCTGACCTTTTTCCTTACTTATGTAAGGGTCTAGTGGAGACCCTGAGCCGACCCAGGGTCAGGAAGCTCCTGCTACCCGCCCCCCGCCCACCCCGGCCCCGCCGCCCCACAACCCCACCCCAAGCAGGGGACATGCCCACTGCCTTGGAAGTCGAGAGAGGGACAAGAATGATATGGCGCTATATGCCAAATTGGCTTTTATTAGGTGAAGTGTTTTCCCTAGTCAGTTATACTGACTGAGCTTTTAGGTTCTTCATCTGTAAAATGGAGCTATTAATACTGCTTTCAAATACATTTTGCGGGCGTTAAATGAGACGTGCTGCAGGTAGCATCTGGCCCAGACTGATGCCACGGTTTTGAGAATGTGGGTTGCCACCCATTAGTGGAAAGGAAAATCAATCCAGTAGGTCATTGTTTGAATTGATTTGTTGTTGTTGATTCTAAATGATTTACTGGGGGTTTGTATTTAAATCTTCTGTGTCATATTTGATGTTAACTTTATTATAGTTTTTCTTTATCATACATAGTGAGGGTAAGCTTTTCATGACACTTTTGTTTCCATTGTATCTCATACACAAATGTATTTCTTACTTGGGGCTGTAGATCCCAACAAAGGAAAAATATTGTATTAGGTGGACAATAAATATTTGTCTCTTTCCTCCTTCCTTCTTCATCCTTTCATCTGTCCCTCAGAAAGTCAGCGTGACCACCTCTGTCCCTCTGGCATCAGTGTTAATGGTGGATACAGTGAAACGGAGGGAGGAGTCATCTTCACTGGGTCAGGGTGTAGATCATTACCTCGGCATGCAGCATGGCTGTTTCTCGGCTCTACGGAAGGGAAGTCGTGGGCCAGCACACCACATGTACCCAGCCAGCCCCTGAAGGGCCAGTGGGACCACAGGGGGCCCCAGAGTGAGGAACTGGGAGTGCTAGTGGGCAGCTTATGGATAAAGAAGAAGGAATGGGGTACCCGCCTTACTTACTTTCTTGCCATAGCATCCTACCATGCAGGTAGTTAGAAAAGAGTCCAAAACTCAGAGGACATCAGGAGGTAATGTTGTATGAGAGAGAGTGTCTGTGTGTGTGTGTGTATGTGTATGAGAGAGACAGAGAGAGAGAGACATGTGAGAGGTGTGAGTGTACGTGAAGGAGGCCAGGGAATTTTTAGCTAGGGCTGCATGGGGAATTCCAACTAGTGCTGCATCACCTGTCTTAGTGTTTGAAGAAAAAGCAAATATGAGTGGCCTGAACAGACAAAAAATGGAATGGATGGATGGGTGACAGCCCGAGATGAAGGGTCACTGGGCTGCAGGGGCACGAGCCCATCTAATTAACTAAAGACCCTGTGTTGCCAACACTCTCAGAAATAGTGACTGCCCCTGGATGGTGGCTTCAGCCCCTCCCCCTACCCCAGCCCTGCACAGCTGGGGACACAGGCCCAGCTGTCACAGCACACTGGCCTTCATTCCACTGAACAATGACCTTGACTCCTGGGAGCAGGAGCCACAAAGATTTAATACATGTCCCACTCTCCTCTTGGTGGGCCGGCAACCTTCCAGCGTGGACATACTGCCGGAGCTGCCGCTCTGCCACTCCCTTCCCTTCACTTCCAGGGAAGTCGTCCCTCTCCTGTTGGTACAGTGGAGTCAGCTGGGCTTGGAGCCATGGAACAGACCATGGTCATTTGGGCAGAAGCTTCCTCCCTCCTCCTCTGCTGCTGGTCCATGGTGCAACTCCCCAGGCCTTATTCCTAAGAACTACAACCATCTATCTGGCCTGAGATGCCAGAAGGGAAGCCTGCTTTCCAGAGAATGCAGCTGGTGCCTGACCTTGTCCAGCTCCCCTAGGCTGGGCTGCGGGGCAGGACAGCATCCAGGTGAGCAGCTGAGCAGCTGCTTCTGTAGCCCCTTTCTCACAGCTCAGGGCAAGCTGTGTTTTATGACTGCTGCGGAAACCTAGCACCTTGAAGATGGTGGCAGGAGACCTGCTAAGATGTTCCTCCCCACTCCGGGGTGATGCTTTTCAGGGGTTTGAGGTTTCTCCCTTTGTGGTTTCTACCAGAAGCCTGGGGGAAGCAGGATGTCTAGACAGAGGGGGAAATACATAGCTTGTTTTCCTTTTATTCTTTTTTATTTCCTTTTTATTCTTTTTCTTTCTTTTGGCAGTTGGAGTTCAAAAGAAATAAATTGATACATATCTGAAGACAAAAGATCTTACCCAATACATTTTCATTGCAAAGGCATTCTGAGAAACATTTTGGGGAGAAACTTACTAAACTGTGATGGACTTACATTAAGCATTTTAAAAATGATCTGAGTAAGTTAAAGTCACATCTTAGAACTTGCATTTTCCTTTTCTCATCCCATCAGAGTTTATGTTAGCTAAACTGGCAATTGACTTAGACTTTGAGATGGGAGTTAAGCTAAAACCAGACTTTGCTTTCAGGGCTGCAGATGACACACTGATATTACGACTACTTTCTGAAACCCCATTGTAAAAATCCCTTCAGTTTTAATATCCAACTCCACTTTTTTCTTAAAAAATGAATCTGAATTTTTTTGCATGGCACCCAAGAACACTTCATTATGAATCCATCCATTCAATAATATGAATGGAGTGGTGTTAACCCTTGTAATTCCAGCAACCTCCCTCATTAGCAGTGTGATGAAAACATTAGGACATTGGCTTACAATCTTGGTGGTACATCAGAACCACCTAGAAAGCCACCTAAAATTCCCAATGTTTAGGTAATCTTACCTCTGGGTATTGCCCTAAATAATTTTTTTTTTGGGGGGATGGAGTTTTGCACGTCGCCCAGGCTGGAGTGCAATGGCGCGATCTTGGCTCACTGCAACCTCTGCCTCCCAGGTTCTAGCGATTCTCCTGCCTTAGCCTCCTGAGTAGCTGGGATTACAGGCAACCACCACCATAGCTGGCTAATTTTCGTATTTTTAGTAGAGACGGGGTTGCACCACTGTTGGCCAGGCTGGTCTCGAACTCCTGACTTTAGGTGATCTGCCCGCCTAGGCCTCCCAAAGTGCTGAGATTACAGGCATGAGCCACTGCGCCTGGCCTGCCCTAAATAATTGAAAGCAGGGACTTGAACAAATATTTGTACACCCATGTTCATAGCAGTATTATTTACAGTGAACAAAAGGTGAATACAACTCAGGTGTCCACAGATCAATGAATGGATAAACAAAATGTGGTCTGTCCATATGATGAAATGTTATTCAACCTTAAAAAGGAAGGAAATTCTGACACATCCTACAACATGGATGATCCTTGAGGACATTATGTTAAATGAAATAAACCAGTCACGAAGAGACAAATATTATGTGATTTTACTCATATGAGATACCTAGAGTAATCAAATTTATAGAGACAGAAAGTATAATGGAGGTTGCCAGAGTCTAGTGGGAGAGGAGGATCAGGATTTGTTATTTAATGGGTACGGAGTTTCCAATGGGTATAGAGTTTAGTTTCGCAAGATAAAAATTGTTCCAGACTCGGATTGTGGTAACAGTTTCACAACAATGTGAATGCACTTAATGTCACTGAACTGTACACTTAAAAATAGTTAAAATGGCAAATTTTATGTTATGTGTATTTTACCACAATTTTTGAAAACCTAATGTTTAGTCCCTACCCCTGATTAATTTGATTCCTGGAAACAGATCCCAGGTACCAGGCTCCAATGTACAGCCTAGATGGGGAGCTCGTGCCTCAGGTGATTTCACGGCTATGAGAGGTCAGCGGGTTTCCATGGGGCTGCAGTGGAGTTGAGGAGGCTTGCCTTGAAGAAGCTGATATGCTGCAAATAGGTAAAACAGAGGAATTCCGACCAGATCTCTGGATTACTTGTGGAAGTATTAAGGTCTTCTTTGGGGGTCCACTTCTGAATTTACATGGATATTCACGCTCAGTTTCCTATGGTCACTTGATTTAATGAATGTGTGTTGAGGACCATGATGCTCCCACAAAGACCCCTGCCTGCATCCTCGTCAGGGAGACAGACAGAGTTTAATATCTATGCAAGTTTACACAGTACACTAAAAGGTGGTAACTTTAATGAAAAACATTGAGCAAGTTAAAGGGAATTAGGAATGGGAAGATAAGGTGGTAGAATGAGGCAGTCATTTGGAGGTTATTATTTTTAAACGGGAAATTTTGACTGGATACTGTAAGGCTAAAGACAAGAGGTTTTAATTACATAAAACTCTACAGGGTTTATGTAGAGTTAATTACATAGGACTGTACTCTAGTGAATACATTTGTTTCTCACAGGAGTAGAGATTAGCGATTCTGAAACAACTTTACCTGTGTACTAGAATTAAACAGGTGAGTAAATAAATTATAGATCATGAGACCCAGGATTCTTACCCACAGAGAAAGAAGTTACAAGTAAGCAAGAGGGGAAAAAATGCTAGGATAAACTCTATTCTTCTGGTTTGCAGTTGGAGATATTAATATGAATTCTGTTTATTTTAATGTGTCTACAAATGAATATACAGAAATAAATACATATGTATGTTTACACATGGGTTAATATACATACACTTTTTTTTTCTATTTCTGCCTGCTGAGAGGACTTAGAAACTGTGACATCCTAGTAGCAATAAGCACACACCAGCACCTAGAATTTGGTGTCTAAAATCATTCTCCAATAAAAAGAACCAGGACTCCACAGACAATGTCTGATGCTAGGACTGGGGAAGGGAAAATAGAAGGTGAGCTTGGAGCATCTTATTGAGCCAGAAAGTGAGCAAGTGATTTAAAACAATTGGAGGTTGGAGGTGGTCATAGGAGTATTTCAAAAGGAATTAACCTGAAGGAGCTACCAATGGTCATAGCTGCAACAATTTTAGCAAGAAAAAGAAACGATTATTGTATTTGATTGTAACCCAAAGAATAAAATAAATAGCCATGAGTTCATGTTGATATAAATAAATGACTACATAAGTAAGATGGGAGAGAAGAAACACATTTTTCCTATTGAATAATTCCAATTAATAAATGCAAGAGGATTGAGAGAAGTGGAAATCACCATGAGAATCCCATAGCCATAATTGCAGCAGGGAAGACCCACTGATGAATGCTTGATATTTCTACAGTCTCAGAGTATTTACCCCCAAATATTTCCTAATTACTGTGGTAGTTTAAAAATATCTCCACAAATACTTTAGCATTCTTCTTTTCTGGAACTGAAACTTAGTTGCCCTCCCCTAAGGAACAAGGCATGGTAAGGGAAAAATAGTGACTTTTCAGTGGAGAATAGTGACTTTTCAGTGGCTGACACCACCTTAACCAAGTGATGCGGGTGAACAGGCAAACAAGTGAAGGGGTGAACATGATATTAACATCACAGGTGGTTGATATCATTCGCCCCTTCATGTATGATGATAAAAGGCAGACAGACACAGCCCCCCTATGGAATTCTCCCTCAAGATTCACGACTTCTGTGGCACCACGAGAAAACAACAGACAACCCCAGTATGAGGGAAAGTCTGCAAAATACTTGATGAGTATTATTCAAAAGTATCAAGGTCATAAAAAACCCTGAGGAACTGTCACCAATTCCAAGTGACTAAAGAGACATGACGACTAAATGTTGTGTAATATTCTGGATGGGATTCCGGAAGAGGAAAAGGCCAGAGCAAAAAGCTGGTGAAATCTGAATAGTCTGTAGTTTAGTGAATTGTGTTGTATCAATGATGAGTGCACCGTGGTTTTGTGAGATGTTGACATTAGAGGGAGCTTGGGAAGGACCAGAAATTCTCAGCACTATCTTGTAACCCTTTTGTAAATTTGAAATTATTTCAAAACAAAAAAGCTACATAAAAAGAGAAGGAACCACTGGCCTTACAGAGGTTTTGACAAGTAATAAAAAATAATTGCCTGCATGAGGCCAGACTTCCACATGAGAAAGCCCAAAGGCTGGTTCCAGATGCTCCTCTGTGAGACCAGGCCGGCCTGACCCCTTTTGTGTGGCTCTGTGGCAAAGGCTGACAACTGTGCCTCTGGTGATGGGTGAGAGAAAATGAAGGCGGAGGGACAGGTTTCTTTCCACCACAAAGCTGAATCAGGGCTGGACCACGGCCCCTTCCACAGCAGTGAGTTCCAACAGCACAAATGCAATCTGTAGACATTTTCTTGGCTGGAAAAGAATCAGGTCCAACTGGAGGCACCTGTCAACTTGAGCTGATTACAGATCAAAACGGGATGGTTGTGGACTCCTGAAACTGCTGTTGGGGTTTTCAGTTTAGTCTTGGTGTCTTCACGTTTTTTTCCTTCTGATTTCATCTCTACATCTCGGGCAAAGCAATCCATCCACAGCAAGGAGTAGATGCACCCTGCCGGCTAGTAGAGAGACGCCCTCACTCATCAAGATAAAAACCAAACTGCAGGAGAGGACTGCTGCCATCTTGACATAAGCATTGCTTTAAGTTTGACCATCAGTTTCATCTACATGAATTTCATGTAGAAATAACCTTGTAGAAGACTACAGGGGCAGAGGAGGGCAGTCAGGGTTGGGGGAGGGAAGAGACAGCTCTGATGACCTGGAAAAAGATTCATTGGTAAGCTGGGTGCGGTGGCTCACCCCTGTAATCCCAACACTCCGGGAGGCCGAAGTGGGCAGATCACGAGGTCAGGAGATCGAGATCATCCTGGCTAACACGGTGAAACCCCGTGTCTGCTAAAAAAGACAAAAAATAAGCTGGGTGTGGTGGCACATGTCTGTAGTCCCAGCTACTTGGGAGGCTGAGGCACGAGAATCCCTTGAACCCAGGAGGCAGAGGTTGCAGGGAGCCGAGATCTCGCCACTGCACTCCAGCCTAGGCAACAGAGTAAGACTCCGTATCAAAATAAATAAATAAATAAAATTAAAGTTTCATTGGTGATTCCAGGATTTATCAAGATACCATCTTTCCTCTTCCTTCCCAAAAGATTACTGAGTGTAGACAGTCATTGACATCATATCCCTAATGGAAAGGATACAGGAACACAGGAGACCTGGCTCTAGTTTGAGCTTTACTGCAACCTGTGTCTCTAGATAAAGACCTCAACTTTTCTAGGTGTCATTTTCTCACCTATTAGCCAGCAGGGTTGAATAATGGTAACTTCTGGGGCCTTTCTCCTGGTATCTCAGGTATAATTTTAGGAACCCGTGATGGGACTCAGTGGAGTTATAAGCAGAAAATTAATGAGTATTACAGATTCTATCTAGCCCATTCTATCTAAAGTGGTTAATGCACACTGCACACTACACACAAAAATAGAGGTGAGTTAATGCAAGCACTTTCTTTAGAATTTCTCAGTAAGCCCAAGATGAAAGTTGGCAGAACATTTATAAAATTTTTCCATATGATGCCAACAGCCCTTCCTTCCTTCCCTCCTTTTCTTTTTCCTTCCTTCCTTCCTTCCCTCCTTTTCTCTCTCCTTCCTTCCCTTCTCTTTCTCTCTCCTTCCTTCTTGCCTTCCTTCCTTCCTCCTTCCATCTCTCCCTCCCTCTCTCCCTCCCTCTCTCTTTCTCTCTCTTTCTTTCTCTCTCCCTTTTCCTTCCTTCCTTCCTTCCTTCCTTTCTTTCTTTCTTTTTTTCTTTCTTTCTTTCTTTTTCCTTTCCTTTTCTCTTTCTTTTTTTTTTTTTGAGATGCAGTCTTGCTCTGTTGCCCAGGATGGAGGGCAGTGGCTCAATCTTGCCTCACTGCAACCTCTGCCTCCTGAGTTCAAACAACTCTCGTGCCTCGGCCTCTTGAGTAGCTAGGATTGCAGGCTTGCCCCACCATGTCCCACTAATTTTTGCATTTTTAGTAGAAACGGGGTTTCATCATGTTGCCCAGGCTGGTCTCAATCTCCTGGTTTCATGTGGTCTACCTGCCTCCACCTCCCAAAGTGCTGGGATTACAGGCTTGAGCCATCGTGCCCATCCAGTCTTTCCTTTCCTAACAAGCAAATATGTGGTGTGTGTGTGTGAGTGTGTTAATCAAGTAGGTCAGTTTATTGCTGTCTGACAACCTCCTAGAACTGACTCTTACATAAGCAATGTTGAATCCTTTGGGTTCAAAAAGCATGATTCTAAATCTGAATGATTGGTTTTGGCCTCCTTTCTTTTCTAAGACAAGAGACAGCCCTCTAATTATAGCATACCACAATAAGAAAATCAGCCTAATTAATTTAGTTGAAAATTAATTACCTTTCTTTACCCAGGACAGGGAGTGAAAGGCTTTGCTCTCAAAAGACCACCCCTCCCACCCTGACTGAGGGCTCTAGGGACAGGATGAGGAGGCACACCCCCGCTGGGCCAGGCTGCCACCCCAGTACCATATGGGCTAGAATGACTTATGGGGTAAAGAGACATGAAGCACAGGAGCCCATCACAGAATGCATGGCTGGGCCCTGCTGGGCCGTTGAGCAATATTGTGCTTGCTGTGTGTGCAAAGCAGCAAGGCAAGAGGAAGCTTGGCTGAAATCAGCGCAAAATGCAAAAACACTTCCTTAGTGACCTGGCTTACCCTCATCAACATGTGAATTCTTATTGTTAGCAAAGGGTTCCAGGGTGCTCTCAAACATCAAACACTGCACAGATACCAAACCCACACTTTGACAAGTGTTAAGGAGAAACAAACCAAAACCATTTGCTCATAAAACACAGATGGATTGAAAAGACTAAGAGGAAAATAAGCTGGGCAAAATACAATTGGAGTTAGTAAACACAGCACATGCAAAAACTGTTTGAGACACTGGGAACAAAAAGACTAGGGTCAGATCACCCAGCCCTGTTGCTAAACCTCTTATCTCCTCCACGAACAGCCAATGGCAGTGCAAATCCCACGTAAGGCAGGGTGCATTGCCCATTCAATAAAGGAAAGCCCAGGATGTGGGCCACTGTGGGGCAGGAAGACCCTTCAGAAGCACAGTGCATGCACACAAGGTACTTCCAGTATGCAAGGGACAGCTGTTTCCAGCCCACCATGCCTGCAATTCATTTGTGTCCACTGTATTCCTATCAACTTATGGCGTTTATAACTAGACCAGAGGAGGGTCTAATAAATTTCAGTCTGAAAAGAGAGTCATGTAAAACAGTTATGAGAATTGCTAGATTTGGAGCCCATTCTTCAAATATATCTCTTTCAAAATATTTGTGGTATTCTTAAGCATTGGGCAATGTTTTAACATTTGAGTCTCAACTTTACAACTCGCTTATTGGGAGGTCCTTGCATTTACCAATATTTTAGCCACTTTGAAAATAGAGTCTGGAGGGCATTTTCCCTAATATCCTTCAAGATATATGCTATTTTATCAATTATTTACTCAGAGTAATTACACCAAGAAATCATTGCCCTTCATCGTTTTAATCCTAAATAATAACAAATGCATGGATTCACTTTGGAAGAATGTCTCAAATTTTATAGTGAAAAAACTCCAAACATACAGTCAGTAGGAATGCTAATATTTACCCTCAGCAAACCATTTGACATTCCAGATTAACTAAAATAATATGGTGGCTTAAAGTTGTAGATAATTTGATTATTTTGTGACTGTTTTACTGCAACAAAAATAAACTTAGGTATCAAAATTGATGTACATTTTCTCATCAATAGTCTGAGAGCTATTTTGAAAATGAGCTACATACAACTCACTGTACTTGCTATACACAACTCTACTTGCTACAAACTGCCCTCGTTACCACTTGTTCTGTAATCCAAACTGCTCTGTCACCATCTGTCGGCAAGGAGGTGGCTTGTTGAGGTTATAAAGCAGCAGGAGGCAAGACAGTGCTTAAGATAATCAGAACCTGCTGGGCGCGGTGGCTCACGCCTGTAATCCCAGCACTTTGGGAGGCCAAGGCGGGTGGATCACTTGAGGTCAGGAGTTCAAGACCAGCCGCCCAACATGGTAAAACCCCGTCTCTACAAAAATACAAAAATTAGCCGGGTATGGTGGCGCTGTAATCCCAGCTACTGGGGAGGCTGAGGCGGGAGAATCGCTTGAACCCCGGAGGCAGAGGTTGCAGTGAGCCGAGGTTGTGCCATTGCACTGGGCGACAGAGTGAGACTCTGTCTCAAAAATAATAATAATAATCAGAACCTCCAACCCCACACCCAAAATACATTATTTTATTTCTATTCTTCCTAATAAGTCTTAGATATTTATCCTACTGTATGGTCTAAAATCATCCGTCCTCAGAGCTGCTCCATCTCCTTGGAAAAGAAATGTAACCAGAGACTGGGGTTCTGATTGAACTTGCACTTGATCCTGAGGAATCCCATAAGAAAATGGATGTTACAATCCCACATTTAGGTTGATGTTGTTATCTGTTTGATCTCTCTTTACAAATGCTACTTCCCACCACGCTCCTTCCTCCATTATTTGACACATATTTCTTGTACTTCAAGAGGCAGCTCAATATTCAGTTCTAGGAAAAATGTTCACGGTTCTATTATCTCATTCTAAGTTAGAATTTTTCTCATGTGCTTATATAAGGTGTGGTGCTTACCTCTATCTCAATACTTAACGTATCATTTTGGAAAGGGCTATTTGTTGATTTTACCCACTAATTTCAGTGGAAGTCCAAAGATAAATCATTTATTTCTGGAACTTTATGCATAAATAGTACTGAGCTTGGACTGAAAGCCTCGTGAAGGCAGCCATGCTGAGCGGCTCACTCCTGCAATATCCCTACGCCTGGTCTATTCCTTGTCGTTTGCCAGACACTGAACACATTTTATTCAATGAATTAATGAAGTTGCACTTAGTATAAGTGCATATATATATATGCATATATATATGCACAAATATAAAGCATAATATACTTTATAATTGCTGCAGGCACAATTGCACAAATCTCTTGTAGGAAAAGCTATCCTACAGCAGAGGCTGGCAAACTATAGCGCAATTGCTGCTTTTGTATCCTCTCCAGCGAAGAACCATTTGTGCATTTTCAAATGGCTTTTTTTTTTAAATCAAAATGAGAGTAACATTTTATGACATGTGAGAATTACGTGGAATTCAAATTTGGTGTCGATAAGTAAAGTTTTATTGGCACACAGTCTTGTTCATTCACTTGTGTACTGATCATGGCTGCTCGCCCAGGGCAATGCTAACAACAGGGCTGAGCAGCTGTGGCCAAGACCAGATGTGCGTTCTCCTTGCCTTGCACTCTGGTGCACTACAAATTGCAGTGACGGCCTTCCAGCGCTGCTTGCGATGCCATACTATGGCATTTTAGTCATTTAATTTCAGTGCATCTTCTTACGTTTGCCAAGAGAAGAGGAGAAAAGCGGACTCCAAAAGTCACACTTTCAAGCCAGAGTGGAGTGTAGATCATTTTGTTAGGAGATTAGAAGGCAAAGCATGTCTTTGTTATGCAATGATCTTATAGCTGTGCTAAAGAGTATAATATACACTGACTTTACCAGGCAGAGCACTCAGCATGGTATTCCCAACTGCAGGCAGAAAACTGATAAAATTTAAAATAGAATAATACCTTTTCCAGAAAGAACACTTGTTTGAAGAGTTGAGAACATTGAAAGGAGCCTCGAACGTTAACTAAAAAGCAAGGTAAAAAAGTATAAAAGTATTATAAGCAATTATAACAGGCAAAATTATAAACTATTAGATGATGATGGAAGTTACCTGTATCAGCTTGGGGATAAGAAAGCTCTTTAACAAGACGCAAATTTTACAAACTCATAAAAATATTTAAAATGTTCTACTTCATTAAATGAAGAACTTAGATTGTTCAGAAAATACTAGAATATCATTATAAAATAATGCAAATTAATATTATACCTGTTAGACTGGCAAAAATTCAAAATTTCATATCTCACTAATAGGTCAAGACTGGGAAGAAACAGGTCCTCTTTTTCACTATTGATGGGAAAATAAATTGGTCTAGCCAAGTCACTTTACAAAGTGAATTTCAAGATGTTTTCCTGCATTGTCAGTACCCATCACTGCTCCAAGTTATGGGAGTGGGAAATCGCACTGACCCCTACTGAGCCAGGCTGGGCGGGGCCAGAGGGAACCGAATGGGGGCTGCCCCCTGTCCTGAGCCCACCTGCCCACCTGTCACCCTGCCTCTGCCTCCTGGTTCCCACCAGTCCATCCACCTCTCTGGGACCACTGGGCATTAGCCAAGAAGGCAGCATGCTGGCCATCAGCTGAGTGCTGCTGGCCACACTGCGGGCAGTGCTGGCCCAAGAGGCTGCCCTACGCCGGAGGTAGTGAGTGATGTGCTGACCAGGATACTGCATTCCCCTGACCTGTCCAGAGGGAGAACCTGAAAGTCATGCCACTGTCCACTGGTTGCACAGGACTCCCGGCACAGGCTCACGCCCCAGCAGATGGGCTGGTGTGGGAAGGAGGCTGCTTCTGAGGTTGGTGCAGCTCTGCGACTCTGGAAACTATTCTTGCTGCCGGGCTGGCTGCCCAGCAGGTCTGTGCTTTGCTGGTGGATGTTTCTCCTGAGGAGCCCCAGCTCTCCTGCTTCTGGAAGAGCCCCCTCAGTGACATTGGTTGTGAATAGAGTCCTTGGAGTCAAGGTTCTGAGTCAAAGCTGTGCTATTGGTGAGAAAGTTTCAGAACTGTCAGGCAGAACTCTTCCAGGAGCCGTGTCAGTATTCTCAGGAGTCCCAGAAGTTCTGCCAGTTGGCAGTGCCAGAGGGAGATTACTCTTTCTATACAGTGTCCCTGTGTGTCACCAACAGTGTTGGGAGCAAGTTCAGCAAAACCCAAATATTAGAGGGTTATGGAATCCTGCAGTCCGACCCACCTGTCAACATCACAGTCATTGCTGTCGCCAGAAAGCCCTGCTGGCTCAACGTCACCTAGCAAGACCCCCACTCCTGGAACTTATATTTCTACAGACTATGGTTTGAGCTTTGATACCTGGCTAAATAGTAAAAAATGTTCATAACATGGATGGCCAAGGATCTCCAACATCAGTGTGTCATTCACAACACCTGGAAAGGCATGAGGCACCAGACACAGCTTCAGGCCCAGGAGGAGCTGGGGCAAGGCTTGTGAAGTAAGTGGAGCCCAGAGGTCATGGGAACCCTTTGGGCAGACTCCAGGAGTCCTCCAGCTGAGACCACCTCCACGCAAACACCTACTACTAATAAAGATGATAATAATATTCTCCCCAGAGATTCTGCAAATGCAACAAGCTTTCTGGGTTAAAGAAGACGTGGAAGTTGCAGGGTCTGAAAGAAGATAAGATCAGCATGCACTGGTTGTGTTCTTTGGAGTGGCTGGTCCCAGAGAGACCTAGAACCACCCCAGTGCTTGTTCCTCTCATCTCCCTTCAGTGTCCCCCAGCAGCCTTGGAATGGACACCACCCCCAGCCACGGCTGACCAGTTGCCAGGGACCCGTGGAGGCCTTATGACATCAGCAATAGAGACTACTTCTTCCCCATATAGCAGGCCAGGTGGCACCTGGCAGGTTGGGTGCGTAAACCAAAAAAGTATCTGAGACAGCTCCCAATCAGTTTAAAAGTGTATTTTGCCAATGTTAAGAATACGCCTGGAAGAAACAAACACGGAATCATAGAAACAGTTTGGTCTATGTCTTTTTCCAAAGATGCTTTTGAGGGCTTTTGAGTATTTAAAGGGGACAAGCAGGCTGGAGGAGAAAGAGGGAGGGTATGGTCACATAACAGAATTCACATGTGGCAAGAGAAAAGGAGCAGGCAGAGGAATAGTCCATGACATATTAATCTTGGGCTCAGTAAGTCAGCACTTTACATAAGATATGGTGAACATAGAGCAGCTACCTGTGGAGATGTTTCACCTTGATCTGTAGCTGTCTGCTGAGGAACAAAAGGAAAGGCAGCTTCTTGCATGCCTCAGCTTTCTGCTCATATTTTTCCTTTTGGCACTGTGAACTGGGGTCCTGAGCTCTTATTTTCCTTTCACAGGTGTCAGGCATGCTGCACCGTGTGGATGACGGAGTGCAAACAGGCTCAGCAGAAGCTGCCTCTCACTGCCCTACCAGCTCATCTCAGAGCATGGGGCCTTCGGCTTCACTATTGTGGAAGAGCCTGGCAGAATGTTCTAGGCCAGATGAAAATCGGGCTGCTGCAGCCATTCAGAAGGAAGAAGTGGTTGAGTTTTTAAACCTGCTTTCCCAAATGCCCTGTTCAAGAGGGTTAGAGTGAGCTCAGGCCACCATGAAGAGAGTTGTATCAACACGCTGTTGGACACTCAGGCAGGCAGAGCCAGGCAGCTGGGGGGGCGGGGGGCCTCTGTGTGAAGAAGCTGCTGGCTGCCCACCCCCAACACTTGTACACAAGCTGCACCACTGGGCAGGTGGGATGCATTTCCAACCAAAGCCTCCCTCAGTCACCTTGCTCCTGGCCCCCTGTGCAGTTACATCTTCCAGCTCAAATTCTGAAACCTAAGTGCCTTTGCAATTCTGTTTTTCTGGGCCTGAGGATGGCTTTTACTTAAACCTCCTAGACCAGAGAAGAACCTCTTCCTGCCTTTCTTCCCCACACTTAAAAAACAACTGGGGGGTGGGTGAGTGAATAATACAGTATCTCGGGGTCTGATGGTTTTAAATATGGAATTATAATTAGGTCCTCATTAGCATTTTGCTAAATGTAAATGATAATCCTAGGCTTTTGCTGAATACAGAAGCAAATATATTGGCTTTGGGTTTCAGGACTTCAGGAGGAGAGAAGCAGAGGAAGGAGGGGAATAGGGGACAGGGTCTTCATGGACCCCCTGTAGTAGGGGAGCCGAAAGGGACCCCAGCCTCTGAAAATCAATGTTCTCTGTCTCCCACCTTCCCCAAAGGAGAGCTGGCAGTAGGGAGGGCTTCCACCAACACTGAGATCAAAACTGCTGTACTTCAGCTTTGTTTTCAACTGAACTGGAGTAGCTAGGGAAGATATTCTAATATTAGGGAAAATGATGTGGAAAAATAAAAGAAGCTGGCAAGAATGCATTTTGATTTGCCTTTTTAAAAGACCACCAATTTCCTTCATCTTTCTCTTGGGAAGGTGGAAGATCCAGTATTCACTGTGTCAGTATAGAAATAACTTGGTGGGGGAAGCAGAGGAATCTTGTTTAGCCCAAAAGCAAGTCAAGTGAAAAAGGAGGAGGAGAAAAAATAATTTTCCCTATTAGAGAAATATTCTAGTTTCATTCTGTATTTATAGTCTGCCTCTTCTCTAGGGGAAAAGCAGTTGTGAACTCCCCAAGGTGGTTATGAAGGAAGAGTGTCCCACTCCCTGTCCTAGTGCTGAGAAGTCTTCCCCTTCTACCAGACAGGGTCCTAGAAATTCCCCACCCTGAAATCTGTGAGCCCTCAGCTGTCAAAGGGGAAGTTCATTAAAAAAAAAAAAAAGCCCTTACTTCTGTGCCCTCCCCTTTTGTTTAGGTCTTTGACTTGGATTCAGCTCAGCTAGAATGAAGCACCCATTAACTGTCCAGCCATGACACGGTGACTAACCACTTCATCTGAGTTTTCTGTACAGGATTTGAAGATTCAGTGATATTACTGGGTACCCAGACAGTTAACCCTCAGGTATTGGGGTATCCCAGAGTAGAGATGTGATTAAAATCAGTCGTGTAACCACAGACCCAAAATTTACCAGACCACAGAAACTTTGGAGTACTCTACCCTTTTAGAAAACTAACCACCACCACCAGATGGGTATAAAAGGATGAAAATGACCCAGTCTTATTTACTGTTTGCCAGGTTCAAGCTGTTACAATCTTCCTCAAGCAGTGATTTTCATTGCTGGGTTTGTCTGTACATTTTAGACTCTGTTGCTGCTTGAGGCAACTTATCAAGTTAACAAAATTCAAGCAAGCGTGAGCTGTTTTTTTTAAAGCTAAATGAAAAATAAAGATTGGCTGGGTGAGATGGCTCACGTCTGTCATCCCAGCACTTTGGGAGGCTGAGGTGGGAGGATCACTTGAGGACAGGAGTTCAAAACTAGCCTGATTGATATAGTGAGACCTCGTCTCTACAAAAAGAAAAATGTTTACAAATTAACTGGGCATGGTGGTGTGCACTTGTCATCCCAGTTACTCTGAGGCTGAGATGGGAAAAATCTGTTGAGCCCAGGAGTTCAAGGCTGCAGTGAGTCATGATTATGTCCTTACATTCCAGCCAAGGCAACAGAATGAGACCTTGTCTCAAAAAAATAAATAAATAAATAAATACATAAATAAACATAAGCTCCCTGTTTCTAAACTCCTAAGAGATTGTTTTCTTTACTCCTCTGCATTAAGAAAACTGAAAGAATTTGCTTTGAGGGACACAAAATCTTTAGAAACTGTTGGTCTCCATTTATAAAGATGAGGAGATAATCACATTATTTAGGTCCCTGGAACCAGATGTCTAACACTCTTCTCAAAATTACATGAGAACTTGTTAGGGTAATTGTGGGTTTAATACAAGCTGATATCAAAGGGATGTAGTTGTTATACATTAGCAAACATTCATGACAATAACAACACAGCAATGCAGCTAACATGCATTGGACTGTTACCCAATGCCTCTCCCATAGCTAAGCACTTCATATTGTGGGGAGAAATGATTGGTTATGATTTCTTGATGCCCAAGGCTTTCCTCTGTAGGCACAACCACCCCATCCTGCAACCTTTCAGCTTGGTAGGATTGACACAGATGGTATTTGGCTTTCTTTCATCTTTATAAACTGACAGTAGTGTATCCCCACCCCCGTCATGGGGGGGTGATCAGTGCATAAGCCAAGACAAAACAAAACATGAGAAGAGGATGAAAATATTGAAACAGACAAGCTGACAGTTTTACATTAGCCTAATTTAATGCTCCAAATTATCCTCTAAAATCAGTACTGCTGTTATCCTCACTGGCAGTCAAACATTAGGCATTGACTCCCTCCTATGGCTCATGCTAGCACTTCTCAGTGCTGGTTCCTTTTCCTGGCATTCAGCATAGGACTTTCATTTCTTTTCTTTCTTTCCTTTTTTTTTTCGAGATGGTTTTGCTCTTCTCACCCAGGCTGGAGTGCAGTGGCACTATCTCAGCTCACTGCAACCTCAGTCTCCTGGGTTCAAGCAATTCTCCTGCCTCAGCCTCCTGAATAGCTGGGATTACAGGCACCCGCCACCACACCTGGCTAATTTTTTATGTTTTTAGTAGAGACAGAGTTTCACCATGTTGGCCAGGCTGGTCTCTCTGACCTCAAATGATCCACCCACCTCAGCCTCCCAAAATGCTGGGATTACAGACGTGAGCCACCGCGCCCAGCCAGGACTTTCTTAAAGCAGCACCTTCAATGTATGTGAGGTTCTCCAGAACAGGTTCTGCATCTGTTCTCCCCACTAGAGCAGTCCCACTTTCCCCTCAAGCCACGTCAGTAATTACATAGAACAGCAGAAGTCACACAACTCCAAGACCTCCAGCATGTGAGATAAGATGCTTCAGATCAATGTTTAAGATGGTGCTTTTTCTCCAGCAATAAATTCGAGTCATCGCACATTAAGAAAGTATTACACTGTCTCCATGTTATCTGTTAAGAACAAAATAACCCTTCTTTAAAGTAGTCCTCAAAATTAGGTCTGCCACTTCCATTAAGGGTATAATCTTGGTATTTTATTGCCTTTTAAAGTTGCTTGTTATTTTAACTCCACCATTTTACAATTCGATGTTGCTTCTATAAAATCAAAGGTTATCATAGGAGAGGCTTTGTGAAAAGCCTCTAAAGGACCCTGACTCGTGGTTCCCTCCCTATCAGGGAAAACACCAAACCTGAAAGGACACTGTGAGAATCCCTTGAGGTGACAGGTTCTGTCTTCAGCTTGCTTGCGTAGGGCTGGTGACTTTGGCAGCCAGACCCTCATAGGAGAGAAACATAAAAACGGAGCTTTGAAGTTTTCCTCCTGGGACTCGGCACATCTGCCCTGGGACACAGTGCCTGTGGGACTCTGGACCCCAGCACCAGATGTCCTTCTGAGAAAAGCCCAGTGGCGGAGAGAAGTTCCAGAGGAGGGGAGGGATGGAGCCAAGAGAAGAGCTGGGGAGATAATGGAGGAGGCAGCTCCAGAAGTAATTCCGAGCAGAGGGCCCTGCTGTAAGGGCGCATTAGGGACATTTTAACCAGCATATTTTCCCTTTTATGTGTGTATAACCATACCACTGCACCAGAACTCTACACATCTAAAGAAGACTAAGTAAAAGATCTCTATCAAATATTTTAAAGTAAATATTCTAAATGATCCAAAATGCATTTGTTATAGGTAAACTGGCAGCCAGCAGCTTTTATTATTTCTTTGTAATTTGTAAAATAATTATATGTCTTTTAAGCACATTAGATATCAGTAAATCTAATCTCTCTCTCAACACATGCACACATTATATTACAGATATATAATGTTTACAAATTTGGGGAAGGATATTGAAGTGTTTGCCAATGCATTTGAAAACTGAAATGAAATGAGTTATTTCCTAAAGATGGTTAAATTGGCAACATTAGCATTAAGAAGTTATAGAAAGCTAGGGAGGATTTTTAAGACAGAAAAATGAAAAAGAAGAAGAGAGTCATGTGAAAATTCTGCTTTTTACGAGATCCAGCACACATGATTTTAATGTTGGCTTCTGTTTCTTCCAGATTTTCTCCAGAGAGAGGAAAGATTTCAAGTTCATTATTCTATGAGGCTATTATAATTTGGATATCAAAAGTAGACGAGAATAGCACACAAAACAAAACCTGTAGACAAACTCTACTTCTTAAAATAGATGCAATAATACTGCCATAGATGCAACTACAAGAAAAAAACAGCAGCATAGTGAAACAATCATATCTCATGACCTAAAGGACTATCTTGGGAATAGAAAATGGCTGATTATTAGAAAGTGTATTGACAAAATCCACTATATTAAGCACTTAGAACATCTTAATAAATCTCCTGAAAAGAAAGCAATAGGTAAAATTTGACATCGATTCTCATTGTTATACAATCAAACAAGGAAATCCAGGATAAAATAAAACCTCTGAACCCAATAAAATGTATATACCAAAATCTGCAGCAGACATCAAATTTAATAATTATTTAAAAAATATTCACCACAAGTGTTTAATCTAGAAATGGGATCATACCTGTAAATTAAGAAACAGCCATGTGTGTTGGAAAGAACAAGACTACGTATCCTGATTTGCAGCCAAGATTATACTGTAACAGTTCAAGAGAATCAATTGAATACATCTTAGAATAATTTACTAAGAATGCCCCGTTCATGATAGCAAATAGCAAAAATCCTATCAAATACTTAGTAAGAACACAATAGCACATGTACGAGGACCTATTACGAGAAAAGATAGAACTTTTTTGACACAGCAGAGGGGAGAAAGTGTATCCTTTCGGTATATTTCAGTATAAAGCGTATTTTGTTATAAAGCTTCCAGTTTAAAAAAAGAAATCTCCGGTAATGACTTCGTTTTCTGACAAAATGTCAGAGAAAAAAAAATCTCCCTTCTACTTCATTAGTTCACGCTTTCTCTCTCTCTAAAGGCTGTTAAACTCACCCACTAATTTCTCTCAGTTTCAGCTGCTGTATTTTTTTATTTCCAGTATGTGTATTCTATTTTTTTATATTTTTGTCCTCTGCTAAAGCATTCAATCCTGTCTTTTAATGCCTCCAACATATTAATTATATTTGTTTTAATGTCCCTGCCTGATAACTTCATCATCTGAATGTTCTGTGGATCTCTTTTCATTGTTTCTTTTCTTTTCTAGTCGGGTCAGGTTTTCTCTCCTTGAATGCCCAATTATTTTTGATTGAGTGAGAAACACGGTGATAGAAAATTGTAGTGCTCATTCTGGTCTCTAGAGGATAAAATCTTCCTGCAGGAAGATATTGCTTCTGTCAGGAAGCTAGAAAAAGAAGCATTAGCACTCCTGCATCACCTTCATCCAATTAGAGAGCCAGGAATTCAGGAACCTGAACCTTTGGAGAGGGCTGTTTCCAGGGCATTCTCACTCCTAAGGTGGAGACTTCTGAGTTCCAACCAAAACCTAGGGTGTTTACCAAGGTCCTTCCTGGTTGCAAGTTCCTGAAACTTGTGAGCATCTATAGAAGTTCAACTTGGTGCTACAACATCATGATGTCAGCGCAGGGAGTAGTTTAGAAATTACTGATGGATTTTTTTTTTTTTTTTGAGACGTTGTCTCACTCTGTCACCCAGGCTGGAGTGCAATGGTGCAATCTCGGCTCACTGCAACCTCAGCCTCCTGGGTTCAAGCGATTCTCCTGCCTCAGCCTCCTGAGTAGCTGGGATTACAGGCACCTGCCTCTATGCCCAGATATTTTTTTTTAGTAGAGACAGGGTTTCGCCATGTTGGTCAGGCTGGTCTCAAACTCCTGACCTCATAATCCACCTGCATTGGCTTCCCAAAGTGCTGGGATTACGGGCATGAGCTACCACGTCCAACCTACTAACAGATATTTTAATCAGATAGGCTGAACTAATCCCCTGATCCTCAAGGTGGTTGGGTGATAAAATTTCCTGTTTAAATGGGACTCTGGCTGGATCTGATAAAGCAGTTGCCCACACAATACAAGTATAAACACACCACATAGGTAGTTTCAAATTTCCTAGTGGTCATATTTTAAAAATATAGACAGAAACTGGTGAAAGTAATCTTAATGCTATATTTTATTTAACCTAATATATGCAAAGTGTTATTATTTTAACACAAAACCAATCTAAAATGCATTGATGATATTTTTTACATTTTTGTCTTACCAAATTATCACAATTGGTATTTTCTAAATGACAGCACAGCTCAGTTAGGACTAACTGCATGTTAAGTTTTGAAAAGCCACATGTGGCTAGTGGTACCACAGTAGTCATCACAGTCTAGAACATTGAAATCAATGTCAAACACTAAAGCAAGGAGTTACATCAACTGTGGACAACCAGCTAAGGTTTGTGAATTTGAAACTAAGATAGTCAGGATCGGCCGGTGACCCACTTGCAGGGTCTAAATGATGAAAAAGGCTGGCATAGTAAAGCATAATTCTTCAGAAGCTGTCACTGTGCCACTATGCACTCTCCATCAGGATGAGGAGGGCGCTTGCATTCACCCTTCCCATCAAGCAAGGGGGCTTCCAGACACCACTGAGAGACACTGGCTATCCCTCCTGGAACTTGAGAGCCATGAGACCTGGTTTCTGAGACTTGTCTGGAAAAAGCACAAAGGTCAGAGATTGTGGCTGATGATGCCCAGCTCACAAGGGCAAAGACAGCAACCTTTGGAGCAAACTGCTCCTTCTCTGATTTCGGGCCTCACTAGCCTGCAGGAGACAGTGCATTGAATAAAAGGACCCACCCACACCTGTCTCAATTCCCTTGCAACTTTCTAGTCCTGAAACAAGCCCAAGTTGGCAAAGAAAACATTTTTTTTTTTTTTGAGGTGGAGTCTCGCTCTGTTGCCCAGGCTGGAGTGCAGTGGCATGATCTCGGCTCACTGCAGCCTCCACCTCCCGGATTCAAGCAATTCTCCTGCCTCAGCCTCCTGAGTAGCTGGAACTACAGGCGTGCGCCACCACTCCCGGCTAATTTTTGTATTTTTAGTA
This sequence comes from Pan paniscus, assembly GCF_029289425.2. NCBI lineage: Eukaryota > Metazoa > Chordata > Mammalia > Primates > Hominidae > Pan > Pan paniscus. The sequence goes on from NC_073260.2 coordinate 49,382,580, forward strand.
GAGACAGGGTTTCGCCATGTTGGCCAGGATGGTCTTGATCTGCTGACCTCGTGATCCGCCCACCTCGGCCTCCCAAAGTGCTAGGATTACAGGCGTGAGCCACCCCATGCCCAGCCAGAAATCAATTTTAATGTGATAATAATGGAAGTTTGATCATTACATTGGACTGACCAACACAATTACTGAGATGAGACTGTTCCTATAACCAAAGGCACCAGAAAGCCACGATACCTATCCAAGATGTTAATTGAGAGGTAAGCAGAAAAGAAACAGGTTCACAGAGTGAATTTTGCATGCAGGGATTAGACACAATAAAGCTTCTCTGGTATTTTCCTGATCTGAGTCCTCTTCATTCAATAAACTGGTTACCTGAGGGGGTTTTTGTTTCACCTCTTGTGGCCGTAGGTAGGGGACCAGAAAGAGCTAAGAGAACCTGAGAATCAGGTGAGATTTGGGCTCATTCTGCACTGTGGAGGATGCTTCCCCAGAGTCATACCCTTCATCAGTGGGACCAGCACAGCACCCAGAGGGGCAGATGGTCTTATCGCACTTCAGTGGTCTGGTCCGTGCTGCCCGGGGACCAGACTATCAGTTCTATCAGGTCAGAGCCCTGGTGTCATCCAGAAGCTCCTATCATTCAGGGCTCACTTTCTGGGCTGTGGAATCTTCTCTTGCCACTTCGGAAGGTGGAAGGAGATGGGAAACTTGGAGAGAAGCAATCGATAGCTTTGACAAGCAAGTTAAAATTGTATTTTTCTATTTATTGGTGAGGGACTAGTTAAACTGGAAGAGATTCGAATTTTGGGTAAAAAACAAGTTTTTGTTTTTGCTATTAACCAAAAATAAAAAAAATGCTCTTTCCTTTAACCCAAATGCCATCACCATGAGTCCAGAAAAAGATCATACCAGCTACCTAAAATAAAGGGTGCTGCACACATAGGCACAAGCTGTATTACATTTTATAAAGGAAATCAACAATTTCCTTGAGAGCGTGATATTTGAGTGGTATCAAAAGAAGCATAAAGGTTAATTTTTGTGGCAGGAGGATGAAGGAAGCAGATAATTATAGGGAAATATAGCATAAGCTATGGGAGAAGAAGTCAAGCTGTTGGAGTCAGGAAGCTATAATTTTGGAGACAGGAAGGCTCATGGTGATTGCCCAGGCACCTTTTATTTTGTAGATGAGAAAATTCTGTCAAATGATTGCAGAATGTCTCACAATTAGTAGTCAAGCTGGTGGAATCCAGTGAAACTTAATTCAGAGATTTTCTTCCCCCACCAAAACATGCTCTAACTTTTCCCCAGGGAACTGTTCTTCACTGACTCCATTTTTCTTTTTGTAATTCAAAGGTAATTCAGCACTATATATTTGCTGTGGTTTGAACGTCTCCTCCAAAATTCATGTTGAAACTTTATCCCCAATATGGCAGTATTGAGAGGTGGGACATTTAAGAGGTGATTGGGTCATGAGAGCTCTTCCCTCATGAAAGAATTATTCCACTCATGGGTTAATAGGTCAATGGGTTATGGTGGGAGGGGAACTGGCAGATTTATAAGAAGAGGAAGAGAGGCCTCAGCTGGCACACTCCGCCCCCTCACCATGTGATGCCCTGCACTGCCTCAGGACTCTGCAGAGAGATACCACCAGCAAGAAGTCTCTCACCAGATGCTCCCTCTTTATCTTGGACTTCCCAGCTTCCATAAGAAGCAAATTCCTTTTCTGTATAAACTACCAGTTTCAGGTATTCAGTTATAAGCAAGAGAAAATGGACTAATACATTATTCTATGAGATTTTGGCTTTGGGAAGCTGAGGTGGGTGGATCACGAGGTCAGGAGTTCAAGACTAGCCTGGCCAAGATGTTGAAACTCTGTCTCTACTAAAAATACAAAAAATTAGCCACGCGTTGTGGCGGGTGTCTGTAATCCCAACTACTCGGGAGGCTGAGGCACAGAATTGCTTGAACCCAGGAGGTGGAAGTTGCAGTGAGACAAGATCATGCCTGGGAGACAGAGCGAGACTCCATCTCAAAAAAAAAAAAAAAAAGAAAAAGATTTTTTTCCTCTCCTTCTTCTTCTCCTTTTTACTTTTAATGTCACTGGCTTGGGAAGACTGTATTTATCAATGACAGACCCAACAATATCCTGTTATGATGGAACATTTGGGTCCTCTGAAATTAATATGCTGGAGCCCTAATTTCCAATGTGGTTTTATTTGGAGATGGGGCCTTAACTAATTAAGGCTAAATGAAGAAATGAGATCATAAAAATGGAGCCCTGGTGTGATAGAATTGGTGTCCTTCTTATAAGAAGAGGAAAATCGCTCTCCTCCCCGCTGCCACCCCATGTAAGGATACAGTGGGAAGACAGCCACCTGCAAACCAACAAGAGAGCCCTTACTGGAAACCAAATTGGCCAGAACCTTGATCTTGGACCTCCAACCTCCAGAACTGTGAAAAATAAATTTCTGTTATTTAAGCTGCCAACTCAACAGTTTTTGTTATGGCAGCCCAAGTAGTTTATACACATCCCATCCTCCATGCTCTTCTTCAATGTGGCCATCCTAGTCCCCACTAAAGCCACCCTGCTGAAGCTGGGCTGGCCTCAGGAACTTGGTCAGAAAGCATGGACCTCAGCCCGGTTCTCTTGGGACACTTGCTGTCTGGACGATCCCTTTTGAAACCCTCCTTTTCAGAGCTCAGCCTCCAGGCTGTGAGAAACTCAAGTCACATGGAGATGCCATGTGCAGGCACAGAGCCCCAGCTGATTCCAACCTTTGAATCATTGCATTCTGGACATCAGACATGCGAGTGAGAAAGCTTCCAGATGGTTCCAGCCTCTAGCTGGCCAAGCAAACCACAAAGTTCCAGGTTGTCCCAGCTGAAGCCCTAGACATCGTGGAAGAGAGATGAGCTATCTCTGCAGCACGTGTCTGAACTCCCAATCACAGAATCTGCAAGTATAGTCAAATGGTCATTTATGCCATCAAGTAGGGGCATTTTGTGTGTGCATCCATGGTAACTGAAACCTGACATTTCTTTCAGGGAAATTTCCTCAGTGGGTGTTGTCTGGCCAACTCTATCAATTCCACCCTGTCTGACTTGTGAGACGTAGGGAGAGCAGAGATAAACATGGGAGAGAAAACCTCCTGGGGGTGAGCTAATGACAGCTTGTAGAATAGAGTTCACAGTGTTTCTTATTTATGTTCTTTCTCCCCATTTTATTATTTTTATTATGAGATGGGGACTTGCTCTGTCACCGGGGCTGGAGTGCAGCAGTGCAATCGTAGCTCACTGCAGCCTCGAATTCCCGGGCTGAAGTGATCCTTCTGCCCCACCCTTCCAAGAAGCTGGGACTACAGGTGTAAGCCACCATACCTGGCTAATTTTTAAAAATTCTTTTCGAAATTTATTTATTTATCTCTCTATTTGTTTGCTTACAAGTTCTCACTAAGTTGCCCAGGCTTGTATTGAACTCCTGGCCTCAAGTTAATCCTCCTACCTGGACCTCCCAAGTAGCTGTTTACAGGCACAAAATACTATGACCAGCCCTCAAACTTTATTCTTGATGGTAAGTTTCCAAATTGCTTACTTTAACTACAAGTGCCTCTGAGCTTCTAACTTGGGTTATACTCAAGGCTATGTTTACTCATCACAACATTGAAAGTTGAATCCGTCAAAATGTTCAAAGCACTCCATGCTGGTCCTTTTGTTCAAGTTAGACCAGCCCAAGTCACTACTCTTACCAGACAGAAACCAGAGTATCTACAAGGGAGTAAAAGCATCAAGTGGAAAGACAGGAAAAGCAAGAGTCAGCGTGGTCTCTCCTTGGAAAAAGGCAACCAGGACTCAAGAACAGGCTTCAACTAGCTACTTGCCTGGTAGTAGGTTGATTATAGTACAGTTTATTGTCCAAACAGGAAAGGGATGCTCTTCATAATTACACTGGAACAACAACATGCATCTGGTGTAATTCCATTTATGTAAAATTCTAGGAAATGTAAACTAATGTATAGTGACAGAAAGTATCTTAGTGTCTGCCTGGGGTGGGGAGGAGGGTTGGGCCGGAGGGAGTAAGAGTAAGCATAAGGAGACTTTAGGGAAGATTGGCATGTTCTTCACTTGGATTGTGGTGATGGTTTCACAGGTGTACACAAATGTCAGAACTTTTTGAGGTATACACTTTAAATACATGCAGGTTATTGTTTGCCAATTATATCTCCACAAAGCTATTAAACAGTCTATACCACAGCCAAGATTATGTTGCTGGATGTTCTGATAGTATCTTTTTGTAAAAGAAATGAAAATATTGCAAAAACATCTTTTCTAACCTCCTAACCTTCCCTTATTCTCTCACCTCCTAAGCCATTTCCCCAAAGTAACACCTATCAAGATGGTAGCATACTTCCCAGGCACAATTTTATACATATTCTGTGTGTATATATCCATTAAGGTTATTTGTTTTCTTTTGTGGGTGCAGAATCTTTGCATAAGTATTATCATATTGAGGAAATTATCTAATTTGTGACCGTTGGGAGAAAAAAAAATTTCTCCTTTTGATGTCTTCTCTCCAGGTCTGAGTGCTAGCTAGCCTCCTGGGGTTGCTTTTCAGGAGCCCTTAGGTTATGACCCCTGTTTATTAGAGGCGTTGTATTCTCCTTGGTTGCACTCCTTTTGCTTGTTTTTGCAACAGTGTATTTTCAAGAGATCTTAGAAAATATTTTTCTGCACCTTCAGAAAAGTACATAGATGAAAAGTAAACTTTCTAATCCTTCCCCGAATGTCTAAAAGTGTATTTTTTAAATTTTTTCAATTACATTTGATCTATAGTTTGACTGGGAATAAGTTTTAAGTTCCAAATCATTTTCCTAAGAACATTCAAGCACTGTTCCATCATCTTTTAAAAACTAGTGTTACTGATGGAAACTTTTCTACTAGTCTTTTTCTTCTTCCATTGCAGGTAACATGCATGTTGATTTTAGAATGTTTTATTGTCTTTGTTTTATTCTTAGTTTTCTGAAATTGCTTTAGGATGTGCCTAAATGAAGATCTAGTTGAATATGTATATATTCCTTTTTTCTATCATTGTTTAAAACATATAATATACTCCCCCTTTTTTCTCTCTCTTTTACTTTTGTAGACTCCTAATAGAAGATAGCATTTCTGAATGAGCAATCTCTGTTCTCTGTCTTTAGTTTTCTCTGTCATGTTTCTCATCTCTTTGTACGGAGACATTTCTTACTTTATAAATTAGTTCTATTGAACTGTTTTCTTTAGGTACAATATTTTTAATCCCATGAACTGATTCTATGTTCTGATTTTATATCTTCCGAACAATAGTCTGTTCTTAAATTGTGAATGTAATTTCTTCTCTTCTAACTCTGAATAGAGGTTTGAAAGTACCTCTTAATTCTCTGGATTGTCTTTGTTTCTTTTCTTTTCTTTTTCTTTTCTTTTTTTTTTTTTTTTTTTTGAGACGAAGTTTCACTCTTGTTGCCCAGTCTGGAGTACAATGGCACAATTTTGGCTCATTGCCACCTCCGCCTCCTGGTTTCAAGTGATTCTCCTGTCTCAGCCTCCAGAGTAGCTGGGATTACAGGCATGTACCACCACGCCCGGCTAATTTTTTATTTTTAGTAGAAACGGGATTTCACCATGTTGGCCAGGTAGTCTTGAACTCCTGACTTCAGGTGATTCACCTGCCTCGGCCTCCCAAAGTGCCGGGATTACAGGCATGAACCACCATGCCCGTCCGATTATCCTTGTTTCTTCTGGGATCAATTCTATTCACTCCCTCCTAGACCCTGTTCTTTTCTTTCATTTTCCTTTGATTCTTTTTCTTGGAGTATGCATTTATAAATAAATCATATGGATGATTTATTCAGAGAGTTCACAAGGTTTTCTTCTACCATTACTCTCATTTTTTGGTCCTTCTCCAGGGTCTGAGGGCTTCTTGCAAGGTCTGACTACAGGTAAGATACATCACCTGGTGACTTCTTTAAGGGTATAAATAATGATAAGGGAAATTGGCAGGCCTACTCAAGCATCAGATACAAAACTGGGCCGTATCTCAGGGCCTCTATTGTTTTAGGAGCCCTAGCTTCTCTCCTAAGCAGGCATTTCTGCCTTTAGTCTGGGAGTAAATACCGGCTGTAGGAACAAAAGGTGGAAAAGCCTACCATGACCCCAATTCTATTCTCAGAGTTGCTCTAAACTTATTCTGTTTATATATTTCAATCCCAGGATCATGACCCAAATAAACTACATGCATTGAATCTGCTCTCAGGTCTGGTTCTGGAGGAGCACAAAGATATTCTCCTGAATTCAACACTTGCCTGCAGAATCCAGAGATTTCCTTTCTTCAATTCACCAACTAAGGGTTTGTAAATATATTACATGTCACTTTGTATTTTTACAGAAAAATAGTGTATATAAACTTCAAAGCTGCCAGAATCACCGCTGTCCATTTTATGACACTGTAAAATGAGGAAGGCTTTTGCATAGATTGCACTGCACTGCCCTTCTTGAATCTTTCATGCACTAACCCTGACCTTGCCTTGCACAGCAGACCAGAAGAAAAATAATTCTATAATCTAATAGTGTCCACTTACTTTTGACTTCTGGACAACTCTGGTTTTTATGAAAGATTTCCCTCCTGTGCTTTAATAATTATTAGGTTGGTGCAAAAGTAATTGCGGATTTTGCCATTAAACCTGCAATTACTTTTGCACCAATGTAATAGCTAACAAAATAATGCATTGCGTTGTATCTATTCATCAAGTTAGTTAAATAATGAGTGACTGATCACCTATTTGGTGCCAGGCCTTTTAGGAGATATAACGTCCATCATCACAGCCCATCACAAAGTTTATAGTCTAGTGAGAAAGACACACAAACGATAATTATGATGCATGAGATAAGGGCCATGAGAGAAGAATGTTCAGCACTGTGACAGCCCAGGAGGGATGCGGGTCCCTGACTTCAGCAGCAAAGAAGCTTCCCAGGATGAAGTGAACTGAAGGGTGAAGAATAGAGCTTTGCTCATCACAATGACCAGGTGTCTCGAGCAGAGAAAGCAGCATTTATGAAATACACCCTTCCATCTGCTAGATCAGTGACTTTCAAATTTTTTTTTAAAGAAACAGAACAGGCCAGGCCTGGTGGCTCACATCTGTAATCCCAGAACTTTGAGAGGCCTAGGCAGGTGGATCACTTGAGCCCAAGAGTTCAAGACCAGCCTGGACAACTTCGCAAAAACCCATCTCTACTAAAAAACACAAAAAAACAGCCTGGAATGGTGGCGCGCACCTGTAGTCCCAGCTACTTGTGAGGCCTAGGTGGGAGAATCACCTGAGCCCAGGGAAGTCGAGGCTGTAGTGAGCCATGATCAAGCCCTTGCACTCTAGCTTGGGCAAGGGGAGTGAGACCCTGTCTCAAAATAAATAAATAAATAAAATAAAGAAACAAAACAATTGCTTCAAACACAAGTTTCTTGGAATGCCCAGTAGGTACAACTGAGAGGCTCTGGGAATTTGAGGAGTGGAGCTGAAGAACACCATCCTTTGCTTTGGAATAATCTCCTTGTCAAACTCACAGTCTCAGTTCAAAGTTTTCTCCCAACTCTGGCAGCATCACGTCCTCTTCTGTCCAAGGCAGCCCCAGTGCAAGGGCATCCCCTTGTGCTATGAGACATACACTCTCTTCACTGTGAGTCTACATGACTTAGATACCGCTCCATAAATTAAAGAAAATTACTCCTACCACCAGCTGTCCTGAGAAGGACCACTCCAAAACAACGTAGGAGGAACGTTAAGAGCTGGATCAAAATGCCTTTTTGGAAGAGGCTCCATTTCCACAGCTAGTGACTCTGACTCACATGCACAGCTAGTGAGTCAGAGAGGGAACGAGTCAGCAAGAAATGGGAAAGCAAAGGAAGGAATTACTCTCCTTAGGAACATGAGATTTTTAAAAAATGTATGTTCAATTTTATTTATTACTTCTTAGATGTTGGGAACTGAGAAGTCAGAAATGGAGCAGAAAGATAGGACATTGCTCTGGAGGCCAAAGCTCCAGCTGGCTGAAGAGGCAACAGGTCATTAGTTGTTAAGGGGCACACATGTGTAATATTTAGTTTTAAGTTTTTTGTAAAGCATCCTGATTGGGGCAGTGGAGCCTGAAGTCAGCGTGTACTGGGTCACAAGAGCCAATTTTAAATTGTCAGGAATTTTACAGGCTAGTCGTTAAACCCAGCAAGTATTCAAGATTAAATAACAGAAATTTTAAATTAAATAAACCACATTTTTAAGAAGATAAATACTCAAAACGTATCAGTTTCTAATAATTTCACTACATTGTAAACCTATGCTTTTGAGATTACTGAAATCTATACTGTATGTCTGGGGGAAACACTGTATAATATGATAATAAAGTATTATATAGTAACATAATGCACTCTAATTCCTCCCGGACTCTGCTCAGTGATGTCATATTGGTAGCTTGAAGGATTTGTATCACAGGATTTGGCAAATGCTTCAAACCAGGGCGTTTTTGTTTGGAGAGCAGGTCATTAAACTTCCACCAGTGAGCCAGTGGGTCAAGGGCACAGTGTCTGGAAGCAGCCACTTGGAGATCTAGCTCAGTCAGTTGCTGGTTGTGTGACCTGAGCAAGTCATTTCATCTTCTTCTGCCTCTCTTTTCCCATATGGTTATTTTGAGGACTGCATCAATCAAAAATTGTAAAACACTTAGAACATTACCTGGCACAGAGTACCTATTATATAATTGTTACCCATTATTGGTGCTGTTGTTGTTAGATTTATTTACATAATAATAGTAATACACCTCTTATAAATGCCTGACACCTTCCTGAACCCTCACAAACACACACAAAAGCCTGGCTTTCCCAGTATCCATCCACTGAGTCTACGTAGTTACAGGATCCCCACCTATTACCTGAAAACACAGCGCCTATCACGAGGCCAGTCTTCCCTGCTTCCTTTGACAGATCTGAGCAAAGTTTTGAAACCGTATGTGTCAAGGAACAGCTACCTATAGCCTTTCTTAAGAGATATCTGAGTGGCAGCCTTGCCTCTGCCTCTTCACCCCTCTTCTTTCTCTGCAGGCTGTATCCCACAATGGTGGGATCCCCAGCAGCCATTTTGTACTCTGAGGTGACTTTGGGAATGCAGGCTCCATGATGGAGCAACAATATGGAAGTCACCTAGGTCCCCAAGGACTCCGCACCAGGCCTTTCCTGGGAAAGAGAAATGAGTTTCTGTGTTGTTGATGCCCTTATAGTGCGTTCCTTGAATCAGCAGATCCTTTCAGGTTTTAGAATCTCACTCTTCCTCAAGTCTGCTGAGGTGCACAGTAATAAAATCTGCATTTAACACAATCGTGGGGTGTTTCCTGTGCGCATTAAAGTCTGAGAAGCCCTGGTTTAAGCTGCTATAATGTCGGCCATTCTAATTCTCAGCTGAGCTCTATCCTAACTGCTTTAGCCCTGTTAGGATCTAATCTGTGCATAGCAAACAATAGAAGGGGTGGTGCACACCGGGGTTCTCAGGATGAGAAAGAACAAGACATGGCATGGTAAAGACAACTTATCAGAGGCAGGAACCTGGAGCCAGTGCCTCAGCAGAGAAAAAGCTCTTGGTGGGTAAAAAGAGGAGTGACTGGCTTTTGTAAAAATCTTGAAATACAAAGTTATACCAGTCTCCCCATTAGTCTGGCCCACGTGGCATCTGGATAACAGATTTAACATCTAATTCCCTGTTAGTCAACAAGCCACTCCTCTAGGAGCCTGGATCTTGGAAATCCAACTCCCAAGGCCGAGCCACTGTTTCTGGCACCACATTCTGACATTATCAGATTACAGTAAGTTATTTGCTCATTTCTCTCTCCCCTCTCAAGCCTGATGAATGGACTTTCTGGGGAGCTTCTCATTTTATGTCTTGAGTGTAAGTTGAATTAATTTTTCTCATCTTATTAATTTTAGTTTCTATCTAGCAACAAACTGTGGGCTTCTTCATCACCTTTCTCTCTCTTCAGGCCTCCTCATCACAGGATAATGATGCCATCTTGTTGACCATCTGGACTTCCTCCACAGCTCTCTGTCTTCCTTAGCCACTTTGCCCATCAGCTTCCTTTCCTATTTTGGGTGGAGGGTTGCACAAGACAAAGGCAAGACACTTTCCCTGGTAAAGAGAAATCCTAAAGCTAGCTTGGGAAGTGTTTTAAAACGCAGGTTTTATTATGATTCAGGTAAGGCGAGGCCAACAGATGTAGAGATGACTTCCATTAAAAAGATAGTATTTTGTACTTACAGATCCCAAGTGGGGGCACGCCACGCCACCAGGGCCACATGGGGAAGCATGGGGTCCCTAAGGAGACAGAGAGAGTGAGGAGAAAAGGTGGGTAAGAGCTTTTATTGTGGTTGTTGTGGAAAGAAATGGACAAGGCAGAGTAAACAGGCTAAGCAGATTTAGGATCATCTGGTTTGAATAATTTCAATGTGTTTCAGGTACAGGCTTTGCCTTGAGTTGTCTGGTCCCTGGTCTTCAGGTAATTAAGGCAGAAGAAGATTGGCTAGAGTGTATGAGCAAGATTGGGCTCTGGATTGGTTCTTTTGCATGAGAAAGGCACACTCTTGGGAAGTGTTTGCTACCTCTTAGCTGACTCTAGAAATTCTCTCCACAGTCAGCAGGACCCCTGAATCCAGAGCATTAAGACTACAGAAAATAAGAGACTATAATGAATACAGGAAGGCTTAGCAGAGACAATGATTTGGACTTGAAGGAGTATGTGGCCTCGAAAGGTAGAGAGATGATTCTATGCCAAGTAAAAGCGCAAAAGGCCTGTCTGAGAAAGATGACAGTGAGTGCAGGATAGGGAAGAGGTAGGTGGCAGGAACTGTCAGCTGCTTGCTAAGAGCTATGCAGCCACTCTTGTGGTGGCCAGCTAAGGCAGACAATGATAGAAGGTGGAGCCAAGGACCTTCAATCCGTTGTTGAATTCCGAAAAGAAATGTGTACCTTCTCACTCCAGACTCCAAGTTCTACGACATAGCAAGCTGCCCTCTTACTGAAGGCAGTTAGTTCCAAGCTTCTCTGACATGTGAGCCAAAAGCACTGCAGACTGATACAAGGCTGGTATAATGAAGGCAGAGGGCTGGCCAGACTGGCCATGTCTACCAGAATACCAAGCTGAAGGGCAACAGGAAGAGCCATGATCATAACATTTTAAAGAGATGACTTGAGATATTGCATAATATTTAAAATATGCATATATTTAATAATTCTTATAAAATATATAATAATAAATTGCATATGTAACAATGCATAAAATGGACTCAAGGGGAAATAGAATCAAGAAAAATATCAAATAGAAAGTAACTAAACTCAAGAATGGATGAGCATCCAGATTGTGAAAATAAAGAAGAAAAGTCTAAGAATGTTTTAATAGAGTGGCCACTGCACTTGGCAACATTGGATGCAGCACTGAGAAGGTAAGCTACTTGGAACTCCCATGACCAGGACAGTAATGGTGCCTTACAGCGAGAGCTGTCAATAAAACAGGCATGGCAGAGCCATCCAGACCCCAGCAAGCACATGCAGCCCGCGACTCAGGTCTTTGTGCAAGCTGACAAGCTGCTGTTCACAGACAGAAGTCTGAATATTACATGCCATAACAGATGAAACAAATCTTTCACTCATGAAAAAAAAAAAAAGAAGAGACTATTTTTGAGATTTGATGATAAATCTATTTTTGAAGTAAGGAACTTGGGTTTCTAGAGCAGTGATAATGCCATCTGATATTTTTTCTTACCACAGCCATGTTTGGTTATTATTATTCTTCACAACTTAATTATGAAGAAATGAAGGCTTAAAAAGTTCAAGTACAATTTACTTGTGTTCACACAACTGGAAGTTATAGAGCTGGTAGCTACAAACACATGTTTACTATAAAGACAAACAAGCGGGGGGTGGGTGATGTTTTAAACTAAAAGTCTTTTTATTTCTTTAATCTGGCCTCAAAATCTTCACCTACTATTTAAATAATGTTAAAAGCTCCTCCTGAATTAGCCAGTAACTAATTTTACTCCAGTATTTATAAATAGATCTGACAATTTTTACCAGTTTGGAAAATAGAGCAGAACAGATAATCTCTATAAACACAGGGATTAACTTTTTTTTTTTTTTAATCTTTACTGCAGGACCTGGATCAAAAGTTCCCATGAATTTAGGGTACTACATTTCAGAGAAGAGTTGGAAAAGAGCAGCTTGCAAAAATGTGGGTGATATGGACCTCGACAGGCAGGTATGGAATGTGGATTTATAGGCTGTTGCTCACCTTAAGACTCCCAGAGTGGAATGTGAACCCAACTCACACAGCGGTCAGGTTAGTGACACTGGCAAACAGCCCTGACCCCACCCATGGCACACAGCACTGGGGGTTTTCTCCACGTGGATCCATGCCTGGATGGGACCAGAGACTGTCATTCACTTCATCTAGATCGGCCACCTCCTGAAGCTCTGTTCAAGGTAAGCATCGTGTCACGCTGGGCAAGTACAGCTCAAACTCTTTGCTCCTTTCTGGTGGTGCGAGGGATCTCCTGCCTGGGCAGGAAGGGACTCTGTCTTCACTGTGCATCATATATGATCCTTGCTCAGGTATGGGTCGTGGTAAAACACCAAGGAGAAGGCATCCAAAGGAGTTCTGTGATCCACATTCTTTGAGCACGGGCCACTGACCACCAATATCTACCAACTAAAATGCAGGGCACAAAACCCTGAGTGAGCAAAAGACAGAACACCTTTTTATGAGGAAAGACGATTCAAAGGCCCTTTTCTAGATTAACCATGTTAAATCAGTGTATGTCCTTCAGAATATAAAACAGATAGCTCTGAATATTGATTTTTAAAATATCATCCTCCAAGCAGCTTTTCAAGGTGGCTGGCCTCACTCTCTGCCTTGTTTCTAATTGTGCAATGTCCTCATTCCCAGAGCTGCCCCAGGGAACCTGTGCTCCTCCCCACTCCAATGCATTGCTTGAAGGCTTCCATAGCACTTGACGGAAAGAACATCCCCCTCCCCACCCGAGACCCTCTCCTAGTGGGCTCCTATAATCCCCCAGTGGCTCCAGCCTTAAGCAACCCGAGACATTGCCTGATCCCTGGCTCCAGCAAAGCCACACAGGACCAGTACCATAGAGGACTCTGTTTTCCTGAACCCAGAGGAGTGTTCTGCCATAAGACCCAGATGGTCGCTGCAGCCTCCTGCCTGCCTTATGGGTCAGATCCTGCCTGATATAATGTGTCTAAATCAAAGCTTAGTTCCCAGGTGCCTGCTATCAGATTTGCCCATTTTAGTCCTACGTTTTCTGGGTCAGCCAGATAATGGACCTCATTTACCGGTTGGTTATTACCGCTTGGCTTCATCAGGCCATGCATTTGCTTCCTGCGACTGCTGTAGCACCTTACCACAAACTGGGCGACTTCACCGAAATGCACTCTGTCATACTCTGGAAGCCAGATGTCTGCAGTCAAGATGTCAGCAGGACCATGCTCCCCTGAAGGCTCTGGGGAGGACCCTTCCCTGCCTCTCCCAGCCCCTCCACGCTCCCTGTGTCAGCATCATCCCCTCTCTGCCTATCTTCACATGGCCATCTCCTCCCGTGTGTCTGAGTCTTCAAGTCTCTCCTTGCAAAGACACCCATCATTGGAGGCAGAGCCTGCTGTAATCCAGTATGACTTCATCTTAACTTGGTTACATCTATGAAGACCCCGTTTCTAAGTCAAGTCACATTCACAAGTACTGGGAGTTAGGACTTGAACCTACATTTTTGGGGAACTCAGTTCAGCCCGTTGCAGGCTACATGCCCCTGGCCTGGCCTAGGGAGCTGGAACCACTGTTTGCTGTGTGCTATGTAAAGCCATCTGCTAGCGTATCAGAGATCCATGCAGCCCTCTCCGCCAACAACTCAGGAGGGGCTATGTGGATGGGACAGATTTTGTCACTGTTTTTTGTTGTTGTTGTTTATTTCATTCCACTCACTGTTTTTATTTTTTTAGAGGGAGGAATGGGAGGAGGTGGAGGTCGGGATGACCTCTCTGGGCTAACCCGGGCTGCCCTCATGTCCCTCAGTTCCTGGGACCCAATGTGGAACCCCTGATAGCTGCGGCTGGAAATCCAGGCTGGTCGTGGGCCTGAACCCCACCCCTGGGCAGATCATAGCCATGGTCCCTGCAGCCACTCTCTGCCACCTTCACTCTAGGGACGAAGTGCAGATTCCAGGATGGGAGCCGGCCCTCATCATGACCACCATCATGGACTGTCTAGGCCCTCAGCCCTGGAGCAGTTTCTCCCAAACTTTCAGATAATAAAAATCCACTGTGGGACTCAAACAAACAAACAAGCAAACAAACAGAATAGGACGTCATGACTCATAACCTTCCAGAAGGAGCTGGGTGCTGTTTATGTTGGCATTTCTTCTCTTGATTCTCCTCATCCATGACTTTGGAACCACTCTTAAAGGAGCCTTGCACCATCTGATATGGTTTGGATGTCCCACCCAAATCTGATGTTGAATTGTAATCCCCAGTGCTGGAGGTGGGGCCTGGTAGGAGGTGTGTGAGTCATGGGGTTGGATCTCTTATGGCTTGGTACTGAGCTCCTGATAGTGAGTTCTCAAAAGATCTGATCATTTAAAAGCGTGTGGCCTCTCCCCACTCCCTCTTGTTCCTGCCTTCCTGATGTGATGCGCAAGCTCTCACTTTGCCTTCTGCCATGAGTAAAGGTCCCTGAGGTCTCCCAAGAAGCGATGCCTGTGCTACGCTTCCAGTGCAGCCTGCAGAACCATAAGCCAATTAAACCTCTTTTCTTAGAAATTACCCAGTCTCAGATATTTCTTTGTAGCAATGCAAGAATGGCCTAATACACTATCCTAAGGCCTGGGCTTCTGCTCAGTGTCACCCAGCCAAACTTTGTTTCTAAGTGATTGGAGTTTAGTCACAATAACAGCAACACCCACTCCAATAGACCATTCCTGCTGCCCAGGGCCTGTCCTGGTGCCCAACTATGGCTCTGATTTTGTGAGTGGGCCTAGGGCTTCTAATGACTGTTGAGCTCAGAATTAAAAGTGGAGTCTGGGGTGTGTGTCTGCATGCATGTGTATGTGTGCATGTGTGTGCATTCAAGAGTGTGTGTGTGCATTCACAGGTGTTTCATTAATGACCCTGTCTGACACGAGACGGGGGAGATGAAGACTGAAACAAAAGTAAGACAACCATAGTCACCCACTGCAGCCTGCTGGGGAAAGGCTGGTTTATCTCCAGGTTACTTGTCCTGTTATAAAATAAAATCCCATTTGGGGGGATTTGGAGACCCCCGAGGCCCTGGTCTGGAAGGAGAAATGGACTGACATGGAGAGTTAAATGCCTGTGCCCAAGAGGTTAATGGCAACATAGGAACCTCTGGAGCAGAGAAGAGAGCAGCAGGGTTTGTGTGCAGTGGAGACTGTCCCATCAGCAGTCTGCTGGAGGACTGGGACCAGAGACACCGTGTTGGCCTTCCTTGCACAGAAGAGTAAATGCTGGTCTCCTGAGAGTGGAGAAAGCCGGTCCATGTGCCTCTGGGGAGGGTTGCCTCATCAAACACAGATGTCCCTGCCTTGTGAAGCCTCCACTTAAGATTTTTAGACTTTAGGTGGTGCGAAAACGACATGGCATTCCATAGAAAACATTCTTTGAGTGCTCATACAAACATTCTATTTTTCACTTTCAGCTTAGTATTCAATAAGTTACATGAGATACCAACACTTTATTATCATATAGCCTTTGTGTTAGGTGACTGCCCATGGTAGGCTAATGTAAGTGTTCTGAGAACGTTTAAGGTTGGCCAGGCTAAGCTAGGAAGGCCGGTAAGGTAGGTATATTGAATGCACTTTCCACTTATGATATTTTCAACTTATGATGGGTTTATCAGGAAGTGACACCATTGTAAGTCAAGCAGTGCATATTGGAATTTTGCATGGAACACACCTATACAAAGACATTATGCCTTATCTATCTGGAATTCACACATGTGCCACCCTACCTGTAAGGTCCCCCAGGACATGTCAAAGACAGCCTGTGGGTGGGTACAGCCCATTCTCCTCCTCCCACTCCAGCATCCATGGAGACCACCAGGATGGTGTGGGAACCAATTCCATTAGACTCTCCAGATACCCAGAGCTTCAACACATTTAGTATTAATAGGGGGAGAACACAAGAGGGAGAGAAAACAAACCCTGTCCAGTACCAGGCATCTCACTAAGTGAGACACCCAGCATCTCAAGAAGTCCTCCCTCGGAAGACCCCTAAGCAGAAGTGGGGAAACGAAACCTCTGCGGTAGGAGAGGATTAAGTTATTTGTCAAAGCTCACATCATTAGTAAGCAACACAGGTGAGGAAGGGGCTCAGGGTGTCTCACCTCAATTGTTTTACTCCGTGACCAACCTCACTTGTCTACCACATTTCTTCTTGAGTTGCCAGCACAATGTTCCCACTCTCCAAGTGGCCCAGGTTGAAGGCTAGCTGAGGTCCTAGCTCTTGCTGTCCCCTGTCCATCATCCATTGCTGACCAGCATCCCAGGCATAGACATAGTGGAGAGAGTCTCTGTCTTCAGCAGTGGGAGAAGCAGTACATGTTGAAAGGGTGCTTTAATGGGAATATACAGAATTACTGGATGAGAAGAGGACAAGCAACTAACAGTGTTGTAGGAAGGCATGATGGAAAGATTTTCTGAAGATCTGATGTTTATGCTGAGCCTCAAAATTGACTAGGAGTTACTTGGGCCAACACCTGAGGGAAGGGGCATGGGAAGCCTGAGATATAAGGAGCAGCAGGTGCAAAGGATTGACAGGGGTAGGGGAGCCATGGTAGATTCCAAGAGCAAGGCCAAGGTGGCTGAGACAAGGAGGGAGGACCTAGTGGCCAGGGATGAATTAGAGCCTCAGGGTTGAGGTTCCTGATGCTGGATTTTATTCTTAGTAGAATAGAGCCTGGAAAGCTTATAGTTGCCCTCTAGCGCCGAGGCAGGCTGCCTGGGTTGGCTGCATTTTCAGAGCTTCTGTATTAGTCTGTTTCACTCTGCTGATAAAGACGTACCTGAGACTGGGTAATTTATAAAGAAAAAGAGATTTGATGGACTCACAGCTCCACATGACTGGGGAGGCCTCACAATCATGGCAGAAGGTGAGGGAAGAACAAAATCACATCTTACATGGTGGCAGGCAAAGAGAGAAATGAGAACCAAGCAAAAGGGGAAACCCCTTATAAAACCATCAGCTCTCGTGAGATGTATTCACTACCATGAGAACAGTGTGGCGGAAACTGTCCCCATGATACAGTTATCTCCCACCAGGTCCCTCCCACAACCTGTGGGAATTATGGGAGCTACAATTCAAGATGAGATTTGGGTGGCGACACAGCCAAACCATATCAGCTTCCCAACTTTCCGTGTCTTCCTCCAGGGCCACCTGACAGGGTCTCCCAGCTATGACCTCCCATGTGCCTTGGAGCTCCTGGCTGAGGGTCCTGGGCTGGCCTCTGACAGAGTCCCTGGAGCCCATCCCTGTAACCTGTCCTGCCCCAGTGAGAAGGCTTCTGCCCCACGCTGGGTCACTGTCTCCTGCAGGTTCTGAGACGTATTCCTACCTTGTGCCTAGGCCTAATGTCTGATTGACCCACCCTCCTGGAAAGCATCTCTAAGACCCACAGAATATCTGTCAATTTTGCATTTTTCAGAACAGAGAAGAGGAGAAAAGTAAAGAGAATTCCCCAGCTGGTTCAACATGATTCCTGGCAGAGCAGTCTTTCTAAGGAGGACAGATAGGACCATGGGCCACATAGTTACTTTTGGAAAGAGCTGTCATTGCCTGGAAGCTGGTGACAGGATGGACTCAAAATCCCAGCAATACCATTTGCTTGTTGGATGATTTCCCAGAAATTATTTATTTTCTCTGTGGCTCATTCTCCCCACCTGTAAGACAAGGTCAACTACAATGCCTACTGCACAGGGCTGTTTTGAGGACTGAGGGCAATAAGCCAAATGTAGCCTTTAGCACAGTCCTGGCCTGTGGTCTGTACCCATTAGACATTAACCTGGTATGAACTGGGGGCTGGCTCTACCCTAAGCCTCACATGAGGGTGAAAGACAGTAGAACAGGGGCTCCAACACTTCTATATTGTCCTGGTTATCAAATGGAGTGGAATGTACATCCTTCAGGAGAAGGCTGCAGTGGAGAACAGGATAGTGGGAGGTTGGGTCTTAGAGGAAGGGGAGAAGAGAACTGCCATGCAGGGGCAAGAAAGCAGGACATTGGAGAAAAGAGATGTTGGATGTGTGAAACCTTAGCCCCTCAATTAAAAAACAAGAATCACAGAAGTGTGAAGGAAAGTGAAGAAGAGGCTGAGTTCTGGATCCTGGCTATTCAGTCCATGATATTGCAAGCAGAGATGAAACGCTCACCTTCCTCACCAGGGGGTGTGTGTGGGCATGAACTGACTACTCTCTTACCTAAACACCAGCCAGACCCTGCCTCCAAAGTGCACTTTCTTCCTTGAGGAACACAATTGTTTAGCTACGTGTGGAGGAAGGGAAGACAGTCAGAACAATTGACCATGGCTTGTGTCCTGTTGCATTTTTCCAGAGGCAGAAAGTCAGGGCTGCACCGAAGATGCAAATATTTATTGTAACATATTCTGTGCCAGCACTTTGCCCTAAAGCATCTAGGGATAAAAAGACCATAGAAGACACAGGCACTCCCTCATGTTGCTCGCAGTGTAATGGGGGAGACACATTACTAAACTCATCAGAAGAAAGACTGTCTCAGAAATCATAAGGAATTTGAGGCAGGCAGGGTGGTTGCCCATTTGCCGGTGGCCAAGATGTGGACCTGGCTGCAGGAAGCTGATGCAATTAATCCCAAGAAGAAAAGGTAAAACTAGTGTGATGTGAGCGATACACCTGAACCAAAAGCACAGAGTTGGGAGGCTGGAGATGGAGTGCAGGCTTCCATTAGTCCCTCTTGTTCAGGGCTCAGCAGCTCAAAGTGCACATCAGACCTGGCTGGAGAGGAGGTGGGAAGGTGCAGACAGGGGTCAAGCAGGCTTTGCACCCTGAGATGGGCAAAGCCCCCACCAAAGAGTGAAGCCAAATGCCACATTGGCATTCTTTAGAGAGACCTGGACCACAGTTGTAACAATGTATGAATCTTTAAAAAATGATACAGACATCTATCATCTGGCAAATATGAGGACTTGGAAAGGGTGAAGGGCCCAAGCACTTCGATGAGGAAAGGTACAGAGATGGTGGGAAGGCCAGGGGCAGGCATGGCCACCAGTGCCCAAGGTGAGTAAGTAGGTGATGCCAGGTGCTGACAGTGGCCCCATGTGTGTTAACCCCCTGTTATAGGCTAATTGCGGCTCCTGAAGTTCATCTGTTGAAGTCCTAATTCTCAATGCTTCAGCATGTGACCTTATTTGAGGATAGGGCTTTTACAGAGGTAATTATAAAGTTAAATAAGGCCATATGGATGGGCCCTAATCCAATCTGACTGGTGTCTTATAAGAAGAGGAGATGAGGACACAGACACACACAGAAGAATGACCATGTGAAGACACAGGGAGAAGATGCCATCTGCAAGCCAAGAGAGAGGCCACAGGAGAAATCAGCCCTGCCGACCCCTTGATCTTGGACTTCCAGCCTCGAGGACTGTGAGACAATGAACATCTGCTGCTTGAGCGCCCCCATCTGTCATGCTTGTTATGGCAGCCTAAGCTGAGGAGCACAGGCTCCTTCCAAACAGCCAAGGGCCAGGGTTCCCATGACACCACACTAGATTCATAAAAGTACATGTTTAAGATTGTATTTTAGCTCAGAATATCAGCTCTTTATCTGACTAATAAAACAAATAGCTGTTTAATTGTATGTTACATAAACTATCCATTATTGATTAAATAAAAGTAAATAAATATATAAAACTTCCAGAACATATTGTCCAGATGAAGGAAATAATAAAACTCTCCTTGGGGGTAAAAGAATAAATAGAAGCTGGAAATAATTCACTTATTTGGGGACATTACCCTAAACAGATTAAGCTCTTTTAAAGATTAGAATCTCTTCTCCAAAACAATTTAATTTATGCTGTTGGTTCTACTCATCACACTTAACTCTCATAAGGAGATAGCCCAGTCCTCAGGTTTGCTCATTCCTTTTCCTTTTCCCTATAGTGATGTCCAGAAGCAGATGCAAATGGAATGTATTACTGTATTGGGTTTTGCTATGCTAGGGAATTTTTTCCATCTCCCAGTTTCATCTGCTCTGTGCCATCTTCTGAAACTTCCCCTTTGAAAAACTGTATAGTCCCAGCATTGCATGGCTTTTGCTTGGCTTCAGAATAAGCTTATTTGACTTCTGCTTCTGTGGAGATGGAATAGATAGATGTACACTTCCCTATTCCTCTCACTAAATGCAACTAAAAACCTTGCATATTATGTTAAAAAAAAAACATAACAAGAATATGAAAAGTGAAGAGAAGAAGGCAGGCCAGCTATGGACCTTGGGACAGGAAGATCAACATGGTGACATTCCTAGGTCTTCTTTTTGCCTCATATAACTCTGAGTTGGAGTGGAAGAAGGCATCGATAAAAACAATACCTTAGCAGAAGCCTGCCGTCTCTAGCCGAAGGACAAGGAAAGACACAACCTAGCCAAAAAGAACATTTTAGAAAATAAATGCTCAACTCTTAGCCAAATTCTACCAAAAAGCGGTAGCTAAAACCCCACCCATGCCAGCAAAAAATAAGTAAGAAGTGTAGACTTCCAGCCCCTCTGGGAAGAAAAGAGGCACCCCAAAATTCCCTACCTCGCCCTTTTCCCGCGAGAGTGGTGTAATAAAAAGACAACTAACACAGAAAGCTTAAATAAGATTCAACTTCTCATACCACAAAGCCCACATTTCCAGTTTTCAATAAAAAATCACTCATCATACCAAGCACCAGGAAGATTTCAAACTAAATCAAAAGGACAAACAAAAGATTCCAACGTCAAGATGACAGAAATGTTAGAATTCCCTGACATATATTTAAAAGAAGTCATCATAAAAATGCTTCAATGAGTGATTATGAACATGCTTAAAAACCATGAAATAATAGAAAGTCCCAGCAAAGAACTAAGAGATGTAAAAAAGAATCAAATAGAAATCTTAGAACTGAAAAACACAGTAACCATAAAAAAATAAATAAATGGAAGAACTCAACAGCAGATGGAGGGAGCACAAGAAAGAATCAGTGAAGTAGAAGAAAGAATGATGGAAATGACCCAATCTGAGAAACAAAGAAAGAAGACTTAAAAAAAAAATGAACAGTTTCAGGGACACATGATAACCCTACAGATTTGAGAGGCTGATTAAATCCCAAACAAAATAAACTCAAATAAATCTACACCAAGACACATCATAGTCCAACATCTGAAAACTGAAGATAAGGAATATATCTTTAAAGCAACGACAGAAAAATGAAACCTATCCACAGGTGAAAATATAGCGGCTTCTAAAAAATTGTTATGATGATGGACTTTTCATTAGAAACCATGGAAGCCAGAGGGAAGTAGCACTGTGTTTTTCAAGTGCTGAAAGAAAAGAATTGTAAACCCAGAATCCTATGTTTTCTATGTAAATTATATAAATGAATAGATTCTATACATGATTGAAGAGAAAGTCAAGACATACTTAGAAGAAGGAAACTAAGCTAATTTGTTGCAATCAGACATACCCCAAAAGAGCGACTAAGGGAAGTTCTCCATACAGGAAGGAAACAATAAAAGAACTTTGGAACATCAGGAAAGAAGGAAGAAAACAATGAGCAAAAATATGGCTAAATAAAATAGGCTGCCTTCTTCTTCTTACGTTTTCTAAATTATGTTTGACAATTCAAGCAGAACTTATAACCCTGTTTGATATGGTTCTAAGTAAATATACAGGAAATATTTAAGACAATCATAAGAAAGTGATGAGCAGAGTTTGTAAGATTTCTAAACTTCATTTGAACTGATAAAAAGGCAACACCAGTAGACTCTGATAAGTTATATGTGTATCATGTAAATCTAGAGCAATTACTAAAAGAGGTATATCAAGAGATAAACTAAAAAGCACAATAATTAAATGAAAACAAAATATTTAAAAAAATGTTTGAGTGATCTGCAGAAAGGCAGGGAAAAACAAGAGAAAGGAACTGAGAGGATAAACAGAAAAAATAAAATGATAGACTTAAATCCCTAACATAATGATTACTTTAATTATCAATAGTCTAAATACGTCAATTAAAAGGCAAAGAATGATGAGATGGATTAACAGCATTACCAATTTATGCTATATAGATGAAGTTGTGTGCACTTTAAATAGATAATATAGACATACTGAAAATAAAAGAATAGAATAGCTTATATTATGCAAATATTAAATAAATCAGTAGTGGTTACATTAATATACTATAAAGCAGACTTCTGAGAAAAAAACATTATTAGACATAGAGAGGGTCATTATATAATTAGAGAAATCAGCCAGGCATGATGGCTTACCCCTGTAATCCCAGCACTTTGGGAGGCGGAGGTGGGCAGATCACTTGAGGCCAGGAGTTCGAGACCTGCCTGGCCAACATGGTAAAACCCCATCTCTACTAAAAATACAAAAATTAGCAGGGCATAGTGGCAGAAGCCTGTAATTCTAGCTACCCAGGAGGTTGAGACAGGAGAATCCCTTGAACCTAGGAGGCAGAGGTTGCAGAGAGCTAAGATCTCACCATTGCACTCCAGCTTGGGCAACAAGAGTGAAACTCCATCTTTAAAAAAATGATAAAAAATTAATCTACCATAAAATATAGCAATTTGAAATTTATGTGCACCCAACAACAGTGTGGTAATATATGTGAAGCAAACCCAACTGAATCAAAAAGAGAAGTCCACCATTACAATTAGCGATTTCAACACCCTTCTCTCAACAATTGAGAGAACTAAACAGAAAATCAGTGTGAACACAGAAGACCTCAACAGCACCATCATCTCAGTTCAATTTGTGCTTTTAAAATAAAATTCCACAGATTGGACATTTTATTTAAGAAATTATTTTGTCACAGTTCTGCAGCCTGGAAAGTCCAAGATCAAGGCATCGACATTTTACAAGGGCCTACTTGCTGAATCATCACATGGTAGAAGGGCAGAGACAAAAGAAGGTTGGACTTGCCCTTTTATAGTGGCATTAATCCTGCCCATGCAGGTGGAGCCCTCATGGCCCTATCACCTCCCCAAAGCCTCAATTTCCAACACCACAATGGCAACCAAATTTAAACATAAGGTTTGGAGGGGATAAACATTCAAACCATAGAAACCATCAATCAACAAGTGCTAATCCATATTTATAGAATACTCCATCCAACAACAATAGAATACAAATTCTTTTCAAGTGCTCACACAATGTATATCAAGACAGATATCCCGGGCCATAAAACAAACCTTAGAAAATTTAAAAGATTTAAAATCAGGTAAGGTATGTTCTCTTAAAAGAATTAAAATCAGATAAAGTATGATTCCCACAATGGAATCAAATAAGAAATGAATAACAGAACAATAAGGGAAAATCTTGATATACTTACAAACTAAATAACACACTTCTTAATAATCTATGGGTCAAAGAGGAAGTCTCAAGGGAAATGAGATGCACAGAGTTGAATGAAAATGAAAATACAACATAACAAACTTTATTAAACATCACAAAAGCAGCGGCGAGACAGAAAATTGTAGCACTACATGAATAGATAAGAAAAAATGAGAAGTCTCAAATCACTAATCTAAGCTTTCACTCCAAGATCCTAGACAAACAAGAGAAAAATAAACCCAAAGAATGCAGAAGGAAGAAAATAATAAAGATAAAAGCAGAAATCTGTCAAATAAAAAGCAGAAAAGCAATAGAGATAATGAATGAAACAAAGAACTGGATCATTGAAAAGAGCAATAAAATTGACAAACTTCTAGCAAGACTGACAAAAAAAAAGATAATAAAATTTATAAATAAAAATAATGAAGCCAAGGATATCACTACAGACCCTACAGATGTCCAAAGCATAAGAGGATACTGTGAATAGCTAAACACATAAATTTGACAACTTAGATGAAATGGACCAATTCTTTGAAAAACACAAACCACTGGAGTTCACAAAATATGAAATAGAGAATTTGAACACTCTTTAGGAAATTGAATTAGTAATGTTAAAACTCCCTCATAAAAGAAAGCTTTGAGTCCAGATGGTTTTACCGAAGAATTCTGCCAAATATTTCAAGAATTAACACCAATTATACATAGTCTCTTCCCCAAAATAGAAAGAATGGAAACACTTCCCAATGAACTTTATGAATCCAGCATTACACTGATACAAAACTAGACCAAAAGTATACCAAAAGGAAAACTACAGACTAATATTTGCCATAATTATAGATGCAAAAAATTTTAACAAAATAACAAATAGAATTTAGCAATACATCAAAATAATCGCACATCACAACCAAGTGGATTTTGTTCCTGAAATTCAAAGCGAGTTCAATATTCAAAAATCAATTACAGATACTTTTCAGCTTACCATGAAGTTATGGCCCAATAAACCCAGTCATTAGCTGAAAATATCGTTAAGTCAACAATGCAGTTAATATGCTCAACCTACCAAATCTCATAGCTTAGCCTCGCCTACCTGAATTGTGCCCAGAATATTTCCATTAGCCTACAGTTGGGAAAAATCATCAAACACAAAGCTTATTTTATAATAAAGTATAAAATGTCTCACATAATTTACTGAATACCATACTGAAAATGAAAAACAGAATGGTTAGATGGTTTTGTACTATTGTAGAGTCAAAATATTGAAAAATTTTAAGTCACACTATTGCAAGTCAGGAACTGTCTGTGTTGTAACTGACCACATTTACAAGCTAAAGAAGAAAAATCACCTGATGACATCAACTGATGTAGAAAAAACCATTTGGCAAAATGCAACACTGATTCATTTAAAAAAAGAGAGAGGGAGAAACAAAAAAGAAAACTTTTAGAAAATAGTAATAATAGTAATAAGGGAGAAACTTCCTCAACTTCACAAAAAGTATCGGTAAAACCACAGCTCACTTTATACTGCATGGTGTGAATGCTTTCCCCCTAAGATTTGGAGCCTGGCAGGGATGTCTGTTCTCATCATTCTTAGTGAATACAGTGCTAGAAGTTTTAACCAGTTCATTAAGGCAAAAAAAAAAAAAAGAAAAAGAAAAAGTAAATAAAAAACAGAATGCAATGAAAGAAATAAAACTGTCCCTACTTGTAGTTGGCTTGATTGTCTACTCACAAAATCCTAGAGAATCTACAAAAGCACACCTAGAAGTCTGGGCGTGGTGGCTCACACCTGTAATCTCAGCACTTTGGGAGGCTGAGGTGGGCAGATCATGAGGTCAGCAGATTGAGACCATCCTGGCTAACACGGTGAAACCCTGTCTCTAATAAAAATACAAAAAATTAGCCAGGCATGGTGGTGCACGCCTGTAATCCCAGCTACTCAGGAGGCTGAGGCAGGAGAATCGCTTGAGCTGAGATGGCGTCATTGCACTCCAGCCTGGGCAACAGAGTGAGACTCTGTCTCAAAAAAAAAAAAAAAAAAAAAGAAAGAAAGAAAGAAAGAAAAAAGCACACCTAGAACTAATAAGTGGGCTCAGCAATATTTCAGGTTAAAAGAGAAACATACAAAACTCAGCTGTGTTTCTGTACTCTAGAAGAGAACATGTGGTCACAGAAATTAAAATATAATACCATTTACAATAGCTAAAAGAAATGAAATACTAAGGTATAAATCTAACAAAGTATAAACAGAAGTTGTACCACAGAAGGCTGATAAAAGAACTCAAAGATCTATAAAAGGAAATAGAAATACCATCATAGATTTAAATAATAGATTTAATCATGGATTCAAAGACATAAGAGAGTGAGGATGTCAGTTCTTCTCAAATTGATCTATAGGTTTAAACAATTTCTTTCATAATCTCAGTAAGACTTTTGTAGATTTGGACATTATTCTAAAATGTGTGGAAAGGCAAAAAAAAAAAAAAACCAAACAGCTAGTATAGCTAAAAGAACTTTGAAAAAGAATAACTTAGAAGTAATTAGTCATCAAGACCAGTATGGAAATCTGGGTTTGGCCACCCACTGGCCCCATGTGCTGCAGCAGATGGCTCGATCTCACAATCTCAGTTTCCCCAGATTTAAAACTGGAGGCAGGACAGTAACCTCTCTATCGTGCTCCTGTGGGGGTGAAGTGAAGTGATGCACGCAGAGCCCCTGTAGCGTGCATGGCCCACAGGGAGCATTCCACAGCTGCTGCTTCTTCATAAAGCATCATGTGCAGGCAGCCACTGCCCCTGTCTGTGCCCACCAGGTTACAGAACATGAGAGCACGGGCACCTCACTCGGGTACACCACCCTAAGTATGGTGGGCTGTGGACATCCCTTCTCCACTTGTCTCCCTCACACATTTCTCCAGAAGTGCTCTGGGCCAACATCAGAAACCAGGATTCCAGCTCCTGTTGGAGATGAAGACCTGCATCTGATTGCTGCTCCCTGCAGAAAGGACAGGGCTGCCTCAGTAGGACCATGCTGACATGAGCCTTGATCTGCCCCTGCTCCCTGCCTCCTTCCACCTATCAAAGAGGTGATGTCACATTCATGAAGACGATTCTTGTCAGAAAAGAGGGAAGCCAAGTCCCAAGGCACTTTCCAACTTGCTCTATCTCCCTGTGACCCTGTTTCCAATGATTTGGGGCTAGTGCATTTCTTCTTATAATTGTAGTAGAAAGCGTCTAGAAGGACCCCAGTACGTTTGGTATTCACACCCTTTGTGATACCTTCTTCTTGAGTGAGGGTGGGACCCAGTGACTTGCTTCTAACAGAGACAATATGGCAAAAGTGATGGGATGTCACATCTGTGATGAGGTTACAGAAAGACTGCATTCTGGCTTGCTCATCCTCTCTTGTCTTATGCTCATAACTGCAGAAAGTCAGCTGCCACAGTGTGAGCTGCACTCACAGTACAGACACACCTTGCCAAGGGACACACAGCTCCAGCCGACAGACCATGAAGATCTGAGACCCTCCATCCAACATCTGCAAAGAATGGCATCCTGCTCCTACCCAGGTGAGTGAGCTTGGCAGCAGATCTGACCTGTTCCTCAAATCTCAAGATGGACGCAGACCCACAAACATGCAGACTGCTACTCTGAGACCCTGACCCAAACCACCCAGTGAAGCCACACCTGGATTCCTGACACTCGGAAACTGAGATACTATAAATGTTTGTTGTTTCAAACCACTAAGATTTGTTATGTGGCAATACATCACTAATATCATTGTGTTAGGTCTTAAATCATCCTAAAAAGCTTCTTAGGTGAATCCTTTATTTCCACTGAAATACTCCCATTATCACAAATAAAGGGATGATGAGAAATTGACATGAAATTCCTAATGCCTATACAGTAATCTTAAGTGTCCAACACTAAACCTGTATTATATACCAAATACTGTATGCATTTCATACACGGCCCATGAGACACCCTATTGCTTCCTTAATCTACTTTTCTACTTCTGATTTATTTTTTAAATGGAGCTAGGCTTTAAAAAAAATATATGGAGTGGCCCCTTCTACAAATTGCCAGCTATCCATAAATTGTTCCAGTGCTGATAAATGGATGCATGCGTGCCCCTAGGAAGCTGCAGCCTGTGGTGAGTCACTCTGTTGCCTTCCTCTGAAGCGTCCAGGACAACTGTTCTGGCCTGAGATGAATTGATCATCATCCAGGCACACAGGGCAGAGGGAGGCCCTTGTCTCCACTGGCCTGGCACACCGGGAACAGTTACGGTTTTTCTTTCATTGTATTCCCCTGACTTTGGAGCTCCAATTTACCTTTTCATGAGTTTTTCATTCCATTGTTTGCTGTCATTTCTGTCACTTCCTCCTAGTTGTTGTAGCACAAAGGGAAACGCACCAGTCACCTGCTCTCACTTCATGTCCCCTGCCTCCTGGAGTGCACAGCTAACAGACTTTAAATGACTAATTTTCTGTTTACAATCGCAAAGGAGGACAGGAAGAGAGCACTTAGTCACCTCCTTGTAAACCAGTTTCAAAATATTGCTTCCATAGACATTTTATTTCTTTTCTTTTAAATTGTGATGAAGTACACATAACATAAAATTTACCTTCTTAACCATTTTCAAGTGTACAGTTTAGCAGCATTAGGTACATTCACATTTGTACAACCAACATCGTTAACCATTTCCAGAACTTTTTTTTATCATCCCAAACAAAAGCTCAGCACTCATTAAACACTCACACCCCATTCCTCCTCCCCCCAGGCCCTGGAAACCGTCATTCCACTTTCTGTCTCCATGACTTGAACTTCTCCGGGGGCCTCCCATGAGTGGAATCAGACAGCATTTGTCCTTTTGTGCCTGGTTTGTTTCACTTAGCATAATGTCCATGACGCTTATTTACGTTGCAGCTTGTGACGTGATTTCCTCCATTTTTAAGGCTGAATATTCTCTTCCTCCTTCTCTTCCTTGTCTTCCTTCTTTTTTCCATCATGCAGGTCCAAGACACTTAGCTGGGAACCAAGGGGCACAGAGATGAACACACAGCATCTGTGTCATGTGCTCTGGGTCAGAAGGAGATCACCCCTACACACACACACACACACACACACAAGTTGTGGTTATAGACTTATGGTTGCATG
The DNA here is from genome assembly GCF_029289425.2 of Pan paniscus. Classification (NCBI taxonomy): domain Eukaryota; kingdom Metazoa; phylum Chordata; class Mammalia; order Primates; family Hominidae; genus Pan; species Pan paniscus. The sequence goes on from NC_073260.2 coordinate 49,411,426, forward strand.
GTTGCTGGGTTGAGCTCTATGGAAGAGGAATGGGCCAGCTGGGGGCACGAAGAGACTGATCAGTAACCAGAAGATGTGTGCAAGTATGGCCTAGGACCTTCACAGGAAATGAGGCCAAGACTGATGGATTTGGAATCAATGTGGGAGAGGTGGAAAAGGATAATATGGCATCCACACGATGAAGCATTGCATCCCAAGTGGCTGAAACATCAAGAAGGTGGGTAGAGAAAGGGAGGAAGACACGCCTAATTAGACAGGGAGAATTGAGCACATCAAGAAGGACTCTAAGTGTCTTGCAAAAATATCTCACTTAGACAGCAATAAAGTCATTAAAAACATTTTCTACTTTATTGCAAACCTACATGAAAGTAAAAATGAAAGTCCTTAAGGCAAAGAGGCAACTACAATAGTATAGCCCAATTAAGTGTTAAAAAGCCATCCTAACATGACTACACAACAAGCCATCAGTATCATGACACCATAACAGAGCAGGTAGTGGTGCCCTGGACTGGATCCTGGAACTAAAACAGGACATAATTTTAAAAAACTGATGAAATCCAATAAAATCCACAGTTTAGTTAGTAGTAATGTAACAATGTCAATGTCTTAGTTTTCACAAAAGCACAGCGATAGCATCTGATATTAATGATGGGGGAAATTCAGTAAAGGGTATATGAGAAGTCTCTGTAATATCTTTGTAACTTATCTATTAAATCTAAAATTATTCCAAAATAAAATTTATTTTAAAATATTGAAGCCCTAAAAGTCCGCAATGATATCCTTTAATCAAATCAATGTTTTTCCTCTTCCTGTGCTTGTCTGTAAATATGGTGCATATTCATTTTTATGTATGTGAAGAAAGATACTGAATAGATATTATAATTGGCTGTTTTACTTAACATTTATTAATATTTTATGTATTGCTTCCTTCTTCCCTCATCCTTCTACCACAACCATGGAACCAGTATTGAGGGCGTGTATGTTACACAACTTCTGCACGGCCAGGCCCTCAGATACAAACATACACACACGTACCCGTGGATCACAAATGTCTCCCCTTCTTCATCGTGTTATTTATTTATTTTCATGTTTATGTTTTTCTGAGACAGAGTTTCATTCTTGTCACCCAGGCTAGAGTGCAGTGGCATGATCTCGGCTCACGGCAAGCTCCGCCTCCTGGGTTCAAGCAATTCTCCTGTCTCAGCCTCCTAAGTAGCTGGGATTACAGGTACCTGCTACCACGCCCAGCTAATTTTTGTATTTTTAGTAGAGATGAGGTTTCACCATATTGGCCAGGTTGGTCTCGAACTGCTGACCTCAAGTGATCTGCCCACCTCAGCCTCCCAAAGTGCTGGGATTACAGACATGAGCCACCACGCCCAGCTCATTGTTATATTTATATATCTGTCCAACTTATTTCCTTACTTCATGGCATGGGCATCCCTATAATTCGATGAATGTGGATCTAACTCAACATGCTTAATATCTGAATGATACTCTATATTAGGTGTGTAGTCAACTTATTTAAGCATTTTCCTGTTGGTGGACTTGCAATTTTGTGCTGGAATATGTCTCATTGTACCTATGATATGCACAAATGACTTCATTTCTGCAGACTAGATGAGCAGAAATGGAACAGATGGATGTGTGTGCATGTGTGTGTGCATATGTGTGTGTGTGTGGATGGGAAAATATAATAAACAACATATAAAATGCTCTCTCCTTTACCTCCTCATCAATGTGGATAATATTAATATGATGGTTTTTCCAATATGATAAACCAAGATAGATGTAATTATTTATTTTCATTTACTTTTCGATGCTTCCATATACGACTTGATATTTTTTAAAATATGCTTATCAACCATTTGCATTCACCTCTCTGTGAATTGCCTATGAATAGGATTCACTCACTTTTTTCTGTGCTATTTCACTTTTATTATAAGTTTGTAAAAGTTATTGATATGTTGTCCATATTAACTCTTGTTATAGCTCAAGTAATGTTTTTCCCAGTATCCTTGCCTTTGTTTTGTTTGGGGTATCTTTGTTGTAATTAAAAAAAAATCCTATAGTCAAGCATGCATAACTTATTGACTAAATGGGACTTGGAGGGCAGAATTATGAAATAGACTTTTTCCCTTACACAGCACAAGTCAAATGTTTCTCCCTTCTCAGGTTCCAGAAGGCATCTCAGGCACTATCAGGATCAACCATTACGGTCATCTCCGGTTATCATTCCCCAGTCTGATGATCAGATATTGAATGTCCAGCCTAATCTAAACCTAAGTCTCCCACTCTCATCTGGGGAAGGGCTCCCCCAGCCATGGTGAGAAGTGAAGCCAGCTGGACTTCCTGGGTCGAGTGGGGACTTAGGGAACTTTCCTGTCTTACAAGAGGATTGTAAAACGCACCAATCAGTGCTCTGTAAAATGCACCAATCAGCAGGATTATAAAAGTAGCCAATCCTGGGGAGGATTGAAAAAAGGGCACTCTGATAGGACAGAAAAGGAACATGGGAGGGGACAGTAAGGGAATAAAAGCTGGCAACCCCCAGCCAGCAGCTGGCAACCCCCAGCCAGCAGCTGGCAACCCCCAGCCAGCAGCTGGCAACCCCCAGCCAGCAGCTGGCAACCCCCAGCCAGCAGCTGGCAACCCCCAGCCAGCAGCTGGCAACCCCCAGCCAGCAGCTGGCAACCTGCTGGGGTCCCCTTCCGCGCTGTGGAAGCTTTGTCCTTGCGGTCTTCACAGTAAACCTTGCTACCACTCACTCTTTGGGTCTGTGCCATCTTTAAGAGCTGTAACACTCACTGCGAAGGTCCACAGCTTTATTCTTGAAGTCAGCGAGACCATGAACCCACCGGCAGGAACTGACTCTGGACACAATGGCGGCTTCTGACCAGACCCTCAGAACCTGAGGACGGGGTGAGTCCTGACCTTATTCTTCCTCATGCCCATTCCCTGTGTTGGTCTCCACAGATGGCCAAGACGGTGGGCCAGTGGAGAGGGCCTTATCTCATTGGTGACATTTCAGTTGGACATTGGTGCCTGCTGGACAGTAGATGCCAACACTTGGATTCTCTTTCTTTTTAAAATTGTGATAAAATATACATAACATAAAATTGACCATCTTAGCCACATTAAAGTTACAGTTGAATGGCATTAAGTGCATTCACATTTTTGTAAAACTGATACCACCATCCATCCCCAGAAATTCTTCATCTTCCCAAACAGAAACTCCATACCCATCAAACACCTCCCTGTTCCCCTTTCTCCCGCTAGCGCCTGGTGACCACCATTCTACTTTCTGTCTTGGTGAGCTTATCTGACTCTCTTTTCCTATTTGGAGCTCCTGCAGGTTCTCAGAAGGCAGTCCCTGTGGCCCTGTGTCGTCTAACCCTAGCAGAGTCAGGCACGACCTGGGGCTATCCCAGGCCCTGCTGGTGGCAAGGTTCCCAGGGTCCTCTGTGATCCATGCCTGAGATGCCCATCTGCTCTCAGGACACAAGTCGCTCTGTCTCTCCCACTCTGTCCTCCCAGGAAGCTCTAGGCAGCTTCTGACACTGTAAATTTCGCCAAGCCAGGGGCAGCTTTTCAGGGAGTTCTCTCCAATCATCCTCATTTGGCATGAGCTGGGGAAAACACACCTATCCCCACAGGGAAAGGTGACAGGTGAAGTATCTGCATAGCTTCTTCAAAGAGAACTCGTTGCACCCTCCTCACAGTCCTCCTTTAGGGCCCAGGAGGCAGAACAAATTTTGTTGGGGCTGCCCTTCACAAGTCTTTCCGGGAAAGCCGCTCACTCTGGTACGATATGTGACCCTTTGCTCTTGGATGCAGCTTGAAATCAGAAGACCCCCTGTGACTCCCTGCTGCACAGGCTATCCTATCCTTTATGGATTAAAAAAAAAGAGATTTTGAGAATCAAGTCAGAGGGGGGTTCCGGGAGGCCCAGTAGGGATGTGACAAAGAACGTCTCCCCAACCCAACTCTACTCAGGCCTTCCTGAGCTCTTTTCCGACTATGTCTGACTTTGCGACCCCCATGTTCGTGTCTGCATTGTCCAGTTTTAGCAAGAACCCTGCTAAGTCAGTTTAGCCAGGAACCCCACCCTCGGTATCTGATCAGGTTCCTTATCCCCCACCACTCCCAGATGATGTCTGGCCACCCTGGTTTGTCTTCAGCAATAATCCTCTCAGGTCAGTTAAGCCAGAATCCCCCCACAGCCCTGATGTTTCTTCTGAGTAATTTTCCATCCACTGACCCCTGTCCTACTCCTTGGTGATAAATTCCCACTTTTCCTTGTTGCGTTCAGAGTTGAGCCCAGTATCTCTCCCCCACAGCAAGACCCCACCACAGTGGTTCCTGTACCTATCATAATGGTCCTAAATAAAGTCTGCCTTAACATGCTTTAACGAGAGAATGAATAACTTTGTCTTGAATAGATGTTCCAGATCTCTCTCCTCTTGCACAAGCAGGCCTCATGGTGTGGGTGTGAGGGTGCCTTCTGGGCAGGGAGCCCCAGCAGGAGAGCAGTGAGGAGGCTATTGCAATAACCCAGGCAAGAGGCTGGGAGCTGTGGCTCATGCCTGTAATCCCAGCACTTTGGGAGGCCAAGGAGGGCAGATCATTTGAGGTCAGAAGTTTGAGACCAGCCTGACCAACATGGTGAAACCCCATCTCTACTAAAAAATACAAAAAATTAGCCAGGCATGGTGGTGCTTGCCTGTTGTCCCAGCTACTTGGGAGGCTGAGGCATGAGAATCACTTGAACCTGGGAGGCAGAGGTGGCAGTCAGCGGAGATCGCGCCATTGCACTCCAGCCTGGGTAACACAGCAAGACTCTATCTCAAAAAAATAAATAAATAAAATAAATAAAAACAACCCAGGCAAGAAATAACTAGGCTTGTGGGAATCGTGTTACCCTATTCCGGAAAATCATTATTTAATCCATAAATTATACTATAGTTCCTTCAGAATCATTTTCGAATTCAAGAACCCATCAAGTCATCCTGGAAAGCGCTAGTTATGAGGACGTAAAAGATGAAGTCCCTGCCTTCTTCGGAGGAGACAGCTGGACCAAAACAAGGAGATGGACAGTCAGGGCGTGGGCGGGCCTGCCTAGCTCGGCCATGCTCCGGAGGCTTTGACTACTGGATCCACAGCCCAGCTCAGAGCCATGCCCCTCCCCTTGGCATTTCCAGGTCCAGTGTTCTGTGGGTGATGCTCTCTGGGGGTGATGCGTGCTGCATTCCACAAACCGACCATGCTGGTTCCTCGTAAACACAGGAGGCCAAAGAGAGTGAATTAAGGAGGCTTGTTAAATGGGGCATGATAAATATCATTTAGCTGGAGCATTTGAGCTCTGGCGCCATCCAATGAATGCATCAATTGTCTGCTTGAGGCTGTTAATTTGCTAACACCTGGAATCACAGGCCATCAACCATTTCTACCACAGACTCGGCACGCCATGAGAAGTGAGCACGCCGGTGCTCCGCGGCTCTAGCAAGCTACTAAAATGCATCAAAACCTCACTACATACCCCATAAATACGTACAATTTAATTATATGTAAATTTACAAATAAAATTAAATTAATAAAATTTAAAATAAAAAATAAATAATTTTATACAGGCATTCCTGGGAGATAGTGCAGGTTAAGTTCTAGACCACCACGATAAAGTGAATATTGCAATAAAGCAAGTCACGTAAAAAATAATTCCAAAATTCTCACTTGCAGCTATGTACACATATGTATATGTGTGTTTATATGTATGTATATCTATCTATCTGTTTATCTATCTATGTCTGATTTTTGCACTGCTTACTGACACAAAGCAAACTCCACTTCTTTTCTTATAGAAGCTGGCATAAAAAGGCCTGGTTCACTCATCCCCACCAGGATCTCACTTCTTCAGTTTTAATTACCCCACAAAATAGATGTTATAAAATGTAGTCACACTTTATATATTCCTATGATGATATAGGACTATATAATCATGTGGCCAGATTGAATAGATAGAAGTGTTCCACTGTGGGGAACATGCTCAGGTTTCATTTGCACATATCAAGCATCCCCAAAAGAAAACAAACCAACAGGGAGACAGAATTGGTGAGTTGTTCCAGAATAGCTGCTATTCCCTGCCTTCAGCTGAGACAGGCATCCAGGCCTCCCTTCTACAGATGAGGAAGTGGAGTGTGGAGATGCTGCCATGCCCTTGCACCCCTGGGCTCACTCCCAGCTCTGTCTGAACCCCTTTCTCAGCCATCCCAACACCTGGACTTGAACCCCGTCTCTGCTATCAGTTTGGTGTGGGATAAATATTCTGGGATCCACAACATCCTCTTGAGCATTGAATGCTTTTGCTCTTTTATGTTGCTCATCAATGATGTTTTCTTCCTGCATCTCAGATGCCACCTCCAGCATTACTCTCATAAGAACACATGACTGCCACACAGCAGAAGGTTGGCTGTGCAAATCCTGATGCCAGTGGGAATTCTGGTAAGGCCAGCAGCAGCAGGAAGAATGAGGCAGGACTGAACCTCCCAGGGTCCTGTCCTATGTATGAAGAAGGGAAGGGCTGGCCCAGCCTTCCATGGGGAAGGGCAGAGCATGCTCTGAGCATCCTGAGGAATGCATGAGTGAGCCGCACCATTCGGTCCTGGTAGCAAGCAAGGAAGAAATGAGATGAGATTCCAGTCTACGCGGTACCTCGGAATCAGTCGTCCTCCTGAGCGAGAAAAGGGTTCCTGGATCATGGTGGCAAACAGATGAATACAAAACTCCTCTTTTGCAAAACCCACAGTAGGGGGCAAGCAGCTGTCAGCACACCACGCTTTGGTAGAGGCAAAGCAGCTCAGAATGCTTAATGTCCCTTAAGGATCAGCAGTGCACATGGAGCCTGCTTCTGTGAAAGGGCTGGAGGACTCCACTGCTCCATGACTAATTAAAATGCACCAGAGCTTAGGTACCATGCAAGTTGTCTAAGGGTTTGCTCACATTGCTCCCCATGGGCAGCCCCAACAGAAGTTGGAGGAGGCAAAGCCGGCAGATCCACATCCTCAGTGGAGGTGGCCTCCTGCTGCCCACACAGGCCAATCCAGGGATGAGCCAGGGAGTGGTGCAGGAGCCAGAAGGTACTGGGACACAGCTTCTTCTGCAGGTTCCAGGTGGAACTTCCAGAATGCCAAGAAGGTTTTTGGGAGATTGGGGACAATGTTAATTAATAATAATTGTTAATTAACAATGTGTATTTCTCATTCTCTCATATTTCTAAAAGATGAGTGAGGCAATTGCTCTATGGGAAAATCCAATCATTTACTGACAGTATATTGACTGTCAATCATTAATTGCCTCCATGAAAAACCTCTGCAAATCTCCTATAGCAATTTCTCCTGGAGCACTTAAAGTATCATCAGATTAAAGAACTGTTTCTATACTATTTCACATTCAGGAATATATCTGCTTCTCCCAGGAGGTGTAGCAGTCCATACAGGTATAGTCTCTACCCACAGTAGTAAACAAAATTAAAAATGTCCCGTTTAGCACAAGTGAGAGAAGGGCAGGTTCCCTGGCCCCAGCATTACTGAGGGCTGGTTGACTTACACACAATGTGCATTTCCCTCTAGGAAAGTGGGAATAATAACAACTGTTTTCTCCCAGGTAAAGCAACACAAGATATGCTCAACAAAGTGTTTAGAGTTCTTCAGAAGAAAGCTACAATAAAATAATATAGTGCTTAGTGCTTCAGCTGTTTTCAGCCTAGTGCTTGTACACTGACTTACTCACATCTGAGCTACCACACAATTTAGGAGATGAAAAACATCAGTCCTACTCAAGCATTTTAGGTGAACATTTATTTAAGGAATTTAACAGGTAAAAGAAAAGGATTTAAAGAGTTAAGAGAAACTGATTGTGTTTGTGTGCGTGCATGTGTGTACGTGTTCGTAGTTGGGCATATGTCTGTGAGTAAGTGCACGTGTGTGTGTGCCTGTGTGTATAGTTATATCTCTGTACATGAGTGTATGTGTGTGTTCATGTATGCATGCACACATGTGTGTGTGTCTGCATTTTTTTTTTTCTCCAGCAGTGATCATTTCTGGTCCAGTGTCTTGACTGGCACCAAGTCAAGCATTGTCCTCCACGTCATCAGCTGCAGGCCAGATAATCTAAGGTGAGACCTGATCTTAGATTTCATTTACTTTCTGGACAAGTCTCCTGTGTCCCTTATTATTTTAAAAAGACTATTCCTTAGATTCAGCTTAGTGTGTCACGTGGAAGAGTACTCTCTGTTACTGATGATGCTGACTTAGCTCTGTAAAATGCCTGGAGTTGAGAGCCTCAACGGGAGACTTTCTCCCAAGCCCCGTATCTATCCTGCAGTTTACACAATGAACACCTCGTACGCTGAATGCTGGAAGCTTCAGCACATGACTGGCTGTCCACAAATGCTACCAGCTCACTGGGCCTGCCAGAAGCCCCTCGTCCTACCCACTCCACTTCATTCTGGTGTCAGTTATAGACAGTGGGTTCTTGGCTGGTGAGAGCTTCCACACTGGCCTTCCTCATTTTGCTAAAGACCAGGTGGAGGTACTGGCGTGGAGGACAGTGGATGAGAGGTCTTCTATAATAATAAAATTGTGAAGCCTGGGGACAGCACCCTAGTTATAGACTTCAGCACTGTAGTGAGAGAAATGCACTCTGTACTTAGGAATCATGTGTTGCTCTGTATTTCAACCAGATATATGGAATTAACTGAGTCCTATCCAACAGAGGCCACTTTATAACACAGAAGCCAAGTTAAACCCTTTAGATGAATGTCAATCCCATTAAACCCCATAAGAGGAGGGAGGTTTAGTTGAATGTTAAGGAAACTGATAGGGGCTTTTCTGCAAAGAAAAGACATAAGAAAGCTGTTCTTTGTAATGCATAGTTATAAAGAGTGAGCCCAGAAAGAACTTTATCTTTATAATTAATAAAAGGCATGTTAAATAAGTGTCACTGGCCCTTCAAATAAATTGCTTAAAATGCAATTATTGCTCTTAAATGAATAAATGGCCATAAAGACCTTCAGTAATCCAAAGGAATGAAGACTAGGGCTGATACAGATCACAGAGCACTAACAACCTTTATTTAAATAGTAGTTTAAAATAGAAATGTTTTGCTAGATGTATTGTAAAATCTTTAGCTTCAGATATTCTCAATAACTGCATTATTTATTTCAACCAGCTTATTTGATTTGTCACTTAAAACTGTTACAAATGCATATTTTAAAGGCATAGGACATGGTGGAGTGAGTAGGGACATAAGTCTGAACACTTGGCTCATGAGCCCACAGGCTTGTGACCCTGAAAACAACTTTATTTCTCTGAGCACGGGGATACCTTTCAATAAACAAAAATACTGGCCTCATTGAGTTTTCAGCGTGTTCCAATGAGGTAAGAAATGTGAAAATATCATGTGCTGTGAATATTATTAGTCAGAGTTAATATTAATCATTGCATTTTAAACATGATATATTTAACTCCTGCTCCAAACTGCCAACCACGATGGTAAACATGCTAAAGTTTCTACGTATGGAACAACAAAACCAATCCTACATTTGGCTCTGAAGTTAGCACTTTCTTTTGAAGCACTGACATGCTGATAACAATCAGTTCAGTCAATTTGCGGGAAAAAAACATTTGGACACGATGTTTTGATTGACTAAGACAAAACAACAGGTCACCTGTCTGAATCACACTGTTCAGTGGGGCAGTTTTATGTCTTCTTGTTTTAAATGCAGTTTTGGAACGAATCAAAGCATTAGAGACATAACTGCTTTTCCGGGGGCATAATATTTCCAACTGTGAAGATCCACAGGTCTCAGTAGCTGTTGACTCCTGTGATGTGAAGGAGGGAGGGGCTTCTCTACTCAGCTCATTCACGTTGACACAGGGCACTGACAATTGAATCATCTCAGCGGTTTCGTTTGTTCACGGGCTTTGCAGGCTATTGGAGTATGTAGGGCCATGTGTTCAGATTCCAAATGATTCAACTGAGGCCTGGCGAGTAAAATGAGGCCATGGAACCTCAGAGTCAATAAGGATCCAGAATCCAGTCACTAACTTTTAGCCCAGTACATTGTCTGAAGCCCTGTGTGCCGAGTCTCTGCCTTGATACAGTCAATGTGCAGTCAATACAAGGCCAGTACTTGAATTTTTTAAAAAGAGATAAAAGGCCAGACGCGGTGGCTCATGCCTGTAATCTCAGCACTTTGGGAGGCTGAGGCGGGTGGATCACCTGAGGTTAGGAGTTCGAGACCAGCCTGACCAACATGGTGAAACCCCATCTCTACTAAAAATACAAAAATTAGCCAGGGATGGTGACAGTCACCTGTAGTCCCAGCTACTTGGGAGGCTGAGACAGGAGGATTGCTTGAACCTGTGAGGTGGAGGTTGCAGTGAGTCGAGATTGCGCCACTGCACTCCAGCCTGGGTGAGACAGTGAGACTCTGTAAAAAAAAAAAAAAAAAAAAGGAAAGACAAAGGAAAACAGAAACAAGAAAAACCTGGAAGACGAGCCATATACACTTAGGACAGAAGTGGCAAGGATGGTAGGCAGGTGCAGGGCTTACTGTGCAATGCTTGCTCTAACATCAAGCCTTCCCAGAGATGGACTGAGAATAGAGGACTATTGTTGACAGTCAGACAGAGCATGCTCTCAGTGTCTGCAGAAGCTGGGTTCCTGGCTGTTGGGCCAGTGAGACTCCTCACACCACCTCTCAGGAAAGTCACAGGGAGAGTATTGGCAGCTGGGCTTAGGGCCACACAGGGCTGGGTGGATTGGCAACTTGGAACCTATCGCTAAAGGGCCAACAAGTGACAAGCTAACAACACCAGTATCCCACAGAGGAAAACAACACATACCTTGAATTTCAAATCTGGGTCTCATTGAGCAAACTGCAACCTCCAGTTGGCTCTAGGGGGAGGCGTCTATGATGGAGAAATGCAATATGGTATTGGGCCCAGTGGTGGTGTGATGTGACCAGCAGGTCACTGTCGCAAGAGAGGAGCTGGGCCTGCCACCACCAGGAGGTAAGCTGCGGGCATGGGCCCAGTTACCCACCACCACAGCGTCACACGGGAGTGCCTCATGCTTCCCGCCTCACTTCCCCACTCTGCAGCTTTCAGTGGATTCCCCTTGCAGCTCTGTAGGTAAATGAGTTAGTGGATTCCTCTATGAGTTATTTTGTTGTTGTTGTTGTTATTTGGACAGGCAAAACTTTCTTTGCTCTTCTCACCAAAAAAAAACTGGGTTCCCATCTATCAAAAGGCATATGTCTGTAAAGCTATGAGTCAATTAAATTACAAATCAAAGACTATTTCTGACTGAGTCATGTCGACGCCTTATAAGAACTTAGAGTATATTGAATTATCCTGAAGCAGGGAATCCCTGGAAGTGAATATTTTGTCTGAATTTGCACCCTGTAGTGGGAAGGTGGGCAGTGCCCTGCACAAGGAGCTCTGCCCTGTGGTTCGGCAAAAGGAGGGCAATTCAGGCCAGGGAGCAACGTCCTCATGTGGGGGCGGTGTGGCCTCAACAACCCCAAACAGACGCGCAGCCTAAACTACACAAACACTGACCTGCATGGCACAAACCAGGAGATTTCTATCTCTTATGAAAACAGGCAAACAGCCAATCACCCTCCATGCTTCATGTTAGCAAGATCACCGTCCCAGCAGGTGGTTAATTGGCATGTTGTGGCATTCCTCCGTGGTCCAACCCACCATAACAAACCAGGGTTGTGGGTGACCCCAGGGGAGGCTGGCTGCCTGGAAAGGGAAGAAAGTGCACCGTGGACTCTTTATCACTCCAGAGGAGAGTCATTGGGTTTACTCCCTGCAGTGGTTTTCATTGTCATTAAAAATAATAACAATAATAACAAACAGAAAATTAAAAATAAAGCTTGCAGCACCACAGCCATTGGTGCAGCATTGTGCGGTGGCGCAATGTTAGCAACCAAGCGCTATTTACCCTCTGACTCTTTCAATCTATGTGCATTTCACAAATATTTACTAAGTATCATGGATACACAGATAGAAAGAGGTGATTCCCTACCCTTGAGGAGCAAGCAGCCTAATGAGGAGATAGATGCATAAACAGACAATTTCAACACGATGTCAATGCACTATAATAAACCCATAGACAAGGCCCAGCGAGAATGCAGGGAGGGACCCCCTGAGACTATTCATGGGCAGGTGCCGCGGGGGGGACCCCCTGAGACTATGCATGGGCAGGTGCCTCGGGAAAGGCTGGTCAGATGAGGGGAGAGGAAACGTGGCTTTTGTGGGGGACAGGAGGTCCCAGAAGCATTCAGGCTGGAAGGATTCCATGCAGTGGAACAGCTCGTTCAGTGTCTCATGGGAACCGCAGACCTGTAATGTTTGGGCAACCAGGCATAAAGGTGGCTGGGACATGGGGAAGGTGTGTCAAGCAAGTGGGAATAAGCTAGACAATGGGGGAGTCTCATACAGACCTTGATCAGGGGATGCCAATACCTTGCAAGCCAGGGTCCTCTGGTCCGGTGGGTTGGTGAGATTGGCAATTGCAGCCTCAGAAGCAGAATGCCCAAGAGGGCGGTAATTCCAAGCAACACAGCCAAGCTTCAAACCACGGCCCCCATTCCATCCAGGGCAGCCTTGAAAGACAGAAATAGAACACGAGAGACATCTGCAATTGTACGTTTTCTAGAAGCCACATTTTCAAAAAGTCTAAAGAAGCGGGTAAAATTAATTTTTATTATAAAAATGATTTTGCCCACTATAGCTAAAATATTATCATTTCAACATGTAATCAGTTCCCAAAAAGTATTAATGTATTATTTTTCTTTGTATTTTCCATTGTAAGTCTTCAAAACTCAGTGTGTATTTTACACATACAGCACGTCTCAGTTCAGAGCAGCCACATTTCAACAGCTCCATAGCCACACGTGGCTGTTAGTGGCCATGTGGGCCAGCACAGGTCTAGAGTCTGAAGTGTCCAAGACACATGTTCTCCATTCAGGCCATAATTGGACAGAACACCATACTTGCTGGTATTTCTTTTCCAAAAGGTACATAGAAATGAAACAAGTACCCCTGCCAAAAGACATATAGTCATCCAATATTTCAACTGCAAGCTATAGGACTAAGTTGGTGGGAAAAGTTGTCTTAAAATAAACATGTACTGCATACTTCTCTTTGATTTCCAAAGCTTGAAGAGGAGAGGGTGGCATAGGATAATTTGCATTTTAATAAACACAGCCTCTTGCAAAACAATGCTCAACATTCTTGATGAGCGCCTCCCAATAACAATAATTACCATCAGAAGATGCCATGCCAGCATTCTCTAATGACTGTCTCCCAAGGCAGGCCATGTTTTGATTGACTTAAGGCAAAGCTGTTAAGTAACTTGCATGGGGCCATCCAGGGCGTTGGGTTTATGCAACTTGTTTCCCAGGAGGAAAGCAGTTTAATTTCCCTTAATCGGGCCACAATAGAGTTGGCATTAGAAGTAGGACTACAGCATGGGAATGTGTACACAATTTTTCAGTACTTAGGACCTCAGAGGGGCCCTAATTGTCCTTTAAAGCACACGGTAGTCAGTGGTGATGTCACCAGCCTCATGTATCATGTCAACTCTGCCATATTGCCCCATCCCATGCTGGATGGCTCCACTCTACTCAACTGAGGATGGGTGTACGTTTGGTTGAAGATTTAGCCACATCCAAGGGTCTGCTGGGTCCTATAGGCTTTCACAGCTTAATCCCTCACGTCCTCAGGCAGGCTTGTACCTGGCTTGCAGAATTCCCATCCCAAGCGCTCTGTGGTCTTGGGCTCCTTTCCAATTCTCAGTTTTGACAACAGCACTGTCGTGTTTGCAAGCACAAGACAACCCCACACGCCCTGCCAGGGCCTTATAGCAACTTTGTAGAAAAGCACTCACAAGAGATGCTCACTCACTCTGAGTCACCATGCACCAAGCACCGAACCAAAAGCTGTGCCGGGATGAGATCAGTAAATCTTCTGTGCCACTCCATGAAATGGGTCTGGTCATGATCCACATCATACAGACGGGGAACCCAGGGAGGTTGTGTAACTTGCTTTTGCAGCTCAGTAAGACCTGCCAAAGCCAGTTGATTCTGGGGGGCAAAGATTTAAGCTACTAGACATGGCATGCTTTATTTGGCGTGGTTAATTTCTTGTCTTGTATGGTTATTAAATAGAAACACCATGGCAGGCAGAATTCTACAGTGACTCCCAAGATTTCCACCCTCTCACATCCATGCCCTGTGGAATCCCCTCCCTTAGGTGAGGGAGAAACCCATGAATACGATGGAACAGCACTTTCATAATTTGATCAAAACTTGGCTGACTTTGAATTGATTAAAAGAGACTATCCAGGAAGGCCTGACCTAGTCAGGTAAGATTCTTAAAGGCCCTTTCTGAAGAAAGAAAGATTCTAAGCATGAGAGAAGCTGTGGATGGGGCCAAGTAGCAAGGAACCCCAGAAACCTCCAGGAGCTGAGAGCAGCCCCTGGCAAGCAGCCAGCAGAGAATGAGAGCCTCAGTCCTACAACTTTCAGGAACTAAAGAGGACCCTGAGCTGCACGAATGAATGCAGGCCAGCTAACACCCTAATTGTAGCCAGTTGGAAACCCTGCACAGAGAATCCAGCCTGGATTCCTGACCCATAGAAATGGTGACGTAATAAATATATGTTGTTTTAAGCCACTGAGTCTGGGGTAATTTTTTACATAGCAAAAGACAACATATCCACATACTTTTCCATCTGCAGGTGGACTTATCTGATTATCAATACTTGCAAAAGGGGGCATTAGAAATACCTTCCTTTAATTAGTTGCTCCATTTCTGCAGGCTCTTCCTCACTGGCAATATTACTATTTTAAAAATAATTAATAAACTTTATTTTTAGAGCAGTTTTAAGTTCACAGCAAAATTGAGTGAAAAGTACAGAGATTTCCCATTTACCCTCTGCCCCCACACATCCACAGCCTTCCCCATTATCAACATCTCCCCACCAGAGAGGTTCATTTGTTACAATGGATGAATCTACATTGACATATCATTATTACCCAGAGTCCATAGTTGACATCGGAATTCACTTTTGGGGCGGTACCGTCAATGGGTTTTGACAAATGTATAATGGCATGTATCCACCAGTATAATATCACACAGGGTAGTTATTTTCATGCCCTAAAAATCTTCTATGCTCAACCTATTCATCCCTCTCTCCCTTCTAACTCCTGGCAACCACTGACTTTTTACTGTCTCTATAGTTTTTCTTTTCCAGAATGTCATATAATTAGAACATATAGTAAGTAGCCATTTCAGGTTGACTTCTTTCACTTAGTAATATGCATTTAAGGATCCCCCATGTCTTTTCATGGCTTGATAGTTCCTTTCTTTTTAGGGTGGAATAACATTCCATTGTATGAATGTACCACATTTTATTTATCTATTCACCTACTGAAGGACATCTTGGTTGCTTCCAAGTTTTGGCAATGATGAATATAGCTACTATAATCATCTATATGCAGTTTTTTTTGTATGGACATAGTTTCCAACTCCTTTGAGTAAATACCAAGGAGCATGATTGCTAGATCTTATGTTTAGTTTTGTAAGAAACTGATAAACTGCCTTCCAAAGCGACTGTACATTTTGCATCCCCATCAGCATTGAATGAGAGTTCTTGCTGCTCCATGTCCTCACCAGGATTTAGTGTTGTCAGAGTTCTGGGTTTTGGTGTGTGGTGGTATCTCATTGTTTCAATTTGCAGTTCCCTAATGACAATGATGTGGGGCATCTTTTCACATGCTTACTTTCCAGCTGTACCTCCTCTTTAGTAAGATTTCTATTAAAGTCTTTCACTCATTTTTTAATCTAGTTGTTTGGCTTCTCATTCTCTTGATGTTGTCTTTTGCTGCGCAAAAATGTTTTATTTTACTGAAATCCAGTTATCAATTATTTCTTTCATGGACTGAGCCTTAGCTGTTGTATCTAAAAAGTCATCACCATACCCAAGGTCATCTAGGTATTCTCCTATGTTATCTTCCGGGAGTTTTGTTTTACATTTTAGACTCAAGTCTATTGCCTACTTTAGTTAATTTTGTGAAGAGTACAAGATCTGTATCTAGAACTTTTTTTTTTTTTTTGGCATGAGGGTGTCCAGTTATTTCAGCCCCATTTGTTAAAAAGACATTTCTCCATTGTATTGCCTTTGTCTTAGTCAAAGTTCAGTTGACTATATTTATGTGAATCTATTGGGCTCTCTACACTGTTCTGTTGAGATGCTTGTCTATTCTTTCACTGATACCACACTGTGTCAATTACTATATGACAAGAACATATTTGTATCCCTCCAAAATCCATATATTGAAACCCTAATCCCCAATGTGAAAGCATTTGGTGATGGGGTCTTTGAGAGGTAAATAGGTCACAGAGTGAAACCCTCATGGTGAGATTAGTGTCTTTACAAGAACTGACTTGAGAGAGCTTGTCTTTTCTCCCTCTGCTCTCCACTGTGAGATGACTAAAAGATGACTATCTGTGAATGAGAAAGAGGGCCCTTACCAAGACCTTGACCATACTGGTACCCTGATCTTGACTTCAAGCCTTCAGGACTGTGAGAAATAAATGTTTATTGTTTAAGCCACCCAGTCTGTGGTGTTCTGCTATGGCAACCCCACTAGGTTACCTATGAGGCTGGTGTCCTGGCTGCCCCTTGTAGGGCTCAAAGGTTGGACCACAGACTTGATCGGTGTGATTCAGTAACATGTCCTTGTTCCACAGTATTCATTTAATTCTAAAAGGAATACTTTAAAAACTCACTAAAGTCTTCCATCCCTTCTTTCACACAAACCAAAGCAGCATTTTCAGCACTGCCGTATGTGATGAAAATATGGCACCCCAGGGGGCAAAAGAATCTTTTGTGCAAATGCAGATGAAACATCAGTTGTGATTTGCAGGACATAGAAGGGCCTGGATCTCAAAGATTGCTTGTTTCTTTTGCAAACTACAAAGTAAATTCTGTATCCCCCAACTGCCACCTTCTGACTTCTGTTCACAAACATTGGGCCAAGAGAGGCCTGAGGTCAGTATACATGCCTGCACGTGGCCTTCTTGAAGGCTTGTTTGCTTCATTTTTATGCCTACAAGGTTGACATTGAATTGAGTTGTCCTCTGCATGGTTGCTGAATCATGATATATCATTTAGTAAGAAGAAAATTGTGACCAGGTGCTACAACAAAGTTAAGGGATGATGAAGTTTGTGAGATACGATTTATGAACACAGTTAAGGGTGGATGGACACACTGGAGAATTTGCAGAAATAGGCTGGTAAAGGAAGGCATTGGAATCTACCTATGGACTTTTATAACTAAAAGATTGAAATTGACTTTCACCTGTACCACCCCACCCCTTCCTCACCTCAACTCCCCTACACCATTGGAGGGTTACAGGAAGCAAAATATAATGTTCCAGGTTGATCTACCTGATACCTTGAGGAAAAGGCACTGGTAGGTTCTCACTAGAAGAAATATCAACAGACCACAGATCCTATTCTTCCCACCCACATTTCCCTTTTAAAAGTGTAAATTTTGGAGTTAGCTCTGGGTCTGAACCCCAGCCTGTCACAGTAGGGACAAGTTACCTACATGCTCAGAGCCTCTGTTTCCTTGTCAACTAAATCAAAATAATATAGTTGTCTCTACAGATGAACTTGAGATGTTGAAATAATATAGATACAGAGCCTGACAAATAAGATGCCTTCAAATCATTTCTCTGATTTGGACAATTTTCATTGAGTTATTTTATTTAGTATCTGCGTGGACCTGTCTCTGTGCTAGGAACTTTCATGCCACCATCTTGTAAGGTTAGTGAGCCCCCAAAACTTAAAGAAAGGGATGCTATGTCTGCACCAAGAAAGCTAAGAGGCAATTAAAAATACCTATAAACTGGCAAGCTACAGCTCCTGTTTCTTTGTTCACCTGTTTTGTTTTGTTTCCACCCAGATGATGCCAAACAGTCACTGCAGAAGAATTTGCTGCACGGAGCTGTCTGGGATGCCTCAGACCTGCCAGCGGTAGAGCTGCCTGCCTTGCTTCCTCTTGCTTACTCACAGCTCTAAGTCTGAACTTGGCTGCAGCTGTCCTGAACAGCCCAGGAGGAGCCTAGGCAGGAGGAGGCTTCTCTCCTATGCAATTTGGCTGAATTTTAGTTACTCAAAAGAGCAAAGGAAGCACTTCTGAATGTTTGTCAGGAGGAGCCAACCACCTTAGCTTGCTCCCTGATGGGTTTTGTTCAGCCCCTGCCTTACTGTTGTCAGCCTGGACTGTCTTCTGGGCTTGGGTTCACCATGTGTCTGCACCACGGGAGTGTCTCTAGGTGTCTCCCTTCCTGTGCATTTCTCCTGGGCATAGACACCCATCCTGTGGAACACTGGGAGGAGGGTACAAGACCCCACTGCACCCAGGCTTGGTTCCTCTTGGGTGCAGCAGCCTCATCCCCTTGCAAGCCTTCCTCCCACTCCTCCCAGAAGGCTCTGCTTCCTCCACTTGCTCCTCTCCTAGGTGTGAGCCAGCAGGGTTTGGTCACCCAGATATGAAGTATTAATGTTGGACTCCTGTCTGGAGTCGGGAGTCTATTAAGGAAGACGTGTGGGAGAGGCCTGTGTTCAAGGCCCTTAGAACCATTCTGCCTGAGCCATCAGCTCCTTAAAAAGAAATCACCAAAGATCCCAAACAATGGCAGACTCCCCCTCCCACCCTTTGGGCTACTTGGTAAATAGGCCCACCAATTCTATCTCCAAAATATCTCCCATCAGGACCATGTGTATATTGACATCTTTATCTTCCATCAGGTCAGGGTTGCCAAAAAGCCTCCATCCAAATTTCCTGAAAAAGCCCAGTTTCTCTAAATGTGTGCATGAACACGGTGCTGGGCATGGCCCTCTCCTCTCAGTCCTTCTGCAATGCCCAGTGCCTTCACAGCCCAGGCCAGACTTCCTAGTGGAAGAGCAATGTCCCTCCTGACACGGCTTCTGCTTGCATCTGCAGCCCCACTTCCCCCACACCACGCTGCACCCTGAGCTCCTCACGGAGAGCCACCGTGTTTCACACCTGCCGTGCTCTGGGCCAGGTCGCTGGGCTTGCTGGTCCTTAGACTTGGAGCACCTGATGCTGTTTGCCCATCTGTCTCCTTGTCAGCCTTTGAGAATTGGATCTGTCAGCCCCTCCTCAGGAAGCCCATGAGAGCCTCCGCCCCATACTCACACAGACCCTGAGCTAGGTGGCCCCTGCCTGTGCCCCTCAGCTCCCAGCCCAGCTTCCATGCAGCTTTAGCACAGTTTACCAGCACCATCAAGACCCCTCTGGGAGGACAGAGAGCTCTGGGAGGACAGAGAGCTCTGAAGGACAGAACACGCATGCCTTTCTGGTTGTTCCTCTGAAGCCTAGCACAACACTGACACGTGAGAAAT
The DNA here is from genome assembly GCF_029289425.2 of Pan paniscus. Taxonomy (NCBI): domain Eukaryota; kingdom Metazoa; phylum Chordata; class Mammalia; order Primates; family Hominidae; genus Pan; species Pan paniscus. The sequence goes on from NC_073260.2 coordinate 49,430,941, forward strand.
ACCGGCTGAATAAAAGGTGGAAGTAAAAAAGAACAACACTGACACGTGAGAAATACTGGCTGAATAAAAGGTGGAAGTGAAAAAGAAAGACAAGAAAGGAGGATAGAAGGAAGCAGAGTGGTTGGGAGGAAGGGAGGGGGGAATAGCTTTTCAAGGAAAAATGATGGATGGTATGAGAATGAAGGGGAGATGCCTATTTCCTACAGAAAATTTCTAGTGTCTTTAATAATGGCTTTTGGCATCACTCTTTTGTTTCTCATTTTCTAGACTCCACATTTAAGGCCTATCTAGTGCAAATCGAAGGGAGAAAAGGTACCAGTTCAATTGCCAAGCAAACTTAACATATAAGTTAGTCGCAGATCTGGACTGGAACACAGATCTTTCTCTTATTTTTGAAGCACTCAAGGTTGGGACTTTGACTATCAAACTTGGCTTCTTAAATAAGGTGATGCTTACCTGGGTTTCTTCCAAATCATCACACCCTCACTCAAACTGTGTTTAGAAAAGAAAGGGGAAATTAGCTGCTTGTTGCTCAAATATTAAGAGCTCCTTCCTGCAGATTGACGCTACTTTGTAGATCAGGCCACGCCTGGCAAAATTCTTGGCAGTGTTGTGTCTACACAGGAGAACACCCTCCTAATGGGCCGTGGGTTTACATTTCCTGTAGAGAGATGTGACTGCTATGCATGATACCCTGAAAAAGTGATGCTGTAGGTCCAGCTACCTGAACAATGCAGACTGCATCCCTTCGCAGCTGTGGAATGGGGAGCGCTGGTCCCACACTGAGGACTGAAGGATTCTCTGCTTTCTTGCTTGAACTGCAAAGGATGCCTTGACTTTGGGCTGCCAGGATGTGGACGGTGTGCTGGCTTTCACCTCGCCAATTGGCAAAGTTGGCTTGGCCAACCTGATGGGTCAAACACACCTGGGGTCAAAACAGAATCTCTAGCTCTACCCTCAGCCCTCAGTCCCATAGCCACATGAACAATCTGAGCAGTGTATTTTCTGGTGTGAACTGAAATAGGAGGACAAGGAGAGAGGAAACGAGGGAGGGATTTGAGCAGAGAAGAACACAGCCCTTGGCCCCATGGTGGGCTGTCACCAAGAAGGTGAAGGGAGGGGGCAGTCCCAATCTGAATCCCACCAAAATAGGTGGTAGAGGGTTGCCCTCCTTTCTTCCCTCACCTCTGACCCCGCTCTTCGAAGCCCTGGTCCTGTCAAGGCACCTATCCCATGGCCCATGTGGCAGTAGCTTGTTCCCAGCGACCACTCAGCTTTCCACTGAAAGGAAGCAGATAGAGAGTGAGTCGAGGTATCACTTACTCAAGGCAGAATCTTCCAGAAACTTCTAGACTCAAATGAGTGAAGTGGTTAAAGATAGAAGAGAAATCACTGGGAGCAAGGTCTCTAGATGGGGTTTTCTTCCCCCTGTCCCCACAACTCCCATGGCATAAGTGGCCATTTTATAAACTTGCTGCTGGGACAGCTTCATTCCAAAGATATTGTGGTTGGGCTGTGAACCCAGGAAGTTTACATGATCAATTTTTACCCAAAGGATTGTCACATGACCCCCAATGCTGGGATGACACAGAAATACAATCTGTCAAATTTATATGAATCCAAAGGGAAATGAAACATGTAAAACTGAGACTGCAGCCCAGTTTTTTGTTATGGCTTCAACAAAGCAATGCCACGTCAGCCTGTCTGAGCATAGCACATTGTCTTCATGTTGATGTGCAAGATTCCCTACAGACTGCAGACCAGGGCTCAGCAAGAACATGGAAGGAAAATGTCCCACAGCAAAAGGAGAAACAAATACAGATTAGAGTGTTTAACAGGGCCAGGCACACAGCAAGTCATCACTGGATGGCAAATCTAAACTCAGCAAGTCATTACTGCATGGTGAATCTAAGTTCTTACAGTTATCACTAGTACTGCAGACACCTAGTGGAGAGGTGTGCTTACTCATGCAGTGTGAGAGTAAGCTCAGGCTGCCAGCACAAAATACCATGGACTGGGTGGCGTAGACACCGCAATGTATCTCCCACAGTTCTAGAGGCTGGACATCCAAGATCAAGGTGCCAGCAAGGTAGATCTCATTCCGAGGTTTCTGCTCTTGGCTTGTAGGTGGCCACAGTCTCCCTGCGTGCTCAGGTGATCTCTTCTTTGTGTATGGAGGGAGAGGTGGGGGAAGCCTTCTGGTGTCTCTTACAAGGACACTAATCCTATTGGATCAGGGCCTCACCCTTATAACCTCATTTAACCTTAATTACTTCTGTAAAGGCCCTGCATCCAAATACAGCCGCACTGGGGGTTCAAGCTTCCACATGTGAATTTTGGGAGGATACAACATTCAGTCTATGAGATGGAGGCACAGTCCGGTAGCACTACTCTGAAGTTATCTGATGCTGTGCATCTTTATCTACATGGTGACACTTAATTCACAATTTATCCCCAGGACTCAGGCCAGCTAGGCAGGCATTATTAAAGAAAAGTCTGTCTGGTTCAGTAAAATCTTAGGATAAAATTCTACTAAGCCTATCAATTGGCTTTTGATTCCAGAACCATCTTTGTAAAAGGTTGTAGGGAAAATTTGTAAAAGGTTGTAGGGAAAAATATGTGGGGGAAAAACATTTAAATGAAATCATGGTCTCCTTTGGAAATCCAGGTTACAGAACATGGTGTGCAGGTGTGAGGGTCACCAGGTCTTGCTGGATTGCAGATGCTCATGGTGAAGACAGGAGTTTACAGGGGCAGTGGGTCTGCCCACATGTCCCAGCACTGAGCCGTTGCTGACTCTCAGAACCTGGTCATCCAGGTGCTGTGTCCCCTACTCGTTTACTGTAACTGAGAAATTTTCCAGGCAAGGCGGAGCTGAAGTCTAAATATATCTTCAAGCCCTCATGCCTGTCTGCTTGCAAATATTTCACCCTTCCTTCTTGGCTATTTCCATCAATGTTGTTTTGTTCTGAGAGTGAATGCCCAGAGAGAGACATTCTGTACTTAACCGGTTTGTGTTTTGTGATTTTTGTGCTGGTACTAGCTCTTTCAGCACAGTGAAATTTTAAACAAGTAACTCTCTCTGCTTCCCAGACACTGTGCATTCCCTGCCCATGAGGAAGGAAGCAGCTTATTCCATTTTCACCCCAGCAGAACCCCTGCATGCAGGTTTAGGTCAACACTAGCTGCCAGCAGGATGGAGACCCAGCAGCACGCGGCAGACAGGAGTCTCGCCGCGGGTCGTTGATAGAAGAGTAACGAGACTTTTCTTGAAATAGTGTCCTGAGTTGAGATCTGAGAAGAACCTGTTATGCATCCTAGAACACAGTGCATTTGCAAGTCATAAGATGTTAGCACCGATTATGGAGCCTCGTGTGTTCTTAGGGGCTATTTCCGTGACCTCGTCGGGGGTTCAATGAGCAGCTTCAACAGAAAATTGGATTTCCTTTTCCTCCAAGGCTGTCTTATTTCCAGATTACTCTGGACCTAATTTGAATCGTGCACACCTACCATGGCAGGCTGTTTTCCTGTCCACCCAATGATCTCCATACAATCTCACTGCTGGGTAGCACCTCCATTCCCTTGCTTACCTAAGCCATCAAAACCTGCAACAACTCACAAAACCACAAAAAGCAACAGAAAATATCAGAAGATAATCCAATGAATCAAGACCTCCAGAAAACTGTGCATAATATAATTCAGTTTTTATTTCATTTAATGATAATGTCCACAGTTAATCAGGCATTCCTTATCATTTGGATCTACATGTTGAATAAACACAACATCCCTAGACCTTTGAGGGTTTTCTAAATAATCTGCTGTTGATTTTCTTAGGTACTGACCAGATTACTATGAATATTCCTGATAGAATATGCTGACAAGAAACAAACAGGACAAGCCTAAAATAGAGGCTCTGGTAAACATTCAGGGAAAAGTTTATTACTGACATGTGAGAGCTCGGTTTTCAAGGTTAATAAAATAAAGTTGACAGAAGTCGTGATGCCTCACATGACTCAGACCCATTTCTCCTTTCCCTCGTAGCAGATACCGGTGGGCAGACAATTCAATGAACAATCTTTGAATTCTGATTCCTGACTCAGAAAGAGAAACAAACCCCTAGAGCAGAAAACTTGTTCAGTGACAGGAAATATTCCATACATGTTTGTGTAACACTGGAATTCTTCTAATCGCATGAGGACATGACATGACATGACATGACAGCTGGCATGCTGGGCACTGCAGTGAGTACCACAGGAACAGACTGCACCAGTCCACGTGCAAATAAGAAGGAAATACAACCTTCATTCTAAGAGGTTCTCCGAGGTCATGCAGGCAGCTGCTCCCAGGCTGTTTGTGAAATATGGGGGGAAGATGCTCTCGGAGGACCCAAGCAAAGAAGCCTATTTATCCTTGTTATTCAGCATGATCTAACGTATTTGACCACATATACTCACCTTTTACTTTTCTACGACTCCTGCTACATCCTCTGAACTAGAGTTTCAGAGTACACAGAGTGGGGCTTTTGCTGCACCATAAGCAACAGCAACTCCTCCAGCTTTGTGCTTTTAAAATTCTGTCATGACACTAAAGTTCTCATTGAGAACTTTATCTTGTTAAAGTTCTTTAAGAAGCCCCAAGTCCTGAATTCTTATTTTTCTTTTTAAATTTTTAAAGACAAGCATTAAATATTTGAGGTTTATTCTTACACAGAGTGACTCTAACCTTGAGAAGTTTAAATATGCACACACGTACATGCTTTGGTTCGCATGCACAGGGGCCTGGCAGATGCAAGCCTCATGGTAGACATTGACCAGCAGCAGCTGCTCTGTTCCTCTGGGAGGCGGGTGCCCAGGATGGCATGCAATGCATTCCCCTGCTCAGTGCCACAAAAGATCCAGAGAGCCGACACGGTCCATCCCACTCCTGTGATGCTGCAGCTCTTGGGGCGTCGCTGGAGAGGTCAACGTGCTGGTCACGGACTTCCCAACATTCCGGCAGATGACAGCATGAAAATTCACTTTCTTTGTGGGCCATTGATTAAGGGATGGGCATAGGGCCCAATTCGATCCCATGAGTTGCAGGGAGACTCCCCTTGGAGATTTTTTTCTGGAGGGATTTATGGCTTCAGTTGGGTTCCCTGGAAATGATTTATGAGGATGTTTTCTTGGGAACAACAACCATAAGTCAGGAAAGCAGGATTGGGCAGAGGCAGTTCAGATGGAATGTGGTCTCCACAAGGACCTCCGTTTCCCCAAAGGCAGCAGTGGATCTGAGGTAGCCCTTCAGAGGCCATCACAAATAGAAGCCAGGCAGTGGGCATCTTCCTCCTGCGTCTAGTCACTGGTGCAGGCTGTCCCTGGAGAGTGGGCATCACCTGGGCTCCTGGGCTATGTGTCCCCTTTCCTTAGAGAGTCTCAGCTGTGAGCCTTCAGCAGCTGGTACCGCCCGCAGTGGGAGAAGGAGTAGCTACATCCTGATGAGGTTTCCTGGGTGCTGCATCACCATCCACTACAGATCCCTGCCCTGCTGGGACTCCCTTGTTTTGTATGGCAAGTCCACTCCATCTGGGAGCAGCTCCTCTGGTGTTTTTGTCTATCTTCTTCCTGAGGAAACAACCAAGAGATTTAGTGGAAAGAATCATGGCTGCAGCCACTGCAACTCCTCTCCCCACTGATGCTTCTCAGCTCCCTCGTCCACTAGCCATTGTATGTTCTCCTTGCTCTTGGTCTGCTGAGAGCTGGTCCCTGTGGCCCTCCTAATGTGGTGACCCACACCATCTTTCCTGAAGTCTGAGGTTCTATTTACCAAGCCCTTCTCAGACTCTGGCTGCAGTGCTTGTTTATTTGTCATCAAAATGAGGCAAGGGAACACCAAGTGGTGCCTGGGGATCCCCTGAGTGCCAAACATTTTCCTCCCTGCCCCTGTGGTGTGAAGCAGCCCTCTCTCCTCTGGCAGTCAGAGCCTGTGGCCCCCTCCAGGAAACGGGCTCCTCTTCTGCCTCCTACTTTGTTGGATGAAAACCTCAGAAGTTTAAGCAAAGTTTAAACTTCATGGATTCTTGCTGTGACCCCTGATGGAAGCATTCCCCCTTTGGGAAGAACATCTCTAGATCCATAGAACCTTAAATTGGTGGGAGGGGAAACAGAACTTATTCCACAAATAGGTCTGGGGAGGGATGTAAGCAGATCCATGCCTACTTTCACTTCTTGGATCCTAGACCTGCGTCCTGCTACTCAGGGTTGGGGGGATGCAGCTCCATAAAGTGATGCTGGATACAGGTTGTATTCTGCATTCTGAAGGATGGTGCCCTGGCCTTGCCCAGGCTCATCTCTAAGCTGGCACTGCTCTGGGCCTCCTCTAGTCTGTATAACTGGGCCTTCATGTCAGCAGCTTCTGGGCAACGTGGGAGGTGAGGACCAGAGGACCTAGGTGCGTGTGCCTGCTGCTGTACCACTTTTGCTATAAGGGGGTCCCTTGGTCTGAGAGGATGCTGCATAGTGTTTCCTGCAGGTCATCAGATTTTCATTCTGGCAAAGGTGCACATGTAGGAACATCAAACCCATAACTAGAATATAAATCAATTTCAGTCAAGAAAGATCTCTTTTCTTCTAGGAAAGGGATCCAAATGTAAGCAACTTGACACCCCATGATTGGTTGGCCTACTTGAGGGACGGTGCCATGTTCCAGCATCAGGCGGGTGTTTCACAGAGACAGGAGCTGGTCAGCCCTGGGGAGTGGATGCCTTCCACAAGGCTCACGCATAAGCCCCGTCCCTAGCACCATGGCTACTACCTGCATGTACCTTGCATGCCAGCACTGGGGTCGCCAGTATCAGAGGCTGGCTGATGCCACCTGGCTTGTCCTTCTGTCCAGCTGGTTGTTTGGTTCCTCCTACATGGCAATTGCTCTCTGGTGGGTGTTATCACAAGATACAGAGATTTTCACACTTCATGCCCACCTCCATAGACCCATCCATGCCTTCTCCCCAGACCACCTCTTTCCCACTCTCCTAACCCATCTCCCTTAAGACTCCCAAGCCAAATCACACATTACCCATAAATTCAAGTATATTCTTACATCGAACTTCTTCTTTCTTCACACAAAGATTTCCAAGTGAGCTACTGAAAACTCCAACCACTGGGAGAATCTCTGCCCACCAGTGTTGATAAGGCCCCCCCAGGAGGGACGTAAGCAGATTCATGCCTACTTCCACCTCTTGGTTCCCAAAAATATGTTCTATGACTTTGGGAGTAGAAGGGCAGGTCTGTAAGATGATTCTGGAGGAAGGGTATATACTGTATCCTGGAGGATGGTGCCCCAGCCTTGGTCAGGGTCATCTCCAAGTTGGCACTGTGGAGGCTACAAGGTCCTTTTTAGATCAGTCTGAATTGGTTTTGTCTTCCTTAAAGATGATAGCATTGTGACTGGTACACGTTATTTCAAAATTGAACTTAGAGAAAGCTCAAAGAATGGACGGAAAAAACAAAAAAGAGAATTAACAAGACTGATTGAAATTTTTTCTGACCTTAGTCTTGTTTTTCAAAAAAAGAGGTAGAGAGGCTACAATGAAATGGGGACAATATGTTGAAATATATTGATGTCCTTTTCTCTTTTGCATTTGTTTATACTGACCTTCCTCTTACTGTGTTGGTGGCATTCAATTACTTCAGGGATATTTAGGTTTGCTACTCTATGAATATGAACCAAGATTCCATATTACATTCTGACATCTAGAACATGATTTTTAAATCTGCAGCAAAATGTTTGTTTTATAAGTCAAGGATTTTCTATTTTTTTTTTTTTTCTGTTTCTGCTAAGATCCAGGCCTGGACAATAAGACATTAAGTTTAGCATTATCCAGGGCTGGAGAGAGAAGGACATGATAGAATCTATCCCTTCAGATCTCCTTGAAGTGAGAGCGAGAGAAAGAGAGAGAAAGGAAATCAAGCAGAGAACCATATGTGCCCTGCCATTCCTCCATGTGGTGAAGTCGGGGATGTGAGAAGGCACAGCAGACATTGAAACAGAAAGCTCAAAACAAAGGAACGGTCTCCCATTTCCATGTGGAACCCCAGGGTGCTGCTCGGTCAGCTATGAGTGACACAAGGAGCCAAAGGAGCTTGTGGGTGTAGATACCAGAGGTCAAAGAGTGACACTCAAGACCCCCAGTGAGAAGTGTGAACACACCCCCCAGGAAGCCTGTGGGAATGCATCACACTTCACCAGATACAAGCCATGGATCAGCCACAGAAGAAGAGAGAAAAGATCTGATGCCCATTCCTCTCCCACTAGGAGGCTGAGAAAGCTCCTCTGGTGGCTTGCTTTCATATTGGACAGGGGAAAGGGGACGAAGGGAATCTAAAAGGCAGAGCACTTGCAAAAAAGAGACCATACCACCAAAACAATAGGATTCAAATCTAAAGAGACAGCGACATGTTAAACATGCAATGTGATGTCTGAGTATAGCTGACTCTGCAGCAGCCTGCTCAGATCATCTTAGATCCTCTTCCACTCCTAGCCAGAGCCCACTCCAGCCATGTGTGGAGCAGGTCAGAAAGTACCAGAAAATCAACACCCTGCGGGAGCAGCCCTCGGCTACTGACAGTGGGAGAGTGGGATGGGTGTATTCATACCCCAGCTCCTCACCTCAGGAAGGATCATTCTAAGGCATGTTCTATACTGTCTTCCAAAGCTCCCCAGTGGGGTTGGGCTCCAGTTGCCCACGGTGCTTAAAGTTCTTGCTAACACATATTTTACTGCCTGCCTTCCCGTTGCAGCTTCCCAGGATGATCTTGCAAAGAAACTACTTGCACTCACAATCTTGTCATTGAGCCTTTTTCTGAGGAACCTGAACTGAGAGGATGGACTCCTATCTCCTCTTTACCTGGTGAGATGGGAGTCAATGATGAAGATGAAATCTTCTATTTTAAAAAGAAACTGTATTGGATCTGCACAGCCAAGGCAATGAGAGTAAACATTCATACCATTATAATAATAACCACACTTAATACAATTTTTTGAAAGCTGGAAGCATCATTCACTTGGGTGACAAATATTTATCCACTTAAAATTATTCACAAGGTGTGATTTATAGGCCAGCTTGAAATGTGTTTTGGTAACATGGGATTGAAAAGCACAAATAATCTCAGGGCCACATTCAAACAGCAGCTCCCATTGTCTTCCCCAACAATTCTTTTCTGAACTAACCAGTCTGGCTCATCTCCTTTTGGGTTTCCTATTAACTTCTGGCAAAGGCACCATGTTGTTCAATCTTAAATGACTAAAACAAACAAAGGAAGAAAGACAAAAGTATTGAGGGGCGCTGATTAATTTATACTATCATGCATTACACACCATGTATCTAAGACCTACCATGAGACAGTCTCTGCAGTGGCCTGGAAATAGAAAAGTGAATAGTAGGGTCTCTCTCCTCATAGAGCTCCATCCTAGCAGATAGATGCATGCCTTAACTGTAAACGGAACACAGTGTGATGAGCACCCACAGCAGACAGAGCACCCTTCCCCTTGGGACATGAAGGGTTATTTTATTTTTATTTATCTATTTATTTATTTTGAGATGGAGTCTCACTCTGCTGCCCAGGCTGGAGTGTAGTGGCACAATCTCGGCTCACTGCAACCTCCGCCTCCCAGGTTCAAGCAATTCTTTGTGCCTCAGCTTCCCGAGTAGCTGGGATTACAGGCATGCACCACCACGCCTGGCTACTTTTTTTTGTATTTTTAGTAGAGACAGGGTTTCACCATGTTGCCCAGGCTGGTCTCGAACCCCTAACCTCAAGTGATCTACCCACCTCGGCCTCCAAAAGTGCTGGGATTACATGCGTGAGCCACTGCGCCAGGCCAACGTGAAGGGTTATTAAGGAGAAGAAACATATCAGTGAGCTAGTTCCACAATAGTGCTGTGGATAAAACTCAGTGGCCTACAACAATAAGCATTTATATTCCTCTCTCGCCGGTAAGTAGGCTGTGGTTTGCTGGCTGTGCCTTGAGGCTATGGCATGTGCCCAGGTGTGTTCTCTGTGCCTCACACTCCTTGGATCAGTGACTCAATGAGGCACCCTTCCACTGTGAAGGCATAGTATAATATGCCAAAGGGCAAGCCAGAACCTGCAATGCCTCTTCAGGTGTCAGCGTAGGATGGGCAGGCTGCCATTTTGGCCCACATTGCATTGGCCGAAGCAGACACATGGCCAATCCGAAAGACCCTGCATTAGGAATGTGAACTCCACACTGAGGACCGGGAGACCAGGTGTCTGTGTGCCATGATCCCATCTATCCCAAGGAGTGAAGGAAGGAGAGGACACCCCAGGTAGAAGCAGCAGCAAAATGTGATCATCCTTGAAGGTTCAAGCCACATGCTTAGTAGAAACATAGGGTAGACGTGTGTAAGCAACGCTTCAGCTTTTTTAATCTCTGCATACCCACAGTTGTCGCCCCCAGTAGACCCCAGAAGGCTTTTAAGCAGCTTCAAATGGTCACCTTAAAGGTCAGAGTGGCAGAAAGGTGGACCCAATGCAACAGTCCTGTTAACTTAACAAAGGGCATTTCTGTATCAGAGACCTTGAGGGCTGCCATACTTACACAGAAGGGCACTGTCGGAGAGTGAAGGTTCATTCGAATTGGAACCATGAGAGAAGTGGGAAGCGGTGCTGTGGGCCCCTGGATGGAGACAGCTCCTGATGCTAACCTTTTGTTTTCTTCCAAGGGAGATGCCACCAGCCAAGCGGCCGAATTCTGTGCCTGGGGCACTAACACGGTGGCATATAGCCAAGACTGTGGAAGTGAACACCATCAATGGACAGAGGGTTTTCTCCGGAATTGCTTAGGATCTGAAATTTCACCTTCCTGATGTTTCCTACCCCTTGTGCACCTATAGCCACCTGTCACCTAGCAGAAGGGAAGAGGCTACAAATTCAAAGGAGGTAAAGCGGAGAGTCGGTGAGTCCAGGAGACAGGGTCATGCTATGGCTCACCAGGTATAAAACCACCTAGGCTTGGCTACATCGTTTCAACACTCCATCACTGGAAACTTTGAAGAGTAGATCACTCAATTTCTAATGTGTTTTAAGTAATGGAGCTCTTATTCTCAGACCACACTTCATGAAGGATCTTCAAACAGACAAATGAAAACTTAGCTGCTTTAATTTGAGGAGGATTTGGGAATGTTAAAGCTCTGACTAATTCATCTCACCCCTTCCCTTGGAGGTCATGCATGTGGAATTCCAGAGTCTTGGTATCAGAAAAGCACAAGCAGAAATGGATGGGAGAGATAGCATTTTAGCCCCTTCCTACTCCTACTCCACGACAGTCTGAACATGGAGTTCCACGTTCTGCCAGGAGTTCCAAGTGATAGAAGTTAGAAAGGCTGGGCATGAGGAAATGTACACTTTCAGTTTTCAGGGGCCTCCTGCCTTTTGTATTATGGCAGCAGGCCATGGAAGCAGGTGGCAATTTATTAACTAATCACACGCCAAAGCAATGCCATTATTCCTCTGAAAACATTGCTTATTTCCTGACTTATGCCATTCAGGCTGTTGTGGCAAAATACTGTACACTGCAAGGAATAACAAACATTTTTTACAGTCCTGGAGGCTGAAAGTCCACAATCTAGGCTCTGGCAAATTCAGTGTCTCATGAGAGCCTGCCTCCAGGTTCATAGACAGAGCCTTCCTTCTGTGTCCTCACATGGTGAAAGGGTCACAGGAGTTCTCTTAGGCCTCTTTTTTTTTTTTTTTTTTTTTTTTTCAGAAACAGGGTTTCACTATGTCGCCAAAGGCTAAAGTGCAGTGGTGTGATCATAGCTCACTATAGCCTTGACCTCCTGGGTTCAAGCAATCCTCCTGCCTCAGCTTCTCGAGTAGCTGGGACTACGGGAACATGCCACCATGCCTATCAAATATTTTTAAAACTTTTGTAGAGGTGAGGGTCTCACTGTTTGCCCAGGCTGATCTCAAATTCCTGAGCTCAAGCGATCCTCATGCCTTGGCCTCCCAAAGTGTTGGGATTGCAGGCTTAAGCCACCAAACCTCTTTTATAAGGGCACTAATCCCATTCATGGGGGCTCCACCCTCATGACTTTGTCACCTCTGAAAGGCCCCATCTCCTAACATCATCACCTGAAGTGTTAGGATTTCAACATATAAATTTTGGAGGACACAAACAGACCATAGCATTTTCTGTTCTGATCCTAAAGTATTTTTCTCAAATCATATGACTTTAATCAACACATAATATAATCAATTCTTTAAAATTTTTTCTAATGTAATCCTTTTTTCTTTTTTTCTAGCTCAAGTCACTGGATATTTTTTGAGTATTCATTATGAAATTTGAAATAAATCTTAACAGAGATAATGATACCAATTATGATTCTTGTATTACCACATCAGTTCATTAACTGAACACTTAACTATATGCAAGACACTTCAGGGAGGGCTCAGCATCTATATTAACTCTCGTTCTCATAAAACTCTTGCTAATTACTTATCATTAATCCTAGTGTATAAAACAAAATGAGAGCTTATGACAAGTATTCATGATCATAGAGCAGGGAAACTTGAAAAAGCTATTTTGGGCCAAGCGCGGTGGCTCCCGCCTGTAATCCCAGCACTTTGGAAGGCCAAGGTGGGCAGATCACGAGGTCAGGAGATCGAGACCATCCTGGCTAACACAGTGAAACCCCGTCTCTACTAAAAATACAAAAAACTAGCCGGACGTGGTGGCGGGCACCTGTAGTCCCAACTACTCGGGGGGGCTGAGGCAGGAGAATGGCGTGAACCCGGGAGGCGGAGCTTGCAGTGAGCCGAGATCGTGCCACTGCACTCCAGCCTGGGTGACAGAGCGAGACTTCGTCTCAAAAAAAAAAAAAAAAAAAGAAAAAGTTATGTTGATTCCAAAGCCTAGACCTTCTCTTGACACTCAGAAAATCAAGCCATATAAAACAGCATAGATGCAGGGCTGAAATGTGCAGAGGGTTCAGTCCACAACCACGCAGAAGAAAACAGCTGGCCAGAGGCAATAGGAAAGGCTTCGCGCAGCAGCCTAGACTGACCCGAGGTATCAGTGCTTTTTAGGGGCAGAAACGTCTATGTCTTTCCCCCCAGAATGGCTCTGATGAAGAAGCAGGTGAGAAAAAGTGTGATTGCCCCACGCCTTGTTGTCTGTCTGAAACACTGTTTGCTTTCTCTTTTTCTGCCCTGAATATAGCTTTAATTTAACTCAGTGGAGTCCTGTGAGCTGCATTAACAAATGATACTCCAGATAGCTTAGGGCCGTGTGCTAAAAATGAGTTCCCAAAGAGGCTACAAACCATGGAGGGTGGAAATATTGGGAAACTCCTCATAATACATTACTTTCTTAGATATTCATATTCCACATCGTGCACTAAACATCTAAGAAATCCTATAGTCAAGAAACTTGTTAGATTTAACTAGAGTTTCCCAAACTTTCATCATGGCTGAACCTTCTTTCATACAATGCCCATTCCCTGTTAATGGAATGAACACAGAATCCTTGTAGACTAGAGAAGCAAACACGCGGTGTTCTGGTGTGCCCCTAGAGGATGTAACCACCCCAAATCAAGGGCCATCATTACAAGACGAAGGGTCCATGCAGCCACACTCTGCACCCTGATGTCTGGTCGGACGCTGGCCCGTGAGTGCCCCGGGAGCCCGGGTATACCGGATGAGGTGGCTACCGCAGAGGCTCTGGATCTTCCCCCGGTCCCTCTGATGCTGGGCCCTCCTGCTGTGGTGCCGGGCTCTCTCTTCCTTGTGCTTCCTCACACCTGGCCTGCATTCTCTGTGTGCTTCAGAGCAAGACTTCAGTGAGGCCACCAGACTGGTTTTCAGGTTGCATTTCTGTCCTTGGTGCCATCTACTGGGTTGTCCCTCAGCCCTGTGCCTTTAATCTCACAAATCCACCCTGTCTAACCCACCCCCAAATTCCAGATGTGCACCATAGACTCTCTTTACCTGCTGGAGTCTTCCGACCTTGATGGGCTAACCATGGCCACCAAATATGTTTCTATAACTATCCCGTCTTCCTTAAGGGCCAGACAGCTCAGCCTTCACAGTGGAAAACATGTTTTCTAGCTGCTATTCTTCAACTTGTTTTAACCCATGGCCCCTTTGGTAATTACAAAATATCATGCCTTTCATTAACTTCCTTTGAAACTTTAAAATTAATTAAATACAGGTTGCAATGAGCCAAGATCGCGCCATTGCACTGCAGCCTGGTGACAGAGCAAGGCTCAGTCTCAAAAAAAAAAAAAAAAAGCCAGTGGCGGTGGCTCATGCCTGTAATCCCAGCACTTTGGGAGGCTGAGGTGGGCAGATCACGAGGTCAGGAGTTCAAGACTAACCTGGCCAACATGGTGAAACCCCGTCTCTACTAAAAATATAAAAATTAGCTGGGTGTGGTGGCGCGTGTCTGTAATCCCAGCTACCCAGGTGGCTGAGGCAGGAGAATGGCTTCAACCCGGGAGTTGGAGGTTGCGGTGAGTGGAGATCACACCACTGCACTCCAGCCTAGTGGACAGAGCGAGGCTCCATCAAAAAAAAAAAATAAATTAAATTAAATTAATTAAATATTACAATGAAAAACAAATGTAACTGATGTCTGCAACTTACTCCAAAATACAATGCATAAGAGGAATTCATGGGTGGATACAGGCATGGCTAGCAGCACGCATGTGTGATAAAGCAACTACTATGTAGCAAAGGAGCGATTTAGGGTGTGGGTAAATGGTGTTCACTGTAAAATGATTTCAATTTTTTGATACATTTCAAATTTTTCACAATAAAAGGTTAGGCAAAAGTTCAAGTAATGATAATTCTACACTATTTTTTATCAACTGGCACAGAGCACCCACTATGCTCACAGACAGATGTGGGTTCCAGGGAGGTGGGACTGTGGGTGCCTGTCCAGCCAGGAGGAACTGCTTCTGCTGTTTAAGTCTCTGTGGGAACTATGGGACTTCCTGCAAACTGCTGTTTGGGGAAGTGTTGCACCTGCCCCAGCTGAAGCCCTGCGAGCCGTTCCAGCTCATCTGTGGGGTAGGAGGCCGACACATATGTTCTGCCGGGGCTGACCTCTGCAGACTGAGATCTGAGCTATGCTCAGCTAGCCCAGCTTGCCTGGCTGCCATTCATGCCCCCACATCTCGTTGTCCCTGAGCCTATCCTTCCAGACGCCACCTGGATCATGCACTAGGTCCCACAGGAAGAAAAGATTGTTGTTCCATGGGATGCTTTCCCAATCCAGTTTCCATCTGTTTGCCACTGGAAGGGAGAGCAGAGTCAACATCACATCCAGAGGAAAGATGGGCTCCTGCATGATGAATTTGCTTAGGAAGCAAATTGTGCCCAATCTACACCTTGGTTAATATTGGTGTGTTAGAAAAATGTGCATATAGAAGGGCTACCAGAGCTGCTTAAACAATTCCTGCTGTTACTCCCTTCTGCACAAAGAGATAGAAGACTTACGGTGGAATGCATGGGGAGGGGAAGGCCCAGGAGAGGAGAATGCAGGGAACCTGCCCTTCAACGGAAGCATCGGTGATCCTTAAAATCACAGGTTCGGTGTTGTAGGGGCTCTTCTGAATTCAAGAGAACTCCTAGAACTGCAAGAGGTCACTGTATTCTCAAAAGTAACAAATGCATTTCCACAAAAAACAGCTATACGCCTAAGTCTATTTTAAGGGAAACAAAAGGTCTTAAAGGCCCACCCCCACACCCCCAGATTAAAAGCAGCTAGGTGTGGAGTGACAAATAGCCAAGAAAGCTGAGGGGACATCAGGCTCGCCAGGAATGTGTACAGAATAATGGCTATAAGGCTGGTTCCCCATATCGCTTTGAATATCTAACCAGCTTTGTATTCAATTAATACTTAATATATGGCCAAAAAAAGTCACTAAATAATTTTGAACCGTAGAGTATCAAAGTGATGCTCTAGAATCTAGAGTGAAAGAGTTTGTAAGTGAGATATGGTGGTTCATCTTATGTACCAACTTGACTGGATCATGGGTCAAGCCCAGATATTTGCTTAAACATTATTTCTGTGAAGGTGTTTCTGGAAGAGATTAACATTTGAATTGGCAGAATGACTTAAGAACATGGCCCTTCCCAAGGTGGAGGGGCCTCAGCAAATCAATTGAGGGGCTGAGTAGAGCAAAAAAGCAGAGAAAGGAAGAATTTACCCTGTGTGCTTCCTGTCTGCCTGCTTGAACTGGGACATCTCATCTCACCTTCTCTGACCCTCAGACAAGGATTCGTATCATCAGCTCCCCTGGTTCTCAGGCCTTTAGAAACAGATTGAATCACACCATGGGCTTTCCTGGCTCTCCAGCTTGCAGACCCAGGGACTTCTCAGAATCCATGATTTGTGTAGGCCAATTCCTCATCATAAATCGCTCTCTCTCTTTACACACATATACACACACACACACACACACACACATACTCTCTCTCCTCTCTCTCTCTCTCTCTCTCATCCTCATGAAACCTTTGCTGGTTACTTATCATTAACCCTAGTTTACAAAACAAAATGAGTTACAAAACAAAAATATATATGGTGTGTGTGTGAGAGAGAGAGAGACAGAGAGCGAGCGAGAGAGAGAGAGATCCGGTTGCTTCTGTTTCTGTTTCTGTTTCTGTGGAGAACCCTGACTAATACATGAGGAATTATTGGCTTCTAGGGCTTCTCTATGACCAGAAAACGCCATAGCCTGTGTGGATCCCCAGCCCAGCTTGACTGGTAAATGCTGACCACAAGTAACACTTCATCTGACAAATGGTGGGACCAGAAACCCAGAAACCAGTGTGGGGACACAGCCAGCAGGCCATGGTCTCTGGAGGGATCATAGTAGAAATCCTCTATCAAACATGAGAGGAAAACAGGCAGCAGCAAGACTCCACAGTGGCTGCTCTCTGGTTAGCTCCAGTGAAGTCATTAGCACCAGGAAAGCAGGGGAACTAGCTTAGGAATTCACCAAAACCCACCTCCAGGCCTTGCAGCCTCACAGTAGAGAGAACAACTGTGTCTCCACCTGGCCCTGCCCGCAGAGGCAGTGGAATGTGTGAGTATTTTATTTAATACTCCACGTCGTTGCTCTCTGCCTCCCACAAGGGATTTAAGATGGCTTACAAACATGGCCCCAACATTGGCAATGAGAATAAAATAAAAATAGACGATATAAGCAAAGCAGAAGGAAAATCAGGCAGGGGTGTAAGATGAAGTGAGGAATGAAGTCAGCATCTGAAGCAGCCAGATTTAACTACATGGAAGCACATGAGATATTTGTCACAAATTCAATGTCCTGGGGAAGTGGAACCCCAGTGCCCCAGTCATCCTAACATCTGAGAATTATTTAACTGGACACGTGAAAGAAGGGACCATGAACTTACTTAGCTGTGGGTTCTTAATGCAGAATTTGAATCTTCTGAAAAGAAATGAGATGCCTGTGTTCACATGCACTTTTCTTTTCTACTCAGATCATGTAAATGCTCATCAGATTATCAGAGGACTCCAGGACCCAAAACCCATTCACCATTAGTACCACTGCTAACATTTCCAGAAAGCCATGGAAGGATAGAACCATGACCAGGGGATACTAGATGTGATATTGTTAACCGCACTGGATACTTACTAACGATCAGCATCTGGGCTAAGCGTGTCCCATGCACTATCTCACTTTAGTCCTGGAAGCAAGCACTATAATCACTGCCATTTTATAGATAAGGAAGCAAAATCTTGGAGGTTAATTTCCCCCACAGTTATGCAGTTGGTCAATGTCAAGATTAATTTCCAGGCAGTCTGGCTTCCAAGCAGCAGGTACAACTGCCATAAATCCAACTCACCACATTGCAGGAGAGAAGGTTTCCTGATGCAGAAACACACCAGGATCTTAGGGGGAAGCTCCGCTGTTCCTTATTCTGAAACCAAAAAAAGACACTGTGAACCATTATCAAGTAAACTATTACTCTTAACTTCTGATTTGTGTTGTATCTGCACAATTCTTTGAATGAAATGGACTCTATTCTGTAATTTTCTGGCAGCTGGCATATTTTTGTCTTTTCTTAAAAATCATCTTCAAGGTAGAGCTCATTCTCAGAAGAGCTCATTCAAGGAAATATCTAAATCCCATCTCTGCCACTTATTGACAGTCTGACTTTGGGCAAGTTACTTAGTTAGCTTTGTTATTCTTTTTCTTATTCTTCGTATTATTATTATCATTCCAGTGCTCTGTGTATGTATTTTTCCACAATATAAAATAAATAAAATCAACTAACTTTATTTTGTGAAGCATGTAATACTCAGAAACTAAAATAATTTTTTAACAGGAAGAAAAATATAAACCCTTTTTAATAAAGAACATAAAGGTAAAAATTTTCCCCAAAAAGGATAGTGGTGGGAGATCGAATTATGTAGGTCATTATCAAAGTAACTCCTGAGCTAGAGTAGAGAAGAGGCCCATGGACAGAACATATTTGTATTCCAAATAATAGCCGGGGACAAAATAATGATCCTCTGCATGACATTACTGTTTACCATGACTGCAAATGCCCTGGGCAACACCGTGGCAGGTAAAGCTAAGTGGTGATTCTAACTGTTACACAGGAGGATAGAACGCCATCTTGTTTTCAGTCAATGTGTCCACTTAGAAAACCCAAGAGAGGTAAATAAAAATCTATTGGAATGAATAGAACAAAGAGAATTCTATACAATAGACAAATTTAAGGAAAGTATACTAAACATAGGTTTAAGGTATAACTAATCAAGATATCTATTGAGAGAAAAAAATTCTATTAAATATAGCATCAAAATATAAACTATTCCAGAATTACTCTTAACACAAAAGTGATAATATATAAGGAAAAGTACAAAATAACTGAATGCCTACTAGAGCCCTGTGAGTGTGCAGCCCCTTCCCCTGTCTTAGTTTTCTTCAGAGAATGGAGCCCCCGAGGTGTCCTGGGCTT
This sequence comes from Pan paniscus, assembly GCF_029289425.2. NCBI lineage: Eukaryota > Metazoa > Chordata > Mammalia > Primates > Hominidae > Pan > Pan paniscus. Next base: position 49,449,936 of record NC_073260.2, read on the forward strand.
GCATGAGGGTCTCCATTGCCTGTCTCAGCTCTGTGGGTGGGTGCTCCACTAGCCCAGGCTCCTCTGTGGGTTGCTCAATGGTGTAAGTCCGGGCTAGAGCAGACCTGACACACAGAGAAGCATCACTACAGTGCCTACAGCCCCACTCGTTCCAGGCACTGCTCTGTCCTAATCCACTCAGTCCAGGAGAAGGAGAGGTCAAGGTTTCCATTTTGCAGAAGAGGAGATAGAGGCACCGCCTAAGGGCTCACAGATGGTGACCATGGAAGTGTGACCTGAACCAGGCAGTCTAGTCTCAGATTTCATGGCCACCATCATACTCCATAGCTTCCTTTTTATCAGGGGAATGAAAAATGATGACAATTATGTTAAAACTCTATGTACATATAAAAGTACATAAACATCAGGATAATTTATTGGGTTATTAATCTGTAGTGTTTTTTGACTATTCCTCATTGCATATTTTCCTCCCTGGCCTCAGGTTTGTGAATGTATGAGCTGTGCTGTCATACGATGTCTCTCACCTGGTTTAATACATTCCTAATGCTGTCCTGGAATTCTTAATACCTTTTCTTTTTCAAAAAAGATCTTGCAAATTATGTGGCAGTTCTTTCTCTCTCCCATTTCAAGCCAGCATTCTGGACTCCCTCACCTAAGGGGTAGTCAGGTTGCAGGAAAATAGTAGAAGTTTCCAGAAGGTTATAGCACATTCTGTCTCTGGAGGGAGACAAAAATGGGAAGGAGGGAGAAAAGAAAAATGAGGTGAGAAGCTGGGACTTAGGAGAGACTCCTTCCAGCTGGGGAAGGCAGGGAGGTTAGGGGTTCTGCCAAAGCACCACCTCCTCCACCACCACAGTATCTCACAGAAGCTTCTGGTCCCTACTGGACAATGGCTTAGTGTCTGCAGTTTGTGTGTGTGCTTAGCCTGTCTCCTCAACACTGAAAATCTTCCAGGGGCATAGGCTCGTTCTACATTTTGTTCAACACTGCATCTCTAATATCTAGGGAAGGGTAGCCCCTGGGCCCAGAAATCTCACCAGAAAAATCTTTCCTGTAACTAAAAAGCAGCATAGATGGAGGACTTCAAGGCCCCTGTGGGCACAGAGAGTCAGGGATCACTCAGGGACCTCAGTGTGAGCCTAGGACCTGGAGCCCCCAAATACATTGTTCTGTTCAAGAACCCTGAGAAATATGTGCAGAGAAAGACACTCCAGAACTGATTGAGATTTAATTCAGAACTGGGATCTAATTTTACTTAACAAGTAAATAAGGACATAGGACATTTTTTGCACACTCATGTGTGTAGCTAAGATTTATACACCTGTCCCATCGGTAGCCCAGGGTGCCACTCCTCCTCTGTGTGTGAGGGAGCCCTTGACAGGTGAGGGGAGACAGGGAGGTCACATGAGCTTTATCTCTCATGGCTGGGCATGAGGTCACTGCAGCTGGTGGTCTTGAATGCACAGAGTCCTCCAGCCATGCCCCCAGCAGTCCGGGAGCTGGGGAGAGTCATCCCTGTTTATTCTCACAGAGTGCCTCCCCTCCCAGTCCTCACTTCACAAAACGCGCACCCGATTGCCTTGCTGGGGGAGACAGCATGTTTCTGATGGAACTCAGAAAGCTATTGAGCTCCCAAGGGGAAGGGTGAGATCTGGGAGAGATGGAGGCACGGAGGTTCCAGTCCCCTTGGGATGAGCTGTCCCTCCCAGGCAGGCACTCATGGTGGCTTTCCTAGACTGCTTTGATCAAAGCATGCTCTTGCAGAACATGCACGGCCTTATCCTGCTGCCTGTGAAATGTCCAGCTAAGCTGCCCTCTCTCCTTCTGACCCTGGTTGTCACTACAACTCAGATGGGGACCCAGCTTCCAGAAAGTTCTGAACCCCTAAATCTTCCCCCTGGGAAAAGACTACATCTAAAAATAGGTAGAATCATCAGTTTTCGATGGGGAGATTATATATCGATTATGCATATTTTTACTTAATTACTTTTGTTTGTTTTCCTGGTTTTCCAAAGTTCGTGTCCATTTTACATTTGAAAAAGGAAAATATATATTTTGGCATCATCCTTGAATGGCATGAACAATCCCTTGTGAAGAAGCCCCAGCGTCCTCCCATGAGTCCGGACCACCACCAGCACCAAAGACCTTGCCGGAGAATCTGGGCTTCGAGTCAGCTGAAATGTTAAATGGGCCTTTTTGCTATTAAAACTTCCCCCCCGCTTTGACTTAAATATAGTGATAAATAGCGCTGGAATGAGGTTTTTGTTCACCAAAAGTTTCTCCCAGAATAGAAACTGCCCCAGTATTTTTCTTGGGAAGTACATCTATCTGGCAATGGTCACTGTTGACATTTTAAGCTAATGCACTCTGCTATGCAAAGCTGAGCCCAAAAAGCAAAGAGCTGTTTGCCATTTTGTGTTTCTTTTTTTTTTTTTTTTTACCCAAACTCTGCCAGCTGGGGTAAAGACACCCTTACTAGTCAAACGTGCTCAGCACTTGGACTCTTTGCTTGTAAATTCCTGACACTCCAGGCACTGCCTGGGTTGGTTTGGCATCGTGGCCTTCAAGCTGGGACAAGTGGCCCAAAGCCTTTCTTATCCTTCTCTCTGGCACTTGCGGCCTCCAGCAAAAGAAAAATTAGGACAGTGTTCTTTGCATGAGGATAGAGTTTCATATGCTCTGGTCTCTTCAGAGGGGCACCACTCCACAGATGAAAAACAGCCAGCCAAAAATTAAGCAGCTGGCCCCTCTGTCAATCCAAGTTCTGGGGTCTGGGGCCTAAAACACAGCACCTGTTGCAAGTAAGCAGTTGCAATGGTCCTGCAGCTGTGGGTGCTGTTATGCAGCCATCTCGTAGCAACAACACAGCAGTCGTTGTCAGTCTGACACGTGAGGATGGCATAATAAATGCATTTTGTCACAGCTCCTGCTGCCCCCCAGAAAGAAACCCTGCACAATTTAACAGGATCACTACAAGTCATCATAGAGAAACACTCATTTGACTGGGTCGATTAGCCTCTTGGACACCTTTCTACTAGGTTTCTATGGTTACCATGTTCATTATTTTTGTAGAACAAAACACCAATTCACAATCTGCAAACCACAATCTCCATCAGATGCTGCAAACCCAACCCCCCACCCTTCCTGCTTTCCTCTGGCATCAGTAACCAGGATGATAGGAAAGTGCCCTGGAATGAAATCACTAAGCATTTAGGCACTTCACATTCTCTGTCCCTACCGGGGAGAAGCCTGCAAGCACAGAGACAGGCAGGGATCCCAGGATCAAGGGGGCTGGAGAGGGGCAAGGGGTCGATATCACACCCAAATCTTTGGTAATACTTGTATGTTCATCTTGGCTTGGGATCCAGAGTAATTATTTTTTATCCTATCTACCTCTGTTGACATTTTGGCTAGATTGCTTTTCAGATGAAAAAGTTTTATTAAAGAATTGCTTCTGGAAAATAATTTTCAAACCAGTTCTGTGCGTGTCGTGATCAAATTCAGGATAACATTGCAAACAGAGACTGTGAATTCCTGAAAAGATTTGGAGTGTGTATTATTATCCGTGTCTCATCTGCCACTTGAATGCAGACGCGGAAAATCTTGGGCAGTGGCCCTTTTGTCAGAAGGAATCAAATGGTACCGCCCTGCTGGAAACGATCCCGGCGGCAGCCCCCGAGGCTCACAGCTAATTCAAAACACGAAATGACACCCTAGCATCCAGAATTGCAGGGCCTGTGCTCTGCTGCCTGGGCCCTCCACCAGGTGCCCCTTTCTGTGGCCTCTGCTTTGTCAGAGACATGCTGCGTAGAGCAGGGAACAGGCAGCCTTGACATCCTTACAAAGCACTCTCCTTGGTATTGTTCCTCTTATTTTATTAATGCAAACTCTCACTCCTGTAATCCCAGCACTTTGGGAGGCAGAGACGGGCGGATCACAAAGTCAAGAGATCGAGACCATCCTGGCCAACATGGTAAAACCCTATCTCTACTAAAAATACAAAAAAAATTAGCTGGGTGTGGTGGCACGTGCCTGTAGTCCCAGCTACTTGGGAGGCTGAGGCAGGAGAATCACTTGAACTCGGGAGGCGGAGGTTGCAGTGAGCCCAGATCACGCCACTGCACTCCAGCCTGGTGACAGAGCAAGACTCCCTCTCAAAAAAAAAAAAAAAAAAAAAAAAAAGACACTGAAAGGGCACTGTCTTTTTAATTAAGTTGTTCTCTCTCCCCCGTGTCTTTAGTTCTATACAGAAAAAATGTCATATTTTATCATGCTCTGAAGTCTCTGTTTTAGTTTACTCTGACAAAGCTGTTGCTCAGAGTAAAAGTCAGCAAGTCACCCAGCCATAACACACATTGTCTATACCAGCAGGGCAAAGGTGAAATAATCCAGGGATTGTCCCCAACTCTCTTCTGACATGACGGATGGTTGGCCCAGGGCCTGATGATAACAGGAGCTACGACAAGCAGGAGTATTACAAGATGAAGGGAGATTTGGGACGATGTTTGATCTTTGAAGGTCAGCCTTCCTGCGTACGAGGCAGAAGTCAAGCTGACGTCTCTAAGCTCCTCTCCTGGTTTTGAGCAAGCATGTTTCAGGAAGCTGATTTGTTATTTTGGCAAGTGACTGTTTATCATGATGCATTTCGGGGGAGTTGGGGGTCAGGTTTCCTGTTGCAGGGAGTTCTGATAGTTCCTGATATTTACATAAATAGGCCTTCAACTATTGATGAAAAATGTAATGTGGGAAGGTGAATTTCAACCCTATGTGGTTGAAACTCAACAAAAAGAATATATAGAGATAAAAAGCTGGGGAGAATGTAGTCTGTATATTACGAGGATTCTTTGAATCCATGCATAGAAATTTGTTGTCTCCATTTTTCTTCCACACAGAACACTTAAAATTTAAAAGTCAGGAGAGGCAACTTTGATGCTGAGAGATGAGCTCTCCATGACATCTCCCTGAAATAGTTCAGATTTATCCTGCAGCCGCAAATCAGAGTCATGCATTACTTCTTTCTGAAAAACAAATTTAAAACCACCGGTCATTCCTCATCATTTGTACAAAAATCCTTATGAAAATGATTAAAGAAGGTAATGGAAGCACAACTCCCGCGTTGGTAAGGACAGAGCAAAGACTTTCCATAAAAGCTAGTTCCCTTCTCCTCCTTTTGAAAACCAAACCAAACAAAAATATCTGGCTGAAACGACAGTGAAACAGCAGAAAATTATTTACCTTCAAAATTGCAGACAAAATAACCCCCCACACACAGTTCAAAGAAATGAACTTGTAAATATTGTGACTTATTAAAACAACAAGGCTATAATTCACTTCACCTCCAGAAAAAAATCAAAACAGCACTTGCTTAACCTCCACAAGAACCCTGAGAAGTTGGCAATGCAAAGGACAGCTCTTTTTGCAGGAGCAGCAGGGAGAGGGAGACTTCACCTCATGCATGTTTACACAAGGCTTAAAATAGATTTTGAGTGCCTAACGCTGCTCAGCGCCTTAGTGTAACTCCAATGCCAGCCTTCCCAGCAGCCAGTGGACTCCGACCTTGATCCCTGCACCGGTGCCAGGCAGGCCCCAGGAGCATGTGCTACGGAGCCAGTCCACAGAGCTCCCTCCTCAGGGACCCGACACCAGAACTGGACCTTCATCTGGCTGTCCCCAGTCACTCCCAGCCCCTTCTCAGGCATTTTCACTTTCTGGGCAGAAGGACAGGTGGGCTGTCTCTTCGGTCTCAACACCCAGCTGTCCCAGCCAGGCATGGAAAGTGAAAGCTTGCTGCTGAGAACCACCGCGACTTACAGGAAGGAGCCCTGAGGTTTCTGTGACCCCAGGCCCTTGACTGGAAAGTGGCTACTGAGGCTGAGTGTCTCCTACCCCTGCCCTGGTGTGTGCCTCCCTGGGGCAGAGGGGGCATCTCAGTCATGCCCCTCTCCTCGGGAGGGGGAGAGCCCCACATGGCCCAGAGGTACTGGGGGACCAGCTCAAGCTCCTTTTGCCACAACACTTTTCACCAGAAAACTCTAAGCCTGCAGGGGCTGCCCCTCAGCCAGCTCCTGTGCACAGGTCAGGAAATCAGAGCCGCTGTCAGGCAGGGCAGGCCTCAAGTCCGTGAGCATTTTCCAGGTCAGAGCCTTCTCAGAGCTGTGGCCTGCTACACCCTACCTGCTAAACCTGCATGGAACCCTGGGCTTATCCCCCTAGGTCCATTTAAAACCTGGAGCTCTACGACCAGTTCTAGCCCAGGCAGCATCTGCCAGCCGTCGCAGAACAGCTCAGCACAGCCTGGCAAGGCCAGCAAGCCACTGGGCAAACTGGTTATCTCAGCAGGGCCCAGCAACAAAACTTTCTGCCAACTCAGGTGAAAGAGAGTGAGTACATGTCTGTAATGTCTCTGTGTATGTGTGTGTACATACAACACACACATACAGACATATATATACATATATATTGAGGTATATCTGCACATATATATGAAAGTATATATTTGACAGTAAATGTCCCACAAGTACAGGAAGCTGCATAAAGCAAACATGAAGTTTAATGAAGTCCTATAAGGCGAAAATGCTTGTAACCCCCAGCACCCACTCTAGAGCCTTCCCACCCCCCTACAGAACCCCACTCCCAAATCTCTCCTCCCTCCTGGGGCACAGCTGGGCTGAGTCTTATGGCCATTAGTACTCTAATTTTCTTTGTCATTTTATTACCCAAGTGAGATTCATCCTCCATGGAGCATAGTGTTGCCTTTTATCTTTGGCTATGCCTTATAAGTCAGTAAGTGCCCACGCCTGAGGTAGACATGCATATACATATATGCATGTGTGCATATGCATGAGTATGAAAGCAGATGCTGTAACATGCTTAGAACAGAATCCACACTCCTCTCCCCTTCAGGCTAGTGCCCTGCTATTTGGAATGCCATTTATTGGATAAACAACAGACAAGTATAAATTAATACCATACTTTAAAAAAGAAAACTGCATGTGGTGCCTCAAGCCTGAGCCGTTAGAACAATTCCCCGAGTATGAGTGTGAAGCTACTCCCAGAGCCAGGAGGCCTCCATGTGTATCTCCACCACTCCCTCTGCAGCCCCATGGGGGGTGAGCCTGGGGACCCCAGTGAAACATCTCCAGCTCCTACCAGATTCCCAGCTTCTTGAGGAAAGAGGCCAGCAGGGCTCAGTACATTGGCCACAGAACACAGCCAGAGAAGGAATCCAGGGTGGTCTAGGCCAACCCGTACCCCCTTGATGGGGTCGATTGCCAAATATCTGTGAATTTCGGGACCAGTTGTTACACACAGCCATTATTAAAAATTAAAATGAATAGATTTGCAATAAAATAAATTATATTAAAATTCAAGATAATAACCCCCACATTGTGTTATTATCAGTGTTCTCTAGGCTGCGTGTCTGTTTATCTGTCTGGTGATATATGTACGTCATTGTACTTAAGGTAGTGGCTCTGCACACCCTTTCCAAGTCTGTTTTTGGTGACATGGCATTAGCTTTCCATTGGCTGTCATGGGAGGATTTATACCACAGACAATGACAAATATTACAAACCAGGTGTCCCATACATACACACAATATACATCCATCCATATGCATATACCAAGCACACTTATATGCATGCACCACACAACACACACGCACCACACAACACACACACACCACACTACACACAATACACTGTTGGTTCCTCCCCCAAATCCTCAAAGATTAAGAACTGGAAGCCAAGCATCTTTTAAGGCGGCCTTCCCAACCTGAGACCTTGGGTGGCCTCCCAAGTCTGAGAGAAGTTGGGATGTCTCATCCCCACCACAGGGAGGTGGCTCTGGGCAGGGCCAGAACCTGATGCGCGGCTAGTGGAGGCTGCGATGTGGTCAGGGATGGCCTGAGAGGGCTCAAGGCCCTCTGAGCAGAGCCCTGCTCACACCCAGGGTCCTTCAGTCAGGCAACAGTAGCCCACGGTTTTCTTGGGCGATCTATGTCCCTGGCAGCATCTGCCCCGTTGGAATTGCAGGTGGTCTGCAGCACCTCCACACCTGGAACCCCACGAGGAGCCTTGCCTCTGCCTTCACAGCCTGTTTTTTGAGGACAACAAGGGGGCTCTGCCTGGTGCTGGGGATAGATCAGGAAAATGCCCCTGTTCATCCATCTACCTCCTGATCTCTTTTCATCCCAGACTGGCACACAGCTCCTGGAACCCTGGGAGTTTGCTGTTTTCTGTGTGCTAATGAGATGGTGGGTGGCTGAACTCTAGACAGTTTCAGGATGGCGGCTAGTGGCCAAAAAGACCAACCATGATGCCACTTCATCCCCAACCCAGAGCGGGGGGGAGCGGCTGGAGACTGAGTCAGTCACTAATGGCTAATGATGTATCAATCACACCTACATCATAGAACCTCCACAAAATCCCCAAACAATGGGGTTTGAGGAGCTTCCAGGGTGGTAGAAGCATCCACATGAAGTGGGGAGCTGTGCACTGAGAGGACAGGGAAACTCCACGCTTGTTTCCCCAATACCTTCTCCTATGCTTCTCTTGCATTTGGCCACTCCTGAGTTTATCTTTCATAACAAAACCATAATTGTAAGTAGAGTGCTGCCCTGCATTCTGTGACTCATTCTAGCAAGGGAGAAGGTCATAGGAGCCCCTGATTTCATAGCCGGATGACCCTTGGGCCTTGTGGCTGGTGTCTGCTGTGGGGCAGAGTCATAGGACAGAGCCGTTCACCTCCAGTGTTCATGGCATGAACTTGTTGGACACCCAGGTGGCGCTGGATAACTGGAGAACTGAGAATTGAGAATTGCCACTTGCAATGACACCAGACAAGTGCAAAGTCAGACAAAGTCCTGTGTCCTCTCTAAGAAGGCCAATGCCCCTAGTTATTCTTTAAGCCTGAATCCAAGGGTCTCCACTATGTCTCCTTCTTGGCTGTGAAAGACAGCCCCCTCCACACTCCCATCCCACTCCCCGGCAGTCCCCAGAACATTTCCATGGCATTTATCACTACAGAGAGGTTTGGATAGGTCTAGGAAGTTAAGACCTCCATAGGCCAGGTGGATCTGGGCTCACCCATCCTTTTCCTGCCACCTGTGCCCCACCCACATCTCCAGAGCCCAGACCCCAGGTCTGGAGCCTCTTCTCACAAATACATCATGCCCAGCCGTCACACCTGGGACCCCACGATGCTGTATGTTTCCTGCTGTGTCTCCCAGCAGACTCTGCTCCACCACTGCCACCTGGGCAATTCGCAGCAAGTGCATCCAGACCACAGGCATTGGCAGCAAGGAGGCAGGCCAGGGGCAGAGACAAGAGCCAAATCCTGATGTTGACATGCAAAGGATGCCACACCTCCAGGGACATCCAACAGGCAGCCAGTTCCAGCCAGTTCCAGGGGATGAAAATACAGAGATCCTTTACCCGCCTCCACCCCCTCTCCAAGCAAAATTGCCCAGTGCTCCTTTGAAGACTCCAAGGTTGCATCTAAAATGCTTCTGGAAATTACTGTTTGAGGTGTCACCCACCTCCCACATCCAGCCCCTCACAGGCACCTCAGTTGTGCAAGAAGGAGGAAGAGCTGGGGGAAAGATTAAATAGAAGGTGTTGGCGGGAGTAGGGGGAAGATGAAATGACAGGAAGATAAACACGGGGTCCTACACCAACAAGACCCAGGGTTGGGGCTGGGTGACCACAGCCAGCCACTTGATGTCTCCAGCTCTCTTTAAAATAGAGACGGAGTGAAATCTTTCTTGTTGTGGCAACAAAGTGAGGGAGGCACGAAGAACCTCTGTGAATGTGATGAGCCCACTGAGGAGAGGCGAGACCACCAGGGCAGGCGGGGCTGTCCTCACCAGCTGGCCCCCTTGGGCCCAACACGCCCCTGCCTGCCCTTCGGCCCCTGCCTGAGGGAAAGAGGAGACCCCAAGAGCAGCCAAAGACGCTGAAAATGAAACACAGAACAAAAGCATCAAGACCAAAGCAGAATGGAGCAGTGGTGTGTGAGTCTACGGGGCCATCCTGAAGGGTGAGGCGGTCACTGACAGCGGGGGTACAGAGGCACAGCCGCAGTGTCAGATATCTGTGCCTTTGTCTCATCCTCTGTGAAGTGCCGATAAAACACACATTCAAAATGTGACTTCTGCCCTGTCAGTGACTCCCTAATCTGGGGAGGCAGGCTTCAAGATGCTTTCAGTCCCTGGGGATGTTTGCAGACAGAAGTAGAGAGACATTGTCCGTGGAAAGCCATAATCATCTAGTATTTGAATGTTTCCGAAAAGGCTTGTTTTCGTCTGAAATGACATAGCTGCCCCTGTCGGTTTTGTCCACCCTGTATGTCCTGTTCCTTTCATTCTGGAAACACAACAAACGGTGCGTAAACAAACGTGGGCAGCTCTCTACGCAGTGTTCTTTGAGCCTGGTCCACACTGAGCTGCTCCCACAGCTGATGCAGAGTCCGTAGCTACGGATCCTGGACAACAGGTCACACGTTCCAGGAAGATTCTAGCAAGTTCTCCCCATACCCAAGAAGCCTGTGAGGCTAATGTTCAGATGAGACGGCTCTGTGGGAGGCCACAGCCTGTGCTGTGGGAGAACTTTCCCAGGCATGCAGGGCAGGACGGATCCATGGAGCCCACCATGTATGTTTCTTAGTATTCTAACCAGATCCCTCAGAAGTCAGATGCAGAGAACACAGAAATCAACCTGTGTTTCACAGCACACTGATCCAGCTCTCTGCATAAGGCAGTGGTTTTCAGACAGGTGCATAAAGGGCTGTGGGAGTGGTTTCTAGAATGCAGATTCCCGGCTCCTCCCCCAGAGATTCAGACTTGGCGACTCTGGAGTGGGGCCGTCCTCATTCATTCCCGGCTCCACCACTGACCTGCGTGTTTCTGTGAAACCTCTGTGCACCTGAGGTCTTCTGAATGAGGGGTACTGACTGGACATAGAGATACTAAGGGCCTTTTTAAAATCTATTTTCCAGGTGCTGCGATGGTTCAGTAATGTAGTATCTCAGGCCTGGTGCACAGTATGTGGTCAGGGTGCATTGCTTTTGTTAGCAAGATAAGGTGTCACATGCTTCTTGGATTCCAGGGATTCTTTCCTCTATCTGTCTACAACTGTCATCCTTACCCTGGTTATTGGATTGATCCCATACATGGATTTTGGGAGAAATCCTGTTGAGACAGTGTCCTTGCAGTTTCTGTCTCTTAGCAACCAGCCTGGCCCTCTGCCCCTCCCCGACAGTGACGAGACCTAATCTGCCCTTTGCCCTGTCAGGCCACCATCAGGAAATAATTTCACAATTCTAGTGGAACAGCAGGGGCCCCTTCACAAGACAGTTATGTAATAGAGCTCGTATTTGCAAACAGCCTGCCTCCCTAGCTGACTTAAGCAGGAAAGGAATTTATAAAATGACATTAGAAAGCTTCTATCTCAGGAGGGCTCGAGGATCACATGAAGACGCTCTGGGCCCTGGTGACACAGGTGGCTCAAGTAAGGGACACTCCCCTTTGGCCTCTGCCACTGCTGCCCTTGAATTTCCTGCTCCCCTGCAGGAGTCAGGACTCTGCCTCCCAGGGTGTCAGGCAATCTGTACTGGCAGCTTGCAGGGATCATGTGGGGTATGTACCCCAAGAAAAGTGGGGTGCTATTGCTAAAGAAAGGAGGCAGAGGTGCTGAGGCCCCACACACATACACATTTGCACACTCTCATACACATGCATGCACACACACATACACAATCATACACCCCCAATCAGACACACTCATACACTCATGCATGTACTCATATACACACAATCACTCACTCATACTCACACACATACCCATACACACTCATGGATATACTCTCACACATTCATGGTCACACTCACATATACATACCCCTATACATATGTTCACACACTCCCTTACACACTCACACACACACACCTACACACTCATACTTATACACATGCATGCACACAGCCATGTACAATCATACACACACACTCATGGGCACATACTCATGCTCACACAATCCCACATGCACACAAACATATATACAACATACCCATACACACGAATGCATATACTCTAACACTCATGCTCACACTCATATACACACTCACGTATACACAATGACACACACACCCCCATATACACATTCCTCATACACACTAATACACACACCCTTATGTACCCTCACACACAATCACATATACACAATCACACACGCACACATGCCACACACATACATACCCTTATACACACTTACACACATACACTTCCTCATAACTCACACATACCTGCTCACACACAGTCACAGATACATACACAGACACACACCTGCACATACACACATACACACGCTCACACTCATGCCCTCTCCAGCCCTTGCTGTGCTCCAGCCCTGGGCACGGCTCAGGTGCAGGCTACAGTGGAGCTCCATGACTGGAAGCCCGTGGCTGAGGGCTGCGTGGAGCTGACAGCTAGGCAGCCGCTAGAGCTGAGTGTGGCCCTTGTGAGGACCAGAGGTGCCACTCGTTTCCAGGGAAGGAGAAACAGAGTGGAGCAGGATGGGTCTGTACCACCTGCTGGCTTTCAGTAGACAAAGTAGGTCACACGACTGAGAGACTGTTGAAAGTCCCTCTGGGAAGGCAACAGTCCGAGACAGCACTTAACGGAGGAGGGGCCCTTGGGGCCCTGAGTGAGGGAGGAATTGCTGAGCACGGACGAAGCACAGAGCCCAGCCCGCTTGGGACATTTTCAGGATTTTTCTAAGCTGGTTGTGAAAGTTGTCTATTGTTGAAAATTAAATTATACAAAGTTACAACTAAACACATTATATTAAAACTTCCAGCTTGGTGCTGACCTTGACCCGGTGTGGCATGTCAGCATCACTGCTCCTCCTCCCAACTCTGCCGTCAGTGAGGGAACTGGAATCACGGAAGTCAGCAAAGGCTACAAATTAGGACTTCTGTGCTCTTCTGGAAAGCCAGTGAGACTCCTTGATCAGCACAGCCCTGGCTGGAAGGCATATTATTGCAGGTTACCTTCAGCTGTCCCAGTCATTCCCATGGCCGGCTTGGGACCTAGGCTTTGGACTCCCAGCTCCCATCTCATGACTCATGGACTGGAGCCTGTTCTCATGTGGGATGGGGGCACTAACTCCCCTGCACTTCAGGCCTTCTCTGTGCAGGATCTGAGGGCTCCAGCATCCAGAGAAACCCCTCAGGCCAAGAGCCAGAGGCTATGGGCAGGGTACGGGCAGCTTCAGCTAAAAGGACCTTCTCCAGTTCAGCCGCCACCTTTCAATGTGCTTTCCCCCTTTTATCCCTTCTGTGTTCCTCCTGTGACCTGACACCATCCACAGGTACCATCCATTTACAGGACTGTTCACATCCACTCACCCCTACTTCACACATGTGACCCAACTGCCCATTGGCTCGGCTCCCTCCTGGCTGCCTCCTGCAGAGCCCTTTTCACAAAGGGAAATCTGTGCCCTGTGGTCACAGCAAAGCCAGACATCAGATGGTGCAGGTGGGATGGAAAGAATTGAGCTCAGAATTCTCTGGGGGGTTTACAGATCACAGTAGACCTGAGCACAAAGAAGCCAGCACTTTCCATCAACTTCGTATGCTTTTATGTCAAAATGGGCTCTAGCTGAGCACACTCCCACACTTCACTTACAGACACGCCAGCATTGTAAGAAGACAGCAGACAGCTAGTGAGGGGCCAGGTGAAGGTGACGCTCCCGGCTGCTCCAGCACTCCATGGCCACATCATGCCTCCTCTCATCGTCTCAGGACAAGCAGGGACCTGGCCAGGCTCAGTCTGCAGAGGTCAAGCACATCCTCTTTCAATGTATTTCTCTCTCATCTAAGAGCACAAGCTTAAGATCATTATTTGATTCAACCATGACTTTTCTTGCAGCCCTAGTGCAATGTGTTAACAAGCTCATTCCATTAACTAATTTTCTTCTTTTTACAAAGAAGTACAGTAGCCCAGGGAAGAAAAAAAAAAAAAAAGGATGCAGCATTTGACTCAGAGGAGCCACGCTGGGCTTTCTTCCAATGCAACTGCAGGTAGCACTTTGAGAAAATAAGGCCTTTGGATAAATTTGCCTGAAACAAGTGATTCCAATTTCCCCTATTACAGACGTGGTTCTTGACTCTCTTGGCAGGTGAGTGAGTCAGATGGGCAAATTAATCAGATGGTGAACGCCCAAGACCCAGCTCCAAATTCAACACCAGTTGCCCTGAAACTATCATTACATGCTACAAACCCAAACAGGCCTGAACTCCACAACCCATTCCCTGGGCAGGCACCAGTGCCAGGCGGAAAGTTTCAGGGAGTCAGCCCGTCAGAACGTGACCTCCCTGAGTCCACACACACCCAGGCGCCTCAGACACAATCATCATTATTATAAGAGCAGCAGCAACAAAGCCTGCCTCTATAGGCTCTCTGCCTCCTCCAAGCTCGGACGCATATTAAATTATTAATGCTAATGGGGCCTCCCATGTTGCAGATGAGAAAACAGAGAGGTGGTGTTTTCTGAAGAGCAAATTGTCGATTGCATTACAATGATTAGAAATTGTGGCTGATATACCCCGTGACTAGACTCTGCAGTGATTTTAATATTTGAAGACTTAAACGTCTTAATTTCAAGTTAGAGGCCACTGCTAAAATTCTATGAGGACTTATATGCATGTATTACTCACTATCAAACTCCACTTGGTCCCTGATTTCAGAATGCAAGAGATCAGACGTCTGTTTAAGTGATAATCTGCTTTTTTATAGCATTGTGATATGGCAAAATCTATAGTAATTTTAATTTATTGATATAAAGGGCAAATAATCACTAGTGATTTCATTCTGACCGTGACTCGTATCAGTCATGCTGTTGTTGCCAAATAAACCCAGGCATTGGCTATGTGCTCCAATCAGTACTCATTTCCTTTCTTCTCCCACATTCAGATCCAATCTTTCCACTTTCTACTTTGCCTTTCATTCTGTCTTTGTTTTGTCTTTTGACTTTCTAAGCTTGTATCCCTTATAACCTATACTCCATGGAAATAAGAACAGGTCTAAGCAGGAGATGCTGATGTGGAGATTCTGAAAGAGACTTTTAAGCCTCTTCCACACTCTATCTTCTTGGTTCACAGAAACCTTTGTTAGTCTGGAAAGTGGTCCCCGTCTCCCACAGGAAAACACTTACACACAAGTGAACAGGAGGACAAGGAGAGGCCCCCCTCTGAGGGTGGGCATCCCCTTTCTTCATGCCCACCTGCCTTCAGGAGAGGCCCTTTGTGGTTCAAGAGCCTCTTTCCCCAAGAGTGACAGGAAGGAGGGCAGGGAACGAGGAGAATTTGGAAACATGAAGGCAGAGGGGTTGGCCTGGAGACTGGGGATATCCCTGATTCTGGGAAGGGGTGTGAGTCTGGGGGAGCCTCTTGGGGAGGTTGAGGTCAGTGCTGGAACTCATAGGACCCCAAGGGGAGAGACATGGCTGCCTTGTACACCCAGAGGGCTGGATTGGGCTGCCCAGGCTGCAGACCCAGCCAAAGACTTCTGTGCCCACATCAAACCCGGAAGCTCTGTCTCCCTCTGCATGGGCATCTTAGCAGCCATCCTGATGGGCCAAATACCATAGGCCCTTACTGTGTTTCCTGGGCACGGTGTCAGGCCCAGAGGTACACATGGGAGCCAGCTGCACATGCTGAGACTGAATTTCTTACCAGTCAGCTTAGTGGGACTTATAAATATGTTTTTTGTCATTTAGAAAAATAATGTGACATTTCTTGCTTTTGATTACAGTGGAATGTTTTAACTAGGATCAAATTCAACTACATAGAACTAGAGTGACCTGATAGCAGCTTAAAGAAGAGAGGGATTATTTTTGTCTCATATAAAGAAGTCCAGGCCTGGTGGCTCAAGCCTGTAATCCCAGCACTTTGGGAGGCTGAGGCGGGTGGATCACATAAGGTCAGGAGTTCAAGACCAGCCTGGCCAACATGGTGAAACCCCGTCTCTACTAATAATACAAAAAAGTTAGCCAGGTGTGGTGGCGGGTGCCTGTAATCCCAGCTGCTCAGGAGGCTGAGGCAGGAGAATCACTTGAATCTGGGAGGCAGAGATTGCAGTGAACCGAGATTGCGCCATTGCATTCCAGCCTGGGCGACAAGAGCTAAACTCCGTCTCCAAAAAAAAAAAAAAAAAAGAAAGAAAGAAAGAAAGAAAGAAAAGAAAAGAAAGAAAGAAGGAAGTCCAAAGAAGGAAGTCCCAGGTTCCTTCTAAAGTTCTTTCACCATCCTCAGCGAGTTACTTCTGACCTCAAGACTACTTCATGGACTGCTGAAGCCTAAGCCATCATGTCTGCATTCCAGACAGGAAGAAAGATAAAGGTGAGAGGACTAAGGGGAATGTGCCAGTTGCCTTTCCCTCTTTTAAGAGGCTTTCCTGGATGCCTCAGCCAACATCTGCTACTTAAATCTCAGTGGCCAGAATTTAGCACAGCCACAAGTGTCTGCAATGGGGGCTGAGAAATTTGAATTTTGTAGCTGGACTCATTGTTATTTCAATAAAACAAGGGTTCTGTGGCTAAGGAAGAAAAAAGAGATAGGTAATAGATGGACAAATGACACTCTGCCCACAAAAAGTAAAATTAACATTCATATGTGTACGTACAAGTCTATTGGCCTCAGAAGAAAACCTCCTTACTTAGTGATGGATAGTTTTTCATTACCTTACTTTATTTTTATTTCAGAACTACTTGAATTATGGTGGTATTACAGAAAAGATTCATAACATTTACTTAGCTATTGATAGTGGAAATGACTTACACTACTCATCAAAAATATCTCCAGGATTCTGTGTTCTCCTCAGTGAAGAGAAGTTGTCCTCTAAACTAGCACGGGGCCAGCAGCAGACAGCAAGACCAGGATACATTTTGTATCAAATATAAAAAAGAAGATGCTTTCAATTCCTGACATGCTTTGAGGTGGTGTGTCAGTCCTATACTTAAACCATGATAGGAGTAATATTCTGATTCAAAAATAGAATTGAGTGAGAAAAGGAAGACAGGTTTTACTCAAGTAGTTAGATAAGATTTCAAAGAGAAAAAAAAATGAGAAGAAAAATATTAAAGAGAATATTTTTGCCCAAGTGAATATTTAGAAGTGAAGTTAGTTTAACTGTGACAGAGCAACAGGGGCTCAGTCATTATGTCCTTGAGGGGGAAGGGAGCAGGGAGGTTGAGGGAAGCCCCCAGGCAGAGCGCTCCCCAGAGGGTTGGTGGTGGAAGGGAGCAGGAGGTGGTGTGAGCCACTGGGAAGGCTTGGCTGCCACCCTCTTACCTGGGAACAGCCAACCCTTCCTGGTGCTCCTAGAAAAGAAAAGCCACAGTCTCTTCCCATTTACAGAAAGGAAAAATCCAGGTGAGTTTGTATTCAACCAAATGCCTTTTTGCCAACATCAGCTCTTTGCATTAATTTTCTGGCATCTGATATGCCTTTGAAAATTGCCAAATACATTCAAGGAGAAGCTATTTCTGCTCCTTGAGAAATCCTCCCCTGTACTCATGCAAGAGTAGCTATAGCTAAGGGCCTCTTCTTTGTCACTGGGGGCCATGCAAAGTATCTCCTCCTCACCCCCCATCACATACGATCAGTAGGTGGCTGGACATTGCCTGGGGGCAGACATAGAAATTGACTTGCACAGCAGGCATGAGTGGGTGCCATGTAAGACGCAGGAGCCTCATTCCCATGTCTCACCCCATAAGCTGCTGCACCTAAAACCACCTTTCCTCTTGCATGGTGAGACTATCATTGCGACTTGGAGGTGGGTTTTGGGGACTTGTTCTATTGGTTCACTAAAAGTCCTTTTATTGGGACAAATGCATACTCCCATGGAAACATCTTATTACTTCGGCACAAAATAGGAGAGTGGAAGAATAATGATAACAGAACAAAACAGGAGCAGCTAAAACTATGCTGAAGGGCCAGGAAGGACCAACTTCCTTTCAGATAAGTTTGTACTTATCTTTAAAAACCTCATGTCATAATACAGGAGTGCAGCAGGTGGGGAAAGAGGTTGCCCATAGCAAGTTCTACTCCTACCCAACACTGATTAAGAGGCAAGTGGCACCCACACCATAGGTCCAAATATTTTAAAGTTATCGATCAAACTTACAAACTGCTAAATAGAATATGTCCTTTTCTTCCACCTTGACAAATATGCCTTCATAATGACTTGGACACCCAGAGCTGAATCTAGAATTTTCTTTCCCACTGGAGGTGTCAGCATGGGAAGATCCAGTCCTCAGCTCTCTGGAGGGGACAGTTTGGTGAGGGAGAATGGTCTAGAAGGTGACTGCAGGTTCTTCATAGGCCTCTTCCTTGGGTTCCATGGATGCCTCACTCAGTGGTCTCTCTTGCCAAGGTCTAGGGATGATACTGTCCTGGAAGATAGGATAATTGCAAGAAAGCCCGTGAGTAGCTGCCCAACCTGTTGTATATGCAACAAATTGAATTCAGCGCACTCACCCATATCACCAAGGTTGGAGGAATCTCAAAACCCTCCACAAAAGTGATTTAGCTAGATGTTAAAGGATGGATAGACCTGAGAAGGAAGGCTTAGACCCCCAGGCAGGGAAGTGTTCAAGCAGTCTGGCTACCACAGGCGTGGTGGGAAAGCATATTGGAATTCAGAATATAAGATGGAAAAGGAAGGTTGGAAAACCTGGTGGAGAGCCTGGGTTGCTCAACTGTGGGAGTGTTTTGAGCTGAACTGCACCTCCTCCTGAGATACATATGTTGAAGTCCTAACCCCCAGTGCCTCAGAATGTAACCTTATTGGGAAATAGGCTTTTGCCAATGCAGTCAATTTAGAATGAGGTCCTGGCAAGTGGGTTGGTCGGGGGCAGGGGCGGAGGGGTAGGTGGTTAATCAAATATTACTAGCGTCTTTGTAAAAAACGGGAAATTCAGACACAAGGACAGACACAAACACGGAGAATGCCAAAGATAGAGACAGAGGTCAGGGTGATGCGTTCACATGCCAAGGAACCCACAGGCTGCCAGCAAACCCCCAGAAGAGAGACCTGTGCAGGTTCTCTCTCACAGCCTCAGAAGGAACCCACCCTGCCAACACCTTGATCTTAGACTTGCAGCCTCCAGAGCTGGGAGATGATGAATCTCTGTGGTTTAAACCACCAGGCTGTGGTGCTCTGTCACAGCAACCCTAGCTGACTGACACAGGGAGTTTGCCTGTGCTCTCAAAGCATGGAGAACCATGAGAGAAACACAGAGGTGACATGTGGAAGTCATTTTCTGGGATGATTCATGTGGCAGGTGTGAACAAGTGGAGGGAGCATGGGTGGAGTCAGCAGTGGTGTCTGGCTGGTCTCCTAGCATCAGCAGTAGAAGGGTCCGTGGCTCTCTGCAGGTGGAGGGAAGTGAAGGCCAGCCATGGCCAGGGTGGTTCCTGTCTGCTCATTGCCTTCCACCATGACCATTAGCACCCTGGCAAAGAGCAGAGCCGGCAACGATGGTGTTTATAGCAAGCATAAGGCCTTGGAAATGCAGAGCGGCTCACTGCACCAGCAGTATCACAGCCCCTTATCCCTTAGCCTACAATTGCCTTCTCTGTGGATGTGGTGATGGAAGTACCAAAAAATCTTCCATAAAGCAGGCCATTTAGGAGGGCCTCACATCTTCAATAGCACAGGATTCAGGGCTGTCTCACTGCAAGGTCAGTGCAACAAGAATGGAGTCTGGCAGAGAAGGGAGACACCACAATGGCATCTTACCTAAACTTGCACTGTCACAGGCTTACCATGAGGGTTACGGCTACTTGCCTCCAACCAATAAGCGAATAACTTGGGTTGACTCCCAGTGCCTGTTGGAAAATCAACTTGGTTCTCTGTCTTCACATGAATGTGGGTCCATCAAAGACTTTAAGAGGAGGGGGTTATGTGAGGATGGTTGGTATGAGGAGTTTGCAACACTCTCCTAAAGCCAGGGAAGAATCAGTAAGACCGGATTTCACAGCAAGAGCAACAGCAGCATTTGTCACATCCCTGCCTAATGAGCGTCTCTGACCTCCATCACTGTAACAGGCACCTGATATGGCAGAAATTTGATAATGCCTTGGGAACATAGGACTGAACATCTCAGGGTTTGGAACAAACAAAATTTAATTCCAGCCCATGGAACATGACAATGCACATCGCCAAGGCTCCCTGCTCATCACTGCTGCTCAGAGACCAGGCCAAAAGGCACCAGTTTGAATGCTGGCCATGTGGCAGTCCAAAGAGCTCTGTGTGACCTCACATTGAAAATCAAATGCACATCCTTGAGGTGCTCTCTGCTCCTATCTCATGACCACAATGAGTCATGTGACACCCCAACACCCCAACAAAGCCAGAAATAGCAAGTCTTTGAGTCTTCCTCATGGAGAACAGAGGTCAGCAAGGTTTTGTGATCAACATGGACAACATCCCCATAATCCTGCAAGATTGGCATTATCCTCTTATTTCAAACATGAGGCTCAGAGGAGCTACGTGACTTGCTTGAGTGAACATTTAAACTCAGGCCAATGGATTTTTTCAAGTGCATCTTTTCATTCTAATTTGCTTCTCTCTCTCTCTCTCTCTCACAAACACACACACACACACACATACACACTTCATACATACACCCATATATTCTCATTTCCTTTCCTTTTCATTGTGTTTGGGCAAAACAGGATTCCTAAACTTTAGATGGGTCTCATTCCTCTGGAGGTTGCTCTGTACTGAGATGTGCATCTTTACAAATTGAAACTGATTTTGAAATCCTCAAAATACTGAACTCAGAATAGCTCAGTTCAAAGTTCTGTCAACATAAGAAAAAATAAGAAGACTCTAATTTTGCACCATATCTGGGAGTGCCATAATTTTGTGTAGCATCAAAAAAATTAAGAGTGAAAATAGAACAAGTCTTAACCCTTGCAAATGTTCACTCTTTGTACAGTAAAAAGGTTGTGGCTTGGTTCTTTGGGCAATTATGTCATTCCCCACAGGACTGACTGTCTGGTTCAAGTGCTGTTTTAAAACTGAGCCTTTAGTAGATGTAAGCAGGTTTTAATTTCAAGGTAGAAAATTGTTAGGAATGATGAAATCCAAGCCAGCGTGTGAAATATTAGGAGTATTTGTGCTTTAACGTGTATAGCTCCATTGTCAAGGAACCAAAGGCAGTGAGGGAGGATGACTCAGAAAATACATATTCTGAATAATCCTGACATCAGAGAGAGCTGACAGGAAAATGTCTTTGATTACTCGAAGACAATTTGGGAAAATATCAGCTGTCTATTCTTGCCAGAATTGCAAAGGACTTTGAAAAGATCCTTTTGGATGGAGTGGTATGAAGGGAAACAAAATCAGGGTGGGATGGTGAGTGAAGCTCTTCTAAGAAGCATTGCTGCAAAATGTCAGAGAGATGAAAAAGTAGTGAAGGGGAAGGTGAGGTTGAGACAGGAGGTTTTCTTTTGTTGTTGTTGTTTTTTAATGAGTAATATTAGATTTTGTATTTTATGACTTCAAGTGAAATGTGGAAACCTAACTTCCATTTAGGCCTCTTTATGGTCCCATTTTTAAATATCATCTTGAGTATCAGATAGTGTTATGTTGGTTTCACTCATCAAATATGGTTTCTAAAACTCACAGATAAAAGCCTAGTCTCGTTTGTGTCTCCGTCTACCTGCCTTTTCCACCGTTCCTTCCTCCTTTCCGATAACTCCAAGATTCTTCGTTTCAGCTTTTCCTTTCTGCTTGAAGAGCTACCTTTAGCAATCATTTGGGGTAGGTCTTTTAGAGACAATTTTTTTAGTTGTCCTTCATAGGAAAATGCCTTTATTTTCCTGAAGGATAATTTCAGTGGGTTTAGACTTCATTATTGACAATCCTTTTCTTTCAGCCCTTGAAAAATGCTGTACCACTTTCTTCTGGCCTCTGTGGTTTCTGATGAGAAATCTGCTGTCATTTGAGTGGGTGTTTTCCTACAAGTGATGTGTCATTTCTCTCTCTCTGCTTTTAAGAGTTTCTTCTGTGTCTTTGGATTTCAAAAGTATAATTATGACGTGTCTTGGCACGGATTTCTTTAGGTGTACTCTATTTGGGATTTGTTCAAAAAGCTGAACAAAATATGTAAACAAAGAAAGAGTATTCAAACACACAACAGCAGAAAGTCCCCAAATTTGGCAAAATATATAAACCTTTGTTTATATAAACAAAATATATAAACCTTATGTCTCTGAATACTCGTTCAGCCTCATGGTCTCCTTTCCTTCTGAGACTCCCAAAATATGAATGTTGGATCTTCTGTCAGAGTCCCACAGGTTCCTGAGGCTCTCTTCGTTTTCTTTTTTCTAATCTATTTTCTTTCTGTCGTTCAGATGAGGTAAATTCTATTTCTATGTCTTCAAGACCACTGCCTGACACACTGGCAGACTGCAATTGGGGGAACCTGAATAGGATTGGTCTGTAGAATCATTGCTCATTTGAGATTTATAGTCATGATTTAAGATGAAACCAGTCAGTCCAGTTGAGTGATTGATACTTTTAAAATCAGGTTCTGCTTGGACACAGAAGGAAGAAAGATACTTACACTAAAGCAGGTTAGGGTTTGGCAGGGAATTCTACTGGAGTAGAGGGCATCGGGAAGTTGATTGTAATGACAGTCCACAGAGGGAGTGAAGGGATTGTCAAATGGAAGATCTCAGTGAAGTTTAAATTGCTTTGGAATTGAAAGAATAGGAGGCAACACTCATGTTTTGAATGCTCAGAGTTGAGCTCTTATATATTGGTGAGCCCAAGATCCCAGATATGATGGAGGAGTGACTGGTGGAAGTGGGAGGGAGGAGAACATAGATGAAGAGAAAGCAGCGACAGAGGAGTAGATATCAGGCCGACCACAAGACCACCACTATAATTTATCTTCCAAATGGGGAGGCATGAGAATGAAAGTGGTGCCGATGATAATTACTTCAGGACAATAGGCCTAAGCCGGGACACTCCTAGAGAAACCATGACATATGGCCACCCTAGGCATCCATGAGGTTTGAAACAACAGTGTAGATGATGATCAGAATGTAGATCATGATCAGGATGGAGTGTGCACAAAGCTGTGGCTGGATCTAGTGTCTGAAATGACTGAGAAGGACCAAGTAAGGAGACAGTGGCAATGACCAGGGCAGAGGACGGCAGAGGCCAGTGACACACATCCTTGAGCATCAGGGACTTCTGGTTAGGAGAGAGGGAGAAGAAAGGTTTGGAAGGAACATAAGAAAGAGGAGAAACCAACTCCACTTCCTAATCCTGATATAGGCAGTGTGTGAGAAAAAAACCCTGCATCTGCAGTGACAGAATGTTCCCAGAGAACAGCGAGGTGTCAAAAGGTGAGAGCAAAGATCAGAGGAGAACTTGATGGGACTCAGGGCAGAATCCTGGGGACATGCACTGTACTCAGGCTGGCCAGAAGATGGGGGTGGAGGGGAGGGATGCACCGTAGGGTCAGATGAGAACTTGCACAGGACTTGGGGGCATGACATTTGGAGTAGCACCCTCGGACGTCTTTTGGGGATGGATGTAGACGGGGATGAGGCATGTGAGCCACAGATGGGATTGATCAGTCTGAATGCTGAACTCAGTCATGTGGCTCCTATCATGCTGAGCAGGAGCCAGGTGGTGTCCACCAGGAGAGCCCATGCTGTTGTGAAGGCTCAGGGTGATGGGTTCCAGAGTAATCCTGGCCTTCTTCGTGCCATCTATTAACTCAGCATTTTTCTTTAAATCCTAAAGGGAAGCTACTTGGGAGTCTGAGGGGGAAGGAACACTTGTGTCCAGGAGGTTGAGGCTGCCATGAACACTGATAGCGCCAGCACACTCCAGCCAGGGCGACATGGCAAAACCTTGTCTCAATAATAATAATAATAATAATAATAATTATTCTAAGGTAATGCTCGGTTTCTGTTTTGTTCTCCAGGCATATTTTGGTTTACCTTTAAGTGAGCTATGGTGTCAAACATGTCCTCCTTGCCCTCAGGCTTTATTTTCTTAGAATTTGGGGATTTAAGACTCACCTGTTACAGCAATATAACCAAAAAACAAACTTTAAGTAAGCCTACAGGATGCTATTTGTCTGGCTGGCTGAAAAAACCTAAGTGTTCTGAGAAACCTTTCCATCACCACCAGGCATGGAACTGCTACGGAGAAACTGCCAGATGGGAAAGTGTTCATTAACAAGACTATAGCTGCACGATATAAAAGAATATTGATGTCTTCCATCGAATGCATCTCCCAAGAGAAATCAGAATAAATAAAACCGTCTCTTACTGGCTCCAGATAAAAATTTCCTGATTTCCCAAATCACATTTGAAGGGAACAAGGCAGGGTAAATTCTGTTGGTCCCCATAATGTGGTCAGAACTTGGTGAGCAGATGGAAGGAAGGGGATGCAGTTTCCAGGAGCTGCTCCTCCCTGGCGTCTATTCTGTGTGAATGGCAGCCTCTCAGACAATGGTTGTGAATGAACCTAGTTTAGGATGCTGGTCTCAAAACAAATCACTTTCTACCTGCCCGTCCTCCCTAAGTCATTGAAGACAGTTATTATTAGACAGATTCCTAAATCCTGAGTGTTCTTCTTCTAACCTTGTGGGAAAAGTTATAAAACTGGAAGCTCTAAATATTTAAGAACAACAAGAGTTATTTTAGCTGACTGTTTAAATTTTTCTTCGTGTTTATTTAATTTTCAAAGGCCCTCCATCGTTGCCCTGTTAATTGCTCCCACCTCCTAAGCCTGCTCAGTCTTTGTGACAGCTGATGATGGATTGTCCCTATAGACAGTTTAGTTAGCAATTGCAGCTTGTAAATGGCACTCGTTCTTCCAAATACTTCAATCGTCTAGCCATGTACACCAGCATCATTCTGCAGCACACGAATGAGGTCATGGCAATTCTAAAGGTGCCTGTTACCTGGGCATCCACTTCAACACCCACGTGATCCTAATGCTCTGAGGAGGTGTCAGGCACTGGGAATTTAGAGATGGAATACACAGCCCCCATTCCCACCATCTGGTGAAGGTGCACACCTGCTTTGTGGTCCCTGTCCTTAGTGTCTTTCTGGGACCCAATTTTAATGACCACATGAAATCCCATAGCTTGTCTGTCTAATTTCCAATGTTCCCCTCTTTAAACTGTAGTCTAGCTACACTTATCTGCTTATATAGTTCCATCTCTATTGTATTTCATCTATCCAACCCTTTTGTATAAGAAGGCAGGATATGAATGAATTCAATGTAAACAGATACTTTCAATACAACTTGATAGCTGCTATAATAAATGAATGCCTGGAGAGATTTCAGAATCCTGGGGACTTGCACTGCACTCAGGCTGGAGATAAGGGAATGTCTTCCCTAAGGATTTGATACAAATGAAGAATAGTGTGTAAAAGGGTCAGCTCTTGAAGTCATGCTTTCATGTTGCAGTAGCTGGGAGCACTTCTGTAAGGGTGCTGTATACTGCCAAGGTAAGCAAATGGCAAGGTGGGAGTCTGGATTGGAGGACAGATCTCTGATCACAATCAGTCCTAAATGCCATTGCTAGAAAATATAAATATCGTCCAAGGGTGCAGGGCAGTCATTAAAAAGATGCAATGCAGAAGGGTGGCATCATCAGATCTGCACCTTAGGAAGATCCTTGACATCGAAGGTGAAAGGAAAAAGAGAAGGATTCATTTGCTATTGCAGAAATCACTTAAGAATTCATGCTGTACTTCCACTGCAGGTAGTGGTAGGGTAGGTAACTGGGACCATCCCCAGTTGAGATTGGGATCCCACTCCAAGGAATGCACCCTAGGTTTCTCAGACACATACCAGGGAGTGGAACTGCAGTGCATCCTGAAGGCAGTGGTGTTATGATCCACTCTAAACTAGGAACGACCTAGTGTACCCCAAGTGACAAATGGGAAAAAAGCGTGCTCTGTATTAATGCCATGGAACCCTACACAACAACGACTGTGCTTCGCTGCGTAGATGAATCTCAAACTCATAACTGTGAATGAAAAATTAAATGAAATGAAAATCAAGGAAGAGAATACATACCGTTCACAGAGAGGGAAATTCAGGGCACGTGTCAGAGAGGAAACTAGGAGAAAAGTTAAGAAGTGATCACTCTTAAACTGGTCTAGGGATTGCCTTCAGAAGGAGGAAGAGGATGTTACCCAGAAGAGAAAACTCAGAACCTTCCAGAATTCGAGGAATGTTCTTTTGCTTGACCTGAGGACTGGTTACTTAGCTGTTTCTGATATACTATGAGGTTGGTGCAAAAAAAAAAAAACCCAAAAAACAAAAACATGATTACATTTGCACCAACCTAATATATATGTGAATTTTATGCTATTTTCTTGAGTGTTGTATGTCATGGTTATTGTAAATGGTTTTTTAAAATGTGAATGGTAAGAAAGGGTGGGAACCCGTAATAAAGTAATAAAGTGAGATATTTTAGAACAGAATCCATAGGGTTGGGTGAGTGACTGATGGAATCAAGAGGCTAGGGAGCAGCACCTAGAATCACCCTGAGGTGTGTTGTTGAACAGCAGGTGGGATGGTGGCTTTACTCACCACATATGAGTTGTGTGTGTAAAGGGTCAGCTTTAGGAGCAAGTCTAGTGGACTCAAACAGAGGAAATCATGAGTTAGGTTTTAACTTGTCTAGATCCAGATGCTCAGGTCTACTAAGAAATTGGATACTGGCCTAGGGCTTGAAACAAAAGTATGGTTATGAGTTTTCGATTTGAGAGGCATCAGCATTGGCAATCAACATAAGACATCAAGAATGCAAATGGCTAAAAAGTGTATGTGTGTGTGTGTGTGTCTAGATTGATTAATAGAAAAAATATGTAAAATCAACATAAAAAGCTCTTGAAGAACTTCTGGAGTCTAAACTTCTAGTTTGTAGTGGAATGGTGGAGACAAAAACAGTATATTACAGAGCTAGAAATAAAGGATCAAAGTGAAAGAGGAGAACAAAACAGCTGCTTTTGAAGGTCCCTAAAGGGAAGGAGAGGGGAGGGGAGGTACCTATGAAGGGGTATGAGTTCTCAGGAGAGTTCTTTCTGGTCTGTCTTTAGCTATGGCAGAGGCTGTTACTACTGGGCAGAGAAGATAATGTTGCAGAAGGGGCAGGAAAAGATGGAATCCAAACCTCAAGTGTTGGTGCTCCTCTTGAATAGGGAGAAAAACACCCTCTTACTGCAGAGAGAGGAACAGCAGCTTGGACAGCCGATGCAAGAACAGGAAATGGGATCCTAAACCTTTCTGGCTGACTTTAGATGGCTGCAGGAGGACAGAACGTAGAAGTCCTAGGAGATAAAATCAACAACTTAAACGACTTTGAGCAACTTCACTCCCTTCCAATCTCAAGTCTGTGTACTTCCAACATTACAATTTATGCGAATTGCCACTTTGTAAGGGAAATGAATATTTGGGAAAAGAAATAGTGTAGCATCCATGGTGACCTAGTTGTTGTTTCTAAAATCCAAATAATTTAAGTTTCTCAAAACACTAGTGTGGTCAAAGAACAAATATGCACAGTAAAAAGCAGCAGATTTCACTTTAAATATGAAATATTGAAAGAAGAAATGAGCAGCATTGCATCTGCTCTTTCTTTTATTTCTTTCTTCTTTTTGTTTCTCCTTCCTTCCTTCCTTCCTCCCTTCCTTCCTTTTTCTTCCTTTCTTCATTTTTCATTTCTTTTCTTTTTTTATTTAGAATGTATGCATTGTTCCAAATTTTCCCTTGAAGTCTATTCTCAGGTTTGCAGTTGACATGTACAGAAAAAGGAATCGATAACCTCATGAGAAAATGGAAAAAGAAAACAGATGCTTATTACTGTCTCACAGCATTGCTGTCCCGAAATTAATTAGACCAGGAAGCTTGTAGGTTGACAGCTTATCTACCTCTTAATTCTGACCAAGGCAAGACTGAAATTCCTTTGAGAGAACAGGGGCGAGGGGGCCACTGAATGTATTACAAATGACCTGCCGTTTGACGTGTTACCAAAATCACTGTCAATTTTTTATTCACCTTGGATGAATTGTATTGCAGAAAAGACACATACATTTAATTACTGGAAGTTTGGAATCTAGGGATAAATTTTCATGCACTCATTTGCCATGATTTTGAAAAACAAAAACAAAGTAAAAACTCTAGTACTACAAACAGTTTAGAAACCAAAATGAACCATGTTTTCAGAAAACAGACCCACTGGATGGTAGAATTGAAGGTAATTTTAATTTCCTTCTTTATGCTTTTGATTATTACATGATTTTCTTTTTCAGCAAGTATTGTAACTTCTATAATGGAAAGAAAGAAAAAAGAAAGCAGCTACAGTAGCCACATTCTGGATTGCCTTCCACTCAACCAACCCAGTCAGATGCCCCACTGGTCCTCTGAGATGCTTGCACACCTGTGTTCCAGCTAGCTGGGCTGCTGTTGTCCTGTCCGCGTAGAGCTCCTGGATGCCGACATGCACCTACTTTGTTGGACTCACAGGCATGGACTTCAGCAGCTGAATGGTGTGCTTAGTGTGAAGGATATTAACACAGAGGTGTGCAGTGGGCAGAAGGGCCCTGCACACAGCCAGATCCTCCTGCCAGCTGAGGACACCAGACGAGTTGGCAAGAAAGCCCATGCCACATCTAAAGCCCTGATGGTGCCAGGACGATGTTCTCCAGGACTCACCAGCTGCCCTTCCTACATCTGGCTGGAGCATCGCAAACACTTATCTGAACATATCCAGCTTACATGGGTGAAGGACTTGAAGGACTATGCTAATGGCATTCACAGTCTGGGTATATTTCCACATCAATACCCATGAAGCCCTCAATTTAGGCTTCCCAAGAATTGGTTGTGCTTTTGCTAAACGCGCTTATGCTGCTTCTACTTGATATTGGTATTAATTCAGATAAGCCAATAATAGCGATAATAAATACTGAATGAGTGCTTACAGCGTGCAAAGCTAACAAAATTCATTTAATGCTCATAACAATTCTACTATGTATGTACTATTATTGCTTTTTTTTCAGATGTAGCACGTCTGAAAGTAACATGCCTAAATTCACATGGAGTGCCAGGTTCAAAACCCAAGTGGTCTGGTTTGCGTTTCCCCCTGAAACACCATGAAGAACAGAATTAAAGCAGTTGGGCTGTGTTGCATTTTTCCCTCTATTATGGGAGGGTGAAGGGAAGGTCCTAGAGGAAATAAATTAAGGCATAATTCTGGGCTTTGGGGCAAAAAGACTAATAATATTTGCTTGGAGAATATCTATCTGTGGAATACTTCAAGCAAGATATCCATGACTTACAACTGCTTATGTAATCAATTTACATTTATGCAGCATGGCTTCTGGAGAGAGGTCACACAGGACTCCCCTCTAGAGAGTATCCGATGAACTCATAACTTACGGTTCTCCCCGTTATGTACTACAGTTGTTTTTGCATCTCCTGCAGCTTCCTGTTAATTCTCTTAGTCTTGTTACCATTCAGGTGAACAGTTCAGCAAATGCTTGTCTTCACTGCCCCCCTCCTTCCCATCCTGTTCTCTGCAAATGCTGTCCCCATCACCCCAGTCCTTAGGTCCAAAGTCTGTTTTTAGGTCTGTGAGATTTCTGAAAGCTCTGCTGGCTTCTGGGCCTCTCCACAGCCTGCTTCTGTCCAAGATGGTGATGTTCTCGGCCTCTTGCCCCATCTGTCAAAATTGACAGATGTTCCAAAGTAACAAGCAGCCCATTAAAGCTCCTCTTCACGCCACACACTCCTCTCGGATGTGGGCTCTGAGGAAGTGGCTCCTGGGAGATGCCTCTATGGCTCTTCAGGGCATTTCAACAGCTTCTTACATTTTATCTGGCTTTTTCAGTGGCTCTGGGCAAGAACATTGGTCTGCTACAAACTATTTCATCACAATCAGAAGCAGAACTCCTATATTTCAATTTGGAAAAAATAAAAATAAAAAAGAAGTGACTTATCTACTGTAGTACTTCTACACGTTTTAGGTTCCACGAATGCAAATATATTTCATTTTCAGTTTGAGTTTTTTGTTGATACAAGGTTATTCTTGTTTTGAAAAACTCACATGATCTTATTGTCCCTAAAAATAAGACAATTACTCTACGGAGTCATGAATTGGTAGGGCTGGAAGGAAACTTGGGGAAATTTAATAAAATGTTCTCATTTTTAAGGTAAGAACTGATGGGCCTAAAACACAGAAAATTGAAGCATGATAAAGCCTCAAATGTTTCTTCTACTTCTCTAGCTTTCAAGTTCTTTTCTCTCTCTTCATGTCTTATGACTTCAAACATTTGAAAAAATAGTTCATATGGGTCATGAATGAAGTCATCACGTGACTTAGCAAAATGGAGGGTGAAATACCAAATAGAATGTCCCCGTACCTCTGGCCTATTTTGCATATGCTGTTGTCCAGACACCCCTGGGATGGCCAAACAGAGTTGCCACTGAGCACCCCTACCTGCAGACATTTGTTTACACAAGAGATCCTCTAACCCATAGGTTTAGGGAAAAGCAAAGGTGCTTAAGGCAGCCAGCATTCTTCAGCTCTTGGACTTAGAAGCAGGAGCGGGGGCTCAAGCCCACAAAAATGTGTTGTGTGTGCTGGGCCTACCTAAGCCCCCATGCTGGAGAATACAACAAAGTGTTGTAGACTAAAAGAAACAGGAAAGAAGGACATCATCTTCATCTCCTTCCTCCCTTACTTCTTGCATCCAATTCACCCCCAAGTCCCATTTTAATTGCAAAATTAAAAAATAAAATTAAACTATATTTAAAATTAAATTACATTAAATATATTAAAATTAAAATTAAAATATATTTAAATTGCAAAATATATCTCAGGTTCCCCCACTTTTTCCCAGTACCACTGCTGCAACCCCAGATCCATCCTTCTTTATCTCATGCCTGGACTGTTGCAGTAGCCACCTAATGACCTTCCTGCTTCCATTCCTGTTCCCCTTCAAATTATTCTTCTCCCATGTTAATATTTTGTAACATATCTACAGTCTTGCCACATCCTTGCTTAAATTCTTCAGAATATGCTTTGCATATGGAATATCCTCCAAGTTCACACCTTGGTCCACCCTTCCCCCTCCATGCCCATCTCATGCCACTGTCCCTGCAGGGCACCTGCATTGTGCACCTGCCATGCCAGCCTCTTCTGTGCCTTCTGTATGCTTTTTTCCACTTCAGCACATTTTCTCTAATGAGAAGCCCTGCACCCACACCAAAAACACTCATGTGCATGCCTTGCTCCATACCCTACCAGTCTCAGCTTAACTATCATCTTCTCAGTATACCATCCTTGACCCTCCCATTGTCTCTGTCATTGACATGGCCCATTTTTTTCAGAGCCTGTCTCACACTCCTATTCCTTCACTTTATATTCCGTCTAAGCCATTCATGTTTCATGATGTCAGGAGCATGTCCATTTTACTGCCTTTTGTGAAACAAGCCCCCTATTGCCTGGCGTGCACTAGGTACTCTCTAACGGAATGCACTTATGGATAAATAAATGCAGGAAGATATGGGAGGATATGCTCTTCACTTCCAGAGTTGACTGGATTGGGTAAAGTTTTCTTCCAGAAATACTGTTCAAAGGTCTGGAATGACTTGCCAAAAGATGGAAGCAACCCAAGTGTCCATCAACAGATGGGTGGAGAAACAAAATGTGGTCCATTCATACAATGGAATATTATTCAGCCTTTAAAAACATGGAAATTCTGACATATGCTATGTAACATGGATGAACCTTGAGGACATTATGCTCAGTGAAATAAGCCAGCCACCAAATGACAAAGACTGTATGATTCCACTCATAAGAGAAAAGTCAAATTCACAGAGACAGAATGTAGAAGGGTAGATCCCAGGGGCTGGGGCAGTGGGGAAACAGGTGGTTAGTATCTAGCAGACATAGAATTTCAGTCTTGTGAGGTGAAAGCATCCTGGGGATTGGTTGCACAGCAGTGTGTATATACTTAACACTGCTCAACTATACATTTAAAAAATGCTTAAGATGGCAAATTCTACATCATATGTATTTTACCACAATTATAAACAAAAATGTAAAAAAAGCGATGAATGACATAAAAACAGACATTCTACATATTACATGTTTGTAAGAATATAGAGAAAGACATAGGTCTCCTGACCTGGAGAAGGAAGATTGAGGAAGGATGAGAGGAATCTTAAGCATTTTATTTATACTGCCTATATTGTTTGATGATTACAGTTTGTTTGTTCACATTCTTAGGAAAAAGTCCTCAGTAAAGCCACAGATCCCATGAAAAAGTGGCAGAGGCACAAGTGAAATCAGGTTTTAAATGCATTCCTTTTACTCTCTTACCAGTAGACACACTCACAACTAATTTTTCGTAACAGACCATGTCACAACACTGGATAGGTTCTCTTGGCCTAAAAATGCCTATTTTGGTCACATATTGTATGGGCCTTCCAGTGAAGAAAGGGACTTCTCACCCCTGTAGAGAGAAATAAGTGTACTAGACTCATCGAGTAGCAATCCCCAAGTTGGAGAATATTCCTGAAGACAAACTTCAGGAAACTGCAGGTCATTTTTTGCCCCATGTACTGATTAAAGCCCAACGCCCATGTAAGATGGATAGAGGTCTAACCTGCTACCCCACTGAAAGAACAAATCTCATTCCTCCAGAGGAATATTACCAGCAATGCAGAGCCTCCAGAACAAGTGGGCAGTAGGTATTTGAAGTCTGCCAAGGGTAGTTTGTAAGTTTATTTTTTTTTCTCAGGAGTAGGAAAATTCTATTCTACCCTACTGTTTTAAAGGCAGTTTCAGGATGAGTAAATTTTCCTGCTAAACTGCTGAACATGATTTATTTGTTTTGTTTTTGTTTTTTGAGACAGGGTTTCTCTCTCATTGCCCAGGCTGGAGTGCAATGGCACAATCTCAACTCACTGCAACTTCTGCCTCCTGCGTTCAAGAGATTCTCCTGTCTCAGCCTCCCGGGTAGCTGGGATTACAGGCATGTGCCACCACACCTGTTTAATTTTGAATTTTTAGTAGAGACAAGGTTTCACCATGTTGGTCAGTCTGGTCGCGAACTCCTGTCCTCAGGCAATCTATCTGCCTCGGCCTCCCAAAGTGCTGGGATTACAAGTGTGAGCCACCGTGCCCAGCCCCTTAAAGTGATTGATATATGGGCCGTCTCCCTGTGCAGAATTCCTGTGTAGAGATGGCAACGATTCTTGCAGCAGGGATAACCCCTGGATTAGGAAAGAAGGGAGGGAGGGAGAAAGGAATAATAGCATGCACCAGGTAAACAGGATGGAAAGGGGGGTAATTCTGGACAGATAATCGTATAATAATCATGGTCCTTTAAGAAATCTTATAAAATAAGTGCTGCTTAGCACAAGATGTGTAGGAAAGGGAAGAAAGTTAAATGAGGCATCTAGACCCAGGCATCTACAAATTTGGCAGAAGCTTCATTTGTTTTGAAAATTAAAAGAAAATAATTTGTGGCCGGATGTGGTGGCTCACGCCTGTAATCCCTGCACTTTGGGAGGCCAAGGCAGGTGGATCACGAGGTCAAGAGATTGAGACCATCCTGGCTAACACAGTGAAACCCCGTCTCTACTAAAAATACAAAAAATTAGCCTGGCGTGGTGGTGGGCGCCTGTGGTCCCAGCTACGCGGGAGGCTGAAGCAGGAGAATGGCGTGAACCTGGGAGGCAGAGCTTGCAGTGAGCCAAAATCGTGCCACTGCACTCCAGCCTGGGCAACAGAGCAAGACTCCATCTCAAAAAAAAAAAAAATGGTGCAGCACACCAACATGGCACATATACACATATGTAACAAACCTGCACGTTGTGCACATGTACCCTAGAACTTAAAGTATAATAAATATATATATATATTTTTAAATTCTAAAAAATAAAAAAATGTAAAATTCAGGAAGAAAACTCCCTTTGGAGTCTTAAAATTTTGTGTTAGCAATTGTTTAATTTCTAATTAGGTTAAAATTAGGAATTATCAGGGGTAACTTTTGTACTCCTAGATTTTCCCAACCACTCAAAACTTACGTTTTGTCTATTTTCAAGATTGATTGTATTTTAAAAATCTTTATCTGTAGTTATGTTTGACTTTCGTTTCTAGTGTTGTTTATTTGTGACTTACCCCCTTTTAAACTCCATTTTGCTAGGACTGGTCTGCCGATGCTTGCAGCTATCACCTTCTGAATTCCCTTCCTTCCCCATCTCCTAAGTTTGCTGGGTTGTTCATTTTCTAGTCTTCTGAGTTGGATCTTGGCTGTGAATGTCCGTATTTCTTTTTTGGCTCCATGTTCCTCTCCACACACCTCTAGCTGCATCCCACACGCCCTGACGCAGGGGTATTTTCAGTGTCATTCAATGCTAAGTACTTTGCCCTCTGCAATTGCCATGTAGCATTTTCAGTTTCATCGCAACAAACCAGGATTTTATGACATGAGGGCTTCGTGTCTGTGAGACACGCACGTGTACGGCTGTTCCCTCTTCGCTCAGCCCTTCACCCTCGCCAAGCCCTGGTCTTCTCTTTGGGCCTGGTCTTGTTTTCCACACAGATGCCTGGACGGAGCCATGTGTCCTGGCCGTATTGCTGGCCCACTGGGCAGAGTGCTCAGTCCCATCACCGAAGCGGCAGCGCCTGCAGCCCTGCCTTCATGGGACACAGCTCCCGCCTGCTCCTTGCTAGTGCCGACTAAAGGTAAAATAATCAAGCTTTTAAAGAATTAAAGTGAGTTTTATTCAGAAGTCTCGTTGAGGGCTACAGACAGAAGCCAGTAGCCTGGGAGCAGCTCTTTAGAGAGGATCTATCAACGGCTCTGGCCAGGGTTTCAGCCCATAGCTCAGATACAGGTGGTAAGGGTTCAGTACGAGCAAAATCCCATCAAACTTGCTCAGAAGTTATATTAAAGCAGAGCCAAATCAAGGCTTAAGTGTAAGAGTACACTTACAGGTTATACTTTACAGAGGCATAATCACTACTGGTCAGACATTATCTTCTTTTCTGAGACAGAGTCTCCCTCTGTCACCCAGGCTGGAGTGCAGTGGCGCAATCACGACTCACTGCAGCCTCAGCCTCCTGGGCTCAAGTGATCCTCCTACTTCAGCCTTCTGAGTAGCTGAGACTATAGGCATGTGCCACCACGCCCAACTAGACATTATTTTATGTGTAGGAAAAGGCAAGGACTAGGATCATGTGTGTTTTGACTATAGGAATGTAGGGACTCAGGTGAGAGACATGGAGGTGCTCTGTGCTCTATTCTGTTTTGTCTTCAAAGCAACCCACCAGATAGCTCCACGTTGTCACAGTGCCAGGGGCTTTGTGGAATTATGCTGGCCAGCAGAAATGAGCAAATGTGGCTTCTTACCTCTGCTACTGTGTCTCACAGTGAACAAGGCGGCCATGTCCCTCTCTGAAGCCTGCCCGGATGGACTCCACCCCCGACTGGACTCCACGCCTGACCAGCGCCTAGAGATTGCGGGCAGCAGCTGGAGTTTGCCACTCCAGGGCTCAGTGCTCTTTATGCTTTTGCTGCTGGGCTCTTGTGTGTATTTTTGAGGCATCACATTTTATCCACATCTTCATGAATTTCTCAAAGGAGGAGGTGGGCTCATGTGAGCTCCTACTGCCCTGTGGTTACTGGAAAGTGAAGCCCTAACAGCCACCTTCCTCTGCCTCCACCTATTTGAGATCTCAGTAAGATTGGCAGTGTCTCTACACTGGGAACCTCACTTTCCATTTGATTGATATTTTTGAAGGATGAAGAGAAAAGGAGAAGATTGTAATACATGAGTGAGGATGTGTGCATATGTGTGTGTGTGTGAGAGAGAGAGAGAGACTAACTAAATCCTTAGTGTCCAGGGAAAAGCCTAATGCTGGAAAAACAGAGTAATGAAGCTGAGCTCCCCCTCTTTCTCAGCAGCTTTATTGATTTACAGTTGACATACCATAAAGTTCACCTTTGTAAAGTGTATGGTTCAACCGTTTTGAGTATATTTACAAAGCTATGCAATTATCACTGCTTTCTAATTTTAGAACAATTTCATTACCTTGTACCAAGAAGAAACCTCGTACCCATTAGCAGTGGCTCCTCCTTCCTCTGCACTTTGCCTTCTCCAGCCCCAGCAACGCCTACTCCACTGTCTGTGAATTTGACTCCCCTATTACCTCATAGAAGTGGCTTTTGTGACTAGCTTCTCTCACTTTTTGGCTATGATTAATAATGTTTCTGTTAATACCCATTTACAGGTTTTTGCATGGATGTGTGTTTTAATTTCTCTTCATGTATACCTAGCAGTGGAATTGCTGAGTCCTATGGTTACTGTGTTTAACATTGTGAGGATCTAACCAACTGTTTTCTAAACAAAGTGGCTTTTTTTTAAAAAATTAATTTTATTTTATTTTTATTTTAAGTTCTGGGATACATGTGCAGGACGTGCAGCTTTGTTACACAGGTAAACATGTGCCATGGTGTTTTGCACACCTATCAACCCATCACCTAGGTATTAAGCCCAGCATGCATTAGCCATTTATCCTGATGCTCTCCCTCCACCTGCCCCTAACCACAGACCTCAGTGTGTGTTGTTCCCCTCCCTGTGTCCATGTGTTCTCATTGTTCAGCTCTCAGTTATAAGTGAGAATATGCTGTGTTTGGTTTTCTGTTCCTGTGTTTGTTTGCTGAGAATGGCTTCCAGCTCCATCCATGTCCTTGCAAAGGACATGATCTCATTCCTTTTTATGGCTGCATAGTATTTCATGCTGTATATGTACTGGCTTTGTATTTTAAGGACTGTTTGAGATTGCACCCCTCATGCACTGCTGGTGCATGTAAATGTGAAGTAATACAGCTGCTTTAGAAAACAGCCTAGCAGCTCCTCAAATGGTTAGACATAGAGTTACCACATGACCAAGAAATGTTACACCTATGTATATACCCAGGAGAAGTTAGAACGTGTATCCCCACAAAAATGTGTGCACAAAGTTCAAAGGGGTATTGTTCACAATTGTGAACAAGTAGATAGCATCCAATGTTCATCAACTGATGAATGAATAAATAAAAGGTGATAGATACACACAATGGGATATTGTTTGGCACGAAAAAGGGGTGAAGATGTTACAGCATGGATGATCCTTAAAAACATTCTGCTAAGTTAAAGAAGCCAGTCATCAAAGACCACATGTTGTATGAAACTATTTCAGGAAAATCTCCAGAAGAGGCAAATTCCTAGAATCCGAAGGTGGAAGAGTGATTGCCTAGGGCTGGGGTGGGAAAGAGGGGGAGGGTTCTTTGTTTTGACATAATTCAAATGTTCTCAAGCGAACTGTAATGATGGATACACAACTCTATGAATAAATTAAAAGTCATTAAATCGCACACTTGAAATGAGTGAACTGTATGGTGCATAAATTATATCATAAACACACGGAAAAAAAAAACACAACTAAAAACCCTCCTGTTCAGTACCCTATATCCTGAATGCTGTCACCCTTATGTGAATGAACCACCCTGGATGGAAACATTCTATCTTCCCTCTTTCACATGGGTTGAGACACATGGGAACTGCTTTCTCTACCCGAGCAGAGAACTGCTTTTTAAACAGCATTTAGCATTGCTGGCTAACTTTGAAGATAAATCCAATTTATCCTGCATGTAAGAAAAGTTGACTATTGCCAAGGCCAAGTTTGAGAGAACAAAACTATTTCTGACTGAAGCCCTCTCAAGGATATGCCAGCCCAGCTATACTGGGGGCCTGCCTTAATCTTCCCCACTGTGAGGCAGACAGTGTGAGTACCTGTGCCTGCCTGTGGGTGGCTGGCTGAGATGGGGCAAAGGAATGGGAGGAAACTCCAGGGTGATGGACCACTAGGACCCTCACTGCCACAACACAGGACATCAAGTCCCTGTCACTGCCAGGTGCAAGAGTGAAAGCCGAGTGGAGGAGCTGATGGAAAGGAGGTGTTGGCTGGGGGCTTCTCAGCTCTCTGCTTACTGCTGCAACACAAAATTCTGGAGATGAAGACACCTCTGTTCTCAGCCACTGACTCTGCTAATGAAGTAATCAAGGCCCTGAGAGTTGACCTGAGGTCCCAGGTGGTAATACGACCGACATTCCCAATGTGCTGTATTCCAAAGAGCGGGTGACAAAGAGGGTGTCCTGAAACACCAGCAAGTTTCCCAAGGGTTTCTTTTTAACTCTAAACATAAGAGGTCTATATCTTTCTCTCCAGATCAAAGGGATATAATAGAGAGTTTAGAAATAAACTCATCCACCTATGGTTAATTGATTTTCAACAAGGATGCCAAATGCATCCTTATTCAATGGGTAAAGAGTATTCTCTTCAAAAGATGGTGCTGGGACAACAGATAAACCACATGCAGAATATGAACAAAAATTAACTCCAAATGAATCAGCAGCCTAAACAGAACAGCTAAAACCATAAAACTCTTAGAAGAAAACATAAACATAGGATGATTATTTTTGCTAAATATCTCTACGAGGAAGTCATGAAATCTGAAATGACTGAGAGTTAGTGGCCAGGCCAGATCAAAAATAATTTTTAACAGCTTTGTTGAGATATAATTCACATACCAAACAGTTCACCCAGGTAAAGTGTCAATCAGTGATTTTGGTATAGTACACTATTAATTTTCAAAACTGTGGTAAAATAAAATGTAACATTTGCCATTTTAGCCATTGTAAGTGTACAATTCAGTGACATTAATTATATGCCCACCATTGTGCAATCCTCACCACTATTTCCAAAACTTTTTCATCACTCCAAACAGAAACTATGTACCCATGAAGCAATAACTCCCCATTCTCTCCTGCTCTCAGCCCCTAGTAACCTCGAGTCTAATTTCTGTCTCTATGAATTTGCCTATTCTAGATAGTCCATATAAATGAAATCATATCATCTTTTTTTCTTTTGTGTCTGGCTTATTTCACTTGACGTTATGTGTTCAAGGTTCATTCATGTTGCTGAATGTATCAGAAAGGCATTTCCTTTGTTTCTGGATAATAGTTATTATATGTTTTTGTTTATCCAAGTATTTTCTCCCATTTTGTAGGTTTTATTTTCACTATCTTGATTATGTCCTTTGATGCCCAAAAGTTTTTAATTTTGATGAAGTCTAATTAATCTATTTTTTTCTTTTGTCATTCATGCTTTTGGTGACATATCTAAGAAGGCATAGCTAAATATTAGATCTTAAAGAGGTACTCTTGTGTTTTGTTCTGTTTTATGGTTTTAGCTCTTCTGTTTTGGCTGCTAATTCATTCTGAGTTGATTTTTGTACATCTTTTGCATGTGGATACCCTGTTGTCCCAGCACCATTGTTTAAAGAGAATATTCTTTCTCCACTGAACACATTTGACATCCTTGTTGAAAATCAGTTACCATAAATGTGAGTTTATTTCTGAAATCTCAAATATGTTCCATCAATCTCGATGTCTATTTTGGTTATTATATCTTTTTAAATCAGGAAATGTGAGTTTGCCAGCTCTGTTTTTCCTTTTTAAGATTTTTTTTGGCTACTCAGTTTCCTCTTGCAATTCCATATTAATTTAAGGATTAGTTTTTCCATTTCCGCAAAATGGCCGTTGGAATGTTGATAGGGATCTGTGGGTCTATGGATCGCTTTAGGTGCCTGGGACACTGTTGAGTATTTCTAGCTATGGCATGGAATGTCTTTCCATTTATTGAGGTCTTCTTTAATTTCTAACAACTATTTTTTAAACACTTTTATGAACCCATGTGGGATCAGAGAAAATAGAAGAAACAGCCCCTGTCTTCTAGAATGCCTCTAGGAACAAGAGAGACCATATTTTTTCCTATTTAAAAGTTAAAGCCATTGTTTGTCTCAGTGCTTTTTGGCAAGTCTTTTACTTCATATGAGCAGCCAGTAATCATTAAAGAGCAAAGTATCAAGATGTTAGCTTCCAAATGGTTATTCCAGCATTGGAGGAGCATAAATAGGACAAGACAAGAACACCAAAAGCAAGTTCCCCCACTGTTAAAAGAAGAACCCTTAGGCAAAGCCAATATGGGAAAGATGAAAACATGAGACCACATGAAAAAATTAAAGTCTGTATAGGGGAGCAAAGTTGCAAAAAAATAGTGGTCTGTAAAAAAAAAAAAAAAATCTGACATATTTGACAAGTAGCTATTGTTTTCCCCAAGGTGATTACACAAATCCCTGAGACAAAGATGAACAACCACAAAGAAAACTGAGTGGAGGCTATTTGCAAATGACATGTAAAATTGGCTAATAAACAAATAAAGATGTTCTAAACCTCATTATAATTCAATACATGTGCATCTTAACAACAAAATACCATATTTTACCTATCAGATGGGCCTTGATTAAAAAGTTGACTAATGCCCATTATATGGGTGATGCTGTAAGGAATGAGCGACTCATAATCTGTTTATGGGAATATAAATTGGTGCAACTCTGGAAACTAATTTGGCAACACACATTTTTTTAAAAAAATCCTTTGACTCAGCAATTTCTCTGTTAGGAAGTGATCCTACAAGTATGCTCACAAAACTATGCCAAGGTACGCGTGGAAGGATGCTGTTTTCGGTATTGTTTGTAATGGCACAACTAGACACAGGACACAGGGTAATTAACAGCAGAGTTTTAGTTTTTTGTCTGTTTGTTTGCTTGTTTTTTTAACACACAGTCTCACTCTGTTGCCAGGCTGGAGTGCAGTGGTGCAATCTCGGCTCACTGCAAATTCTCACTCCTTGGTTCAAGTGATTCTCCTGCCTCTGCCTCCCAAGTAGCTGGGATTACAGGCATGTGCCACCACGCCCAGCTAATTTTTGTATTTTTAGTAGAGACGGGGTTTCACCATATTGGCCAGGATGGTCTTGATCTCCTGACCTCATGATCTGCCCGCCTCCGCCTCCCAAAGTGCTGGGATTACAGGCGTGAGCCACCGCACCCAGCCAGAATTTTGCTTTTTTAACCATGTGTTTGAGATATAATTTACATGTGCAGAAAATATTGCACATTTTAAACATGATGAAAATTCGGTTATTTATTAACATATTTATTGAACACTTCAGTTGATACGTATGTTATGAATGTAGATGAAACTCAAAGCTAAATTATTAAGTAAAAAAAGCAAGTGGCTAAACATTGTGAATAATGGTGTGAAATCATTCAGTGAGTGTGGATTTTTGCAGCATAGACACACATGGGCATATGTACAACATTTCTCTGGAGGTTTACATAGGAGGCT
Source organism: Pan paniscus (assembly GCF_029289425.2). NCBI lineage: Eukaryota > Metazoa > Chordata > Mammalia > Primates > Hominidae > Pan > Pan paniscus. The sequence continues at coordinate 49,491,299 of NC_073260.2, forward strand.
GTTAAGTAATGTCTCCCTTTGAGTGGAGGGACCAGAGCTGAGAGTGGAGGGAAGTTCACGAAAGAAACTTTTCTATGTTTCTTCATTTCCTTCTGTACTCTCTGAATTTTTACCATGTAAGCCTATGATACTTACATTAAATAAAACTTTGTAAAACAGTCAGAAAACTAGCTAAAAATGACTACTTTCCAAATTTATGCAAAATAATCATAGCTTTGGGCTAATTAGTTGACTTTTTAACATGCAAAAGTTTGTAACAGGATTAAGACCTATTAATGTGATTAATTTAAATTATTAAAAGGCACATACGTGTGCACATACACATACACACATTCATTGTTCTCTAGTTGTGTTTGATCTATGACTAGAAGAATGCTATGTGTGTATGCATGTATGTGTGTAAGTGTGTGTTGTATGCATATGTTTGTGGATACATGTGGGGTGTGTGTGGAGGTGTGGTGTGTGGTATGTGTGTAGTGTGTGCAAGCTCCTGTGTGTGTGCATGTGGTATGTGTGGTGTATGTGTACACATGTGTGTGCACATGCAGGTGCATGTGGTATGTAAGTGGAATGCATGTGTGTGTGTGTGGCTGTGTGTGTGGCTATGTTTGTAGATAAGCATGACTGGGGGGCTTCAGGGTGAAGAGTAGGATTACCAGCAGTCCAGGGAAAGGGGCTCCCAGGCAGAGGGAGTGACGAGGGAGGAAAGGGAGGGTGCCTGGAAACGAGCACTTACCCTGTGGCTGGGCCTGGGGACCCTGGCACTGCCACCCCTGTGCTCACCGCTGAAAATGAGCGCCACATGATCATCGGCCCTTGGTGTGGACATCAGATTCACAGTGTAGGTGGCCGTGGTGCAGTAGCATGACGTGACGGTGCACAGCCATGCCATAAAAGACAAGGGAGTTATCCTGCATGTGCCTGTTCTTCCCTCTACCAACACAAAGAAATGCAACAAAAGAAAGGAGGCAGCCATGGACAAGCTGCTGCCAGGGCTAATTTAGTCAGAGTTCCATGATGCTTCCAACCCTTTTGTTAAATGAGAAGTTGTACCGGATGGTTTCTCAAGCCCCTTTGAACTCCAAGGATAGAGAGGCAACCTAGGACTCTTAAGGAGCACAGTGACCATTTCACCATCAGTGAAAGGGAGGAGAACAGTGGCAGAGAGTAGCCCTGCTACAGCACCGGGGTCTGTTGGGCAACACATTGATTGGGAAACTCAGCCCCAGGCCCCACTGGGGTCCCGATAGAAGCTGCAGCCACCCTGAGCCACTAAGGTGGCCCCAGCTAGGGCACAGCAGACCCTCGTCTTGTGAGTGCTAGCAGCTCCGGAGCACAGGACAGCCTTGTGACATGTGGCTGAAGACCTCAGACAAGACCCCGAGCCTCTCAGGCCTTTACTTTGCCTTCAACAAGCTGAAGTCAGTGCAGAAGCTCCCTGGGAGCACTCCATCAACTCTGTAGTGACACTAAAAATTGGTGTCATTGGTCCCCCTTGACTTGGCCTGTCACATCCACCCAATGGTGTGGACATGGCCTTGGGCACTGATATGATGTAGCTGGGACCCTGAAATCTAGGGACCTCTCCTCCATACCCCCAAATCCAAACAGGAACACTGAATGTCCCATCTTAAGGCTGTAAATGTTTTCAGCAAGAAGTTAGGAGAAATGGATGACAAGTTTCACTTCCAGATATCTGTGAAGACAGGACCTCCCAGTAAACTCCCGGCAACAGCTGCAGTGGTGGACACACAATTAAGTGCTTACTGATGAGACTGGAATCCTATTTCCAGTCAGCTGCTTGGCTCTGTACATGTTTTTCTTATGGTTTATTCTGCATAATTTCCAATCTAGCTGCCTGTTTTGAAAAAAGGGAAAAAGTCAGATCTAGAATGTTATCCAAGGAGTACTTTCACTTTCACTGTGGTTTAGTCACTTAACTCTAAACAAAGTAAGCCCACAGCACGGTGTTCAAATGGGTGGCGGGATCCTGGAGTTGGACACACCACACATACCTGCGTTGGATGGCTGCTGTCCAGCCCTGAGTCCAGATGCGCTGGCCTGGGAGCCCAGAGCCCAGCCTACAAGCTGTCCTTGGAGTAGCCTTTGGACCTTTAGGGCAGCCCTGCACCTTTGAGCATTTGAGGGAGAAGCAAATGTGACAAGCTCGTTTCTAGACCCTATTTCAAAGACACAGGAAGCTGTGATTCAGTCAGAAGACGGCCCTGCTGACCTACATGCACCAAATGAAATCTCCTCACTTAGAAGACGGCCCTTGCCCCTCTCCTTCTCTTCACCTCAGTGAGAAAGAGTCCAGAGCCTCCTGGGTCCACAAGATCTGTTCTGTCTCTGCCCTAGATTGGTTCCATGGGCCTTGGCCTCAAGGTTGGGGAAAACACAAAATAAATCCATTATCTTTCAGAGCCTCAGAGCATCCAGCAACATAGGTATGTCAGACAACCCAAAGAGAAGGAACCTCACGTCTACACCCACTGGGAAGAGAGTTTCCAGTGTTTACTTCATGTTGGCCCTGTCCATGCAGAGATCCCTGAGAGGCACACAGTGGCACCAACGTGACCTGCACCATACCCAGCTAGTCTCCAGGCATCCACCGTGACCCCGGACTGTATAGGTTCCAACTCCAGGAGTTGGACTCCTGAACAGTCTCTCCTCTCTCCTGTCACGCCCTCCATTCCTGTCTCCAGGAATCCACTGTGAACCCAAGCGGGCCCCACCCCAACTCTAGACATCCACGTTGACCCCTTACAATCTCCACCACATCCCTAGGCAACCAGTGGATTTTTTAGCATAGACAGACAGTAAGGCTGTTACCAGGAGAACTGCAATTTGGTCCTCAAGAAGGGAGATGGGTTATTGACCTCCATGTGCAAGCCTCATAAGGGCAATGGCCCTGCCCTCCCAAAGGTTCCGTGTCTACAGAATGGAGCTGCAGGCTGTCTGTGGTCCAGGGAGGGAAGAGATGGGTCAGGAAACACTTGAGGAAGCAGCTCACCTGCTCAAGGACTGGAGAAAATTCCACATCTCAACTTCCTCCTATAAATTCACATTTTAAGAATGCACTTAAACCAATACACCTTCTGTTAATTCTTTTGTTTTGATTCTTTTTTCCTTTCTGGAGAAATTTCCAAGAACCCTGAGATAAATGCCAGGATGAAAAACTTGTACATTCCCACACAACAACTTTAATTAGCTCTGAGGTTTGGCTGTGGAGAAAGAACCAGTAACTGGTTGTATTTGAACTGTGCGGCCACTGTTAGTCCAGTGTCTCTAGGTGTTTGCATAGGAAGACAGGCTAAAGGAGAGCTAGGGACACTGATAGGAAGGTGTTTCTGTTCTTCCGTTTTCTTTGGGCCTCTCCTCACCCCACTTCCAAATTGGAGACAAGCCAATTTTGTTTTACCCTTTAGTTCATTTTCCACATTAAAAAAATATGTTGTCCCAACAATGCAACCCACCTGAAATTTCTATTGTCTCCTGGAGCAGGTGGTGAAGCCCAGCTCGTGGGAGCCCAGGACATCCTAGAACCTTGGGCTGTGTGTAGTGTGACCTCAGCGAGCCACAGGGGCTGCACAGAGATCCCGACTCAGCTGTGCACACTAGATAGGTAGGACACACCTGCATGGGTCCGTGTCCTCATCCATAAAATAAAATGGAGCTGATAGTAAAGGTCACTTAAGACACTTATTCTGCAGTTCATACAAATAGAGGGATAGGCTGGAAGCTGACAGATGTGCACCCCAAAGCATTTTAATTTCCCAATCACATGGCTGTGTTATACATTCAGAACACAAGTAAATAGAAATAAAGTAATACATTTGTAAAAGATAAGCCACGGCCAGAGACATTTGCAACATTGATCATGGACAAAGCAGTCATATAGAGAAGTAATCAATAATTCCTTCAAGCCCATATTAAAGATATGAACAGTGAATAGGAAAATGGGCAACAGATATGAAATTTGTCAAAGAAAAAACTTTCATGTTCAATAAAATATTTGAAAAGATGTTTAACAGGCTCGCCCAGCCCTGGCCATGCCCCTAGAGAGAAGGCTCCCAGCCGCTGTGGGGTAGGACTGGGCCAGTGCTCTCCACGCTCTCTGGCAGAGTGTGAGACCCGTCACTGCTCACCCATCCTCACATTTTATTTTTATTTTTTATTTATGTTTATGGTTTTTTTTTTTGAGATGCGGCACCCCCATGGCTCACTGCATCCTCAACCTCCTGGGTTCAAGTGATCCTCCCACCTCAACCTACCAAAGTGCTGGAATTATATTCATAAGCCATCACACTCGGCATGCCCACATTTTAAAGAGATTCATTCAAGCATTGTTGTTAACAATAAGAATTTTTGAAACATTTAAACATCTATTAATAGAGAAATCAATGAATACGGCTTTTATACTTGTATGATAGAATATTTGCATCAGTAAAAATAAATAATTGCGTAGCAGCATGGATAAGTCTCTAAAACATTGTGCTCGGAGGAGAAAGCAAGTGGAAGAATGATACCTACAGTTAATGCCATTTCTGTAACTTTTTAAAACGTGCAATTATTATGGACTATATTTTCTGTGACATTTTAATAACTTGCTATAGTTCCATTATAAGTAGGAAACAAATTAAACTGTTGGAAAAGGACGTTGTACCAGTGGAGTGAAAATGAGGTTGTCTGTCAGGAGTTCATTAAAAGAACTTCAGGCCGGGCGCAGTGGCCCTCACCTGTAATCCTAGCACTTAGGGAGGGCGAGGTGGGCAGATCACCTGAGGTCTGGAGTTTGAGAACAGCCTAGCCAACATGGTGAAATCCCCTTTCTACTAAAAATACAAAAATTAGCCAGGTGGGTCGGCGTGTGCCTGTAATCCCAGCTACCTGGGAGGCTGAGGCAGGAGAATCACTGGAACCCAGGAGGCAGAGGTTGCAATGAGCTGAGATCATGCCACTGCACTCCAGCCTGGGCGACACAGCGAGACTCTGTCTCAAAAAAAAAAAAAAAATTCAGTTCTGCATGCCATGATTCATTTCTTGGAAGGAAAACATCTGAAAACAAATATGGCAAAATATGAACTCATGTGAAGCCAGGTGGTATGCATAGGCACGTTGGTTCTATTCTTTCTGTTTTCACAATAAACTTTTAAAGGGATGGTGGCATCAGGACTTGGAGATGTTTGTGAACCTGCAATCCAAATGTGGGAATAGCTGCAGGCTTCCAGATCCAGGGGAGCAGAAGGGCTTCACCTGACTCTGGGGGCTCTTCGTTTACGTCTTTGAACAACTGTTCTCTCCTAGCCCTCCCCAGGGATGCAGCCTGTGCATCACCGTGCGTCCTTAGAGCTATGAGTTCTTTGGGAATTGGGATAAACACAGAACTCGCCCCCCTTCCCCTGCCACACACACACACATACACACATGCGCGCACGCGATATTCCAGCATCCCGAATTTCCAGTAACACATGCATCTCGTTCTGACTCTGTCCCTTTGATCCAGGGCTCCCCTGCCTGGCACACCCTCTTTGCTTTTCAGCTGAGCCCCTGTTCACGTGACTCTAGCTAATTCTTACCAATGGTAAGAGTTAAACCAGATGCCACCTCCTCCGGGAAGGCTGCTTGGCTTCCAAAGTGGGGTTTGTTGTAAGGTGTTACCCCATTGTTGATAATGGCCTGTTAATGCATTTGTCACCTCCAGTGGGTGGGTGTTCCCTGAAGACAGACCTGTCTAAGTCACCATTGTACCCCAAATCCTAGCAAAGGGCCCAATGTAGTAAGCAGATTCAATGTGTATTTCTCAAATGCATGTACCAACCTTTTTCAACCTCCTGCTCCAAACATCTGCAACATGAATATGTGTCTACCTGTCAGCACATTTAAGATAAATTGATGGTCTGTAGTGAGCGAGAGCTGAAATCATCCCCAAGTGTCTACAAAATGTCACCTTCTTCTCCATGGAGGCAGCCTTTAGGAGAAGCTGTACACTAGAACCTAACCAATCCCTGGGCCTACAGGCAGCTTCATACTAGAAGCCCTCACTCTGGCCTGGGAAACTGATGCTCTGCTGTTATGTCTCATCACCTGGGACACCATTCACAAAGAGCAGGAGCCCCTCTCTGCCTGCAGTCCCCAGGAGCCTCCCACTTTCATGCTAGCCTACCCTTGGGCTCTAGCAACTCATCAAAATTTCTAGTTTAATGTCTCTGCTGGCTTATAAGGTGACTTCTACCCAGGTACGCAAATGTCCGACTCCTGTGTCCCTTGCTGGCCCCTGTCACTCTTCACAATGGCCGTTTGTCCTGTGATCTCAGTTCTCTGACAGGTTCATGGAAAGCTGTAAATTTTCTACCTGTCTAGCTTTTTCCCTGTGGTAAGGATAGAGCTCACTACATGTGGAATTGGACTCTACCTAGAGCCAACTATCTGTGTGAAAGTCCTTTGGCCACTACAGCACTCCCAATAAGTATGATATTACAGTGGTATATGTAGGAATGAAAGGGCATCCCTGGTGCCCCATCACCCACTCCCTCAAGCCTGTGTTTACAACTTCTCACACCAGCTGTCAGAACACCATGGGTGGCAAAGTCAGACGTCAACAGGTGCCTGGCCCTGGACATGCAATCCACCTGCTTTGGAAAACAATTTGGCAGTTTCTTAAGAAGTTAAACATACACCTATCATGTAACTCAAGAGTTCCTCTCCTAAATATTTACTCCAAAGTACTGGAAGCATGAAAGAGTTGTGCAGGAATGTTCTCAGCAACTATATGGGAACAGCCCAAACTGGAAGCAACCCAAATATCCACCAACAGGGAGTTAATAAACACACTGTGGTGTCTCCAAACCATGGAAAACTCATCAGCACTAAAAAGGTATAAACCGGAAATACACACAAAAATGGATACATCTCAAAGTAATTATGCGGAGTGAAAGAAGTCAAAACAAAAGTATACCAGGTGTGATTTTTCTTTATATAAATTATAGAAAAGTCACACTTATCTGCAGTGTCGGAAAGTAAACCAGAAGGTGGCTGAGAGTGGAGGAGGGGATAGGAATGGGCCCGGGGCATTTTGGGGGGTGATGAATATGAATATGTTCATTACCTTGGTTGGTGTGACGATTTCACAATCATGTACATCCATCAAAGTCATCGCATTGTATACTTTGAATATGTGCGATTATTTGTATGTGATTATAGCTCTATAAACCTGAAAGAAAAAGTGCCAGCAGGGAAAATATTTAGGTGGATGGAGGTAGAGAGGAAGGGGGTACACTGGTCAAATGGAGCCCTGCAACTGAGCCCCAGCTAATTGTTACCATACAAGACAATGGGCATAATATTGTTAGTGACCTATTTTCCAAGAAAACCTAGAAGATAAAATAAATTTATGTATGCCTCTTTAAAATTATTGCTAATTCTGTCCCCCCCAAAACACTGCAAGCCTAAAAAATAAAAAGATAAAATAAAACATTAGAAGTCAGCAGGCCACCTGTTTGTGCCTTCTAATATAAATATTAATGCATGTAAAACACACTAACTTCTCTTCTAACATAAATATTAATGCATGTAAAACACACTTCTCACCTTGCAGAGACAGGGGCACACATATTGATATATATTTCTAAGAAGTCAATATCTACCAAAGATTTAAGAGGCAGAAGGTTCAGGCAAGACAGCAGAGTGGACAAGCATGTAAGCTCCAGAGTCTAAATGCCTGGATTCAAACTTCAGTTCTGCTTCTCACTTGCTGTGTGACCTCGAACAAGTTACTTAACCTCTCTGTGTTTCACTTTTCTCCTCTGTAAAATGGAGATAATAACCATATCGACCTCCATAGAGTTATAGTCAGCTTAGAATGCATTAATACAGCTCTATTATTTGGAGATGTGCCTGAAATATTCCACATGCTCCATAATTGTTATTGCATTTTGTTATATTATTATTGTTGTTATTTCTTCCTACAGGCCTATTTCCTATATTTCTCTTCAAGAAATGATATGCCCTCCTTTCCCCCTACTCCAACGCGAAGCAATGTGTTCAGATATTTGGAGTTTAAATTCTTGCACCAAAAATGTGAACTTAAATGAGATGTAAAATGCCCTTCTGATAAGTTTGAGCCATGTCTCTTGTTGGGTATGACATTGGCTAAGTGTGAGATGGGAGAAGTGGGCTTGCTTTTTGATGATTGCTTCATATTTTGATCCCTCATTGCTGTAATCTCCACTGCAAGAGTGAGGAAAGAAGGTTCAGGGCTGAGTGCTTCCTGTAAACCAGCCCCCTGGGGAAGGTCTTGCTCTCAGCCCACTCCATTCATCTATTAAGAAATACTATTTGGCATTGGCTGGGCCCCCACTCAGCTCAGACATTGGCAAGGGCACATTCTCTGACCGTCAAACGCCTATCTCCATTTTGCCTCGGGTTTTTAGGGCCCCTCCTCCTCTGCGTCCTTATGATAGAGGCAGCTGAGCACGTTGCTCCCACTATAGTGGCCTCGCAAGTTCCAGAAACACACCCACCTGGCTCAGGTCTGCAGGTAGGTAAGCCTGCTCCTCCCTATCCATTGGCTGCTGTCTGGATCCGCACTCCCCAGTAGAGCTCTCTGCATGGATGAAACTGTTCTCTGTCTACCATATCTGTCATAGTACTTGCTGCTACATGTGACTATTGAGCATGGAGGTATCAGTGTTTACATTTATTTCACTTTGTCAAAAGTAAATAGCCACCTGTGACTAGTGACCCTGGTATTGAATCCATAGATGCTGAGCGCACACTCTTCCTCCTAGCACAGGTATTTAAAGATGGCTCACACCGAGTGCTGAGATGTGCAGTTGCAGGCTCCTGGGTTTGCAGTTTTGCCCCAGTAACTAAGAGAAGCTGATGACATCTGGAGTGGCACCCACTATGGCTGAGGTCTGTTCCAAGCATTTTCAGTAACTTACCTGGTTCTCCTAACAGTCCTATAGGTTATCATCTCCATTTTCTGAGAGAGGAAACAGAGACAGAGTGAGATCAGGCCATTCTCCCATCATCAGGCAGTTATGATGGTGGAGTGGGGTCCCATATAGACAGTCCAGCCATGCTGATTTCACTGCGGCTGCAGCTCGCTTGGCATGCAGCCAGCAGGCTTCCCATTTCCTTCCCAGGCGTCTGTCCTTACGTGAAGCCGTGCTCTCTCTGAGCTGGCCTTCCCTGGGCATGGCCCAGGCTTATCTGGGCAGCATCTGGACTCTTCTTTTCAGGTCCCTTTGTCCCCTGGAGAATGTGGCTTCCACCCAGAAAGTCCCAGCAGCACTTTTGCAGGACACATGTTTGGCTCCCAATGTGACCTCTGGGGTGTCCAGGGCCCTGAGAGAGACAGCCAGAGCGCTGGCAGCCAGAAGCATCTCGGAGCCTCCTTTCTTCTATTGTCAAGAAAAATAAGGAGAGGGGGCCTGCCTGTGCCATGGGTCTGACCCAGAGGATTCTAGAGGGAGCAGATGTCCAATCTGGGGCTTCCCAATAAGCCCCCCTTTGGCTTGGCACCTGTGCCCTGCTCGAAGGGCCCGATTAAGCAGCAGTGCCACCGAGCAGATGGACACAGTTCAAGGCAGGCCAGCAATTGCACCGTGTGACTAAACGCGTGTGCTGTGGGCACCACTCCCAGTTGGCAGGGCTGTGCAGCTGAGGGCCCCTCGCCCTGCTGACCCTCTGCTTCAGATCATGGCAGACTCTGTCTGGTGTAGATGGTTTTGGCAATCACTACTGAAACCATGTTTTCTTTCTCCAAAAGGCTTTTACTTTAGACTGTTTGTGTGTTTGGGCTTCTTTTGCTTTTGTTTTCTTATCAGGCTTATTGACACATCCAAATTGTGGGTGCTTTCTAGATGTGGGAGCTTGGGTTGATGAATCAGAAACAGCCAATTGTCACCATTACCTGTGCTGTCCTTTCTCCTGGCACATACCTGCATGGCGTTTACCAGTGTTTTAGTCCATTTTTGTTGCTATAGTGGAATACCTGAGGCTGGGAAGTCTATAAAGATAAGAGGTGTATTTGACTCAGGGTTCTGAAGGTTGTATAAGAAGCATGGCATCAGCATCTGCTTCTGGTGAGGGAGGTCTCAGGCTGCTTCCACTCATAACAGAAAGGGAAGGGGGAGCAGACATCTCACAACAAGAGAAAAAGGGAGGGGAGGGAAGTGCCAGGCTCTTTTTAACAATCAGTTCCCTGGGAACTAATAGAGAAAGAACTCACTCATCACCAGGACAGCACCAAGCCATTCATGAGGGATCCACCCCCAGAACCAAAACACCTCCTAACCGGCACCACCTCCCACACTGGGGATCAAATTTCAACATGAGATTTGGAGGGCCAAACATCCAAACTATACCAACCAGCTTCCCCTGGGGTTGAGTGAGGCCATGTGCCCTGAGTTCTGGCCAAAGGAGTGTGAGCAGTAGTGTGCCCCATCTCCAAGACCTACCCATGAAATCTCTCACATGTAATCCCTGCTCTCTTTTCCCATCTGCCAGGTGAATGGAGAGAATTCCAGGAACCAAGAGGAAGGCCAAGTCACAGATAGAAGAAGCCTAAATTCCTGAATGACCATGTGGAGCAGAGAATCCTCTCCAATCCACATATGACTGCGTTGTGAGTAAGAATTACATTTTTATTTCATTAATGCCCTGCAATGCAATTTTGACTCATGTGTTATAGCCATTAGTCCACTCTGACTAATACTCCTGAAATCACTAATCTTGCTATGTTTTAGTCACTGTTTCTTTCTATAGAATGCTTAGAAATGAGCTTATTACAATAAGTCAAACTATGTCAGCTTCAGAATAGTGCTGGCCAAATTTTGCTTTCCTTAGACAAAGTTTATTTATGTATGATCTTAACAGCAGCCAGGATGTAAGGGAGCTATAAAGCGCCTTAGTGGTTAATAATAAACGAAGCAATTGAATCTTCACAAGAGGAAAGACGTGTGCTTCTGACCCTCAATCCCACCACTGCTCAGTCTCTGGCAAAAGACTAAATAAATTTCTATTGACATGGTTTTGGGAAAACACTATGGATATATAATACAAATGATATATTAATATAAATGATATATAAATACAAATGAATATAATATAAATGAGTTTGGAGTGGCCTCCCCCTTTGCAAGGATGTCATAGTTATTATATCTATAGAAACAAGAGAAATCACATTGCTGCAGAGCAAATATATGCAAGGTCGCTAACGTAGAAATGAGTCTGGAGTCTTCAAGCCATCCCGAGAGGGCCAGGAGCTGAAATGTGATGGATACAAGGAAGAGGTGCAGCGTAGAGGTAGAGGTGGCAGGGAATACGTCATGCTGAGCCTTGGAGGTCATTTGTAGGAGTTCACACTGTTTTTCTGAAGCACAAGGAAGAACCATGGGAAAGTTTTAAACATGACTGGATTTATGATTGCAAAAGTCCAGCTGGTAGCCCAGGTATGAAAGAATTTGCTGTGAGTCCAGCATGAATGTGGCCCAGGCAAGAGGCAACTTGGGTTGGGATAGAGCAGCTGGAGAAGCTGGAGAATGGGGATTATTGTTGTCTTTTAGGGATAGGAGATACTAAAGCACGCTTAAGGGGTTGAAAATGAGCCCATAGCAAGAGAAGACCTGTAATTCCTGGGAAAGCATAAAAAGAAGGGTCCTGGGGTGCATGCTGAGAAATAGCATTTTTGGTAAGAGAGAGGGAAAGTTAGTAGCAGCCAGAAGAGAAAAAGAGATGATGCAGATAAATTCAGCTTTGAGCATCGATGATGAGGAGGTCATCAGAAAGGACACCGACTAAGGGTGCAGAGAGGTGGTTTGAGGGGAAAAAACACAAAATAATTCAATAAAGGACCAGGAAATCTACTAGGTAATTTAGCAAGTCTCACACAGTGTTGCTGTAACAGACCAATAGGTATAGTGTCCCCTTTCATCCAGTACTTGGTTCATGCCCAGGCTCCTGGTGTAGCCCCAGCACCAGCATCTGAGTCTGTTTGCTGGGAAGCTGCCTACAGGCTGCTGGAGCCCACCCTCCCCACTCCTGGGAGCTGGAAGTGCCTGAAGAATTTGATCTTTCTCCCTGTGTCAATGCCCCACCTGCCAGGTTTCCTTGTTTCCTGATGGGGACAACTCTGAGATGTGACTCACAGAGTTCTGTGTGGGGCTTGTTTGATTTGTCATCCAGCTTCATATCCTCACCTTCCTGGTCCTGCATCCTCAGTTTTCTCACAGGTGAGCCTCTTACAGGAATATAAAAACACCGAAGTTGGATTCTCTCCTGGCTTTAACCTTATTAAAAAGAATGATGAGTTGCCAGTTGGTATACAGAAAACCATCCAGAGATGGATATGATTTACGCAGGTCATAGAATCCTGAGTTTGCCAAGGAATTATGCCAGAGTCCTTGCAGGAATAAGAAACTTACCTTCTGCAAATAATTTCACAAGATCCCTAAACACTCTTCAATGACATGCTGAGAAACCTAGAACACATATGAGGAATCCAGTCTCCCCTGTACTCATGTAGCTATTGCAATGGAGAATCATTTTCTTGAACCATCTCTTGCATTCATAGCAAAGAGTCCCAATACCAGGAGAGAGAGGACCAGAAATCCATACAGATCATTTCTGGGAGCCAACAGTCAGAGTGATAGAGCTCCACAAATGTTGGGAGACCCTGGCTCCAACTCTCTAAAATGTAACTTTAAAAAGGGCATTTTATGCAACTATCATCTATATATTAATTGTGTCCCACACTCAGAGAGCACATGAATCTGTACATCCACTTTACAGATATGCAAAGTAGAGGGATTTTCTCAAAATCAAGACAGGCCTCATTAGAGCAGCCAGGGGCAGAACAATCCTCTTGTTCTCACCATCATAGATGGTTTATACATCCACCCCACAAATCACCTATGATCTTCTTAGAGCAGGAACAATTTCCATTCATCTCGCCGCCCCAGGACCTAATCTGAAAAGCAGGAAGAACTCACCAAGAGTGTCTGGGGAGGCTGTGTCTCCATAGTGGCCTTTGTCACACGGTCCTCCTGGATGTTCCATCACCAAGCCCCTCCACCACACTCCGGATGTGGTATCATTGCACGAATCACTTCATGTTTAATTATGAAGTGCTTTGGCCTGAACTTCTTTGGACTTATCCTATTTGCCAGATTTGGGGAGTTTTCAGCTATTCTTCCTTCAATTACTGTTTCAATCTCACTCTCTTGTCTCTCCTTCCAGAGCTCTGATTATATCAATATTAGTTCTTTTGTTATTGCCCCACAGATTCCTGAGATAATTTTTGTCTTTTCCCCCAATAGTCTATTTTCTTCTCATTGTTGAGATGGAGTAAATCCTATTAATCTGCTGTCAGATTCACTGACTCTGTCTCTGCCATCTCTCTTCTTCTGTTGAGCCCATTCAGCAAGTTTGTTTTTGTTTTGTTTGTTTGTTTGGGGAGGGGAGGGGTTGGTGATAGTATTTCTTCAGTTATATAATTTTCATATGATTATTTTTATATTATCTATTTTTTTGCTGGCATTTCCAATTTTTTAATTTGTTTCAAGATAATTTGCAGTTGCTTGTTGAAGAGTTTTTATGGTGGGTGCTCAGATATTTCCAGCATCTGATTCATCTTGGTAATTCATCTGTGGGTTGTCATTTCTCATTCAAGTTGTAGTTTTCCTTGTTCTTGTTGTGGTGAGTGACAAATTAATTGTAACCTCTGTCTTTGGGTTCAGACTCTGGATTTTACTGAGTCTTCTTTTATTAGCAGGTAGTCCCCCTGCTAACATGCAGAGTAAGGGCCAGGTACATACATGCAGCTTCCCTCTGGGTGTTCTCTTTGTTCATAGGTGGAAAGGAAAGTCAGCTCTTTCCACACCCCACCAATGCTTTCCTGAGAAGTGGAGACCAATTCACACTGTCACATTGCCTCTCAGGGAGAATGCAAGTTCAACCACCCACTGGGTGCTGCTGATAACAGAGAAGGGGAGGGGAAAAAAGGCCAACCATTCCCACCTCCCTCGAACCTATTCCGCTTCATTGATGTTGAGTGGGAGTGAAGGGTCAGCTCTCCTGAGTTATGTGTGGTTCACGGATCAGCAGTGATGGCATGGCCTTGTTAGAAATGCAGAATCTCAGGACCTGCCCCAGGCCTAGGGAATGGGACTACATTTTGACAGCAGTCCCAGATAATTCATATGTGTATTAAAGTTAGAAAGCACTGATCTAAATACTTACAACTGTAAGTGAGAAGCAATGACCTATCTAAAACTTCTGCAACTACATTTACTTTTCTGCAAACAGTTGAAGGAATCTCCAGGCCACAGACACTGCCTTGCCTAAAGAAATTTTGTATTCATCTGAAGATGTCCAGAGACTGGCCTCCACTTGTGGTTGCCTTTTGGGTATTATAGAAGTTAGCAAACCTCTGCTCTCATTCACTCATTGATTCCAAATGACAGTGTTATTAAAGGCCAAATTTCTGCAAGAATACTCTCTTTGAGGTGTAATTTTTACTTTTTAAAACATCTCCCAATCTAACAACAAAAGAAAAAGTCTTTGAACATAATGTGAGCCAGAAGTTTTTAGACCCAGACCTTGAGGCATGGGTTATTGTCCGCCTCACCATTAGTCATTATGTGGCTGATACGGTTTGTTTCTGTCTCCCCACCCAAATCTTATGTTGAATTGTAATTTCCAGTGTTGGAGATGGAGCCTGGTGAGAGGCGATTGGATCATGGGGGTGGTTTCCAGTGATTTAGCACCATCCCCCAGTGCTGTCTCATGATAGATTTCTCATGAGATCTGGTTGTTTGAAAGTATGTAGCACCTCCCTGTTCACTCACTTGCATGCTCTCTCTCGCTCTCTTTTTCATTTTTTTGTTTTATTATACTTTAAGTTCTAGGGTACATGTGCACGACATGCAGGTTTGTTGCATAGGTATACATGTGCCATGTTGGTGTGCTGCACCCATTAACTTGTCATTTACATTAGGTATATCTCGTAATGCTATCCCTTCCCCCTCCTCCCTCCCCCCACCCCACGACAGGCCCCGGTGTGTGATGTTCCCCTTCCTGTGTCCAAGTGTTCTCATTGTTCAATTCCCACCTATGAGTGAGAACATGCGGTGTTTGGTTTTTCTTTTTCTCTCTCTCTCCTGCCCCACCATGTGAAGAAGGTGCTTGCTTCCCCTTTGCCCTTCCACCATGATTATAAGTTTCCTGAGGCCTCCCCAACCATGCTTCCTGTACGACCAGCAGAACTGAGTCAGTTAAACCTCTTTTCTTCATAAATTACCCAGTCTCAGGTAGTTCTTTATTGCAGTGTGAGAATGGACTAATAGAGTGGCTTTTCATGTACAGTGTGAAGGGGAATTACTCACATCCCCCGATGGCTTCATGATCCTTTCCCACATCCACACAGCAATTTTCTCACACATGTTTGAAGTGTTCCAGAATCCAGCATTAATTATCAATGTAAGGAAAAATACAAGACTTTGGAATAAGCAAAAATATTACTGGGCATCCTCTCAATGGATGAGGGTGTCCCTCGGATGATCTGGACCTTAGGGATCAGAGACTTTTCTCCGAGCTGTTTAACACTACTGTAGATATTTTGGCTAACATGTGGAAAATTGATAGTAATGCAAATAATTGTTCATAGACATGCAAATCAATTATATCCCAAAAAGAAACAATGACTTTCACTCCAAGCCAGTTTTGCTTCCGTTTACAAATTTGTTTCAATATTCTTAATCCATAAATCATTATTGGATTATCCTTTGAAACTTTTGTGACATTTTACTAGCTTCTTCACTTCAAAATGAGTTAAATAATTTGCACAGCCCTTGGTGATGTTATTACAGCTCATGTTTGATTTTGTCCCTGATTGTTAAGTGCTTCGTAGGCACTCTGAGAGAAAGCAGTGCTATCTAGATGTAAACTCTTTGACGGCAAGAATGGGGTCTCTATGCCTACAAATGTCACCCTAAGAGTGTTGAATACAGAGGTAGACTCACCTGACCTTTCAGGTAAAATCTTATCAGTGAAAATCCCCAAAGCCCCATCGTTCACCCTTGCCCTCCTTACAACCTGTGCCTGGGATCGCAAGCCTGTCCAGATATCATCACTTGTTCTCTTAACCTTTGCAAGTCCTTTGGAGGGAAATCTAGATAAGCACAACACACATTTTTGATGACCTAAGGATGACACCTTTGACAAATTTGTATTGCCCCTTAAATCACAGGATCTGACAACTCTTGTCAAAATTTGAGTTCTTGCCCTGCTGACGATTGTTTTTGATAGCCTCCGTAGTCTTGGATTTAAGAGCTACTGTCAAGCAGTATCCTTCCTGTCTTTGTTACACAAAGAAATCTGCTTTGCATTAAACTCTCTTTGAAAAAGTGTTTTGAAATATCATTAAAAAATGCCTTGTGATTGTACAGAGAACAGACTGCAAAGAACACAAACGACTCTGTTCTGGCATACCTAATTCCTCTTTGCTCTTGCATATTGAAAACATGACTGCAGGTGTCTGGATGCAGCAGCCAAATGATTCAGGTCAGCAAAATTCACCCTTGAAAACCCTCATAAGCCAATTATTTTCACCCTTCTCTCTTTCCTACTCAAATGTTGGAAGCACTGTTGGGTAAAACTCAGTGTTCAGAGAGCTATGAAAGCAGAACAGGGCCTTAGGTGTTCATTGGTGAGACTTTTAGAGCCAGACTGGTAGATATGTAAGTGTCACTTTGCAACCACTGCTTGCAGTTGCACCTCCCCAGGGATCTGACAGAAAAGAGATATGAACAGCAGAACTAGTAATAAAACCAAAGTCTTAGAGTGGTTGGGGTAAGTTTGCATGTATAAGCAGCTTTCTCCTAAAAATGACAGGAGATCCATGTGGAGGAACTTCTGCCACAACCTTGAGACCAGAGCAGCAATGGGCCACTTGTTTCATCTCCTCTCTATTAGCCCATCCCTGCCTAAGAGGTGGCCCTCTTGTCCATGAGCCTCTGGGAAAGACAGCCTGACAGCCTCCCCTAGAAAACCCTCGGTCGGTTCTCCAACGCCCATGTCCTATTTTGCTTGTTTGATTTTTGTTTTTCTCTCCTGGTACCAAACTCTAATCATTCTGCAGCAATTTATAGTCATTTCCTTTTGTTCATTCTTCTATGGTGTCCAATCTTGCACTGCCCTCTGTGTGGATGATTTTAGTCCACCTGAAGATCATACAAGTAGACTCATTTCAACTTTGCGTTTGAGGCAGACAACCTCACTTCTCTTAGTGTTCTGTTTGTTTTGCAGAAAACAAGGACACATTTAGCATCTTGGAGTGTCAAGTCCTCACACTGGCCTCTGCTCCCAGCTCTCTATTGGGGTGCAAGTGCAATATTTACCTTTGAGGGTCTGGTTTTCCATTTGTGAGATGATGTCATCTACACTGTCATACCTCCCAGAGATGGTCTACGTTCTCAAACAAAAGTAGAAAATGGGATCTGGGTCCTAGGGCGGCTTGTCCAAGTGATGGAACTGGATACAGGTGGAAGAGTCTTTAAGGAGGCAGCTGGGCCCTACTTCATTAGGAAGAGAAAGAAGAAAAGTGAACCACAGGGGTCTCTGGTGTGGCCTTGTGTTATCTTCCTTGTGTTCAGGAATAGATTTTTCAGGAAGATGCCAGGCTATCCCTCCACTTCCTGTGCACTCATGAGCTTTCCGGGCATGCGTATCTAGGCGATCATAGTAGCCACCTCTGGGTGAAGGCCTGCTGTGGGCTTGTTCTCCCTCCTTTCGCACAGGACCATCATGAGCCAGGCATCACCCCCTCCACTTCTGATGGTGAAGATGAGGGGAGAATGGGAGTGAGCTAGCAGCATCTGCATCTCCATGAGTAGTTGAGCTGGATGAGGCCTGGGGAGAAGAGGTGAGACCAGGCATGGTGACTGGGCAACAGGGCAGGAGAAGCTGAGGCTCCGACCACAGTCAGACATGCCACTGACCACTGGGGGAAGCATGGTCTTGTGCGTTTCCAGACCATGCTCTGCAGAGCAGAGGAGACCCTCAAACCTTTGGAAAGGTGAATGGGGAAGAGGAAGGCTGAGGACCCCCACCTTTCTTTCCAACTGAGCCCCTTGGCCTCCGGTTCACACATTGGGCTTGTGTTCATGTTTCACCTAAAACAAAGTTCCACTGACTTAAAAAAAAAAACACACACACACGCACAACAAAAACAGTCTAAAGCACTGGGCGCAGTGGCTCACGCCTGTAATCCCAGTACTTTGGGAGGCTGAGGCAGGCAGATCACCTGAGGTCTGGAGTTTGAGACCAGCCTGGCCAATATGGTGCAACCTTGTCTCCACTAAGAACACAAAAATTACTCACGCGTGGTGGCAGATGCCTATAATCCCAGCTACTCGGGAGGCTGAGGCAGGAGAATTGCTTGAGCCCACGAGGCAGATGTAGTGAGCCGAGATCATGCCATTGCATTCCAGTCTGGGTGACAAGAGTTAGACTGTCTCAAAAAATAAAAAAAAAATTTAAAAAGTGCCTGGCCTGAAGGATAAAATCCAAAGTCCCAGGGTAGCAATGCCTGGCACGCCTGGCTCCCGTGCCTCAGCTGGGCCCTTCCTCTCCCTCCACCCCCCTGGGCTTTGCAGAGGGTTCCCTGCTCCCTGCCTCTGCACCTCTGTGCATGCCCTTCCTCCTTCCCTCCCCTGTGATGTCATTCTTGGGAGGCGCTCTCCAGCCTGCCTAGGATGAGGTAGCACTTCTCCCTTTGCTGCCTCCATAGTCCTCTGCAGCTTCATGATAGAATAGTGGCTTCTCTGCTGTCTGGAGTGTGAGCCCTCTGTATTCCCACTCCTGGCATGGGCCTGGGACCTGGCACAAAGGAACAGCCTGTAGTTGGCTGTGCATGGATGTAAGAACCTAAGGTGGGTGCATAGACTTGAGAGGGATGACACATGGACTTGCAATGGTCTGAATGGGTCTTCTATTCAGGAACCAGAAAAGCAGCCCAAACATAGCCTTTTCCGAACAGAGCTCACTAAAGAGGTTACTTACCCCAACACTCAGTAAGCTTTGAGTGACTTGCCTGATTTGATTAAATGCCTATGCTTTAATGTTATTTCTTTCTAAACATACTTGATTTATTCAGAAGGAGGAACTGAAATCATAGAAAAAAACATTTTGTCCTACAAGGATTTTTTCAATGTCATAAATAAAATACATTTACAATACTTCAACCTTTAGATGCTTGGAAAACAGACCCCCGGGTGACAAAAAGAGTTGTAGCACATAAGTATCAGTTTGTGTTACAAGACAAATATTAAATAAAGGTAAGGAGTCATAAAATAAAAATGTTTACAGCCCTTGGCTGAGTCTGTGAATTTCACACACCTAATAGATCATCTGAAACACTCCAGAGGAAGACGAGACCCAGAGAGCAGGCCTGACCAACCCAAGCCAGCAGAAAACACAGTCAAGGGTACCAGATGCTATAAGGAAACCGAGTCACCATGTGGGCTATTGGAACCTCTGCTTCTCCCCATAGCCTGCTTTCTCTAGCAAATGCCCTTGAAAGCTAATCAATAAAGAAAGTCATACATGTTATTCCTCCTGAAAAAAAGTAGCAGCAATAACTCCAATGTTTGGGGAGGGAAAGAGGTGCAAGGTCCCCCCAAAGGCAGGGCAGGGAGGGGGACATGATCAAAGAATCATGTCCCCAAGATCAAAGGCATCCTCTGGAGCCCCGACTGCAGGTGGGAGGATACAGCAGGAGTTCCTGTGAGTTGTGTTCTCACAACCACCACAGGCGCAAAGGATTTCCAGCTAGGATGAATGCTCAGAGGCACAGCCCCAAAGGCAGGTCCCACCCAAGGGGTCTGTGCTCCTTTTCTTTTTCTCAATCCACGTCCAGTGCATTAGAGTTGGTGCAGGGGTACACAAGACAATGCTGGGATTCCTTAGGGGGTGTTTGCTTTGCAAAGGAGGGTAGGTAACCTGACTCAGGAGGTCTTCAGGGTGCAGACACATGGAAATGCTATTTTAAGTCTAGCAGGTGGTGGAAACCACGTATAGTAGGAACAACTTCAGGGCTCTCCAGACAGCCACTGTCTTACTCAGTGGCCCATTATTCTCACCTGGCCTGTTCTAACTGCTCCTGTCATACTCCTGGATCCCTTCTCACACATGCCCACTGAAATCTATCATCACCACGGGCTCCTCCTAGAACATCTGGGCTTTTTTCGCTCTATTGCTCTAAGGCTGCTGCAGCACACACATTGTTAAAGAGACATAACCCTCCTCCTAATCTGTAGGACACTGCACGAAAAAGTCCAGTTGCTGAGCTTGGGGGAGGCTGGTTCACACCCCATAATTCAAGACCCTCCTCTTCAACTTCCATCTATCCACAGCCAGCCCCGCTGCGCTTCCTCAGCTCCCACACTCCAGCCTTGTGCCTCAGAGTCTGGCCCATTCCTTCTTTCCTCCCTCATCTTTCTCTCACAGCATCTCTCACTTTTCTGGATTTCTGAATTTCTGTGTCGGCCCGGGCTGCAGTCATCTCGAGACTTGCCTTGGGGAAGATCCGCTCCTGAGGTCACGCATGTGGCTGCTGGCAGGTGCTCAGGTTCTTATGGCTGTTAGCAAAAGACATCAGCCCCTTTCCACATGGGCAACTCACGACATGGCAGTGTGATTCAGTAGAGCAGGTGAGCTGTGAAGACTTGATGGGAGAGGTGGGTGCAAAGAGGGACAGACAGAGGGAAGTCACAGTCTTTCAGTCACCTACTCTCAGATGTGACCTCTCTTCCCCTTTTCCATATTCTATGTTAGAGTTAAGCCATAGGTCCTGCCCACCCCCATGGGGAGGGAACCCCAGGAGTGTGAGCATCAGCGTAGCTTTCCCCGTCATTCACTCCAAGCGAGGTGTAGGGGTCTCCTTCACAGCCAAGCGCATCCTGTGTCATGCTGTCTTTCACTCTCCAGTCCTTTCTGTATCTCCCTGCTTTCTCTGGGGCCAAATACCTTTCTTTATTTTTCCTTTATTTCTGAGTTTCTGGCTTCTGCCCTGCTCAGAACCCCTAGGTCTGCTAGAAAGCTGCCTTCCACACTTCCACACGGCTGGGGTGATGATAATACTACCGTGAATGTATCTGGTTTATTTCTTTTAGAAGCTCCCATACATTCCATATGTGTGATCTCATTAGCCTCCTAGCATCTCTGCAAACCAGAAGAGTGACAGGTGTTTACAAGGAGGGCATGGGCCTTAAGTAATCTCTTCAAAATTATAGGGTGAGTCACAGGGAGCACAAGGACTTAAATAGAAACTGCTTGGCTTGCAATGAGGTCCTTTTTCCACTCAGTTGATTGGCAAAGAGTTATTGCTTTTCTTCCACCAAGAAATGGGTGTTTATACCACCCAGATAAGCATGTTCCAAAATCTCCAGCACTCACCGATTGGGGCCAAGACAAAATCACCATTTTTTAGCCTGGCATAGTAGGTTCCCCATGCAATAGCTCTTCGTCCATGACAGGCCTCCCCACTTTTATCAGCCCCTTACCCACTATTTGAACCCTATACTACAGCTGAATTGCTGTAGCTCTTAGGGATGGTTGCTGCAGCTGGACTGCCTCCCAAGACCCAGGATCATGGCAAACTGCACTCTTCCTCCAACCCTCAGCTCAGATGCTAAGCCCTTTCTCTTCCAGGACCAGTTGTAATGATTTCTGTCCATGATTTTAGTCATGAAACTGAGAGCAAAGAATGTGCCTTTTAATCTGCAATTTCAGCTTAAGCAGTGTTCTGCTTATTAGCTTTATTTTGCTAATTTGTTGTTGTTGTTGTTTGTTTTTTGTCTGTTTGTTTGTTTTTTGAGACAGGGTCTCACTCTGTCACCCAGACAGGAGCGCAGTGGCATGATCTCAGCTCACTGCAACCTCTGCCTCCCAGCCTCAAGCGATTCTCCTGCCTCAGCCTCCTGAGTAGCTGGGATTACAGGTGCACACCACTATAGTCCGGCTAATTTTTTGTATTTTTAGTAGAGATGGGGTTTCACCATTTTGGTCAGACTCATCTTGAACTCCTGACCTCAAATGATCCACCCACCTTGGCCTCCCAAAGTGCTGGGATTACACGTGTGAGCCACCCTGCCCAGCCTATTTTGCTCATTTGTGAGTCAGGAATTTGAAAAGAGCTGGCTGGGAAGCTTTAGCTTAGAGCCTCTCATGGGTGACCATCAGATGTCATCCAAAGGCTTGGTGGGCTGTCCTTGCACGATGTCTTGCTCACATGGCTGGCAGGTGCACAGGCTGCTGGGTACAGCTGGACTGGGGCTGTCAACTGCAGTGTGTACCCATGGCATGGTGATCTTAAAGTAATCATACTTCCTACATGGATCGTGGCTTGTCCTGGTCTTCAGAGAACCAGGCAGAAGCATGGCTTTCCTGACTGAGCCATGAAAGTCATTCAGCACCAATTCCACTGCATTCTGTTAGTCATGAGTGAGTCACGAGGCGAGTCCAAATTCAAGGGGATGAGAACGAGGCTTCACCTCTTGATGAGGAATGTCAAGGTCACCTTGCAGAAGAGCACATGAGACAAGAGAAATTGTTGCAGACTTCTTTGGAAAATATAATCTATGATGAGTGGCATGGTACTTTTGCTTAGTAATTACTTTATAAATATTGAATGACCATAAATGAAGCTTTTCTCTACCCTAGCCACTTGGCGAAAATGAACTGCAACAGAGTGCGGTGGTTCCAGCCATTCTAGATAGGCTTTCTCTGTGCTTGCTGCTGAACCACCATCAGAAGTCCCAGATGCTGCTTAAAAAGGCAGATTTCTAGACACCACTCCAGACTCATCAGCTGGCGCCTCTAAGGGTATTGTCAAATGTGTGTATTTTAACCAGTCTCCTGCCCCAAGACAATTCTAACATGCTACCCAGAGGAGATGGAGAAAAAATTCCACAAGAGGTTGTATTAGTTACCTATTGCTGGGTGGAACATGCCTCCAGGACTTAGCGATTTAAAGCAGCAACCACTTATTATATCCTGATTTCTGTGGGTCGGGAGTCTGGGTGTGGCTTAGCTGGGTGTCTCTGACCCTAGGTCGCTCACAGGGCCACAGTCAAGGTGTGGGCCCAGGCTGCAGTCATCTCGAGGCTTTTCCTCAGGAGGATCTGCTCCCGAGGTCACGCATGTGGCTGCTGGCAGGTGCTCGGGTTCTCATGGCTGTTGGCAAAAGACATCAGCCCCTTTCCACATGGGCAACTCATAACATGGCAGTGTGATTCAGTAGAGCAGGTGAGCTGTGAAGACTTTGGGGGAGAGGTAGGTGCAGAGAGGGAGAGACAGAGGAAAGTCACAGTCTTTCTATAATCTAATAGCAGATGTGACATCTCTTCCCTTTTACCACATTCTATTAGTGCTAAGTCATAGGTCCTGCCCACCCTCGTGGGGAAGGAACCCCAGGAGTATGAGCATCCGGAGTTGAGGATGACTGGGCCATGCCAGAGGCTGCCTGTCATAGGGTTAGAGAAGCGTAGGACTGGGTGCAGACCACAAAGGAGTTGGTTGAAGGAAACTAGAGATGAGCAGAGCCGGGCATAGCTGAGGGCAGACTTGATTGATTCTGAGAACAAAGGGCCAAAAGGGTCTGGACACAGGAGAACCAGAGAAACTGTAGCATCTAAAACATTCCCGAAGCTTACGGTTGCAGGGGAAGTCTTGACTGCACTTTTTGAACAGGACAGGACTTGACTAGGCCGAGAGGAGAGAGAAGGAAAGGACAAGTCTCATTGATTTTGTGAGGACTGCTTTCCAGATCCTGGGGGCGAATGTTAGAAACTCTGTTTTGGCATGTTAGAAGCATGACCCAGCAGTTTCTGTGTCAGAAGAAGCCCAGTGTATCATAATAAAGTTTGTGGTCCAAGTACCCCTTCCCCCGCATTCTAAAATACATCCCATCAGTAATTTGCTCTTGTGAGATAAGAATATAAGAAACCCGACCTCCTAACCTAATGCTATAAACAACAAATGACTTCAGAAAGGGAAGAAAGAGGCAGAGACTGAGAGAAAGGGGACAACGGAGCAAAAAGAAAGGAGGTTTCCAAAGACCTGCCCAGGTTTGGTTTGTGAAGTTCAAGGCAACTTTCTACTTTGTGAATCAACAACATCATGAAAAATATTATTTTCATCCCCAATGTGGAGAGAAGCAGCTCCAACACACCATTTATTTAAGCTTTCTGCAGGAAAGGAAACAGGAAAGTAAGAAAGGGCAAAGAAAGACAAAAAAACTGTGAAGACCAAAACAATCTAATCTGGAAAAAAACACAAACTGAAAACAAGAAGTTTCCTCGAGTGTTCTGAACTGCGGGGTGAAAAAAAGAAAGAATGAAAAAAAACACAAACTGAAAACAAGAAGTTTCCTCGAGCGTTCTGAACCGCAGGGTGAAAAAAAATAAAGGAATGTGAATTTAGTTATTAATAGAAGTTTCACATAAGGGATTTCTTTTTAAAAGAAGTGAGAATTTGGAAATGAGGCACCAAATTGAGGCTTAAGCCACCATTTACAGAGTTAATAAATTAATTAAGAGCAACAGTAGATAATATACACAAGTAAAAAAAGAAAATCACGTTATATTAACTGTAAAAAAAACTTGTTAACCTTCTTATTTACTCTCTCATTTTTGGGTAATGGCAGACCAGGTAATTTAGACCAACGCTTCTGTTGGAAACAACCCGAAAATGCCAATCTATGTCTCATCCATCCATATCTATATGTAAATACATATGTCTACATCTATATCCATAAATATTTATTTCTATCCATATCTATCTCTCTATAAAGGCTTAAAGGCAGTAAACAGCTAAGCAGATGGTGAGAAATTAGCCAACTGAAATCCAGGAAAGTTCTGGAATCTAGCAAATTGAGTCAAGCACTTGAAGCTAATTTTTGTCCTGGCGAAATTTCAAAGTCTGGAAGCAAGAGTTTAGAATCTGAGTTATATTCTTGCTGACCTCATGACATTAGAGAGACAAAGTTGCACAGAGGTGCCCAAGGACCTGGTAAAATAACCCCTCAAAATGACACTGAAAAACACCAGGAAAAGGTACTTTTTATGGTGTTAAAGAATTCTTTACCCCTTCCCAAAATCACCAAGATTACCCAGTGTCACAGGTGAATTTTTTTAATGTTTGAAGTAACAGAATATTTTGGTGCATTTAAACTATTTCAGAAAGCATAGCAAAAATAAGAAAGTTAGCACAATTTTTTTTACAGTCAGTGTAACACAATTTTTCTTTTGTAATTAATAAGCCTTGTCTGGGCAGTAGCTCACTCTTGTTGTTTTCTTCTTTTTATTTTTCTGTATTAGACAATTCTACTAAGTGATTAAAAATACATTAAATATGCCTAACATGGAAGATCAAGGTAATTAATAAGTTTACAAAGTGGTAGGATAGGCAAGATTATCTATTCAATTTCCAAATTTGGTCAAAAAGTCTTAAACTTTTGAACCACACAAATTCAAAGTATGTGGAAAATCAGATCTTAAAATCCAAAATCATGTGTGTAGAAGGTGCAAATAGGGAGGGTAAAGCAAAATACAAGAGCCTGGGAGAGTGAATGGCCTGATCGGGAGACCAGGCAGAGGTCACTCTTAGCTAAAAGCCCTGTGTGTCTGCCCAACTCCTCCACCCCAACAGACACAGAAGATTCATAAACCAGATAGTGCCTTAAAAAAGAGTGATGATTCTGCCACGGCTCTTTGACATACTTCTGGACCATTTTTTGTCCTTCTCTTATGCAAATATTAAGCCCCTTCTTCTTTCAGATAAATAATTCAGTACTTTTAAATGTCCTAAAATGATTTGATGTTAAGTCTGTTTTAACCAGCAAAACAAGCATTCAGTGAACATGCACCTTGCACCAGGAATATGCTAACCATTTAGCTAAGAACTGGTTCAAGAGGGACATAGGATCACAATTTTAAAAATCGTGGGAGCAAGGTCCGCTTGACCTGTCTACCATGGAGGGCTGTGAAAGAGCAAAGCCTGGCTGCCAAACACCCTTCACCCACTTCTTAAGCTCACTCAGGTGCTTGAAAAGAAGAAAACTACTCCATGACAGCCCCTCTGTAGTAAGAACAAATAGTGAGAGGAATCCAGAAGCTCTGTGATTGTAGCTGCTTCACATAAAGATCCATCTCAGAGACTTGGGATCCTTGGCACTTTGACCTTAGGAAGAACCAGTGAGAAAATATAAGGCAGTGACATTGACCTAACTAACCAACTAACCTTACTAGTTCTTTTTTTTTTTTTTTTTTCCTTTTTTGAGACAGAGTCTTGCTCTATCGCCAGGCTGGAGCGTAGTGCTTCAATCTTGGCTCACTGCAACCTCTGCCTCCCAGGTTCAAGTGATTCTCTTGCCTCAGCCTCCTGAGTAGCTGGGACTACAGGCATATGCCACCATGCCCAGCTAATTTTTGTTATTTTTAGTAGAGATGGGGTTTCACCATGTTGGCCAGGTTGGTCTCGATCTCTTGACCTCATGATCCGCCCTCCTCCGCCTCCCAAAGTGCTGGGATTACAGGTGTGAACCACCGCACCCGGCCCTAACC
Organism: Pan paniscus; assembly: GCF_029289425.2. Taxonomy (NCBI): domain Eukaryota; kingdom Metazoa; phylum Chordata; class Mammalia; order Primates; family Hominidae; genus Pan; species Pan paniscus. Next base: position 49,517,929 of record NC_073260.2, read on the forward strand.
TCACTAATTCTTAAGAATAATAACCTTTCATCAACAAAAGAGAGACCTTTTCCCTCAACCTGCAGTTTCCAGCAAAGCTCCCACAGTTCTGGAAGATCTGGAAGATCTGCAATCTTCTGAAGCATTCTCAATCAATATCCAAAATTTGGATCATTCAAGGGCCCCAGTGAGTTCTTACGGTGTGCCTTCCTCCCAGCAGGCAAGTCAGCTCAGAATGGACAGAGTTGCCCACCCCCTTCTTTCCCTTATGGCCTGAGTTGTTTGCACTAGGCTGAGGGGGCAGCCTCTTCAACAGATGAACAAGGAACGCAGAAGAGCTGCCGGGTGCTTTCTCAGGAGTGAGCAGGTTCTTGATCCCCTTGTCTGTTATACTCCTCTGTCCTCTGAATCCAGCCCAGCTGCTTTCATAAAAGCCTGAAAGCATCCTTCTATGTCTTTGCCTATTTTGTGATAAATTATGCTCAATTTCCATTTCTTCTTTTCATCAGAGCATTTGACTTCCTCCAAATATAAAACCCAAGTTCGTTTCAGTTTTAGGCTGATAAAAAGTTAGTTTCATGTGTGCATTCTTCTTTATCCACAAGCCTCAACCCAAGGTTTAGGAATAAGGGTTCCACCCTGAGTGAAAGTAGGTCAATTGAGAATTGTTCCCTGGCTCACTGACAGTGTTGATTTATCCAGGGGATGCCTTTCTGCTAGTTCAAATGAGAAGCTGATTCAGAGGCTAGTAAACTGTGTGTAGATACTGATGCCCAGGGATGGAGAGAACGTCTGTTTCTTAAACTCGTATTCCCAGTACACACATTGCTTTGGGCATTACGGCATCCAACAGGGTTAGTGGTGCCATAGCATTGAGCCACCAGGAAGCAAGAATTAAGGAAACAGAACACATCAATCATCCAAACATTGTAGGGACCTGTCCCATGTTCTTTGTCATTCCCAGTATGAGATGGAGACATTTTATAACACCCTCAGTCACTCTGAAGACAAGGAATAGGAAGAAACAGACTTGGAGTAGAACACACTGCCAACCAAGGTAGGAATGTGGGTGCATATCCTGGGCTGGTTTTTGTGACTTTGATGATTAGGTGGGATGATTGGGTGGATGTACTTGGGAAGCGACGAAGCACCAGAGAAATAGGAGCTAAGGTGGAAATTCAACAACCGGGTTTCAGAAGAGCTGGGCTCAAGTCCAAGTTCTACCCAGTCCATGTGATCTTAGGCAGGCAAGATGCAGTCTGCATGGCCTGCAGTGTTCTCAACACTTCGCTTTCCTGGCTTCACAATGTCTACCACGACTAGTGTCTGAAGTGGGCTCTCCATTCCTCTTGGCTTTGACACTCCAGTTCTGAACTGTCTCCCATTTCCCAGCTACAGAGTTTATACAAACAAGTGGTGCTCGTCGGAGAACCTCTCCGAGTGCTTGGGCTGACAAAGCAAAGCACAGCCAGAATGCAGGCAGCTCCAGCCTCCAGCATCCTTGACCAACTTCACAAAGGACTGTAGAGGAAGCGACATTAAAGCAAGGGGCCATTGTGAAAGCTTTTCTATTGACTGTAACTCTCCCTTTGAGTTAGAAACAGACTTTGAAAGTGGGGCCATTGTCTGACCAGGCTCCCTGTTAATGCACATTTTACCTGGACCCAACAGGTCTCTTGTCTCCTACAACAAATATTGTGCCATACTGGGCAGCTGCCAACCTCAAAGCACACGCCTTCCTGCCAGGTGTGATCAGGTACAGTCCATATTTATGTCGAGAGATGGAGAAGGGAACAGTCACCCCCCACCTGGATTCCAACAAGTGTGCCTGGCACCCTATGCAAGAAAGAAGGGCTCGCTGTCCAGGGTCATCATGGCCAAAAGGGCAGCTGGGGCCGGGGTATTCCCAGAGTGGGCTGAGCCCCTGGGAGGGCTGAGCAGAGGACGGCCCCATGACATGCAAGCTGGCAAAGTCAGGGTTCAGGTTGTGGGTTCTAAACTCCTGACCACGGATGACATGGTGATATGACCTTGAATCTGGAGTTTGGAGAAAGATATTCCCAACATACCTCACGGAAACATGCATCAGCAGCCAACCTCATATTGCTGTCACTTTCCCCCACCCTCTCCCTCTCCTTCCCTCCCTTCAAATTTGTCTTATTCCTCTTATGCTCAAGGAATCAAGGCTTTCTTACAATAAGGGTTGGAGCAAAAAAGCAAGAGGCATTTAGAGCTAAAACAGCCAGTGATGACAGGGAGACAGACAAGGCTGGGAAGATACAGTCACTAATGCAGAGCACAGCAGGGCTAACGAGCATTTTGGGTGGGAGTCCGGCTGCCCTGGAGCACCCTTCACCTGGTCCCTCTTCCTGGGGCCAAGTTACATGGAGGAGAACACACTGTCCAGAAAGAGGCCTGCAGAAGGATCACCTTCTCTCTGAGTCCGTACACCTGCATTTCAATCTGTCATCTGAGGTTCTGAGATTGAAGAAGGAGCTGTGCATATCCATTACCAACCAAATTATGTCTAACAGCAGGGCCCCACCTGTCTGTACGTGGTTACGGCCAGACCCGGACCACTCAAGGGGGAGAATAGGAATGTGATTCATTCATCCCAAGTTTCACAGGGAAAGGACCAGAAACATTTCCCCCTCCCAAAACACCCTTTTTGGAAACGCTTCTTCATACCTGGCCACTTGTCAGCAGTCAGAAAGTGACCTTCAATCTCCAACACGAATGCTTTGTGAATACCAAAGTCTTTTGATATTCTGGCAATAAAAAAATAACAAAAATAACAAGTACTGTAAGTGCATTTAAGCTGGCACAAGCACAAGCATTGGTGGCCAATGACCCATGTTGCTAGCAAAACAGAAACATTTTGTACCAGCATGTGCTAAGGCCAGCTCAGTCTACTCTTTTGTTTTGAGGACAACTTGGTCAGAGAGCAAACCCCTGGGTTCTGTTGGTGCTGCCTCACTAGAAATGTGCCATGGCTCGAAATCAAGGAGAAGGTTTGGGCAAAACCATCTGCCTCACAACTGTGCTTGTCACAGCTCTGCAAAGCATGGGCAAGAAAAGAAACGTCCTTACTTGGAATGCAATGTTCTTTCCCTTCTCCAAAGCCCCATGTGTGCTTGCCCTCATCATGAGCAAACTACTCCATACTGCAGGCACTTCTCTCCTTTGTGGACTTTCTCTCCTCTTCCCTATCTCACATCAGCTGTTCCCTGAGGACCCACTTACCCAATACCTACCTCCAGGACCCGTAGATGCTCAGGTTCCTTGCCCACAGCCCTGGATCCAGAGATGGAGTTGGAGTTCTCCTTGCAGAAGCTTCATTGCTCCTCCAGATGCTTATTTATGCTTCAGCCTCTCTAGGAAGCCTTTGACTCCCATTCCATTGGACCTTTGATTTCCATCCCATTCATCCCTACCACCCTCTTCACCTCCTACTGGGGGCAGAGGCCCATCCTTTCCTGGGCTTTCCCACCCGCTCAGGAAGAGGAAACCTGCCTCAGAGTCCTTTTCTCCCACCATTGTCTCACATAAACTCAGCACCCCTACTGCCACCCGTCTCTTGGTGCCCTTGCATTTATCTCCAAAGACCTTATCTTCCACTCCAGAGAAGCTTCAGTTCCTCATCCTGCTCCATCATCCTGCTCAGCCATAAGAAGCAACTTCTCATACATTCAGGTTTGGTCATGAGGTTGTAGCAATTCAGTCCCATCTTCAGGCTCCAATCTCTTTGGTTTTGTTTGTTTGTTTGTTTGTTTTTGAGATGGAGTTTCGCTCTTGTTGCCCAGGCGGGAGTACAATGACGCCATCTTGGCTCACGGCAACTTCCACCTCCCGGTTTCAAGCGATTCTCCTGCCTCAGCCTCCCGAGTAGCTGGGATTACAGGCATGAACCACCACAACCGGCTAATTTTGTGTTTTTAGTAGACACAGGGTTTCTCCATGTTGGTCAGGCTGGTCTCGAACTTCCGGCCTCAGGTGATCCTCCCACCTCAGCCTCCCAATGTGCTGGGATTACAGGCTTTCTCTTGCTATTTCCACCACTTCTGTAGTGAATTCCTCCCCCAAAGTCCTGAACCTCTCAAAGTCATTTATGAGGGTTGAAATCAGCTTCTTCCAAACTCATATTTATGGTATTTTGACCACCTCCCATGAATCATGAATGTTCTTAATGGCGTCTGAATGATGAATTCTTTCCAGAAGGTTACCACTTTTTCTCTTGAAAGATGCTATTTCTAAGTTGTAATTAAATCAAGTCTTGACCATTTCTAGCTAGAAATCCTTTCCTTGCTGTGTTCCCTGAGAAGCTCTATGGGTTGCATTGTTGGAAGAGGAGGAAAGCTTTGCTTCAGAGAGACGGCCACTTCCTTTGCCTTTTTGGAAATGGGCAATGGCTCTGTTTGAACTTCTTTTTATGAGACTTGAATCTGTAACCTCTGGATCCTGCGTCAACAAAGACTTCTGCAGCCTGGAGGCCCCTGGAGGGTCAGAGGAGAGAAGCAGGGTGGGGGCTCAGTCCCCCAGCTCCAGAGCAGGCCACCCCACCCGAGCCTTGTTCCAGCACAGCCCCTGGCACAGCAGGCTCTAGGCCTCTGCTGTGTCCACAGACCCACGCAGGTCACGCCGTCTTCCTCAGTCAGGATGGTTCCCCCTGCTCACACACCTGTGCAACGCAAGTCTTCCCACAGAGACTCCCAATGTTGTCTTGTGGGAAAAAAATTGTATTGAAGTGTTCTGTGTGTACATATATATGGAAAAGTATAACTGAATTTTCACAAACTAACCTCACATGTGAAACCTGCACCAGAGGAAACAGGACATTTACAGCTCCCAGAAGCCCCTCACGGCCCCTTCTCATCACTAACCCAAGGGGAACTGCTCTTCAAACTTTCAACAGCAGGATTCACTCGACCTGTGTGTGCTACATCAAGGCAATCATACAGTAGGTGCTGTTTCACTCACACCTGCCTTCCAAAAAGTACATTTTAATACAATCCATACTGTTCCTTCTTAAGGCAACCCAAGTTTTAATTCCAAGAGCAGTCATGCCAAAAGCCGCTGTGCAGAGGATTCTCCCTCCTACGTAGGCAAAATTTGAATTTACCTGCACTGTGGTCTTTCTGCCTCTCCTCAGAGGAGGGTCATGCATGTGATGGCACTCTTGCTCACAAAACAGACAAACCAAGGCAGACTCTCGGAGTCAGTGCAGGCTTTACTGGTATTCCAGACCCGAAACCCAGGTGAGACTTTAGGGCCTTGTGGAGACTAGAACCCCTCAAGAGGTACTGAGAGTGATAGAAAATGTAGAGGCACCCCAAACAGGAAGCCTGAGCTTCATGATGACTCCCCTCTTTCTTCCCGCCCCCTCTCACCCCATGCCTGCACTCTCCCCATGCTCTGCAGCTCTGTCCTCTCCCCTTCCTGCACCTCTTCCTGCTGCCATCTCTCCGCCACATTGCCCGGCCTCTGTCCCCGCCCAGGTTTCACCTGATGCCAGGGACCCCTCCGGCAGCCTGCTTACCACTAGGCCGCCTTGCCCCAGACCTGCCGCTCTCTAGTCCATGCTCCATGGTGTGCGCAGAGGGATTTTTCTAACACAGAACCTTACCGTGTCACCAGGCCATTACAGACATTAATAGCTCCACATGCCCCTAGCACAGCCTCTTCCTCCCCAGGCCGGCCACTCATACTCCATTCTCAGCCATATTCTGCTCCTTGGCCTGTGGAGAGGCCATTTCCTCTGCCCAGCATAGTCTCCCTCCCTCATGTCCCTTCTTCTCTCAGTCCACACATGGATGCTGCAGCTTTCTCTTCACGCAGCCTCTGCTTCCTGTGGGCCCCAGCCTTATGCTCACGAAGTGGCATTGTAACTGCTGGCCTCACCAACTCTCTGCACACCGCCTAAGGGCTGGGATTAGGTTTCTGTGCTTTGCTGCTTTTTCCTCCACAAAAAGTCCTGAAGTATACTAGACATGCAAGAAAGACTAATGGAATGAATGAATGAATGGATGGATATACTGTCAACAACGCATCGAAGCAGGTCAGTGCAAATCTATGCCCGGCTCTCCATCACCTGCCCAATCAGACCTTACTCCACAGGCCCTATACCTGAAGAAAGATGCACCAGTTGTACCAAAAGTTATCAGAGTGAAACCAGGGTCTTCGTCAATAACATAGAAAAAGTAGTAGCCTCAGGGTGGCTGCTGGTTTCTAAGAGGCAGAGGAAGCACCCTGGTGCTGAGACAGATGGAGGAGGATCTGTGTGATGATTTCCGCCCGGTGTCCTTCCCGCTGCTCTCTGTGCCATACCCTTTAGGGGCTAAGGCTCCACAAATGCAGACAACAAGGAAATCACAAAGGATGACTGCCAGGAACAGGAAGTGGGTATAAAAATAGCTTCAATGGGACACAGCTGCCCCTAGACTGTGCAGCAGTAGGGGAGGAAGGGGGAGCAGACAGATACGTGTGTATATCCTGTGTGTTGTGACCAGCTGTAAATATCTGGCCCTATTTTTTTCCTACAGTGTCTCCTTTTCCATTTGGCAACCAGGAACTTGTGGCCAGAGGTGGGAGGCACCTGGGCATCAGCTTCCACCAAGAATAACATAAAAGACGTTACTGTTTCAGCAAATAAATTAACATCATCATGAATTTGTGATTCATTATTATGAATCACAAATGTTGCAAATTCGTGACCATATTCAGAGATTGAGTGTCTCAGAGGGAATATTGCAGAAATCGCAGCCAGGCTGTGCAAAACTGTGGGATGACTGAGCAGTGGACTTGCACTCTAAAACAGCCCTTCTCCCTTCCTCTGCCCCTGCTCCTTTCCCCAGCCCCTGCTCCCTTCCCCAGCCCCTGCTCCCTTCCCCAGCCCCCGCTCAGGTTGGATTTCCATTGACACTTCAAGCCTGGATGTAATAAATCAACTGCTGGTATAAGTAACAATCTGGAAGCCTTTGCTTGTGATCAAAGCAGGAGCTAGACCATTGACCTCCCCAGTATAACAAATTACCCGTAAGGCCTGAAGGCTGAAGTTTACAGCAAACCTCTGTTCCTCATTCCCCTGAGACTATCTTTAATAAGTAGCAAGACCCCTGACCCCATACTCCAGCCTGGCATATGAACACTTACAGCTTGTCCTGTCTCTCCTAAGTGAAAGAGGTTGGACAGCATTCCACAGGCTGGGCCAGGGCACTGGTGGCTTGCTTTGTTTGATTGGGTTTCTGTCTGAAGACCCACTTTTCAGAGCCTTTGAGTCCTTGCTGACACTTTCACCATGACCACCCTAGAAGTGCCTGTGTCACCCAATGCATGGAGATGCATAGGAGAAGACCACCTATCACTTTTGCCTCAAATCTTCAGAGAGACAACCCAAAGGGTTATTCAGGAATAGTGGGCTACATGGTGGAAAAGTCTGGGAAAGCTTCTGGGAGGCTGGAATTTGAATGTCTGCCCCTGCCTGCTTTGTGAAAAGGACCTTTAGCTGAGACTCAAAAGCTCTTTGTCAGTCTAGAACTATCTAGGACAAGCATGGAGACCACCTGGCTCATGAGGACAGCTGGGCTGGGTGCCAGAATCAGCCCCTTACTGCGGAGGGCCATGGTTCTGGACCGCGCTGTTCTATGCTCAGTTTGGTTGAGCTGAAAACTGGTCTCCTGGAATCCTTTCCTGCAAGGACTGGGGACAGAGTTGGCCAAAAATGGACAGTGGCCTAAGGTCTGGAAGCAGGGTGGGGCAGCTTATGTCTCTGGTGGACAGGTGTGGAGGGGCTGGTGGGTGCAGCTCGTCATTGCACTCCTTTGCTCTGTATCTGGTTCTTCCCACCACCTGGCAGCTCCAGGCCACCCACAAACATCTATTGCCCAGTAGTGGTAGCTGCAGAGGCAATTGCTCTCCATAGACTCCTCCACCAGCACCGCTTGATGGTCTCACTCCTGCATCTGGGCACACCTAGCTTCCCAGATTTCCCTGCAAGCTCTGACTCGGCCACCCATGCCAGTGGTTCACGAGGTCTGCTTGGCGACTCTCCTAATTCTCCAACATTCTCTTCATGCCTTCGCTTCCCCATCTTCTGCCCCAAGTGTGGGATTCCTGGTACCTATAAGAAACCCTTATTCCATGACCATTATTGGGGCTTTGCTCTCTTGATTGAGCCCTGAATCATGTGACTCCAAGCCCTCCAATGAGTTGGAGAAGAGACTGTGTGGGAGTGTTGGGCTTTCCCAAACCAGCCCCAGAAGTGTGAACATTCCCTGCCATCCCTCCCAGGCTCATGCTGCCCCACAGTTCCTAAAGCAAGTGTCCCAAACTGCAGGCTCCTTGAAGTTGGGTCCCCTGACTTGGACTCCTCTTGCCCAGATGGTTGTGTGGCTTGCACTCCCACATTGCTTGGTCTGTACCCAGATACAGTTGCTTCCAGCTGGCCCAGAGATGTCTTTGCTTTTCCAAGTCCTGAAGGTCTAGGAGGGCAAAAAGCTGCCCATGCTGCCAACCAGGATAGGCCCCCAGGAACCCATGTCTAGAACTCTACCCGCCGGGCAGCTCCTATGCCTTCCAGCATCTCTCTTTTTGTGCAGTCCATCTTTGACAATCTGCTGAAGCTACCAACTCCATGGTTTCCTTGGGGTCTTTTTAAAAGGCTTCATTTTATCAATTTTTCAAAATAGGCTTGAATTTGAAAAATGTTGAGTGTTCCAAAGGTCTGGGGTTTCACTTCATTTGATGTGGTGTAGTCTCCGAAAGGACATCCAAAGGATTGTTTGCTTTGGCTAAAGGATGCTTCATTTAGTGTTATCCTAAGGCTTTGCTGCAACACTAGCTAGGTAAAATCAAAATATATCCACTGTTACTCTGAAAAGAAGAGATGACTAGGATCCAGAATTCCCAAACCCTGAAAGAGCAAGAGCACAAAGATCTCCACGAATCACACTGCTGCCTAAAACGGCACCATGATTCTTTGTCTTCTAACTGGGTGGATGTCAGGCACAAAATCTGCTCTGCATCTGCACAACTCCCTCATTCTGGTGCAAATCTCCAGTCCAGCCACTCCAATCAACCAGCAGTGGCATTCACGCTCTCCTTACCCTTTCTCCCCAAGCCAACCCCCTGCGTGTCACTGGTCTACAGCGGCCCTACTTTCCACAGTGAGTTTGGGAAGGGGAAGTTGGCAGGCTAGTAAGTGGAGACCCCATGTCTCCATAAAATCCCTCTGGTCCTGACTAATGTTGTCTGTCCTCGGTGGGGAGGACAGTCAGAGGACATCCTGATTGAGAACACCAAACAGGAGGGCTTGAAGACATCCATTCCAGGAAGGCTGACGGGTGATTAAAGTGTGGGGCATAGACACACTGGTGAGTAAATGCAGATGGGAGAGAGGAAGAGTGATGGAGCCATAAGATTCACAGTAGACACTGAAATTTACAAGTTGTCCCTTATCCTAGAAGCTAAAGCTTTATAACAGCTGCTGTCAATTAAGTAGCATAGTAGAGAGCTGCAGCTCAATCAAAAGCATCAGAGAAACGCTGTTTCCTTTCTCACCCATTGACAGGTGCTCCCAGCACCCCTGCGCTGCCTCCTCTGCAGGGAGAAGCATAGCTGTCACTCACCCACCTCCCACCTCGGGAACCAGGAGGGCAAGGTGTTAGTGCCCTAAGCTTCCTGCTACAAAGATAATTCCAAGATGATGCTGACAGTTGGAGAGGTAGGGCTCCAAGGAGCAGGAAGATTTCCTCCCAGTTCTGAGCATACAGGAAAAACTCCATGGGCTGATCACGCTCACAAAAAGTCAACACAAAATCCTGCCAGAAAGACTTTCCCTTTTTGTGAGCCTCCGCAAGCTTGTGTGTACACATTTTTCTCCCCGCCTTTCTGCTGTAAAGTTATGCTTCTACATTTAGCAAAGTACGTCCACACAGTGAAAGCAAAGAGTTCTAAGTAGCTGATGTTAAAGAAGTGTTGGGCCCAGTGCCCAAACCTTCCCTGCTTCATAGAGGAAAGCACTTTCAACTTTTAAAGATATATTTTCCCTGGTATCTATTTCTGCATATCTCTGTAATATACTATTCTGCTATTTCTTGATTATTCAATATTTTAGAGTATCTTATTGGTTTTCTGTTAAGAAAGGTGCAAAGTCAGTTCTTTCACATCACCCCAACCCCAACCTCTTTGCCTCCCCTCCCCACAGGCAGAGTTTACGTTATTAATGTGAGGTGCTGATCGTACCCCACTGAGGCCAGTGGTCTGCTATGAGCATGCCTCCTCTCTCACACCACTCTATGTTTGTTTTTCCTGGAGTTAAAAATTGCCTTGGGCTTTTGTTTGCTCAGTTTTCCACGTGCTTCTTGCTAACATTTCTAAAAATTTTAACACATCTGTTAAATGCCTAAACACATTTCCAAGTACTCAAATACAGTAGCTTTTTTTTTCTTAGAGACTTTTGAGCCTTCCTCATCTCTCTCTTGTATTGGGTCCTCTGTTTCCAGAATTCCATGTTATCTAGTTTTCTCCCTTATTTTACTGAAGTGCATTATCCAGTAGTTTTCAAAGAAAGTACTCAGGCAAAAAGACAGATGGATAGATAGTGATGAATGAATATGTATATAAGTAGATGGTAGATAGATAGAGGATTAATAAATAGATAAATGACATAGGTAGATAGATGATTGATAGATAAATCTCATTTTCATATTTAAAAATATCTATATTCTCTCCAACCCTCTAGACCAATACTTAGTAATTTTATTTAGTACATTTTTCCTTCTCTACAGATGCAATACCATCTTTGATATGTGAGAACATAAAATATTGTTTTTCGATTATTTAGCCCCCTGGTTATTTTTGTTTCTTTTGCATACCTGCTTTGCGATTTTACCCCTTAGTGTCTGTCTTTCATGTAAAGACTTTCCCTACAGCTTCTGGTGACCTTCCGCTGCCCACTCATATTGCAGAATGGGACATTAAAGTAAGTGTGGATTGGAGTTTGGGTGGGGAGGTAGAAATAGCAGAGGGCTTGCAGACTGATGCAATGGGAGCTAGTCTCAAGCCAGGACCCATCCAATGCCAATTCCTGCCAATGTTTTCTCTGGGAGTTTTTCACTTTCTCCACGGAGGAGTCCTCCACACTTCTCCCCAGGTGAGGGCAGGGTAGACCTGTGGAAGCAGAGTGGGAAGAAGAGCTGAGGGTCCCAGGTTCAGGAGGCTGGCTTGCGTGTAATCTGTCTTTTTAGCCCCAAAGCTCCCCCCCCAGCCCTCTCTGGGTCTACCATTCCCAGCCTAGTGGGACTGTCTGTTCCTTCAGCAAGTAAATGTCCCACCTAGTTATAGGTTGAATTACGTTCCCTCCAAAATTCACAGGTTGAAGTCCTAACCCCCAAGTCCCTCCGAGTGTGTGTGTAGATCTGGAGATAGGGCTGTTACAAAGGTAATTATTTAAGATAGGATTGCTAGGGTGGGCCCCAATCCAGTATGATTCATATCCTTATGTAAAGGGGAAATTTGGACATAGATGCATTTGTACACGTAGAGAATGCCATGTAAGGATTGGAGCTCTGCTGCCACAAGCCAAGGAACTAACAGAAGGTAGGAGAGAGGCCTTGGGCAGAGAGAGTCCTGGTGCCTTCACAGGGAGTGGGGCCCTGCAACACCTGGATCTTGGATTTCTGGCCTCCAGAACTTCAAAACACTCCATTGCTATTGCTCTAAGTCACCTAGTGTGTGGCACTTTGTTATGGCATCCCCAGTCAACTACCTCCTCCTATGGGGACTGTGTCCAGAGTAGCCACAGGGCATACAGAATGGGAGAGGGAACTGTGGTGCCTGAGGTCCTCCAGGCAGATACTGCAGGGGCCCTGCCATGAGCCCAGGGCTTTGTCCACCTCCGTCTGCTTGCACCTTCCAGAGGGTGGCAGGAGAGGGGACACTCCTGGTCAGGATCTGCTCAGATGAGGCACTTACAAAATGTGTTGTGATGCTTTACCCTTGGTTATCCCTGCTGTCTTTCTCTCTATAAGTTAATAAGGTTTTTGTCCCTTTCTTGTCATTTTAGAGAGGCTGGGAGACAGAGGGGCGGCACCTGAGCGTTGCGAGTCCGCTCTCCCTAACTGGAGTCTCCTCTGGTCTCTGTAGAGCAAGCATCCATGGCACTAGTCAGAAGCCCCTCACCCAGAGGGTGCAGGTATCTTCACTGAGACTGCCAAGGTGGTACGGGTGACAAGGTGTTACGGGTGAAAATGTCATCTTCCCACAGAGGGAAAAGGAAGCCTCATAACTAGCTCAATAACAATGACCAAAAGCATAATGTGAGCATTTCCTATTACTAGCATGGTTTTAATGTACCTCACAAATTACACCAGGGGGTGTAGTTTCATTTCCTGCCCCTTGAGTGTGGGCAGGACTTTCACAAACATAAAAAAAGCAAAAGAAAAAAATAGTCACTAGACAGTGGACAAACCTGGCAGATGTCGCCCAGACCAAAAGGTGAAGGTCAGCCTCCTAGGAATGAGTCACGTGGGTGTCATGCCTGCTTTGATGTGGAGTGATAAGTGGGACCGTTCACCTCTGTGCTGTTCCTCCGAAAACCCGTAACTGTGATCCAATCAGAGAAAATCTCAAGCCAACTGAGCCGGAGGAAAATCCTGCGAAACAGCTGGCCAGTACTCGTCAAAAGTATCAAGGTTAGAAAAGACAAAAGAAGACGGAGGAGCTGTCGCAGGCTGGAGGAGAGACGGGAGTCCTGACAAGTTAGTGCAATGTAGGCTCCTGGTCTGGATCCTGGAACAGAAAAAGGGAGTGAGTGGAAAGATAGGGAAACTCAAACAAAGTCTACCATTTGGCTAATCGTATTTTACCCACAATAATTCCTCAGATTTGACCAATGGGCCGTGTTGATACAAGATCTTGACATGAAAAAAGTATGTATGGAAACTCTATCCTTGTAACTTTTCTGTCTGTCCAACGTTATTTCAACACAGAAAGTTAGAAAAATGACCTTAAGCTCAAGCTCTCCGTTTTTCTTTACTTTTTTCTTTCATCCAACTGAGCTGGTTCCAGTGCAAGCCCTGCATCGTCTCCTCTCTGGCTTCCCCTTCCAAACTTCTTCCTCACCCACCATGGGCATTTCGGCCTCTATCTGGGGCTCTGTGAGCACTAATCTTCCATGCATGCAGAGCTTCTAGCTCCCTCCACACCCCCTGCACAACCCATCTCCACAATGGGGGAAAGAATACGGCCTAGATAAAACCTTTAGAGTCTTTCTCTCACTGCATGAACCGCCCTCGCCAGTTGCTGGGCTTCACTCTGGACACTCTTGCTGTACCCCAGGGCCTTCCTGGCTGCTCCTTTGCTCCTCCTGGACAGCCTTTGGCATCAGCTCCGGGCTCCAGGGCCTCTTTCTGCAGGCTCCTTGGTGCTCTTTCCCTCCTGTAATTCCTGGTCATCGTGTTCACAGATATGTTCATTTCTTATTCCTGTGTCCCACCCAAACCCCCAAGCTTCATGACTCCAGGTTGATGCCCATTTTTTTCATCAGTGCCCCTCACCCACCTCCTGGAAGGATGTGGAAGAGTGCTTGGCACAACAGGGACACTCACAAGTATGTTGAGAGGATGAATGGCAGCGTGTAGGGCTGGGGAGGAGGCTGGCGCGCTCTCACAGTCTCTCTCCTGCAGGAAGTGGGTGCTTCCTGGGAGGAGCCTTCCAGGCTTTACTGCAAGAATTCCTTTGATGGTGAGGACCAGGGAAGCAGCCAAGAAAAGTGGAGAAAATGTGTGTGGGGGAGGTATAATGTGTGTGTGTTGTGCATATGCATATGCATGTGTATAGGTGTGCATAGTATTGTATGGTACGTGTATGATGTGTGTAGTGTGGTGTGTGTGCATGTATGTGTGTGGTGCGTGTAGCGCAGTATGTGTGCATGTGTGTGTATGTGTGTGTATAGGTGTGTGTAACATTGTGTAGTGTGTGTATGATGTGTGTAGTGTGGTGTGTGTGCATATCCGTGCATATATGTGTGTGGTGGTGTGTGGTGTGTGTGTGCATATGTGTGTGTGGTATGTGTGCATATCCAATGGGTAGTGTGAGTATGTGGTGTGTGTGATACAGTGTGTGTACATATGCACGCAGAAGTCTTTGACTTGGAACCAGTCAAAGAAGAGTTAATAAGAGAAATTCAAAGAGCTATGGCCTCCCCCAGCCCCCTGAGACCTCTAATAAAAGGCCACGCTGGCCTTGCAGGTGAGCAAACAGACACCACCAAGTTCCAGCGAGGCAGGCATTTTGGTGCCCCGCTTCCAGCTGGACCTGATGTCACTCAGCCAGGGGTGAGGCACTCAGGCATGGCCCGAAGCAAGGGCAGGAGAGGATAAACAGGCCGGCCATCTGTACCATTCGAAGGAGCACTCACCACACAGCCTGTTTGGAGGGGAAAGGGCTGAGGACATCCAGATACAATCGCTTTTCTCAGGCATGCTGATAAACTGTGTCCTGCTCATTAATTGCAAACTGACTTTGTGGAATGCGATGGATAGTTGAGCACTTGGGTTAATCAAAAGATAATACAGCGACTGAATGTGTTGGCCACTTTTAAAAGTTTAGAAAAGTAAAATGATGTTTATACTGAACAATATCTTGATGATAATTCAATCATTTTGTCATTTAGAAGTGTGCCCACACCTTGTAGTGGCAGAAGTACATTATTTTGAATGTCATGCACAAAGACTAGCAAAACTTCAGGGTAGGTGGGAGGGCACAATACTTTAACTATGAAGTACCCAGAAGAGCAATGCTTTAGCAAAACAAGTTAAAAGAGTACAGTTCATTACTTGCAAATAAAATATTGCTTTGATATTACCTCCTTCAAAGCAGAAAGCCCAATTCTCAAGAACAAGTATTTTTCCGTTTTAAAAGCAGAATTCAAAAAATAGAAAGGTGTCGTGTTTCCATATTTGAAAGTTCTCGCACCCATTTCAGAAATAAGTGTATCTTGCTCTTCCTACTCTAACTGAAACAGCTTTTTAAAGAAAAATAGTATGAAGGAGACAAACACAGTCAAATCTCTGAATGACTCCCTTCATTTTAATGAGGACACATGAAGATGGCTCCCCAGGGGCCCCCTCCTTGCCTGCCCCATGTTCCTATGATAACCTGGGCTTTGTGTGATTGAAACCTTGGACCCTTGAGACGTTAGTTTTGATGGTGGTATTTCTGTTGCCATTAGCAAGGGAATTTAGAAATCCATGAACACGATGCAAGAAAGAGAGCGCCAGCATACGCGGAGCTACGCTGCTGCCTCTGAGAGAGGCTGGTGTTTCAGGAGGAACTCAGACTCATACCCCTTTACCCCCATCTTCCAACACGAGGATCCCTTTGCACACTCACCCTGCTGTCTAAAGGTAGCGCCCTCAAATACTGTACATGCACACCGGCTGAGAAGGCCAAGTACCCCTTTTGTTTCTGTCTTGCTTTGCAAGGATTGAAAATTCTCCCTCCGTGAGCAATACAGCAGTCATCTTCAAAAGTAGGACAGATCTCAGTTGGGAAGCTCTGTTTCTGGGACACTGCCCTGAGGGTGTTTGTGAATGTGGTCGCCCTGTGAGGGGAACTGCAGCCGCCAGCAGGGACAGCTTCAGCGGATGCAGCCTGGACTCACAAGACGGGTGCCTTTTCCTTTTTATACCACTTGCCTGGCATCAATTCACAAAAGATGTTTCATGAATGAATGTTAGAACAGTGGGAGTTCAAAATAAGAGGCTCTATACCATCTTCACCCCAGTGACACTTCCAACATTCCAGGAACGAGGCTGTATTTGTCTTCTTGGGCTCCCAGAACAAAACAGCATAGACTGCATGGCTTAAATGACAGACATTATTTTCTCACAGTTCTGGAGGCTGGAGGTCCCAGATCAGGGTGCTAGCATGGTGGGGTTCTGGTGAGGGCTCTCTTTCTGGCTTACAGATGGCTGTCTTCTTGCTTATCCTCAAGTGGTGAAGTGGGGAAGTGGGGTAAAAGGGAGGGGATAGAGAAAGAGAGGGAGAGAAAGCTCTCAGCTCGCTTATAAGGACACTAACCCCATGACAACAGCCCACTCTTACAATCTCATTTAGCCTTAATTACCTCCTAAAACCCTATGTCAAGATACAGCCACGTTGGGAGTTAGGACTTCAACATATGAATTTGGGAATGACACAATTCAGTCCATAGCAAAAGTCTTATGACGTCTGCTCCATTTGACACTATTCAACTCACACCCTTTCCCTCCTCATGCCCCAACTTAGGCTTCTCAGACAACACTCCGTGGGGCTCCTTCCTGCCTTTCCAGCCTCTCCTCCATTTCCATCCTGGCCACCGCCACCCTCCACCTGGCCTCCCAGCTGCCTTCTCTTCTCCTGCTGCCCTCCACCCCAGACGAGCTCGTTCTAACACATGGCTTTCTTGATGTTGTCTCTGGTATCAAGGAACAAAATGAAGAGCTGTAGAGTCAGACCAACCTAAGCATGAATCCCAGCTCTGCCACTTTCTAGCTATGTGATCTCGGCCACATTAGCATCCCCACATCCCAGTTTCTGTGCCAGTACAGTGGGTAGAGTTCACTCCCCATTCACCCAATCCGGCATTTATTCCCTGCTGTCCACCCAAACTCCACCTTGCCGCAGTCCTTGGCCTCTTGTCTCTTCCCATTTTATTTTTCAAATGTTTATTTTGTCATCATTTCCTTGCTTTTCTAATCTTTATTACATGCATATACATCCCTCAAAATATATACTGTTTAGGTTTGCATGCTTTCAACTTGAAAAAAGAATGGTGTTGTAAAGTATACATTGTTCCATGATACTGTTGATTGGCCCGTTTGTGTCTGTTTTTAAATCTTATTCCCATGTATAAATATGTTGTTATCACTGTTTATAGGTATAACAAGCCTTTTAACACAAAATGGAAGTCAATTTTACAAAGATCTTGGTGCTTTTTCTCTACATGCCCATGGTAAGCCTGGCTGCCTAGGAAAACCATGGCTGCCCTAAAGACAACACCTTCCTTGATGAGCAGCCCTGGCCTTTTCTTCGGCATTGCCTGGGGAACGCAGTGCTGGGGACTTGGCCTTCACAGCAGCATGCCATGGAGTAGGAGGAACCAAAAGGTGGTGGTTGTGAGTCAGGGTTATGGGAGGCTATATTAAGGGACCTTGAGAGGCCAACGTAAGGACATCCCAGCTCTGTCTCTACAGGTCTGGGGTGGAGGGACAGGGTGCCCAAGCAGACACAGGAAGAGAGGAGGGGATGTGAAGTAGGAAGAGGACTGCACAGGTGGAGAGAGAGTGCATCAGAGCCTGTGACCTGCGAGCCGAGGGCACCAACCCAGCTGTCTGGATTTGAGACTGAGTTGAGGAGGCAGCACCAGGAGAAGCACGGCGCCATCCTATGGAGGCTTTGGGAACATCCTCTGCACTCTGACTGCTGTGTGGGGCATAGGCTGGGCGGGAGGCTGGGGTGAAAGAAGGAAAGCCATCCCGGGCATGAGGAAGCACTCCTGCCCCGGGCAGATACCTGCTGCTCACTATTGAGTTCTCCCATGTGCCAGCCACATGCCTGCACAAACTGTCTTTTCTATTCCTCTCAGAAAGTCTCCACATTAACTACAGAATTACTTTTCTTCCCACGTTAAGGAGGAAGAAACCGAGGCTGAAAGTTGTTCCATCTGTTACTCACCGTCCCATAACTGGCCAAGGGCAGAACTAGGAACTGATTCTGTAGCTTGGGTTCCAAACCTGTCATGAAGATGCCCTGCTGGTTATGGAAAGAGGGATTGATATGTGAGATGTCAAGGGGTGATACAGACCGGGCTTGATAACCGATGGAAAAGAAAGACGGGGGAGGTGGGGCTGACCCTAATGCCTGGGTGAACCATCCTGTTATTTCTCAGGACAGGAAAAAGGCTGTATAAAAGGAAGTTGGGGCATTTGAGGGACTGAAGGACTTCTCTGTTAAAATGTCTCTAAAGGGGCTGGGCGCAGTGGCTCATGCCTGTAATCCCAGCACCTTGGGAGGCCGAGGCAGGCTGATCACCTGAGGTCAGCAGTTCGAGACCAGCCTGGCCAACATGGTGAAACCCCGTCTCTACTAAAAATACAAAAATTAGCCAGGCATAGTGGTGGACGCCTGTAATCCTAGCTACTCAGGAGGCTGAGATAGGAGAATTGCTTGAACCCAGGAGGCGGATGTTGCAGTGAGCCAAGATCGCGCCATTACACTCCAGCCTGGGCAACAAGAGTGAAACTCCATCTCAAGAGAAAAAAAATGTCTTTAAAGGAACACAAAAGGGATTCTAGAGTTCTAGGGAGAGTCGGAGGTGAGCTATGAAAGACTTTGACGACTTCTCCCCCACCACTCAT
Source organism: Pan paniscus (assembly GCF_029289425.2). Classification (NCBI taxonomy): domain Eukaryota; kingdom Metazoa; phylum Chordata; class Mammalia; order Primates; family Hominidae; genus Pan; species Pan paniscus. Next base: position 49,536,306 of record NC_073260.2, read on the forward strand.
GTGGTACTCACTGTTGCCAGGGAGGGCACTGGATGCCCAGACATGACCTTGCTGGACCCCACACTCCTATGAGATAGGCTTTGTCCCCCATTCATTCCCTCCACAGTGTGTGCTGGCCACTGTCCTGGCCAGGTGCTGCTCTGGGATGGGGCCATGGCAGTCGGTGAGGCAGGCCCAGCGTGTTCACCTTGTGAGGGTGAGCAGAGAGCACAGAAACTTCCTGCAGAATCATCAGGACGGGCCCCTCTGAAGCAACGACTGAGTGAAGGGAAGAAGCCCGCCATGGAGGACACTGTGGTGTGGGCAATGTCCCTGAGGCAGGTGCCATTTTGCTGAGCCCGGGAACAGAAGGAAGCCTGTGAATGTGGAGGGAGCAGGCAAGCCCGGGTAGGGAATAGGATGTGTAGAGAGGCAACTGGGCTGGCTGGTGGGGTCTTTGTAGTTTGAATTTATTCCAGTGTGTTGGAAAGCCATGAGAAAGTTTATGCAACAGAGACGTGATTGTAGAGATACAGTAAGAGACCAGTTAGCAGACCAGTGGGTAGTCCAGGCAAAAAATGATAATTGCTGAAACTAGAATGGCAGCATTGAAAATGAGGAATGTGGATGGATTTGGGAGGTATTTCAGAAGTAGGTTGGGATGGGAGTGTGATGTTAGAATAACGAGGTGGAAGAGCCCAGAGGAGGTTCCTTGGCTTGGGTCATGGCATATATTTATGGTATTAGTCTCATCTTATACCTCAGCAGTGATATTTCTATAAGATCTGTAACCATAACATAGCTACATTTGCATGTTACGCTTACACATTCATAGCATGTAAGAATATTTGTATAGTACTTGGAACAAATCGAATACTTCACAATTGCATTTTTAAGGAATTTAAGGTATGACAGGAACAAACTACAAACTGTTTATGGTGGTTACCTAACTTGAAAACTAGTTGGGACAAAAATTGAGTGAATAAGGGGAAAAAAAAAGATATAATGAATGCTAAGTCCAATAAATCATGGCTAGTGTCAGTGATCCTACTGAAGTTGATTGACAGCACGCTGTCTGAGGACCCTAGAGAGAGGCTCTGAGTCAAAAGCCAGAATGGAGCTGTGCCCTGCTCTGACCAAGCCAATCCTCTACCTGGCCATTGTAGGAGAATTTCTAAAGGCTAGCTTGTTTCTGTAGATCATATCACAGCAGGTTAAGGGGATATTTTAATTTTAAAAATCTTAACTACTGATCAAGTTTTTCCAACCACAGATGGTGGAGAATAGTGAAGGTTTTCTACAGCTGTGCATGTTATCTTACAAGAAAAACACTGATAAATCCCTGCCCTTTCTGACAAATCCCCTTTGTTTTTAGGGTCAGGGCCAGGAGTGAAGGGGTGGTGCAATGGTGGATAATTCTGGCATGATGGGAGAGCTGATGTGGAAGGGACCTCGAGTCATCCAATCCAATCCTGTCATTTTACATGAAATGAAAAGGGGCTCAGACACCACTGAAAACCTTTTATTTAGTAGAGGATATTTGTGGCAGAATGCAAAAGGAATCCAGACTTGAATTCATGTTATCAACAAGTCCACACTACTACCAAATAAAAGAGAAATGGGAACGAATTAATTCACAGATTATGCGAGACCTCACCTGAATTAATCATTCTGGTATTTTCTCCTTATTTAGAAAAAAAAAAAAAAAAGATTGCTTTCCCAAAAAAGTCCATGAATTTTCCAAGCAGCCTTAGTACAGGAACCTGCTCCATGAATTTTTTTATTTATGCAAACCGTAGAAGAATTCAAGAGTGGAAAAGAGCAGCCACACCCAGGAACTTGGTCCTGCGGAAAGAAAATTCAAAAGAAATGAGGTCACTCCTGATTGCGGGGGAGGGGGCTACAGTGAGAACAATCATCCAGGGCCCTGCCCTTCAGAGTCCTGCTGTCCTTGTGCAGATGCACGTAGACGTCACAGAGACACAGGGGAGCTAGGAGTGACAATCTACATTTTTAAAATACACCGTAACGGCCTGTGATGTTGTGATCTATGTGAGAAACATATATTTCGTCTCTGCCCTGGTTTCTGGCACACGCTCCTAAAACCTTTGGAATCTCCAGAGTGATAAGAATGTCTTTTGTGTGTTAATGAGAGCACTGGTAGCTGGGGGCCCCTAGATAGCTTCAGGATGAGGCTGCTCCTGAGAAAGGAGAAAGACCAAGCCATCATTAGAGAATTGGGACCTTCAGTTTCACCCAACCTCTGAATGAAGGTTGAATTTATCACCCATGGCCAGTGGTTTAATCCAAGCTTGTCCACCCCATGGGCCAAATGTGGCCCAGGATAGCTTTGAATGCAGCCCAACACAAATTCGTAAACTTTTTTATGAGTTTTTGTTTGTTTGTTTGGTTGGTTGGTTTTTAGTTCATCAGCTATCATTAGTGTTAGTGTATTTTATGTGTGGCCTAAGACAATTCTTCTTCCAATATGGCCCAGGGAAGCCAAAAGTTTGGACACCCTTAAGGAATCATGCCTATGTAATGAAGCCTCAAAGGGCAGGGCTCAGAGAGCTTGTGGCTAGCAGAACACACACAGGTTCCTGGGGGTGGCACCTGGAAAGGGCGTGGAAGCTCCACACTCTCCCCCATGCCTCAGCCCATGCATCTCTTCATCTGTATCCTTTTTACTATCTCTATAATAAATGGGTAAATGTCGGTAAAACATTTCCCTGAGTTCCATGAGCTACTCTAGCAAATTAATGGAGGCCAAGGAGGTCGCGATTGTGGGAACCCCGATTTATAGTCAGTCATTCAGTATAGGCTGGGATCTGAAGCGGGGGGAGTCTTGTGGGACTGAGCCATCATTATCTCCAGGCAGGTCATGTCAGAACTGAATTATAGAACACCCAGCTGGTGCCCACTAGAAAACTGGTTGGTGTGTGGGAAACCCCCCACCCAACATCTGAGGTCAGAAGTGAGTGGTGAGTGGTGTGGGACAGCAGAGAGAAAAAGCAGTCAGAGGTGACCTTCCTAAACATGACTGGAAACCCGTAAACCATGTAGGAAATAATCGACAATATTTTACATTTAAAATTTTAATATTTTAAATAATTTAAAATACATTTAAAAAGTTTCAAATTTAATAATTATTAACATCAAAACATAATGAAATTTATATTAAAAAGCTAGACTGGGCCAAGCATGGTGGCTCATGCCTGTAATCCCAGCACTCTGGGAGGCCAAAGTGGGCAGATCACGAGGTCAGGAGTTCGAGACCAGTCTGGCCAACATGGTGAAGCCCCGTCTCTACTAAAAATACAAAAATTAGCCAGGCAGGTGGCGTGCACCTGTAATCCCAGTTACTCAGGAGGCTGAGGCAGGAGAATCACTTGAACCCGGGAGGTGGAGGTTGCAGTGAGCCAAGATCACGCTACTGCACTCCAGCCTGGGGGACAGTGAGACTGTATCTCCAAAAAAAACACAAAAAGCTAGACTGAAAAATAATATTCTTACACATTTAGTAGAGAGATTTGGTGGGCTTAATACATACAGTCCTGTAAATTAATAAGGAAAGGCAGCCAGAGGAGAGTGACATGCAAATTCACAGATAATAGACAGGCTGATGACCAATTAACCTGTGCAAGGAAATTCAAAATAAAACAGCAACCACACATCATTTTTTGTTAATCAGTGCATAAAAAGTTTTCAACATTGTAACAACCTATGGTTGGTGGGAGTGTGGGAAAGCAGGTCTCTCACATTATTATGGGAAAGACAATTATTGTAACTTTTCAGGAATTAGACAGAATTTAATAGTCAGAAGACCTAGCAGTCTTACCTCCAGAAAGTTCTGCTACAGAAATACAAGTGGCTATTTATAATGAATAAATAAGAATGGTAATTGCATTAATGCTGTTGATAGCAAGACCCTGGCAGCAACTAGGTGCCCGCCCCTACAGAAGACAGGTGAGTGAATTATGACATGCCCAATCTATGGCATAAGAGATTACATAATTAGTAAAAAAAAAGTTAAAAAAAAGTAAAGAAGGCTTATATGGATTGAATTAGAAATATTTCCCCAGGCTGGGTGCAGTGGCTCACGCCTGTAATCCCAGCACTTTGGGAGGCCGAGGTGGGCTGATGACCTAAGGTCAGGAGTTCGAGACCAACCTAGCCAACATAGTAAAACCCCATCTCTACTAAAAATATAAATATTAGCTGGGTATGGTGGTGGGTGCCTGTAATCCCAGCTACTAGGGAGTATGAGGCAGGAGAGTTGCTTGAACCTGGGAGGCAGAGGTTGCAGTGAGTGGAGATCATACTGTTGCACTCCAGCCTGGGTGAAATATTTCAGCAATATTTTTTAATGGGAAAAAATTCTTAGAACAATGTATATCAAAATCCTCTATTTTGTGAAAACGTAAAAAGCAGACATCTCTAATATCTCTGTGTGACTCTACATGCAACACATATAGAGAGATAGAAATGCTTTCTTTGGGGTAAGAATAGAAGATCTGCGGAAGGTTCACACCAACGTGTTGACTTTGGTACCCTTAGCAAGTTTGAAATACAGTATATTAATATTCATTAATGCTCCCTTATATCCCTGTATCATTTACACTATTTCCACAGCTGTATGTTAGTTTTATAATTCAAAATATAAAAGAAAATATATCTTGGGCGAAAGCAATCACTGATATATATGCACAGAAAAACTAGGGGGTTGGATTATATTGTTATTTTCTCTTTTTTGCCTGTATGTATTTATAAAAACATAGCTGCAATAAAAATATATTACCTTTGAAAAAAGAAAGCAATTAGTATAAGTATAAACCACCCAAAACAAATGACTCATTTCTACACTGGAAAGTGCCTGCTACTTTTTGGTGCTGGTGAACAGAGGACATTACTCTCCCACGACCAGGTGTGAACTGCAAACACCTCCCAATTTTTAATGGGATGAGAGTAGTGAAAGGGCAGGTATCCTTATTCATGTCACTCACTTTTTCTGCATGAAACTTCTTCAGACACCATGCTGGTCACCTTGAGGCTGTGGAGTGGCAAGTGCATCCTCAGGGTACTGTACAGCTAGCCCTGCCACTGAGCAACTGACAAACACAGCCCCTTCCAGATGCTTCTGAGTTTTTTTGTCTGTCACCCAGGCTGGAGTGCAGTGGCATGATCTCGGCTCACTGCAACCTCTGCCTCCAGGGTTCAAGCTATTCTTGTGCCTCAGCCCCCCAAGTAGCTGGGATTACAGGCACCCGCCACCATGCCTGGCTGATTTTTGTATTTTTAGTAGAGATGGGGTTTTACCACCTTGGCCATGCTGGTCTCGAACTCCTGACGTCAGGTGATCCACCCACCTCAGCCTCCCAAAGTTCTGCGATTACAGGTGTGAGCCACCATGTCTGGCGGTGAGTTTCTTTACTATTAGGGACAATGTAGTCATGCTTCTTTCAGATGCCCCTCGCCTATGGCAGCATGTTCAGGCTGCTATGATTCTGAGGCCACGCTGGATTAATAAACCTGGTCTGTGACTTTTGAAGAGCAATTCTGCCATGCAAGAATGAGCACTTACAGACAGAGGAATCTGGAAAGATCCTGAGGGCTCTCCAGTCCACTTTTGGAAGCCCAGGAAATAAGGCCTGGCAAGGTAACACAGCCCAAATACAGGGGCTGAACCAGAATTAACCCACATCTTCCGAATCTACATAGGACAAGGCACTATTCATCAGATCAATTGCCCTTCTCCTGGATGCAGAGCTGGCCATCCTCCCTGCTTCCTCTGCAGGCTGGAATGTGCATGATTGTGATGCTGGCCACCCTGAGGACCAGTCCTTCCAGAGCCTCCACATGAGCCCCCTGCCCTTTGCTCCTCACGTGTCCTCAAAAGGCATGTGTGAAAGATGGCAGGCCAGAGCTTGTGGGGAGGGAGCAATCACCACTGGCCCTCGGGAGTCCTTCAGCAGTTAGTGCTCTTGACTAACAGCAAATGTCTCAGCATTTCTTCAGACTACACAATCACCCTCCTAGTACTGCATGAGAGTGTGGTCAGAATGCACTTGCTTTACTCCAGTACATTCTTTCCACATGACCCATTTGGCCACACAATATGGGATGACAGAAGAAGTCTTGGTGTGTTTGCAGAAATGATTCTGACTGTAGAACCAAAGGAAGCTAACTCAGCTATCGCAGGATGAACAGTGGTATCAGACACTGGACAACCATGCAGCCACCAGCCTAGTGACAAACAAGCAACACAGTCCTGTCATCTTGAAGCCACCTACAGTACTTGGTTACAAGCCCTTGCAGGAGGTGGAAATGAGGGCAAAGGAGTGAAGTGGTCCAGCTCCCCCAGCAGTCAGGAGGGCAGGTTGACAGCAGGCTGGAGCCCTGGCAGGCAGCTCGCCACCTCCCCTTTCCATGGAGGGCCCCGGGAGGGGGATTTTAGCCCTTCTGTTCTCCTCCATGGCACCCTCAGCTCCCCTGCCATGGGGCCCTTCTGACTCCCAGCCACGACTGTCTCTCACTCTCTTCCTTCCCAACAGAATGTAAAATCAGAGCTGATTGGCTGAGAAAAGAATTATGCTTAGAGCTGATAAGGCAAAGATAAAGGAAAACTGGATGTCTATATGCAGAAGAACATGCAGATAGACCCCTATCTCTCACTATATACAAAGATCAAATCAAAATGGATTAGACTTACATCTAAGACCTGAAACTCTGAAACTTCTAAAACAAACCTTGAGGAAACACTCCAGAACGTTGGTCTGGGCAAAGATTTCTTGAGTAAGACTTCAAAAGCATGGGCAACCAAAGATAAAAAGGACAAATGGAATCACATCAAGTTAAAATGCTTTTGCACAGCAAAGGACACAATCAACAAAATGAAGAGACAATGAACAATGCCTGGAAGAAAATGTCTGCAAACTACCCATCTGACAAGGAATTAATAACCAGAGTATATAAGGAGCTCAAACAACTCATAGGAAAAAAACAAGTAACCCAATTTAAAAATGGACAAAAGATCTGAATAGACATACAACTGGCCAACAGGTAAATGAAAAAATATTCAACATTACTAATCATCAGAGAAATGCACATCGATACTACAATGAGTTATCATCTCACTCCAGTAAAAATGGCTTTCATCCAAAAGACAGGCAATAACAGATGCTGGCGAGGGCGTGGAGAAAGGGGAACCCTTGTACAATCTTGGTGGGAATGAAAATTAGTGCAGCCACTCTGGAGAACAGCATGGAGTTCCTCAAAAATGTAAAAAGAGAGCTACTGCCTGATCCATTAGTCTCACTGCTGGGTATACAGCCCAAAGAAAGGAAATCAGTATATCAGAGAAATATCTGCACTCCCCTGTTCATTGCAGGACTATTCACAGTAGCCAAGATATGGAATCAACCTAACTTCCCATCAATGGATGAACAGATAAAGAAAATGTGGTATGTACACACAATGGAATATTGGCCGTATAAAATGGAATTCTATCAAATCCTATCATTTGCAATAACATAATGAAACTGGAGGTCATTATGTTAAGTGAAATAAGCTAAGCACAGAAGACAAATATTGCATGTTCTCACTCATATGTGGGAACTAAAAAAATATAAACTCCTAGAACTCCTAGAGATAGCAGAATGATTGTTACTAGAGGCTGGAAAGGGTAGTGGGGAGGGGGAAAAAGAGGGTATGGTTAATGGATGCTGAGATACAGTTAAATAGAATGAATAAATAGTTCTGCCCTGGCCAGAACTTCCAACACTATGTTGAATAGGAGTGGTGAGAGAGGTCATCCCTGTCTTGTGCAGGTTTTCAAAGGGAATGCTTCCAGTTTTTGCCCATTCAGTATCATATTGGCTGTGGGTTTGTCATAAATAGCTCTTATTATTTTGATATATATTCCATCAATATCTAGTTTATTGAGAGTTTTAGCATGAAGGCTGTTGAATTTTGTTGAAGGCCTTTTCTGCATCTATTGATATAACCAGTGGTTTTTGTCGTTGGTTCTGTTTATGTGATGGATTACATTTATTGATTTGTGTACATTGAACCAGTGTTGCATCCCAGGGATGAAGCTGACTTGATCGTGTGGATAAGGTTTTTGATGTGCTGCTGGATTCTGTTTACCTGTATTTTATCAAGGATTTTCGCATCAATGTTCATCAGGGATATTGGTCTAAAATTCTCTTTTTGTGTGTGTGTCTCTACCAGGCTTTGGTATCAGGATGATGTGGGCCTCATAAAGTGAGTTAGGGAAAATTCCCTCTTTTTCTATTGATTGGAATAATTTCAGAAGGAATGGTACCATCACTTCTTTGTACCTCTGGTAGAATTCGGCTGTGAATCCATCTGGTCCTGGACTTTTTTTGGTTGGTAGGCTATTAATTATTGCCTCAATTTCAGAGCCTGTTATTGGTCTATTCAGAGATTCAACTTCTTCCTGGTTTAGTCTTGGGAGGGTGTATGTGTCCAGGAATTTATCCATTTCTTCTAGATTTTCTAGCTTATTTGCATAGAGGTGTTTATAGCATTCTCTGATGGTAGTTTGTATTTCTGTGGGATTGGTGGTGATACCCCTTTATCATTTTTTATTGCATCTATTTGATTCTTCTCTCCTTTTTTCTTTATTTGTCTTGCTAGCAGTCTATCAATTTTGTTGATCTTTTCAAAAACCAGATCCTACATTCATTGATTTTTGAAGCCTTTTTTTTTGTGACTCTATCTCTTTCAGTTCTGCTCTGATCTTAGTTATTTCTTGCCTTCTGCTAGCTTTTCAATGTGTTTGCTGTTGCTTCTCTAGTTCTTTTTTTTTTTTTTTTTTTTTTTTTGAGATGGAGTCTCACTCTTTCACCTAGGCTGGAGTGCAGTGGCGCGATCCCGGCTCACTGCAAGCTCCACCTCCCAGGTTCACGCCATTCTCCTGCCTCAGCCTCCCAAGTAGCTGGGACTACAGGCACCCGCCAACAAGCCTGGCTAATTTTTTGTATTTTTAGTAGAGACAGGGTTTCACCGTGTTAGCCAGGATGGTCTCGATCTCCTGACCTCGTGATCCGCCCACCTCGGCCTCCCAAAGTGCTGGGATTACAGGCGTGAGCCACTGCGCCGGGCCCTGCTTCTCTAGTTCTTTTAATTGTGATGTTAGGGTGTCGATTTTAGATCTTTCCTGCTTTCTCCTGTGGGCATTTAGTGCTATAAATTTCCCTCTACATGCTGCTTTAAATGTGTCCCAGAGATTCTAGTACATTGTGTCTTTGCTCTTATTGGTTTCAAAGAACATCTTTATTTCTGCCTTCATTTCATTATTTACCCAGTAGTCATTCAGGAGAAAGTTGTTCAGTTTCCATGTAGTTGTGCAGTTTTGAGTGAGTTTCTTAATCCTGAGTTCTAATTTGATTGCACTTTGGTCTGAGAGAAAGTTAGTTGTGATTTCTGTCCTTTTACATTTGCTGAGGAGTACTTTACTTCCGATTATGTGGTCAATTTTAGAATAAGTGCGATGTGGTGCTGAGAAGAATGTATATTCTGCTGATTTGGGGTAGAGAGATCTGTAGATGTCTATTAGGTCTACTTGTTGCAGAGCTGAGTTCAAGTCCTGGATATCCTTGTTAACCTTCTGTCTCACTGATCTGTCTAATATTGACAGTGGGGTGTTAAAATCTCCCATTATTATTGTGTGGGTGTCTAAGTCTCTTTATAGGTTTCTAAGGACTTGCTTTATGAATCCGGGTGCTCCTGTATTGGGTTCATATACATTTAGGATAGTTAGCTTTTATTGTTGAATTGATCCCTTTACCATTATGTAATGGCCTTCTTTGTCTCTTTTGATCTTTGTTGGTTTAAAGTCTGTTTTATCAGTGACTAGGATTGCAGCCCCTGCATTTTTTTGCTTTCCATTTGCTTGGTAGATATTCCTCCATCCCTTTATTTTGAGCCTATGTGCATCTTTGCACATGAGATGGGTCTCCTGAATACAGCACACTGATGGGTCTTGACTCTTTATCCAATTTGCCAGTCTGTGTCTTTTAATTGAGGCATTTAGCCCATTTACATTTAAGGTTATACTGTTATGTGTGAATTTGATCCTGTCATTATGATGTTCTCTGGTTATTTTGCCCATTAATTGATGCAGTTTCTTCATAGCATCGATGGTCTTTAAAAATTTGGCCTGTTTCTGCAGTGGCTGGTACCATTTGATCCTTTCCATGTTTATTGCTTCCTTCAGGAGGTCTTGTAAGGCAGGCCTGGTGGTGACAAAATCTCTCAGCATTTACTTGTCTGTAAAGGATTGTATTTATCCTTCACTTATGAAGCTTAGTTTGGCTGGATATGAAATTCTGGGCTGAAAATTCTTTTCTTTAAGAATGTTGAATATTGGCCCCCACACTTTTCTTGCTTGTAGGGTTTCTGCTGAGAGATCCACTGTTAGTCTGATGGGCTTCCCTTTGTGGGTAACTTGACCTTTCTCTCTGGCTACCCTTAACATTTTTTCCTTCATTTCAACCTTCGTGAATCTGACAATTATGTGTCTTGCGGTTGCTCTTCTCAAGGAGTATCTTTGTGGTGTTCTCTGTATTTCCTGAATTTGAATGTTGGCCTGCCTTGCTATTTTGGGGAAGTTCTCCTGCATAATATCCTGAAGAGTGTTTTTCATCTTGGTTCCATTCTCCCCATCACTTTCAAGTACACCAATCAAACATAGATTTGGTCTTTTCACATAGTCCCATATTTCTTGGAGGCTTTGTTCATTTCTTTTTACTCTTTTTTCTCGAACTTTGTTTACTCACTTTATTTTATTAATTTGATCTTTAATCACTGATACCCTTTCCGATTGAATCGGCTATTGAAGCTTGTACATGCATCAAGAAGTTCTCATGCCATGGTTTTCAGCTCCATCAGGTCATTTAAGGTTTTCTCTATGCTGTTTATTCCAGTTAGCCATTCGTCTAATCGTTTTTCAAGGTTTTTAGCTTCCTTGTAATGGGTTCAAACATCTGCTTTTAGCTCAGAGAAGTTTGTTGTTACCGACCTTTTGAAGCCTACTTCTGTCAACTCATCAAAGTCATTCTCCTTCTAGCTTTGTTCTGTTGCTGGCAAGGAGCTGCAATCCGTTGGAGAAGGGACACTCTGATTTTTAGAATTTTCAGCTTTTCTGCTCTGGTTTCTCCCCATCTTTGTGGTTTTATCTATCTTTGGTCTTTGATGCTGGTGACCTACAGATGGGGTTTTGGTGTCAATGACCTTTTTGTTGATGTTGATGCTATTCCTTACTGTTTGTTAGTTTTCCTTCTAATAGTCAGGTCCCCCAGCTTCAGGTCTGTTGGAGTTTGCTGGAGTTCCACTCCAGACACCGTTTGCCTGGGTATCACCAGTGGAGGCTGCAGAACAGCAAATATTGCAGAATAGCAAATATTGCAGAACAGCAAATATTGCTGCCTGATCCTTCCTCTGGAAGCTTCATCCCAGAGGGGTAGCCACCTGTATGAAGTGTCTGTCGGCCCCTACTGGGAGGTATCTCCCAGTTAGGCTACACGGGGGTCAGGGACCCACTTAAGGAGGCAGTCTGTCCATTCTCAGAGCTCAAACGCTGTCCTTGGAGAACCACTGCTCTCTTCAGAGCTCAGTGGAAGTGCAGAAATCACCCATCTTCTGCATCAATCACGCTGGGAGCTGCAGACCAGAGCTGTTCCTATTTGGCCATCTTGGAACGCCCTCATCAGAATTGGAATGTTCTTAACACAAAGAAATGATAAATATTTGAGGTGATGGATATCTCAATTACACTGAACTTATCCCTACACATTATATGCTTGTATTAAAATATTGCATGTCCCCATAAATATGTACAACTATTAGTTATCCGTAATAACTAAAAAATAAAAAAATTAAAACTTTAAAGCAAGAACTAATAAAAGTGCTAAAATGACCCCAAAAGGAAGAAATATTGGAATGGACAGAAAAGGGGTGAACCTCAGAAAAGGGGAGCCTGCTGAACTGGCACCTGTTCCAACCTGAGAAGGGGACAGGTCTCCTAGGGGATTTCTGCCACATGGCCGTTCCCATCAGACATGTGGGTGTAACTTCCTAGTGCAGTGTAGGTTACATGGAAGCATACAATTTGCAAGTCTCCTCTTGGGAGCCTGGGCACCCAGGGCAGAGTCTGCCCACTGTCACAAGCTCTGCAGGAACAATGACCTAGCTCTTGCCCTTGTGAGCTGCATGGTGGATAGCAGCAGATAGAAGTGCTAAAGCAGCTAAAGCTTCTCCCCAAGGCAATATTAACCCTCCAGTGGCTACAAAGTCAGTCTTCTCCCTCTAGGTCTCTGTCCCGTTAACCCCTCCCCACCTTCCCCAGAGTAGGCAGGAGGACTCTGAGAAAGGCTTTCCCAGCATTGAGCTAACAGCTGTTTCCTCCTCCAGTTCGCCCCCTTCCTCCTACCCTCCTAAATGGCTCTAGGGAAGACTATGAAGAGACATTGGGAGATCCAACAGGGGAGATATCCCTGGGATCTTCCACTCTGAGCAGCTGGGAAGTGTCGGGTAACAGGGTCTCCAGCATGACTCAGACCACCTCTCCACTCCTTAGAGCCTGGTATCAGCATCCCACTCGCATAAGAAACCAATTGCACACCATTCATCACTCTCTTATTGAGCAAGTTTTCTAATGTTCCAAGAATATGTGTTCCTAAAATCATATTGAAAATCCCAGGCCGACATTGAAGTAGATGAGACAGATGTGCTTGAATTGACTGGGAATATATTCAAGGTACTTTTTTCTTTGAAAGAAACAGGTTGTCATACAACATGTGTAGTATCATCCCATTATAGCATAGATGATGATGAAGACAGGTAGATGGATGAATAGATAGATATTTAATGTGCATACAAAAAAGGTGTGGAAGAAAAATACATAAAACTTCAGAGTGGGCAGCTACAATGACTATGGGTATGGAGTGAAAACTCCACTTATGTTGATCATTTCCATACAGTTTATATTTTTCCTACTATTTTTGCTATTACTGATTTTAAAAGTTGTAAATACTCATCAAAAATTGAAAAAGTGCAGAATATTGTAAAGTGAAAGACGAAATTTTCTTTTCCTCCCAGGTGAAAGTGTCATTAACATTTTCTTATGTGTCTTTTTATAAAATACACAATTATACAAACCCTTACATATACATATTCTTTATAGAATTAAATAAGTACACGCTCATATATAATCCGTACTATCCAGCTTTCTAATTTAATTGATAATATATCTTAAGTATTTTCCAAATGAGTACAAATAGATCTCTATACCTTTTTTTAAAAATGTGGCCTAACATTTAATTTTTATGGATATAAAAATGTATTTAATCAGACTCTTAGAGATGGACATTTATATTGTTTCTATAATTTTAATTTTCAAACAGTGATGCAAAGTACACCCTCATACTTAAATACATGATTTTAGGGGGAGAGGGATTTGGCCAAGTCAAATATATTTCAAGTATATCTTAAATCATCAAATCTGCAGAAATTAAAGTTGTATGCATTCTTAACTTTGATAGCTATCGAAGAATGCTTTTCCAAAAATGTTCTGAAGTATATCCCACCCACACTATATCATGTGTCCTTAATTTCCAGTTGTGGAAACTTTAAAGTGGATCCTCATCTTTTTAGATATTCAATGACTATGTGCATTTCTCTATAAACAATATTTTGGCACCCCAAAAAAGAAAATCTGGGTGGGATATAATTCAGCATTGCATACTATATGTGTGTGTGTCCGGGTGTTTCCCCGGAGAAAGTTTTCTTTCTCATAGTCACTTTTATAACTATAAGTAATCTACTGTAAACTATTTCTGATTTGTAAAGTTTAGACAATCTCATCTCTATCATTTTTTATTATCAAATGTGAGTCCATCAGATCATTTCTGAGCCTATCCCATCCTCCCTATCCCTAATATCTAAATTGGGTGACTTACATTAGACCATTTTACACCATCCACGTGCATGACACTGACATTCTGCTGGGGGCAGGAAAACTGACCTCTAGTTGACGTGTCTGCATCAGACTCACTAAGGACTAATGTGGGACCTTGTCAAGTGGCTTAACCACTCTATGCCTCAGTTTGTCCTGACCTGTGAAATGGGGATAAACCAACCGCACAGATTTATTGCAAAACTAAATTTGTGGGCTGCTTGGTAAATCTTCAAACAGAATCTTAGTCCCAATGATTTAAACTTAGTTCTTTCTATGTGAAGTAAATCACCACCAGCCCACACCTATCCCATCCCTTCATACAAACTCTACCATTGCCGAGTTTATTATTTTCATTAAGCTCTTGACTCCATTTTTCATTCCAGTAGTATTTTCAAAAAGGTTCATTCATGTGACTTACGTATTGGAAAATGTCAAATAGCACCATATGCTTGCTGACCAACCATAGAATCCCTGATTCAATTTCTAACATCTCTTTAAAGAGATATTTTCTTAAGGAACCTGAAATCAGACTCACTTTTCCAACTTTTGGTGACTTTGGTTTTCTGTCTGGAAGCCAAGCCATTCCTTCTCATCCTCGACATTGACCAACTTCACAGGAGGGTCTTAGAGTTGACTGTTTTGCAGTTATCATTTCTAGCACATGGCCATCCCTTCAACTTGTGGTCTATTTCTTGAACATTAATCAAATTGCACAGCAAATATTAATGAATTCTATGTAATGAAGCAAAATGACGTTAAACAGCTTTAATCTCAGCCTCTCTTTTCTCATGAACACTCAACACTCCCCATTGCCTCCCAAATTAAATAATAGTAAGTAACATATATTTATTAAGCATTATCTACTTTCCAGGCATCACAACGTGTAAGCACTTATTTTATTCAAGCTCCCAACAGCCCTATGAGACATGTCTTACTAATTAAAGAACAGAGGCCGCCGCCCTGTGCTTCTGAAAGCTGGTTGCTGTTCTGGTAGATCATCTCATGGTGCAGGCCAGCAACTGGATAGGTTCTAGGCTCCTCCAGTTACTGCCTGACTCCTGAGTTTCTCTGGGTCCTGGACCAGGTTAGCAGGCTGGCCCTTGGCCAAGCACTCCACTTTCTTCTGCAGATCTCTGGATCAGATGCAGTAAGAGAGAAGTGCGGGTGCCCACTTTGCCTTTGTGGGTCCCAGAGTGTTCTTGGGAGCCCCCAAGTTTCCCCCTCTCAAGGGCTCCTTGTTCTCCACTCTGCAAATGGTCTGACAGTGACTTCAGGCTGAACTCCAGCAACCGAGCAATCCAGAGTATGGACTTCTTCCCCATAACTCTGCTCTGCTCTAATTGTCTGAGAACAATTCTCTGCTCTAATTGTCTGAGCCTCCAACCAGACCCTCCCAGACCAATTGTTCAAGGTCCAATTCTTGACAGAAAAAAAAGGAAAGAAAAGAAAAAACCAAACCCTAATTCCACAGGACTCCGAGCAGTTCTGTTTTCTTGATCAAATCTATTAATAACAAAGATCATGTATTATTAATCACAAAAATGCATGACATTAAATTACAAAACTTTACCCATCTTCTTCCTTACAATGCCTTCCTTCTTATATTGTGTAAAGCAAAGGATATATTTACAACAGCCACAGGAATGCCAATTTCCCTCCCCACTGTGCAGGAAAGATGGATGACTTCCCATAGCACAAAGCCCAGCAGCACGTCTCCCGGAGCGACGGGACCAGGCAGTGTGTGGAGTGTGTTGCGGGGAGATGAGTCAATTCTGTGCTCTCCACCTCCTCCTCCTGCTACTCTCTTAAGGGAAGCTGCTCCTCGCATGCTCATCTACATCACCTGGAACTCGAGGAGAGCTCTCCATCCACAGATGGGTAGGAAGAATGTTAAAAATCAGCCCTGCTATAATGAGGATTGGACTCCAGTGCTGATAGAACAGGCTATTTCTGGGCAACACCAATTTCTGCTCTCTTTTCTTTTTCTTTTTTCTTTTTCATTCATTCTCAAGGCTGCAAACATTTAGTGAGGAAATAAAAGTGAAGCAGGAAGGATGAGCAGAGAGAGAAATCGACATCAGAGTGGGGTCATGGCTGGGTGGCAATCGTCCCCCACAGGCCACTTTCCTACAGGCCTTAGGCTACTCCCAAGAACATGTTTCAGGCTGTCAGTTTCCTTGAATTGTAACTTTGGTCATGGGCCTCCATATAAGAGTAGGACCACACCCTTCCCAAGTAGGAAATGTCACCACAGCCCTTAAAACATGCAAGGGATCAGGTACAGCCTGGAGGAGCTCTGGAAGGAGGAAACCAACTCTGCTTTTCTGCTTCCTACGAGTTAAAGATGAAGATAACCCCATTAAACAGTCATTTCTGGAGGAATGTTTAATGATGCTGGAAAGTAGACACCATATATTAAGTTTTAAAAACAAGATACAAGTGTTATAAAAATTATAAATGATGAGCACAAGGGTTTGTAAGACATCAAATACTACTATTCATTATTTCTGAGTAGTCAGATTTTGAGTTATTTTTTACTTTTTCATATTTTTAAATGTTTTACAATAAATATGTATTACTTCTATAATTAGAAAAAGTACTAAATGCTATTTTGTAAAAGAGAAAGAGAGAGATTTTTAACTTTGGGGAAATAAGACTTTACCCCTAAGTTGGGACTTAGTACCATGGAAATGTATAATTCACAAAAGTTCCAGAGGGTATTTACTTTTAACTCAACTTGTCTAAAGTTAAACTTATGATATTTTCTCCTAAACTTGGTCCTCTTCCATCTTTTCTGTATTAGTGGTTATCCTTCCACTCATTGAGTTTCACAAGCCAAAATACCTCCTTCTTCCTTACAGCCCCTTAACCAATGCAACATTATCCTGAAAGTTGACATCTTAAAGTACCTCTCAATTCCATTTCCTTCTCTTTTTACCTCCAGCCATCATTCCCACCCACCCACACCCTACATCCAACCTGGCATCATTTCTATTGCAAGAGCTCAAGATCCACTTCCTCCACTTTCCTCTGGTCAATTTCACCCCAGAGCCATTCCACATCCCATATTGCTGCTGGTACTGATGGCAGTTCTCTTCTGAACATCTGCCTCCAGTCAGGTGTCAAACCTGTTCCTTCCCTGCCTGGTTTTTACTATCTCAGAAAATTATAACATAATTCAATTAACTCATCACCAAACTCTGGAGAAACCCAGTTCATACATCTATGGAAAGGCTTGTGAACCACAACTCCAAAATATATCCTAACTCTGTCTATTTTGTTCCATCTCCATTGTTACCACCAAAATCCCAGCCAACATTATCTCTTGTCTACCATGCAGTAGTAACCTCCTAACTGATCATCTGTCTTTCATTCCTCACCCTACAATCTGCATATGATCCAGGGATATATTAAAAGCAAAGTAGAACAAAAACATGGTTAAAACCCTCCAGTGAATGTTTATTGTACTTACGGAAAAAACAATGGACTTCTTTTCTTGCACAATTTGTTGCTGCTCACTTCTTGGATGTCATCTCTTATCCCTTACCCCTTTGCTCACCTGGTTCCAAACACACTGATCCCTTTCTGTTGCTCAAACAGACCAATGCTGATCACAGCTAGGGAACTTGGTGCTCACTGTTTCCTCTGCCAGGAAGGTTTCCCTCTGGCTTTTTGTATGACCTGTCCTTCTTTATCTTACAAAGCTCAGAGCATACATAACTTCCTAAAACAGGCTTTCCTGTCCTGCCTTCTTATAGAAAGGACCAACCCCCAGCCCTGTATCCCCCTCAATCACATGATCTACTTTTATTTCCTCCTTTGCATTTATCACCATTTAAATTAGTCATCTTAATCAAGGGTCTGTGATATTACTATCAGTTTCCTCCTACTGGAAAGTAAACATCATTCTCTGTTTATTTCACTATTGTTTCCCAGGGTCTAATGAAGTGCCTGTGCTTATCAAATTTTTGTTTAATGAATAAATGAATGAATAAATTTCCCTGCCATAGATTTCATAGTTCAAATTTGGATTAATGTGTATGAGCTGAATACCTTACCACATTTTCCAAAGATCAAATGGTCTCCTTGCAGTGAGAGCTGGTGAAGACATTGGCCCCATTCACAAAAGCATGCTCAGGCTCCCTGTATTAGTTCATTTTCATGCAACTGATAAAGACATACCTGAGACTGGGAAGAAAAAGAGGTTTAATGGGACTTACAGTTCCACATGGCTGGGGAGGCCTCAGAATCATGGCGGGAGGTCAAAGGCACTTCTTACATGGCAGCAGCAAGAGAAAATGAGGAAGAAGCAAAAGCGGAAACCCCTGATAAACCCATCAGATCTCATGAGACTTAATCACTATCTCAAGAATAACATGGCAAAGACTGGCCCCTGTGGTTCAATTACCTTCCCCTGGGTTCCTCCCACAACACATGGGAATTCTGGGAGATACAATTCAAATTTAGATTTGGGTGGGGACACAGCTAACCCATATCACTCCCTGGGCACCACATCTGGGAATCCACCGCTCCAAGTGGCCTGAAGATGCCATTTGCTGCTCTCTGGCATCTGTGGCATGTGCTGGAGGAAGCAAGCAGCTGTCACATGACAAAGCAAAGCAAACAGGAAAGGCTTCTCTTTTTGCTAGTGTGCTTCTGCCCTGATCTGAGAGACATTCTTTGTCCTTCAGAGACAAAAAAGTTAAAAGCATTCCAGAAGATGAGGGGAAAGCATAGGTAGATGGGAGTGGGGGTAGGATGATGAGGCTTCTTTCCTATGTGCTCTGTCCTCACATGCCAATCTGTAGAGTGTTCTTACCAGTGCTAGCATTGTGCCTGGTGGGACAACTCTGCGTTGATCGGATAAGAGGTGCATAACCAGGACCCAGGGTCACTGGCTTCCCATGTCCTGTCCATTCTCAGAGAGCAGCCCTTAGGGAGGTATTTTTGAGAGCAATGACCATTGTCAAACTACAGCCGATTTCATCAGTGTGGCCAGTCATGAGTCAAACAGTCCAGATCAACAAAGCCCATTATCTCATCATTTTGCTTCTATTTCTTAAAGTGTATTTTGGACACACAAGCGTTCAAGGCATGGTGTATGAGAACAGAACATCCATGGCAAAGAACCAGACCCTAGGGTCAGAGAATAATCTGGGCCTCTTTGTCCAGAGTGAATTAAATCTTGGCTTATTCATGCCATGAATCATAAAAGTAATAGCTCCAGGTGCACACCCCTGAAGAGGGGAAGGTATCACTGAAGCAGCAACAGAGTGCTATGGAGTGACCTCCTGTCCCACCTGGTGTACTCCAAGAGTTATAAGGTCACAATCAAAATAGAAGGAAAACCACCTGGATGAAGCAGATCCAGGGGCACGAGTAGAGGCAGGTTTTCTAGATGGGTGGGGTTACATAAAACTCAAGTCCACAGCTGAACACCAGGGCCTTTCCACCCAGTAGCATGTTAGCCCCTTTCTAAAATCACCAGAATGGGCAAAATCCAGACCCCAGCTCCAGCCCATTCAGCTCATTCTTCTAGACAAATATTATTAGTCAGGGTAGTTGGCTTGTTAAAATTTGAGCTCACAAGATAGGGGAGATGAGACAACTGAGGAGAATAACCAATATTATAAAAGATAATACAGGTCGGAAGTGGTGGCTCACACTTGTAATCCCAGCACTCTGGGAGGCTGAGACCAGAGGATCACTCGTGGTCAGGAGTTTAAGACTAACCAAGGCAACAAAGTGAGACCTGTGTTTACAAAAACAAAAATGTAAAATTTAGCTGGGTATTCTGGCACATACCCGTGGTCACAGATGCCTGGGAGGCTGGGGCAGAATTATTGCTTGAGCCCTGGAGTTTGAGGCTGCAGTGAGCTGTGATTGCACCACTGCACACCAGCCTGGGTGACAGAGTGAGACCCCACCTCCTAAAAAATATATGAGTAAATAAAAATTTTTAAAAGATAATACATTGGATAATCAGCATCAGATGAAGAGGAACAAATGGACTGAGATAGAGAACTTAAATATAACAAACATTCTTGAAGAGGGAAGAGAGGATATTGATGACATGATAAAGGGGCAGAAGTATTTCTAAAGAATAGCCAAGTAAAAATGCCAGGCTCGAAAAATATGAGTACAAAAATCTCAATATATAGGATTAATTGTTGAATGAATGTAGCTAGAGAAGGAATGTATGAGTTGAAACATACATTCCTTTTAGGTGAAGAACTCCTTTTAGAAGGCATCATGGAGTAGCAAAAAGACAAGAAATGTAAATGAAAACGAATACATGTGATAGATTCCAATGTTCATATCTTTTTCATATACTATACAATATTTATATACTATTGAATATAGTATATACATTATACATACTACTACATATATTAGAGAGGAAAAATTATTGAAAGAAATAAAGAATGAAATTTTACTGACTTAAAGAAAAATGAAAGTTCTCAAGTTGAAAGGTCTGACCACGTACCAAAAAAAGATACATGTGGAAAAATCCATACTAGAAACATAGACAATATGTTTTCTATGTCTGTGATAACAATATCACAGACATAGAAAAACTCCAAAAGTGTTTGATGAGAGGGGTTAATCACTTCCAAAATATCTCAGAATCTGAATGACATCAATCTTTCAATAATAGCATGGAGAATAAGAAGACAATAGAGTAATGCTCAAATACTTGAAATAAGATAATTCAAAATGAGAATTATATATTTGGCTACACTCTCATTTAGATGAAAAAGCAAAAACAATGGTCTTAGGATTATGTTCCTCCTGGTTAAAGGACGAGGAAAAGAGTGGCTTTACAACAGAAAGTCTTTTTAACAATATAAATTACTGAATATTCACAATTTTGACCATGCTGGCCAAACATCAACAAGAAAAACCCACATCCTACTCTCCTGCCCCTGCCACACTGTGATTTCGGTGGACCAAGCTGAGAGCTGATCTTCCACTCCACATCATCTATATCTTACAGCAACATGAAGTCTCTCTTCAGTTTCCCTCTCTTCGGTTCCCCTGCTCAGGAGTGTACAAGGGGCACCAGGAAAATGGGAATAACCACCAATTTTCACCTTCTGCTTGGTAGAGGCAGGTCGTGGTAGTGGTGCTTTGATTCCCCTACATGGGTAGCATCAGCAGGACGGAGCAGGCAGCTGATCTTCCATCTCCCCCTAGGCAGGGGCAGGTGGTGTTCTAACTCCCTCACCAAGGCAGTGTCCAGGTGGCAGGTGAGAGCCAGTCCCTCAAGCTCAGTGCCCTCCAATATCAACTAGATAAAATAAGGCAGTCTGAGTGGGGCCTGGACAGCACATCATTTTCCCCCCACGTTGGTATCAGTGGGGCGAGATGGGGAACCCAACATCTGCCCTCATCCAGCATCAGTGAGGCGGAATGAAGTGGTGGGAAGGGAGGCTAGTTGTCACTCCACTTCTCCCCTCTCCTGGTGTCAGCAGAGTCCAACAGGGAGCTAAGGTTTGCCATACTGTGTAGCAACAAAGTGGTATAAGTCAGCCCTCCACTTACCCTCCGCCTGGTTTCAGGGTCCAATGGTGTATTAGTCAGAGTAGCAGATACTCAACTGTTAGGAGTATCTGCTACAAATGGGGAGCTGAGCTTACACCTCTCCACTCAGAGGCAATGAGGTAACATGAGCCAATGTCACACATTTTGGGGAAAGGTGTCAATGAGGCCCATAGGGAAGCAGAACTTGCACCTCACCTTATCTGCAAAGATGCAGTATTATTAAACAGTTAGTTTTTGCTAGAAGGATGTTGCAGAGCCAGGAGAAAGCTGAACATGCACACCCAACCAGCCCTGATGTTATACCTCAACACAATGCTACCTCGTAAAATAAATACACAAAAAAAGATTGCATAGATTTCTGAGTTTCATAATTCAATTTCCAAAATGCCCAGGATACAACTGAAAATCACTCATCAAATTATTAACAAGAAAATCATAACTTGAAAGAGAAAAAACAGGCGACAGATATGAGCACCATGATGATTCTCGTGTTGAAATCATCTTATAACGATTTTAAACCAGCCACCATAAAAATGCTTCAACAAGCAATTATGAATTACTTTGTAACAAATGAAAAAAATAGAAAAATTAATAAAACAACTGGTGGTATAAAAAAGAACCAAAGGAAATTACAGAACTAAAAATGCAATCACCAAAATACAATTTAAAGAAACCTCGGTGGATGGACTCATTGGAAATGAGAGAGGATGCAATCAGGAAACTGGAGGACAGATGAATAGAATGGGTCCAATCCACACAACAAAAATAGAATAGACTGAAAAAAATCAGTGACACCTCAGAAAACTGGGGGGCAATAATGAAAGAAGTTACAATAACACCATCAAAGTTTCAGAAGGAGAGGAGAGAGAGAATAGAACTGAAAGGGTATTTGAAGAAATAATGGCTAAAAATGTCTCACTTCAGTGAAAGATATGTCAACAGATTCAAGAGGTTGAGAAAATCTCAAATAAGATAAATGTAAAGAAATTCACACTAAAGGCACATCATAATTAAACTTTGTGCAACTAAAAACAAAGAAAAATTCTTTAAAGCAGCCAGAGAAAAACAGTATTCCTTATAAGAAAACTTGAGTTAAATGACAGTAGATTTCTCACTGGAAACATAGAGGCAAGAAAGAAGCAGAGCCACATTTTTCAGGAACTGAAAGAAAAGAACTGTCAACCCCAAATTCTAAGTCTGATGAAAACATCTTACAGTAATGAAGGATAATCTCAGACAAGAAAACTAAAAGAATGTGTTACAGCAAACCTGCCCTTAAAGAATGGCTGGAGAAATTTCATAAGCAGAAAAAAAAATAACAGAATAAATGTCAGAAAGAAAGAAAAAGACCATCAGAATGGGTCAAAATAGGGTTAAATATGATACACTGTTTTTCTTATGAGTTTTAAAAATTAAATTTGATGGTTGAATCAAATATAACACAATATAGTGAGATGCTCATTGTACATGTTACATAAGATGACTATGTTTTTAATAGACACATTAAAGGAAACTAAATGGAAATAAATTTTCTGTACTTAATATAAAGTAGTAAAACATCAGTACCAGCAGATTATAATTATATATGTATCTTATAGTAGCTGGAGTAATCACTCAGAAAACAATACTCAAAAACACTACAAATAAATCAAGAGTATATCCTAAAAAGTGTTTAAGCAACCCAAAGGAAAGTAACAAAAGAAAAATAAATGAGGGAGAAGCTGAGGAAGCAAACAGAAAACAAGCAATAAAATAAAATAGAAGCCCTAACATATCAATAATTACCTTAAGTATAAATGATCTAAATATAACAATAGAAAGACAGATTGGCATAGTGGAGATATATATATATATATCACCTCAAATACAAACATATAAGTAGGTTGAAAAGAAAAGAATGGAGAAAGATATACTATGAACACAATGAAAAAACAAGAGTGGCTATAACATTAGATGAAGTAGTACCAAATACAATTATTAGAGATAAATGGAGACATTATAAAAATGATAAGAGAATCAACATGCTGAAAAGACTTAAACAATTCTGAATAGGTATGCACCAAAGAGCAGAGCCTCAAAATACACAAAGCAGGCATTAGCCATTAGGGAAATGTAAATTAATGCCCTTACAAAATATCACTACACATTTGTCAACATAGCTAAAATAAAAAAAAATTAGTGATGGCACCAAACATTGGTGAGGATGTGGAGAAACCGGATCATTCATTCATACATGGCTGGTGGGAAAAAAGGTGATGCAGTCATTCTGGAAAACAGTTTGGCAGATTCTTAAAATGCAGAAGATGCAACTACCCTGCAACGCAGCAATTATACCCCTGGGCCTTTATCTCAGAGAAATGAAAATGTGTGTTCACCCGAAAACATGTACCAGAATCTTTGCTTTATTTGTAATCATCCAAAACCAGAAACAATCTGGATGTTCTTCAGTGAGTGGGTCGTTAAACCATGGTCCATCTATACTATGGAATACTAATGAGCAATAAAAAGCAATGAACTATTCATACACAAAATAACTTGATGAGTCTCAAGGGAATTATGTTGAGTGAAAAAGCCAATCTTTGGTTACATACTGTATGATTCCATTTATGTAACATTCTTGAACTGACAAAATTATAGAGATAGAGAACAGATGAGTGGTTGCCAGAGGCTGGGCGGAGGTGGGAAAGGAGGAAGGGCTGTAACAGAGTAGTATGAGGAATTCCTGTGCGGATGGGACTATTTTGTACTTTGATTGTGGGGTAGTCACACAAATCTGCACATGTGATAAAATTGCATAGAACTAAACACACACACGTACACATACAACTGGTGACATCTGAATAAAGTCAATGGATTGTTTCAATATAAATTTCCTGGTTGTGATATTGTACTAAAGTTATGCAAGATGTAACTATTAGAGAACTTGAGTGTAGGGTATGTGGAATCTGTATTAATTCTTAAAACTGCATGTCAATCTGCAAGTATTATCTCAAAATAAAATGTGAAAGAATTAAGTATGTAGATATCTGGTGATACAGCCTCAAAACCTACATGGCTATCTAGTAAAATTAATATAACACCCCTCTCAAAACAGATAGAATGAGGATTCATAAAATAAGCAAAGATACATGAATTGAATAATGTGATGACTAAGCTCACACTAATAGTTACACATCAAATGTGTATCAACAACAACAGAAATGGAGACCTTTGCTTTGCTCCTGTTATGAACCTCACATGCGGTGTTCTAACAGAATTCGCACATTCATTCAAACTGTTTTTCTGTGGAAAACAGATAGCAGAAGATATATGTAATATGTAAAACTGACTGGGTACACCTGGGATATACAAGGAGTGTCTACAAATGACCAAAAGATACCAATAAGCAATTCAGAAGTGAAGACGCCCAAATCACCAACAAGTATACTCAGAGATGTTCAAAATCACTGTTAATAGGAGATGTGCGAATTACGAGAGCAGGGAGATAGCACTTTGGACCTATACACACCTCAGATTGGCAAAGCCACGAATACACTGAGTGACACCAATAAAAGATTAGTGAAAATGGAAGTTGCCATACTCATGAACAAAGCCACAAGCGTTGCTGAAAGCAGCCAGGCATTGCTTAGAAAACCAATCGTGTTTAGCACTGAGCCAGCAACTCCACTTCTGGGGTGGCTTCCTCTTCTGGAGCCTTCACCAACAGGTCTACATGAGACATCTTTGAAGACTTTCATGACTGCATTGTCAGTGGCAGTGGAGGGGAATGGATTAGCAAAGTGTGGGTGATGCAGACTATGTCAGAAGCAACAGCTAGATGTACAGACAGCCAACAGTGACATACACACACACAAGAACACACACACACACGGTGACTACGTACACAGGAAGGAGCAGAAAAGAAGCATAGTATTTACATTCTACATGGATTAAAAAGCAATGTAGGCCAGGTGCGGTGGCTCACACCTGTAATCCCAACACTTTGGGAGGCCGAGGCAGGCGGATCAACTGAGGCGGGAGTTCGAGATCAGCCTGACCAACATGGAGAAACCCCATCTCTACTGAAAAAACAAAATTAGCCGGGCGTGGTGGTGCATGCCTGTAATCCCAGCTACTCGGGAGGCTGAGGCAGGAGAATCGCTTGAACCCGGGAGGCGGAGGTTGCAGTGAGCCGAGATCATGCCATTGCACTCCAGCCTGGGCAACAAGAGCAAAACTCCATCTGAAAAAAAAAAGGCAATGTAAATGTACAAAACACCACTTAGCAAGGATACTTACACATTTATAGTGCATAGCATATGAGCATGACTGCCTCTGGAAAATGGAGTTGAAACAGGAATAGGGTATTGGAAATAAATGGGACTTTGCATGGATTGATGCTGCTGTCTCAAACTATAAATAAAGAGAAAATAACATAAGACTATTATATAGAGGTAGAGCGGGGGAAGAAATAAAAACAGGAGTCTTTCCAAGCGCTTGCCTCTGGGTGGTTTCCCAAGTATGATTTCATAATTCTGTGTCCTCAGACACTCTCTGAATGCCACTCACTCTCTGGGGCTCAGAGAGCACACTCTCACCAGGACAAGAGCCAAGTCTGGGGTAAAGAGAAGCTCAGGGGACAGGGTTGGGGGCTTGGGGCAGAGACAAGCTTGCAGGGCAGGTAGGAGCAGGCAAGCCTGCTTCACGTCTTGGGTGTTTTCTCTTTTTCTTGCCATGACAGGGTGATGGAGACACAGCCCTGGTGTGGGCCAGAGTCCACCCTGGGATAGGAGGCCCTGCCAAGGCAAAGTGGCCTGGTAACTTGGCGCTGTTTCCTGGGGAAAATGCAACCATTGTTTTAACACAAAACATGCCTCTGTCCCCGGCCAAGGCCCATCTGTAAAAAGTTATTTTCTTCAAAAGCTTGAAGGAAAAGGCTGCAAGAAGTGTGCTCTGGCTTCAATCTCCCTATACACAGTTCCAGGCCAAGTACAGTAAGGCCAGCCAAGCAGGGTGACCCCTGACGGTGGAGGCAGGGCCAAGGCCCCCAGCAAACAGGAGCAGCATGACATACCAGGGATCTTAGCCTGAGCTTGGCCACAGACCCATTCAAAGCCTTGGCTACTTGCTGTCCTCTGAGTTTTACTTTTCCCCACAAGCCAGAATATCACGATCAAATGGCTGGAGGCCATGGGCCCTGTGAATGCCTTCTCCAGAGATTGCCATGGTCCTTGAATGCCTATCTCCCCTGTCCTGCCCCAAACCTCCCACAAGCTGATAGAACAGACCATGGCCTCCACCACATCATCCCCAGACAAGAGCCGGGTGGGCCCTGTGGCCAGCCTCCCTTCTCATGGCCAGCCCCTCCAGGTCCAGCCAGATATGAGGCTCCCACCCACCTGTCCTCCCTGTCCCTGCGGGAGGGCACTGGAACTGGGCCTCCCAGCCAGGCGAGCATTGTGAGTGATCAGATACGGAAATACTCCTACGATCACCAGGGCACAACCAGTGGAAATCCTGGTCCTGGAAAGGACTTTTAGTTACAATATTAAATTTTAAATGAAGAAATTTTACATTTTAATTCTCAGTAAGATATCTGGATAACGCTGCGTTGCATTTTGTAAAGGACTGTGCTGCTCAAAATCTTTCCTTACCACCGCCCAAGCCACTCCGCACTGTGTAGGTCAAGGTACCAGTAGAACTGGCACCTGAGCCTGGAGGAGGGTCCCTCATGTACCAATGGGCTCTGAGTCCACTGTCATGCCCAGTGAGCCACTCAACCAGGAGCCAAGGGGCTCAGGGGCATCAGAATGTGTGACAACACCCCCAGTGGAGCAAGCCCATGGGCAAACACCCCGACGTCCTCCCTGAGGGCGGCAAAGTCAGGCGCAGTGGCTTGTCCTTCCAAGTTCCACAGTCAGCTGGGGGGCATTCACGCCATCCCGCCTGCTCTCCTGGGCACCTAGCACAACACTGTGGTCAAGTTTGGCCTGAGCTGGTGCAGGACCAGTATGTGGGGAAGGGCCCTGCCCGTGGCAGGCAAGGCTCTCTGGCCCCGGGTGCAGGAGAACCCTGAGGATAAGGCGGAGCAACCTGAGAGGCAGATGCCAGAGAAGGGCTCCCCAGCACTGGAGCAGGGCCTTCCAGGGGCTCCCAATTCCCAGCTTACCTATTAAAATCTTCATAACCCTGGCACAGGAGGTTTGCTTATTTACTTTGGAAATAGCCATGCCACCCGGGCTGGAAGCTCACACTGCAGAAGCCTCCATGGCTGGCCGTTTGCTCTTCTAATGACTCCAGAGTTTGGACAATCAGAGTTTCTGATGCTGACACCAGCTGAAGTGTGTCTCCAGCAGGACACCTGCCACTGGAGGCCATGCCTCAGCCCGCGTCTGTCCAGGGTACTCCTTGAGCAAGTAGGTCCAGTGAACAAGGGAAGCACCTCCTTCTACCCAGAAGTTAATGCTATTGTCCACCTCTTGGAGGCTGGGAAGGAGGACATCTTCCTTCAGCCTCATCTCTACAAACTTTCTCTTTTTCTCTAAATTATTTCCTCTTCCACCTCCACTGGGTCACCTCCCCAGGAGTGGAGGAGCTGTCAGGGCTACTGCCCATCTGAGGGCCTTGGAGGGAACCAAGAGTGGGAGGAGGGAAGGTGAGGGTTATTCCCAGTGCTGGGGGAAGAGCCTGGCCGTAAGGGAGGAGCCCTGCCTTATTCCATCCCGCCATCTGCGCTTGGGGCAGGGAAGGTCTAACAGTCAGCCTGGGCTGCTATAGCAAAGCACCACAGAGCTGAGGGGTGAAACTACCCGCATTTATCCTCTCAGCCCTGGAGGCTGGAAGTACCAGAGCAAGGTGTCAGCAGGGCTGGTTTCTCCAGAGGCCTCACTCCTTGGCTTGTAGATGGCGTCTTCTTCCTGCATCCCCACATGGTCATCCCTCTGTGGGTATCTGTGTCCTCATCTCCCCTTCTTATAGGACAGTGGCTATATTGGATTAGGCTTTGAAAAGGAAAATTAAAATTTGGGTCCACAATTTACTGTGCCAAAAGAAAAAAAAATCAAGCTGAAAGCTGAGTCGTGGAAGAAGTTGCCTTTCCTTTTGTTCCTAAGCAGATAGCTACAGATAAAAGGTTAAGTATCTCCACAGGTAGCTGCTCTATGTTCACTTTAACTTACATAAAGTGCTGATTTACTGAGTGCAAGATGCATACATAATTGACTATACCCCCACCGGCTCCTTTTCTCTTGCAACATGTGGATGCAGTAATGTGACCATACCCTCCCTCCTTCCCCTCCAGCCTGCTTTTCCCCTTTAAATATTGAAGCCCTCAAAATCATCTTTGGAGAAAGACACAGAACTGTCTCCTGAGTTATCAGGAGTTATGGGCATGAGTTATCAACCTTGGCAAAATACGCCTCTAAATTGATTGAAAGCTGTCTCAGATATTTTTTGGTTACAGGTCCACCCATACGAACTCACTCTAACTTAATTACCTCTTTAAAGAACTTGTCTCCAAATACAGTCACATTCTGAGATATGGGGGTTGGAACTTCAACACAGGAATTTGTGGGGGACACAGCTCAGCCCATTGGTGGAGGATGTCTGCTAGCAGCACGTTCTGCAGGCCGGCCTCACCTGCAAACATGGTCAAGGTGACAAGCAAAAGCTGGCCTGGGGAAAAGGACTCTAAGATCAGCCTCAAGGGTAGAGATGTTCTGCAAAGGGATTGAAAACATAATACATTTGGCAGAACTTGAACCTAGAGCATGTTTTCCCATCTTGTACACTAGAGCAAAGATCAGCAAATACTGCCCAAGCCAAATTCTACAGATCAGCAAATACTACCCAGGCCAAATTCTACAGACCAGATGAGCCACCTGTTTTGTAGGTAAGGTACTGGAGCATCGCCACACCCCTTCGTGAGCCTGTCATCTGTGGCTGCTTTTGCCAAGTTGAGGAGCTGTGGCAGAGACCACACGACCCCTGAAGCCTAAAACATTTGCAGAAAACATGCCAACCTTTGCACCAGAAGGTCAGCTCCCTATGGGCAGGGATTTTTGTCTGTCTGCCCACAGCTGTGCCCCCAGCATTTACAACTCTGTGTGGCAAGTACCAGGGGCTCAAACAATACTTGTTGGAAGAACAGGTCATTTTGTCTACATGGAACTGAAGGTGTGGTGAGGTCATGGCCCAGGAAACCCCTTGAATTGTCCAACCCAAGTCTCTTGCCTTGGTGATAGCAACCGATTGCATCTGATCAGTGTTCTGTAGTGTCCCCACAAGACCACAACAAGCACAAATGGCCCTTTCTACCTGGAAGGGCCTGGCCATTTCCTTTCTTCCCCTGCGACTGCCCCTAGTGACCCTCAGGGCTTTTGCACACAGGGTCTGGAGGTTGAAATTCCATTGCCCTACTGCTTATAGAAGACCCGCTGCTACTGCAATCATGAGCACCCCTCAAACACCTTCTGGACCCTGGAACCCAGTAATGTCACCTGTACATGATATTCTCTAAGACTCCACTTAGAGCCCAAACCAAGTATGAAAGGTGTTGGCCAAATCATTGGCTAGATCA
Source organism: Pan paniscus (assembly GCF_029289425.2). Taxonomy (NCBI): domain Eukaryota; kingdom Metazoa; phylum Chordata; class Mammalia; order Primates; family Hominidae; genus Pan; species Pan paniscus. Next base: position 49,566,368 of record NC_073260.2, read on the forward strand.
GGTACTTCTGAACAAGGAGCCTAAACAACTTAACCTGTGTTGAAGTTCTAACCCCATATCTCAGAATGTGACTGTATTTGGAGACAAGTGGAGACAAAGTCTTTTAGGGGGTAATTAAATTAAAGTGAGGATTCTGTCCTTCCACTCAGAATCCACACGTGGACACATGAGGAGGAAAACCTTCCTTCCTTCCCAGATTCCAGTCTTAGGGTGTCCTTAGGACTTTTCATTACCACAAAGAAATCCAGGGGCTTGGAGACACAGTGCTCCTCCCTCCCTGACCCACAGCTGTGGTTATGCTTGAGTGGTTCTGACCCTGCCTTGATCACAGATAGGCTCAGAGTCCTCAAGAATGGACCTTGATTTTTCAGGAGGCTTTGCTCCTGAACCTGCAGGTAACTGGGGCCCCCTCACTGCAATGACAATAGTCCTCCTTCCAGGCTGGGTCACTGGCTGGGAGGACAGATGCAAATCAATTCCCAGGAACGGCCTAGAGCATCCTACTGTTCTTCAAGGTGTAATTGCAAAATAAACTCTCAAGTGCCCTGGTTCCAGGAGCCTTTGGACATGCTCTTGAGCTTGAGAGATGAGAGGAAGAGCCAAGAGGAGGTGGAAGACGCAGTGCCCTGGGTGGTGTTGACATTCAGGCTCCTAGAAGTGGCCTTGGATGCCAGCCCAGAGGAGCCTCTAGGACCCCTGTGGGGCCTCCCACCCCACTTCACTAGAGAGGCCCTGCAGAAGCAAGATCGAGAGCGTCCTTCCAGAGGCAGAGGGACCCGAGCTGAACACTGGTTCTCCCGCTTCTTGGGTATGGCACTGGGGGAAGCCTCACTTTATCTGTAAAGTGAAGTTGCTAACATGGGCCTTGAAGGACTTCTGAGAAAATTATGGCAAGTAGCCAATGTGAGCACTTACCACAGACACTGGCCCACAGAGGAGGTTCATAAACGCTCAACAGATGCAAAACCTGAACACAGCACGAGAGGGGCAAGAAAACAAACAATCCTGAAAAATAAAGGAATGGGAAAGGAAGGATATTTTCTATGTATCTTAAAATTTTTTTTTCCAAAGTTTTATCAGGACAAAATGAAAGCAACTAGTTGATTTTTATCCCCCAGGCCAACACTTACACACACACACACACACACTCACGCACACACATGTCTGCAGCTCTGCACAGGGGGCTGATCATCCTCGTAGCAACGTGGTTCAGACAATTCCCTTATGGAGATGCTCCCCACCTTGGTATTCTGCTCATAGAGTCTGCACATCTCTCTCACCGAGAGGTCAGCCTGAGAATTATTTTCTCCTTCACTGCATGGACTGGCTCCATCTTAGCAAAGAGAGCCCCACAGTAAGCTTATTTTAAGACAGGTTTCAGCCCATGACAAGTGGGATCAAATAGCTGGCTCTGGCAAGGGTGTGCCAGGGCACCTTGCAGACATTCCTCGATGCCTGTTTATACCTTGGCTAGTCCACAGGTAAAAATACTTCATCTTCCAAGACCACTGTGACTGCATTAGTTAAGTTTAGCAGTGTGCTGTGTGAATGTGCAGTGCTTCTATTATCAAGCTGACACAAGAGAGGTAAATATTTCCCTGGTGACATGCAGCAGCCCTGGCATCCAGGGACTCCTTTCCCAAAAGCTTTTCCAAATAGGGAAGCCTGTAGCACTCTAAAAATGAATCAGGGGACCCCAAAGAATTTGTGGATTTGAAAATATTCAACACATGCTCGAAATACCTTTCCTGTGAGGTATTCAGAAAGAACTGAGCTCTGAATAGGAAGATCTTATGATCACAGAAAGTACAAAGGGCCGGCTGCACCGCCAGTCCCTCAGTTCCCTGGCCAGGCACTTAAGGAAACTGCATCGCACCTGCGTCCACTAGTGTGTCCTCTGGGCACTGGCATTGTCAGTTTCAGATTTAAAAGTCTCATGATGCTAGCTCAGGAACTCCAACTCACTGGGAAACACAAGAAGCATTTCTCTTCCAAAAAGACTTCAAAAATTTCAAAAGTAATGAATGGTCTGAACGTTCAGAGAAAATAAGAGAGTATAATACCTAATATTTATTGAGTATTCACTGTGTTCTGGGCACTGGGCTTAAATTGTCTTATTTGATATCACCACCATTCAATGACATAAGGATAGTTACTAATTTCTTTTTTTTTTTCTTTTTTTTTTTGAGACAGAATCTCACTTTGTCTCCCAGGCTGCAATGCAGTGGTGCGATCTCGGCTCACTGCAACCTCCACCTCCCGGGTTCTTGTGCCTCAGCCACCACACCTGGCTAATTTTTGTATTCTTAGTAGAGACGGGGTTACTCCATGTTGACCAGGCTGGTCTCGAACTCCTGGCCTCAAGTGATCTGCCTGCCTCGGCCTTTCAAGGTACTGGGATTGCAGGTGTGAGCCACCACACCCAGCCCCAATGTCGGTTTTCATTCATCCCTTCAATAATAACAAATACTTATTGAGTGGCTACTGTGTATAGCATGGTTCTAGCTGCCAGGCACGTGGCAGAGAGCGAGACGACGTCCCTCCCGTAGTGGAGTTGATAATCTAAGGGAAGGAGACAGACCACAGCAAAAGTCACAGCGTGATGATACTGTGTCAAGTGGTGGTAAGCATCTCAGAGAAAAAGGAAGCAGGCAGGCAAAGAGAGCAGGAGCAGGAAGGACTTCTGGGAGGAGAGGGCATCTGAGCATAGGCCTGAGAAAGGGAGGCACAGCCAGTCTGGATGTGGGGAAATCTCACCTTCTTTGGGGATGGTAGTACTCAAGCCTAGAGGCAGGAGGGTACAGAGGACTTGGGTGGAGGGCCGAGGGCCTGGTGGACACTGGGAAAGCAGCTAGGGCCTGACCATCAGGGCTCGTGGAGATGCACGACATCTTGGACTTTACGGGGTTTAGAGCATTCCAGAATTTTCAGTTCCATGCTATTTCACTCTTTAAAAAAAAATGCTGATCACCCTCCACAGAGCTGACTTTACGACCAAACATACCATTGGAAAGCCACACTCTTGCGGGGAACTCTTGCTCCTGAATTATCCTTATCAAAATATAGACATTAGAAAAGAGATCTAGCAAGTTTGTTCTTTGTACAGAGGCAGAAGAATTGGCTGCAAAATGATCTTGTAAACGGAACCGAAAAATGACCCCTTGATATTTTACCTTCTAGGCCTGTCATCTTATAACTAAGGTAGTCTACATGGCTCGAATGCCCGTGAATGGCAACTGTAGGGACTGTCAGGTTTGCCAAGAAGCCATGAGCTGTCAGACCCACCCTGTCCCTGGCAGGCAGCTGACTGCCCCAGCCCTCGTGTCAGCTCCATGATCGCAATGCCGGGCATTTGTTGGCACCAGCCCACAGTAACGGGGCAGAGGAATTTAGATCTACAGATGCTCTTACAGGGGAAAAGGCTCCCTCGAGTCCTACATCTCCAATTCTGGTTGGGTTTACGGCAGCTCTTCTTATCTCAAACTGGCATTCCTCTCTGTGCCTGCTAATCACAGAATTCCTGGGTATTAAAAGAATATGAAGAGTCACAACCTGGAACCCCGTGCTGCCATGGAGGGTCATGCCTGAATTCCCCAGAGCAGATGAACACAGATTGTCTCCAGACAGGGTCACACAGCATCTACCAACCCACTTGGCCCCAGGTGTCACCACCCTGTCATAAAATCCTTCCTAGAAATGGAAGCGGGTTCTGCTATTTCCCTATTACATGTAGGCCCACTTTTGAAAAATAGCCCATCATCAGCTGCCACCCTCACCTTTCCAAAACCACACGGTCTTCATTTCTCATGATTGACAGCACAGAAGACTTGAGTTTGGGCACAAAGACCTGTGGATCCAGCCCTGGAGGCTCGTGTGGACCTTGAAGGTCCACTGAGCCAGGGCCTCCCCAGAGCTGGGGACAGAGGCCTCAGCTTCCAGCCAGGGCCTGGGACAGGCCACATAGCAGCTGCTGGCAGGACAGCCTCTCCTTCAGGTTCCCTGCCAGGAGGTGAGCTGGCTCCATGCTGACCTGGGAACACCTTGTCCACTTCGATGCTTTTGGACAGGACTTTTGTCAGAAACCACCCAGCCGCTACCCAGCCCCCCCAATCACCCTGTCGTGGGTTTAGGCCCGCCTCCTCCAGCACCCTCCTGCAGTGGGCATCCGTCTCCCTGCAGGAGGCTGTGTCTTAGCAATTCATGGGGAACGAAATGAAATTTCTTGGAGTACATCTCAGCCTTATGAGTGTCACTTGTCAGTGGTTGACTTCAGCCCACCGGAGAGTCCCAGGGCTATGATGGCTTCCAGGGAGAGCTGAGGAGCTGTGCACGGTGATAAGCAGAGGTGCTGCGGCTGCTCTCCAGGTGTCCTGTTCTCCCTGCAGCCCCACTGTGCCTTTCTGATCCACTCCATGTGCAAAGACATGGTGAACCACAAACCATGACCACCCTGCCAAATATGTGACCCAACAGCACATCTGTTGGTGTTCGGTTGGGGCTCTGAATAAAAGGGCAGGAGCTCACACTGCTCACTTACTATGGCAGGGCGGTGGAGGGAGGCTGCAGGAGGCAGGGCAGGGAGGTGGAGGGAGGTGCTGCTGGGGGGCAACTGTGGGGAAAGGTGGAGGTGAGCAACAGGGGCCTGCTTTGCAGTGGGAGACTTGGAAGCCACTGGGCTGCAGACAGCAGACCCATGGAGAGGACTCCCTTCCCACATCTGTGGGTGTTTTGCTTCTCTTTGCTTTTATGATGTTGCTCAGGGCCTGCAAACTTCCTTTTTAAGAATTATCTTTCCGTCTGCTTGCTTTTCCTCTGCTTATTGAGTACATTGATTCATTGAGGTGACTGAGCTATGAGCAGTTTCTCACTGGATACCAAAATGTACACGTGCTTCAGGCAGTGCAGACTGTATTTCCCATGGCCGCTCAGTGTGTGTGCTGTCAATGTGGGTTCAGACATATGGGCCCAAAGTGTCTCTGAGTGTACATTTTTCACACTGCCCACACATATGCAGAGGAGACGCCAGAGAGAATTTTTGTGTGTTATCTCCATCTCCAATGCCTCATGTTCTAGAAAAGAGTCCTGTGAGCCTGTGAGAAGGTGTGCGTGTGTGCAGTGTGGGACGTGTGTGGGGGTATGCTGTGGGTGTGCATTGTGTGTTCATTGTATAGCGTATGTGGTATGCTGCGTGTGTGGTGTATTTGGTGTGTGTGTGCTATGCTGTGGTGTGTGCATAGTGTGGTATATGTGTGGTATGGTGTGTTGTATGTGTGTGTGGTGTGTGTAGTATGTGTGGTGTGTGTGGTTTGTGGTGTGTGGTGAGTGCTGTGGTATGCAGTGTGTGGTGTGTGGGAAGTGTGTGGTGTGGGATGTGGTATACGGGGTATATGGCATATGTGCATGTGTGCATGTGATATGTAGTATGTACATGGTGTGTGTATGTGGTATGTGATGTGTGTGTGGTGTGTGTGATATGTGGTGTGTGTGTGGTGTGTGTGTAGTATGAGGTATGTGGTGTGTGTATGTGGTATGTAGTATGTGTGTGCTCTGTGTGTGTTATGGAGTATGTGGTGTGTGTGGTATGTGGGTGTGGTGTGTGGTATGTGTAGGGTGTGGTGTGTGTATGTGATATGTAGTGTGTAGTATGTGGGTGTGGTGTGTGGTACGTGTAGTATATGGTGTATATGTGATATGTGGTATGTGGTAAGGGGTGTGTGGTGTGTATGTGGTGTGGGGGTATGTGGTATGTGTGGTGTGTGGTGTGTGTATATATGGCATGTTGTATGTGTGTGGTGTGTGTGTGGTATGGTTGTATGTGTGGTATGTGTGGTGTGGTGTGTGTGCTGTGTGTGTGGTATGGAGTTTGAAGTGTGTGGTTATGTGTGTGTGGTGTATGGTGTGTATGGTGTATGTGTGGTGTGTGTGTGCTGTGTGGTGTGTCTGCTCTGTGTGTGTGTGGTATGGGGTATGTGTGGTGTGTGCTGTGTGCTGTGCATGTGGTATGGGGTGTGGTGTGTGTGTGGTATGTGGGTGTTGTGTGTGGTGTGTGTGTGTATGTGGTATGTTGTATGTGTGTGGTGCATGTGTGGTATGGGTGTATGTGTTTGGTATGTGTGCCGTGTGTGTGGTATGGAGTTTGTGGTGTGTGGTTATGTGTGTGTGGTATATGGTATGTATGGTGTATGTGTGGTGTGTGTGTGGTGTGTGCTGTGTGTGCTGTGTGTGTGTGGTATGGGGTATGTGTGGTGTGTGTTTGTATGTGGTATGTGTATGTATGTGGTAGTTGTGAATGTGGTATGTGCTGTATGGTGTGTGTGTGGTGTGTGGTATATGTGGTGTGAGGTGTGTGTGCTGTGCGTGTGGTATGGGGTGTGGTGTGTGTGCGGTATGGAATATGTGGTATGTGTGGTGTGTAGTGTATGTGGTATATGACATGTCCATGGTATGTGTGTGCTGTGTATGTGGTATGAGGTGTGGGGTGTGTGTGTGTGATATGGAATATGTGGTATATGTGGTGTGTGGTGTGTGTGTGGTATCTGATATGTGTGTGGTATGTGATGTATGTGTGGTATGTGAGTGCTGTGTGTGTGGTATGGGGTGTGGTGTATGTGTGTGTGGTATGTGTGGTGTGTGCTGTGTGTGTGGTATGGGATGTATGGTGTGTGTATGTGGTATGTGTGGTGTGTGTTTGTATGTGGTATGTGTATGTAAGTGGTAGTGTGTATATGGTATATGGTATTTGTGGTATGGTGTGTAGGGGAGTGGGTATGTGGTATGTGTGTTATGTGTAGTGTGTGTGTGATATGTGTGTGGTGTGTGCGTGCTGTGTATGTGGTATGGGGTGTGTGTGTATGGTATGTGGTATGTGTGGTAGTGTAGTGTGTGATGTGTGTGCTGTGTGTGTGGTATGGGGTGTGTGGCATGTGTTTGGTATGTGGTATGTGTGATGTGTGGTGTGTGTGCTGTGTGTGTGATATGGTGTGTGTGGGGATGTGTGGTGTGTGGCGTGTGTGTGGGGTATGTGGTATGTGTGGTGTGTGTGTGTGGTATGTGCTATGTGTGGTGTGCTATGTGTGTGTGTGGTATGGGGTGTGTGGTGTGTGTGGGGGGGTATATGTGATGTGTGGTGAGTGGTGTGTGTGGTATGTTGTGTGCATTAATAAATTCCTAGGCTCTCTTCCCAGGATCACTGGGTGACCTAGGCAGTCCCGGAGCTGGACATGTCCATTGAGGGCTGGAGTGGCCTAGCACTCCCTCCCATCCTCTGAACAGTCCCCTTCACTGTCCAAGATAGTGCCTTCCTCTAGTAGACACACGCCAGGCTCTGCAGGCCGGAACACGCATCCCTTTCACAGCCTCCTCACAGCCCTGTTCAATGGCACTCTGCAAACCTCGGTTTTATGATCCTTGTGTCAAGCGCATGGAAACTGGTCATAGCACCAAAAAAATTTCTGCTGTGAGATAGGTTTCTTCTGCTCAAGATGGCACATTGGGGTTACACTTTAAACTCCCTCCTTGACCGCAGCCACACTGTGGGCACACTGTTTAAAAAGAGTGCACACACATCTGCACGCACACATGTGTGTACAACACACTCACACATCTCTAGGGTGCAGAGGGGCTCGCTGCGCCTGGGCCTCCTCACACCAACGTGTGAATGATGATGAGCTTCGAAACCTTCCCAGGAAGCCATGTTTTTGAGCACGTCTCTGACTCCCAGTATGGTGAGGTGAAGTCAGAACTCCCAGGTGACTCTCCCCACCAGGACTTCCCAGGGGGCCCCGCACAGCTGCTTCTCCACGGTGCCCCGCTGACCACACACATCACCAGGGCCGCTTGCCATGTGACACTGCCCCAGCCCAGGCCACACCCTCCAAAGCAGACTCTCTGTGGACAGGACCCTGATCTGAGCTCCAACAAGCTCCCACGGGCGAGCTTGAGCTCCCGCACCATGGGCAGAAGCAAGAGAATCATGGCCTGGAAGCCTGGCACGTGGAGATGGGGGAGAGTGCTGCTTCTCATTTTCCTTAAACAGAAGGAAGAGTGGCTTCTACCGGGGTCCTATGCTTCGGAAGGCCCCATGCAGGTTCCCCTCGCCACCAGGAGCCCACACCCCATCCTTCCAGGAAAGGACCCCCCAGTTCTCTGCACAAATGCTCTGGCCACTTCTGTGGCCTGCTCAGGCCTTTCCGGTTCAGACACATCTTGCACAGTTGTACGCTCATTGGGTGGTCAGGAGGCAGCTGTGTCCCAGGGTGCGGACAGAGCTTGGATGTGAGTGGCCGGAAGGCCTGGCCAAAGTGTTGCATGGCAAGGAGAATTGGCCAGCTTTCTTGCGGGCCCCACCCTGCCCCAGGCTGAACTGTGCATGTGGGCTGGATTCCCCACTGCTCTGCTGTGGATTGAGGGAACTTCACCCTACGCACATGTTAATTTCTGATATCTGCCTTCCAGAACTGGGAAAGAATAAATTTCTGTTGCTTTAAGCCACCCAGGATGGGATGTTTCGTTACAGAAGCCCTAGGAAATGAATGCAGAGGCCTGTTTTGCTATTTGCACATGATTTGTCCTGCTGTATGCAGTGGTTGTCAAAAGCATGGTCCCCAGACCAGCACCATCAACATCCCCTGGGATCCTGTTGACAAAACAAGTGCCAGCCCCAGCCAAAGCTATTACATAAGAAAATTGGGGCGTGGGGGCAGTGATTTGTGTTTTACGGAGCCCTCCAGGGTATTCTGATGCTGCTCCAATCACCACCGCTGGAGAGGAGGTGGGATGTCAAGGAAAGGGCAGGATAGGGACCGGAGGATGGGCCTGCAGGGGCCTGCGGCTGCTTCCGGCAGCATCCCTGGACAGCTGTGCTGGGCCTGTTGGCAGGAGGGAAGGCGGTCAGGCCTGACGGGGTGGGTGTGCCTACCCCACAACGTGTCATCAGCTCCCAAAACTTGAGAGACTTAAGAATGCACCATCATACCTGTGTGTGGCCACACATTTTGTTCTGCAGAACTCCCAGAGCTCTGTGTCTTGGGCCTTACAGAACTGCGTGGACAGTGGAAACAGTGCCAGTGGGGTGCTGTCACAGCCACGGATGGCCATGCCCTTCCCAGCTGGCTCCTAAAGGACACATCCCCAGAGTTTCTGCAGCTCCAATGGCAAGGTATAGCAGGCATGGCCCCAGCTGGCTCCCAGCTGCGCCAGGCCCCCTTGGCTCTGTGCCTCTGTACACGGTGTCCCTGTCTGCTGGACTGTTCTGTCCCCACTGAGTCATCCTGTAAAGCGGCTCTCCTATGTCACCTCCCCTCGGCTGTTCTCTGTGCCCACTGCCTCCGCTGCTCACTCTATCTCAGCATGCAGGGAGGCCCTCAAGAGATCCACCCACACAGCCACCTCTTTCCCGACTGTCATCCTCCCAGCTGCCCCACTTTGTTCTCCTGGTGGCCCTCTCCCTCCCCGAATCACCACTTCTGTTCACTATATTACTTAATCATTGGGTTTCAGGATGCACTTAGTATGTACATGCACAGCCAGAAGGAAAGCTGACTCTTCCTCTTAGAAGCCCAGGCTGGCCATTCTAAAGTGGTAACAATCTCCAAATAATTCCTCAAACCCCGATTCCTTCACTGCTGTGGACACACAACCCTGTGGAGATCATATTCCTTGTTTTAACTACCACTTAGCAGAAAAATAGAAGGTGAAAGTTCATTTGGGTTATGGATGTGATAACTTTTGAATACAAGGTCACCTCCCTGGTCCCATGACAGTCCCAAACCCAGGTCCACCTCAAGCTGGAGCAGAACCAGCCTCCTCCTTCTCCCTGCCTTCTCTGGGCAGAGACACACACTTGTCCCTTGGGGCACTGGGCATAGGTCTATTGGCAAGGACTCCGAAGCCGCTTCTGCAAAGCACAGAGCCAGGACCTGCAGAAATGGCCGAAGGAGGGTGCTTTTCCTTCATCCCCTTGTCATGCACACTCATTGGAAATTTTCTTGGGCTCCTTCCAAAATAATTGATGCTTTAGGAAGGAATAGACAGATCAACAATGTGGGCCGGATGCTGAGTTGGGTCCTGAGACTGGGGGCCTGGAGTCCATGAAGAGACGTGTTCCCTGAGGAATCTTGGTGGCAAATATAACAAGGCCAGCCTCAGGTGTGGGGTTGGGAGGCGAGGTGGGGCGCTTCTCCCTGGAAAGCAGCTGCTGCCTGCTCAGGCCTGGGGAGGAAATGAAGCTTTCTGCTCATTCACTCACCTGCCAGTATGCACAGAAGGCAAACGGGGAGACAGTTTGACCGAGAGAACCATCTGTGTGGGTCAGCTCAGGCCGTGGTAATAACGTGCCACAGATCTGGCAGCTTAAACAGCAGAACTGTATCGTCTCACATCTCTGGAGACTGAACGTCCAAGACGAGGCTGTCAGCAGGACTGGTTCCTTCTGAGGCCTCTCCTCGCCTTGCCGATGGTGTCTTCTCCCTGCACGCTCACATGGTCGTCCCTCTGTGTGTATCTAATCTCTTCTTCCCAGGATACCAGTCCTATTGAATTAGGGCCCACCGCAATAACCTTATTTTACCGTACTCACCTCTTTAATGGCCCTGTCTCCAAATACACTCACATTCTGAGGTCCTGGGTTCAACGCCAACATATGAATTTGGGGGAACAGAGTTCAGCCCATCCCATCACCCCAACCCTCAGCTGGAGGGCAGCATGTCTACCCATCTAGGAGGTCACCCTGTTTCTATGTGTAAGAAGTCCAGGTGGTTTTTGGGAAACGCCATAGCTCCAGCCTGCAATGGTGCATGGAGCAGGGGCCAAGGCTGCTGATACCCTGAGCTGGCCCCGTCTTCAACTTTAAAGCAACGTATTGAGAGGCTCTCTGAACTGTACACCATGTTCTTGGCCACCTGACAAGGGGAGAAATAGGACAAAGAAAGTTGTGTGATGAGGCAGAGGATCTTCACAAGCACAGGGCAAGAGTGGGGTGGGATGGGGGACTGAGCTGATCCCCGAGGGGGGAGAGGGAGTGTCACACCTTCCAGACCCTGCGCACCATCCTCAGCCTGTTGGGATGGCCTCCTCCCCTCTGGAGCCAACCTATCCTGCACCACCTTCTGGGTACGTCCATGCTCATGGGGAAAAGGAGCAGATTCTCTGGCCCTTAGGATACCTGAGCTGGTCCTAAGCAGCCAGTTTGGACCTGCACAAGCCTGATTGACTTTAGGATGTAGCCAGACCACAGATGGTGGCCTTCCTTCTTCGCTCTATGTCCTTTCTTATGCATGTGGATCTGAAGCCCTTTGCAGCAATTTTTAAAGGGAAAAAAATAATTTTTTAAAAAATGGCATGGAGCAGCTGGGAGCAGTGGCTCACACCTGTAATCCCAGCACTTTGGGAGGCCAAGGTGGGTGGAACACGAGGTCAGGAGATCGAGACGATCCTGGCTAACACGGTGAAACCCTGTCTTTACTAAAAATACAAAAAATTAGCCGGGCGTGGTGGCAGGTGCCTGTAATCCTAGCTACTTGGGAGGCTGAGGCAGGAGAATGGTGTGAACCTGGGAGGCGGAGCTTGCAGTGAGTCGAGATCGCACCACTGCACTCCAGCCTGGGTGACAGAGCAAGACTCTGTCTCACAAAAAAAAAAAAAAAAAAAAAAAAAAAGGCATGGAGCAATTGACAAGTCAGGATGAGAAGCTGAGAAGTTGTGGGGTGGGGAAGAGAGATGGTGGAGGGCCTTGCAGAGGGTGAGGCACCCCGAGAAGAAGAGGGAGGCCCTTGTGAGTTAAACCCATGTGTCCAGGGACAGGGCTGAGCTGGGAGGGGTGGGGCTCACCCATTTTATTTATTTACTTACTTATTTAGTCTTTTTTAAATTTTACTTTTTTATAAAACTTTTTTAACTTTTTTCTTTCTGTCTTTTTTTTTTCTTTTTTTTTTTTGAGACAGAGTCTCATTCTGTCACCCAGGCTGGAAGTGCAGTGGCGCAATCTTGGCTCACTGCAAGCTCCACCTCCCGGGTTCACGTCATTCTCCTGCCTCAGCCTCCGGAGTAGCTGGGACCACAGGTGCCCGCCACCACGCCAGGCTAATTTTTTTGTATTTTTAGTAGAGACGGGGTTTCACCATGTTAGCCAAGATGGTCTTGATCTCCTGACCTCGTGATCTGCCCCACCTCGGCCTCCCAAAGTGCTGGGATTACAGGCATGAGCCACCGCACCCAGCCTCCTTTCTTTTTTAAGAGACAGTTTCCCTCCATGTTGCCCCTCCTGGCCTCAGGTGATCCTCCCACCTCTGCCTCCTGAGTAGCTCAGCTTACAAGCATGAGCCACCGCACTCGACTAAGGAGGAGTCTTTGGGCCTTGGGGAGCTGTTGTCCCCCATAGTCCTGTGGACTCCTGCAGATGATGAAGTAGCCAGCTGGAAGGCTTTAGGATAAGAGTTGAGCATGTGCCTGCCCTTCTGCCATCGAAAGCAGGTGTGATGGGGGCCCCAGAGGATACATTAAACTTCAGCTCCACAGATGGGGGCGGTGCATGGATGCCCTCGTGAGCTGCCAGAGCTGCCTTCTCCTGCCCTCAGCACCCTTGGGACCTGCACAGCTGGCATGCTGGGGGAGTCTGCCGCGCAGTAAGGAGGAATCAGGCTTTTGAATAAAGAGGAGAAGGCTAGCTGGCTGCAGTTCCTAAACACGCACCGAGGGCCTCTCAGACCAAGGCAGGAGAACTTCACGGTGTAACTCACATGGCTGCTGACTGCTTTCTGACAGAAAAAGAGTAGAAAAAAAAAATTAAAGTGAAGAGAAAAAGGACAGAGAAAGAGATCAGTGCGGAAGCTGCCAGGCAGTTTTTCTCTCTGTTTGCAGTTTCTAAGAAGAAGCAGCATTGCAGGGCACACACAGGACTTCTTGGTTGCTGTGGGCACACACACTCAGCAGGAGCTGGTGAGGAGCTGGCCAGGCCTCGGGGAGCTGCTGCATGGACGCCCGGGGAGCTGGCAAGCCCATGTCCCTCTGGACACAGTGACAGGCCACTCCAGGAGGCCCCCATCTAGATGTTCGTCAGACTTCAACCCCAGAGTAAACCCAAACAAGGCAGGGGTTGAAGGAGGTCACGTCTAAGCCCTAACAGAAACTTGGCAGTCAGCTGTCAGGGAGCGTTTGGCCATGCAAACCAGACTCATGGATTTACACAACAAACAGGACGTGCCCAAGCCTGGTTGTTTAGATTGTTCCTGCATTTAGGTTTTAATTGTAGAATTCAGGCCTCCTCCCTGGATGCCCTGAACACAGCCCAGCCTGGGCTGGCTCACACTGCGGGAGCAGATCCTATCACCTTCCTCAGGCTGGGCCTTTGTTAACACTGGTTTTGTAAGCAGCCTGCTTCAGCATCCAAGAGGCACTCAAGGGTCTGCCCGGAGCAGGAGGATGTGCAGTAGGGCTACTGCTCACCCAGACCCGTCGCCCAGACCTCTCCACCAGGTGCTTCCCAGAGGGAAGTGGAGTGTTCCTGAGAGAACTGGGCAGAAGGAAGCAGGACTAGTTAGGGCCTGTGTCCCTGTGTGTGGACAGAGGGCTGGGCCACACTTGTCCTTTGTGCCCTCTGTTCATAATAACTGCTTGCCGAGCATCTGGGACTGCAGAGGATGTGCCTGTGAGAGGCACAGTCCTGGCTCTCGTGACGTTTGCAGCGGGGTGGAAAGGAGCCCAGTGCCAGGCTGGGAATGTCATATTCACAGAAATGGTGACAGCGGCCATGGAAAGTCCAGAGGAGGCCATGCTGAATGGAGCTGTCCCCCATGTGGATGAGATCCTCCCAAACTGGGCACCTCTGGGCAGCTTTCAGCCCAATCGGTAGAGTTTATTTCCAGTTCAGTGGGGTGCCCCGGTTAACCCACTTTGGGAAGAATCTCTTTGTATTTGGAAAGAGCTGTGCTCATACCTTGAAAGGGGGATTGGACCTCATGAGCTTTCATGAGGGTGCAGGGTCTCCAGGTCCCCCAGAATTCTCTGGACACTTGCTTAATTTACTACCTCAAGGGGCCTCTGAGCAGCACTCAGAGAACTGAGGAGGATTCTCCCATTTCACAGATGGAAACGGAGGCTGGGCCTGTCCAAGGGTGGCCCAGGGCACAGGTGAGCTGGGAAAGACAAGGTCCTTGGGGCCCATGCTTGGCTCAGCACTGCCCTGAGGAGTCAGGACGGGGCTCCAGAGAGCACACTGGCAGGTCCTCAGCCCGACCCATGATGCCACATCCACGACAGTCAGACCTCCCGACAGCGATGGGCTGGAGAAGAAATAACCTTTTTTACTAATCTACTTTATGCCTGAGGCTTTATGTGCATTAACTTATTCAATGATCACACCATCCCCATGAGATGGGTAAGGTTAACCTTGGGAAACTGAGCTTTCTAGGAATTAGTAATCTGCTGTCATCACATGGAAAATGACAAATAAGAGAGGGGAACTCAGCCTTCCCTGGGCCCACAGTCCACCCTCTACCCTCATACTGCCTGATGGTGCTCAGAGAACTCTGGCAGGGTTTGTGGTGGTGAGAGGGAGGCCTGGCGTCCCTCCAAAGACTTTGAGGCTCTCAAGTGCAGGCCCCCAGACCTGCAGCATCAGGACAGAAATCCAAGACTCCAGCGTGAGCCCCCAGCCCTCCAAGTGAGAAGAGCTGGGAGAGACAGCCCAGCCCAGCAGGTGGAAGCCCTGTGGGGATAGTTCGTCCCCTGGGGAGTGCAGAGCACTGTTGACAGGTTGACCTGGCCAGAGCAGGCCCCATACAAGCCGCATCCCCTTCTGCCTCCCGCAACCTTGCTCTGGGCTGTGGATAGAGCCAGGTGGGTCTGGGAGTGCAGGTAGGCCGGGTCAGCGCAGGCGGGCAGGAGAAACTGAGAACCAGGTCCTGCCTCAGGCCTGGCCACTGGGGTGGGCTCCGAAACACTCCACCCGGGCAAAGAGGGACAGATGCCGGGCACCTGACCCCAACTGGGGGACATCTGATCACCTCTGCTCTGTACAGTACACAGAGTAGAATGTGGGACAGATAATTCCAGGGAGCTGCCCTTTCTAATTAGGTGGTGAAGTCAGCATGAACTTCAAACAGGGCAAAAATAGGATCCTAAAAATAGCCCTGGGGGAACTGTGAGGGGAGCAGGAGGTGCTGCCTGGAAAGTTCCGGGGCCTGGGCAGGACAGTTCCCACGTGGCCTCCAAACCAAGGGGAAGCCTCAGCTGACCCCAGCAGACCTCCAGATGCAGTGAGAGCCCAGAAAGTCAGGGTGTGGGGCCGGTCATGTGATGAGAAAATTCCTCAGGGCTTCAGGGGTGCGAGCCGGCACATTTGTGGCCCAGGGAGTCTTTCTCACGGTGCTATCTGCTTCATGGCTCTTTAAATATTGCACGGGGGTGCACACGTGCTCCTGTATGCATGGGCTTGCTCCTGCAGGTATAAGTGTATGTGTTTATCATTGTTTAGCAGGGACGTGATGGCTCGCCAGGCCTTCCAGACACTCCCTACGCAGAGTGCAGTCCCTGCACCAGAGCGATGGCAGTACCCAAGAGCTGGTTAAAACCACAGGCTCCAGCCTGCCCCAGACCCTCTGAGTCAATACTTGCATTTCCACAGGGTCCAGGGGTGACTGGGTGTTCAGGAAAGTGTGAGAAGCCTGGCTCCAGGTGTTCAGAGGCATGCCCCAAAGCACAGGGATGGGGCTGAGGGTCTCACGGGGTTTTCCTGGGGGTCCAGGCCCCAGCACACAGGGGCTGCTATAGGCAGGGGCTGGGGGATAGGGACCTGAGGTGTGGCTGTTGGCTGAGCAAGGCCTGGAAGCTGGCCACCTCTGGAATGAGAATGCTCAGAGTCTGGTCCAGGCACTGGCCCAGGGCTCCTGTTGGCAAGCAGGTAGGTGCTGAGCAGCACAGGGGATGCCTGCCAGGGCTGTCTGGGACCCCTGATGTCACTGTAACACACAGAGGCACTCCTGAGTTCCCAGCTCATGCACATTGAGAGAGTCCCAGCTCCACAGGACCTTCCAAAACACTTACCAAAGCTCCTACTACACCACAGGACGGGCCCCCACCAGGAGTGAGACTGGTAGGCTCCTTCACTCAAGGGCTCCCAGGCCTGCTGGGGAACAGATGCACAAAGCAGGTAATGGCAGAATACCATGGAGGCTGAGGGACCGAGCTTCAGCTCCGGAGTTGCCAGACCACAGGGAGCCACCAGCCAGGTAGCCAGCCCTAGTGTGGGTGTCCAGCCAGCCTGGAATCAGTGACTCCTCGTACAATGGTTTGTGTTTTTCTTTCTCTAACTGTGTCTTTCCCTTCATGTGAAACTGTTGTTTTAATTGAAATATAATTTACATCCAACACAGAGCACCCATCTTTAGAATACAGTTTGATTTGTCTTGACATCGTATACACCCAGGTCACGGCCCCCACACCAACATACAGAACACGTCACTATCCCAGACAACTCCCTCTGAAGACCGCCACTATTCTGACTTCTCCCACCATAGCTAGGTGTGCTTTTGATATTCATGTACACTGACTTAATTCTGTGTGTGGCACTCTGCGTCTGGCTTCGTTTGCTTAGCCTGAGGCTTTGAGGTTGATCCAGAATTGGGTATATCAAGGGAGGCCAAGCTCACTTATTTTCATTGCTGCATAGAATTCTAGCATGTGGATAAATCACATTTTTTTTTTATTCATTCTGTGACCAATGGACATTTGGGTCTTTCCCAGTTTGGGGCTATTATGAATAAAGCTACTATGGTCATTTATTTTTCTTTTTAAAGTATTTTTAAATTTATCAAGGTGAAAGTCACATAACATAAAATCAACCATTTTAAAGTGAACAATCCAAGGTCACTTAGTACATTCACAATGTTGTGCAATCACAAGTTCTATCTAATTCCAAAACATTTTCCACACTCCGAAATAAAACCCCATAAAGCAGCATCTCCCCATTTTCCCCAACACCCAAACCCCAGGCAACTACTAATCTGCTTTCTATCTCTTTGAATTTACCTATTCTAGATATTTTCTATGAAAGGAATCAGATAACATGTGGCCTTCTGTGTCTGGCTTCTTTTACTCAGCATAACATTTTTAAGATTCAGCCCTGGCTGGGCGCGGTGGCTCACGCCTGTAATCCCAGCACTTCGGGAGGCTGAGGTGGGCGGATCACGAGGTCAGGAGATCGAGGCCATCCTGGCTAACACGGTGAAACCCCGTCTCTACTAAAAATACAAAAAAATTAGCCAGGCATGGTGGCAGGCACCTGTAGTCCCAGCTATTCGGGAGGCTGAGGCAGGAGAATGGCGTGAACCCGGGAGGCGGAGCTGGCAGTGAGCCAGGATCGCGCCACTGCACTCCAGCCTGGGCGACAGAGCAAGACTCTGTCTCAAAAAAAAAAAAAAAAAAAAGATTCAGCCCTGTCATAGTATGAGTTAGTGCTTCATTCCTTTTTAGAGTTGAGTAATATTTCATTAGATGGGTAAACTATGGAGTCCTAGCTGGAGAAAAGGAATCAGGCTGGTGGGACCAGGAGAAAGTAAGAAAAAGCAGTTAAGCTCTAAGTCTGCCTTTCTTCATGATCCAGAACACACAGCCCTCCCGCGCAAATAACTCATAATCTTCCTGTGCCCAGCTATCACCAGAACCTCGGCTGATAGAACAGTGCAAGTTAGCTCACTGCAGCCTTGGTGTTGTCAGTACTGCAGTCGCCCTCTCCAGCACAAGCATCATCCATCATCCTATAAAATCCCCACCAAGCCTTTGGCTCCTTGCAGTCAGCTCCTCCCTTGCTGATTTGCACGTTCTTTTCTTGCAACGTATGCTCCCACTTTCTCTAATAAATCAGCCTTTCTCTGCCTACAACTGTCTTGGTAAATTATTTTTACCGCCCATGTGATGCTGGTCCCAGACCGTCGCTACCCATGATATAAGCCACAATCTGTTTATTCTGCAGCATCTTTGTGCATATTTTTGGCAGATATATGCACTCATTTCCCTTGAGTATATTTCAAGAAGTGGGGTTGCTGGGTCATGGAGCATCTGTGGTAGGTGTTTGGTGAGCCTTAGTGGACACTGCCAAACAACTTTGCCCCAAGGAGTGCTCAGTCACTGAGGTCCTAACCAATCAGGAACACTAGGGGCAGTACTTTGATGGTCAGTCGGCTCTGGTGGACAATGTAGACATCCTCCTCTGTTGTCCAAGCCTGCATGGGGACAGCTGTGGGCCCAGCCTGGTAAGCCTGGGGTCCAACCTCTTAAAGCCCCATGAGCCAATGACTCTTTGAAACCCTGCCACCTCCCAGGACCCCTTGACTGTAAGCCCCTGTAACCCATGAGACCCTAAAGGTAACCCTTCCATCCTGGGCTCTCTCCCTGTCCCCTTGGTTATCCCCAATCCACCCCCAGCCAGAGGTGTTGTCTCTCTATTCTGCCCTGCTCCCTCAGAGTGAACCCACATACCTCCTCAGGGAGTTTAGAATTGTGCAGATAAAGCTTAGAACAGGGCTGCTGTTGGGCTCAGTAAGACAAACCCCAGGGAAACCAAAAAGTGCAAAGGCCTGGCTTCTGTGTTGCAGTGTGTTGTGTTGCAGTGTGTTGTGTTTGTGTTACAGTGTGCTGTGTTCTGTTCCGTTGTGCTGGGCTGTGCCATATTGTACTGCATTGTGTTGTATTGTGTCATACTGCATTGCATTGTGCTATAATTTATTGTGTTGTATTGTATTGTATTGTGTCATGTTATATCTTTAATGAGAAAAGACATGAGAAAGAATTCAACTTAACATATGCACAAACCACCCTGGCACATCATCACCTCTTGGGTGTTCTTAGTTGCCAATCAGAAGTAGATTTACCTGGTTCCAAGAAGACCAAGAAGGGCCCTCCAAAGATCTGGCCTGGGGGTCTTCAACCAGAAGGACTTATGCACATCATCTCCATCCACTAGAAGCTACCAGGCAGTGGTCTTCAAGTCTGGAGACACTTGGAAATCACCCTGAAAATTTAAACAAAGTGACATCCAGGCCACAGCCCAGAGGTTCAAATTAATGTGTGGTAAGGGCTCAGAACCACCACCTTCCCACATCTCTCTCATCTGTTCACCATCTTCTGTAAGCCCCACATGGTTGGTGTAGTCACAAACAGAACCTTGTGTGAATGCATTCAACTGAATGCTAGGCCCTCTGCCTGGTAATGAAAGGGCCATCACCAGGCTTGCAGCTGCCTGAGGCCTTAAGGAATCAATGCTTAATCCCTCAACATCAGCCCAGCGTTCATCTTCCAGGCCCCATGAGTCTACTAAGGGGCCCTCTTTTTGGCCACGGCAACTTGTAGCAGAGGACCATTCACAGGGAAAAGGTAATTAAAAGGTGGCCCAGCCCCTCAGCCGTTCTTCCAAGGAAAGATAGCTTATTGTTTTCTGTTGTATTTCCCTGGTTGTGCACAGCTTTTCAGGGCGACTCTGAGCCAGGTGGTAGAGACTCACGTTGAGCACTCACACAGCGCTGCACTGGGGACTTTCAGAAGCATGTGCTCAGGTGAGTGGGTACGGGGGTCCTCACTGAGCAAGTTCTACAGCCGCAAGAGCACCCATGCCCACTGTGCGGGAGGGGATGCACGCATTGCTGTTCACCTCCCCCTGCATTTCCTAAGGGCCCCGTGCACTGATTTCCTTTCCATAGAACATATATCCCAAGGAGATAGACACACCAAGCACACACAATCACATAACATGTGAGATGTTCTCAGCACCATTTCTTTGGTCTCCCTTAAGTAAATACATTAGCAGCCTCTGGTGTACTTTCCACTGTGAGAGCAAATAGTCGAGTACATACAGCATGTGCCATAAGGACACAGGTACAGGAAAGAGGCCGGAGCATCCCTGGACACAGTTTTCTGCCAAGCCTCAGCCATTTGTCACTGAGGTTCCAGTTGTGAAACAAACAAAGTGGGCTAGGGCCTGAATGTAAAATCACCAAGACATGGTGTGGTCTTTAAGGGCATTTGAAGAGCTGTTTTCTCCTTTGCCTTGATGTTTTTGTGCACGTTGGACCATGCCTACATTCACAGAAAACACAGCACAAAGGCAGCAGAGTCTCTGGGGCTGGGCTGTCACCTACAGAAAGGTACAGGATTGGCTCCAGAGGGCAAGGCAGGGAGCAGGCAGGGTGACCCAGGCTGGCTCCCACCAGTCCATTCCTAAGAAGCAGGGGTAGGATCTGTTTAGAAAAAGGTATCTGGCCAACGTTCTTGATCATCCATGGGACACACAGCAGGGAATTTGGTGCCATGACCCATGTTCTCTATCTCTTCAAAATAAATTGAAGTCAAAGAAAAACCAATTTATTTACTGTTTTTTAATCATCTAAAGGATTATAAAGCTTGCTTCAAAAAAATGTGCCTGCTTACTTAGTATAATCTAACTTTCAATGAATACTTTCAACCGTGCAATTTCTGGGCTAGCTACCTACTTAACAGGACTAGAGAAGAAGGGATGGGGAAGGGGCCAGTTTTTAAAATCTTATGTGTGCAGATCAGAAGTCTTTGGACCAAATGTCACAGAGAGTACTGGACATTACCTGACTGGTAGAGAAGGTTTTTCTGATATGCAATTATCAAAAGAAATGTGAGGGCGGGCCCAGTGGCTCACGCCTGTAACCCCAAAACTTCGGGAGTCTGAGGCGGGTGGATCACCTGAGGTCAGGAGTTCGAGACCAGCCTGGCCAACATGGTGAAACCCTGTCTCTACTGAAAATACAAAAATTAGCCAGGCGTGGTGGTGCATGCCTGCAATCCCAGCTGCTTGGGAGGCTGAGGCAGAAGAATCGCTTGAATCCAGGAGGTGGAGGTTGCAATGAGGCGAGATTGCACCACTGCACTCCAGCCTGGGCAACAGAGCGAGACTCTGTCTTAAAAAAAAAAAGAAAAAGAAAGAAAAGAAATGTGAAACACCTTTTTAAATAGCTTAATGTATGAATATTTTCTACAGGCAGATACTTTACCATAATCATATGTTGAAATGACAACTTTTCTGAAAGGGCACTTTTCATCCAGCCATCCCCGCAAGGCCTAGCATCTCCTAAGTTTCTGTTAATGACTTTGCAAGCTACCACTAGCTCTGCAGGCATCTTTATGTTTTTGCTGTTTCCCTTTGCCTGTGATCTCCATGCCAGCAGCTATTCATTGGCTGCAAATCGGTAGTAATTTAAGTGACCAGAAATATGTTTACAGCTAACATGGGTCTGTATGGACAGCAAAGTTCATTTAGGAGCCTCAGCAAGGCCTGCAAGGGAAGGAGGAGGGGGAAGACAGAGAAGGAAGAGAAGCCTCAGGCGGATCTGAGTCCCAAGTCCTGAACAGTCTTCAGGACCCCAGGGGCGTGCAGTTCCTGGAAAAGCTGCCAGGCATCAGGCTCCTCTCGGAACCGGCACTCAGCGTCAACACACCCCACACTGTCGCACACTTTTTTTTTTTTTGATTTGTCATTCCTTTTATTTCTATGGCATATTGAAAAAGTGGACAAATAGGGCCAAAACAAAGCAGCAGGATTCTTTTTCTTTTTAAAAGTTTTTTTAAAAATTATACTTTAAGTTTTAGGGTACATGTGCTCTTAACAGGCCAGGGTTATATGGAAGCCGCAGGACTTCCCACCTGCATTTCCACCACAACACTAATGATGACACCAATGTACACTCTTCGGGGCCCCTCTTCATCACAACTGGCTTTCCCTTTTGGTCCATTACAAAGTCCCCATGAGTTTTCTAAATAGTCCTTTTGGCCATGACATGCCCCACACTGCAGAAGGAGCAGGCGGGGAGCACACAGGGCTTGTTCTGCCCTGGACAGCTTCCCCACATCCTCCACAGGCTCAGGAACCGCAGCTCTGATCCGGGCAGTGCTTGGCAGAGGCCCTCTTGGCCGGGGAGCAGCATTGTTGGAAGTGGGCGGGATGGCTCTGACTTCGCTGGCTGCTCCGTAAGGTAAGGCAGTCCTTACGTTAATGGGGGGTAGAGGTGGGGTACACATGGAGTGGAGAAGAGCAGGGCTGGGGAGGCTACCAGGAAACCATGGAATGGAAACACCCTAGCCACAGAAAAGCATCTCTGCCGGAGTTGAGCTCCTTACACGCGTCTTGGTCTTCCTCACCAGGGTCCCTCTGATGCACCTGTGCCCTGTGCCTGCACCACTCTCCATGTCACTCGGCCACCCTGGGAGGAGGAATAAAGCCCATTTGTCTCAGGTGGGGGCTTCTCTGTTTCTAGCACACTGTACATCCTCTCTGGATTGAGCTTCCAAGTGAGGGATGAGAGACAGCCACCAGTCCTTTGACATAGGCCCCCACCGAGGGCATGTTGACGTGCCCTCCCCTTAATCTGCATGACTCGGGGTTTACTTTGACCAGTAAAGTCTGGCAAAAGTGCCAAGACATGAAGCCAGGTTCTGGGCCAAGGCGTTAGGAAATAGCCATGTCCTCTTCCCTCTCGGGGAATCCTGAGCCACCATCAGGAAGTGGGCCACCCCCAGAGGCTGTGCTGAAGCTCTCTGAGCCATGGCCCTAGCTGATCCCCACCTGCCACCACCCCATCAACACCCTAGACACGAAAATAAAGACAGTTTAGATACTCAGACACTCATTTTCCGGCAGAATGCCAGCATGCTGGCTCAGCCATGCTACCTGAAGTTGAAGAATTGCCCAGCCATGCCCTGCCCTAATCCCTGACCCACGAAAATCAGGCTCAGGGCACTGAGTTCTGAGGTTCTGCTACCCAGTGGGTACCCTGATGCCCTGCTCCAGTGTCCTCCTAATGTAGATGTTATTTCCAGGCTCCCACTGGGCTGACCATGAGGTCTCCCTTAACTGTGTTAGACAAGAGCAGAAGTCCCCTCATGCTGACCTGGTGTAGACCCACACACCCAGTGTGTGTGTGGCATTCTCTGGGTTTGGGGTTTGGGGTCCAGTCTCTGAGGGCATCAGGAGTTGCAAGAGGAAGGGAGGAAGCTATGACCAAGACAAATGCCTGCCCCCTCCCTGAGTGGGATGCCAGGAGTTCTCCTCCTTAGATCCTTTGGCTTGAGGCCTGGCCATGTGGAAAGTCACCCTGTCCACAATGTAAGACCAGCCCTCAGTTGCTCTGGGATATGATTTCTCAACCTTGGCACCATGGGCATTTAGGACCAGATAATTGCTGCTGCAGGGCATCAGCAGCTTGCCTGGGCTCTACTCCTCCTCCCAGTTGTGACTACACAAAGTGTCTCCAGACATCACCCAATATCTCCTGGGAGCACAGCTGCCACTCCCTCTGTGGTTGAGAATTTCTGTCCTAGTGTGTTTTGGCCTTGTCAGAAAGAAACAATTCCTAGCGCCACTAGAAGTGGCAATGAATGCTAGCAGGCCATATTTTGCAAAATTTATTTCTTCAAATTCAGCTTTTGGAATCCTTTGTCTTTTCTGGATTTTCTGGCCAATCCCCCTTCCCTTACCCCTCTGTGTGTGTGGTCCTGAGGGGAGAGGAACTCCCTGTGACCTTCCCTGAAGAAGCCAGAGGGGCTGGAGGTGGCACAGCTCACTCGCTCACTCCAGGCTTCCCGTCTGAGCCTCTGATCTGGGAGGACACCGATGTGGGAAGAGGAGGAGACTGGGAACCAGCCTCAGCTCCAGCTGCTCCCTGCCAGCAGCTCCACATCTCAAGCACCTGCCCCCTTCTAGGCCTGGCCTTCCGGTCCAGCAACTCTGCAAGCCCAGGTACTTCTGGCTGAGGTGAGGCTCAGCCTGCAGCGTCCTCTCCCAACAAATCTACCTTCCTCGGAAGGGAAAACCGAGGAAAAGGAGTGCAGATGGGGCCCAGCTCTTGCCGTGCAAATTGGCAGCAGCAATAATCAATGCCCTAGTCCACACTGGATAAATACCTCCCACTCCCCATGACAAAAGTAAAATTCCTCTCCTGTGGGAGAGGAATTCACCCCTGCTCACAATGATTTAATTGCCTGGCAACTATTTAACAGCTGCATGTTTTGCTCTGGGGAAGTGGCCCAAAAGTCCCTTAGAGAAACTTTGTGGTGAAGAAACTGGGAGCCGGGGAGTCCATGTGCTGGACATGCCTGTTTAGTTATCGATGTGCACTGGGTACATCATCTCCAGGGAGACGGGGGCGGGGCTGAGTTTGGAGTGGGCAGAAGAGAAGGGAGATGAGAAAATGGGAGCAAAGCAAGGCCATTCTATCTAGGAACCTAGGAGATCCAGGAACCAAAGGGAGATGGGAGCCATGTCAGGCCAGTGGGGTGAAGGGAAGGCTGCCTCAGGATTTTTTTTTTTTTTTTTTGAGACAGAGTCTCGATCTGTCACCCAGGCTGGGGTGCAGTGGTGCAACCGCGGCTCATTGCAACCTCCGCCTTCCAAGTTCAAGCGATTCTTATGCCTCAGTCTCCCAAGTAGCTATGACTACAGGCATGTACCACCGTGCCTGGCTAATATTTTTTGTATTTTTTTTTCTAGTAGAGATGGGGTTTCGCTGTTTTGGCCAGGCTGGTCTCGAACTCCTGACCTCAAGTGATCTGCCCACCTTGGCCTTCCAAAGTGGCTTCATTTTTTTTTTTTTTTTAACAGCAGATGCATCCTATTTGAAAGGGGTGGGAGGGGATTGTGGGATGTCCTGGTGAGAGGAGGGGCCGTGGGAAATGGAGAAGTGCTGCAGAGGCGAGAAGCATGGATGGAAAGCCTGGTGTCGAAGCTGCCGCAGCAGGGCCCACCCACCTCCTCCCAGAAACTGCCTCGGATCCAAGCTCAGGTGGTATCTCCACTCTCCTGGCTGAAGGCACAAGGGACCGAGCCTCCCCTACTGCCATGGGAGCCAACACCAGGGATATCACCCCCCTCAAACCACAGTGATGCCGTTTACTTGCCTCTATATGGTGGAAGTGAAAACTTAGGAACATCTCTTTCATCCAGTGTTTCTTCTTCACCTGAAACTCAACGCCCCAAGCAGAGGAGCCTTGCTAACTCTGGCTGAAGGGAGGGGTGCTCATATTACTATTGTTATTATTCATGAAACACGCTGGCCCGAGAGGAGCTGCAGAAGGCTTCCAGCTGAACTTGTGTGAGCCAGAAGAAATGAACCTTGAGTGTTGGTGTTGCAGGGACACACTGGTGACCAGGATGCGCTCCTGCTGATGGCCAAGTGAATGCAGAGAAGTAAACAAGAAATCACCAGATGCCCTATGCTAAGCCTGGCTGTGGAGGGTTCTTGGAGGGTTCTGTGGAGGGACTTGGGAGTATAACCTGGGCCTCCTATTGTTGTCTGGGAGGTGAGGGAGACTTCTGGAGAAACGACATCTAAGCTGAGTATCTAAAGGACTGCAGGAAGTGGCCAGCTGAGGCAGGAGAGGCGTCACTCCTGCCTCTCCCTGCCTAACACCTATCGCTCTGTTCTTGCTGGGCTTCCAAGGAAGGAGACACACACCCCTTTACCACCGGCTCCTGTCCAGCCGGTCTTAGAACATCCTTGTCAAAAAGCTTTTAATAGCCAGAAAGGATTCTTCCTGTTGAACTCTACGGCTATTTCCTCTCAGTCTGTTTATCTTAATGTCTCTTATCTGCCATTGGCAGCACAGGACTTGATCACTTACTTGGGGACATTACTTAAGGGGGAAACTTGTTAACCCTTATAACACCATGTAAGACAGTGTCATGGTTTTGTAAATAGCAAGTTCTCCAGACAGAGGCATCTAATAGAAACATATGACCTCATGCCTTTCGCTTCTATTCAAAGGAGTTACTATTCTTTCCAAAATAAATGCAAAGCCAATTTCAAAATCCAAAATGTACTTACGAAGTGGTTCTTAAAATGACTCAACATAAACTGGAAAATTGCAAATGAAAACAGTGCATTGATCAGTCCCTAAAAGCATCAGCAGAATTTTTTATGGCTTCATATTTGTAATACTGATGATATTCTCCTTAGATGAAAGTATATTGCATGCATTCAGAATTCAGACACGGAGCATTCCCAAGCTACATGCTTGTTGAAAATACCTTTCTACACATGTTTAAATGTTTACACAGACATGCACTTAAACATCATCCCTGGTTATTCAATTTCCTTTCTTCAGAAATACGAGGCTGAGATTAAAATGCAGACATTTATATTCCAAGTACATATTTGGGTAGTTTCTATCCTGATGAAGACAAAAGCCTTCTAGTACTTGATAGTGTAGTAGGGAAATTATAGTTAGCAATCACTCACCATATAGTCCAAAGTGGCTGGAAAAGAAGATTTGTAACATACCCAACACACACAAAAAAGATAAATGTTTGAGGTGATGAAGATCTTAATTTCCTTGATTTGATCATTACTTGTTTCATACAGGTATCAAAGTATCACATGTACCCCCAAAGTATGTACAACTATGATATATCATAAATAAATGAATAAATAAATAATAAAAGACAGAAGCCTGACCATACTATGTTCAATCCACAGCCACGCCCCTCACTGTGCACCTGATCTCCCCATCCCACACCAGCTCCTGAGAGACAGGACAGAGAACAGGGGCAGGGCTCCCCTGCCCTAACCACTGGTCTTCAGTTAGTTATCCTGGCAATACTTCCCAGGCGCTCTGCCCTGGTGCCCCCCACACTTGAGATAGCCCCGTCCTATCCCCCCACCCTGCAGGTGGGTCTGTGCAGAGGTGAGGTCACTGCTCCAACTGCTCCAAACATCAATGGAGGGCACTGTGGCAGGTGTGCGCCATCTGTCACTGCACCCAAGGCCGTACACCACGCAAGCAGTCCTTCTCCCTTTTCCATGTGGAGGCTTGTGCATCTGGGGACAGATTTCAGAATTTAGGATACCCTAGTCCCCTCTTCAGGGCTTTGTCACTCACCTTTCATGTCCATAAAGCAGCAGAGCTTCTGTGGCCATGTCTCAGTACGTTTGATCCAGCATCAGCAAAGAAAGCCCATTCTTTTGAAAGCCAGTGGTTGCAGTAGACACATCCTCTCCAAGCCTATGCTCCCCAAGGTAGAGGTTAGCTATTTCTTGCCAAGTATGAATGCTGATTTCCAATGGCCATTAGGGAATAGAACCTCCCACCCCAGGGAAGCAAAGCCACCCTCTTCCTCCTCCCCCTCACTCAGCTCCCATTACTGGCCTGCCTAAGGAGCACCTCTGGGCTCTCCTAAAAGAAGAAAAGCCACTGTGTCCTTGCAAGTCACACCTTTGTCCCTTAGTTCCATGAAAAGCTGCTACATGCCTACAGTGTGCCAAGCACTGGGGCTGTCCCTGTGGCACCTCGTTACATCCTAGAAGGCAGGTGCTGTTCAGAAATTTCTGATGCTGTTGGTGTCCTGCACTCAAGATGCTTCCCAAAGCCAGATTCCACTCACCGGCAGCCTCGCTGGGAGCACAGAGGGTTTCCTGATGCTCACACTCTACAGAGAAACAGGTGGAGACGTGTCCTCAGGGCGAGAAGGTGGTCATTGGGAATAGGAAGGACATTCCCCTTGAGCCATGGCACAAGGGGAGGCAGCCATGGGGAGAGGACAGAGCAGGGAGAGCAAGAAGGAACCTGGGAAAGAAGGTCTCTTGGGCCCCTGGAAGCTCCAGGCTGGGGCACAGGGATCAAGGGGCACTCACTGGCCAGAGCTGAGAAGCATCTGCTCCAGTCTCTGGATGCCTGCCTGTCCACCACCAGCTGCTGGTGAGATGTTCTTGTTTGAGGGTGGATTTTATCTGCACAAGCTCCCCAGTGGTGAGGGTCCCAGGAAATGAGTGCTACACAGACATTCATAAGGCAAAAAGCCTATCCCCACCCCTACCCCACGTTATAGATGCTCAGAGGAGACTGGTGTGACCAAGTTACCAGGTCCCAGGTGGGGCGGGACTGGCCCTAACAACCCTGGCATTCCAATATCCTGTCCAGTGTGTGCTCTGAGGTTGGAAGACCCCAGAGCACAGTCTGCTATCTTCTCAGCAGCTGCAGAGGTCATTGGAATCGTAACATTTCTCCAGGATGGGAAAGGAGGAAGCAGCAGTCGCCTACATCTCCCGGAAACCCTGCCGGGGACCAGATGTCACACAGGCTTCCCGGCAGGCTCTGTGGAATCATCCAATCTGAAGTCAGGCCTCCCCAGGGTGCAAATCCTGGCTTCTGCCTTGGAGAATTATTAACTCTGGGTTTTTTAAGGCAGCCGCTTACATTCAGCTCTCAAAAGCATCAAAGGCATGAAGCACATAGGGTGCAGACTGCTATCATGCCAGGTCACATGATAGACGAGAAAGCAATCCCTGAGGTCAGAATTGCTCCCACCAGGCCCATAAAAGAGGTTAATAAAGCATAAGGAAGCCTCTCAGAGAGGCCAGGTGGTGGAAGTTTTGCTGAACCTAGGGTGTCCAGGAAATGGATCATTTGGGGTTGTTTATGGATTGATGTCGCTCTGGTGAGTGGGTAGTAAGTAAATCCACCTCATATGGCTTCTTGTCAACCTTGAAGCTCACTAGTATAAACAGACCAGGCCAGATGTCCAGGTCCCTGGGAATAGTCAGGGGCATGACCCTTCTGCCCGTGGGCTGGTTGCCCTATTTGCTTCCAGCACCTCTTGAAAACCCCCTTCCTTTCCCTAGACCAATAGTTCCCAAACTGGGGTGCCTAGACCAGCAGCATCAGCATCGCCTGGGAGCTTGTTAGAATCGCGCATTCCCAGGTCCTCCCTAGAATCACTGAATGCAAGTCCCTGGGGCACCTATACCTGCGTCTAACAAGCTCCCCAGCCATCCTGGTGCATCTGAATGTTTGAGAACCACTGACCTCTAGGCTAACTCCTGACTGGGCTCCCTGCTCCCACGGGTTTCTTCCTCCAAGTCATGTTTTCTACACATGCAGAATTGCCATTTCAAATCCCCTACGGCCATGTCACACTCTCCCTTATGTCTGGATACCCCTCCATTGCCTTTTGAATAAATTCTCACCATTTTCAAGGCTCTTCACTTTTTAAAAATTGTGGTAAAATACACATAACATGAAATTTACCATTTTATTTATTCCCAATATAGAGGTCAGTGGCATAAGCACACTCACATTGTGGTACAACCGTAACTACTTTCCATCTCCAGAAATCTTTTTATCTTGTAAAAGTGAAACTCTGTCCCCGTTACACACTAACTCCCCATTTCCCTTTTCCCCAGCCCCTAGCAACCACCATCCTGAGCTCTGTTTCTGTGAATTTGACTACTGAAGAGATCGTGTGTAAGTGGAATCACAAAAAGGTATTCGTCCTTTTGTGACTGGCGCATTTCACTTAACATAATACCTTTAAGGTTCGCCTACATTGTAGCATGTCAGAGTTTCCTTCCTTTCTAAAGCTGAATAATATTTCATAAAATGTATATGCCACCTTTTGTTTATTCATTCATTTATCAGTGGGCACTTGGGTAACTTTTTAAAATTGTGGCAAAATACACATAACACTAAATTCATCATCTTATCCATTCTCAATATAGAGTTCATTGGCCTAAGTACATTCACATTGTTGTGCAACCATAACTACGTTCCATCTCCAGAATTCTTTTTATCTTGTAAAACTGAAACTCTGTCCCCATTACACACTAACTCCCCATTTCCACCACCTAACTGGTGGAAATAGCTTTTTGGCTATTTATTGTTAAAAAAATGCTGCTATGAACTTAGGTGTACAAATATCTCTTCTCAATGCCCTGCTTTCAATTCTCTCATGGAATTCTCATCCAGGAATGAAATTGTTGGATCACATGCTAATTTTATTTTTAATTGTTGAGGAACTGCCATACTGTTTTCCATAAGGAGTGCCATAGAAACTATCCTTGCATTCCAGGAACAAATCCTACCTGGTCATGGTCTATGATCCTTTTAATGTGCTGTTGAATTGTTTGCTAGTATTTTGTTGAGGATTTTCACATCAATATTCATCAGGGACATCGGTCTATAGTTTTCTTTTGTTGTAGTGTCTTTGTCTGGCATGGGTATCAGGGTAATTCTGGCCTCATAGAATGAGTTTTAAAGTGGTCCTTCCTCTTCAATGTCTTGGAAAAGTTTGAGAAGGATTAGTATTATATTTTCTTTAAATATTTGGTAGAATTCACCAGTAAAACCATTAGGTCCTAGGCTTTTCTTTGTTGGGAGATTTTTGATTACTACTCCAGTCTCCTTTTGATTACTGATTTAATCTTCTTATTGGTCTGTTCAAATTTTGTATTTCTTCATAATTCAGTCTTGGTAGGTTGTATGTTTCTAGAAATTTATCCATTTCTTCTATGTTATTCAATTCATTGGTATATCATTGTTTATAATTTTCACTCATCATACTTTGCATTTATGTGGTATCAATTGTAATGTCCCCTCTTTCATTTCTGATTTTATTTATTTGAGACTTCTATCATAGTTAGTCTAGCTAAAGGTGTTTCAGATTTTGTTTATCTTTTCAAAAACCGAACTCTCAGTTTCTTTAATCTTTTGTAGTATTTTTCTAGTCTATATTCCATTTATTTCTGCTCTGATCTTTGTTTTTGTCTTTCTTCTGCTAACCTTGGACCTAGTTTGTTATTTTTCTAGTTCCTTGGGATGTAAAGTCAAGTTGTTTATTTCTGACCTTTCTTTATTCTTAATGTAGACATTTATCAATATAAACTTTCCTCTTAGAAATGGTTTCACTGCATCCCATAAACTTTGATGTGTGATATTTCCATTTTTATTTGTTTCCATATATTTTTTGAATTCCCTTTTGATTTCTTCTTTGACCCACTGATTATTCAGGAGCTTCTTGCTTCATTTCCACTTTTGTGAATTTTTCAGTTTCCTCCTTTGATTGATTTCTAGTTTCATAACATTGTGGCTGGAAAAGATCCTTGATGTGATATCAATCTTCTTGAATTTGTTAAGACTAGTTTTATGGCCTAACATATGATCTCTCCTGGAAAACATTCCCTGTGAGCCCTTGAGAAGAATGTGCCATCTGCTGCTGTTGGATGCAATGTTCTGTATATGACTGTTAGGTCCATTTAGTGGAAAGTATAGTTCAAGCCCAGTGTTTCCTCTTGATTTTCTGTCTGGACGATCAGTCCATTATTGAGAGTGGGGTACTGAAGTTCCCTACTGCTGTTGTATTCCTGTCAATTTTTCCCTTCAGGGTTGCTAACATTCACTTTATATATTTAGGTGTTCAATGGTGGGAATACATTTTTATATGCTGTATATCTGAGAATGTTTGAATTTCTCCCTCATTTTTGCATCTGTTGAAAGCCTTCGACTTTCTGCTTTATTTCTTCCCCTGATCCTTGTGCT
The DNA here is from genome assembly GCF_029289425.2 of Pan paniscus. Lineage (NCBI taxonomy): Eukaryota > Metazoa > Chordata > Mammalia > Primates > Hominidae > Pan > Pan paniscus. The sequence continues at coordinate 49,597,685 of NC_073260.2, forward strand.
GGTACCCTCTGCAGCTCTGACATATGGCAGCAGTCAGTATTGCCCCCAGGGTCTCCATCCTGATATCCCAAGCAGGCTGCCCTTCCCATCAACACTCCAAGATGCGTGGGACAGAAACCAGTTCCACAGGCAGCCCGCAGACAAGCCAGAACCCTGTAAACATGTTTCGGTCTTTCCCTTGTGTCCCAAGGGAGGTACCAGGAGTAGGGTGGTCTCCTCCTGACTGTGCTGGGAAGGAGGTGGGGCAGAGGTGAGCCAAATGCCACAAAATTTCCTGCTGCTTTGAGTGTGGTTTTGTCCTCATTGGGAGTTTGCGTGATTGCTGCAGATCCTTAACCAGTTCTTGGAGTTCCCACAAGGCGACCTGGAGCCATGCATTGCCCCTCTCCTGGTGCTTCCACAGAGGAGCAAGGGTCTGCAGCACCCTAGGCCACTGTCCTGCTGACATCACTCCCGCACAGCCTTTCCCTTTCACTAAATCACATCAATACTGCCTTTCCTCTGATGAGGCCTCCCAACCTCCGTCTGGCCTCTAGGGCCCTGTGCACAGGTCTTTTTTATAACATGTGCCCCATTCTGTTCCAGCAGAATTGCTCTCCTTCTCCAAGCATGAGAATCCCTGGGGACTTGCTGGAGCCAGAGTCCCAGGATCATCTCCCTGTGAATCCAGGCAGAACATCTGGACTAGAACACAGAAATCCATGTCTCTAGCAAGTGCCCCTGGTGATTCTTAACAAGGAGACTGTGGAAAAATAGAGTCTTACTGAGCAATGTCATCTCCCAAACTCAGTGAAATTCTACCAGATAAAAGGGTGATCGCCAACATCTTTGCCCACTTACTGCATGCAGACACTGCTCTGCACACTAGATGCATATTAGCTCAGTTAATCTTTCAGTAACCTGTGCAATCAGTCCTATTATCATCCCATTTTACAGATGAGAAAACTGAGGCACAAAATGCTTAAGCAATTTCCCCAGGTAACCTAGCTGGTAAGTAGAGGATTTCAGCTTGAGCCTAGGCCTTTGTCTCCTTGCTCATAGTCTTCATAGCTCTGCTATCCGTGTTTAATTATTCAAGGCTGTCTCCTCAGAGATGTCATGTTACTGTAGCATGCCAACAGGCCGCAGCCACTTGCACACCATAAAGGCCTCATCTCTGGCTATGCCCACAGGAAAAAAAAAAGTAAAAATAAAATAATGACTACTCCCACTAGGATATCCCTTCATGTAGACCAAGGGCCCTTTTTAAGCTCCTCACTCATCCTGCCCAGGCAGCATTTGGTACTGTTGACTACAGGCTTCTGCAAGAGCTCTTTTGCCTGTGTCCTGATGAGGTATTCTCCAGTTCCAGTCCCTGCGCTGTTTTTGTGGGTGGTGTCCTCTGCCCTTCCATGAAGTGCTGGTGTGCATGGGGGCTTGTATCTAAACCCTCTTCTCCTGGACAACCTCACCATCCACACACCGGCAACTCCCACCCCTGGGTGTTCTTCCCAGACCTGTATTCTGCATCCCAGACCCGTCTTCTGCATCCCAGACCCAGACCTCTGCTCGCTGCTTCTCTGTGGACAGGACTCTAACCTACCCAGCTCAGCATGTGCGACACTAAGCTGAGGGCCCACCTCCCAGGTATGCCTTCTTTCCAGCTCCCTGCCCATTACCCAGGCAGCTGTCCAACCAGACATGTCTGGGTTCTTACGGCTCTGAGGTGTGGTCGATCCTCATAAGTGTTCCATATGTATTGTAATCCATCAGGCTGAGCTCACTTTTCCGCTAAATCATGCCTAACTGACAGTGGCTGAACACAACCAGAGTTCATTTCGTCTTCACACAACATTACGAGGTGGCTGCTTCTTGTGGCTGGGCAGTGACTCAACAAAGCACCAGTGGTCCCAGCCCTACCTCTTACAGCCCTTCCCTCCACCCTGCCCTGGATCTTCTGGGTCACTTCTCATCATGCTCCAAAGCTCTGCTCAGACCTTCCCTCATCCAGAGACTGCTGCATGGTCCCTGCATCAAAATGGTGAGCTGTGGGACAGGACCACAGGGGCCCCTTTGCAGAGCTGGTAGGAAGTTGAAGGAGCGCCTGGCTACACACCCCTCTCAGGATGCTGGTGTGTGATAGAGGCTCAGAAATGAGCCTCTCCTTTTTCTCTGCACCACCAGTACCACAGCTCCCCATTCACAGCCCTTTCCACACAGGGACAGTCTGTGTGTTCCCTGCTCTCCCAAACATTGTGGGGCTGTGAGGACAGGGACTTTATCTCCTGCTTATGTCTCCCTGCAGCCCAGCACAGAGCCGCTCTCATGGTGGACATCAATAAATATGCACCCAAGGATTAACTGTAGAGAAAGGGATGACAATAAGCGAAGCAGTTCTAGGTAAGTGGTTCCCAAGCTTTAGTGTGCATCACAATGCCCTGGGCTGTTTGCTTAAATGCAGATTTCTGACTCTGTAGGACCAGGTGGGGCCAGAGGCTACCACTGCTGGCCCTGCCACCCTTCCCTGGGAGCCCCTGTGTGATAGATGCTGAAATAGAGAGTATGAGATGTTGAGAAACCTTCCCCAAACCGCGGAGGCTGACCCTTCAGGTGCCAAAAGTCACTTTCTGCCAGTCCACCTCCAACTTCAGCCACAGCTGCTGTGGATACTCTGGACAGCTCAGAGCCTCCTGGTGCAGCATGGCCCTGCCCAAGCTCAGTGCACCTGTCAGCATCCTGTCCCTAGGGCACTCTGATGCCAGGGAAGCCTTCCAGGTCCTACAAGCACAGCCCGGAGTGCAGGGGGCTAACAGCCAGTGGAGCAGCAGAAAAACCTCCACTCCCACCCCTCAGGAGAGTGAGACCACCAGGCATGGGGCATTGGAAAGAATCTTCCAGGGGCTGCCATGGTCCCCCCCTTGATAATATGCCCCTTGTCCAGTCCCTTCTTTTCCCCACCCCTATAATCCTGTAATCACTTCCCAAATAAACTCCTTGCAAGCAAACTCTTGTCTCAGGCTCTGTTTTAGGAAAAGCCTAAACCAAGTCAAGTGCACAGTTAGTAGAGGAAGCACAGTGCTCAGCACACTGCCCTGGGATATTCCAGCCTTGGCTGGTCATAGTCACTGTTTTCTAAGGGGATCAACCACAACTATACCGACAACCCGACTTGGAAGAATGGAGACCCAAGCAGAGGTTCTCTATTCCCCAGAACAAAGATGAGACCCTGGATTGGTTTGGTGTTTGACTAACAGATATTTACTGGGTGCCTACTGTGTACAAGCAGTGGACCATGAATTGAGGGTCTATAGTGGCGCATGATGTTCTGAAGGGACCCCTGCAGTCTACGAGGGAAGGAGAACATGAGGAGCAGAGGGTTAAGGTGCAAGAGTACCTTAAGTTAAGGAGTAGGAAATTATAATTTGATTCCACAAAGAGGTGAAGTGAGAGATGCTTTCCAGCCCTGGCCAGGAGGCATGGGGATGCTGGTGATGCTAGCTTCAAAGATGCGAAACCAACCACAGCTCAACTCCATCCCACCTCATGACACCTGGCTGCCAGCAGCCTGGCTCCAGGCCCAGAGGGGATGCCTCTGTCCATTCGCTTTGCTGTCTTCTCAAAGATAGAATTCTTTTGGAAGGACTGATAGGACAAGAGTACTGCCATCTTAATGAGATTCCACCATCTTAATGAGATTCCACCATCTTAAAGTATCAAGCTTTTATTTCTCGGAACTGTCCGTTGCTACCTGACCAAACCGTAAATGTCAGCCCGGCCCATTTCTTCAACAGAATATAAGGACCGGAATCACAACAAAGCTTATTGAAGTCCAGTCAGCACTCTCCCAACACCTCCCCGATAGGAACCTCTCTTAGAGGACACTTCCCCCACCAGGCCCTTTTAAAAAGCCAGGGCGTGATGGCAGGCACCTGTAATCCCAGCTACTCTGGAGGCTGAAGCAGGAGAATCGCTTGAATCCTGGAGGCAGAGGTTGCAGTGAGCCGAGATGGCACCACTGCACTCCAGCCTCAGTGACAAGAGTGAAACTCCATCTCAAAATAAATTAAAATAAAATAAAATAAGCGGTAGGCTATACGTTGGCTCCTAACCCTGCCTACCAGAAGGGCTTCTGACTGTCGAGCCACCTTCTTGTCTCTCCCTTCCTTTCATCTCTCTACCATAACAGGGACCAGCTAGACTTTGGGATTTGAATAAAAATATTTTTTAAAGCCAGGAAGGTGAATTTCCTGTTTCCTATCTGTCTTAAAATGTCTTGCATTGGCATTTCTCCCTTGCTTCTTCTTTAGTGAAAACACATTGGCAGAGAGACTGCGAGGTTACAGAGCCACACTGTTTCATACTACCAGCTGATGTCCAAGAGTTGTTCAGCCTTCCCTCTGAGGGGCACCTCCCGCTGACTCCCTAGTGGACCCATGTTAATGAAACGTGGTCATTGGCTGAACCATGGGGCTGAGTGGTTTGGCTCTATTCACCTGCTGCCAACCTGGCCTACATATTCAAATCACCTGCCCCAGTTTGTAAGCCTCTAACACCCAGGCCTCACTCAAACCACTGAAATCTGCATCTCTAGGGTTAGCACCAAGACTTTGGTAATCTGGACACTCCTCAGGTGATGATCATATGCAAGCAAGGTCAGGAGCAGGGGGTCTTTCCTGGTGATGGCCACTATCTTTAATGTGTGCAGGTGATCCCAGCAGGAACAGGATGGGAGACATCCCTCAGCCAAATCCTGTCCTCTTGCCACACACAGAGTCTAACAGGGCCATCGTTGTGTACCCACAACAGCATTTTTCAGCAGAGCACTAAAACAGTTTCGTCAAAACTGAACAAATTATACAACTCTTTTAAAGAAAAAAGAATGCATCATAGATCTCCTGCATTAATTCTCTTTGCAATGTGACTTAAATCTGAAACATCATGAAATTAGGCATACATTTCATACATTTTATAGCTTTTATATAACTATAAACCAAAATAATTTTTAAATTCAGTACTATAAAACTACAAACCCAATAAAAGACAAATAAAGCACATTAATTTAATGTGACAGGTGATGTCATTTTGAAGAAACTAATTTACCGATATTGGGTTTAGAGTCTACGCTGTTGCCTTAGGGCTAGTTTTATAGACAATGTTTCCGGATTTTAATTTCCATAAAACAAATACAGAGAATGTCTGTCCCATAACTACGCTGTTCCAAGGATGTTAATAACTGGAAGGCTTTGTTTCCTGGCTAAGGATAATCCATCCTTCCAACCCGGGTTAATCTCTCTGGAGACGCTTCTCTTTCAGGTCCTCGGTCAACAGTCTAGGTGTGGCCTGGCTTCTTCTCCATCCATAGTTGAACCCGTTGACAAGTCTCATCAGCAGCTCTGCAGTCCCCCCATGGCCACCCTCTCCTGTCTGCCACCCTCAGCTGTCTGCCATCCATTTTCCACCCAACATAAATCAAACTATTAGATGTTATCCGATAGCTTCACCTTCTGTTAGATTCCCATTGCAGTTTGAATATAATTCACTTTTTTCTTCGTCCCACCACACCCCCCATGATCTGCCCACTGCCTGCTTCTCCAGCATCTCACATGCTGCTCCACTGGTGTTCTTTCTGCTTTCCCGGTGCTCAGGCCCTGTACACCTTGGGTCTTTGTGCAGACGTATCTCCCTTCACTGCTCCTGTGATCTTTCCTAGAGTCAGCTTCATGCCACCTTGTCAAAGAGGCTGCAGCCACCTCTGAGCAGCAGTCACTCTGCCCTGCCCCTGGGGTCTGTGGAGCACCTGGCATGATCTGATCTCCTACTTTTGTCTCTATTTCTTTGTTTGTCTCTAGTATTGGTTTAGCTACTAAAAGTTGCTGTATCAGATAAATCCCCAGAATCTCATGGTTTAACAAGATATAATTCAAGTTTAGTTTGCACTCATGTAAAATAAAAAATGATTGCTCCCGGTTGGCAAGTGGTTGTCCTCCAAGCAGTGACTCAGGGACTCTGGCTCTTACTACTTGGGGCCCCTCCGCCTTCATGACACAGCTCCCAGCCGTGCCAGAGAGACAGGAAGTGGACACAGCCTCAATTCTCAGGAAGCAGTCTCTGACTTAGGCATGCACGATTCACTGAGCGTGGTAGAGAAGTCTATTCCCCAACGCTCTCTTTACTCCAATTTCTGGGTACCAGAATTCATTTGCTTGGCCTTTTCGACTACATTGAGTGGGAACAATGCCATAAGTAAACGTGAAAACATAGCATGATCGTCATTGCCCATGTGTAATGGACACCCAGATCATCCCTGATATGCTTGTGTTAATATTGAAAATCATTATCCAAACACAAGCCCAAAATGACTGCATGTGCTTCTATAAAGGTACAAATATAGTGGAAATAATGAAATCTACCCAAATGTGAACAAAGACAGACAATTTATTCAGAGCTTGCTACAGCAGGACAGTCGGCCACTGTCACTTGTGTTTGCAGTGGCTCCCAGGCAGGCTGAGAGGTGGGGAAGCTTCACTGAGGGAAAAGCAAAGGCCCAGGTGGGCCCTATTGCAGGCTGTCAGCCTGGGGAACCTGGAGTGGCCAGCTAGAAGAGGGGGATGTCCCACGGGATTGAGGAAGGGTGTCTGTTTGACATTCTTTTTTTGGTTCTGAGTTAGAAGCAACAACAAAAAATGGGAAACTGGCAGTTTTGGGCTGAGTCCTGATTCTTCTGGGCCAACAGCTGCAGAGACTGTGAGCTAGACCTCTATTGCCATACGTGGTCTGCCATTGTCTGTCTTTCTGTTCAGTGTACCTGTCTATCTACTATCTATCATCTGTCTACTATCTATCCATTGTCTATATTATGCATTATCTATTTCTCTATTACCTATTATCCATCTATCTATCTATTGTCTATCTGTCTGTCTACCTACCTTGATCTTCCACTGATGGGCTTTCCATTTGAAAACGTTTGCATAGAAAAAAGTCATATTGCAGCAACATGAATGATCATGGAGGATATTGTGCTAAGTGAAATAAGCCAGGCACAGAAAGAAAAATACTGCACGATCCCATCACTTACATGTGGAATCTGCAAAAGCCAGAGTCACAGCAGCAGACAGTAGAATGGCGGCTACTGGGAGCTGAAGGGCAGCAGGGCTGGGGAAGATGTTGGTCAAAGAGTACAAAATCTCAGTTAGAAGGAGGAGTATTAATAGCAATTAATAATTAATATTAGTATTAATAAATTCAAGAGATCTATTGTACAGCATGGTGATTATAGTTAATAACAATGTATTTTGTACTTGAAAATTATTAAAAGCATTCATTTTAAATATCCTCACCACAACAAATAAGTATATGAGGGAATGCATATGTTAATTAGCTTGATTTAGCCCTTCCGCAATGTATACATATATCAAAACATCATGTTGTACACCATAACTATATACATATGTGCACAGGAACACACTCTCACACAACCACACAAACACACATAAGCAGTCACACACTCAACACCCCCCCACGCACACCCACACACACTAACACACACAGGCACATACGCACTTGACATACACACTTGGCACATTCACGCAAACATACACACATCCACTCACACTAATACGTGTATACACATGCACATGTACACATGTTCACAAGCATGCCCACACATCCACACACACTGCCACATGCACACAGATTCACACACACATACACACAGCACATTCCCATGTCACATGCACTCACACTCACACACATTCCCATGTTCACACACAGCACAGCCACACATACATACACTCACACTCATACACACCCGCATGCACCTGTTCATACCACTCATGTGCTTACATGCGCACCTGCACTTGCAGTGCTTCTGGCGTGACGGCCACAGCGGAGAAAGCTGCAGCAGGAGGAAGGCAGAGCTGTGGGTCCCTTGGTGCCTGACACACCATGGCATCAGGCTGAGGTTGGGCGCAGCTGAGACATCCTTGTTCCCTTCCTTTGAGGCCTCTCCTGCCACCCTCAGGAGCTGCCCCTCACTGAGGCACATCCTGGAGAATCCCCTCCCTGGCCTCTTTTCTTGGGCTTGCAGCCTGAGACATGCTCCTTGCTCCTAAGGGACCAGAATGCCTGCCAGAGCCCCAACCATGGAGCACTCATCACCCCATCCTACCCCGCTCACTGCTCACCACCTGGCTGGCCATGTCCCCAGCAGCCACAGCCTTCCCCATACTGCAGCATGATCCTTTGCCTGGTCAACTCCTCATGCCTCAGCCTCCAGCTCGGCCCCTACCCCTCTGAGGATGCCCCAGACCCTTCCTTGGCCTCAAGGCCCTCTGCCACGTAACACTGTCCTGGGCTGCCAAGCGCTGTGCGTGTGACTCTCGCTCTCTATTGGACTCTCATGGATCTGCAGCCGGGTCTATTTTGCTCATCCTTGACTTCCCAGGGCCTAAAGTACCATGCTGAGCACATAGTAGGCATTCAGTGAATATTTGTGGGAGGAATAAATGAATTTCATATAAAGTTATCAAATCAGTTAACAAAAGCAACAGCAGCCACCAATGTCTAATCGAAGCCCTGCAATGAATAATGTAATTTACTGACTCATCAAAACAATACAACTCCATCAGCCATCTTCACACCTACTTACATAGCTGCAGTTCAGCAGTATCTCGGACAATATTAACAGAATATTCTACAAGGTGGTCAACAACTCTAAGAACAGACATGAATGTCTATTCATTTTGTTTTTTAATACAGGGTCTCACTCTGTCACCCGTGCTGGAGTGCAGTGGTGTGATCTTGGCTCACTGCAGCCTCGACCTCCTAGGCTCAAGCGATCCTCCCACCTCAGCCCCCCAAGTATTGGGACTACAGGCATGTGCCACCACATCTGGCTAAATTTTTGTATTTTGGAGAGACATGGTTTCACCTTGTTGCCCAGGATATTCTCTAACTCCTGAGCTTAAGCAATCTGGCTACCTCAGCTTCCCAAACTGCTGAGATTATAAGTGTGAGCCACTGTGCCCAGCCTTAATGTTTGATTTATGTTCCATTCCAAGGTAAAGTAATATTATCATTGTTTCCAGACTTTCTGACCACCCTGTAAATAGCCATGTAAAAAGTCAACTTTAGATGCTAGTTCTGGGCCCATCCCAAACAAAAATCAGCTAAGATCCTCTTGTTTTGTTGAGGAAAAGGATTTCATTATGTAATAATAACTAAATGTCACAATCAACCTGGGTGAACGAAGGACAGGGTATAAAATGGCTTAGAAACATGAATTCAATGGGAACACACAGTTCCATGTTCATCCTATGTGATTAGATCATTGCACGTTTAATGTGCAGGACATCTAAACTCCTATAGTTGTGGTAACAAATTAGCACAGATGTATTGGCTTCAGACAACATGAACTTACTATCCTGTAGCTCTGGAGGTCAGAAGTCCTAGATTTCTCTCATCAGGCTAAAATCAAGGTGTTTGCTGGCCAGTGTTACCACTAGAAGCTCCAAGGGAAGATACACTCTCTGGCCTTTTCCCACATTCCTTGGCTCACGGCCACTTCCTTCATCTTCAAGGGGCATCATTCCAGTCTCTCCTTCTGTCCTTTCATCTTTTCTCTCTTAACTCCATCTCTAACTTGTCTGCCTTTCTCTTATGAAGATCCTGGCTATATATTGGGCCTGCCCAGATAATCCAGGAGAGTTTTTCCATCTCAGGATCCTTAAATTAGTTCCATCTGCAAAGGAACTTTTGCCAAATAAGGTCATACATTCACAGACTCCAGGTATTAGAATGTGGACATCTTTGGGGAGACTATTTAACTGACCACTCTAGATAAATACCAAATAAAATGAAGGTGGTTTGGATAAATTTGTGCATTTATCAGAGAACATCATTTCCCCGAAAACCCTTGAGGGACTCCTGATGGAGTTAAAGGTGAATATTTTAATCTCCTGGCAATTTTACATTCCGCAGGGAGTAACAGCAAGGACTGGAAAAAGGCTCAAAGTAGGTCTACAGAGCATTCATCTACTGGATTAGAGCTGAGCTGGCTGGCCAGGCACCGTGGAAACACGTTCTCTTTCTCTCTCAGCTGCTTCTATCGCACCTGCCCGGTGGATTAAGGAGTGACTAGATTTTCCTGAAAGCTTCTCAAGTCTTGCTTAAAATAGATGTTTCCAGAAAAGTCAAGTGGAAAAAAAAAGTGTGGATCTATTAATACTTTATAATGGACTTAAGAAATAAGCCACTGTTTGACTGAATCTGTGCAGAGGAACAAGAAGAGACAGCACAAAGATGAAACCAGTAACATGAGGTACTGTTTTGTTTCCTTCCATTGGACCTTCTTCCCACTACCTCACCACCAGCCTCTATGCCAGTGAATTTAAAACTCAAGTCTCTAATCCTCAAAGGCAGCCCCTGTAATCATGATTTACATGACTTCAAACCACCAGTTAATGTCTTAGAGGCACTTGTGGTCATTGTTCACAAAAATAACTACCTAAAGTCCAATGGTCCACATAGTTCCAACACAGAAATTTGGACTCCAATGCCAGATTCGTCCTTGGCTCTTACCTTTTCCTTTTCCATATGCAGAAGTGACAAGCAAAGCCTGCCAGCTCCTCCTCTTGAACCACATCTCTGCTGCAAGCTTTCCAGGACACTTGCTAATGCCTGGTCCCAGCTGCAGTGCCTCAACCTGGGCCTACTGTGGCATCCGGATGGCTTTCCCACTCTCAGCCTCTTCTCCATCGACCCCACCCTACAGGGCTTCCCGTTTCTCTCCCCTTACATGCCTCCTGCCCTCCGTGCCATAATCTTTGGCTTTCTTTTGTTTCCTAACACACAAGGTGCCTTCTTTCACATTTTGAGGACTGGGCCATGCTGTTCCCTCCACCCAAACACCTTCCCTCTTGCTGTTAGCCACAATGCTGCTCCCACGCATCAGCCTGAATGCCACCTCCTTGCGTCACATCAAGCATGGGTTCTCTAACTCTGGCCCTCCTGCACTGCACCGATGTTTCCTTTGGGCTGTTTTCATACTCTGTAATTGTTTACCCTTTTACTGGGTTAAAATCTATTTCCTGAATTGGACTGTACAGGGAAGGAGATGCTGTTGCCCTCTTCCTGGAGTTTCCTTCCATGTCCATCAGGCTGACGCTTCTGGACACTCTCCATCTCTCCTTCCTCTCCCAGGGGAGAACAAGGGACTTTCTGAGGAGAGGAGCAGGAATACTTCTTGCCAGCAGTCCACTGGTCTACACAGGGCTGAGGTGTGATCTGCCCCCTGCAACAGTGTTGTAGGGACAGCCCTTGTGCAGGGAGGCCTGGGCTGCCTGGCCTTGCCTGGCCATAGGCCAGGTGAACCCATTCTCCCGGGTGTCCAGTGCTGGCATCTCTTGCCCCAAGTATGACTTAGACTTATCACTTTCAACATTGACATCCTGACCTCCATGTGCTGGGTTTAGGGGTTCAACATATGAACTTGGGGAGACACAATTCAGTCCATAGCACCATGGGAGATCTCCTCACTACCTGCCTTCCACCCAAATCAGGTGGAGTGAGGCCCACTAACGTCTACATTTCACCTCTGGAATGTGATAACAAAGGAGAGCCCTTTCTCCAGAACCCAACCATCACATGCTCTGGAGATGACATTTCAGGTACCCTGTGACTGTCCTGATACTTTTCCTGGAGGCCCACTTGAACGGAAATTGAAAAATGGGCACATCTGCTCCTCCCTTCATTTCTTTGTCTGGTCTAATTTCACTGTGGTGATCCAGGGAGCTTCCATCGAAAACTAGATGGATGATGATTTGTTCTGAAATACCACATCCTCAAAGAAAAATCCAATTTAAAATGGAGAGCAAAAAACAGCTGTAGGATCAGGAATTGGGAATTGATTCTGGTGATTATAGCTTTTTCCAATTATTGTTTGGCTCTGAAACCCGTGCCTCTGATGCACATGCCTGAACATATCCTACAAATACTCATCCCGGCCAAACAGAAGAAGAGGTGTTCCCAGAGCCAGGATGTCATGACCTGCATCCCTAGGCTGGTATAATAACACTTCAGTGTGGATGCCGACAGGTTAGGTGGCCTCCCCGTTAAGGGCTCCTATGAGTGTGCCAGGGATAAACACTTCTCACTCTCAACCAATTTCCCTAAGCAAACCAATTCCAGGAAGCAAGAGAAGAAAAAACATTTCAACAGAACAGTTCCACCTGTATGGAGCAGGAAGTAGCAGATCCTGGATGCATTAAGAAAAAGAAAAATGCATTTAAATTTCTAGAACTCTGTTTAAATATTTGAGGATATGAAATAACACTATGTGACTTTGAGACACTTACATAGAGAAAAGCCTGTTCCTCCGTTTTTACCCAGGAATCAATTGATGTTTGCATTGGAAACATTTTAAAAATATGATTGAATATTTTCCCATCAGAATGGAACCACAGGCAGGCTTTTAAGCTTTAGAATCAGAGAGCATGTCATGATACTCATGGCCTATTACAAATCTCCCCTGCCAGGCTGTCCACAGTGCAATGTCAACAGGCCAGACTGTTACCCAGTATCTGCACAGGGGCCACCACACCCCTCCGAACCCTCAGCCTGGCCTCCCTCCACCCCACTTACCACACTCCAGAGCCCCCGAGCCTCTGTTTCTCCAACATTCTGAGTGAGTTTCCACCTCACGGCGTTTGTCTTGGCTGTTCTCCTGGCCTGGAAGACCCTTTCCCCAGGAGCCTACCTGGCTGTCTCATTCACTATGCTTATAGTCTCCGCTCAAATATCCCACTATTTGAGAGGTTGGCTTATTTAAGGCCAGGCTTCCCTGGTCACACTTTAATCTCTTTCTCCTTTTTTCCTGGTACTTAGCACTGATTGTCCCCATCCCACCCAGAAAGGAAGAGCCTGCCAGGCATGGACTTCATTCAATAGCTTCTGCTCCCTGCTGTGTCCCAGGGGCCTAGAATAGAGCTGCATGCAGCAGGTGCTCAGTAAATGCCGGTTGGGTGAATGAGCAGACACAGCACACACCCCGTCATATCATGAACTCCCAGAGAGCAGGTTCTGTCTTGTTCATATTCACGCTGGCAGCCTGTTGGTGGGCATTCAACAAAGGCAGGGATTTGACGGAATGCAGCTCTTCCATAGCTGTGCAAGCAGCTGCTGTGGGGTGCTTCTCTTTTCTCAGCTGGAGGCAGGGCTGGACTCCACCTTACCCCTCTGGGGAGGGACACTTGGAGACAAATATCAAATGTTGGTGAATCTCTAGTGCTTTAGAAGACACATCCAGAATGTTCGGAAACTCAGAATCTTTGTTTTCTATCTTTGTGTTTTTATCTTTCTCTCCCACACATGTGGGAGAGAAGAGTGGGGGGGTGGTGAGAGGGTTTCTATTTTCTATATTGGAATCATACAGGGAATTTGCCCTATTTTTCTGAAAAGCCCAGTTAAGTGTTCTATCAGGCCTGGCAGACAGTTATAGAGTGGTAACAACCCCAAATCACAGTGACTTAGCACAGCCGGAGTTTGTGTTTCACGTGTCCCAAGCTTGTCCTGGGCCCAGGCATTTCTTGACATGTGGGACTGGCATTCAATGCCACCCATGGTATTTCCATATCAATACACATTTCCCCAATCAGGGAGGCAGGGGAAGAAAGAGAGAGGCAAGTATTGGTAATAAAATACTTCCAGGCCACTGACCAAAGCAAGTCAGGTAGCCCCAGCCAATTCAAGGGGAGCAAAAAATACTGTTCTCTCAGGGGAAAACAATAGGGGGCTGTGTTGGTGAACAGTAGTAATATGGGCCACAGGGTCAGTCCATTGCTTTCTAACTCTAGAGAGACCACCCCGCGGGGGTGGGGGGCAGCTCATTCTGAACTCCTCTGGAGAAAGAGCCCCACTCTTCTGAACCCCAGAGCAATTACCTAGAGATGTGTGAACCTTAGCAGACCCCTGTTGGACCTGCCCCAGGCCCGGACAGACATGTACCCCTCAAAGCCACAGCGCTGCATCAGGAGATCTAGGAAGAAGCTATAGACAGAAAAGAAGAGGAAGAGCCCACACCTTGCAGAGCTGCAGTGTGCAGAACCTGGGATGGTGAGAAGTCCAGCAAAGGCACTGAGGACAGGCAGCTGGAGAGCTGGGGAACAAGGACAGCCCTGTCCAGGAAGTGCTCAGAAAGAAGAGTGGTGCAGTGTGCCAGGTGCTCCTCCATGTGACCTTGCCACTCACTCCCTCATCAAGAGGTGGGCTGCATTTCTCCCCCACCCGCCCCCACTCCTTGAAACTAGATGGGCCCAGGGACTGCTGTGACCAACAGAACAAAGCAGAATGAGCCTGCACTGGCTCCCGGCAGAGCCCCTGAGTGTCCTGGCAGCTTCTGCTTCTCATTTCCTGGAACACTTGCCCTTGGAATACTCCTTCACAGAACCTGACTGTCACGCTCTGAGAGGCCAGCGTCATGAGAGGCCACGTGTGGGTTCTCTGGTCAAAGGTCCCTGGTGCAGTTGCAGCCAATAGGCAGCACCAGTGGCTGGCCACCTGTGTGCCAACAGAGCCTTCAGGTGACTCCAGCCCAGATGCCATCCAACTGCCACCACAGGAAAATCCAATCTAGAAGCACCCCACTGAGCCCAGTCAACAGAGGAAGTTCTCATTCATAAGAACAGATTGTTGGTTAAGTTTGGGGGTGCCTTGTTATACAGCAATAGGTACCTGGAGTCAGGGCTGAAGACTGACCACTGGATCTAGCCATGTCAAGACCATCAATGACTTTGGGAGGGGGAATGTTAACCTGACTGCAATCGATTCAAGGGAGAATTGGAGGAGAAATAAAGACCGGAAATCAGCCTGGGGTGGGGTTTGCTACAAAGAGGAGTAGAGAAATGACGCAGCAGCTGGAATGGGTAAAAGAAGCGGTTTTCTTTTAAGATAGGGGAATTATTACAGTATGTTCATGTGTTGATGGGAATGATTCAGTAGAGACACAAAAATTGATGGTGGAAGACAGCAGGGGAAATTGCTACAGCCAAATTCTGGAATGAGCAAAAAGCTCTAGAAAATGATAGAGGTGCTGGCCTTCTGCAGGAGCAGCAAATGCTCGTCCCCATTGGTGAAGCCTGTCCTGATCGGAGGAGGCTGAAAGCCACCCAGGGAGAGGGTGGAGGAGGCTGAGCGCCACCTGGGGAGAGGGCGGTGTCCACAGTTACCTGGAGGCTGACGGGCATGGCAGGGAGCTTGTGCTGGTTCCCATTGGCTTTCTCTGTGGAAAATATGTCACGCCTTTAGAAAAGAGTGAGGAGGAGGAAGGAAGGGTGGAAGGGAGGAGAGAGAAGGGCTGATATGGAAACCTCAGAGTGCAAGACAGGGACATGGAGGGGATTGAAGGCAGCCTTGTATGTCCACAAGGACTGTGTTCTCATGGGCTGGGGCCTGTTGGGGGAGAAGGCAGCATGGAGCAGAGACCGTCCCAGAAAACAGAGATCGATTACAATGCAGTGTGGCCACCACAGCGTGGTATAGGAGGTGAGGCAAGAACCTTCTGCCTGGAGGATACAAGAGGGCTTCATTGAGGAGGTGACATTTAAAGGGGATCGTAAAAGATGAGGAGGAACTTCTTAAATGGAGGGTGAGTGTCAGATGTGAGCAAACAGCATGTGGAAAAGCAGGGAAAGAAGGAGAAATTAATGTGCCATAATGCAGGGACTCACAAGATCAGTGTGTGCAGGGCCTGGAGTGCACAGGCAGGAACCTATGAGAGCCAGTCTCTATGAAATAGATAGGATTCACACCAATCCAGAGGACAGACCTTGGTGTTAAGTGCATCGCACTGAATCTACTCTTTTGGATATACAACACATTTTAGTAAACCAGGGTATTTATGCATTCATCCAACAAATAATTATTGTTTGTGGTAGTAGTTAAAATTAGTTTGGGCTTTATATAGAAATGATATATAATATCAGCTTAAACAAAATAGAATTTTATTTCCCTTTCATTTAAAAGACATCACTACAACTAACAGACATACAGAGGTTAACTTCAACATGCATCAGGAAGAGAGGCTTTGTTCTAGATCCCACTCCATCATTTTTAGCTTTTTGCCCTCTCCCTTGAGCTTCAAAAATGGCTACCAGAGCTCCAACCATCACATCTATATTCCAGGGCACAACTCCTCTTTCAAGAAGACATACCTACCCTGACTTTTGCTTTACCCCAGATTTGCTGGGGCTTAGCAGCATGCTCAAGAGCTGACTCAGCTGTCTCTGAGGTGAGGGCAGGCTTCATCCTAGCCTCTATTTCTCCCATCACAGCAGAAAGCAGCAATGCTGGTGTCCATACAGGCTCTGACATTTCACTTCTGGTCTCAGAGGAATCCCTATGCCACAGGGTGCCAAAACTGGCCTTCCTCAAGGCTACCCCACGGTCTGAGATACAACCAGGAAGCAGGGTACGGACTTAATATATCAGAGGTCAAACTTGGACCAATAAGAAGCTTGAGGCAGGACACTGGTAGATAAACTGCCCTCTCCTCTTCAAGTGGACTGTTCCTGTCTGAGAGCAGCCCCATGTGACTAGCAACCTGCCCTGCTTCCCTGCAATGCTGAGGCAGCTCTGTGGGGCACCACCTCGTGCTTGCCCTCCAACTCTCCTGCCTCCTAGTCCCTTTTCCTCACTTTTGCTGCCCCAGGATTACACTTCCTGAGAAAGTCTTAGTACTTAAGCCTTCCCTGGGGCCTCTTTTCTAGAGATCCTGGACTGAGCCAGGGACTTCCCCCATGGTCCACACAATATCCTGCTTCATATCACGTAGAGGAAAACGTGCTCATGTGTCCAAACCTAGCTGCAAAGAAAGGTGGGAAAGGTAGTCTTTCCATTCTTGTAGTACTGAGCCTGGCCAAAACTTGGTGCTCTAATGAAGGGATTATTAGGAAGGAAGAGGGGAATGGATGTTGAGGTTGGCAGCCAGCAGGCTCCAGCACAGGGCCTACAATGGGCAAGGCGCATGTCTAATTAGTTAGAATGCATCATCCAGCAGTTTAAGAAACTAAGGAGTTTCTGATGCATATTCCCACATGAGACAATGAGCTCATGCCAATATGCATGTAACTGGGCTCTAAATTCAGACCATCCTTTACAAAGCAATGTTAAGCAAATCTTCCTGGTAGCCCTGGTGATTTCTGAGGAACCAGCGAAGGAGAAAGAGCTATAAACAGACGCAGCTCCACACCCATCCTGGGAGTGACACGTTTCCAAGGAAAGCATGAGGCATGGATTCCTCCTATCTGCAAGTAGTTAACCCACTCTGGTATCAATCCCCTTGGTGCAAAAAGTGCAGGGGGAGTGTTCTGCAGCTCACATGCCAGACAAATGTGCAGTGCTGGGAGGCAGCCTGGCCTTACAGGAACACTGGAGACAGCCGAGGCTCTTAGGGAGAAATAAATGTCCTGGGAAAAAGCCAACTGACATGCACATAGAAGAAGGAAAGAGGAATAGATTAAGACATTAACAGGCATTTTCATTCTTTCTCTGTTTACTTGATGGTGTGTACATTTGCATACAAACTGTCAGCATTCTAGAATAACATGCTGCTGTGCTGTGTTTGTGATTTAACTGTTTCTGAATTTGAAGCTAAAACCCCTCGACAGTCTTCATTAAGTCTTTGGTTTGGGAACTGGAAATTTTCTGGTGAAATGAAATCAATACATGGAAGTTTCCATTGGTGTAAAATGTGAAGCCTATGAATGGAAATGAAATAAAATTTCTTTAAGTATTCCAGGACCTAAACTGCAGAAGAAAAGATGGAAGATGGGCCAAGTTTTTTGTTCTATAGGAAATGATATTTCAGTGACCCTGGGCAACTGCAGTAAAATGAATCCACCTGGTGTCAATCAGAGAGCATGGAAGGGGGCGAGGAGGCACAGGTAAGCAGCGCTCATCAAGTGATCCAGCTGGCTGGCTGTTTACAGGCATCACTTCAGTAAACCCAATAGGCAGCCTTGTCAGGGATGGATTTCCGTCCCCAATCTACAGACGAGGAAGTCCAGGCTTGGGAAACATAAGGGGCTTTCCCAGGCCAATACTTAATACGAATTTACCATTTTGTCACTTTGTATAGGTCCAAATCAGCTGCTCTTTCCACCAGAATCTAAAAACCAGCTCACCTCAAAATAAATTCACTTGCATCCATCCCTTCTGGAAGGGAACCCTGCCAGAGAGGTTAGACCTTTTTTTTTTTTTTTCTGCTCACCTCTCATTTTCTACACCAGAAAAAGGGCCCATCAAATAATAAGTGGTCAGTAGGGTATTCGGTATTCCTTACTATCCAAACTTCAGCATCTGATGCAGGAACCAAGTGGCTTTGGCTCCTGGAGGAGACATTTATCTATGTTGAATAAAATGCATATGTTTGCAAGCTAAGGAAGGAAGACAAAGAATTTCTATCCAGAGAGATGTCTAGTCACTCACCTTCACTGATTGATAGATGATCAGTGTCAGCGCACCATGGGTGATACTAAACAGAAAGTGACAACTCTGGACTGGTCATTGTCTTATTTTGCTTCAAGCCCTCTGTTCATCCATGCGCAAGCTTTCGGTAAGAACCTACCAGGAGCCACACAGGATGCCAGGCAGTGGGGACAAGGAGGTGAACCAGAAAGAGCCCCTGCACCTAGGAGCTTGCAGTCCAGGGGAGGGCACCACGCAGGCACACATACATGGAACTTCAGTGACAGGGGAGCTGTCAGTGAGGGAGCGCGCCTTCTCCAGGCCATGTGGGGACATCGCCCTGCTGGGCGCTCTGTACTGAAGGCCTGAAGCACTATGTGCTGCCCTATCGCCCTGTCCCCCATCTTGTGGCACCGTCTGATCTATAAAGTAGGCATATGGCTCTCCTGATGCAACCTGCTGAGCAGACAAGGTTACCAGGTGTTAAAGCACCTAACCAGTGTTGCGTTCTTTCACCTCCATTTTCTGTCTCCAGGCCTAGCATTTGTTCTGCGTCACCAATGCCCTTTCCTGAATTATAGGTTTTGTGAGCAGTCACTAAGCAACAGACTAGGTCAGAAAATGGTTTGCTTTTTCTTGCAAATGTACCATTTACATATACTGTGACCAGCCCACTATCAGCTGGCTCCTTAGAAATCATACACATGTGTGGCCTCAGGCAACATCAGCGTCCTCTAGAGTTTACGTATATTTTGTTGTTACATTATACCTACTTAGGAGAAATTCCTTTTATTAGCAAAATTAAGAGAGAAATATAATACTCCAGAGTCCCACAGAAACAAGCCTTGCTCCCGAAAAGGAAGCAAGGACCTGATCCAAGATTTTGAGTGAGTCCTCTATGATCTCTGACTTCTTAGGTTTTGGCGGGGTTGGGAGAAGAGGAGGGACAAAATAGAAAGCCTTGACATTTACATGCAGCAACTTTTAATAAGGAGCCATCGGGCAACAGCAGTCCCCAGTCAGCAACAAGACGTGTCATTAGAAACAACACACATTAGAAGGAGGAGACACAGGCCTCTGTGTTCTTCTTCTTGGGAAGAGTTCCCGGGCAAGCCTCATTGCCTCACACACCCGGGCTTGCCTGTGAGCCAAAGGTTCTTATCCCAAATCACCCCAGGTGCCGCTTGGCACTGGTGTTTCTGAAGACCACATCTGTCTGTGTTTCCTTCTCAGGAAAATAATTTGTTGATTAAAAAAAAAGGATGAGGTATTTGACAGTAAGGTTCCTACAGTGTCTTTTTTTAAAGTGGTCTGGTAAACAATGGGAAGATGACAGGGGAGGCCCGATGAGTGACAAGGAGGTGGCACAGCCTAGCACAAGCCCATAGACACGAGGAGGGGACACCAGCACCCACCCGCCCCACCAGACGCAGGATCAGACCCGCTCGCCTAATCTGGTAAAATGTCACAAACATCATCCCCTACATGCATGGAGAGAATCAGACGGTGAGGAAGCAGCTGAGGAGAAAGACATGATCCACACTCCCCACTATCATGGACAGATAGCATCCCATTAGAGGTGAAAAAAGCTTACAGAATATTTATAGATGATTGTCAATTTGATTAAAAGGTAGAAGAGCAGACAGCTTAAAAATACTGACTTTGAAAACCTCTAGTGGCTCAGCGCGGTGGCTCATGCCTGTAATCCCGGCACTTTGAGAGGCTGAGGTGGGTGGATCATTTGAGGTCAGGAGTTCAAGACCAGCCTGGCCAACGTGGTGAAACCCCATCTCTACTAAAGATACAAAAATTAGCCGGGCATGGTGGTGCATGTCTGTAATCCCAGCTACTCGGGAGGCTGAGGCAAGAGAATCGCTTGAACCCAAGGGGCAGAGGTTGCAGTGAGCTGAGATTGTGCCACTGCACTTCAGCCTGGGTGACAGAGCAAGACTCCGTCTCAAAAAAAACGAAAACAAAAAACAACAACAAAAAACAAACAAACAAACAAACAAAAAACCACCTATAGCCAAGCTCAGAAGAGAGAAAGGAAGGGCTTAGGTGCCAGAAATGAAGCAGAGACTCAAAAAAAGCAGAAGCATACTCTTCTATGCCAGAACACCTAGACATGGGTGAACAGCGCTGGCCGCTTGGGGTCAGAAACGGGATTGTGGACCTACCCAGAGAAGCGAGACTCAGCATTGAGCTGGGAAAATGGAAGGACCATCCTGCCTTGCAAAAAAAAAGGAGAGCAGAGAAATTCCAGCTGCCAGGCCAAGAAGATGTCAAGAAATAATGTCATCTGCCTGGGGCTCTTCATGGGAAGGAAACGGATTCCCATGAGAAATCAGAACCTCAAGCTGTACCACCTGCATGTAAGGGCTCCAATTTGCACTTTTCATGTGGTTCAGGGAATCTTGAGCCAAGAAATGAATGCAAAAACTTGTCCCGAATGGGTGAAAGGGCCCCCAGCAAAGGGCAAACAAAGCCATTTTGTGGGAACATTTTCGCAACCCGGGGCCTCCAGGACAGCTCAGGCTTGGTCTCCCACATGCCACATCCATTTCCTGCTGAAACTCTGCTGCACATGCAGATCATAATCTCTACATTTGCCACTGAAGGGAATCAGAGCTCCTTAAAGAGGGGCTGACTCCAGGCCGAGGGCAGCGAGACTATCAGATGCACTTGGGATACTTTTTTTCTTTTCTGAAACAAGGAAGCTACTGAAACTATTAGGGTCGTGTCAAAGGAATTAGGGCCATAGATAGGACAATAAGAGCAACAGCAAAGATGATAGGGAAAGGGATTAAAAACAAGCTGTTTCAATCTTGAGTATATAATGGTGCCTAATTAAAAAAAATTCATTACAGAAATTAACTCATTATTTTGAAAACTGGTAAAGAATCAAAAATTTATCCTGCTATTTTAATTTAAGATCTTTAAGATGGAGAGCACTACTGATATTTCAAAGATCAGTAGAGACACAAGATAGAAATAAAGACGTAAAAACTTACACATCCTGGGGAGTACATGGCACCCCTGGGCACCAGACACACAGGGAGGTCAAGAATCACAGACAGAGAGAGAGAGTGAGAAGGGGACCCGTAGCCAACACCTTTACTAGGCCCAGGGCATTATTCAAACAGTATTCCCACAGGGAGTTTTACTTGGTGGGTCTAAAGCAAGCAGACATTGAGTTTCAGGAGGTCACGCAGTGGCTGAGAGGTAGTCACTGCTGCCCATCTGCAGTCCATGCAGGGTGTGAGGGTCACTCGCCAGTCAAGCAGGGGGAAGTGATCACTAGGAAACAGTTGTATACGAAGATATCTGGATGGATCTGCCATATTGAGGAACTAGGGGGAATGGGTATAGAACTGGAAGTTGTGTCAAGGGTGACTGGGCCCCACTTTTGGTATGAGAAAGTCCAACTTATATTTAAAATGGATACTGAGGCAAAATAAAATTATAACCATTCATACACTGCCTTTCCTATGTAAACTCTTCCACTGTGTATCAAATAGCTAATGAGGGAAAGTTTCTTCTTTATAGAAATTCCATCCTATAAATGATGAAGAAATACTAGAAGTAGAACATCCTAATTTTGCTCCTTTAAATAAGTTAATGTGTGAGGGCACTGAGCATCAATGGTTTCTTACACCACAAAGAGAGGGATTATGATCGGCGTCACATGCTACCTGATGGAAGTTCACAATATCATCTGTGCACTCAACAGATCAATCAATTAGCGAAATCTAAGTGTGAATAAACCTCTGAGTCCAATTACCAATTTATAGGAAATACAGAGAATAGAAAAGCAAGTTAAATAAAAATATGGGGAGGAAATTAGCAAAATCCAGACTATTGTGAATTCTGTAAGGCAGATGATTTGAGAGAACAAGAAAGAGAGGTAAGGAGGGAAGTTACAGATTAAAAGAAAGTTATAATATGTGGCCAAATCTCCCAATGTAAGGATCTTATATGAATAGTCACTTAAAAATAGATTTAAACAGTATACACCACAACCAAGTGAGGTTTGCAACACAAGCAAGACCAGTTTGATATTTGAAAATCAATTAATGTAATCTGTGACATCAACAGCCTAAAGAAAAAAATTACATGATCATATTAATTGATTCAGAAAAAGTGCTAACAAACACAACATTTACACACGATTTTTAAAAAATCTTTCAATCATGTATAGTAGGAATGGAGGAGAACTTCCTGAACTTGATTAAAGAACACTTTAAAAATCTGTACAGCTAACATCATAGTTAATGATAGGGAACTGATTCTTTCCCTCTAAGTTTACGGAGAAGACAAAGATATCTTGTCTCATCACATTTACTCAACATTGTATTGGAAACCCTAACTAGTGCAATAGGACAAGAAGAGGAAATAAAAGATATGCAGATTGGGAAGGAAGAAATAAAACTATCTTTGTTCACAGATCACATGATTGTCTCTATAGAGAAGCCTAAAGAATGAACAACAAACAAAACCTCTTAGAATTAATCATCAAGCATAGTAAATTTGCAGGATACACAGTTAGCATACAAAAGTCAATCACTTTCTTGTACATAGCAATGAACAATGAGAATTTGAAATTAAAAACACAATAGCATTTATAATGGTACCAAACTCTGAAATGTTTAGGTATAAATCTAATTTTTGAATGTACAGGATTTATATATAGAAAACTACAAACTATTAGGAAGGAAATCAAAGCTCATGGCTGAAAGAATCGATTATCAGCTCTTTCCATTTTGATCTGTAGATTCAATGAAGTCCCAATAAAATCTGAGCAAACTGTATTTTCTGACTCTAACACATATATGGAAAGGCAAAAGACCAAGAAGAGTCAACACAATACTGAAGAAAAGAGAAAAAGAAGGAAAAGTAGCAGAAGTAGAAGTGGAGACAGAGGAAGAGGAAGAGGAGGAGGAAGCAGGAGGAGAACAGCAACAACAAAGTCACAGGACCCCACAGTACTGATTTTGAGACTTACTATTCTAAAGCTACAGCAATCAAGGCAGCGTGGTACTGACAAAAGAATAGACATGAGGTCAGCAGAACAGAAAAGACAGCCAGAAATAGACCAACACAAATATATGGAGTCAACTGGTCTTTGATAAAGAAGCAATGGTGATTCAATGGAGAAACAATAATCTGTTTAACAAATGATTCTGGAAGAATTGAATGTTCATAAATGAAAGATAACACAAAAAGATGAGCCTAACGGAGACCTCATACCTTTCACAAAAATAACACAAAATTGATTATAGACCTAAATGTAAGATTATAAAATTTCTAGAAGAAAACATAAGAGAAATTCTACATTTTGAGTTTGGCCATTAGATTTTTTTTTTAATTTTTATTTTAAAAGCTTTTGGGGGTACAAGTGTGTTTTTTCTTTACATGGATGAATTATACAGTAGTGAATTCTGAGATTTTAGTGTACCCATCACCCAGGTAGTGTACATTGTACCTAATATGTAGATTTTTTTCATCCCTACCCCTTCTCCCACCCTTCCCCTTTTGAGTTTCTAAAGTCCATTATATTACTCTGTATGTCTTTGTGTATTCATAGCTTAGCTCCCACTTATAAGTGAGAACATATGGTTTTTGATTTTCCCCTCCTGTGTTACTTCACTTAGAACAATGGCCTCCAGCTCCATCCAAGTTGCCGCAAAAGAAGTTATTCTGAGTCGTGTTCCATGGTGTATATAGGCCACATTTTTTTATCCACTCAGTCAATGGGCACTTAGGTTGGTTCCACATCTTTTGTGATTGTGAATTGTGCTGCAAGTGTCTTTTTCGTATAATGACTTCTTTTCCTCTCAGTAGATACCCAGTAGTGGGACTGCTGGATTGAATGGTAGATCTACTTTTAGCTCTTTAAGGAATCTCCATACTGTTTCCCATAGAAGTTGTACTAATTTACATTCCCATCAGCAGTGTATAAGCTATCCCTTTTCCCCACATCCTCGCCAACATCTATTATTTTTTGACGTTTTAATAATGGCCATTCTTGCAGGAGTAAGGTGGTATTTATCTCATTGAGGTTTTCAATTACTGAGCATTTTTTTCACCAGTTTGTTGGCCATTTGTATATCTTCTTTTGAGAAATGTTCATTCATGTCTTTTGATGGAATTGTTTATTTTTTTCTTGCTGATTTGCTTGAGTTCCTTGTAGATTCTGGATGCTAGTTTTTTGTCATATGTGTAGTTTCCAAATATTTCCTCCCATCCTGTGGGCTATCTGTTTCCTCTGAGTATTATTTCTTTTGCTGTGCAGAAGCTTTTTGGTTTAATTAGGTCCCCCATGAGCTTTTAAAAGTACCAGAAGCATAATCAATGAAAGAAAAAAGATATATTAAATTATATTAAAATTTAAAACTTCTCTGTGAGACACTGCTAACAACAAAAAATAAGCCATGAATTAAAAGAAAACATTAGTAAAATATATCTTGTGAAAGCCTCATATCCAAAAATAGTTTAAAAGCTCTTAAAATTCAGCAATAAAAAAAACAAACTACCCATTTAAAAATCAGTAAAAAATCTGAAGAGACATCTCACCAAAGAAGATATACAAATGGCAAATAAGCCTATGGAAAAATTATAAACATATCTTGTCATCAGGGAATTAATTGCAAAATAAAACAACAATAAGATACTACCACATATCTATTAGAATAGCTAAAATCCAGAAAACTAACAATACCACACACTGGTGACAATGTGGAGCAACAGGAACTCTCATTCACTGCTGCTGGGGATACAAAATGGTATAGCCACTTTGGAAGAGAGTTTGACAATCTCTACAAAGCTAAACATAGTTTTATTAGTCTATTCAGGCTACCATAACAAAATACCACTGACTTAAATAACAGAAATTTATTTTTTCATGGTTCCAGAGATTGGAAGTCTCAAAGATGAATGTTCTGGTATGGCCCCTCTTTCTAGCTTACAGACAAACATGCACTCACACGGCCTTTTCTCTGTGTGTGATTGAAGAGAGATCTCTGGTGCCTCTTCCTCTACTTATAAGGACACTAGTCTTATCAGATTAGGACACACATTTAACCCTAATTACCCTCCTACAGGCCCTTTCTCTAAATACAGTCACATTAGAGGTTAGGGCTTCAACATATACATTTGGGGGGAAAGTAATTCAGTCTATAACAATAGTCTGAAGATGTAATCCAATAATCATATATCTAAGTATTTACTTATATAAATACAAAAACCTGCACATGAATGTTTATAGCAGCTTTATTCATAATCACCAAAACTGAAAGCCACTAGGATGCCCTTCAATAGTTGAGTCAATAAATAAACTGTGGTACATCTGTACAATGAAATACTATTTAGTGATAAAAAGACATAACCCATCAAGCCAAGAGAAGACCTGGATAAATCTTAAGTGCATATTGCTAAGTGAAAGAAGCCAATCTGAAAAAGTTACATAATGTATTACTGCAGTTACATGAAGTTTTGGAAAAGATAAAAACTATAGCAACAATTACAAGATCAGTGGTTGCCAGGGGCTGATGAGGAGGGGAGGAGGGTGGACTAGGTGAACACAAGGGATCTTTTAGCATGCTAAAACTATTTTGTATGGTGCTGGAGTAATTGTAGAGACATGACAATAAGCGTTTGTGGAAATCCATAGAACTTTATGGCAAAAAAAAAAAGTGAATCTTAATGTAGGAAAATATTTTTTAAATCATATAGCAAGTTGGGGTTTCCAGGATGAAACGCAGAATGTGACAAAATAATCAAACTCTATCAAAAATGTGTAAAATAACCTCACTTAACTAGACAGAGGGGAAACGTGCTGACCTAAGTAACTTTGGAAATGAGTGGAGCGTATACAACTAGAGGCAAAGAAGCTG
Source organism: Pan paniscus (assembly GCF_029289425.2). NCBI lineage: Eukaryota > Metazoa > Chordata > Mammalia > Primates > Hominidae > Pan > Pan paniscus. Next base: position 49,624,015 of record NC_073260.2, read on the forward strand.
TACATAAGCACTGTATGCTAGTTGATAGAGTTTTCACCATGGGAGGGAGTGAACAGTTCTAATCCTGCTATCCATTTGTACTGGAACTGAACCACTAAGTAAATGGATGGAGGATGGTGAAAGCCACGTTTCTTAGTGTTGGAGTGGGCATTTACACAAAGCAAGGGGAGGAGGCTAGAATAGTCCATGTGGTGGCAGATCAGAGACAGAAGCATCAGTATGACAATTTCAGTAATAGGGTTCTAGTTGCAAGTGCCAGAAACCAACTATAGCTGATTTAAAGCAGCAATCTTTACTTTCCACTCCATCACCCCCACAACAAAACCTAGCAACTTATAGACATTGGATAGTGATGTAGTTTTGCTGTGTCCCCACCCAAATCTCATCTTGAATTGTAGCTCCCATAATCCCCACATGTTGTGGGTGGGACGCAATGGGAGGTAATTGAATCATGGGGGTGGTTTTTCCCATGCTGTTCTCGTGATAGTGAATAAGTCTCATGCAATCTGATGGTTTTATAAAGGGCAATTCCCCTGCATATGCTCTCTTGCCTGCCTCCATGTAAGACATGCCTTTCTCCTCCTTTGCCTTCCACCATGATTGTGAGGCCTCCCCAGCCATATGAACTGTGAATCCATTAAACCTCTTTTTCTTTATACATTACCCAGGCTCAGGTATTTCTTCATAGCAGTATGAAGATGGACTAATAGAGATAGCTAATAGTATTTCTGAAAAATCTGGAGAACTTGGATCAACTGAATTAGCAGAAAGGAAGGAAGTCGGGGCAGAGCTCACCACCGCCAAAAGTAACTCCTGAGGAAAGTTGGCAAGAGAACATAGCTGCTGTCACTGCTAAAGTCTGGATGCTGCTCTTGTGATCCTGCCTCTGTCAGCTGAGCTCCTGCTGCCTCTGGACTCGGGCATGGCTCCTACTGCTGCTGGGGTGGATCCGCTATTCTCTCTGCTTCTTAATATTGCCAACTCCCCATTCAAACCCTAGGAGTATCTTATCTTTGGTCAATACTTTAGCAGCAAGATAAGCTGGAAAACTGATTATACTTTTCAGTACCTACATGGGGTGGGAGAATCTGCCTCCCACTGAGGATTATACAGTGGAAAATGCCTCAAACATACAGAAGTGATGCAATGCGGGAGCCAAGAGCCTGATGAATGTCCACTACCTTAGCAAATACTCACCAAATCAAAGCTAGCAGAGTAATTTTACTCTCAGACACAATAGACATCGAAGCAAAGGAGTGGTAAGAAATCACTACTTAATGATTAAAAAAAAATTCCAGGAGTGTTTAATACTCCTCCTTTTGTGAATAGCTAACAGCATACTGTCCCTCTCCAAATTAACATAATTTCAAAAAGAAGGTAAAAAATAGGCAATCATATTAAGAAGTTGTATTAGATGCAAGATAAAGTAGACCAAAAAAAATAGTTGAGATTCAGTTTTGAACACCATAAAATATGTTGGTCTAGCAGACATATGCAGAACTCTGAACCTAACAAGTTGGAAATGCATGTTCTTGTCAAATGTACATGGAATGTTTTCTAAAACAGACCATTCACTAGGCCACAAAAGAAGTCTCAACCCATACTCCATAGCCAATATCATGAAGATCATATTCTCTGCCCATAAGACAATGAAATTAGAAATCAATAACAATAACAATAAAATAACCAAAAATATGCAAGCCTGCTGATTTCCAACTTAAGCAGCTCCCTTCTCCATTCCCAAGTGGAAGCATGGAGAAACTTCCACAGCTCACACCTGAAGCTGGGACCAAGGGTACAGTGGAGTGGAGGATGCAGCCCATGCCATCTCTCTAGGTGTAAACTAGCCGCACTGTCATTTCCCACTTACTCAAGCTTCCCCAGCTGTATGCAAGTCCCTCCTTAGGCAGTCACCTCCCAGAGACCCAAAGGAAATTGTGGTCCACACTTCCGGAGCCTCCACTTTAATTTACCCTCACCTACAGTATTTTTTTTTTTTTTTGAGATAGAGTCTCGCTCTGTCGCCCAGGCTGGAGTGCAGCAGCACAATCTCGGCTCACTGCATCCTTCGCCTCCTGTGTTCAAGTGATTCTCCTGCCTCAGCCTCCTGAGTAGCTGGGATTATAGGCACCCGCCACCACACCAGGCTAATTTTTGTATTTTTAATAGAGACAGGGTTTCACCATGTTGGTTAGGCTGGTCTCGAACTCCTGACCTCGTGATCCACCTGCTTTGGCCTCCCAAAGTGCTGGGATTACAGGCGTGAGCCACCACACCCGGCCACCTACAGTATTTTTATCCAGAGAGAACAGAGCCAGGAAACACACCTCTGACCACTGGCTCTTCTTCCTTCTCCTCAGGCTGTCCTTCTGGAATCAGGCCTGTCTGATTCTTCCTTTTACCAAGTGGAAGCTTCTTTATGTCATAGCCTTCCTCTCTCTTCAGTGACTTTGCATGAAACTATTCTCTGCTTCCCCAGTAAATAACTTACAACTAAATTTTAATGTGTAAGGGTTGAAAGAATATATGATTAATGATAGGAATAAAAAATATTCATGTTGTCAAAATGTATCTACATTACACATATCTATACTAGACAGGGACAAAAGTCAACACATGAAAATGGAGGAGCAAAAGATGAGAGGAAGCAAAGGTAAACTAATTTGCTCATTCTTTTTAGTGGGAATTTAATGAATACTGTTATTGTGGATAACAATGATAATTCAAAATTTAAACACTTAGACATTATTTAAATATGTAAGGATAACAAAAGTGAAAAAGAAAGTCCCCTAAATCACCAAAAGGAAACGAAAGTGAATGTTAAAAAAAACACATAACAAAAGACAGAAAGCAAAGAAAGTTGCTAAAAAGACATTTTAAAATAAACAATGAGTATAAGATAAAATTAAGACCAAATTGTTGTCAATAAATGTGAAATAAATTCATTTGCTTAAAGTAAAAGATGCTCGGATTTGATTAATAAACAAAGCTCAGCTACATGTTATAAAATGAAACATATATAAAACAATGTTAAGAGAAAAAAATGTATTAGTCATTCACATTTGTATTACCAAACAAAAATTAATAATTTTTATATGATTGATCAATAATTCTTCCCCAGAATAGAATACTACTTAGGTACACATGTATTTTAAGTATCTACCTCAAAAGAAATAGAAAACTTAATAAATCAATAACCATGGATGAAATTGAACAGGCTATTAAAAAGCTACTCTGACTCAAAGACACCTTATTCAGATAGTTTTATGCATAAAATTTTGAAAACATTCAAGGAAGAAATAATTCCAACATATAAACTTTTCTAGAACACAATGAAGAAAGAAAGTTTTAGATGATTTTTTGAAGGCCAGCACAACACAGAGACTAAAATTTAACTAATATGAAACAGAAATCAGATCAGCCTTATATAAGAAAGCAGTAATAAGGTTTTAATTATATTTGCTAATATAATTTTATATATAATATGATGTACAGCTAATATATTAGCAAATATAATTCAGCAGTGTGTAAGAAGGAGAATACACTATGACCAAGCTGAGTTCATTCCAGAAATGCAAAACTGGTTCCATGTTAAGAAATCTGTTTATGTAATGCATTGTATTGGTCAGGGTTCAGCTACAAAAAACAAAGCCTTCTCTAGCTAGCTTAGCGCATGATGGGATTAACGACAGGGTATTGAGGGGTTCACAGAAGCAGAGGCAGGACTGGAGAAACAGATGTTGGATGAGGTTTGGGGAACAGCTCCCAAAGCCGTATCTCTGAATCGGGCCAGCAAGGGTGCTCCTGCCCCCTCTGCAGCCAGAAAGCCTCTGGCCCCAGTAGCACACTGCCACCACAGAGACGGAGACACTGCCATCACCAAGATGGAGACACTGCCACCAAGAAGCTGCCTCCAGCAGAAAGCCACAAGGATAAGAACACGGTCTGACAGGACAGACACTGTGCTCCACGGTGCAATCCCCTCACTGAGACCAAGTGAAGGGGTGCTGTGCGTGCTGCTTATGAGTATTTGGGGCACCGTAGACTGGACGCTGCTCTGATCATCCCTTTACAGGCAAGCAACACCTCCACCACCTTGCTTGTCGAAGCACCAGCACATGCAGTGGGAGTGCAGCCTTCCAGCACTCTGCCTTCCAAATCTCAGGCTGCGGCATCTGATGGTCCAAACTTAAATCAAATCCAGAAGCCTCACTAGAAAGGACTCTCAGAGGCGTGTGTTTTGTCTTTCCCATCTCTGATATAGAGGTGGGTAGCGTGGATGCCGAGCACTGAGTTATTACATCCATTCCCAGCTACCCTGCAGCTTCTCCCAACGCTCATATCCCATTCCCCCAACAATCACACTTCCAAACAACAGCAACAGCAGTCTGCTCCTCCTACCTGAATGCGATTCTCTTCATATGAAAGGAAACACACTCTGTGATGCAGTTTGTGTCTGTGTCCCCACCCAAATCTCATGTTGAATTGTAATCCCCAATGTTGAAGGTGGGGCCTGGTAAGAAGTGACTGGATCATGGGAGTGGTTTGTCATTGTTTCACACCATTCCCCTTAGTGTTGTCATGGCAATAGTGAGTGAGTGAGTTATCCCAATATCTCATTGTTTAAAAGGGCGTAGTACCTCCCCTGTCTCTCTCTTCCTTTGGCTCGGGCCACATAAGATGAACCTGCCTCCCGTTCACCTTCCACCATGGTTGTAAGTTTCCTGAGCCCCACCCCCGCCACCAGCCATACAGCCTGTAGAACTGTGAGCCAATTAAACATTTTTCTTTATAAATTATCCAGTCTCAGGTTATTTCTTTATAGCTCTATGAGAACAGACTAACACACCCACCCCCTCCCCAGAAGAGAAGACCCAAGTTCCATCATTGATGTGATGCTCCTATCTCACCTAGCTCCATACAAATTCAAGACTGAAGTCCTGTAATAATCTAAAGGCTAAATTATAATGACAGCCACCAATAGCATACCCTAAATGTTTAAAAAATATAGGAGGAAATTTGGTTAGCAGATATAAATATAAACCATATAACAAGGGAATGTGTATATGAAACAGTCCTAATTTCCACAATTTGTCATGAGGCCAACGTCGTGATATATACATGTGTGTGAGCGCGTGCGTGCGCATGCGTGTAGAGAGAGAGAGAGAGAATAAGTTGATGTATTTATTAGTTTATATATATCATGTGAAGCCTCTAATATTGCTCCACAGGGAGCTCAGTCACACATGCACATGACACTCATGGCCATATGCACAGTCACTCTGCAGTGACAGTGTTTTCTTCTTGTTGTTGTTGGTGGTGGTGTTGTTTTTGATGGAGTCTCATTTTATTGCCCAGGCTGGCCTGCAGTGGTGCGATCTCGGCTCACTGCAACCTCTGCCTTCCGGGTTCAAGCGATTCTCCTGCCTCAGCCTCCAAAGTAGCTGGGATTACAAGCATGTGCCACCACGCCTGGCCAATTTTTTGCATTTTTAGTAGAGACAGGGTTTCACCATGTTGGCTAGTCTGGTCTCAAACTCCTGATCTTAAGTGATCTGCCCGCCTCGGCCTCCCAAATTGCTGGGATTACAGGCATGAGCCACTGTGCCCAGCCAACAAGGGTTTTAAAAAACTTTCTTGGAATACCTTTTTCTCTGAGCTCTGTGTTAAGCTGTATGCCTTTGTTGACATCACATGCAGGTCTTCAGAGTCCATTAATTACCAGTTGACTGCTGTATTGTTTTTGACAACACTTTGGTGGCATGAATTGTCTCACAATCTGGTCTAATTAAATTTAGGGTCCTTTGTGGGCCAGTCTCTGGGGTACGTTCTGGCTGAAAGAGGGTTCCTCTTAGCTGTCTATTTTTCTTATAAACTAGCTGGCCTATAATTCAGTTTCTTACTCCTCTGGCCCTTCTAGCCTCCTCTTAATTTCTTACCACCAAAATCTCCACTGTTTTCAAGAGCACTCTTAAGTTCGAAACTTTTCACACTGTTCTAAAGTCAGTTTCTTCTGGAAGAGTTTTAGAGCTCTCTCTTATTGATTGCCTCTCTCTCTGGGCAAAATCCCTGAGTAGCCACTGCCCCAGGTGAGAGGTGGGGACAGTGGCCCAGTTCTCTTGTTGCCACGCCCTGCTGCACAAGCCAGGTGCTGGGTAGGAGTGATAGTTTCTGGTCTGCTGGGCTTGCTTCTCTTGGGGTGAAACTTCCACCCTGCCAGCGAGGCAGGGTGAGGGGGGTTGCCATCCGAGTATTCACAGCCTGCCATGCCTGAGGTGGAGACTTTTCCCTATAAGTAGGGGCTGGGTGTAAGAAGGGACCTCCCCGCCCCCACTTCTCAGCTGCACTCACTTGGAAGTTAGCCTCTACAACATGGATTTGAGGGAGAATGAGAAATGCTAGTAGCCTCTTTCTCCTGGGCATATATCTTAGTTCTTGACTTGGCACTAGGGAGAGAGGGAGCCCCATCTTCCAGCTCACAGCTACCAGGAGTGAACCATCCATCACCCTGAGCGAAAGGCAGAAGGGGGAGAAGGAAGTCATGGTACTAGTGCCCCAGACTCTCAACATTCTGACCAAGACTAGATTTTTTGTATTCCATTGGACAATTTCCAGAGACTTAAATTGGGAGCTGCTTTTAAAAAAATCATTCTTAACAGTATTAGTTGTTTATCTGGAAAAAGGAGCATAGAGTTTCACATTGCCATTTGATAGTAGCAGGTTTCATGCAGTTCCCATTGTTGGTGTTTATACCTTCTTTTTTCCATTGCATAGTCTGTGGTCCCTTTACACCTACCCAGCTCCTCAGCTGGTCAGTATTCTTCTCCTGTGGTAGAAAACTTTTATTTCTAATGGCTTTGAGCCCTTGAAAGTCCTACCTATTTTGATTTTCTGCAGTCTCCCATTGACCTTGATCAGTAGAGTTGGCAGTAAAAGGAGAGGTTCCCCTGATCACGTCTGCCTGTCACCATTGTGTAGTAGCAATCCAATTTACGTTTCATTCAGAGGATCCGTCACTCTAGCCAAAAGAGTAACCACCTGCCTTTTACCTTTTGATTCAATTGAATGAGAAACCCAAAATGGCAGGCTCAACTTCCAGTTCAGCGGAACCATTGTTTTTTTCCCTGGTGGAATAATTTCTCTTTTTCATACCAAGGTTACTTAAACGAGCAGGCCCCAAAAGTAAAAAAAAAAAAAAATGGGAGTGGGTTATTAGGCATAATGGTGAATGATGCCACTCCCACTTCCTCCCCTTGGCTACAGGAGAAGTCATTCTGGTTACAAGAGAGCCAGGCCCATGTGCTGGTTGTGGGTACTAAGCACATTCCCTTCCTGCTGGACAGTATCTCAGTATAGCGTGGTGTTGCCATCCACACGATGTTGTCATGAATCCTCAGTGGACCACTTGGCTACTCTATAGAGCCAGATGTTTCTGGTTTATGGGTATATTGTAAGACCAGAGAATCCAAATTGCCTCACCTCTTTCACTTTAACATTTGTCTCTTAGCCATAAACACTATTGCATGGAACAACATGACCATGAAAAAAGTATTCTGTTAGTCCATGCATGGTTCTTGAGGCAGAAACAAAGCAGACACTGTAGGAAATTCCATAAAAGAAATAAATGTCTCTCCCACTAAAAAAGCATCACCAAGTTGCCCATGATGGACAGAGTCTAATATAATTGACCTACCATCATGTGGTCAGTAGGTCTTCTAGGGAACGAAGCCATACTGGGGGCTCAGCATAGTTGCTGCTGGTAGAAGAGTCATTGCCCAAGAGTGGAAGAAATTAGAAAAGCCCTACTACTGGGAGGTTCACATTGCTGAGTTTACGCCACGGAAGTATTTGTGTTCATAAGCCTCCTATGACTGGGGAAAGGAACCAACTCCCATGTTCAGAATAGGGTAGGCTTTGCACTTATCCTTCAAGTCTTTCTAGGCTCTAATTGGCTGAATGTTAGCATCACATGGGAAGATTTTAGGAGTGGCCAATGCCCAGGTCACAGCTCAGACTGGCTATATAAGAATTTCTGGTCCGGGTGCAGTGGCTCACATCTGTAATCCCAACACTTTGGGAGGCCGAGGCAGGTGGATCACCTGAGGTCAGGAGTTTGAGACCAGCCTGGCCAACATGGTGAAACCCCGTCTCTACTAAAAACACAAAAATTAGCTGGGCTTCTTGGTGGGTGGCTGTAGTCCCAGCTACTTGGGAGTCTGGGGCAGGAGAATCACTTGAACCCAGGAGGCGGAAGTTGCAGTGAGACAAGATCACACCATTGCACTCCAGCCTGGGCTACAAGAGCAAAATTCAGTCTCAAAAAAAAAAAAAAAAAAAAAAAAGGATTTGGGGATGGGGCCCAGGCAGCAGTCATGTCTAAAACCTTTCAGGTGATCCCAATACACAGCCAGAGTTGCAGAAACACAGGGTTAGCTGTGGACATAGAGAGCATGAGAGGTTGTCAGGGTCAGGTAGAAACTACCCCAAGAAAGTGATTACAGAGTGCAAGAGGTGCAGATCTGTGAGAACTGAAGCCTCCAAAAGTCAGCAGGGCTCCGTCCATGCTTGGAGGTTCCAACAACGGTAGCACATCGAAGTCCACTCCATTCTCAGGGTGCTGCTTTTTCCAAAGGAGTTGAATAGACAGCACAGAAACAAAATAAAAAGTAGAGGGAGACGGTGTGCTTGGGGAGCCATGGCAAGACGGACTCCGAACCTTCTCACAACACCTGTTCAACTACATCGAAGAAAATAACTTGTCCCCTCATGCACTTTCATTTACCAAAATAAACTCCAATTAAAACAAAGATTTGTAAGTAAAAGCAATAAATGTAGTAGATTAAAATACCAGTGTTGTTTTATTTTTATTTTGTAATCATGGAGTGGAGAATATGTTTAGAATTATAAACTGAAACCCAAAATCCACAAAGGGAAATATTTGTGAATTTAATAACATGGATATTAAAGACCTTTGTATGCCCAAAATATCACCATAAACAAAGATTAAAAGTAAAACAGATTGTTTAAAAATATTTGTACTCATTTAACAAAGTATTAATTTCTTTGTCAAAGAAATTATCATGAATCAGGAGAATTAAAATACTGACCATTTTTAATAAGGAAATTAGCAAAGAATTTTGACAAACAAAACATGGGAAAAGGGTAGATGGTCAATACATAGATGAAGATGTATTCAGCATCAACTGTTGGCTAGGCGAGCACCATCCGTCTCACATTCCATGCATAGCAGTGGTTGCAGCCACAGGTCTTGGGGAGAATGTGCCTGGGTGTGAACTGCGGCTCTGCCGTTGTGATGGCAAACATCCTGAGCTGCAAACAGTCCTGCCATGAAAAGAAGAAGCACTCTCAGTGGTGAGATGGAGACCACCTGCCCCAGAAGCATTGTGCTTATGAGGGGCCTGGGCAGGAAGGACAAGTCCTCACATTTCCTGACAAGAAATGACCCATCTCTCAGGAAGACTTGAGTTTCTCCTCCCAGGACAGCCACTTCAGTTACAAGGATTGAACAGTATGTAAGATCAATAAGAAAATGAATGCAAGGCCATTCCACTTGTAGGAAAAAAGGGCTCCGAGGCCAGAAGATTGCCTAAGTGGGCCTGGAGGTCCTTTCCCAGGGGGACCTTTTTCTTTCTTAAAGGAAGCCCACCCCACCTAGGCAAGGTCTGCCCACAACCCAGGCTCCCAGACATGCTCTCCTCCTCCCCCAAACCGTGAGCTTGTGTGTGGAGATGCTCTCAGAGAAGGACCAGCAATTAATTAGAGTTGTTCAGCCTGGTGAGAATGCCAGCACAAACTCTTCCTGGTAATAGATTTTATTTAGGGAAAATCAACTCAGAAATGACATCAAGATGGTAAAACAAGCATATTGACCTCCTTTCCTTCCATATCCCTTAAAATGACAGAACACATCCCACACCTGCACACACATGCTCACACCTACACACACATTAATGCATCACATACTCCTACACACACCCACATACACTCACACCTACACACATCACACACTGCTTCACATACACTCACACCTACACACATCACACACTGCTTCACATACACTCACACCTACACACCACACACTGCTTTACATACACTCACACTTATACACACTGTCTCACATTCACACATACACACACACTCCTAATACATACTCATACACACCTATGCACATTCACACATGCCTGCCTGCATACACACACACTCACATGCACATACACTCACGTCCATATGGTCATAGCTAAATATCTTGGGTGGCTTCTCCCACAGAACCTGTTAAGCTTTTCCAGCAAGTTTTCTTTATGTAAACACTTCTTTAATATTTTTACTTTATTTTATGAAGTTTATACATATACATGGTATTTTTTTGAAAACAGGGAAAGCTCTAAAATATTGCTGAGAGTAATTAAAGACCAGAATAAATGGAGGAATATACCCAGATTCTTGGGACAGAAGATTTAATATTGCTAACATGACAATTCTCCCAAAATCAAACTGTGTGGATTCAACACAATCCCAATGAAAATCCCAACAGGCTATATTGTAGAAATTGGCAAGCTGATTCTAAAATTTATATGGAAATGCAAATTATCTAAATTAGCCAATCAGGTATGAAGAAGAAGAACAAAGTTGGAGGACTAATATTATCTGGTTTTAAGACTTATTATAAAGCGACAGTAATCAAGACAGTGTGATATTGGCATCAAAGCAGATAGACCAATGGAACAGAACAGAGTTCAGAAGGAAATTCACACACACAGACAACTAAGCCTCAACAACGGCAACTGCAAAGTAGGTCATTGGAGAAAGGATAGTTTTCAACAAATGGTGCTGGAACAATTGAATATCCATATGTGTGCGCACACACAAATGAGCTTCTATCTGCTCCATACCTGGAACTACATGAAAAAAATCAGCTCAAAATGAGTGGCAGACCTAAGTTTAAAACCTAAAACGATAACACTTCCAGGAGAAAACATTTGTGACCTTGGATATCAGGTTAACAAATTGGATTTCATCAGAATTAAAACTCTCTTCTTCAAAAGACACTGTTAAAAGAACGACAGTGAAATGAGGAACTCAGAACTCGATAACAAGAAAAACAAACAGCTCCACAAAAAATATGGTCAAAATTCCATAAAGCACAGTATGGGAATGGAAGGGGTTCAATAGCTTTACAGTGGAATAAGCTGACAAACACTCTCTCACCAGGAGATGAAGGTCAACATCAGCAGAGATAAGTCGTGTTGATAGTATGTGACCTTGATGTTATGTGATGAGAATGGCACTTTATCTCTGTGGTCTCCTCCCCAAAACCCGTAACCTCTAGTCTATTTGATACAACCCTCCATCAGAGTTGGGCAGGCATCTGGAAGCTTCAGAGGGAGAAGGAAGTGACACCTACAGATGGCTGTAGGTCTTTTAAAACTCCACCAAAGACAAGAAGAAAATATACTTGAAAAATACATCAGTCGGGCATGATGGCTCATGCCTGTAATCCCAGCACTTTGGGAGGCTGAGGTGGGTGGATCACCTGAGGTCAGGAGTTCGAGACCAGCTTGGCCAACCTGGTGAAACCCCGTCTCTACTAAAGTACAAAAATTAGCCAGGCGTGGTGGTGGGTGCCTGCAATCTCACTCGAGAGGCTGGGAGGCAGAGGTTGCAGTGAGCTGAGATCTCACCACTCCACTCCAGCTTGGGTGACAAAAGTGAGACCCAGGAAAGAAAAGAAAGAAGAAAGAAAGAAAGAGAGAGAGGGAGGGAGGGAAGGAAGGAAGGAAGGAAGGAAGGAAGGAAGGAAGGAAGGAAGGAAGGAAGGAAGGAAGGAAGGAAAGAAAGAAAGAAGGAAGGAAGAAAGAAAGATACATCAAGAAGGGGTTAGCTGAAACATAAAATATTTTTCACCATCACTGCAGCTTACAAGATTCTCATGGCCGGGTGCAGTGGCTCACGCCTGTAATCCGAGCACTTTGGGAGGCCGAGGAGGGTGGATCATGAGGTCAGGAGATTGAGACCATCCTGGCTAACTCAGTGAAACCCCATCTCTACTAAAAATAAAAAAAATAAAAAAATTAGCCGGGAGTGGTGGCGGGCGCCTACAGTCCCAGCTACTCGGGAGGCTGAGGCAGGAGAATCGCTTGAACCTGGGAGGCAGAGGTTGCAGTGAGGGGAGATCATGCCACTGCACTCCAGCCTGGGCAAGAGAGCGAGACTCCGTCTCAAAAACAAACAAACAAACAAAAAATAGATTCTCATCACATAACGTGAAGACTTATCTCTGTTGATGCTGACTGTCCACATGACTTACCTCTGTTGATGTTGACCTTCATCTTCTGGGTGAGGAAGTTGGTTAACCTATGAAATTTACTAAAGCATAGTCTCCCAATTTGGTCAATCCTATCTAAGAGCAGAAGAGAAGAGCAGCAGTCTTCTTAGAGTCCCATCTATGTCTAAATCCCATGGCAGTCTAAACATATGAAAACCAGGAAAGGCCTTCTAGGAGGCATGGCCAGGTGTTCCTGGAGGTTGAAAAGGGCTGTGGATTTGCAGGTCCATATTCATCTGAAGGGTTGCTAGAGAATCTATATTTTGGAGAAATTGTAAAAACTAAGTTTTAGATATATAGTGAAAAAAAATTAGAAATTCAACTACCAGCTCTATGCAAGACATTTCAGACTTTTCCACTATTAGTCTTGATTTCTTCTTGTGATTCAAAACCAAATTTCTGATGTCTGCAGGCAGCCGACACTGGGACGGCCCACCCTCGTCTCAGGCACGTGTTCCACCCTGGCCTCAACGTTGGCTCCAGGCCCACCGACCAGCCACCCCTCCCCTGTGTCGTCCCTCTAGGTCCTTGCTCAGGAAAAGCCTGTTATCTCTAAAGCCAGTTCCTCCTCCTTTCTTCTGTTTCCACATGAAGCTCTGGCCTTGATTTCTTTGGAAGGTATTCCCAGATCACCCTCCCTCTGCATTCCCAAGCATCATCAAGGCCACCCCTGCCAGACTGCATGCTTTTAAAGCCTTGCTCTAAAAAGCCCCCACTGCTCCTGGCAGACCCCACCTCCTGTGTGCCTGCCATGTCGCTTTCAGGGACCTCTGCTGTGTGCCACCATCAAGTCGAGCATTACGTACGCACAGACCCAGTGTCCACTCTGAATGGCGTCTCCCCAGACTCCCCTCCCGGGCACCCTGTCCAGAAAGCCTGGCATCCTGATTGCTGCCACCTCTGCCCACAGCACGTTTTGGCCCACGTGACTGCTTGCTGATGATGATCCTCCTGTCTGCTCTGTTTTTCCTCCTCCCTGCTCCCCTTATTTAAGCTTCCTAGCCTGCAGGGCCCAGCTTGGATTTCAGCCTAGGCGTCTTCCCATTCCTGGAAGCCTAACACAGTTTCACCCAAGCTCAGAATTTGGTAGTAGGGGCTTTTAAATGCCATTCTTTTGACATAAGGTTGTGCTTACATTTCATGATGGACAAGGAAGGGAGATATTTTTATTACCCTGTTTTACAGAAGAGGAAACTGAGGCTCAGAGTGGTTCAGTGACTTGCTCAAGGGGCACCTCAGAAGCTGTGGATTAAGGATTCCAACCCCGATCTCTGAGCTTGTATGCTCATAACTTTTCATCAACCTAGTGTTTGTGCCTATAGTTCCCTGGGAGTCGTAGTAGAAGAAAGAAGCTGGAAGGGAGGCAGGCCACCCTTTGCGCCACGCTCCCAACCTTGCCTGTCTGTTTAATGTTGGCCTTTCATGATGTTGTTTGAACAGAAACAAGCTTAAAAGCCATGGTTGTGGGCCCTGCTACTGAATGATGTGGGGGTCGGGACCACATCTCTCTCCTAATCTCAAAGTGCAAAGCGCTGCCCAGAGCACAAAGTGGGTACCACGTACCTGCTCATAGGGTTGTCATTTAAGCTGAAAATTGGGCAGAGAAAGGATGACATCCTCAGGAACTCACACCTAAAAACCTCGTCAGTGATATGTAGTGGTTTTCAACATGCCCCGAACTCCCTGGCTCTCACTCATGAGAGGTGCAGTCTATCTCCCTGCTGCTCCTTGCATCTGGGCTCCATGACTTGTCTACAAATAGAACATGGTGAGGCCAGGGCACCATGCCAATTTCTGAGCAGGTCCAGACTTTAGGAAAGAACAGCTTCCACATCCTGTCTCCTAGATGTGCTCTTGGAGCCCAGTTTCATGCTGAGGGGAAGCCACAGCTCGCACCAATCCCACCACAGAGAGCAGCAGCTTGCTCGCACCATCCTGGAAGTGGATCTGCCCATCCCGTCTAGCGGACACAGCAGGCAAGGGGCTAGCAGGGAGAGCTGTTCAGGCTGAGTCCTGCCCAAGCTGCAGATTCCTGGGCAAAATAACTGATTAATATTGTTTTAAGCCACTAAATTTTGGGGTGGTTTGTCACATGGCCATAGATCATCAGAGCAGATGTCACTGGCAACAGAACAGAGAAGTGAGAGGAAAGAAAGGCCGGAGAATTTCCAGCTGTGTCGGTCAGCTCGGCTGCCAGACTCATCACCAGGGACTGGGTGGCTTCGACGGCAGGCAGTCACTTCTCACAGTGCAGGAGGCCGTGGGGCCAGGGTGGGTACCAGCAGATCTGGTGTGTGGTGGGGAGTGGCTTCCTAGCTTGGAGACGGCCATCTCCTCCCAATGCCCCTCTGTACCTGTCTATGACCAAGTCTCCCCTTCTTACAGGCAGTCCAGCCAGATTGGCTTAGAGCCCACTCTAATAGTCTTGTTTTAACTCAGTTACCTCTGCTAAGACCCTATTTCCAAATAGGGTCACATCCTGAGGTGCTGGAGGTTAGGACTTCAGCAGATCCTTTCTGAGAGGGCACTGTTCGGCCTGTACCACTGGGATGGATGAGGAGTGAGAGCAGCTTTTAGCACTCTCATATGAATGCATAAATAAAGCGCCTCCTAATGTGGCAGGTGCCCCTCTAGGGAGGGGATTTACGAGCTCAGCTTGGCTTGTTTTCTAGAGCCACCTCTCTGAGGGCAGAACCTGCAGCTCGCACAGGCCTGGGAATCTCCATGGACACGAAGGTGCCCAAGACTGTGACCTCTCTGAGAAGAAACAGGCCCTGCCACTTACCCTGTTGGCATTCTGACATCACAAGACAGCTGACCATTTTATTGAGCACTTAATACACAGTACATGCTGCAGTGGCATTACATAGACGCCTGTGTAATCCTTGCAGCAACACTGGACAGAGGGATGAGATTTGATGCCCGTTCTGCCAGCAGGGAGACAGGCACTGTAGGGTCCTCTGGCTAATGAGGGACAGGGCCAGGCTGCAAGCCCAGAGGCAGCACAGCTTAGAGACCCTGCCCTTAGCAGCCACACGGTGCTGCCCATGGGGCCTCAGTGCCCAGCACCAAAGGTGGAAAAGAAGAAGAAAAGGGGAACCATTCTCTGAAACAGTTTTCATCTCCAAATTCTGAATGAGAACATTCAGACCTGAGAAATGAAGAAAGTGATCTTACGTATTGATATTAAAAAACATGCATTAGGCCTGGCGTGGTGGCTCACACCTGTAATCCCAACACTTTGGGAGGCTGAGGCTGGCAGATCACAAGGTCAGGAGATCGAGACCATCTGGCTAACACGGTGAAACCCTGTCTCTACTAAAAACAAAAACAAACAAATTATCCGGGCGTGGTGGCGGGTGCCTGTAGTCTGTAGTCCCAGGTACTCGGGAGGCTAAGGCAGGAGAATGGCGTGAACCCGGGAGGTGGAGTTCACAGTGAGCCGAGATCGCGCCACTGCACTCCAGCCTGGGTGACAGAGCAAGACTCCGTCTCAAAAAAATAAAAATAAAAAATAAAAAATAAATGCATTAAACCCTTAAATTGTGCCTGGCAGGCTTTGAGGTGCTCATTACCGTGGGTGACCTGGAGACACTGGCCTATGCCCTTCCAGCAGATGATTTTATGGGTGAGAAACAATGAAGAAGTTAACATACAAAATGTAGGTAATTTGCAATAAATCCTAGTGAAGAAATAAAGAGTGTGGCAAAGGACTACAACGCAGAGGAGATCATTAGATAGAGTCGTTGGGCAGGGGGTTGTGTGTGAAGGCAAGAGAGGTGTGCACTGGGCCAAGGTCTCATCCCTAAGTCCGCTGCTCTGTTAATTACATCAGTGGTCCTCAGCCAGCTTCATGCATCGGAATCGCCTGGGGGAGCTTGTGAAACACAGACTGCAGGGGTTCACCCAGAGTTTCTGACTCAGCAAGTGGGTGGGGTCCGAGAATGTGCATTTCTAACAATGCTGATGTTCCTGATCCAGGGACCCCAGTTAGAACCAGTTGTAACCCCCCATTAAAGTCTCCTTTCTCCATTCTCTCACGTTCAGGACGTTGTTCTTAAATGTCACAACAAGGAAAGCAGGGAAAGCGGACTTTAGGTAAGTCAGCCTCTCTCCAACGCAGTGCTCCCAGGCCATGTCTCCTGGTGGCCGGATGGATGGCTTCCGTGGACACAGGAGCACTCATAGTGAATAATGGCCCCGGCAGAGCAGCGGCTTCCTGAGACTGATGATCTCATCAGCCCAGACATGAAGGGCTGCCCCAGCTTTCCAGGAACTGCTCTTTTCTGCTCACATAAAAATAACCATTTCTCATAAACTATTTAGTGGGGCTCGGATCACATCAGGAACCATTAGTGAAATGGGAGCTTTGTTGTTGGTTAGAGGAAGTAGATGGAAGGGAGGAATCAAAGCCAAAGTCACATTTCCCTCATTATATTTCAGGGAAAGGAGGCATATTAGCTCTTGATCAGCCAGTGTGAACTAAGCGCCCAGCTGGGAGCAGAGAGGATGAGCTGAGTGCCGGGCTGGCTTCTGCCCCTAGCCGGCTGGCACCAGGCTGCAGGCGGGGACGAGTGCACAGTACTCCATTCCCCATCACCCCATCAGGCTGAGACCAGCCTGTTCTCTGCCTTCCCTCTGAAATTCTACATTGCAAGCAGGTGATTCTCTGCTCAATTTAGTCTGGCTGTGGTATCGCCAGAACACCAGTGAGTTTCCCATTTCTAGATCCTGTCCTACACAGCGTTCTAAAAGCACTCTGAAAAAAAAAAAAAAAAAAAAAAAAGCCTGATCCTCAGCATCGGATTTGCAAGGGGAGATCCCTAGAAGCTCTAGGACTTACAGCATTGTGTGCTTGCAAATTTGGAAGGTTTTTTAGAAATTAAATGTGGACACATAAATTGCATAAACAGGCTGTGTGTGTGTGCATGCACACACCTCTTACGTGGCTTCTTTTGAAAGGGTTTTCAAGCATTCTTTCCAAATGTTAATGCTGCTATGTCCACTACACCCAGGCCCCAGCATTCAGGTTTAAAAAATGGATTTCCACTGTTTTATTTGTTTATTTAGACAGGCTTTTTTGTTTCACACTCACACTATGCATGAGCGCCTCTTAAATATAAAAATTTAGTCCACCTCAATCTTTCCCTTTCTTTTTTCAGGCCCCCAGGAAACAACGTTGCTGAGATCATCCAGGACTCAAATCAGGTAAGGGGTAAAAGGACTCTCAGCTCTCCATCTAAAATACATCTAAACTTCATTAGGTGATGATATTTGAGGCTTCTTCCAAGAACTTTGAACTAATCTTAGGTGTCATCAGAGAATGTGGACATCTTTGCTGAGATGTGAAATGTATGCAAGCCCTTAAACCCACAGTGGTTCCTGCCACATGGTACCACCCTGTTCACTAAGTCTGCAGCAGCCTCCCCTGTAAAGCTGGTGCCTGCTATCGGGTGCTGTGGCAGTTCAAGGAGAGGACCAGCCCTTGTGCACCATCACATCCTGATGCATTAACGCAGGTGGTAGTTCTGCCTTTTGATCTCAAGTCCAAGCAGGAAGGAGGCGTGAGGGCCATGCCTCTCAATGGCGGAGAATACTGAGTGTATTCTTTAGGGTCCGCCAGAGAAACAGAACCAGTGGGTGTGTAAACACAGGGAAAGAAGAGCTGGGTCACACGAGTAGGAAGGCTGACACTTCCCCAGATCTGCTGTTTTCAAGGTGGAAATCCCTTCAAACTTCCAGACTGAAGTCTGGCAAGCTTGAGACTCAAGAAATTGATGTTGAGTTTGAGTCCGAAGACAGGAGAAGATCCATGTCTCAGATCATGCAGTCAGGTGGATATTCCCTCTTACTCAGCCATTTTGCTCTCTTTAGGACCTCTGTGAGCTGGATGAGGTCTCGTCCTTGGGGAGGCCCCCTGCTTTACTAAGCCCACCAATTCAAATGCCAGTGTCATCCAGAAACACCCTACACACATGCCCAGAATAATGTTTGGCCAAATATCTGGGTACCCTGTGGCCCAGCCAAGTTGAAATATGAAATTAACCATCATACAAGGTATGTGAGAGGTCACGGGATGCCCCCAGATGAAATGCCCTGGGCAGGGCTGGGGGGGTTCACTGGATGTCTGAGTGGCAGCAGGATATACAGGTGATATACACTCTGCTAAGGGAGCAGCTTCACCTGCCAAAGCTCCTGGCCCCAGGCAGTTCCCAGGAGCTGCAGCCATACCACCATGGTCACTTTACCCTGGCACAGCCACATGCATTCAAACTTTCCAGACCATTCCCTCAAGACTGCCCTGGAGCTTGTGTGACCAGGTACTGCTCTGAGCTGTGTTTCCACCTGATGTAGCTGTGGTTCAAGGCAGTGTTGGCTCGTGGGGCTCAGCCACACCTTGGAGGTCAGAGGTCAGCTCCACCAGCCACCTGGCCACCTGCCATCCACATGCCAGGGTATTTGTACCCCCGTAACCCACACGCTCAGCAGCCACTTCTCCAAATGTGCCAGTCTTAATGGAACACAAAACACTGATGGCCTGGATTGGGCTTGGGAGACATCTCTGTGACTCTGCATAAATGTATTCCAGCCTCTTACAAGATTTGGAAGGTTGAGGTTCAAAACATTTTCTCCCTAGTTCTTTCTCAGCACTAACTTTTCAGGGCCCTTCCCTACATTTCACCTGGACCCTGAGGAAGTCAGCACCCCAGGCCAAGTAAGACTTCAACCTCCTGTCCAGTTGTGGAGCAGAATGTACCCCGCAAAGGGGACATCTGTATCTGGAAGGTCCCGTGGCTTCCCCAGGCTTGAGAAGCTTCATCTCCAGTGGAGATGGTTGAGAGAGGTAGTGAGGGGCTACTTTCAGGCTTTGTGTGCAGAGAAAGCCTCTCATTCACCAAGATGAACGTTCGGACGGGTTACACCATCTGCAGCAAGCCTGTTGCAAGAAAGCATCCATCTGGCTCCTGCAGCGCACATAGCAGTCTGCATAGTGAGCCTGGGTGCAGGTGGGCATGGGGGCTGCGGTGCTGAGCCCAGCCTCCATTCCCCCCTACAGCTGGACTCCTGGAGGTGGGGGCACCGTCCTCCTGCACAGCAGAGTCACAGGATGTGTGTTTGATTTCTACCCCTTGTTATCTGAAGGGTTTTATGTCTACTTTCTCTGTGGGTGTTTCTCCTCAGCATTAGAGACAAAAAGCAAAAGTAGCCACACCTCATGGCTGGAAAGAGACAGAGATTGTCAAGCCTGGCCCAGGGCTCCCCACCTGGGACTCCACAGGTTCCCCATCCCCGGCCCTCCTCCCCACCCCACCATCTCTTCTTCATTCTACCTTCCCCACCCCCATCCCCTCCTCCTCCCCACCCCAGCTCACCTCCCCTACCTCCCCCTCTCTTTGCTCCCAGCCCTCCTCCCTGGCCCCAATTCCCCTATCCCACCCTGCACCTGGAGAGGAAGGTGGCTCTGTGCCCACACCTCATACCTGGGGAAGGGATCCCTGGCTGTTGCCAGGCCAGCCTTGCCCGCACTCTGGAAAGGGGCAATCCAGCTTGTTCTCTGCAGCTGCCTGGACGTATCTGCTATCTGTGGTCCATTACCCTGGTGACAGGGCCACCCAGCTTCTGCAGTGACGGCCCCTGACTACCCTCCCACATGAAGCCCTCTTCCCCTGCCAGGGCTGCAGCTCCCTCGAAGCCTAGAACTGTCCATCCCCATGTCTGTACTTCCAGCCCCCTGACCTGAAACCTACCTTGAAGTTCCTCCCCGGCTCAGCTCCTCCTCACTGCTGGCCACCATCCCAGGGGCACCAGCCACTTTCTTGAGGCCAAACCCCTGTGCTGCCACCCCTAACTTCACCTTTTGCTGCTGAGAGGTGCCTCCCCAAAAAAAGGAATGGTCAGGCTCCAGGACAAATTTCAGTTCCCACCCTGGAAGATGGACAAACAAGGGCTCTTTGAAATGTTTTAGGTGGCAGTCCATCCAGATGAAAAACAAACTCAAGCTCCAAACTTCACTGAGCCCCTCTGATGAGGCCCAGTGCCAGAAGGGAGCAAAAGTGTGTTCAAGACCACACCTATGAAGTGTGGGGCAGCACCAGCCTCCGGATTCCTGCATCCAGACATCTCTGTTACTTTCTAACAAAGCAACAGGTCTCCATAGGATTCAAACTTGGGTCTGCAGCTACAGCAAGCAGGGAACCCCTCATTTGGCAGGAGATGCTCAATGTGACTGAATGGATGAACTTCCTTCTCTGGATCACCCAGGGATGGCCCCACGCATTTGTGGATTTAGCTTCCAGACTCCTGCTGTCCTGCCCTCATGCATGGCTGATGATTTGAGCTACTGATTAACACTTTTTAAAGTCAAATTTCTCAGCACATGTCAGGGTGGGAAATTCTATCTGTCCTCCATATGCCGGGCATCATTCCACAGCAGCTGGATGGGAAGGAAAGCTTAATCTCTCGGAACCTGCATAATATCTTTATAAAGGTACAGCTGGGCGAATGTCATAAAAATGTTCAGTTGTGGGTGCTGGGATATCAGATGCCTTGCGTGCCTCTTCACTGCCAGGACACACTCCAGGAAAACCCCTGGTGTGCTTGAGGCCACATGACACACAGAGAATGCAGGCAGCAACGCCTTGCCTTGGAAAGCTGAAGCATTTTCTATCTTAATCCTGGAAAAAAAAATTAAAAAACAACTGCCTTGAGAATGTGATGGATATTGCCCCTACACCTGGGTGTTGAGCCGAGATTTATTTAGAGCTTAGGAAAAGTCACTTGAATGATGAGAGCTTTTGTTCATCCCTTCATTTCTCTGAGTGACTATGGAACTCATATATCTGTGTTTTCCCACTAGGGTTGTCTATCCCTGCCATTTGTTTTTTCTTTGTTATTTCTACAGAGGCAGGGCTGACTCTTGCCTTAAACACTTTTGACAAATATCCCTGGAGCTAAAACCAGCGGCGCAAAAGCCACACCCAGGAACCAAGCTCCTGCTGCCTGCTTGGGTAACCATCAAGTTCATTTTGCTCCCTGAATTCCTGCCATGCACTGGGTTCATGCATTGTTCTTTGCAAACATATGAGATGGGGTTATGCTCAGGCACATGGGCAATCAGCACCCACTAGATATGACAGATGAATCTATTATCTGCTCCGCATAACACATTCCCCAACACTCATAGCTTAAAACAATAATCTTTTATCACCTCTCACAGTTCCTATGGGTCAGGAATTGGGACAGGGAGAGGCAGGATGGCCTGTCCTTGCTCCATGGTATCTGGTCCCTCCACTGGGGGACTCGAAGCAGAGACAGGAACCATCTGAAGGATGTTTCCTTGTAGATCTGGTGGCCCATGCTTGTTGTCAGTTTTTGGCTGGAATGCCCACCTGTGGCCTCTCCTTGTGCCCTGGGCTTCCTCAGAAGATAGCAGCTGGGTTTTAAGAGCAAGTGTCTTAAGAGTGAGAGAGACAAGAGACCAAAGCAGAAACTGTAATGACTTTGATGATCTGGTTACAAAAGCCACACACCACCACCTCTGCCATATTGTATTGATTCAAACAATGACAAAGGCCTGCCTAGGTCCAAAAAAAGGGAACACAGCACCCCACACCCAGTGGAGGATGGGCTTTAGATAGGTATGATCATCTTTGGAAAATACAGTCTACCACAATGGCAGACAAGCAGAGCCGACTGTCCAATCGATCTCCTGCAATCAACACTATGCAGCTGCATTGTCCATCACCCTTGCTTAATGTCTCTCCAAAGCCCAATTCTATGTCAAGACAGTCT
This sequence comes from Pan paniscus, assembly GCF_029289425.2. Lineage (NCBI taxonomy): Eukaryota > Metazoa > Chordata > Mammalia > Primates > Hominidae > Pan > Pan paniscus. Next base: position 49,646,150 of record NC_073260.2, read on the forward strand.
CTCTGATTCTATTCAGTAAAGACTGCTTCACCTGAGTCCTCTCTTGGGATTGCTTTTGTGCTTCTCTAAGATTAATATCCGGAATTTAAAAAAAGGAAGAAAAATAGCCAGTGCCTTCAATATCCCCCTTCTCTGAATCATTACCGATTGGGCTAATGACTGCTGATAGTAAATTGGAATTCCTCTGAGCGCTGTACTGAGTAATCGCTGGCTTATTGTTTCACTATGCTCAAGGTCTGCGTGGTGGAAATGGCTCATCACAAAGACGCATCACCCACAGAGAGAGGCCGCACTGCACAACGGCCTGCCTGAGGCAGCTACCTCTGCAGCCAATGGGAGCTCAACCTGGAGCTGAGCTGCTCCCAATGACCATCCTCCGTGTTTCTCCAGACATTCTGATGGTCGCCGTCTCAGTGGGGCATGTACTGGGTATGGGATATGGGGTAAGTGGGCTGCCGTGATCTAAGCCCCCAGTCATGCCTCTGCAATGTTCCCTGCATGATGGGCATGGCCCAACCAATCCAAAAAAACCAGGCCCTGGGTGATGAGGCTTTTCTGTCTACCCGCTAATTACAGTTTTTAGTGAGCTGTGTCTGGCCACAATTTCAAAATTCCATTCCGACAGCCTACACTATGGTCTCCAGCACAGGAGTCCTTTTCCGCGCATCAGCGTGCGGGATCAGGTAACACAGACAGATAGATCAAGGCTGTTGACAGTCTTTAATGAAGTGGCAGGGGCTGGAGCCGGACGGCTCATCTCCAGGTCTTTGTCTTGCATGGTGCAGGCCACACTGGAGACGCAGTTGGTGGATCACAGAGGCATAACCCTGGGCACACAAACACGCAAATGACCTGACTCTCCTGGTTCTACAGAAGCAAACCTGCGAGACTCACGGCTGACAGCACAGTGCGAGGGAGGATTTATGACTTCTTTCCGGCAGATTCTTATTTGCCTTGAAGAATCCAACAGAGGGCCACTGCCTGGAGGAACCCACATGCTGTCAGGCATTAATCAACTGCAGAAAACCCACCAAGGACACTCTGTTGCAAGTGGACAGCTTTGAACTCCAGCTGCCACAGCTGGGGGAACATTTGATAGTGGAAAACAATAAACAGCAGGGGAGGGAAGGTCATCTGGCTGAGAATATTTAAGAACGTTCCCCTAGAGGCAGTAGCAGAAAACACATTTACATCTGATTGTCTCTCTTCCTGAATGGTCAGTTTCTGCCTGATGCTGACTAGGAACAGAAATACAGGCAAGCAGAATCCAGAACCCCAGGGTTGGGCGAAAACACTCTGTTTTTTAAAGGACTTTGAACAACAATGAGAGACGAAGAATTCTCCATGGCTATTCTGCCAGGAAGTGACCCACCAGTGAAGGTTGCAGAAAAAAAAACATCCAGGGCTCAAGACCACGGAGGGAGATTTTCAGGGCCTGAGCCTCACTTGCTTCAGGTTTACTGATGCTCTTGGGGCTGGGGGAATGCTGAGGTCATCCAGGGGTAACTGGATTGAACCACCACTCTATGCACACATTAAGGTAGTGAACTGCACAGTGCCATTTCTACCAGGTGGTACTGGCTTTTTTTTTTTTCCTCTGGCCCTACTGCTTTCTTTGTGGAGTCTTCACCAAACCACCCCTTCCTAAATCCAATTCACTAAATGTTGCAAGGGGTATAAACATAAAGACCTGCCCTCTGCTGCCCACAAAAGCAGTCCATAAGAGAAGAAGGATGTGCATTTACTTGTGACTAGGGTTCTAACACAGATATAAACACAGTTCAGAAGAAACTTGCAGAGAAGAAAATAAATTCCACGGGGGGCAGACAAGTCCACACTAAACTCTGTGCCAAATGCCACATGGTCCCTGATCCTAGAATGCTGGACTCATCAAGATCTTATAGATAGATGTCTATCAGTGACAGTGTTTTCTCTTAATGTTAGTATTTAGTGTCACTATCAAATAGTTTAACCTTGGAAGACCTGTAAGTGACCTGACAAAGGGCATTTGAAGGTATACTTTATGACCAAGGATGCTTGACCCGGAGGAAGCCCCCGCATGAGGGTACATCTCCTCACTTGGGCTTCCCATGGGTTCTGATTCAATGAGGAGCACCAGATCAGGACTAAGACATGCTCACATTGAGACCAAAAGGATGCCATGCCACCCTGACACTGCCATGCAGACTTTAGGTCCAATTCTCGGCTTAAGGCTCACTTCTTCACAAGTGCATCTCAATTCAGACACCAGCCATGAGCTCAGGGTCCACAGACCGCCTACACTTCTGCCCAGCTAGTAACAAATTCCCATCAGGGTTAATCATATACTGGGTTCCCATCAGGTTTAATCACATACTGGAATGACTCACAGAAGTCAGGAGAGCTCTATACTCACAATTCTAAGGGATACATCTCAGGACCATGCAAATGTGAGACACAGAGGGTGAGATTTAGGAGGGTTTGAAATATGGATGAAGCTTTCATGTCCTCAGTATATGTCACTGTCCTGGCACATGGATGTATGACCAACCAGGGAAGCTCACCTGAACTTCAGGTGTCCAGAGTGCCTATTGGGGTCTCAGTATGTAGGCTTCATTGATTCAATGGCTATGTGATTGAACTCAATCTCCAGCCACATCCCCTCCCCGAGGCCAGACTTACAGGGGCTCAGAGCCCCAAATCTCTAGTCACATGTTGATCTTTCTGGTGTGACCAGCCCCCGTCCCGAGTCTTCCTGTTCGCATGAATTCTGGTGTGGTCACAGGGGCCTACCATGAGTAACAAAGACATCCTATCACTCAGGAAATACCAAGGATTTAGAGGGTCCTTCCCCGGAACTGGAGACAAAGGCCAGCCAAATGCTCTATTGTACAATAAAGTCCAAGTCTCAACCTCAGAGTCTCTCATGAAAGTCTTCTGTCACTCCCTCTGGTTCTTCACTCTTCTGAGACCAAGAAGAAGGAAGAGCACAGTTTGGGTTCCCAGGCTCCCCTGGAACCCACCCATCTTCAGACTCCCTAGCAATCCAGACACCTTCGTCTGCAGTGTCACCCCAGTCTCTGGGTTCCTTATTCTTTGCACGGTCATGACCTGAGCTCCCACGTCATTCCTCAGAGCCAGACTTGCCACTTCCTAAACAACTATGCCGGACTCATGCACCTCAGTTTCCACAACTGGGTTTTGTTTCCAAAGCCTTTTGACAGGCCGCTCCCCTTCCACTCCTTCTCTGGTGCTGACTCCCAGAGCCCCTGCCTTAGTCATCTTGCAGTCCCATGGTCAGCCATGACCCCACTCGCTCATGCATTTGTCACTTTCCCTCCCTCAGTCTTTCTTCCTGGAAAGGCTTTCTCTGGTCATCTGAGTCCCATCCCGGCCTCCCAAGGCTTTCTCAGCTGCTGTTTACCTCTTGGTGAATTTCGCAGCCTCCCTCACACTACCACTGAAGCAGGTGTCCTCACTCACTTGGCAGTCTGCTTTCAAGATCTGGACTTGACATCATACTATTGAGCTGCACACATTAGCTTCTGCCAGCATGGGGCCAGTCTTGGAAGAGCTGGGTGGTATTTTCACGTGTGCTGGCAGTCTCAGCTCCTAGGGAAGCAGCTCCCACACTGATGGTGCCCAGGAGTGATTCTCAGTGGATTTGCAGCTGGTTTTACATGGTAGACAATCTCCTTTTTTATTCTGATAAAACTCTTGGCTTTTCTTGAACTGTTAATATTTCTGCCTAAAAATAGATGCAAAATAACTAAATTTGCAATCATCTCCAAAAAATAAACTACAATAAAAACTTGACTTTTCCTCTAAGATTTAACATAAGGTTTGAGTTATGTGTCTTCTTCAAGTGTCCATTGATGGAGGTATTGATTAATCTATTCTCAATTGCCTGTGGTTCTGACATGCCACAGTTAAACATCTCCAAATGACAAGGAAACAGAACTTCAGCATGCGAATGAAATAACCAAAAGATCTGACTAAACAGAACTGAAGACATGATTGTAAGCTCAGTCAGCATTTTCTTCTAATGGCACCAAGTAGCCCACAGTATTACCTGTGCATGCCTCATTATCTAGGCCAGGATAAAAGGACATTCACAATCTCTGGAGTGTCGAATATTCACTTTGGTGGATGTTTCAGCTCCTTTTATTTTTTGATACTTACTTGTCTTCTAGAAACATCTTTTTAACTTATTTCATCCCAAGAATCTTTGACACAAAATAGGAAAAAAAAAATGTTCCAACACCTCTAGTGAGTCACCATCAACCAGAAATGAGATATTGCTTTATAAATTCTGCACCAGATCTTTGCATCAGAGCCAGCTTCGGCTACCAGGGCACCCACCATACTGCATCCGTCTGGTGAGCCGGGTATCCGTGACACAGAGCAAGCCTGGGGAATGTTCACCTGCCCTGGCAGGCCAAACACAGGGGTACTGTATTCTGGGCTCACAGGAAACCACAGCATCATCACAGCCACACTACTTTTTGGAAAAGGTGATACTCAAAATTATCTGCACTTCCCTCCTATGCTTCCTTCCAGAAAGCCCATTCCCCGAGAACAGTTGCAAACCACTAATGACTCTGATCAATGCATTGTCTTTTTAATTGAAAATTATGCAGAAACCCCTTGCATTTTAATGCCTTTTGTTGAAAGTAACTCAAAAATATGCCATTGAAAGAATATCCTGAGTGTAAACACATCTGTGAACCAGCAAAGACTTCCCAGGAGCTCCTGGAATCCTCATTGAAATAACAAGTCTCTATTTTGTGATCCTAACACCACCAGATGGGATCAGGGTAGGTGTGCAAGACCTTGGATGTCCCTGGAAGTTCTTCTTCATGCTTAGTAAATCCCTTGGACCACCTTTCTCGTTGCCATTCACTTATTTCCAAATATTAGGGGAACACCACAGGTCATCTCTATTCACAGGGAGTTCTAGGTGGCTGGTTTGTGCTGTCTGTGCTGCTGGGATCAGAGGTGTGCCTTGAAGTGTCCCTGAACCGTCAAAGTACCACATGCGCAGGAAGGAGGCTTGAGCTTTGCTTTTGGTTACAGGGCATATGCATAAGGGCTACTCAGAATTTAGGAGTTATATCTCTTTTCTTACTCCCAGCCTGTGATGTGTGAAATGTGACCTAGATTGTAATCCAGATTCTTCCAGTAACTCGTGGTGAGAAAGACCTCCAATGAGCTGTATATCTCTCTGTGTCTCAGTTTGCTTATCCATTAAATGGGTTTAAGAAGAATACCTACTGCACAGGGCAGTTGTGTGATTAAGAGGGTTAATTATAAAACTGCTTGCCCCAGTGTAAAGATAAAGAAACAATAACTGTTGATAAAGACGATGTCTATTCTTTAATGCTTGTTTCCTAGTGAAAACAACTGGCTTCTCTTCCAATCATTTTGGCAGCCGACCCCAAATTCACCAAGGCAGACACTGAAATGAATGGAATAGAGAAATGAAAGCAATGGGTTTAGGGGTCAAAAGTGCTGCTGTACAAGGGGTGAGGACAGACAGCTCTCTAGCCACAGGGAGCCTTTGGAGCCACCATGGTCCCCAAGGAGCCAGGAGTGTGACTGAGCTCTCTTTCCTTGGTGCTATATCACCTGGACAGCACCTGATGTAGACTGAGGCTAGGGCCCCGTGGCCCCTTCTGAAAAGAAGATATAGCCATATTAGTTAGACCTGTTTATAATTTAAGAAAGCCCCTATAGCCACATGGCATTGCTCAACTATGGCCACAGTATGGGCAGAGCCCGCATCCATCCACCGCATCTAGGAAGTGCTTCTGCATGGCCTTTCCTGTCCCCAGGCTCCTGTGCTCTTACTCCTAATTGCTTCATCCACTCGGCAACCCACAGAGAACCTGATGCTGGTCAGTTGGGGCTCCCCTTCCTGAACCATCATGTCAAACACGCAGCAGTCTTGTGACTGCCTTAGAGGGTACAACCTCCTGGACAGGTTGGTGACATTCTACAAGTTCACTGACTATCTACATTTGGGCACAACCTTTTCTCTGATGCAAACTGGGCACGAACTTAAAAGAATATTGACTCAAAAGCCACCGGTATGCACTTTTCCCCAGGGACCTAATCCCCTTGGAGTGTCCCATGCTTACCTCGTGCCCCAAAACATGATGCAACCCATGGGAAATCAAGTCACTTGCCAGTCACATGAAGGTCCCCTTGCTATTCAGCCAGCACAAAGGTCTTTGTGCTGGTCAATCCAGCTGCAGGATTCTAGCTTTCCAAGAAGAAGCAAGTTGATGGGAGCAAGCACTGAAAGTGGAAACAGGCAGAAGCTTGTAGTGAGTATTTTCACACAGGGAAGATGGGGCTGGAGTGTTTAGGATGCCAAGGTAAGCAGACACACAAGCAGCCTGCTCATGCATGCACTCCTCACTTCATCAGCGCCCCAGGGAGAGGGAAAGGGGAGCTGGGCCCTGGGCCAGGGAACCAGAGCCGAGTTTCCGTCACTCACATGGAGCCAGCTCAACTCAAAGCTCCAGCTGCAGACAGCTTCCCAGGACAGCCCAACCTCAGGATAGCGGAGATGCTGGGTGGTAAGAAGCAGGCAGAAGGGAAGAGCAGAGTAACATTCATCAGCTTAAGGAGGACCCCCATCTTCCTGGATCATCTTTTCCAAAACTTAGAAAATGCAACACAAACCCTGGGGTTGCTAATATTTCAGGAGTCTGTATTTGATTTCCTCCACTTTTGTAAAGCAACATCAAAGTACTAAAGTTGACCTTCCTATTCCTCCCAGAACAGGGTGTACTCCCCACCATTCAGAGGCAGAGCCAAACCGAGAATGAAAAACAGCATCCCATCGTCTGGTCCTGCCCAGCAACTTCATCCCAAGCTCAGTGAGATGCTGTCCCCAGAGCTGCAGCCAGGGAGACTCCTCCAGTTTCAGAAGCACACCCTCTTGTAATTTCCACCTCTTTGGAGTAGCAACTTGGATAAATTGAAAATGGCACATGAAACATCTCTGTGCCTTTCAAAGGGAGGGAGCATCTCTAATGAGCTTTTGAAAGAAAGCACAGCATCGCCCAGTGGAAAGAAATGTGTAGTGACCACCCAGGCCTGCAGACGAGGCTCTACGATCAAGCGTGGATACTAATTCCTGATTCCACCCAGTCTCACATTAATTCTCAGGAGTCAGAAGACCTACAAATGTACTCAGGGCATCCAGATAGAGGCAGAATGCTGCTGGATTGGACACAAAGGACCTGGTCTCTAAATCTAGTGCCACTTATTTCCTTCTTCCCCCAGGTCCGTGACTCTGGCTTTGAGACAGCTGCTTTCCCAATTCTCATTCATGGGAAACCCACCCTAGCTGAGCTTCCCACCTCAGAGCAAACTGGAGAGAACCCATGCCAAGTGCTTCAGCAGTCGCGGGGATGAGAGTCCTACGCAAATATGAAATGTGGCATGCAGTCTCACAGAAGAACATGTTCTCACCAAGGATTGTTACAGAGAGCTGCCTTGTTCAAAGGTCCAAAACAGCTTTGGCAAAGGGTATCTTTCTTTCCATATTTGGCCAGAAATATGAGCTGACAGCAAATGCTATGATTTTGAAATACATGGCATATTATTTTTGCGAGATAGTCTATCTTTGGTGGTATATTCCACAGCTGATATCCAATACTGTTAAATGTTGAAGTCAGAAGACTTTAAACCAAAATAGGAGATAGCAATTAAGTAATGCTGTGCCCAATCTGTTGGCATTGGAGGCTGGTGCATTATCGCTGGTTAAAGAGCAAGTGGGGAATTTGTAACAAATATTAGTCACGAGGCTAACCCATCAGGCTCACGTGGGAGAAGGAAAAAGGAAGAGGCTATAGGATCAGGATGTCTCTCTCCCCTGTCTGCAGATGTTATAAATGGATCTGGCCCTAAGAAACAACTTCTTGTTTTAAGATGTTCTAGGGCGGCCTTGGCAGGTGAGTGGAGATTTAAAGTCAAGAAACATAGAATTTTGTGCATTATTTGACAGATTTTTTGACCATGTCTGAATTCAAAATGGCCCCAGTTAGACTGGTGCTTTGGAAGTCCATTTTGTTTAAGATGAGGATATTGAAAGAAATTCACAGGCACAATTTTCTCAAGTCAAAAATATAACCTGATGAGTAGCAACTATATGGGAGAAAAGTGGGGTAAACACAGAGTGGTCTTCATAGTGCTGAGATCTGACCTCACCCCCACCCCACACTCTGTGGGGCAGCTCTGGACTGCAATTCTGCCTGCTTGCCACTGAGGCATGACCAGCATCTGTAGAAGGCAAAAAGTGTCTGCAAAATGAAAGAGCCACTGTGACAATGTGGCTCTGTCATTTTGCAGACACTTTTTGACACAGAAAAAGCTCTGGCTGCAGACTTAACATGAACAACCAGAGGCCAGCAGGGTCAGCACCACCTCCACTCCAGTCTGGTCTGAGTGGTCATGGGGGCTGAGGCTATGATAGCTGACTCGTCATGAAAGCATCTGTCAGGGGGACAGTGTGGATTTTGCTAGATTGACATCTGGTCAAGGGTCTCCATGCTGAAGGATGAATTATACTTTCTTTTTGTGTGGGTTTTTCTTTTTTTCTGGACAAACAGATATCACACAGAGTTTTGGAACAATCCTAACACACCTTTGGACTTTTGGATGAATAAAGTTCTCTACCTACAAGTCAGCATAGCACAATGAAAGCAGTAAGGAAGCCTTGAGTTTCCATCGTTGGATTCAGACTTCATGGTGAAATGCAAGTAGGTCACTTGCCTAAGTACAAATATGTGATCTCAATGTTGGCCAAAAAATGGGCAAAACTTCCTTAGGAAGCAAGGGTGAGAGGAATGGGGTCTGAGAGCTAATCCAGAAGCCCAGAATTCAGCCCAGGATTGCAGGGGCCCCCAGGCCTTTGAAAATGACTGGACTTCTCAAGGCTCCCAGGTCCTGGCCAGGTTGAAATCCCTGAGGACCACGGCTGCAGAAGAGTACAATGATGGGATGGCATAGGGTAGGTCACTGGCAGAAACCAATTGATATTTGTTTCTTTATAATGTAGAATATCAAGATTTGGAGCAGAGATTCTCAAGCTTGGCTCACACCAGAATTCCCTGGGCAGCTCTGAAAGATCCCCAAGCCCAGGTGTCCCATCAGACCCACGGAGCCGGAATATGGAGGGGCCCAGGCATTAGACCTACCTTTCTCACCCACCATGAGATTTCACAGGGATAAAAACAACCTGTGCATGTATAAGCAGGTTAACTCTCATCAGGTTAAATCAAACCTAGAGGAAGCAAATGACAGACATTTCCTGACCTCCAACCCCCAGGCACTTTTCTTCAGATGATAATGAGTCATTGCCGAGCAAGTGGCACTTCATTCCCCACTCACCTTCCCACAGGGACACAGATGCAGTCAACCCCGTCCTCCTGTGCCATGTGGGTGTGAGGTGGGGAGGTAGCGATCGCTTCTCCCCTGGCCTGCTTCTCATCTGTTCTATGGAGGACCCTATGTCCTCAGACACATATGAAAGACCCTCCTGAGAACAATGCCAGGCTGCACAAAGCAAATTCAGCATCTGAAACAAGGCTCTACCATCAAGCTTAGGAAGCACTTAATCAAACGTCTACACCTCTGCTCCATGCTTTTCAGGGAGCCCACACGTACACTGCACAATAATGGGAGGATGAGGGGTAGGTAGCCGTTTGATCACTTCTGTGCCAGAAAGGAGGCACCATGCTTTCACACAGAAGATCCAGAGGAGGGGGGACCCTTGTCCTCCGCCACTACCAATCAAAGAAATGCGGAGGAGTGGAGATTGGTAAGTGCTGGGAGTGGGATTTGAAGCTGGACCTGCTGACGCCACCCCAGCATTCCCTCCACTGATTCTCACAGCCACCCTGCGGCTAGTGCCCTAGGCCCTGACCTCTGAGAAGGTACTTCCAAAGGCCTGCTGATCTCATCTGAGTGAAAACATTTTTCAGGAGTTCACAAACTCCTTATCTGGCTGGGCTGCCTTTCCATAGGGCCAAGCATGAGAAAGGTCAACCCTTGTGGTGGGTTTTGCCGTGGGATTAATCCAAATAACAAAATAATTGCCCTGCAGTCACAAGACCTGGCCTCTAGTCAGGAGGCTGAGATTCGAATCCTGATTCAGGACACACCAGCCTTTTAAATCTCAGACGACTGGAGACAGGGCCAGCATGTCCCAAAGACCTTGGGGTTGCTCAGAGGAGTTAGCACCCTAGAGGACGATCCTTGTGAGATCCTCTGGCAGGCCTGATACCTGGAGCCTGCCTCCCTCATACCACACACCTGCACTTTCCTTCCCAGCATCTCTCCTGTCCCTCACACCCACTTTCCAGCCAAGCCTGCAGCACCCTACTGTGGCCTGGCCAGGGCTCCACCAAAACCACCAGCTCAGGCAGATCCTTCCATGTGGAAACTTCCCTTTCCAGCCCTCTTAACTTCTGAGTAGCAGTCCCAAGTCCCACCCCTAGAAAGTGATGTGATGGGCTGCTTTGCACTGAGGTGTTAATGACTGACACCAGAGATTAGAGATGCAGAGGACCACAGTTGTCAAACGGGGCCCTCTCCAATTACAGCTGAGGAAACCAAATGCCCACACACAAAGAGCTCTGTCCCTAGTCACACATCCAGCTGGAGCCAGAAGAACCTCTTCAAGGAGCTCTCAAATCTCAGGCCCCCATTCCTTCTATAGATAAGCCTGCCAGCTGGTGCAGCCTCTTTACCCAGCCTCCCACCCAAATGCAAAATTGTGAGCTGAGGATTCTGCAGCGCTTTTTCCACCAAGGCAGGGACAGACAACTTTCCCCTCTGCAGCCTCTGTATCAGGAGATGAAACCAGACTTGGACCTCAGCATCTGGGTTCCTGATACCAGCTGGGGAAACACCGTGCAGAATGTACATAAAAACTCCAGAGGCCCAGAGGAGCTGACCCTGGTTTCACGCCGAACCCCTTACCAGGCATGACGCGTGTATGGACCTTTGGGGGCCCATCTGCATGAGCAGCATTTGCTCTGCAAACAACAGAGAAGTCTTGCCCGTTTGCAAGCATGTGGTGCACACGCGTTCGCTGGCAGGGGTGTCTGCACATGGCCTGCTGAACAAACACATCTTAAGACTTTAAAAAAAAAAAAACTGGAAACTGTCATTAATAATCTGATTTTTATCTTTATAGGGTTTTGGCCCCAAAGGTATCAGGCTTCCCTATTATCACATTTCAGTCAAGCTCACAGCCCGCACTTGACATGTTGTTTAATCTTGGCACATCAAAGGGAGGGCTCTGCTACATTTGTTGCTATTGTTACCAGTGCCTGAATCCATCTGCACTCCACCCAGAAACCTACTGCTCCAGACACAGGAATTCCACCCGCTTCCCACCTCAAGGCTCTCAGATACTTCAAAGCCATGTCCTTAAATAAATAAATAAATAAATAAATAAGAGAAAAGGGAAGAGAACAAGGGTAAAGTTTTTATTGTTTGTTTTCCGAAATGTTTCACTTCATTAAAATTGTAGAAGTCAGATCCGATATGTCTTGGGGTGTCCACATATGAAAATGGCCATCCTATTTTACTCTTACAATAAAAACAGAGCACTGTATGTTTATGTGAACTTTCAGAAGCTCAGAATATTCTGGAAACTTCTAAACGACAGAAAAGTGTGGTCATATGCCGTCACTCTATTAGAAACCTGTGGCTCAGAACTGGCGCAGAGTAAGACAAGACTGTCTCTTGACCCACTGCACTCAGTGTGAGGTCACTTTGTGTGAGACGCTGTCACCATCTGCAGTGACCCCAGCAGGAGCCAACAAGGCCACAGGGGCAGGCCCTGGGCCCGCGCACTCCTCGATGGTTCTCAGTTCTTGCATGGCGACCCAGCAATCCCTCCTCACGCACCATGGGAGGTCACATTATGTCTACCTCCAAGGCCTGCCAGGATTCCCTTGGCCCCAGCTGGGAGAGTCTCCCCTGTCATTGTCCGTACTGCTTCAGGCCACTGTCCACCCTGGATCATGTGCCTTTGTATACAGTCCTGTCTCCCTCTGAAAACAATAGGATGTCAAGACCTAAGTGTCCAACTCACGCCTTAAAAGACAATAGCTGTGAAACACCTGGGTCAGAAGAGCACTCAAAGGAAACAGGGTGGAGCCGCTCACAGCCATCACTCTGAGCACCTAAGGATTTGGTCAGGATCGCTTCAGCCCAGCCCCCATGGCAGAAGGTGACACTGCCCAACCCCAGGCCGAGAGGGATGGGGGCCTCCATGAGACCACTCTGGGAACATGACACATGTCCCTTACAGCGTGAGGACCTGGTGGCCAGGGGTCTAAGGATGCCCCTCACCTCCCACCAGGGAAATGTGTAGGGCGAGAGCCAGAGGAGCTATCTTCCAGTTCCTATATGGAAGGGCCTGCAATCCCACAGGTCAACTGAACCTCGGGGGCCATAGAGGGGTCCCGAGGGACCAGAATCAAGACACATCACCTTGAAGAGCTCCAGAAAGGCTGGATGGGGACTGCAGACACCACCAAAGCCCTGTGAGCACATGGCCTCCTCACAGCAGCACCAGTTCAAGGAAGACTTATGTTTCCCATGCATTTGCTCCCTTCAACCACCCTGAACTCTCCAGAAAACTTGGGGGCTGGGGAGGATGAAGAGGAGCCCATGAGAAAAAATAGAAAAAGTGGTCCCCACCCAGATTCCCACTCCTGACTTCCACCCTGAAAATAAATATGAACTGTTCTTGCGGCTGAAAGTGACCGAGGACTGTTCATAACCTAAGAGGGAAAAGACGGCTCAAGGGGCCCGCTGCTCTTCATTCCTGCAGGAAAGCCACCTCCTCCCCTCCTGAAGAAAGTGTAAATGGCTGTGGACAAAATGCAAAATTGTATCTTCATTACAATTTACTCAATATACAAGTTACATTTATTTCGGGCACAATGACCAGGACATTTTGCTCATGGCTAAATTTCAGTAAATATTGTTGAAGGAACAGGTTTATTCTCCCAAAAATGAAACACCTAGGTTAGATCATGGGCAAAACACCACCTTCAGGGTACGCAGTTCTGAGGATATCATAGCCATAAAATGCTGCTCACTTGGTCCCCTCCTCTGGGACAAGCTCCTTGTCATCCTTCAGGGTCAGACTCCAGGCTCAACTGCCAATGCCCCCAAAGGCAGGCCAGGCTTCTCCTCCCTGAGGCATAATAACAACAATAATCACAGCAAGAGCTGTAGCCACGGCCTTCCTGTGCTCAGGGCTCTGAGTTCAGCCTCCAGATGGAGACTTCCTGGATGCCTAGCCTGGGAGGGTGATGCCATTAGCCCATTTCACAGGTGAGGATATGGGCACGCAAGAGAGCAGAATATGTTTACAAACTCTGTCCGTTATGATAAAAATGTCCAAAGTCATTATGAAATGAAACAAATGCATTTCATGCATGGACTGAAACTGACACTTACCACACAAAAATATCCCCCCACTGAGAGATTGCCTGCCATCAGCCCAAGTGTCCACAGGACAGAACCGCAGAAACTCGAGCTGTTTCTCTGCCTCAATAACCACTGTGTTATCATTGTTTGTTCAAAACAAATGTTAAACACAGGGACACCAGGGACGTGTATGACCCCAGGGCGGTGTGGGGAGGGGAATCGCAGGCCATACCTGCAATGAACTGAGAGGGTCCTAGGCTGTTATTAACTCCCACTGGAAACAAACTCGTGTGTCTGACCAACTGTACAACTGGGAGTTCTTCAAATTTACTTCCCTGCAGAATACATTTATTAAAGTGTAGGTAGAATAAGGTGCCAGTTTGAGGCTTACCTATATATTATTACAATTCAACAGTAACCACTGGAGCCATTGTTTGGAACACAAATGTTTTTCCAGGGAGAAGTATTTTATCACTGGCATCACTCAGAATCCCTGGTGCATGGTGACGATAAACAGAAGACAGAAGACAAACTGGTTGGCCTTATTTTTGTTTTGGGATTCTCTAAAGACAATGAGCACCCTCACTGCCCACAGGGAGGAGGAGAGGAGGAGACCACGCCCCTACTCCACCCTGCCCTTAGCGTGCCACTGCCCAAGGTCACCGGGAGCAGGAGCAGAGCCAGGACGGAGCCCAGTGGTGTAACTGGGACTGTGGGTGCCACGCCCAGTCCACGTGGCCTTCCCTAGGAGCCTCCTTCCACCACGGCTCACAGTCCTTTTTAGGGTCACATCCCAAATAACCTCCCTGCACCCAAGTCACAGCCCTGGATCTGCTTCTGTGGAAAACCCAAACTAGGACAAATGGGTTTCTCCTGTCGATGTCCATGAATGCTCTGATCTGGAGAGGTCTTCACAAAAACCCACAGGCACCTGCTGTTCTTTGTGAAGACCTCTCCAGATCAGAGCATTCATTTTTATTTGCTTTCCTATGGTAATCTTTTTAAAAATTACTAAAAGCACACTCTGTAACCACATGATCCAGCAACTCAACTCCTCGGCGCATGCCCAGAAGAAGTGAAAGCAGGGACTCAGACACATATTTGTACACCCATGTGCGTAGAAGCATTAATCACAATAGCCAAGATGTGGAAACAAGGCCGGGCATGGTGGCTTACGCCTGTAATCCCAGCACTTTGGGAGGCCGAGGCAGGTGAATAACCTGAGGTCGGGAGTTTGAGACCCACCTGGCCAAGGTGGCGAAACCCCGTCTCTACTAAAAATACAAAAATTAGCCAGGTATGGTGGTGCATGCCTGTAGTCCCAGCTACTCAGGAGACTGAGGCAGGAGACTCACTTGAACCCAGGAGGTGGAGGTTGCACTAAGCCGATATCATGCCACTGCACTCCAGCCTGGGTGACAGTGCGAGATTCTGTCTAAAAAAAAATAGATATGGAAACAACTCAAGTGCCCATTGAGGGATGGGTGGAGAAACTAAATGTGGTACATCCATGCAATGAAATATTGTTCTGCCTTAAAAAGGAAAAAAAAAAAAATCCTGTGATAGGCTATGTGACTGAAGCTTGAGGACTTATGCCAAGTGAAATAAGCCAGTCACCAAGAGAACAAATACTGGGTGATTCCACTCCTGCGAGGAACGTAAAGTAGTCACATTCATGAGCCAGAAAGTAAACTGGTGGTTGCCAGGAGCTCGAGGAGGGTAATGGGGCTCTGTTGCCTAATGAGTAAGGAGTTTTAGTTTTGGAAGATGAGAAAGTTCTGGACATGGTGGGTGGTGATGGTAGCACAACAGTGTGAATGAAATTAATGCCACTGAGCTAGCTGTGCACTTGAAAATACTTACAATGGCAAATTTTAGGTTATATGCATTTTACCACAATTTTTTTAACTAAAAAGAAAAAAATGTAAAAAGCCCATTTTGGATCATGTGATGTAAGTAAGCAGCCCTGGGCACTGTCCGTGACCTGAGAGCATGACTCGGGGTCACAGTCGATAGGATCACTCAGAGGCAAAGGTCAGTGCTCAAGCCAAAGGACACTGCTGATTAGTGGAGGGAATGCATCTTCCCCAGGGTTCAAAGCCGAGGTCCGGCCCTGCCAGCTCAAGACAGCCAAGCACACAGTGGGACTGCGGCCTCTCTGCAGCTGACACCGAGTGCCTACATACGACTCATCTGTCACAATCAATTAATGCTGCTGATCTGACTTTCTTTGGTTTTAAGGTCTGTTTGCTATTAACTTGTAGAAGTGTTTGCTTTTGTAACTGTAAATGCTACAAGCCTATCATAGAATTATAGAAGTATGCAGAAACTTCTGCTTTACACATATATCTTAGTTTGGGCTCCCCCAAAACCTCTGAGACAGGATTCTAGATGCCAGGGAGAGAGGCAGTCCTGACCATGAGCTCCTGGGTGGAAGGGGTCCACGCTGCTTTAACGAGCCATTTCTGGGTGAATCCAGAGGCCCTCCCTGACCCTCACAGAGCTGCTCCTGGGGAAAAGAAGGGGGATCCTGCACTGTGCCTGGGTCCCTCCCCACAGGCCTGCAGGTTGACATCCACTGGGGCAAACATTGAGGTTCTGGTGGAAGCCGGCAGTTCTCAAACAGGAGAGGGCATCCAAACCCCCAAGAAGGTCTATTCCCACATGAATTATGAGGCCTGCCCAGGAGTCTCCAGTTGAGTTGGGGGCAAGGGAGACTGAAGGTCTAAAATTTTGGCAAATTCTGGAGTGAAACTGCTGCTCTTCCCAGGACGTTCCCTTGAAAACCCCTGGACTGGGTCAGCTGAAGCCCTCTGCCTGGCAACCTCTGCACTGAACTCAGTCCCTTGGCCAATCCCGAGTCATTTGCTGCCATCCCAGACACGTGTCTTCACCTGCACTCTGCCGCGTGTCCTTGCAAATGGGAAGACCTTACAGGTGGCTTTAAGAACTGAATTAAATTCAAGAGTGTTTGGAAGGGAACTGCTCCCTGTAGCAGCTCAGTGCATAGCACGGTGACACCAGTTGGTGCTGATGCCACCCCTGGGACAGAAAGGGAGGCCCTCCACAGAGGCCAGGACAGTGATGTCAGCTTGGCCGAGAGGGTGCTGCCCTCCTGATGCCACATGGATAAGCGTGCCTCATGGCAAACTGACTTATTTTCATAAGAAAACAAACAGGCCTGCATTGTGGACTAGAGTGCTGAAAATGTGCCCACATTTTGAAGATGAACAAAACTTCAAGAAAATAAAAGATTTCTGCTTGTGGCTGGCCTCTTGGGAGTATGCCCCATATCCCAGTCTCAGTTTTGTGACTGTTGAGGTCTGAGGACTGTGGCCAGGAGGCTAGAGGAGAAGGGAATTGTTTTCTGCCACTGGACTACCAGGCTGAGTCCCTCGGGCCCTGTCAGGAGATGCTGGTCCCGGTAGAGAGGGAGAGTCCAGGGGGGCTGGGAACCAGCAGGCTGGGGGCAGCTGAGCTCCCCACACCCACTCAGCTCATCAGTTGGCAGAGGGGTGCTCCATCCAAATCCTCCTACCCCTGATGTCAAACCTTGGTGGTGCTCAAACTGTAGCTCCCTCCAGGTCCTGGAGGGCTGTTAAAGGACACATCCCACCAGCTTCTGCTCAGCCCAGGTCAAGGTGAGACCCCTGACTCCAAATTTCCAACCATTTCCATGGAGGTCGATGCTCATGGCCCAGGGCCCACAATTTGGGAACCACTGGTCTGACCTAAAGGCATCACCAACCGCACTCCAGCTGCTTAAGAAGAGCTTCCAGTCCCCCGGGCAACTGTTCCAGGGTAGCAAAGAGTAGAGGGAGTTCTGGGCCTTCCTCCCTGGTCACACCTGCTCCCAGCCTGCTCACAGCCTGTGCGGAAGCTCAAGGGACCAGATGGGAAGCTTGACACTGCCTGGGGCCTGGGCTGGGAGCAGCCATTGCAGCCCCTCCCAGTACCAGGTGTCCTATTGCCGAGGGCATCCCAGGCAGCCTGCTCCCTTCCCTGGGCCTGGCAGCCCTGCTCCCCGAGCCACATCAAACAGAAACGGGGTCCCCCCAAGCTGCACGCACTGCTTACCCCTTGGCCTCTCGCTCACCTGACTGACTCCCAGTCCACGGATTTTCCCTCTTAAACATTCTGTGTTTTTTTGAGGGGAGGAAGGTAAGTATGCTTGGGAGGGGATATGACCTGGGATTTGGTCTTGGCCTGGTGGGCAGAACCCCTCCAGACCCCCATACAAAATAAACCTGCACATGATCCTAAAAAAGTAAGTATTCTAATAGGGAAAAAAGTCCGACCTAGTTCCCTGAGAGGAATATTAAGCCCCACAACCTGCATCTTCCCCAGCAGGCAAATGCCCCCTCAGATGAAGCAGTCCCAGGAGAGCCAGGCCCTGAATTCAGATCCTACCAGATCCCTGGGGTGCAGTCAGTGAGGCCTCAGCTACTCACCAGATTCCAGGTTCTCCTCCCTGAAACCCGGGAGATCTGGACACTTCAAAGCACACACACTACTACATAAGCGGTTCTGGTCACAGGGGATGCAGGTGTGACCTGACACTAGCACAAAAGCTCTGCAGAGCAGTGGGCTCACCCACCCCGCCCTGCCCCACTCCACCTCACTCACCGGGGAAGTCACCTGGACCTCCAAAGAAGCCGGAGCTGGGTAACCTGACCTTTAAGCCCACTTTCCTATCAATGAGGCACCAGTTGGCACTTCCTCCTGCTCCTGCTCCTTGCTGGTTCTGCAGAAACAACGCACAGAGGTCTCAAGTCCAGCCCACTTTGTGAGGGCAAAGACAACTCTTACATACACACATTCACACACACATGCACACACACAGGCACACACATACACAGGCACACATGCACACACACAGAGGCACACACACACAGGCACACACATCCCATACAGACACATATACAGGAACACATGAGCACATGCACACACATGCATACAGAGACAGACACAGACACACATACACACACAGGCTCACATGCACACACACACACAGGGGAGAAGTTGCACAGCAATTGCGTAGGCAGGTAAACATGTTCAAACAGGCAAGGCACTAGAGCACAGGTCAGGAAGCACCACAGTGACTTAGACCAAGCTCTGGCTCTCCCAGGCTCTGTGACCTTAAGCAAGTCACTTGAAGTGTCTGCATCTCAGTTTCCCGGCAAACACTATTGAAACAGAATGTTCAGAAATCAGATTCCTCCTGCAAGAGCCATTCTCAGGTAACTATTATCAAAAAGTCAACTCAGACATCTGAGGCCTAAGGAATCAGAACTGAGCTGGAGGAGGTAGGGGGCTCACAGCTCTGCCCCCACTCCCCAGGGAGCTCTCCTGGCTGCCTTTGATTGGAGGCCTCTGAAAATCTGTAAGAAAACTTTAGTTTTTGGAGGAACCATCTGAAAAAGTTATTTTGACCAAACCCTGTGTGTGAAAGAGAGCCATGATCTGCTCCAGACCCCGCCCCAGGCTGTCGTCATGAAGGATGGAAGACCCCAGCTTTGCAGAGCTCAGCCATTCAAGCCTTACAAGGAGCAGTGCATGTGGGGCCATGAGGTTCCAGAAGCAGGACCTCCCAGGGCTGCAGCTGGATCGGAAGAGGCATCATCCATGAGATGGGATGACCCCGCACCCTGGATGGGGGTCAACCAAGCAGATGGGGTCCCCCTGCAGTGTGGGTGTGGTGTCACAGGTGTGGTGTCAGAGGCAGGCAGCCTGGCTTGAGCCCTGCCCAGGCACAGGCCCATGTTCAATCTCTTCATCAGCAGAATCTCTTGCCCTTAGTCCCAGAGCTCGGATTTTGTTCTGAGCATCGCTGTGTCTCCAAGCCTCACTTGCCAACTCAGTGCGGCCAACTGACAACATCACAGCCAATGGGATCAAAACCAAAGTGTTGAGGGAACTTCTAGAAAGTCTCCTGAAAAAAGAAGGGATGCTCCTTGTTCCTCTCTTTCTCCTTCCTGCTGCCTGAAATGCAAACAAAAGGGCTGGGGCATCAGAAGTCATCTTGGCCCACGAGGTGACAAAGCAGGAGGGTGTCCTGGGTGAGGACAGACCCTGGCTGTGTCTCCCACTGAGGGGAGGCACAGGCAATGGGCTTGAGGTCGGTGGCAGGGACAAGAACTTGGATGCTTCTCCTGACCCTCAGCTCTATGGGATTCTCTCTGCCCAAGCTCCCCACTGGGTCCCAAGCCCAGCCTGCAGAAGCACCACTCCCTGTGCCCCTGCCTAGACTGCTGGTTCTCTTGTGTGCACTGGCGAACTCCCACCCAGGCTCCTAGTCACTACTGTGCTGCCGTAACTGATATCCCACATCCTGTTCTTTTATATGCATTTGATGATTTTCTGTTAATATGTTTCATCAATTACCAAGAGAGAAGTGCTAAGTGTCCACCTCTAATTGTGAATTTGTTCATTTCTCCTTTCAGTGCCATCAATATTGCTTCATGTATTTTGAAGCTCTATTGTTAAATGCCTACACACTTAGGATTGTCATGGCTTCTTGAGGAATTGATCTTTTTTTTTTTGCTTTTAAATTTAACAGAGTTTAAGTGAGCAAAGAATGATTCCAAAATCGGGCACCACCCTAACCAGAATGGGTTCAGAGAGACTCCAGGGCTGCCACATGGTCAGATAATATTTATGCACAGAAAAAGAAAAGTTTTTTTATCATTATGTAGTGTCTCTCTTTATCCCTGTTAATTACCATACTCTGACTTTTCATTTGTCTAACATTAATCTTGCCGTTCCAGCTTTCTATTGATTAGTGTTTACCTGCTATATCTTTTTTCTTTCTTTTACTTTTAATTTACCTGTACCACTGTATGTTAAATGGATTTCTTGTAGCCCACATTTGGTTGAATCTTTCTTTAATCGATGTGTTTAAGCCATATGCATTTAATGTCATTATTGATATGTTTGGATTTAGGGCTACCACTTTCTTATTGTTTCCTACTTGTTTCATTTTGGTTTTATTCTTCTGTTTCTCTTTTTCTATCTTCTTTTGAATTATTTGAATATTTTTATAATTCAATCATAATTAACTTATCTATTGGGTTTTGGACTGTATCTCCTCCTATAGTTGTTGGTGGTTGCTCTAGGGATTACAATATGCATGCCAATTGTTCATAGTCCGCTTAGGATTAATATTTTACCACTTAGAGTGGAAATGCAGAAATCTCATCACCACATACTTCCTCGTACCCTCCCCACTTTCCACTGCAGTTGTCACATGTATCTATAGCCACTGAAAACTCTCATCAGACAATGTTAAAGCTTTTACTTTCAGCCATTATACATATTCTAAAGAACTTAAAATATTCTACTTAAAATAGAACTTAAATAGACTTAAGAACTTTATAAGAACTTAAAATAGACTACTGTATTGACTTCGATGTTTATGATTTTATGAACCTTCTTTTTTATTTCTAAAGTTCCATGCTTCCCTCTGTCATCATTTCCCTTCCAACAGAACAAGTACCTTTATATTTCTTTCAAGGAAGTGATTCTCAATTAAGTGCCATTTTGCCTCCAAAGTGCAATGTCTGCAGACATTTTTTATTGTCACAACTTGGTGAGAAGGATGCTGCTAACCATCCTATACTGTATGGAGCAGCCCACCACGATAAGGCATTATCCAATCTCAAATGTCAACAGGTTGTTTCAGAGACAGTCTTCTGTTAACAAACTCTCTTAGTTTTTCTTCACCTGACAATGTCTTTATTTTGCCTTTATTTCTGAAGAATAATTTTGTCGGATATAATACTCTGAGTTGACAGGCTTTTTTTTTCCTTTCAGTAACTTTAAAAATGTTATTCCATTACCTTCTGGTCTGATAAAAAGTTTGCAATCTTTCTGATAGTTTTTCCCTCATATATAATGTGTTGTTTTTCTTTGGCTTCTCTCAATTTTTTTATCTTTAGATTTAAAGTTTGATTATGATGTATCTGGGAGTGGATTTCCTTATTTTGTCCTGTTTAAGGTTTGCTCCATTTCTTGAATTTGTATGTTTATGTCTTTCATCAAAATTGGATGTTTTTACCTATGATTTCATCAAATGAAAAAAAAAAGTCTATGGGGCATTTTTCTTCTGTCCATTTGGGACTCTGGCATAAATAGTGAACCTTTTAACCTTGCTCCACAGTTCTCTGAGGCTCTTATTTTATTCTCTGTTGTTTATAAAGCATAATTTCTATTGTTCTATCTTCAAATCAACTCCTCTATCATCTCTTTTGCTATTGAGTCCATCAATGGATTTTTAAAATTTCTGTTATTGTATTTTTCAGTTCTAAAATTTCCAATTTGTTCTCTTTTTTATAACTTCTGTTTTTCTGTGAGACTCTTTATATTTTTGCTTCTTCCAAGAATGTTTGCTCTTCTTCTTGAAGCATGTTATAATGGCTACTTTAAATGTCTCTGATCATTCAAACATCTGGATGTCTTGGGTTTGGTGTACGTTCATTGTTCCTCCCAGTGAGAATTTGTCAGGCTTCCCTGGTTTTCCTTATGTTGAGTAATTTTGGGCTGTATGCTGAACATTTTGAATATTGTTATAAAGTTATGAGCCTTCATACAACGTATGAAGAATGTTGGGGTTTTGCTTTTTGCTTTTGTGGGCAGCTAATGAATGTGATTTCAAGATGTATGTTCTAATATGCTTTGTATAAGCTATGGTTCTAATGTCAGTTTAGTTTTCAAAGACTTTCCATTGTTCTTTAGATCAGTTTTATGTGTGCACCACTCATTACAAAGACTGAATCCCAGGAAGTGGTCTACTCCATAGTTCTCAAAACCTTTAGCATGCTGTTTGGGGTCAGATCCATGCATACTCAGCTTGAAGCAAGCCCAAGAGTTCATATACAATTGGTGGGTCACTTTCTTGAGCTTCCCCTTTCTGGAGCTCCTCCTCACTCTTTTGCTTCCAGGGATCTGCTTTCTTGGCCCTCTGCCTAGAAATCTGAGCAGTTTAGTTTCCTGGTTCTGCTATACACTTACTGCAAGTGTGTATATGTGCAGAGTCAAGCAGCAGGAGGCTACAGAGACAAAAAAAAATGCAACAGAGATTCCACCACACTCTTCAGACATATTCCTCTGATGAAAAGGATTCTCCTTCCTCAGAGTTTTGGGTGCCTACCCAAATCCACTGTCACCATTGTGACAGCTGCAGCTGCAGGCATGGGTTTCCTGGGGGGACAAAGGATGTCTTCCACTCTCTCTGCTCCTTTCTACTCCTCAGGCCAGAAAGTCAATCCTTTCTTTGAAGCTCTTCCTGTTCTTGCCCAGTGCATTATTCCAGGACCCATGCTGCCCTGGGGTGTATGCTGGTAGAAAAAAAAACAAAACAAAACAAGAAACTCACCACTAGAT
This sequence comes from Pan paniscus, assembly GCF_029289425.2. Lineage (NCBI taxonomy): Eukaryota > Metazoa > Chordata > Mammalia > Primates > Hominidae > Pan > Pan paniscus. The sequence goes on from NC_073260.2 coordinate 49,668,980, forward strand.
TTATCATACTTCAAACCATCTGATTTTCTTTCCCAGTATGCCTGCTACCCTTTGCTTTTCAGACTCTTTAGAGAGCCGCACCATTTACCTTTCAGACTCCTCAAATAGTTGTCCCATGGATTCTATCCAAGATTTTAGCTGTATTTTGTGGGCGAGAAAGAGTAGAGTGTGTTTTCTCCATCTTAACGAACCACAATTGCCCTATTGCTGTCTTTTGACTATGAAAGTTTTTAAAGTACTAATTCGAGAAATAATCTTAGAGAAAATATACTACACTCTTTATGCAGATTATCAAAAGGAGAAATAGTTGCTAATGTCATTTCAACATCAGAGATCCACATATAGAATGTTAGACCTGAGAGGCACCTTGCATTCATCCATTCTGTCCCTCATAGGTCCTTTTTCTCTTTGCCTTCTCAAATAGGAGATATTTGAGGTATGTGTGTGTGGTGGGGGTGTTGTGTATTTACTAGAAGAACAAAATTTGCAGACGTACAAACTATACTTGGTAACTTTTGTTTTGTTTTGTTTTGAGATGGAGTCTTACTCTTACCCAGGTGGGAGTACAGTGGCATGATCTTGGCTCACTGCAACCTCCGACTCCCAAGTTCAAGTGATTTTCCCACCTCAGCCTCCCAAGTAGCTGGGACTACAGGCATGCATCACCATGCCCAGCTAATTTTTGTATTGTTAGTAAAGATGGGGCTTCACCATGTTGGCCAGGTTGGTCTCAAACTCCTGACCTCAAATGATCCATCCATCTCCACCTCCCAAAGTGCTGGGATTACAGGCGTGAGCCACCACACCCAGCCAATACTTGGTAACTTTTATCTAATGTGTGCCACATTTTGCATTCTCAATCCTGGTTAATTGTATAATTACCCAGAAAGTTGCACAAATTCCAAAATCTCCACCACTATAAACTCTCACCTCAGCATCAGCTCATGCCCAGCCAGCCACAAGTATATTTTATCCAGTTGCAGAAATGCCAGCTCTCCTGCTCGCTCCACCACTGAACCAGCCTCATAGCCTCCCATATTCCAACTTCCCTCCCAATGAGTTTTCCACACTGTCATCAAAGTCCCATCGCTAACAAAAATATGACCATGCATTAAAACACCTCTAATTAAAAGTCAGTGTTTCTCCCTTGCTTGCTTGCAAATCTCATAAATGTGCATACTCCTTTTAAGAGAAAAAATAATGTTCTTAAATCTTTAGTGTTGCCTCAAATTATATCATACGATTAGTGTTATTCTTATTTGTATTTACATTCAAATGAAAACTGTATATAAGCACATTATTCTTATACTCTTACTTAGCTATAAAAGCAAATATAATTTCATACAAATACAAACTAAAAAACCAATAATATCATATTAAAGTCATTTATTTAATGTGAATAATGATGTTGTTTACTCTAACTAAATGACTGATAATAAGGATAAAAATGTGGCTTCAGGTCCAATTCTACATTTAATGTTTAGCTTTATTTGTTAATAATAATACCATTAAGAATGCTTGGTAAATGAAAGAATAATAAGCTCTTGAAGGCTTTGTTCATTAGTTTTCAACAATCACATCTCATAGTTAACCAAAAATGCCAGCCACCCATCCTCAAAAATCACTTTTATTGGAATGTTACTTGATAAATTAGTCAAGTTGACTTGTTCACTTGAAAATACAATAGCTGTTTTGCTGTTACTTAAATCTACATTAGATTTCTAAGATAATTATTTCTGCAAGTAAAATAAAAAATTATTCAGTAGTTTCTCCAACACTTTCTGCTAATAAACCATTGAGGTAACAAGACGGGCTGTGCCAAGAGCATCCATTCACAACGAGACTGCGACATGACAAATGAGACGAGTTCTATGGATGCCGACAGCTTGATTACCTTGTTCAAGGTGACGACTTTATTTTCACCCTCCTCTTCTCCTTTCAAACTACTGTGAAACCTCTTTATGACATCACTGTGCCTTCTTTGGTGTGGAAGCAATCCTCCATACAAAATGCCTATGGCACTGGAATCAAGCGAGTGTGGTCTCTGTCCCCTTGGTCTGAGCTGGCTCTCCAGATGATCCAGAATAGACTTGTAATATTTCATTTTAAAATATCACCAGTATTAAAAACGGGAAAGAGCACACAGATTTCTGAGAGTAGATCCATGGGTGGTCTCCAGTATTCCACACAGCTCAGTTTGAGAAACGCTGATTTACAGGACAAATTCTGAGCCCCTAAGTGCACTGGACATGGCCCATCTCAAATCAGGATGAATTATCTATTCTTTTTCTCATCTCCAGCCTGGCCAACATAGTGAAACCTCATCTCTACTGAAAATACAAAAATTAGCCAGGTATGGTGGCGGGTGCCTGTAATCCCAGCTACTCGAGAGGCTGAGGCAAGGAGAATCACTTGAACTCGAGAGGCGGAGGTTGCAGTAAGCCGAGATTGTGCCACCACACTCCAGCCTGGGTGACAGAGAGAGACTCCGTCTCAGAAATAAATAAATAAAATAAAATAAAGAAAGAAATAGAAGTATTTAACCACAATCTTTACGAGGTGCTATTGTTGATGGGTAATATAAACTCTCTCCTTGGCTTTCCCAAAAATTGTTAGGAGAAGTTTGTACCCCCTTCTTCTGAAACAGCATTTGGAAAGGCTGAAGGTAGGGCTCACTACCAGAAATTAGATTTCAAGCCCATCCCACCTGTGCACAGGATGAACAAGTGAGACCTACCTGGCTTTATTCTTTCCCATCAAATAATCAGGATAAAATTTTTCTCCAATGGGCAGTTGGGTGTCCCTTCTGCCTCCAGCCTCCTCTCTTCTCTACTTCCAAGAGACCGTCTCAACATGCTCCTACCACCCCCATTCCCACCCTGAGTTTTTCAGCACTGAAGTCAACTTTAGGTGGATACTTTCCATTTGGGGCCATCTGCTAAACAAACAGGTCTTCAGCTAGGAAGGGTGGCTGCTTCCTATGGCCTAACTTTGATGTGTTAATATGTTACCTGTCTCAAGACCTTTCAAGAGGAGGAGAGAAAGGGCAGGAGGAGGAAGAAAAGTCCTTCCTACTAGCGATGCATCTCTCTCCTTCCTTTTTTTTTTTTTTTTTTTTTTTTTGAGATGGAGTTTTGCTCTTGTTGCCCAGGCTATAGGGCAGTGGCACAATCTCGGCTCACCACAACCTCTGCCTCCCGGGTTCAAGCGATTTTCCTGCCTCCTCAATAGCTGGGATTACAGGCATGCGCCACCATGCCTGGCTAATTTTATATTTTTAGTAGAGACAAGAGTTCTCCATGTTAGTCAGGCTGGTCTCGAACTCCTGACCTCAGGTGATCCACCCACCTTGGCCTCCCAAAGTGCTGGGATTACAGGACTGAGCCACCGCACCCAGCTTGTGATGCATCTCTTACTAATGCTGTGCAGGCTTGTGGTCATCTAGGAAATTCCTTGGGCCTGGAGCTATAGCAAGGGCTGCATTGCAATGCCCTCACAGGCTAGAGGCCACTATTACTATTGTTTTATCAGTGCTATAACGCTGCTGATAATGGTACAATGAACCTACAGCTTGGAAGTGGCCCTTTTTCCTTAGAGTCCCAGACTTGAAGTTGTCCCGGGAAGGTATCAGGGACCCCAGCATCTGCCCATCAGCCTCCCAGCTGGCGGGCCTAAGAGCTGCTTTGAGGATCAAAGAAATTCTGGAATGATACAAGACTCACAGATCAAGGAGACTCACCTGTTCTTTCAAAGGGTCTGAAAGAATGCCCTGTTCAGGGAGGCATTGAGGCTATCAATGTAAGCCCAAGGGGGTGTTCCATTTCAAGATAAATGATGCAAACCGACACATCACACACATGGTCACGGATCCAGAGATGACCATGGTGCTTGGGAGGCAGCCCAGAGGGGCCCAGGGGCAAGGGCTCTGGGGCCAAGGCAGTTGTAAGGTGTTACTACAACACAGTGAGACTGTGGAAAGATGAAAAGGTGAGCAGCAGGAGAGAAGGAAGAGGGCAAAGGCAGAAAATACAGCAGCGTCCTTTGGGGATAGAAAACAATGCCCTATAAATCACATGTCTTAATGGATGCCATTCTGTCCTCTGCAGGAAAGGCAGGCTTAGCTCAGAGAAACCGCTGACTACATACAGGGAAATAACTACATCTCTTTGCACTGAATTCACACATCTTTTAACATGGAAATGTGAAATGGGGTTGGAGGATCTTGTGCCCTTTATTCCCATGGAGCACGGGGCTCATTTAGGCCAATAGCTTTCAAAACTCGAGAATTGTCTGTGCCACGCAACTCTCCCAGGCTGTGACTTCCTCTTTTCAGCAACCGCTGTGCCCAGATGGAGGGAAGCAGTGAGTTCACACAGTCCATTGCCTCTCTCTGAGCCAGGCAAGGGGGTATTTCATTTTGACCCAGATCTATTTGTAGACACATCATACAGGGTGTGACTCAGCTGCTCCGCTCGCCTGGCCTAGGATCCTCCAAATATCAGCCAAGCTTGGTTTTTAGACAGTCTCAGGGCGAAGGTGCGTTTCCCTCCCAAGGAGAGCTGCTGTGGCAATGCCATAAGGACCAAGGTCCCAGACTTTCACCCTGTACTCGGCTCTCCCAAAGCCCAGGCCTCTCTCCTTGCCTCATGTTCCCAGGGTGCTCCTGCAGTGCCTGACCGCCAAGCTCTTTTCCCATCGGAAGACAGAAGGAGGGAAAGAAGGAAAAGGTAATGTGCCCTCTCTTAAAGTCATCTTTCTCATCGGGCCTGGCTGGTGGCAAGGAGGCTCGGAAATGCCACCCCTTCATGGGCACATGGCCACAAGGAATGACACCAGGCTCTGTTCCCAGAGAAGAAGAGAAGTGTGGATACGGGACAGTGGCTCCTCTCCCTCTTCCTTTCCCTGTCCTTCCTCTGGGGAACTGAAGTCATTTATCAGTGAACTAGAAAGTTTGGCTACAGGATGCATTTATTGAATGCATGCATTGGCTGAAACATCCAAGTAAGCCATTGAGCCTACTGACATGAAAAGAAATACCATATCTTTTCTAAGGCAAATCAGATCGTCCCCAAGCCCCCATGTACTAAGTGAGAAGACCAGCATCAGTCACATCTCATGGTTCCTTCCCCATCCCTTGAGTTGTTTGATGCTTACACTGTCCAGGGAAATGAGCAAGAAGCCACACTCTGTTTCCCTTCAAAGCAGCAGCACCCCAGTTCTCCCGGCAAGCTAGCCAGCAAGTCAGAATTGGCTGGCCTCCTGGAGCTCTTCCAAATTCTGTGTAGGGTCTTTCCCTAGATTCCTGGCAACCTCTCTTTCCGTTCAGCCCTAAACACAACAAGCCATTAGTTGCTTTTTGGGCAAAGGAGCCCAGAGCACGGACACAGACTACCCTGCCCCTCCTAAGTGGGAAAGAGACGTTACCTTTCACTCTCTTAGAAGGGAGACCCTGCAGTAGCAGGAACATAAACCTCAATTCGTTTCTCAGAAAATTCATTCTACTATAGACATTTCTACTTAATTCTGTGGTACTTTTTTTTTTTTCTTTGAGATGGAGTCTCACTCTGTGGCCCAGGCTGGAGTGCAATGGTGTGATCTCGGCTCACTGTAACCTCTGCCTCCTGGGTTCAAACAATTCTCCTGCCTCAGCCTCCCGAGTAGCTGGGATTACAGGCAGGTGCCACCACACCCAACTAATTTTTGTATTTTTAGTAGAGACAGGGTTTCACCATGTTGCCCAGGCTGGTCTCGAACTCCTGACCTCAGGTGATCCACCCGCCTCAGCCTCCCAAAGTGCTGGGATTACAGGCATGAGTCACTGCACCCAGCCTGTGGTATTTCTAAATGTACATTTTGACAATCTACAAACAGCTTTTAGGGTAAATAAGATTGCTCTTGAATTTTCTAAAAGCAGTGATATTTAAGTCATTCACTCTCAAAATGACAAATTTCTTGTTTCCCTCTCCCGATTCAGGAAATGCATAGTTGAACTTCTCAGGTTTGCTTTGCACAGTCCTAAATCAAAGATGTGGACCAGGAAAATCCCACAGGAGTGTGCAGGACTGGCTTCTAGGACTCTTTCATGATTAGGGAAGGTGGCTCTAGTGGACTGAAGTATGAATGTTTGAAAATAAAAAGGACACACAGACCTACTCCAGGACAAATGCCTTGCTCAGTCTTTCCAATTCCTTATGGCTGAGCTGTAGAAGGAAGGCCCAGAATATTCCAGAAAAGTTCTGCACAGAGAATAAAGAAAAAGGATGGTCATTGCCATTTCTTTGTGCTGAGGCAAAGAGATTGGCTATTTCTGTCTACAGATTTCCTCACCCCCAACCAGGGTTTGATTTGAAAAAGACATATTGTCGAAATTTTATGTGGAAATAGAAGCATTCTTGTGCTGCTTAAACCCCACCAGAGTCTCCCTGTGGGATGTTTTTTCATGAAGCCTTAGATCAAGCATGACTAATCTCTAGCAATTTGGTTAGTTAAGTTACTCCTGGTTACCTCTCCTTTCAGACACCTGGGACTGAGAGAACCTTCCTGGCTGAATCAATCCCTACACTTCCAATCCAATGATGGGCAGGCGAGTGGCCTTGGTGGGGTAGTGGAGAGTGTGGCTGCCTTCTGCAAAGAGTGCCAGGCAGATACTGTCATGTGCTGGCTGTGATGTTTTTTGATATTCTCTGGCTGTCTTTGTATTAAGTATTTAGACATTTAATATATTACAAGAAGCAGTACTTTGAGTCATCCCCATCGGATGAGAATCCTTCATGTACACGATACTCATTATTTGGCAACCGGATCTCATCCACATCTTTGTAATGACTAACACATATGTTTTCCAAATAAATCATTTAGCAGATGTAAGGCGGTTCTGGTAAGTTTCTGTTAAGATCCACATTGCAGAAATCAGCCCATTTGCACTGGAAGAAGCCTGGCTGACTAGTGAAGGCAGACACTCTTAAGTGAAGAAAATAGCCTCATTCAAAATTTAAGAACGATGAAGTTCATTTCTAAAATACTTTGAGTTTTAAGTTGAAAAGTGAGCGAGTGCATGAAGCAATTACACGGCTTAAAAACACACACACACAATTGAAGTTTAAGTAACTGTTTTTAACTCAGTGTATCTTCCGACTAAACACAATTTGAAGTGTCTCTAAGTCATTTTCTCCCAACAGAGAACAAAATCACACACCCTTTTTAAATCCTGAATCTAGAGGAAGTAGGCTGGATCTCTTCAGCCAACTGGCAAATGGGGCCTTTCTTCCTGATGGGCCTTTGTAGCCACGCTGTCCCTTCCCCTGGGAGACGCCCTGGCCATCACTGCTACTGGTTAAAGGCACTGGCTACTACAGACCTCTGCTCCCTCTTCATCAGAAGCAGCCCTTGATCTTGGACAACTTAAAGAGAGTCTTAGGTTTATGGCAGCGTGGAGAGAAATGCCTCCCGGGTCAGAGCTGCTCTTTCCTGCATTAACCCAGGGGCTGCACTGCTCTGCTCTGTGCACAAGGCAGGCAAGCGGGACTGGCTGAAGCTTTCATGGCAATAAGCCGGAGGCCGTTCAGAGCCCGCTTCTGCTGTGCTCAAATCAACAGTCCCCCTGTTGCCTTGGCTCTACCACCCACCCAACAAACAGCTAAGAAGGCAGCAGCATGTGCTCAAAAACATTCAGGATGTTAAAAAAAAAAGTTTAAAACTCATTCACAGGGGAGGTTTTGCTACGTTACACGGGCTGATGTTTCATATTAACTTCATGCTTTCTGAGGTTGCGTTTGGGGTGACTAAGCCTCCTGATCTGGTTTCAATCCAAAGTCCGAGGTAAGTGTTTTCCCCTTATCTGCGATCATGAGTGAAGCCAGTGGAGGGTGATGGGCATACACACACACATGCACGCTCCCATCAGAGAATGAAAGGAACGTGATTCTCCACCCTGATAACACCCAGGGGCTCTGCCAGCTTTGAGATGCTCTCATTTGGCACTTAGGAAGGTTTTCAGACCACCAAGGCATTCTTTTAAAGTAAACAGACAGTAAACAGACAGTAAAGGCGGCCCGGTGAGTGAGTTGGCCAGCAGCCCCCTCCCGCCCGCATCAGTTCAGAGGCTCGTCATCCACTCACAGCCTCATTCAAAGACTCCAATCACAGAAAGCTTTCTGAGGTGCTGGAGACATAATGGTCAATAAAACAGAGTCCAGAACCGCAAAACCATCCAGGCTAATAGAGAGACCAGCAAACTAACTTTAATGCAGTATGGCAATTGCTAAAAGAGGGATAAGATAAGCAAGCTGCCTGATGAATGACACAAGGAACCCTCTCCGAGTAGCTGGAGATGGAACCTCAGAGCCCTTAATGTCCCCAACACCCCCAGGGCCCAGAGCTGGCAATCCCAGCAACTCCCAGCAAAATAGACATCCACGGCATGACCATTCAGTGTGAAAACTCAGGCTCCTTCTGCTCTCTGGCAAAGCTGCTCTCTCTCTTGTGCTGCAATGCAGAAGGGCAGCCCGAGCTGGGTGGCCCTGCAGAGAGCATGCCCAGCTTGTCTAGCTGCACCTGGCCCAGAAACCCAGGGGTGGGGCCCATGCATCTGTTCTGAATTCCCCCCACCATGCATGGCACTCCAGGATGTCACAGCACAACTAAGAGGTCTGCCTGCCCTGCCAGGATCAAAGACATCCCCACTTCAGAAGCAGTGATGCCTATGCTAAGACGGGCAAGCTAGAAGGAGCTCATTAGGTCATGGGATATGCCAGCTGAGAACACCCCAGGCAGAAGGGGGCCAGGCTGGTGTGTGGGGCGCAAGCCTCATTGAATACAGTGAACACATCCTAGGGGAGGTAAATGGAGAAAGACGCAGCTGCAGACACAAGCACGAGACAGACACAAAGAAGTCATAGGGAAGAGCATGGAATACACCAACTAGGAACCAGGCACTGTCCAAGCTCTGGAAAAGGCTCTCAAAAAAGGAGCTGACGTCTCTGCATTCTGGAGGAGCCAGGCCCACGGCAAACTGTCAACTAATAAACAGCTGACATGGAACTTAGGTAGGCTGCCATGGGGGATGAGGAGACATTGAAACAGAGTCCTTGATGGAGAGTGAGCTGACAGCTGAAGGTGGGAAGGAGACAACCAGGCTGGATGACGAGAGAAAATGAGCTTGTGGCTCTTATTCTTAAGTATTAGTGGCTTTGTTATTTTTGTTCTTTTTAAAGTAAACACTATATTTAAATTCCCTTATCTGGGTTTTTCTTCCAGCATCCCCTTACTCCCACTCCAGGAATTGAGGATACAGCCCCTGGCTCTCTGCTCCCTGCCCTGCTCCTGTCTCTCATCATGCGGTCAAGGCCATGAGCGTTCTGTTCCTCTCCATCACCAGGGTAAGCCCTCCATGCGTTGTCCAGAGCTTGAGTGCAACGTGGAAAACGGAACAGGGGCCCGCTGTGATGATGACCACCTATGTTGGGCACCGCAGGCCAAGGGGCTCACCAGGGTGGATTCTTTTTCTGCAAGTCCCATGTGTCAAACCCATCTCCTGGGCATCGGTTGCCCAAAATCGCACCCAGCACTTGGACCATTTGTAATTTTTCATAGTTTCTGGATGCTTGGTTCCTTTTCAAAGTACTTGGAGAGCAAGAACTCTGGGGCTCTGGGACTCAACTTTGGGTCATTCCATTGCACAGAAATTCCCTCTCCATGCAAGTGCTGGTGCCACATAAGTTCTGGAAACTGCATATGTGGGTGCAGGGTCCAGCTCCCCCATCTGCCCCATTGCCCCACAGAATCACCAGCTGCTTGGCCACACATCCTCGCTTCTCCACTTGGTACTGGCTTATTCCCTGAGGAGTCAACCTCACACCTATGGTTTCCTAAGAGGAAAGCCAGGACTCAGCAACAGTCTGTGTCCTGGGGAAGCTGCAGCCTACCGTCAGACCAGGTTGAGCTGCGGGGTCTCATCACCAGCCCTTTCCTGCACATTGTGCTGGTCGAGTGATGGCTGCTGTCTGTGGGCAGGGGTCAGCAGATTTCTAGTAGGGAGTAAGGCTGACCTTACAACTACCTACACACACACACACACACACACACACACACACACACACACATTAATGCAGAGACACAGTCCTGGGGACTGAGTCCTATGCACAGAGGGAGAATCAGGTCTCTGGACTCCAAGTAGAGGCAGACCACATGACCTTGAAGAGCTACAAGAGACCTGCAACTCCTCTGCTCCTTTCAAATGCAGCCTTATGATTGGATCGGTTTTAGAAACCCCCGTGTCTGAAGGACATTGTCTCCGAGTGAGTACCTGACTACCAGAGCCGCCATGCTGCCTGGCATGGTGGTGCAGGTCCCATGCAGGCTGTGGTTGTAGGCTGTTTCCAGCAACTTGGGGACAGCTCTGGGAGCTGGGATATCCTTGAGCATAGCTCCTGGGGAGCAGGGAGGCAGATCAGTCTCATGCATTGCTAAGGAGCAGCTCATGAGCAGCTTGACTCCCCTGAGATCACAAGTCCCTGACAATGATGGTGACAGGAAGGAATCGCAGTCAGGTCCGTGCAAGGGACTGGCTTCTCAGTCGGATCCGGTACCAGGTGGGAGGGGAGGGAAGAAAGAACAGTTGGCAGTCTCAGCCTGAAAGATGCCTCCTTGTGAGCCAGACCATAAGCATCATGATACCCCTCCAGGAGGGCACCCCTGGGAAACATGCTGTAGCTTTTAGCACCCTTGAGAAGGCACTGCTATTATTCTTGTACTCATGACCAGACAGAAGGTGAAAGAGGTTAAGAAAAGTCAGGGCCAGCTGTGATGGTTTACACCTATAATCTCAGCACAGGAGGATTGCTTGAGGCTAGGAGTTTGAGACCACCCTGGGCAACATAGTGAGACTCCATTTCTACCAAAAAAAGTTGCATTAAAAATTAGCTGGGTATGGCAGTACATGCCTGTAGTCCCATGTACTGAAATGGGAGGATGACTTGAGCCCAGGAGCTTGAGGCTACAGTGAGCTGTGAACCCAGGGCTCATGTTGCTCGCCTCTTCCCCAGACCATTTCATGACTGCATTCCTGCAACTGGCTTCATTGGCCCCAGTGAGCATCTCAGACTGGGTTGCTGGTGTTCATTGGAATTCAGATACTGGGCAGGGGGAGTCCCTCTGGGACCTGGCTGCACCCTCTTTGTGGAAGCTGGCAGTTTGGGGGACGTGCGGCAGCTTCCTTGTGGAAGCAGAGGGCCAGGTGGAAGACTGCCCCTTAAGGAAGGATGCTGGTCCAGGCCCCGGGGGGTGCTAGGAATGAGGAGTGACTGATCTGCAAGAGCTGGAGAGGCCTCCAGAGCAGGATTCCCTGGACTGGATTCCAGGGTGACCAGAAGAGAATCGGGTGGGAGTCCTGACTCCACACTTTCCCAGTAGATCCAAAGGGGTTCAGCCTTGATTCTTTGGTTCCAATGGAACAATCTTGCCAACACCGTGCTCCACATTGTAAGTGGGAGTTTTCTTCTGGTCACACACCTGGGACTCTGCCCACCCCTGGGAAGCCCTTTCCCAAAGGCACTTGTCATCTAGGCCTGCCATGGACTCACCCAAGGCTTCCTTGTAACCCCCACGTCGGGCAAGACAGGGCCCTGCATGACTATGTTTTTTAAACCTAGTAAAAATTTGAGCACAAATTTCAATAATGCTATACCTACGATTGCTCAACCCAGCCAGTTTGGATACCCATAACATCCAGAAAAGGAAAAGCAACTGAGACTAATGAACCATCTTATCTACCCACCCATGTCTTTTAAACATGGAAATTTATAGGCAAAATCAGAATGAAATCTCTCCAAATAACCAGAGCAGTCCATGTTAGGAAGGAGACAAGGGCTGGAAGCATGACGCACAAGGGGATTCCAGTATGATGTTTGGGTAGTCCTCGCTGGGAGTGGAAGTGGCTAGAGAACCAGGATTTGAGGTATTTGGTGAGGACTTATATCTCCAGACCGAGCAACAGGGCTGGGCCGGCTGCAGAATGTGGCCACAGAAGGGCATGAGGCCCTCCCCTATCAGATGTCCTATGTGTGCCCCTCAAGCTGAATGTTCCTTTGAAAAGGATGTCTTTTCCCAATAAACCAAGCCATTCCTCCTTAAGGAATCTCACAGGGACTCCTAGAACTAAGATCCAAATATGTTTTCTATAATGCTTATCATGTTAGAATCACTCCCATAGGCTAGGGAGTGATACTATACATAATTAGTAGCCCATGGAATGAATCTCTGCCCTACAAGGCTGAGATTACAGCATCATTCGTCCTGCCCCTTCAGCATGGAAACCCTTTAGCACATTAAGAGAAGGAACTTACTCATAATAAAGCAGAATTCCTCAGGCCACCAGGATTAAGCCAAGAAGAAATCTACTCTTTGATGCCTGAATAAGTTTAGAGAAAAATTTAATATCATAGAATAAACAGTTATTTTAAATAAGACTATTTGTATTAACTGAGAGGGCCCTTAATGTATGAATGGTAATACGTAAGTTGGATGTCTAGAGCTAGAAATTTGAGTAGTTTCCTCTTCCAACTCTTCCCAGCCGTGTAAGCTTGAGCACAACTTAGTTGGCCTAAGTCTCAGTTTTCTTATCTGTAAACTGGGGATAGCAGTAATTAAAGTGGGTTGTTGAGGGGCATTATATACTATGCCCTGCACAGTCCCCTGAATGTTTTTGCCTCTAACTTGGACTAAACAGAATATGCTGAGCAGTGACCTCATCATATTTTTGAGATGTTTCACTTTTCAGAACTTGTCTTTGATTGCTTTGAAGAGCAGAGGTTGACAGAGTACGAATTTTGTTTCACTGATGTCAGCACTAAGGGAAGTGATGATGCGCCCTTTTGTCAGGGCCCTGTGGCTGTGGCCGGCCTCTTGTACAATGGGCGGCTTGCACTGGTGGGTCGTAGCTCGTAGGAATCAAGTGACCGAATGGCTGGATGTGGATCCTCCGTGCTGTTGTTTCAGTTGCTTGCTCCTGCATAACAAGCCACCCCAAAATGGAGCACTTAAAGTAGCAGTGATCTCCTGGCTCTCCATGCTGTGTCTCAGAAAAGCACACGGGGCTTGGTTAGACAGGTGTTTCTGATTCATGTGGCACCGGCTAGGGCTGCTCAGCCCGACTGGAGGATTCAAGGTTGTCTGGACTTTGCCTCTGGTTCTTGGGTGGCATGCCTCTTTTCTCCTCCAAGTGGTTACTGCCTCCGGTAGGGCAGGACCCCAGAGGTATAGACTTGACCTGCCAAAACCTCCTAAGGCCTAGCCTAGAAGAGGCAGGACTTCACCTCGGTCTGGGTCAGTCACATTCGGGATTCAAGGATGCAGAAATGGGCTCCACTCACCACCTGAAGGATTCAGCAGCACAGGACATGGACAAAGGCCACGGAGGGCACTGAGTCATCTTCAGGAGGAATATCCTAAACGAGGGGTTGGTGCCTCTGCACCTAGAACCCAGCTGCCTTCCTCCAGAGCTGGGCATGACCAGACCTCCCCTTCCTCACCCAAGGTGAGGAGAAAGCAGAAGTCCCCACACTTGTTTTGGGCACAGGTGCAGGAAAGGGATCAAGAAATCCCAGCAAAGGAAACAGAAGATGGCTCCAGGGAGCGCAGAGAACAGGAGAGTGGAGGGCCAGAAAGTGAGAGAGACATTGAAGGAGGAGGGAATGACCACCAGGAGGACTGAACTGTGAATTATAAGAAACTGTGAAAAGTAGTTACCCTTGGCAAGGCTCTGCGCACTAGTGAGGGCTCCCACTTATCCTAATTGCCTGGATCCAGGCCTTCTACCCTTGCCCCTGGATCACAGTTTGTTCCCCCCAGAACTATCTGGGTGGTGGACTTATGATCATTCATTTTAAGTCTTTTTTGAAAGGTGTCTTTCCCACCCACCACCTTCCCCGCTCCCACCTGAAATTAGAGAATGAGAAACCCCATGACAGCACAGGCCACTTAATGACCCCAAGAGCTCTTTGGTACTCTTATTCTTGAATGTCACGGATGATCAAAAAACATGGGCAGGTATCTCTAATATCAAAGTTCAGTGATGGTTTTAGAATTTAAATAAGATTTTGGGGTCTCTGAAAACAAGGTACTCATGGTGCAGTCACCTGTGGATGAATGTGGGGGAGGGATAATTGGACTGTTTGAAGGTACGGTACTCGAGGCTGTGATGCTCCTCCACATGTACCTGTTTGTTTACTAAAGAGGATGGTGCAGACCTTGGCACTGCCTCCCACTAAAGTGGAATATGGAGGTTCGTGCCTTGAGACTGTCAAATCTAGGCTTTCTGGCCTTGGATCCAGAATCCCTGAGTGACAGTCCATGGATCCAGCGAGGTACAGCAGGCCTGACTCTGTTCCCCTCTGGCCCTGGCATCCTGCATTCTCCCAGCCCCCACTCAGCATTGGAAGGTCCCAGAGCAAGGCTAGGTCCCGAACACCTTCCCTCAGCAGTGTGTAGCCCCATCTTCCACCCTCAGCCTGACCTTCACATGCCCTACTCCCTGTCCTCCACCTGCCGTCACCCCAGGGACCCACCAGCAGGACTGCAGATGCTGTGTCCAGGGACCAGGTAGGCTTGCAGTCTCTGATACTCGGCCAGTCCTGATTGAGACACACACATGTGTATGCACATACACAAGTATGCATGCAGGTAAATGAATGCATACCATATACACACATAGACACATTAACACACAAGTGCCACACATGCAAAAGCATGCACACATGCACACACATGTAGATACTCACTCACAGACATACACTGGAACCACCCTCAGGCCCAGCAGCCAGCACAGGAAGGCAAAGCCTGCTGTAAACAAGCCTGGCACACACCCTTTCCCATGGTACTGGTCCCATTTGGACATACCGAAGGTTTCCAAATTGCCCACCACAGATAAGAGAGGTCAAGTTGTCATCGCAAAGAACACCCGGACCCCTCCCACCCAGCCCACCACGTTCAGCTGCCTGGACACTTTCACACACAAGAGAATTATCATGCCTGCAATTATTTGATGTCCTAGGCACCTTGCCAGGTATCTGACACACCTCACTCCCTTTATTCTCACAGCCACCCCAGGAGAGGGGCTGCCAACAGCAGTATTGCTGCCCTGCTCATTAACACAGCACAAGTGGCCTCCCTGCCAGGTGCCCTGGACACAGATGGCCCCAAATGGAAGCCACACTCTGGACATGTCACAGAATGTCAGCCTCCGCGGGTGCAGTCAGGGATCATGGGCAGCCAGCCGCTGCAAAGCCCTGGGCTGGTCACCCTTACCTGCTGCAGCTACAGCCGATGTGCTCCTTGGACTCCTTCCCACCCACCATCAAAGCTTAAAAGGATGCTACCAGCTACTTTCACTTCCTTTACTGGAGCATTTCAAAAAATCATTCTGGTTAGCTAATGGGAACTGCTGGAGATTTAGTGACATCTTCCTCTTGTAACTCCCGCATCCCAGCCTCAGTTTTGGAGGACTTGTGCCTAAGCATCCTGCCAAATTTTTACCGCTCGGAAGAATGTCTGACAATAATCCATGTCCTTTCGTAACAATCTCCATTAGAAAACAGTAAGTTACCTGATGTACTTCCCTGTGTGCTGGGCTTAAGGATCTAAAAGGTTTTCAGAGCCACTGAGGCCAGAGCCCAAGTGTGATTGCTCCCTGGCATACGCTGTGCGGGGCAGACATTTGGGGAACAATTCCTGAGAATCTGATGTTTCCTTAACCCCAAAAGAAGGAAATTTCTTAATGCATTACTGTTGTGAAATTAAAGAATATCAGGCTCCCCTAGTTATTTGTCACCCCAATCATTGCTGCCAAAATTTCTATTCAATACATAAAGGGTAGTCAAAATAACCCTTGTCCCCCTAAGGATTAAATTTGAATACTTGTAGTAATAAACACTCACTATAAGAAGGAAACAGTAAGAAGAAGAATACAATTGAAAATTGAAGGCTCACTTAAAATCTGTCCTAACCCAGTTCCTCAAATAATTAAAAATAGAATTACCATATGACCAGCAATCCCATTTCTTGGTATATACTCAAAAGAAGTGAAAGCAGGGACTCAAGCAGACGTTGTACACCAAGATTTATAGCAGTATTATTCACAATAACCAAAAGGTGGAAGCAGCCCACATGTCTGTTGAGGAATGAATGGTTAAACAAAATGTGATGTATACAAAGGGACTGCAAAATGTTCATGAAAAAATAGAATTAGAAGATACAAATTAAAAATATGAACTTCATTTCTCAATATAAGCTCCATCAATGTCAAGACACTTTTGTAAGTGATGATACACTTTTGTAAGTGATTTAGTTCATTCCTAAGGAACTGAGAGTCCTAGAAATGTAACCATGTCAATGCAGTCTTTTTTATATTATTAACTCAAGAAAAATGAGTGCCCTTTACAGGTGTTTTAAGAATAGGAAACAGGCGGGGCGCGGTGGCTCACGCCTGTAATCCCAGCACTTTGGGAGGCCGAGGCGGGTGGATCACGAGGTCAGGAGATCGAGACCATCTTGGCTAACACGGTGAAACCCCGTCTCTACTAAAAATACAAAAAATTAGCCGGGAGCGGTGGCGGGCGCCTGTAATCCCAGCTACTCCGGAGGCTGAGGCAGGAGAATGGCATGAACCCGGGAGGCGGAGCTTGCAGTGAGCCGAGATAGCAGCACTGCAGTCTGGCCTGGGCGAAAGAGCGAGACTCCGTCTCAAAAAAAAAAAAAAAAAAAAAAAGAATAGGAGGCCGGGCGCGGTGGCTCATGCCTGTAATCCCAGCACTTTGGGAGGCCGAGGCGGGCGGATCACGAGGTCAGGAGATCGAGACCATCCTGGCTAACAGGGTGAAACCCCATGTCTACTAAAAATACAAAAAATTAGCTGAGCGAGGTGGCGGGCGCCTGTAGTCCCAGATGCGCGGGAGGCTGAGGCAGGAGAATGGCGTGAACCCCCGGGGGTGGAGCTTACAGTGAGCCGAGATCGAGCCACTGCACTCCAGCCTGGGCGACAGCGAGACTCTGTCTCAAAAAAAAAAAAAAAAAAAAAAAAGAATAGGAAACTAAAAGAAGTCAAAAGTGGTCTTCATTAGTCTGCTCTCATGCTGCTAATAAAGACATACCCAAGACAGGGTAATTTATAAAGGAAAGAGACTTAATGGACTCACAGTTCCACATGGCTGGGGAGGCCTCACAATCATGGCGGAAGGCGAATGAGGAGAAAGTCCTGTCTTACATAGCGGCAGGCAAGAGAGCATGTGCCAGGGAACTCTCCTTCATAAAACCATCTGATCTCATGAGACTTATTCACTCTCATGAGAACAGCACGGGAAAACCCAGCCCCATGATTCAATTATCTCCCACCCAGTCACTCCCACAACACATGGGGATTATGGGAGCTACAATTCAAGATGAGATTTGGGTGGGGACGCAGCCAAAACATATTAGAGTCAAATCAGGACTGCGGGGTTGATGCCTGATGATTTCCCATGGAAACTCTGGCAAAATCGCCCTTGTTTGATGAGAGGAGTGAGCAGGAGCATTGCCATGATGGAGAAGAACTCACAGCATAGCTTTTCCAGGTGTTTTTCTGCTAAAGCTTTGGCTAACTTTCCCAAAACACTCTCATAATAAGCAGAAGTTATTGTTCTTTGACCCACCAGAAAGTCAGTGAGCAAAATGCCTTGAGCATCCCCAAAAAACTACTGCCAAGAACTCTGTTCTAAACCAGCCTGCTTTTGCTCTAATTGGACCACCTCTCCACTTCTCAATAGCCATTGCTTTAACTGTACTTTGTCTTCAGGATCATACTGGGAAAGCCGTGTTTCATGTCCTGTTACAATTCTTCAAAGAAACCCTTCAGGATCTCTATCCCATTTGTTTAAAAAATCTATTGAGAGCTTGGCTCTTATCTGCTGCTGATCTGGGTGCAATCATTTTGGCATCCATCAAGTGGAAAGTTTGCTCAACATTAATTTTTCAGTCTAAATTGTGTAAGCTGAACCAATTGAGTTGTCTGTGGTGTTGGCTATTGTTTTGGCTGCTAATCCTCAGTCCTCTTCAACTAAGGCACAGTCAAGATGATTTTTTTTTCTTGAAAATTGATGTGGATGGTCGGCCGCTTTGGGCTTCATCTTCAACTTCATATCATCCCTTCTTCAAATTATCCTCTTGTAAACTGCTGATTTCTTTGGGGCATTGTCCCCATACACTTTTTATAAAACATCAGTGATTTCACCATTCTTCCACGTAAACTTCACTCTAAATTTAACGTTTGCTCTTGCTTCAATTTTAGCAGAATTCATGGGGCTCTGGTGGGTGCTCTTTCCAAACCAATGTCTCATCCTTCTTAGTGCCTCAAACTAGACCCTGCTCAGACATGTCCCAACAAGTCAGCACAAGTTGATTTTGTCACAAAAACAATTTTGAAATCCATACATAGTATTTTCATAATATGCATATACAATAAACTTTTTAAAGATCCTTTGTACTTACAACAGAGTATTATTCAGCCTTAAAAAGGAAAGAAATTCTGACGCATGCTACAACATAGGTGAATCTGGAAGACATCATGCTCAGTGGAATAGCCATCACAAAAGATAAATACTATATGATTCTGCTTATATGAGGTATCTAGAGTAGTCAAATTCATAGAGATGGAAGGTTGAGTTGAGGGGCTTAGGGAGAAGAAAATAGGAGTTGTTTAATGGGAATAGGATTTCAGTTTTGCAAGATGAAAAAGTTCTGGAGATGCATTACACAACAATGGAAATGTAATTAATTTCGTAAAACTGTACACTGAAAATGGTTACCATGGTAAATTTTATGCCAAGTTTATTTTACTACAATTTAAAGATACATATTTCTCCATTTAAAAAAATTCATTCTAACTCACCTATCAGCTATGATTTTCTGGCTATTGCACTGCATGTTGCTGTTTTCTTGGGGAGCTTTGACTGCACATACAAAACATCTTCAGGGAGAATGGCAATAACTAGCCCCAAGATCAAAAGAACAAATACAAGACTGAGTTCTGGTATTTCCAGTTTAGCCATCAACACTTAGATAGTCTAACAGTCTGCAATGAGGAATGCAGCCACAGATAAGTAACTGAGCCACAAAGTAGAAACATACATATCAGATGAACAATGCCACATGTTTTACAGTAGCCTGAAAGTGAAATCAACAAAACTGCTCATCAATAAACAACTGGATAAACAAAATTTAATATATTCATTCAGTGGAATGTTATTCAGTCATAAAAAGGGGTGAAGCAGTAACGCGTGCTACAACACAGATGAACCTTGAAAACATTATGCCCAATGAAAGAAGCCACTCACAAAAGGTCATATATGTTGTTCAATTCCAATTATATGAAATTTCCAGAAAAAAAAATCCATAGAGACAGAAAGTAAATAAGTAAATTAGTATAAATCTTTGAATTTATACTTATAATGGGTGCATGTTATGGTAGGTAAATTATACCTCAATATAGCTGTTAAAAATTTAAGTTAAATGTCAGGCGTGGTGGCTCACACCTGTAATCCCAGCACTTTGGGAGGCCGAGGTGGGCAGATCATGAGGTCACGAGATCGAGACCATCCTGGCTAATGAGGTGAAACCCCATCTCCACTAAAAGTACAAAAAATTAGCCAGGTGTGGTGGCAGGCACCTGTAGTCCCAGCTACTAGGGAGGCTGAGGCAGGAGAATGGCGTGAACCCAGGAGGTGGAGCTTGCAGTGAGCCAAGATCGCGCCACTGCACTCCAGCCTGGGCAACAGACTGAAACTCCATCTCAAAAAAAAAAATTTAAGTTAAATATATACAGACATATACAAACACACATATTATATATATATATATATGACTGTACCTCTGTTGAGATGCACATCTATCAACAGAGGCATAGCCAATGAATATGCTGTTTCTCTGGGTGAGAATACAAGCCTGACTCTTAAGTTGGACAAAGGAACGCGCACCCTGCTGCCTCTCTAATGTCTAAAACAGGTGACTCCTTCCTAATCATCCCCTCAAATGCCAGCACTTCAGGCAGTCAGTGTGTGTTTAACTGTGAGTACTGTGAACTACCACTGGTCAAAAGATCTCTGGAGACATCAGTCATCCAAGACAGTCAACAAGACATGTTAATCACCCATTACCCTATGTTCTCTAAACACTGTCACAATATTAGACTTGATTTTCAGAAAGCAACATCTCTGCCCCGATAAATGATGGCTACTAACCATCACCAGGCCTTCGTGATATAAACCTTGTCACAGCAGGCCACAAGAAAGGTTAACTGGGGAGGCTTGGGATGAACAAGAGCAAAGACACATAGAGGGAATGTGCATTCTGAGAAGTTCCCACCTCCACATGCAGACTGAGAGGCAAAGCCCTTCGTAATTACAGAAGTGCAAAATACATTGGCAGAATGGAAGTTATTCCGCTGGGAGCTATTTCTCTTTAGAGTGCTAAGCCAGTGGGGCTTCTGGATAGCCCCCAGGGCATCTGCCAGCACCGTTGCCTCCAACTGCAGCCATTCAGCCAGAGCAGCCAGGCTGGCATTTGTTGTATTATTGGGCAGAAAATTTTGCCTGAAGAAAAGATTTTGTTAATAAGAATAGAAAAACCACCATTCAATTGCTTCATTGGGAAATTAGATCATTTTAAAATATTTATAATTGAGCTGTGGAGGTGGGAAAGATAGAATCCAGGTCTCTGTGATCCAGGCTGGCCCATGTCACTGTGCCCTTCCTTTCCTTACTCCCTCCTCCCCGACCAAGCACCAGCACTCCAGGCCAGCACAAGACTTGAGCCCTCTGCTGACCTGCTTTTTGGAGCAAGCTGACAGCCCAGGTATACCAGGTCAGCTGGTGACTGGGACAGTACCAAGGACTCAGGCCAGTCTGTGACAAAATAAATGACAGTAAAGGCATCATTTCTCAAATGTCAAGTGAGTGTCAAGAATAACCATCTGGGGCTAGGGGCAGAAGTGGGGATTGCCTGCAAATAGGCATAAGTGGTCTTTTTGGGGTGGGGTGGCAGAAATGGACTGAAGCTAGATTACGGTGATGTGTGAACAACTCTGTAAATTTACTAATAATCTTTGAATTTGCACTTAAAACAGGTGCATGTTATGGTGGTAAATTATACTTCAATATAGATGTTAAAATTTTTTTTGAGACAGAGTCTTGCTCTGTTGCCCAGACTGGAGTGTAGTGGCACAATCTCAGCTCACTGCAACCTCTGCTTCCCAGGTTCAAACGATTCTCCTCCCACAGCCTCCCAAGAAGCTGGGATTACAGGTGTGCACCACCAGGTCGGGCTAATTTTTTTTATTTTTTATTTTATTTTTTTTAGTAGAGATGGGGTTTCACCATGTTGGCAGGGCTATTCTTTAACTCCTGACCTCAGGTGATCCGCCCATCTCAGCCTCCCAAAGTGCTGGGATTACAGGCAAGAGCCACTGCACCTAGCCAGCTGTTAAATTTAAATTTTTAAGTTAACTATATAGAGAGGCATATACAAAAACACACACATATTATATATAGGATATATAATATATAATATATGTAGTATATATAATATTTTGATTTTTATATATGACTGTGACATATATATGACATATATATGTCATATATATATGACTATGCCTCTATTGAGATATACATCTATCAACACAGGCATAACAAGGAGAGTGAGACAGGGGAAATAGGAGCAACTGAGGAAGCTTCAGGACGTCCTGCAGTCACCAAGGGGGGTCCTGGGGCATGTCACATGGGCTGTCCTGCAGCTGAGCTTCTCAGAAGGCTCACCGGCCTGGCGCTGCCCTGTCTTCACCTGCATCCTCTGGATTTGCATGTCCTCTGTCTTGCCAAGATGGCTCCTGCCCAAAACCTCCCATGCTGCCAGGTCCATGGGATCTTCTGTCTTCATCTTAATCAACCCTCCCCTGCACACCATATATGATCAACCACACCCTCCTTGTTGAAGGCTTTCCTCTCTTGGCTTTTAACTACCTATGCTCCCTCAATTTTTCCTCCTTCCACAGTGGTCCTTCTCCCTCAACATCCACTGCAGGATGCCCAACTCTTCCTTGAACTCATTCAGCTCTCGAAGCCCCTAAGTGACCATGTTCCTTGCAGCTTCGTTCTGGGTTCCCCTTCGCATTTACCCACTCTCCTTAAAGACTGCATTTATTCCTATGGCTTAAAATACCGTATATGCACCAACAAGCTCTAAATGAACATCTACCGCCCAAGCTTCTCCACAGGCTCCTGCTCCTGGCTTAAGTGTCAACCTGACATCTGCACAGAAACTTCATCACCAGCCTACAAAGGTGGTCCCCAGTGACCCATGACAGCTGATGTCATGTCCTGTGCTGCTCCACCCTCATTGAATCTGGCTGGACCTGGGACTGGCTTTGACCAGCAATGTGGGAGTGAAGCTGGCGCTGCTGCCTTGGCCCTGTGGGAGGCCTGAACTGACAGGTGAGAAATCTAACTGCCCTCCTGGAGAGGCCATGTGGAGAGGCTCTGAGACTCCATGGACAGAGAAAGGCCTAATTCCCCCATCCCAGCCATGCTCAGCCTCCAGCTGTCCCCACAAATGTACCAGATATGGTCTAAAGCCATGCCAGGTGTCCCATCCACTGTTACCAGCAACTCCCCATCAGGACCTGTCACAGAGAGCCCATTAGGACCAGCTGAGGAACCGCCCAGCTCTGCCTAGCCAATCCAGAGTTTTTGCTGTTTTAAGCTACTACATTTTGGGTGCTTTTTTTCTTTAATGCATCAATAAATAACAGGATATCCATATCAGATCTCTTGATTTTCATAGCCAAGCCTGTTTCAGGTAGGGATGACCTGATCTGATTTGTGTGTGTTTGTTTGTTTGTTTGTTTGTTTGTTTTTACAGACAGGGTCTCACCATGTTGCCCAGGCTGGTCTCTAACTTCTGGCCTCAAGCAATCTTCCCACATTTAGCTTCCCTGGTAGCTGGGATTATTGTTGTGAGCCACCATATTGGGCTCTGATTTGCATTTTAAGGCAATCACTAGCTGTCCGGTAGAGAATTGATTGGGGAACAGAGAGTAGAAAGGAGAGAGAACAATTAAGAAATTTCACTATTTCAAGGGAAATGGCTGCTGGAGAAGAGCAATGGTTATGCGGGTGTATTTCTCTGCGTGTGTGTGTGTGTGTGTGTGTGTGTGTGTGTGTGTGTGTGTGTTGGGCAGATAAGAAGATTGCAGAGAGAGGGAGGAGTCTAGGTTCCAGGCCTGAAGAACTGGGATTTCATTTCCCGGGATGAGGATCTGGTCATCCCTACCTGAAATCCAGCAATGGCTTTTTCTTTATCTTAACTAAAACCCAAGCTCCTTTTCATGGCCCGTAAGTCCCTGCATGTTGGAGCCACTCCCCTGCCCTTCACCCTCCATTGGTACCATTTCTGGCACTTCCCTCCTTCCACCCTGGACTTTTTGGTTCTCAATGTCACCCACTGCTTCACCACCACAGGATTCGTGTATTTGCTGTTCCTTCTGCTTAGAGGATTTCTCCCACAATTGACATCTCAATTTTGATGGCCCCTCCTCAGCGAGGCCTTCGCTGATTCAGTCAACAACAGCAGACTCCCACTCCATCACGTCCCTGTTAGGATGTGGCTCAGCTCATGGGTCATGTCCATCTTAATACATACAGAAGTAGAACAGTTGTTGCTGATGCTATTGCTTCTTTTTTTTTTTTTTTTTTTTTTTTTTTTTGAAACAGAGTCTCGCTCTGTCGCCTAGGCTGGAGTGCAGTGGTGTGATCTCGGCTCACTGAAACCTCCACCTCCCAGATTCAAGTGATTCCCCTGCCTCAGCCTCCTGATTAGCTGGGACTACAGGTGCCTGCCACCATGCCAGGCTAATTTTTTTTTTTATTTTAGTAGAGGCGGAGTTTCACCATGTTGGCCAGGATGGTCTCTATCTCCTGACCTTGTGATCCGCCCACCTCGGCCTCCCAAAGTGCTGGGATTACAAGGGTGAACCACCACACCCAGCCTGCTGCTTCTAATATATCCTTTCCACAGACTTTAAGACCCACAAGCACACTGATGTGTCTGCATAGGGACACAGCTGCAACCCCATTGTCTGCAACATCCCTGGCATTCAATAGGCACTCAGTGTTTGTTGAGTGAATGAATGGGCCTAAGACCTTATTGGTGCATGTTGAGAGTGGATAAAAACAAAGACAAATCGGCCTCCCTGGTTAGAAATGGATTTTTAGCACCAAGTAAAGGCCTGGGCATTGGCCCTTGTCATATGGGCAAGATGTCATAAGACTTTAAGAAATAGAGGATTGTCATCTGAGCTTCTGGGAGCAGTAGAAAGAAGAAATACAGCCTCATGTCCAAATATCTCAACAGCCTCTGATCCACATCTAGAATGGAGAGGTAAGGGGCAGGGATGGGGTCAGCCAGTATGGAAACTGCCTTCTGCCATTTCAAAAATTCAAACTTCATTCCTCTGATAAGCCTCAAAACACCCTTCCTAAATACAAACATGTACTGATTTTGGTCAAAGGCACTGACAAGTTGCCCAATCTGAAGGCTCAGTGCTCTGTCCTTTATGGGACAATGATGAAGGGCAAAAGGGACAGGAACAAAAATGCCTCCACAAAGCAGGCATACTCTTTACATAAGACTGCCTTGTCCTGGCCGGGCATGGTGGCTTACTCCTATAATCCCAGCACTTTGGGAGGCTGAGGCGGGTGGATCACCTGAGGTCAGGAGTTTGAGACCAGCTTGACCAACATGGAGAAACCCCGTCTCTACTAAAAATACAAAATTAGCCGGGCGTGGTGGTGCATGCCTGTAATCCCAGCTACTCGGGAAGCTGAGGCAGGAGAATCACTTGAACCCAGGAGGCAGAGATTGCGGTGAGCCAAGACCTGCGCCATTGCATTCCAGCCTGAGCGACAAGAGCCAAACTCCATCTCAAAAAAAAAAAAAAAAAAAGACTGCCTTGTCCATGAAATCGATATTTTCTTCATATAAGACTTATTTAAAGAACTGTTCGTGGTCAATTTATAAAAATTAGAAAGGAAAAAGTTCGTGAAATGTATGCAGACCACCCCTGCTCGATAAGACCATGGATGTGTGATCCTGAGCTTGTCTTCCCCGCACCTTCGAATTCTCAGCTATGTTAGAAAGTAGGAGGGTTTAGAACAAAAATAAAAACATTCGTATCGAGTTATCATGATGACAGACTGAGATAAATGTGCAATACGTGGTCATTTATGAAGAGTTATGCATATATTTGTAACAGGTCTCAGCTGAAACCAAACTGGGATTTCCACTCTGGCCGATGAAGGAAGGAGTGAGCAGGTGTCCCTGAGTAGGGTTTGGTTTTGTTTATTGCCTGGCGGAAAGGAGAAGGGATTTTGTAGCAAGTACCTGGAGGAGAGAGACGTCAAAAAGAGGCTACAGCTCCCGACTTCTGCAGGGAGGATGAGCAGGGGTCCAGAGCAACAGCAACAGCAACATTCTCCATGAAAATGTCTGGCAGCTCTGGGGACCAGGTAACAAAACAGACAAGTGTAGTGGAAAAGGCACTCCCCATACCCTCCATTTCAGCCAGAATTTCTACATTAGGTCAGAGGCAAGCAGGGGATCCTGGGACCTGAAAGGTCTGCTGCTTAGGGACACCAGGGCAGGAGCAGGAATGGGGCCTATGGACACCCGCGGGTGGGAATGCTGATGGAGGTGAGGCTGGCAGGAGACAGGCCAGGTTCACCCCTAAAGCGCAGTGAGACAGCATCCGACGAAGCTGCAGAACTGGGAGTTTCATGTTATTTTTGTTTTGTAAGCATAGAGAAAGCTGCTTTGGGGAAGAAACAAAACACTCCTTAACCTGAATCCTGGCTAATCCAAAATCAATACATGTTGCACTATTACCCAACTCCAGATGACCCAGCAGCCTCAGAGCCTTGTTGTTACTGCCTCAGTGATAAAAGTGACCAGTAAAGCATGGTCATCATTACCTTGTCAATAGTACCCCCTCCCAATCCACTGCCCCAAGTCATTCAGGCATGTGCTCCCCACTCTCGAACCCATGACAGACCCCCATGGTGAGCTTCCCCAATCTCAGATGCCACTGCTCCCAGAGACTTGCTCGGCCATCTCCAGCTGGAGAGCCATTTCTCCAGAAATATGTTGGCTCTTTGAATTCATCATGAAACAGCTGAATATCTATATAGCCTCGTGCATTCAGGCATAGATAGGACTTTATTTCCTGAGGGACTCTATGGCAATGGAACTACTTATGATTCTCTGTCAATGGTTGTCCACCACTGTTCTGCTATGTCCGTCCTGTCTGCCATTTCAGCGACCGGCTCCTGGAGCAATGGTAATCTGAGACACAGCTCCTGGTCCCTCTTCCAGCGTCATCATAGCCTGGGGGCGCAGGAAGGATAAATAATAATTACAGCGCCACTGTGTCAACAGGATGGTATTTTGTCTTGCTTGGTTTGTGTTTTGCTCATTCGCTGCTAAACCATCATTGGTTACTTGGGTACACGAGGGAATGGAGGAACTGTTGAACAGGAAAACAACAGGAACTGTCACTCAAGCAAAGCCCTCTGTGCTGCTCTAAGAGCTGGAAACCCAAGGGAAGGCCTTGAGGGTAGAGAATCAAGAGTTGGATTTTTAACTAATGGCAGACATCAGCCCCAAACAAAAACTGACCAGGACCTTGCAAAGAGTGTGCATGATCTTAGGACAGATTTCAAGGCCAATGAGTTACAGAAAAGATCTCGAGGCCACAAAGCATCCCAAAGGGTCCTTTGTACTTCTGGGTAACAGGTATGAATATCTTCCAAATGAAATAAAATCCTCTAGATTTGCGATAGCTAATAAATGAATATTTCTAACATTTCTCAGTATTTTCCATTGATTATGAAGCAAAATAGCTTATTTGCAATTATTAACATTTTATTGATTCAAAAAAATGTTTTTGTGCTACTATTGCACTTTATTCTGCCCATATTTTTTATTATCTACCATGCTGGATAAATTACTGATTTTCAGTTAATAAAAACTTCCCTAGACCTTCTGTAAAGCATAAAAGAATCTCTGATTCCTAAATGCTGTCGGTATCAAAGCAGCCAGAACTCATCCTCCCTGGGAGACGTGGTGACGACAGAGGACGCTTCGGTTTCTGCCCTTGCCCTCATGGCCTGATGAGAATTTGCTTCCATTCTTAGTAACCTGTTGGGTCTGCACAACCCATGCCTGCTGCTCTTCCTCATCCCCCCAAGCCTTTCCTCAGATCTGACACAGACTTCCTGAGCTAAACACTCTCCCAGGAAAGGGCCCTATCTCCTCTTCCCCTTCCCTGGTCATATGGAGACCTGAAGTCCCAGACTTCCAATGAGAGTAGTCCTGACTTGATGCAATATTATTTTTTCACTAAAAATGAGTTTTAGCTGGGTGTGGTGGTGGTTCATTCCTGTAATCCCAGCACTTTGGGAGGCTGAGGTGGGCAGATCATCTGAGTTCAGGAGTTTGAGACCAGCCTGACCAACATGAAGAAACCCCGTCTCTACTAAAAATATAAAATTAGCCGGGCGTGGTGGTGCATGCCTGTAATCTCAGCTACTCGGGAGGCTGAGACAGGAGAATCACTTGAACCTGGGAGGCAGAGATTGCAGTGAGCCAAGATGGTGCCATTGCACTCCAGCCTGGGCAACAAGAGTGAAACTCGGCCTTAGAAAAAAAAAAATGAGTTTTCATCCTATTTTTTGAAAGCTGCACTAGGGACATTGCATATAAGAAAGAGCTCCATTGTGAAAATGTCCTATCACCTCGTAACCTTGGCAAGCCCACACTCCTACAGTCCTTCCTGTGGAAACGCAGGGGACACGGCACAGAGCCCTGGCTGGCTGCTCAGCTCAAGTGTCCCAGCCCAACCCCACCACACAGCAACTCTACCAGCCACTCCCCAGGAAGCTCTCCAGGTATGACTGTTGCTGTGCAGCACCACTTGGGAGAAAATACCTTACTTGTATAACCAAGTGAGAATTAATTTTAGAATTATTTAAGAATGTTTACATTGGAAACAGTTGTATCTTGACCTAGGAACTGGAAAATGAGGCTGTTGTTGTCAGGGCCCATACCCCTCCATAGGCGGTGTCACCAGCAAGGGTGTGGACGCATCCTGCTCACTAGATCATCAGCCACCTATGGCCGAGAGGCGGGTCTAACCTTCCCCACGTGTGGCCGGGATGATGTCACGTGTCCCTCCAGCCCTGGAGACCACATTTCCCAGCCTCGTGGGTGGCTGGGGTGGGGGTGGTCCTGAGAAAGCTCTGGGAAATTGATTGTGAGCAGAAGCGACGCGCATCTTACTCAGGCTTGGCCCTGAAGCCTCCCATGGGATCCTCCATGCTGTTTTTCTCCTCATTCACCTCCTGGATTCCCAGAATCCAACTGAGAAACCCAGGGCCCAGGAGGATGGCAGGGCCACCTGATGGAAGGGCCGTGGATCTCCGAGTGATGGTGTAGGGTGCAGCACCCCACCTTGACCTGCAGCCAGCCCTCATGGATGGGGATGCCAGCAAGAAAGAGCTTTGGGGCTGCAGGTGGAAGCCGATTCCCTGGACCAATACATCACAGCATCTGCCAAGCCCCTGCCAGGGACTCCAAAAACCTGTGTTGAAAGGACAAAATCACCAAGTGAGTAGAACACAAAAAGATTTCCTGACAAAAGAGTTGAGAACCAAATGGCCCTGTGCCCAGATGTGGGTCCATAGGGCAAATGACCCTACTTAAGGTGTCAGTTATCCAGCTCAGTTCCTGAAGCTGGATTGGTGACCAGGGCACCCAGCTGCAGTCCCAGCAGGACCTGCTTCCACTAATCTCAGGCACAAGAGACCTGGGGGACATTCTCAACCTTAAGGAAGCAGTGAAGTGGCCTGGAACCATGTGCCTAGTTCTGTGCTCACTCTACCCCACCCGACCAGGGTGAGACGCAGACAGGAAGGCACAGACTGACCTGCGGTCTTGTAAGAGCCAACCATAGGCTCTTTCCTCAGGGAACAGGGCCCAGCGAGGGCTTGGCACTAAGCTTGCTCTAGTTGGCAAAACTCCACCAACCTCCAACACACGCTGTCCTCGCCTCACCTCCAGCCCAGTCAGCATAACCTTTAGACCACAAACTTTGTCAAAGGTTACACACACAGCACACAGGCCTGGCTTGCCAGGGAGGGACAGGCAGCAAGTCAGTGGCTTTTGCCAGCAGTCCCAGCCAAACCTTTGTGACAGGACACTGTAGAAAGTGACTCCTGGGACAGAATAGATAGTGTGGTAAGGGTACAAGTGAATTGATGCATTCAAGGGCTGTTTTGAGTCCTGGGGGTGCAGAGATGGAGAGACTCCCTGAGGAGCTTGCAGCTGAGAGGGAAAACCTCACCAACAGACCACTGCAACTGGCACAAGCGAGCACCACCAGGCATGCATGTGCCCTGTGACATCAGAGCACAGAGGAAAGAATACGCAAAAGGTGGTCAGGGGAGGCTTCTGGAGAAGGTGTGGTTTGCATTGTGGGTGCCCTGCTAGCCTGACCTTGGGTCTCTGTTTTCCCACAGAGCTGCAGGCCCTACTGCAATGCCGGGCTCTGCCTGAGGATGCTCCCTGCACACTCCACTCAGCCTAATCTCCGGGTGGGTTTGGGAACTGATTGAGAGCCTGCCTGGGCAACAAAGCTGGTGATGGGAGGCACTGCAGAAGTCAGAGGGTAATCTCCCCAGCTTCTTAGCCTCCAAAGGAGACAACACCAAAGCCGGTTCTGCGCTTGCCCTTGAGGTCTCCAGGGACTGTGCCCCAGTGTCCAGTGGTGACAGCTCATCACATACAGCATGCACGTCCTACACTTGCCAGCACTTCCTGGAATAACTTCAAGAAGAAACCTTTGGAATCAGAGGAAACCCTTGGAGTCAAAGGAAAACCTTGGAATCGAACTTGTTGCAGGAACACAGATGACGGAGGAGGGAACACCCAGAAGAGAGTGAGAGTGTCAGAGGTTGGGGACCCGGCGCACACAGTCCTCGCATATGAAACAGCATCTGGTATATGAGAAACAGCTCAGGGCTTCTCCGCAGCCGGGGCTGTGTGGCTGAGAAGTAGGCAAGGGGCATGTCACAAAGAGGCTGGTGTGCACACTGCCATTTCACCCGTGTGTATTATGAAAGCATCCATCCAAAGATGTGTGCAAGGAGGCACATAGCAGCTTTGTTACTCACTATTGCCAGCTGGAAAGCATCCAGGCATCCATCAACAGCGCAGCACTACCTCTGTATGCTGGAACACTCCTCAGCAATTAAAAGGAGCCAACTGCAGATGCATGTAATCGGCCACACAGATGAATCAATAAACCAGAAGCGTGTATACTCTACGATTCCGTTTATACGAATTTCCAGAAAAGGCAAAGCTAAGCTATGTTGACAAAATGCTGCCAGTGTTATCTTTGGGGAGTTGAAGGTGGGGATTGGCTGGGAAGGGGCAGAAGGGAACTTTCTAGGGCAATGGTGATGCCCTATATCTCTATAGAATTTGGATTATGGAAGCGGATGCATTTGCCTAAATACATCAGATTGTTCTGTTAATATATGTTCATGTCATTGAATGAAAATCTGACCCCTTCCCCCCAAAAAAGAACTGCTAACAAATACTGAAATCTAGTCAATAACATTCATGCTAAAGTGTTAGGGTGGCATGTATTGATGTCTGAAACTTCCATGCAATGCATTAAAAAAATGAGATGGACATGGTGATAGGGCGGAGAGATGGAGACATGTGGTAGAGCAAAGATAGTAAAAGGTTAATCATGGGATCCAGTTGTCAGGAGGATGTCCACCTACACTGTGAACACAATTCTTCACTGTACAATTATGTCAGCTTTTCTGCATGTTGTAAAGTGTTTATAATAAAATGTTAACAGAATAAAGGAACTAAGGTGCCATGCCAACATCAAGACTGACACACATTGCAGCAGAGGTATGGGGGCTCCTAAGGGTGGGTGACACCATCACACTGATGTTGAGAAGGGCTAGGGAGGAACCAGGTTGGTGTCATGCAAAATGGTTGTGAACACAACAGTTAGCAAGCTGTCTTGTGCTTCACTGAGGAGGAGCATCAGTGAGATAGGTGTGGCATCTGGAGACTCCCAAAATGCAGGGGTGCCAGGACCCAGGGGCAAGAAGTCAGGGTGACACCTGGTTCCTGGCTTGAGTTGCTCGTGGATGTGGCCTAGATCCTGAGCTTTAGAAGAGACAGCTCTGGGCATCTACAGGACAGGGTGGCCTGCCCCTGGGCCTTCAGCCTCTGTTAGTGACTGTCCACTGGAAGCGCTTAAATACTCCAAACTTCAGAACTTAAATACCCAACACTCAGAGCCAAGCGTGTGTCTTTTCCCTGACAGTCCCAGGAACGGCCTGGTGAGGAGGTGGGGAGAGGGAGAACTGGTTGCCTACCTGTTGTACTGAGCTTGCCTTGCCCAGAGCTCCTTTGCAATGCCCTTGCCCTCCCACCAGCAGCACCCACTTTTCCTACACATCAGCTTCAACTGAGGACGCTTGCAAGTCTTACGTCCACCCTCTGTGATCTTCTTTCCTGTGGGTGGGGCTTCCCTGAGGATGGGATGCTGCTCATCCTCAGTTGGGCCTGCATTACTTCAGGGGAGTCAGGCAGGCCACCAGCCATGGCTCATTCCAATGGGAGAACCTGGCCACCTACCCAAAGGTGCACACACTAGCAGGCGGGCAGGCTGGAATCCAAGGCCAGTGTAGGTGGACTCTAGAACTTGTACTTTTTCTGCTACTTCCATGTGATGGCAAGCAGTGGGAAGAAGAGGAAATATACAGCAATTTATTATTTGCAAATGAGAACTTCCCCAGGATACTGAAGCCCAGGACAAGGGTGTGGTTTCAGATGCTCTGGGCATTTTGTCATCTGTGTGATTTTTCCCTTTCACTGGCAAAGGTGAGAATGTGTAAATCAATTATATAATGCAAAAAAGAGTTACCAAGCAAGTATTCACTGGGAGAACAAGACCCATTTAAAAAACAATGGGTTCGCATACTGGCATGATTTTCCAAAGTGGTATATTCAATTCTTTTAAAATAAATGTCTTTCCAGTTCTCCGTATGGAGGGCACCAGCTGCCCACGACCACAGTGACTTCCCAAGTATACTCTGGTGAAATGTCTGCTGGACTCTGCTGTCCCAGTTGACCCACACTGGAGCCTCAGCCCTGGCCAGCTGAACGAATGTGCTGGAAGGAGCCATCAGACTCACCCACAGAACAGCTTGAACCTAGAGACTACGTGTAGCAGGGGTTATGGAAATCCCCAGCTTAAACAAAAGAAACTGAACACAGTGACCTACTCCAGGGCCCTGCAGAGGGACCACAGGCTGTGTCTGAAGAAGGATATGCCTGAAAGGACCCTGGATGTCCCCATTCTGCTCAAGGAGACAACATGGCCCAGAGCATGGATGCCTGGCTTCTAAAGCCAGACACTCTGGGTCCAGGTTTCAGTTCCCTGCCCTTACCAGCTCTGTGAGCATACCTCAGTTAACTCATCTGTGTCGTGGGGATAGTAACTGCATTCCCCTGTGTGGTAGTAGAGACCCAGTGGACCCTACACATAAGGTGTCCTGCACGCAGCCTACTCCTAGACAGCCCCCAACGCATGCTGGTACCACTGTCGATGTTCCCACAGATGAGAAGCCATAGAGTCACAAAGCCAACAGGAATCCTACCCAAGTCTCTGGGGATATCCAAGCCTACAATTGTTCCAGCTTCATAATTGCCCGGACTGTTCCCATCCACTTTCTCTACTGCCTGTGAAGGAAGTCCCAGGGCAGCTATAAATATTGGCAGAAAAAAAAAAAAACATCACTAATTATAATCCTAATGGCTTCTCTAAATAAATGAGGGGCTCAACAATCCAGGGGTTGCAACGCAGGTGTCCAAAAGAATGCAACCTTTGATTTTCGCAGACGTGATGCTGTGCTCTAGGAGCCAGACTCAAACAAACGCACCCTGCATGTTGCAATGATATACCTTCTAAGATAGATGAAAGTCAGCTACGGTTTCAGAGATAAGGATGGTGACCAGGCTTGGAGGGTGGTTGGCACTCAGAGGGAGCCTCTGGGGGCTGATATTGTCCTTTCTCAGGCTGACAACACATTTGGGTTCACCTTGGGAAAATTCACCATGTTGTTCAATCCTGGTGTGTGCCCTCTTCTATATGGAAGAGATATTTCAATAAAAAGAGTTCCCCTAAAATGCAATGATTCCCGCGTCGTCACCTGGAGAAATATCCAGGAATGATCAGAGAGTAGAAACAGTATTACAAACAACAAGAAAAACAAAATTATGCAAAAATTCTGTGGGCCAGTGCTGGAACAGCTATGAGTATCATTTCAAATATCATTTCAAACATCAAGACTGGTCGCAGTGGCTCACGCCTGTAATCCCAGCACTTTGGGAGGCCGCGGCGGGCAGATCATCAGAGGTCAGGAGTTCGAGATCAGCCTGGCCAACATGGTGAAACCCCGTCTCTACTAAAAAATACAAAAATTAGCCGGGCATGGTGGCAGGTGCCTTAATCCCAGCTACTTGGGAGGCCAAAAAAAGTTTTCTTTTATAATAAAAAAAAATTTAATTAAAAAATTTTAAAAAAACAAAAACATCAAAGAGCAGTGGGAAATGGTTCTCTGTCACTTTTATTAGGCAGCTTACACACTTCCAAGCTGGCTCCCAATGCCCCTGCCCTGGTCCCAGGCCCCTTCTCTGGGTCACCAGCCCACATATTCCTTCCCCACCCTCATCCCTCTACCCAAAAAGGGGGACACGTGGCCCAGCCC
Source organism: Pan paniscus (assembly GCF_029289425.2). NCBI lineage: Eukaryota > Metazoa > Chordata > Mammalia > Primates > Hominidae > Pan > Pan paniscus. The sequence goes on from NC_073260.2 coordinate 49,702,906, forward strand.
CCTCAGTGCCTAGACTGCCTCCATGCCCATGTGACTGGTGCCCCGCCTTGATGGTGGCAATATTTTTAAAAGAATTTAAAAGATTAAAATCTAGGTTTTGAAAACAAACAAACAATTCACATGAAGCTATTAACTGCGGTTGCCACCAGGGTCAGCCTGGTGGAGATAAGAAGGAATGTTGACTTCTTCAATTAAAAAAAAAAGGAGCGGAGGGGGAGGTGGGTGGATCACCTGAGGTTGGGAGTTCACAACTAGCCTGACCAACATAGAGAAACCCCATCTCTACTAAAAATACAAAATTAGCCAGGCATGGTGGTCTACGCCTGTAATCCCAGCTACTCAGGAGGCTGAGGCAGGAGAATCACTTGAACCCGGGAGGTGGAGGTTGTGGTGAGCCGAGATCATGCCATTGCACTCCAGCCTGGGCAACAGGAGCAAAAATCCCTATCCAAAAAAAAAAAAAAAAGAAAAGAAGAAAGAGTTTTTTTTAACTTTTATGTTATTTAACTTTTATGTTATTTTTTTTAACTACAGAAGAAACAACTCATTACTTTAAATCGTATATACAGTGTGGATACATTTAAAAACTCAGTGGTAACAGACTAATCAGAGCAACTCTGGAGAAATAGCTGGTTGTCCCGGCTTTTCAGTCAAGGACAAATCTTCTCCCATGGATCCTGGAGGGGCCACTCAGGGCAGAGCTCCAGGCACTGTACAATTTCATAATTGAGCTCATCTTACATTAGTGCAATTCTCTTTGTCTCAAAATGTTATGCGGGTGTTTCGGCATATTTGTTTATGTTTACATGGTCTTTCTCCAACTTGTTTGTAAGTTCCTGAGGCCAGATCCCAGGAGATGCTCTTTCCTAAGGGGTCTCTGCTCTCTTGGATTCTCCCAACTTGTGACTGCATTTCAGAAGGATCTTTAGCAAGAGTATTGTAAGATTGAAACCCTAGACAAAGCTCTGTCTCTCTGTAAAAACTCACAGGAACGCTGGGCAGGCTGCTGTTTTTCAGAGATGGCCACACCTGTGTGTGTATGTCTGGGTGTATGTGCATACATACACATGCTCCCCTCACAATGTGATCAACACTCCTCCCCCTAGGGGGTCTTTGTCCCCACCCTTAAATCTGGGTATTATATATGCATGAAGAGAGCCTGGCAGCGAGGATGCTGTGGGGTGGCCAAGGTGAGGTCATAAATAGCATGTAGCTTCCTTTGGGCTCTTTGAGGACTCATCCTGGGAACCCAGCCACCATGCTGTGAGAAAGTCCAACTAGCCATCCGGAGAGGAACTGAGGACCCAGTTGACAACCCACAAACCTGTCAAGATGTAAGAATGAATTATCACCAGTCAGATGTCCCAGCTTGGGCCTCAGACATGGTAGAGCAGAGAGGAGCCGTCCCCACCATGCAGTCTCCAAATTCCTGACCTACAGGACCCACTAGTAGTTTCTCACACTAAGTTTCCAGGTAGCTCACCACCAACCCAGTTACCGACAGCTCTTGTCACAGAAGGGAGGCAGCAGAGAGGCGGCATCCTTGGAAAGATCTGTTTTTGACATTGACAGGCCTGGAACTTCCTCCCCGCACCCCAGCAATTCCTACTGGTGAGCAACATTGTGAAATTCAGGCAAATTTCAGCCAGTAGCTTTGATAATCTCTGGTTTACCCTACTAGTTCCTAAGAGCTGTGCTGAAGTGTGATGGAAATTTGTTGCATCTTCAGTCCTCACAACCACCCCGAGAGCTGAGTACAACTCTCTCTGAAGAGGAGAACAGAGTCCTAGAGAGTCCAGGTGGCTGGTCCGCAATTACCAGCTCCCCTGGCAGAGGCCAGCTTCTGGGACTGCGGCATCAGCATAATCCCTCCTCCCAGAGCCTAGCTGGCTTCTTTAATGACTCTCTGCTGCCAGCTCCCACACACAATCCTATTGTGGCCCAGGGGCCAGGCAGCCCGGCCAGCTGAGAGCGGCAGCTGTTTCCCAGCTGCGGGCAGTAATGAAGTGTTGTACAACCTACATCTCCCCACTCCATAAAGCACATCTGGGGCCCACACTTCTTTCAGGGATCCCCCGCCCCCTTGACACAGCTGCCTGGGAATTGAGGTCCAGCCACCCTGCCTGAGCAGATGGCCACAAGATGGGTGACGGGAAGGCTCTTTCCCAGAGCTGGTCTGGGTAGGCTCAGTCTTGTGGCTCAGTATCCCATGGGACTCTGGTGCTCAGATGGGGCCATGAGCTGTGCAGGTCACTCTGTACCACACAGCTTTGTCCAGGCCAGGCTCATCTAAGCCCATGTCCTCCTTGTCCTCAGCACACTGGGTTTAGCAGTCCCCTGGGCCAGGGGCAGGATCATGGGGAGGATGCAGGCTTTGAAGCCTGATCACCTGGTTTGGAGTCCTGGATGCCATCCTCACTGTGTGACCTCAGGTTGTGCAACCTCACCGAGCTTCATTTTCCTCTAAAGTGTAGCCAATCTGTTCACCTGTAAGATGGAGCTTCTGGAGCCTGCCCATGGGGCCACCAGAAGATTCAAGGGAACATTTATGTGGATTGCCCAGCACCCTTTCCAGCCTCAGGATGAGCACATGTGTGCCTGTCTGTGGTTGTGTGTGTGTGTGTGTGTGTGCATGCCTGTGGTTTTGTGTGTGTGCATGCCTGTGGTTTTGTGTGTGTGTGTGCATGCCTGTGGTTTTGTGTGTATGTATGCTTGCCTGTGGTTTTGTGTGTGTGCATGCATGTGGTTTTGTGTGTGTGTGCATGCCTATGGTTTTGTGTGTGTGTTTGTGTATTTTTGTGTATGTGTGTGTGTGTTTATGTGTGTGCGTGTGCATGACTGTGGTTTGTGTGTGTGACATGTGTGTCAAATGGACCTGGTTTGTGTGTGTGTGCATGCCTGTGGTTTTGTGTGTGTGTGTTTGTGTGTTTGTGTGTGTGCGTGACTGTGGTTTTGTGTGTGTGTGGGCATGCCTGTGGTTGTGTGCTTGTGTTTGTGTGTGTGTGCACGTGCACACACTGGGAGAGATGTGCTGCTATGACTCGGTGCCAGTCATGAGTGTGGGCCTCTGCAAGGCAGGGGTCCCCAGGTCCTGCTGCCCCATGCTGGGCCCCAGGACACCCATTGCTCCTTCCTACCCAGCTTCAGGAAAACCATCAGCCACTTAGTTGGGCAGGGACTTTTAATGACTCCCTGTTTGAAGGAGCTTTCCAGAGTCCCTCCTGACCTCTCCAGTGGCTAGGGGCCAAGAGACCAGAGCTCCCAGTGACAAGGCGTAGGCCTAGCCCATGTGGCCATAAGCCTCTGACTCTCTAGGGACCAAGGGGCTCTCCAGGGGATAGTGTCAACGCCAGACTTGACTGTGAAGGTTTTCTTGGAGGCTGGGGCAGAGGAACAACCCTGGCATCTGAAGTTTGAGACGTGCCTCTCTGAGTTTCCTGCAGCTGAAATTGCCATCTGTTCTCTGCTCAAGCCAATGGGGGAGGCCTGGGGAGATGGCACCATACATCCCAGGACTGTAGGTCATTTCCTTTCTAGAGGGCACCTCTCAGCCTTAGCACAGATTTGCAGAGTGAGCAGTAAGGAATGGCTCTCTGTCACTTTAATTAGGCAGTCTTTGAGACTTTTTATTTCCTTCCTGTAGTTTCTTTTTCCTCCTTGCAGCTTTTTAAATGCCCACTTTTCTTTTAAAACAGGATCTCTGAGCCCTGGAAACTGTAGAGATGGTTCTGAGTGTCAACAACACCTGGGAGGTGGCACAACATCATTTGCACATGTGTAAATGTGCATGTGTGCAGTTTGTGTGTGCATGTGCATGTGTCCACGTGTGTACATGTGTGCATATGTATGCGTGTGCGCGCACACGTGTGCATAAACACGTGCGCGCGCACACGTGTGCATAAACACGTGTGTGTGCCTGTGTGTGGTTTTCTTGTATGTGTACACACAAGCATATGTATATGTCCTGTGTTAATGGCATGCATTTGTACATTTGTGCATGTGTGCACATGTGCCCAGTGGTTGCACATGTATGAACATGTGTAATTGTTCATTCATGCATGTATGCATGTGTATGTGTTTACAGTTGGCCATGTGTTTATGTTTGCACACCCACGTGCATCTCCTGGGAGCAGAGCCCACAGCTTTCGTCACTTTCTTAAAGGAGTCATGACCTTAGAGAAGGTTCTGCCCACTCTTCAAGAGTTGTTTACCTCAGTTGATTATCTCTCTGTTCATCTTTTTACTTTTCCATGGGAAACAGGCAGCCCTGTGCCTTCAACAAAAATGACGCCGTTCAACTCCCTTCTTCCCCTCCAGACCTTTCCAAGACCCTTCTGGCCTTTGTCCTGGTTTAGCAGAGTCCCGGATTCCAAGGTGGCCAGCAGAAGCAGGTCAGCTGCTTCTGCCACCAACGCCTATCCGGAAAGCAACAAGCAGTGCCCTGAAGGCTGCCCCAGAAACCAGCTAGGGGCCCCCGCATCCCTGCTGTCTTCAGGACGATTCCACACAATGCTCTGGAGGCAGCCATCCTTCTGTCCCATGTTGCCATGGCTGCTGAGGAGGCCATGCCGGCACATCTCCAGCCCTGGCCCCTGGGGTCTCAGCTCTGCACAGAACACCCTCCACAGACGTGTGGAGAAAGCCTCCACAGAAGCCAGCAGCAAATGGCCGGGACAGCAAAGACACACCCAGTGTTTCTGGCCATGGTAGCAAACTGCATTCTCGAACTATCTGTAGCGAAGGACTGGGAACTTTTTGTCGTTCTAGCCAATTCACTGCCAATGGACACTTTTGTGAGATATATTTGGTGAAATGAATTGCTAGAAAAATGACCATGAGCTTGGATGTTGCTTCTATAACCTAGTGCTGTAAAAGTGTCTGCTTACTCTCAATTTCTGTGCTTACCTCTCCATGGCCCAGTAACAGTGGGCAGCCCTGCACCCACCCACATGCCAGGCTTTGTGGAGTCCTGGTGTGAAACTCATGTGCCTCCCCAGTCCTGGGACTGGTGGAGTTTAAGTATTCATACTCCACTCTGAAAAGGATCAGTTGAAGAATTCCTGAGTTAACTCCTGGCACTTCTGCCTGTTGTGGGCTCAAACTAAGCAAGTGTGATGGTGAATTTTGTCAACTCGCCTGGCTAAGGAATGTCCATATAGCTGGTAAAACAGTATTTCTAGGTGTGTCTGTTTGAAAATTTCCAGAAGAGATTAGCATGTGAATCAGTAGACTGACTAAAGAAGTGGACCAATGCAGGTGGGCACCATCCAGTCCATGGAGGGCCAAGACAGAACAAAAGGCAGAGTACACTTAATGTGCTCTCTCTGCTTAAGCTGGGATATGCACCTTCTCCTGCCCTTGGACGCCGGCACTGCCGGTTCTCAGGCTTGCAAACTTAGACTGGAATTACATCATCAGCTGGCCTGGGTCTCTGGCTTGCAGATGGCAGATTGTGAGACTTCTCAGCCTCTATAATCACATAAGCCAATTCCCATGAGAAATCTCTGTATGTACGCACACACGGACATCAGATGGCCAAGGCCCACAGCGGGGGAGCAGGGCCCTGCCCAGTATCTGAGCCAGCAATGAGCCCTCCTAGGACAGGCTTCAGGGAGGGATTGCTCTGGTGTTTTGGTGGAGAAACGGTTTGTTGGTGGGAATTCCAGGAGTCAGCACATGCAGAGACCTGGAGGTACAAAAGGTCAAATCGTGTTAGGAAAGGCCAGGGCCCCAACACTGGTGCATCTCATGTGCGGTGCAGAGAAGGATTCTGGAGGTCCAGCGGGCAGCGCAGCAGCCCCTTGGGCTTGGAGTGAGTGGACAGTCTGTTCTCTGCTCCCTCCAGCAGCAGGAGAGGCGCGTGCGGTCAGCCCCTGCCTATCAGCTCTCTGCTGAAGACTGGGAAAGCAGGTGATACCAAATCCACAATCCTGCCCTCTGAAGGGTCCCAGCCTCCCTCAGTTCTTGGATGAGGGGCCTGAGGCAGGCTGGCAAAACCCTGCCTTGCCTTCTCCCAGAGCTGCCTTTCCCAGTGCCTGTGGCATCCACAATCCCTTCCCAAGCAAACCACCAAGAAAACAATAAAATCACATTGGCATTGGAAGTGGGCCAGACATCTGATTGCACAGGTGGCACCCCCTCCCACTTGTAGCTGCAGATTCTCTATCTGTCAGGCCAGACCTGGGGAGGGCTGGCAGCTGGGCTGACCATGGTGGACAGCTAGCCCTCCTCATGTGGCACCGAGACCAGGCCCTGCATCCCTTTAGCACTGAGTCTCTCTGATCAGGCCCTGGGACTTCTTTGAGGCGATTGCCAAGCCTGCAGACAGGCATTGGTTCTCCATCCTTGGGAGCCAGGATGCTCCTCTGGCTGTGGCCTCCAGGCAGCGTGTCCCTTGCTCCATGATGGAGCCATCTCTTTGGGTGCATGCCACCCTCCCATTCTCTCCTCTGTATCATCCAGAGAAGTCTCACTGCCACCCTCCCCTGCTCTCATGGTGAAGCACCACGAGGACCAGACAAATCCTAGAGCTATGTCCTTGGCCCAGGGCCACACAGCCCATTGGCTTGGCAGGGCCAAGGCTGGGGCCTCACCCGTGTTGAGAACAGCTGTTTCTCCATCCCAGCTGAAAGAGCCCAGGCTGACATTCACATCACAGTTGAATGAAGCCTAGAGTGACTCTCCCCAGCAGCAACTTTCCATCAGTGCAGCCGGCTCCACCCAGGCCCCCCACAATCCTCACACCTAGATCAGGAGCAGTTTCTGCAGGAGTTGTGGGCATGAGGCAGAGGGTGCCCAGAGCCCCCGTGTCCCCCAGGGGAGTGGACTGGTGTGAGACAGTCCTCACCTCCTCCCTAAGCACTTTCTCTGCAGGCAGCACATTAAACTACCATGATGGCACCCTCACTACTAAGATAAGGAAACTGAGGCTGAGCGTGTCTGTGGCCTACCACACTTCATTAACTTCCCGGGGTTCTGACACCAGGACTCAGGTTTCCTGATTTGCATTTAAGTTGTCTATCCACAACTCAAGGGTCTATTTTGAGGAATAAAAATAAAACAAATATAAATGTTTTCCTCATGGGATAAGCACACATGTCAATGTGGTGTCTGGCCCTCCCCCACTGAGAGTGGGGTCTATGGGCTTTCCCTGGAATCTGGGATGGCCTGCTGCTTCCACCAAGGGCATATGATAAAAGCAATCCTTGGGGATTGGCCAAGGTAGAAAGGTAGAAGCTGGGCTTTTACGCGGCATCCCAGGGGCCGCACAGCTTCTGACTTTTCCACCAACACCCATTCTGAAGTGCTGGGCCTCCATAGAGGAAGTCTGCCCTGAGGCCACCATGCTGTAAGGAAGCTCAAGCCACACAGAAGTGCTCCAGGCAGCTGCCCAGCTAAGCCCAGCCTTGCAGAGCTTCCAGCCCAGCCCTGAGCCCGCAGATAGAACACACCCAGGTGTTTGCATGCCCCAGCTATGGAGTCACCCCTCTGGGTGAGCTTTCCAGCAGCCCTGCCTGAACACCTGACTCACAGAACACATGAGCCCAGGGAAATAGGCATTGCTTTGTGCCGTGAAGCATGGGCTAGGCAGTGACACTGGAACAGTGGATCCATCTGCAACAGGAAGATCCAGGCCTGCATTTCTCCAGCAGGCATGATCCACCATCACACACTCTCAGCAGCCAGGCCTAAGCTGAGGTGTGTAAGGGACTGCCCTGGGTGATGACTGAGGAGTGAGGGGATGATTCCAAACCCACCCCCTTCCTGCACGGAGGCTAGAGTCGAGAAGATGGAAATAAATTGATAAATCACCTGTCACCCCACCAGAGCCCCCAACCATGAAACTCTGGAATGAGACACATAGGTGGTGATCCTCACATGCCCAGGACCGGGCTGGCCACGGTCAGTGAACTTAGCCCCCGGCCAGCCCATACCCTGGCCCCACCCCGTGGTGGATGCCCAGAGCCTAGAGCTGGAGTCAAAGACACCATAAAAGCAGAGCTGGCGGCATTCCCAGGACAGTAGGGCTGTCTGTGGTGAGTCCCACAAATCGTGGTCCACCTGAGGCTCTTAGACCACAGCAGACATAGAAGCCCTGCCAGGCAACTCTCTCCAAGGACACCAAAATTATTCTGTCACTCCTGGAGCTGCTGTAAACATTGTGAACCAGGCGAGAATCTCTTTGAAGTTCAAACCTTGCCTACCCACAGAAAGGGACTCTCCAGCCAGGCAGCTCTTCACAGGGCAATTAAGATGTTGTCTCCAGGTATCTGGGCAATTTGCAGGGTTCGCTGTGGCTTTTCCTGGCAGTCAGCTCTCTGGCTCCTGCCAGAAGGCTAGGTACAGACGGGCAGTAGCCAGGAGGCCCAGGGCAGGGGCTGCAGCCAGGGAAGTCTGGGACCCCTGAGGGCAGCAGGGCCAGTTTGGAGGCTGCAGACGCTCCCTCCCACCACAGGGCTGTCTCAGGCCAGCCAGAGCACACCTGAGCTCTGTGCTTTGATGTCCTGTCTTTGCAGACAGCTTTCTTAGCTCTCACTGAAACTGTTAGAAGTGATTCTTAGCATGCCTTTTATCAGAGACCAGAAGAAGGAGTTGAAAGTGGGACTCTGGGGTTTTCAAAAGAATCTGCAAGACTGGGGAGGGGAAGAAAAACCGCCTCAAGCCCTGAAAGGAAACAAACAAATGTCTATAGTCTCCCCGAGCCTGGAGGCCACGGTCCCAGGCCTGTGATGTGTGTAAGGGGAGGGGTGTGCTCAGAAAAGCTGCTGGGTTCACAGCTTAGGGTTTTGGTTGTGGTTTCACTTGGATCCTGTTAGAAATCTAATTATAAAAACCAAAGGGGCAGGTTCTCAAATCCCAGGCAATGGGGCGCCCACCACCCTAAGCCAGCTCTTCTGCCTGGGACCTCCCAGAGTGTGCCACCTCCTGGGCTCTGCAGGTGAGGTGGGGAGGCCTCCAGATGAACAAAAATGCAAAATGAGAGCAGACAGCCGCAGTGATACCAACCCACAGCTGGGACTGAGTCCCACCAAGCAAGCAGAGGCCTGGACTCCCTGAGGCCACAACGACCCGGCCGCGGTTTCTCAGGCAGAAGCTGCTGCCACAACCTTTGTAGGCCCAGCTGTTTTCACGGTGCTATTTGCCATAAAGGCTGTCTTTCTTCTGGTTTGGTAAGAGAGAGACCTTCTCAGCAGCCATCAGGATCACAGCAAAGCCCCTGGTCACCAGGCAAGCCAGGCTCCCAAGGCCAAAGACATGTGAGGATGATGTGATACCTGGCCAGGAATGAGGTATCCCAGGCCAGGTGCCTGCAGGTGTGGGGTAGATGAGGGGGACTGCACCCCACCCTCAGGAACCACCACCCACGGCAATGATGGACATGCTGGCCAGCAGCCTAGCTGGTTTTTATTGTAGTAAAATATGCACAACATAAAATTTACTGTCTTAATTCGTTTTTCAGCGTACAGTTCAGTGGCATTAAGAACATCCACACTGTTGTGCAACCATCACCACCCTCCATCTTCAAAACGTTTGCATCTTGCAAAACTGAAACTGTCCCCATTAGACAACTCCCCAGCCCCCAATCCCAGCCCCTGGCAACCACCATCCTACTTTCTGCTTCTACGAATTTGATTGTAGCTGGGACACTAGCTACCTCAAATAAATGGAATCATACAGTTTTTATCCTTTAGGTATCTGACTAAAGGTAAAGGTATTTTTAAAGACATTTCAAGGCTGGGTGCAATGGCTCATGCCTGTAATCCCAGCATTTTGGGAGGCCGAGGCAGGCAGATCACCTGAGGTCAGGAGTTTGAGACCAGCCTGGCCAACATGGTGATGCCTCATCTCTACTAAAAATACAAAAATTAGCTGGGTGTGGTGGCACACACTTGTAGTCCCAGCTACTCCGGAGGCTGAGGCTGGAGAATCGCTTGAATCTGGGAGGCAGAGCAGTGAGCCGAGATCTCACCACTGCACTCCAGCCTTGTAGAGCAATTCTCCATCTCAAATAAATAAATAAATATAAAAATAAAAATAATGACATTTCAATTGAATTGATAGAGTCATTTTACCTATTTTGTCCTTTTTCAATTAATAAATAATAAAAATAACTATTTCAGTGTACTGTTCTATGAGCTTTAAGACATGTATAGATTGTGTAACCACCACCGCAACTGGGATACAGAGATGTTCTATCCCCCAAGAAAACTCCCTGTACCTCCCCTTTATATTCACAACCTCCCCCCACCCCAACCGCTTACAACTACCAATCTACTCTTTGTCCCTAAGTCACCTTTTCAGGAATATCATATACATGGATGATATGAGATTGCCTTCTTTCACCCTAATGCCTTGGAGGCTCATTCAAGTTGTCGCAGGGATCAATAGTTTGTTCTTTCTTACCCTTCAGTTGTGTGCCACGGTATGTCGGAGCATTTGGGGGCCTGGCTTGCTTCACTTAACATAACATCCTTAAGATTCATCCGTGGCCAGGCGCGGTGGCTCACGCCTGTAATCCCAGCACTTTGGGAGGCCGAGGCGGGCGGATCATGAGGTCAGGAGATCGAGACCATCTTGGCTAACACGGTGAAACCCCGTCTCTACTAAAAATACAAAAAATTAGCCAGGCGCGGTGGCGGGCGCCTGTAATCCCAGCTACTCGGGAGGCTGAGGCAGGAGAATGGCATGAACCCGGGAGGTGGAGCTTACAGTGAGCCGAGACAGTACCACTGCAGTCCAGCCTGGGAGAAAGAGCGAAACTCCGTCTCTAAAAAAAAAAAAAAATTCATCCGTGTTGTGGCCAGGCACCTTGGCTCACGCCTGTAATCTCAGCACTTTGGGAGGCTGAGGCGGGTGTATCACAACATCAGGAGATCGAGACCATCTTGGCTAACATGTTGAAACCCCATCTCTACTAAAAATACAAAAAATTAGCCAGGCACAGTGGCATGCACCTGTAATCCCAGCTGCTCAGGAAGCTGAGGCAGGAGAATCGCTTGAACCCAGGAGGCGGAGGTTGCAGTGAGCCAAGATAGCGCCACTGCACTCTAGCCTGGCAAAAGAGCAAGACTCCATCACACACACACACACACACACACACACACACACACAAAATTTCATCCACGTTGTAGCATGGAACAGAACTTCATTACTTCTTACGGTTGAATTACACTCCATGTATGTTGTTTTAAAATGTGCTGGGGATTTGTTTTAATCAGGTGTAGTAAGAAATTCAGACACAGAAAAGACTGTTAGGAAGGAGAAAGTTAATATTCACAGACTCTGGACACAGGAGGAAGGGCACACCACACCCCGGGCCGCACAAGGAAGCACCAGGGTGGGTCAGGGGGCAGGGGCGGGGACAGGGGCAGGGGGTGCAGACGTGGGCAGGAGCCTTTATTGGGGTTTCCGCAGGAAGGAACAAGCGAGGCAGGGTAAGCAGGCTTAAGGTTGGCTAGTTTGCATGATTTCAGCAGGCTCTAGGGTGCAGGGGCTGTCCCTAGGTGTCTCATACGTGCCCTGGGGTGATGAGTGCAGGGAGATAGTGCCCTGGACTGTGAGAGCCCCATAGAGGAGGTAGTTGGGGTGGCTTGGGACTGGCTGGTTTGCTTATGAAAGGGATGTTTGCAGGGGAACTTCACTGGAAATCAGCTAGTCCCTGGAACGAGCAGCCCCTCCAGGGTCAGCAAGGTCCCAGATGTCACAGCGTCAGGAAATAGTAAAAATTAAAAACCTAATTAATACATATGTATAGACCACATGTTGTTTATCTACTCATCCATCGATTGCCTCCTGGGCTGTTTCTAACTTTTGGCTATTGCAAATAACGCTGCTAGCAACATCGACATAGCAGTGTCTGTCCAAGCCCCAAGCAGCCTAGATATATTTAAAGTGCAATTAGAACCTTTTTTTTCCCCCAGAAAATGAGGAAGGAGGTAGCAACAAAATCAAGGGTTGAAATACAAAATAGTCTTAACTCACAGAAGATGTTTAGGGCTAAGTTCTCACCCCCAGCTCCATTTTTTCCATCATTCTTGGCCGAAAGAATCAGAAACCCTGTTTCTAGACTGATAGCCACCACCCAGCCATGGCTCCTTTCCTGAAGCAGAAAATGACTCGGGTCTAGCAGCGTGGCTTTGATTACAAACAGGGAGTGAGCCATATCAGGTGCACTGAGAGCCCTTTGCCAACACAAAAAGCTACTCACAAGCCCAAAATACTGAGGCACAGTGACCTCTGAGGCCGGGTCCCCTTTGCCACTCCACCACTGAGCACCTGCCTGTCTGACCACCAGGGCCAGCATGTGGATCCCTGTCTCCAAGGTGAGGACAGCACCCCCGTGGCCCTTCTGGGCTTGTTGGAGATATTAATGATGCAGTATCATCAGAAGTCAGAGAAATAAGGACATAGATAAAGATTAGGTCTTTCAAGGAAAGAAAATACTGGTCATTACTAGAACCCTTGATGACCAGTTTTTCAGATTTTTTCATTGTACTCTTTCTTGGGTTATTTGCAAAAACAGTCAACCCATGCACAACAATGCATGTGATAACCATCTTCTAGCATTAAGGAGGAAAGGCACCTCTGACTCAAAATCAGCCCAAAGATCACTAAACCCTGCAGTTGCTGAGGTCAGCTGGAAGCTCTTCCCCCAGCTTCTCCTCGCTCAGACGCTAACCATGACTCTTGTGAATTTCTCAAGCGGCTTGGAGAAAATGAAAGAAAGAAAGGATGTGGGTGCCACTTTGGAGATGATCAAGGAAAACTGAAAGACGAGTTAAATGCTTGGACAGTGCCCTCCAGCCTAAGGGAAGCTCTCCTGCAAGTGGCCACTGTGGCTGGAAGTCCATGGAGCCATTTGGCTTCCACTTCCTCTCTGGTTTTTCTGCATCCCTCATTAAACTTGGACTGTTTGGTTTTGTGTTGTTTTGTTTTTGTTTTTGTTTTTGTTTTGCCCCTTCCCAGGGCTTGCCAGCAAGAACAGCAAAAAGAGAAAGGACAGTCTCAAATTCAGAGAAATTAAGCTAATTTGAGGAACATGGGTCTTGATAGTGTTCTCATTTATATTTCCAACTCATTGGTTTCAATCACTGTAATACTTGACATCATGGAGCCAAACAGAAACATTCCTCGTTCATTCAGTGGGCAAGTACGTATTGAGCATCTACAAGGAGCCACACTACTCTAGGTGGTAAGGATTCATCAGTGAGCAAGACAGAAAGGTTCCTGCTCTTCCTGAGCTTATCTACAGGGAAACAGGAGTGCACTGAATGATGGAGTTTCAGGGAGGACTGTGAACTTCAAAGAATGATAAAGCAGGAGCCAGGTATGTGAGGTGGAGGCAGGACCTCCGTGAGACCCTGCAGCTCAGGCATAGGATGCTCCCCACTGAGGGAACCTCAAAAGGAGGCCCAAGTAGGGGAGCTGTCTGACAGAGTTCATCTAGGGCAGCCTCTGAGGCACAGAGCAAGGTGAGAGCAGGGAAGAGTGTCCTGGAAGGACATCGGCAAGATCCCCAGCAGGGCATGTGACAAGGTCTCCAAGAGAGGGAGGCATAATCAGAGCTGGGCCAGGCTGAGGCTGCAGAGACAGTGCCGGGAAAGCTGCTCCCCAGAAGCTGGCGTGTGCCTTTCAAGGGCTTCGTCTGACACCAGTCCCATCCTTGCTGCTCTCAGTGACGCATGTACACACACATTCTGCTGCCTGCTGGACACGACTGGAAGGGACCAAGCTGGGAAAGCCACAAATGAGAGATCAAGTTAGGAGACAAAATGGTTGGATTAAAGTGTGAACAAGGCCAAACCCTCCCTCCCAGCCATGCAAACTCCACTTGGTTTTACCTCAAGGAGAAGGGTTTTGAAATGACATGCAGATAGAGAGGGGTGTGTGTTCATAAGGAGATCTGTAACTTTAAATGCAAAGCAACATTTAAAAACATGTAGTAGGTTATCTTTTTCTCATGCAAAGTTCAAGTTGACAAAGACCTTTGGGGATGGAACAGTTGCATAAGCACGGGATTAGCTGTACTTGATGATAAATAAATGAATGACAACGAGTGAGGCAAGCCTAGTATATACCGAGCAGCTACCGGCACCCCTATGTTTAAGACTTAGCTGAAACCCAGCTTTTGGGTTTTATTTGAGCCTTCCTTGATTTTCTGTCACTCCCACTACACACCTGGGTCTTCTGCCACCCATGGTCCATAAGTCTTCTGGCCTACCCTCTGGGGCACCTTGGCATTCCAATCTTCTGTTTCCATGCCTGGCTTCCCCATACAGCTCAGCTCCCCTGGGTCTTCATCATAGCCTGGACCTAGCTTGGAACAAGCAGCACATAATAGCTCAATAAATATTTGCTGAATAAATGAATAGGTGGCAGCCTTCACCAGTGCTCTCTGGGTTAATGCTCACAGCCACCCTGACTGCGAGCATCGTTATTGTTTCCACATTTACAGATGAGTAAATGGTGACCCAGGGAGGTCGGATCACTTCCCTTGGGCCAAACATCTGGCTAGTGACAAAAATAGGATTTAAACCTCAGTGAGACCAAATCCAGAGTCTATGCCTTTGGCTCAGTCTATGCCTTTGCCTCCTGTTCCTATGAGAAAAACCTTGACTAAGTCTTAGAAGATTCAGAAAGATCCAGAGAGAGCCCGGGGAGCCAGTTGCTCTCATGTTCGGTGCTAATGAAGGCTCTTTCCTTTTAGAAGTGGCCAAGAGTAACAATGTTAGGGCCAAAGTTTTTATTCAATGGATAATCAGTGAGACCCGAGTTTTATTCCATCCCTATCACTCACATCTTTGTGTCTCTGAGCAAGTAAATCACTTCATTTTTCGGGTACTCCTTTTCCTTCATTCAGTCATTCAACAAACACTTACCAAGTGCCCATGATGCACCAAGTAATGCATTGGGTGCCAGAGATGCAAAGATAAACATCCTGGGCTGCCTGTCTTCAGAAAGCTCACTAGCTAGCTAGGAGACAGGCCTGCAAATCAGCAATTCTAATGGAGGTTTGTACAAATTCTACACAAGGTGCAAAGGAACACAGGAAAGAGGACATAAGGCTGCAGAGGGTCAAGGGGTGGGGAAGAAAGGCTTTATGGAGGAGAGAACCCCTGAGCTCTCTAGCAAAGTCCAAGGCCTGGAAGCTCCCTTCCAGCTGATGGCACAGGAATTCTGGATGCTGAAGTGCCATAAATGGAGGACTTGGGGGAAGGGGGACTTCTCCTTGAGCCTTTTGTGCTTTAGGGGGTGCCACAGCTAGTGGTCACCAGGGGGGCTTTGAAGCCAGCCTGGGTGGCCACTTCTCCCCAGTGTGACCCTCCCTACACTTCATCTTTGCATGGGAAATGCAGTTTCCCTAGCAAGTGCTTCACTGCAAACAGCAAAACCCTAAAGAAGGTGGAGAACCATGTCCTGAAACAGGCAGGGACCAGCAGTGACTTCCTGCCATGGGCTGATGGGATGAGGACACAGCCCCCAGGTCTGAGCATCCTGGACGCTGGCCCCCTGCATCCAGCATGACTCACTCAGACACAGACCTACTAAGAGTGGTGGAGACTAGTGGGGACAAGAGACCACGGTGCTCAGAGCTCTCACAATGATGGGAGCCAATGGAAGAGTGTCTGCAAGGCTGCTGCCCTTGCCTCTAGTGTAGGGCCTAGTGTTGCTATAGGTCAATAGCTCAGTGGGAGCTGAGAAGGGACTGGCACACAGTGCACACCCAGCACCCTTCACCAGCCTCAAGTGCAAAGGGCTCAGGCTTCACTGCTGCCACCCAAATCTTGTGTGTGGCACGCAGGCCTGGGATCCCTCAATAATTCGTGCCTCCTTGGGCCCATGTCTTTGTCGGCCCCTTTCCCTGAGGGCAGGCAGAACCTGAGATCTGCGTCTAACCAATAGTATATGGCAACAATTAAGGCAGTCCTCGGTTGTCATGAAAGTCCCAAATCAGCCGGTTTTGACTTATCAAAAAGGAGATTATTCTGGGAGGGCCTGACTTAATAGATGAAAGTGCTCAAGAGAAGGATCAGGGCCCTTTCTGACATGAGAGACTTTCTCCCCATCACTGGCTTTGCAGAAAGAGCTGCCATGATGTGAGAGGGCCATGGGACAAGGACCTGCGGAGACCTAAGGAACCGAGAGCAGCCCCTGCTGACAGCCAGCAAGAGTATGGGGACCTCAGTCTGGCAGCAAGAGGAGGTGAACTCTGTCAGCAACCTGAGTGAGCTTGGAAGCAGATTCTTTCCCAGTTGAACCTCCAGCCTCCAGATGAGACCTCAGCCCTGTGACACCTGTTTTGCAGCCTTGGGAGACCCTGAGCAGAAGACCGAGTCAAGCCGTGCCTGGGCTCTAGACCTGTAGAAACTGTGGGTGCTGTTTTACCCTATTTAGTTTGTCTTGCAGCAGTAGAAAACTAATATTCCAGGGCCTTCTGGAAAAATGTCATTGCAGCCTAGCTAGATTGGTATCATCCTGCACCACACCCAGGCTCTTTCTAGTTCATGTAACCCCTAAAACCTCCAGGTCCCAGTAAAGACTGGGAGTTTTCAGGGATCTCTCCGGAATGAGCAGGGCCTCTGAAGATACCTAGATACCAAGCTGGCCAACCCACACCTTGCCAGCCACTGCCATTGTACTGCCCAGTGTCACAGCAGATATGGCCCAAGTTGCATTCAGGCTTTTCCTAGTGGTTTGCAGGCTTGCTAGACTGTGCTGGACCAGAACGGATATTCCTACAACGCAAGCCTAGCTGGGTGTTCCTACCACATCCTTCTCCATCCCTGCGTGTCCCACTTAAAAGGGTTGCCAGGACCCCAGAGTCAGACCCAAGCCCTGCCCTCTCCTTTCTTCCCTGTTTTTGGTCTGTAAGGAGCTGCCTCATCCCACAGGATCTTTAGGTCCATTTCACTATAGTCAGAAATGTCTCTGAAGCACGAAGAAAGGCTGAATATCCACTAAACTGAATACGAGTTTTGTCTTTTGAGCATAAGCAACGTGGATCTTGGCGTGTTAAAAACGGACACCTATGAATGCTTCTGGGCCCCTGCTGGGCTCACAGGTGGATGGAGTCTTGACCACAAAATCTGGGCCAGGTAACTATCCAGAATGTCTAAGCAGATCACCAAAGACAAGACCATCTCCAAAACAAAAGTAAGAAAGCTGACTCTGAGCAGCAGTGCTAAAGCCCAGGCCAGAGCCACAGACATTGTGACAGAGGGCTTCAGTGCCCACGCTGGCCTGTTATTGGGCATATGCAGTTTAAGAAACCCTTACTTGTTTGCTATGCCTCCGAAGAAGCTATCAGGCTTAGAAAATCACAAAAGGGAACCAAAGGAAAAATAGGAAACTAACAAAATTGACAGCGTTTGCCAATGGCTTCCCAACACCGGCTTTGCATCAGCCAGGGAGGTTGTTAATAGGTGGAGCTGCTTCTGCTCTTGCTGTTTCCATGAAAGCGTCCGGTGTTTCTGTATTGCACATTCTGATTATGAAATTTTAAAACCGTAATAATGTCTAAAGTGACTATGACTAGAAGTGTTCTTCTTTACGGAAACTAAAATCACAACTGTCAAGGAACGGGTATGCCTGGGAATGCTGACTTCCCCAGGGCCCTTGCCAGGGCGCTTGCAGCCCTCTCCACTGCTCCTGGCAGCCACGCAGCAGTGACCTCATGTGCATTTGCCCTCCAGGTCCACCAGCTGCAGTGACCTCGTCACAGGAATGCTGCACCACTCTGATCATTCAGCAGCCATCAATATCCAGGCAAGACCCTCCGCCAGCAAAGAGATTACAACTCGCAAAAGGCTCAGATAATCATTAGCATTTTTTAACAATAAAGTATTTTTTATTCAGCTATGTACTTTTTTAGACTTAATAGCATTCCACATTTAGTAGACTACAGTATAGTGTAAACAAACCTTTTTTCTTTTCTTTTTTTTTTTTTTTGAGACGGAGTCTCACTGCAACGCCCAGGCTGGAGTGCAATGGTGTGATCTCGGCTCACTGCAACTTCCACCTCCCAGGTTCAAGCGATTCTCCTGCCTCAGCCTCCCGAGCAGCTGGGATTGCAGGCGCCTGCCACCATGCTTGGCTAATATTTGTATTTTTAGTAGAGATGGGGTTTCACCATGTTGGCCATGCTGGTCTTGGACTCCTGACCTCAAGTGATCCGCCTGCCTCAGCCTCTGGGAGTGCTGGGATTACAGACGTGAGCCACTGCACCCGGCAAACGTAACTTTTATACGCACTAGAAAACCAAAAAATCCATGTGACCCACTCTATTGTAATATTCATTTTATCACGGTGGTCTGGAACCAAACTGACAATGTGTCCAAGGTATGCCTGTACAGTAAACTTGCACTATAAAAAATGTTTCTTAAAACTTTGGTGTGTTCTTCTTCATTAAGACACTAAATAGCAGTAATCTATACACTGCCCTATTGAAGTAGTGCTGAGCATACATGAACTATCAAGACGTTTGCAACAACCACCCTGAAAGAACATTAGCTGTGCTTCTGCCAGAGGTCAGAGGTGCCATCAATACAGGGGATGGAAATGCTGAAGTGCAGTTAGATGTTAGTGAAAACCAAGATAGAATCTTTCCTCATATATGTTCACAAATCCCCTGGATTTTATCCGTGGTCTTGCAAGACCGTGTGGTGTCTTTTTCCGTGTCCCCAAGCAGGATGACATAGTCTGCAGCATTTGCTTCTGGACCTGGTTCCGTGGAGACACCCAAGACTGGGCATCCCATTGTGTGCATGCACCTTTGTCTGGATAAGAGAAAGAAGAGGAAGAGGAGGAGAAGGAAGGAAATGAAGAGGGAAGAAGGAAAGAAGGGAAGAAAAAGGGAGAGTGATAGAAGAGAGAAGAGACTGTGGGGTCCTCCCCTCTTCACTTCATCAGCAAGGGGCCAGGAGGCAAGGACGATAGGTTCAACTTGTCCGTGACCTTCAGACCCAGACAGACCGCAGGTCCAGGGGCATCCCCGCACAGGCCATTAGGACCCGACCTCCACCAAAGTGTCGGAAGGAAACTTCGCAAAGCTCCTCTGCAGCCAGACATTCTTTTCCAAGCCCACCTGACAGTCTCTGCCCCAGGGTCAGCTCCTGACATGGAGTGTCCTTGGTATGAGGCCCGCAGCCCCATCTGAGCCCACCTCCAAGCCTCCTCTGCTCTGTGTAGAGCCAGTGAAAGGAAACCTGAACAGAATGTGGACCACAGCCAGGGGAGGAGAGAAAAGCCCTTGGAAAGCACTAAATACTCTCCTTGTTCCAAAAGCCCCAAGGACAGCAGAATTATCTGGAAAATGAATTCCCAAAAATTGATTCATGGAGGGGAAAAAGAATTTTTCCTATGATTCTTCCTTCAATTTAAAATTTCTAGGCAAGTACACATTGCAGCCACATAATACACCCTTTCCCCATTAATAATCGTGATTTTCAGAAGAGAGGGTCATTTTTCCTGTTATTGTTGGTCACACCTGCCAGTAAACAAGCTGTGTGTGCTGTGTGGGGGTCAGGGCAGAGCATTCAGACTCTAAAAGCTAGACCCCGCGTGTCCATGACCTTGGGCTTGCCCAGCTGGACGGGTTTCCATGCACTCCACATCTGGATTCCGAGAACAGACTGACATACAATGTTCCAGAGCAGACTGATGTGGATGAGGATGCCCCGTCAGAGAAAACACGGCCCATTCTCTCCCAAAGGCTACATTTTTTAAAAAGAGGATAAATAATTACAAGCTACTTTTGCAATGTTTCTATAACAAAAGTGGGATTTGTAAATCTCTGAATTGTTCAAGGAGGCTTGTCCGCAACCCCCCTGAGTCATGACAGGAAAGGAATTATTTATAGCCCAGGACAGTTTGTTTACATACTTGCCTAGTTCATGGGCAGAGTCCTTCCTCCACCTGCACAGTAAAAGTTGCTCATCAAAAATAGAAAATTATTGCTTCCTTTTCAACTTTCCCTGAAAGCACTGAGAAGAGGAAGGGGGAACACAAAATATATTTTTACTAAAGGGTTCTTTCCTCTCCAACTAAAATCTTATCCAAATGTTGCTTCCTTAATCCCCAGAAGGAAACAAAAATCCTGAGCTCTTTTGTAGAATGATTAGAGACAAAGTCCTGAGACTCCACACCTGATTGTCCCCAAGTCCCAGGGGGGTTTCTGAAACTGCCTAGGAGATGCTACGGGGGGCTGTGAGAATGTAAAGGAGCCCACCACCCAAGCTGGGGACCTTGAGACTGGCCTCTCTTTCATCCAGACCAGCGCTGCCTTTATCTGTTGCGCACAATGGCATTTAGACTGCTTCCACTGGTAAACTGGAGTTTGAAAGTGACAGAAATGGTTGATCAAGCAGGCCCTTGGGGCTCTCAGATGAATGCACCATTCTGTCACTTTGTCCTGTATGGTTGCCATCCATACAGAGAGCACTGGGCTGAGCAGCCTCCTGCCCAGCCTGCTGGAGATGCCGTATCCACATTAGGGTGAGACCTAGAGGCACTAGGGGCAGCCGGAGGGAAGGGGGAAACCTGTTCCTTCCTGAGAGTTGTAATCTCCTTATAGAGAGAGATGACCCAGAGAGGGAGCTGGCGGGGTGGCATGCAGCTATGAAGGTGCTGAGCTGGCAAGAAAGCAGCCACGCAAAAGGTGGCACGGAGGGCAGGAAGCCTCAGCAACACAGAATAGGCAAAAGCCAGGACAGCTCCTCCGGGACCAGGGCAACTGAACATGCTCCAGGTAATGCAGGTAACGCAGGTAACGCAGCTGAGTGGGCACCAAAAGGCAAGAGCCGTGTTAGGGAAGAGATCAGGTCGGTCAAATACACCACAGGCTGCTGAAAAGGGAGCTCTATTACTAAGCGTTAATCGTAAGATTGGAGAGATTGTTGAGAAGTACTTCACACTTGAAGAAGACATCTTCAGGAGAAAATGAAAGGAAAATGTGGGTGGGGAGAAAGATCAGGTTATTCTATTTATTTCCAACTGGGTAACATGGTATATATGACACATACACAGATAGATAGTTGGATGGATATATATATATATCATAACGAAAAAGATCATCTCTCATATGAAGGTCTTGAGCCAGGACCCACATGCACCACACTCAAATATTATACCATGAATTTCCACAGACCAAAATCTTTAAAGCACCTACAACTGGAACTTTCTTAGACTAAAATAATTTGGCTAGATAACAGAATTCAGCTACTTGCAAGAGTCAAAGGGGGACACGTTGTTTTATAAATTAACTAGAAACATTTCTTGAGCCAAACTAGACATGGAGTTATTGACACAACCGGAGGGCAGAGCTCACCAAGGGCACCGAGACTGGCCGCTACTCAGCTCACCTAGGACCTCCCACGCCGCCCACAGGCCGCACCACAGTGCAGCAGGAGACACGTGTTCCAATGTTGACCGAAAGGCAGGTGGAGGCCAGAAAGCATGCTGCCCACTGACACTGGGCCCCAGCCACAGAGGCGGGACAGAGCCACCAGCTCCACCGCTCCACCATCCCCAGCTCGCTGGGTAAACACACTCAAGCTGGAAGCCTGGGGTCCTGGCCTTCTCACGAGACTGCAGGAAGCAGGACGGACGAAGTTTACTAAGATCTAACATCCTATGGTACGTGGGATTTATTTTTTTTAAACACGATCCAGGCTGGTTTTGTTCTCCCCACTGTTTAACTGTATTTAGTATACAACCTGCAAATAAAAATATACCTGGGCTAGCCCTGATCCAGGGTTTGGAGGCAGTATGGTCTCTGCAACATCTGCAGCACAACCACTGGGGAATCATGAAGATTCCTGGCTCCTCCCTGCCCTGCATACACACTCACACACACACACACCCCATTCACGCACCATACACACATCATACACATACCATACACACACAAACCACACACACTGTAAACCCACATGCAGCACACACAGCACACACCCCATTCACATACCAGACACACACCATACACACATCATACACATACATACCACGCACACTGTAAACCCACAGGCACCACACACAGCACACACCCCACCTACACACACCACGCACACCACTCACTATACATCTCACACACACTATATGCCACCCATACATGTCCCCCCACAGCACATACCGCACACACACCATACACACCACATATGCCCACACAAGCACACACCACACACAGCACAAATTACACACACCACACACACACGTACATACACACACCCCATTCATATACCAGACACACATCATACACATACAAACCACACACTGTAAACCCACACAGACCACCCACAGCCCACACCCCACCTACACACACCACACACACACCACTCACTAGACATCTCACACACACTATATGCCATCCATACATGCCCCCACAGCACATACCACACACATACCATACACACTACACAAACCCACACAAGCACACACCACACACACATACACACACACACAGCACAAATTACACACACCACACACGTACACACACACACCCCATTCATATACCAGACACACATCATACACACATCATACACATACAAACCACACACTGTAAACCCACACAGACCACACACAGCCCACACCCCACCTACACACACCACACACACACCACTCACTAGACATCTCACACACACTATATGCCATCCATACATGCCCCCACAGCACATACCACACACATACCATACACTACACAAACCCACACAAGCACACACCACACACACATACACACACGACACATATACACCCACACACAGCACAAATTACACACACCACACACACATGTACACACACACACTCCATTCACACACCAGACACACACCATACACACATCATACACATACCATACACATACGAACCACGCACACTGTAAACCCACACACACCACACACAGCACACACCCCACCTACACACACCACACACACGACTCACTGTACATCTCACACACACTGTATGCCACCTACACATGCCCCCCCACACCATATACCACACACACACCATACACACCACACAAACCCTCACAAGTACACTCCACACATGCATACACACACCATACATATACACATACATCCCACACACACATACATACAGCACAAATTACACACACACCACACATACATACACACACTATACACCACACACAATATACACCCTACACATACATACACACAGCACAAACTACGAACACACACTCACAACTACACACATTACACACACCACAAAAACTATACACCCCACACAGTATACACACCCACACACACATACACACAACACAAACTACACACACACCACAGAAACACAGAAACGCACATTATATGCACCATACAAGCTATATACCCCACACACAGCACACATTATACACCCTCTCCACCACACACACACACACACACACACACGAGTCCTGTATTAGAATTGTTAGGAAGTGGCGCGTAGTAGCCTCCATTTTAACACCCAATCCTGAAGTTTGAGTCACAGCTTTTACATGAGCCAGGCTTCAAACCTTTAAACCCCTTTGATTAGTGGGCAGGCAGAGGGGAGCTTTAGTGGATAACAGCAAAGTGTGTCATGCACAGCACCCCATGTGGGTCAGCATCCCATGCCATTTTCATGACAGCCCTAGAAGCTGGGGATTGTCACTGTGAGTCTCAAACCCTACAGGTTTGCAAATGTACAGAATCCTCCTATCTCAGGAATGCCTATGGTTCCTGAAGAAAATAATATATACATGTAGCTAATCTTGGCAATTCCAGAGGCCAAAAAAAAACAATGTCCCGCAGTCATGAGGTCATGGCCCTTCTTGTGGTGAGCTCATCAGTCCCAAGCGCCAGGAGGGCTCTCCAGGCACTATCTGAGCCTCACAACACCCTTGGGCAGCCCCACCTGGCCCTGCACTGCCTGCTTCCCTTCTTGCAACAAAAAATTCCATGTCAAGGCAAAGACTGATAACGAGGGTGATGTAATTAAAACTCCCCAGGACCAGACTCTCCACCCTGACTTTTCAAAAGGTCTATTCATCCCATCAATATCTTAGAAGGATGGGCCACATTCCTCCCTCCCAGTCTGCGGAAGCTATGGGGACAGGCCCAGGGGTGAGCTGCGAGCTCCCTCACCCCATGGAAAGGGCCCATGCTCCGTCCCCCTCCTTTGAAGGTTTCTTCAGAGACAGAAGCTGTTCTTCCTTTGAAGGGAGGAGGCTTAGTGAGAGTGGGATGAGGAGGGGACTTCCAGGGACAAAGCTTTGCTGTGGTCCAGGAATTGTGGGGAACCAACATGTCCTGTTTCCCTAAATTACTGCAGGGAGGGGCTGCAGGGCCCCAGGAGACACCAGCACCCTCCTACAGCCTTCCCCGGCAGCTCCAAGGCAATTTCCTCTCCCTTCTTCCCCTCCTTGGCCTTCCGGAGGGGTTTGAAGAGTCCTTCACCATGTCCTCTGGGGAGCACATGAAGACGATGACTTTTTTAGGCAGTGTCTCTTCTATTCACCTTGACTTTGGCAGCACTGATTTTTCAAAACCCATCTCAGTGTATATATACCTTCCTGTTTAATTTAATAAAAATTAGCTCACCAAACTCCACCCTGGAGTAATTCACCAAAGTCACAAATTCACTTGAAAGAATTTATCCAAGGAGTCTGTGGATGGAAGTCAAAGAGTCTGAGAACTTGAATGGGGAAAGAATTCCATCTTTATTTCCAACCAACCTCTAATTGGAATTGAGCCTTGTCTTCACTGTGAGTGTAAGTACCTTCACAGTAGGATTTGGGATAGCTGTGATTTTGTCACCACAGAAGCCACAATTACTTGAGCAGCTCATTAAAATTATTGCAGATGTCATAAAACTTTGTTTATGTATTTATGTATTTCTTTAGAGACAGGGTCTTGCTTTATCACCTAGGCTGAGTGCAGTGGTGCAGTCTCAGTTTACTGCAGCCTCTGCCTCCTAGGTTCAAGCATTCTACTGCCTCAGTCACCTGAGTAGCTGGGACCACAGGCATGAGCTACTATGCCTGGCTAATTTTTGTTTTTTATATTTTGTAGAGACGGGGTTTTTCCATGTTGCCCAGGCTGGTCTAGAACTCCTGGGCTCAAGAGATCCACCTGCCTCCTAAAGACTGGGATTATAGGTGTGAGCCGCCACATCCAGCCAAAATTTTGTATACTCTACCAATCCTTATAGATGTGAATCTTTAGCTAAAAATAAAAGAAAATAAAATATTAAAAAGACAATAATTCTGGTTTTTCCTCTTGGAAAAAATCAGTAGAAAAATCTATGTGTGTGTATGGTGGAAGCATCAGGAAGACGGGGCTTTGCTGACACTGCTTCATTTATTACTGCGTTCCCAGCATCTAGACTAGTACTGTGCATGGTAGGTGTTTAACAAACACAGTACTTACTGAATTTAAAACACTAGGTAAACTCGTAAGTGCTTACAAATCTACGGATTTTATTGACTTTTTAAACTGCAAAAGTAATGCATGCTTGTAAAACATCAAATGTTAAATTTACACAGCAAAAAAGACGTCTCCCTTATAATCACCCCACCTCCCCTCCACACCCCCCTGCCAGCCTGTGGTCACTCCTGGTAGCACTCTGGTGTGAATCCTCTCAGATCTTTTCCCACTTATTTAAAATGTGTGGGTTGAGGAGGGTGGCTTTTTTGTTTTTTGTTAATAAATATATAACAAGGTGACTGACTGAATATGCGATTTGTATTTTGCCTTTCTTTTTTCCTGCTTTTAGCAAGAGAAACTCTGGAGTTTTCAAGCGAAAGTTTTCCATGACTCAGGGGGAGGCATGAGAATAAAATATATAGCCACTCACTTGTTCCAGCTTTTTGTGCCTAAGACCTCCAAAAGAAAGAAATTGCCAGGAGATGGGGCTGGCCTGAAAGCAGTGTATAATATAAACGGGTTTTCATGTTCTGAAGATTCAGCCCATGATAGGAATGAAGTTACATGTCTCAGACAGGGAGAGAAACTAGAGTCTGGGTCCCATGGCTGAGAGGTGGAGAACAGAAAGAGCCCTAGGCTGTGTGCCCTGGTTTGGGTCACCAGGGAGAAGAGGTGGGGATATGAGAGGAAAGAACCCCCTCCCCTACAACCTTCAAGTGGCAGGAACCTGGAAGCCCCAAGAACCAAGTAGCCTAACCTAGTCCCAAGGCTGCAGGTGAGCCTATTGATATGGTTTGGCTGTGTCCCCACCCAAATCTCACCTTCAGTGGTAATAATCCCCACATGTCAAGGGTGGGGCCAGGTGGAGGTAATTGAATCATGGGGGTGGTTTCCCCCATACCGTTCTCGGTAGTGAAAAAGCCTCACCAGATCTGATGGTTTTATAAATGGGAGTTCCCCTGCACAAGCTCTCTTGCCTGCCACCATCTAAGATGTGACTTTGCTCCTCATTCGCCTTCCACCATGATTGCAAGGCCTCCCCAGCAATGTGGAACTGTGAGTCAATTAAACCTCTTTCCTTTATAAATTACCTATTCTTGCCAGGCGTGGTGGCTCACGCCTGTAATCCCGGCACTTTGGGAGGCCAAGGCTGGCGGATCACGAGGTCAGGAGATCGAGACCATCCTGGCTAACATGCTGAAACCCCGTCTCTACTAAAAATACAAAAAATTAGCCATGCATGGTGGCAGGCGCCTGTAGTCCCAGCTACTCGGGAGGCTGAGGCGGGAGAATGGTGTGAACCAGGGAGGTGGAGCTTGCAGTGAGCCAAGATCGCACCACTGGACTCCAGCCTGGGTGACAGAGCGAGACTCTGTCTCAATAAATAAATAAATAAATAAATAAATAAATAATCTATTCTTGGGTATGTCTTTATTAGCAGTGTGAGAACAGACTAATACACCTATTAAGGAGAAGTGGAGTCACAAGACCTTCCCAGAACGTCTGGGGCAGGAAGCCAGGCAAGGCAAACATAGTCCCTGACACCAAGCTTGCCAGGCTGTAGGAGACAGCTGCAAGGGAACAGACACTGGGATCCACCCCTGCCTGGCAGTGGAAAGGCAGAGAATCTCTTGTTTGGATTGCATAACCCCTGGGGGTGTTTGGGTGATTGGGGAGTAAGGAAACATCTTGAGAAGGATACAGGACCTCCCATTAGTCTGTATCTGGGGACTCAAGCTGATGCTCTGAAAAAATCATGGCAGCATTTGTATTCCAACATACCTAATTTTGTCACTTAAAAATTTAGCCTAGGCTAGGCGCGGTAGGGATTAGCCCTGTAATCCCAGCACTTTGGGAAGCCGAGGCTGGCAGACCACTTGATGTAAGGAGTTCGAGACCAGCCTGGCCAACATGGTGAAACCCCATCTCTACTAAAAATACAAAAATTAGCTGGGCATGGTGGCAAGTGCCTGTAATCCCAGCTACTCGGGAGACTGAGGCAGGAGAATCGCTTGAACCCAGGAGGCAGAGGTTGCAGTGAGCCGAGATCATACCACTGCACTTTAGCCTGGGCAACAGAGCAAGACTTATCTCAAAAAAAAAAAAAGTTTATCCTAGCTATCTTCCCACACCATCACATATAAGACACTTCAATACTCTAACCAATGAATAGAATTCTAGACTTTGTATATACCATAATTTATTTACCAATCCTTCATTGACACTCAGTTATGGGTTTTCCCCAATGATTTCCCATTATAGACCAAGTTCACTTCTTGAACTTGGGTTTTTACAATCAGATGCAATTCTTTCTAAAAGCTGGAATCCTGAGTGGAATGACAGGCAAACAAGGTGGGCAAAGTTCCAAATGTGTTGACTCTTGACAAATTGCCCTCTGCAAACAGTATGTGAAAGTGACCACTTCAGCAAGCATTGTGTTATTGCAGTGATGTTGTAGACTAACTTGGGGGAGTGTGGTATATGAACAGTTTTAGCCTTTTACCGAAGAGTCTCCTGCATTTCCCTTTGTTCAAGTCTTCTTTTAGATCTTTCAGTAAAGGTTTTTAGTGTCCTATATATGGGTGTATTCGTTTCACTAGGGGTACCATAGCAAAGTCCCACAGACTGGGTGGCTTAAACAGAAGAAATGTATGGTCTCACAGTTCTGGAAGCCAGAAGTCTGAGATCCAGGTATCAGGAGGGCTGGCTCCTCCCCAGGCTATGAGGGAGAAGCGGTCTCAGGCCTCTCTCTCAGCTTCTGGAGGTTTCCAGGAGTCTCTGGCATTCCTTGGTTTGTAGAAGAATCACCCAAGGTCTACCTTTATCTCTATGTGGGGTTCTCCCTCTGTGCTGGTGTGTGTCCAAGTTTTCCCTTTTTATAAGGTTACCACCGGCCATGTTGGGCTAGGGGGCCCTCCCTACTCCGGTATGACCTCATCCTAACTTAGCTAATTAAATACAACTGACAGGACTTCACTTCCACAGTCTGAGGTACTGGGGACTAGGATTTCAACATCTGTATGTGGTAGAGGCACAATTCAATCCATAACAATACGTATCACATGTGTCTTTTTTTGTTTGAGACGGGGTCTCTGTTGCCCAAGCTGGAGTGCAGTGGCGCAATCTCAGCTCACTGCAACCTCTGCCTCCCGGGTTCAAGTGATTCTCCTGCCTCAGCCTCCAGAATGGCTGGGATTACAGGCACCTGCCACCACGCCTGGCTAATTTTTGTATTTTTAGTAGAGACGAGGTTTCACCATGTTAGTCAGGCTGGTCTCGAACTCCTGACCTCGTGATCTGCACGCCTCGTCCTCCCAAAGTGCTGGGATTACAGGCATGAGCTACCATGCCCACCTCACATGTCTTTTTATGTGTATTACAAAATATTGTGAGTTTTCAATAATAGTATGAATTGGATTGTTCTTAAAATTACATCTTCCTGTTGCTGGCATTTAGAAAAATGCTTACATTTTGTAAATTTACTTTGGATCTGACTACCAAATTATGTCATATTAATCCAAATAAATTTGATTATCTTGTATTTTTTTACATGCAAATAAATAATTAAAATTGTGTCTCTTACTTTTAAATATTTATGTCCTTTTCCCTGTTCTTGCAGTGATCTTAAGACAATGTAAAACGTCTAAATTCGTTGTCAATATCAGTATTTTTTCTGACAATAAGAGAAATGCTTCCAAAATGTCATTATTAAATATGATACTTACTGTATGTCTATTTTATGCACTTTTTAAAATATTTACATTTCAAAGTTTATACACATAGGGATTAGAAACTGTGTGTGTGTGTGTGTGTATGTGGTGTTTAGCTTCCAAACAGATGGAATTCTAAGTAATCTATCAAGGACCTGGCCATTCCATTGGAAGCCTGCCATGTCAGAGTCTCTGGGGTGTGCTTCCTCTTGGATGAGATTCTTCAGATAAGAATTCTCCAGTCTCTTTCAAGGGGGCAAGTACATGCCTAGCCCCGTGTATGGGAGCCAAGCAGAATGGAGAACATCTCTCCCTGTACTGGGCAGACTCTCCTCTCACTTTCCCCAGCTGGGTCTGGGGTTTCCTAGTGCAGAGTCTTGTCATTCCATTTCTGCTGAGAACACATCTCCGACTCCTGCTGGTGTGGCTGGGATGGTTGCATGGCCATATTCATGAGTAAGATTAGGAAATACTTTTCTTTTTTGTTCTATTCAATCTTACTCTTAAGTGTGTTTCTCCCTTTGTGGAATTACATGCAAAGGTTTTTGGGGTTTTGGTTTGTTTTTTCCTTTTAATCCCCTGAAAAATATTTTAAATATTGTGGGAATTGGCCACTGCTTCATTAGTCTATAAAACTGTGTGTGATGCCTTTTATGGAAGTAGAACTTTGACATTTTTATTTCTTCTGTAATGTTTGGTACACTCAGAACTCTTCTCATTCTTGAGGCAGTGTGATTGTGTTTTCTGAGAAAATCATCAATTATATGTGGATCTCCAAATTTATTGATTTAAAAAGGACATCTTAACCTCTTAGAATTGGACTCTTTTTTTTTTTTTTTTTTTTTTGAGACAGAGTCTGGCTCTTGTCACCTAGGCTGGAGTGCAGTGGTGCTATCTCAGCTCACTGCAACCTCCGCCTCCCGGGTTCAAGCAATTTTTCTGCCTCAGCCTCCTGAGTAGCTGAGCTTACAGGCACCCACCACCACACCCGGCTAATTTTTGTACTTTCAATAGAGACAGGATTTCGCCATGTTGGCCACGCTGGTCTTGAACTCCTGACCTCAGGTGATCCGCTAGCCTCGGCCTCCCAAAGTGCTGGGATTACAGGCGTGAGCCACCGCACCTGGCCTATAATTGGACTCTTTCCACCTCCAAGGCTGTATTCTCCCTTATCCTACTTGATCGGGCTTATGAGACAGGTTGTGTGTGCTTGTGTGATTACTGGGGGAGGGAGGGGTTACCAGACTGAGGATTCATGGACCTTATCTACTGCATTTCTTTTACACTTAACATGACATTTCAAATACTACTGCATTTGTTTTTCTTGCTTCTTTCCTTTTCTTTAGGCTTACTTTGCTTTTTATCTAGCTTCATGGGTTAAGTACTTCGTTCAAATCTTTTGAATCATATATGTTTTCTATGAAATGATTTTAGGTGATATATTTTCTCCCAGAGTCACCTGGCTGTATACAATCAGCTCTGATTGTTCTGCCCTTCCTGTTCACATCAAAACACCATGCCTTTAGCTTTGATTTCCTCTCCTATACAAAAGTAACCTCGAATCTTGTGCAAATCCAACTAGAGGAAAACTAAGCCAGGATTGCGGCGCCTCTGGGCTGTCTTCTCTTGCTTAAACCAGTTTAAATCCAGAGCAATACTCATAGAAGAGGATGTCAGGAACACAAAGACAGCCTCAGGTGGCCCTGGTGCCTGTGCCTGGTTTAGGGTGCTTAACTCAAAGGCACCAGGCAGAGGACCAAACCAGGCCAAATCAAGGCAAAGCCGGACAGCCCTTGACAGCGGCTCTTGGCCACTCAGTAGGGAAAAGCCCTCCCTGGGCAGCAGAATCAGCACCTTTCTGGCAGGCTGGGGGCAGAGCACGCTGAGTGAAAGTGGAGTGAGGGCCACCCGGCGGAGCAGGGAAGTAGTGGGAGCCGGCAGCCAGGGCAGCTGCCCACTGCTTGCAGGGCCCTGCAGCACAAGGGCCCCTGGAGTGGACTGACTGAGAACCACAACCATCTTCCTTGACCTCATGAGAGGCCCTCTAGTCCAGATAACTCTGACAACATCTCTGAATTGTTTAATGTTGTTTTGGGGCTACAAATGGTTTCCAGGGCACTTCGAAACACATAATTTGAGATTGATTTAGGAGCTAAAAAATATGGTATGGAAAATGCAATCACACTCTTCTCCTTTCCCCACTGGTCTTTGCATCCTAACACCCAAACCCCCAAATTTATGACCCCGCCCCATCATCTCACTGGCTTATCATGACAGTCATTCTGCAATCAGGCCTTTCTTTATTTCTCCTCTGGAAGGAACTCCTGGGGGCTATCATGCGTTTAATGCCCAGACAGCTCTGCAGGTCTGAAAGTCACCCAGATCATAACCTTTGGGCCCTGTTCCACCACCTTCCCCAGCCCACCCCACCTCACCCCATCTGTCTTGCAAGCCCCACCAGCCTATCAAATTTTACGACCCGTTCTTCACTCTGCTTAGTATCTGTTGACCCAGGTTGCTAAACAATTTTACACAGCTGTGCAGCCAGACCAGAAGTCGGCAGTTTCATATCTGTCTGCAGTAAAGTTGGCTTGATGAAGTGGTTTCTTGGATTGCTCCATTTAGGATTTCTTAAATCAGCTGGGTCTGACACTGCAGATTTAGTAGACGTCCAAGGGGAGGCCAGAGCAGTGAGCCCTGTATTGCCCTTACACACACTGGCCCTGGACACCCTCAGACTCCACCTGGCCAGGGAATCCCAAAACTCCCTTTTCGCAACAGGTGGGACCACAACCATGGCTGTCAGGAAACTCGTTAGGAGTAATTCATGGACTGTATCTAGTGGCCCTTGGGCCTCTAAATGTGAGGAAATCTGATAGCTGCTGGAGCCATCGTCTGCCCAGGTTGCTCCAGCATGCCCTACCAGGGAGGCCAGAGGCCTCGTGCACGTCTGTCCTGCCAGGAAACTCCCGAGGAGGGCCGAGGGCTAGGGGCCCACAGTGCCCTTAGTCTGCCCAGGGGGAAGGGGCCATCCCCAGAGACCTACAGACCACAAAAAATGCATTGCATGTGTGCACCCATGCTCACAGCAGTGTAACTCACAGTGGATGACAGGTGGAAGCAATACAAGTGTCCATCAGCTGATGAATGGATGAAAAAAATGTGGTCTAGCCACACCATGGAGTATTACTCCATCCCAAAAGGAAAGAAATTCTGACACATGCTACCACAGGGATGAACCATGACGACATGATGCTCAGTGAAACAAGCAGATCACAAAAAGTCAAATACTCTATGACTCCACTTACTGGAGGCACCTAGGGGAGTCAGATTCACAGAGATGGGAAATGGAAAGTGGAATGGTGGTTTCCAAAAATGGAACGGGGGTAGCTGTTTAGTGGGTATAGAGTTTCAGATTCGTAAGACAAAAAAGTTCTGGAGATCGGCCTCATAACAATGTGAATGTCCTTCACAGTACTGAACTGTACACTTAAAAATGGTTACGATAGTAAATTTTATGTTGTGTGCTTTTCACTACAATTTAAAAAAGAAAAAATACATTGCAAATGTATGATATGATCCGTCGTATACTTGCCATCAACAGTGCTTGAAGTCCTTCAGCTCTTGGACTGCACACACCAAGAATCCCACCTTGATAAGTCCGGGTACTGCTGGTGTGGAATTCAGCAACACAGAAAGCCTTTCAGCTAATATTTGCAGGTGTCTGTCCCTGAATTTTCAGGTGACAGTGATTAAAGACCTGAGATCTGTCTCCCACAGGGGGCTGAGATGCTTCAGCCCAAAGCCCCATAGCCAGGAAGGGAAGAGCTGCAACAATGAATCCCCACGCGACAACTGAGCCCCGTCCCTGCTTTCCTCCTGCTCCCTTGTGAAGATGAAAATACTTGTAAGATGCTGGGGGTCAGGGCAGGAAGATAATACTGCCTTCCAAGCCCAGGCATTGGCTTTAGTGGCCCCGTGGTGTGGTGAGATGCCCTTAGCCACCTCCTTTCCTCTAATGATGTGGGTTCAGTGCACTGAGCTAAGCAGTTCCAGTGACTGCCAGGGAGCAGCAGTGAACCAAGCACCAGAAATACCAGCACTTAGCACCAGGCAGCCCTCAGAGCCTGCTTCAGGCTCCAGCTTTATGAGGGTGGGTGGGATGAACATTAGGCAGCAGACCTGGATAGAGTAAGGGGCACATGGCTCGCCTCCTCATTGTACTTTTCTTCTTGACAAGGACCCTAAAAGCACAAGACTGGGGACCTATTGCTAGAGAAAAACCACCCCCAAACACCTAGAGACCCAAAATGTAGTGTCTTAAAATAACCACCATTTTTATTTTGTTCATACATCTGCAGTTTAAGCAGCGCCCAGCAAGGACAGCTTGCCTCCGCTCTCAGAGCATCAGCTGCGGTGGCTAGGAGATGGGAGGCTCTGCAGGATCACTCATTGACGTGTTGGGCAGTTGATGCTGGCTTGGCTGGGACCTCGGCTGTCGTGGCCTCTCTGTGTGGCTGCTGGGCTTCCTCCCAGCATGGCAGCTAAGGTCCAAGAACAAGGGCCTTGAGAGGCAGGCAGAGGCTGTGTCATCTTTTCTAATCAAACCTCAAACTCACACATTGTCATTTCCACCACTGAAGCCAGCCCGTATTCAAGGGAGGAGGGTTAGACTCTATTTCTGGACGACAAGAGTGTCCAAGAATTTGCAGACATGCTTTTAAACCACCGCTCTTGGCAAGTTACTTGTCACTGACTACGAGCTGGTCTCTGTGTGCGTTAGTATACCTGTGTGCAGGTCATCCTGAGGTTTACACAGCTGATGGAGGCAAGTCTCTCAGCACAATGCTTATCCATCAGGGGATATTTGCTATGGATCATCCAGCCCTGCAGATAGAGAGGCTGGTTAGCATGATTGTCATTTTATAAAAGAGGAAGATAGAGCACAGTGAGATGTTGAGAGTTGTTTGAACACACCAAGCTTGCTAGGGAAAAGATCAAAACCAGAAAATATTCTCCCCAGCCAGTTGAAGGAGTTTCCCAAAGTTCCTGAAAGCAGATAAAGGCTTTTGCTCAGTTTGTGGAGAAAACCATTGCTAAGACGGTACCGGAGAAGAGTCACAGCAAGAGGCCTGTGCTGGAGCAGAGGGTCTGAGAGCCAGGAAGCCAGTGGGCAGGGCAGTCAGCTGGGAGATATTGGGAAACATGAAATATGAAGGAGCCAATATGAAATGCTGAGGAGGCCATTTTTTGCAACCTATTACATTTTGTTAATGGTTTACACACCAGGCAATGACCCTAATGCCCCTGAGGATTTGGAGAGGGCCAGATAGTGATAGCCAGCCCTGAAGTTGCAGACTTGGAATGTGGGAGGAAAGCAGCCCTTCTGCTGCTCTCAACTCAGGCCCCACACCCCAGCTCAAGCTGCTCTCACGATGTCCACCGTTGCCTCCCAGGCCTTCAGGGACCACCCAGCACAGCTTTCTCCCTGCTAGAATCTGCAAACAACCTTCAAGGAACGTGGCCCCTGTCATGCTCAGAAACAACCTAGAGACAGGACTCTCTTCCCTCTATGTAATGGAATGTCCACAAAGCCCAGTACAGTGGCCTCAGCCAAGTGCCCCAGGGCCTTGTCTTCAGCGAGGGTGCAACCTTGGCACCTCTGGGAGTGGAGGAGACCAGGATCACTCTGATGGCTCTGCCCAGTGACCCACCCCAATGTCCTGGTGTCCCCTGAGGATACCTCTCCACTTGTCAATCACTGCCCTGAACACCCTGGCTGAAGGCAAGTCTCAGAGGTGAGTCAGTTACCTTCACTGAAGTGGGGTGAGTGTGGTCATGTGCTGACCAAACTCTTTCTGATTTTTCTGTGTCCCTAAAAGAATTGCCCACAACACTTCCCTGGGGCCAGACCCCTGCCCTTAGAGGCCTTCCTGAGTCCAAGTCCCCAACCCACCTAGTAGGTTGTACATGTGCTCTTTGGGAGCGAAAGTAATGAGTTACCGGCTCACTCTTTTGGGGGGATTACATCATTCCATTAGCTAGTAGGGAACAGTGTATTCCCCACCGGATCTTGGCAGCCTACCCTACCTCAGATGTTCTTCTGACTGTGAACTTGCCACTCACCCTTCAATAGGAAGAACCCAGGTCCTGCTGCCAACCTGAGGGAACCTCTGTGCCTGCCTCCCTCAACAGGGTTCAGCAGACATGGCCTGCCATGCCTGCCAAGGCATTAGCCTGGCTCACTCCCTCAAAACGCTTGCTCTGAGAGAACAGCTGCCATGTTGTGAGGAAGCCCAGGGCTCACAGAGGCACAAGGAGGGGCTTTCTGTGGCACAACCCTGGCTGAGCTCCCAGCCACGGCCAGCACCAACTTACAGCC
Source organism: Pan paniscus (assembly GCF_029289425.2). NCBI lineage: Eukaryota > Metazoa > Chordata > Mammalia > Primates > Hominidae > Pan > Pan paniscus. Next base: position 49,738,389 of record NC_073260.2, read on the forward strand.
AGGAGAGGGTGCCCTCTTGGACATGAAGCCTTGTGAAGCCTCCACAGCTACTGCCACAGGTATGGGGAAGGCTCCATTCCCCCAAAGAAATGAAACAAAGTAGTATACGCTTCCTGCCCCAAAAACTGCAGAGGAGGCATCTCCATGGGGACCTCTTATGTCTTAGGCCCTGTGGCAGTTTCTGAAATGACTCACAATGATTCTTAGCTCCAAAAATTCATACCTTCCCCATATATGCATACATCTAGGCATATTTTGTGTGACCACGTGTGTGGGGGAGGTATATATGTGTGTATGTATGTGAGTGTGTGTGTATATATATAATATGTGTGTGTGTCTATGTGTGTGTGTGTCTATGTGTATGTGACTAGGTATGTAAGTGTATAATTATGCATGTGTGGGTGTGTGGGTGTCTATGTGTGTATGAATGTGTGTGGTGTGTGTAAATGTGTATGGATGTACATGGGAATGTGCATATATGTATGTGTATGAGTGTATGTGTGAGACTATATTTCTGTGTGTGTGAGTATATGTATGTGGGTATATGTGCATGTATGTGTGTAGATGAGTATATGTGTGTATATGAATGAGTGTGTATGCAAATATGTGTATGGGTGTATGAGTGTGTTCGTGAGAGTGTGTGTATGAATGCATATGAGTGTATGTGTGTGCAGGTATGTATATGTGTGTATGTGTGAGTGTATGAGTGTATGTATGTGTGTTTGTGTGTGGGCATGTATGTGTGTGCACATAAGCTGGACCTAGTGAATGACAAATAAATGAAATGAATAAACATTAATAAAACATGACGAAGCTGGCAGGATGTCATCTCCAAGGTCACCTTGTAAAAGACTGAGTTTAATCTTGCTTTCACTGTCTTTTGCCTTCTCAGCTTGCTCATTTTGATGAAGCAAGCTGTCATGCTGGAGGGTCCCATGTGGCAAGGAACTGAAACCCTCTGTTCAACAGCCTATGAGCGAGAAGCCACATGAGTTTGGAAGTAGATCCCTCCCCAGTCGAGCCTTGAGATGACAGAGCTGTGACTGACACCTTGGCTGTAGCCTGTTCCAGACCCTGAAGCAGAGGATCCAGTTAAGTTTTGCTCAGATTCCTGAGCTACAGACATTGAGATAATAGATATGATTGTTTTAAGATACAGTGTTTTGGGTTAATACATTATATAGCAATAGATAATAAAGACAGATTTTAGTATCAATGTAATGTTGTGGTAAAAAATGCCTGAGGCCGGGCACGGTGGCTCACACCTTTAATCCCAGCACTTCGGGAGGCCAAGTCGTGCAGATCACAAGGTCAGGAGTTCGAGACCAGCATGACCAACATGGTGAAACCCAATCCCTACTAAAAATACAAAAATTAGCTGGGTGTGGTGATGCATGCCAGTAATCCCAGCTACTCAGGAGGCTGAGACAGGAAAATCGCTTGAACTGGGGAGGCGGAGGTTGCAGTGAGCCAAGTTTGTGCCATTGCACTCCAGCCTAGGCAACAGAGAGAGACTCTGTCTCAAAAAAAAAAAAAAAAAAAGGCCTGAAAATGCAGAAGTGGCTGCAAAACTGGACAGTGGATGAAAGTGAATGGATTTTCAGGTGTGTGATACAGAAAGCCTAAACTGCTTTGGACATATTGTTAGCAGAAATCTCAGCTTTGGGAACACTGCCAGTGAAGGTTCAAGAGGAAGTGAGGGACATGTTATAGAAAATTAGAGGAAGGGGATTCTCATCACATAGTGGCAAAAGGTTTAGCTACACTGCTGCTTGCAGTTATGTGGAGTGCAGAACTTGGACCTAGCAAACTGTGTAGTCTAGATAAGAACTTCAAGGAAAATGTTGAAGGCATTACCTGGTTCTTCTTGCTGCTTATAATAAAATGTGAGAAGGGAAAGTGAAATTGAAGAAAGAACTGTTAGAAAGACTTGATGACACAGAAAATTCTCATCCTTTGCAAATAGCAAAAGATGCTAAAATTAAGAATATCTAAGCAACATTCAAAATTGTCTAGAAATAAAGGCAATAGGTGATTGTGCAATCTTTTGTTAAAATCTCAGAACAGTCATAATATCAGAGCACAGTTGAGACACCTGAAGGGCCCTTTTAAAAAATTGTGTACCCACAATTCTTCTCTATTGAGTCATGGAGTCTGTAAAAAGCATAAGGGTGTTGTCCCTAACCTTTCTCAGCGGAAGTCCAAATTAGAGAGGAACACATCTCAAAGAGATAGGTAACTGTGGCTTTGAAGCCACAGTTTAACTTATCTAATGAAGTGGGTTCCAGTGAGATTCATAGAAAACCCACAAATTGTCTGAAAAAAACTACATCAGCAAAAGCACTTCCAGCTTGAACTAAAAGGGACAGAGCCAGGGCAAAATGAAAAGAGGCAATTGGACCTCAACGTTTGACTGGCAGGAAGGAGGCTGAGAGAACTGCTCAGAGGCAAACACATTTTGTCTTTCATAAAAAAGTAAGTATACTAAAAGGACAAAAGTAGGAGCCCAGAGGGTAGAGCCAAGAGCCACAGAGAATGATTCCCAGGCCTTGAGACCTAACCAAAAAAATTCCAATGTTTGCCCAGCTGTACTTCAGAATTGCTATGGATCAGTGCCTACTGTGTGCCTCCCATTTCCCCTTTTATGAACAGAAAAGATTATACTGTTTATCTCATGCCTGTCCCTCCATTGCATGTAGAGTGAGTGAGGGGAAGATAACTTTTGTCTTGAGTTCATGAGTATAAGACTGAAAAGTGCTGTACTTGAGGATCTGTACTTAGGCAACCTCATCTAAGGAGCCTCACTCATCCCCTGGACTTGATTTAAATGATGAGATTTTTGACTTTGAGCTGGTGCTGTAATGTAATGAGATTTGGGGGGACCTTGTAGGACATAAATTATTAAGAGCCAGGAACAGCCTAAGTTAGGCAGCTCCCGAAATGGTCCCCAGGGGTCTCCACCTCTTAGAGTTTACACTCTAATGACCCTTTCTCTTTGCGGAGGTAGGAAGCTGAACCTGGTGGGTAGCTTCTAATGAACAAAACACAGCAAAGGTGATGGGAGGCCACTTTCAAGACAGCGCTATGAAACACTGTGACTTTCCTCATGCTTGAGCTTGCTCTCCTTCACATGCTCACTTTGTTGAAGCAAACTGTCATGCTGAAGAAATCCAAAGGGCAAGAAGCCAAGGACAGCCTCCAACCAACAGCCAATGAGGAGCCAAGGCCCTCGGTCCAACAGGCTGGGAGGAACTGAACCTGCTTGTAAGGATGCAGTATGCAATGGACTGAATGCTTGCATTCTCCAAAATTCACACACTGAAATCTTAATGCCAACGTGATCGTTTTAGGAGGTAGAGCCTTTGGGAAGTGATTAGGTCATAAGGGGGGAGTCTTTATGAATGGGATTAAGTGTCTTTATGAAAGAGGCCTCAGAAAGCTTTCTCATTTCTTCTGTCATGAGAGGACACAGAGACAAAATGGCCATCTATGAACCAGGAAGCGGGGCCTCAACACGCACTGAATCTGCCAGCACCACAATCTTAGACTTCCAGCCTCCAGAACTGTAAGAAATAAATGTCTATTTTTTAAGCCACCAAGTCTGTGCTATGTTTTGTTATGGCAGCCTGAACTGACGGAGATACAGAGCTTCCTCCATTCAAGCTTTAAAATGACTACAACAGGCCAGGCACGGTGACTCGCACCTGTAATCCCAGCACTTTGGGAGGCCAAGGCGAGCTGATCACCTGAGGTCGGGAGTTCGAGACCAGCCTGACCAACATGGAGAAACCCCATCTCTACTGAAAATGCAAAATTAACTGGGCATGGTGGCACATGCCTGTAATCCCAGCTACTCAGTAGGCTGAGGCAGGATAATCGCCTGAACCCAGGAGGCAGAGGTTGCAATGAGCCGAGATCGCGCCATTGCACTCCAGCCTGGGCAACAAGAGCAAAACTCCATCTCAAAAAAAAAAAAAAGACTACAACAGTCCCAGTCAACACCACAAGGGACCCTGAAGTAGGGGACCCAGGTAAGCCTGTGCACCATTGTATATGCCCAGATCCCTGACTTGCAGAAACTAGGTGGTAATAAGTGCTACTGTTTCAAACCATTGTGTTTTGGGGTATAATTAGTTAAGCAGGAATAGATGACTAAAACATCCCACTTTCCAGGGGAATAGGGGATTACCTGGGTACAAGTAATGACCTTGGACCAGTCTTACCTGTGACCCCCAGGAATCCACATCACTGAAAATGCTTATTTGAAATGAGGTTCAAGGGGTGGTCCTGACCTTCCCAGACTAGGACCAAGATGGTTCTTATGGACACTGCTGCTTGTGAATGGAGGTGAGGGCAATGGCTTCTGATTCCCCATAGCTCCCCATAGCTCCCGTGAGGGCTTCTGTTACCATGACACCTTGGATCTATACCTATGCCATGCCTCCCTGGTCCCTGAGAGCAATGTCACTATCACTAGGGATCTCAGAGCCCATTCATGTGTCCACTAGCAGAGAGGGGCCACCGCACCTGCACACTGACCCCTCAGCCAGATTGAACCCAGCAGGCTCTGGCTTCCCCAGGGTGAGTGTAGGAGAATTAATGCTATGGGGGTCTTGATGAGGTGAGAGATGCCTGGTAGAGAATTCCCTCCCTCCCCTGCCCCACTGCTGGGCTGTTCTGAAGCCCAGTTGTTCTCTCGGCCTATCTGAAATGCCCCACAAGAGGCACAGGTGCCTGTGGCCATGTGGCTGCTTGTCCTCCTAGGACACCCCACCCTGCCCCTGCCCCTCACCCTGCTTTCCTGGGCTTCCACTCCCTGCAGTCATCACAGGACCCTTTGCCTCAGGCTCTGTTTTCAAGCTGAAGATGGCACTTCAAAAAAGCCAGATGAGGCTCTAGACCAGGCCAGGTTGGAGGACTATAGCACCAACTGTGATCCGGCAGTGGGAGCAGCCACCAGAGTTTCTCCCCCTGCATGAGGCTCCTGAAATGCCCCAGCAGGAGTAAAGTCCCTGCATTCCCTAGACGGGTGGAGCAAAGGGGCTTTTCTCAGTGCTCAATGTGAGTCCCCAGCAACCAGCAAAGAGGGGATGGCCATGTGGCAAGGACTGACAGAGGGGACTTAATGCCCAGGGCCACCCAGGGAACCCTCAAGTTCTCCAAAGAGCTGCCTGCTCACCTTCTGTGAGGCATGGGCATGGAGCTGTGCTTCTGCCCCACGTGTGCTCCAACAGTAGCTCTGGCCGCGGAGGGAGGAGGGAGCCCAGGGACTTTGTGACACTGTTTTTCACCGTAAGCTTCCTTAAACAAACAACATTGCCACAAGCCAGAATTAATTGAACCCACATGCCAGTGTTCTGAGTGGCTGCCTCTATGTGTATGTGTGTATAGAGATATGTAGGTGTGCATGTGTGTGCATATATATGTGTACTGTGTACTTGCATATCATGTGTACATGTGCATTCTGTGGTGTGTTTGTATGTGCATATGTGTGTGAGTGTATATGCATTGTGTGCATGTATGTGTGTGTGTATGTGTAGTGTATGTGCATGCATGTATATATGTGGGTATGTACATAGGTATGTGTGGATGTGGCTGAATGTGTGTATGTATGAGGGTGTGTGAATGGGTGTGTAGGTGCATGCATGTACATGGGGGTTGGGCATGTGTGTGGGTGTGTAGTGTGTGTGGATGTGCATACATATGCATATGTGGGTGTATTGTGGATGTACCTGTGTGTGTGTATGCATGTGTGCATGGGGGGTATGTACATGGGTGTGTAGTGAGTGGCGTGTGTGCGCATATGTGTGCGTGTGTACAGAGGTATTGGTCTAGTCCTCCCCAGCGTGCTGAGCCATCGCTCAGGGCTAGCAGTCACTGCTGGGCTATGTGTTCTGCACTAAATCGTCACAAACAAACAATGCTCCCAATTTACAGATGAGAAATCCAAGGCACAAGGAGGTGAAGTCCCTCACCTAGGCCATGGGGACAGCTATACAGCTTGTGTGGTGACACAGACCTGTGTTGAGATCCCTGGCCTGCCACAGCCTGGCCAAATGGCTCGCCTTTCCTTTACCCCTCCTTGGTAATGTGAGGACAAACTGCTCACCTGCAGGACCTGTGGGGAATCTGAGAGCTCTCGTGTGGGGAGAAGCTTGCCTGGTGTCTGAGAGAGCAAGTGCCCCTCCTCGTTCACTCACAGGAACTTCCTGCACACCTACTCTGTGCCCGGCATCACGCTGGTGCCATAAATCCAGCTCCTGGAAGCAGAGCTCAAGCATGGATTCATGTGATTTCTAAAGGGTTTGCTCCTGGATAGCACAAATGGAGGGAGAGGTGCGGGGCAGGGAAGGGTAAGAGGCCAGGGTACAAGTTCAGTAAGAGCCCCAGCCCCTACCTGATCTCACCTGCAGCATCGATCGACAATGAATGTTTAAGCTGTGACGTGGTTGTTTAAGCTGCCTTGAATGGTCCGTGGTGCTCGTTGCAGAGACCCTAGCAGATGAAGACAACCCCAGGCCCCCAGAGCAAAGGGAAAGCAAGGCCTCTCATCCTCGCTGCCTGGACTCCCCCGACCGGGCACTCCATCTCCCCAGGAAGGAGTGTGGGGAAACAGCCCTGTCTACACTGGGGACAACCCACTTCCAGAAGCCCCTGTCCAATACTTTTACCCTTGATTTTTCAGCCCGGAGCATTTTATAGGAAATATAATCCACATGGCATTGAGTCACTGGGCCTGAGCTCAGCAAAAGTTGTTTTGTAAGAAATGTTTTCTATCCACCAGAGGCCTCTTTTCTTAGAAACAGGAAGTCATTTTTAGCCAAGAATAAACAAGCTTGACACTAAGCAGGTTAGTTTTTCACACAAAGCCCCTGACGGACTTTGTGGACTTCTTAGTCATAGGTTGGATTTCCTTTTCGGACTCTTTTCTTTTGACTCTTGACTGTTGAAATAAGATGAGTTTGCACTGGACCTACTGCCCACGGGACCCCCACCAAGCCACCATGCGAACATGGCGTGCATGGCCCAGGGTAGCAGCAGAAGCCACGTGACTTCAGCAGGCCCGATAACACTAACAGCTACCATTGACGGGGGTACCAGTACTTGGTGGCAGCATGCTGTAATCGTAAAGAAAATGAGCTGTAGATTTCTGAGCTCATCACTCAACCTCTCTAAAGGCCACGATCCATGTCTATAAAGAAATGTTGACAACCAACTGACAAGCTCGTTGTCAGAATTCAAAAAACCAGTGTCAATGTGCACGCCCATCTCAGTGCAATGCCTGGCATGGAGCACATGCTTGATAAAGGGTAAGTAATGTCACTAATGGAGGTCACATGAGATTCACCAACAGAGAGAACAGGGGTGGGAAAGGGGCTCTTTCACATTTGTTTTAATCCCTAGAACCCAGTGCTGTTACTGGCATGTGGTAGGAATGTCATTTACTATGCATTGAGTGAAAAGAACGAATGAGGATACAGACGCAATCTGCTCCTAAATATTTAACAGCAATCCCGGCTACTTAGGCTTCTCCTTCCAAGCGTATTGCTTCTTCAGCTAAGACAGCAGAAGAGGTGATTTAGTCTATGGTTGTTACACTCGGCCACAAGTGAACACAGAAATAGTCCAGAGTGTCACAGGTCCAGGGCAAAGGACTAACATGGACAGTTATGGACATGAGCAAGGTGGGTCTCAGAGGTGGTCTTGGCAATCAGATGGCGATGAAGTTCTAGATGCATTGAAACAAGCTCTAGACAGTAGCATGCAGTCCAACAACTTGTACCAGCATCCCCAGCCTCTGGCATTCATGTTTCTGCTCCTGGCACCTCCATGGGTGCAAAAACCTAGCGGTTTACTTGGACTTCTGCCTCATCTTTCTTCCTTTGAGCTTCAGTCTGCGCTTTTGCTTCTTTCTCCACTTGGCTCTTGCGGTGCAGAGGTTTCCAAGAAGATGGCACCAAGGCCGAGAGACGTATTGCTTTGATATTAATCAGATAGAGTTTATATCCCTGTCAAACTCAACAGGAAAGTTTCATGGTTTTTTTTTTCCACTTTAGCATGGATGTTCCAGGTGATGGAACCCAACTGTGGGTTATTTAGACAAGGCTCTTGCTTCCAATCCACTGGAGTGGGCGAAAGAAAGAAAGAAAGAGAGAAAGAAAAGAAAAGAAAGAAAGAAAGAAAGAAAGAAAGAAAGAAAGAAAGAAAGAAAGAAAGAAAGAAAGAAAGAAAGAGAAAGAAAGAAAGAAAGAAAAGAGAAAGAAGGAAAGAAAGAAAAAGAAGTGGAAGAAGTGTAAGCAATGACCTCAGGTGAGTCCGAAGCGGCAGGTTGCATTTTCCGAAGACGGCTGAACAACATCTAGCATCCCACTGTCTCTTCCGCGGTGTGGCCTTGCCAGTCCCTTTCAAGGGCCTCATCTCTCCCACTTGACTCTGGGCCAACCTCTGTGACTTTGTCAACCAATACAAGTTCTGATTCTTCCAAGCCCAGGCTATCCAGAGGCCTTGCAGCTCCTTGTCAACTCTTGGGACCTGGCCCTTGGGATGCTCCCTCTTGGGACCCGGCCACCATGCTAGGAGAGGCTGAGTGGAGAGGTCTCATATGGGCACTCCTGAGATGCCAGGCCGAGAGGACAGCTGAAAGCCAACATCTTTGGCCAGGCACATAGATGAAGGCACCATCTTGGACATCCGCTCAGCAGAGGCTTCAGAGACTCCAGGTCTGGGCACTGTCTGATTGGATCCGAAGCCTCACCATTGTGAGGATGGTGTGGCCAAGCCCAATCTACCCACAGCACCATGGGAGTGAATAACAAATTGTTGTTCTAAGCCACTGAGCTTTGAGGTGCTTTTAAATGCAGCCATAGTCAGCCAGAACAGTGAAGAGGGCGTCAACAGGACAACAAGTCAGTGAGAGGACAGGACTTCAGGAGTGATGGGAGGAGGGAAGCTCTCTAAAGAGGCACTGTGTAGCTGAAATGCAGGTGACCAGGAGCCGGGCATGCAAAGGTGAGGAGAAGAGTGCAGAAGCAGTGTGGCAGAGCTGCTCAGGCGGCATGAGCTGGCCTGGGGTCGGGTGGGCAGCTGGGGAGACAGTGAGCAGGTCAGAAGGGGCCAGGGGAGCTGGCCATGTGGACAGCAGCAAGGAGTTCACCGGGAGGCATTAGGAGCAGTGGCGAGCCTGCAAAAGGCTTTAAGCAGGAGGCTTTGTGGTCTGACACACCCAGTGGGGAATGGATTAGGTCTGGAGGGTAAAGAAGGAGGTGGGAGCTGGGAGGCCACCCAGGTGCAGAGTGGGGAAGTGGCAGTGGCACCTCATCTCCTCAATGACCAATGTCCTCTGAACTGGCTGCTCAGAGGCTGATCTCTCTTGATGACAGGCCTCTGGGCGGGGGCACTGGGTGGGTACCCATACTGTTCACCATGCAGGGCTGACCCCACCGGTCTGTGCCAGCCTATGGCGACTGCTTCCCTGGGAGGAAGGACAGAGTTGTGTTCCTTGATCAGCACCAAGCAATGACGTTCTGTCTCATTTTAAGAGAACCCAAATGGCTCACTGGTGAGGCTCTTCCATGGAGGGGAGCAAAGCACAGAGGCTTCCGGAATGATGAAGCTGAGTTCTCACTGGTGGCCTGACTACCAAACACTGCTAGCACTGACTTCAAACTTGCAATTGCTTCAATAAAATGCCAGGGAGAACTCTTTCTAGAACAGTGGCTTTTGAACTTCTCTCTGGCCCCATAAAGAATTGCATCTTACTTCGAGAGGCCGAGGTGGGCAGATCACGAGGTCAGGAGTTCAAGACCAGCCTGGCCAAAATGGTGAAACTCCGTCTCTACTAAAAATACAAAAATTAGCTGGATATGGTGGCGCAAGTCTGTAATCCCAGCTATTTGGGAGGCTGAGATGAGAGAATTGCTTGAACCGGGACCCGGGATGCAGAGGTTGCAGTGAGCCAAGATCGCGCCACTGCAGTCCAGCCTGGCGACAGAGGGTGAGTCTCAGGTGAGTCTGAAGTTTGACTCCGTCAAAAAAAAAAAAAAAAAAAGGAAGGAAGGAAGGAAAGGAAGGAAGGAAGGAAGGAAGGAAGGAAGGAAGGAAGAAAGAAAGAAAGAAAGAAAGAAAGAAAGAAAGAAAGAAAGAAAGAAAGAAAAGAAAAGAAAGAGAAAGAAAGAAAGAAAGGGAAAGAAAGAAAGAAATGCATGTTGCCTGTCAGCCGGCACCTCCAGACATGGCTGTCCGCCAAGGACAGAGGGCTCAAAACACGGACTTCCCACAGGCAGAATGCACTGGTGTTTACTCTGCTCTGTTCTCCCACACATTAAAAAAACAAAAACAAAAACACTGGTCACTTCCCACTAATGGCTCTGAACCAAAAGTTTAAAACCCTGTTCCTGAAGCCCACAGTGATGAGAAGGATGGAAGACCCGGCCTTCAGGGAGGCACCTGGCCCACGCTCCAGCCCTCACCTCCCTCTGTGCTTGTGCCTCACCATTGGGCCAGATAAGCACCCCCTGGTTTGGGCCCCGGGAAGAATAAGGAGATGGAAATGTTCTTCCTCCAGTGATCAAGCTAGTGTCGTCTAACCCAAAGAGGAGAAGCAGGAGGGTGGGACTTCCCAAAACCAGCCCCAGCTCCCAGCCCTCTGTCACAGAACTGGCACCAGGTAGAACCCCCAGAGCAATCTACACCCCTCCCAGCTCTGCCTTTCATGATTCAACCCTTCCCTGGGGAAGTTTAACATATGAAAATGGGCATTTCACCGCACACAATCCAGATGCAAATACAAGGGGGCACTGAAGACAAATTTTCAATGTAGCAAATAGGGCTAAATTTGTCAACAGAAACTAACTGCAGCCTAGATTTATAGTCAGTGCTTTCCCCGAGATTTTCCCTGGGGACAATTCAGCAAATGCATGTCCACCAAATGCTTTTCAAATCTTCTGCAAGATGTAATGTTCTGTTGCTCCTCAGATGACTTTTTAAAAAATTTTAAAACAATGCAATTTCTTGTGACCAAACTTTATATAAGAATGATTTTTTAATTTCAAAAATAATCAATTTATATCTCTGAAAATTCTATGTCATTTTACAAGGAAGGGAAAATCTTTTTAGCAACATAACACACGCATATATGTTAAATTTTTCAAACACCCCTTTCCAAGTTGTTTGGCTTACATATTTTCATTTACACAACTAATCTATTTTCAAAATTATTAACACTCACGATAGCCTTTAGTGACTGGAAAGAACCCAGAGAATCAAGACATTTATGATTACAGGAAATCTATCCCAAAAACCATACTATACACACTGAGCTCAGCTCCTCTTCCCATGTAGGGGCAAAATGAAGAACTATTCAATGAATCTTCCTAAGTTAACAGGAGACATTTGAAGTTGTTTTCAAAGTTTTGCTTTACACACAAAGTGACATCACTGAAGACTAAACGCTGACTATTTTTCTTCTTTTGCCCAAATTCCTACTCAAGGGGCCTGGAGAGTCACACTCTACAAACCATAAAGTCTCATCAGAGGGATTTTATTTAACCCTATATAACGTGGTGGCTTACTTTCCAACCTGACTCTGGCATAACATCACATAACAAGGAAGGAAACCAAAATATTTTAACCCCAAATATATTTTCTTGCCATATCTTGAAATTGCCCTGCAAAGTCATCTCTTGTGGGGAAAAATCTACATTCTATAAAGAATGCCCTTTCCCTTTTCCAGACCTTTTCCCTGATCCAAGAGAGAGTCAACTAAGAGTCTGGCACCTTTTTAAGTCTGATAAGAAACATTCACAATCTATTCTCTCTGAAGCCTCCTACCCTGGAGGTTTCATCTGCATAATGAGAACCTTGGTCTCCACAATCCCTTATCTCAACCCAGACAATTGCTTTCTATTGATTCCAGGTCTTTAGATAAACACTTTCAACCAATTGATAATTAGAAAACTTTTAAATCTACCTGTAACTGGAAGGGCTCCCCACTTCCCCCAACCCCTTCAAGTTGTCTCGCCTTTCTAGACCAAACCAACGTACACCTCAAATGCACTTGATTGATGTCTCATATCTCTCAAAAATGTGTAAAACCGGCCGGCGCAGTGGCTCACACCTGTCATCCCAGCACTTTGGGAGGCTAAGGTGGGCAGATCACCTGAGGTCGGCAGTTGGAGACCAGCCTGACCAACATGGAGAAATCCCGTCTCTACTAAAAATGCAAAATTAGCCAGGTGTGGTAGCACATGCCGGTAATCCCAGCTACTACAGAGGCTGAGGCAGGAGAATCGCTTGAACCTGGGAGGCGGAGGTTGCAGTGAGCCAAGATTGCGCCATTGCACTCCAGCCTGGGCAATAAGAGTGAAGCTCAGTCTCAAAAAAAAAAAGAAAAAAAGTAAAACCAAGCTGTGCCCCGACTACCTTGGGCACAAGTTCTCAGGATCTCCTGAGGGCCATGTCACAGGCCACAGTCACTCATATTTGGCTCAGAATAAATCTCTTCAAATATTTTACAGAGTTGGACTCTTCCTCAACATCATTTTGCACAAGTCTCTCTAGAGGTAACTAGGGGTCGAACTGCATTTGTTACGTTGATGGAGAATGCCAAATGACCTTTCTCAGTTGGTGCATCATTTTAAACTCCCATTTTAAATATTAGTGGGTAGTGACCAGTGTTTTTGTTTAAACTATTTATACTAAGCAATATATGGGAATGCCTATTTCCCTACACAAGTGTTACTACATTTTTAAAACATTTCTGAAACTTCTGCAAAGTTTGATTTTTTTCATTAGTCTTTTTTTTTTAAACTTTTTATTGAAGTATATCCTACATACTGAGGCATGCACAAAGTGAACCCATTCACGTAACATTCTTGATTCCTTCCAGACACTGTTTCTCCTAGTCACAGGGCAGGTGTGTGCTCAGCTTTAGTGGAAACTGCCAAACAGCCTCAAGGTTGGCTGCACCAGTGCATACCCTCCACCAGCAGTGGATGGAGGTTGGCTGCTCCACACCCTCACCAACACTGGCCCTTGTCAGTTTTGGGATTTTTTTCACTTTGGCCAATTTTGTGGCTGTACATGAGGATATCACCTTGTGGTTTTCCCCGGTGACTAATGAAGCTGAACACCTCTTTTTGCTCATGGACATTTGGATTTCCTTTTCTGGGCAGTGCCAATGTTTCACATTGATTTTTTTTTTGTCTTGTCCTATTGATTTGTAAGAGCTCTTTGTATATTTTGATTAAGAGTTCTTTGTCAGATTTATGTATTGCAAATATCTCCTTCCATTCTGAGGTTACCTTTTAAATCTCGTAATGTTATCCTCGGAGGAATAGAAATGCTCAATCTTAATAGAGTCCTACTTATCAACATTTCCCCTTTTTGCACCTTTTGTGTCCTGACTAAGAAATGTTTGCCTGCTCCAAGGTCATAAAAATATTCTATTTTTCAAAGTCTTGTTGTTTGTGCCTTTTGCATTTAGAACTGCAATTCATTCTGAGTTTGAAAGGAGGTGGGAGTCAGATGAACTATTTTCTATATGGATAGAAAATTTATTCCTCATTTATTGAGGGAAGAAAAATGTTCCCTCTGTACTATAGTATCTTTTTTGCATAAATCAAGTATCCATACAAATAACCATACATAACTGTTCCTAGACCCTATTTTTGGGAACTAAAAATAAAATTCTAAACCCCTTAATGACTGAACAAACCCCTCTTGGCCAAGGAGACCCCAGAAACACCTTAAAAACTAAGTTCCATGATGGGACAGGTGGTCAGACACGCCTCATTAAACTCTCTTCCTTTTGGGGTTTAGACACAAAAACTGACCAGCACTAATGTTAAAATAGAGATCATAAGACTCACAGAATAGACTGTTTGTGGCAATAAAATACCAAATTATAAACAGGACCTAAGGCTGTGCCAGACAAGGGTTAAGTCACATACCCGCTCCACTTAAAGAATGAACTGGCTGGGCACGGGGGCTCACGCCTGTAATCCCAGCACTTTGGGAGGCCAAGGCAGGCAGATCACTAGGTCAGCAGATTGATACTATGCTGGCTAACACGGTGAAACCCCGTCTCTACTAAAAATACAAATAATTAGGCAGGCACGGTGGCCGGGCGCCTGTAGTCCCAGCTACTTGGGAGGCTGAGGCAGGAGAATTGCTTGAACTGGGGAGGCGGAGGTTGCAGTGAGCCAAGATGCGCCACTGCACACTCCAGCCTGGGCAACAGAGCGAGACTCCATCTCAAAAAAAAAAAAAGAAAGAAAGAAAGAAAAAAGAATGAACTATGTTGTAACTGCCACAAGGTTTTTCTCTTTCTCTAGCAGCTAAACAAGCTCCAGCCTTGAGATAAGCAATATTAAAGCAATTACAACCCATCCAGCTCACCGAGGCTGAGTAACTGAACGCCTGTTCCACCAGCCACAACTACAGCACTGGCTCTGGCTGGTTTACAGAGGCTGCGCACTTGAATCCCTTCATGTCCTGAAAATACCTTTTGACGTATAGGGCCTGACTGTAATACATTTAAATGTTCAGTCTCCACCCCAAGGTAGACATAAGTTGTATGTTACATACATGTGGGTTCAGCACACATGCATCAGGACCACCTCATGAATACTCCTAGCTCCTCCTATAACCTGTTGAATATGCATGTTTATCCAACCCATTTAGCACAAAGCTGCTGCCCTAATCTCTCCTTCAGAGTGCCTGTCTCTGGCTTTGGCCAAAGGCAAGCTTCCTGGCCTAAGGGATGGCCACGTTGATGGCTGTAACCATCAAGTCTCCTTTTCCAAACTTATAGATTGTGTGATTTTTAAGTTAGCAATGTCTTTTTTTACACTGATCTGTCCATTCGTGTGCAAACATCACACCGTCTTAATTCCTCTAGCTTTCTAACAGATCTTTCCTTCGGACAGAGTGAGTAGTCCAGTTTTATTCTTCTTCCACAAAGAATTTGGGCCTTCGGACTTCCTACGTTAACAAAAAACCCTGCTCTTAGCTGGGAGTGGTGACAGGTGCCTGTGATCCCAGCTATTCAGGAGGCTGAGGCAGGATAATTGCTTGAATCCGGGAGGTGGAGGTTGCGGTGAGCTGAGAGATCGCGACACTGTACTCCAGCCTGGGCCACAGAATGAAACTCTGTCTCAAAAAATAAAAATAAAATTTTAAAAAACCCTGCTCTTTAAAAAATTTCAATATAGCTCTTACATATTTCATGTGCTTAAAAGCTGTTTGTATTCCCTTGTCTGAAAACTTTTATTAATATATTTTAATCCTTTTGAACTATTGGTCTTTTTGTTATCGATTTATAGGAGTTCTTCATAAATTAGGAAAATTATCTCCTTGTCTACGATATGAGTTGCAAATATTTTCCCACATTTCCATTTGTCTTTAGACTTGGAAATGCGTTGCCCACATTATTTTATTTTTATGTGTGTCAATCTTTTCCAGGTTTTTGTGTCTTTCTTAGAAAGGCCTTCCTCACTCCAAGGTTGTCATTACAACTGTTTAAAAACATGCATTCGTACTGAGAAGAGAGCAGCTGTTTTGCCAGAATGATGGAATGTGGGAAGATCCCTTCTGTTACGTATTTCCTCTAGTATTGCTATCACATATGGGGATACTATTTTAAAATAAATGCCATGGCCAAAGCATGGTGTTGGTGCTTCTGAAATGCTCTAGAACCATGTTACTAGCTATGACACGGACCCCTCCATGCCTTGATGATGACTAGGCCTAAAGACCCTTCACCTACACAGGCCACTCATGGTATTGAGAGGTGCCTTAGCAACAGATAACCATTATTATACCTTTTCTTAAATTTGACAAAGTAAGGGATTTGAACTGCAGTGGGTTCAGTCTGCCAGCAGTTCACATTCTAACCCCTCCTAGAGGTGGGGGTGGGGGGAATGTAAATTGTGTTGTAATTCTGTGTTCTTTCTCATAGCAGGCACCCCAGCATCAGGCCCATAAAACCTGGACTTACTACAGTGTCTACCTAGGAAGCACCAAATAGCATCTTGCACTGATACCACACTCTTAGAAGAGTCCAGCTGCTGGACGCAACCTGCAGAGGGACCGTGGAGAAGATAAGGCTGGAGTGGGAAAGGAAGAAGAGGGAGTGAGGGTTTGGAACGGGATGCTGCTGGAGGCAATTAGGTAATAACTTACCTGAGAACAACTTGAACCCAGAGCACTGTCTTTCAGAAGTCTACCAGGTCAGCCCAAATCCAAAATGACTCCTGTAGCAGGCAGCACAATCAGGGAATGGAAATTAGCAGAAAATGGGGCCAATTCTGGCTCAACACCTGGATCAATTCGATCTGAGTGGTCAATCTGGGGAGAAGCCCTTACTGGCCTCCACTGCCTGGGGGGCAAGCTGGACTTCCAAACTGGCTCATGCAGATGGAGGTGTCCTCAGCCACAGGGCATCAGCAGCCAGGCCTGGATGCCCCCACATGGAGCAGCCCTGAGCTCACCCACGCCAGGTACTGGGGACTCAGACTGCCCTGGGGACTGCAGAGTCAAGCTCCCCTATCCACCCCCAGCCCCACATGGTCCCTCACAGGCCGTCAGGGACTCTCCCAACCTTTGTGTAGCAACGTTATCAGGGGTTTTCCAAGAAAGGCTCCTTCAGCCTTGCCTGGGGAAATTACAGAGCGGTGGGTGGGAGGTGGAGGGGGGGCCACCGCCAAACAGTTTTGCGTGTTCTGCTACAAGCGTCTCACCGCTTCCTGCTTTTCTCAGCATTACAGAAAACGCCTCTCTAATTTTGGCCGTGGCTCCAACAGTAACTCAGAAAGAAGGCAAGACACTGGACAAGTAGCTGCAGCGCTCTTAGAGGTGTGCACGCCATTTACAAATTTCTATTTAAAAAGAATTTGCATGTGAATGAGGTTCAGGACAGACACAAATCCACCTTAAAATATTTGAGGGCCACTAGCTCAGGGCTCCAAGCCACCAGGCTGATAGAAATACTCAGCCCCCTCCATCCCTGGAGGTTCCTAATGAAACTCAAGAATTCTAGGTCTTTCTTGCTCCTTTTCAAGTGATGTGAAAAGCCTCACAACACTGGAGAGAGTCCCTAAGGCTAGCAAATGTGAATGTCAGTGTAAACGGCAGGTGTTAAGTTTATCTTAGTTTATCTTGTATCATCTGCAAGCCTGGTTTCTAAAGGTCACTTCTCTGACAAAGGAGGTGAGTCTTTGTTTTCTAACCAGAGACATTCAATGAATTCTTTTTTAAGTTTTCTTGCCCATTTAACATGCAAATGCTACAGAATAATTGTGCCATATTGTAAATTGTGATGTAGGGGCAAGAAGCAGGGATTATTTCTGGATCAAGGGATTGTTGCAGTCTCACTGTCAATGAAGAGGTGCCACATGGATCAACACACACCCCCATCCCTGTATTTTGTTTATTTTATTTTATTTTATTATTTTTAAATTTAATTTTATATTTTTGAGACAGGGTCTTGCTCTGTCACCCAGGCTTAAGTGCAGTGCTATGATCTCGGCTCACTGCGACCTCCGCCTCCCAGGTGCAAGTGATTCTCGTGTCCCAGCCTCCCAAGTAGCTGGGATTACAGGCACGTGCTACCACACCTGGTTAGTTTTTGTGTTTTTAGTAGAGATGAGGTTTCACCATGTTGCCCAGGCTGGTCTCGAATGCCTGAGCTCAAGCTATCCTCCTGCCTCGGCCTCCCAAAGTGCTGGGATTACAGGCATGAGCCACTGTGCCCGGCCCCTGTATTTTGTTTCTTTCAGAGACAAGAAAGAGCTAGAGGTGGACACTCAGACCTTACATGGCAATTCTCCTGGCCTCACATGTGCAAATCACCAGACAGAACTCTCTGGAGAGGGATGTGGGCGCACCAGGGCCCTTCCAGCTAATAAAGAAAGCCAAAAATAAGACACGTGAACAAACACACTAGAGAAAACAGTGCAATGTGAAGACACCTCAGCTGCAACTGAAGAAGGTAATGTATGTCCATGGGAGGACAGAGAAGGGCAGCAGCTGAACGTCCCCTGGAAAGGTCTGTGGAGTAGGTGAGGCTGGAGTGGGATTGGGAGAAAGGGAGTGAGGGTTGAAGGTTTGGAAATGGTCGGCCCTGGAGGGAATTGGGTAGCAAGACGAACTGAACCCAAAGCATTGAATGTGCCAGAGAAAGAGGAAGACTGAGTGAATTCAAATCAGGCAAAGTGAGCACATCAAAGCGAAAAGAGGTGACTCTGAACACAGCTCAAGTCCCAGGGTCACCGTCCTACTGGGACTGGATTGTCACTGAGAGAGGAGAGAAAGTATGGACTTGGGACTATGACCCTTGGCTTCCATCAGGAATGAGCATCTGAAGCAATCGATGCCTCTAATGGAGATGGTAGCCACGAAGTTGGTGACATGTTCTGCGTCAGACTAGGAGAGCCTGGAGGGCAGGCCTGAGAAATTCAAGCTGGTAAGTCACCAGGCAGACGTTCTAAGAATCCAGGGCCTGTCGCTGGAACGAGTTGGAAATCTCTCACGAGACCCACATGCAAAGGTTGACCTCCTCTTTTACCAAACTGGAAAATGTGCCTTGCTCCTATAAATGCTTTAGTGGGAGACATCACTGACCTTTTTCATTCAGCCAATCAAGAGTTCATGTACACAGGGACATTTTTGCCAAGCACTGCTGAAGCCACACATACATATGGCCCCTAACAGTACAGAGTTTGCCATTAAGAGATGAAAATCAGTGCCAACTGATTTTAGAAAACAAGGAGAGACTTTCCCTACTCGAATTTACATCCAGGATTACAAAGTTGGCTTTTGTCTCTATCAAGAGGAGCATCCATGGAGACTAGAACCCTGCTATTCAAAGTGTGGCTTGTAAACCAACAACCTCTCCCAGGAGCTGGGTAGCAAGCCAAACCCTCAGACCCCACCCCAGACCTGCTGCGTCAGAGTCCTCATTCTTGCCAGCTCCCCAAAAGACTATAGCATCCCCATTTAATCCTAAACATAATCAACCCTGAGTGATATCCAAGCTCCTCCTGCCTGGGAAGAGAGCAGGAATCAAATAGGGGGTTTTAATCCCGGTCTACACCCCTCCTGAGTCCCTGATAGCGTGGCACGAGCAGCCCAGCCTTGCCCGTCCCCAGGAGCCTCCACAGAGCCTCTGAGCTGGGCAGCCACTGACCAAGGCTGTGTCCATCAACTGTCCCAGGGTTCTTCCCAACAATGGGCTCAGTTAAAAACCCTGAAGTCAAGGGAGCTGCCCTGGGCTGAGGTCCTTGGACTGCCACGGGCTCTCTGCCCATACCCGCTCACTGTCCCTCTCCTCACTGTGGAGGCCAGCAGCTGCCCAGGCCCACCCGCGTCTGAGTCGCCCATGGGCTTGGATGGGACTGGGGTCACTTGCTGCAGCTCAGCACTCTAGTGCTGCCTTTGGCGTGGGGAAGTAAAGCAGTTACTAATGTAAAATGATGGCTCATCTGGGCTGTGAAGGGCAGGTGGTCGCAGGCAGCTGTGTGAGTTACCCTTGTGTATGCAGTGCCATTGCTGCCTATGTTCCGGACACAGAGGAGAGAAGGAGCTCATCAGTCATTCCATGGTGACCCAGTCCCCTGTGATAGGAATCCCACAGCAGCAGGCACAGCTAACGCCCCACCCTCAGGGTGCAGAACACTGCTCCTGATGCCCTGTGGAATTTGACAAAGGCACCTTAAAATAAAATGTGTCATCTCAAAAGAATTTTCTCCCAAATTTGGGACCATAGGCCCTGGCTCTCAATCTCCAAAGAGTCTGAAGATTCAGACTAGCCTCTTTGATTTTCTTCCCTTTTTGAAATGATAGAATCCAGATTGGCATAACCCCTTAAACCAGCCACGATTTTTGATCAGAGTTTCAAAATACACTCAATTATTCTAAAAAGTACCAAACATAAAAATTTTTCAGTCTTCAAAGTCCAATTAAACTTCACTCACCTGACTGTTTAGAATGTGAGCCATCAGTGTGCATGGCAGGGTGAGAATCTTTTACAGCTTCTCCTGCCTGCATTCTGGAAATGCAGCTATGCTAAGCAAACACTGCAATGGGCCTCTGCATGGGCATGGACTCAGGTCCTGAATGCTGCAATCCATGAAGATCTGTGCTGTAAGCAGGGAGAGACCATGACAAGCTTGATTAGGGTGGGTCTGTGGGTACCAAGTTCTTCCTTTATAGTCTCCCCGAAGTCACCACTCCTGCAAATGAGTTCAGGGATACCTGGGAGCTGCGTCCACACCAAATAATCCCAACAAGACTGCCAGCCCTCCCACGACAGAAACATTTCTCAGAACATATGGGTCAGTACGCACAGTAGCCACTGTTTATCAGATGCTTAGAGCAGGTCAGTCATTGTTCCGGACTGTCATTGACAGAAATCGTTTTCAAAGCACCACCCAGGAACATGTAAAAATGCAAATTCCAGGCCCCATCCCAGACCTGCTGAATCAGGATCTCCTGGGTTGAGACCCAGCAATCTGAGTTTTAAGAAACCTCTGAATGGTTGTGGTTCTTGCTAAAGTTTAAAGACCACCAGCCTTCATCATCCCATTTCTGTGATTCAAGGGTGATTTATTGCAGAGCACAGAAAAGTGGGAGATCCAAAAAGTCAAAAAGCTCAGTGCAACTGTATGAGTCAGGGCTCTCCAGAGGAAAATAGCCAGCAAAGTGTGTATAGAGAGAGAAAGTCTAGGGGACTTTGCTCACATGAATACAGAGACTGGCAAGTTCCAAACTCTGGATGGTGGGCCACAGGTTGGAGCCCCAGGAGAGCTGACACTGCAGGCATCTGAAGGCTGTCTGCTGATGGTGCAGAGAAGTCCAAAGGCAACTCTCTCCTCCCGGGCAAGATCAGCCTTTTGCTCTATTCAGGTCTTCAATGAACTGATGAGGCCCACCCATATTAGGGAGGACAATCTGCTTTCCTCACAGTTCATTGATTTAAAGTTAGCTTCACAGAAACACCCAGGAGAATGTTTGACCAAATATCTTGGCACCCCATGACCCAGCCAAGTTGGCACATACAATCCACCATCACACAGGTCCACATACCCGGCCAGTGGGGAAGCCAGGATGGCAAGCCAGCCCGGCCTGGTAGCCTAGCAGCTGCTGCCAGTGACACTACCAGTTCATCCAAGAGGGCCTTTCATGTCCAGGTCACTGTGGTGGTGAGGAAGGCACAGCAGAGTGGAAAGGGCCCAAGCTTTGCCAACAGTAGAACCTGGACTTCAGCCTTCTCTGCCACATGCCACCGGTATGATCAAGCATAGTGGCTATTCTCTGAGCATCAGTCTTCCCCATTGTGAAATGGGCCTGCACCCTCTGCACCTAGAGGAAGGGGAGATGTCAGCATCTTTCATCAGCACCCAGGAAGTGGAGGTGAGTTCCTTTCCCTCCTAGTTTTCTGCACTGAATGCTCCCTTTTCACAGGAGCAGCTGGTAAGTTAGAGAAATGACTGCCTTGCTGGCACCACTAGGGAGGGCGCAGGCATTGCCAACCTAAGTGACATGCAGATTTCACCAGGGACTTCGTGGGGTGGCCAGGCTTTCCAGAATTTAAAATATAGCCACTTTATCAGGTCTTCTTTTAGTAGAACCTAGAACTGGAGACCATCTAAAGGTATGGCACTTGCCTCAGGGCTACAGCCTGTCAAGGTCCCAGGTGTCATTTTTAAAAGTGACAGAGACGGCCGAGTGCAGTGGCTCATGCCCGTAATCCCAGCACTTTGGGAGTCCAAGGCAGGCGGATCATGAGGTGAAGAGATCGAGACCATCCTGGCCAACATGGTGAAACCCCATCTCTACTAAAAATACAAAAAAGTAGCTGGGCATGGTGGCGCGCACCTGTAGTCCCAGCTACTCAGGGGGCTGAGGCAGGAGGATCACTTGAACCTGGGAGGTGGAGGTTGCAGTGAGCCGAGATTGCACCACTGCACTCCAGCCTGGCAACAGAGCCAGACTCCGTCTCAAAAAACAACAAAAAACCAAAAGTGACAGAGACTATAGGTCACACCGGATCAAAATAGGACTGAACGTCCAAATGGAACTAAAACCTGGTGAATTCTTTTTTAAGTCAATTTAGTTGCAATTAATTTAATTTTTCAGTGCCCTGTTACAGTTAGTTATAAATTCAAATTAGCTTCAACCAGGTCAAAATACTTGCAGACTATTTAACAACTAGCAGAGGTTTGAGAAACTATAGCATTTACCCTCAGGGGCAAGATGTTCATAAGACAGTCCTGCTATCCTCAGCCCAGGAACCCAATCCCACTACAGCCAAGAACAAAAGGGATCTGGACTCTGAGCTACTCTGAATTGCTTCTCATTTGCATAAATTTGCATATCACCTTCCAGCAGCTCCCACCCCAGCTGAATCAAAGGAATCATGGAGTGAAGCATTCTTAAAATTAAGCTGCAGGCTGTGTCTCTGGCATGATATGTCTGCAGATTTTCAGGTTGATTACGCTGATCACATCACAGTTTAGCAAAGTGGACACGGAGGGAGACAATACCTTTGACGGGAGCTGCAGACCTTCCAGGGCTGTCCTGCAGCAGGGAGCAGCTGCAGGCCGGGTGGGCTTCAGCCCCTTCAGGGCAGAGCTGGCTCCACAGCCGGCCCCTGATCCTACCCTTTGGGGCCTCTACCCCCTCCCATATCCCCCTTGTAATTGGAATGGGTCATCTCATTGGCTGCAGAGCCTGGGGATTTACATAAGAACACCTTATTCCAAAGCCGTCATTTGCCCTACCATCTGAATCCTAACATCTCAGAGACACTTAGCAAAATCAAGCTTTCCTAAAAATAGATGCTCCATATTAGATGGCATATATTAGCCCTCATTAAGCCTCTTACTGAGAAAGCCCTTAAACCTTTTTATACAAGTTCCGCCTATCCAACTTCTCTTTCACTGTTTAAGCCTGAGCCAATAGACCCGAAATCGCTTTTCCTATTCCCCGTCTCTGCAGCTCCCAGATGCCCCGGTGTGAGGCGGGACACACAAGGAGGGCCGCGGGGGCAGGGAGAACATACTAGAGCTTCTCTTAATATTTTTTTCATCTCTTACGTGGAGAGGTGTGTTCAAAACAAGGTTTACAGAGGGGGTACATCATCCAGTGGAGACAAACTGGGGAGCCTGTGCAAGGTGTGGCCCCTCAGTGCCTCAGCCTCCACACCTGCTGCCTCGGCAGAACCTTCCAGCCACGGCTCCTTAGCATCACTGACTTCCCACAATACATTTCATTGCTCATCTTCATCAAGGTTCATCTTCCTCAAAGTGTGATGGTGCTTTCCATTCACTCCAGCCGCTCTCCTTGTTTGCATTAAACTGGGAGAGGGGGTGGTTTGTTCCGGGGTAGGCCCTGCAGCACTGAGGGCTAGAGCCCTGTATCTGGCTACATGCCCGGTGGTGAGACCCTGAGCAGGAGCTCAAACTCTAGTGCATCACTGCCCAAGCCAGACCATGGGGCAACTTACGGTTTCTACCTAAAGGGGTATTGTGCCAATTAAATGTGAAGTATTCAACATAATGTCCAAGTAGGCCCTCAGTGACCACTGGATGTTATCAAGATCACCTTACAGAAAAATGTGTTTTCAAAATGTGTGCCCCACTAGGTTCCAGGTATGAATGTGCCCATCTGTGCATCCATTGATGAATATGTCAATTGATCTGTGTATTTGTCTAAATATATAGCCATGTGAGAGCCCTTTCTTATTTGTTCCGTAGGGATGTCTAGCTACAACTTGGGAGGAAGGTCAGGGTACTGTTGCCTGCTGGATGCCCATGTGTGGGTAGGGCACCCCTCACTGCCCCGTGATCCACAATAAAGGGCTTTCTGACTTCTCCCCTGTTCATCCAGTTTCTGCATTGGTAGGTAGGTTTCCTCTGTGTGAGCTCACAAGGGACACCAAAAAAAGACTTGAGCAGTTCTTCATCCAAGGTTGTCATTTGGCAAATTCCTCCCACATAGCAGCGTACCCCGTCAGCAGCCCTGTGCCCTTGTAAGGACCGGCCATCCTCTGAGCATGACCCTGTGGTGAGCCTTTCATACCTCGGGCTGGCATACAGCCCGATGGAGGCGTCCGCTTCTTCCCCACCCCAGAATCCTCTCCTTCCGGCCTCCCTTTAGGAGTCCCCTTCTCTCTCATGCTCCTTCCCTGGACATAGACTTCCTGCCTAAGAAAACAGCATTGCCCATGCCCTGTCATGCAATGGTAGAGAAACGATGGAAAGGGCATTCTCCACTCTCAGAAACAGTTCGCCCTTCTACCTCCAAGCACACGAAGGAAAAGGCGACCAATGTACCTACTACGGCTATGTCAGATGGTTAGTTTTCTACCCCAAATTCACACCAGAGCGCACTCAGCTATCTTATGCCCCTACTAGCACAGCTTTAGTCTCCCAACTGGGGGTACACCATATGAGTGCCGTGCTTAGCACACATCTCTGTCCTCTGCATTTTCATGCTGGCCCCTTGGAGGCTGGGGAGGAGGAGAGAGAGCCAGAGAGATGGAGGTATAGCAGTAGCCACGAGCTTGCTTCAGTGCACATGTGCCACTGCAGCTGCCAGTCCCTCTCTTTTTCTTACTCCATCTTTCTCTCTCTACACAGTCTTTATTGTCCCTAAGTTCTCCATTCATCTCCAAGGCACATTCTGGGCCTTGCACTCCCCTCGTCTGCTCCAGCTTCATGTCCCCACCCAGATTTCTTCTATCTTATCATCTCCATCTTACTCAACCTCACATTGTGTTTTGTTTCTACATTTTCTCTCATTTTAAAAAATCCAATCACCTTTAATATTTACTCGCCCCCCAAAGATTTTCAGTGTTGCCCCCTCTCCATTAATTGTAGGCCATCATCTTGTACCACCATCCATTTTATTCCTCTATTTTTTTCCCGCTGTGTTGACTACCACTTGCCAAAGAACACCACCTCCATCTGCAGATGGCCCAGCAGACATCCTGGATGATTTTCAAGCCTTTTTTTTTTTTTTAGTGTACAGAGCTGACCCAGTAACTTCACCAAACTTTACCTCTGACATTCTAGCCTTCCATGTTTTGTTTTGTTTTGTTTTGTTTTGTTTTGTTTTTTGAGATGGAGTCTCACTCTTGTTGCCCAGGCTGGAGTGCAGTGACGTGATCTCAGCTCACTGCAACCTCTGCCTCCCGGGTTCAAGCAATTCTCCTGCCTCAGCCTCCCGAGTAGCTGAGATTACAGGCACAAGCCACCATGCCCAGCTAATTTTGTATTTTTAGTAGAGACAGGGTTTCGCCATGTTGGTCAGGCTGGTCTTGAACTCCTGAACTCAGGTGATTCACCCTCCTCGGCCTCCCAAAGTGCTGGGATTACAGGTGTGACCCACTGCTCCCGGCCAAGTCTTCCGTGTTTTAATGATTAAAATGGCATGATGGATAAATAGGTTGAATTAATGCGAATTATTTTTCAGTCAGTATTCTCTGATAGGTATTATATCTCAGTCTTTCCTCCTGGCAATCGAGACAAGAAGGAACTGTAGGTGTAGTGTGAGACACAAATTTCACTTTATTTTTCAACTCAAAAAGCCCCCATGATGTCCCTTAGACCCCAGAGTAAAAAAAGTTACAAACTTCCTGGGGCTCAGTTCTTGGCACTTCTCCTAATTATGGCCCACGATCCTCAAAGTGGAGGTTGAATAAGTGATGATCTACTGTTATTATTAATTTTCATTTTTATGAAGCTCTTTCATAAGGACACCCTGTGGCTTCAGTGAGCTTGAAGATCCCAGCCTCCAGGCCCATAGCCTCATTCATGGTGTATGTTTCGAGGTGCCCTGTGGAATTAGGTACTGAGTTTATAAATATTTGATGAGCCTGGCCAACTTCAGAGGACAGTCCAAGAAGATTCATAATGCAACTGTAAAGCCAGGCCTTGGCAGCATCCTCTCTTGATATGTTATTTTGTTGAGAGAATCACAAAACCAAAAGGTAATTAGCAACTCAGAGGAACTGATAATGGTGCAGATGCTCCCTTCTCAAGACAGGAAGAAAGCCTCTGTCTCAGCAAAGCTGTCACCAACACAAGAGAGAGATCAGAACCAGAGCACCCACAAAAAGTTTGAAAAGGCACTACAGTTTAAGATGGATTCCCTCTCAGTTATTTGCACTTTTTCAAATTCTAAC
This sequence comes from Pan paniscus, assembly GCF_029289425.2. Classification (NCBI taxonomy): domain Eukaryota; kingdom Metazoa; phylum Chordata; class Mammalia; order Primates; family Hominidae; genus Pan; species Pan paniscus. The sequence continues at coordinate 49,764,577 of NC_073260.2, forward strand.
CTGCACAGTTACTGGAAGCTTCTAGAGGCCTTCAAATTCTCTATAAAAGCACCTCTCTGCCCCACCCGGAACAAAATGGATTTGGTCTATATGGTCCTCTTAAACTTCTGGTATCTGAATTTTATCTTTTGTCATTTTCTGCTTTCTTCACTCTAGATAAAAATATCTAATGTTCTCAGAAGTTGGGGAGTATTTCTGAGCCTCCCCACAAACATCGTCTGTGTCCTTGTGTCCTTGGATTACTTGAGGTATATTTTGTGTGGCTGCTTTTGAAGTCAAAATGCCCCATAGAGCTTCAGTTTCATAGGAGTCAATCGTGGTAAAGTTCTGATCTTTTGAAGCACTGAAAGGGATTGCTGCAGTAGTAGTTGTCGTTGTTGTTGTTGTTGTTGGTTGTTTTTTGTTTTTTTGTTTCTCTGTTTTTTGAGGTAGGGTCTCACTCTGTCACCCAGGCTGGAGTACAGTGAAACAATCTCAACTCACTGCAACCTCCGCCTCCCAGGCTCAAGCAATCCTCCCACCTCAGCCTCCTAAGTAGCTGAGACCACAAGCGCCTACCACCATGCCTGGCTAATTTTTGTATTTTTTTTGTAGAGACAAGGGTTTCTCCAAGTTGCCCAGGCAGGTCTTGAACTCCTGGACTCAAGAGATCCTCCTGCCTTGGCCTCCCAAAGTGCTAGGATTGTGGGCGTGAGCTACCACACCTGGCCTGCAGTAGTACTTTGAAGAAGCTTTTTAAAATCTTGATGAGACTTTGGGAAGCCAAGGCGGGTGGATCACAAGGTCAGGTGTTCAATACCAGTGTGGCCAAGATAGTGAAACCCCGTCTGTACTAAAAATACAAAAATTAGCCAGGGGCGGTGGCAGGCGCCTGTAATCCCAGCTACTCAGAAGGTTGAGGAAGGAGAACCGCTTGAACCTAGGGGGCGGAGGTTGCAATGAGCCGAGACTGTGCCACTGCACTCCAGCCTGGGCAACAGAGTGAGACAGCATCTCAAAAAAAAAAAAAAAAAACTTGGTGGGATAGACAGATGGATGAAAGGATGGAGGGATAGTGGGAAAAGAAAAGAGGAGAGGAGAGGAGAGGGAAGGGGAGGGAAGGAGAGGGACAGAGGGGAGGGGAGGGGACAGAGGGGAAGGGAGGGGAGGGGAGGAAGATATAAGCTGGTAAAGTTTGAGGTTGATCTTCAAACCTCATTAGTCTTCGCACAGTCAGCAATACTTCCCTCCTGCTCTCAGCACGATAGTCAGCCCTATACTCAGTTCTTAGAGTTGCTATTTTCAGGACTCATTAGTGGTTTGAATTCACAAATCCTATGGTTTTACACCTAGCTACAGAGGTCAATATTTACAGTGTGCTACCAACACCACATAATAATGGAATTTCTCCCAGATAAACAGCAAATCTCTGATAATTACATGTTAACTTTCAGTATAACCTATAGGTCCAAAGGATACAAACCATGACAATGGGTAGACTAGTAGACCTTCAAAGAAAAGGAAATTAAGTGGAGTCTTACTGAAAGCATTCTTGCAACATAGAGCTTTAAACATCTTTATACATATTGACCCTGTAATCCCCTAAGAATATATCCTAAGGAAACCTTTAAGAATACTAAGATTTATGTTTAAAAAAAAGCTTACCTTGGAATTTGTCATAACATATACTGCAAACAACCCAAATATCCCATATTAGGGGAATTATTATATGTTGTGGTACATAAGGTGATGGAGGATAATATGTAAATATTAATACATAATATTTAAAACTTCATTTTCAAAGAAATCTAAACTTATCACACGCTCCTGTTGCCCGGGTGCAGTGGCTTACACCTGTAATCCCAGCACTTTCAGAGGCCTAGGCAAGCAGATCGCCTGAGTTCAGGAGTTCGAGACCAGCCTGACCAACATGGAGAAACCCTGTCTCTACTAAAAATACAAAATTAGCCAGGCGTGGTGGTGCATGCCTGTAGTCCCAGCTACTTGGGAGGCTGAGGCAGGAGAATCTCTTGAACCCGGGAGGCGGAGGTTGTGGTGAGCAGAGATGGTGCCATTGCACTCCAGCCTGGGCAACAAGAGCGAAACTCCATCTCAAAAAAAAAAAAAAGAAAAGAAAATGTCAAAAATGTGTACACAATAATTATTTAAGAAAAATGACCATAATGGAATATGAAATCTACCAACAATAAGAATCCTAACTGGTTATCCCTGATTGCCAGTAATTTTACTTTTCTCTATTTGCTTTTCTATATTTTCCAAGTTTTCTGCAAAGACATATTGCTTTTTAAAAATGTTTATTTGTACCATGTAATACATCACCTGATAGCCAAAGGGGGGAAAAAAACAACAACAAAAGAGGCTATGATGCAAGGCAAAGGTCTTACACTCTCCCCTCTCCACCTCTCCGGGGAAAATCTGATAGCTGTTCCTGGATTCAGTCATCTGTGATTGCCTGTGATAGATGCCTCTGTTCTGACAAGTTATCAGCTGTGGGAAACACCAATTGACTTTCCAGTTGAAAAGTGAATATCTTGTGGCCAGGCACGGTGGCTCACACCTGTAATCTCAGCACTTTGGGAGGCCGAGGTGGGCAGATCACGAGGTCAGGAGTTCAAGACAAGCTTGGCCAACATGGTGAAACTCCGTCTCTACTAAAAATACAAAAATAACTGGTGGAGCATGCCTATGCTACTCAGGAGGCTGAGGCAGGAGAATTGCTTGAACCAGGATCTGGGAGGTGGAGGTTGCAGTGAGCTGAGATCGTGCCATTGCACTTCAGCCTGGGCTACAGAGCGAGACTCCGTCTCAGAAAAAAAAAAAAAAAAGGGAAAGTGGATATTTTGCTAACTTATGCTACCCTCTTTTCCCAATGTCTGGCATTTATATTTATGACTTTAGCTAGTTTATTTGTTATCTTTGGAACTCTAAGAATATATTTCAGTATCTGTTTTATCAGCTTTCAGGAGTAATTCCTGACACCTTATTTTCCAAGATGAAAGAATAGCAATGAGAATAGCAATTCTCCCACCTTTGCTTGACTTTCCTACCTTTTTCTAAATGTCCCTTTTTCTCCTGCCTTTTACTTTTGACCATCTTCACTTTAGTGACAAACACACAGCATGTGCTCTGTTTATAAATAATTTCTAACAATTAGAGACAAATGAACATGATTCACATTTTTTGTTCCAGAGACGGAGTCTTGCTCTGTCGCCCAGGCTGGAATGCAGTGACACGATCTCGGCTTACTGCAACCTCTGCCTCCCAGGTTCAAGCAATTCTCCTGCCTCAGCCTCCCAAGTAGCTGGAACTACAGGCATGCACCACCACACCCAGGTAATTTTTTTGTATTTTTGATAGAGACAGGGTTTCACCATGTTGGCCAGGCTGGTCTTGAACTCCTGACCTCAGGTGATCCACCTGCCTTGGCCTTCCAAAGTGCCGGGATTACATTCACATTATTATAACTATGAACTATTGTTCAATTCTGACCCAAGTAGAGCCACCCTAGGAATGAGCTTCCTTCTCTGCAGAGCCATTCTCCCATCCTGCAGGCCAGGAACAATATTCCCGGCATGAAGATCAACTAATTCCTCCTGTCTTATAGCTCCTCATGGCTTCATTTCATAACGTCTTTTTATTGGTTTCGTATTTGCACTACAACTCTCTTAGGGTGCTTATCATTTTACCCTGTTTTTAGTTACCTTGTTTTTGTGGGTTTTTTCCTTCTGCATTTGGCTTGATTACAGTCTCAAAATTGTTCCAGGCCCTGAATCACAATTTCTTTCCTATTGGGTTCTTTTCCCCTAGATATCTCTTTTCCAGGCCTTATCAATAAGGATCCGTCAGAATATAGGGCAGCCAAGCTTTAGTTGGGCCGTGCTGTGCCCTCAGCCTTGAGCTCTAAGAAAGGCAGCTGCTTTTAGGGAAACTTGAGGGGGCAGTACTACAGCTCCTGAGGCTCTCCCGCCCAGTTTATGTATGAGGACCGGGAATGTGTATATCCTTGTATGGTTTGAATGTTCCCTCCAAAGCTGGTGTTGAAACTAAATCCCCAATGTGGCAATATTGAGACTCAGGTGGGGCCTATCAGAAGTGATTGGATCATGAGGGTTCTGCCTTTAGGAACAGATTAATCTCTTCATTGATTAACAGATTAAAGGGTTATCTCAGTGGCTTTATGAGCAAAGGAAAGCATGCTCAGCCCCCTTACCATGTGATGCCTTGCTGAGCACGTTCGTCAGTCCCCACCAGCAAGCAGGTCCTCCCCAGAGGCACGCCCTTGACCCTGGACTTCCCAGCCTCCAGAACTGTAAGAAACTCCCTTTCTTTATACATTACCCAGTTTCAGGTATTCTGTTACAAGCAATGGGAAATGGACTAAGACAGCCCTCTAGGTCATGTGGCTCTGATAAAAGTCAGTGGGGAGACTTTAAGCCCATCTGATTCCCAGTCCTGTGCTCCCAGGACACAAGTGGCTCTGAGCCCCTCCTGTCCCTCCTGACAGGTTTCAGGAGGTGGGTGCTGTGACCGGCCTGGCCACTCAGTAGGCACGTGTTTACATTGCACATGTGGGTAAGTAATAAACCAGGAGCAAAAATTACAGACATACAGGATGGGCAGGTGGAGCCCTGCAGCCTCCCTTGAGAGCATGAAAGAAATATTGAATGCGGCTAATGTCATTCTGTCCTCTGACACTGAAGCCAAGAAATAAAATGCCCTACAGAGTGGAGGGGCCTGGAACTCTACACCAGTGTTCTCATTGTATAAACCACAAGGAAATACAGTTTTCCACAGGCCTCCCTGGCTTCTGTCGGAAGCACTGGCTCTCTGGCCTCCTGTTTGCTGTCCCAATTAATATGCAGAGAGAGGCTGGGGCTGAGCTGCAGGTCAGCCATGCTGCGCCTCACCTATTGAAAGAGGGAGCTGGAAGTAAACTCTCCGGCCCCCCAGCTTTGACATCTGTGCCCATCCTAGCCAACTCTCACAGAGCTGGCATGCAGGGTTGGATGAAGGAGCACCCTGGGATCCATAGCGCAGGGCAGGGTACAGGACAGCAAGATGCAGGCTCCCTGCCAGCCTGGGCTGGCCCCGAGGGGGCTGTAGGTCAGGGATACCACTGAAGATTTGCCCGTTAGGCAGCTGCCGGCCCTGTGCGACTGCCTCCTGGACTGCACCCCAGCGCTGGAGGTGGCCACCTGGGATGGGTGCAGTGGCTGAGGAAGCTGAGGTGACCCTGAGCCTGGAGGAAGGCCAGCTGGGGGCTGTCTGCTGACCACATCCCTGCAGCTGGGCAGCAAGGTCTTCCTGGAAGGGAGTCTAGAGTGCATAGCAGGGTCCACCAATGCTTCTAGAAAGCTGTACATCATCAGTATCATAGTCATCAGTGTCCTTTGTAGAGGGGCTTCTAGGCATCCTACATCTGATATCTCACTTACCAAGCGGGCAACTCAGGCATAAGGAAACTGAGTGAGCTGCCTATAAAGGAGAAGAAAATAGTTCTATAAAAAGAGAAGGCATATAGTCACCAACAGGAGAATGGGAATGGTAGAATCTGGCAGAGCTGCTCTTGGGAGCTGCCTGGGCATGTTGTTCAGAACCACGTGAGAGCATTGCTGACTCTGACCTTGATGCTCCCCGAGGATGAGGGCTGAGCCTGGAGCAACACAGGTGGCAGGGCAGGAAGAGCAGGCCGGCTCCCTGGGGATGGGAACCAGCAGGGAGGCTGCAGCTCCAGGCAGGAGTGACCAGGTAATGTTGGAACATCTGTCTGGACGTCCTGCAAGAGGCTGAGTCAGCAGCCAGCTAGGTGTGATTTAACTGGAGTGCATAGAGCTAGATGGTAAGAGAAAGGAGCATTTTTATTGTCCTGTCAGAAAATAATAATGTTCTTATGGCCAGCGTGGATCTCAGGTGAGCAGAAAATTGCACATTCTTCATTTCCCTACATATCAAGAGCCGGATCCCCCACACCACATGGGTGGGAATTTCCACCAGGGTAGTTCCTGGGCCTCTCCCCACCCTGCCCCAGAGTTTGTCCAAGTTGTCCAGGTTTACGCAGGGCCAAGCCACTGGCGAGCCTCCCAGTGCTCACGGACGCTGCCCCGGGTCCAATCTTCTGCCCAAATGGGCGCAGCCTCTGTTAGGATGCTGGAAGCCGGAGGTGGAGCATCTATACCCACCAGATCCCCAGCTCCCCCAAAGAACAGGACACAGCCCTCCTGCTGGAGGGACACACAGAGAGCCCTTGCAGATGTCCCACATCCAGGGAAATCTGTGTCCCCTGTGCCATTCCTCTCTGTGGGTACACGCTGGAGTGGAGGAGTAAGACAAAGCAGACAGAGAGCAGTTCCATTCCATGATGGCAACCCCAGGATGACAAGGGAGGCAGTGCCAGACGACTGACGCTGTGCCCACTCCCATGCTCTGGAGTCAGGCCTGACAAGGAAGATTTATTTTTGGTACAGGCGATAAGGCATAAAAACCCACGCACCGCACGTGCCTGTGTTTTGTGTGGCATGAATACATGTTAGCCGTGACCAACAAGAACGCAAAGCCATTACTTGGTGCCTGCAGAGGGAGGCCTGGCCAGTTCCTATAGCAGGACAGCAGCCCGAGCTGTCTCCAGGAAGAACCTCCAGCCTGCAGCTTGATTCACACAGCACAGATCCAAGGCACCACCTGTGCCTATTCAGATTGTCTCATGCTCCAGAGAAGTCCATGGAGTGCCGTCCAGATATTCCAGCCCAACAAACTTTCTAAGGGAGAAGCAGGCGCTGACTGGCCCTCACGGTCCCCTGGCTCTCCACCAGAGCCAGAGGTCCCGACAGGACTTGTGGAACAGAATGTCAGCATTTGCTTTGTCTGGAAAGCTCAAGAGCATGTGGATCTGGCCTCATTCAACGGCCCAGAATATCTTCCCCTGGCATTGGTGGGACATCACCCTGTTCCTGCTAAAAGCACAGCAAGGGCTGCCGATGTCCACAAGGGACCTGCCCGCCAAGGCAGATTCTGTCTCCCGGGTCTTCTGAGCTCTGTCCAGCTGCCAAAAGATAGGCTGTGCCCAGAGGAGGACAAAACATTTTGCCCAAGGACTTTATTATGCAACGACACGAAAAATTACCATGTGAAAGAGACTTTTATTCCTCTGAAAACACATTTTGTTGGAAACATTAAATGTTATGTTATTTCATATGCTGTATATTTAAATACTTTATTTTTCTGGGCAAAAATGCCAGGAAAATAACTTGCCTCTCTGGAGGAACTACTCTACCTTTCTTTTTTTTTTTTTTTTTTAAGAACTGGCACTTCAAAAAAAAAAAACCCTTAGTTGTCAAGAAATGATAGTTAAGTATTAACTCCATGCCAGCATCCACTTTATCTTAGATTCCTGATATATTCATTTCTCTTCCCCACTTTTCTACTAAAGTCTGCCAATGTCCTTGATTTCATTTTAACTCCTTGTGGGAGCATGCCAAGCCACCTGCAAGCCCTTTGAAAGAAAGGGAGGAATTAAAAGTAAATTAGCAGAGGCACTTGTAAGTAAGCAAGCATAAGGCTTGGGATTTGTGCCTCGTCATCTGAAGCAGCCTTGTTGAGGGCCGAGAGCTGGAAATGGCAGGAGAAGAACCCTTGGGCCGTCTCTCTAAGAATCCATGGGCTGTCCAGGAAGCATGGGGTTTCCCAGTCTGGAGCGAGAAGGGTAATAGCAGGGAGCATCAGGTATCCTCATTGTCTACTGCTGTGTAACAAATCATCCCAAACTGAGTGTCTTAAAACAACCACAATTATTTTATGCTCACTCCTGGTGTCAGGAAGGCTCAGCTGGGTGGCTCTGGCTTAGGGCTTTCTGCGGTGTAGTCAGACAGTGACAGGAGCTGTCAGGGGCTGGCCAGGCATCTCATCATACCGCCTCAACCCTTCCCATGTGCTCTCTCCCCATGGGATATTTTGTGCTTCCTGGCAGTATGGCGGCCACAGGTGGCAGGACTTGTTGGGTGTTATTAACACTCAGGGCTCCAGCGAGAACCTCCCAGCGGCGCTCAGTGTAGAAGCTGCAGTGCCTTTGAGGGCTCATCCTCAGGAGTCAGACACCATCCCAGCAGACACACTGTCTGCTGGACACTGTGGATCCGCCAGTCCTGAAGATGAGCCTGGGTCCCAGGGGAGGAGGCAGACCTCACCCCTCAGGGGTAGGGGTGCTGAAGAACGTGTGAGTGCATCTCAAAACTGCCACCCACAGTATGCAGCAGTCGCTGGCCCCAACCCCAGCTGGAAGGTAAAGAGGGATAGGACGGGTGGACTTCTTCTCACTTAGTCCAGAAAGGTGATAACAAAGAATGCTGGAGCTTCTGCTGCTGGCCAGGCGTGTATCTACAGAGAGGCAGTGCTGGAGAAGAAAAACACACTTCACTCTGAGAACAATCCACCACTCAGCATGTGCCACACAGACCCTCTCCCACAACCCTGCCAGCCCCTCACCGTGGGCCAAGTGTATATGTCTGGATCTGGCTAGGATCACTGCACTACCAAGAAAGGGGCAGCCTGTAGGCCCTGCTACGGCCTGTGCCTGCCAGGAGCACGCTTAGCTTTTGCTTTAGGGTACAATGAGGACACTAGAGTCTAATTGCCCTCTGGCTCTGGGGCTAAGAGACACCACAATATGTGCTTTCACATTTTAAAAAATTTAATTTAAAAAAAATCATAGCTAAATTCCTACTCTGAAACCTTTCTCTTTTGCTAAATTATCTGGAAATCGTACCTTCAGATGCCCCATGTTTTTGGTTTTTTTTTTTTTAGACGGAGTCTTGCTCTGTCACCCAGGGTAGAGAACAATGGCACAGTCTAGGCTCACTGCAACCTCTACCTCCCAGGTTCAAGGGATTCTCCTGCCTCAGCCTCCCGAGTAGCTGAGATTACAGGCCCGCGCCACCACACCCGACTAATTTTTGTATTTTTGATAGAGACGGGGTTTCACCATGTTGGCCAGGCTGGTCTCGACCCCTTGACCTCATGATCTGCCCACCTCGGCCTCCCAAAATGCTGGAATTACAGGAGTGAGCCACTGCACCCGGCCTGCCCTGTGGTTTTTGAGAACTTTTAACATGCTATGGCAGATGAAAGTGGATTTGCAAGTCACTTGGGCCTTGGAAAAGACACCAGTTCGAAAGAGGCAAGCCGAGGCACCTCCTCCAGAGCCTGGTGAGGCCAGCTGCCGAGGGCTCTGTGCTCTCTCTGGGGGTGTCTGCGGCCTCTCCCTCTACCTCCAAGGGCTGTGTCCCAAGATGTCATGAGGCCTTGCACTACAGGGAGCCTGCCTGTCCCCAAGCAGGACTTCCACGGCACTTGAAACCTGTGGCAAGGAGTCTGACTTTTGTAGCTCTGAATCTCTGCAGAAGAAGAGGTAAAACCCAGGAGCAAGCAAGCTACAGCTGACCTTTCTGCAGCGCCTTCCCCAAGACGTCACAGCCCACAGGACCCTCTGTGTGGCAATGACACTTTGCTAAAACGACTCTCTACCAGTGTGTCTGGAATTGGTGGGTTCTTGGTCTCACTGACTTCAAGAAAGAAGCGGCGGACCCTCGCCGTGAGTGTTACAGTTCTTAAAGGCGGCGTGTCCGGAGTTTGTTCCTTCTGATGTCCAGATGCGTTCGGAGTTTCTTCCTTCTGGTGGGTTCGTGGTCTCGCTGGCTCCAGAGTAAAGCTGCAGACCTTCGCCCTGAGTGTTACAGCTCTTAAGGCGGCGCGTCTGGAGTTGTTTGTTCCTCCCGGTGGGTTCCTGGTCTCGCTGGCTTCAGGAGTGAAGCTGCAGACCTCTGCGGTGAGTGTTACAGCTCATAAAGGCAGCGTGGACCCAAAGAGTGAGTAGTAGAAATATCTACCGCAAAACGCGAAAAAACAAAGCTTCCACAGTATGGAAGTTGACCGGAGCGGGTTGCCACTTTTATTCTCTTTTCTGGCGCCAGCAGCCTGCTTTTCTTCTCTTATCTGGCCCCACCCACATCCTGCTGATTGGTCCATTTTACAGAGAGCCAATTGGTCTGTTTTACAGAGAGCGGATTGTTCCTTTTTGACAGGGTGCTGATTGGTGCGTTTACAATCCCTGAGCTAGACATAAAGGTTCTCCAAGTCCCTACCAGACTCGGGAGCCCAGCTGGCTTCACCCAGTGGGTCTGGCAGGGGGGCCGCAGGTGGAGCTGCCTGCCAGTCCCTTGCGGTGCACCCGCAGCCCTCAGCCCTTGGGTGGTTGATGGGACTGGGCGCTGTGGAGCAGGGGGTGGTGCTCGTTGGGGAGGCTCAGGCAGCCCAGGAGCCCATGCTGGGGGAGGGGGGCGGTGGCGGGGGGCGGTGGCGGGGGGCGGCGGCGGTGGAGCGGGGGCAGCGGCATGGGGGGGCGGCGGCGGCGTGGTGGCAAGGGGGGGCGGCGGCTGCGGGGGCCGCGGCGGCAGCAGGGTGGGGCCCGGGGGGGCGGGGGGGGCGAGGGGGGCCAGGGGGGCGGGGGCGGCCGCGGGGGGGAAGACTCAGGCATATCGGGCTGCAGGTCCCGAGCCCTGCCCTGCAGGAGGCAGCTAAGGCCTGGTGAGAAATTGAGCGCAGCACAGGTGGGCCAGCACTGCTGGGGGACCCAGGGCACCCTCCACAGCTGCTGGCCGGGGTGCTAAGCCCCTCACTGCCCGGAGCCGACAGGGCCAGCCACTCTGAGTGTGGGGCTGCCAAGCCCATGCCCACCCGGAATCTAGCAGGCCCGCGAGCGCTGTGCAAAGCCCTGGTTCCCGCCCATGCCTCTCCCTCCACACCTCACCGCAAGCGGAGGGAGCCGGCTGCGGCCTCGGCCAGCCCAGAGAAGGGCTCCCACAGTGCAGTGGCAGGCTGAAGGGCTCCTCAAGCGCGGCCAGAGTGGGCGCGGAGGCCGAGGAGGCGCCAAGAGTGAGCGAGGGCTGCTAGCACTGCTAGCACTGTGTCACCTCTCACTAGCACCTTCCAACCTCGGGAAGGTTGGAAGTAGGAGGAAAACAGGTGATTTGGGCCACAAGCAAGCCACACAGGAGTCAGCTGAGTTCGGGTGTGTGTGATAGTGTGCCCTGAGAACATGCTATTTTTTTTTTTTTTTTTTTTTAGCTTACTTTCAGTTTCTTTCCCCAGTTTCCTGAGCACAGATCATGTGCATGGACACATGTATGGACATGAGCATATCCCCGGCCTGTTGCCATGTGCTGAGTGAAGATTGTTCTGAACAGCAATGATTTCTTTCAGATCTTTTTCTTATACTCAGCAGACAAGCATGTGCAGCCATGAGGAGCCATGCATGGTTCCAGGCACCCTGAAGGTGCTCACACATGGTGGTGAGGCTATTCCTGCTCACAGATGAGGACACTGAAGCTCAGAGAGGGCATGTAATTTCAGGTAACCCTCCCTGCTTTGGGCCACCCTGCTCACTGACTTTGCAGGACAGTGTGCCACTTCTGAATTCTGTCTTTTATCAGTTGTGCTTTTTATTTTTACATTGAGTATGCGGACTCACTCCAGGGTTGCTAGCACAAAATGAGACAGCACGCAACCAAGCTTTCAGGCGGCACAAATATCGTGGGACAGAGAGAAAGTTTGGATTCAGATAGAGAATGAAATGGGGGAAGCCACCTACGGAGCGACCCTTTTACTGCGAAGAAGCTGTTGCTGAGAGGGCAGGTCGCTGCACACGTCCTCGGGCCACATCTGGACTGGAAGCAGCTACTCTGTCAGGGGGCCCCCCTATGGCTGGGGCACCCTATGATGGTTGGGGGTGAACAAGCCTCGGGTCAGCCTTTCTCACCTGCCTCCCAAGACGCCAGAAACCACAGCATCACAAACAAGCCTCCGGCCGGCCGTGTTATCCCCAGCAGCTGGGCCTTTGTGCCGGAGGCCCCTGGTGCCCTGTGATCCGCAAAAGCCCCTGACCCCCGGCTGCCTTCCCCCAGCCCACGAGGCAGATGCCAGTGCCAAGCGACCAGGACGGTCACTGACTGCTGCTTGCTACCCTGAAACCTGCTTCTCACCAAAGCCACCCCTCCGTGGAGGCGTGGTGGAGAGCTGACTGGGGAAAGACTTTGTCTGCATTAGCTCTTCCCATTCTTTTCTTCTTAAAAATTATTTTATTATCATTATTATTTTTTAAAATAGAGAGCAGGTCTCACTATGTTGCCCAGGCTGGTCTTGAGCTCCTGGGTTCCAGCCATCCTCCCGGCTTGGCCTCCCAAAGTTCTGAAATTGCAGGTGGGAGCCACTGTGCCCAGCCATCTTTTCTCTTTTAAAAATTTATTTATTTATTTAAATTGACAAGTAAAAATTGTATCTATTTATAGCTTACAACGTGATGTATAGCTTTGATATGTGGATACATTGTGGAATGGCTAAATCAAGCTATTTAACATATCCATCACCTCACATAATTGTTTTGTTTGTGGTGAGACACTTGAAACTACTCCTAGCAATTTTCAAGTATGCAATACATTGTTATGAGCTTGAGTCACCATGATATACAATGGATCTCTTGCACTTAATTCCTCCTGTCTAAGCACAGTGTTATATCCTTTGACCAGTATCTCCCTGTTCTCCTGGCCCCCAGCACCTGGGAACCATCATTCTACCCTACTTCTGCAAGTCCCACTTCTCCACTCTACCTACAAGTGAGATCACGCAGCATTTGCCTTTGTGTGCCTGGTTATTTCACTTAACATAATGTCTTCTAGGTTCATCCAAGTTGTCGCAAATGACAGGCTTTCCCTCTTTTTTAAGGCTGACTCTTCACACTGGGCACATAACTCCTCCCAGCAGTTCAAGCAGTATTTCAGCAAGAAAGGAATTCCAGAGAGACCAGGGCTGGCCATCGAACCCAGAAAAACTTCAATGCCATGTATTCTATGACACCAAAAGCCTTCAGAGAAATTGAAATGACATTATCAAAGAGCAGCCAAATAATTTTCTCCTGGTTCATAACTTTTCTTAACTTTTTTTCACTTTGGTAGCAAACAGCTCCAACGACTTTTTCCCACATCTCCTGTACTTGACATTCGGCTCCACTGGCCCTTGGAAGGCCGAGTTCCAATGTTGCCTTCTGGAGCTTACACTGGAGCCAGTGGGCTGCTGGGGGCACATGTGACCAGGCAGGCAGTCTTCTCGGGGTTTCTGTTCTCCACCTGCCTCTTCATATATATATATATATAAATTTAATCATATCATAGATATCATATGTATCATACAATACATATGCATATACTCACGTCGTATATCATATCATATATATATGGTACAATATATCATATATATAATTAAGCTTCTTTGCATGAAGAGCAGTTGGGAACCCATCCAGCAAGCCCCTTTCATTGTTTGGGTCCAAGGCTGAGTCAAGGGACCTCAATTGTTATTCGATGCTCTTCTCAACAGCCATGCCTCTTCATCTTCCTGCAGACAGAGTGCATTTCCATGAATTCTGGAACCAGAGACAGACCAGTTCCCCTAGAGGAGGCACAGAGCTTATGCAGATGCCTTCAGATATGTTCCTTTCTAAATAAATGACTCCAAGGCAGTGTCCTTACAGCCCCTCCAGACACACCTGGGTGACCCTGCAGTCCCCAGAAAGCTGGAGCATGCACTTGTTGCCACTAACATTAGCCGAGTAATTGGCAGGACATCTCAAGTCTCCTGAGTTCCAGTCTATGCTTTGGAAACAGCCCTGCTGCATCTGACATTGTGTAAAAACACATACAGCAAGTGGTAGGTTTTTATGCATCATGCACATTCTGAACAGAAAGCAAAGATGGCACACGTATACCCCAGAAGTCCTGAAAGGAAGTGATTGAAACTTGACTGCTGAAATAACTGTGGCCAGCCCTTTCAATTGAGAGCACAGGTCCATGAAGCATTCCTGTGGCTCTTGATCTATGCCAGCCCTACCCATGGGGCCCTGATGAGTGTTCACAGGAGTTGTTGGACATCTCTAGGTTTTGCACCATCATGATCTAAGAAGACACTCACCTTCCTGCGATCGACGTCTTGTGTGTGTGCTTTCACCCTTTGCTGCTTGCAATGCGAGCTCCGTGGTCTCTATGCATTCCTTGGCCCTGGCCAGCCACCAGGGTTGGAATAGAGACCTTGAAATAACACCAGCCTCTCGACAGCCGAGGTGGGAGCATTGTCTCCTGAAGCCACGGGTCAGCATGTCCCCATTCCTGACTCTGGCCCCCAGGACCTCTCTGGCAGCAAGGTGCATGTGCAGGTACCTGTATCCATACTCTTTTTTTTTTTTTTTTTTTGAGACAAAGTCTCACTCTGTTGCTGGGCTGAAGTGCAGTGGTGCGATCTCGGCTCACTACAATCTCCACCTGCTGAGTTCAAGCAATTCCCCTGCCTCAGCCCCCTGAGTAGCTGAGACTACAGACGCGCACCACCACGCCCGGGTAATTTTTTATATTTTAGTAGAGATGGGGTTGCACCATGTTGGCCAGGATGATCTCAATCTCCTGACCTCGTGATTTGCCCACCTCAGCCTCCCAAAGTGCTGGGATTACAGATGTGAGCCACAGTGCCCAGCCCACACTCTTCTTGAGAACACAGCTAGGTCCTTGAGTCCAACCTACCAGGCAGCCCTTCGCGATGCTGAAAACACACTCAAAATCCCTATCATGACTTTTTACAGCACAATAAAACCCAGCTTCCACCTTTTTCCCATCCCCAGGGATTCTGATACAGCTATTTGGGGATGGATGAGGCCTGGGCAACTCTTAATAACCTCTCCAGGTGATACAGATGTGTAGGCAAGAGGGAGGGCCAAAAGAAAAAAATATCAGCTAATACCTAGCAGGAGAAGCAGTCAATTTAATGCAATGATCCAGTTATCACTCAGTGTATGAAAAGAGCAGCTCATCGTAAAAAAAAAAAACCAGCATGTTAGAGGTGGCCACCACCACAGTGCCCGGGGACATCTCTGGGAGTGGGCCTCCTTTCTCCTGTTTGCTGGCTGAGCCCCTTGTTCTTCTGCCACTACAACCAGGTCAGCTGTAGACTTGTCCTCTTGGCCCCGGGGAATCCTTCCCACCTGGTGACTCGACAGCCTCCCACAGCCAGAGCAGAGACTCAGACCTCTCCAACTGAGTCAACTTTGGGAGGACACTCTATCCTTCAGGCTGGCCCAGGAGAGTGTTCGTGCCCAAAACAGCAGCCCTGTCTCCTCCTCCACACACTCAACACTGGACAACATAATCCCAGGTGGCAGGCATTGTCAATCACAGATGTACTAGGAGCTGATAAGAATCCCAGGCCTGGGCCAGGGCTGCTCTGGGCCCAGGGGATTGCTGAGCGAGGTGCCAAAATGCCCCGGAACTAACGACTTCCAGATGTGTCTCTACCTGGGAGGGGAACCAGGATGACCACACAGATGGTCTACACCTCCACTGCCCCATTTAGCCCTTTTAACATTTGTATTTTGACATAATTTCAGACTTAGAAAAAAGGTTGCAAGAACAGTACAAAGAATGGCCATAATCTTCACCCGGATTTCCCAAATGTTGACGTTGTACCATTTTTGCCTTCTCTCTTCCTCCGCCACCCCTTAATGTAGATATATGGAGAGAGAGAGAGGAGAGAGAGTTGTAATTTTTTTCTGAACCATATGGGAGTCAGTTGTAGGCATGATGCTTCTTTACTTCTGAATATTTACTGTTTATTTTCTAAAAAAAAATCAGAGATGTTCTATTATGTAACCACGGTACAGTCCTAAAACCCTGGAAATGAACATGGATGCAATTGTATTGTCTAATCTGTAGAACTGATTCCGATTTTGCCGGTTGTTTTGACAATGCCTTTTACCACAGAAGAGCATCCCAAGTGTGTGCTGCTCGCAGCTGGCCTGCCTCTCTATCTCCAAAATTTCTGTCTTCCAGGACCCTGGCATCCAACTCAGAGCAGAGGTCATGTAGGTTTGTCAGATGTTTTCTCAAGATTATCTCAAGTCGTGCATTTTTGTCAGGAATATTTCTAGAATCGAGGCCTCGCTGCCCTCTGGGCACCCTTGCAAACCCACGAAGCTGCTGTGGGACCCCACCAGGCACATGGGAAGCTCCTGAGGTGTGGCAGGTGCTTTTCCTGCTAAGATGGCTATTGCTATCCTCCTTCTGTGCTGCCTGATTTGGGGGACTGGCTTCCAACCCTGTGTTTGCTCATGGTTAAAACCCTTTTCGTCACACACGGTGAAGTGCAGGCCAGGGGTTCTCCTCCAATGTTCTCAGCAGGGGCCAAGAAGAAACAGCAAGTCTGGGAAGTCAGGCATCCTGCCAAGGGACAACAACCACACTGGCGTGCTGTCTGCCAGCCTGCCTCCTGCTGCAATCACCTTGCTGCTTCATGGCTATAAGTGTATTTAATTTACCCAGCACATAAATTAATATCCACACACGCTGTAGCAAAGACGTCCTGTGGAGTCCCAGCTGGAACTGCACTGATCGAATTCCGGGGTGCCAGTGTCCTTGCTGGACATTTAGGGGGCCTGGGCTTCTGCACCCCGGCAGTGGGCATGATTGTTATGTAAACACAGAGTGCAGCTCCAGGGTGGCTGGCCCATCTGCTCCTCTGCACACTTCTTGCCTACACTAATCATTTTCCATCCTCTTAGGTGAAAACTTGGAAAATGTAAGGGCTCCCAATCTCCTTTTCATTTGCAAACGAGCCATTTCAGCTAAGCGTGGCCCCCTATTCTTCTCAGGCATTTGTGTTTGTGAAAAGACCCGTCTCAAATTTCTGGGGCAGGAGCAGCTGCTGCGAGGCCTCTTTTCACTTGGCCTGGCTCCCCTAGCCCTCTGCCTCCCACCCCCTCCCTCCTTTTGTCTCTGTCAAAGCCAGCTCCCCTCTTTGACCCCTGGCCAACTCGGAGCCTCCTCCTTTGTCAGTCTCCCCAGACAAGTTTCACCCTAAATCAAGCATTGTTTGGGCTCCTGAGGCCAGCACGTGCCCATATCCCCTAATCTTTTAATTTCACCCCAGGAAAAAGCAGCTGTTAGTGATACACGCAATGCACAGCTGTTGGCCGGGCCTGCTGCCTGCTCCAGAGAACAATGAAGAAGAAAGGGCACTTGCAGGGCTGCAGGAATATGTACATTTCCCTCTCTCTTTCTTCTTCTTAGGATTTTTTTTTCTTTTTGCAACAGTTGGCAGCACGTGCTGTGAAATGCTGCCCTGCTAGAAAAGCCACCTCCCCCACCACGATTTTTGTCCCCACCCGTTCAGCACTCCACACACCATTTGGTTTGCAGTTGGGCTCGTTTAAGAACCAAACTTTCAGTTTCAAAGATCCCTGGCGTGTGGCATGATCCTTTTGTTACAAACATGCATCTGATGAATTACAGGGGACCCAGACAGGCAGACAGAGGCTTCACACTCACCGGCACATGCCCACGTGGGCCTGCCGGAGCCCCCCACGCTGACATTCATGAAGGCAGGGCTGCAGGGGCTGTTTAGGAACATCCATGCTTTTTGGGACTCCGGCATGCATGACCAGGGGACAAGAGGATGTCATGGAAATACACATTACCGAAGTCAACCAAAGTTGGCCTGGCACCCGGGAGGGGTCTCCATGAAGGTGTTTGGGGGACACCTCATTTTTGCATGCTAAGTCTTTGCTGAAAAGCACGTGGTAGCTTGATTTTCTGGAGCCTTTCTCTGGGCACACCTGTGCCCCCAGCAGCCTAAGGCATTAGGGCATGAGAATAGAATAGCACAGTACTGCCCTGCACTGCCAGTGTGCCCCGGAGCAAGGCAGGTCACCTTCTCAGGGAGGAGGACAAGGGGCTGAAGGGACCCTCCACAGCACACTGCTCCATGGAACTTTCTGCAATAATGAGAAGGTTCTCGGAACAGGGTCTGCACTGTTCAGCACAACCACTGAGCACTTGAAATGCAGCTTGCACATGTAACAGACTAACTTTTAAAAATGCTAATACATTTAAATTAAGATAGCCACATCTGGCTAGTGGCTATTGCATTAGACAGCACAGCTCTAAATGATGGGTTTTCACACTTTGAATCACATGAGAAACAAAAAATTCAGATGCCTGGGTTCTACTTCCAGAGTGTCTGATTTAAGTGCTCTGATAGCAGCCTGAGCATGGGGATTTTTAAGGCTCCCCAGGTGGCCATGACGGGGAGAAAAGTTGGGGCCCTTTCTTAGGCTTCCAGCTCCAAATCTGGGCTCTGCAGAGACAGACAGTGCATTTGGAAGGTATATATCTAATTTAGCCATAAACCTTCCCTGTTTCTAAAATGCAGGGGATTTTTAAAGCAATTATCCACCCTGACATTTGTCCCTCCTCTGCCTGCCCTGCCCAGGTTTCAGGGCTGTCCCTACCCAGAAGTGGCCTGTGCAGCCACAGGTTGGCACGGGCCCCTTTCCACTCACTTTATCTCACCTGGTAGGTCATTGAAAGATGCTGGCAGAAACCCGACGCTCAGCAGAGCATATGGCGAGCTGCACACCTGCCTCACGGGCACCTGCTGGGCCTCCCAGGGGTGTGGGGCGGCTGTCTAGGGCGCTCCAGGCCAGTGCAAAGCGTCCGACTCATTTGCATGCTGGACGCCTGCCACGTGCCTGGACTATGGCAGATCTGACACGGCATGTCATTGCTTTGAAGACCAGCCAATCTGGAGAAGCCTGCGCCTCCAACAACAAAGCCGGCAGCCCGTCTGAGACGCGTGCCGGGGCCCTGTACAGGAGCAGGCACACATGTGCACACACGGGCGACAGACACTGCCACCCGCAGACTGTCTTCTGTGACTCAGGGCCTTGAGAAGGTTGTAGCTTGGCAGTGGCCAGGGGGTCAGCCCCCTGAGCTGTGTCCAGTAGTCCCCTAAAGATGCTGCCCAGGAAACCTGGACACTTTATAAAAGCCCACACTTTTATAAATCAGACCCTGATAGCATCTGTTCTTTGACATTTCCTTTTCAAACAAGGAATCACTGTATGTTTTCATCATCTCTAAAGCTAAGCAAAAAGGAAATGAGTGGCCTTGTTTTAATAACGCTGTCATATGCTGCTTCATCTTAATGCTGATGGTTGCATTAGGTGAAAGCCCACTACGGTTGAGCTTTCAAACGCCTCCAAAAGAAGCGAATTATCTTTTTGCCAGATGCAGTGTAAATAACCGGAGACATTTGGCTCCCCTTTTTTGCTGCACACGTGGATAATAATGAGGCCGAGTGTGAAGGGCTCATCCAATTTGGATGAATTCTTTCCCCCAAGGATCCAGCCCTTCACTCTGGAAAGGGTTAAAAGTCAATGCAGCCACTGCTGCCCTGTCCCCTCTGCCCTTGCAGGGTGACGACTGGATAATCACAGTGAATGAGCTCCTGCCAGGGCCAGAGGCCAGCAGTCTCCAGCCCACCTCAGCCATCTGTCCAGACACGGGGACAGCCACGCTCTCAGTGGAGGCAGGGCTTGGAAAGCACAGAAGCTGGGCCATGTGGCAACCCGGCCAGTTCACCAAGGGCGGGGAGAGGCGTCCCATAAAATATTGTGACACTTGAGGCCTGGCTAATGGCTGCAGCTGAAGGCTGGGTGGCCGGCTTACATCCCTGTGCCCAGGCTGGCATTCCTACCACCCGCCCAGGCCAGGATGGAGTGGAGGAGGCCTTTCAAGTTGGAGGAGATGAGGCTTTCCTCCAGCAGCCAGCAGGGCTAGGGAAGGTAACAGGCAGGCATGTTTTAAGGCCATTAGCAAAGAACAATGGGAAGCTGAAAGGTAATCCCAGTGAATAGAAGACACAAAGTGGGCTTGTGCCAGCAGCCTCAGGGTCAGCTCATTATCCCAGACGGCAGATGGAGGGGGCCTGGTTGCTGGGCAGAACTCCGAGCTGCCTGCTGGGCGGGGAAGGCAGGCGCTGCAAGCCCAGGACTCCTCCCATCAGCAGCATGAGCAACACTGCCCTGTCCCTGAAGCCCTGTGCAATGAACTCACCAGATCAGCTGACCCAGAGTGAGGGGAGCGCTGCCTTCTCGATCCCCACAGGAGCCCTCACTGATGGAGCATCTTCACTCAGCTAAGACCCCCTCAGCCCTGTCCAGCAGCCTTCCCCAGTCTAAGCACTCTGACCCCAGGGACTAGAAGGTGCTTGAGAGCGGGGGCCATGTGCTCCGCATCGTGTCCTTATCATCATCTCAGCACAGGCAGCTTCTGACTCTGCTGCATTGTCCTCATGTGCCTACATAGGCTGAGCCTGCAGAGATGCCTTGGACAAGGCTGGCCAGGGGCTGTGGACACTGGAGCATGTGAACACTGGGGGAAGGATTGCACACTGGGGAAAGGATTGCTCACGGGGGGCTGTGCGCACCATGTGTACTGGATGTACACACTGGGGTGTAAATGCTAAGAAAGGGCACACTAGGAGGATATGCACACTAGGCATGTGTACACTAGGCATGCACTCTAGGCCTGTGTACATTGAGGAGATGTGCATACTAGGGGATGTGCACTAGGAGATGTGCACACTGGGGGCATGAACACTGGGCTAATGTGTACACTGGAGGCATGTGTACACTTGGGGGCATGCATACTAGAGGGACATGCACACTGGAAGAATGTGTATACTAAGAGAATGTGTACACTGCAGGGTGTGCACACTGAGGGAACGTGTATCCTGGGGGCATCTGTACACTTGGGGTGTGCATACTGGGGGTCATGCACACTGGAGGGATGTGCACACTAGGAAGGTGTGCACACAGAGGGGATGTGCACACTGGGTAGATGTATACACTGGGGGGATGTGTGCACTGGGGGGATGTACACACTGGGGGGATGTGCACACTGGGGGGATGTACACACTGGGGGGATGTGCACACTGGGGGGATGTGTATACTGGGGGGGTGTACACACTGGGGGGATGTGTACACTGGGGGGATGTGCACACTGGGGGGATGTGCACACTGGGGGGATGTGTACACTGGGGGGATGTGCACACTGGGGGGATGTGCACACTGGGGGAATGTGCACACTGGGGGATGTGCACACTGGGGGGATGTGCACACTGGGGGGATGTGTGCACTGGGGGGATGTGCACTGAGGGGATGTGTACACTGGGGGGATGTGTATACTGGGGGGATGTGCACACTGGGGGGATGTGCACACTGGGGGGATGTGCGCACTGGGGGGATGTGCACACTGGGGGGATGTGTGCACTGGGGGGATGTGCACACTGGGGGGATGTGTGCACTGGGGGGATGTGCACTGAGGGGATGTGTGCACTGGGGGGATGTGTGCACTGGGGGGATGTGTACACACTGGGGGAATGTGTACACTGCGGGGATGTACACACTGGGGGGATGTGCACACCGGGGGGATGTGTACACTGGGGGAATGTGTACACTGGGGGGATGTTCACACTGGGGGGATGTATACACCAGGGGGAATGTGCTCACTATGGGGATGTGCACACTGGAGGGATGTTTACACTGGAGGCATGTGCACACTAAGGGAATGTGCACACTGTGGGGCTGTTCACACTGGAGGAACCAGGAGTATGTACATACTGGGGACAGGAACATTCAGTTAATCACACTTGGGATGTGCACACTGGCCAAGGCACTTGCACTCACTATGACACCCACAGAGCAATGGCATTAGCAGACCTCGATCACCCTCCATGGAAGGGCACCCTTCACATCTGCATACCTGGAAAGCCACCGTCGGTTGTGGAGTGGTGAGATTGCTGAACCACAGAGGCTGGAATGCCCTGTCCTCCTCCTCAGCCTGCTTTGAAATCTCTATTACGTCTTTCCTGCTGCCCCTGCTGCCAGATGATCCCAGCAGAATCTTGGGCTTTTTAAAATTTGAGTGTTTTGTTTTGCACAGTTGAGTTTTCATTCTGCTGCAGCCCCTTCAGGCAAAAGTGAACCCAGCCTGGGGCATGCTCTCAGCAAGGCCTCAATGACCAAAATCCACACTGGAGTGCATTTTGCCCCTCTGCTTCTGGGCAGTCAGCACTCCAGCTGCGGCTGCCTCACCATCTTCTATGTTCTCCTTGCTAGAAAAGCAGTATTTCAAGAAAACTCCTCGGTGAGCTTTCCCATTTTAATTCAGCCTGTTGCTTAACAAGCAGTCATATAGAATAAATACCAGTGCTGAACACATACTGAGGCTCCCATAAAGGATGCACAGAGAATTGACATTGTTCTTCTAAAGTTAAAAACCACAATTTTATTCAGGGGAGATCTTTATAAGCCATTCATCCAGTAGAGCTTGCTATTAGGTGCATACAGCGATACATCCATAAATTTTGCGGGGCAGCTTCTTGACAGAAATGCAATGCTGGCAGCAGCCTTTCTTGCATTTCTTGCAGCAGCCTTTCTTTCTTGCAACAGCCTCTCTTGCTGGCAGCAGCAGTTCCTTCAAGGTCTTAATTCCTACAGTAAAGCAACAGGAAGTAGTGGCCTTTGTGCAGCATCTGTATTATGGCGTCTTCAAGAGCCACTGCGTGCCGCAGACAGAATTATATGGACTCTGCCCACACTGGCCATCATCAAATTCTACCTAAAGTGTTTTCTTCTGGATTTCCCTTTTGTAACACTGAGTGTCAAAGTAGTATAAATCTTTTAAGAAAAATGTAATAGCACATAAAATATATACTTTTTTGAGACAGAGTCTTGCTCTGTCACCAGGCTGGAGTGCAGTGGTGCCATCTCGGCTCACTGCAAGCTCCACCTCGCGAGTTCAGGCAATTCCCCTGCCTCAGCTTCCCAAGTAGCTGGGACTACAGGTGCGCACCACCACACCCAGCTAATTTTTTTGTATTTTAGTAGAGATGGGGTTTCACCATGTTGGCCAGGATGGTCTCGATCTCCTGACCTTGTGATCTGCCCGCCTTGGCCTCCTTAAGTTCTGGGATTACAGGTGTGAGCCACCGCACCCAGGCCCACATAAAATGATATTTTTAAAAATCAATCTCTTGACAATGGTAGGAACATTTCCATTTGAGAGGAATTCTCTTTCTGTGCTTTTGTGTCCATTTGCTAGGGCTGCCATAACAAACTTTCACAGACTGAGTGGCTTATACAGGGGATATTTATTCCGGAAGCCAGAAGTCTGAGATCAAGGCATCGGCAGGGCTGGTTTCTGAGGCTGAGACCCAGGCCTCTTTCTAAGCGTCTGGTGGTTTGCTGGCCATCATTAGTGTCCCTTAGCTTATAGATCTCTGCCTGCATGTTCGAATGAAATTCTTCCTGTGTGCCTGTGTCTCAAAATTGTCTTTTTTATAAGGACACCTGAACCAGTCATTTAGGATTAGGGTGCACCCTCATGATCTCATTTTAACTTGACCGTGTCTGCAAAGACTCTGTTTCCAAATAAGTACCCAAGGAGTTGTCATCAACATCACCACCACCACCATCTCCATCACCACCACCATCACCACCATAACCACCATCACCACCACCATCACCATCATCACCACCATCTCCATCACCACCACCACCACCATCAGCACCACCATCACCATCATCACCACCATCTCCATCACCGCCACCACCACCACCACCATCACCACCACCATCACCATCATCACCACCATCTCCATCACCACCACCACTACCACCATCATCACCACCATCACCATCATCACCACCATCTCCATCACCACCACCACCACCATCATCACCACCATCTCCATCACCACCACCACCACCACCATCACCACCATCACCATCATCACCACCATCTCCATCACCGCCACCACCACCATCACCACCACCATCACCATCATCACCATCATCTCCATCACCACCACCACCACCATCATCACCACCATCACCATCATCACCACCATCTCCATCACCACCATCTCCATCACCACCACCACCACCATCATCACCACCATCTCCATCACCACCACCACCACCACCATCACCACCATCACCATCATCACCACCATCTCCATCACCGCCACCACCACCATCACCACCACCATCACCATCATCACCATCATCTCCATCACCACCACCACCACCATCATCACCACCATCACCATCATCACCACCATCTCCATCACCACCACCACCACCATCATCACCACCATCTCCATCACCACCACCACCACCACCATCATCACCACCATCTCCATCACCACCACCACCACCACCATCATCACCACCATCTCCATCACCACCACCACCACCATCACCACCATCACCATCATCACCATCTCCATCACCACCACCACCACCATCACCACCACCATCACCATCATCACCACCATCTCCATCATCACCACCACCACCATCATCACCACCATCACCATCATCACCACCATCTCCATCACCACCACCACCACCACCATCATCACCACCATCACCATCATCACCACCATCTCCATCACCACCACCACCACCACCATCATCACCACCATCACTGTCATCACCACCATCTCCATCACCACCACCACCACCAGCATCACCACCATCATCATCATCACAACCATCTCCATCACCACCACCATCACCATCATTACCACCATCATCACCATCATTACCACTATCTCCGCCACAACCACCACCACCGTCTCCACCATCATCACCACCACCACCATCACCACTATAATGACTACCACCATTACTATCATTATATCTAACCTTTAAACTGATCCTGTGTGAGGTACCATGTTAAATGCTTTACCTGAATTCACTCTCTTAGTCCTCCTTAGAGCCTGCTGGTGCATGTAGTATTATTATCTTCATTTTAAAAAGGATGATCCTGGACCCTAGAAGGCCAACAGGCAGGTGCTGGGAGGCAGAATTTGAATCACAGCCATCACGCTTAGGGACCTGTGCCCTTAAGGGAATAGTCAGATGGGCATTGTTTGCAGTAGCAAAAGCCCGAAACCAGGTGAATAATTCCTGCAAGGGAGCACTGTGAAATGATTGACCAACAGGTATATGCCTCATCATGCATGCATCTCGTGAGCAGAAAAAAAGCAAGTCACCAAATTTATACTGTATAACTTTATTTACGAATGTTCAAAAACAGATAAAATTTAGCTATCTATTGCTTGACAACTCACACATTTACAGTAAAACTTTAAACAAGACAAGGTAATGATTAACACATAATCCAGGCCAGTGGTTATTGCAATGAAAGTGGGAAAAAGAAGAAGAATGTTATGGGACCATTTAGAGGTCTGGGTAACGTGCAAACTGCTAATCTGGGTGTGTCTTCGTTTATTATTGCTATTTTCTATGTATATGTAAGTTACAGATACTCTTTTGTGTGTATAGTTCATTTCAGAATTATTTTCAAGTTTGTTTTTTTTTTTTAATCTCCAACTAGGAAAAAACAAATCCCAGAAGGGATGATGAGGAGCATCTCTAGAGGCTACTCTGGCCAGGGGCTCCTGCCTCTGACCATCTACCCTCCACATGTCTGAGCCTAGGTGCCTCTGTCTCTCCAGAAGGGCTAAGGTGGTGGACATAAGGAGTATAAATCTTAGGCTAAACACATCACATTTTGTTATTCCTGTTTAATTTGATTTAAAGCTAAATCTAGCGCTCTTTCTTCCGGGTAGATAGGAAACCCAATCTGAGATTTAGGAAGGCCTTGAACAGCCCTAAACCTGGAGGCTCCCCTCAGGACTGTAGGTGGGATGATGGATCCCCACAGTCCCACACACTCAGGATGCAGGACAGCTGGCGCCAGTGTTCCTAGTGACGGGACTCACAGAACCCTCACGTCTGTGGCCTCCTTACCTGCCAGGGCGCTATGCAGGGAAGCTCCCCTTCTTGCCTTCCCCCTTTGCCCCTGACCCTGAGCATGGGCTGCTTGGCCCAGGTCCAGCCTCTGCTGGGTCCACTGGGGCAAAGGGCAGTGTGACAAGGGACAAAGGAGCCACCCCTTTCTTACCCCAGAGCACTTACTGGGCCAACCAGATGAACTCTTACGTACTTGGTGCCCACACCAGAGCCACCTTTTTTTTTTTGTTTTTGAGACAGAGTCTTGCTCTGTCGCCCAGGCTGGAGTGCAATGGCATGATCTTCGCTCACTGCAACCTCCTCCTCCCAGGTTCAAGCAATTCTCCTGCCTCAGCCTTCTGAGTACCTGGGATTACAGGCGCATGCCACCATGCCTGGCTAATTTTTGTATTTTTTTAGTAGAGACGGGGGTTTCACCATGTTGGCCAGGCTGGTCTCAAACTCCTGACCTTGTGATCCACCCACCTCGGCCTCCCAAAGTGCTGGGATTACATGCGTGAGCCACTGCGCCCGGCCCAGAGCCACTTGTCTCTGATCAATCCCTTGGCCATCCTGGCTGTTGCCCCCACCCAACCTTCCTGGGGGCTGCAGACTATCCAAGGGATGATTCACCTCAGCAGAGGCTGGACCTGGGCCAAGCAGCTCATCCTCAGATCCCTCCCACCCCAGGTCTCTTTCCAGTAGCATCCACCTCTGGTGCTGGCCTTTAGGTCCCCTACCCAGCCCCTGCTTGATGGCACAGGGCCTATCTGCAAGCAGAGCCAAGCCCTATGGCCAAGAAGGGGCCTGACTTTTGGGTCAACTGGGTTTGTTCAGTCAACTGGGTTTGTTCAGTCAACTGGGTTTGTTCAGTCAACTGAGTTTGTTGACTTTTGCAGGTCAGCAATTGCTAAGCAGTCACTCAAAACCCAATAAACTTTGAGAACTGACCATTGTTCCATAACTCATTTGGAGGCCAAGCTTGACCTGAATGCCTGTGAGTCTTTATTTACCTGATTTGGTTTCGCTACGAAACACTAACCCATTTGCTCCCCACACCTCAAGGGGTGGTGTAGGATATGTGGTATCCACACTATAATCCAAAAAATTCCCAGGCCCAAATGCCGTTTGGCTCCAAAGGGGTGCAGGTGAAGGTCCATGGCACAGAAAGTGGGCACAACACCATCCTCAAGGAAGGCTGGGGTCTCCCTGAGGCCCCACTGCTCAGCCACCATTGCCGGGGTCTGCTTGTCACTAGATGATGCAAGGAGTTGCAAACACACACAGGAACACATCAAGTCTCATCTGCTCCCATCTCTCTCAAACTGGAATAGATGTGTCCACAGCTTACCGAAGCTCCTAGAAGACCCAGAGGGAGGCCTCCAAATGCCTCTCAGAGGCAGACTAGGTCCTGTGAATCCTGCCTGCTCACTGCCTGCTGCAAAGGGCTTCCAGGGGCCTGTCTGTCCTCTTCCTACCCCTCTGAAGACCCTCCCCAGGCACATGCACAGGCATGCACACCCATGCAACACAAACACACAGTTGTACACACATGCTCACAACACACATACACATGTGGGCACACATACACACTGCATTTAGGCACACGTGCACACATGCACCCTCCCTATCCAAGTTTTTCTCAGTACAACAGTCCACGGGACTCCATAGCAACCAGCTGCAGCATGCACTCATGGTTTCCAACTCGGAATAATAGAGAATGTGCACATGGTGTGACCCTAAGCCTGGTGTCTCCCCACAAAACCACCAGAACTTGCACAACCAAAATCATGTTGTCTGGGGAGAGCTGTCCACTTCTTTCCAGGATTTTATTCCAGATAGCTTTGGATCACCTCTTCTAGAATTCTTCTCAAAGCTAAATTCAGAATCAACAAAGAAACATGACCCATTGCACACCTGCCATGAGGAAACTGAAGCAGTTGCCAAAGTCAAACGACTACTTCAGATCAGTCCGCTCCCTGGTGCACATCAAAAGCTTTGCCTCTCAAACGGGGATCCCCACACCCAACTCAGCTGCCACATGGAAAGGTGACAGCCATGCAGCCTCTGTGAGAAGGTGGGAGGGCATCCTAGTAGATGGAGGCAGAAGGGCTTCAGGAAAATGCATTTAAGCATTCTATACCTGGAAAAGGGAAATTGGGAATTTACCCTTGTCATATTCAAAGAGTTCACAGATGAGTGTTGGTGCCTATTTCATATGGACAGTTTCCAGAGCCCTCAACAAGTGGCTCTGGGCTCCTTTATGTTTTCCTCCCACAATATTGAGATGAACCCGAGGAATCGATCCCAATCTTGGGATCCACAGGCCTCCTGGCTGCCTGCTGGGCAGTGGCAGCCCTCCTTCCTCTCTTCCCATCTGACCTTCTTATCTCCTGTGTCAACACACATTTCCCAGTACTACTGAATGTCCTGAAAGCAAACACTCAGCCACCTCCGGGAACTGGCTGGGTGTGATGCTCTGAAGGGAGCAGGTGCCTCAGCCAGGACAGACTCAGCAACAAACCGCCAGGCAAGTTTGACAGGGGGAGAGACACAGCCAGGGCTCGCTGCTCTGGGGGATCCGGCCCAGCCCCTGCAGAGCAAAGCAACAAGGGCAAGGCGAGCCTCAGTCAGACCATCTTTCCAAAGGCAGGGGCTCTGTGGAGGGAGGCTGGGCTCTAGGGCCATTCCATCAGCAACTTGTATATGAATGCTAGAATCAAACAGCCCCTTTGATCATGAATAATTTTAACATTCGCTGTACTGTCCTGAAATGAAACTTCTGGTTAATATAATGTGTCTATAAGTGATAGATAGATGATGTTACAGATGGATAGATAGATGATAGAGAAATAAAGATGATATAGATAGATTAGATAGATGATAGATAGATGGTATAACAGATAGATGATAGATAAATAGATAGATCATATATGTAATGCTTTAATGGTAATACAAAAAAAACTGACATAGATATAATACACAATAACATCTATTCTGATAGTAAATGTTTAGGCACAACTACCCTAGATGAAAAATCGAGTCCTCAGATGCGTGCATTCAGGTAAAATTAACGTAAAATTTCTGAGGATTCCGCCAGACAGTGGACCTTGCTTTGGTAATTCCAGCATTCACTAGGGCTGTTTTCTGAAATTAGGAACAAAGCTTGGCAAAGCTTGGAGCAAAGCAAAGTCTGGATCCTCCCTTAGTCTATGCCATAGCTGCAGTGTTGGGAAATCCAGTGTCTATCACAGCCATGAGAGAAGTGGGTGGTATTGACAGAACACAGGCATGGGACCAGACCAGATCCCCAAACACAGATCTGCCACCCAAATGAGAAGCCGAGGGAGCGACACTAGCCACAGTGCCGTCTGTCTGTGTGGGGCTTTCTCTGCTTTGCAGAACCTTGAGTGTCCTCAGCCCTGGACCACAAAGCCAGTAGTCCCTATGGTAACTGTTTCCACCAAAAAATGCCCCCACAAATTTCCAGCATGCCCCTTTGAGACCCACTCCCATGGTGAGCGCTGACGCAGGCAATAGAACCCAGCCCTGCAGTGAGGGTAAGTGGGGGCCAGCCCTTTGCCACCGTCCATGCCCAGCCATGATTCCTAAACTCCATCCTCAGCACAGGCATAGAGTCTTTGGTGGCCCCTCCGGGTCCCCTTTGTCAGCCCCTGGACTGTGTGGCCAAACCTGTGCAGAAGCACAAAACCCAGGCCATGCACAAAAAAAGGTCAGCCCTGTTCTGAGTGCCTGGGGGTCCAAGCAGGCAACTGGTTAGCTCTGCCTCTGACATGCCAGCCTCCCACAGCCAGCAGCGTGGGCCCCAGGCCAGCTCAAAAGCACTGGAGAGTCCCTCACATGTTGGCCCAAACCTGTAAATTACCCATCAACCCTGCGTCCACGTGTTTTGGATTCTAAAGAGTTGCACTTGGATAACCGGGTTCTGAAGCAGAAAGCCTCCTCTCCCGCCAGTGGCCCCAGCCCTGCTCCCTGCACATTGCACCTTTTTTCCTCATTTCTCGCCCACTTTGCTTAGTACTGAACATCTTTGTTCTAGAGGCCCCTTGACTTCCAGAATATGAGTATGCAAATGGGATACTGTGCCCCTGCCCTGTCGGTAATCAACCAACCCACTCTTGCTCCTCTCTTCAGATGTTCCTCTAAGTCCCACAGAGAAGACCACAGTTGTGTAAGACGGTTAGGTAAAGCTATGGGGCCAATGATCTTGTGGACAACCAAAGTCAGCACCTTTGCAAACCAGGATTCATAACTAAATATGCTGGCATTTCTGGCTTTATTCAAACCACTTCCAAACTAAGATCAGCACATAGACAGAATATCACATTCTAGACATAAACGTGGGTCTCCTTCCAAACATGAAACAAGCTAATGAACCAGCGAAAGCCCCAATCTTTGACTGGCTCACGAACTCAGTATTTAAAACAGTAACACTAGGCTTTTGTGGGAACTATTGATGCACATTTAAGTCTTTTAATAAGGGTAAGTAAGAAGAACTCATTCTACAAATGACTCTGGGGATGTTTTTTGGGCTAGTACTCAAGCACACGGCCAGAGCTTGCTAACTCGATGCCCAAATCTGGTGTCTGCTGACAGCTATCCTCAATAGTGAGCAAATTTCTTGGGATCTGGTTTTTTCAGTCTTTAAATGAGGCCAGGTGCGGTGGTGCACGCCTGTAATCCCAGCACTTTGGGAGGCTAAGGGAGGCAGATCACTTGAGCTCAGGTGTTCGAGACCAGCCATGGGCAACATGGAGAAACCCCATCTCTACCAAAAATGCAATTAGCTGCTCATGGTGGTGTGCACCTGTGGTCCCAGCTACTCAGGAGGCTGAGGTGGAAGGATCACTTGAGCCCCTGGAGGCAGAGGTTGCAGTAAGCCGAGATGGTGCCACTGCACTCCAGCCTGGGTGACAGAGCAAGACCCTGTCTCAAAAATAAATAAATAAATAAATGAGGCTAGGAATGGTGCAGACATACCCACCCAAGAGAGATGAGGATGGTGATGGTGAGGGGCCAGGTGACGTGACAGCAGGAGTCTCCAGAGCTGCCGGGAGCCCCTCGGGCTGGGAGGCACCATGGGTACAGCAGCCCAGATGCTGCCGCAGGGCCACTCCAGTGTGCTGTGCTGGGCAGGGCCCTCCCAGGTCTCTGCAGCAGGGAGGAAGCGAGGTGTTACTGGGCCAGCTCTGTTCTCCTGAGCCGGACTGGCTCCCGTCATCTGGACCTAAAGTGGCCAAACAGGTTTTCCAGGTGGCAGCTGAGCTTCTGCAGCATCCGGAACACTTTGTTCCTAGTAGTGTCCCGGAGGGCTGTGTTCACAAGCCAGGTTCAACGTGCGATGGGAGCCTGACAGGGAGGGCGTATCCTTCATGTGTCCCCAAGCGTGACCCAGAGCACTCCAGAGAAGAAAGTCATCCTCTGTCGGGTTAAACGGGGCTGTGTTTTTAGAGCAAAGGACAGAGGGAAAGGTCAGAGTCTCTCTCGTTCGTGCCCTTCTCAGGAGGATCTGAGCTCCCACCAGAGAAGAGGCCTAGAAAGGTGACACATCTCTAGCAGGGCCCCAGAAAATTACATTTTGGAGAAAAGAATGCCTTACCTCATTCTTTGCTTAATTGTCTATGGTAGTGGTTCCAAATCTGGGGAGGTATTTTTATACAGATTCCCAGGCTCCAATCCAACTAGAATCTCTGCAAGGGGAACCCAGGAATCCATGATTCTGATGTTACAGGTGTAAAGGACTAACGTTCAGGTGCTGTGACCCACACTCCCAAGATTTCTGGGATACTCACTCCCCAGAGTTGAGATGATAAAGGCTGAGGCATTTCTAAAAATATCAGTCAACTGGTTGAATTTCATTTCTGGTCATGACCACTAAAATTCAACTGAGTCCCAGAGAAAAATTCAGAGATAGTGCATTTTTCATTGTTTTCTTGCCAGAAACTTTGGCTCCGTATTCCTATGCCATCCATTACCATTAGCTGTGTGCTCGCCTGCCAGGGCTGGCCCTGCATTCAGGGAGCTCACACACCCTCCAGCTCTGGACTTCCATACCTGGCTGGGGCACCTATAGCCAATAAGCCACTCACATTGGTAAACCTGGTTTAACTCAACTCTCCTGGTTTCTGTGTTTCAAAATCAGAAATCAGCCAAATGTCACTCCCCACCTGGACCGCCAGCTCTGGAGGAAGGGCTGTCAGGTCTGGGTGTCTGCAGCTCAGCTCGGCACCCGAGGGTGCAAGGAAGAAGCCAGTGGGTACATGAAGGACAGCTTGTTTCTCTTTCTTACTGCTGGCTCTCAGCCAATGTCAGAGGATTATCATAGCCCCTACTGCCTCTCCTCTTCTAGACCCCCACTCCCTCTCCTCTTCTCCAAGCTGCCATTCCTGAAAGCTGCTTTCATCTGCCTTCCTTCTTCAATAAGGGAGAAAGGAACTAATAGCAGTTGAATTTTACTGTGCCCGGTGCTTTCATTCTATGTTATCTCTGAAAGCATCCCATTTCTCAAGCAGCCTTTTGTAATATTATCCCAATGAGAAAGTAAGGCCCAGAGAAGTTAAGGACTTTTCACAAGGTCACACAGCTGGTAGCAGAGCGAGCATTCAGGCTCCAGCCTGCATAAGGCAAAGTTGGCCCTTGAGCAAAGTTCCTTGGAATTCAGAGGAAATGCTCTTGTTTCAGAAATTGTCATCTCTACAGGGCCAGGTGCCACAAGGTAGAAGAACAGCCCAGTGCCCATCAAGGCCCACACACAGAGCCCAGGGCAGGAAACCCACACAGGAGAGCCACAGTACCCACAGAAACCACTCCCATCAGCCCTGCAGGACCCTGACGACACGTGGCCACTGCTCTTCCCTCCAGGCCCGCCTGGGAAGGCAGTGGGATGGAACATACAGGGAGAAAGGAGTGCTGTTGGGGATCCCTGGGACTTCCCCAAGGTGCCCAGATGGCCCACAGAAGCACCAGGAGAGTGAGTCACAGCAATTGCTGGTGACCAGCAAGGAGACAGTGAGGATTTCGGAGCCCAGTTCTGGGGATTCTTGGGCCCATTTTCTTTGTGCACAGTCTGGGGGAGGTGGAGGGGTCAGTTCCTCTTAGATCCTTTCGAAAGTCTCCTCAAGAACCCCATCCCAGTATTGTTCCTCTTCCCATCCCCCACTCCTAACACCCCAGGTGACAACTCAGGGGGACGTTTGTGCTTGGACTTGTAGTCCTAGTCCAAGCAATGACCTCCCACTGAGCGTCTCAAGCATCAACCGCAGCACTGAAAGTGTGTGCTTTGCCGCACAGGGACAGATCCCTGGAGTCCTGCTGTCACTACTTGGTCAGCTGAAGAACGGTGTGGGAGCACGGAGCAGGAAGCAACTCCGGCAGCCTCCATGCAGAAACTGCGCTGTGAGCTCTGCCAGCAGAAGCAAGACAAAGAGGAGGGCCTGGCTGACCCGGTCACAATGCAGCCCACCGGACACCTTGCTTAACTGCGTCGCACAGAACAGGCTGCCCTTCGTCACAGCCTCGGCCACAGGCCAGGGCAGCCATGGGCAGGGCGAGAATCGGCAGCCACCCAGCTGCTCTACCATCTGTAAAATGAGAGAACGTGCGGCTGAAACTATAGGACACAGCACAGACGCCTGCCCGGTAGAGTACCCCAGGTGGCTGCTAATCACTGCATGCTGACCACCACCCCCCGCCCCACCACCACAACCATGCGCCCTTCACAGATGGAGAAACTGAGGCTGGCAGCAGCAGTGACATTGTTGGTGTCCGGATAGCACCCCCAAGGCTGGCGTACACGCCCCCGAGCGCTCGGCCCCTGAGGGTGGTTTCCAGATGGCCTGAGAGTCAGCTGCCTCTGTTTTCTTAGGAATCTTCAGCAAAGGGGACAGATGACCTGCTTGTGTTGTGCAATTTGTGTAGTGCTCTGGACCTCCCTCTCTGGGGTCACTGTCTGCTGCCGTGGCCAAAACAGCATGTGCTGATTTGTAAATAAACACAGTGAGGAGCCCCCTGAGCCCGCAGGAGATGATGATGGCGCTGGGGGCTGAATTTCACAACTGCGTCCCTTTTTGTTTTCAATTAGCTGGGGAGGTGGCTGCCTGCAGGAGGGCAGGAGGCGAGGGGGAGAGGCTGTTTTCCCTCTTGTTCTCGGGGTTGCCCCAGGAAGAAGCCATTCCACAGACAGGCAGGGCGTCCATCCACTAAGATCCCGCTCCTCCTGGGCTGCCCTCCGGATTGGTGGATCAGTGGATTAGTCGCTCCAGGCCCAGCCCAGCCGCACTTGGCAGGAGCCCAGCAAGAAGTGTTGTCCTAGAGCCAGGCAGAAGCAGGTTCCTGTGTTGAATGCAAAGGGCAGCTCTGCATTAGCAGGCTATTCAGACGTGCAGATGCAATTTTAAGAGCGCTTTAGTAATGACAAACATCGTGTTTAGCACAACGAAGGATAAACAGGGATCATGACAGGGAGAGGCCCTTAGATCTCAGTGTTCCACCCTCGAGAGCAGGAGTGGCCCAGCCCAGACTGAAGGCGGCAGCCACTGAGTCCTATTGCAGGGCTCGTGTGTAGAGAAAAAGAGAATGGCCGGAAAGGAAGATGACTTCTTTCCGCGCTATGGGCCGTCTCCCCAAGAGGTGGCCTGTCTTTGCACATTCGCCCTGAACAGCACGCTGCACAAGTCTTCTGCCTGTCACATGTCCACCTGGGGTGTGTTCCCTAGTCCATGCTATCTGTGGAATGCTGTGCGCAAAGCTCCCTGGCATGCACCAGGGAGAAGAGCATTTGGTGGCCATACCAGAGTGGCAGATGCTCACAGAAGACAAAAGGCATGCAGGATCTGTTCTCCACAGCCATGAAGGCCTGGACAAAGCTGTCCAGAGGGCTCAGCTGGTGAGAAATCAGCCAGTCTCCTGCAGGCTCCTCAGCTTCCTTCTTTCTGCCCCTCCCCTGGTGCATGGGCAGAGCATGGCCTCTCTTGCTAAAGGAGAAAAGTATTACCTCTTAGAAGTTTTTCTTATTGCAAATTCAAATTAACTATGTACTTTGATTCCCAAATATCATCACTAAACACTACAGAAAGCTTTAAGAAAACAATGCAGAAAGAGCTCTAATGCACCCAAAGTTGTCCTTCTAGAGAGCACAAGGCTTTGCTGAGACATGATGCTTCCTAAGTGATATCCCATCATTTTTGGATGATTCCATTCAAGAATAAGCAACAGGGTTTTTCTAAACCCCTGGTGGACATATGACAGAGTTGTCTATCAAATACATGAATGAGTCTGGGGGCCACATGTTTCTTGGTACAAGAGGATCAAGTATACAAAGCATTCTAGTAATTGTACCTTCAGCTTCTTGTCCTTGAGGCTTGGCTTCTCCCATCCCGACATGGCACTCACGGGCTCCCCTCTCCCTCTGGAGGTCACCCAGTTTTCTCCTCCCTGTGCCCAGCACCTCAAGAGCATGGAGGGCCTAAAGGACAAAGGAAGGAAAGAGACTGCACCCCACAATCCCCACCCCCACCCTGCTGTGGAGCACAGAGGATTTGAAAGAGGCAGAGATGGTTAACTGATGGCACCAATGCCAACAGGACTCTGCATTTGGCCAGAAGGACCTCAAGGAGGCCTAGGGGCATAACGGAGACCCAGTCTTTTAGCACAGGGAGAGACAGCAGCCCTGAATATGGCTGTGAGGAGCTCCTGTTCTCAGGAAATGGCCAGTCCTATGTGGGTGGCAAGTCAGAGTTGCCCGGTCGGGGCAGACAGACCCGTTGCTCACCAGCCTCATGTGGCCTCAGATGTCTTTTCCAGT
This sequence comes from Pan paniscus, assembly GCF_029289425.2. Taxonomy (NCBI): domain Eukaryota; kingdom Metazoa; phylum Chordata; class Mammalia; order Primates; family Hominidae; genus Pan; species Pan paniscus. The sequence goes on from NC_073260.2 coordinate 49,800,126, forward strand.
GTTAGGGGAATGACATAGCATGAGGCCAAAGCCTCTCTGCTGCATTTTCACAGTGGAGTTCTACATGGAGCTGCCTGTGGATGTGGTGTCAAGGGGACAGCGGCCTCCAGGGTGAGCTGCCTCCAGGGTGAGCAATGGCCCTTTATTTGTCAGATATTTGGAGAAGTAGGAACTGCTAAGAAGAGGAACCAAAGCCTTTCAATGTCATGGCCTGAAGAGAAGAGACACTTACAGGGATGACACAGATGGAGGCAGCAAGGCCAGCCAGGTCCACTGGCTCCTGGGCCATGCAGCCTTGGGTCAGGGCACTGTCAGAGAAGGTGCCCTCAGGTAGAAACAGTCGATACAAGCGATTTATTCACTTCCAAGAAGGAAGCCTGAGCTTCCCCTAGAAGGAAGTGGTTCTGCATCTGTTCTCACTACAAAGCCACTTCTCCTGCTTCTTAGCTTCCCCTTCCTTCACCATGATGCCTCTGAATTAGACCCACTGGCCCCAGGGCTTGCCTCCCCTGCCCCCTGCACCTCACTTCAGGATTGCAGACTAAGGAGGTCCAAGTCAGCCCTTCACCTTGCATGGCCGGCTGCAGTGAGGGGAGGGGGGCAGGGATGGGTTCATGTGAATGTCCTGGTGTAAAGGTCAGAACAGAAGCAGAAACCTGGAGGGGCATCTGCAGACATGAGGAGCAGGAGGAGCTGCAAGAAAGAATGCTCATTCCTTCCTTCTTGGTTCATCTTCCCACCCCTGGGTTTCCCCACATTCCAGGACACTCCCCAGCCTGCCTCCCCCATCCCACATCTCCGCGTCCATCAGGGTCTCAGTGAGGAGCTCAGTGGGCACAACCTGGCCCGGGACTCACTGGAGATCCAGACCAGCCTCGTCTCCCCTGGGCCAGCCAAGGGCTCTGGGCACAAGAGGTAACACCCCTGTCTCCATTTCCTCACTGTACACTTCAGGTGCTCAAAGCCACATGACCCTGCTGGCAGGCTGCGATGAGAATCAAATCAGAATCATCAGTGCCGCCCTCTGAATACAGGCATGATGGAACCTGGGCACCTCGAACCCTCCCGAAACACGGCGTGCACTCAGCCTCACCACCCTCACCACCCACACCCAACATAGGACTCAGAATTCTGTGTTTTTCTTCAAGAAAATATGAGTGCAAGCCCCGTGAGCCTGGACCCTCTCACCCATCCTCCTGAAGCAACAGGACCACAGAGGGGAGCTGGCATTTATTAACCATCAACAGTATGCTGGAGTCTCCTCTTCTGGGGGCTGCCCAGTGGAATCTCTTTCTGCAGATAGCAGGCATCTTAAGTGGGGTGGGTAGCACATCTCACATGTGGAGTGTCTGGTGCAGAAGCTACCGCCTGCCAGCCACACCCCATGGCATGCCTCCCAAGGTGGATGGAAAGTGCCCAACACACCCATCGGCCACACTCTGCCACACCTCCCAAGGTGTGCCCAATGCACCGAGGAGACAAGCCGAGCAGAGTGCCTCACGCTACCTGGGCAGCAGGGCAGATGTGTGATCTCCCGCTGGAGATCAGGGGTAATCTTGTGCCTGGTGTCTATAAGATGGAGCAAACACTTCTGCATAATTGTCAATTCCAAAAGGGCCTTGATAACCCCTTAGACATTCTGAAGAAGGAAAATCTTCCAAGTTACTTTTTAGCATGTGTCATTTTATTACTAATTGATCATATAATTTTTGTCATTTTTATTGTAAAGATATGATTTTTTTTTTGAATGTGCCATCAGGGTCAGGCCCATGTTGAAAACAGATGGCACGGGCACAGGGTTAACAGAAGAGGGACTCATGAAGGGATGTGTCCACAAGGGCAGTGCAGCAGGCATGGCATGAGGGGCAGGAGTGAGAAGCAAGGGAGAGGCAGATGCTGTTGCTAAGGGCCAGCCTTAAGGGGCATGGAGTTGGCAGAGAGGCCACGGAGCAATGCGGAGAGGACTGGCAGAGAAGCAAGCACGCAGGCTCAGCAGAGCCTCCTCACCGGGGAGGGCTGGTTCTCCCTTCTCCACGGCACACTGCATTCATCACAGGGCCCGTCAGTCTGTACAGATGAAGGGTAGCTGCAAAGCCTCTGCTCCTGCTCCCACAGAGAAGTGGAGTCAGTTCCCAGGCCCATGAATCTGGGCTAGCTCCATTCACTTTTCCAGGGGACGTACCAGGAGAGACACACATCGGAGGCTCACTCAGAAACCTGGCAGCTTCCACCTCCTCTCTTGCAACCTTCTCCCTCTGGGAGAAAGTCCACAGACCCCAAGACAGTCAAGATGGAGACACGTGTGGGTGCTCTGGTCAATGGCCCCTGCCAAGTTCAGCCTCTTGGCCACCCCCATAAAGGCCCCAGCACGGGGATGAATCTGTCTTGGACTTCCCCAAACAACCCACATGCCAGATGTGGTACCACAAGTAACCTCCATCAGCTCCGCAGGGAAGAGAACAACTGTTCAAATTCCTGACCCACACAATTAGGTGATACAATAAAACGATGGTTGTTCTCAATGTCTACATGGGGGTGGTGTGTATGCAGCAACATCACCAGGACCTGAGTCTCTGTTTCACTTTCAGTCCCCTCTATGAGCTCATTCCACATCTCCAGCAGCACTAAGCTGTCACAGCAGTGACACGGCATGGGCATGGGCTCTCTGTGCTGCATCCTGGTGCATGCAACCTTGTCAAAACAATGCTACCTGGTTTTGACAGTAGTAACATATTGGTGTGCAAATGTACTTTCACACACACCTCAATACATGCAGGACTCATGCTTGGGCTAATGTGCTTGGGCAAAGAGGCATTATTAGCAAAGACCAGCATTTAACTGAGTTTTTAAAATTTCAATGAATACCTACTGAGGCTTTAATAGATCCCAGGTACTGTTTCTGGGATGCTGGTGATGGAAAACTGCTTTCCACTCAAAGAGATCCTCTGTCTTCATTATAGGAACTGCATGTGGATGCCTGGAAACCTGATCTCGCTCAGCTTGGTCCCAAGAATGTGAGATTCTGACAGCAGAAATGCTTTGTCAGCCCCACGGGCAATGGAGTCAGTGACTGATACTCTACCACTCTGGTTCTGATGGAAATAAAGAGAACAGCTGGCCCTGCTCCTGCTTGCATCGCCAACTGTGGACACCTGAGCCAGCCTCAGTGTTTTCAGGTGGAAGCAGGCACAGCATCACCAGTGTGGGCTTCTCCCCGGGGACTGGAGGACCACATGGGGAATGCACATGATCACATGCATAGTGCGCTATGTGCTGTGAGCAAAACCAGCTCCTCACAGCCATGCTTGTTAGAACCTGTAACATCAACCACATACACAATCCCTAAGAGGGAGCCTCAGAATGCGGTGTCCTCAAGCAGCGCATGTGCTCCCCACCACTCCACAGGGCCCAGTGGCCCACAAGGCGTGCCTTGGAATGCTATGCTGGACACAGATGGGGCATCACTCACCTTCTCTATGCTTCTGTGTTCTCGTCCTCTGTATTAGTTCATTCTCACACGGCTATAAAGAAACACCCAAGACTAGGTAATTGATAAAGAGAGGAGGTTGAATTGGTTCATGGTTCCACGGGCTGCACAGGAAGCATGGGGAGGCCTCAGGAAGCTTTCGGTCATCGCGGAAGGCAAGGGGCGAGCGAGCAGGAGGAAGAAAGGGTGGGGGCAGGGCTTACACGGTTTTCAACAACCAGATCTCGTGAGCGCTCACTGTCACAAGAGCAGCACCAAGAAGCACTACCACAAGAAGCACTCGCGTGATCCAATCGCCTCCTACCAGGTCCCACCTTCAATACTGGGGATTACAGTGCGACATGGGATTTGGGTGGTGAGACGGATCCAAACCATGTCATCCTCCAAAGAAGAGAGTTAAACTAGAAGCCCCACGGTGCCCCTGACCCCGCTGCCAACCATCCGTGATGATCACTGTGGACATGGTCAGGGTTTCCCCTCGAGCTACAACAGGCACCTTCAGAGGTGTCTCATCACTGCCCCAGCAGCGCACACGGTCTGCAGTGCTCATTTCACACGGTGGTTCTCCTCCAGTGTTGAGAAGGATTCTGAGGCTGTGTTCAGACACAGCCTGTCAGGTGAGTTCGTGGTGGCTGCCCAAGAGGAAGGAAGTGGTGGCGACTTACATATTGATGCTTTGCCAACCCAGGTTTATAGGAAGTCCGGTGGGGAGAGGACTGCATGTCACATACATGGACTGACAGAGAAGGGACAGCTAAACTCTCCATATCAGGGACAGGGCTTGCACCCCACTGCTAGCCAGCCTCTGAGGCTGAAAAACAGCTGGTCCTCCTCAGTCACTCCATGCTGAGAGGACAAAAGGCCAAGGTGACCCAGCCTGTGACCGGACCTGAGCTCCAGCCAGGTCAGAGTATGTGCTTCGACCCAGCAGCCAGCCCTCTGGATGACTCCACACTCAGGGCCTGGAAAGTGAAACCGCTTGCGGAAGGCAGTGGAGGTGCAGCATCGCTTTCACTCCAGGGGCTTAGGGAAAAGCATCCAGCGGTGTGTGTGCCCGCACAGGCAGAGTCCGCCTGACCCCGCAGGAGATCACAGTCCCAAGACGTCTTTGCAGTCATCACTCCCTCTGAGGGGTGTCGGGGGCCTTGTGCACAGCATGGTAGTTCTAGGAGTCGTCGTTTTTGCAGGGTTGGGTGAGGCTTTGGAATTTGAAGAACAAAATGCATGCTTTTAAAAAGAAGTTTCGAGCAAGCTGGGCAGGCTTCCAGCCGTGGACCCTCCTTGTTGTGATGCTGCAGCTGAATGGACAGATAGGGCAGTGCAGGCCTGAGCTCCCATAGCAATGCCTGGGGTGGCTGGCTACTTACTTATGCTGCCAAGGCCCACCTGACCTATACAGGGACAGCCCCTGCCCTCCTCGCCTTCCAAGACCATCTGTTTCACAGGTTTATTCTCATCAAGGCCCCACCACTGTGAGGCACCAGGCACTGGCAGCCAAGGGCAGGAGGACTGGGGCTCTGGCCTCCAGGAGCTCAAGGCCTCATTGACAATTGACAGTGAGCTGGCACACCAGAGTCCCAGGCCAACCTCAGCATGTGCAGGCTCTGCCGGATTGTGAGGCGGCAGGGAGGAAGGCCCAGTCACTTGGCAGGTCAGGGGATATTGCAGAGAGTGTAGATTAAACTGGGCTGTCAAGGAAACAGGAATTTGCCAGACAGGGAGCTGGAGGAAGAGTTCTACACAGAAGACATGGCCCCTGCAAAGCCATGGAGCTATGAGGTGTCGGGCAGTGGGAAGCGTGGGCAGCTCTGTGGTCTGGAGCAGGAGTCCTTGAGTAGGAGGAAGCTGGAACGTCACTGCAAACAAGATCTAGGCTGGGAGGAGGGATCGGCTGGGTCAGCCATACGGCCAGAGTGGGGGGGACCTGTTGTGATGGGAGGGGAAGCCAGAAGTGCCTAGGGTCTGTCGGTGAGGGGACGAGAAAGAGGCAGGTGTCCAGAAAGGGAAAGTTTGCGGGCACCCGCAGGGGGCTAGCCAGTGGCATACAGACCACAGTGGCTGGCAGGAGATAGAGGCATGAAGCCGGCTCCAGGGCTCTCGGGGAGCGCTCCCCAGCTAGGCTGGAGGAAGGGTAATGTGGCAGGAGGGGGCCAAGGAGGATCTTGGAAAGAGCAGTTGCAGCAGAAGGATGGAAATCAGGGTCGAGGGCCTCTGTTGAAGACCAGGAAGGAGCTGCGAGAAAGGAGTGGGCATCACAGCCAGCAGCCATGCAGGGCAAGGCAAGGGGAGCAGGAAACACGACCCTGGGATCCGGTTCCTCAGAGGCCAGCAGTGACCCAGTGACAGGGGATTCAGCAGGGTGAAAAGAGCTGCCCTGAAAACCCCACACTCTCACAATGTACACGAAAACAGATGACAGTTGGGTTAAATATATCAATACGCTTTAAAAACTATCAACTTAATAGAAACATGTGGAAGGAGATGTCATAACCTTGGCACAGGACAACCCCCCTAAGCAGAACGTGAAAATCCAGAAGCTCTCAGAATATTGCTACCTGGAAACACATAAAGCCAAAACATGTGTGTAGGGTCAAAGAGAACACAGAGTTTTAAAACAAACAACAAAGTGGGAGGAAACATTTAAGCCCTCCATGACAAAACTAAGGGTTATGGTCCATAATACGTCAAAAGCCTTTACAAATTAGTAAAAGAAAAAAAAAAAAAAACAGAGACAAACCAGTAAAAACATTGGCAAAGCAAAACTTTGTCAAACATTGCCAAACTTTGCAAAACTAGAAAACAAAGACAAACTTTGGTGACAGCAAGAGTTTCCCAACCTCCCTGGCAGGGGACAGACCCACCATTCTGGCCAAGGAGACAGGACATCAGGTGACGAGAACCCCTGCAGAGCTGAGGCAGCCGGAGCGCATTGTCTCCTGTGCCCCTCCCTTCCCTGCTGCAGCCGCCCGGAGTCCAAAGGCAAGGCTTTAGGAAGGAGAAGACAGAGTAAGCAGGAAAATACAACCTGATCGTGTTAGCTCATTCGATCATGGAGTCTGTCTATTGTAAGAGTTAGCATTAATTTGGGTTGAATTAAGTTGGGTTAAACGTATAAGGATTAATTTTTTTTTTTTTGAGACGGAGTCTCACTGTGTTGCCCAGGCTGGAGTGCAGTGGCACGATCTCAGCTCACTGCAAGCTCCACCTCCCAGGTTCACGCCATTCTCCTGCCTCAGCCTCCCAAGTAGCTGGGACTACAGGTGCCCACCACCATGCCCGGCTAATTTTTTTTTTTTGTACTTTTGGTAGAGATGGGGTTTCACCATGTTAGCCAGGATGGTCTTGATCTCCTGACCTCATGATCTGCCCGCCTCGGCCTCCCAAAATGCTGGGATTACAGGCATGAGCCACCATGCCCAGCCATGAGGATTAAATTTAAAGCAACTTTGAACTACTGTACTATTTTTGACCCATCCTCAATACTTTCAAAATATTGCTAACATCCAGTATTGGAGAAGGCATGAGGAAAGAGGCATTCCAGTACTCTGTTGGTGGAAGTATACATTCATACAATGTTGTTGGAGAATAGCTTGGCAACAACCATAGAACATTTAAAATACATACTTAGCAATTCTGCTTCTAAGAATCTATTCTACAAACATATTGCTAGTGATGTAAATATATATGTATATATTTCTACTGATTTCTCCATATATTTATATATATTTCATTGCAGCACTGTTTGTATAAGCAAAAAAAAAGTTCAAACAACGTAAATAGCCACCAAAAAGGCATGAAGTTAATAAAAGAGGACCCATTCTAAGGAATATAATGGAACTGAAAAAATCAGTGGAAAAAAAATCTCTATGTGTTAACATGGAAGAAGTCCATAATTTATCACATGAGAAGCCAAATACTGATTGAGCATCCTAAATCTAAAAATCCAAAGTGCTCCAAAATCCAAAACTTTTTGAGTGCTGACATACTGCTCAAAGGAAATGCTCATTGGAGCATTTTGGATTTTGGATTTTCAGATTCGGAATGCTCAACCACCGAGTATAATGTCAATATTCCAACATCCAAAAGAATTCAAAATCTGAAATACTTCTGGTCCCAAGCATTTCATATAAGGGATACTCAACCTGTAGCAGGATATCTATACAGGATTATTAAAAATATGGGTTTTATTTAAAACACTATATCACTATACGATTGCTTATATGCAGTTATTTTATATGTATACATGAATCCCCCCCACACACAGAGAGATACACACACATAATTTTAAAATACCTGGAGGATAAATCAGAACACCTGAGGGAGAATAATCCAGTAAGATAGGGATAAATTGGGACTTTCTCTTTGATTTTATTTTTCTGCATTATATTACTTTTGTAATACAAAAGAAAAAATAAGAAGAAGGTAGTTAGTAAAATTGAATAAGACAGTGCATGTAAAAATTGGGCGTGAGAAGAGAAAGAGCAGGTGGCCTGTGTACCTGTGGACCTTCCAGGTTAACTGGAAAATCTCACATACGTACGTATACATGCATTTTTCTTTTCTAAAAGATGTTCTGTCGCTTTTATCAATTCTTAAGAGCAATCCACCAGGCACAGTGGCTCATGCCTGTAATCCCAGCACTTTGGGAGGCTGAGGCGGGCGGATCACAAGGTCAGGAGTTCAACACCAGCCTGGTGAAACCCTATCTCTACTAAAATTACAAAAATTAGCTGGGCGTGGTGGCACACGCCAGTAGTCCTAGCTACTCGGGAGGCTGAGGCAGAAGAATCACTTGAACCTAGGAGGCAGAAGTTGCAGTGAGCCAAGATCCCACCATTGCACTCCAGCCTGGGCGACAGTGCTAGACTCCGTCCAAAAAAAAAAAAGAGGTCCAAAAAAGTTAGAAGCACTGATGTATACTATGTTTTCAAGAAGTTTGACCATAAAGGAAAACAGACATGGAAGCCACTTGAAGGGAAAAGGATGTCAGGAAGGTACCTGTAAACTTGGGATAAACATCATACCAGATGAGGCTGCAGATCTTTCAGAATCTTCTGAAATATTCTGTATTAATCTAAACCAAGGAAAATGTGGCCACTTTCATAGGCAATCAGTCAAGTTTTCTAGCAGCAAATTTACCCATTGAGCTTTGCACCTTACTGAAAGTTTGTCTGAGTATGAGATTCTAGGATGCAAATCATTTCGCCTCAGGATGTGGAAGGCATCTTTCCACTGGTGTTTGATTCCCATAGCTGCTGAGCAGGAGTTTGAGGTCAAGTTCATCTTAAATCCTTTGCATATAACCTATTCTCTCTCCCTGTCTCTCTCTCTCCCTCCCTGCCTCTTCCCACTCCCCGCCCCAACATGCCTTTAATATCGTCTCATTATCCCTGGTATCCTGAGTTTCATGATGATATGCATTGATGTGGGGCTGGGGGGATTTGTCCACCATTGCGCTAAGCACTTCATGTTTCTTCCAGCCTAAAAAATTCCCCTCCTTCCATTTTGGTAAATGTCTGTGATGATTTCCTCTCTCTCTGTTTTCTATTTCTGGAACTCCTCTTTTATCAGATGTATCTCCTTGAATAGTCTTTGAATTTTCTTCTTGTATATCCCTTTGTTTTTCTGTTCCACTTTCTGGAAGAGTTCCTCAACACCATTTCTCAAACTCCTATTGAGTTTTTTACTTCTGCCACATATTTTTCTTTTCTAAGAGCTCTTTCACATACCTTAAAAGTTATCTTTTTAACATCTCACCATTGGTTATTTCTTTGTTTTTTTGCATTTTCTTTGAGTTGTCTTTGTTTTTCTAATGCATTGTACTTCTTTCCCTGAGTTCCTTTTTTCTGTTTGTTGCTGTTTTGTTTGTTTGCGTGCTTGTGTCTTCCCAACAGAGGCCTTCCCCAGCTGCTCAGGTGTCTAGGGCCATCTCTTTCACTAATTAAGGCCCCAGTCGGCTGGCTGGAAGCTCAGTGTGGATGACCAGAGGTTGTCATAGGATCACTTCACTGTAGGTTTATCAGATGGGTACCTGGTGGTCTTATGCCAATTAATAGGTCATTTTTCTTTGGTTTCTCAGTTTCACCAAAGAAGAATCCTTTGACATTCTGGGTAACGGGCATAATCCTGGTGGCAACATTCCCAAAACTGAGTGGAGGGCTGAGTGGGAGGGATCTGACTATTCAGAAAGCAGGTTTTCACTTAATTCACCTGCTCTCCATCTAGGTTCTGTGTCCTCAACTCCGACTGAAATCTCCAAGTTCAGAGCCTCCCGGGTCAGTGTCTCCAAGGAGTAACTCTCCTGCCTTCTGCAGGGTGGCTGTGCCACACCCTGGCCTTTGGTGCTTCTGATTGCAAGTCTCCTGGGGTTCTGTGTGACCATTGTTGCAGCTGTAAAACATGGTTCCACAGTTCTCGATGCTCTTCTATTGAGAGGTAAGGGTCTATGGACCCTTCAATCTGGCAGGCTTGTGACTGCTTCAAACAACAGATTATGGTTAAAAGAAGGGCAATGTGACATCTGCATCTAGGTCAGAAAAGGCCAAGCAGCTGTCACCTAGAGACTTGGAATGTTCCCTCTGCGCACTTAGCCACCATGCTGTGAGGAAGCCCCACCACATGAAGAGGCCACGAGGAGATACTCTGTTGACAGCTCTAGCTGAGTCTAGCTTTTGAGTATTCCCAGCAGGGGCTCCTGACACAGTGGATCAGACATAAGGTAGCCCTGCTCTGCTCTGTCTGAATTCCTGACCCACAGAATCTGTGGGGATGATAAAATGATCTTTGTGTATTCTCATTTGGGTTAGTTTGTTGTGCATCAACAGTAACTGGAACAACCATAGGTTTTCTTCTCTGTTATACCAATACCACCACCCCCCTCTCTCTCTCACACACACACACACACACACACAAACTTGCTGGTACATAGGTTTTAGTTAATACCTGTGTATTAACTAAATACACAGGTATTAACTAAGCTAAGCCATGTACTTTCCATTTTCCAAAATTGTGTTGACACGTCTGATCTGCTGGTATCCACATCCCTTTGGATTGATATCTTTTCCTATTCATTTACTATAATTTTGTGATGATTCAGAGGGAATGTAGAAAAACACACATAATCGATGTGCCAATTTTAACCAGAAATTGCAGCAAACCTTTCCTTAGTGCTTCTAAATGAGTAAACCCAGAGCCAAATTAAAATCACTTCAGGTAAACTGGGGCAGTAACTTGGGAAACAGTTGTGCCCCAGGGTCTCCCTCAGCCACAGCAAAATCACTGCCATATCTGTACAGTCATTCTGAGCCCAGGCAGGCTTCACCTTCCATTGCTTTGTGTACATGTAAAATATCAAGAACAGAGGGGGAAGCTTCCTGCATTGATCTCCAAGATGCTTAGAGCTCACCACTAATTTAAAATAAAAGTTTGATCCAAAATGAGGCAAGAAATTTCCCCAAAGAAAAAATATCTCTCAATGGAAAGTAGCTGAATGTCCTCTGAGTTGGGCTGGGTCTTGCTGTAGAGGAGGAATGGCTGGGGCCCCACAGAAACGCAGGCTTGACATTGGAAACAGTGAGCTCAGGCCCTCTCGGCCACTGGAGCAGTCACAGTGCAACCCCCACTCCCCCAAGGAGTGTGTGGCTTTGACAGTGACTTAACCACAAATGGTAAATCTGGTCAACTGACTTTAATTGTGAGCTCCGACTAGGAACAGGTGGAGTCTGAGGTTTAATACTACTTAGATCAGTAATTTTAGATTTAAAAACATCGTTCCAAGGTCACAGGCTGCATCCATAAACCTGGCAGCCCTATCAGATACTTCTCTGTTGTGTGTGAATCAGCAGGACCTGTCACAGTTCCTGGAAAAACAACTCCAAACACACACCGCCCCGCCTCCCCCATAGTTCCGTAAACTTGAAGAGAGAAAGCACGACCATGGTGATTTTCAGTACATTCAGTGGTACCCAGAGCAGAGAATTGCTACAATGCCCTAAATGACTGACTCAAGCACCATTTGGTTTTATAAGAAGAAAGAGAATGAACAAAAAGTCCAGCCAGGGGCTCAGGCTCCCAGGCTCTACGTTGCGGCAGCCACTCCCATGCTGTGTACCCTCCCCAGGGCAGGCTGCCCTTTCTGGGCCTTCCAGGCCTAGACTAGCACTTGTCGACCTGGGGTGGCACTGCCTCATCTGCCCTGTCTGGCCCTGTCTCAGTGACTGAGGGCTTCTCCCAGGAGTCAGTGCCTGGGGGCCAGGGCTGCTGACTGCCCTGCAGGAGGCAGCCCATCCTCCACCACCGGGTGTCCTTCCCAAGAATACACACCATGCACCTTCCAAAGGGCAGGTGTCCCATCTCCAGTACTGTGCTCTGACAGTGTGCTCAGTGCAGAATGGAGACATGAGTGGGTGACCCTAAGGGGCCTCACAGCTCTGAGATCACCCAGTGTTTCACTGTGAACATTTCTAATATCTAGAAAAGTGGAAAGAATTGCATCCTGAACTCCACAGCGTGCATGCACCATGAACATTTTGCCATACCTGCTTTATCTCAAATCTGTCCACCCACTCATCAGTCCATCGTGCTGTGTACCTACTTCAAAGACAAGGACAGGCATCCGGACCTTTGCCCTAAGCACATGGGCCTAAGTGTCATGAACTCAGTTCCACGTTTGTTTGATTTTTTTTTTTTTTTTTTTTTTTTTTTGGTAACATGTGGGTATTGCAGCAGAGACATGTGCTCCTCCATTCCTAGACAGAGAAGGGAAACATCCGGCCAGACTCATTTTGGAAGGAGTGATTAGCTCACCATACAAAGAACTTTATTAAAAGTTTGCTTCAAGGAGATGCTCCGGGCACTGGGTCCCACACAGCAAGGAAAGTAGCCCCCAGCGCTGAGTCTCCCAAAACTGTCCCTCCAGCTCTCCGCAGCCACACTCCACCACCCAGACAGTTTCATACCAGCAACTGCACTCACAGAGGTGCAGCATGAGGGACCCACAGCACAGACAAGGGGGGGTCCAACGATGTAAAGAGGGGCCTCCCGGGTGCTTCTATCACGAAGTCTCACCCAGCAAGAGCTCTGTTCCCAACCCTGTCTTTGCACAGGACAGTCCATCCTGCTCTGGTCTCACACCCAAGCTCTGCCTTGGTGTGTCCCTGACTGGACGCCTTCTCAGACTCAGGGCTATGACAGGTCACTTCCCTGTGACTGGAATTGAGTCTCCTGGTTTCTCTCACGTGTGGGGACATTTTGCTCGCTTCTTCCAAACAGACAGTCTTGCTCTCCATGTTACCATATCCCATGAAAGCAGACACTGAGCTGGAGGCCACCCAGAGCCCTGAACTCAGCGCCTTTCTTTTTCTTAGAGGAAGCTCCAAAGCCCCTACCCCTGCAGCCACTCCGTGTTTCACAGCCTGCAACAGCAGCAGTGGCCCCAGGCTTCCATCGCAAACACAGACTCACACGTTCCCAAGCAAAAGGCATTTGTCAGACCTCCTCCTTACACAAGAGATGGATGAGCTTCCAGGAGCTGAGCCACCCAGGAAAAGAAAACGCTGTGGGACGTGCAGCTCCGTCTGTCTGTGTTGTCCACAAGCACAGGCAGAAGGAGTCCTAGGTGGGGACGCTTGGCTGGGTCTGGGGTGGGCGGCTGTCTCCTCAGTGCCCTCTCCTCCTGACTTTCTATGTCTCTTCCCTCCCTCATCCGAGAACTGTCCACCTGACCTTTATACCCCTAATGACAGATAGAAGCCTCAGCCTCCCAGTAGGACAAGGCTTTAACCAAGGAGATGATCCCAGGTCAGAGCCACGAGAGCCATGGACCAAGCCAGGCCTCAGCCCCCCCTCCCTGTGCTCGACTGCTGTGGAGTCAGGGGGTTACCAACTGCGAAGGGCTTGGAGGAGGGGACCCCATCTCTCAACTGGAGGAGTATCACAGAATTCAGACTACGTTTTAAAGCCACAACCCACCACACGTGTCCCTGAAATCAGTCCATGTGGGTGCCCACCCCAATGACGTCTCAGGACCTCTGCTCTGAGGCATCTTGCCTAGGCGGTGAGGTTTTGCATTTTTACTCAGTTTAACTCAGGTTTTATGACTCCCACATCTTGGGAGGAGACAGGGAGGAGGAAAAGTTGGGGCAACACAACCTCTCCAGCATCATCACCACTACCCCCGCCTCCCAAAGCCTCAGAAAAACAAGTCTATCCACCAGAAAGGGCAAAGCATTCTCCCACAGGCAAATCTGCCGCACGAATGCGGAAGGCGCTAATAAACATGATCATAAACTTGGAATCCACAATCCACAACATGTCAAAGGATTTGGAAGAAAACTTTAACTCCTGTGAACTACATTAAATTCTAATCTCCTAGACATTCAGAATGAAAATGCAGCTTGCTACAGCTGGGCTCCCACTCTGTCCTTTGCAGACTCAAACATCCACAGCATGGTGTTTGTGCAATAAAAACTTTAAGTCGAAGCCTGTACACTGAAGAGATAGAAGGACATGCCCAAGATTGTCCTGGTAGCTCAAAATAAATACACAAGCATGCTTTTGGATTCCATCTGTAGGGGATTTTAGCCCTATTTTTCAAAGAGCCTCCTAATCTACTCATGAAAATTGGGTGTTTGTAGCCACTAAATCTAGCAAAATCCATCTAAGGGTAGGCAGGTACAAATGTGCTGACCACAGCACATAGCCAGGTCTACAATGAAGGAAAATGTAATACCATATGGAAATAATTGAGCCTATCAATATCTCCATTTAAAACTCCCTCTTTGACAGGAAGATCCATAATAAAGTTATTTAAGGAGTTGAAAATCTACTTGTTATGTTCTAATAAGAAACGCACGAGTTTCTAAAAACATATTCCAGTCCTTGTGTACCATGCGGCATTTTGCATGTTTCTCTTCCTATATTTTTTCAATAAAGCATGGTGGTTGTTGGCTGTCAATGAAAGCCACCTGTGATGTGTGGAGTTGAACATGGAGGATGTTCGTGGGTTGTCTGATTCTAAGCAGGCTCATGCAGCCTGGAGGTGAAAGTACCTGGAGTTACATTTTTATGCATGGGGGAGGGACAATTTAGTACCTTTTTGGAAATACACACACAAAATATTCAATGATAAGTGATATGGTTTGACAGTGTCCCCACCCAAATCTCATCATGAATTGTAGCTCCCATAATTCCCAAGTGTCGTGAGAGGGACATTGAATCATGGGAGGTAATTAAATCGTGAGGGCAGGTCTTTCCCGTGCTATTCTTGTGGTAGTGAATAAGTCTCATGAGATCTGATGGTTTTATTAAGGGGAGTTTCCCTGCGCATGCTTTCTTGCCTGCTGCTATGTAAGATGTGACTGCTCCTCATTCACCTTCTGCCATGATTGTGAGGCCTCTCCAGCCATGTGGAACTGTGAGTCAATTAAACCTCTTTCCTTTATAAATTACCCAGTCTTGGGTATGTCTTTATTAGTAGTGTGAGAACAGACTAATACAATATGCTTGTGTTCACTTCAAGTTTTCAAATTTAACACTAATGTGGAATTTCATTTTGACCTAGGCTCTTTCCCGGTGAGATAGGATTTTTGTCTGCAATTCTGAACAACCAGAGTTTCCAAGAACACAGTCAACTAAAGGACATTATTATATAAAACTTTCTGACTGAGTTATTCTTTTCCTACTAAATATGATTATTTATTAAAACAATTAGGCATAACTGTTAAGATGATACCACTCTGACCATCAGATGCAGCTACAGGATAGGTTTGAGGAAAGGCAAACACAAGGAAAACAAGTTCCTGTTCCCTTGGTCCCTCCAGGGCAATGCTGGCATCAATGACTCTTGATGACTTTATTCTTCTGTAAATGAGTAAGAAGATGCTAAGAGCTAGGAAGTCTCCATTTTTCTATTTAGAGTGCTATGTTAGTCCATTTCGGCTGCTATTACAAAATACCATAGACTAGGTGGTTCTTAAAAAACAGAAATGTATTTCTCACAGTTCTGGAGGCTGGGAAGTCCCACAGCAAGGCAATGGTAGATTCAGTGACTGGTGAGGGCCCCTTCTTCATAGACCATGACTTCTCACTGTGTCTTCACATGGTAGAGGGGGGAAGGCAGCACTGTGGCCTCTTCCACAATGGCAGTAATCCCATAAATAAGGGCTTCATCGCCCATGACTTCATCACCTCTGAAATGCCCTAACACCATCCTAACACCATCACTTTGGTGGTTAGAATTTCATCATATGAATTTTAATACGAATTTTAGGGGGGACACCATCAGACCATAGCAGTGTTTGACCCCAGCACTTTCTTTTTCCATCATCTTGTGAAAACAAAAGGAAAGAAAAGCAGAGCACCATGCTGCCCCAAGTAAAGACACATTTATCTCTCATTTATTCATTCTATAAACAGCTTTGTGCCCATTACCAGCTAGACTCTGCAAAGACAAGGAACACTAACAAGTGCCCCTGTCCCCAAGGTGTTTGTAGGTATATTAGCCAAGATGAGTTAACACCTATGAAAACAACTCTTAACTCTCAATGATCTAATAAGCTATAAGTTTGTTTATCCCTTTGTCCCAGTGTACCATAGGTTGGGGGAAAGAGTGATCCACACAAACCTCCAGGGACTCAGACTTTCCCTCCTCAGTGGCCCTGTCACCACCATATCCTCGGAGGTCTCCAGGCCCTCTTTGTCTGTCCAGCAAATGAGAGGAGAGAACCTGAAGGAAGACACAGAGAATTTAAAAAGCTGCCACATCCGCCCACATCCCCTGTGCAGAACTCCATCCCAGGGCCACGGTGGCCTGCAGCAGAGGCTGGAAACCCATGAAGAAGAGGGTAAAGAGTGAATACATGCACTGGTAATATGGATGAACACACACTCACAATGGTCTAGTCACCCCAATCAGGAAATAGAAGTCCCTTTTCCACCTGCACTTAGCACCAAACTCCTTTCTGCCCAGAGATGTGCACGCAACTAGAAGTTTGCATCCAGCACTTATGTTCTTTCATTGGAACTCCAAATCCAAGGACATCCTTCCATTTCAACCCCTTCATTTTCTTCTGACAATTTCCTTTAATAAGCACAAGTGTTCCTTTCTAACACATTCAACCAGAACAGAGCAAAGTTTAAAGTAGAAATATAAAATACTTTCTCAGCAGAGAATAATTGTTTTTACTCTAGTGAACCTGATCATTTAATAATTGAAGCTTTCCATAGCAAATGTGTAATCTCCTATAGATCAAGTGTAAATATTTAAAATTATTTTCCAAATGTCCAGGCAACCCTGTGGGTCCTCAGTCCCTTTCTTCTTGTTTACAGAGCTTTCTGGTTGGAAGCGGAGAGAAGTAAATAAGAAGTCCAGGTGCCCAGGTATGCTGAAGAGTAGGTGAGGAGCCATGTTTTTTGTCTCAGTTTTACTTCCAGTGATAGCAGAGCCAGGAGAGCCACATTCAAAAACCTTAGGAGTTCAGCCTGGCCAACATGGTGAAACCCCATCTCTACTAAAAATACAAAAATTAACCAGATGTGGTAGTGCCGCCTGTAATCCCAGCTACTCAGGAGGCTGAGGCAGGAGAACTGCTTGAACCCGGGAGGCTGAGGTTGCAGTGAGCTATGATCAAGACACTGCACTCCATCCTGGGTGACAGAGCAAGACTCGGTCTCAGAAGAAAACAAAACAAGAAAAAACCCTTAGAAGTTGATACCTAAATGGTCAATGGGCACAACAGAAATTTTATTCGTAAATTAAAGCATGAGGCTCAGCAATTGAGCTAGGAAATTTCTGTCTGCCTATAATCTAAAATTCAGTAAGGCAATAATGATTTCTTCTTATTGCCATGGACCTGTTCAGGGCATCATGCTAAGTAAAGAAATAAAAATAAATAAAAAATAAAATAAAAAAAATTCAGTGGCTGAAGACAACAGCAATGACTTATCATTTCTATGGTTTCTGTGGGTCTTGGCTCACTCAGGCATTTCTGGCTGGAATCCCCTGAGGGCTGGGCTGCAGTCCCTCATACTGGCTGTTGGCCACTCCTTATGGCTGCTTGAGTGTCCTCGCAATATGTCAGCTGGCTTCCCACAGAGTGAGAAAACCAAGAGACTGCGGGCCAGGCACCGTCTGTGATCTGTATCACTTTTTATGACACAGCTTCGAGTCACATAAGGTGACCTCCATCACAGTCTACTGAGGGAAGCAGGTCTCAGGGAAGAGAACAGAGAGCTCACCTCTCAGTGGAGGGGTGTCAAGCCATACTACAAGAAAAGCTGATGAGAGAGTTTGTAGGTTGATGTGACTGCCTTTTGAAAATGCAATCTTTTTTAGGGCCTAACATGCAAATCTTGGCTTCTAAAACTAACCCTGAGATAATTTTATATAGCTAAACTCACACAGCCAGGAAGTGAGAGAAGGGAGAGGAGAATAGAGCCTATGGACTCCGGAGCCCCTTCCCCAGCACTCTGAGAGGTCTCCACCAAGCAGGAGATTTTGTTTTTTGTCTGGAGACAGAGTCTTACTCTATCGCCTAGGCTGGAGTATGGTAGCACAATCATGGGTCATGGCAGTCTCGGCTTCTTGTGGCTCAAATGATTCTCCCACCGCAGCATTTTGAGTAGGTGAACTACAGGCATGTGCCATGTGCCACCATGCCTGGCTAATTTTTTTTTTTTTTTTGGTAGAGGCAGGGTCCCACTATGTTGCCCAGGCTGGTCTTAAACTGAGGTCATGTAAGCCTCCCACCTCAGCTTCCCAAAATGCTGGAATTACAAGCATGAGCCATAGTGCCTGGCCAAGATATGATTTAATACAGCATTCTCGCTGGGTACTCAATGTTAGCCCTCATTGAGCAGGTGGTGGACAATCCCAGCCCTATCAGAGTAACAAGAAAGGAGATAAACTCTGTGAAAGCCTTCAGGGCAAGGCTGTTATCTGTAGCATCAATAACAATGATAAATCCTGACCTGGCCTGAGCTCCTCCCAGGACCCACCAAACGCTCTCCATCCCATATCCAGCCGGGTCAAACACCCGAGGCATAATGCTGGGTGCCCTTTTGGGTGTCATTAAAGGAAGAGAAAAAATTAACTGTGAGGGTTTTAGAGACTTAAAACTCTAAAACTAAACTCTAAAACTCTAAATTTGCAGGGCAGAAGCTGCAAAATGACAGCAGGCCCAGCGCCGACGGGAAGCAAGTATGACTTTCCATGGGCCCACAAGCAGCTCTGAGGTCCTGAGCCTGGCTGGTCTGTGACTGTGGGACAGTAAGATTCAGGGTTCCAGGAGTGTGATGGCCAAGAATCCACACCACCCCTGCCCCAGGCAAAGGACTCAGCTTTCAGCTGCAAGAACACCACAGAAGCCTATATAGGGTCTTGGAAGACAGCAGGGCGTCTGCCAACAGAGTCCCGTCTCTCTCTTCTCCTCCCCCTCACTCCTCTCTCCACTGCTTCACTGGACTTTGAAAAATATCATGGAAGGGGCCATTGGGTCTAGGGCCAAGAAAGGGGCTAAAAACCTCCATCCTGGGTAACTGTCATTAACACTAAGATCATGAAAGTCAAGATAAGCCCTCTTCTCCTTGATCCCCACCCCACCATGAGATTTGCAGGGCAAGTCTGGGAGGGAAAAGAAACGAGTCCTGATAAATGTAAATTGACAGGCACCCCTGTTCACAATCTGTTCTAGGTATAATTCCACATGGCTCCCCCAAGACAAAGATGTTCCCCTTTGATGGTGCTGTTGTCTTGGGGAGAGGCGCAGGCACATTCTGACTGGCCAGTTCTTGCTCCCTAAAATAGCCTGTGGACTATGCCCTCCTCGGGGTCGGGAGGCGGGACAAACAGCTCCTCTCCAGCCCACCCTCATGCTCCCACTCTGTTCTCCTCACTGACCTGGCCACAGGCTCTTCCACCCCAAAGGAACCCATAGTATCTCAGGAGCTCTGCCCTGAGCAGTCCCCTGCTAGGGAGGGCTGGGAAACAGGCCCTCACCGCCAGAGCATGCGACACAGCCTGTGAGATGGTGACAGTGGGTCTGGCTTTTTCGCTCAAGTTGACCAGGGCTTATGCTCCTGCAATGCCAGGTCAAAAGCACAGCCACCAAGTTCTCCTCCAAAGGCCCGACTCCTTTGGAACTCACTTCCTGGGGGGGTCAGAACAGAGTGTACCCCTACCCCGAGTCCTGGCACAGGGACACGGCCATATAACCTGGAGACTCTTCCTGCTACAGCCAGGAAGGCACCTCCTGCCACCAGGAGCCGGGGCTGGAGAGGGCTGGGCTGCCTGCCTGGCTCACACCAGGGGTGGTGTGGCTAGGAAGGAAGAGGGGAATCTCAGGCCTGTCTGGAGCACCTTGGGGATGGAGTCATAGGGGAGGGTCTAGACAGTGGCTATTCATTGCTTCTCCTTCCGGCGCTGCAGAAACTTCCTCCTCAGTCTGAGTTGGGCAGGGCCCACTCGCGTCCGCCTTCGAATCCCTTTCCTGCTGGTCAAAGGCAACCCCTCTGACTCTACCAGAGAGGGCTGGAAATCCAGCTGCCCACAACATATCCTGCCATGGCCTCCACAGAGCGCATGGGGCCCGGGGAGGCTGAACAGGAAAGGCAGAAGTGAGATCCCATCCCACCAGGACAGCAGATTCGGTGCCTTGCATGACGGCAGCTGACTATGGTGGGTGCTGTCATTTCAGGGGCCCACAATGGGCCTTTGGTGCCTCCCAGGAGCCCAAGGTGGCAGTGACTGCACACAGCCAGCTAAGAACGTGTCTGTCCGTGATGTGGTACCCACCGGGCAGGGATGTGGGGCTGAGGCACAGTCTCTGCTCCTTTGTGCAGGGGTGGGACTGCCTGATAGATGTGTTTTTCCCACTGCCCCCACTCTAGCCAACAGCCCGGAGAAGGGGAAGTTTGACGTCACTCATCCCCCACGGATGGCAGTAGCCAGAAGGCAGGGGCCCTGGGGCCACCAAAGGCAAAAGCCCACCAACAGACCCTTGGTTATGATGAGGGTCAAGTGGAGCACATCTTACCAGTGTGTCCCAGAGACCCACGCTCCTCCCAAGATAACACCCAGACTGAGAGCCCACTTCACCTACCCCAGCTTCTCTCAGGGACTCCAATCTGGGACTCTTGGGGTTGGGAGGCTGCATCCTCTGTTGTGGTGGGCCCAGGCTCGGGTCTCACAGGTGCTCCAGACCCATCCTCCTTCCCCCCAGAGCCAGGATGGGGATCCAAAAAGCCAGGAAAGCCAGGGACAGGAACAGGGAAGCCACCGGGAGGAGAAAGGAAAGACAGAGGGGCGGAGACCAGCAGCTGCTCTTTGAATGAAGAGAAAGCATTTCAGGCAGCCAAACAGAATGTCAGCAAACCTCAGAAGTAATTCACTCCCCCACGCCCAGACTTACGGGGTTCCCACTGGTGCACCAGGCGCGGGCCAGGCCGACCCGGAACATTCAGTACAAATGCTGGGCTGCCAGCTCGTCCCTAAAATAAGACTCCAGCTGTTGGCCACGGAACTGCTTGGAAAGTAGAGCTCCCTGGGACAGGAAAGGAGCCCTGCAGGGCAGAGAAGCAAAGCTGGGGGAAATGAGGCCTGCTCCCCTGTGGCAGAGGTTGGATGCGAGAGCCGTGTGACTGCTGCCAAGAGCTGCTGAGGTGCGGCCCCAGGGTAGCTGCAGGAAGGCACGCTGACGCTGGAGCCATCCTGCCATTCCCACAACAGTTTCTTCTGAAATCGACATCCTTCTTTTCCTGCACTTTGACCCCCACCTGATCTTGGCAAGGGTCTTTGGGCCACACAAGGCAGGCTAGTGTAGGGGTCCCTTTCCCCATTCTTCAACATCCTGGCCCTTGAAGGAGTGAAGCTGGGGCCCCAGGAGCCACACTGTGGGGACCAGTCCCTGAGCAGGCAAGCAGGCTAATTCACATGGGCTGCAGAGGAAGGTGAGGGAGGCAAGGAGCAGGCCCAGATTCCTCAGCAGGGCTGAAAATATCCATTAGTGATGAACCAAGCTCACACTTCCGGGCGAGTATGAGTGCAGGGGTATTAAATGACATGAGACGCTTTGAAACGAAAAAGAAGTTAACTTGAGACTTCTGCCTCTGTGTTGCCATCTATGTACAGAGGAAGTAAGATGCTAGCAGGTCCTCCAAGAGGGTATCCACCTGTACCTCATTCCTCCACCCCACACTATTGGGTGAATATGTAACAAGCGCACTTCTTGCTCTCATCAACGAAACAATGAATATTTGTGAGTCTTTCCTACAAGGCCAGCACTGTCCTAAGCACTTTCTCTGCATTTCCTTCTTTAAGCCTCATGGTAATCCTAAGAGGTAAGCACTGTTATTATCCTCGCTGTGCAGATGAAGAAACTGAGGCAGGGAGAAGTGACATAGCTAGTCCCAGGCCAGGCAGCTGGTAATAGGGGTCTGGCTGGAGACTCTGTGTCCTCTGCCTTGCCCATGCTACCCCAGGTGGTGGCAGCTGCTCAGAGCCATCCACACAGTGCACACCTGCCGGTTCATTCTATGGAGCCCACACTTCTCCACGAGGAATGAAGAGGGATGCTGCAAGGAGGGGCAGGGGGAGGTCATAACTGAGATGATTGAGGCTTCAGAAAGTCCCTGGGCACATCCTAGCCTACCTGCTCCTCCTCTTCCAGGGTCAGTGTGTGGTCTCGAACAGGTTGGCAAGAGCTCAGGACTTGGGGCTGGGGCTCCTCGCCTTTAAGATGGAGCAAGCTGGCTGTGACTTGTGTTGAATTCACTCCTACAGTGCAAGAATTCTTCCAGGACAAAACAAGAGCCTGCCCCTGGAGTCTGCATTTTAGCAGAGCAGGGAGTGCTCTGGATCACCTGGATCACCAGGACACCATACAGAAGTGAGTCCTGTAGAGATGCAGTCTGGAACAAGGCTGTGAAGAGTCAGCAAGCCCAGTGGTGTCCAGAGTGGATGCCGGGTCTCAGGGGGACCCTGCCCAGAGGTCCTGGGGAGCTGAGTGGCAGACAGGGAGACGGGAAGCGGAGCAGAGGAGCAGGTCTTGATCACAGAGCTCCAGGCCCTCTGAGGGGTTGGGTGAGTCACCTGAGGCTGGATTTCCACACACAGAGCTCGGCCAGTGAGGCACAGCCCACAGGAAGAGACACAAAGGGAAGCCCCACCTGGTGCACACGCTTGTATGGACAAGGCTGCTTATCCCACACCCCAGAGCCCCCCTGGTACCTGCCCGTCCATGGGCCATGGTTCTGGACTGACTTGGATTCATGATGCCCACCTAGTTCAGATTTAGAGGATGGCATGTCCTAACACCTTCACTGGCTGGGCCCAAAGGCATGAAGCCTATGTGGACAATAGGGAGGGGTGGGGTGCTTGGAAAACTGGAAGCTGTGGGCCCAGCAGAAGACAGGTTTGAAACACAGGTATCTGTTGTTAAACTTGTCTGGGATCTGAGTCCTGACCCCCAGCCCCTGGTGAAGCTTCCAGCTTTGTGGAAGATCAATTTTAACCCAGTTCAAACCACCTCTACTGAGATAACTGAAAAAGACTTGAAGCAGTGACAGGCCAGGGACAGGATACATGTGGAGATGGACTTCTGGTGCAGATGATGGGCCTGGCCACAGAGAAGAATCCTGCGAGGCTTCTGCTAACCTGGGAGAGGATGAGGCAAACACCTGCTCCAAATGAAAAGACATCCAGACACACAGTCCCAGACACACAGCTCTATAGACACATAGCCCCCAGACACACAGCCCCTAGAACACGTGGTGCTCAGCAGTGAGAGACAGGGAAGGAAGCCTGCAGCCGGCTCTTGGAAAATCACTCATTTGGGATAGTCATTAAAATCTTCTGAAACCTCCCCTCTTCTTAGGGCTGCTGCAAGGTACAACAGAGCCCACATGTGATAGAGAACAAGCACCTGCAAGTGCAGAACTGACTTCCTTTAATTTCCTTAAACTCAGGTCAATTATTTTTAGTGTATTTTGTTTTTGATGGAGTCTTGCACTGTTACCTAGGCTGGAGTGCAATGGTGCAATCTTAGCTCACTGCAGTCTCTACCTCCTGGGTTCAAGTGATGCTTCTGCCTCAGCCTCCCAGGTAGCTGGAATTACAGGTGCCCACCACCATGCCCCGTTAATTTTGTTTTGTTTTGTATTTTTAGTAGAGACAGGGTTTCACGACGTTGGCCAGGCTGGTCTCGAACTCCTGGTCTCAAGAGATTCGCCCACCTCGGCCTCCCAAAGTGCTGGGATTACAGGCATGAGCCACGGCGCCCAGCCTATTTTTTTAGTGTATTTTTAAATTTGTGGAAAAGGCCTATGTTTTCTTTAATGATGAGTATTTGTCACAAATTGGGGATTAAAAAAATAAATCTATCTCAGGGACTTATTTCTATTAGGAAGCTAATCAGCATAAAAGTAGCAGCTAGATACCTGACCATAAGGCAAAGGCATCCTATAACTCAGTGAAGAGATCCCTGATTCCAGGAACCTACGCTTGGGGTGGGCCTACTGCATCTCTCCTGAGGGAGCGGGGGCTTCCTGGAGCCCTGGAGAGGTGGGCTCCCAGGGGGCAGGCAAGACAGACCCTCAGCCCTTTGCTCAGGAGGGTTTTGGCAAATGTCTGTGGAATGGGAGATTCTTACATGTGGCAAAGATGGTAGCAGATGTGGCACCATTTCTGGAAGATCCAGTCCCTGCTAGGTGGGTTTTCGAGCTCCGGTAAGGTGTTAGGGCTCCGTCAAGCAAGGCGTGACTGCCAAGACCGGATGGCCAGGTGCAAAGGAATCTATCAGCATCTTATATTTTGTATTTCTTTCATTCTTGGTCCCAAATGTGTACTACTTGTTATCTACAGTTATCAGAGATTAGTTTGTGGTTGATTCTCAAGGGAGGCTATACAAGAATGGAGAAGCATGTTGAATTCCTCTACCTTGGTGAGTCAAATGAAAAAAATCTGAGTGGACCCTGGGCCATGCATCCAGGAACCATGGCTCACCCTTGAGCAGCCTGAGTGAATTTCAAGCATATCTCTGCAGCTGCTAGGGGGAGAGCAATCTGTGTGAAGCACTGGCCGTGCATATCTACCGTCTCTACATGAATGGCAGCTGGCATGGTTGGAGGACTGCCCTGGTTCTTACATGGGGCAGCTGGAGCTGTCTACAGAGCCACCCAAGGTGAACAGTGGTTGGCCAACGTTAGCAACCCAGCCACGATGGGCTTCTGGAGCTTCTCTGGGCACACGTGGTTAGCACCTGTAATGGCTTAGCAGAATGAGGGTGCTGCGGGGGGCCTTGAGCCATGGCCTGGACCCTGAAATGCATGGCACTGACCAAAATCCCAGAACCTTCCTGGCTGTGTTTTTCTTAAAAGATGCCACCCACAAACACTAGGTCCTTCCACCCTTGGGTGATCTGCTGGGCTGGCTGCTGTTCAAGTGGCACCCTGGGCTGGCTGCCAGGGGAAAGCAATGCTGAGCACCCCTGGCCACCTGGAGACACTCTCAGTCTGGCTTAAGCCACCTGCCTTTATCTTACCTAAATGGCAGGTAGACTAGATGGCTGGGTACAACCCAGGCTATGGGTTGGTGTGTCTGAGCTGGCTTGTTCAAAGCCATTTGGACTGTCACTTCCTAGCTAACCCAGGCCAGCAACGATCCTCCAGCTCCTGCAAAGGGCTCTGGGTGGCTCCGGTCCTGCTTCTCCACACAAAGTTGCCCTTGCAGGGTTGCCTTCTGAAGAACGTTCTATCTGTTTTCAACTAGGTACTATCTAAAGACTGACCACAGCAACTCCTCCCACACACCTCCTTTCCACAACAAACAGTAACAAAGGAAAAAATTCTCTTCTGAGCTGACTATGGAAAAGAAAAGATTTTGCCTCCTGCGCTCGTTTAAATTGACTCACTCTGTTCTATTCAGAACATGCCAAGTGACTAATGGACACGGCAGAGGCACAGCTTTAATGGGAAAAAAGGTGGGGCAGGAGAGTTTCTCAACCGTAATTGTGGGACTTAGGTATTACACTGCTTTTAAAGAAACTGGGGTTACTGGAAAGTGTGTTGCTATTTTGGTAGGTGGCTTCATGGCCTGGCCTTCACTATGGAATACTGCTCACACCCACTGTGCATATCATTCCCAAGTTTGCCCAGGAACACCCTGGGCTTTGTCCTCCCACTTTTTAGCATTAGATCAAAGTAATCCTTGACTTCGAGTTTACAAACCCATTGTTAATATTAGAGCTCAGCTTTAGGTTCTGTCTTTGGAAACTTTCCCCAGAGATACGGATATAAACAAATTTATTGTTTTGTTTTGTTGCTGGTACATTTTAATTTATGTATGATTCAATCCATTTTTTTCCTACTGGAAATGTTGTAAAAGATGAATTCGGAAGTGTGTGCAGTGTCTACTTATCTTGATGAGCAGAGTGTAGGAGCCAAGAGATTGGATACCAGAGCATTTAATTTTGTCTTAAATTTTTTTTAATCTTGTGTATTCACAGAGAAAGCAAAAGGAGGGCATAAACGTTAACTGGGTAAATCACACTGCATACAAGGCTGCGCAGTCCTGGGCAGTTCTAAGGATCTGTCACTAAGCTGCCCCTGAGCCTCCATTTCTTCTTCTGCAAGGTGGGGATGATGATACTCCCCAGCCTGTCATTGTAAAGATGAGCTAAGTGATGCAGGTAGCTGGGCCGCGTGGAGAGAAAGCACTCGGCATCTGGGTTTAACTTCATCCAGTGACCCACCGAGCACCGGAAGAGAAGCGCTTATAGGGTGGCCGTGACAGCGGGTATAACCGTGGCCCAGGAGAGCACAAGGACGTGTCATATCATGGGGTGTGTGTGGTATGCTAGGGCTGCCATAACAAAGTATCACACACAGGGCAGCTCAAACAACAGAAACGGATTGTCTCATGGTCCTGGAGGCCTGGAGTCAGAAACCCAGGGGTCTGCAGGGCCACACTCCCTCTGAGACTCTGCGTGGGACCCTTCTGTGCCTCCTCCTAGCTCCTGCCCATGTCAGCGGTCCCTGGCATTCCCTGGCTTGTCCATGTACCCTCCCGTCTCTGGCCTGTCTGCACTTGGCTGTTTTCCCTGTACATCTGTCTATTTGTTTTCTTATAAGGATACCAATCATTAGATCAGAGCCCACCTTAATGACCTCTAATTACATCTGCTAAGACCCTATTTCCAAATTAGGTCACCTTCATGAGGACTGGATCTCAACATGTCTTTGTGCGGAGGGGATGCAGAATTCATAGCAACAGGGAGCACCTGGCACTGACTGGCCAAGGAGTCGTTTGGCTTCCAAGACCCCTCAGCTGGCCTGGATCCACACCAGCCTCTGAAACTGAGGATGTGATGGAAAGCAGGCATCAAAGTGTCCCACCAAAGGTGTCTCAGCCCTGTCCCGTGGATGCAGCTCCATGCAGAAGGGAAGCCGGTCAAAAGCACCCTCACCTGTCATCCCATGGAGGGCCCCCAGGGCTGAGCCTGCTCCAAGGCCTCCCAGGGAATCAGGTGTGACCCTGGAGAGGTGGGGTGGCCCCATCCTCATGGTTATCCTGGGCACCTTCACCCCCAGATCAGAGGAAGGGAGAAAGCTGATTAGGAACATGCTATCGAGTGCCTGGAACTGTAGGCAACTGGAGCTCCAGCCTTGAGGAGCTAGGGGGTGGGGATGTAGACCCAGTGTCATGTCATGGAGGGGTGAGACGAGGGGATTTATGCAACAACCCTCAGCTCTCCTGGACTGAAACTGTTCTCAAGAGCATGACTCCCATGGCCAGGCATGGCCAAGTTGGGCCAGGACGTTTCTGCCAGAGACAGAGAGCTGCAGAGGTGGCAGGTGGACCCCCAGGAGGCATGGGTAAGGAGGTCTTGCCTGGTCCCTTACCGCACCCCAAAGCAACATTGCATTACTGGGATGCGAATGTTCCAGGCAAGCCCAGGTTACAGGTTGATTTGGGGTGCAGCCAAGGCTTAGCCAAGCACCTCCAAGAGCCCCCTTAAGGAATAGAGGACTTACACCCCAGTGGCTGGAACCACTTCCTGGCCCTCCAGGGACAGCCTTGCTGAAGCGCGCTGCCCTACTCCTCCCAGGCAGCCTGCTCCTGGGACCGGCCCACCTTGGGGTATAAAGGCCTGTCCTCTTGGCCTGATTCAGGACACCTGTGCAGGACCACCCGACCGAAGGTTCCAGTGCCCTTGCAGGTTCGCCTGAAGCTCCCCATCTCCTTTCTTCTACAGGCATTAATCCCAAGAGTGCCCCAGAAGTCTCCTTCTCAGTAAGTGTCCCTGGGAAGGCCATCCACAAGACGCTGCTGCATTTGTCCTCCAAGCCAGAGTACTCTTCAAAAGTTTTACTTCTTAGGATCTCTGATAAGAGCTG
Source organism: Pan paniscus (assembly GCF_029289425.2). NCBI lineage: Eukaryota > Metazoa > Chordata > Mammalia > Primates > Hominidae > Pan > Pan paniscus. Next base: position 49,828,000 of record NC_073260.2, read on the forward strand.
GAGCCGGATCTGGAGCCTCTCACCTCCACCCAGCCCTTTCTGTGATGGCAGTTTACACAAATCTTTAAACAAACTTTGGTGGGATCAACATGGTCGGAATGCTTTCAACATCTGCCGGCGTTCCACATGCCAGTCCTGAAAGATTTCTAGCAGCAAACATCCCATTTCCTTGTAAAACAGAAAGATTTCCCTCTCTACGAGCTGCTAATAAGCAGATGCAGACCTGCATGTCAGCCCAGTAAGCTCAGGAGAACAGAGGCTCCCAGCTGGGCCTTGGACACTGGCATGCTCTGCATGGCTCCCAAGCTTGGACTTGTAAAGACCTTAAAAGCAAATGCCAACACTATCGCTTAAAACCAGCGGTCACATCCTGACGGAACAAGGAGTCCAGACTGCCCAAAGGTTGCATGTCCAATCAGGCCTCATGCCAGATGCACTGGGCAGCAGATCTGTGAGGGGTCACCCACTGCAAGTCAGGCTCTGCCCTATTCTAACTTGACTCCTCTGTGCCAATCCAGGAGACACTTAGAGAGGCAAGCCTCCAGGAAGTTCTGGCCACGGGCCACATGACCCAGCAGCCTCACCTGGGCACTTGGAGATTCTGGCATATTAACTATGCCCCAACCCCCTCCAGAGGGTGGTGATCCAGGGACCCCAGAGACAGGAGGTCAGGCCATCAGCTGTACCCATTAAAGTGGATCACATCGGAGTGTGGCCTGCAGCAGCTCAGAGAAAGCAATCATCGTTCCCTTAGTTCAAGCTCACTTATATTGGGTCCACAACAAACCTTGGCTACAAGGTTCCAGGTTTGATACCCTGTTTATTTTTAAAGGTGAAGACAAGGAGCATGCAGAAGGAGCCCAGCCATTCAGGGAATAACCCTACCCCTCAGTGCAATTTGTATTTATCCATTTTGGGGTGAATGTTCCCCAAATTTATAAAGATGTTAAAATTAACAGATACAGTACTTAGGGGGAAAGGCAATACCAAGGGACCATTCACATGGCCTATCACGCTTTTAGCAGGCTGCTGAAATACCCACGCCTCACTTGGCATCACCCTGACAGCCCAGCAACATTGTAAACACCAAAAGGAGAGCTGAAGGCAGCTCCTCCTGCCACGACTCAGAGCTGTGGCTCATTTCCCAGAGCCGATAGACACATGCAGCTATTGAGATGAACACTCACTCAGAGGCCGAAGAACACGGTGGAGGGCATGTGCTCCTGGCCAGGCACCTCCTCCCTGTCCTGCAGGCAGCTGGGCAATTGGCCCTTACCTCAGAAGAGCCAAAGGGTCCTAGTGGACCAGAGCAATGTTGTTTCCAAGATCTAGCACATAGGGTGAGGATCTTCATAGAACACTATCAGCAGCCGCATTTTATATCCAGTTTGGAGTTTGGAGTTTGCCAGGCCAACACTTCAGAGACATCTCTCTTTCCAGTAAGACACTGTCTGTAACTTGGGACAGTACCACCAAACCAATGGCCATTTCTGCAGACCAGGCACAGGACGCAGCAAGTTAGAGCTTTTGCAAAGGGCCCCACACAACCTGGCTGCCCAAGGATGCTCTAAATAAGCAAAGTGCTGAGTATAAATAACAATTCCTCAACACTGCCATTTGCTGGAAGGAAAGTCACCATGGGTCCATTTCACACCTTGCTCATTGTCTTGGTCCATTAATACAGATACAACAAAATCGCATAGCCTAGGTGGCTTATATACAACAGAAATGTATTTCTCACAGTTCTAAAGGCTGGAAAATTGAAGATCAAGGCTCTGGTGGGTTCTGTGTCTGGTGAGGGCTGCACTCTGCTTCCGAGATGGCTTTCTGTTGCTGCATCCTCTAGAGGAGACAGAGAGGCTATGTGAATCATCTTTTATAAAGGCCTAATCCCATTCATGAAGGAGGCACCCTCATGATTTCCTCGCCTCCGAAAGGCCCCACCTGTTAATACTATTGCATTGAGATTTAGAATTCACCGTGAATGTGGGAGGGGAAACAACATTCAGACCATAGCATTCCACTAGGGAATGCCTAGCAGAGCCGTGGAGTCAGGGCTACAGCAAAGTCCGCGTTAGGGCAATGTTTGGTGCAGCTCTGAGGGCAGGGCCACCTTCAAAACCCCAAAACTATGAGAAAATAAATGTGTGTTCTAAATTATCTAGTCTCCAGTACTTTCTCATAGCAGCATAATCAGACTAAGACATTCACCAAACATCCATTGTTTTCAGTCATTATCTGGTCTCACCCTGTATTTGTCCTGGCCTCGGGAAAGCTTTTACCCCGAGATTTTTCAGCCTGGTAAACTTTACCTGCTTGTAGCTACTGACTGGGAAAGTGGGAAATTCTGCCTTGGGCCCTCCTGCTCTGAGCGCAAGGAACCGCTGGGTCCCTACTCTCTGCCCACGAATACCAGAAACAGGAGCTTGTCTGCAAGAATGTGACTGCTTCTGGAAAAGGAGGAGGGATGGGTTCCATGTACAGAATAGTGACTATTGGTTCTCCTTTGCCAAAGAGGAATGTTAGAGCTTTCTTCCTTTCTTCTACAATCTGGCTTAGAAGAATATTGTTATAAAAAACAAACAAACAAACGCACACACACACACACACACACACACACACACACACAAAGGACTCAAAAGATGAAATTGCATGCTAGCCAACATCAGCAGGCACACTGCTCTTTCCAAATGGACAGCGCCATTGTTTTTGAGAAACTGAGACTTCAAAACATGATTTTGTAGAAGGAAACTTTATAAACTACTAGATGGTTGGTGGTTTTTCTAGAACTGGGAGCTTGGAGGGAACAAAATAGAAATGGAGCCAAATGCAAGAGCAACTGCAGCACGAGGCATCTCAGAGGCTCACCGAAGTCACGTTGCCTGCAACCGGCTGGGTTTTATTGTTGACTCTTTTAATACTACAAAAATAGTTCATGTTGCTGGAACAAGTGGCATAGTATGCTTGCATGAGGGAGCACTTCTGAGTCCTCTGCTCACCCCCTACCCCACCTCCAAGACCCAAAGCCATGGCCCTGACCTGTCCTGCAGCACCCTGCCTTCCTGCACCATGTGCACACACACAACCCTGAGCCCCACTCGGGGCAGGCCACCCTGGGCACTGAGTGGACACTTGCTGCTTTTCTGTAATTTAATATTTCCTGGGCATTCCTCCAGATTAATACTCACAGATCTACCTTGTTCCTCTTGAAAGCTACCTAATATTCCACTGAATGGAAGTCCCATCCTTTATCCATCTATTCCGTCCCCAGGAACATTCAAGCTGTCCTGTTTTGTGCTATCTTTGTATAAAGCTGCAGTACACACCCTGTGCATATATTCTTACACATCAGTTCACTTACTTCTGAAGGATAACTTCCTAAAAAGGAGACTGCTGAGTCAAAGTGTCCAGGCACTTTACAGTGTAAAGAAAACCGCCATTCTCTTGCCTTTGCTGTGGTTCACCATCCCAGCAATGATGTAAGGAAGTGTGCCCATTTCCTTGCAACCGGCCACCATTGAGGTTGTCCATTTTTAAACATTGTGTCAACCTTAGAGGTGGAAAATATACATCATTGTGACTTTTATCTTCATTTTGCTGATTACTAGTGAAATTGAGCATCTTTTTATGTAATCTTGGCAACCAAGGTGGCCTCTTCTTCCATTTTTATAATCTTTGCCCATTTTTTGTTTGTGTTTATTTTGTAAAGCTCTTTGCATATTGTGGCCACTAACCTTTTATGTTTCACAGAAATTGCCAAACATTTTCCCGGGTTTTTCTTAGTCATTTTACTTCTTGCCAAACAGAAATGTTTAACTTTTATGCAGCAAGTTTGTCCTTTGCAAGATCAAATCTGTCAGCCTTCAGGATGTCCTTTCTATTTTCTGGTCCTGCATATTTTAAAGGGCAACTCCCAACTCCAAATCAGACATATGTATGCCTAAAATTGCATCTGTCACTGTCAGAGCTGCATGTTTTCACAAGTGGTTCCCCAGGCTTTCTAAGACTTTCTGCCCCGCTGGAGGCAGTTGACACATGACTGTCCATAGGAAAGCTTTCAGACCACCAGGGAGCCCAGGCCAGGGACTCAGCATTTTCCTTTTTCCTGGCGTTAATTACCATGCAGAGAGAACACTCTATCTGAGCCCAAGGATTGCTAAGGATACCTCTTTTATTTATGGAAAATTTCGGAGTTTTCCAGAAAGAAACTGTTTGAAAGCATGAAGCTAAGCCTGGGGACACTCAGTCACCAAGGAAAGCTGCCAGGGACATTGGGGAAGTCAGGGTGCTGGTGAGTGCCTGCGTGGGTGATTTGGTACATGCCCCACCCAGCTTGACCCCACCCAGTGCTCCCGAAGACCCCACAGGACACCCCACAGGAGAGCAGCTCTGCAGGGTGTGGAACAGGACCAAGGGGCAGAATGAAGTTCGCATAGACTGTGCTCCATCTGTGCCGCAGCATGGGCCACAGTAAGATGTTCCACTGGTGGCTCACGCCTGTAATCCCAGCACTTTGGGAGGCCAAGGCAGGTGGATCATGAGGTCAGGAGTTCGAGACCAGCTTGGCCAACATGGTGAAACCCCGTCTCTACTAAAAATACAAAAATTAGCTGGGCGTGGTGATTGGCACCTATAATCCCAGCTACTCGGGAGGCTGAGGCAGGAGAATTGTTTGAACCTGGGAGGCAGAAGTTGCAGTGAGCCAAGATTGTGCCACTGCACTATAGCCTGGGCGACAAGAGCAAAACTCCATCTCAAAAAAAAACAAACAAACAAAAAAAGATGTTCCACTGGGTTGTTCTCAGAATATCCCAATATTCAAGTGACTTTGCCCCAATGTCACAACTGAGAACCAGGGTTCATAAGCTCACCTAGCTGGTTAGCAGGGTGATAGAGACCCCAGGTTTACCCTGACCCCAAGGTCCTGGTACTTGGCCCCTCACACCCCAGCCCCCTGCCCTGGTCTTTATCTCACCCTAGTGTACTGGGTGTCATTTAGACCCATGGAAGGACTCGCCCAGGCCAGTGAGCTCAGAGAAGCATAGGGAACCCTTGTCCGATGCCTGCCCCCAGGGAAGGCAGAGCAGGGCCAGTGGGGCAGGTGCCACACAGTGAGCTGTGCCTATGGCCAGCCGGCCCAGCGCTCCTTCCCGGGTTTCTTACTGTGCCGAGGTGTGGGGTGCAAAGGCTGATCCTCTCCCAGCTCTGAGTCTCCTTCAGGACAGCTCACTCCAGGGAGCTCAGCACATGTCACCGAAACCTTCCATCTGATGGCATCTCAGTGCCTCACGGCAGTGGAGCCCTCAGCCTGCCTCAGAGCAACTGAATCTAGGTTCCTAAGTGCATCCCCTCCCAGACTGAGCTCAATGCCCCCTCCTTAGGGAAGCTGTTCGTGCCTCTGAGGGTGTGTTCTTGCACCACTGTTGGGCTTTCTTTCCCACACTCCTCGGACTTTGTCATTGTGTGCTTACTTCTGTGATTACTGGCTGGGTCGCTGTTCTCCACCCACAGGTCCATCTGCCCGAGGGCAGGCTCTGCCCCCTACAGTGGGCACATGAAACATGGTGAGTGAATAGCATAACACCAGGAACCCCTTCACTGAAACTCCAGCCTGCACCATCTCCCAGCCCCACGCTATTCACACCAAGGTCAGCAGGGCCTTAAACGGCCAACGCCCCAGCCTGACATAGCACTGGGCACTCATTGGATCCCCTGTCCATGCTGAGAAACGATGGGAAGGAGGACAGTTTCCCTTTCAGGGTTCCAAGCCCTGCAGTTGATCTGGAAAAATAACGCTGGGAGCTGTGTTCACTCCCTGAGGCGTGTCAAAGCTCTCTTTATCTCCCCCTGGAAGTTCTGACATCAGGCAGTTCTCCTCGGGTCCCAGCCAGAGCGGGGACACAAGCTCTGCTTCTCCTGCTCCTCAGAGAGGTTTTGTTGGGCTGTAGGTCACACCCTGTGGCCACAGGCAACTCCACACCCACCTGAGTGGAATGTTCCCTGATTTTCACAAGAAATGTGAGCAAGCTGAGAACTGAGCTTGGCGGTGCAACTCCAATTTGCATTCACCCCCAGATCACACAGGTATCTGGGGCCTCTCTGCCTGCAGTGAGTGCCAGCCCACTGAGTTAGGCTGTGGGAAGAGCCTTTGCAAGACAGGAGCCCCTCATGTGAGCAGAAATGCCCCAGTAGGGCAGGGACCAGGTCAGTGGGGGAGTGAGTGGCTGCAGCCTGCCTGCTGCTGACCTCTCTGTAGCCATCGGCCTCGCAGGGTTCCTGTCTCCTTGAGCCAGGGGACTCTCTGACTTAGATTGTACCCATCTCTTGGGTGCTTGGCAGTTCCACAGCATGACATCAGTGGGGTCGCACACTTCCCAGATCCAGCCGGGCTCTGCTCGAAGCCAGGAGGGGCTGCAGCCAAACATTTAAGAAACGTGTGCTAGCAAAAAGCTGCCTGTTTTTTTAAGAATGAAGAAAAACTTAGTTTCCCAGTGGAAAGGATTAGGCAGAAAAGCTAACATTTTGCTTTAAGCTAAAACAACACCTATTGTTGACAACCTTACAAAGGTCAATGTATTATCCTACTGCTCTGGGCCCCTGTTTCAACAACAGTGGAAAATGCCTGGAGAAGGGAGAAAGCCCATAGAATCCACATTGCTCAGTGCTCTGTGGCGTCACTGCAGACTCAATGGGCACCAAGGGTGGTGGTCTCATCCCTGCCTCCACAGTGTAGGGGAACCCACGGCCATTTTACACACAGATTGCCTCTGCCTGCAGGCCTGGCTGTAGTGGCCACGTGACTGCCTCAGCTCAAATGACCATGAAGTGAGCACTGCAGCAGGCCCCCTTCCATGCACCCACACTAGTAGAGTGGCCTGCTGCAGACGGCCGGTGTTTGCTGTTCTGGAGCAGAGTCTGCAGCCAACCACAGGCAAGCCATGACCCTGCATGCTGCCTGTGGGTGTACCTGGTGCCCTCCCCTCCATCCTGGACCACCGGCTTCTCACCTGGACTCTTGGTTCCCTGAGGGTGGAAGTCCTGGCCAGCCCATCTGAGACCCTACACCTGCCCCACCGTCTCTTATGCATAATGAGAGCTCCCTAACCATCTGTGTGGTGACTGCATCAGCCCCTCTGCGGCCATCAGAGGGACCCCCAGAAATCAAGTATGAGTCAGCCTCAAGAATAATCAGAAGCCAAGAGCCAGACGGTGAGGCCTCTTCTGTGCACTCCAGAGTGTTGCATGGATGCTGTCCCTGTTCCCAGCCACTATAAAGGGAAGGCCTGGCTGAGCACAGTGGCTCACACCTGTAATCCCAGCACTTTGGGAGGCTGAAGTGGGAGGATGGTTTGAGGCCAGGAGTTCAAGACCAGCCTGGGCAACATAGTGAGAAAAAAATAAACAAAATTATTAGGGCGTGGTGGCATGCACCCACAGTTCCAGCTACTCAGGAGGCTGAGGTGGGAGGATCGCTTGAGCCTGAGAGGTCGAGGCTGCAGTGAACCAAGATCGTGCTACTGCACCCCAGCCTGGGTGACAGAGCGAGACTGTCAAAAAAAAAAAAAAGCCTTCTGAATGACTGTAAATGAGCACAGATGCACACGAGTCCAACAGCACCTCCTGGAAACAGGCTTGCTGCACCCAAGGGTGTGGTCCACAAGGGGCAGGGCAGAGTGCTCCGGCCCGGTGTCCCAGCCACTGCCCCCTGCCTCTGCTCTCCTTGGGCATAACTCCTCCAGCAGAGGCACTAGGGGAGGTGACACTCAGATGCATCCTTTTCAGTCTGGGAACCATTCACTACATCCAAGAGACAAAAAGTTAGAATGAGATTTCTGCATTGCCCCTTTGGGGTTTTTTATTTGCCTCCATAAATATGTTGGGGACTGAGTTCTGAACTCACCTCCACAGAGTATGTCACAAGGAATGGGGCATAGCCATGGCCCACGGGGGTTCACAATCCCAGATGAAGAAATGCCAGGGGCCATCAGGACCCAGGTTATGAAAGACACCAGGTGGGTTGTCTCAAAGTGCCCATTCGGAAGTCACAGGAAATGAGAGCTGAACGCTGGAGATCCTGAGGCTATGGTTGCTGCGCTGGGTAGAGATGGGGGGCCAGGTGAGCTCTGAGAGCCCCTCTGAACCCCAAATCCACAGTCCTCAGGAGCCATGCCCATGAGGTGCTCTGTGCCCCCACAACTGACAGCAATTCTGAGCCTTGAGCAAGGCACCCGGGGCCTCGGGACAAACCCAGAGTAAGACTCACCATGCTCAGCACCTTTCCACCAAACTGCTGATCTCAGCCGCTTCCTCCCTGGCATAGTCAGCCCCCAAACCCAGGTCTCCCAAGAAAGTAAAATGCCCTCCAATAATCAACGTCACTAGCAGGGCAGCAGCCTGGAGGAAGCTCCCGCCGGCCGTGGACTGAGCGCCGCCTTGCTGGGAGAGGCGCCCTCTCACTTTACTTTTCTGGAGGGTGGGCAGGGCACCCAGAGAAGGGGAAGCTGGTAGACAGAGCTGCCCTTAAAACTGCCACAGGCTGCCAGCAGCACACTTTGTTCAGGAGTAATAACAGCTATTAGGCTGCATAATTAACCCGCAGAGGGAAGTCATCACCACCAAGAAGCTAAGGGCACTCAGTGCTCCTGGCCGCAGACCAGCTGGCTGGGGGCGCCAGGGCCTCCTCACCTCAAACAGCAGCAGCCCTCAGTGGGGGTTTCTGGCCTGCTCCCCTCCTGGGTTCCCGTGTGTTGGGCTGTGCACACTCTCCCTTGCTGGGCAGAGCCAAGCCACTCTGGAGACGCAGGCTGAGGAGCTAAGAGCCCAAGAGCCTCACTTGGTTTTCTTGCACTTTCTCAATGCAGCCCATGGCTGCAAAGAGCCTGCTGGTGTTCCTGAGCCTGCCAGAAAGATCTGAAATGCAGGCAGGTGTATGTCTTAAATGCCAAGAAAGGAGGCAGCAAGGGAAGCCCACAAGCTGTGTTTATGGGAAACCAGAACAAAAAGGTAAACTCCAGCCCTGCACAGAGATAAAAATAACAGCGGTACAGGAGGTCCTGCCAGAAGCAGGCTGTGCTCACAGCTCCTCATTGCCGCTGGGCCTGGGGCCGGGACCCAAACAGCGAGGACAGCGGGCAGTTCACCCCCAAGAGCCATGGGGGCTGGCCTTCTCCTCGTTCTAGCTTGTACAATTTATCTCCCTCTCACTGGTTCCCTGCTTCTGCAGACATCTGAGAAGTTCAGTCGGGATACCCGACTCCTAGCAGAGCTTTCAACCAGGCCTTGTAAACAGTTCCCAGACGGGCTTCAGGATGGCTGCAAAGCACTCCCCTGGGCATGTTCCCAATGCCTGGAGTCATCTACTCGCTGGTGACCTTGAGCTGGTCACTTCACTGCAGGCGCCTCAGGGGTCTCCTCTTCCCAGGATGGAAAATGATACCCAGCCTTTGAGGTCATGGCAAGCGAGGACCATCAACCTCAGGGCTTTAAATGCTGAGCTCTGCTTACTGAGAAGCCCTTTGTTTACAGAGGCGCTCAGGGTGTGAGGCTCGGCCTAATCCCCATCTGTACGGTTCAGAACATCCCACCCCAGCCAGGGAGTGTGTCCTGGTGTGGACCTCCCCCGCTAATGCCAGTGCCATTGCAAAGGCTAGGTCAGCTGCCCTTGGGCGATGCTGAGCCTGGGCCATGATTTCTCGATCTAGTTGCCAGCGTTGGTTCTATCTGAGGACTTAGCAGAAGTATGATATGCAAACACCTACACAGGCACACACATATACATATATACATATAGTTGCTTTCTGGTTTATGATACACAGGCTTTGCAGACATATTTGTAACTAACTGAAGAGAAATTTCATCCACATGTCTGCACGGCCTTCACTCTGCCAGAATAATAGCCAGGGAGGCCCCATGGCTACTTGGGGGATCTTCTCTCCTTCTGTTTTTCAGTTGGAAGAAAAGAAATGGTACCTTGCCATGCACCAGAAAAGCTTTAATCCTACAAAAAATGGAGCTTCACTTATCCCTGGCTGAAGCTGGCCATGGCTCTGCTTCCGTGCTCACCGCACCATGCCGATTCTGGGGTTGCTTTGGGGCACCCTGAGTTCATTCACTGTGCTTCCTGGAAACCCCAACAGACCTTCCTCTCCTGAAACTTCCAGGGTGACTGTATTTAGAAAGGCAAGTTCCTCTGAAGGCAAATAAAGAAATAGGGGACAAGAACAGTTTCCCAGATCTCTACTTCCTTGCGTCGCAGGCCCTGGGGTGGTCAGTATGCATGAATAGGAAAGAAAACCCAAGGTCAGACTGCCTCAAGGGGGCCGTCAACCTCTGTGGCTTATAGAGAGCACAGACAGGAACCCCACAGGGGATGAAAAGGGGAAACCTTTGGATGAAGCTGCAGCTGCAGGCACAGTTGCATGGTGGGAAAAACAAAGTGGTTCACATTCCAAGTGTGGGGAGGAAACTCACTTTCACCATGCATCCACTCCAGGCAAGGCCCTCTCCTGGGCACACAGCTTTCATGCGTCTTGTCTCAGTCTTTGCAACAATGATAGCAAATGGTCTGGGTGGAGTTATTGGACAGAAGAGGAGACTGGGAGAGGCTGGGACCACATTAGCGGGCAGGATAGGGTGTGGAGGTGCCAGGGATCTGCCTTCTAGCAGGTGTGAACTGGAGGGCCGGTCCCTTCTCCACCAGGCCAGACCTCAGCCAGAGAGGTCTCCTCCTGCCCAACTGCTGGCAGATATGCTCATGGCAGCGTTGATACTGAGGCCCAGAGCTTTGTCAGCCAGGGAACAGAACCTCTCAGAATCTGCTCTCTGCTGCCAAATCCGGGCCCTGGGACAAACAAGACAGGCTCCAGGAGAACCCTGCAAGCTGAAGTTGTTCTTCACTAATTGCTAAACTGTGCAAGACCAAGTGAGAGAATCAAAGCAACCAACTTCCAGCTCAGAACAGAACATACTGTGCACCGGCTGCTTGTCCATCACCTCACCCGGGGATTCCACAAGGTGCAATGTTCCCATAACATGATTGTTTAATAGAAACCAAGCGTTCTGGCCATTGTTTTTTCTGTGCTACCTTGTTTATTTGAAGTAATTTGCAGCCCTGAAAAAATAAATAAATAGGGCAAATGCTAAGGAGAGAGGACGCTTGTAGAAAAAATGATTTTGTTCAATTTTACCCTGTAGAAAAAGGCAAAAAGGATCGTTCGGCTTTGAAATAGGGTCTTCTCCTTTCATGTTTATGAGACAGATGTCAGCCTCCATGGAAAGGAGCAGAAGCAAGCAAAAGAGGCCACAGCCTCATCCAGCACATGGCTGGATGGTGACAATGTCAAAACCAGAGCAAAAAGGCAGAGCCCACCTGCACTGGTAACACCCAGACATCCCCACAGACCCTCGGGTGGCCTCAAGAACCCGGGAGAATGAAAAACATCAAGAGAATCACTGTCTGTTTATTTTCTAGTACTCACTCTTTAAGAACGAGCTGCCAGGCCCATTTGGGAGGCTCACAGGTCTGTCTGCTGTTGCAGGCCATTGAGCACCGCATGCTGGCCCTCCTCACCAGCACCTTCGCCACTCTCTGCAGGGGCAAAGTAGCTCTTTACTTTTCACTCATCCTTGACCATCTGAGGTTCGTAAAGCCAACGCTGCTGACCTAATGTAATAGCTGGGGAGTCCAACAAGATTAAACGATTGCGCTTCACAATAGACAGGTATGGACTATGGGCACATGTGCCTGAGTGTGCGTATGTGTGTGTGCATGTGTGGGAGGAAGCAGCTAACAGAACAGGTGATTATGGAACCTGGGGAAATTGGTGTCCTACAACTGGGAGAGCCTTTAAGAGCCCATTGGCTTTAATCCTCAGTTCACAAGCAGAGAGGCGTCTGGCCATCTCTGAAGATATTGAGCACTGAGAGAGGGAAGGCCAACAACCTGCCCCAAGGTCAGATCCCAAGTCAATTGGTGCATTAAGCACCTCTGAGCACACAGGTACTATGTGAGGTCAGAGGTCTTAAAAATGTGGACATTAAAGCTCAGAGAGGTACCAAAGAGTCTGAAGTCACAGCTGGAAAGCTGGGAAGATCAGGAATTCAAAATGCAGTCCCCAGCCCCACGTTGGCTCCTAGCCCAGAGCTCTGGCCCCGTGGCCAATAAGGGCCAAGGCAGGACAGCGTCCTGTCTCATCGTGTGGCGGCACAGCACTCCTCCCGTTTCTCCGATGCTGCATGGGATCAATCAGCAGAGGACAGCCCCCTATCCCAGGATCAGCCTGGAACTGGAGCTCGAGCTCCCGTTCAAGTTCAATGTCGGTTCAGGCTTGGCCCCCATTGAGCCAGAAATTTCTCCACAGAGCTCTACCTGGGTGGAAATGCAAATCCACCCCATGGAGTGGAGGGCTCCTCTGTCCTCTCGATGCCCATAGTGTGCTCAGTGAACCAGCAGAACTGTCCCCAGAAGCGTTTTTGGAAAAATTGCCCTCCTGAGTGTGCAGGAGATCCCAGGGGACTGACAGGCAAGTTAGAGACCAAGACAGGCTGCTCTTTCCAAACCCAAGGAGACCCTGAAGTCAAGGAGCAGCCAGCCAGAGCCTGGAGGAAGCCAGCCAGCCCATCCCCTAGGGAAGCTGGCCTACCTCAGAGTGCCCTGGCTTTCTCTCTGGCAAGTTCTTCCCCAGTCCTTGAAGGAATCCCTGGCAGACTGGCCTGGCCTCATCCCTGGCCACAGTTGGCCCTGGTCTCACCCGGTGAAGCTGCCATGCTGCAGTGAAAGGAACCTTCCAGCACCCCTGCAGGGAAGGAAAGCTCTCTCTGGTCTGGAGAGCAGCTTGGCTGGCTGCAGGGAACCACTCCTTGCAGGTGGCCTGAGCCTTGGGGCTCATGTGGCTTTTATAGCTTGTTATTTAGTGCCCAACACCTCAACTCTTGATAGAGGGGGTACTTAGCGGGGGCTCCCTAACACTTCAGTTGTACTCCTTTGGAGAAAGGGAGAATTCCCTTCCCTTAAAAACCCCATACAGAAGCTAGGCAACACTGGCCAGCACTCACTGCACCTTCCCTTGTGCAGTCATTGTTCTGAGCATTTTTTTTTTTTTTTTTTTTTTGAGACAGAGTCTTGCTCTGTCACCCAGGCTGGAGTGCAATGGCATGGTCTCAGCTCACTGCAACCTCCACCTCCCAGATTCATGCGATTCTCCTGCCTCAGCTTCCTGAGTGTCTGGGACTACAGGCATATGCCACCACACCTGGCTAATTTTTGGGTTTTTAGTAGAGTTGGGGTTTCACTATGTTGGTCAGGCTCATCTCAAACTCTTGACCTCATGATCCGCCCACCTCGGCATATTTTATATCTTTGTCTCACAAGCATCTGATGAGATAAGGCCTGCCTTCCAGAGGGAAGCAGCTTGAACCAAGTTATGCAGCTAGTGGGGGATGGGATTCAACCCAGCCCCAGCTTCAAGGAAAGCTCCCAGCAAACAGATGCTGCCCTCCTCCCTGCTGGTGCAGTCCCTGCTTCCTCCAGCAGTGGTGATGGGTTTAGTCATTGTTATTTACCATGGTCTTCTATGGCTGTGTCACACTCTCCCACAGAACAAATGGTATACACCACAAGATGCACCATAAGTCTTATTTTCATTTGGGGATATTGGATTTTGCCTTAGCTCATTTGGGCTGGTACCACAGAATACCACATACAGAGTGGCTTATAAATAACAAACATTTATGTCTTGTTGACATACACGGTACCTCCTCACTGTGTCCCCACGTGGTGGAAGGGGCAGTGGGTCTCTCTGGGGTGTCTTTCATAGGGGCACTAATCCCAGTCATGAGAGCCCCACCCCTATGACCTAATCACCTCCCAAAGACCCCACCTCCTAACACCATCACCTTGGGGGTTAGGATTTCAACAGATGTATTAGGGGCAGGCCACAGTCAAACCACAGCAGATTTACTTTCTAGAAGGCAGGATTTTAAGTCAGACAGGCTTCCCTTTTGGTCTTGGCTTCTCTCGTTGCTGGCTTCATGACTCTGAAACAGTTCCTGCCTCAGGCTGGGTTCCCCAGAGGGTGGGATGCGGACTTCTGTTCTGATGATGGATGGGGGTGCTCTCAGGAGAAGCGGTGTGAGGAGGAAAAGCTCAGCCAGGAGGTGGCCTGGGCCCCCAGGGGCTCTGGAGTGTGAAGTGTACCCAGAGCTGGTCCCACTTAGAGGCAGCAGGCTGGCCTTTCCCATCTTCTTTGCCCGCTGGTCTTTGGCTGGGGTCTGGAGAGGGAAAGCCCCCACAGCTCCCTGTGTGCAACTCTGCAGAGAAGGAGGGGCAGGAATTGGTTAGCAGCCACGTTCTCAGGGGCTGAGGGATGGGCACACCTGTTGCCAAAAGGAGTCTGAGCAGCACCCATGTCACTGGCAGCCAGGCCTCAGTGTGGGTCCTGGCACCACTCATAAACTTCCTGCTTCCCTCCTTCCAGGCACCTGGGGGTTGTGCTGCTTTGCTTTCTGATTAGGCACAACCCCAAGCCTTGCTTTGTCCAGTGATATGGGAGAGGCAGGGACAGGTACGTGGGACTGAAGCCAAGTGCTCTGCCAAGAGCAAGCCGGCCCCAGGTCTGACCTGTTCAGGGTCATGGTTCCACTCAAGTCCTCCTGCGTGCACACCAGCCAAGGCCAAGCAGAAGGAGGTGTCGCCCCAAGTTCCCACAGAGAAAGGAAGGTTCACATTCTCAGATGTGTGGTGGCTCAGAGAGCCAAGAGGATGGAGCTGATGTATTCCTGGGGACCGGGGGACTGTCACCAGCCTTGGGCTGAGGGCTGAGGGCAGAAGATACGCACAGCAGAGCCGTGGGGCAGGGGCTCCTGGCAGGAGGTAAAGTGCAGAGGGGCAAGGCACCCCTGGGGACTCGGCCGAAAGCAGGAGTGAGAGGGAAGACACACCCCTACCTCCCTCCCCACAGCCCTCTCATCTCCCACCAACACCTCTCATTGGCCAAATCCAATGAGAAGCCAGCGGGCAGGGGCCCATGCCATGTCTTCCTGGGACACGCAGTCCTGGGCGCAGACAGGACACATAGAAGGCATGGGGGAAGAGGGACACATGTTGGAGAATGATGAGTGGAACTTGGACCTCTATGCTAGATTCCAGAGTTTAGAGCTCAGTGTATTAATTGATATTTTCATTATTGAAACTTAAATCATAGCATGAAATGATATTGTTATTTTTCCCACAGATAAGGGAAGAGTGGTGAGTTAACAGGGGAAGCCTGGACTTGATTTGAAACCCCTTCCTCACAGGCACCAGGCCCACCCCCCACTCCACCCCACCCAGCTGATTTACTCCCTGGAGGTGAGTGAGGGTCCCCTGGCCCTGCTGAGAAGCTCCTCTTTGCAAAAAGAACTTCCACAACACGTCTACCCACCCTGTGGTATAACAGATGTTCCCACCTTCCAGATGTTTCAGATAAAGTGGAGAATATCTGATGGGGTGGGGGCATAGGGAAATCGAGTCCCTGGGGGCTTACTTCCCAGGGAGCAGGAAGCTGAGACTGGGTGGAGGATGTGCCGAGACACAGCGTTGTCCCCATCAGCTCTGAGAAGAAGTGGGGGAGTGCAGGCCCAGTTACAAGAGGAGGCAGACACCACAGTGTGCAGGCAGCAGTGTTCTTGTGCGGAGCCTGGTACCATCAGGTGCCAGTGGAGGGTCCAGGGGCTGATAATGTGCCCTCACTAAGTTGCTGAATTAACCCTTATGCATGAGTATCTCTGCCTTGGAATTCATCTCGGCAATTCCTATTGCCTCTAAAAACCCTCTAAAGGCTTTTCCTAGCAAAGAGCAGTAACTCTTCCCCAAAACTGCAATGGCACAGACGATAACATTTTGTACTTTGAAGTCATTTCTCCTTGAAATGAGTTATGTAAGCTAAATGAGCCTCACACCTGATTCAGGAAAATGAGTCACAGCAAATCTCCAAAGATGGCCCCGTGGCCACCCTCCCAGGATCCCTGCTCTCGGGTGGTCTTCTCCCCTGGGTAACCCAGACCAGTGGCTCCCACTCACCCACAAAACGCAGTGGGAGTGGAACATCCCTGTGCAGGACGCTCTGGAGAGAGACCCCGTGACAAGACCATGTGGACAGGCCCCACGGGGAGGGAGCAGCAGGGATGTCTAGCTTCCTGGCGAAGACCAGCCTCGCAGCCCCACCCTGTGCCTTCCATGGCACTTCCTGAGCCTCTCAGCCAGTCCGGCTCCCACATGACCACCAGGCAGCCTTGGGCAGCCTCAGGTAGAGCAGGGGAATTGCCGAGCCCAGGCCAGCTGGTCACCGGAGCTGAGAAACATCCCAATATGTGTGTGGGGGTGATTTGTTATGCAGAGGGACACAGAGAGAAGTGCCGAATTCCCTCAAGAAGCTGAGCAATTCCTGTCCCCACCTTCAGGTCAACAGATACTGCCAGGTCACCCCAGGGCCCTACGTGTCTCAGACACATTGGGACTGTTAGAAGCCCTCCCTGCCCCCACGGGCAGCCCACATCTAACACAGACCCCACCCCCTGGGCTACCATGCTCTCCACCGTGGGCCATCCTACTCCTGCTTAGGCTCTGAGAACCTCTTTCTCTTTCTCTCTCTCTCCTTCCACACACACACACACACACCTTCCCTCTCTCCCTCTCCATTCACCCATAGAAAAAGTGTACCCTTGGGTCCTTGAATCTCTCCTACTGCAAGAGTGTGAGCCCAGGCCCCTGAGCTGGGAAAAGCAAAGGCAACACAAGCAAGCCCAGCATCTGCTCTCCAAGCGTGGGCTCCCTGCAGACCCAGCCTTAGGACAGGACTGAGGGGGTGACCGGGAGCAAACCTAGAAGATGTCCCCAGGGCAGTGACTGTCCTCAATTCTGTGCGTGAGCTCCGCCTGCCTGAGTTCTGCTTCACTTTTAAAGCTCTGCCCCAGTCTATCACCCCCACCTGGCCTGTCCCCCAGGACACTCAAGCCCCTAAACACTAAGCACGGTGTGTACATCTGTTTGTTCTGTTATAACCAAATACCTGAGACTGGGTAATTTATTTAAAAAAATAGAAATTTTTTTGGAAGTTCTAGAGGCTGGAAATCCAAGATCAGGGCACCAGCAGTTTCAATGTCTGGTGAGGGCTGCTCTCTGCTTCCAAAATGGCACCTCTTTGCTGCATTTTCTGGGGCCAGGAACACTGCATCCTCACATGGCAAGAGGAATAGAGGGATGAAAAAGAACCAAACTCCCTCCATCAAGCTCTTTTATAGGGCACTAATCCTTTCACCAGGGCAGAGCCCTCATGCCCTAAACTCTTCCCATTAGGCCCACCTCCCAACACCATTACACTGGGGATTATGTTTCCAACACATAAATTTTAGAGGACACATTCAGACTATGGCACATGGCCTCATCTAGTGGGCTTCAGCAGCTGTCCTCTGAGCCTGCAGTGACCACTGAGAAGTGCCTATGACGATAGTCCCTTGGAGGATGCAGCTGGGGGTGTACCCCTGGGCTCCTAGTTTAATCCCTGTAACCCCTACCTGATATCATTTGGGCCTCATGCCACACTGTTGACCTCATATGGGCACTGCAGGAGTCTGGTGACCAGAGGAAGCCAGCAAGTTCTGCTCAGGCCTCACTTTAGCTGCCGGGGCCCCCTTGGGGAGCTCTGAAAGTGGAATGGCCCATTTGCCTTGGAATGGGCTTCCCAGTTGTGGGGTGGTCTGCTTCTCTATCAACATAATCAAGATCAAGGCCAGGGAACCCAGTGTGGACAGGCAGCTCCAGATGGCTAAGCTCCTTCCCCAGCAGAGAATGCTGCCGCCGAGGGACCCCCAGCTCCTGCAGCCCCTCTGGGTGGGCAGTTGTTTCTCCTGAGTCTTCTCCAAGCTCTTGGAGAGACTGAGCATACTCAGGGGCCTAGGGGCCACATAGAAGGAGAACAGCTGCTTGCCCCTGCTCATGACGGTGAAAGCAGAAACTCGCTCACCCTCCCCTGCATGGGGACTGTGGGCATCCACACAGCCTGGCAGGACCTCAAACTCTCAGTCAGCCCAAGTGGATCATTTGGTGACATGCGGGCCACCTACCAACTCCCTGGACTTTATCTTGGTCATCGTTTCGGCCTTGCAGGGCTTGAGTGATTTGCAGACATGTCAAGACACCATGGTTTTAACTGGTCTTATGATAGCTGAGCCTAACCTGCAGTTGCAGCCTCCTTCCTGGAATGTTAGCATCAAATTCTTGCTCAACGCGGGAGTTCCATGAATTGCTTTGCTGCCGTGAATCACTCTAGGGAAATTTAATCTTGCTGCAAAAGAGGATACTTTCTCCAGAGTGTAGCTGTTCCTTTCCTTTCAATTTTGCTTTTTACTGTTGTTTCACTGTTGTTCCTTAGAATTCTATTTGTCTGAACTTTGTCATAGTGAAAACGCAACACATTTTAATTATTCTCCTGAATTTTCCCACTTGCAGAAGATAGGCTGTAAATGAGTGACCCCAATCCACCATTGCAGGGTAGGGATAACGCAAGTGTCAAAAATCGGAATCAATTCTAATGACCATGTTTCATCACTGACAGGCATGTAAACCTCAAACCAAAGCAAACTCTGAAAGCTGAAAAATGAATCATGAAACTCAGTAGCAAATCCCACCTCCCCTGGAGGTGAAGTAAAACCACATCAATGGCTCGGTATGAGATCAAGATGGTCGGTGGTTATAGGACAAGAGACCCACTTTGAGGGGGGAAAATAAAAGCTTTGATATCCTTTTAACAAGTGTTCCCATAACTGAGTGACTTTGTTCAGTCAGCCTCAGCTTTCACACAGCAAGACACAAACTTTTCCTGGATCTCATTGATCTGCCTGTCCCACATCCAGAGGCTAGACAGACAGACAAATGCGTCAACTCCTCATAATGGGAAGCCACAAGCAACAATAACAAAATGAGAGATGCTTTAACCAAAAGACTGTAGTACAAGAAAATTAGGCGAGGCAGGTCTCACTTTCCCATCTGCTTCCTTCTCTGGAGAACCGTGAATTCCATAGCCATCCTGCTTGTGTTTGGCCCATCATCTAGGCCTCGGATAGCAGCCCAGAGGGGATGCTAAAAGGCCTTTGTTTCAACTTTGGACCAAAAGGCCCTGGGTCAACAAAGCCCAGACCTGATGAGGAGACCTGGACCTCACTGCAACTATGGACTCACCTCTCTGAGCCCATTTCTTTGTCTGTGAAATGAAGAATAAATAACTAAGCTTCCCTCCAACACTAAGAATCTGTGATTTGACAGCACTTGGGAAATTTCATATAAGGGAAAGGATTTGGGGATGAAAATCAGTGATTCAGTGGCCCAGTCAGTGGCCCTTGGGTCTTTTAATCCCCAGCTGCAGGTGAGCGATAGAGGATTGCCAATGTTCTGTAGGAATGAGCGTGCTCCAATCAGAGCCAGAGACTGGACCACAGGCACAGGCCTGCCCACCAATCCCATGGTGACCTTGGAAGGAGCCCCCTGTCCCGACACTGCCACCTGCTCTGTATAGGCCACCTCCTTAAATGCTAAGGTGGAACCCAGCTCTGGTAGGGCCCAGGGCCCACAGGCTGACTCCTCGGCTACCTCCATGCCCAGCCCCCACATCTCCTCTCTAGGCAGACGCCCGTGCACTCCATGCATTCCATCTGCAAGCAGAGCCGCCGTTCAAGAAAACATGCAGTTCACGCAGCTGGACCAGCACGTCCAAGGCCCCAGGGTATGAAAGGGCATGATATGTCTGGAGAGAGGGAGAAGCCCTGTGGGACACAGGGAGAGGCAAGAGTTGGGGAGGTGGTGCAGGACAGGAGTACAAAAGCTGTAAGACGAGGTCCAGGTAGGCACAATCGAAGCATGAGAGGTGGGGGGAGGGAAGGAGGAGACCCTGATGTTCCTGGGATGTATTCGTTCCCTATTGCTGAGTAACAAATTAGCACAAACTCAGCAGTTTAAAACATTCCCTATTTATGGGCTCACAGTTCCATGGATCTGAAGTCAGGCAGGCTCAACTCACTTTTCTGCTCAGGGTCTCACAAGGCTTGAACCAAGCTGTCAGCCAGACTGCGGTCATCTCTAAGGCTCTGGGGAAGAGTTTGCTTCCAGCTCATCCATGTCGTTGACAGAATTCAGTTCCATGCATCTGTAGGAATCAGGTCCCCATTCTCTTGCTAGCTGTCAGCCAAGCACCACTCTCAGTTTCTAGAGGCCACCCTCAAATCTTGCTCTATGAGCCCCTCCCTCTTCAAAGCCAGCAATGGTGTGTCCAATTCTTCCAAAATCTGCAAAGTCTCTGGCTCTGTCTTCCCCAACCAGCCAGTTTCTCCTTTTAACATATTCATGTATTAGGTTTGGCCCATACAGAACATCTCTCTGTTTTCAGGTCATCTGATTAGTAACCTTAATTACATCTGCAACATTCCTTAATCCCACAACTGTGGGAATAACACCAGGAGGCAGTGGTTGGAGATTTGTGGTAGAATTCTGCCTTCTGATGAGATATCAGATGACATATCACTAAGATAAGTAAGACAGTTTCATCTGTCAGTCACTGCGCATCCAGGTGAGAAGCAGGTGGACAGCAACAGGGGCAAGTCTGAGCAGCTCCCCATGGGCTGTACTCAGAGGGAGTTGCTTGTGCTGGATCTGGATGGGAAAGGGACTCGGGGACTTTGCGGGGGTCCTTCTGAGACATTTACTGAACTTCTATAAAAAGAAAATTGCTCATCTCTGGCAGGTTTTGTGGAATCCCGTGCTCCCCAGTAGCAAACAACACTTCATGTGACCTTCACTGATTTGCAGCCTGATACCATCAGCTCAGTCTCAAAGGGTCACCCATCCCTTCTTTCTGCTCTGAAGGCAGCTCTGCTGGATGAGCCTGTACTCCACGAGAGGCATAGAAAACACGCAGGCTGTCTCCTTTCCACAGCACCTTCTTCCACCCATTTTGGTCGGGTTGTATTTCCTAGGAAGATGCCACTTCTAAGATGTCAATTCTAATGCATTTTCCTCCATGCGACAAAGAGCTAAGGAGGGCTCAGCCCACTCTGTTCTCCCAGAAACACTGTTCTATTCTGAAGCTCAGAGGGGAGTCTTGCGGGACAATTGTCTTATTGATTGTTATCAGGCTGTGCTTTCAGGCTTGCACAGTCATCCACAAGCCTTCTGCCTGCACCACTTGCCTGATCATGGTCTCAGGGATGGTGGCAGGTGGCCCTCATCCTCACCCACCCTTGCATCTCCACCCTCCCCAGCAAGCTACCCAGCCCCCAGACTCTCTTCCCTTCCACCCAAGATGAACAAGCTTCTGGACTCTGTCAGATGTACTGAGCGATTTAGGGAGAGTCAGGAAAATGGAAAAGGAAGCCCAGGTGAGCTCCCTCCAGCCACGGCCCAGGACACAGATGCAGATTGGGCCAGACCCAAAGGAGTCACATGATCTCCACTATACCAGGGGCTCCTCTGACCAGGAGCCTTCCTGCTACCCCCAAGCCTATACTGGCATCCCTAAAAGTAGGGGACTCAGGTAGGTGACAGTAAAGAGCTGGACCCTGAGGACAGGGATGGAAGGGGCAGAAGCAGAGCATGGACAGAGCATGGAGAAACCTAGGAGACAGAGCGCTGCACCCTGGGCACACTGGGATATGTGGAGCCCACCCATGTTTGCACAGGGTGTGATACTCTCTTCACCGGGAAACTTCACCTCCTCATCACTGTCATCATAGCCCATCTCATAGCCCAGTCATCCATCCACAAGCCCACCTCAAAGATCAGGACTTTGGCCCCCAGGGAAGGGCATGGAATAAGCAAGGGTGTGCATGGCTCTTTGCACCAGGCCAGGCCCTGGGCAGAGACTGACTTTGGGCTCAATCAGACAAGGTGTCCGCTGGACCTCCACACAGGGTCAGGGCCTAGCAAGTTTGAGGGGATGGATCTGGGACACTGAGTGGATGGAAGGGAACTGGAGAGAGCCCCAGGCCAGGCCAGAGAGCTGGCGCCAGGCCCAGCTCCTGGGAGCAGAGGCTGCTCATTTCTCATCTGAGTCCCCAGGGCCTGGTTCACAGCAGGAGCTCCAAAATGGAAGTGAAGGTGGAGGGGGAAGGGGGAAAGAAAGGAGGAGGAAGGGAAGGATGTGAGGGAAAATGGACGAGAGGGAAGAGCAGAGGTGGAGGTGGAGGTGGAGGTGGAGGCAAAAAAAGGAAGAAGAAGAGAAGGTTGCGGGGAGGGAAGTAGAATTGGAAAGCAGTCTTTGGAAGCCACTAGCAGTGCTCAGGAGGGAAGCACAAGTCACAGCTTGGGAAGTCTTGGACTGGAGAAAAATCGAAGAAATAGAAAGAAAAGGGAGATGGTGAGAAGGAAAGAAGCCGAGGGTGTTTTTGATGCAAAAAGGTAATGGAATGCCAACTGTGACATATTTTTTATTTGGCCAATGAGAGTCTCATAAAATTAGCAATTGGTATGGGAAATGGTGTCCCCACACTCACCTTTCTCATTCCTGTCCTCACCGTGTTTTCTAGGCAGGATGAATAAGAGACGGATGGGCTTGGGAATGCGAAGCCATGGGCTCAACTCAATGCTGTCAGGACCTTCCAGGCAGGCAAGGATCAGTGGGGAGGCCATGCCTAGCACTGTGCCTGGCACAGCACATGTGCTCAGGAAATGCCAGCTGAATTAATGAGGGGATGAATGAGTGAACGCTTGAACCACACGGTGGACAGCCTATGTCCTACCCTTGAAGCCCAGCAGCCCAAGGCAGTGCCTGTCTTACCCAGCATGAGGAGCTCACAGAGGTTTTAAAGGCCTCTGCTGCATCAGTGGGCAAGAAGCCATGCATCTCGTTGGTGCAGCCACCTGCTCCCAGTATCTAGACTCTGCCACCCTGTGTGGATGAACTTTACTCACACACTATTAGTTGATGAAGGGAGTGAAATTATTTGGCAATTTTATTCTAGTTGATAAAGGGAAGTTTGAGCTAGACCTAAAAACCAAATATAAGTTTGCGCTAGGACAGAATTCAAAGCCGTGTAGTCATTCCAGGCACCCCGAGGCTTCCAGCTGGCCCTGCACACGAACTTGGCCACTCCTCTGGCGGCGGCTTGCAGCAGCTCAGGTGCACCATGCAGGATCATGTCTCATTGCCCCCAGTTAAGTCATAAAGTCTCTCCTTTGTGACCGTGGAAAGACAATACACTTTTGACATTTTGGAGGGCACACTCAAATGAGGAGTACAGGGGTTGGCATCTTAGAAAAGCAACTGAAAAACACAAGAATCTCAAAAAAGCAAAATTGGGTATCTGTTTACTGAGCTGACCCTACACGCCTTGCTTTGTTTGCCAACATCCTTGCTTTTCCTCTGAAAAATTCATTTTTTATTTTTTCTGAAGTGGCTTCAAAACCAATATGCATTGTACTTCTGAGGCTAATGGTTTAATAAAATATATAACACAGAGAATTAGAGCCCTTAAAAATCAAATAAATCTCAGAGATCATTTTGTCCTATCATCTTGCCAGGAGAGGAACAAGGAGACCTCAGCTCCCTATGTGGGCAATGCTGGGTGTGGGCAAGGAATGCCTGACTCTCCAAGCTGCTCCTGTTGTCATTCTGTATCCATTTCATCTTCACAACAGGTGCTTTGCCAGTGCCAATTTTTACAGTGACCATATGCAAAACTTAAAAAAATTAAAAATAAGAATGCTTTGCTTTCATTGCTCTGGGGGTGGCAAAGGTTTGTTTTAGACATGTGATACTTAAAATCCTGCAAACGGCAGTCATGTTTCTAGTTCAGTGAGGGCTGCAAGGTAAAGAAGATGCCCCAGCTGGATCCCAGGCTGGAATGTGTATTTTCACCCAGGCACTGGAGCCTGCTAAAGCAGAGACAAGCCCTGTCCCAAGGTCATGTGGATATATGGGAGCTGTAATAGCATGTTAAGGAAAAGGAGACGGTAACTAAATCCAATGCAGACTAAGCCAAATGCAGCTTAAAAACTGTTGGGTGTGCTTGTGTATGTTACAGAATATGTAAGAGAAAAAATAGAAGTTCAGAAGGAAATATTAATACATCAAAACTTGCTGATGGTCAGTTACAGGCACTTTTACTTATTTCTTTAATGTTGATGTATTTTACAATTTTTCTGCAATGAATACACATAACTTATAAAGGTAGAAAGTTGTCTAATGAAAATAGCCTTCTTTCCAAAATAAGCCTGCCGCAAGTGCTCCAGCACCCGGAAGTTCATGGCAGCAACGTGTTGGTCCTGAAACCAGACGGCTAGTCCAAAACCCACTAGTTCACTTGGAGTTCTGTGGTCTGGGACAAATGTCTTCATTAGCTTTTAAGTATTATTGTCATTAACATTCATTCAGTGCTTTCTAGATGCCAGGCATTGTGCTCGTCTTTATGGGTCACTCCAACACATATGTAGTGATAATTACCACTCACTGAGGGCTTATATATGCATTATCATATAGGGTTGTTGGAAGTACTAAATGCAATTATGTGTTTATAAACACTGGACATTTTATTATCTGCCCTCTGAGTTAGTTCATGTTAATAGCATTAAACACCTGTTCATCAAAAAAAAAAAAAAAAAAAGAAAAAGTTTAGCACAACTTTTGGGCATGGCACTGTGTCCCATCATGCATTTATTCACCTGAAAATTCTCCTAGCCCTTTGGGGTTCCAACAGGTGGCCTCATAGCAAGCTCTAATCAAAAAGCCAAGGGCTTACAACCTCATGTTCTACAAGTGTCTCTTGGCCAACAGGAGGGTCTGCCTACCTGCTCTGTGCAATGTTCTGCTGAATTTACTCATTTAAGGGTCCATTTTAAAGTAATCAAGTCCACTTTGTGTTTACAATAGCATGTTCTGGTCATTTTGCCGGAACGCAGACTGGTAGACAGGCCCACCCCAAGACTACCTCAATAAGAAAACCTTAAGATTTCAAGCAGCAAATAGGTAAAATAGTAATGAAAATTGGGCACAAACACAACTGAATTTTTTATCTAGGCTTCTGTCCCATTGAGGAGTAGATGTTTTTAGGAGCTGATAAATGGAAAACAAGGATGCTTTCATTACAAGAAGAGTAATTCAGTACAGTTTTCCTGTTGCCTCAAGAATCCTCCCGTAATTTGGACGGAATTTTAGGACATGGCACTCAATGAGGTAAATCAGCCACCACAGGCACTGAAGACAGCACATCATGCCTCCTTTGCCCAGAAGGCTCAGCCTGCTTGGCAGCCTAGCTGACAGCACAAGGGTCCCACATGTATTTCCCCTGCTGAAAGCAGCTAGTTAGACACAGAACAAACTCAAGGCATATTGGTCTCATAAAAAAGATTGATTCGATCAGGACATTTCCCCCTAGTTCCTTTTTAAAGAAAGTCTTGGCTTAAAATATTTAATTTTTTTTTCCTATGAGTCTTTAAACGGAATTGTGAATAGCAGCAATCCTCGTAACTCTGATGTGGGCAGAGAACACTGAAAATAGTAGATAGCAGATGCCAGGCCCCCTCAGAATTGCTCATGCCTATTTATATAGATGCTGCCTTCCAATTTTTTCTCAGATCTTCCAAGTTCTATCACAGCCATGACAAAGTAATGACTCATACTTAAATGCAGTCATCAATGTCATATTTGGTATTAGTACCTTTGTAGCATTGCTTTGTGTCAGAGCATTTAAGAGGAAAAAGTCCCCAAGAGCAGGAGCAGTCTGCCACCATCCTCAGGGACCACAAAGGGCAGGGCCTGCAGAAGGCAATGCTCATTGTGCAGGAAAGCCTGAGGCCTCCTGCAAGCTGTTCAGATAAGCAGCTGTAGGAGGGAGGGGGAGGAGGGCCGAGGAGGGGGAGGGGAGGCACAGGTCACTGTTATCGCCTTGGAAGGCAAGACTTCAGCTGCTGCACTGTCTTATCTCAAGTATGCTCCTGTTTTGCAAGTTTAAAATCTTCCTAAAAGGAGAAAAGTAGGAGCCAGGCTCAAGTTCTACCCTAGCACTGGGCAGCATGCCCTCCCTCTGCCAGAGGGGAGGAGCCTGTCATTCTTGCCCGACAGGAAGACGAAACAGGTGCCATCAGTTCCACGGAGTTCCAGCAATCCTCTGAAACCCTGCACGCCACCTCCCCCGACACAAAGATCCCCTACCCTCAATAAAGAGCATAAGTTTGTTTCAAAAAGTTTATTGTAAAATTCAAAGCTTCAACAGCAGCATCCTTTAGAAAACGAAGCATTGCCCGGATCCGTTTTGAAAAAGCAGCGCAGTCGGCTAAGTCCTTCACGCTCCTGCAACTGTACCAAGTCCAGGGCGCCGCTCCTTCCTGCCGAGCGCAGGCTGCTGAGTCACGCCTGCCCGGCCAGTCTGTCTTTCCTGGCCCTGAGGCCAACGTCCTAGCCTAGGCCTTCCTGGGCGAGCAGCCGCTCCAGACACTTGCAGAGTCCTCAGCTCGGACCAGCCTGGCCCTGCCGCCACCGGGCCCCTCCTCGGGAGGCCGCGCCTCCTCGCTCTCGAGGCGCCCCCCCCGCCTGCCAGTCTCCACGCCGCACTCGGGCACCCTCGGAGGGCCCCTCCACAGAGCCAGCCGCGCTCTAGGCGCCCCGGGGCGTCACCACGTCGATCAGACCAAGGTCCCCGCCGGGCTGTCACTCGGGGAGGGTGATGCTGGGCACCCAGTCGTTAACGCTGCGGCTCTCCTCGCAAAACAGGCTGAGCTTCTCCAAGGCGGGATCCTTCCAGGCGTCCTCGTTGGGGTTCTGCGGAGAGAGAGCAGGGTCAGCCTGGCTGGCCGCGGGCCGAGGCGGGAACGACACTGGGGCGGGGACAGGACGGGACTGTACTCACCGAAATGAGGATGCAGTGCAGGTCGCCCGGCGCACCCGCCTCCTCGCCGGCGCCCACGATAGCCGCCAGCCGCTGCACATCGCCCACGCGCACTATGTCGATGTCGTTCTCGCAGCAGAAAGCCTGGATCAGCGTAAAATGGATCTGCAGCGCGATGTCGCCCTCGTCCTCCTCATCCGCAGCCAGCACACAGAAGGTCACATTGTCGGGGTCCCTGCGAGGGCAAGGCGGGGACCTAGGTCAGAACCGGCGAGCCGAGTTCTCCCGCCGCCACCCCTCCCATCCGCCAGTCTCCTCGCCATTCACCCCCGCCCCTGTCTCCCAGCCTGGGCCGCGTCTACACTTACACGTTCAAGACTTTGGCTGACTCGTAGACGCCGGCAGTGAGGCAGCCCTGACGCTGCGCCGACAGCAGCAACTCGTGCAGCGCTTTCCCGGCACCCTGCATCCTGCGGAGGAGCCAGCGCAGTGAGCGGGAGCCGGCCGGAGGGCGCGGCGGAGACCCCAGCCCCGGCCACTGGCACACACCCTTGGCTCCCCAACTCCAACCACACTCCAATCCCGGCTCAGCGCCTGCACCCCGGCTCTCCAACCGGGATCTGGCGCCCGGACCCCCGCGCTCCCCTCCTACCCCGCGGATTCCCACCCTGGAAAACCCTGACGGTCGCCGACCGACCAGCGGCTTTCTCAGCGCCCTGAAACCCACCTGGCTGTGCTTTCCGGAACTGTGTCCTGGCCGCGGACTTCTTCCAGAGTCATAGTGCGATCAACCAGCAGCTAGTTATCCACAAGCGGAGAGCGCGGAGGGGACGCGGGCGAACACACTGACAGCCAGAGCTCAGCACGGCGCGCCCACCACCAGCGAGTGCGCCCCGACTACGCTGCGCGCCCTTATATAGGCTGGTGGGTGCGGCGCCGCCAGCTGGCGCGAGGCTGCGCGCCTATTGGCCGGCACCCGCTTTCTGATGTAAATGAGGCGGCGAGCCAGCGGCTCGTGCCAGAAGGCCACGTGGGGAGGGGTGCGGGGGATGACAATGCCTCAAATCTGCCGCTTTTGTTGGGGTGTTACCAGGCAGACTGGAGCCTGCAGATTTCATCTCGCCTGGCTTTTTTTTTTTTTTTGAAGTCCTTAAAAGGAAAAAGTAAAAAAAAAAAAAAAGAAAAAACCCAACCCACAAAAAGCTTGTTTGCTTATATGATGCTGCAATTTGCGAAAAGCACCTTTATAGAAGTAAAAGGATTTTTTTTTGCATTTTTTATTGCTACCTTTCTATTTGTTTCTTTTCTTTAATTTGAAGTCTATGAGACTGTTGCATTGGAGCCAGAAATTAAGGTAAAAACAGGTAGCGCCAGTTAGAGGCTTGCAAAAGGCAGTGGGCACAGCCCCCTGCAGCTGACCACTAGCGTCCCGAGCGCGCTGGTGATGCTTGCCAGGCATACTCAATGTGTACATTGAGCCGTCTCTGGAAGTTCCCACCCCACCTCCCCGCCCTTGGCCGAGCGCGGCGGGGCGCCGGAGAGGGGGGCGGGCGGGGGCGAGCAGATTGCGGCCGGCGCACGCCGCTCGTTTGCATTTCTATGGAGGGCGCACAATAGCAGAGGTCTGGCGTGTGGCGGTTTGCTGTAGGGACAATCGAGGCTTTCTCTTCATAGCAACACTGTCCACCTGCCGCCGGGTGGGGTGGGCAGGCCCCCGCCGCGCGTGGGGGTCGCCGGGCTGCCTGGCGCGTGGGGTCGAGGCTGAGTGCCACTCCGTGGTCCCTGAGTGCACGCCCCCAGTACTGGCCCTGCTACATGTAATTCCCTTCCATCCGTTCCTCGCACGGGTGCCGAACAGCCGCGCGAGTTGGGAAGGACGGAGAGCTGCTGTGCAGTCTTCGCGGCTGGACGCCCTGTGGCCGGGACCCCGCGGCTGCAGCCCCTGGAGCTTAGGGAATGCAGCTCGGAATCTTTCCCGGGGCGCCATCTGCAGGCAGGTTAAAAAGATCCTGAACCCCTTTTGTCCTCCCCTCCCCCCAACACACACACCCTTGCATTGGCCTGGCGCGGGGGAAGGGCGGTGGAGAGGGACGGCCACGGAGCTGCCCGGCCGGGCCCAGTGAGCCCTGTCCAAGCTGCGCATAAATAGAACCCGAGTAAGGGCTGCAAAACGCATTCAGGTGGGACTGCAGTTACCCTGGGGAGTAGAGGGCAAAAGGAAATTCCCATCCAGTACTGATGGAGTAAGAGCCCCTACGTCTTATACCATGTTGAAATATTTTAATTACTTAAATGCGCATATGTAAAAAGCCTTTTTTCCGGCAATGGAATAAGTCTGGAAGAGATCTTGGGAGAGTTTAATAGGCTAGAGGTTGCTGCCGTTTGACCATACACGCTGGCACTTTCAGAGGATTCACCCACTGAGCACCTTCTGTGCTACGTGAAAAGGCGCGCTGGGGGACACCTCATTGCTTCCTTTTTTTGGGTGAGGCCTTGGAGACTGGCCGGGACAGTGGCGGGCCGGGTGGATTGGATGGAAACCCGGGCCCTACCGCAAGACTGGGGCGATAATGGGAAAGTAAACAACGCCGTGGCTTTGTTCCTTTCATTCAGGCTTTCTTCAGGTGGGTGGTGAATGTACAAGGTACTTCTGAATTTGTTATGGGGAAGTTTTCATTCTGCGCTTGCAGGCAGGCACTTCTGCCAAGGTGAGAAGCTGGCGTCTTGCGCCCCCCAGCGGCTTCCTGGCAGAGGAGAGCTGCAAAAGTCCGGCCCTTCCTGGATTCTAAGAATGAAGAGCTTGCTCTCCTAGCATTTCTGAACTCCAGAGGTGTCTCCTAAGGACGGGGGCAGAGGGGAGGGGGAAGCGGAGCCAGGCGGCATTATGCCCCGTTTGTTCGCTAGTTTCTTTTCTTTCTTGATGTATAAAATGATGATATGCCTTGATTGGATAAAATATGTTAATTTTAAGTGATTGGAATATAGGTATTACTCTTTTAAAACTATTAAACTTTTCTTTTCTTTTCTTTTCTTTTCTTTTTTGAGACGGAGTCTCACTCGGTTGCCCAGGCTGGAGTGCGGTGGCACAATCTCGGCTCACTGCAACCTCCGCCTCCCGGGT
Organism: Pan paniscus; assembly: GCF_029289425.2. NCBI lineage: Eukaryota > Metazoa > Chordata > Mammalia > Primates > Hominidae > Pan > Pan paniscus. Next base: position 49,857,965 of record NC_073260.2, read on the forward strand.
TCAAGCGATCCTTCTGCTTCAGCCTCCCGAGTAGCTGGGACTACAGGTGTGCCACCACGCCGGGCTAATTTTTGTATTTTTAGGAGAAACAGAGTTTCACCATGTTGGCCAGGCTGGTCTCAAACTCCTGACCTCGTGATCCACCCACCTCGGCCTCCCAAAGTGCTGGGATTACAGGCATGAGCAACCGCACCCGGCCTACTATTAAACATTTCTTAAAATGTATTAGTCCCAGGTCCCCAGGACATGCTGGAAATAAGATTTACTTAACATGCTAGCACCCACCTCTCCAATTTATGACACTAAAAATCTGCCTACATGCCAGGCCAGAGAAAACAAAGGCTAGTCCTGAAGCCTCAGCCCCTCCTCCGAGAGGAAGGCCACTAATGAACACTCCCGGCTTCGAGTTGGGGGTGGGTGCATTTCCAGTCCCTCCTGAGCTAGCCTGGACCAGAAGAGATGATTGACGACCCCTGGGGCTGTTCTACTCTGCTCACATTTTTAAAGTATTCAATTTCAGGAAACTGCCTTTTTGACATATGATACAGCCTCACTTTGCTTTGTTAGGTCAGTCCCAGTGGCCCCAAAGCCCCCATCTCAATTGGGAAGAACCATTTTGTCTGCAGGCAAAGGTGGCCTTCCAGCAGACCCACCACCACCCTTCAGTTCAGACACATGCTGAAGCTTCTGGGCCTGGGATGCCCCTGTGTTGAGGAGTGGGCAATGCCCACTAGAAGTTTGAGGATCCATAATATCCCACTACACGGCTTTGTGGCCACAGCTCTCCCAAATTGCATGCAGCAAGGGACTTGGCCTGCTCTGTGCTTCAGGTCACAGGTGGCTGAGATGTTGTCCTGAGCTTCCTGTGACTGCACCCCTAAACCTTCCCCTAAATCTCAATAATGCAGGTGATGGTGACTTACTTAAAGGGATATCCTCAGAGATGCTCTATTTTAAAACCTTTTTGGAAATGTTTATAGTTGAACTGTTTTTATTAACACATTCTCTAAAATGTGCTTCTCATTCTTTCATGGCTTGACTAGGTCATTGATGGGCAGATGTCTTTCATTTGGGTACAGAAGGAAATGAGCTTTAAGTAAGCAGTAAGCTTTATGAGATATTCTTTGTTGTATTTTCACAAGTTACTTATGTGTGGAGAGTGCACAACATTGTTATTAAATAGCAGGTGTATGCCCTTATCCTACCCAAACAATGTGCCAGAATCCACGACCAGTCAGCCAGAGGCTGTGGGATGCAAAGCTGGCTGCGCACCAGCCCCTTGCAGACTGCAGGTGGGATTTCTTTGGCCTATGAGGCGTCTTAGGCAAAGTCAAATTCACTGCCACTTTTCAAAGTTAGCTGCATTCATATAAACATCTGGATTTCTAGCTTCTCTTGGAAAATGGGCAGATTTGGCCATGATGTGCCTAGAGTCCCCTCCCCACCTTGGTAACCTTCAGCAGGGGTCGGGGGCACTGGGATCCCGCATTGGGCACTGCTCTCCCATTCACCTCAATCCCCACCAGACCCCAGCTGAGGACACCTGGCTGCTTTGTTCATTTACATCACCTTCCTGTCACCTGCAGACATTTGCGCTTACAATCAAGAAACTGAAGTTTGAAGCACAAAATAAAGGGGCCAAATTCCTAAAGATGAAGCCAAAAAGGTTGAGCATCATTTGTGTCTCAGCTTGTGCAGGACAGTGTCCTATGTCAGCACAGGGCTCTTGGAGCACTCTGGGCTGGCCCGTTTCCAAAAGGTTTCATGTTGCCCTCACTATTCTCCCTCGTCCAGCCCCTTCTCGGGCCAGAACAAGTCTCCTCGGGGGTCCTCTGTTGGGTTTTCTTCGGTCCAAAAAAGCTCTTGAATGATAGGGGGCAGCAGCAACTCAGTGACAATACTACATTAACTCAAAAGGAAGCCAGGTTTTCATGCAGGACACATAAAAGCTATTACTTAAAACCCAGCAGGTGCATCTCAGATGCCTTCCAGCATGTGAAGGACACCATTGCATTGGCTCTCACCACCACCATGCCCTCCTCCTTACCCAGGGTGAAGCATGGATCTGCACATGGGGAGGCTTCAGAGGACAACTGAGACAAGAAACAGGAAGCTGAGAAAGGAGGACACCTCCCACACACACATCTAGCAAAAGCTGGACATTTCTGGTCAGTCATCCTTATGCAAAGACTTTCTGGAAGGAGCAGTTATTCTTGGGTGAGCACTTATGTAGCATGAAAGAGGTTAACATTAGCCCAGGGAAATCCTTCAAAGTAATTGAGGGGGAAGGATACATTATTTATGCATTTGTTCCCTTCTCTATCGACAGTAAGAAATGATTCATGGCACCTGTCACAGTCCTAGGTAGTGACAGACACCAGCCTGCACTGTAGCTGAAAACCCCTGAGAAGCCACAGATGTGCAGTCTTCCCAGCTTGACTACATGCCCAAGTCTTCTGAACCTTAGTTTCCCAACCTAGGAAATAAAAATTGTGCCCTTTACCCCTCATGAACCTTATTGGGGTCTTATAAGATTGCTCCTGGTTGCCATTTGGCCCACAGATGGGTTTAGTTTGGTGGGCAGTGTCCCGAAAGACTTACAAATTCAGATCTGACTTGTTCATTTGTGTAGGGGAGAGTTGGTGGCACACATCCTCTCTGTCACTGTAAGTATGTTCCAAATGTCACATTAGGCCCGCTGGCACGTGTAAGCCCTGTCTGGCATTTGCCTGGTCCCTGCAGGCATTTGGGTTGGCAGTAAACTTTCTTTTCTAACAGATTTCTGGAAATGTTTACATGTAGCATATAATAGAATAATAGAACCACAGAACTTCCACAGTAAAGCCTTCCTTCTTTTATATTCCAAAAGCTAAAAGGTACTAACAACCTCCAAAAGGCACTATGACATTGGAGTTTAAACTTTGTGGAGCAGGACTCAAAGCTGGGCTTAGCTGCTTGCTAACTTTGACCTTGAGCAAAGAGTTAGCAGATGATTTAAAGTGTAAGGTAGAAAGAATTCATGCTGGTTAGCCCATTAAATACCCGTTAATTAAGCTCTCCAAAAACGCCATTCAAAAATGTATATGATAATCAAATATTTATTGCAATGTTTCTTAAAATAGTGAAAAATTAGAAAACATTATGGGGGCTAGTGTTAAATCATGGTGTAACCAGAAATGAAACATTATGCAACCATAAAAAGGAGTTCTGAAGAGTAGTTCCCGGCATGATATAATGTGAAAAAAGCAAAATACGAAATTGTGCAATTCTAATTTTGCAAAAACTTTCAGCGTACACGACTATCACTGTATAAAGTCACAAAGTAGGAATGGTGATTGTATCTTGGAGTGATGAGATTATAAGTGATTTTTAATTTTCTTCACTATGCTTTACTGCAATTAAACATCCTACAATTCAATTTTATTTAACAAAAATATATAAAACTTCTCAAATGGAGTAACTTCAGTACCAGACATCCTCAACCTGACTGCTCTGGAGGTTATTGTGCAGAGCAATCTTTGACCATATGGTCACAGATCCAGAAGCCAGACGTCTGTGGGGCTTTGCTCCTGAGACTGTGACCTTTGATTCCTGCACTCCTCCTCTTGCCATCTGACGCCGGTCTGCACCTGTGACTGAGTGAAAATCGTCATAACTGTACTCGGAGGTTAACTCTGGCATGACTGGGATGGAATCCCAGGCAACATGCTGGAGGCAGGAAAGAAGGCCAGCCGGCAAGTCAGAACCAAACACCCTGGACGGCACCTTTCCTTACACATGCGGTTCACAGGACACTTGGGGATCCTCTGCGCACACTGAGGCAAGCAGCAATGGAAGAAATTATCTTCCACTCCCTTCTTGTTGAAAATGTCTGTTTTCCAGAAATGAATTACAGTAATAGATTATGAAAATTGTTTCCATTGCCTACATAACACAGCAGGGAATTCTAAAATTTCAAAACATGTAATATACTCAACCTGTGCTTGAGACTGTAGGGTATGATTTAATTTTTCAGTGTTTGAATTTTGTCTGTTTGAGAAGGGTGGGGCACTCCTTGAGTACACTATTAGTAGTATTGTTGTTATTTTATTTACTAGACTTTTCCAGGACTTGCTGTGCACCAAGCACTGTTCCAAGCACTTTGAAAACATCGTTTAATTCTCATAACAAACTCGTTATGTAGGTGCTATTATCACCATTTTAGGCATGAGGAGTCTTGGGCACAGAGAGGTTGAACAACTTGCTCAAGGTCACACAGCCAGGAGGTGGCAAAGCTGGGTGTTCTGAGCTCCTCTCCGAAGCAAGAGGCAACAGATGAACTCCACTGTGAAACAATTTCTCGAGGCTTTAGAACAAACCATTTGACCACCAAGGACAAGGAGAGCATCCAGGTGAAAATGAGGTTTCAAAACTATTTTTGGTTCTCCTCAGGAACCCTGAATCCAACAGCGCCTGTCCCAATGTCATGGTTGCAGGGTGACATCTTGCGGTCAAAGAGAATATCGCTTCCAGCCCTAAAAAGTAGCTTCTAACACCTCAGCTGGCCTAAACCCTTCCAGGCCTGCAAGCGCTGCCCCGTAAGCGTGTTTCTGGTGAGCCCATGGGCTCTCATCACACATTAAGGTTAATATCCAGATGCAGCAGACCCTGGTAACAGTGGGCTCAGACCCCACTGTGCCACAGCTGGGCAGCCCCCGAGAAGTCAGGCCGGCTCAGAGGATGGTGCAGTAGGGTTTGGTAGTCACAGAGCAGTGTGAACCACCATCAACAAGGAAAAGAGACCCCACCGTCAGGGAGCGTTCCTGTGTCAGCTGTAATACCCATGCCCACTTCACAGATAGGAGTACTCAGTTTCAGGGAGTTTAACAACATGCCCAAGGTCACACAGCCAATGGTGGAGCTGGGATTCTAGCCAGCATGTGCCAGGCCTCCAGCCTCAGGTTCATTGGGCCACACCACAGGCAGAACATTGGCTTACAGCTAAACAGCTACCCTGGGGCACAGCCTCCTGTGCAACTCAGCTGTGCTTGGGAGGATCAGTCAGGATGTATACCCTGCTTTTCTTACAAAATCAGGAATTCTCTGAATCTCCCATGGTCTTCAGTTCTGAATTCCCCTCATCAGCCACACAATGTGAAGTGTATAGGTTATTTTTTCTTACTCACAAACCCACAGGCAAATTCAAACTTGGGAGGGACCTGCAAGGTGACTTCCTCCAAAACTCTGCCTAATTTACCAATCTCTTCAGCAACACCCGACATGAACAGCCTGCCACGGGTGAAATCCCATATGCGGCATGACATCCACCCCAGGGAAGGTGAGTCCCACTTGCTGGTGCATTTCCCATGCACCCAACACCTCCCAGCGTTGCCCTCTCAAAAGGAACAGGAGTCACAGCTCCTTCATCTCCAAAGCACGCAGGTGCACCCTGAAGATGCCCATAGACCTCTGCTGCCCAGTGCATCCAGGGCCAGCAGCCTCAGCTTCCCCTGGGAGCTAATTAGCCTCACAGAATCAGAATCTGCCTTTTAACAAGAGCCCAGGGTAATGCATGCATGCATGCACATAAGTGTGTGGTCGTTCATTCGCCAAAAGGTGCAAGGTATAGGGTGGACGGGAGGCGCTGTTTCAGAATCTAAGGGGCAGGATGGTGTGAGGCCCCCACAGGAAGCCGCTGTCAGGCAAGGGCAGATGTGAGAAATATAGACTAGTTGCAGAACCTTGAGGCTTATCACGGTCATGGCCACTCTTTAGATTACCTCTGAATCTGAGAACTGGTGAGGGGGCAGACTGCTCACGAGCCCTCGGGTCTGCTCTCTGATGATCCACAGTAATGGCGTTTTGACTTTGCACAGGGACTCCCAGCCAGAGACTGCATTCCCAGTCTCCCTTGCTGCATGGGGTGGTCTTGGGCCCCAGTTCCTCTACATCCCTTGCTCAAACAGAAGTTTGTAGCTGGCCAACTAGCTTCCTTCTCCTCCTTGCTGTTGTGACTCAATTATGCAGTCACAAGGGAAGGGGTCTGGGGTCCTGCATGGCTGTGTGGAGCCGAGCCTCCTTGCTAGCCTGTACACTCCACACTGTTGTGTTCAGTAGACGAGACACAATCTTCTGTCTTAAGCCTCTGTATTTTGGAGGTATTTTTAAATTTTTTTAATTTTGACAAAGTTTCAAACATAGGAAAATTATAGAAATAGTAAAACAAAGTATTCCCATGTACCTTTCACCCAGATTCCCCCATTTTACTATATTTGTTTCAGCTTTGTCTCTCTCCTTCAAGTATATATATTATTTTCCGAACCATTTGAGGGTAAGATACAGACATGATGCCTCTTTTCCATTAAATGCTTCAATGTGTATTTCCTAAAAACAAGAATATTATCCTAAATCTATCAACTGTAGTAAAATGATGAAATTCAGGAAATTAATATTGATATAATTACCTAATCTACAAACCATACTGAGATTTTTGTCAGTTGTTTCAGTGATGTCCTCTGTAGCAAAAGAAAGTCCAGGATCACAGGTCCATTCAGTAGTCACGTCTCTGTCATCTCCCTGAATCCAAAACCATTCCTGAGTTTTGCTTTGTGACAGTAACATTTCATGGCATTGATATCTTTTTAATATTTCAGGCCTGTTATGTTACAGACTCCTCTCCACCTCCACCCCGCACACTGCTGGGGTTTGGCTAGCTTATCTGCTGTTTCCTCCTGATTCAATTCAGGTGATAAACCATTAACTGGACCATCACAGTGGTGATGCTGTGTCCTTGTTGGTGTGTCATATCAGGATCATGTGCTTTGATTTGTCTTCTGGTTCTTGATTGTCATGGGGTGTCCTCTGGTTATTGATTGCCATGGGATGATGATCATTTGACCAAGATGGTGTCTGCCAGGTTTCTCCAGCCTAAAGTCGCTATTCTGCCCTTTGGAATCAGTGAGTGTGTTTTGCAGGAGGATGTCAGAGGTCATCAGAGCAGGGTGTCTGTGGTCACTAGTGTATGTGCTCAGTTAGCACTGGAGAAAACTCAGCTCTTTCACTTATCAGGAGCTGTTGAGCATATATATTCACATCCTTCCCTGATATTTTGAATAGATGGGAAATTTTTACTAGTTCCCCTGAATCCACATTAAACTGTAATATTAATTTTTTAAAAAACAGCCCGGAAGAGAACCTGGATGGTGCATTTCCATTTTACTGAAGAGTCTACTGTAAGAAATAGTTCATGGCCGAGAGGACAGTGGGCTGCTCTATTCACTCTCGGTTTCCATGACATGACCCAGCTCAGGGTGGTTGAACCAGACGGCTCCACCCAGCCTTCCCCTTGTCTTCTCAGGCTGGATCCCACCGCTCTTGCACTTCCCCAGGATAATTGATTTAAGTAGCCATCCTACCTGGAGAGACTCACCCTCCTCATGGAGGTATATGCGTCCCGGCCCCTGCCTTGCTCTAGGATGCAGCAGGCACTAAGTTCAATGAGGAAGAGGATGGCAACCCTGTCAGAGCAGGTGTCATGGACCCATGCAGCTCCCCCATCCTCTCCTTTGCCCAGCTCCATCCATCTCTGCTATTTTCCAGCTCGCCTCTGCTCCTGCTGGCCCCTGGCTTTGAGCAACTCCCTGCCCCACCCTTCAGCGCCTACCAGGAGGCCACCACCAGGCCGCCTAGGGCCAATATGCCCTAAGGGGAGAGTCTTGGATCACCCAGGTGCTTCCTGCCTCTTTCCTCTCCTGTACAGTGGTGGTAACAACCTTCATCACAAGGATGTCCTGCCAGGCCTTTGAGTTGCTTACAGGGCCTTGGATCAGCCTCTTACACTGTCCCCATGAGAAGGGGGCTGGATGAGCAAGGACAGTGTCTGCCTCATTCCAGCTGGGAATGAATCCCCTCTGTACAAAGAGACAAAGATCCCTGCTTCAAGGGTCTGGGGACCACTGGCAAATGACAGCCCAGACCCAGGAAAGGGAAGGAGGAAAAATGGAAAGAGGTGGATGCGGCAAGGAGAGGGACCTGCTGGGCCACGGCGGGGGTGGACCTGGCCACACCAGCACTGTGTCAGGCTCTCAGCTGGTGCCAGGCAGTCTCTAAATAAGAGAGTGGGTAAACGGAATGAATTCTAGCAGGGAAGGAGGTAGAATATTTTCTCCAACATATGTTGTAAATATGCAATGTGACAAGACTTCCTCACTCCGTTTATGTCAGAAAATGTATATGGACATCTCCCTTTATAACTAATATGAAGCAATGCAGAGAGACCTACTGCTCTCCCTGATGGGTACTGCTTACTCCAGCACCTGGTGACAGAAAGGGTACCAGAGCTGGTAAAAGTGGTCCCAGCATTGTTAGGACACCGCTTAGCAGGCCACTCTTACACAGACATGGCCAAAGGTGCCAATTCCCTAACTATTAGTCTATGTAGACTATCCCAAATGAAGCCTCTTCTCAAAATTCTGCAGAAAGAGGTCACATCACCTAGGGATTTCTTGAAATGTAAACTGAATTTTTCACCCAGCACTTTGCACTGAGCACTTTACCAACAACAGGCCTGGACCTCATCATTTCACCCACAAACTCTGGCAGGGGAGAAGTGGTCACTCTGGACACAGGCTCTGGACAGCAGGCACTCAAGCAGAAGCCTCTCCTCCCTCCAAAGCCACCCTAGAGGGAAACATTGATGCTCCACCTGCCAACCTCCATCCCCTCCAGGGCAAAAGACCAGTCCGGTGAGCTACTCCCCCTGCTGGTGATGTTTGTGTGCCGCTGTAGCAATGCAGAGCATGTCAGCCTGGAGGGAGACCTCGGCCACGCCAGCCCTCACAGCACAATATGTCCAGGTTCAGGAGCTGGCTATTACTCTGCTCCACGCCCCGCTGGCTCGGCAGTACAGAGACACATTTGCCCTCCAGAGCGCAGTCTCATCTGAGACCCGCCCCTCATAACCCAGAAGCCCAGGGAGTCTGCAGAGATCCATGAGTCCAGGAGCCTGCTGAGAGCCAGCCTCCGAAAAAGTTCAATGTTCACTGAATTGCGGCCCCTGCGTGGCCTCGGCCCCTCCCAAGTTCACAGCTTCCAAGATTACAGCTCTCCTCTGCTTCCAAGATGTAAGAGTACTGGGCTCCTGGAAGACTCAATTTCTGAGCGCGTCTGCCCCAGCTAAACTCTGCACACATCCCAGGAGCATTGTGTGCCCCTGAGCAGTCCTCGCTGGTTTTCACTAAGGGCCAGCTCTCATGTATTTGTGGGAAAGAAGGACAGGCCGAGTCAATGCAGTTCAACCTCTGCCACAAGCATTAGTTGAGCGCCTACTGTGTGCAAGACAGTGAGCTGGGGCTGAGGATCCAGCAGTGGACTGGGTTCTGACCTCAGGAAGCCCATAGTCTGGTGGGGCATCTCCCAACCTTGCCGGACATTAGGCATTCTCCCTCTTCATGTGTACCCCTGACAGGAGTGCCGCAGAGCCCCAGAGACAAAGCCACAGAAGGGAGTAGGGAAGAGTCTGGAAGATGCCTAAGGCATTGGGTGAGGGACAGCCCACAGCTCATGTAAACACAAGCTCACAAAGCCTGGAATGTGACCTCGTCGGGTCTCGTAGGGAATGCAAGAGTGAGGAAGGCTGGTCTTGCCTGCAGACTCCAAAAACCACAAGGGGGCAGGGGACAGATGCAGTCCTGGAGCAGCTTCTCAGACTGATGCCTGGTAGAGCCCCACTCCAGGGCAGAAGGGATGAAGCCAAAGAGTGTTTCATTTTTAAATAGATCTGGAAAATGCTGGATTGAAAGATGTCTAATTCATTACCGAAGGACTTACCAAGGCTTCCATTATATCCAAGTATGCCTTGAATCTCCAAGAGCGAGGTTTGGGCATGCCACAGATATCAAACATTTGACAACAAAACTCTTTGTTGGGGACCATAAAAGGAGGATGCTATGGAACACAGTTGGGGACACAGCTCCCAAGTAGCTCCCAGCCCTAGCACTGCATCGGGGTTGGGTTCACATAGAGCAGTTGTTCTCAAAATATGGTCCCCTCACCTGGGAGCTCCCTAGAAATGCACATTCTTTGCCCCACTCGACCACCTGAACCCTGGGACCCAGCGATCTGTATTATAGCAAACTCTGCAGGCTCTAGTCGGAGGCCCACTGCAGTGGGGTAACAGGACACTAGCTATGACACCTGACCCCTGCCCCACTTCACCCTGGGTGCAATTCTATTCTTTCATGACCCAATGCCACTGCTGCCTGAGCAGTGAAGCTTCTCTGCCTGACGCCCCCTCCTTCCACACTCCAGCAGGAAGACTGCCTCTCCCAGTTTCCAAGACTCTCACATATACCTATTATCATCCTGTTGCCACACTTTTATGATTTGGTGATCGTCTGCCTTCTGTCATAGAGCAGGGTGGGGTCCTCAATCCTTGACTCTGAACACTGTCATGCACATGGAGCATCGGGGCTGCCATGCCGGGCTTGGAAGCAGTCTCCATGTCTCTTGGCAAGGGTGGGACAGTGGAAGGATGACATTAGCATAGGCATCCCCCAGAATGAGAACAGAGAGCAGAGCTCAACCGGGGGGTGTGGGACCCAGAGAAGGAAGAGGTGAATTCCAAGTGGGCAGCCTGGAGGAGGATGTAGGGAGAAGGTGTACAGGCAGGGTCTCGAAGGAGGAAGAAGAGCTTAAGGAACAAATGTGAACCAGCAAGCATGCACCCACGCTGCCATGTGCTGGGCCTGCTGCACAACTGACCAGGGCCCTATAGGGGACAGACACACAGGGCCAGATGGGAGACCTATAGGGTGCCATGGAGGCAAAGAAACAAGGCCACCCAGGATGGCTCCCAGAGAAAGGACCTCATAACTGTGATTGGAGAAGGAGAGAGTTCTCCAAAAACAACAACAAAAAAGGAGAAAACGGAACATTAGAGGAGCTTTCCTAGAGCCACTAGTTGCAACCCTAGCCTTGCTGGAGTGGGCGACAAGGGGTTGTGCAGCCAGGTGTCTGGATACCAGGTCCCCAGTGCCACTTCCTTCCCTCACCCTGTTCATCCCCACCAGTAGGGCCCTTCACTCTCTGGGGGAGGGCTGCCTAGGGATAGAGGCTTCCCTCTGGTGTCAGGATAACTGAGGTCAGCTGAGCAGATGGGCTCAGCTAGCCCACACTGCAGCCGGACCAAAGGACAGGATGGGTCTGTGGCAGAGGCTTGTGCTGTAGTCAGAGCCCAGAGTAGAGCCGGCTTTGTCCCAGCCCACAGGGGACACAGATGTCACCCCCTGCATGTCCGGGCACATGCTCTGATGGAACTTTTATTGCTGGAAATTGGGCCAAACTAAGCATAAATAATGCGATGACCCCTGGCAAGCCGCTTTTGTGGCAGCTGCTCGGGTCATGCCGAGGCAACGATCTGAGGCCGAAGCCGAGGCCAGCTGCTGCCCAATGCAGCCCCTGCCCCCTGGCTTGTAATCACCCCTGGGCTCAGCTAACAGGGGCAGTGAGAGGGGAGAGGGGGTTACATTTTGCAGGCTTCATGGATGTTAAAGACAGAGTCCTGTTTGGCACCTTCTTGATGGTTTCTTTTTTTTTTTTTTTTTTTTTTTTTGAGACGGAGTCTCGCTCTGTCACCCAGGCTGGTGTACTGCAACTTCCACCTCCCGGGTTCAAGTGATTCTCCTGCCTCAGCCTCCCAAGTAGCAGGGGCTACAGGCACCCGCCACCACTCCAGGCTAATTTTTGTATTTTTAGTAGAGACAAGGTTTCACCATGTTGGCCAGGCTGTCTCGAACTCCTCACGTTGTGATCTGCCCCCCTCGGCCTCCCAAAGTGCTGGGGATTACGGGCCTGAGCCACCACACCCGGCCCTGATGGTTTCTTAAATACTAGAAGGTTTCAACTGGAGACAAGGGGTCTTCCCACCCTGGAATTCCGTGGCCCATTTATGAAGTCTCCCTGTAACTCAAGGGGTACAATATTTTTAAAAAGTCTCCCATGATTTTGAATATGCACATATACAATTTCAAACAGTAGCATTAACTCAAAATTCCAGAAGCACATTGGAAGCACCAATTCTACCCCGATGCCCACAGACTTACTTGGACTGGCCATGCCCATCTGTTTGCATCAAGGCAGAGAAAAGAAATAAAGAAGGAGTGGGAGGTCTCACCCCAACCTGTGTAGAGGCCTCTGTGGCCAGCACCTTCCACTCAGCTACCAGCTCAGCTTGGGTGGATCTTAGGATCCAGTCCAAGTTAGCAGACAAAGCCTCTCTGGCAATGGTACAACTACCCACCCAAGCGGGATTTAGGATGCATATAGACATAACAGCCTATATTTCTGGGAACTACAGAAAAGATAAGAGATCAATTTTAAAGTGCACATTCTAGGTCATCTATAAAAACATGAAAACACTCCAGAAGCAGCAAAACAGTTTTCACCATGCATGAACCACACACACCTGACTCTAGTATCTACCTGTCCTTAATTCAATTTCCCCCAACCCCACCACTAAGGTCTTCCTACCCCTTAGGGGCCAGAAATAGCTGCTAGCCAGGGACCCCACCTCCCGATCAGTCTATGGTTTGTGGCCGAACCAGGTGGGTTTGGCCTCATCTCTTTGGTGGGGGGCATCTGGACCTCTCATTCTGTCAACTGTCCCATGAACAGCACCCAGCTGTGGCTGCATACAAAAACTGTACATCTCATCACAGGATCCATACTACTGGACTAACTATTGAAAAGTGACGTCATGTCACATCCTTCTTCCTTGAACCACTAAAAGGTTTGTGATTGTTCACCTGAATCCATTCTGGAACAAAGGTCCCCCTGAGTTGAAAAGGCCTTTTTGTGATGCTGTTTCCTTTTTGAGTGCTATTGAAAACACTGAAACATTCAATAATAAAAATAACATCAACTGAGCACTTCTGTATCAGGTGCTGTGCAGACACTTCTCATTTAATTTTCACAACAGCCCTATGGGGCAGCACTCCTATTATTACCACTCCAGCTAATGTGGACACAGGTTCCCAGAGGTTAGGTTAGGTAATTTGCCCAAGGTCCCAGCAAATATGAGTCAGGAAAGAACACTGGTGCTTTGACTCCTGAGTCCACACGCTTAATCACGTTGGAGTATTGCCAAATACTCCAAAATCTTAAATTCTTTTTTTTTTTTTTTTTGACACAGAGTGTTGCTCTGTCACCAGGCTGGAGTGCAGTGGCGCGATCTCGGCTCACTGCTACCTCCGCCTCCCGCGTTCAAGCGATTCCCCTGCCTCAGCCTCCCAAGTAGCTGGGACTACAGGCACATGCCACCACACCCTGCTAATTTTTTTGTATTTTAGTAGAGATGGGTTTTCACCATGTTGGCCAGGATGGTCTCGATCTCCTGACTTCCCAAAGTGTTGGGATTACAGGTGTGAGCCACTGCACCCAGTCAATCTTAAATTCTTAAAGGTAGAAGGACCCTTCTGAATATGTAGCAAAGAAATGACAAAAACTGGTGCATCAATGCCTCCATCAGTGAGAGGAAAGGACTTTCTGCTGGAACAAGCTGAGCTAACATCACAGTGACCTGAAGACAACGGGGTTTGTTTCTCTCACCACAGTTCTGAGGCCAGCAGTCCAGGTGGGCCTGTGCAGGTGCCCAGATACAGGGCCCCTCCTGGGTCATTGCCCTTCATTCCCAGTTTGAGATACTTTGTTACAGCAGCCTTGGGAGACCCTAAAGGACTTAATGGTCACTTTAAAACACATCCAGAATTTCTTGACATGGTTTCCAATGAAAGAGGGAGCCAAGTTCCTCTCCCCTTAAACGCATGACTTGCATCTGAGAATGCAGTGAGAGTGATGCCACCTGCTCTCTGAGGCCAGGTCGTAAAGGAGACATCCTGGCTCTCTCAGGATCTTGCCTAAGATCCAGTCGCCATGTTCTGAGGAAGCCCAGGCTACATGTTCTGGCCAATGGCTCAGCTCAAGTCCCAGGTGAAAGCCAGCTTCGACCACCAGACATGAACGTAGAGAAGCCTGGAAATGACTCGGCCATGGTAATGGCTGCGCAGGAGGGATTCTAAGAGGGAGCTGCCCAGCCAAGCCCAGAGTTGGCAGAGGTCCTGAGCAAATCACAGTTGTAGGCGTGGGGATGTCTGTCATGCAGCAGTGGAGAGCTGAAGCCCCCCTGGGGTTCTGGAAGGGAAGAGACTGTGGAAGGAAGACAGAAGTACCTGGTAGTCACAATGGGCGATGCAACTTCAAAATTAAAAATGACAATGAAAATAATAATTAATAATTAAATAAACCAAATAAGAATTGTGATTTAAAATAAATATTGTTTAATTAAAAATATTTTAAGTATTTGGTGGAATTCCCAGTGAGGCCACCTGGGCCTGGAGTTTTCTTTCTGGACAGGTTTTTAACTCCAAATTCCACATTTTTCATCAATATGGAGTGATTCAGTTATCTATTTCCCCTTCAGTAAGATTTAGTCATTGTGTCCTTTAGGAAATTGTCCATTGTTTTAAGTTTGAAGTTTATGGACTAAATTTGTTCATCATATTTTGTTGGTGCCCTTTTAACATCTGCACAATCAGTAGTGATGTCATCTCTGTCCTTCTGGATGTGATCATTGGTAGGCTTTTTTCATGGTCAATCTGGCTAAAGGTTTATCAATTTTACTTCTCTCTTCAAAGAATCAGCTTCTAGCTGGGCATGATGGTTTGTACCTGTAGTCCCAGATATAGAGGAGGCTGAGGCAGGATGATGGCTTGAGCCCAGAGTTCAAATTCAGCCTGGGAAACAGAGCAAGACCCCATCTCAAATAAATCGATTGATTGTCCCTATGATCATCTCCCTATTTCATTTATTTATCCTATGATCTTTACTCTTTCCTTTCTTCTGCATATTTGGGGTCTTTTTGTTCTCTCTCTCTCTTTTTTTTTTTTTTTTTTTGAGACAGTCTTGCTCTGTCAACAGGCTGGAGTGCAGTGGCATGATCTCGGCTCGCTGCAATCTCTGCCTCCCGGGTTCAAGCGATTCTCCCTCCCAAGTAGCTAGGACTACAGGTGCCTGCCACCATGCCTGGCTAATTTTTGTATTTTTAGTAGAAATGGGGTTTCACTATGTTGGCCAGGATGGTCTCGATCTCTTGACCTTGTGATCCACCCGCCTTGGCTTCCCAAAGTGCTGGGATTACAGGCGTGAGCCACCGCGCCCGGCCTATTTTTTCTTTTTTTAATGTGAAAGCTGAGATCGTCAATTTAGAACCTTTGTTTTCTAATATATGTGTTTAGTGATACCATTTCTCTGTAAGCACTGTTTTAGCAGCATGCCACAAATTTTGATATTTCTTTTCATTCAGTCCAAAATGATCCCTAATTTCCCTTTTGATTTCTTCTTCAGCCCATGAGGCATATAGAAGTGTTCATTTCCAAAATTTAGAAATTTTGTCTATAGCCGTATCACCCTGAATGTGCTGCATCTCACCCAAAATATTTAGAGACTTCCCAGAGATCTCTTGTTATTGTTTTCTAATTTAATCCCATTATGGCTAAAGAACATTTTATGGTTTGAATCCCTTTAAATGTATTGACACTTGTTGTATAGTCAGAACTATGGTCTGTCTTGGTAAATTTTCCATATGAACTTGAAAAGAATGTGTTTGCTGGGCATGATGGCTCACGCCTGTAATCCCAGCACTTTGAAAGGCCGAGGCAGGTGGATCACGAGGTCAGGAGTTGGAGACCAGCCTGGCCAACATAGTGAAACCCTGTCTCTACTAAAAATACAAAAAATTAGCCGTGCATGGTGGTAGGCACCTGTAATCCCAGCTACTCGGGAAGCTGAGGCAGGAGAACCGCTTGAACCCAGGAGGCGGAGGTTGCAGTGAGCATAGATCACGCCATTGCACTCCAACCTGGGCGGCGACAGTGCGAGACTCTGACTCAAAAAAGAAAAAGAAAAAGAAAAAAAAGTGTTCTGCTGTGATTGGGTGGATGTTCTGTCAATTAAAGGAAATTGGTTGATAGTATTGTTCAAATCTCCTGTATCTTCACTGAACTTCTGCCTAATTATCCTATCAATCATTTGAAAGAGGTTATTGAACTCTTCAAATCCAACTGTGGATTTGCTTATGTCTCCATGAAGTTCTTCGGGTTTTTGCTTCTTATATTTTGAAGCTCTATTATTATACACAAAAATGTTTAGGATTGTTGTGTCTCCTTGGTGATTGACCCCTTCTTCACTGTGGAATTTTTCCTGGCCACACGCCTTGCTCTGAAAGCCATGTTTTTGCTAACAGAGCCACTCCAGCATTGTTTTGATTAGTGTAAACACAGTATATCTTTCCTTGTCTTTTACATTTAAATCATTCATGTTTATATATTTAAAGTATGTTTCTTTTAGGCAGAAAATAGACATGTGTCTTGTTTTTTTTTAATCCAATCTGACAATCTGCCTTTTCTTTTCTTTTTTTTTCTTTTATTTTAGATTCAAGGGTACATGTACAAGTTTGTTACCTGGGTTTATTTCATGATGCTGAGGTTTGGGGTATGAATGACACCATCACCAAGACACTGAACATAGTACCCAATAGTTAGTTTTTCATCCCTTGCCCCTGTCCCACCCTCTAGTAGTCCCCATTGCCTATTTTTCCCATCTTTATGTCCACAAGTACCCAATATTTAGCTTCCACTTCTAAGTGAGAACATGCAATCTTTGGTTTTCTGTTTCTGTATTAATTTGCTTAGGATAACGGCCTCCAGCTGCATCCATGTTTCTGCAAAGGACATTATTTTGTTCTGTTTCATGGCTGCATAGTATTCCATGGTATATACGTACCACATTTTATTTATCCAGTCCACCATTGACGAGCATCTGTGTTGATTCCATGTCTTTGCTATTGTGAATAGTGCTGAGATGAACATGCAAACACATGTGTCTTTTTAGTAGAATGATTTATTTTCTTTGGGATATATATCCAGTAATGGGATTGCTGGGCCAAACGGTAGCTCTGTTTTCTTTGAGGAGAAATCTCCAAACTTCTTTTTACAGTGACTGAACTACTTTACATTCCTACCAACGTGTATGAGAATGCCCTTTACTCTGCAGCCTCCACAGCATCTGTGATTTTTTGACTTTTTAACAATAGCCATTCTGACTGGTACGAGATGGTATCTGATTGTGGTTTTGATTTGCATTTCTCTGATGATTAGTGATGTGGCTGGGCCACTTATCTGTCTTCTTTTGAGAAGTGTCTGTTAATGTCTTTGCCCATTTTCAAATAAGGTTATTTGGGTTTTGCTTGTTGAATTAAGTTCCTTATAGATATTAGACCTTGGTTGGATGCATAGTTTGGCAATTTTTTCTCCCATTCCATAGTTGTCTGTTTATTCCATTGATAATTTCTTTTTCTTTTTCTTTTTTTTTTTTTTTTTGTTTGAGATGGAGTCTTGCACTGTTGCCCAGGCTGGAGTGCAGTGGTGCAATCTTGGCTCACTGCAGCCTCCGCCTCCCAGGTTCAAGCAATTCTTCTGCTTCAGCCTCTCGAGTAGCTGGGATTACAGTCACCTGCCACCACACCTAGTTAATTTTTTTTTTTTTTTGTATTTTTAGTAGAGACGGGGTTTCACTACGTTGGCCAGGCTTGTCTTGAACTCCTGACCTCACTATCCACCCGCCTCAGCCTCCCACAGTGCTGGGATTACAGGTGTAAGCCACCACAACTGGCAGATAATTTCTTTTGCTGTGCAGAAGCTCATTAGTTTGATTAGGTCCCCCTTGTCAGTTTTTGGTTTTGTTGCAATTGCTTTTGGGGACTTAGCCATAAATTCTTTGTCAGACGGTATTTCCTAGGTGGAGAAGGGTATTGTCCAGGTTTTCTTCTAGGATTTTTATAGTTTGAGGTCTTACATCTAAATCTTTAATCCCTCTTTAATCCCTCTTTAATCTTAATCTAAATCCCTCTTTAATCTTAATTTTTGTATATGGTGAAAGTTAGCTTTGTATATTTTATATAGGGGTCCAGTTTCATTCTTCTGCATATTTTATATAGGAGTCCAGTTTCTTTCTTTATATGTGGGTCCAGTTTCATTCTCTGCATTCTTCCAGTACCATGCTGTGTTGGTTACTGTAGCCTTGCAGTGTAGTTTGAAGTTGGGTAATATGATGCCTCTGGCTTTGTTCTTTTTGCTTTGGATTGCTGTAGGTATTGGGGCTTTTTTTTGATTGCATGTGAATTTTAGAAGAGTTTTTTCTAGTTCTATGAAAAATGATGTTGGTTTGATAGGAATAGCATTGAATCTGTAGATTGCTTTGGGCAGTGTAGCCATTTAAATGATTTTGATTCTTCCAATCCACGAGCATGAGCATGGAATGTTTTTCCATTTGTTTTTGTCATCTGTTGCTTCTTTCTGCAGTGTTTTGTAGTTCTCCTTGTAGAGATCTTTCACCTCCTTGGTTAGATATATTCTTGAGTATTTTTTGTTTGTGTGCCTATTGTAAATAGAATTGCATTCTTGATTTTGCTCTCAGCTTGAATGTTACTGGTTTATAGTAATGCTATTGATTTTTGTACATTAATTTTGTATCCTGAAACTTTGTGTAAGTCATTTATCAGCTTTAGCAGCCTTTTGGTGGAGTCTAGGGTTTTCTAGGTGTAGAATTATATAACCCATGAAGAGAGATAGTTTGGCTTCTTCTTTTCCTATTTGGATGCCTTTTATTTCTTTCTCTTGCCTGATTGCTCTTGCTAGTGTTTCTAGTACTGTGATAAATAGAATCTGCCTTTTCATTGGCTTGTTTAGACCACATACATTTAATGGGGTTATTGCTATGATTAGGTTTAAATTTATTGTGTACTATTTGTTTTCTATTTGCCCCAAGTTCTTTATTTCCATTTTCACTTTTTGCTGCCTTCTTCTGGATTAATTAGTTGGATTCCCTTCTTTTTCAGCTTTGTTGTTGTTGTGTTGTTGTGTTGTTGTTGTTGTTGTTATTGTTTTAGTGATTGCCATAGGGTTTATAGTATCTGTCTTCAACCTATTAGTCTTTCTTTAAGTGATATTATACCACTGCATGTATTCTGTAAGAGCCATAAGATAGTATACTTCCATTTCTCTCATCCAGGGCTTTATGCTATATTTGTCACACATTTTACTCATACATACATTATAAATCCTACACTGCCCTATCATTTTTGTTTATACAATTACTTTTAAGGAAATTTAAATCATAGGAAAAAGGTCTTAGAGTTGCTATGAAGTTACCTTAGCTCTTCAGTTCTTAGATCCAGTTTCCCATCTGGGGTCATTTTCCTTCTGCCTCAAAGACTTCTTTTAACATTTTTGGCAGTGTCATTCTGCTGGTCAGAACTGTCTTGCTTTTGTATGTCTGATAATGTGTGTATTTCACCTTCAGTTTTGAAGGATGTTTTCTCTGGGCATGGAATTCTAGGTTGATGGTTTGGGTTTTGCTCTGCGTTTTAAAGGGGCAGCTCCGCCATGCTCTCTCGTGTCCTTCCCAGTGAGAAATCTGCTCTTGTTCTGCATCTGTTCCTTTGTGTTGCTTCTCTGGTTGCTTTTAAGATTAGATTATGATGTGCCTTGATTCATTTTCTTCATTTTTCTTGTGTTTGGGTTTTATTGAACTTTATGGAGTGGTAGATTTATACTCTTCATCAAATTTGGATATTTTTCAGTCATAATCTCTTCAGATAGTCTGTCCATCTACTATAGTCATGTCCATATACATGGCAATCCTGTATAGTTGTCCCATGGTCCAGTGATGCTTTTTAGTTTCTTACCCAAATTTTGGTCTTTTTTCTTTCTTCCTCTAGCTTTTTGAACATAAGAAATACAATTATAATAACCATCCTAATGCTCTTATCTGCTGATTCCAACATCAGCATCAATTTTGGGTCAGATTCAGTTGATTGATTATTCTCTTCATTTGGGGTTAAGTTTCACAGGCCTGGTGATTTTCTATTCAATGTCAAAAATTTCCTGCTGGGCACAATGGCTCACGTCTCTAATTCGAGCACTTTGGGAGGTTGAGGCGGGTGGATCACAAGGTCAGGAGTTCAAGACCAGCCTGGCCAAAATGGTGAAACCCCCATCTCTACTAAAAATACAAAAATTAGCCGGGTGTGGTGGCTGGCACCTGTAATCCCAGCTACTCAGGAGGCTGAGGCAGAGAATTGCTTGAACCCGGGAGGCAGAGGTTGCAGTGAGCCAAGATCACACCACTGCACTCCAGCCTGGGTGACAAAGCAAGACTCCATCTTGAAAAAAAAGAAATCCATTTTACCTCATTGGATACTAGATTATTTCTGTATTCCTACAAATACTTTTTTAACTTTGCTCTAGGAGGCAGTTAAGATCCTTAGAAACAGTTCAGTGCTTTCAGGTCTTGTTTTAAGATTTGTTATTTGAATCCAAAGCATATTGAAGTCTAGGGCTAACAATCCCCCACCACTGGGGCAAGGTCCTTCTGCATACTATCCCCGGTGCCCCACGGATTCTGTCTTTTTCCAGCCTGTCTTTTTCCAGCCTGGCTGCTCCAGGGCTGGAGCAGGCACTATTCCCAGCCCTGTGTGAGTTCCCAGTACTGCTCCCTCTAATCCTTTGTGTGGGTTTCTCCCCAGCCCTGGGTAGCTTCCACATACACATTCATTGATCCACACTCTACTGAATACTGAAGGGGATCCTCCGAAGATCTCTGGGCTTCTCTCTCTGCACAGCTCTCTCTGCAGTGGTGCCCTGCCCTGGGAAGACCAGCTGCCTTGGACTTCCCAGATGCCCAGCTCCCCTTTCTCAGCCCCAGCAGTGTGCCAGGTTCCAACACGAGCCTCCCTTTATGCCGGAGCCTGGAAACTCTCTTCAGGCAGCCCGTTGGGAAACTGCGGGACTATTCTCATTTGTTTCTTGGCTCTCTCAGGGATCACTGTCCTTCCCTGTCTCATGTCCAACATCATGGAAACTATTATTTCATATATAGTTGTCTGGTTTTTTAGTTATTTCAAGTGGAAGGGTAAATGTCATCTGTTGCTCCCTCTTGGCAAAAAGCAAGAGTTTTGGACAAGTGCTTACTTTTAATCATCCTTTTCTAGCACATATATTTCAAAAGCACAAATGAAGTGTCTCCTTCATCTTTGTACCTCCAGAGAGTCTAATTCAATGCCTTGTACATAGGATGTGATCAGCAAGTGCTGCTGATTGATTAATTGAGAAGAAATGGTGTTTCTTTGTTGCAGGCAGGGGAAATGATGAAGATGAACCATTTTCCAGCTTTTCCAGAAGTAGATCATTAAAATATGGTTTCTGACTCCAAAACAGCACACAATTTTGTTTTACAGCTTTTTTATTTAGCTATGAATGCATATAAACATTTTTTAAAAGGCAAAATCCAAAATTCTGGCCACTTTTTGGATTATGCTATAGGACTAGATGGATCAAATTACTAAAATTGCTATAATCTACTTCAACCTAGGAATTTGTTTCTAAGGAAATGGGATGTTGTATTTATAAGTAAATTTGTATGTTTATTTGGCAAACATTGGGCATCCTCTGGGGCCTTAGGGCCTGGTGCAGCAGCTCAGCAGGGAGCTCCAGCACTGCAGCCTGGACAGCCCTTCATTGGTGGGTGGGCTGACTGTGTAGGGCCTGTCAGACACCTAGCCCCAAGTGAGACGCGCCATGGAGAAAAGAAGCCGTAGAACAACAGTCATGACAAGTGCAAAGAAGGAAAAATACAAATGACTAGGGGGAGCTTAGGCAGAGTCAGGGAAGGCTTCCAGCCAACACCCAATGCACCAATATCCAATGCACATAAACACAGAATCAAAGAGCGACCTTCATTCTCAGAAATCCTGCCACCTAAATTCAAAGGAAGAGAGTGTTTTCCTGGTGGCTCCAGTAACATAGAAGGCTCCTCTCTCACAAGGGAGTCAGAAAGTCACCTTCCCACCAAAAAAAGGAATGAAGCTCCATCCCAGGCATCTCTTCCTCGATGATTAAAAAGACCAGGCTGGACCAGGAGACAGTCAGGTGCTTGGCCAAGGCTCCGCTTCCCATGGGTCCTGCCTTGTGGAGGGCAGCCTTCTTCTTATTCAGTTGATTTTGGAAGTGGAGAGCGCAAGTGAAGACTGCTCATTCCAGAGGTTTGGTTGTGAAAGAGAAGGCTGCAGCAGCAAACTCAGGGGAGGCAGGACTCTGGTGTGAGGTCGAGGACAGTAATGAGCATGAACTTGTCTCCAAGATGGGCGGAAGCAGCCAGCAGATGGCTACTCAAATGCCATCAAGAGAGGAGGTAGCAGGATGGCTTGGGAAGGCCCGAGAGGTAGGCCTTGTTGGCAGCCAGGGCACAGGGGAAGGCGTTGCCTCCAAGTGGGGCAGAAGCATGTCTTCTGCTGCACCAGGAGGAACGGATGGTAGGGATATGCAGAGTCGCCCAGTGCACCATAGACGAGGGCTTTGATGCTTGCTCTCTGAAAAGGAAATGTCACCTCTGTGACCCAAAGCAGACGTGGCCAGCACTGCTGGGCTCTACTGCTAGAGGCTGGGGGTCCGGAAGTTCCTGTTGCATCAGTCATTGTGGTTGCGGGTTCTTCTTTAGCCCAACAGCAATCTCTGCCCGTGTTCACATACAGGAGGCAGATAGTCACATGGATAGATTTTGGGTGGGGTTTCCCATGAGAGGGGCAACTAGTGAAGGAGTAGAGGATCTGTACATGACAGATGATCAGGTGGAAGCTGGATAAGGGTGAACCGGAACACAAGAGGGAAGTTGCTAGCAGGTCAGGGGCCAAGAGATTGGAAACGCCTACAAAGACAAACTCACACGCATAGACACAGTCACCTCTATGCCCAGGTCCTCCCATACACATACACACACTGTCACACACACACACCTGCCAATGCACATTATACATACACACATCCATGCATTCATATGTCTATGCACACATGTCCACATGTGCCCATGCACACACACATATCCACACACATCTGCTCACACACATGCACACACACAGCTGCCATCAACAGCCCTGGCAGAATGAGGTGGAAGAGTGAAATGTTTAAATTTAAAAATTTGTTTTGAAGGCGGTGCCTGGGTTCATCCTAACCCAGGAATATCCTTCTTTCCAAAATATTGCTCATTGTGAATGCAGAACAGCAGTTTAGAGCATCTCCCCTCCCAGGCACCTGCATTCTGAGCCAAGGCGTCCATGGCACAGCAGACAACAGGGTGATCTTGGCTCACTGCAACCTCCGCCTCCCAGGTTCAAGTGATTCTCCTGCCTCAGCTTCCCGAGTAGCTAGGATTATAGGCATGCACCAACATGCCGGGCTAATTTTGTATTTGATTGCTATGACATGTTGAATGTGTTGTTCCTCAATAGTAATTCATAGTTCCCCATGGTTTGTGTGTGTTTGCTTCCCCTTCCGCCATGATTGCAAGTTTCCTGAGGCTTCCCCAGCCATGCTGAACTGTGAGTCAATTCAATCTCTTTCCTTTATAAATTACCCAGTCTTGGGTATGTCCTTATTAGCAGAATAAAAATGGACTAACCCTCCACCTTCAAAGCCAGCAACAGCAGATCGAGTCCTTCTCACATCCATCAGGCTGATGTCCTCTCTGCCAACCCCTCCCACTTACAAGGATCTTCATGGTTACATTGGATCCCACATGGATATTCCAGAATAATCTCTTAAAATCAGTTAATTAACAACTACAAGTCTATCTGAAACCTTAATTCCCCCTTGCCCTGTCATGTAACATGTTCTCAGGATCTGGGGATTCAGATGTAGACATCACTGAGGCATTATTCTGTCAACCACAGAGGTCCTTGTGAGAAAAATAAAATCATATGATTGGAAAGGAAGAAATAAAACTGGATTTATTCACAGATATAATAATCTACATGGAAAAATCTAAGGAATGTACCAAAAGCCACTAGAACTAACAAGTGAATTTGGCAAGATTGTAGGATACAAGTTCAATTTTTAAAAATTTGTTGGATTTCTATATACTAGAAGTATAGTGAAAGGTGGAAATGTTCAAAACACAATAAAATATTGGAAATTAGCAACATTTACAATGACATTGCAACATTTACAGTGACATCAAAGAATATGAAATACTTAGGAATAAATTAAACAAAAGATGCACAAACTACAAAACAATCCTGAGGAAAATTAAAGAAGGTCTAAATAAATGGAGAGGTATACCTTGTTCATGAGTCAATATTGTTATGATGTCAATTCTCCCCAAACTGATTTAGAGATTTGGTGAAATCTCAAGTAAAATCTCAGGAGGTTTCTTCTTTTTTGCAGAAATTGAGAAGCTAATTATAATATTTACATGGAATGCAAAGGATCTAAAACAATTTTGTTTGCTTGTGGCCAACAGAATTTTGAAAAAGGAGAATGAAGTTTTTTAGACTAACTGCTCATTTCAAGATTTATTATAAGTCAACAGTTATCAAGACATTGTGGCATTAGTCTAACTGAAAAAAAACATGTAGGTCAATGGAACGGAATAGTGAGTTCAGAAACAGATCCACTCATGTAGAATCAATTACATTTTGACAAAGTTGCCAAGGCAATTCAATGAAGAAATGATAATTTTTTCAACAACTGGTACTGAAACAACTGGATGCAAATTTGTCCCATGCAAAAACAAAACAATTAAATGCAACCCCTACATCACACTGTAGAAGAAGACTAATTTGAAATGGGTCATAGATCTTAATGTAAAAGCTAAACTATGAAACTTCTAGAAGAAAACATAAGAGAAAATCTTGGTCACCTGGGGTTAGGCAAAGATTTCTTAAACTGGACCCAAAAAACTAGAACTATATATTAAAAATTTAATAAATTGAACTTTATCAAAATTAAGAATATATGCTCTTCAAAAGACACTGTTAAATGAAAAAGCAAGCTATAGACTGTGAGAAAATATTTGCAAATAATAGAAAAGACTTTTATCTAGAATATATAAGAGCTGTTACAATGCAAAATGAGAAGATAAACAAGGTAATTTAAGAAAATAATCAAAAGATCTGAGCAGACAGTTCACCAAGAAGATATCGGATGGCAGATAAGCACATGAACAGATGCTTATTATCCTCATTAGACATTAGGGAAATGCAGTCAAAACACAATAAAGTGTAACTACACACTCACCAAAATTAAAAAGACTGGTAATGACAAGTGCTGGTGAAGACATGCAGAGACCGGAACTCCCACACATGGCAGGGGAGAGCATAAAATGCTGTGGCCACCTCAGAAAACCGTTTGGAAAACAGTTTCTTAGAAAGTTAAAACATATATTCATCACATGACACAGCAATGCCACTGCTTGGTATTTACCAAGAGATGAAAATATACGTCAACAGAAAGACTTATGTGTAAATGTTTGTAACAGTTTTGTTCATAATATCCCAAAGCTAGAAGCACCTCAAATGTTCACTGTGGTTGGATGAGTAAATAAACTGTTGTAAAGCCATTCAATGGAACACTAGTCCACAATAAAAAGGAAGAAATTACTGAATCACTTAACAACATGGATGAATCCTAAAAGCAAGGGGCTGTGGAAAAGAAGCCACCTACACGAGGCTATATACTGTATGAGTCCACTCATATGAAATTCTAGAAAAGGTCAAGTGGCAAAAACCCATCAGTGGTTTCCAGGGGCTGGCAGGCAGGGAAGGTACGAGGGAAGTGACTGGAGTGATGCCAATGTTCTCTATTACAAGTGTGGTGGTGGAAACAAGACTGAATGTGTTTGTTACAACTCTCTGTATTATATCCTTAAAATTCTTGAATGTTATTGTGGTATAAATTATACCCCAATAAAACTGACTCAATACAGGAGAGACAAGAAGTATTTTTAAGCATATTCCTAATTTAAGATCACTAAATTGAAAGTCGAAAGGAAGATGATAGTTTGTGGATTATGTTAATTTAAAACAAGCTTGTCCAACCCTGGGTTGGCAGACCGCATGAGGCCCCAGGCGGTTTTGAATGTAAACCAACACAAATTTGTAAACTTTCTTAAAACATCATGAGGTGGTTTTTTTTCCTTGCTCTTCAACTATCATTAGTGTTAATGGATTTTATGTGTGGCCCAAGGCAATTCTTCTACCAATGTGGCCCAGGGACGCCAAAAGATTGGACACCCCTATTTAAAAGGTTTAAATTTTAACAATAAGCAATTTAAGGGTCCCAAAGCAAAAAAAAAATGGGTGCACACCGCCATCTAGTGGTCCAATTCCACAATTACAATATCATTCTGGCTTACCAGTTTGTTAATGCAATACCTGAATTTGAAAAAGTCCAGTAAAAAATTCATTTATTTCCCAAAAGTAATTTTATAACATTTAATATCTACTAGCAATAGGAAAAGTTGAAAGCCCTAAGAAGGGGAGATTATTACCTACATTTGAGCAACAACAAAAATCTACTTTAAAGACATTCCCATTTCTATTAGGGAAAAAAAATTACCTGTTGTGAAAATTATTATTTACCATTTGTCCAGAATGTTCAGTCAATGCAAAATATTTAAAAATAAATAAAACAGAAATAAGATGTGTAATTATGTAAAAGAAGGAAATAAAACTATCACAACTGGAGGATAGTGGAATAATACACAAAACACAGCTAATCATCTTAAAATTCATATATGCATCAGGTGATTATGTATAAGATTAAACATTACAAAATTAATAGCTTTTCTTTTCTTTTTTTTTTTTCCTGAGACAGAGTCTTGCTCTGTCCCCCAGGCTGGAGTGCAATGGTGAGATCTCAACTCACTACAACCTCTGCCTCCCAGATTCAAGCGATTCTCCTGCCTCAGCCTCCGGAGTAGCTGGGATTACAGGCACAAGCCACCATGCCCAGCTAATTTTTGTATTTTTAGTAGAGGTGGGGTTTCACCATGTTGATCAGGCTGTTATCGAACTCCTGAACTCATGATCCGCCAGCCTCAGCCTCCCAAAGTGCTGGGATTACAGGCGTGAGCCACCCCTCCTGGCCCATTAATAACTTTTCTATAACACAGCAATCACAGAATATAAGCTATAATGGGGGAGATATTCCATTAATAATAGCAGAAATAAAAATACATTAAATGCCTATGATCTTTAAAGCAATATAGACAAACTAAGGAAGAAAAGCATCAGAATTTACTGATTGAGGTACAAAAAAGTTTTCTTTGGTAAGATATATATTATTTCTTAATAGAAAAACTGCATTTATCTTAGATGTTTTATGAAACTCCAGTCAAAAATTAGTACAGTATCTTTTTAGAACTTGTTCATACAATTGAAGTCAATCTAAATACTACAAATGTATGCACGCATTACTAATAGAATACATTGCGGTGCCTGCCTTTTTTTTTACTTTGTACACTTGGCATCATATGGAATGCATCTTTTTTTGTATTTGAGACAGAGTCTGGCTCTGTCACACAGGCTGGAGTGCAGTGGCGCAATCTCAGCTCACTGCAACCTCTGCCTCCTGGGTTCAAGTGACGCTCACGCCTTGGGCTCCAGACTAGCTGGGACTACAGGCATGCGTGACCACATCCAGCTAATTTTTGTCTTTTCAGTAGAGGCGGGGTTTCACCATGTTGGCCAGGCTGGTCTTGAACTCCCGATCTCAGGTGATCCGCCCTCCTCGGCCTCTCATAGTGCTAGGATTACAGGCCTGAGCCACTGCACCCAGCCAGAAGACATTATTTTGCAACTTGCCTTCTTACAAAGAACATTACCATTTTTAGATGCATTTGTGTAACCGCCTAAAGGGTTCTGTGGTAGACACATACCCTAAATTGTTCATTCTTCTGTGAATGGATATTTACATCATCCACTTTTTCACAATACAAACAGTGCAAATGTAACCATTCTTTTTGTCTCTCCTGGTGCACAGGTGCACATATCTGAGCACAGACTTGCTAGGTCACAGGGCATGTATACATTGAACTTTCCAAAGAAGCAGTGCCCAACCCCCAGCCATAGAATTATCTCCTCTTGAAAGACTAGATAGTAATATATGCTACCGACTAAATTATGCCTTCCTCTTCATTCTAATGTCGAAGCTGCACACCTAGTGGGATGGTATTTGGAAAGTGGAGCCTTTGGGAGTGATGAAGGTTGGATGAGGTCACAATGGTAGGGTCCTCATGACAGGATCAGTGCCCTTATAAGATGAAGACACTTCCCCCCACTCCTGGGCGCATTGAGAAGGCAGCCGCTGCAACCCAGGAAGTGGGCCCTCACCAGGAACCAACCGTGCCAGCACCTTGATCTTGGACTTACAGTTTCCAGAAGTGAGAAAATACATTTCTGTTGTCTAAGGCACTCCATCTACAGTATTTTGTTATGGTGTGTGGTATTTTGTTATAAGTGTGAGCAGGCTAATACAATATACCTCTGCTATGAAACTGTATTTCATTGGTGATAACTAAAATTGTATTGTCTTAATTCAGAAATTTTCCCCAAAATATGTTGCAGTTTCCAATGCTATTTTCCATTTTTTAAATTTGTATTACCAATAATTTTCTGTAAGTTTTCCCCCAAGAGTATATGTCAAATGCTTTATTATATCTGGCTCATAATGTTTTATGTTTTCTCATTGATGATTACACTTTTTTTTATTTGAACTGTGAACATTATCAGGATAAAATATGTATTCAATGCTTTCAACTTTTAATGACTGACATGGTTTGAATATTTGTCTTCTCTAAAACTCATGTTGAAATTGAATCCTGGCTGGGTGAGGTGGCTCACACCTGTAATCCCAACACTTTGGGAGGCCAAGGCAGGTGGATCACCTGAGGTCAGGAGTTTGAGACCATGCTGGCCAACATGGCAAAACCCTGTCTCTACTAAAAATACAAAAATTAGCCGAGCGTGGTGATGCGTGCCTGTAGTCCCAGCTACCCGGAAGGCTGAGGCACAAGCATCGCTTGAACTCGGGAGATGGAGGTTGCAATGAGCCAAGATCGCACCACTGCACTCCAGCCTGGGCAACAGAGGGAGACTCCATCTCCAAAAAAAGAGTAAGAAAGAAATTTAATCCCTAATGTGGCATTACAGAGAGCTGGGGGCTTTAAAAGGTGATTGGGTCATGAAGGCAGGATTCATCTATTCATGGATTAATGGATTAATAGGTTAATGGATTAATGGGTTATGATGGGAGTGGGTCTGGTAGTTTTATAAGAAGACAGACCTGAGCTGGCACGCTCAGCCCTCTCACCATGTGATGTCCTGTGCCACCTCAGGACTCTGCAGAGTCCCCACCAGCAAGAGGCTCTCACCATACATGGCTCCTTGAGCTTCATCCTTCTCAGCCTCCATAAATATAAGCAATCAGTTCTTTTTCTTTCTATATTGCCCAGTTTCAGGTATTCTGTTATAAGCAACAGAAAATGGACTAAGACAATGACTTTCAAGTAACATTTGCATCCAACATTCATGTCATTAACAACAAAAATGAGCCACTCATTTTTCTTGAAATTAGCAATTTATTTCATTCCAGAAATAGATATCTGTTCTATTGTAAGGTACTGCAGGTTATCCATTTTTCTTTACCTGTTGAGAATTCATTCCAAAAATTCTTCATCAGAAATGTAAATCTCTTCTCAATACATTCAAAAAACATCACGTATTCCATCAGTGGCATCTGTTCCTAGGAAATAGACCTTCCTAGGAATCTTGTTCTTCAGGTTGCTGCCCCCTGTAACCTCAAGGTGCCAGGTGGTCGGGAGCGTGCCTTTGACCCTGAGCTTGGGTCCTTTGCTTCCTTAATTTATTTTTTTATTTTGCTGGAGGGTGTCCAATAGCAGCTTCCTCAGAAAAGGTATCTACAAAGTGCGCTCCTCAGGAACTCACATGACTGAAAATGTCATTTTTGCATCCCCCTGGAGCACTCGCCCTTCAGGGTCTAGGGTCTAAGTGGAATGCTGTTTCCCCGGAATTGGGAAGTCATATTCTCACTGCATTCTAGCTTCCCGTGTTGCTGTTGGGAAGACAATTAGTCCTTAGCTTGGGTCCCATTTTTCTCACTGTGAGGCTTGATCTGAGTGTTTTGACGTTTCAGGATTTGTATTTTACTGAAGGTCTTTTTCCTTTCATTTTGCAGGGGATTCAGTGAGTTTTTTTCAAACTGGAAACTCAAGTCCTTCTGTTCTAGGAGTTTTTCTGGTTTTTGTTTTTTGAGACAGTCTCGCTCTGTCGCCAGGCTGGAGTGCAGTGGCACAATCTAGGCTCACTGCAAGCTCCACCTCCCGTGTTCCAGTGATTCTCCTGCCTGAGCCTCCTGAGTAGTTGGGACTACAGGTGCACGCCACCACGCCCAGCCAGTTTTTGTATTTTTAGTAGAGACGATGTTTCACCATGTTGGCCAGTCTGATCTCCTTCTCTTGACCTCATGATCCGCCCACCTCGGCCTCCCAAAGTGCTGGGATTACAGGCGTGAGCTACTGTGCAAGGCCTGTTCTAGGAATTTTTAAATGCATTTCTTTGATAATTTCCTCTTCTCTGTTTCCTTTCATCTCCATTAGAATTTGTTCACATCATGAAACTCCTGGGTTAATCCTCTAATGATCTTCACTTTCTTTCCTGTTTCCTTTCCATTTTCTTTCTCTTCTTCTTTTTTCTTTAAGACAAAGTCATACTCCGTCACCCAGGCTGGAGTACAGTGGCATGATCTCAGCTCACTGCAGCCTCCATCTCCACCATGCCTGGCTAATTTTTTTCATTCTCTTTTTTTTTTCCAAATGTAGAGACAAGGTCTCACTATGTTGCCAAGGCTGGTCTCGAACTCCTGGGCTCAAGCAATCCTCCCACCTTGATCTCCCAAAGTGTTGAGATTACAGGCGTGAGCCACGGCGCCCACGTCTCATTTTCTTTGTAAGTCTATCTTCTGGGAAGTGTTTCCTATTCTTCCATCATTTCCAATACAATTTTCATTTCCATGTTCTTTTTCCTTTTTTAGTTTCCAAGACCTATTTTCATATTAAGAATGTTACCTTTTGTTTTTCCCCATTTTTATTTATTAGGGACAATATCTACATTTGGGAATACAAGTTATAATTTTCAGAAAAATTTATTTTTATTTTTACATTCTTTTTCTTTTCTCCCTTTCTCTTGAGTTTTCTCACTTTCCTTCTGTTAACATTCGTTCTTCAAATGTCCAATTCTTGGCTGTCGGGTTTTAGAATTTGGTACTGAAAAGCTGGAGAGTCAGCTCCCAAAGTACTGGGATTACAGGCTGAGCCACCATGCCCAACCCAGCCCTTCATTTTCATACTTTGAATAATTTGCAATACTTCGCAATGAAATAATTTATTTTTCCTAAAATGAAAAGATACAACCTCTAATTTCAAGAAAAGCAAATGGCTTACATTTGTTGTTGGTAACCTAATGTTGGCTGTAGATTTTACTCACAAGTGTTATCACCAAAGATTGAAAGTGGTAAATACTTATTTTATCAGAATGGACAGTTGTAAAGTTTATGATTCAAATAAAGTTTCATCAGCATGAAACTGTGTAACAACATTATGAATCAGCTACATACAATAAAGCATTTGGAAAAGTACTTATCAAATAGTAAGTCAAACTAACATTTAGAAGATACTATCACAACTTAAGAATTTTACTGTATAGTTAAAAATAATTTGATATTTTCTGCCATAATACACTTAATAGAATGTTAATAATAATATTGATGTCAGCATATCACTACATTTGAAGTTTATGGAATCAATTTCTTACAAAATATATATTTCACTGAAATAAGAAAACAATTTTGGTGAAAATATATAAATCAAGACAGTAAGAACTGAATAATAACCAATGAAGCTTCAACTCTTTGGCATAAAAATTTTAATCATTTACTTAAAATATAAAATCCAAGATTTTTTTTTTTTTTTTTTTTGAGATGGAGTCTCGCTCTGTCACCCAGCCTGGAGTGCAGTGGCGCGATCTCGGCTCACCACAAGCTCTGCCTCCCGGGTTCACGCCATTCTCCTGCCTCAGCCTCCCGAGTAGCTGGGACTACAGGCGCCCGCCACCACGCCCGGCTATCTTTTTGTATTTTTAGTAGAGACGGGGTTTCACCATGTTAGCCAGGATGGTCTCAATCTCCTGACCTCGTGATCCGCCTGCCTCGGCCTCCCAAAGTGCTGGGATTACAGGCGTGAGCCACCGCGACCGGCCAAAATCTAAGATTTTTAAGATAACTTAATGGTTTCATGATGCTATATCTGAAAGGTATCATATTTTACTATCAGTGCACATAAAACATGGTTTCAATGAGAAATATTTACATACAGAAGTTATTTAGTCTTGTCTAGGTGGTGCAGTGTAATATTAACAGAGAAAACATGGTTTTCCAGCCAGAAGGTAAAAAACACTAGGTTGGCTTAATTTTTTACCAGCCACAACACTGGATTTTTTTTTTATCTCTGAAAACTGCAATAAAAATGATAAATCATCTCACATTATGTCTTGTCTCGATAAACTTTATGTTTTCAACTAAATATCAAATCATCCTCAGAGAGAATTAAGTAATATGGGTAGAAGGGAAATTAAAACAATGAAAAATGGAAAACATTTAGGCTCCAGGGTATGGCTGCAGACAGCTTGGGAACTTCCCTGGGCTTTTCAGTTTCACCTCAGTAGAAACTGTGAAGTGGAAGTCATTAAACATTGGAAAATGAAAACTTTTCTAGAGATTTGGCTTTATTTGAAGAAAGTTTCCATTGTTAAAGCTAATAATAGATTAAAATGAGGAATAGTAAAAAGTGACTGAACATATAAAACAAAATGAAAATATTCATGAAAACAGAGCAGACTCTGTCACAGTACTGAAGGACTCTGATATTCCAATTGAAACAAAACAAATGGACATATCAATTCCAAGAGAAAATCTATTAGGTCGTCTGAATACATTTTACAAAAATTCGTGTGTTGTATGATGATAAGAGTGGAGAATACTTTGAATTTTTTTTTTTAAGGGATAGGGTTGCCGAGGCTGGACTTGAACTCCTGAGCTCAGGCGATCCTCCTGCCTCAACCTCCAGAGTTGTTGGGATTACAGGTTCACACCATCATGCCCAGCAAGAATACATTGAACCAAAAGTTCTCTCAAGTTACTGAAACATAAAATTTGGCTGAATGACAGATTGTGGGTTAAATGTGAGTTAATAAAATAATGCCAACTGAATAAATCTTTCATATCAATAAGCAATTTTCATGTACTTAATATGGTCTCCTCTGAATAGTGTTAGAGGAGCTAAGCTCTGTTGAATTCACTGCAGCTAGTTCAGCAGAATCTGAGCAAGGTTCCCTCTCATGAGCAATGCTGTGGAGATCAGAAGACCATCCAGGAGCAAACCCTCATCTACATAACGTGATGGTCATGAGAAGGCTCAGTGCAGCTTCGTACATTCAATCAAGGTTCAGACATGGGTCCCATTTAGTGACATCTGGAAGCAAACCAAGGATTGTGCCAATCATTTCAAAACTATATCAGATAATTAAAACATTCTTAGAATGTTTTGCTAAATGATTTGCACTACTGATTTCATCACTTGACACAGTTTTTATATAGAATTCAGTTTATTTAGAAAATAAAAGAGAATGTATTTTTACTTTTGAGTTTATATATCAATCTATGCATCCTTTTGCATTGTCAAATGTGATGAAATCCATACTTTTTCAGTCCCATGTCCTGCCGGCCCCTCTCGAAGTCAGGCCTGACCAAAACCCATCTCGAGAGTCATTTCTTCCTTCATACATCATCTGAGAGAAAATGCCATCAAGCAGGAAATGTGTGTCAGTATGGCTTTTTAGTTACAAGCTGGGCAAACTGAATCTGGTGAACTTAAGACAAAAATTATTGGAAGGCTATTCAGTAGATTGTCGTAATGGAAAAGCTTGGCAGCCAGGCTATACTAGTCTGTCCTCACACTGCTAGTAAAGACACACCTGAGACTGGATAATTTGTAAAGGAAAGAGTTTAATTACTCACAGTTCAGCATGGCTGGAGAGGCCTCAGGGAACTTACAATCATGGTGGAAGGGGAAGTAAATATGTCCTTCTTCACATGGCAGCAGCAAGGAGAACTGCTGAGCAAAACAGGGCAAAGCCCCTTATAAAACCATCAGCT
Organism: Pan paniscus; assembly: GCF_029289425.2. Lineage (NCBI taxonomy): Eukaryota > Metazoa > Chordata > Mammalia > Primates > Hominidae > Pan > Pan paniscus. The sequence goes on from NC_073260.2 coordinate 49,892,116, forward strand.
CTCATCACTCGCTATCATGAGAACAGCATGAGAGTAACCATCCCTATGATTAAATTACCTCCCAGCAGATCCCTCCCATGACACATGGGGATTATGGGAGCTACAATTCAAGATGAGATTTGGGTGTGGACAGAACCAAACCATATCACAGGTCTTGAGAAGTTTGGGGTCCTCAGCAGAAGGGTCCCATCAGTCATCTCTTGGGAACTTTCCACAGGAAGGCTCACTTCCCACCCTTCTCCGTTTTTGTGTGTCTCAGTTCAAGATGCAAATTTCTAAGAAAGAACCAGACTGGCCAGCTGTGGTTCCATGCTCACGCCTTTAGTTAGGGTGGTCTGTGTGCTCTGACCCTGAACTGGGAACAGGGCACTTCTCTTGCCCAAGGAAAGGTAAAGGGATGCTGAGCTCACTGTTCCAGGGAGGGCAGGGTTTTGGTGGCCCTGTGGGGACAGAGCAAGGGCTTGGTCCATAGATGTTGGAAAATTGTGACTGGAGTCATCATAGAAAGCCCAGGACCCTTGAAGGGCTACACAGTCAGTGGCAGAAGATACTAGAAAAAAAAATCCACCCACTGGTAAAGGGAGACAGCAAGAAAACATTTCTTTCTTGGTCTCAGCTCTCAGATGGAAATATTCCCTCTGGAAAGTTTATCATCTCAGATTTTAATATGGGTTTGGCCTTTGAATGTGTACTACCCACATCTTCTAGGAAACCTCAAGCCAAGAAATGAATGTCCCTGGTTTCGTGGCTCCCAAGAAACATGACAGAAGCAAACTCATAACGTCTCTGAAAGGAAGCACCTCAATCCAGGCCCCAGAGAGTTCCTAGAATAAAGTCCCACCAAATATGAGTCCACAATCCAAAATTACAAAATAGGTAATCCATGAGCTCCACAGGCAAGAGACCGCAAAATTGACAAACAGCAGAGGCCATCTCTCCCAAACTGCAGATCTTGGAACTACTAGATCCAGAATAGAAGGTAAGTTTGGGGAAAGAGATCAAAGAAGGAATTGAAACATGAAAAAGGAACAAAATGCTATGAAGAAAGTAATGACTATTCAGGTCAGGTATCAAATTCTTTTTCTGCTCAGCTGCTTTTAAGTTCTTTGTTCCAAAAAACTTGAAGCCAGACCTATAGAGTTATAATTGGTAATGCATTAAAATTATTTTTGACGATAGATCACTATGTGTTTATTTGACATGTCACAGAAGTAGTACAAAAATGTAGTGAATTATGTATATTTTACAAATCTATGCTTATCCATATATACTTACATATATGAACAAAGTGTCTTAGCGGGTATAGAGAAAGAGACAGAGACAGAGAGAGAGACAGCTAGAGATGGAGATAGAGATCCAAAATAAGGTTACAAACAATGGTAAAATCTATCATACTTCAGCAATAAAGTGCTCTTCTATTACAGATATCTGAACTAATTGAACTAAAAAAAAAGCCCTGGCCGGGCATGGTGGCTTACACCTGTAACCCCAGCACTTTGGGAGGCCAAGGCGGGCAGATCACAAGGTCAAGAAATCGAGACCATCTGGCCAACATGGTGAAACCCCATCTCTACTAAAAATAACAAAATTAGCTGGGCGTGGTGGCATGCGCCTGTAGTCCCAGCTACTCAGGAGGCTGAGGCAGGAGAATTGCTTAAACCCAGGAGGCAGAGATTGCAGTGAGCTGAGATCGCACCACTGTACTCCAGCCTGGTGACAGAGTGAGACTCCATCTCAATAAATAAATAAATAAATAAAGCCCCATCCATGTCAAAAGAAATTAATTTTTAAAAATCTTTACTACTTGTGTTTAGAATTATTTCTCAAAATGTGTAATACATTTTTATTGTTTTGCTCTAATAATTGTACTACCAACTGAATCCAGGAAAAAATATCTATATTTTTAATTTTGGAACATACAATCATGAGGAATTTTATTTCAATTTCTATTGAACTATTGCATATGTTCCTGTATTAGTTTCTTAAGGCTGCCATACCAAATGACCACAAAATTTGTGGCTTAAAACAACAGAAATTTATCTACTTGAAGTTCTGGAGGCCAGAAGTCTGAAATCAAGATGGCAGCAGGGCCACTTGATTTCACTCCTCTGAAAGCTCCAGGGGAGAACCTTCCCTTGGCTCTTCCAGCCTCCAGTGGCTGAGGCATCCCTTGGCTTGTGGCCACATCACTCCAATCCCTGCCTCTGTCTTGATGTGTCTGTCCTCCCTTAGTGTATGCCTCTGTTTCTCAACTCTCCCTCTCCTTTCTCTTATAAGGACACTAGTTATTAAATTAAGTGGTCCCCCTAATCTAGTATGATCTCATCTTGAGATCCTTAACTTAATTACAACTGCAAAGACTCTATTTATAAATAAGGTCACATTCACTGGTAACAGGGGTTAGGACTTGAACATGTCTTTTGGTGGGACACAGTTCAACCCACTATAGTTTCCAAGCATAAAAAATATGTCATTTAGGACACAATTTTGTGAGAAAATCAGGATAGAAATATGAGTTCAAGAAGGAAATTAATGGTGTAAATATGTAAAATTTGTACACATGTAAAAATTTTAAATATGTAAAATGACTTAATGAGGTAAAATTTCTGACGATTAATTTTATGGATTTTTTTTTGTTCAGGTCCAGTGGCTCATACCTGTAATCCCAACACTCTGAGAGGCCAAAGCAGGAGGATTGCTTGAGACCAGGAGTTGGACATCAGCCTGGGCAACATAGTGAGACCCCATCGCTACAAAAAAGTTTTAACTAGCCAGGCCCTGGTGATGTACACCTGTAGTCCCAGCTACTTGGGAGGCCAAAGCAGTAGGCTAACTTGAACCCAGGAGGTTGAAGTTACAGTGCACTGTGATTGCGCCACTACATTCCAACCTGAGCAACAGAGTGAAAGCTGGTCTCTTAAATAAATAAATAAATAAATAAATAAATAAATAAAATTAATGTATGGCTTTTTAAAGGGAAGATGATGAGGGTCAACTTTACTCCATACTGGAAATTACATTCTTCATAACTATATAAGCTTATGAGGACATTTGTAGTTATTAACTTTATAATATATAATGCAGTACATAATTTTTCACAATTCTTATAGGGAATATGAAAGAAAACAAGTCTTGAGAGTTGTTTTCTGTTTTTTTTTTTTTTGAGACAGAGTTTCGCTCTTGTTGCCCAGGCTGGAGTGCAGTGGTGCGATCTCAGCTCACTGCAACCTCTGCCTCCCAGGTTCAAGTGATCCTCCTGCCTCAGCCTCCCAAGTAGCTGGGATTACAGGCACCTGCCACCACCCCTGGCTAATTTTTGTATTTTTAGTAGAGATGGGGTTTCACTGCATTGGCCAGGCTGGTCTCGAACTCCTGACCTCAGATGATCCACCCACCTTGGCCTCCCAAAGTCCTGGGATTACAGGCGTGAGCCACCACGCTGGCCTTAAAGAAAAAACTCTTTCCTGCCATGGGAAGTCTGGGGCCTCCAAGGGTGAGTCAGGAGCTCCTGTGAGAGGAGGGGGAAGCACCTGGGCTCAGGGTGAGGGAGAGGGCTCGGGGAGAAAGAAGTCCCGCCCAGGACCCTGGCGCACCCATTCTCCAGCTTCAGGGGACTGCACTCTAAATAGGGGCTGGTGGTGGAAGGGGGCCTCAACCAAAAAAGGGTCTGTTTTGCTTTTTGTTTTTAACCAACATTTTTATCCCCTTCTCCTATGCTTCATCCTCCTGTGCGTGGCTCTGTCCCAGCCTCCAAACAAAGCTGGCTCTGCAGGCTCCAGACCGGCTGCGATGGGCCGACATCATGGAGCAGAAAATTACCACCAAGAGCTTCGTGACATCACCATCGTAGATCAGCGGGAAGTAACCAGGGCCTCAGACCAACAGAGCCAGCTGTCAGCCACCAGACGCTAGCTGGAGGCTTGCCCCTGCCATCATCTAGAGCTGCCTCTGGCCACAGCATCAAAAATGGCAGGTAAGAAGCACTCTCCTTTGCCGTCTTCTGAATGGCTGGCTGTCAGTATTTACCACTTTCTCTTCCCTTGGCCTCCGAGACACCCTACTTCTCAGAGGCCACGGTTCCCCGTGATCGATCACCCAGTCCGTGCAGTGTGGAGCCGCATACTGGTGCATGCTTAGGACAAGAGTCCTGTGGGGACCCAGCACAGCCCTAGCCACCTGAGACAGACCGAGGCTACTTTGCAGTGGCCTCTCCTCCATTCTGGTCATTTCCCCGGGTGTCCTCTGCAGTCCTGGGGCGGTTCTCCATATTAGAGATGCAAAAATGCCAAAAGAGACGCACATGCAGGGCCTGTGCTGACCAAGATCAGAGAGATCATTCCCTTATTCCCCATTCAACAAAAATTAGGGTGAACCACATGAACCACTGTGCGGGAGACAACAAAAGATCAGATATTGGCAATTTTCAATCTAATCGTATTTATTGAGCCCCTCCATGTCCCCTGCACGTTTCCAGTGCTGAATATTGTGAAAGGAAATTAAATCTTGAGACCCCAAACTCATTAAGCCAAAGGGAGAAGTCAAGCTGGGACCTGGATCACGCAAACGTCCCTCCCCCTTTTGGCTCCTAAATAAGATGGCTACAAGGTGAAAAGCTACATGCCTCCCCTGTATTTTGCCCACAAGGAAATTCTTAGTGAGCTGCAAGATCTTTTAAGGTGTTTCTGTTAACATTTCACCATGGCAACGTAAATTCAAAGCTTATCATTACAGACGCAGTCACCCCCCGCCCACCAGACACAAATGCATATGGGATTGTTTTGCTGCCCCATTTTGTCTAAGTTATCTTATGTAAAATGCAGATTCCCTGCATTTTTCCCCTGACCCATTTGTCAATGTCATCTTATGTAAAAAATGCAGATTCAGTGAGCCAGACAAAGTCATGAATGACTATTTTTCCCTACCCACCTCTTACATGAAAACTGTGTGCTTCTCAATATCCCGCCCTTTCCCCTTTAAATTTGGAGCCCTCAAAATTATCTTCGGAGCAAGGTATCGACCTGTCTCCCTGGCATGTCCTTAACTTTGGCAAATAAACCACCTAAAATGATTAAGACTTCTCTCGTCATTTTTCTCAATTGACAACACAAAGCAGCGAACCCAGGTCCCTGACCTCGTGCAGGTTCTTCAGCCCCAGGGGCACGGGCAGTGGACTGATGTGAAGTCATTTTGTTCATGGTGGAAAAGCCATTCTCTTCCCAGCTCTCAGGCCGTGGGACAATGTCATAAGAATGGCCCATTCAAGCTTGTGTGGGGTGTGTGTGCGCGCGTGCACGTGCATAGGTGTGCTGAGGGTCTGGGGTGTGGGTGGTGGTCTTGCCCTTGGGATACTAACATTCCCATCACACTAATACTCTGACTGCTACATCTTGTCATCTTCAATGCTTGTCCCTAACATCTCTTTCTGTCATTGAGATGCAATGTGACCAACAAACATTGAATCAGGACTGACAATGTCAGAAAAAGTCAAGTTAGACCACACATATATAATACTTCTAATAATTAAACTATTCACTTTGGGAGAAATAAAAACCTAATTACATCTATTAAAAGAAAGGCAAGCTGGCCCAGGAATAATGTAAAACAGTCATTTATTAATGGTAGGTTTCACTGGCGAGGTGACAGTTTCCCTAATTGTTCTGTTTAGCCTCATAACTAATATTTTAATGCTTTTTAAAATTTTTGATTATTGTAACAACCCCTAAGCAAGTAACTACAGAGGAAAGAAATTGTCACAGAAGAGGACAAGAAAAATAGGAGTAAGTTAATCTGGAATCTAAATATTGTAGACAGACCACAACATGGTTAATCTTTAGCTTGACCTCCTCTCTAGGGAACTAAACAGAATGTAGTGAAGTGGAAAAGACAATTTCTTAAACTGATAACTGTGGCCTTAAAGAATTCTGTAACTATGACACCCAAGTCATACCCAGTCTTTTTTAAAGCCTTTCTCCAGCTCCTGGGGCCCTTTGCAAATTGTTCATTAACTCCCCAGGGTTGCACAGTGCTGGAAGGAACAAGAGCTATTATAGCACGTCAGCATCTGAGGCTGGCCAACTTATAGGCCTTGGAGAGCCCAAATTTCATCAGGAAGGGAGGGCGCCAGGGAGCCAAGTGCAAGGAAGCCCTTCCAAGGAGGGTTGATGGAGCCATCATCCTATGACCACGGCGTGGTGGGCAGCCCCGGGAGCCTGGGAGGGGAGGAAGGCACAACTCTGGACCCGGGTGTTCCAGGCGGGCTGTTGGAGATGGGCCCTGAGCTCCCTGCGTCAAGCCCCATCCCTGATAAGAGCAAGCAGCCTCTATAAATGCTAGTTGAATGATGGAGTTGGATTCTATAATAACTCGGGCACTTCCCGTAGCACAAAACCAGATGTCCCAGGACAAAACTTTGGGGACCATGAGGGTTGCAGGCGCTGAGGAGTCCCTCGGGCAACCAAAAGCAACACCACTGAGAAGCAGTGATGAGGGAAGTGACTGCTAAAAACACATCCACACACACCTAAGATCTGGGAAAATACTGGCTATGAGGGTGGTAGCCCCATGCAATTACTGAGCCCTAGAAATGTGGCGAGTGTCACTGAAGAACTGAATTCTAAATTTTAATTGAATAAAATTTCAATAGCACATACAATCTGTGGCTGTCAAATTGGACCATGTAGCTCTGGGGCAATGGCAAGCCACCAAGCATGTAGAGCAGGAAGATGACACTATCAGATCTGCATTTGACACCGTCTGATCTGCACAAAACGTCTGGTTTTGTGCCATGGGAAGTGCCCAAGTTTTTTGTGTTTTTAACAAAAGGTAGAAATCAAAATTGCATTTGCAATATGATCTACATTTTGACAATTTTTTTTTCTTTTTTTGAGATGGAGTCTCGCTCTGTCGCCCAGACTGGAGTGCAGTGGCATGATCTCGGCTCACTGCAACCTCCACCTCCCAGGTTCAAGCAATTCTCCTGCCTCAGTCTCCTGAGTAGCTGGGACTACAGGTGCCCGCCACCATGCGCAGCTAATTTTTGTATTTTTAGTAGAGACGGGGTTTCACCATGTTGGCCATGATGGTCTCCATCTCTTGACCTCGTGATCCACCCGCCTCACCCTCCCAAAGTGCTGGGATTACAGGCGTGAGCCACCGCGCCCAGCCTTGACAATTTTATATACATTCATACTTACATACACATGAACTGAACAGTTTGGGAAGAACTCCAGAAAATATCATAGTAGGTTAAAACTGTTATGGGGCTATAAAGTTTTTTGCATTTTATGTTTTTCTCTATTTTCCACGTATACTACAACAAGCATAATATACATTTTTCATAAAATAATAAATATCTTTATTTTTCTAAAATTATACTGCCCACTTTTAAAAGCATTTAATTACTACCATCAAAAACATGAAAATGACCCAAATGTCCAGCTACCTGTAAATGGATAAACAAATTGTGGCACATCCATAAACAAAAGACCACCCGGCAGTGAAAATAAATGGATCACCAGCACACACAACATGGATGAGTTTCAGAAACATCACGCTAATGTAATATTTACATGGACTATTCCTGGAAATGTGTGCAGGAGCAAGTCAAGAGTTTTGGTTTTGTCTTTTTTAAGAGCATCTAATAGGACTCGTACATCTGATTGCAACTATCTGAGCACATTGCCAATTTTGAACAGGAATCCAAAAAAAAAAATAGGAAGTTTGGGTTTTACTGAGTATTTTTCTTATTTATTTATTTATTTATTTTTTTTTTTTTTTTTTTTTTTTTTTTTTTTTTTTTTTTGAGACAGGGTCTTGCTCTGTCGCCCAGGCTGGAGTGCAGTGGTGCAATCTCAGCTCACTGCGACCTTTGCCTCTGGGACTCAAGTGATCCTCCCACCTCAGCCTCCTGAGCAGCTAGGACCACAAGTGCACACCACCGTGACCAGCTAATTTTTGTATTTTTTGTAGAGATGGGTTTTTGCCATGTTGCCCAGGCTGGTCTTGCACTCCTGAACTCAAGAGATCCTCCTGCCTCAGCCTCCCAAACTGCTGGAATTACAGATGTGAGCTACCACGCCGTGCCCAGGCACTTTTCTTTCCTGTTCATGTTGCATTTCCATACTGATGCATCACAAGTGAAATTCCTCCTAACTTTCTTAGAAATTCTGGCAGCCCAGGCCTTTCCTTGGAGCCCTGCAGCTGCACGTCTAGACAGCCTGTTCCTCCCGAGTACTGGGCACCCACTCTGAAAGGGACAGGGAACGCCACCAACTTTGTCCTTCTCATATCAGCAGCCTGAGAAGGAGTCCTGCCAGCTCCCTTCCCTGCCCACTATCAGAGGCCACCACTATTCTGACTCCCTAAGATCTCTTGAATCTTTCCGAGATCATGCAGCCATTATTTACCCCCAGCACCACTGTGGCAACATCTCCACAGGTCCTTACACTGTCCGCATGGAGCCACAGTGAGTGACAAATAACAGTAACAAATGCAGATCCGATGGTGTCATCTTCCTGGTCTACATTCTTGGTGACCTGCCGTTGTGCTACAGCTATGAAGCTCAACTTGGCAGCCACAGGTTGCATGTGCTATTGAAATTTTATTTAATTAAAATTTAAAATTCAGTTTCTTGGTCACACTAACCACATTTCCAGGGCTCAGTAGTTATATGCGGCTACCACACTGGTCACTACAGATACAGAGGTTTTCTCTCTGTGCAGCAAGTTCTGCTGGACGATGCCGAATTGAAACATAAAGCAAGACCTTGAACTGGCCCTCGAGGCCTAGCAGCACGCCCAGCCTCACCTTGCCCAGTGTTCCCTCACACGCCACCCTCCCATTGCTCCAGTCCTGGCATCCCAGAGTCCCTTCCACCTCGGGGTCTTTACACATGCTGCTCCCTGCACCAGGAGCCCCACCTCTGCCCTCTGTCCCCACACACCTACCTCATCTAGCTGATTCCCCTTCTCTGGTAGAATTCAGAATTCAGTGGTCAGAGATTTCCCTGCCTTCCCAGATGAGGTCAAATCCCCTTGTAGAGCAATCTAATGGCTCCTATACTTATGGTTTAAAGCACTTTAATGATGAGAGCATTGTTGTAGTTTAAATAGTGAAGGGTATCATTCATTGCTTAGAGTGTCTTTTCCTAACAAGAATGGAAGCTCTAGGATAGCAGGTGTCTCATCTGTCTTGGACAACACCCAAACCAGTGCAGTACCTGGGACATAGTAGGAGGTAAATACATATTTGTTGAATAAATGAATGAGTTTAGAGGCTGATTCAAACAACGTGAGTATCATAAGAGTATTAACACCTAACAAAGAAGGGTTTCCTCCATTCTAAACTCAGAGTAGTTGAAGCTGTGAATTAAATAATGTTTTGACTATCTGCTGTCCACTTCATGTGGGATTTGCTGCAAGGACAGGGAAGGGGCCAGAGATAACAGCTTAGGTGGAGAGAACCTGCTGAGCAAGCTGCCTGTGAATTGGAGAATGTAGCCAGTCCAAAGCTTTCCCCAAAAGCCTGGGTAGTGAGGGACGTTTGGCTGTTAACACCAGAGGCAAGAGCAAGCCTCTGCTGAAGGCAGGCTATGATCACAGGCCTTTAATAGGCATTGCATTCAATAGAATCTTACACTTTTATACATTAGTGCAAAAGACTGAATGTGCCTCCTCTCCCCAAACCATATGTTGCAACCCTAACCTGAAATGTGATCGTATTAGGAGCAGAGCCTCTGGGAGGTGATTGGGTCATGAAGGTGGAGCCCTCATGAACAGGATTAGTGCCCTTATAAAAGAGTCCCCAGAGAATTCACTAGCTCTCTACTCTCCATCACGTGAGAACGCAGCAAGAAGGCATCATGGTAAACCAGACACAGCCCTCACCAGACACCATACCTGCTGGTGCCTTGATCTTGGACTTCCCAGCCCCCAGAACTGTGAGAAATACATTTCTGTTGTCTGTCAGCCACTCAGCCTATAGTATTTTATAGCATCCTGAACTAACACAGCGATACATACTGTACTGAGTTCAGAGGAAATGATAGACTGTCTTGGATTTGCTTCAATGTGAACAGATATCTATAGGAAAAAAATAAACTTCGTCCCCTGCCTATACATACACAAAGAGAAATATGGAATGGATTACAAACCCAAAATAAAAACTAAAGCTATAAATCTTCTAGAAGAGAACATGGGCCAGCTTCACAGGAAAAAGCAAAAACCACAAGAGAAACTATTGGTAAGTCACTTTCATGAAAATATAAAACTATTATTCATTAAAATACACCATTTAGAAAATGAGGAGGCAAGCCACCTATCCGGAGAAAACATGCAACTCATCCAGGGTTGATTCACATTACTGGTGGTAGTTACAGTCTGTGAAGTGCCTCTGTCCAGGGTTGATTCTCATTACTGGTGGTAGTTACAGTCCGTGAAGTGCCTCAGCACCAATTTAGTGAACACCAAACCACGGTTCTTAGGGAAGGGAAGGTTCCTATGAGCCTCTGGTGATAGCATTGTCATCAACCCATCAATGCATAACCTTGTTTGATGTGTGTTTCTATTGAAAGATGCTTTATTTGATCAGCACTGTTGATTCCTTTACATTGAACTCGCAGCCAACACACCTGAACGAAGCTTCTCTAACACACCAGTTTTCTCCATACGGCGCAGCACAGCCTTCTTGCACTTTGGAGCCCCAGACAGCGCTTCAGCACCATGCCGGGGCTGTTACAAACTATGAGATCCCCAACAAAATGCACAGAAACGTGAAAAAATGGGGCACTAAATGGACCGTAAAAAGGACACTCACCGTCCCTGTGGGAGCTGCAGCAAGAAGGTGGGGAGTTGCCCTGTCCATCCCAGCTGGGGCCACACATGTCAGACAACTCCAATGTCTCAGGGCTCTGTGTGTGCCCACGAATGGCCACAAAATCGTCCACAGTATTGACTTAGGGGTTATAAGTACATTTTATCAAGTAAATGAATTCAGAAATATGGAATCCACGAAGAATAAGGATCAACTATGACAAAGAATTGGCATCAAAAATATATAAAGGCTGGGTGTGGTGACTCACACCTGTAATCCCAGCACTTTGAGAGGCCGAGGCAGGTGGATCACGAGGTCAGGAGTTTGTGACCAGGCTGACCAACATGGTGAAACCCTGTCTCTACTAAAAAATACAAAAATTAGCCAGGCGTGGTGGTGGGTGCCTGTAATCCCAGCTACTCAGGAGGCTGAGGCAAAAGAATACCTTGAACCCAGGAGGCGGAGGTTGCAGTGAGCCAAGATCATGCCATTGCACTCCAGCCTGGTTGACAGAGTGAGACTCCATCTCAAAAAGCAACAACAAATTTATATATATATATGTATATATGTGTGTATGTATGTGTGTGTGTGTGTATGTGTATATATATATATATAGAAGTTATACAACTCAATAACAAAAAGACCAACAACGAATTTTTTTTAATGAGCAAAAGATTTGAACACATTCTTCACAAAGGAATGAACACCCTTGGCCAATAAGCACATGAAGAAAGGCTCAGCACGGTTCACCTACAGGAACGTGCAGATTCAAACCACATGAAGGTGCCACGGCACACCCACGAGAGTGACCGGAGTGTGAATGTGCAACAGCGCTCAGCATCGGTGAGGTTGTGGTGGGTTATTGTAGGACCCCCACACGTGGTTATCGGGAATGGGAAATGGTCACTGCTCTCAAGAGACTTCCCAGCAATTTCCTGTACAAGGTACAAGTAAACATTAGTCACATCTGATAGAGCAAGTCCACTCCTAGTGCTTACCCAAGAGAAATGGAAGTCCTCTCTCTCTCTCTCTCTCTCTCTCACACACACACACACACACACACACAGACTTGCACACAAAGTTTCATAGCAGCTTTGTTCCCAGTAGCCCCACACTGGAAACAGCCCAAGTCCAGGGCAGTCTATGGTCTATGATCCCCTCCCCCTGGGCCACTGCAACCTGTGTTGCAGCTCACCCACCCTAGAGAGCAAAGGTGGGGAAGTGCTGGGTGCTGCAGGTGACATCACAACAGAGTCTGAGCTGGGGATGACACACCCCCTCTGCCGAGTCAGAACACCCCCACCGGGCCAGCCAGTACCTTCCACGCCGGAAAGCACTCCACCTCCACCACCTCCCAGCTGACCTTCCAGGTGAGGGATGCCAGGCTGACCCCTGGTCCTGGAGCTGTCCACCCTTGTGCCTCATTCAAATCCCATCTGTCCTTCCAGGAACACCTCCTCCAGGAAGTCGACTCGCTGACCCCAAGCCACCTCTGACCTGCCCGTAGCAGGCATGTCTGCTCCCTCCTAATCATGTCTGTCCTGCACAGCTGGGGTTTCCTTGGTTTCATTTTAGCTAACATTAACTGACCACATCTTAGGCCCCAGACTCTAAGCTAAACACTTGAAGTACATTTCCTTATTTAATCCTCTCACAACCTGCCACATGGCATTAGGGTCCTTATCTTACAGAGGAGGAAACTGAGGTGAAGGGAGGCAAGGCACACGTGTCCCTAGTCAGCCAGCTGTTTCATCAAGATTCAAACCCAAGTCAGGGAGGGAGGAGGAGCAGTGCCCCGAGGGAAGGGGGAAGCTGCTGCCAGAACTGGGGTAGGGGCAGAGGCAGGTGGCATCAGGGGCTCTCAGCCAAACTCAGCTCCCCAGGGGGACAGAGGCACACCCGGAGGGCTTGGCGGGAACATCAGTAGCGTGCCCAAGGGCACCCACTTCCCAGGGCTACTCCTGCATGGGCAGGGCACGCCAGCAACAGCAGCCTGGAGGCGTGGGGACCAGTGACCCTTCTTCAAATTGCCAGGCCTCAGTGTTCCTCGAAAACCCCAGAGGGGCCTGTGGTGGTCCTGGAAAGCCAAGAGCTGCTGGGCCAAACTTATTTGATCTCAAAAAGAGAAGAAATGTGTAATTTCCAGCCCTGAAAGGTTGTGGAGCACACCCACAAACACCTGTCATAGCTGTGTGAGTATCTTTACTTTTCAGGCATGCACGGTTCACTTCGTTTCTTCACTGAGACTTGACGGAGGGCCTTGGTATGTCAGGAACATCTTTAGTGTCTGGGGAACAGAGGTGAAAAAGACATGAGGTGCCCACTTGTGCAGCTGACACACAATAAACACAAACAAGAGAAATATCAGGGAGTAGCCACTGAAATGCAGAAAGTTAGGGAGTGGACACACAGTCAGGACAGTCAGGACACACCAGCTCCTATGGGTGGAACAGTCCCCAGGGTGTCTTGGGGTTTCCACGTGAAGGAGCAGGGAAGTGCTCGGCGAGGTCCCTCAGGCTAGCAGGGCCTGTCCCAGGAAGTAGGAGGGCAGGGAACTGGGGAGGAGGCCAAAGGAGAGGCCGGCAGATGCGGACGGCCTTGGAGTCCATTTCCAGCACCTTGGCAGGCTATCAGAGGGTTTCAGCAGGAGAATGGTAAGACTTGACTTGGGTTTTTCAAAAATCCCTGAGCATTTTCAAGAATGCCTGAGCTGTTTTAGAGACTGGATTTGGGAGTGGGGAGCAGGAGTGGACTCAAGGGCCAGGTGGGGCCTCCTACAGTGTCCAGGGAGACAGAGGGTGGTGGCCCAGGGAAATGTGGGGACAGATGGGGTCAGGACACATTTCGGAGTTAGGGAACAAGATATACTGAGGGATTGGAGAGAGGAATCAAGGATGACTCCTGGGCAGAGGTGGAGTGGACGCCCACTCACCAGCGACTCAGGCTGAGTGGGGCTCTGCCCTCCTCGCCTCCCTGCAGCTTCTGGGTGGAGAGGCTCTTTCCCCCTGCTCTCCCCTTCTTTCCACTCTTCTGAAAACACAGCTCAGCTTGCATCTGGTTGCATGCAACAGAAATGGATTCTGGCCCACTTCCAGAAGAAAAGGGTGTGATAGAAAGAAGTGGGTTGGGGTCAGGCTCAGAAACCCCAAGAGAAGCTCCTGGGGAAGGGAGGGGCTAGGGCTGCTGGGGTCCCTGAAGCAATTGCTGATGAAGGATCCCTTCTGCTGTGGAGGTAAATCTCCAAGAAAGGTCTGAAGTCCTCAAATGGCTTACTGGAAATCCACACTTCCCAGAAAGTCCAACTGGCCAAGCAGGATGTCCTGTTGTGACAGGACTTTTCACCCACAGTCTCACTCACCAAGATTAATGGTGAGAAGCATCCTGTGCAAGAAGTCAGAAGAGGGAGCAGAGGCTGGGGCCACCAAAGCTCGCAGTACAACCCGCTCTCGACTCTATTTTCAGATGTTTTGGGTGTGAGTCCTGGCTCCAGAGTTGTGTGATGTGGCCAGATTACTTATCTTCCCTGTGCCTCAGTCCCCCATCTGGGAACATGGAGATAACAGCAATGTCTACTTGATAGAGATGTTACAAGAATTGAGTGTAAAATAGAAGAGTTTCTGGTATCGGATCAATGCTCAATACGTGTCCTTGTTATTACTGATTATTGTATAACTATGATTCCTCTTGGACAAGCAGGGACAGAGGATCTTAGGGGAAGGAAGCCAAGTAGGGGAGTCAGAGGCCACGTGAATTCCCTCAATGCAGAGGGTCCACCATGTGCCTGCTCAATGGGGAACTGACCCATGACTGTCTTTAGGGATGGGTGGGAACCTAGAATGCAAGTTCTCACTGAAACAATCTCTGGGCCAGTGAGTTTCTGGAGCAGCCAGCACACACCTGCCTAATTCGTGTTAGAGCTAAGCTCTACTTATTACAGCCCATTTCTGTGGCCAGCATTCTCAGGTGCTTCTGTGGCAAGATGCTCACTCAGCACCTGCCACACAGTGGCAGAGAAGGTAAGAAACCTGGACTCGCACCACCCCCCAGAGCGGAAACAAGGCTCCCTGCCTCTCTGGTATCCCAGGGCTCCAAGCAGGAGTGCAGAGCTGGAGGAGGAGTGAGCAGGTCCCAAGGCTAGGGTGAAGAGGGCTTCCGGAGAAGTGGACAGCAGGGTAGGGGCTGCAGGAAGGACACAGGGCTGAGAGGGTGGCTGCAAGACAGCACAGGGCAGTGCAGAGAAGGAGATGGAGGCTGCCTGGGCTCTCTGGGAGGGAAGGAGATGGTGGTGGGGCGGGCCTGGGGGCAGCTGCAGCCCTGTCACACCTGTAGAGATGAACAAAGAAAACCACTTTAGTTTGTTAACGTTTGAAGGCGTCCTCAAGATGAAAAAGAGTTAAGAGTTACTATTAAATACTGTAATTACGCGTTTCAAAAGCCCTCAGAATAGGGAATGAGGAAAACAGCTCTACACATCACTGCGCATCTGCGTGCAGGTTAATGCCTGCTGACAAGGACATTTCCGCTCCTCATCTGGGAGCAGGCCTTGACTATAGTCATCCAGGTTCCCAGCTCACCTGGGCATATTAGCATATTAACCTAGGAGAGAGAAGAGACAGGGCTGGGGCCCCTTCTGGTGCGAGACGGAAAGATCCTTCTACAGCCTGCACCCTCATCTCAGAGGGACAGCCCGTCACCTTTGCCCTGCGGGAGGAACTCACACAGCCAGCAGGGGACAGACCCTGGCCTGATCCCACCCCCTGCCCACTCTACCTGCCCCCTTTCCAGACCACCCCAGCTGAGAACATCTGCACTAAGGCCATGGCTTTAGTGCACATCGAAGAGCACCCGGGGGGAATACATTTCCAGAATACATTTCCTAAAAGATTGCACAGGTTACATATATCCCGTTGCAGTGACACAAAGTCCTGAGGTGGCAGGGTCCTGACTGTTCCCTGGACTCATGGCAGTGACCCCCAGTGGCCCACACCTTGTGTCATTCCCTTCCCTTCCATGTCAGCAGGACCTGCGGCTCACTTGTAACTGATAAAGCAGCACAGAGGGGACAGGCTGTCCCTCTGAGATTAGAAGCGGGATGTAGAAGGCTCCCTCCAGCTCACATCATCAGGAAGCTCCTCCAGGTGGCCTTGCAGAACAAGCTGTGCAGTGAACTGTCCACGGAGAAGACCGCCTGGCAGAGCGGCCTCTGGCCCACAACCAGTGAGAAGTTGATAAAAAGATCTTTCAAACAGCTTTATTCCCCTGAATTTGAAGTCAGAGAAAAAAGACACAATCCTGGCTGGGCACAGTGGCTCATGCCTGTAATCCCAGCACTTTGGGAGGCCGAGGAGGGTGGATCACAAGGTCAGGAGTTCAAGACCAGCCTGGTCAACACGGTGAAACCCTATCTCTTCTAAAAATACAAAAAAAAGAAATTAGCTGGGCATGGTGGCAAGTGCCTGTAATCCCAGCTACTCAGGAGGCTGAGGCAGAGAACTGCTTGAACCCCAAAGGCAAAAGTTGCAGTGAGTGGCGATCACGCCACTGCACTCCAGCCTGGGCGACAGAGCAAGATTCTGTCTCAAAAAAAAAAAAAAAAAAAAAGACACAGTCCTAGGAGAAACAAAATCTACCAAAACTGACCCACACACACAAATAGAATACATGAATAGCCCTTTACCTGATAAAGAAATGAAATATATAATTCAAAACCCTCCCACAAAGATTACTCCTTAAGAGATAAATTCTTCCAGAAAGTGGTAATAGAGGGAACAGTTCCCACTCAATTCATATGGCCTGCATGATTGTAATACCTGAACCCAACAAGAACGTGAGGAGAAAGGAAAATTGCAGGCTGATCTCTCTTACAAACAAAGGCATAAAATCCCCAATAACATATTAGCAACCTGAATCCAGCAATTTATAAAACAGGGATAACAGATCATAACTAAATTGAACTTATTCCAAGAATGCAAAGTTGGCTGAATATTGAAAAATCAAAGTATATTGCCATATTAAAAAGATAAATAATTTTTAATTATATAAAATCATTTTAATAAAAGCAGAAAAGTATTTGATAAAGTTCCAGCTATTCATTGAGAAATAAAAATAAAATCCTAAGCCCCACAACTGAGTGAATGGACCCTTTCTTGGCCAAGGGGACCCCAGGGTTAAAAACTTCAGTGTTATAAAGATGTCAATTATCTAGAAGTTGATCTGTAAATTCAATGTGATTCCAGTCAAATTTCCTGTGTGTGCGTGGGGTGGGGGGTGGGGGGAATGGTGTGTGTGTGTGTGTGTGTGTGTGTGTGTGTGTAAAAGCTGAGGGCCGGGTGCGGTGGCTCACACCTGTAATCCCAGCACTTTGGGAGGCCGAGGCCGGTGGATCTCGAGGTCAGGAGATCGAGACCATCCTGGCTAACATGGTGAAACTCTGTCTCTACTAAAAATACAAAAAATCAGCTGGGCGTGGTGGTGGGCACCTGTAGTCCCAGCTACTCCGGAGGCTGAGGCAGGAGAATGGCATGAACCCGGGAGACGGAGCTTGCAGTGAGCCGAGATCATGCCACTGCACTCCAGCCTGGGCGACAGAGCGAGACTCCATCTCAAAAAAAAAAAAAAACTGAGTTTCCAGCCATGATGGGATGAGAGGTCAGACCCACCTGAGTATGCCCCCTTCCTTATTAATCTTTAACCAGAATTATTTCCTAAGGAATAAGCAGAAACCAGCTCTGGAAAACAAGAAACAGACAATCATTAGCCAATCACCTCAGGCCTCAATCAAATGATCTCTTCCTTTTGTGCGTTCGACACAGCTGACAAACATCCCTTTCTGAAAACTGACCACCATCTCTTGACTAATTTGGGTCAATTTACGGAGAACTCTCAGTGAGAGTTTTTTTGTTCTCCATTTCACCTTTAGACATCAGAGAACCTAAAACTCCATCCTTGGATGGTGCTAACACTGCCCATTTTAAATATGTGACCAGTGAAGAGGTGTGAAGCTCAACTGTGTATTTTTACCTTTCATGAATATTCGTGACTCCTCCAATAGCGTGCTGAATATGCATACTTAGCCAGCCGGTTCAGCATGAATTCCTGACTTACTCTTCCCTCCCTCCAAGCACTTGCTCTCGGTGTGAAGGCTGTGCTTCCCAGTCTGCAGGATGGCCAATCTACGGGCTGCAACCCTTTATGAGAAATAAAGCTCTCCTTTCCAAATTGATGAACCTTGTGATTCTCTTCAGTTTGCATCATGTTTTTTTTTTTTTTTTTTAGAAAACGTAGAAAAGTGGAAGTAGGACAGTTCCTTTAACTGATAAAGGGTAATCATAAATGTTTATTTAATGGTAAAATGTTGAAATCCTTTCTTCTGGGATTGGGAGGAAGACGGATGCCACTCTTGGCACTGCTGATCAGCACTGTGCAGAAGCCCATAGCCAGAGAATGGCAAGAAAAGGAATAAAGGGTGCAAGGATTGGAAAAGAAGAAATGAAACAATCAATAATGTGAGTAGTACGATTGCCTAGGACGAAAATCCAAGAGGGTGGATGAGAAAATTGTTAGAATTTAGAAGTACGTGTAGCAAGTTTCCCAGATAAAGATCAAAATTCAGAAATCAGTTATACATCTTCATACTAGCAACAAAGAGAGAATTATTTTAAAATATATCATTTATGATTATACCAAAAATATCAAATGCTTGGGAATAAACTTGATGAAAGATGTGCAAGAGTCTATACAGCAAAACATAAAACAACATTAAGAAATTTTCAAAAGACCTAAATAAATGAAGAGCTATACCATGTCTACGGATGAAAAACTTCAATGTTATAAACATGTCAATTCTCTAGAAGTTCATTCATAAATTCGGTGTGATTCCAGTTAAATTTCCATTATGTGTGTGTGTGTGTCATGTGTGTGTGTGAAACTTGACAAGCTGATTCTAAAATACATGAAAATGGAAGAGCCAGGACATTCAACAAGGTTGGAGGACTTGTTCTAGTGGACATCAATTTATGATAAACGCTCAAGAATTAAGCCAATGTGATATTGGCTCGAGGATAAAAAAGAAAATCAGCCAATGGAACAGACTAGAACACCCAGAATGATATCACAAAAATATGATAGTTGATTTCCGAGGAAGGTGGTCCCACAAAGTGGTGGGGTCTTTCCTAGGAGTCCTGTGGAAACACTGAGATCAGATATGACCCTTGGCCACTGCCTCCCACAATTCCAGGTACACTGAGAATCTATTTGTAAAAGGCAAAACCCTAGAGCTTTGGGTTACTTTTAGAAAGTAATGTAGAATGTCTTTGAGACCTTGGGGTCGGCAAAGACTTCTTAATCTGGATGTAAAAAATTCTAACCATCAAAGAAAATACTGAGAAATAAATATTTCTCATAAATACTACATTGAAATGAAAAGTTGTATGTATCGAAAGAGACTATGAAGACAGCAAAATGGGCAAAACTAAATGGTAGTGTTTAGAGATGGTGCTGAGAGGGTAGGGTAATAAGGGAAGTGGGAGGGGATGAGCGTTACCAGCTGAGCAGCTGGAGGGGGATGAGGAGCTTGACAGGCAGGGGGCACCAGAGAGCAGGAGAGCTCTCAAGGCTGGCCACATACAATTTCTTGAACTGAGTGGTGTTTATGTGAAGGTTTGGTTTATAACAATTAACTAAGCCATAACTCATATGTTTTCTGAGCTTTTCTGAATAGGTAGCATATTTCACAACAGAAAGAAGTAAAAATACCTACATAAATATTTAATTATTTTAGAAATCCACTTGGACAGATTAAGTGGATTGGTTTTTTGAAATGGATGGTAATGATATGTGAGCTGTGTATTTTTTTATTCATTATTTTTTGTGAGGAGACAGGGTTTCACTCTGTCACCCAGGCTGGAGGGCAATGGCATGATCTCGGCTCACCGCAGCCTCCACCTCCTAGGTTCAAGTGATTCTCCTGCCTCAGCCTCCTGAGTAGCTGGGACTACAGGCATGCACCACCCCACACCCAGCTAATTTTTCTGCTTTTAGTAGAGACAAGGTTTTGCTATCTTGGCCAGGCTGGTCTCAAACTCCTGGCCTCAAGTGATCCACCCGCCTCAGCTTCCCAAGGTGCAGGGATTATAGGCGTGAGCCACTGCACCTGGCCTGTGAGCTGTATTTTTTTAAAAAAGAAAAGGCTCTGCAGGAGCTCACAGAGGAGAATGTGCCGTTTCTTCAGGCCACCCTATTACACTCGGGAAAGGTGCTCATGCAGCAACTCAGATTTAGCACCTGCATTTAAAAGCCTCTTGCCTCATTTATGTCTGTCTGCCTGGTCTCTGCAACGACTTTGCTGAAATAAGCATCAGCTCATAAAGTCAAACATGCCTATTCATGACTGCTCCACCCTGCGCTGTGCAGACCGCGATGAGACGCCCATGTGTCCTGGAGATACAGCTCAGCAAGACACAGTGACAGGGAAAGTCATCTGACGAGGGGAGTTCTTTTCTTTCATGTCTAATTCTTCCAGTCAGGTGGCAAAATAGTCAGTGAAGAGGAACAACACAAAATGAAAAATTCCATTCTGCACAGTGGAAAAACTCAGTGTTTTCAAGGACACTATGACCAAGAAGGCCAAAGGGTGCTGAGCAGAAGCAGAAGAGCCTGTGGGAGCTGGGAATAGCCAGGTTGGTGAACCAGTGGACACCCACGTCTCTGCATGGAGACCAGCCTTCTAGGAACTGGTCCAGTTGTTTATTGTTTGGGGCAGTCAGATGTCCCTGAAAGTAGCTCTAAAGCTGGGAATAAAGGTCCCAAAGCAAACTACTCAGTGAAGAACCCCCTGAAAAATTAACACAGAGAACAGCCTTGCTCAGCCCCTATGTGCAAAATGACTTGGTGAGCTTCAAGAGCAAGGGATTGCAAGGACTTGGCTGATGGTTCCATGATACTTTCATCATCTCCAAAAGCCCAGTGGCACACACAACCACAAGGCTCAAAGAACAAAGCCAACGTTTACTTGGCTCTGAGTTCAAATTATTTTCCAAGCATTGGGTAGAGGATGGAAAATAAATATTTAATTTTCCTTTATATTTTAAGGGAAATAAGCATTCATGAAAGTTACTAGAACCTGAGATAACAATGCATTATGGGCCAGGCACGGTGGTTCATTCCTGTAATCCCAGCACTTTAGGAGGCCAAGGCAAGTGGATCACCTGAGATCAAGAGTTTGAGACCAGCCTGACCAACATGGTGAAATCCCGTATCTACTAAAAATATAAAAAATTAGTTGGGCATGGTGGCAGGTGCCTGTAATCCCAGCTACTCAGGAGACTGAGGCAAGAGAATCACTTGAACCTGGGAGGCAGAGGTTGCAGTGAGCCGAGATTGTGCCATTGCACTCCAGCCTGAGCAACAAGAACAAAACTCCATCTCAAAAAAAAAAAAAAAAATGCATTACATAGGGAAATCATTGTTTAGATTTCCCTTGCTATAGAAGAAACTGACATCATAGTTCCTTTTAAAGTGTAACCCTGAAAAAGACTGGCATCTGTAACAATTTAAAATATAAAAAAGAAACATATGTAACTTTTTAAAAAAGATATACAATAACAAGTGTTGGTGAGGATATGGGGCAACTAGAAACATCACACATTGCTGATGAGAATGCAAATTGGTGCAGTCACTTTGGAAAACAGTTTGGTAGTTTCTCTGAAAAGTTAAATATAAACTTACTGTATGAGCCAGAAATTTCACTCCTGGGAATCTATCCCAAAAAAATAAAAACATTAATCCACACAAATATTTGTACATGAATGTTCATGGCTTCATTATTCATAATATTATTCATAATGTACTTGTCAAGTCAAAGCAAAGGAAGGCATGTGCAAATTATAAGATGATTGTAATTATAAATTATAAAGTGATTATGATCTATTTAAAATATACTTTTTAACAAGGATACAAACATGGGAAGGGAATCTCCCCATTGATTTTAACTGAAGTGATACCCAAGAAGGAGGTGCTCCATGAATACGGATGGCAAAATCATATTTAGGAATATCAAAACATGATTTAGAAAATCAGACAGAAAATATACTGAAGAAGAGTTAAAATAAGTAAGCAACCATCTCTCTGGGGATAAATAATCTGAAAGCTGATATTTCATGGAAACGCTTGGGAACTTGTCTGGCCAATAAAATCTTGAGACAGCAATGGCTGTGGTGACATGACTGACTATGTTTTCTAGGAAATAAAGAAGAGTAGACTGACATATTAGGAAGAGAGGAGGAGTAAAGAAGGCAAGAAAAAGAAAGAAAGAAAGAGAGAGAAAAAAAGAAAGAGAAAGAAAGAAAGAAGGAAAGAAAGAAAGAGAAAGAAAGAAAGAAAACGAAAGAAAGAAAAAAGAAAGAAAGAAAGAAAGAAAGAAAGAAAGAAAGAAAGAAAGAAAGAAAGAAAGAAAGAAAGAAAAAGAAAAGACAGGTTTAAAAAGAAAGAAAGGAGAGGAACGAGCACAGTGACTCACACCTGTAATCCCGGGACTTTGGGGGACTGAGGCAGGAAGATCACTTGAGGCCAGGAGTCCGAGACCACTTTGGACAAAAGGACAAGACCCCATCTCTTCAAAAATAAAATAAAATGGCCAGGAGCAGTGGAGTGTGCCTGTGGTGCCAGCTACTCGGGAGGCTAAGGCAAGAGGACTGCTTAAGGCCAGAAGTTTGAGCCTGCAGTGAACTGTGATTGCACCACTGCACTCCAGCCTGGGCAACAATGCAAGACCCTGTCTCTTAAAAAATAAATAAATAAGAAGCAGAAGAGGAAAATGAAAAAAGAAAAATAAAATAAACCCTCTACAGAAGTTTGCAACAGCAAAATAAGTGATTGCAATAGCACAAGAGACAGCAGGGTTAAGGTAGATGGAATGATACTATATTCACATCTTATACTTCATGTGATGTGGCACACCATCACTTTACGTAGACTGTCTTTCCAGGATGCCATGTACAGGCATGCAAAGCCCTTGGTTGAAGGTAAGGATGCATATTCTAATTCTAATGTTTGTATCCCCTGTAGGTCTATTTCTATATTGGGTTGTTTCTGCTTGTTCTTATTAATGTTACCTTGTCTCCTCCTATGTTTGACTAATTTCTATTCCAGACATTGTATTTGAAGTTATTTGTAGAAATACTTTGAGGCCTAAAAAATTTTCATGACTTCTGTAAGTCTCCTGGCCAAGAAGCAACCTGGAATTACCTAACTTTTTTTTTCAAAACTTGAGAGTTTCTGAGCCCCCAGATGTTTCAACACCAGGCCACAGTCTATTTAAAGTGGGCTTTGTTTTTGTTTTGTTTTGTTTTGTTTTGTTTTGTTTTGTTTTGTTTTGTCTTTACCTCTGATTCAACGTTACTCCAACAGTGTGGCCTTTTAGGGTTCCAGTCCAAAGCACAGGAGATCACCATGGGTACCCCCAGGCTCTGGCACTCCAAACTCCCCCCACGTTCTTCCAGGATGTCAAATGCATTGCTGGAACACTCAGCCATCTCCATAGCAAAAGTGACCCAAGTTCCAGGCTCATGTCTCTGAACTTCTGTCTTCTCTTGCATCTCAGTCTTGGAATTCTTCACATCCTGGCTAGCTTTCTGATGCTTTCAAGCAAACTTTAAAACATACCTTTTCCAGCTTTCCTATTTGCCTTCAGCAGAAGAACTGGGTTGAATTACTTAGTGTAGCATTGTCAGAAAGTCTCCAAATCAAATCATAATGTTTTAAATATTGGGGGTCTGTGATGGCGGAAAAACACCCAGATGAAGAGATAATAGAGTTTAATTAGTAAATATAAATTAATAATATGTTTTAATACATATAAATGTAAGTTAGTAAATATGTGCTTTGGACTGGAACCCCAAAAGGCTACACTGTTGGAGTAACATTGAATCAGAGGTAAAGACAAAACAAAACAAAACAAAATCTAGGCTGATAGTTCAGATGTATTTATTCATTGATGCATTCATTTATTCAACCTCTCACTATGAGCCAGGTAGAGTTCAAGGGATTTAGAGCATATCAATGAACAAAACAGTTGAGGACGCTCTCACGACTGCATGTCACTGGGACAGGACATAACCTGTACAATCACCTTTAAAATGTACTTTGGATGTGTTCTCCAAGACACAGACTCACATGCATGCTTCCTAAGTGCACTAAAGCTATGACCAGAGCGCAGGTGTCTCCAGCTGTGTGATCTGGAGAGGGAGGCAGGTAGGAAGGGGGCAGGGCTGGGGGCAGGCTGGGCTCTGTCCCTGCAGCTGTGGCAATCCCTTCTGCACTGGTGAGGCGCAGCCCAGCCCTGTCTCTTTTCCCTCCTTGGTTAATATGCTAATGTGTCCAGGTGTGCTGGGAGCCTGGCTGGCTTAGGAGGTTGGCAAACCCTGTCGAATGCCTGCCCTCACAGGCTCCATGAGAATGCTCCGTGCTTTCAGCAGGAAGTGTTACTCTACACTCACATGCCAAGGGGCCACCCTCTCCGACTCATCAACTCGCTCTCCCAAGGGTTTTTTGGAACACAGGTATTGCCTTCAGCAGCAACCCTGAGCTTTCTCCATCTTGAAAATTTCTTCAAATGTTCATAGGCTGTAGCAGTTCCATTGTTCATGCTCTCTTCGGTGAGAGCAAAGGGCATGTGATTGGCCAGAATTGGGGAAAGAAGCTCTCAGTCCCTGAGGAGCTCCAGGTGGCTGACTGCCCTCAATGTCCCCATGTGCCACGGCCCAGCCAAGAGCATATTCTCTTGGTGATATCAGTTGAGTCCATGGGCAGGCCGCCTGCTGCCTCCTCTGCAGCTCCCTCCCATCCTGTCCTCCAAGAATCTCCCCCTCAGTCCTGCCTGCTGTGCCTGTGTGTCTTTAACTGTGCCCTGGGTATTACTTGAAAACCTGCTTGTAGACACGCTCAGAGGCCGAAGATAATAACACTTTCCTGAAGAGAGGACTTGTCTGTGCCTCTGTGCTGGCCTTGGTTCAGTTTCAGGGACTGCGATGGTCCGGGCCGCGCAGCGACAGAGAGCTGGGTTGCAGGCGTGGAGGGGACCCTTGACTTAGTGAACTTTTGGAGTTCTTTTTCTGCACCCACCAGCCTTCGACCAGGTCTGGTTACTGCTGACTCCAGGATTCAAGGCCACAGTGGAAAAGCAGATCCAAGGGCTAGATGAGCTTCCTGGGTTCCAACCTTCTTCCAGACCTTGGCTGGGTGATTTTTCACCAACCTGATCACTTTCTGATGCCCTTGAGCAGCACACCGTATTTTATATTGTGTGAGCTTTTCTAGTTCTCCTCTGTAGGACAGTTGATCTAAATTACTACATCCACCACTATCAGAGGCAGAAGCTCTATGTTCTTTATGGAGAAAGCTTTCAAATAATGCAGAAGTGTGCCCACAGGAAAAGTGAACATTGGCCCTTCCGGCTCACTGCCAACCCATTTCTATGGGGAGCAGCTGCTGCAGTTGGTATGGAGTCTCTGTGTGTGCATACATGCATAGGTTTTTATTCCTCGACTGAACAATCTCCTCACCATGGGAGGACCAGGGGCGTGACAGCTCCACTCTGGGAGTTGCTGCTCCCTGACAACCATCAGCACTCCCGGCCTCTCTCAGGACCGTCCCGTGTGGCTCGCCATCCCAGGTGGCCATGCCCCCACCCCTTCTCCAGAGGATCTGGCAGCTGTATTTTCATTCCAAGGTACCTGACTTAAAAGTGCATTGGCCGCATGTTGGCATCTGTCCTGACACAGGGAAATCTGTCGGGGGAGAAACAGACTTGTCCACACTGCATGATCATCCTCTGTGTTGTGCCATTTTGGTTGCTGAGGACAGGAAGGCAGGCAGACGTGCCGCCTCCACGGGGATTTATTACAGCAAGGCCTGAGGGCTCCAACGCCTCTTCGGCTGGCTGAGGCATGCAGAGGGATTTCCAGGCACAGTGTGTTTTCCAGTGCATGAACAGGAGCAAGTGCTGCCTCAGATGGGTGGCCAGCAATAATGGGAGCCTGTCATGCCCTGTACACCTGCCTCCTGTCTGGTCCCCGTTTTAACAAGCACAAGTATTAATGGCTTGGCCTTAGCAGGTGCCCTGGGAGGCTGGGGAAGGTTGAGGTCTGAGCAGTGCAGCCAGCCTGTCACCTGACTCACAGCCCCCATCAGCTCTGCTTTCAGAGCAGGGACAGTGGCTGTCACACACATCGCAGAGCACAGGCCAGCACTGTCTTGCTCTTGGGGCCCTCAAGGCTTACACCAACAATAGAATTGTCTCTTCACTTAGGATGGATTTATGCCCGTTTCTCTCTCCATCGTCAGACACGCTGGAAACACACACATCAAACAGGGCCAACTGAGCCTTCTGTCCCCATCTTCACTACTGAAAGAGCTTTTCAGCTGATTTTTTAAAAAAATTCTTCACTATCACACACATGCATTCACACATTTTTTGCGGATCTGGAGAAGTGTTGGCCGTATGTAGCTGTAATTTGAGAGAAGGATATCAAAACACAAGTCCATGGTTTTCTCCGTATTGCCTCATGACAAATTATGTGTTACACATGTTTTGTGAACTTCCTTAAATCCTTCCTGGAATGAAACAGGTGTCTTAGTCTGCACTCCTCCAAAAGCACACCCTGATGCAGGTAGCTTTTTGGAAGGTGGGTCCAAGAAGCACAAGTGAGGGATTAGGGGGCTGAGCCAGGGAGAGGTGAATGGCTTCCAGGATGCATTCATGGGCAGGTGACTGTGGGTGATTGGCCTCAGTCCCACCACAGATGCTCTGAGGACCTGCATGGAGAACTCCACTGAATTGTCCCTGTGGGTGACAAGCAGCCTGCCCAGGGTAGCCAACTGCCCTGCACTTCCCTGTCACACCAGCCTGCATGGGACGTCCCCGGGGACCAGAAAAGCTCTCAAGCAAAGAGACTGCTGCTGTGCTGAGATGCGATGCTGCCCACCTGCTGCAGCTGCAGAACCCAGGCAAGTTGCAGGGATTTGGGGAGGGGCACCAGCAACATTGGTTTGCTGGGTTGTATAGAAAGAAATGAGACCACAAATCAATGAGCCTTTGAAATGACCTGTTTGTTTAAGTATGTGAGTAATTGACCCCAGTCTTGTCTCCGGGCCACAGTAAGGGCATTCAGGAAGTCCCTCCTCACATTCATACCATCGGGTGAGAAGGAGGCAGGGCTCGCCTCCAGCAGGGTCTGCTGTCAAGCAGGGGGTCTTCAGGTGTCTGGGAAGATGGGCTCCAGGGGCAAAGGCAGCAGCCACCCCCTGCACAGTGAGAGATGGGAAAGGGTAAGATGACCTCCTCTGAGAGAAGCAAGACAACTCTAGCCAAGAAAGGAATCCACAGCCTCTCCCTTCTGTGGTGTCAAGGTTGGCAGGTGTGAAGGGGGGCTCTCAAAATATTAGAGTGTTAAGACAGACTTCCAGTTAAAAAGTCGTAGGATAACCATGGGCTCCCTCTCCAAATGTCCCTAAAATAAGCATACAGGACAAAAAGATAAAAACCTACCTATACCCAAGCAAGGACATGGATTCAAATATGTGAAGAACTCCCGCAAGTCAGTAAGAAAAGGGCAGACATGCTAATAGAAAAACGGGCAAAATATTTGGATAGTGCAATGGGTATTTTTATGGGTCCACTTGACTGAACCTCAGGGTGCCCAGATATGTGGTCAGGCATTATTTCCAGGTGTGTCTGTGAGGGTGTCTGGAAGAGTATTTAAATTGGTGGACTGAGGAAAGCAGGTGGCC
Source organism: Pan paniscus (assembly GCF_029289425.2). Taxonomy (NCBI): domain Eukaryota; kingdom Metazoa; phylum Chordata; class Mammalia; order Primates; family Hominidae; genus Pan; species Pan paniscus. The sequence goes on from NC_073260.2 coordinate 49,919,710, forward strand.
CTCCCCAGTGTGGGTGGGCAGCATCCAATCCATTGAGAGCCCAAATGGAACAAAAAGGTGGAGGAAGGTTGAATTTGTTCTGCCTGCTTGAGCTGGGACATCAATCTTCTCCTGTTCTCAGTGCTCCTGGTTCTCAGGCCTTCAGAATCTTCTGAAATTCTTCTGAAATTCCTTCTGGAATCTAAACCATCATCTCTCAGGCCCTCAAACCATACCATCAGCTTTCCTGGGTCACCAGCTTGCAGATGACAGATTGTGGGATTTATCAACCCCCATAATTGTGCAAGCCAGTTCCTCATAATAAATTTCTTGTAAAAGACTTGTACGAGGCTGTTCAGAGTACAACTGCACATAATCGCTACAAACTGAAGCAATTCAAATTCCACCCTCAGTAGAATAGATAAGATATATTGAAATACATAAATATAATCACATATTAGGTAAATTATATATTATTAATTATATATAAACCATGTATATAAATTATGCACAATATATGCATGAATAAATTATATATTATATAGAATATATGATATATTACACAGCTATATCATTACATTGTGTTGTATAATACATAAATATATTATTATACATATCTATATATTTAAGTGACACTTATATCATGCACATAGCATATTACAGAATGGAATCCAATGTGGCAATAAGAATGGATGGACCATGCTCATGAGCACCTGGGTGAATCTTACAGCATGGACATAGCATGGTGTTGGAGGTGAGTCAGACACAGAAGGGACACTGTGATCCAGAGACAGAATCAGAAACCAGCCACACTAAGCTCGGTGGCCACACTCTGCCACCCTGAGTGTCTTCAGGCTCATTCTCAGGAGGAGTTAAACTGCAGGAATGGGCCAGGGCCTGCTTGTTCTCCTCCCAAGTCTCCGGTTCTATTTGGCTTTTTCAGCTCTGTGCATCCATTACCTTGGTGAAAATAAACATTAGTTTAAAAAAAAAAAAAAAAAACTAAATAAATCAACTCAGGCAGTGCAGGATGCCCAAGGAGCATTTGAGCAGAGCTGTCTATGTGTCAGGCAGCCCCAGGGAAGACCCAGGGAAAGCAGCCCTCATGGGCAGGGCTGGGGCAGAGGACACCCTCCCAGGCACCCACGCTGCAGGGGCTGTGGGTGCTGCCACTGCCCTTATGTGGGTCCCGTCCTTTAAACCTCATTTTCAGAGCTCAAATGAGGGAGCCTGGCAAGACGTACCTAGAGATGCACGTGTCAGCCAAGGGGCCACTCTGGGAAATCAGTCTCCTGGGAGGCTTGAGGACATGACGTTTATGTTTTCACAGAAAAAGGAGAATCAAGCTCTTCCCCAACAGACACAGGCACACATATGCAAGCACACATACCCACAGACATGCACACACACACACATACATGAAGAGGCATGTTGACACGCGTGTATGCATACATGTGAGCAAACATGGACGCAGGCCCACATGTGTGCGTGCTCATACACGCATGCACAAACTCAGACACACAGCACATGCAGGCACATACACATGCCCATGTGCACACACGCTGGCTGCACCATGCATGTACTCTAAGGGGCAACGTGGTGGTGAGGTATTGCAGTGACCATGGCAGAGCAAAGAGGAGGGAGAGAAACTGGTGACCCAGGCCCTGAGCAGGGCAGGGTGCTGTGTGGCACTGCCCTTCCCTCTAAGACATCATCCTTTCTGGTTCACCGAGGGGACAATGGAGGCCCCTCAAAGTGACCTCAGGCCTTAGCTCAACCCCAACAGCTAAGAGGACTGGAGACCAACACAGCACTTTCTCATCTTTCTTCCCCTGCAAGCTGTCTAACCAGCCTCTGTCCCCACGACACCAGCTCCCGCAGCCAACGCCCACCCCTGTGGTCCACCAGAGCAAGGAGAGGCAGCCAGGGAAGGAAGGTGGTAGGTGACAAGGACAGGCAGCTGCCTGGTGTTGGCAGGCAAGACAGGGGCAGGAGCCACCCTGCCCCACCCACCTGCCTTTCATTACCAGGTAAACATCTGCCTCACTTGACACCCCACTTCAACCTCAGCAGCTGTGAGGCACCAAGAACCTTAGAAAGCCAGGGCCCTGCCAACAAAAAGGGCTTGTCATTACAGAGCCCGTCCCTCTGCTGGTGACCTGCAGACACCAGGTGGTCCCTGTACCTTCCCCGCTCGCTCAGGGAAGCCCTCGCCCCCATGCCCATCACCCCACTGCACACACTGAGGCTCAGGCTCCCGAAAAGGCATGCGAGGGAGCACCCCAGTTGGTGGAACAGAGCCTAAAAGAGTACCCACCCAGTTACTCAGCCATCTCTGACCACAGCTCCCCACCACAGGATCCCATCCCCTAAGGCTTTCCCTGCCACCAGGGCCCTGCTCTTCTTGGGGCCTCACACTCACCCTTTGGAGTGTAGAAGGGACCAGCAAGCCTAAGTGGGAGAGTCTGCATAGAGGGAGCCCCGCTGGACATAGGCCCACATATGCATCTGGACAGAGGTCCATGTGTGCATCTGGACACAGGCCTATGTACGCACCTGGACATAGGCCCACATATGTGTCTGGACACAGGCCCCACGTATGCACCTGAACACAGGCCCATGTATGCACCTAGACATAGGCCCATGCATGCATCTGGGCCCTCCTTGCGGCAAATATAGCATCGTTGCCATTTAAGGATCCAAGAACTGGAAATGACAATTGCTCCAGAATTTGCCAAGAGACTGGAAAGGAGATCAAGGCTCAGCTCTGCCTGCAAAGCCCATTACCCCAGGGATGAGGAAGGCAGTGCTGCAGGCTTGCCGGTGGGTCTCAGGACAGTTTTCCCTTATTTTATAGGTGAATCTACTCCTCAGGAGGCTACTGCCAGACACTCAGTGTTACATCAATGCTGTGTAATAATACTAGCCAGGAGAGACCAGACTCACTGTGCCTGCAGGCTGGGCCCAACAAACAGGCTCACAGGGCCATGAAGCGGGGATTGCTTTAAAAGGAGCAGTGTGTACAGGGAGTGGGGATGCTGAGGGTGTTTTTGCACACCTATTACACTCAGGAAAGTGTCTTGTGGGATGAGACAGGAAAATCTAAGACCTCTGCCTCCGAAGAGCTTCACGTCTAGGAGAAGGCAAGGCCCTCAGGCACAAGATAACAGCAGCAACCAACCTGGGCCCAAACTGGCAGCTCCTGGTTACTTGAGGAGTCCCAGCTCCCTTGGGCTCGCAATGGCTGTAGGCGAGGGGCTGCTCCTGTCAGGTCCCTGCAGCTACCTGCACAAGGTCCTGTGCATCTTGGTGCTTGATGTTGGCTGAATTTAGCAAGATAGTCTCATTTGGTTCCAAATGGCCCATCCCTGTTAATGACCACTCCCAGAGGGCTCTGAGACGCCACTACTAACTATGAAATTCATAGTTCAAGGACAAAAACAGGTGTCCATGTGGAACGCTCTGAGCACGAGGGTTGAGAGCCAGTTTCCATCTTGGTCATCAGCCACTGCAATGTTAGGAACCAAGTAAAAAGGTATGCCCAAGTTATTTTTCCTGCCATAGATTATAAATGACATCAGGGCATGGAAACACACTGTGTGCTTTCAGAAGAGCAGGAATTGCATTTTCTTCCCCCTCAACATGATAAATCCCATAATAAAGAACAGCCGGCCCTGAGTAACAGCCTGGAGGAATCTGGTTGCCAGGCATAACCCAACGACATGTGTCTTTCTGGTCTTGATCAAATGTCACTTATTTACAACAAAAGTACCCGGGCTTCTCCTGGGCTCTGAAGACAGGAAGCCAAGGGAGCGCCTGGATTATGGCTCAGCACTCTGCAAAGGCCTGTCCTGCCCTTGACATAGCAGCAACTCTAAAGAGCTTTCTCCTGGTTGGGCACCTCACTGGGAACAGTCCCCAGATGCCCTTCCAGCAGGCACACTGAGCCAAAGCAAAGGCCCAGCAGCCATCAGCATCACCTTCCTGCATCAAAGGTCTCGCTGGTCACTTGCTGATGTTCTCTACGGAGACTCCATGAGCCTTCTAAAGCCCATATGGGGAGGCACAGCCTGCAGGGCACTCGGCTTCCAGATTAATTGGAAATCAGGCAGGCCAGGGCGCAGAAATGATCACAGAACTGAGATGAGCTCTCCCCACTGTCCTGGGTCAGGGTGGAAAGGCTGCCAGGCTGTACCCTGCCTTCATGGTGGAGGGGCAGTGAAACCAACACAACCCAACCAGGAGAGGAGGCCCGCCACCTACACGCTGGCTGCCTGGGGACAGACAGCTCAAGCCTGTGCCTCAGCCTACACACTGATAAGAACAGTTGCCAGTTTTCAGAGAACTGTTGAACACATCAGATAAGGTAACTAATAAGGTCCTGGACCATGCATAAGTCAACATACAGTAGACATTTCCCAAACGTCTTTTCTTATATTGCTTTCCTTATTTAAAACATGCATATACACATATGTATATATGTGTGGTTTTACATATATATATTCATTGTAAGAAAAAAAAAGTAAAAGGCAAACACAGAGAAGCAAAAACAAAAGAGAAAGAAGAGAGAGGAAAAAAAGGAGACCACTTTGTGTTCTCACCTCCCACATCTAACCGTTTCTAGCAAGTTTGTCCACTTCCTTCCTGCCTTTTCTCTGCACACAGACACACCTACATATGTGAGGGGTGATGTGTGCTCCAACTTCCATATTTTCATGTAATATTATGCCATGGATAGCTTTGGATGCCATTACATCTTACTCTCCAGTGTTATGTTAAATGCCTGTATTTTAAATCCATTTGCTACGGATGCACCCAAGCAACTTAGCTCACACCAGTGCCGGGATCCCCTTTTCTTTTCCTGTTTGTTCACTCTGAGACCCATCTTTCAACATCACCTTCTATCTGATGAAATCACACTGTGCACTCAGAACTTTACTCAGATGATTGAGTAGTTTGTTTTATTTTGCTTGTGATTTTTTAATTCCTTCTTCTGAAATTGTAACACCAAATGGGATAAATAATAATGTCCTGGAAATTGTATATGGATTCCTCCACAACTGAGAGCACTCTCCTTCCTGCACGCTCGTCAGGCCTGCTTCATGGAGTCCCAAGGATATCTCCCAGACCTGCTATCTCCCACCCTCTCCCCCTTCCTCTTGGCCCCACTTGGGACCTCAGACCTCCTCAGGACCCTGCACTTGTCTTTGGGTTCTTTAAAGTCAACCACTTTATGACATCCTCAGCCCCTGGAGGTGGTGCCCTCCTTCAAGGACTTTCCTTCCTGGTGGCTGAAGGACAATTGGTGCCTCTCCTCACCTGCTGGCCATTTGTGACCCCCCGGCAGGTGTGGGTGTCCATAGAGCTGAGACAACCAGGGGTCCCTGGGGGCTCAGAGGGTGTGAAGCAGGGCAAGGTCTCGCTGCCATGGGGCACCATGGGCACATCCTATACCTGAGGGCAAGGTGAGGCAAGGCCAGAATGCCAGCGCAGCCCCAAGTGTGCCAGGTGGAACTTGACAGCTGTCAACAGAACAACAGTTGTGCGGAAACTGGGACATTTATCACATTTCCACTTGCCTGACAAGGTAAAGACTGCAATTTTTCATCTAAAAAGGAAATTAGAACTCACTGCCTTGATTAGATATTCTGCACTTATTTACACCCACAACCCCAATAAAACTCAGACACACACAGGGTCCTACACACACACACACACACAGCCTTATACACTTGTACACACACAGCCCTAAACACACACCAAACCTACAGCTCTACACACATGCACACACACACAGCCCTACTCACACACAGGCCTATACACATACACACACACAGAGTTCTATACACACACACACCACCCTACACACATACACACACAGTCCTACACACACACAGCCCTACACACACACGTCTACACACACGCACAGCCCTACACACATACACACACACAGCCCTACACACATACACACACACAGCCCTACACACACAGCCCTACACACACACACACCTACACATACACACACACACAGTCCTACACACGCACACACACAGCCCTACACATACACACACACAGCCCTACACACGCGCACACACAGCCCTACACATACACACACAGCCCTACACACATACACACAGCCCTACATACATGTACACACAGTCTCACACACAGCTTTCCATGCGCAGGTATGCGTGTACACCCTGGAACTGTGTGAGCAGGAGTGTGGTGCGCAAAAGGCAATGGTTTTTCCATCTCCCATGTCCTTTTTAGTGCTGTCCATTTCAGCTGTCATAAATTATGACCTGAGCTAACGCATGCAAAGTTATTAGGTTACCATGTGTTCATATATGTCCTGTGAGAGCCGGAGCCATCCAGCCCCCACCACACAGACACCCCCACACCCTCATCTGCAGGCAGGACTGGCTCTCCGCCCCCTGCTGTCAGCATCTCAGCTCCTTCCGCAGACTCTGGTGCAAGCAAGCAGCTTAATTATTTACAACAGGAGATTCCCGAAAGAGCCATCAACCCTTCCATGGAAAACCTCCACAGACGGCTGGCCCCTGGGAGGCTGCGCATCCCTCACCTCAACTCTTCACCTGGCTGCCCCATCAGCCCAGACAGTGACCCCGTCCTCGCTAAGCCCCACCTCAAATCAGACTTAAGGCCCTCATGGACTCCGCCCTTGCTGCCCCCACCCCACATACTCTGGGCCCCCCTTCCCACATGAGCAGGAAACGCAGCTTTTAGTATCCTGGCAGTGGAGGGTGGAGTGGGGGCAAGATCTGGGGTCTGGCATTCGACCCCTGGATGGAAATCATGAGTGATTCTGATATTCCTCTATGAGTTTCTTATTTTCTAATTGACAAATATTATTTTTAAAATTATTAAACTACAATGGATAAACATTACTTTATTAATCATAAGACCATCACCTGATGAAAATTAGGCAAGAAAAGGAAATTGAGTTCTGGAAACCATTCTAGAAGAGAGCTAAAAAACAGAGACCAATCTAGCTATCACATCAAAAATAGGACCCAGTTAACTGGTAGAAGGCATTTCTGACAAGTAGCAATGAACGCACAGTGCACAGGGGGTCACATGGCAGCTGGTAAGAATCTCACTGGACTGGGTCACTCCCAAGGCCCACGCTGTCCTCCAAGGCAATTTACATTCCTCTCCATCATCAGCCATGTGGATTTTTCATTAAAACAATGGCTGCTGTTCCTGGATGACCTGTTACAAACCATAATCAATCAACCTCCTCCCTAATGTCACAAACTGCCACCAGGCAGTGTCACTGCCACCGCATTACACACTCCAGGAGAGATGCGAGGTTTGACTGGCACAGCTCCGGGCAAAGCTATCTGCTTGGCCCAGGAGAATCCTCTCCAGCCCTGCTTGACCCTCTCCTCAAGCCCATCCTTCCCAGCACCGAGCCACAGACACTGAATCAGAGGGACATCAGCCTGCAGCATGCTGTCCCAGACTCCGTGTCTTGCCAACCACCTGAAATATCACCACGATTTTGACTGTCACCATGGCAACTGGAAAGTTCCAGGGAAGTTGGCCCAAAGGCATCTCCCAGGATGCACCCCCAGCCTCCTGATTTGCAGCGCTGTCTCCTATGTCTGTTCAGGCTGAGGACTTGGTGCAGGGCTGAGGATGCCTATGCTGGAGTCCACCAGCCTCATGGGAAGCAGCGTGCCCTCCTGCTGTGAAGCTGTGGGTGAGTTTCCCTAGGGGTGAAGACTAGATAATGTCCCTATGTCAGGAGTGAGGAGCATGCCTGAGAGACTACAAGAAAGGCTTTGTATTAGTTGGGGTTCTGGAGGGACAGAATCAATAGGATATATGTGTGTGTGTGTATATATATATATATATATATATATATGGGAGTTTATTAGGGAGAATTGGCTCACACAGTTACAAAGGCCAAGTCCCACGCTGGGCCATCTGCAGGCTGGGTATGAAAAAAGTCAGTCCAAGTCTGAAGGGCTCAAAACCAGGGAAGCCAACAGTGCAGCCCCCAGTCCTAGGTCAAAGGTCTGAGAGCAACCAGGAGGCTGCTGATGCAAATCCCAGAGTCCAAAGGCCAAAGAACCTGGAGTCTGATGTCCAAGGACAGGAAGAGAAAAAGCCTCCTGCTCAAGAAGAGGGAGAGAGAGAGAGAGAGAAAGGGAGAGTGCTGGATATCCATCCTCCTTCCACCTGCCTTGTCCACCTGTTCACCCCCAGTTGACAGAAGGGCGCCCGTCCACATTGAGAGGGGGTCTTCCTCTCAGTCCTCTGATTCACAGACACACCCAGAAACTGCTTCACCAGCCATCCAGGCATCCCTCAATCCAGTCAAATTGACCCCTTTTAACCATCACAGCCTTCATGCCATCATTGTGAACTGCTGGGCCTGGAGCCATAGTCTGCCCAACACCAGGGTGACTCCATCCCTATGCAGTATGGTGAGGGACAGGGCCACCTGGAAGTGATAAAGCAGCTCTCATCAAACAGGAACTATTGACTCACTGGCACTCCCAGAGCCTTTCAAGCCAGAGAGCCGACGGTGGCAATGACAGAGTGTGGACTGCACCCAGCACTTATGAAGGGACAGTTGTGTGCTGAACAGAAACCTTGGTCAGGAATTCCAATTATAAATGGCAACCTTTGTCACTAGCATCATTACAAGCCATCCTTGTTCCACTGGAGTTCTCCTTGCACATGGAGCTGGGCAGCTGCATTCCCCTGCACAACACAAGAGGCAGGTGGGCCAAGACCCCAGCCACTCAGCTGGAAGGTTCTCTCCCATCTTGCATATTGCCACATGGATAGCTCAGAGAGGTGGCATTGTCCTTCCCATTCTGCAGACTACAAAACTAAGTCTCAGAGAGCTCAGGCAGCTCAGGTCACTAGATAGCAGAACTCAGATTCAAAGCCCTTGTCATTAGTGTTGTTGAATAAAATACGGACAGCCTAGCTAAATTTGCATTTCAGATAAACAGCAAATAAACTTTAGTATAACTATATCCCCAATATTGCATAGGAGAATATTTTTGTTGGCTAAGCCTGGCAACCCTGTTGCAACTGATGTGTGCTCTCATCACACGGAAAGCAGGTGGCCACTCATAGGCTAGGATGCCCATGCTGGTTGCTGGCTGGGGCTGAGCCATGGAGATGTGGAGGCCCCAAATCCTGGCCATTTTCAGGCCATCTGCACCACCGTGGAAAATCTGCCGGCTCTGGGAGAGATGGCACTTAGCAGAGAGGCTGTGAGCCTGCCACATGAATGGCCACCCCTTCTGGGCACCAGGTCCTGCTGTACTCCAAGTAGGGACCATGGAAGCAGTTCACGATCCCTGCAAGGACTCCAGGCCCCAGAGGGATGCAGGCTGATTCTCACCACTCAGGAACAGTGCTGTTCTCATAGCTAAATTGGAGGATGATTCTTCTTCTGACTCAAGTCTGGTCCAAGCATGTTCACACACCTAAGCCCACCATGTCCAGCAGAAAGCATGACCCCAGAGATAAATGGGATTGAACCCCTGGCTCTGTGTGCACCCCTTTTTGTCTTTCAGGCCCTGACAGTAGAAGCCTCCTGGACCCATGAGGGAAGGATGGCGCCCAGCTAGGAGCAGAGATCCACCCAGGGGCCCCCAGAGTTGCTTTTCTTGTTTCATGGATTCCTGGTTCAGTTCTATTCCTGGCAGGATAAAGTGTTTTTTTCTTTGGTGGTTTTTTTTTTTTTTTTTTTTTTTTTTTTTGAGATGGAGTCTTGCTCAGTCACCCAGGCTGGAGTGCAATGGTGCAATCTCAGCTCACTGCAACCTCTGCTCCTGGGTTCAAGCCATTCTCCTGTCTTAGCCTCCTGAGTAGCTGGGATTACAGGCACCTGCCATCATGCCCAGCTAATTTTTTGTATTTTTTTAGAGACGGGGTTTCATCATGTTTAGGAGGTCGGTCAGAGTGGTGGGAGAAACTATAGGGAAAGGAGCAGGCCTTCTGAAAGGTCAGAAGGCTCTGCATAGTTTCGGGGGAGAATAGCTGAAGACAGCTGTTCTCTAACCCTGAGGCAGAGGGCAAGGAGTAGGTACAAGGGATTGTAGGGGAATTTATCTTAAACAGGCTTGTTTACTTATGTTGGCCAGGAGCTGACCTTTGATCATCCGCCATAAGTTCCATAAGTTCCCTGAAAGGGGAACAATAAATGTTAATTACCCACAGATTGTGTATTGCTTCAGGCTTTTAGCATTGTGCCTGCACTCAATAAAAGCAAGCAGCTCCAGCTTCTCGAGGATGCTGTACTTTGGCCACTAGAGCCTGGAAGTCCCCTAGCTGCTCTTCCACTGCATACCTGTGTCTGAGTACCCCGTTCATCCATCGGTTGGCCAGGGTCTGTGGGACAGACCCGGCAAGCATATTGGCCATGCTGGTCTTGAACTCCTGACCTCAGGTGATCTGCCTGCCTCAGCCTCCCAAAGTGCTGGGATTACAGGCATGAGCCACTGTGCCCGGCCCAGATAAAGTCTTTAAGAGCAGTTATTGGAAGTTTTTCATTGTGTTGCCTGCTAATGAGAAAACTTCCATTCCACAAAGACCTCCAAGCATAGAGATTAGTAGACAAAAAGCTAACTCTCCAGGACAATCTGTTCGGCCCAGAAAAGTGCATAGAGCTGGCTTTCAGGGCCAGTGATACAGGAATGGCCTCACCAGCTGCATCTCAAGCACTATGTGACTGTAGCTGCCCTCAACCTGTGCTCTGGAGGAGGTGATAAAGGGCAGTTGTCTCTGTGAACCAGCAAGAAATTAGACAGTTATCCACCTGGTCATTCAACCTAACACCTGAGACAGAATAGTCACCCAAACAGGGCATCTCATTTTCTGAACTGCATCACTGTTAATTGTAAAAAGTCAATATACATATATCTATGCAAATTTATTATATACACGTAACTACTGTATGTATTATACACATTACAAAACATACACCAAAACTTTTAAAAGATAAGATAAACCTGAAAGACTATTTCCAAATGTTCTGCTAAAAATGCTAGCTTAACTATTTACAATAGCCAAGAGATGAAATCAACCTGTGTCCATCAAGGACACATAGGATAAAGAAAATGTGGTGCATATCCACAATGGGATGCTATTCAGTCATGAAAAAAGAATGAGATCCTGTCATTTGCAGCAACATGGATGAGCCTGGAGGATGTTATATAAAGCAAAATAAGCCAGGCACAGAAAGGGAAATACTGCATGATCTCACTTATATGTGGGAGTTAAAAGAAAGTTGAGCTCATAGAAGTGGAGAGTAGAATTGTGGTTACCAGAGGACAGGAAGGCTAGCGGGGAGAGGAGGATGGGGAGATGTTGGTTAACGGGTACAAAGATACAGTTAAAAGGAAGAATAAGCTCTGGTGTCTACTGCACAGTAGGGTAACTGTAGCTAACAATAAGTTATTGTATATCTCCAAATAGCTAGAAGAGAGGCATTGTGAATGTTCCCACCACAAAGAAGTAATGAAGTTGTAATGGTTATGCTAATTACCCTGATTTGATCATTACACAATATATACATGTAATGAAACATCACATTGTATCCCATAAATACATACAACTATTATGTGTCAATTAAAATTAAAAAATAAGTTTTTTTTTTTAAATGCTGGCTTAATACTGCATTAGCTAACACTCCATGAGCAGCATACCCAGGGCATGGTTTGTGTTGACAATGCTGGTGTCAGTCTCTCTTTCAAACAGTTTCTTGCTCTTGTCATGTGCGTGGGGCTCCAGTGAGATCTACAGTGTCGGCTCTGCCAGCTCTGCCATTGTCTCATTGCCAGAGAAATGATTAATAGAATCTTTATTCTGCCATCTCTTGGCAGGAGTATTATTAAGCTATCAGTCCCTTACATGATGGGGAGAGTAGTCACAGGGCTTGGGAAAAACAGGGGCTGCCGGAGGGCAGGTGCACACTCAGTATCAGCACAGGGCAGGGTTCCTGGTTTTTAGAGAGAAAATGAAAATGCTGACATTTTATCCCGTGCACCACCCCCAAACCTGGGGATCACGAACCCTTCACTTGGGAGTCCTTGGACACAGCAGGTAGCAGGTACCTGAATCTCCAAAGCCTAGAGGATGACCCACTCAGACATGAGTGCAGTCTAAAGAAGGAGCAGCCTCTTTCTCCTTCCACATGATACCTGAGAGTGAGACCCACCATCCCCATCACAAATACACCATTGGTTTCTGCTCCAGCTCCCTGGAGATGAAGGAAGGATCAATTCCCGAATCACTCAGCAGTCTGTGGGCTTGTTGTCCTGGTTATCTCTGTGCTGGGCTCCTGATTCTGCAATACCATCTCTGGCCTTCACTGAGCAGCCCTGAGGCTCACTCTGTCACCGTGTCCACAGATGTCCACCACAGCCTTGCTGACCTCTGCAACCCTCCTTGTGGCTCCTCTCCCTGTGTGACTTCACTCGGTGGACAAAAGCCTGCATCACCGCTCCCGTTAAGAGCAGCTGAGCCTGTGCTTCACTTTGTTTATTTTGCTTAAACCTTTCTGTTTCCATGCCCCACCCTGAGATTCAGATCAAGGTGTTTTTCTATTGTGACTTCCCTATGGTAGCCAGCCTCTCCCTCTTCATGTTCTGTGTAGTCCTGTCCCACATTGAATAGGGCTGACCAGTGTCATCAACAGACATCACAAACATGATTGTGCCTGACTTCCAAGGCTAGCTCATAAAACATTGAGTCTTCTGCCTTGCTCTCTCTTGGATTCCTCACTCTGGAGGAAGCCAGTTGCCATGCCATAAGGACGCTCAAGCAGCCCTGCAGAGAGGTCTGCATGCCTCCCACACACAAGCAGCACCAACTGCCCAGCTGTATGAGGAACTGCTTGGGAGGTGGAACCTCCAGCCCCATTCATACCTTTAGGTGAGACAGCGGCCCCAACCGCTTAGTTAATTGCTTTCAAATTCCTGACCCACAGCAACTGCGAGAGATCAGAAATGCTTATTGTTTATGATTCTAAGTTTTGGAATAGTTTGTTAGGCAGACACATTGAAGAATTCTGACTACCCAATTAAGAGAATGAAAAGTGCATACGGCAACATACATCCATAACTGCACACACTCATGCAGATATTTGAATCAGATTATACTAAACCATATATACTATTGAAGGTATACTAGCTGCTGTAATAACCAAATCCTAGCCTCCACAGCTAAACAAAATAAAAGTTTATCTCTTGTGCGTATCTCCATCCATGTGGGTGCTCCTGTTTGGGTGATTCACCTCCCAGCAGGGATTCCTGGACCCACTCACTGCGCAGCTCCACATCTTCAATGGTGACTCTCTTCAATTCAATGGGCAGATGGCAAAAGAGACTGTGGGGAGTCACATCCACTTCTTAATCCTCTGGACCAGAAGTGACACTCACCCCATCCACTCATGTTCCATTGGTGAGAACCAGACACTTGGTCCTCCCTAGATCACAGTCCATGGGTGCTGAGGAATGGGGTCCTGGCTGGGAGCCACTCCCAGCAATAAGTCAATGCTGTCGAATCTTTTGTAGTTAGCTACCCATCCCTTCTATGTTCTGATTCATTTGCCTTTTATTAATTAAAAATATATTCTGGATATATTATGGATAGCCTTTAAGATGGTCACCTCCCCCATGATCCCTACCTCCTAATACGCACTCCGTTGCATAATATCTTCCCCTGGAACACAGACTTGCTTCTAACCCATAGAAAGTGACAAAGATGATGGGAAGTACATGATTATGCTCCATAAGATGATCACATCAGTCTTGTTAGGAGACACACTCCCTAGCTAGCTTGGAGGAAGCAAGTGGCCACATGAAGAGGGCCCCTGTGACAAAGAGTTGAGGGCAGCCTCTGGCCAACAGCCAGCAGGAAATAAGGCCCTCCGTCCCACAGCACACAAGGAACTGAATGTTGCTGACAACTATGTGAGTGAGGAAGCAGGTCCTTCCTCATTCGAGCCTCAAATGTGACTGCAGCCCCAGCCCACACCTTGGTTGTGGAGGACCAGCTAAGCTGTACCTAGACTCCTGACCCACAGAAACTGTGAGACAATAAATGCTGGTTGTTTCAAGTTGCTTAGCTTACAGTTATATTGTTAGCCTTTGATTACTAATTTAGGCATCTTCCCATATCTGGGCATACTTACCCACTTCTCTTTAAAGCTACATGTATCCCAGTGTGGCTGGGCCGTGCTGTATTTAACTTGGGACATGCGGATGGCCTTCTTTATTTTCTACCATTGTATACAGCATGCAGGCACATTCGTGGATCTTGCACTCCTGTAAATATAGAAATGACTCATAAATGTTCTCAGCTAATGGGACTGCACCTGTAAAATTGTGACACACCTATTGCCAAATTGTCCCCCAAAAGGAATATCATGGTGATAGGTTGAGTTTTAACCAGAAAAAAATGCTAAGCAGAACATTCCAGTTGGAGGAGAGTGACTGGGCCCCGACAGATGCCTGGAAAGACCCAGGGCCCCTCTGGGAGAAGGAACCACTCAGGCTGCCTCAGAGAGAGAGCAAAGAGGAGGGAAAGGGCCTAAATGGTTTCACTCAGGAGCCCTTGAAAACAGGGTGAGAAGTTGGAAAATAAAAGTGGGGGCTGTGACGGACTGGTGAAAGATTTCCTCAAAGTTGGAAAATTAAGAGTTGATGCCTTTGCCCCTCACTCTCACCAGGTGCAGATCCCTGTCCCTGGAGCTGGTAATAAGGGTAGAAGCTCTCCACTGGACCTTCTGATTTGTTTTCCTCTTATGCTCTCTCTGGGGGAATCATCTGGGTATAGGAAAATGAAATTATTGGGTCAAAAATCATATAAACTTTGAGTAGCACATCCATACAAATATATTCAAGGAGTTTCGTGGAAGGCTTTGGAATCTCAAAATTCCAGTTTTTCTTCTTGGTTAAATCCTCCCATGAAGTCAGCCAGTCCTGGGTTGTGGACTTTGAAACTCAGAGCAAACCAGCAGCATTGGAAGCAGGCCCTCTGCTCCTGCCCTTGTGCTTCCCACCCCAACTGGGTGAGGCGCTGCCTGGGGCTCTGGGCCTGGCTGGTCCCCTTCGCCGTGCGCCCCGCTTTGCCCTCCCCACTGCACAGCCGGAGGACCTGCTGTCTTGCCATCTCCTCCATGTCCTCTCCTCTTCCTCATGATTCGTGAAGTCATGAACACTGAGAAATGGAAGAAATGGTTAAATCTTTGGAACCAACTACTTCTGCTTTTGTCTTTGTCTCCTCAGAAATTACAGATAACAATTCATAAGCCAAATGTGTTCATTAAAGGAAATGGCCACAGGAACCCAAACCGCTGTGAACTCAAGTCACCAGTCACACTCACACTGTCTGGGGCTTAATGGCCCCACTTTCCACAGGGACGTTCACACCTAAGCTTTGAAGTCACCTCTCCACCTGGACAAATGGGAAGGCGCCTGTTTGTCCACCACCCTGTGCTCTGGAAGGCGTGTTCAGAGCAGGCCTTCTGAAGCAGCCATTTTTCAAAAACACAAGCGACAGTTTGCGCCTCCAGCAGCGCTCCTCCTCCAGTCTTCACACCTGCATCCCCTATCTTCTCCACTTTGCGGTGTCTGTCATGGCTTTCTCCTTCCATCTGTCCTTAGCCTTCCTGTCAGTCTCCCTACAGCAGCGAAACCCAGGCTCAGAGGGAAGGCACTGAATTTTAGGAGGCTCCGGCGTTTTCCCCCCAAGGCAAAAAGACAGCCTAGCTTCCTGGATGCATCCCAGCCTTTTGCTGATGTTAAGGGGATTGCTTGAGTCTTCAATATCTTAAAACTTCAGTAGCTGGAGTGGAGATTTTGGGGACACGAGTGGAAAAGCCAAACACACAGCAGCAGC
Source organism: Pan paniscus (assembly GCF_029289425.2). Taxonomy (NCBI): domain Eukaryota; kingdom Metazoa; phylum Chordata; class Mammalia; order Primates; family Hominidae; genus Pan; species Pan paniscus. The sequence goes on from NC_073260.2 coordinate 49,935,586, forward strand.
GCATGTCACACACGCAGTCAGAGTTGGATGGCCAGATCCTGAATCCCACTCATATGAGGCTGTCTTTCTCTAGTGACTCCAGGTAACCATGGAGACATCAGCAACCCAATCAGCCTGAGCTCTTCCATTCCCAGAATGAATCTGACCCTGCCAGAGTCTCCATCAGACCAGGCGGAGCTCATCCAGGCTTTCTCTCAGGGGGCTGCAGCCGAGACTGAGGCCGGGCAGGGCCATCTCAGTGACCTCTTCACTCACAGGTGGGGACAGAACAGCTGAGCCAGCTCCCACTCTCTCTCTCCTATATCTCTCTCCCTCTCTCCTACATCTCTCTCCCTCTGTGTGTCTCTCTTTTCTCTTTGTGTGTGTCTGTCTCTGTCTTTCTCTTTTTCTATCTCTTTCTGTCTCTTTCTGCCTCACTCTGTATCTCTGTCTCTTACTCTCACTCTTTCCTTTCTCTGTGTCTCTGTCTCTGTTTCTCTCTCTCTCCCCTCTCTCTCTTCTCTCTCTCCAACTCTGTCTCTCCTTTCTCTCTGTGTATATCTCTGTTTCTCTGTCTCTCTTCTCTCTCCTCCTGTCTGTCTCTCTCTTCTCCCTCTCTCTGTCTCTCTCTCTCTCTGTGTCTGTCTGTCTCTCTCTCCTCTGTCTGTCTGTCTGTCTCTCTCTCTCTGGTCTTTCCATGTGGTTTCTCCACTTGGAGTCCTCTGAATTCTGACTTTTTATATGGAGGCTCCCAGAGCAAGTGATCCAAGGGCATTGGACACAGAAGTGTGTCCTCTTTTATCTGAGCCTCAGAACTCACACAAAGGTCCATCTGGGTTCAAGCACAGGAACACAGGCTGCACTTCTTGGCCAGAGGACTATCAAAGAATTTGCAAACATGTTTTAGAAGCACCACGCTGCCCACCCTCCCAGCGAGCCTGAGGAGTAGTGGGGGTCCCCAGAGAGGAGGTATCTTTCTGAGACCCAAGATGTTGACTGTCCAAAAGCCTCCCTACCCTCTGCTCTTGGCTGACACGGGAAGACCCTCAGCCCAGGACGCAGCCCAGAAGGAGAGGGCAGAATAAGCTGCTTCCCCACATCCTTCCTTCTAGCACACCTCCCTCTGCAACCCACAGCGCCCAACGGGCGGCTTTCAACCTCCTCCTATCTGTCTGTCTGGGACCTATGTGGAGGTGACACCCTCCAGCTGTCCTTCCTGTCTCTGCTGACAGATGAGATCATCAGTGAAAGGAATGAAAACATGGGTTTAGATTGGTTGAAAAGGAATAAATATGTCTGTGTAAAGTATCACTTAGGCTGATTTTTGTAAAAATATTTCCATAAAAGTGATTTTGGCAACAAATATGAGAACGCCCATCTCAGAAGGGCTTCAATAATTGTGACACTTACGGATGCCACAGAAGTGGCCTGGACATGGAAAGTCAGAGCTGGTGCCATTGCTCAATGATGTCCTCCAAGCCAGGCATGGCCTGCCCTTCGGTTTTCACTCTCAGCACAAGAGCTTTAGGGCCATACACTGCTTACCTCCTGGTTACAAAATAGCTATGAGAGCTCCAGCCATCACGTGAGCATCCCAAACCAGAAGGAAGCCATAGGGAAAAAGACCTGGAGGCTTCAGCTGACTTCTGTTTACCTCTCCATGTGCAGAATAGGGTTCTGTGCCACCCCATAACAATCGGTAGCAAAGGGAAGGGGGTTGCTACAGCTAAATAGCTTAAACCAAAGGGACTGCAGGACGCCTAGTTTCTCTGAGATCAAGGGCTCTTTGCCTGCAACTTTAATGCAAAATTGGATTCTTTTGGCAGGAAAGGAAATGAGGAAATTCCATTAAATAGGAAAAGGACAGTGTCTTCCATGAGTATAATAAGGGGATTCCAGATGTTAGACTGGCTTCCTATTTCAGGCAAGGTCTGTGTTTGGAATTCTAAATAAAGTCAAGTCACAATTATCTCTGGAATTAGACAAAGAAAGAGCATGAATAAATGACCAGTAAAGCTAATTGTACCCCAACATTCCAACCCCTTATCCCATTATTCCATTGGCATCCCCATCTCTTATTATATATTTTTTTGAAATCTAATAACAAAGAAAAATGATCTGATGAATATCTACCCAGGAGCTACTCAACAGAATCCTGCTGAGTCACTGACCACCTCCATGTCCTCACCTGCTATCATGCTAGAGTGAGGATGATCAGGTGGATGGACCCAAGGCCAGCAGCAGGACAAGGAGTGAGCCAGCCAGGGCCTGAGTGATTGACTAGCTACGCTAAGAGCTCCAGCAGTTCAGGGAAGTAGTTCCAGTCACTGCAGGTGGTCAAAAATTTTCCTCACTGAGTCTACGAGTTTCACAGGCGTTGGATTTCTTTTGACATTGGGGAGAATTGCACATCATCCATATGCTGCAGACTTTCTTCCTTTCCTTGTGTGACCATCCTGTGAAAGCTTGCTGGCCTGCACTTGTGTTTCACAGCACTTCTCAGATGGCCCTGTGGTGAGGTATTTGTGTCCATGCCCTGCTAAACGCTGAGCCCCTGGGAAGGGCCTGCACACATCAGTGTGCTCCACACACTGGACATGAATGGGACACACGTCTACCCCTCTGAAGCTGCTCCGTTAACTGGCTCGAAGCCTGCAGACTTTGTTTCCAAGCCATAGGGTTTTACTCCTGGTGCAGGATGAGTAGTTCTTGCAGGCCTCTGACTCTTCTACAAAGAGGAAGTGCCTAAGCTGGGGCAAAGGCAAACCACTTCCTGCACCTGAAAAGCACTGCCACGAAACAGCACCGAGGTCACCGGAGAAGTCACCAAGTCTAAAATACTCTTTTCTGCTCCCACCCTGTAAACGTCTCCATGATTCCTGCCGCTCCCCTCCTGTCTCTCTGACCCCTTCAAGCCTGCAACTCAACAAAGACTACTGAGTGCCTGCCATGCATAAGACACTGAATTCAGTCTGAGCAGGAGGCAGGCCAGGGTGAGAAACACCCGCCTGTCTCCCGTGGGCCACACTCCCTGCAGACTGAGGCATCACTTTGGGCTCAGTCTCAGCCACTTTTTACTTGAAAATGTTATTTTCCAGATCGTTGTTCCTTTTATCTCCAGTAGTTAGAATCATGGAACATCTTTCAGCCAAAATATTGGACACCTCAGCAACACATCCAGAATTTCTATAAGGTTTTTTTTTTTTTTTTTTTTTTTTTTGAGATGGAGTCTTGCTCTGTCACCGAGGCTGGAGTGCAACAGCGCGATTACAGCTCACCGCAACCTCTGCCTCCCAGGTTCAAGTGATTCTCCTGCCCCAGCCTCCCGAGTAGCTGGGATTACAGGCATGCGCCACCACACCCAGCTAATTTCGTATTTCAGTAGAGATGGGATTTCACCAGGTTGGTCAGGCTGGCCTCGAGTTCCTGACCTCAGGTGATCCACCTGCCTCGGTCTCCCAAAGTGCTGCGATTACAGGCGTGAGCCATCGCACCCAGCCTATAATTTTCTTTTTTATAATTTCTATTTCTTCATTGATATCCTCCATTCAGTGAAACAGTATTTTATACTTTGCTTTGGTTCTTTAAACATATATATATATATATATATATATATATATATATATATATATGGTTTTTTGGGGTTTTTTGTTTGTTTTTTGAGATAGGGTCTTGCTCTGTCACCCAGGCTAGAGTGCTGTGGTGCAATCATAGCTCACTGCAGCCTCAAAGTCTTGGGTGCAAGCAATCACAAAATTCAGGGCCTGCCTCAGCCTCCTGAGTAGCTGGGACTACAGCCACACACCATGCCTGGCTCATTTTTAAGTATTTTGTAGAGATGGGGTCTCTTGAACTCCCGGGCTCAAGCAATCCTCCTGACTCAGCCTCCCAAAGTGCTGGGATTACAGTAAACATATTTTAAATAGCTGACCTAAAATCTTTGTCTAGTAAGTTTGGCCAATACCTGGGCTTCCCCAGGAACAGTTTCTACTGTCTGCTTTTTCCCCTGCATCTGACAACGGTCATCCTTTCTTGTTTCTTTGCATATTTTTTTTTTTGAGACGGAGTCTCGCCCTGTCACCCAGGCTGGAGTGCAGTGGCCTGATCTCAGCTGACTGCAAGCTCTACCTCCCAGGTTCACGCCATTCTCCTGCCTCAGCCTCCCTAGTAGCTGGGACTACAGGTGCCCGCCACCATGCCTGGCTAATTTTTTGTATTTTTAGTAGAGACGGGGTTTCACCATGTTAGCCAGGATGGTCTCGATCTCCTGACCTCATGATCTGCCTGCCTCGGCCTCCCAAAGTGCTGAGATTACAGGCGTGAGCCACCACGCCCACCCTCTTTGCATATTTCTTAACTTTTTGCTGAAAACTGGCACTTTAAATAATGAAACGTGGCAACTTTGGAAATCAGATTCTCCCCACTACCCAGGGTTTGTTGTTGTTGTTGTTGTTATTTGTTCAGAGACCTTTCTGAGTTAGTTGTGTGAAGCCTGCACTCTTTGTCATGTGTGGCCACTGAAGTTTCTGCTCAGTTAGCACAGTAGTCAGCTAGTAATTGGACAGAGATTTCCTTAAATGCCTGTATGATGGTTAATTTTCAGTAACAACTTGACCAGGCTAAGGGATGCCCAAAAAGCTGGTAAAACCTTATTTCTGGGTGTGTCTATGAGAACGTTTCCAGGAGAAATTCGCATTTGAATCAGTAGACTGAGTAAAGAAGTTCAACCTTGCGGTGGTTTAAATGTGTCCCCCCAAAAAGCATATGTTAGACATTTAAGCCCCAGTGCACCCCAGTGTTGAGAGGTGGGATTTTTACAGGGTGATTAGGCCATGAGGGCTCTGTTCTCATGGATGGATTAATTTGGTTATCATAGGAGTGGGGTCCTGACAAAAGGATTCTCTCTCTTGCCTGCTCTTGCCATTCTGTGCTCTGGCACGGGATGACACAGCAGGAAGACCCTCACCAGAGGTGGGCCCCTTGATCCTGAACCTCCCAGTCTCCAGAACGGTAGAAAGTAAATGTCTGTTCTTTATTAATTACTCAGTTGCCAGTATTCTGTTGTATAGCAACACAAAACAGACTAAGACAAGCCTTCATCAATGTGTGTGGGCACCATCTAATCCACTGACGGTGATTTTTGTCCAGATAGAACAAAAAAGCGAGGAAGGGTAAATTTGCTCCCTCTGCATGAGCTGAGACATCTATTTCTTCCTGCCTGCGAACATCAGCACTCCCAGTTTTTGGAGCTATGGAATTGGAGTGGGACTGACAGCACTGGCTCCCTGGGTTCTCAGGCCTCTGGATTTGGACTGAATGATGCTGTGGAATTACACCACTGGCTGGCTCTCCAGCTTGCAGACAGTAGATCATGGAACTTTTTAGCTTCCATAATTGGGTGAAACAATCCATCATATAAATATCTATCTATCTATCTATCCTATTGGTTCTATTTCTCTGGAAAATCCTGACTAATGCAGCCTGAAGCCAGTATGTCCCCTGATCTTTGCAACGGGGCTCTGTGTATGTGTGTCTGGCATGCCTTCAACATTCAGTCAGCCAGTTAATTGCCAACTCTGCTTTGGCCTTCACTTCCTGCTGGCACAGGGCCTCAAGGTCAGCCAGAGGTGACAGCTCTGGGCCTTCTTAGGTCTTTCCTGAGCCTGCACACACCTCTGAGCATGTGCACAGCCTTATGCATGCACTGCAAATCACCCCAAGCTAGTAGCTTAAGACAACACCATTGTATCATATGACATTTCACAATTGTAGGGTCAGGAATGTGAGGAGGACTAAGCTGTGTGAGTTGCTGTATAGGGTCTTTCATGTGGTGATAGTCAGATATCAGTGGGGCTGGAGTCATCAGAAGGCTTGACTGGGCCAGCCATCCGGTGACTCACCCACCTGGATGGACGCTGATGCTGGCTGCCAGCTGGTAGCCCGGGGTTGTTGAATGGATCCTCTCCATGTAGCCTTTTGCTGCAGCCTGGGCTTCCCATGGCATGGTGGGCTGAGGAGGCTCAGGCTTCTTATTTGGTGGCTCAGATCTCCAAGAATGAGGGCTTCAGCAAGCCCCGCAGGAGGGAGCTGTCAGCCTTTGATGACCTGGCCTTTGAAGTCACAGGCACCATTTGGTTGTACTCTTTGTTGGTTGGTACTCTTGGTTAAAGCAGTCTGAAAACCTCCTTTTGCTTCTCATGCCACCCTGGGGGCTTTCCTGGGACATGCCCCAGCTGCATGAGGACTGGACCACCAGCTCGTGAGAAGTGAAGATTTTAGTCCAGGAGGGCAGGGCCTTCTAGAGTTTGCTTCTTGACCTGTTGCAGACACACAGTTGAGCCCTCCCAGATCTGGTGAAGGGAACAAAACTCACTCCCTGCCCAAGTTCCTGTTCTGGCCTAGTTTCTCTGCATCCCTGAGGCTACAGTTTCCAAGAAGGCCAATTCTTTCCAAAACCAGACTCAAGGCTGCATTTAACACCAAGGGCTTTCAGTTATTTCTGTGCATCTGACAATCTGGAGACCCCTTCCTTCCCCCTCCCCAGAAAGGAATCGGGTTAAGATTTGCCAAGACTCAACAAAGCACAAAAAGGAAGTGATCTCTCTGTGAAAGGTCTCACTCAGGTGCTGGACTGTACCATCTCCCAGCTCCAGGCCCACCCTCATGTACAGACAATCAGGGGTGGGAGAGTGGCTGTGCCTCGCACTAAGGACAGATGTGCTAGGGCCTCACCTGTCACCCTCCTGGCAGGGGTCACCAGGCTTTCTTGAAGTCTCCTCAAGCTGAGATTCACACTCATTTTCCAAAGGTCTAGCAGCAGATATGCAAAGATCAACTACGTGCTTGTCAGGAACAGGTAGCATTTTCTGCTGTCAAGGGCAAAAAGATACTATCCCGAGGGCTGGTATCCCAGGAGGCAGAGGATCCAAGATACAGCCATCTCTCCTTCCTCCAAGCCTGTGCTGTGTGTTGCGCCCTTACCTGGATGGCATGGAGGCAGTCTCTGACCTCCCCTACCCTCCCTGCCCCTCTTCACGTTTCCTTCCCAGGCACCCGACCACAGGCATGGAGGCTAAAGGCCCTTGATGGACATCAGTGAGCCTTCAGCACCTTGAACACAGTCCGTTATCATAGTGATGCATCTGCAGCCCCTCTGGGGTGTCAAGGGCACTGGGGCCACAGACAGCAGCCCTGCAAGTTGTGTAGGCTGCTGTTTCTGCCCAGGACAAAGAGACAGCCTCCAGGCCCCCAACCTTCTGTTCATGGAGATGATCTACTTTGCTTGTTTTAGATGTTGGGACACCCATATGTTTTGTTTGTTAAAAAAAAAAAAAAAAGCCTGGCTAAAAAAGGCTTAAAGACACATATGTGGCCCATAAGCGTATGAAAAGATGCTCAATATCACTAATCATTAAGAAAATGCATATCAAAAACCACAATGAGATATCATCTCACACCAATCACAATGGTTATTATTAAAAAGTCAGAAAATAACAGATACTGGTGAGGTTGTGGAGAAAAGGAAAGGCTTACACACTGCTGTTAGGAATGTAGATTAGTTTGGCCACTGTGGAAAGCAGTCTGGTGCATTCTCAAAGAACCTACAATAGAAGTATCATTTGACCCGGCAATTCCGTTACCCAAAGAACCATAAATGATTCTGCCATGAAGACACATGCACCTGTATGTTCACTGCAGCACTCTTCACAATAACAAAGACATGGAATCGACCCAGATACTCATCAGTGGTGGACTGGATAAAGCAAATGTGGCACATACACATAATGCTACACAGCTATTAAAAAAAAAACAACAACAACGAGATCATGGCTTTTGCAGCAACATGGATAGAACTGGAGGCCATCATCCTAAGTGAATTAACACAAGAAGAGAAAATCAAATACCACTTGTTCTCACTTATAAGCAGGGGCAGGTGCATCAGCTCACACCTGTAATACCAGCATTTCCATAGGCCAAGGTGGGCAGATGGCTTGAGCTCAGAAGTTCAAGACCAGCCTGGGAAACATGGAAAAATACTATCTCTACAAAAATTATGAAAATTAACCAGGCTGGATGGCCTGTTCCTGTAGTTCTAGTAACTTGGGAAGCTGCAGTGGGAGGATGGCTCAAACCTGGGAGGTGGAGGTTACAGTGAGTCGAGATTGTGCCACTGCATTTCAGCCTGGGCAACAGAGCCAGACCCTGTCTAAATAAATAAATAAATAAATAAATGGAAGATAAACACTGAGTACACATGGACACAAAGAAGGGAACAATAGACACTGGGGCCTATTTGAGGGTGGAGGGTGGAAGGAGGTTGAGGGCTGAAAAACTACCTATCCTATACTATGCCTATTACCTGGGTGGCAAAATAATCTATACACCAAACCCTCATGACATGTAATTCACCCATATCGCAAACTCACGCATGTGCCCCCTGAACCTAAAATAAAAATCGGAAAGAAATAAGTTAAATTAAAACTTTTTTTAAAAAAATCAAATTAAAAATTTGAAAAAATAGAAAGGAAAATATATCCCAGATAACAAGCATGCATCCTAGTGGACCCCCAGGGGCACGATTCCTTAACCAAGGCTTGGCCTCACTGACTGGGCTTTCTTTCTTCCAGTGCTTGGGGTTCTTGTGGGGAAGACAGTTGTAGGTGAGGGCCCATGCCCACCCCCGCAGTCAACTCTGGGCTTACTTCCTGGCCCTTCTCAAGGCGCCTTCTCCACCACAGTCTCTCTCTCCTCTCCTCATCCCACTCTTTCATCCCTGAAAGTGTCAAAGCCTCTTAGGGCATTTGGTCCAGAGAAGCTGAGAGCAGCCCGAGGGCTGGGATGAGGGTGGAGATGAAGAACCAGAGCTGAGTGGTCTTCATCTCTCCTTCCTCCAAGCCTGTGGCAGGTGGCTTGCTGTGTGTTGCGCCCTTACCTGGGTGGCATGGAGGCAGTCTCTGACCTCCCCTACCCCCCTGCCCCTTTTCAGGTTTCCTTCCCAGGCACCCGACCACAGGCATGGAGGCTAAAGGCCCTTGATGGACATCAGTGAGCCTTCAGCACCTTGAACACAGTCTGTTAGCATGGTGATGTGTCTGCAGCCCCCCTGGGGTGTCAAGGGCACTGGGGCCACAGACAGCAGCCCTGCAAGGTGTGTAGGCTGCTGTTCCTGCCCAGGACAAAGAGTAGGAGCCCCAGGCCAGGCCACCCAGAACCCCATCTCTCCCGCTCCTTCCTCACTGGCTGGCGAGATGCAAGCCACAAGCCGAGAGACTAGATGCTCACCTCCTTCTATCCAGCCATCCCCCGCCCCTGGTGCTCCTAGAACATTCGTCAGCCCTATTCTGTTCCCAAACATCCTTCTTCTCTCATTTGGCCACCACCTACATCCAAAGACAGTGGTAGTAAGATTCAAGCTCAGATACTTTTAGAAGTACCAGCACTATTGAAGACCTGAGCCCTAAAGAAATTAGAAATTCTTACAGTGGAGTGGCAGGCACCGTGGTGGGGAAGAGGCCTTCCTGGTGCCCCTAAAATTTGCTGCTCCAAAGCCAGTTCTGTCATTGAGACCAATTGCTACTCCATGAGTCCACTGGCGCTGAGCCACTTGGGCAGAAGTTTCCCTGGCAGCCTCCCACCAAGGTTTCTCAGCCCCAGTCAGCGCTGAGGATGAAGAGGAAATGTTTTTCCAGATCAAGGATTTTGTATTATGATATTAGAAAGAGTAAGTCACCAGCCTGGTGCAGTGACTCACACCTATAATCCCATTGCTTTTGGAGGCCAAGGCAGATGGATCGCTTGAACATAGAATTTCAAGATCAGCCTGGGCAACATAGCAAGACCTCATCATTACAAAAAATTAAAAAATCAGCCGGGCATACTGGCTTGTGCCTGTAGTCCAAGCTACTTGGGAGGCTGAGGTAGGAGGATCACTTGAGCCCAGGAGGTGGAGGCTGTAATGAGCTGTGATCACGCCACTGCACTGCAGCCTGGGTGACAGAATGAGACCCTGTCTCTAAAAACAAAAACAAAAAGAAAGAGTAAGTCACAAGCAGCACAAGCAGTGGTCCATTTATAGGGCAGCCATGGCCCTTCATCACGGTCTGTCATTCATCCAGCCTTTTAGGAACAGCAGATGCCTTTGGATATCCGAGGGGGAGGGGCAGGGAGAACCAAGAGACATGATTGTAACGTGGGCTAGCTGCTGTTTCACACAATTTAATGAAAGTGAGAGTCGATAATTGCACAAGGAAAATAAAAGTGTAAAACATATGAATACGTTCACAAAAAAGCATGCTTTTTACAAACCACCAATGAATCTATTTTCTGCTCTGAAAGGCAAAGCAATAAATTACTTCAAGTTGACACTGACAAAGGGGACCAGCACCACATGTGGTAGCATCATGGGGATCCTCTCTGCCTCAGGGCTGAAGTCAGGTTGTGGGGGCGGGCAGCATGAAAACCTGACCCCAATATGTGGGCATCCTGGAGTGGGGCCAGTATGCAATCCCACAACGGAGGCTCACCCTTTGTCTCTCCTGGAAAATACATTTCGACTGAGGGATTCTGTCTTTCTCTCTTAACTGGGTTTTTCCAGCACAATCTTTTGCTGCATTCTGTATCTGCTGCAGTGAATAGAGACACCATTGCATCCCTAATAAAAAAAATACCAGTAGGCTTTGTCAAGGCCCACTTTTTCCTGGCTCCACTTCACTCTCCAACCTTGAGCTGCCAATGGTCCCTCGGTCCTAATACCATTAGCACATGGCTACGATGCTGGAGCTTTGCAAACCACTTTACTTAATGAAGAAGGAACCACAGCTTTCTGCTTAGCAGGAGCAGCGTAGCATGGAATGAGTCCACTCTGCCCACGTGAAATGCTTTCAAGAAGAGGACTTTTTCCTTCTGATTCACTTAGAGCCTTTGAAATGAAATATAGGGACTTCAATTTTCCCTCTGAGTTGAAGAGGAATGGGCTGGGCCTGGGGAGCTTCTTTATTAAATATTGTTATATTATGGAGCAAGAATATTGTGAGGGTTTCCCACTTGTGCCTTACCATTGCTTTTGTGTTACCCACTGCTGGCACCAGAGAAAATAGCCATTTTTCTGAACTTGACATTATATAAGAAGATTTCAAATATCGTATTCCACACCAAAACCCTGTCCATATTAAGTCTGGCTGAAGCACATTCGTCTCTCTTTTGGCTGATACGATTTCCTGCAGGTTCACCGAGTGTGATGGTTTGAACAGATTGTGGCAACAGATGGAAAAAATAACCATCTGATTTTGACATAACGCTAAGAAATAGATTTGATGAGCAATAATTAGAAGAAGCCATACACAGTCAGAGAAGACAATGTCAAAACAGTGAGATTTACTATAGGTCAGAAGAGGCTTAAACACAGAATGGGAAGAAAAAAGAAACTCCTATAAGAGAGTGTGGAAAATGAATTCTGAAATAGAGAAAACACCTATTTCCAAGGCTGTGCTGTCTTTCTAGGAGATTGTGTGCTAATTTGTAACCCTCGGGCTCCCAAGAAATCCTTGAGCTAGGCATATTAACCATGTTCATAAAGTCTGTAAAATGAGAGAGGGAAATGCCCCAAGGTGCATACATGTGTGATTACAATGATGACATAGCAACACAAGAGACTAAGAAACACTCACCTCTGTGCGGTAGCCTGTCAGGGCGAGTGGAGGCTGAGCTGGCGGGGGCTGCAGGAGGCTGCTCTGCACTGGTCATCTCTGTCCTTCAGACGGGTGTTTGCTGTATTCATTTTCAGTTCTTTTCAACACACCATGAAAAAGTTTCAATATTGAAACACGGTGTTGAACCCAGTGTAGGGCCCACAGTAAGCACTTAGTCGGAACACTGTGTCTTTAGACATCATTAGGTGCCTGCAGTGAGATGATTGTCCTGGTAACCTGTAAATGAATGGATGTTTGAAGCCTCCTAAACTCTTCCAGACTTTTAAGAAGACCTTGTTTCAGTGCCTGTGGCTCCAAGATCTGGACTGAGCCTGGACGGAGCCAAGCCGGGAGGAGGAAGGAGCTGAGATGCACCCAAAGGCACAGAGGGAGAATGTCTCCAGGTACAGGAGTCTCTTGATTTATATGAGCTTGGAGCCCAAGACTTCTATTTTTAAAGTATGATGGAGGGTGATAACTATTGTAAGTAAACAAATAGATCTCCATTTTCACCTGGCAGGCAAATGCTTCCAGTCATTAAACAGTATTAGGTATATTGAATTTAATTATAAACACAATGATGCCATCTATATTATGTCTAAAGAAGAATACACAGAAACCATGAACATAAATACAAGAACCCCTATTTTAAAAACTTTTAAACTTCCCAAGTGGTCCAGTTGCTCTAGTGGGCATGTAGGGGCTAGCGTGAGCCCCATCAGGGATGCAGAACCACAAGGTGTGATGCCTACTGCAGTTCCGAGCCTGTGGAAGGCTACTGTCTCAGAAGCCTGGGGCAGTGTCAGGAAGGGGACATGGGTATAAAGAGGGTGAGGACAAGTCACATCCCCAAGGTGGGCTGGTTCGCAGCGTGTGCTCCTTAGCTCTGAGCCGCCAACCTCGATGATGATCCATGTGTCCTGCGGGAGAAGGGGACACCCTTATCTCAGAATGAATTATGCACCCGGCCCAGGGGAAGGAGAAGCTTGGGGTGGAGGGATCTGGCTATTTCTGGAGCAGCCACAGGCCCAGCCACTGCCCACCCCAGCCTGTGCACCAGCAGACCAGCCAAGACATGTGAGCTGCAGTAGCATCTAGTGGACCTGGCCCCGCCTTCCAAGCATAAAAGAAACATTTCTGTGCTTCCCTTCTGCCTTACAAATAACATGGTCCACGCTAACTCTGAACAACGTGGGGAAGCTTCACTAAGGTGACTCCATAGCAGTCCACCAAATTGCTCCATTCCACAGTTTGCTGGTGCCCAGCCCAACAGCCATCTCCCCCTCACCTCCATACCTTCACCCAACCCGCAGCCCTCAACCTGCACCACACTCCCGCATACACCTAGGTCCAGGAGCCGTTTCCTATGGCGAGCAGAGCTACAAGCCCAAAGGCTGAGGGAGGCTGTCTTGGACCATTCCTGCCACCAAAATAAACACAGGAGACTGGGGAATGTATAAAGAATAGAAATTTATTTCTCAAAGTTCTGGAGGCTGGGAAGTCCCAGATCAAGGTGCTGGCAGGCTGGGCATCTGTGAAGGTTGTTCTCTGCTTTCTAGAGGGCACCTCATTGCTGCATCCTCACAAAGGCAAAAGGGAGGAACGCTTGTCCTCACATGGCAGAGAGATGGAAGAGGGCGAACCCACTCCCTCAAGCCCTTTTAGAAGGGCCCTGGTCCCATCCAAGCGGGCTCAGCCTTCACAACTTCATCACCTCTCAAAGGATCCACTTCTTAATACCACAACATTGGCAGTAAAGTTTCAACATATGAATTTGGGGGGATATTTTCAGACCATAGCATAGGCCAACCCAGCTACCCAAATCAGCCAACCCAGGTCTTTATTCTTAAACATCAACAGATAACCAAGAATTACTGGACACTTGGGAAAACTCATAAGGAGAGAGAGGAACTTGCCAAAGAGGCAGAATATCCGACCAGGAAGAAACTCTTGATAACTGCAGGAACAGAAGAGCAATTCACGTAATTCCAACTAGTTTCCTCAGACATCAGGGAAAGAGTTGAAACCATAAAGAGAACCAATGACATTTAAAGTATTAAGTCTTAAAGGAGAAGTGTCCTGATGTCTGATGTCTGCAGTCAGACTGTATTTTTTAAAATGAGATGGATTAATAGCTGGGTGCATAGATCACCAGGTGCACAGATGTGGGATAAAGCAAGTGTAGCCACCTGCTAATCGGGGAATTAGTGGTGGGTATCCAGGCATTCACCATCCAATTGTTGCACTATTTCTGTTTGGAAATTTCCCTAGTAAAATGTTTGTGGAGGGGAATGAGCACTCTGGAGAATGGGAGAAGAGATGACAGTAGTTGAAAGATGTCAACACAATTTTGGAAGTTAAAAAGCAGATGGATATGTGGTTCTGACTTAGCAGACCAGAGAGAGCTAAGTGCCTGGAGGGCAAGGGCCGAGAATCCAGATAGTCTTGTGCAGGACTCAGAGAAGGCTCAGAAATTGGAGGTCTCTGAAGGTGGAGATGAAGTGGAGACCAAAAGTGAGAAAACTGGGTGAAAAGCTAAGCATCAAAGAGACTTCCTCGTCCATTTCCTATTGTGTGCAGCCAGGTACAAGCTGTTACTTTCTGTCTTCAGAGATGCCAGGGACAGGGGAGGGCAGAGGCCTGGCAGTGAAAATGTATCACAGTAGACAAGGAAACCCTCCAGCCCCATGCCCATCTCAGCCTGAGAACACGGCAGCCAGGCAGATCCCCACCCCTCTCTCACCCCTCTCCAGACAGGAGAGTGGAGGATTCTTTCCCAGGGAAATGTACAGCCAAGGAGAAAAGATTTATTGATATAGAAAGTCAGGTGCCAAAGAAGTATCTGGTCCCTGCCCAAACACTCTGCAGTGAAGTTCTCAATGAGCGATCAGTAATCAGCAGCTCCTACTTGCTTTTGAGTGTGTAGCCAGGATCACCATGGGGGAGCCTCACCACCAGAAGACAGAAATGAACACATTGACCCACCCAGGAGAAGGAACTCAAAGGAAGCAGAGGAAATGGAAGAGAATTCAAAATTCCCCCCCAAATTAAAATTAAGATCGTCAGTGAAAACAGATAATATTGTTTCCATTAAATAAAAACAACATACTACCAAAAAGTAACCTTTTTAAAATAAAAAAGAGCTCTTGGAAATTAAAATTTAGATTGCAGAATTAAGAACGGTAATAGAATTAGAAGAGAAAGTGATGGGATTCTAAAAGTAGAAGAAAAAGACCAAAATGGCCAGGTGCTGTGGCTCATGCCTGTAATCCCAACACTTTGGGAAGCTAAGACAAGAGGATGGATTCAATCCAGGAGTTCGATACCAGCCGGGGCAACATAGCAAGACCCCATCTCTACAAAAATTTAAAAACTAGCCGGGCAAGGTGACGCATGTCTGTAGTCCCAGCTACTTGGGAGGTTGAGGCGGGAGGATTGCTTGAGCCTGACAGTTCGAGGGTGCTGTGAGCCGTGATTGCACCACTACACTCCAGCCTGGGCAACAGAGTGGGACCCTGCCTAAAACAAAACAAAAGATGGATAGCGGCTAAGAAAAAAGTTAAGGAAATTAAAGCATCAATTCACGAAGACCAACATCTGAATGTCAGGAGCTACAGAAAGAAAAAAAAATCAGAGAAAAGAAAATTATTAAAGTAGTCCATAAAGTTTTCTTAGAGAAAGGAAACAATGATGAAAAAATAAATTAGCTGGGAGTGGTGGCGGGCGCCTGCAGTCCCAACTACTCAGGAGGCTGAGGCGGGAGAATGGCGTGAACCCAGGAGGCGGAGCTTGCAGTGAGCTGAGATCACACCACTGCACTCCAGTCTGGGTAACAGAGCGAGACTCCATCTCAAAAAAAAAAAAAAAGAAAGAAAAAGAAAAAACACCCACATCAAGGTATATCACAAAACTTTAGAATACCAGAGATGAAGAAAAGATTCCAAAAGTTCCAGAGAGAAAAACAGGTCACTAGCCAAGGTCTGAGAATCAGAATGGTCATGAGCCTCTCAACAGTAACACTGTCAGACAGGGAAGCCATGCCTTGCACACAACCAACCTGGAGTCCTACTTGGACCATGCACCTTGTTGGGGGCCAATGAGGGATGTGCTCCATCAAAATGATGGTGTCAACTAGTAAGGGCAAGATATAGATCTAGAGAATGGGGCATCTAAGCAGAAGAGGAAGTTGGGACATGGACAGGAGGATAACAGGCCTCAGGGTCCTGCCTCCGTGTCTGAATGGAGCAGGAAGGCAGTCAGCACTGAGAAGCACAACTTTAAGAAGAAATGGGGTTCCAAGCCATGAACGGCATCCAACTAACTGGACAGAAAACCTCAGTGTTATAATGGAGGTGTGTGCTAAGGAAAATGCATCAGAAGTCTCAGAAAAACAAACATGAAAATAGCAAAGCTGTAGCCCAATGACAAAGCAAATTAAGCGGTGGCATGATTTTGGGGAACTGATAAAAGATAAGATCAGAGTTTGCTTATCCTTGGCACAGGGAGCGTTCTCCTTAAAGGGCACTGAGTCGGTGACTCAGAATGCCACGTCCTTCCCTAGGACCTGGTTCAGTCACATCTTTCATTCTGCAGGGAATGTTAGTCATGAAATTATAGACATGTAAATATTCTTTGGGGTTGTTCTGTATTTAAAATCAACCTATATAGAGGACAATATAGAAAATTCAAAGTGTAAAAAAAGAATGCCATGACAGGGGGATGAAGGAAGAAGGGAGGTAGACTAGCAGCAGGAAGGACAGGATGCACAAGGATGGGTTTCTCCTCTCACTTAGGGGGTGTGAGGGTAACTCCATGTGTCCACTTGACTGGGCCTTGGGGTGCCCAGGTTGAACATTCTCTCAGGTGTGTCTGTGAGGGTGCTTCTGGAGGAGACTGGCATCATGAATTGGTGAACTCAGTAATGCAGTTCCCCTCCCCAGTGTGCCTGGGCCTCCTCCAACCCATCAAGGGCCTGAATAGACCAAACAGAGGAAGAAGGGAGGATATGTCCCCTTCCTGCCTGCCTACTTGTGTTGGGGCATTGGCTTTGTCTTACCCTTGGACTGGGACTTACCCCATTGTGTCCCCTGGTTCTCAAGCATTCAGACTCAAATGCATTACACCACTTGCTTTTCTGGGTCTCCAGCTTGCAGAAAGCAGGCTATGGGACTTCTCTGCCTCCATAATTACTGAAGCCAATCCCTTATAATAAATCTCTCTATAGGAAGGTAGGTAGGTAGATTGATATAGAGACGTATCACCTATTGGTTCTGTTCTCTGGAGATCACTAATACAGCAGGGAGTCAAATGAAGCTGCCTAAAATTGCCTACAGTAAGTGGGAAAAATAAACCCTCAAGCTTAGTGTTTGATGATATATAGGAGACAAATAGGAAACCTAGTAATACTACAATTGACCCTTGAACAACAAGAGTTTGAACTGCATGGGCCCATCTATACACGGAATTTTTTCAACCAAACACAGATGGAAAATACAGTATTCACTGAATGCAAAACCTTAATGTAGAAGGGGTGGACTTTTCCTACATGTGGGTTCTGTGGGTCGACTTCCAGACTTGAGTATGCGTGGATTTTGGCATACCCAGGAGTCCAGAAACCAATCCCCCATGTATAGCAAGGGATGACTATATTAGTATTTTCAATAATTTAGAAGGTGTAAACCAAAAATAAAGTTTGAAGGACCCCTCCCCCTGCAACCACCTGAATGAACTTCCTCCTCTGCCAGGGCACTCTAAAATCTAACCCGAAAGACTGGTTCAGGCTGGGACAGGAAACGGGGGTTGGACATGCCTCATTATACCCCTCCAGCACCAACATCAACACAGACCTTAAGTCTGTTAAGAAACATTTACTATCTATTTTTTCTGAAGCCTGCTACCTGGAGGCTCCATCTGCATAATAAGAACCCTGGTCTCTACAACCCCTTAACCCACACAGTCCGTTCTACTGATAATAACTTTGTCATCCAATTGCCAATCAGAATATGTTTAAATCTACCCATGACCTGGAAGCCCCCACTCCCACTTCAAGTTGCCCCGCCCTTCCAGATGGAACCAATGTACAGCTTACATGTATTGATTGACATATTATGTCTTCCTAAAATGTATAAAAGCAAGCTGTAGCTTAACCACCTGTCGTCATGACCTCCTAAGGCTGTGTCACATGGGCATGTCCTTAACCTTGGCAAAATAAACTTCCTTTTTTTTTTTGTTTGAGATAGAGTCTCACTCTGTCACTAGGCTAGAGTGCAGTGGCACCATCTCAGCTCACTGCAACCTCTGCCTCCCGGGTTCAAGCGATTCTCCTGCCTCAGCCTCCCGAGTAGCTGGGACTACAGGCACACGCCACCATGCCCAGATAATTTTTGTAGTTTTATTAGAGACAGGGTTTTACCATGTTGGCCAGGGTGGTCTCAAACTCCTGACCTCAGGTGATCCTGGCCTCCCAAAGTGCTGGGACTACAGGCGTGATCCACTATACCCCGCCTGGCAAAATAAACTTTCTAAATTGACTGAGACCTGTCTCAGATATTTTGGGTTCACAAAGGGACCAGGAGATGTGGGGCCAAGTGGATGCCAAATCTTCATCTCTCATCCCAAGAAGTTGTTAGCTGCTATCTAATGCTGATAAACCAGGAAACAGAGTACCTTATTTTAGAGTTACAGAGGTAATTACCAGAATCAAAAAATGCTTTCTCTTGAGATTAGGATAGGAGATAGGGTGGGAAATAAATGTTTAATGTACTTATGGACTGTTGGGTTTGTCTTTACTTTGTGCATTTGTTACGTTGATGCTAGTTTTAAATTATCTTTAAATGAATGAAGTAGAGCTGTATGGATGTATACTGAAGGATGTTCCTGAGATTGCAAAACGAAATTTAAATCTTGCACACTTTTAAAATAAATAACAGAGATAGAAAGAGAGAGAGACTGAGTGATTGCTACCAGGCCTTTTAAGAGAGTACATACATATTTATGTATTTGAGGGGCACAAGGCCTGGAATAAAGCATATCCAACACTAGGACTGATTGTCCCAGAAGTGGGGGAGGAAGAAGAGTTGTCATCTTTTCTTTTGTTTACTTCTGTTTTATATGGCTACTTTTGATATGCAACATAAATTGATAAATGTCTACTCTTATCAATTTTCTGTTGAAACTAAGGTTTTCACTGATATCTAATATTTTTCCAATATCTTATTTTTACTCTTGTATTTTGCCTCAATCACAGGAAATTCTACCTTTATTCTGGTTACAGCTCAATCTTCGCAAACATACTCTCTTCCCAAATGATTCTGGTTCTGTTGAATAAAGTAACAGTCGAGTGCTTCCCAGGCAGGCATGAAATGCTGGCCTTGAAGAGGGCTGTCTGGCTCTGGAGGCGTGGTCAGGAAAGCAGCAGGTCTGGGCGTCTGATTATGCTTGGACAATGGCCTGATTTGAACATACTTTTAATTTCTGCTGGCAAGTCCAGAGTACTTACAGCAGAATCTTTCCATTTGGCTACTCCATACAATGGCTTTTCCAAACTGAATGCTAACCAGGTGGGGCTATTGTTGTTTGCGGGCAGGCGGTGCCTTCATTCAAAGCCTACAATTTCCTCCTCTGTGCCAGGGAAATACAGAGCATGAGAACACTCTGTGTCCGGTCAGTGCCTCCAATCCAATGTGATGAAGGGTCCCGAGTAAAGGAGAAGGCAGATGCAGAGACTCGTGGAACAGAGAGTAGGCAAAACTCAGTGCCATGAGGAGATGGCTGTCAGCCACCTGACAGTCATAGACAGAGAAAGGAGAAAACCATGGGGTCATAAGAATAGCAATAAGGCTCTCAATGTTTCTCTTTGAAAAATCCAATCCTTTGTACTCTCCAAATTCCCGAATAATCAAAAGGGAATCAGAACCATTGAGTTCTCCCATGCTCAGGTTCACGGCACCTTTCCTAGCAACAAATAACTGGGTGGGAGGCAGGCGTGAGGTGCCCTTTCCCTTTTGAGGGGCTGGCCTGCACTTCCTTGGGCAGGGGCTACTCCTGCACCTGCTCAGCATCACTGCCTGGTCTGCGCACAGCACTGGTGGTGGCCTCTTACTGCCTGTTGGAAGTTGTAACACAAATTAAAATGTGTGTAGAGACTCTATTAGAAAGTCTAAACACGAGGTCAAAATTGTGCCCAGAAAGGGCACATCCAGTGAATAATAAACTTCACTGACCTGCCCTGTTTCCTCCTCCATAACATGAGGACAGCATGGCCTGTCCTGCATATTTCTATGAGAAACTCAAGCTCTGGTGTTGTCAAGGACGGAACTCAGGCTGCAGGCAGCATCTGCCCCTCAGGAATGCTCCACCAGGACTTTTGTTATGTTTGATATTCAGTGTAGAGAGCAGGGTGGGGGATGGCTCTCCCAAGCCAGAGCAGGGGCCCTACTGAAAGTTGAACACACCATCATTTTTAGTTACAGACAATTCTCTTTGCTTCTTTGCATTTTAAAATTTTCTATTGAGGATAAATTCTAAACATTAAAGTGCAGAGCTCAGTGAATTTTGACATATGTATACACTCAGGTAACCACCACCCAGGTCCAGATACTCAACACTTTCAGCCTCCCACTGTGCCTTCTCTAATTCAGAACCTACCTAAGAGTAACTGCTATTCTGACATTGATCCCTTTGTTATGTTTGCTGTTGTAGAACTTCTTATGGACAGAATTATACGGTAGCGGCTCTTTTGTGTATGTTTGACTTCTTTCAGAATTATGTCTAAGAGACTCACCTTTTTGCTACGTGGAGTTCTTTCCCTTTTTCATTACTTTGTAGTATTCCATAGGGTGACTTTACCACCATTTATTTGTCTTTCTACTACTGATAGACACTCGGGTTGTTTCTAGTTTGGAGTCACAACAAATGAAGTTATCATGAGCATTCTTATATATGTGTTTTGGTAAACATATGCACTTATTTTTGTGCATTCTATCCAGAAGAGGAATTGCTGGGTTATAGAGCATTTGAGTATTTAGCTTCAGTAGTATTGCTCTGTATGTTCCAAAGTGGCCATACTATTTTACACTCCCAGCGAAGATGTATGAGAATTCTAGCTGCTCCACATCCTTGCCAACACTTGCTATTTTCAATTTTAGACATTCTAGTAGGTGAGCAATTTTCCACTTAAATGTATAGTAGCACTAATGACACTACAGTGAGTATGGCACTCACCTAGTTGTCCATGAATATCTGTTTTTCCTTTCCTTAATATATTAATTACAGACTTTTAGCTGGTTACATAGTCACTCAACTAGCAGCTACATTTCCAACTCCCCCTTGCAGCTACATGTGGGCCCAGGACTAAGTTCTGGTCAATGGTATGTGACAGAAGTGATGTGTGCTACTTCCTGGTATTGCACTGAAATCTATTGATCACACTCGTCCTGGCCTATGAAATCTATTGATCATACTCTTCCTCTTTCCAGCTAGATGGACGGTAACATCCAAATGGGAGACAGCAAAGCTCCCCACCAGTCCTGGTCCACATGTCTACCTCTGATAATGTTATATAAGAAATGAATAAACTTCTGTCTCAGTCAAACCACTGGATTTTTATCATAGCAGGGAATCGTGCATCCAAATAAACACTCTGTGATTGCTCATTTGCCCTCTGACTTGAACACACCTGGGCACATGTTGTTTCTGTTTGCTTAGCACTCATCTGTGCATTAGGGAACTGCTCTCCCACAGCCCTGCAGTTCTGTGAGATTGTGAACTGTACCTGCTGCAAGCATATGCATGTGGCCCAGGTCTGACCGGTTGTGGTTTCTCATCCTTCTCTGGAATTTTGGGTAAATGGGATTGGCATGAGAGCCAACAGAGCCAATCAAAGTTCTTCCATGAGATTTGCAATATAAAGAGAAAGAGTCTTTGTCATCATTTTAGAGTTTGGTGGCCAGGAGCCTTGTGACAGGAGAGGATAAAACCAACACCCAAACAGAGCTAGGGCCAATCAGAGAGAAAGAGGGAAAGAGTCAGAGAGCCGAGGGAAGAGGGATATTTAATAATGGCATCCAAGTCCCTGGATCTAACTGTACCTGGAGCACCTTTAGACGCAAGTGAGCCAATAGTATGAGCTGAATTTCTGTCATTTACCACCAAGAGTCCTGTCTCCTTCATTAATGCTATAAACATGTTTGATGGCAACTTTATAAAGCACTATGCAAGATGCTGGAGATACAAGGTCCCTTTCCTTTAAAATAGTAATTCTTAGTCTGATCAACTTTGAATGGTCCATCCAGATGGAAGGATGATAAGAAAAGAATTACATTTTTTCCCCCACTAACCTCTAACTGAAAGGAAGCATTTCCTTCGGGTGTACATGCAGGCAACAAACACAGCCACATCAGCAGTATGTAAGGACTTCTCCTCAGCAGAAATCACAGCGATTCTCACATCACATCATGCTCGTTACAGACCTTAAAATATCGGCTGACTTATCATGACTTGGAAACTACAGCTATCAGATCTGCTGCTAGAGCATATTATTAAAAAAGAAGCAAGTAGATCACATTTTAAAGTATTTTGGTAGCTGGATTTCAGTATAATTCACTTCCTTTTGAATCCTGTATTTGATTTTATGCATTTAAACACATTACTCTGAAAAGAGTTCTGTAGACCTCACCACTCTGTGAAGTTCAAAATGTAGACCAGAGAAGAAAGAAAACTATCAACAAACAATTATAATGGAAGCTGGTGCAAGCACCAAGGAAGTGACGTGTAAGGTGACATTCGAGCTGAGGAGCAGGGTGGGGGATATTAGCTCTGCCCAGGGTGCACGGGTTTGTGTTGGAGGAAATGATGCCAGGGCAGAGCCTTGACACATAAGTGGGTGTCTGCCAGCCAGCCAGGGATGCGAAGAGGTCCATGGTCTGGCAGTTGGTGACAGCAGTCACCTTAAAGGTCAGAAAGGCATTGCTGGG
Organism: Pan paniscus; assembly: GCF_029289425.2. Lineage (NCBI taxonomy): Eukaryota > Metazoa > Chordata > Mammalia > Primates > Hominidae > Pan > Pan paniscus. Next base: position 49,958,225 of record NC_073260.2, read on the forward strand.
GCAAGTTCACTTGCTGGGGCAAGTCTAATCCAGCAGACACCAGCACTGATTAGATCAATGGTCAGATGGGGCCACATCAGCATCCTGTACACTCCCCAGTATGACGAAGGATGGCTTGGTAAACCATTCTGCATGTTCAGTGATGTGGGAAGTGCTGCCATGAGTGTGTGCACCAAAAATGGATTACACCCCTTCACCAGATTTATCTAGCACTTAGTGGTTTGACAGTTGAACGCTGTGCAGGAGCACAGAGCAATGATAACATCTCAGCACGGCCTTCATTTCTATGCTTCTGCTGGTGTGACCCCATGTTTCCAAGTGTGGCTTTAACAAAAAGAGCTCTGTGGGTCCTGTGGGGGTCTCAGTGGCAGTAAGGACATATGAGGGTGCTAGAGGTGCCTGGGGATCTCAGAGCCTTCAAAATCCCTTTCGGCTTCCTTCATTGACATGTTCTAACAATCAGGGTGCCTGACAGAGACCGGTGTGGACTCTCTATTTTGGAGAGGCTGGCCAGGAAGGCCACACTCTTACCAGCCTTTTCTGGGGTGCGGGGAGGAACAGAGCTAGGAGTAGGAGTCACAGCATGGTCTTGGCAGCCACTGCATGGTAACAGTGGAGGTGTGGCTCACCCACGTCTCTGCAGAGTGTGGTCACATTCAAAGGACATCTCCCCGGACTTTTCCAGAAGCTGCTGGCAGGTCCCAGAGCCAACCTTCCCACAGTCCCTCAGAGGACCCCGTTTCTCCACTTGCTGTGCTGACTCTCTCTCTAAGCTTAGCCTGGACACTCTGCCTGCCACTACAGGTGAGAGGCGGCAGACCGACTCTTTCTGAAGACACCTCCTCTACTGCGTAAGGCTCCACACTGGGCGATCTGGAAACGGCTCCCAGCCCACTACGTGCCTGTTCCCTCCTGCACTGCAAAGTGGAAGCAGAGGATCCTCTCTCCTCATATCCACCTGGGCCGTGTTGGAAGCTGAGTATTATTTGTGCTGCCATACTTGAGTTTTTTTCTCATATGGGACTTAACTATTATCAATCCAGTTACTGTGCTCATCTGCATATAGATGGTGTCAACATTCTGGCTGGGAAATGCAGAGAAACTTTGCAAAGCATGGTCTCAGTATCCAAACACTTGGCATTTCTGGGGAAACTAGGAAATAGATTGGTTAATATGATCTTTGATATGCTTGAACTTAATATTGGAGGGGAAAGTAAGGGGGTGAGAGGTAAGGCAAGATTGGAGTTCATTTAGCTACTTTTATTTTTATTTTTTGAGACTGAGTTTTGCTCTGTCGCCCAAGCTGGAGTGCAGTGGTATATGATCTTGGCTCACTGCAACCTCCGCCTCCTGGGTTCAAGTGATTCTCCTGCCTCAGCCTCCTGAGTAGCTGGGATTACAGGTTTGTGCCACCATGCCCACCTAATTTTTGTATTTTTAGTAGAGACGGGGTTTCACCATGTTGGCAAGGCTGGTCTCGAACTCCTGACCTCAGGTGATCTGCCTGCCTCAGCCTCCCAAAGTGCTGGGATTACAGGCGTGAGCCACTGCACCCAGCCTGCTACTTTTATATCTATGTTTGAAATGTCCCACGACAGAGTGTGAAACAAGAATAAAAAGGCAAGCTTGGTCACTTTGGGAGACATAGGCAATCATGCTGAGAGAAGGGAACAGGGAAGAAGGTCAGAGAGGAGGGAAGAGGAAGACCTAATAATGGCATCCAAGTCCCGGTTCTAGTGGTACCTGGGGCATCTTTGGATGCAAGTGAGCCAATAGTATGAGCTGAAGTTCTGTCACTTACAACTAAGAGTCCTGTCTCCTTCATGAATGCAATAAACATGTTTGGGGGCAATTTTATATAAGCACGGTGCAAAGAAGCCCTTGTGTTCGCAGCCTGGGCATTGCGGAAAGCTTTTTGGAGTTTTTACTGAATTCTCTCATGTTCTTCTGTATGCATTAGGAAACAGGCTAGAGAGGACAGTATTCTGGAAGGTCATGATGCCAGAAGTGTGGGCCCCAGGACAGCCATGCAAAGTCTCTTCTTTGCCCTGGGCTGCCCTCTATTAGATTCTGAGCATGTGGGTCTAAAAGCCAGGAGAGGATTCAGCAGTTGTTGAGAAGCACACCCCTCTGCTGCTGGTCCCCTCCCTGCAGTGTGTTCCCAAGGTGGCCCCAGGCCTGTCTAGACGCTGGGTGTGAAGGGCACGCTCCTGTAGGGGCAGCCGGCTCTTCCACAGTGAGGTCTGTCAGAAAGCGCCCACAATAGGCAGGAATCCACTTTCTCATCTAATTTCCACCCATCTGTCCTCATTCTGCCCTTCATAACACCACAGAGTAATCCTTCTTCCCAGGACAGTTTTGCACATATTGGGGTTCTTCTGTCTTGTGCTCCACACATTGATTTTCTAGGCTGAAGACTCCCGGTGGGTCAACTCCCCTCCCACGGGATACTGCTGGCTGCCTTAGACACCAAGCAAGGGCATGGTATTCTAGACGTGTCTGACTAGTGAGGAATAAAAGAGAGTCCCCCCCCCCCCACCCCAATCAGTGCAATGCTTGCATGTGTAGATCCTAAGCGTGCATCCCTCCTTGGGGCATAGAATGCTGTTAAACCAGTTCTGTCCTAATCCGTTCCCGTTATGTTTCAATCCAAATGGGATGTGGAACATGGATTCATGGACCCCTACAATTGGAAAAGAGCTTGGAAAAGACTTCTCTAGTTTTTCCTGTAATAGTCACCAGCACTGAACCCGAGCACACGGTGCAGTGGGCTTTACCTGCCATTCTCTCTCCATGCTCCCCAAACCCTCCAGGATGACCACACTGTCCTCATGTTGCAGGGTACAGAGGTTTGCTGAGGCCTGAGGTTATTTGGAAACTGCAGAGCTGTGAGTCAAGGGAGTCTATCAGATTCCAGGTCTGGATTCTTCAGCAGGAGGGTGGTGGCTGCCATGCCGTAGAGGGAGGAGGGGGTGTGTGCTCCACCCCACCCTGCTTGACACCAGCTTTGCCATCTTAGCCTTTGCTGGGCCAAAGCCCTATTCTCAGAGCTCCGGCACTGAACCACAGAAACCACAGGAGGCCCTAGAAGGGAACTCCGCGACTGTTGGGCCTTTAACTCTGTGACTGTTGGGCCTGGGACTGGCTTCATTTGTAAACTCTGGCTCTCAGAGCCAGTGCTCAGCAGGAAAACAGCTTCAGGGCCCCTGCCTCTCAACAGCAGTCTGTAGTCCAGGGAGGTATCACCTCGCCTGGAGAGGGGCTCCCCAACTCCTCACATTTAGGGGAAATCCTAGCTGGTTCCATAAGAAACTGTGTCCCCTTCTCAGGACTGTGTTCCTCAATAGGCCTCCCAGCCTGGCCAGTCACTGTGCGAGCCCTGTCACCTCTCCTGGGGGCAGAGGGAAGAGGTCTGGATGGAGCAGCACCATCTCTGAGGGCCCCCAGATCCCCAAACCCATGGGCTAGTCACAAACAAGTCTCACCAGCAGCCTCACAGGAGGACCATTTGCCATATAGAGTGGAAAATGATGAACGTTTGGCAAAAGGCTAGCACGGGGGTTCAGGGAAACCAAGACTCCAGGTGGTGCCAGCCCCTCCCCTGGGGAATGGGAGCAGCCTGGTGTGAAATATTCTTGCCCAAAGTCAGCAGCCAAGTGTTCTGGGTGCCACGTGCCTCACGCACACTGCAGGTCAGGTTTTCAGAAGAGCTGGCCCAGGGTCTGGGGGTGAAAAAAAACTGGGGGATTTGGGGGAGGCCTGGAAAAGGTGGGGTTCATCCAGGACCCCAGAAGAGGCAAGCTTGTCTATTGAGAGCTGGTGAGGAAGAGAGTGACAGGGCACCTCTTGGTCCTGGGAACGGGTGCTTGACTCAGCAGAGACCAACCCAGGGCTGAGGGACAACCCTCTGGGCCTGGCGGGGAGGCAAGAGAGATGGGAGGTGAGGAGGAAGGAGTGGGGAGCAAAAGTGGGGGGAAGGGGAGAGAGGTGGAAGAGTGTTGCGAAGGTGAAGAAAGAGGAGGAAAAAGAGAAGGGAGGAAAAGAAAGGTTGGGGGAGGGGAAGGAGGGAGGTGAGCAGGGGCGAGGAGGAGGGAGGAGGAAGGAGGAAGAAAGGGGCGGGGCCAGAGGAGGGAAGAGAAGAAGGGGGAGGGGAAGGGAAAGGGGAGGAGGCGGGAAGGGAGGGGGAGTGGAGGAGGGGCCTGCGCGCCCGCCCCGCGCCCTCCGTCCCCGCGCCGGCCTCAGCGCCCTCGCGCGCCGCAGCATCCCAGCCGCCGCTGCCGCCGCCGGGCCTCCCCGCCACCCCCTCCCCGGCCCGGCCGCCTCCCGCCGCCGCCGCCGCCGCCGCCGCCATTCCTGGCGCCCGAACTCGCCCGGCCGGGAGCCGCCGCGGGCAGGACGCGCGCTGCAGGTAAGCGGCCGGGCTGGCGCGGGAGGGAGGGCGCGCGGGGCCGGGCAGGTGCGCTGGGGGCGGCCTGGACCCTCCGCGGAGCCCCCACTCCACACCCCTAGGCTCCTCACCGGACCCTCGGGGCCCTCCCCGAACCTCTGCAGGAGCCTCCTTCTGGGATCCCCGGACCCCTGGACTCCTTCCTGGATCCCCCCGGGGCCCCTCCTGGGACGCCTCCCAGAGACACCTACCCGGACCCCTCCGACCCCCTGGACCTCTCTGCTATCCCTCCCTGGCCTTCTCCCCTTCCCGGTTGCCTCCCCAGTCCCTGCGCGCAGGTGGCTCCTCTGGGCGCGGGGGAGCGGGGGCGCGCTGCAGACCCGGGCCAGGGAGGGGGCGGTGCGCTCGGCCAGGCCCCGTCGCGCCCCGGCCCGCCCAGTCCGGCCCCGCCAGGTCAGGCCCCACTCCGGCCAGCCGGGCTCTGGCCGGGCCCCCGCGGGCTTCTATTTTGGTCGCGGAGGCCGCGGACCCTGTGCACTGGACCCGGCGCCGCGCACTCAGACAGGTGGGGCAGGTTGGGCCGCAGTGGTCAGGTCGCGCCGCAGTGGTCAGGTCGCCGCCTTGGCAGTGAGTGCTGCAGGCCTCGGTTTCCTTTCGGGTTTTGGTTGCATTATTCTAGAACAGCCCGGGAGAACCACAAGCCTTAGCTTGGGCTGCACCTGTTGCAGCCGCCTAGTGAGCTGCAAGGGGCTGGCTCTACTGGGGTTATGCCAGTAAAAACGTGTAAAGGAGAGTTGAACTCGTGGTTGTCCTCTATTTGTCTGGCTTAGTATTTTAGGGGGTAGGTGGGGGAGTGGGTGAATGGGAGCCTGTAGGTGGGCAGTTTGCGTCAAATGAGGCCTGATGTCGAGGGCTGGGTCCTGCTTTCCGGAACGTTTTCCACATGAAGTTGCTTTGCTTTTGTTTTGAAAACCTCACTCTGTGTTGAGCACATCCCAGGCTCGTGGGTGGCCAGGCCCCTGAAGGCCAAGCTGGACGTGGGGCCTGGGGCCAAGCATCTCACCCTGCTGTTCTGAGTCTTTTCAAATCCACCAGGCGCCACGGAACGGAAGTTTCCTTTCCTGGGGGTGACGTGACACCAGTGGCCTGTCACCTCATATGTATCCTAGGCCTGGGGCCTGCCTGCTGGCTGCCCAGGCGAGGTTATTTGGGAATGTTTACTGTGTCCCAGAAACAGGCAGCTCTGGCCAGTGCAGGGGCAGGATTCTGGTAGAGATGATAATGCCCTGATTGTCATTTTGACAGTTGGTGTCTGTGTATATCATGTCTTGGTAGTCGTCAGCCAGAAGAAGAAAGCAGGCGGGCTCAGCATACCCACCAGGGAGGCTGGGGTGGGAAGATGAGGGATGCACTGGCCTGTTTCTGTGAGCAAAGACTGCCCTCCCATAAGGCCAGACCTTCAGACTGAGAAGAGTGTACGTGGTACACTCAGCGAGTCAAACAAAGAAATAAAAACACGTCACTGGTGCCAGGAGCAGCCCTGGGGTCCCAGGAGGGTGGGCCGCTTAGGAGTTGGTAGACGGTGGAACTCAGTGGCTGTATTTCAGAGTGCAGACAGGCAAAAGGCCACCGTGGGGATGCAGAGCCCCAGCTGCCATGCCAGCCCAAGGTCTTGCAGCACAGCACAAGGGAGGGACTCCATGGGAGGGGGCCCACCTCCTGAGAAGCACACCCAGAGTCTGTTGAAAATGCAGCCTTGCACAGACCCCCCTGAGTGCCTGGGGTCCTGGGCTGAGGTTTAGAGTGCAAGACCAGCGACCATGTTGCATTTGATATCCAGTGGGTCTGGGGCCAGGGAGATGTCCTTGGTGACATCATCCACTTGTGGACAGTCCTCTCCATGTGGACCGCTGGAGGCAGATGTTACCTAGAGCCGCTTTCCCCACACCAAACGGGTGTGTCTAGGCCAAAGCTTGGGAGTGCACGCTAATGGCCAGCTTTGACTGAGGAGGGAGGGAACGTCCGCTGCTGCCAGCACAACAGCAAAATCAATAATGCATTGCAAAGATCAATGGTTTTCTCTATCTTCTGTGCTTCTGCATTGAGCCTGTTCAGGCTTCTGCCTCTCTTGGTTCCATTTCTGTTGGGGAAGGAGGGATGGGCGGGTCCAGGAGGGTGGTTGCAGATTCTCCTCCTGACCCCTGGAGCCAGGACCCATGGGGATGAAACTTGCCACGTGAAAATATAGAAATAAACGTGCCATCGGCTGACTGTCGAGCTTAGTTGCTGAGAGAAAGGCTGCTGTCTGCTGTTCCCAACCAGGGCAGTTATTTCTTCTTTGAACTTGGACAATTCCAGGAAGAAGACTAGAAGGTGAGAAGGAAGGTGGCAGAGGCACCTGGGGTGGGTCCTCTCTTCCCTGGGCCAGGGTCCGCCCTGGGCTCGGCAGATGCAGTTCCTCAGCCCTGCCCATTGCATCCCCATCCCCATCACCATTGCCGTCCAGGGTCCAGGGCTGCTGGAGGATATAGCTGCTGATTCGGTCAGGTGGAGAGGGTGTGCCAGGGCCTTCCCTGGAAGCTGGGTGGTGTTTTCGGTACACTAGTTAAGGCGATCCTTGGGATAAGCAAATTTCTTTGCTGCTTGTGGCTCACTTTTCAGCTTCTGTGACCCTCCCTGAGCGAATTTGCCTTTAGCTGGGGGTGTCACAGCAGGGGCCCCAGCTTTCTACTGCCTTGCTGCTTCCCCTGGGGCATCAGCAGCCGCCTTCCCACAGCACCTGTGCAAGCCTCAGTAGGGGGCAGGCAGGGTCCTGTTATTTGGTCCAGAAGTTTCAGATGCTGCCCATGAAAGCAATGACTGCATCCCTGCCCTGGATCACATCTAAGTGGCACCCCAAGATTTCTGGCTTCGATCAAAGACTGATCCAGAGCTGTCACTTGGATCAGCATTTGATCCAAGCATCACTCCTTTGAAAACTAGGCTATTGATGTGTCTCATGGACATTTGTGGAGTGAATGATGATTTTAAGGAATTCCTTAATCACAGCATCGTGGTTATGTTAGAATAACCTTCACCCTTTAGCGATAGATACTGAGTGTTGGTAGATGAAATGATGTTTGGGATCTGCCTCAGATTAGTGTGGGGTGGGGAAGCAGAGGGGATGAGAAGGGGCGAGATGGTCTGAGTGGACAGTTTGGGGTCTGGATGAGAGTACCTGGGTTCTTTGTTCTGTTCTGCCTACTTGCATGCACTTTGAAAATTCTCCATCATGAAAAGTTAATAATAATCGGAGATCTCCAATTCCTCCCTGTAAAACATGCCATTGGATTCTTTACTTCATGATGGCATCATTCAAAGGTTTACTTTAAAAGATGTGCCAATCTATTAAGTAGAAATGTCACTCCTTAGTGTAGACTATAGAGAATGTGCCCTCTCCATGCACAAATGCAGGCGCTCAGCACGGAAGCCCATCTGGAAGGACACACACCTGGTATTCAGCAGATCATTATGGAGCCGCCTATGTGGACCTGGTGCCAGGCGCTGCCCCAGGCTCTAGGGACTCAGCCCTGAGTGAAAGCAGCACTCCACAGTTAGCAAAGGGTGGGGCGTGTGTGAATGTGAGTGAGTGTGTGTTGGGGGAGGAGAGGGAAGAGGAAGAGGGAACCTGTACTTTGTCTTCTTTTTGTACTTATGTATGGTTTGTTTCAGTTACAAGGAATTATTTTTGGAATATCAAAATGAATTTTCAAAAAGTGGTCTTCATTAGGTCATATATTTTCCTCTGGCGTTTTAAATAGAATTTGATTTGTGGAAGTTCATGTTTCTACACATCTTAATAACAGATGAATTGGCTTCCATGAGGCAATCAATGAATCAATAGTTATTGACCCTCTGAATATGTGCTTTGTGGGCTATGAAAGATAGAAATCAATATGCTACTATCAGCATTACGGGAGACAAGACAAAGACCCTGACAATTAAATCATAGTACAATCCAGCCACAGAAGGGTTATCCTTACACTCAGTACAGAAACAAAGGCCAAGTCTGGTCTGGAGCCTGCGCCAGAAGGGTCCCCATTGCTGGTTGGCTGACCTGGACCTAGGGCTTGTTCCAGCATTTCCTGTGGTGTCTTTGTTTTCTTCTTCCATTTAGTAAAGTATATGTTAAGTAACCTAAAGCTATAGCAAAAACATAAGTGGTGCGTGCTGCATAGAAGTCTACAAAGTAAAAAGTAGAAATTGCTTAGAATTGTAACAGTTTTTGTATTTTCCTGATCTGTTGCAAGAAATTAGAGTTGCTTGAGCAGCCAGAACGTAATTTGCCTTGATGTAGAATGTGGGTGTTTGCTAGGCCTTATGATTTGTGTGTGTGTTTTGATTTTGTTTGGAAGGACAGAAAGTTTCCCGTTAGGCCTGCAATTGACCCACTTGGTTCTCACTGTGAGTTTAGGAGCTTTTGTTTGTTGTTGTTCCTGACCGGTGTGTCCCATGTGCTGTGAGGGCACAGCCCGGTGCTGCAGCAGGGCTGTGGCGGGGCTCTGAGCCCTGGGCCATCTTTGAGGGCTGAGGGTCTTGGCACATGTTCATTGTCGTGCTGCCAGGAGCCGCCTGCCTTTGCGCCTGCACAGAACCACCCAGTGGGTGGATGCACATTCTTTTCCCCCATCTGGATCACACTTATCCTGTATAGCCCCCTCCTTCTGAGGGCCCACAAGGAGCTGAGCCATCTGGGCAGGTCACAGTGCCGGCACGTCTGGTCCCTGGTGGGTGATGCTCCTGTGTCTTAGGTTCCTGACCTGAAGGAACTGCTTACCTTTCAGGGCCCTCCCAACTCTTGCACTTGTCCACTTGATGAAGTTTCACTGCTTCCCCAGAAAACACGTATTGAATGTCAGTCATGGCTGGGTGCCGGGGAATATGGTCAAGTGGAGGGAGATGGGAGGCTAATGAGAGGGGAGATAGATAGTTCTAGGTCCAGCCGCTTAAGGGTCCAGTGGTTTGTTGAGAGGGTGGTTGTGATTTAAAATCAGGTGGCCCCTGTGCCTTGCTGAGCCCTAGATGTAGGGGAGGTGAGGAGTGGTGAGGGGACACTTAGGCACACATGAGCAATGGTAGGAGGGCGGTGCGGGGCGGGCCTTGCAGGAGCTTGGGCAGTCTCCTCGGGTGGGAAGCAGGCTGATTGCAGGTGTTCTGTGAAGACGGAGCCAACAGGACTGTGATGGATCCCATGAGGGCTGTTGCAGCAAGCAAGGGGTCCAGGATGACCCAAGAGTCTTGGATCGGGTGTTGGAAGGGTAGAGTTGCCATCACTCTGAGACTGAGGTCTTCAGGGGAGCAGTTGTGAGGATTCAGAGGGATGGTGTGGCTCTCAAGATAGTACAGGTGAGAGTCCTACTGAAGTGTCCCAGTGGAGGTGGGGAGGAGGAAGTTGGAGGAAGGGATCTGGAGTTTGGGGGAGTGCTCTGAGCTGGGACCCTAATCTTGGCAATATATTGTAGCTATAGAGATGACATTTTGAAAGGGAATTTGGATGAGACCACTAGGGAGTTGAGGTAGATGGAAAAGAGAAGAGGTCCGAGGACTGAGCCTGGAACAAGAAACCAAGAAGGTGCGGCCAGCGAGGTAGGGGATAACCAGAGGGTTCTGAGGGCATCCTGGAGGCCACACGCAGCTTGCATGAGAGGGAGGGTGACAGCGGAGGTCACGAAGGTGAGAACCGAAGACAACCTGGGGTTTATCCATGTGGTCTGGGATGGTGGGCTGAAGTATGGGGTGAGTTTCTTGAGAGAAGGAAGGAGGGGAATTTGGGACAGCAGGACCCTATTGCTTTTTCAAGAATTTTGCTGCCGTGAAGGGCAGTGGGGTCATGGGCAGATAGGGCTGAGGGAGGCCCGCTTGGAAGGGTTGCATCCTGAAGAGAAGGATGGAGCAGAGTGGGAGGAAGCCGTGAGGTGGGTGGGAGGGACAGAGACTGGCTGGGGCTGCCCCTTTGGTGAAGGGTCCCCATGAGCTGCTGTTGACTCTCGGTGTGCGCTGTGCCTCCTCTTGGCCCCGGGGCCCACAGATGCATGGGGCTGTCCCATCGCTGGTGGACTGTGAGCATTTTCCTCATCACCTTAGTGAGTGCTGGCATTGTCTCCAGGCCGGGCAGGGATGGCCTGCATTTTGCCTGCAACACTGACTCTCAGTTCCACATGGACTGAACGCTGGAGGAATGGGAGTGTGCTTCTCTGACAGTGGTCCCCGCACCAGCGGCATTGCACCCCTGGGAAATGCAGAGTCTCCCTGGCATCTGGAACTGTGGGGTGGGACCAGCCATCTGTTTTTTGTTGTTGTTGTTGTTGTTTTTGAGACAGAGTCTTGCTCTGTCGCCAGGCTGGCATGCAGTGGTGTGATCTCAGCTCACTGCAACCTCTGCCTCGTGGGTTCAAGCCATTCCCCTGCCTCAGCCTCCTGAGTAGCTGGGACTACAGGCACACGCCACCATGCCTGGCTAATTTTTTGTATTTTAGTAGAGACAGCGTTTCACCATGTTGGCCAGGATGGTCTCGATCTCCTGAGCTCAGGTGATCCTCCCTCCTCGGCCTCCCAAAGTGCTGGGATTACAGGTGTGAGCCACGGTGCCCAGCCTCAGCCATCTGTTTTAACAGGCTCCCCAGAGGCTTTTGAACTGCTGCCCTAAGACAGGCCCACACTTGGGAGTGGGTGGGACAGGCCCATGGGGAGAAAGTAGCGGTCCCCAGGTTGGATGCACCTTAGACTTGGGGTGCTTTCCACGTGGAGTCCCACTAGAGGCAATGCTGTCCTACTCAGTTTTATTGACATGAATTATGACAAAATGTATTCACTTCAAACACACAGTTAACTGAGTTTTGACACATGTAGATAGCCATGTGACTGACACCATAATCAGGATATAGACCAGGATTTGGTAAGCTTGGGCCTGCAGGTCAAGTGTGCTGGGCCAATTTATTTCAGAATCATCTGTGGCTGCTTTTATGCTATTGCAGCAGAGGTGAGCAGTTGCCACAGAGACCATATGGCCCTGAGAATCCCCCTAAATTTCCCTGTTGCCCCTTTTCACTCAACCCCCTCTTCCCAGCAATTACTGATCTGCATAGATTAGATTATTATAGATTGAATTTATTTCTTCAATACTTTCAAAGTGGGAGCATATATTTGACAGTTGCTCCTAGACCTGTGATGGGATTACATCCTAATCATAAACCCATCGTTAAGTTGAAGATATCCTAAGTCAAAAATGTGTTTGATACACCTGACCCGCCCAAAAGCATACCTTAGGCTAGCCCACCTTCAGCGTGCACAGAACACTTATATTAGGGCAGAGTCATCTAACACAAAGCCTTTTTTATAATAAAGTGTTGAATATAATTTATTGAATGCCACACTGACAGTGAAAAGCAGAATGGTTGTGTGGATACTTGCAGTACCGTTTCTACTGGATTCGAATGGCTTTCACACCATTGTAAAGCCAAAAAATCATAAATGAAACCATTGTAAATGGGGGACCATCTGCATACTCTTTTGTCTAGCTCCTTTCACTCTGCATAATGTTTTTTAGATTCTTACATGTTGCTGTGCATACCGGCACTTGATGTCTTTTTATTGCTGAATAGTTGGTGGACGTTTGAATTGTTTCCTCTTCTGGGTTTATTGTGAATCAAAGTGCTGGGAGCTACAACTCAACCGCAAAAACTGCCAGTTAAAACGTGGGTAAATGTGTCAATAAAGGTGATTTACAAACGGCCAATAAACATGTGAGAAGGTGCTTAACATCATTAGTTGTTAGGGAAATGTGAATCAAAGCCACAGTGAGATACCATCTCGCACCCTACTAGCTTTAATTAAAAAAAAAAAAAGGAGGGTGGAGGGAAATAACAAGCGTAGGTGAGGTTATGGAGAAATTAGAACCCTCATACACTCCGGATAGAAATGTAAAATGGTGTAGCTGTTTTGGAAAAAAGTTTGGAGATTCCTCAAGAAGTTAAATACAGAATTACCATATGACCTAGCACTCCCACTCCTAGGTATATACCTAAAAGAATTGAAAGCAGGGACTCACACAAAAACTTATACACGGCTGTTCACAGTGGCACTATTCCAGTAGCCAAAGGACGGAAACCCAGATGTCCAGCAGTGGATGAATGGGTAAGCTAAATGTGGTATATTCATACATGGCCTATGATTCAGCCATAAAAAGGAGTGAAGCGCTGATACGTGCTACAATGTGAATTCACCTCAAAAACTTTATTCTAAGTGAAGGTAGCCAGGCACAGATTAATAGCTGCATATTGTATTATTTCATTGATATGAAATGTTCAGAATGGGCAGATCTTTCCAGACAGAAAACACGTTAGTGGTTGCCAGGGGCTGGGGAGGTGGGGGAATGGGAAGTGAACACTTAATATGCATTGGGGTTCCTTTTGAGGTCCTGGAACTAGATAGGGGTGATGGTTACATAACATTGCGAATGTACTAAATGCCACTGGATTATACGCTTTAAAATGGTAAATTTTATCTTACGAGTATTTTACCACAATAAAAGATGATATAAGACATGCTGTGAGCATTCGTGGGCAAATCTTAGCGTGGACATATGTTTTTATTTCTCCTGCGTAACTACCTACAAGTGGAATTACAGGGTTTCATGGTAAGTAGATGTTTAACTTGATTAAAAATCTGGCAAACTGCTTTGCAAAGCAGTTGTATCATTTTATGTTCCCACTGCTAACGCATGAGAGTTGCAGTTGGTTTACGTCTGTGCCAACACTTGCTGTTGTCAGTCTTATTAATTTTAGCTATTCTAGTGGAAATGTGATAGTGCTGTATCCGTGCAGTTTTAGTTGAGCGTCTTTTCATGTGCTTATTAGCTATTTGTGTATATTCTTTTGTGAAGTGTCTGTTCAGATCTTTTGATCACTTTTTAATTGGGTTGTCTTCTTACATGTGAGTTGTAAGTGTTCTTTACATATTCTTGACTCAAACCTTTTGTCAGATATTTGTATTGCAAATATTTTCTCTCAATCTATGGCTTGCCTTTTTATCCGTTATATCTTTCAATGGGCAGACTTTTTGGTTTTAAGTTGTTTTAATGGTTTGTGCTTTTTGTACCCTATTTAAGAAATCTTTGTCTAACCCATAGTGATAAAGATTATCTGTGTTTTCTTCTGAAAATGTGGTAATTGTAGCTTTTATGTTTAGATCTGAGATCCATTTTGGTTGGGCGTGGTGGCTCACGCCTGTAATCCCAACAGTTCGGGAGGCTGAGCTGAGTGGAACACCTGAGGTCAGGAGTTTGAGACCAGCCTGGCCAATATGGTGAAACCCTGTCTCTACTAAAAGTACAAAAATTAGCTGGATGTGATGGTGCACGTATGTAATCCCAGCTTCTTGGGAGCCTGAGGCAGGAGAATCACTTCAACCTGGGAGGCGGAGGTTGCAATGAGCTGAGATCGCACCATTGCACTCCAGCCTGGGTGACAGAGTGAGACTCTGTTCTCAAAAAAAAAAAAAAAAAAAAAAAATCTGTGATCCATTTCGAGTTAATTTTTAATGGAAAGAGCTAAGGATTGAGGTTCATTGTTTTACATGTAGACATCCGATTGTTCTCACACCATTTGTTTTAAAGTAAACAACAACAACAAGCCTCTTCTTTCTCCAATGAATTATGTTGGTACCATGTTTGTAAAGTAATTGACCATATCTGTGTGCCTTTGTTTCTGGATTCTGTTCTGTTCCATTATGGCTTATTCCTCATAGGTCCCAGTATCACACTGTCTCTGTAGTAACTCCTGAAGTCAGGTAGCATGACAATTTTGCTTCATTTTCAAAATTGTAGTGTCGGTTCTAGATCCTTTGCATTTTCTTATATACTTAAGATCAGTTTGTCAGTTTCTACAGCAAGCCTGCTTGGATTTTGGCCGGAATTGTATTAACTCCTTAGATCAATTTGGGAAAAAACATTGTAACAATATTTGGTCTCTTGACCAATGAGCATGGAATCTCCCTCTATTTTCATCTTCCTTTATTTCTTTCAGCAGTGTTTTGTAGTTTTGAGTGTACAGGTCTTGCACATGTTTTATCAGATTTACTCATAAGTATTATACATGGATTTTAAAAATTTTATTTTCCAGTTGTTAATTGCGATATATAGAAATTCAATTGATTTTTTCTATTTTTTGTTTATCCTGTGAACTTTGCTAAGTCGCTATTTAAGTAGCTTTTTTTGTAGTCCCTCAAGAGCTTTCATATAGATAATTCTGATGATTATGAATAAAGACCAGTTTCTTTCCAGTTAGAATGCCTTTTACTCCTTTTTCTTCTTTTCTTTCACTTCTAGGACTTTCAGTACAATGATTAATAGAAGTGATAAAAGTGGACATTCTTGCCTGTTCCCAATCTCAGGAAGGAAGAATTTCAAGTTTTGTTGTTGTTGTTGTTAAGTATGATGTTAGGTAAAGATATGAAGTGCCTTTTACAAGGCGGTGGAAGTTTTTTAATTTGTTGAGAGCTTTTATCATGAGTAGGTGTTGAATTTCCTCATATACTTTTTCTGTATCTGTTGAGATGATCATAGGGTTTTTCATTTTTTGTTTGTAAATATGGTGAATTACACTGGTTAACTTTTGAATGTTAAATCATTCTTGCATTTCTGGCACAAATCCCACTTGGTAATTATGTATCTTTTTAATATATTTATTTTATATATTATATATATATTTATATATTGCTGGATTTGATTTGCTGCAATTTTATTAAGGATATTTGTGGCTATGTCATGAGGGATATTGTTTTCTTTTCTGGTACTATCTTTTATATTGTTATCAAAGTAAAGTTTGCCCCACACAATGATTTGAGAAGTGGTTCCTCTTACTATTTTCGAATAGTCTTTGTAGGATTGGGCTTCTCTTGCCCTCCCCTCCCCTTCCCTTCCTTTCCCTTTTTGGAGACAAGGTCTCACTATGTTGTCCAGGCTGGAGTGCAGTGGTACAATCATAGCTCAATCATAGCTCACTGCAGCCTTGACTTCCTGGGCTCAAGTGATCTTTCTGCCTCAGCCTCCAGAGTAGCTGGGACTGCAAGCATACACCACTATGCCTGGCTAATTTTTTTGAATTTTAGCAGAGACTGAGTTTCACTGTGATTCCCAGGCTGGCCTTGAATTCCTAACCTCAAGCCATCTTCCCGCTTTGGCCTTCTGAAGTGCTGAGCTTACAGGTGTGAGCCACTGTGCCCAGCCTGTCTGGGGTTTTCTTTATGGAGAGGCTTTTAATTATGAATTCAATTCCTTAACATAGGACTATGAAGATTTTCTGTTTCTGTTTGAGTCAGTTCTGGTTATTTGTGTGATTTATTGAGCTATAATTTTATATACAGTGAAATCTTTCCTGTTAAATGTACCATTCTGTGAGTTTTGGTTAATGCATGTGGTTTTGGTAAATATAACCATACCAAATCATTTCCACACCAAATCAAGGTATGGAAAATTTTCGTAACTCCAAAAATTCCGTCTTGTGCCCCTTTGTAGTCAGTTTCCTTTCCCCAGACCTAGCAACCACTGACCTGTTTTCCATCCCTCTAGGCTTTTCCAGAATTTCATATAGAAGGAATTATACAGATTGTAGCCTTTGAGTCTGGCTTCTTTCACTCAGCATAATTATGCAGGTATTTGAGCAGTAAATAAAGCAATCAGTTCGATGTCTCAGGAGTAACTCTGGCATTTCAGAGTGATGAATTGGAAAGACAAAGATTGGAGACAAGGGAAAGAAGTTATGGGACAAGAATGCTAGATGACGTTCATGGTGACCTTGTTATAAATGATATGCCAAACTCTATCCGTCTCATGGAGTTCTGACCACAGTCCTGTAAGACTGGGTCAGTTCTCACCTCTTGTTTACAGGTGAGAACAGAGAGAATAAGAATGTTATTCTTGAAGCCGCTCAGCCAAGAAGTGGTGAAGCCAGGAGTTGTGATTCGATGCTCTGTACTGAGGTCCAGCATCTAATGCATGCACTAGGAGGTGGCAGTTGGTTAGTGGTTTTTTTTTTTTTTTGAGATGGAGTTTCGCTCTTGTTGCCCAGGCTGGAGTGCAATGGTGCAATCTTGGCTCACTGCAACCTCTGCCTCCCAGGTTCAAGTGATTCTCCTGCCTCAGCCTCCCAAGTAGCTGGGATTACAGGCATGCGCCACCATGCCCGGCTAATTTTGTATTTTTAGTAGAGATGGGGTTTCTCCATGTTGGTCAGGCTGGTCTTGAACTCCCGACCTCAGGTGATCCTCCCGTCTTGGCCTCCCAAAGTGCTAGGATTACAGGTGTGAGCCACCGTGCCCAGCCCGGTTAATGTTTTAAAGATTTTAAGGCACATGTACCCTTTGGCCATTGGAGTCTGAATGAGCTAGACATTTAGTTTATTTAAAGAATCATGAATGTTAAGAAGCATTTATTGAAAAGGGTGTTTCTCAGTGTTTATAAATAGAAAATCCAGATATAACCTGGGCAGCTACTGACAGTGAAATAGTTAGGCAGGATGTGCCATAGTAACATTGGTCACTCTTTAAAAATCTAGTGTAAAATATGCCTAATGAGATGAGAAGTCAGCATAATACATCATGTGTTAAGAACAGTTTGTGAACCAACATGCACGGCAAGGACTTACAATTGCCTAGAAAGCACTAGACCGTGTCCAAAATGCGAGTCAGATGTTTAGTTGATGACGTGCCTTCTGTTTTCTCCTTGGTGCTTGTCTACATTTCTCTGATTTTCTGCAACAATACTTGTTATGGAAATCACAAAGGAGAAATACAAAGGAAAAGGTTGAAAAATGTAGCTCTAGAACACACACACACACACACACACACACACACACACACAACATACTACACACATATCCCTCCACCACCCACCCAGTACACACACACCAAACAACATACACATCACACCACACACCCCATACCACACACTACACACATACCCCCACACCCAAACACCCAGTATACACACATTACACACACACCACACAATACATCCACACACCACACACCCACCGCACAATACATCCACACACCACACCACACATTCCCCATACCACACACTTCACACATACCTGCCACACCACACACACATAACACACAACACATCCATACACCACATCACATACCACACACACAGCCACCACACTACATACACACACCACACCACACACACACTACATATATACTGCATACATACACCGCACATCACACCACGAACACCCCATGCTACACACATACCCCACCATGTATACACACACCATACACGTACCTCCCCACCCCACACACCCAGTCCATACACACCACACACACTACACAAACCCACCACGTGGTACATACACATACCATGCCACACACACACACAAAACACACACAACACACACTACACATACACACCACACACATCACACATCAAACCCCACACATAACACCACACAGTCATATGCTGCACGCGCCGCAGCACACACAGCACACACACACCCCGTATGCATCGGAGTCTTGAGAGCTTTGCACACTTTTCCTAGACTGGTCATGCGTGCCTTGTTCCCAGAGCAGGTGGGTGTTTTGCAGCTTGTTCTGCTCCTAAAGGGCACGCAGGCAGTGAAGCCGGCCGGCCCCTCGCTTGCCTCTCCCAGATGCAGCCCAGCTGCAGGTGGGCCTGCAGGGCGGGGTGGCCGCGGCGTCCTCTTTAAGGCTCCAGTTCCTGGGGGAGCCCGGAAGCCCTTCTGTGCCTGCCAGCTTGTGCGCAGCCTCAGTGGGGCCCGCCCTCTTCCTTAGTGGGGTTGTCCCTCAGTGGTTGTTGGGGGACTGTAGGATTATTAAATGAGATGACTGCTGTAATATCCCTTCTTGCCCACGTTTGAACTGAGACGCATGTGGAATTCAGTGTCATGTTTGAAACCAAGCCTCAGAGAGGTTTCAGTGCATGGACCATATTGCTAAAACATTTTTTATTACAATACAAAAGCTTCTTGACCATCAGGCAGCCTGGCTGTGTGGGTGTCTCATGCCTGGCTGGCTTCAGACGCTGACAGTGACCCACATGCATTTTATATTGTGAGGCAGCACACGCACACACGCACACACACACAGCACACAGATGCACACATGCCAGTAAGTTTTGCTCATAACAGCCGCCCTTATCTGTGACACCCCCTGATATTTTTATTTGATTATATTTGTTGAAAAACTGTGTTTGCAACCCCCAGATTGAGAACTACTGACCCCCATGTGACATCTGGCCCTATGTGTAACTGCATGGAAATGTAAAAATTTTAGTGTGAAGTCAATGTGTGTACACTATGTATTATTATCTTATTTCTCACATTGGCTGACTTTGACCATGTACTCCTCTACCGCTTGATTTTCCTCTCAGTGAGGCTAATCCCCACATTTCTGGGGCTGGACATGCCTTAGAGCCTTCAGCACAGTGCCTACCCCAGGGGCTGGTGTTGGACCGCAAGCCTGAGAACAACAGGGCAGGAAAACTGGGTCAAAGCAAAGTTCTTGAGCAGGCGGAATTGGATATCTGGCTTGTCTTTGAATGCTGAGGGCAGTGGCTTGGGTTTCAAATGTGGAATCCTGCGAAGCCGCCTGTCTCCCTTGGTCTTGCCTGTAAGCAGCGGCTGCGTCCTGGACGTTCTGTGGGGCTGAGGTCTCTCCGTGCAGGGATCTGCCATCCTCATGTTCCAGTTCCTTCCACAAGAGCACGGTTGGAGCAGGGCTTGGTTTTTGCCAGCTTGGCAAAACCAGAGAGGTGGTGAGAAGGCGATTTTTAAAATAGACACCAGTCGCTGCAGGACCTGGAATCAAGCCTTCGGGGAGATACAGACTCCATTTATTTACAAGTAACCGCTCTGTGACTCCAGCCAGTGGGCACAGGTTTTATTTCAACTGGAAGAGAGTGTCATTTAATAATTAGCACATTTAGGGCTGCAGAAGGGATAGATAGCTTAGCACAGATGTCTCGCGGTGGAAATGAAGGAGCCCTGAGAATGCAGACACGCTCTCTCCCCTTTCTCTTTTCTCAACGAGGAGACCATGCTCAGGCCACAGTGGCATTCTCTAAATAAGTGATGGTGTCATCTGGAGACTTCCACTGAGACATTTTGTGTCAGGACTACTCTGAAGCCTTTTCAAGCACTTACATTGTAGTTGCTACAGACGGAAAAACACTTGGCCAAGCACAGCCTTATTCATGAATTGTGTCAGGCCGGGAGTCCGTTCCTGCTGGTGTCACCCTCCCCAAACTGCTGGGCTGGGGGCCCTCTCCTTGCTGCTGGAGGAGGCAGAGCGTGCCTCCTGCTGCACAGGAGACATTTGCTACAGTGCAGTTATCCTGAGCTTTGCGGGGCCTTCTGCTGCTGGGGCTGAGAATGGCTGGGAGGCTTCCCTGAGGATCAGAGCTGTTGCTGATGCCTGTGTAAACCCTAACGAGTGTGGCCCGTGCTGTTCTTTGCGTTGTGACTCTTCCAAGTGCCTGTCTGATCAGAGCTGACATGAAGAGCAGATTCCATGGTCTGAGACTCTGGCCTCGTGGTCGTCAGAGTGATCCAGGTGTGGCCTGCTTGGTGGCCTTGCTGGTGCACATTCTCTGTGGATGTGTCCCAGGAGGGCAGCAGGATACAGCCAGCCAGTGGACGGTGGACATTGCAAGTGCTCTGACCGCTGTGAGCTGGTTGGTCCTCAACTGGCTTTGCTGCCTTCTTCTTAGAGCAGCTGGGTCGGCTCCATGGCCCACTACTTTGCAGTGGATCCCCTCACCCGTCTGGGCGGTGACCCCTCTCCCTGCCTCCTTTCCCCTCTTGGAGTCAAGGGAAGGTCATCGACAGGAAGCAGCAGCAGCGAAGCTCTCTCACCGGGTTTGCTGTTTTCATCTTTCCATCTCCTCCTTCCTTCTGCAGTGAGATATTTGCAGAATTTACTGTGAAGCACACCTAGCCTCAGTGTGCGGCCCTTGAATCTTCACAAATGGAGCCAGCCCTGCGATGCCTGGGAAGAGGAGCAGAGCACAGGGCCCTGGGGCCCCCTGCTCACCACTCCCCAGCTGATCACAGCGCAGGTTAATCTTGGCTGGCTTGACTCTGTGTGCCTTGGGTTCTGCAGCACATCCTTGTGCGTGTCACTCAGCATCCGTCTGTGACATTGGAGCTCACCCAGGGTCTTCTTCTCTTGCCTTGCCACCGCGTATTCCGGTGTGTGTGTCTGCCACAATTTAGGCACATTTATATCCGCCACAGGTGTCTGCTGCCCGCTCGGCTTCCAGTTTGAGGCTGTTAGGAATGATATTTTGAACATCCTTGCACACAGGCTGTGTTTTAGCCTTTTATTGTCCTTTCAGGACACCAAGGGCCCTCCAGTTCTTATGGCTCCACTTCCTGGGGCAGGTCTTGTCTCCGTGGTGGCACCTGTGGTTTAATTTTGTCTCAGACCTCCCACGTGGCACCCTGTTTCCAGTCCTGCTGTGAACCCTCTCCTCTGAGAAGGGGCCCCTGAACCAGCTCCTGTTGCTTGCTGATGGGCCCCGCCTCCCTCGCTGGACCCTCAGGGGTCTCTCCAGCTGTCCCCTCTGTGCATCCCACCCCACCGCCACCTGCTCACCCAGGCCAGGTGGGCACGTCCCTGTCATTCCTAACATGGTGTTTTTCAGCTTCACAGTTTCTGTCTCTGGCTGCACAGGGTCCACTCAATCTGCTGCCATCTACCCCTCGGAGAGCATGCAGTGCCTGCCTAGTGTGTCCCAGGTTCTGGGATGGCAGTGAGAGGTTGGGGGTTGGAGGAGAATGGACAAGACGTGTTACTTTTAGCAGGAGAAGGATGTGTGTATGTACTGATAGTGAGAGGTGACAGCCTGCTGGCAGTCCTCAGAGCCCTCGCTTGCTCTCGGCACCTCCCCTGCCTGGGCTCCCACTTTGGCGGCATTTGAGGAGCCCTTCAGTCCCCCACTGCACTGTGGGAGCCCCTTTCTGGGCTGGCCAAGGCCGGAGCCCACTCCCTCAGTTTGTAGGGAGGTGTGGAGGGAGAGGCAGGAGCGGGAACCGGGGCTGTGTGCGGCACTTGCGGGCCAGCTGGAGTTCCGGGTGGGCGTGGGCTTGGTGGGCCCCGCACTCGGAGCAGCCAGCCAGCCCTGCTGGCCCCGGGCAATGGGGGACTTAGCACCCGGGCCAGTGGCTGCGGAGGGTGTACTGAGTCCCCCAGCAGTGCTGGCCCACCGGCGCTGTGCTCGATTTCTCACCGGGCCTTGGCTGCCTTCCCACGGGGCAGGGCTCGGGACCTGCAGCCCGCCATGCCTGAGCCTCCCACCCACTCCATGGGCTCCTGTGCGGCCCGAGCCTCCCCTACGAGAGCCACCCCCTGCTCCACGGCGCCCAGTCCCATCGACCACCCAAGGGCTGAGGAATGCGAGCGCACGGCACAGGACTGGCAGGCAGCTCCACTTGCAGCCCTGGTGCGGGATCCACTAGGTGAAACCAGCTGGGCTCCTGAGTCTGGTGGGGACGTGGAGAGTCTTTATATCTAGCTCAGGGATTGTAAATACACCAATCAGCACCCTGTGTTTAGCTCAAGGTTTGTGAGTGCACCAATCGACACTCTGTATCTAGCTGCTCTGGTGAGGACGTGGAGAACCTTTATATCTAGCTCAGGGATTGTAAATACACCAATCAGCACCCTGTGTTTAGCTCAAGGTTTGTGAGTGCACCAGTCGACACTCTGTATCTAGCTGCTCTGGTGGGGCCTTGGAGAACCTGTGTGTGGAAACTCTGTATCTAACTAATCTGATGGGGACGTGGAGAACCTTTGTATCTAGCTCAGGGATTGTAAACTCACCAATCAGCGCCCTGACAAAACAGGCCACTCGGCTCTACCAATCAGCAGGATGTGGGTGGGGCCAGATAAGAGAATAAAAGCAGGCTGCCTGAGCCAGCATTGGCAACCCACTCAGGTCCCCTTCCCCACTGTGGAAGCTTTGTTCTTTCGCTCTTGCTACTGCTAGCTCTTTGGGTCCACGCTGCTTTTATGAGCTGTAACACTCACCGCGAAGATCTGCGGCTTCACTCCTGAGCCCAGCGAGACCACGAGCCCACCGGGAGGAACGAACAACTCCAGACGCGCTGCCTTAAGAGCTGTAACACTCACCGTGAAGGTCTGCAGCTTCACTCCCGAGCCAGCGAGACCACGAACCCACCAGAAGGAAGAAACTCCGAACACATCTGAACATCAGAAGGGACAGACTCCAGACGCGCCACCGTAAGAGCTGTAACACTCACTGCGAGGGTCCACGGCTTCATTCTTGAAGTCAGTGAGACCAAGAACCCACCAATTCCGGACACAATAGGGGATACAGGGGCTTTGAGGGGATCTTGAGGGTGAGGCTGCCTGACGAGGACGGGGCTGAGGTGTTGAAGTAACGAACACTGAGTTAGAACTCAGAGCAAATCGGAAACAGCTGGTGGCTGAGCTGGGCGAAAAGCTGTAGTTTTTAAAACATGGTGGCCAATCTCGCCATTGCTGTCACTGAGATGCAGGGTGTCTGTCCCCTTGCTGTGGATCTGGGTTACTTCCTAACTGCCTTGATTGGTGGAATGTGGTGGGTGTGAGGCTGAGTGACCCCCAATGTGGCTTCCCCATTGTTCACCAGGATGCTGGCTCTGGGAGCCCTGTGATGCCAAGGAAGGAGTTGGCCCTTTGGCAGCCATGCTGTGAGGAAACCCAAGCTCCACAGGCAGCCATGGGAGCTCCAGTGGGCAGCCCTGGTATTCAGTCCCCTCCACTCAGGGCCCTGATAAGTGAGGGGGACAGGCCTTCCAAGGACTGTAGCTGTAGCCCTTGGTAATTAGGTGTGTCAGCTTTGGTGTCCTTGGACATTGGAGCAGAGATGAGCTGACTGAAGCTGGGGCCCGCTGAGGCTCCTCACCCACAGAATTGGGAGCATAGTAACATGTTGCAGGCTGCTGAGTTCAGGGTAACATGCAACACAGCAGCAGTGACAGCAACAAAAGCGGTGGCTGCCCAAGGAGGGGGAAGGAAGGGCCTTGGGGTGGGGTGGGGTGGGGTAGGGTGGGGGATGAGGGGCCATAGGACTCAGGTTTTGGGTGGGAGAGTGGAGTGTGAACAAGAGGCAGACCCCTAACAAGGGTGCAGTGAGGATGATTCATTTCATCTCATCCCACACATTTTCATAGTCTGTGTATTGGGGGCTTTCTTGCTTTCTCTGTAAATGAACCATGGAGGAAACAATCCCTTTTCATAGGCGCACAGGGGACATAGGGATGAATGTCTGGTAGCTGCCGTAAAAAGTACCACACACTGGGTGGTTTCCAACAACAGAAATTTATTATCCCAGTTCTGGAGGTCAGAAGTAAAAATCAAGGTGTCAGCAGGGCCACACTCCCCTGAGGCTCTAGGGGGGCCTCCGTCCTGCTTCTTCCCTCTTGTGTGGCCCCAGTGTCCCTTGGCTTGTGACACATTGCTCCAGTCTCTGCTCCAACATCACATGGCGTCTGCGTCTGTCTTTCCCTCTGAGTGTATCTATAAGGGCACTTGTCCCTGGATTTAGGGCCCACTCAGATAACCCAGGGAGATCTCATCCTGAGATTCTTACATCTAGAAAGACCCTTTTTGCAAACAAGATTGCATCTCTTCAACCTGTTACAGCACACAAGAAGGCAATTGAAATACTGCGCGGGCTGAGCTGGTGGCCCTGGTGGGCGGAGACAGGGCTGGCAGGCTTTCACCTTCTCCAGGATATATTTCAGCAGGGCTTTATCAGCAGGAAAATGGAAACCACGGCTGCTTTTTGCCTTTGTGGGAAGCTGTAGAAATAAGAGTACAGTGGAAACTCTCTGCTTTGTAAAATAACTTCATGTTGACTCAGAGGGGAAACAGGAAAGGTGCCTTCTATCTTTTTTATGCGAGTTTTTCTCTCTGTCAGTGGGGCCTTTGCTTTTAAGGAGTGTTTCTACAAGAATACTTGTTGGATATTTAGTGTGAACAGGAAGTAAGATGTGCTGACTAACTTTTCCATTATTTTAATGGCATTTTTATTGCTCAGAAAATGAAGACAGAAAGCAAAGAGTGAAAGCTTTCATTGTGCTGGGTAAATGCCATAAACAACCTGCCTTTCTGAATTTTTTTCTCTGTGATTTTCAGATGCACACACATGCGTGCATGCATAAGTACACACACATCCATAGAGGGGGTGTTTCCCCAAAGCCGCGGTCATGCCACGCAGAGGTATGCACCTTGCTTTATTTGCTCACCACTGTGTCATAGATGTGTATGTTCTGCAGTGTGCTACGAAGCCGTGTGTGCTGTGTGTCCCTGGGGCCTTCAGTGGAGGTCTCTCCAGTCTGCCACACCCTTGACTGTTTTCCTTGGTGTACATTACTCTTGTCAAGGCATTGATTAGCAGGACACGTGATGGCCCCTGTGAATGGTGGAGCCCAGAAAAAGAAATTGGCAGTGTTTGTAGTAGGCCGTGTGTGTGTGTGTTTGGGGGGGGGGGTGCATGCGTGTGTGTATGTGAATGTGTGTGGGCATTTGTGTGTGTGTGTGTACGTGCATGTACCTTGTGCATATATGCATGTGCGTGTGAGTGCCTGCCTGCACATGTGTGCTCATAGGTTCCAGAATAGCAGTGCACAGCGTGCTGGAAGTCTGCATTCTGGGAGAGTTTCTTGGATTTAGGAGTCTCTTCTCATTAGGAGGCTTACTGAACTTATTTTACGGAAGTCTTAGTTGTATTTTTAGCCAAAAGATAAAACTTACCCCACTCTCCTCCATGCCTCCAGCTTGTCTAAAGTGAAATGGCCTGGGGAGAATTTGACAGTGATGTGGTGTGTTTCTCTGGGGTCAGATATGTCGGCTCTCCTATCCCTGGACAGGTCAGCCCAGTATCCCAGCCAAATATTGTGTATGTGCCTAGATCCTTCACAGGCATGACTTTTTGTTGGTGCCATGTGGTCATGGGGGCTTCCTTCCACAGTCAGGTTCTGCTCCGAAGTGGGGATTGGAGGCATCTCTGGAGCCTGGCGTGATACCTTTGCCATGTCCCTGATTGATTGTGTCGGTCAGGGTCCCCCACAGAAGTGAAACTAATGGGTGTGTGCATGTGTATGCGTGTGTAGACATTACAAGGAATTGGCTCACCTGATTGTGGAGATGCCACGAGTCTAAAATATACAGCAGGCTGGAGACCCAGAGAAGAATTGCAGCTCAATGGAAGGCTGTCTGGAGGCAGATCTTTCTGCTCTCCTCCTTGGGGGAGGTCAGCCTGTGCTATTCATGCCTTCAGCTGATTGGATGAGGACCACCCTCATTACAGAGGGTCATTTGCTTTACTCAAAGCCTCTGCTTTAAATGTTGATCTCATTAAAAATGTAATACCTCCACAGAAGTATCAAGAATAATGATTGGCCAGATATCTGGGTACTGTGGCACAGCCAAGTTGACATGTGACATCAGCCATCACACTGGTCAGTGCTCCCCAGTGCACGGGCCCCGTGGCATGCTATGTTTTATAAACCAGTGTGGGCCCTAGGTAAGGTGTGTGAGCTTGCTCAAGGTGTATTGTATGAAGGTGTTGCCCTGCTCCCAGAAGCCTGCCCCAGAGCAGGCAGGGCTTGTTATTCTTGCCCAGAGATCATCGGGCCAGCATGAGGTGGCCGAAGGTTGGCACTTCTTACATTCTAATGGCACCAGGAGCGAGGTCCGGGGCCTTGTGCAAGCTGTGCTCACACCTCAGCCGACCTTCTGCTTCTTAGGAAGGTTGCTTCATTCCAGTCACCATTGGCCCCATATTTAAGCATCAGTAATACCTTAGGTGCCTCTGGGGACCATTCCTGTTGTCCTCCTTCCAAAAACTGCTTCATTTTCCTTCAAAATGTGACATGGCTTGGACATGCTAGAGGCATTTATTAGCAGAAAGCCTGGGAGCTCTGCCTCCATGATATTTTCTTTTTCTGGGAAAAAAAATATTTGTGCAAGCCATGGTCATATCATTGTTTCCCGCTCTCTGTGAGCCTGCTGACATTGGCCTCCCGTATGCCTGGCGTGCTCTTATCAGACCTGTGTACCATCCTGTGAATTCTGCCGTAAACAGTCACAGCGAGGCAGGAGAAACACAGCCTGGTGGTCCACGGCAGGCTTGGTCTGGACTGGATGGGAGCTGCCTAATGGATCAGTAGGGGAATGCAGAGGGGTGCCAGCTCCAGGACTGGTAAAGGTGGCTCTTCTCTTTCTTTTCCATCAGGTGCAATGTTGGAGTGAATGAATGATTGATGGGTGAACAAGTGAGACAGTGGAGCTGGTCACAGAGGTAGGAGGGACTCAGGTCACTGGCCGTGTGGTGGGAGTGGGGAGCTGAGCCCATGCCAAGGCTGTGACCCATGGACCAGTCCTGGTGTGGTTGGGCTGGCAGGAGTGGGTGTTTGTTCCTGGGACTGGTGGCCAGCATGTGTCCCCTTCCCTGCTTCTCGCTGGCTGAGGCTCAGGATCTGGGGGCCCAGCAGGCCCCTTCTGGCTCCCAGGTGGGTGGGGACATGGGTCTCAGTCCCACCTGCTTTCAGGCCCTTGGGGCTTCCTGCCCAGCCTCTGTGACACTGGTTCTCACAAAACCAGGTCATTCCTGGCAGCCCAGGATGGCCTCCAGGTTGTGGCTGGTCTGTCCTCCAGCTGCAGGTTCTGCAGGTTCTTTCTCATCCTGCACCTCGACCCTTTTCCCCAGGAGAGCCTCCTCCGGGGTGGGCCCGGAGCTGGGGAGAAAGAGGGGTCTGGTGACCACATGGTGCCAGCAGGGCAGCTGTGAAACCCTCCCTGTAGCCCCAGGCACCCTCCTCAGGTTCTAAAGCCAGAGCTGCTGCTCTCAGAAGTGCTTTCTGGGACTTTTCAGGGTGGGACCCCAGGGGCCTCCGCAACAGGGACCCCTATTGCAGGGGCTGACAGTCACAGACTTGAGAGCAGAGTCTCCGGTCTTGAACCCAGCTTGGCCTTTCTCTACGGAAAGACTTGGCCAGGAGGAACGTGGTGGTGTGGGAAGAATCCGTCTGGCTTTTTTCTCTTCTTTGAGGGACATATGTCTGTCAGGCAGAAGCTGACATGTGTCTGTCAAGCTACATGTGTCTGTAGCTTGGGGGAGAGTGGCTTAATATTTCATGTTTTAGCCTTTGTCCTCTTCCAGGGTGGGCTTGAAAACGATAATGAAGTGTACACACTGAAAAAACAAAAATCACCCACGGGTTCTGAAGCTCAGTGGGGTTCTGCAGGTGAGTTTTAGTGCTTCTGGTCATACAGAGAAAAACTCATGTAAACGCAGTTTACGCAGGCTATTTAGTTGCTGCTTTCATCTGTGTATACAAAGGAACATAGCTAGTAATTAAGAACATGGAGGCATTTGGATCTGTTTATATTTTATTTGTCCACTGTAATCTTTGTGATGTTCTTATTTGGATTCGAATGCTGGTGATTGCTAAACTCAAGCACAAACACAGGGTTTAAGCGAAGGTTAATTATGGCTAAAATGCTTGCGATGCACAGGGCTGGGTAAATGAGTCAGGCTGTGTTTATCTTCGGGGTTTATTGGTGCCAGGTGTCTAGAAGCAGCAGTTTGAATTTGGACATCTTTGGAGGGAGGTTTCTTGGCAACCAAAGGGGGAGGTGGGAGGACTTGAGCCCAGAACTTGGTGCCATGCATCAGCAGAGTGGCTGGAACTCCTTTGGGCTGGGATGGGGACCGTGAAGGCAGCCCTTGGGGGACCCAGAGTGCTGCTGTGGGCATGGTACCCGTCTTCTCTCTGCCCTACTTCTCTGGGGGATGCCTGGGGAGGACCTGAGAAAGGGAACTCAAATTTCTGTCACTGATTGACCAGCCTGGAGTCTCTGTAGCCCTCTGACTGTCTGCCTTCACTTCTTTCTTCTTTTTGTTTTTTTGTTTGTTTTGTTTTGTTTTGTTTTTTGAGATGGAGTGCATTGCCCAGGCTGGAGTGCAGTGGTGCAGTCTCGGCTCACTGCAACCTCTGCTTCCAAGGTTCAAGCGATTCTCCTGCCTCAGCCTCCCAAGTAGCTGGGATTACAGTCATGTGCCACCATGCCCGGCTAATTTTTGTATTTTTAGTAGAGACGGTTTCACCATGTTGGGCAGGCTGGTCTCGAACTCCTGACCTCAGGTGATCCACCTGCCTCGGCCTCCCAAAGTACTGGGATTACAGGCGTGAGGCACCATGCCCGGCTGTTGTTTTTGAGACAGGGTCTCATTCTGTCACCCAGGCTGACTCCCTGCAACCTTGAACTTCAGTCCTCCCATGTCAGCCTCCTGAGTAGCTGGGACCACAGGTGTGCACCACCATGTCTGGCTAGTTTTTAAATTTTTAGTCTACTAAAACCTCATCTAGACCTCTAGATGAGGTCTTGCTGTGTTGCCTAGGATGGTCTCAAACTCTGGGACTCAAGGAGTCGTCCTGCCTCGGCCTCCTAAAGTGCTGGGATTACAGGCGTCAGACCCTGTGCCCGGCCTTCGCTCCTTTTTAAGGTTCGGGTCAGCTCCGAACGGAGCACTGCTTGCTCAGGCCTGGGATGTTTTGTTGTTGTTGTTGTTATAGCACAACTTACATATTTCAAAATGTAGTATCATTTACAATATCTTAGGAAAAGTGGCAGATATCTTACAGTATCTTAAGATAAATTGAATGAGCGCTTCCTTTCCAATACTTTATTTGTTGAGACAGGGTCTTGCTCTGTTGCCCAGGCGGGAGTGCAGTGTTGGCTTACTGCAACTTCAACCTCCTGGGCTCAAGTGATCCTCCCACCTCAGCCTCCTGAGTAGCTGGGACCACAGGCGTGTGCCACCATGCCTGGCTAATTTTTTTACATTTTTTATAGAGATGGGATCTCACTATGTTGCCCAGGCTGGTCTCAAACCCCTGGGCTCAAGCACCCCTCTCACCTCAGCCTCCCAAAATGCTGGGATTACAGATGTGAGCCACCATGCCTGGCCCTCTCCAGTACTTTGAGGTCTACAAGATGTATCTAGAAAATTTACTACTGTGGGAAATGAAGACTACTTAAGTTGAATGGGGGGAAAGGGGAAGGGCCTGGGGTTTTTCCTTTTGATTAACTTGTAACATTGGCCTTCGCGCAGCTGAGGAAGTTTCATATATTCCATAGACATCATTAAGCACCGACATCATTAGGCCCAAAGCTCTTGCAGGACATCTTTGAATGCTATATGAATTCTGCCGTTTTGCTAGCGGTGATTTGGCTCTTGGGTCCACCATGTCATTAGGACTGTTAACTCCACTCAAATTAATTTTTGTCACAAATCTTACAAAAGGGGGTGCTTCTCAGTGTTTAGGTCCACATTCTATTTTAAGGCTGTATATTTGGCTTTCATAAATTGTTCTTGGATGCCCAGTGATCATTCCTGTCCATCTTGTAAGTGTCTTGTCTCCATCATCTTCTCAATCCCAGCTAACTTTGCCATCTCCTCCTCCTTTCTGGCCTTCATCGAGTTCTTACAACAGTCAGAAATTGTGAAGGACTTTTACTCCCCAGCCCTTGGTGGCTGCCATCTTGTGTTCTTTACCCTTCACCAGTGACTTCACCTTTGGGATGTGTTTTACTTTTCAGTTGCCTCTTGTGGGAAGCAAAGAGCATGACTCTTTTAAAGTCAAAAGGATTGTGCAAATTGACCCAGGACCTCTGTTTCACATTTAATCACAGAATTAGAAGCCCCTATTCCTGTGTGCACCTAAGCGGGCATGCACCCGAGCTGGCGTGCACCTCAGCCTGTATGCAGCTGAGCTGGCATGCACCTCAGCCTGTATGCATCTGAGCCAGCATGCACCCTAGCTGGCGTGCACCTCAGCCTATATGCACCTGAGTTGGCATGCACCTCAGCCTGTATGCAGCTGAACTGGCATGCACCTCAGCCTGTATGCAGCCAAGCTGGTGTGCACCTGAGCTGGCATGCACCTCAGCCTGTATGCACCTGAGCCAGCGTGCACCCTATCTGGCTTGCATCTCAACCTATATGCACCTGAGTTGGCGTGCACCTGAGCTGGCATGCACTTCAGCCTGTATGCACCTGAGCCAGCGTGCACCCTATCTGGCATGCACCTCAGCCTATATGCACCTGAGCCGGCGTGCACCTGAGCCGGCGTGCACCTGAGCCGGCGTGCACCTGAGCCGGCGTGCACCTGAGCCGGCGTGCACCTGAGCCGGCGTGCACCTGAGCCGGCGTGTATGATAAAGATTGTGAACATCTGACATGAAGCACAGCAAGCTGTTGACAGTGATGTTATCTGGAGAGTGTGGTGGGGAGAGACTTTAGCTTTTTGCTTTTTGAACTTCTTTTATTGTTTTATTTTTATACAAATACAATTTTCTAAATCTATTCTTGTGGAAGAACGTGAGTTTTTACAATTGTGGTAAAATAAACATAAAATTGATCATTTTAACCATGTTTAAGGGTATAGTTTAGTGGCATTAAGTACATCCATATTGTTGGGCAGCCATCACCACCCTCCATCTCCTGAGGTTTTTCATCATCCCAAATGGAAACTGTACCCATTAAATAACTCCCCAGCCCTGATTCCCCTTTCTGTCGCTGTGACTGACTACTCTAGGGACCTCCTATAAGTGGAATCACGCAGTGTCTGTCCTTTTGTGTCTGCCTAAAAATAAAGGTATTTTAAAAGACATTTCAATCAAATGGGTGCAGTCATTTTATTTTGTTTTTCCTTTTCCTTTACTTTTAAAATTAATACACAGTAAGAATGATTATCTCAGTGTGCATTTCTGTGAGTTTTAAGACGTGCAGATGGTGTAACCACCACCACAGTTAGAATACAGAGAAATTCTATCCTCCAAGAAAGCTCCCCATACCATCCCTTTATATTCAGCTCCCTCCCAATCACTTATAACTGCTGAGCTACTCTTTGTTCCTATAGTTTACCTTTTCAAGAATGTCATATAATGGAACCACGCAGTACATAGCCTTTTGAGATTGACTTCTTTCACTCACCACAGTGCCGTTGAGGCTCATTCCAGCTGTTGCAGGTATCAATAGTTTGGTTTTTTTTTGTCCCTCTGTAAGTCCATTGTGTGTTTGAACAGAACTGCTGTAAACATTTGTGTATGAGCTTTTCTATGAACATGCAGTTTCATTTCCTTTTGATAAATGTCCAGAAGTGGGATTGCTGGGTCATATGGTCTGTGTGTGTTTATTCTTATAAGAAACTGCCCAAGTCTTTTCTAGTGTGGCGGTACCATATTACAGTCTCACCAGCCACATCACTGTGTACCCTTACCAGCACCTGGTATTGTTAAGTTTTTTTTCTTAAGCCATTCTAATGTATATATAATGTGCTCATTGTGGTTTTAATTGCATTTCCTAGTGGCTAATGATGTAAAACATCTTTTCATGTGCTAATTTGCCATCTGTGTATCCTCTTTGGTGAAGTATCTGTTGAAGTCTTGCTCATATTTTAATTGAGTTATTTTCTTGATATTGAGTTTTGAGACTTCTTTATATATTCTAAATACAAGTTCTTTGTCAGATATGTGATTTGCAAATATTTTCTCTCAATCTTTAGCTTGCCTTTTAATTCTTTTAACAGCATCTTTCACAGAGCCAAACATTTTAATTTTGATGCAGTTCACTTTATCAGTTTCCCAAATGTTGATAGAATCCATAGAAATATGACCACTTTTATGTTGTTGATCTTGGACCCTCTTGACTTTGCTTAACCTCACTTATTAGTTCCAAGAGCTTTTATGTACAAAAAGAAATCCTTGGCATTTTCTACATAGGCAGTCATGCTGTCTGTGAATAGTCCATTTTATTTCATTCTTTTCAGTTTGTGTGCCTTTCCTTTCTTTTTCTTGCCCTGTTTCTTTAGCCAAGACTTCTGGTGCAATGTTGAGAAGTAGTGAGAGCACATCCTTGCCTTGCTTCCGACTTTCGGTGAAAGCATCTGTCTGCCACCATGAAGTATGATGTTAGCTGTGAGTTTTCCATAGATGCCCTTTGTCAGGCTGAGAGAGTTCCCTTCTAGGTTTAGTTTGCTGAAAGCTTTTATCATGAATGGATGTTGAATTTTTTAAATGCATTTTCTATATAAATTGATATGCCTGTGTGCTTTTTCTTCTGTGAGTAGGTGGCTTGCATTTATTGATTTTTGAACACTGAGTCAATCTTGTGTTTTGGAATCAACTCCCTTGGGCTGTGGTGCATTATTTTTACATATTACTGGATTCAGTTTGCTAATATTTGGTTGAGGATTTTTGCATCTGTGTTCATGAAGGGTATTGTCCTATAGTCTTCTTGTAATGTCTTTTTCTGGATTTGCTATCAGGGTAGTGCTGGCCTCATTTAAGTTGGGAAATGTTTTTTCCTCCTCTATTTTGTGGAAGAGAGTGTATGTAATTGTTGTTAGGTTCCTTACATGTTTGGTAGAATTTGCCAGTAAAACTATCTCTGAGCCTTTTCAGATGTCTTTTTCAGAAGGTATTTAACTACATATTCTATTTCTTTCCTGTTTATAGTATTGCTCAGGTATCTATTTCATCTTGTGTGAATTTTGGTGGTTGGTTGTTATTGAGAAATTTGATCATTTCCTCTAAGTTGTTGACTCTTTGTGCACGGAGTTGTTTGCCGTGTTCCTTTTTAATGTCTATGGGGTCTGTAGTGATAACATTTCCTTCTTTCCTGATATTGGGAATTGGGAATGTATTAACATATGAGGACCTCAGAGCTAGTGTTTTAAATGCAGCCTCTGTGTGGAACCAGTCTAATCAGGACTGTAGTCTGTAGTCCTAGGTATTACCAGATTCTTATGGGGCTGGATTCCCTTGGATTACATGATACCCCCTGGGGAGCAGCAGATGAGGTGCCTTAGGAGGGACATTAAGGCTTTTAAGCCCTGGGGTAGCCTTTGGTGCCTGAGTGGTAAGTTAATAGGAACTACCCCAGTGACCTGCAGGACTTCAGTGTCTCTAGAAGTTTCAGATTGCTGCCCCCGAGCATTACACAAGCATTACACGCCGGGAGAATCTGGGCAGCCTTATACCAGAGTGAGAAGAAACCCGCAGCCACCACTTAGAGGGGGGATGAGATTTTCACCACTTTTCCAGGGTGTTTGAGGTGATTATTCTGAGTGGCGTGTTGATAGGTACTGATTTATTTATGTTTTGTTTATTTCCAATAAAGGCCACAAATTAGCCTGTTTGAAAAACCCAAGAAAAATAAGGCCAAAAGGAGTGGTATGTTTTTAGAGTGATGTTTAAGCAGAGATTGCTTTGCCGTCACTTTTCATTTGGTGAGTCAGGGACTGAAGACAGTTGACGGTGTGTCCTTCTGAACGCTCTGTTGTCAGCTTTCATCTTAGGTCATAAAGTAGACATTTTTTCACTGATGGACTTTGGGGAATTTGGTTCCTGACCCTGATATTGTAGCGTCTTCCTATGTGAGGGAAAAGGTCACAGTTTTGTAGTGATTCTTCAAGTGAGATTAGTTTTGCTTCACTTAAAAAATCTATGTCATGCTGGGGTTTAAAATAGAGTGATTTATGAGCAATAAAAAGAAAATAGATTTCTGCAAATGCGGAGGGTTTGGAAATACCTGTTGCAGGTGGAGTGGAATGGGGTTCTGTGCAATCCCTGGAGCCATCCTACGGCGCTGAGTTTTCTCAGTGATCAAAGTCGTTTGGATGAGCAGGCCTGACACCACGACTACTCTAGTCTTTCGGTGTCTTCTCGCAGATGATTCTCTTTGGACAGGCTGACTCTCTTTCTGCTGCAGGGATGTGTAACGTATGCATAAACAGCTGGCTAAGCACCTCCAGCCCTGGGAGAGCCCTTGGGGCTGGGAGGGCTGCTCTCCAAGCCTGAGGCTGTGGGACATGCCACTGCCAGCTCTCCCTGCTTCTGCTGTGGGCATATCCTTGCAGCAATTTATAAGAATCATGAGGCTGGGCGCAGTGGCTCACGTCTGTAATCCCAGCACTTTGGGAGGCTGAGGCAGGTGGATCACAAGGTCAGAAGTTCAAGACCAGCCTGACCAACGTGGTGAAATCCTGTCTCTACTAAAAATACAAAAATTAGCCGGGCGTGATGGTGCGCACCTACAATCCCAGCTACTTGGGAGGCTGAGGCAGGAGAATCTCTTGAACCTGAGAGGCAGAGGTTGCAGTAAGCTGAGATTGTACCACTGCACTCCAGCCTGGGCAACAGAGTGAGATTCTGTCTCAAAAAAAAAAAAAAAAAAAAAAAATCATGCGCTCCCAGGTGTGGTTCCCCCTCCCCCACCCCCCCGGATTAAACAAATAACACATTTACTGTAAGAAGTTCAGGTAACTCAAAGGAGGAGAATGAAATCAACTCCTCCACCATGTATGTCCTTAGGTAACTGATGGCCCTAGTCTCCTTTGGGGCTGAATTGTAGGAACCGGATGGCTGTGAACTCAAAGGATGCTGTGGTATAGGGACCTCGGAGGGAGCATCAGATGTGTGTGTTTTCACAAGGTCATCCAGGTTCTACGATGTAAGGAGCCAGGAAGCTGGGGACGTGAGGACATGAGGAGAAGGGTGGGCACGTGCTCATACAAGTGCAAGGGCCGTGTACCCATGTCCTTGTGTGGCCACCAGGAAGGAGGCAGGCATGATACATGAGCTCGGACAGGAGTGCCCACATCTAGTCATGGAAACTTTTCAGCCTGAACAACAAGGGGGACAACCCCCGTTAACTTCACACATGGGGCTGTGAATGCTGCAGATGAATAATTCAGTTTCTTTCTGGGAGGTCGGTGACATTTTCATTTCTGCTCTGGTTGCTTGTAAAAGAGTAACAGGGCCCTTTTTGGGCCTTGCATTCTGGAGCTGGTGGCTCAGAAACTTCTAGTTATAGAGTAACAAGACCACTGTGGGGAGGGAGCAGCATCTTTGAAGGAGGCTCCGATAATGACATCAGGCTCGTATTGGTCATCGTCATGTGCACTCCGAGGTGAATGCTTGTGACCTGGTAGCCGCCTCCCTGCTGCACACAAGGACAGAACTCAGTGGAAACACAGTCCATGTAGGCTGCAGACCACGTTTCCACGTGCTGGGTTTGGGTAATAATTACTGTGTACTAATTGCAGTGGAAAAGTGGAGTTAGCTGTGCCTTGAGAGTGTGCACATGCAGGTGAGTGATGCTTCTGGAGCATGACCTTGTGCACACGGGGGCTGTGTGCTCCCTCGATGATGCACTGCGTGTGGTCCAGACGGAAAGGTCACTCACAGAGGTCATGGGCAGCCCTCGGTACATATGGAGAGCAGTCAAGCATGTGTTCACCTGGCCTGTGAGTGTTAGCGTGTCCCAGGTGTTGTAGGTGTGGATGCCTGGGGAAAGCCAGAAGGGAAAGGCCCCAGGCAGCCCTCTGTCTAAGGTTGTGGATTCTTAGAGGTGTTCGAGGAGCCCGGAAAGAATTCCAGATTGGCAGAAAGAAAAGGCGTTTCTGAAAATGAGTCTGCATCACTGTGTGGGAACTCAGAGCGGAGTGATCACCCTATTTTTTGTACAAGTCAGGGGAAATTACGTTTGTGTGTGTCATTGAGCATTTCGTGTGCCTGATCCCTTGGTGTGTGCCCCAGCAGCTGCGGCACTGTGCTACGGAAGCCCCTGGCCAGGCCAGGGCTGCAAACTGCCTGGCGTGCACCCTGTGTGGTCCTGCCCCTCCATGGTGCCTTGGACACCTCAGCTTCTCACTGTGTCACATGGTGGACCATCTCCTCAAGCCCCAGTGCTCCAGTGAGCCCACCTTCCCCCCTGCCTCCAAGAAATGCAGGAGTCACTCCTGACACCATCTCTAGACACACCTTATTCTGCAGCATCACCTTCCCATTGGCTAAAGCTGGTTTCCTCCTAAACCTGTGAACTCCATCTTCTCCTCATTCCACCTTGGACTTGGGCATAGGCAGCCTTTGAATGGAGCACTGGGGCCACCCAGGGCTCACCTGTCTTTGTACAGCTCTGTAAGTCATAGATATCTGAAGGCAATGCAAATAATCCTTGTCCCTAGATGTGCAAATGGGTTCAGCCTCCTGGAGAGACAATTGACTCCCCATGGAAAAGGCTGGTATTGTGTCCATTGGAAATTCATGTCAATATTCTTTTACTCTGTATTATTTTTTTCTTGAGGTGAAATTCACATAACATAAAGTTAATCATATTAAAGTGAATAGTTCCATGGCAGTTAGTACATTTGCAATGTTGTGCAACCTCTAGCTCCAAGACATTTCCAGCACCCCACAAGGAAGCCCCCTAATTATCAATCCATCATGGCCCAATCCATCCCCATTCCCCCAGCCAACTCCATGTCTTTTTGTGATTCTTTGACTTCTCCTCTGAAGGGATTGTGACACCTCCTTGGTTCTCTTGTGAGTGATGATTTAATAATGTTTTTAATGCATGGTCATTTTTTTTAAGTGACCCGTTAGCAGCCATCACCCCTGGGCTGAGTGGCCAGCAATCTCACCAGATGGATGGTGCTGGTTTCCTGGGGACTTAGGCCCCTCTTATCTGTTCTCTGCGGGATGCACCGGACTAAGGGCTCTTTTTAAAGTGAGAATCTGGTCATGGAGGGCAAGGAGGAACATTCTGTGGGCGGATCTTCCCAGTCTTGTCTGTGGGTCTGAGCCAGCATGAGAGGCTCTTGGGTGATATGTGGAAATGTGCCCCCTTCCTGGGCTGGCCCTCTTTGCCCCTGGCAAGTTGGTCAGTGAGTATTGGTTAATTATTGTGTGCTCAGTGCTTTGTAAAGCATGCGAGATGTCTATAGCTATAGAGAGGACATGGTGTCAGAAACAGAGATGCATCCAAATAAAGCAAGCAAGCTAATATAATTTAGAGCCAGCATATGCTTGCATTAGAGATGTCACCGTGGGCTGAGCAGAGAGCAGGACCCTCGCCCTGGGGGTGCTCTCCGCACCCTCCCCTCACACCCCGTGGTAACTCAGGCTTATCCAGCCCTCTCCAGGAGGCGGAGGACCCCTGCAACCCTGCCCATTTCCTAATGG
This sequence comes from Pan paniscus, assembly GCF_029289425.2. NCBI lineage: Eukaryota > Metazoa > Chordata > Mammalia > Primates > Hominidae > Pan > Pan paniscus. The sequence continues at coordinate 49,995,714 of NC_073260.2, forward strand.
ACCCAAAGAATGAGGATGTGGTTTTTGTCTAGCGCTCACCTCTCTGATGGTTGACCTCTGTGACTGCCTGAGTTGCTGTCAGTTTCCCCTGGGGGTGCTTCACTCTGGGGAGACCAGTGGGTTTTGAACCCTGTCCTCAGTGTCCCTGTCCTCTCCTTTGTTCCCATGATCTTGCAGGGAGAGGACCTGTTGCTGCCCTTCCTAGCTGGGGTGTTGCACCCCACATCTGAGGGGTCTCTCCTTATTGATGAACTCCTGTCTTTTCCTGTCCAGATCCTGGGCACTGGGGAGGTGGCCAGAGGCAGCCTGGCTGCGCCCTGCTGCTGGACTTGTAATGTGTTGCCCCCCCAACCCCAACTATGACTGCCTTGCCCCTGAGGTCCTCAGCCCCACCCCAGCTGTTTATAATCATCCGAAACCCAGGTCAGAAGGCAGGATTTCCAGCCATTCCTTTTTTCTCACAGGTAGCATCTTGGTGAAATAATTCAATTTACAATTAAGTATTTTTATTTTACATCTTCAACATGATTAGAACAAACTGTCCTTCGTCCCTGAGAGCGTAGTGCATCTGAGAGAAGAGAGGAAGAAACAGGCTCACAGTGCGGTTTTGTGGCAGTTTTCTTGGGGGTGGGGGAAGGTGAGTCACACTCTCCATTTTTGACTGGTGTTCTGATTCTGAAATTTAAGAAAAGCACATAGAACCCCAAAAGCACGTGTCTAAGGTGGAAAGTGGAGAAAGTGCCCCCATGACTGCAAGGGTTGAAGTTAAGCCTTTGGCTCTAGTTGGCACGATTTGGTTCTTTTTTTTTTTTTTGTCTGAGACAGAGTCTTGCTCTGTCACCCAGGCTGGAGTACAGTGGTGCAATCTCGGCTCACTGCAACCTCCACCTCCTGGGTTCAAGCAAGCCTCCTGCCTCAGCCTCCCAAGTAGCTGGGATTACAGGTGCCCGCCACCACACCCTGCTAATTTTTGTATTTTTAGTAGAGATGGGGTTTCACCATGTTGGCCAGGCTGATCTTGAACTCCTGACCGTGTGATCTGCCCGCCTTGGCCTCCCAAAGTGCTGGGATTACAGGCATGAGCCACCATACCCGGCCCACCATTTGGTTCTTTAAACACAACATAGAAACCTTGTGTTGTGAATACACTTTGGAGACTGGTTGACGCTAAGTAGTTTTGTACCTCCCCACCTCTGCTGCAAAAATGAAAAAGCAGCAGCGAAAAAGGGCTGGTCATGACCTGGATGAGAAAGAGCAAGGCTGGGACTTGATCATGAAAAGCCCCCAAGTAGCCCTGCTGAACAGATTTAGCACCTGGGAATGGACCGCTGTCTACGGAGAGGACCAGATGGATCATGCAAAAGATGGCTGGTATGAGCCTCAGGTAGATTTTTAGCTCAGAAATGAATGGGCTTGGTTAATAAGATGGGTTAACCATGTTCCACTGTGGCTTTCCCACTGCAAATGCAGGGAGCAGCTATTCAAAGATTCTGAAAAGAATATAGTAGCAGGTGGTTTGGGGAGGAAGATTAGAATTGCAAGTATTCCTCAACTGGGCATGAGTCTACCATTTTTCCCCATCTGGTATTCCCCAGTCTGAACTCAACACATTGGAAACCTGGAAGTGGGTACTGGGATGCAGAGAAGAGAGTGCCAGAAGCCTTCTAGGTTTGGCTTAAGGAGTAGAAAGGAACATTCTAGTGTTCAGAGTACAGACCCTTTTGTTCTGTTTCCCTTTTCTGTGTTCTCTTACATGCCTCTCTTTCTCTCTCTCCTCCCTCCCCCCTGCCTCCCTCCCTCCCTCCCTTCCTTTCCTCTCTCTTTCCCTTCCTTCCTTCCCTCCCTCCCTCTCTTTCTCTCTCTCGCTTTCTTCTCCCCTTCCCTCCCCTCCCCTCCTTTCTTTCCAGCACAGTCTTGCTCTTTTTCCCAGCTGGAGTGCAGTGACATGATTACAGCTCTCTGCAGCCTCAAACTCCCAGGCTCATGTGATCCTCCTGCCTCACCCTCCCTAGTAGCTGGGACTACAGGTGCATGTCACCACACCCAGCTAATTATTTTTTATTTGTAGAGACAGGCTCTCACTTTGTTGCCTTGGCTGGTCTTGAACTCCTGGCTTCAAGTGATCCTTCCACCTTGACCTCCTAAAGTACTGGGATTACAGGCATGAGCCACTGCATCTGGCTGGGACAGCTTTAAATAGGAGGTGTTGTTGGCTTGTTGTTGTTTTGAGTTGTTTGCCATAGACTGGTATTGGGGAATTTTTACTCCTTCAAATTCAAAACATTCCATCATTTTGCCAAAAACAACCCCACCTATTTTGTACAGAAAACACAGCTCTCCTTATGTGGGTATGCCACAGGGAAAAATCATTTCCACATTTTATCAGCCAGTTGCCTGCTGCTGCTCACATCAATGTTGTTATAAAGGAAGAGCATTGGTGGCCGCTTCCCTTGGAGCCTGCTTCTCTGTAGAAGCTAGCCTTATGGGCTTTTGTGCCATACGTTAATGTACAGATAATAATCTTAGTTACTGTGAATTATAATAGCACCATATTTAAATTTTGGACTGAGTTAGCCAGATGATCTATACCTGTGAGAAATCAAGTTTCAAGAATTTGCAATGCACTCACGCCAAGCGATTTCTGGCATTTCTTTCTGGGTGTGCAGACCACCCTGGGCAGAGAGGGAGTGATTTTAGCCTCACGTGCTTCAGTTAGGGATTCAGCAAAGTCTGAGAATTTCCCTTCTTAACCCAAACCACGTTTAATGAATCACTAGGAAAAGCAGGTTGGTAAAACTCATCCTAGCCTTCTTAAAATTACCCATTTGTTGTTCAAGAAATATACATCAGGCCAAGCACGGTGTCTCATGCCTGTAATCCCAGCACTTTGGGAGGCCGAGGCGGGCAGATCATGAGGTCAGGAGTTCGAGACCAGCTTGACCAACATGGTGAAACCCTGTCTCTACTAAAAATACAAAAATTAGCCGGGTGTAGTGGCGCACACCTGTAATCCCAGCTACTCAGGAGGCTGAGGCAGGAGAATCACTTGAACCCGGGAGGTGGAGGTTCCAGTGAGCCGAGATCGCACCACTGCACTCCAGCCTGGGAGGGAGAGCGAGACTCTGTCTCAAAAAAAACAAAAAAAAGAAAAAAGAAATACACATAGGCCCTAGGATTCAGGCTTCCCAGGACTCTGGGGGTTTATGATGTCCAGGACACCATGATTCCTATTCATATGCTACTCTCCTAGTATAGGAGAAAAATGTTTGGAGGTTTATTCTGGCAGCCTTCCTGTGGTGCCCACATCTGTCCTGGGAGGGCAATGAGTCACCGTTGCCTCCTCAGTTGTCAGGACTCAGAACTGCAGCCATTTGCTCACAGCCATCCATGTGAAAGACACAAACATACAATTTGGAGCCAGACTGCTGCTTTATCTATTGACATGCTTCTCTCTGGGGGGGGGCTTTTCAGTTTCACAGAGTCAGGAGTATATGGGGTAAAACGTTTTGTTGGGATTACCTGTCCCAATTTCTGCTTGTTGCCGATAGCTAAGAGGTACCCTTGTAAGGTTCCTGATATCCCTGGCATGCTGCTTGCTAGAAAAGTCATTGACAGCAGGCAGGGGCTCACACTTCCACACCACCTTAAGCCTTGTAATTATTTTATCTGGTCATTTTGTAGGGGGAGAGTGGCATCTTGCTTTAATCTGCATTTTTCTGACCTCCAGTGAGATGCACATTTTCTTTCGTGTGTTCAGTTGCAGTTTGCAGTAATCTTAGAAAAGAGGGCCGGGCGCGGTGGCTCACGCCTGTAATCCCAGCACTTTGGGAGGCCGAGGCGGGCGGATCACGAGGTCAGGAGATCGAGACCATCCTGGCTAACACGGTGAAACCCCGTCTCTACTAAAAATACAAAAAATTAGCCGGGCGTGGTAGCGGGCGCCTGTAGTCCCAGCTACTCGGGAGGCTGAGGCAGGAGAATGGCGTGAACCCGGGAGGCGGAGCTTGCAGTGAGCCGAGATCGCGCCACTGCACTCCAGCCTGGGCGACAGAGCGAGACTCCGTCTCAAAAAAAAAAAAAAAAAAAAGAGATCTTGGGGCTTCATGAGCATGCTGAGGGGCCCAGCAGAGCCCCCGAGCATGACTGTAGGATTAGGTGATAGGGTTGTCTGCCCTGGGAGCCCTCTCTCTGCTGCGGGGCGTGGGGAACAGCAGGTCGCCTGCTCCGTCCTCCCCTTCGGCATGTGTGGTGGCCACATATGAGGCTGGGTGTCATTTTCAGCTGGCCCTGCTAAGCCCTGCCTGTCTGCAGGAGGAGGGCGGCTTACACAGAATGCCCAGTGTGCTGAGTTCCATGCTGGAGGGCATGGGTTCTCCCAGGCCTGTAGGATGCCCGTGTCTCTGAGGGGTGTGGTTCACCTTCAGTGTTGCTTCTCCCCTTTTTTCTTGCTCTGCGGCCTCCAGGACCAGCTGTGCATGTGAGGCTGGGGTATCTCTGACATATTCCTGAGCCGTCTCTTGAGCTGTGGGTCTGAACTGGTGGAACCTCGGTTAAACATGTGAGTACCGGTCTTCCAGGAGGCAGAAATCAAAGCTCTCACCTGTGCATCCATTGCATGAGTGTGTGACACATTTTGGAGTTTCAAGTTGTTTGTAATCAGTAAGCAGTTGTCAAATATAAAACAAATCCAGACTTAGTAAGAAGAGGCTTTCTTAGGAGTATGCAAAGGAGGGAATGGACTGTCACAGTAGGGGCCGGGGCCTAGCCACACGCTGACCATGAGATCACACGTGTCTCAAAGGTTAGGCCAAAGGGCTTTTCTTTGTAGGGTGGTGTAGATGAGGCTTAGAAGAACCAGAGGTGGGATATGGGATGAGGGTGGCAGGGTCAGAGGATGCCTTACCCAAGGCCAGCTGTTTCTCAGGAGGGGCTGCACTGGCTCTGTGGGGCCCAAGGGGCCTGGAGAAGGACAGAAGCGAAGCAAGGTTTGGTTATGAGCATTTTGTTGTGAGTGATCGGGAGCAGGCGGGGGATGCATCGTGCCACTGGCCATCAAGAGGCGCAGAGCAGGTGTTGGTGGGTTTCTGTGTCTGGCCTTATCCTGGGTGGGTGGGGGCATCGTGAGCCTTAGCTCAGTCCTGTGGGGAAGGGGCTTTTTTTGTAGCAGTTGTTTCTGGAATGCAGAGGGCAGGGGATTTCTTACCTTCTGCTGTTTTCTAGGAGCACTTGGCATTGTAGCAGTTGTCACCCAGAGTTTTACACAGAATAGGGTGTGTTATTTAGTAACTGGATGCTGGCCTGGGCTCCCTCGTGTTAGCCACATGGGCCCTCAAATCTTAGCCTGGGTCTTGTGGCGTGTGGGCCTTTCTGACCAGCTGAGGACCTTGGTCCCTGCTTCTAGGTAGGTGGCATTTGAGCCAGGTGGAGACAGGAAGGAAGGTGCCTGCCACACACAGGGGCAGCCCCCAAGGCTTGCAAGGAGGACGAGGGTCAGCCCCCTTTGGGACCCAGGGTTGAGCAGGGACAGCTGCAGGGAAGAGGCTCTGGGTCTGCAGGGGGATTCTCATCTCTCCAGGAGGATAAGACCCTCAGGAGTGTTAATAAGACTCCCCCCCAACACCCTTGTAGGCTGTTTCTCACATTGACATGCTCCTGCCTTATCAGCATCTCACTCCCTGAAATGACTTTCTCCAGTTGTTTCTTTGCGTCCTCAGGAGAGCCAGGGACTTTTGATGCAGCTTGGCACACAAAAGGAGCAAAAAGCATTCACTGACGGAATGAATGAGCCACATCCAAACCCTGACTCCCTTAAGCTGCCCCAGGGACTAGAGGCTGTTCACTGGAACTACAGCAGCATCACCTGAGGGCCCATTAGAAATGCATGTTCTTGGGCCCCCCCAGAGCACTACCGGACTGGGGCTCCAACTGGGGCCCAGAGATCTGGCATTCAGATCCTTGCCAGGGGTTCTGCTGCAGGCCGCAGTATGAGAACCACTGACCACAGGCACATGGGGTCTCCAGGAGGCTGCGATGGCTCAGAACCTGCCTCTGAGCTGCTGAGGAGGAAGGAGGTGATTCTTTCCCCAGCGTGTGAGTGGGTGGGAATGCTGGGCTGCAGCTCCCTTGGGGAGAGGATAAGGACCATGCACAGTGTGTGTTTGAGTATGCATATGTGTGTAGGCACATGTGTGTAGGTAGATGTGTATATGAGTACATGTGGGTGTGTGCAGTGTATCTGTATATGAGTGTGCGTATAGGTACATATGTTTGTGCATGTGTTTGTGTGTATGTGTATCCATGTGGGCACGTGTATCCATGTGTGTATATGAGTGTGTGTTTAGGTGTATAGGTGTGTATGTGAATGTGGCATGTGAGTTTGTGCATATATGTATGTGTGTGTGCATGAGTGTGTATGGATGTGCGTGTTTGGATGTATATATGTGCATGTGTATGTATGTGTGTCTCTGTAGGTTTGTGTGTGATTTTGTATGTGAATATACATGTGTGCTTACATGGGTATGTGGGTGTGGTGTACCTGTGTGCATAGGTGTATATGTGTGTGGGTGGGTGTGTGTCTGCTTGGATGGGTGTGTGCATGTATGCATGCATGTGATGCATGTTTGTGGCATGTGTGTGGCAGGCAGTCTTTTAGGTGGGCCCAGGAAGGGAACTGCGTGACCAGCCATGGGTTGGCCTTCCTTAGGATGTATGCACCATGTGGAATTTGTATTTTCCACTAAAGAAAAGGGGCGGTGCTATGTGGGCAACTGTGGTATGTATCTGTTGCGTGTGCAGGGTAAAAACAGCACTAATACGGAAGCTCAGAAATGCAGGGATCAAGTTGCCTTTGGATCCCCAGGCCACTCCACAGCACGAAAAACCTGTTACTGCTCTCTGGACTGTCCTCCCAAAAGCCTGTGTTTCCTGCGCAGCCACTCACACGCATACGTAAGGCCACCGTGGAGTGGTGGGCTTGCCCTGGCTGCCCCTCCACAGCCTGCCTTTTTATTCTGTCTTGGGCAGTTCCCTTTCCACACAAGGTCACCTCCTCAGGGTTTGTTTTTTGTTGTTTGTTGTTTGTTTGTTTGAGACCCAGTCTTGCTCTATCGACCAGGCTGGAGTGCAGTGGCACGATCTTGGCTCACTGCAACCTCTGGCTCCTGGGTTCTAGCGATTCTCCTGTCTCAGCCTCCCAAGTAGCTGGGACTACAGGCATGTACCACCATGCCCGGCTAATTTTTTGTATTTTTAGTAGAGATGGGGTTTCACCATGTTAGCCAGGATGGTCTCGATCTCCTAACCTAGTGATCCACCCACCTCGGCCTCCCAAAGGGCTGGGATTACAGGCATGAGCCACCGTGCCTGGCCTGTTTTTTGTTTATTTGCTTTTTTGAGACAGGGCCTCACTCTGATGCACAGGCTGGAGTGCAGTGGCACAGTCATAGCTCACTGCTTGACAACCTGGGCTCAAGCAATCCTCCCACCTCAGCTTCTCGAGTAGCCGGGACTACAGGCATGTGTCACCATGCCTGGCTAACTTAATGTTTTGTAGAGATGGGGTCTCACTGTGTTGTCTAGGCTGGTCTTGAACTTCTGGGCCCAAGCAATCCTCCCATGTCGGCCTCCCAAAGTGCTGGGATTACAGGCGTGAACCACTGTGCCCAGCTGACCTCCTTGTTCTTTGTGATGGGTGCATACACTTCAGTGTTTGGATAGACCATTTATTTGATTCTGGTCAGCCACTGATGGACTTGGAAGGTTTCCATGGCTTTGCTACGATGCAGGAAGCACCCTCGTGGTGTAGCTTTGTGTCCAAATGGAATGTGATTCAGGAGCATCCCGAGTGTCACAGTCAGGTGCACTGGGTCTGCTCCCCCACTGTCAGGCGCTGTTTTCCCCACCCCATCACAGGCTCTGGTTGCTCAGCTTTGTAGGTTACTACTCATCAGAAAGATGAAAGCGACCATCCTGCTTCAGTTTGTTTCTTTCATCGTTAATGACATCGAACAGCTTGTCCCTTCACTTGCCATTTGCGGCTCTATGCCTTGTGGGAGGGGACTTTGCGATGCTCACTCCCTGCTCCAGGAGGCCAGTGAGGAAGGAAAGAGCCCTTTGCATTTTCTCAGAGTGTTGATTCATGTTTCTCCTTTATGCAGGGGCATTAGTAAGCCTTCCGCTACTTCTGACATTATTTTAAAAAATCCCTCCCAGCTGGACGCGGTGGCTCATGCCTGTAACCCCAGCACTTAGGGCCGAGGCGGGCAGATCACTTTAGGTCAGGAGTTCAAGACCAGCCTGGTTAACATGGTGAAACCCCGTCTCTACTAAAAAAGATACAAAAATCAGCCGGGTATGGTGGCATGTGCCTGTAAGCTCAGCTACTCAGGAGGCTGAGGCAGGAGAATTGCTTGAACCTGGGAGGTGGAGGTTACAGTGAGCTGAGATCGCACCACTGCGCTCCAGCCTGGAGACAGACTGTCTCAAAAAGAGAAACCCTCCCAAATTCTGGTTCCTGTTTGGATTCTTCTTTTCTTCTCTCTCTCTTCCTTGCCCTCCTTCTCCTCCCCTTCTTCTCCTGATTTTGGTTTTTGAGTATGTAATTAATTTTAAAACTTAAAAAGTGTTGGAATATTGAGTGCTAGCACTGACATTGTCTTCATATGTGATTTTAAATTAGGGACTGTTTTGGAGCTTTGTGCTACAGTGTCCTTCTTGACTACACCTTCATTGTGGGTCACAGGGTTTCTGGGTTAGGCCTTGGCCCACCCTGGCTGCTTCCTGCACTAGAGCTCACGCCTAGTGATTGTGTGCTGAGCCAAGGAGAGGCTCTCTGCTAAGTTGGTGCCTGGCCAGGAGCAGAGGGGAGGAGAGAGATGGGTAGGGCGAAGGAAGGTGCAGATGATGCCTCCCTCCCAGTTCTTGATAATCCTTGTCTGCTAGCTGTGATGCCTCCTCTGGTCTCACGTGGCCAGGTAAGCTGTACCCTGTAACTGACAGTTCTCTAGGACGATGCTCTTGCAGTCCCTGGGGGACATTTTTGGCACAGGGTTGGGGTATGGAATTGTGTGTATGTATATTGTAAGGGAATCTGGTAGTTTATCCTGCTCAAATGTGCCCTTTTCTAACTCTGTTTCAGACTCTGCTAACACCAGATAGTGGAAAGAAACCATGTGCTGAAATGTTTGACGACACTGATGGTTTGGTAAGTGTCGGCGTCTGCCTGAGAGCCATGGTTCCTTTTGGAACTGGCTTTTCAGAAGGTCTTGTCCCGGTGTTCCATTCCTCAGTCAGCAGCGATGCCCATTCACTGTATGACCTGCCAGGCAGGTGTCTGGAGAGTGAGGGAGGAAGGCCTGTCTCTGAAAGCTCAGGTGGTTCTGCCTGGAGTGGTAAGGGTCTGTTTAGGGGATGTGGCTATAGAGGAAGTCAGAATGAGTGGGGCAGGGGAGGCAATGAGCGAGGCAATGCTGGGTGTGGCTTGTTTGGTGGTGAGCCCAGTACCCAGCCTCAGCACCAGCTTCCCCGGCAGGAAGGGAAGGGCCCCAGTTGAGGAGGTGCCCCTGCCTGGACTGTCGCCTGAGGACTGGTGCGCCTAGGAGTTCATATTGGGTTGTTAAAGGTGGTCTTTCACCCGACCCTAGGGGTCTTCGGGATCCGGTGGGCAGTTGCTTCTCTTCTGTCCACTAACTCACACCCCCCATGCCCCGTGTTCAGGGAGGTCTGGCAAAGGCAGTGGCTTGGGCTCGGGTGAGGTGGACCGGGGACAGCCCCCTGGGCTGCCACACCTTTGCTCCCACCCCTGCCCTTCAAGTGTGCAGACTGGACGAAGGGGCTGCTTGTTGTCCGAAATTCCAGAGCATCAGGCCACACGAGCCCTGTCACAGACAGCATGTGGGTGCGAGTCCGCACGTCATGGCAGCCCCAGAGGGCACTGGGCCCTCCCTGTCATGGATGAGGCCATGGAGGCACAGCGTGATGAAGTGATACTGTTGTAGGCTATGACCCAGGCTACCCATTTTCTCTGGCCCTGTCCCCACCCCCTCCCAACTGTTGGGATCGGGCTGCCCGCCCTGCAGGGCTGCTGGGCCATGGGCTGGCCCGTCACTTCATGGGTTCAGTTTCCTTCTCTGTAAATGTGAAGAGGCAGAGCCACCCGGTGCAGCTTCCTTGAGGGGCGGGGCTTCCTCACCCGTGCTAGGCACACGCCTGGGCAGAGTCCTGTGCCAGGGCCCCACTGGGTCAGCTGGGGGCTGGGAGTGCTGTGGCGTGGCTGTGCTTCTTCGCCACCCCGAGGGTGGCCTGGGCTGGCACGGGACATGTCTTTCTGCTGTGCAGGATTGTAGGCTCTGGGGGACTCACCCTGTGCAGAATGCTGCCCTCACACCCTGCCGTCACCGTGGGACACCCACTGCGGTTTGACAGTCTCACTGGGTGTGGGAGGTGCCCTCGGTAGCCCCAGGAGGGACCGTCTTCGGCTCAGCAGCCACCTGTGCAGGTCTCTCGTTTCTGGCTTGTTTACATGCTTGGATGGAACCAGAAGAGAAGAGGTCATCAGAAGAAGCTGCTCTGTTTGATTTGGTGGAGGGCCCACCTGTCCAAGGCCCCCAAGGTCCACTCCTGCTAGATCTGGTGTGGAAATAGAGGAGGGAGTGAAAATCTGGGGGGGGCTGACCATGTCAGCCACACCAAGCTAGGGGAGCCTCAGCCACGTCCACACCACCTTCTGTGGCCACTCCTGGAGACGTGGATTAAAGGTTGATGCAGGTGTGTCTGTGTTAGAAGGCGTTTCAAGATGTGACTTTAGCTGTAAGAGGCAGGGTATGTAAGTCCTTGCATCCCCTTTAGAAAGCCAGGTTGTGACTCCTACTGCCTCAGGGGTGCCTTGGCCCTCCTGGTCTTGCCCAGGCTGGGATCTTCCTGGATGCAGCTTTCACATCATAGATAGTCTGCATACACAAGACCATTTGCAAAGGACATACTGAAGATTAAGTCATATATTCTATCGAGACCATCCTGGCTAACATGGTGAAACCCCGTCTCTACTAAAAATACAAAAAATTAGCCAGGCGTGGTGGCGGGCGCCTGTAATCCCAGCTACTCAGGAGGCTGAGGCAGGAGAATGGCGTGAACCTGGGAGGCTGACTTGCAGTGAGCCGAGATCGTGCCACTGCACTCCAGCCTGGGCGACAGAGCAAGACTCCATCTCAAAAAAAAAAAAAAAAAGACATATATTCTAGAACTTGGGTTGAAGTAGAAGCAAAAATAACTTTTAAGGGACTTTTCCGAGCGTGAAGTGGCCCATATAAGGTGCTTTGCCAGCCTTCATGTGGGGAGTTGAGTGCAGAAAGTGAATTCCTTTGAGTTTGATTGTTGTTTTGATACCGCTTGCATTTAAGCTCTTCCTTCTTAATTTACAACAACCCTGTAGTCTTTATAAAGTGCACTGTGTGGGTGCTGCCCAGCCTCCCTAGGGTCTGAGTGTGCCCCACTGCTTGGAGGCAGGGCTGCTTCACCTGCACTGGGATGGAGCCCTGTTCATAGGAGCTGGGCTTTAGTTTTAGCAGATACAGTTCCACGTCTCACAGAGCTGAGAGCAGGAAGACTGTAGATTTAATTAAATGACACTGAAAGGGGAGGTAATTACTTCTGCATGTTTCAGGAGGCCCAGGAGGGTGTCCCAGGTCCTCTGCTGCAGCCCTGTGAGGCTGTTACCTGGAAAACACCCAAGATCCCATCCCTGATGGGCACTCAGGGTCCTGTGCATTACTCTGACTAATGATGAACAATGTGAGCTTTCCTCTCTGAAGCCTGGCTTTGGAGATAAGCCATGCAGTCTAGAGACAGTGCAGCAGGTCATTTCAGAGGAAGCATGGTCAAGCCGTGCATCCCAAAGCTGCTTTAACAGGACGGGACACCTGGCGTGGTGGCTCAGGCCTATAATCCCAGTACTTTGGGAGGCCGAGGTGGGTAGATTATCTGAGGTAGGGAGTTCAAGACCAATCTGGCCAAATTGGTGAAACCCCCGTCTCTACTCAAAATACAAAAATTAGCCGGGCGTGGTGGCTCATGCCTGTAATCCCAGCCACTCTGGAGGCTGAGATAGGAGAATCGCTTGAAGCCAGGAGGCGGAGGTTGCAGTGAGCTGAGATCACACCATTGCACTCCAGCCTAGGCGACAGAGTGAAAAGGCTGGGTGCGGTGGCTCACACCTGTAATCCCAGCACTTTGGGAGGCCGGGGCTGGCAGATCACGAGGTCAGGAGATTGAGACCATCCTGGCTAACACAGTGAAACCTCGTCTCTACTAAAAATACAAAAAATTAGCCGGCCGTTGTGGTGGGCGCCTGTAGTCCCAGCTACTTGGGAGGCTGAGGCAGGAGAATGGCGTGAACCTGGGAGGCAGAGCTTGCAGTGAGCTGAGATTGCGCCACTGCACTCCAGCCTGGGTGACAGAGTGAGACTCCATCTCAAAAAAAAAACAAAAAAATCCAGGACAGGACATAGAGGGTACTAGCACCATCCAGCTGCCTCTGGCACATAGGAGGGGCCGGTGGCCAAGGGTTCATTTATAGTAATCAGAAGCTTCCACACCCTCAACACACTCAGATCCATAGCACCTCCTCCTATCAGTGGCTGTGTGGGTGGTACTGCCTCCTTATGCCTCATAGGATCCCTACTTAGTATCCTAGCTGGACACCACACCTGATACAGAGCACCAGAAGTGTGCTGATCAGAGCCGAGATGCCTCGAGCAGTTACAAAGAGTTTGCACACAGAAGGCAAGATGCACTACCTTGTTCATGACCTGTGTGCATGACATGCAGAAGGATTGTATTTTGGATGTGTATTGGGCTAGATAAAATATATTACTAAAGCAAACTTAGTCTTTTTTTTTTTTAATGAGCAAATCCAAATTTATTTTAATGTCATGTCATTTTCAATGTGTTTAAAAACCTCATAAGTTAGTGGGAGCCCTAGTTTCCTGGGACAGCATGCCAGAGGTACTGAAATTTGTCACCTTTCTCTACAAAGCCCCAGCAATCCAATCCAAGTCCATAGCTTCAGAAAGCCAGGAGTTTTATCTTCAGTCAGTCTACTCCTCTGGTTCTTGGTTTTTCTTTCAAGGGAGGGAGATCACAATATTTCAAACAGGGAACAAAACCAGTTGAGCTTCCAGCTCAGGTTTGTGTAAGATGGAGTGAGGGAAGACCCCATTGACTCCAGAGAAAAGGGTAAGGTCGAGATGGATTATTTCTTTATAGCTTTGTGAAAATGGAAGAAAAAAGATTGACAAATGAGGATCCATTTCATAGATGAGAATTGCTTCATAAGTGAAGGCTCCAGCTCCTAAAATGGGAGGGGCCTGACTGACAGCCTGAATCAGATGAGGAGTCGGCCACACTGAATAAAAACTATCTGAAAAATAATCCTCCTAATTTTGAAGCCAGATAAAACACTTGGGGAGAATGGAAAAAGAGGAAAAAGCCCCCAAACAGATGGAAAAATGCTAACATCAGAATGGTATAAAAAAATTCGGCTGAGTTTTCAGTGGTGGTGGCTAATTTAGCCCTGTTCTATTGTAGGGTTACAAACCTTGACCAAGCAGAGAGTAGAAGAAAAGGCTAGAAAGAGGGGCTTGAAGACAATGAATTTTGACTCCTGATTTTATTATTTAATTTCTTTTGTTCATTTAAAGTCTTCTGTGGTTGGGAAGCCTCGCCTCCCAAGACCAGAGTCAGATGGAGCTGGTTGTTGTTGGAAGGGAGTGGGTTGCAAAACTGGGGTGGCAGCAGGGACACCCCCACTCTGCTGGCAGTCCTAGGTGGAGAAGAACTGCACTTCAGAGTCTAGGGTGTGGTGGGAAGGGGATGAGGCAGGAGCAGCAAGCTGGGGAGATGGGACCCACCTTGGTCCCCAGCTTCATTTTCTTCTAATGTTTCCACACTAGTGGCATTCTCTGCAGTCTTGGAGGCCTTTTTTTTTTTTTTTTTTTCTTTTTCTGGGTTTTTCGACTTGCAGAACTCTGGAGGAGGGTCTTTAGCTCTGCATCCTGGACCTTCATCTCAGACTTATAGAGGTCAGGCTGGAAGGGACCACTGGTTATCTGCATGGGGCCATTGGGCAGGAGCAGAACTGTAAATTTAAACTGGGCAACAAATTCACCCTCCTTCTTGTAGAGAACATTAAATGGTTGCAGCATTTCATGTTTGGCGCACTCCACCACACCCATCCGAGCCTTCTTCTCATCTTCACATGCTCTTAAAGTAAATGGCATGGCATCAAAATGCCTTTTCATCTCACTGAAGAAGGTACATCAAGTTTTCATTTTCAGTCCATACTGTTTGGAGGGGTCTCATTTGTACATAGTGGTTCTCTCTCCTGCGTCCTTGGTCTTGCCCTCTCCTGAGCTGATGAGAACATCCACAGCATATACTTCATGTACCTCAAATTCAGCTTTTTCATGGTCCTTCTTCTGCTGGTCTGTGGGATTCTGGGTAATGGTTTTTTCTCCATCGATGACATGCTGCTTCAGCTGGTGTGACAACATACCTTCTATTGGCATGCAGTTAAATAAGTGGGCAACTTTGTTCCAGGCTTCTGTCACTTGTGTGTTCTGATTTCCAGGTGTGACCAGGCATAGGGCAGTTTCAGCACAACGGTGAGCTGCCTTAATAACATCTGCTTTCCTCCCTGTTACTTGGGTCCCCTGAGCTACATCAGTCACAAAAGTACGAGCTACATTAGTGATGAAGCCATTCACATGGACCCCAAGGTCAATTTTTACCAAGTCACCTTCCTTGAGAATATAATCCTGGTCTCTCTTCAAAGGGGAGAAGTGACATACACAGTTATTTACCAAAATGCTGGTGGGAAAAGCAATACGTTTCTTCATCTCTTTTTCTTTCTTGAAGATTTTCCCTGTTTCTTGCATAATCACGGCATCACCTTTCTCACACAGGCTCAGTACTGACACACCTGAGCTAGATGCGTCCACCAAGGACCAAAGTACCCCATTGGCAATGTCGCCCCCCATCTTATAGTTGGTCACGACCAGGTCCTCGGCGATAGTTTGCTCCTGCTGCTCGTCCTTGCCTGACATCTTCCTGCCACCACCACTGCAGCCTCGTTTCCCCTGAGCTGCCGCTCTGCCTCCCTTCCCAGCCGCAGGCTGTGGTCAGAGCTCCCTCGATCCTCGAGGAGAGGGCGAGCGAAAGCCGCGAGCTTAGTCTTTTAGCGTGACTTCTAAGAACATCTGAAATTATACCTGTGGCTCGCCTGGTAGGTGTAGGATCTAAACTGCTCTTTGGTGCCCTTGGATTTGACTTCCTCTCCTGCTCAGGCCCCGCCTCTGTAGTTGGGAGCTAGTGACTTGTAACAACCATATCAGGCTTTGAGAGTGTTTTTAGCCAGCTTTAAGTGCTATTATTTTGCATTTATGCAGACGATTACAAAATAGCCTGCTGGGCCTTAGCAAATAGCCAGGTTTCACCACTGAGATTGTACATCTGCCGGGCTCACGGGCCTGTGCTTTCAGTGAGCATACCCCTCCCCAAAAGGCCCCGTGCTATCCGGGCTTGTGTCTCCCTTGTTTTCTGTGGGTAAGACTTACACAGTGTATTTGCCACTGATTTTCCGTGTCCCAGCTGTACCCTGAATGCATCAATGGGCGTGCTCAGCCTGCAGGTCAGTGATGGTTTGTGATGAGCCCCATCCTGCCTTCCCGTGGGAGGAGGGTCCCCACGTAACCCTTTCAGACCCTGACCTTCACTTGCTTTGGCCACCCCTGGGGTCCCACTGAGGGGCCGCTATCTATGCAGCTGCAGGACACACGCTGGAGTCCTGGGAAAAGCCCCTCAGGCACTTCCACATCTGGCCGGGCTATTTATATCCCTCAAAATGGCCCATTTTTCTTTGCAGAGAGTGAACATGTGGGCGATGCTGTCATGCCCGCCAGTGAAGCCCGTGAAACAAGCCCTTTCATTGAATAGCTTTCTGGGTGCGTCTGACACATTCTCATCTATGTGCAGAGGCCTCGCGGTTTTACGCCTTCTCTGCTGCCGTTGTGTGGATCGCTGTTCCTCAGAGTGTAGGCGGGCTGTGGCCCCCACAGCAGCCCGTTCCTGGTGCTGGGGCAGCCCGGCTGGTCTGGGTAGGCATACCTTGCTTCCCTGTCTCTATCCCACATCGCCCAGGGGAGGGTGGGTCCTCCATGGCCTGTCATGCACAGTTCACTGAGCTCCTGCCCTGGGTCCCTTATGCCTGGGCAGTGGGGCATCAGCAGAGGAAATAGTATTTACTGTTGGGGCAGACAGACCCCAAAGGAGATCAATAGGTCAGGTATGATTGGAGTTACAAGGGGGAGAAATAAAGCGGAAAAAGATGCCAGGGGCAATGGCTTACTCTTGTAAATCCCAGCACTTTGATAGGCTGAGATGGGAGTATCACTTGAGGCCAGGAGTTTGAGACCAGCCTGGGCAACATAGTGAGACCCTCATCTCTATAAAAATATAGAAAATCAGCCAGGCATGGTAAAATGCACCTGTAGTCCCAGCTGCTCAGGAGGCTGAGGTGGGAGCGTGACTTAAGACCAGGTATTCAAGGCTGCAGTGAGCTATGATCACACCACTGTACCCCAGCGTGGGTGACAGAGCAAGACCCTATGCAAATAAATACATAAAAATAAAATACAAATAAATAAATACATAAAGCAGAGAAGGAGATGAGACGGGTTCTACAAGGGGAGCTGGGCTGATTGATGGAGCCAAGGCTGGCGCCATGCCTGTGCCTGGGGAGGAGCACCGTATGCATGGGGAACAAAGGAGCAAAGGCCCCGAGACAGATGGGAGCGAGTCTTGGGTGTCCAGGGAGCACTGAAGTGGTGGTGGGGGGCAGTGGGCCGAGGCAGAGTGAGGAAGGGCAGGGGCAGGAGAGGAGGTGGTGGGTGGGGGAGTTTGAGGGGTTGGGGAAGACCCCTGCCTCCTGGGGAAAATGGGCCATTGTGGGGGTGCCGGTCACCCGGTTAGGAGGCTGTGAGGTGGTCTGGGAGAGCGGTGCTGGTGTGGGCACAGTGCAGCAGTGTCGATGAGGAGTGGCTCCCTTCAGCGCTTATTTGAAGGTGGACCCAGAGGACTTGCTGCCAGCTTGGATCTGGGGTGGGTCATGGTGGGGGTCGGGAAGCACAGAACACCCTGGATTTTGGCCTGAGCCATTGGAAAGACTTAGGCTCCAAGTGGGCTTCCACCTGGGCTGTCTTGGAGGCATCTCAGCTTTGGGGAGGTGAGGAGCGTGGTTTGGGGACACGGGAAGCTTGAGGTGCTTATTAGTGGGGAGGAGGCTGTGGGGTACCTAAGCCTGGAGTTGAGGAAACATCTGAGGACTAGCCCAAGGGTTAGTCCTGACTGGAGCCGGGGATATGGAGGTCTCCCAGGGCAGGCCCCCTCAGAATGCCCTTGCTCCTTCGCTGTCAGGTAGAGACATGTCTGAACCTGCTCCTGCTCCATGCTGGCCTGCAAGGGTCACAAGGAGAGACCAACCTTTGGGTGCCTCCATCGAGGACAGACAGGCAGCATGCGAGGGAGGGTCGGGGTTCAGACTGGCTGGCGGGCTGCGGTGGGAGAGATGGTCTGGGCCTGGGAGATGAGATGGACAGACCCACAAGGATAGGACATGTGGCAGGGTTCGGAAGGGAAGGCATCTGGGGAATTGAGGGTCTCCTCTTATCTCCTGCAGTCTTTGGGGGCAGCACCTATCCCACAGGGGCACGCCCAGCTGAGACTTCGAGTCCTCTGAGCTGGACACAGTGTGGGCAGGGAGCCCGCCTGAGGCCTGGGTGCAGCGTGGCGTGGGGAGTGGAAGGCACGTCCCGAGGGGAGTCACTTTCCTCCCCCTCCAGGGTGCCTGGCACATAACCCCCCTTTCATGCCTCAGTCTCCTCCTGCTGCTGCCTTGTTTTAGAAGGTGTGGCCGCCAGGGTCCAGGATGGCCCACACCCCTGCTGAGGGAAAGCGGGAAGCGGCTGATCGTTTGTGCAGGGAGCCTCGGAGCCCTGGAGAAGTCCTGGGAGGCAGCCTCCCCTCTCTGCCCTCCTTGGTGGCCTGAGAGAGGCCCCGTGGTGCTTATCATGGAGACGGGATGGTGTGTCTTGTTTTCTTTAGCCCATGTTGGGCTGGGTGGGGTCATGGCCTTGGAGCAGGCCCTGTTCAGAGCCACTCAGTCTCAGGGTTTTTTTGTTCTTTGGTTTTGCCCCTTGTGGTAGGCCAAATGATGGCCCCCGAAAATACCAGATTCTAACCCTTGGAGCCTGAGAGGGTGACTTTATATAGAGTTAGAGTCTGCAGCTGGGACTAAGTTGAGGATCTTGAGGTGGGGAGATGATTCTGGACTATCTGGTGGGCCCCAAATGCACTCACAAGTGTTCTTCTCAGAGGCAGCAGAGGGAGATTGGACACAGAGGCTAGAGTAGTGGTGGGTGTGGGGTGGATTTTATCTGCCAATTGGGCTGGGCCTCGGGTGCCCAGATAAGTGGTCAGGTGCTATTCTGGGTGTCTGTGTGGGTGTTCCTGGGTGAGGTTGACATGAGAATCCGTAGACTAAGGAAAGCTGTTGCCTGGGAAGCAGGATGGACAGACCCGCAGGGATAGAACACATGGCAGGGCCTGGAAGGGAGGGGGTCTGGGACATGAGGGTCTCGTCTCATCTTCTGCTGGGGGTGCAGTGCTTGTCCTGCATGGCACCTCCAGCTGAGCCTGCAGAGACCTCTGAGGTGGACGCAGAGGCTGGGAGCATGGGTAGGGAACCCGCCTGAGGCCTGGGTATGGCGTGCAAAGTAGAAGGTGGGGTAGGAGGTGGCCCTCCCCAGAGTGAGTCGGCCTCACCCAATCCGTCGAAGGCCTTAATAGAACAAAAAGACCTGGCTTCCCAAGTCAGAGGGGACTTCGGCTATCTGACACTCTGTGAATGGAAGCTTCACAGGGTCTCCAGCTTGTGGATGACAGATCCATAATCACGTGAGCCGAGCACATAATAAATCTCTCTCTCTCCCTGTGCACGTCCTATTGGTTCTGCTTCTCTGGAGAACCCTGACTAACCAAAGAACCACAAAGCAAGGAACGCTGCTGCCACCAGAAGCTGGAAGAGGCCAGGAAGGGAGTCTCCCCTGAGGCCTCCAGAGCGAGCATGGCCCTGCTGACACCCTGATTTTGGTCAGTGAAACTGATCTCAGAATTCTGTCCTGCAGAACTGTGAGGGAATACATTTCTGTTGTTGTAAGCCACCCAGTTTGTGGTCACTGGTGAGAGCTGCCGCCTGAAAACCATACAGGCAGTGTAAACAGTGCTTCTGTGAATACCCTGGCCATGCTCTGGAGCTGTCATTCAGTGCATGGGTTTCAGGGAGCAGCACTCACGGTCCAAAGAGCATTTACCTCTTCCTTGTAATAGATCTTGCAAGATCCGTTTCTGAAAAGATCCAACAGTTCATTCTTTCCCTGAGAGCACAGGGAGCTCCCTGTTCCAGCACCTTCTTTCGGCGGTGGCATGAAACACTGTAAACTGACTTGTCAGTCTTCAGGGGCAGAGTGACAGCTTTGTGGCCTTGATGGCGTCGCCCCAGATCCTGGTGAGTGTCGCGTCCTTGTTGGATGTTCTGTGGCCGTTTGGATCTTCTGTGAATCGCCTGTTGTGTGTTGTGACCCTGTTCTGTCGGGATGTTTAGCCCTCTTTTGCCAATCTATAGGAGCTCTGGATTTGTTATAGATATTGATCTTTCTTCTGCTTGGAAAACATTTATTCCTAATTCTTTTCTTTGCCAGTTTCTTTTATTAATGTATCATTTGCTGTCCAGATTAACTCATTTTATGGTCGAATATGTCTCTCTTTTCTCTTAGGGCTCGTGGGTACCAGCGTTTGTTAAGAAGATTACATGGGTTGTCTGAGGATTTTCTGGCAGGAGTTTTCTTGTTTTGTGTGTTTGAATTAAACTCTTGAACGTGTCTAGAATGCTTTTAGCATGAAATAATGTGCTTGGGGTGGGGGAGGGCAATTTTGTTTCCTTCCAGTGTGCCAGCACTAATTAGTCAATAATCCGTCCTTTGACCAATGAATTGAATGACAGCTCTGTGGTCTGTTAGGGTCTCATGTAAACTGGGTTCCATCTGGGGATCCTCCATCCCACTCGCTGGCCTGCTTGTCTCTTCACGTGCCCACATCCCGTCAGTAGCGGCTGCAGAGCAAGTGCTGATAGCTGGGAGGAGTCCCCTCGTGTGCTGTGTGTGTGATGACGTGCTTTGTGAGCCGTGATGGCAGGAGTGCTCCTGTGTATGCCTGTATGTGTTTGCCTGTGTTTCTCCTTATGACTCCTGGGCAGAGCATGATAAGGGTGGGTACACTGTAGCTGTGCTAGAGGGGCAGCCAGGGAGGAGGCCATGGAGGTGGGGAGGGAGGCCAAGGTGAAGCAGGAAAACAGAGACCACCAGATGGACGCAGAATTATGTCTATGGTAGGTAGGTATAATTTCTAAAAGGCAAGGTGTCCAGGACAATAAATGTAAAGCAGGTTTATTATGGGGGGAGCAGTGAAAAGAGAACCCTTCGTGTCAGGGACCCACCCACTGCTTGGATTTCCTTTGGGCATGAGTGCCCTGACTCTGCCCGTGGTGGGAGGACGCATGGGCATGCAGTGGGGTGACCGTGTCACTGCAGCTTAGGTGCCTGTGCCTGGCCCAGGGCTGCCTGACTCTGGGCCCCTGAGGATGCCCATGCCCAGGCACCTCTGGCAGCTGGCACCTCGCAGTCTCCAAACGCTCTCTGTGCCCCATCTTCTGTGGCACTGCTCTAGCAGGGCAGGCCACACCTATGCAGGGAGCCCAGGAGGTCAGGGCCTGCAGTTACCCACTGGTGACCCCAGCCCCACCCATGCTGTGGAGGGAGGGTAGAGAGTTTCAGGTGCCAGCCCATACAGGACTCACAGCCAGGGGAGGCAGCCAGGTCCTGGCCACCAGCTCGGAGGCAGGCATGGGGTGGGGTGCAGCTGAGCGCTGCAGGGCCAGGGCCATCCGCCACCCGCCTACCCCAGGCAGATCCTCCTCTGGCGGCTGCTGCTGGCCGGACCTGCTTCCCAGGTGGCTATTATGGGCGGGTGGAGTCCACGCTGCGCTTTACTGGGAGGGCTCATTTTCTGTCAGACAGCTGAAGGCTCCACTCTGCAGGGACAACAGGACTGTGGTATACCCGCTTCGAGGTCAGTGAGAAGGTGGACAGGGCAGCCAGGCCCCGTGGGAAGGTGGCTGGAGACTGAGCCCATGGGCATCCTGGTGGCCCTGTTTAAGCTCCTTGTTCAGCCTACACATGGCTTGTGGCTGGAGTGTGTGTCCAGTTGAGCACTGGCATCCATTCTTCTCCAGAGCACCTTGCGACGCGGCCTCTGTCCAGGGGGGTAGTGTGAGTTGTCATAATCCCACCACTGACAGGGAAGTCTCACTCTTGAAGCTGTGGAGAAGTCCCTAGGGGACCTGATGGGGCTGGGCTCTGGACTGTGAGTCACCTCCTGGGGAGAAGAGCCGCCTTCCTCCTGGGCGGCTTCAGTCCCAGGTCAGGCAGAGGCTGTGCAGGCATGCTGTAGGGTGCAGGCGGCCCTCCTGCTGCTGAGCACGGTCCTGGTGGGCATCCGAGGTTGCTCTAGCCCCAGTGAAGGCCCTTAAAGTCTCACAGGCTGTGTGATGACAGGCTTGTCCCAGCCCAGGCCCGGGGCCCAGGTTTGCAGACGACACTGGCACATGCGTGAACCAGGGTCCCCAGCATTGACTCACATCTGCCCGGGTCTGGTGTTTCCTCGCTGGGAAATGGTGAGAAGGATGGGGAGGGCTGCAGCCATGCCAGACACTGTCTGGTGCTGATCCCTCTCTGGGACGGATGCAGTTATGAACCCCAGGAACCCTCCCCTCCCCTTGCATGTGTCCTGACAGCTCAGGGTGAGTAGGTCTGATTCTTTGCTAGCTGTTGGGGCCTGTGGAAGTGAAACTCATTGTCTTTTCCATTTTTACCTTGAACTCTGTGTTTCTAGCAAGTAGAGGAAGAGGACCCCGGCCAGGCAGATGGTTTATTTTTATGCATGGTTTCAGATGGCGCCCACCCCTCCCCCTCCTTGCTGCTGACTATCTCACTCTTTTGAGATGTTGCTGCTGCTGCATGGTTTTCTTACAATTTTTTCTATTCTACTGCATTTTAACTAATGAGGTCCGTATTCTTCCTGCAAAGCTGCCATGTTTAACAGAGGACTCTTGGAGCCTGGCAAGCTTGGAAAGAGCAGGTAGCTCCCTCCTCTTCTGACAGGCGGGCCAGTGGGGCTGGAGTGGGGGGCTCCAGCAGCCCCTACCACCCTCGTGGCAGCCGTGGTGCTCAGAGCCGACCCACTGAGCCCCTCCCAGTGCTTTGGCCAGTGACCTTGACCTGGGCCATACGGCGCAGCAAACCATGTCTCTGGCCTGAAGATGTGGCCTGGGCCAGGGGAAAAGGGAAGGAAACAGCCCCAGCTCACTGGGTGCTGATGATGGGGAGGGGTGATCAGGAACATGCTGAACTCACCAGCCTGGCCATTGCTGGTCTACACATCCATAAACTGTGCAAGATTTCAGGCACGTTAAATAACAGAGCCTTACAGTCCGATGGGGAAGAGAAATGTGTAAACACAGCCATGGGATGGGTGCCTGGTGAGGGACTGTGAAAGGTGGGCGTGGCCGTGAGCCCCTCTTGCCAGCCTCTAGCCCTCTGTCCACATGGTGGGGCCTGGAGTTGCTGGGCTTCCCTTTCACTTAGATCAGAAGCTGAAGTTTAACAGTATGGGCTGGGATGGGAGTGTGGGAGGGGGGTTAGGGCCCAGGCAGGAAAGCTGGACGCAGAGTGGTTAGACAGGTATTGGGGCTGAAATGACAAAGAGGGTACTGAGGACACCCAGGGACAAAGCAGCCACAGCCTCCAGGCAGGTCCCAGGAGCCCTGAGGAGGAGCCATGGGATGGTGGGGAATTGGTCCCCTCCCTGCCTGCTGCTTCCAGGCTGCCCTCGCTTCCTTCCCATGGTCTGGGGCATTCTGATCCTGACACAGTGATGTGGGGGTGGCCCATCATGTGGGAACAGGGGCCTGGCCGGTACCGACATCTCCAGCCAGAGCTCAGGGTTGCCTCTGCCATCATCACCTCGGCCACATCCCCTTTCCTTCTGATCCCAGACACATTGGGCTCTGTCTTGCCTGCTGTTCTATCTGCCTGGGAAGCTAATGTTGTTGGTGCCAAATTCCTGAAGAGTCCTCCCTGATGGCCCGTCCACCATGCGAAGCAGTGGAAATTGCCCGCTGCTGGGAGGAACAGTGCCGCCCGGCCGAGTCCTGCGTGTGTGTGGAAGCGGAGGCCAAGGGTTGGTATTCGTAAGGTCTGGGAGTTTGGTTTAAGGCAGATCTTTCAATGTGGGTGGCTGGTCTGATTTGGACTGGGACATGTTTACAATGTGTAATAAGACTTTAAGATCAGTGGACGCAGCAGAGGGCGTGAAGCCAGCCTGATGGTGGTTTGCTGAGGGAGCGGCTTGCCCAGGAGAGTGGCTTGTTGTTCTTAGAAGGACTCCCTGGGTGAGCAGGTCAAACAACTTTCAGGAGCTCTGATCAGTCAAGTTGCATGCTGCTTTGCCCTCTTGGGTGGAAATTTGCTGCAGTAGTCCAGTTAAAGTGTACTTGTGCATTTCTGACACCTCACCCTTCAGGTCCAACTTAGCCTCCTCTCACCAGGCCAGCTTGTCTCCTGTAGTTCTCTTGGCACCCTATGTGTTCCTACTCAGGACTTGTCACAGTGTGTCATCACACACACGCAAGCACATGCCGTGGGACGTTGATGTCTTGCCCACTGGAAGGGTTCCGTAGGGTGGAGCCAGCCCCATTTTGCTCTGCTGGCACTTAGCACGGCGTGTGGCACGTAGCAAGTAGTTAGGAAATGTTTGCAGAGGAACATGAATAAGTCTTGCACGAGGTGCCGGGGAGCTCAGAGGAGGAAGCAGCCTCCTTTTTTTCCAGAAGACTAGGGGTCACTTTACCCAGAAGGGCCCTGCTGCTGTGGAGGGTGCAGCCTCCTTGGGGGCTGAGTGTGGAGGGCAAGCGGAGGGTAGGGCTCAGGGGCCAGGGTGATGGGTGTGGGTGGGAGGTGGATCAGACAGCATTGTGGGGGTAAAGGGTTGGGATTTTAAGCAAAAGGCAGCAAAGAGCTGTTGAAGGCTTTTTGGCAGAGGCATGTCAAGACCAGATTTGGAGTTTCGAGATACTTATGCAGCTATACCATGGGGGTGGGTGAAAGCGTGGGTGGGAGAAGGCACAGGGGCTGGAGAGGAATGGGAGGGAAGGCGGTGTGGTCACTGCTTCCTGGCAGGGGCAGGGAGGGAGCCTCAGCTGGGTCTGTGGGGCAGAGGAGCCAGCACCACTCCAGGGCTCATCCCGGGTGGGTGTGGATGGAGATGCCGCAGCCTGGGTGGCTCCCAGGGTGAGGGTCAGGCTCACAGGGAGGACACCAGGCCTCTTATCGTGGCTCCATTCTCTGTGGACTGCCCTTGGTGGGACTAAGAGCAGGCAGGTCTCCATGTGTCCTGGACACGGCTCCTGACCCAGCACGTGTGTCCACTTTTCGGCTGTGGTGAGGGTGATTGAGGGGCAGTGTGCCAATGTAGAATGACTATATGGCATGTTTGTGGGCTAAAGTAAGTGAATGCTTAAATTGACACTAAGATGCGGTGAGCTTGATTGTGGATTGGCCGGTTTCCATTCAGCTAAAGCTCGTGAAGTGGGGGCATCACTGACTTTTTTTGTAAAGAGAAAATGACCTGTAAATAGGCTTTTAAAAATAGACACTTACTCTTGCTTTTTTTGTAAATCAGATTGACCTGTCAGTGCACTCTGGGGTCCGGCCAGCTGCGATGATCTTTAGACCAGTCAGCCGCTGGCTGAGTTGACACCTTTTAGATGGAAATGGAATAAATGCTGCACCACATTGTTCGTGTGGGTGGTGAATGCAGGTGTTTGAAACCATTAGCTTCTTTGCATAATTAAAAACCTTAATTTTTTGTGAAATCCTTAATCATAGAAGAAATGCTTCTTTCCAGTTTGAGTGTTTCTCTTAATATTACCATTGCTTTAAGATAATTACCTTCAGGGCTCATTACTTTCCTGGACAGTTTACAGGCCAGAGTGGTCTCCACTCAGCCACTAGATCTTAGAGGATTCTAAGAAACCCTATTCGTTAAGCCAGGTAACTCATATATTCTGAATCTATAAACATGTCTGAAAATTGTGAAACATACTGTAGAGTTTATAGAAGTTCTTAAAATACATACATTGTGCCGGGTACGGTGGCTCATGCCTGTAATCCCAGCACTTTGGGAAGCCAAGGTGGGCGGATCACGAGGTTAGGAGTTTGAGACCAGCCCGGCCAACGTGGTGGAAACATGTCTCTAATAAAAATACAAAAATTAGCCGGGCGTAGTGGTGGGTGCCTGTAATCCCAGCTACTCAGGAGGCGGAGGCAGGAGGATCGCCGGAATCTGGGAGGCAGAGGTTGCAGTGAGCGGAGATCAAGCCATTGCATTCCAGCCTGGGCGACAGAGCGAGACTCCATGTTAAAAAAAAAAAAAAAAAAAAAAAGGCCAGGTGTGGTGGCTCACACCTATAATCCCAGCACTTTGGGAGGCCGAGGCGGGTGGATCACGAGGTCAGGAGATTGAGACCATCCTGGCTAACACAGTGAAACCCCGTCTCTACTAAAAATACAAAAAATTAGCCGGGCGTAGTGGCGGGCGCCTGTAGTCCCAGCTACTCAGGAGACTGAGGCAGGAGAATGGCGGGAACCTGGGAGGCAGAGCTTGCAGTGAGCCGAGATTGCGCCACTGCATTCCAGCCTGGGCGACAGAGTGAGACTCCGTCTTGAAAAGAAAAGAAAAAAGAAAAAACATACATTGTATTTGATTCTGGTCAAAGAACATAAAGAATACTTCGATTTTTTGCCTCAAATATCCCTAACACTAGAAATGTTGTTTGTCTCAGGAACGACAGAATAAAGTGCTTCATAATGTGGGTTTGACTGGCATAGCTTTCAGCCCGTGATGTACTGGATTAATATTTTATCTAATTGCATGACCCCAGCTCTGTCGTGAGCAGGAGTTGCAGTCACCAGGCTCCCGCGGTGAATGTCGTCCTGCTCACCTTCTTGTTCCATTCTGTGATGCAGCCATCACGAGCTGCCATGGGAGGTGCTCCACCCTGAAAGCTCTCTCCAGGCCAGCCTGAGTGTGGCATCCACATGAGCACAAGTCCAGCACCAGCTGAGGCCCCCAGCCCTTCACTCTTCACCCTTCCTGGGTCTCCAGTTTCTCATCTCCAAACTTAAAACTTGCCTTCATGGTCACAAAAGGCTCCCAGGAGAGAAGCAGGGCGCTTGGCTTGAGTATTCTCTGCAGTGCACCTTTGTTGCTTCCCTCTTCCACACTCAGCCCCCAGGGAGGCTGCTCCCTCCACAGCATCTGGGCGCCCTACTGGGTAAAGTGTCCTCTGGTTCCTCTCTGCATCTTGCTGAGATGGCCCTGCCCTTCTATCCCTACCCCTGTAGGTTATTAGAAATCTTCCAGTGAGAAGGGCGCGGAGCCTGGTGCCAGATGGCACTGTGCATGTTAGCAGGTTGGATGGCTCATCCTTGGGACTGAGTTGCTCAATTTAAGGAATTTTAGACTTGGCATCTGGGTTCAAGCATGTCCCTGTCCTGGCTATGTCCCGAGCTGCGGACCAGGGCAGAGCACCACATCTTTTATACAGTGTCCCTGTCTTGTTCATCTCCGAGGCTCAGAGACCTCATTTGTGTGGCTGTCACCTGTGCCTGCTCAAGTCACGTTGCTACCTTCCTTTAGCACCTGGACACATCAGCCAGACCTCCCTCCCTGGGGCCCCTTGACCAGAGGCAGCACCGGGAACCTGTGCTGCTGGCACACATGGGCAGGTGCCCGTGTCACTGAGCCCAGCCATGCGCCAGGCCTGCGCCCTCCCCTCTCAGGGCGCACCGCAGCAGTGGGAGTGCCTGTCGCTGCCGCCTGCTAGGGTTGGTGCTGGGTGGGGGTGGGTGCAGAGGCTGGGATCTGGAGGCCACACCTGCAGTGTCAGAGACTCAGGGCGAGCTTCACACCTGCCCTGCTGCTTGGCCTGTGGTTGTTTGCTTATTCAAGACCAAGTGTGGGCGACCAAGATTGGGCAATACTCACTGCATCGCGCTTCCTTACAGGCTGAGGGCAGGTGCCTGCCGCTGTGGGAGGAAAATCTGGCCTGCAGAAAAATAAAAACTGCCAGAGCTGCACGAGCCACACTTCATTGCACTGTGCAACGCCCACTAGGATGAGGCCACTCATGGGGGTGGGCATGCTGGCCCGCAGAGCAGCCAGGGCCCTGCAGCCCCTAACAGAAGAGGCCACGTGCTTCCCGTTTTAGGGTTGTCTGCCCAGCTGGGAGCAGGCCATCTCGCTGCAGCACTGTCCAGCAGCTCTGTGCATGCTCACCTCCCAAGTTTGCCCTCATTGCTACCTCTTGACTGAGCTGTCTTCGTGATTCCTGAGTCCAAGGCTGGACATGAGAGCTCAGAGGGCCAGAGTGACTTGCCCAGGGCTACATCTGCTTCCTCGGGACTTCACCTCTAGCCCCATTGTCCCGTGGCCTTAGGCAGCTCACCCATCCTGCCATGGAGCCCCCAGATGACTGAAGTAGTGGCCAGGCCTGCAGGGTCCTCAGGCACCCAGGAGCTTGCCCTCGCCAGGCGACCTGCCGCTCCATGGGTGGACAATGGTGTGCATGGCTTGGGTGCTGGGCCGCAACCCCCCACACCCTCCTCTAAGGCAGCCTTTCTCCTCCTTCCTCAGCCTTGGGACTGGGCCCTGCCCCACGAGCCCCTGAATTAGCCCACACAGGAAAACAATCAGGCCCACATCGCTGAACAGCCCCGCTGTTTAAAAGGAAGAGAATGGGACGGGTTTGTTCCACAGCCTGCGGAGAAGGCTCACCACGGGACCTTGTCCCTGCGCTGAAGGGCGCCTTGTTGTGGCTGGAGCAGTCCTGGCCTGAGCCCCGACTAATAACAGAGCCCTTGAAACCCCTGCAGTCAGGACAGACGTCCCAGGCGAGCAGAGGCCCTGCGTGAGGATGGGGCGGCGGGGCCAGATGGTGTCCTGAGTATCCATCCTCCCTGGTGGCTGGGGACACGCTGACCAGCGTGGGGTCAGGAGCATGGCCCCTGGAAAGGTGAGGCCAGCTGGGCAGGGTCAGGGGCTTGGGTTTTCTTTGTCATTTGGTAAATGGTCTTGTGTTCCCATTTTTCACCCCTCACTGGGTAAGTGGGCTTCCTTCTAATGTGAGGGGACCAAATGACCAGCTGCCCTTCTGGACAACCAGAGGAAAAACACATTTGAGTGGACCTTACAGGCTTCACCCCAGAGCTTTGCACTTCTCTGCTTTGAAGACAACAGAAGTGCAGGATGTTGTCTGAGATGTCCGTCATTCTGTAGCTGGCCAGAGAGCAGCCAAGGCTGAGGCTGTGATTTGGGGGTGGGGGGCGGCGGGGGCGCTTCCTTGGCCTGGGGCTATCCCTGCTTTCTCTTACTGGGCAGCCAATTCAGCATGCACTGGGATGCGGCACAGCAGATATGAACACTGGGCAGTGTTCATGCCCTTCCTTTATTTAAATTTCATTTATCTCGAAGTTTCTCTGTTTTGCACAGCCTCTGTAAGGAAAGGCCGGACATGCAACCTGTGGGCGTGGCCCTGGGAGGGGTGCACCCAGACCAGGTTGTCCAGGAGCAGGCAGCAGGCTGGTCGGGGCCGGGTGGGGCGTAGGTGGAGCCTGTAGGACTTGCTCTGCATAAAGCCGTGGGTGTGGCTGCTGTTCAGGATCTTTGCTGACACAGAGACCTGGGTGGCCTTGTTTGTCCCTGGGTTCTGTAAATCAAAGTACATGCCCGGCACTGTGTCTAGTATGGTCCAGGTGTGTGAAAGTCAGAGAGCCCTGGGAGTCTGCCATCTCTGCGAGTTGGGGAAAGGAGGAGGGGCCAGAAACAAACCAGAAACTCCACAGCTCTTGCTTAGGAGCCTCAAGGAAAGAAACAGGGCAAAGCAGCCAGAAGGCTGGGAACTGGAGGGCCAGTCCTTGGACTAGAATTTACATAGGAATGGGGGCTGTGAATGGGGATGCTTGTAATCCTTCCAGAATTGGGGTAAAATTTGCATCTGAATGACTCATCAAGTCAAGATTCCCATGGAATGTACTGGTTTTCTGGTTATTTTCCAGGTCCTGTTAATGATCATTTGCATGTTTACTCAACCAGCATTCTTAAAATTAATATTACCTTATGACTGCCTTTATCATGACTCTCTTAGTGGGGATTTCTGTCCTCCACATGCCCTGGGGGATGTGCAGCCCCCGTGCACTCCCTGCTTTGGCCGGCCCCTTCCCCCATGCCCAGGTAGACTCTGAGCTCTTAGACCAGCAACTCAGCCCTCAGATGTGTTTGGTTGGGACTTCCCAGTATTAAAAATATATGGATTAATTATGTTGCAGCATTCAAAGGCTTCACCTAAAAATTCAGGTTTTTTTCTTTCAGGAGAAAAAAATCAAGAACTATTGCCCACACTAGGCCATGTTGTAGAAGGCTGGGAGGTGCAGTGGCCCCTTTAGACAGGGCCTGGCCCAGCTGCCCTGCCTCCCCTCTACATTCCCTGACAGGGCCCTGGAGACTTCACTCAAAGGTCCATGGCTGCACATGCTAGGGGTCTGCAGGAGGATGAATGATGCCCTAGTACCTTGGGGCATCCCTCATCCCTGGAACCTGTGAATGTTTCCTTACATGGTAAAGAGATTTTGCAGATAGGATTCCCTTAAGAACCTTGAGATAGGAAAATTCTCCTGGATTTTCCAGGGTGATCCCTAAATGTAATCACAGAGTTTCTTATGAGAGAGGCAGGAGGGCAGAGAGGAGAGAAGGTGTTACGCTGGTGGTGGAGGGAAGAAAAACTTTCACTCTACTCTCTTAGGTGCTGTTTCTAGGGCCTGCGAATTAAACTGACGAAAGACAGTAACAGGAGAAAAGACAGACTAACATTTTTACATGCATGAAGCTTCATGAAAGAAAGTGAAAACCCATAGAAGCAATAGATTTGAGGGCCTGCATACCGTTTTGACAAAGGTCTCAGTGGAGATTGAGAAGGCGCCCAACGCCATTGTGCTGTCTTCCCTTCTAGAGGTTTCTAGGGTCCTGGCTGGCTCCTAGACCGAGACCCCTCCCTCCTCTACCTACACGCATTCTGGATGGGGGCAGCATGCATCGTGGAGACAGGTGGATGGGCCCCACCTGGCTGGCAGCGGGTGACTGGGTAGACCTTGTCGCACATTACTGCTGCTCCGGGGCCGAGGTCTGGCCGGTCTTAAAACATGAACAGCTGGAGACAGTGTGGTATGCGTGGTCCACGTCACTTGGCATTCCTGGTGTGCTCCATGTGTCACAGCATCTCTCCCCAGAGCGGGGCAGTCCGTGCATGCCAAGTGCTATGTGTGAGTCATGCACAGATTCCTGCCCACGTCTGCATGGGGGCTTCTGCAGCTCATCATAGCATCCATGTCACCCAGTCCAGAGGGGAGTGGTGGCGCTCTGGCTGGAGCTGCCCAGTGTGACCCACACTTAGTGCGGAGCTGCTGGGGTACGCTGGTACCAGCATCCAGAGGCTTTGAGAGATACTGTCTGAGCCCTGGGACAATCTGCACCTAGGGCCATGCTCTTGTGTGTAATGGGACAGCAGAGGGTTTTGTGTTTCCCTGTTGCCCCCGGACCCTGTGACCCTCTGGACTTCTGCCCTGGGTGGTATCCACCCTGTACTCGGGCAGACCCTGATTGCTTCTATCAGAAGCCCATGCTCGGCCACATGCAGGGGCGGGAGGCCCCTCCCAGAGGGTGTTAAGCGAAATGCCAAGAGTTGGACGCATCTGACCTACTGTGCCTGTGCACAGTCCCTCTCCAGGACACATACCGTGGGCTCAGAAGGTCGTAGCATGTGGCACCAGCTGTCTTTACAGTCTGCAGTGGCTGCTGGTTGGACAGAGGTCATGGGAGCCCCTCTCTGCTGATTGGAGAGCCCTCCCTGCCGATTGGAGACCCCTCCCCACTATCAAGGACTCCATCAGTGCTGACCATGCTGCAGTGGCCCACTGACCGTCTGGCCCCCCTGGAAGTGAGCAAGTCCCCTGGTGGCCCCACCCTCAGTCCGTCTGCTGCCGGCTGCTGTCTCTGCAGTT
This sequence comes from Pan paniscus, assembly GCF_029289425.2. Taxonomy (NCBI): domain Eukaryota; kingdom Metazoa; phylum Chordata; class Mammalia; order Primates; family Hominidae; genus Pan; species Pan paniscus. The sequence continues at coordinate 50,027,051 of NC_073260.2, forward strand.
GCACTCATGGGGGACTCGTGGCAGCCTCAGGGGGTCACTGCTACATCCATGCCTCTATAGCAGGGGCATGCATACATCCGTGCTCCAGCCTGCTATAGACAGTGAGGTGAGAAGTCCCTGTGAAGAGCTGGCTTTCGCCCTGTGCCCAGGATGCACCAGCAGCACTTGGCAAGTCCTAGAGCCAGTTCTGCCACGTTCCCAACCATTGTGCACACCCGACGACGCTCTTGTGTTCGCACTATGGTAACAGAGGTCCCCTTCAGGTTGTCCTTATAAAGGTGGGGTCACTTTGAGGACATGACTGGCTGCAGAAGAGATTTCTGGCCCTTGTGAATAGTGCTGTCGTGAATATGAGTGTACACGTCTCTTTGAGACTTCTTTGTGTACATACCCAGAGTGGAATCTCAGGAACACATGGTTATTCTAATGTTTTAAGGGACCGTCATGATTCCCACAGTGGCTACACTGTATTGCATTCCCACAGCAAAGTGCAAGAGTTCCAGCTTCTCCACATCCTCACCAACACTTGTATTCCATTTTTGTTTGTTTTTTGCTTTTTTTTGGTAGTGGCCACCCTGATTGGTGTGAGGCAGTTGGGAGGTTGTTTTTGCTTTTTAACCTCATTTTCATGTGGGTATTAAGTATCATTTGCCTGCAGCACCAAATCTATTTTTATCATTGAGGGCCTGCAAATCCCCATGGGGTGTGCCCCACTGCACTGGTGACCAGAGATAGAGGCAGGGCACTCAGAGGAGGAAGAGCCATGCAGCCAGTGGTCTTATTGCTGCCCTTACGACAGAGTGCTGGAGGGCGCCCCTCACACTGGCCTCAGGCAGTTTTAGGACCTTACTGTGGCCACCCTGATCATCCTGAATTTTCAGATCTCAGCTCCCAACTCCCCAGGGTCCTGTCCCCAGATCTCCAGGCTTAGTCAGGGTTACAGTTCCACTATCTAGTAAAAATGACCCAATCCATTCTGTGGTAGTACACTTACATAATACTACTTATATTAGTGGTTAACATTTATTGTGCCAAGCAGTGTTATAAATAATCCAAGTAGCTTTTGTGGCCAACTCTGTCTTATGGATGGAAGCCAAGGGGCAGAGGGTTGAGTGGCCATTCCAGGGCTGCACAGCTGGTAAGGGTGGGCCCAGAGGGTGCAGCTGGGCCACCAGGCTCCTGTGCCATGTAAATATGCCTCTCCTGGGGGAACAGATGGACTGGTCAGGGCTTGTCATGGCAGAGCAGCACAGAAGGGAAGGTACACTGAGGTATGGACACAGAGAGATGAGGATAGCATAAATGAACCAGAGCTCGTATTGGGGCCTTGACTGTACGGATCCCAGTCTGGCCAAGGGAGGGGCTGGGAACGTGTCCTTGAGGAGGCGGGAATGTGCTCTGGGGGCTTTAGGGCCACCTTCTTTTTTGCTGAGGCGAAACCATCAAAAGAGAGAATCTTGCTGGGTACAGTGGCTCACACCTGTAATCACAGGGCTTTGGGAGGCCAAGGTGGGAGGATCACTTGAGCCTAGGAATTCAAGGCCAGCCTGGGCAACATAGCAAGACCCCATCTCTACAAAAAAATAAAAAGATAGCTGGGCATGATGGCTCACGCCTGTAGTCCTAGCTACTCAGGAGGCTGAGGTGGGAGGATCACTTAAGCCCAGGAGCTCAAGGCTGCAGTGAGCTATGATTGCACCGTTGCATTGCAGCCTTAGTGACAGGGTGAGACCCTGTCTCCAAAAAACAAAAGAGAATCTAGAGAAACTGCGCTTGTTTGGGAGAACAATACTGAAAAATGCCTCCAGTAAAAAAATTTGGAAGATACAGGAAAATTCAAAGAAGACATTGAAAGTGCCCCTAAAATTCCACCTCCCAGAATTAGTTCCGGCATTTTGGTGTCCCTCATCCTGGAGGTTGCTCTACCTGCATTTGCAGGTGGTGTTCTAGCCAGCCCTGGGTGTGCCGCGGGTGGCTCACCCGCAGGAGCAGGAGCAGGAGCCGCCAGGGTTAGGAGTCAGCCTGGGAGTGAGCTTGGAACGTGCCAGTCAGGCCATTCCCTGGGTGTGACCTTTTATGACTGGGTTTTTTACATGAGTAAGCTTGCACTTAAGTGCTGTTTTATCTTCTCCTCTTTGCATTTAATAGAATGTTTATCTGTATTTGTGTAGATTGTACTGCCAGCATAGCATGCTATAATATTATTGTTAATTTAACCTGTTTCTGATGGGTGCCTCTTTGTTTTTTGGTATTTTTCCCCCAAGATGGAGTCTCGCTCTGTCGCCCAGGCTGGAATGCAGTGGCATGATCTTGGCTCACTGCAGCCTCCGCCTCCCGGGTTCAAGCGATTCTCCTGCCTCAGCCTCTTGAGTAGCTGGGATTACAGGCGCGAGCCACCACGCCCAGCTAATTTTTGTATTTTTAGTAGAGATGGGGTTTTGCCATGTAGGCCATCCTGATCTTGAACTCCTGACCTCAGGTGATCTGCCCGCCTCGGCCTCCCAAAGTGCTGGGATTACAGGCTTGGGCCACCACGCTCGGCCCATCTGATGGTGCATATTTGGATGACAGATTTTTACTGATAAGGCACCATGGAGATAAACATCCCTGGGCAGGGCATCTCTCTGAGCTTGCGGGGTTGCTGAGGCCTTGGAAATACACCTGTTAGACTCTGTAGACATCAGAGGCCAGTTTCCCCCTCCCCAGTAACTGTGGCTGGTCCTCTTCCCTGCCTGGGAAGATGTTGGCTGTTTGTCCTCCTAGCCCGGCTGCTGCCCCTGTGCAAGCTCCTGCCCTGGGTGGGTTTTGCAGCTGGACAATAGCCACCCCTAGAGAGGCAGTCACAGTCAGTTGTCTCCCTCTGAAGCTTGGAGGGCATCTAACTCACCCAGTAAGTGGGGTCCAGGCCCCTCAACATAGTGTGTATGTGGTTGGGGAGCTGTCTGGAGGGTTTGCTCTTTGGCTGCTGGGGAGCAGGGACAGATGCTTGGAGTTTCTGGCCCCAAGTGGGAGAGTATTGCTGAAAACTTCCTCCTAGTTCTGAAATTTTGTGGTGTATGTTCTGACCGTCCAGTAATTCCCTTCCCTGTGTGAAATATTTCCAGAACTTTCTGTCATTTGCAGATGCTTTGGGCATGATTTGCCATCCCAGCCTGAGGCCTGTCCTCCTCAGCCAGGCTTGTGACCGCTCCCACCCACAGAGCTGCCCGTCAGGGTTAAGCAGCAGCTTTGGAGGCTTTGATACAGGTTTTAGGGTCACAGAGTTTTTAATGAGGTTTTCTTGTTATGTGCATTTTCAGAGTGCTACTATTTGGCAAAGCTTGACCCCAAACAGAAACCCACAGCTGCATTCTTCTGAGCATGTAACTGGCCACTCCATCCACCATGTAGACTTCAGTTTGCAAACCGCATAATTTCTTTCTTGTGCTGCTTTTTAAAGCTAGCAAAAAATTATTGCACCGTGCGCTCTGGAATGGGCTGTTAGCAGCGTGCACTTCTCTGGAACAGCATGCTTCCCGGGCTTCTGGAGGTCGGGTACGTCCCTCGGCCACTGTCACCCGGCTGGGACCCAGGAACCTGCTCTTCATGAAGTGCTCACCAGGCTCCAAGCTTGAGATGAACTTGAGATTCTGTTAAGAAACCGATTTGAATGAGCACAGCTCAGCCCAGGTGTGCTCAGGAACTTGCTTTGGCCCACTTGAGTTTGTCTCTGATGCAGGGCGGGGAACTTTGCTTTCCATGCCTGTAGTGTCAGACACTGCCCCCTACCCCCCAACACTGATATGACTTCCGGAAGTTTCCAAGCCTTGCTTTCTTAGCTGCAAAAGAGGGATGGTGACAGTGTTGCTGGGTGACCTGAATTACTATCTTCACAGCCCCCTCTCCTGGCCCCAAGAAGGCGCTCACCCTGATGGGGATGTCAATGCTCCCCTAGATGTCATCTGCCTTGGGTGAAGCTAGGATTAGAGGCTTCTTGGCATCCAGAGTCAGCCGAGGTGGCCGCCGGCCTGGTACAACTCCTGGTGGTGGGTCTGGGAGGGCTGACTGGGCAGGGAGGTTAGGAGAGCCAGGCTACATGCCACTTCTGTCCAGTGCCCATGCCCAGGCTGCCCCGTGGGTAACCTGCATTTGGGGAAGGAGCTGGGGGCTGTGCTTGACTCTTCGTACTCTTGGACGAACCGCTTAGTGGGCCTGTGACCCAAGGCCAGGAGTGAGCGTGGAAGGGGAGACCCCCACAGGGACCTAGGTCCCTCCTCTCTGTCTTCTGGACCTCTGGAGCAGTCATGCGGAGCCTGCAGTGGTGTGGTTGGCAGGGTCCAGGGGCCCTGAGGGACCCAGGGGGCAGAGCCCTAGAGAAGCTTTGCGCTGGCTGCTGACAAGGTGGAGATGGGGACCTAGTGGCTTCTTTCTTGCGTATTTCCCTGTGGCCAGCCCATACTGGGATCTGGTTTTTTGCTCTTCTGGGGGGTGTCTGTCACCCTGCCCCTGGAGGTGGGTTGGCCGTGTGCACCATGGTCCTGTAGGTGGGGCCGGGGGCCATTGCCCTAGTGCAGGAGAAAGCACTGTCTTGGAGACAGTGGGCCAGGCCGTGTGCAGAGTGGCTGGGAGCTGGCCTGCGCTGCATGACCTTGAGCAGGCTCCGTGACCTTGAGCAGGCTCCATGCCTGTGCCTCATTCTCCTCCTGCCTGTGATGAAGGGGCCGGTTCCTCGTGGTTCTGAGTTCCTGCGACTGGCTATTTGTAGCCTGAGATCTACGCTGGCTGCAATGGAGGATGTGTGCCTCCCCTGGCACCCTCTCTGGTGGCTGGGGCGTGGCACTGGGCTCTTGGCAGGTCATACGGGTCTTGTCCTCGTCCTTCCAATTCAGGTTCCTCTGCAGGGCCAGGGACTGTGTTTGGGCAGTGCTGGGCAGCATCGAATGTGAGGCCCAGAAGGAAGCTGCATGGGCCATGGCGGGGGCCGGCTGGAGCTGGTGGCCAGTGGTGGTCCTCAACTTGTGACCACTGAGATGGTTGGGAAAAGCCTGCACAGGGAATTGTTCAGTGTGGGGGCCGTATCCCTCCATGACAGGTCAGTGGTGGTCAGACGGACAGCAGCAGGCCCTCAGTGACACACGCAGGTGAGAAGGGCCTGGGTGTTGGAGCCAGCGTCTCAGGTCAGCTCTAAGCCACCCACGCCTACAGGGCAGAGTCCACCCCTCAGGGCCAGGCGGGCCCTCCACAGGTGGTCACCCTAGTGGTGAGTGCATCCCTAGGGGAAACACACCTCCTTCCTGGGCCCTACGAGAGACAGAACAATGGCCAGGTAGCCCCCCTCCTGGAGCTCTCAGACCTGGAAGGTGACTGTGTGGGGGGCAGTGAGTGACAGTGACTCACCAGCTCCTCCCCACGTGTGACCTGCCATGTCGCACACATTCTGAGTCATCTGGAAGGTGACACACTGCTCGGAAAATGAGAACCCCCACATGCTGTAGAGCCGGCTGCTTGCTGGAAGGACAGACACCGGGATGGGACTTTGCAGGGCCGTAGCCCTGTAGGCTTGGGCACTTTGAAGTCAGCCCCACTAAATGCCACTTGCAGGTGCTGCTGACCGGGGGGTGGAGAGGGGGTTCCAGGTTAATAGGACCAGGTTCCTTTTAGCAGTGCAGGGAAACGTGAGTGAGATCTGTTCCCATTTGGGTGCTGCAGAGTGAATCCTGAAATTGGGGGTTTGCTTGACTACTTCAGTGGGGAATTCCTACCTGGGCTCCTTTCACACTGAGAGGACGGCAGAGGTTACTCCCCAGGCCCCGGCTGTCTCAGGGAGGCAGGGGCTGTGGTTTTCTGATACAGGCATCTCACCGGGGTCACACCACCTCCTTAGTCCATATGCACTTGACCCTCTTCTGGCATCTACGGCAATTTGGGGTTGGATGGACCTGAGTGACTGACTGTATCATTTTAGGCTGCCCCCCTCTTCTGACTCCCCAGGAAGGGAATTGAGGGACTGCCTTACTTGGGCTGGAAGCATCTGGAAGAGAGGAGAAGAAATATCATTTCCCTTGCACTGCAAGGGAGGACGGATTTAGTGAGTTGAACGTGGGGATTGACTATAATTCATTAGAGTAGAGTTTATCAACCTCTGACCCAATACTGGGCTTGTGACATTCAGCTAGAGGGTCATTTGGTGATTTGGAAATAGAAATTGATTGAAATTCTGGCCATCCACATGGGCAGTAATTGTCTTAGTGGCAAAGGGGGAACTCGTTGGGGACAGACTTAGGGCACAGGTGTGGCCTGCAGTGTTTGCTCCTTACCATCGTAGCCGGGTGTTGTGGTTGTCACATTGTCTATTTTTAGCACTTCTGTGATGCTTGTCACCTGCCCACAGTGACCACTTGGTCCACTGTTGATGGGAAGTGAGTTGGTTTGGTTTGAATATGGTTAAGATGTAGGAGAGTCTTAAAATAATTATGAGCTTAGTTGAAGTTGCTTCCTCTGATGCTGAGGTCAAGGGAGGTTCTTGTGGCCTCTGAGGGGCTTTGGGGGCTGGTAGATCAGGTCGAGGCTGCGTGCACCTGGTGTCTGCGCACGATGGTAAGACAGCATTTAAGGTCAGTACTGAGACGGGAACTGACAGCCCCAGATGATGAAATGGCGAACATCCTTTTGTTTCCCGCCTGGAGTGAGGCAAAGCTGGGGCCTTTGCAGAGCTCTGGCTGGAGCTTGTGGTTCTCTGGTGGGTTTGCCACGCTGTTGCTAAGGCTGGCAAAAGCCATGTCCTGGGGAGGAGGCCCGGATAGTGACGGAGAGCCTCCTGTTGACTAGGTTCCCTGTTGACTCTATTCTGGTTACGAGCTGTGGTCATGGTGGTCTAACTTTGTAATTGTAGTGTATATATTTAAAGAATCACTAAAGATGAAAGCAAGGAAAGTGGCATTTTGTGGTTTTGAGACTTAAAAAAGAAATTCCCACTTGGACTGGGGCCTGTCCCGAGGCTCCTGGGCCTATCCCCTCATGCCGTGCCTGCACCATGGCAGAACGAGCAGGCCTCTGGCGCCTTTGCAGCTGTGCTGAGTCTGAGGGCAGCAGGGGAGGAGGATCCCGGCCTGGAGGAGGTCCAGTCCCCTGGAGAAACTGCATGCGCTCCCCCTGCGGACAGTTGGTGGGGACTAGGGATGCCTCTGAGTGCAGGGCACCTCCCCAGGCTGCCTGTAGTCCTGAACCAGTTCAGGGTTCTGGATGGTTCTGGCAGATTCTGTGATGCCTTCACTGCTGGCAGATGGCAAAGAGAAGGAGCCATTGTTTCTGAAGGGCCTGTCTCTGCCCTGGTGTCCCTGGAGGAGGAAGCTGTTGGCTCAGGGCAGGTGGAGCCTCAGCACAGCTGGAGAGCACTGTGCCAGTCATGGTCCTGGGGTCACTGCAGGACCCGGGAGGGCATCTCACCTCTCCCAGTGGCTTTAGACGGTTGTTGAATTTTTCTGAGCCTGTTTTTCCTCTTCCCAGCAGTGCTGTAAAACCTGTCTCCAGTGGGGCACACCGGGGGAGGGGGTGGATGTACAGCCAGTGGGGCCACAGGGTCAGGCTTTCAGGACTCCTGCCCCCGATGTCAAAGCAGTGGGCTTGTAGGCTGTCCTTGCCCAGGCCTCTTGAACACTGGGATTCAGTCAGATGTCAGATATGAGGGTTAGTGAGGAGCCTGCCAGGGAGCTGTGAACATGGGAGGTGTGAGCAGCCCCTTCCCAGATGTCAGGGCCACGTGCTGCTTCCAGGTGACTCACAGCCTGACCCTTGCAGAACCCAGTAGAACAGTCACTTCCTCACCCTTGCCTTATGGTGGGTGTTAGTTATTCTTCCTGCTTACATTTTCCCCCAGGAGACCCCATGAGTGAAGACCAGCTGAGGGGAGGCATCTGTTCCCAGAGGGCAGGTCCGAGGTTGCCCTGGCCTTCGAGCTGAGCCACAGTGGACAGCCAGGATTTCAGTGGGTGAGTGTCAAGGATGGACTGAGGACATACCTAGGGGAGGTGGCAAGGCCTGGGTAACACTGGGCAAGGCAGGAAATCTGGTGGATGCAGGCCAGTTCTCGGTCCTGGCTGCCAGTTACATGGGCTGCTCTAAAACCAGACAGACCCTGGCCTCACTAGGGAGCTGCTAAATCAGAATATCTGGGGGGCTGGGTCTAGATAGGTGGTGTATTCTCGATGTTCCACAGAAAGAGGGGAAAATGCACACCTAGCAAGTTGTAGGGCTTCCTTTGGGGACACTAGATTGGGGGCTGAGACCTGCCTCTGCAAGCCCTGGAGAGAAACAGGAGGCTTTGGAGCAAGAGAATAGTATGATGCGAGCTGCCTTGTAAGAAATAAGCATGCCTTCTAAGTCCCCCCTGTGTGTAGGGGGACTGAAGGCCGGGGGCACAGGGGCCTTAAGAAGGTGGAGCTCTTAGAATGTGGTGTCATTCCCTTACAGGTAGCGGGAGCCAGGTGGAGGCTTCACAGGAGGGATGGTGGTATGAACCATGGGTGTGAGGGAAGTGGGGGACATTGGGCAGAGGTGGGGGGAGGACAGGAAGAGGGTGCCCGGGAGGCCAAAGCCAGGCAGGACACAGTGAGGAAGGCAATTAGTAGGGTTCAAGAAGGGTCCTGGTCAGAGAAAGGAGACACTCAGGAATTAAGGGTGCAAGGTTCTGAAAAAAAAGAGCTCGAAGGAATTTGGAGTCGGAATGGAAGCATCTTGGATTTAAATCATTTCAGACTCATTGAGCTGAGGTTAGTAGTAAAAGCTAATGTTGTGGTCGTGGGCTTTAGAAAGAAACTTCAATTTAGGAATAAATCACAGAGTAAACCATCATGGTTTAATGGAGATTGACATTGATCTAGGAAAACCTATTTGCCCCTGCACTGCTTGTTTCTGTGGGATTCCGATTGGACCTTTCCGCACCTTGGTGTGGGCCGCCATTGTGGGGATAGTGCCATTTTGTTGGTTGTTTGTAACATTGTGTTTAACATCCATGCCTTAGAGTCCTCATTTGTGCAGTCTCATCTCTGGTGGTAGGGCTGTGTCTTACCCTCTCCCAGGGAAGTAGCTGTGGGGAGGAGGAGGTGCTGAGGGAGTAGTGGAGGGAGGGGAGTTGCTGAGGGAGTAGCTGGGGAAGGTGAAGTACTGAGGGAGTAGCTGAGAAAGGGGAGGTGCTGAGGGAGTAGGGAGGGAGGGGAGGTGCTGAGGAAGTAGCTGAGGGGGTGGAGGTGCTGAGGGAGTAGCTGAGGGAAGGGAGGTACTGAGGGAGTAGTGGAGGGAGAGGAGGTGCTGAGGGAGTAGCTGAGGGAGGGGAGGTGCTGAGGGAGTGGAGGTGCTGAGGGAGTAGCTGAGGGAGGGGAGGTGCTGAGGGATTAGTGGAGGGAGGGGAGGCACTGAGGGAGTAGCTGAGGGAGGGGAGGTGCTGAGGTAATAGCTGGGGGAGGTGAAGTACTAAGGGAGTAGCAGAGGGAGGGAAGGTGCTAAGAAAGTATCTGAGGGATAGGAAGGGGCAGAGGCCTGTTCTGGGTCACACAGCTGGGATGTGGCAGCATGGGAATCTGAACCAGGCAAGCTGGCCTCACAGCCGGCACTGCAACTATCACAATATGCTTCCTCCATAGTTGGGGGAGAAATTAAGAAGCAATTAAGGTTTCTAATAGACTTGAAAGAAGCATAAAAAATGTTTGAGCTGGCCGGACACAGTGGCTCATGCCTATAATCCCAGCACTTTGAGAGGCCGAGGTGGACGGATCACCCAAGGTTGGGAGTTTGAGACCAGCCTGACCAACGTGGAGAAACCCTGTGTGTACGAAAAATACAAAATTAGCCAGGCATGGTGGCACATGCCTGTAATCCCAACTACTTGGGAGGCTGAGGCAGGAGAATCACTTGAACCTGGAAGGTGGAGAGTGCAGTGAGCCAAGATCACGCCATTGCACTCCAGCCTGGGCAACAAGAGTGAAACTCCATCTCAAAAAAAAAAAAAAAAAAGTTTGAGCTAGGTGACTTGTATTTTATAGCAAAGATAGTATTACTTTGCAAAAATGACTTCAGCTCACCTAACTAAAAGTTTTAGAAGAGAGTCAAATGAAAATAAATCATGGAAGTTGTGTGTGGTTATTTCCCAGTTAAAGGAAGCAAACCTGTCAGCCTGATCAGTAGAAGCCCTGAGCCTCTGTTTAAGAAAGGTAAGAGAAGAACACATTGCTGACAGTCTCTAAAATGGTTATACAGGTTGTAACGACTATTAAAGTAAGATCCCAGCACTTGTGTCTTCTGTACTAACTTTATTAAGAGATTTCATCAAAATGGAGATTTTCAAGAACAGCAGACAGACATGATGGAACCATGGAATCTCCCCCGTGCCCATCTCCCAGTGCCCTCTGTGTGGTGCCTAGACCTCTGTAACATCACTGTGAACATTCCAGACAGAGAAGATTCTTGGCCAGGTACTGCTGGTGGTTAAAGAAAAATGAATTGTAAGTGGAGAGTTGGAAAGGATCGGAATGTCCCACATTATGATATTTAATTATGGAATATTGCACAGCCGTGACAGGCTGCTGAGGGCACCACGTAATAAACGGCACGGGGATGCGCACGCATGGTGCTCGGGGCAGGGACACACAGGACCTGGACGTGACCCACACGGGCCCTCTTCCTCTACCAGCCTGTAGGCTCCAGCCTCTCTCTTGGACTTCAGGTCTCCTCTTGCATGGCTGCCAGCCTGCCTGTCCCACTTCCCATGTTACAGAGCCAGCAGGGCCCCCCCACCGTCCTGTGTGGTTGCTGTGGCCTGCCCTCCCCAAGCCAGAAAGCAGGGGCTGGGAGTCTACAGTCTTTATCTGACTCACACCTTCACCCCACACCCTCCAGTAGTGACTGTTGAGTGAATGAGTCAGAGTTTCTTAGAATGAGGAATTCACCAAAATGCCAGAAAGACCAGAACTGTATGTCATGTCTGTCTGCTGTTCTTAAAAATTTCCATTTTGATGAAATCTTCCTCTTAGTAAAGTTAGTACAGAAGACACCCGAGCTGGGATATTACTTTAACCAGCGTTATAAGCTGTATAACCTTTTTAGAGATTGTCAGGAATGTGTTCTCTTGCCTTTCTTGAATTTTTCAAATTTTTTACAATTACTGTATTTTACTTTTGATATCAGATTTAAAATATTTTAGTTAGAAAACCACATGATTAAGGAAGGAATTCGAATAGTTCTAAAGAATCCAAATCATGAAAAATGAAGCACACTCCTTTTGCAGATCAAATTCTCTCTATAGGCATTGCTGCCAGCAGGTTCTTGATTAAATTGTGGTCTCTTGAATCATCCTTCTGATGAGCCTGTGTGCACACCCATTCACACACACACACGCACACACACAGTCACACACCATGTGCCTGCACAGATGGAAACATGCTACTCACATTTTTGGGAACCTTACTTTTTACTGAACAGTGCCCTTTCATACAATTGCAGCTTTATTCTTTTTAACAGTTGCATAGTATTCCATCCTCTGGAATGTGCAATAATTTGTATAGAAAACGTTCTATGCTGTATCTGTGTGTACCCATGTACATAGACGCACACACACTGGTGGACTTCTGGGTGTCTTTGGAGTTTACCTATTGTGAATAGCCTCGTTCCAGTCATATTGCACACATGGGGTATATCCATACTGAATTCTTGGTAGAGGACTGTTGGATCAGAGATTCTGGATGTAGCTTCTTGGCAGGTGTTGCCCAGCAGGGTGCGGAAACATGTCCTCCGGGCCCTCTCTGTGTACTTTGTAGCCAGCCTTTCTCATGGGTGCCCTGCTCAGCAGAGTGTAATGGTATTGTGTTGTAATATGCATGCCTACCCCATCGAGGTGTGTGCTGCAGTGCCAATTTCAGCAGAAGGTCCCCCATTGCTCTCTGCCCCCAGAACTTCCTTACCTGCTTCTGGGCCAGGATGAGGAAATGGAGCAGAAGGGGCTCACGGCCCCCTCTCCGTCCACAGCCACAGCAGCGCTGCCTGTCACAGTGTTCCTAAGCCCTGCTTCCAGGAGTCTATGTGGACCTGGGGAAGCCCCGATCCCCTGTGTGTGCAGGAGGAGGCTGGTGGAGCCCACAGTCCCTGGCAGTAGGGGTTGTTAGATGTGCTAATAGCTGCACCCTGCTTGTTATATCTCTCTGAGTCTTCTTAGCTAGGCAGATGTAACTGGCTTCATTTCACAGGTGGTAAGAATGATAGTTAATGCCTCCCAGTGCTTAAACAGCATCGGCACCTAGGAAAGCACTAGGAAGCATTAACTATGATTAGTCATGGATCCTCATAACCAAATGAGACAGGCAGTATTAGTATGCCCACTTTTTGGATAAGGAAACAGAGGCCCAGAGAGGCTCAGTAACTTCCCTCAGGCACACACAGCTTGGAGAAGCCAGGACCGGAACCCAGGTTCCTCTGATTGCAGAGCCCCTTGCTCTTGCTTCATCCCACTTGTCTTCTCTGTGTGCTGAAGAACACCAGGTCCCTGCTTAGGGAGTACGCCCAGAAGGCGAGGTCATGTCTGCAGGATGGAGGCCAGATGAAGGCGCTGCCCGTGGCTCTGTCCTTCTGCCATCAGCGACCACTAAATACCTGTTCATAAGGCCTGGGCGTTGGAGCCCCACACTCTCCTGCACTAGAGGGGGTGCACCAGGAGAGGATGTGAAGGCCATGAGAGGGAAATGCTTCTCTCTCTTCTAATTAATTTCATTGCTTTTTGATGAACAGGCCATTGGATTCTTTTTACCTGTGCTGTCAGGAGTTCGGAGATATGAGTTAAAACAGCACGATGAGTAATTACATGAGAAGTGTGGGTTTGCATTTTTAAGCCAGGTAACTCATAACTGTGGGGTTGCACGCTGAGAAAGAAGAAACAAACCGTGTACGTGTAGGGTGGAGGCAACGCGGGGTTGGGGCCTGGGCAATTCACTAAGAAAGGAAGTGTGTTCCCACTCAGGAACCTTGGGGCTGGCAGCTGTTTTTGGAGGCTAGATATGAACCCCCAGCTGGGAGGCAGGACACAAGGATGCCGGTGTTCAGGTGGAGTTGTTGGAGGCGATTGAGATGAGAACCCAGACCTGCTGACATTTGTTGTTGGATGCCACAAAATTACCGTGAATATGGTAAGTGTCTTAAACCACAGGATGAGCAGTTCTGGGTCTTTATTAAAGTGATAAAGGCTTATTTCCTTTCTAGAAAATAGAAGTTTTTCAGGTGTTTTTTTGTTTTTTTTGAGACGGAGTCTTTTTCTGTCACCCAGGCCAGAGTGCAATGGCGCGATCTTGGCTCACTCCAACCTCCACCTCCTGAGTTGAAGCGATTCTCCTTCCTCAGCCTCCCAAGTAGCTGGGATGACAGGTGTGCACCACCACACCCAGCTAATTTTTGTATTTTTTTTAATAGAGACGGGGTTTTGCCTTGTTGGTCAAGCTGGTCTTGAACTCCTGACCTCAAGTGATCCACCCGCCTCGGCCTCCTAAAGTGTTGGGATTACAGGCGTGAGCCACAGTGCCTGGCCAGTTTTTCAGTTTTAAAATCCGTGATATTCACATTATTTACCTAAGCCTCTTATCTATGTATGAATCTCTGCCTTTGTTGCCTTCAACTGTTTTTTGGCACAGTCTCCGGGTGGCCACTGTCCCCTCTCCCTCCCGTGTGACAGGAAAGCCTCATGGAAACAAGTGATGTGGCACTTTGCAGGTGCCCACAGTAGCGTGGACTTTCCCTCTTTGCTTGTCCAGCAGTTGTGCCCAAATGCCCAGCCCTGCCCCAGGAGTTTCAACAGGAAATGTCGGTGTCAGGTCCTGGGTGGATGTGGCCTTTTCCAGGATTCTCATAGCTGCTCATGTGAACCTACTTTTGCTTATAAAATTGGCCGTAAGAGCCATCCACTGCTGGAGGGAAGACGCCAGTATCAGTCTCTGGAAGCTCCACTACGGTGGGGCCTGATGAATCATGATCGTTTCTGATCACTGCCCTCGCGGTTCATTCGCTAACCTCAGGTGCCTGCTCAGGGTTCAGAGGATGTGTCGGCCCTGAGGGGTGGGGGGACCGGATGTTGTGTGCCTGGATGGCCGTGTCTAAGGTTCTGCTTCCTGGGGAGGGGTGTGCAGGGCGTCTGTAGAGGAGGGAGCCGTCCAGTGAGGGGCCTGGGTGGGAGGGACGGGGGCTTTACACCTGCGTTTCCAGGGAGAGCCGCCTCCTTCCCAGCTGGCTTCAAAAAAAGAGCCGTGATCATATAAGCTCTGAAAGCAAAAGGCAAACAAAAAAGAAACCCTCCTCACCACAGAATATGCTGGAATCTGATTCCGAGGTTTAACGATTACGTGGCTCCTGTATTAATAGAATCATGGAGGGATCAGCGTCGGCTCCTGAGCGTCTGCAGTCCTGCACGTGGCTCTGGTTTTGCGATTCTGATTCTCTTGATCTAATTGTTGGTGCTGCTACTGCACCCCACGATCCCTGTCTTGAGACTGATCTCCCACACTGCAAAGGAGTGACAGCCATGCTATGGAACCATGGAACCTTGCCACACCACGGTGGACATCGTTCTGTTTGGCTGAAAACCAGCCATCCAAAAATAAAGGAAGATGAACAGCTCTTTAGTGCTTGTAATTATGCCATATGTGTTTCTGCTTTTTCCTTCTTTGCCTCATGAAGATGAATTTTAAAGGATACATATCTGGAGCTAATAGACAATTAGATAGTACTTTTTTGGTCCACAGACTCTGCTAACTGGAATGGCTTATTGTGCAAGAAAGTACACCTGGTCGGGTCCTGGGGCTCATCTCTAGCACCAGGTGACGGGCTGGGCTGCCCTTCCCCTCTGTTCGTGGGTGGGTGGTTGCACAGCCCCTCCCTCCTGTCTGCCCCAGTGCTGTCTTCTCCAGCACATACAAGCCAAGCTGATCCTGCGTCTAAGGAAGTCTAGAAGGTTTAAACTCACAATAATTTGTTTTCAGTGCCTTTCTAGGAGTGTTGCTGAGTTTAAGTGGATGCACAATTTAAGGGCTTAAATAGCCTTGTTTCCCATTATTTTCACAGCAAAGATTTCTGAAGACGTCTTTCTAGAAACGACTGGAAAGTTTCAAGAGGCATAAGATACAGGAAAAACCACTTTATTCATGATCTGTAATTTCAGTTGAGCAGAGTTGATGATGTGTAGAGGCCTCAGTTGGATCTGGCAGGTGGTTGGTTGCTTGGTGCCTTAGTCCCTGATATCCTGTGGGGCAAAGCTTCAGACTTGGCTGCCATCCCTTGGGCCCGGCATGGGGAGGTGGGTGCTGGGCACCCACAGTGATGGTCTGTCTCTGTTCTTGCTCTGCCACTGCTTGTCCCAGCTCCCCCTATTCTTCCCTGCTCTCTCGGCCTCTCCTCCCCCTGGGTCTTGGGATTGTGGCAGCTCCGTGGCTGATGGCCCCTGGTGCCTGCACCAGAAAGCTTACTTTCTTCTTTTGGAGGGTGCAGGAAGGTGGCTGGTAAGGTGTGGTGTAATAAGAGGACTCTCCAGGTCACCCTCCTCAGATTTGGGCCATTTTGTGTTTAATCTTAATTTTGGTCCGTTCCAAGCCATGCATTTTCAGCTTCAGAGGAGAAAGAAATAACCAGCTTAATTTGTGAAAACAAAAGTCAAACCCCATCTTTCCTTCATCATTTTCATATTACTCAAGTATCATGAATGGGCCCCCACAAGGTTTTTTATTCTGCTGGCTTTTAAAGAGTCCTGCTGCCAGCGTAGACCTTCATGGTTCCTATGCATGGGACCGTGATGAGAGCACATCTTGCCAATTAGATAGGGTGGCTTTAATTAGCACAGCATCACTGCCAGGGAGACAGCACTTTCTGTGCTTATTGGCTAGATATATTATCTGGTCCATTGGGGTGGGAGCTCTGTTTTCTTACATTTGTTAAATCACTTTATTTATTAGGAATTGGCACTTGTCTTACAAGTATCTTTTGCTAGTTTCTTTTTCCTCCCTTAAGTCATTTGTCTTTGAGTTTTGTTTTTTGTCAGTCTCTTCATAAAAATATTTTGGAATCTTTAGTTATAAGGTAATTGAAAGCAGGGACAATTTTATCCACTCTGTGCTGTATTAAGCAGTAAGAGAATTCCATTGTGAGAGCCCAGGAGGACTGGCTCCTTCTGTTATTTTTTACTTTGCTGTCACAAAAAGCACGAAGTATATATGGGGAAAGGAAGCCACTTCTTATTTTTTATGTAAGTAAAAAAAAGGTCAAAGGTATGGCAAGAAATAGTCACCTAAACCAAGAAATGGATTAGCATGTGAAAAATCGCATTATGCACAGCTCCATACACTAATGTGGTGGGTTTCAATTTTTGGTCTACTGACTTGGGTGTAGCATGGGTGAAACATAGTCTCTTCATGAATTAATTTTTTTTACAGAAGCAATATGAAAGTATGATTCATTTTTTAAAAAACAAAGAAAACTTGAGTTCCTGGCTGTTCTCCTCCTCCTCCTCCTTATAAGCGACCACTGTTAACAGTTGGCTGTCTGTCCACGTTCATGTGTGTGCATGTGTGTCTGGTATCTGTGTGTCCCTGTGTGTAGGAGTGTATGTTCTTGTGAGTCTGTGCCTGGTGTTTGTGCATGTCCCTGTGTGTCCGTGGCTATGTGTGTGTGTGTTGTGTGTAGATGACGCATCCTCTGTTGACACGGGTGGGTTGCGCCTCGCGTGTTGTTGCTCTACACCTGTCTTTGGTGTGATGGGCTCACAGGCAGTTCGTGTAGACCAGCTTTAGTCTTTGTAATGGTGTTGTCTTCCTTGCCTGACTGTTAACCTGCCCCTCATTGAGGAGCATCCCCTTTGGTTGCACATTTTACTGTCACGTCATGGCAGGGTGGTCTTCCCACGTGTCGCTTTGCACGCCTGTAGCTGTGCACACATAGTTTGCTGCCCAAGAGTTGCCAGGGGATCAGAGTGTGCAGACATCTGGATAGTTCAGAATTGCACCCAGAAGTCCTTTACCCCACACCTTCCCAGCACTGACTAGCAGCAGACTTTTAAATTTCAGCCTGCTTTGTGGACAATAATGGGTATTTTATTTTAATTTACATTTGGTTTGTGGAGTTAAGCACCCTTGGAATTATTTTTGAAGGTAGGACAGTTTTATAAGAGGTGGAAAATTAAGAATACAAATAAAGTCCACTTAAAGCAAAACTTTTCTATATAATGTCTTTTATGTAATTTTGCCCTCCCTGCAAGCCAAGCTCTGGGGGACCGAAGCACCAGTTTTAGTGTCATATCAAAGGCTCTACCAGTGTAAATGGTGACCGACCTTTGGCATTCTGGAAGCATCTCTGCCGGCTGGGTTCTATCCGGTGCTGAGCTCTGCTGGTTGCCAGCAGCCCCTGAATTGCCACTGTCTCAGTCAGCTCAGGCTGCTCAAACAAAATGTCATAGACTGGGTGACATAAAAACAGACATTTATTTATCCATTCCGGAGGCTGGGAAGTCCAAGATCAAGGCGCTGGCAGATTTGGTGTCTGGTGAAGGCCCTCCTCCTGGTTCATAGACAGCGTCTTCTCACATGGTTGAGGGGTGAGGGAGCTCTCTGGGACTCCTTTTATAGGGGCACTACTTCCATTCATGAAGACTCTGCCCTCCTGACCCAGTCACCTCCCAAAGGCTCCCTCTCCAGAAACCATCACATTGGTGGTTAGGATTTCAACATCTGAATTTGGGGGTAATCCAGACATTCAGACCATAGTATCACCTTTGAAAGACATGACACCAGGCATCCCTTTAGGGCCGCAGGGTTAACACAGTCCTCCCTGAGGGGCTGGCCAGCCACTTCCCAGAACAACCCCACACTGTGCCTGGGAGCCAGTGTCCAGTAGGGAGACCGTTGGCCCCCTTAGAGGTGGCAGCAGGTCAACATTAGGCCAGTGGAAGATGATTATTTTTGCTAGCACTAACCTGCTTGGGCCCAAGGATGCATGCACACACCACACACCCTCCAGAAAAGACAGTATTGTCTGTATCCAAGTCTGAAGAGTAGAGTGATGTCACACAAATGGCATGACAGTCTGCATCTCTGCCATGCTGGCTGCTGCTTAGAGGGGTCCCCACTCTTCCTCTGAAGGGCCCTGTTCCTGCCGCCACTCTGCGTGCATCCTCATAGCGCTTGTCCTGCCGACATTGCTGATAGATGGATGTGTGTGTTCTTCACTCCCACCGCCCTCTGTCTCTCTCCCTGGGTTTCCCATTCTGTACATGCTGCACCCAGGGGTTTGGGAAGTGGGTGAGGGTTAGAGCATGTCTGAGATATCCTGGCTGTGGCTCGCTTGCTCCTGCAGGGATGTGGCTTGAGGGTGAAGTAGACTGGTCCTGGCAGCTGCCCTGCTGGGTGAGTCCGGCCCAACACAGGTGCAGGGCTAGGCATGTCCCTGCAGAGCTGGAGTGCTGGTCTCCAGGGATCCATTTTAATTCTAGGAAAACTGAAGTTGGAACAATAAACTGTTTATTGTGCTTGTGACCTAGACAGCTCCTGAAACCCATTCCTGATTCCTGATGGGATAAGGCCATTTTATCCTCAGTTTGCAAGGCAGTGACATCAGCATCCTAACTGGAGGTGGGAGAGGGGTTTCTGGGGGCAGAGGACATCCCAGGGTGGGGATACTAGGTGGCCAGGCACTGGCAAGGCATGGTTGGTGAGGGCTGCGGTGTCTTCTGTTTCCCAGCACCTGGCTGCCTGCTTCCAGCTGGGAGGGAAGATGTGGTGAGTGCGTGTCCTCCACTGTCCTGGTTGTAGGGCCTGGAGAGACTCTAAGCTTTACCTGCCCCATCTGGGCAAACCCCTGAGATAAGAAATAAGCCAGAACATGCTCCCCCAGGCAGTGGTTTGCATGCAGTGAGGTCAGGGGTCCAGGTAATGACTGCCTATGTTAGATTGGCCAGTCCACAGCTGTCACCAGAGATCCCCTTTCAGTTTCCCTGGGATGCCAGCCAGGGCATTTTAATGCCAGTGTTGCATCCTGTTGCTGGCAGAAGCACTGACACCTTCCATGTGGTAGTGACTGGTGTCCCCTCTGTAATCTACCCTAGCTGCCAGACAGCTGATCCCAGGAAGGAGCCGAGACACGGGTGACTGGACAGTCCCCAGATGGCATTTTGGTTCATGGTTCCTGCCTTACAGGACGCTTGCCAGCAGTCACTATTCACATCTAAGATGCAACACTAGATCAGAATGTATGTTCTGCAACAGAGTGACACATGCACAGATGCACATATACACATGCACACACAGATGCACACATACATGTCTGCGTACACATACACAGATGCGCACACATGCATGCACGTATGTGCACATATAGCTGTGCACACATACATGTATATGCATACACAGATACATATGTATGGATATATATACACAGACATGCACAGGTGCACGCATACATTATACACACACATACACAGATGCCCATGCATACACATATGTATACACATGCAGAGATCCAAGCAGATGCACATGCACTCACACAGGTGTACATATATATGCACACAGACATACACATGCATATGCAGACATGCAGACATACACATGTACACAACACACCTGTACAGATGTGTACAAATGTACAAACATGGATAGGTGCACATATCTATGTGGGTTCATGTGCACATACAGAAATACAGATGCACAT
The DNA here is from genome assembly GCF_029289425.2 of Pan paniscus. Lineage (NCBI taxonomy): Eukaryota > Metazoa > Chordata > Mammalia > Primates > Hominidae > Pan > Pan paniscus. The sequence continues at coordinate 50,046,743 of NC_073260.2, forward strand.
GCGTGCACATACACAGATGCATACACACAGATGTACATGTGTCCACATATATATACATACACGCAGACATGTTTGCACAGTGGTTGCTGGGTACTCCCATTTTCTCTGCTGTGACCTCCTGCCTTGATTTGAAGACCCCTGGGGGTGGGAGAGCTGCCTTCTGACAAGTACTGACAGGCAAAAGAGTGTGGGGCTCAGAGCCCCCTCGGAGTTCCATTCTGCTGACATTTAAAGTGGGCTCGTGCACCCTCATGAACAGCCCCAATTACGTGTAAGTAATGAGAGTGACATTTCATAACCCTGTCTTTCTAATGGGCTTCTGTGTCAAGTCATTCTTTCTGAATGCAAAGGGCAGCAATTTCACACTGTCAGGGCAAAATGCACATGCATACAGCTCAGCTCCCAGCGGGACACCTTTGCTTCTCAGAAATGGCGAAGAAAGCCAGCAAAATGGGCTTTTTCTCCTTTTGTTTTAGTTTAACTATTTAGAGTGAGGTCCTTAGTGTAACACCCATCAATGGTTATGGAGCCACTGTTCTGAAAGAACTCGCGGGGCCGGCAGATCTGTGTGAGTGTGGTGTGTGCTTTGCTTAAAGCAACTTTAAAATTATATGAAACAATGCATTCTTGTTGAAAAAGGAAAAAAAAACCCTCCAATGTCACAAAGAAAATGTGCAGCCCCTCCCCCTCCCTGGGAGGAGCAGTGTGTGGCATGGGTCTTCTGTCCTGACCTTTGGCTACTCATGTGGACTGTTTTAAAGGCCATTTGAGAAGAGCAGCAGGGCCTGATTTATGCCATCGAGAATCTGGTGTCTGCTAATGAGATCAATACACTGCAGACCTGGATATAAATCCGTGCCAGGAAGCCTGGTGGTCAATCATTGTTCTCAGGGCAGGGCCTGGAAGTCAGGTGGGGGTGCCTGTGCCCTGCTGAGCTCTACATGGCAGTGTCTGGATTGGTCCAAGGTAAAAGCAAGCAAGAAAAAGGTTTCTTTTCAACATAACCAGTTTGAGTAACCGCATAAACAGCACCAGTCCTGACAGTCCTTCGTAACCATTTAAAGCCACCCAGGAGAACCTGCTGGCTTCCACCTGGGCACCTGCTGACACTCCTGGAAATACCTTCTCTCAGCCACATTCGTTCGGGAATGGCTTTGCCATCCCTGGGTTTGGTCGTGGATACTATTACAAGATTTGTTTTCAATCTCTCTTCACTGGCGATTTTGTTTTGTGGAACTTTCCACTCTTGGCTCCTTACCTTTGTCCTCTCCAGGTCTGGCCCGAGTCTTCTCACTGGGATGTTTGTGTTTCTCCTGTTCTGCCTCAACTAAGTCAGGGAGGCGTTTTCAGGTCCTTAGGCCAAGTGCTATGAAAACAATACCACAGAGGGGGATGGAGTGTGGGGGTCAGGGGAGGCAAAGAGTGACTGTGGGATGGAGCCAGCCACCAGCAGCTCCTGGGGGGAGAACAGTCTGGAAGAGGGAGCAGCAAGTGCCAAGGCTGTGAGGCAGCCTGGGACGGGTGGGGTGCATCGGAGGGAGGGGGCAGGAGTGGAGTGGAAGAGGCTGGCCACATTAGGTGCTGGCATTCTGCATTAAATCCTGTGCCACTGCCCAGCGCTTCGGCTTTGCGGTGCACAATCCTATTTTTACAGCGTGTTTGAGCCCCCAGATGTGGCTGCCCTAGGGACCCAGGCTCTGCACAGAGTCAGCTCACTCTTCCGGTCCTTGGGAGCTTCCCTTCAGGGGGTCGTGTCTTCTGCTTCTGGATCCACTGGGCTGCTTTCCCCAGGCTGTGAGGAACCAGAACATGGATGTCTTTTTAAGGTGAATTCATTTTATGAGAGTAATTAATGCAGGTAATTTTAAAGTGAAGTAGTTCTTCTTTAACTTGGGAGAGGAAGCAGCACTTGCTTGTCTTGTCCCTTTGTCCCTTCCCTGCTGCCCTGAGACACTGAGTTTCAACTATTTTCACCATTTTGGTATTTTCCTTCAAATTAGATACACCTACATTTCCTGACTTTTCCATCTTAGATGTTGTATTATGATGGAAGACAGGATTGTGTTCTCCAACTCTTGTCCCCTCCCCTTCCCTCTCTTTCTTCCCCCAGACCTCCAGTGGAGTTAGTCGTAATTTTTGTCATGGGGGCTGTGCAACTGGGCAGTGATAGGTACACTCTGGTTACATTTCCATTCATGGGTCACTCTTGCTTCCCTGGGGTTAATAACTTCATTTTCTAATCTGTGTATCTGTTCTAATTCATCTTCAGACTCCTTGCCAGAGCCTTAAAATGCATTTCTGAGAACAAAGCCACAGATGCAATCAGTAATCCACTGTGCCTTCTCCTGCCCCGCCCCATTGGAGCCTCTGCCTGCTCCCCAGCTCCCTGCTCTCTCTGCCTCTCCTCCACTCGCTTCCTAAGAAAGAAGACCTGGGAAGCAGCTCCCTTGTTTTGGTGGAGCAAATCCTGCAGTAGCTTTCTGAGAAAGAAGTTGAGGGAGGTAAAACATTTGAGAACTTGTAGGTTTGAAGCAGTGTTCTGTACTGCACTCATACTGATTGATAATTTGACTAGATGGGGAATTCTAGGTATGAAGTCATCTTCCCTGGGATTCAAAGACATTGCTTTGCTGCCTCCAGTGGGGCACTCAGAGGTAATTTCTTTGTGGCCTGTTTCTTTCTGGAAGCCTCATGTAACCCTCATTTCAGGATGATGTGTCTGGTGTGGGCGGGTTCCTTTCATTCACTGTGCTCCTGGGCCCTGTTATTCCGAAAGCTCAGGTCCTTCTGTTCTAGTTATTTTCTTTTTATTACTGCTTTAATAATTCCTCATTTTTTTCCCAGAGCTCCTGCCAGTTCCGTGTGGGACTCCTGAATGGATCGTCCAGTCGTCTGTTCCCCGTTTTTTCATCTCTGCTACATGTGTAACTTCTAGGAAACCTCTTTAGTTTACTTTCCAGCCTTTCATTTCTTTCACCACATTTTACTTTTAAGGTTGCTTCCATTTTCCAGGTTGTGTTTCTTTGTGACTTCTTCCAGGCCCTGGCTCAACTCTGGTCTGAAATTCAAATCAGTCAGCTCTGGTGGTGTGTGACAGGGTTGGTGGTAAACATAGCCACTGTTAAAAATTAAATATGTGGACTTAAAATGAAACAAATTATATTTAAAAAGGTAAAATACTCAGAACTCATTCCTTTCTAGTATCGTGTGCATTCTACTGTTATCTGTGTGGTTGCAGTTACTCGCCTCTTGTATCTGAGATGGCAGTGCCATGTGCTGGGTGCTGCTGTGCACCTCTCCCCAGTTCAGCGACATCATTCTGGGAGCTCGAAAGCAGCATTTACACCACAGAAATCAGCGTGTGCTGCAAGCTGGGCACCCCCCACCTTACCCCCACCGCCCACCCCCACTGCCCACCCCGTGGAGAGCCAGTTGTTACAGCTTGCCAGCACACCGTTGGTTACTGCTCACCTATTAATAGATTCCAAAGTCACCTCCCTCCTCCATTTTTATCCTTAAAGTTCATATCCTTTTAGAGTCATTTCATTGGGTTTCCAGAGAGAGTTGAGATAAATCTCTGTGTTCTCCCATCTCCTGGCTCTGGACTCTTAGCCTGGCCTGACCCCAGCATGCTTATTGGGATACGCAGAGGACTGATTGCAGTTGGGGGATCTAGATAGGAATTAGATCCCTTGTAAACCATATCTCTCCAACAGTGACCCAGCATCTTTGGCATTTGACCCGAAATGAACTGGGCCCTGTGGGCCTTGCGTCTCTGCTCCTAGCCCTCCGGTGTGGGCACTTACTTCCTTAACGTGTCCAGGCCATGAACCCTCACAGAGGCTTCTTTTGTGACTGGCAAGGAACTCCTAGGCCTGTTCCTTGTTGTCACTGATTTTAATAGACTTTATTTTTTAGATCAGTTTTAGGTTCATAGAAAAATTGAGAAGGTGGTACAGAGATTTCCCATACGCTCCTTCCCCACACATGCACAGCCCCCTCATTTTCAGAATCCCCCCCTACAGTGGTGCCTTTGCTACAGTCGGTGAACCCACATAGGTACCTTATCACCCGACATCTGTATCTGGACATTAGGATTGCCAGTTGGTGTTGTACATTCTGTAGGCTTGGACAAATGCATACTGACATGTGTCCACCGTGATAGTATCCCTGCCAGCCTAGTTTCCCTGCCCTAAAAACCCTCTCTCTCCCCAGCCCCTGGGAACCACTGATCTTTTTACTGTCTTCATGGTTTTGCCTTTCCCAGAATGTCCTATAGTTGGGATCATGCAGTATGTACTTTTACAGATTGGCTTCTTTCTCTTTAATGATAAGCTTTTAAAGTTCCTCTGTGTCTTTTCATGGCCTAATGGCTCATTTATTTTTAATGCTTAGTAACGTTCCCCTGTCTGGATGTAGCGGTTCGTATACCCACTCGCCTGCCCCTGGGCTGTCCCCACTGCTGGCTTCCTGTGTGGTTGGCACGCCTTACCTCTGCAGGCTCCGCATCCGTCTTCAGAGTGCCTTCTCCCATCCCATGGCAGCTCATTGCTGTTTCTTTTGTGTGTATGGACCTTTGCCCAGCTGGGGGACATGCCACGAGAGAGGTTGTTTCTGCTTTATCCTTGCTGTGCACAGCTTGGCACTGGCTGGGACCTGGGTCTGGGTGTGGCTTGGAGGAGCCAATGTCAGTTCATTGGGTTTCACTGGGCTGGGACTGCAGCACATGGACCAGGCCACTGGTGTCCTTGCTGCATGCATGACAAGAACCCTCTCCAAGGCCCTGCCTGCCGCAGGCCTGCCTCCTCCTCCTCCTCCTCTAGTGGCACGGGAGCCAGTGTGAAGTCTCTCACAATGCGAGTGTGCAGTCCTCTTCTGCTTTAAGGGATGGGGCAGCCTGGCCACATTGTCACTTCTGGCTCTCACTGGCTGTATGATGTTTGTCACATGGAACGGGAGAAAGGACGCATCCTTAAAATGCCAGGGGATCATTGCTCCAAAAGGAGGGGTAGTTGGTTTTTAATGGGAGCTTTTCTCTTGAGGGACTGTGGACAGCTTGTCACCACTGTTACCATCCTTTCTCATGTCTGTCATTGTATGCAATGAGGACTGAGAAGAGCAAGGGCAGCAGGACCCTGCAGGGGCATGGGATGTTTCTGGGTGCCAGGCCCTGGGCTGGTTGCTTCCACGCAGCCCCACTCCAGGGCGTGGGTTCTGTGGGGCCAGGACTTGTTTGTTCCAGGCTTAGCAGGAGCTCCATTTGTATTTGTCAGAGCAATAAACATTATTATTATCAAATGCTAATTGATTAGTTATATATTAATATGATTTAGCAGATAATTCTCACAACTTTGTAGGCCAAGTAGGTCAACTTCTGTTTTGCAAACAAAAAGTGACACCATTATGGCAAGGAGCTGCAAATGTGCCTGGAATTCAGAAGATCTGAACCTATAATTTATTGAGTCTTCTTCATTGGGAGCCTATGTAGAAACCATTACTGGTTTGGGAGCTCAAAGTGGAGCAGCTTTTGGGAGCCACTCCTAATTACCGATCAGTTATACAGAGGAAAAGCCTCTCAGATGAATGAGACTGTGCAGTGGGATTTAGACTGGCAACTTCAGAACAGACACATCTGGAAATGTTCTAAATGGTGTTGACAGGCAGGAGAGACAGCCGTTACACAGCCTTGCAGAGGGGCCGAGCCCTGTGTGTTCAGGTGTAGCCAGGACAGTGCAGTGGAGGGAGTGTGGATGAGGAGCAGTTGGATGGAGGTAGAGTAGGGTTGTCCATGGCCTTGCTGGCCATGATGAAAATGTGGGCCTTATTCTGAGTGATGAGAAGGTGTTGAAACATTTCACATGGGGAAAGGATATGATCTGGATTTATGATAAGAGCATGACTTTGGCCACTGCTACTTTGTGGCAGTGGATTGGAGGGAGGTTGTGTCAGTTTGGAATGGTATTTGTTGGTAACAAAAATCTGCAAGCAAGTAATTTAAAGATTTTAACAATTTTATTAGCAAGTCTGCATAGACTCATAGCCTAGGGTCTCATAGGCTCTTGTGGGTTTCACTTGGCCATTCTTAGAATGAGACTTTTATCTTCATGTTGACAGCATAGCTGCCAGAGCTCCAGCCATCACATTCTAGTTCCAGGCAGCAGCAGGAAGAAGGACTGAGGGAATTGCTAGCTGAATCAGCCTCCTTTAAAGAGCTTTCCTGGAATTGCCATCTAATAAATTCCACATACAGTTTTTTTGGCCAGAACTCTCACCAGAGAAGCTGGGAGATATAGTGAGCTGGGCACACTGCCAACCCAAGTAACCTCGGGATTTTGTTAGCGAGGGTGCAGGAACATGGATGCTGGGGCAGGAAGCCAGTGATCTCTACCATGGAAGCAAGAGGCCAGGATGAGAGGTGAGCATTGCTCAGATGAGTGATGGTGGTGGAGATGGACAGGAGGAGACAAGCCCCAGATGTGTTTGAGGCTGAGCAGCAGCACCATCTATGGATTGGGGGTAGGGGTGGGGTTAGAGGTAGATGGGGTCGGCCCCTGACTGCTGGTGCTTTTTTTTAGGTGGGGACACGGACTGCAGGAATTGGCTGGAAGCAGAGTGAGGTTCCGTTTCAGCTGTGTCTGGCTGGGTGTGGAAGGCGGCATGTGGAGGTGGTGGGGAGGAGTGGGGTTCTAGAGTCTGGAGCTCAGGGGTGTGGTTGTTCCATGACCCTCACAGGACTCCTGGATAGAAGGGGGAGCAAGGGACTCAGGGATCCCAGGTTGCTGTTTTGAGTGAACTGTTTACAGAAGTGTAATGTGAAAGTGCCCAATCACTGGGTGCCCAGCTCAGGACATTCTCATAGAGTGAACCCAGGGGTGCAGCTGGCCCCAGATCAAGGTGCTAGACCCCCATGGGCCAGTCCTGTGGCGGGTTACGCTGTGGGGCCCAGCAAAGGTACACCAGGACAGTAGCCATGCAGTCATCAGAGAATGTTGGGGACATGAGAGATGGGGCCAGGAGGCCTGTGCATGCCTCTCCCACCACCAGCCCCACAATTTCACTAAGCAGCATTAAGCCTGTTCTTTTACTAAGGGCTGCTTCTTACTGGGCAAATCAGAGTGAGTTACCACCATTTCTATGGTGCACAGACTTCTTTAAGTGAGACTGGAAGAGCTAGCAGGGTCCCATTTGGGGCAGGAGGTCAGACACTCCTGCGTGGTGAGGCCTCATGTGCGTGTGTTTGTACAGGTGTACATCCGTGCATGTGTGTGTGCATATGTGTGCGCATATGTTGTGTGTGTGCACTCACATGTACATCTTAGCTCTCTCTGCAGCCTCTGGTTTTTCTGGCCGTTTCCTCGCTGAGCGTTACAAAGACAGAGTCTCTAAGGGAAACTGAAACCCGAGTTCTCTTCCTTCATTTTCATCTCATTACCAGCTGGACACAGCAGCCACACAGGAAGGAAGCTGGGCAGCCAGCCAGCCATGTGTGTCTGCCGGGTGCTCCACACCAGGTCCCCTCCATGTGTCTGTCCTGTGTTCTGGGCTGGTAGCTGGAGGAGCGGGAAGCACTGACTCCTGAAGACCCTGGCTTCGCTTTCCTGTGTCCATTGGGCTGTCCGCTTCTAAGACTCTCTTTGTCCCCCGCTGCCTTCCGTATTCCTCAGCTGCCTTCCGTATTCCTCAGCAGATGGACCCGGGTGAGGATCCAGGGCAAGCAGAGGGGCTACAGAGCAGTGAGAAGCAGGTCATCACTCACCATGGGTCCTGCCTTTTCTTTCTCATGTCCTCCCAGCATTTCTTCTGAGGCCCTGAAGAAGTATCAAGTGGGCTTTGACATTGCAGTGGTGAGAGCGACCTTTCCTCACCTGGAGAACTGGGAAATGTGGATTCTCAGGGACTGCGCTGTTCACGAGCTCCAGGCTGTGCTGCTGGCCCTGGTCCTGGGGCGCTGAGCCGCATCTGCAATAGCACACTTGCCCGGCCACCTGCTGCTGTGAGCCTTTGCTGCTGAAGCCCCTGGGGTCGCCTCTATCTGATGAGGATGTGCACCCCCATTAGGGGGCTGCTCATGGCCCTTGCAGTGATGTTTGGGACAGCGATGGCATTTGCACCCATACCCCGGATCACCTGGGAGCACAGAGGTGAGCGACGAAACCTGCAGGGGTGCTGATGGCCTGGGATGGGGACCTCACTGCCTGGGATGCTGAGGTGGGTGGCTGGGGATGGGACAGGGACCCCACTTCCTGGGATGCTGAGGCGGGTGGCTGGGTACGGGACAGGAACTCCACTTCCTGAGATGCTGAGGTGAGTGGCTGAGGACGGGATGGGGACCCCACTTCCTGGGATGCTGAGGTGGGTGGCTGAGGATGGGATGGGGACCCCACTTCCTGGGATGCTGAGGCGGGTGGCTGGGGACAGGATGGGGACTCCACTTCCTGGGATGCTGAGGTGGGTGGCTGAGGATGGGATGGGGACTCCACTTCCTGGGATGCTGAGGTGGGTGGCTGAGGATGGGATGGGGACCCCACTTCCTGGGATGCTGAGGCGGGTGGCTGGGGACAGGATGGGGACTCCACTTCCTGGGATGCTGAGGCGGGTGGCTGAGGACGGGATGGGGACCCCACTTCCTGGGATGCTGAGGCGGGTGGCTGGGGACGGGACAGGAACTCCACTTCCTGAGATGCTGAGGTGAGTGGCTGAGGATGGGATGGGGACCCCACTTCCTGGGATGCTGAGGTGGGTGGCTGAGGATGGGATGGGTACCCCACTTCCTGGGATGCTGAGGTGAGTGGCTGAGGACAGGACAGGGACCCCACTTCCTGGGATGCTGAGGTGGGTGGCTGGGGATGGGATGGGGACCCTACTTCCTGGGATGCTGAGGCAGGTGACTGGGGATGGGATGGGGACTCCACTTCCTGGGATGCTGAGGCGGGTGTCTGAGGACGGGATGGGGACCCCACTTCCTGGGATGCTGAGGTGAGTGGCTGAGGACAGGACAGGGACCCCACTTCCTGGGATGCTGAGGTGGGTGGCTGGGGATGGGATGGGGACCCTACTTCCTGGGATGCTGAGGCAGGTGACTGGGGATGGGCTGGGGACTCCACTTCCTGGGATGCTGAGGCGGGTGTCTGAGGACGGGATGGGGACCCCACTTCCTGGGATGCTGAGGTGAGTGGCTGAGAACGGGACAGGGACCCCACTTCCTGGGATGCTGAGGTGAGTGGCTGAGGTCGGGATGGGGACTCCACTTCCTGGGATGCTGAGGCGGGTGGCTGGGGACGGGATGGGGACTCCACTTCCTGGGATGCTGAGGCAGGTGGCTGGGGACGGGACAGGAACTCCACTTCCTGGGATGCTCAGGCAGGTGGCTGAGGATGCTGGCATGTGATCTGTTGGATTCTCTGCTCTGAGAACTTTTGTCTGAGCAGACAGGCCTACTCAGCTGATCTAAGGGAGAGGCTGTGACAACTGTAGATACTCAGCAAGGCTCGTGCAGACCTCCTGATTTGGTTTCTGAATTTGGGGACCCCTGACAGGAAGCTTCCCTCCCTCGTACCTGGTAATGTTTGCGGTGTGCTGCCAAAGCACCCGCCCCACTGAGCGTCTGTTCCAGGCACCTGAGAAGAACAGTGAGGCATCATAAGGATGCTGGTCCTACGTGCAGCTGAGCCTCATGCCAGCTACTTTCCTTTCCTGCTGTTTAGTTTTTTTTTAGTTATTTCTTCTCTTGGAGGATGTGTCTGGGGACCCGGGTTTCTGACTCAGTGGATTGAGAGCTTACACCCTGGGTACTGAGCAAGGTGCTGCTTGCAGGTGGCTGAGAGCTGTCAGCAATATAGGCCATTGTTTTGCTGAGAGAGAGGACCTGCTGCCTGTGTGCATCTCTCTTCCACATGGGAAAATTAGAACAGAAAGCATGAACACCTGACTCTCTTTGTTTTTTCTTGAAGTCAGGGTCTGGCTCTGTTGCCCAGGCTAGAGTGCAGTGGGACAATCATAGCTTACTGCAGCCTCAATCTCCTGGACGCAAGCAGTTGTCCCACCGTAGCCTCCCAAAGTGCTGGGGTTACAGGCGCCCGCCACCACACCTGGCCCACCTGACTCTTAAATAAAGCAGACTCTTGGTAATATGTAAAAAGCCAAGGTCAAAATGCTCAAATTGTTGTCAGGACAGTTGAAGAAACAGGTCCTAAAAAAAATAATGCTGATACATTTATATTATTATTAAGCAGCTATTGCTCAAATCTTCATTTTCCTAAGTAGCTATCGATACAGTAACCTAATAAGCAAAGAGACATCAGTTGTTTCTCTGTCTATAAGTTTGTGGTGGCGATCACTGAGAATTGCGTGCGTTGATGGATATATTCTCCAAAAGAAATTTTGTGAAGATTTTGAAGTAAAACATTCTTTTCCTGAATAAGAAAATCCTAAATCATTGTATTCCTGTACACCTAATCTGTGGATGACAAGGCATGTAGACCAGAGTTGGGTGGGCAGAGGGTGGGAGCCATCACAGGAAGCATCTGGCAGAGCAGGGTTTGGGATTCTGGGATCTGAGGGAGCAGGAAGGGATGTCCGACTCACAGCTTCAAAGTGAGCAGACTGGCTCCGGGCTCGAGCTCTAGGGCTGTGAGTGGTTCCCGTGAGCACACCTGATGGCTACACTGTGGGTCTGGCGTTGACTGAGGCCACCTCCACTGTAGCAGTGCCTGTTGCAGCAACACATGGCCCTTGAGACATGACTGCACCCAGACGTGCTCATTGTCACTGAGACAGGGACCTAGGATGTGCTCAGGTTTAAAAATGCTTCCATCGCTCTTTTCTTCCTCCCACTCTGACCCTGCCCTTGCATCCCACAGAGGTGCGCCTGGTGCAGTTTCATGAGCCAGACATCTACAACTACTCAGCCTTGCTGCTGAGCGAGGACAAGGACACCTTGTACATAGGTGCCCGGGAGGCGGTCTTCGCTGTGAACGCACTCAACATCTCCGAGAAGCAGCATGAGGTACGTCCTGGGCTCCCCTGCATGTCCACATAGCCCGGCTTGAGTGGGCAGCCTCTCCTGGCCCCACTGTGGGGATGGGGGCTGACTTACCTGGAGCCTCCATTCTGTAGCTATGACCATGCAGCCCCATCTTTGGGTGTCCACCAGCAGTTCACCCGGGGACCACCCTCTTTGCTTTTTTTGTTTTTGAACTTTTTATTATGAAACAATATCAAACATACCTATGAGCAGAGACAGCTATGCCATGAGCCCTGTGCCCACTGCAGCTTATGCAAGGCCGGGTGTTCAGTCTTGCCTACAGTGCCCTCCACCTCCTGGGGCATTGAGGCAGATCCCGACACCACATTCTTCATCTGGGTATCTCTTACTGGAAAGGGCCCCTTGTCGTGCAAATAACCAAAAATAGCTTCTCCAAAATTTATGTCATCATACATTCAGCCAGTGTTCATATTTCACCAACTCTCGTGGATGATGCTTGTTTAGTTGGTTCAAACGTTTAGTTTGAATCAGGTTGCAACCACGCTGTCCCAATCCATTGCAGCTGGTCACCCTGTCCATTCAGTCTCCGCTTCTAGGAGCCAGCCTCGGTTTCCTTCCTGAGAAAGCTACTCTGCACAGCCCATCCCATGTCCCACCCTTCACATTGCTCCTGATTCCTCGGTGTCTTTAAACATTTTAAAAAATCAAACCGAATTTAAAATTTGATTGTAGCTCACTGCAGCCTCAAACTCCTGGGCTCAAGTGATCCTCTTGCCTTAGCCTCCTGAGTAGCTGGGACTGTAAGTATGTGCCACCACACCCAGCCCCACTCATGGTGTCTTTAGCATGCACCTCTGTCTTCACATCCCCAGCTGGGTGTCAGGTCCAGGCTCACCCCTCTCAGGGCCGTGAGGCGGGCTTCTCCATGGAGGCAGGTGTTCCTCCTCCTGAGTCTCGGTGGCCTTTCACCAGCGAAGTCTAGATGTTCTTCTCATCAAAGATTGCAAAACGCAATGTTCTGATTCTACCTCTCCTTCTCTACTTGTTAGCTGGAAATCATATAAAAGGGGAAGTACCCATCACCAGCTATTTTGGTCCATAGAGGTCCCATTTCCTTTGGGAAATGCAGAATTGATGCTTGGAATCTTTGCCTTTATTTACCAGTTTTCAGAATAATGAGTTAATGAGTCAGTTTCCCCTCTGAAGGGCAAGAGTGAGTTTTTTGATTGATTTTTAGTGTCACAGTGAAGTCATAGATTTAAAGATATTTGCTCTTCTTTGACCCATCACAGTGAAACCCCTACCGCATGCTCAAATTGTCGCATCCATGGTCAACAGCAGCCTGTTTGGGTTGGCTCCTGAGACCTTGCGGTGTGGGGTAGTTTTCTTGCTCTCTGGAATCTGTTCCAGGTTCACGCTGGACATTTTCTGCCCAGATCTCTTTTTGTTTTCATCTCCAGGGTCTAGCTTATTTCTCAATTTCTGTTTGACACATAAATGAGCTCTGAGCATTATGCTCTGAAAACAAGTATTTGGCTGGGTGCTGTGGCTCACGCATGTTATCCTAACACTGTGGGAGGTCAAGGTAGGCGGATTACTTGAGCTCAAGAGTTCGAGACCAGCCTGGGCAACATGGCGAAACTCTGTCTCTACAAAAACTGCAAAAAATAGCCAGGTGTGGTGGCTCAGGTCTTGGGAGTCTGAGGTGCTTGGGAGTCTGAAGTGGGAGGATCACTTGAGCCCAGGAGGTCGAGGCTGCAGTGAGCTGAGATCATGCCACTGCAGTCCAGCCTGGGCAACAGAGCGAGACCCTGTCTCAAAAAAACAAAAACAAAGTATTCAGCACTGTGAGGCACTCTGAGCAGAAGGATGTGGTGGTCTCACCTCGCTCAGCTCTTACTCTTCGCGTGTCTGTTAAATTCTCTTCCTCTGAGCGCCTTCCTGACCACACAGGCTCACACTCGGTCTTGGGGGAATTGTGGACAGTGTGTTTGTGCTGGCCCCACAGGTGTTCAGTGAGAGCCAGACATTGCTCTGTTAATGACACCATGGTGGTCCGTGGGGGTTGGGGAGAGGCTTGGGGACCTCTTATACTTAAAAGAAAAAAATAAAGAGACCCCCGCCAAGCATCAGTGAAAATCCCTGCAAATGTGATCAAGAGTCTGTTGAAGTGTACGTTCCCTTGTCCTTATGCATTTCATGCGCGTTGACAAAATCATCTGTACTTCAAATGCTGAAGGAAGTTGCTATTTTAAATGGGACTCTGTTCCGCTTTTGTGTGCCCCTATCAGGACTTCCATTTCTATGAAATGACACTCCCTTAGTACTGTGTCTGCAGCCTGGGTGCTGTTGAGGAACTCACTGAGTTAGTTAGAAACCTAAAGTGGGGTTCCTCTCCTCATACTCTCTCTCCTAGAAGCCCTGTGTGCTTCTTAACCTCTGAGTCCTGACACCTGCTACAAGCCTTTTGGTGGAGAAAAATACATTGTTACTGGTTTCTTTTGCATCAGTTATGGAACATCACAGAGAGAGGGGGCATTTTGGGGAAGGTGAGGCAGGGATAGATATAGAAACCTTCCCTTTTGTCTTATGTTGCTTTCTATCCTGTGGGGGCTTTGGAGGGCAAGGGGCTAAGGCCCCACCCCCTGGCAGTTTCTGATCACGAATTGTCCCTGGTTTGAAAGAAGAGGTGGTAGGAACGTGGATCTTACTAAGATGGTGCCTGAGCTGAGCTGGTGGTGTTGGTTCATCACTTCCTCCTGCTGCCAACATGCAAGTTTAAGGAATCGTAAATCTCCCTTTCTACTGATACAGTGAATATTGAGGCTTTTTTTTTTAAACTGGACTGTAGAGTCACTTTTTTTTTTTTTTTTTTTTGAGATGGAGTCTTACTCTGTTGCCCAGGCACACGAGGCTGGAGTGCAGTGGTGCGATCTCGGCTTACTGCAACCTTCACCTCCCGGGTTCAAGAGATTCTCCTGCCTCAGCCTCTCGAGTAGCTGGGATTACAGGCGCCCGCCACCACTCCCAGATAATTCTTGTATTTTTAGTAAAGACGGAGTTTCACCATGTTGGCCAGGCTGGTCTGGAACTCCTGACCTCAGGTGATCCGCCTGCCTCAGCCTCCCAAAGTGCTGGGATCACAGGTGTGAGCCACTGTGCCCGGCCTGTAGAGTCACTTTGAATGGATGGAAAAAAGCCCACTTTGATGTTTGAAAATACTTATGGTTTAGGTTTTTGAAAAATAATTTAATTTTCTCCACTTTCACGAGTTTGATTTTTGCTGCTGTTTTATGGTGAGTGATGGAACTTTTGGAGCTGGTCTTCCAGACTCCACTGGTTTCAGGATAAGGATCACAGTGAGGATGTTCATGAAGGCCCCAGGCTGCTCCCCTGCTCTCTGAACCTCCCTTGGAGTCTGAGAATTGATCATCTTAGGAGAAACCTCTAGGCTCTAAACTCTATCATGTGCTTTTAAAATTGTGCATTTTTATACTAGTATCTCTTTAAAAGAATATGCACTGATATGGACTCTATCCCAACAGGTGTATTGGAAGGTCTCAGAAGACAAAAAAGCAAAATGTGCAGAAAAGGGGAAATCAAAACAGGTAAATTTCTTTTGCAAGCTACAAAGAATCCCATTTCAAGTATTTCTTGGTTGTTTTAATCTACTGAATGCCAGCATTCCTGCAGTGCAGGCCAGCCTTTTCTCCAGGCTCTGTTCATTCTGCTGGGCTTGGTTTTGTTGTGATGCGTCTCGGAGCTCATCCCTCTATTCCTGAGTATCAGGATTGGGTTTCTCAAAGCAGGTGCCAAACATAGTTGGCCTTTGAGAAATACTTTTTTAAAGTTTATATGAATTGAATGTATTCAGATGGCCTGAAACTTTGACTACAGAACACGACTTCTGAAGCCCACTGGTGAATGGTGCAGAAATTCAGGGTTTGTTCTGCTTCCTTGTACCCAGAGGCCTTAGGCTTGGAGGAGTTGCTAGTCATGCAGTTTTTCTCAACCCCTTCGTTGGACTTGCGACAGAGATGCCCCATTTATTCGGCCTGCTGTGCTCAACCTCTTGCAGGAGGGAGCACATGAGTGAGCGAGTGTGGGATCTGGCCAGCTGTTTTGGGTGCCAGCAGGAGCAGGCTTTGTGTGGGTCCTGCGGGTGGCACCCAGGTTGGGGTGCCTGTGACCCCCGCAGCCCCAGAGGGTGTGTTACAGTGCTCTCTTATCTCTGCTCCCCATGGACAGCGGTGTGTTATAAGCTCAGTTGGGCCCCTTTTCTCATTGTGTGGGACAGCTGTCCTCTGCCAGTGAGGGCAAAGGGCCAGTATGACAGCCTTTTTTGGGTACACACACTCAGGGTCCTGAGCTCTTGTCCGGCATCCAAGAAGAATGAGGTTGCATGGACACTTAAAGGATGGTGGAGTCAGAGAATTTTGTTTAGTGTTGGAAGTGGCTCTCAGCGGAGATGGGAGCTTGAGAGGGAACAGGACGAGCAAATAATCTTCCCTGAAGTCTGGCCAGCTCTGGCCGGCTCTTCTCCAAAGTTAAGCCATTTCTCCAAAATCCAGCCATCCCTCTGAAGTCAAGTCACCTCTCTCTAGTCCAGCACCTTTTCTTCTCTATCAACTGAGTCTGGGCTCTTATAGGCACAGGATGAGGGCAGGGTGGGCTGTGGGTAGTTTCGGAAAAGGCAACATCTGATTGTAAAAAGATGTTCAGAAAGAACCAATCGGGAGACGGTGGGCAAACAGGGATAGATGTTCTCACTCTGGGCTTTGGGTTTTAGACTTTTTGGCTCACATGTGGGGTTTTGCCAGGGACCTGCCCCTGTCTGCCTAGACTTTCTCTGGCTCCTTTCTCTATCACTGGGACTTTTGGATTCTTGGCACACGTCCGTCCCTTTGGTCCCTCAGGCCCCTCAGTGTGGTACTCATTCAGGGAGCCCTGGGCCGAATACTCATTCCCATCTGCAGCTCTAGGTTACCGTCACCACCCTCTGAGCCATCATGTCCCTACCTGGCACTGGGCATTCTTCCTCAATGGTGGTCAAGACAAGCTGAGTTAACGGCAAAAAAAGAAAACCCAAAGAAGTCTATGCTAAACTTTTTTAGCAAAATGCTAAACACTTGCACTGAAGTCTTTGTCTCTAAATCCAAAGTTAGATTAGGAAATGAGAGGAAAAGCAGGCGGTGCAGTGTAGCTCTGGTTTCCGGGGGTGTGCAGGTGGGTTGGGGTGAACAGTGAATTACTTCCAACCAGTCTAAAAAAGAGAACTCTCCTAATCTGGGATAATTTCAGACTATAGCACATGTAATGCAAGTACTTTTAGCCTAAAATAGTGGGTTCTGAAATGGTATCTTTGTTTTCCTGCTTGGGCCTTTCTGATGCCAAGCCGGGCTCCAGGCTCTCCTAGTGCAGCCTCTCCCATGGGGGCTGGACTGGGACCCTGGGTTGGGTAGACCTAGTGTCGCTGTTCCTAGTTCTGTGCAAGTTGGAGGCAGGGTGGGGTCTCCAGAAACAGAGAGGAAATTCTGTAGGGTGGACACTTCTCCAGGCCTGGCAACAGAACAAGTGGTCCACGTACTTAGCAAGAGTAAAATATATTGCTTTCAACAGTGGGTGTCCCAGTAAGATTTGAGGTAAGCATTCATTGAGTTTTTTTTTAGTCACCACATCTTTGCTGAGTATCAATTAGGGACTGAAACAAAATCCTGTTTGGCACCTGAACAGCATGTGGACACTGCAGAGACACAATTACTCAGGCCAGTTTCAGCTTTAGGTTTGCCTAGGGGTGGGGTTGGGGTCTCAGTGAACCTCCCACTGTACGAGAACAGGCCAGTGTGTGAAGAGGAGTTGCAGAGGGTCTAGATGACAAGACAAGGCTGAGAATGCACACATGCCTCGTTGGCCTGGGGCCACGTGTGAGCTGGTGTTGGTGAATGTGGGTCTGTGCCCCTGAGATGAACGCCGTGAGCAGTTTGAATAGTGGAGGGCATCTGGGCTGGACGGTTGCTAATGGTGCATTTCTCTTCCCTGCAGACAGAGTGCCTCAACTACATCCGGGTGCTGCAGCCACTCAGCGCCACTTCCCTTTACGTGTGCGGGACCAACGCATTCCAGCCGGCCTGTGACCACCTGGTAAGGCTGATGGGCACCTCCCTGTGCTCACGCCAGCCTGGTCAGCAGTTAAAGTAGAAGGGGGCTCAAAGCAGACGTAAAGCTGTCTCCACCCTAAAAAAAATAGGATTTTCTCAGAGCCAGCTGCAGAAAACGGGGGCAGCTTGTGGCCCCTCTGAAAGTCTTGCACAGCTGCTGTCAGGGGCACACAGCCCACTTGGCTCCTCTAAGTTTCAGTGTCCATGGCCAAGGGTGAGGCCTGGGGTGCAGCTCAAGGTGCTGGGAGCCCTTGGTGCTAGTGCAGAGCATGCCATGGAGGGGCGTGCTGGAAAGTACAGACAGCCTGAACATGGCATTGGGGGCGTGCTGGGAAGGACAGGTAGCCTGAACATGCTATGGGGTGAGGGGACGTGCTGGAAAGGACAGACAGCCTGGCAGCTCTGGGCATCTGGGTCAGGTGGAAAAGTCAGGACTTGCTCCTGGCTTGTGTGTTCTTGGTTGGTGCATCTGTGCTCTGGCTGTGGGACCCACCCTTCTGGTCGGCTGTGGTGTGCAACTTGCTCACTGAACCACTCCTGGGTCCGCCCACTCAGGGGCAGCAGGTCAAGTGTGCTGAGCACCTTGAGAAGCAAGTCCGGCCTCTGTCCCTCACCGGCTCACATCCTTGACTGCCCAGCCTGGTATCCGGCACCTCCCCCTGTGTGACGGTCCTTTCTATCCAGATAATCTGATGAGCAATGTGATGATCATCAGAGAGGGAGAAGTAGCATTTTAAATAAGTCCATGTGAACATGGAAAATGAAGCACATTTTCTACTGTGTGTCCCTGGATTTTATTGAGTCCTGATAAATGTAAAATATGCCACAGTGAAAAGCGTCATTTGCTAGAACCCTAAATTAATTGGAATTAAAATATTTTCCAATCTTGAGTCAGAGATAAATGACAAGACAACGTATGGCCTCATTAGAGACTTGATGAGGAAGCCTGGTATTTGCACACAGACGTCTGGGGTGAGATTCATAGTAGGGGTCTACCCAGCTGCCTGTACCACAGATGCTGGCAACGAAACCTGATAGGGGGTGGGGGTGCTTTGGGGATGGTAAGACCCTCAGTCCTCAAAGACAGTCGTTTGTATTTACTTTTGTGCAGAAAGTACGGTTGGACCAGAAACATTTTGCACAACAAAGGATTTTTCTGGCTAAACTCAATCAGAAGCTTAAAGTTCTGTCATTTAAACTTACATTCTGTAGATAGGTTAGCTGTTGAGGTTAGAGGATACTGTATTTGGTTTAAATTTAGACCTATAATTTTTCCTAATTTTTTTTTTTTTTTTTTGAGACGGAGTTTCACTCTTGTTGCCCAGGCTGGAGTACAATGATGTGATCTCGGCTCACTGCAACCTCCATCTCCTGGGTTCAAGCGACTCTCCTGCCTCAGCCTCCCGAGTAGCTGGATTACAGGCATGTGCCACCACGTCTGGCTAATTTTGTATTTTTAGTAGAGATGGGGTTTCTCCATGTTGGTCAGGCTGGTCTTGAACTCCTGACCTGAGGTGATCCACCCGCCTTGGCCTCCCAAAGTGCTGGTATTACAGGCATGAGCCACCACGCCCTGTCAATTTTTCCTAATATTTTTAATAAAAGTTTTCGCAGCTGCAGAAAAGATGTATCACTTGTATATCCTGGCAACCTAGATTGCACAATTGGGAGTGTGTGTGTGCACGTGTCTGTGTGCCTGTGCATGTCTATGTGTCCACATGTGTGTCTGTGTACATATGTGTGCTTGCTGAACTATGACCCATGACTCCCAAATGCCTTCACAGGCATCTCCTAAGAATAGTAACATTTTCCTATGTAACTTCAGTTTTATCATTATATCGAAGAAAACGTTCAATCATTCCCCAGCATCATCCAGTCTCCAGTCCCCGTTCAGATTTCCCCAACAGCCCCGAAACCTCCTTTCAAGGTATGCTAAATGGTCACATCCAGTGGGGTTCACATTCCCTAACCTAACAGGTGAAGAGCTGTGTGCTGCTTTAACCGGCCTTTCAGGGGTGTCAGCTGCGGCCTTCCACGTGGTCTGAGCCTTCCTGCTCTGCTTCCGAGAGCGTGTTTCCAGCCAGCCTCCTGCAGCAGAGGTGCTGGGTGCCCTTGCCCCGCTGTGGGCCCTGCCTGTCTTCAGCATGCCCAGGCTGTTGGCTGCAAAGCGGCATCCCCACGTGTGTTCTGTGTGCTCTCTGGTTCCCGGCAGGCTCAGCCCCTCTCTCATCTGTGCTGTCCAGATGGGTTTCTTCTGTCACTTGCTGGGTTTTGCCTGTTTTTCTCCTGGATGCCCTTTCTCACTCGTTTGTCCACACTTCTCACATGTTCAGGGATGGAGACACCTCATCTGCCATTCTGTAGGCATTTCCCCCAGTTTGTCATATATTTAACCTTGCCGTATTATTTCCCCGTGTGGAACTTTCCAGTTCTCTCTGTGGTTGGATCTGTGCCTTTTTTTCCTCATGTGGCTGTGGGCACTCTGGCCAGGTAAAGAGATGACCCCCAGATGGAAACGCCAGCCCCTGCTCTGTTTTAGTACAGTGCAGTTCTGTTTTTAGTATTCAGATGGTTGATCCATCTGGAATGTGTTTTGGTGGGTGGAGCGACGTAGGGATTCTGCCTGTTTATGTTTTTCTGCTTCCTATTTATTGGGTCACCTAGCTGCTTAGAATGCCGTCTTTATTGATGTTAAAATTCTGCTCATGGGCTTCCGATCACATACTGAGCACGTCCTGTGTTGGGTTTATCCTGGTGGCTTTCCAGCCCTAGAGCCATCAGCGTGGCCATTTCCATTTTGCAGATGAGTAAATTGAGGGTCTGAGATCTTGAGAAGCTTGGCCAGGGCAACGGAGCAAGGGCACCAGGGTGCTGATGTCTAGACCTGAGCTGAGCAACACAAGCCCTGGCCCTGGTGGGTGGGACTCCCGTAGCTCCACACCTATCTGCTCGGCCCTGTTGGTCTTCCGAGAAGAGCAAATTTGTAAAATGAAGTGGTACAGAGACACATTGTTACTATAGAAATTCAGCCATCTGATGATGTGCTCTCTTTTTATTCAATTGTAGAACTTAACATCCTTTAAGTTTCTGGGGAAAAATGAAGATGGCAAAGGAAGATGTCCCTTTGACCCAGCACACAGCTACACATCCGTCATGGTTGGTGAGTCCTGCCCCTCCAATTCCTTCACCATGAAGATTACAGTGGCATGTTAATTACCAAACAGGATATTTGGATCTTCTCTGAAGTGCTGTCTTCCTTGGCTTTGTTTAAATAGGAGCTATCCTTACAAAAGGCACATGTGACTGCATAGACCCTTTAACTTTTGAATTCATTGTTTGCAAGGGTAATAGCCGCCATGGTAAACGTCACCTTGTATCCATTGCTGGCTCATGTCATTTGGATAATCCCCGCGTGCTGAGCAGATGCTGCTGTTTGAGAGTAAGGTTTTGACTGAGCCACATGCTGTCTGCAGTGGTCTCTCACCCCTGAGCAAGTGGTCATAGCCTGGTGTGTACCCACTGTTGCATCTGCCAGCATTTTCCTGGATGTGGGAATTCCTTGCTCATGTTTACTTATTGCCCCATGACTCTAAAAATGCAGCTGAACGTGGAGCATGAAATTATCCCCATCAAAGCGAGAGCACACCTGTGGTCCTAGCTACTCGGGAGGCTCAGGCGGGAGGACAGGAGTTTGAGACCAGCCTGGGAAACAGCAAGAACTCATCTCAAGCCAGGCTCAGTGGCTCATGCCTCGATCACTTGAGGTCAGGAGTTCGAGACCAGCTGGTCAACAGGATTAAACCCCATCTCTACCAAAAAATGTAAAAATTAGCCAGACATGGTGGCGCGCACCTGTAGTCCAAGCTGCTTGGGAGGCTGAGGCAGGAGAATTGCTTGAACTGGGAGGTGGAGGTGGCAGTGAGCCAAGATCGCACCACTGCACTCCAGCCTGGGTGACAGAGTGAGACTCTGTCTCAAAACAAAACAAAACAAAAAAACCTCATCTCGAAAAAGAAAGAACTAGAAGACACAGGACACCCCAAAAGTTGAGGAGACTGTCTTTCCCTTTCCCCAGGCGGGGACTTAATTGGGTTATAAAGGAAAACACCGTGTTGAATGTTTGTCCCAGTGTTGGTGCCATAGCCTGAGAGGTTGGTTCCCTTTTCCTCTTTTCTTCTGGGCCCCTGCAGATGGAGAACTTTATTCGGGGACGTCGTATAATTTTTTGGGAAGTGAACCCATCATCTCCCGAAATTCTTCCCACAGTCCTCTGAGGACAGAATACGCAATCCCTTGGCTGAACGGTAAGGAAGAGCAGTGCACCTTAGTGGGAGGTGCGTGTCTCCTCACGAGTGCACACCCGTTGATCTCTCCTTTTCTGTCTCTGAGCCCTGGGGGCCCCCGAGCTTGTGTTAGCCCCTGTTTGTGGGGGATACTTCCCAAACTGTCCAGCAATGGCCAGAGTCCCAGGGCACCTTGTTGGGTGTTTTCACTGGTAACAGAGTACTGTCTTAAGACAGCTCCCCACTAACCCCCCAAAAATGGATTTGGGAGACTCTCATAAAATTGAGAATCTGATAGTAGATGGTAAACTAAGACTAATCAGATGGGGACATGGTATAATTTCCAGAATGATATTAAAGTGTGGCACCAACACTGGTGTGGGACCTGCCTCCGGGCCCAGCCTCTAGCGCCCGGTCAGATGGGCTCTGGGTGCCTTGTTGCTGCCAGCAGCACATGTCCGATGTCCGTCTTCAATGTTCAGGAAGAAGCTGGTGGCTGTTCATGGGGGCTTTTCTTGTGGGTGCCAGCCAGTAGAGCCTTGGGTTTTGAACCTCTTGACCTTAGGGCAGATCCCAAGACCCAAGATTCAGGGACAGTCGGCCATTCCTCAGGGTGGGGCAGGATCTGCTGGTTAGAGTTTGTTTTTGTGAAGCATGTGTTGTTTAAACCAGCAAATGCATGCCT
The DNA here is from genome assembly GCF_029289425.2 of Pan paniscus. NCBI lineage: Eukaryota > Metazoa > Chordata > Mammalia > Primates > Hominidae > Pan > Pan paniscus. The sequence continues at coordinate 50,068,853 of NC_073260.2, forward strand.
TATGTAGGTCTCTGATGCTGGTACCATCTGGCTCCCTGCCTTCCAGTCAGGAGGCTCAGCCTCAGTTCTTGGGGTGAACCTGGGTGGGATGCGCTGCAGAACCACCATCGGGGGCACCTCTCTGAGGCCGAGGAGGTGGGGGTAGGGCACCATCTGGGCTCAGGGCTGTCATCATCCCCAGATCCTGGAGTTTCTGTTTGGATTGTGGCATGTGCACACTCCAGACATCCTTGCAGGGAAGCCCTCAGGCCCCCAAGGTAGTGTTGGCCGGCCTCGTGACCTCATGGGTGCAGGCAGTCCCCCAGCTCTGTGTTCTGGGATAATCACTGTCCTCTCTCTGCAGAGCCTAGTTTCGTGTTTGCTGACGTGATCCGAAAAAGCCCAGACAGCCCCGACGGCGAGGATGACAGGGTCTACTTCTTCTTCACGGAGGTGTCTGTGGAGTATGAGTTTGTGTTCAGGGTGCTGATCCCACGGATAGCAAGAGTATGCAAGGTGAGTGCCAGGCACTGTGGCTTCACTTGGCCCCTGCCATGGCAATAGTGTGCCTGGATGATGGGTGGCTCCTGACCTTCGCCTCAAATGTCACTTTCCCTAGCATTTTATTCCCTTGGGCCTCAGTTGCAGCTCTCAATGGATCTTATTTCTGGGGGTTGTGGGGACTGAGGGAGTGCTGGCCCCCATGTGTGACCCATTAGCCTCCTGTTCTCAGGAGGTTCTTTCTTTTAATGCACCCTCTTCAAACCTCTAGCTTATAAAAAGCAAGGCTTTGTGGAATGTATTCACCAGAGTCTGTTGGAATTTCACCATTTGGCTCTTAATCTACCTAAGAGTGAAACATTAACCGACAGCTTAAGATTAAGAAGAGAGAACCAATACAGAAGTTTGTCAAAACACAAATCTTTAAGTACATTAAAAGGTGGGGGGCGGTGCCTTTAAAATGACACACTGTAGGCACAGTGCTTAGCACAAGAGAACGGCCTATGGGCTTGATTACAGGAAATCTCAAGGTTGCTCAGTGGCAGTTTCCAGGAGGTGGATTGTCAGGCCTCAGGGGAGCTGGGGGAAACCACATGAGACACAGCCGCCATGTCCCTGGCCAGGCGCTCATCTCGGAGCAGGTAGCCATTTGTCTCTCTTGGAAATTGGTAGACAGTTCCTGCATGGCCCTTTCTCATGTAGTCATGACCATCAGGACATCAGAGAAGCAGGGTTCCTTTCATGCCTATGGCGCACAAAAGTGGGTGCCTTTGACACTGTTCCCTTAACAGCCCCTTGCATAAGGAAGAAGGTTGGGTGATGTGCACACCTGAGTATCCACCTGGTGCTTTGCTCCCTGCCCAGGCCTTCTGTAGCCAGGGCTCACTGACCAGATCCTCCAGCTACCCCTCAGCCGTGGCTGCCATGCTCCTGTCTTGCAGACCAGGAAACCATCCTATCAACAGTATCAGTGTGGGGGGCAAGCCAGTGCCCCTTGAGATGGGGAGGGTGCTGCAGGGCCAGGGCTCCTGGCAGGCGTGCACAGTGCTCAGAATGCTGTCAGAGCAGCACTGGCCAGGGGACTCGAGCCCTCCCCTGCCATCGGGAAGCCAAGGATCAGACTTGCCTTGACCTTGACTTATTACCCAGCACTGAGGGTTTGCAGCAGGATCAGTGAGCAGATTCAGCGATGCACAGAGCAGCCACCTCCACCCCCTACAAGTTTCTGCAAGTCTTAGGCACACTGCTGTCGTCCCCTCTGATCCCTTTTTTTCCCCCTTACTTGTTTGAACTCCTGGACTGGGGTGGTTTGAGCTTAGGCCCCACAGCTCCTGCCTACCACCCAGGCACACATGAACCCTTCACCTGCTGCCCGTGACCTGAAAGCCAAATGAGACCCCTGACAAAAAATGTGCTAGAAATTATTCTTTGCTAAAACATCAAGGAGGAAAATGAAGTCCTTTTATCAAAAAGAGAATTTGGGCTCCTGTAATCACACAGCAGAGATGAAGGGGGAACATTTTCCCTGTGTCCAAAATAAGTAAGTCTGCTTCTATTTCATATTCTTCTGCACTCAGGTTTTGTGGTTTCAGTATTTCTCTCCAGACCACACACAGTCATGTGTAGTTTATAATTGTGTCTTGGTCATCGGATCCCTAAAAAGCGCTTATAAAGAACTTAGTAGGTTCAAAGCACTTTAGCAGATACTTTGGGTAGAAAGGAAGTGAAGTATCTTTTCCTTTAAAGGGAGGAAGGTTCACACATTTGCCCAAGACAGGCTGCAGGGCCAGTGGCTGTCCCCTGGAAGGAGGCTGCCGCCACTTGCCCCACCCAGAGCATGTTCATTGATGGGCCCTATGTCAGGAAAGTCACACAATGCCAGGGGCCTTGGCAGTTGGAAGTGTGTGAGCATGGCAGCACCTCTGCGGTTGCAGGACTGAATGCTGGGCACAGGCAGGCATGGACAATCAAATGAGCTTTCAGTGAGAGGGCTTTTGTCCGTTTTGTTTTGTGTGTTAACCCAGGAGCGTTCTGGGATCCAAGCTGGAACCTGGACGTGGTGCTGCGGGCCACTCACATAATTGCTGCCTCTGTCTCCTGTTGCCCGAGCTTTGTTTCAGTCAGGCACAGCCGCGCTGTGCTGGGCCATGGAGGGGTGCACCTCTGACCTTAGTGCCTGCTCACAGGGGATCCACTCTCGGCCCACCACGTCTTGTTGTTGGGGTTTTAGGGGGACCAGGGCGGCCTGAGGACCTTGCAGAAGAAATGGACCTCCTTCCTGAAAGCCCGACTCATCTGCTCCCGGCCAGACAGCGGCTTGGTCTTCAATGTGCTGCGGGATGTCTTCGTGCTCAGGTCCCCGGGCCTGAAGGTGCCTGTGTTCTATGCACTCTTCACCCCACAGCTGTAAGTGCCCTGGGTGGAGTCCCCCTCCTTGCTCCCTCGATGCCGCCAGGTGGTCCCGTCACCTCTTTCCCCTCCCCAGGAACAACGTGGGGCTGTCGGCAGTGTGCGCCTACAACCTGTCCACAGCCGAGGAGGTCTTCTCCCACGGGAAGTACATGCAGAGCACCACAGTGGAGCAGTCCCACACCAAGTGGGTGCGCTATAATGGCCCGGTACCCAAGCCGCGGCCTGGAGCGGTGAGCTGGGGCACTGGGGGCGGGCTGTGCTTTCCCTTCAAGGCCCAGGGCATGGAATCCAGTACAGGCACTGGGGCCTGCTCATGGGCTGGGTACCTGGCCATGCCAAGGCTCTCTGCATTGGGACAGGGACGGCCAATGAGCACAGCTCATCTTTCTTCCCTTTTGCATGTTACGTAACAGCCATTGCTACACTATTGCACAAACAAGAAGGCTGGGGCAGCTGTTTTGCACAATTAACATTGCATAACAATTAGGTCTGTTTCATTTTCAGTTTCTTACAGAGAAACACATGATTCCTTGGCAAAGGCCTCTGCACTGTCCACTAGTCAACAGGAGTCACATTTTTTCCTCCTAAATATAGTGAACTTTGTGTAGAAATTGGGAATTTCCAGGCCGATTCCCTCCCTCACATGGGGAAATGGGTGTGACAGGCATGTGCACAGCCCTCTGTGGGGCTGTGACCTACATGGGGTGTCCTGGCCCTCAGAGTTCACTGCAGCACCAGCTCCCTCCCAAGGGCAGCTGTCCCTGACACCATCATGGCTCCTTCTATGCATAGCTTAGTAAAATGTGTTCACTCATGGTCACAGATTTTGGTTTACACACATCAGGGAGCTAGAACAGGAAAAAAGAATCCCTCAGGCTCTTATGCTATTTAAAATTGTCCTGGTTTTAGCCATGTTTAGCATTCTTTTCATGAGAAAGCTGCAAATCAGTGTTCTGTTTTTCAATTTCAAAAGCTCAATAAGTGTTTTTCACTTACAAATAGATACAAATTCCTTCCCTGAGTATGTATCGTGAATGCAATTTTGTCTTGCAGATGTGTTTTATAACTGTGTCCTCTGCTGGCTGGGGAGAGGCCACCTTTCCGCATAGTAAAGTTATTCACTGCTACCCTCATTTCAAGGCATGCATTGTGTGGTTTCCAGGTTTTGCAGCCCCCCCTGCGTTGGCTGCTTGTGTGGAAGCACCCGTTGTGTGGTGGGACACGAGCACGTTAACAGCGGGGATTTTCTCCCTGCAGTGCATCGACAGCGAGGCACGGGCCGCCAACTACACCAGCTCCTTGAATTTGCCAGACAAGACGCTGCAGTTCATTAAAGACCACCCTTTGATGGATGACTCGGTAACCCCAATAGACAACAGGCCCAGGTTAATCAAGAAAGATGTGAACTACACCCAGATCGTGGTGGACCGGACCCAGGCCCTGGATGGGACTGTCTATGATGTCATGTTTGTCAGCACAGGTGGGTTCCAAGGGCTTGGCAGGCTTGACAGTGACAGCACATCTATGTCCTTTGGTAGGAAAACTGGGAAATCCAATTATTCTTTCGTGAGTAGTTCCATTGCCTCCCTCGAGGTGACCTGGGAGGTTTGTGGGAACGTAAAAAGATTTCTGAGAAGTCACCACACCAGGTGGCTTTCAGATCTGGGACCACCAGGCTACTGGTGGTACTTGTTAAAAATAAAAATGCAAGTCCTGGCCTGTGGCTGGGCTGGGCTGGTGCAGAGGAGTACTGGCCGCTGAGGAGTTGGGGCAGTGCCCATGCAGGGGGCAGGTGTGAGCCACCTGGGAGGAGGCGTCAGCCTGGCGTTTCCTAACTGCTGGCAGAGGACCATGTCCCTGCTTCCTGGCCGAGGAGCGAGGTTTTAGATGTGCCCTGGCATGTGGACTCTGAAATAAGCACTTCTGGAACAGGGACAGGGGCCAGGAGCCACAGTGGCTGGCAGTGCATTGTGGCCTGCCCTTGGAGCCTCCCAGCCAACCTCACATGCCCCCTGTCCTCACCGCCTGCCTAGGGCACTTACCAGTGACACCCCGAGGGCTGGTGGAGCATGGGAGCCCCCTCACGTGGCACTTAGCCTCAAGTATAATGTCGACTGTTGATGAGGATTCTTGGGGTCAACAATGGAACAGTTTATTTTCCTTGGAAAAAAACTGGAATAACCCATAACACTTGGGTTTCCAGTTGTCTATTTTGCCAAAGCCTTTTCCTTTTTTTGTTTCTAATGCGAAATCATCATTGTTTTCTAAGTATCTGTGGAGGGAATGACTTGAGAGTGAAGAGTGTGAAGTTTGCCGCTGTGGTCACTGTCCTTGGTTTCTGTGTCTGGGTTAGTGTCACTGACCTGTAGCTTTGGCCCTGCAGACCAGGGAGCTCTGCACAAAGCCATCAGCCTCGAGCACGCTGTTCACATCATCGAGGAGACCCAGCTCTTCCAGGACTTTGAGCCAGTCCAGACCCTGCTGCTGTCTTCAAAGAAGGTAAAGTGATGCAGGCAGCTGGACCGGGGGCTTCTCCGCTCGGTGGCTTTGATTCTAGGTGACAGGAGAGTTGGCAAGCTGGAGTCGGGCTCCTGGGCAGGCCCCTCTGTCTGTCTGCCCTGGGTGAGCCAACCTTCAGAGTTTGACACAAAGCCATTCTGTGAGCTGTGGGATCTGAATTGGGGAAGGCAGGAAGGCAGGAAGGCAGACCTGGGGAGACGGGACTTTCTCTTCGAAGTTGCTGGAATGTCATTGAGTTGTTGGTGCAGGTTTACAGGCTGTGGAGAGGTGGGCACTGCTCCATGAAGACACCTTTTTATGCCTTGAGCTTGGGGGGTGTGCAGACTGCATCTGTGGGATATGATAGTGATACAGCTGACTCGTCACCGTGGAAAATCCACAAGAGAAGTGGTTCGTCTCATCTGTAAAGCTGTCTCCACCTGTGGCTGAGACTCTCTGGTCTGGCCTGCAATACTCCCAAGCAGCCCTTGGCAGGGGTGGGTGGGTGGGCATCCACGCTGGCCTTTAGGGGGCTGCCTCCCTGGCCCTGGCTCCTAACAGGACCTCCAACCACCTTGTGGGATCCAGGCCCAGTCAGTCCTCTCTTCCCTCAGCTGGGAGCAACAGGCAGAGGAAGAGGGCCCCTGTCTGGCCGGGTAAGATACCTACCCTTGGCAGGTGCATATTTGCAAACACCCCTCCAGGTCTTCTGTCCTCTTCCCTCCCCTGTATCCACAAAGCTTGGGAGCCTGGGTCCTTTTACGTGGTCACCTCCCCTCTGCTAATGGAGAGTTCTCCCTCAGATCTGAAAGGAAAAGAGAATGAAATAGCCTGAGCAAGTTATAAGCCACTGGGTACTGGCATCTGTTCACCAGCCTCTCGGTCTCCAGGACACAAAGGGAGCCCTGGAGATTTGAAGGGTCGACGCTTTAGCCACTGTGGGGCCTCACCCCAGCCTCGTTGTTGAAAGAAGGGGACCCAGAAGCTCTTCTGGGGCCATCGTGCTGTTCAGTGGCCTCAGCCAGACTGGGCAGGCACCTACAACATCTCGAAAATGTGGACTTCTCATTAGAATGAAGATTGGGCCCCTGGTGTGGACATTCGTGAGAATGACACTCTGTTCCAAGGGTCACTTAGGGACCCAGGCTGGCAGAGGCTTCCAGGGCACATGGGCACTGATCCTCAAAGGCAGAAGGGGGTAGGAAGAGGAGGGCCGCATAGAGGGGGTTACGGGTCAGTGCTCACCCGCCATCTCCCAGAACTCGGTCACATGGCCACACCAGGGCAGCTGGCCACACAGGGAGCCTCGCGCCCAGGAGGAGGAGCCAGTGGGTTTGGGGAAGCGCTTGCTGGTCCTACTGGACCACCCGACCCGCCTGTCTCTGTAGGAGCCTCCATTCGTGGGGACGTGGCTTAGTTGCCTGGACAAGCGGAAATGCATCCTGCCTGCCGTGGGGTCCTGTGCCTTCTCCTTGGGCCTCAGTAGGCTCCAGGTGGGGGTGGAAGGCCCAGCTCCATGGCCATGGCAGCAGGAAGTGGCTGTTCAGTGGTAAAAAGACTGTGCCGCCTGACCCCATCAGGCTCTCTCACGGTGATCAGCAAATGGAGAAACGGCCAGTACCACGCCCTCCCCCTGTCCTACAGCTGGGGAGGTGCGCTGTGCCTCCACCCTCACCTCCTCTCCCCTGATGACAAGCATGGGGTTTTTGCTTTTTATTTTGGTAAATACACATCAGATGAAATTTGCCGTCTTAACCATTTTTCATTGTGCACGTCAGTGGCATTAAGAACATTCACGTTGTTTTGCAGCCATTACCACTGTCTGTCTGCAGGGCGCTTTTCATCTTCCCAAACAGAAGCTTTTTACCTGTGAAATACAAACTCTTCATTTTCCCCTCCTCCAGCCCTGGGCAGCCACCATTCTGCTTTCTGTTTCTGTCTGGGTACCTCATATGAGTGGAATCACACAGTATTTATCCTTTTGTAACTGGCTTATTTCACTTAACATAATGTCCTCAAGGTTCCTCCCTGCTGTAGCAGGGGTCAGGGTTTTCCAAGGCTACATACTCCTCTGTCGTATGTGAATACCGCATTTTGTGAATCCCGCATTTTGTGTATGCGTTCATCCCTTGATGGACACGGTTGCTCCCACCTTCTGGCTTCTGTGAACAGTGCTGCTGTGAACGTGGGTGTGCGGATACCTCAAGTCCTTGCTTTCCATTCCTTGGGCGCACACAGCAGATGCGGTTTGCTCGGCCCTCTCTGAGCCCACCGAGTAGGCTGTGTCTGTATTTTCACCAGGACTCCTTGGGATGCTGAGCTACAGCTAGCGTGGCAGAGGGCAAGGAAGGCACTTAGACAGCTCAGTTGCCTCTGATCACGTCCACCGTCACTCCAACCTGCCCTCAGGGTCCGACGCGCACACACAGCAGCAGAGACAGAGATGGGAGCATGAGAGCTGCCTGCAAGGGGACAATCCTCAGGCCCAGGGAAGGCAGAGACAGGGGGCGTCGAGGGGCAGGAGTGCACAGGACAGGCTTGCTCTCAGCGGGCCTCACTCATGCTGCCAGGTGCCTGGTCAGGTTTTTTTTCTTTGCCTTTAAAAATTTTGTCTTGAAATAATTTTAAATTTACAGAAGAGTTTTGATGATTGCACAGAAGGATCTTGAGCGCCCCCACCTAGCTCCACATGTCCAATGTCTCACATAGCCAGTGTGCATTTATCTGAGCCAAGGTGCTGTCATGGTGCAGTGCGTTACCTGAACCCCAGACCCTGGACCCTCCTACCTCCCGCCCACCACATTCCTGGCTCAGTACCTCAGGTTGCACTGGACACTGCATCTCCTCGGCTTCTGCTCTGTTCCTGCCTCCCTGACCTCAGCACTCCTGGAGAGGAGTAGTCTGGTGTTTTGTGGTGTGTCTGGTGTATTCTTGTGATTATCTTGGGGTCGTGGTTTTAGGGGGAGCACCAAAGAGGGCGCTTTCTGGGGATGTGGCATCTGTATGACTCGCACCAGCGCGATGACCTTGGTCATTCTGTCCAAGTCACCGCCGTCTTTTTCCATGTCGAGTGTGTCGGGGCATGTAGTCCACACTGGGGGTGGGGGAGTGTGAGCCCCACCTCCCAGGGGAGTCATGTGGGAAACCCCCACAGTCATTCATGCTTATTTGCAGGGACAGACTTGGAGGCTACAGAAATGCCCTGTTCTCCCACCCACTGACATCCACATCGACCAGTGGGTCCTGTCTGCAGCAGTTACAGCTGGCTGTCCTGACAACCAGTTCCTCCTTCCCTGTCCCCTCTTCCCTTCCACAGTCATCCCTTGGTCTCCGTGTGGCGTCGTTTAGTTTTTACAGCTTAGTTTCATTTGGGCTGCAGCCCAGCCCCATCCGGGAGAAGCGGAAGCTGGGGCTGAGTCTCCTGCAGGGTGCAGGAGGTGGTCTGGATCCCCTTGGGATGGGCCTTGCCCCCCAGAGCCCACCCCACCCTCCACAGCTACCCTCAAGCCTCTCTTTGGGGTGAGGAGTCAGGCGGGCCCCACTTGGCCACCCAGGGCACCCTGCTCTGCACTGCATGGTGTTCACACCACCTCGCAGGTGCCCCCCTCGGGACCCAACAGGACCAGCTGTCCCTTGGGAGTTACCCAGCTTGGCTTTGCTGCCAGAGAATGTTTCCGCCACCTCCACAAGCCGCGCGATGCCCGAACTGTGATCTGGGATGTCATCCTCAATCCTTCCCACAAACGTGGCTCACACATGGCCTCATCTGCCCAGGTCTCTGCTGCTGCTGCTGCTGTGAGGCCAGCGGCGGGTCAGGTTCCCTCTGCTGTGTATTGTCACAGTTTCCATCCTTGGGGGCTTTCCCTTTCTCTCGTGGGTCTGTGTCCGCACAGCTGGATGTGTGGCCTGGGGCTTCCTGTATTGGCATCAGGGCCTGTGATCTTCCAACCACACTCTGAAGTTGACTCCGAGCGTATCCTCTGAGGATGAAGGTCGTGTTTCATCTGACTGTAAACCACTAAGTCGCGTGTAAATTTGGGAATCTTGTATTGTTAACCAAAAGGTGTCCCCAGGCTGTTGAGGCAGATGCCCTGGGCAGAGGCTAGAGAGCGCGCTCCACGGGCCACCTCCAGGTCTGTTGCACGCCCCCGAGCTTCAGGTGGGTGCAGTGTGGGGCACCCTCCTTCCAGCTGAGTTCCGTTCAAAAGCAGTCAGCAGCCCTGGATGCCTGTGTGCTGGGCACTGCTGGTGCCAGGTGGGCTGATGGGATGGACCTGAAGCTGGTGTCACTGGGAACCAAGTGTCCCAGAAGGTGGGAGAGTCTCACCTGCCCTCTGCTGTGGGTGTGGCTGCTCTGGAGCTCGGAGGTTGACTTCCCGTCTGTGAGCTCTTCCCTTTTACATATAGATAAGTGAAAAGCAAAAGGCATTGTTCCTTTTTTACGTTTTGTATCACGATCTGCTCATCCTTTGCATGTCGTCCGTTTGGCATCCCTGTTATGTTAGGCCTCTGCTGGATCCAGACCCTCATGAGAGGCTCCCCACCCACAGGTGCTCACATTCTGGCTCGGGGGACGAGGTTGGGCTTCGAGGTGGTGTGCTTCAGCCTCTGGCTGCAGCCCCTTCTCACCTATAGTGAGGCCGGGAAGATGACCGGGAGTGCCAGGCTCATGCATCCTCCGCTGCAGGGAGGAGATCTGGAGGTGGGGACTGAACAGCCTCCCCACTGGCTAAGAGAAACACGTGCAGAGAAGCGCTTTGCTGGAGGGCAGGACCCGGGCAGTGGGTGCCCAGACAGGGGAGAGAGGGATTTGGACCTAAGGCCCAGTGAGCCCTGACATAACACGTGGATTCTGCCGGAAGGTCACAGACCTGCCTTGTTTGCCTCTGGTTCTGAGTACCTCTCCTCCTTACTGCAGTGTCCCCTGAAGGTACACTCTGGCTGCTTCCCACACACTGGTGCAGAAGCAGAGGCCATGCTCCTGGATGCCTGCTTGCCTGATGCTAGTTCTTCTCTGTCTCATACACGCAGGGCAACAGGTTTGTCTATGCTGGCTCCAACTCGGGCGTGGTCCAGGCCCCGCTGGCCTTCTGTGGGAAGCACGGCACCTGCGAGGACTGTGTGCTGGCGCGGGACCCCTACTGCGCCTGGAACCCGCCCACAGCGACCTGCGTGGCTCTGCACCAGACCGAGAGCCCCAGCAGGTATGGGGCGGGATGCGCTGCCTGGGGATGTCCCCCATGTGTGTGGGTGAATAACACGTGCCGGTTGTTTTGCAGGGGTTTGATTCAGGAGATGAGCGGCGATGCTTCTGTGTGCCCGGGTGAGTGACTCCTCGACGTCCCATTTCCTTTGGGAGTGGCGAGGTCTTGTAGCCATTTCACGATGCTTCAGTTCTGTGGCATTTGTGTGTGTTTTGTTTTTCTTTCTCCACTCGGAACAGAGGTCAAGTGTTCTGTAGCAGACTCGTGGTCTTCTCTGTCTTTTTTTCTTGCCGAAAGAGTACTTGAAGCCACTTAGAGTGTATCTGTTTACTGGGAAGCAGTCTCCTTCCAAAACCATCCTGTTTTCTTTCTGCTTAGCTTGGGGCTCATTAAACAAAACCTAAGCCTGTTATAAATGGGGAGAAAGGAGCCCATGAGTGATTAATCCTCAGGCAGTGGAAGGGCTGGGGTGGTGTTTCCCCTGGGGCTCCCACCTGGGATTCACCCGCCTGTGGATGTCTGAAATAGCACCACACCCAGAGGGAGGGGTGGCATCAGGCCAGATGCCCCTTCCCCAGCAGCCACCTTCCAGGGTGCTAAAGGCAGACTTGACCCTCAGTTCTGTGTCTTCCTGACCCTGACAAGACAGCTGTCATCAGACTAAGAAAGGTTTAGGCAGCTGGGCATGGTGGTACACGCCTGTAGTCCCAGCTACTAGGGAGGCTGAGGCAGGAGGATTGCTTGTGCCCAGGGGTTCAAGGCTCAGTGAGCTTATCATGCCACTGCACTCCAGCCTCGGGTGACAAAGTGAGACCCAGACTCTAAAAAGAAAACAAAAGCTGGCCGGGCACAGTGGCTCACGCCTGTAATCCCAGCGTTTTGGGAGTCTGAGGCAAGAGGATCACTTGAGCTCAGGAGTTCGAGACTACCCTGGGCAACGTGGTGAGACCCTGTCTCTACAAAAAATACAAAAATTAGCCAGGCCTGGAGGTGGACACCTGTAGTCCCAGCTACTCTGGAGACTGAGGTGGGAAGATCCCTTGAGCTGGGGGGGTTGAAGCTGCAGTGAGCTGTGATTGCACCACTGCACTCCAGCCTGGGCAACAGAGCCAGACCCTGTTTCAAAAAAAAGAAAAAAAAGAAAAGTTTAGGCAGGAGGAGAGTGCTGAGATGCACTGAAAGGCCAGTCTTCCTTGCAGCCATTAGCAGAAGCGTCTCGTGTCTGATTCAAAGAGCTGACACTAGGCACAGAACTGGCCTCTGCTCAGCTTCCCCAGCCTGACGCGTTTTCTTCTGGGACACGGGTGAGAAATGGGATTTCTGCTGCTCAGAGCTGCCTCCAATTTCTTTGTCCCCATGGGCTGTCATCCAGGGCTCATCTTTGCTTTTTGGTCACGCATGTCTTTATCTCCTTAGTTGTTCTGGAAGATTCCATGTTGCTACAGTGGGTGAAACTCTTGCGTCATCTTGTGGGTATTTTAAAGAAGTTGTTAAATAGCAAATGGGGATTGTTGACGCTGTGCACGTTTATTTTGATGTTCCAGATAAAAGTAAAGGAAGTTACCGGCAGCATTTTTTCAAGCACGGTGGCACAGCGGAACTGAAATGCTCCCAAAAATCCAACCTGGCCCGGGTCTTTTGGAAGTTCCAGAATGGTGTGTTGAAGGCCGAGAGCCCCAAGTACGGTCTTATGGGCAGAAAAAACTTGCTCATCTTCAACTTGTCAGAAGGAGACAGTGGGGTGTACCAGTGCCTGTCAGAGGAGAGGGTTAAGAACAAAACGGTCTTCCAAGTGGTCGCCAAGCACGTCCTGGAAGTGAAGGTGGTTCCAAAGCCCGTAGTGGCCCCCACCTTGTCAGTTGTTCAGACAGAAGGTAGTAGGATTGCCACCAAAGTGTTGGTGGCATCCACCCAAGGGTCTTCTCCCCCAACCCCAGCCGTGCAGGCCACCTCCTCCGGGGCCATCACCCTTCCTCCCAAGCCTGCGCCCACTGGCACATCCTGCGAACCAAAGATCGTCATCAACACAGTCCCCCAGCTCCACTCGGAGAAAACCATGTATCTTAAGTCCAGCGACAACCGCCTCCTCATGTCCCTCTTCCTCTTCTTCTTTGTTCTCTTCCTCTGCCTCTTTTTCTACAACTGCTATAAGGGATACCTGCCCAGACAGTGCTTGAAATTCCGCTCGGCCCTACTAATTGGGAAGAAGAAGCCCAAGTCAGATTTCTGTGACCGTGAGCAGAGCCTGAAGGAGACGTTAGTAGAGCCAGGGAGCTTCTCCCAGCAGAATGGGGAGCACCCCAAGCCAGCCCTGGACACCGGCTATGAGACCGAGCAAGACACCATCACCAGCAAAGTCCCCACGGATAGGGAGGACTCACAGAGGATCGACGACCTTTCTGCCAGGGACAAGCCCTTTGACGTCAAGTGTGAGCTGAAGTTCGCTGACTCAGACGCAGATGGAGACTGAGGCCGACTGTGCATCCCCGCTGGTGCCTCGGCTGCGACGTGTCCAGGCGTGGAGAGTTTTGTGTTTCTCCTGTTCAGTATCCGAGTCTCGTGCAGTGCTGCGTAGGTTAGCCCGCATCGTGCAGACAACCTCAGTCCTCTTGTCTATTTTCTCTTGGGTTGAGCCTGTGACTTGGTTTCTCTTTGTCCTTTTGGAAAAATGACAAGCATTGCATCCCAGTCTTGTGTTCCGAAGTCAGTCGGAGTACTTGAAGAAGGCCCACGGGTGGCGCGGAGTTCCTCAGCCCTTTCTGTAGTAGGGGAAAGGTGGCTGGACCTCTGTTGGCTGAGAAGAGCATCCCTTCAGCTTCCCCTCCCCGTAGCAGCCACTAAAAGATTATTGAATTCCAGATTGGAAATGACATTTTAGTTTATCAGATTGGTAACTTATCGCCTGTTGTCCAGATTGGCACGAACCTTTTCTTCCACTTAATTATTTTTTTAGGATTTTGCTTTGATCGTGTTTATGTCATGGGTCATTTTTTTTTAATTACAGAAGCAGATGTTTTAATATTTAGAAGAAGATGTATATCTTCCAGATTTTGTTATATATTTGGCATAAAATATGGCTTACGTTGCTTAAGATTCTCAGGGATAAACTTCCTTTTGCTAAATGCATTCTTTCTGCTTTTAGAAATGTAGACATAAACACTCCCCGGAGCCCACTCACCTTTTTTCTTTTTTTTTTTTTTTTTAACTTTATTCCTTGAGGGAAGCATTGTTTTTGGAGAGATTTTCTTTCTGTACTTCGTTTTACTTTTCTTTTTTTTTAACTTTTACTCTCTCGAAGAAGAGGACCTTCCCACATCCACGAGGTGGGTTTTGAGCAAGGGAAGGTAGCCTGGATGAGCTGAGTGGAGCCAGGCTGGCCCAGAGCTGAGATGGGAGTGCGGTACAATCTGGAGCCCACAGCTGTCGGTCAGAACCTCCTGTGAGACAGATGGAACCTTCACAAGGGCGCCTTTGGTTCTCTGAACATCTCCTTTCTCTTCTTGCTTCAATTGCATACCCACTGCCTGCCCAGACTTTCTATCCAGCCTCACTGAGCTGCCCACTACTGGAAGGGAACTGGGCCTCGGTGGCCGGGGCCGCGAGCTGTGACCACAGCACCCTCAAGCATACGGCGCTGTTCCTGCCACTGTCCTGAAGATGTGAATGGGTGGTACGATTTCAACACTGGTTAATTTCACACTCCATCTCCCCGCTTTGTAAATACCCATCGGGAAGAGACTTTTTTTCCATGGTGAAGAGCAATAAACTCTGGATGTTTGTGCGCGTGTGTGGACAGTCTCATCTTCCAGCATGATAGGATTTGACCATTTTGGTGTAAACATTTGTGTTTTATAAGATTTACCTTGTTTTTATTTTTCTACTTTGAATTGTATACATTTGGAAAGTACCCAAATAAATGAGAAGCTTCTATCCTTGATTTGGGGAAGACATTCCTTAGCGGAGGCTGTGCAGCCTCCCGCCCCTGCATGGCCCAGGCGGGACAGCTGGGCTCGCTCTTTTCTGTCCGTTTCCTGCTGTGTTTTGCCCTCTCTGGCCTGTGACATGCTCCTGGCGACTTCTTCCTCAGTGCCCTCTCTTTTCTGTCCTCTCTGTCTCACAGCCTCGTCTCCTAAGCCCCTCCCTCCTCCTGGCTCCTCTTCCCTGTCCTGTCTGGGCCATGTGGGGGACAGGAGGCTTTCCTCTCCCTGGACCCCCTGGCCGGCCTCGGGTGCAGGGCCCGACAGCAGCTCGAGGGTCTCCTTGCTGCCGCCCTTCCTGAGTGACCAGGCACAGCACGTGCACGCCCTGGGGAACTTCTACCTCTTCTGCCAGGCCACAGGTGAGTTGGGCCCTCTCTGTCCCCTGTGCCCTGTCCATCTGTCTCCTCCCACAGGTGGGGGGCGGGCGGGGGCATCCTCCACATCCCTCCACATGTTCCTTTACCTTCCTTATCTGTCCTGGCTGCGTCCCTCGGGTTGAGCCATTTCACACTTTCATTGTGGGTCCATCCCGAGGGAAACTGTAGACAGTGAAGCCACTTCTAGTGTACAGGGGTCAACCAGTGTTTTCTGTAAAGGGCTAGATATTTAGGCCTTGTGGGCTGCAGGCTGTGTCACAGCCACTAAGCTCTGCTGTTGTATTGTAAAACCAACCATAGTCAATACACAATGAGTGGTCAGGGCTGTGTGCCAGTAAAACTTTATTTATAAAAATCCACGGTGGGCCAGATTTGCCCCAAAGGCCCCAGTTTCCCAACCTATGGTATATAGGATTGCTTCTCCCTTAAAAAAAAATAATTTCAAGAGACAGGGTCTCCCTCTGTCACCAAGGCTGGAGTGCAGTGACACAATCATAGCTCACTGCAGCCCCTGCCTCCTGGGCTTAAGCCATCCTCCTGCCTCAGCCTCCAGAGCCAGAGTGCTTCTATTTCTGCTAACAATTTGGAGGTTGATATACGTGGTATTTGGAAATTTTAAAAAATTAAGAGCTTCCAGAATGGGAGTTGTTTTAATGACTTGCTTCGTGGTATTTAAAAGCGGAAAAGATTGGCGGGCATAATCCCCCTGCTTTGGGAGGCCAAGGCAGGAGGATCGCTTGAAGCCAGGAGTTTCACAGCAGCTTGAGCAACATAGCGAGACCTGATCTCTACCCAAAAATGTGAAAAAAACTAACCAGGCTTGGTGGCACGTGCCTTGAGGATTGTTTGAGCCCAGGAGTTTGAGGTTACAGTAAGGTATGATGGTGCCACTGCACTCCAGCCTAGATCACAGAACAAGACCCTGTCTCAAAAATCATCATCATCATTATAAAAACAGAAAAGATTGAGAGTCTAGTGTACTCCTCTGGGACCCTGGAGGCATTTGCCCTGGATTGGAAAATACTCAGATGGGATATCTGCTCTTGAAAGATAGTAGATGTCCAGAACCACACTTCAAAGATGTATCCTGTGCTTCAGGCAGTGCGTGGTAGCCCTGGTGGCCCCTGTGTTGTCATCTGACTGATCAGTAGATACAGAAAGAAAGTGGCCTGTTAGAGCCTGCCCGGGGGGAGGGATGAAGTTAATGAAGAGGAAAAGCAAACCCAATTGCTATCTTTTTAAACATGTTAAACACACTGTCAGTAGCTCCTGAGAGTTTTAAGGTGCTGCCCTCTCCTGTTAAACAAGCTCTGAGAGCCCCAGGTGGCCCATGTCTGCTGAGGCCAGAATGTCCCTTGGCAGCCAGCACTGGACAGGAGAAGCTGCCGGTGAGCATGGAGCACTGTGGAGATGGAGCTTTGCTAGGCCGGCTTGTGTGGTTCCTGCCCTCCACTGGGTGCTACGGACCAAGGCTGTGCTGAGCCACCTGTGGCCGCTCTCACAGCTGAATGGTGCTCCTTGGCCAGGTAGTTTGCCTTGGTGCAGGCATCCCAGAGGACTTCATGTCTCCATGGAGACTGTGTCCTGTCGCAGCACTGGAGTCCTTCAGGCAGACTCAGGAAGCTCCTCCTTGGTGGGGAGGCTGGGAAGCGGGCAGTGGGTCTCTATGAACTGGCTGTGGACCCAGGGCTCCTTTGCGGGCAGATGCAGGCAGGCTGTATGGTCAGGCAATGTTGTTTATTTATTTATTTATTTTTGAGGCAGAGTCTTGCTCTGTTGCCCAGGCTGGAGTGCAGTGGCACGATCTTGGCTCACTGCAAGCTTCGCCTCCCAGGATCAAGCGATCCTCCTGCATCAGCCCCCCTAGTAGCTGGGATTACAGGCACGCCTCACCATGCCCAGCTAATTTTTGTATTTTTAGTAGAGACAGGGTTTCGCCATCTTGGCCAGGCTGGTCTCAAACTACTGACCTCAGGGGATTCACCTGCCTTGGCCTCCCAAAGTGCTGGGATTACAGGCATGAGCCACCATGCCCGGCTGCTGTTACATTTTTAAATGTGAGGCTCCAGGTGTACCCCTGTAGCTAGGCAGGCATACACACAAACCCCTGGGGTCAGCAGGGAATGAAAGATGGGTGCCCAGGGAGAAGGGACATCACTGTTACAGCAACAGAAACCACCCCAGGTATTTCAACCACAGGGAATTGGTTACAAAGGTGATAGAAGGGCTGGGAACAAAGTGGGAAGGTGAGGTTTCCATTACCAGCCATGGGCAGGAAGAGTGAAGTGTCAAACACTCAGTCTCGCTTGCTGTGCCACCGAGGCTGTGGCCGTGTGATCTGCAGCCTCTCCCTGCCCGCCACACTGCCTTCACTGCTGGAGGTCCTACTTGAAGCCACAAAAATGTTTTTTCCTTCCAACTTCCTGTCTCCTGTCAATGACTCCCATGGCCAGACCTAACAGAAAGCTGGCGGTCACAGATGGATATGGGGAATGTAGCTGTGAGCTTGCAGCAGTGTGGCCAGGAGTAGTGTGTAGAGGGTAGGGGAGATGAGGGAGGAGGGCAGTCCTTTGCCAGTGCTCAGGATGGACTGAACAGATTGAGAACTGAGGCCCCCAGCCCTCCGTCACCCCCTTTTCACGTGGTCTTTACTTTCTCTCCAGAGGCATTTGGCCCCATCTGGGACATTCTCATTCACTTGTTCCACTGAGGCCACAGCCTGCGAAGGCTGTGAGACCTCCCCAGGGAGCACCAGCTTAGGAGAGAGTGGCTTCAGCCTTTTCAAGGGTGGGCCGAGGCCAGGGCATCATGGGCATGCCGTGAACTCAGAGGGGCTGTGGCTGTGAATTTCCTGAGTAGGCTCCAGGGTTCTGTTGGGGTCTGTAGATGCTTCCTGCGGCAGAGGCCACAGTGTGACTTGCAAGTCCCAGAGACTTTCCTGAGGAGAGTGAGTGCCATTTTCTGCCTTGTGGGCCAGGAATGAGCCGTTCCAGGTGAGGCCCAGGGCCTGGAGATTGCAATACAGTGCACTCAAGGCACAGGCCTACCGCTTCCGCCTGTGTCCTCCCCCAGCCACCCAGGGCAGGGCTGCTTTGGAACTTGGCTGGGTTTTTCTTTGCTATAATGGCTGTTTTCGTGGTAGCTGTCACAGTGGTTTGGGGGCTGTCTGATTAAAGGGCTAGCAAAGTGTCTTTAGAATATGAAACTTAGAGGACATTCGTGGCATCTTCAGTTCCCCATGCTGCGTCCTGGTGCCTGTAGCTCTGCTGGGTGACCCTGTGTCTTGGGGAGCGTCTCACCCCCCAGAGAGGGCTGACTGATGGAAGGTCAGTTGGTCAGGGTTGCACTTGGGGACTGGGTCTACCCCAGAGCTGGTGGAGGCCCATGTGTCACCCAGGAGATGTCCCCACCTGCCCCAACACTTGGCCAGTGCTCAGAAAGTGGCCCCAGGGACTCGGCCATCCAGGAGAGGTGAGGGCCCTCTGAGGCCAAAGCGCTTCCTGAAAGGGGATCGGGGTGGGTCTGCACAGAGGAAAACATAGCCTGTGGTGTGTGCAGAGGCTGCCAGGGCACAAGGGCCCAACGTGGGGTGCGGTGGAGGTGATGTGGCCATGTGGGCAGAGTAGGGCGGAGAGGCCTGAGTCCTGGGGATGTGAGAGCTTGAGGCCTGGTGGTGGGGTGGAGGCCCACCCTTGTCCTGCACCCAGGGGCCTCACTGCCCATCCAAGGGAGGGACAGGGCCACACCTGTGGGCCCGTGTCAGGAGCTGGGGTGGGAGATTGGCCACCAGTGCCACTCTCCACCTAGACACATTTCATCCCTTCTCCACCACAGTTCTCGCCTCTAGGAAGTGGAATTATCAGTGGAAGATGATACGGAAAGATCCACTGATGGCCCTGGCACAGGCCAGCCTTGTCCCTGGGGCAGGATGGGACGGTCCTGAGAAGGCCCTGGGACACCCCAGGGGTGTCATAGTGGGAACTATGCCTTTGCAGTGCCCAGGTGAGACAGCACATGGTGTCACCCCAAGCATGGTACCCTGGGCTCAGTGACAAGAGGGGTGGGCAGGTCAGGACTGCACTGCCTTGGGGCCCATGCCCTGGGAGCCGCTAGCCCTATGATTCTGAGTCCTGGGGGACTGAGTGCATCGGCAGGGCCTGGAGCAGCTGGGAGTGGCCAACTGCCTCAGTGTGCACTGTGGCCACACAGGAGGGACAGCGGCCTTGAGAGTGTTCACAGCTGTTGCACAGCCATCCTGCACCGCGCTGGCCCTGGGATGGACTGCTGTCTAAGCTTTGTCATGCGGCTAGCAACGCACATTTACTATAGTCAGTCACCCTGGTACCAGCCGTAAAGGACGGGCAGGGACACACACACCACACCCCAGACACACGCACCCCCGACACACCACACCCCAGACACCACATCCCAGACACACACCACACCACACCCCCCCACACACACCTCAGACACCACACCCCCGACACACACCACACCCCATACACACCCCCGACACACACCACACCCCACACACCACACACCCACCACAGCCCAGACACACACCACACCCCACACAACCACACACCGCACCCCACACACACCACACCCCACACACACACCCCCCCACACACCACACCCCACACATACACCACACCCCCCACACACACCACACCCATCACACCCCCACACACACACCCGACACACACGCCCCCGACACACACCACACCCCAGACACACCCCAACACACACCACACCCCAGACACACACCACACCCCAGACACACACCACATCCCCCACACACCCCACACACCACACCCCACACACACCACACCCCACACACACCACACCCCACACACCACACACACCCCACACCCCACACACACACCACACCCCACACACACACCACACCCCACACACCACACCCCACACACACACCACACCCCACACACACACCACACCCCACACACCCCACACACCACACACATCACACCCCCCCACACACACCCCCGACACACACCCCTGACACACACCACACCCCAGACATACTCCTGACACACACCACACCCCACACACACACCACACCCCCCACACACACCACACCCCACACACACCACACCCCACACACACCACACCCCACACACCACACCCCACACACACACCACACCCCACACACACACCACACCCTAGACACATCCCACACACATCACACCCCCCCCACACACACCCCAGACACACACCACGCCAACACACACCACACCCCACACACCCCAGACACACACCACACCCCACACACCACACCCCCCCCACACACACCCCAGACACACACACCCCCACACACACCACACCCCCCACACACACCACACCCCAGACACATCCCACACACATCATACCCCCCACACACACACCCCAGACACACACCACACCCCCAACACACACCACACCCCAGACACACACACCCCAACACACACACCACACCCCAGATACCACACCCCACACACCACACCCCCCACACACATCACACACCACACCCCAGACACACACACCCCCACACACATCACACACCACACCCCAGACACACACACCCCCACACAAACCACACCCCAGACACACCCCAACACACACCACACCCCCCTCACACACCACACCCCAGACACACACCACACCCCAGACACACACCACATCCCACACACCACACCCCAGACACATCCCACACACATCATACCCCCCCACACACACACCCTAGACACACACCACACCCCCAACACACACCACACCCCACACACACCCCAACACACCACACCCCACACCACACCCTACACACACACCACACCCTCCCACACACACCACACCCCAGACACACACACCCCCACACACACACCACACCCCACACACACACCACACCCCCCACACACACACCCCACCCACACCACACCCCAGACACACACACCGACACATCCCAGACACACACATCACACCCCACACACACACCTGACACACACCACACCCCACACACACACCACACCCCAGACACACACACCCCGACACACACCAACCCCACACACCCCACACCCCAGACACACCCCACACCCCACACACACCACACCCCAGATACACACCGCATGCCCCCCACACACCACACCCTACACACCCCAGACATAACACATAACCACACCCCACACCCCAGACACACACATACCCCTGACACACACCACACCCACCCCAGATACACACCCTACCCCCCCAGATACACACCACACCCCAGACACACATCACACACCCCAGATACACACCGCACCCCCCACACACCACACCCTACACACCCCAGACACACACCACACACCCCACACACCACACCCCGACATACCCCTGACACCACACCTCACCCCAGATACACACCCTACCCCAGATACACACCATACCCCACACACCACACACCACCCCAGATACACACCATACCCCAGACACACAACACCCCCCCAACACACACCATCCCAGTCACATGCTACACATCCCAGACACACACGCCACATCCCACACACACATGCCCGACACACCGCACCCCAGACACACACCACACCCACACACATGCCACACCCCACCACAGATACCACCCCCACACATACACCCCACCCCACACAATCACACCCCTCACAACCACACCCCACACACACACCACACCCCACAAACTAGGTAGACTATGCCAGCCACATACCACACACCAAACACACCACACATGAGCATGACATATACCGCACACATGCCATGCACCGTACCCCCCACGCACACATCCCAGACACACATACCACACACACTACACAGACCACACAGCAGACATACCACACACCAGCACCACACCCCCTCACACCACATGCCACACACACCACACGCCAGCATCACACACACACCATACCTCCTTCATACACACCACACACACAAACCACACACCTACATACCACACACACCACACCAGCCACACACACCACACACCACACACACCACACGCCACATATATATCAGATACACCACATACATACAGATACACCACAATATACACCACACGACACATGTACCACAACACACACACCACACGACATAACATGCACATATCACAAACACAATCATGTCCACCACACAACACACACCATGTGCATGCACACAATAAATGCACAGCACAAAACATCACATACACCAAATCACACACACCACACACACATCAAACACCATACACACAGACCATGCATACTCACTGCACATGTGCACACATACCAATACACACCACACACACACACACACTGTACACACACCTAAAACCACCCCCATACACACCATACCAAACACAACCATTCACACATGCACCACACACAGCACAGCATACAACACACATCACACACACACCAATCATACCACTGTTAACACACACACACCACCATACATACTGCACACACCAAAGCACATACACACCACATAGACACATGCACGCTACCCACACCACACCACACACACAATCACGTCCACACATACACAACCATACACACACACACACAGTTGACTTAGGATCGTTTCAACTCACAGTGGGTTTATTGGGATGCAACCCCGTGGCAAGTGGAGGAGCATGTGTATTGACAAGGAGAGGAAAGCGGTCTGGAGCTGGTGGAGTAAAGTTAGCATGCAGCCGAGCTCTGCTCGTCTGAACTGATGAACCCAAGTTCCTCATGGATCACTCGGAATACAGATGGGTGAAAAAATAACCCCACCACCCGTGTGCCAGCACATAGCGCATCTGGTATACAAACGTAAGGATCGATAGCGATGAATGGCGGATGGGTTGTGTCTACATGTAGATACAAATCATGCACTTGTACATTAGTGTGCACACACAGAAACAGATCGATATAATTTTTTAACCAAAGTGCAGTCTTTACCCTGTCAGGGCCCTGCCTTCACCTCTGCCAGGACTATCTTCCATGTCAAGTTTAGACCCGTGTCATTTTCAAAGCTGATAATGGTTCCCCCATACTTTAGGCAGCATTTAGATATTTGGATTTGGGATGGCCTTTTATGTTTTAACTACAGTGTTAGAAATCAGAGCCCTTGGAACCACTGGGATCAGAGGGCAGCAGCAGAAGGTGCCCTTGGTCCTCTTTGAGGGGCCCAGGGCTCTGGAGAGGGCCCCCGTTCCTAGCGGCCACAGTGGCCTGTTGGCACGCATGTGTGTGTTCCAGCTGCTCTGTGACATTTCCCTTTGTTTCAGACTCTCTTGAAAGGCCACGGCTGTCGTGGGAATTAGTTGACCTTGTGTGTTGGGCCACCCTTGCTGGACAGGACAAGGTGGTGCTATCAACTCCCTGTGCTCTGAGGTCCTTAGCATGTTAGATGAGGCAGCTTCACCAGAAACTGTCCATGTCTCTTCTGTTATCTGTGATAATTCCACGTGCCTTTACAACACAGCTGTCTGGTTACCTGGGGTCTGGAAATGCCCTCGGTGCCTCAGTGGTGCCTTCCCACAGGCCCCCCATGGAGCCAGGCAATGCCTACAGATGCCTCAGTGGTACTTTCTCAGGTCCCTTTGCAGAGAAGAGGTTCAGGATTCCTGCCCACATTGATAAGGCGGCTTGGCCAGTAAGTGGCAGGCATGAACAGGTGCATTCCAGAAGCGCTGGGGCTGGTCCAGTGCCCTGAGTGGTCAGAGCATACCTGAGTGAAACGTTAGGCTGCGTCAGCCTGGTGACTGTCAGGGAGATGAGGACTCAGAGAAGGGAGCTGTCAGAATTGCTACCTATGTGGCAGGTGTCTCACTCTCTCCTCCCTCCTCTTGGGGCCCCTGGCTACTCTGACTTCAACAGAGGACAGAAAGGATGACCAACAAGGCCTCAGGGCATACCCCCAGCTGCACTGTCCTTGTCCCCAGAAGGGTCCCCAGAGTCTGGGAGGGAGGAGGGGCCATGGCCAGGATTAGAAAAGACCGTGCCCCAAGGAGAGAGCACAGAGATGGGCCAGGGAAGCAGTGGGATCCTCGGGAAAAGAGGCTGGGAGCAGGTGTCCGGGTGAGGCCCGGGCAGCAGGTACAGGCAGGGACAAGCCAGGAGTTCCCATCATGGAAGACATGATGGCCAGTGGCCAGCACTGTGTGCAGAGAATGGCCCCTCTGGGGATGTGCCCGCTGCCCCATTAGTTGCAGGAAGGCCACCTGGATGTGAGTTTGGGAGATGGGCTGGCCCCGAGGCAGCCAGCCCTGAGGTCAGAGTGGGCCACATGCATGGGGATGCCGGGAGGACACAGAGGAGTGCTGCAGGAGATGGCAGTGGGGACACTTTCCAGGATGGGCCTGAGCAACTCAGTCACTGGGTGGATGTCTCACCACCCCTCCAGGCCTTCCTCAGGGCGAGGCCACTGCCCAGAGGGCACCTGGTTTATCGCAGAGTAGAATCAGCTCCACATTTTGTAATCACATCCACAAAGCTCTGAAGCCATGGTGGTCCTGGCACCAGCTGGCTCCGTTAGAGGCTTGGGGTGGGAGTGAGCAGGTGGGAGGTGCCCCAGTGACAGGCTGAGTGCTGGAGCCCAGGCTGCCAGCAGCCTCCCCAGACTTCTGAGTAGATGTAATAAACCCAGCCCTGGTGAATAAACCTGGCCCTTGCTTATACCAAGGTGATCAGTCTTCTCACAATAGTCCTAGCTGTAGGAGAAAGATCATTACCTACGGCATCTGCCACAGCAGTTAAAGTTTATTTGCCTTCAACTTAAGCTAGTTGCAGTGACAGGAAGGGCCAGGGGGAAATATCTGTCCTCAGGACCTCTACCCTAGATCCTTGTAAGCCACAACAACTTCCCTTCTTTGAGGGCACGACCAGTGTCACCTGGCTCGCCACTGGGAAGAGCCAAGGCACATCCAGGTTGGTGGCTGCTGAGCCCCACAGCATCAGACCAGCCTCTTGTCCCCACCCCACAGAGGCCAAGGGGGTGATCTGGGAGTAGCACCCCAGCCTGGCCGCTCTCTTGAGGTAACAGGGTTGGATGGTTAGGGGGCTTGGAGCACTGGCCCAAGCAAGAAACCAGTGGTGTTTTCAGGAGGCCCTGCTGGGAGATGGAAGACAGCTCCCCACTGGGGGCCCAGGATTCCAGGAGCTCCCCAGCAGTCCTCCGTGGGACATACTTGGGTTTGCACCTGCTGCCCTGTCCCGCTGAGGGTGCGGTGCTGATGGGGTAGCCCTGCACACTGATGGTAACTCTCACTTTCCCTCTCTCTCATGCATTCAGAAAGAGATGGATAGTTTAAAAAGGAATACATGGAACGTAAGTACTTCTTTAACATCTTTAATGTCTTATGATGATCAAGCACGTATTTAAATAGTATTTACTGATGCCTGTTAGCGGTGGTAAGCATGTGTCTGTTTCTGCTCACACCCCGAGTGTAGAGCTTTGAGGGTTTTGCAGTCAGTGGTCCCATGATGGGGCGTTGGGTGATTAATCCAATCCAGCTTAGGCCACCCAGATTCTTAGTCATGAGAACCTTCCAGAGGCTCCTGTGACTCAGTGACTCCAGTCCCCTGGGTGGTTCTTGGTGCAGGTCACATGAGGGAGGAGACCGGGCTTTTATAGAACTCACTTCACTGTCTGTTCAAAGAAAAGTGTTACTTGATCATAACAGCTCAAAAAAATCTGTTTCTTAAAATGAGATTTTACCTGGATGCCCATCAGCTGGGAAAGGGAATATCTATTCCCCAGTTGATGGGCACCTAGATGTACATAGAGACATATGTTTGTACATCTATGTAATATGTACTTATATTTGTAGATAGATACATGGAATTATCTGTGGCCAGAGTCCAAAACATTTTGAGTGGGAAAAAACAAATCATAGAGTGTTAAGTTTGTTTTTTTTTTTAATTCTGCACAAAAACCAAACCTGTTCACAAGGGCTTGTCCACCAGGCCAGGGCCAGATGGGCCGCCAGGCAAAACAGTTTTGGAGCATCTTCTGAATTTCCTTGAGTTTACAGAATGTTTCCTTCAAAGTAACACTTTTATAAAAAATTATTATTATAAAAGCAATGCTTGTTTAAGTTTGGAAACTCCAGGGAAGTATAAAGAAAAAATTTAAACAATCCCAAATTTAACCATCCAGAGGTAGTTACCACCAGCATCCCGGCCATTTTTAGGTCATGACTATCTACGTTCACACATGTATACATGGGTGTGTACATATATACACACACTCCTAGATATTCTTTCACTTAATAGTATTTTTCTGTGTTGCTGAATATTCTTCGATGGCACTTCGAATGAGTGACTTGTGGCCCCCTTCTTGGACATTTCCCAACTCCTCACTGATAGAAACAGGGCTTCACTGGGCCCATGATTGCCTCGGGACTCATTCCTAGGACTGCCCAGCTAAAGGGTCTGAGCTTGGTCAAGTCCTTGGGAGGAGCATTCTCTGGTGATCCTGGACAGTGGGGAATTGTTGACCAAGAGACTGGACAAAGATGAGCAGATGCCACAGTCAGTAAAGCAGGGAAAATGCATTACTAAAGTCAGCTTCATTAAACTGGCGATCTCTTCTTTTCAAAAATCCAGCATGTGCCACAGAAATGGAAAGCTCTCTGGCCACTACTGTCCTGCCCAGGGAGGGAGCGTGGGTCCACCCACACCATTTAATACCTGTAACTGGATGCACCTCTGCCCCTACACCTGAGAACAAGGCCAGTTTTTGTGTGTGCAGGTACTTTGGACTCTTTTGGCTCTGGAATTTGTTTTACCTGCTCAGTGTTCTGAACTCCTTCCTTTTCACTACTAAGCATTCTCCATGAAGCCACACTTCATTTTGTCATTCCGAGGTTGATGGGCATCTAGGGCAAATCTAACTTCTAAAGACCAATTCTTATGAGGTGTCATGGTCAAGCAGAGGCCATGACCGGCACTGGTCTAGGTGGCCCATGGCCCATTTGGGGGCCTTGGTGGGCCTCGAGGAAGGGCAGGTGCTGGTCAGGGAGCCAGGTCACTAGGCAGCAGGTGGGAGGGTGTCACCCCAGTCCACGCTGCTGGGGTGCCTGGCCTGATGCAGGCTGCGCCTGAGGGAGACAGAAGCAGCAGAGTAGGCTGGCCGGCCTCCCCAGCCCCACCACAAGCAGGAGCTTCAGAGACAGAAGGAGCACCTGCACTCCCTCACCTGCCCTCCAGGGCCTGGCCTGGCCCTCCCCGCCATCCCAGCTCAACTCCAGGGTCTGTACGCTCTGGGGCTGGAGCTTAGTGGGAGCGTGGCCCCCCTCAGCCCTTTCTGCATTTGAGGGGAAGCCAGTGTGCGAAGCAGATCAAAGTGGATGTGCTTGTTTTTCCTTCAGTAAGGAACAGGGAGTTGAGCCTGTCCCAACATGGCCAGCAGCCCCTGGAGGGCCAACAGACTTCACAAGCAAGGAAGGCCGGGAGGTGACCTGCTGACCAGAACTTACTTGTGCCCCTCCCCCCCGCCCAAAACCCCCAACATTCTGGTTTTCACAGCCCCACCCCAGCCACCTGGAACAAATACAGAGTCTAGGAGTAGCCCTCAGGGTTGGCCGCGCAGACTTCTTGCCCTGGGATGAGGCTGGCCTCCCCAGGCGAGGCAGCCTGGGCCACAGGGGAACGTCTCTGCCTCGCCCACCCTCCTGATCTCTCCATCAGACAAGCTGAGGCCAGCCAGGCTCCACCCTGGCAGGTTGCAACAGATGGTCTGAGTGTGTGTGAAGTAACTGGCCTCTCTACTTTTTTCAATAAGTAATTAAGATCAAAAGCCCAGAGAAAAACAACAGAGGTTTGCGGTAGAAGTGGCCAATGTCGGGCCCAGAGTCCATGCTCAAGGCTGGAAGCCCATCCTGGATGTGCTGCACTCGGCAGTCCCAGTGTAATTCTGCAGGGCCCGGCCCCTGCCAGGGTCTGAGCTCTCCAGCCTGTGGCATCTACTCCCCTCCAAGCCCACCCCAGGTCCCAGTGTCTCAATTGGAGAGACAGGCCCTCATGGTCCCCACTCTGGCCCAGCCCCCTCTGCACACAGCTGGCCGAGCTCTGGGCCTCTCCATGCTGTGGCCCTGGTGATGGCAGAGCCTTGGGATGTCTCTGTCCATGTGGTCACAGGACATGTGTGTGGCAGCAGGGCCATGGTGGGGTGGGATGCTGTTCCAAGGCCCAGAACCATTCCATAAGAAACCAGCACAGCGCTGCAAGAAAGGGGGTCCTAGGGGACACAGGCCACACAGGTGTGCTTTGAAAAATGGCAATTAAGGTCAAAGAGCAGGAAGTCCACAGGACAGGGGCCAAGGCCAAGGCTCCCGCTGGCCATGGGAAGCCACCTCCAGGGCAGTCCCAGGGACTGAATTGGAAGTTGTCCCAAGTCACTTCAGGTCCAACTGGGACAGCAGAGGTAATCCCCCTGCACCCTCGTGGGGCAGCTTCTTTGGGTCCTAAATGTGGACTCAGAGGTGGAAACGGTCTGTGCCCCCAGGTCCTGCAGACATTCGCTTTGTCTGGGAGAAGAATGGGCGAGCTCTGGAGACCTGTGTCCCTGTGCAGACCCATGCACTGCCCAATGGCAGGGCCCATGCACTCAGCTGGCTGCAGGACGCCATCAGGGAAAGCGCTGAGTATCGCTGCTCTGTCCTCTCCTCAGCAGGGAACAAGACTTCGAAGGTGCAGGTTGCTGTGTTGAGACCTGGTAAGTGATTCCCATGCCCACTGTAACCCTTTTATGAGGTAATTTTTCACTATTTACAATGGCAGTTAAAAAACAGCTGGAAAGCATGCTTGCACGGTGGCATTTTGGGTTTGGGATTTATTGGCTTTCCATTGAGAAAGGTGGCCAGTGGGCATCAAGGGTGCCATAAAGGCCTACAGAGCTTTGACCTGGGGACCCTGCTTGTTTTCCAGAAGTGACCCACCAGGAGAAGTGGACCAGAGAGCTCTCCGCCTGGAGGGCTGTGGCTGGGGAGCACGACCGGATGATGCAGAGCTGGAGGAAGGCGTGGGTAAGTGGCCGCAGCCGGGCAAAGAAAGGAGGGCTGGAGTCAGGGGCAGGGCACCTGCCACATCCAGTGGATCTTTCAAGGGCCCCATTCAGCATGGACCCCACTTGTTCCCTCTCAGCCCCGGAGCAGTTTCCTTTATGAAATCTGCAACACTGGGGGGAAATCCCACGTCTTGTTGCTGAGGCTGCAGGAGATCAAGGGGCATCTGGCCCCAGCCCTTAAAAGAGACTGAAGGGAGGCGAGACTGGGAGGGACTCACAGGTGGGGCTGTCTGGTTAGATGGGCCCCCACGGCCACCCCATTCTCTGTACAGAGCACTCAGCGAGTCACTCCTTTGAGGAGGGCAGGAAACCTGGACAGGTGGGGAACCCTCCAGGTAGCTCCTGGCTGGATGCCTCACCTGAGGCACCTGCTGGAGGGATCAGGGGGAGTGGCTTCCTGAGCTAAGCCCTGGCAGGAACTGGGCTACAGCATGGAAGCTGCAGGCAGCGGGGCAGAGGCTCCCTAGAGGCTCCCTGTCTCCCCACGGAGACAAAGTTGTCCAGCCCCGGCTCCCAAATAGCCGATACAGAAGGCAAAGGCAGGGATTCATCACTGTGTGTGCTACCACCTGCGGTGGGGTCTGCAGCACTCAAGTGAGTGCATTAAAGTGTGTGGGTTACGTGGCTGCCAGCAGTACACCCCCGAACTGTTGCCACCAAAGGCTGGGCATTTACAGCTGATCTTCTGTACTTCAGCACACACAGGCTCCCTCTCTCCAGCCCTCCTGCCTCTCAGCACAATCTGGGAGTGGAGTGAATGCGCTGCTGCTCTGCCTTCCTGTCACATATGGGAGAACCACTCCTGGCATTTGGATCTTTAGACTCCAAGGAGGGGAACCACAACAGGGGGCTGAGGCCTTGAGTGCTCTGCCTGGGATGGGCTATGAGACAGACTGAGCTGCAGAGCAGGAAAGGCCCATCCGTTCCGCCAAGGATTCAAAGACCACATTGTTCTTTCAGGAAAGCTGTAGCAAGGACACCCTGTAGCCACCAGGAAGGAATCCCTGACACCGACCTCAACCCCAACAAGACCCTGCTGCCACTGACCACAGCCACCCCCGGAGAAGGCCTGGTCCCCCACAACTGTGAGCTGTCTTGCCCAAGCCTGCTCTGAACACAGCCATTGGGCCACCACCTGATGGGCAGAGGCGGGACAGTGGAGAAGCCTGGAACCCAAGTGGGCCTGTGACAGGAACTAAGACTTAAAAAATTAGGTGCTTACCTGGGACAGTAAGTTCTGTCTGGCACAAGCAGGTAACCAGGATGGCTAACAGGCTTCGATAGCTGTTCGTGAACTAAAACAGCAGGGTGTGTGCAGGTTCCTCCTCTACGGTCAGGCAGCAGGCTCTGAAGGCTGATCCTACACCGTCCCAGTGACTCCCCTTTACAGAGTGCCCCCACCCCCTAACAGCCAACAGGGTTAGCATGGCCAGCACAGATCGCTGCTTTTATTGATGCAAATCAAGCCTGCTGCTTCTCCTCCCTGCAGACTTAGCCAAGGAACTCCAAGATGCATGACCGGGACAAGAAAAGGTGAGACTCCACATGGAAATCCCTTGCCCTAAACCTTGAATGACTGTGAGATGCGATCTGGGAGTGCATCTGTCAAGTCTTTGTGTTTTCTTCACTAACCTCAGAATACGGGGCTCTATTTTATCAAGCGCTGCAGTTTATGCCTCTGTCCCGTCAATGCTCAGCTTCTGCAACAGGACACCAAACTTGATGCAGAAAGCCAAATAGGTCAATTATGCAAATCTCCTGGTGCCATATTAAATTTCTTGACAATGGAATGAGTCTCATGAGTGTTTTGTTCTACCTGCTTTCAAGTCTCTAATTATTAAAGCTGTATCTCTGAAGACTGTGTCACTGTGTGTGTGAACTTGTCCTAAAGCTGCTCAGCCTTTAATCTTATACACACGTCTCTTCTTGTCTGTTGAATGACAGTTTTCATGTCTATCATAAAACCAAAGCCTCTGTTAAAAGTCAAGCCGCACCCCTCTGGTGATCCTAGCAAATACTGAGTGTCTTCCCAGCAGTGTGACAATGACCTGTTTTGCATCCCCTCTTTCTGGAGCTGGACAAATTCTCTACCAGCCTTTGTGTGGGATCAGCATACATCGCCTGCTAATTCCTTCAGGATCCATCACAACAGGTGTCCTGAAGATGCTGGAGACACCCTGGTTGTCTCCACACGTTCCCCCTCCGCACCCCAAGTCGAGAGGCCCAGCTGCCTGTGAGGTGTGTGCTTGCCCATCCAGCCAAGGATGCCAGTCTTGCTCACGGAACCATCACATACTCATAACCTGAAGTTTTCCTGTAAAATATCCATCAGCTCACTGTGGTTCTTGCTTTGGGTGTGGCTTCAACCACTACAAACTGCTGAGTGAAATGCTATGGGCTTTAGGCTTATATTCTTGGTGCTGTTTTCTGTCTTCTCCTGAAGTCTGGATTTCAAGCACTTCCACGCTTAACAAAATAATTACATACTTGAAGTTTTCGTAATGTGGAGTGTTCTACTGGGAAATGGAGTTATGAGGATGAATTTCTGAGTCTTTCTTTGCTCTGCTGGAAAAAATAAAAATAGAGTTGTACATTGTTCAGTTAAATGACTGTACTTGGCGCCCCTGGCCCAGAGCTGTGTGCTACATGCGGCACCATCTGCACGTTGAGGGAGCTGAAGTCACCTGCAGCAGTGGCCTCAGCTGGAGTCCTTCACTGCCAAGAAAATGATAGCATCACCAGGCAACCATGTGATGAGAGTTTGGTTAAATCCCAGGAAAAGGAAAGCTCTCAGCAGCCGCATGAAATGTTGAAAAGCCTACCTACTCTGTGTAAGCTGCTTTTATCTTAGGATTAGTAAAACAAATATCACAGACCTAGAGAGCTCTAAAAAGGGGCTTTGAGCAGAGGAATTCATCTCTAGTAGAGATCTTTTTTTGATTTATCAAATTTTAAAATTCTAGCTGCTGAGTGCAGCTGATAGGCTATTTTGTCTTTTTCCCCACAAATTAATTTTGGAACTTTTATTCTCAAATAATCTCCTATTTTCAAACTTACCACGACTTGCTACTTACTGATGAGGGGAGGAGGAAGCAGGAAAGACCTCTCCTTTCCTGCTGGCCCCGCTGACTGCCCTGAAAGATAAATGGGTGGAGATGACTTGCTGCTTGGGACTACTGATGGCCTGGCTGACCACATCTACTTCCCATGTCTAAACAGCTCAGAACGTGTAAAGAACAGCAAGGCTCACACTGGTCACTGTGAGCTCCACAGATGACAGGGCAGACGGTGCCTTCATACACCAACCTCTGGTCACATTTCCAGCCCTGCTCATAGCATGTCATTTCTGACTCATTATTCCAATTTTATGTACTCATCACAGGCTGCTTCTCAAGAGGTACAATATTGGCATGACTGAATTCAATTAAGAGCACTTTCAAAGCCAAAACAATACAAAAAGCAGTGAAAATTCTTTCCTGCCATTGGCTGTGGTGAAAACGTAAGCGCAGGTTGGGATTGAGCCAGGATCTGGCTCCGGCAGGTCTGTGCAGTGCTGGAGGCTTTGACAATCACTACTTCCAGACCTAGGAGTGCTGGGGATAGCAGAACCCCCACTACGCGGCCCCCTTTTATTTCAGGGCCCAGACTGTCCAAAGGAGGTAAATTAAGACATAGGAATCATCAAGTAAGACAGAGACCACTGAGAAGCCTAAAATCACCAGAGTCTGAAACAAAATTTAATAATTACTCTTTATTTAAAATAAATAAGCCCTCTTACTTACAGGGAAAATATGAAAGCAAACTCTGTCCTCCTGGTCTAAGAAACCACATTCAGAATATGTTCATTGAAAAAGGAAAGATTTGTTGATTATCAAACAAATCTAGGTACTTCAATACACATTGTTTCTTTGAAAAATAAAGACTGAAAGGAATAATTCATTTCAAAAAGTCACAGGTTAGAAAACCAATTTTCCTTCTGAGGCTCATTTTAGCAAATCCTCCAAGTGTTCCCAAATCTTTTAAAAAAGCTACATCCCCTGAGAAAGGGCCCTTTCCCTGTAGCCCTCTTGCTCTGACACCAGCAGCCCTGTACCCTTCTGCCAAGTGGCTCCCTGCAGGACAGTGCTGTTGCCGGGCAGGAATGGCCCTCCATGGCAACCTCCAGCAGGCAGGAGCTCACCACCTGCTTTCTGCAAACTCACTCACTTGGCTCAGCTATTCTGCAATGGAGAGGAAGTTTCCTTAGCAGCCAAAGTATTCTAAGTATCACATTTTCCAGTATTTTCCAGATCCATAGTGTGCTCAGAAAGCCAGAGCTGTATCACCAGACTTTTAGAGAAGATTAACACCTGCACATCTGAGTGACCTTTAACAGGCTCCGCAGCACTGAACGCCTGCAGACACTGCTTCATGTGCCCTTTAATGCTGATCAATTTCCAGATTCAACAGTTACACAAATTACATTGTCATGAAAAACTGAGAAGAAAAAGCCCCAAAGTCTTTTTCAGACCTCCCCTCCTTACCCAAAATACAGACACACAGGCAAGAACTCTCATAAATTCAAATTCATCATTTGAGAGGTTGAAGCCTCCAAGGATTCTTCTAGCTCCAGGGTACATCCACTGTATGCTTCCAGATGTTTTTTCCAGATTTCAACTAAAATGAGAAAACAGCACGAGTGAGGAATAGGCATCAACAAGTAGGAAAACTCCTGTAAGAAAACCAGCAGCATGAGAGAGGGAGCCTGTGGCCACTGCCCAGCAGCTCACGGTGCTCAGAGGTGCCCTGGCAGACGTTCACTCACTGTTCTCAGCCTGCTGGGCCGGGCTGCCCCTTATTGAGGAGAAGCTGGGGGGCCATCTTCTATAGGGCAGCTGGGGCCTTGTGTAGGTGGGCTAGGAGAGGACTGAACCTTTACTTGGCCTTCCAAGCCTGTCTTGGGTACAGCTATCCTTAAGGCCACCCATTGTCAAAAGACATCTGACTTGAAGTCTGAGACAGTCACTGACAAGCCCTTCCCACTTCAAAAGTCTGATAATACCTCTTAGGCAATGGGCTGGACTTACCAGGCCCTGCTACTCAGCTGGTCTTGCAGCATTGTCAAGCTGCTCTCCTAGGGACTCTAATTAAAGTCAGTAAATAACTTAAGAGGACACTCGACCTGACACAACTCTCCCTTAAGCACTCACTGTAGTGTGGCTCTTCTTTTTCTGTCAGGGCTGGGGGGCCATCTTCTGCAGGGCAGCTGGGGCCCTGTGTGGGTAAGCTGGGAGGTGCCTGAGGCCTGGGCTCTCCCACCAGCTCCTGCTGCACATTCTCCAGCATGGTCTTGTACGCCTGTCGGGCCGCCATTGTCAGCTCAACCATCTTGTGGAACTGATCCTTGGGCACAAGTGAGAGCACACAGGTAACATCCCAGCTACAGAGGACACGGGTCCCTCAAACTCAGCAATGGCCACCTCCACAGAGAAGCAGGGGTGACATGGGGTAATGTGGACCTCATGCTTATGGGTGGGTACCAGGGATGCTGCCCCAGAGGAAAGAGTGGGCTAGGCCGATTTCTTGGGCCTGCCTGAGGTGCCACTATGTCAGCAGCAAGCCCAGAACAGAGCTCAGTTCAGAACCAGACAACCCATGCTGTCAAGGAGACAAAGGCTACTTTTTTATAAGAAGGTTCTGCCTAAGTGGTGGCTCCTCCTCAATGACAGCCTACTGGAGGTTCTGGGGCTGCTCTGTGGGTGAGCCCACACTGACCACCTGCCCCCACTTCCTCCCACGGGCAGTGACTGAAGAGGCCTGTGCCCTGTGCACTCACCTGGGCCCCATCATAGCTGAAGATCCCCACCACACTGACAGGAACTGCCTTATTCAAACTGCGCCCCAGAGCTTTGCGGTTGAGAGCAAACACAAAGGGAATGTTCTGCTCACAGGCATAATCAATAATTGTGTGCAAAGTGTCATCCAGCCCACCTGGTCAAAGGACAATGAAAAATGACAGGAAGACATGTCACATGGAGTGTGGTGTTAATACTGGTTGCAAAGAGCTTTTTCTTAGCAACACACCCATCTATGATTTTATATCGAAGGCAGAGGCCCCTGAAAATACAAGGAGAAAGCAAGTTGCAGAATCAACTCTCCAAAAATATGGGGAAAAATGGAAAGAAAACACACAGCTGGTATTGTCTTAACAGGAAAAGTTAACTATTAGTATTACTGAAACTTACCACCTATTAGCTCCTGTGTCCTCCCCCAAATCCCAAAAGGCAGACAGATGCTGTGTCCTCACTGACAGATGCACAACCAGAGGCACAGAAAGGTTAAATTTCTTATCCCACATTGTACCCCTGGTCGAGGCACAGGTCTGGCTCCCGAGGGCTCACCACCCTCTAATCCCTGACCCTGCTTCTGGGCCAGGGACCAGCCAAGGCTGGTGCACCAGAGAGAGGAAGGAGGTGAAATGAGCACCATGTGCAGGTGATGCACCTGGAAAACCCAACAGCACCTGAGAAGTACTCCTAACAGCATGAGAAATACATGAGGGGGTGTGGCACAAGTCTCTATACACACGCACACAACAGCCAGTTGGCATATATCAAAGAGATGACTCCATTTACAACAGCAGCACAAGACTATAGTTGGTAGGAATGAATTTTTCAAGAAACATGAAAAGATTTACAGGCAACTTCTGCATGCTGTTAAAGAACGCAATACCAGCCTACGCAACATAGTAAGATCCCATCTCTACAAAAAAAAAAAAAGAAGAAAAAAAATTTGCCCAGTGTGGTGGTATGTGCCTGTAGTCAATCTACTCAGGAAGCGGAGGCAAGCTCAGTAACTTGAGCCCAGGAGTTCAAGGCTGCAATGAGCCATGATCATGCCACTGCACTCCAGCCTGGGCAACAGAGTGAGACCCTGTCTTTTAAACCATCCCCGCAACAGAAAATCTGAACAAATGAAAAGGCACCTATGCTCCTGCATAGAATGATCCAAAATGATGAAATGTCAACTCCACATTAATCTAACACTTTAAAACAGCGGTCCCCAATCTTTTTGGCACCAGGGACTGGTTTCGTGGAAGACAATTTTTCCATGGACAGGGGAAGATGGTTTTGGGATGAAACTGTTCCACCTCAGATCATCAGGCATTAGTTAGATTCTCATAAGGAGCAGGCAACCTAGATCCTTCACAAGCGCAGTTTACAACAGAGTTTGTGCTCCTATGCGAATCCAACGCTGCTGCTGTTCTGACAGAAGGCAGAGCTCAGGCAGTAATGCTCACCTCCTGCTGTGCCACCCAGTTCCTAACAGGCCCCAGATAATACTGGTCTGCAGCCCAGGGGTTGGGGATGCCTGCTTTAAAATACTGTAAGTTACTACAGACGGGATTTCACTGAGAAATAAAAAATATGGAAAAAATATAAAAAGATGTCAGGCTAACATGGTCAGGTATTAAAGTTTACTATAAAGGTACCATAGTGTAAACAAGGTGATGCAGATTAACAGGTTGGACGCCAGAAAAAACCGGAGTTTGATGGAAACAGCATGTGAGGAACAGCATTTCAGTTTAGTTAGGGAGAAGATCCTAGAGGACTGGGTGGGCCCATCCTGTCCATCTTAGACCACAATAAATCCTACCTAAACATACACAAATGAAGGAACCAGGAGATACACAGAATTTTAAAAGCAAACCTTTTAAACGCTGGAGTGGGAAGGCTGAGAAATAACACAATACCTAGATGCAACTAAAAAATGAAATACCAATATATAAAACACCTAAAGTCTCTGCACGGCCAATTTTTTTTTTGGTGGAGAAACTGACAAACCAGAAGAAACACTTGGAACTCTTACCCAAAGGGCTAACTTATAAAAAAGGTACAAATCAATCTAAAAGAGGTCAACATCCCAAAAGCAAATGGGCAACAAATATGAACAATTCACAGAAAATGCCAAGCTTCTGATGCTGACCCTCCCTCATAAGAAAACTGCTAATAAAAACTCCTGGAGAGGATGCTCACACCACCCTGGGAGAGAACACAGTGGTCTCTGGAGGAAGGCACAGCATATGCTTTCGAGTTACCAAGGCACAGAGCATTGTAGGCCAGGCATCTGGCCTACAGGATACTCACCCAGTCCTTACAGAGCAACTGTAAAAAACAACAACTGTTTACAATTAGCATAGTATCACCTGGAATCTACTTACATATCGATCCTCTCATTTCAAGAGAAGAACTTCTCCAATGCACGTCCTACCATACTGTGGAAACTGGGAACTCATTCTGCATCTAGTTGGATGGGAGATTAATTTCTAAGCCCACAGCCCTTATTCTGCCCACACCTTGCCCCTGATCTACCCAAAGCATTTGCAAAGTGATGAGGAGGCAGCCTCCTGGGATAGAAACTTTGAAGAAAAAGACCAGTTCCAGATGGGCTGGGGAAAGGGGAGATTGGGCAGAGGTGGGGTGGAGTGTTCCGTATTCCTGAGGTATACTTACAGTGAAATCTATATTCAGTTTGTCAGGGGAGACATATGAAGTCCCCCGTAACATCAGATGCATCTCTCTCACTGGAGGGTTTCTGCCTGGTGTCCACCCCAGCTCCCGGGAGTGAATCTCAAATGTTATTTGAGCACTGTGCAGAAACAACCTAACAGAGCAGGTTTGGCTGCTGTCCTCTCGAGGCTGCCTGCCAGGTTGGCCCTTGGTTGGGGTCTGTGAACTTGGATTTTGGGAGGGTTCCCACCACCTTAACTGGTAAGAGTAACTCACTGTGCCTCTATGGTGTGCAAACACTGTGGTTTCTGCTGAACACCTGCTTTCCTTCTGGAGTCTGGAACTTTGTGTGTGCTAGGCAGAGGATGCCTGCGTGACCGGCCCCCAACAGAACCCTAGGCGCTGAGTCTCTAATGAGCACCCCTGGTAGACAACACTTCCCACGGGCTCTTAACTCGTCTCTGGGATATTAAGAGTCTCCTATGTGACGTCACTAAAAGTGACTTTTGGAAGCTGGAGCCTGGTTTCCCCCATATTTAACCCCATGTGCCTCTTCGCTTTGCTAATTTTGCTTTGTGCCTTTTCACTGTAGTAAGTCACAGCTGAAAGTACCACTCTAAGCTGAGTCATGTGAGTCCTCCTGGCACATCACTGAGCCTGGTGGTGGCCTTGGGAACACCCAATACAAGCAGCAAAATCCAGACTGTTTTGCTCAAACAACCTCCAACCCGTTATTAGTGAGATGAAAGCACGTGTGGCAAGGGCCAACTACTGAAGTTCCACAAGAAGGCTTATGTCAAACAAGCAAGATGCTAGGCTCAGATTATTTCCATTTCAAAGGTTAAGTTCAGAATTATTAGGTAAAATGCCACTCAGAGCAAATACAGTACTTCAACTTAATTCAAGGCTATAACATCAATTTTTATCTTTAAGATGACTGCAAGCCATTGGCTATCTTATCTGGCAAATATTTATAAAATATACAATCAAGTCCCTTATGCCTCAAAGCAAAAACGTGTCGGAACCAATGATTACACAAATGCGTTTTAAGTATACAAGAAATCCTTATGATGCTGATCAAGTAAAAACCTAGCCCCATGCTCTGGCAGAGGCAGAGAAGGGGAATGATGTCTTCCAAGAAAGTGGGGTGACTGCAGGCTAAGGACATACATTTCCACCTTTTTGTTTTTTAAAGACACAAATCCACGGAAGAATGTGAGAGACAACAGCAAAAAGTTTCAGAAGCTGACATGCAAATGGACAACTGAGCTAGCCAACCTAAGCCAACAGTGAGAAAAGCCTAGAACAGCCAGCCCTGGACCCCAGAATCCCCCAAAGGTCGGGAATAGGCAGCACAGGGTGAGGCATAGGTGAAGAGGGCTGGTTGAACACTGGGCAAAGAGGCAACTCGGTGTCCAGCCCCTCAGCTGCAGCCCTCTGGTGAGGCACAGCACAGGTTTGCAGGACATGACGCACCACACATCTAATGGTGGTGAAAGGATGAGCTCACAGGGTGAAGTTCGCCTGTCCCTCCAGGCAGGCAGTGAGAAGTCTTCCTTGGGGATGTGACCAGCCCTAGGGGAGACAGAGACACCCAGGGGCACTTCCAACATGGAAGCAGCCCAACCACATCATCCTACAGCAGAAGTTCTCAGTGCACTCCTTGGAGAAGCAGCAACAGCACCTGGGAACTTGCTGGAAGTACAAATTCTTGGGCCCACTGGACCTACTTGAAGCAGAAACTCTGGAATCTGTGTTTTCCCCAGCCCTCTGGGTGATTCTGATGCTGGCTACAGTTTTGAGAGTCACCACCCTCAACGCTGCTCACAGCCTTGAACAGCAGCCACACACCTGGATTTCCAGTCGGCTACTTAGTGGCTCTTAAGTAGGCGCAGACAACTAGGACACAGAGGACATCTGTGGAAAACCTCCACCATGAGAGGCCAAAACAAACAGAGCAAACTACCTGGAGGAAACAGAGGCACTGCAGGGAGAGGAACTAGGCATCATTAAAATTCTCCAAGAGGCGACCATGAGGCAGCAGCAACGTGATTAAAAAAAAAGGAATCTTCAGAGGACAAAAACAGCTCCCAAAAAATAAAAATAATATCAGAAGTAAAAAATTATACAGAAAGTTTACAAGATATGGTTGAGAAATTCTAACAGAAAATGAAACCAAAAGAAAGAGATAAAAAGAAGCAGGAAACAAATAATGTGAGGACACCAGTCCAGGAGGCCCGACCCTGACATACTTCCAAGAAGAGCTGGCAGGGACTGGAGAAGAGGATTCAAAGCAAAAATTCAACATGTCCCAGAGCCAAAGACACTGGATGCAAACTGTCCCACATCCTGTAACCCCAGGATCAAGGCACTTCCAGTGAACCCCCAGAGAGCACGGGGTGCAAAATGATCACAAAGGATCAAGAATCAGAGACTCTGGATTTTAAGCAAGACCTTCAAAATATGCCTCCCATGAATCCTTTTCTCCTAAACCACTGGAGGATGCACTCCAACAAAACAAGAGTGTAGCCCAAGAAGAAGTCCATAAACAACACCTTATTGAGAGCAGGGTGGGAGCCAAGGGTATCCCTGGGTGGCAAATGCATGAGGTTCAGTGAGCTGGGAATGAAGGTTTCTTCAGCAGATGAAACTGCAGAATGCCTGGTGTAACCGTCTTAGAGGAGACTGAGGCAGCTGGCTGAGGGCATGAGGTTTCATTAATGCTAAGTATATAGACAATTAAGCAACCACCACAAAACAAGAACAATAACCCAAACTATACATTAGGGTAAGTAACAGCAAAGCCCTTTTGCTCTATTGGGAAGATGACAAATACTTAAAACTGCAAACATGTGAAGCAGTAGCTCACAAGCCTCTTACATGGAGATATGGAGGAAATATCCCACAGTGTGGCTAACAACTGACAGGTGGAGTTGCTAGGAAAGGGAGGGAGCCCAAGCCTGCCTCTCCCTTAACAAACCCTATAGGACTACTTGACCCTTTAGCTGTGGACATGTACAACACTGACAAAAACAGCCAGGGAAGCATGTGGCCTGTCCTCTCCAATGACCTGGAAAGGCCTCTGGGCGCACAATCAGATGAGTGGGTCACTGAGATCCCTTATGTCATATTCTGGTCAGCGGTGATGCTGGACCCGTACCAAGTTAGGACAGGGACGAGCTGCTGGCTGGGGGCCTTGGACATGTCACAAAACTTCCAGGCTTTAGATATGAAATGGTAACTGGAAAACATCATCTCTGAGGGTTCAGCCCCAGGATGTGGATGCATTATCTCAAAGTGGGACTCTGTAAAGCTGAATTTGACACTGCAGGAGAAAGGAATGAGGCCAGGGAGGGGCTTGTGAGTGTTCCCTAGCCTAGATGGAGATGAAGGACAGGTGTCCATGAGCAATGCCACTCTGCTCTTATCAGTTCTCCTATTGCTCAATTCGAGGACACAGCACAGGCAAGTCCTCCAGGAGCCAAGACAGCACAAGCACAGGGTAAACATGAGATGTCACAGGTGAGGGTTCACTGTTACCTGACCCAGCATATCACATCCAACAAAACAAAAACACACATTGCAGTTTAAGTAAAATGGCAAAGTATTTAGACAAAGCCACATCTGTAACAAGCAAACAGATGAGTCAACCACAGACTGAACAACAAAATGTCAAGTAGACGAAAGCCCTAGGTAGGTACTGCCTGGCTGCCAGGCACAGCATCTCTGTGGTGCAAGTGACCAGTGACAATCCCAGCCCCAGGGTAGTGGCCTGCACAACAGAGGCAGGTCTTTCCCTGATGCCAGAGGCCTGTGTGGGCTGGCTGGCCTCCCAGTGTGCAGGATCACAGGACCCACCTGCCCTACAGAGGGTAAGGCACTTGGTAATGGTCAATGCAGTTGGGAAACAGTCACTCAATAAAAACAAAAACCACAAAGAAAACGAGTTGTCAAGGCCTGTGGCATGGGCCACCCAGGTGTGTGGCAAACACGAGGGCACACTAGGCACTCGTGCAGGAGCCCACATATCACAGGACCACACTGTGCCTTTACCTTTTGACTGTATCTTCTCACAGTTGGGAGAAATAATGACACATTTCAGTTTTTTGAGCTTCAGGTGTTTGAGAACTTCCCTCAACCCCAACACAAGTCGACGTTTAGTCTTGGCCTTGACTGGATCTTTCTGGTACATACGGTCTTGGAAACGGACCAGTTCTTTGAGTAGGTCGGTAACACAAGCATCCACTTCTTTACTAAGCATCTGGCTGCAGTAACTGAAAGAAACATCAGACATCAGGAATTGTGCCACTGGCTGTGACACTGCAGCACTGCTCCCATCCCACCCCAGGGAGAAGAGACGTAGACTGCATCAGACAAAAAGTCACGTTTCAACAAGTACTACTAACCAGAACTGTGGAATTCCTGATGATTTAATTTTATGAAAGGTAAATACTGGGGCATCTTCCCCCATTCCCAACTACAAGGGACAAATTTCTCTGGGCCCTGCCCAACCATAGTTTGCCACAGGTCCCCATCTCAGCCACTACCCCGTGCATCTCCCTGTCATAAAGACAAATACCGGGAGACTATCCTGGAAGAAAAGTGGGCAGGGGAGAAGGCAGAGTGAGCACACAAGGTTAAAGGAATCCTGCTGCCTAAGACATTACACAGAGATTAAACCATGAAAAGGGGCCCAAAGATGATGCACGGTCACTTCACTATCCACTCCCGACTGCAAACCTGGACTGAGGGCCCCTTTTCCATCATTAATACAAGAACCTCAGTAGAAGCAGAATCAGACACAACGATTAGGCTCTCCCTGAATGCGTGTAACCAGGTACCCAGCTTCTTTCAACCATGAGGTTTTTAAAGCACAGTGTGGCCCAGCAACAAGGATTTATGGGAGATATCAATGCCATACTGAACCGAAGCACTTCCATCTTCCCCTAGTCCCTGGCAGGCAGGGGCTCACTCACTCCCTGAATCTGCGGCTGTGGATCTTAGGGAAGGTGGTGTGATTGGGAGCAAGGTGGGAGGCCTCTGTGTCCCTCTGGAGCTCTGTGCCTGGTGGCTCTTCAGACTTGTCCTCAACCGAAGGAGTGGAGATCAGTTCGTCCATCCCCTCTGGCCCTTCATGGAGGAAAAAGGCATCATCAGATATCTGTGAGGCCCAGTGCACACACTGAGGGGCTGGCCCAATGCAGTCTCACCGATGCAACCAGACCCCTGCACACAACCACCACATTTACAGACAACATGCAGAGAGGTTTACAGAAGGCAGAAAAAACAGACGAGGATGCCTGGGGAAAACAGAAAAGCTGGTGGAGGCAGTCATGCCTGGAGGTGTGCCTCCCCTCAATTTACTTATACATTCATTTTTATTATGGTAAAATATACATCAATATTACCATTTTAACCACTTTTAAGTGTGCAGTTCAGTGGCCAAATTTATTTTTTGATTTTGAAATTTAACCTGAAGAATCTCTTATCAGGGAGCTTTAAAAAACAGGATTTTAGTTCTAAGTTTTTTCTCAAATGCTTGAGTCCATTTCTTTTTGAAATAATCCTTTAGAAAGAGCTGAACTCCAACATCTAAACTATGAGAAACTCAAGAGGTGTGTGTTTAAACACACCAGATCTGATGCAGTGATAGCTTACTGTCCCCAACTAGTTACTTCTACCGACTATCAAAATGCAATTGCAGTAACAGATCACCAAATGAAGGAATGAAAAAACATATACCACACCCACAAGAATGGCAAGGTTGAAAAACATAGTGCCCCGTGGGCTGGTAGAGATGGGGAGCACCTGCAACTCTCAGCCTCCCTGGGGCTGTAACTGGTAGAACAGTCAGAAACCCATTGGGCAGGAGCTACTAAAGCAATTCTGCTCCCAGGTAATGCCCCACAGGAACGAGTGCTTGTGTCCTTTAAGACACATACAACACTGTCTGCAGCAACCCTGTTTCTAATTACCCAAACTGGAAAATGCCTGAATGCCCATCCGCAACCCTGTACATTCGTCCAACTGAATTTTACACAGTAATGAAAATAAACGGCATCTCCATGTTGCCAGCAAGGCTGAAGGAAAGGGGACAAAGAGAGCAGCACGTAACACACAGTTGCACTAGAGCCACAGCCACAGCCCTTGGTGGGGTTGCCATGGGGCAGGGTCTCCTGGGGGAGGCCTCTGACAAGAGGGCACAAGCAATTGCTGGGCTGTGTTTTGCTTCTTGATCTGAATGCGGCGGTCACTGTGAAAAGTCTTCAAGCTGTACACTGATATTTGTGCACT
This sequence comes from Pan paniscus, assembly GCF_029289425.2. Lineage (NCBI taxonomy): Eukaryota > Metazoa > Chordata > Mammalia > Primates > Hominidae > Pan > Pan paniscus. Next base: position 50,112,622 of record NC_073260.2, read on the forward strand.
TTTCTGAATGTATAACTGAATAAGAAGTTTCCTTAAAAACACACAATTGTGTTCATGCCCCCACGTCTCCAATACTTGCTGGTAAGCAGCTGTGCAGCTAGCAGTGTTAATTCTCATGACCACTTCAAGTTAGAGGACCATCCAGCATCACACAGATCAAACCTGGTGGGAAGGGAGGATCCTCACCTCTGTCCCTCACAGACCCCAGAACCAGAGGGACTAGAAACACTCCCCCCATCTGTGGGGACCTCCCTTCCCTGTAAAGCTGGGAGCTCAATGCTGACCCACTTTCACCACAAAAGGAAGAGGAGTCAGCCAAGTCCTGGAGAGTTTGCTCAGCATAGCTCATCCTTTTCATAGTTGCTCTCGTTTAAATTATTCTTAAGGCACAAAGAGAAGTTGGTACCTGACAGCTCTGCGGGCTCGGGAAACTGGTCGTCACCACCACTCTCTCCATCTTGTGTGTCATCACTGGTAAAAGCTGGACTCACAGCATTTTCTTGGAGACGCTGCTGCTTTCTCTCTTGCCGTTCTTTCAAAATAATCTTAAAAATTAAATAAACAATTAAAATGCCTAAATACTTGTACTTAAAAGATAAGCTCTTCTGCAAATTAAACTGCCCAAGTTCAACTTTTTGGCAATGTGCCTCTTAGTGCCCTGAGAGCAGCCAAGTGCTCCCCAGACTCCAGGGAGCTCACCCAACCCTCCCCGCTGGTTTTGGAGGGGCACGTTCCTCCCAAGGTATGCAGAGCAGCCACACGGGAGAGCCCTGAGCTCTAAAGACAATTCTGCAGCTCAGCACTTGCCTGAGCACCTACACCACAGGCTGCTGTAAGAATTCACCAGAGGGAGGCTGGGCGTGATGGCTCATGCCTGCAATCCCAGCACTTTGGGAGGTGCATCACCTGAGGTCAGTAGTTTGAGACTAGCCTGGCCAACATGGTGAGACCTTGTCTCTACTAAAAATACAAAAATTAGCTGGGCATGATGGCACACGCCTGTAATCCCAGCTACTCAGTAGGCTGAGGCAGGAGAATTGCTTGAACCCGGGAGGTGGAGGTTGAGGTTGCAGTGAGCCGAGATCGCTCTATTGCACTCCAGCCTGGGCGACGAGCAAAACTCCGTCTCAAAGAAAAAAAAAAAAAGAATTCACCGGAGGAGCCTGTGACTGTCCTTCTGGAAGGTGTGCAAGAAGTGTGAATTATTCACTGACTCTGAACATCAGACAGATCAGCTAGGGTAGGATGAAGGGGGATCATAAGAAGAAGAAAAATGCAACTCCTCCCATTTCTGGTTTTCTGTCCATCCATTGCAAAGTTGGAAAAATAAAACATGTTCCTTTCCTCACAGGTAGCTAAAGCATTCCCCACATCACATGTCCCTGACGTGTCACACTGGGAGGGTGAGGGATCATTTGTTGGAGTATCATTAACACGTTTTACTACAACATATTCAAGTAATACAAGTCGTAAAATCTAAAAATCTAAGAGCTGGGAGAATAACTATGGAAATGTGAGACTAAGTTTTCTAGTGCCTCACTTCAGCTGAAACACCCCACATACCTTCTTCAGTGAGGTTGGCTTCTTGGCCTTGGGGATCTCCCTCTGCTTCCCTTTCTTCATCAGTGGGGCGCTGGAGTCCAAGGGATTGTGCGGGGTCTTCATTTGACTCACGCGGCGGCCTCTCTCCCCTGATGCACATTCTTTGGAAAGGACTGGCACTGCTCCAACTGAAACGCAGTGGGACAAAGCCCTCACGGTCACCTCCCAGATGCCCCACCCAGCTCTTGGATCGCAGCTCGCCCAGGGGCTGCCTCAGGGTATCTGAAGGAGTTTGCCAAGTCACCCCCAGCTTGTCCCCACAACCCTTCTCATCTTTGAGAACAATCTCTTACACATTCTTTTCATTGGCAGTAACTCCAAATGAAACTTAGTATCTTTCGGATGAGATTCCCAAAAAGTATCAAGTAATTTAGGAACACCTACCTTCCTATCCATGTAATCAGATCTCCCATGTTTCTCAGTACAGTCTAATACAGCATGGATCTCATTTTCTGACTCAGGACAGTTCTAGGTGGTCTGCACTCACTGTTGCTACTGTGAACACGTCCCCCTCCACCACCGTTTCCAGTTGACACTGCCTTTGTGGAAGCTGGCCCTATTGGTTTCCGCATGTGTATCTTGTATCTAGCTACCTTATAAGGCCACTATAAGATTCTAGTAATATTTCTAGTTAATTCTCTTGAGTTTTCCAGACATGTTTTCCAAAATCCCATCATGGGCAGTTGGTAATTCCTCTACATAGTCAGTAAATTATTGTGATTACTACTGAACATTTCAATTTTATTCTCCTTTTCTGTTCTATTTCCCATCTCAATAGTTATTTCAAGTAATCAGTTAATTCTCATATAGTTTTATCCTCACTTTTTGATCTGGAAAATTTCCAAACATACACCAAAGAAAAAAGAATGGTAAACAAACCCCCTGTGTCCATCGTCCAGCTTCAACAATCATCAATATTTCTCCAAATGTATTTTACCTGCCCTCCTTTAATTTTGGAACATGTTTTTAAAATAATTGGTGCTTTGTCAATCAGGCAGTCCCACTAAATCTCGCCTGTCTGACTGTCTGATTCACTGCTTCAACGCAGAACGTAACCTGCACAGGTCAACCAAGACAACTGTACCTGCCTCCCAGGCTGCTCTGGCCTTAGTGAGCACAGCTGCTTGCATCTTTGGAGCCTTGTTTCCACATGGGGTTTGAAACATACATGTGACTATGTGACTGGCTCAACTGTTTTTCTCAGCTCTTCGTGGAAAACCCTGTATGGCTCATAGGTGCTCACTCACCCGGTCCCCAATGACACCACCAAGTTCAGCATCTCACCTGGGCTCCTGCAAAACCTGCCACAAGCCCTCTAGCTCTACACCTCCTGCACCCCACTGCCAGGCAACTCTTCACAAAGCACTGACACCGGGCCTGAGGAGGGTCCTTCCTACAACAGAGGAAGATCAACCATTCCCTCCCACAAAAACAACCACGAAGTTCAACAGAACTGCCAAACACAGTCATATCAGCCCTCTGGAAAGTGACCAAAGGGTTCCAACAAACCGAAGAGTGCTTACTCCTTAAGATGAGTAGCCTTCAGGTGGGAACAGTATAGGTGTGGACACTCCTGTCTGAGGCTTTTCCCAGAGTCTCTCCCCGCTCTGCTTTGGCTCATTCAACAGGTGCCAAGGCTATGAAAACCAGCAGCTTCCCTGTCACTGCCATAAGGGGCTTGCTGAATTCAAAGCATGGTCATTTAAAGTAGTGATTTCAGCAAATGGGGAAGACATGGCAGCATGGCCAGTCTGAGGCTGCCGTTTTGAACAGTCAAGCAACAGACAGGGCCAGGCCAGTGGGGACTTACACAGAGTCCAGGGGAAGACTCGCTATAGGGATGAGCTATGGGGCGGTCAACAAGAATTTTACATTCAGCAAAACTAACCTCCAAAAAGTGAATGCAAAATAAAGACATTCCTAGACAAAGACCATGAGAATTTGTTGCTAGTATTGCTTGTGTCACTAATACCAAAGGAAGTCCTCCAGAAGAAATACTACCAGAAGTGATACAAGATGGCAACTGAATCCAGAGGAATAAAGAACACCTAAAATCATAAATATGAAACTGGTAAATACATATTTTTTCCTTGTTCCTTCTCTTCTTTAAAAGATATGGCTGTATAAAGTAGCAGTTCCAACACTGTAGTGTTTGGTTTATAATCTATTTAGATGTACCATATGACAATAGCATAAAGGGGGAGGAAGAAAATGGAGACCTACTGGAGTAAAGTTTCTTCAATATATAAACTAACATGTATATTGTAATCCCTACAGCAACTGCTAAGAAGGTAGTTTTTCAAACTAAAGTTAAAAAAAACAACAAAGAAATCAAAAGTGTACTCTAAAAACATTTAACACCAAAGGCAGTAAAGGAGGAAGCGAGGAACAAATGACGAAGTTGACAAACACAAGCAATGGGGAAAGGACTCCCTATTCAATAAATGGTGCTGGGATAACTGGCTAGCCATATGCAGAAAATTGAAACTGGACCCCTTCCTTACACCACATACAAAAATCAACTCAAGATGGATTAAAGACTTAAACGTAAAATGCAGAACTATAAAAACACTGAAAGACAGCCCAGGCAATACCATTTTGGACACAGGAACTGACAAAGATTTCATGACAAAGACATCAAAAGCTGCAACAAAAGCAAAAATTGACAAATGGGATCTAATTAAACTAAAGAGCTTCTGCATTGCAAAACAAACCATCATCAGAGTGAACAGACAGCCTACAGAATGGGAGAAATTTCTGCAATCTATCCATCGGACAAAGGTCTAATATCCAACATCTACAAGGATCTTAAACAAATTTGCAAGAAAAAAAACCCCATTAAAAAGTGGGCAAAGGACATGAACAGACACTTTTCAAGAGACATACACGTGGCCAACAAGCATACGAGAAAAACCTCAACATCACTTAATCATTAGAGAAATGCAAATCGAAACCACAATGAGATACCATCTCACATCAGTCAGAATGGCTACAACGAAGCTGGCGAGGTTGCGGAGAAAAAGAATCGCTTATACACTGTTGCTGGGAGTGTAAATTAGTTCAACCGCTGTGGAAAGCAGTGTGGTGATTCCTCAGACCTAAAAACAGAAATACCATTTGACCCAGCAATCCCATTACTGGGTATATACCCAAAGGAATATAAATCATTCTACTATAAAGACACATGCATGTGAATGTTCACTGCAGTACTATTCACAATAGCAGAGACATGAAATCAACCTAAATGCCCAGCAACAGTACACTGGATAAAGAAAATGTGGTACATATACACCATGGAATACTATGCAGTCATAAAAGAGAATGAGACCATGTCCTTTGTAGGAACGTGGATGGAGTTGGAGACCATCCTTAGCAAACTAACGCAGGAACAGAAAACCAAATACCACATGTTCTCACTTATAATTGGGAGCTAAATGATGAGAACACATGGACACATGGAGGGAACAACAGACACTGGGGCCTACTTGAGGGTGGGAGGAAGGAGAATATCAGAAAAAATAACTATTGGTTACCAGGCTTAGTACCTGAGTGACAAAATAATCTGTACAACAAACCCCCATGACACAAGTTTACCTATATAACAAACCTGCATGTGTACCCCTGAATCTAAAATAAAAGTTTAAAAAAAAGAAGATCCACAGATTTAAAAAAAAAAGTAGCATTTTTTGAAATAATAAACTACTTCAAAAGGAAGAAACATATCTAAAAGCCTATGGTAGAAAATTTTCATGTTGCTTTTTATGACATATTGTGCGTTTTAACTGTCTTGGCTCTTAAGAGAAGATGTGTCAGAGGAAAGAGGCAGCCACATCAGCACTACTCAACACTGTTCCCAGTGGTGCCCCATGCACAGGCAGTAAACCATTTCCATGGAATGCAGCTTCCTCACCCAGACAGTAAAGATCTTCAGAAACTCAGGACACTTCTACAGATAAGGAGATTTTCAGCTACACAATGTCATCATATCAAGTGGAAAGCTCATCTTTTAATAAGATCAATTTTTAAAAATCATCCTATTTTAATAACTTAAAAATGTTTTAATTGTGGTAATATGACATAAAATGTACCATTTTAACTGTTTTTAAGTGCGCAATTCAGCTGCATAAATTATATTCACAATGTTGTGTAACCATTACTACTATCCATTTTCAAGACTTTTTAATGCTCCAATGAATACTCTGTCCCCATTAATAATAACTCACTATTCCTTTTCCCCCAGCCCCAGGTATCCTCTAATCTATGCTTTTATCAATTTGCCTATTCCAGATATTTCTTTTAGGTGGAATCACACAGTAGTTGTGTTTCTGTGTCTAGCTAATTTTATATGGTATAATGTTTTCAGGTTTCTTTCATGTTGTATCATGTATAAGAATTCATTCCTTTTTTAAGGTTGCATATTACATTGTGTAGGTATACCACATTTGTTTACACCATTATGTGGTAATGAACATTTGCGCTGTTTCTACCGTTTGGTTATTGTGAATAATGCCATAACAAACCCCAGTGTAAAAGTGTCTAAGTCTGTCTTCTTTTGGGTAAATGCTGAGGAGTGAAATCGCTGAGTCATGTAGTAACTGCATTGAGCATTGTTCAAGTAGCCACCAGGTTGTCTTCCACAATGGCTGCACCATTTTACATTCCCACCGGCAGCGTACGGGGTTCCAATTTTTCCACATCTTCACTGACACCTGTTATTTTCTGTTTTTGGATTATAATCATCCCACTAGGTGGGAAGTAGTATTTCACTGTACTTTTGATTAATATTTATTTCCCTGATGACTAATGATATTGAGTATCTTTTCAAGCACTTATTGACCACTTGTGTACTTTTGGAGAAATGTCTTTTCCAGTCCTTTGCCCATTTTTAAATTGGATTGTTTGCTATTCAGCTGGAGTTCCTAAATATTTGAATATTAATCCCCTATCAGATACATGATTTGCAAATATTTTCTCCCATTCTGTAAGATGTCTTTCCGCTTTCTTGATAATGTCCTTCGGTATGCAAAAATTTTTAATTTTAATGAAGTCCAAAGTTTATTGTTCTTTTGTTGCCCATCTTTTTGGTGCCGTATCTAAAAATCCAATGTCTAATAAAAGATCATGAAGATTTACCCGTTTTCTTTTAAGAGTTTTATAGTTTTAGCTCTTATATTTAGCTCATTGATTCATTTTGAGTTCATTTCGATCTATGGTGTGAGGTAGGAGGTATGACTATTCTTTAGCATGTGGAAATCCAGATGTTCTAGTACCATTTTAAAGAGACTGTTCTTTGTTCTCTTCATGGACTTTGCATACTTATGAAAAATCAATTGGTCACAGATCCATGAATTTATTTCTGGACTCTTAATTCTATTCCACAGGTCCTTATCTATGCTTATTCTAGCATCACACTGTTTTATCTATAAATAACTTTTGATAACAAGAGAAAATGGTAACATAATAATCTAGCTGAAAAAGACTTCCAACCACTTGCCTGAGACGGAAAGACTCTCTTACCTGAGACTACCACTGGTTTGGAGGACTGCTTTGCATGCTGAGAGTGCTGCTTCTTCTCCAGGGCTGTCAGCATGCCCCCCAAATCCAACTGCACTGGAAGCTGGCTCTTCTTTACATTATTTTTAAAATTATCCTGAAAGTTCAAAATTCGTAAGTTTACTTATAAAACTATACAAACTGTGCTTTTCTTTTTACAAAAAACTGATGTAAAGATAAAATGAAAAAGATTGAGACTATAAAAAAGAATTTTTAAAAATTCAAGTAATGAAAGGAAAAAAAATCAAGCCCACATTATCTGCCAGTATTACCATGGTTGTTTATGTCTTCCTTCTTTCAGAACATTGGGTTTATATTAAATCACCTACACTTTTGTCTATATCTCCATTGTGAGTAGTCAACAATACACATCTACAGGCAAGACACTAGCACTTGTATAAAGTCTTTGGCTACAAAGTCTGTGTGTGAGGCTACTTGGTTAGTACTATCGCCTCATTAGCCCCATTCTCTCTCCAAATGCCTCCGTAAACCAACAAATGCCATGAAATTATAGTGATACAACCAAAAGTCTACATAAGCCCAAATCATACTCAGCAAATAATATTAAATGCAGGCTCAAAGTCTGATATGCTCAAAACAAGTGTTATTTTTGAAATTGTTGTGATTTGGGTTTTGAGACTATATAAAAAGTTGTACAAGGAAGCCCAGTGATATGTCCTGAGGCATGGTATCCCATTTGCTTTAGTGCCTCCGCTCCATTCTCCTGCCAAGTGTTCTCTTCCAGGACACCAAAAACCCTACTGGCTGAGGGCTCCCATCAGGGGAAAGTACCAAGTGCAACAAAGGACAGGCAAGGAGGCCTGCTACATGGAAGGAAGATGAGTAAATTATAACATTGAATTGAAAGTTAACTCACACAAAGGTTTAGAATTTTATTTTTCATGAATGCGAAAACAACAGCCCCCTTTAAAAGGCAAAACGACAATGAATCTCCTAGCAAATAAATGTCTACAAGTACACAAGTTCCCCATCTAAATTATGACTCACAAGCTCCCTCCTGAATCTACGGGGTAGGTGGTGGAGTAGAGAAGGGGAATCACCTCCACTTTAGCTTCTATTTTGACTGCACAGAGTAAAACTGTAGTGCCTCTCTTATTTTTCTTCTGTCAGACATTACTGACTTGCAAAAAAATTCTTCTGTTTCCCAAATAAACTGAGTCAACTTTTTCCCCTTAAAGTTTCATAGGGCAGTATGATCCCCCTCCTTTCCAACTTAGCAACTGCAGTTACCAAATCTTATTATAAAATAATAATCTTATAAAATAAGTCTTATTATCAAATAATAAAATCTTATTATTTAAGAGCAGTTCTGTTTCAACATGCTGGGTGCAGTTCTCTCATGAAGGAATGAATCAAAACAAAACCACCTGTCACCATACAGAAATGTCTGGAAAGCAGTTTTTCTCAAGCATTTAGTTGAGCCAGAAGAGTTAAGCCTAAAGCAATTTGTGGTTTCAATCTAAAAATTACCTGTGGCTGCTGCTTAGATTGAAATTTCGGTGTCTCTATTCTGTCTCTTCTTTCAGATGCAACTGCCAGGTTGGGAAATTCTTCGGCATCCTAAGTAAACCACACACCCCTTTAGCTCTTTGTTAATGCAAACATGCCAAGTGCAACCTTTTCCTTGCTTATATTTTCATTCTTCAGTAAGGTCCCTTAAAAGTGATTTAAAAAAAAAAGCCGCGAAACTCTCACATAAGAGCTTCTGCTTTATTTAACTTAGAGCAAATTTAAAGGCCACAGTTCTAATACCCCTGTACCCAGAAAAATAGTGCCACCAACAATCTTGGTACACCGAGGGATCTAAAGAACTGACCTTGGACCACCTTGGCATGAGAGTATTCAAGTACCTGTTCTTCAAAGGATTATGTTTTTCATTAGAGAAACCATCCAGATTCAGTAGATTTACACGTTATCTCTGGTGAACCCAGGCTAATAAATGGAGCCAAAGGCAACAGGCCTGCTAAAAAACCATTTTTTAATCACTTAAAAATGCCTATGTCATTTTGTCAATATTTTAGGTTCCTTGGAAAAAGATGGGAAACATGGGGCAGAAATATAAATTATTCACTTGTCTAAACCATAATGCTCTGCCACGGTACGTTTTCAAACATGTAACCCAGCTATTCTCAAATGATGTTCTAAGAGCCTTGGGAACCCCCACCCCAAGTCTGTGGGAATGCCTGGGCTTGACCCTAAGCTGGGCACCTGGGCAGCACCTCTGAGAGAGCCTTCGGCCTGCACAAGCAGCCAGGCCACTTGCTCTGGTACAGCAATGTAAAGAAAACAACCAGGCACACGAGAAATTAAGTTAGAACCCAGGCTGGCTCCTTAGAGTACATGACATACTTGGAGTATCATGGAACAATTAAAGCATGCTTTTGGAAGTTCCTGAAATCTTCCTGACTTGGGCCCTCAATGGTTCTATAGTATTCTACATTTCTCTCTATAATGAAGCACTTTATAATAAGACTTCTGGATAGAAAAGGAGGCCCTGCAAAAGCCAGCATCCTAAAGCAAGAAAAAAAAAAAAACAGGTAAAGAAGATAACTGAGGGGAAATATTAGTAATATGGCACACAAACTATTCAACTCTGATACAAGTAGTTTTGTCTCCAGACCATTCATTCATTCGGATGTTCACTGAGTGGCTGCTCTGAGACAACTGGGAAGCCAAAATGAAGAGGTGAGAAGAGTGGCTACTGTTTTCTTTAGCACTACGAAAATGATCATTAAAAAGCCCTTGAGATTTTCACTTAGGAAACCAATATGAACCCAAGTTTCTTTTAAGAAAGACCCACTTATTATATCACACCATGTGAATAATAAATATAAATGTACTTCAATCCTTGGAGGCTCTTGAACTGTCAGGACTTCATATTTTGATGTAGATTTTTCTTTCTTTTTCTTATTCTTTCTTGAGGCTTCATTTTGTTCAAGGTCACTACCTTGTGATGCTTTAGACTAGAATAAAAAAATCAAAGCAAAAAATCCTCAGTTTTTAGGGCGGTCAATAAAATGTTTAACACTATGTATCAACAAAATTAAGATATCAAGTCCTATAATCACATGACAATTTTATTCAGAGTTAGGTTCCTCATCCCCTGTTTTTTAAAAAGCCAGCATTCACTAGAATAGTTCTGAAGGAAAAAAAAGTTTGTTCAAATAGTTGTAATGCCCAATTCCTTTTGAAAACTGGTGGATTTGGACAGAACCTAGTTTTCAGCTTGAGGAGATCATGGTGTTCGTGACCTTCCTGATCCCAGCCTAAGCTCTCCATATAATTCCAGGCAGGCCATTTCCATCAGCACGACCCAGTCGTTCCTCATCTGCACATCACACCTGTCTGCAGAGCAGAATCACCCATGGAACCTTCAGACAAACACCTGGGACCATCCCAGGACTGCTAAATGTGACCTCATCATTCCTACAGGCCCCTAACCCCCTGGGCCTCTCCTCATCCAGGTCAGATGTGATTTGGCCACAGGGCCTTTGCACTGAAGCCCCTTCACTAGAATTTGGCTAGGCTGGGGCTGCTCCTCATCTCCATCTACCCGTTGCTTTCTACCCTTGGACTGCCCATGGTTTTCTCTTCAGAGCACTGATCACTCTCTGACATGTCCTACATCTGTCTGCGTGTTGTCGGCCTCCCTCCATCAGAATGGGGAGGCTGTAAAAGGGCAGGGAACTTTTTGTTTTAGGCCCTGCTTTATACCCAGTGCGAATTTACACTTCAGAAGTAAAAGTCTCAGCAGCTATTAAAAAGAATATGCTTATCTACTGACCCACAGGAGCTGTCCATGATGTTTTTCTAAGTGAAAAAGACAGGTTTAAGGGTAATGTGTATAAAATGATCGCATTTTAAGAAAACAAAAAACAAAACAAAACAAAAAAAAGAGAAACCCCTCTCTCTTTGTTCATATTTTCATGAGTCTGAGGCAGGACATATGCCAGATTGCTAATGAAGGTTTCTCTGAAGGTAGGCATCAAAAGTATGGGAGAGATGACCTTTTCCATAAGTAGATCATTGAAGTGTTACACTTATCATTTCTGTAATAAAATTTCACAATACAGAAAGTTTCTAAAAAAACCATTCTGATCACTATCACTCCAGCTATGTAAAATGCAAAGCTATTTGGGTTAGAAGATAACAGGAGATGCTGATTTTCTTCTCATCTTTTAGAATTTTTCTAAAATAAGCTTTTCTTAGGCCTATAATTAAGAAAACTTTTTAAAAAGATCTTGGGAAAATAAAACAAAATCTGTTAACTCTTAGAATGCTAACTGCATATTAGGAAAACCGGCTCTGAGAGTAACTTGGCAGCTGCAACAAAGAATTAGACAGTGGGGGGCCAGGTGCAGTGGCACAGGCCTGTAATCCCAGCACTTTGGGAGGCCGAGGCAGGTGGATCACCTGAGGTCAGGAGTTCGAGACCACCCTGACCAACATGGTGAAACCCCGTCTCTACTAAAACAATACAAAAATTAGCCAGGCATGGTGGCGGGCACCTGTAATCCCAGCTACTTGGGAGACTAAGGCAGGAGAATTGCTTGAACCCAGGAGGCGGAGGTTGCAGTGAGCCGAGATCACGCCATTGCACTCCAACCTGGGCGACAGAGCAAGACTCCATCTCAAAAAAAAAAAAAAAAAAAAAAAAAAAAGAATTAGACAGTGGGCTGTTGTCCAGCCTGCGCCTGGCCACCCAGAGGAGCCCCAGAGACAGGCAGGAGGCTTCACCGAGAGTCAAGTTCAGTGTGTGCACAAAAGGAAGGGTCTCTCCCTTACACATACTGCTCTCTCTCAAATACATGCACAGAGCAATGAGGAACAAGCACACATCTACCTTCACAGTAATTGTCACCACTATAAATACATAGCTACTATTTATGTGGAATGGGCTAATTACATTTTTGGAAATCAGAAAGTATCCTCATACTCAAAAAGACAGGAAACCATTACGCTAAACAAGGCCACATTTCAAGCTAACATAATATATCCATACACAATGAAAATCAACAACCATATTTAGGCCAATAAAAAAAAAAAGGCTCTTGAAGAAACAGTTCTAGGAATCAATAAAAATGTAACTTAAAAGTTGGGTGTGGTGGCTCACGCCTGTAATCTCAGCACTTTGGGAGGCTGAGGCAGGAGGACTGCTTGAGCCCAGGAGTTCAAGACCAGCCTGGGAAACATGGCAAAACCCTGTCTCTATAAAAAATACAAATACTAGTTGGACGTGGTGGTGCATGCCTGTAGTCCCAGTTGCTAGAAAGGCTGAGGTGGAAGGACTGCTTGAGCCAGGGAGATCAAAGCTGCAGTGAAAAAAAAAAAAACAAAAAGCACTTAAAATTACTTAAGGGAAAAAAATCTATTCTGAATGCTATCTTATAACAAGTAAATAAATTCCATTAACCAAAAATCAGTAACACGTACCACATGATCACAAAATGTAGAATTCAATTATTTTGCTACTAGTACTCTTGTACTGGTAAAAGCCATTTAAATTCAACAAAGACTGGGGGAAAAAGAAGCAGAAACTTTATACACCAGAGCATAAACTTATGCCAATATTTCTTCTTTAAAGACTTCAAAATGGCTCACAGATATTTTAAGTCGATAGGTCTAAAATGTACATTCTCACTCATAAAGAAAAGCTATCACTTGTATTTCATGACTCAAAACCTATTTTTTATTCAAAGTGCAAGTACAATAAACTCAGACTAGTGACTACAGTATAGAATGAAACCCAATTACAGTTAGGATTTGGAGGGATTAAAAAAAGACTATCCTGGCCAGGCACGGTGGCTCACGCCAGTAATCCCAGCACTTTGGGAGGCCGAGGTGGATGGATCACCTGAGGTCAGGAGTGAGATTAGCCTAGCCAATATGGTGAAGCCCCATCTCTACTAAAAATACAAAAATTAGCCAGGCATGGTGGCAGGCACCTGTAATCCCAGCTATTCGGGAGGCAGAGGCAGGAGAATCGCTTGAGCCTGAGAGGCGGAGCTTGCAGTGAGCCAAGATCATGCCACTGCACTCCAGGCTGGGCAACAGTGAGACTCCATCTAAAAAACAAAGACTACTCAGTGGCACAGAAAATCAACGTAATCAAAACGTGATGCACATCTCTTTTTCCCTAATCTTTTTTTATGATAGTACCATATATATATAACATAAAACATACCATCTTAACTTTTTTTTTTTTTTCAGACGACGTCTCACTGTGTTGCCCAGGCTGGAGTGCACTGGTGCGATCTTGGCTCACTACAAGCTCCGCCTCCCAGGTTCATGCCATTCTCCTGTCTCAGCCTCCCGAGTAGCTGGGACTACAGGCACCCGCCACCATGCCCAGCTAATTTGTTTGTATTTCTTAGTAGAGATGGGGTTTCACCGTGTTAGCCAGGATGGTCTCCATCTCCTGACCTCATGATCTGCCCGCCTTGGCTTCCCAAAGTGCTGGGATTACAGGCGTAAGCCACCGCACCCGGCCCGTCTTAACTATTTTTAAATGAATATTTCAGTGGCATTAAGTACACTCACTGTTGTGCAACCATCATCACCATCCATCTTCAGAAACTCATTTCTCCTAGCAAAACTGAAACTCTCTACCCATTAAAAAATAACTTCTCATTCCCCACTCTACTGAGCCCCTGGCAACCACCATACTACTTTCTGTCTCTAGTGACACGTACCTTTTGGGTAGGATGAATAATGTGTTTTTCTTTGTTGTAGGAAGGATCCGAAGATAAAGCTTCAGAAGATGGTATACTAACATTTTTAGGATCTGCTGATGAAGCAATGGTCTTTAAGTTTATCATAGAAGTAACATTTTTAGGGGCTGCTGACAGTTCTGTAGATAATGTCTGTCGAACAACATAACCCATTGGTGTCCAAGATAACTCTGCTCAAAGATAACCAAAATTGTTGAACAATCTCAACAGTAAAATAGAAATTCCTTAGTTACTCAAACATGCATTACATGAGGTAACTGCTCAGAGCATCATTAAATGTAGGCTATCATTTAAAACATCCTCTTGGAAACTACAGTAGTCACTAAACTTGTTTTTCTTCTTGGGGCATGCATGCTGCATTTTTTTCCCTTTTAACTTGTAAGGTTAATTTTCCTGGAAACTGGTTTTTTAACCTGGGGGTTGGAGGTGGGTAGACAAACAGTAGTTTTAGTTAAAAAACAATCCACAATAAACGTCCACGTGGCAAGCACACAGAATTAACGAACTAAAGATCAAATTTTGGCCCTACTAACCTTGAAGTGTACCTTTAACATCAGAAGTCAAAGATCACTAGACTTCAGCTATCACAATAACTGGTAATTTATTTCTTTTAGAACAGAGGCATAAGTACAGCAACACTACTCCTTTAGGTGCCCATGAAACTCTATATACAGACAAAACAAAAAGACATCTATCAGGACACAGGCAGGTGAACACCTGTCAGCAGCCTGTGGCTACCCCCAAGGGTAAAACAGACTGTTCCCCTCACTAGAGAACTACACATCCTCAGAGCAGCCTGTGAAGTACAGACCATTACTCAACCACATACATATCGAACATGAGAACATAAAAAAAAACACCCTATGAATAAATTTGGAATCATTTTGTAAAAATGTCTCTGTTAGGACAAGCTACTGTAAAAATTTCAAAGCAGGGCACATGGAACTCTCTCTGAAAATATTACTTCTTGGCCAGGACAGGACAGATGAGCAGTCCTTACAGTGTGGCAGGAGGCTCCCATGACCCTTGCAGGTGTCTATGGAGTTAAAACCGTTCTGGAGTACAAACGCATCAGTTGCCTTCCCTACTCTCCCTCTCTCACGAGAACACCTGGGAGTCTTCCAAATGCTGTATGAGGCAGGACCGTGAGGCAGGTGAATGCCACGGCAGATCTACAGAGCCAGATGGCAGAGCTGCGCAAGTGGAAAGCAAGGCTGCTCTCTGCACTACAGCTTTTTAATTTGGAAAAATAGTTTTCCTAAAAATATGCTATCTTAAAATGCAACACGCTTAATTTATTGTTATTTTTAAGCAAATTTGTTTGAACTTTGAATAGGGCAAGTGTTGACAGGTATCACCCAAATAAAAAAGAGCTCTTTGGGGTTCTCAATCTTTAAAGGTCTCAAAAACTTTTGAGAATAGGCAATACTAAAGGAAGTAGTTACTGCTGAGTTCATAAAATTTCTCACTGAATTGGATGTGTACTTCATTTAGAATTCTTGTCTCTTATTTTATACTCTTTGTGTGTGGATGTGGGATCTCATCTACTTAACTTTCTAAACTAACACTGATGTTAGGTTACCCACAATTCATTAGCTGTCTTAAGTCTTTACAACAAAAATCATTTCAACTGCACTGGAGTTAAAAATGAACTTTAAAAATCTATGACATTTTAAAAATTAATATTTTTGCAGCCACTTTTACCTCTTGTACATGAAGGAGAATTGGTAGCGGCATTAGCAGTTACAGATTCATTTGGGTTATTTTTCACCACTATTTCACCCTAAAAAGCAAACACATTAGATGTCATCAGAGAAATGCAAATTAAAACAAGGATATAACACTACATATCAAAATCCAGAACACTTTGACAACAGAAATCCTTATTCATTGCTGGTAAGAATGAAAAATATTACAGCCACTTTGGGAGATATTTAATAGTTTAGCAATTCCTTACAAAACTAACCATACTCTTACCATATGATTTAGCCACTGCACTCCTTGGTAATTATCCAAAGGAGGTGAAAACTTATGTCCACACAAAAACCTGCACACGGATGTTTATAGCAGCTTTACTCATAACTGCCACAACTTGGAAGCAGCCAAGATGTGGGCTACATACTATATGATTCCAACTATATGACATTCTAGAAAAGACAAAACTGTGGAGACAATAAAAAGATAGTAGTTAGCAGGGGCTGAGGGGAGGGAGGGATAAACAGGTGAAGCACAGAAGATTTTTAGGGCAGTGAAACCACTCTGTACCATACTACTATGGTAGACACACATCATTATGCATTTCCCCAAACTCTTAGAAGACACAACACCAACAGTGAACCCTAATGCAAACGATGCGCTTTGGGTGATGATGACATGTCAATGCAGGTCATCAATTGTAACAAATGCATTACTCTAGCACAAGATGTTGATAATGAAGGAGGCTGTGTGTGTGTGTGTGTGTGTGCAGGCAAGGGGCATATGGGAAATCTGTACTTTCCTCTCAACTTTGCTGTGAACCTAAAACTGCTCTCGAACATAAAATCTATTTTTTTAAAAAAGCCTAAGCAGTTACTTTCCATTTCAAAGTAATCACTTAATTTTAAAATATAGCTTCCCTTGCCATTCTTAAAATCTGCAAAATATATGCTAATTAAAATTTCCAAATATATAAGTACATAAAGTGAAAAGTTAAATTACTTCCTTCAACCAAATCTCACTCCCTAGAGGAAAACACCACCCACATCTATGGCTTCATTAGTATCCTTCTACTTCTTTGCCTGTGATATAAACATTTGTGTATCATATTTTTATGCGGATTCCCATAATGGAATCACACCACACATAGTATTGTGGCAACTTTTAAAAAAACTTTAACATACTACTGACAAACTTTCCAAGTTGGCACAGATGCACCACACAATTCTTAAAGCTGCAATGATCCCATGTAAATGCAAAAGCCATCATTCACTAGGCACACACCAAAGTTCAACAGTCCATCAAAATGTCTACAAAGACAACAAATGTAAGCCTGCAATGTATGCCCTGTTTTATGAAGACAGAAGGCTGTCTCACATATTAAACATAAGACATATAATGACGCTATGTGTATGGGGGGGTCGAGTATATTAAAAGGCTCCTCCAAGTGACTAACACCAGAGGTAAAAGTAAATTAAAAGATTCAAAGCTGAATCCATTAAGTAGATAATGGATTTAAAATAATTTTTAGAATTCATATGCTTCACAAATTTATCCATTTGTCAATTCATAACATGAGTCCAGGAATAAAAAATAATATTAAAACACAGCCTGTTCTTTTAGTAAACATAACTTTTATGCTCACCAAGGCCAATAAAAAATTAGAAATAGCTTACCTGTTCAAGAATGGTTAAATAAATTATACCTATCAGTATGAGAGATCCAATGCAAGTTGCTTTCAAAAAATACTTAATGACATGGAAAAAATACGAACAAAGTTTTAAACAATTCAAACATAAGACTGTACGTATTTATAATCTCAAGGTGAAGGAAATTCCCACAATAGACCATTTTTAAAAGATTATGTGTTAAGCATGCTTTTCTTTTGGTTGTACAATTTCAGACAAATATATATATTTTTTGTCATTTACAGACATTACTAATATCATCAGGAAAAAGTTTCTTTTAGAAGGAAATAACTTTTTAAAAAGCCCACACATAATTCAAGAGTGTATGTGACTCTATTAATAGAGCAATCAGTATGTATATCTTCTATCTTACTTCATATGTTCAAACACTTTAACAGTCACATGTAACAAGTGACCTTGATATAAAGCCCCAGTCACACTCCTGCTCACTCCACGAGCTGACCCTGAGGCTTACACAGCATCCTGGACTACTTCTGTAGGGCACTCATGAGAGCGGTACGTGATGAAGCCCGGCAGCGCCGTGGCTATTCAGCCACCGCACAAACCCAGCCTGGAGCCCCTGGAGCAGGCCAGATGGAACTATGATTTTTAGATAGCCATCAGTTGGCCTGACTTCTCCCAGCTCTTTGACAGGAAAGCACCATGCTACAACAGTGTGAGGGTACAACTGTATGAGGGTCCTGCATGCAAACTGCTACACAATGGCCTATCTTCTGCACATTACCAGCAACTGTCACTGAGCCTTCAGGCCTTAGTGTCCAGGCACCTAACAGAAGTCCAAGGGCAGGAAACAAATCCTTTCTCAATTCAAGAGGTAAAGCGAATGGGTGAGGCCTGTTTTCTTTATCTTTCTTCTTTCTACTTGCCTTCGTATTGGCATGTACTCCACTGCTCCTTCAGTGGAAATTCATCAGAAGCCATTTTAGGAACTACTAACCAGACACTATTTCTTCCTGGAAGTCTCAAATCAATCCATTTGAGAGAAATGCCTCAACTTGGTGGACTAAAACTCTGAGATCAAATGTTGAACAAAGTGAATTACCTGCTGTAATAAGTTTTCCTGAATTTGCTGCATCATTAACAAGACAAAGATGTAATAAAAGCCTGGAAAATTCAAAAGTTACACTATGCAGTTTTAAATATTACTACAGTTAAGTCCTCAGTACCATGGACAGGTTCTTGGAAACTGTGACTTTAAACAAAACAACATAAAACAAAACCAATTCCTTTTTTCATCAACATCATAATGAAATGATGGTGAAGAAAATGTTACTGGAGGACCTACTATACAGCCTTTCATTTAAAGTGCAGTTTCCAAGAACCTATTGACAACATTATGTGAGGACTTAATGTATTTCAATTTTTATAAAAGTCTTTTTTTTCTATGTTGGAAAAAGTGCTATCAGCATGTTAGAAGTAGCGTGTTGAAAATGGGCTGTCAAAGCGGCTAGACTCTGTTACAACCTTTTCCTTCTGAGGCACCACAATACCTTTCAGCTACCATATAAAAAGGAGTATACTAGATTGGGCACGGTGGCTCAAGCCTGTTATCCCAGCACTTTGGGAGGCCGAGGCAGGTGGATCACCTGAGGTCAGGAGTTGGAGACCAGCCAGACCAATATGGTAAAACCCCATCTCTACTAAAAATACAAAAAAATTAGCCAGATATGGTGGCATGTACCTGTAGTCCCAGCTAGTCCGGAGGCTGAGGCAGGAGAACTGCTTGAACCCGGAAGGCGGGGATTGTAGTGAGCCAAGAAGCTAAGATCGCGCCACTGCACTTCAGCCTGGGCAACACAGTGAGACTCCCTCCCCACAAAAAAAAAGGTATACTAGGTGATTCTTTTAAAACAATAGCTACAGCCGGGCACAGTGGCGTGGGTGGCTCACGCCTGTAATCCTAGCACTTTGGGAGGCCCAGGCAGGCGGATTGCCTTAGCTCAGGAGTTCAAGACCAGCCTGGGCAACATGGTGAAATCCCGTCTCTACTAAAATACAAAAAAAAATTAGCCGGCGTGGCAGCGTGCGCCTGTAGTCCCAGCTACTCGAGAGGCTGAGGCAGGAGAATTGCTTGAACCCAGGAGGCGGAGGTTGCAGTGAGCTGAGATCGTGCCACTGCACTGCAGCCTGGTGACAGAGCGAGACTCCGTTTCAAAAACAAAACAAAACAAAACAAAACACACAAATAAAACAATAGCTGCACTAGATGTTACAGCCTCATTATAAACTGTTCAAACAAAGAAGGTCATCTAAGTGCTCAATGAAAGGCTTCCCCCAATACATCCTCCCCATCTCCATGGACATCAAAGCCCACAGCAAGATTTAATGTGTAATGTTTGAAATGAGACAATTTAAAGTGTACAAAGGAAAAAGAAAAAGAGAGAGAAAAACCCTCACCTCACCTTTGATAACACTGCAGCTGGTTTTACTACTTCTCTTAGAAGAGAAATGTCGGTAGAGACAGAGTGGACAGGTCCCCACTTGGGTTGCTTCTGTATCTCTGACATATTGTTCTCTGCACCTTGCAGTTCAGGAAAGTCCAGTGTGGTAAATTCAAACTCAGGTTTGGAGGTAGATATATTTTTTGCAATGATTCTGGATTTCCTGTCTGTTCGCTTATGGTAACCATCTGTAATTACAAAATTAAAAGTAAGAGTAAAAATTTAGTTACTGTTTGATGACCAGTACGCAAGCAAAAATTGCAGAGTACAAAGACTATTGCTATTGATGCAACAGGTTGTTGTCAAAACACCGTAACTCTTACCGGTGTTGTTCACCTTCCTTTGTAAAAGTATAAAGTTTAAATGACCATAAGTATCAATCACTCTGGTTGGGGCCATCATGCAGAAAAACCAAAATGCACTGTATATTTTAGGAGTATGTATAGTCACGCGCCACATATGATGGTCTGATCAACAATGGATTACGTATACAACAGCCCCATAAGATTGTAACGAAGCTGAAAAATTCCTATTGTCTACTGGTAATGTCATGGTGCGATTACTCACGTTTGTGGTGATGCCGGTGTAAACAAACCTACTGAGCTAACAGGCATATAAAAGTATAGTACATGCGATGATGTACTGTACATAATACTCGGTAATGACAATAAACAACTATGTCACTTGTTTATGTATTATACTTTTTATCTTTGGAGTATATACTCCCTCTACTTACAAAAGAAAAATTTGGCCAGGGCAAGGTGGCTCACGCCTTAATCCCAGCACTTCGGGAGGCTGAGGCAGGCAGATGCAGCCACGAGTTCCAGACCAGCCTGGCCAACATGGTAAAACCCCAACTCTATTGAAAATACAAAAATTAGCTGGGTGTGGGGGCACATGCCCCCTAGCTACTTGGGAGGCTGAGGCACAAGAATTGCTTGAACTTGGGAGGCAGAGGTTGCAGTGAGCCAAGATAGTGCCACTGCACTCCAGCCTGTGTAACACAGTGAGACTCTGTCTCAAAAAAAAAAAAAACACAAAACGACAGAAGAAAAACTTAAGTATAAAGCAGCTTCAGGCAGGTCCCTCAGGAGGGATTCCAGAATAAGGCATTGTTATCACAGGAGATGACAGCTCCACGCATGTTACTGTCCCTGAAGACCTTCCAGTGGGACAATATGTGGAGGTGGAAGACAGTGATACAGATGATTCTGACCCTGTACAGGCCTAGGCTAATGTGTGTGGTTGTGTCTTTGTTTTTAATTAAAAAGTGTACAAAGTTAAAAAAAAAATTAATAGGAAAAAGCTTATAGAGTAAGGATGTAAAGAAAGAAAATATTTTTGTCCAAGCCAAGTATTTTTGGTTTTTCTGCATGTTTGTGTTTTATTACAAAAGGTAAGTGTTATTACAAGAGTCAGAAAGTTAGAAAAATTAAAAATGTATAAAGTAAAAAAGTTACAGTAAGCTAAGGTTAATTATTGAAAAAAATACTTTTATAAATTTCATGTAGCCTAAGTGTACAAAGTTTAGAACGTCTACAACAGTGTACAGTAACACCCTAGGCCTTCACATTCACCCACCACTCAGTCATTGAATCACCCAGAGCAACTTCCAGTTCTGCCAGCTCCATTCATGGTAAGTGCCCTATACGGGTAAAACATTTTGTATCTTTTTTTTTTTTTTTTGGAGACGGAGTCTCGCTCTGTCTCCCAGGCTGGAGTGCGGGGACGCTTGATCTCGGCTCACTGCAAGCTCCGCCTCCCGGGTTCATGCCATTCTCCTGCCTCAGCCTCCCGAGTAGCTGGAACTACAGGTGCCCGCCACCACGCCAGGCTAATTTTTTGTATTTTCAGTCGAGATGGGGTTTCACCGTGTTAGCCAGGATGATCTTGATCTCCTGACCTCGTGATCCGCCCGTCTTGGACTCCCAAAGTGCTGGGATTACAGGCGTGAGCCACCGCTGTACCTTTTCTATATTTTGATACACAAATACCACTATGTTACAACTGCCTACAATATTCAGTACAATAATATGGTCTAAAGGTTTATAACCTAGGAACAATAGGCTATATCATATAGCCTAGCTAGGTGGTTGGCTATACCATCTAGGTCTGTGTAAGTACACTCTAAATGTTCCCACAATGACGAAATCACCTAAGGGCACATTTCTCAGAATGTGTCCCCATCAGTAAGTGAGGCATGACTATAATTCTAAGGCTGATGAAATAGTTACCTTAACCTGATTGTGCAGCTGGGCATTTTAATTATTCTTTTTAGACATTTTATAGTATTGCAAATTTAAAGGGACTCTAATGAATTTTCTGTGCTAGTAAACTTTCCATCTTTCAGTTTGCTGGAATAAACTAGAGGGAAGCAGGTAGCATAAAACGCATAACCTCTTCCCCATCTTTCTCCTGAAATGCAATGGATAAGGTAGGCTGCAGCTACATGAAGCCCCTCATTTAATTATAAGACCAGAGTTACTACAGTTAATAAACGTCCCTTGTACCAGATGGTTTATGAGTGAAGTCAATGAAAAGAGAAAAATGTATATACCAAATAATACAAATTATAGGCACTTAAGATCCTACAATGCAACAGGTACCAAATAATAATCCCATCCCTGGGAAGAAATACCTCCAGAATTGCTCAGGAAGTCTGATGCCCTAAGCTGTGTCAGACCCAGGTCTCATTTCTTGGAGTAGTCACAATGAACAAGCCCATAGAAACAGCTGTATACACAGCAGGAATGTTTCTGGGGCACAAGGAGTAGGCTCGCATTATACTACATTGTTGGTTATTTTTACCTGATTTCAAACTATTCTCAGCGTAAATGGACAAATGATGTGAACCTCTAGCTGATTTTATCTCAGATGATATAGTTCCATCAGCCCTTTCACTGTCAAACTTTTGCTGATCATACGTTTTTTTCTCATCATAGGTTTTCTTCTGCAGGAAAGATTAAAAAGCAACATGAAATAAAACCACCACGATAAAAAAGGTTTAAGGCAGCAAAATATTAAGTATTCACAATTCAATCATTTTTTAAAAGGTTAAATACAAAAAAATACATGATACTTAAATATGATGTACAAATTTACCATTTCTTTACATTTTAAACATTAAAACAACCAACTAAAGGACACAACAAAACAACATCACTACTCACCTTAAACAGAGCTTTCATTTCTTGTGGGAGAGGGCACGTGTTCTCATTTCGATGCTTCACTGTTTGAAAACCTCGGTAACAACTGGGTTGGTTATAAAGATACTGGGAGCCAGGCACTGAGTAAACATTCTGTGTGGAGTCAAGGGTATAAGGAGAATAGGCATATGGATGAAGAGTTATCTCAGAAGATAAATACTGAGGTGGAAAAGTTGAAGCTCCAAAGGCCATGTCTTCAGTATATATTTTCTGCCTAAGTAAAAAGTGTAAACTTTAGTTGCAGATTTCATACTGCAAACCAAGAAGCTTTTCTGTAATAAACTAATTCAAACTGAACATTTAATATTTCTGAGACCATTCACTCTAGCACTGGAATAATCCCTAATTAAAAGCCAAATAAAATCTCTGAGTGTTTCTTTCTCACCCTGCAAAGAAAGATGTTGACTCTATTTTTTCACTAATGAGCTGGAAGTCCGTAAGAAACATCAACAGAGCCAGAAGATGCTCCAGCAGCTTTTCACCCAACTGCTACCAAGTATTTGGGAAAGCCTCTCCCAGCAACCCTGGCCAAAATGCCCCTAAAGACCATTCTCTCTGCTGGGGGGAGACCCAACAGCCTGCAATGCCTCCACCAGGGCTCCTGCAAATGGTTTTCTCCAGCCCTTCCCTGCTCCAAGCCCACCATGACATCCTGCGCTTTGCTGACTAACAGGGCCAGAGCGCAAAGCAGACACTGCACGGCACCGTGGATGTTAACTACACACTTTACTAACAGATGGACACCAGCTTTGAAGGTTGCTATTGCCTCAATTTATCCCAAGCTGCTAGACTAAACCAAAATATAATTTAACACTAATTTTTCTTTTTTAGCCAATTTGATACAAGGCTACAGGTTTCAACCTTTTTCCCATGAAAGCTGATACAATGACAAAACGCTAAGCAACTGATTTAAAATACAAATAGTAACCTCCTCCTTCCAGCAAATGTTTCTGTTAATTTCCGGAGCTATTTCAAAATGTACTAGTACACTGAAAGGCAGAAAAATCCAAACCTAGTCATGACACACCCTTTAAGACCTTCAAACTGCTACGCTGTCAGGAGATATGAGCATAAGCACTGCTTACTAGAAATCATATTTCTAATGCGCTGCAAGTAACAGACTACACTGAATAAGAAAGGGAGACTACAGGCTCTACCTATAATATAATAACGTTTACTGCTTTCACTTCTATCCAGGACTTAATCATATATTCCCTCATCTCACTGTTTACTATTTCATGATACGTTAACTTAGATTTTCTAAGATCTTTTACTTACAGGTAAGTAACTTTAACATGAAATATTCCTAATTAAAAATCAAATAAACCCCTTTTTACTGACCTTTGTCTGTCCAACAAAACAACTGGCCTAGCACTGCTCCAAACATACAGCACTGAGGACTAGCTCTTTGTAGAAAAGAGGCTCAAAGCTTCATCCCACTGCCTACATGTTCCTGTGAATTCTGTGCTGTATTTTGTTTGTAGTTGAGAAAAGCTAGTGGGGGGCAAGTGTCACTGAAGGTGGATAATCTGTTCTTCATAAAAGAAGATGAGTTGACAGAAAAAAAAATGTGAAAAAGACTGTCCCAAGTCCAGTAAATAGATAAACGAACAGACAAATGAAATGTAGCTAAAAAGGAAAGCAGGGACAGGTTCCATTGGTTTTGACGGCTGCTGTCATCCAGGAAATTTTCATCCAGGAGTCAGGAGACCTTGGTTGGGGTCCTAGCTCAATCACAATCCAGTTTTCTATTCTGGATAAGTAATTTGGGTTTCTGTCCCCTCACTGGTCCTTCCTCCTCTGGAAAGTTGGTATTTTCCATTTCCATCCAGTGCAAACACAATTACATGCAGAAAACAACACAAAATACAAAACATCAAAGCAGTAACTCACAGCATCTGGCGTGGCTTCAAATGGCATGTCTGGGAAATTCCAGATGCCAGGAGTGGCCCAGATGACCCTAAACCCACAGTAACACACCTGTTTCTCATTCACTGTCCTAAGCTACCCCATCCATACTAAAATCAAACTGTCTGAGTACTTCTGCAATACCTGCTGGTCTCCTGGCTCCACTTCCCTTTGCCCCTTTCCCACCAACGGCTTCCAGGTCTCCCAGGACCTCCTTCTTGCCTCTCCCTCCAGGCACCCGTTGGGTCTGGCTTGACCATCACATGACTTGAAAAGCTCCCTGGCCTGGACTTTGCTCGCCTGGCTCTCACCTGCCCTCCAAGGCTCTATCTCTGTCTCTTTCTCTAGTGCAGTCTCCTCTACACCCTCCTTATCTCACCCATCTGACACATTCTGGGTCAGAACCTCTTATCTTTCTGCTTAGGACTTGACATAAATATAAACAATCCAGCACCTTCCCTAGTCCAGGCCTCCATCTCCAACTTTCAGGTCATTTCCACTTACTATTTCACTTTTTCCCAATTCAGCACGTATAAATCCCAAATTTAACATCCATTCCCCAAAACAGCCCCATTTACAACTTCTGTTCTCATGTATGATCCTACAATTATTTCCATGTATTCAACCGAATATTTTTGTAACATCTTTCCCACCAAAACCTGTACGGACAATCATGGGGCTCTTTTTTATTTCAACAGTTCTCTCATGTAGTTTCTTTACTACTTCCAGTGCCTAGAACCTGGTCAAAGCCCTCAAGCCCCTCTTCTTTAAAAATCTTTCCAAAATTTAGGAGTGATTACAATGACCCCATTTAAGACACTACCAAAAGTTCCCTATTGCCTACCCAGCAAACCTAAAACTTTTCAGCTGTACTATGCAGGCTTCCAATCTACTGACAGCTTCCCCCCAAAATTATCACTTTATTCCTCTACTATCTCCCAAACATATCATGCACATGGTCCCTTCAGTCAGGCAACGACCCAAAGGGGATGCAGTTTCTCCTCCACCCACCGAGCCACGTGCTCAGCTGTACAATGTTGTATACCACTAGTTCTTCTCATAGCTGATCTGCTTTAACTCAAAAGCATCAATTGGTACTAAAATTTTCACAGTATATTGACAGATGGTGAAAATGCTCAACTACCTCTTGTCAATAGCAGCAGCAATTTTGGAGAATAGCACGTTAATTCTGGTTCTGCTGCTACCTATTTGAATTAGCATGAACAAACATTTCTAGCTTCAGTTTCCCATGTGCAAAAATAACATTACATCTGCCTGCCACCTCATGGATTGCAGTAACTATGAAAGAAGTGGAAGTATACAATAATACCCAAACAAAAGGCACACATCCTCATACACAGGTTGCACAGGACTTTTCACAAAGGATGTAACATGACAATGGACATTACTTGGAAGAAACTTATTTTGTTTGCATAGGCAAATTTGTTCATTACATCAGTAAATAATCAGTATTTTCCAAACATGGCAAATGTTATCTATCAGACTACTTCTAATTTCTTTGTCTTGTCCTATAACATAAATATGGAAGAGTCTGGTATGTTCATTTTCATCTCCATCACTTCAAAACTATGGAAGACTTTCAATAATTAATTCCAAATGAATAAATGAGCATCTTTGAGTGCACTGTGAAAGGTACTGGAGGAGGACAGATTCTGTAAAAGGTTACTATACCTTCTTTAAGGAAAGATGAGGGAAGGGGACATACAAAGTTGACTTAGGATGCTATGTAGTTGAACAAGTAAGAAAGAGGAAATAGTTGTTTCAGAAACTTCCATTCCTTTTGTCACAGCAGCAAGAGATCTCCATTTACATGTAATCTGACTATGGCAATGCAATTTTTAATCTATATTAGAATTGCTCAGATAATCAATTCTCAACCATGTTAAGTCTCATTATTTCATCCCCACTTTAAAGGCTATTTTCCTTTCTAACTCTTCCTCTTCAATTTAATGCCTTCCTTATCCTTGTTTTCTTGCCAGGCGTGAATACTTTTCCTTGGTCATAAACCAAAGCTAAAAAAGAAGAGTTAAGAAAACTATTTTTTTTTTTTTGAGAGAGAGAGTCTTGTTCTGTTGCCCAGGCTGAAGTGCAGTGGCGCAGTCTCGGCTCACTACAACCTCCACCTCCTGGGTTCAAGCAATTCTCTACCTCAGCCTCCCGAGTAACTGGGATTACAGGCACCTGCCACCACACCCGGCTAATTTTTGTATTTCTGTAGTAGAGATGGGGTTTCACCATGTTGGTCAGGCTCGTCTTGAACTCCTGACCTTGTGATCCACCCGCCTTGGCCTCCCAAAGTGCTGGGATTACAGGCATGAGCCACCACACCCGGCCAAGAAAACTAATTTTTAAATTCAGCACTGCCCATTCTTGAGTCTCTGATTAGTCTCCACTCATGTTACTGCCAAAATGTTCCTTTAGCCATGTGAATGTTTTCCACCACTATTTTGAGTAACTAAATACCACCTAGCAGATGGCTTTGAGTTCTTGTCACTGAGATATATTTTTGTATTTTGTTATGTGAGACACTCAAGGTAGGGAACAACTCAAGTGAGACCCATGCCAAACTCCCCTTTACAGTGGATGAAATACAGTGGAAAAATAGGGTATTCCTACCAAAGACCAAATTCCAGCATATAAAGGTAGTGTTTCAACTTTCGTCAAAAAAATACAACTTTCAGTATTTCCTAAACACAAAAGACAACTCAATCATTTTCTTATTCATTACAATTCTCATTCTTGCAAATATAATTCTAGAATTTATATACAGTACAAACTATTTTCAATTACATCATGCAGGCACAAATAAAAGGAAACAAGTTAGAATCATATCAAAGAAGAAAAAAGCATTAGGATTCTTAGATTAGAACTACACCTGATGCAAATCTTAAAAACAGATCTACAAATAAATCTACACAATTATGTGAAAGATTAATACTTTTTTTATCTAAATTCAGCTGCAAGAGGAAGCCATTTTGTAAACCTAGAGAATGAATCCTGAGAAGGAAAAAGAAAATGTAAGGAAAAATGTAAGCCTTCTTTCAACTCAAATTTAGAAGAACTTAAGCCTGAAATGTGTAAAATTCATCTCCATATAACAGATATAAAGTAAAATGGTGGAAAGCAAAAGTCAACAATTTCCAAAAAATTATCCACACAGAGGCAGCTATGGTTGCTAGTCCCCTCCCCTTCGCTCAACAAGATTTTAAAATGTTAACCTTAAAAAGGAGGAGTACGTTTATTTGGTCCTTTCTTTGCCCTTCCCTCCACATTTCATCTCCCATTAAATATATGATATATTTTTAAACCATATGAACAAATGAACCTTGAAACGGGATTTTTTTTTTTTTTTTTTTTTTTTGAGACAGAGTCTCACTCTGTCAGCCAGGCTTGAGTGTAGTGGTGCTATCTTGGCCCACTGCAACCTCTGCCTCCCAGGTTCAAAGGATTCTCCTGCCCCAGTCTCCCGAATACCTGGGATTACAGGTGTCCGCCACCATACCTGATTAATTTTTGTATTTTTGTGGAGACGGGGTTTCACCATGTTGGTCAGACTGGTCTTGAACTCCTGACCTCAGGTGATCCACCCGCCTCGGCCTCCCAAAGTGCTGGGATTACAGGCGTGAGCCACAGCGCCTGGCCTGAAACTGCATTTCTTATTAACAAATGCAATGCAGTCTCTACTATTTCTTTGCCGAAAATAACAATGAGTATGAAGGAAAAAAAGGGCAGTTAAAGCTTCTGTTTTTGGCACAGGATACAGTTAAGTTGTGCTACTGGCTCAGACTCTTCTTGGTTGAAGAGCATTCTCTTATCATCTGCAGAACTTTAGTGCAGTAACTGCCGAGTATTTGAAAGTCTAATCACCATTAAATCCAAAATGTAAGCCCCTAGGTAAGACTTTTAGAAAGATACATACTCTGTCACTGGTGGTTCCTGAACAAACGGATAGTATGTGGCTGCAGAGCTGGGGAAGACACATGCTTCTGAGGACTCTAACCATGCCACATTGAGCCCGGCAAATCTGGGGACAAATGGTTTGACATCTGCTGATAACTTGATGCCCTGAGGAAAAATATGAGGTTTTGGCCACAAACATTCAGAGATCAAGCAAATATAAACAAACAAAAAGACCCAAGAGGTGTTCCTAATAGCCCCAGAAATGTTCCCGATGTTGTTTAAAAACTTCTGCCTCGTAAAGACAAGAACCTGCTTGCTAACGATTTCTCCCCAATGCTTTTTTTTGTTAGAAAAGGCAGTAGTTCAAACATTAAAAGTGAAAAATAAGGACAACGAATTCAAGTGGAAATAAAATTTAACACAGATTATATAGTTAAGATCTTGGAATAAGGGTGTTTTTACCACAGATTCACGTAGAAATAATAGAACTGCACACAGTACAACTACTACAGTCAAATACACGTGGACTGTTTAACTACAGCACCCAAAACACACTGCAGACGTTTATTTCCATTACATTTTCTTGAAAAAGTTACACAAAAGCATATGCATTTTACTCATGAACCACTAAGTCTTGCTTTATTGAAATACCAAACCTTGCTTTGCTACAAAATATTATCACCACGAGCCTTTGAAATTTCAATTCAATAAGACTTCTTTCTTTAGTTTTTAGTGACGTAGTAAGAGATTTACTTTCACCGAGAATTTTATGGGTCTAAAAATGATGCACGCGATCGCCAGGGCTCCATCTAGTGGTAATGCTGAGTACGTAGAGCGGAGAATGACGTTCAGAAAAACGCAGGATCCTTTAAAACAATCTATCCGTTCCCAAGAGCGCGGGAAGCTCGCCAGAGTCCCCCCGCCCCGACTGCGGGGAGCGCGGAGCTGGGCCGCAGTCACTGCGCTGGGTGACATCGCACCACAGACGCGGCGCTAACTGTGGGCGGGGTCTGTAGCCGCTGACCGCCACCCCAAGGCGGACCCGAGGCGGGGCGCGAAGATCGCGGCCACCCGGTAGGGCGCTCCCGTGCCGTCACCAGCATCCGACCCACGCCCGCTGGACCAGCCCCGTCACCGCCCGGCCGAGCCCCCAGTGCGAGGCAGGCGGACGGACTGAGGCTGCCGAGAGAGCCCCCGTCGGCCCTTACCTCGCTTTCGGGCTCCCGCGGCCCCTCCGACGCCATGGCGCGAGGCGCGGAGGAGGCCGCGTCACGGAGGCCAGCAGCCGGCCGTCGGCTTGCCTGACAGACAAAGCGTTTCCGCCCCCGCAGGCGACGCCAGGAAGTGCGTCACAGCAAAGCGACAGAGTCCGCCCTTTCTTCCGGCCGGAAGTACGCGGCGGCGGCACTGGACCTGCGCGGGCAGCACGTGGAGGCAGTGGGGAGCTTGCGGGAAATGCGGACCCCCAGGAGTCCTCTGGGCTGGGGACTCACCGTAGCTTACGGGAGTCTCGGATCTGCCTTTTAGTGCTGGGATATCGGAGATAGTCTCCACCAAGGCAGTAGCGACTATAAACAAGAGTTAGGCCGTGATTTACTTTTGTCCCCTGGGCCTCACGAGTCTAGCGTTAGGACGGGATGGGGTAGTCTGGAAAGGCCTCTCGCTGAGGTGACCTTTGAGCAGTCACCTGAAGAGGAGAAAGGAGATTTACTAATAAGGAAACTGAGGAGGCCGAGATTACTCTCACCCCCGCCACTGCATTTCCCTAAAATTTCCCCAAGATTGGTGACTTACAGGAATTGCATACCCTGTAGGTCCTACAAACCTGGAAAGCCTACAAGACTCTTGATGGTATCCTAAATTTCCAGAAACCTTAAGTTTGGAAGTAGCCACAGAAAATAATTTAAAAATCGCTCGGTTTCTTTCGAAAATTAAAAAAAGTGCTAAGATATGGTCGAGAGATGGAATAGTATAATTTTCACGAGAAAAAAGTTCTACACAGAGCAAATTCGTTAAATACTGTGAGAAATGTATAAGGTGCGGCAGGGATAGGAGGTTGACCAAAAGTACAGGGAAGAATGCAGAGTGGATTTCAATAGATGGAGGAGGAACTTTCCTCTCACTCAAAAGGCTTGGAGGAAAGTTCAAGTGGATTTAAGGAACAGAAATTGTCAGCAAAATAGGCCATTTGAGGAATGGGGATTAGGTTGAGGCAAATTGTAGGTTTCCTCTGTCCCTTGCACAGACGTTAACTCTACCATTGAATACGAAGTATTTCAAGCAAGTAAGGCAGGTGCAGCTCCAGTTTTTTCAGATTTCTGTCCTGGTGGGTCTCAGTTCACTACACAGCCTCTAGCAGAAGTGATCCTTAGGGTCTGGTCTGGCAGGAATTTATGCTGGAAGTTTAGGGGTAGCTGTCGCCTTCCTTTCAGCACTATTGGGTCTACCCGGAAGTGTAATGAAGTTTACTTGATTTTGTCATGTTTCTGTTGGTTACCCTGGACACATCCTATGGTAGTGGCAGTAGATTTTAGGATGCTGCTAATCACAACCTTCAAAATTTATTGCCCTCATGTGTAAAGACACCCTTTGTTAACCAATGGACCTGATGTATGCTGGCTGCTCATTTAAGATGTTTCTATAGCATAGCAATTAATTAGAATAACTCCAAAACACTTTCCTAGCAGCTAAAAAGGCAAAGGTGTTTTACAGTGTTTTTGAACTTTTAAAAATGTGATGATACTTTATAGGAAACATTATCCCTACTCTGGAAATGTAGAAGAGGATAAAAAAGTTAAGAGGTTTTTCCCAAGACCACCAGTGGCCAGACAGTGAAGTAGCCCAGATAGTATTAATTTGGGCTTTCCTGTTCTAGACAATTCTCCAGGAATTCAAGAGGTAAAATCTACTTTGGCTTTAGTTTAAACATATCCCTGGTAATTAATTTCTTCATTAAGTGAATTAAATGGTATCCAGATCATACCACGCTATTTTAAACTCATTTAACGTCATCTTTAAGGTAAGTTCCTCAGAGCTAAAACTATAACACTGAAATCAATTTCAATAGTCACAAATTTCAATAGTCACAAATTAACTGTAAGAAAATATACCTCAAAAACTTGAAACAGTGATAAATGCAACATACAAACTTTATTGAACAAAAGTAAACTGTTTCAGTAAACTCAAACAGGCACTTAAGAGAAAAACTGACTGGAAGAACTTTTATCTTAAACATCTTACAGTAACCTACTTGCAGTTGCATTTAACTGAGCTCTGTTGCTGTGAAGAATACAGCTCATGCACAGGTATGGATGAAAGATTTGTACATTTCTCAAGTATTCACTGAATACTACCTTATATACACATATACATTAAATTTGAAAAAGATTTGACGATCCCCAGATAAACTTCATTTTTGTTGATCTTTTGGAAGAGGTCGTCTAAAGAGAAGAATATGTGGTTCTGTGGAAAGAAAATGTTTTGAATCATTTTAATATGATTTTCATATACTCAACAGAAATTCAAAAGCATTCTCAACTAAGCCAGAATAAAATAAACTAAGTCCACTATTAATTGGTTTGAGGTATCCAAAATGAATTTTTTTTCACAGTTACTGTCTACAGTAAATAGATTAAAAGTAAAAAGATTACCTCTTTATAGGGAAAAACACCTCCTTCAAATCACCTACAGGATCTCATACTAATGCTCATCCCCATAGATTCTGTTTCAATAGGTGGGGCACAGAAATCTACACTTAAGTTCTTCAGTTGCTTTTGTATTATCTGGACTGAATTCTAATAGGATTATGTATCTCAATCCCAAGAAAGTGATGAGTCCTTTTAGAGTTTTCGATGCAATGCTTTTCTTTAACAGCAGAGTAGAAGATAGTTTTAATTCCACCTACTTCAGCTTCTATAGTATGTCTTCAAATTTTGTTCAAAGCATTATAAATGCTGTTAGATTTACTGATAATCCAAATATAGAATTTAATCCACACTGTTTTAGTCTAGAAAACCCACAAAGTTTTAGTAGAGTTTACTATTTAACACCTGAAAAACTTTTGGTTAATACCACATAATAGCATAAGGTACCCATAAGCACAGTTGAGTTCATATGCTATTACCTCATTTAAACTTCATGTGGTACATATCCTTTCAGAGGGCTGAAGAATCACTTTAAATTAAATCAATCTCCACACATAGATAAAAACACTTGTCTTAGGATATATTTATGATAAAAATGCTTTGGGATACTGTTAACAATGATACAGATTTTAAAATACTTTTTTTTTTTTTTTTACTTCTTACATTATTTTCCAAGTAGAATAATGTGTTACTTTCACTCCTGTGGTATTTTATTTACCATAAAATTGGAACTCTCTCCAGAGTCAAGAAATTAGTCATTAAAAAAAAAAAAAACTTATCAGAACAGTTACTTTCAGATATCATTTGATGTCAATGATATTTTTAAAATTTTGACAACCATAACCACCAATATTTCAACAATTACTGCTTTACTATAACATAGCATAGCTTACCTGGCTCATGAATCATGTAATGAACCCAGCCTAGACTCTGTTGGACACCAAGTCTCCTCCACTCCTCTTCAGACATCAGATGAGTTTTAGGTACTTGTTTGGAAAGTTCTCTGGGTAACATAACATGCCTGTTACAAGATACAGCCAAGTGTTAGTCCAGTGCCTTTTCTACAACTGTCGCTTTATACATGTACCTTAAGGAACTCTGTTGCTTTAATATTGAGAACTGCAATCTACTACCTTTAATTCTGATATGATGGCCTATGTTCAAATTAGGGAGCTAAGAGTGCACAATCCAAAAGCAGAAAGCATTTTCCGTAGGATTAATCTTTTTCTCTTATCACAGAATGCTTACCAGTTGCCTTAATCTTCTTCAGGAAGAGAACCCCAAAATATAAGTTGAACATATGGTTACCAGCCTCCAAATCATAAGCCAACAAGATATAAGAAAATGTGTAACTTATGAAAAGTGTTCTCAAAGGGAAAGAACATGCTGAACTCTTTTTCTCCTTCTTGTTGAATGCACATTAATATGATCAGGGAGCCAGAGCAGGAATCTAGGACCATAGAAGCAACTGTAAATTCAGAACGGTAAAGCAACAAGAGGTAAGGACCCAGCCTAGTCCCTGACTGTAAAGCTGTTATCCCTGCCCCAGATTATTAGACTTTTATGTAACGAAAAAGTCTAAGTTACAGTTAATTTGGGTTTCCTCTTATTCAACACTAGCTTTGTAATAGCTACTAGTCCTTGTATGCTCCAGAAGTTGCTTTATACTTCAAGTACTTTCTTCAAAATTAAAAACAGAAAACCACTAACTGTACATACACATTGTGTGCAACCTCACCGTTTTCCAGTTAATTTACTGACCTATATCCAAAACTTACATTTGTTCAGTTTCTTAGGCAAGCATGGAATAACCTTCAAAGTTAAACCATCAATATGTACAATTGTAGCCTTACGAGATTCTCGAAAACAAATCTGTATCATTAACAGTATCCCAAAGCATTCTATCAAAGATTTGCCAAACAAATCTCTTTCCCCAAATTAAGAATTTTTACTCAATTACCATAAAAAGGACTTTATGAAAGTCACAATTCTCAGCTCCATGTTTACCACCTCCAGTAGTAGCAACAGTTTTATACTGAACCATCCATAACCACCAACCCAAATTTTTAACCAGTATAAGATATCTGTCTGTGAGTCAGCTGGCTGGGGATGAATGAGGTGCAATCTGGTCACTTTCTGAGACACAGTAAACTGAATCCCTAACCCGCTATAAGCACCCAGCTGTCATCAACTTAAATTTTAGTCTGTGGTTAAGTACCAATTTATTTGCAGGGCAAAGTGAGCCTCAGAAAAATTCTACTGTGTTGCTAGATTGCCTTAAGGCCACCAAGTCATAGCTTACTACCATAATTTGTAGAGTTTTCATCAATTCCAGTGAACTATATAGTGATTCTTTGTAATTCTTACCAGTTATCACCCACATTCTTGAAATGCTGCTTTAACATCTAACTTCAAATAATCTGTTATCTTATTTCTACGTTCTATCTTGTTGGTTATTCTCAAAGAGAAATGTAGTGCTTTTGTACCTTTTCTATCAAACTTACAGAGTACATAAATCTACCAACAAGTTATTTAGATAGAAGTTACCACCCTTCTCCATAAACACGGAAACAGGCTCTCTTCCATCAGGGTTTCTTTATAAAGGAAAAATGTTTAAGTAGCATCAACCCCATATGAGGATTCTACCTGTATTTTTGCCACACAGAGATTTCAAACTAACTACATGTAAGGAAAATTATTTCCAAAATCTAACGTTTATTTCAGTTGAAATGCAAAATAGTGCAAGTATTACTAATTTGTAAGGCTGCCCAGAAAAATTAAGTTTTTCTCTTGTGAAAACAGACTTCCATGATGTGGGGGTGGGGGCACCCACTGTTATGCCCTTAGAAACATTAAGACCCTCACGTAAAAGGACTAGGAAATTAAGTTTGTAATTAAGAAAAATCAAAGAAAGATACAGATAACTGCACACTGGGAAAAATAAATACTAGCCTTTGAAATTTACATTGCATGCTGCACCATTACATATTAATACAAACCACCCTAGACTCATGCCTTAGTGCTATATTATCACTAGTTTCCCCTTTAAAATTATGTGTGGAAATTACTATCCTGTTTCATAAAGGTTAGTGGCTTGGCCAATTAATACCAGCTCTAATTTTTATTGGATTAAAATAAATCACTTCAGATATGTCAACTTTCTTCTATACATTACCACACACAAATCATTTGAGTATATTAAAACTAAAAAATCGACCTACTGCCATCAGAAAGAAGTCTGAGAAATAGCTTCATTTATTTTCAATATTATACCCTAAAAGAAACTTGTACCGACCCTTAAATCCTTATCCTAAACACTTGGCACCAGATGTGTTTCAGAATAATTTTCTAGATTTTAGTAAGATTATTACGGTTTACATTGTGTTCATTATTGGCTATCCTCAATAGGGCTCTTGATTAACATCGCATAATTGAACACTGCCAGCATATTACACGAGTATAGTTTGTTATTACTATAAGGTTAACACAATCTACTTGAAATTTACCTACAGCCAGAAAAACATGCTCTTTTTCTAGCTAGGAATACAAAAGGGTGCAATTATTACTACCCATAGAAATATTCAGTAGTCCTCATGTGAAAACAGACTTCCATGCTACTAGGGAGGGGGAGAAAAAGAGAAACCACCCACTGTTTTGTTCTTTCTTCCTTAAATAGCATTCGGAGAAATCTAACCTACAAAGGCAGCAGACAGAAAACAAGGTCACAATTTGGCCAACGATGGCATGGGCTTTATCTCCCCTAAATCTTGGTAGTATCCCAGAACGCAGCGTTCTAGTCGCTACCTAGTAAGAAAAAGGGGTTGACTGTTTTCTGAAGCCACGCCCTAAATGAAGTGTCCCGCATACAGTAAGGACAACAAATTTTACTGATCGATTACAGCCACCATGTTCTAGTACGGTGCTTCAGGACTCAAACGCAAAAGTTTCTCAAAGCCCAAAATTTGGCCAGTGTATACCAGCAAAAAATAATGCCCAAAGTCCACTCAAGTTCTTAATCGGCCTTAAAATGAAACTCCTTTAATAATACCCTCAATTGTATGACTGCGGCTAACCTATAATGGCCCAAATCACCATACCCAGTAAACATTTTCGAATCCCCATCAAGCTCATTTTTCGGGGGGTCGCCTCCAGAGCTTATTCTTATACCACTCACTTCAAAAACAAGAAAAAGAAAAGTGTTCCTCTGTGTTAACAGATGAAAATGACCATTTGACCATTCTAAACCACAAACTAGTAAAAGCTGCATCACCCCGTCAGCGACAGGGAAAGTGTGTGTCACGGTTGCTAAAGGAAAAAGGACGGCACCAGGTGGGTTTTCCTGGACTGGTTCAAAGAACTGGAACTGAGACCAGCTACTGAACGGCCTAATTACTTCGGCCACGGCCGAGAAAAAAGTGACGGGATGGTCACTCCGCGTCGCCGAAGACCCCATGACCCCCAAGTTGCGCCGGTTCCTACCCAGGTACTAAATGCGGCCCGGTGGGCACTCTTCCCTCACCCTCCGCGCACACCGAACAAAGGCCCAACCGGCCCGGCGCGGCTAGGCACCCAACTATGTCCGACTGCGCGGGGCGCCAGGTGCCCGCGACCCCAAACCCCGGCCCTCGCCCTCCGGACCCGGGCTCCGCCCCCCAGGCCCCGGCCCCCACCCCCGACCCTGCTATGCCTGGGTCGCCCCGCCCGCGGGGGCCCCGGCTGAGGGAGCCGGCTCGGGGTCTGAGAAAGGCGCCCACCGGTACTCGTAGTGTTCGTCGAAGTACTTGTCCGAGTAGTAGATCTGCTTGTGGGCCATCCTGCTGGCGCGCTGCAGAAAATGAAACGAGAGAGCGCGAAGAGCGGGCTCAGCAGACAAAACTACGTCCTACCAAGGCAACAACTCGCCGGAGACTAACGACCGCAGTCCCAACGATCCGGATTTGAATCCGACAGCCCGCCGCCGATTGGACAGCAGCGCCGACCAATCACCTTCTGCGGAAGTCGCCGGCTGCCAGCCTATCGTCGCCGCCGCCTCGCAAAGTCCGCTTCCCGGGTCAGCCAATCAGAGATCTGTTGCGAGGTTGCCCGAGGGAAGATAGGTACGTCACGGGGGTGGCAGGACCCTCAACGGGCAGGGGCGTGGCCAGAGGAGGGCGAAGTCGGGACGTTAAGGGCCGCAGAGCGCGTGCGCAGGAACGTGGAAAGTTCCAGGACACGGAACCGTTGGGACGGAGGACCTGAAGGTGGAGTGAGGTATCACGGGGTTTGGTGATGACGTAGTCGGTCGAGGCCGGAAGCGTGGGCCACAGGGCTTTGAGCGGAAGCTGTCGACCTTGCACGGTGATGGCGCTCCTCGTGACCCCTTGTATCCCCTCAGGCTCGAGCCAGGAGCCTAGGTCCACTTTGAAAAGTAGTAAAAGGCAGAAAGGTTCTGCGGTGTGAGGGGGAGGGCGGCTTCGTGGTCGGCTGGGTGGGGGGAGCGCCGGGCGGCCGCGGCGTGGCTGTGTCCCGGGCTGCCTTGCGCAGCCGGCCGTTCCGCCGCCTCGTGCACTTGCTGAGCTTCCGGCCTGGCCCGTCGCGGGGCTCCTGGCGCCCCCCTAGACGACTGTGTGGAGAATGGAGCCTGCGGAGCCACGCGTAGAGAGAGGCGCGGTGGCGGCGGGCGCCAGTGGTCCCAGCCACTCGGGAGGCCGAGGTGGAGTGTCGCTTGAGCCCAGGAGTTCCAGACAGCCCTGAGCAACAGAGGCAGACCCCGTCTCCACAAAGAAATAAACAAATGGGCCAGAGACCCAGGATGCTTTCTGTAGCCTAACCTAATGTTCAAAACCAGGGCAGACCCAAGCCATGGAAAGCTTGAGGGAATAAAATAATATTCTGCAGCGGCCAAGAATAACAATGCTAATTCCTGGATAAGGGGATTTAAAATGATGTTTAACAACTTCTGGTCTTTTAATATTGACCCAAGTTTAAAAACATGTTCATATAAAAAAGTTACTGGAAGAAATTTATAAATGTAACTGGTGGTTATTTTTAGATGACAGAATTAAAAGTGATCTTTTTGGTATTTTTTCCACAACGAGCACGTGTCATTTTTATATTAATTTCATTTTATGCGAAATGCTCCAGCGCAGTACAGGATAGTGGGTTCAGGGTGGCTGTGACTAAGTAATGTAGACGGGGTGCCTTAGACAAAGTCTCCAGACTAGAGGCTGGAAGTGAGAGGTCCGGGTGCCCTTTTCCACACTGCAGACCACGGACTTTTCCGGTTTCTGAACAAGTGAGACAGGCCGGCTAAGGACATTTATAATCTCCATGGTGAGGGCCCCACCCTCATGACCATCTAATCTTGATTACCTCCCAAAGGCCCCACCTCCTAACTTCCTAATACAATCACTTCTTGGGGGAAGAGGGTGTTTGGAATCCCCCCCCCCCTTTTTTTTTTTTTTTGGAGACAGTCTCTGCTGCTCAGGCTGGAGTGCAGTGGTGTGATCTCGGCTCACTGCGACCTCCCCCTCCCAGGTTCAAGCCATTCTGCTTCAGCCTCCAGAGCAGCTGGGATTACAGGCCCAGCTAGTTTTTGTATTTTTAATAGAAACGGGTTTTCATCATTTTGGCCAGGCTGGTCTCGAACTCCTGACCTCAAGTGATCTGCCCGCCTTGGCCTCGCAAAGTGCTGGGATTGTCAGAGGCAAGTGAACCAGAGCACCTTCATCTTAAACAGGAGCTGGGTAAGATGAGCCTAAAACCTACTGGGCTGCATTCCCAGACAGTTAAGGCATTCTAAGTCACAGGATGAAATGGGAGGTCAGCACAAAATACAGGTCATAAAGACCTTGCTGATGAAACAGGTTGCAGTAAAGGAGCCAGCCAAAACCCACCAAAACCAAAATGGCGAAGAGAGTGACTTTGGTCCTCACTGTTACACTCCCACCAGTGCCATGACAGTTTAGAAATGCCATGGCAACATCAGGAAGTTACCCTACATGGTCTAAAAAGGGGAGGCATGAATAATACACCCCTCGTTTAGCATATAAGCAAAAAATAACTATAAAAATGGGCAACCAGCAGCCCTCGGCTGTTCTGTCTATGGAGTAGCCATCCTTTTATTCCTTTACTTTCTTAATAAACTTACTTTCATTTTGCACAGTGGACTCACCCTGAATTCTTTCTTGCACGAGATCCAAGAATTCTCCCTTGGGATCTGGATTGGACCCCTTTCCTGTAACAGAATTACAGGTATGAGCCACAGCACCCGGCCTGGAATTTCCACGCATGATTTGGTGGCTAGGGGCAGACACAAACATTCGTTCATACATGATAGAATCCTTCAGGTCTCAGATTAAGCATTTCATCTTCTGAAAGGCCTTCCTTAAGCAACTTCTCTACAGAAAGTTCTTCAATTTCCCCATTATGCCCTTGCCACCGACTCCAGTGGGCTTCCCTCCCACTGTCGCAATTGCATGTTTGCTTAGGTGGTGGTTGTCTCCCTATCTGCGCTATAAAGTACTCTTTGTTAGTGAGCCAAGACTGTGCCACTGCACTCCAGCCTGGGCGACAGAGCGAGACTCCGTCTCAAAAAAAAAAAAACAACTCTCTGTGAAGCTAGTGTAGAGGCCATGTCTGTCTTGTTCGCCACGCAGTGCCTAGCACATAGCAGAGTTCCTTGCACATAAGCACACAATAAGAAGTAAATTTTAGGCACAGTATAATAAGAGTAAATAATTAGGTATAATTACTATGATGGCAAAAATGTGAATAAACTGTTAAGGAAAATGGACAAGGAAATTACTTTCTGGCAGAACCTGGGGGAAAAAAAACTTCCTGGGAGATATATTTTTAAATAAATGTATAGATGCTCCTTAATTTACAATGGGATTACATCCTGACTAGTCAAAAAAGTTTTAAGTTGAACCATTGTAAGTCAAGGACCATCTGCATTGTGAAAAGTTCAAACACATGGAATAATAGAATCAACTCCCACGTACAGGTTGTGCATCTTTAATCTGAAAATCTGAAATGCTCCAAAAGTCCAAAACGTTGAACAACACTGACACGAGCTCAAAGGATATGCTCATTGGAGCACTTCAGATTTCAGATTTTCCTATTAGAGATACTGAACTGGTGAACAAAATGCCAATATTCCAGATTCCAAAAAACCCTGAAACACTTCTGGTCCCAAGTGTTTTGGGTAAGGGATACTCAACTTGTTCCAGTCATTTAGCTTCAGCAATTACCGTTTGCCAATCATGTTTCATCTGTTCCTCTCTAACTTTTTTTTTCTAGAATATTACTGAAGAGATCTCAGATATGTCAATTCACTCCTAAATAAAACTTTTTAGTGTATCTCTGTGTTTATGGTGTGCATCTCAGGAAAATTTTTTAAAAAATGCATAACCACGTCATACTTACGCTTAGACGTCCTTAATACTCTTTGATAGCTGTTTTAGACTCACATTTCCCTGACTGCCTCACCAAAGCTTTTTATAGTTAGTTTGTTTAACCCTGCTTTCAAACTTGGGCCTACATCTTGCATTTTGTTATTGTCTCTTTTTTTTTTTTTTTTTTGAGATGGAGTTTCACTCTTGTTGCCCAGGCTGGAGTGCAATGGCGCAATCTCTGCTCACTGCAGCCTCTGCCTCCTGTGTTCAAGCAATTCTCCTGCCTTAGCTTCCCGAGTAGCTGGGATTACAGGTGCCCTCCACCATGCCCAGCTAATTTTGTATTTTTAGTAGAGATGGGGTTTCTCCATATTGGTCAGGCTGGTCTTGAACTCACAGCCTCAGATGATCCGGCTGCCTCAGCCTCCCGAAGTGCTGGGATTACAGGCGTGAGCCCCCGCACCCGGCCACATTTTGTTATTGTCTCTTTTAGTCTTCTTTAAACTACCCCCCAACCTCTACCTACATAGACACCCTCCCCACACACACCCCTGCCACCTTTTTTAACGTCTGTTCATCAAACCAGGTCATTTTTGCCTGTGGAACGTTCCACATTCTGGATCTGTGTAATTGTTTCCTTGTGGTGCAGTTTCCCTGGTTTTTCTATTTCTTGTATTTGTTACAATCTGGCATTTAGATCTAGGTTAAAACAAAACAAAACCATTTACCAAAAATCCCTAGTAAGTGGCAGACTCATATTTGAGCCCGAGCTGTCTGACTCCAGAGTTACGCCTCTTACCCACTATTCTGTTCTGTCTCTTAGAGTTCCACAGGTAGAAAACCAGGAGGGCCAAGCACCTTTCCAAAGGAAGGATTGGTAGTTGTAAAGGTGTGAGGAAGTGTGGTACACACAGAAAATGCTGAATAGGTTTGGCTTAGATTGTAAAAGTCATGGAAAGGAAAGTTGTGGGAAGTGAATGTAGGAGGATGAATGTGGTAGAAAAATGGCCCCCAAAGATGTCTGTCTTAGTCAATTTTATGTTGGTATAAAGGACTACCACAGGCTGGGTAATTTATAAAGAAAAGAAATTTATTTCTTACCATTTTGGAGGCTGGGAAGTCAAAGGTAGAGGGGCAACATCTGGTGAAGGCCTTCTACTGCATCATAACATGGTGGAGGGCATCCCATGGAGGGAGGGCAAGGGCCAGCCGGCTCAGGTGTCTCTTCCTCTTCTTATAAAGCCACAGTCCCGTCATGGGAGCCCCACCCTTATGACTTTAATCTTAATTACCTCCCAAAGGCCCCACCTCCAAATACCATAAACATATAAATTTGGGGATTAAGTTTCCAACACGTGAAATTTGGGGGACACATTCAAACCACAGCAATGCTCATATCCTA
Organism: Pan paniscus; assembly: GCF_029289425.2. NCBI lineage: Eukaryota > Metazoa > Chordata > Mammalia > Primates > Hominidae > Pan > Pan paniscus. The sequence goes on from NC_073260.2 coordinate 50,154,830, forward strand.
ATCTTTGATATCTGTGAATGTTACCTTACACAGCAAAAGGGACTTTACAAATGTGATTAAGGATTTTAAGATAGGGAGATTATCCTGGATTATCAGAGTGGTCAAATGTTATCACAGGGGGCCTTAGAGGAGGGAGACAGGAGGGTCTGTAAAGGAGCTGGGAGAAAAACAGAAGTCAGAGTAATGTGACCACGAGGCAAGTGCTGCAGGTGGCTTTTTGAAGCTGGGAAAAAGAAAGAAACAGATTTCTTCCCTAGAGTCTCCAGAGGGAACTCAGTCCTGCTGACATAATTTTAGCCTAGTCAGACCTATTTTGGATGTCTGACCTCTGTACCTATAAACTACATGTGACTAATAGAATAGAAACAATATCACAGTGTGATGTTCGCTGCAGCTTTGTAATTGTAGATGCCCTTTCTCATTTTAAAAATTCTTTTATTCCTAGCTTGCTGAATTTTTATCAAAAATATACTGTATTTCATCAAATGCTTTAAAGCCTTTTAGTTTTATAGTTAATTCAAAACTTTTTTACAACTATGAATATAAGTTATAAATATAAAAGAGCTGAAAAGATCTTAGTAACTGCAGTCTTAAGGAAAAGTCACATGGAAATATTATTGAAAACTAAATAGCTGAAATAAAAAATTTAGTAAGTAAACTGAATGCACAGTGGATACAAATGAAGAGCTAATTATTGAACTAGAAGATTATGTTGAATACCAGCCCCAGAAAGCATTAGGAAGGAATAAAGAGATGGTAAATATGAAGTAAAAAGACATGGAGGCTAGAAGTAGAGGTGACAACTGTCATTAAAGAAGAGTCCCAAAGGGAGAGAAAAAATAGAAGGGAGGAAATACTTGTACAAATAATGGCCGTGAATTCCCTAGTTTTAAAGAAAGATAAAATACTTTAGATTGAAAGGGCTTATAGAGTGCTGAACAGTAGAGATAAAAAATATATAACCACAGAAAGATTATAGTGCAATTTAGGAAGATCAAAGACAAAGGAAAATTTTAAAAGCTTCCAGGGAGAAATCGCAGATCACCTACAAAGCAGCAAGAATAGATTGACAATGGCAATCTCAAAAGCCTTACTGGATCCAAGAAGAAAATGGGTTACTCTTTAGAATGTATTGGATAAAAGAATAAAAATAAATTCACTACAACAATGCAAAATATATAGGAAGAAAGCAAAGTTTTACTGTTGTCTAAAAAAGCATAGATGCAAATAATGTTTATCGTTACCAATTCAGAAACTAACGTGGCTAGTAGAGAGAGGCTAAGAGGGAAGTTAGTGCATGCTAAGGCACTTATCTTTGCAGCTGCTGATAAATTTAGGAAGTTGAAAGAGATTAGCAGTCCATTACCAGAACTATTGGCTACAGTCACTTTGTTTCTGTTACCATCTGCAGTAGCAAAATTAGATGCTTCAAGTACTGCATGCCTCCTTGGGGTAAAACTGAAATTATTGCCACAAATACTTCCTATCCTAGTATGCATGCTCATTTGCAAAGCAACTTGACTACTCTTTCCATAGCTAAGCGAAGTCTATTTCTTCACCCTTGGTCTGGTCTTATGACTTGCTTTGGCCAGTGGAATGTGGCTGAAGTGATGTTACACCACTTCTGAGGTTAGTCTTTAAAAGACGTGTCAGTTTCTACGTTCCCTGTCTTGAAAGGCTGCCTGTGAATGTAATCATCAGCAAGACACATAGAAGAGAACTAAGTTGCTAGGCCATCAATAGCACCAGCTGCTAAACATGTGCCTACTGTAAGAATTAGAGAAAGAGGAGAGAAACACAAAGGGTGGCTTGACAGTCAACAAGTTTATTTCAAACCTGGGAGAGACTTATGAACAAGTTAGGTCAGAAGCTGCACCCTCTTACAGACTAAGAGTTTGTAAGGATTCAGGGTGGGAGAATTTATCAGAGGCTTGGACTGCTTCTGTGTCTCTTTGTTGTGCTTATCTGGGAGGGAGAGTTGTGTTTCTGTTCCCATACATCTTTCTGCAGCTGCAGGTGTATCCCCCTACTGTCTACTTTTAGCTTCCCTATCTTAGTGCACCTGAAGGGAAAGGAATGTGCTTATTAAGGCCCACTGTTTTACTGGTGCCCATCGTATGAGGGTGAAGTTTGGCAGTTACCCAAGAGACTTTCCCCCCACCTCCTTCTGTGCCTGAGCTGTCTTATCTGTGTTTTATTGCCTGCTCTTTCTGGCTGCTTGTAGTTAGAAGAGAAGTGATTTTCTTGAAATGAATGAGGCTAGAAAGGGAGCTGGAACTTAAAGTGGCAGTGTTTGTCCCCGATGGCAGTGCTCCTGCTCTATCATTCCAGACCCTATAGTTATAAAAGGACAAGGGGCGATGTGTTCTTTCTGGCCACTTCCTGCTGATGGTGTGGGCAGAGAGCTTTTTGGTCTTGGATTGACTGCAGGAGCAACACGGTCTGTAGATGTTTTTGGGTAGTTGTCTGTGAAATGGCCATGATTCTGTCAGTTAAAATATTTTGAAAAAGGTTAATTAGGCAGGGTAAAAACATTAGTCCTAGGCTTTTCAGCAGAGTTTTTTATTAGGCCCAATTAGTTGAGACAGAAGCAACATTTCTTTCCTAATGACAGGCAGAGGTGCATGTTTGGAAAGACCCATGTGTTATTTTTCACTAATAACTGTTATTCCTGCTATGAGGATAATAATTAAGCAAAATGCTACAGTAATTGAGATTCTTTGTCGGATATTCCACCCTGAGGGTGCTACAGTATATAGTCCTACTGCAAATAGTAGAGTGAGTAAAGCAATTCCCGCAAGGGTGGCATAGTAGTATAATTTCCATTAAAAAAGATTTTAATATTTGGCTTAAAAGGAGAGGTAGAAACGACAGGAAGTATTTGGTGAGGTAAGGATGAGACCGACTAAGATGAGTAGTTTTCACTTAGTTACTTATCTTTTATGATTTTCGGCTTAAGATTTCATTTTTTTTACATTGATAGGATGTTTTTCTGGGCTGTTAGAGGTTGCTTTCTCAGCTCTTTAGGCTTTGACTTAAGTGCAATGTATCCAAGAGTTGATTTCTATAATGGATATAATTTAAACTGTAGAGAATAATAAAAATTGAAAAACATTAGGCAAGACTAGAATTTAAGAACAAGTGTGCTATAGTTTTCTAAACATAATTTTCACTCTTCAGTTTCCCATTTTTATTAAAAGACAAATCGTAGTAGGACTGGTTTGCTTTATTATACTTGGCTTTATTATTTGTATGTAGGGCATCAAGAATAATTAATTGCCACATAGGCCTTTTAAATCGGCTTCGATGGAACTTTGTTTTTTTTTTGTTTTTTTTTATTATTATTATACTTTATGTTTTAGGGTACGTGTGCACAATGTGCAGTTTAGTTACATATGTATACATGTGCCATGCTGGTGTGCTGCACCCATTAACTCGTCATTTAGCATTAGGTATATCTCCTAAAGCTATCCCTCCCCCATCCCCCAACCCCACAACAGTCTCCAGAGTGTGATGTTCCCCTTCCTGTGTCCATGTGTTCTCATTGTTCAGTTCCCACCTGTGAGTGAGAATATGCAGTGTTTGGTTTTTTGTTCTTGCAATAGTTTACTGAGAATGATGATTTCCAATTTCATCCACGTCCCTACAAAGGACATGAACTCATCATTTTTTATGACTGCATAGTATTCCATGGTGTATATGTGCCACATTTTCTTAATCCAGTCTATCATTGTTGGACATTTGGGTTGGTTCCAAGTCTTTGCTATTGTGTGCATGTGTCTTTATAGCAGCATGATTTATAGTCCTTTGGGTATATACCCAGTAATGGGATGGCTGGGTCAAATGATATTTCTAGTTCTAGATCCCTGAGGAATCGCCACACTGACTTCCACAATGGTTGAACTAGTTTACAGTTCCACCAACAGTGTAAAAGTGTTCCTATTTCTCCACATCCTCTCCAGCACCTGTTGTTTCCTGTCGTTTTAATGATTGCCATTGGAACTTTGTTTTATAAAAGAAATTTGAGATAAGACTTGTTAAAGCCAAGCCCAGTCATGGATTTGTACCATTAAATGCCTATGAGTTGGCATTTAATTCCTCTCCTCTTGAGGTTTTAAGATAACTTGGCGTTCCTGGCCTGTCAGAAAGTGACATTCTTTACTTACCACAGATCAGAAACCCTGTACAGGGACTGTGTACACAAGATATGAGGCCAGTTTCCAAGGGCTTTCTTGGCTTCATAAGTCAAGTTTGATTCCTTTAAGGAAAGTGCACCATTCCAGTCAAAGCCTTGGTAAAATAACCAGGTTTTCCAATTGTGTTCTGTTACAAAAGAAAATGTGCTGATGCAAACAACTATATTGTTATAATTTAAGAATACTTATGACTAGTTTTCAAATTCTAGAGGAACTAGGCAGAGAGAAACAAACACACTTTAAATTCTATTTACAGGAGTATACTTAGTTGTTAAAGGCTGTAGGTAGCTTAAGACAAGTTTTCTTGACTGTGAAAAATAAGATAAAGATTAGCAGTGTTCAAAGCAAAAGATAAAAATTTGTTTTTGTTTTCTATTTAGTCCACTTATTAACCTTTGTTTTGCTTGATATTTATAAACATTTTTGCTTTTCATGAGTCCTTTACATTTTGCTGTTGTTGTTGTTGTGAATAACCTGCATTTGAGAGCACTTGTTAAAGTTCCACAGCTTGAATATAAACCATGTTTTGAAGAGAATTAAAACAAAATAACAATTATCTATAAATAACAAGATGTCCAGTTTGGATACAGTTAGAAATGCAATTGACAACAAAATTTGGTAATTTTTGTGGTTTACAGTAACCCAACATAACAATTTTAATTGTGATTAATAGTACATATTTGGACAGGAGAACCTTAGACACCCCATACAGTTTTGTAACTTACGTTAATATTATTCCCTAAAATATAACCTATTAGACATTATTTTGGCAATCTCATGTTGCCAAATAATCCTGTTTACCTCTTTTTCAGATGGTTCAGGGGTCCTGCACAGCACCCAAAAGCTAGGGGTTGGGAAAGACAACCTTGAGACTAAAGTTTGATTTTGGGAAGGCTGTTAAACATATTTAAAATTTAAAACCCTTGATATTATGAAATAGAATTTTAGATTACCGTAAGTTGTTTTTTGTTTGTTTTGTTTTGTTTTGCCAAAATGATGAGTTAACAATCTGGAAAAGCAAAACCCATTTTTTAGCCTTTTGTATTATATGAAATTTCTGTTTAAAAGAGAAAGTTAAATTTTACCCTTGCATTAGTTTGCTATTAATGTTAACCCTAATTGTAATGAAACCTTATAGATAATTTTATTTAATTTTAACCAATTTGATTATGAAGTGAGATTTTTACATACCCGTTATAACCCTTGACAAGTTTTGCTAAATAGTAGATTAGCATTTTAAGAAAATCTTGTGGTGCCTTTATTTTAGTGTTCAATTTACAGAAAAAAACCATATAATACCTGTCTTTTGAGTTTAGTTAATATGTTTACACACAGAGTTTTCTTTGCAGGATTAATTTTTACAATGTTTTTAAAATTAAACCGGTCACTTTATTTAATTTTATGACTTTTTATTCATAAGCAAAATGTACATTTTTATGCCTTCTTATAATTTTTAACTAAAAATACTTTTTACTGTTTTTATACACCTTGCACGCAAATCCCTGTTCAGCAGTTTTAATTACATTTTTGTTGTTGTTGTTGTTGTTGCTGTTGTTTTTTATTTGAGATGGAGTCTTGCTCTGTCGCCCAGGCTGGAGTGCAGTGGCATGATCTGGGCTCACTGCAAGCTCTGCCTCCCAGATTTACTCCATTCTCCTGTCTCAGCCTCCCGAGTAGCTGGAACTACAGGTGCCCGCCACCACGCCCGGCTAATTTTTTTGTATTTTTAGTAGAGACCAGGTTTCACCCTGTTAGCCAGGATGGTCTCGATCTCCTGACCTCATGATCTGCCCGTCTCGGCCTCCCAAAGTGCTGGGATTACAGGCATGAGCCACCGCGCCCGGCCAATTACATGTTATAATGGTAACTTTTAGCAATTTTTAACTTTAATGTAAAACCTGTTTTTTTTTAATTTTCGTTTTTTTGTCAATCACTTGAAACTAAAAACACTGACTCATTTTGTAATTTGGGGGAAGTAGCTCTCAAATATAATGCATTTTTTTTTCAATCCTAAATACGTGGGTAAAATCGGAAGAGGAGTGCTTAGGTAGAAATAAGTAACTACTGAACTGGTGGGAGCAAAGTTCAGCTGGGCAATACTTTTTTTTTGAGACAGAGTCCTGCTCTATCGCCCAGGCTGGAGTGCAGTGAGCGATCTTGGCTCACTGCAACCTCCACCTCCTGGGTTCAAGCAATTCCCTGCCTCAGCCTCCTGAGTAGCTGGGATTACAGGCGCCCGCCACCATGCCTGGCTAATTTTTGTATTTTTAGTAGAGACGGGGGTTTCACCATCTTGGCCAGGCTGCTCTTGAACTCCTGACCTCGTGATCCACTCGCCTCGGCCTCCCAAAAGGCTGGGATTACAGGCGTGAGCCACTGTGCCCGGCCATTGGGCAGTACTCTTTATGACACTGACAAGTGAAGTCTTATTAGTTCCAAAAGTGCTGACTATTTTTGTAGTCACAGAGTAGTTGAAAGGCAAGGCTTACCCAGCTCCTGGCTCCCACATGAACATTATTTATTCAGTATGCCATATTTTCTTTTTTTTTTTTTGAGATGGAGTCTTGCCCTGTCGCCCAGGCTGGAGTGCAGTGGCACAATCACAGCTCACTGAAACCTCCACCTTCCTAGTTCAAGCGATTCTGCTGCCTCAGCCTCCCAAGTAGCCAGGATTACAGGAGCCCGCCACCACACCCGGCTAATTTTTTGTATCTTTAGTAGAGGCAGGGTTTCACCAGGTTGGCCAGGCTGGTCTCTGACTCCTGACCCGTGATCCGCCCACCTCTGCCTCCCAAAGTGCTGGGATTACAGGCATGAGCCACCACACCCGGCCACCAGATTTTCTTAAGGAGCACTAGACACTCAAAATATTTTTACTGGTAGGAAATGAGACTTTCTAGATGTCTAAATTAACTGCCAGTTCTGGTTTATCTTAGGGACATGCTCATTCGAACAGTATTATCGCTCAGTTTAAATCCTAACTTTTGTTCCCTTATGATCTTGTTAAAGTGATGAATATGTTTTGTACAATGAAGACTTTCTTTTGCTTTTTTAGGCTAGAGCTTCAGCATGAGAATTATGCTTTGACACAGAAAATCAGGTCTAAAAAAATATAATAAAGCATTCTGTAAAGAAGGAGACTCTACCTTACAACCCAAAGAGAAAAATGTGTGGCACTAAGGCCTGGTTCCTTCTTCCCTCATTGTTGTGTCATTTTTTCCCCCAACTTTGGGAACTAAAATCTCTTTGCTTAAATGCTGAATTCATAAATCGAAACAGACTCTTGGGTTTTGTTTTAAAGGCAAAGTAATAATACTTCTATGTATTTTATAGGGTTATATAGTATAATAACTCAAATCCATGGTTGGATCTGACTGAACCTACATAGATACTAATCCGAATGACTCATATATAGAAAATGTGCAATATTCTAAGTATAAAAAAATTAAACGGGAGTAGTTTGCTTTGTTTTACAGTATAAATGAAAATAACCTAGATGGTAAACTATTCAATTATCTGAGCAGAAATTATGAATGGAAAGTGTATTCCAGAGCTACATGACTGAGGGACATTTCAACTTGAACTCCCCAGTGGCAAAAGCAGTCTATAAACTAATGCTAGTATATGCACTACTAAAGTGCCAAGTTATGTAACATTTCCTAATCTAATTTTAAAAATGAAAGATTTTCTTTTTTCTTTTTTTTTTTTTTTCACTGTGGAGGGCAATAACACTAAAATCTTCCCCATGGGTACAAGTGAATGATTTAGTTAGTACATTGACATGCTGAACTATTAGTGTTTCTGGGAAGCTGGATTTGATATAAACTTATTTTGAAAAACACGATTTATGAAATTTTATAATAAAATTATCAATAAAGACATTACATTTCCATAAACATTAAATGTGAATATCTGTTGTCATGATTTTAAATGTCAAAGAAAAACTTTTAAAAATTAATATAGTGGCCAGGTGTGATGGCTCACGCCTGTAAGCCCAGCACTTTGGGAGGCCAAGGTGGGCAGATCACGAGGTCAAGAAATCGAGACCATCCTGGCCAGCATGGTGAAACCCTGTCTCTACTAAAAATACAAAAATTAGCTGGGTGTGGTGGCGCATGCCTGTAGTCTCAGCTACCTGGGAGGCTGAAGCAGGAGAATTGCTTGAACCTGGGAGGCAGAGGTTGCAGTGAGCCGAGATTGTGCCACTGCACTCCAGCCTGGCGACAGAGCGAGACTCCGTCTCTAAATAAACAAATAAATATTAATATAGTGATAATATACATGTCCTGTGTTTGCTATTAAATTTAAGACCAAGAACAATGCCCAGATTGATCCCTTCAGTAAGTAAATTTTGAACTGCAATACAGTTTAGTGTGTCTTTGGAAAACAATGTTAGAGCTGAAGAACATACCTAAGAATTAAAACTTAAACCATAAATAGTACTGGTATATCTAAGCACAGCTAACTGGGACATCTAGCAAAAGCACACACACATAATAAAACCCCACAATTTTGCTTCAATAGAAGAATAAAGTAAAATGGCAATATACACAGTATTACTTTGCTTAACATTTTCCTTAAAAATATTTGATTTAAGTGCTTATTTTTCTTGGGCCAGTTAATTAATTAGAGCTCTTTTTAATAGACATTGCACACATAAACACATATATAGCCACACAGACAACCAGCAGAAGATCCAGTAGTTATAAGATTTACATTTGCTAATTTCCTAATGGGATTATTGGCCTCCGGATGAGGCTCTTTAAGAACAGGGCTAGGAAAACAATTTTCAGGGCCTAATAAACAAGCATAGCTGGAAGACAAAGACAGATTTTGAGAGGTACTTATTCACCTTTAATTCCAGTGGCTCCATAAGGACAACGGGGTTTTTTCCAAAATGGGATTTGTGGAGCCTTTTCTGTTTTCCAAGGGAGTCCCAGGTCACCAGAAGTTATTCTAGGGTCTTTTATGCATGCACCAAGAGTGGCAAGACAGAGTGAAGAAAAGTAATTTTGACTGAGAAAAAACAAAAAACCTTTTTTAGGAAAACAAGATTTATGAAGAGAAAAACATAAAGGCCTTTTGAATATTCTTAGCTTGGATATCCATTTTAATTAAGCTGAACACTTTTTTATTAAGGGTGAGGTTAGAATTATACAGATGTTATGCCAAGTTAGATTAAAGGATTGGGTTATGTGCAGGAATTCCCTGTGATAATGAGAGGGATTTTTAGAGAAAGATCCCAGAAGCTGTTCGATCTGCCACAAATCAGACATGAAGAGGGGAACATGAACGCGAGCAATGCCTTTAACCCTGGCCACTTCTGGAGAGGGAGAATGGCAGAGGAGGTTTGACTGCTTGGAGTAGTTTTTGAAAAGGTGGAGAAGGAGGAGGGGTGGGGTTTAAAGTAGAAGAAAGCCTGAATATGGAGAACCTCTTGCCATTTGCCATTTCTGGTGATAAAGTTGTTAAGGTCCCTGATAATTTGAAAGTTAAAGGTGCCGTATTTGGGCCATCGGCTGTTATTATCTAGTCTGTATTGGGGCCAAGCCATGTTGCAGCAGAAAATTAAACACTTTGGCTTTAGGTTTCCACGTAAGCCAAGTCTGGAGAGGTTGCGAAGATGACAGTTCAGTGGGGAGGATGTAGGAATGTGGGATTGTTTGGCACCCATACGGACTGGTAAAAGGAAGCCAAGGGTGGTGGTCTTTTTTCTAGGTGTCCCCAGACAAAAGACAGAGACCCAGAACCCTCTTTCTGAAAGAGGCCAGTTAAGCTGAGAAGGAACTGGGCATTCCCCAAGATTTTCTCTAGCTTAGTCCCATTGGTCCTCCAAGGACCTGGATGGCAGGCTGGACTTTCTCTGGTACCAGGAGGAAGCCAGGAGAAGGCAGATCTTACCAGCTGGCTGAGTTCGTGTCCGATGTTGGATATTCCAGTTGGAATTGGCAAAGGGCCTCCCAGACTGGAGCCATGTGAGGAAGAGAGAAAGAGAGAGAGAGAGGAAGAGGGAGCAAGGGTTAGGGAGTGAATACCCGTTGCCGGTGGTTGGAGGTGGATTCCTGAGACCTAAGGGTTTTGAGAGCCCTGGCCTTAGCCTAGCAGTCCCCTTCAGGTTAGTTGTCCTCACACAAATCGCTTGAAAAGTGAAGTGAGAGAAAAGACAGGGGCAGATACCCTCAGGATCCAGGAGTTAACTCAGGATGAGCTGCCATTGCTTACTGCTTCCTGGGTTGCAAGAGAGCCTCTGCCCCCAACACCTGCCCTTGGTTTCAGCACCAAATGTAAGAATTAAAGAAAGGGGAGAGAAACACGAAGGGTGGCTTGATAGTCAACAGGTTTATTTCAAACCTGGGAGAGACTTCTGACCAAGTTAGGTCAGAAGCCGCACTCTATTTTTTTTTTTTTTTTTTTTTTTTGAGACGGAGTCTCACTCTGTTGCCCAGGCTGGAGTGCAGTGGCACGATCTCGGCTCACTGCAAGCTCCGCCTCCCGGGGTTCACGCCATTCTCCTGCCTCAGCCTCCTGAGTAGCTGGGACTACAGGTGCCCACCACCACGCCTGGCTAATTTTTTATATTTTTAGTTGAGACGGGGTTTCACCGTGTTAGCCAGGATGGTCTCGATCTCCTGACCTCGTGATCCGCCCGCCTCGGCCTCCCAAAGTGCTGGGATTACAGGCGTGAGCCACCACGCCCGGCCAGAAGCCGCACTCTCTTACAGACTAAGAGTTTTTAAGAATTCAGGGTAGGAGAGTTTATCAGAGGCTTGGACTGCTTCTGTGTCTCTTTGTTGTGCTTACCTGGGAGGGAGAGCTGTGTGTTTGTTCCCTTACATCTTTCTGCAGCTGCAGGCATATCCCCCGAGTCTGCTTTTAGCTTTTCTATCTTAGTGCCCCTGAAGGGAAAGGAATGTGCTTATTAAGGCCCACTGTTTTACTGGTCCCCATTGTATGATGGTGAAGTTTGGCAGTTACCCAAGAGACTTTCCCCTCACCTCCCTCTGTGCCCGAGCTGTCTTATCTGTGTTTTACTGTCTGCTCTTTCTGTCTGCTTTAGTTAGAAGAGAAGTGATTTCCTTGAAATGCGTGAGGCTAGAAAGGGAGCTGGAACTTAAAGTGGCGGTGTTTGTCCCAGATGACGGTGCTCCTGCTCTATCACCTATAGCACTAAATTCAGCACCTAAAGAGACCAAAAAAAATGAGGATAGGAACTGCCCAAACACCCCTTGGAATCCTGAGGAAGAATAAATCATTGTTTTAAGTCGCAAATTTTGGGGGACAGTTTATTATGCACAATAGACAACTGATAGATTCCCCTTTTACCTTTGTTCGTAATTCAAGTCTCATAGAAGTATATCTGATTGAGGAATATGTAATTACATCCAAAATCACAGTTACCATGAAATCCATGAAGTGCTTTGAGTTTTCCAACCTCTGAAGGATTGGAGGGGCATTAAAATAGACCATGAAGGAAATACATGAACTATATACTAATTTGAAAACCTAGGTAAGATAGATCTTTAAGCAAGCTGGTCTACATACTAGAAGAAGAGGGGGAAAAGTCCAACTCACAAAATGAGGCTAGCATAACCTTTACTCCAGAATCAGAGAGAGGAAATAGAACAAGAAAAGCAGAGTCATTATGATTTTAAAACACATATGTGAATTTCACTAACTAAACCCAACATTTTATTAAAAATGGCATCATCATTAAGTAGGGCTTTTCTCAAAAACTCAATGGCATGAATTTATGGCAGTGAGCCAAACTATCAATGTAATTCACACATTAATGGAAGAAAAAAGAAATATAATGTTAATATATGCAGAAAAAGCGACTGATGAAGCTGAACCCTGATTATAACAAAAATTATCAGAATAGAGGGAAATGTTCTTATTTGATAGAAGTTGCATACAAAACCCTACAGCAAACATTAATGGAGAAACTTTAGGCACATCCCCTTTAAGACTGGAAATATTACACAGATGCCCATTGTTACCACATACAAATATGATCATTTTCTTTGTATACCATGATGTGAAAAAAATTGCAATCACTGGTGTAAAGTATCTAAGACTTAACCTAGCAATGAATGCACGAGATCTTTATGAAGACAACAAAAGAGGCTCTATATAAATGTAGGAATATAACTCATTTATGGTACTGCCAGTGTAATATTGTAAGATGTCAGTACTCCCTACATTTACAAATTCATTGCAATCCCAATGAAAGTTCCAGAGAGTTGTTTGAGAACATTGAAAAACATATTCTAAAATTTATATAGAGGAATAAAAAATGCTAAATCACAAATCCACAAATAGCTAAATCAATTTTGAAATGATTCTGAAATCTAGGAAAAACATATAAAACAATGCAACAGAATAAGAAATGTAGAAATAGATGCATGTGTATATGGGAAGTGGATATTTGATAAGAATGGTCCCAAATACCAGTGGAGAAAGTATATAATTGAGATAATTGAGGCATGTAGAAAATGTGAACAAAATTATAGGGCTAATAGATGAAAGTGTTGGAGAATATCTTTGTGACCTTTGGGTCACAAAAGGCAGAATGTCAGTAACCATTTGGCAAAAAAATTGATCAAATTTGACTACAAGAAAAGTAAGCATTTTTGTTTAATAGGGACACTTGAGGTCAGGTGCCTGATAAAAGATATTTACAAGGAACTTAAGTCAATACAGAATTAATATCAAAATTTGACCAAGAACTTTTACAAATGAGAAAAAATAGAAATGCAGCAGAATTTTGGCAAAATCTAATCCAACAGCATTTTGGCAAAAACTTTAATAGGCAATTCATAGAAGGGAAACATCTGAAAGGCTAGCAGTATATAAAAGTCATTTATGGCCAGGCACGGTGGCTCACACTTGTAATTCCAGTACTTTGGGAGGCCGAGGTGGGTGGATCACCTGAGGTCAGGAGTTTGAGACCAGCCTGGCCAACATGGTGAAACCCCATCTCTACTAAAAGTGCAAAAATTAGCCAGACATGGTGGCATGTGCCTGTAATCCCAGCTACTCTGGAGGCTGAGGCAGGAGAATCACTTGAACAGGGGAGGTGGAAGTTGCAGTGAGCCAAGACCATGCCACTGCACTCCAGCCTGGGCAACAGAGTGAGACTCCATCAAAAAAAAAAAAAAAACTCATTTGTAATCAGAGAAAGACAAATTAAGACAACTATGAACTTCTTTACATCTATCAGAGTGGCAAAAATTAGAAAGTCAGATATTATCAAGTGTTGGTGAGAACAGCAGAGTACAGGAACTGTCATGGCAGAGGACAAGCTGATACATGCTTTCTGGAAACAATCTGGCTATGCTTAGTGAAATTAAGTATGCATATTCCCTGGTACATAGCAACACCACTTGTGGTTCCATATTCCAGAAAGTAATTCACATAAATTTGTAAGGTTTATGAATCTATAGCTATGTAACCCTATCGTTATGTGTGTCTCTATATAGCAAAATGATTTGACCTAGAAAGTCTTAAGCAAAAAAGTGAAAAATAGATTGAAATTTATAATTTAATACCATTTACATAAATAAAAGCAACCAGAATTTTTTTCACGTAGAAAATATATGAAAAATAACATTATGTATTTACAATTGTGATGAGGCCCATTAACAAATCAATTCTGCATCATCTGTATGACATCTTAATTGTAGAGACAAGGATTTTTTTTTTTTTTTTTTGGTTCCCATTAGTACTCCTTTAGCTGTGGGCCAAAGAAATGAACAAGTCACACTTAACGTGTCAAATAAGCCTGGTGTGGTGGCTCACACCTGTAATCCCAATACTGTGAGAGGCTGAGGTGGGCGGATGGCTCAAGCCCAGGAGTCTGAGACTAGCTTGAGCAACATGGTGAAACCCTGTCTCTACTAAAAATACAAAAAAATTAGCCAGTGGGGTGGCTCATGCCTACAGTCCCAGCTACTCAGGAGGCTGAGGTGGGAGGATCACTTGAACCTGGGAAGTCGGGGCTGCAGTGAGCCGAGATCATGCCACTGCCCCCTAGCCTGGGCAACAGAGTAAGACCCTGCCTCAAAAAACAAAAACAAAACAAAACAAAACAAAAAAGGTCAAATGAAAACCAAAGGTTAAACTAATACACCATATGAAGGCTTTGAATTGTTAGAATCAAGTAGTAAAGGATTTAATATATCAAAGCACCCATGGTTTTTAAGTGATCTTGACCTCAAAATCAGCCTCTCTCTTTAAGGGTCTTTATCATATTCATGCAGTCATGATTGATTTCAGTAAAACATCATCCATCCTATGTAATTCAACTTAATTTGTTTAGTGTGTTTTGAATTAAATTTTTATTGTTTTTAATTAAGGGACATATGCCTGATTAATTCTATTTCTGTATGTAAGTAACATAATAAAAATATCCAGCATAAAAATGTGAAGTTAACCCTGGGGATCTGAGAGATTTATATTCACTTAAAAGTACACACTTCTCAAGTTTGAAAATCTCCACAAGAATGTGCAGTACACCTCTTTGACTCTGGTGTGTGACACAGCACCTGGGACAGCATTCAAATTATAGTCTCTGTGGATAGTGTAGGCAGCACACAGCTTGCTGGGCTGTATGCAGAGGTGCTGACAGCATGTGATGGAACCTCACGCAACCAACTTCAAAAGGGAAACATTTCATTTAAAGTCCTAATAATCGCAGATTTATTTGGGTGACAAAGTGAAGTTTTAGATGAATGCAAACATTTTAGGTTGAGGAGCTGACCCCTTGGGATGATTTCATTTAATTAGATTATTTTCCTAATAGTCCACAGTTGAAATATATTGCCCTGTGGGAAGAGGTTCTGATTTGCCGGTGGAAATGAGGAGGTGGTAATTTTTGATGGTGGGAAACTTGGAGGCAATGGACAGGCAGAGTAGGATGTGGGCAGGAAGAGGTCCCTAAGTTATGCCCAGAAGAAGTATTAAACTTTTGGACAGCTGAGAAAATGAAGAAGGACAGTGCTGAAAACAAACTTCGTTTAAGAAAAAAATTGCCTTTAACTGTCTTCACTTTCTCTTTATTCAATAGCCTTGTCTCTGCAGAACTTAGAGAGTACTGTTTTCCAATTCATTATTCTTGTGGACTAAAATCAAGGGTCCTTAACCTGTGATCCAAGGATCCCTTAAGGAGTTCATGGATAGAATCCAAGGAATCCATAACTTTGGATGGAAAAACATTTCCTGTAACTGAAGTTTAGCATTTTCTTCAATTGTGAATGTTGGGAACAAAATGCAGTAGTATTAGTTATATTATTACAGCTTTTGCAAAAATCCTGTGATATAATTCTCACTCCTCACTACTTCAGAATTATAGTAGTTACTAGACTTTTTGATAGCTCTTCTTATCTAATCTGTTCAAGAAGAATATATAATACTATGTCACACATATGGTTTAAAAAATCTTTTTTTCTTTTCTTTTGAGATGGAGTCTCGTTTGTCACCCAGGCTGGAGAGCAGTGGTGCAATCTTGGCTCACTGCAACCTCTGCCTCCTGGGTTCAAGCGATTTTCCTGCTTCATCCTCCCAAGTAGCTGGGATTACAGGTGCGCACCACCACGCCTAGCTAATTTTTTTGTATTTTTAGTAGAGATGGGGTTTTGCCATGTTGCCCAGGCTGGTCTCGAACTCCTGAGCTCAGGCAATCCACCCACCTCAGCCTCCCAAAGTGCTAGGATTACAGGCGTGAGCCACTGTGTCCAGCCTTGGTTTTTAAATATTTTGATAATTTTTGCCATAGACTGAATCATATCCTCCCAAATCCATATGTTGGTGTTCTAAACCCCAATGCGACTGTGTTTGGAGATAGGGCTTTTAAAGGTAATTAAGGTTAAATGAGGTCATAAGAGACCTTAATCCAATAGGATTAGTGGTTTTCTAAGAAAAGGATGTCCTCATTTCCCACCCCTTTTCCTTCTCTGCACTAGAAGCACTAAAGAAAGGCCATGTGAACACACAGCATGAAGGTGGCCTTCTGCAAGCCAGAGGCCTCACGAGGAACTAACTCTGTCAGCACCTTGATCTTAGATTCCCAGCTTCCAGCAGCATGAGAAAATAAATTTCTGTTGTTTAAGCCACCCAGTCTAAAGTATTTTGTTATGGCAGCCCAAGCTGCCATACAAGTGCATTTTCATACAATTGGTTTTGTTTTGAATATGCATTTTATTTTACATATTTAAAATACTGGTCTGAGAAGGGGTTCGTAGGCTTCACCAGACTGCCGGAGGAATGCATGGCATAGAAGTGGACAAGAACCCCTGGGCTCACTGGGTTCTCTGGGTGAGGCTGCTGTTTTCCTTGCTTGCATCTACTTTGGAGGCTGGAAATGAAACCACTCAACTCCCCAGCCTCTCTTGCAGTTAAAAACAGACTTGTGTCTGAGCTCTGGTCAGTGAGGGATAAGAGAGGCCTGATGAGATGTTCCATAGGAGGAATTTCCTTCTGGAATAGAATGAAAAAGTCTTTTGAGCATAGACATTTTTGCCTTTCTTTGCCTGTTTTTCTGCCTGGATCATGATGCAGTGTCTAGATGTGGAACAACAATTTTGCAATTCTGAGAGTTGCATGTCAAACACAGCAGCCTTGACAGCATGCTGGAGCTGATGCATCGGTCTTGGCTGACCACTTCTGGGTGTTCTGTCACATGAGGAAACTCAACACATTTGGCCAAGCCTCTGTAATTCTGTGTCTGTTATTTGAAGCTGAGAGTAATGCTAACTGATAATCCTAGCAAATTAAGACTCATGTCTAGCAGTGTTTCTCAGACTGGGATCCCTGGACACCCAGAGTCCATGAATGTGTTCTTGAGAATTTGAGAGCTCTCAAAGCATTCTTTCAGTATTGCGTGCTCATGTTGATGATAATCCAAAATATATACATAGAAATAAGAAAAAAAATAATATATACATATATACACATAGATTTGTCTGTTATAAACCCTAAAGTCTCTTAGTCTTATTTTATTTATTTATTTATTTTTTGAGACAGAGTCTCGCTCTGTCACCCAGGCTGGAGTGCAATGGCAGGATCTCGGCTCACTGCAGCCTCCACCTCCTGGGCTCAAGTGTTTCTCATGCCTCAGCCTCCTGAATAGCTGGGATTACAGGTGCATGCCACCATGCCCAACTAATTTTTTTGTATTTTTGGTAGAAACGGGTTTTCACCATGTTGGCCAGGCTGGTCTCGAACTCCTGATCTCAAGTGATCTACCCAAACAAAAGTGATCTACCCTACCAAAACAAAAGGGCCTTGGCCTCCCAAAATGCTAGGATTACAGGCAAGAGCCATGACGCCCGGCTAGCCTCTTACTCTTAATAGGTGATATTTGCACTTATGAGACATTTTTATAGACTAAGACTTTAAGTCTGTGTTTTTCAAGTTGGATCTATTGTAGGGATGTGGGCTGCATTTATAAGCATCTTTGAGAAATTATTTTCATCCTAATAGTAGGGTCCCTATTTACTGAGTTGTAGAAAAACTGATTCATGACAAAATACCTGGGAAAAATTCAGTTTGAGTTCCAAACTAACAATTTAGAAATGAACTTCCAGAAAGCAATCCCATTCATCAATCAAGGACAGCTGTGGCAGAGTTAAGAGCATGGGTTTTGAAGTCCACAGATCTGGACCCAAGTGCTGACTTATGAGCACTTACTGGCTTGGTGGCCCTTGACATATTCTGGAAGTTTACGGACCTTCAGCGTCATCATGTGGGATAATTGTCTTTACTTTACAGAGTTGTTGTAGCAATTAAGTGAAGTGATGAGTATCAAGCGCTTCACAGAGTCCAGTACACAACAGGCATACGATAAATGCTGATTACCGTTCTGTTCGTTTGTTCTGTTTTGTTTTGTTTAGTTTTTGAGATGGAGTTTCACTCTTCTTGCCCAGGCTGGAGTGCAATGGTGCAATCTCGGCTCACCGCAACCTCTGCCTCTCAGGTTCAAGCAATTCTCCTGCCTCAGCCTCCCGAGTAGCTGGGATTACAGGTATGTGCCACCACGCCCAGCTAATTTTGTATTTTTAGTAGAGATGGGATTTTTCCATGTTGGTAAGGCTGATGTTGAACTCCCAACCTCAGGTGATGCTGCCCTCCTTGGCCTTCCAAAGTGCTGGGATTATAGGCGTGAGCCACTGCGCCCGGCACGATTCCATTTTGATATCAAATACCTAGTGAAGAATCACTCAGATTACAATTGCTTTTTTTTTTTTTTTTTTTTTGAGATGGAGTCTCGCACTGTTGCCTGGGCTGGAGTGCAATGGTGGGATCTCAGCTCACTTCAACCTCCACCTCCCAGGTTCAAGCGATTCTCCTGCCTCAGCCTCCCGAGTAAGTGGGATTACAGGCACCTGCCACCACGCCCAGCTAATTTTTTGTATTTTTAGTAGACACAGGGTTTCACTATGTTGGCCAGGCTGGTCTCGAACACCTGGCCTCGTGATCCGCCTGCCTCAGCCTCCCAAAGTGCTAGGATTACAGGCATGAGCCACCGCGCTCGGTCTACAATCACTTTTTATTATTGGCTCGTCTAAAGTCATGGGATAGAGAAGGTGAATAGCAAAATAGAAAGAAAAGGAGGAAAAGGTAGAAGGCAAGGGGAAAACTATTGGTTTTAGATCTTTATCCTGGTCCTGTCAATGATCAGGTAATTGGAAGGATCAAAATTAGGCCAAACTTGGTAATTGGGCCAAAATTGAACCAAAGTTTGTGTCAAGAAGACCTGGGGCAGAGATATGTGACTAAATCATTTGGAATATGCCCAGACCCCAAGAATATTTATGCCCAACTTGAATGCTAACCAGAAGTCCCTTACTGTAGAAGATTGTAAGGTTGTTGTTTTTTTGCCCCGACACCAAAATATTGATGTATTTTCCAACACCAATTCTCCAATTCTCTGACACCAACTCGATGTTCAACAATTCAATTATATTCTGTCACTAATTCCTGCAGCTATCAGCAGGCCCCACAGGTAAAGGATTCAGTCTCACAAGATTGCCCCCCAACCCACTTCAGTTGCCAGCTACAATGGGGTGCTCAGACCATCCACACTTCTGCCTGGTTGACTGCAGATTTAGGGATTCCCATGACTCTTTTCTCAGTTTTGGTAATTTGCTAAAACTGCTCACAAAACTCAGGTAGACATTTTACTTAACATTTCCTGGTTTATTATAAAGGCTACAACTCAGAGACAGACAAATGAAAGCAATGCATAGAGCAGGGTATGTTGAGTAGTTGGTGGCACAGAACTTCCAGGCCCTCTCTAGGCATACCACCCTCCCGGCACCTCCATGTGTTCACCGACCCCGAAACTCATTGCCTACCATTCAGGAGGCTTTATAACCCATTTCCAGGCCCCTTCCATCCGTGGGAGGCCAGTGGGTGAGGCTAAGAGTTCCCACCCTCTTTAGTCTTTCTAGTGACCAGAGGCTAGTTAGAACCACCCTAAGTCACTGCAGTAACACAAACTCAGGTGTAGTACTAGATATAGTGGAAGATGGCATGTTATGAGTAAAAGCAGAAACTCCCCTCACTCAGGAAATTCCCAGGGTTTTAGGAGCCCTGTGCCAGGAATAGAGTACAAAAATCAAACAGGTTTGTGTATATCACAGAAATATTCCAGGTAAACTGGATGACTGTTTAGTTTGTGCTGCTGGAATACAATACCTGAGACTGGGTAATCCATAAAGAATAGACATTTATTTCTCACAGTTTTGGAGGCTGTCTGATGGGGGCCTGGTCTCCGCTTACAAGATGGCACCTTGAACACTGCATCCTACAGAGGGAGGAACAGTTTTCTTCACATGGCCAAAGAATTGTTGGGGGTGGGGACCAAACTGGCCCTTGTATAATGAACCCACTCCCACAATAATGGTATTAACTCATTCACAAGGGCAGAGTCCTCTTGGCCCAATCACCACATAAAGGGGCTACCTCTTGGCTGGGCGAGGTGGCTCACGCCTGTAATCCCAGCAATTTGGGAGGCCAAGGTGGGCAGATCACGAGGTCAGGAGATTGAGACCATCCTGGCTAACACGGTGAAACCCCATCTCTGCTAAAAATAGCAAAAAAAAAAAAAAAAGCCAGGCGTGGTGGCAGGCACGTGTAGTCCCAGCTACCTGGGAGGCTGAGGCAGGAGAATGGCGTAAACCTGGGAGGCGGAGCTTGCAGTGAGCCGAGATTGCGCCACTGCACTCCAGCCTGGGCGACAGAGCGAGACTCCGTCTCAAAAAAAAACCAAAAAACAAAACAACAACAACAAGAAAAGGGCCACCTTTTAATACTATTACAATGGCAGTAAGTTTCCAACACATAGGCTTGCAGGGAACACATTCAAACCATTGCAATGACCAAATTATAAGAAGATTCTTCTGCTTTCTTGGACTCAAAAACATGGACATTTATTTATAAATCACACCTGGCCATCACCGAGTCCCCAGTTTGCCAACAAGATAATTCAATCTGTAGCCCCCAACTTGGCATCACATCTCACCTCAGGATGCACTTGTGAGATGTCGTGTTGGGTTGTGCTCCACTGGGGAGCAGGGGGGTGCTCAATCTGAAGGCTCACAAGCAATGCACAACCATGTTTGGTTAGAAACCTCTTGGGAATATTTGTAGGGAAAGAAGGTTCTAGATGTGTTTTGGCAAGGCAAGGGTTTTCCCAACTTCAGTCTTCACCCTGTGAGATTCTCGGGCTGCCAGTCCAGGGGTCTTTGTTCCTGGACCACAGGAGGTGATAATGCAAATTAGAATAAGAACAGCTGTTTGGTTTTTTTTGCAGGAAAGTGAATCTTGAGTAGAGACACCCAGAGATGGAAGGCAGATAGAATCACAGCAACCTTAGGTGACAGTATAAGAATTCTCATTCCTGAGAATTTTGGGTTTCTGTGGCTCTCTCCCCTTGGCTTGATTGTTCAGATTGACCAACAATTTCATGAGTTACTTACTACTGCTCCAGTGAGTTTCTTTTGTGCTCCAGTTAGGCCGAGGTTAATACCTGCACCAAATAACCATAATTGATACTTTTTTCTGTTGTATTGAAGCTAATCATTTATATGTTAGTCTTAACATATAAGGTTGTGTATATCCTGAGGGCAAGATCAGGTCCTGTTCCTTTTTGTCTCTCCAGGGCCTGCACAATGCTTGGCTTGTAGAAGGTACTGAATAGCTCCTAATTGTATTAATGGATACGATTTTTCTTTGTCTGATCTTTGGCAAATTCATTTGTCTATTACTTAAGTGGATATCTCTGTCCACACCTACACTTTTCCTTACTTGGGATCTTAAATAGCCACAGAAAATTAAGTGAGAAGAGTGAGTGTGCTCTGAGGATGGTTTTGAGGGACTCTTATGAGGATTATAGTAAAATAATTTTATGTTGTTTATTCTCACTATCCAGATACCTTTTACTCTAAATTTCTGCCAGCATGCTGATTTGTTGAGATTTGCAACACTAGAATTTTCCAGCAGAGCAGAGTATTGCTAGAGCTTGTATCTCAAGCTTCTCTAGAACTGGCAACCTCCTTGGAGTGGCTCTTGAAGGCAATGCCCTTTTCCCAGGTAGTGGCAATGGGAAATCACTTTTCTGAGTGTCGTGGACACAGGTGGGAAGCCTTCGATTTCAGCCTAGGGTCATCTTCTATTCCAGGAAATGTTGGCTGTTTTCCACTTAAACTTGTTCATGCTTTTCAGGTCCCAGCTGTAGTCTTCAGAGATATTTGAAAATTAGCTGGTCTAAAACATGATTCTGGCAACCAGTAAAATGATAAAGTAGAAACTATTTATAAAAACAATACTTAAATTACGTATTTCAAATATGTAAATTTATTTGCTCTTTTAAATTTTATTTGTACTTAGTGCTTTTTAATCCAAATCCATTTTAAACTCCACTGTTATATTCCAACTTATGTAGCATTATTCTGTGCTGTAGTTACACATAATAAATTAGTTACTGTCGGTTTACTTCATTATGCTTTAGTGGTTTACTCTTTCTGAGAATTCAATGAAGGTTTACTTTCTAACAATAACTACTAAAATATTACCAAAGTGAAGAGTATCACCAAGGAGTAAGGAATAACAGAGCCACAGGCAGCTCCAAGTCCCGCTTGTAGAGCTCCAGTCTCGGAACGTGGGATTGCCAGACCTGCCAAGTGGCCCCTTCTGTGTCAGAGAAAAGCAGGCTCAAGGAAAAGGCAGACTTGAGGCCTAGCCTCTTAATGTCCATGTGAAAGCAAGAGGCCAGGTGAAGTTTTTGGAGAGGAGTGACTTGAGTACTATTTTATATGAAATGTTTACTCGGGAGACAGGTTGTTTTTTTTCACGAGATGAGGTGAGGAAGGCGCTTTTGTATGAACTGAATTTCAAATCCTCAGGGCTCATGGATATTTTTCCATGGAAAAGGAGGTTGAGAAGGGAGTTCCCCATGGGTGCTACCAGGATGAAAATTTGCCTAGAAAGATGTCTTTAGCTGGGGAGAGGGAGTCTGAGAGTTAGTTACGCTGTGTGTGTGTGTGTGTGTGTGTGTGTGTGTGTGTGTGTGTGTGTGATGGAGTCTCACTCTTTGTCCAGGCTGGAGTGCAGCAGCGCAATCTCAGCTCACTGCAACCTCTGCCTCCTGGATTCAAGTGATTCTCCCGCCTCAGCTTCCCAAGTAGCTGAGATTACAGGTGCCTGCCACAACACCCAGCTAATTTTTGTACTTTTAGTAGAGACAGGATTTTGCCATATTGGCCAGGCTGGTCTCAAACTCCTGATGTCAAGTGGTCCACTTGCCTTGGCCTCCCAAACTGCTGGTGTGTCCGGAATTGGTGGGTTCTTGGTCTCACTGACTTCAAGAATGAAGCTGTGGACCCTCGTGGTGAGTGTTACAGCTCTTAAGGTGGCGCGTCTGGAGTTTGTTCCTTCTGATGTTCGGATGTGTTCGGAGTTTGTTCCTTCTGGTGGGTTCGTGGTCTCGCTGGCTCAGGAGTGAAGCTGCAGACCTTCCGGGTGAGTGTTAACAGCTCTTAAGGCGGCGCGTCTGGAGTTGTTTGTTCCTCCCGGTGGGCTCGTGGTCTCGCTGGCTTCAGGAGTGAAGCTGCAGACCTTGGCGGTGAGTGTTACAGCTCATAAAAGCAGTGTGGACCCAAAGAGTGAGCAGTATAAGATTTATTGCAAAGAGTGAAAGAACAAAGCTTCCACAGTGTGGAAGGGGACCCAAGTGGGTTGCCACTGCTGGCTCCTACAGCCTGCTTTTATTCTCTTATCTGGCCCCACCCACATCCTGCTGATTGGTAGAGCCCAGTGGTCTGTTTTGACAGGGCACTGATTGGTGCGTTTACAATCCCTGAGCTAGACACCAAGGTTCTCCACCTCCCCACCGGATTAGCTAGATACAGAGTGTGGACACAAAGGGTCTCCAAGGCCCCACCAGAGTAGCTAGATACAGAGTGTTGATTGGTGCGTTCACAAACCCTGAGCTAGACACAGGGTGCTGATTGGTGTGTTTACAAACCTTGAGCTAGGTACAGAGTGCCGATTGGTGTAATTACAATCCCTGAGCTAGACATAAAAGGTTCACCACGTCCCCACCAGACTCAACCCAGCTGGCTTCACCCACTGGATCGCGCATTGGGGCTGCAGGTGAAGCTGCCTGCCAGTCCTGCGCCCTGCGCCCGCTCTCCTCAGCCCTTGGGTGGTCGATGGGACTGGGTGCCGTGGAGCAGGGGGCGGCACTTATCGGGGAGACTCGGGCCCCACAGGAGCCCATGGAGGGGGTGGGAGGCTCAGGCATGGCGGGCTGCAGGTCCGGAGCCCTGCCCCGCGGGAAGGCAGCTAAGGCCCGGTGAGAAATCGAGCGCAGCGCCGGTGGGCTGGCACTGCTGGGGACACAGTACACCCTCCGCAGCCGCTGGCCAGGGTGCTAAGCCCCTCATTGCCCAGGGCCGGCAGGGGCAGCCGGCTGCTGCGAGTGCAGGGCCCGCCAAGACCACGCCCACCCGGAACTCCAGCTGGCCTGTGGCGCGCAGCCCCAGTTTCCACCCGCGCCTCTCCCTCCACACCTCCCTGCAAGCTGAGGGAGCGAGCTCCGGCCTTGGCCAGCCCAGAAAGGGACTCCCACAGTGCAGCAGTGGGCTGAAGTGCTCCTCAAGTGCCGCCAAAGTGGGAGCCCAGGCAGAAGAGGCGCCCAGAGCGAGAGAGGGCTGTGAGGACTGCCAGCACACTGTCACCTCTCACTGGGATTACAGGCGTGAGCCACTGCGCCTGATCAGTTATGCTGTAAAGATTGAGAAAGTCTTGACCTGTTTCATACTGCTATAACAAAATACCTGACACTGGGAAATCTGTAAAGAACAGAAATTTATCGCAGTTCTGGAGGCTGGGGCATCCAAGATCAAGGCACCAGCATCTGATGAGAGCCTTGCTGCGTTCTCACGTAGCAGAAGATAGAAGGGCAAAAGGGGAAAAACTCTGTCCTCACACAGAGCAGAATAGAGAGAACGCACTTCTGCAAGTCCTTTTTAGAACCACATTAATCTGTTCATGAGGGCAGAGCCCTCATGACCTAAGCATCTCCCATTTAGGCTTCACCCGTCAACACTGCTGCACTGGGATTAATTTTCCAACTCCTGAATTTTGGCGGACACATTCACACCATAGCAAACGATCATGAAGCCTCAACCCTAGTATGTGCCAGAACCACCCAAAGGATTTGTTACAAATGCAGGTTCCTGGGGACCGCCCCCGAGGGATTCTGATTTAACAGAACCCGAAAATCCGCATTCTTAATAAGCACCCCATGTGATTTCGGGTTGTGGATGTTCACTGGATCACACTTTGAGAAATGTCATGACTGTGACTTTAACAGACTTAAGGTTTGTCCTCAAGATTTTGTCTTGCAAACCTTTTGTTAGCCTTGGAATATAGTCAACAGCGATCGAGAAGGGAAATTAGGAGATCCACAGGTTCCCTCTCCAACATTAATGTCCACGTCAACTAGTAAAGCTTTGCATACTGCCCCTGAACTCTTTGCCCTGATGCTGGTTCTTCCTGATTTCTGAGGACAGATGGAAATCCTGACAAAAGTGAGAATGAGGACTGGAAACAGCAGATAGGATGATATGCATTCCTGGTCACTACTTGTTGTCCTCCACAGCCCTTGGCCTCAGTGCTAGCTGTCTTCCTGCCAACAGGATGATACAACCAACAGGTAGAAATGCTTGCGTGGCCTCTAACGAATTTTCAACAACATGATAAAGATCAAAAGCTCTTCTGTACACTGATCATGTGGGTGAGTTCAGATTACACGTGGTTGCATTTTAATTCACTAAATTGAAAATTACATTTTATCTTTTGAAATATTTGTTCCCTTCAGTGAGTCATTCTAATAAATGTAACCTGAAGGCCAACCGATCCTTTCCTAATTTAGATGACTTAGAAGGTTTAGCCAATGTTGTTAATGTAATTCTTTTGAGGCAGTGTTCCCTCCAAGTTCAAGGAGAAATGAAGAAAAATATATCTTTTGAAAATAAGGTCTGGGGCGCCGTGGCTCATGACTATAATCCCGGCACTTCAGGAGGTTGAGGTGAGAGGATAGTTTGAACTCAGAAGGTCAAAACCAGCCTGAGCAACATGGTGAAATCTTGTCTCTAATTAAAAAAAAAAATTAGCCAGGCATGGTAGCATGCACCTGTAGTCTCAGCAACTTGGGAGGCTGAGGCGGGAGAATCACTTGAGCTCAGGAGGTTGAGGCTGCAGTGAGCTATGATCATGCCACTGCACTCCAGCCTGAGCAACAGAGTGAGACTCTGTCTTAAAATAAAAAAATAAGAAAAAGAAAAGAAAACATAACAAATTTTTTTAAAATCAGGAAGATGTAATGTAAAAGAAACACATGAATAAACTTATTTTAGGAATCAAAGTGACTTCAAGTGGGAAGTCTCTAACCCTACCAGCAATGAGTCATGTGTGCCATGTTTGTACCAGATTATTTCTTCAATGACATTTAAAATTAAAAACATTACCTGTGAATACAATATGATCCTTTTTCTTTTTTTTATAATATGCTTCATATATATTTTAAGTGCTAAGACAAATACAAATGTATATGCCAAGAAAAGTCAACTCTGCTAAAATAAATAATATTTTTTATAGAATGCTAAAGGA
Organism: Pan paniscus; assembly: GCF_029289425.2. Classification (NCBI taxonomy): domain Eukaryota; kingdom Metazoa; phylum Chordata; class Mammalia; order Primates; family Hominidae; genus Pan; species Pan paniscus. The sequence goes on from NC_073260.2 coordinate 50,181,202, forward strand.
TAATCTGCAAATTAAATTTTGTTATTCAGAGGAAGCTTTTATATTTTAAAAAAGTCATTTATTTTTCAAAATCATCCCAGAAAGCAATTCTAGATAACATATAAGGTGACCAGCCATTCTAGATTTGTCTGAGGGTAAAGGATTTCCTAGGATGGTGGCTTTTAATGGTAAAACAGGGACAGTCCCGGGCAAAATGAGCCAGTTTTTCACTCTACACTCAAATAAGAGCTGGGGTTGGAGGGTAGATAGGTGTAGGGCTCCCAATTCTTTTGCCTGTCGGCATCTGTAGCTTTCCCAGTGACTCACACCAGGAGCCTGTTATGGGGAAAACACTGTGTGTAAGACAGACCAGGGCTTGTCCACACTGAGCTTCCAGCTTCCCTTCCACTGGGTGGGTCAGATTCAACATGTAAGCAAATAGGATGATTTTGGGTGGAGATAAGTGGTGGGAAGAAAACCAAGCCTGATGTGACCAATTAACAGATGGGTGGGTGGGTGGGCATTGGTTCAGAGCAGGTGTCCAGAAAAGACCCCACTGAGGAGTGGCCTTTGCCCTAACATTTATATAACGGGAAGGGGACAGTAAGGAAAAGCAGAGCAGGAGACACGGCAGGAGCTAGGCCACTGAGGATCCATGGGGTTTGGTGAAGTATCTGGATTTTATTTTAGGTACAACAGGAAACCATTGAGGCCTGCTAAGCAGGAGGGTAATCTGATGTGGTTTGTGTTTTAATGTGCAGTGGTGACTGGTTTGCATTCCTCATATGGCTTAATTGTATGGCTAAGATGCACAGACAGTTTCAAAACACACAACCTTTCCTGTGACATGCCCACAGTAACCCACAGAAAATGCAGGTCCTTAAAAGTGAATAATACAGTCTTTGCTATAGGGACACAAAGAAAAGCCTACTCTTACTAAGGAGATATTTACAACTCATGAGACAGGGAAACCTAAGTGGTGTTTTTTGGGTAGTTTGAGAAAAGTTTGCACAGAGGCAGGAGATATTAAACTACAACAATCAACACTATCATTCTAAAGCCTTATATAAAACATATTTGGGATGAAATCTTGATCTTTTTACCTTATCTCTTTATCCTCTGCAATTCTGATAATAGCCACGAGAGGGCTTGCTACTCCTATTGTTTATAAACAGTAGCTCAAGATGGACTTTGCTTTTTTGCTGAGCATTTGTAGGCAGTGGTGTTCTTATTTTATTTTATTTTACTTTATTTTGAGATGGGATCTCACTGTCACCCACACTGGAGTACAGTGGTGCAATCTGGGCTCACTGCAACCTCCGCCTCCCGGGCTCAAGCGATCCTCCCACCTTAGCCTCCCAAGTAACTAGAACCACAGCCACTACTGCTGGCTATTTTTTTCTTTCTTTTTTTTTTTGTAGAGACAGGGTTTCATGATGTTGCCCAGGATTCAAGCAGTCCACCCACCATGGCCTCCCAGAGTGCTGGAATTACAGGCTGAGCCACCACGCCCAGCCTGCAGTGGTGTTCTAAGTGAAATTTAACAATGGGCTCTGGGAGGAGTGGAGGAAGCCCTAGTAGAATTGGCCAATTTCCTTGGTGTAAATACTCTTCCAGTGTCAGATTTCAAGCTACCAACTGTTTAGTAACAGGCTCACAGGATTTATAATAATTTAACCATGGGGGAAAACAGGTCTTCCTGGGCCAACTCCATCATGCCACTGGTTGTAGGGTGTGGGGAGTGAAATGGTGGTGATAGAAGATAATTGGATTTTCTCAGGGAACAGTCATGAGAAGGAACAGATAACTAGAAAAGCATTATCCTGAGTGTTGGCTTGTCTCATTAGTAACTTTCAAACTAACAAATAAAATATTTTTAAAAATAGCTAACAGGAAGCAGGAAAAATAGAAAAATAAGAAGACACCTTCCTTTAATCCAGTTTTAAAGATACTCAGAAGAATATTATATATCCTTTCTAGGAATAAGTATTAATACTACTAAAATCTTTGAATCATGTGCACTTAATATAAATTTCTAAATAAATTTCTAAAGGTAGAACATTGTTTTAACTTGTTATGATTAGACTTATTTCATATTTTATGTTACTTGCTTAGTAAGCAGTTGAATCCACACAAGGACTTCAGAGAATGGAATGTCTGTTTATTTTGGTATATTAAAAAATTTGTTTTTTGGTATAAATATGAAGTCTTCAGTATTCTGGATAAGAAGGAAAATCTACTAATTATTTGATTTTCTAATGATTTGACCCTGTAAACCAGGTATATGTGAAACTTAAAAGAAAAATTAAAATTAAAATTAAAAATTAAGAAACAAATATTGGGGCAAAAATAAAAAGAAGATATTAATTTTATTACTCACAAACCAACTTACTGAGAAGTGACATCAGTGAGAATAGGAGTTTTGAGTCCTTAGCCTTCCACAGACACACCAATTTTGGCAACTGCCCGTTGCCAACAATACCTTTCTGGAAGCCTGGAAGTCCAGCAAAAAGGCTCCAGCACCCCATAGGAGCAAAAAATCTGAGACTAGCAATAGAAAAATGGGTAAGAAAAACAGTTTCACTTTACTTGCATCAACCTTCCCCCAAAGGCACAACCCAGTAACAAGAGAGGCCCTCTTAGCCTGTGATTTCTCCTGCAGGGAAAGATGAAAGTGAAAGTGTAGTGTACTAGTACCTGGCTTCCCCAGCCATGTGGGAGGTGCACTTTCTTTTCACTCCACCCTAAACACTGAAGGGATTGGTACAGCTAAATAGTCTTTGAGTAGCTAGGAGCGGGGAAAAGTGGTGGAAGGTCATAGCAACTGGAACATGGGACTTAGCAAAGGGCCACAGTTTCTACCAACCACCTTGCGAATTTCATCAAGAGGCTCACACACAAACCTTACAGAATGTGGACTATCCCCCCAACTAGCTCACATGTGCCCCCAGAACTCCGCACACCTTCCATAGCCCGTGCTCCCCATGCACTCCTACAGCCGGTGTACAAGTCTCTTCAGATCATGCAAGAACACCTGTAGATAGCCAGCTCAACTCTGCAGAATTAGGAGAAGGCACTTAACCTTGAACACCACAGGCCACTTGATGTGGTTTGACTGTTTCCCCACTGAAATCTCATCTTCAAGTTAGTTCCCATATCACCATGTATCTTGGGAGGGACCAGGTGGAGGTAATCGGATCATGGAGGCAGTTTCCGCCATGCTTTTCTTGTGATAGTGAGTGAGTCTCATGAGATCTGATGTTTTTATAAGTGTCTGGCATTTCCCCTGCTGGCACTCATTCCTCTCCTGCTACCCTGTGAAGAGGTGCCTTCATCATGATTGTGGGTTTCCTAAGGCCTCCCCAGCAATGCAGAACTGTAAGTCAATCAAACCTCTTTCCTTTATAAATTACCCAGTCTCAGGTAAGTATTTCTTCATAGCAGTGTGAGAACAGATTAATACAGTAAATTGGTACCAAGAGTGGGTTTCTGCTATAAAGATACCCGAAAACGTGGAAGCAACTTTGGAACTGGGTAACAGGCAGAGGGTGGAACAGTTTGGAGGACTCAGAAGAAGACAGGAAGATGTGGGAAAGTGTAGAACTTTCTAAAGACTTGTCGAATGGTTTTGACCAAAATGCTGGTAGTGATATGGACAATGAAGTTCAGGTGAAGTGGTCTCAGATGGAGATGAAGAACTTCTTCAGAACTGGAGCAAGGGAGATTCTTGCTATGCTTTAGCAAAGAAAGTGGCAGCGTTTTTCCCTTGCCCTGGAGATCTGTGGAAATTTGAACTTGAGAGAGATGATTTAAGGTATCTGGCAGAAGAAATTTCTAAGCAGCAAAGCATTCAAGAGGAAGCAGAGCATAAAAGTTTGGAAAGTTTGTAGCCTGACAATGTGATAGGAAAGAAAAACCCATTTTCTGGGGAGAAATTCAAGCCAGCTGCAGAAATTTGCATAAGTAACAAGAAGTCAAATGTTAATCACCAAGACAATGGGGAAAATGTCTCCAGGGCATGTCTGAGACCTTCATGGCAGCCCCTCCCATCACAGGCTCTGAGGCGTAGGAGGGAAAAATGCTTTCCTGGGCCAGGCCCAGGTACACACTGCTCTGTGCAGCCTCAGGACATGGTGCTCTGCATCCCAGCTGCTTCAGCTCCAGCCATGGCTAAAAGACGCCAAGGTACAGCTTGAGCCATTGCTTCAGAGGGTGCAAGCACCAAGCCTTGGCAGCTTCTACTTGGTGTTGAGCCTGTGGGTGCACAGAAGTCAAGAATTGAGGTTTGGGTACCTCCACCTAGATTTCAGAGGATATATGGAAATGCCTGGATGTCCAAGCAGAAGTGTGCTGTAGGGGTGGAACCCTCATGGAGAACTTCTGCTAGGGTAGTGCAGAAGGGAAATGTGGGGGTTGGAGCCCCACACACAGTCCCCACTGCCTAGTGGAGCTGTGCGAAGAGGGCCACCATCCTCCAGACCCCAGAATGGTAGATCCACTGACAGCTTGCACCATGTACCTGGAAAAGCTGCAGGCACTCAACACCAGCCTGTGAAAGCAGCCAGGAGGTGGGGCTGTACTCTGCAAAGCCACAAGGGTGGAGCTTCCCAAAGCCATGGGAGCTCACCTCTTGCCTCAGTATGACCTGGATGTGAGTCAAAGGTGATCGTTTTGTAACTTAAAGATTTAATGACTGCCCTATTGGATTTTGGACTTGCATGGGGCCTTTAGCCCCTTCGTTTTGGCCAATTTCTCTCATTTGGAATAAATGTATTTACCCAATGCCTGTACCCCATTGTATCTAGGAAGTAACTAACTTGCTTTTGACTTTACAGGCTCATAGGCAGAAGGGACTTGTTTCATCTCAGTTGAGACTTTGGACTTGGACTTTTTGGTTAATACTGGAATGAGTTAAGACTTTGGGGGACAGTTGGAAGGGCATGATTGTGTCTTGAAATGTGAGGATATGAGATTTGGGAGGGGTCAGGGGCAGAATGATATGGTTTGGCTGTGTCCCCACCCAAATCTCATCTTTATTTGTAGTTCCCATATCCCCACTTGTCATGGGAGGGACTAGGTAGAGGCAATTGGATCATGGGAGCAGTTTCCCCACGCTGTTCTCATGACAGTGAGTAAGGCCCAAGAGATGCGATGGTTTTATAAGCGACTGGCATTTCCCCTGCTGTTACTCATTCTCTCTCCCGCTGCCTTGTTAAGAGGTGTCTTCTGCCATGGTTGTGGGTTTCCTGAGGCCTCCCCAGCAATGCAGAACTGTGAGTCAATTAAACCTCTTTCATTTATAAATTACTCAATCTTGGGGATTTCTTCATAGCAGTATGAGAACAGACTAATAAACCACTGTACTTGGGAAAATAAACGGACAGCCCTCAGCACATGGCCTGGCTTTGTGAGATTGAGAGAAGACACACAATCCTAACACTCCCCTTATCCTCCCTTCCCCAAGAGAAAGCAAGAGGACTGGAGTTGGCAGATCCATGGAAAAGGTCTGAGAGACTCCCTGAATCCCTAGCTGGGCTGACTGGTGAAGATTTTTCTTTCCCAAAGCCATTCAGTGGAAACTAGGGGAAATGCCTGCCTCTTCAAATATGAATGTAACAATACAAGACTTCAAGAAACACAAAAAGTTAAGGAAACACAACACTAAAAAAGAAACACAATACTTTTCCAGTAACCATTCCCAAAGAAATAGAGATCTACAAGTTGCTTGACAAAATTTCAAAGTAATTGTTTTTTAAAAGCTCAGCAGGCTACAAGAGAACACAAATAGAGAACACTACAAAACGAAGAAAACAATACATTAACAAAGCTGAAAGTTCTTTTTTTTTTGAGATAGGGTCTTCCTCTGTTGCCCAGGCTGGAGTGAGTGGCACAATCATGGCTCACTGCAGCCTCAACCTCCTAAGCTCAAGTGATCCTCCCACGTCAGCCTCCCTAGTAGCGGGGACAACATGTATGCACCACCATGTCTGGCTAATTTTTGTGTTTTTTGTAGGGATGGGGTTTCGCCATGTTGCCCAGGCTGGTCTCAAACTCCTGGCTCAAGCAATCTGCTTGCCTTGGCCTCCAAAAGTGCTGGAATTACATGCCTGAGCCACCGTGCTCAGCCTAGAAGTTCAACAAAGAGACATAAATCTTTAAAAATAACCAAACAGAAAATTTGGAGCTAAATAATGCAATGAATGAAATGAAGAATGCAATAGAGAGCTTCAACAGTAGACTCGATCAAACAGAAGAAAGAATCTGCGAACTTGAAGACAGGCTATTTGAAATTACTCAGTCAAAGAAGAAAAAAGAAAAAAAATAGTGAAGAAAGCCTACAGAATTTACTGGACACCATCAAGTGAATTAATATATACATTATGGGATTCTCACAAGTAAAAGAGAAAGAGAAAGGAGAATAAAATGTATTTAAAAAAATAATGGCTGAAAACTTCCCAAATTTTGGGAGGGAAATGGACATCCAGATTCATGAAGCTAAAAGCTCTTCAAGTAAGATCAACCCAAAGAAGATTATACTGAGTCACATTATAATCAAATTATCAAAAGATAAAGACAAAGAGAGAATTTTGAAAACAGCAGGAGAAAAGTGACTCATCACATACAAGGGAAACTTCTTGAGCCTATTACCAGACTTCTCAGCAAAAATTTTGCAGGCCAGGAAAGAATGGGATGGTATATTCAAAGTGTTGAAAGAAAAAACTGCCAACTACGAATATTATGTCTAGGAAAGTTGTCTTTCATAAATGAAGGAGAGATAAAGACTTTCCTAAACAAAAGTTGTGGGAATTCATCACCATTATATCTTCCTTACAGGAAATACTAAAGGAAAATTTTTAAGTTGAAATGAAAGGATGCTAATTAGTAACATGAAAACATATGAAAGTATAAAAATCACTGGTAAAGGTAAGTATATAGTCAAATTCAGAATACTTTAATACTATAATGGTGGTTCATAAATCACTTTTGACTATAGCATAAAAGTTAAAAGACAAAAGTAGTAAAAAAAATTAAGCTACAATAACATTATAGATATGCAATATGAAGAGGTATAAATTGGGATGTCAATAACATAAAATGTGAGGATGAAAGGTAGTAAAATATAGATTTTTTTTGTATTGAAGTTAAATTGTTATCAGCTTATAACTATAAGATGTCTTATGTAAGCCTCATGGTAACCACATAGAAAAAATCTCTGGTAGATACACAAAAGATAAAAAGGAAGGAATTACAGCATACCACAACAAAAAAATTATGAAATCACAGAAGAGACATCAAGAAAGGAAGGAACAAAGATACCACAGAACAAACACAAAATAGTTAACAAAATGGTGTATTAAGTCCTTATCTATCAATACTTACTTTAAATGTAAATGATTTAAAGTTTGTAATAAAAAAATAGAGTGCTTGAAATAGAGTGACTGAGTGGATATAAAAACAAGATTCAGCAATATGCTGCCTCCAAGGAACTCACTCTGGCTTTAAGGACACACATTAGCTCAAACTGAAAGGATGGAAAAAGATATTTCATGCAAATAGCAACCAAAAGAGAGCAGGGGTGGCTATAGTTATAGCAGAAAACTTTAAGTCAAAAACTACTGCAAGACACAAAAAAATGTCATTATACAATGATAAAGGGATCAATTCATCAGAAGGTATAACAATTGTAAATATATATGCAACCAACATCAGAGTACCTAAATATATAAAGCAAATATTAACAGAACTGAAGGAAGAAATATACAGCAATATGGTCATATTAGGGGACTTTATTTTCTCCCTTTCAACAATGGATAGATCATCCAAAAAGAAAACCAGGCCAGGCACAGTGGCTCATGCCTGCAATCCCAGCACTTTGGGAGGCTGAGGTGGGCAGATGACTTGAGGCCAGGAATTCAAAACCAACCTGGCCAACATAGCAAAGCCCCATCTCTACTAAAAATACAAAAAAATTAGCTGGGCATGGTGATGCATGCCTGTAATCCAGCTACTCAGGAGGCTGAGGTACAAGAATCACTTGAACCCAGGAGGCAGAAGTTGCAGTGAGCTGAGATTGTACCATAGCACTCCAGCCTGGGCAAGAGAGTGAGACTCTGTATTAAAAAAAAAAAAAAAGCCAGGCATGGTGGCTCACACCTGTAATCCCAGCACTTTGGGAGGCTGAGGCACCTGAAGACAGGAGTTTGAGACCAGCCTGGCCAACATGATGAAACCCTGTCTCTACTAAAAATACAAAAATTAGCCAGATGTGGTGGTGGGTGCCTCTAATACCAGCTACTCGGGAGGCTGAGGCAGGAGAATTGCTTTACCCAGGATGGGTGGAGGTTGCAGTGAGCCAATATTGTGCCACTGCACTCCAGCCTGGGTGACAGAGTGAAACTCCATCAAAAAAAAAAGAAGAAGGAAGGAAGGAAAGAAAAATAAATCAATAAAGAAACAGTGGACTTGAATCTTGAATAACACTGTAGACCAAATGGGCCTAACAGATACATACAAAATATTCCATCCAACAGCAGCAAAATATACATTCTTCTCAAGTGCACACAGATCATTCTCTAAGATAGATAATATGTTGGGCCACAAAACAACAGATTCTTTTTGTTAACAGATTTAAGAACATTGAAATCTTATCAAGTATATCTTTTTCAATCACACTGGTATGAAACTAGAAATAAATAACAGAAAGAAAATCAGAAAATTCACAAATGAAGAAATTAAACAACACACTCCTGAACAACCAATAGATCAAAATGGAAATCAAAAGGCAAATAAAAAATCTCTTGAGACAAATGAAAGTAGTGCCACAATATACCAAAACTTATGAGATGCACCAAAAGCAGTTTTAAGAGAGAAGTTAATAATGACAAATGTCTACATTAAGAAAAAAGAAAATCTCAAATAAACAATCTAACTTTGCACCTCAAGGAACTAGAAAAATATGAATAAATTAAGCCTTAAGTTAGCAGAGGAAGGAAATAATAAAGATTAGTGTATAAATAAGTAAAATAAAAGCTAGAAAGACAATACAAAATCAAAACTGAGTTGAATTTTTGAAAAGGTAAATAAAATGGACAAACCTGTAGCTAGACTATCCAAGAAAAAAAGCAGACACACGTAAATAAATTTATAAATGAAAGAGGAGACATTATAACCAATGCCACAGAAGTATAAAAGATCATAAGAGACTACTATGAACAATTATATGCCAACAATTTGAATAGTCTGGATGATGTGGATAAATTCCTGGGAACATACAACCTACCAAGAGCCGTGAAAAAACAGAAAATCTGAACAGGCCAAAAATGAGTATGGAGATTGAATTAGTGAAAAAACTCTCCACAAAGAACAGCCCAAGAATATATGGCTTCACTGGTGAATTATACCAAACATTTAAATAATTAATGCCAATCCTCCTCAAACTTACACAAAAATTGAAGAGGAGGAAACATTCCAAACTCCTTTTATGAAGCCAGCATTATCCTGGTTACCAAAGCCAAACAAGAGTACTACAAGAAAAGAAAATTACAGGCCAACATCCCTGATGAACATAGATGGAAAAATCCACAATAAAGTACTAGAAAACTGAATTCAAGAGTACATTAAAAGGATCATATACCGTGATCAAGTGAAATTTATCTCTGCATGCAATCATGGTTCAACATACTCAAATCAAGAAATATGGTATACCACATTAACAAAATGAAGGATAAAAATTATATGATCAACTCAATAGATGTAGAAAGTACATTTGACAAAATTCAACATTTTTGTGATACAAAGTAGGAACAGAATAATGTACTCCAACAAAATAAGGACCTCATATGACAAGCTGTAGGCTAACATCATATTCAATTGTGAAAGACTGAAAACAGCTATTTCTCTAAGATCAGAAACAAGATAAGGATGCCCACTTTCCACCACTTTTATCCAACAAAGCACTAGAAGTCCTAGCCAGAGCAATTAGGCAAAAAAAAAAAAAAGACATCAAAATCAGAATAAAGTAAAATATTTTCTGTTTGCGGATGACATCACCTTATATATAGAAAATCTTAAAGACACCACCAAAAACCATTAGGACTGAAGAATAAATTTAGTAAAGTTGCAGGATACAAAATCGACATATAAAAAATCAGTTGCTTTTTATACAGTAACAATGAACTATCCAAACAAGAAGTTTAAAAACAATTCCATTTACCAGAGCTTCAGAAAGAATGAAATACTTAGGAATAAATCTAACCAAAGAGATTGAAGATCTGTACTCTGAAAACCATAAAGCTTTAATAAAAGAAACTGAAAAAGACACAAATAAAAGGAAAAATATTCTGTGTTCATGGATTGGAAGAATTAATATAGTTAAAATGTATATATCCAAAGTGATATACAGATTCAATGTAATCGCTATCAATATTTTAATAGCAATTTTCACAGAAAAAGAAAAAACAATTCTAAAATTCATGTGAAACCACAAAAGACCTTGAATAGCCATAGCAATCTTGAACAAAAAGAACAAAGCTGGGGACATCACATTTCCTTATTTCAAAATATATTATAAATCTACAGTAATCAAAACAGTATGATGCTAGAGTAAAAATAGAATATAGACCAGCGGAACAAAATAGAGAGCCACAAAATAAATCTACACATTTATGATCAACTGATTTTCCATAAGAATGCTAAGCTCATGCAATGGGAAAAAAGTAGTCTCTTCAATAAATGGTGTTGGGAAAAGTAGATATCCACGAGCGGAAGAATGTAACTGGACCCTTATCTACGTCATATAAAAAAATCAACTCAAGATGCGATTAAAGACTTAAATGTAAAACCTAATAATGTAAAAGTACTAAAAGGAAACTTAGGGAAAAGCTTGACATGGGTCTGGGATAGGACCCCAAAAACATAGGCAACAAAAGCAAAGATAGAATGATAGACAAGAGAGATTGCTGCATTAAATGGTTCTGCACAGCGAAACAAACAAACATACAAACAAACAAAATCAACAGAATGAAGAGACCACCTATGGAGTGGGAGAAAATATTTGCAAACCATACATCTCATAAGGGGTAGTATCCAAATATATAAGGAACTCAAACAATTCAACAGCAAAAAAAACAAAATAGGATGGGTAGGGTGGCTCACACCTATAATCCCAGGGCTTTTGGATGCTGAGGCAGGAGAATTGCTTGAGGCCAGGAGTTCAAGACCAGCCTGGACAACATGATGAGACCTCGTCTCTACAAAAATAAATAAATAAATAAATAACCAGGTGTGGTGGTGTGTGCCAATAGTCCTAGTTACTTTGCAGGCTAAGGTAGGAGAATTGCTTGAGCTCAAGAGTTTGTAACTGCAATGAGCTATGAGTGCACCACTGTGCTCCAGTCTGGGCAACAGACTGAGACCTTATCCTTAAAATAATAAATTTAAAAATGGCAAAGGACCAGAATAGACATTTTTCCAAAGAAGACATACAAATGGCCAACAGGTATTTGCAAAGGTGCTCAACATCACCAATCACCAAAGAAATGCAAAGCAAAACCACAGAGATATTGTCTCACACTTGTCAAATGGTTATGATCAAAAAGACAAAAGATACCCAGTGTTGGTGGGGATATAGAGAAAAGGAAACCCTTGTACACTATTGGTGGGAATGTAGATTAGTACAGCCATTATGGAAAACAGTATGGCAGTTCCTCAAATAATTAAAAATGGAACTACCATATGACCCAGCAATACCACTTCCGGGTATATATTCAAAGGAAATGAGACCAGTATCTCAAAGTGATATCTGAGATATCTGTCCTATGTATGTTCATTGCAGCAGTATTCTATTGTACAATAGTATTCTATTGTACAATAGTATTCTATTGTACAATATTCTATTGTAAATTCAGCCTTAAAAAAAGAAGGAAATCTTACCATTTGTGACAACATAGATGACCCTGGAGGACAAGATGCTAAGTGGAATAAGCCAGGCACAGAAGGACAAAGACTACATGATCTGTTACATGTGGAATTCTAAAAAGCTGAATTCACAAAAGCAGAGAGTAGAATGATGGTTGCCAGAAGCTGGAGGTGGGCATGGGGAGATACTGGTCAAAAGATACAAAGTTTGGTTATGTAGGATGAATAAGCCCTAGAAATCTAATGTACAGCATTGTGACTATAGTTAATAATACTCTATTGTGTATTTGAAATTTTCTTAGAAAGCAGATCTTACTATACATACAGCCAACAAACATATGAAAAGGTGCTCAACATCACTAATCATCAGGGAAATACATATTAAAACCTCAGTGAGATACCACCTTACTCCTGTGAGAATGCCATAATTAAAGTCAGGCTGGGCGTGGTGGCTCATGTCTGTAATCCTAGCACTTTGGGAAGCCAAGGCTGGTGGATCACTTGAGGTCAGGAGTTCCAGACCAGCCTAGCCAACATGGCAAAACTCTGTCTCTACTAAAAATACAAAAATTAGCTGGGCGTGGTGGCACACTGCTGTAATCCCAGTCACTTGGGAAGCTGAGGCAAGAGAATTGCCTGAATCCAGGTGGAAGCTGCAGTGAGCTGAGATCGCACCACTGTACTGCAGCCTGGGTAACAGAGCGAGACTGTCAAAAACAAAACAAAACAAAACAACAACAACAACAACAAAAACCTACAACCAACCCCCCCACCCCCCACAAAACCATAATTAAAGTAAAAAAAAAAAACGTTGGCATGGATGTGGTGAAAAGGGAACACTTACACTGCTGGTGGTAATGTAGATTAGTACAACCACTATGGAAAACAGTATGGAGCTTCCTTAAAGAACTGAAACTAGATCTACCATTCGATCCAGCAGTCTCATTGCTGGGTATCTACCCAAAGGAAAAGAAGTCATTACATGAAAAAGAGACATGTACATGCATGGTTATAGCAGCACAATTTGCATTTGCAAAGATATGGAACCAACCTTAGGGCCCATCAACCAACCAGTGGATAAAGAAAATGTGGTATATATACATCATATAATATGACTCTAGACATAAAAAGGAATGAAATTGTGTCTTTTGCAGTGACTTGGATGGAGCTAGAGGCCATTATTCTATGGGAAGTAACTCAGGAATGGAAAACCAAATACCAGATGTTCTCACTTATAAGTGGGAGCTAAGCTATGAGGATGCAAAGACATACAGAGTGATATAATGGACTTCGGGGACATGGGGGAGGGAGTTTGGGAGGGTGGGGAGGGAAAAAAGGCTACATATTGGGTACAGTGTACCCTGCTTGGTGATGGGCACACTGAAATCTCAGAATTCGCCACTAAAGAACTCATTCGTGTAACCAAAAACCACCTCTACTCCCAAAACTATTAAGCACAATAATAATAATGTTTTTAAAAAGTAGATCTTAGGTGTTCTCACCACATTCAAACAATGGTAACCTGTGAGGTGATGGATGTGTTAATTAGCTTGATTGTGGTAATCACTTCACAAGGTATTCATACATCAAAACAGGACACTGTAGCTGGGCACCGTGGTTCACGCCTGTAATCCCAGCATTTTGGGAGGCTGAGGCAGGCGGATCACTTGAACTCAGGAGTTTGAGACCAGCCTGGGCAACATGGCAAAACCCTGTCTCTACAAAAAATAAAAAAATTAGCCAGACATGGTGGTGCGCACCTGTAGTCACAACTATTTGGGGAGCTGAGGCTAGAGGGTCGCTTGAGCTAGGGAGGTCCAGGCTGCAGTGAGCTGTAATTGCGCCACTGAACTCTAGCCTGGGCAACCGTGTCTCAAAATGAGCAAACAAAAAGCATGACACTGTACACCTGAAATATATACACTTTTAATCAATTGTACCTCAGTAAAGCTGGAAAAAAATAGTCTTTGATAGTAAAAGTCAGTCCATTGTGGCATCTAATTAGTTTGACCCAGTAAAATAGAAGGCTAGAACAAATGAAGATGGTGGAGTGGGTTTAACACGGAATGATCCAGGGCACAGATTTCCAAGGTGGGAGGTGTGGTCCCCAGAGCAGCAGCATCACCTGGGAAATTGTTAGGCGTGCAGATTCTCAGGACCACCAAGATCTGCTGATCAGAAACTCTGGGGTGGGGCCTGGCAGCATGTGTCTTTAACAAGCCCTCCTGGTGACTCTAAGAATCAGTCTCCTGGAATTTCTTTTCCTATGAGCTGCAACTTTTATTCTGCCCTACTCTATTTTGGCCTAAGGCCCAGGCCTTATGTTTTGAAAGGGAGCTTCTTCTATCTATTCTGTCTTATAAATTTTTTATTATGAAATAAATTTTAGATGCAAAAGATGGTATTTAATGTACATGTAAAATCAAAAGGAGAATAAAGTCAACACTTACGCTCCTAACACTCAGTTTAGGAGCTAAAATGTTACCAGTACCTTAGAACATTCTGTTGCATTTTGAAGCAACTGTTTTTTGAGGTAGAGGGCATTGGGCAGTGAGATTATTTTTATAAAATCTCTCTCTTTTTTTTTTTTATTAAGAGTCCACAGTATTAGTTAGATTTAAACCATCTCAAGGTTGAAACATGGCTTTAATTTAATGCGTAACTTCCAGTTTTGTTTTCATTTATAGTGTACTCATCCTCATTAATGTTCTATATATGTCCTTCTTAAAAAATGGTTTGTTTCTGTAAACTTCAGAGTCCCTATTATTGGTTAGTTTCAAGGTTGAAACATTTTAGTTTTAATTATTCACAGGTTCTGATTTTTGTTGCAATTCATAATGTCCTTGTTAAAATTCTATTGTTTAGTCTTTACTTTTTCTTTTTGGTAAAAATGTCTAGTGTTCAGGCAAACACTGATTAAACTAGCTATACAGGCATTAAAAGTTAATGCCTTTGTTTCACTTTTACCCACATATTGGTAGTTACCATGGTTACTGAGAAGGGTTCAGGTAGTGCAGACTTGCAGATGTGCTAATATGTTTTCCTGGCTCAATCTCTCAGTTGCTACAAAATTATGGTAGCTAGTTTCTAGGGCGAGCATTTTTTTCTATCCTAGGTTAATTTGGGGACTTTGTAATCTCTTATTTCACACCCTGAATTCAACCAACTCACTTGCACAAAGGGACTATTATATATGCAGTGGGGTAGACCATGGTAACTAACCCAGAGACGAATTTACAAGAATGATAATCCTTTTTTCCTGTCTATATATTTATTTATATTTCATCAATAATCATCTCATTTCAAAGGTGAGATAGAACTACATTTTTCAAGTCCTGATCTCACTGGGGATCTCTGAAGTACTTTGGTTGCAAGCAACAGAAACCAACTAGAGAAATGAGTGCTTTGTGGAACCTGGGACAAGGATGCAGCTGGAACCAAGGACTTGAATGCTTCAGAACTTTGTCTTCTCTTAGTTGTTTCCTGTGATTTTTTTTTTCAATTTACATAGCATGAAATTTACCATTTTAACCATTGTCAGTGTACAGTTTAGTGGCATTAGGTGCATTCACCTTGTCCTGCAACTGTCGTCACTGTCCACCTCCAGTACTTTGTCATCTTCCAAAACTAAGTCTCTTTATCCATTAAACAACAGCTCCTCATTCCTCCCTTCCCCCAGCTCATGGTGACCACCATTTTACTTTCTGTCAGTATGAATTTGACTACCCCAGGTGTCTCATATATGTGGAATCGTTTGTCATTTTTTGCTGGCTCATTTCACTTGGCATAATGTCTTCAAGATTCATTGATGTGGTAGTGTGTGTCATAATTTCCCTATTTTATTGGTTTAGTTTAATTTTTTGTTTTTTAGAGACAGGGTCTCAGTCTGTCGCCCAGCTAGAGTGCAGTGGGGCGATCACGGCTCACTGCAGCCTCGACCTCCCAAGCTCAAGTAATCCTCCCGCTTGGCCTCCCAAATAGCTGGGACCACAAGTGTGCATCACAAGCCAAGCTAATTTTTTATTTTGTATAGAGACAGTGTCTCCCTATGTTGCCCAGGCTGGTCTCAAACTCCTGCTTTGCCCATGGTTTAATTGTGTTGTTTGTTCTTTTTGTTGTTGTTGTTGAGTTGTAGGAGTTCTTTATGTAGTCTGGATATTAACCCATTACCAGATATATGATTTTCAAATACTTCTTCCCATTCTGCATGTCGTAATTGGCTTTTCACTCTGTTGATCGTGTCCTTTGATGCATACAAGTTTTTAATTTTTATGAAGTTCCATTTTTTTCTTTTGTTGTCTGTGCTTATGGTGTCCTATCCAAGAAAGCATTTCCAAATCCAATGTCATAAAGCTTCCCCCCATGTCTTCTTCTAAGAGTTTCTTAGTTTTAACTCTTACATGTAGGTTTCCAATAGATTTTGAGTGAGTAGAAGGTAGGGGAAAGGTCAAACTTCATTCTTTTGCATGTGGATATCCAGTATTTCCAACCCCATTTGTTGAAAAGACTATTCTTTTCCTGTAATTCTTGCCTTTCATGAAGATAAGCTTCCTCTGAATCTCGGGTTCACATGATATACAAGAGAGCTCCTAAAGGTATATATTATCCATTTAGTCTATTGGATAGAGACTACCATTCTTTCTTATTCCAGTTCCAAATGTTGCTTTCCTAATACATCACTTATTGACTTAGTATCCAGAGGGTTGAGGCCACTTGACTGCGGAAGACTTCTTGCTAAAATCATTGATTCAGCAAATATTTATGAAGCACTTCCAGGTACTTTGCAGTGTTTTAAGTATAGAGATACAGCAGTAAACAAAGCAATGTCCTTGCCCCCAGGGAGCTTTCATTCTAATAGTTATGGGAATACAGAAGAAGAAGAAAGGGTAGCTTCAGAAAGAGGGTTGGAAAGGCAATCCAAGAGATGTCCACTACAATAAGTAAATGACTATCTAATATAGCAAATATTAATAATAAATATGAATATATAAATAATAAAACTAATAATGAATATATTGTTTAATAAAATATGCCACTTCTATATATGCCAAGAAACTGTCATATTATCGTTTTGAATTTCTTTTTTTTGTTTTTAAAAATAGAGATGGGGGTCTCCTTATGTTTTCCAGGCTGGCCTCATATTCTTAGATTCAATTGATCCTCCCACTTCAGCCTCCCAAGTCACCGGGACTACAGGCGTGCACCACACTGCGTCTGGCTTGTGAATTTCTTTTAAAAAGAGCATTTATTTGACAAATAAATTAATCCAGATTATTTTTAATTATAAGTTACATAAACACCATTTCCAAATGAGAAGAACAACTTTTATAAGGCAGGATAAAAGAAATTTTAAGAAAGGTAAGGCAAAATAATTGGTTATTACAAAACAGTTAACTTTGAGAAAAATTAATTTTAGCTTGACTTAAGTCATAAAGCTGAATGCGTTTCAGTCGTCTTTGCATGAGTAGTGGGGCTGCAGAGGGCAGGAAAGAGTAGGAGTGCATGCCTGCCTGAGAATACTTGAGCAGAAAGAGGTCTGGAGACTTGAAAACAGGTCGTGTTTGGGGTGCTTGTGTGTAGTGTGCACACATTCTTCTGAGATGTCCTTGAAGGAGCTTCAGGATAGCTTAATAGGTAATCCCAGAGAGCTCTGCTTTTTTTGCAGAAGTGGTGGTGCTCTCATGAGCATGAGGTATTTTGCAGGAATGGTAACATATTAGATGGTGTAGTAAAATAGATCCAGCATGAGGGCTGAAATGATGAGCTTCACATTAAGACCTGTGTGGAAATTTGCTTCCACCACTGTATATAACATTAGGAAAGGTATTTAATTTTTTGGAGTCTTAGTTTTCTCATCTGTGAAATGAATGTTAGAATCAGTCTCTTAAATTTCCAGGGAGGTGTTTTTTACCTTTAACAATGCCATTTATTTTGCTCCAAAATATAGAATTGGGCAGACCTTTGCCATCTCTATTTCATGCAATGTCACCTGGGAGGAATGACTGGCATGCATGCATTTGGAGGGCTCTGTGGTGCTGGGTGTTGGCTGGTAGCTTGTCTGGGGCTTTGGTTCCTCTCCATGTGGGCCTCCACGGTCCTGCTAGGGCTTCTTTATGTCATGATGGCTGGCTTCTAAGAGCAAGTGGCCCAAGCAAAGGGAAGTTTGCCTTTTTCTCTCTGATTCCTCTCATTCTAGGTCATCCTTTCTCTGTTGTCATCTAATCCTCAGCACACAATCAATACAATTGTTTGAGCTCCTAGTCATTTTTTTGGCTTTCAGGAACACATACATCCCCCTTCTGAGGCCTAAACTGGCATTATCATGTTCTTAGCTTTCTGCTCTGGTCGATATCTTTCCTGATTCCCTCAACCCAATTCTTGCTATTTATCTTTGCATTGTCCCCAGTGTCAGCCCTCACACATCAGGTATTTGATTCCCTCACTCATGATTCACCCATGGAACTGATTCAATGTGCTCTTCCTTCCAGCTGGCACAGTTTCTGCTAGATCTCTGCTTCAATCTTGCATCTCTTGTATAGGTATAGGACTTCATAACAACAACAAAAAACAGTGGGGCACTTATAGGTAACAGTAGCAGAAGAAGTAAGGGTTTGGAATCCCAGTTCTGGGGTTTACTCATCAATGTGTTGGACAAGCCATTTACCCTCTCCGAATCTCAGTTTCCTTATTTTAAAATGGAGATGACACCAATAACATATTTGCTGTGCAATTGTGAAGAAAAGGTGAGATAATTTATGCAAGGAGCATAGTGACAGGTCAGTGCGTGTCAGTTTCCTCCTCCTTGCTCTTTCCTTCTGGCACTTGGAAGACCCAAGCACAGCCTGCTGGGTCTTAGTGCTCAGCTTAATGCTGAGGGTTAGACTCTTCAATACTCAACATTAAGCTGCTGGGTTGGGACAAAGGTGGTGCGGTTGGAAAGGTTTGGTCAGGGCTAAGAGAAGGGATGCCAAAGCGCCACCCTAGCAGAGCAGGTGAGGTGTGGCTTTGGGTCTGATGATCATGTAGGCTTCCAGCCAAGGTAGATGCTGAAGATCCAGGAGTGGATGAGGCCATGACAGCTCTGAGGCTGGGCTCCTGAAAAGCAGGACGTGGGGCTGAGCCTCAGGATAGTGGCTGATGAGGAACCAGGTTTTTTCTTGCATAGCCAGGACGCCTGGAGGGCCAGGCCTCATGATTCTCCATGTTGCTTACTAGGATAGGAGTGCATGGTTGGTTTTTCCTTTAGATTATCCGGGACAGAAAATGTGTTAGTACAGATTGTAAGAGGGATTCTGAGTGCGTAGGAAGTTTTAAGTCTTTCAGTCTGATGACCTTGATGGAAGGGCTGAGGGAGGAAATGGTTTGTAAGATCAAGAGAAATGAAGACAGGGATGGTCCTCAGGGTCAGTTACATCCTTATTTTAAAACCTTAAAATAATTTTTAATACATCTCATGATACAACACAGAAAATAAAGGTAAGCAAAAATATAAAATAAATAATACCTGTATTTAAATGTTGCTTTATACCTTCATATCCTCCATCTGCACACACACTGCATACACATACCACACACTACACAAACACCATACACATACAATGCAGCACATACACACACACCACAAGACACACACACACACACACATGCCACACACACACACACCACACAGCACATACCCAGCACACGTGCACCACACACCATACACACACACACCACACACATATCATGCAGCACACACACAACACAACACACACACAGCACACACACACCACATACACCACACACATCAAAACAGCATGCATCACACCACACACACACTGCATGCACACACCACATACCCCCCACACCACATACACCACAACACACCACACACTACACATATACCTGCACACTCCACACATATACACCACACCACACATACACACACCACACATGCACACACACACACACACAAACACTTTAAATCAAAATGAGATTGTATCAAGCCTACAATTTTATAAACTGTGTATTTTCAATTTATACTGACACTGCACCAAAACTACTTACTGAAAAGTAACAGCTTTATTTATGTATTTATTTTGAGACTAATCAACTTTCTGTCTCTAAGGATTTGCCTATTCTGGACATTTCACACAAATGTAATAATATAAAATATGTGAGGGTCTTTTTTATCTGACTTGTTTCACTTAGCATAATGTTTTCAAATTTCATCCATCAGTACTTTTCTTTTTATGGCTGAACACTATTCCATTGTGGGGATATACTGTATTTTACCTATTCATCAATTGATGAATAGATTTGGTTTGATTCTCCTTTTTGGTGATTATAAATGATTCTATTGCAAACACTGTGGATAGGTTTCTGCGATGAACCTATGTTTCCATTTTTTTTGGATATATAACAAGGAGTGGAACTGCCGGGTCATATGGTGACTCCATGTTTAAGTTTTGAGGAATTTTCACACAGTTTCCCAAAGGAGCAACACCATTTTACATTCTTACCAGCAATACATGAGGATTCCAGCTCCTCCATATCTTGGTCACCACTTCTTATTATTTGACTTTTTGGTTATAGCTATCCTAGTGGGTATGAAATAGGATCTCATTTTTGTTTTGATTTGCATTTTACTAATTATTACATCTTCTTTGGAGAAATGTCTGTTCTAATCCCTTTCCCATCAAATTATTTGTCTTTTTTTTTTTTTTTTTTAGACAAGGTCTCTGTCACCCAGGCTGGAGCAGAGTGGCGGGATCATAGCTGACTACAGCCTTGAGCTGCTGGGCTCAAGTGATCCTCCCGCCTCAGCCTCCCAAATAGCTGGGTCTACAGGTGCTTGCCACCAGCTAATTTTTTAAAATTATATTTTGGCTGGGTGTGGTGTCTCACACCTATAATCTCAGCACTTTGGGAGGTCAAGGTGGGAGAATCACATGAGCCCAGGAGTTTGAGACCAGCCCTGGCAATGTAGTGAGTCTCCGTCTCTACAAAAAAAAAAAAAAAAAATAGCCAGGCATGATGGTGTGCACCTGTAGTCACAGCTATTCAGAAGGCCAAGGTGGGAGGATCAGTTAAGCCTGGGAGGTTGAGGCTGCAGTGAGCTGTGGTCAAGCCACTCACTCCAGCCTGGGTGACAGAGCAAGACTCCGTCTCAAAATAAAAATAAAGATATAAATAAATAAATAAATAATAATTTTGTTAGAGACAAAGTCTCACTGTGTTACCCAGGCTGGTCTCAAACTCCTGGCTGCAAGCACTCCTCGCATCTTGGCCTCACAAAGCACTGGGATTACAGGTGTGAACCACTGCACCTGGCTAAGACTTCTTTATATATTCTGGATCCTAGACCTTTACTGGTTATATGATTTGGAAATATTTTCTCCCATTCTATGAGTTTTTTTTACTTTCTTGATAGTGTTCTTTGAAGCACAAACATTTTTAATTTTGTTGACAGCCAGTTTATCTTTTTTTCCCCCCTTTGGTTCCTCGTACTTTGGAGATCATATCTAAGACACTATTGTTACCCAATCAAATGTCACAAAGAATTATGCCTATTTTTTCTTCCTCAAGTTTTATAGTCTTAGGTCCTGCCTTCAGCTCTTTACTTCATTTTGAGTTAATTTTTTGTATATGGTATGAGGAGTCTAACTTCATTCTTTTACATGTGGATATGCAGTTGTCTCAGCATCATTTTTTGAGAAGACTGCTCTTTCTGCCATTGAATTGTCTTGGTACCCCTGGGTGAAAATCAGTTGCCAAAAACAAATCGAGTTTGTTTCTGGATTCTCAATACTATTTCATTATTTCATTGATCTATGTCTTATTATCTTATTCTATTCTTATTCTATTATCACACAGCCTTAATTACTGTAACTTAGTGGTAAGTTTTGAAATCAGGAGTGAGTCCTCCAACTTGTTCTTCTTTTTCAAGATTGTTTTGGCATTCTGAGTCCTTTGCATTTCCATATGAATTTTAGAATCAGCTTATCAATTTCTGCAATAAACTCTTGTTTTTGCAGTTGGAATTTAACTAGGGATTATGTTGAATCTGAAGACCTATTTGGTAAGTTTTGCCATCTTCACAATATTAAGTATTTCAATCCATGAACACAGGGTGTCTTCCTACATTTAGGTCTTTAATTTTTGTCCACGGTGCTTTGTAGCTTTCAGTGTATAAGTCTTGCACTTCTTTGGTTAAATGCATTCTTAAGTATTTTATTCTTTTGATGTTATTGTAAATGGAATGGTTTTCTTGATTTGATTTTTGTGTCTTCATTGCTTGACTTTTCCAGCTTCTAGGGCCACCTGCATTCCTTGGTTTATGGCCCCTTCCTCCATCCTCAAAGCCAGCAACAGCAGATTCTTTATCTCACATCCCCTGCTCCTTCTTCCATCCTCGAATTCCTCTCTCAGCCAGAAACCTTCTCTTCTGTTAGGACTCATGAGGCTAGATTAAACTCACCTGGATAGACCAGGAAACCCTCCGTGTCTCAAAGTCTGCACCCTTCATCATATTTGCTATGTAAGGTAACATATTTACAGCTTCTGGGGATTAGGTGTGGACAGCTTACCTTTTTTTTTTTTTTTTTTTTTGAGACGGAGTCATGCTTTGTCACCCAGGCTGGAGTGCAGTGGCGCGGTCTTGGCTCACTGCAAGCTCTGCCTCCTCGGTTCACGCGATTCTCCTGCCTCAGCCTCTGGAGTAGCTGGGACTACAGGCGCCCGCCACCACGCCCGGCTAATTTTTTGTGTTTTTAGTAGAGACAGGGTTTCACCGTGTTAGCCAGGATGGTCTCAATCTCCTGACCTCGTGATCTGCCCGCCTCCACCTCCCAAAGTGCTGGGATTACAGGCGTGAGCCACCGCGCCCGGCCGGACAGCTTATCTTTAGGGGGCTGTTATTCAGCTGACTATGGAGAGTAAATGGGTGGGAGAGGTGTAGGGGAAGCACTCAGAATCCCTGGATGTTCTGGAATCCAGTCCAGCCTGGTACAAGGAAGAAACTCAGTCCAAGACACTAAATTCACTCGTTTCCTTTACTTAATTGTAAGAGGATAGTACAGTTAAGCATGGGTGGGAGAGTTAAAAGGGCTCCGCATGGCTGGGAGAATTAAAAGGACTAAGTCTTAGAAGGTATCTGGCCGGCATGGGTCAGCCAATACACTCTGTGAAGGCTTCTGGTACCTATAGGATTAACACGTGGGGGAGCTCTGAAAACTGCAAACACCAGGCAAACCCAAGTTATTAGAGTGAACTTGGACTAGCTTAATTTGTAGACAAGAATCCTGATTTAGGATTTACAAAAGAATATTTGTCTTAAAAACAATTTGATTTCACTTTTCAAATGCAGTAAGTTAAAAAAGATGAAGAATAATGTTACTTTAGAAAACTCATTAAAACTATGTTAAAGTAACAGATTTCAGTTTTTAAAGCCAGCCTGTTACCTCTGCAGGTGGCATTGTTTCTGGAGGCAGAAGCCACGTGGAGGCTTGGAGCTGTGCCATGTTCTTAATTGGACACCTTGTTGAATGGTAATTGAAAAATGTCTTCACGCCCTGCTGGGTGCCTCCCGGAGGCTCCTCCACAGGGGGTAGCGATAGCTTTGATGGTGGAGGCACTTGCCAGCAAAATTTCGGCCATGCATGGGCCACGTGGCCAGGCGGTTGCCTCTTCTCTGTGGAGCCAGCTGCTCTTTGTCTGTGTTGCTCAGTGCAGGATGAGGATGGAACAGAAAAGAGGTGTTCAACACCTGGTGCATGGCTGCCGTGGTCTCCCTTCCTCCTTCCCCCATTCTTCTCCAGATGGCCTGTTATGGCAATTTGGTGCCACTGACTAGGTCTAGAAATTACTTATGTTTTCCTTTAAGATTTAAAAAGGAACACACATGCACACAGACACACTTGTAGACACACACATATGCACATACACCTCCATACACACATACACATGTACACACATATGCATGTGCACATGCATACTCATACTCACACGTGTGTACACGCACCCAATCACTCACCCATATGCTCACACATGCACACTCATACACATATGCACACGCACATGCTCACACTATGGCAATACCAGGTCTCAGCCACAGAGATTCTGATCTAATTAGTTGGAGTGAGTCCTGAGCATTATTATTTTTAAAAACTGGGACGCGCGCAGTGGCTCACCCCTGTAATCCCAGCACTTTGGGAGGCAGAGGCGGGCAAATCACGAGGTCAGGAGTTCGAGACCAGCCTGGTCAACAGTGAAACCCTGTCTGTACTAAAAATACAAAAATTAGCCAGGAGTAGTGGCATGCGCCTGTGGTCCCAGCTACTCGGGAGGCTGAGGCAGGAGAATTGCTTGAACCTGGGAGGCAGATGTTGCAGGGAGCCGAGATTGAGCCACTGCACTCCAGCTGGGGTGACAGAGAGAGACTTCATCTCAAAAACAAAACAAAACAAAAAACTGAACACACACACACACAATCCTCAAAACCGTAGACACAAAGTTGTGGTAGTTACTCCATTATACACAGAACGACAACAACATTTCACATTGCTCACAGATGCTTTTCAGAATCGATTGACAGGGAAGGCTTCTACCAACTCCAGAACCCACAACTTTTGTTTGTTTTCAGTGGTGGTGGCCTCCCAGGAGCCCATTTGACTGTGTGTGCACCGCGATTTTTGGTGAATGGAGTTCATAATGACAAAACTTACTACAACTTGGAATGCAGCTGGCTTTGCCCGCATGGTCCCTCTCTGTCGCTGTGGCTGCCCTGTGGTGGACTCACCTGGGGGAATTGGAGGTGGGAGGCAGGTGAGGGGTCAAGCTGCCTTAGGCAGGCAGGGACTCTCTGTTGGTGGCCACTACTCCTGCCAGGATGGCTTCTCTGCAGGACCCTCCCCTCTCACTGTAGGGCCCAGGGTGTGACCAGCCCCAGGGTTTTGCACCAGCCCTTGTGGTTTCCAGGTGGTATTTTTTTGCATGATCTCCTTATTAAACTCTCCTCCACTTACCCTAGTGGAGCAGGCCTTTTCCACTTTCTGCTAGGACGCTGACCCGAACGAGGGACTGAAGTGAAGAGCGTGGTCAGCTTTATCTCTGAGGCACATGTGGGCTGCGTGTCCCAGAGGAATCTGCAAGCAGGCTGAGAGGGACAGATGCAGCACCGCTTGGGGCACTGAGCTGTGGCTGGGAGTTGGCAGCCAGCGTGATGATCTTGGGGAGGACGGAAAATTAAAGTAGGTGGCGGCATGTTTTGAAATACATGAGGGCACTAAAAACATAGTGCAGCCAGGGAAGAAAGTCCAGAACCACTTTCATGCACTCACACCACACACTCACACACGCCACACTCACACCACACACTCACGCCACACTCATACCACACACTCACACACACCACACTCACACCACACACTCACCCCACACACACACGCCACACTCACACCACACACACTCCACACTCACACCACACACACTCCACACTCACACCACACTCACACCACACACACACGCCACACTCACACCACACACTCACCCCACACACACACGCCACTCACACCACACACTCACGCCACACTCAACACCACACACTCACCACATACACACAGCACACAACACACACACCACACTCACCACATACACACATTACACAGCACACACCACACTCATCACATACACACACCACGCACAGCACACACACCACACACTCACACACACCACACTCACCACATACACACATCACACACAGCACACACGCCACACTCACCACATACACCACACACAGCACACACACCACACACGTCACACTCACCATATACACACAACACACACACACCACACTCATACACGCCACACTCATCACATAAACACATCACACACACACAGCACACACACCACACACACCACACACACATGCCACACTCACCACATACACACCACAACACACACTCACAGCACACACACGCCACACACCACACACTCACACCACACACTCATACCACACTCACACACGCCACACTCACACCACACACTCACACACGCCACACTCAACACCACACACTCACCACATACACACAGCACACACGCACACCACACTCACCACATACACACATCACACACAGCACACACACCACACACTCACACATGCCACACTCACCACATACACCACACACAGCACACACACCACACACACCACACTTACCACATACACACATCACACACAGCACACACACACGCCACACTCACCACATATGCCACACACAGCACACACACCACCCACTCACACACGTCACACTCACCACATACATGCACCACACACAACACACACACAACACACTCATATGCGCCACACTCATCACATACACACATCACACACAGCACACACACCACACACACACGCCACACTCACCACATACACACATCACACACAATACACACAACACACACACACGCTACACTCACACCACACACACGCCACACTCAACACCACACACCACATACACACAGCACACACACACCACACTCACCACATACACACATCACACACAGCACACACACCACACACTCACACATGCCACACTCACCACATACACACAGCACACACACCACACACACCACACTTACCACATACAAACATCACACACACACGCCACACTCACCACATATGCCACACACAGCACACACACCACACACATGCCACACTCACCACATACACACATCACACACAACACACACACCACACACTCACACACGCCACACTCACACCACACTCAACACCACACACTCACCACATACACACAGCACACACACACACCACGCTCACCACATACACACATCACACACAGCACACATTCACACCACGCACTCACGCCACACTCACCACATACACACACCACACACAGCACACACTCACATACACCACACTCACCACATACACACACCACACACAGCACATACTCACACACGCCACATTCACCACATACACACATCACACACAGCACACATTCACACCACGCACTCACGCCACACTCACCACATACACACACCACACACAGCACACACTCACATACACCACACTCACCACATACACACACCACACACAGCACATACACACGCCACATTCACCACATACACCACACACAGCACACACTCACACCACACACACGTCACACTCACCACATACACCACACACACCACACACACCACACTCATACACGCCATACTCGTCACATACACACATCACACACAGCACACACACCACACACTCACACATGCCACACTCACCACATACACACATCACACAAAACACACTCACACCACACACACACGCCACACTCACCACATACATCACACACAGCACACACTCACACCACACTCACCACATACATCACAAGCACACTCACACACACCACACTTGAACATGCCATGTATATCATACACTGACACACACCACATAAACACACAGTACACACATCATATGCGTTACACGTACCACACATATCACACACACCACACATATCACACACTCACACTCACATACACCACATAAACACACCACACACCACACATGCCACACTTACCACATACATCACGTACACCACACACACCTCATACATATACCACACACACACGCCACACATACCTTACACTTACACTCACACACAGCATATAAGCACAAAGCACACATGCCACACACACCACACTCACACATGCTACACACCACACACACCACATAAACACACGTACCACACTCACGCACACTACACACACCATTCAGGAACACCACACACACCACACACCACATAAACACACAGCACACACTACACACACACCACATACACTCATACCACACACCACATAAACACACATACACACTATACTCATGCACAATACACATATCACACACTCACAATCACACACACCACGTAAACAACACACTCATACACACTTTACTTACACATTCCACACACCACACACACTCATACCACATCACACATCATATAAACACACATATCATATAAACACACACTCACACATCTCATACACACCACACACTCACACATACCATACACACACCACATAAACAAACACACCACACACTCATAAACACACCCTGCACCACACACAACACTCACACATGCCACATACATTCACACATTTACACACACCACACGTACATACATACTGTACACACACATCACACACACAAACACACCCCACACTGCACACACCCCTCGCAGACACCATGCACTCACACTCACATAGACCACACAACCGACATAAACACACACATTCTCACACACACCAGACACACACACACACACACCACACTACAACGGGGTAAGCACATCTAAGCCTAAGACACAGCAACTTGGAAGGTGCCGGGTGGAAAAGCGAGTAGGAAAGGGATGGAGAGGTCTGAAGGGGGCAGCGACATGAAACTGGAGACACTCCTTGCACACACGGATGCTAATTACATTCCACAGACTGAGGAGTGCAATTGACTCAACTCGCTCTACTGGAGGCTCAAAGCATGCGTTTTATAAAGGTATGCTAGCCACTGTTTGGGGGCAGTTCATTGATTACAAAAATCCGTGTTTGGTTTTCTTAAGAAATACTGCTTCTGATATTTTTATTGCCTTTGTGTTTTGCAGAAGGCTTGGCTTTGGCCAAAGAACCTGGAATTAATTCCTCCACTCTGTGTTATGGCAAAACATGTGTTACCATGGTTTCTTAAAACAAAATTTCAATTAGCAGATGGAGCTACTGAGAGGAAAGTCTTATTGGGGTAGAAATTTGGAGCAGAATTAAGGCAAAAATATACACATTTCAAAGCCCTACCATTTAGAATGATAATGAATTATTGCCAACAGTATGGTGGTGTATCAACTATTGTGTTAAACATTCTTAATTGATATATATCTCACAAAAATTAGTAAATTCAGTACCAGAGTTTAGTTTACAATATGCTTTATTTTAGTCTATAATATTTTTAAACTTGGAGAATGTTGGATAGAGGTAGATGAAATACAGGAACTTATTTAGAATTCATTGTGGATGATCAAAGACTATTGAAACATGTTGAAATGTTGAAATGAATCAACAGAGATGTTCTAAATCATCACCAGAATTTAAATTATGCTATCTTTGTAGAGTATTTTAAACATTGGAAAATTACAAGGTGAAACTTAAAGTCAGTGGTTTGTTATTACTAACAATTTGTTCTCCCAGGGTAATATAATATTAGATGAGCACATGGCTGTTAGAACAAAGACTGCATTTCCCAGCTTCCCTTGCAGCTACACATGTTTGTGTGACTCACATCACAAAGGGCTTCAGAATATTTCAACTTCTTGGAGCAGTCCTTAAGATCCAGCAACCTTCACCCTTTGCTGTCTTCTTCATTCATTGCTTCCTCTTGCTTTCCAGCATGTGGTGCTGCTAAAACCTCTAGGCTTGATTTATGTGTGAGAGAAATTAACTTCCATCTACAAGAAGTAGAAACTATCTCGAGTTTACTTGTCACTTGCAGAAGAACCTAATTCTAAGTGTTGCAAATTCTTCCATGAATTCAATAGGTTTGAGACTTTAAAAGAGAAGCTGGTATACTTGACAAGTTCTCATGGAAGACATTGAATATCATGGTTTATAGGGAAACTCAGATACCTGGTTAGCACATGCTCTGTTCACCCACTGTTTCCTGGTACCCACTAGGAATAGGTGGGCATGTGACTATGGACATCAGTCAAAGACTTGTGTAAGTAGAAACTAGCTCATATTTCAGGCAGTTATGTTTGGGGTCAGGGTTGGTGAACAAGATGAATCTGCATCATATAGATCCATTTGTAAAAGGGATCTCCTGCATTTGATGGAGTCTGTTGACACCACCTTATTCTGTTACTCAGCAGACCTTTGGTTTGGTGTAATGCTGCTGCCAGGCTTCAGGCATCCTGAATCACGTGTGTGACCCTCCTGCCTGATTGCTCCTCTCCAGTGCTCTCTAGCTGATGAGGATATGGCCATTTATCTAGTGTGGCAAGCTATGGATAGATGATAGATAGATAGATAGATAGATAGATAGATAGATAGATAGATAAGAAAACAAACTCCAAATCCTGATTTTGGGGGGTAATCCAATATCTGGGGTTTGGGGAGAGGAGAAGGAGTCATCCAAAGCAAGGAGGAAAATGGGGAGGAGAGCATACCCAGCTCTGCCAGATGGTGCTGGGTTAGACAGGGAAGGGGACTGGATCCTTGGATTGGGAGAAGTGTGCATTCCTTGGTGACCTAGATAAGGGCAGCTGTGGAAGATTGCACTGGGGCCATGGGAGGGTGGGCAGAGAGAACACAGAGACCATGCTTACAAGGACACTTGCTATATAGTATAAAATGAAGAAGTGATATGAGGAGGGGTGGTGGCCTGAAAAGGAGGTGGAGCCAGGAAAAGAATGCAGTTGAAGAGGAAGTCTGAGGAATCTTCTCTTTAGTTCTGCTAGACTATTGCTTTGGGATCTGTTTTGAAGATGATGATAGATAGATAGATAGATAGATAGATAGATAGATAGATAGATAGATAGAATGATAGATATAGACAGAAGATAGAAAGAAGATAGAAGATGGATAGATGATAGAAAGAGATGATTGATAGAGATAGATATAGATAATAGATAGATAGGTTTGATAGATGATAGAGATGAGGGCATCTACTCAGAGGCAAGGGCCTGACTGGGAGAGCTGCTCCAAGGCTGGTGCCTGAACTTGGCCTGGGCTGTAGAGGGCTTCTACCTACACAGACAGAAAGCCACGTCCCCCTGGCTGCCCCACCTGCTGTCCCCTCCCCCCTCCCCCCCGGGGATTTCAGGGTATTTCATAAAGGGATTTAAGTCGAAACACTTCCCCTTGCCTGAGACATTTTCTATTCTGGGAAAAAAGATATCTGCTGATGAAATGCACTGTGGGATTCAGACTTTTCTTTAGGAACATACTGTATTGTTTTGCAGACACCTGTCTTATTCTGAAAACAGGAAGAAAATTTAGAATAGGTCTCATCTAAGAGAAGAATAAGGAATGTAATTCAATGGTGTCAGTGCTGTAAAGTAGGTTCCAAATGAAGAAAATTTAAAGCAACATTTAAGAGAGAGGTAACTGGTTGCAGGAAGTGAAAATTAAAGCAAGATTTTTTTTCCTAATGAAATCTGTCAGAACTAGATGTTTTTTGATGTTTTTGTTGCTGCATCACAAGGAAGTGATTTGATGTATTTTAGACTACATCCTGAGAGTGTGTGGGGTGTGTTAGAATACAGACATCGTGAAATGCATGGAAATTTTGGGAGGGATACACCAGGGTGCAGGTAACTTTGAGAGCGAAGCTAGTCCTCCCTCGGAGGCGTGAAGCCTCTGGATTGGAAGAGTTAAGACGTGAACCCAGGAGGAGACATTGATTTACAAAATGGGCCACAATTTGAAATTGCACTGGGGGTTGGGGCCCCTGTTGGAGGGCAAAGATATGCAGGCAGGCTGCTTCCCTGCAGGTCCAGTGGACCAGCAGAGAGCAAGCTCCTGATTGTTTCTGACTCTCCCAGGCAGCCCAGGAGAAGCCAGGCCAGTTCTGCAGGAGGGAGGCCAGTGAAGTGTCTCATTTACTTAGCACCAGGAAAGTCAGGACATTAAAACTGGGTAAAGGAAACGTCCTTTTCCTGGACTATTTCACCTGGTGACAAAGACTCTCCTTGACCAAATGCTAGTCAGGCTCCTCTCCTGTGAGCCCTCTTCCCAGCTAGTTCTCAACGTTTAGACTCCTGTTCTTCTTTGCTGCACTCAGTGCTAGCAATAATCCTGTCAAGTGGGTTTAGCCAGAACCCCTCACCCTCAATACCTGATCATTCTCCATATCCAACTGGGTTCTTCATCCTCCACCAGCCCTCAGGTCATGTGTGGTCACACCAGCCTGTCTTCTGCAAGAATCCTTTTAGGTCACTTTAGCCAGATTCCCCCATCCCCCCTGATGTTCCCTCTTAGTCATTTTCCATCCACTGGACCCCATCCTGCTCCTTGGCTATAAACTCCCATTTTTCTTTATTGTATTTGGAGTGATAATTTGGAGCCCAATTTCTCTCTCCAATTGCAAAACCCCACTGTGGTGGTCCGTATACCTGCCATGATCGTTCCCTCTGAATAAAGTCTGCTTTCCCATGCTTTAACGAGTGTCATGAATCACCTTTTTCTTTACCCCTTGCTACATGTTTAGATGGATCCTGCACCTGGATACCTTCTCATGAATCTGGGCATGTCTAGCCTCTGGGGACAGGGGAGCAAAGCTGCCCTGAAGCAGCTCTGAGCACCTCTGCAAGGCCACTGGCCGTGCCCACACTTGTTCCAGTTCACTTGCTGGCTGGGATGTGGTGAGCCCTTTCTTATTTTTAAGTCTTGTTTTTAATGTAAGCCTGTGCTTACATTATGAAATTGTTTCTTCAGCGACTCTGTGGTAACATAGCTTGGTAAATTACATAGGTTTATGAATATGTGTGTGTTACTAAAGATTAGCAGTGAGCCCAAACAGGATGAAATAATGGAAGTGGAAGTCTCTGATGTTAAAACCTTCAAACTGATTTTTAAGACTTTGGAAATTGCTTCCTTCTGATAGAGCAATACTTATTTTGTGGGCTTTTTTTTTTTTTTTTATGGAGTCTTGCTCCGCCAGGCTGGTGTGCAGTGGCACAATCTTGGCTCACTGCAATCTCCACCTCCCAGGTTCAAGCAGTTCTCCTGCCTCAGCCTCCCAAGTAGCTGGGATTACAGGCATGCACCACCATGCCCGGCTAATTTTTTATATTTACTAGAGACGGAGTTTCACCATGTTGGTCAGGCTGGTCTCGAACTCCTGACCTCAGGTGATCCACCTGCCTTGGCCTCCCAAAGTTCTGGGATTACATGCGTGAGCTACTGTGCCTACCCACGTGGTGTTTCAGTGACAGTATTATCTGTTCCTTTAAGTGGGGAGAACAGTAAGACTATGGGTCAATGGAGATAATTTTAGTGTTTAATTTTTTACAATTTGGTACATTTGTTTTAATTGCTTAGAAAGTTTACTGACGATGAAATATGAGGAAAATAAAAGCAAGTTTGTTCAGGGTGGATCAATGTTTTTCCCAGCTTCCTCTTTAGACATTCTTTGTCTTGCCTCTTAAGAGAGTGGAGAGGGGACCTAATAAGTGGGGGGCTCTGAATGCCTTCTGGGGAATTTGGACTTTATCTGATGTCCTTTCATGTGCCATTGTGTGTGTTTCATTTTCTAGTCCTGCTTTACATGAATTATGTTTACAACTTAATGAGATCTATTTTTAGTGACTGCATCAGAACTTTTACAGCCAATGATATTGACTTTCAAAGTGAAACTGCCTTTGCAGAATTATAATGAGAGAAATCTAACATGACTGACTCCGTCTTTCTTCCAACCTCACAGGCTAAACTATTTTTTTTTGCATATTTTAGCACAGAGGCCAAGATAACCATAAGAGGAATGTAGTTTATAGTTCAACTTAGAGGCGAGGGAAACTGACCTGCCTCCTTGTCAGGAGGCTGAAGCCATTCATAAGAGGAGGTTAGAATTATGATAGGGCCTGAACTTTGCTAAAGAATAGGCAGCATTGAACAATGACCTGCCATTGCTGAGCATGTTTTCCTGTAAATTGCTGACTGCCCAGGAGTCATGTAACTGGGGGTCGCAAGATTCATAACTTCCTCAATTACTCCTATAGATAACATAATTTTAGTGAAAACTAAAGAACTGGTCTTTGGGACATTTTTTCAGATTTAGCCTCTTAGTAAACCAAGAGACACCACCTGGTCTTGAGAACCTCCCTTTCCCCTGGATGACTCAGCTGCAGGAAGACAGCTTTAGAGGCTCCTGTGATTTCATCCCCAGCCAATCCATTGTTCCAGTGCCCCAGCCCCCTGCTCGCCAAAGTACCCTTAAGAAACCCCAGCCTCTGAATCCTCAAGGAGACGAGTTTGAGAAATTTCTCCCTGTTCTCCTCGCTTAGCTGGCCCTGCCATTTTTAAATTCTTTCTCTGCTGTAACACCTACTGTTCTCAACAAAACTGTGGTTTTGTTGTTGTTATTGTTTATTTATTTCAGGGAATCAGGCAACAAGAACCTGTTGGGCTGTGACAAAAGTAGGCATTAGGGAAACTACATTTTTATTTTAATAATTTTTGTGATTTACCAAAGCATTTTTAGAACCAGCTAATTTTTTTCCATTCTTCCCTCTCCCCTCCCTTCCTTTATCACTTATTGAACATCTAGATGGTATAAAATGGATGTGGTTAATTTTAGGTGTCACTTTGACTAGGCTATGGTACCCAGATAGGTGGTCAAACACAAGTCTAGAAGTCACTGTGAAGGTTTTTGTTTTTTTTTTTTAGCTAGATTAACATTTAAATCAGCAGGCTTTGTGTAAAGCATATGGCTCTCCATAATGTGGGCAGTCCTCGCCGAATCAGTTGAAGGACTTAAGAGAACAACACCAACCGCCCCTGAGAAGGAGGAATTCTGCCTCCAGACTGGCTTGCTACTTAAGCGGCAGCACAACGCTTCCCTAGGTCTCCAGCCTTCTGGCCCATCATGCAGATTTTGGACCTCACGTTATAGGTTCACAATTGTGAGAGCCAATTCTATAAAATAAATCTTCCCCCCCCTCTCTCTTTTGCTACACACACACACATACACACACACATACACACACACACACACCCTATTGGATCTGTTTCTCTGGAGAATGCTAATATAATAAATGAATTCAAGTCCATTAAGAAGCATTTGTTGACAACCTGATGGGAATTATCCTGACCTTTGTGCAAGTCCATGCAACCAGGGAGCAGACTATCACAGACCAGTGTGATGGGCACAAAGAGATATGTGTGTGGAGTGTCAGGGGAGACTGTGGCTAGAAGCGACAATGTTGGCTTGGTGGTAGGATAAGGCTTTTTAGCAAAAGGCATGATTAGGGCTGGGTATTGAGTTGACTGATGCTCATGTCCTGTAAGAACACCAGTCATGGCCCACACCTGGAGGGACAAGGTGAATGAGGACTGAGGGGCCTCCAGGGGATTGAGGGGTGATTCTGGTCAGCACACAGAGCTTGGTACACACAGTGGGGAGAGTCAGTTGGATTGCTGCCTTTGGAATCAACCAAGCCATAAATCCTGACCCTCAGGTGACTTGACTGATGGCTTTTGCAAATAAATTTTCTCTAACTGTATAAATCCAGAGTATTAGGCAGTAGGCAGAGTTCCTGGGAGGCACAGTGGACCATGACTTGCTGCTACAACCAGGAACAACCAGGAACAGTGCAGCCAGAGAAATCACCCAGCAGCATCACGGGCCCTGCCCTTGAGGCCACAGTCACAGGGAGCAGACCCTGAACTCGCTCCCAGTCGTAGCTTCCTGGACATGCCAGCCTCATTTGCCTTCTTATGAGCGTTCCACGCTCTGTACAGGGAAGGCATGACACAGATGTGGGAAGGCTGTTGGGGGAGCCTGTCTACAGCAGGAGCCATGGCCAGCTGCTCAGAGTAAGCCCAGGCCACAGCCCTGCTCCTCTGCTCCTCTCATCTTTTTTTTTTTTTTGAGACAGAGTCTCACTCTGTCACCAGGCTGGAGTGCAGTGGTGTGATCTCGGCTCACTGCAACCTTTGCCTGCCAGTTTCAAGTGATTCTCCTGCTTCAGTCTCCCCAGTAGCTGGGACTACAGGTGCACGCCACCACGCCCAGCTAATTTTTGTATTTTTAGTAGAGATGGGGTTTCACCATGTTGGCCAGGATGGTCTCGATCTCTTGACCTTGAGATCCACCCTCCTCGGCCTCCCAAAGTGCTGGGATTACAGGCATGAGCCACCGTGCTCGGCCTCCTCTCATCCTTTAATTTCTGCATTCAGTACATGTCCTGCAAATGCCTGCTTAGCACAAGTCCTGGTCAAAGGAAGTTTTCTTTGGAAAAATAAGTACCTTAAGTTACACTTGGAAATAGGTTAGAAATGGTGTCACATTGTGCATCCCCAGTGTCCTCTAGCCAGCGATCACTGCAGGCTGTTTCAAGGAAACCTTCTACAGCAAGTGGAGGGGAGACTCTCATTAGAGATGAAACTTCCTGCCAAATACAGCCAAAATACATGCTATTGAAGCACAGAACACTTTTGTCCCTAATTCTAAGCTATTTTCTTTATCTCCATTGATTATAAGTTCTCATTTTCTTTACAACATAAAATTTTAATACTATATAATTCTAGTGATTTAGTTATCACTAGAGAATTATTTCTATGAGTGTGTGTGATTTCACCTATTTTTATGTCTAGATGGTTCAGGATTTACTTATTCTGTGAAAAATCACTTCTCACTGTGGTGCCATCAGGTCAAAATATAGTTTTGATGTTACAGATTTTGCAACCTCATTGTGGTGGACGTCTGCCTGTGGACTTCCCTTCCTGAAATAGATTCCCAAGGCATTCCAGGTAATACAGGTTAGGGTGGTAAATCACACTTTCCCACCTTCCCCATGCCAAGGATGACCCGTGGCCTCAGTTGGCCCTGCCCAGCTCTTTTCAGGGATTGGTGTGGTTATTGGCAGGGGGAGGATTTTGCTCTTCTCCTTGGATGTTGTATATGGTAAACAATATGAGCCTGGAGTTGCCCCTGGCAATCTTTGCCCTCAAGTGGAGAGAGCTGGCCTGAGGTGAACGTGACAGAGAGGAGAGCAGCCCCCAAAATTGGAGAGGACAGGTCTCGGTGACATCATTTGAATCCCCAGGGCCAGCCACACCTGAACCCAGACTCATGCCTCTAAGCCAATGAATCACTTCCAGTTTTTCTTTGCTTAAGCTAGTTTTAAAAAATTATTAAAGTTAAAAAATTTTTAAATTGTGGTAAAACGCACACAACATAAAATTTAGCATCTTAACAATTTTTAAGTGTATAATTCAGTGGCATTAAGGACATTCATATTGTTGTGCAGCTAACACCACCATCCATCCCCAGAACTCTTTTCATCTTGCAAAGCCAAAACTCTGTTCCCATTAAACAGCACATCCCCATTCCTCCTCCTGCAGCCTCTGGCAATCACCATTCTACTTTCCATCTCTATGAATGTGACTACTCTAGATACATTTCATATGAGTGAAATCACACAGTTTTTGGTTTTTTGTGATTGACTTATTTCACTTAGTATAATGTTGTCAAGGTTCACCCCTGTTGTAGCATGTGACAGAATTTCCTTCCTTCGAAAGGTTGAATAATATTTCATGGAATTGATGTAACACATTTTGTTTATCCATTCACCTGTCAATGGAGGAGGGTGACTTCCACATTTTGGCTATTGTGAACAATGCTGCTATGAACATGGGTGTATTATTATTAAACTTTTAAATTTTGAGATCATTACAGATTTGTTACAGTGGGTAGTCAGACACAAGCAGGGCAGGAGAGGGCCCCATCACTCAGGAATGTCAGGCGACCATCAGGTGATGGTCAGGTGGTTGTAAACTGTCTCTCTAAAATAATAATTGCTCTAATTGGTCACAGCCGGTGCCAGGGAAAGGCAGTCTCCTAGGAAACAGAAAAACACCTAAAGCTGGTGATCAGCAGCTTCCTGATAAGATCTCAGGAGTTGAGTGAGTGGGCTCAAGCATGTACAATAAGAGGCAAAATGGCAGAGTTTAATTGGTATATGACCTTCCCCAAGGAACACTCGACTGATAAGGGGAAAACGCTTCAAGTGAGTATGTGTACAACTTCAGCAAACACACGGCACATGCAGCCCCTTCCACGTGCTGGCAGGTCACTGCACATGTGGACAGCCCACCCCAAGGGAAGAATTAGGGGAGAGGTAATGCAACCCTGGAAGCATGCCAACATCTAAGACCCAAATCAAAGGTCAAACCATACCCTTGAATCTCTCAAGTTGCCTCTTGGCCCTCTTCCGAGTGTGCTTTACTTTCGTTCCTGCTCCAAAACTTTTAAATAAACATTTACTCCTGCTCTAAAACTTGCCCCAGTCTCTCACTCTGCCTTGTGCACCTTCGCCAAATTCTTTCTTCTAAGGAGGCAAGAATTGAGGTTGCTGCAGACCCATACGTGCCGCTGCTAACATACTTTTGTGCTGTGTGACTTGGGTATGTTCCCTAGTGCTAACAGATTCACATTGTAAACAAAAATAAAATCCTAAGCTCCTCAACCAACCAAATAGACACTTTCTGGGCCAAGGGAAACCTGAAAAACTAAATTTCAGGCCATAATGGGAAGGGAGAGATTAGACACCCTCATTATACCCCCTCACTTTTGAAGCCTAGGCACAGTTGACCAGCATTAATATTAAAATAGAGACCATAAGACTGACAAAACAGACTCTTTGGCAATAAGGTACCAAATTCCAACCTGACTCTGGTATAGCCTCACATACAGATAACAGGCCCTAAAGGAAATTAAAGTATTTCACCCCAAAATATATTTCTTTGACATATTTTGAAATGGTCCAGCAAAGTTGTGTGTTGTGGGGAAATTTGCCTCTGTAGAGAATTTCCTTTCCTTTCTAGTATTTCCTAGATCTAGGAGAGATTTAATGAAGAATCTGATACCTTTTCAGGTCTGAAAGGAAACATTTACCATGTACTCTCTCTGAAGCTTGCCACTTAAGAGGCTTCATCTACATGACAGCTTCATGTACATCTCAGCTCCCACAATGCCCCTCATCTTAACTTCAAGCGTTTCTTTATGCTGACTTTACCTCTTTCGGCAAAGTTTAACTTTTCAACCATTTGCCAATCAGAAAATCTTTGAATCCACCTATGACCTGGACCCTTGTCTCTGAAATATATAGGCCGAGGCGGGTAGATCAATCAGGAGTTCAAGACCAGCCTGGCCAACATGGCGACACTCGTCTCTACTAAAAATATAAAATTAGCCAGGCATGGTGGTGCGTGCCTGTAATCTCAGCTACTCAGGAGGCTGAGGCAGGAGAATTGCCTGAACCCGGGAGGCAGAGGTTGCAGTGAGCCGAGATTACGCCATTGCACCCCAGCCTGGGTGACAAGAGCAAAACTCCATCTCAAAAAACAAAAACAACAACAACAACAAACTCAAGCTATACCTCGCCATCTCTGGTGCACTTTCTCAGGACCTCTTGAGACTGTACCCCAGACCATGATCATTCATAAAGTCTGATAAATCCCTTTAAGTATTTTACAGACTTTGGCTCTTTTGTCAACAACATGCAGTTGTAAGAAATAATAGAGATAGAGAGATCCTCTGTATTGTTTACCCAGTTTTTCCCAGTGGTAACATCTTGACAAAACTATAGTACAATATCACAGCTAGGGAAACTAATAAAAAAAATAGAGAAGATCAACAAAATTAAGTTTTTTTTTTAACAAAAGCAATAATGAAGGAAAATGTTGGCATTGATACAATCCACTCCTCTTATTCAGTTTTTTTTTCTGTTTTATTTTACATGTACTTGTTTGTGTATGTGTGCCTGTGTGTAGTTCTGTTACCAGAAAGAGGTCCTGATCCAGACCCCAAAAGAGGGTTCTTGAATTTTGCAAGAATTCAGGGCAAGTCCATAAAGTGAAAGAAAGTTTATTTAAAAAGTAAGGGAATAAAAGAATGGCTACTCCATAGGCAGAGCAGCCCCGTGGGCTGCTGGTTGCACATTTTTATGGTATTCTCTTGATTATATGCTAAATAAGGGGTGGACTTTTTCATGCCTGCCCTTTTTAGACCATGGAGGGTAACTTTCTGATGTTGCCATGGCATTTGTAAACTGTCCTGGCACGGATGGGAGTGTAGCAATGAGGATGACCAGAGGTCACTGTCATTGCCATCTTGCCTTTGGTGGGTTTTAGCCGGCTTCTTGACTGCAACCTGTTTTATCAGCAAGGTTTTTATGACCTTATCTTGTGCTGACCTCCTATCTCACCTTGTGACTAAGAACACCTTAACCTCCTGGGAATGCAGCTCAGTAGGTCTCATCCTCATTTTGTCCAGTTCCTATTCAAGATGGAGTTGCTCTGGTTTAAATACCTCTGAAGGTTTTATGCAATTTTATCATATATGTAGGTCTGTGTATCCACCACCACAGTCGAGATATGGAATAGTCCATCCCTACGAGCATCCCTGTGTTCTCCTGTCATGCTCACCTCTCACTGCCTCCCTCCACCTTCCATAGTGCCTGGCAACGACTAATCTGGTTTCCACTTCTATAATTTTGTCAGTTGGGGAATGTTATTAAATGGAATCATATAGTAGGTAATCTTTTGGGATTGGCTTTTTAATTTAGCATAATCTCTGGAGATTCATCCAAGTTGTTGCTTGTATCAATCATTCATTTAAAAAAATACTGAGTAGTATTTTGCACTATACCACACATACTGCAGTTTATTCACTCGTTGAAGGACACTTGGGCTGTTTCCAGATTTCAGCTATTACTAATAAGGCTGCTATAAATATTCGTGTGTAGGTGTTGTGTGAATATAAGTTTTTATTTCTCTGGGATAAATGCCCAAGGATACAAATTGTGGGTCATATGGTATTTTGCAGGTTTGGTTATATAAGAAACTGCCAAACTGTTTTCAGGGTGGCTGTACCATTCCATATTCCCAGCAATGTAGGAGTGACTCAGTTTCTCTGTATCATCCCCAGCATTTGGTGTTGTCACTAATTTTTATTCTGATAGATGTATATGTAGTGATATCCCATTATGATTTAAATTTGCATTTCCCTAATGACTAATGGCATTAGACTTATTTTCATGTGTTTATTTGTCATCTGTATGTCCTCTTCGGCGAAATGTCTGTTTACATCTTTTACCCATTTTCTAATTGACTTTTCTTAATTGTCAAGTTTTGCAAGTTCTTTGTTTATTCAGGATACTAGTCTTTGGTTAAATACATGGTTTGCAAATATTTTCTCCTGATCTGTAGCTAGTTTTTGCCCTCTTAAAATTTATTTTTGAGTTTTCAGTTTCTCTGGTGACTTTTTTTTTCTCCCTCAATTTTTCCGAATTATTTTCTCTACTTCTAGTCTCTCTCTGGTTGTTTCTTCCTGTTAAGGTTGGTGGAAGGATAACAGGAATAGGGGGAAAGAGGAATACAACAGAGGGGGAAAGTGAAATAGTAGATTTGAAAATTAAGATGAAGAAGAATTAAAATTTCTATCCCTGGAAGGAACCTCGGGGAACTGGTGACAGTTGGTGCCATTTGGGAGACAGGCTGGTAAGTGGGGCATACTTTCCATGATTGAATCTTCGATTCCTCATGATGTGTTACTTACTTGTAAACATCTCTGTGTCTCTTCTCTTTCTGTCTTAGCAAAAGCAGAATATAACTTCCAAACAAATACAGAAGAAAAAGAATAGGAAGAAAGGATTACCAATTTAATTGAAAGTAAACAGAAAACTAAATCAGATTAAATAACCAACCAAATATGTCTGTAATCACAAGGAATGAAAATGGATTAAACACATCCAATAAAAGAAATTCCATTTGAAATAAGAAAAAACATTTATGTTCTATGGTTTATGAGAGAGACACCTAAAATATAATAAGCAAGATATGTTGCCAGGGATGTGGTATACAACTTTTTCTGATAGTAACCAAAAGAAAAATGGTAGAGAAATACAAAATTTGGATAAAGTAGACTCTGTCATTACTTGATGATGAAAGAATAATTTACCAGGACAACACACCAATCTTGAAATTATGTGACTTAATAACTCATCTTCAGGGTCTATAAAGCCCAAATATACAAAGACAGTGGCAGATTTTAACATCTCTTTCAGATTAATCAGACAAATATTTAGTAAAGATATAAAATATTTGAAGGGCAAAATTAAAAGCTGCAACTAAATCGTATTCTTAGAATCTTGTGCCAAACAAATAATTGCTAATATTTGTTGACTACTTACCATGTGTGAGGCAACATTCTAGGTTCTTTACATGACCAACTCATGCTAAATCAGAACAT
Organism: Pan paniscus; assembly: GCF_029289425.2. Lineage (NCBI taxonomy): Eukaryota > Metazoa > Chordata > Mammalia > Primates > Hominidae > Pan > Pan paniscus. Next base: position 50,223,101 of record NC_073260.2, read on the forward strand.
AATGAGGAAACTGAGGCAGAGATAAGTTGAATAATTAACCCAGGATTACTCAGCTAGTAAGTACAGAGGTGGAATCCCTACTCATCTGATTCTGGAACCCAAACTCTGGAATTAGAAAAATTAGATATTAATGAATCAGCCATTCAACTCAAGAAGGTAGACAAAGAGAATACGGTAGACCCAAAATAGTAGAAATAAAGAAGTAATAAATGTGAAAATGTAAATTAAGGAAATTGGACACTAATTTAAAAAATAGAGATGATCAACAAAATTGTTATTTTTGAACAAAAGTAATAATAAAGAAAAATACTTCGCTAACCAAATCAGGATACAAAAAACAGAAAGCTTTTAAACAATGTTAGTAAAGAGAATGGGGCATAATTATTAATATAATACAGACAAAAAAAAGTAAGAGAATATAAGGATTAGGTTTGTATCAATGAATTTAAAAACTTAGATGAAACTGGCAATGATCAAATAACCAAAGCTGACACAAGAAGAAAGAAAAAACTTTAGTGGTCCTGTAATTGGTTAAGAAATTGAGTTTGTAGTGAAAGGTCTATCTATAACTTTCACCCTTCACCTTTTTCCCAGGGTCAGATAATTTATTAATGTGCTTTGTCAACATCAAGGAACATATAATCTCTATTTTATAATAGTTCTGGAGAATGCAAAATGAACTCTGGTTCCCTAAACCATGGGATTGGTATATAATATTTTTTCTTAAAAAGATATAAAAAGCATAACTGACATACAATAAATTGCACATGTCTAAAGTGTAGAATGTGATTAATTTTGACATATGAATATGCCTGTGAAACCACTACGATGATTAATATAATTAACACATCCATCATTCTCCCTTCATAGTCTCACTCCTGCTGTTCCCCACCTCCCCCATCCCTAGGCAGCCACTCATCTGCTTTCTGTCACTGCTTATGAGTTTGCATTTTCTAGAGTTTTATGTAAAGGAAACTCCCTTTTTGTCAGCGTCTTTCACTTCGCCTGATTACTTTGAGATTTATTGATATTGTTATGTGTATTAATATTTCATGCCTTTTCATTGTTGAGCAGTATTACATGGCTATGCCATGATTTATCAATTCATCTGTTGGGTTAGTTCCAGTTTTTGGCTATTACAAATAAAACTGCTATGAACATTCATGTAGAAGTCTGAGTATATTTCTCTTGTGTAAATATCCTTCATTTCTCTTGTATAAATAGGAGTAAAATTGCTGGGTCATATGGTATATGTGTGTTTAAATTTTAAATAAAATGCCTCACTGCTTTTTTTTAAGTGGTTGTACCATTTTACATCCCCACTAGCAGTGTATGAGAACTCCAGTTTCTCTGCATCCTCATCATCAATTGGTATGGTTTTCTTTTTAAATTGTAGATATTCTAATAGGTATGTAGTGGTATCTCATTGTAGTTTCAATTTGCATTTCCCTAGTGATTAATATTGTTGAACTTCTTATGTGCTCATTTTCCATTTTTATATTTTCTTTGGGTGAAATGTATTCTAATATTTTGTTCATTTTTTATTGAGATGTTTGTTTCTTACCTGCAAAATCATGATCAAAATAACATGATTATCTTTTTATACCACTAAGTTTTGGGGTATTTTTTGATGCAGCAATAATAACCAGAACAGCTTGTCAGGCTAGAGGGTGCAAGAGACTACTCTACAATTGGCAAGAGTGCAGGAGCCTGGAGCGCCTGACCACTGGGAGGACAATGGGCCTTCCCCTGGTGAGTCTGTGAGGGGACCACCAAAATCCAGAGACACAGCAAGAGCAGTCTGGGAGACAGGATGTGTTGCCCACATTCAGGGAGTTGCAGTAGGAGAGATCTCTTAGGGCCACCACCTAACTGCTTCGAAAGGGCTTGTTTTAGGTCGGGCTGCTATAACAAAGTGCCATAGACTGGATGGCTTAAACAATAGAAATTTATTTCTCATATTTCTGCAGACTGGAATTCCTCAATCGGGTGCCAGCATTTTTGGGTTATGGGGAGGGCTCTCTTCTGGGTTGCAGACTGCCACCTTCTTGTGTCCTCACATGGCAGAGTGCAGAGAGGAGAGGCAAGCTGTCTCATGACTCCTGTAAGGGTACTTATCCTATTCGTGAGGGCTCCACCCTTATGAGCTCATCTAGTCCTAAATACCTCTCAAAGACTCCCCCCTCTAATACCATCACATTGTGGGGTAGGGCTTCAACATAGGAATTTGGTGGAGATACAGACATTCAGTTCCTTACAGTGCTTCTCAGAGGAGGAGTTGGCATTTGATGGCAGCCAGTCCCAGAAAGGACTTAGTCGTTTTGCAATAGTTTCTGTCAGGTAAAGACTCTTGCCCCATCACCTTTCTCTGGCTGAGCCCAGGTAAGTCAGAAAGACTAGCCAGCCAGTGGGGGCAACAGTGACAAGCAAGAAGGAGGAAGCATGACAGCAGGTTCCTTCTGCAGCTCTGCTCAGGGAGAGAAAACAGGGCTACCTAAATGAGACTGCGCTGGTCACTTAAAATGACTGTAAGATTTTTTTTTTTTTAACTTGGAAGTGGTCTGCAAGTTTGGGGGCCTGCCCAGGCAGAGGCAATGTTGATGAACATCCTCTGCTGAGTAAATTTTTAAAGAGATAATGGGAAAGCAAAAACAAAGTTGTGTTTTTGTTACATTGTACCAGTTGAGCTTGTTGGGTGTGTTTTATAAACATGCACAACATATGCCTTTTTAAAGGGTCTGTAATATCCAACATGCAAAGGAATATTGAAAAGCACTTACTGTCTATTTAGGGCTGGCTAAGTAATGCACAGCAGTCAGCAACTGGTTGAAAATAATTTTTCCTCTGGCATTTCTCTATTATTGCTATTTATATGCAGGGCGTCTTTATTTTCATATGATATTGCACACCTATAGGAGGCAATGCTGGTTGCTTTTTCTCATTATACTGAGGTAGGGAGATAGAGAGTTGGGATATAAGTGGGTCACTAAAGGGAGCCTGGAGAGGTTGTCCTCAGGGAGGGAACAAGCACTGATTGCAGGAGTCTTTGGAGGAAGTGGGAGGGAAGGCAGGCAGAATGAGCCATCCAGATAGGCTCCTGGGAAAATGGTGTCTTCCCCGAGGGTCTGGACCCCACGCACTGCACTCAGGGGAAAACCTGGGTCCAAGGTGGCAAAGCTTAGCCATGGGGTGGTTAGTCTAGGTGAGGGTGGGCAGTTCCAAACACCCAGAGCAAGGAATGGGATCCAGAGCTGGTAAGTGGAGCAAGTCAGTGCCCCCGAAGCTAAGCTTTCATACCGCATTGCACAGACTCACCTGATGTTTCCTAAGACCATTCCTTTTGAAAAAGCGAAATACTGTCTTGAGAGAATTAAGGTGAAAAAGGCAGAGACAAACAATGGTGGGGACCAGAAATCAAGGAAAAATCCAGAAGGGGAAAAAATGTTAGTGGTGTCGATCCCATCCTCCTCGCTCTGGCAACCACTTTCTACCTTTGGAATTTTGGGAACCTCAACGGGAAAAATGCTTTTTTTTCTCAGCGTCCATCCACTTAATTTTGTGCTGTGTTGCTATTTCGTCCAGTGTTGAATGTTTATATATTAAGTTTTCAGGTGTTTAAAATTAATAGAGTTTATGGTACCAGAGATTCCTATGACAACATTGGAATGTTTCAAATAGCATTGCTGATAAATATGCATGCAAAACTCATGTTTCTGTGGAAGAAAAAGTCTGATGGAGGAGTTTGCATTTTCATTCTCTTGCCTTGTGGGAAATCCAGAGGGAGGATGTCAAGTACGATGATAAAGACATGAGATCGATTCTCCCACACTTCACCTGGTGGCAGCCTCCTTCCTTCATAGTCACTCTCCACTGAAAATTCTGCTTTAACAGGTGAGGGGTGGGATGTTGTTATCTAGGTGCTATACCATCTCGGAAATGCCTCATTTAGGGGATTTTGTTGTGGGAGCATCATAGAGTGTGTTTACACAAACCTAGATGGTCTAGCCTACTACACACCTAGGGTATACGGTTTGCTCCTGGGCTACAAACCTGTGCAGCATGTGACTGTACTGAACACTGTAGGCAATTGGAACACAATGCTAAGTACTTGGGTATCTAAACACAGAAAAGGTACAGTAAAAATGTGGTATTATAACCTTATGGGGCCATGGTCATATATGCAGTCCATTATTAACCAAGATGTTCTTTTCAGTGCATGACTGTATTGTAATTTGCAGGAATTTTATTTTATATTTGCAGTCCCTGTAACACAACATTTGAATAAACGAACCAACTATATCAGAGCTGTTAAAAAGGGGCATGAAGTAGAAGCAGCGTGGAATATGGAGTCATTTTTTCCCAGGAGAAACACTGAACAATGGAAGCCCACTGACAACTTCAGTTCCCTCCCCAGCACCGCCTCTCTTCTTCCCTTTTCATCTTTAAAAAAAGAAAAGGCAGATTTGGATTCATGCCTTGGGAAGCCCTTGCTTGAGCTCTTTATTGCCGAATGGTCCTTGCTAGATGATCTTTCTCTCTTGGGAGACGCGGTAACGAGATGACAGGACAGATCTCGCTGTGTCACAGTTCTATGTTGTGTTAATAACATCTACTTTCCCCGATGGGAAAGATGAGATTCGCTCTCAGTACCTTTGGTTAGAGTATTTCCGATTTCAGGGGTTTCTGTAGCCAGCGCTGTGGTTTTGGGCGAGACGAAGCGCACGCTCTTTGGGTTCGGTGAGGTCTCTCGGTGCGCCCCCGTGCGCCCTGGGCGTCCGCCGGCTACTGCAGCACCCACGTGCGCCCAGCCTCCGCCGCTGCCTCCTCAGCCCGCAGGGTTTACCCTTGGGGAGAATTTGACAGAAATAGTCACTACTCGGCAGATTAACCCTATGCAGATCGGGCTCCGTTTCCATAACCACCCAAGTCAAACCGCTCCTGGAGTGCAGGGTGAGGGTCTAAGTGGCACACGTTCGCCATTAAAATGACAAAGACCCAGGGCCGAATAGGAATCGCTTATGAATCGGACGAGCTTCTCGGTGAAATTAAAATGGATTAAAATCCTCTTACTAATAAGAACTTAGAAACGATAATGCAGAAACAATTCATAGCCTGCTTTGCGCGTTGACATGAGCAGTGGCATTTCAGGAGATAATGGTACAGCAATGGGCGGTGGGGGGGGGAAGCAGTCAGATCTTCCCAGGGAAAAATGTCCTTAATTGGCTGCCATGGGTGGTGTGTATTAGCAACCACTAGAAAAGGCAGCACAGACTTAGAAATTGGCTTCCTTTTTTATTGTTGCCTTCTACCAAAATATAATTAGTACACTATAACCAAAGTACGTTTATACATAAAGTATATTGCTGCTATATGCAGGACTAAACAGTTCAAATTTCCTGCAAGTAATTTAACTATTTTGCATTCTCAAGTTTCTTTTTTAAAAATGAGGTTAGTGAAACCATATTCAACAATCATTTAAAAACAGACATATTTTGTAAATGTATTTTAAAATATATGTGTAATGTCACAGTGTTCACATATAGTGTCGCAAATAGCTTTTTGAATTATTTGTAATTTCAAAAGACATTTTCATTTTAATCCTGAGGTTAGTTTGTTCATTAAGAAAAAACAAGTGATATATTAAAATAAGTATAGTTTAATAGAAGGAATGAAAGATGGTTAAATAAAAATAAGTATAGTTTACATAAAATTTAACCTTTTTAAGTAGACTATATGAAATCACATGACTTCCCTTGTCTGATCCCTCCATCTATGTTTAAGATCAATCCCTATTGAATGGAAATTTTTATTCTTTCCTCTTTTTATGACTTTTTATTTTGCCCACTCACAACATGAGAGGATTTAAAATTTTTTCACATTGAAAAAAATGTTCAAATATGATAACAGATCATTTTCTAAAGTGTGGATAAAAATATTTTTAATGTATTTAAGTATATTATGAAAAACATTTTAATTTTTAAAAATTTAATGCCAAAGTCTAAAACTCTCTCAAAATTAGCTATTTAGACCTGGGAAAGCAGACACAGCAGAGATATTTGAGGTGAGAATTGAAGGATGAATAACTTTTCAGAGTGGAGTGGGCAGGAGATAGAGAAGCCAGCCTGTGTGCAAGAGCAGAAAAGAAGGACATAAAGTCTGAGTCTCGTACAGCAAAAGGGCCACGGGGCATCAGATTCAGGTTTCAGAGTGAATCCTGTTTAACTAGCAGGTGACCCTGGTAGATAACATAGCCTTCCTAAGCCTTAATTGCCTCACACTAAAATGCAGAAAACAAAAGTAACTGTCCCACAGGATTGTTGTGAGGACTACATGGGCATAATTACCTGAGGCTCATCCAAGGTGCTGCTTGACTCAGTAGCTCATTCCTTTTGATTACTGAGTTACTACTCAGCATGGATGTATCACAGTACCACACACTGAAACACACTTCGGTAGTTCCCCCTTTTTGGTTATTGCAAATGAATCTGCTGCTGTGAACATTTGTGTACAAGTTTCTGCATGGAAATAAGTTTTCTTTCCTCTGGGGTAAATGCGCAAGAGTGCAACTGCAGGGTTACATGGTAAGTCCATTTTTAGTTTTGAAAGGAAAGGCCAGACTACTTTCCAGAATGGTTGTACCATGTTGTATTCCCACCAGCAACATATGAATGATCCAGTGTCTCAGCATCTTCATGAGCATTTGGTATTATCACTATATTTTATTTTAGCTATTATAATAGGAATGTAGTGATAGTACTTTATGGTTTTAGTTACATTTTCCTAATAACTAATGAAGTTGAACATCTTTCCATGTGCTTGTCACTTGTATATTCTTTCCAACAACATGTGTCTTTATATCTTTTGTCCATGTTCTGATTGTTCACACTTTTTAATGTCGAGTTTTGAGAGTCCTTTATATATTCTTGAGATGAATCCTCTGTCAGATATGACACTTGCAAATATTTCCCCTATTGTAACTTGTCTTTTCATCTTAACAGAGCCTTTTGCAGAGAAACATTTTTCATTTTGAAAGGTTCAATGTTTTTTAAATCAATTTTTTCATCCATGCGTTGTGCTTTTCAGGTCAAATCTAAGTACTCTTTGCCTCGTTCTAGTCACAGATTTTCTCCTCTTTTTTTTCTAGAAGTTTTATAATTTTACACTTTAAGTTAATGATCCAATATGAGTTAATTTTTAAAAATAAGGTATGAGTTTTATCTGTATTCCTCCCCCAACTCCTTGGAAGTTCAATTACTCCAGTACAATTTGTCACAAAGACTGTCCCTCCACCATTGAATTGCTTTGGTTTCTTTGTACAGACCTAGTTTGGAATTCTCTATTCTATTTCATTAATCTATGTGCCTATCTCTCTACTAGTACCACACTGCCTTGTAGATATAATCCTGAACATCAGGAAGAGTGATTCTTGCCTCCCTATTATTTTTTTTCAGAATTGTTTCTGCAACTCTAGCATCTTTCCCTTGCCATAGAAATTTTAGAATAAGATATTATATATATATATACCTTTTCTGATAAGAATTGTGTTAAGTCTATAGATCAATTTAGGAAGAATTGACATATTTTCTATGATGAGTCTGCTGATTTATGAACAACACTATGTCTCTCCAAATATATATGTATATATTTTTTTGAGATGGAGTTTTGCTCTTGTTGCCCAGGCTGGAGTGCAATGGCACAATCTTGGATCACTGCAACCTCCACCTTCTAGGTTCAAGTGAGTCTCCTGCCTCACCCTCCCCTGTAGCTGGGATTACAGGCATGCACCACCATGCTCGGTGAATTTTGTATTTTTAGTAGAGACGGAGTTTCACCATGTTGGTCAGGCTGGTCTCAAACTCCTGACCTGAGGTGATCCACCCACCTTGCCCTCCCAAAGTGCTGGGATTACAGGCATGAGCCACTGTGCCCAGCACCAAATACTTAGATCTTCTTTTATTTCTTTCATCAGGATTTAAAAAAATTTTTTTATCATAAATCTATGATAGAAATGCAAGTGACTTTTGTGTGTTATACATAGATCTTATATCCTGTGATCTTAAGGATTTATTAGTTTAAGAAGGTTTTTGCAAATTCCTTGGGATTTTCTAGGTAGACAATTATGTCATTTGAAAGTAGGAACCATTTTTTTTTCCTTTTCCATCTGAGTGCCTTTTATTTCTTTTTCTTGCCTTATTGCAATGCCTAGAACTTCCAATGCTCTGTTGAATAAGAGTGGTGAGAGTAAATATCCTTGTCTTATTACTGACCTCAGTCTTTCACTGTTAAGTGTGATATTAGTTGTAGATGTCTTTTATTGGTGCTCTTTATGAGGTTGAGAAAGTTTTATTTTATTTATATTTTATTTCTGACAAACTGAGACATTTTAATTATGAATGAATGTTGGAGTTTCTCAAATATTTTAATTGCATTCATTGACATAATCATATCAATGATTTGTAGCCTGTTAATATTGGTAGATTACATTGGTTTTCATTGGTAGATTTCACCGATATTAAACCAGCCTTTTAATACATTGTTGGATCCAATTTGGGTTGGATTCCAAACAAGGGATTTCAATTCATGAAATATTAAGGAGATGCATGAGAGATACTGGTCTTAGTTTTATTTTTCTATGCTGTTTTTGTCTGGGTTTAGCTAAAACCCAGTATTACCCTAATGGTTAATACTGGCCTCATAAAATGAGTTGAGCACTATACCTTCCTCTTCTATTTTCTGGAAGAGAGTGTGTAGAATTGGCATTAATTCTTTACATGTTGGTAAATTACTCCAGTAAAAACATCTGACTTTGAGATTTCTTCTGTGGGAGCTCTTAAATTACAAATTCAATTTCTAGTGGCTATAGGACTACTTAGGTAATGTATATCAATTTGGCTGGGTTTTAGGTTTTTTGTGGTTTTTGAGGAATTGGTACATTTCTTCTAAATTGTTGGCTATATGAATGTAAAGTTGTTCATAGTAATATTCTCTTATTTTTATTTTAATGGCTATAAGATCTGTTGTGATATCCTCCATTTCATTTCTCATGTTGGTGATTTATATCTTCTCTTTTTTATCTTTGTCATTTGCTAGAGGTGTATCAATTTGATTGATTGTTTTCAAAGAACCAGCTACTTGTTTTGTTGATTTCCTCTATTGTTTTCCTGTTTTTAATTTCATTGATTTTTTTCTCTTCACTTTATTATTTTCTCCCTTCTGCCTTCCTTGAATTTGTTTTCCTCTTCTTTTTCTAGTTCCTGAGGTAGGAACATAGATATCTGATTTGAGACCTTTCTTATTTTCTAATAAAACTATTTAGTAGTATACATTTAACTTTTGACACTATGTTTATTTGCATCCCACAAATCTTGGTAGGTTGTATTTTCTTTCTCATTTGATTTTGTGTTTTAACATTTCCTTTGAGGCTTCCCCCTTTGACCCATGGATTTGACCCACACATTTAGGACTGCTATGTTTTTTGCTGGATGGATCATTTTATTATCATGCAAGGTTCCTCTTGATCCACAGTAAGTTTCCTTGCTTTGAAGCCTACTTTATCTGATATTGATATGGCCATTCTTATTTTCAATGTTTGCAGGATATATTTTTTCTAGCCTATGTTATTTATTTGAAGTGAGTTTCTTGTAGATAGCATATAGTTATAGTGTTTTTTAATCCACTCTGCTCATCTCTGTATTTTCTTTTTTTGTTGTTTTTGTTTGTTTTGAGATGGAGTTTCGCTGTTGTCATCCAGGCTGGAGTGCGATGGCACAATCTTGGCTCACTGCAACCTCCGCCTCCCAGGTTCAAGTGAGTCTCCTGCCTCAGCCTCCCAAGTAGCTGGGATTATAGGCATGAGACACCACACCTGGCTAATTTTGTATTTTTAGTAGAGACAGGGTTTCACCATGTTGGTCAGGCTGGTCTCAAACTCCTGACCTCAGCTAATCTGCCCTCCTTGGCCTCCCAAAGTGCTGGCATTACAGGCATGAGCCATTGCGCCCAGCCCACCTCTGTGTTTTCACTGGTGAATTTAGATAATTTATGTTTGAACTTATTACTGATAGTCTCAAGTGTACTATTTTATTATTTGCTTTCTGTTTATTCTTTCTGGTTCTCATTCCTCTGTTTCTTTCTTTCTTTCTTTTTCTCCTTTCTGTGGATTACTTGAACTTTTAGTTTCATATTTATTTATTTAAACTAGAGTGTTTTAGTATATTGCTTAGTACAGTTTACTTGGTGATTGAGGTAGGTATCACAATATACATATGTAACTTATTACAGCCTACCGTTACTGACATTTTACTAATTCAACTGAAGTGAAGAAAAACTAATTCTGTTGAGATCCCTTTATTCTCTGCAATTTCTAAGCATAATTGTCTTAAATATTTCCTCAACATACATTGAGCACTGCATCAGATGTGTTATAAGTTTTGCTTCAATCACAAAACATAGTTATGGAAACTCATGATGTAAGGATAGGCTATCATATTTACCTCTAATTTAAGCCATTCTGTTGCTCTTTTTTTCATTTCTAAGGGCCCAGCCCACTTCTGTTGCCATTTTCTTTTGTTTGGAGAGCTTTCTTACCTATTTTTAAAGGGTAAGTCCTCTAACAACAAATTATCTTAGTTTTCTTTCACCTGAGAATGTCTTTATTTTCCCTTCCTTCCCAAAGGATAGTCTTTACCAGATATTGAATTCACAATTAATAATTCTTTTCTTTCAAAACTTGAAAAATGTTTACTTCCTCTGGCCTCCACGGTGTACTATGAGGAATCTACTGGCATTTGAACTGGTGTCTTTCTATAGGTAATATGTCATTTCTGTCTGCTATTTTTGAAGTTTTTTTTGTCTTTATTCATCGGAAGTTTAATTATAATGTGTTTTGGTGTGGATTTCTTTGAGTTTATCAAATTTGGATTTTGCTCAACTTCATAGGTATATGGCTTCTGCCAAACTTAGGTAGTTGTCACGTATTATTTATCTGAATACTTTTTGAGCTTTACACTCTTTTTCCTCTCCTTCTGGAACTCCAATAATATGAAGATTAGATTTTTGTTGTTGTTGTTACTGCGTCACAGATCTCCAAGACTCTGTTTATTGTTATTTTTTAAGTATATTTTATATCTGTGGTCCTGGCTAAGCAAATTCTATTGATGGGTCCTTACGTTCATTGATTGTGTCCTGTCATCTCCACTCTACTACTGAGTCAATCAGTGTGTTATTTAAAAATTTCAATTACTACATTGTTTAGTTGTATAATTTTCATTTGATTCTTTTTATAACTTCTAATTCTTTGCTGAGATTTTCTATTTTTTAACACTTGCTTTGAGATAATTTGTAATTGTTATTCCCAATTCTTGGTAGGATGAATACTTTTCAATTGTATTGGGGCATAGGATTTATTATGTTAGGGGGATCTGTATTTATTATTTTTATAGATTTAGGGGTGTAAGTGCAGTTGTGTTACATGGATATATTGCATCTGGGCTTTAATATTCCCATCACCTGAAGAGTGTGCATTGTACTGAATAGGTAGTATTTCATCTGTTAGGAGACTGTTGATCCTATTTAAGCCCTCTATTTTGGCAGGTAGTTATCCTGTTTAAGTTTTTAATATACCGTATACTTTTTAAATGTCATATTTAAGTTTAGTGTGTAGGTTCTAGTCTACTTTCATGGGCTATGGATGGCAGGTGTTTTTTCAGAGCTTTTACAATGTTATTCTGATCTGCTTCATCTTTTGGTGCTGCCAGAGCTCCTACATGATCCTGCTGTTGTCACCTGCAGGAAAAGAAGGCTCTTCCATGGGCTGCCTGGTGTTGCTGGCCACTTTTGAGGCCACTTTGTAGGGTAAGGAGCAGGCTCTGCTGGGCTTGGGTTTTCTTCCCTGGCTGGAGGGTCAAGAGATGCTGGTCTCCACTGTTGCAGGCCCTGCAGGTGGACTGTTCCAACTGCCTGTGCTCTGGTTGTGGAATTGTGTTTGGGTTGCCTGCTGGGGCTCTGAAGCTGCCACTGGGTACAGGATCAGCCAGTCAAGGCCATCAGGTCCCTGTTGGAGGTCCCTACTAGGTCTCTTGGGATCTTCTTTCCCTTGTCCTTTGGTGGGGGGTTGGGAGGTGGCTATCTTTATTGTTGGTTTTATTTTGTGGTTGTTTTATTTCCTTTTCTGTGTTTTTCTTTTTGCCTATACCTGTTGCTTCCAGGTTGCAGATTTTTTCAAGGCCTATTCTGAGATATATGAGAGTTAAAAAGAAAACCCAGGGAACTCACCACATTGTCATTCCTCAAGTCCTGAAGTCCATAGTCAGTTGCTTTCTTTATTCCTGCTTTCAAATTCCCTTTGTCATTATCTGCTAAGTTATTTCCAGGGTTTTTAATTGTATTTACAGGGGAGGAACAGGGACAACTGAGTCTACGAGATCTTCTTCTGGAGCCAGAAGTCTGCAACTGACATTTTTAAAACCTAGATTATTAATTTTGATAATATGTGTCCAATTGAGCTGAGGGTTTTTTCCAAGCAAAAAGATCATTGCAAAATAGTAGATTTCTCTGAAAGGTTTCCAGAGCTTACTTCTAGGCTCAAGGTAGGCCAGAGGTCCAGGTAGGTGGGATGCCCAGAGTCACCAGGAAATTCCTCTGGGTGGGAGGCATGGCCTGGTTCTGGTGCTCCACTGTTTCCCGACACTCGATGAAAAGCAGTAGAAAGGCTTTTTCTCCTTTCAAGAAAAAGAGGCAGTGGTGCATACACACATATTCCTCACTTGTAGTTATTTTATTTTTGAACTTTTTCCTCTATTATTAGCAGTTTTTGATTTTTATGACAACAGCCTACATACTGAGAGGTCAAATTTCAGTAACTTTCATTAGTTAGAAAGGCGGGGAACAAAACTAATTGAACTTGCCCCCTGTGAGAAGTTCTGGGCCAGTTTAAACCAGTCAGTATAAATCAGAAGGAGGTTCACTGCATGGATGGAGGGAAAGAGAGCTCCTAAGCTAACAAGAAAGGGTCACCAGCAGACTTAGAAAAAGGCTGGTTGGTTGGCAGGTTTTAGAGAGGAGCAGAGGGAAGCAGCAGGAGATGCCTGGTGGGAGGAAAAAGGGTCACATTTTTCTGACTACAGGAGTGGTGAGAGCGAGTCTAGGGCTGGATGGAGCAAATGCTTGCTAGGTTTCCTGGGCAACAGGCCCCTCCCTTCTGGCAGTCTATTAGGCTCTGAAAGGCTACAGGCAGATAAAGCTACACAGTGATAGAAGAGCATGCCTGGATCAGCTGACTCCTCAGAGAAGGCCCTGGGAAACAGCATTTCAGAAAGGCGCCCATGAAGGAGGACTTGGGGAGACAGGGGACAGGGAGGCTGGGGGCCCACTGGGCCCTGCATGGCTGCTGCAGCTCCTTCGGCTTGGGTGCATGGATGTACACACAGACTGGGAATTTGTGAAGCCACTTTGCCTGGCTTAGCAGGGCTGGGAACTGAAAGCCACCCTGCAAGGCAGGGACTGCCATTCTCATTTGCTAAAGAAGGGTCAGCCAAGGCAGGACGCCTGCACGTGGCTGCCCAGCCAGCAGGCAGCAGCGGGACAGGGCATCTTCTGGAATCTGTGGGGCTGCCTTCCTCTGGAAAATGGTGACCCAGGAGGAGAAACAGAGAAAGAGAAAAATCATAGCCTAATTACCAAGTGCTTTTGCATTCCACTCGGTAGGGGTGGCCCTGAATCCTTCATTCCGACCTTTTTCTTTCCTGCTGCAGAGAAGTCCAGCCTGGGCGGTTGAGGGATGTCTCAGATAGCATGGATTAAAAGCAAGGGAGGAGGCCAGGGCTGCAGGAGGCAGGCGTCCAGGAGGAATTCTTCCAAGGGGAGGTTAGAAACATCACTGCAAAACAATGTCTGTGTATAAATTATAAAGTACTGTGATGTCAGAGAACATGGAAAGTGCCCTGGATACTGTTACAGAAGATGGTTGACTCTTTAACATATTTGAGAGAGATTCACACCCTCAAAGATAAACACAAAAGTAGAACCCAGTATTCATGCCTGATACCTTTTGTCTCATTGTGTGGCCTTTGGGGGTAAATAAATAAAATGTGTCCATTTCTTCTGGGAAAATGTGGCAAATCTATGATGAAATCATAGCAGTAAGGTCCCCAGAACCCGTCAAAAATGTCATATGTCCAGTCAGTGTGAGAATGTGGACTCTACTCACCAAGGAGGCTGTTGTGGAGAGGGCCAGAAGAGCAAAATGGCCCAGAGTCACATGGTTTTTTGAAGGGTGGGGAGAGTCTCTCTTTGGCATTCTGGAATAGTCCTGCTCAAACCATGTGGTTTATGTGGCACTGGTCCAGCCCTGGACAAGCAGATGTGTGTCCTTCGGGCACAGTGATGGGCTCAAGTTCTGGCCTGTCACTCATACCAGACAAATCATTTTTCCTGGGAGTTTAGCTCAGAAAATCCCTCACTCTCTCTGGATGGTGATGACGAAAGGAATCCCATGCATCAGGAGCCAAAGGAGCATCTTGCTTCCACCTGGAGAGAGAGTACCTACTTGAGAATGAGGCCAAGGAAGGCCAGCAGGAGGGAGAGACAGAGAAGAGAGAAAGAGGAGTGCTGATATCACTTGAACACCTGGATCCTGCCGTGTCTGATGCTAGATACACCCGCTTTGGATTTCCCAGCCACACAAGCCAACACATTTCCCTTTTTAAAAAAGCTTATTTGAATTGGGCGTCTGTCACTTATAAATGAATGAGTCCCGATGAATACTGTTAGTGTAAAATATAACTGTTGTGCCAGAGTGGTCTGGAATTCTCAGCTGGGTTGCCCCTAAATGGATTCCACTGTTAGATTAAACACACGAACCTTTCACGAAGGCCTCATAATACTCTTAATAGCTCCTCAGTTGGCTAACTAGAGTCAAGATGGCTCTGATCGCCAGCTAGCAGCAAGAGGGCCACTGCCTTAAACCTAAATAGTGAGGTGCAGTGCACTGAATTGTATCCCCCACAATTCAAATATTGATGCCCTCGCCTCCAATGTGATGGTATTTGGAGATGGGGCCTTTAGGAGGTAACTAGATTTAGATGAAGTCTAAGGGTAGAACTTCCATGATGGGATGAGTGTCCTTATAAGAAGAGACAAAAGAGCTTTCTCAGGTCTCTTTCCCTTCCCTACATCAAGAAGGTGGCTGTCTGTAAGCCAGGAAGAGACCTTCACCAGAACCTGACTATGCTGGCACCCCAATCTTGGACTTCCAGCCTCCAGAATGGTGAGAAATAAATGTCTGTTGTTCATGCCCCACAGTCTATGGTGTTTTGTCATAGTAGCCTGAGAAGACTAAGACAAGGGACTTAGAGAAGTCCCAGGAGTTGGAACTGGCCTCTTCAACTCTTGATGTGCTAAATCCTTTCCTTGGGAAGTGTAGCCCCACACCTCAGAGGGGAGGCTTCCTTCAGATGGAATATGACTTTAGCGCAGTGGTGTGAGCCATTTCTTGTTAAGCTTCATCTACTGACCATTCCCTTCCCCTGTCTTCCTTGTGTTTTTCTTCCTGAAGACAGAGAGAGGAGGAAGCAGGAGCCAGCACCATCAAAAGGCACTTGGAACATTGTGGAGGGAGGGAGGGAGGGAAAGAACTGAACTAGTGGAGAACAGCCTGTGACTTCTATCAAATGATGAGGTCCATAGGTTCCCAGAGACGAGAACCTCTGCCTTCCTACGCTGGAGGAGCTCACCCAAACTTCCTGTGTCCACAGTGTGCATTTGGGCTGTGAAGTGCACTGGGAACAATCCATGTTCAGGGCTGACTCAGGGATCTCTCATGTTTTCCATGGGGACGTCCCTCCACCAGAGATATAGAATCACTGTCTACCCTGTTTGCTTGGGCTACAGAAGAGACCAACAACCTTTTTTTTTTTTTTTTTTTAAATAAAAAGGCAGATGGTAATATTTCAGTCTTGGCAGGCCATGCAGTCCTGTCATAACCACTCAGCGCTGCTGTTGCGGTGTGGACAGTATGCAGACAGAATGTGAACACATGGGTGAGGCTCTGTGCCCAGCTGCCTTTATTCATTAGTTTGATTTTCATATAATTTTCATGTGTCATTAAATGATATTCTTTTGACATTTTTCTTCACCATTTAAAAAGGTGGGAACCATTGTGTCACAACCAAATTCATGACACTTTTGAGACTTTCTTCTCTTAGTTTTGGTCATTTCCTCCAAGTTGCTTCTTCCTGTTAGTCTCCTGATCTTTCTTTAGGAAGAGACTTGCCCCAGATGCACGTGGCTGCTGCTCACTTTGGGGTAAAGGCATTGCAGAGGTGGTTGGGAGCTTTGGGGCTTGTTCTGGGCATGTCACTTGCATATTCTGCCACATGGGGATTTAGGGGGCCTTCACAGGGGACTCCCCAAGGTCAGCACCCTTTGATTTCCTCTTGGGTTCCTCTTGGGCCCCTCTTGGGACAGAGTGCACACAAGGTTAGTTTTCTGTCAGAGGATCCCAGCCTGGCTGCCAGTTTCTGGGAGCAAAGTGGAAGAAGAAAGCTGGCAAGTTCCCCACAGTTAGGACTCAAGCATTCCTTATACCCCCATTTTCCCTAAGACTCCCCCCACCCTCAACCATACCTGGCACATGCCAGCCCAGAAGCCTCCAGAGAACTACCCTTCAGTCTTGCATTGGGTTGGAGAGGAGGACAGCTGGGATCTAGTGGGTCCTGTCCTGCCAAGCCATCTTCCTCTTCAGGCCACCTGTTACCTCACTTGCAGAGGTCTCTGGGGCCTCCAGTTTCTGAGCCTGTTAGGTGCTCTATAGTGAAACTCAGGCTGCTGCTCATCTCTGCACAGCCAGCTTAGAATCCAGCTCTCCTGGGCCTGCAAAACCAGATGCTTGCCAATGCCCCCAGTTCTGTTGCTGTTGTCTCTCTCCCATTCTCTTTTATCTTGTAGATTTGTGCCTTAAAAAAATCTATTTATTATCGCTTTAGCATAGTCTTGGGAGGGGATGGAATTAAAGGCATGTGTTTAATCTGCCATCTTTCCCTCAAAATTCCAGTGAGTTTTACTGAAATACTCCATGTGCAAAATGTTTATAATTAACACCTGACTATAAAGTAATGAGACTGAGATAGCTTATGAAGTCTATGTTTTTACTTTATAAGCATATATGACTTAAAAAGATTTTTGTAAGTCTACCAATTGGGTGATTGGGTCAATGATCTGTTTACCATCTATTTCCTCATCTTCTTCCTCATGAGCACTCACCATCTGAGGCAGCATTGTGCAGCCAGTGTGCTGAATTTTGCAGACTCCTGTGTGCCAGAGGTGGCTCCATGGCACAGTGTTGGCCCTTGAGACATAAACCTGCTGTAGGTTTCTGGGAAAATTTGGCTAGCCTTTCTTCCTTGTTGCTTCCTTCTCCTTTCTGAGTGGAATGTGGAAGTGATGGCTGGAACGGCAGAGCCATCTTTCACCCTTGACTTGAGAAAAAGACCACGATAATACATACTCTTCTGCTCCTTGACCTACTGATATAATGCTAGGACTGCGTGGCTCCTGATGGCTTTTTGTATAAAGAAAAAATAACTCCTAACTAGTTTAAACCTTGGTTTTGCTAGGTTTTCTCTTACAGCTCCAAATACATTCCTCAATAATATTTTTGATGAACACAAGACAATATGGAAGTCTTCCTTAGAGCCTGACTGGGCTCTAGTTGCCTGCCAGCTGCTGCTATTGTCTGTTCTCCTGAAGTCAGCTGCTCTCTAGTATCTAACATCAATGTAAAGAACCTAAAATGATGCTCTATGGCTTTCAGAGTCTTCAGTAGCCTAGAGAAACCATAACGGATAATGTTTTCCCTGGGGGAAAAAAAAGAGTGTGGCGATTAAAATCTGCAGTGGTCCTTTCTGTCCTCAGGGAGATGATAATGTCTGGGAATGCAATGGCCTGACAGGGACAGGTGAACTGTGTTTCTGAAGCTGATGCAACTGGCTGTGATATGGTACTCCAGTGTGTGGGAAAGACAGCACCTACAGGAGGACCTTTCTGTTCTGTAAGTTACAACTTAACCCTTCTGAAAGGGCAGTGATCTTACACTGGAAGCAAGTATTACAATGGCAATTCTTCACCTTAATTTTAGGAGAAAAGGGGGAATAACACCAAAATAAAGCTAATGTGTGGAGCTTAAAGACAAGGGAAACTCAAGATTGTATCTTGGATGGCATTCATATTTACAATAATTTCCCATATCATCTACTACACACATCAGAAGGATTAATTATGACCATAGCTGGAGGAAATCATTCATCACAATAATACTTAATCACACTTTGTAATTTTTATTTATTAAGGCAAGGGAGTTTGAAACACATTTAAGAAAGTTTTTCGTGAGAAAGAATTGTAAAAAGTTTTATAGTTTTACTGCATGGCTCTGCAAATGATTGAGTAAGGCATCCAGATGATCCCTGTATTCCTTTGCTGGGGCTGCCATGACAAAGCACCACAGACATTTATTTTGCGGGCTGGAAGTCCCAGGTCAAGGTGTCAGCAGGGATGGTCTCGCTCCTTGGCTTGTAGATGGCATCTTCTCTTGTGTCCTTACATGGTTGCCCCTCTGTGGGTGTCTGTGTCCTCATCTCCTCTTCTTATGAGGACATGGGTCATACTGGATCAGCACCCATCTTAATGGCCTCATTTTACCTGAATCACCTCTTTAAAGGCTCTGACTCCAAATACAGCCACATTCTGAGATAATGGGGTTGATGCTGGTGTGGGGTGGGGTGTGTGTATGTTTGCATGTTTTGTGCAGGTGTGTGCTGTGTGGTGTGTGTGTAGTATGTGGTGTGTGGCTGTGGTATGTAGGGTGTGAGTGTGGTGTATAGAGTCTGTACGTGTGTAGAGTCTGTATTTGTGTGTCTGTATGACACGGAGTCATGCACATGGCCTGAAGACATCATCCCTGGACAAAGGAGGCAGACATGGTCCTGGGCCATCTCTATTTAGGGAAGGAAGGGCGCACTGACTGAACATGGAGAAGTTGGATAAGAGTGGATGAGATTCTCACCTTGGGTTGTGTGATGTGCATTGCGGTAGAGATGGGGTCCTGTAGCATTTTGCCTCTTCAGGATGAGTCAGCCCTCAAGAGCCAATCTTCCTATTTTGGAGTGGAGTTATAAGGAAGGTGGTCGCCTGGGGTGGGGTGTCTCCCGGAGCCGCTGACTCAGTGCGTCAGAGCCAGCAAGTTCACTTCTTGGCGTCCCCTCACCTATCCCTCATCAGGAAGTTTCCTTGGCCTCTCCATAAGCCACCAGATGGGGTGATGACTGCCTTTGGGTTTGTGAGAATGCTGTGGAGCAGGCCTGTGAAGGGCTTGACAGCCCACCTGCCACGTGGTCAGTGCTTGGCAAGTGGCTGCTGATTTGAGTTTTTGTTTTCCAGCCTTGGGGTTGTAGAAACAGGGAGGGCCATGGAGGGGCAGGTCCTAAGACCCATGCACACTCCCCCATCACCAGCCCTCATTCCCCATCAAGACAGGCCAGCTTCAAACCTGTTTCTGTGAAGCTCGGTCCCTCTGGCTTTTCATTGCTCTGCTTTTTCTGCAGGGAAAGTTCATTGGTTGCTTTTTAACCGTCCTCACCAAGGTCACACACAGCAGCTCCTGGGGCCAAGCACAGGGCTTCCTCCAGGTTTTCAGAAGCTGACCTGACCAGGCACGCAGGGCCAGGGCCAGATGTTCACCCAACTTAGGCCTCGCAGGGGCTTGTGAGTGTGACAGCTTTCCCACAGTCATGAACTGAAACTTTTTCTTTTGCAAATGAAGAAAGGGCCAGTGAATTAAAAGGGAAACACTTGGGCAATTCATTTTCACTTTTTTCCACGTTCATTTTTCATTTTGCAGATATTTGTATATCGAATCTGAATGTTGAGATACAGTTTCTGAGTGAAACTGAAGGCCGACTGCACAGGAATAGCCTGGACTTAGCCAAGAAGGAAGGTTGGGACTGATGATAAAACTGTCAACTCTACAAGGTGCATATTCATTCATCAGCATGGAAACCAGAAGAGCTTCAGGGGACATAGGGTTCTTTGGAATGGGGAATTTCAGGTGCACTGTGATGGCTGGTCATCCTGAGGCAAATGCCCTGACCACTAGCTCTCTTCTCCACACCTTCCCCTGGTCCGGGTGAATGTTGAGAGTGCAGGAATAGGTCCAAGGCAGCAGGGAAGGAGGTGGGGCAGAACAAACCCCCCAGGAGCGGGCATTCATTCTGGGCTGGATGAAGCTCCACGCTTACACCCGCCTGAGAGTTCCTGGGTGGCTAGGCTTGCCCTGGCCACTTGTGGCTGCCTCTCCTGGCGCTTCAGCATCCTGGCTTCTCGATTTCACCAGGTGGCCCCAGAACAGACCCCCTGGTGGGGATCGGCTGAGGCATTGAGAATTGCATCTGGCTGGTACTTCCCTTTTGTCACCACGCATGTAGCTGGAGGGTTGGAGATTTGGTATCAGCATGGCTCTTCCAAGGCAGTGGGTGCCCAAGGTAGCTAGGAAGGCCTGTCTCCTGATGCAGTACATTTTCCCAGTTTGCACTGGATGAGTCCCGCATAAGGTTTTCAGGGGTTTTCTGATCAAAGACAACCACCATAGTATCAACAGGAAAGTCCTCTTTCATTATACAGAGTCAGGAGCTAAAGAAAATGCAATTAGGAAATGAGCCACTTTAAGGAATTATCCCTTACAATAATAAAACTTGTCCCTAACAAATAACACAGTCCATGAAAGTTGACTGGGTGGAAGATTCTGGATTCCAATCAGGATTTCTGATGAAATGTTACACAATCTGTTTGCCAGAATACGATTTCAGAGACATTGAAAGGGAGACTCCAAAAATATTTTGATTTGCTTCATTTGGGGCTTTCTAAACATTTACTGTTTAATATCTTTCAGATTAATGATTCAAATGCTATTTATTTCTGACAACTTATGTTTGGTTTATACTTGCCATTTATAAACATTCAACAAAAGCAGTCTCGTGGCATTTTAGTAGTGTTTGTAATTGCTATTATTGTTTTTTCTTATGATTCTAGCGTCGCTAAGTCACAGGATGATGGTGAACAGGTTCTAAAAGGAAGGTCGATGTAATTGAAACAGCATGAAAGCCCAGAGGATAACCTAGGAAGTGGCCATAGTTCTCCTTCTCACAGGGACAATCTCTAACAGTTTCTGGTGAATGCATTGTGAGTAGATGAAAGAAAATGGCACTAAATTAAATCTAAATATTCCAGCCAACCTGGCCTCTTGGGCTAACACCATCTCAATGCTGCAGATAACATGCTGATGTACTTACGGGGTCCCCCCTTAGCAACAGAGTTGCCATGGAAACACATTGTGACTCGCTGAGAGGAAGCAGACATAAGGAGACAGGAGGAGTTCGCAGGAATTTCTCATTGAAATAATTACAGTAGTTCTCAGCGTGTTTAAGAAATGAATGCGGCATGTTTTTTTAAAAAAAATTGTTTTCAAAGCCTGCTTGTGACATTCTTGCATCCAAAGAATTTTGCTCAAATGCTTACTATTTTAAATCTAAATCATAATGTATTTTTTGAAAAGTATGATTGAGAAACAATTGGAGGGCAGTTATTTTTTCTAGAATATGGAGAGACATATGTGTTTTAAATGTTTACCTAGATATGAAAATCCCATGGAAGGGGCTGGCTGTGTTTGTGCACAACAGGAAGGAGGTGTATGGTGCTGTTTGTTTTTTTGCTTTTTTTGTTTTTGTTTGTTTGAGACTGAGTCTTGCCCTGTTGCCCAGGCTCGAGCGCAATAGTGAGATCTTGGCTCACTGCAACCCCCGCCTCCCGGGTTCAAGTGATTCTCCTTCCTCAACCTCCCGAGTAGCTGGGATTACAGGCATGCACCACCATGCCTGGCTAATTTTTGTATTTTTAGTAGAGAAGGGGTTTCGCCACATTGGCCAGGCTGGTCTTGAACTCCTGACCTCATGTGATCCGCCCGCCTCGGCCTCCCAAAGTTCTGGGATTACAGGCGTGAGCCACCACACCCGGCAGGTGCCATTTTTATAACAGGTTTGTCAAAGAGCTAACTGGATTTTGTGTTCATTGAGCCACTATGTACCATTTGTACTTTTGCTTAAATACTATTTATAATGAATGATCACTTTTTGTGGTTGATTCCATTTATCCCAGCATAGGCGGATCGTGTCAGTGCTGGAACTAGGGTTGACCTTCAAAATGTCTGATCTTTTAAGAAATTTTACGGTTGCTATGAGAATATACAATTGAGTCTAAATCCTGTACCATTTAGGGATCCTGGGTGTGGTGGTTTTAGTTCACTGTGTTAACCACAGCAGCATTTTAGCTGAGAGGTGCTGTGTCCACCTGCCCCTGGAGCTTCTGTGGGCTCTGCCATCAGAGTATCATACCTTGGACTAGAAACCAAAGACCAGCTGGAGTCAAGGCTTGAAAATCAAGTAATGGTACAATTCTAACTAAATCTAGTTAACCAATGGCTGGGTTCCTTTTTCTGCAAAGAGACTTTGGAAGCTGATTGTGTGACTGTGGACATCTTAGAGAGTCCCTTGACCATCACTATGTACTGCAAAGAAAGTGCTTGAGATACTTTATTCTTTTTTCATATTTACCAGCAACAGGATAAGGGAGGATTTTTAAAAACTGTTTTTGTGTTGTGATAAAATATACACAACACTTGGCATTTTAGTTGTTTTTAACTGTACAATTAGTGGCATTAAGTACATTTACAGTGTTGTGTACCCATCATCACTATCCATTTCTGGAACTTTTTCATCATCCCAAATGGAATCTCCATTCCCATTAAACACTAACTCCCCTCCCAGCCACCATTCTACTTTCTGTCTCTGTGAATTTGACTACTCTTGGTACCTCATATAAGTGGAATCACACAGGATTTGTCCTGTGTCTGGCTTATTTCACTCAGTATAATGTTCTCAAGTTTCATCCATGTTGTAGTGTGGGTCAGAACTTTCTTCCTTTTCAAGGCTGAATAATTTTCCGTCACATGTATGTCCACATTTTGTTTCTCCATTCGTTAATGGACATTTAGGTTGCTTCCACACTGTATCTATTGTGAAAAACAGTGCTGCTATAAACACATTTCTACAAATATTTCTTTGAAACCCTGCTGTTAATTCTTTTGGATAGATACCCAGGAGTGGAATTGCTGGGTGCTGTGGTAACTCTGTTTAACATTTTGAGGTACCACCACAATGTTTACCACAGCAGCTGCATGATTTTACATTTCCACCAGAAGTGCATGAAGGTCCAATTTTCCCCCTACCTTTTTGATAGTAGCCATCCTAATGGGTATGAAGTGGAGGAGGAAATATTTTTAGGAGAAGGTGGTAGGAGTTGGGGCAGAGACCCAATGGCCAATGTGGCTTTGCCCACAGGACCAGCTCTCCCTCATTCTGGAACAGACGAAGGACACTGTCTATCCTCCAACCCCTGCCACGGCCATGGGGATAGCCTGGCTCCCCTTCTCATGGAGAGCCTCCCCTTCATGTTTTCACTTATCTTTTTGAGCCAGGGAAGATCACGGTAGGAAATCATAGTTTTATGTCTGGGTTAATTTAGTCTATACTGTGAATAAAGAGAAATTGTTTGTATAGAAAAGTGTAACTTTTGAGAAAAGAAACTGAAAAGCAAACTCAAGTGGGGTGCCCCTCTGCTGTGGATGTGGATGGAGATTTGAATGGCCACAGCCCCTACTATTCACCACTGCTGCCATCTGTCCACACTACCCTTGAAGAAAGAGACACAAGACTTAGCAAACTAAACTCAGTGCTGACTCAACTCCTTGAAGTCTTTTCCCAGGCCCTTGGTCAGTTGAGGGTCAACATTTGATTTCTAATATGGTAAACATCTAAAGGAAAGGACCCCTCTGGTGTGTTTTCATGAAGCTATTTGTTGAGTTCAGATGCCACCCAAGGGGAATTGTCCTGAAAATTACTAGGAGGAATGTGTTACAATCCCGCTTCATTTCCTCCAGGACCTCCTGGGTTGTAAATCCCTGTTTTGTTTCAGAAATCGCAATCACTTGTGGGGAACGGCTGCTGTTCATGCAGGACCTTGTGGGGTTAATGCTGGTCTAGACTGAGAGGAAAAAGCCCTTGTTGGAAGTGCTTTCATGGTGTCAGCAGAAATTTTGCCTTGTACCCTTTTAAAAGGCTGGAAGAAACAGAGGCTTCACAAATTTTACTAGGGCTAAGCGTGTCGGCTCATCTTCCTGCTTCACCAGGTGGAATGCCGCAGGTTCAGGGATCGGCCCCCCCCTTCCTTTTTGTTACAGAACTCTGAAATGGTGCTCAGCATTTCTTTAAACACTGTCTTGTTTGGACAACTGCGGCCTGGCCTATCTTCTGCGTCCCTGTCTTCCACTCTCAGGGAAGCTCAAGCCCTACTCTTGATCTTCTCTCCTTACTGGGCTCTTCTTCTACGTCCTTCCTCTTGGTACACAGAACATCTGCCCACTCACACTCTGAACCTGTCCCTTTCTCCATCCTCACCACTGAATCCAGCCCTCCCTCCCTATCACCTGGCTGCCCCTCCACGCCTCAATCCAGTCTTGACCCAGCACTCAGAGAGGGACCCTCTGGAATGCAAATGACAACATGGCAGTGCTGGGCTTCGTACTCTTCCATTGTCTCCACTCCCAGTGCCCCTGCCTGGGAAGTCTCGCTTGATCTAATCCCTGGCCTCCTTGCCTCCTGGTCACCTGCACACTCATTCCCCACCAGATCCAGCAAAGCGCCCATCTCCCCTGCCTCCAGCAGTTGCTGGGGACGCCTTTCCCCCAGCCTGAGGGGCTCAGTGGCAGTTAGAAAGGCAAGTTATTGGAAAGGCCCCCAGGCTCGCCTGGTAAAACCCGAGCCTGGAGCCTCACTTGCTATTCTCCAAAACCACTCCTCACTCTCATATTGTTCCTCAGCATTCCTACCACAATGGTGGAATTACATGCTGATGTAAAAAATTTTTACTTCCTCCATTCTATTAATCTAAATGTTGCATGCTAAATATATTCTATCTTGCATTTTTGGGGGGAATTACTTTGTATTTTTGTCTGCATTTAATTTTCAAATGTTTGATTGTACTTTTAATTTTGATAATTAAAAGTACATGATAATTGTGGATTTGCATACAATTGTAAGAAATAATACTGAGAGATTCCATGTACTCTTTACCCAATTTCCTCAATGGCCACATCCTACAAAACTGTAATAGGGTATCACAGCTAGAGTGCTGATATTGATACAGAACATTTCCATCACCACAACATGATCTCTCATGTTGCCTTTTTTTTTTTTTTGAGATGGAGTCTAGCTGTGTCGCCCAGGTGGAGCACAGTGGCACGATCTCGGCTCACTGTAAGCTCTGCCTCCCAGGTTCCTGCCATTCTCCTGCCTCAGCCTCCCCAGTAGCTGGGACTACAGGCACCCGCCACCACACCCGGCTAATTTTTTATATTTTTAGTAGAGATGGGGTTTCACCTGTGTTAGCCAGGACATGTTGCCTTTCTATAGCCACGCCTACTTCCTTCCACTGTTGTCCTCTCTTTAACCCTGGGGCAAGCACTAATCTGCTATTTCTATGATTTTGTCATTTCGAGAGTGTTACGTAATGAAAACATACAGTATGTAATGTTCCGAGATTGGCTTTTTCACATAGTATAATTATCCAGAGATTCCATCCAGGTTGTTGCATATATCAACAGTTTGTTATTTTTATTGTTCAGTCGTATTCCATAATATGGACACACCAAATTTGTTTAACCATTCACCTGTTGAAGGACACCTGGGTTGTTTCCAATTTTTGGCTATTACAAATAAAGCTGTTATAAACATTGGTCCACAGGTTTTGTGTGCACATAAGTTTTCATTTCTCTGGGATAAATGCCCAGGAATGCAATTTCTGGGTCATGTGGTAGTTACATATTTTGTATTTTAGGAAACTGCCAAGCTGTTTTCTGGAGTGGCTGTACATTTTACATTCTCACCAGCAATGTCTGAGTGATCTAATTTCTCATTGTGGTTTTAATTTGCATTTTCTAATGGCTAATAATGCTGAATATTTTCTATGTGCTCATTTGCTATCTATGTGTCTCCTTAGTGGAATGTCTACTTATGTCTTTGGTCCATGTTCTAATTGGATTATTGGGTTTTTCCTGTTGAGTTTTGTGAGATCTTTCTATACTCGAGCTACTAGTCCTTTGCTGGATATGTCGTTTGCAAATACTCTCTTCCAAACTTGCCTGTTCATCCCTTATTTTCCTAAATGTCTCCTTATTTGAATGTAAATTCTATGAGATTCTAGGGAATTTCATGAGATAGACCCATGTCACCTTAGTTACTACAATGTCTCAGTCACCAGAGACATGCCAATTAAATGGAGAGTGAGGAGTAAATGTAAAAATGGTAGAATGCCTTTAATGAATTTTATTTGCCTGAAATCATTGTACACATGGTTTTTTAAATTTTGTTTTGTTTTGAGACTGAGTCTTGCTCTGTTGCCAGGCTGGAGTGCAATGGCGCGATCTTGGATCACTGCAACCTCCGCCTCCTGGTTCAAGCAATTCTTTGCCTCAGCCTCCCAAGTAGCTGGGATTACAGGTGCCTGCCACGATACCCAGCTAATTTTTGTATTTTTAGTAGAGATGGGGTTTCACCATCTTGGCCAGGCTGGTCTTGAACTCCTGACCTCGTGATCCACCCACCTCGGCCTCCCAAAGCGCTGGGATTATAGGCGTGAGCCACTGTGCCTGGCCATACACATAGTTTTAAAAGTGTTTTTATTGCTTTGTATCTGATTGCAGATAATACGTATCAGTTATAGAAATGTGGAATGTGAGCATAAGAAAAAGAAATGATTACTTGTGACACCATCATCAGAGGTAACTATGTTTGTATACATATACTAACGTACAATACATATACATATTTGGATCTATGCATATGTATACAAACATTACATAAAGAGATAGTTGGGTCTGGCATTTGATTTTATCCCTGTTAGTCTTTTGTGGATTCTGACAGTTGCTACAAGACTTCTAGGTCACAGACAACATTATTACTCACAGCACAGCAAGCAGCCGGACCATCAGCATGTTTGTGTCAGTTCCTCTTGCTCCCAAGTCCCATGAGGCTGACACAGTGAACCCACACAGCACTTGCACAGGCAGTGAGTTGCACACAGAAGAATGCAAGCTTGGAGGAATCTGTTGCTTTTATAGCAAGCAGTAAGCAAACCTGCTCCTTATTCCAGAGGGAAACATGATCACATCCTTCAGTGCAGCTTGCTGCAAACACAACCTTGAGAAGTGGCCTTGGCAAAGAGTATTTAGGGCCTCTTTTTTTTTTTTTTGAAATGGAGTCTTGCTCTTTTGCCCAGGCTGGAGTGCAGTGGTGCAATCTTGGCTCACTGCAACCTCTGCCTCCCGGGTTCAAGTGATTCTTCGGCCTCAGCCTCCCAAGCAGCTGAGATTACAGGCACCCGCCACCACACCCAGCTAATTTTTGTATTTTTAGTAGAGATGGGGTTTCACCATGTTGGTCAGGCTGGTCTCAAACTCCTGACCTCAGGTGATCCATCTGCCTCGGCCTCCCAAAGTGCTGGAATTACAGGCGTGAGCCACCATGCTCGGCTTGGGGCCTCCCATTCTTGTCATACCTGGTAAGATGTGTAGAAGCATGAGAGATGCATACAGGACTGTCTCTCTCAACACATACATTTCATATAAGGAGCATAGTTCATAACGTTTTGTAACAAGATTATTTTCCATGTAGCAAAAATATATTAACATTTTGTATAAAATGCATACAACTATAATATACATTACATGTACACGTCTATGTATATATCACTTTAAATATTTGAGATCAGAGTACTTGATGTTTCCTTTTTTTTCTTTTTGAGACAGACTCTCGCTCTGTCACCCAGGCTGGAGTGCAGTGGTGTGATCTTGACTCACTGCAAGCTCTGCCTCCCGGGTTCACGCCATTCTCCTGCCTCAGCCTCCTGAGCAGCTGGGACTACAGGTGCCCACCACCATGTCCGGCTAATTTTCATGTTTTTAGTAGAGGTTGGGTTTCACCGTGTTAGCCAGGATGGTCTCCATCTCCTGACCTCATGATCTGCCTGCCTCGGCCTCCCAAAGTGCTGGGATTACAGGCATGAGCCACCATGCCCGACTGAGTACTTGCTGTTTTCTGATGTGCTTTTTCATTTAACAAGATACATTAAAATAATTTATAATTTTTAAAGATTGCATATTATTGCAAATGAGTATGCTGTAGTTTATTTAAATGAATTTCTATTGTATGTTTAAATTGAGAATACAACTTTTATAGAAAATTTTCTTGATCATAACATGATTTTAGAATAGGAACTAGCTGGGAAGTTCTACCTTACTTTGGGGTTGTTAATGAGACAGGATGGGTTGGAGGTTAAAAGCATTGGGTCTTCAGTTGAACACACATGGGTTGGAATCTGGCCACCACTCACAGCTGTGTGGCCTTAGCTATGGTTTTAACCTCTTCTGAGTCTATTTTCTCATCTGTAAAATGGAATAACAATTCCTACAGGTCTGCTGTGAGGCTTAAAAGAGATCGTCTTTGTAAATTCTTACCTCAGCTTCTGTGCTATGGACTGAATGTTTGTGTCCTCCTAAATTCATCTGTTGAAATTCTAATCACAATGTGATGGTGTTAGGAGGTAGGGCACTTGGGAGGTGATCACATCATGGTGTGTCCGGAATTGGTGGGTTCTTGGTCTCGCTGACTTCAAGAATGAAGCCGCGGACCCTTGCAGTGAGTGTTACAGTTCTTAAAGGTGGCGTGTCCGGAGTTTGTTCTTTCTGATGTTCGGATGTGTTCGGAGTTTCTTCCTTCTGGTGGGTTTGTGGTCTTGCTGGCTCAGGAGTGAAGCTACAGACCTTCGCGGTGAGCGTTACATCTCTTAAGGCAGCACGTCTGGAGTTGTTCGTTCCTCCTGGTGGGTTCGTGGTCTCACTGACTTCAGGAATGAAGCTGCAGACCTTCACGGTGAGTGTTACAGCTTGTAAAGGCAGTGTGGACCCAAAGAGTGAGCATCAGCAAGATTTATTGCAAAGAGGTAAAGACCACAGCTTCCACGGCGTTGAAGGGGACCCCAGCGGGTTGCCAGTGCGGGCTCCGGCAGCCTGCTTTTATTTCCTTATCTGGCCCCACCCACATCCTGCTGATTGGTCCATTTTACAGAGAGCTGATTGGTCTGTTTTACAGAGAGCTGACTGGTCTGTTTTGACAGGGTGCTGATTGGTGCATTTACAATCCCTGAGCTAGACACAAAAGTTCTCCACCTCTCCACCAGAATAGCTAGATACAGAGTGTCGATTGGTGCATTCACAAACCCTGTGCTGGACACAGGGTGCTGATTGGTGTGTTTACAAACCTTGAGCTAGATACAGAGTGCTGATTGGTGTATTTACAATCCCTTAGCTAGACATAAAGGTTTGCCAAGTCCCCACCAGAGTAGCTAGATGCAGAGTGTCCATTGGTGCATTCACAAACCCTGAGCTAGACACAGGGTGCTGATTGGTGTGTTTACAAACCTTGAGCTAGATACAGAGTGCCGATTGGTGTATTTGCAATCCCTTAGCTAGACATAAAGGTTCTCCAAGCCCCCACGAGACTCAGGAGCCCACCTGGCTTCACCCAGTGGATCCCACACCAGTGCTGCAGGTGGAGCTGCCTGCCAGTCCCACGCTGTTCGCCGGCACTCCTCAGCCATTGGGTGGTGGATGGGACTGGGCACTGTGGAGCAGGGTCGTCGGAGAGGCTCCGGCTGCACAGCAGCCCACATGGGGCGGGGTTGGGGGGAGGCTCAGGCATGGTTGGCTGCAGGTCCCAAGCCCTGCCCTGCGGGGAGGCAGCTAAGGCCTGGCGAGAAATCAAGCACAGCAGCTGCTGGCCCAGGTGTTAAGCCCCTCATTGCCCGGGGCTTGCGGGCCAGCTGGCCGCTCCAAGTGCGGGGCCCGCCGGGCCCACGCCCACCCAGAACTCGTGCTGGCCTGCAAGTGTGCACGCAGCCCCGGTTCCCGCCTGCGCCTCTCCCTCCACACCTCCCCTCAAGCTGAGGGAGCCGGCTCTGGCCTTGGCCAGCCCAGAAAGGGGCTCCCACAGTGCAGCGGCGGGCTGAAGGGCTCCTGAAGCGTGGCCAGAGTGGGCACCAAGGCCGAGGAGGTGCCCAGAGCCAGCGAGGGCTGCAAGGGCTGCCAGCACACTGTCACCTCTCAATGGGGGCAGAGCTTCATGAGGGGATGAGGACCCTCATAGGCTAAAGAAACCAGAGTGCTTTCCTTCAACCATGTGAGGACACAGTGAGGAGGCACCATCTGTGAACAAAGAAGAGAGCCCTCACCAGTCATGGAATCTCTGAGAACCTTGATGTTGGACTTCCAGCCTTCAGAACTGTAAGAAAGAAATGTCTGTTGTGTATAAGCCCCCCAGTCTGTGGTATTTTGGTATAGCAGTCTGAATGGACTGAGACAATCTGACATTTAATAATACATACTTGCATAGTTGAGAGGAATCAAGCTTCTTGAATAGAGCAAACAGCTATGGACTATGCTTGCCTCAAACAGAAGCTATTGTTGATTGGACCCATTCATTCTTGCTTTTGCTAAACTACATTTTCAAGAAGTTGGGAAACATTGCGGATGCATCATCTGCTTGAGTGTAGAAAAGATTTTGAACTAGGAAAAGGTGCAAAACCTGCCAGGTGAGAGTCACAGTAATGTGGTGTATTAGTCCTTTCTCACACTGCCATAAAGAATCGCCCAAGACTGGGTAATTTCTAAAGAAAAGAAGTTTAATTGGCTCACAGTTCTGCATGGCTTGGGAGGCCTCAGGAAACTTACAATCATGGCTGAAGGGGAAGCAGGCACATCTTACATGGCAGCAGGTGAGAGAGTGTGTGAAGGAAGTGAAGGGGAGAGAGTCCCTTATGAAACTATCAGATCTCGTGAGAACTCACTCACTATCGTGAGAATAGCATGGGGGAAACCAGCCCTATAATCCCATCACCTTCCACCAATTCCTTCCCTCAATACCTGGGGATTACAATTCGATATGAGATTTGGGTGGGGACACAAACCCAAACCATATCATGTGGTCCTCCCTAGTACTCAGCAAGACTGGGAGACAGGTGACTGAGGAGAGCCTTCTGTAGCTCAAAGTCTTCATCAGTACTGACCATTTCAGCCCAGTGTTCAGGAGAAATTCAGGGAACTGTTGAAGCAGTGAAGACCAAGAGATAAAAGTGCTTCTGTGGAAACCTCTGTCACAAGGGTTGGAGGCTGTGGGGATTTGCACAGCAACACTGTGTGACAGAGGAGAGAGGATATGAGGGAGCAGCTGCCAACGTTCACAAAGATTGCCATGGATGGGGTCATCTGCTCAACACATTCTCTAGGTAGAGAGCACATCTGTTTTTGAAAGTGAAATGGTAGTCCTTGTTTCAGAAAAGAGAACAAGAGTTTAGCATTTTTGAGGGATCACCCCCTTTGGTGGAAGTCATCTGATATGAGTGAATTTGGACCTGTGAATAGTGGAGATAAGCCCATTCCAGAGCAGGGCATGGGGTGACCATGTGGAGGAGATGACAGTGGATTCTACTTCACAGGGTGGACCCAGGCTTGCCTGCACTGCTCTGGCCTTTGCCACCTGGATGCCAGGCACCTTCCAAATAGCTCATGGTGATTCCTAGCAGGCACTCAGTTCACATTTGCCAAGAACCCAACAAATGGAAGGAGTGCTTCAGCCTTTCCTGCACTTTGAAAAAATCACTGTCCCTAACTCTGGCATTCTTCTTGAAAAAAGAGAAAAAACTTTGCAATCCTCCATTTAAATTTAAAACTAGGGGTATAAACATTAAAAAAGAGAAAAAAAGAAAGGTCAATATGAACCTCTTGGTTTCCTGGAGGCAAAGGAAAGCAGGAAGATTCTCATATATTGTATAGATAAGGGTATGAGGATTAAAAATGCAGTTGTTGTCAATTGCTTTGTAATTTACAAAGCACTGTCATACTCACTGTCCTCATTTAGAAAAAAAAATGGCTGTGTGGAATGGAATTGTGATTCTCATTGTGTAAATAGAGAAAAAGTTTAGAAAGGTGATAAAACTGGCACAAGCCCACCTGAGCAGTGGCAGATGGCCAGTGGGTGCTGGTAAATGCTTAATAACCACTTTACTGGAAAGCAAACCAACCAACCATGATCAGTAGTATTTGCTGATATCTGTGGTATAAATGCCCTACTGTGGCCAATTTCAAACCACTGATGATTCAACATGAAGCTCACGCAGTCAGTAAAAATTTAACAATTGGCTCTAATGAGATGATACAGGCTGGCTACCTCATGCCACTGGTTGGCAAAGAACTTGAGTTCGTGCATGTCTGTCTTTGTCCCAAAAGCTTCCGGTGACACCTCACTGCCAGGGGAAAGTTAAGAGTAATAATTTGCATCCAGAGGAAAGAATGAGGAAGGGCTTAAAATTGATAAGAAATTTTGCATGACATATGGTATTGCATGAACCAGTATTTGAGACCACCTTTGCAAAAATTATGACAATGAGAGAAACCTGACATAGCTGACTCCATCTTGCTTCTAACCTCACAAGCTAACTGTCTTTGCTCATTCCTGGGTGTAGGCCAAGCTAACTGTAGGAAGAATTTAGTTTATAGTTTAACATTAAAACAAAAATGATAACAGTCCTTTCCCAAAACTAACCCCCTCCATGCTCAGGGACTGAAACAGCCTTTGTAAAACTAATACATTAGCCACAAGGTTAGAATTATGGTTCAGGAGTCATGTAGCTAGAGGTCACAAGATTTGTAACCTCCCCAATTGCTCCTATAGATAACATCATTATGGTGAAACTTAAGACGGGTGTTTGAGGTACTTTTCAGACCTTGCATTTTGATGGGCCAGCTGGGGCCACCTGAACAGGTAATCCTTACCCAGGAACTGACCCAACTAGTCCTGTGACCCCCACCCAGGAACTGACTCAACATAAGATGACAGCTTGAACCCCCTGTGATTTAGTCCCCAACCCAACCAATCAGCACTCCCCATTCCCCCGCCCGCAGCCTGCCAAACTATCCTTGAAAATCCCTAGCCTCTGAATTCTTGCAGAGGTGGATTTGAGAATTATCTCCAGTCCTCCTTGCCTGGCTGGCCATACAATCATTAAACTCTTTCTGTCCTGCAACACCTGCTGTTCTCACTGCATTGGTTTTTAAGGGTGGTGGGAAAGCAGAACCCATCAGGCTATAACATCTTTCCTGAGCCTTTGGATGTGGAATTCTTTCTACTTGCATTCTAAGGCTGAGCATCAGTTCATTTACATGAGTTGTGTTGTTCCTCCCTTTAGTGTGATGATAACACAGTCGCTGTATCTACTGGTTTTGTGGCAGGCCTTGGTTTTTATCAGCCCAACTATATTTCTCACATTTCTGCAGGACCCCCACAGCCTTCACAGGTGGGAGGGGAGTGGCTGGACCTCTTGTGAGGCTCCTGTGGCAGATTTTCTGTGTGTGTTGAGCTGCTGTCCATTGTGTTTGGGTTTATAGAAGGCATGAGAGCGTGTTGCTAAGGAGACAGCCTTTCAGGGAGGGACCCAGTGGGAGTTATTCCACAGAGTGTCATGGCTGGGGATGGCTGCACATCCTGCAAATGCAGGGTCTCTGCTACCTGATAATGCGGCAGGAGGTATTGCCAGCGCAAGTGGCAAGTGGCCCACCACTGTGATAGTGGTGACCCTGCTGCATGAACGAGATGAGGCTACACCAGATGCTGTACCAGGGAAATCTCCCATCCTCGCTGTGGGAAAATCAGTGTGCCATCTTCTCAGGGCTTTGACCGTTAGAAACATAATTTGTAATTTTAAAGTCATCTCAATCCCACCTGTGCCCTTTAAGGAAGAAGATAGAGGTAGTTAATTACTAACATTGATATTTGCAGTTAACCTGGATGCAGAGTTTGGCTTCCTGACTATGGGCTACTCATCAGCATGCAATTCTGTTGGAAAAATAGTTTTTTTGGGCTTTCTGGTAAAATAGACTCACCCCAGAGTTAGAGTGTTGTGGAAACATGGTAGCTATATTAGTTAGGGTTTTTTGGAGACACAGAACCAATAGGATATGTGTGTATGTGTGTGTGTGTGTGTGTGCATGTTCTGTCTGGCTGAACTCCTGGTGGAGGCACCCCAAAAACAGTGGCAAGGGAGTTCCCATAAGCGACTGCCCCATGCTGTCCTGAGATGGGACTGATTAGAGTTTCTAAGAAAGAAACACTAAATGCCAGGGTGATAAGTCTAAAGCATGAATTGGGGGAACTTACATACAAAGTGCTTCCATGATCCTCACAATGTACGGCAAGAAAAGAGATGTTCTACCTAGATATGTATACAATGAGGGAATAGGGTTATGCAGTTTATATGAGAGTTTAAGGAATCTGACTCAGGGTAGAGGGTTCGTTTTTACATGTTTAGCAACATGTTTGATCTTTTCATGTTTTGGGCACAACCTTAACAACTTTATCAGTGCCTGGGAACATTCAAGGTGTCTGCATGAGTTCGAGCCTGCAAAAGAAAACATGCAGCCAGCTGGGTCACAGAGCGGTGAGGCCTGTATTTCTCAGTCAACACAAGGAGAGGAAGTAGGGGAAAACTGAGAGGCCCTGCAATATGTGAGGGGATTTATTACAGGAACTGGCTCATGATTACGAAGGCTGAGAAGTCCCATGACATGCCACCAGCAAGCTGAAGGCCCAGGAAAGCCCATGGTATAATTTCAGTCTGAGTCTGAGGCTCATGGTGGTGTGGAGCTCCAAAGTTTGAGGGCAGGAGAAGACGAATGTCCCAGCTGCTCCAGGAGAGACAGAGAATTCACTCTTCCTCCACCTTTTTCTTCTATTCAGGCCCTCAAGTGATTCGAGGGTGCCCAGGCTGGTACGGGTAGATCTCCTTCACTCAGTCTACCAAGTCAAATGTTAACCTCTTTCCGAAACACCTTTCCAGGCACACCTGAAAATAATTTTCTCAATTAGTTCAAAGGCACCTTTTCTGTTTGCTTACATTGGGATCACCATGGCAAATTTTGGTGGGGGATGAGGATAATTGCCCCTAATGAAGTGTGACTGTCCGTTAGAACGTGACAGACCTTGGAGAGTGGACTCTCACTCTCCTCTCCCCAGCCTGGACTGGACTTGAACCACAAACCCAGGTGATTCCTTTAGATCCCAAGTTGCGATTCACGTTTCCCTCCCTGTTTTTAATTGATGATTGATAATAACTCCATTTGCTGAACAAGATCTGTAAGAGTGTGCAAAATAGTACTGTTCTACACAGGTAAAGAATATGCATGCCACTTTCATGCTCATCATTGGTGTTTTTGGATCTTATTCAGGACTTTAAAAAATCCTCAGAACTTTTTTCATTTTTCCATTTTAGTGTGGGAATGAGGCATCAGAATTGGGTGGAGAGACTGAATGAAAGTCTTCAACTCTGATTAAGTTAGTATTTTAACCCTAAATAGATTCACTTTTTTTAAGGGAATTGTTAAATTTTTCTTCTCTTATATATTTATTTTTAAAATAAAAATTGTGTATATCTAAGGTGTCCTATGTGATGGCTTGATATACCTAAACAATGTAAAACAATTACTATAGTCAAGCTAATTAACATATCCAGCACCTCACATAGTTACCTTTGTTTTTGTGTGTGGTTACAACACTTACTACCTCTCTTAGCAAATTTCAAATGCATGGTACATTATTATTAACTATAGTCACCATGCTGTTCTTTAGGTCTCTAGACTGTTTATCCTACATAACTGCAACTTTGTACCCTTTGATGTCTCCCCTGCCCTGCCCACTTGCCCCTGGTAACCCCATTCCATTTGGAATTTTTTTGTCTTTTTAAATTATAAAAGTAATACAATATACAATACAGAAATGATGGACTTGGGTTACACTTTGCTGGCTGACTCTATTGTCTTTTCTCACTCTGCCAACATCCTTGTTCTGCACTAGCCTCAAGCATCAATGAGATGGCCTCTCTCCTCCCCACAACTGGAAGATGCAGGGCAATTCTGATGGTGGCCGTATACGAATAAGAATATGTAACTAACCTGCACATTGTGCACATGTACCCTAAAACTTAAAGTATAATAAGAATAAAATAAAATTAAATAAATAAAAAAAAGAAAATAGAATGAGAGAAAGTCGCAAGAAGTACTGTGAAAGCAATTAACTGAAGCCCTCAGGAATGGGCTTAGTCCCCTTATTATAGAGGTCCCATTGAGCTCCCTCACCCCTTCCTCCATGTGAAGACACAGTGAGAAGGCGCCACCTATGAACCAGGAAGATAGCCCCCCCCATCACCGAATCTGCCAGTGCCTTGGATCTTGGACTTTCAGCCTCCAGAATTGGGGGAAATAAATTTCTGTTGTTTATAAACCACCCAGTTTTTATGGTATTTTGCTATGGCAGCTGGACTAAGACACCTTCTCTTCTGCTCCCCCAGGCCCCCAAATTCTAAGAAGCCCCAAACCGGCCTGCCAACCCCTATCTCTTAGGCAGCGTAATTACTCTATTTGTGCTCATCATCTCTTAATTCTTACCATTTATTACATTGTGCCAAGCTGGCTGTATACATGGAGTTCCTGCTTAGATTGAAAGGAAGTGTATTAGTTCTCATGCTGCTGATAAAGACATACCCAAGACTGGGCAATTTACAAGAGAGAGGTTTAATGCACTTACATTTCCAAATGGCTGGAGAGGCCTCACAATCATGGTAGAAGGTGAAAGGCACATCTCACATGGTGGCAGACAAGAGAAGAGAGCTTGTGTAGGGAAACTCCCCTTTTCAAAACCACCATCAGATCTCGTGAGACTTACTCATTACAAGAACAGCACAGGAAAACCTGCCCCCATGATTCAATTACCTCCCACTGAGTCCCTCTCACAACACGTGGGAATTCAAAATGAGATTTGAGTGGGAACACAGCCAGGCCATATCAGAGAAGTGCCTGCTTTCATTACCATTGTCATTGATTAGCATACTGCAGGGCACGTGATGGAAGCACTAGGAAGCTTTGTATAGGAATAAAGTTTTAAACAAAATATTTTGTGTCACAGTGTATAAAATGTACAACTTGGTGCTTTTCCCTCCTTTAAGCAAGCCAAATATCAGGATGGGATAATGCTGTAGCCTAGTCCTCTTTAGGCAAATTTAATGTATGAAATCAGCACTAAAAATGCTTTTCAAAAAGAATCTCATGTTACAA
The DNA here is from genome assembly GCF_029289425.2 of Pan paniscus. NCBI lineage: Eukaryota > Metazoa > Chordata > Mammalia > Primates > Hominidae > Pan > Pan paniscus. The sequence continues at coordinate 50,260,473 of NC_073260.2, forward strand.
CTATGATGTCTTAAAAATGAAGGATGTTCTGGTGGAGAAATCTGGTGGGCATATCTTTCACCAAAAACTTAAACTTAACCAATACTGGGTCAAACGAACATGATGAGATGCTCTAGGGATGACATGGCACCCTTGTTATTGGGAAATGCACATGGAGAGAGTTGGGGGTGAAGTGCCATGATGTTTGCAGTGTGCTTTCAAAGGGTTAAAAATGTGCTCAAATAGGAAGACAGCAAGCGAATATTGCAGAAGGCAAACAATTGTGAATCATGTGAAGGACACATTCCTCTTTGATCTACTCTTCCAACCCTTCTCTAGGTTTAAAAATTTTCACAATGGAAACTTGGGGTTGGAGAGGGTGGATGGAGAAAGCTGCAGGGAGACTGAAGCCTCTGATGGGTGGGGGATGCCCAGGAAGCTCTGACTTGGAGAATGTATCACGACAAGGTGTCTGGCCTTTGGTCTGCAGACCAGGCGTTTCATGTGGTAATGACACCCAAGTTCTTCTGTCCATCCAATCACCATCTCTCATCATGGGAGATGGCAGGGGGCAGACATTTCCCAGGGGGTCATTCTGCTTCCAGTCTCACCTGTCCAGTCTATTCTCCATCCTACTTTCCAATGCTGTTAAACCTAGTCCTGTGACCTGATGGTTTATCATACTTCCAGAGGTTCCCCCTAAACCAAAGAGTTAGTGCAGATCCTTAGTTCTGCCTGAGGGGCTCTCTAGCCTTCTCCCTGACTCTCCTCCAGCAGGCAGACATCCCTGTGACTCGGACTCAACATCTGGCTTACAGGCTTGGTTAGCCTCCAGTCTGGTGACCTTCTTGTCACATCACGTTGAGGCCTCTTCTGGGTCTGACCTTGCCCCAACCAGCACAGTTGTGTCCCCTCCTCCATTCCCTGTGCTCTGTGAAGCTCTGATGCAGATGCCCACTCTCTGCAGTGCACTCACCATGCCTTACAGTCTCCCCATGTGTACCCAGGCTCCCTGTGTGAAGGCAGGCTGTGCGGTTCCCCATACGTAGTGTAGTGCCCAATGAGGACTGAAGGGAAGACACCTGTAGGTCAGAATCCTGACTAGGTAATTTACTGGGAACTACAACATGCAGTTCAGGGTTCTACCAGTGCAGAGTTCCCCAGGCCAGCACATCCTCCTCCTACAGGAAACAACACAGTAACACTTGGGTTACTTCCACTTGGAGCAACTGTGTTACTTGAAGGACACTTGGGTTACTTCAACTTTGGGCGACTGTGAATAATGCCGCTATGAACACGGGTTTACAAATATCTTTTCAAGTCCCTGCTTTCAGTTTGTTTGGGTATAATACCAACTAGTGGAATCCTTAGATCATATGGTGATTCTATGTTTAATTTTTGGAGGGACTGCCATGTTTTTCATGGTGGCTGTGTCATTTTAAATTCCCAACAACAAAGATTCCAATTTCTCTATATCCTTGCCAACACTTATTTTCTGAGTTTTTTTTTAATAGTAGCTATCCTAATGAGTGTGAGGTGGTATTTCATTGTGGTTTTGATTTGTATTTCCCTAATGATTAGTGATGTTCAGCATCTTTTCATGTAGTTATTGGACATTTGTATATCTTTGGAAAAATGTCTTTAAAATTCCTTTCACCATTATTTTTATTTTATTTTATTTTATTTTATTATACTTTAAGTTTTAGGGTACATGTGCACAACGTGCAGGTTTGTTACATATGCATACGTGTGCCATGTTGGTGTGCTGCACCCATTAACTCTTCATTTAACATTAGGTATATCTCCTAATGCTATCCCTCCCCCCTCCCCCCACCCCACAACAGGCCCTAGTGTGTGATGTTCGCCTTCCTGTGTCCATGTGTTCTCATTGTTCAATTCCCACCTATGAGTGAGAACATGTGGAACATGTGGTGTTTGTTTTTTTGTCCTTGCGATAGTTTGCTCAGAATGATAGTTTGCTCAGAAGTTTCCAGCTTCATCCATGTCCCTACAAAGGACATGAACTCATCATTTTTCATGGCTGCATAGTATTCCATGGTGTATATGTGCCACATTTTCTTAATCCAGTCTATCATTGTTGGACATTTGGGTTGGTTCCAAGTCTTTGCTATTGTGAATAGTGCCGGAATAAACATGCATGTGTATGTGTCTTTATAGCAGCATGTTTTATAATCCTTTGGGTATATACCCAGTAATGGGATGGCTGGGTCAAATGGTATTTCTAGTTCTAGATCCCTGAGGAATCGCCACACTGACTTCCATAATGGTTGAACTAGTTTACAGTCCCACCAACAGTTTAAAAGTGTTCCTATTTCTCCACATCCTCTCCAGCACCTGTTGTTTCCTGACTTTTTAATGATCGCCATTCTAACTGGTGTGAGATGGTATCTCATTGTGGTTTTGATTTGCATTTCTCTGATGGCCAGTGATGATGAGCATTTTTTCATGTGTCTTTTGGCTGCATAAATGTCTTCTTTTGAGAAGTGTCTGTTCATATCCTTTGCCCACTTTTTGAAGGGGTTGTTTGTTTTTTTCTTGTAAATTTGTTTGAGTTCATTGTAGATTCTGGATATTAGCCCTTTGTCAGATGAGTAGATTGCAAAAATTTTCTCCCATTCTGTAGGTTGCCCGTTCACTCTGATGGTAGTTTCTTTTGCTGTGCAGAAGCTCTTTAGTTTAATTAGATCCCATTTGTCAATTTTGACTTTTGTTGCCATTGTTTTTGGTGTTTTAGACATGAAGTCCTTGCCCATGCCTATGTCCTGAATGGTAATGCCTAGGTTTTCTTCTAGGATTTTTATGGTTTTAGGTCTAACATTGAAGTCTTTAATCCATCTTGAATTAATTTTTGTATAAGGTGTAAGGAAGGGATCCAGTTTCGGCTTTCTACATATGGCTAGCCAGTTTTCCCAGCACCATTTATCAAATAGGGAATCCTTTCCTCATTTCTTGTTTTTGTCAGGTTTGTCAAACATCAGATAGTTGTAGATATGTGGCATTATTTCTGAGGGCTTCATTCTGTTCCATTGGTCTATATCTCTGTTTTGGTACCAGTACCATGCTGTTTTGGTTACTGTAGCCTTGTAGCATAGTTTGAAGTCAGGTAGCTCCTTTCACCATTTTTAAATCAGATTGCTTATTTTCTTTGTTGTTCTTGAGCCATAGTATTTTTTAGAAAAATAGCATAGTATTCCATGGTGTATATGTGCAACATTTTCTTAATCCAGTCTATCATTGTTGGACATTTGGGTTGGTTCCAAGTCTTTGCTATTGTGAATAATGCCGCAATAAACATACGTGTGCATGTGTCTTTATAGCAGCATGATTTATAGTCATTTGGGTATATACCCAGTAATGGGATGGCTGGGTCAAATGGTATTTCTAGCTCTAGATCCCTGAGGAATTGCCACACTGACTTCCACAATGGTTGAACTAGTTCATGTCCTTTGTAGGGACATGGATGAAACTGGAAACCATCATTCTCAGTAAACTATCGCAAGAACAAAAAACCAAACACTGCATATTCTCACTCATAGGTGGGAATTGAACAATGAGATCACATGGACACAGGAAGGGGAATATCACACTCTGGGGACTGTGGTGGGGAGGGGGGAGGGGGGAGGGATAGCATTGGGAGATATACCTAATGCTAGATGACGAGTTAGTGGGTGCAGTGCACCAGCATGGCACATGTATACATATGTAACTAACCTGCACAATGTGCACATGTACCCTAAAACTTAAAGTATAATAAAAAAAAAAAGAAAAAAAAATGCTAAAAAAAAAAAAAGGTAGATAGAAAAATAATCTAGATATTAATCCCTTATCAGGTGTATCACTTGCAAGTATTTTCTCCCATTCCATGGGTTGCCCTTTTACTACATTGATTGCGTCCTTTTATGCACATAAGTTTCTAATTTAGATGCAGCCCTATTTATCTATTTTTTCTTTCATTGACTGTACTTTTGGTGTCATATCCAGGAAATCATTGCCACATCCAACGTCCTGAAGTTTTTCCCCTGTTTTTTTTTTTTTTTTTCTAAAAGTTTAATAGTTTGAGGTCTTATATTTAGGTCTTTGACCGATTTTGGGTTAATTTTTGTATATGGTGTAAAGTAAGGGTCCAACTTTATTCTTTTGCATGTGAATATCCAGTTTTCCCAGCACCATTTGTTGAAATGACTGTCCTTTCATCAATGAATGGTCTTGGCACCATTGTCAGAAATCATTTGACCATATAGGCAAGAGTATATTTTTGAGCTCTCTATTCTGTTTCATTGGTCTATATATCTGTCTTTATGCCAGTACCACACTGTTTTGATTACTGTAGCTTTGTAATATTTTTGAAATAAGAAAGTGTGATATCTCTTTTTTTTAAATTAAAAAATCTTTTTATTTCAATAGCTTTAGGGGTACAAGTGGTTTTCAGTCACATAGATAAATTGCATAGTGGTGAAGTCTGGGCTTTTAGTGTATCCATCACCCAAATAGTGTGCACTGTACCCAACAGGTGATTTTGTATCCCTTTCCAACCTCTCTCCCTCCCCCATTCTGAGTTTCTAATGTCTGTTATACCACTCTGCATGCCTTTGGGTACCCATGGCTTAGCTGCCACTCATAAGTGACAACATGAGGTATTTGGTTTTCCATTCCTGAGTTACCTCACTTAGGATAATGACCTCCAGTTTCATTGAAGTTGCTGCAAAGACATTATTTCATTCTTTTTTAATGGCTAGGTAGTATTTCATGGTATACATACATATATATATATATATGCATGTACATACACATATGCATATGTGTATATTTTATATATATCTCTCTCTCTCACATTTTCTTTATCCATTCATCTGTTGATGGGCACTTAGGTTCATTCCATATCTTTGCAATTGTGAATTGTGCTGCAATAAACATATGAGTACAGGTATCTTTTTAAATATAATGTTCTTTTTCAAGAATACTTTGGCTATCAGATCTCTTAATATTCTGTGTGAGTTTTAGGATGGACTTTTCTATTTCTGCAAAACAAAACAAAAGCACCATTGAGAGTTTGATGAGATTGCATTAAATATGTAGATTACTTTGGGCATATTGACATTTTAACAATATTAAGCCTTCCAATCCATGAACATAGATGTATTTTCATTTATTTGTGTCCTCTTTATTTTAGTAACACCTTGTAGTTTTTAGTGTTCAATTCTATCACTTCCTTGGTTAAGTTTACTCGTAAGTATTTTATTATTTTTGATACTATTATAAATGAAATTGTTTTCTTAATTTCCTTTTTGGATTGTTCATTTTTAGTGTACAGAAACACCACTGACTTTTGGATATTAACTTTGTATCCTGCAACTTTTCTGAATTTGATTATTAGTTCTAACATGTGTGTGTGTGTGTGTGTGTGTGTATAATCCTTAAGATTTTCTACATATAAGATCACATCATCTGCAAACAGGGATAATTGTACTACTTCCTTTCCTATGTTTATGCCTTTTATTTCTTTTCCTGACTAATTTCTCTGGCTAGAACTTCTAGTACTATATTGAGTAGAAGTGGTGAAAGCTGGCGTCCTTGCCTTGTTTCTGATCTTAGAAGAAAAGCTCTTAGTCTTTTATCATTGAATATAATGCTAGGCGTGGGCTCCTCGTATATGGAATTTATTATGTTGAGATTGTTTTATTCTACTTCTAGTTTGTTGAGTGTTTTTTTGTCATAAAAAGGTGTTAAATTTTTTTGAATGCTTTCTATGCATCAAATCAGATGACCATGTTGGGTTTTTTTCCTTTCATTTTGTTTATGTGTATATTATATTGATTGCTTTTCCTATGTTGAACCATTCTTGCATTCTAGGAATAAATCTCACTTAGTCATGGTGTATAATCCTTTAATGTGCTGTCGATTTCTCTGTGCTAATATTTTGTTAAGGATTTTTTTCATCAATATTTCTCAGATATATTTATCTGTACTGTCTTTTTCTGATTAGTGTCTTTGGCTTTGGTATCAGGATGATATGGTTTGGATCTGTGTCCCCACCCAAATCTCATGTTGAACAGTAATCCCCAGTGTTGGAAGTGGGGCCTGGTGGGAGGTGATTGGATCATGGGGTCAGTTTCTCATGGTTTAATACCATCTGCCTTGGTGATGTTGTGGTGAAAGTGAGTTATCATGAGATCTGGTTTTTTAAAAGTGTGTCGCAACTTCTCCACTCTCTCTTCCTCCTGCTCTGGCCATGTAAGATGTGCCTGCTTCCCCTTCACCTTCTGCCAAAATTGCAAGTTTTCTGAGGCTTCTCTGAGCAGATGCCTGCCTCATGCTTCCTGTATGGCCTGCAGAACCATGAGCCAATTAAGCCTCTTTTCTTTGTAAATTACCCAGTTTCAGGTATTTCTTCATAGCAATGTAAGAACAGACTAACACACAGAGCAATGCTGCCTCATAGAAGAGTTTGGAAGTATTCTTCCTCTTCTAATTTTTGAAAGAGTTTTAGGAGAACTGGTGTTGATTCTGTTTTAGATGTGTGGTAGTATTCTTGGTAAACCCATTTTGCCCTGGGCTTTTCTTCACTGGGATGCTTTTGAGTATTGATTCAATCTGATAACTAGTTATAAGTTTGTTCAGGTTGTCTATTTCTTTATGATTCAGTATAAGTAGATAGTGTGTGTCTAGGAATTTATCAATTTCATCTAGGCTTTCTAATTTGTTGATCTATAATTGTATAACAATTATGTATAATCCTTTTAGTGTCGTAAAATTGATTGTAATCTCTTTTATTTCTGATTTTAGTTATTTTAGTCTTCTCTCTTTTTAAATCTCAGTGTAGCTAAACGTTTGTTTTGTTGATTTTTTTGAAGAACGAACTCTTGATTTTGCTGATTTTTCTCTGTGGTTTTTCTGGTCTCTATTTTGTTTAATCTCTGCTCTAATCTTTTTTGTTTTCTTTCTTGTGTTAGACTTGGGCTTAGTTATTTTTCTTTTTCTAGTTCCTTAAGGTAGAAAGTTAGATTGTTGATTTGTAATTTTTTTGATTTTTAAACAAACAGCGATAACTTTTAAAATTTTCTTTTTAATTGACACATAACAGTTGTACATATTTATGAGGTACAGCGTGATGTTTTGATACATATATACATTGTGTAAAAATCAAATCTGAGTATGTAGCATATCTATCACCTTATACATTTATTATTTCTTTGAGGTGAGAACATTCAAAATCCCTTCTTATAGCTATTTTGAAATATACAATGCAATATTGTTAACTGTAGTCACCCTGCTGTGCAATAAAACACCAGAACGTTTTCCTCCTATCAAATCAAAAGATAGTACCCGCTGGCCAGTCTCATCTTATCTCCCTCTCCCCTTCCCAGCTTCTGATAACCACCATTCCACTCCCTACTTCTATGAGATCAACTTCTTTAGACTCCACATATGAGTGAGATCATGTGCTATTTATCTCTCTGACCTTGTTTATTAAACCTAATATGACATCTTCCAGGTTCATCCACATTGCTACAAATGACAGGATTTTACTTTTTTTTGTGGATGAGTAGTATTCCATTGTGCATATGTACCAAATTTTATTTATCCATTCATTTGTTGATAGACTGATTCCATATCTCGGTTATTGTGAATAATGCTACAGTAAACATAGGAGTGCAGATATCTCTTTGACATACTGATTTCATTTACTTTGGACATATACTCGGTAGTTGGATTGCTGACTCACACACAGTTCTATTTTTAATTTTTTGAGGAGCGTCCCTACTGTTTTCCATAATGGCTGTACTAATTTACATTTCCACTAACAGTATATAAGAATTTTCCTTCTTCATATCCATGCCAGCATTTGTTATTTTTTGTCTTTTTGATAATTGCCATTCTAATTTGAGTGAGGCGATATCTCATTGTAATATTCATTTGCATTTCTCTGATGATTCATGGTGTTGAGCATTTTTTCATATATCTGTTGGTTATTTGTATATCTTCTTTTGAAAAAAATGTCTGCTTAGGTTTTGCTATACTTGGGATGTTTGCCCCCCCGCCCCGAAACCTCATGTTGAAATTTGATCTTTGGCCAGGTATGATGGCTCACACCTCTAATCCCAGCACTGTGGGAGGCCAAAGCAAGAGGTAGGTGTTCAGGAACAGCCTGGGAAACATAGAAAGACTCTCTCTACAAAATATAAAAAAATAAAATTAAAGAAAGCAATTTGATCCTCAATATTAGAGGTAGGGCCTAATGAAAGGTGTTGAATGGCTCATGAATGGCTTGGTGTCATCCTTGAGGTAATCAGTGAGTTCTTGATCTATTAGTTCCCATGATTGCTGGTTGTTAAAAAGAGCTTGGCACCTCCTTTCTCTCTCTTTTACTTTTTCTCTTGCCATGTGATCTCTGCATATGCCAGCTCCTCTTTGCCTTTGGCCTTAAGTTGAAGCAGCTTGAGGCCCTCATCAGAAACAGATGTTGTAGCCACGCTTCTTGGCCTACAGAACTGTGAGCCAAATAAATCTCTTTTCTTTATAAATTACCCAGACTCAGGTATTCCTTTATAGTAACACAAACAGAGTAAGAAAGATCTTTTACCAATTTTTAAGTTGGATTTTTTTTTTTTTTGCTATTGAGTTGTTCAAGTTCCTTATATGTTCTGGATATTAACCACATGTCAGATGCATAGTTTGTAAATATTTTCTCCTATTTTATAGATTGTCTTTTTATTCCATGGATTGTTTCCTTAGCTGTGCAGAATATTTTTAGTTACATATAATCTAATTTGTCTATTTTTTGCTTTTATTGCTTGTGCTTTTCAAGTTATTGAAAAAACTCTTGCCCAGACTAATCTTATCTTAATAAGCATTTTCCCTATGTTTTCTTCTAGTACTTTTAGTGTTTCAGGTCTAACATTTAAGTCTTTAATTCATGTTTAGTTGATTTTTGTATATGGGGAGAGATAGAGGTATACCTTTATTCTTCTGCATGTGGATGTCCAGTTTTCCCTGTACCACTTACTGAAGGGATTGTTCTTCCTTCATTATGTGTTCTGATGCTTTTGTGGAAAATCAGTTGGCTACAAATATATGAATTTATTTCTGTATTCTCCATTCTGTTCCATTGATTTATGTGTATATTTTTATACCAGTATCATGCTGTTTTGGTTACTGTAGTTTTGTCATATATTTTGGAGTCAGGTAATATGATGTCTCCAGCTGTGTTATTTTTGCTCAATATGGCTTTATTTGAGGTATTTTGTGTTTTCACAATAATTTGAGAACGGTTTTTTGTATTTCTGTGAAGACTGTAATTGGTATTTTTATAGAGATTATATGCAATCTGTGGATCACTTTGGGAAGTGTGGGCATTTTAACAATATTAATTCTTCCAGCCTATGATATGGAATATCTTTCCATTTATTTGTGTCTTCTTCAATTTCTTTCATTAGTGTTTTGTTTCAATATGAAGATCTTCTACCTACTCGGTCAAATTTGTTTCTAAATATTTTATTTGTAGCTCTTGTCAATGGGATTGTTTTCTCAATTTCTTTTTCATATAGTTTGCTATTAGTGTACAGAAATACTACTGATTTTTGTATGTTAATTTTGTATCCCACAATTTTGCTGAATTTCTTTAATAATTCAAAACTGCGTTTTAGTGGAGTCTTTAGGGTTTTCTACATGCAGGATCATGTTGTCTGCAAATGAACAATTTAACTTATTTCTTTCCAATTTGGATGCCTTTTATTTTTTTCTCTTGCCTGATTACTTTTCTTTTTTTCAAATGTAATCATTTACAGGTTTACATTTTCTTCTTAGTGCTATTTTTGCTAGACCCCCATAAACTTTAGTATGCTGTGTTTTCATTTTCATTTGGCTCAAGATATTTTCTTATTTTCCTTATAGTTTCTTCTTTGACCTATTGGTTATTTAAGAGTGTATTGTTTGATTTCTTCATATTTGTGGATTTTTCAGTTTTTCTTCTGGTATTGATTTCTAGTTAAATTTCGTTACAATTAGAAAAAATACTTTGTATGATTTCAGTGTTTTAAAATTCATTAAGACTTGTTTTGTGGTCTATCCTGGAGAATGTTCCATGTGTACTTGAGAAAAATGTGTATTATCGTTTTGTTAAATGGAGTGTTCTCTGTTTGTGTGTTAGTTGATTTAGTCTATAGCGTTGTTCAATTACTCTCATTCTTTATTGATCTTCTGTCTGGTTTTATTCATTATTGATAGTGGAGCATTGAAGTCTCCTACTATTATTTTAGAGCTATTTCTCCCTTCAATTCTGTCAATGTTTGCTTCATTTATTTAGGAGTTTTGATGTTTGGTGCATGTATGTTCATAATTATTATATCTTTTTGATGAATTGACCCTTTTATCATTATATAATGTTCCCTTTTGTCTCTAGTAACAGGCTTTTGACTTAAAGTCAATATTTTTCTGATGTTAGTATAGCCACACCTTCTTTCTTTTGGTTACTATCTGGATAAAATATCTTTTTCCAGCATTTCACTTTCAACCTATGTGCATCCTTAGACCTAAAGTCTCCATTATGCAGCATAGTTTTAGACAGAATACTATCTTAAAATAAAATTTATAGAATTTCAAAGGCAACCAATTAAGTTGTCCCTCAGTATACATGGGTGCTTGGTTCCAAGACACCTCCCCTCACAACCTCATGGATACCAAAATCCACAGATGCTCAAGTCCCACAATCTGTCTTGCTAAACCTGTGGATATGAAGAGTTGGCCTTCCATATCTATCAGTTCTGCATCCCTCAAATAGTGTATTTTTGATTTGTGATTGGTTGACTCTGAGGATATAGAACTTGCAGACATGGAGGGCTGACTGTGTATGAAATGTAATTAACAATATTAAAAAACATGTCATATACTAATATAGATGCTTCTTTATTAATTCATAAAATATCCAGATATAGTGGTGGTAATTATTACTACTATAATTTTGGGGGAGTAAGAAACATAAATGATATTTTAAAAGATATGTAGCAACTGTACTGTGATAACCAACTACTGTGGCTATTGCCTGCATCTATATGTTATTGAAATGCTAAATTACACTTAATGACTCATTTTTCTCCCACTGACATTCCATGGACCCCAGGTTAAGAAGGTAGCTTTCTTAGAAGAATGTCCTTTGGTAAGGTCAAATACTCACAATATCACTAAATGAAAAAAATGGGAAATGAAGCCACATGATTTTATTCATGTAGAAAAATATACTCAGAGAATAAAAGAGCAGACAATGTTAGCCATGGTTTAATTTTCTTCTTTATGTGTGCCTGTATTTTAGGTGTCTATTTAAATGATCCCAGAAGCCCTGTTCTTCTCGTTTTATAACACGTAATTTCATGATTACCTGTTCTACATTTACCTTCTCACTTGGTCATGGGGCCATGTGGGCAGGCCCCGTTGCTCTTGAGCATGGTAGGTGGCATTCCTTCATAGTAAAGGCTCTGGGCCTTTCTTTAGTCAAGCTCTGGACTATGTGGCTTTAGGATTTATTGTTCTTCATTCATTACCATACATTGGGGTGGTCTTTCCTGAGATGTGAATGAGCTTGTAATGTGTTCCAGGCAGAGCTGAGATGATGAAGATACAGAGATGCTTAGGGCAGCCTAGCCAGTAGACATGAGTGGCTGTGGAACACCGCATTGCCATTCACCAATCATTGCTCTCCCTCCCTGGAAGGATTGTGTAGCTCCACCCTGCTGTACTCAGGCATGGCCATATGACTTGCTCTGGCCAGTGAAATGTAAGCAACTGTGATTTATGTTGCTTCCTGGTGGAAACTTGAAGGGCTGCATGAGCATTGCCAGCACTCTTTCTTTTGCATACAATTGTGTGCACAAAGTCCAGATAGAGTTTACTTTGTCTGCTTCATTCCAGAGAGTAGACAACAGGGGACAGAGCCCCATCTGACCAGGGATGGATGTGTGGAGAGAGGAGTAAATGAGCCATGGAGATGTTGAAGTCTTTTGTTGCCATAGTATAACCTAGTCTATCCTGAAAATACCAAGCCAATCACATGTTGACCTATAGCTTTATTCTCCTATCAATTAACATAGTCATTACAGGTGGCGTGGATACTAGGTAGTATTAAGTAACGGTTGTTCTAAACCCCCATTTGGAACATTTGGATTTGAAAGGCTGTCTCCTCCTGGAACACAGCCCTAGAGCCAGTGTCTAATGCAGGGAGGGAAATACAAGGCAATGCTAACCTATAATCACAACTAAATATTATCAGACAGTAGCCTGCAGGCTCAGGGTATGAAAATGTTCACATATATATTACAGATTATATATCACTCATATATTATTCACGTATAGCATTACAGATTACTGTGGTATTACAGATCATTATCTATCACTCATGTTTTATTATATTATTCATATGTAGCATTACAGGTTATTATCAATCAGTTCTCTGCTATTCTCTGTCTTTGAAAGGGAGATTTCAGGTGATGCTAAATGCAGTCATCTCCTTTTAAATCCATCCTAACTCTTTAAAGATATTATACTTTTCTGGTTTGATAAAAGCTGCCAGGAAAACCAAACACAATCAGCAAAACCTGCAAGAAGGTCACACAAAAATTGTTCAAGTTTTTAAACAAATGACTTTTTAGGGTAGGTCATGGATTAATATTAGGCACCAATTTTCATTAGTTTTTGTGCGAATTATTCTCTCAATGTTATATTTTTGTGACTATCATTCCACATTTGCACACTCCAAGACTCTCTCCAGATGGGAGTCAGTCACACCACCACTGACTAACCTTTAATGTTGAGAAGTACCCTAAGGGAATAACTTCTACTGCAAAATTTAATGTCATGGGTACAGTTCCTTCAGAGAAACCTCAAAGTATAGGGCACTTAATTTCAACAACTTAATAATTATCTCTCTTTTGCTAAAGTTGCAGATCCTTTATTTTGTCAGATCTCTTTCTCCCTATCTCACGCCACTCCACCCCAACAGCTACGCTGCTAGCAAGGTGCAGGGCAGCTGACTTGATGTAACATCTTGTATGAGAAACAAATGATTATAAGGCCTAGCCCATAATATCACTGGGAGAATCACAATGGAAATGGTTTTATATAAAGTAATATCTTAGTTTCTGTTTTTTATAAATGTATTTCCACACACCTTTTCTTAAAACAGGTTTTTTTCAAGCATGAGTTACATGCTATAAAATTCTCTCATTTCAAATGTACAATTCAATATCTTAGTAAACTTACAGGATTATAAAACCACCACCACAATCCAGTTCTAAAATGTGTCCTTTACCCTTTGTCATCAGTTTCTGATCCTGCCCTGGACCAAGCCTCCAGTATGTACTGATCTGCTTTCTGTCTCAGTAGATTTGCCTTGTCTAAACATTTCATAGAAATAAAAGAAATCATACTGGTGGTCACCTATGGCCTGGATGTGTAGAGTGGGAACGGGACTGGGGAGATCAAACTGCTTTTTAAACAGGCTTCCATCCAAGCCTCCTCATTTTAGCACCTGCCATGCTTTTGCACTTACTTCCCAAGTACCCGGTGTTACTCACTCCTAAAGCTGCAGAGGTCAGTCATTCATAGCTGGGCCTGGAGTCAGAGTGGCTGGAGCTGAGTCCTGGCTATAGCCTTAACTGGCTGTGACCTTGGCAGGTTACTTAGCTGCCCCATGCCTCAGTTTTCTTATCTGTGAAACAGGGATAATGACAGTACCTACATAATTAGCGTGAAAACACATTTAAAGTACTTAGAAGAGTGCCTGGCACATATTTTTTGGCTATTCCTATTATTTTGAGGGGTTCTTGGTTTAAATTCTTGGCTTTTTAAATTAGGATGTGGCCAGGGCTGGGAACTCTGTTGCAGAGGGACTTTGCGTCACGGGGTTCTCCTGAGCTCCACGAAGCTGCCGTGTCAGCAGCTCCGCTAGGATTTTGTCTTGCTAGCCCTCTCAAGGCTGACCATCTTGCTGTTCCCCAGATTCTGGGCAGGCAGATATGTTCAGTCTATTCTATCCTATGCTTGGAATGTGTCCAGAAATTTTATTTTCAGTTTGGAATTACAGAATTGCACAGTGGCTGAGCAGTCAGAAGGCCTTGTTTAGGTGGGAATCAACTGAATATCACTGCCATCACCTGGGAGCCACCCACACCTACTGAGTCAGGAACCTGGGGTGGGACCAGCGGTCTGTGGGTAAAGAGCTTGCTGGAGCATTTGGAAGCTTGCTTAGGTTTGAGAACCACAGAACATGGAATGGCTGCTCGTGGCTTGTAGTGGGAAACACAAAGTCTTGGTGGTCTCCACCTCTCTAAGTTCTTCAGGTAGGGAAGGCCTTTCTGGAGTGTCTGCTATCTACAGACTGACGCCCCTGTTTCACTGTTACTGATTCTTATATGAAAGACAAATAGAACATATGTAAATATTGTACCAATGTAGGCTTTCTATGGATATGAATATATAATTATGCACATAAATTAACCACATGAAAGTAAAATAATACATATAATTAATTTACATAAATATTATACCAGTATAGGTTATGTGTAAGTATATATAATTATGTATATATCCTAATGCATAGCATGTTATATGATATGTATAAATTGTATCACATAATGTAACTATATTATACATAATTATATGTGCAAAAATATTTATCAAGAAAGATAAAAATGGTAAACATTTGACAACTGTAGGGAAAGTTCACACAGAGTCCAACAGAAATGATCTAATTAAAAGTAGCTTAAACATTACTGTGTCTCCAGAACTGAGACTCAAGTTTAGAGCAGGCCACTAAAAATTTTTTTGTATTTAAAATAATTTAAAATACGTATTATATAATTATAAATTAATATATGTTTATATAATTATAAATTAATATATTTATTCACATATATAATATTATATAAATATATACATAAATTTAGAGGCAGGCTGTCACTCTGTCACCCAAGCTAGGCTGCAGTGGGGCAATCATAGCTCACTGAAGCCTTGAACTGCAGGGCCATTTGTTGATGGAAGGTGTAGGTAAAGTTAAGCAAGGTTCAAGTGCACAGGCAGACTGCCTACCACTGAGGTCTGGTAAATCTCTACACTTTTTATTTGGAGCCAACCAGTCAGAATATAGTGAGAAGATTGACATTCCTTCCACCAATCAGAAGCCACAAATTCTTGAATAACCATATTACAACTACTCAATATGAAACACCATTTCCAACTATGAAGATAGCAAAGATAGCAAAAACCAAAGCTGCTGAGTTTGCAGGAAAATTCATATGCTCCTAGTGATTACTGCCAGTGGTGAAAACTGACAAAACATTTAGCAACATCAATCGAGAGTTGTAGAAATGTTCATTTCCTTGTGAATTAGGTTCAGAAATAATTCAGTGGATATAATACAAGCTGCATGCGCAAAGGCTCTCTTTTATGTCAACATTTGCAGTACTGATAAGTTAGAAACAACCAAGTGTCCAGTGATAGCAGAGGGCCTAAGGGAATGATCATGTCTTGACACCATGGACTATTATTCAGCTGTGAAATGTATTTGTGGAGATTATATTATACAACAAAACGTCTCTAAAAGTAGGTCTTTTAGAGGGAAAATGAGGAAACAGTAAATTGTTTCTACATAAAACTAGATACGCATATAGTCAAGGAACTGAAAGGAATACAGAGTCTCGTTTAAATTTTTCTAAATGAAGCAATTCTTCTTCAGGAAAAGCTGTAATTTATTGTTTTACAAATGACATAAGGTTCTTACATATTTCAATCCAGCAACTATTTTTGAGCACACAGTGGCCTCCTAGCTATACCGTATAGTGCAAATTCTTGTAATTCCCTCTTCTTTTTCTGATGAATTGTCCCTTGGGATTCTCCCTTCTGAAACAAGAATTGATTTCCTAGCATTGTCTGCTTTACAGTGTTTCTGTTTTCTTCCTCTCCTCTCGTATCTCCCCTAACTAGGCCAGCATGGGCCTGGGGATGGACGTTTCCCAAGATTTATTTCATCCCTTTTCTATATATGAAGTAGGCAGTGACTTAAATGTTAAATATTTGAGGTAGTGGATATGTTGTCTAGCTTGATTGAAATATTCTACATTGTTTTCATAAATCATAACATCTCTTTGTGGCCTGTACATGTATACAATTATAAATTATTACTTTACAGTAAAAAAGTAGGCAGTGACATGTCGATCTTTCCCCAATAATAATAAAAATACCTCATGCTGAGCCCACATGGCTCTTGTGTTCTGCCGTCTGATAACCATGGCAACAGTGTAAGGCAGTGGTAGGCTGTGTTTTTTTTCTCCCTTCATAAGGGTGGGAACTGAGCAGTGGCAGAGCTGGAATGAGGACCCTCTTTGTGTGTTATTTTTGTGGGAGCACTGGGTCAGGCTGGCTTTGGTGTGACTCACTGCTCTGTTGCCTGCTAGAAAGTCACCTGGTCTCTCCTGGCCTCATTGTTCTCATCTGTAAAATGGGGTGATAATAGGACTGTCATCATAGGGTCATGAGGAATAATGGACCCACAGGAAGCACTCAGCATGGTGCCAGGCCCAGTGAGCAGTAGCCTTTGAGGAACTGTGGCTCCCACCCCAACTCTCACATGTGTGTGGGGAGTTGAAGCTGCTTGGAGGGAGGGACGATAATTTGAAACTTACGTCATTGGAACCTTAGAAATACAGAATATGGAGGGCGATGAGGGCTGGTGAGCCAGCGCTCTGACCCATCCTTGGAGCTGGCTGAGGCTCAAGGCCCTTCTCTGAGGACAGGGAGCCTGGCCCCGGCCTCCAGTTGTGAGGAACTCTCCTTGGTGCTGAAGCATTGGGTTCAACTGTTGGGAGCCCTGTTCCAGATTATTCTTAACCACAGGTATTCCTACATCCAGTCCTGCTCTCCATTCCCACAGCAGGGAATGGGCATGTGGTCCCCTGAGGGTCCCTGCAAAGAGTACGTCTGCCCCTCTGCCTGGGAACCCCTCCCTCTACTGTCAATATGAGGTGTGGCTCTTCTGTCTTCTAAACAACTTGTGCCCTCATTTGCTCTTCCCCGAGTGCCCAGCCATCTCACCCTTCCCACATTGTCCTGGAGAAGCTCTCTTCTGTTTCAGCCTCCTCCCAGGATGACTCCAAACTCTGGCTTCAACAAAACTGGAACTCCCCACCCCCCAACACTGTAGTGAGGCTGATCCTTCTCCCCACCTACACCTCAAGAGGCACCATTAGGGACCTGCTCCCATGCACCTCTCCATGATCTGCACCCCAAGGCCCCAGGTTGCAATCTTCCCAGGGCCTTGAGAGCACTGTGCCTGCATTTGATCCTCCTTCAGTGGCCATCCTATCCTTCTCCATCCCACATCCATTCCTGACTCCTGCTGGCTGTGTCCTCCAGGCCCTCCCTCCTGTGCCTTCATCCTAGAATGGACCCTGTAGCTAATGATTCACTGTCTTCCATTTCATAAACAGGCAGATGGATGCCCATATCTGGGCTCTCTATGACTGGTTCATGGTGCCATGCAGCAATCCCTTGCTTATCCTGACACATTGGCAGCACCTTTCGCCCCCCTCAATGGCCATTCTGTACCTTCAACTGCAACTCAAATGCCTTACAGAAATGAAATCATCTCACTTTTTAAGTACAGCCCTGCCTTTTATTCATGGTGAAAATCAGGTGTAACGTCCAAATCAGACATAAAAGCTTTGAGCTTCCTACCATCGCCACAGACAAATTGACGTGCAGGCACACTCAGCGTGCAGTTCCCCTCAGCCTTCCAGTCTGCTCTGTGCCTGGGGGCTGCCTCTCCCCATGGTCCCATCACCAAGCTCCCTGGACCTCTGGCTTCCCATGGATGTGGCCAATGGGAGGCACCAACAGGAGATAAGAGTAGGGAAAGAGACAGTCTGGGTATTTCCTCTCTCTGGCCTCCTCTCTGTCAGTAACTTTTGCCCTCTGAAACTTCAGCTGCCTCTGACAACCTCCACTCCAAAGTTCCAGCTGGGATTCTCCTGGCTCCAGTGACTCAATTCCCTTTCTGTTGCTTTGGTCCTGGAGCTGGAGATGGCCTCTGAGTCTTGTGACTCAGAGATGATATATCCCTGGTATATCACCATCCTTTGGGGCTATGTTAACCTCATCTTTATGTCTGTTATATTAAAGTCTCTGCCTTTGAACCACTTCAGAGGGGAGGGACTCCTGTTTCCTACTTTGGACCCTGAATGGTCTGCTCATCAAGTCCTCCTTCCCACCAGAGGATGAGATATCCCACCATCCCCACAGGGCAAGAGCTACCCAGGCTCTTGACCTGTCTCCTTCCTGCATTGATTTCTCCCACTCTGCTCTGCTCCCTGCCCCTAAACACACTCCTAACTCTTCCATCCCCTGCTTTGTACTCTTCTGCTCTACTGCTGGCTACTACCCTATGTCCTACCTTTCATTTCATTCCATCTTTTGGAAAGTATGATCTTTTCATTCATTTCTGGTCTCATTCAGCTGGCACCATCCTGCTACCTAAGCAGAAGCCTCTCCATCCCCATTGTTAAGATGTCGGGTGATGGCTGATCACCACCTGCCAAGGATGGGTCTCAGCAGGTACCTTACACAAGCTGTCTGAATAGGGGTGATGCTGGGTCATGAACGTGGCTTTGGAGTAAGACTATTCTGTCAGTTCCTCACTGTATTAGTCCATTCTCACACTGCCATAAAGAAATACCTGAAACTGGGTAATTTATAAAGAAAAAAAGGTTTAATTGGCTGACAGTTCTGCAGGCTGTATGGGAAGCATGGCTGGCGAGGCCTCAGGAAACTTACAATTATGGCGGAAGGTGAAGGGGAAGCAGGCACATCTACATGGTAGGGGCAGGATGAAGAGAGAGCAAAGGGGGAGGTGCTGCATACTTTTAAACAAGCAAATCTTGTGAGAATCCTATTATGAGACAGCACTGGGGGACAGCTAAACCATTAGAAACTGCCCCCATGATCCAGTCACCTCCCATTACGCCCCACCTCCAACACTGGGGATTACAATTCAACCTGAGATTTGGGCAGGGACACAAATCCAAACCATATCACTCACCCAGTGTGGCTCTGGCACATTTTGTAACTCCTCTGATTCTTGGTTTCTTTTCATTCAAAACAGGCTGTAAACCATCTATCTGTATCTCTCTATAGCAGGCATGCATTGGTGCCTAGGGACACTCAAGTCAAGGTGGTTATGACTGTCATCATTACATTTGTTAACTATCACTGGTTTTTCTCTTGAAACTCTCCTCCATGACATTCATCAAACCAGGTTTCCATATTTATCCTCCAAATTCTGACCATTTTTTTTTCTTAGCTCCCATCTGGGAAGTCTGGCATTTGCAAGTTTCCACTTCCAGCCCTGACTGCTCTTCGGCTCTGGCCATCTCTACATGGAAGATCCCCACCCCTCACACACATTCAAGCCCAGCCCTTGCCTTTCCCCATGACCTGCCTGTCATGGGGATGCTCCTCATCCTCATGGCTAACACTCAGCTCAATCCAATCGTCCAAGTTAGAAACGTGGGCTTTGCTTGGCATTCCTTTCTTTGGGAGAGGCTGGGCTGCAGGGTGCCATGGGCACACAGCCTTCACATCAACTTTTTCTGGGGGTGCTCAGCTGCAGGGTGCCACCTGCTGGAGGCTGTTCCTCCCTGGGCAGCCCACACTAAAGAGGTGAATGTGGGAGAGAGTGAGGGAGTGCGTGAGAGTGAATGAGGAGCCCTGCAGGCCAGGGGATACTCTCTGTGGATGGCACTCTTTCTCCAGAACTCTTGGCAGGACGAGGTGTGTGGGGCCTGGGTCACAGCCCACTTCTGCCTCTGCTCCATCCTGCAGCCTCCCCTGCTTTCTGTGGAGCTTGATCTCTAATAAGCATCTTGCATTCCAAACTCTGTCTTAGCTTCTGGCTGCAGACAGCCTACCCAGCCTCGCTCTCTCTTACACTTCCTCATCACAGAGACAGATCCTTTACCTTCCCAGCTATCTTGGATCCATCCCTCTCTTTCCAGCTCCACTGCTCTTGCTTTCATTCAAGCCCTTGTTCTTTTTAACTTGTCCTGTTGTCTCCTACCTCCTCTCAACTTCCCAGAGCCACCCCAAGTCACTATCAAAGTGGTCTCCATAAAAGGCAAACCTGACTATGTGACCCTCTCTCAAGCCCCTTGTGTCCATTTGTTCTTGCATTGCTAAGAAGGAATGCCAGAGGGTAATTTATAAAGAAAAGAGGTTTAATTGGCTCATGGTTCTGCAGACTGTACAGGAAGTATGGTGTTGGCATCTGCTTGGCTTCTGGTGAGGGCCTCAATTGTGGCAGGAGGTGAAGGCGGAGCAGGAGTGTCACATGGCGGGAGCAGAAGCAATAAAGAGAGTGAGAGGGGAGGCGCCACATTTATTTTATTTTATTTTATTTTATTTTTATTGTTTTTGAGACAAAGTCTTGCTCTTTTCGCCCAGTCTGGAATGCGATGGTGCGATCTTGGCTCACTGCAAACTCCTCGTCCCGGGTTCAAGCGATTCTCCTGCCTCAGCCCCCCGAGTAGCTGTGATTACAGGGGCCTGCCACCATGCCCGGCTAGTTTTGGTATTTTTAGTAGAGATGGGGTTTCACCTGTTGGCCAGGCTGGTCTCGAACTCCCGACCTCAGGTGATCCATCGCCTCGGCCTCCCAAAGTGCTGGGATTACAGGCGTGAGCCACCACACCAGGCCGCCATATTCTTTTATCCAAGCAAATCTCATGTAAGCTCAGAGCAAGAACTCACTTATCACCAAGGGAATGGTGCTAAGCTATTCATGAGGGATCCACCCCCATGATTCAGTCACCTCCCACCAGGCCCCACCTCCAACACTGAGGGTCACATTTCAACATGAGATTTGGAGGGGACGCACATCCAAACCTCATCACCCCTCTAAGCCTTTTTGAGTGCCCAGCCTCCTGACCTCCTCACCAACCCAACCAACCTACCAGGGATTCTGGGAGACTCTGGACTGCTCAGGCCTGGAGCCCTTGCCCACACAATTTCCTCCTGTGAAGTCCACCTGGAGGATGCCTCCACTGGGGTCAGGGGTCACCTCCGCATCCTCAGGACAAGCTCACTCCTTTGGTCAAGTTTTTGTATCTCACACATATTACAAAATTCACATAGTCTTAACTAGGTTATAACATTAATTTCAGATCTTCTGCCTTCCAGAAGGCAAAACCACTTTCCCCAGGGCCCAGCTCATGGCACCTTCTCAGAAATTTGTGGATTCTCCCTCAGAGCCTCCAGAGGAACCAGCTCGGCCCACACCCATGCTGGATCCCAGCATGACCCATTTGGACTTCTTACCTACAAACTGGAAGATAATAAATTGTGTTATTCTAAGCCATTGATTTTGTGGTCATTTGTTACGGCAGCCATAGAAAGCAAATACGTGTTTAAGCATTGATTTAAAAAAGAAAAACCACAACATACTGGAAAGGCTCTCATTGTAAATTGCCCCAGACTGCCTGGCTTTGGTGAATCTCAGGGCTGACTTTAAAATGGAGGTTTTTTTCCTGCTTCCTTCCATGGCTATCAAGCAAGCCAGCAACAGAAAATTTCATTTACATTTAGCATTTTCTGTCCCAGTGGTCTCCTCTCTCATCTGTCTCTATGTTGATCAAGAAGATATGTGGGCTTTCTGGTACAGGGTCTAAAATAAACATGAACAGCTCCCCAGAAAGGGCAAAGGGTTTTCTCATGAGTAGGGTGTGTGAACTTCTGTGTGGGCTGCACAGCCTCCTTTTGATGCTGAGAGGCCTTCGGGTTTTTCTTTTTCCATCTTTCTGCTACGTTCCAAAATGTTGATACTATTTTCCAGGTAAGTGAGGTTTTACCATACTACTGTGTTCTTGGAATATTAATTTCCGTCTTTGATTATATATCTTTTCACATATAGTAAATTTATGTTGCTATTTATATTTTAAAATGACCAATTTCCCTCCACTGGCCTCATAATAAAAGAAATAAAAGTCTCCTGTTGGCTAAACGTTAAGTACATAGCTTTGGATTTTTTTTCCTCCCTGAAGCCTCAGAACGTGTACAGGTGTCCTACATGCCTTTTACAAAAAAAGAATCAAGGGCTAGGAACCTAGGTTTTGAACGTGCATTCAATGTACATTCATAATAAAAGCTGAACGACTGGCACATTCATGGTTGCTCCTTGATGTAAATGAACGGCTGAATGAAAGTTTAGGGGCACAGCTCACCTCCAAGAGAGACCCTCTTCACACTTAGACCTGACCAAGGGATCTTGAATTCCCTTGTAAAACTAGCTTTTCCTCTCCATAGCAGCTGGCCTCTTCCTCCCGGTATCTTTGTAATCCGGCTGGGTGTTTTTTTTTCTTTTTCTTTTTTTTTTTCCCACACTGCCGTTGGATAAAAGATCCCGCCTTTGATTGAAATGGAATCTTCCACTATTGAGCAAGCCTTTGTTGAATGAGTCATCGGGGCGGCCGCTCATTGGCTGAGGCCGCTGGAGCCCAGGGGATTGCCTGGCACCGGCTGCAAGGCCCTGCTTCATTCACAGAAACGCTGGCTCGCTCGCTAGCCTTTTCATTCACACAAACAGCATTTCATTCACATTTTGCTGTTTTTGTCTGCATCTAATGAAGATCTCGCTTTGGGAATGATAGGGCTGTTTCGCTACAGATCTGGGGAGGACTCTGATAACCATCAAAATCATCTATGGGGTGTGCAATTGCTGTTGCTATGCAAGCTAGGGAAAGGGAACAAATGAGTGCCGTGTGGCTGTTCTGCTAGGGCTGCGGCACAGGAGGCGAGCCGTGGGGACGCGTTTCCTGTACCCCGGACGCCGCGGCTCCTCTGCGCTCTTGCGTCCTAGGGGTTGGCCTCACCCGCTCGCCCGCCATGAGTGGCGCTCATTAAACTGCTCCATAGAGCAGGGTTCAAGACTCAGGACCTCACGTGCCCCACATGTTCGGTCATGGGAGTGAGAGGACTCAGGGTGACCTGAGAGTGTGCTAGAGCTGAATTTATTCGCTTGCTCAGAAGTTGCGGGAAAACTTTGATAGTGAGTGTTTCACTGTGGAGCAGGTGATCCTAATGCATGAGGAAGCCTGGCAGAGCCCACTGAGGTCAAGAGTCAGAGGGCTTCAGTCTCGGGCAGACCTCTGGGGACAGCGAAAGCCTTGCTCTCCTAACTGAGAGGAAGAAGGCCTGTGCATTTTACTTGCGAGCCCGAGCCTGACTCCTGAAAAGAAGGCATATTTTCCTCCCTGTGGATTTGATGTGCAATAAGAACAGCTGCATTTTTTCCTTCCTGACTGCAGGGTTGCAAGCAGCAACTGAAGGAACATTGAAATGTATTTGTAGCATTTCTTAGGCGTTTTTCCAGAGCTTAAACACATTCAGTAGGATTAAAGCTTCAAATGCAGCCCCTTTTTTGGAATGGATTTCTGGAGCCTGTTGCCACTCGTGAAAGAAGCACTCTTCTTTTTTGGAAGTGGATATTCAACTTAACCCTGGCTGAGAAAGACTGCTGTAAATGAGCAGGGAAGACCCCTTGATTGGCACTGTGCAGAAGTTCATATGCAGATTTTTTTTTTTTTTTTTTGAGGAACTGCATTGCCACAAAGACACTTGTCATCGCTGCTCTGTTAATTTGAAAAGAAAAAGCAAAACCCAGGAAATTGGTATTTTACAGTCACCTGGGGGTGAATATCCTGTTTGTTTTTTTCTATTTAAAAATTCCTGCTGCCTTCCAAGTCAAGATTCATCAGGATTCGCTGAAGATCTGATTCTTAAAAAGCCTTCGTCACATTTTAACGCATCGCTGTTAGACACTTTTACAGGCTCACACAGATGGGCTGAGCAGGGACGAGCAAAACCTAACAGAATAATGGGTTTCAGAAAGTTCATTTGACGATTTGAAGGAACTGGATTGGATTTACCTTTGGCACAAATGCAGATTGCGGGGGATGGGAAGGTGAAAAATCAAAGGTTGGAAGGAAATATCTGGGAAGGTAGAAAAAGGAAATTTGAGAATTGATTGGCTATAGTGTGCTGTCAGCGGGTGGATGTCGTTTTTTTCTTCTTTTTTTCCTTTTTTTTTTTTCTGCTACAGGAAGTGATTTGCAGTGCTCACCGAGCCTTTGTTGAGAAGGGTCTCCTCTCAGAGTGAGTCATGCTTTTGCTGTGAGCAGCCCCAAGCAGCTGGGCGCTCCATCAGAGGCAACTATGACTTTTGCAAAGCAAACGTGCAACCCCAAGCAGCGGTCTCCCGGGCCGGGGCTGCGCGGCCGCCGCTGTGCTGGCTTTTAATGGTGGGAGGGCACCATCCTCTTGCTCTGCTCTCGTTCTCCAGAAGGCTGTCCCGGGGCCCCCACTCGCCGTCCCGCTCCGGGGACAGTGGCTCGCCTGCTATGCGCGGCAGCCCGCGCCGGGGCCGGCACCAGCAGCGCCCGGGCGGATGCAGCGAGCCCACGGAGGGGCATGCTTCCACGCACCAAGTACAACCGCTTCAGGAATGACTCGGTGACATCGGTCGATGACCTTCTCCACAGCCTGTCGGTGAGCGGCGGCGGAGGCAAGGTTTCGGCGGCGCGCGCGACCCCGGCGGCGGCTCCCTACTTGGTGTCCGGCGAGGCGCTGCGCAAGGCGCCCGACGATGGGCCCGGCAGCCTGGGCCACCTGCTCCACAAGGTGTCCCACCTGAAACTCTCCAGCTCGGGCCTCCGCGGCCTGTCGTCGGCCGCCCGGGAGCGGGCGGGCGCGCGGCTCTCGGGCAGCTGCAGCGCGCCCAGCCTGGCCGCCCCGGACGGCAGCGCGCCCTCGGCGCCCCGCGCCCCGGCCATGAGCGCCGCCAGGAAGGGCCGGCCCGGCGACGAGCCGCTGCCCAGGCCCCCTCGGGGGGCGCCGCACGCCAGCGACCAGGTGCTGGGGCCCGGAGTCACCTACGTGGTCAAGGTGGGTGCGGGCGCGGGCCGCCCTGGGGGTTGGGGGTTCTGGGGCCAGGGTGGGGGCCAGTTCGGGGCAGACTCCTTCATTCCCTGAAGCCCGGGGTGCGGGGCGCACCCGCGACTGTCACGTTAGAGGCAAGCAAATGCGCACTCCTTAGCAATCAGCTCGCTTGACAGCGGTGAGGAGGGAACTACAAATGCGCTTTTCCCGCATCCATTGGGAAAAGGTTTACCACTCGGGTGACCCGCTCCGTCCCGGTTTTCCCTAGGCTCCACTTTTTTGGCACGCCTTTGCCACCTGGCTTACCAGATGTCTGACCAGTGTCATGGGCGCCCAACCCTGGGCAGCGGGGGTCCGGCCTGCCTAGTATCTAGGAAACGCGCTGGGGAGACCTGGGCAGCCCCCGGGAGGAGAGATGCACGGAGTGGCGGCCCTACTCCTGCTGTGTCTTCCCCGGCGGGAGGGTGGGTATCTTGTTGCCCCCCGCAGCAAGAATTCCCAGCTCCTTGCAGAGCAGGCCAAATGCTGTGCTGCTTTCTCTTCGACGGGCTTTACTTTCTCACCCAGGCCAGGTTTTCTTGGGGTTTGTCTTTCATTCCCTAAGGAAAGGTTCTGATTTACAGCAGCGGAATGAGAATTCTGGGACTATTTTTCTGGTGACTGTAGTCTTCCATTTAAATGTGCTAAAAGGGAACTAGGGCGCTGCGCTTGGAGCCACAGGCTGGAAAGGAGTTTTTTCCTCCAACACAAAGATGATAAAATCACGATGTAGTCAATAAAATTCCACCCTTATGCAGGCATGTTATGATATTTAAGGAAAAATGCTCAGCACAGTTCAAGTAATCTGCCACGCGGTTATTTCCTTCTGCCGGTTGGGCAGCTCAGAGCTTTAACAGCCTCCACAGCCGAGCAGACAGGGGTTAAGGATGGAAGTTGCAGTATTTCAGTCCTGCCACTCCAAGGCATGGCTTTGTATTGAGAAAGAAATGAGACACAAACTCTATCCCCACGGTGTCCTCAATAACACTGAGAAACCCCCAGGATGTCTGTTCCGTAAATATTGGCTGCAGATTCCAGTGTAAAAATTAAATAGAACACATCCTCAGGTAAAATGCAGTGTCTGGTAATTTCGGAACCAAAATATTAACAGAAATACTTAACTTTGTGGATTGCCTTTAACTATATAAAAAGTACTTACAGATGAATGTGGCCATTGTTGTTAAAAGAGGCCTTCTTCACCTTTTCAGTCTGCTTTTTAATTTAACCTTCGAACTATGGATTATTATATTTTACCAAAGGGGTATAGATGAGCATAATATATGCATATTTGGTTGAGTTTATTTTAAGAGGTACTGAATATTCTTCTTGTTTTGCTTATTTAAATTATATAACCAGGGGCCAAAACAAAAAGAAAAAAACAAACCAAACCAAAAATCCCTGACAGCTTTGAGGTTGTGTTTACTTCTGGGGTGTTAGCATAATTGCTGTTTTAAAAAGCCTACATTTCAAATAGACAAATAGACCTTGGCAAAGCTTTTTCTACCTGTCATATTAAACAGAGTAGTTTTCAAATTGAGGGAGAATTCTCAAACTTATGGCTTTAAATTTTTGTTTTAATCACTTTGCTTAGAACTTTGCTTTTGCTTTTTAAAGAAGGAAGGCCAGCATCCAGTTTGAAAGGTCAAATGTGGCAAAATAATGATGAATGTACGAAAATAAGACGGCTCTGCGTCGACAATCTGTTGCTGTAAGGTTTGTGACTTACTGGCAGCATCAGCAGTAGTATTCATAGTCAAAGGGCTGGATCTGCACAGAGCTTGTCTGTGTCTTGGGGTTACTTTGTGTTGCCTCAAATTTAAGGGGTTGCAGTGATGGGTTGAGGGGTGCATGGCATGACTAATTAGGGCTCTGTACCATCCATGTTTTGGTTCCTTGTTCATTAGCAGCCATGAATGGTGCTGTGATGTGAACATAAACGCAGGCATTGTCCTCTGCTGTCCTGGAGAAGTTTGAAATCACGCAGAAAGAAAACCAGATGCTAAAGTGTGTGTGCATGTTTGATTCAAATTATCACATGGCCCTCTGTTGGCGCACATGTGCAAATTCCTGCATTGCCCATGTTGAGTTTAAAACCTCGAACTTATTTTATTGAAAAATTGTTAAACTGAAAACAATCTTAATTTGGCGTTATTTAGAATTTTTGAATAGTTCTACCGGTATCCTTACTTTAAAAGATTTCTGGTAGATAGAAATGGGCCATCTTTATCATATGACTAGATACCAATAGTAAAATCTAAAGGTTTAGGGTTTGGGAAAGGATGCATTATTCTCTTTGATATAATTTTTTTCTAAATTAAAAATAAAGCCCCCAAATGTTTTCTAGTTTCCTGGAAAATTTATATACTGTATTATAGATTTTCCCCCTCAAAGAAATACCTACTTACAGGTGATATTAGGATATTGCACATATGAATTATAATTCAAAAATATTTCAACTTAATCTGAGAACAGGGACTGTAAAATACAGAAGTCTGGTGAATTTTGATCATCTAGGAAACATTAAACTATTTGAGCAACAGCTTAGAATGTGAATTAATGAAGGACTTAACATTTAAACATGGAAGAAGTTCCTGAGCAACAGTAGAATTCAAAGCTCAAAGCATGTCTAATTGGTCCATCATTGAGTTTGCTGCTAAATAACAGAATGGGGCTATGCACACAGAAAGGCTGCAGCTTACTCTGCCTAGAGGTTTATATTCTTTTCAGCTGGGCCTCATTGGCAGCACCTTTTTACTCCCCTAAGTATCTTGACATTTCCTTTTTTCTTTTGGTGACGTAAAAGAAAGAACAAGGAACTATGCTCTTGATAGAAAAGAAAAATCCAACAGCAAAGAACAATGACTATTTTCATTAAATTTCCATTTTAAAAGTATTTGATATTTGGACCTAAAAGAAATACAAATGAGTATTGATTACGGTGCTGCCCACCTTTAAATTATCTTATCCTAAAGTCAAACCTGGGTAGGACCCCAATCACTCAAGGAGGCTGCTGGTCTTTAGCAGGTTCAAAAGGCAATATCCTGGTCCTCCACCTTCTCTGTCCTCAGATCCACGGTGGGGAAACTGTAGGAAGGAATATGAACAGTGCAGGGGACAGGAGGCAGGGGTTCAGTTTTTAAAGAGCCAGTGGGCCATCTGAAGACAAGCACAGCCTTGACATTCAGCTCTGAAACTGCCTGCTGGAGGGGCGAGGCTGGAGCAGGAAGCAATGCTGTGTGGGCTGCACCGGGTTTGCCTTTGGCCCCAGCGTGGTCCCCAAAAGATGGGCTCCTTCTTAGAGCACATCACAGCACAGACTTCAAAAGGGTAAGAAGTGACCATATTTAGAAATGACCCAAGTGCCAAGGGCAAGAATCAGGAGGCCCAATGTAAAAGCAATGGTTTTAGGTGCCCACTGCTCAGAGCTATTCCAACAGCGTCAGCATTCAGTGAGCCAGCAGATTACGCCATTCATAAACACCTGTGAAGGCTCCAGCGAAGTTATATAGGTTTCAGCTTGTGGAGTGTTGTATATTTACTGACAGTGAAAATGGCGAGCTATTTATAGTAGATTTAACGATCAGAAAAGTACTGCATTATTTTCTGATACACTGGACCCTTCCTGATATGCTTCCCTTTTGGAACAAAGCTCTGTTTTTACAAGGACTCTTTAAAAATTATTTTATTTCTCCCATTTGTGCATCTAATGATATTTGGGGTGGTATAAATCATTTGCTTTATTTGTAAATGCTCTACTGCCTTTTATAGGTGGTCTTCGTAAATTACATTTACTCAAAAATTTATTCTTAATTTTTTTTCACTTGACAAAGTGTATAAAAATATCTTAAATTTTCATTTTCTCAGAGCTGTATTCTTTTGGTAACTGTGAGCAAAGATCATACAAAAGTTATTTTAACTATATTAAAATAACTATATCAATTCTACTATAATATTGTAAAATTTTATTTTACCTCTAGACTGAAAAATTGATTTTGATGTGGAGTTGAACTTTAAAAAGTTGATTTTTTTTCTCAAAATTCTTTCGAAATCTTATGATATGGATGGCTGACATGTAAATATCTAAATGGTTTGAAAAATAGTTTAAGAATTTCTTTTGACATTAATATATAAAGTTATTAATTTGATCTGGATAGTGAGTTGTCTCTTTTTATGTGACACAAACATAGATGTGTTAAAGGCACACACACACCACACACATATACACAAACCACACACACACCTCACATATACACACACATATGCACATACACACCATGCACCCACACACGTCCATACAGACACTGCACACACACAACACACACACCCCACAGCCCACAGGTAGATGACTTGTGATGACTTTGGATGGGGGCTGTTTTCTTTCTTGTTAGAAAATAGGAAATGTCATATTTCTAGAAATACCCAATTATCTCAGTCATTTCTTTTATATTCATGTTTAAGAAAAAGATAAGCTACGACAAAACTTCCATCCTATAAAGAACAGATGGCTGCTTCTCTGCCTCTGCACGGTGTCTTACCTTTGAGTATATGTCATAGTTTTGAGGAATATATGATTACTATCATTAAGCAGAGTCCTGGGAACAGAAAGCCTGGGCAGCAAACACGTGAACCCACTTGCAAGACTGGCTTTCCAGGCACACTGCAGGATGTGCCGGTGCTGCTGGCCTGCAGTGCCTGGCTTAGGGTAGGGGACATTAGAGCAGACACCTGGCCTGGTGAAGGTCCTGGACTGGTGAAAGGCAGGACACCTGGGCTGCAGCTCCACCGCCAGCTTAATGTGGGGCTAGAGCAGTCAGCTCACCTCTCTGGACCTGGCTGTCCCTGGCTGCAGCAAGTTGAAGGCAGGGTTATGCTGGGGTTGGTCTCTATGGGTTGGAGGCCTGGCCGAGGCAGAAATGGTGGCATCTGTATTGTTTTTTGCACCAGCATCTAATGTAAATGGAAGAGACGGGCCCAGGGAAGCACACTGCAGTATCAGGAGTGTGCTCACCTGATGGACACCTGCTGGATCACTGGGGCCAGGGCCAGACCCTGCAGTACAAGGATCCAAGTCCATGGTGGGGCTCAGAGGAAAGCAACAAGGAGGAGCCAGCATGTTCAATGAAAATACCCAAGGGCAGTAGAGTTAGTGAATTATTTAATTCATAAATAAAATGGTTTCTGATGCAATGGAAAGAAATGACCAGTTATGTGTGTTTCCTGGGTAAAGGACAAGAAAACAATTTTGCAATTTATCATAAGAGTTCTATAGTATGTGGTG
Source organism: Pan paniscus (assembly GCF_029289425.2). NCBI lineage: Eukaryota > Metazoa > Chordata > Mammalia > Primates > Hominidae > Pan > Pan paniscus. The sequence continues at coordinate 50,290,756 of NC_073260.2, forward strand.
GAAAAATAATATGTTTAAGGTGGGAGGCAGTGAGCATAGGAACAGCCTACTGAGTGGATGGATGTTGACCATCGTGTGTGTGTGTGTGTCTGTGTGTGTGTGTCTGTGTGTGTGTCTGTGTCTTTGTGTGTGTGTGTGTCTGTGTCTGTGTGTGTGTGATGGGGTGTGGGGATGTGCAGCTGCACAATATGCCTTACAAGTTGGTTTTGGTCTTACAAGTTCATAATTACTCATTTTCTGTTGAGTTAAAAAACAAAACAAAACATTTTGACCCCACTGTGATTTTGCCTCTCCCCTCCCAACCAAAACAATAACAGTGTGACAAGGATCCACCGAGGGTCCACTGGGAGTAATTAGTCCATGTCTCCCAGTGCTAGAATTGGTGAATTTTCCCTGAGTGGCCACGTCAGAGTTGCAGAGCAGTCATGGTTATAAATAAGCAGAGTGGCACCAGTTACACTGGGATGAGAGGGATTAGGCATCCCTCTTTGGACCACTTGACCCCCAGTGAAATACCAGGGGCCAAAGGCCATGTTTCCATGGTTACAGGCCATGCTGATCTTCTTTGTCTTTGTGAGGAGAGTTGGTGAGAAGGTGCCGGATATACCTCAGCCCTCCTGTACCACCTGACATGACTGGAAGAGGCACTGCTCTTCTTGGCTGGCAAGCATCTTCTCAGCTCTGGATGGCACCTCTGGCTGGGGTCTCTTTTTGAGGCAGGTGGCAGCAGTTTAGTTAGATCCATGGATTCTATGATCTATGGATTCTGGGTTCAGACATGCCTTGCTCTGCACCTCAGCTGGTCTGGCAGATACCACTGCCATCTAGTGAAGATTTGGGTTTCTAGCCATGAGCCCAGGTGCCTGTGAGGATCTGCAGTGAAGCCTAGATGCTGGAAGAAGCTGCAGAAAAGGGAAATCGAGGTGACAGCTCGAGCAGGTGCCTTACCCTGTCCATTGGAGCTTCCAGGTGCCTGATGCCTCAGCAGCTGTCTGGATATTTGAAGCTCCTCAAAACCAAGAAGAAAAATGTTCAAAGAGCTCATTGTTATAATGCTGCTTACTTCAGACTTGAAGCCATCCTTGGATATCATCTGAAATGCATGGTTTCCCCAAAGTGGAGAACCCCTCAAAAGAGGCTTTTCTCACTTTCGTCTATTGAATAGGCAGAAAAAGAAGCAAACAGTCCATTCCAAATTTCAAGAATTTAAACTCTTATGAACCCTTCAAACTCTGGAACTTGGCCTTCACCCAGCCTCACATCAGAAGTGCTCTCTACTCTGAGGTCATTCTGACAAACTTCATTTTATCAAATTCCATTAAATATAATTGTTTGGCAATCTACTGACAATAGTGCTTTTTGCTTTGCAGACATTAAAAATTTCCACTGCCACCTGCCCAAATAGAAACTTTCTGTTTTTTTCAAAAAAAAAAAAAAATCAAAATATGGTTCTAGCTCTGTTGACAAGGAATTTACCCCTAAGGTGGTATTTAGCAGAGGTACTGTATACTCTGGGCCTCTTACAGTTTACCAAAGCAGGAGTCACAGATGGCTTTTATTTCTTAAGATAAAATGATGAAAACCTAGTTGTTTTGAGTGTTCTTTGCCTGGAAGACACAGCCCTTCACAATGACTTATTGTCCCTCCGGAAGATGGACAAAATGTAAGTGAATTATGAGGGGTTTGTGTGCAATCATCCCTTGAGATCTGAGGGGGGATTTGTTCCAGGAACCCCATGGATACCAAAATTCGAGCATGTTCAAGTCCCTGATATAAACTGGTGCAGTATTTGCAAATAACTTATGCACATCTTCCATACACCGTATACTATAAATGTAATATCTCTAGATTACTAATATCTATTACAATGTAAATGCTACACAAATATTTGTTATACTGCATTGTTCGATTTGTGTTATTTTTAATTTTTGTATTGTTATTTTTATCATGTATTTAAAAAAATATTGTCATGAATTTGGAGGGCCAACTGTATTCCATTATTCCCTAGCATATGCACTTGTTTATTTCTGAGATGGAGTCTCGCTCTGTCGCCCAGACTGGAATCCAGTGGCATGATCATGGCTCACTGTAGCCTCGACCTCCCAGGCTCAAGCGATCCTCCCACCTCAGCCTCCCGAATAGCTGGGACACAGGCACACACCACCATGCTTGGCTAATTGTTTTACTTTTTGTAGAGATGGGGCTTCCCTATGCTGCCCAGACTGGTCTTGAACTCCTAGCCTCAAGTGATCTGTCTGCCTCAGCCTCCCAAAGTGTTGGGATTACAGGCATGAGCCACTGTGCCAGGCCTACATATGCATCTTTCTAGGATTAAAGTGAGTAGTGCAGGTGTCTCTTCTGGCCATGGTGAGCCCTCCCTGCTGATTTTGACTGCATGAGCTATGCTTCAGGCTGGCAAAAATACAGGTTGGCCCATGCCAGGCACATGGTTTAGTTCCTGGATGTGCCCCTGTGCTGTACCATGTCGAATCCCAAACAGGAGCCCCCTCACCACCCAGGGTTTAGCGCATCCCTCCTTGCTGCCTCTCCCTCTTGAGTCTTGGTTTGGACGCCTCGGATCTTCCCAAGGAAAAGGCCTCCACAACCCACTCAGCAGGAAAGGCCCCTAAAAACTGGCAGCAGGAGAAAGAGAGCCTTGAGCCCATTTGTCCTGCCCATCCCTGACCTGGCAGGAGGGGTGAGGGAGCCTAACCTGCCTCACACTGATCTCCACCTCCTCTGCTTGCAGCCCTGCCTGTCTTGCAAGGTCACCTGCCAACCTTGTAACATGCCTTGTAAACCACCCTTTTATGAAATTTAAACATTTATTATGAGGATTTTAAAACATACATCGTCATAGGAAACATATAAACACAACAAAATAGAGAGAATGGTAAAATGAGGCCCCAGGGACACATGGCCCGCCACCCAACTTCAACAGCCATCAGCTCAGTGCCATCTGCACCCCACCCCCGCCTTGCACTATTTAGGAGTGGTTTCCAGACTTTCGGGTTTTGCCTGTTGCTCTTCTGTGGACTTGTGTGGGCCTGCCTTTGCCCTGGTGTGGGTCAAGCAGTGGCCTGGATGTCCAAATTCCTTCTAGACATGAAGGCCCTCCTCACGCAGTGGGAATGAGGGCCTCAAGTTGGCACGTGGTGACTGTCCTTCAGGAATGAACTTACAAATGTGTTAGTGGAGCTCTAGAATTGTGCAGGTCTGGGTGGTGCCTCCACCTCAGTGCTTGGAGAGCACACCATGTTCTTGACTAATAAGTTGCAGCCTTGGGCTTAACAGTGATACCAAATATGGCCAAGTGGTTCAGGGTCCCGTTATGTGCTCAGACGTCCTGGATTTGACTCTGTGGTCCCTGAGAAGCACTGTGAGCTGTGAGGAGGGGCAGGCCTCCTAGTCCTCAGGTGGGGAGGTGGGAGTCACACCTCCCAACCTCCTCTGCTCAGTGTCCGGCAGGGCCTCTTCCAGCATCAGAGGAGCCTTCTGGAAATGGGTGTTCTCCCAAGTTGCTTTTAATAGTATTAGTCAGGGTTTTTCAGAGAAACAGAACCAAGAGTTTCTTATAATAAAAGAGATTTATTATAAGGAATTGGCTTGCATAATTTTGGAGGCAGGCAAGTCCCAAGATCTGCAGGGTGGGCCAGACCCAGGAAAGCTTATGGTGTCAGTTCCAGTTCTGATGCTGTCCTGCTTGAGACCCAGAAAAAGCCAATGTTTCAGTCTGATCTGAAGGCAGGAAAAAATAGTGTCCCAGCTTGAAGACAGCCCAACAAGAGGAATTCTCTCTTATCCAGGGGAGGGGTCAGGCTTTTTGCTTTATTCAGGCCCTCAACTGATTGGACAAGGGCCACACAAATTGGGGAAGGCCATCTGTTTATTCAGTTTATTACTGATTCAAATGTTAATTTTATCAAAAAGGAAAAACTCTCACAGACACACCAGAATAATGTTTAACCAAATATCTGGGCATCTCATGGCTCAGTCAAGTGGACATACACAGTTCACCCCCGAAATATACATAAACTCTGGAAGTATTTTCTAGAGTGGCCACTAGCTGACCTGAACCACTTGTAGGGATTTCTATTTCTTAACAATATGGAAATATGGGATAAGGAATGATCAAATAAACTTGCCTGAAAGAGTCTCAGATTTTATTATTATTCCTGTGGGCATCAAATAGAGAAACTTTTTTTTTTTTGAGATGGAGTTTTGCTCTTGTTGCCCAGGCTGGAATACAATGGTGCAATCTCAGCTCACAGCAACCTCCGCCTCCCGGGTTCAAGCAATTCTCCTGCCTCAGCCTCCTGAGTAGCTGGGATTACAGGCATGCGTCACCACGCTCAGCTAATTTTGTATTTTTAGTAGAGACAGGGTTTCTCCATGTTGGTCTGGCTGGTCTCGAACTCCTGACCTCAGGTGATCCACCTGCCTCAGCCTCCCAAAGTGCTGGGATTACAGGCGTGAGCCACCGTGCCCGACCCAAATAGGGAAACATTTTTAAATTCCTCAAATGTTTGTTTAGGGTTTACTATAGATGGATGCTAGAGTAGGGGTCTGAGCTACAAGATGGATAAATTGTGACTCTGCCCACAAGGAGAGCTGTATAGGTAGGTCTTTATGGGGTTAAGTGGCAAGGGCCCATGGCTGTGGTTCGCAAGCTGGCTCAGGGTGTGGGGGCCCGGGTGGCCGCCTGCCCCTGGAATCACACCTGATATGGTCCCTCGAGGTGGGGGCAAGCCCAGCAGCAGGACATGTAGCCACCTTACATTGATGCTTTTGAGTCACAGCCAGAGGCAGAGGCACCCAGGAGGGGAAACACGCTTCTGTATCAAGGTGTTTCACCAGTAAAATGGAAAAGCCATGGGGTTTTTCCCCCTAATTTGCAAACAATAATAGCATAATAATAATTTATAGATGTGATTTTCTCAATTTAAGATTTGCTGTCATGGAAGTTCTAAAAAGTATACTCGTGCATGTTTCTATTTGGGTTTGACCAAATTAAAGAACAAATAGCAAGTAAGTACTCTCAGAAAATGGAACTAGGCAGGGTGGTGCCTCTTTTGGGAAGTTGGGCTGAGAACAGAAGGTCACGGTCAGGTGGGTGAGCTGGGAGGGCCTGGGACCTGGCAGGTGCCCCTGATTCCCTCCTGCTTCCCACATGCTGAGAAGCCTCCTTTCATCCTCTGACTTTCCACGTCCATATGACTGATGGGATCATGGTACCCCTTGCTTGGTCAGCCCGCCTCTCCCCTTCCTTGGGCTGAGTTCTCCAGGGTCTCCTCTGGTCTCTGGGATAGAGAAACTGCTTTTTAAAGGATTGTTATTTGTAAGAAGGTGATGGCTGCACTATCTAGAGAACTGAGCTGTGACTTTTTTCACTGGAAGTAGCAACTCCTGTAATAGACGAGAACCTCATTTGCAGAATGGCTTATTAACTCAGGTGAGAGGAGAAAATAAGACTCACAAATAACAGCCAGAGGGGAGAATTCTGATGTCCAGGTGTTGACCACAACCCCTGTCCCCCTCATTGCCCTCCCTCCCTCCCTCCTGCTGGACCCCCCGGGCAGGGGTGTGCTGGCCAATGGTTAACATCTGGCTCTCAGGACAAAAAAGTCATGATTTGAAGTTTTGCCAGCTTTCGTGCTGTGAAGAGCCACTGCCCTGCTGCCACTGGGAGACGGGAAGAGGAGTGCAGTAGCTCAGCTGGTAGAGTCTACACCACACAGTACAGTGGATTCAACCTCAAGGTGCAGACAACAGCAAAGTGTAATACAATCATTAGAAGGTGCTGCGTTTTTAGTACTTATTACCTTCGCCTGTCTTATAATTACATATACAGGGAGAGGGACACACTCCTGAGGTCTGTTCCCTGCTAAATCAGCCTTTCCTGCATCCTGCCTCCACTTGAAGCCCTCTCTCTTCCCTTGCGCATCCTTTCCTTCCCACTTCACTTCCTCTCTTCTTATTCACATCAACATGCAGTGATCGGCTTCTCCCAGTCTGTGGTTAGTGATCTGGAAAAGGTTCGTTGGTGCCCCCTTGTATGAAATCTAAACCCCTTTTCGATTCTTTTGCCGCCTGACCTCCCTCCCCGCAGACCCCGATGCTGTTGGCTCACAGCCTCTCCCTGGAGGACTCCCAGTCTCGGCCTTGAAACGTTTTCTCCTTTGGTTCTTGTGCAGTCCTCTTGTCTTCCCATTTTTGTTTCTGGATTTTTTCCAGTCTTGCCATCCCCATCCACCCATTCACTAGTGTATTCCTTCATCAATTTTTAAATCAATTGTTTCATTCAACGGGTATCTATTGAACCCCTATTCTGTGCTAGGCCTGTGCTAGGATTGGGGATAGAGTGGTGAATTTTTTGCTTCCTGCTCCTTCAGTGCCAGTTGGGGAGACGGAGGAGAGAAAATACCAGGGGCCGCACTAGTTGTGGTGACATGGAAATCAAGGATGGCTTCTCCCAGGAGATGATACTGAAATGGAGCCCAAATAATGGGTGGGATTATCTGGCAGGTGGATGGGACATGTGTGTGTAGGTGTCAGTGCATGAGTGTGTGGGCCCATCTCCAGGAGGCGACAGAAGCAGAGTGCGCCTGCGTGGCTGGAGTGTGTGGAACCAGACGGGGTGTGAGGTCAGACCTACAGCTCACTGGACTTTGGCAAGTATGGTGGGAAGCCACTGGCAATTTTCCAAAAGATTATTCTATCTTCTGTGTGGAGAAACCATCGGAAAAGTAAGAATGAAAGTAGAGGCAATTAGAAGACAATTAGGAGTGATGTTGGAAGCTGAGACAAGCGTCATGGGCTCAAGGCTACTGAAACATCTACCCAGGTCTGTGTCGCTAACTGGTGGTGCAACCTGCCCATCTACCATTTCGGAGGCCTTTTAAGTGTAGCATGTCTCAAAATAAATTCACAATTTTTCCCTCTGGCATCTGTTTCTTGTTCATGTGTCACTGCACTGTTCATCCTCTCCCCAAATCTGAGACCCCCCAAGTCGTCACTGAACACTTCCTTTTTCTAAGCCTCTTACATCTGTTGTCACCAACCTCTCATTTCCACCTCTAAAGGGTTTCAAGTTTTTCTTCTTTTCCCTTCTTCCTTTTATTCTGATTCATGCCCTCACCATTTTTTTTTTTTTTTTTTTTTTTTGCCTTGATGATTGCAATAAACTACTGATCTTGCCAGAAAATTGCTTTGGGAAATACTTTTCTTATTAAATTAGAGAAAAAAATGATACAGCCTCTCTGAAATGTTTCAAACAATACACAAATGTTTGGGGTGAAAAGTGAAAATTTCCTCTCAGTTCTCTTCCTGACACTTACTAATTTTATTCTTCTCAGAGATAATCCCCAATAATGATCTGCTACTTATATTTCCAGGGTGTGTGAAAACACACACACACACGCACACAAACACATCTTTTTCTTTTCTTTCTTTCATCTTTTCTTCTTTTCTTTTACACAACACAAAACATTCTACATATATTGATCTGTGACTTGCTCTTCTAACTTTATATGCTTTGGAGATCTTTCAATATTAGTACCTATAATTCTGTCTCTTTTTTTGGCATTCACTTGGCAATCAAATTATGGGTGAACTAAAATTTATTCCAACAGTTCCCTATTGTTAGACAGGTAGACAGTTTCTAATTTCTCGCAAATTATAAAATAGTGAATATTCTTCTATATTCATCTTTCCACTTGGAGAGATATTTTTCACTGTGTGTATACTAAGTTTATTCCTTTCCTTCTCTTATTGCCTTGGCTGGGGTTTTGAGTACAGTTATCAATTCTATTGGTGAAGGCTACTTTGTTGCTCCTGGCTACAAAGTGAGCTCTTCTGTATTCAAATATCAACAACATTTACTATTATATACATTTTTACAAGTTAAGAAAATTTTCCTATGATCCTAGCTTTTTAGAAATCTGAAATGGTTGCTGAATTATATCAGGTTTTTTTCAGCATCTAGTAAGATAAATATACATTTTTCACCTTTTTCTGTAAATGTGGTGAATTATTTATCTTTCTAAAATACATGTCTGTCATCTCATCTGCCTAATTAAAAGCTCTCTGCTGCTTGCTTGCCTTGCTTACAGAATTCAATCCAAATTCCTTATTATGAGTGTAAAAACTTTCAGTTTGGCTTCATCTTACTTCTGGAGCCTCATCTCCTGTGCCCCTACCCCCTGATACTCCAACCATATGGAGAAACTTGTTTTCTCCCAAACCAGTTGCACTTTTGGGCTTAGCTCAAACTCTTCCCCTCTGGGCCCCTTCTCTCCTTCTCATCTTGGCCTAAAATAATGCGCTTTGTCCTTCAAGACTCAGCTCACATAAGCAAACAGTTCTGTCCTGCCTCTCCCATTCAGGCAGCTGGTGCCCTCTGTTCAGGGTCTCCAGAGCTCTGTAGCCTTCAAGTCAATCCATATGAAGTGAGACTCTATCAGATGCCCAATGCCGGAGCGCCTGAGAATCCAAGATGAATTGGATGAATGGTCCCACTCTTAGGGAAACCATAATCTAGGTGGGCTTACATGTGTGTGGCATCAGACCATGAATTTTGATATGTGATATGTTATGAACTGAGTGTCTGTGTCCTCCCAGAATTCATCTGTTGAAATCCTAAACCCTAATTCGATGGTGTTAGGAGGTGAGGCCTTTGGGAGGTGATTAGGTCATAGGGGTGGAGCTCTCATGAATGGGATTAGTGCCCTTATAAAAGAGGTCCCAGAGAGCTTCCTTGACCTCCTTCTACCATGTAAGAATGCAGCAAGAAGACAGTCTTCTGCAACCAGTGAGCGAGCCCTCACCAGACACTGAATCTGACAATACTTTGATCTAGGATGTCCAAATTCCAGAATGAAAAATAAATGTTTGTAGTTTAAGCCACCCAGTCTGTGGTATATTTGTTATGGCAGCCTGAGCTGACAAGGACATGATGTAAGGCCATGGATTGTGGGACGGGTGTTCAGCCGATGTATTAGCCCATTCTCGCATTGCTGTGAAGAAATACTCAAGACTGGGTGATTTATAAACAAAAGAGGTTTAACTGGCTCTGCAGGCTGTACAGAAAGCATGATGTTGACATCTGCTAAGCTTCTGGGGAGAATTCACAGCAGAAGGTGACGTGGGGAGTAGGCACATGGCAGAAGCGGGAGCAAGAGAGAGAGAAGGAGGGCGCCTACACTTTTAAATGACCAGATCTCACGAGAATTCACTTACTATTGTGAGAACAGCACGGTGGGGATGCATGAAGGGGGTGGTGCTAAACCATTCATGAGAAACCTGCTGCCATGATCGTATGAGGTCCTACGAGGCCCCACCTCCAACATGGGGATTATATTTCAACATGAGATTTGGGTGGGGACCAGATCCAAACTCTATCAGCCAGCCTCTCCCAAAGCTTCCCTAGAGCAGGAGCCCGTGTTAAATACTTAATATGCGACGGACGACAGAGGAATAGGAGCAGCTGCAGGGCACTGGGGGATGTGCCTGATCAACAGCGACTGGTCCAGAAGGCGACCTGGAGCCTGTTTGTATACTGCTGGGGATTAAGAACATAATTCCATGGAGGCACATTTTGAACTTTGTTCTATTAGTAAATTCCTTGGTAATTGTTCCTTCCATGAACTATGTATGCCACAGCCCACCCAAAATCTTTAAAGGCTGTTTGGTAGTTGGAAAGCATTATTAGCAGACCCTTGAATTCTGTGTTCTCCTGTCCTTTCTCTTGACAGCTAATTACAGAAAGGTTTCCGTAAGAGACTCAACTTTAATGACAGCCATGAGAGATCATTATTAAGTTAAAATATTGTATAGCCAAATTTTACCAGCACATTTCCAAACAGAAAGCTAAACTCCTTAACACTTTCACTTGCCCCCACCTCTAATTAAAATTACATGGATTTATGAAAAAGAAAGGGGGAAATGAATGGATCAACAAGTATTTTTTGAAAGCTCAATTACACGTCTTGTTCTGTGGAAGGTATTGCAGGTTGTTAAAGAGGCGCAGGGTGATTGCCTAAAAGGAACTTTTGATTCAGTTGAACGGGGAAAAAAAATCTATGTTCTAAAAAGGTGTTAATTATGTGGTAAGAGATCAGTGGTGGGCTGGGGTTATCAGAAAATGCCTCGCCAAGGAGGTGGGATTTATTCTGGGTCTGGAAGGACTATCCAGATCTGGGTAGGTGGAGGAGTAGAGGGTGTTCACAGCAGGAGAATCAGAGTGAGAAGCTCTTTGGAGGTGGGAGGGTGCACAGTGTTTGCCAAGGGGATGGGGAAGATGTGCCACTGAAGGATGGCTGTAGTCAGGGACACCTGACACTACATATCAGCTGTCATTTGTCTGTAACATGGGCTGTAGCCCCTTAGAGTTGGAATGCACTCAATCAGGGTTAAAATCCTTGGGAAGCAGGGTCTGTGTGAAGTCCTCCCATGGCCGGGATTTCCCTATTAGATGAAGTGACCAGTGTGTTGCTGGCCATTGAGCCTTGCACTCCATGACCTCTGTGATGGTTAATACTGAGTGTTAACTTAATTGGATTGAAGGATGCAAAGTATTGATCCTGGGTGTGTCTGCGAGGGTGTTGCCCAAGGAGATGAACATTTGAGTCAGTGGGCTGGGAAAGGCAGACCTTAATCTGGGTAGGCACCATCTAATCAGCTGCCAGCATGGCTAGAATATAAAGCTGGCAGAAAAACTTGAAAAGGCTAGACTGGCTTGGCCTCCAAGCCTACATCTTTCTCCCGTGCTGGATGCTTCCTGCCCACAAATATCCGACTCCAAGTTCTTCAGTTTTGGGACTTGGACTGGCTCTCCTTGCTCCTCAGCTTGCAGGCAGCCTATTGTGGGACCTTGTGATCGTGCGAGTTAATACTTTATAAACTACTCTTTATATATATGTATCTATTCCATTAGTTCTGTCCCTCTAGAGAACGCTGACTAATACAACCTCCCTTCATCTGGGTGACATTTGCCCTCTCAAGCCCGGCAGAACGGAGCTCCTTCCTTACCAGATGACAGTCCTTGAAGTAGCTAAAGAGGTGTTTTTCCTTAGCCTTCTCTTCTCCAAGCCAAATATTTCTCACTTCCTCAACAGTTGTGATCCCACTGTATCTAGATTCTCTTATTGTTTACATTCTGGTTTGTAAATTAAATTTAAGACACCCTGCTCATAGTAAGGAATAAGGTTGAGTTACTGTGTTGGCCACATTTGGCCTATATTCTATCTGTAGAGTTTTGTCCTATCCTAAGAATAATTTGGTCTTTAGTTCATGTGCCTACATGACTAAGAGATAATTTAATCTTTGTCTAAGATATCACTACTCTTTTTTAAAGAAAAGATGGTAGAGCTTTCTTTATGGCTTATTATGACCTACAAGCAGAATTATTGATGGTTTTCAAAGTCACACATTCTTTTCTCAAAAGGCTCAATACAGACTCATGTCTACCCTGCACACTTCTACCCCCTACTGTATGCTATGGTCCACTTAACTACTATGAGTTTCCAACTATCAGCCTCTGTCATCAAAATTCAGGCTTGTAATTGAGAAAGCCGGTAGAATTTTCACTGAGGATTATGGTGCCCACCCAACAAAGCAAATGTCACACTACAGAGTGGTAGGGTAAATTCTGGTACATTTACACTATGGAATAGTACTATGTAGCCATTTCTAAAAGTGAACTAGAGTCCTATTACAGTTGATTTGAAAAGATTTTTACAAGGAATTGTTGAGTGAGAACAGCATGGTGAAACAAAGCATGTGTATGAACCCATCCTTGTAACAGAAGCAATCACAAGAAAGCATGTATATATCCACAATTATAGTTGGAGACTTCAACAGCCCACTAGACAGAATAATCTAGTAATTGATACCACGAGCCATTGATGGAACTACTAGACAGAAAATCAACAAGGATGGGCAAAAGCTGAACAAAATAATCAACCAACAGGATCTAATGGACATACATAGAGCCTTCCACAAAATCACAGCAGAGTAAACATTCTTTTCAAGTGTTCATGAAACATTCACCAAGATATACCATGTTTTAGGTAATAAAACAAATCTAACCAAATTTAAAAGAATTAAAGTCATATAGAGCATGTTCTCTGATCACAATGAAATTCAATTTAAAATGGAACTAAATTAATAATTGATAATAGAAAAACAATAAGAAAATCTCCAAACTTTGAAATTAAACAACATGGCTGCAAATAATTAATGAGACAAAGGAGAAGCTTCAAAGGAAATACAAAAAATACATAGAATTGAATGAAAATGAAGCCACAACATGTCAAAATATATGGGACATAGCAACAGTGCAAAGAGGAAAATTTATAGCACCAAATGCTTACCTTAGAAAACAGAAAAGTTCTTCAATCAGTAATCCAGCTGTCTACCTCAAGAAACTAAAAAAAAAAAGGGTTAAAGCAAGCAGAAGGAAGGCAATAACAAAGATAAAAGCAGAAATCAATAAAATTAAATATAGGAAATCAATTGAAAAAATCAATGAACACACAATCAGATTTTTTGAAAAAAAATTGATAAAATTGATACACCAGCCTGGGCATGGTGGCTCACACCTATACATATCCTATGCACTTTGGTAGGCGAAGGTGGGAGGGTCACTTGAGGCTCAGAGTTTGAAGCCAGCCTGGGCAACATAGCCAGATCCTATTTCTGCAAAAAAATATATTTTTTAATTAGCCTGACGTGGTGGCAGGATGCCTGTAGTCCCAGGTACTCAGGAGGCTGAGGCAGGAGGAGCACTTGAACTTGGGAGTTGGGGGTTGCAGTGAGCTATGATTGCACCACTGCACTCTATCCTGGGCAACAGAGAGAGATCCTGAATAAAAAAAAAATTGTTAAACTTAGGAAGATTGACAAAAATTAAAAAAACATTTTGGCAATATATTAGTTTCTTGTTGCCAATCTAACAAATGACCACAAATTTAGTGACTTAAAACAACAGAAATTTATGTTACAATTCTGGAGGTCGGAAGTCTGCCCTGAGACTTACAGGACCACAATCAGGGTATCCGCAGGGCTCATTTGTTCTGGAGGCTTCGGGGGAGAGTCTGCATCTTGTCTCTGGAAGCTTCTAAGGCTTCTAGCTGTGAGAATGCTTTGGCCTGTGGCCACATTAATCTCTGCTTCCATTATCACGTTGTCTTTTTCTCACCTGTGGTCAGATTTTCCTTTGCTTATCTCTTATAACGACCCTGTGGTTATATGTATGGGCCACCCAATAATCCAGAATGATCTTTCTATCTCAGGATGTTACTGAACTGAACTGGGGTCCGCTCACCCAGTGCAGTAGGGCCAAATATTTATTGAGGTTTGTAGTGGGAGAAAGAAGGGTGTTAGTGGGAGGGTATTTAAGTGTAACCCTTACTTGTAGGGTGCCAAGTAAGGAGAATTGGGTTGCTTACACTTGAGACCCGACCTCCCAGATGGCTTAAAGGTAAGGGTTTATGGAGGCAGGGAGGCATAAGTTATAGGCAAGGTCATAAATCAACACAGGGAGGCTATACATTGGTTTGACTTAAAAAGACAGGACATCTCCAAGCAGAGGCCCACAGGTCATAGGTGGATTCCAAGATTTTCTGATTTGTGATTGATTAAGGAGGCAAAGCTTTGTCTAAGAATGTGTGATCAGCAGAAAAGAAGGTGAGCTTCTTTTCTTTCTTTCATAGGCATGACCTTCTCCAGGCCCCTCAGGAAGAAATTTAGAACAAAGAATAGCAATCAAAGTTGAGTCCTCAGCTTCTCCTTATCTGAGATCTGTGTGCCAGTGGCTCCATTTGGTGGGGTCTAGGTTTCTGGAAAACAACTCAGGGACATATTTTAAGATGTTGTCTTTGGTTTTTACAGGGAACCAAACATCTTGTGACTTTAGTTTGTTTGGCTATTAAGTTATTTTTTTGTTGTTGTGGTTTATTAAGTTTTTATTTATTTTTTTAGGACTAGTTAAGTGCCTGGAAGTTTTTTGAATGCACCTAAGATTAAAAAAATTATGTCTGTGGGGGCCCACAGGCTCCTAAGAGGGGTTCCTGCTCTGTTTTAAGGATCCTTAACTTAATCATATCTATGATGTTTCAGTTCAGTTTCAGTTCAGGGTCTTCCCTGAAGTTATGAGATGTCAACTGGGACTGTAATTGTCTGAAGGTTTGACTGGGGCTGGAGGGTCCACTTCAGGATGGTGAACTCCTACGACTGGCAGGTGGTATCTGGCTATATGCAGGAGGGCTCAGTTCCTTTCTACATGGCCCGCTCCATATTTTTCCCGTAGGGATTCTTGAGTGTCCATATGACATTGTGGATGGCTTCCCCAGAGTATGCAGCAATCAAGGCAGTAATAGATTTTATGACCTAGCCTTGGGAAGCACACAACTGTCACCTTCACAGTATTTTATTGGTCACATGGGTCAGCCCCATTCAATGGGGGAGGGCACTCTATAAGGGCATAAATGCCAGGAGGCCTCGGAAACATAAATATTTTTGCTATGGGTATAGATTCGTGGGTTTTAGGCTGGAAGAAACCACAAAAATACCCTGGTTGACAGTAAGAATCAGTCCCATTGATGATAAAATATGGAATTTAAAAGCTTAATAGGGACAATTTTCTTCTGCAAAGAGGTAGATGGGGTGGCATGAATTTCTTGTGTTAGAGACAGTTTTAACAGATGAACCCTCAGGTGCCAAGTCAGTTAACCAGAGCTGGGTTGACAATCAGGGATTTAGGAGGGAAAAACCCAAGGCAAGGAAAGTCCTTGTGAATGTGACCAGGTGGAGAAACAGGTAGATGACGATTTGCCAACTCCATGTTCAGGGGCTGAGCTGAGGCCAGAGTCGGCAGCTGGTATTTCTTCTCCAATGGGCTACTTAGGGTGGCTTTTTGGGCTCAGTGGCACTCCAGAACAAGTCTAGCATATTGGCTGGTGGTAGCAGGACCTTACTGACATTCCATATGGAATGGAGCTGGAAGCAGTCCTGTGAGGTCTGGGTGACACTCGCACATCCTGTAAGGATGGAGAAGCAATGGACTAGGGAGCTGAGACCCCCAAGACCATCATTCTTGCCCAGGCTTCAGAGACAACTGAACTTCGTCTTGGTCATTCACACCAGACTGGAGATGGCTGAATGGTTGTTCCGTAAGAGCAAGGAGAGAGAAGCCGGCTCCGGGAATTAAGGGCGTGTGGCATTGGGTAGAATGCAAGCCAAGCATTCAGAAATGGTCCAATCCAGTGAAATGGAGGCTTATATTGAGACTGGGGCCCAAGGCTGAGAGAAGGCTGGCTCCGTCGAACCAGAAACAGCACTGAGAACCTGGCTGGTGGCACCGGCTTCAGCTTCACAGAGTGGGGGTCAGCAGGCCACACAGGGTCATCCTGACCAGCAGTCTTTTTTGTGGGGTGTGGTGAAGAAAAGCAATGCTCAAGGGTAGATAACGAATTTTCTAAGACCGAGCAGCCAGCTTAGTGGCAGAGTGAAAATGAGAATAGAAGTGAAAGTACACTGGAATGAAGATGGCTGCTTAGTTTTATCTGCCTCACCCACCAGCTAGAACGTGGCTTTAGCCATAATACCAATATGTATTTTTGGAACATTCCTTTGCTCTTTTCCTTTGACTTTGGATAGCAGATGTGGTCTATTGCATTGCTGTGATTTTCAGATGAAATCAAGCACAGTGGTTTACTTTTAACCAAACCCCAGTCATACTTCCTCTCTCTGACTCAGCTTCCTTGTCGTACGTAAGATTGATGACACACGCCACCAGCTCACATTTACAAAGGCGTTCTAGGTCTTTTGATGAACACCTATATGGCATTTATATTAATATAATTTTCTCTGTGAGAGGAGAGATTTAAATGAGAGTTGTCTTAGTAGCTGAGGAAACAGATACATGATTAGGGGAATAGCTAATTTCTTGCCTGATGTAACGTATGGAAGCTGAGAAAAGCCTGGAAAAGGAGGTTGGAAAACTGAAAGTGGGTGGGCACCACTTTTCACACCCAACCCTCTTTCCATGCCCAAAACACCGTGGGGCATCCCCTCCTCACAGGGCCTGTGTGCTGGGCTGCACTGACATGCATTCCGGCTCAGAGTTGGCTTCACCCTTAACAGCGGGTACTGGGACTCTGTGGACACATGGACAACTTTACTTAACTCTAAATCGGGGTGTCCAGTGTTTTGGCTTCCCTGGGCCACATTGGAAGAAGAAAAATTGTCTTGGACCACACATAAAATACATTAACACTAATGATAGCTGATGAGCTAAAAAAAAGAAAAATCACACACAAAAAAATCTCGTAATGTTTTAAGAAACAGAACGGCTTCCAACCAGTTAGTAACCTCCCAGGGGTAACCACTATTCAAAGCCATCCTGGGCCACATATAGCCCATGGGCCAAGGGTTGGACCAGCTTGTTTAAGCCCTCCACTTCTCTTGGACGATGCCTGTCATATGGAGGTGCACCTGCACCTCAAGTTCTTTATCTGTAAAATGGGTGTAACGGCAGCACTCTGTTTATGAGGTCATCAGGAGGAATGAAGGGAATGTCTGTGAAAGGCTCTGCGGAGTGCCTGGCAGGTGGCAGAGGCTCACTGGAGGTCCGCAGTCTGAGCCATCCCCAGTCCTACTGTTAAACCCAGAGCTCACTTCTCCAAAGCCCCATGAGTCAGGGCCAACCTCGCCTTTAGTCATATTTCCTTTATTCAAGAGAGAGTACTGTGATATCACATGATAGTGACTCCAGTCGTGTGTCAGCTCAGCCTTTTAGCTCGAGTGAAATTTGTTCTGCTGAAGGTGATGTCGTGGCACCGTTCTTGCCACCCCCGAGGTGGACAGGAGGTTGAGACTTGCTGGGGTGAAAGCTGGAGTGACTGAGGGGCCTCCCTGGCCCAAATGAGGGTTCTCAGCTTTACAGCTTTGGGAAATCACTTTTGGGGCCACAGCAGTAACAGCATGAGCCAATCACAGAGGGCAAAGGACAAGGTGATAACCAGGGAGGAGTTTTGAAATGCTCTGAGTGAGAGCAGCGTGGATGAAACACTGTGAGTGAGAGCGGTGTGGATGTTGGGGTAGGTGATGTTTGTGGTGTTAGTGCTGAAGTAGGCGATGTTCATAAAAAGCTCCCAGCGGCCGCTGCCTTATAAGTAGGGCATCAGACAACATTCTTATAATACCAAGTTATTCTGGGGGGATTGCCTATGAATGATTTTAACTTTTTGATGCTTGTGTGTATTTTCCAAAATTTTCTGCAATGAACATACATTATTTACTAGGAAAAGGTGAGTGTTAGAAAGAAAATAATTTCAAGGACCCCTTAAAATAAATGATTTTTAAATTCTTTTTTACTGAGCACAACATACATAGTAAACCACAAAACCTTAAATAATCAGCTCAACGAGCACATATTTATACACACATCACACCAGTGCAAACATCAACAGACTAAGATCTAAAGCAAATTTCCAGTCCCACCCCCTGAGTTCTTTTGTATTTGATACCTCCCAGGGGTATCCACTATTCTGACTTCTGTCACCATTGATTAGTTTGTGGCAATTATCTTTTAAATTAAACAATACTAATAATATTTGGTCAAATTAGCACTATTAAGTATAGCCCATTTTTTCTAAGTATGGATTGTATCTTTTAAATCAATTCAAGGTATTATTTAGAAGAGAGTTCATAAATATATAACTTTGATGGTGCAGAATCCTGTATAAAGTACATTAGACAAATTAATTTATGAAAAGTAGAGTTTCCCTTTGCTCAAATACATATAAATGCTTGTAATAAATCATCTTAATTTTAACATTACTGAATCAAGTCATTTTGGAACTTCACATTATTCCAATGCCAATATCAGACGGATGTGCCATGTTATATAAGCTGGAGAGTGGGCAGTGGTTGACTTTAAAGAATTGTGAGAAGGTGCGATTGCACACAGGCATCTAGAACATGTGTGGTGGACTTGCTAAGACAGTTGGACACAGATATTGAGGATGTCTATGGTGGACCCACTAAGATGGCCAAGCCACAACTAACTTGAGCAATTCTGAAGGATTTTGAAAACGTAAATATTCTGGAGCAGAATTTTGCTTGAATTTCAAATGGTCCTGTAAATTGATTTCATTTGATCTCTATTTTTTACAGTGCATGGTAATTGATCTATGCCCAGGCCAACTGGCCACCACTGGGAAAGGAAGAACAACCCATAGGATTTGGCTTAAAGAGATGCCCAATTCACAGGACTGTGGATTCTCCCGTTTTTATCAAGTGACAATTCACTAAGTCAGAGTTAAGACTTAGGAGCTTGATTGCAGTGTTAGTTTACATCCCATATCTTTAACTCTAATTTTCCAGAGAGCAATATGTAACATATAGCCACTTCCCCTGACATAATCTGAAGCTACTCAAATCACTAGGGGCTGGCTCTGCTAACAATATAATCCTAGAAAGAGAATCATCAAACATTATTGCAAATCCAGAAGTCTGGGCACAACCTTACTGAATCTGAATACTTTTAGTACTGAATCTGAATACTTCTAGTTAATAATATTTAGCTTTCTTTTATTAGGGCAATACATGCTAATTGCAGAAAAAGAAGGACATAAAGAAAAACATAAAGAAGAAAATTAAAATCACCTATAATCATAATCCTCCATGATGACATCTTAAAATTTCCATGAATTATTTTAGCCCTTATTTTTATTTATGCAAATGTGAGATCAGGCTCAATGATTCCCCAAATTGTTAAATATTATTGGCAGACATAATTTTTAATAGCTGCATAATATTCTATCCTGGAATATGTAAAGAATACTTACAACTCAACAATAAAAAGAAAAGTAACAGAATTTAAAAACAGCCCCAAATTTGTCTTAGTCTGTTCCTGCTGCTGTAACAAAAATACCTTAAACTGGGTAATTTACAAACAACAGAGGCCTGAAGTCCAAGATCAAAACACCAGCAGATTCAATGTCTAATGAGGGCTTTCTGCTTCATGAATGGCTCCTTCTCATGTCATTCACACATGGCAGAAGGCACAAGTGCTCCCTTCAACCTCTTTTATGAGGCCACTAATCCCATTAATGAGGACAGAGCCCTCATGACTTTATCAGTTACCAAAAGGCCCAACCTCTTTATATTAACACATTCAGCAGCAGGTCTCAATGTATGAATTTTGGGGGGACACTAACATTCAGACCTTATGAGGATTTGAATAGACATTTCTTCAGAAAAGACATACAACAGCCTGGGCAACATAGTGAGACCTCATGTCTACAAAACATTTTAAAAAATAGCCAGGCACCGTGTCACATGCCTGTAGTCCCAGATACTCAGGAGGCTGAGGTGGGAGGATTACTTGATCCCAAGAGGTTGAGGCTGCAGTGAGCAGTGACCACAGCACTGCACTCCAGCCTGGGAAACAGAATAAGACCATGTATCAAAAAAAGAAAAAAAAAAAAAGGACATGCAGATGGCCAATAATCACATGAAAAGATGCTCAACATCTTTACTTATTAGGGAAATGTGAATCAAAACCATAATGAAATGCCACTTTATACCCTTTAGGGTATAATAAAAAAAGCTATAATTAAAAAAATGGACAATAACAAGTATTGGTGGAATTGAGAAATTAAAACCCAGCTTAAAATACACAGCTGGTGGGAACATAATATAGTGCAGCTGCTTTGGAAAACATATTGGCAGCTTCTCAAGTTAAATACAGAATTACCATAAAACCCAGCAATTCCACTCACAGGTATATACCCAAGAGAACTGACAATGTATATTTACACAAAAACTTGTACACAAATGTTCATAGCAGCTTTATTTACAATAGCCCCCAAATAGAAACAACCCAAATGCCCATCAATTGCTGAATAGATGAACAGAAGGTGGTATATACATACAATGGAATAGTATTCAGCCATAAAAAGGAGTGAAGTACTGACCATGCTACAACATGGTGAATCTTGAAAACATTATGCTAAGCAAAAGAGCCAGACACAAAACGGCACATATTGTACTATTCCATTTACATGGACTGTACAGATTTGGCAAACCTATAGAGACAGAAAGTAGATTAGTGATTACCAGGGACTGAGTGTGGGAGAGGTTGGGGAGTGGTTGTTAAGGGGTATGGGTTTTTTTGGGATTATGAAAAAAGACTATAGAATTAAATGGTGATGGTTGTACAGCATTGTGAATACAATAATCTCCTCTTATCCCTGGTGGCAATGTTCCAAGACCCCCAGTGGGTGTCTGTGATCATGGATAATACTGAACCCCATACGTGCTATGATTTTTCCTATACATACATACCTTTGATAAAGTTTAATTTATAAATTATTCACAGTAAGGGATTAACAACAATAACTAATAATACATCAGAACAATTATGATGACAAGTCAGCATCACTACTCTTGCACTTTAGGGCCATTATTCAGTAAAATAAGGGTTCCTTGAACACCAGCACTGCAGTACCATGACAGTCAGCCTGATAACTGGGATTGTTACTAAGTGACTAAGGGATGGGTAGTATAGGCAGCCTGGAGATGCTGGGCAAAGGGATGATTCACGCTGTGGGTGGAGCAACTGGGGCTTCATCATGCTGATCAGAAGAGTGTGCAACGGAAGACTTATTAATTGTTTATTTCTGTAATTTTCCATTAATATTTTTGGACCCCAGTTGATTGTGGGGAACTGAAACCACAGAAAGTGAAACTACAAATAAGGGGGAACTACTGTATACTCAAAATCACTGAATTGTACACTCTTAAAAGGTGAATATTTATGGCATGTGAATTATACCTCAATATAAAATACTTGTAAAAAGTACAGCTATATTAAATAAAATGAACCAGAGGTATGTGGGAATTTGACTTCATTAGAGTTCTAGGGTCTAAAGGTAGGTAGCAGTTATCCAGATGAAGAGGGGAGGAAAAAAGACTTTAGACGACAGGATCCTAGTGTGAAAAGGTCTTAGGAAGAGGGGTGCAGAGAGATTGATCATGCCTCTTCTTCATGCATTTTTGATTATTTCCCTAGATTAAGTGAAAAGGATGGGACATTAAAATTTAAATAAAATCTAATTTCTGAAGCATTTTATAATGCTTTATTTTACAATGAAGTTCATTGTATAAATTATAATATTCAGAGAAGTAACAAAATGAAAAGAAGCCACCTTGTAGTCACATCCTGCAGAGCTGGCAGAGGGAGGAGAAGGAGCCCTAGTGCACTATGAGTGGATGTGTAAATTGGTGCAAGTTTTAGGAAAAGCGAATTGAAAATCCTTACCACACCAGTGTGCGGTGGAGACTAGTCATTATTTAGAATGCAGCATGTCTAACTTGCTTTGATTATGCACACAGCGATGCCGCTTGTCCAAAATCCATGCCCTCTCATGTAATTCTCACCATACTCCATTCTTCAGGTGAGTAAACAGAGACTCCACAAGCTCAAGTAATTTGCTGAATGTTCACACATAACATTCCATGAAGTGGGCCTTTAACTGAGGGCTGTATGACTTCAACTTCTATTCTTTTCTTACTAAAAGCAGAACGCAGAAATACATGCAAGTTTCATAGGGCTTTGTCATATGCCAGCCCAGGGAAAGTGACGTATGCCTTTCATAAATCTGTAGTCTCAGGCTTTTAAAAGAACAAAAGATAGAGTGAAATTTGGAGTCAGTGACTTTTTCTTCTTCTATGTGAGTGCTTGGCACATAGAAACAGTTAATCAATGTTGAATGGTGGAATTGTGGTAAATTCAGCTTAAAAGTGTACTACCAGGTAATATTTACACTTAGAGATTAGGTCATTAACTTATAGAATATCCATTCATCTTATATAACCTGTGATTCAGTTTGGAAAATGTCAACTTATTGATCTATTAGGAAATACATCTGAGCCCCAGTTGAAAGTTACCTGTATCCTTTTCAGCGTATTGCTCTAGACAGGAAACAATGGGCACCCAGGTAAACTGAGAGAAAAAGTTGAAATTTATAGCAATGGTGCTATAGTAGTCTTCTTTTCTCCCCCAAAATCTGTGCAGTTTTTTCAACAATGCCTTTTAAAATAATTACAGACTCACAGGAGGTTATAAATAGAATGCACTTTTTACTCCTTTCTTTCTTTGCTAAGATCAGATTCCATTTTTTTAACCCTCATTGTTCTTGAAGTACAATGTACAAGTTCTCAAACATCCACTTGAATTCATATAGCTGAGGGGAAGGCCTATTTAATCGCGAAATATCGAAATTCCAGACTGATTTCACAGAAACGCAATCAGACAATGTTCAAGTTCATTACAAATTGCAAACCAATACAAATTGGTGCTAATACGTGAAATAAAAAGTTAATGAAGAAATTATGATTCATGAGATTCCTGCATTATCAAATGAAGTACTATCAGCTTTCCAGTCCTATTCACTAGGGGTTTATCAAGAGCGTCTTTAACTTCATTAGCCCTTAGTGAATACATTCAACAACAATTATTTTGTACCCATTACATGTGAGGCCTTAGTCATAGGCAGAGGAGCGAAGGCACAGCCTGCCCATGTGAGTGACAAAATATACACCTGGGTTCTGGAGCCTGTGCTGGGTGTCTGGGTGATGGGGCAAGGCTGAAACTGACTCAACATTTCGGAGGTGAGCTGGGGTGTCAGACTATCATCAGGGAGGAAGGGAATGTCAACACCAGGGAGCCTTAAAGCTTTAGATTTCCTTTGTTTTGAGTTTCAGCAGCATGATTTTCTTATATTCTCGGTGCCTAGCTTTTTGGCGTAATAAAAGGGGAAAAAGGCATCGTGCAAACTGGCAAAGGAGTCAATGTTAACAGGACAGAGCGTTCTCTTTCAAGATCAGAAAGGTTTTTACTCGAGGAGTGAGGAGGGCTTTCTTGGCCACATGATATTTGATACAGATCATTAAGGATTGAAGAGATCTGAGAAGTGGAGAAGGGGAAGCGGAGAGGGAGGGAGGGAAGGAAAAAAGGGATTCCAGGAAGGAGGAATCACATATGCAGAAATGGAAGGGGCACAATGTTGCTGAAAATTCAGTTTGGCAGGAGGATGGGTGGGGAGTTGGCACAAGAAGGGCAGAAGGTGGGTGAAGCCAGGCTGGTTATTTATTCATGTTTATTACCTACTTTCTTGAGCAAAGTGAATTATCAGTGAATGTAGAACCTCACTAATTTTGTTCACCGGTGCCCTACCCAGCACCAAGATGAGTGTGGCACAGAGTGAGGCTTGGTCAACATTTACTGAATGAATGGTGAGGGTTGAAGGGCTTTTTTTTTTTAATTTTTTTAATTTTTTTTTATTTTGCCAGTTACAGAAAGGCTGTTGCATGCAGTTGAGGCTCTTCTATTCTCATTTCTATGCGATATTATATTTCATGAACATATCATAATTTGTTCATTCATTACGCTGTTGATGGATATTTGCTTCTTTTCCAGTTTGAGGCTATTTTGAATAATGCTGCTATGAATATTTTTATACATTTGTTTTGGTGGACATACGGGTTAATTTCTCTTGGAGTGGAGCTGCTGGGTCATAGGACATGCACATGTTCAGCTTTGGAAGAAAATGCCAAACATTCGGAAAATGGTTTCCAAAGTGTTTACCCAAATTTATACCCATGCTAGCAGTGAATGAGAGTTCCTATTACTCCACATCCTCAACCATACTTGATAGTGTATATTTCACTTTACCATTCATGTGTATTTTTGCCACTACAAATGACCTTAAGTTTTAATGCACACGTTTAAACTAGTATTTTTCTGGCACTAGTTCTGACATCTGAAGGTAGGCAGGACTCCAGCCCAAAGGAGATGAGGGCCTCTGCCTCCTGTCCCTTCCCCTCATTGCCATTCTCCCTCTCCCATGTTCACCCCACCTTCTAGGTTAACATGGGATTTTACTTCCAGTCTATTCCTATATTAAAACACAACCACAGCACTTATTTAGACCTAATTAATTTTATTGATTATTCAACATTGCTTCTTGCTTTCCATTTCTTTTTCTTGGATTTATGTTAATTCTTGCTTGAGTACAGCCTCAGTTAATTCTTTCAAGGAGTGTTTCTGGGTGGTCAGGTTTTTTTGTTTTGTTTTGTTTTGTTTTTGGAGACGAAGTCTCGCTCCGTCACCCAGGCTGGAGTGCAGTGGCGTCATCTCAGCTCACTGCAACCTCCGCCTCCCAGGTTCAAGAGAGTCTCCTGCCTCAGCCCACCAAGTAGCTGAGACTACAGGCACCCACCACGACCCCCAGCTAATTTTTGTATTTTTAGTAGAGACGGGGGTTTCACCATGTTGACCAGGCTGGTCTCGAACTCCTGAACTTGTGATCCGCTCGCCTCAGCCTCCCAAGGTCACCTTTTTGAATCTGAAAATGTTCACTACTTTCCCCTCATCCTTGCAGTATATTGTAGCTGCATGCTGAAGTCCAAGTTCAAAATTCATTTTCCCTCAGAATTTTGAGGATGTTGCTTTATTGTGTTTCATGTTTAAAGTTGCTGATGAGAAGTTTGTTGTCCATGTGCTCATTCTTTTTAAAAAAAGTAATATATATTTTAAAACTGTGGTAAAGTATACATATAAAACTTAACAGTTTAACCATATTAAATGTAAGTTCAGTGGCATTAAGTACATTCACATTGTTGTCTCGTTCTTTCTTACTTTATCTAATACTAATCCCCTATTCCCGAGGACTTTAGAATGTTCTCTTTATCAGTGTTGTTCTAACATTGCACCAAGAATGGAAGATTATTTTCATTTATTTAAAAAACATCTTGTTAGGCACTTAGTGCAACTTTTCAAATGAGGACTTGGGTCTTCAGTTCTGGGAAAGTTTGTCCTATTACTCCTCCTGTGTATTCTTACTTCTGTACTTTGTATTTGATGGACACCGGAACAGCCGAATCTATCTTCATATCTCTTACATTTTCTTTTACTCATCTTATCGTTTTGTCCATTTGTGCTGTTTAGTGTTCACTGTGGTTGATTCCTCAAGGTCCATTTCCCACTGTGTAGCAGTAGTATGTTTTTGGAGTTGTGCACTGTCTCTAGGGGTGGTCTTGATTACTTTAAGCGAATCATTGTAATCACTTTCCCCTTGGAAATAATTGGTTCAGGAAGCAGAATGAAGTCCATCTATACAAGGCATTCTCTTGGCAACTTTTACTTTCAGTCTCTTAGTGCTCTCTGTGCTAATGCGTCAGTCCTCTGATGTATGCATGGTGTTTGTGAATTTCCTATTCAGTCCTATCCTGATTGGCTTTCCCTTTTTCAGGGATGCCTTAATATAGCTGGTCCACCAACATGCCACTTCTTCTGTTTTAGGGATTTGCTTATTCTTTACAACTCTTCTGTACTCCTGGGGATGTGGGTGGAGGGAAAGGCTGCTGTGTGCATGCAGACTGCCAACATCATCCGGAACCTTCAGTCGATTTTTAAATGGAAAAAAAAATTATCTCCATCATGATATACATGTATTTCCTTCTTGATTTCCTTGGGTTGGTGAAACCTATTTGTATTTTAGGATGCTGCCGTTTGTTAAAGAAAGAATATATCCTCGCCAGCCCTGTATGGTGTGGAGTGAGAGGGCATCCCCACATCCTGGAGTCCTGTTCAGCTTCACACCAGAGTTGTCATCTTGGGGATACACTGCATTGAGACCCCAAAAAAAGGCTCATGACATAATTAACAAAAAGTACCAAAGCAATAAATACTTAACAACTTTGAAAAACTACAAGAAAGCATACTTGTAGGACTTTCAGGATGAGTTGATGTTATATTTAAAAATCCAATAAATACATTAAAAATATATTTTAAGAAAATGATCAAAAACCAAATTCCCCTTAATTCCATCACACAGAAGTAGCCCTGGTCAGCAGATGGTTGAGGTCAAGAGTTAGGTCTAATGTGATGTAGTCTGGGCTCAAATCCTGGCTCCTCCAGTGAAACCTGAAGCTCAGAATTCCACCTTTCTAAGACACTATGTGGCCTCTGACCAGGTCATTAGCATTAGGCTCCACCCAGAGCTACTGAGTTAGAAATTCTGGGGTGGGGCCTAGCAGCCTGCGTTTAACAAGCCCTCCTGGGGTGCCAGTGCATACTCCAGTTTGAGAGCCATCCTGTTAGGCATCAGTTTCTTTTACTTGTTCTTTCTAATTGCATAAGTAACACATGAATACATTCCTGTTGGAAAAATTTAACACTGTAAGACATACATAGAGTAAAAAATCAAAAGTCACTCTTCCCCACACCAGGCATGAATCCTTCTGATGGTCAGTGCAGTTCCTAGCCTGGTGTCTGTCCTTATAGACTTTTCTGTGCATATGCACACATATTTTATTATGACTTACCCTACCATTTCTCAGGTTCATGGAACTTCAAGCTATACTTTCTCTTTCTTTAAATAAGATCTTTTATGGATAGATCCTTGTGAAAACTCAGAATCAGGCCCTGATATTGAAGAGTGAACACTAGGGCTCAAGAGACAAACCACACCACCACCCTAAGGCCCCCAAGAAGGGTGCAGGACACTTTGATGGAGTCCAGACATATATCAGTGGCTTAAAGGTTTAGTGGTACTTCCCTCTCGCCTGAAAATGAGGGATATATGTTTTGAGTATGACCTTACAGTTTACAAAGCACACTGACACACTAACCCTGAAAAAGGCCAGTCTGCCCCTTGGGTCCCTGGAGGTTCCAAGCAACAGGCAATAGCAAGATCAATTTCAGAGCGGCAGCATTCATTCAGCCCTAAAAGCCATCTCTGACCAACCAGTTCTCCTGTGACTCATGAACACAAAAAAAATTTCTGCTATACTTGGACCCCTGTCCCTCTGTCTCTAACTTTTCAGATTCTATGGAAGCTTCTGCAATTCTGCCTACAATGATGTGTTTCCCAACTCCCTTCACCTTCTGAAACTCCTGGGTGGAAGTGTCAGAGGCATTTGAACCAGAGCAACTCCATCTTGAATATGGGCTGGATAAAATGAGGCTGAAACCTGCTGGGCTGGATTCCCAGATGGTTAGGCATTCTAAGTCACAGGATGAGATAGGAGGTCGGCACGAGATACAGGTCATAAAGACTTTGCTGATAACACAGGTTGCAGTCAAGAAGGTGGCTAATTCCCACCAAAACCAAGACGGCAATGAGAGTGACCACTGGTCGTCCTCACTGCTACACTCCCACCAGTGCCATGACAGTTTACAAATGCCATGGCAACATCAGGGAGTTACCCTATGTGGTCTAAACAGGGGAGGCATTAATAATCCACCCCTTGTTTAGCATATCATCAAGAAATAACTATAAAAATGGGCAACCAGCACCCTTTGGGGCTGCTCTGTCTACAGAGTAGCCGTTCTCTTATTACTTTACTTTCTTAACAAACTTGCTTTCACTTTTGCCTATGGACTCACCTCAAATTCTTTCTTGTGCGAGATCCGAGATCCAATATCCCTCTCTTGAGTCTGGATCAGGACCCATTTCTGGTAACATCTTTCTGGTGACCATGGAAGGGACAATACTCAGGAAACCCCCAACCCAAAGGCTAATTTGGCATAAGTGGTGGGGTCCGGTAACATCTTTCTGGTGAACTCCAAAGGTATGATACTGAGGAGACCCTCGACCCGAAGGAAAATTATCTGTACACACACCAATTGGCTGACTTTGGGTAAGTGGTGTGCATATACGTGAGTAAAGGATGGGATTGGGTTAGAGGCCAACTTAGGGGAGTTAGAATCTCTCCTAAGACAGAGTGGGTAAAAGACACCCCCCGCCTTTTTTTTTTTTTTTTTTTTTTTTTGACAGAGTCTCACTCTGTCGCCCAGGCTGGAGTGCAGTCGTGCAATCTCACTGCAACCTCCTCCTCCTGGGTTCAAGTGATTCTCCTGCCTCAGCCCTGAGTAGCTGGGATTACAGGCGCCCACCACCACACCTGGCTAATTTGTGTATTTTTAATAGAGATGGGGTTTCACCATGTTGGCCAGGCTGGTTTTGAACTCCTGTACCTCAAGTGATCCACCTGCCTTGTGGGATTACAGGCACCCACCACCACACCTGGCTAATTTTTGTACCTTTAATAGAGATGGGGTTTCACCATGTTGGCCAGGCTGGTTTTGAACTCCTGGACCTCAAGTGATCCACCTGCCTTGGCCTCCCAAAGTGCTGTTATTACAAGTGCAAGCCATCACACCCAGCCTTAAAGGCCCCTTTTAATAAAAGGCAAGGAAACTCAGCTGAACTTGGGTTCAAGGCCCAACTTAAGAAGGTTAGAGTCATTCCTAAGATTTAGGGGGTTGGAGGAGCCATTTAGTAAAGTCCTTCTGGGCTAAGAACGGATTTGGCACCACAGGATGTTAATTCCTATTCTTTTTAAATTAATCTGCCTTACACTCTTTGCTGACGGCTGTGGGTGACAGAATTAGGCATGTACAGGATGAAGGGACATGGGGAGCTTTTTTCTCCCTAAAGGGGAAACATGAGAGCTGATGGAACTGCTGGAAAAGATCCCTTCTATGACCGACAAATGGCCACCTGAACTTTTCAGTGTTGCTGCAATAGATGGGTCTTTCTCTGGCCTCCCTGACCTCTTCGCCTTCCCCACCCTGCTGCAGACAATGCATTTCTCTCTCTCTTTTTCCTTTCCTATATTTTTTATTATTCAGGGTGATCATCTTGCCCTGTGACCGCAAGTTGAAACTGCTGGTCAGAGGTTGGATTAACGATGACAGGGCCCAATCAGGAGCAAGTTTGAGCCATAGTAGTTTGACATTGGGTGCTAAGCAGGGCAGCTAATGTCTGCTTTGTCATATGTATTTTTCTCCGGCCAGAACAGAAAAAGACAATTTTCCTTTATAATGTGGCTTGGCCCCCAGGGCTGTGGTGCAGCCCACAGGTCACTAGGGCTGCTCACTAGGGAAAGGGAACCCAGAAGCCTGGCATGCTGGCAAAAGGGTAAAAATTTCTTACCAGTCAGACTTCTGGCCTCTCTCTCTGTGCAAACCTGTTGAATGAATGGTAAAAATCACTGTTTATCTCCTTCATAAAGTTTTGATTAATGGAAAAAAGATTTGTGAGGCTAGTCTTAAGCTGTGGTGAATCTGGCATGATTTGTGTGTCTTTCTGTATTGTTCTGTCATAAAGAAGGGTACCGTAGGATAGAACACAGCCCTGGGACTCCACAAGCCCGCTGTTCAAGACAGCCCAGCAAACTGGTCAGTTATGTCCTTGGGAGCTTGACCTTGTAAATACGTGGCAGTACTTTCTCTTGGTCTCTGCCATTACAATGGCATCCCAACTTCAGGGTTCAATTCCCTGCTTAGGGAATGAGTTCTTTCTTGTTTGATATCTGCATGACCATTACCATTTGTTATTCTCTTCTCCTCCAAAAACTGTCTTGTATTTTCCTTTCACTGAGCCAGAAATATTGGCTGTTTGGCCTGGTTAAAGTCTGGTAATAAGAAATTTACCATGACTTTTTAAAAGAGCGCTATGGTTAAAAATCAGCTTAATTAATTTAAAATATGGATATCTAAACTATATATATTTAAAAGGGCTTTATCTTTTGCCCTTTCTTGAATCTTGTTCTTTCTGAAAAAAGTTTTTCTCCTCAGTCGACTGAACTGTTTTTCTTCATTTTGTCTTTTTGCCACTGTTAATGCCGACATAAGAGAACCTGAGATAATTACTAACAGCCTAGAACTCCTGGAGAAAAACAGAGGAAGTGCCACAGACCCTGTTTTGGGAAAATTCTCTTTTTTTCCCTCATGAAACCCCAGGAATTAAAAGCAGTTTGTTTCCTCTCAAAATCTAAGGCTTTGTTCTGTTTTGCATTGCCGTATCTGATGTTTTTGACTTTTGCAGGTATCAGAAATTGTTTTGCATTATGAGAGAGTTTGGTGTGTAATAACTAGGTAGGAAATATACTTTTGGAGATGGCTAATGGCAGTTATTGGGAAATACTCAGCTGTGCATGCTTGGATAAGAAACACATGCTCTTGGCCACCTGGGAAGTATGGAGATGCCCCCCCCCCCACCGCCACCACCACTGAGAGATAAGACTTCCATGGGGAGGGGCTGATTCCTTCTTTTTGGGATCCAAGATCTGGTATAAAAGCAGGACCCTTAATGGGGGGGGGGATCTGTTTGCCTTCCAGCTGTGCCTGCTTATTAGCCCTAGAAAATGCATGCTTTCCTGGCTCTGGGCTCCACCCTGAAGCCAGTAATCCAATTAAGAAACTGGTAAATGAAAAATCTTACAACTACTGGGTCTTCTTCTGTCATGTATTTATGTGTGTTGTGTGTTTGTGATATAAAAAAAAAGCTGTCATTGGTTTAAAAATAATGACTGCTTAAATCAAGCATTTTGTCAGAAAAGTAAGAAGTCTAATGGCTTTTAGTTCATGTGACTTTAGTACTCTTCAAGAAATGACAGTTTTAAAAATTATTGGTAAAATTAAAATGTCTTCAAAATTTAAACATTTGGTCTAAATTACTCAGGTCAGACATTAGGCTTGCTAAATGCTTTAAGGTAATAAACTGTTTCTTTAAGTTTTGAAAATTGTTCAATTTACCTACTTTAGAGCATTAGATTCTAAATAAGGCCTAGGGACATATGGAAAGCCATGCTCCCTAGCTAGGCTCAAGAGTCAGCCTTTATCAGCCCTTTTGCAATAGGACAGAATTGGAGAAACTGGTAATTTTACCAACGCTTTGACTGTAATGGTGTTCTTCCCTTTAAGGAATCAAACTTGATTTGTAAAGTTAATAAAAGCCCCTTGAAGAAACTGGCCTCATGCCTAGTCTACAGCAGTCTCTGTACAGAATTCCTGACCTGTGTGATAAGTAAAGAATGGCACTTATCTTAGGCCCAGGAGCCCCAAGTTATCTTGGGATTTCAAAAGGAAAGGAATTGACACAACTCATAGGTATTTGAGGGTACAAACCTATGGCAGGGCTCAGCTTTATAAAAGTCTTATCTGAGATTCCTTCTATGGAACAGAGTTTCATAAAAGCCAATTTAAAAACAGCTTATGTGAAAAATAATTATTCTTACTGCACTTTATACAAATAATCAGGCCAAGTGTAATAAAGCAAAACAGTCTTACCATGATTTGTCCTTAGTAACAATGGTAAACTGGATAGAGAAAGATTATGTTTCAAGAACTATGGTACACTTGTTATTAGATTCTAGTCTCATTGGTTGTTTTTGAGTTTTTTCTTCAACTTAGGCTGATCTGGCTCATTCCTGTGAACCAACCAGCAATCTCTGACTGCTGCTCAGAAGAAATAAGAGGTATGGGTAATGTAAAAAACATCTGGATAAAATCAATATTCTAATTCTGGGTGCATTAGAATCAGCTAACAATCCCATATCAGCCTGGTTCCAACAGTTTCCCAATTCATGGAAAGACTTCTAGTTTAGTTTACTTGAAATAATTGTACTTATTTTGCTTTACTGCTGTGGAATGTATTACTGTTGTACTCTTCGTGTAGGAATGCAGGATAAGCTTACTCAATGTTTTCTTAAATTGAATACTTATTAATCTTCCAGATACCACCTTTTCTCAGAACTCAAGAGTCATGAATGACCCTTACTATACTGATGCTTCCTGACAGAGCTCCTTTCTATGCCTAATATAAGAGACCCTAATAGGCAGGAATATCATCACCTCTAATCATCCTGAAGAAGTTACAGAAGATGGATCTTTATCCCTCCGCAACCCTTAGGATTAAGGGTTCTCTTAGAAAAGGGAGGGGGGAAATGTCAGAGACATTTGAACCAGAGCAACTCCATCTTGAATAGGGGCTGGATAAAATGAGGCTGAAACCTGCTAGGCTGGATTCCCAGATGGTTAGGCATTCTAAGTCACAGGATGAGACAGGAGTTTGGCACAAGACACAGGTCATAAAGACCTTGCTGATAAAACAGATTGCAGTCAAGAAGCTGGTTAAATCCCACCAAAACCAAGATGGCAATGAGAGTGACCTCTGGTTGTCCTCACTACTACACTCCCACCAGCTCCATGACAGTTCACGAATGCCATGGCAATGTCAGGAAGTTACCCTATATGGTCTTAAAAGGGGAGGCATGAATAAACCACCCCTTATTTAGCATATAATTGAGAAATAGCTATAAAAATGGGCAACCAGCAGCCCTTGGGGCTGGTCTGCCTATGGAGTAGCCATTCTCTTATTCCTTTACTTTCTTAATAAATTTGCTTTCACGTAGTTCTATGGACTTGCCTCAAATTCTTTCTTGTGCAGATTCAAGAACCCTCTCTTAGGGTCTGGATTGGGAGCTCTCTCCACCAGTAGGACAGATCTGCTGTCACCTTTGCCCTCAGATGCATGTTCTTTGTCCCCCAAGTCTCTGTAGCTGGCAGCTCACGGCTTTCCAGGGCAAGGCGAGAAGCATCAGAGTCTACAAAGGGTGACATCTATGACTAATCTTTCCCAACTCTGGTTTGGCTTCCTGCCCTTTCAGTGCGTTTGCAGCCTGCACAGACTCATAGTTGCAGAGGAAAGTCTTTGTGAAGACTCTGTTACAAAATAATGGCTTTGTCTTTGTACTATGGGCTGTTATCATTCTTTTCTTATGGATTGAAGGAGCAACGTGTTTCATTTATTTTCCTCTTGCTCCTGATGAATTGAGTTTGCTTTTGGGGTCTTTGTAAGTTGCAGCTCTTCTGATGACTCTGATTTCTTGCCTACACACTCTCATTATTTCTTTGAATTCTTTAGCAAGCTAGCTCAGTTTATTCTATCACTGACATTCTCATTTCTGTTACAGGAACTCTGTCTCCACCCCTAGACGTTTTTGCTTTTAATATTTCTCATTCAGAAAGCTAATTTTATTCTGTGCCCTTGAGTTATTATTTTTAATAATAGTGCAGTTTGCTAATATTCCTGTTTCCCAATAAAAAAGTTTCAGAAACTTGATTGGAATTTTTTTATCATGAACTTGAGTTTTCACAAAGTCTGTCTGCCACAATTGTACCATCAATTTCTTAAGATTTGGGATTTTTTGGATGTCCTAATTAGAAGTTGTGTATCTAAGGCTTATTGCAGTTAACTGGAGGTGCCAAAAGCCATAATGTGTTGAGATCCTCAAGGTAATCTTGAGTTTGAGAAATAAAACACACTGAAACTTAAGCCATTTTTAGCTAAGTGTGAACTGTTGCTGAGCCCTTAGCCATGTGTATAAAGATGCTCCTGAGAATCTGGACTAAAGTGGAAAAACAATGGTATCTCCATGACATGGTTTAGCTTTGTGTCCCCCCACTAAATTTCATGTTGAATTGTAATCCCGATTTTGGGGGAGGGACCGGGTGCAAGGTGATTGGATCCTGGAGGTGGATTTTCCCTTTGCTGTTCTCATAATAGTGAGTATGTTCTCACAAGATCTGGTTGTTTAAAGGTACATCCACCTCCCCCTTCACTCTCTCTCCGTCCTGCTCCAAGCATGTAAGATGTGCCTGCCTCCCCTGTACCCTTCTACCACGATTATAAGTTTCCTGAGGCCTCCCCAACTATGCTTCCTGTACAACCCGTGAAACTGTGAGTCAATTAAACCTTCTTTCTTCATAAATCACCCAGCCTCAGGTAGTTCTTTATAGCAGTGCAGAATGGTCTAATACACTCCAGCCATATTGTTACCTGAAAGTGGTCCCAATCCAGACCCCAAGAGAGTATTCTTGGATCTCGCACAAGAAAGAATTCGAGGCAAATCCATAGAGTAAAATGAAAGTAAGTTTATTAAGAAAGTGAAAGAATAAAAGAATGGCTACTCCATAGAGCAGCGCCAACGGCTGCTGGTTGCCCATTTCTATGGTTATTTATTGATAATATGCTAAACAAGGCATAGATTATTCATGAGCTTTCTGGGAAAGGGGTAGACAATTCCAGGAACTGAGCATTCCTTCCCTTTTTATATAGAGTAACTTCCTGACATTTCCTGGCATTTGTAAACTGTCATGGTGCTGGTGGGAATGTAGCAGTGAGGAGGATCAGAAGTCACTCTCATCGCCATCTCTGTTTTGGTGGGTTTTAGCCAGCTTCTCTGCTATAAGCTGTTTTATCAGCAAGGTCTTTAAGACCTGTGTTTTGTGCTGACCTCCTATCATACCCTGTGACTTAGAATGCCTTAACTTCCTGGGAATACAGCCCAGTAGGTCTCAGCCTCATTTTTTCCAGCCCCTATTCAAGATGAAGTTGATCTGGTTCAAATGCCTCTGACATGTTTCTCCTCTCCTTTTTCTAAGAGAACCCTTAATCCTAAGGGTTGAAGAGGGACAAAGATCCATCTTTTGTAATTTCTTCAGGCTGAATAGGGGTAATGATATTCCTGCCTAACTACTGGGGCTCCTCAGGGTAGAGAGGAGCTCAGTCAGAAAGCATCAGTTTGGTGAGGGTCATTCATGACTCTTGAGCTCTGACAAAATGTGATATATGGAAGATTAATAAGTGTTCAATTTAAGAGAATATTGCGTAAGCTTATCCTGCATTCCTACACAAGGAGTACGACAGCAATATATTCCACAACAGTAAAGCAAAATAAGCAAAATTATCCCAAGTAAACTAAATAAGAAGGCTTTCTATGAACTGGAAAATTGTTGAAACCAAGCTGATATGGGGTTGCTAGCTGATTCCAATATATGCTGAGAATTAGAATATTGATCCAGATTGTTTCTACATTACTCATCCATCTCAATTCTTCTGAGCTGCAGCCAGAGATCACTGATTGATTCACAGGAATAAACAGAGTCAGTCTAAATCGCAGAAAAAAAACCCTCAAAAACAACTGATGAAATCAGAATTTTATAACAGGTGTACCATAGTACTTGAAACATAATTTTTTCTCTCTATTATCCCACTTTTACTCAAGACAAATCATAACAGACTGATTTGTTTGCAAAAATAAGCCTTAGTCTTATACTTGACCAGATTATTTGTATAAGGTGCATCAAAAATAATTTTTTTTATATGCTTTTTAAATTGGCTTTGATGGAATTCCTTTTCTATAAAAGGAATCTTAGATAAGACTTTTTTTTAAAGCCAAACCCAGCCATGGGTTTGTACCCTCAAATACCTGAGTTAAATAAATGCTTCTTCTTTTGAGGTCTGAAGACAACTTGGGGCTTCTCAGCCTGTCAGAAAGTGACATTCTTTACTTACCACAGGTCAGGAACCCTGCACAGGGACTGTTGTAGAAAAGGTATGAGGCCAGTTTTCCCAAGGGGCTTTTGTTGGCTCTACAAGTCAAGTTTGATTTCGTAGAGGAAAGCACACCGTTCGAGTCAAAGCCTTGGTAAAATAACCAGTTTCTCTAATTGTTTCCTGTTACAAAAGAAAACATGATTGTTGTACTTATGCAAATATTTATATTGCCATAAATTAAGATTACTCAAAAATAATTTCTAAATTCTGGAGAAATCACGTAAAGAGAAACAAATATGCTCTGAATTTTGTTTACAGGAGTATACTTTACTCAATTGCTAAAGGCTGTAAATACCTCAAAAGAAAAGTTTCCTTAACTCTGGAAAACAAAACAAAAGATCAGTTACATTTTAAGCAAAAGTCAGAAAGATTACTTCAGTCTTCTATTAGTTCAGCCCATGCAGTTAATTTCTGTTCTGCTTGATATTAATAAACATTTCAGCTCTCCATGAGAGCCCTTAAAGATTTTTCCTCTATTCTAATATTACAATCTCCAAAGTTATCAGAAACCTGCATTCGTTAGTACCTGTCAAATTCTATAGCTGATTATAAACCACCTTTTGAAGAGGATCAAAACAAGAAAACAATTGTCTGTGGATGGCAAAGAGTCTTAGGACAGCCACTATTAAAGTCACAATTGACAAGGAAATTTTGGTTACATCTATGGCACAAAATAATTTAACATAACAACTATAATTATTAGACAAATCTATTCAATCTTAATCAGTTCAACTGTAAGGCAAGATTCTTATAAACCCTTTATAATCCCTTACAATTTTCAGTAAAGAGCAGATCAGTGCTCTGAGAAAATCCTGTTGTGCTTTTATTTTAGTGTTCAACTATTATTCAGAAAAACTGAATAATACCCCCTTTAACTCTAGATAATATGTTCACACAAAGAATCTTTTTAACAATTAATTTTTTAATAAACTTTCCACAACTTGTTCAAACCTTTAATTTTTTTCTATCTCACTTTAAAAGAATCCTTTTACCCTTTAAACATAGGCAAGAAATCCACATTCCCAGGCCTTCTTATAATCTTTTACCAAAAGTATATTCTACTTTCCTTACACTCCTTGCATATTGTAGAACTATTTCTTTAGTAGTCTCAAACACATATTGCACTGTTAACTTTTAGCAACTTTTAGTTTTGGTGAAAAACCTGGTTCATAAGTGATTATAATTATGTGCCAGGTGTGGAGCCTAGGACACCAGACAGAAGTGCTGTAAGAGCTGACTCTTTCCAGCATGGCTAAGGGGCATGGCACTTCACATGTCCCCAGGCCTCATCTAGAATCTAATGCTTCAAAGTAGATATTCTGAACAATTTTTTTATTATACTTTAAGTTCTAGGGTACATGTGCATAACATGCAGGTTTGTTACATATGTATACATGTGCCATGTTGGTGTGCTGCACCCATTAACTCATCATTTACATTAGGTTTATCTCCTAATGCTGTCCCTCCCAGCTCCCCCCACCCCATGACAGGCCCCGGTGTGTGATGTTCCCTACCCTGTGTCCAAGTGTTCTCATTGTTCAATTTCCACCTATGAGTGAGAACATGCAGTATTTGGTGTTCTGTCCTTGCGATAGTTTGCTCAGAATGATGGTTTCCAGCTTCATCCATGTCCCTACAAAGGACATGAACTCATCCTTTTTTATGGCTGCATAGTATTCCATGATGTATATGTGCCACCTTTTCTTAATCCAGTCTATCCTTGGTGGACATTTGGTTTGGTTCCAAGTCTTTGCTATTGTGAATAGTGTCGCAATGAACATACGTGTGCATATGTCTTTATAGCAGCATGATTTATAATCCTTTGGGTATATACCTAGTAATGGAATCACTGGGTCAAATGGTATTTCTAGTTCTAGATCCTTGAGGAATCGCCACAGTGACTTCCACAATGGTTGAACTAGTTTAAAGTCCCACCAACAGTGTAAAAGTGTTCCTATTTCTCCACATCCTCTCTAGCACCTGTTGTTTCCTGACTTTTTAATGATCGCCATTCTAACTGGTGTGAGATGTTATCTCATTGCGGTTTTGATTTGCATTTCTCTGATGGCCAGTGATGATGAGCATTTTTTCATGTGTCTGTTGACTGCATAAATGTCTTCTTCTGAGAAGTGTCTGTTCATGTCCTTTGCCCACTTTTTGATGGGGTTGTTTGATTTTTTTCTTGTAAATTTGTCTAAGTTCTTTGTAGATTCTGGATATTAGCCCTTTGTCAGATGGGTAGATTGTAAAAATTTTCTCCCAGTCTGTAGGTTGCCTGTCCACTCTGATGGTACTTTCTTTTGCTGTGCAAAAGCTCTTTAGTTTAATTAGATCCCATTTGTCTATTTTGGCTTTTGTTGCCATTGCTTTTGATGTTTTAGACATGAAGTCCTTGCCCATGCCTATGTCCTGAATGGTATTGCTTAGGTTTTCTTCTAGGGTTTTTATGGTTTTAGGTCTAACATTTAAGTATTTAATCCATCTTGAATTAATTTTTGTATAAGTTGTAAGGAAGGATCCAGTTTCAGCTTTCTACATGTGGCTAGCCAGTTTTCCCAGCACCATTTATTAAAGAGGGACTCCTTTCCCCATTTCTTGTTTTTGTCAGATTTGTCAAAGATCAGATGGTTGTAGATGTGTGGTATTATTTCTGAGAGCTCTGTTCTGTTCCATTGGTCTATATCTCTGTTTTGATACCAGTACCATGCTGTTTTGGTTACTGTAGCCTTGTAGTATAGCTTGAAGTCAGGTAGTGTGATGCCTCCAGCTTTGTTCTTTTGGCTTAGGATTGTCTTGGCAATGCAGGCTCTTTTTTGGTTCCATATGAACTTTAAAATAGTTTTTTCTAATTCTGTGCAGAAAGTCGTCAATAGCTTGATGGGGATGGCATTGAATC
Organism: Pan paniscus; assembly: GCF_029289425.2. Classification (NCBI taxonomy): domain Eukaryota; kingdom Metazoa; phylum Chordata; class Mammalia; order Primates; family Hominidae; genus Pan; species Pan paniscus. The sequence continues at coordinate 50,328,913 of NC_073260.2, forward strand.
TATAAATTACCTTGGGCAGTATGGCCATTTTCACAATATTGATTCTCCCTATCCATGAGCATGGAATGTTCTTCCATTTGTTTGTGTCCTCTTTTATTTCGATGAGCAGTGGTTTGTAGTTCTCCTTGAAGAGGTCCTTCACATCCCTTGTAAGTTGGATTCCTAGGTATTTTATTCTCTTTGAAGCAATGTGAATGGGAGTTCACTCATGATTTGGCTCTCTGTTTGTCTGTTAATGGTGTAGAGGAATGCTTGTGATTTTTGCACATTGATTTTGTATCCTGAGACTTTGCTGAAGTTGCTTATCAGCTTAAGGAGATTTTGGGCTGAGACGATGGGGTTTTCTAAATATACAATCACGTCATCTGCAAACGGGGACAATTTGACTTCCTCTTTTCCTAATTGAATACCCTTTATTTCTTTCTCTTGCCTGATTGCCCTGGCCAGAACTTCCAACACTATGTTGAATAGGAGTGGTGAGAGAGGGCATCCCTGTCTTGTGCCAGTTTTCAAAGGGAATGCTTCCAGTTTTTGCCTATTCAGTATGATATTGGCTGTGGGCTTGTCATAAATAGCTTTTATTATTTTGAGATATGTCCCATCAATACCTAGTTTATTGAGAGTTTTTGGCATGAAGCGCTGTTGAATTTTGTTGAAAGCCTTTTCTGCATCTATTTAGATAATCATGTGGTTTTTGTCTATGGTTCTGTTTATATGATGGATTACATTTATTGATTTGCGTATGTTGTACCAGCCTTGCATCCTGGGGATGAAGCCAACTTGATCATGTTGGATAAGCTTTTTGATGTGCTGCTGGATTCAGTTTGCCAGTATTTTATTGAGGATTTTTGCATCGATGTGCATCAGGGATATTGGTCTAAAATTCTCTTTCTTTGTTGTGTCTCTGCCAGGCTTTGGTATCAGGATGATGCTGGCCTCATAAAATGAGTTAGGGAGGATTCTCTCTTTTTCTATTGATTGGAATAGTTTCAGAAGGAATGGTAACAGCTCCTCTTTGTACCTCTGGTAGAATTTGGCTGTGAATCCATCTGGTCTTGGACTTTTTTTGGTTGATAGGCTATTAATAATTGCCTCAATTTCAGAGCCTGTTATTGGTCTATTCAGGGATTCAACTTCTTCCTTGTTTAGTCTTGGGAGGGTGTATGTGTCCAGGAATTTGTCAATTTCTCCTAGATTTTTTAGTTTATTTGAGTAGAGGTGTTTATAGTATTCTCCGATGGTAGTGTGTGTTTCTGTGGGATAGGTGGTGATATCCCCTTTATCATTTTTTATTTCATCTATTTGATTGTTCTCTCTTTTCTTCTTTATTAGTCTTGCTAGTGGTCTATCAATTTTGTTGATCTTTTCAAAAAACCAGCTCCTGGATTAATTGATTTTTTGAAGGGTTTTTTATGTCTCTATCTCCTTCAGTTCTGCTCTGATCTTAGTTATTTCTTGCCTTCTGCTAGCTTTAGAATGTGTTTGCTCTTGCTTCTCTAGTTCTTTTAATTGTGATGTTAGGGTGTCAATTTTAGATCTTTCCTGCTCTCTCTTGTGGGCATTTAGTGCTATAAATTTCCCTCTACACACTGCTTTAAATGAGATTCTGGTATGTTGCGTCTTTGTTCTCATTGGCTTCAAAGAGCATCTTTATTTCTGCCTTCATTTCATTATGTACCCAGTAGTCATTCAGGAGCAGGTTGCTCAGTTTCCATGTAGTTGAGCAGTTTTGAGTGAGTTTCTTAATCCTGAGTTCTAGTTTGATTGCACTGTGGTCTGAGAGACAGTTTGTTATAATTTCTGTTCTTTTACATTTGCCGAGGAGTGCTTTAATTCCAACTATGTGGTCAATTTTGGAATAAGTGCAATGTGGTGCTGAGAAGAATGTATATTCTGTTGATTTGGGGTGGAGAGTCCTGTAGATGTCTATTACATCCACTTGGTGCAGAGCTGAGTTCAATTCCTGGATATCCTTGTTAACTTTCTGTCTCGTTGATCTGTCTAAGGTTAACAGTGGGGTGTTAAAGTCTCCCATTATTATTGTGTGGGAGTCTACTCTCTTTGTAGGTCTCTAAGGACTTGCTTTATAAATCTAGGTGCTCCTGTATTGGGTGCATATATATTTAGGATAGTTAGCTCTTCTTGTTGAATTGATCCCTTTACCATTATGTAATGGCCTTCTTTGTCTCTTTTGATCTTTGTTGGTTTGAAGCCTGTTTTATCAGGGACTAGGATTGCAAGCCCTGCTTTTTTTTGTTTGTTTGTTTTCCATTTGTTTGGTAGATCTTCCTCCATCCCTTTATTTTGAGTGTGTGTGTGTCTCTGCAAGAGAGATGGGTCTCCTGAATACAGCACACTGATGGGTCTTGACTGTTTATCCAATTTGCCAGTATGTGTCTTTTAATTGGAGCATTTAGCCCATTTACATTTAAGGTTAATATTGTTATGTGTGAATTTGATCCTGTCACTACGATGTTAGCTGGTTATTTTTCTCGTTAGTTGATGCAGTTTCTTCCTATCATTGATGGTCTTTACAATTTGGCATGTTTTTGCTGTGGCTGGTACTGGTTGTTCCTTTCAATGTTTAGTGCTTCCTTCAGGAGCTCTTGTAAGGCAGGCCTGGTGGTGACAAAGTCTCTCAGCATTTGTTTTTCTGTAAAGGGTTTTATTTCTCCTTCACTTATGAAGCTTAGTTTGGCTGGATGTGAAATTCAGGGTTGAAAATCCTTTTCTTTAAGAATGTTGAATATTGGCCCCCACTCTCTTCTGGCTTGTAGAGTTTCTGCCGAGAGATCTGCTGTTAGTCTGATGGGCTTCCCTTTGTGGGTAACCCGACCTTTCTCTCTGGCTGCCCTTAACATATTTTCCTTCATTTCAACTTTGGTGAATCTAACAATTATGTGTCTTGGAGTTGCTCTTCTCGAGGAGTATCTTTGTGGCATTCTCTGTATTTCCTGAATTTGAATGTTGGCCTACCTTGCTAGGTTGGGGAAGTTTTCCTGGATAATAACCTGCAGAGTGTTTTCCAACTTGGTTCCCTTCTCCGTGTCACTTTCAGGTACACCAATCAGACGTAGATTTGGTCTTTTCACATAGTCCCATATTTCTTGGAGGCTTTGTTCATTTCTTTTTACTCTTTTTTCTCTAAACTTCTCTCCTCACTTCATTTCATTAATTTGATCTTCAATCACTGATACCCTTTCTTCCACTTAATCAAATCAGTTACTGAAGCTTGTGCATGTGTCACGTAGTTCTCGTGCCATGGTTTTTAGCTCCATCAGGTCATTTAAGGTCTTCTCTACACCGTTTATTCTAGTTAGCCATTCATCCAATCTTTTTTCAAGGTTTTTAGCTTCTTTACGATGGGTTCGAACATCCTCCTTTAGCTCAGAGAAGTTTGTTGTTACTGATCGTCTGAAGCCTTCTTTTCTCAACTTGTCTAAGTCATTCTCCGTCCAGCTTTGTTCTGTTGCTGGTGAGGAGCTGCGTTCCTTTGGAGTAGAAGAGGTGATCTGATTTTTAGAATTTTCAGCTTTTCTGCTCTGGTTTCTCCCAATCTTTGTAGTTTTATCTACCTTTGGCCTTTGATGATGGTGACGTACAGATGGGGTTTTGGTGTGGATGTCTTTTCTGTTTGTTACTTTTCCTTCTAACAGTCAAGACCCTCAGCTGTAGGTCTGTTGGAGTTTGCTGGAGGTCCACTCCAGAACCTGTCTGCCTGAATATCACCAGCAGAGGCTGAAGAACAGCAAATATTGCAGAACAGCGAATGTTGCTGCCTGATCCTTCCTCTGGAAACTTCGTCTCAGAGGGGCACTGAGCTGTATGAGGTGTCAGTCGGCCCCTACTAGGAGATGTCTCCCAGTTAGGCTGCTCGGGGATCAGGGACCCACTTGAGGAGGTAGTCTGTCCATTCTCAGATCTCAAACTCCGTGCTGGGAGAACCACTACTGTCTTCAAAGCTGTCAGACAGGGACGTTTAGGTCTGCAGAAGTTTCTGCTGCCTTTTGTTCTGAACAATTTTTAAAAGTCAAAGTAGCAGTTTGTGACTTTAAAACCATTTAGCAAACCTAATATCTGACTTGTGTAATTTAGACCAAATGTCTAAATTTTGAAGACAATTTAATTTTACTAATAATCTTTAAAACTGCCTTTATTTCTCAAAGCTTACTAAAGTCACATGAACCAAAAGGCATTACATTTTTTCTTTTTCTGATAAAATATTTTATTTAAACTCTTATTATTTTTAAACCAATTAATCAAAGCCCTTTCATATGTAGACATCACACACACAACACATAAATACACTGGCAGACAGAAGAAGATCCAGTGGTTGTATTTTTCATTTGCCAGTTTCTTAACTGGATTACTTGTTTCAGGGTGGAGCCCTCGGAGGAACAGGGGCAGGAAAGCATGCAGTTTCTACAGCCTAATAAGCAGGCACAGCTGGAAGGTAAAACAGATCTCAAAAATTAAGGGTCCCATTTTTATACTGGATCCTATACCCCCAAAAAGAGGGAATCAGCCCATCTCCTTTGGGAGTTTTATTTCTCAGTGGTGGTGGGGGGGGGGGTGGAGTGGGGACATTGCCATACCTTCTAGGTGACCAAGAGCATACTTCTCTAATACAAACATGCAAAGAGGCAAGTATCCCCCCATAACTGCCATTAGCTATCCCCCAAAGTATACTTCCTACCTAATTATTATACACCAAAGCCTTTTCATAATGGAAAGTAATTTCTGACACCCTCCAAAGTCAAAAACGTCAGATAACACAATGCAAAACAGAACAGATCCTCAGATTTTAAGCAGGATCTATCCACTTTTAATTCCTGGGGTTTCATGAGGAAAACAGAGGTTTTTTCCAAAACAGGTTCTGTGGGGCATCTCCTGTTTTTCTCAAGGAGCCCCAGGCTGTTAGAGCTTGAATATCCACTTTAGATTAAGCTGACTTTTAACCATAGCACTGTTTTAAAAAAATTATTTTAAATCTCTTATTACCAGACTTTAGCCATGCCAAACTGCCAATATTTCTGGCTTTTGAACCGTACCAAAGGTAACCTCCCAGGTGCTTAGAGAAAGGAAAAATTCAATAAGGGAAGCCAGAAGTTGTTCATCATGGAGGGGAAGAGAATTTAAAAAATGACGAAGGTCACACAGATATCAAACCAGAAAGGACTCATTTCTTAAGCCAGGAATTGAACCCTGAACCCAGGCCACCACTTTGAAAAGAAAACCTTTAGCTACTGAGCTACAGTACTGGGCAGTCTCCATTGCTTTTCCCAGAAGGAGTCTAAAGTGGTGAATTTTGAGCTTGCAAAGGCTTTTAACTGCTTAAGACAATTTTTAGGGCTAACTGTGATGTGAATTCCAAAATTCCTGTTCCCTGGATGGCAGAGACTAAGAGAAAGTACCACCACATGTTTACAAGGTCAAGCTCCCAAGGACATAACTGACCAGTTTGTTGGGTCATCTTGAACAGCAGGCTTATGGGGTCCTAAGCCCATGTCTATACTAAGGTACCCCTCTTTCATAGCACAAACTACAACAGATTCACGACAGCTTAACACTAGCCTTGCAAATCCTTTTTCCAATGAATCAAAACTTTACAGAAGAGATAAATGGTGATTTTTATCATTCATTCAGCTGGTTTGCACAGAAAGAAAAAAAGGGAAGGGAGAAAAATATTCCCTGCATCAAGGGTAGGGAAAGTGAGGACCCCAGGGAGACCAGAGAAAGACCCACCCATCTCAGAAATGCTGAATCAAGAGTTCAGGAGGCAACTTGTCCATAGCGAAGAGATCTTTTCCAGCAGTTCCATCAGCTCTCAAGTTTCCCCTTTTGGGGAGAATAAAGTTCCCCATGTCCCATGATCTTGAACATGCTTAATCCCATCACCCAAGCCATCAGCAAAGAGTGCAACGCAGATTAATTAAAAGAGAATAGCAGTTAATATCCCGTGGTACCAAACCCATTCTTAGCAGAGAGAGACTCTACCCAATGGGGCCTCTAACCCACTCAATGTTAGGAAGAACTCTAACCTTCCTAAGTTGGGCCTTGAACCCAAGTTCAGTCACTCATCCTTGCCTTTTATTAAGCGGGGCCTTTAACCCACTTTGTTTTAGGAGAGTCTCTAGCTCCTCTAAGTTGGGTCTCTAACCCTATCTCATCCTTTACCCAGGTATGGGCACTCTGCTTACCCATAGTCAGCCAACTGGTGTTGTGTGCAGATGATTTTCCTTTGGGTTAGGGGTCTCTTTAGTATAGTCTCTTCCATGGTTCGCAGGAAAGATGTTGCCTGAATGTGGTCCCAATACAGACCCCAAGAGAGGGTTCTTGGATCTCGCACAAGAAATAATATGAAGCAAATCCATAGAGTAAAATGAAAGCAAGTTTATTAAGAAAGTAAAGGAATAAAAGAATGGCTATTATATAGGCAGAGCAGCCCCAAGAGCTACTGGTTGCCCATTTTTATGGTTATTTTTTGATTATTTGCTAAACAATGGGTAGATAATTCATGAGTTTTCTGGGAAGGCGGTGGGCAATTCCTGGAACTGAGGGTTCCTTCCCTTTTAAGACAATATAAAGTAAGCTCGTGACGTTGCCTGGCATTTGTAAACTGTCATGGCGCTGGTGGGAATGTAGCAGTGAGGACAACCAGAGGTCACTCTCATCACCGTCTTGGTTTTGATGGGTCTTCTTTACTGCAACCTGTTTTATCAGCAAGATCTTTATGACTTGTATCTTATGCTGACTTCCCATCTCATCCTGTGACTAAGAATGCCTTAACCTTCTGGGAATGCAGCCCTTTAGGTCTCAGCCTCATTTTACCCAGCTCCTATTCAAGATGGAGTTGCTCTGGTTCAAACGCCTCTGACAATATGGTGTGCCAGGAGCTGTGTCAGATACTTAGACTTAAAATAAATCCAGGAAGTAGACACCACCATCACTCTTCTCATTTAAGAAAAATGAGGCTCAAGGAGACTTAATTGAAAAAAAAAAACTAACATTAAACAATTAAAGAACCAAGATTTGAACTTATCTGGCCTGAACACAACACTGATAAGACAAAGCAAACTCGGAAATTTAGATGTCTCGTACAGGCAGATCTCACACTTGACTGGACATCAGAATTTCCTGGGAAGCTCGTGGGAGGTTTGGGATTTGTGTTCTTAACAAGCTCCTGGTTGATGTTGATGCTGCTGGCCTGAGCACTTGGAGACCCACTGCTGCAGACCCACAGCTCCCATGTAAGTTGTTCCATGGTACCCTTCCTTGAATCCCAGAAGTTTATCTCTAATTCTGGCTTCTGTGTATTTCTTTTGCTGCCCCACGTGTATTTCTTTTGCTGCCCCACGTGTATTTCTTTTGCTGCCCCACATGATGACTTTCTCGGGCATGACTAGTAAATTCTAAGGTCTTTGAATGCAATGCAAGATTTAGTTCCTCCCTACCAGAACATCCTAACAGGTGCAGATACACATTTATTAATTGAGTGATGCGGGAGATATTTTTTTCCTTTTTTCAGATTTCTTATTTTTTTTTATTTTACTTTAAGTTCTGGGATACATGTGCTGAATGTGCAGGTTTTGTCACATAGGTAGACATGTGCCATGGTAATTTGCTGCACCTATCTACCGGTCGTCTAAGTTTTAAGCCCCATGTGCATTAGGTATTTGTCCTAACGCTCTCCTTCCCCTTCCCCTCACCCCCTGACAGGCCCCGGTGCGTGATGTTCCCCTCCCTGTGTTCATGTGTTCTTGTTGTTCAACTCCCACTTATGAGTGAGAACGTGCCGTGTTTGGTTTTCTGTTCCTGTGTTAGTTTGCTGAGGATGATGGTTTCCAGCTTCATCCATGTCCATGCAAAGGACATAAACTCATTCTTTTTTATGGCTGCATAGTATTCCATGGTGTATATGTGCCACTTTTCTTTATCCAGTGTATCATTGATGGGCATTTGGGTTGGTTCCAAGTCTTTGCTATTGTAAATAGTGCTGCAGTAAACATACTTGTGCATGTGTCTTTATAGTAGAATGATTTATAATTCTTTGCATATATACTCAGTAATGGGATTGCTGGGTCAAATGGTATTTCTGGTTCTAGATCCTTGAGGAATCGCCACACTCTTCCACAATGGCTGAACTAATTTACACTCCTACCAACAGTGTGAAAGTGTTCCTATTTCTCCACATCCTTGCCAGCATCTGTTGTTTCCAGACTTTTTAATGAACGCCATTCTAACTGGCATGAGATGGTATCTCATTGTGGTTTTGATTTGCATTTCTCTGATGACCAGTGATGATGAGCTTTTTTTTTTTTTCATATGTTTGCTGGCAATGCGGGAGTTTTTATATGTAATTAGGAAGCAAACACTTCTATTATTAGCTACAATTGAATAATTGCTTGAATATTTTAAAGTCATTTAAGAGACCCTTTTTGCCCAGTACCAGATGCCTAAAAGGCAAATTAGTCAGCATACTAACAATAAAATGTTCATATTATAATAGATTTTCCATCAGATCTAGCATGGATGACATTCCCATTTATGGGCCCTGCTTGGAAACAACAGGCCTGGGCACATCATAATTCCAAATGGGCCTCAGAAGATGGCTCTAATAGACACTGAAGGTAGAAATCACCAGGGTTAATTATCCATGAATTCTTATAAATTCCTCTGGCCAGGAAAGTTTGGTGGCTGAGAAACAGGAGGACGGAATGATGTATAGCTCTCTGAAGCTGGGTTTGACTTTGTCAAAAACAAAAAGCAGCCGGTACTCCAGGCAGTTCTAGTGACACCCCCAGATCTTGACACACTGGTTTGGCTGGGATCACACACCCACCCCTGACCAATTCCTGAAGCCAGGAGGATGGATTTCAATGATGAACATGGACAAGCCCACCTGAGACTTATTGGAGGAAGAGGGCTGGCTGGTCTCACTGCCTCCCCTTCCCTCTTCCATCTCTCATCAGAATGAGATGACCCTCAAGAGGATCATTGAGGAGGGAGGTTCCAGATAGTTTCTAATTGGAGTCACCAGACATCTGTTGATTGCTCTGTGAGCAATTCTGATCACACCATGGAGGTCCAATTTTATTAAGCATGGTCTTTTTTGGTGGAAAATATTTTTAGTTTTTTTATTATTTGAAGTTGTGCAAGTAATTAGTAAACACATTCTTGTTACAACATGTTTAAACAAAACAGAAGTATAACCACAGGACCAGCTGAAGCTGATTAACCATTGCTTAAGTTGTTAGCAATGGTGGAGAGCGAAAATTGCATCATATAGCCCATGCATGTGCAATAGGGAAAAGCTTCAAACTCCTAATTCGTAACACCACCCACCTGGCGGATTGGCTGCATTGGCATCACCTGGGACTAGTTAGCAATGCCATAAAAGCATGACCCACTCCCAATATGCGGAGTCAGATTTGAGCCTTGCCTCCTGTCTCCTTGCCAGTTGACTTGCCATAAAGCCTTTCTTTTCACAAAAGCTGGCGCCATAGTATTGGTTTCTATGCTGATCGGCAAGCAAGCCCATCCCTTGGTAACAGAAGTATTTAGAGGTAAAAGACCTCCTTCCCACAATTCCTACTCCCCCACCTGACTCCCCACCCTGGCAGCACCTGCTCCATCCAAGTCTCCTCTCTGCTCACTTGTCTCCAAAGGTTGACTCAGTGAGCCAAGTCTTCTCAGGTTCATACCCTTAGGTGGCCCTTTCCCATGAATCTGGCTGACTCCGTGACTTGCTTTAACTAATAGAATGTGGAGGGAGTGCTGGTGTCTTTTGGAGAATCTAAGTTTGCATCATTTTAAAAATGGCTGCATTTGGTCTAAAATCCCCAACATTTAATTGAATCCCTAAGCCATATGGTAGATTTGGGAATAGGTGTTGTCAAGCCTTCTAAAAGTGAATTTCAAGGTGTTACCAATAAAGGTTGTTTTTTTCCATTCAGCCCAATGCATTTGGTAGACAATTTAGATGAGTGGATTGGCCACATGATATGGCAATGACGACAATTTTAAAAATGCATCATTTCTCTGCATTGGCATTCCTGCCAGCTAGTGACATTCCAGGAGCTTTTAGTGAATTAAAGCTTCATTTGCCTGAAGAGGGTAGCAAAGTTACTGACTGCTTCAGAAATAATTATGTGCATGATAGGATAAGAGGACATTTATGCAATGGTATTGCTGTTCTGTCACTGGTATTCTTTTCACCAATAATGGTCTGTGTATGAGTGCGTGTGAAATGGATTTCCGGGTGTCCAAAACAACATAGAAGCATGGCTCAGAAGATGAAAAAATTTAATAGGGAATGCTTATGTTGGGGTATATAGAATTATGGAAGAATTTCAAGAGCATCACCATGGAGAAAATGAATGTGAATTTATTCTCCAAGGAGAGCCATGACCTAAAAGAAAAAAGCAGTAGTTTCTCATGATGCAAGACTTCCAAATATAGTTACTGATAGTGAAAGTTGGCCAGCTCTTATGGACTACCTCTGTACAATTGCTGTAATTTATCCTCATAATACACTTCTTCATGTCGAATTTTCTTTTTAGGTTTATAAAGTCCTTAAAACCTTTTCCCCCATTACTTTAAATTGTTAGCATTATTTGTTTATAATTTACCATGCTATGCATTTCATCTTTGCATCATTTCCAATACTGGAAGTATAAATTGTATAAAGACTTTTAGAGAGTTCTAATTCTTTTTATGCATTTTCATGCAAATTTGACTCTACACTAGTGCAGTATCACAACATTGACTGTGTGTAAGCATTGTGTGTGTACTTAAAAACATTGAAACTTCCAGCCAGCACAGTGGCTCAGACTTGTAATCCCAGCACTTTGGGAGGCCAAGGTGTGCAGATCTCCTGACGTCGGGAGTTTAAGACCAGCCTGACCAACACGGAGAAACCCCATCTCTACTAAAAATACAAAATTAGCCGGGCGTGGTGGTGCATACCTGTAATCCCACCTACTCGGGAGCCTGAGGCAGGAGAATCGCTTGAACCCGGGAGGCAGAGGTTGCGGTGAGCTGAGATCGTGCCATTGCACTCCAGCCTGGGCAACAAGAGCGAAACTCCATCTCAAGGAAAAAAAAAAAAAAAAAGAAACTTCCTCCTTTTTGTACATTTGCATTGGTGAAAGAATTTCTTGATCTCAGTTCTTTGGGTGAGTGCATATGTGGTAGTGACACATCACAGTTTTTGATTGATCTCATTAAAAGACTTAGGTTGTCCATCACAATAGTTCATATGACAGCAGTCATATAAGCTTTAAGAATATGAATATGATTTGTAGGCCCATAACTTATGCCCAGGTAACTGTTGTTAGCATGCCTAAGTGTTTATGCTTGCAAAAATACGTATGTTATTATTGCCTACTTTATTGTGTAAAGTGGCCTGTGAAGTGTTCAGTGGTTTTTATATGTTTCTCAAATAAATCCTCTTTTAAAATGTAAATAAATTTCTTTTAAATAATTTTTAATTTTTATTTTAAATAATTTTTAGTTTTAAATAAATTTTGTGTTTATTTTATTTTAAATAATTAATTTTTTCCAGAATTTTATCTTTGGGAGTTTGATCTTTCTGGGATTTCAACATTTGGGGTTATGGCATTCCAGATTTTATCTCTCGGAATTATGGCCCAGACTCTAAACTTTCACTCTATATAGGAAAGAAAATAACAAATATCTTTACGGTTTTATGCACTTACACATGAATAGAGTTCTACAGATAAAGTTAGTGGGTCAAAGGGCAAGTGCATCTTGTATATCCATAGATACTTCCATATAGTCTTCCAAGAAGGCTTCATCAAAGTACATTTGCTCGAAGAATATGTGAGAAGGCACATTTTCCTGTGTTCTCACCAAATTTGACCATTCTGCTGGGTGAAAAATTGTATCTTTTTCAGTGTTAATTTTAATTTCTCAGATTACTAGTCTTTACAGATGTATGTTGGCCAATTGCCTTTCTTCTGTGAATTTCCTTTTTGTACCTTTTGCCTATTTTGTTCTATGGAGTTGATGGGCTGACTTAATGACTCACAGAAACTCTTTGAGTACCCTGGATATTAAAGGTTTTGTTTAATTTATTACATTTTTCTCAGTCTTTCACTTGCCTTTTCATGCTACCTATGTCATTTGTTTTGTTTTACAAAAACTATTGATTTTCATGAGTTCACTTATGGCCTTTGAGTTTTAGGTCTTGTTATAAAAATATTATTCTCTAGATTCTTATAATGCTTTTATATCTTGTTTCTTAGGTTTGGCTCTTTAACCATTTTAGCGTTTATATTTGTGTATGGGGTACGCTGGACATGCTGGGGAGAATATCCCATTCTACACCACAGTAACACACGCCTTACACAACCTTGCACAATGGCGCTGGGCTAGGCTGCATTGCTCCATGGATTCTCTTCTTAATGTACTAGCTAATCACAGCATCACCTTATGGCTCATCCTTTCTTCAATGGTTCCCATGGACATGTGTGCTCTTTCTCCTGGACTATCTTCGAATTCCTTGTATGACTTGCCTGTTCCCACATTATTTTCACCAGTTCCTTTTTATCTTCTTCAGAAATTTCTTTGTGTTCTTAAGGATCATCTTTTATTACATATACTTTAGAATTAATTTCCCATGTTCTGGGGGAAAAGTGCTGTTGGAACTTAATTGTCATCACAGTCAAATTGTAGATTAATTTGGGGAAGAATTGGCATGTTTTCTATTGAATCTTCCAATCCAGAAAGCATGACATGTCTTTCCACATAAGCAGATTTTCTTTTATTCATTCATCTTTCATTAAAGTTTTCTTCTATTTCATTTTGTACGTTTCTCATTAAATTCATTTTATGTTTTTTCTTTCTTGCTATTGTAAACAAGATATTTCCCCATATTAAACCCCTGTTTTCTTTTGCTAGCATTTGTCTGATATAGAATATGCTTTATGTATCTAGTATTTCCTTTGTCTTCTTTTCATCACTTTGTTTAACCCATACATATTTTTAACCAGTGTGAAGGGCTTTGACTTTTAATTGGCAGGTTTGATGCATTTATGGTTATTGTAATTACTGAGGTATTGGGAACTATTACTGATGTTTATACTTTATCTTTGCCTTTCATCTGTGCATATTCTACTTGTATCCCTTCTTTTTATTGGCTGGGCTATTTTTGTTTCTTTCTTTTGTTCTGTAGTAGTTTGAAGGTCTCTTATTCTATTCTTATTTTTACAGTGATATATAATTTTTTACACACATATATAAACATAATTTTTTACTGTTACCTAGAACTAATCAGTTCCGGACCTACCTCCACAAAACTGAACAGCGCTTGGCATGCTATACCTTTTCTTCTCCCACCTCTCCTTGCCATCGTTCCCTTACCTTCCATATTTAGATCTCCTGAGATACTAGTTTCTGATCATTGTAAAAAATACATATTTAAAGTTACGCATCAATAATTATTAAGGCATAAGGTGTATCTGCAACTTTTACTGATTCTTTTATCGTCATTGTTTCTTGCAGCCCACATCCTCCTCTTCTTTGTATTCATTGTTTTTCTGGAATAATTCCTTCAGAGTGTCTGTGGGTGGTTAAATTTCTGAGTCCTCGCTTTGCCCTCCTACTGGGATGCTAGTTTGGGTGCATATAAGATTCTTGGCTCAATATTTCTATTCTTCAGACTTTTGATGATGTTATTTGTCTTCATGTATTTGGTGCTGAAAGAGAACATTAACATTCCACACCTCCTTCCTTTTTAAGTAACCTGTCTTTTTTTTTTTTCCTACTCCTGGAAAACTTTTAGAATGTTTCTCTCTTGATCTGTGTGTCTGAAATTAGGCAACTGTGGTCCATGAGTGCATCTTTCTTTGCATTTCTCCTGGGAGCCATGAAAATGTGACCAACCCTGTCTCTAACACTAAACATTTTGTTTTGCTGATATTTGAATATTTCTTTTCTTCTTTTTAAAATTTTCTTTTTCTGGAATTCCTATGAGGCAGATGCATCTAAACTCTAACACTTTACATTTCCATTTGTGTTTCAGTCTTTTTGGCACTAGGAGATTTTCTGGGCTCCATTGTTTAGCTTTCATAATCCAGTTTTGTGTATCTCTGGAGCCCACTGCTTGAGTTTTCTCTTTTTACCCTAAGTCAATAGATTTTGTCTCTGTTAGCAAGAAAAAAAAAAAAAAATAGGTAGAGACGGAATGGAAAAAATTAAACTCTCACTCCCAGTGGTGACCAACGCTTTAAAAAAAAGTGCCTTGGAATACAATGTAGAAGAAAAGTATAGACTGTAATATGAAATTTCAATCAGAATCTAAATCATTTTTGAGGGGTAAGGAAACTTCACAAAATGATTTTAAATCTCTTCAGAAAAAAATTACATACAAGAGACAGCAGTTGACAAATGAAGAGAACAGAATTCAGGTAAAAGTCCACACAGAAATAGGTATTTAATATACTGTCAAGTTGGCACCTCAGTTCAGGAAGAAATGGATGACTTATTAAATAAATGGGATGAACATGAGTGACAGTCCATCTGGCAGCTAAATATCATAACTCTTCCCATATCCTATGTAGACAAATGCATTCCGAATGAATTGAAAAGCTAAATGAAAAACATTAAATAAAATAAATGAATGAATGCATAAATAATAAATATTATTAAAATAAAAGTTAGGAGAATATTAGTAAGAACTTAAGGTTAGGAAGACCTTCTTAAGGAAAACAAGACTCTCAGAAGCCATCTAGAAAATAACCAACATATATGATTATTGTAATTACTACAGTCATAATTTTCTTTTTTCCCAAAATACCTCTAACAACTGAAAGCAATAATTTTTGTCAGATAAAATGTAGATGCCACCAAAAGAAAAATGATTGAATAAGAAGTTAATATCAATTAATCTAAAAGAAAAAGATAAATAACTGTATTGAAAACTGGGCAGAAAGATATGAACAATCAAATAACAGAAAAAGAAATGCAAATGGCCAATAAGCATGTGAGAAAAATCACCTTATTAGATTTGAGGGAAATGCAAACTAAAACAAAATGAATTACTTTTGCTCATCCTTGGCAAAGATTCAAAAAATTGACACTGCAGTACTGGGAAGGGCAGAGACCACTATGCTTGCTTATGCCGGGTGATGAGAGGACAAATTGCTGCACATCCTTGAGAGGGCAATTCAGGTCTGCGACATTGGTACTGGTATTCACATTCACTACAAAGGTGGTGTTGCTGGTAATATAACTACAAGAAATTAGGCCCAGGCTACACATAACTCTGTAAAAGAAATGGTGGTATTTACATAATTCTGTGACTATATGTTAGTGGGTGGTAACCACATCACTCTTCAATGTACATTGTGATATTTACATAAATCTGCAACCTCGGTTGTGATCTTAACATAACCCTATGACAGAGGAGCAGGGCATCATCCCGAAAATCTGTGATGCTGATTATGGTCATATTTACATAACTCTGCAATGTTAATTGTTATTCATGTGATAGTGGTGACGGTGGCATTTCCTTGATTCTGTGCTGGTGGATGTGGTATAAGCAGCACTCTGTTATGGTGTCGGTGGTACTTACATAACTGCAGTATTGTCATGGTATCCACATAATTCTGCCATGTTGTTCATGGTATTCATTTCACCTTGTGACATTGATGGAAGTATTCACATAATTCTGTGATGTTGATGGTGATATTTACATAACTCAGTGATACTGTTCATGGTATTCACATAGCTGTGACATGGGAGGTCATAGTATTCATATAACTCTGAGTGTTGGCATTGACAATTTTGCATCATTGTTTATGGTGTTCACATAACTGTGATGCCAGTTGTGGTTTTCACATCTGTTGGTGTTGTGGTGTTGGTGTTGGTGGTATTCACATATTTCTGCAGCTTTGGTTGTGGTATCCACACAACTCTGTGGCATTAGCCACAGTATCCATAAACTCTGTGGTGGTGATGGTGGTTGTATTCACGTAACTCTGTGATAGTGGTGGTAGTGTATCCACATCACTCTGTGATGTTGGTTGTATTCACATAACACCATGATGGTGGTCACAGACTGCAAAGTTTGTCATGGTGTTCACATAACTCTGCAATGTTTGTTGTGGTGTTGACATAATTGTGCAACACTGTGGTACTGTTAGTCTCATAACATGGTGACGTTGTTGGTGATGTTTATGTAATTCTCCACTCATGGTTGTGGTATTTACATGACTGCAATATTGGAGTTGATGGTGGGGTTCACATAACTGTGAAATTTGTCATAATAGTCCCACACTGCAACCTTCATCACAGTGTCACGTAATTTTGCAACATCGATGGTGGTACACACATAACTGTGCTATGGTTCTGCTGCTGATAGTCACATAATTGTGACATTAATTGTGGTACTTGTCTAACACTGTCACATTGGTGGTGGTGGTATTTACATATTTCTGCAATGTTTGTGGTGCTATTCACATAACTGTGATATTGATCATTGTATTCACATAGTTCTGTGATGATGGTGGTGGTTGTGTTACTCTAAGTGCAAGAGTGGTGGTTGTATTCAGGTAAATCTGTGACATTGTCACTGCTGTTCATGTGACACTGCAGTGTTGTTGCTGGTGGTCATATAACTCAATGACATTACTCATAGTGTTCACACAATCTTTTGAAAGTGGTCCTGGTATTTGCATGACTCTGCAATGCTGGTGGTAGTAGGGTTGACATGCACTGTGCAGTTCATCATGATGTGCATGCAACTCTAAGATGATTGCTGTGGTATTCACAGAACTGAGATTCATCATGGTGTTAACATAATTATGCATTGGTGCTGCTGGTGGTATGCACATGGCACTGTGACATTGCTGTTGGTGGTATTTACATAATTCTCTGTTGGTGGCAGTGGTATTCACATGAACCCATGACATTTGCCATGATAGTCACACAATTTTGCAGCATTGGCGGTTGTGGTATTTATAATATCTCTGACAGTGAATGTGGTGTTCCCATAACTCCCTTGCTGGTTATGGAATTCACATAATTTTGCATCATTGTTGTTGGTGGTATTCATGTAGCTCTGTGGTGTTGGTTATGGTGGTATTCACAATATTCTGTGATATTGGTCATGGTTGTAAACAGATAACTCTGCAAAGTTGGCTGTGTCATTCCAATAAATCTGTGAGGTTATTAGTGGTGGCATTGACATGACTCTGCAATGACAGAGAAGACAGTACTCATCTAACTTTGAGATGTCAGTCATGTTATTCTTATATTCTGTGAAGTTGATGCAGGTGGTACTCTACTCTGGTGGTCATGATATTCATATAACTGTGATGGTGGTCATGGTATTCAAATAACCCTGTGACTTGGTTGTGCGAGTCACATAACCCTGTGACGGTAGTGTTGGTGGTATTCCCATAACTGTGTCATTGGTTGCCTATTTACATAGCTCTGTCATGTTGAACGTGGCATTCATATCACGCTGCGACATCAGTGGTAGTGGTATTCACCTAACTTTATGATACTGGTGGGGATTATATTCACATAACTGCAGTGTTGCTGCTGGTGGTAGTCTTATAAACATGTAATGTTGGATGAGGTTGCAAATCATAACTCTGCAACAATGGTGGGGGTATTTATATAACTCTGCAACATTGGTCATAGTTTTCACTTAACTCTGTAATAATGGATGGAGTATTTGCATAATTCTGTGACTCTGGTCATGTTATTTATATAAATATACTCATCACCTAGCATCCACAGAGTGGTTTCAGGACCCTCTAGGATACCACAATCCATAGATGCTCAGATCTCTTATATAATATGGTATAGTATTTACATGTAGCCTGTGCACAGCCTCCTTTATACTTTGAATCCTCTCTAGATTATTTACGATACCTAATATAATATAAATGCTATGTAAATAGTTGTTACTATATTGTTTATTTGCACTACTTTTATTGTTTTTTTTTTTCTATTTTCAATCCACAGTTTGTTGAATCCGTGAATGTGGGACCTGCACACATGTAGGGCTAACTTTATACGTCCATGGTGGGACAGGTATTTTCAAAACTCTGTAATAATGGTGGTAGTGTTAACATAACTCTGAATTGTTCATAGTTTTCAAATAACTCTATGGCATTGGCATGATATTTACATAATTCCACAATGATAGTGGTAGTGTTCATGTAACTCTGCCACGTTGGTTTTTTTGTGGTATCTTCATAATTCTCATAATTCTGGAACAGCATGGTGGTAGTGGTATTCCCGTATTCCCACAATTCTATGACATTGATATTCATGGTATTCACATAACTCTGTTGTCAGTTGTAGTATTCATATAACTTTGTGACATAGGTGGTGGTTTTCACGTAACTCTGCAATGGTGGCTTTGGTATTTGGATAATTCTGTGGCATTGATGCTGGTGGTATTCACATAACTCTGTGACATTGGTCCTATTATTCACATGAACCTGTGATGTTGGTTGTTGTAATCACATAACTCTGCAATGTTGATGGTAGCCTAATTCATATTTCTCTGACATTGGTCATGGAATTCACATAACTGTGATGGTAGTGGTGCTATTCAAATATCTGCCTTGGTAGTGGTATTCTCTTAGTGCTGCCACAGTGGTTGAGGTATTCAAGTAATTCCATGATGATGTTTTTGTGGTAGTCATATAACTCTAATGGTGTTAGGTATGGTAATCCCCTGAGTCTGCAAAGTTTGTTGTGGTCTTCACATATCTTAGTGACAATAGTGATATTGGTGGTGGTGCAATGGTGGGAGTAATAATCACATTTATGGGTGTATAGACAGGCTCAGATAAATTTAAAGTTATAAGAAGATATGACAAAGCCAGCCTCCAATTCACATTTTCTAAATAATTCAAATGCCGTTTTTTCTTTTTTTCTTTTTTGAGATGGAGTCTCGCTCTGTCGCCCAGGCTGTAGTGCAGTGGCATGATCTCGGCTCACCAAATGCAGTTTTTTCTGTACCATACCATGAGATCTCCTTCTGCTAAATCTAAGGCATTTATCTAAAACATCTGTATCTTCAAACTCCCCAAAGGCTTTGGAACATAACTATTGGATCTAGCTCTTTATCCATAACTTTAGCTATGTCCATATACTTACACATATACATTTTCATGTGTGAAACTGATCAAAATTTAGCTATGCATTTAGATGTATAAATCTGAGCTTCTAAAAATTTATGATCATGCAGAAGATCTGGTAAATCAAAGTAAATCACCTTTAAGGGTAATCTGTAGTTCATAGAACCCAAAATATGTTCATCAGATAATGACATTTAATGTTGATGAAAATGTTGGTCATATCATGTTTTCATTCTTTCTCTAAAAATTGTAAACCTGTAGAAGCCTCGTAAAAGACTAGAAATGCAATGTTGTGGTCTGGGTGGTGGTTTCATGGCAAATATATGTTTAAACAATCATTGAATTAAACATTTAAGATCCCTGGATTTCACAGTATATAAGTTATACTTCCATAAAAGCTTTAAAAAGTGTACATCCAAATAAGATGAAAATACTAACAGGTTTTAGAAAAATCCAGTGTAGTGCCAATCTAACCACTCATGATATTTTCTTGTGGCTGTGAGTTATTGCTTTTATAGAAACAAAACAAAGCCTCACCCTAGAATTTAAAGTTAAAATGTGATTTAAGAAATGTGTATGGCTCCCAAAAATGCCCTTGTATAGTTAGGAGTTGTCTCTTTATCTCAAATCTCAGGGCTCACGATTTACATTTTTTCCCCTTGCAGTACTTGGGGTGCATTGAAGTTCTGCGCTCAATGAGGTCTCTTGACTTCAGTACAAGAACACAAATTACCAGGTAAGCCCTCTTGAAAATGGACTCCTGTGATTTTACTTCAGAAGGAAGGATCTCAGAGGTTAACAGCTGACACATTTTTAGAAGAAAAGACCGGCCCTTGGAGGGTTAGTGGCTGGTGACAGTGAGTCAGTACTGTCCTCATCTCAAGACATGTGCTTGTTAGTCCATGTTTGTGATGTATATCTCTCAACCAAAGTACCTTGAAGGACACTCTGCCCTTGCACGCTCTTTTTATAATTTAGCTGCAGACATATGGAGCAGCTGAGTATTTATGTTTGTTTCTTTAATGTGTGAAACTCTAACACAAGATTGGTATTTTAAAATGTACTGAACCATGTTCTTTTTAAAAAAGAAAATCAAGATGTCAAGAGAGACTTTCCAACAGTATACACAGAGAGTAAGATGCATAGAATTGGAAGCAGAAACAGCCATGGGAGTAGGTCATTCAGCAAGCAGACCAATTCTTTAAGGTGTCTGTGACTTTGAACAGGTTTTGTATATTCTCCACCACCAAGTAGAATCAAAACTTCTTCAGGGGCAGTATTTAAGCACTGGTTTTTTAAAAATAAAATCTTATACTCTAGTATAGCTCCTAGTAGAGCTTACACCTTTAGAAAAATGCCAGTTTCAAGCCAGCTTGAAGAGGAGAACTGGAAAGCTAGGACAGAGTCTGTGAAACTGCTACATTTCTGTGGTCAAGGAGCTTAGGTTCATTTGGTACTTATGCAGTAGCTTAATTTAAATAGTCACCTCAGAAAAATGCCTCGTATTTACTTGATTCAAATCATTCTATTGTATATGTTTGGATTAGCAAGCCAAGTCTAAAGATTGAGCTTTAGAAAGCAACTGGTTTAGTCATTAGCTGCTAAGAAACATACACACCTCAATTCTGTTGTAAGTACCATAATAATACCTCTTCCTCCTCACTGAAGAAATTTATGGTCAAAGAGTTAATGTTTTTTTTGTTTTTCTCTTTCCTAAGTGCCTTGAGACATGTAAGTTGTGAATGTACCAACATCAGTAATCTACCTGAAGGAAGGAATCCACCTCCACATATTTGTAGAAAATGGTTTATGAACATTTCAAAGACAATGGAATGGTGTTTTGAATAGACAGCACTGTGGTTAAAAGAAAGCTTGAGTGTTTCTTAGTCAGTCATTTATTCACCTTACTCATGAAAAGGTATGCCAGTGGCATCACGGTGGGCAGAACACTGTGCCAGTGACTGGAAGAATATGGGAACTGTATGAAATTAGTCATGTTCTCCTGTGTGGTGATTGTTTTTAAAGGAATGACAGTCAATTGGGAGAGAACTGTCAACCATTCCTACTGGGTTCCCTTTCTAGATGCTAGGATTTCTGAGGTGATTTCATACCATTTTAGTTCTCCTGATGTAATTATTAAGCATCTACTGCTGATTGTGCACACACAACACACTGGACAACGTGACTCTCCGGCTTTGCTAGGCCTCTCAGTGTTGGAGAAAGGTGTATACATAAATGATTGAGGGGCATTTGAGGGGCACAGAACAAGTCCTGCTCCTTGGGGTAGTGGTGGGGTGGGGGAACAAGTGAATAATTCCAGTTTGCTCTTTGATGAGGATACAACTCCTGGGACTCTCTGTGGTAGAACCCAAATGGACAGAAGTAATAATAACATTGTAGAAGAAAGCAGTTGGAACAGACACTGATGGGTTTAGAGGTTTTGATGTCTTTCTTCAATCCCATTCCATTTAGATTTTTGGGAAGGTGAAGCAGCATAATAGGACAAGTGGAGCATTATTCTTGTACTTAAGAAATTTGATGTTGAATTCTAATTGTGCCAGAATTGCCTTGGGTTTTATTTGACCTCTTGAAAGCTAAATTTGCTTGTCTCCATGATGCTTTCTGTCTCTTGCATCATTTTTAGTAGGTGACATGTTTCTTACTTTAGCTAATAGCTGGAGGTCACTCAAAGGAAAAAATTTGACAAATCAACTTCAGAATGAAGCCCTTTGCATCCAGTTGAAGAATACACAGCAATGTCTTGCAGATGTAGCACACTGTGGAGCTTTTAAGGTCTCCGTGGTAACTAAGTGTTAAACATACCTGTGATTAAACTCCACTGCCATGGTTTACTTTATATACTAAAGAAATTCTTGGAAGTTTATAGGGAAATCTAATGTCCTAATTAAGTTATATTATACAGGCACCAGGAAAACTGGTTTCCAAAGGCACTCCAGTCACACCTTTTATTAAAAAATATTTTTATAAGCAGATAATTAATCCCTACTTATCTGTTTAATTTAAAATTTTGCCCCTATGGCTGGGCTTCACTCCCAGCATTTCACTTTGTATACACAAATGTGAGGACTCCACTTCAGAATTGAGGTGATTTGAAAACTCCCCAGGAATATGTATAAAATCTTCTTAGTTTGAAAGCCAAATCAAACTTGTGAAAGGAAAACATCTTTCTTTTGGAAAGGTGTTTCCTTTTTGTTCTTTTTCAGTGTATTGGCTGGGTTCTGAGGAGAAATTTATCACTCATGTCAGCGTGTGTGTATATTGCAGTTCAGAGTGTTGCTTGCTTACCTTAATAAAACAATGAGGCATAGGTATAAATGAAGGAACATGCAGATCAGCCGTCAGTGCATGAGTGGACTGAATGCTATGAAATTGCATACTTTTCTGTTGGATATTTCATGGGAGAGACTTTGCTTAGAAGTTAGCTGAGTAATCATGTGATCTTGGTATGAGTGTTAAGCATTCAGCATGGCTTTGAGTCTGAACAAAAGAGCAAACAAGCCCTGGTGAGATGAAGAAGGGAGCAGGAGCCTGGAGATGCCTGAATATGTTGGTGAGAATCACAACCTGGAGTGCATGGGGGTGGTCTCCTCACCAACCCTTGGCGCAGTGGGTTTCATCTTCACCTTGAAGGAGAGCAGGCCAGACAAGATCTCAGCACAGCTTCGCAACTGCATCCACCCTCTCTTCTCTTCTAAGAGTTCACTTGGAAGGCTTGGCAAAACTCAGCTCTCAGGTCACTTCTGGCTTCCAACATTCTATAAATGCTCTCAGAAAACAAAAGTCCAAGGTAAAAACTTTCACCACACAATCCTTTCACTCCATCATGTCTCTGAGCATCCTTGTCCATGTACATTCCGTCCCAACTCTATGTATGTATTCTGTGTGCATGAACCTGGGTGTGCACCCTCGCTGGACTTCCTGAAAGGGAGGGGCCAACCAGACTGCATGCTGGGCACCATGACCTGAGGAGGGACCCCCTTCACCCATGCATTCTCTGTGACCCCTCTACCTCTCTCTTCAGACATTTCTGGGTTGCATGGACATTTAATCACAAGTTCATATGGGGATGGAAACAATGCATATTGTGCAGTATTAAGACAGGCTGCATTTACTAACAAGATATTTGTGTTGTTTGTAGAGGATTTCCTATCCCCAGGACCTGGCCCAGGCTGAGAGAAGCTGTGTGGAGTGGAAGATGGACATTGAGGAAGAAGGGCAGGTAAGGTCAGGCCTCCTTGGAACCTCAGAGAATGTCAGAAGTCGAGGAATGCTTTGAAGGTTCCATTACACCTGCCCAGTTAAATGATGTGTATTCCCAGATGCAGGGCAGTGGGATCTGAATATTTTTTGTTCAGATTTTTTGGTAATAATTTCTTCTTTGAGAGTGGTTAGCACGAACTCTACTAAGTGGACATGAATTGGCTCCAGCTGTTCTATGCTAATGAAGGGCATTCTGTTAGTGTTAGGGCGACTTTCTCATTTTTGCAAACACTGGGATGTAACTCTGAAGAGTCTCATATTTGGAAATCCATTGTATAAACCATGCTAAGATGTTTTTACAACTGGTGCAGGGTATAGAAATCAAATTAGATTTTTATTCATGGGCTTCCTTAGATCTGATAAGAAATCTTATCCATAAATTAGATTTCAATTAATCTTCAATTAGACTTCAGTCATGCATCAGGGATAGGTGTGTATGTGTGTATGTGTGTGTGTGTGTGTGTGTATGCATTTTTCTTGAGACAGTGTTTCACTCCTGTCGTCTAGCCTGGAATGCAATGGTGCAATCTTGGCTCACTGCAACCTCTGCCTCCCAGGCTCAAGTGATCCTCCCACCTCGGCCTCCTGAGTAGCTGGGACCACAGGTGCATGCCACCATGTCCAGCTAATTTTTTTTTTTTTTTTTTTGGTAGAGGTGGGGTTTTGCCATGTTGACCAGGCTGGTCTCTAACTCCTGGGCTCAAGTGATCCATTCACCTCGGCCTCCCAAAGTGCTGGGATTACAGGCATGAGCCACCGTGTCTGGCCAGGGATAGGTTCTGAGAGATGCATCATTAGACAATTTTGTCATTGTGTGAACATCGTAGAGTGCACTTAGGCTAGATGCTCTAACCTACTGCACACCTAGGCTATATAGCATAGCCTATTGCTCCTAGGCTACAAACCTGCACTGCATGTGTGACTGTACCAAATTCTGTAGGCAATTGGAACACAATGGTAAGTATTTGTGTATCTGTCATATGCAAGCATAGAAAAGGTAGAGTGAAAATACGCTATTATACTCCTATGGGACCACCTTGATGTAGTTGGCTCATCATTGACTGAAATGTTTATGTGGTACATGTACTTGATTATGATATTTCAGAATTCCTTTTTCACTGCAAAATAAATACCTTTAATGTTGATTTAAATTAAACATGCCAGGGAAAGGGAAAAGAGTGAATCTATTTTTGTAGATTCTCTGAGGCTGGTTGAATTTCGGAATTAGAACAGAGAACAGTCATGTGAATTACCTACCACCCCACCCCACCCCCAACCCTGATCCCTGTGCATTTGGGTGGTGCAGAATGGCTAGCTTTTGGATTTTAGCCTTACAGGCTCTTACTGAATGTGCTTATTCTAAACATATTTCATGGCCAAGCCTCTCTCAGCCTGCACCTGCAGAGGGGTGAGGCCTGGCAGGAAGGGGTTGATGCTGTCTTGGTTTAGAGTCCTTTTTGAAAACACCAGCTTGCCTGTGTGCATGTGCATCCCGCCTTTGGAATAAAGTAGGCTGGATGCCTCCACTTCACTTCTGCACTATTACTCTGATTTTAACACCAGCTAGAATAATACTGTACCCTCGTGTTGGCTTCATGGGCATTTGTGTGCAAAAATGCATTAGACATAGGGGTGCAGGGATTATGAGTCCTCAGGGACCACAACCCAGGAAAGGAGCCCAGAGTCACAGGGCAAGGGGCCACATACTCACCGCAGTCATGGGATACTACCCCAGAAACATGGAAGAGGGTCCTTGCGGGCCTGGGAGACTTCCCAGAGGAGGGAGGGAGCACTTAAGCCAGAGTGAATTTCTTCCCCTACAATATGGCAGGTGTACGACTTGGGCCGAGTTCTCCAGCCAGCGCATCAGGGTGACTGGAATGTAAGTGGTCATTCCTGACAGTCCCTTAGCTGGTCCAACTCTGTGCAGCAGTTCTAATGCTTGCCAAAGAGTAGGGACCTGAGTGAGGCTCAGCGAAGGACCATGGAGACAGTCTGAACCAATTAGGCTGGAGCCTTCCTGCCGTTAGAACACCAGCAGAGCCCTGAAACAGGGATTGGGGCTCTGCTTCCTCCAGGCCTCATTCTGCTCTATTTTCGTGTTCAGTCCCTCAACCATAATGCATCTAGTAGGTTTATTTTTCATTTGTGAGGTTAAACAGACATCACCGTGGAAATGTCTGATCCAGCTGTGGTGAAGGGAAGGGACCCACAAGCCGTTTTCTTGGTTAGACCAAAGGTATCTTCAGTTGCATTCCCCCAGCAGCCCCTGAGACTTGGTGCCAGGAGGCTATTTGGGAGGATACCTAGGGAGTGGTGGCAGGGGTGGGCACAGCCAGTGGGAAGGGAGAACCACCCCCAGGACCATTTGGAGCAGGGTCCCGCTGTGGGCGCTGGGCCCTTTGGGGAAGTGTGTAGGAACTGGGGAAACTAGGATGTCTGCTCACCGACTGCCTCCCCTCACTACTGAAGGACAGTCCCCTGCTCCTCCAGGCTGCCCTGTGTAGGCTGAGAAAGCTGGAGAAGCCACCACTGAAGGGGCGGAGACTAGATGCAGGCACTCCCAGGAGCATGGCAGCATTTACGGGACTGTCCACGTGGCTCAGAGTGTCAGGGCCTACCAGGTGACAGCGCTGGCTGGAGCCACACAGTGTCAGAGCACTTGGCTCCCATGTCTGACTCTCTAAATTAGACTTTTTGGTTGAGGCACCTCTGAACAGCTGCCTGGTCCAGTCTTTGGACAGCAAACTCCTGACCCCTTGGCGCAGAGCCTGTTGATGTAGGCTGAGCTTCCTACTCTTAGGGGGTGAGGAAAGGGTTCCTGGGTACTAGCCCACACGAATACTCAGCAGAGACACTCATTCCACCAATGAGATTGACCTCTCCAGGGCTGGGGTCCTCATCCAGAGAACAGGCATGACACCCCCACTTCGAGGCTTGTTGAGAGACATAGAAATGAGACCTGAAAGTGCTATGGCTGCACCTGGCACATAGTAGATGTTCAATAAATCTGCACGGGGTTATTACCATGAATATCCTTTTGCTACTCACTCCTGATAAAATTCTGTGTATAATAATATCAATTGCTGATTGGTATTGTTATTATTAATATCTACCAATTCATTCCAGGGTGTTTTTTCTAACTGAAGGGAAAAATTGGTTTGATGCAACAAACTGAAGTTATTGAAAATATGTGGTGATGTGGCATTAATTTTCACTTGAGCCGATATTGTCTAGTATTTCATTCTGTGTTTCTGCTTTACTAATTCTAATGATGATGATGAGGATGACACTAGGATAGAATACTTAACCTGTTCCAGACGCTGCACTAAGGTGTCATTCATACATTCAACAAATATTTATCAAACACATACCATGTCTAGTCACTGTTTAGATATTGAAGATAAAATACTAAGTAAGTGCTTACCTTCTGTTGTGGGGAGAGGGAAATACACAAACATATACATAAGTAGGATATCAAGGTGAACCATATGAACATGCCATTTTTATAGATGAAATGATCCAGTATCAGCAATTTCATATAGTTCAGCACGGTAATTTCAGATAGCGATGAGGGTGTGTGTGGTCTTTTCTCAGTAACCTTGGGAGGCAGATTGTGTGTATTTTGGGGATAAGGATACAGGATCCGAAAGTTTATGCAAATTGTCTGAGACCAGATAGCTAGGAAAGGGCAAAGTCAAGATCTGAGCTAGAACAGTCTGAACCCAGAGACTACAGTCAAGAGTAGCAGTTATACTGCTGCTTGAGTAAGGGGGCTCACATCCTTCAGAAAGGCAGGAGGACTGGCAAACCCCACAAGTACAGAGGGGCATCATTACAAGACCATCAAGATGCATTTGCTGACCACTGTGGTGTGATGATCGTGAGCAGGGTACAAAGAAAATGAGTGTAAGGTTAGAGTCTGTGAGAGGCACTTGCAGTTGGCTGGGATGCAGTGGGCAAGTGCATGTAAGAAGGGTCAGCTGTGGGGGCAGCATTGCCTCTGTGAAGACTGCACTGCCTGCATTCACCTGACTGTGCTCATCCCGGGCATGGCGACGTCCCTCCTTTCTGTGCTTCAGAAACTCTTAGTTGAATTTCCCCAAATAGTAAAAGGATATGTAACAACATAGAAATCTTCTTTAAAAATCGAATATGAATAATTTATAGAAAAGATAAGGCCCTCACTACCTCAAATAGCAAATGAACGGTGGGATGGGGTGGGGAAAGGTTGGATTGGGGGGTGAGAGGATAGATAAACTGAGGAAGGATGGGCTTGGCATGGGGATGAAATGGGCGACCCCCAAGGTGGTCCTGCTACCTAGCTCAAGGTGGTGACAGCAAAGTACAGAAGATGTCTGTCATCACAGCAGAGGGAAAGCACTTCTCACCTAATGTGGGCTCCGCTGCAGCACAAATTCCTTTAAGAATCCATCAGGTTGGTTGCAGAGGGGCCACAGAGCTGGTCTGTGTTCTGTGGGCACTCTGACTTGGCACAGGGCCCTCAAAGATTTGCTACACATACTTAAATCATTTCATTTTTTAGAATAGTGGTTCTTGGACTGGAGCATACATACATCAAAATCACCTGCAGAGTTAGTTACAACACAGATTGCTGAGCCGACCCCACAGAGTTTTGTGATTCAGTAAGTCAGAGGTGGGGTGTGAGAATGTGAACTTCCAAAAAGTTTTCAGGGGTTGCTCATGCTGCCCATCCAGGTACCCCAGTTTGAGAACCAGTATTTTAGAGTTCTATTTTTAACTTTGGAACCATTTGCAACTACCATCTATGAAACCACAGCTTTGAAAACGAGTCTGTTTATTTTTTTTTCAATTGATCCCACTCATCCAGAAATTTTAAAAATGGAGAACATAGATGACTTGGTGACTGAGAATGGTTTAAATAGAATCCATAAAATGAATCCGTGGTGTTCATTCCCCTACTCTCCTTGAGAACCATCTGGCATGGTGCATTTTTATAATCCTCATGCCAGAAGCACATTTGTGTCAAAATGTACCTCTCTGATTGCTCCTTTTCTGTCTTTTCCTCTGAGTTCACTTATCACCCAAACATATCATTCCATAGGGATCCCTTTGCTCTTGACAGAGGCAGCCTCTGGTAGTAGGTTTAGAGTCTGACTATCTGGGTTTTTGTCTAGGATCCACAGTTTTCCAGCAATGTGACCTTGTGCACATGACTTAAGTCCTCTGTTTCTCAGTTCCCCCATGTTTAAAATGGGATTCACAATGGCATCTCCATCATAGGGCTGAGAATTAATTGAGCTAATATCTGAAAAGCATTTAACATGCTGCCTAGGAAATGCAAGAGCTCAAACATGTTGACAAATACTGATATTCTCATTTTTATTTTATCCTCTCCGTATTGATAATCTCATTGCTTCAAACAACACTTCCAGGTATATAAGTCACAAATGTCTATCTCCACATCCAGATTTTCTCTTAAGGTCCAGGCCTGGGCTATAGTAGCCTAGCCTCCTGTACACGTCTTTTTGGAGGTAGCCAAGCAGCTGCTGAGTCCTGAGTCCTGGCTCTGCAACATTACTTCTCATAACTTCACCCATTCTCCCCTCCATTACTGGGGTCAGGCTCAGCTCCCATCTCTGAATTCTTCTTGTAACTGCAATCCACGTGGTCTCCCAAACTCAAAAGCTTGGAGTCGGTTTCATCTCATCTTTCTCCCTGTTCAATTACGAATACCTGTTGATTCTCCCTCAGAAGCTCCCTTGTCATTTCTCTCTTTTTCCCATCGCTCTCTCTCTCCTTCAGTTTCCTTTGTTCTTGTGAATAGGTTAACGTGCCTCAAACATATGACTCCCTATTAAACATTGTTGCTTATCCATTCTTTGCTGAACAAATGAAAACTTTCTTAACTTAGCATTCACTGTTAAGTTCCGCTTGCCTGGCTGCAGCACACCTTTCCAAACATTCCTCCCAACTTCCATTCAGCGTATCCTCCACACTGAATTCCTGTTGTCCATTCTCCTGGTCCACAGTCCATGCCCCACCATCACCCTCCAGGCTAAATATTGAGCCACAGTTGGATTTACTTTTGTCCTGAGCTACAAGGCCACTATGTTCGTATTCATCTAGAGACTTTGATTTCATTGCACATCATATTGAACTTTTAAAGACACAGACCATTTTTCATCTACTTCTAAAGACAGTAAGTCCTCACTTAACATCATCAATGGGTTTTTGGAAACTGCAACTTTAAGTGAAATGGCATATAACAAAACCAATGTTTTTTTCTCACCAATGATATAATGAAATGACTTTGCTGTACATTGTTTAGCTTAAAGCCAAAGTTTCCAAGAACCTATACATGACATTAAGTGGGGACATACTGTATCATCTGCTGTTAAACACTTCATTATTTTACAACTACAAAAAAACCCTGCCAATTAAAATATGATACAATGCTTTCATATCACTGAGAATCAGTTCATATATATTGAAAACGCTATTTTGGGTTATTACAGACACAGACATATCATTATAACACTTGCACATCTCTTAAAAGGAAAATACAAGCAATATAAAAAAGATTCCTAAAATTTTCTTCAAATTCAGAGTCTGAATATACAGAATCATTCCTTGATCCAGAGTCACTACCATCTGTTTTTTTCATAAGTTTTATTGTCCATTAGGTCATTTGAAGAGCATTGGAAATGAATAAATTTGGAATCTGAGAAAAGATAGAGGAAATATTGAAAACCAAAGGTGGTTTTTAAAAAGATCAATGCCATGATAAACTGCTAGTTAGATGGATCAAAAAGAGAGAGAGAAGTTCAAATGACCAATATCAGGAACAAAGGAGAGGCCGTCATCCTTTTAGATGCTGTAGACACTGAGAGAATAATAAGGGGCATTAGGTTAAACTTGATGCTAATGAATTTAACAACTTAGATGAAATGAACAAATTCTTTGAAAGATACAACTACCAATGTTTGCTAAAGAAAAAAAGAGATAATCTGAATAGGCCTATATCTATTAAATAAATTAAATGATTGTAAAAATATTTTTAGAGAGAAAACTCCAGGGTCAGGACCACTAGTGAATGCTACCAAACATTTAAGGAAAAAATAACATCAATTCTCCGCAATCTTTTCCAGAAGATAGGAGGGAACACTTTCCAGTTTATTTTAGAGGTGGTATTATCCTGATACCCAAACCAGACAAAGGCATTACAAGAAAAGAAAATTTATGAACCTAGACACAAACCCTAACAACATATAAACAAATTGGATCAAGTGATATGTCAAAAAGAAAATAATGCATTATACCCTGTAGGGGTTTTCCAAGGATTGTAAGGTCGAGTCAACATTAAAAAAAATCAGTGTAATTCCCCATATTGGCAAATTAAAAAAATATATATGTATATATGAAAATCTCAACAGATACAGAAAAGCCTTTGACAAAATTCAACATACATCCATTATAAAAACTGTCAACACACTAGGAATAGAAGGAAAGTTCCTCAATCTGATAACAGGGCATCCACTAAAAATGTACAGTCAATATCATAGTTAATGGTAAAAACCGAATACTTTTAAGATCAAGAACAAGACAAGTCAATGCCATAAGGCAAGAAAAAAATAAAAGCCATTCAAATTAGACAAGAAGTAAAAGTATCCTTTTTTTCATATAACATGGACATCTACATAGAAAATCCTGACAAATCTACATGAAAGCTATTAGAACTAATAAGTGAGTTTAGCAAGGTTGTAGGATACAATGTCAAAATACAAATATCAATTGCATTTCTATGTACTAACAAAGGTCAATTGGAAAATAAAATTGAAAACTGACCATTTACAATAGCATAAAAACATAAAATATTTTAGTGTTACATGTAACAAAATATGTATAAGATTTATATGCTAAGAACTATTGAACATTGATGAGAAAAATTAAAGAGCTAAATAAATGGACAGATATACCGTGTTCATAGACTAAAGACTCAGTATTGTTAAAATGTCAAAACCTTTCCAAATTGATTTATAGATTTAACACAATTCCAATAAAAGTACCAGTAGGCTTTTTGTAGAAATTGACAAGCTGATTCTTAAATCTAGAATAACCAACAAAAGAATTTTGAAAATCAGTTCAAAGAGAATTCACAGTGTAGAATCAGCATAAGAACAGACTTAAATGAAATAATTCTAAGCAATAAAAACAGGTAATATGTACAACAATGTGGATGGATCTCAAAAACACTATGCCAAGTAAAAGAAGCCAGATACAAAAAGCTTCATACTATGTGATTCCCTTTATGTGACATTCTAGAAAGGGTAAAACTATAGAGAAAGAAATTAGATCACAGGTCGCTAGGATCTGGAGGTGGGGAAAAGGGATATTGGTTACAAAAGGGGCATGGAGAAACTTTTTGGGGATAAAAGAACTATTCTATCTCTTGATTTGATGATAGTTACATGACTATATGGGTTTTTCAAAATTCATAGAACTAAGGATGGGCATGGTAGCTCCCAGCACTTTGGGAGGCTGAGGCAGGATCACTTGAGGCCGGGAGTTTGAGACCAACCTGCGCAGCATAGTGAGACCCCTATCTTTGCAAAAAATTAACAACAACAACAAAAAACCCTCATAACTGAACATCTAAAAAAGGTTTATTATACCTCAATAAACCTGACTCTTAAAAAAGTTCTCAACTTTTTGGAATTCTCTTTCAAACTAATGATACCCGTTCTGCAAGCTTTGATGCATATGTGCAGGGAGTGGTAACTACCTCATGACTGCTGCCTGGCCCACAGCGATTTCAGAAATGTTAAAATATGAAAAAAAATATGCATCTTGGATCAGTTCTAAGTGGTACCTTCTCTTTCTGACTGGACTTTAAGACCCTTGATGGTACCATCTGAGTTTGGCTTTTCCTTACGTCTCATGAGCTTTTAATTAACATTTATTGGGTCAATTAATGAATTCTACAGCAGAGAAGCTCCTTGGACCTGAACTAATAGATGGATAAGTTTGTGCGATGGGAAACATAGGAAATGCACAGATAAAAATCAGGCATGAAATTCAGAGAAAATAACTATGTCTTGTGAATCAAAATGTATTCATTTTTTCTGATTACAAAAACACCAACAAATTAATATGTGCTTATTGATACAAAATTGGAATGACCTCCCATCCACAAACTCAATGCTGTTAAGATTTTTAAATATCACATTTTAATTCCAAGATGCACCCTTTTCACATGTTAATATCTCTGAGATCTGGATGCATTTTATATTCACGGTGTCTTCACAGCTGCTTCTACCAGGCCCATGGCAGTTGTGTGGTTGCTGTCAGTCCTTGGCATGGGCACACTTGAAGCTGTTTGTGTCGGCAGAATTAGGTCAATGATCAGTACACCAGCATTTCAGGGAACGACGGTCCTCACTGTTGGCCAAAGTCCTTTCCCCAATCCCTTCTGGAAAGGTCAAGCATTAAAGCTTGCAGGATAGGCTTCAGTGGCTTGGAAGAAAATACTGGAAATAATCATGGAATATTCTTTTGAAAAGCTGCTGTATCACCTACATTCTTGATGGCTCAGAGGATGATATTCCATAGAAAAGCACAAACGTGAACAATTCTGAATCAAAGGGTTCAGAAGTGTTGAAATTGGCATGTGAAGAAGTTGGAGGATAACTTTAACTTATTTCACTTACCTGTTTGTTTTTATATGTACAAAAGAGTGATATAGAATAAAAATTCATGCATTAGCAAGTCTAAAAGAGTTCTCTAAAAGTGTAAAGAAAAAGCCTAAGTGATAGGAAAGTGTTGTGTCATCATCTTATTGGCTATATTTTTTCTTTACTTGTGAAACATAAAATATGATCTATTTTACAATCACTTGCTACTTCAATTCTATTAAATATAGCTTGTAATTTCTTCATTGTTTCTGTGCATTTTCAAACTTTCTATATGATTTTAAACTAATTAAAAAGATATAAGAATATGACAAAGGAATCCTGCATATTTCTTTTTTATTTAATTAATTAATTAATTTATTTATTTATTTTGAGACAGAGCCTTGCTTTGTTGCCCAAGCTAGAGTGCAGTGGCACAATGTCGGCTCACTGCAACCTCCGCCTCCCAGGTTTAAGCAATTCTTCTGCCTCAGCCTCCCGAGTAGCTGAGATTACAGGTGTCCACCACCATGCCTGGTTAATTTTTTTTTTTTTTTTTTTTGAGACGGGGTCTCACTCTCACCCACGCTGGAGTGCAGTGGCGCAATCTCAGCTCATTGCAAGCTCCGCCTCCCAGGTTCACGCTGTCCTCCTGCCTCAGCCTCCCAAGTAGCTGGGACTACAGGCGCCTGCTACCATGCCCGGCTAATTTTTTTGTATTTTTAGTAGAGACAGGGTTTCACCGTGTTAGCCAGGATGGTCTCGATCTCCTGATCTCAACTGATCTGCCCACCTTGGCTTCCCAAAGTGCTGGGATTACAGGCGTGAGCCACGTGCCCAGCCTAAATTTTTTTCTGAACTATTTGAGAATAAGTTGGAAACATCATACCTCTTCAACGCTAACTAGTTAAGTGCACATTTCCTGAGGACAATGTTATTTTCCTACATACTCACAGCACAATGATCAAGTCAGGAATTTTAACACTGACAGAACACAATTACCTAATTAATAGTCTAAATCCAAATTTCATCAATTGTCCCGTAATGTCCTTCATTGATGGTTTTTTTTCCCCTCATTCCAGGATTGTTTAGAATCACACATTGCATTTTGTTGTCACATCTCTTTCATTTCCTTGAATCTGGAATAGTTCTTTAGCCTTTCTTTGTCTTTCTTGACATTGACATTTTTTGAGAGTGCATTTTAGTTACTTTATAGAATTTCCCTCAATTTTAATTTGCCTATTGCTGTCTCATGATTAGTGTCAGGTTATGCATTCCTGGCAGGAGACAATAGAAATTGTTGTGTCCTTCCCAGTGCATTATCATGGAGGTACATGATGTCACTGTGGCCCAATATTGATGATGCCAACTTTGATGATTTAATTAAGATGGTTTATTTTTATGTGCATCTTTGATATAATAGTGTTCCAACTGTATAGAAAATGTTGGATTCATCTTTCTTCCTTTAGAATCAATCATAAGCATTTTCTCATCATTAAATGCTGTTAATATTTTTTATTTATTATTGAAAAAGCACAAAGTCTAAAGTGTCTAAAAGAGATGGAGATTGAACCCCATTACTTTGCAAACTTGGGTTTGAGATTCCTTGACGAACCCTACTGGGAGGCATCCTCTGGTGGCCCACAGAGGTGACAGGCAGCCCTCAGAAAAGGCCTGTGGGAGCTCCTGGCCCAGCACATAGTAGGTGCTCAATCATTATTTGTTGAAATCTTAAATTTTCAGGAATCCAGGGGAATGACTAAAAATGAAGCAAGCTGCTAAGAGCACCAGCTCAGAAGATGTGACTCATGAGACAAACTCCATGCGAAGAAGTTATATTCGATAATTCCTCCTTCCTTGCTGCCCCCAGGGCCTTTTAAAAATGAAGATTAGTACATCTGCATCTGCTTAGTAGGATGGAAGTCACTTATTTTAGAAAACACAGCTTCTTTTGTTTGGCATAGTGCTTTTGTATAAAGTCCTTTCTCTTCATGTTTTCATTTTACTGCTTATAACCTTGAGAAATGAAGACTTGTTATATAAAGATTAGGAACTTATAGTTCCTTTTGAAGTAAAGCCTTTGAGCACTGAAAATTAAATTAAATTGGCCAATGTGTAATTTCCTATAATTTAGTTAAATGCACTTTAATACCTAAAATATCTGCTAAGAGAGATGTGCTTTGTTGGATGTTGGATCTGATCCTGCCTCCTCTGAGGAGATGGCTTGTGGCCTTGTTTTTTTTGTTTGTTTTTCATGAGAGCGAGCACCTTCTGGGCGCTGCCCGCTGGTGTCCAGGGCTGGCTGGTGGCCTCCTCGCTGCTGAGATCCTCTCCTGACCTGGTGTCTGCAGCGCCCTCTCTGGTGGACCCTGGCTGGTCCAAGCAGTTGAAAACCTGCATGGATTGAGTCCCTACCTCCCATCACGCATTCTCTCTGGTACTTTTATGAGGTTCTGCCCATTCTGTCTTGCTCTCTTCTGTTTAAACAAAGCAATCTTAACTTCCCCATCTTGGCATGGTCGACCTTTGGGACCAGCTGTCCTGTGCATTTTAGGATGATGAGCAGCCTCTCTGACCTTCACTCTCTAGATGCCAGTAGCACGTCTCCCCCTAACATTGTAACAACCTTCAGACTTTGCCAAATGTCCGCTGGGGGTTAAAACAGCTGCGCTACACTAACCTACATTGTTTAGAAATAAATTATATTGCATTATAAAAGTAATATATACATATGCACTAGAGAAATTTTAGAAAACAAAGAAATGTACAAAAAGAGGGCTTGGGGTTTTCAGTTTATTTTCCACATATTTGCAGTCACACTTTATACAAAAATCTCGTGCCCTTCATTTTCCTCTTATGAGTAATATTAAGCAATTATGTCAATACATTAATTTAATTGTATGATGTATGCATATATGAATATTATCACTGTCTACCCCTCCAATCCATTTGCTTAGTGTTCATGGAAATTAGCTTGTAAACTCTTGTACATTTAGTGGGAGCTGAGTCAAAGCACAGATCTCTCTTGGTGGCGCATTGGATGGAGCCTGCCTCATGTCTCTGGGCTCCTGGAACCCCAGGGACCAAAGCAAGTAAGGATTTCCTGGCTTTCTAGGAATCTCCAATCATCTCATGCCTACTTAGTAGAAGGCAAAATTTTAACATGTTTGGTTAAATTCTTGTTTTTATCTGAACAAGCCTCTCTCATGCGTATTCAACGTTTGTGCGGGTAGTTGAAGAGAACTGGCTCCTTGGAAATCTATGTGCATAGCTCTCTATGTGTTATTTATTATTTTTTAGCTGTGGTTTGTTTACATCTGAGGCAGCACTTTCTGACATGTGGCCAGACGCCCACAGAGCCTTTTAATAGCTGCGGAGGACAGGGAGTGCTGAGGGATGATGCCTCGGGTGTCCCACGAGGAACATGTTATCATCCAGGTTTGGAAGTGTCTTAGCTCAATTATTTATAGCCTCAGGCAGGAATTCTATCATTACAGGCATGAAAATGCACCACAAAATGATGATGAATTTGGAATACTGGAGGTACTAATTTTGCCCAGAATGAAGAAAGAGAGGAAAATCAATATGAAAGTCAGTTTGTCTGTCCCTGCCCTGGAGGTGGGAGTGTCAGGCTGCAACTGAGCCCTGTGACTGTGCCCATAGCTCTCAGTGTGTGGCTTTCCAGGGAATAATTTTTTTTTTGGCTTTTACTTAGTTGCTACTTATTTTTAAGTTGTGGTAAAATATATACCACATAAAGTTTACCATTGAAACCATTTTTCACAGTGGCATTAGGAACATTCACATTGTTGTGCAACCATCACCACCCTCCATCTCCAGAACTTTTCATTTTGCAAAACTGAAACTCTGTCCCCATTAGACAACAACTCCCCACTTCCCCCTCCCCGTCCCCGTCCAGCGACTCCCACTCTGCTTTCTGTCTCTATGAATTTGACTGCTCTAGCATCCTCATCTGAGTGGAGTCATACAGTATTTGTCCTTTTGTGACTGACTTATTTCTGTTCGCATAATATCCTCAAGGTTTATCCATCTTGTAGCATGTGTCAGAATTTCCTTCCTTTAATATTCCATTGTCTGCATGGACCACATTTTGTTTGTCCATTCATCAGTTAAGGATATTTGGGTTGTTTCTACCTTTTAACCAGTGTGAATAATGCTTCCATGAACATGGTGTACATGTATGTGTTTGAGTCCCTGCTATCACTTATTTTGGGTATGTACTCAGAAGTTGGGTTGCCGGATCATATGGTGATTATATGTTTAATGTTTTGAGGAAACGCCATGCCATTTTCCACAGTGGCTGCACAATTGTATACTCCAACCAGTTCCTATTTCTCCACATTCTTGCCAACACTTGTTGTTTCCTGTTTTTTGTTTGTTTGTTTTTGTTTTTTTGTTGTTGTTTTTGTTGTTGTTAGTGGCCATTCTGATAGGTGTGAGGTGATATCGCATCATGGCTTTATCAGGAATGATCTTTTGCACTTGAATCATGTTTTGCTTTACATCCCAAAGTCCCTGGGCATGCAAGTTGACATTGGCTCTCCTCTTGAGTGGTGGGTGTTTGCTCGTGACTGTAATGCCAGGTGTCCCAAACTGACCTCACCATCTTCCTTCCAGTATGCAGGGCTTCTGTTGCAAACACTCTCACCCCCACCTCCCTACTGTGTGACCTCAAAGAGGCTACTTACCCTCTCTGGTCTCAGGTTCCACTAATGAAAAGGAAATCATAATGATCCCTACAATATTAAAAGATTAATATGTGCAAAGTTGTAGAAAAGGGCCAGACACTTAGTAAACACTCTATAAATGTCAATTGTGGCTGCTATGACTTCTACAATCTTCCTACCTTTTGCATGTCATTGAGTCATCATCTTCAAATTGTGCGTGCTCTTCTTTGAAATGTTTCTTGGGCCCCTGCCTTCCTTCCACCCAGCCTTAGGCCTTCCCAGGCCTTGTCACTTCACCCAGTGGCTGATGCTCGTATTCATCCCCTGAGAACGTGGCCAACTCTTCTTCCCTGACCAGGGCTTCCTGAAAAAATGGCCAATTCCTGTTCTGAAATCACTTTCAACATATTTTTCCCTAGCTTCAAAAGCTACAATGGCTCCTAGTGACACAGCAAATTACATCCCAAGCCTGCTGCCTGGTGTTTTTGTTTTCATTTTGGGATTTAAATATGAATTTGTTGAGGTCTCATAGAGTGCACAAATCTTTTCTTTCTGTTTTTTGTTTTGTTTTGTTTTGTTTTGTTTTGTTTTGTTTTTTGAGACAGAGTCTTACTCTGTACCCTAGGCTGGAGTGCAATGGTGCAATCTCGGCTCACTGCAACCTCTGCTTCCCAGGTTCAAGCAATTATCGTGCTTCAGCCTCCTGAGTAGCTGGGATTACAGGTGCCTGCCACCACACCCAGCTAATTTTTGTACTTTTAGTAGAGATGGGGTTTCACCATATTGGCCAGGCTGGTCTCAAACTCCTGACCTCAGGTGATCCACCCACCTTGGCCTCCCAAAGTGCTGAGATTACAGGCATGAGCCACCGCGCCCGACCAGTGCACAAATCTTAAGTGTGTTGTTCATTGGAGTTTTATGTATGCATTCACCAAGTAATAGTCACCCAGATCAGAATATTCCAGACCAAAGAAAGCCCCTGTTCCCCACCCCATCAGTAACACACCCCTCCCCCAAGCCCCTGTCCTTTCCTTTGAGTGCTTTTGTGTACCAGAAATGTGAACACTTTTTCACATCTATGTGCTGGCTGGTTTAATTTCCTTTGTTATGAATTATCTGTTCACATCACTTACCCTTTTTTTTTTTTGAGACTCTACTTTCTTATCAATTTGTGGGAGCTTTTTGCATATTTTATATGTGCTGGAAATATCTTGCCTTATCATTTTAAAGGTGTTTATTAGACAGTAACCAAATTCTTGATTCTTGATTGCTTCATCCATACAGTCAAGAACATTTCTACCACTCCCAAAAATCTCTTGTGCCCTTTTTCAGTCAGCAGCCTTTTTCAAATCTCCCCGAGGACCTTTCTGGCACTATTATTCTGCCTTTTCTAGAATTTCCTATAAATGGAACCATTCTATGCAATTCTGTACAAATGGAATTATTCTGTACAAGATTTTATGTGTCTAGCTTCTTTCACTTAGCTTAAGGTTTTGAGGGCTACCTGTGTTGTGTGTTATTGCTGGTAGGAATGCGAAATTGTACAGGAGCTTATGAAAACAGGTGGACAGTTTATTATAAGGTTAAAGATAAATCTACCATGCTATTCAGCAATAAAAATGTATGTCCACAGTATGTCCATGTTCATAGAAGCATTCTTTGTAATAGACTCAAACTACAGCCCAATTATCCATCAACTAGTGAACAGATAAACACATTTTGATATGTGCATGACACAAATACTACCCAGCAATAAAAAGGAATGAACTACAATGAACTACCAATGCATGCAACAACATGAACTAATTTATTTTTTTTAATTAAAACAATAGATGCTTTTCATGATGAGTCAAACAAGATAAAGGTATAGAAAGAAAAGATAAAGATGACCAGTGTTAATAGCTTTCCAGATTTTTTGGTATACACACACACACACATACACACACACACACCCCTTCCTTCTTTTGTGTTAGAAGTGGGAATCATACTATCTTCATCATTCCACAATCTACTTTTTCCTTGAATGGATCAGTAGATTGGGGCCTAAAACCTGATTTTTTTTTTTTGAGACAGAGTCTCGCCCTGTTGCCCAGGCTGGAGTGCAGTGGTGCAATCTTGGCTCACTGCAAGCTCTGCCTCTGAGGTTCACACCATTCTCCTGCCTCAGACTCCCGAGTAGCTGGGACTACAGGCGCCCGCCACCACGCCCGGCTAATTGTTTGTATTTTTAATAGAGATGGGGTTTCACCGTGTTAGCCAGGATGGTCTTTATCTCCTGACCTCGTGATCTACCTGCCTCGGCCTCCCAAAGTGCTGGGATTACAGGCTTGAGCCACTGCGCCAGGCCAAACCTGATTTTTTATAGTTGCAAATCATATGGCTATATGATAATATAGTCAACAATTCCTGGTTTTGCTTTGTTTTGCTAGGCAAAACAATGCTGTGAGGACCCTCAATGTCCCTACACCCTTCTGTGCTGAACCACACTCCAACAGGTGGGCCGCTGCAGATGACTCCTGAAATTCACTTATCACATGCAATTTAGGAAAGTGGCCCTTTCTTCGCAACTATGCAGCACTGAGTGCTAATATTGCTATCAACCAGTTTTATCATCAAAACGATAGTTGCTATTGTTTTCCTTTGAGTGTTTTTGCATACAGAAATGTGAACACTTTTTCACATCTATGTGCTGTCTGGTTTCATTTTCTTTCTTATGAATTACCTGTTCACTTCACTTACCCATTTTTTTTATTGGAGTCTCTTTACTTTCTTATCAATTTGTGGGAGTTTTTGCATATTTTGTATGTGCTGGAAATATCTTGCCATATCATTTAAAAAATGTTTATTAGACAGTAGCTGAATTCATGAAGACGGAAAGTAGAATAGAGGTCTCCAGGGGCTGGCCAGATGAGGCAGTGGGGAGTTATGTGGAATTATTATTTAATGGGTACAGAGTTCAGTTGGGGAAGATGAAAAAGTTCTAGAAACAGATAATGGTAATGGTTGCACAACAATGTGAATGTACTTAATGCCACTGAACTGCACACTTAAAAATGGTTAAAATGGTAAATTTTATATTAAAAAATGTTTTATTAGAGTGCATCCATCAGCCATTCCTTTATGGCTTGTAGTTTTCCTGTCTTGACAATCTCCTTCACTGTAGATCAAACTAATCTTCTAATATTTTCATTTATTTTACTTTTTATGTATGGATTTTTAGTTTACCTCTAATAGGATAGCCAGTTAGGCCCAAATCTCCCCACTGTGTTGAAATGCCATTGGACTGTATGTTAAATTACCACACACTCTGTTTCTGAACACCTAATTTCAGTCCACTGGTAACATTTGTTTTCTGCTGATGCATTTGTTTGTGTGCCATTAACTTCTGGTTCTGATTTTGGTTGTGTTATAGTCATGTTTTTCATCTGGCAGAACATATTTCTCCTTGCTATTCTTCCTTGTTGTTTTAAAATTTTTCTTCACAATTTTTGAAATTTCTTTGCAAAAAGATATCAATTAGGATGACAATTATAATTCAATTAAATTGATAAATTAATTTATGGAGAAT
This sequence comes from Pan paniscus, assembly GCF_029289425.2. Classification (NCBI taxonomy): domain Eukaryota; kingdom Metazoa; phylum Chordata; class Mammalia; order Primates; family Hominidae; genus Pan; species Pan paniscus. Next base: position 50,370,230 of record NC_073260.2, read on the forward strand.
TTACTTCATAATAATGTTTCATCCTTATCTCTGGGAACATAGCATGAGTTTTCATGTGTTCAGATCTTGCTTTATGTCCCCCAATACAATGCTATGCTTTTCTTCACGCAGGCTATATCTGACTTGTTATGCCATGTCTTGCACAGTTTTGTCCTAGATGTGCCTGGGGGATCCCCACCCCTCCCCCGTCATTTCCATTTCTATTAGAGGGAAAAGATTCTTCCTCATTTCGCTCTGCATCAGCAAACCCTCATATTCATTTCCTTGTAGTTTTCACTCCTTAAATCTTTAGGAAAGTCCTCTCACCCGGCATTCATGATACCACCCATGTTGATTTCTTGCCTGTTTTCTTGGGTTCCCTGTTGTGGGTCCTTCTGCAGGCTACTCACTCCCCTTTCTCTGTGGCTGCACCCTGGTGCACCCCCAATCCGCATGGGCTCAACTGACCTCTCTCTTCATCATTTCTGTGTGCTCAGCTCACACTCTCCTCTCTCAAACCTCCTCAGCCTCCAAGGCCCTGTGCAGCCTCACCTCCTGGGGGAAGCCTCCCATACCCACCAATCCCCTGGAGTGACAGCAAAGTGGCAGTTATTGATCACACTGACCTCAGCATTCTACTTAACAGAGCAGCCGGCCAAAACTACTGGGGTGGCAGTCAGCTTGCATTCAGGTGCAGAATTACTTCCCAACCATAACCTTACACTGGGAGGCCATGGTCTTGCCTTTCTCCAAAGCCATTGGCACATCAGGTGGCATGATCTTTGGCTGGATAATCTTTGTCACTTCTCTCCACTGCGTGCATCTAGTCTCATGTTCTCATGTCACAGAGAGCCCAGTTCAAGAGCTTTGTGGTCTTGGCCAATGTCCTGGACTCTCTTTGCCTCTGGAGGAGAGAGAAATGGGTGGAGATAAAATTTTATATATAATATGTGGGTGGAGATATATTTTATCTCCACCTTGGAGTAAGGGCAACATCCACATCTCCTGCTGTCATAGAAATCAAATGAGATGCTGTCTGCAGGGCCTTGCTGACCGTGATTTATCCATGCTGGCGCTCAGGGCTCTGTGTGTTTGCTCGTGGGCCTGAGGATGTGCATAGGTGGTTTTTAAAGGCAGGGCAGGTAAGTTTAGTTTAGTGTTTTTCCTCTAGAGCTGGCGGCCCTGCCCCGCAGGCCTCTGGGTGACGCACTCTGCCTTGCCTGAGCCGTGGCCCTTGGGGGCTTCCTACTCCTCACTCCAAGAAGGCGCTGGCTGTGGTGTGACCTCCTGGGTCACTGTGTGGACTGCTGAAGTCAAAGCAGTCAGGGGCTCCTGTGGGCTCTGACCCCTCCCCGTCCTCATGCCCCCAAGAAGACTTGGGACCTGGGAAAAAGTGGCTCTGAAGCCTGGAAGAGCTCAATTCAGATTTTGACTCCACCAATATTGTGTGATTCTGGGAAGAGTTAAGAACCTCCTCTGAGTTTATTTCCTTTAATTTTGGTTTACTTTTCCCAAATAGGAAGGATCACTCCTTTGTCTTAGGTATGGTGGTTCAGTGTGTCAGGGGGCATAAAACCCAGCAGCTGCCCCCTTGCCTAAGGGCAGTCCTGGCTTCTGGTGGTGTGTGAGCTTTAAGGTCTGGAGCTGGTTCTCAAAAAGCTGGACACTCTTTCCCAGGTCCCAGTTCCCTCCTGCTCCACCCCCTAGGCTCCAAGATCAGCGTTGCACATGGCACCTAACTCCAAGATCAGCGTTGCACACGGCACCTCCAAGATATACTTCCTAGAAATTTTATTCTGTCTCACTCAGGCCCTTTCTAAGGTTTCCTGTTTCTTTCTCTCTTCCTCCAATTCTATCAGTGGGGCTTCTTTTCACATGCACATAGAAATACACAAATATTGATAGAAAGAGGTCAGAGATAAGGACTAAGATGGGACAGCCAGCTTCTGGTGCACCCTCTAGTAGAACTGCCCTGGAATGGACAGGCCCTGTCCAGTGATCAGAAGGGGGAAATACCTCTCGAAGGCAGATTCTGCCACAGAACAGTGCCATGGAGTCGATAGCACCGTCTAAATAAATACTTGCAGGAAGTGCACCTCCAGCAGGAAGCTTTGCAGATGAGGAACACCGTTCACAGTTTGTGAAGAATAAACCAGCATCTTCTCTCTTGCCTTGCAGGTGTGGTCTCACCCAGAATGGTTCCTGCTGCTTCTGCGGTGCCCAGGCTTTTCTCACGGCCTCTGCTGGGTTCTCCCCTGGGTGCTGTGGATGCATCCTGCCTGCTGGAAATTCTGTGCTCTCTGTTCCCATCCTTTCGTTGTGGTAATGACCATATGCCTCTCCCCTGTACCCTCCTCTGCCTGCTCTCCATGCAGGCCCCTCTCCCTCTGGTTGTCCCATCAGCATTTCCCCACAGCTCGTTGTTCCTCCTTCCTCTTTTCTGGTGACCTTTCTACTGATTGCATTGTACCTCTTTCCCTGATATTAAAGATGTTTTTAAAAACAACAGACCCCTTATGTCCATGGAGTTTTTATTTCTAAAGGCTTTATGTTGATTTCTTGTATTCTGTGTTTTTCATCTTTTTGACAAAAACAGTCAAACTCTGTAAAACATTTGAAGAGGTTTTTTTCCTAAGCCAAATATGAGTGACCAAGGCTGGAGACACGGTTTCAAGAGGTCCTGAGAATATGTGTTCAAGGTCATTGGGTTATAGCTTGATTTTATACATTTTAGGGGAACAGAAGTTACAGGCAAACATCAATCAATACAAGTAAGGTGTACATTGGTTCAGTCCAGAAAGGCAGGACAACTTGAAGCTTCTAGACCATAGATGGCTTCAAAGATTTTCCTGATTGGCAATTGGTTGAAAGAGTTATTATCTAAAGACCTGGAATCAAATGAAAGGAGTGTCAGGGTTAAGATAAGGGGTTGTGGAAACCAAGGTTCTTAGTATGTAGATGAAGCTTCCAGGTAGCAGGCTTCAGAGAAAATGGATGGTAAAGGTCTCTTAACCAACCCTAAAAGGTGTCAGAATCATAATTAAATCTCTCCTGGGTCAGGAAAAGACCTGGAAAGAGAAGGGGATTTTCTACAGAGTGTAGATTTTCCCCACAAGAGACAGCTTTGCAGGGCCATTTCAAAATATGTCCTAGAAATGTAATTTGAGGTAAAATACTTTCATTTCCTTCAGGGCCTACTATCTGTCATGTTGGTATCTTATTGCTACAAAGAGTCTGATCTATCAGTCTTAAGGTCTCTGTTCTCATCTTAATGCTGGTCTGCCATGCCTGAATTCTAAGGGAGGAGTGTATAATGAAGCATGTCTGACCCCCTCTTCCCATCAGGACCTGAACTAGTTTTTCACGTTTACTTTGGAATCCTCTTGGCTAAGAGGAGAGGTCAATTCAGTTGGTTGGTGGGCTTAGAATTTTATTTTTGGTTTATATCATCTAGAATTAGTATATAATAATAATAATCTGTCATTGCCTTATAAATGCCTAAAATAAAATGTCAACAAGGGAGGAAATTTTTGAATGAGCAAAGTGGACCACCACAAGAAGCAGGCATGTGGGATCCCCTGGCCCTCCCTCCCACACTGATTGCCTGGGCTCTGTGGTGGACCTCGTCCCCCTGCAGGCACCCCAAGAGCAGGGGGAGAACATCACACTTCTGTTTTCCTCTAAGCACTGCTTGGTGAGGGGAGGGGAAAGTTCTGATTCTTTCTGATTTGCTGTGGTTAGTCTCACAGAGTATTTCCACATTAGTTTCTCCTAATGTAGGCGCCAGTGTTGGAGAAATTATGCTATGGCAAGGTGGTCTTCACCCTAGGAATCAGGGAAACATAAGTTAGGCTCCTTGGATGAAAGAACTTCTGGTATTTTCTGATTGACGATGTTTACTATTATGTGTTTGACTTTGTTGCCATCAGTTTCCTTGATTGGAAAATAGGAAAATTAGTTTTAATTCCCGTTCTCCTGTGGACTTCCTGAGGGTTTGTGCCTCATAGCCGAGGACATCTGGAGTCCCTTGATGCACATATATGTGTCATGTGGGCGGATGGGTGTGTGCATGCACGGTGGAACCCACGGTAGTGAGGAGGACGTGCAATCACCCCATGGGCCACGTATGTATGTGTATATATTTATTGTGTATATGTGTATATATTTATTTGCATATAAGATATATCTTAGGATCAGTGCATGTGCCCCCAACGACTGAAAGATAACATGCACAAGCAGCTTTGATATGGATACTGTGTACTGTGAAATATTCATTTGGTCTTTGTCCTGTTTGCTGGCATACAACTAAAAGATTCTAAAATCCTTGGAATCTTCAAAGTAATGTGTCTTTTGTATGCTAATGAGGTGACTGGTGGCTGGGGGCTTGTCACAGGAAAAATCAAAGCAGGGTTAGAGGTTGGGACTTCCAGCCCTGTCCCTAATCTCTGGAGAGGAGAGAAGGGCTGAAGATTAAGTGATCACCAATGGTTAATGATTTAATGAATCTTGCCTATATGATCAAAGCCTCTATAAAAACCCAGTAAGACTGGGTTCAGTGAGCTGCCAGACAGCTAAACATGCAGAGGGTCCTCTCTAGGGCATCACATCCTGGGAGGGCATGGAAGTTCCATGCTCCTTCCCCCATACTTCATCCTATGCATCTCTTCATCTGCATCCTTTGCAATATCCTTTAGAATAAACCAGTAAATGTGTTTCCCTGAGTTCTGTGAGCCGTTCTCGCAAATTAATTGAACCCAAGCTGGGGGTGGTGGGAACCCTGATTTGTAGCCAGTTAGTCAGAAGGAGAGGTAAAATAAACTGGGACTTTATTTTACCCCTGTGGGACTGAGATTGGCATCGGAAGTGGGGCACAGTCTTGGGGACACTGAGCCCTCAGCCTGGGGATCTGAATTGGAGGACACCCAGCTGGCATCTGCTGCAGAATTGATGGCTTGTTCAAGTGGTGGTGTGACAGCAGAGGAAAACGGTTTTGTTTCTTCCATGGAGATATTGATGATGGTAACATTAATGGTTAACTTGCATGTGCCCCATGCCAGGCTCTATTAATGCTAAGTTGTATAGATTCATAGATGTGTCATTTAACCCTCACAGAAAGCCCCCACTGCACGTTTGGTTGTTAATCACTCATACAGATCCATGGCTGGTGGCCTGGGTGGAAGCCACTGTGCTGTAAATCTGGAAATCCTGGGATCCTGAGGGTTTTATTGAGGAAGGAACTTGTGTAGCTGCTCACTGGGCACTCCTTGCCAGGTTGATGAGGAGGCGTTTGGAAAGCATTTCTAGAACTCTAATGCCTTGAGGGTTGATGAGCCCTGTGTCCTTATTTTGGAGAGCCAATGTGTGTCTTTGGGAGGTGGGTTCAGTGTTACCTTCTGCAGGTTTGTGCCCCAGGAAAGCCTTGTATGAAGCTGAATTAAACAGAAACTGGATGGAAACCATTAGGTCCTGGAGTGGAACAATTATGGACAACATGTCTGTGTGGCTCAGGACTGCCCATCAGGGCTACATTCGGAATTCTATTGTCTCAGCCTATTTTTAGTGGCCTCTGAGACCTGTGTCTGTCTACCTGCAGAATCCTATGGAAAAAGACTTTATTGGGATGCTCTTATTGGCACATTTCTTCACTGCCTCAGGGATCTGGCATGGGGAACTGCGAGAGCACGAGAGACAGACTGGCCTCTTCATCTTAGAGCCGTCTGACTGCCTTGACTGAGGAAGGCACCTGAAATGATTTAGCTGCCATTTTACAAGGAAAAGTGAACAGAAGGCTGAGGGAAGAGACCAGGGAATCAGCCCAGGTTTACGTGGTTCAGTCAAGACTGGTGCAAAAGGGAGACGCTGTGATGGAGACTTGCCCTGAGCTTCATGGGATGCACGCATAATGCCTTCAGAGCACTTAGAACAAGTCCCAGCCTGGTGTCAGGCACCACAGTGGTCCCCTTTTCTTTTGTGTGTGTGTTTCCAAAGGGCAGAAGCTTTGGGGCCAAGTTTGCTCACTTCACCTGTATTCATGCTTTACGACTAAGGAAGCAGATTTCAGTGGAACTGAGATCTTTAAAGCCTGTGGTATTTGATCTCACAAAATGCATCTTTCCCAAAAGATAAGTAATTCCTAAAAACTGGCAGTGAAGACAGGTGTGTGCAGGGTTCCGTGGGTCTCTAGATTCCACACTGTATTGGGCAGCCCCATCCAACCCAGTCCAGCCCCTCATGAGTCCAGCACCTTGGTGGTCCAGCTTCTTGATGGCTTATCTGAGAGACATGGCACCATCTCCCTCAGGGTGCAGCACAGATTGGAGGCTTCTTCCTCATTGCCTGAGAACTTGGCTCATTTACGAAATTGTGGGAAAACTGAGGAGTGTGGATTTCTCCCTTGATTGGCGTATCGGCATCAGGAAGCAGTCAATTTGAGAGCAGAAGGCTTATTCTAACCCAACTGTTAGAATTTTAAAGGAGAAAAAATAACTAAATGAAAGTGTTTATAAGAATAAAGCAAGTCTCTGATCTGTCCAGTGAAGATGCCTGTGACATGACCTGTGACCTCAAGTGAACTTTATCAATTAGTTACTTAAACCATGGAAGGAAAATTAGCCTCGATTTTGTCTCTGTTGGGCTTTACTTTTTTGGTCAATACATTCTTAGTAATCCCAAGAGCTTATCTTTCACTTTGTGAGATCTCTTTCAGCATGGTTTAGGAACCTCTTTTCTAGTTTCATTATTTGGGCTTTTATGTGAATATACAGGATACTTTTTTGACGTCTGTTTAATAATTACCAGCCAGTATTTATTTACCCCTGTGTGTATATTTAAACACCTTTCTGGAGTAAACCAAAGGCTGAGGCACAGAACGAGGTCTCAGGAGAATGCTGGGATTATAATGGCACAGGTGAACTGCTAAGGTGTAAGGGAAGTCAATTTCTCCAGGGGTGTGCAGATTCTGAAATCCATGGCTCTTTTGTTATGTCTGCAACATACAAGATTAAAGTGATTTCAACACATCTTGGTCAAATGACTTTTTAAAAAATCAGGTTTATGGTATTTTTGATGCCTATGATTTCTGACTCTCAGTTTCTCCGAATGGTTTGATTATGGCTGGATGCTTAGTGTGCTGGAGCTGGGAAACTAATCTGCTTGGCTGTGGATGAAACTGGGAAGAAGCCATTGGTTCTGTGTCCCTCTGCCCTTGAACTCTCACTCCTGGTGCCTGGGCTCCTACGTGCCCTCGGCCTAGCTGGCAACCTCCCAGCTCTGTCCCTACTGCAAATCCAGCTCTCTGACATGGCCCACCTGGAGTCAACAGCTTCGGGATGGAGAAAATGACCCATGAGAAAAAGAGAGAGGCCGTCCCCAAGATGAAAGAGTGAGTCATCTGTGGGACTGCCCTCAGCAACAGTCTCCGTAATGAAGCAGGTCTGTGGGCTTCTTCTCCAAATGGTCTTCTTTTCATTTTTCACTCTCACCATCTAAGTCTGGCCGTCACAACATCAGTAACTTCCCAGCTCATCTCCCTGCCTGCAGCTTCTCAGCCCTTTCTGCCTGTCTACACACCGACACTATTTCTATCATATCAGGGTCTACTAAAAAGGCGTTGGTTGCTTCCTGCTCCTTGGCATATCCTGAAATGCCTCTAAGACCTGAATGAGAAACCTCCATGGTTCTGCCTTATCCCGGGATTCTGTACACCTGGCCCCAGCCAGCTGGCGCTCCTGCACGTCCACTGTCCTGCTGTGCTCCTTCCTGGTCTGGGCTCCAGTTTGTATTTTTATAGGATCTTCCTCCACTGCCTCTTTCAGCACCTGCTTCTTTGGCATTGAGGCTTCTTTGCTGACCAGGTAACTGACCTCTTGCTCCTCTGAAAGGTAGAATTGCACACTCCAGTCCTTCATAGTACACGTGTGACTGTGTTATCCTGTCTCCTCCACTACTCTGAAGGCTTCTGGGGAGTGCAGCCTGGCTCACCTTCCCCATGGAGGCAGGGCGGTGATGGGTTTGGTGTGTGGCTGGTAAGGGAGAGACCCAGGACTGCTACCTTGTGTGGGGTGAGAGCTGCTGGGTGGACCACAGTGCTGTTTTCTGTCCTGGGAAGGCTGGAGAGAAATATTATTGGTGGGAAAAATTAAGGCTGGGTTTGAAAACTTCAAGTTTGTGATGATTTTAAGACACTGAAGCGGAGCTAGCAATTGGGTATGGTATCTATCTATAAAATTCTGGTACTCGGAGATGAGCGGGGCAGTGGGGAAGGTGGGTGAGCCGCCTCCTGCTGAAGCATTCAGAGTCCAGAGACTATGAGGTCCCTTCAGACAGGAGGGCGGGAGGCAACCGCAGGTTAAAATGGGACTCTGGTTAAGTTTGCCTGGAGTCTGTGGGGCATAGGAGTACTCCAACAGTTCAAGGGAGGGCTGGCCCTCCTACAAAGGGCTTGGGAAGAGGGGTGAGAATCTATTTTGCTGCACTTTGCCCAACCCTCACCCTAAAGTTATAAAGAGAATAAGAGCAAGTCCTTAGTGGCCTGTGAGTCCTCCCATGGAGGAGGGGCGATGGTTCCCTCTAGCTTCAGAGTCAGTGAGGGGCTTAGGAGATGACCAAGACTTTGACACATGTCACCAGGGCCTAGGTGGTCCCATGGACCGATGTCCAACTCACACAGGGAAGCATGCAGCAGGAGTGGCTGTGTTTGAGGAGCAACTGCCCTCCTGCTATAACCTGGCAGAGGTTCTGGTTCCAGGGAGGGGTACCTATGTGGCCCAGTCAGCTTTCTGCTGATGACAGGAGCCATGTCACCAGCAAGAAGCTGGAGCTTCCCACTGGTGTGGATGCTGGGAGGGAGCGGGTGTGTGGGGTGAAGAACAGACACTGTCCATTTCACCCATGGGTACCTCCTTGCTCCTGGGGAGGAGTCTTCAAATAAAAAAGGAAAGTGTCCCTGAGAGGAGAGGGGTTGGGTGGAGCCCTGGAGGGGAGGTACTCGCCATGGCTTAGAGGCTGGAGATTTAGTCTCAAGAATCTCAGAGGATACAAGTAACTTACACAGGGCATGGGGGTGGGAGGACATCCAGGAGCACCAAGGGGGTCGCCTGTTTCCCTGCAAGGTACTACCAGCCTGGCCAAAGGGCTCAGCACTGGGGCTGTCGGTGTCACCTCTCCACCCCTGACCTCTCTGTATCCACCCCCTGCAGTCATCCCTACCTCACCAAGGGGTCAGGAGCTGCAGCTGAAAGGTTAGGAGGCACTTTCTTCCGTGGCCACCTGGAGGTTCCCTAGGCAGGCCTTAGGGAGGGAGGAGGGGAGGTTTAAATGAAGGTCAGGGTTTTTACTGTTCTGCTGGGCCTGGACATGTTTATTACTAAAAATAGGTAAATAGGATTACACGTTAAGTGATGGAAGACTTTTTCTTGTGTGGAGGCGAGTGGATTAGATTCATGGCTCCATCCAGCCCAGGGAGGAGCAGGGCCAACTGAATGCATTGAATTAGAAAGGACTAGTGGGGTGGGATATTCTTATTGTACCAGCACACATTCACTCAGGGTTCTGGTCACACAGTGGCCAGAAGAGGGGATAAGCAGGGGGAGGTTCAGAGGCTGGAACTTTAGAGTCTCAGGGTTCTCAGAAGAGGCAAGAAACTCACTCAGGGTGTGGAGGTGGGAGGGTATTATGGAGCACTGAGAAGGGTGCCTTCTTCCCTGCAAAGGACTGTAAAGCTTCAATATTTGGCTATGAAAATAGAATTTCAGTATAGGCTTTAATCTGCATTCTGGTTACCATTAAAGTTGAGTATGTGTTTGTGTTTTTTGGAGCCATGTATATTGCCTTTCCTGAGAACTCTTTATCCATATCCTTCGCTCCGCCCTCTATTGGGCTTTTGATAGTTTCCTTGCTGACTTTTATTAAGACAATTACTTTGTTGACTGTGAAATGTTACATATTTTCTTGTCCATAAATTTTTTATGCTATTGAGTGTGTCAATATTTTTCTTTTATGGCTTCTGGATTTTGTAACATCCTTCCACTAAAAGATAATTTTAAAATATTCTTCCCAGCCAGGCGTGGTGGCTCATGCTTGTAATCCCAGCACTTTGGGAGGCCGAGGAGGGCGGATCATAAGATCAGGAGATCAAGACCATCCTGGCTAATACGGTGAAACCCCGTGTCTACTAAAAATACAAAAAATTAGCTGGGCGTGGTGGCCGGAGCCTGCAGTCCCAGCTACTTGGGAGGCTGAGGCAGAAGAATGGCGTGAACCCGGGAGGCGGAGCTTGCAGTGAGCTGAGATAGCACCACTGCAGTCCAGCCTGGGTGAAAGAGCAAGACTAAGTCTCAAAAAAAAAAAAAAAGTGTATATATATATATATATATATATATATATATATATATACATATATATATATATACTTCCTAGTTTTCTTTTACTACTTTCATCGTTTCATTACAAATGATTTCAATTTGTGACCCATCTGTAATTTATTTGCATGTAAGGCAAGAGATAGGAGCCCAACATAATTTTTTCCTGCGTAGCTGCCCATTCACTCAAATGCTGCTTCTTGGGTATCTCTTTCTCTACTGATGTGCATTGACCCATGCCAGTCACATAGACCATTCCTTGTGGGGCCTTGGGATGGGCTGTAGTGAGATGGATGAGGAGGGAGAAAGATGCTACTACATGATTTCAAAGAGTCCAGTTCTGAAGGGAAGATGGTGAAATCATGAGGACAATGAGGGTTCACATCTGGCGGTTGGGCTGGCTTCCGAGACTTTCAGATGACCACAGAGGTTGCCAAATGTCCCATTTTCAAATTAGCCGAGTTCTGAGGTCTTGATTTGGCTCACAGAAACAGGGTCATACTGAACAGAATGTTAAGAAGCAATCCCTATGATTAAAAACAGGGCAAAATTGGTACCTGAGACTCAAATGGGGATTAAGTGGAATTACATAAAGCTAAATAATGATTGCTAAACGAACAAATTGAAACAGTACTGCTTACCAAAATGTACTACACTTAAACAGCAAGAAGGGGAATTGAGAATAGTTACATTTAAAATTAGATTTTGGAGTTAAAGTAACTCATTCCAGGCATCTAAATATTGCAGTTATTAATAGTTATGCTGCATTTCTAATTCAAACAGAAATAGATGCCATCAGCGTGGTTGAAATGAGAATTCACACACACGTGTTATCGTATGAGCATTAGGAAGGAATTTATGCCAATGATGAAAAGAGAACATTTTTCTAAAAAGCAGTTTCATTTGAAAACTCCTTTGGGGATTCTAAAGACTCACAAGTGGGATCCTTAGGATTTTCCCTGAGTATATGAGCTCTGAGAAATTTTTGGAACTTCTTCTATCTGCGAATGTGCCCTGAGACCTGTGCATTCCGTTCTGTGTGAAAAGGTATTGGAAAGAAATGTTAACTGTTTTCAGAGCTTTGTAATTCCTTCTAACTGGTGATGCATAGTTTCTACCTCCCTTCCCCAAAAGTAGCACAGAAGCAGCTGGGTCCTGTTGCAAGCTCCAGGGCCTGACTAGATGAGACATTTGATACTATGTGTCTTTTTGGATAACTGTCCTTGGAGTCTGATTTTTTTCTTTTAGACTCCATGTTGGTGGATGGTAAAATAAATACGGTGCTTATTAGGAATATTTATGGAGTGATTAAAGGGAGACACTTCTGCATATAGTATCTTTCTACCCTGCTGGAACCATCAGAGGTTTAGCTGCCTTGCTCAACTAAGTATGTCACTTAATATAAGAAATACAATGCAGAGATTCACTGTACTGGTTTTCTAAAAATTAAACAGATAAAATATAGATAATGGGTTTATATAGTTCTGTAAAGAGACAATTTGACCTTCTTTAATAAGTTAGCTTTTAGAAAGTACTTTAGATGATACGTGATTGGTCACTTTGATAGAAACACAGTTAGAATATTATTATAAAATGAATAAGAGTAAGCATAAACATCAAAAACATTTGTTTCTTGCTTCACTTTTTCCATGTCATGATGATTCATTGCCTACGGTTTTCCTGGCATCTGAGCTTTTAGGAAAATGTTTCCTTCCCTGCTCTCTACAATGAATTGAGTGGCAAATGGGAAGCTTGTCCTGATAGTCTGTTGCCTAACTGATATGGACGTATTTCTCTTCAAAGCACTGTGTTGTTATGGTGATTATTTTTTGTCCACATGGTAGAAATTAATTTGAAGAAGTATTGAGCTCAGAAAGTTTATAGAATGTTTCTGAGGACCTATTATCTTCTCTCATTCACCGTGTCTCCAAGTCCCTGTTGATTTTTTTCTATGCACTAGTATTTTCTCCTCCATGTGTGAGTGGGAAGGGTCACCAGCTCCTTTCTGGACCCCTGACTTGGAGCCACCTTTGCCCACCTCCCAGGCATTTCTCACTTAGGCTGGGTCATGAGGTTGAGCTGTGTTTCCTCTCCAGCATTCCCTTCCTGCCACCCTAGCCCTCAGCTGCGACCATCCTGTCTTGCTTCCTCACCCTCTGGGGTCCTCCTGCCCCATGCAGAACCACATGTTGGACTCTTGCCCCCTGGCCACTCAGCACCAGGACACTCTGCCTCCTCCACCGGGACCCATGCCTGCACGTCCCAGCAGCCTCACCAGTGCTGTTCCATGGAACTGCCCTGCATATCACCTCACTGCCGGTTTCTTTATACACCCTGCAGTTCCTCTTCTCCTTCCAACCCCTCTTGATTTGGTAAGATTCACTAACCACAGAAACTGGGAATAAAACTCAGATGACCATGTTTCTTTTAATTACATTCTAACTCACTTAAGAAGGATCTCGATCAATCAAAGTGGTTGATTAGGTTTGGGCCTGATGTCCTGACCAAAGCCATGGAGATAGATAGCATCACAGTGTCGGGAAGAGAATATTTTAGGGTGCTGACTTACAAAAATAGAATCTTAGCAAAATGTAAAAAAAAAAAAGTGTAGCATTGACACAGATGACATTGTTAATATCCAGCCACCACAACAAAGAGAACTAGAATATTGCCAGGAGAGGTTTTACGATGACCTGTTTGTGTTTTGTTTAGTTTTGTGTTTTAGAAGAAGAATCGGATGACTCCCAAATTGGCAGGTCTGTTTTCTATACTGAAATAAACAGGCAGTTATTTTCTTTGGATGTGCAAGTGTAGCATCTCTGGGTTCCATAATCCCGACTGACACGTAATAAAATTGCTTTTTCTTCCTGTCCTAAGGGAAGCCATCAGCCGTGTCTGTGAAGCTGTGCCTGGTGCCAAGGGAGCCTTCAAGAAGAGAAAGGTACTGTCCTCAATGCTCTGTGTCTAACTGTGTCTCCTCTACTTCCTCTTTTTCGCCACTCGGTATCTTCAGTCACACAGAATTATTCATTGTCCTCTTTCTGTGGCCCGGCGCTTGCTACTTCTAAAAGCAGAAAGGGCTTAGATTGCTTTCTCTCTCACATGGTTGAGGACGGTTAGCTGTCCCTGTCTCAGAAGTAGACACCCTGGTTACTCACTCACTGTGGCTTAAACTCTGAAGATAATGATAACAACAGACACTTAAAACAGGATCAGGCTTTCCTTTAAGCACTTTCAATACATCAATTTACTTAACTACAACAACTGAGGTGGATATCCCCAGTGGTGTGCTGGTAAATGTTTAACAACCAGCTCTCCAGGTTGGGCAGGGGAATGAAAAAGAGAGTTTGTAGCATTTTCTGATTTGTGTGATGTCAGTACTTCTACTGTGGCTGATTTCAATTTCTCAAAATTATATCCCGTGAAAACAGAGTCGGGAAGAGATATGTAGTAGCTCATGGTTGTATAATGTTTCCGCCATACAGGTACTGTGGGCATAAATAACTTGAAAAACAGTTAGTAGTTAATGCAGCAAAAGAATTAGGAAGTGATGCATGTTGAGCATTTATTGTCTGGTTTTTTTTTTTTTTTTTTTTTTTCTTTTTGAGACAGAGTCTCGCTCTATCCCCCGGGCTGGAGTGCAGTGGCGTGATCTTGGCTGACTGAAATCTCTGCCTCCTGGGTTCAAGCGATTCTCCTGGCTCAGCCTCCCAAGTAGCTGGGATTACAGGTGTGCGCCACCATGCCCAGCTAATTTTTGTATTTTTAGTAGAGATGGGGTTTCACTGTATTGGCCAGGACGGTCTCAACCTCTTGACCTCGTGATCCACCTGCCTTGGCTTCCCAAAGTGTTGGGATTACAGGTGTGAGCCACCATGCCCGGCCCTATTGTCTGTTTTTTTAAAGGTAATTTATTTAATTGTAAGTTTACATACATTCATTTTTAATAACAGCTGTGATTAATAGTCAGATTATAAAATTCTGAAAAATTTAATAATTGGCTCCCATCAGCTGGGCCAAGCCAGCACTAGAATACCACTGGATATCCCCGTATTACAGATGATGACAACTGTGAACGGAGGGGAAAGGCCACAATGCAGGTAGATGTTGTCTGAGAGCAAGCTCAGAGGGCTGGGCTCCACAGGCTGCATGTTCAAACACTGCACTAGGACTTTTCATCCTGCAGATATTTGAGTCAGAAGGAAAAAAAAAAAGCCTGGATTAGGAGAAACCATGAAAACCTCTTCAGTTAAGTTGTCTAGTGAATACCCAGCTAAATCCACAATCAAGGCTTTTCTATGCCTAACCTGAATTGTGGAGAAAGCGTCCTTCAAAGAACGTCTGAATCTGCCCTGAGGTTGCACATTCCTGATTCCAGATCATCTGGGCAGCTGCATGTGTGGCTCTGCTGATCTCAGGCTCAAGCTTGTTTCTGTCTTCAGAGCTTGGGGACTTTCACGCACCCACAGGGCAGCTGGGTTTCGGAAGAGAACTCTGAATGAAGACTCAGATGTGCCAGCCCGTGTTCTGGCCAGTCCATGGGGAACCAAGTAAGGCTCCAGAGTCTCCACTACAGGAACTAGGACGGCAACTGAGAACGAAGAAGGGGAATCTCATCTTCCAGGTCCCAGCTCATCCTGGGGCATCCTCATGGTTCTCTTGGTGGAAACGATGCCCGTTTCTCGGCTCCACCCAGAATCTCATGGGTGGGGCCTCAGCATCTCTGTTTTTAAATAGCTCCTTCAGGGGATTAAAAAAGGTGTGCACCTGGTTAGGAACTAATTAGCATATCAAAAGAGAGCGTGTTCTAATCCAAAAAGAAGGGATGGGTTGGTACCAAAGGGCATTGCCCACCCAGGTACCTAGGAAGAAGATCCCTGGCCCCAAAACACAGCTGTCAGTCCCCTGTAAGGACATTTCTGACAGGGTAATGGGAACTGTATACCAGTTACAGCCAGGCCATGTCTATCTATCCTTATGCTGGCTCTAGGCCCATGGGTTTTTAAGAGGACAGTCCATGAGAACCTTGACCAGGGAGAGTGTTTGCTCCAAAAAATTTGTGGTCCATTCCCTTCGGCCGCGAACATCCTTGCATCTCTCTGGGATTCTTGTAATCCCCTAGAGCTGGCCTGCTTTAGTCTTCCTCTAAGTTAGTTTGACTCTTCCTCTGAAGTAGGTGTGATGATACCAGGTTGCTGAGCCTACAAAATGCGATGGGCTTTCCCCAGGTTTACATACGAGGACTTCTCCATGAGACACTTCCCAACAGGGCCAGAGAAAAGGCCTGGAAGACTGATGCCTCTGCCTGCCTGCAAGAGTTCTCACCTCAGCATTTGCATATTATATGGTTTATAATTTGCATGTTGCATATTCTAAAATTTGCTTGTTAGCTTCGGATCCCCCTACTCCCAGCTTATTCATTTCACATTTTGTCTTCCTATGCCTAAGTAGGGAGGAACAGTTAGTGAGAGTTTGGGGGTATGGCAAGCATCCACATCCCCACCCTTTGAGATGGAAATGAAACAGCTAAAATAATGCTCTTTAATTTCACAGCCTCCGAGCAAAATGCTGTCCAGCATCTTGGGAAAGAGCAACCTCCAGTTTGCAGGAATGAGCATCTCTCTGACCATCTCCACGGCCAGTCTGAACCTGCGAACTCCAGACTCCAAACAGGTACATGGGTGCTCAGATCCCCTGTCCCTGCCCACAGCCCCAGGTGATGAGTGTTTCGCAGGCTTCTTCCTTGCAGCTTTACTGAGCTCACATAGCATATTTTGTGTCAAATTTTTACTAGAGTATGAACTTTGGCCACTTTGAAGGATCACCAAGAGAATGATAAATGAAATTGGCTCTCTTTAATTCTGCTTTTTATTTCTTTGGAGGATAATGCACAAAATCATTGGTTTACTTGCAATGTAAAAAAAAAATGATGTGTGTGCAAAGTCTCTTCTTAATGTCCTTGCCCTTATTTTTTTCTTTTACACCATATTTAATTGGTTTTACAGGCCATATTTTATTTTATTACCTTTGAAGTGGACGGCATGTCATGGTGATTTTTTTTTTTTTTTTTTTTTTTGCTTTAGTGGCTCATTGTTTTGGAGCATCTTGTAGTACATAGTGTTGCAGGGGTAATAAGAAGTGATGTTTTCTATGGAATAGCCAATGTGGAATGAATTTGGAGCTGACTGAGACACCACAGCCACAGTGTTAATTAAGGCTAATTTTATTGAGGATGGTTGCATTCCTGCACAGTGTCTATCTTTTAGATTTCTCTGATCTAGTCATCATTAATTTCTTTAGCTGGAAAAATAGGTGTTTGAGTAGCTATTTTAGCTACCAACAAGGCACTTCTGAAGGTCAAATGAGGCGCAGGAGGTGAAATGCTTGAGCAGTATCCAGGGGGGTGTGGAGTGTGGACTCTCCTCCCTTGCTGTGCCCCGGCTCAGCTTCTGGGGCTGGCAATAGGAGCTGGAGCTTGGATGGGACCTCTCTATATAATACTCTACCTGATTCTGACATTGTCACCAGGGATGCCGGCAGTGACCTTTATGTTACTATACATATTTCTATTGATTGACTTCCATATTCCCCAGGTTAGTGAGCGGCATCTCCAGCTTCATTTATTCCTCCACCTGCCACCCAAGATGTTGAAATAAATCCTGGATCTAGCTCAGAAATGGGAAGCAAAACCCAGGCTTTGTGTTAACATAACTAGATACCACTTCTCACTGCCTCCTTTTGTCCTCACAGGACTGATAGATAATTTCTTGTCTTTTTATCTTAACTTGTCTAAGGGACTAGTTCACTAGCTCTGGAGGTTGTGGATTCTGAATATTCACCAGGCTCAGCTTTTCTCTGGCATGGTCCAAGACTGCGCTGTTCATGAAGGCTTGTTGTCTGGGCTCACCTCTGCACTCTCCTTCATGCCCGGAGCTGTTCCTTTCCTATGTCTCCTGGACCTTTTATTTGGTCCTCAGACTTCTTAAATCTGTGGGATCTTCTCCCTGAACTCCCCTCCCACCTCAGTAAAATAGAAAACAAACTAAGAGCAGCGGGATGAGACTGGGCTGGCCCTCTCTGTCCTGGAACATGGCAGCCGAAGCAGGTGTCCAGTTCATGTTTTCCTGCCCTTGGTTTGGGCGGATGGGGCAAAGTGGCAGGTTCTGGACACCCAGGGGACTGGTAGTTTGGTTGATGAGTGTGTGAAGGTTGGGTGGGGGGCAAGCACACAGGGTGCT
Organism: Pan paniscus; assembly: GCF_029289425.2. NCBI lineage: Eukaryota > Metazoa > Chordata > Mammalia > Primates > Hominidae > Pan > Pan paniscus. The sequence goes on from NC_073260.2 coordinate 50,387,805, forward strand.
GACTCTCCCTTCCAGCTGACTTTTGGGCCCAACTGTAGCAAATTGAGAACAGCCTGGCTAGACACTCCCTTCTCCATCCAGTGAGACAGCAGCAAGACAACAGCCGCTCCCCTCTACAGAGTTCCTAGTGGAAATGAGATGCAACACCCTCAGGGCAAAACACGTGATTTAGGTCAATTAGCTCTAATTTTCTTACCCTGGTTTTCAATTTCTGTCTTACCCAAAGAGATAACATACAATCACACAATAAGACTCACGCATCAAGTCGACCAAATATGACTTTCATTTTTTTTTCCAAATCACAGCTTCCAATTTAACTTCCAAACTCCAGTTTTAGACCTGCCTTATAAGCAAAAATTAAATAAGCAAAGATGTAAAACTTTGAGAGCCATAGTTTATCATTTCCTGGTGATTGCTATTTCCTCATTATTCTCTTAGGAGCCCTCTACCTTTGCGCCAGAGGGAAGATTCCAGAGAGCTGCAAAGGCCACTATTTTTAGTTTAACTCAGCTGGGGCTTGGGTGCAGCCTCTGTAGCCAGCCTCATTTTCTATTCACTTATGTACCCAGGGGTTTCTAGATCCTGAGGTGTTGTAAGTGCCAATAACCAAAGTAGGCATTTAAAACTATCTTATTTTCTATTATAATTCAATTATATTTTATTTCAAGTTTCACAGGAGCATGTTTGGACAAATCCCTGTGATGTATGATTATAGCTATATAAATCCTGACTGCCTGCCCGAGGACAAGGGCCCAAGGGGACTCTGCAGAACTAAACCTGGTTATGTTGGGTTAGAGATGAGCTCTGTTCTCATCCCCGGAAATTTACTTCAATGTCATTACATTATCTTTAAAAAGATAAAATTAGCATGGAAGACTTATGTAGCTTTTTAAATTTAGGGCAGCTTCTAATTTACTCAGTGTCTACTAAATTCCACTGTACGCTGCAGTTTATAAAGCTAATGGAAATTTCCCATTTTAAAATTAACATGGATTGTCTGCTCTGGATTTTACATTGATAAATTACAAGAGTGCTTTAGATGGCGCCAAGTTGGAATCTTGGATGCTGGCTTTCTAATTTATATACACATGATACAAATGGGATAAAATGGAAGATGGGCCACATTTCCCCCCATTCTAGCTGTGAGTTCTGTGTCAGAGACCCCAGTGTGTTTTTGGAAACATAATCTATAAGTTTAGATGTTTTGGTGTGTGGGTGAGACAGATTCCTTCTGGAAGAGGCATGGTTGTTAAGAACCTGGCCTCGGGGTGGGCTTCCCTGTCATAAGCAGCTCAAGGTCAGACATAACCAGGTCCATGCACATTTGTGTCTTTCCACAAGGTCAGACTTTTATTGATGCTATTTTAATAATGAAAACCATGAGCTACATGGAGTTCACTCTGTATCAGAGCTGTGGGCACACAGACTGAAGCCACTCCACAGGTCAGTCAATATTGCAAACCATACATAAGAGTATATTTAATCAGTATATAAATGTTACAGATTAAACATTCCACATCAAACCAAGTAACATTTAGCATCAAGAGAAAAAGAGATAGGAGTAGGGATTAATAAACCAGTCTGGGGTAAGTGATGTGGACAAAGAGAGTGTCCTGGCTTGATCCAGATGCACAACAATGTCTTGCAAGGAAGAGTCTTTGATGTGGGCAGAGCCTTCGTTGGCAGATGCTGGCTGCTTATCACCAGTGACAGCAAGACGGTGTCTGTTAAGAAGGCTGTTTCAAGCTGGTGAAGTCCTCCTTTTTATGACCAGAGTCCTCTGGTGAGGACTGATAGTAAAAGAGTCTGCCTTTTTATGTCCTTATCTTGTTGGGTGCCATCTTCATTAATTAGGCAAACATCTGGTACCCGTTGGCATGTTGCTTCTTGAAATGTAAGATGGAGTCTTTTTCTAAGATGGAGTCACTTATGTTAAGGGTGCTCTATACGCCCCCCGTGTTAGATCGCAGCTCTGCTAATCACCAGCTGTCTTAATTTGAGCAAGCCACTTGACCCCTCTGGGTTCTGGCTCCTCACCTGTAAAGTGGGATGACGATAGTTCCCACATCACAGGCTGCAGCGAGGCTTCACGGAGACTATTCTGGCAAAGCAGCTGGACAGCAGCCATCAGATTTTGAAAGGTGATCTATTGCTATTACTTTTATAATCATTATTTTTATATAGATACCAATTTTCAGGAAAACATGTCAATTTGTAATGCCTGCCAACAGACAGTTGCTTTTCCAAAATGTGGAAAGGGCGATAACAGCACATCTCGTTTCTTGTTTTGGGCCTGGCAGATCATAGCGAATCACCACATGCGGTCCATCTCCTTCGCCTCTGGGGGAGACCCGGTAAGTACCCTTGGGGTTGGTCTCTTGCTCTTGTTGGGAATTTCTGAGAAGGGACCCCTGCTTCAATAATATGCCTTGTAAGACACTGTAAAAAAAGTTAATCGTGATGGCAACTAATTTCCCCCTCCTGATTTCCATAGAAGATCTTCTTGGCCATCATTTTATTTTTAGGGGTAAGCTGTGACAAGGACCCCACCATTAGTTTTCATTTCATTAGCCAAAAGCTGTCAAAAATCCTGGAGGCACTGGCGTTCTTACCAGGTGATGAAATAGTCCCCCAGGCCCCAGAGTTGCCACAGGCTTCTCACGCTGTCAGTCGGCTCTTGCCCTACTTTTTGTTTTTTTATTGGACTTCCATATTAATATTTTAAGTCTGCCTGAAGAATGTGAATTTACTTAGTCTGCTTTATTCATAAGCATTTAAAATCAGCATTTTTCTCTCCCAGTGTAATACTGCAGCCTTTAATAGTTTGCTTTGCCAACAAGGAGGGAGTTGCAGAGAGAGAGAGAGTAAGAAGGAGACTCGAGAACAGAATAAGAATGTTCTATTTTTGCTTCACATCTTTAATGAAGAAGGTGGAATAACAAGGGAATTTGCTTCCCACATTTGGGCAGGAATGCTACAATAGGATGTCAGCATCCAGCTTCAGAGTGGCCATGTCATCTAAACTGTACTGTCATGAAGTTGAACTCAGAAAACCACCTCCCGCTCCCGGGGCAGGGCGGAATCCACACACAAATTGGCTGCTCACTGTGGACAGCCTGGGCCTGCAAAGAAACCAGGCAGGAAATTGGTCACAAAGGAGTGAGGCACAGAGGGCAAAGGGAAGAAAGCCAAGTCAGCCCTTTCCAGAAGGGAGGGGGAAGAAGGCTCACCCTCCGGAAAGTTCTCATCTTAATTTTTATGCATTTGGGTAAAGTTTCCACCAGTTTGGAGAAAAGTTTTAAAATTAGGATAATAGAGTGAGTTTTTCCTGGAGCTAAATTTATTCAATTGAAAAATGATCTTATATCCTAAGAAGCCATCTTTTATACTTTTTTAGTGTTCAATAGCCTTTTAATATAAAATAATGTCCTAGAGGTGGTGTTTTTGTTATTATTGCTATTTTGCATTCTTTAGCCAAATTATGAGTAGGCAATCTTCAGATGTTACATAAAGGTTTACTGGTCCAAGATCTCTTCATTTCAAGGTTGAGGACCCTGTGTTTTACTAGCACAAGTAGGAACTTTTCCCTGTGACTTTTCTACCTTTTCTTCCCATACCCCTTCTACCTTGGAAACTGGATTAGAAAATTGCTGTTGGCACATTGGAAGCCAAATTGAAGGAGCAATGTCAAAGGTAGACTCCAGAGCCTTGACATTTCCAAAGGACAGTACAATTGGGCCACCAATCTCAGCAACAGGGAAGTGGTACTTCTCCCTGTCCTGCTGTGGCAGCTGCCAGAGGCAGGCATCATGGCCATTCTGGGCATCACTCCTGCCTGGGCCAGCACGAGCTGCCGTGGAGAGGCTTGGGCCCTGCTGCTTCTCAGCGACCCCATCTCAGACCCTTGAGCCAAGGGCACTCTGCAGGGGAAGGTATTTGCCCACCCAGCAGATGGTTCTTTGCCCTTATATCTCTGCTTAATTGTCAAAGGATGGTCAGAGCACTGTTTAGCCCTGAGATCTGCCATTCCATAGGGTCAAGTGGCTTGGGCCTTGTTTTCATACTTTCGATCTTCTTGTCAAAAGTCAACCACAATGGCTTTCTCTTCTTTTTTTTCTTCCCTTCCCTTGCTATGCCTTTCCTTTCTTTCTAATCCTTATAATTTCTTACACTTTATTGTAAGATGAAAGTCCTCATTGAGATGCATATTCAGAAAGTGGAAGTCTTCCCCAGTTGAACTCATCCAACAGGGTCTCATTCTGTCACCCAGGCTGGAATGCAGTGGCGCCATCACAGCTCACTGCAGCCTTGACCTCCCAGGTTTAAGTGATCCTCTCACCTCAGCCTCATGGGTAGCTGGGACTACACGCACACACCACCATGCCTGGCTAACTTTTTGTATTTTTAGTAGAGACAGGGTTTCACCATATTGCCCAGGCTGGTCTCAAACTCTGGGCTTAAGTGGTCCACCCACCTCGGCCTCCCAAAGTGCTGGGATTACAAGCATGAGCCACTGCACCTGGCCCAAGGTGCATTTCTTCAGATGCTGTCTATATGCGTATGTCCACCTACTTGCTACCTAATTTGCAGTGGTTGTCTAATTGCTTGCCCCTTGTGATGTTTGGAACCATAGTTTCTTAAATTTGGAGGATAACCCAGTTTGACATATAAAAGGCAGATGTCTTGTACATCTGCATTAACAGCTTCCTTCAAGAGCTCTTCTTAAACCTGTCTTAATGTTGACATTATGAGTGAAGACACACATATCTAGATTGTTGGGAGCCAATTACATTGGTTTGTGTCAAAACTATTTTATTTTCAGGATGCACATAGGACTATACATTTTTTTTTCAGATTTCCTCATCACATCTTATTTTTTTAAAAAAAAAAATTGGAAACATTTAGTAATCCTTAAAGTAATCCACAACCTTTTATATTTTCTGTGATTTCTTTTTTCTGGTTTATAAAATGTCATAACACAGGACAGGAAGCCTAGTTACTTTCCATTTTAACCAATCCAAATGCATTTTATATTGTGCATGAGATTACATTCCAAATTGATTTGTAACCATGAATTTAGCACATTATAATTGGTAGACATTTTTAATAAAGCTGACGATTCTATATTCTAGTCCTTGTTCTCCTGCTAAGTGTACATGTCACTTTTTGCTTAGTACCTCAGTTTACCCAGTAGGAAAATGGTATTTTGAAATAGCAAACAAGATAGACTAGAAAACTTTATTAATTCCTCTCTAAAAAGGGCATGCTGTGATTATAATCTACTGTAATTAGCAGTGTTAAAAGACTACCACAAAAATGCCAGAACAATGGCCAGGCACAGGGGATCTTGGGGAGTGGGAACAGGTATAGAATAGATGCAGAATAGCACTTCGCAGCTCTGTCTTTGGAACTTAGTGTGCTTCCTGATGACAAGAATATTGTTTTGAATGGTAATATATTTGCCTGCTCTGCCAGAAAAGGATCAATATTGGCATCAGAAAAGCTTGGCCATTGACCATCTGAGAGACAGGGACATATTATGTCTCTCTATTCTCCCTCCTTTCCCAACTTTGAGCCAGAGTAAGAATGTAAAAAAAGTATATATTCCTTGTATTCATTACTAATGCTGACTCTAATTTTGTTACCTGAATATGTGCAAAAACAAATTAAAAATAAACTTCTTTTATTTATACTTTTTATTTAACTCTCCCCCTACTTAAATTTGAAAGTTAAATACAAGTAAACATTGTAAGGCCAATGACATTCAATGTAATATTACTTTGCTATGATGGACAAAGTTCACTGAAACTAAATCTCCATCTGAATGTGATGCTGGCCTGGCCACCATGGGGCAGAATTTTTTAAGTTCAATGTCTCTTCATTACCATGGGCACCTGGATGACTCAATTCTTCCACTAATTTCTTCTATTCAAGCAGAAACTTCAGTTGTACATCATGTACAAGTGTAATGTCAATTTGCTTTATGTGGGCAGAGAAATCTAGCCTGTGTCCTTTTCTTTCTAATTCTTTGAAAACCTAGCAATCATAATGTTGGAAATCCAGCTGCAAATCCTGGCATTGAAATTGTGTGCAGAACTTGATAACATAGTGGTCATCTAAATGATCCCAGTTACTCTTATATTAATTTTAAGATAATCATGGAAATGAAAATTAAAATTTTTTAAAATGCTGGTGATGCCTCAAACACTGGAGAAGACACCTGTCCAACCCTAGGGTTCTATGAATTTCACCTTGAAATCTAGTGCTATCTTAGATGCTCTCTAAGGATCCTTCTGACATTCACGTCTTGTGAGTTCAGGAAGTGTCTATGATTACAAGCTGTTATCCTTGTTTTTGCCAATAACTTCAGATTCTGACTGGATCCTCCTTGATGGAAATGACCAGAAGCCAGTTTGACCAGGTGGACGATCTTTCATTTCCTTTCCCTAGTCAGCCTGTGAATACACCAGGGAACAGTGTCCTGAGCAGAAAAGAAAACAGTTTAGCTGAGCCACACCCTGCAGAATGACCGGGGAAGCAGCACCATTGTCTCAAAAGCTGCTGGAAGAATGCTACACTGGTGTGGTCTTGTTGGGCTGTGTAAGATCCAGCGGGATGGGGTGTGGAAAAGTGCCCAGCACCACCCACCTGAACCTACAGCAGATGTCCTACAACAGTGACATGGCTGCCCCATACTCATTCTCTCCCTCATCTCTCTCTCCTTGGAGAGCTTTTGTAGGGCACTGTTGAGAGAGAAGGGGATGTCTCCTTTGCCCATAGAGAAAACAGTGGAGCAAGTCACGACAGAGCCTTTTAGGTGCTGGCAACATCGGGAGCATATCAATAACCTGGAAGCCCTTCAAAGCAATGACATATGGGAAATGTCTGCCAAAATGGGGTAGACTTTTATCAGTTGCCCCACGGAGTCTTGAGTGCCGAAAATACCAACTTTGCAGAGGAGTCTTTTCTGCTTTCAAGAGTTAAGATAATTATTGGTTTCTCTGCTTATTTGTTTATGAATTAAAATGCACATGGTTGCCGTGGTCTACTTTTGAGGTCATCATTTTCCCTATGCACTGACTATATGAGAAGGCAGGCAAAGAAACTCACATTTCATATGGAAGGATGAGACTTCTCAATAGAGCTCATATTTTTAAAACATATTAAAGTATTAAGATCATTATTTATGTCCAAGAAGAAAATAACCATTATATCTCATCCACCAGGAAGGCAGCATTTGCAGTCAGCCTTTGAACATCCACTCTGGTTTTCTTCTAGCCTAGTGGTTCTCAAAGTGTGGCCCCCAGAGCAGCAGCAGCTAGAAACTTGTCAGAAATGCAAATTTTGAGCCCTTACCCCAGAACTACTACCAAATTAGAAACTCAGGGGTATGGCTTAGCGTTCTATTTTAACAGGCCCTGCAGGGGATTCTGATACCAGCTCAAATTGGAGAACGACTGGTGTAGACAAAGCTGAGAGCAGTGGTTCTTAACATGTGGTTCACGTTACAGTCATCTAGGGAGCATCTAAAAACTAATGCACAGGCCTCACATCCAAACCAATTAAATGGGATTATCTGCACTTTGGGACGCAGGTATCAGTGTGTTTAAAGCTTCTCAGGCGATCCAACATGCCTTTTCTCCTTGCTGCTCAAAGTGTGAGTGGACTTCTAACCAGTTCCGGTGGGATACTGAGACACTGCAGCCTCAGTATACATGGGAGCTGGTTAGAAGTACAGGACCTCAGACCCTACCCTTCACCTGCTGAGTCAAAGTCTGCAATGTGAGACCTCTGGGTGGTTGCTACCCACATTATATAGCTTGAATCTTCTGGGGGCTGTTTCTTAGGCAGCATTTGATTCTTTAGCTGTTTGGTGGTTGAGTCCTTCTAAGCTCACTGGTTTGTGCCCTGTGTCCCTGACTGTGTGTTCTCTCACTTGTGATTAGTGATATAGACATCTCTTTTTTCTTTAACAGGACACAACTGACTATGTTGCATATGTGGCTAAGGACCCTGTTAATCGCAGAGGTAAGCGGTGCTTGACCCCTTTAATCTCTCGTTTGTGTACAGCCAGGCTTCACATTCTATACAAGCTGGTCCTCATTATCTCAGCCCCCTCCCAACAAATGAGTAGTGCCATCTTGTATTACTAAGGATGAATGAGGTTTGCAAGGGTTGTAGATCGCTTGGCTGAGTTAGGAGGTACCGGACCTCTCTGACCACCAAACACACGCTTGTATCCAGATAGCTGGTTTGGTACAATTGATTTACACACAAACAGCCCCTGCCCATATTCTGACAGTGGCCTCGGTTACTCCTGGAAGACCACCTGCTGCCTGTCCTCCTGCCCAGCTTCAGCTCCTGGTGTGTGCCCAGTGCCCACTAAGCCACCCCTAGCTACTTCACTCTGCCCTGCCAGCACTAGAGGCTAGTGTCTGAGCTCAGGCGCTGTCTGATTATATCCCTTTCAGCTTCTAAGTCTTCAGGAACAGGCTGGATGGGGGCAGTCATTTATAAAACCAAAGCCCATTGGTTGGTAGCATACCTGGGGTGGCTGGGACTGACCAAGGTGCACTACCCTGGAGTTCCAGGCAGCTATTGATGCACCACACCACAGCTGCAATTTAAAACTCATTGATGAAATAACAAATGGAATTAATAACGGCACAAAACAGCACTTCCTTTCACTACCCCCCTACCCCAGGTACCAACTAAGATTTTCTAGTTTGCTTTGCATAATGCCTATCCGTATACATACCCTCTCTTTTTAACATTTTCATACAAATGAGATCCTAATATTCTGTTTTGCTACCTTACCCTCCAATGCTATACCTTGGATATATTTTTAAGATAGCCCATACGGAAGAGATGAACTGATCCATGATGCGGCCTTATGGAGAACCGTCCCCCACGCCACTGCCTGGGGAGCTTAAAAAAACCTCAATGCTCAGGCCTCAGAGAGTGGGGCCCAGACAATACAATTTTCTAAAAGCTCTTCAGATGATTCCAAGGTACCGCCAAAGCTGGGAAATAAGGCTTAGGTCCAGATCCTGAAGGAGTTTAGCCCCGAGTCATTGACTTCATTTCTCAGGGGCAAACCAAGAGTACTTTCTGCCCACAATACAGTTCCTGTCCAGCGACATGGGAATCAGGATCGATTCCACATGTCCCGTGGCTGCCTCACCAGGCTCTCTCAGGTTTGCATGTGGTGATACTGTGAAGACAAGTGCCAGAACTGTGATGCAGAAAAAGATCACCATTTTTGGTGCTTGAGGGCACCACCAACACAGGGGCCCTCTTATGGACTGAATATTCACGTCACCCCCAAATTTATATGTTAAAATAGAAACCCCTAATATGATGGTATTGCATTAATTAAAGGCCCCAATTGAAGGTGATGTCTTTGGGAAGCCATTAGGTCATGAGGGGGAAGCCTTATGAATGGGTTTGGTGCTCTTGTCAAAGAGACCTCAGAGAGCTCCCTCACCCTCTTCCACCCATGTGAGGACACAGCAAGAAAGCGCCGTCTGCAAACCAGGAAGAGGGCCCTCAGTAGACACCAAGTCTGCTGGCACCTTCCAGCCTCCAGAACTGTGAGAAACAAATGTCTGTTGTTGAAGTCACCCAGCCTGTGGTGTTGTTACAGCAGTACCGGCTGACTAAGACAGGCCCTTTGTTTGAGACAGTTAGTGGGAGATACTCACTCTGTGTTCCCACCTATCTATTGCCTGTAACAAACTACTTCAAGCTTAGTGGCTTAACAACAACCATTTTATTATAATAGAATGTGGGTCAGGAATTCAAGCAAGTGTCAGCTGGTCAGTTCATCTGCCCAAGTGGCATCGACAGGGGTCATCGAGTGGTCTTTAGCTAGAGAGTCTGGGCTGGTCTAGGAGGTCCAAATTGGCTTTGCTTCCACACCTGGGACCTTGGCAAGGATGACTAGAGGCTCAGCCCTCTCCATGGAGTCTCAGAGACTCTCCAAGTGGCCCCTTCATCCCTCTGGGAAGTAGGGCTTTCTGTATGGCAGCTCTAGGTTCCATGAGACCCAGAGTAGATGTGTCCAGTGCTCTGAAAGGCCGGGCTAAGCTTCACTTCTGCCATAGATTTACTAGTCACAGCTGTCAGCCAGGTGTGGTGGCTCACGCCTGTAATCCCAACACTTTGGGAGGCCGAGGCGGGCAGATCACGAGGTCAGAAGACCGAAACCAGCCTGGCCAACATGGTGAAACCCCATCTCTACTAAAAATACAAAAATTAGCCGGGCGTGGTGGTGCGCACCTATAGTCCTAGCTACTTGGGAGGCTGAGGCAGAAGAATCGCTTGAACCTGGGACGCAGAGGTTGCAGTGAGCCGAGATCGCACCACTGCACTCCAGCCTGGCGACAGAGCAAGACTCCGTCTCAAAAAAAAGCTGTCACAGCCAGCTCAGACTCAAGGGGGAAGGAAGCCACATGTACCCTTCAAGGAAAGAATGTCAAGGAATTTGCAGCCATCTTTACCCCTCAACCCTCCTTTCACCATGTATGAGGAGGCCCAGCCTACCAGATGACAGTGTGGGCAGGGAGGGTGGATCTAGCTGCATCCCCCCAGCAGCCCAGCTATGAGCATGTTCTGCTCCATCTCATCAGTGTCCTTACCAGGATGACTTCCTCCATGAAGGAGCCAGTGGCAGGGCTTTCTCCCAACTGCTCTGTTTCCTTTCTTCCTCCCCTATGCCATGTACAGGGGTTAATTTAGGAAGATTGGCCTCTACCACTGGGCAGAGTAGCAAGAAATTCTGGGTGTGAATATTCTTATTTGGGCTCTTAAAAGTCCCCACACTGGGGCTTCTAGGCCTCTGTGTATGAGCAGACCTTGTAGTGTTGTGGCTGCAGGCACAGCCCCTAAAGACCATCAGGGACAGAACGCATCCCAGAAAGTCTTCTGTAAAATTTTACAGTTACGGGTTCAAGTCCCTCGATGCTGTTACTGTTTGTCTTTTTCCGTGCTGATTCTTGCTTCTATATTCTTATATGTGTTTGTGGTTAATCTAGAATAATTCTAATGAGAATCTATATTTGTCTCTCTGGTATCAAGAATCCATGGCTTCTATAGTTAATCCAATGAAAGGACAAAAGGTTCCTGACCCAAGTCATTAAGTTGGATGGTAACCACCACCACCACCATCTCAAAGAGATAAGGGTGGAAAATGAGCCATGTCTCACAAGGTTGGTAAATTATAGCTAAAAGTCAGGACCATAGGAGGCCTAGGCGATGACTACTGGCACCTGTAGGGATGCAATTCCCAACAAGTCAGGCTTTGCTAAATTCTAACATATCATTTTCTTTTTACATTGGAACTTTCATTACTACCGGGTGACTCCCATGCCCTGCAACCTTATGTATATATTAGACAGTTCCAAATGGACTGTTTAGGTCACAAAAGTAGCTACCAAATGATGCTCAAATTAGGCATACAACTGCCTACAGAAGGCATGTAATTCGTATACTTTATAATTGTAATAGTACCCCTGATCAGGCGCCCTCTGGTACTCCCTGAACCAAGACATGGAAAGTTGTTTCCTATATAGTAGTTCCCCCTTATCTGTGGGGGTATGTTCCATCCAAGTCCCCCAGTGGATGCCTGGAACCACAAATAGCACCAAATCCTACACATACTATATTTTTTTGATCTGATAACTGAGTCAGCTACTAAGTGAGTGCCAGGCACGTAGCATATGCAGTGCGAATACTTGGGACAGAGCGAGGATTCACATCCTGAGAAGGACTGGACAGGATGGCATGAGATTCCATCACACTACTCACTCAGAATGGCGTGCAATTTAAAACTTATGAACTGTAAATTTCAGAAATTTTCCATTTAGTGTTTTTGGACTGAGGTTGACCATGGGTAACTGAAACTGTGGAAGGCACAAACTTCGGATAAACCGTGATGACTATGCTTAGGTGCTGCTGACCCAATGGGAGAGAAGCCTACGTATCCAGCCTGAACAGCGGCTCCTAAGACATCTTGCTGCTCTTTTCCCAAGATTTTCTGAAGAACAGGAGGTCTTAGGAGTGAATGGGCTTCAGTGGGAAGCCCACATGGGGAAGACAATGCTTCACACAGCCAAGCTTGCCTCTTCTGGGCTTCTCGAATATGGTGGTTTCAACAAAAGGAGTTTCTGTTTCCTTTGGCCCTGGACTGCTGTAGGCCCCAAGAGGTGACTTTCTAAAAGAGGCCTTAAATATTTTGAACTCATTGGTGGAAGTAACACAACACTGCTTCTAACTTTTCTTTCCCTTGGCAGCAAAGCCTCAAGTGTATAATGGGTGAAAGCAATGGCTTATTTTTTTTTAACCAGGTGGTTAAATATGCCGTCGAATGACACTGTGGCAGGAGGTGAATTTTCTGATGGTTGGATGTTTCCCACATTTGGCTATTATGAGCAGTGTTTTTACAAACAAAGCCAGGCTCTGTGCTTTACATACCATGCCTGGGCTGAGAATGCTGAACATATTTTTCCAGACCTGGCCTCTGCCTGAAAGCCAGCTCTGTGTCTCCACTTGGGAGTCTCACAGGCCTCTCAAACATAGGCAGACACAGATAGGTCCAGCACTTTCCTCCTGAAGAGCACCTGCTGGTCTCTATCAACCGCAACCCCTTCCCGACTTCCCCAGTTCTCTGCCTTCTTTCCTTCACCTGCACCTGCCGGCAAAGCCTTCCATCTTACCAGTTCTTGCCACTGCCCTGCTGCCCCCTGACAGGCTCCATAATTAATCATCAGTCACTCTGTGCCCGCTCTTCCACTCTAAAGTTTTTTATCCACATGGCAGCCAGAAGGATCCTTTTAAAATGATGCAATCTTGTTCCTTCTCTGCTCACTCCAAATAAAATGTCCCATTCCCCCAACACCCACAGGACCCTCTGTGAGCTCGCTCCCACTCCATTCCGTCTCACTTCCTATGATCCCCTCTCCCTGCCACTCCAGCTACACTGGCTTCTGGGTCTTCCTTGACCCTGACCGTGCCAAGCAAGCTCTTGCCTTCTGGGCCCTGTATCTGCCTTCTACCACCAGCCTTCCTGGACTTCTCTCCCTGACTCGCTTCAGGTATCTTCTCCAGTGCCGCCTCTAGGGCCGCCTCCGCTGATCATCCTGTGTACCATCCTACACCAAGCATCTTCCAGCACATCTTCTACCACCATCCTCCACCACCGTCCTCCACCACAGTCCTACACCACATCCTCTACCACGTACTACACCACTGTCCTCCGCCACTGTCCTCCACCATGTCCTCCACCACATCCTCTACCTTGTCCTCCATCACCATCCTCCACCACATCCTCCACCACGTTCTCCACCACCGCCCTCCACCACGTCCTACACCATGTCCTCCACCACGTCCTCCACCACTGCCCTCCACCACGTCCTGCACCATTGTCCTCCACCACATCCTCCACCACCTCCTAACACCATCATCTTCTGCTACTGTCCTCTACCATGTCCTCCCCCACGTCCTAACACCACCGTCTTCCACCACATCCTCCACCACCATCCTCCACCATGTCCACCACTAAATCCTCCACCATCGTCCTCCACTGCGTCCTTCACTATGTCCTCCACCACATCCTATACGACATCCTCCACCACTGTCCTACACCACCATCCTCCGCAACGTCCTCCACCACCATCCTCCACCACCATCCTCCACCACGTCCTCCACCACCATCCTCCACCACCATCCTCCACCACCATCCTCCACCACATCCTCCACCACCATCCTCCACCACGTCCTCCACCACCATCCTCCACCACCATCCTCCACCACGTCCTCCACCACCATCCTCCACAACGTCCTCCACCACCATCCTCCACCACATCCTCCACCACGTCCTGTATGACATCCTCCACCACTGTCCTACACCACCATCCTCCACAACGTCCTCCACCACCATCCTCCACCACCATCCTCCACAACGTCCTCCACCACCATCCTCCATCACGTCCTCCACCACGTCCTCCACCACCGCCCTGCACCATGTCCTACACCATGTCCTCCACCACATCCTCCACCACGTCCTCCACCACCACCCTCCACCACATCCTACACCACTGTCCTCCACCACATCCTCCACCACGTCCTAACACTATCATCCTCTGCTACCGCCCCCCACCATGTCCTCCCCCACGTCCTAACACCACTGTCCTCCACCATGTCCACCACTAAATCCTCCACCATCATCCTCTACTGCATCCTCCACTACGTCCTCCACCGCATCCTCCACTACATCCTCCACCACCGTCCTCCACCACCATCCTCCACAACGTCCTCCACCACCGTCCTCCACCATGTCCTCCACCACATCTTCTACAATGTCCTCCACCACCATCCTCCACCACATCCTATATCACATCCTCCACCACCATCCTCCACCACCATCCTCCACCACCGTCCTCCACCATGTCCTACACCACTGTCCTCCACCACCATCCTCCACCACATCCTCCACCACCTTCCTCCACCACATCCTCCACCACCTTCCTCCACCACCATCCTCCATCACGTCCTTTACCACGTCCTCCACCACCGCCCTCCACCACGTCCTCCACCACGTTCTCCACCACCGCCCTCCATCATGTCCTACACCACCGTCCTCCACCACGTCCTTCACTACTGTCCTCCACCATGTCTTCCACCACATCCTCCACCACGTCCTAACACCACCATCCTCCACCACGTCCTTCACTACTGTCCTCCACCATGTCTTCCACCACGTCCTCTACCACGTCCTAACACCACCATCCTCCACCACTGTCCTCCACCATGTCCTCCACCATGTCTTCTACAATGTCCTCCACCACCATCCTCCACCACATCCTATATCACATCCTCCACCACCATCCTCCACCACTGCCCTTCACCATGTCCTACACCACTGTCCTCTACCACGTCCTCCACCACCGCCCTCCATCACGTCCTACACCACCATCCTCCACCACGTCTTCCGCTACTGTCCTCCACCATGTCCTCCACCACGTCCTCCACCACGTCCTCCACCACGTCCTAACACCACCATCCTCCGCCACATCCTCCACCAGCATCCTCCACCATGTACACCTCCACCATGTAAATCCTCCATCATTGTCCTCCACCGCGTCCTCCACTACATCCTCCACCACTGTCCTCCATCATCATCCTCCACCACCATCCTCCACCATCATCCTCCACCACCATCCTCCACCACATCCTGTACCACATCCTCCACCACTGTCCTCCACCACATCCTATGCCACCATCCTCCACCACCATCCTCCACCACGTCCTACGCCACCTTCCTCTACCACCGTCCTCCACCATGTCCTCCACTGCATCCTCCACCACCGTCCTCCACCACCATCTTCCACCACGTCCTATGCCACCATCCTCTACCACCATCCTCCACCATGTCCTCCACCACCATCCTCCATCTTCTTTGTTTTACATTGTCTTCCTTGCTGTGTTCATTTCCTAGGGCTGTTATAATAAAATGTCACAAACTAAGTGGCCTGAAACAACAGAAATTGATTCTTTCACCATTCTGGAAGCCAGGAGTCTGAAGTCAGGCAACAGCAGAGCCATGCTCTAGGGGAGACTCCTTCCAGCTTCTTGTGGCCCAGCCATTCTTTGGCTTGTGGCAGCATCAGTCCTCTCTCTGCCTCCCTTCCTATGTGTTTGGGCCCCTCTTCTCATCTATTATAAGGACACTTGTCCTTGGATTTAGAGCCCTCTCTAATCCAGGATAATCTCATCTCGAGATCCTTAACTTAACCACACCTGTAAAAACTCTTTTCCACAGGTTCCAGATGGTCAGGGGGCATGACTTTTGTGGGGAGGAGGGCACCCTTCAATCCACTACAGAAGTATATTTTTATTTATTTATTTTCAGTGTCCACTGAAACTCTCCCTAGATCCTAGGGCAGGGCCTTGTGCACAGTAGATGCTCAAAAAATGTCTGCTAAATAAAGTCTTCAGTAAATATTTTGTATATATTTTTTTGTGTGCTCTCGTCCAGGAATTTCCTAGGCTATGTACCTGGAGGCCAAATCACTGTTTTGGACATCCTCAACTTTTCTGAAATGGTCATTTTACTTTATAATTCCACGGGTAGTATATGAAGTCTCCTTTTGTTCAACAATTGGCATTTTTAGACTTTTAAATTCCCACAAATCTGATGGGTGCAAAATGCTATACCCTTATCACTTTAATTTGCCCTATCTGGGGCTAGGACATGTACTGAGAAACTCATCATAGCAGGGTGGCTGAATGTTGGATTTCTTACTCTTCTCTGATTAAAAAAAAAGAAAAAGGAAAACTGGATCAATTCAGAGTGCATGGCTACATTGAATAAACAAACTAAGGTTGTCTGACCAGTCAGAGATTGAGGAGCCCTCGTCTCTCCGGTAGAATTCATTCGTTTTTGATATTCCTTTTAAGGTGTGTGGGTTATCAGCTCACTAAGATGAAAAGACAGCCGTCCTTGTTGAGCAGGACATTTCCTAATTTGAGTAATGACTTCGAGTATCTCCAAGGTTCCCCATGCCCTGGCCAGCTGCTCTGGAATGTGGCTGGATCAGAGGCTACTGGTGTCTGGATGAGCAGCCACTGGAGAACCCCAGATGGACTGTGGCAGCCAAGCCACCCTGGAGAGGCTGATGGACAGCACCTGGGACCCGTGAAGTGTGAGGCTGGGGTGTGGCTTCCTGAAAGTGGGGCATGGATCCCGATAAGTTTTTTGCCTTGGCTTGGGCAGGGTCTCGCTGTTCACGCAAAGCTTGCCGAGGCAATGGCCTATGCCAGAAGTGTGCAAACAGCCCACTGTGTGGGACATGAAGGCTGGAGCATTGGCTCACAGTTCTAATCTGGAAACTGAGGATGATCTTAGCCCGTAATAGCAGAGGAAGGGCAGGATGGCTGCACAGCAGGCAGGGCTCTCTGCTGCCAGCCCATGTGCTGGGATGTGGGGTGAGCGGCGAAGCAAAGTGGGTTCTCAGCTGTGTGAACTAGTTTTAACTGAACTAAACCTCTTGGAGAGAAACTGTACATTAGGGATCACACCCATCATGGCAGCTCAAACAAATAAGAAAGAAATGGAAGAGGTGGGTGGGTATGGTGGCTCATGTCTGTAATCCCAGCACTTTATCACTTGAGGCCAGGAGTTCGAGACCAGCATGGTCAACGTGGTGAAACCCTATCTCTACTAAAAATTAGCTGTGTGTGGTGGTGGGCGCCTGTAATCCCACCTACTCAGGAGGCTGAGACAGGAGAATGGCTTGAACCCAGGAGGCTGAGGTTGCAGTGAGCCAAGATCACGCCATTGCACTCCAGCCTGGGCGACAAGAGTGAAACTCCATCTCAAAAAAAGAAAAAGAAAAAGAAAAGAAACGGAAGAGCTGATAACATTTACTTCCATTTTGAAAACTTCACAGGCTGCATTTCACAGTAAAAACACTGATCATCTATTCATGTAAGATAAGAAATCAGCCCTTCCACATTCAAGATGATTAAGAAATGTACCTCCAGGATGGAAAGATGAATTTTTATCCATCATAATAACAATAGATCACACCTAATGTGGTTGTGTCTTGAGATACTGACTGACAGAGTAATGCTTTCACGGCTAACAAGACAGCTTACATTTTTATTTTTCTCTTTATTTTATCCTTTTTGAAGACAAAAGATATCTTTTAAAAGATGTTTTTATGATACGCATAATATTAATACAGGAATGCACGTTAATAATTTACAAATAGACACTTATTGGGGATGCATGGTTGGAAAGTTCTTTGTGGTAGGCATGAGTGAGAAGCAGCATGGATAACTGTGACTTAGAGAAGGGGTTCAGTGGGTGTGATGGGCATTCCTAATATCCTGCTCTCCTATCCTTCCAAACTTGCAAAAGATGGCATCTGCCAGCCCCCTCCTGCTTGGGAGAAGCCCATGACAGTTCTGTGTGACGGGCTAAGAGCGGAACAGAAGGTGCATTTGGTTCTGGTGCAAGGCCCTGCTGTCTGTTTCTTCTGCAGGTTGTGGGAAAGGCCTTGCGTTGAGTTCCAGGATCAAAAGATCAAACCAGCCTGGGCCACTGAGGCACCACGAGAGGATGGCTGCCTTAGAGAGGTGCCCAGAAATGAGTAAGCAAGAATGAAATGGTTGATTTCGGCCAGAGACGTTGGGATTGTTTCTTGCTGTGGCATAACTTGCCCACCCTGACTCACAGAATAGGTGTCACAGGTAGGGTGTTAGATGAACAAGCCTCACACCGGTTTACTGGATGCCCTGTTGCAGCAGGCAGATGGCCGGGGGCCAGCCCTGAGCGCCAAGCCAGGAGCAGCTACTAGCCTCTGGGCTTATTTGGGGAGAGGAGGAAGCTGAGAACTGGAAGTCTGGTGGATTGGGATGCATCTAGGTACTGCCTTCTCATTCACCACTGTTAACCATTCTTCAGGGAGCGGGAGATGTGAGTGGACATGCCAGGAGCTACCATATGGCTGAAAGCCACCACATCCCCAGCTACTACAGTGTGACTACAGAGCCACAATACATTCCTAAGGGAGTGGTTTGCTTTCAAGTTGCCCATCTCAGTTATGGAGTAGTCCTTGTGATGTGAGCTCGTGAGAGTCCCCTTGCTGATGTCATGGCTCAGGTGGCTGCTCCGGGGCAGCTTGGGCTAGTGCTCTTAGAGAGTGGCTTCAGCTTTTTTTATTGGCAGGGCTAAATAAGAGAGAAACCAGTGTCAGCAAAGGATCCCTGCTTTTAAGTAAATGAACTATTGCAGGCTGTTGGTACGAGTTTCCCCAATGGGCAGTTTCCTCAAATGAGAAGGACTGTGGAATTCCCTGTCTTGCTGACCTTGTTTACATTGAGCTATGTTTTAGATTTTGCATCATTTGGAATCTCGATTCTGTGCACGAATGGGCTGCATACCTCTCTTGGTTTCTTCTCCATTGCTTGTGAATGACATCTTTGGTTTTGTTGTTTCCTCAGGGAGAGGCGAAGCCCAGCAGGCTGGATGACTGCCTTTGGGGAAGGCCTCTTTATTTAGTGCACACATCAAATCACACAGGGCAGGCTAGAAGACTGTGGCTTTTGGCTAAGTGTCAGTACTCTCAGAAGAAATACTAGGCCCAGAGAGACAAAGTCCAGGTTTAACTGGATTTGGAGTGAGTTTCTGGAACATGTAGGGGCCATTTTATAGAAGGAATCCTCAGACCAAAGCAACAGGTGACTTGTTTTCTCCATTCATTGAGGACTCTGCCAGGTGCCAGGAGCTGCAGGCATGAGTTAATTCCTGAGAGTCCATGGGTCTACTCACAATCTGCAGGGCCTGCCCCCCAGTTAGTCACTTAGAGTAACATGCCCATTTCTCAGCATGCTAGAGTGCTTTTACCTCAAGCCCTGACCTGCTCCAAATGTCCTGGACCTTTCCCACAGAGGCCCCTTCCCAGGCTTCATGCTCTCAAGTGCGTAGAAGGTTAGTAGCACGTGGATGAGATTGTACAGCCCACTCTCAGTAAATCGTATTCTTCGTTCTTCATCTTAAAGGCTAGGATACCTATTTTCTCCTTTAAAAAATAGGCTACCCTTTCTGACCCTTTTCCAGTCTTTTTTCTCATTCTCCAAAACACCGACCAGCCAGTCCTGTTGGCTGGTGCTGATGCTGGACAGCAGGGCCGGGAGGGGCGTGGCACAGGACAGGTCAGGGAAACGAGGTGTCTCACTGGCTTTCCCTTGCTCAGGCCTGGACTCCTACTTCCTTCTTAGCTGGAAAGATGGTTGCATTTGTATCTGTCAATGACCTGCACAACTGTAACAGCTGCTTGGCATTGCTTTGTGACTACCTGGGGACAATACTTAGTAAATAATAATGTCAATACTAAAATAATATCAATAATTGATCATCAAAAGACAACCAGGATGCCTGAACCTTTGTAGATACATCTCTTGGCAATATCTAAAATAACACTGCTGTATCCAAGGGGTTGCATTGCTCCCCAAAGCAGAAATACATTTGTACTTGCTCTTCCGAGGAAATACATTTCCTGTGTCCACAGAAGTCTCCCTGCCCTGGAGTCTGGGGGAGAAGGAGCTGAGGCCCCAGGGCCTAGCTGGCTGCCTCCGGGGTAAAGTCCCAGTGCCGTGTTATGCTGAGAGGCTCCACACTGTGCAGAGGCATCCGTGTCTGTCTCTCTGTCCCCTCCCTGACAGCTTTCATCTTTCCAGTATGTACTGGCTTCTCCTATAGGGAGGGTACAGTTCAGTGTCTCCCTAACCACTGCCAGGGCTGGGGAACAACAACTCATGAAGAAATGCATCCTCCTCACTGCAGGGACCAACGCGGCTTTTGGAGGAACCCTCCTTGGCATACGATTGTCGGCAGGAGAAAGGTGGGGTGTAATAAAGGCAGCTGTCATCCTTCCCAGGAATTCCTGAGAATTCCTTTATCCCATTGGTAAAAAGATCATGCTAGGCTCTTCATGGCGACAGCCTTGTGGCTCCTTCAGGAGGGACATGTGGACGCTTATGGTAGGGCACGGTGGAAGTGGGTCTGGAGAGTAGAGGTATTTTCCAGTACCCTGGAGAAAAAGTACTACTTCCTTATGAGGCAGAGGCTGGCCCTCTTTTCTCTGAAGGTTTCACATAGATAATCCTGCAGCCTTGCCACTAGGACATCATGTCCTTGTGTAACAGCTGGTGCCTGCTTCAAGCATAAGGACTGCTCCAGGCCTTACCACCAGCCTCGGAGTGGCCTCATTTTGGCCTACCGCCACCCCTAACTTTTATCTACTCTTTACACAAGCTGCTTTTCTGAGAATCTGCATGAATAACCAGTCTCAAATTTACGTAGACGCATGTGTCATGTTATTGCCATGGTCACACTGATAATTAATATCTCTTTATATTCATCTTCAAAGGTTTCCTTATTGTTTTGAGTGGCCACATATGATGGTCAACACTTTACCCCCACTAAGAAGCAAGTGAACTACTTGCTCTAAGTCCACTGAATAAATCAAGATTCACTCAACAGATGCTGGTTTCAGTCCATTTTTTAAGGCCTCATGGGTTTGAAGGGACCTAGTTCATGTCGAGATCAGGCTCTTTGTCATGCTGAAGTCTCCTTCTAAACAATTTTTCCCTATTGATGTCAGAATTGATGCTTTATAGACTAAAGAAATTGAAGAACATCAAATTGAACTTGAAAAATCTTTAATTTATTTAAAAATGAAACCTATAATTTTGTAGACAATAGGCTATTAAGAAATGCATGCCTATTGTGAAATGTTATAGCTGTAGGATTCCCTACCTGGACATAAAGCTGTGGTTGGATCTGCTAGGACATATTATGGAAGAAGCATGCACATCTCTGTCCCTGTGTCCTCAGCAAGGGCTCTTTGTAGAGGAGCCCAGGTAGCACCAGTGTCTGTCTCTAATAGGCCCATGTCACTTGCTTTCCCAGCTTGTCACATTTTGGAATGCTGTGATGGGCTGGCCCAGGATGTCATCGGCTCCATCGGACAAGCCTTTGAGCTCCGGTTTAAGCAATATTTACAGTGTCCTACCAAGATTCCCGCTCTCCATGATCGGTGAGTAGTGCTGTGACACCATTTGCAATAGCCTATGTGGGTTTTATGACCTTTCCTCTTAAAACCACATCCCTGAGCTGTGTTCTGGACAGGCACAATTAATCACAGGGCTTCCTGGGCTCAGAGACACCTGGTCGGTGCTGGGATATGGCACAGAAAGCCAACAGATGGAAGCCAACATATGGATGATGCTTTGAATGTGTAGAAAAACATTTTCTTGAAACTATAGTGACGGTCGCCAAGGTTACAGAAAAGCGACTTCATTATAAATTTTTTTGTTCTGTTTCCTCTGCAGCCATGTGATGCTTCCATATGTCACCTCTTTGGGTCTATGTCACCACCAGTTCTGTGTGTCCCATTGTCCTTGTCGTTACGATTAGCCAAAGTCGTGCTGCAAGAGGTCCCCTCCGTGAGGCACTGTGCTGGCGACCAGCATAGTTTCGGCTTCGCTGGCCTTTGCAGCTTAACAGCTTGGTAGTTTGTTTACCTTCCAGGTGGCCCTGAGCAAGTTCTGTAAACTCCTTGAGTCTCAGCAGCTTTATCTGTGAAGTAGGAATAAGAATGGCACCTTAGGTTTTTTTTTTTAAGTGTTCAACAAAATAGTGAGTGTGAAGAGGAATTGGGAGATGTTTAGTTTATTATAAAAAATGTTCAGGTTCTATCACTGAGTTTCCTTAGGATGGAAGAATATTCCATACAGCATCAAGCATTAAAAGAAAAGTAATATGGGGCATATTGGTCATTCAGTATTCTGTCCTTGATTGAACTTGCATAATGAAAATCTATTCTAATGTTGTGGTCGCTAGAAACAAAACTTTACTGTTCCTAAATTTACTCTATACTTTTTTCAAACTTCTAAAGCCACATTCTTCTATGCCTTAGTTCTAGAGTCAGACTCTACCTTTGTTCTTATGATTATGAAGGCTTCTTTCATCTCCCTTCTCAGTCTTTGCCGTTCTTCAAAGAGACTTTTCATTTCTTTTCCTCTTTCCCTGGAAAATTCCGTTTAAGACATTCATTTTGGAGGTGCCTCTGCAGGACCCACCATTTCCACATTGCTAGAAACTTCACTCCAGAGGCTGAAAATGCTAGAATTCAATTCTCCCTTATGGCCATCATATTAAAAAAAAAAAAAAAAAGAACGAAAGAAACTGCAGCAAGCTGGGACAGGAGGATGTGTATAGAAAGTTAGAGGCAGACAGTGACAGCAACCCAAATGTAGGTAGGAGACTGAGGAAACAAATTTTTTATTTTGTGTATAATGGGACATAGTAGTTAATAAGAATTCACCAATATACATGTACTACCAGCATAAATCTCAAAATTTATAATGAAATAAAAAAGAGCAAGTTACAAAAGGATATGAACCATTTATGAAAAATTTGAAAACATAAATGATTGCATATATAGTATATGGATAAATAAATGTATGGAAAGACTATAAAAACATACACAAGGCCGGGCACAGTGGCTCACACCTGTAATCTCAGTACTTTGGGAGGCCAAGGCGGGTGGATCACCTGAGGTCAGGAGTTCAAGACCAGCCTGGCCAACATGGTGAAATCCCATCTCTACTAAAAATACAAAAATTAGTTGGGCATGGTGATGCATGTCTGTAGTCCCACATACTTGTGAAGCTGAGGCAGGAGAATCACTTGAACTCGGGAGGTGGCGGTTGCAGTAAGCTGAGATTGTGCTGCTGCACTCCAGCCTGGGCGACAAAGCAAGACTCCATCTCAGAAAATCAAACACACAAACAACAACAACAAAATGCAAAAATGCTATACACAACTCCAGGATATCTGAAGACAGGACAGAGGTGTGGGTAAATGGGTTGCATTTGACTGTATTTGTCAAGCATATACCCCCTACACCATTTTATAATAAAAATGTTCCAATATACACAAAGAACTGTATAGACACCATCTAGCTTCTACCATTAACATTTTACTTATAATATCACATATCTATGTATCCATCCAACGTAAGTTTGACAAATTTTATTAAAAAGGGAAGCATGTAATTGATAAAAGAAAAATTTCAGCCGAATTAAATTTAAAGGGGTTTAATTGAGCAATAAACAATTCCCAAACAGAGCAGCCTCCCAGCCAGAGTAGACTCGGTGACTCCAGGGCAGCCACGTGGTGGAAGAAGATTTATGGAGAGAAAAAGGAAAATGACTTACAGAAAATGGAAGTGAGGTTCAGAAATAGCTGGATTGGTTACAGCTCGGCGTTTGCCTTATTTGAACACAGTTGGAACAGTTGGCCGCATTTGATTGGCCAAAACTCGGTGATTGGCACAAGAGTAGGCTACGGTCTGTTTACACATCCACTTGTACAGTTCAGGATTTACAGAGAAACCTTTAGGCCAAACTTAAATACGTAAGGAGGTAGCTTTAGGCTAAACTTGATTTAACATAATAGATCAAAAGGTTAACACTTATTTAATCTCCATGGGGGATGCGTAAGTATATTTCATATTAATTATTATGCTAGCCTTTGTTTCTGAAATGTTGAATAAAAGCCAAATAAATGCTATTAAGATAATACACACAAAAATGAATGGAGGGAGTTAATTTAACTACCACACTTCTCTGGCAGTGTACATAATGTATGAAGTTCTGTATGTGTTTGTATGTAGTGAAGTTTGAAGGATTTTTGGGGAAAGAAAATGTAGTAGACAGGATCTTATCCACTGAGAAAAATGTCGCCTCCAAATGCAAGTATTGGCATATCATTTCTGGTTTTGTTTTGTTTTGTTTTGTTTTTAAGAGGGAGTCTGGCTCTGTCACCCAGGCTGGAGTGCAGTGGCGCGATCTTGGCTCGCTGCAAGCTCCACCTACCGGGTTCGCGCCATTCTCTGCCTCAGCCTCCTGAGTAGCTGGGACTACAGGCGCCTGCCACCACGCCCGGCTAATTTTTTGTATTTTTAGTAGAGATGGGATTTCACCGTGTTAGCCAGGATGGTGTCGATCTCCTGACCTCGTGATCCGCCCCTCTCGGCCTCCCAAAGTGCTGGGATTACAGGCGTAAATCACTGTGCCCGGCCGGCATATCATTTCTAAAGCAGAGCAGTGACAAGGGGCCCTGCCTGTAGCTTCATACTGTCGGTGACCTGACACCCCCCTCACCTTATCCTGCAGAGGCTCCTGGTGTCCCGCAGGGTACTGTCCGAGAGCAGGGCGAGGAGGATCTCCTGAGCTTGCCCTGCCTTCCGTTTCAGCTCCGCTCCTCCAGCAGGGTGCAGCCTGGGAACATGAGAGAACCCACACTGCATCCAGCTGTTCCAGCCCCATTCTCTGGGGACACTGAAAAACAAATCAGATGCCACTAAGACTCCATTTATTATTATTTTTAAAATAGATAATTCATATATAATCAAATTGCTCTTTTAAAGTTTACAATTCAGTTGATTTGTTATATTCAAAAGTACAATTATCACCATTAATTCCAGAACGTTTTCATTACCCCCCAAAGAAACTCTATACTCATCAGCAATTACTCCCCATTCTCCACTCCCCACTCTCCCACCAACCACTAATCTACTTTCTGTCTCTATGGATTTGCCCATTCTGGACATTTCATATAAATGGAATCATATTGTATGTATCTGGCTTCTTTCACTTAGAAGAATGTTTTCAAGATTCACTCATGTTGTAGGATCTGTCAGTATTTCTTTCATTTTAGAGTTCTTAATAATATTTGAGTGTATAGGTATATGGCCTTTTGTTCATCCAGTCATTAGTTTATGGACAGTTGGGTACTTCTACCTTTTTTTTTTTTTTTTTTTTTTAATGGAGTCTTACTCCATTGCCCAGGCTGGAGTGCAGTAGCACGATCTCGGCTCACTGCAACATCCACCTCCCGGATTCAAGCAATTCTCTCGTCTCAGCCTCCCGAGTAGCTGGAACTACAGGTGTGTGCCACCACGCCTGGCTAATTTTTGTATTTTTAGTAGAGACAGGGTTTCACCATATTGCTCAGGCTGGTCTTGAACTCCTGACCTCATGATCCGCCCGCCTTGGCCTCCCAAAATGCTGGGATTACAGGCGTGAGCCACCGCGCCCGGCCCTACCTTTTAGCTCTTATGAACAATGCTACTGTGAAGATGTATACAAGTTTCTTTGTGGACATATGTTTCAATATTCTTATGTATATACCTGGGAGTGAAATTCTGTGGTCATATGGTTATGCTGAAACTGCAAAGCTATTTTCTAAAGTGGCTGCACCATTTTACAGTCCCATGAGCAATGTGTGAGGGTTCTAATATCCCCACGTTCTTATCAACACTTTTTCTTGTCCATCTCTTTGATTATAGCTACCCTAGTGGGCATGAAGTGGTCTCTGGTTGTGGTTTTGATGTGCATTTTCCTGATGACTAACGCTGTTGAGGATCTTTTCATGCGCTTATTGGCCTTTTGTGTATCTCTGGAGAAAAGTCTGCTCAAATCCTCAGCTCATTTTTAAGATCGGGTTGTCTTTTCATTGTTGAGTCGTACGAGTACTTTATAAATTCTAGATACATGTCTCATTTAAGATGTATGTTAGCAAATATTTTCTCCCATTTTGTAGTTTGTGTTTTTACTTTCTTGATAATGTCCTTTGAAGCACAACAGTTTTTTCAAATAGCAGAAGGGAGAATTTTGAGAGGTTCGTATTCTACCATTTTCCCTCATATCACTAAATTTCCATTTTGTAGTTGGTTTTGTTTGGGATCAATTTCATGGCTTACAAAAATGTGTGCTGTCCCTTGAGGAGCTGGCTATCCTTAGGCATAATTTCTTTCTTAATTAAAATGTACTTTTACAAAAGGACATCCTTCAAACATGATTGAAATGTTCCAATGAGTGAAACTCTGAATATGGCAGAGATATTTTGCTAAACCACTCATCTGCTTTTCATCTATGCATGAGACCTGGATGGCTGAGGAGGCACTGACTAAACTCTCTTTTCTTAATAACAGGCGCTAACATTAGATTTGTTGATTTTGGCTGCAAGTTCAACTTTTGGCTAAAGCCCTTGGAAATCTTCCTTTAACAGAATGCAGAGTCTGGATGAGCCATGGACGGAAGAGGAGGGAGATGGCTCAGACCACCCATACTACAACAGCATCCCAAGCAAGATGCCTCCTCCAGGGGGCTTTCTTGATACTAGACTGAAACCCAGACCCCATGCTCCTGACACAGCCCAGGTAAGTCTTATACTTTTTTTCTTATATAAGGAATGGAGGCTAACTCTACTTTATTTCCTTTTGTTTTCTTTGGTTTTATATCAGGCTGATGTTCTGTTTCATTTTTGACACAGTAAATCATGAGCTTTCTCTCACTGGATTTCATGAGGCATGAAGATGAAGAGAGGCTTTGGGTTAACATCATAAAGCATTGGCCAAATGCTTTGGAACTGTGTGGTGATTCCTGGGATATGAGTCTGGGGGTGTCCTCTGTACCCTCAGACATATTCCATCATACTGTGATCTCAGTGAGGGAAAGAGAGAATTTAAGATTTTAAAAAGGCTTGGGAGGCATTGGGTTCTCTGAAAAGGAGTGAATATAGACCCTTAAAATGATGAGAATTTTATGAGTTTTCTATTTTATTCATTCCCGTGTTTTATGTCCAACTCAAAATTCTAGTAAGGCAATTGCTTTCTAGAGTTATGATATTTCTGTTTTGTTATAGGAAATTTTTTAACGTTACTACCTTATGTGAATGATAATGACACCACTAAAAATGGCAAAATAACATTGAGCTCAGGGATCTGACACTGAGAGGGAATTTCCTGATTTTTTGAAGGAAATTTCCTGGTTTACAGAGTGGACTTGACCAAGTGTGAACGATCATGGGCGTATGTGTTATGTGGGAAGTGTGTTCTGACACATAGATACTCTGTAATTGAAATTTATTTTAGGACATACATATGGAAGAGCTTGATTTACAGTCACACTTCGGGAGGGGTGGGGGGGTAATGAAAACAAGGGGGGGCATGTGTAGTTTTGATGGAGATGCAGCCTTTTCCTCACACCCACACAAACTTATTTCCCAAATCTTAATGCCAACCATGAGGCATGAAGGGAAAATTGGGTGTAACAGAGGATGCGAACCACCTTAAGGATCAATTCACCGACTGTCTTGTGGCTTTCAAAAGTGGGGAAATGAGAAGAAAATAATTTTTTCATTCTGTGTATTTACATGTGTCTATAGTTTGCAGGAAAAGAGCAGACTTATTACCAGGGAAGACACTTAGGAGACACTTTTGGCGAAGACTGGCAGCAAACACCTTTAAGGCAAGGTGAGAGGCAAGGTGAGATGGGTGAGAAACACAAAAGACACTTTTCAAAAGTAACATGCTCACCACTGGGTCGCCTATTTTCTGTGGACTGACAGAGTGACCCCTGGATATATGTGCTGTGTGTGTTGCTATAGAATCCTGACTAGACTATAGAAATAGAAGCAACGGTGTGGTCAGGCGCGGTGGCACACGCCTGTAATCCCAGCACTTTGGGAAGCTGAGGCGGGACGATCACCTGAGATCAGAAGTTCGAGACCAGCCTGACTAACATGGTGAAACCCCAACTCTATTAAATAAAAAAATTTGCCGGCTGTGGTGGCGGGTGCCTGTAATCCCAGCTACTCAGGAGGCTGAGGCAGGAGAATCACTTGATCCCAGGAGGTGGAGGTTGCAGTGAGCCAAGATGATGCCATTGCGCTCCAGCCTGGGCAACAACAGCAAAACCCCATCTCAAAAAAAAAAAAAAAGCAACAGTGTTGCAGACATCTCCTGGCACCAATCAGGTAGTGCCTCCCTGCAGCTCCAGGACCATTCACACCCCGTCTGCAGTCACTGCCTCATGCCCTTGAGACTGTACACCTCCATGCTGGGAGAGCTTCCGTGCCCAGGGGTGCTGAGAAGTTGACATCTCAGGCGCACTTCACCCCAGTTTCCTATGGGAACTGGTGAGGCAACTCTAAGGTTGAGGTTGAGCCCCCGTGACTCCTACAACAAATTGTTGCCTTTCCTTCCTTGTCTCGTTCTCCTTCCCTTTACTCAGGGTCAGCTTCAGGGGGGATGTGAAGCCCCCTACTCTAAGCTGGGGATTGAGGCAGAGGTGGCACCAGGGATATACGTCTCTCACAGGCCCTGGATACTCTCAGAGAACACTTCTGCATCTTACAATCATAATAACATGCACCTACATCACACATTAAAACTAATGTCGATATAACTGTCTATAAGTCAGATATCTGCAAATAATTCAAATATATTTAGATACAGCCATAATAATTTAGATACAACTATCTAAGAAGTAACTGCTAATTGCTCACATAAGTCTTTATTCTCTAGACAGTTATATATATACATACAAATATGTATGAATGTATTCATATCTCAATCTAATCCTTTAAGAATGTCTTTTAATTTTAACCTTTTTCCCTTCTCAAAAACATTTATAACTCTTTCACTAGCTCTGGGATCCTGGCTACTAAGTCTATAAGATCTGAAGGGGATGGATGCAACTGATGCTTCTATGTATCTAAATTTAAACATTATTGGTTTAATGTTGAGGCTTATTCCTTCATTATAGCTATTTATGCCAGGAAGCAAATGACAATACATTTTTAAAATGTCCTCTGTGTAAGAGAATTTCGTCTCGCCTGCCCCAGATGCAGGAAGACCCACAGTGCTGGCCCAGTCAATAAAACATAAGGCCTGGCAGAAGCCACCACATGTTCTGCCTCAGAATAGGCTGGAAATAGCAAATCAGAGTCATAACTTTGCCAGAGGGACATTTTCATTATGGGCTATTTATCCTTGTTCTACACACATTTAAAATGCATTTCCATAACATGTGTGTGCATAGACATATAATAACTGCTAAAGAATAAAGGAGACACATTATTTCCCTTAGATATTTACTTTATTGTAAAATATATCAGGTTTATTTTAAAATAGGTCTTGTTTTTGATATATTCAAGTTATTCCAGCCAGATCGAGAACAGATGATGTTGCAGAATGAGCTCCTGGCCTGGAACTTGAGACTCAGAGCTCTCAATAAATTTCCAGCTCTTCTTTGAAAACAATAAATAGGTAGGGCATGGTGGCTCATGCCTGTAATTCCAGCACTTTGGGAAGCCGAGGCGGGTGGATCACCTGAGGTCAGGAGTTCGATGCCAGCCTGGCCAACATGGTGAAACCCCGTCTCTACTAAAAATACAAAAAATTAGCTGTGCATGGTGGTGGGCACCTGTAATCCTAGCTACTCGGGAGGCTGAGGCAGGAGAATTGCTTGAACCTGGGAGGTGGAGGTTGCAGTGAGCCGAGATCATGCCACTTGCACTCCAGCCTGGGTGACAGAATGAGACTCTGCCTCAAAAAAAAAAAATAAATAAATAAATAAATATCTTTTCTCACATAACAAATTAGAATGTCACTTATTAATTTGCTGGCAGATACTGTCCCCAATGGAAGTGAACTCCAGGTATCACGATGGCACGTGTCCTCCTGCCCCGGCTCAGCACCTGTTGTCATCTATGGTGGGAAAGGGCAGTCAGGAAGATTATGCATTTGGGCTCTTGATCTTCTCCTTTTAAAATTTTTTAATGAAATTCTTTTCTAAAGGCTGATTTGTTTGCAATGTACACAAAGGTGTAAACTGCAAATAGCTGTCACTAAGCAAGGATGCGTAATCTGACTAGACTCTTCAATGTAGAAAGCATGTTGAGAAATAGGAGAGTAGAAACACAGTCCATGATGTTGCAGGTGGTGCTCCCCAGCGAGGGAATGTTAGCACGACACTTCATTCTCACACCTACAGCCTGGGAGACAGTGGTGTGCTGGCAAACGTCCAGCCACAGGCTCTTGGGAACGCTTTTTAAAAAGCCCTGAACCAACTCCTGCCAGCTGGATTGAGCTGGCTTCAACACACCACCGCCCATAGGGTATGAAAGACACCCTCTTTCCAGAAATGTGAATACCACAGGGTGTTCTTGCGAATATGTTTACGTAAGAAGATTGGAGACAGGGCGCACACACAAAAAGACTCCGAGAAGGATCTGAACAGGCGTTCTCCGGCAACTAGGTCTGGGTGTCACTTTCACCCAGGGTCTGGGTGACAGAACAGCCTGGGCCCAGCCTCAGCACACCCACTGGCTAGCTGTGAAGTCCTGTCAAGGCACTAGGTCTTTCACACTAGGTCTCGGTGACAGAACAGCCTTGGCCTAGCCTCAGCACACCCATTGGCTAGCTGTGAAGTCACATCGAGGCAGCATCACTGCCTCAGCAGAGGGGGCTCTTCACTTGCACACCCACCCTGGGCTTCCTTCACAGACCCAGGGGCAGTAACTGCAGCCCTATTTTATAAGGAAGGAGTCTCTCTCAGTTCCTTAGGAGGTACAGAGCTTCTATTGTATTGCTTGAATGAAGTTAATTTATAAAGCATTTGCTTATATTTAAAAAGAAAACAAGAGCAATTAATATAAGGCTTGTGGTCCTTCTGCTCAGTTATTTGATCTTGGAGCATTTGTCAAGGAGAGGAGGAGACCAGGCATGTTCTGCCTGCCAGGCTCCTGCCGTCTTGGGGCAGCAAGGGCCAAAATCTTTGCTAAGGCCATCACAGTGGAGCCATCAAGGTGTCCACCCTGACATTGGCTGGCAGACCCCATGCTGATATGAAGGACTGGAAAACATCCTAGCCGGGTCACAGCAGTGTGTGGTGACAAGCTCAGAAGAGGAGAATATCACCCATAGGAATCCGAAGGAGGAGGTTTCCCATTTGCAGGCAGAAGAGCTTCTTTGTGAAAGGCTGGGTGGCTTGAATAGTGTCACCATCATAAAAGAAAAGGGGCTAACTTTCTTGTTGCAGGGTCCTCGGACATCTACAGCACGCCAGAAGGGAAACTGCACGTGGCCCCCACGGGAGAAGCACCCACCTACGTCAACACTCAGCAGATCCCACCACAGGCCTGGCCGGCTGCGGTCAGCAGTGCTGAGAGCAGCCCGAGGAAAGACCTCTTTGACATGAGTGGGTTTCTGTTTGTCTCTGGTTTTCTTTTCTTTTGAGGTTGCTTTTTATCCTGCCTTTTATTTGAAATCTGTGTAATTACTGAATTTTCTGATAGCAGGGTTTTGGTTAATGGTGATGATTAGCTGTACTTTTCTGGGTGATGATTGGGTTTGTTTAAGGCTTTAGGATTATAGCCCTCTCTGTAGTCAAGAGACAGTGCAATTTCCCCCTCTTTTTGGAATTGACGTTCCTCTTGAAGATCTGCAAATGTATTGAGACAATATACATACACAAGTGTTTATTTATTCATTTAAATAGTAATTGGCTATTATGTGCCAGCTACTGTATTAGTTGCTAAGGATGCAAAGATGAAATGGCATGGCCTGTGTTTCCACGGAGCTCTAGGTCTATGAAGCAGACCAACATTTAACATATAGGCAAGAAATTGCAACACACCTCTCTCTTATGAGGGTTTTCTCTCTCTTTCTCCTCTCCTCCCACTTGTGCTCTCATTTTTTTCTCTCTTTTTTTCTTTCTTGCTCACCTTTTACCTCTCTCCAAATATTTACTGAACACTTACCATTTGTCAAATACTATTCTACTTGATGGAGATATACAGGAAAACAAAACCAGCAAAGTCTCTACCTCGTGGAGGTATCTATTACCAGGTAGTGGTAAATGCTCCTCAGTTATGAAAACTAAACAGGATAAGGAGAGTAATAGGATTCTATTGCAGATAGCATTATAGTGGGATGTGTACCACAGACTTTCTGTTTGTCATATAGACTGAGGAAATTAAATCGTTCATGAACTGATTAATGAAAGTGAAAATTTTTGTTAAAAAATTTTGAAAGAGCATCACAAGCTCACAAGAGCTAAATTTGCTTTTCATATTCCTCGAGAATATTATAGGCTGAAGAGGGAGGGAATGGAGACTAGTTCTGAATGATTTTCTACCATGTGCTAAACACTTATTTTTAAATTTTTACAGGTAGGTATTATGATAACTACTGTTATCTTTATTTTACAGAGAAGGAAACGAAGAATCCTAGAAGTTAACTAACTTTATCATTTGTGAAAGGCAGCCTTGCTGGTCCAATATCTGTGATTTGTGGTATTTTGTATGAGTGAGGACAGTGTTAAGTGCCTTTATAATTAGGCAGCCTCATGAAAACAACACTGTTTCTCCCCAGCAAATTTGACTTCCCAGACACACTGGACCCCCATTTTGACTTAACAAAAATAATCTAAGCAAGAACTGTAGAATCTTAATGCTTGAAGCCACCTTCAATGCTAGATCACCTAATTCAGTCCCGCCAGTGCCTTTATTTTTAAAAATGTGAAAACAGCTTGAGAAATGTGAAGCCACTTTTTCAAGATGCAAAGCACAGTGGTGTCTCTCCAAGCTTTTGCTGGAGTTGTTATAGTACCTCCAAACTGCAGTTTAATAGTTCCATGTCTGGTTAGACCATTTTTACTGTTTAATATAGTCAATTTACCAATGACTCCTGGACACGGACCCTAAGGAAAGTTAGATTGGCTGGTGTTTGGGATGAAAAAATGAGAACCAGAGCTACCCTTTTCCCATCAGTTAATTTCTCCTCCTGCTTTCAAAACCTAAGGAGGGGAAACAGGATGTGAAAAGAGCCTTAGAAAGGCTGGTGCCTGTTGAAAAGTATGGAACTAAATAAAGCCAGCACTCTGTGTTCTTTATTTTGAACCAGTAGATCTAAATACAGCGGTGCTGATGTGATGATGGTGGTGATGATGGTGCTGCTGCTGATGGTAATTTTGATGGTGGTGGTGGTGGTGGTGATAATGATGGTGATGGTAGTAATAGTGATGATGGTGCTGATGGTGATGGTGATAATGGTGAGGTGATGATGGTGGTGATGGTGATGATGATGATGATGATGGTGGTAGAAAGATGGTGATGGTAGTGATAGTGATGATGGTGCTGATGGTGATAGTGATGATGGTGCTGATGGTGATGGTGATGATGGTGCTGATGGTGATGGTGACAATGGTGGTGATGGTGATGGTGATGATGCTGCTGCTGATGATGATGATGATAGTGGCGGTGGTGACAGTGATGATGATGGTGATGTTGATGATGGTGGTGGTGATGATGATGATGGTGATGATGCTGCTGATGGTGGTGGTGTTGATAGTGATGATGATGGTGATGATGATGGTGGTGCTGCTGCTGCTGATGGTGCTGGTGGTGGTGATGATGGTGATGGTGATGATGGTGGTGGTGATGATGCTGATGATGGTGCTGGTGGCAAAGGTGGCGGTGGTGACAGTGATGATGATGGTGATGTTGATGATGGTGGTGGTGATGATGATGATGGTGATGATGCTGCTGATGGTGGTGGTGTTGATAGTGATGATGATGGTGATGATGATGGTGGTGCTGCTGCTGCTGATGGTGCTGGTGGTGGTGATGATGGTGATGGTGATGATGGTGGTGGTGATGATGCTGATGATGGTGCTGGTGGCAAAGGTGGTGGTGGTGATGGTGATAATGGTGGTGAGATGGTGGTGATGCCGATGGTGGTGGTGGTGGTGGTGGCAATGGTGATGGTGATAGTGCTGATGGTGCTGATGGTGGTGATGCTACTGCTGCTGCTGTTACTGCTGCCGCTCCTGTTGCTGCTGGTGACAGTGATGGTGATGATGATGGTTATGCTGGTGACAATGATGGTGATGATGATGATGATGACAATGGGGATGATGGTGATAATGGTGATGATCCTGATGATGCTGATGGTAATGGTGGTGGTGATAATGGTGAGGGGATAGTGATGATAGTGTTGATGGTGGTGATGCTATTGCTGCTGCTGCTGTTGCTGGTAGTGACAGTGATGGTGGTGACGATGATGGTGATGATGATGGTTATGATGGTAACAATGGGGATGATGGTGATAATGGTGATGACGATGGCGACGATGGCGGTGATGCTGATGGTGGTGGTGGTGCCAATAAAAGTGAATGTGGGGATGGTGGCGATGTTGGGGATGATGATGACGATGTTGATGATGTAGATGATAGCGAAGGTGGTAATGGTGTAGAAACAGTATAAAACAAATGACAATTCCAGGTAATCAGGAAAAAAGTCAGATGAAAAAGAACTTCCACAGACATAATTTTTGCCAATGGTTCTAACTTATTTTTATCTCCAAATCTGTCAAAGATTAATAAGCATCAAAAAGAGCTAATTTTAGTTTCATTTACTCACCTCACTTCTGCCCACGCTGTACTAACATCGAACAAGTTTGGCTTATTTTACAGCATCTGTTGACTATACTGAATGAACTGTGTGCTAGGAGCAATGCTGGGCTCTGAGGGTGTAGTTATGCTCAGGAAAGAACCATTCCTGTTCTTGTGCTGCTTATGTTGTATGTATGTGTATGCTTATGGGTAGACAGCGTAGTCTGAAATAACCATCGCACTACCTTCCACTTGCATAGCACTGTGCATTTTTCAGAGTCCTTTCATACACACTACCTTATGTGAAAATCGAACATCGGGATTTAGTTAGACATGCCTGGCTACTTCTTTTGCTGCTGGTATTTATTGTTAGAGCAGCAGTCTCACCATTCACACATGCCTTGCACTGAGAAGTGTGCTCTGAAGGGGATGAAACCAAGTATGGTCTCAGGCATTCATGTGAGAGCCTCGTTCCACAGGGAAACAAGTGAAGGTTAAGGGAAGGTGGAGCTCCTAGCCTGGGGCAAGTCACACAAGAGGAACCCAACACCCGTCAGCTTTCTCTTTTAAAAATTTGCCTGATGCAAAGATTTTGAAATAAACCTTTGGTGGATTGGGCTCAGGTTTTGCATAAAATCAAAGCTTTGTAGCTTGTCTTTCCCTTTGGTATTGGCAGATTTTTGTTCAGAATTTGTTAAAGAGGCTGGCTGAAGTTCCAGAGAAAGTACGTGGCATGTGATATTCATGGCCTCTTGCAGCATGCAAAAATGAAGTCATTCCAGCTAGCTAGACAAAGGGTGTGCTTGACTCCTTGGCACACAGCACAACTCCCAGCTGTCTTGGGAAAGCAGACTCATCAGAAAGTCATGCCAAAATTTGGGCTGTGCTTTTCAATGCTTGTTATGATGGCTCTTGTTATATTACCAGCCAGTTAGTTGTCTC
Source organism: Pan paniscus (assembly GCF_029289425.2). Lineage (NCBI taxonomy): Eukaryota > Metazoa > Chordata > Mammalia > Primates > Hominidae > Pan > Pan paniscus. Next base: position 50,423,565 of record NC_073260.2, read on the forward strand.
CATTGGTTTTTGTTTTCCCCTTCTGGAGGAGTTGCCTTCGCATTTCCATCTCTCTCACTGTATTTTTTTTTTTTTTTTTTATCATTTGCTCTTCTTGGGATTGACTTGTTGCTGGTCAATATTGTTGATGACAGAACCTTTTGAAGATGCTCTCAAGAACCAGCCCTTGGGGCCTGTGTTAAGCAAGGCAGCCTCCGTGGAGTGCATCAGCCCTGTGTCACCTAGAGCCCCAGATGCCAAGATGCTGGAGGAACTGCAAGCCGAGACTTGGTACCAAGGAGAGATGAGCAGGAAGGAGGCAGAGGGGCTGCTGGAGAAAGACGGAGACTTCCTGGTCAGGAAGAGCACCACCAACCCGGGCTCCTTTGTCCTCACGGGCATGCACAATGGCCAGGCCAAGCACCTGCTGCTCGTGGACCCAGAAGGCACGGTGAGCACCCAGTGGGGGTGGGGCCGGACCTGCCAATGGGTGCAGACCTGCCTTAAACAATCTCCACTTTGTCAAATGCCCTCCACATTCCCACCTCTATCCACAAGTGCCTACCGAGTCCTCCAGGGGAACGCAGGGACAGACAACTCCTGTCATCAGGCCAGAGCCAGGAGCCAGGAGCCAGTGGTCAGGGCCCCACACAAGTTTTAAAACTTTTAGAATTATGGCCTAGGCTGAAAGCCTTGACTTTTATGTCCTTTAAAGTAAATAAATACAGAAACTGAGAGCATTTTCCTTACAAACACATTTCTAGTAGACAAGGAAGTACAGGCTGCTAGGCTTTTAATATTTATCTTGAATGCTTATCTCAAAAAGTTGAATCACTGAGGATTTTGTTCTAAGGCTGTAAAATGTGATGATCAGTAAATGAAACCCCCATTGCTAAGTCTCTTGTTTTCCCGTTTAGAGAAGTAACTCCTACTGATGTTGGCCATCCCTGGCACTACAGCTGTATCTGAATAATCCCGTAGGTTTGGCTGAATTTTTCATCTTCCCGTCAAGAAAGACATTTATCTTTACCTGGGGCATAGTCCAAGAATTGCTAAGTTTAATAAATGCAGTTAAATCAACCTAACCATTGAGTGAAATTCCAGGATTGTTTAAAACCTTTTATCCAGTGAAAACAACAAAGCAGGGTAGAGTTATTTAATAGGAGTTAAGAACATTGCATTTTCTGATTGACAGGGAGGGATGAAGCCTTTGTCTCAGTTGGACTGGAACACAATTAAACTGCATGTGTCGGGGGTGGGGGTGTTACCCAAGACAGTTTATTACCTCAGGTGCCAAGACTCAGTTGCCTGAATACCCCAGCTCCTGGCACTCTGAACAATTCCTCTTTCTGTCTCTGCAGAAGCAGCCACTTCCCACTTCCAGCCAGTAGCTAGTTCCTCTTTCCCTTCCGCGGAGACAGCCACTTCCTCATGAATGTAACCTGTCTCCTTCCAATCCACCTTCTTTTTTTTTTTTTTTTTTTAACATATATGTACTTCTGAGAAAACATATTTTGTGTTTGTGCCTTTTAGAAATTTGCAAACTAGTCAGGCGTGGTGGCGACTGCCTGTAGTCCCAGCTACTCAGGAGGCAGAGGTGGGAGGATTGCTCGAGCCCCGTAGGTCAAGGCTGCCCTGAACTGTGATCGCAACTACTCCACTCCAGCCTGGGTGATGGAGAAAGACTCTGTTTCAAAAAAAGAAAAAAGAAGTTTGCAAACATGTTATTGTTGCACAAATCCCATTTTGTTTCTTCCTTTTCCACCACTGTATATGTTGAGATCTGTCCATGGTGGTTTCTGTTTATCAGATCATTACTGTGGTGGGCTGCCTGGGGCCCGTCACGTATGCAGTCCACATGTCACTTACTGAGCTCTCTTGAGAAGGATGACTAAGCTGCTACAAACTCTCACGCATGTTTTTCTCTGTACCCGGGGACGGTATCTCTGGGACAGGAGCCAAGAGTGGCGTTTTGGTCACAGGGTACACGTACATTGAATTTCCCTAGGGCTTGCATTTGCTTTCAGAATGGCTGAGCTACTAAGGCGCACACCAGCAACATCCTTGCTCTTCCTTGAGAGAGTCTCTAGGTTTGCTAGTTTGTGGGAGTAAGGAGAAAGGGAATACCTCATTGTTTGATTTGTAATTCTTTGGTTGCACTTCATTAGTAAATTAGCAGATTCTTCCTGTAAATTTTATGTTCTTATCTTTTCTCCATGTTTTTCTTTTGACTTTCAGATTGGGCTTTCTTGTTGAGGTTTTCAGCAACAGAATTTTCATATGTATTCTCTTGCTTTTTTCATCTATCTGATAATTTTGTCTGTGATACTCTTCATCAAATAGAAGTCTTTCATGGGACGCATCCGAATCCATCAGGTTTCCGCCTTTGTGCTTGATGGTTTTGACTTTTAAAGTTTTTCTCCCCCACAAATCACAAATATACTGGATTTGAATATATATTTTCTTTTGTTAGCTTTATAGTTTTATCTTTCACAGGTAGGCTTTAATTCCAACTGAAGGTACTTTTGAATATGAAATGAGATAGAGACCCAATACACACACACACACACACACACATACATCTATATATATATATATTTTGTTTGTTTGTTTTTTGCTTGTTTTTGTATTTTTAGTAGAGACAGATTTTCTCCATATTGGCCAGTCTGGTCTTGAACTCCTGACCTCAGGTGATCCACCTGCCTTAACCTCTCAAAGTGCTGGGATTACAGGTGTGAGCCACCACACCTGGCCGAGGCTCAACATGTTTTTAAATCTCCAGATAGTAAGCCAGTTTTTCTGTCACCATTTACTAAATCATTCATCTCTTCTCTGCTGTCCTGATGTTCCTTCTGAAACATACTAAGTTCCTTGCATCATGGTCTGTTTCTGGGTGCTGGATTGTATTCTACTGATCTGACTGTTTAGTCCTCGTATAAGTACCATGCTATTTCCATCCTTATGGCTTTGGAACTCTCCTAACATCTGGTGGTGTGAGTCCTTCCTCTTGATTCTCCTTTTTCTAAACCGTTTTACTGAGCTTCATATATACATTCTTCTTTATACTGATTTTAGAATCAGTTTTTCAAGTCACCAACAATACATGCTGGGATTTCAATAGGGCTTGCACTAAATGTATGTAGATTAATTTGAGGAAGAACAGACATTTTTGTTGGGGAGATCAGACCCAACGCCAGGTCGTGGGGCTGACAAAGTCCGGCAGAGTCAAAGGATTGAGAAAAAGACAGTTTGAGAGAGAAAGGTGGGACACCAGAGGGCCATCGCAATCGTGGAGGTTGCAAAGGCCCCGAGCTCTGGGAGCCCGCGCTATTTATTGGTAATCCAACAGAGGAACAGGTGGTGAGAATGTGGAGGTCAAAATGACACGTTGCATTAAGCACATGATTTACAGCTGTGATGGTTTAACATTTATATGGAACATGTTCTGCTACTTGAGATAATGGGAATACAACCGATCTAGGAGCCTAGGAGGGCTAGAAGCAAGGAGCCAGCAAGCTAGACACATTCCCAAGGACATTATGCAAGCCCTGCCTCAGTTTCCCTCCCAACATTCAGCTTTTTCCCAACAATTTTTCTGTATTAGATCAGCACAACCATGAACATGGCATAAGTCTCCAGTAACTTAGTTTTTAAGGTGTCTTTTGATAGAGTTTTAAAATTTTTCCCACAAATTCTTCTGTCTCCTTTATTAGATTATTTCCTACAGTGTCTAGATTTAGCTCCTGTTGTAAGTGGCATGTTATTTTGAGTTTCTTTTTCTTGACGATTTTTGCCGGAGAGAGAAGAATGTGGTGTGATCTTGTGCCTGGACACTTTGCTTCTTCCAGTAGTTTTACAGGAACATTGGTCCTGCCATTGCAGACCTGGACAGTTTCACCTCCTGCCTTCCAGGGCTCACCCTTACGTGGTATTTCACCCCATTGCTCTGACTAGGGGCGCCTACAGAGGCTGACCAGGGGAGAGTGTCCTTGTCCACTCCAAACCTGAAAAGGAATGATTGCACTGGTTGCAGTAGGCTTTGGGGAGATTATCTTTTAGATGATTGTCCTAAAAAATTTCATTCATCCATTTATTCATTCATTCAACAAATACATACTGAATGCCTACTATGTCCAGACATTGTGTTTTGGCAGCTGGGATATGTCTAGGAATCTGTTTAAAAAGAAAATCTCTGCTCTCATGGAACTTACACATATTATTTAATTACTTTGATTATATATAGGTGTTGAACTTTATCAACTACTTCAGCACCTTTTGAGATAATAATTGTTTTTTAAATTGTTAATATGGAGAATTACACAGCTAGATTTTTCTGATGTTGTAATCCTGTCATAAACTCTACTTCACCTTGACATAGTTCTTGTGAAATACATTATTGGATTTGGTCACCGAATGTTTTATTTAGGATTTTGTTGAATCTCTGTTTGTAAGTAAAACCTGTCTTGTCTTTGCTGCCTTTGCTTGTATATGCTCATCTGGTTTTGGTATCAAGATTTTGCCATTTTGCTCACCTCTTAAGATGAGCTAGGCTTCCTACACATCAGAGAAGTCTTTTCAGAGAAGCCTTCCCTAACCTTTTTATCCCAAATAGGATCCCCTCTATACCCCCTGTTTCTGCATTCTGCTTTGTTTTTACCTTAAAGCACTTACCACAAACAAACATTCGTTTCTTTGTTAATTTCTTCATTATGTGGCTAGTTTCTTCTACTAGACTGTATTCCCCATGAGGGTAGCAAACTTGTTTAGTGCCATAGTGCCCAATATGTAGAGTAGTGCCTGGCACATAGCAGTATTCAACAAGCATTTGATGAACAAACACAAAGATTGGCCTGGGCTTTTACAGGTTAAGAGCCTGTGGAGGTGATGGGGTGCTGAGGGTTACATGCTACTAGCAGATGTAGAATCAGAAACGAAATGTTTAGAATCAGCTCATACTTCTTCCTGTTTGCATAGACTAACAGTTGTGGTTATCTAAAAGAAAATAGGGGAGAAGATACCCAAGTAATTCTATGAGAATATAAATATTTCAGTTCAAAATTTTAGATATTTAAAGAAACAAAAAGCTAAAATCTAGTTAAATATGTCATCTTATAGAACAAAGATTATTGAATTTGTTCACTTAGTCTGTATAGATCAAAGAATGACTTAAAAAAGAGCTGTGTACTCCTAATAACATATTTATTATACATTAAAAATCAGTAGCATAATGTGGCAGATAAAGAGGGTATGAATTTGTGGAAATACGATTAAACCAGGTATCCAAGCGAGCCAATGCCCAAAGCTGTGTAAATTACCATACAATTTTAATTTTGGAGGAGGAACTTGTAGTACTGTTGAGAAAATTTGTCAAGTCATACCTACTAATGACTGTTCTTCGGCGGGGGGCTTTTTTGTTGGATCTAATTTTTTAGTTAAATTGATCCTATGGAGGACAGCTTTAGCTGAAAAAGAAAATGGAAATGAAAGACTTAATTAAAAATGTAACATCGCATTCTTGCTGTGGGGACACCAAAATAGGCAATGAACACATTCTCTTCAATATTTATTCATCTGATTTTCATGGTAATTGGTTGGTCCCTGACTGTAAAGGGGGAAACTTGGCAGAGAACAGATTACTCAGAGAAATAAGGATGAAAACAGTTCTGCGTCTAAATTTACTCCAGAGTATACTAACCTTTGTGCCTTCCCACTGTCCACTGAGATCACTGGAAACGTGGTGAGAAGCTGCCTGGGGCATCTTCTGAGCTCTGTTCGTAAGGTGTCAAGAATATTGACTCTAAAATAGTATCTGGAAAGTGCCAGTAGCTGGGTCTCTAAGAGAAGCCTCAGAGATGGAGTCTGGAACACTTTACTTTTCAACATCTTCAGAATTGTTTAGTCAACGCTCTTATGTCTAAAATTATTTCCTGAGTCATTTATCATTGATTCATCTCTTTGGTCTTGAAGGACCAGCTAAGCGAGGTGGGCACTGTGCTTGCATTTGAATGCGTTGCTACCGCTGGTGGGTGGGTTTCCTGTGGGCGTGATTCACATGGTGTCTGGTCATTGCACATTTAAGAGCACATGCTGGGAATTTTGTTCATAAAATCACAAAACATTGATGACAATCCAACGCCCCCACATTCACTAGTTTTTAAGAGTAGTTTTTAAATGTTCCCTAATCCTCACTTTATAATGCCCTGTTGTTATTTTTAAATTCCCTTTGTACCAGCCAGTCTAGGCTGTTCTGCAATAACAAAATCTGGATTCTCAGTGGTTTAACCCAGCAGAGCTCAGTCTCCCGCATGCCAAGTCACGTGTGTGTTGTGTGGCTCTCCAGTTCCCGCAGGTCCTTGGGTGACTCAGGATCCAGATGAACTGTTGTCCATCTCCTGGGCTCATCTTCTCAACACGGGAGCTCAAAGGAGAAGAGAGGCTGGAGGAAACTCGTGGGCTCTCAATGGCTGTGCTGTGGAGGGGACTCACATCAGCTCCCTCTAGTCCATGAGTTCCAGCCTCACTCCAAGGAAGCTGAGAAATGCTGAGAAACATGGAGCATTTGATCCAAGAGCCTGTCTCAGCAACATACCTTTTACATTTTTATCAATGTAACACTGAAAAATATAAACAAAGGAGATAAGGAGATATAACAGAAGGCTTTTAAAGAAAAACACTGATCTCCCCCAAACCATTTCCACCCTCACCCCATTCCCACGCAAAAACTTGTGCACACATAGTTATAGTAGCATTATTCATAATAGCCAAAAGGTAGAAACAATTCAAGTGTCATCAACAGATAAATAAGAAAGTAAAATGTTGTATATCCATACAATAGAGCATAATTCAGCTATAAAAAGAATGAAGTATTGACACATGCCACAACTTGGATGAACCTTGAAAACATTATGCTAAGTGAAAGAAGCTAGTGACAAAAGACCACATATTATTCTATTCATAGTAAAGTTCAGGATGGAAAAATCTACAGAGACCGAAAATAGATGAGTGATTCCAAAGGGCTGGGTGAGAGAAAGGGATGGGAGGACAGGGAGTTGATAGCTGAAAGGTATGGCATTTCTTTTTATGGTGATGAAAATGTTCTAAGATTGACAGTGGTGATAATGAATGTATCTGCGTATATACTGAAACCCATTGAATTGTATACCTTAAATGAATGTGGTGTCTAGATTATATCTCAATGAAGCTGTGTAAAAAGAATCTCTGTATCTGCCAGTTTATAGAAAAATACAGGTCAGGTGTGGTGGCTCACATCTGAAATCCTAACATTTTGGGAGGCTGAGGTGGGATGATCACTTGAGGCTGGGAGTTCAAGACCAGACTGGGCAATATAGTGAGACCCCATCTCTAAAATAAAAAATTAGCTGGGCATGGTGGTATGCACCTGTAATCCCAGCTACTTGAGAGGCTGAGGCAGAGTTCAAGGCTGTAGTGAGCTATGATCATACAACTGCTCTCCAGGCTGGGTGACAGGTGACTCTGTCTCAAGAAAAAAAGAAAAAAAATTACAGGGGACAGAGGAACAAGTTATACAATGCCATAAGGAAGCAAAAGCCAAATCATAAGGTGGGGTATTCCACAGACAAATATCTTGTTTTTCAAACAAATCACTGGTATGGAGGAAAAATAGAAGGAAAATATAAATAGAATAGAAGAGTGTTAAGAGAAATAATGAAATGCAAATGCAGACTACACCTATTTGGGTTCTGATTCCAACAAACAGGTAATAAAAAGAACATCCTTGAGACAATTAGAAAAATTTGATGTCCTGTTATTAGGTGTATATGTGTTTTTAACTGTTGTATCTTCCTTATGGAGTGACCCTTTATTAGTATGAAATGTTCCTCTTTATCTCTAGTAAGTTTTTTAAATTATGAATTATCTTCACTTGTTATAGGTCTATTCAGATTATCTATTTCTTCTTGAGTCAGTGTTGATATTTTGTGTCTTTCTAGGAATTTGTCCATTTTACCTAAGTATCAAATAGGTTAGCATGTATAAAGAATGTCGTTGGGTGGAGTTCTTTATAGATATCTATTAGGTCTAGTTGGTTTCTGGTGGTACTCAAGTCTTCTGTTTCCTTGTTGGTCTTTTGTCTAGTTGTTCTATTCATTATTAAAAGTCAGGTATTGAAATGTCTATTATTGTTGAATTGTCTATTCTCCTTTTATTCCTATTAATTTTGCTTTATGTATTTTGGTGTTCTGTTATTAAGTGCATATGTGTGTATAACTTTTGTATCTCCCTGATGGATATACCTTTTATTAATGTGAAATGTCCCCCTTTATCTCTAGTAACATTTTTTGCTTCTTTTGTTTTAAAATCTATTTTATCTGGTATTAGTATATGTACTCCAGCTTTCTCATGGTTGCTATATATGAGACACATTCTTTTCTCTCCTTTATTTTCAATCTGTTTGTTTTATTTTAGCCACTCCGAAAATCTCTGCCTTTTGATAGCATTTTTAATCCATTCATATTTAATGTTATTTATGATGTAGTATGATTTATAGCTGCCATTTGACTTTTTGTTTTTTAATGTAATATGTATATTATAGTTCTATATGTTAGGCATAACATTGCATTACATATGTACTTTTTTATACAGATGCTTTTAAAATCAGTTAATCTTGAAGTTTCTAATTGCCCTATTCTTGAGAGAAGACAGCTATGTTTTCCTCACAATGTCTTTACCCTTAACCAGTGCCTTGCTCATTCCATCTATTTCTTAGGACACACGGACAGATGGACTTCCTCTTCTAAGGTGAACTAATAAATTTCCAGGGCAAATTCATCATCCCAGGGACATATTTTCATTGGACTCTTGGACTTGTATCCTATATCTTCCTCTTTCTTGGCTTTCACTCACTTTTCACCAGACTGCTTCCTTAAGTGCCTTTCTCGGAAGAGGTGCATGAGCATAAATTTTCTCATCCTTGCATGTCTGAAAATATGTTTTTTAGTCACTTTTGATTAAAAGTATGGTTAGTTGTAGTATGACTGGTGTGATTCTTCATCCCTTATGGTTGTTTTTTTCTATAAATTTTTAATTTTTTCTTTTATCTTTGTGTTCTGTAATGACATAGGCATGAATCTACATGTGTGTCTTTTTCTATTCATTGTTCTAGGAACTTGATGAACACTTTCATTCTGAAGACTTGTGTTTTCTTTTAAATCAGAACAATTTTCTTATATAATATTTTTGATAATTTCCTGCCTTCTATATTTTTTCATCTCAGAACTCCTGGTTGAGGGAGTAGACCTTCTGGATTGACCTTGTCTCTTGTCTTTCCAAAAAGTTTCCAGTTCTTTGAAATTATGTTCTATGTTCTGGGAGCTTTTCTTGACTATCATACAAACTTATGTGTGTATAATATAGATATAATCTAGATCTATATATAGATTATCTCTATAGATATCTATATAGATATCTATATCTATATATATATTCTGCCTCAGAAGATAATTTGGAAAACAGAAAAATTTTAAAACTTATATTAATAGATATAGATTAATAGATATAGATTATATCTAGATATATATCTAATCTCTATATAGATATATATTACACACATGTTTGTGTGTAATATATATGCTATATATAGATATAGATTATCTCTCTATATCTATATCTATATAGAGAATATATATCTATATATAGAATATATATCTATATATGAATATATACTCTATATATAGATATATAGAATATATCTATATATAGATATATAGATATATATAGAATATATAGATATAGATTATCTCTCTATATAGATAGCTATATCTATATTCTATATAGATATCTATATAGATAATCTATATCTATATATAGCATATATACACATAAACATGTGTGTAATATATATATCTATATCTAGATTAGACATATATCTAGATATAATCTATATTAATCTATATCTATATAGATATAATCTATATCTATTAATATAAGTTGTTTAACTTTTTTTTCTATTTTCCAAATTATCTTCTGAGGCAGGTGTTGGTTTGCTCATCATGATCTTTCTCTTCATGGTGCTGGTGTTTTTAAGATGTCTGGCATTCTTACACCATGAGATTTCAGAACAAGAGGCTGGATGGATTTTCCTGGGGTTGTTCTCTTCTGCTGTGATGCATACAGCTCTCTTTCCCTCTAGTCTGTCCCCAGTATCAGAAGACTGACTGAGATTATGTGTGAATTGTGTGTGTGGAGGTGATGTGGGCAGAGGATAGAGGGAATGACATGTGTGGGCGTGGTTTTGTCATCTGAAGTTTAGACTTTAGGTTGAGAAGGGGAGGGGGCTTGGACTTTTAGCCTGGGTGCCTCCCAAGAGTTCTTTACTTAGGGTCACCATCCTCCTCCTACTGCCTTAATTCTCCCCAGGCAGCATGTTTAATTTCTTTGGATAAATGTTCCCTAGACTTCTTCCCCAAAGGCAAAATGCTAGTTTGGCTGTAAGGAGTTGGGAGCAGCGGGAGCTGCAGGCTCAGTTACTGAGGAGTGGTCTTTCTGCAGCCTGGCTGCCCTCCCTCCCACTGTTGCAAGGGTCCCTCTCCTCCACTGCAAGACTCCCCTGCCATGCATTCTAGGCTGCCCTCCTCCTCACTCTCTTTTATCCTTCAACATACTTCCATCTTTTCTGTTAGTCCGTAATGTGTTGAGATCACTGCCTCCTTCCCTTTTGTTTTTAGAAGTTGTTAATTCCTGCACTGTCCTTTTTCTGGGTTCGGAGAAGGTGGGATAGGGCAATTCCTGTACTCATCCTAACTGCTATAAAAAATCAGCATTTCGGCCGGGCACAGTGGCTTATGCCTGTAATCCCAGCACTTTGGGAGGCCGAGGCGGGCGGATCACGAGGTCAGGGGATTGTGACCATCCTGGCTAACACGGTGAAACCCCGTTTCTACTAAAAATACAAAAAATTAGCCGGGTGAGGTGGCAGGTGACTGTAGTCCCAGCTACTCGGGAGGCTGAGGCAGAATGGCGTGAACCTGGGGAGCAGAGCCTGCAGTGAGCCGAGATTGTGCCACTGCACTCCAGCCTGGGCGACAGCGAGACTCAGTCTCAAAAAAAAAAAAAAAAATCGGCATTTCACCCATCACTAGTTGTCCACTGTCAAAAACTTCAAAATCAAGCAAAATTAAAGAAATGAAAACACATGGGTAAATTTTAGCATCATGCTCACTTAATAACTGGTAAGGAAGTTTCCTCTCTTTTCTGTGTAAATACACAAATGACCAGGACAATGAGTCTAGCCCCAGGGGAACTCAGAGCTGTGTCCACAGCTTCTCTGCTCTTCTCTGACCAGGCTCTGAAGAAATCCTGACTGGGAACAATTTCCTACACATTTCCTGTTTGGTCACCACAGTCAGTTCTCTACCATTTTTTCATTTCTATTATCAAGAACAGACTTTGCTGACTCTTGGGCAACCTTGGAGGTGACAAGGGGCTTCTCAGTAGCTCGGAACTAGAAAAGGAAGTGAGATCCAGAAGCAATAGGGCCAGGGAAGACCAGGAGTCTCCTCCTTTCCCTGGACAAGGCTGGTCCAGAAAACCACAGGAGCATGGAAGAGAGGACTTGTCCAAGGGCCCAGGTGTGCAGGGATTCAAGGTCAGGCTCACTCTTCAGGTGGAAAGTGAGTGCTCGCCCAGGCAAAGGGGTTGCTTGTGGGCATGTAAGCCCTGGGCGGACAGGGTTCCAAGCTGGGCTCTTGGCATTTGTAAACCAAAAAATATCTGAGACAAATCTCAATCATTTCAGAAGTTTATTTAGCCAAAGTTAAGGACATGCCAGTGACACAGCCCCAGGAGATCCTGAGAGCATGTGCCCAGGGTGGTCAAGCTACAGCTTGATTTTATACATAAGATATTAATCCATACATGTAAGATGTACATTGGTTTGGTCTAGAAAGGCAGGACAATGTGAAGTAGGGGGCTTCCAGGTTGTAGGTGGATTCAAAGATTTTCTGATTGGCAATTGGTTGAAAGAGTTTATCTAAAGGCCTGGAATCATTAGAAGGGATTGTCCGGGTTAAGATAAGGGGTTGTGGAGACCAAGGTTTTACCATGCAGATGAAACCTCCAGGTAGCAGGCTTCAGAGAGAAAAGACTGTAGATGTTTCTTTTTCTTTTCTTTTTTTTTTTTTTGAGATGTAGTTTCACTCTTGTCACCCAGGCTAGAGTGCAGTGGCACAATCTCAGCTCACTGCAACCTCCACCTCCTGGGTTCAAGCGATTCTCCTGCCTCAGCCTCCTGAGCAGCTGGATTACAGGCATGCACCACCATGCCCAGCTAATTTGGTGTGTGTGTGTGTATTTTTAGTGGAGATGAGGTTTCACCATGTTGGCCAGGCTGGTCTCGAACCCCTGACCTCAGGTGGTCCGCCTGCCTTGGCCTCCCAAAGTGCTGGGATTACAGGTGTGAGCCACTGTGCCCAGCCAATGTTTCTCATCAGACTTAAAAAGGTACCAGACTCTTACTTAATTCTCTCCTGGATAAAGGAAAAGACCTGGAAAGGGAAAGGGATTCTCTACAGAATACAGATTTTCCCCACAAGAGACAGCTTTGCAGGGCCATTTCAAAATATGCCAAAGACATATTGCCAAGGATATATATTTTAGGGTAAAATACTTTAATCTCTTTCAGGGCCTGCTATCTGTCATGTGATGCTATGCTAGAGTCAGGCTGGAATTGGGTGTCTTATTGCTACAGAAGTCTTAAGGTCTCTGTTTAAATGTTACTGCTGGTCAGTTGTGCCTGAATTCCAAAGGGAGGAAGATATAATGAGGCATGTCTGACCCCCACTTCCCATCATGGCCTGACCTAGTTTTTCAGGTTAACTTTGGAATGGCCTTGGCTGAGAGGATGGGTTCATTCTGATGGTTGGGAGGCTTCAAATTTTATTTTTAGTTTACACATTGCAGCCCTGGGGGCTGATGTGGGCCCAGCTCTGTGGCTCAGCCTTCAGGTTTGGGATGGACCTGGATCACATCTTAATTTCAAATGTAGGAGAGGCTTGGGCAGCATGTCTGTGTCTGGGACAGGTCTACATCACGCCTGGGTTAGGCTGGATCCAGGCATGAACCTACAAGCCTGGAGGTGGGGTGGGGTCTCTCAGTGGATCCAGCAGAAGTGAGAAAGTGGGCAAAGGTCAGTCAGCCCCTGTGTGTGTGTGTATGTGTGTGTGCGTACGTGTGCGTGTGTGTGTGTGTGTGTGTGACCTGTTCCAGGATAACTCATGTTTTAATCACAAGATGTCCCCATCTGACGGCTTTGCCTCTTCTAGGAATGTGACCCTTTAGAAGGGGCAGATGTAATCATTTTGTCATTGATGGAGTGTCGTCATTAATGGAAAAATTTTAACCAGTATTTCTAACTGCCCACAGGGCAACTCCACTTACACGTTTCCCAGGCAATTGAAGTCCATGGCGTCTGCAGTGGAAGGTGTTGTCCCCACCTCCTCAGCCCCAGCTGCCCCTCCTGGGTTCCCCGCCACACCACACCTCTCTTCTCATACTCTGCATTCAGATGCTGAACAAAGTCCCCTAAATATCCCTGTAAGCTGCCTCTTCCTCCTGACCCACCTGGACTCCCAGTGACAGCCCCAGCCCACCCTGCAGGAGGCTCTGCTGATGTCCATTCCCTGCTCAGAATCCTTCTGGGATGCCATCACCTCCAGTGTAAGGTTAAACTGTGCAGTGTGGTTAAGAAAATAGGAATAGCAAATGTTCCCCAGCATGTCCTTGATGCCATGCACTGTACTAACTACTTCACTTGTATTAATCCTTTCATTCTGACAACGGTCCTGTGAAGCAGGACTCGCGATAGCCATCTTACAGAGAGGTCAGTAACTTGCTATAAGGAGTGTCATTAGCAGGTGGCAGGCCAAGTTGTGGCAGGTGCTCAAAACTGTCTTCTCACTTGTCACTGCACTGGACTGAGCAGGACAGGCAGTACTTAATAACGCACACAGGGAGTGGTGGAGTGCACCTGTAGTCCCAGCTACTCAGGAGGCTGAGGCAGGAGGATGGCTTGAGCCCAGGAGTTTGAGGCTGTAGTGAACTATGATCGTACCATTGCACTCCAGCCTGGGTGACAGAGTGAAACCCTGTTTCTAAATAAATAAATAAAAATAAACAAATCCATAAATAAATAAGATGCACAGGATGCTGCTTGTGCACCCAGGAGAGAAAGGGCTTCAAGGGTAATGGCTTGGGATGACCATGCCCTTTACACATCAGGGGAGCATCCTGAGAGGAGCTGTTTGTTTCTGATTGGACAATGAGAGGGGGCTGAGTGAACTGGGAAGGCATTGTTGCATTACAGGTAACTTACGAATCACACCCACAGCTGGAGCTGCTGTTCTAGGCCAGCCGTTAATCTAGCAGCTTCAGCATCAGAGAGCTTGCTTAGAAACGAGATCCTCAGCTCCCACCCCAGATCTGCTGAGTCAGGAACTCGGAATGGGGCCTGGATGTGTGGGATGGAGATGAGGCAGTAGTCTGAACTTTCACAAGCCCTTCAGGGGCTAGAGTTGGGAACCACAGGTCTAGGCAACAGACCCTTTTAAAAATGAGGAAGGATATGTTAGGTAACTTGTCAGGCAAACAGAGCACATTAGCAGTAGAAACAGGATTTGAACTGATGACTTGTGATATCTTGGCCAGTGGTTTTTCTCTATGTGGTCATACCTTCTGATTCTGTTCTGCTGTCTATGGCCAGTTAAACACAGAAGTGGATCATCTAGATGCTTGGATGAATAAAATTTGAAAAATTAATTTCTACTGAATTTCTGGAAAGTATGTAAGAATAGATGGTAAAAGAAGTAGCCAGGAAGAAGTTCCACCTCCCCCAAGCCAAGCAGTTTTCTGGAGGTTGTGGCAGAGAAGAGAAACAGTAAGATTGGTTATGGCCTCAATGGCAGATTTGGGAAATCAGAATACGCTGCATATTTCTTAACGATTTTAATTTCCCACACTTTTGAGTTGCTTCTCAGGCTCCCAAGCATCCTTGGGCCTAAATAAACCCAGCCTTTCTGAATGCATGGAGCTTGATTCCTTCCCACTGAGCTGCTGGCAGCTTTGATCTGTGGGATCTGATTTTCTTCTACTCTTAGAATTTCTCAGATGATTAAAAATATTGTAAGCAACTCAAAGAGACCTTGTTGATAAGGCTTATCAAGCTGGCCTCAGAGTTTATTCTGGGCTCCTGACTCCTGAAGGGCAATCAGCTCTCATGCTAAGATCAGGGTGGGCCTGAGGCCCCAGGCTGACCTCTCTCCCTGAGTGTTCGCTTCTCATAGAGGAAGCCTGCGCCTGCCCTCCCTTCCAAAGAAGGCAAGGCCAGGAGTGGCTGATTCACTCAAACCCATCACATGCCTGGAAAAACCTTCCAAGCTGTTTATGGTTGTTGTGAGACCTCAGTTCTTGTCTTCTTGATTTAGAAGAATTTGAGCAAAAGACAACACAGCAAGGGAGATGCAAAATAGTGCAATTTATTACAAAGGAGAAAGAATATTTTGAAAGTTAGGTGCAGAATAGACAGTACACCGTAAGAGAATTCAGGGCAGGCTTCGGGGTAAGGATGAGACAAATCCATAAATAAATAAGATGCACTTATTTTAAAGACAGGCACTAGGGGAGACTCCCTTTATGGGAGGCTTTCATGATTATTCATAAGGAGGTGTTGCTATAAGCATGTTCGGATGGTCCTCTGGGTGCACATGCGCAGTAGCTGTACATGCTTCTTCATAAGTCACATCTCATTAGCATCTTAAATCTCCACCCAGGGTTGTGTTTTTTTGCTATTATGATGAGCAAAGGGTCATTCTGAGGACAAGTAAATTTAAAGTGCGCATGCTTTCTAGAAGGGGAAATTCCTTACTGAAGATAGCTGTGCTTGAATTAGCTGGACTACAGTGTGAATGCTGAGGCTTATTGTGTTGACTGTACGTCCCACGGTTGCCACGTCCCAAAAACTTCCTTGACTACCTATCCCGCCGCAAAGCCACAGGTGACGGTGGCCAGACTGGTGGAGCAGGCTTTGAAGAAGGAAGTGGGAGGTCTGAGCTTTCCCCACTGTAGGAATTTCCCCCCTCCCCCAACCCTCCCTTCCTGCGCTGAAGTGTCCTTGAATCTCCTTCTAGGCTCCTGGAGCCCCGAGGGGACCGCCAAAGTGTTTAAATAGTGCCCGAGGCTCTTCAGGTTCCTGCCCTGGGTCTTGGCTAAGATCATGGTCCAGCCCTGTGGGGGGATGTGGGGTGGGGTGGAGTTCCCTGCTCAGCAAAATGAACTGAGGCCTCAGTTCTGTTTGCTGGAGGACCAGCTGACTTCTCTCATTGACATTGTGCCTTTGTTCGCTACAAAGGAAATATGGAAATTACGCAGCCCATTCAGTCACCTCTGGCTCGGGCAAGTCGTGTGACTTACCCATTCCGTGGAAGTTCTGAGTGGGAAAGACCACCCCGTAGTCTTGCTCTGGAAGCCCCCAGGGGCAGGCAGAGTCCTGAGAATGCTCCAGGGCCGACCTCCTCCCATTTTATTCACCAGTCATATATCCTGGGTATCCAGGTAGGGCTGTGTGTGACAGAGTTGTTCCATGGCTAAAAAAGAAACGTCTTAGAGGGCAACACCAGGCAATGCGGAAGGAGCCCTCCAGCTCTCAAGGTTCAGATTCCTAGCACTGTGTTCTACTGGCCCCGAGGGGTGCCGGAAACCCTCAGTTTCCACCTGGTGCAGGACAGAGGAGCCTCACCTGGGATGGCCCAAGGCAGGTGAGCCCCGGCATCCAGGCAGGGTTCACGGAGAGCCACTGCTCACTTTCCTGTGGTACTTCCTTCTCTCTGCCTGGTTTGCTTCTGGTTTGTGGGTTTTTACACAGGTTTCAGGTTAGTTTTGTGGGTCAGCCATGCTTTCCCAGAGGTGACCTGGGCCTAGGCCTTCCACTCTGTGAGCCAATCTGGTGCTGTCTTTGGTCACTGAGGTCATGGCTGTGGGGACATTGAGTGCGGTGGTGTTGGCCTCCCTACTCTGGCAGCTGAGTGAAGACTTCTTTGTGGTTTCTTGAGCAGTGACTCATCAAATGCTGTCCTGGAGGTTTCATGGAGATGGCACAGTTCCCAAGGTAGCCTGGGCTTTTCCCTGAGGCAGAAGGAGACTACCCCTCTATCCAGCTGCAGAGCTCCTGAAAAATCGTTTTTAAGGTAGAATTGGCAGGGATGATAGTCAATACTAACACGAGTGTACTTTCCATACAGTTGGAACAAAAGTTTCAAACCTGATTCTGCTAGAATATTAGTGTTCCAGAAGGGTGGTGCAACTGGCGGGCATCTCCTGTGTGGGCGCTGAAGCTCAGTGTGAAATGTCCCTGTGAGGTCAAACTGGGGCTGCAGCTCAGCAGATCCCTACAGCTCCCCTGGGCACCTCCCCAAGCCCTGAGTGTCCTCATGAGGCCCATGTGTGCCACCATAGGGCAGGAGGCTCTCCCCTGCATCCTTCCACCACTGGGCACTTTGGAGGATCACCAAGGTACCGCACCCAGTGGCAGAGCTCCACCCAGACACACAACCCTGCAAACAGACATTTGTGCCCAGCTTAGTCACTGCTGATAGAGGAGACGTGGAGAGTTGGTGAGGGGGACTCACCTGTGTCCCCTCCCCTATGCCTGTACATTCCACTCGCAACACCCACATACTGAGGTTGGCCTGCCCACTTTGCTCTCCTCCTGGGCCTGCATCTCCTACTGCACATGAGGGCGGTTTTGTGCCAGCCCCTGCAAGGGCTTCTGTAAGGACGATTTATCCGTCTCATTCTGTTGCTGGTGATAGTTTAGTGTCCCCCTAGATCCTGGCACCAGAAACTGTCCCTGTTTTGTCCTGCTTTGACTTGGACGTACGTCACAGCCAGAGGAGGAGCCCTCACCTTCCCACCAACCACCTGGGGACCTGAAGGAGGCCCAGAGGGAAGGATGAATATGACAAGTCAGACCTGCTGTTGTCCACAGACCACAGAGGCCCCCACACCCACAATGTGGCACAAAGGAGTCTGCCCCACAACTGGCACCCCACCTCCCTGCCCTGCTGCCTCTCACCCTCCACCTTCACCTCTCACCCCCACCCTTCCTATCTTCCACCTTCCAACCCCCTGTCACCTCTCCCTCTTTCACCCCTTAACCTGACCCCCACTCTCCTTACTTTTGGGCACTGGGGGTGATGCCTGCTGACCACAGGCCACACAGAGCTGAGTGTTCATTTCTGCCCTAGCCTAGGGAAGAAGCATATTTTAATTAAGCTGCTGTGAAACCTTGGGGATCTCTACCTAAAAACAATACACGTTTTTAACAGTAACGGTCTACAAAAATCAAATCAAAGAAGTAATTCCTTACTATGAACCATTCCAGAGGCTCCAAAGTGCCCTTGTTTTAGGAGTAGGAGATGTTGCTTTCATTTCTTTGTAAAACCTCACTTCCTCCAGCTTCTCTCCCTGAAAACCGAGAACCACCCAGTGCTCTCAAGCTGAATATTCATTTATTATTTTTGTTTTTAAATAGACTTTATTTGATATTATTTAATAAATATTGTAAAGAACTGACACCTTGACAATATTGAGTATTCCTATCCATAAATATGAAATATCTCTCCATTTATTTAGTTCTTCTTTGATTTCTTTTATTGGACTTTTGTAGTTTTCCTCATATAGATCTCATAGGTATTTTGTTAGATTTATACCTATTTCATTTTCAGGGGTGCCAATGTAAATGGTATTGCATTTTAAATTTTAAATTCCACGTGTTCATTGCTGATATATAGGAAAGTGATTAACTTTTGTATATTTACCTTATGTCCTGCAACCTTACTATAATCACAATTAGTTCAAGGAGTTTTTCTTCTAGACAATCATGCCATCTGTGAACAAAGGCAGTTTCATTTTTTCCTTCCCAATCAGTATGCCTTTTTTTTCTTTTCTATCTTACTGTCTTACTTTTGGACACTGTAGGTGAGGCCTTCTGACCACAGGCCACACAGATTCAAGTGCGCACTTCTTCCCCAGCTTAGAGAAGAGGCATATATTAATTAAGCTGCCGTGAAACCTTAGAGACTTCTACCTAAAAATGGCAACACATTTTTAGCAATAATGGTTTACAAAAATGAAATCAAAAAAGAAATTCTATAGGTTTTCTTTGGAATATTAGGACTTCCAGTACGATATTGAAATGGAGTGGTGAGAGGGAATATCCTTGTCTTGTTCTTGATTTTTGAGTTCCTCAGTATCAGATATAATGTTAGCGGTAGGGTTTTTTTGTAGATATTCTTTTTTTTTTCTCTGAGACAGAGTCTTGCTCTGTCGCTCAGGCTGGAGTGCAGTGGCATGATCTCAGTTCACTGCAGCCTCCATCTCCCAGGTTCAAGCGATTTTCCTGCCTCGGCCTTCCAAGTAGCTGGGATTACAGGTACCCACCACGACGTCCGGCTAATTTTTGAATTTTTTTTGGTAGAGATGGGGTTACACTGTGTTGGCCAGGCTGATCTTAAACTCCTGACCTCAAATGATCCGCCTGCCTTGGCCTCCCAAAGTGCTGGGATTACAGGTATGAGCCACCATGCCCAGCCCATAGATATTCTTTATCAAGTTGAGGAATTTCCTCTCCTACTTTATCAAGAGGGTTTTCTTTAAAAAAAAAAAAAAAAAGAAAAAAGAAAAAAAGAAAGAAAAAAAACTACTTTATCAAGAGTTTTTTTTTTTTTAATAACATTTTTAAATTACAGTTTAAGTTCTGGGATACCTGTGCAGAACATGCAGGTTTGTTACATAGGTATACACGTGCCATGATGGTTTGCTGTGCCTATCAACCCATCATCTACATTAGGTATTTCTCCTAATGCTATCCCTAGCCCCCCACCCCCTGACAGGCCCTGGTGTGTGATGTTCCCCTCCCTGTGTCCATGTGTTCTCATTGTTCAATTCCCACTTATGAGTGAGGGCATGTGGTGTTTGGTTTTCTGTTCCTGTGTTAGTTTGCTGAGAATGATGGTTTCCAGCTTCATCCATGTCCCTGCAAAGGACATGAACTCATCCTTTTTTTATGGCTGCATAGTATTCCATGGTGTATATGCCACATTTTCTTTATCCGGTCTATCATTGATGAGCATTTGGATTGGTTCCAAGTCTTTGCTAATGTGAACAGTGCTGCAATAAATGCACGTGTGCATGTGTCTTTTTAGTAGAATGATTTAAAATCCTTTGGGTATATACCGAGTAATGGAATTGCTGGGTCAAATGGTATTTCTGGTTCTAGATCTTTGAGGAATCACCACACTGTCTTCCACAATGTTTGAACTAATTTACACTCCCACCAACAGTGTAAAAGTGTTCCTATTTTTCCACATCCTCTCCAGCATCTGTTGTTTCCTGACTTTTTAATGATCACCACTCTAACTGGCATGAGATAGTATCTCATTGTGGTTTTGATTTGCATTTCTGTAATCACCACTGATGATGAGCTTCTTTTCATACGTTTGTTGGCTGAATAAATGTCTTCTTTTGAAAAGTGTCTGTTCATATCCTTTGGCCACTTTTTGATGGGGTTGTTTTTTTCATGTAACTTTGTTTAAGTTCTTTGTAGATTCTGGATATTAGCCCTTTGTCAGATGGGTAGATTGCAAAAATTTTCTCCCATTCTGTAGGTTACCTGTTCACTCTGATGATAGTTTCTTTTGCTGTGCAGAAGCTCTTTTGTTTAATTAGATCCCATTTGTCAATTTTGGCTTTTGTTGCCATTGCTTTTTGTATTTTAGTCATGAAGTCTTTGCCCATGCCTTTGTCCTGAATGTATTGCCTAGGTTTTCTTCTACGGTTTTTATGGTTTTAGGTCTTACATTTAAGTCTTTAATTCATCTTGAGTTAATTTTTATATAAGATGTAAGAAAGGGGTCCAGTTTCTGTTTTCTGCATAGGGCTAGCCAGTTTTCCCAACACCATTTATTAAATAGTGAATCCTTTCCCCATTGCATGTTTCTGTCAGGTTTGTCAAAGATCAGATGGTAGTGTATGTGTGGTGTTATTTCTGAGGCCTCTGTTTTGTTCCATTGGTTTATATATCTGTTTCAGTACTAGTACCATGCTGTTTTGGTTACTCTAGCCTTGTAGTATAATTTGAAGTCAGGTAGTATGACGCCTCCAGCTTTGTTCTTTCTGCTTACAATTGTCTTGGCTATGTGGGCTCTTTTTTGGTTCCGTATGAAATTTAAAGTAGTTTTTTCTAATTCTATGAAGAAAGTCAATGGTAGCTTGATGGGGATAGCATTGAATCTATAAATTACTTTGGACAGTATGGCCATTTTCACGATATTGATTCTTCCTATCCATGAGCATGGAATGTGTTTCCATTGTTTGTGGAAAAAAAAGACCTTTTTTTTAAAGAAAAAATCTCTTGGTAAGATTTGTTGGATTTTGTCAAATGCTTTGTCTGCATCCATTGATATGATCATGTGATTTTTCTTCTTTAACATGATGGATAAAAGCAATTGATTTCTGAATATTGGACCAACTTCGCATACCTGAAATAAATTCTACTTGGTTGTGGTGTATAATTCTTTTTATACATTGTTGGGTTCAATTTGCCAATATTTGTTGAGCATTTTTGCATCTATGTTCATAAGAGATATTGCACTATAGTTTTCTTTTAATATCTTTGTTTGGATTTGGTATTCAGGTAATGCTGGCTTCATAGAATGAGGAAGTATGTTCTCTGATTCTATCTTCTGAGAAAGACTGTAGGGAATTGAAATAAATTATTCCTTAAATGCTTGATGGAATTCACTAGTGAACCCATCTAGGCCTTGTGTTTTCTGTTTCAGAAGGTTATTAATTATTGGTTCAATTTCTTTAATACATATATGCCTATTCTGCTTGTTTATTTCTTCTTGTGTGAGTTTTGGCAAGTTGTGTCTTTCAAGGAATTTTTAAATTTAGATTATCAAATTTATGAGCATAGAGCCATCCATAATACAGATGTTCCTCAACCTAGGATGAGCTTACATCCCAATAAACCTATCATATGTTGGGAATATTGTAAACCAAATGCAAATAAGATCCTGATAAACTGGTCACAAAGTTGAATTCCGTTATTCCTGTATTTCTTTATTGTCTTCTTAATGTTCTTGGGATCTGTTGTGGGGTCCCCTCTTTTCTTTCTTATATTGATAATTTGGGTCTTATCATCTTTTTTTCTTAGCCTGGCTAGAGGTTTTTTGGGCCTTATCATCTTTTTTTCTTAGCCTGGCTAGAGGTTTATCAATTTTATTGATATTTTCAAAGAACAAGCTTTTGGTTTCATTTATTTTTTCTACTGATTTGCTGTTTTCAATTTATTGATTTCTGCCCTAATTTTTATCTATTATTTCTTTCCTCCTGCTTACTTTAGATTAATTTGTTCTTCTTTTTCTAGTTTCCTAAGGTGGAAGCTTAGATGATTAATTTTAGACTTTTCTTAATTTCTAGTATATGCACATTTTAGTCTCTTCTGTAGCCTGACTAGAATGAAGGCTTTCATCTTGATTTTTATTTCCTCTTTACGATGCACAGCCTCAACCAGTTGTCTGGGGTTAACATTCCATGTGTCTTCACTGTGGCAGAATCCTTGCAGGTGTGTCTGGAGTCTAAGTTTGTCCTGGCTGCCCAGTGGTTTTAATCAGCCATCAGAATTTCTAGTGCATAACGGGTGGGTCCACACAGAGAGTTCTGTTGGCTATAAGTTCTCTGGGCAGAAGCCAGACTTGAGTATTTATGGCAATGAAGTGAACTAGCCTCTCTATTTCCTTAGTCAGTAAATACATATATGTGTGTTTATGTTGGCCAGCCTGTATACTGAAATATGCTAACTGGTGGTTCTCAGCTTTGGCAGCATGTTGGAATCACTGGAGGAGCCTAAGACACTTGGTGTCCAGGCCCCACCCTGAGCTCCTTATGGAATTGGCCTGGGGCCTGGGCTGTGGCTACTAAAAGGTCCTCAGGAGTATTGGAGGTGAGACCACATTGAGACTATTGTCTCAGACACTTCCCTGCCCTAAATCACTCTTCACCCATTCCAGTTCACCCAGAACTTACGTGAGTGTCAGTCATTAAGGAATGAGAGTAAGGAGTCAATGTTAAGGCAACACCCCAATACTGGTCTCAAGCTGAGTTCCTGGGTGCCCCTGGCTTCCAAATAAGTATGCTTCTTGAGTTACTCAGGGGGTCTTTCTGGGGCAGGAATGCTGAGGAGCCCCAAGAGAATTAAACAACCTCAGTAGAAAGATGCTGGGAAGTCTTGCAAAAAGCTTCCTTTTGAACTTGCCCAACAGGTTACATCCTTAGTGAGGCTTAGTGCCCAACAATCAGGAGACCCTCTGGTCCTGAGAGCTCTTCTCCCTCTGGTGCTTACAGAGATGGGGGGAGAGGGTTCCTGCAGGGGGAAAACATTCTAATTTCAAAGTTTTTCTGTTCCTTCAGGTGCTAATTGGTAGAGCCATGAGCAGATGGTATGAACTTCTCAGAGCACCTTGGGTGGGGATTTCCAATATGCACACCTGAAGTATAGATTTGGGATGGGAGCAGGATGGGGGTTGAAAGTCCAGAGGCTGATGTTTCTTTGGTAGGTTGATGGAGGGGGAGGGACAAGAGTGGCCACATTAGTGGAAGCAGGAGTCACAATGAGAATTTGGGGAAAAGAGAATATTGGGGAAAACAGGAGAATGAACATTGCCTCAGGAGTCCCTGCAGGAGGGCGAGGAGAGCTGGGTGTCCCATGATAGGATGGGCTCCTGGAAACTCATCTGCACACACTGATGGAGAGGAGACCACTGCTAAGGCTGGAGAGCGAAGCCAGGGAATTCAGCTGACCCTCGAGCATAGCCGCGAGGGTGGCCTGTGAGGGTGAATGGACCTAGCCAGGTGGCTGCTTTCTGCCCCCATCTCCCACTTATCAAACATGCAACTCCCAGGAGATTGTGTCCAGACCTCCTCGAAAGATTGCTCCTGACAGGCCCCACCCCACCTTTTTCAAGTGTGAGTGATATCTGTGAATGTGCCGGCTCAGAGTGGAGGCGGCTGATGGACCCCAGGGACCACAGTGCAGGCCAGCAAGCAGGGCAGAGTGTTCAACCTCCTCTCCCCTAACATGGCATTAAAAGTTTATGGGCAGGCTGTAGAATTGAAAGCCCAGGAACACGGAGCCTGTACCTCTGACCCAGCCTGGCTCACTCTCCAGTGGGGGAATGCAGGGGCAATAGGAGCTCCTCTGGGGAACTGTGAGGCTTGCCCCTGGTGGGTGCCCAGGATGTCTGGAGAGGAAGGAAGGCTGCCTGGAGGTGCTGGCATTGAGGTAGGGCCAGGCTCAGGTGGAAGACACTAATTCTGGGCCGGGAGATGTCCATGCAAAGGCCTAGAGGTGGGAGGGTCATGGGAGCCTGCAGAGCCCAGTTCAGGGCTATCCTGAGAGGGCCAGGGAGGGAGCAGGAGAGACAGGTGAGGTGACCTTGGTTGGTGAAGGTGGAGGAGGCCATGCCTATAGGACAGTGGGCTGGGACATTCCAGAGCTGAGTCCTAGGGGCCTGGGCTTATGGTTACTGAAAGGTCTTCAGGTAGTTTGGAGGTGAGCCCAACCAATGAAATGGATTGGCCGTTGCTCTTTGCAGACAGCATCTCTAAAGTGGTGGACGCCCCTTGTCCCCTCCTCCTTTCCTTCTGGGCCAGTTCAGATGGTCTGGCTGATTCTGAGCAAACCATGTTCTCTTTTTGCTGCCTGTGAGATGTGCTTAACCTTTCCTTTGCTTCATTCGTAGATCCGGACAAAGGACAGAGTCTTTGACAGTATCAGCCACCTCATCAACCACCACCTAGAAAGCAGCCTGCCCATTGTCTCTGCAGGGAGTGAGCTGTGTCTCCAGCAGCCAGTGGAGAGGAAGCAGTGACCTGGCCAGCACTGCTCCCAGCACTGCGCACCAGGTCAGGAGGACCTGGAGTGGACTAGAATCAGGGCTGCTGGAACTGGGACAGCTGCCTGTGGCTCAGAGCCTTCTTCAAAAGCTTCAAAAGGAAGGCTTCCTTTAAGGTCAAGTTTCATAAACTTGGTTCTGAATTTCTCATATGCATATTAAAGGTGTACATACCTATACATCCTGTACAAATTATCCCTCTATATTTATATTTTTTAAGACTAAGAAAGATGTAAGACTAATGTTCTGTGCTATATGTTTTTAATGAAAAAAAAAAAAGTTTAACTGTAGTTGTCCAGGCAAAAATTTAATTCAACTGACCCATCCCACCGGGAAATGCCACTAGGAAGGTGTAGCCTGCAGTTTTACCTAATAAGCACAACTGGAGGGGAATAGAAACACAGAATTGTGAGGGAATCGCAAGGCATGCTGCTCAGAGCATGCCTAGCCCTGCACTGAAAGCTATGAGATACTGGTTCTGAGGCATGGCTGTGCTTGCTGGTGGGAGCGGGCATCCTCCCTTGGCCTCCCTGGGACACCTCCTGTGCTCCCTGCACTGCACTCCACGTGCCTGGGGTGTCCAGCACCACACAACTCGCTGCAGCTTCACTAAAGAACAGGTGGCACTCCAGCTTCTCCGGGTCCTGCTGAGCACAGGGCCCCGCCACCCTTGACCCCAGTTGTGCGAGGAGTACTTGGGAATTCATTTCATGCCAAAATGGCACAAAATAAGCTTCACCAACCAAGATTTTGATTGACAAGTGCTTCCCTGTTCTCATGTATCTAATGCTAAAATGGGTATTTGTAGAAGGGTGGTCGGGGCAAATTCCTGGTTTGTGTCTCCCTCTAGTCAGCGGTTGACTACAGGCTGCTTATGGTAGTTGCTAGTAAAGTCCCCCGCCCGCCTTATACAATAGGGGAGAAGCCTGTGTGACAGCAAGAGCAGGCACCCATCCCAGAGCTCAGTCCCGAAGACTCAGGTATTGAGGCTTCTGGGGCTGCATGTGCCAGAAACCCAGGAGTCACTGGAATCCATTTGAGGTACTGCCTCTGGCATGAGGGATGGGGGAAAGGCCTGCTGTCCCAACAACAAGGTTTCTCAGTTGCTGCAGGGAAGAGCATGTGCCTGCCCCCACTCTTTGTCTTGACTCCCTTTCTTCCAGGTAAAATACTGTCATTTCCTGAGGAGTCATTTGGTGTTAGAAAGCTGGCAATGTTTATACCTTTCAAATACTATCTGGGCTGAGACTGCCCTGTGATTTTCACAGATGCCCTTTAAAGAATAGATGGATCCATTTGCTTGCTGGCAGCTTGGCTCTCATTCTGGTGAGACCCCACAGGGTACAGCACCCTGTAGGGTACGGGTCAGCAGAACAGAAAGACACACTAAACACGCTTAGAGTTGGATAGTGATAAATCTCATCCTGTAAGGAGAGTTATGAGGAGACTGAAAAATCTGGCAGATAATAATACTGCTAAGTTCTAATGCCAATGGTATGAGCCCCATTTCTGCCTTGGGGTGTGCGTGTGGCCAGATGGAAGGACAGGTTAGAGCTAACCAGTGAGGATGAGTCAGGGCAGGCCCCAGCCTTCATACATGGCCTTCTAGGGAGTCTTTGCCTTTGAGGGTCCAATGAATTTGAGATGACAGTGAAGTCAGTGTTCTAGAATGTTCTGCAGTGGATTGAAACTCTGGAGACTCTGACACTACTGTAGACTGCACTGCTGTTTCCTGAAATGGTTTTGGCTTCAGGCATCATGTGGATACTCTGCTTAGTAATCCAGAAGCAGACGGCTCCACGGGGATGCTGGCAGCAGCTGCATCAGGCTCCTGCCCCAAGACAGCATAGACTTGGGTGCTCTGAGAGCTGCCCTGCACGTCTGTCCTCTGGGAGGCTGGGAGCCCTGGAGAGACACACACAGCTCTGACCCACCTGTGCACGAATGTGCACCACATAGAAAAATGTGCGAAATGACCTTCTTTCAACATTCATGCATTCCCCACTTGTGAAAGGTCAAAATGCTATTATAACATTCAGGGACAATAGCAAAGTAGGAAATGCAAGTTAGGAGCTGTGAATGCTGCAACATTTGATTTACTTTATTTTTCTCTTGGGGGGACTTGAATGGTAACCTGCAGCTTTAGTAACTCTTGCTGTGAAGTCAGTGTCTAGTTCGATGGTGATAGAAAATATATATAATATTTTTTGCATGAGAATCAATTTAGGAAATTTAAAGTATTGGAGTCGAATTTTTTCTTTTTAATATTAATTCAAAATATACATTTTTAAGCTCAGATTATATATTGGTTACACTAGAATAGTGCCAGTGAAGTGAGCAGGCTTCAGACATAGCAGATGGCAGCGATTTTCTAATCTTTGTTCCCTCCCATTTGTAAAGTGGGTTAGAGCACACATTAGTTATCCCAACTCCTCCCTCCAGCACTGTGTGGTGGGCCATTCCTGTCAGCGTCACAGACACATGGGGAAACTGAGGCTGGGGCTGGTGCCACACCTTGCTGGAGGCCATGTTGTCATCTGGCTGCAGAGCTCTTCTGCTCACTCAGCCTTTCCTGAGCCCTGCTATGTGCCAGCCTGTGCTTTGAGCTCAGGATTCCAAGGCAAAAGCAATTGAGGCTCCTCCCTGTCTAGCCTGGGCCCCTCTTCCCCACACTTTCTCAGGCCACATCTCTGCCTGGGCAGGGCAGGGAAGCTGAACAATGAACTCAGCGGGAATGGCATTAGGCCTTGCGTTCCAGGGCCTCAGGCTTCCAGGGCACAGTCGCTGCTGCTGTGCTGGGCCACCCTGGTCCTGCAGAGTGCACCTGGGCCCTGCTGCCCCTCCAATGGGCACCCCCAACACTTAACCCCAAACTCTGTGTCTTCTGGGAGTACAAGGTGGGGGCCAGCAGTCCTAAAACGGCCCCTCTGCCCTTACCGAGTGGCCCTAGAGACCCCCACCCACCTCCCCTAACCCCACGAATGAATCAGCTGTGCTTCAAATGACATCTCTGTCCCACGGAGGCCGGCTGGGCCTCTCATGGGGGTGCTCATTGTGGTTTAAGTCAGCTTTGATTCTTGACCTCCAAGGCTGCCTCTGAGTAGCTAACTGGAGAATCGGGTGGGGAGGTGAAAAACACCGCAGTCAAATGACTCAATCTTTAATCCTGTGCTTAAGACACCACTGTTGCTGTTTTTTATATTTGAAGCACCCAAAGACTGGGCGTCCGCTCAGCCTTGATGAGCGAGTGGCTATTTTGTCAGGCCATCTATGATGTTGGGATAATGGACAAAGGCCTGATTGGGCCATATATGGCCTTCTTTAGGGCCTCCTGGAGGTGGAGGAAGTTGTGGGTAATTTCTAATAAAGACAGGAAATGACAAGCCATGTGTGTACGTAAAGGCCTAACTTAAAAGGAAGGACAGGCCCAGGGAAGGGTGGACCCTAAAGGGCCCATGTGCCAGGGGAACAGTGGACATGTGTGTCCAGCCCAACTTCCATGCCTGGTGCTGGGATTCTGAAGGTGGCCCCCAGCTCCCAAAATAAAGCTTTCCTTTTCAGTAGCGTCCGACACTTGGGTAGCTTCTTTCTATAAGCAGTGCTTGAAGATGGACGTCTGGGTCCTCATTTCCTCCAAACTGGCTGCCACCTGAAGGCAGTCACACATTTCTTTTCTGTTGGGCTGAGCTGGGCAGAAGCCTCAGACTATAGGCCTTTCCAGGGCAGAGGCAATGCGGGCCACGAGTAGATACCTCCATCCAGCCTCCACCCTGGCACACCCAGAACGGCGTGGACTCAGGCGGGTTGCTGGATTTCTCTGAGCCTTGGCGTGCTCTACACTACAGGGCTATACATGTTCCCAGCTTGAGGGCGTGCTGGGGATCAACAAATATATGAAACATATAAGCGCAATGATTTTCTAAAATTGTGCATTCCCAGCGTGCCCATTGGTTCTCTCTCGCTGGCCCAACTTTGCATGCTGTCCATAAATCCCTTTCTGTGGACGGTGACAGTAGGATTGGGAGTGAGTGGGAAGATTGTGGAAAGATTGCAAAGAGGTCATTGCAGGACTCAGACAGACCTTGCAGTGGGTTTCAGAGTAATACTCAGGTTCTCCCGTGGAACTTTCAAAGCTGGCTCTAAGAAAGATGAAGAGGACAAACCCACTCCTGGACATAGTGCCAACCTAGAACTGTCAGCTCCACACAGGATCACAGGGAAGGGAGCTTGGTAAGACAGCCCAGTAGAGGGCCCTGCTTTTCAGAAGAGGAAACTGGAGCCATGCAAGGGGCTGGGGATCAACTTAGGAAAGAGCACAGGACTCACAGTCCTGGGCCTGCACGTAAAGCTAGCCCCCTGCCCCATGGAAATGGCAAGCAGTGCTTCCCTCCAGGGGTTCTACATCTGTGCTCCATCTCAAAATGCATAAAAGCCTGAGTCATTCAGATGGGAGAGACAGTGTTTCTATTTCCTCTTAGTTGGGGTTCCTCCAGAAGGAGACCCTGAGAGAGGACTTGAGGGTATGTAGTTTATGTGAGTGAAGATCCCGGAAGTAGGGAGAGAAGGAAGCTGATGAGGAAGGCGTGCATTATCAAGTAAGTTACCGTCATGTGCACAACTGGAGCTGAATCCCACTGGGGAACCCCGAGAGACAGAGCTGACACCCCAGAGTTCACCCAGCAAGGCGGGGAGACAGCTGGGGTATTTATTCACCAAGTCTATCACTTATGAAAGGCTGTTTCTGGAAACAATTTCTGACTGGCCCTTCACACACCTGAGCTTACTTCCTAAGCCAGGGATGTCCCTGAGCTGAGACAGGCGTTCGTGACAAGCAGACTTGGAGTGGAAGGCAGGCATCAGAACCACCCTGTGAGCTGGTTCAGACAAAGATTGCAGGCCCTTCCACCACCCCCTGGCCCCGCCAAGTTCCTGACTCCCTAGGTCTGGAGTGGGGCCCGGGAATTTGCATTTCAAAAAATCTCGAGGTGATGCTGGTGCAGCTGCTCTGAAGTCTTGACTTTGAGAACCACTCACTAGTGAGAGTTTCCAGCCCTTACCTGTCTCTTATTGATGGCTTTCCCCCCTCTAATTTATAATTATGTTTTCACACCACTTCATGTCACAGATCCCAGGGTCCGTGCTGTGAATTTAAAAGTGGAGAATTAATAAGCATTTATAACTCCATGCAACCATTGCTGGCAGCTTAAATGCCATCTGCCAGCCACAATTTATTTATAATGGGGTTTATACATATTTATAAGTTTGCAAGCAACAAATGCACAGTTTTAAAACTGGCACATTTTATAGCAGCCAGAAAAATTGCAACTTTATACCAGGACTTGTGAATGTGAATTGCATATGTATATACATATACGCATATACTTACATTGATTAAACATGGATCTGCATCTCTGTACACACGCAGATTGGCTCTGTGTTGTGCACCTTGGGACTCCTCCCTGGGCTTTGGTTTTACAGCTAAGTAGGAAGTCAAACAAACGTGAAGAATTTGGGAATTGGCAGGCTGTGGCATCAGCCATGGAGGATGGTCCTGGATGCTGTAGGATGTGGGATCCAGCACAAAGAGAACAAGAACAGGACATGAGGACCACAGGGGTTGGGGGAACCCACTGTGGGAAATGACAGAGAAGCCAGCGGGGGAAGACAAAGAAAGAAGAAGGTGGAGGCAGAATAAAGGTGAGAAGACGGGAAGGGGAGGATAAAACAAGTCTAGATTTAGATCTTCCTTCATGCAGCCATGCATAGCTGTCTGACGCCAGCAGGGAAGGAGGAGAAAGGGAAGGTGTGGTGGAGGAGGCTGCGCTCGTGATGTCATGCTTTCGTGTATTCCCAGGTGCAGCTGCATATACTTGGCACAGTTTCTTGGGATTTCTAGCCAGCTTCTTGGCCTCATTTGTGCATTAGTTAATATGTGGCCGGCCCTGTACTGGGATGGTGGGATAGAGAAGTGAATGTATGAGGCCTCTGCCTGAGTTTATAACCTAGAAAGAAATAAAGACACACACACACACAAAGGTGTTGGAGTGTGACAAGCCTTAAGGTACCCGTGTGTCCAGGTAAACTAGAACCAGCAAGGGTGGAGTGCCCAGGTCAGTCTGGGGACTCTGGAGGCTTCGCACTGCAGGCGTCAGATACTGAGTGTTAGTGGCATGGAGAAGAGTGTGGAAGGCTCAGGATGGGGGTGGACAGCCTGGAGTTGTCACTCTCAGTAGAGATGCTAGAAGGGGCGGGAGGTGATCCCAGCCTCCCTTCTTTCCTCCTCCTGGCTGTCACAGATGCTCTGAATTGATGAATCCTTCAGGCCAAAAACACACAGGCTCCTTCCCTAGGTCTGGAAAAACGGTTCTTGCTGAAAAAGCACCAGGAATAAAATCTCATACAATTTTAGGTGTCTATTTTGTTGTCTCACCTTGAAATACTGCAGACAGAAAAACATGCACATGGGGAGCTGTGGTCCTGAGCTTTGAGGTAATGAATTCCCACTCATGTGATCATTTTTACCATAACCAAAGTTTCTAACCATCAAAATCAAGTGACAATTAAAACAGGCATTAATGGATAAATATGTCTTTAAATATTAATGGGGTTAATTTTGTTAACAACTATGTGTTGGTTGCAAGTGGAATGTTCTCTGTTCATTTGACTTTTGAATATAACTTGTTCCAGAATATTGTAAAATTAAGTATGTGAATGTTTCTTTGTATTCAGAATTAAACATTTGGTGTTAAAATCCCAGGATTAGGAGACAACTCCATGTAAATTTAATGTGTAATAATAAGATAATAACTTTTTAAAAAGCATTTGGATGGCAAATTATACATACTGACAAATGAATATTATCTGAAAGTTGTTTTGTTTCCATTAACTTTTGTGAAACAAAAAGAATTACTGTAACAGTCTATGTCTTGGCATATTGCCAATTCACCACTTTCTACTTTGTGCTGGAACAGAACTGGCTTTTTTGACATCCCTGAGGAGTGGAAATGCAAAACGAATTTCAAGTTCTCTAATCTTTGTTCTATGACAAATGAAAAAACCTAAGTTACCTGGTCAGTGTTTTGGAGATTTGACAACACAGCAGGTGAAGAGAATTAGCTTAAATTCCCTCCTCCCTTTCGATAAATCCACAGGGATTCCTTCACTCTGTCAGGAAATGGTGTGGTTTCCAAGCATGAGCCCTTCATGATCTGTCTGGTGCATTTCTGTGCTCCTGGGATCGCCAAGTGCAGGCACGGCATCGCATCCCCAGGTGTCATCCTGTGACCCAGGAGGGGAAGATGACACACCCAATTTAGGTAATGCTGCACTTCTTGTTATAATTGGTTATTGGAAAATGTGCCTTTATTATCGGAACAGTGGTGTGCGCATTTCTGATTATGGAGCTAACTTTTGGATATCTGACTTAGATACTAAAAACATTTGGGTGTTGCGGTTTTGCACTTGTAGATACAACTTAAAAGCATGAAACTGGTGATTTAATTAGATGTTTTCTATAAAATGCACCTTGTTACATTTCTGTGAAAGGGTCTTACCAGCGTGGAATAACTGGCTCAAGGGTTGAGAGAAACAACCATTTTCTAAACAGTGAATTGTTTAAAGGACTATACATGTAAGTCTGCAGGCAATAAAGGCTGTTGTGAAAAGTATCTTTCATTTGGATGATGGATTTTGTATTGCCTCACAAAAGAGAGGAGGGGAGCTTGAAACTTTTCTCTAAGAAGTAGGTATTTTCAGTGATTCCCTGGGGGACTGCTTAAAAAACAGTCACAACAAAGCCTCGTCCCATTCATCAAGGCTGCGGAATGAAAATGCATCCAGGCAGATGTACTCCTAGAGGACTCACCTTACTAGCTCTGGGGCGGGCAGCTGCGTCCTCACTTGCGTTGGGACATTTCATCATGAGTTGTAACAAGCATCGCTACCAGAACAGTTATGCCAAGCACTGGCCTCCTCTTTACATAGCAAGTGGGACAGAGAGGCTAAAATGGACCGTTTGTGTGGGAGAAAGCTAGTGTGCAAAGGTTGGCTCTGACCTATTCTCTCCTGCTGCATAAACAACAGCAAATGGGGCAGGACAAGAGGTCCCATGTCTTTGAGCTGCACTTTTATTACCATGGATCTTAGAAATTTCTCCCTATCAAAAGACCATTCTCAAAATAGTATGACCTACCAAAATTGGTGTAAATAGCACCCAAGGCACAGAAGCTTCATTAAAATACCACCTATGATAGTGGGTAAGAAGAAACGGGAAAGGTTATTTGGGGTTCTGAATGTGGTTTAATTCCTGAAACGCTGAGAAACACAGGTGGGTAGCAAGCCTGCAACAATAGTGTGCACCCCTACAGTGGGGAGGGCACCCGGTGAAAACGATAAAACAATCCCATCACACGGACTACGAAGAGTGGGTTTCCACAAAGGCTTTTGGTTTTATTATTATTATTTTTAACAAACATACATTGGAAATAGTAAAGGTTTCTAATTGAAAAGAGACCTAATGCATAGTTTCTCTGCAGCATAGAAGACCACCTGTTTCCAAACTTCAAGGTTAGGGCTTTGAAACATTCGCTGCTAAATTATCTCCAGCTGGCTAGCTAGTTAGGCATATTGGTGCACATTGGTATCAAAGGTGATTATTTTTTGCATTTAGCAAATGAGCGCTATTACTTTTTTGATGTATTTTTAATTCAGATTGCTCAAAAGTCTTGTTATTTCAAGGGAGCCTTATGTCATACCACAAATATTGATACCTCCTAGTGGAAATGGTGGCTGTGGGCTCCCTAGTAGAGTTAATGGATGAAGGCTGAGACACTTAGATACTGGGGACATCAGGGTTATGGAGCAAAGTGTTATGAACAATAGCTACACAGAGCTCCAAGGCTCCCAAAGCAACTCATAACTATAACACAGATAAAGTTTCAAAGTCATTTCATCACCTATGTGAAAATGCAATACTGAATGTTTTGGCTCTCTGATGCATTTTGTTGTTGTTTTATTTATTATTATTATTATTTTTTGAGACAGAGGGTCGCTCTGTCACCCAGGCTGGAGTGCAGTGGTGCGATCTCGGCTCACTGCAATCTCCGCCTCCCGGGTTTGAGCAACTCTCCAGCCTCAGCCTCCCGAGTAGCTGGGACTACAGGCACACGCTATCGCATCCAGCTAATTTTTGTATTTTTGGTAGAAACAGGATTTCACCATGTTGGCCAGGCTGGTCACAAACTCCTGACCTCAGGTGATCCACCCGCCTCAGCCTCCCAAAGTGCTGGGATTACAGGTGTGAGCCACTGCGCCCAGCCTGTTGTTGTTTTCTTAATCCAGTACTTTAACGTTTTACTGTCCTAGAAATGCCCTGGGTTTTCTCATGCTATTTCATAAGAGAATATGCTACTTTTCATTGATGTCAAGAAGGCAACAGAAATGCTCCTGGGGAAGATCTCCTTACAAATAGGTTTCATCTCATCAGTAACAAAAATTAGAAAAGCCTTTGGTCAGCCCATGGAGGTGAGTTACTCTGAACCTACGAAAATGTCTCTTTATAAGAGCAAATTGCATCAGATGACAAAACAGGAATCAATTTCTCTTAGAAAAAGTTAGTAATGTGTTAAGACTACTCTTTTAGGTTTTATTCAGGCAAATGCTCACTGAACCTAAAATACTTTAGGGGACTCTGATGGGAGGTTCCTTTGAACGCTGGTTGGTTTTGTCCTTGTTTTTAAAGAGAACTCAACACAGCAACTGTGTGCTTATGAAATTTCTACAAACGTGTTCACTTTTCTTTCCATCTATTTGTATAACACGTACAATCCTTGGGGAAGAGCATGTACAAAAATGTCTTCTAAGTAATCCCTTTACAAGGTAAACAGACTGCTACGGGTTCAACTTATGTTGAAAAGTAAAATTACAGCATCACATAGGTATTATTACATTACTCTGAAGAATGCATAAACTGCCAGATCACATTTTCTAACCTGAAAATTAAACTTCTTTCACTGATAGTCACGATCAGTGCCAGCTTTCAGGACGCTGTGAAACTGCCGGTGGCCACAGCTACTTAGCTGTGATGCCACAGGGGATTACTGACTTGCTGCTTTTCTAATATAAAAACAAACTCAACATAGAATCAAAGTGCTGTCTTGTGAATCTCTGCTCATTTCCTGGACAGCTTCCATTTCCTGAAGCAGACCCCTGCCCCACTGGCGTGGGAAGGTGAGCCAGGCCAGCCGTCCGCTTCTGCTTCTCCTTCATAGGCTCTTTCTTTGGCCCATCTGGGGGCACAAGCTCCTGGGTGATCTTGGCTGGCTCTTCTGTAATTTGCAGAAACCTGAAAACCATCACATCATTGGGCTTTGGAATATGATTAAAATTACGCAGGGACAAATGACTGAAAGGACAGGACACAGGGCTGGTGTGGGTCAGACCCACACATCTGGGGCCAGCCTTGGACAAGCCTTTTTGGGGAATTTGAACTTTTAAAACTTGGTTAACATGAGATTCATGTCAGTCTAAGGAGACCAGGGATGGCATGTCCACCTAGTTCAAAACAATGTCCTTGTACTGGGGGTTCAGTCTGAACCCACTTGTATAACCTGTTACCTGTGTGTTGTATGGAGATTCTATGTAGGTACCACATGGCAAACACCTGCAACACAAATTCTGTGTAACATAGAGATGTACGAATATACAAGCATCCATTCTACGCACAGGAAATGTAGTGTAAAATCATCAAAACACCATTCAGAGGCACACGGAGAATCACACAGCATTGTGTGGCCCACGACCTTCCCTCTCTGTGAACAACAGGGAGGGTGTCTAGGATGCAGCAGAAGGCAGTGGATGATGTCAGCAGCTTAGTACATCTGAAAGACTCTGGAGCCCAAAGTGGACAAGGCACGTTGTTTACATTGAAACGGGGTGGTGATTCCTTGGGCCCCCTCTGTAAGAGACATCCACACTGGGCAGGCTGTTGGTCAAAGTAAGGTAGATCTCCCGAGTCACAGCTCTCGAGGGGCTCCTGTGGAAGCGACGCATGCAATAAATAAGAACACAGCCGCAGAGCAGGGCGCATGGAGACGATCAGTTGCAGAAGATCCCATTCTGAAGTGCTGCGTTCTTGTCCATGATGCAGGATGAGGGGGCTGTGTGGGGCAGGTCTTCCTTGACCTTCGGAGAGTGGCTGCTATTGTTGCTGCTGCTTGATTTACTTCTGCTTGGGTCGAGCGCAGGCTGGATGGGTGAGGCGCGGGCCCCCCGTCCCCTGACCAGGCAGTTGCAGACCAGACGGAAGAAGGCCCGCCGCATCTCCTTGCTGGCCAGCGTGTAGATGACCGGGTTCATGGCCGAGTTGAGCACAGCCAACACGATGAACCACTGAGCCTTGAAGAGGACGGGGCACGCCTGCACCCTGCAGGCCACATCAATGAGGAAGAGGATGAAGAGTGGGGACCAGCAGGCGATGAACACGCTCACCACAATCACCACGGTCCGCAGCAGTGCCATGGACCGCTCTGAGTTGTTGTGGTTGGCCACCTTACGGCTGCTGGACTTCACCAGGAAGTAGATGCGTGCGTAGAGGATCACGATGGTCACCAGGATGGCCGTGAAGATGCTGATGCAGAAGGCAATGTACTTCTTGGAGTAGAGGGGCAGGATGGTAGAGCAGTCAGGGAGATTGTGCAGGCAGTTCCAGCCCAGAATGGGCAGGGCGCCCAGCGTGAAGGCAATGAGCCAGCACATCCCGATCAGGAGGAAGACGCGGTGCCTCTTGTTGGCGTCGTAAGGCCTCATTTTGATCATTGTCAAGTGCCGCTCGATGGCGATGGCCAGTAAGCTGCAGGTGGACGCCCCAAGGGCCACGAACATACTGCCCTCCCTGAGGAACCAGACCGTGGGAGACAGGCTGAACGTCTTCTTGCCAGACATCAGAATGTTGACCTTGTAAGCGATGCCGGCCAGCAGGTCGCAGAGAGCCAGGTTGCCAATGAAAAAGTACATGCGGTTGTGAAATTTATTGTTTTTCCAGATGGCAATCAAAACCATCAGGTTCTCCAAGACGATGAAGCTGCAGATGACCAAGAAGAGCACGGTGGTGAGCGTGCTGCCCTCGGAGGCCTCCTTCAGCCTGCCCGCCAACTTCCCCACGTACTGGTAATGCTCCCGCAGGGTCTCGTTCCCCCGCACCGGCTGGAGACGCGGCGGGAGGGCAGTTGCCATCACTTGGCATTCACAGACGATTAGCTCCAAAATCCACGAGAGGGCGCCCCAGGAACATTCATTTCAAAGGGAAGCGGGGCTGAGGTTCCGGCTTCAGTCAGCAAGGCGTGCAGGCCAGACTCCAGCGAGGGCGTTGAAAAAGGGCTCCTGCCAACAGATAAAAAGAGGGAGCGACCATTGATAAAACGATCGCCGCCTACGGGGCCACGGCAACGCTGTTGGAGAAAGGCATGAAAAACGTGGAAGTACTGGGATGGCTAGCCACGTCAGGCTGCAGAGAGGGTCTTTAGACACAGGCTAAATTCCTAAGTGATTGGGGGACACCATGGGAAGCGATTTGGTGTCTGGAGTTGCCGGGAAGGGAAATTCAGTGCATGAATTATTGAATCCTGTAACAAAGATACACAGACCCAAGTACAGCTTACATCTGGAAATCTCCAGGCACTAGAAAATGCTAACTAGTCCTCATCTAGGGCATGGGAGCTGGTGACCCATTATCCCAGTTACTCAGGGAAAAGCAGGATTTTCTCAGGACCAAAAAGCAGGATGGAATCTGAATGATGCCGGCTCAATTTCTAAAACCTCCCTGGTGAGTTTTACAGTGACATCGTGGGAAGCTCCCGCACTTCCCAGATGGCGTCCCCTGGATCCAGGCCCAGAAATCAGGTCTGTATGGGCTGTAGGTCGGCCTGGCAGAGAGCCCTGAGGCCTGACCATGCAGCCATCGAGGGACCAACAGTGCATGTCTGGGCAGTGCCCATGCAGACACCGCACTCGTGAGCAGTGAGTCCAGAGCCCAGCCAAGACAGAACATCAACCTGCAAAAACGGGACCCAAGTCTACAGATGATAAAGGAAGGACAGGAAAGCAGTGACAATCACACTGAGTCTGGCTTGAAATTCAGAGACCTGAATATCAAATAGAGCATGGGTGCATGTGAGCCAACAGAAAAGTGGCACATTTGGGAACACTGCGAGAGAGGGAAAGTGGTGAGTGAAGGCCTCAGTGGATTCTGAATTCCAAACTCTTCCCCCACGAGACCTCAAACACTTGCACTCAACCACACCTGGTAATATCGATCAGCCTTCTGTGATATCGATGACGCCACACACCCAACTATCAAGGTAGAAATCGCTTTCAGTGGACTCACTTATTTTATTTTATTTTTTATTTTTATTAAAAAAAAATTTTCTTTTGAGACGCAGTGTTGCTCTGTCACCCAGGCTGGAATGCAGTGGCACGATCTCAGCTCATTGCAACCTCTGCCTCCTGGGTTCAAGTGCTTCTGCTGCCTCAGCCTCCCAAGTAGCTGGGATTACAGGCACCCGCCACCATGCGTGGCTAATTTTTGTATTTTTAGTAGAGACGGGGTTTCACCATGTTGGCCAGGCTGGGCTCGAACTCCTGACCTCAAGTGATCAGCCTGCCTCAGACTCCCAAAGTGCTGGGATTACAGGCATGAGACACGGCACCCAGCCATCATTTATTATTTGAGTATTTAAATATGTAATTAAGTTCAAATGAGGCTAATTTAAAAGAGCCTACTGTGTGTATCCAGTGAATTTTTTTTAACTTTTACGATGTTTGAACCACAGCCCTAAATTTGCTTCAGAGACACATGAACAACTCACCAATACTATGGGCTCTGCATTTTAGGGTGTGATTGACTCTGAATCTCATCCACGCATGAGTTTATTCCCAGGTACAAATCAGTCCCTTGAAGATCCAGGGCTTGCCTGGGTGGGGCTGAGAAGCAGAGGTGGCTCCAAATGGTTTCTGTATCCTCGTGACCCTCTGGAGTGCTGAATGCTGTCAAAGCCCTCCTCTCCCTACATCAATTTGGGGGACCTGGATTTTCTGAGATGGCCCCTTGCTTCTTTGCAAAGATTTTTTTTCCAGTGTCCTGGAGCTTGGTGGTGTTGGTTGTTCTGGAAACCCCGGGGGCGGGGGGTTGGCGGGGGGTGGGATGTCTGAGCTGACGTCTGTGCTCTGCCTGGAACTGCCCTGACCCTTCCCAGCTGCCGCCTCCTGAAGTCACAGAGGCCTTGGGTCGAGGTCAGCTGGAATGCCAAGTGCTGGCAGAAAGGCTTATGTGTTGGCCAAGGCCCTCTGCTAACTGCAGAAAGAAAAAGCAGCCAAGTTCCAAGTCCAGGCTGATGATGCAGGATGAGAGGAGGTTGCCTGCCCAGATCTCTCCCATCACTCATGAGCCATGACAGGCAGCGCAGGGCCCTGGGCCTGCCTCCTCGAGCTGTGGCTCACCCATGCCAGCCCTACTTGGCTTCCCATTCACCTGAGAAGAGACCATGTCTTGCCTGTAGGTTCTCCTGGAGGCAAACAGGACAGTCCAGTGGGCAGCCTTCCCCCCAGCCCCTCCCTCTCTACCATTTCTGAATTTTATTTAAATCTTGCCCATCCTTCAAGCCTCAAGTCAAATTCCACTTGCTCTGTAACATTTTCTGGAATCATCCCAGCCCCTGGTGACTTTTCTCTGAGGCTGCATGCCACTTCTGAAAAAGTACTGCAAACTGTCTCTTTAAATGGGGCAATACCATAGTCAGCAGCATTTTCTGAGCATTGAGCTTATCCATTAACACAGGGACTTTCACCATGGGTAAGTTCACAGTACCCTCCCCAGCATCCTGTACACTGATGGGTGCTAAAAAGATACTGTCCTTTTAGTTGTTTTTGTTTGTTTGTTTTGTTTTGTTTTGTTTTTGGGATGGAGTCTCATTCTGTCACCCAGGCTGGAGTGCAGCGGCGTGATCCCGGCTCACCACACCCTCCACCTCCCGGGTTCAAGCGATTCTCCTGCCTCAGCCTCCTGAGTAGCTGGGACTACAGGCGCCTGCCACCATGCCCGGCTAATATTTGTATTTTTAGTAGAGACGGGGTTTCACCATGTTGGCCAGGCTGGTCTTGAACTCCTGACCTCAAGTGATCTGCCTGCCTTGGCCTCCCAAAGTGCTGGGATTACAGGTGTGAACTACCACACCAGGCCTAGTATTGCTTATTATTTCTTTCTTTCTTTATCTGTGAACAGGGACTGGAGAATCACTATTTCTGATTTTCACTTTGCTGGGTTTCCACCCCTGATCAGGGGCCTCTCAGGGACACATGTGTTATGCCTGGCATGCACCCTGGCATGAAGCCAGGTATGAGGACAACCTGGGCCATCAGGCTGTCTCCTGCCACCTCCAGTACCACTGCACAGTGCTGATGGGGGCCGCGAGGGCTCTGCCGTTTCCCACATGAACAGCCACTCATGCTCATGGAAAAGGCATGGAGCAAAGGCAGTCTGTGAACAGTACCCTGTGCCAGCATCCTCCCTCCCATAGCAACTGGGGCCAGAGCCCTCACCATGCTGCCAAATGGATGACCTGCCTGGCTCACATTGCAACCAGAGGGGCCATCACCTGGCAGACAGCCAGCTGTCCATGACACCACAGTGTCCTGGTTTATCCTACAGATCGCTGGGATACCCACTCCAGTATGTTGGGTTTCTGTCCCAGAAACCGACAAGCTGCAGACAAACCTTGGTTCCAATGTCAGTGATTCCTGAGGCCCCTTTTCCCCAGCTCAGGTAGGGATTCAAGTACAGCTCCATGTTCCTCATCCTTTTAGGCAATACCGGCATGTCATTATAATTCAGACTGTTCTTGTACTAACTCAGCTTGCCTCCTGTGCCTCAGTTTCCCCCATGACAACCTGACCCTACCATTTTATACGTGTCCTGTCTCCTCTGAACCTTCTCCACACCTTTGCTTTTGCCATGCATCCAACAGCCAGAACTGGACTTGCTCCCGGGAATGGAGAGAAGAGGGTGAATAGACCCACGGCTTATACAAAAATTGATCAGAGCAGAAAACAAGCAAACAATTAAAAACTAATAACCAGCAATAAAATAACCCCAATAAACATAGTATAAGATTTGCCAGAGACCCATCAAAATCATGAATCTTGAGGGCAAACATATTTTCCCATTAATGTTTGATTTATCATTTCCCTTATAATTAAATATTCATCCCTCAAGAAGCATATTTGTCCAGAACATCTTTTGTTAAATATGATTCTCTGCATTTTGCATAAGTGGAAGATATCTGGCTGTCTTTGGAATCTAAAAGCTCATTTTCTCTGGATTATCAACATTTACAAAGCAGGTCTCATCCCAAGAGTTAAGTGCTGGGCTAAAGGCCAGATTGATTTTGGATGCGTCTACACATTATCGCGCACGGTTAAAAGCATCTCATGGACAAGAGTTCCCCTCCGCTCCTGAGGGGTACCAGCCACAGACCTCAAGTTTGCTAGAAGAAAGCTCAAAGCCCACCCCGCCCTGAGGCTCCTGGAGTCAGCAAGCCCTACTCAGGGCAAGAGGGGAGTCAGTCACTCTGGCGGATTGGTACTAACACTGCCAGGCACGGCAGGAGTGCTGGGCACTGCAGGCACCAGCAGGCCTGGGAGGCTGACCTGCCCCACCACACAGAGATCAGTGAGACCAGCACCCAGGCCAGCAACAAGATGGGCCGGACCCTGCAGCCTTCCTTGTGCCCCTCCTAGTCACCACCTGTCCCCAAGCATGACCACTACCTGGGATAGGACTCTCCCCTAGGTGAGTTTAGCCTGCTTCTGACCTTCACATGAATGAAACCCTACAGGATACAATTGTGTCCATTGCTTTCCTCTCCCCAAGATGCTTGTACGAGTCATGCACATAGATGCACCTGCGTGCTGAATATTCTTGCTCTCATGGTGTGGGTAGATACACTACCCTCTATTCATTCTTGTTTATGGACATGGGATAACTTCTTCCATGGCCCATGTGTTGATTATCATCAAGTAGCACTGCTGGGATTGATTGAGGATGTTCTCTTGGCGAACACATGTCCATGTTTTCGCAGGGTCGATGTTGATTTGTGAGCGGTGTGTTGGTGTCTGAGATGGGCTTTAACCATGACTCGGAGGCACTGGGTTTCTCAGACCCCAGCCAGCCCATCTTGCAAAACTGGTGTGGGGAGAAGGGGTGGCCCCTAACAGAGGGCAAGACTGATGCAGTATTAGTGTTCACTCTTTGCTTTATTCCAAAAGTAAGTGTCCAGAGCTGGCAGTGACATTGTAAATTTGATCGCGGCTTAAATTCCACCTGAACACTTAGAAATAAAGCCAGATGCTGAGACATATGGCTCTTTGCAGACTAGTTTTGCATATATTCAGAGAGCTCGGCACATTACGGAAGACACAGGAGTACAGACAGCTGCAGGGTAGAGACGCTCCTCCTCATTAGCAGTGGTCTTCTAACCAATACAGATGCTGACACTGGGCTGCTCCCACTGCCCACCTCCACGGCACATCCTTGCCTGGTCGTTCCACTCTCTTCCAAGTGCTACACTAACACATCTCCCTGACCACTTGGGAAGACCCCACCCACCACCCAGCTCTTCAAGAGACTTCAGTATTTGATTGTCTGCATCTTCAGTCTTTCCATGTTTACTGAGAGACACTGCTTACATCTGAACTTACCTGAGTTCTACTCAATAAAGACCCCATTAGCTAAGGGTTTTCATGTCATCCTCACTAAGCTGGGATCATCCAGCCTACCTCAAAGCATTTTAATACCAACACATTTTTTTTTTTGTCGAGGAGGAATAAGACGCCTTCTGGAAGATGAGTATGCAGTGGATGACCCCAAGTTAGACCCTGCCAAGGTCAGAGGTGCCTACCTTCCCCCAACTTCCAAGGAGAAACATTGCTGGGAGGAGGGTGAGCCAGAGAGAGGAGGCCGGATGGATTCCAGATGTGCTTTCTATACTAGCGATTCGCTTTCTCTACCCATGTCAAGTTGAAAAATAAACAAACTATAAAAGGAAGAAAAAGAGAAAAAATAAAGAAAATGTTTCCACAGTCTGGTCTCCTTCCCAACACCCCCCTTTCTCTCTCCGCATAAAAGATAGGCACAATAAGATAGTAAGATAGCATCTTGGTCAGATGCAGGATGCTATATTTTTAATAGGCATGTACTCCCAGGGAAATTAACTAGTTCATCCTCCAAACTGAATTAAAACACCAAACATATGCCAACAAGCAAAATTTCTTGGAAAGCAAGATGTTTTTTAAAATTTCATTTAAAATAACTTGGAAAGGAAATAATGAGTCGGCCGTTAGAAGGCTCCAGCAAAATTCCTTTGCTAATGAGTATTTTCCCTTGCTCTAGATTTCTTGGGTGACCCCGCTCTGCTTTTGGAGACAGTCCATTGCAAAATGCATGCTTCACACACCCAGCTGCACAGGCTTGGCCCATTAATGCAGCTCCCCTGAGAAATAACAACTGTTACAGACAAACCAGGTGAGGGTTTTGTATCTTTTCTCCCTTCTCTTCTTCAAAGCATGCAAGTCAGTGCACTTCCCTGGTTAGACTTACTGCTTCCCGGTGGCTTTTCCCCAAGTCCTTCTCCATCACAAATAAGGCTGGGACATTATGAGCTATCTGGGCATAGTCCAGGGAACCCCAGATATGGAGGCTGTGCCCCAGGAAACTCAGGCCCCGGCCCCGAGCATCTGCCTCCGTGAACACCATCCTGAGCTTCCAGACTTGTGTGTGGGAAGGCAAGTGCGTCTGAGCCAGGAGGTGTTTGACCGCTTTGCCTGTCCATGAGTCTTTTTAAACCTTCTCCATTCTGCTGCTGCTTCATGACGGCATAGGATAAATGATTCTCAAGATTTCCACAGGGATGAATCCACAGGGATGTAGAAATAGGCTCTGTGAGGTGGCTAAAGGCACATTCAAATAAGAGGCATCCTGCCCACGAAGGCTACCGGAGATCCTTCCTATCCCTTCCCAAAGCGGCAGTCTCACCTGGTGACTCGGCATGCGTGCCACCTTGCACCATGAACATAGCACACATGGCCTCATGGCAGCATCTGCCTTCTGAATGTACACAGGAGGAGACCGAGGCTGGGGGAGGGGGGGGTGTCACTTGTCCTTAGTCACAGAGCTTGGAAGGGGCTGGGCCGGTGTCCGTGCCATCTGATTCCAGGATGTCACATTAGGGATGAGCTCTTTGGGAGGCTGCCACCTTGCCACTGGTTCTTTGCCTAGGTAGTGACAAGAGATTCTCTGGCATGTTTTAGAGACAAACTGCCTCATGCTCCCATGCCAGCAGAATGTTAGCATGTCATTCTGGGGGCACTGAAATATCTGGAAAATTTTGAAGCCAGGAAAATGGAGCGGCATCTGCAAGGCTGAAGAGCACCATCCACTGCTTGAGGAGCGGACCGTCACCTCGCTGTGTGAGCTGACCCCAGTCCGGCCTGTGGGCAGTGAAGATCCACTCACTGGGCACCAATCTGCACTGGACAATCTCGTC
The DNA here is from genome assembly GCF_029289425.2 of Pan paniscus. Classification (NCBI taxonomy): domain Eukaryota; kingdom Metazoa; phylum Chordata; class Mammalia; order Primates; family Hominidae; genus Pan; species Pan paniscus. The sequence continues at coordinate 50,468,119 of NC_073260.2, forward strand.
ACTGATTTAACCCAACTGGCCTATTGTCTCTTACAGACACAGCTTCAATTCCTCAAAAATAGGATTCAAAAAAGGGAAGGAGACTTTATGCCCAGTAGCTATAACAGTAACATCAACTGAAACGTGTTATTAACTGAAACTAGATACGATTCCACTCAGTCTATTCTTTTTCTTTTTTCTCAAACATTATATATTTCCAAAAGCTTAAGGAAAATCTTAAGGCAATTAATTTGGCAGAAAACATATGGCAGAGGAATAATAGGAAATGCCTCCAAAACTGATAAGAAAGGAATTACAAAGCCAAATATGAAGAAACAGAAAGTTTCATAGAACCCACAGCACAGCACCCTGGTTCCAGCTAAGGTAAACAGACTGCATAAGGCTGGCGGCCTGGCTCTGGTAACACTTGGGAAACAGTACAAAGTCCCGGCAGTTAAAGGGTTCTACAGCAGGGCAACCTCAGATTTTTCAAGATTGTGGCATGCTCAAATTCTCCTTTTTTTGGTAATAAAAATATACCTACAGTATATAATAAAAATATACATACAGCACAGGTATTGAGGAAGATGAAAGAGATACCATGAAATCAAGTTAATGTCATAATTTCCAGAAAGAGGAAACCAGTTCCTGAATTTTGAGAAATAAGATCCTTCGGCCACTATGTGAAGTTTCTTCTATAGGAAACTGTAGTCTCTACCCTTTGTATATGGTAGAAAATCAGAGACTCATGCATTTGAATAAAAATCACAATGATAAAGGGGGAAATGGCACTTTCAAAGATGAAAACTGGTTGAGAAATCATTCTCTCTAAATCTTAGGGGGAGGCTCTTAAGGGCTAGCTTCAGTTTGTATCTCTGGTGTTAGGTGATGGAAGTGATTTCAGAGGCCCAAAGTGAGTGCTTACTGGTTTGCTAATGAAAAAAGCCTGACGTGTGGTTCTTCTTCTATGGCAACAAAGTTATTCAACCTAGCATTAAGGTCTGCATCCATGAAATAATACTTTACAGATATGAACACTTCCACAACTCCTCAAGCGCACACACACACACACATGCCCCGCACCATCACCACCTCCTCAACCAACACCAGCCCTGGGCATGGCCAGCTATCCTTGTTAGTCATGTATCTGCAGAGCATAATCCTTCCCTTGTACTTTCTAGGAATTATATTTTTCTTAACCATGCCTGCAAGATTTTCATCTATGAATAAAAAACATTGAAAAGATAAATTATGAATATGTGGTTATATACAAAGTCTGTGACTTCTAATGTCCAGATTTTAGAATGATGCCTAATTCTGGAGGTCTCAGAGGTCCAAGTGGGAGTGGGTACCATGAATAGGGGGGGCCTCCATTTAAAAGTAACCTTCTAAAGAGCTCTCTGTTCCTGTAGCTCCCCTTTCCTTATTGCAAGGGTCAAAACGAAGTGTGTTCCCTTAAAAATCCAACAAGAAGTTCCTCTCTTATATCCAAATATAAAAACACCACAAAGAAATATGCCATTGGGAGTGTCCAAAGCCAGAAAGTCAGAGGAAGAGAGAGAGAGAGAGAGAGACTGACTATTGGGAGACTCAAAAAGCCCAAAGCCCCTTCTCTAGCTGTTGTCTCAGTTACGAACACAACGTACTGATTTTCCGTGGGAACCTCATTATTGCACTGTGGGGACTTCGTCTTCCAGCACCGATTCTGACGGCCCTAATTGCCTTGTTTGAGAAACGTTAGGAAAAAACTAATTTTCCGGCGAATATTGTTTAAAAGAATGATTTTGCCAGGCTAACGACCACAACCCTCTCCCACGTCCAGCGTCCCCAGGCCCTGGCACTGCGGAAGCCTAACTTGTTAATTGTCCAAGGAAAACGACTGATGGAACTTCTCCACGAACAGCCTCTCCACTTTCATCCAGGTATTCAGCTCCAGCCCGTTGTAAACGCTCCGGGTGCGGTGGAAAAGGCCTCCTCCGCGTTCCTGCAGCGGCTCTGGGGGCGGGGTGCTGATGTGGAGCTCCGGCCGCCGTGGCGCGCCCAGGTCCCCGTCGCGCCCGGGATCGGTGGGGATTTTGTTGGAAAGGTGGGTCCTTCGGCCCCCAGCCCCCCACCCTGGTTCTGCGTCCGCGCGCCCCGCCCGGGCCCGCCGCTCACCTCCGTCGGCTGAGGGCGCTGGGGCCACCGGCATCCTAGCGGGTGGCGCGCGGCGGTGCCGGGGCGCCCGGTCCTGCGCTCGAATGCCAGCTGGGCTGGGAGGCCCGGCAGTCTCGGCGCTCGCGACGTCGTTCCCGGGCCTGGGGTCCTGCTCGGTCGCGTCCTGCAGCCGCCTTCTGGTCCCTGAGTCCCTGTTCCCCGTCCCCGGAACCGGCTTCCTCGGCCTCTGCCCGAGCGAGTCAGAGACTAAACTTTTCCAGCGGCCCGCCGGGGCGGGACCCGCGCTCCGCCCCTCCCCTCGCCGCCCCCGACTCCCGCCCCTCTCCCCGCCCCCCTCTCCCCGTCCCCCGCCCGCGAACCCGGCACTCCTCCAGCTCCCCACCTCCCGCTCAAGCCGCCTGGTCTCCGGGCGCCCCGCCCGCCCCTAGCCTGGACCCCTTCTCCCCGACCCTACCAATCCCCTAGGGTCCGGCTCGCCCTTCGGCCCCTGTTCCCAGGCCGGCCTCCAGACCCTGTCCTCATCGGGCGAGCTCCAGGTGCAGAAACCGGGCGCCCAGAGACCCAGCGGGAACAGGCTCGGAACCAGGTCCGAGGTCTGGGCTTGGGCGGGCGCCTGTCGCCCTGACAGCGAGGGTTTGTTTGGGCCGATTCTTAATAGGATTAATACTATCATTATCGTTGTCCAGATCCTGACCATTTCTTTTGTAACTGGCCGAGCACCGGCTTGGGCTTGTAGGTGGGCGCCTGGCGCCGGACAGCGTTTTTGTTTGGGCTTCTTCCTTCTCGGCGCGGGTCCCCTCCGGCGCCTGCCTGGTCCCTCTCCGCGCTCTACCCCCAGGCACGCAGAGGCTTGGGCTCCAGGCGGGGGCAGCACTCTCCCCCAGCCTCTGCTGGTGCACCAGAGCCCACTCCGGCACAGAGCAGCGCCCCTCCTAGACCGGCAGCCAGCTGATCTCAGCCGACCCCCATGCGACCCCCTTCCTCACGCGGATTTGCCCCTTTTGTGTGGCAAAAATAATAATAATAATAATAATAATAATAATAATAATAATAAATCCACATGAAGGCTTCAAACAGAAGAATTCCGAGAGAAGGAACTGCCAAATTTTCAATCTATGCCAAAGGCCATGATTGAGCGAACACAGAAACAACTGTAGAAGCTTGGGGAGAAAGGAGAAAATTTAAAAGGAGGAGGAGGAGGAAAAGGAGAGAGGAGAGAAGCGGGAGGAAGAAGACGAAAAAGCAAGGAGAGGCCTGTTATCCGACTGTGTATTCCTGGGCCGGCAGGATTGGGCCGCAGGGGCCGCTGCAGAGAGTTGAGGATTCTTTGTGCAAAGGCCGCTCGTTACTTTCTGTCTTTTGCCCTCTTGCCTCCAGAGGATCAGCCCAGCGCATCCTTCTCTTGGAGCAGGGTGCATATGCTTATTTGGGGTGCAGTTTGAGCGGTGAAGGGCACCAAGAGTGGAAGTCGGCGGCACTCCTGTTCCCTGCAGAGAAACGCAAGCCCTCAGCAATTGAGCTGAAGGAGGCAAGTGACTCCGCCTGCTGAGGCTGCCGGCCCTAGAGGCTCTGGCCCCCGGGAGCTGGGGTACTTCCCAGCGTTTTCGCCTCAGCCACTTTGCCTGTGCTACTGTGGAGTCTCCCGGCACTGTAGCCTTCCAACTTGTTCAAAGTGCCTGGTGCACGGCTCTGAGAAGCCACTTCTGTCCCAAGTTTCATGTGGGCCTGAATGTGCTTCTCTTTGTTGGACTCCTACAGCATCAAGTCAAGAAAAGAAGGAAACATGCTCCTTTGGCATTGTTCACAACCAGGATAACAATACAGCATACTGTGGCCACTGTGTCTATATTACCAAAGTGGTCAGTAGGTTCATCACACCTCTGTTCAATTGGTTGCTTCCCATGATGAAACATTTACTGCTAGGGTACTGGCTGAGGGTTGTTTTAAGGGGCACCCAAGTCTCCGTTCCTAGAGAAAGTCAGTTACCCTGATATAACAGAGCAACCTTGAGGCGTGGTGATGCCTCCAAAACTAGTCTGCGGAATCAGAGCCCAGAAGCCCTGAGGAGTAATGTGGCTCTCATGCTTTATGGCAGGTTTCCCTAAGAGAGACCCAGGATCTGACCCATGGCATCACTGAAATTCCTCTTTCAGTGAGGCTCCGTTTCCCTAAAGATCCCTGTCCTCAGTGGGTCTCCCCACACACGGGCCTCTCACTCACCCACTGCCCCACCCCCATCTGCTGCCCTCTTCCTGGGCCTTAAAGCTCAGGCACTAGACTCTGACAAGGAGCCCTCCATGCCCCGGTAGAGACCATCTTCTCTCACCACTCCTTTTGAGAGAAACAGCCCTCCCTACAATTCTGTTGAATAAGTCTCCTCCTCTGCATCCTGTTTCACAAGTGAAAGCAGTTTAACAGAAGAATGCCAGCTCATAAACGTAGAAATGGGAGAATGAGGAAATCCCCATTCTGTAACCCTTAATGAAATAATTAAATCAGGCAGTGTGCACTAGTGGGTGTCAAACCCTTAGGTGAAAGTGTGCAGGCGAACGGGTGCTAATTGGAAAAAAAAAAAGAAAAAGGTTTTCCATTTTCCATTTTTTTATGGAGACATCTGGCTGTACCTTACAGGAAGATCAAACTCAGTGTCACTAATACTGGCTCAACCTGGCATTATGTGATGCAAAAGAAACACACAACATCATTGTTGCTGTGTGCTTGCCAAAGATGCTTCAATTGAATCAATTGCAAAGCCTCTAGACTTTACTGCAAGTTTACAGGAAATGGAAGAGTTTGAGCCATGAGTTAAATGACACCATGGGAAAAACTGGACTACCAGAGTGTGGGCATTCTGCAGTCCTGAGCTCTTCCAAAAAAAATCAATGTCAAGAAAAAGGGGTGAAGGATTCTTCTGGTATAAGAACAGCTGAAAAGAAGAAGTATAACAATAAGTACAAATCCGGATTGACTCCCAGCTGGACAAATCAGCACACACACACGCACACAAAAACATTTTGGAGGAAATTACAAATTGGAGGGGATATTGAATGATAGTATAGAATTATTGTTAATGTTTTTAGGTGTGATAATGGCATAATGTTTATTTAGGAGACTGGCTTTAATTTTAGGAGGTGCTGCTGAACTATTAAAGGGTAAAATGTCTTCATGTCTAAAACTTATTTTAAATTGTTCAGCACAGTACGTGCACATAAGCTGATATGACAAAAGGTTGGTGATTATTGGTTCTAGGTGGTGGATTTAGGGAAGGGGTTGTACAATCTGTTCTCCTTCTTTGTATCTTTGAACTTTTTCCATAATAAAAAGTTGGAGAAAAATAAAATGGCAGGTACTAAACAACTAAAAAATTTCTCTACCTTTGCGCTTAGACTTTAAATCAAATCTAGGCTTCTGGGAATAAAATTGAAAGATACTATGAGTTATATCTGTATACTTTTGAAAATCATGTGGCCCCAAACTTAAATATGATTTGAATAAATGTATTATATATCACAATTATGTAATATAACCTTACATGCTTTTTTAATTTAAAAAATGAAATATATTCGCTTTCCCAACAAATTAGTGTCCACAGCTTGGTGAGCAGGTAGAGTGTGGTTAAAGGACATGCAGTTTTAAGATTCGAACTCAAAGTGAGCCCTTTCTCCAGCAGAACCAGTGCACCGCAGGAGAGCAGAATTGTCTCAGAAGAGCTGAGTAAATGCACCTCCTTTCTCGGTCTCCTCTGCCCTCCCAGCATCTGCTTCCAGGATCCCAGGGTGCCTCCCCAAGTTTCTGGGTCTGAGTTAATCTGCACTATCTCTACTCTTAGCTCTGTTTAGCATAAAGGCTGCAACAGACAGTCATTATCTGAGTAAATGTGCATGCATATTTTTTTGTTTGTCTGAGGCCTCTTCTCAGGAAAATGTGTGTTGGTCACAGTTTGCACACATGAGCTTGACACCTCAAGTCCTGAAGGTTTCCAGAGGAGGGGTCTAACAGATAGTTATGATGGTTAATTGTATGTATGAACTTGACTGGGGCATGGGGTGCCCAGATATGTGGTCAAACATTATTCTGAATGTGTCTGTGAGGGGGTTTCTGGATGAGATTGACAAGTGAGTCAGTAGACTGAGGAGAGCAGAAGGCCCTTCCTAGTGTGGGTGAGCCTCGCCCAATTAGTTGAGGGCCTGAGTAGACTGTTATTGAAGACAAAAAGCCAACACTCTCCCTAGTTACAGAGAATTCTCTAACTAGGAGAATCCTCTTAGGACTGGAACTGGGACCTTGGACCTATAGACATTGGATGTGTCAGCTTCCATAATTGCATGGGCCAATTCCTTATAATAAAGCCTTTGTGTATGCTATAGGTATACCTCCTGTGGATTCCACTTCTCTGGAGAGCCCTGACTGATGCAGTGGCCCCAGGGGAAGGGCAGAACCTCACAGATATGGCCACTGTGGTAGAAGGGAGCCCGGGGCTACAGTGGGGACAAGCAGCTTGTGGTCAGTCCATCTGTACCTTGCCAGATATCTCAGAGCCATTTCTTCTCTGTCAGCTTGCTCTACACAGAACTTGGGGGAAATCACTTTAAAATATTGACCCCGATGTGGATTTGTAGAATGAAACTTGGCTTTTTGTATAATAACTCTGTCTTGACCCAAATGAAGCCTTTGACTCACTGCCAGAGCTCTTTAGGGAGGCGTGTTCATTTGGTGACAGAGATGTCTTCCAATGCTGAATCTCAGCACTTCAATTGTGGCTCCACAGTGGTTACATCACTGTGTCCCATCATTAAGCCCTTAATGTGTTCCCACTTCCAACCTCATGGTCAGCCAGAAATCATCAGAAGCTTCAGGAATTGTTCCTTTTTTTTTTTTCAAGACGGAGGCTTGCTCTGTTGCCCAGGCTGGAGTGCAATGGTGTAATCTCAGCTCACTGCAACCTCCGCCTCCTGGGTTCAAGCAATTCTCCTGCCTCAGCCTCCTGAGTAGCTGGGATTACAGGTGCCCACCACTGTGCCTGGCTAATTTTTGTATTTTTTAATAGAGACGGGGTTTCACCATGTTGATCAGGCTGGTCTTGAACTCCTGACCTCGGGTGATCTACCTGCCTCGGCCTCCCAAAGTTCTGGGATTACAAGCATGAGCCACCGGGAATTGTTCTTTGTACATTTCATATTTTGTAATGATGTTTGTAATATTCAGAAACATAAGTAGTTGTGTGTGTGTGTGTGTGTGTGTGTGTGTGGTGTGTATGGTCCGTGTGTGTGCATGTCTCTTTGTGTGCATGTTTGCATGTTTGTGTTTACTGGAGAGGCAGGGAATGTGTCTGTCCCTCTGTGGAAGATGCAAACATGGCCTCTGAGGCCTCTTTTGGTCTCCTGCTTGGCTTTCTGCTTGCTCTGAGCTCTGCCTTCTCCTTTCTTTCCCTGGTTACATCTTGCCCAGGGAGAGTTCGTGTTACCCTCAGGTGCAAGTTACACAGCACATCTGAGTGGGAAGCACACACCCACACCAGGTTCATGAACTTCTAGGGGCCTTAAGTCATTGTTGATGAAAAATATATTAGTACCCTTAATAACCAAAAGGCGAACTCAAACAACACAGCACTTTTCTGGGTGAAATATTTCCCCCTAATCCCTTCCCTTGGCTGGTAACAGAATGGGAATTCACCACCACCTTGGGCAAGTGATGACTTCCTTTCCTTTTTCAACCATTATATAGTAAGATGAAACTCTCAAACGACCTGAAAGTGAGATGAAAATCACCTCAAAAGAATCAGTATTGTGAAACAAGTTTAAATTAAAAACAAAGAATATTTCAACACTCTGTCTTCAGCATATCCGTGTGATGAAAGCAGGTGGCCCCATTGAGTGTGGGTGGGCCTCACCTAATCAGTTGAGGGTCTGAAAAGCCTTCACTCTATCCATCTGAATTGTGAGGACTCAAGTGCAGTTAGACATACGAAATGAAAGAATTATAATAAATGGGATAACAGGCAGGTTTAGCTCTTTTAAACATAGAAATAGTTGTAGAAAGGCCATATGGATATGGTGGGGGCAGAGAAGGAATGCCCACTGAGCTTATTGGAGACCATGCTAGGGTTGCTTCATATACCCTTTTATGAAGCAGAGAGGTTGCTGTCATTGCAGCAATGGGCAAATAAAGGCTTGGAGATGGGACCTCATTCAAGTCTACACAACCCATTAATTCTTATAGAACCACACCCTGTCTCCTCCATTCTGTTCCCAACCTCTTGTCAGTGATATTGATGGTAAACATGCTGTTTAACCACAACGTGAAAGGCACAGGAGCAAATATCCAAATTATTGCAGCAAACAGCTGGCAGGAGACATTTACTCAGAGATGCCCCATTACTATGAATTGAGCATTGTTATCTACAGCGCATTCTCGGAGAACATACGTCAAACTCAGAGTTTGCTACCTGAAGCATCACTTTAGGATCTGGAAAAAAATTAACAAATTATTCTGGCATGAGGAATCGGACTTACACTGGGCAGGATGTAGGGTTTTCAGATGCAGTGGGAGCAGACAGGGAAATAAGAACTCAGCTGGCAGAGGTGATGAGGGTCTAATATGTTCTTGCACATGTGTTTTTGTTAAGAGCCTGTACATTCTGAGAGCCAGGAGAAAGGTTAGAAGACACACTGCTGGGGGAGGCACTCTTGATTCCCTCTCTACTGTTTTGACTGAGGCTTACCGGAGGCTCATAGTGAAGCCTGCATCTGAATTCCACAAACAGGCAGTGCCATCTTTAGCAGTCTTGATGCTCTGAGTCAAATTAGTCCAAAAAACTTTCTTGTCTTTGTGGATACCACACCTGGGGGGTGTGGTGGGGGCTGGCTTGCTGGAGGAGTGCTCTTCACTTACAAACTGTTTATACACACTGTAAACTGTAAGTCAACAAAAGTGCCCAGTTGTGTTTGAATCGTTCATTCAATGGCATGCAGTGGATGGGGTGGTTATGCACAAACCTGTTGGCATTCTGCATAGACTGGTTCGGCGTATTCCTCCCCTGCCCCTGGCTCTTTGAACAAGTGTCGACAATGTTGTGGAATAACTTTTCTTCTTCTTGGCTACCAAAAGGTTTACTTTATGGTAGGAATGGAGAGAGAGGGTGGAAATGAATATAAAGGGTAATTGCCAATTTCCTTATTCTTCTGACATCAAAGCCAGTGGATTTTAAGCAGAGAGGACTGAAGGAGTTTTGATGGGGCAATAAGGGCAAATGCCAGCCAGTACTGCTGATCTAGTGCTTATGCCATGCTGGGCACTGTTCAGAGAGCTCTACACACAGAGACTCACTTACTCCTCAAAGCAACCCTGTGAGACTGATACCAATATCATCCCATTGTTCGATGAGAAAACCAAGGTACAGAGAAACTTTATACATTTGCTCAGAGTCACACGGCTGGTAGGTGGCAGAGCTCTGAATTGACCCTGGATACTGTAAAGATGGCTGGGGTGCCTTGTCCAGTTGAAGTTTGTTGATGCATTTTAACCCTTTGGAGGTTGCAACTCCTGAAAGACACTGGGCTGACTTTTTTTGTGGATGACCACCACCCAGGGTGCCTGCAGAGAGCCAGGGGGTCTGGCTGGAGCCCAAGGACAGAGTGGGGAGGACAGATGCCATCACAGACCCTCAGTCTTGCCACTCCCCACATCTACTCTCAAATCTGGAATACCATGGGCTGGTTTGGGTGAGACTGGATGGAGCCCACCCAGATTCCTTTTGGACAGCCCCAGCTGCAGACCTTGAGGACAGCCATTACAGGCTGGATGCTGCCATGGGAAGAGCAGTGTGGGGGTGGGGAGATGGGAGAGGGCTTGCTTCTTGTCTTGCTTTCACCATAACTCTTGGTTAATAAAGAAACTACTTAACCTTCGGGTTTGTCCTCATCTGAAAATGGTACACTCTAGCGATCAGTACAATGTTAAATATTGGGGCATTTAAAAGAATAGTAGGATTCTACAACTTTACACAATATACACATGAGTGAAAAGTTTTTTTTCCATATTAGTTGAATTGAAACCATGCAAAACCTTACTTCTTAATTAAAAAAAAAAAAACTAAATCTGAGGTTTAAGAGAGAAAATGTCTCCATAATCTAAGCTCTCACCTCAAGAAACTAGAAAAAGCTAGCAAAATGAATGTCAAGCAAGCAGGGAAGGACACAAGAAAGACAAAAGCAGAAATTAAATTAAAACAGAAAAAATCAATGAAACAAAAGGTACATCTTTGAAAAGATCAATAAATTGGCACATTCTAGCAAGACTGACAAAAAAAGAGAGAGAGAGAAGGCAGAGACTACCAATATAAGGAGTGAACAGAGGCTATCACTACACACCCCACAGACATCAGAAGGATACTAAAGGAATACAGTAAACAATTCAACATACATACATTTTATGACGTAGATGAAATGAACCAATTCATTGAAAAGCACAGCTGCCACAGTTCTCGCAATATGAAATAAGCAATTTGAATAGCCCTATTAAGAAAATAGAATTTATAAACTCTCAAAAAAGAAACTCAAGGCCCAAATTGTGTCACTAAAAAAGGCTACCAAACATATAAAAAATTTAACAACAATTCTACACAATCTCATCCAGAAAACAGAAGAAGTAGAGATGCTTCCTAACTCATTTTATGAGGTAAGTAGGATACTTACTCCAAAACCAAAGACAGTACCAAAACATGATACAGACCAGTATTCCTCAAAAATATAGACACAAACATTCTTAAGAAAATACAGCAAATATAATTCTACAATATACAAAAATAATTATGTACTATGATCAAGTTGGGTTTATTCCAAAGATAAAAGGCTGGGTTAAAATTTTAAAAATCAAGCCCTATAGTCTACAATACTAACAGGCTTAATGAGAAAAATTATGTGATTATATCAATTTATACAAAAAAATTTGACAAAATTCAAGGCCCATTTATGATAAAACTCTCAGGAAATTAGAAATAGAAAGGACCTTCCTCAATGTGATAAATAGCATCTGCAAAAAGCAACAGCTATCATCATAGTTAATGGTGAAAGACTAAATGCACTCTTTTGAGATCTGGGAAAAAAACAAGATGTCCCCTCTCTCTACTTCTATTCAACATAGCACTGGAAGTTCTAGCCAGCACAATAAGAAAATAAAAGAAAATGAAGGCATGTAGATCTAAAAGAAAGCTACAAAGTGTCCCGATTGCAGATGACATGATAATCTGCATGAAAAATCTCAAGGCATCTACAAAAACAAAACAAAATAACACAAGGCAAAACAAACAAGCACATGAATAAAAACCTCCTAGAACTAATAAGCAAAGTTGCAAGATATAAGACCAACCCAATAGTATTTTTATATACTCACAATGAACATATGGAAACTGAAATTAAAAATACAATATCTCATACAATCAGTAACACAAAATAAAATTATCAGGTGTAAATCCAACAAAACACTTACAGGATCTGTATGCTGAAAAAGACAGAGCTGAAAAGAAAAATCAAAAATAAAAATAAAGACAGACATACCATGTTCATGGATTGGAATACTCAACATAATAAAGGTGTCAATGCTTCCAAATTGGTAAACAGGCTTATCACGATTACTATCACAATTTCAGTAAGATTTTTTGTGAACATAAATAAGATTATTCTAAAATCTATATAGGAAAGCAAAGGAACTAGAATGGCTAAAACAATTCTGAAGATAAAAAATATAATCAGACCTATCAGTTTATCAGACTCCGATACTTAATATGTAGGTACATTACTCAAGACTCTGTGCTACTGGTAGAGGGAGAGACACATTGATCAATAGAACAGAATAGAGAGCCCAGAAATAGCCCCACACAGGTGTGGTCAACAGATTTTTGACAGAGGTGCAAAGCAGTCCAATGAAAGAATGATAGTCTTGTCAACAAATAGTGCTGGGTCAGTTGGATATCCATAAGCAAAAAAATGTACCTTGACCTAAACCTTACACTTAATACAAAAGCTAACTCAAAGTGGATCACAGATTAAAACGTAAAGGGTTTATACCCCCTTTACATTTAAATGAAGCTTTTATATTTAAATGAAATACCCCTTTACATTTAAATAAAACTTTTACAAGATAACATAAGAGAATATCTTTGGGACCTAGGGCTTGGTGAAAAGTAATTTAAAATGATAGCAAGGTGTGATCTATAAAAGAAAAACATCAATAAAGAGGACCTCATTAAAATGAAACCTAGCTCTGCAAAAGACACTATGAAGAGGGTGGAAAGACAAGCTATAGACTGGAAGAAAACATTTGAAAACTGCAGATCTGACAAAAGGGCTCGTAACTAGAATTTGTAAAGAATATATTAAAAACTTGACAGTAAGAAAATCAAACAATTCAAATAGAATATGGGCTAAAGATATGAAGAAGACACATGGATAAAGGCACATGACCAGCCATTAGGGAAATGCAAATAAGGTCATGATGAAATTTCACTACAGATCTATGAGAACAGCTAGAACAAAAGATACTGCCAATGCCAAATGTTTGTAATGATGTGGAGAAACTGGATCACTCTAGCAGGAATGTAACATGGTACAGCCACTTTGGAAAAGAATTGGGCAGTTTATTAAAAAATTAAACATACAATACCAAACAACCCAGCAACTGCTCTCCTGGGTATGCATCCCAGTGGAATTAAAAATAAATTCATCCCTGTGGAATTCTACGGAATGTGGACAGAAAACCTGCACATGATTGACCATAGCAGCTTTACTTGTAATAGTCAAAACCTGGAAACAGCCAAAATATGCTCATTAGGTGATTCACTAAATGGATGGTGGCCATCTACCAAGGAGTTTTACTCAGTGATAAAAAGAATCCACTGTCGATACATGCAACAACTTGATTGAATCTCAAGACTATTATGCTGAGTGAAAAAACCCAAAATCTGTGTGATTTTTGTGGCAGGCCGGGTCTCACTGACAACTGTTTCAGTACTGACTGAGTGGTTAAGTTAAATATTAGAAACCAATGCCCTTATACAAAGGCTGGGATGTAACAAAAGCCCATTAGGAGTTTGGCCTAGGCTTTTCCTGGGCCTTAAAGCATGACAAAATAATGAAGGAATTCTTAACAGGGCCCATTTAGGATTAAACGAGTTTTATTGTGGGTCTGAAGAAACTCCCCAGGCCTCCACAAACAAGTTTACTGGGGGTCTGAAGGAACTCCTCAAACCTCCGTGATTTAGCAGGAGACAAAATAAGGGTAATCACCTCAGCACCTGGACCCATTTAGATTAAGTAAATTTACTGAGGCTCCAGAAGAAGGTCTTCAGGACTCAGACCTTAGTTACAGATTAAAATAAGTTAATCACTTAGCCTTTAGATGAATGCACACTTACACATAGATATATAGCTTAGAAGGTATATAAGCTCTGAAAAACTTTGTAATTTTGAGTTGGTCTGGTGATAATTTACAGGCCTTCTCCCTGTAACTGGTTATAGAAATAAAAACTCTCTTCCTCCCCAGTTCATCTGCATCTCGTTATTGGGCCACAAGAAATAGCAGCCCACCCTCACCCCCACCCCCACCCCCCCACCCCCCACCCTGCTCAGTTTGGTCCAGGAAAAATTTCACTTACATAATATACATGGAGATGGGAAACAGATTAGTGGTTGCCAGGGGCCAGGACTGAGGGGCTGGTGGCAAGAGAGAAATGGGTGTAAACATAAAGGAGACTAGGGAGATCTTTGGGCAATGAACTCGTTCTGTAACTTGATTGCAGTAATGGTGACATGAATCTATACATGTGATAAATGGCACAGAACTACACACATCACACACATACACACAACATGCTGTGCAATGTCAATTTCCTGGTATTGATATTACAATTATGTAAGGTGTAACCATTGGAGGAACTGGGTGAAGGGTACATGGAACTCTCTGTACTATCTTTACTTATACTTGCAAATTCCTGTGATTCTACAATTCTTTCTAAATGAAAAATTAAACATTTAAATAATTAAAAATCAGAAAACCCACTTTTGTGTCTGTGGGTGTGAAAAATTTAACAAGAGATGTCCCTCTGTTCTACTAGGCAACTTAAAGGGTAAATGTGTTCTAAAGACCATACCCAAGTATTGAAGAGTAGACCCCTCCATGAGAAGGAACTGGGTTATCTTCTCATTAGGCAAGTGGGGTGGCAGGAAACTGCACATAGAAATACCATAGACTTGGTTTGGAATCATGTTGCTGTTCCTGGAGCCTGCGGTCTCAATGAGGAATGGCTTTTTTCTAAACTATTCTCTTTCCAGACAATGCAAATACAGCACATAGAACTCCAAAACCTTGAGCCACAAATCCCAGGATCCCTTGGGTAAGCTGGAGGAAGGCTAGGGGCTGCAGGCTCTCTGTATCCAGAGAGACGTGCTCAGGGCTGGTGGCCGGCTTGGCCATTTCCTGCTTCATGGAACTGAGCTTGGCACCAGCACTTCTTGCCATTTCTCAAGTGGCTCATTGCCCTTAACTCTGACTTTTAGATGACCACATGGCTCCCAGCTGTAGACTTTATTTTTCCTGCATTTATCCACTTATCTCCTCTTGGTTAGCCTGAGCGTCTAAACTTAAAATCATAATGCTACAAAATTTTTTCTTCCTTTTTTCCCTTTTATTTATCCTTAAATGCCTATGTGCCCATTATAGTCAATGAAGCCCTGGTACATCCCGCAGTCCCCACAACTTTTATTGAATGGTATTAACTGTATTCCTTATGAATTACAGATGATTTTTTCTAGCACGGTGGCATCTATTTTCAGGTGATTATAGAGGATTCTGAATTACCTTTGGTGCTTCAGACAACAGGTTAGGCCCTGCAGGTAGGCGTTTTTCTGGGTTTATCATTTACCTCTGCTTTTATCTGGTTTTGCAAAATCCTAAAGCCACAACTAGGATCTTGCATCTGGGGGCTTTCCTAATTAGAGATTTCAGTCCTAAAGCAAAGATCAGAAGCTGTCTTAGACTTCTGGAGTTGAAGGACTCTGGTCATTTTGTTTCTTCCCTTTTTGTTTGGGACAGCAAGAGACAAGAAAGTCGTGGGGAAGGGAGGCTGGGATGGTGTTGATGGGCTTGTGTGCTGGGTTTATGAAAGACTGAGGGCATTTATAAAGAAGAGCTTCAATGTTTCTTAAGTACAATTCTTATTAGGCGACTGTATAAAATTCCATTTTAATCATTAAAAATGGCGGTGCAGGTGGTCATTTCACATGGCTCAATGTAACACATTCTCCTGGGAAACAGCCTTTCTTCGTCTGTCCTTTCCCTACCAAAAACACACAGGCTTCTTTCCTCTTTTTGTCCCTCGACACCCTCTTCCAACAAGCCTCCTCTCATCCCAGCACTTCCATCCCAACCAACCACAATATTTACCGGTTCCCAGGAGACAGCCGTATTTGATGTGGTTTGCAAACATCAGCATTGTAGACCAAATGCGAATGGGCTTGACAGGAAGCTGATGGGAGAGAATTCTCCTGGTGTGAACCCTTCAGGCTTCCCAGTGGCAGTAAAAGGAGGAGGAGGAGGAGACGGGGAGATGATCATTAATGAGCCTTCTGCATAGCTTCATCCTGAGATTCCAGCTCAGGCACCCCGGGATTTGCTTTCCTGTGCTCCTGAGTCAGGTTTCTTATACCCAGGGCCCATGTTGTTCCCTTTCTTGGTTCTGGAGGAAAATCTAGCAAGCTCACTGTGAGCATCCTCCTCGGCAAGTCCGAGTTGCAGCCTCTTCCACTTTGCTAAGCC
Source organism: Pan paniscus (assembly GCF_029289425.2). NCBI lineage: Eukaryota > Metazoa > Chordata > Mammalia > Primates > Hominidae > Pan > Pan paniscus. The sequence continues at coordinate 50,484,064 of NC_073260.2, forward strand.
AGTTTCCACCCCTTCATCCACTTCTCTCCCAAACGCTTGCTGTCTTTCTCCCTAATGTCGCTGGTCCAGCTTTCTTCATCCCTTTGGCCTTCAAATCTGGGAAATTTATTGCCACTAGAGTGGAGTTTCAGGAGTGTGAGAAGGTAAGTGTGGTGAATGCAATATATTCAGGTGGAAAACGCATTGGGTTTTAAGCACAGGGAAATCATCTCGTTTTAAACAATAATAACAACAGCACAACATTTCCTCAGACAACTTCATCCTCCTCCTGCCCACAGCTACCATCTTTCCTCATCTTCCTAGAAAAGTACTATTTCCTCTCCTTCTCCTCAGCTCTCTCCCATTTAGCTTGAATCCATTACTGCAAGCAGAGCACCTCCTGCTAACGCTGCCCAGGTCCTCGGTGCCTACACCACTGCCCTTCTCCTCCACCGTGACCACCCAGCCAACTCTGCCAGTACGGATCCTGCTTTGGGGCAGTTGTTTTTCCCTAGATCATCTGTTGATTCTCCTGTCTGCTACTCCTTTGCTCTACTTTGCAGATGCCTCTGGTTTTACTCAGGGCTGCACCTGGGGCCTTCTCATTTCTAATTTTCTCTTTAATTTCCATAATAGTCATGCATCGTTCACAACTTCACTCTTCCCAATTCATGCCTCGCACTGTAGCCAAAGGGGTCTTCTCAAAATGCCCCTCTATAGCTCCTCAGCTCCTGGGGTGAAGTCCACACTCTTGCACGGCCTACGTGCCCTGTGTATCCTGGCTCCAGCCATCTCTGCCTTGTCACACCCATACTCTCTCGGCTGTCTCCTCCCCACCTTCAGAAAGCTCATTCTTGTCATGCTGCCTCCTGCCACAGGGCTTTTGCTGTCCCCCCTCCTTAAGCGTTTGCCTCCTTGCTTACCACATTAAATCCCACACATGTTCCAGACAAGTGGTCCTTCCTGCAGGAAGCCTTCCGTGATATGTCTGATTTGCTCCATATTACCTCCTGGCCATTGAAGAGGTAAATCTCCCCTAATTCCCCTTCCTTCGCCCCAAATTGGATTCTGCATCTGCCTTCAGACCTTGCTCCCCACTCTCCAGAAGGCTTGGATCTCTGTTACACTTGAGCAACACATCTGTGAGATTTTTCCTTCATTCAAGCCAGTTTCAAGGCATGATGCAGAGGGTTGTTTCTGTCTTCCCACGTGGTAGAAACATAGTTTTTACTCATTTCTGCCTGCTTTGACATGATGGCAGTTCCTGACCTTTCTTGAGGAGGGGAGGATTTATCTTTTTTCAAATTACTCACATAAACTGATCTTTTTATTTTTAAAATTCACATAATTAAAATGCACATTAACATTCAGGATGTGTAGACTAGTTTCAGTCTCACCCTGGCATGCCACAACCACCCCATGCCAGGACCTGGCACTCAGGAGCCTTGGAAGATCTCCTGGGGAGTCCTGCATCCACACCTGCCTGCTTACCTGGGGGTATCAGCTTGATGACCCTCCTGGTCGGGGCTGGAGCTGTGGAGGTGGCCAGATGTGCCCAGCAGAGCCACAATGCAGAGAAAGAACAAGGTTTCATCTCACTTACAGTCTTCCAGGGTCAAGAGATTTTTATTCACCAAATTAAAATGTTCGACAGTTGGTTGCTTAATACAAGCGGGCAGGAGGGACCAGGGCCCTGGGAGAATAGACAGCCACTTTGGCTAGATTCCAAAACCTGGAGACAGTAGAAATGTAGGCTCAGCAACTCTGTGGTCCTGAAGCTCAAGAGGACCCTGAGAAAAGGGTGGAGAAAGAAACTGTGTGTGTGTGTGTGTGTGTGTGTGTGTGTGTGTGTGTGTGTGTGTGTATCTGTGTGTACAGCAGGGATCTCAGAACCTTACAAGGCAGTTTTCTGTAGGCAGGACAGGCTGATTTGAAGTGGTTGCCCTGTTTACCTCCCTCGGGCTCCTTGCTGATCAGTTGCTTCTGATGCCTTGGGGATCTGACAATATATTTGGAATGTTTTATGCCAATTACCGCTTTGGTTACTAGTATTTTCTTTCTTTCTTTCTTTCTTTCTTTCTTTCTTTCTTTCTTTCTTTCTTTCTTTCTTCCTTCCTTCCTTCCTTTCCTTCCTTCCTTCCTTCCTTCCTTCCTTCCTTCTTTCTTTCTCTCTCTCTCTCTCTTTCTTTCTTTCTTTCTTTTTTTGAGACAGAGTCTCACTCTGTTGCCCAGGCTGGAGTGCAGTGGCACGATCTTGGCTCACTGCAACCTCTACCTCCCGGGTTCAAGTGATTCTCCTGCCTTAGCCTCCCGAGTAGCTGGGATTACAGGTGCCCACCACCACACCCAACTAATTTTTGTATTTTTAGTAAAGACAGGGTTTCCCCATGTTGGTCAGGCTGGTCTTGAACTCCTGACCTCAGGTGATCCACTCGCCTGCCTCAGCCTCCCAAAGCACTTGGATTACAGGCATGAGCCACTGTGCCTGGCAGTTACTGGTATTTTCAATTCATTTTCTACTATGTTGGAAGAAAATTTAAGATGAAAACAGTCTTATTTTTCTCCCACTATCAATCTTATTTGATTCAGATGTCAAGAAAGCAAGGTGTTTTCTGTGTTAACCTAGAATTTTAAAATACTGCTGCTGGTATTATATTATGCTCTCCTAAATTTGCAGGACAATAGCCATGCTGTGAGCATCCACAAAGTGGAAGATTAGATCCACTCATTATTCAAGCAACATATATTTATATTCTTGTCACTTTTAATGAAATTTTCAACATAAACTTGCTACATTTATCAGTGTTCTTTCTGCCATGCACTCTGTCACATAGAGAGTAAATTCCAGGGCCCTTTAAAAAGAAACTAGAACATATGGTTTGGGCAACTAAGTACTTTCTGCTCTCCCTCCCTCTCTCTGTCCCTCCCATCTATCATTCATTGATTTCTTTATTTAATCCATTAACTAATGTTGCCATGCCAGGCCCAGAACTGGCACTGGGAGCACAGTGATGAATGGGACTAAATATCTGTCCTCAAAAAGCCTATAATCTAGGAGAGAGGGAAGAACAGAAGATAGAAGTGGTGACAAGTATGACAGCTGCTCTCATGGAGGGGCAGCAAGACTGGAAGCATGCAGGGTGGGGCAAAGGCCTCCTGACAGAGGAGGGGCTTGCCCTCCAGCTTGCAGGACACACACACACACACACACGCGCACACGCATGCACATGTGTGGCACAGCCCCCAGCCCCCAGCTCAGGGGCACTGGGAAATGGAGCTAGCCTGGAGTGTTCCAGCTCTCTGAGCATTGCCATCTGTGTGTGTGTGTGTGTGTGTGTGAGAGAGTGCATACACGTGTGTGTCTGTCTCTGTATTTACACGTGCATGTTTGTGCATGTGTGAGTGTGTGGGAATGTAAGAATGTGTGTAGAATGTGTGTAAAATGTGTGTATGTTTTGTGTAGTGTGTGTGTGGTGTGTGTGTGGTGTGTAATGTGTGTGCCTGTGCGTGTGGTGTGTGTATGAATATAAGTATGTGTTGTGTAGTGTGTGTGTTGTGTGTAGTGTAGTGTGTGTGTTTCTATGTTGTGTGTGGTGTGTGGTTTTTGTTGTGTAGTGTGTGCTTGTGTGGTATGTGTATGTGGTATGCGTGTGGGATATAGTGTGGTGTGTGGTGTGTATGTATAGTGTAGTATTGTGTTTCTATGTTGTGTGTGGTGTGTGGTTTTTGCTGTGTAGTGTGTGCTTGTGTGGTGTGTGTATGTGGTATGCGTGTGGGATATAGTGTTGTGTGTGGTGTTGTGCGCATGTGCTTGTGTGGTGTGTGGTGTGTGTCTGTTGTATGTAGTGTCTATGGTGTGTGTATTGTGTGGTATGCATGTGTTTGTGTGGTGTGTGTGTTGTATAGTCTGCACTTATTTGTATTTTGTGTGTTGTGTAGTCTGCATGTGTTTGTGTGTGATGTTTGTATTGTGTAATGTGTGTTGTGTAGTCTGCATATGTTTGTGTGTTGTCTGTATTGTATGTTGTGTAATCTGTATGTGTTTGTGTGTTGTGTGTGGTATGTTGTGTGCATGTGTTTGTGTGTGGTGTATGGGTGTGTTGTGTGTTGGGTAGTCTGTGTATGTGGTGTGTGAATGTGTGTTGTGTGGTCTGTGTGTGTGGTATGTGCGTGTGTGTTGTGTCATCTGTGTGTGTTTGTGTGTGGTGTGCATTGTGCAGTTTGTGTGGTGTGTGTGTGGTGTTGTGTAGGTTGTTGGGTGGTTGTGAGGTGTGGTGTGTGCATGCGTTTGTGTGTGGCATATGTGAGTGTGTTGTGTGTTGTGTAGTCTGTGTATGTGTGGTGTGAGGTGTGTGTTTTGTGTAGTCTGCATGTGTTTGTATGGTGTGTGTGTTGTGTAATCTGCATGTGTTGGTGAGTTGTGTATGGTGTGTTGTGTGGATGTGTTTGCATGTGGTGTATGTATGTGTGTGTGTGTTGTGTAGCCTGCATGTATTTGTGTGTGGCATGTGTTGTGTCATCTGTTTGTGTGTAGTGTGTGTGTGTGCGTTGTGTAGTTTGTGTGGTGTGTGTGTGTTGTGTAGGTTGTTGGGTGGTTGTGGGGTGTGGTGTGTGCATGTGTTTATGTGTGGTGCATGTATGCGTTGTGTGTTGTGTAGTCTGCATATGTGTGATGTGTGTTTTGTGTGTGTTGTGTAGTCTGCATGTGTTTGTTGTGTGCGTGCTGTGTAGTCTGTGTGTGTTTGTGTGTGTGGTGTGCATTGTGTAGTTAGTATAGTGTGTGTTGTGTGGTGTGTGCATGTGTTTGTGTGTGGTATATGTGAATGTGGGTTCTGTGTTGTGTAGTCTGTGTGTGTGGGGGTGTGGTGTGCATTGCGTAGTTTGTGTGTGTGTGTTGTGTGCATGTGTTTGTGTGTAGTGTATGTCTTTGTTGTGTGTTGTATAGTCTGTGTGTGGGGGGGTGTGGTGTACATCGTGTAGTTTGTGTGTTGTGTGCATGTGTTTGTGTGTGGTGTATGTGAGTGTGTGTTGTGTAGTCTGCATGTGTTCGTGTGGTGTGTGTGACTGTGTGTATGGCACGTGAAAGTGTGAGTGTGTGTCTGCGTTGCAGGGGCCGGCAGTGGGAAGGGAGAGATGCTGAGGATCCCCGCCTGGCTCCTGGAGGTATCCCAGCCTTTTTGCAGGCTTCACAGCTGGTGGGTGTCCTGGCCTGGGGGCATTAGACAAGCAAGGCTTCAGTGATGAGGCTGGAGCGTCAGACCCTGTGGAATCAGGGAAGCTGGGGACCTTAGCTTCCTGAGGTGGCTCGATAAGACTTTGCTCAACCTGAGCAGTGGCACCTAGCAGAAGCAGGCGGGAGGATCCCAAGCGGACATTTTCTTTAAAGCTGGTGGTTAAGGTTCCTAGACAGACACAGGGAACTTGTTGGATAAGTCCCAATCACTCCCACTTCTGCATATATTGGACCAGTGTCCCTGCATTGATGCTGTTGCAGTGTCCTCATTTTCCAAGCGCCCATGGCCTAAGAAAAGGCCAAACAGGACCTAATAGGTGTCTGAGGAGGCTGAGAAAAGAGGCTGGAGGCTGACTGCTGGTCTTGGAGACTCCCCCCGGCAGGGGGCTGAGGAGGGGCTGCGGGGAGCAGTGAGAGCTCTGGAAGCTGCACAGTGGTTCACAAGCGTGGCTGCACATTTAAATCCAGAGGAACTTAAAGCAGCACTTTCACCACACTCCAGCCCAACTGAACATGAATTTCAGGCTTTGTGGTTTTGATCCCCAGGTAATTAGGTTTGTGATCGAGGTTGAAGACCAGCATCTGCCTAGTTCCTAGTGTGGTCCTGGGATCACCTGTGTCTAGACTGTCCAAGTTACAGAGCTAGATCCTTAGACCTAACACAGACTTGGGGTCTGAGGCTATGGGTGGGCCTGGGAACCTGTATGACAGTGCAGTTAATAGGATATTTTTAGTTACACCCCAGTCAAACCAAACCGATTGGGCTCCACATAGGGCAAGGGAAAAGTAAAGAAAGGATGCTTGGCTGGCGAAAAAGGCAGGTGGCCCCACTAAGCATCAAACATGTGGCAGGGATAAGCCTGGGCTCTAGGGGGTGTATAGCCGTGAGAAGAGCAGGCTCCGCTGTCAAAAACATGTGGGAGGCAGACAGCCTAATTAACATGTACAATAAAGTGTGCAAATGCTGCATGTGCAGCGCAGTGTGAAAATGATACATGTATGATGCAGAGTATATATGCTGCATGTGTGATACAGGATGTAAGTGAAACACGTATGCTGCAGGGTGTATCATACCCTGGGTGTAGGCGATGCATGTATAATGCAGAGTGTGAATGCTGCATGTATAATGCAGAGTGTGAATGCTACATGTATGATGCAGGGTGTAAATGCTGCGTGTGCAATGCTGGGTGCAAATGCTTCATGCCGTTGGGCCCTGGCACTGAGGTATGTGCTGGTATCTCCCCCGTGTAGTGATGTCTCAGAACCTGAAGGATGAAACATTGGTCAGAGTTCTTGGTTGCAGACAACAAAATCCACTTTAAAAAAAGAAAAAAACTGGATGGGTCTTAGTAAATTATATTAGTTGGCTTCCACAAGTTCTGGAACAGAGACCCAGCCTGGACACTACCTAGCCAGGAATCAAGCAGCCCTGAAACCACCAGCGACATTCAGAGAGACGCTCTGGGGAAAAGCTGTTGCTGCTACCTCTGGCCCTTAGCACCCTCCACACAGAAGCCTGGTCCCCACCACAGCTTCACCCAAAGCAAACTAATGCCCCAGAAGCTGACCTCAAGGGCTCAGAGGCGGAGAAGCTGTGTGAGGGCCGCGGGAAGTCGGGAATGGCAGGCACAGGTTGGTTCTGGGCTTCCTGTTGCCCTTCGCTGCTGAGTTTGGTCAGTTACTTCACTCTGGTGTGACCAGGCAGCCTCTCCCTGGGGTTCCAGCGTGCCCACAGTGAGGAGGTGCTTCCTCCGCAGCTTCCATAGGGAAGGAAGGCAGAGGCCTGGGGAGGCCTGGCCTGGGCTGACCGCTGAGGCTGCTAGAAACGCCACCCTCTGGGCCCCTGGAGCTCTGCGCCAGGGACAGAGGCAGACTGTGGTGGGTGGACAACAATGCGCTTACTCTTGCGGAATGTTTTAGAAACCGTAGCTTCTTTGCTTGCTTTCTGTAAACATGTATATTGTCCATCAATGGCAAGCATACTTGGAGGTCTTTTTGTGTGGACTGGCATGGGCAGTCAGGCAGAAACATGCTTTGTCAAGAACACAGAAGGGGAGGCCACAGTGGGGAAAATGGCGGAGGGGAGGGGGAGAGCGGAGAAGCCTGAAAAGTCGCAGCGAGCTGGAGCAGCCAGAGGACCTGAAGAGGAAGCAGAAAAACCTGTGAAAACGAAGACCGTTTCTTCTGGTAATGGAGGGGAAAGTTTCAGTCGCAGCACTGAGAAGGGTCAGCTGAAGGAGCTGCAGACCTCCCAACGGAGTCTACAAAGATCTCCACATTGGATTCGCCATAGGTAGTCAGATGATAAAGAAGACATCAGCCATGGCCATCACACTCGGGTCAGGGAGTGAAGCGGAGGAAATGCCTCCAGAAGCCAAGCTGAGGATAAAGAATTCTGGAAGATCCCCACCAACACCAGCCGGACCAAACTCCTTCAATAAAAGGAGTTTGGGTTTTCTGATAACCAGAAGTTATGGGAGCAAAATATAAAATTTCATCTTGGAAATGTCCGTGAACAAGACAATTAAATGATGTGTTTTGAAATTGGGATGGGGGTGGGTGTAAAGTTAAAAGAAACAGTTTCCTTTTTTAAAGAATGGTATAAGGCCGGGCGTGGTGGCTCACACCTGTAATCCCAGCACTGTGGGAGGCCGAGGTGGGCAAATCGCTTGAGGCCAGGAGTTCAAGACCAGCCTGGCCAACATGGTGAACTGTCTCTACAAAAAAAATACAAAAATTAGCTGGGCATGGTGGCAGGTGCCTGTAATCCCAGCTACTAGGGAGGCTGAGACAGGAGATTTACTTGAACCTGGGAGGTAGAGGTTGCAGAGAGCTGAGATCGCACCATTGCATTCCAGCCTGGGTGACACAGCGAGACTCTGTCTCAAAACAAACAAACAAACAACAACAAAAAGAATGGTATAAGACATTTTGGGAGCAGCTTTATTTTTTTCGTTTCCATTTTTTTTTAAAGATTGAGAGGTACACTAATAAATGAGAGCTTGAAATTAAAAAAAAAAAAAAAAGAACACTCTCTCTAAGGCCTTGCTCCTCAAAGTACCCACAGCAGACAGCACCTGGGAGCTCCTAAGAAAGGCAGAGTCCCTGGCCCCGCCCACCTGGACTCCTGCACCAGAATCTGCATTTTAAGGAGACCCCACAGGAGTTTCCTGGGAACACTGAGGTAGAACAAGCTCTGAGCTGGAGCTGTTCTCAGCCTGTGTGCAGAAACATCTGGGGAGCTATTCACACTCCTAGGTCCAGGGCACAGCCCAGACCAGTGGAACCAGTGTGCCTGGGGGTGTGGGGGAGGGTGAATTGCAGGGACACCTGTTAATTTTTCCCCAGGCAAGCAGGGCTGAGCATCTGCTTTAGGCTCACCCACCAGCTTTAGCTCACCTGAGCCTGCATCTCCATCTACCTGCATAGTTGCTAATCATGGTCTTTGCCTGACCTTCATCTCTGGACCCTGTGGATCCAGAAACTTCCACCCTGCCCTCACTCTCCTGTGTGGCCTCTGCAACTCTCAACAGAGCTGCATCTTGAAACCCTCCTGCATATACCACGCTCGGGCCACTCCACACCCATTAGCCAGCACCTCTGGGTGCAGGCCAGGACAGTGTCATCTTTCAATTCATTCCTGCCACCCACGTGCTGCCATCGACCTCCCTGCACATCCTCACCTGCCATCCCCCCAGGTAAGAGTCCATCGTGCATTATCATAAACCCCTGTTGCCTGTCCCTGCTACAACTTACACCCTCCCTTCTCCTGTCACCTGTGGGGTCCTTGGCAGATATTTGAACTTGGTTTAATCAAACTCTGTGCTTACTTCATTCCTGCCTCCAAGCAGCCCAGTGCAGGTGGAGGAAACTCTAGAATTCTTGCTAACTAGTCTCATGTTACACTCCCAAGTCAGCATAGCCCTGAGAGGTGACAACTTTCCCTGATCCCTTCATTCATCCCGCGCAGACACAATCACTTCACCTCTCCTTCGTACTCGAATGCCCTATGCCCTCGCCCTTCTCATCACTTGCAGCTGAGAACCTGGCTCATTTTTCACTGGGAAAGTAGACTATAACAAAAGGGACCAGTTACAGGCTCCCACATCTTGTCCACCAACCACTGGCTCTGTCCCAGACGGTGCCTTCCTCCCTGCTGAAGTGGAGAGACTCCCAAAACTTCCTTGGCCAGGCTCACCGTGGGCTCCTGAGCCATCCGTCACTCTTGGTCAGTGGCCTGGCTGCTGTATGTCCCCTGCTCTGATGCATGGTCACCAGCTCCCTTTCTCCTGGCTGGATCTTGTTAGTGCTCAGCATGTGGGGGATGGCCCTCTGTCTGTCTGTGGAGAGTAGATGCTGCCGAAACCCCTGCTGCTTCTCCTCCATTCTCCCTGGGATCCGCTGGGGTCAGGCTTTGGTTCCCACCGTCCTTCCAGACTGTCTGACCTGTCAGAGGGTTTAACATGGGTGGCCGCGTCCAGCTTCTGGAAATACTCTTCATGGATGGAGTGGCCCTCCCTCACCTTCCCTGCCTTACTGCAGCTCCTTCCAGACTCCTTGGCTGGATCCCTTCCTCATCTGGCTACTCCACCCCTGCAGCCCCCGGGGCTCAGTCTCCACCTTTCTGTCCTCCACTTTCATCCCTGGGCTTTAAATCTCACCTATGTCCTGCCAAATGCTATCTAGAGACCCCCAGCCTCAACCCTCCCTGAACTCCAGACTCTACATGTCCAATGGACATCCCTAACTGAATAAACAACAGCATATATACATGCATTCAACACACGCGTATGACACAGGTATGCATGAGTGCATACTTGTAAATTCAACATAGTCCTCTCAAACCGACATATATATCAATTTACTTAGGCACATAAGCTTCATACATAGGTACATACATCTGTCTATTTCAGTCCTAAAAATTCTGCTTACTGAGTAAAGATTGTGGGAATTGTTTTGCTTATTTTATTAAAATCCAGCTGTATTTATAATTTTTTTTCCTGCCCATGATTCTTTGCAGGCGTGTGGACTGATGATTATCATTTTCAAAGCAAATAAACAGAGCCTTCACTATGGGCTTTTTTGAAAGTCAAAACACTTCCCATGTTTAGGTTCCTGCTTCTCCATGCTGAAGACATGGTGAGAGAATACAGGGGGAGCTGAAGGCGAACAACATAAACTTATGTTTGAGAAGCACCTTTTACTCTATGAAATAAAGTGAGTGTAAACAGTAAATGGAACAACAAGCTTTCAGAGTCAGTGCAGGGCAAGAGCTGGGGAGGGAAGAGCTGGCTGGTCAGGGAGGATGCACTGGAGAGAAAAACCGCCAAATTGGCCGGGACATTCCAGGACATCAGGGAGACCACACAACAGCCCACTGCATCCTGGGGTTCTGCTTCTTACCTGAAAGTCGTGGCAACAAGGGCCCCTCGGTGCTCCTGTGACTGCAGAGGACAATTTGCTTTTTGTTTGTTTGTTTGTTTGTTTGTTTGTTTGTTTTTTGAGACAGGGTCTCACTCTGTCACCCAGGCTGGAGTGAAGTGGCCGGATCTCTGCTCACTGCAACCTCCGCCTCCCGGGTTCAAGTGATTCTTCTCCCTCAGCCTCCCTAGTAGCTGGGACTACAGGAAACTGCCACCGTGCCTGGCTAATTTTTGTATTTTTAGTAGAGTCAGGGTTTCACCATGTTGCACAGGCTGGTCTCAAACTCCTGACCTCAGGTGATCTGCCTGTCTTGGCCTCCCAAAGTGCTGGAATTACAGGCATGAGCCACCTGGCCCAACCTGACAATTTGGGTTTACAGCTACATCTTTAACACAAACATCCAAAGAAGATTTCACTGAGCAGGATCCTGGGGATGGCTGGAAATGACAGCTGGTGGCCAGAAGCCCCGGAGGAAGCCCCCTAGTGCAGGACTCTGAGCAGCCTTGAGGCTATGTGACCCAGGAAGAACAAAGAGCAAACATGGCCAGACCACGCCATGGGGTGCAGCAGTAGCGGAGGATGATGGTGTGGGCAGAGGTCAGCTTGCTGCAGGATTTGGGGCCAAGTGCCCGGAGCAGGGGCTGGCCCTAGAGGAACCACATGCATTGGCAGGAATGTGATGCACCCGGACTCAGCTGTCCTAATCAGGGTGAAACATAAACTCTGAGGTGAGTTACAGGAAGGACATAACCATGAACCATGAGATCCAAGGTGACAGTGAAGCATTTTGGCCAGCCGAGAGGTGGGGAATCTGCCACAGGGTAGCCTGGCTGTGTGAGAGCTGATAACAGCACTGTAGGTGGCTCCCAGGAAGGTGCAGGTAGAATCCTGACCCCAAACAAAACCCACGTTGGGGCAGAGGGAAGGCAGTCCACCTCCCACACTGGATGGGATATCAGGAACTGAGGTCAAAGGCTTCCTAGGATGGCCTTGATCAGGGCGGGATGTGGCCAGCTATAGTGACAAGGCCAGTTGATCATACTTCCAGGAGGGGTTTCCTCTCTGGAAAGATGGCCAGACATGAAAGCGTGGGGCAATGGGCAAGGCCAGTGTCCTGCCCCAGGACCCAGAGCTGGGGCCCACAGAGAGGACAGGTCTCTGTCTACCCAGCTGGCTGGTACAATGCCGTATTAACGTTACAAATTATAACAAAGGAATGCTCGGACTGTCCTCTGACACTACGAATACATGTCCCTTTAAAAAAAAATTAAATTTGAAGTTACTTCGAAATGATAGATGAGGACAATGCAATCAGGAGAAGCAAACAGCATGGGAATAAATTCCATCACGAAACCAGGATGGGCCCCATTTTGGACACTTTTCAATGATGACTCTTGAAGCAGCAATGTTTGGCTTTGGCATAGGGTTAAACGAAAAGTTGATATTCAGGTTAATCTGTGAATTTGTTTATGGGGTTCTCTCTCCTCACTTTATTTAGTGCATGCTCTCTCTGAGATGTGTTCTGCACTGGAAGGATTTCTGAGTAGCATTCTCTCCTAAAGCCCTTTGCAGAAGGTAGACTGTGAAGAGTGTTCCTCAAGGTAAAAATACTGAACAATTAAGAAACCTGCCTGGCTGGGTGTGGTGATATGTGCCTGTAATCCCACCTACTTGGGAAGCTGAGGCAGGAGGGTCCCTTAATCTCAGGAATTCAAGACCAGCCTGAGCAATATAGTGAGACCTTATCTTAAAGCAGAAGGAAAGAAAGAGAAAAGACAGAAAAGAAAGAAAGGAAAGAGAGAAAGAGAAAACAGGCTGGGCGCAGTGGCTCACGCCTATAATCCCAGCGCTTTGGGAGGCCGAGGTGGGCGGATCACCTGAGGTCAGGAGTTTGAGACCAGCCTGGCCAACATGGTGAAACCCGGTCTCTAGTAAAAAAAAAAAAAAGGTATAAAAATTAGCCAGGCCTGGTGGTGCGTGCCTGTAGTCCCAGCTACTCAGGAGGCTGAAGCAGGAGAATCGCTTGAACCCGGGAGGCAGAGATTGTAGTGAGTCGAGATCACACCACTGCACTCCAGCCCTCCAGCCTGGGCAACAGGGTAAGACTCCATCAAAAAAAAAAAAAGAAGAAGAAGAAGAAGGAAAGAAAAAGAAAGAAAATAAAGGGAAGAGGAGTGGGGAGGGGAATACAAAAGAAAAGAAGCCTTCCTAAAGTCACTCAACACTTCACAGTGATTAGCAATATAGGTCCTCTAAGGACACAGAAGCTGCGTGGCACAGGACAACCTGCTCCTGCCAGCGCTCTAAGCTGAAAGCTGGGACAGGATGCCAGGGAAGGCCTGAAAGTCTGCCCTCGCAGGCGGCACACCTGACAGAATTCAGACAGGAGAGAGTGATGGCACAAGTCACTTGCAGGATTTGTGTGTATTGCCCGAGAGTGACATGGAGTCAGCCGTGCCGAAATGGGAGGCTCATTGCAGGTAGTACAGGGTGACTTTGTATGTTTACTTCATTACATTTAATCCGTGGGAGGGTCCCCTCACAAGATGTCCCGAGACTTTCTGTTTCCTGCCTCCCACTGCTGAAGGGGAACGAGTTTTGGTCTAATTCAATCTTGCCAGCTGAAAGATCTCTGCCAGGGGCACAGTATATCACTCATTATTTATGAAAGTCCTCTCCAAGTTCCCCCTGTATTCCAGAAACTCATATTTATTATCCAACTTGATTTTGTAGAACGTTTCTCATTGCTTCTACAGGGCCCTGGGCTTCTTTTCTTGGACTTTTTTTGGTTTTTGTTTTAATTTTAGGTTGATTCTGCTTTTGACTAAAGACATCAGTGCTGGCCGGATGTGGTGGTTCACACTTGTAATCCTAGCACTTTGGGAGGCTGAGGCAGGTGGATCGCCTGAGGTCAAGAGTTCAAGACCAGCCTGGCCAACATGGTGAAACCTCGTCTCTACTAAAAATACAAAAATTAGCCAGGCATGGTGGTGGGCACCTGTAATCCCAGCTACTCAGGGGTCTGAGGTGGGAGAATCACTTGAACCCAGGAGGTGGAGGTTGCATTGAGCTGAGATTGCACCACTGCACTCCAGCCTGGGCAACAGAGCAAAAACTCTGTCCCCCACAAAAAGGAGACATCAGTGCCAAATGCTTTGGAGAGTCTGGTGGGGAAGCTGGACCTCTCACTTGCCTGAGTTGAAGCCGGGCCTCAACTCAGGCCTCCCCTTCTCTGGGGCTGAAGGGGACAGTATTCACCAGTCAGGCGTGACTGAGCCCAGCAGAGAAGCTCTAACATCCAGGATTGATGGTAATTTCCAAATGTATTTTGCCCCCAGCTTTATTAAGAAATAACAGGCAAGTAAAAATTGTATATATTTATGGTGTACAACATGGTATTTTGGTATATTTATACATTGTGAAATCATCAAATCAAGCTAATGACTATATCCATCACCTCATCTACTTATCACATTTTTGTGGTGAGAATATTGTCTTAGCAATTTTCAAGTATACACTACATTAATATGAACTATAGCCACCATGCTGTATGATAAATCTTCACAATGTATTCTTCCTGCCTAACTAAAACTTTGTACCCTTTGACCAATATCTCCCCATTTTCCTCACTCCCCAGACCCTAGTACCTCCACTCTACTCTCTACTTCTATGAGTTTAACTTTTTTAGATTCCATACATCAGTGAGATCATGCAGTATTTGTCTTTCTGTGCCTGACTTATTTTACTTACCATAATGTCCTCCAGTTTCATTCACGTAAAAAATGACAAGATGTTTTTCTTTTTTTAAGGCAAAATAGTATTTCATCTTATGTAGGTGCCACATTTCTTTATCCATTCATCCAGTAGTGGACACTTAGGTTGATTCCTTATCTTGGCTGTTGTGAATGAAGCTGCAATGAAGATGGAAGAACAGATATGTCTTCGAGGTGCTGATTTCATGTCCTTTGAATATGCACTCAGAATTGGAATTGCTGGATCATATGGCAGTTCTAGCTTTAATTTTTTTAGGAACTTCCAGACTATTTTCCATAGTGTTTGCACTAATTTACATTTCCATCGGGAGTATTCAAGGGCTCCCTATTCTCCACATCCCAAGGAACACCTGTTATCTTGATCTTGTCTGCTTAATCGTAGCCATCTAATTGGTGTGAGGTATCTATCTTGTCTGCTTGACAACCTCTTTGTGCTTTTGGAGTCATATCCTAAAACTCTTTGCCTCCCCGATGTAAAGAAGCTTTCCCCCTATATTTTCTTCTAGTAGTTTTATGGTTTCAGGTCTTGTGTTTAAATCTCTGTATTAATCTGTTCTCACACTGCTATAAAGATACTACCAGAAATTGAGTAATTTATGAAGAAAAGAGGTTTAATTGACTCACAGTTCCATATGGCTGAGGAGGCCTCAGGAAACTTACAATCATGGCAAAAGGCAAAGGGGAAGCAAGGCACGTCTCACACGATGACAGGAGAGAGAGAGAGAGCGAGGAAGAGGCACACTTTAAAACCATCAGCTCTTGTAAGAACTTCCTCACTATCATGAGAACAGCATGGGGGAAACGGCCCCTATGATCCAATCACCTCCTGCAGAGTCTCTCCCTCAACACATGGGGATTACAATTTGAGATGAGATTTAGGTGCGGAAACACAGAGCCAAACCATATCAGTCTTTAGTCCATTTTCAGTTTATTTTGCACATGTTGTGAGATAAGGGTTCAATTTCATCTCTCTGCATGTGAATATCCAGTTGTCCCAACACCATTTATAGGAGAGACTATTCCTTCCCATTGTGTGTTCTTGGCACCTTTGTTGAATACAATCGACTATCAGTGTGTGGGTTTATTTCTGGGCTCTCTATTCTGTTTCATTGGTCTGTGTGTCTGTCTTTAGGTCCGTACCAAGCTGCTTTGATTATGAGAGTGTAGGGGAGACAAAACTTTACCTTTTCCCATTTAGGATTTTATTTTTGGCTAGGTCTAAGAATTACATTGACACAAGACGGATTTAACAGGAGAAAAGCATACAAGTATATGAGGAAACTTCACAAGGAAATGAAGACTGAAAGGAGCAGTTAGAGTCAAACACGTATATACCGAATTAGACAAAGGTGTGGTAAACTGAGTCAATTGGGTAGAGAAAGTTCTAGAAGTAGGAAGATAAGGGTTAGTTTAACAAGATTTGTTTGTACAGAATTCCTCGGCTTCAACTTCCTGTCCTACATAAGAAGAATTTTACTTTCCTTGTGGTATAGGAAGGACATTTTTCTACAGAAATTCTATCTCTTGCTTTTCAGAAACAGAATGAAGGTCAGAATGATCTTCTTGTACCTGCTGTGTTAAAAAGTACCTTTGATTCTACATGGTCAACAGGCCAGAGCAACATATTTTGGGGTGGCATATTCTTTACTCCTTCAACAGCTTTGCAGTGTGTTTTAAAACCAGGTAGTGTGATGCCTACAGCTTCATTCTTTTTGCTCAAGATTGCTTTGGCTATTTGAAGTGTTTTATAGTTCCATATAGGTTTTAGGATTTTTTTTTATTTCTGTGAAAAAATGTTCTTGGAATTTTGATAGGGATTGCATTGAATCTCTTGTAAGACCAGGAACAAGACAAGAATGCTCATTCTTACCACTTCTATTCAATATAGTACTGGAAGTCCTAGCCAGAGCAATTAGGCAAGGAAAAAGGCATCCAAACTAGAAATATAGAGAAGTAAAATTGTCTTTGTTTGCAGATGACATGATCTTACATATAGAAAACCATAAGGATGCCACCTAAAAGCTGAGAATTAATAAGTTGCAGGATAAAAAAATCAGCCTACAAAAATCAGTAGCATTTCTTATATGCTAACAGCAAATTATTCAAAAAAGAAACCAAGAAAACAATCCCATTTACAATAGCAACAAAAAATACCTTGGAATGAATTTAACCAAGGAGGTGAAAGATCTATAACTAAAAACTATAAAACATTGATGAAAGAAATTGAAGAAGACACACATAAATGGGAAGCTATCTGTCTTAATGAATTGGAAAAATTAATATTGTTAAATGAATTTTATAGCATTAATTACAAGGCAGCAGTCTCAAATATGGTTGTTACAAGATCAACCATTGCTGGGAGGTAAAACAATTGTGTTTCTAAAACTATACCCTTGAGATTTTAACTGCCCCTCTTCTGCTTCTGGGAAAGTGAGGTCTGTGGGGACCACCAGGGACCTCCAGGGATCCATTGTCCTGGACATTGTCCTGGAGGTTCTATCTCAGCCCATTTTGCAGCCATGCTGAATACGTGGAATGTTACAATGTAGCTGGGAGCTGAGGGGCTCCTGTCTTTACCAGGCTCAGGTGTTAGGGAGCCGATGAAACTAGGCTTAGGTTTGAGTTTCAAACCACCAGAGTAAAAAGGAAAAGTACAAAGAGGAAAATAGTGACTATGGCCACAAGGATGGCAGATAGAAATAAAAGTAACCAGGAGTGACAGTGTTTATATCTGTGCATGCACATGTCTGTGTGACATGTGGGATAGGTGTGCCTGCGCAGGTGCATTTTCCCAAGTCATATCGAGTCAGAACTGGAGCTCTGAGACCATCAGTCCTCACCTCCCCACCTTCCTCTTCCACACCTTGCCTCACTCCTGCAGGACAACACCCTGCCTCAGCAGAGACATTATTTTAATCCATTGATTCCCAAGCGAGGTAGATATTTTTTCACAAGCAAAGGGAGATTAAAGTATATTACTGCTCACGACATGGAATCATGCACCTATAGAGCTAGAAGTCACCCTCCCTCAGTATATTCTGCCTTTTCACTTGATTACAGCAGGAAGATCCATTTATTCCATAACCATTTATTAATGGTTATGTAAAGTATGGAAAGTAAAATTCATCTCATCTAAACCATTCCACTGGTCCCTACATGAGGCTGGTGAGGTTGCTTACAGACTATCAGGGAGGAACAGACAAAATAGCAACCGAATAAAAGATGGAATTAACAAGAGTACATCCAGGTGAGGGAGGCTGATGAAAGCACCTGAGAGGCACTGAGCCTTGAGCCAGTGCTGCATCCATTCTCCTTCCCCTGCCAGCTCATGGATGCTGTGAGGAACAGATCATCATGGCATGAGGACAGTGACTGGGTGGCACCTTAGCTGGGAGATCAAGGAAGACATGTGTGAGGATGTGCTCACCTGTGATTGATGGATTGGCTAGGAGGTTGAGCCATGCAAAGATGAGGGATGACCAAATTGTGCAGGCAGGAAGAACAGCCAGTGCAAAGGTCCTGAGGTAGCAACCAGCCTGGTATATTGGGGAAGAGTGAGAAAATCAGTCTGCCCAGAGCATGTGAAGCCAGGGTGAGAAGGGCTCAAGCCAAGGTCAGGATCAAATCCTACATGCTTTATATTGGCTTTCTAGGGCTGCTGTAACAAATGACCACAAACTTAGTGAATAAAACAATATAAACGTATTACCTTACAGTTCTGTAGATCAAACGTCTGACACAGGTCTCACTGGATTAAGACCAAGGTGTCTGCAGGGCTGGTTCCTTTCTGGAGGCTCTAGGGCAGTGTTCATTTCCTTGCCTTCCCCAGTTTCTGGAGGACTCCTGCATTCTGCAGCTTATGGCCCCTTCCTCCATCCTCCAGCTCAAAACCAGTGATATCCATGTCAGCCTAAGCCTTTCTCAGGCTGCCATCACCCTTGTTCCCCCTTCCCCTTCAATGACTCTGTAAGGACCCAGGGCCCACATGGATAATCCGGGATGATCGTCCCTTTTCAAAGTTAGCTGATGAGTGACCTTAATTCCATCTGCAACCTTTGCTATGTAAGATAACATCTTCATGGC
Organism: Pan paniscus; assembly: GCF_029289425.2. NCBI lineage: Eukaryota > Metazoa > Chordata > Mammalia > Primates > Hominidae > Pan > Pan paniscus. The sequence goes on from NC_073260.2 coordinate 50,502,556, forward strand.
TTCTGGGGCTTAGGATGTGGACATCTTTGAGGAGTCATTATTTTGTCATTGTTAGCCCCGTAAGGAGTGTAGGTTTTTATCCTGCATGTGGCAGGATGCCATTGGAGGGATTTACGTTGAGAAGTATTCTGTTTAAGGAACCCTCAGGATGTTCCTAGTGCCTACCACGGCCCCTTTCACAGGAGCAGCCCCCTGGCTGTCAGACCCTCCCTAGGGCTCATCCCAAGCCACAGCTGACCCCCATGTGTCCCTCCACGTGGGGAAGGAGAGTTGAGTGGCTGCTGTCTGCCATCCAGCTGCTCCTGGCCAAGGCCTCTCCCTGATTCAGCCTCACCTGCATTCCAGACATATCTGAGTTATTTGTTCAACAAGAGAGTGATGTAGTGAAATGTCCACCTTTTGGGGATTTTTGAATAAGAAGAGAAACGAAAATACCTTAGAATTGATTTGGAGTTAGGCCCCCTTCATTTCTCAAGAGAGAAACACATAGTTTGAGACTCCCGTCTTTTTTTTCGGTAACTCTGTCTCACTTGCCTTCCCAGTCATTTAAAAAGTCAACTTCAGTGTCATGCCTAAGTTATTTAATCATTCATGTTAAGCGATCTACTTGCTGTGATCAATAGTCTTACATAATAATCTTTAGGAAGGAAGAGGAGCTGCCGTCCTATTTAACTGGTTATATAGGCTTGCATAGAAAGTTCCAGGAAATGACTATAATCATAGTAAATTGTGTAAATTAGCACAAGTTAGTAAAACTGGTGAAATTAGAAAATCTTTGTTTTAGGGATAAACTTCATGAAAGCCTGAAAAATTAACTCTTTAGCAGCTTGCATTCCAGTTACCTTCAAGACTGTCGGATTCTGCAGAAGTGATTACAGCACTCGACAGCAACCCCGGACCAGGAAGAGTGAGGGGAAGCAGGGCTCTTCCCAAGGCGGCCAGGGGTGTGAGATGGAGTTCTGACCCTAGTGAATATCTCTTCACTGTTTTCAGGAGTGGAAGATAAACTTGCTGGCTTGGACATACCTGAAAACACTGACTAATGTGTATTTCTTTTTTTGTTTGTTTGTCTGTTTAGACAGAGTCTTGCTCTGTTGCCCAGGCTGGAGTGCAGTGGCAAGATCTCAGCTCACTCCAACCTCCACCTCCTGGGTTCAAGTGATTTTGTGCCTCAGCCTCCCAAGTAGCTGGGATTACAGGTGCCGCCACCACACCCGGCTAATTTTTGTATTTTTAGTAGAGATGGGGTTTCATCATGTTGGCCAGGCTGGTCTCAAACTCCTGACCTCAGGTAATCTGCCTGCCTTGGCCTCCCAAGTGCTGGGATTACAGTCGTGACCCACCACACCTGGCCTAATCTGTATTTCTTGAGCATTGTAATAGACTGGTCTCTCAGGAGACAAGTTTGTTCTGATCATGTGCCAGGTGGCACATCAGAGGAGCAGCCATGGACAGGACTCCCCGCAGACACCAGCAGTGGGTGGGCCACCCTGTGGGGCTCACAGTGTCAGACAGTCATGATGACTCATGGATGGTGCAAAAGGCAAGAGGTTTGGGGCTGTGATTTTGGATTCTCACCTTTCCCTGGCGACAATGCTCACAATAAGCCCTCCCAGGTCTTTGTTTTGTGTTATCACAATGGAAACAAACAGGAATTACTGTTTGTTAAACTGGAAGAGGAAGTCTCACCTAGCTGACTGCAAGGATGAATAATACAATGTCTTTAATCTTCTCCCGGTACCTTCCTATGTTTGCAGCGCTGATAGTTTAATATACATTTCCTTTGTTCTGCTCTTTAGCATGACTGATAGTTTGTTGCTGATTTATATTTTTGTTTTGTTTTGTTTTGCTTTTGACCTACGTTCTTCTGGTTTTAAATGGTTTTCTTTTCATTTTTATTTATTTATTGATCTAATTTTGTCATGTGAAAATGTCATGTTGGTCTTGTGTATTTGTCCTCCAATATTTCCTTCCTTTTTAATCTTTCTTTTATTGCATTTCAGGCATTTCACTCTCACACCTTTGATTAGCTAAACAATTGTTAAATATTCACAAACTAAGTAAAGAAATGCTCAAAAATGAACATGATTTTTATACAGCCTTATTCATCTTAGTGTTCAAAATAGTGATACATGTTTAATAATACTTATAGAAATGAAAAGTTGAACTTCCAAAATAGCAATGAAGTAAATTCTCAGAAGCTAAAGTCCACACTGGTGAGTTTTCAGTGCAGCTTTTGTGGGCACTGTCTCTTGATGCGTGGGACAGCAGGCTTTGCCAGGAGTCCACAGCAGGAAGGCACCTCATTTTCCCACCAACCTCTACAAGCCTGAAAGTCAGGAAACAAGGTTCTGCTAGAACCATGCTGCCTATAATGTTCTCACTGGTAGGACAAACCCTCAAGGGCTTTGAGGGTGGACACGAGAATGGCTTGGCTGTGGTTGGCTCTGGAAAACGTTTTAAGCAATTTATAACTTATACATCCATACCATGTGACCTGCAGGGAAGTTTTCTCAAAAAAGGTCAGTTTTTTTCAAATCTCCTTGCCTGCTTTCACTGCCTTTGACATCTGTGGTTGAACCTTAAGACAGAGGGAGGAGTAGTTGGGTGGATGGCAGGTGCATGTGCAGAGACACCTGGGGGAAGGTGATCAGGGTAAAATCTGGATGGTAGGATCTGGGGGTTGGGTCTGTTGGTGCTCACTGTAGAATTATTTTGGCTTTTCTATATGTTTGAAAACACAATAAAATGTTACAGCTGAGGGGGAAGACAGAGGTAGAAGGGATGATGGCTCAGGATCTTTGGAATCCCTATGATTTTGATTTCCTGCTAGTGACTTCTGTGCAAAGAGCAGCAGAGTTCAGCTAGAGCAGGGTTCCCCAACCCCTGGGCCACAAACTGGTACTGGTCCATGGCCTGTTAGGAACTGGGTCGTACAGCAGGAGGTGAGCAGTGGGTGAGGGAGCATTACCACCTGAGCTTCACCTCAGCAGCAGCATTAGATTCTCACGGGAGCATGAACCCTATTATGAACTGCACATGTGACAGATCTAGGCTGTGAGTGTCCTCTGAGAATGTAATGCCTGATGATCTGAGGGGGAACAGTTTCATCCAGAAACCAAATCCCCCCACCCCATGCACCCTCCGTGGAAAAATTGTCTTCCACAAAACTGGTCCTTGGTGCCAAAAAAGTTGGGGACCACTGAGCTAGAGAACACTCGCTGCTCTAGCCAGGGCTGGCTGCTTTCTCAGACTGGCAGATGTGGGGTTGAGTCTTTGCAGTCAATACCCAGGCTCTTGGGTGGAGATCAAGCTCTTTTCTTTTTTGTCTTCCTGTCCGTCTGGATCAATGCTGAGCACAGAGGGCATTTGCAAATACTATTTTTGAGTGCACTGGCTAATTGGCTCTTGTATGGGTATATTTCTCATTATGTTGGCAAACCACAAGGGGCAGTGAAAACTGAGTAACTGATATGTTTCTCCGTTATAGGTTTTTTTGAAGCTTAGCAGGTGTCAGGGTCTGGGAACACGAAGCTTAATGACAAGAACACTGCTTTTAAGGAGTTTAGAGAGAACAGTGATCATTGCAGTGTGATGTGATGCTGTGGCGTAGAGGTTTGCTCAGGGGGATTCCAGCTCACATTGCTTGGGTAAGTCAGCTGTGGGGGCTGTCGACCACTCCTGGCCTTTACCCCCTTGGCCTCTCCAGTGGCCTCCCTCAAACAGCCCCTGAACGGGCCCAGCCTCTAACCTCAGGGCATCTCTGGGCCCCAGAAGGGCTGGGGAGTCAATGCCCAGGATCAGCTTTTATCAAAGAGACACTGACAGTGACAACCATCTCCCCTGCTCCTTGAGAGGCTAGTACTGAAGTTGACCTACGGGGGTCCTCAGCAGGACTGAGTCCTGAGCCCCACATGTCCACAGCACCTCATCAACACACCCTTCCTTGGTTCTCCTCCCTTCCCTGGTTCACTTCCTCTCTCCCCTGGAAGTGCTTCCTAGAATCATCTTCCAAATAAACCACTGCAACAAAACTTTGTCTTAGTGTCTGCTTTCGGAAAAACCCAAACTAAGACACAAGACTTCAGAGCCTAGAGCAGGGAAGTGTCGCTTGTGGTGGGCTAGAGCTTCCATAAATGAGGAGACAGCGGGAAGGGCGGCATGTTTGGGAAATCTTTTTAATTGAATTAAGAAAACACCCAGTTTTAAAAAATCATCTAGAGTGGAGTTTTCTATCCTTGGCACTATTGACATTTTGGGCTGGAGAATTCTCTCCTGTGGGGCTGTCCTGGGTGCAGCAGGAGGTTGAGCAGCATCCCTGGCCTGGACCCTTTAGTTGCCAGTAGAGGCATCTCCTCCCAGTTGTGACAAACAAAAACATCTCCAGAGGTTGCCATGTGCCCCCAAGGGGCAAAAGTCACCTCCAGTTGGACTGATATAGAGCTTCTGGAGGAGTTTCAAGGTACGTACGTCATCCTTCCCAAACATCCCTGAAGTGTGGGGTGCTTGTGTGAGGTAATGGCATATTTCCTTCTTTTCTTGGGCTTAATTGGAGTTGAGTAGGGTGAGCCCTGATCCAATATGACCAGTGTCCTTATGAGAAGAGGAGAGACACAGAGAAAGAAGGCATGTGACAATGCAGGGAGCGATGGGACTGAGGTGCCTCCAAGCCAAGGGTTGCTGGCAGCACCAGGGGTGGAGGGGAGAGGCATGGAACAAATTCCGCTGTGAGCCTCCAGGAGGAACCAACATTGCTGACTCCTTGATTTTGGACTTTTGGCTTCCTGAGCAATGAGAATAGAGTCCTGTTGTTTTAGGCCCCTGGTCATTCGTTACAGCAGCTCCAGATCATGAGCCCACCTGCCTTCCAGCATCCTCACCTCTGGACTCCTGTCAGCTTCTCAGAGCCTTGTCTTCCTGCGTGTGGTTGAGGAAGCTGAATCACCAGAATATGCGGTGTGCTACCTGACAGCCTGAGAGTAATACCACATTCTTTCTTTGCTTGCATTTAATTAGAGTTGGCTTGAGGCACTACTAGCCAAATTTGGCAGGAGGCCATCATCACTAACTTTGAGGGGCTGTGGTCCCTTCCTATGGAGGATGCTTTTGCCTCAAGAGCATCTCTTCTGTAGTCCTGAAGATGTGTCTACCAGGCTTTTGTTCTCCATTGGGAAGAGCCCTCCCAGCTTAGCCAGGTTGCAGCTGTTGTGGCTGCTTCCTAGGGGCCACAGGATGTGGCTATCCACGGCTGGCACATGCAGGAGCTGGAGTCTCCCATGCAGTCAGCTCTCTGCCCTGGTGGAGATGGACCAGGGGAAATCTCCCTTCCCACTCAGAGCGCAGCTCCTCAGATGACAGCCCTGGGACCCAGCTGCCCTGGCAAGGCCCCTGAGGGTGGTACACCACCCAGGCTTTAATCCCTGTCTCCCAGGGAGCCAGAATGTTGTCTCCAAAAATTCAACTCTATGACCACTTTCACTTTCAAACTCTCTAACACAGAAAGTCCATCGTTCAACTTTCTGGGCAGAGTTTAGTTCTCAGATGAGTTAATAGAAGCTCCAAGCACAAGGCCCAGTGTCCATTTTCCCTATGCACAAAGGCCGATTCCTGCCCCTGGGAGAAAGGAGGGCCAGACCTGGAACTGCCCCACTCTGGGGAAATTGCTCTCATTCCTTCCTAAAGAGTCCACGCAGCAAGGGCAGCATCCTTAATGCAACACAAGCCTGTTTCCTGTTCTGACAGAGGTCAGAAATCCCACGAAGTCAGAATGAGACATCGCTGGGCAGGACTCACATCCCTCATTCCCTCTGATGTGTAGCAGATGACGGACTGTGGGTCCCTAATGTTGTGGTTAATCTGTGGGTGAAGCTGAACACTGAGCGACACAATTTGCTCCCACTGTTCCCGACTCACCAGATAAAAGTGGTTAGTTATGAGTGTGGAACTGGGTGGTGTATCTACCCTCAAAGGCTGCTCTTGTGCGGCCCCCACCACACTGTCCAGGGCACCTCTGTTCTCTGCAGGCAGGTCCCTATCTCCCGATGCCCACTGATCCCACTGACTCAGCACTGTGGGCTTACAGGGCATCCCTTAGAGGGGCCAGGTAAGGTGAGAGCTGCCCTGAGCAGAGTGGCTGGTGCATTGAAGGGATGTGTGCAGCAGCCTGGTGCAGAGTGGCGGGGAACTGTGGGCACCAGACCCACCAGGAGGAGGCTGAATAGGGCTGGGTCACAACTTCAGTCTGCTTGATGTGAATGGGGCACTGTTAAATGCAGGTTCTCAGGCTCTGGCTCCCAAACTTTGAATTTGGTGGTCTTAGGAGTAGCTTTTTATTTGTGTTTTAAATTAATATTCCCAGGTGGTGTATGCACAATGCCCTGAGAATCAAGAGCTTCTTATGTTTTTTGGGGGGACAAAGGAATGGATACTTAATTGTGCAACCTCACCCTGGTGGGAGAGCTGAGGGATTCCTTTGTACTCCATGCCCACTCCATCCTGGTGTGGTGGTGAAGACAGCGGGAAATGAGAAGGAGCTTGCTTGTGCCTTCCTGCACTTTTCTATGAAAGGCTGGCACTAACAACCCGATCTTTTCTTGGGTGCCCCTCTTTTGGGTTCTGAGTACTATCAAGCAATGCAATGGCCTGTGATGGTTCACCCAATCCCCAATCTATGAGGACCATGGGTCCTTAAAAATTTATCCTGATAGGACAATGGCTCTCAAAGTGTGGCCCCAGGACCAGCAGGGCCAGCATCAGCTAAGAATTGCAAATTCTTGGATCCCACCCTAGATCTGCTGAGTCAGAGTCTCTGGGGTAGGGCATTTTTTAAAGTCCCCCAGGGGATTCAGCTGTATGAGAACCACTGCAATAAAGAATAATACATTTTGCACCAATACAGACCAGCTGTATTCAGCTCATGTTTGCCATGGGAAAATTCAGCTCATGTTTGCCAACACCAGAATTGGTGGCCTTGTTCCACCACCATTTTGATGCCCATTTTCCAGGGAAACCAGAAGGCATCCCATCTCTCTGTCTCTTTCCAAGCTGGCTTGTCTCCTGCCAGAAACTTTCTCTGACCTCCTTCTCCAAGGCTGGGTGATGAAGGCCTCGTCTCAGCTCCCAGGGCTCCTTCTCTCACTAGCAGACCCCAGAGAGCAAGCCCCATGCATCATAGCACAGGCCAGGAACAAGGTGATGACCCTCCCATGATGGTCTTCATGATGACCATGAAGTTGGCCCGATATCACTGCTGGCAACATTGCTTGACTTCTACCCATAGAAAGGTGCTGGGTATTAGTCAGGGTCCTCAGAGGAGCAGAACCAATAGGATGTGTGTGTGTGTGTGTGGGTGTGTGTGTCTGTGTGTGTGTGTGTGTGTGTAGACAGAGATACTGATTTATTTTAAGGAACCGGCTCATGTGATAGTGAAGGCTGACAAGTCCAAAATCTGCAGGGCAGGCCAGCAGGTTGGAGACCAGGGAAGAGTGGAAGACTCGATGCTTCAGCTGGAGTCCAAAGGCAAAGGCAGTCTGGGGGCAGAATTCCCTCCTCCTAGGGAGAGGTCGGTTTTCCCCTAAGGCCTTCAACTAACTGCAGGAGATCCACCCACAATACAGAAAGGAACCTGCTTCACTCAAAATCTACTGGTTGAAATGTTAATCAACTCTTAAAAATACAGCAGGTGTTTGACCAAACATGTTGGCACCATAGTCTAACCAAGCCACCACATAAAGTTAACCATCACATCAGTGACACCATGGGAGCAACACAACTGTGCAGCTATCTGGAGAAGTGTTAGGTGGGAGACATTGTTAAACTGCGTTGGATGCATGTATCTGCTCAAGGACATGCACGTGTACACACATGTGTGCACATGCATTCACAATCACATGTGCACATGCACAGATACACACACATGCACACACACACAATGCATGGATCACAGCGTGAGGCAATGACCACACAACAGTGCCCATGAGGTGAAATCATTAAACTGAGGTCTTGATTTGACCATCCTCCAAACACACATTTTTCTATGTAACACAAAGCAGGTCAAAAGCCATTCTGCATCTGCCCAGAGCCCATCTCCCAGAGGCCAGGTCTGTAACTCACAACCCAAGGACTTTCACTGGTTTCTGTTTGATCCTCCTCTCCAGGAAACTAGCCCTTAATGCATGAGGAATGAAATTCTCACTATCTGCAGCTAATCAAGCCATGTTTGTTATCCCTAGCTAGTATGACTCATTAATTTTCTGCCATGGTGTTTACCTCACAAAAAGTATTCTAAGTAATCCGTGCCTGCCGTGAAGAGTTTAAATGCAGTATTTTGACCTTTAGTGGACAGTGACGTCTTTTTACCGCAATCCATTTCTCTCCATTCTTAAAAACAATGGGGATAAAAATCGAAGTGTTCGAAGAGCTACTCCTTAAATACTCTGACTCACACTGGACGATCTCACTGGTGTGTGCTTCTTGCAGGCAAAATAATAGAAGTCTTCGTTTTCCTGGGCTTTTAAATTCATGATGTTTTCAATAATTTTAAACTTATGACAGTGAGCACATTTAAGTGAAAGTTTTTGAAACTGTTTTTGTCTCGTTTGCCTTTGTCTGTGATGTGTTTATACAGGACTGTTTCACAACTGTGCTATTGTGAAAGACATGAACAATGAAGATGTGTGAACAAGCTCTCATGGCCCAGGGGATTATAGCTGTGCATGAAGTAGTGAGTGGAGGAGGGGGCCAGCCCAACCATAAGCAGGGGCTGCAGGCAGCCCTGCGGACTTTGCTGGAAAGCCTGAGACTCTCTGGGAACAGGGCACATCTCTTGAGCAGAGTCAGGTCATGGAGCGGCTCTGGTTGGGGAGGAAGGGGCAGCTCCAGCTGCTAAGCTTGGCTGAGAAGATGCCACTGGCCATTCTAGGGCAAGTATGCCAAATGCTTCTGTGAGCAAATGCCTTTGCTCTTGGTTGCTTTCATCAAAGTTTCAAAGAGATCTGTGACCCTCTTCGTTTGGGTGTTTGGCTGGAGTGTGATGAAGGTGTGACTGCAGGGCCTTGTGGTGGAGGCAGGAGTGTGGAAACAGCCCCACTGGGTGTGGATGATGCATGAAGATTCTCAGTTGCTAGTTGAGTCACCAGGTTGGTGGCTGGAAGCTTCTTCAGAACTGGGCAAGCACAGTAATGAGATTGATTCCCAGCTTTTATTGGCCTAATGAGCTGGCACTAATTTGGACATGCCACTTCACACTCAAGTTTGCATATCTATAAAATCAAAAGGGGGCAAATTAATCCCTTAATAGTAGGCATTTTAACATGGACACACTCGGGTGCACAGAGTGCCAAAGTGTTGGCCAGGCATGTTTGCAATATGAAAGTTTGAACTAGATTTCTCTTGGGGAATTCATATACACATTATAAAATACATGGTGTATTTATATGAGCACTGGGGAAAGAAGTGACAAGAGATTTGTGGAGTGTAGGTGAAGCCGTTGAAGAAATCCAGTCTGCATTCAGCTCTGTACTTGGCAACGTTTCTGGAAGGACTAGCAGCAAACGCTTCTATTCTGGGAACAGTCTCTCCCACCTTTGCACTTTCCCTATCAGGCGGGTGTGGGCCTTGGTGATTAGCTGAGTCTCAAAATAAACGGCGCCTGTGTCTCCAGGGTCAGATTCCAGATGCTGAACAATAACCTGCCAGCATGGGGGAGACTGAAACAAAAGCCTCTCAGGAAGTGATGCTCCATCTTGGTTGAGGAGTTGGCACGTTTCCAGAAGGGATGTCTCCCGGCTCTCAGGCCATCGGGACCTTCAGCGTTCTGCATGCGGCTCCACTGCAGAACACACACACTCAGAACAGCACCAACATTGTGTCAGCACCCCATTATAACTTCTCCTGTTTTCCTTTCCATAAACTCAAGAATTCTTCTCTGGCAAACTTCATTTTATGGAGATGCTAATATTCTTCATCTAATTCAATTTTCCCGCACCCAAGCCTTCACCCATAAGAGACAATATCACAGCCTGAGAGAGGAGGCTGGTTCTGCAGGAATGGCTTTGAGAGCATTCGAATCTTCTGATCATTATTTCTGGTGAATTGAGACTGGCAGGCATTAGCCAAAGTCAGAGGAAATCAACTAACACCTCTCTCCCATTACAAAGGAGAAGTAACTTAAGAAGTAACTTAAAAAGTAACTTAAAAATGTTGAACGATGTCATGTGTGGTGGCTCACATATGTAATCCCAGCACTTTGGGGGGCTGAGGCGGGAGGATCACTTGAGGCAAGGTAAGGCGTAGGCAACATAGTGAGAACCCATCTCTACCAAAAATTTAAAAAAATAGCAGGGCATGGTGGCACGCGCCTGTCGTCCCAGCTACTTGGGAGCTGAGGGGCCAGAATTGCTTGAGCATAGGAGTTTGATGATGCAGTGGGCCATTATTGTGCCACTGCATTTGGGTGACAGAGTGAGATCCTGTCCCCTCCACCCCAAAATATAACAAAAAAATTTTTTAAAATTTAATGCTGAAAAAGTAGAAAGAAGAATCTATTAGCCAAATGGAAGGTAAGTTTTGATAGGAAGAGATGCAGCAAGTGACACCCTGCCCCTCTCCCACACTGTGCACACAGACACAGACACATGCACACAGGGACACATATGGATATGCATGCACACATGTGCATGCACATGCACATGGGCACATACACACACGCAAACACATGCACAAACACACACATACCCACAGGTACAGGTCTTCACACATGCACACATATTCATGCACACAGAGACACACATACATGCACATGTCTGCACACAGGCACACATACCCAGGCACACACATGCACACATACCCATGCACATGTGTGCACACATACACACAGGCCTGCACACATACCCATGCACATACATGTGCACACACATGCACATGTCTGCACACATGTGCACATACCCATGCACATACATGTGCACACACATGCACATGTCTGCACACATGCACACATACTCATACACACAGAGACACATACATACATGCACATGCATGCACACACACACATCCAGGCACACACACGGGCACACATGAGCACACATCTTATGGCAATAGCCCCACAGCCCTCTTTGCTCATCTTGCCCTGTTTGGATTCCTGCCCCATGGGACAGGGTTAGTGACTGTCTACTTATAATGATTTCAAGACCAGGAGAAACTATTCCCCCACCATCCCCACTGTCTCCTACCTCCTTCACTTAATTCTGCTGACTCATGCCTAAATTAGGTGCTCATTTTGTTTGAAACCAAGTAAGACTTTAATCATTTGTTAAAAATCCCCAAATCTCTGAGCCTAACCGTCATTGAATCTTCACATGATGTGTTTTCAAATCCCCTCCTGAGAACATGTGCAAAACCTCCTGCAGGAGCAGGTGAGTTTGGGAGCTGTGAATGCATCTTTGCCTTCTCATCTGTGATACACCCAGGGAATTTTTACTATAAACAAACTTGAAAAAACTTTCCTAACATGTAAGCCCTTTGTCTCAGCAATTCTCCTTTCAGGTTTGTTTCCTAGAGAAAGTCTATGACTAAGCAAGAGACACACACAAAGAGATTTGTAGCAGCAATTTTTAAATGCAGAAAGCTAGAAACGAGCCAAATGTCCATCAACAGGAGATTGGATAAATAAATGGTAGTATAGTTCCAAAGTAGTAAAAACACAAGGTCTTAGATTACTTCTAATAATGTAGATAAGTCTCTCAAACAAAATGCTCAAGGATAAAAGCAAGTTGCTGAAGAATGCATGTGTTATGACACAATTTATAAAGCATTAAAGACATACAAAGCAAACATGCAGAACCTTCTAGCAAATTTCATGGGAAATGCAGCATGAAAAATGGTTGGGAATGAGGGACCTGACAATGGGGACGCAAGTGACCTCTGTGGAGCACAGAGAGAGATTCTGCTGGGGAGGTGGTGTTCCAGGCAGGTAGGATGCTCATTTTATTATCTGTTATTCATTTTCATATACCTGCAATATTTAATAATGATAAATATGTATAATTATATTGTTATATGACCATAAATACTAAATAGAATAAATAAAACATAATTAAAAATCAAAAGAGGCAAAGTGTGCTACAAGTATTAATTTTTCTACACAAGTCATGAGTGTTAAATGAATGCAATGTTATATTCTGAAAAAAAAAGAAGACTTACTAGCCATCCTGCTGGAGTGGAAAGTGATTGCTGGCATTAGGGTGGTGTTTGCCTCACCTATGCTCTTCTCTCCAGGCAATGAATCCCGGAGAATTTGCCTTTCAGTTGGTTGGTTTTCATTCTTTACATCACCCCTGCGAAGTCAGGATTCCCAGGCAATGTAGAAATAAGCTGGACCATGAAGTGGGCCCAACTTAACCTGGAAAGTGCTCTGCGTGCCCCTGTACCCTGCATGTGTTGGGAGTGCCTGGTGCTGCAGGCTTCCCTGTTTTCCAGTGTGGATCAAGGAGCCCCTGGGCATGTGGTGGGCCTGTCCGTCAAGGAATACTGCAGGCAGCTGCCCAGGAGGCTCTCACAAGGAAAGGAACAGGAAATGTTTGCTGAGATCAATGTGGTTTATCCAGCATTTTCTAAGGAAACCTATGTTGGACTTTCAAGGAACAATCAATCCTTATTTGAATAAGGGTTTTATACAATTTCAAGTTTCCTCTAAGTCCACCCCCCACTCCCATTTTCTTTAAAAAGCACAACATCCCTGAAGACTATGATGGGTAAAACTTTGCCTGACCCCTGACCTGTTTTATTCTCCTCCAAACAATCAAAAGTTTAGACAAAGAGTTCTTCTGGGGGAATATTTTACTGTTTGTCAACTGTTTTTGTTTGATCTGCTGGGCTTCTATTTGTGTCTACAATCTGTCATCAAACATGATTTTGTTTTAGTTTAGTATGTTTTGGCAGAAAATAAAGATTACTATATCAGAATAAAGGATCAATCTAATAACAGATTTTTGTCCCAATGCTCAGTGCCTTTTTGTCCTCAGTAAACTCTCTGATGGATCCATCATGATCCCACACTGTGGGGAGCAGGTGCCAGCCTCCTCCATGCTCAGGCACAGCAGCCCCCTTCCACCCCTGGACCAAGTATTGGCAGGGCAGGGGCTCTCAGCCATGTCAGCCTCAGAGCAGTTCATAGTGAAAGCTGATTTTGACTGATCGACACAACATACACACAGTAGCCAAAGGATATGTTGGTTTATTTCTCTCAGTGACTCGAACAAAACACTATAAGCATTTCACCATCATCCCAATATTTCCTATTTTGCTATATGTTTGTGATTTGCATGCTTAACTTTCCTGCCTTGACTGCAATACTTATCAGGTGGGTTTAATTGCTTATGGGAATAACTAACATCTAATTTGTTCAATAATTCAATCACTCATCTTATAAACCACTTCCCGTTTACTCTGTGCAAAACTTTGAAGACAGTCATGATGGAGCAGGTGCTGACATCACTCTCCAGAAACCTGCAATCTAAGAAGGGAAGAAATGTGGGAAAAGAAGTTCTAGTAAGAAGAAACACCATGAGCAAAGGTCCTTAGATGGGAAAAATGGAAACCTACAGATAGATCAATAATTATAGTTGATTAGATGATAAAGGATGAGTATGCAGTGCATGCCAAACTGGAGAGGGCTCCAGTATTTATTTGTGTGGTAGGGGCAGCTTCCAGTTGGCCAGTGGTCTCCAGTGGATTTTGATCCAGCATCCCATCAGAACAATATTTTGAGTACACCTTCTCACTATATACCATTTATTCATCATTTTATAATGTCTAGACTACATGACTGACATATATTATGTGCATGATCAAATCATTACAAAAAACATGAATAAAAAAATGAGATGGAAAATAATGTAAGCAGAAGTTTGAAGATCTTGTTTGCCTACTGAGTGCTCTTTCTTCTGGGGACACAGTTTTAGGCAGTGGGGACAACTGAGGATTAAATCTCACACTATGACCCATCTCTGAACGAAAGTCCTGAGGCCAAGGAAGCTCAGTGAGGTACACTGATTAATTCTCATAAGGTCAGTTAAAAAGTGAAGGAAGTGGAGACCTGAAACTATACAAATTCTGGAATATAACATGGAGAAACCCTTCTAGACATTGGCTTAGGCAAGGATTTCATGACCAAGAACCCAATAAAGCTAATGCAATAAAAGCAAAGATCAATAGCTGGGACCTAATTAAACTAAAGAGCTTTTGCATGGCAAAAGGAACAGTTAGCAGAGTAAACAGACAACCCACAGAATGAGAGAAAATCTTCACAATCTATACATCTGACAAACCACTAATATCCAGAATCTACAATGAACTCAAACAAATTGGTAAGAAAAAACAAACAATTCCATCAAAAAGAGGGCTAAGGACATGAATAGACAATTCTCAAAAGAAGATATATGAAAAATATAACATACGTAAAATGAAATACATGAAAAAATGCTCATCACTAATGATCAGGGAAATGCAAATCAAAACCACAATGCAACACCACCTTATTCCTGCAAGAATGGCCATAGTCTAAAAATCAGAAAACAGTAGATGTTGGCATGGATGTAGTGATCAGGGAACACTTCTACACTGCTGATGGGAATGGAAACTAGTACAGCCACTATAGAAAATAGTGTGGAGATTCCTTAAAGAACTAAAAGCACAACAACCATTTGATCCAGCAATCCCACCACTGGGTATCTACCCAGAGGAAAAGAAGTCATTATACAAAAAAAAAAAAAAAAAAAAAAAAAAATACTTGCACATGCATGTTTATAACAGCACAATTCACAATAACAAAATTGTGGAACCAACCCAAATGCCCATCAATCAACAAGTGGATAAAGAAACTGTGGTATATACAGCGCAACCCCCTTTGGGTCCCCTCCCATTTTATAGGAGCTCTGTTTTCACTCTGTTAAATCTTGCAACTGCACACTCCTCTGGTCCGTGTTTGTTATGGCTTGAGCTGAGCTTTTGCTCACCGTCCACCACTGCTGTTTGCTGCCATCACAGACCCACCACTGACTTCCACCCCTCCGGATATGGCAGGGTGTCTGCTGTGCTTCTGATCCAGTGAGGCACCCATTGCCACTCCTGATCGGGCAAAAGGCTTGCCATTATTCCTGCATGGCTAAGTGCCCAGGTTTGTCCTAATTGAGCTGAATAGAGCTATAACACTCACCGCATGGCCCAAGATTCCATTCCTTGGAATCTGTGAGGCCAAGAACCCCAGGTCAGAGAACAAAAGGCTTGCCTCCATCTTGGAAGCGGCCTGCCACCACTTGGGAGCTCTAAGAACAAGGACCCCCTGGTAACATTTTGGCGACCATGAAGGGACCTCCAAAGTGGTGAGTAATATTGGACCACTTTCATTTGCTATTCTGTCCTATCCTTCCTTAGAATTGGAGGAAAATACTGGGCACCTGTCGCCAGTTAAAAATGATTAGCGTGGCCGCCACACTTAAGACTCAGGTGTGAGGCTGTCTGGGGAAGGGCTTTCTAGCAACTCCCAATCCTTCTGGGTTGGGAGTGTTGGTCTGCCTGGAACCAGCTTCCACTTTCAATTTTCCTGGGGAAGCCGAGGGCTGACTAAAGGCAGAAAGCTGTCATCCTGAACTCCTGGCATTGGCCAGTTGAGATCATGGTGCAGCCAGAAGTCTCTACTCAACAGTTGCCCATGCGTGTGCCCCTACCTCTCCTTCTGACCCATATCTCCTGGGCCCCAACCATGACTTTCTTAAAAGTGTAGCCCCAAAATTCTCCTTACCTCTGAATCTACTTCCTCTGATCCCTGCCTCCTAGATACTAGTGTTTCAGAATTTCACTCCCTCTGCCAAGTATTAGAGAAGGCTGTATCTCCAAAGGGATCTAAGGAAGCTCTACGCTGTGTCCTTAGGCACCTAGGCTATGGACCCAGGGAGTCTTGTCCCTGGTGTCCCTCCCAATTTAGGCATACAGCTGTTGACATGGGCAGTTATGTGCCACCCATTCCCCACCACCCTTGCCAGGGCCCCAAATTTGTAAAGCAGAAAAAGAAAGAGAGAAAAGGAAGAGGGAGAGAGAGAAAGGAGAGAAACAGGAAAGAGAGAGACACACGGAGGAGAGAGAGAGATGGAGAGGAGAGACAAAGAAAAAGATAGAAGTAGTAAAGACAAAACAGTGTGCCCTATTCCTTTAAAAGCCAGGGTAAATTAAAATCTATAATTGATAATTGAAGGTCTTCTCTGTGACCCTATAACACTCCAATACCAACTTGTTGTCAGTGTAAACAAGGGCATAGCCTGAAAGCACTGAGACCACTGACAACCTGTAGCCTTCCTAGCAAAAATCCTTAACCCAGCAACCCACGGATGGCCCAAATGCATTCAATCAGTAGTGGCAACCTCTTTGCTAAAAGTAGAGAAATAACCTTTACAGGAAACCTCATTGTGAGCACACCTCACCAGTTCAGAACTATCCTAAGTTTAAAAAGCAAAAAGATAGCTTACTAACTCAAATCTTAAAGTATGGGGCTATTCTGTTAGAAAAAGGTGATTTAACATTAACCACTGAAAACTCCTTTAACCCAGCAGATTTCCTAACAGGGGATTTAAATCTTAATTGCCATACAAAGGTCTGACCAGACCTAGGAGGAAATCCCTTCAGGACAGGACTATAGATGGCTCCTCCCAGGTGATTGAGAAAAAAACCACCATGGGTATTCAGTAATTGATAGGGAGACCTTGTGGAAGCAAAGTTAGGCAAATTGCCTAATAGTTGGTCTGCTCAAACGTGCAAGCTGTTTGCACTAAACAAATTAAAATAGACCTAGGTAAATTCTCAGATAACCCCAATGGCTATATTGATGTTTTACAAGGGTTAAGACAGTCCTTTGATCTGACATGGAAAGATATAATGTTACTGCTAGATCAGACACTAACCTCAAATGAGAGAAGTGCTGCCATAACTGCAGCCCAAGAGTTTGGCTATCTCTGGTCTCTCAGTCAGGTCAATGATAGATTGACAACAGAGGAAAGAGAACGATTCCTCACAGGCCAACAGGCAGTTCCCAGTGTACACCCTCACTGGGACACAGAATCAGAACACGGAGATTGGTGCCACAGACATTTACTAACTTGCATGCTAGAAGGAGTAAGGAAAACTAGGAAGAAGCCTATAAATTATTCAGTGATGTCCACTATAACACAGGGAAAGGAAGAAAATCCTACTGCCTTTCTGGAAGAGACTAAGGGAGGCATTGAGGAAGCATACCTCTCTGTCACCTGATTCTATTGAAGGCCAACTAATCTTAAAGGATAAGTTTATCACTCAGTCAGCTGCAGACATTTAATAAAAACTTCAAAAGTCCACCTTAGGCCTGGAGCAAAAGTTAGAAACCCTATTGAACTTGGCAACCTCGGTGTTTTATAATAGAGATCAGGAGGAACAGGCAGAACGGGACAAACGAGATAAGAAAAAGGCCACCGCTTTAGTCATGGCCCTCAGGCAAGCAGACTTTGGAGGCTCTGGAACATGGAAAGGCAGGGCAAATCGAATGCCTAATAGGGCTTGCTTCCAGTGTGGTCTACAAGGACACTTTAAAAAAGATTGTCCGAATAGAAATAAGCTGCCTCCTCATCCATGCCCCTTATGTCAAGAGAATCACTGGAAGGCCTACTGCCCCAGGGAATGAAGGTCCTCTGAGTCAGAAGCCACTAACCAGATGATCCAGCAGCAGGACTGAGGGTGCCCAGGGCAAGTGTCAGCCCATGCCGTCACCCTCACAGAGCCCCAGGTATGCTTGACCATTGGGGGCCAGGAGGTTAACTGTCTCCTGGACACTGGCATGGCCTTCTCAGTCTTACTCTCCTGTCCTGGACAACAGTCCTCCAGAACTGTCACTATCTGAGGGATCCTAGGACAGCCAGTCACTAGATACTTCTCCCAGCCACTAAGTTGTGACTGGGGAACTTGACTCTTTACACATGCTTTTCTAATTATGCCTGAAAGCCCCACTCCCTTGTTAGAGAGAGACATTCTAGCAAAAGCAGGGGCCATTATACACTAGAATTAGGAGAAGGAAAAAGGGTAAATATTTATACAGACTCTAAGTATGCTTACCCAGTCCTCCATGCCCACACAGCAATATGGAGAGAAAGGGAATTCCTAACTTCAGAGGGAACACCTATCAAACATCAGAAAGCCATTAGGAGATTATTATTGGCTGTACAGAAACCTAACAGGTGGCAGTCTTACACTGCCGGGGTCATCAGAAAGGAAAGGAAAGAAGAAATAGAAGGGAACTGCCAAGCAGATATGAAGCCAAAAGATCCGTAAGGCAGGACCCTTCATTAGAAATGCTTATAGAATAACCCCTAGTATGGGGTAATCCCCTCAGGGAAATCAAGCCCCAGTACTCAGCAGGAGAAATAGAATGGGGAACCTCACAAGGACATAGGTTCCTCCCCTCAGGATGACTAGCCACTGAAGAAGGAAAAATACTTTTGCCTGCAGCTAACCAATGGAAATTACTTAAAACCCTTCACCAAACCTTTCACTTAGGCATTGATAGCATCCATAAGATGGCCAAATTATTATTTACTGGACCAGGCCTTTTCAAACCCATCAAGCATATAGTCAGGGCCTGTAAAGTGTGCCAAAGAAATAATCCCCTACATTACAGACCATACATTTCAATTCCTGTATCTTTAACCTCCTTGTTAAGTTTGTCTCTTCCAGAATCGAAGCTGTAAAACTACAAATTGTTCTTCAAATGGAGCCCCAGATGCAGTCCATGACTAAGATCTACCGTGGACCCCTGGACCGGCCTGCTAGCTCATGCTTTGATGTTGGTGACATCGAAGTCACCCGTCCCAAGGAAATTTCAACTGCATGACCCCTACTATGCCCCAATTCAGCAGGAAGCAGTTAGAGTGGTCATTGGCCAACCTCCCCAACAGCACTTGGGTTTAACTGTTGAGAGGGGGTACTGACAGACAGGACTAGCCGGATTTCCTAGGCTAACTAAGAATCCCTAAGCCAAGCTGGGAAGATGACTGCATCCACCTTTAAACACGGGGCTTGCAACGTAGTTCACAC
Source organism: Pan paniscus (assembly GCF_029289425.2). Lineage (NCBI taxonomy): Eukaryota > Metazoa > Chordata > Mammalia > Primates > Hominidae > Pan > Pan paniscus. The sequence goes on from NC_073260.2 coordinate 50,521,663, forward strand.
CCGACCAATCAGGTAGTAAAGAGAGCTCACTAAAATGCTAATTAGGCAAAAACAGGAGGTTAAGAAATAGCCAATTATCTATCGTCTGAAAGAACAGGAGGAGGGACAATGATCTGGATATAAACCCAGGCATTTGAGCTTGCAATGGCAACCCCCTTTGGGTCCCCTCCCATTTTACGGGAGCTCTGTTTTCACTCTATTAAATCTTGCCACTGCAAAAAAAAAAAGAAAAGAAAAGAAACTGTGGTATATATACATTCAATGGAATACTGTCAGCCATAAAAAGGAATGAATTAACAGCATTTGCAGTGACCTGGATGAGATTGGAGACTATTATTCTAAGTGAGGTATTCAGGAATGAAAAACCAAAGATCGTATGTTCTCTCTGGTATGTGGGAGCTAAGCTATGAGGAGGCAGAGGCATGAGAATGATACAATGGACTTTGAAGACCTGGAGGGAAGGTGGGAGAGGGGTGAGGGATAAAAAGCAACAAATAGGGTGCAGTGTATACTGCTCGTATGATGGGCACACCAAAATCTCACAAATAACCACTAAACAACTTACTCATGTAACCAAATACCACCTGTACCCTAACAACCTATGGAAAAAAATGAAAAAAAATTAAATTAAAATTTTTTAAAAAGTTAAGGAAGTGGGAGGGAAAACTCCAGAAATATCTGTAGGAGGTGAAGTCAGGGAGGAAGAAGAGAACTCCTGGAGGCCCTGGGCTTGGTGGCCTCCTCCATCCAAGCCCAAGGCAAGGGCCCCTTGGACTAATGTTTAAGTGTAGATTGGGATCCCTGCAGCCATTGCCACAGTCTCACTAAAGCTGCTTCTAGGGAGGGTGGACTGCCTCCGTGCATCCCTGTACATACACCATCTCAATTCTCCATTCCCAGGAACCCTCAAACCTGAGGCTCAGAATAGCTTAGGGAGCCTCCCATATCACTCTTACAAACACAACATTTGCTGTAATTTTCAAGAATGGGAAGTTCCTGGAAGATCTGAAAATATGGATGAACAAAAAGAAGGCAATAGCAATCACTTTGTTTCCACTACCCAGGTTTGTGAATTTGTTAGCATCTTCCCTTTTCCAATATTTTTCTCTGCGGAGTGTGTGTGTGTGTGTGTGTGTGTGTGTGTGTGTTTACAAAATTGCACATTTTAAGTTATTTTTGCAACTTGCTTTTTCCATTTAACAATATATTATTACATGTTTCCTTGTGATCTTGTGTTCTTGAACATCTTTTTTTTTTACTGTGGTGAAACACACATAAAATTTGTCATCAATCATTTTTAAGTGTACTGTTCAGTTACTTTAAATATTATACATTAATATTATACAGCTATCACCACCATCCATCTCCAGAACTCTTTTTATCTTTCAAATCTGAAACTACACCCATTAAGCAACTCCCCATTCCCCCCTTGCTCTGCCCCTGGCAACCACCATTCTACTTTTTATCTCTATGGATTGGACTGGTCTAGGTGTCTCATATGAGTGGATTCATCCAATATTTGCCTTTTTGTGACTGGCTTACTTCACTTAGCATAATGTCCTCAGGTTTCACCCATGCTGTAGCATATGTCAGAATTTCCTGTCCTTTTAAGGCTGAATAATATCCATCGTACTTCAACATCTTTCTGAAATGACTGCATAGTATTTCTTTTGCAGACAGGCTATGATTTACTTAACTCTTTTTTCTTAGGTGATCACTTGATTTCCATTTTTGAGTATTATAAACAACACAGTAGTGAATGTCTGCCTATCTAAATATTTGCACATATATGTGATTCTTTTTTCCCCATGGAATACATTCCTACCTGGAGGTGGAATTGCTAAATCTAATGGTGGAGCCACACCCTTAGTCACCACACAGGGCATGAGCCTTTCACTTTGGCGAGGTGGCCCCTGCTTTAGTTGGTCTCTGACACTTCAAACTTCACCTCTAACTCTTTATCGTACTTAAAATGGCTCTCCAATTACAGTCACAACCCTTCTTAGGGGAAAAAAATGCATCCAAGTGGCTACCACGTTGGACTGAATTGGGTGCTCATCCTGTTTCCTCAGCAAAGGAAAGGCCTTAGGATGTGAAGAGAGGAACCCACATTTTTCAGTATTTCATATATTACCAGGCCTTTTCATGACTGTTCCTCCATAGCCTCTCATTCTCCAACATTTGAAGGTCCACCTTATTCTAATTCATTTTTCAAAATTTTGAGATAATTTTAGATTTATGGATGAGTTGTAAAGATAGTACAGCGATTTCTCATGTTCACTAATGTTAAAATCTTGCATAACCACAGTATATTTGTCAAAACTAAGAAAATAGCATTAGTGGACAGGTGCAGTGGCTCACGCCTGTAATCCCAATACTTTGGGAGGCCAAGGCGGAAGGATCATTTGAGATCAGGAGTTCAAGACCAGCCTGGCCAACACGGTGAAACTCCACCTCTCCTAAAAATAAAAAAATGAGTTGGGCATGGTGGCATGCACCTGTAATCCCAGCTACTCTGGAGGCTGAGGTAAGAGAATTGCTTGAACTTAGGAGGCAGAGGTTGTAGTAAGACAGGATTACGCCACTGCACTCCAGCCTGGGCAACAGAGTGAGACTCTGTCTCAAAAGAAAAATAATAAATAAAATAAAATAAAATAAAGAAAAGAAAAGAAAATAGCAGTAGTGGCTTGGAGTGGTGGCTCACTCTTATAATCTCAGCACCTTCAGAGGCTGAGGCAGGTGGATCACTTGAGCCCAGGAGTTTGAGTCCAGGCTGGGCAACGTGGCAAAACCCTGTCTCCACCAAAACAAAAAACTAGTCAGGTGTGGTGGTGGGCTCCTGTAGTGCCAGCTACTCAGGGGCCTGAGGAAGGAGGATTACCTGAGCCTGGGAGACAGAGGCTACAGTGACCCGAGATCGTGCCTCTGCACTCCAGCCTGGGCAACAGAGAGATAGCCCGTCTCAAAACAAAACAAAGCAAAACAAAACAAAACAAAGAAAATAGCATTTGCGCTACACTATTAACTACACTACACTATTAACAGGTCTAGCTATGACCTGTTCTTTCTATGAATGTCTTCCTTCTGCCCAATAATCCAATCCAGGCTTCCACACTGCATTTAGTCTTCATGACTGCTTAGTCCCCTCCAATATGTGGCAATTTTGAACCTTTTCTTGTTGTCATGACTTTGATGGTTTTGAAGAGGGCTGGTCAGGTATTTGGAAGAGTGTCCCTTCATTTGAGTCTGTCTTATGTTTTCTCCTAGTTACACTAGGATTATGGATTTGCGGGAGAATGAGACAGAGGCAAGCGTCCTCATCACCTTCCATCAGTGGGTGCATGATGCCAGATGACGTCCTTGTTGATGGAAACCTGGACCACGTGGTTGAGGAAGTGCCTGCCAGATTCCTCCTCCGTGAAGCTGCTATTTTTCTCTTTCATTGCACAATTGATGAGATGAGAGTCACCAAGTCCAACTCATACTCAGGGGAGGGGAAGTAAGATCCACTTCTGGAAGTGGATCAAAGCATTTGTGGATCCATATTAAAACCACCATGATAATTAAGAATTATTTTGGCATAGACACTTTGAGGCCATGCCAATAACCTGCTTCTTTTTCAAGTTTTACTCACTAATTTTAGCATCCATCAGTGGATTTTGCCCTCAGCAATTACCACTGTGTTGTTCTAATGGTGATTTTCTATTCACTCATTCTTTCTACATTATCTAGAAATTATTAAAGAAGATTTGTCTATTTCCTCATTTATTTATTTTTCAATCATTTATTTATATCAGTAAGTACTCACAGATATTTATTTTACTCTCTGGGTCACAAGCAAACACTCTCCTTATTTATTGTATTGCTCAATTTGTTCTGATTTTGGCCATTGGGATTTTTTTTTTCAGGTTGGCCCTTATGCTCTTTCAAAATGCCTCTGACTTGTTATTTTTTGTTCCTTTTTTTGTGAGAACTTTCTTAATTGCCGGCACTGCAAGATTTTCCAGGCTCATTTTGTAGTTTCTCTGCCCCGTCCTAGAATCAGCCAATTCTCTGGGGAATCGTGTTTCCATTTATTGGAAAATGGTTTTTAGATAACAAGATTTGGGTGCTGGATGAACTTGTTGCCCTGGGATGTTGTGCTTCCAGACCCTCTTGGCAGACAGAGCCAGTGAATATATTCATGTGTGTGCGCAGTCACCCTTGAATGTCCACACACTGACATTTATTTCAGTATCTGTCTATCCCTATCTATAGTAAAATAAGCATGAATTCATACCAAAGTTTTCAACTTGATTCCATCATCAGTCTATTTAAATTGTAGTTAGATTTAGAAGAGATATATATATATATATATATATATTCATACAAATGATTTTTCTCACAAATTCTTTTGTTTCAGACTTGGTTTCCTAAAGTCAAGAAAAGCCTAAACCACAAGAAAAACTCATATGTGTGTTGATAAGTAGTAGATACAAGCTTCAGACCCCAACCTCCATTAAGCAAGACATATCTATTCCTTTATTTTTCTTGAAATATGACTAAATCTTTATGCTTTCAGGATGGTGTAGAACTGGATCTCAGGCAGTCTTGTAATCTCTTGCTCTCCCAGATTACACCCCGAGGGTCATCCAAGTGATAGGAAGGGCTGCTAGACTGAGATTCATCATGGAGGCTGCAGGCTTCCTCACTGTCTTAGCTGGCAGTGGCCCAGTGGACCTGGAAGCTCTCTATTCCCATGACCCGAGAGGGATACAGGAATTTTAGCCAAGGCTGAGAGCCCCAGTGCTTGGGTTCACCCTCTATTCCTTGTCTGGTCTCACTCCTCCTCTGGGTTCTTTGTTTCTACTCCCAACCACTCCTCTCCCTGTCTCCACATACTTGCTTAGCCTCTGAGAAATCTCTCTCTTTCCTCTTGTTGCCAACAAAGGCTCTTAGGATAACCTCTTTAATACAGTCAGATTTTAGGAAAGCAAAGGCCAGAAAAGAAGAGCCTAGGCCTGCTATTGCCTCCAGTGGTTACTCCAGTGGAATTAGGAGGAAGGAGGCCAACACACCTGTGTTCAAGTTCTCATCTGGGTGGCATTTCCAAAGCCCTCGTCTGGTAAACAGAAATGTTTATCAATTTTGGCGGAAATAATTGTACTTGTGCACCCTTTTTGAATCAGACAACATCAGTGGTGTTGGGTCACAGGATGGTGTGCGATGAAGCAGGAAAATCACTGATAAAAGAATGCTCCTCGAGAATCTGGGTCTTGAAGGATGGTCTCCACTCTCTTGGAAATTCCACCCAGGCTCATTCCAAACTGTCTTGGATGATTGAACAACTAGTGATTTGGTTACCGGACTCTGCTGCACTGTGAGGCTCTTTCATAGGAGGGAAAGCCACTACTGTTTTTTGGATTTAGACTCAACACAACTGTCCTGAGGGAGGTGATGGAAGGGACAGGTGTAGTGGCTGCCCATACCTGGGACCATGGTCCCACCTTGGTTGGAGCCATAGTTCTTTAATAACAGCTATTTTCTTTGGGTTATAAACCTTATAACCCTAAGATTTTGTGTTCAGTATAAAACAAAGAATAACAAAAATTATGATGAAGAAGATAAAAGTAATCTATTGTTCAACTACTCAAAATAAATGCTAAAATATTTTTTTAAAAATTTTCCTGTGGAATTTTCCAAAAACTGGGAGGTAATATGGCCTGTGGTTCCAGGTTCCCTGGGAACCAGCTTGCTGTGTTTGATTTCTGTTTCTTCAGTGAGGAACTGTGTGGCCTTTGGTAGTTTTCTTAATTCTACTGATCCTAATTGTCTTGATGTATCAAATGGGGATAAATATACCACGTATTAGTTTTCTAGAGCTGCTGCAAGAAACCACCACAAACTAAGTGGCTTAAAAGAACAGAAGTTTATTCTTTTACAGTTCTAGAGTCCACAAGTTTGAAGGCTCTAAGGGAGGAGGCCACCCCTCGTATTGTCTTATGCCCAATTTCTGCCTCCAAAGAAGGAAGAAGTAAAAACTAAAAGGCAAAAATGAAATCCACAGGCAGACAGCCCAGCGCCACACCCTGGGCCTGGTAGTTAAAGATCGACCCCTGACCTAACCGGTTATGTTATCTATAGATTCCAGACATTGTTTGGAGAAGCACTGTGAAAATCCCTGTCCTGTTCTGTTCCATTCTGATTACCGGTGCATGCAGCCCCCAGTCACTTACCACCTGCTTGCTCAATTGATCAAGATCCTCTCACACGGACCCTCTTAGAGTTGTAAGCCCTTAAAAGGGACAGGAATTGCTCACTCAGGGAGCTCGGTTTTTGAGATGTGAGTCTTGCCAAAGCTCCTGCCTGAATAAAGCCCTTCCTTCTTTAACTCGGTGTCCGAGGGGTTTGTCTGCGGCTCGTCCTGCTACAGCTCTAGGGGAGAATCCTGTCTTGCCTTTTTGCTAGCTTCTGGTGTCTGTTAGCAAGCCTTGGTGTGCCTTGTTTTCAAGGTGAATCATCACCCCAATCTCTGCCTCCATCTTCAGACAACCCTGTCCCCTATGTGCCTGTGTCCAAATTTCCCTCTTCTTATAAGCACACCAGTTATCACGTTAGGACCTATTCCCTAATCCAGCATGAACTTAACTTGATTGCTTCTGCAAAGACCTCATTTCCAAGTAAGATCATAGTCACAGGTCTGCACAGACATGAATTTTGGGGACACTAATTCAACCCAGTATATATCTTCCTTATAGGGTTGTTTCAAGAAATAAATGAAATGCTTGTTCCAAAGCACCTAGCACTGTGCATGACAGGACATAAAATAGCCACTCAGTAAAAGACAGCTTTAGCCAGCTGTGGTAGTTCACACCTATAGTTGGGAGGCTGAGGTGGGAGGATCACTTGAGCCTACGAGTTTGAGGTAGCCTGAGCAACATAGCAAGACCCTGTCTCTAAAAAGAAAAGAAAAGAAAAAAAGAATAGTGGAAAGGAAGGAAGAAAGGAGGAAGGAAAGAAAGGAAGAAAAAAATGTAAACAGCTCTATATCCACTGAATAGAGCTCAATATTTAAAAAATAAATAAATGACAGTTTTTTTAGCATTCCAGTTAAAAATATCTATCTATATATAACCATCTCTATAGCCATATTTCCATAAAACATGCCAGAGGTGTGGTGTGGTGTTGAGACAGTGAAATGCCCAGGAAGATAAAAAGGGGTCCCCTGAGAATCTCCGACCAGCCCCACAAGTGTTTGCATGGATGCTTTTGTGCAGATGAGGGAACCTACCCAGGGCTTGTCTGAGCATGCTCACAGCAGACCGGAGCCCAACATGCGCACTGGGAGAAGTAGGTGGAGCCACGGGGAATTCGCGCGGTTTGCAGCGGGGAGGAGCCTGGCGTCTCCTGTTCTTGTGTGGTTACCTGGAATTCAATTTGTGAGATGGAAAACCTGCTAGCAGGACTCTCTCTTGCTTTGCTGAAAGTTATTTTTCCCTTTTCCTTTTCGCCAAGTGAATTCCGTTCCCCTCACCTTTCAAAGTGTCTGCATGCCTAACTTTTCCTGTCGTGTGACAAGAACCTGTTTTTTTTTTCTACAACAGTGTGAACTGGAAAATATGATACATATGTATGTATACACTGTATAGTACTAATTAGAGCTGTGCTTCATGAAGCCTCTGCCCTGCTTGTTAGAATAACTGCTCTATTTTTCCTTATGCCATTAAAACATAACATAAAATATCAAACACCTGAGTTTTGACATCTATTGTTTTCCACTATATGAATGCACAGTCATTTACCTAACGCTTCCCCTGCTGTCTGACAGCTGATGTGTTCGGGCCCTTTCTAGGTATCACTGCTTCTGCAATGAACCCATCAATGCTAAGCCCCATGCAGACACATGGGAGGCACATTTGTGCCCTGGCCATCCCCAGAAAGGCAGCAGTATGTCATGTGCTTCCGTTCCTTGCCTGTGCCTCTTATTCTGCTTGTCTTCACCATCTGTGACATTTGCTTCACCTGAAGGTTTTAATTCTCACCCCGTCTCCAGAATAAGTTTTAAAGGATCCCCCTCAGCTGGACGACCACCATTCCTACTGCATTTAATGTCTCAGATTACCTTTGTCTAAAATGTCACTTGTCCCTGAATTTATTTCTTGGTAGAAGTTGAGGAAAAGCTGCTTTGATCAGGAGTGCTTTAAGGCTATAGGAGTTGGGCCCTGCTGTTCCTCAACCCTCCTGGGTGCCAGGCAGGAGCAGTGAAGGCCCTTACAGCACTCTGGGTTCATGCTGCTCCTGTGCTTTAAGCAGGTCCCTGTGTGCTCACTCAGAAAAGTTGGGGGTCTCCAGAGAGGCACACCCTCAGCCACCTGCTTCTGGGCACACATGGGAGACTCTTCTGGAGAGGTGTTGCTCCTACAGCACATCTCCGTGGAGGCTGATCGCTTCTCAATAAATACATCAATAGTATAGCAACCAGAACACAAATTACACTTGTCTAGTTCCCTAATACCATGTAACAAATTACCACACATCAAAGAACTTTGTGAAGAAATACAGACAGTGAGACTTCTGGAATGATGGAGTAAGGAGCTCAATGAACCCTTTGTCCAACAAAACAATTTACTGGGTGATATTATTTTAAAAGATCATTTAAAGTTTCTGGAAATTGTTCTAAGGCCATACAGCAAATGGAGAAACATTTATTTCTCCATTGGTAGAGAAAACTACCAATTCTTGGTGAGAACAGTGAGAGTCTGTCGCATTTGAGCTATGGCCTTCTGTGTTAACCTCTACCCAGGGTGTATGCAGCCGAGAAGTCAGGGGTATCCTGTCCCCTAGATCTTAAGTCTGGGGTTACAGTTCCATCCTTGGATGGGCAGGCAGTAGCATTTCTTATCCCCCCAGCCCTATGTTACGGAAGCTCTATTTCAGACGAGCACAGCTGAAGGGGCTATGTCTTGCTTACTCTACCCAACCCCCACTCATACAATAGAAACTCTGCTCCAGATGTGACAGGTCAAGTGTGCAGGGGTCCCAATCACTCCCTGTCCCAGATCACTTGAAGGATAGAAGTGCCATGCTGGGAGGGTCAGACTGTGAAGACCAGGAGGTACCCCTAGCCCCACCAGGGCCCACTTATAAAGTGGGAAGCTCACTCTTGTAGAAGCAGGACCCAGTCTTTTTGCTGTGATGCAGAGATGCCGGGGTTTTGTCCAGAGGTATAGGTAGGCCACAAGGTAGCTCTGCAGTCTTGCTGGGGAGGACTGGCTTTATTTGGAACAGAAAGTAGAGAATCCATGCCTGAGGGTGTTGGGGAAAACAGTTTACATGTTTGTGGGTAGAGAGCAATTAATAAGAGGCAGGTAGCTCTAAGACACAGTAAAATGAACACAAACATATAAAAGGTAGGGCACCACTAAACACACCAATGCACAAATAATGGGAGTACCGGAAGGAGAGGAGAGTGAGAAAGGAGCAGAAAAAACTATTTGAAAGAAAAATATGGCAGAAAACTTGCCAAATTTGATGAAAAACATTTTCTCATATTCCAGAAAGCTCAACAAACTCCAAGTATGATAAACACAAAGTTATCTACACTGAGACACACATATCATAGTAAATATATTGAAAGACAAATGGGAAAGAGAAAATCTTCCAAGCAGCAAAAGAAAAATGAGTCACGATGTACAAAATTAATAGCTGACTTCTCAGCAGAAATAATGGTGGCCCAAATGTTGTGGGATAACATACTCAAAATGCTGAAAGAAAAGATAAACAACTACCAAACCAGAATCTCATATCCAGCAAAATCTATCCATTAAGAGAGAAGGAGATTCCCAGAGTTAAAAAAAAAAAAAAAAACACAACTGAGAAAATGTATTGGTTGAAGACCAACCTCATAAGAAATACTAAAGGAAGTTCTTTAGGCTGAAAGGCACCAGACAGTAATTTAAATCCACATGAAAAAACAGTGTGCCAGTAGAAGTAACTATACGGGTAATTTAAAAGATAGTAAAATGTCATATTTCTTCTCCTTCTTTCTCCTGACTGATTTGAGAAACAATTATATAAAATTATTCATCTATCTATCTGTATTTTGGGGCCTATAACACGTGAAATAAAATATATTTGACAATGACAACAAAAATGAGGTGGTTGAATAAACTCTAAAAAATACTATACTTACTAATCTTTTTTCTCCAAACTTCTTTAAAAGATACAAAATTATATAAAGTAAAAATTATAGCAATATATTATTGGGTTTGTAACATCTATAGACATGATATGTATAACAATAATTGTACAGAAAAGGGAAGAGGCAATATACAAATCCCACTGTAATTATGTTTAGCAATACTTTAGAATTAATCTGAAATATATTATAATACATTGGTATGTATATTGTAAGCTCTAGAACAACAATTAATAAAATAACTTTTAAAAAGATTTAAAAATAAAGAAATTAAAACGTTACACTATGAAATGTTCACTACATGCAAAGAAAACAAAGAGAAAAAAAAGCAGGACACCAGAAAACAAAAGTAAAATGACAGACATATTAAACAGCCAATTAAAGGCCAGCATTATCCAAATACTAAAACCATAAAAAGACACACAAAGAAAAAATTCTGCCGAGAAGTATCCCTTATGAACACAGATGTAGAACTTCTTAACAAAACACAAGCAAACTGAATTGGGCAACATATAAATGGTATTATTCCATGACCACGTGGGATTTATTCCAAGAATCCAAAGTTAGTTTAACCATTCAAAAGCAATTTGTGTAATGCAATATATTAATGGAATAAAAAAAAGTGACCACATCAATAGATGCAAGAAAAAATCACTTGACAAAATCCAAAACATTTTCATAATAAAACCACTCAACAAACAAGAAAAAGAAGGGAACTTCCCCAACCTGATAAAGGCCATCAATGACAAAGCCACAGCTAACATTATACTTAATAGTGAACACTGAATGATTTTCCCCTAACATCAGGAACAAGACAAAAATGCTATTATCACTTTTATTCAACCTTGTACTGGAAGTTCTAGCTAAGGCAATTATGCAAGAAAATAGAATGAAAAGCAGCCAGTTTGGAGAAGAGGCAAAACTACATTCGCGGATGGCATGACATTGCATACAAAAAATGTCCTAAGGAATCCACTATAAAAATCCACCATGAGAACTAATAAATAAGTTCAGCAAGGTCTCAGAACACAAGATCAATGTACAAAGTCCATCATGTCTCTATACATTAGCAATGAATATTTTGAAAAAGAAATTAAAGGAAACAATTTTCAATAGCATCAAAAGAATAAGAGACATAGGAATAAATTCAATAAAAAAGTGCAAAACTTTTATACTGAAACTATAAAATATTGTTGAAAGTAATTACAGTAGATCTAAATACATAGGAAGCTATTCCATGTTCATGGTTTATGAGAGTTAATATTGGCAAGATTGTCATGCTCCCCCAAATCATCTACAAATTCAATGCAATCTATATCAAAATCTCAGTTGGCTTTTTTGACAGAAATTGACAAGTTGATCTTATAATTTGTGAAGAAATGCAAGGAACTCAGAATAGCCTAAACAATCTTGATAGTAAAAAACTAAGTTGAAGAACTTACACTCTAATTTCAAAACTTACTACAAAGCTGCAGTAATCAAGACTGTGTGGCACAGGTGTAAGGATAAACATATATATCAATGGAATAGAATTGACAGTTAAAAATAAATCTTTACATTTACAGTCAACTTATTTTTACAAGGGTACAAAGACAATTCAATGGGAGAAAACACTGTCTTTTCAGAAAATGGTACTAGGAAAAATGAATATCAACTGCAAAAAAAAATGAAGTTGGTCTCCTACCTCACACAATACACAAAAGCAAACTGAAAATGGATCATCTATCTAAATGTAAGTGCTAAGTCTAAAACTATTAGAAGAAAGTATAGCAGTAAATCTTCATGACGTTGGGTGAGGCAATAGTTTCTCAACTATTAACAATAGTTAACTGTTAATAATAATTAACAATGACACCAAAAACATAGGTTACAAAAGAAAAAAAACAGATAAATTAGACTTTATCAAAACTAAAAACTTTGTGCTGCCAAAGACGCATCAAGAAAGTGAAAAGAATGGGTGAAAGCATTTGCAAATCATGTATCTAACAAGGAACTTGTTTTTAGAATATATAAAGAGTTCTTACAACTCAATATTAAAAAGATAAATGACCCAATTTAAAAATGAGCAAATGATTTGAACAAATATTTCCCCAAAGGAGATAGACAAATGTTCACCAACTTATGCATTAATAAATAAAATGTATTATACTATACACATTTTATGTATGTAATATTATTCATCCATAAAAAAGGAATGAAGCCATAATACATGCTACAACATGGATGAACCTTGAAAACAATATGGTAAGTGAAAGTATGTAGTCACTAAAGACCTCATATTATATGATTCCATTAATATAAAATGTCCAAAATAGACAAGTCTATGGTGACAGAAACTAGGTTTGTGGTTACTTAGGGCTGGGCAGGAAAGAAAGCGAAATATGGAGTCAGCTAATGAGGACTGGGGTTCTTTTAAGAGAAGTGAAAGTGTTCTAAAATTAGATAGTGTTGACGATTTCATAACCCTGTGAATATATTACAATATAATATGTTGGATTGTATACTTTTAATGGGTGAATCGTATGTGTGTAAAATATAGCTATTTTTTAAACACACCCACTCACACAACTACCCATCTATTATCTCATGGTATCCAGGAGTCAGAAGTCTGGGCATGGCTCACCTGAGTCCTCTGCCAAGGAACTTACAAGGTTGGGGTCCATCAGGCCATGTCCTTATCTGAAACTTGGGGTTCCCTTCCAAGCTCTCTGGCTGCTGGCAGAATGTGGCTCTTTGTGATAGTAGGATTGAAGCCCAAGGCCTTCTGCATTTCCCAGCCACACCACATGGCCCCGTCCTTGGTTACAAGATGGCATTTGCTTCCTCAAGGGCCACGACAGTGTCTCCCTGTGTACGCAGCAAGACAAAACCTTGTACGGTATATACACATACTGCAACTTCATCTCGCAAGGGACAGCCCATCACCTTGCCAGATCCCATTGGGAGGGTCACAGGTCCTTCCCACACTCAAGGGGAGGCAATCACATGGGGGAACACACCAGTGGGAGACTCCAGGAGCCATCCAGAATTCTGCCTAGCCCCCATCTCTCTCTCTCCCCTTACAGTTGTTCATTCTGCAGAGAATTTTTTTTCTTGAGTTGAGCAACTTATTTTTAAAGCTGATTTTCTGCCAGAAACTTCTTAAAGGAGCCAATTTCTCTTTTTCTCTCTTGTTCCTCTCTCTTTCCTCATTAAGCTCTCCCTCTCAACATTTTAAGCCCTTCAGAATGAGGTACACTAGTTTTAAACAGGTATGGCACAATCTCTTCATAACAGCTCATTGAAAATTTATAGAATTTTCAGCATTTTAGAGCAGAGGTAGCCTGCTGAGAGACCTGTGTGTTTAAAATTCTAATAGTCTTTGGGGAAATAAGATTCCCTCAAAGCATTTCTCATCGTATGCTCCTGTAAAAAGTTCCCCCACAACCTCTTAAAGACTTCTTGCAGTTAATTTGGAAAAGTTATCTCATGGATTATTTCGTGTGTATGAAGACCTGAAATGATGGTGTGAGTTTCAGGGGACTCACAGACAGTCTTCATTCTGTGCCATTCCTCACCTCAACTGCTGACATGCAGCTTGCAGACCCACCCCACAGCTCCTGTCCAGGCTCAGTGGCCATACTCTCTACACACCCCTGTCCCCCAGGAGACGGGACTGAGGCAGACACACTCTGAAGCAATGGTTTTCATCGTCTCTGCCTGCTTGATGGTTTTTATTTTATTTTATTTTATTTTTTGAGAATGAGCCTAGGCAGTCCTCAATTTGAGGGGCCCACAGATGCTATGGATTTGACCTGCATAGATAGTGTTTGGTAGGGGTAAGAACAAAAGAAAACACCCCTCAGAAACTCCGAAATCCAGTGCCACCTGTGTGACAGATAGCAGACCCAGGGCCAGTGAAACTGCCCTCTGTGGAATGCAAGCATGGGGGTGACTTCTCTTGTTCCTGGACACCTGGCCCATGACCACACTGTTCACAGCAGGGCTCTTTCCTCCTCTGCACAGGAAAGATGCTGGGAAAGGCTGTGGGATTGATTTACAATGTTTCCAGGAGTACTGCTGTCACCAGGAAGCCATGGCCTTTGGCAGCATGGCCCTGCAGGGTGTGAGGGGCATCTGGGCAGCAGGAGGGTTGGTGCTGCCAGGGAGTGTCCCCTGCACAGTCCACTTGCCTCCAGCCAAGGGGAGAGCTGATCTATTGGGAGCAAGAGAAACAGAGTTGGGGGGCACGTGAGGAGGTAGTCCATATGTCGGGACATGAGTGTTGGTCAGTCATAGGGAGGTTCTGGAAGATTGGGGGTTTGTTAATGATGATCCAGTCTTCCCAGGAAGGGTATGAGATGGGGATTGAGGCCATTAGTCAGATTAATGTTTCCCAAGAGAAGAACAGGCTTGTTAGTTTTGGGACACAGATGGAGGAAGGGCTGGGGGATATTTGTGGTCTGCTGAGAATGAATCGCTTGCCCAAATGACTCTGAACTGCCGAATCATCTCCCTGAAAGGATGCTCCAGTGAGAGTAACCCCCTTGCTGTTCCAGTCAAATGCCTTTGAAAATATTTCTAAAGTGCATTATTCCAAAGGCTACTTAAAGTTATGTATCTTAAGGGTTTCAAATAATTCTATTAACCAAGATGCTATTGATCTTGACAAGAATTGGCTTAAATCTGAAATAAAAATAAAAGCTGGCTTGTTGAAGACCTGAATGAGGTTCTCTCTCCTGCATGAAGGCAGGCAGTGGGTGCCACTGGCCAGGAAGGGGTGGGGAGTATGCTACCAGTGCCATCTACCACAGCCCAGGGGCGGAGGCCCGCTTTTGGGGGTTTATGAGATCACTGGGCTTGGGACCCTGGTCGGCCCCTGATGTGGAGTCCACCTGGTATTTACTGCCTCTGTGTCCTTCGAGTTTGAGTTCACCCATGAATGAAATGACATGTATGAACATTCTTCATAAACTAAAATACTTGTGGGCTCTCATACTCAAAAAACCTGTGGAGCATTCCCCACGCTGACCATCAGTCATGGAAGGAGTGTGCAGCCTATCAGAGACACAAGCTCCTGCGCCACACGTTATGACCTTTCCCCCAGGAGACAGCCCGAATGGGTCCTTTCCATTTGCCCAATAATGGAGTGAAGGGCCTGTGAGGCAGCCTGACCCTCCTCCAGGCTGGTGATGGCAGCTACTCAGCTGTGGAGCTGGTTGCAACTGCCCATTCTTCTACAGCAGGAGTCCCCAACCCCCAGCTACAGACCAGGATTGTCTGGGGCCTGTTAGGAAGCAGGTCACACAGCAAGAGGTGAGCAATGGGTAAGCAAGCATTACCACCTGAGCTTTGCCTCCTGTCAGATCAGCAGCAGCAAAAGATTTTCATAGGAGCATGAACCCTATTGTGAACTGTGCATGCGAGGGATCTAGGTTGTGTGCTCCTTATGAGAATCTAACTATTGCCTGATGATCCAAGGTGGAACAGTTCCATCCTAAAATCATCCCCACTACTCCCACCGGCTGTGGAAAAATTGTCTTCCATGAAACCGGTCCCTGCTGCCAAAAAAGTTGGGGACCACTGTCCTACAGCACTTTCTCTGAATTTCAGATTCATCCTTTCTAGTTCTTGTTTCTGACCAAAAAAGGCCCAGACACCCCGCTAAGTAACCATCATCAGCTTTTAACATGTGTTTCCAGGGTATCAGCATATGATACCCTGGAAATAACTCTTAGGGATTTGTGCAAGACTAGCATGGGAAGCTCCTCGGAGGTCATGTGTGTGACCCCCCAGAGGTTGCGTGTGTGGCTCCCAGCCCCAAGTCCCCCCGATCCCCACCCCAGAGGCCATGTGTGTGCCTGCCTGGAGCACAGGCTCTGGGTTCATTCCTCTGCAGCTCCAGCTGGCCCGTCCTGGGCAAGTAGATTAACCACTCTTGGCTGTCTAAACAGAGAACATGTGCTGTGCTTATTCCTGGTCTTGTTGAAAGCCATTTTTTTCACAATCAGTCAAGTGGCTTCTGACTATGACTTGGCTTCCCGTGTAGCATAGCCATGGAAACCCATGTGAGTGGCCCAGTGAGCTCCAGGTAGGTGCTTCAGTCTCAGGAGCATTGAGGAAGGGGGACCTTTTCAGAGACTGAGTCTGGACCCTGGCAAGGGTTGACCCAACTGTCTGAAGGCAGCATAGACACGGCTGGCCCTTGGTATAGCCATGTCATTTCCTGTCTGATTGCCACATCCACTGGTGACACTGTGCACTCAGACGATGGCCTCATCGGCCACCCACAGGCACAGTGAAGCCACAGTGCCGGAGGCTGGTCTTCAATATAGCCATGTCATTTCCTGTCTGATTGCCACACGCATTGGTGGCACCATGCACTCAAGATGATGGCTTCGTCGGCCACCCACAGGCACAGTGAAGCCACAGAGCCAGAGTCGCTGCAGCCCCCGCTGCACCATTGACAAGCCAGGACTCACACGGTCAACTCCTCGGGTCTAGAAAACAGCAGAAAGGGAAAGACATATGGAGCACATCCTGGCCTTGGTCTGTGCTCAGCCGCAGAGATGTAAGGCTGCAGTGAGGTTCCTGAGGGTGAAGGAGTCTGTTCTCTGCAGACAGCTGAGGAGAGAAAAACAGAAAGTGGTGAAGTATCTGAAGGAGAAGAGGAGAGGAGCATGCCTGCTTCGAGCTCTGTGTGAGCAGATGAGGAACACACTTAAACACATGCCTGGGAACACCTGGAGGAAAAATGGCTTCATCAACCAGAGTCTTGCAGGTGAAGTGTTCTCTCTCATCCTGTATGCTATGAAGCTGGGGTGGCACCAACGAGCCTGAAAGCTACAGTGCAGAAAAGGCAAGGGTTCAGAACTCAGGCTGCTGTGGTCCCCAAGATTAGCAACTCTGGTCAGCAGTGGGTGATTCCATGTGTACGACTATGTCTTAAAACCACCTTCAGACCAGAGATCCCACACTTCCTAATTTCCTAAAATTCTGTCACTGCATGGACCACATGTAGACAGGTGTATAAGCATTTATAATCCAACGAGGGAGAGCACACTAAAAGACTGAAAAAAAAAGAGAGAGAGAGACAGAGAAAGAGAAAAGATCCATCCTGCTCTGAATTTTAGTGGGTGTTTTGTTGGAAGAAAGTGAAAATAAGAATAGACAGAAAAGGCAAAGGTAAGAAACCTAGAAAATAAAAAAAAATCTGAAAATCAGAGAACGTTAGCAACATAAAGCAAAACCACACAGGAGAAAGAAGAAGAAAAGGGGAATAACCAAAGCAAATGAGAATATCTGAGAGACAAGAAAATCCTTTGGGCACAGCTAAAAATAGAAAAAGTAGCTCTTTTTATACATCTTCATTTAGGAGATTATCTGAACACTGAGATTTGAGGCATCTGACTTTGAGGTATCATGTGTACATAAAAGTAATCAAATGAGCCATATTTAAGCATGTTTCCTTGAAATAAAATGTTAATTTTCAGTTCTTCCTTTGAGTTGACGAAAGATATGCATTCTCATAGAGCCCCACTTTATTATTTTAGTATAAGATTGGAAAAAGCATATTATATGTTTAGTAAATTGGATTCAAATGAGACAATGTATCAGAAAATGGAATTTTTAATTTGGTTTTAAAATGTTCCTATTTAAGAGGTGGTCAAACAGGTGTGAGACAGAAGAAAAGAACATCAAAGCAGGTGGGGCCAACGAACCCTCACGTCTCTGCAGATGGAAACAAGGCCGTGGTTATTGCGGTCTCACGTGCTGTGCATCTTCAGGGCTCTCGCTTGTGAACTTTCTGGCCTATAACATTGCAGCTAAACCTCAAAGATCAAGGCTCAGGCACTGTGTTTGCCTGAAGGTCGTTTACTGCTTCCACCCAGTCAGCTCTTGTGGTTCGTTAGTTTTGCTGCAGCAGCGGACAGGGAAGGAGTTCGATTGTGCAAATGGTGCCCGCAGAGTCTCCCGGCACACACAGGGCAGATCCTTTCTAGAATTTTTTATAGCTTGCATCATTCAATAGCTCCAGGCTGTCCCCAAGCCCCATCTTTCGGGTTTGATGGGTTGAATTGTGTCCTTTCAGAATTCATAGGCTGAAGTCCTAACCTGTATCCACACCCTTCTTCCTTTCACTTGTGTGTGTATCATTTTCTGGATATTTGTAAATGTTTAGGCTCCTAGGCCCTCCCCATGCCCACTAATCCCTAGCTGGCCCCTCAAACAGGTGGCAGATGCTGTTACAATGCCCATTGTGCTTAGTACATCGGTGGGCCTGGATGATCTGAGGCCATCAGTCCATGGTCACTTTGGGGGTTCAATGTTAACTTTGGTGCTGAAAACGCAGTTTGCAGACCTTCAGCAAATGTCTGCATTTGCTGAAATGCAAAAGGGAAAAGATCCCTTTTCCAGGGATCGCCCAGGAGCCTTTTAGATATGCAGAATCTTAGGTCCCACCCCAGACCCACTGAATGAGACTCTGCATTTTAACAAGATGCTGGAGTATTTCACATGCACTGTCCTTAGACCATGTGAGGGACTAAGTTCCTAAGCAGCCAGTCTCCTATTATGCCACCCAAAGGAGAACTCTTTGCTCTAATAAAGCAACTGAATTCCACAGAATCTCTAGAGTCTTGAGGCTATTTTTTTCCTATTAAAAACTATTATCAAATTTTGATCCTTACATTATCACCCTCCTCTGCATCATCATTTTCTGATTCATACGAAGAAACTTTGCAGTGGAGTAGACCCTACAGTTGGGAAGTTGGCTCCAGCACATCTGCTAAGAATTTGCTGGGAATGTATACCTTCCCAATAACATTCCTCTTTTGCTGATGATGAAAGTTCTACACCTTTCAGATGTGTGTGTGTGTGTGTGTGTGTGTAGAAGGTTAATTGATGCTTTTTAAAAATGTGGCCCATTTGAAGCTTTGAAAAGACATGCTTCTTTTCCCACTAAAGTGATGGCCAACCTATCTCTGCCGACCCAGAGACTGGCTCCCTGTGACACTTGCAGAATTATTCCACTGTGTCCCTCCTTCTGCCAGACACAACCAGCCACCTTTCCCTCTTGAATCTTTGGACTTACCTTCCAGTGGCTGAAAGGGCCAAGCTTACGTGTGTTCCTAGGAACAGTCTGCCTACAAGTTATCACCTCCATACCCCAAGAATGAGCATCTGCTCCTTAAGCCCCCCCATCCAAGACACTGGAAATTTCTTCAATGCAGGGAAAAACATTTTACTTCATTATTAGGAGATGGACTTGAAATCAAGGTAGACCTGTGGTACACTGACAGGCCCCACCAGGTGGAGGTAATGAGATGCTGGAAAGCAGGGCTGGGTCTTTGGAAACAGGAATACCAGGATATGGGGCCTCCAGCAATGCATGAGGAGGTGAAGCTAAGGGTGTCAAGTTCAGCCTCACCAATTTCTTAACTGTACTGGAGCATTTTGGACTGTTCTAACATGGGATTTCTCTTTGTCAGTTAGGAGAGGAGTGGCCCTCTTCTCAGCAATGCCTTCCTGTCAGGGTGGTCTATTCATGAGTCACAGCCTTAAGTGAGGTCAGGTCACTTGCTGGCCCTTCATCCTCCACATAGGACTTCGGCAGACCCTTATCCCTTCCCAACCCAGGTTTCTTGATCAATGGTACACATGATCACACCTGCCATGGGGTTTATAACTGGTAGAACAACTCTGATGAAAATGTCTGGACTTTTCAAAACACACCAGCTTTATTCCAGGATGGCCCCAGAATTTCCCAGAGATCCAAACAGAATCCTGGAAATCTGTTAAGCTTTGGATGCCCAGGACTGCACAGGTTTCTTAGTAGCATGAGAACAAGGAGAGCATGGTTCATGAGGTGAAAAAAATGCAAGAAATAAGGCTTAGAAATAAAAATAATGCCAGCAACCATTTCTGAAAGACTAGATGTACTCTGGAGATGGCCTGCTCTGTACAAACACATTCATAAAGTATTGCAGAACTTGGCAGTGGGTGCCATCTATGAAGCTCCTGAGTGTCAGTCTTTTCCTCTATATAATGGGGATATTAACATCACTTGGATTTAATGATTTGGTGCCACCACCAACACTGATATGATTTGCTGTGTCCCCACCCAAATCTCATCTAGAATTTTAGCTTCCACAATTCCCACATGTTGTGGGAGGGACCCAGTAAGAGGTAACTGAATCATGGGGGTGAGTTTTTCCTGTGTTGTTCTTGTGATAGTGAATAAGTTTCACAAGATTTGATGGTTTTATAAGGGGAGATATCCCTGCACAAGCTCTCTCTCTTTGCTTGCTGCCATCCATGTAAGACATGACTTGCTCCTCCTTGCCATCCACCGTGATTGTGAGGCTTCCCCAGCCACAAGGAACTGTGGGTCCACTAAACCTCTTTCTTTTGTAAATTGCCCAGTCTCAGGTATGTCTTTATCAGCAGCATGAAAACGGACTAATACAGTAAATTGGTACCAGTAGACCGGGGTGCTGCTGAAAAGATACCCAAAAATGTGGAAGCAACTTTGTAACTGGGTAACAGGCAGAGATTGGAACAGTTTGGAGGGCTCAGAAGAAGACAGGAAAATGTGGGAAAGTTTGGAACTTCCTAGAGACTTGTTGAATGGTTTTGACAAAAATGCTGATAATGATGTGGACAACGAAATCCAGGCTGAGGTGGTCTCAGATGGAGATAAGGAACTTGTTGGGAACTAGAGTAAAGATGACTCTTGTTATGTTTTAGCAAAGAGACTGGAGGCATTTTGCCCCTGCCCTAGAGATTTGTGGAACTTTGAACTTGAGAAAGATGATTTAGGGAATCTGGCAGAAGAAATTTCTAAGCAACAAAGCACTCAAGAGGTGACTTGAGTGCTGTTAAAGGCACTCAGTTTTATAAGGGAAGCAGAGCATAAAAGTTTGGAAAAATTGCAGCCTGACAATGTGTAGAAAAGAAAATCCCATTTTCTGAGGACAAATTTAAGCTGGCTGCAGAAATTTGGGTAAATAATGAGAGGCTGAATGTTAATCCCCAAGACAATGGGGAAAATGTTTCCAGGGCATGTCAGAGGGCTTCACAGCAGCCCCTCCTATCACAGGCCTAGAGGACTAGGAGGAAAAAGTGGTTTAATGGGCTGGGCCCAGGGTGCCCTTGCTCTGTGCAGCCTAGGGACTAGGTGCCCTGCATCTCACTCACTCCAGCCATGGCTAGAAGGGCCCAAGGTATAACTCAGGCCATTGCTTCAGAGGGTGCAAGCCCCAAGCCTTGGCAGCTTCCACATGGCGCTGAGCCTGTGAGTGCATGGAAGTCAAGAATTGAGGTTTGGGAACCTCCGCCCAGATTTCAGATGATGAATGGAAACACCTGGATGCCCTGGCAGAAGTTTGCTGCAGGGGTGGGGCCCTCATGGAGAACCTCTGCTAGGGCAGTGCAGAAAGGAAATGTGGGGTCAGAGCCCCCACACAGAGTCCCTACTGGGGCACTGCCTAGTGGAGCTTTGAGACGAGGGCCACTATCCTTCAGTCCCCAGAATGGTAGCTCCACCAACAGCTTGCACCATGCACCTGGAAAAGCTGCAAACACTCAACACCATCCCATGAAAGCAGCCAGGAGGGAGAGATATACCCTGCAAAGCCACAGGGGCAGAGCTTCCTAAGACCATGGGAACCCACCTCTTGCATCAGCATGACCCGGATGTGAGACATGGAGTCAAAGGAAATTATTTTGGAGCTCTAAGATTTTACTGCACCACTGGATTTTTGGGTGGGTCTCTCCCTCTCTCTGTGCAGTCCTGGCTTCTTCCTCTAGATGAATCTTCTCTTCATTGTCTCTCTGCAGGGTGTCTTCACCAGGGAGCTGTGCTTCTTACAGCATGGTTCAGGGACCCCCAAAAGCACATGGCTTGGGCTGCCAGGTCTTCCTAGGGTTTATTCTGGAAGTAGCACTACATTATTTCTGCCACCTTCCATTGAAAACAGGTCCCAAGCCCAGCCCAGATTCAAAGAGAGGGGACCACCCAAAGGCATGGATCCTGAGAGGGGTGGCCATTGGGGACATGAGGCTACTCCTACTCATATCTTCACTTACATCTTTGTACCCCATTGGAGTCAACACAGAGCAGGGTGAGCATTGTTCATGAAGGAGGGAGGGGTGAGTGACCCATAACCAATCTAGTATTGTGTGTGTGTCAGTCCCAGCCTCTGCCTCCCAATGTACTGGGTTTCAAAGGCTTGTTTCCAAGTTTGTTGTTTGGAGCTTGGGTCCCATCTCATTGAAGACATAATTGTCCCTGTGGTTGCTTTCCTAGGCTGGCCACACAGATGGTTACTGGGAGAACTGTACTACCATTCCCACATCTGATGTGAGAAAAAAAGTTTGTGGGTGGGTCTGGAAGCTGACTGCCTCTTTTCAGCATTGATCGTATGGGAAGATGGTTCTGGGTTTGTCTGTGTAGGAGCACCTGCAGCTCACCTTCTGGAGTGGTGGGCCCCAAGCTCTGTGGCCTCCCCTGCCTCCACAGCCCTGCTCCTTGCTGTGTCATGGGTCTGGTGGCAGCAGGCTTGGGCTGGAAGTGTGCCTCTGCCACTCATTCCCTGGGCAACCTTTGATCCCTGCGTTCTGTGTCTACACAGAGGGGAAAGAACAAGAAAACACACAGTAAGTACCAGCTCCTGTATGCTTCCACCCTCAGCCTCCTTCTCACCACATCAGGCTCTAGGCTCCTGGGGCAAAGACTTGGGTGCCCTTGGGGTCTCCATTGTGCCAAGTTTCTGTTTGTTGAAATACCTTGAGATTGAGTTTAAAATTTGGCATTACTTTGAACTTTAATTGACCAGTGGAGTCAGTTTGAATGTCCAAGGCTTTTTCTCCAGATGCTCAATGATTTTAAGGCTTTCTTTAAGGCAACTTTGTCCAACTCGCTTTATTTTGTTGTTGTTCTGTTCTGTTTTGTTTTAGGCTTTTAGCAGTATGAAGCCATGGTTTTTAGTTTCTGTCTCTAGTGATAAGTGGAAAAGTGGGACAAGGAAGGGGCTTTAAAGGCCCAATCAGAAACAGAAACTAAGAACCCATGACTGTGTTCTCTCCCTTGGACACCCTGGCAGGGAGTGGAAATTATTGAACGCTAAGGTAAGCTACAGCTTTTTATATTAAAATCACTTATACATATGCAAAAAAGCAATAACATGTACACTATTATACACACTCCCACAGCAGAGCTTATGTGGAGAAATGATGTGTTTTTGTATCTACATTTTGTTACTTTTCTATAAGGAATATGTATTAATCTATTATGTCATTTTATTTTAGATAAATGGAGATCACTATAGCCTTGAGACTAAATTTTACTTGCAGAAGAATGTGGAGAACCTCTTCCAAACAGCTTTAGGAAAAGGGAGAGCTCCTCCCTCCTTCCATTATCCACCAGCCTGTGCACCTGGGAGGAACTTTACCACGGGCAAGGTGACACCTCCCCACCCCTCTACTCTGGAAATTACAATATCTACATTATCAATCCTAAATGATTGTTGTGTGTCTCAGAAGAGATCTTATATACCAAAGTATAAGCTATCTTGGGTAAGCAAAAGAGCAAGAAGTAGATTATCCCCTGCAAACTGGGGAGATGCAGGCCTTCAGAGTAAAGCAAAACTGCCTTCCAGAGAACAAGGGAAGGGTTTGGGTTTCATAGCAAAAAAGGGTTCCACCCAGGTTCCCAGTCGGATCTATTTATGCAAGTGAAGGATTGAAACTTGCTTAGTTCTGATTGGTGGATTGCAGCTGAGTTTGATTGGTGGATTGCAGGTAAGTTCTGATCGGTTGGTTCAGATGAGTCCTGAAAGTCCCAAAGGGGAACTGCAGTGTGGGTTTTGGGGAAATTCAGAGTACCTCTAATCAGGAAATGGCTACTATTTTAAATCTAGGCCTATTAGCCACTCCAGATCCACCACAAAGGACTCCTCAGGTTCACATTTGTTTACACAGCCTAACCTGAAAAAAACAATCTGGAGTGACAGAAGCTACCTTATTATCTGCCAACTGACCTACTCCTTGCAGAGAAATCATATTGCACAGATGGCCTCAGAGTCCACCCACCTGTAACATTTGCCAGGTTCACCAGTGAAGTTCAAAAAGAAAGTATGATTATCCCCAATTTAATGAGGAAACCGGTCTGCCCAGAAAACACATCTCATGCCTCCCAGCTCTGTCGGTGTCTCAGCTTGGAAGTAAATACTACAGCAAACTGTTTAACACTATCAAAAATATCCTCCTCTGATAAAAGCTAGTTCAGCTGCTCTTCTGCA
The DNA here is from genome assembly GCF_029289425.2 of Pan paniscus. NCBI lineage: Eukaryota > Metazoa > Chordata > Mammalia > Primates > Hominidae > Pan > Pan paniscus. The sequence continues at coordinate 50,546,122 of NC_073260.2, forward strand.
GTGAAAAGAGCCCAGGGTCTTTGCCAGGGCCCAAGGGTGCTGAGTCCAGGGGCATTTGCCTGAGACCTGAGCTCTGTGGAATTCAGAGCCCACACCAGGGTGAGCCCAGAATGCGTCCCCTGGGCAGGTTGCCAGGTGGAATCTCTAAGCTCCCACACATGTAGCAGCCAAAAACAGTGTCAGTCCCAGACCCCCAACTCCATGACCAGTTTCCAAGGCTACAGTGATTTATCTCCCATAATAAACCTGAAATACTAGGAATTAGTCCATAGCCAGACTGGTTAAAAGTTGTTTTAAAATAGCTAAAATCAGATTAGAAAAATCTAGTTCTCTTTCTTTGGAAAACATTCCGATCGGATTGAGAGCCCAATAGAGTAATTACAGAAGTCAGAGTACCATGTGGTGCCTTGAATCTTGAGAAAATGAGAAAGTGAGGCAATAGGTCCCAGGCCTCCTTTATTTCTACCTGGGAAGCTACAAAATTGTTTAAAATGTGAGAAATCTCTGAGACCCCATCGGAACAAAAATAACTCTACATCCCATAAATAATTGAAACCAGATATTTACTTTTCTAGAGGAGGTGGGAGGAAAGAGATGTAGAGAAGTCAGCAAAAGAAAGAAAAGGTTCTTTTTGGAAAGTGGACAAATAGGAGATGAATATCCTGAATCATTTTATTGCTGGTAATAATGCCTTGGGTTTATAGGGTGGCTTTCTTCTGAAGATCTAAAGACATTTTTTATACCTACTATTTTGCTTCTGTTCACGGCAACCTGAAAAACAAGACACTGTTGTAAAATAAACATCAAATGTGGAAATCCTGCTGAAGAAAAAGACAAAAAGGCCTGAGAACCCTCACAGAGCTGTATGCCCACAGGAAAAGGAGCAGCCTCTCCCCACTCACTCCACAGTGCGAAGAGGGCAGAAGTTGAGGAGGCAAATATTTCAGATGCAGCTCCTAGTTTCTACAGAGGCTCAAACCCCTCACCAGACCAAGCCGCTTTCTGTTTCCATCAGAGGAAGCCAGAGAGCAGGCGTAACAGGTATAGGGGTACTTTTTATTTCTAAATATCTTTTTTTATTTTTTTATTAATAGGCTTTATTTTTTAGAGCAGTTTTAGGTTCACAGCAAAATTGAGAGGAAGGCACAAAGAGTTCTCATATACTCCCCACCCCCCCAACCATATGCACAGCCTCCCCCACTATCAACATCCCACTCCAGAGTGGCCCTTTTGTTAGAGGTGATGAACGTGCAAACATCACTATTAACCCAAGGCCACAGTTGACATTAGGGTTCACTCTTGTCGCTGTATAGTCCATGGGTTTGGACAAATGTACAATGACATGAATCTACCATTACAGTATCATACAGAGTAGTTTCACTGTCCTAAAAATCCTTGGTGCTCCATCTACTTATCCCTCTCTCCCTTCCCCCATTCCCTAGCAACCACTGCCTTTTTACTGTCTCCCTAGTTTCACCTTTTCCAGAATGTCCTATAGTTTGAATCACACAGCATGGAGTCATCATTTGACCTATGGATGCACAATTGTTGCAGTATCATTTAATGAAAAGGCTGTTATTTCTCCATCAATTTGCCTTTGAAACTTGGTCAAAAATTAGTTGTTCACATAGTGTGGCTTTATTTGTGGACTTTCTACTACACTCCATTAATTTTTTTGCCTATATTTTCACCAAAACAACACTATCTTGATTACTGTAGGCTTTTCATAGATCTAGTAATAAGGTAATATTCATTCTCCAAATTTGTTTTTTTTTAAGTTGTTTTGACTATTGTAGGCACTTTGAATTTCTGTATGAATTTTGTAAATTCTAGATTTAGTTATCAAATTTTTTTAAAAGCCTACTGGAATTTCTATTTGGATTGCACTGATCCTATAGATCAATTTGTGGAGAACGGACATCTTAACAATATTGAGTCTTCCAACGTATGAACATAGTATATTTTTTCCTCCATTTAGATCTTTACTTGTTATCAACACCATTTTATGGTTTTCAGTACACAGATGTTTTACTTCCTTTGAAGCAGACTAATTCCTAGGTATCTTATTTTTATGCTAAAGTAAATGTTATTTAATTTTCAATTTCTAATAGTTTCTTGTGAGTACATAGACATACAATTGATTTCTGTATGTTAATCTTCTATACTGGAAACTTGCTAACCTCACCTGTTAGTTCTATTAGCTTTCTTTGTAGATTCCATTTCATTTCTACAAAGATGATCATGTCATATGCAAATAAAAGGTTCTACTTTTTCCTTTCCAATATAAATGCCTTTAATTTCCTTCTTTTGCCTGATTGTACTGGTGAGAACCTCCTCCAGGTTGAATAGAAATGTGTTATTTCTCATCTTCAGGAGGAAAGCATTTTGTCATTTACCACTGAGTATGATGTCATCTGTGGGTTTTTGGTAGATGCCCTTCTGGTCCTTGTTTGATGAGAGCTTTTATGTCAAGTATATGTTGAATATTATCAAATACATGTTTGTGTCTATTAAGGAGATGATACAAGTTTTTCTTTTTTAGTTTCTTAATAGGATGAATTATAGTGATTAAGATCTTAATGTTAAGCCAACCTTACACACTTGTGGTAAACCCCACTTGGTCACAATATCTACTGCTTTTGATATATTGTCAGCTAGAATACAAAAATTTTGTTTAGAGTTTTTTGCATTTATGTTCATGAGAGATATTAGTCTCCACTTTTTTGTCTAATAAATTTGTCAGGATCCGGGGTCTGAGTAATGCTGGCCTCAGAAAGTGTTGGAAAGGATATCCTCCTTTTTAATTTTCTGGAAGAATTTTTGTAGACTCAGAACTCATTCTCTCTTTAATGTTTCGTAGAGCATACTAGTGAAGCTACCTGGGAATGGAGGTTGTGTGTGTGAGAAGATTTTTAATTACAAATTCAATTTCTTTAATTTAGAGTTATTCAGATCATCAATTTCTTCTTCAGTAAGCATTTGTAGTTTGTGGTTTTTCAAAGGCTTTGTACATTTCATCGATGTTGACAAATTAATTAACATAGAACTGTTCATAATATTATCTTATTTTCCTACCATTATCTTTTGATTCTGATGCCACTTTGCTTTTCTGATTTTGGTGATTTATGATTTATTTTCTGATCAATCTTGCTAAATATCTATCAATTTTATTGATCTTAAAGAAACAGCTTTTGGCTTTATTGATTTTTTTCTATTGTCTTTCTGCTTTCTATTTTATTAACTTCCATTCTGACCATTTTTACTTCCTTTCTTCTACTTACCTTGCGTTTAAGTTGATCTTTTTTTTTTTTTTTGTACTGTTAAGGTGGAAGCTGAGGTCTTACATTTGAGAACTTCATTTTCTAATATCAATGTTTTGTGCTCCAAATTTCCCCCAAATGCTTTAGTGATAATCTAATAAATTTTTATTTGTTATGTTTTAATTTTCGTCCACTTTAAAACAGTGCCTAATTTCCCTTCTAATTTCTTCTTTGACTAATGGCTTATTTAGAAATGTGTTGTTTAGTTTCCATGTTTGAGGGATTTTCTAGAGATTTTTCTGTTTCTAATTTTTAATGTAATTTCATTGTGAGTAGAGCACAAACTTTGTATGACTTGGAATATTGTATACTTTTTGAGGCTGGTTTAATGGCACCAAATTTGAGTTATCTTGGTAAATATTATGTGTACAGTTGAAAATAATGTACACTAAGTTATTATTGGGTGGAGTGTTCTATAAATATCAACTAAGTCAAATTAGTTAATGGTGTTTAAATACTCTATTCCTTACTGAGTTTTTGTTCACCTGTTTTATCAATTATTGAGAGAGGGTTACTAAATTCTCTGTCTATAACTATACAATTATATATTTTTCCTTGCAGTTATATCAGTTTTTGCTTCAATTGTTTTGTTTTTGTTGATATTTAGGATTGTTATTTCCTCTTGATAAATTAATATTTTTGTCATGAAATCTCTTTATCTATTTCTGCTTATTTCCTTTGTTTAAAGTCTAATTTGTCTGATATTAATGTAGTAGCTCCAGCTTTATTTGATTAATGTTAACATGTATTTCCTAATTATGTATTTTCTATGGCCAGCATATAGTTGGGTCTTGCTTTTGCAACCAATTAGACAATCTCTGCCTTTTTATTTGAAGTATTTAGACTATTTACTTTCATGTGATTGTTAATATGGTTGTTGATATGAATATGATCATCTTGGTATTTATTTTCTGTTTGCCCCTTTGTTCTTTTTTCCCTTTTCTCTTATTTTTTAAACCATCTTTTGGATTAATATATTAATTTTGACTATTATAATTCTTTAACCGTAATTATTTGGTAAATGTTCATTTTATGTCCCTTGTTGGCTTTTGTTTTGTTTTGTTATTCTAGTGGTTGCTATAATTTTTATATACATCTTTTAGGTGCTATTATACCACTTCCATATCATATGAGAACCTAAAAATAGTACATTTATATTTTTCTTCTCCCCAACTTTGTTCTATTATTGTCATACATTTTACTTTTACATACACTGAAGACACCACAGAACATTGTTATTATTTCTGCTTATACAGTTAATTATCTTTTAAATATATTTAAATAATAAGAACAAAACCTGAGATAATGGGGTTTTCTAAATATACAATCATGTCATCTGCAAACAGGGACAATTTGACTTCCTCTTTTCCTAATTGAATACCCTTTATTTCTTTCTCCTGCCTGATAGCCCTGGTCAGAATTTCCAACACTATGGTGAATAGGAGTGGTGAGAGAGGGCATCCCTGTCTTGTGCCAGTTTTCAAAGGGAATGCTTCCAGTTTTTGCCCATTCAGTATATCAGCTGAGGGTTTGTCATAAATAGCTCTTATTATTTTAAGATACATCCCATCAATATCTAGTTTATTGAGAGTTTTTAGCATGAAGGGCTGTTGAATTTTGTTGAAGGACTTTTCTGCATCTATTGAGATAATCATGTGGTTTTTTGTCCTTTGTTCTGTTTATATGATGGAATACGTTTATTGATTTGGGTATGTTGAACCAGCCTTGCATCCCAGGGATGAAGCCAACTTGATCGTGGTAGATAAGCTTTTTGGTGTGCTGCCGGATTCGGTTTGCCAGTATTTTACTGAGGATTTTTGCATCGATGTTCGTCAGGGATATTGGTCTAAAATTCTCTTTTTTTGTTGTGTCTCTGCCAGGCTTTGGTATCAGGATGATGCAGGCCTCATAAAATGAGTTAGGGAGCATTCCCTCTTTTTCTATTGATTGGAATAGTTTCAGAAGGAATGGTACCAGCTCCTCTTTGTACCTCTGGTAGAATTCGGCTGTGAATCCTTCTGGTCCTGGACTTCTTTTGGTTGGTAGGCTATTAATTATTGCCTCAATTTCAGAGCCTGTTACTAGTCTATTCAGGGATTCAACTTCTTTCTGGTTTAGTCTTGGGAGTGCATATGTGTCCAGGAATTTATCCATTTCTTCTAGATTTTCTAGTTTATTTGCATAGAGGTGTTTATAGTAGTCTCTGATGGTAGTTTGTATTTCTGTGGGATCAGTGGTGATATCCCCTTTATCATTGTTTATTGTGTCTATTTGATTCTTCTCTCTTTTCTTCTTTATTAGTCGTGCTAGCAGTCTATCTATTTTGTTGATCCTTTCAAAAAACCAGCTCCTGGATTCATTGATTTTTTGAAGGGTTTTTTGTGTCTCTATCTCCTTCAGTTCTGCTCTGATCTTAGCTATTTCTTGCCTTCTGCTAGCTTTAGAATGTGTTTGCTCTTGCTTCTCTAGTTCTTTTAATTGTGATGTTAGGGTGTCAATTTTAGATCTTTCCTGCTTTCTCTTGTGGGCATTTAGTGCTATAAGTTTCCCTCTACACACTGCTTTAAATGTGTCCCAGAGATTCTGGTATGTTGTGTCTTTGTTCTCATTGGTTTCAAAGAACATCTTTATTTCTGCCTTCATTTCGTTATGTACCCAGTAGTCATTCAGGAGCAGGTTGTTCAGTTTCCATGTAGTTGAGCAGTTTTGAGTGAGTTTCTTAATCCTGAGTTCTAGTTTGATTGCACTGTGGTCTGAGAAACAGTTTGTTATGATTTCTATTCTTTTACATTTGCTGAGAAGTGCTGTACTTCCAACTATGTGGTCAATTTTGGAATAAGTGCAATGTGCTGCTGAGAAAAACATATATTCTGTTGATTTGGGGTGGAGAGTTCTGTAGATGTCTATTACGTCCACTTGGTGCAGAGCTGAGTTCAAGTCCTGGATATCCTTGTTAATTTTCTGTCTCGTTGATCTGTCTAATGTTGACAATGGGGTGTTAAAGTCTCCCATTATTATTGTGTGGGAGTCTAAGTCTCTTTATAGGTCTCTAAGTACTTGCTTTATGAATCTGGGTGCTCCTGTATTGGGTGCATATATATTTAGGATAGTTAGCTCTTCTTGTTGAATTGATCCCTTTACCATTATGTAATGGCCTTCTTTGTCTCTTTTGATATTTGTTGGTTTAAAGTCTGTTTTATCAGAGACTAGGATTGCAACCTCTGCTTTTTTTGTTTTCCATTTGCTTGGTAGATCTTCCTCCATCCCTTTATTTTGAGCCTATGTGTGTCTCTGCACGTGAGATGGGTCTCCTGAATACAGCACACTGATGGTTCTTGACTCTTTATCCAATTTGCCAGTCTGTGTCTTTTAATTGGGGCATTTAACCCACTTACTTTTAAGGTTAATATTGTTATGTGTGAATTTGATCCTGCCATTATGAGGTTAGCTGGTTATTTTGCTCATTAGTTGATGCAGTTTCTTCCTAGCATCGATGGTCTTTACAATTTGGCATGTTTTTCCTGTGGCTGGTATTGGTTGTTCCTTTCCATATTTAGTGCTTCCTTCAGGAGCTCTTGTAAGACAGGCCTGGTGGTGACAAAGTCTCTCAGGATTTGTTTGTCTTTAAAGGTTTTTATTTCTCCTTCACTTATGAAGCTTAGTTTGGCTGGATATGAAATTCTGGGTTGAAAATTCTTTTCTTTAAGAATGTTGAATATTGGCCCCCACTCTTCTGGCTTGTAGAGTTTCTGCTGAGAGATCCACTGTTAGTCTGATGGGCTTCCCTTTGTGGGTAACCCGACCTTTCTCTCTGGCTGCCCTTAACATTTTTTCCTTCATTTCAACCTTGATGAATCTGATATTTATGTGTCTTGGGGTTTCTCTTCTCAAGGAGTATCTTTGTGTTGTTCTCTGTATTTCCTGAATTTGAATGTTGGCCTGCCTTGCTAGGTTGGGGAAGTTCTCCTGGATAATATCCTGAAGAGTGTTTTCCAACTTGGTTCCATTCTCCCCGTCACTTTCAGGTACACCAATCAAGTGTAGATTTGGTCTTTTCACATAGTCCCATATTTCTTGGAGGCTTTGTTTGTTTCTTTTTACTCTTTTTTCTCTAAAGTTCTTTTCTCACTTCATTTCATTCATTTGATCTTCAATCACTGGTACCCTTTCTTCCACTTGATCGAATCAGCTACTGAAGCTTGTGCATATGTCACGTAGTTCTCGTGCCATGGTTTTCAGCTCCATCAGGTCATTTAAGGTCTTGTCTATGCTGTTTATTCTAGTTAGCCATTCTTCTAATCTTTTTTCAAGGTTTTTAGCTTCCTTGCGATGGGTTCGAACATCCTCCTTTAGTTCCGAGAAGTTAGTTATTACCAGTCTTCTGAAACCTACTTCTGTCAACTCGTCAAAGTCATTCTCCATCCAACTTTGTTCCTTTGCTGGCAAGGAGCTGCGATCCTTTGGAGGAGCAGAGGCACTCTGGTTTTTAGAATTTTTAGCTTTTCTGTTCTGGTTTCTCCCCATTTTTGTGGTTTTATCTACCTTTGGTCTTTGATCATGGTGACCTACAGATGGGGGTTTTGGTATGGATGTGCTTTTTTGTTGATGTTGATGCTATTCTTTTATGTTTGTTAGTTTTCCTTCTAACAGTCAGGACCCTCAGCTGCAGGTCTGTTGGAATTTGCTGGTGGTCCACTCCAGACCCTGTTTGCCTGGCTATCACCAGCGGAGGCTGCAGAACAGCAAATATTGCAGAACAGCAAATGTTGCTGCCTGATCCTTCCTCCAGAAGCTTCGTCTCAGAGGGGAACCCAGCTGTATGAGATGTCAGTAGGCCCCTACTGGGAGGTAGGCTACTCGGGGGTCAGGGACCCACTTGAGGAGGCAGTCTCAGAGGCAGTCTGTCTGTTCTCAGATCTCAAACTCCATACTAGGAGAACCATTGCTCTCTTCAAAGCTCAGTTGGAAATGCAGAAGTCACCCGTCTTCTGCATCACTCATGCTGGGAGCTGTAGACTGGAGCTGTTCCTATTCAGCCATCTTGGAACTGGAAGCACTTCTTTCTTATTTAAAAGTACTTATAGCAAATTAAATCATAAGGCCATGATGTCCACTTTCATCATCGTTATTTAGATTTGTTTTGGAAGTGCCAGCTAATACAATGAGAAGTACTAGTAAGAAATTCAAAGTATAAAAATTGGAAAAGTAAAAATATTATAATGAGTTATATACAATAAATAATATTTTACTTATTAATTCATTATATACCTTAAAATGAAGGTATCTTCTGAAAAAATATTACAAACAATAAGTTAATTCAATAATGTGACTTGGTACACAATCAATATACAGAATTCTACAACCTTTATTTATAAAAAGCAACAGTTATTTGGAGGAGCTAAATTGAAGAAAAAAGTCCATTAAAATATAAAGAAAATCAATAATTGCACAAAAAGTGTGGAAAATCTACGAGAAAAACTGTACAACTGTAAAATTCTTCTGAAGATAATTTTTTAAAGACCTGAACAACTGGAAAGACTGCCTGTATACTCAACCAGAAAACTCAATATTACAAAGATATTAATTCCCTCAGTAAGTTAAACTCTAACATTATTTGGAATCCAATAAAAATATCACTGAAAACTTTTTCTAACTAGGCAAAGTTCTTATGGAAAAAATAAATGAGACAGAATAGGCATAAAATATGTAAAGAATAAAAATGATGACGAAGACTAACCCTGCTAGATGTTTAAACATATTATGAAGCTACAGTAATTAAAATGACATAGTATTCGTGCATGAATAAATAGATCTATGCCATAGAATAGAATGTCTAGATATAGCTTTGTGGACTTGTGAAAATTTGCTAGATCACAGAACTGGCATTTCGTAAGTGCAAAAGTGGATCATTCAATAAATGCTTTAGGACAAATAGGAGGCCAGTTGGAAAAAAATAAATCTATATTTATACATCACAGTTTATACTGAAATTCCAGATGGATAAAAGATATCAATTTTTAAAGAAGTGTTAAAAATACTAGAAGAGTCAGTCCAAAGTGTAAGGAGCTTTCAAGTCACAACTTCCATTCATTCTCACAATTTAAGAAAAGTTGAAAAACTGAAAATTAACAACTCTTTTTAGATCCACCAGAGAATTTAGATCATAGGATAAACCACCACTCTAAAACTGGAGACACAGACATACACAGAGAATCCGTTTACCTGGAGTGGGAAACTGAAACCTACAGTGAAACCAGCATCAGGTAAAAGTACTTATTGACTAATTGCTGGAGACTGGGTGTGAACTAACTTGAAAGGAAAAATAAAAACAAAAACCCTAAAGGCTGGTGAGCATTGTGTGCGGGAGGCACATTTTCCTAAGTTTTGTCTCCCAAAACCCCAGGAGGTACTCAGGGTGAAGATCATAGGAAAAATCTCCCCATATCTCCAGCAGAGAAATGTGGAAAAGTAACTATTTTGAAATACTCCCAGGGCATTCCTCTCTCCTTTCAAAAAGTCTACCCTCCAAGAAGACTGGTTCACCAGAACCTAACTGACTTGTATTTTACCAGAAGCTAAGCATCCCTGGGGAAAGGTAATGGTCAATTCCAGCCTGTTCTAAACTCCATGTGAAAAAGAGAAATACCTAACCAAGCCTCTTCCAGCTTTTCTGACTAGAGGAAAAGGGAAAGGGGAGAGGAGGTGCTCAGCAGCACTTGTGAAAGTCACCATCCAGGGCACAGGCTCTCTAAAAGACTGAGACTATCATGGGATTACAGAACGCTTCCCATTACTCCACATACTTTAGTGCTACATCACGAAAAGCCTATTTACCACAATTGTTTTCACCCAGTACATTATGTCTGGCTTTCAGTGGAATATTACAAGTCATACTAAAAGTCAAAAATAAATAAACAAACTCCCAAATCACACACATGCCCACACATAGAGTATGAAAAGACAAGGCAAGCATCAGAACCAGACTCAGATGTAGTAGAGAGGTTAAATATCAGACCCAGAATTTAACCCTTTTCCCATTTAGAAAAAAAAAAAAAAAAAAGGGCAGCTCGCTACCAGCACTCACTTAATTTTTACATAAACACACTCTTTGAAGCTGAAGCAAATCTGACTGATTTTCACTGTGAAAATAAAATATAAAAACTTTTCATGGAATTATTTCTAAACAGAATTAACATCAGAAACATCTGAATCATCAGAATCATCTATTTCAGAAAAATCAGATTCATCAAATGGATCTTCAGGCAACAACTACTTGAGAATGATGTTAACATCACAAGTAGGATTGCTGCTTTCTAGGATTTGACATTTTCAGCGATTGAGAATTACTATATTTTGTAAATGGAAATGCCACTACTAAAAACAATGCTATAAATGGAATGATGTCTTTTATTTCCAAAGTTCACATACTAGAGCAATGTGAAAATAATAATATTTCATGGCAAAGTCATCTCAGGGTAAACATTGCAGTCGCAAGCGCCACCAGCAAGTATTCTTGGGGCAAATGGAAAAAGGGTTAAAAGAACTATGATATATATTATGATAGCTTTAATGGAAAAAGTAAGCGAAATGCAAGAATAGATGGGTAATGTAAACAGAGAGATGAAAATTCTAAGAAAGAATTAAAAAGAAATACTAGAGATCAAAAACACTATAAAGAAATGAAGACTGCTTTTGATGGTCTCATTAGTAGTCTAGACATGGCTGAAGAAAGAATCTCTGAGCTTCAGGATATGTCAATAGAAACTTCACAAACTGAAAAGCAAAGAGAAGAGACTCAGAAAATGGAGCAGAATATCCAGAAACTGTGGGACAGTTACAAAAGACGTAACATATGAATAATGGGAACACCAGAAGAAGAGAGAAAGGAACAGAAGAATTATTGAAGCAATAAAAGAATAATAATTTCCCAAAATTAAGACGGACATGAAACTACGGATTCCAGAAACTTGGAGAATATCAAGAATGAAAAATGCCAAAATATCTACTCCTAGGCATATTATATCCAAACTGCAGAAAATATGTACAAAGAAAGTCTTGAAAGGAGCCAGGGGCAGAGCAAACCATCTTATCTATAGAGGAGTAATCATAAGAATTAAGTCCAACTTCTCCTGAGACACCAGGCAAGCAAGAAGAAAGTGGAGTGAAATATTTAAAGTGTTGGAAGAATAAAACCTATCAACCCAGAATTCTGTGAAATTATCCTCCAAAAGTGAAGGAGAAATAGACTTTCTCAGACAATAAAGAATTGAGGGAATTTGTCAGCAGTAGACCTACCTTGCAAGAAATGTTAAAGAAGTTATTCAGGGAGAAGGAAAGTGATATAGGTCAGGAACTTAGATCTATGTAACAAGAAGCATGTTAGAGAATGCATAAATAAAGGTAAAACTAAGATCTTTTGTTTTTCTTATTATTTTCTTTTTTTTTTTTTTTTTTTTTGAGCAGAGTCTTGCTCTGTCACCCAGGCTGGAGTGCAGTGGCGTAATCTTGTCTCACTGAAAGCTCCGCCTGCTGGGTTCATGCCATTCTCCTGCCTCAGCCTCCCAAGTAGCTGGGACTACAGGCACCTGCCACCACGCCTGGCTAATTTTTTTGTATTTTTAGTAGAGATGGCGTTTCACCATGTTAGCCAGGATGGTCTCGATCTCCTAACCTCGTGATCCGCCCGCCTAGGCCTCCCAAAGTGCATTTTTCTTATTCTTAATAGATCTAACAGATAGTTTGTTCAAAATAAGAGCAACAATGTGTTTGCTGATTTTAGCTTGTAGATAAGTAAAATGAATAACAGCAATGATATAAGAGATAAGAGGGAAGGGTTGGGAATATGCTCTTAAAAGGTACTCACATTACCCATGAAGCAGTATAGCATTATCTAAAAGTGGACATAGAGTAGTTGTAAATGTGTATTGTAAGCTCTACAGCAACTGCTAAAATAGATAAAAAGTGTAATTTATATGCAAAGAAAGGAGAGAAAATGGAATCATATAAAATAAAACTACAGATGGCAGAAAAACAGTGGAAGGTGAAAATAGAAACAAAGAACAAAGGCAGCAAATAGAAAACAATAACAAATATGGTAGATATAAATCCAACTATATCAATAGTTAAATGTCACTGATCTAAATACACCAATTAAAAAACAGAGACTGAGTGGATAAAAAACAGGACTGAACCATATCATCCCCAACCCCCTGGCTATGGCCTGTCAGAAACTGGGCTACACAGCAGGAGGTGAGTGGCGGGCAAATGAGCATTACTACCTGAGCTCCACCTCCTGTCATATCAATGGAGGCATCAGATTCTCATAGGAGTGAGAACCCTATTGTGAACTGCACATGCAGGAAATCTAGATTGCATGCTCCTTATGAGATTCTAATGCCTGATTATCTGAGGTGGAACAATTTCAGCCCAAAACTATCCCCCACCCCAAGTCCATGGAAAAATTGTGTTCCACAAAACTGGTCCCTGGTGCCAAAAAGGTTAAGGACCACTGATCTATAAAACATCCACTTTAAAAATAAAGACACATATAGAAGAAGAGTAATGAGATGGAGAAAGATACACAACACTAATAGTAATCAAAAGAAAGCTAGAGTAGATACATTAATTTCAGACAAAGTAGGTTTCAGAACAAGGAAAGTTACTAAGGATAAAAGGGTTTTAAATAATAATAAAGGGATCACTTTTCTAAGAAGATGTCATAATTCTTAAAGTGTACACCTCTAACAACAGTGTCAAAATACATGAACAAAAAAATGATAAAGTTGCAAGGAGAAGTAGACAAATCAACTATTAAAGGTGAAGAATTCAACATCCCCCTGTCAGTAGCTTCCAGATCCAGCAAGCAGAAAATCAGTAAGGATATAGTGAACAGCACCATTACTCAGCAGGATACAATAAACTTTTTTTTTTTTTTTTTTTTTTTGAGACAGAGTCTCACTCTTTGTCACCCAGGCTGAGTGCAGTGGTGCAGTCTTGGCTCACTACAACCTCCGCCTCCCAGGTTCAAGTGATTCTCGTGCCTCAGCCTCCTGAGTAGCTGGGATTGCAGGTGTGTGCCACCATGCCTGGCTAATTTTTGTATTTTTAGTAGAGATGGGGTTTCGCCATGTTGGCCAGGCTGGTCTCGAACTCCTGTCCTCAAGCGGTGTGCCCGCTTCGGCCTCCCAAAGTGCTGGGATTATAAGTATGAACCACTGCACCCAGCTCAATACACTTTTATAGAATATCTTATCTAACAACAGCAGAATATAATTCTTCTCAAGCTCACATAGAACATTCACCAAGATAAACCAGATTATGGGCTATAAAATATTAATACATCATAGCAAATATAAAGAATAAAAATCATAAAATGTATTGCTCTCACACTACAATGAAATAAAAGTAGAATTTAATAACAGAAAATAGATGGAAAATCTTAAAATACTTAGAAATTAAACAACACAGTTTTAAATAACATGTGGGTCCAAGAAAAAAAATCTGAAGAGAAATTTTAATGTTTTTAATTAAATGAAAATGAAAATACAACTTAATTAAAACTTGTGTGCCAGGTGCAGTGGCTCACACCTGTAATCCCAGCACTTTGGGAGGCCGAGTTGGGCAGATCACCTGAGGTCAGGAGTTCGAGACCAACATGGCGAACATAGCGAAACCCCATCTCTACTAAAAATACAAAAATTAGCCAGGCATGGTGGGGCGTGCCTGCAATCCCAGTTACTTGGAAGGCTGAGGCAGGAGAATCTCTTAAACCTGGGAGGCGGAGATTATAGTGAACCAAGATCCAGCCATTGCACTCCAGCTAGGGCGAAAGAGCAAGACTTCATCAAAAATAAAAATAAAAACAAACAAACAAACACAAACAAACAAAAACTTGTGGGAAGCAGCAAAAGCAATGTTTCGAAGGAAATTCATGGCATTTAATCCATATAATGGAAAGGGACAAAAATTTTTAAAAATAATCAGTGCTTTTGCCTTAGAAAATTAGAAAAAGCAGAGCAGGTTAACTCCAAAGAAAGCTGAAGAAAAGTAGAAAATAAAAGCAGAAATTGATGAAATTAAAAAAATTCAAAACAGGAAGTCAAGTGAAAAATTAATGAAACCATAAACTCATTCTTTGAAAAGATCAATAAAATTGATAAAACTCGAGCCAGGCTAACCAATTAAAAAAGAGAGTAGATACAAGCAACTCATACCACAAATGAAAGAGGGGTTATCACTACTGATCCCATGGATGTTAAAGGATATTAAAAGAATATTATAAACTATACTCACAAATTTGATGACCTAGTTGATGGACCAATTCCATCCTATTTGGCCAATTCCTTGAAAGGCATAATCTTCCTGCTATTGTTCTAATATGTCTCCTCCAAAATTCAGGTGCTGTCAATGTGATAGTATTAGGAGGTGGGCCCTTAAGAAATGATTAGGCCATGAGAGGTCATCTCTTGTGGATGGGATTAGGTGCCCTTATAGAAGGGCTTGGAGGAGGAAGTTTGTCTCTTTTTGCCCTTCTGCCTTCTGTCATGTAAGAACACAGTGTTCCTTCAGTCTGGAATATATGGTGTGCAAGGCATCATCTTGGAAGTAGAGAACAGCCCCCCCCAGACACCAAACCTGCTGGCACCTAAGTGCCACTAAGACACTTCCAAAACCCACAAAAAAAGAAATATGTTATCTAAGTAGATCTATATCAATTCAAGAAATTAAATCAATAATTAATAATTTTCAAGACATAAAGTACCAGACTTGGATGAGTTTACTAGTGAATTTTGTGAAATAGTTAGGTAAAAAATAATACTGATTCTCTACAATCTTTCCCAGAAGATAGAAATAGAGAGAATGGTTTCTAATTCATTCTATGAGACTAGCATTATCCAAATATCAAAACCAGATAATGCCATTACAAGAAAAAATAAACTACAGACCAATATCTCTCATGAAATAGATGCAAAAATTCTCAACAAAATGTTAGAAAATCGAACCCAACAATGTATAAAAAGAATCGTATAACATAATCAAGTTGGATTTATTCCAGGTATATAAGTCTGGATCAATATTTAAAAATCAATTAGTGCAATCCATTACATCCACCAGCTAAAGAAATCATATGATCATATCAATAGATGTAGAGAAAGTATTTGACAAAATCTGACACCCATTTATGATAAAAATTCTCAGCAAATTAGGGATAGTAAGGAACTTCTTAAACTTAATAAAGAATATTAGCAAAATAAAATAGAACCCACAGCTAGCATTATTCTTGACAAACTAGAAGCTTTCCTGCTAAAATCAGGAATGACAATGATGTCCCCTCTCATCACTCCTATGCAGCATAATACTGGAAGTCTTAGCTAATGCACTAAGACAAAAAAAAGGATATTTGGTAAATAAAAGGTATACAGATTGGAAGAAGCAAGAAATAAAACTATTTTTGTTTGTAGATGACATGATTGTCTATGTATAAAATCCTATACAACTGACAAAAATCTCCTGAAACTAACATGTGATTGTAGCTAGCTTTCAGGATACAAGATTTATATACAAAGCCAATTGTTTTCCCATACATGAGCAATTACAATTGGAATTTTAAATAAAAACTTTAATACCATTTACATTAGCTCAAAATATGAAATATTCAGGTATAAATCTAACAAAATGTGCACTGATCTTTATAAGAGAAACTACAAAACTGTGGTGAAAGGAATCAAAAAACTAAACAAATGGAGAGGTACTCCATGTTCATAGATAGGGAAGCTCAATACTGTCAAGATGTCCCTTCTTATCAATTTTATCTATAGATTCAATGCAATCCCAATCAAAATCTCAGCATTTACTTTGTGAATATCAACAAACTTATTGCCAAGTTTTACTGGAGAGACAATATACCTAGAATAGCAAACACAATATTAAAGAAAAAAAAATAGAGGACTAATACTATCCATCTTCACATAAAACTATAACAGTCAAGACAGTGTGGCATTGGTGAAAGATCAGTGGAACAGAATAGAAAGTTCAGAAATGGACCCACACAAATATAGACAACTGATATTTGACAAAAGAACAAGATAATTCAATGGGAAAAGGATATGGTTTTCAACAAATGGTCATAGAATAATTAGACATCCATATGCAAAAAATAAGAGGATTCTAGACATAGATCGTATACTTTTACAGAAAAAGAAACCCTCAGATGTATCACAGACCTAAATGTAAAATGCAAAACAATAACACTGACTATATACAAATAAAAAATTACAACTATGAAGTGAGTTAAGTCAAGATTATACATTGCATTGTAGTGTTTAATAGCAAAGGATCTGTTGAAACATTAATTAATGGATATGGCATATACTATTAATGGAATTCTATTTGACTTTTAAAAATAATGAGGAACTGCTTCACTTGTGATTAGAAACAATCTAGGGGGTATATTAAGTGAAAAAAGCAAAGTCCGGAATAGTTGGTAAAGTAGGCTACCGCTTGTGTGAAAAAGTGAGAGGTGGAAGAGCATGTACAGACAGTCCCCAATTTACAATGGTTCAACTTAGTTTTGACTTTTGGGTGGTGTGAAAACAATATATGCGTTCAGTAGAAATTGTACTTGGAGTATCCATACAATCATTCTGCTTTTCGCTTTCCATACAATATTCAATTAATTGCAAGAGACAGTCAACACTGTATTGTGAAACAGGCTTTGTGTTAGACAACTTGGCCCAACTGCAGGCTAAGGGAAGTGTTCTGAGCATGTTTAAGGTAGGCTAGTCCAAGCTATGATTATCATTAGGTTAGGTGTATTAAGTGCATTTTTGACGTAGGAGATTTTCAACTTATGATGGGTTTATTGGGACATAACTCCATTGTAAGTCAAGGAGCATTTGTATATATTTGCATATCCACATATAAATGTATATGTGCACACAGATGTGCACACACTAGTGCTGGGTAGATGCATAATACATAACACAGCCTGCCTCTGGGGAGAAAAAGCACTGCAGCTGAGCACAGATGGAGCAGGAGATTCTTCTCCATTCACTGTTTTTTATTTTTAAGCTTTGAACCATGAGAATATATTATTCATTACAAAATAGAAATTAAGCTGCATAAAATTACATTATACATACCAAAGCAAAATGTAAAGTATTTGTGGGTGGTCCCCTATGTCAGATTAACCAGCACATGACTCTTTTTGACCCATGTTTTTCAGCCACGTGGAGCAGAGATCTCACCCACATGGAGCAGAGATCTCACCCAGTGATTGATATCTGCTTGTGAAGGATGAGTCAGTCAGTCTTTAATTTGCTTGGCTGATCATTGTTTTGAATTATGTTGGACCTAGCTTCTCATTAACACCCTGACTGGAGCCATTGATATTTTTTCTCTTTCACACGACCATATATGTGTATTTTTAAAAAATTGAACTGTTTTGAAAGTTATTTTCTGAACCCCCCGCCTTTTAGCCAATACCTAACATCATCACTTCTTGGTTAAAACAATTATTTTTTAATGTCTGTCACTATTTATGGCTTAATGCAATTACAGTTCATATGTTTTCTCAAACAAGAGCTATCAAGATATCAAAAAAAGATATCAATGTTTAAGATAATTTGCAAAGGAAAATAAAATAATATTTATGGGCAACTATCAGTGAATCAGAAATCTTGTTCAGGGATGGATGCTCTTTTAAATTTCTGAATTTGCTAGAATATTTCTTACTCCTAGTTTCTATGGGAAAATGCCTTTGTCTTTTTAATGATTGGCATGATGGTGTGTTCCCTTAATTTGTTTTATGAAACATCTTTTTTTGGACTCTGGGTTCAGTATGCAGCATTTCTTCAAAGAGGACCTACTCATTTTATTCCCTATCAAGGTCACCATTTCTTAGCTCATACCTGTCCAATGCTTGCAGGAAGTGAGCATTTATGTTTCTCAGGTGCGTCTCTTGTTGCCTGAAGGTAAAGGAATTGCCCAGGAGGAGAGTAATAAAGCTGCATTAATTTCTTAATAGAGATCTTACCCAATAGCCTGTGAAATGTTCATGCAGTGAAAATTAAAATCTGATTTATATTGGTTTTTAGCATTAACCCAATATCATTACTCTGAGAATGCTAAAGATGCCCTGAAGTTACCTTTAGTAAATCCATAACTAGAATACACTGGGACACATTTTCTACTCTTTACAGACCCATTGAAATAGAGAATTGGTTGGGGAATTTCCAGAGTAAACTTATTCATCCATGGCAACCAGTGCTCCCCAAACTTTTCAGAAACAATAGGATTTGCTACTAGGGAAGAACTCAAGGAACAAAATAAAATAACAAGATGCCAGGTTTTAAGGCAGATATATTGTTCCACTGAGAAAGAAAACTCTCTCCTAATGAATCTGATGTTACTCTCAGAGTGGGCTTTTGAGGGATGGTCTTCTTTCATCTGAGTTTGGTCTTCTTTCATTTGAGTTTGGTCTTCTTCCCTTGTCTTATGAATGGGATTCCTCCCCCAGTGTGTGTGTGTGTGTGTGTGTTACTTGAGGTATTAATTACAAACAGTGAAAGGCACAGGTCTTAAATGAGCAGTTCAATGATATGCCAAACATACATACACCTCTACAACCAACACCCCAGCCAGGACATGGGGCATAGACATTACACTCTCCAAAGCTCTTTCATATTCTTTTCCAGGGACTATTCTGATTGCAATCTCTAACAATTAGTTTAGTCAGCTACTAATTTCATAAAGGTGGATTTTAAATACAGTAGGAACACTTTTTTGTCTGGCTTCTCTTAGCATAATGTTTTTGAGATTCTTCTATATTGTGTGGATCAGTAATTTGTCCCTTTTCATTATTTAGGAGCACTCCATTGTATGGATATAAAACAATATGTTTATCCATCCTACAGTGTGGGGACTTTGGTTGTTTCCAATTTTGGCTATTATGGACAATGCTACAATTAATATTCTTAATACTGAAGTTGAGTTTTACCCTGTTAGGCAGAGCAAATGCCAACAAATTGGCCGAAAGGGGTGAAAATACTATGCAGTTACTTTGCTTTTCCATTTTGATCTAGCCTTCCATTTGGCTGTTGTAATCCTTGTGATGACATTTATTTTAATTTGCCTATCTAATAAATCAGAGATTTAAGCTATATTTATTTATGACTTGTAAGACAAAGTATGAGTTGTTTGTTTGAATATATATTTCCATTTTTTTTCTTGGTAGACGGAATCACATATCCATGAATGGGAATTCTCAGGTTAAAAGAAGCATTTATGTTTAATTTTATAAGATATTGCAAAACATTCTTCTACCATGGTTGTACCATTTCACACTCCTTCTAGCAAAATATGAGAATTGCAGTGCTTCACATCCTTATCAACACTTGATATTGTCAGTCTTTAATTTTAGCCATTCTAGTGTATTTGAAGCATTGTGCTGGTTGTAAGAAATTTCATGTGTTTGTTGGTCACTCATACCTGTAGCTTCTTAGTTAAAAAGTTACAATTTCAGTTAAAGTCACATACCCTTGCTTCTGAGAAACTGGAAGTAAAATTATTTCTTGATTTTTTTCCCTCTAGTCTTAAAACAAATAAATAATGGGAGAGAATGAGTTTTACCCTGTTAGGCAGAGCAAATGCCAGCAAATTGGCCAAAAGGGGTGAAAATATTGTGCAACTACTTTGCTTTTCCACTTTGATCTAGCCTTCCGTTTGGCTATTGTAATCCTTGTGATGATATTTGTTTTAATTTGCCTACCTAATAAATCAGAGACTTAAACTATATTTATTTATGACTTGTAAGACAAAATTTCCTGTTGTATATTTCCCATGCAGCTTTGTCAAAATCGTTAGATATCAAATATACTCAACAAATTTAAGCCAAGGTATTGTTGGATTAAGAGAGACCAAAGTCTTAACTCTACACAGATTTTATTATAGTACAACATGCATACCCACATACACAAATCATGAGTATTCAGCCAAATTGAGTCTGTATAAAATGAACACCCTCAGATCAAGATGTAGCCATTTCTAACACCACGGAAAACTCCCTAGCACCCCCCTCAAATATTACAACCACAAAGATAACCACTGTTTTGATTTTCATTAAAATAAATTGGTCTCACTTGTTTTTCAGTGTTTATGAAATGAGATGATACAGGGTGGATTCTTGTAGCTGGCTTCTTTCCCTTGGCATCATACTTGTGGGATTTATCCATGTGTATACAGCAGTAGGATCGCCTTTGCTATCATTGACTCTGCATTTTATATTAATTTTAGAATCAACTTGTCAAATTCCCCCAAAACACCTACTATAATTTTTATTCTGATTAGACTGAATCTCAATCAAGTCTTAGCCATTTTCTGACTTCCATCCCCAAACATGATCTTAACTTGCATTTATTTTGATCTTCTTTAATTGCTCTTGATCATATTCTATAGTTGTGTAATGGTCCTGTGCATAGTTTGGTAAATTTATTTCTAGATATTTGATTGTTTTCTGACACTTTTATAAATAGTATTATTATTAAAGTTTTATCCTTCAATTATTTGTGGCTAATATTAATATAAGGCTATAGTAACCAAAAACAGCATGATACTGGTACAAAAACAGACACACAGACCAGTGGAACAGAACAGAGAACACAGAAATAAAGCTGGACACCTACAGCCATCCAATATTTGACAAAGTCAACAAAAATAAGCAATGGGGAAAGAACTCCCTAGTCAATAAATGACGCTGGGATAATTGGCTAGCCATATGCAGAAGAACAAAACCAGACACCTACCTTTCACCACATACAAAAATTAGCTCAAGACTCATTTAATAATTAAATGTAAGACCCCAAACTCTAGGAATTCTAGAAGAAAACCTAGGAAACATCATTCTAGACATTGGCCTTGGGAAAGAATGTATAACTAAGTCATTAAAAGCAATTGCAACAAAACCAAAAATTGGTAAGTGGAATCTAATTAAACTAAAGAGTTTCTGGACAGCAAAAGAAATGATCAACAGAATAAACAGAAAATCTACAGAATAAAAGAAAATATTCTCAAACTACACATGTGACAATGGTCTAATATCTAGACTCTATAAGGAACTTAACAATTGGACAAGCAAAAAACAAATAACTCCATTTAAAAATGGAAAAAAGACACAAGCAGATACCTCTCAAAAGAAGACACACAAGAAACCAACAAACGTATGAAAAAGTGTTCAACATCACTAATCATCAGAGATATGAAAATAAAAACTCCACTGAGATACCGTCTCACACCAATCAGAATGGCTACTATTAAAGTCAAAATGCAACAGATGCTGGTGAAGCTGCAGAGAAAAGAGAATGATTATATGCTGATAGTAGAAATGTAAATTAGTTCAGCTGCTGTGGAAAGAAGTTTGGAGATTTCTCAAAATCTTAAAAACAGCATTTGTAAAGAAAACGTCATTCTACCAAAAAGACCCATGCACTCACATGTTCATCGCAGTACTATTCACAATAACAAAGACATAGAGTAAGCCTAGGTGCCCATCAGTGGTGGACTGAATAAAGAAGATGTAGTACATATACACCGTGGAATCCTATGAGGCCATAAATAAGAACGAAATCATGTCCTTTGCAGCAACACAGATGCAGCTGGAGGCCATTATCTTAAGTGAATTGACACAGGAACAGAAAACCAAATACCACATCTTCTCACTTATAAATGGGAGCTAAACAATGGGTACTCACAGACGTAAAGATGAGAACAATCTGCTGGGCATGGTAGCTCACAACTGTAATCCCAGCACTTTGGGAAGCCGAGGCGGGCAGGTCATCTGAGGTCAGGAGTTCGAGACCAGCCTGGCCAACCACGTCTCTAATAAATACAAAAATTAGCTGGGCGTTGTGGTGCGCACCTGTAATCCCAGCTACTTGGGAGGCTGAGGCAGGGAGAATTGCTTGAACTCAGGAGGCAGAGGTTGCAGTGAGCCCAGATTGCACCACTGCACTCCAGCCTGGGCGGCAGAGTGAGACCCTGTGTCTCAAAAAAGCAAAACCAAAACAACAACAACAACAAAATAAGATGAGAACAATAGACACTACAGGGAGAGGGAGGGGAAGCAAAGTTTGAAAAACTATTGGGTACTATGCTCAGTATCCGGGTGAGGAGTTCATTTGTACTCCAAACCAGCATCACACAATGTACTCAGGTAACAACCCTGAACAAGTACTCTCTAAATCTAAAATAAAAGTTGAAAAAAAGAGAATCATCTCCAATAAAAATGCGTTACTTTTGAAATCACAAATCATTTTTAGAATAAGTCATATATATCTATAACATATAAGTGATAGATACAATACTTTTCTTAAGAGGTTAGGATTATTGGAGATTTTCATCTTTTCTTTAACATGTATTTTTCAGTTTTCCTAATGGAGATGTAATAGTTTGGAAGACCTTCGATAGGGAACAGTGTGCAATGGATCCACAGGGACTCGGAGTGACCTCCTGGGGGAGGCTGGTGAAAGGCTGAGGTGGAGAACAAGCCAAAGCTGTCAGACATCAAGGCTGTTTGGGATTTGAATTATTCCTTGAGGCTGCAGCAGGGCTCGCATTTCTTGGACAGGATTTATGTTAACATCTTACCAGAATGGGTTTTAAAAATAGAAAGGGCTCCTAAGAATGATAGAGAATCTCGTGCTATTATCTCATTTTCTAAGTTAAGTTTTAGAAATACACACAAGGCTACTTATTTTTTTCGGTTCTCTTTTAAGCCCAGAATGGTTTTTGTACCTATAGTTGCTTGCTGGAGCTGCTGGAATGAAGTACCTCGGACTCAGTGGCTTGAACAACGGAAATTCATTTCTTCCAGTCCTGGAAGCCGGAAGTCCGAGATAAAGGTATCAGTGGGCAGGGTCGGTTCCTTCTGAGGCTGTGAGGGGGACGCTGCTCCAGGCCGCTCCCCTGGGCTTGTAGCTGGCAGCTTCTCCTGGCATCCCCACATTGTCTTCTCTTGGTGTGTGTTTTTGTGTAAACATTTCCTTCTTGTAAAAACACGTTATATTACATTAGGACCCATACTATGGCCGTGGTTTAATTTAATCATCTTTTAAAAGAGCCTATTTCCAAACATGGCCACATTCTGAGGGAATGGGGGTCAGGACTCCAACATAGGAGTTTGGGGTGGCACAATTCATCCCATAATAGTGCAGCTCTTCTTTGTGCCTATGTGTTTGTAGGTTTGCTTTACAAGAGTTACAGCACTCGTTGGTGATTCATTTGTTCCCCTGTCCCCAGCACTAGATTCCTGGCAGCGGCTGGTACCGAGGTAATCAACAGTGCAACCAAGGCTTCGGACTGGGCTCTGCATGGCATCTTGATTTTCATTCATTGGGCACAAATGAACTCATCACAAAGATTGGCTCCCAGTGGCTGTCACCACCCCTCCCAACCAAGGCGGGGACATCACTCAGGCTGGCAAGGCTTTTTTGATGGCAGATCCTAGAGCTGTCAGAAGGAATTCCTATCTCCAGACCATTTTAACTTGTGAAAAGCACTGAGCATGAAACATGGTAGCTGGTAACCAGGGTGGCCTTTCTGTGAAATAAGCACCTGCTTTCCCCTCATGGGCCGTTCGGTACGGCAGGAGATACACATGCTGAGATGAGCTGGGGGCCACGGGCTGAACAGTGGAGCATGGGAGGCTCCCTGAGTCCAGGCTTTAAAACTGGGAGAGAACTTAGAGTTGAACTGGTCCAGCTCCCTCATTTCTGATAAGAAAATTATGACCAATAATGAGAGAATGTCCAATAAATGTCCAATAATGAAAGAATGGTTAAGTATAGTAGAAGAATGATTACATAAATATGGCAAAATACTTCAATGCAAGAAAGGATGAAAATTCATCCTAGGTATATACCAAGGGAATGGAAGATCTATGTCCACATGAAAACTTGCATATACATGCTTATAGCAGCATTATTCATCATAGCCCCAAAACTGAAAACAATTCAGATGTCCTTCAATGAATGAATGGGCAAAGAAAATGTAATCTTATTCTGCCATAAAAAGGAATTTTTTGACACATGCCATGACGTAGATGAGCCTTAAAAACATTATGCTAAATAAAATAAGCCAGACACAAAAGGCCATAAATTGTATAAAACATCCAAAATTTTATGTGAAGTATTTGGAATAGGCAAATACATAGAGACAGAACCAGTGGTTGCCAAGGGCTAGGAGAAAGTGGGAAGTGGGGAGGAACTGCTCATGGGTTTCTTTTGAAGTGAGGTGTTTGCTTTTTCATGTAGATGTCCCCCTGCATGCTGGAGGGGTGAGCCTGTGAGCCATGGGAGGGTGTGGAGGGAGCAAAAGGTGAAGGGTCATGGAGGAGTGGACATCAGGAACTGGGGGACAAGAAGGGTCAGCCGTGTGAGTGGTGCTCACAGGAAGACAGTGGAAGTAAAGGAAAGAGATTCTTTGAACCTAGAGGCTGAATCTTCCATGAACAAGTAGGGAGATGAGTGGGTCACATCAGGTCTACTCAGGCCCTGTCGCCCCTGGGAGCCATGGTGACTCTACTGCACAGTATTTCATCTGGGACCATGGATTCTTGACATACAGTTTACAGATGGGCTTCTAAGGGTGCATGAGCCCTCCCAAAATGGTATGTCAGATTCTACGTGTGCACGGCTCACATACATTCTCTTTCCTTGAAAAAAGCATTCATGACTCATCAGATTTTCAAAGAGATGAGTGATCTAAAAAATTAAACCAACCTAAGAATCACTGCTGTAAAGGATTTGTGTGAGGAATAACTCGATGAAGACAATAAAAACTGCACATGGACATAGGAGGGGCACACAGCTCTTAGTGTGGCCTAGAGTCTCTGTGCCTATCCAACCCCAGCCCAGAGAGCTGGAGCCTGCAGAGGCGGCAGGATGGCAAGACCAGAGACACGGAGGGAGGGTGGGCTCTGGAAATCCACAGGGCACTCCCCGTGGTGCTGATGAACTCGGCCGGTGACGTCTTCAGGGGGCAGCTGCTACCTATATTGCTGAACGGAATTTACTGACTTCAGCTGGCCTCTGCGTAAGAACAGACCTTTCAAACGAATATAAGGGAATTTCAAGTATACAATACAGTATTGTTAACTGCAGTCACCATGCTGTACATTAGTAACCCAGAACTTACTCATCTCATGCTGAGAGTTTGCACCCTTTGACCAACATGTCCCCATTTCCCCCACCCCAGCCCCGGGTCAACCACCATTCTGCTTGCAAGAGTTGGGCTTTTTTACACGCCACATAAAAATGAGATCATGCAGTACTTGTCTTTCTCTGTCAAACTTATGTTAAATGTTCTCACCACAGATGTGCACACACATACAAAACACACACAAAAAGGGTAACTATGTAAAGCGATGAAGGTCTTAACTAACCTGATTGTGGTCGTCATTCCACAATATATACATATATGAAATCATCGCATTGTATGCCTTAAATTTATACTATTGTGTATGCTAACTATACCTCAATAAAGCTGGGAAAAAATATGTGGAGTGGTAAGCTCTCAACAATAGTAGTTTGCAGACTGTAGAAACCAGGCCTGGTTGTTTGCTGGTTTTTTTTTCAGGACATGCTCAGCTGGGCTGATGAAGATTTTACCTCCATGACACTAACAGCAACTTGCAACCTTCCATACCAGCTTTCTCAGTTCATAGCCTTGCATGAATTTGGAGAAAAAATAAGATAAAACCTACAGTTCTACTTAAAGACAATAAAACCACATGAAAGGTATCTGCTGCAGGGATTCTGAAGCTATGAGACATTGCTGTCCTGCATCCCTGTGCTGTCCACTCCCCGGCCGCCCGCCCACTTGTCTCTTGCTGCCCCCTACACCACCGCCCACAGGCTGCCGGCTGAGGTTGCTAGGCAGACAGAATTGCTCAGTGACTGATCTACATCCTGTTTTAATTAATCACATGACTTTTTCTGATTTTAAAAGCAATGCATGCTTATTATAGAAACTTTATAACATAAGAAAAAGTATAAAAATGAAACTATGAACCCCCCCAAAAAGAGAAAGGATACAAAACTGCATATGAAGTGTCCCAATTTTGTAAGAGAACAGTAACAATTTTGCATCTATGAAAGGAACGAAGGCCTGAATGTCATCCTCCCTCAATGTTTTCAGTCTCACCAGCCTGGGAGCAGAAGTGAGCTTGCAGGGGCTCTCTTTGCACCTCTGTTATGGCAGCTCTGGGCCGCTACCTCCTGAGGAGCCATCTGGATCCCCACTGTCTCACTTCCCCCGTTGTTTTTGTGTGTGGCCAGGAAGTGCTCAGATGTCCCCTGGAACTGGAACCCACAGGTCCCAGGCCCTGCACTGCTGCCCCAATGCCACCCTTGAGAGTGTCCAAAAAGAGGGCTGCTAGTCTCTCTGGTCCTTGTGGGGCAGGGTAGAGGGAGGCCCAACCCACCATCCTTTCCCATCCCCAACAGGGCCCAGCCTGAACTCCTCTCTCAGCCAAATCCAAACCTTCCTGCACATGGATCCTGCAAATAGATGCCCCAAGGGGCCACTGTCCACCATGCAGAGGGAAAGCACTGGGTCCCTAAGTATCACACACTCATCCTACACCTGTGGGCACTGAGATGGCAGCTATTTACAGACTTCCTTTTCTATATCCCTGTGCATTTTCTAAACTCTCCACACAAAAAAAAATTAAAATCACAATAAAAAAGAAATCAAGAACAAAAACATCTTAGCATGCTGCATTTATTTAGTGAAATAGTTGGTAAAAGTTTTGCATTTCACAGATTTCCAATCATTATGTAACTCTGTTAAAGTAATCCCAGAACTGTGGGAGACCGAGGTGGATGGATCAGGAGGTCAGGAGTTCAAGACCAGCCTGGCCAATGTGATGAAACCCCATCTCTACCAAAAATATAAAAAATTAGCCAGGTGTGGTGGCCCGCACCTGTGGTCCTGGCTACTCAGGAGGCTGAGGCAGGATAATTGCTTTAATCCAGGAGGCAGAGGTTGCAGTGAGCTATCGTGCCACTGCACTCCATCCTGGGCAACAGAGACAGACTCCATCTCAAAAAAACAAAAAAAAAAACAAAAAACAAAAAAAAGGAAAAACAACACCTCACCAAGGAGTCAGGACATGAAGTTCATACAAGTACTTGGTGAACTTGGGCAATATTGAAAATTTAGGAGGTAGCCACCCAGAAGCTTGTATACTCTGGCAAGGACACTCAGATGCAGTCTGAGGTCCACATGTCTTTGGTTTGCTTTGGTACTGGGCCCTGTTTGTTGTCTGGCAGAAAGCCCAGGGCACCACACAGTGGGACTCTCTTCTCCATCTCTATATTCCTTCACAGCTGAAATGACCCAAAATGAACCAAAAATAGATTGTATATTAGGGGTCTCCAGTGAAATTGAACCAGCAGGATGCATATAGCTTTACAGAAAGAAATTTATTATAAGGAATTGGCTCACCCGATTATGGAGACTGACAAGTCCCATGAGCTGCAGGGTGAGTCGGCAGGCTAGAGACCCAGGAGAGCTGGTGGTGTGGTTCCAGTCTGAAGGCGGGCAGGCCCAAGATCTAGGAAGAACCAATGTTTCAATTCAAGTCCAAAGAAGGAAATAAAACCAATGTCCCACTTTGAAGGTGGTCAGGCAAGAAGAGTTTCCATGGTTCCAGTCTGAAGGCGGGCAGGCCCAAGATCTAGGAAGAACCAATGTTTCAATTCAAGTCCAAAGAAGGAAATAAAACCAATGTCCCACTTTGAAGGTGGTCAGGCAAGAAGAGTTTCCAAAAGCAGTCATCTGAAGAGTTTTCAGAGAAGCCTCTGGGAGGCCAGACATTTTGTTTTATTTAGGCCTTCAAAGACTTAAATGAGCCCACCCACATGGGAGAGTGCCATGTGCTTTGCTTTATTCAGCCTACCAATGTAAACATTAATCCCATCCAAAAGCACCCTCACTGAGACACCCAGAATAAGGTTTGACCAAATATCTGGGTACTACATGGCCCAGTCAAGTTGGCACATGAAACCAACCATCAGGATTTCGGGATCATGGCAGATGGGAGGCAGGACTAGATTGCAGCTCCAGACAGAGCAGCATGGGGAGGCTTCCACTGTGAATTTTAGCTTCAGATCAACAGCAAGAAAAAACCAGCAATCCTGAGAGGACCCACAGACCCTCTGAAGGAAGAAGACTGCTCCTGCAGGACCCAGGAGACACCCCAAATACTCTAGGAGGCAGACAGCCTTGGGCAAGTTTTCAAGCCCATCTCACCCTTGGCCTGGAAACAGACTCAGGGCTGTTGCAGGGGACACAGTGGGAGTGAGAATGGCTCTTTGGTTTGCAGGGAGGTGGGTGAGACCTGTGACTGCTGGCTTTCCCCCACTTCCCTGACAACCTGTATGACTCAGCAGAGGCAGCCATAATCCTCCTAGGTACACAACTCCAGTGACCTGGGAATCTCACCCCCACCCCCAACAGCAGCCACAGCAAGACCTGCCCAAGGAGAGTCTGAGCTCAGACACATCTAGCCCCACCTGATGGGCCTTCTCTATCCACCTTGGTAGCAGAAGACAAAGGGCATATAATCTTGGGAGTTCTAGGGCTCCACCCACTGCCAGTCCCTCTCCATACTACTATAGCTGATGCTTTCTGGAAAGTGCCACCTCCTGGCAGGAGAAAAACCAGCACAAAAATAGAGCATGAAACCACCATAGGTCAGGACCCTCATGGAGTCCATTGCACCCTCTGCCACCTCCACTGGAATAGGAACTGGTATCCATGGCTGAGAGGATCACATCACAGGACTCTGTGCAGACAACCCCCAGTACCAGACCAGAGCTGGGTAGACTTGCTGGGTGGCTAGACCCAAAAGAGAGACAGCAATCACCTCAGTTTGGCTTACAAGAAGCCACATCCATAGGAAAAGAGGGAGAGTACTACATCAAGGGAACACCCCATGGGACCAAACAATCTGAACAATAGCCTTCAGCCGTAGACCTTCCCTCTGACAAAGGGAATGAGAAGGAACCAGAAAACCAATCATGGTAATATGACAAAACAAGGCTCTTCAACACCCCCCCAAAATCACACTAATTTGCCAGCAATGAATCCAAATCCAGAAGAAATCCCTGATTTACCTGTAAAATAATTCAGGATTTTAGTTACTAAGCTAACCAAGGAGGTACCAGAGAAAGGCAAAGCCAAATGCAAGGAAATCCAAAAAATGATACAAGAAGTGAAGGGAGAAATATTCAAGGAAATAGATAGCTTAAAGAAAACACCAGAAAAAATTCAGGAAACTTTGGACACACTTTTAGAACTGCAAAATGCTCTGGAAAGTCTCAACAATAGAATTGAACAAGTAGAAGAAAGAAATTCAGAGCTCAAAGACAAGGTCTTCAAATTAACCCAATCCAACAAAGACAACAACAACAAAAAAAGAATAAGAAAATATGAACAAAGCCTCCAAGGAGTCTAGGATTATGTTAAATGACCAAATCTAAGAATAGTTAGTGTTCCTGAGGAAGAAGAGAATTCTAAAAGCGTGGAAGAGATATTCAGGGGAATAATTGAGGAAAACTTCCCAGGCCTTGCTAGAGACCTAGACATGCAAATACAAGAAGCACAAAGAACACGCGGGAAATTCATCGTGAAAAGATCTTCACCTAGGCACATTGTCATCAGGTTATCCAAAGTTAAGACGAAGGAAAGAATCTTAAGAGCTGTGAGACAGAAGCACCAGGTAACCTATAAAGGAAAATCTATCAGATTAACAGCAGATTTCTCAGCAGAAACCCTACAAGCTAGAAGGGATTGGGGCCCTATCTTTAGCTTCCTCAAACAAAACAATTATCAGCCAAGAATTTTGTATCTAGCAAAATTAAGAATCACACATGAAGGAATGAAACAGTTTTCAGACAAACAAATGCTGAGAGAATTCGCCATTACCAAGCCACCACTACAAGGACTGTTCTAAAAGGAGCTCTAAATCTTGAAATAAATCCTGAAAACACAACAAAACAGAACCTTTTTAAAGTATAAATCACACAGGACCTATAAAACAGTAATACAAGTTAAAAGCAAAAACAAACAAAAATACACAGGCAACAAAGAGCATGATGAATGCAACGGTACCTCACATTTCAACACTAACATTGAATGTAAATGGTCTAAATGCTCCATTTAAAAGATACAGAACTGCAGAATGGATAAGAACTCACCAACCAACTATCTGCTGCCTTCAGGAGACTCACCTAACACATAAGGACTCACATAAACTTAAAGTAAAGGGGTGGAAAAAGGCATTTCATGCAAATGGACACCAAAAGCAAGCAGAGGTAGCTATTCTTATGTCAGACAAAACAAACTTTAAAGTGACAGCAGTTAAAAGAGGCAAAGAGGGATATTACATAATGGTAAAAGGGCTTGTTCAACAGTAAAATATCACAATCCTAAACATATATGCACCTAACACTGGAGCCCCCAAATTTATAAAACAATTACTAATAGACCTAGGAAATGAGATAGACAGCAACACAATAATAGCGGGGAATTTCAATACTCTACTGACAGCACTGGACAGGTCATCAAGACAGAAAGTCAACAAAGAAACAATGGATTTAAACTATACCTTGGAACAAATGGACAGATATATACAGAACATTTCATCCAACAACTGCAGAATACACATTCTATTCAACAGCATGTGGAACTTTCTCCAAGATAGACCATGTGATAGGCCATAAAACGAGCCTCAATAAATTTAAGAAAATTGAAATTATATCAAGCATTTTCTCAGACCACAGTGTAATAAAACTGGAAACCAACACCAAAAGGAACCTTCAAAACCACACATATATATGAAAACTAAATAACCTGCTCCTGAATGAGAACTGGGTCAAAAATGAAATCAAGATGGAAATTAAAAACTTCTTCAAACTGAATGACAGTAATGACACAACCTATCAAAACCTATGGGATACAGCTAAGGTGGTGCTAAGAGGAAAGTTCATTTCCCTAAATGCCTACATCAAAAAGTCTGAAACAGCACAAACAGACAATCTAAGGTCATGCCTCAAAGAACTAGAGAAACAAGAAGAAACCAAAACAAACCCAGCAGAAGAAAGGAAATAACCAAGATCAAAGCAGAACTAAATGAAGTTGAAACAAAAAAAAATACAAAAGATAAATGAAACAAAAAACTGGTTCTTTGAAAAGACAAATAAAACTGAAAGACCATTAGCAAGATTAACCAAGAAAAGAAGAGAGAAAATCCAAATAACCTCACTAAGAAATGAAAAGAGAGATATTACAACTGACCCCACTGAAATACAAAAGAACGCTCAAGGCTACTATGAACACCTTTATGCACATAAACTAGAAAACCTAGAAGAGATGGATAAATTCCTGAAGAAATACAATCCTCCTAGCTTGAATCAGGAAGAATTAGATACCCTGAACAGACCAATAACAAGCAGTGAGATTGAAATGGTAATTTAAAAATTCCCAGCCGGGCACAGTGGCTCATGCTTGTAATCCCAGCTACTCGGGAGGCTGAGGCAGGAGAATTGCTTGAACCCAGAAGTCAGAGATTGCAGTGAGCTGACATCGTGCCACTGCACTCCAGCCTGGGCAACAGAGTGAGACTCTTTCTCTAATAATAATAATAATAATAATAATACCAACAAAAAAAGTCCAGGACCAGGTTCACAGTAGAATTCTACCAGACGTTCAAAGAAGAATTGGTCCCAATCCTTTTAACACTATTCCACATAATAGAAAAAGAAGGAACCCTCCCTAATTCATTATATGAAGCCAAAACCAGAAAACCAAAACCAGAAAAGGACACAACCAAAAAAGAAAACTATAGACTGATACCCTTGATGAACATAAATGCTAAAATCCTTAACAAAATACTAGCTAACAGACTCCAACAACATATCAAAAAGATAATCCACCATGATCAGGTGGGCTTCATACCACAGATGAGGGATGGTTTAACATATGCAAGTCAATAAATATGATATACCACATAAACAGAATTAAAAACAAAAATCACATGATCATCTCAATAGATGCAGAAAAAATATTCAACAAAATCCAGTATCCCTTTATGATTAAAACCCTCAGCAAAATAAGCATACAAGGGTCATACTTTAATGTAATAAAAGCCATCTATGACAAACCCACAGCCAACATAATAGTGAATGGGGAAAAGGTGAAAGCATTCCCTCTGAGAACAGGAACAAGACAAGTATGCCCACTCTCACCACTCCTCTTCAAGATAGTACTGGAAGTACTAGCCAGAGCAATCAGACAAGAGAAAGAAATAAAGGGCATCCAAATCGGTAAAGAAGAAGTCAAATTTTCACTGTTTGCTGACAATATGATCATTTAACTTCAAAACCCTAAGGACTCCTCCAGAAAGCTCCTATAACTGATAAAAGAATTCAGCACAGTTTCCAGATACAAGATGAGTGTACACAAATCTATACACTAACAGCAACCAAGCAGAGAATCAAATCAAGAACTCAACCCCTTTTACAATAGCTGCAATAAAATAAAATAAAATAAAATACTTAGAAGTATACCTAACAAAGGAGTCAAAAGACTTTCTACAAAGAAAACTACAAACAATGCTGAAAGAAATCATAGATGACACAAACAAATGAAAACACATCCCATGCTCATAGATGGGTAGAATCAATATTGTGAAAATGACCATACTGCCAAAAGCAATCTACAAATTCAATGCAATCCTCGTTGAAATACCACCATCATTCTTCACAGAACTAGAAAAAAACAACTCTAAAATTCCTATGGAACAAAAAAAGAGTCCACACAGCCAAAGCAAGACTAAGCAAAAAGAACGAATATGGAGGCATCACACTACCTGATTTCAAACTATACCATAAGGCCATAGTCAACAAAACAGCATAGTACTTGTATAAAAATAGGCACATAGACCAATGGAACAGAATAGATAACCCAGAAATAAACCCAAATACTTATAGCCAACTGATTTTTGACGAAGCAAACAAAAACATAAGGTGGGGAAAGGACACCCTTTTCAACAAATGGTGCTGGGATAATTGGCTAGCCACATGTAGGAAAATAAAACTGGATCCTCATCTCTCAACTTATACAAAAATCAGCTCAATATGGATTAAGGACTTAAAACTAAGACCTGAAGGTATAAAAATTCTAGAAGTTAACATTGGAAAAACCCATCTAGACATTGGCTTAGGCAAAGATTTCATGACCAAGAACCAAAAAGCAAATGCAATAAAAACAAAGATCAATAGCTGGGACCTAATTAAACTAAAGAGCCTTTGCACGGCAAAAGGAACAGTCAGCGGCATAAACAGACAACCCACAGAGTGGGAGAAAATCTTCACAATCTATACATCGGACCAAGGACTAATATTCAGAATCTACAATGAACTCGAACAAATGATTAAGAAAAAAAACAAACAATACCAACAAAAAGCGGGCTAAGGATATGAATATACAATTCTCAAAAGAGGATATACAAATGGCCAACAAACATATGAAAAATGCTCAACATCACTAATTATCAGGGAAATGCAGATCAAAACCACAAATGCAATGCCACCTCACTCCTGCAAGAATGGCCATAATCAAAAAATCAAAAAATAGTAAATGTTGGAATGGATGCAGTGAACGGGGGACACTTCTACACTGCTGGTGGGAATGCAAACTAGTACAGGCACTATGGAAAACAGTGTGGGGATTCCTTAAAGAATTAAAAGTGGAACTACCATTTGATCCAGCAATCCCACTATTGGGTATCTACCCAGAGGAAAAGAAGTCATTATTTGAAAAAGATACTTGTACATGCATGTTTATAGCATCACAATTCACAATTGCAAAATCATGGAACCAACCCAAATGCCCATCAATCAACGAGTGGATAAAGAAACTGTGGTATATATACGTACATATATACATACACACACACACATATATATATACACATATATGTATATATATATATATATACGATGGACTGCTACACAGCCATAAAACAGGAACTAACAGCATTTGCAGTGACCTAGATGAGATTGGAAACTATTATTTTAAGTGAAGTAGCTCAGGAATGGAAAACCAAACATCGTATGTTCTCACTGATAGTGGGAGCTAAGCTGTAAGGATGCAAAGGCATAAGAATGATACCATGGACTTTGGGGCCTTGTGGAGAAGAGTGGGAGAGGGGTGAGGGATAAAAGACTACAAATAGGGTGCAGTGTATACTGCTCAGGTGATGGGCACACCAAAATCTCACAAATCACCACTAAAGAACTTACTCATGTAACCAAATACCACCTGTACTCCAATAACTTATGGAAAAATAAAATAAAATAATAAAAATATTTTTAAAATAAAAATAAAAAATAGATAAAATAAACTTCAAGAAAAATTCTATCACTTTCTAACTGTTCCTCCCTGAATGTAGTATGAAAATAAATGTCAAATTTTAAAAAATCACTCGTTGTTTGGGCAATGCAAGCTGTCATGCACAAAAGGGGACTGAAGGCTGCTTGTCTTTGCTTAGGCCTCAAAGCTGTCCTTGATGACAATGGGTACCCATTCTTCTTTTCAGTCATCACTAAGGCAATGTGGGTGTGAGAAACCTGAACACATCATTCACGTCCTGCCGATGCACAGCTGCTTCTGGATCTGCCCACACCACCCACTTTTCCATGGCCTTCAAACCCATCCATATGGTAAGTGCTTCTGATGCAGGAGGACCTTGCATATACTATCTCATTCAATCTCATAACAGCACATGCCTTATGGGTTTTCCTGTTTTCAGTTTATAGATGAGAAAACTAAAGTCTTCAATACATTGCATGAGTGAGCCAGAATTACGGAGTCTGGAGTCCAAGTTCCTGTAGGATCTGCAAGTGCTCCTGGGCAGTTATGTAAGCAGGCTCAGCCCCGTCTGTGTGGCCAGCTGAGTGCCACACCTGGATGAAGAGGCTGCAGGGCATGCTCCGGCACCAAAGGAATGCCCGCGTGACCCTCGGCTTCTCAGCTTCATGCCCCAATGCACATTGTGCCAACAACATGGCAGCTGGCAGACTTCCTCCTGGAGTGTCTCCTGAGGGTGTCTGAGCAAAATCCTGAGGCGTCTTGCAAATGGTGAGCCTGGTGTGACACCGCCAGCTGCCTGGGCATCTGAAGATGTTTCAGAGCAGCTAGACCAGCTTGACAAGAATCCTTAAAAAGCTCTTGCACTTGACCCCTAGGGCACTCATTGAAGGAGACTTTTTCAATGATGGATGACACAGACATTCCTCCCAAAAAACTGACTCACGTGGGGACATACTGCTCCCTGGCAAGCCCGTGCATCACTGCAGCATCGCACATTACACTTGAGGACGCCATTAAAATGGCTGAGTCCAAGCCTGTGGGAGGCACTGTAGCACGCCTCCTTATCCTCCTCACCTCAGATCTTGAGCTTGCCTTTGTGAGTCTCTGGAAGAGACATTCACACCCTCCCCAGCTGGTCTACCACACCTTGTGGGAAGCTTCCCAGCTCCTTGTGGGAAGACAGGGTTCAGCGCTGCCTCTGACAATATGCAAGGCCCAATGTGTGCAGGTCTGGGTCAGCCCTCATAAGGCTGGCAGTCTTACCAGTGATGTGTCTTTGTTGATAGCTCTGTAGACATTTTTTGTCTCCATTCACGTAGTCAATGCAGTATCATAACAACATGAAGATGGTTCTGAATTACAGCACATAGAGTCAGAATGCAGAAAACAAAGAGTTTCACATTGAGAGGTCCACAGAATATAGACAGGAGATAAGAACTCTGTTTCCCAAGGCATCTCTCCTGGTCCCAGTGGCTCCTCTTGCCACAATTCCTGCCTCCACGAAGTGGTGAGTCCCATTTCTAAAAATTAGAGTCTCCCTGAAAGTCAAAGATGAGTGAACCACCACTGCATGACCCAAAGGAAGAAGACTCAGGTTCTGTTATGGAATTCCAAAAGAAACTTGGGCAAGTCACTGCATTCTTAAAATAAGAGTCTGAACTCAAGGTTGACAACTTCAAAGACAGCAACACTTACTAAGTATCAGATATGATTGGGGGATCATTATTTACTCATAGTTCATGAGACAGCAGAGAAGAGAGATGAGTCCAGGTGGCCTCTGGAGGAAAGGGAAGAATGGGGCCATGGGAGGGGCCTTCTTGGTGCTGGATACAGGCCGCAAGGGCTGACCTGGCAGTGGAGCAGCTCCTGGATGGGGAGATGCTGGCGCAGAGTTTCAGGCAAGGCCCAGGGGCTGCAGCCCATGCTTGGGAGACAGACTTGGCTCATGATCCTGCAGCTAAGGGCTCACACCTGTGGCAGGAGCCTTACGTTCAGCTCTGCAGCTGGGCTTCCCAGTAATTGCTCATGCCCAGCCTGATGGAATACGCTACCATTCACCAGCTTCCAGGGTACATTGTTTCACAGAGGGCTTGTTTGTTTCTTGACCAAGAGCCATGGTGGGGGAATGGGGTCAACCTTTTCTGACATGACTTGCATAGAAGGCCATAGCCACTCCACTTGGTGAGGGCTGGGTGAGGAAGGCCATAGCTTGGACATTGAGGGGATCCTTTACACCCATACCAGGAAAGTAGGCAGGGATTTTAACCTGCACCTGTTGTTCTATGTGCTTTTTAGAAGCTACAATCAATACCTTGACGGTACAAGTGTTCTCTATTATTAGCTAAAATAAAAGAGTGATGCATCTGTGGAGCTCTGTTTCTACAAGGCATCCCTCCTGGTTCCTGTGTTGGGGAAGAAATGGCTATGCTTGGAAAGCCATGTAGAGGATTGACTCACATGACTCAGATGTGTGAGAAGCGTGTTTCCTCGCATGGGTGTGCCCAATCAAGCTCACCTTGTTTGGTGTCTCCTCTACCCTCGTGATAGAGAGATAGAAGCAAGTATCCCCAGAAGAGCCCAGGGAATGGCGAGCACATCCAGCTTCTCTGCTTATCACTCCATGGTTCTCTCAGAGCCTCAGTTGCCTTGTCTGAAAAATGGAGGTAAACAGTAACACCTACCATAAATGGGGTTGTCATGAGGACTCTGAACAGGGACTGTCACACAGCACACACTCAGTAAGTACCAGCACTGTTATTGATTAAAGGGGAGCTTATCCATTTGATTCGAATCACTTTTTCAGCTAAATAGCCCTTTGGGTAAGACAAGTGCAAAGTTGAATTGCTCAGCGTCATTCCTCACCTCCCTCCTGCCTGCCCAGGTGGAGTGGGAGTCTGCACACCCTCAGGGAGATTGCTCTGTGTCTGGGCTCTGGGGCAGAACAGGTTCCACTGAGTGGTGTTTGGTCTTTTCCTCAAGCTCCTGGTGCTGTGTCAGCCAAAACAAGGCTCATTTTTCCTTTTGGACTTCCTGCCAGCCCCTGATGCTGAAGCCCAAGGTCTGACATTTCTTTCTCCACTCACTGACCTCCTCACACTCTATGGCCTCCACATCCCAACCTCAAGCCTCTGACCATCCAGTGGTTTCTTCATTAGCTCACGCCTCCTGTCCAGGGCATTTGGGACCCCTGGGTCACCTGTACTCAACAGGTGTGCCTTCAAGTGACCAGTTGGCTACCTCAGGTCCATCTTTCTAGACACCTCCTTTGCTCCTGCTGATCAGCCAGCCGGGGCATGGTGGGAGGGGCAGGCAAGCTATCCCTCAGCCCATCTGGGCTTCTAGAAAGAGTTTTCCTTATAACCCATTTTTGCCCAGATGTAGAAGGATAGGGTGCTAGGTCACTTATTAAAGATTCAGGGAAGTCTCCAATTTTCTCTCTCTTCCTTCCATGCGTTAAGGAGACATCCCATTCTGGTCTGATGGCAACCTTTCCTATATCATATTTCTTACTTCCTTACCCCTAAGCATATCTCTGTCTGCTGTCCCTTCTCTTCTGGGTAATAAACATGATTCTCTTGATCATAATGACAGATGGGATGCAGGGTTAGGTAAATACTGATTGCCTGGCGAAGAAAACATATCAGGAAATATAAAATTATGGTTCCCATTAATATAATGAATAATCAGAGGATGGAATCATGGTTCATTATTATAAAGATGTCAACCCTACACTATTGTTAATCTATTACAATCATTTAATAATAGAAAATATTTTCATTGAGAAGACAGAAAGATACTATTTTGAGTGGAAATATATAAAGAATCCTTAATTTCTTCCACAGACTAGATCAGAAGCCTCTAAATATAGAATCTCCTGCTCTTTCTAGTTGATTTGTCTGTGTCAGGACTTGACATGTCAAAAAGCATATCAATTTGAAATTCCAAATTAAGAAGATATGTCCAAACATTCCTTCTATTTAATATCTGGATTGGCTTCGAAATCAAAGTTGATATTGAGTGAGCAGAGCCATGTCTTTGGAAAGGGCAAGTAGGCAAACTTTACTTTCTTCAATGTGTTAGGGGCTTTTGTTTTAAAGTAGGGTACAGAAAGAGGAACATTCAACATTGAATATAAATATGGGCACCATCGATGCTGACACCTGGTACAACACTGTGCAAATCTGAATCACAGGTGGTGAAGACAGCTGCTCAAGTCTGCAAAACTCCTGAATTTGGATTTCTTAATTCAGAACTTGGAAATAATCTAGGTTCCACTTGTTACAGAGTTTGAGTTGGTACACTATATAAAGGGTTTATCATACAAATTAATGCCAAATCCAGTGCTGTGTAAATAATATTTAGTCTTTGTGAATCAAAGTGCTTAAGTATTTAAAATAATATGTAAAGAAATGAAATCATGTGCCCAATAAAAGTAATGCTAATGTATATATTAAAGCAGATCCCATGGAGAGAAGTCTGTTTTAATCAGGTCAGATATCTCTAAAGACCCATATTTTTTTCATGTTAATAATTGAATTCAAGCAACAGGTTGTTTTGAAAATTACTAGTCGTTAACCAATTAACAAGTAAAATTCAAAATATAATAAAAGAACGTGAAGAAAGTTGTGTTCCAAATTTTACCAGAAAAAAATATTATCTCGATGGTGCAATGAATGTCAGTGGAGAATGAAATGTCAGAGACCTTGGGTTTCAGCATCAGGGGCCAGGCAGGAAGCCCAAAAGGAAAAACGAGCCTTGTTTTGGCTGACACAGCACCAGAAGGGAAAAAAATGCTTTGTTTTAAGCTTTTCTTCTTAGAAAATTAAATTATTTTATTTGTTTTTCTATAATGAAAGGATGTAACTCCTGAGTGTACCCATTCGTTAAACCACTCTGCACTCTGCACGTGATTCTGGAGTGAGGGTTCTGTTTACAAAATTAATCAGGAATTCTGATTCCAATATTTTGGAAATGGAAACTCTTAAAAATAGTGTTTATAGTCTTTGTACGAGATACAAGAAGCAACTGCCTGAAATCTCTGGAGAAATAAGAAGACAAATAACCTATTTTTTTAAAAAAAATAGGCAATAGATTTGAAGAGATCCTTAAAAGCAGACATGTGATGGCCAATAAGCTCACGAAAAGATGCTTGAGATTGTCAGTCACCAGAGAAATGCAAATCAAAATCACGATGAGACACCATTCCATGCCCACCGGGATGAAGAAAGGAGAAAGATTGCTCATACCAAGTATTGGCAGAGATATGAGTCAAATGGAATGGTGCAACCACTTTGGAAACTGGCAGTTTGTTTAAACATATAGTTAAATATAAACAAATATATAACCCAGATGTTATGTTATTAAGTATTTATCCATGAAAAATGTCCACACTGAGAGGTATACATGAATGTTCATGGTGGCATTATTCATAATATCCTAAAACTGGGGACCAGTCAAATGTCCACCAGCAGATGAATGAATAAACAAAATGAAAGTGGAACTTCCATATGATGAGTAATACTCAACATAAAAGGGAACGATTACTGATATGCAAAAATACAGATGAATCTCAAAATCACTATGCTGAGTGAAAGGAGTCAGGCACAAAAGGTCACATATTACATGCTTTCATTTATATAAAACTCTAGGAAAGAGATTTTTAGTGACCAAAAGCAAATCAGGGGTTGCTTGGGCCCAGAAGCAGAGGGAGGGAGGGACTACAAAGAGGTAGAAAGAAAAAAAAAAGGGCAGGGTGTCATATGTGAATTGTACATCCCTCAATAAAGCTGATTTTCTTTTTTGTTGTTGTTGTTTTTAGGAGACTGAGTCTTGCTCTGTCGCCCAGGCTGGGGTGCAGTGGCACAATCTCAGCTCACTGCAACCTCTGCCTCCCAGGTTCAAATGATTCTCCTGCCTCAGCCTCCCGAGTAGCTGGGACTACAGGCGTGCACCACCACACCCGACTAATTTTTGTATTTTTAGTAGAGATGGGGTTTCACTATGTTGGCCAGGCTGGTCTCGAACTCCTGACCTCATGATCAGCCCACCTCAGCCTCCCAAAGTGCTGGGATTACAGGCATGAGCCACCGCGCCCAGCCAATAAAGTTGATTTTTAAAAAATGTTTCAGGCTCCTGCTTAACCCACAAATTTTAAAACATTAGGAGATCTGTTACTTTTTAGCTGAAATTGGAGAACACAGCCTTCTCTGGAGTCATTGGTATTTGAGGACTTGAAACAGGGAGTACTCATTTTCAGGGCACTTTCAAGATTGTAGAATAATTTGCACAGTATTTCCCTGAGGCAAACAAGATTTCAGTCTGTGAATAGGTTTCAGTGTTTGCTTTGGTAGAATTCTTTTCAACACAAGTTTACTCTAAAAAGTAAAGCTCTTTTCCCCCAAAAGTGAATAGTGCCATGACACATTACACTCTCCAAGGAGACTGGTCCTTTCGGCAGACACTCTTTGGAGAGCCACAGTCTCTTAGTCATAGTGACAACTTCTCCCATCCCCAATAATGGCCCTGCACTTATGTGCAGAGATGCCAGGTGGCCATCAGTAACACATGAACTTCCAGTTTCTCCTGCCCAGGAAAGATAATCATATTTACAGGGGTGATCCTTCACATATTCTAAAGCCACTCCTTTGCTGTGACTGCCTGATACTGTGGTATGTGGCTGAGCCACCGAGTGAGTGTAATTGGCTTAGCACGGTGCCAACAGAGCCAAGGTCACAGGCGGGTCAAGGTCAGGCGAGGGGAGGAGATGGGGAGATGGCCGCAGCACAATTTGACCCCTTTCACTGTTCATGTGTCAGCGCTGAAAGCAAACAGCAAATTAATTCCTCAAGTACTTGTATTGTCTAATTAAAAAGAAAATAGCAGTTTTGGGGGCCATAACTTCTGCCTAATTCCAAAGTTCTCAAGTCACTCATGAAGTGATAGTGGCAATGCATATTTATCCATGTTGCCCACGTTTGAATGTATGTTAAAGAATGAAAATCATAACTGTCATCCCCCAAAAGCTTTAAGAAACAGAAAACTCTTCATCCTTGAACCTGCCATCCTGAATGGTCCCTCTTTCTCTTCTGGAATGTAAGAGACTCCCTGCCTCTCGGGCTCTCCAGGGAAAACTGTGTGAGCCTGGAGTCCCTGATCACTGCACCGATCAGACTCCCCTTCCTCGGCAGCTCCTGGTCCTCCTGAGAAGCGCATTTGCATGGCCAGGACAAGGAGAATGAAGCAGGGCCGGTGGGGCTCTCTGCTCCCTCAGGACTAGCAGTGAGAATGCACACCCCGCAAGCACAAGGGTCCTCAGGTGCATGATGCAGTTGGACAGACCCCTCCTGGCAACAGCGTGAGTGCTTCATGAAGATCCGCCCCGGGGCAGGAGCCCAAGAGCCAAGAGCTGCCCAGATGAGGCTGTGACCATGCCAGGAGAACGACCTCTCATAGGTGCTCCATCTCAACAGTGTTTCCAATCAAAACATGAAAAAGGATTATAGATTGGGGAAGAAGAGTAATCCAGACACACCGGCTCTGCTTTCCCCTCTCCCACGGGAAACTGGGATTTGCCAGTGCATGTCCTCTCTCTCTTTCTCTCTCCCACTCTCTCTATCTGTCACTCTTTCTCTCCTTTGCTTTTCTGCTTTCTGTCTCTTTCTCTCTGTCTTTCTCTCACTCTCTCACTTTGTCTCTCTGTGTCTCTCTCTATTTCTGTCTGTCTCTCATTCTGCCTCGCTGCTCTGTCTCTGTCTTTTTCTGCCTCTCTCCCTCCCTTTCTTCTTCTTTCTTCTTTCTTCCTTCTTCTTCCTTCTTCTTCTTCTTCCTCTTCTTCTTCTTCTTCTTTCTTCTTCCTCTTTCTCTCTCTCTCTCT
Source organism: Pan paniscus (assembly GCF_029289425.2). Lineage (NCBI taxonomy): Eukaryota > Metazoa > Chordata > Mammalia > Primates > Hominidae > Pan > Pan paniscus. Next base: position 50,588,749 of record NC_073260.2, read on the forward strand.
CTATCTCTCTCCCCCCTCTCTCTCTTTGTTTCACTCTCCCACTCTCTGTCTCTTGAATCTTGGTGACTGCCTTAGATGGGGTGGGGTGGAATGCAGTGGAAGCGATGCTGTGTGGCCTCCAGAGCTGGATCACAGCAGGAGACACTCAAGTCAGCCCGGTCCTCTCGGTTCTCTCTCTCTCTCTCTCCCCACACTGCTATCTGCTTTTGACTCTTTCTCAGTGTCTTCCTCTCCCTCTCTCTCCATCTGCCTCTCTCTCTTCCTCTCTTCTTCCCTTCTTTCTTCTCTCTGCCTCTCTCTTTGACTCTTTCTCTCTCTCCTTCCCTCTCTGTCTCTCTTTCTTTTTCTCTCTCTCCCTCTCTCTTTCTCCTTGACTCTTCTATGTCACTCCCTCCCTCCCTTTATTTCTCCCTCTCTTCTTCTTTATTTCTGTCTCTCTTTCTCTCTGTCTTCTCTCTGGGAACTGTAGGTTCCATTTAGACATGGACAGCTCAGATGAGGGGGTGTGGAAGAAAGTAATGAAAGGTCACAGAGGACTTGGAGCAGAACCAGCTTTGAAAGACCAAATTCCAGGCCTGAGAATGTTGCATTGTATTAGTGCAAGGTTGGTAACAAGAAATTAGCACTGAAGGTTGAAAGAGTGGATGGGGGGAGATGGAGAAAAGGAAAATGCACATAGATGGTTTTCATACTTTTAACTTCTTTGCTTGACTTAAACATATTGTTTCCCTAAAGAGGAGTGCCCCCTCCCCTCAAAAAATAAAAGAAGTTTAGTGTTGGGCAGTCCCTTACTTTTGTGTGGCCTTGAGTGTGTGGACAGGATGAAAGTGCAGCTCTAATGACAAGGACTGGCCCTGGAATGCTGACAGGAATAATGACTGAGCAGCAACTTAGTTTTCCACATCAGAGCAGGATTTATATTCCATTCACCAACCCTCAGAGGAATTTCCCCTGTCTCTGATTTGGCCTTGTGAATTTTCCGGCTCATAATATCTCTAAGCAGAAGCAAATGTCTGGAGGGGGGAAGCCTGGTTGACAAAGAGAAGCAGCTCTTTGTCTCTCACTGCAGTTTTAAAAAACCCCACAGATTTCCTAGTTTCATGGGCATGACTGCATTTTCATCAAAACCAGGGGCTGGGAACAGGGTGGGCGTTGAGTAGCTGGGTTCTTCCTTCAAAGAAGGCCCATTTAGGGACTTGGCTATGGCCGGGCAGTGGGGGACAGAACAGGCCTCACAAAAGTCCTTGCTGGGAGGAGAGACCAGAGATGAGCTAAGCTCAGTTCCTTGTTTCCTCTGGAACATTCCTCTGGAATGGCGACAGGGTGCTGCTTGAGGGGCAACTCACAGCTGGGCAGTGTGACCCTTGCCGTCCATGCCAGCGAAGCAATAACCTCTTCAGATGTCCCCAGCCTGTGCCCCGAGGATCCCATGCTGCAGCGGACACAGCGCTGGGCTGCAGGGGAGGGCTTGGTCCCCAGTGGCCTCACCCCCTAAAGGCCATCAGCATCACACAGCTTCTCCACTTGGGGGTGACCACTGAGATCTGCGACTTCACCTGAAGGTAGAGAAATACATTTTTAAAATGACAAAATAGGCCAGGCAAGGTGGCTTACACCTGTAATGCCAGCACTTTCGGAGGCCAAGGTGGGTGGATCACCTGAGGTCAGGAGTTTGAGACCACCCTGGCCAACATGGCAAAACACCGTCTCTACCAAAAATACAAAAATTATCCAGGCATAGTGGTGGGCACCTGTAACCCCAGCTACTCGGGCGGCTGAGACAGGAGAATCGCTTGAACCTGGGAGGCAGAGGTTGCAGCGAGCCAAGATCGCACCACTGCACTCCAGCCTGGGCAATAGAGCAAGATTCCATCTCAAAAAATAAATAAATAAAATACAAATGACAAAATATCTGTATTTAATTCATCATTATGATGATCAAACACTCATTAGTAGCTCCTGCTATGGATCATGCTCTTTGAAGGCAAAAAGTACAAAATATGGTCTCTGCCTCAAACTGCTTATGTGTGTTTGGAGAGGGGCTACGCACATTTAAAAAGGATGAAACAAATGGTAGCATCTTAGGGTTGCTCAACTCAAATTATTCTTATTAGATGTGTATATACATATATACCTCCCAGTTTTGCATATATAAATAACATCTCACACTGGAAGTGAAGTGACAAATTGGAAAGTCTTTCCCCAAGTCTTTCCCTAGCTCTTTAAATAAGCTATTTGACAATATGCACTTTACTAGATTCTAAAATTCTGAATTCAGAAACACATGGACCTCTGGAAAAACTGAATTGGTCATCAGTAAAAATATGTTCCTGCCCTTGGGGAAACACTGAGGAAAATGAACCTTCGCTGGTACAAAAGGACAGGTGACCCTCTGGCTTCCAGCTGCTGTGCTGACCCAACAGCCAAGAGGAGCCACCGAGCCCACCCAGTTGGAAGCCAGAGCAAGTCCCTCCGGGTGCAACCCATGAGTAGGAAAAAATTATCTCATTCATGTTCTTTTTAACCAATGGATTTTGCATTGTATTGATTTAGGAATTCAACTGGGTGTAGAGGAAGAAGACTTTTTCCTGGCTTCTTGAGGGTCTTCTGCCAAGCAAAGGTGCTTTTGCACAGAAGGAGGTGCGGGTGCAGGTGGCGGGTGATTTCTCATGGCAGTGGAGATGAATGGCTAGTCAAGCCTCAAGAGATGATGTGTGTCTTTTAATGTCTCTATTTGTTAATACAAACTTAAAAAAAACTAGAAAACAGAGTTTCATGCATTTCTGGTACTGAACTGATGGTTATAAGGTATTAAGGGCATAAATATCATACCTAGTCCCATTAGACAAGCAGATAAGGAATTTACCTTTCAGCTTTATCTGACAAGCTCTTTTCCTGGGCTACTCCAGTCGGAATCTTGTCTGCATTCCACTCTTTCATCAGTAAAACTCAAACTTTCCTAGAATCTTTGCCAATATTCACTAACTAGAAACCTCTTTCTCTGGCTGCAGATACAATTCCATTAACACAAGATGAGGAAATGGAGGCCGTGGATTCCAGGACTTAAAACAAATATTACTTCCGCAATATAAGATTATGGAGCTTGTATTTTCTGTCTAACTTGCATATTAGAAACAAAGCCATAACTTTCTAATGTTTCTAATGTTCAGAGACTATTCCTCACTTCAGCTTAATATATGTTACTGAGACCAATTTTAAACATGTTTAAGCTTATATATTGTGTTTTCTTGTTTCAATTTTATTTTAGTAGGTACATAGTAGGTATACATATTTATCAAGTACATGAAATGTTTTGATACAAGCTTGCAATGCATAATTATCACATCATGGAAAATGGGGTGTCCATCCCCTCAAGTGTCTATTCTTTGTTACAATCCAATTATACTTTTAGTTATTTAAAAATGTATAATTAAATTAGTAATGACTATAGTCACCCTGTTGTGCTAGCAAATTCTAGATCTTATTCATTCTTTTAAACTATTTTTTTGTACATATTAATCAGCCCCACCTACCTTGTTCCCCTCACTACCCTTCCCAGCCTCTGGTAACCATCCTACTCTCTATCTCTGTGAGTTCAATTGTTTTGATTTTTAGACCCCATAAATAAACGAGAACATGTGATGTCTGTTTTTCTTTGCCTGGCTTATTTCACTTAACATAATGACCTCTGGTTCAGTCCACTTTGTTGCAAATGACAGGATCTCATTTTTTATGGCTAAATAGTACTCCATTGTATATATGTACCACATTCTCTTTATCCATTCATCTGTTGATGGACACTCAGCTAGCTTTTCAAATTTTGGCATTGTGAACAGTGCTGCAACAAACATATCTCTTTAATAAATTATTTCCTTTCTTTTGTGTATATACCCTGAGTAATTTTCAAATATTTTATCCCACTCTGTGGATTGTCTCTTTACTTTGTTGATTGTTCCCTTTGCTGTGCAGAAACTTTTTTACTTGATGTGATCCCATTTGTCCATTTTTGTTTTGGTTGCCTGTGTCTGTAGGGTATTACTCAAGATACTTTTGCCCAGACCAATGTCCTGGAGAGTTTCCCCAATGTTTTCTTGCAGTAGTTTTATAATTTGAGGTCTTAGACTTAAGTCTTTAATCCATTTTGATTTTTTTTATTATGAGAGATAGGGGTCTAGTTTCATTCTTCTACATATGGATATTCAGTTTTCCCAGCACTATTTATCAAAGAGACTATCTTTTTCCCAATGTATGTTCTTGGCATCTTTGTTGACAATGAGTTCACTGTAGGTGTGTGGATTTGTTTCTGGGTTCTCTATTCTCTTCCATTGATCTATATGTCTGTTCTTATGCTAGTACTGTGCTGTTTTGGTTACTATAACTCTGTAGTATAATTTGATTTCAGGTAATGTGATTCCTCCAGTTTTGTTTTGTTTTGTTTTTTGTTTAAGATAGCTCTGACTATTCTGGGTCTTTTGTCATTCCATATAAATTTTAAAATCGTTTTTTCTATTTCTTTGAAAAATGTCATTGGTATTTTGATAGGGATTGCATTGAATTTGTAGATTGCTTTGGGTAGTATGGACATTTTAACAATATTGATTCTTCCAATCCATGAACATGGAATGTCTTTCCTCTGTGTGTGTGTGTGTGTCCTCTTCAATTTCTTTCATCAGTGTTTTACAGTTTTCATTATAAATATCTTTTACCTCTTTGATTAAGTTAGTTCCTAGGTATTTAGTTTTATTTGTGGCTATTGTAAATGGGATTACATTTTAAATTTCTTTTTCTGATTGTTCACTTTTGGCATATAGAAATGCTACTGATTTTTATATGTTGGTTTTGTATCCTGCAACTTTACTGAATTTGTTTATTTGTTCTAACAGTGTTTTGTGGTTTTCCAAATGTAAGATTGTATCATCTGCAAACAAGAATTTTCCAAATATAAGATTGTATCATCTGCAAACAAAAATAATTTGACTTTTTCCTTTCAAGTTTGGATGCCCTTTATTAATTTCTCGTCTGATTGCTCTAGCTAGGGCTTCTAGTACTACGTAAATAACAGTGGTGAAAGTGGGCATCCTTGTAGTGTTCTTGACCTTAGAGAAAGGGTTTTCAGTTTTTTTCTCATTCAGTATGATACTACCTGTAAGTCTGTCATACATGGCTTTTATTATGTTGAGGTATGTTCATTTTATACCCAGTTTTTTGAGGGTGTTTATCATGAAGAGATGTTGAATTTTATCAGATGCTTTTTCAACATCTGTTGAAATAATCATATTTTTTATGCCCCCCCACCTAGTCTGCTGGCTCTGGGTCCAGTTCAGCACACCTAGGAGTTGCAGTCCTTGTGGCCTAGACTGCCTTTCACATTTATTTACAGCCCTAGAACACTTTAGCCCATAGTGATGAGGCTTATGGGAATTCAAGTTCAGACGGCTGAGATCAGTGATTCCCTAATGGCTATGGCTGGTTTAAATGCTCTTTGGTGGGCAGGTGTCAGCTGAGTTTGGTCTAGTTTTGTTTTTTTCATATAACAGGGCAACACTGAGTTCAATGTCTCATAATTGCTATGCTCTCCCTCTCCCCAGAGCACAAAGCTGCTGCTCTACACCACGCCACCACAACTAAGGGGATGAGGGAGTAGTGGCATTAGTGATTCAAGACTGTTTTTCCTACCTCTTCAGTGCCTTTTTCAGCAATATGTGGTTAAAACCAGGTAATGTGAGTGCTCACCTGATTTTTGGTTCTTATGAAAGTAGTTTTATTGTGTGTGGATAGTTGTTAAATTGATGTTCTTGCTGGGGGTGATGATCAGTGGAGATTTCTTTTCCACCTCTTGCTCTGTCCCCCAATCTGTGTTCCTTTTTAAAAAATCCCTAAGTTTCTAGAATTGGGTTTAGAGGTTCAAACTCTTGAGCAAATAGCTCCGTTACAGAAATCTACTTTCAATCAAGTAGAGAAATAAACACTCTGCCAGCCTCAATATTTCTTCTGCCCACAACACAGTCAATGTACCATTTTCACTCAACAGGGACACTCACGAATTTTCAGGATGTCACAGTCTAGTATATGCTCCCAGTCCTCCAGTATAATTAGCATACTAAGATAATTTAAGCCCATGAATCAGAGTTGTCCAGGAGAAGCAAAAAAAAAAAAAAAGAGAGAGAGAGAGAAAAATTTTAACAGCAGATATTCTTATTAAAGTAACCAAAATTACAGTTGCAACTCCTAGCACATTCTGTATATATAACGGATACACAATAAATATAAATGAAAGCATTAGCAAGCATATGGGCTAATGTTGCCCATTAGAGCAGAATGGCCACAGGCTGGCCTGAAGCCAGTCCTCTCCATGCTAGCTCTATGTGAAGGCTCACAGCCCCACATGTGCTAAATCCTCTTTTATCCTTTATATCAAAGCTTAGTTTTCAAACCTCTGAACACCTGACCCTCATATATTAAGAATGTGTCAAAAGATCACATTTATTTAACTCATTAAGGAGAAAACTAATACGCGAAGGATGGCAAAGCTCTTTCAAAGGAGGATATGAGGATGCATACAAATGCACATGCACACATTCAATGAGAAAAAATGCCACTTTGGGGTAATCATTTCCACCACATAGAAGTCATTTTCATACCCAGTGGCAAAAATTATTGGTAACTTATGAATTTTGTATTAAGTTAACATCTAACCTTACCAACTCTGGCAGTAAATAATAGGAAACAGTAAGCCTACCAGCTACTGTTCACTAGAACATCAAATAATTATTAGGTTGTATTGATAAAGTTTAATTATGACTATCAATATTTTTCCATTCTCTCTTATTTTTTATGAATTTCCTTAATAATCACAGCATACAGAATATACCCAATTCTTAAAGTACTGAAGAAGGTTAATCTTAGAACAAAATAAAATAGCCCATTACCCTTTTGATTTAGAATTAACCATAAATAAAATGATTCTCATATTTAATCTTTCACAAACCTTTTGACTTACTATGCATAAAAAATTAGTATTCCTCTGGATCTAAGAAATTTTTTAATAAAAACATATTTTTCATGCAAGTCTCCCACTCTACCTGTTTTCAAAATATGAACAATTAATTAAGGAAATAATTTGCATTTAGCAGATGGTAATAATAGATTATTGTCAGGAACTATTATCTGAATATGGAAGGAAAAGAAGATCTGAATAGAACTCCCTTATTTGATTGGCTTTGTGCTCTGCTAGAACAATGGCAAAAATTATGACAGGATGTGTCAGAAGTCCTGCAGTAAGGGGTCCTAAGGAAAGGACATATTGATCTTAGGTGAGAAGCATTCAGTTTTTCATCATTATGTATGTAAACTGTGTTTTTCATAGATGTCCTTTATGAAGTTAAGGAAATTCTCTTCTCTTTTAGCTTGTTGAGAGATTCTATCCTTAATGGATGTTGTATTTTGTCAAATGCATTTTCTGTGTCTATTGAGGTAATTATATTTAATTAGACTCTGAGATACTTGTCTTTTGAGATACTTGTAGATTCACGTGAAGATGTAAAAAACAATATAGAGAGATTCGGTGTACCCTTAACCTGGTTTCCCCCAATGGTAACATCTTGCAAATTTATAGAATAATATTAAATCAGGACATTGACATTGATAGAATGAAGATACAAAACATTTCCATCAAATAAGGATCCCTCCTGCTGCCTTTTATTAGCCACTCACATTTCCCTCCCATCTATTTTTAAGTTTTCTACTGTTTCATTGATCTATGTGTACATTCCTCTGCTGATAGCATGCACTTTTGGTTATTGTAGCTATGTAATAAGTCTCAGAATTGAGTAGACTGATTCTTTCCATTTTTCTCAAAAGTATTTTAGCTATTTTAGTTATATTGCCTTTCTGTATAAATTTTAGATTATCTTGTCTATATTTATTTAAAAACCTGGCTAGGATTTTGAAAGGAATTGCATTAAATTGGAATATCAATTTGTGGACAACTGACATCCTCACCATATTGAGTCTTCCAATCCATGAACATGGTATGCCTCTCCATTCATTTAGACCTTCTTTGATTTCCTTCATCAACATTCTGCAGCTTCCAGCATATGAGTCCTGTACATGTTAGTTATATTTATATCTAGGTACTTCATTTTCTTTTTGAGCAATTGGAAATCGTATTGTATTTTTAATTTGGGTGTCTATATGTTCATCACTAGTACATAGAAATACAGCTAAATTTTGAGTGCTAAATTTGTACTATAAGACATTATTAAATACACTTAGTTGTAGTTTTTGGAGTTTTTTGTTGTTGTTTTAGATTTTTTGAGATTTTCCACAGAGACAACCATGTTATTTAAAAAGAAATACAGTTTTCTGTCTTCCTTTCTGATCATATGCCTTTTATTTCCTTCCTTTCCTCATTGCACTGGCTAGAAATTCCATGACTATGTTGTATAGTGATGGTGAGAGTGATCATCTTTGCCTTGTTGCCAATCTTAGGGGGAAGCATTCAGTCTTTGGTATAACAGTATACCATTAAGTGTACTGTTAGCTGTATTTTTTATAGATGTTCTTTACCAAGTTTAGAAAGGTGTCCTTTATTCCCATTTTTCTGACAGTATTTGTCATGCATAGGTATTGAATTTGGTGAAATGCTTTTGATTGATATCATCTGTGATTTTTATTCTTTAGTCTGTTATTATTGTGGTTTACACTGATTAATTTTGAATATCGAGTTAGCATTGCATCCCTGGCATAAACCCTACTTGTTGATAATATACACTCCTTTTATATTTGCTGGATTCTATTTGCCAGCAAATAGAATTTCCTTGATATTTTATCTATACTCATAACGGATATTGTGTAGTTTTATTTTTTGTATTGCCTTTACTAGTTTTAGGATCAGGGTAAGAGTAGCTTCATAAAATTAATTGGAAAGTGTCCCCTCCTTTTCTATTTTCTGGAGGAGTTTGTGTAGAATTGGTATTATATCTTTAAACATGTGGCAGAATTCTCCACTGAAACCATCTGGAACTGTAAATTTCATTTTTGGAATTATTACATTATAGAATCTATTGAATAGTTATAATGCTATTCAAATAGTCATTTTCTATGTCGTGTGAGTTGTGATGGATTTTACTTTATTAGGATTTGGCCCATTTCATAAATGTTTGTCAAATTTGTATGTGTAGATTTACTCATAGTCCTCCCTTATCCTTTTGATATCTGTAGTGATATTTGATGTTCATTGCCGATATTGGTCACTTGTTTCTTTTGTTTCTCTTTTTTCTGTTGGCCTTATTAGAAATTTGTCAAATGTATTGATATTTTCAAAGAATCAGCTCTTAGTTTCATTGGTAGGATTCATTGTCTTACTGTTTTCATTTCTGCTCTTATCCTTATTATTTCCTTCCATTGGCATGCTTTGAGTTTTTTGGCTCTTTATTTTCTGTGTTCTTGAGGCAGAAGACTTTATACTTCTCTAATGTGTACATTAAGTGCTATAAATTTTCCTTTCACTACACCATACTTTAGCTGTGTTACACCAATTTTTTGATATGTTGCATTTTCGTTTTCATTCAATTCAGTGTGTTTCTCAAAATTTCCCTTCAGATACTTCCTCTTTGACCATGAATTAAAGTATGCTGTTAGGGGTTGGGCACAATGGCTCATGCCTGTAATCCTAGTGCTTTGGGAAGCTGAGTTGGGAGGATCGCTTGAGGCCAGGAGTTCAAAACCAATCTGAGCAGTACAGCGAGACTCCATCTCTACAAAAAGTAAAAAAAAAAAAAAAAAGCCAGGCCTTGTGGCATGCACTTGTAGTCCTAGCTACACAGGAGGCTGAGGTAGGAGGATTGCTTGAGCCCAGGAGTTTGAGGTTGCAGTGAGCCATAACCATGCCACTGCACTCCAGCCTGGGTGACTGAGCAAGACGCTGTCTCTGAAGAAAAAAAAAAAGTATACTGTTAAATTCCACGTTTGAAGATTTTCTTGTTATCTTTCTGTTGTGGAGTTGTAGTTTGATTCCACTGTGGACAAAAAACACTTGGTGTGATTTCAATAACTTTAAATTTATCAAGGTTTGTTTTATATGATCTAAGTACGTTTCATGGGTGCTTGAATAGAACTGTGTTGTTGGATGGAGTATTTAATAATGCCAATTAGATATTTGTTCATGGCACTTTTGAGTTTTCTGTCTTTGCTGATTTTTGTCTAATTGGATTAATTGTTAGGAGAGTGGTGGTAAAGTCTCCAATTATACTTATGGACTTATGTGTTTCTCTTTTCAGTTCTTTTTTAGTTTTCTTATACTTCAAATTAGTTTTTTTTTCTCGGCATATTTTGTTGCTGTCATATTTACTGCATAAACATTTAGGATTGCTATGACTGCTTGGTGATTGACCATTTTGTCATTACATAATATCCTTCTCTGTCTCTGGCATATTTATGTACTCTGAAGCCTACTTTATATGATATTAATATAGCCACTACTGGGGTTTTTTAATTAATGTTTGCTACTCCTGTTGTGTTTCAATTAATGTTTATATGATATATATATCTTCACCCTTTTACTTTCAACCTGCCTGTATCATTCTATTTGTAGTGAGTTTCTTGTAGATAATGTGTCATGTTTTTAATCTACTTTGCCAACTTTTATTTTTTAATTGACATATATAAACAATTGACATTTAATGTAATCTGCTGATATGTTAGGGCTTAACTCAGCCATTCTACTTTATCATTTTCTGCTTATTCCGCTTTCCCTTTAACTGTTTTCTTTTTTATATATCATTGTGGGTTATTTGAATGTTTTTATAATTTTATTTTTATTTATCTACAGTGTTTTAGAGTGTATTTCTTTGTATAGCTTTTTTAGTGGTTGCTTTACATATTACAATATACACAGAAAACTTATCAGTCTACTGGTGTCATAATTTTACCAATTTGAACAAAATATAGAAAGTATATCTACCTTTATGTCCTTTACCCTCTCCCACTTATAATACAATTGTTTTAAATTTTTTCCAGAAATATTTAGAACCACATCAGGTAGCATTAGAATTTTCTTTCAGCCATCAAACTTAATTTAGAGAATTGAAGAAGGAAAGTCTATTGTATTTACTTGTAATTTCACTTTGTTCTTTTTTCCATCCTGACAGCTCAAGATTTCTTTTTTTTCTTCTTCTTTGTTTTATTTCAATTGGTTTTGAGGGAACAGGTGGTGTTTGGTTACACGAATAAGTTCTTTAGTGGTGAATTCTAAGATTTTGGTGCACCCACCCGAGCAGTGAACACTGTACCCAATGTGTAGTCTTTTATTCCTTATTTTCCTCCCACCCTTTCCCGAGTCCCCAAAGTCAATTGTATCATTCTTATAACTTTGTGTCCTCATACCTTAGCTCCCACTTATGAATGAGAACATATGATGTTTGTTTTTCCATTTCTTCACTTAGAATAATGGTCTCCAATTCCATCCAGGTAGCTGCAAATGCCATTATTTCCAATTATTTTATTCCTTTTTATGGTTGATTAGTATTCCATGGTGTGTGTGTATATATATATCGTGTGTGTGTGTGTATATATAATCACATTTTCTTTATCCACTCATTGATTGATGGGCATTTGGGCTGGTTCCATATTTTTGCAATTGCCAATTGTGCTGCTACAAACGTACATGTACAAGTCTCTTTTTGTAAATGACTTCTTTTCCTCTGGGTAGATATCCAGGAGTGGGATTGCTGGATCAAATAGTAGATCTACTTTTAGTTCTTTGAGGAATCTCCACACTCTTTTCCATAGTGATTGTACTAATTTGCATTCCCACCAGCAGTGTAAAAGTGTCCCCTTTTCACCACATCCATGCCAACATCTTTTTTTTTTTATGGCCATTCTTGCAGGAGTAAAGTGACATCACATTGTGGTTTTGATTTACATTTTCCTGATAATTAGTGATATTGAGCATTTTTTAATATGTTTATTGGCCATTTGTATATCTTCATTTGAGAATTCATTTGATAATTCATGTCCTTAGCCCACTTTTTGATGGGATTCTTTGTTTATTCCTTGCTGATTTGTTTGAGTTCCTTGTAAATTCTGGATATTAGTCCTTTGTCAGATGTATAGATTGCAAAGATTTCTCCCACTCTGTGGGTTATCTGTTTACTCCACTGTTTCTTTTGCTGTGCAGAAGCTTTTCAGTTTTATTAAGTCCCATCTATTTATCTTTGTTTTTGTTGCATTTGCTTTCGGGTTCTTGGTCATGAAGTTTTTGCATAAGCCAATGTCTAGAAGGATTTTTCCAATATAATTTTTTAAAATTTTTATGATTTCAGGTCTTAGATTTAAGTCTTTGATCCATTTTGAGTTGAGTTTTGTATAAGGTGAGAGATGAGGATCCAGTTTCATTCTTCTACACTTGGCTTGCCAGTTATCCCAGCACCATTTGTTGAATAGGGTGTCCTTTCCACACTTTATGTTTTTGTTTGCTTTGTCAAAGATCAGTTGGCTGTAAGTATTTGGGTTTATTTCTGTGTTCTCTATTCTGTTCCATTGATCTATGTGCCTATTTTTATACCAGTACCATGCTGTTTTGATGACTATGGCCTTATAGAATAGTTTGAAGTCAGTTAGGTAATGTAATGCCTCCAGATTTTTTCCTTTTGCTTAGTCCTGCTTTGGCTATGTGGGCCTTTTTTTGTTCCATATGAATTTTAGAGGTTTTTTTTTTCTAGTTCTGTGAAGAATGATGGTGGTATTTTGATGGGAATTGCATTGAATTTGTAGATTGCTTTTGGCAGTACGGTCATTTTCACAATACTGATTCTACCCATCCAAGAGCATAGAATGTGTTTCCATTTGTTTGTGTTGTTTATGATTTCTTTCATCAGTGCTTCATAGTTTTCCTTGTAGAGGTCTTTCACCTCCTTTGTTAAGTATATTTCTAAGTATATTTTTTTATTGAAGCTATTGCAAAAGGGGTTGAGTTCTTGATTTGATTCTGAGCTTGGTTGCTGTTGGTGTATAGCAGAGCTACTTATTAGTGTACATTAATTTTGTATCCTGAAGCTTTACTGAATTCATTTGCCAGTTCTAGGAGCTTTTTGGATGAGTCTATAGGGTTTTCTAGGTATACGAGTATGTCATCAGCAAATAGCGACAGTTTGACTTCCTCTTTACCGATTTCAATGTTCTTTATTTCTTTCTCTTGTTTGATTGCTCTGTCTAGGACTTCCAGTGCTATGTTGAATAGAAGTAGTGAAAGTGGTCAACCTTGTCTTGTTCCAGTTCTCAGAGGAAAAACTTTCAACTTTCAACTTTTCCCCATTCAGTATAATGTTGGTTGTGGGTTTGTCATAAATGGCTTTTATTATCTCCTTCTATTTTGCTGAGGGTTTTAATGATGAGGAGATGCTGGATTTTGTCAAATGCTTTTTCTGCATCTATTGAGATGATCATGTGATTTTTGTTTTAAGTTCTGTTTATATGGTGTACCACATTTATTGACTTGCATATGTTAAACCATTCCTGCATCCCTGGTTTAAAACCCACTTGATCATAGTGGATTATCTTTTTTATATGTTGTTGGATGATGTTAGCTAGTATTTTCTTAAGAATTTTTGCATCTATGTTCATCAGGGATATTGGTCTGTAGCTTTCTTTTTTGGTTATGTCCTTTCCTGGTTTTGGTATTTGGGTGATACTGGCTTCATAGAATGACTTAGGGAGGATTTCCTCTTTCTCTATCTTTTGGAATAGTCTCAATAGGACTGGTACCAATTCTCCTTTGAATTTTTGATAGAATTCAACTGTGAATTCCTCTAGCCCTGGACTTTTTTTGTTGGTAATTTTTTAAATTACCATTTCAATCTTGCTGCTTGTTACTGGTTTGTTCAGAGTTTCTATTCCTGGTTTAATCTAGGAGGGTTGTATATTTCCAGGAATTTATTAGTCTCCTCTAGGCTTTCTGGTTTACACACATAAAGGTGTTCATAGTACCCTTGATTGATCTTTTGTATTTCTGTAGTATTGGCTGTAATACCTCCTGTTCCTTTTCTAATTGAGCTTATTAGGATCATCTCTTTTCTTTTCTTGGTCAATCTCATTAACAGTCTATCAATTTTATTTATCTTTTAAAAGAGCCAGTTTTTTGTTTCATTAATCTTTGTATTTTTTTGTTTCAATTTCATTTCATATATTTCTGCTCTGATCTTGGTTATTTCTTTTCTTCTGCTGGGTTTGAGGTTGGTTTGTTCTTGTTTTTCAAGTTCCTTGATGTGTGACCTTAGATTGTCTGTATTCTTTCAGACTTTTTGATGTAGGCATTTAATGCTACAAACTTACCTCTTAGCACTGCCTTTGCTGTATCCCAGAGGTTTTGATAGTTGTGTCACTATTATTGCTCAGTTCAAAGAATTTTTTAACTTCCATCTTGATTTTATTGTTGACTCAGTGATCATTCAGGAGCAGGTTATTGGTTTCTGTGTAGTTGCATGGTTTTGAGAGTTTCTTTTGGAGTTGATTTTTAATTTTATTCCACTGTAGTCTGAGAGAGTACTTGGTATAATTTCAATTTTCTCAAATTTATTGAGACTTGTTTTGTGGCCTATCATATGATCTACCTTGGAGAATATTTCATAAATAGAAGGTATATTCTGCAGCTATTTGATAGAATGTTCTATAAATATCTGTTAAGTTCATTTGTTCTAGGATATAGTTTAAGTTCATCATTTCTTTGTTGACTTTCTATCTTGATACCTGTCTAGTGTTGTCAGTGGAGTATTGAAGTCCCCCACTATTATTGTGTTGCGGTCTATCTCATTTCTTGGGTCTAGTAGTAATTGTTTTGTAAATCTGGGAGCTCCAGTGTCAGGTGCACATATATTTAGGATTGTGATATTTTCCTGCTGGACTAGTCCTTTTATCATTACACAATATCCCTCTTTGTCTTTTTTAACTGCTGTTGCTTTAAAGTCTGTTTTGTTTGATATAAGAATAGTTACTTCTGCTTGCTTTTGGTGTCCATTTGCATGGAATAGCTTTTTCCAACCCTTTACCTTAAGTTTATGTGAGTCCTTATGTGTTAGGTGAGTCTCTTGAAAATAGCAGATAATTGGTTGTTGAATTCTTATCCATTCTGCCATTCTGTATCTTTTAAGTGGAGTATTTAGGCCATTTACATTTAACATTAGTATTGAGATGTGAGGTACTATGCTATTAATTGTGCTATTTGTTGCCTGAATACCTTGGGTTTTTCATTGTGTTGTTCTTTTATAAGTCCTGTGAGATTTATGCTGTAAAGATGTTCTATTTTGGTGTGTTTTAGGATTTGTTTCAAGATTTAGAGGTCCTTTTAGCAGTTCTTGTAGTGCTGGCTTGGTAGTGGTGAATTATCTTCACATTTGTTTGCTTGAAAATGACTGTATTTTTCCTTCATTATGAAGCTTCGTTTCACTGAATACAAAATTCCTGGCTGATAATTGTTCTGTTTAAGGAGGCTAAAGGCAGGATCCCAATCTCTTCTAGCTTGTAGAGTTTCTGCTGAGAAATCTGCTGTTAGCCTGATAGAGCTTCCTTTATAAGTTACCTGATGTTTTTGCCTCACAGCTCTTAAGATTCTTTCCTTCATCTTTATTTTAGATAACCTGATGACTGTGTGCCTAGGCGATCATCTTTTTGCAGTGAGTTTCCCAGGTGTTCTTTGAGCTTCTTGTATTTGGATGTCTAAATCTCTAGCAATGCTGGGGAAGTTTTCATCTATTATTCCCTCAAATATGTTTTCCAAAATTTTAGATTTCTCTTCTTCCTCGGGAAAACAATTATTCTTAGGTTCGGCCATTTAACATAGTCCCAATCTTCTTGGAGGCTTTGTTCATTTTTTATTGTTGTTTTTTTTTCCTTGTCTTTGTTGGATTGGATTAATTCAAAAGCCTTGCCTTTGAGCTCTGAAGTTCTTTCTTCTACTTTTTGATTCTATTGCTGAGAGTTTCCAGTGCATTTTGCAATTCTCTAAGTGTGTTCTTCATTTCCAGAAGTTGTGTTTTTTTTTTTAATTTATGCTATCTATTTCACTAAAGATTTTCCCATTTATATCCTGTATTTTCTTTTTGATTTCTTTCAGTTGGACTTCACCTTTCTCTGGTGCCTCCTTAATTGGCTTAATAGTCAACCTTCTAATTCTTTTTCTGGCAATTCTGAGATTTTGTCTTGATGTTTTGGGGGTGTTAAAACCTTGTTTTGTCATATTACCAGAATTGTTTTTCCAGCTCCTTCTCATTTTGGCAGACTATGTCAGAGGGAAGATCTGTGACTCAAGTGTTGCTGTTCAGATTCTTTTGTCCCACAGGGTGCTCCCTTGATATGGTGCTCTTCCCTTTCTTCTAGGAATGGGGTTTCCTGACGGCCTAACTGCAGCCGTTGTTATTTCTCCACTGGATCTAGCCACCCAACAGAACTACCAGGCTCTGGATTGGTACTGAGGAGGGAGTGTCTGCAAAGAGTCCTGTGATGTGATCCATCTTTAGCTCTCTCAGCTATGGATACCAGCACCTGGTGGAGGTAGCTGGGGAGTGAAGTGGACTCTGTGAGGGTATGTGGTTGTATTTTTGTTTAGTGCACTGGTTTTGTGTTCGTTGGCCTCCAGCCAGGGTGTGGCACTTTCAAAAGCACATCAGAATTCCTCAGCTGTCCCATGGAGCCTGCAGCAGCAACCCACCTCCTTCAAAGGGTCTTTGGATTCTATCAGCATTCCTGGTATGTTCCTGTGGCAGGTCTTGGAGCAAAATTTCACAGTGTGTGTCTCCACACACTGCTCTGTCCATCTGAGTGGGAGTTGAAAGTTAGTCTTGCCTCCTCTCTGCCATTTTCTCTCCCAGACAGTTCTGGAGACTAGATGTCCAAGATCAAGGTGCCAGCTGGTTTAGAGTCTGATAATAGCCCAGTCTCTGCTTCCAAGCTCCCAAGATTTCTTATTTTATAATTTCCTTTACGTTTAACCCATTTCCCTTTAGAAAAAAAAATGCAGCTCACTGCCAGCACTCATTTAATTTTACATGCTCTTTGAGGCTGAGTCAAATCTGACTGATTTTCAATGTGAAAATGAAATATAAAAACTGTTTTTGCAGTTACTTCTAAACAGAACTTGTCTCTAATACTAATGTAACAGAAATGTCTATGATGTCACGTTAGGATTAGAGAGAAGAGTATTCTCAGGGCAAAGAGGAAATGGGTTAAATAACTTCCTTTAGTTATTCTTTTGGGGTTGGTCTGTTGGCAGCAGATTCCCTTAGGTTTTCTTCATTTGAGAGTGTCTTGATTTCCCCTTCATCCTTAAAAGATATAAGATTCTGTACTAACAATTCTGTTCTTTCTGCACTTACAAAATGTTGTGACCCTTCCTTCTTGCCTCCTTGGTTTCTAATGGAAAACTCATTGTCATTTAGACTGTTTTTCCTCTGTAGGTAAGACATCCTTTCTCTTTTGCTGCTTTCAATATTTTTTCTTTGTTTCTTTGTTTCTAGTTTTCAGAAGCTTTAGTATGATGTGTCCTGGTGTTGATCTGGTTTGGAGTTTATTTCACTTCTTGAATCTGTAGTTTAAGTCTTTTGCCAAATTTGGTATATTTTCAGCCATTACTTATTTGAATACATATTTGTTCCTGCAGCATTTCTATTCTTAAACTCTTATTACAGACTATGAGGATAGAAATTCAGTTTCCTGGTATGGTGGCCACTGACAGCATGGAAGCAGGAGGTGTCTTACTGTTGGGTGGGGATGAAAGTCTTGACTCTTAACTCCAGCTGCTCTGATACCAACCAGGATGAAGAAATTGGGGATAGGGGTGTTTGGAACACCTTGTTATTTCATGAGGTTAGGAGTTTGGGGTCCTTGGCCTTTGCTGGTGTAGGTGGGGATGGGATCAAGTGTTTTCTGTGTTTTTTGGTTGGAATTGAGCAATTACAGTCTAAAAGTTTAATATCTTGTGAGGCTGCTCCTTTTCTGGTGTTTTGGCTAGCAAGAGTAGGTTTTTTTTTGGACTATTTTTGTCTGAACTTGTTGGCATCATTGTACTGCCAACTTTGCCAACATCCATTCTGATATATGAGGTAAAAGTAAACTCAGGAGTTCACCACCATATTGCTACTTAGACTGAGGTACCTATTAATAGCTGGTCTTTTTTTTTTACTCCTCCCTTGAGAGTCTTTTTATTTCTTGAAATGAGCATTGGCGTGTGTATAAGTTGATAGACAAGAAAAAGCACATCCACTTTACCTTCATGGAAATGGAAGTGGGAGTATTTTACAGGTTTCTGAATGTTAAGCCAACCTTGCATTCCTAAAATACATCCCACTTGGTCATAATATATTGCCTTTCTATTTGAATAATATAATATTTAGTTGAGGGATAATTATTCCCTACCATTGAAGCAAGACAGTTCTGTGTAAGGTGCCTAACATTCTATGAATGTGTATTTTCAGTCTGGATGATTAGGAAAGGCACCATCCCCAGCCCTTTTTGAACACCAAACACTGGTACCTTTACATTTCTAGATAGTTCACTCACTGGTCGTGGGTAATTTCCTCAGCTGAATGGATTGATTAATTAATACTCAGCTGAATGGATATCATCAAAAGGTAAATACATTAAGCAAATTGTGTTACATGCATGAAATGAAATACAACTCAGCAGTAAAAAAAAAAGGTGTAAACTATTGATAGGGGCTACAATGTGGATACATTTCAAAATAATTTTGCTGATAGAAAGAATTCAGATCAAAACCAATGTGTATACTCATCTTTTATTTTTATAAATTTCTACAAAATGCTATTTAACTTATAGCGGCAGAAAACAGACCAGTGGCTGTCTATGGATGTGGGTGCATGGGACATGGTGAGAGGGAGTGATTCCAAAGGGAAATGAGAAAACTTTTGGGGATGATGTGTATGATCATTATCTTGGTTATGATGATGGTTCCATAAGTGCATACAAATGTCAGTAGAGTATTAAATGTACATTTTAAATATGCACACTTATTTTATATCAATTATACCTCTTTAAAGCTGTTTTTTATTTTAAAAAATTAAAAAATTAAAAACTCCAGAGGTTAGGGCTGTATTGTCAGGTAAAGTATTAACCTCTTCTTTTCATCTAACTTAGACATCATATTCCAGCAGCCTTTCTTTCACTGACCATATCTACATAAGACCCTTACATTCTCCTTTGAATCACATTTGTCATCTTGCCGGTTCCCTCATTAATGTTAGGTATGATTTGTCCATCAAGAATAATAATAATAATAAAAATAAAAATAATTTGTAATGTTAGGTATGCACTGACTCTACACTTTATATACTTGAAGGAGAATTATGTTTTTATCATTTTACAAATTATTATTTGATAACACTTTTACCTAGAAAAACATAAAATACATTCATTTAAAATATTAATACAAATTCTTTATGAGAAAATGTCTATAAACATCAAGTATCAAATAGTACATCTCTTAACTCCCTTTCTCTACCACTGATTCTGTGGAAACAATTGTATTATACTCAATTTTTGACAACTTGTGGATTCTTAGGGCTCTTACGAACTATAAGCTTATAGTTCCTATAAACTAATAATCTTAGGATTCTTCAAAACTATAAACTTAAGCAGAGCAAATAAAATTTCATGTCTTAGGCATGATGTGAAAATGAAGATGAGACACAAAAACGCTTGTATATTTTAAGGCAAATATTAAGATCCATCTGGGAATTTGGGAGATGGTGTAAAATCCAGGCAAACTGCATAAAATAGAAAACACATGGTCTATAAAAAGAAGTGGATGGGAAAGTTAGGAGTACAGGTGATTAAATTTTGGTATTTGAGCCCATATGTCACAGGAATGATTATCTCTACATTACGCACTCAAATGAATAGGCAAAGAAGGAAAAATGATGGATGGAAATGATGTACAGAAAAAAGGGAATAAAAACAAAATTAGACAAGAGAGAAATTGGAAGAGTCTGGATATATATAATCATGTTGACTTACCCTGAGAAATGGGGAACACACATCCCGGGACAAGTGGTACACAGTTATGCAGCTGTGGAACACAGTCATCTGAAAAAACACAGGCAAATACACATCACCGAACAAGGGGCCTGTGGGACATAAAAGCTCCCACCCAGGGATGTGGCTGAGTAAAGACTGGAGGATATTAAGGAATGCCCCCAAGGGCAGATGACTCAGCAATGTGCTGACAAACTGTTCTAAGGAAACAGACTTGCGCTGAAGTTTCCATCTAACCCTCTGTGCTCTCTAGCATCTGGACACTCTGTTCATGAAAATCATTATAGACCTGAATGGAATTTCCCTCTTTCAAAGATGACTTATAAGCCCAAAATGTTCAGTGCTACACATAAATACTACCCTCACCTCTGTCACTGCTACTCAGAGAGGGAGAGAGAGAAAAAAATTGGAGAAAGTAAATAAATATCATAATACTAAAATACATTTCAAGATAAAAATTGTTCCAAGCATCAAAAAAAATTTCAAATTATTGTAATCTAAAGTGTTAAAGAAATTAAAGAAAAACATGGACACTGGGGAAAAAATCACAGAGGAGATTACTTATTTTGTTTTTTGTTTGTTTGTTTTTGAAACACGGTCTCACTCTGTCACCCCAGCTGGAGTACGGTGACAATCATGGCTCACTGCAACCTCAATCTCCCAGACTTAAGCCATCTCAGCCTTGGAAGTAGCTGGAACTACAGGCACGCACCACTACACTTGGCTATTTTTTAAAAATGTTTGTCTCACTGTGGGGTCTCACTATGTTGCCCAGGCTGATCTCAAACTCCTGGATTCAAGTGATCCTCCCACCTTAGCCTCTCAAAGCACTGGAATTATAGGCATAAGCCACATGCAGCCAAAAAAAAATTTTTTTAAGACAAGTTAAAAAGGTTAAAACTGAGTTGGAAGATTAAGAAAATTCAAGATAACAATAGAACTGTTACAGAAATGAAAACCACAATAGAAGCAGCAGGAATAAAAATAGAGATTGCTGGAAATGGATTTAATGTAAGAAGAACAGCTTTAAAAAGATCACATAAGCAAAATGAAGAAGTAAAAAAAAAAGTTTTGGAGAGAATAAAATATATAGAAAAGCACGTTAAGAAAATTCAGCATGGAAGAAAAAAATATTTGAAGTCCTGATGGTGTTCAAAACGTTAAAGATTAAAATGTGAGAAAAAAGCCAAGTTACTTAGAAGAAGAAAAATAGACTGACCTCAGATTTCCCCAAATAGTTATTTTCAATGGAAGAACACAGTGAAGAAATATATAGATAATCCTGAGAAGGAAAAGTCAGACTCCAAACTTATGCATGTAGTCAATTTATTCCTCACATAAAAGACAAAAGAAAGCTATTCTTAAAGTATGTATTCTTAGTGCATATAGTACCTATTCATCCTTAAAAAAACATGATGACAAATCCAATCAATTGCACCTTTAATGGAGAATTCCAAAACTAGAATTCATATTGTTGAATATTTGATCTATCAAGACTAAATATCTAATCTTTCATGATGTAAGAATAGTTGATACTAAAATTTATGAATTAATAAAGATGACATATATCTCCAAATTTACAAAGATAACACTAGAAGAGTGTCTTAGTAAATTTGGTTGCCATAAAAAAAAATGTCAAGCATTGGATAGCTTAAACAAAAGCAATTTATTTCTGACAGCTCTGGAGGCTGGAAGTCCAAAATTAAGGTGCTACTGATTTGGTTCCCTGGTGAGGGCTCTCTTCCTGGCTTGCAGACAGCCACCTTCTTGCTGTGTTCTCTTATGGTGGTGGTGTGGAGAGAGATCTCTGGTCTCTTTTCCTCTTTTTATAAGGATGCTAATTCCATCGTGAGGGTCCCACTTTCATGAAGTCATCTAAAAATAATTACCACACGAAGGCTCGCCTCCCAAATATCATCATCTTGGGTGTTAGGGCTACAGCATATGAATTTTAGAGGGGCACAAACATTCAGTCTGTAACAAACAGACAATAATACTTTCAAATTACCAGGAGAAAAGTAAGTGCACCACTTTCTATACATACCACTTCACTAAACCACACACATACACATACACACCACTTCACTAAACACACACACATACACATATACACACACAGAGAGAGAGAGAGAGAAAAGGAAGCACATGTATCAAGCATATCTGTTAGAAATACAGATATAAAATCTGTTAAAAAGTAATTTCTTTGTTTGATCCAAAAGCTAATTACATGCCAAAAGTAAAAGATATGTTAAAAAATTACAAAGTTATAAATTAAAGGTTAGACAAAGATAAAGCAAACAAATGCCAACAAACTTAAGTGGGGATTGTTGTATTAATAAGCAGGCAAATTTTAATTTTAGGCAAAAGACATGAAAAATCCTAAATGAACTCATTGTTTAATGATGCAGAAAGTATTTCACAATAAATGTAAAAATGTCAGGAACCTTTATGCTCAGATAATATATCAACAAAAATACACAGAAAAAGCTACTGAAAATACAAAAATAAATACACACCAAAAAGCATAATAGTAAATATTAACTCATCTTTTTCAATCCATCACTAATTAAGACTACTTAGCAAAATAAGAAATATAGAGAATTTAAGCAGTACTACTAATATTTTTATTATATGTGATATAAGGTTGTGTACTATATGTACTCAAATTTCTGTATCTTACAAACAGACATACACACCTACTTTTAAGCATCTTCAACATTTATAAAAATTGACCACAAAGAGACAACAAAAATTTTTTAATCACAGAAAAGAAACTGGTGCAGACCATATTCAATATCTAACATGAAAATAAACAAGAAATTGGCCGGGCGCGGTGGCTCATGCCTGTAATCCTAGCACTTTGGGAGGCCGAGGTGGGCAGATCACAAGGTCAGGAGATCGAGACCATCCTGGCTAACACAGTGAAACCCCGCCTCTACTAAAAAAGTACAAAAAATAAGCCTGGTGTGGTGGCAGGCATCTGTAGTCCCAGCAGTGAGCCGAGATTGGGTCACTGCACCCCAGCCTGGGCGACAGAGCAAGCCTTCATCAAAAATAAAATAAAATAAAACAAAATAAAATATAATAAACAAGAAATTAATAATTTTTAAAAGAGGGTACCAAGATAATTCATTTAGGGAAAGAATCATCCCTTCAACAAATGGTGCTGGAACAACCAGATATTCACATGCAAAAGAATGAAGTTGAATCACTAAACAAAATTGAACTCAGAATGAACCATCAATCTAAAGGTAAGAGCTAAATCTACAAAACTCTCAGAAGAAAATATAGGGACAAACCTTCATGACTTTGGATTTGACAGTGGGTTCTTAGATATGATACTGAAAGCACATGGAACAAAAGAAAAAGTAGACAAACTGGACATATAAAGACAAAAATTTTTAACATCCCAGAATATTATCAAGAAAATGAAAAGACAATCTACAGAATAGGAGAAATATTTTCAAATCACATCTCTGATAAGGGATTAATATCTAGAATATATAAAGAATTGAAATTCAACAGAAAAGACCATTTTAAAATGGGCAAAGGACTTAGTATTTCTCCAAAGAATATCTAAAAATGGACATTAAGCACATGAAAAGGTGACCAACAACATTTGTCATTAGGAAAATCCAAATCAAAACCAAAATTAAATACCACTTCAAACCCACTAGGATGTCTACAATCAATAAAATGAAAAATAAGTGTTGGCAAGGATATCTACAAGTTGGAACTCTGAAGTATTACTGGGGGAAATGTAAAATGATTCAGTCACTGTGAATAAATATTTCATGGTAAGTCAAACATAGGTTTACCAGATGACCCAGGAATTCCACTTAGGGACATACCTAAGAGAATTGAAAACAGGTATGCAGATTACTCTCTATATGAACATTCAGAGCAGCAATATTCACAATAGTCAAAATATAGAAACAACCCAAACATCCATCAGTGGATGAATGGATTAATAATGGATATGAACAGAATTCTTGTGGCATATCACATAATGTAAACATCGCTACACTTTTTCTGAACAGGTATGTTTAGTGATAAACAGAATTTTAATGAGCCTTCCATCTTTTCATTGACCTATCCATCCATCCATCCAACCATCCATCCACCCATCCATAATTCAGTCTTTTTTCTTCTTCTTTCTGTAAGTCTCTTTTTTTTCTTTGTTTTAACTTATATTTTAAGTTCAGGGGTACAAATGCAGGTTTGTTACATAGACTTGTGCCATGAAGTTTTGTTGTACAGATTATTTCATTGCCCAGATATTATACAAGATTATGCTAGGTGAAAGAAGCCAGACACAAAAGTTCACACGTTGGTCATATGACTCAATTACATGAAATGTTCAGAATAGGTAAATTCAGAGGTACAGAAAGCAGAATGGTGATTGTCAAGGGCTGGAGAGAGTGAGTAATGGGGAGTAGGTGCCTCATGGATATAGGATTTTATTTGGCGTAATGAAAATATTTTGGAACTAGATAGAGTTAGTGTTTGCAAAACATTGTGAATTTACTAAATGCCACAAAATTGTCTACCTTAAAATGCTTAATTTTGTCTGTAAATTTTACCTCAATAAAAAAATAAATAAAAAATGCTGGGCACAGTGGCTCATGCCTGTAATTCCAGCACTTTGGGAGGCTGAGGCAGGTGGATCACTTGAGGTCAGGAGTTTGAGACCAGCCTGGTCAACATGGTGAAACCCTGTCTGTACTAAAAATACAAAAATTAGCAGGGCTTGGTGGTGCATGCCTGTAGTCCCAGCTACTTGGGAAGCTGAGGCAGGAGGAACCTGGGAGGCAGAGGCTGCAGTAAACCGAGATTGTGCCACTGCACTCCAGCCTGGGCCACAGAAGTAGATTCTGTCACAATAAATACATAAATATAAAAACCAATAATGCCAAACATTTCAGGAAAACCTAATAAGCCAAATATTTAAAGATAACTTTCTTGGCTAAAAAAGAATGGTATAATTTTTAAAAATCAGATTATCAAGAAAACAATAATAACAAAAAACCTACATATTAAAAATCAATGAAATGCAGTCAGAGTTCATTTGATGGTGCTTTCCTTTATTGCACCTCTCAGATATTACGTTATTTTTTTACAAACTACTTTTTACAAGGTTTGTGGTAACTCTACTCTGAACAGCCTATTGATGCCATATTTCCCAAAGCATATACTGCTCAATTTGTGTCTCTGTGTCACATTTTGGTAATTCTCGCAACATTTCAAACTTTCTTATTATTACTATATCTGTGATAGTGATCTATGGTCAGTGATCTTTGATGGAACTACTGTAATTTTTGTTGAGCATCACGAACCATACACATACAAGACAGTGAACTTAACTGGTAAATGTGTGTGTTCTGAGTGCTCCCTCCATTGAACATTTTCCCCTCTCTTTCCCTCTCCTTGGGTCTCTTTATTCCCTGAGACACAACAATATTGAAATTAGGCTGATTAATAACCCTAATGGCCTCTAAGTGTTCAAGTTAAAAAAAAAAAGGGTCACAGGTCTCTCACTTTAAATCAAAAGCTGGAAATGATTAAGCTGAGTGAGGAAGGTATGTCAAAAGCCAAGATAGGCAGAAAGGTAAGCTTATTGAACCAAATCACTAGTCAAGTTGTGAATGCAAAGGAAAAGTTCTTGAAAGAGATTAAAAGTGCTACTCCAGTGAACACATGAATGATAAGAAAGTAAAATAGCCTTATTGCTGATGAAAGTTGTAATGATCTGGAAAAAAGATCAAAATGACCACAACATTCCCTTAAGCTAAAATTTAATCCAGAGAAAGACCCTCACTCTCTTCAATTCTGTGAAGGCTGAGAGAGGCAAGAAAGCTGCAGGAAAATTTGAAGCTGGCAGATACTGGTTCACGGTATTTAGTGGGGGAAAAAACTGTCTTTGTAAGATACAAATGTAAGGTGAAGCAGCAAGTACTGATGTAGAAGCTGCAGCAAGTTATCCAGAAAATCTAGCTAAGATTATTGATAAAGGTGGCCACAGATTTCCAGTGTAGATGAAACTACCTTAAATTGGAAGAACATGCCATCTGGGACTTTCATAGCTAGAGAAAAGTCAATGCCTGGCTTCAAATCTTCAAAGGACAGGCAAAAAAAAAAAAAAGTGATGGATGGATCACTCCATCACTTTCTTTTGCATGGATGAAAAAAGAAAGTGATTCCTTTACTTAAAGCCCCAAAATAATCTCCTTTGACTCCATTTCCCACATCCAGGGCACTCTGGCACATGAGGTGGGTCCTCAAGGCCTTGGGCAGCTCTGCCCCTTGTGACTTTGCAGTGCGATGACCATGGCTGCTCTCATGGGTTGGAGTTGAGTACATGTGGCTTTTTGAGGCTCAGGATGCAAGCTTCTGTTAGATCTACCATTCTTGGGTTTGGAGGGTGGCAGTCCCCTTCCCCAAGCTCCACTAAGCAGTACTCTGGTAGAGTCTCTGTGGGGGCTTTCACCCTGCATTTTCCCTCTGTGCTGCCCTAGTAGAGGTTATCTGTGAGGGTTCCACCCCTGTGGCAGGCTTCTGCCTGGTCACCCAGGTTTTCTCATACATCCTCTGAAATCTAAGGGGAAGCTGCCAGGCCCCCTTCACTCTTGCTTTCCATGCTGCCATAGACAACACCATGTGGGAGCCACTAAGGCTTATGGCAGCTTGCAGTCTCCAAAGCAGCAGCTTGAGTACTATCTGGAGCCCTTTGAACTGAGGCTGAAGCTGGGACAGCCAGGATGTGAGGAGCAGTGTCCTGAGACTGCACAGGGCAGCAGGGCCCTGGGCCTGGCCCCTGAATCCATTCTTTACTCCTAGGCCTCTGGGCCTGTGATGGGAGGAGCTGCCTTGAAGATAACTGAAATGCCTTCGAGGCCTTTTTCCCATTGCCTTGGGTATTAACACTTGGCTCCCTTTTAGCCATGCTAATCTCTCTAGTAAGTGGTTGTTCTGCAGCCTGCTTGGATTCTTTCTCTACCACAGGGCTAGGCTGCGAATTTTCCAAACTTTTATGCTTTGCTTCCCTTTTAAATATGTTTCAACTTTAAATCATTCCTTTACTCCCATAACTGAGTTTAAGCTGTTAGAAGCAGCCATGTTATATATATATATATATATTTTTTTTTTAGACAGAGTTTCACTCTGTCATCCAGGCTGGAGTGCAACGGCGTTACCTCAGCTCACTTTAACCTCTGCCTCCCTGGTTCAAGTGATTTTCCTGCCTCAGCCTCCTGAGTAGCTGGGATTACAGGTGCCAGCCACCACCACACCTGGCTAATTTTTGCATTTTTAGTAGAGATGGGGTTTCACCATGTTGGCCAGGTTAGTCTCAGACTCCTGACCTCAGGTGATCTGCCCGCCTCAGCCTCCCAAAGTTCTGGGATTACAGGCATGAGCCACAGCACCCGGCCTTACCAAATATTTAAGAAAAGAATAATGGGAATTGTATACAAGTTCTTCAAGAATATTGAAGAAGATATACTTCTTAAATCATTCTATAAGGCCAATTCCCAATACTAAAATCTAACAAAGACATTATAAGAACATTATAGAACAATATCCCCTGTGATTATAGACACAAAAATGTAAAACAAAATTTTTAGAAAATCAATGCAGAAATACAATTGATATTCATAATTCAGAGATTCCATATTTTCCAATTTGCCTGCTTGCTAAAATGTATTTGTAACACTCAGATCAATAGCTGCAGCATTCTCACGGTCACACGCAGATGGGCACAGAGAGATGAGAGGGATGGGTCTCCTGCAGTGCACATTCCCAGCTTGAGTTTAACAAGCCTACACTCTGCTTTCTTGCTCCAGCTCTCACACTGTAAACAAATGTCCTTTTTGCAGTATTTCATGCCATGTTTTAAACATTTTTGAGCTCTTCTGGGGGCAATTCACTATTTAAAATGGCCCCAAGCTTTCATGCTGAAGGGCTGTCTAGTGTTCTTAAGTTCAGGAAGGCCATGATGTGCTTTACAAAAAATATATGTGTGATAGGATTTCTTCAAGCTGAGCTACAGTGCTGTTGGATGTTCAATGTTAATGTATTGGTAATAGATATATATACACAAACATATATTAAACAAGATATCTTTAAACAGAAACATACATAAGACGAGGTTTTATGTTGATATGTTAATAAAAATATTTTGGTTATTGTGGTCACCTCTTTGGAACCAGATGTTCTCAGGAAACTAGCCTTACCTTTCCCCTAAGAGCAATGGTTCAGTGTTCACTAATTCAATGTTTGTGGCAAGTTTATAAAACATAACTACTCAAATTTATCTAGGTTCAATGCAATCCCAATCAAAATCCCAGAAAGATTTTGTAAATAATGACAAGGTGATTTAAAATTCACATAAAAATATAAAGAACTTAGAATAGTCAAACAGCATTTAAAGTAAAAAAAGAACAAAGTTGAAGACTTATGCTACTTGACTTTAAGGATTATAGCACTACAAAAATCAACATAAACAAATAGATCAATGAGCCAGAAAAAGAGACCAAGAAACAGATCCTCACACACACATATTGACAACTGATTTTCAACAAAGGTGAAAGACAATTTAGTAAAGAAAAGATTGTCTTTTCAACAAATTGGATATCTATATACAAAAAAAAAAATAATTTCAGTCTATACCTTGCACCATATAAAATAATCAATTATAAATAGATTACAAATATAAATGTAAGAGCTACAACTACAAACTCCTACGAGAAAACAGGAGGTTTTTTGGTGACCTTGTGTTAGGCAAAGATTTCTTAGATATTGTACAAAAAGCACAACCCTTAAAAAAAACTATAAATGTAGCTTCATCAAAGAATATTTTGTTTTCTGAAATATATTGTTAAGAGAATTAAAAAATCAAACCACAAACTGGAAAAAATATTCATAAAGCATATATCTGATGAAAAATCTTATCCAGAATATATTTAGAAACTCTTAAAACTCAACAATAAGAAAACAAACCATAAAAAAATTGACAGAAGATTAAGATGTTTCACCAGAGAATATTTTATATATATATATATATATAAAATCAATAAGCACATGAAAAGTTGTTATTAGGAAAATGCAAATTAAAACTGCAATGAGGTATCATCACACATCTATTAGAATGATTGAATTAGACAGATTTATTTTGTCAAGTATTGGCCAGTACCTGAAGCAACTGTAACTCTCATACACTGCTGGTGGGAATGTAAAATGGCAAGACCACTCTGGAAACAGGTTTGGCAACTTCTTCAAAAGTGTAATAATAATAAAATTAAATTAAATTAAATTAAAAAAGTTAGTCATACACTTCTGATCCAAACATTTCACTTCTAGGTTCTTACCCAAAATAAATGAAAGCATATATCCATAAAAAGATGTATTCACTATGTTCATAGCAACTTTATTTGTAATAGCCCCAAATTGGAAATAACCCAAATGTCTATGAACAGATGAATACTTCAGCAAAGTTGGCATTTCCATACAATGGAAAATTACTCAACTATAAAAAAACTTAACTATTGATACACTATATGACATTGATGCATTTCAAAATAATTATGATGAGTGAAAAAAAGCCAGATTAAAAAAATACATAGTATATAACTTAATATATACAATATTCTAGAATATGCAAACTAATTTATAGTGAGAGGGAAAAAAATTAGTGATTCCCTTGGGATATTGAGGTAAGTCAAAGAGGGGCCAAATACGAGGAATTAAAAAGGGTACAGGGAACCCTTTGGGGTAATGAATATCTTCATTATCTTAACTATGGTGATGATTTCATGGGTGTATATGTCAAAAACTTAAACTGAACACTTTATACACAATTTATTTATTTATTGTATGTCAACGCTTTATTATACTTAGATAAAGCTGTTTTTTAAAGTCTATGAGATATGAATAGTTATTCCCAAAGTTAATTTCATAGACTTAAATCTTTACATTGCTAAGTGAGAAATAATAAACTAATAAAAAATCTTCAGAAATAAGAAATAACAAAAAATGAAAAAAAGGAAAAAGTCAATACAGAAGAAGCAAGATTTTAAGAACCAGGAAACAATTAATAATAGAACGGACAAATCTCAGCGCTTGTTCATTATAGATCCCAGGATAGAGTTGCACCAACTGCCCAGGCTCATTAATAAACAGGGTAAGGGAAGGTATAAGCACACGAACTTAGCACTGTGTGCAGGGACATAGCCACAGGTACAAAGAAAAAAAAGAAATATGACAGGACACAGTTATTGATTTAAACAGTTATTGATTTGTGCTAATAAATTTGAAAACTTGATTAAATAGGTGATTTTCTAGGAAAATATAAATTACAAAATTTGATTTTATAAGAGATTTTTTTAAAAAACCTAAAGAGACCAATAAAAGCAAAATAAATTGTGAAGATTCCTAAAGTGATATTGCCCAAATTGCCAAGCCCATATTTTTTCCCACTTTCAAAGAAAACATGATTCTGATGATATTTATACGGTTTGGAACTTATAAGGAAGACGGGAAGCATCCAAATTTCTACTATGAAATGAACATAACAGTGACTACAATACTTGACAAACAAAATGGAAAAAATAAAAACAGAGATTGGTAGTATTAATATCCCCATTTAACAGATGTTGAGAACTTTTTCCAAGTCACATATCCATTTGGAATAGTGTTGGTATTTGAATCCAAGTAAGGTAATTTCCAAACCCTGTTTCTCAACTACTACTCAGTAGTAAAAACTAAAAGTATTTCCTGTAAAGTCAGATGAAAGATGGAGACACTTACTTATGCCCCTTGTATTGTCATAAATACTTAGTCAAAGCAATGAAGTGGAAGAAGAGATAAGACTAAAGTGGAAGAAAAAAAGGTAATGAGTATAACTGGCTGATGTGACTCTGTGCCTAGAAAATTATGATGGCAGCTAGGCAGTCCAAAGTGGTTGGGCAAAAATAATAATGAGGATGATGGCAATAGGGGTATGACAGAAAACTTGAATAAATGGAAAACATGAGTTCATTATGCTTGGAAAAGAAGGCTTAAAACAATAATTCTGAAATTAGTAATGATTGCAATTCTAAAACTCCCCTGGCAAAATTATTCTAAAATTAACCAGTATAGGATTAGCCTGAAAATTTTTAAAGAAAAAAATGATGTGAGTCTAGTTATATCTGTTAAATACAATATATTATGATGCTAATAACATAGGACAATATAGTGTTGTACAGCAATAGACCAATAGAAAGTGGAACTAGTTCTGTTTTTGCCCAGCACCGCAGTCTGCAAGCCCACCACAGTCTGCAAGCACAGTCTGCATGCCAAATGCATGTGAAAACTCCATAGATCAAAAATTGGTGTTTCAAATGAAAGTATACCTGTGTAGAAAAAGATAGCTTGTCATTTGAAAAATCACAAAAATGCTTATTCCTACCTTATTTCAAAAGACATTTCAGATAAATAAAAATATTAAGTACAAAAAAAAAGCCACAAGTGCACTATAAACCAAACAGGTAGATTTGTATAGATTTTTCCAAATTATGGAAATTCTTTCTAAATATGCTATAAATTCCAGACATCACAAAGGAAAAAATTGATTAATAAATTTGACTTTATAAAAATTTTCCAGCCAGGCACGGTGGCTCATGCCTGTAATTCCAGCACGTTGGGAGGCCGAGGTGGGTGGATCACTTGAGGGCAGGAGTTCGAGACCAGCCTGGCCAACATGGTGAAACCCCGTCTCTACTAAAAATACAAAAATTAGCCAGACGCAGTGGTGCGCAACTGTAATCCCAGCTACACGGGAGGCTGAGGCATGAGAATCATCTGAACCCGGGAGGTGGAGGTTGCAGTGAGCTGAGATCATGCCACTACACTTCAGCCTGGGTGACAGAGCAAGACTCCATCTCAAAATAATAATAATAATAATAATTGCACAAAGTAACAAAGGAAGTAGACAAATGCCATACTATTTATTAGGAAGTAGAAATTAGTTGTATTTCATACAACAAAGAGAGAATTTCTTAATATATAAAATGCTCATACAAATCAATAAGAAAAAGATAAACAATTCTATTGAACATAAACCACAAAGGACTTGAACAAGTAGTTCATAGAAAAAGAAATATCAATGATGGTATACACATGAACAGAGGCTCAACTTCATCACTAATGTTACTGCAAATGTAAACAATGATGAGATTCTATTTCTCACCTATCAGATTAAAAGTTTAATATTGCCCAGTGTTGGCGAGAATGCGGGTAACATTTTCAACGAATATAAATTGGTGGCCGGGCATGGTGGCTCATGCCTGTAATACCAGCACTTTGGGAGGCCCAGGCAGATGGATCACGAGGTCAGGAATTCGAGACCAGCCTGGCCAACATGGTGAAATGCCGTCTCTACTAAAAATACAAAAATTAGCCAGGTGTGGTGGCAGGAACTTGTAATCCCAGCTACTCAGGAGGCTGTGGCAGAACAATTGCTTGAACCCAGGAGGCAGAGGTTGCAGTGAGCTGAGATCGCGCCACTGCACTCCAGCCTGGGTGACAGAGTGAGACTCTGTCTCAAAAAAGAAAAAAATATATATCTTACAGAGATACACTATTGGCATGATTGTGCAAACACACACACACACAATTGTGGAACATATGTTAATTTCAGGAGGTATTACGTACTTATTATTTTCCCTAAATATGAAAATCGGTAGCATTTTGAAATGAAATTGAATATAAGTTGTCTGCATTCTTCTAAAGAAAATTTTGTATGTGTTAAAGTAATTTCTTATTTGTGTATAACCTGTTGACAGCTTCACTGGAGACTGGCAACTGTCAACCTCTCATGTGCTAACTAAGAAAACCACCAGAACTTCCTAGTCAGGCACAGAACACTTTCTTTTTTTCCTGGGAAAAGAAAGATGCAGCATTTTATAAGTGCTTGCTGAGGGTACCCCAGACACAGGACTGCTTTTGTGAAACACTTGTGGGTATCCAGCAGCAGCTGTGTGGTCCCAGTGCTTGGAAATGAAAACCAGCGCCCTCTCAGAGAAGGAGAATCAAATTTGTACTCCAGTAACATGCTGGCTTTCAGCAGCAAAGCCTTAGCTTTTTCTGGGAAGAGAACTCCTCAAGGCTGAGTTGATTACTAAGATAATCTAAGAGATCTGAGTCAGGTAGAGAGCCCCAGACACCCGAAATATGTAGGAAAACAAGAGAAACCTTTGACTATTTAGGGAAATTAAAATAAGCTTTCATTTTGGTTATTACTGTAAAGAAAAATGATTGGTGAAATGTGATACCTACGGTTTTCAGAAGAGGTCAAAACAAGGGCCTGTGGAATTTGCTGGAAGCCAGTTTTGCTTAGGCCTTGAATCCATGACCAATCATCTCAGGATTGTTGAATTTGTCAAATAAAGCAGGGCTCTGGCATTTGAAATGGATCTTGATCACATTTTCCACAGAATGAATTTCTGCTGTGATGAGCCTTTGTATGCTTCCTAGTAGCCCCGTCCACTGAGGCAGGCAACAGCGGGGCTTCCTCGTCGATTATTTGTTAAGGGTGATTCAATGCTGAATGAAACATGACCCTTTTATTCCACATGTGAGGGATTACATCCTCACACACTTACATGATCACTCTCTGGACTCACAGAAACAAATATATGTACTATTACTAAGTTCTAGATTTTTTCATGAACACTGAATTGTTTGCTGACAGTGTCTATGTGAGCTTTGACTTTGACAGGGCCATGTATCTGGGGTGGCAGATGGGAAGCATTGCAAGATGCAAAGATCTGTAACCCACATAGACCTGTGCTGTCCTGCTCCTGTTTTCAGGACAGTCCCACTGAGCACCCAAGCACCCAATCCAGGGCCCTCTAAGATGGGCTTTTCCTGAGAGGGCAGCAGATGCACAGAACAGAGCAAAGCACCCAGAAATTCTCTCTTTAGACTTCTGTCCTAAAGCCCGTTTCTTTACCCTTTCCCTCACCCAAATGGCCCAGAGTCTTCTCCCGCAGCCCAGCAGCTGTGTGACTCCCTGTTTCAATCCACAGCATCTGTTATTCTCCCCAAAGACCTCCATGCAATTTTTCATTTAGAATATGTTTTTCCCATCTTCAATTGAGGGTATCCATTTATTTCATTTCTTTGTGAAACAGAGACCTGTAAAGTGGGGAGAAAACAAATATTACCCTATAGATGGTAGGGAAGGGAGAAAGTTATATATGCAATCATTTTAATTTTTTCCCTTCAAAGATTAAAGAATTTCTTGCATCCTTTAATTTTTAAAACACTTGCTACGTGGCAAGTATTGAAAGAGCAAGGTCAACTAAACCATACTTGCTGCCCTTGGGAGATCATGATTTCTGGTTCTGACAACTCGGATGATGGAAGGAAGGAAGGAAAGAAGGAAGGAAGGAAAGAAGGAAGGAAGGAAGGAAGGAAGGAAGGAAGGAAGGAAGGCAGGGAGGGAGGGAGGGAAGGAGGGAGGGAGAAAGGAGGGAGGGAGAAATGAAGGAGAGAGAAAACGAATTGTTAGTCTAAATGAAGTTGGTTTCTATCCCACTCGGTAGACCCCTAGTTTTCGTGGTTGTGAAAGTGCACACCATCTTTAGGAAGATGATTCTAACTGTTTGAAGATGCTGCTTCATCTCTCATGAATTTCCACCAAGAGGCTCCCTCCAAGTAGACAATTTTAATTGTAACTTCAGAATTCCTTTTTGAAAACTTTGCTCTAACCTTAAGAGAAAAATCCATGTATTCCTACTACCTTGAGCTTTTTGTGCAGTCCTACAGTGTGCTTTCTCAGGAGTTTAGATTGTAAGTTACTTCTAAGTCCACTGAAACAAAAGGACTTCTCCCAAGAAGAAGCTAGAATTTACTTTACTATGACTTTCCAACAAAAGAAGAAACATAAATTTATCTTCTAACCTGCTAGTAAAGAGTTGGCTTATAAAAAGGATTTTAAGGCCTTAGGCAAACAACAGGTTGAAGGTTGCATGCTCATAACACTTGAGCTTTCACTATCTCCTTTCTTTCACATAATTCACAGGGACCAGTGCTTACATTTCTGGGGTAGTTGCCATTTACTCACTCTTGTACTTACATTTTTTTTTTGTCAGATCAAGAAGCATAAGTAAGTGACTGGGAAGCATCCTAGACAGGAAGCAACATGAGACCAAGACTGTGCATTGCTCACCATAGTATTCCCAGCTTTGAACGTCCATCCAGGCACCTGTGATGTGTTCAGTAACTATTTTATGCAATGAATAAATAAGAGGAAAAGAATCTGAGATTTCTATTCTCTATTTCCTTGCTTTTCAAAATCTCAACACTCTTCATATCAAGAGAAAGGGAAAAGCTGGTGGGAAAGACATGACATCTTAATCATCTCTAATACAAAAGAAAAAATAGGACTTTCGTCCTTCTTCCATAGCTTCTTAGATACCATCATTAGTGACACAGACTAGCATGGAGAAACTGCACAGGAATGAATTCCATGCTCAATGTTGTGGTTTTAGCCAAGATATTCTGAGTTAGAATTCTCTTCCTGGGTGCCATGATGAAGAAGGGAAGATTTCTACACCTAATTTGTACTGATAAAATGTTGAAGCCTTTAGACTAAAGGAAATGAAAACCGGCTCCCTCTCAGAGAAGGAGGATCAAATTTCTGCAATGCAGAAATCAATAATGGAATCGTATATATATATATATATATGATTATATTATATATAGAATTGCATTATATGTAGAAATATATATTTTATATATAAAATATGTTTATTATATATTTGTTATATATATAATTCTATAGTCTAAAGGCGTCAACATTTTATCAGTTCAAATTGGGTATAGAAACTTTCCTTTATTTAGCATATTTTTTATCCTTTCCAGTTTATGATTATATCAATTATTTTCTCAACATACATTGAGAACAATATCAGAGTGTCAGAATT
The DNA here is from genome assembly GCF_029289425.2 of Pan paniscus. NCBI lineage: Eukaryota > Metazoa > Chordata > Mammalia > Primates > Hominidae > Pan > Pan paniscus. The sequence goes on from NC_073260.2 coordinate 50,624,757, forward strand.
TTTGCTCCAATATCACACATAATTTGGAAAACTCAAGAGGAGGAGGAAATTCTATTGTATTCACCATATTTTTACTCTCCCCATTCACCTTTTTTTAATGTTTCAAGATTTCTTATTTTTATCATATCCTTTATATTGAAAGAATGTCCGTTACCCATACTTTTAGGGTAGGAGTATTGGTAAAAATTTTGCTTAGTTTTTACTTCATCTGAGAATGATGATTTCTGTGATTGATTTTCCTTTCATCCCCATAAAATATTTTCATTGGATACTGAATGCTTATTGGTAGGGTTTCTTTTCCCAGTACTTTAAAGAAAATTTAAACCACTTCCTTCTGGTCTCCATGGTTTCTGATGAGATATTATCTTTCATTTAAGTGACTTTTCCTCTATAGGTTAAGGTGTCATTCTCTCACACTGCTTTCAAGAATTTTTCTTTGTTTAGGTTCCAGAAATTTGACTACAATGTGTCTTGGTATGGATTTTTTAGATTTGTTCTATTTGGATTTGCTCAATAATTTCCACTCTTTCATTTTTAATAAACAATTAAAGAGCATTTTCTGACTTGTGGGGGTATCTTCTCTTCTGCAGTGAACTTTATGTCTCAATTATGAAATAAACCATATTGGGAATTTGGAAATTCAAAATTTTAAAGCAAATGCAAGTCTCAGAAAAGGGCTGTGCTTGTGAGGGAAGATATAAGGCTGAACAAGTGGTCACCATGAAGAGATTTGGGTGAGTTTTGCCATGAGCGCCTGTGGGACATGCAGCGGAGAGAAGAGCAGAGCCCTGTTAGGTGGCTCTCCATACCTTCCTCACATTAGGAGCCATGATGCCACTAAAGAGCCCATTACAGGGTGAAGGTTCAAACAATGTTGAATGAATAAAAGTGAAAAAGAGTGGTGAAGAATATTCAGTCTTTAGAAAACTTTCCTGACTTTTGGAATTTTCCAAAGAAAATTAATTTCTTCTGGCTTTGCTTTGCCTTATGTTCTCCCATTTATTTTAGAAAGCACCATGTTCCTTCAAAAAAGTTGAGAACTCCTAACATACAAAAAGAAGTGTTAGCTCACTGCCCTAAAAAGTTGGAATGAGGCCAGAGGACACAGATAATTAGTTATCTAGGGACTGGTGGTTTGGGCCTAGAGGCCATGAAAGGAAGGAAAAAAAGCTAAGTTTGGTATTAATATAAAGAGACTATGACGAAAAGGAAGTGGGAAGCAAGCAATTTAGAGATTGAATAATTGGATTTGGGAAACAAAATTTTGCTCGATGAAAAGTAGGCAAATTGCTCAAGTCTCTTTGTACGTTAATGCAGCCCAAGAATGGTTGACATGGGTGTCACATTAGTTTCTGAAATGAAATATAAAATAAAAATTGAAGCTAAACTACAAGTATATTAAAATAAACTTTTAAGACATTTTTATCAGAGTGATATATGGTTAAAGTATCATTATATAAATATAAAATATTGTCATATAAAAATCCTGCTTAAACAAATTTATCATGTTTCCCAGTAACAACCACACTTCAACATTTTTAGCTATGTTAGGGTAGTTACATTTATAACTCTAAGTAGTATGCTTACATTTTTGGTTCATTCAATATTTAGATATCATTTAACTTCTGATAATTGAGAAGCTAGCTCTCTCAAACTACATTTCATCTCCCTTTATCTATCTTGAAGTATAGTCATAACACTACTTTAAGTTAGATAGAGGGCACTTACATTACCCTGCTCTTATGTGACTGTGGTTTACCACAATTTCCTCTTCTTTTGAGTCTGGTTTTCTAGAGGTTTTTTTTTTTTTTTAATTTGACTTCTTATCAAGCAATGTCTTCCTCTTTAATAGTCTTTATTTTACCTCCAAACTTCATTGTTTCAGGTCCTTCCTGGAATCCTTCCTGGTCTTGGCTGGCTGTTCTCCAGGACTGCTCAACAGCTTCTAAAAGCTCACACATTGCTCTATTTGGTGGATTTGATCTAGTATTTCATTTTAGATAAGTGCAACCTTAAGTAACTTCTGAGGAAAGACTGAATAAGAAGTAAACATTTTGAGTTCTTGCATGCCTGAAATGTCTTGACTCCGTAATCATACTTATTTAATATCTGCTGTGGATATTAGAATTCTACACTCCAAATTATTCTTCCACAGAATTTTGAAGGCATTGCTTTATTGCCTTCCTCACGCAGGCTAATGACATTCTTAGTTATGTTCTGTTAAAGGTGATCTGTTTTTCTCTTGGAGTTTTCAATTTTTTTTTTTTTTTTTTTTGAGATGGAGTCTTGCTGTGTCGCCCAGGCTGGAGTGCAGTGGCACGATCTCGGCTCACTGCAATCTCCGCTTCCCAGGTTCATGCCATTCTCCTGCCTCAGCCTCCCAAGTAGCTGGGACTACAGGTGCCCGCCACCACGCCCGGCTAATTTTTTGTATTTTTAGTAGAGATGGGGTTTCACCGTGTTAGCCAGGATGGTCTGGATCTCCTCATGATCCGCCCACCTCGGCCTCTCCAAGTGCTGGGATTACAGGCGTGAGCCACCGCGCCTGGCCTCAGTTTTTATTTTGCAGTTGTGTCCTGAAATTCCATAATTATGTACCTTGGACTGTTTTTGTTTTTTTAAATTTAATTGTGGTAGACTTTTCAAGGATATGTTCAATCTTGAGATGCATGTACTTCCATTTTGAGAAATTTTTTTGGTAATTTCTTCCCCTTAATCTTTTTCTTTTCACTTCATCTAGAATTTCTGTTTTTTAATGGTTTGACCACCAGATTTATCTTCTAGGTCTTTTGTCTTCTTTATTTGCTGTCTTTTTTCTCTCTTCTAGGAGAATTCCTTCACCTGTAGCTATAAACTGAATGTTTGTGCCTGTCCTCAAATTCTGAAATATGTTGAAGCCTGTTATGGCTTGAATGTATCCCTCAAAAGGTATGCATTGGAAACTTAATCCCCAACACAACAATATTAAGTGGTAGGATCTTTAAGAGGTGATCAGACCACAGTTGCTGCCCTTCAGCCAAGACCTGCCTGGAGGGAGATGACATAAGCACATATTATTCCAGATTTCCTTATTTTTTTTTCTGTGACTCTCTGAACAAAAGCTGGTCTCTCATTTTTTCTAGAATGCAGGGCAAGTAAAATCATTCATTCAGGCAATATGTTGATTAAATATCAACCCTATGTTGGGCATTGTGCTTGGACTGAGAACATCCATCTGGTCTGGAAGGCAGACTATAAAATCATCATTGTGCAACAGGGTAAGAGCCAGACTGGAGTTTTGGTGTTGGTTAGGGGTTCAGTGGATGAACAAAGCAAGTGGGGGATCCCAGGCAGGCATATAATAAAAAATGGGTCCATGGGGATATGAGACAGAGGTTGCTCTTGGGGACTGCAAGTGACTTACAAAGGCTGGCATCATACAGCAGGAAATGAGGCCGGACATTGGGTCTGGGCCTGGCCAGGGATGCCCTCAGCCTGAAAAGAGGGGGGTGGGCTGGCCTTTAGAGAGTCCACACTGGTCCTGCTCTGCTGGGTCCGTTTCTGCAGAGAGGGTGTGCCCACCTTGGGCCTATACCCCTCCTTCTAGATCATGCTCGTGACACCCCAAAACCCAGAATTCACTGCCCAAACATCCCAAACCCACCTCCTGTAGGTCTCTTCCTGAGGACTGACCAACTGTCCAGTATGTACCCTGGGCTCAAGGGGTAGCTGAGCACAGACATGTGGACAACAGTGTGGTAAGTGTGGTAAGAGCCATACTCAGATTTTGGAAGTTGGGAGTTCAGTGGGTGAACAAAGCAAGTGGGAACCCAGGCAGGTGTCCACACACGTGTGCTCAGAGGTTGGATGTTCAGGCCAGAATATTCACTTGCAAGGACATGAAAACTTGAGTACCTGAGCACAAAGGGTTCTCCTTTGGGCTGGGGGCTGGGCTGAGACCAGAGCTTTAAAATATGCAGAGATATGATATATGGACTATCCATTATCACTTACCCTGAGTGGTTTGTGTGGACCTGGCCCAGGAAGCCATGAGCCGCAAAAGAATGCTTGAGCTTCATCCAAGCTAGCGGGAATGGAAGGTGATATGGTTTTAATCTGTGTCCCCACCCAAATCTTATGTTCAATTTTGATCCCCAGTGTTGGAGGTGGGACCCAGTGGGAGGTGACTGGATCATGGGGGCGGTTTCTCATGAATGGATTAGGACCATCGCCTTGGTTCTGTTCTTTTGATAATGAGTGAGTTCTCACGAGTTCTTATTTAAACATCAGCAGCACCTCCCCCACTACTCCTTTTGCTCCTGTTCCAGCCATGCGAAGTGCCTGCTCCCACTTTACCTTCCTCCATAACTGTAAGCTTCCTGAGGCCTCCCCAGAAGCTGGGAAGATGCCAGCATCATGGTTCCTGTACAGCCTCAGAACCGTGAGCCAATTAAACCTCTTTTATTTATAAATTTCCCAGTCTCAGGTATTTATAGCAATGCGAGAACAGGCTAATGCAGAAGGGTCTAAGCAAGGAAGAGACAAGATCAGCTGTGAATTTTCAAACTACCCAGGTAATGTTTTGTAGATAGGTGACTGCAGGCAGTGCAACGTTGACAGGGATGGAGGGTGTGGTCTGTGAGGGGGGTTCTGGTTCTGGCTCCATCTATCAGGCAAACTTGGCAAGTTACTTCTCTCTCTAGTTCTCATTTCCCACAACTATAGAGCTGAGGCCATTGAACAGAGTAAATCATCCAGGATAATCTGCAAATGTGAGTTCATATTCTTTTCATTATTATGGAAAAAGTCTTACTTTAGTGAAAAGCCCTAAAAGCAGCCCTGGGAACACATTCCAGCGTGGGCTCCTCTCCTGCTAGAAAGGAAGTGGCCCGTCGGGGAAATGTAACATTCCTCTGAGCTTCACCTTGTCCTGCTGGAGTGGAAATGCACAACATTCCAGAACCTGGGAGCCTGGAGGGGAGATCAGGGAAGCTGCAGACCTTCCTCAACATGTGTGCCTGCCTGTCTGTGTGTGCTCTGGGAGGCCCCCTTCGAAGGCTCCATTGTCTGGGTTTATTTTTCTGCCGTATTTCATTCTCAAAACCCCCATCCAGATGAGGCTGTTTAATGGCTTTTGCAGGTCAGTTGCTTTCTGAGAATCTGATATCAGCCAGTGAAGGATTCAAGACTTCCTCAAAATATGATGAGAATAACTGTCTTTGGATTTCCCCTAAGAATTGTGAGGGATTTTTTTTCTCTTATTAACTACAATTTTTTTAAGCTTTTAAATGGAAAATGGCAGCCTGCATTGTGCTTGGAAAAGGAGGAAGAACCCCCAGATGTTCTTTGTTCTCTTTTTCTGTTTCAACGCATCAAGAGCAGCTCCTTTGGGTGGTTTTTAGGGCATTTCTTCCCCTGGAGAAGGTCTTCTCAGGACGTGGCCTTCCCCTCTACCCACGATCAGTGGAGATGTCCCAGTGGCTACATGGAGCAGTGGATTAGAGCAAACAACCCTTTCCAAATAAAGAAAATCAAAACACTTATTTAGTGCTTACTGTATGTTAGGCATTGTAAACTTATTTTTTCTATAATTCACTTAATTTTCATGCCCTGTGAACAACTCAACTCCTTGAGGCTTCAGTCTCATCTGTAAAAAGAGCAGAGCCCTTTGTTTTTGTGTGTGTGAGGGAATTAAATGAATCACAGCAAAATACGTTTACATTGCCTAACAAGAGCGAGCATAAATAAATGTGTTAATTTTCTCTATGTGGATCCACTTGTTCAGGACTGCTATATTTGAAGGGCGGGCATGCCCCTTCTATATTGCATGTGGCCACCACCCTCCTCAGCAGCACAAACACATGGTTGTTAAGTGGCCAGTGTGTGCCAGGCTCCATACTGGGCACTAAGGGCTCTTGACCACAAAAGGTAGATGAAAATAGATGATGAGTAACTTGGCTGAGTATATATGTAAAAATCCTCCTCCTACAACTATAGTTTATGGAATGCCTGCCTTTTGCCAGGTGCTGAGCAGAGGGCTTGCTTATGTGATCCACTTAAATAAATACTTATTTTGCACTTATTCTATGCACCAGGCCCAGTTCTGGATGCTAGGACAACTGCTGTGGATAAAGCATGCATCTCCTGTGAACCCCACAGTCCAGTAAGACTGGAGATTCATTTGATCCTCGTAACAACTCTGAGAAGCAGGGGTCATCACCCCATTCCATACTGGAAGAGCCAAGATGAGAAGCATCATTGGCATATCCCGAAGTGCTGGCTTGGGTGCCTAGATGTCGGATGTGGCACTCTACCCATGGTGCTCACAGGGTCTGTAAGCCTGCAAACCCACTTTCTGAGACAAGGTTTTCTCATCTGTGAAATAGAGATAAGAACACCGAGTCAGAATTATAAGGAGACCAGCATGGGAAAATCTCAATAAACAAGAGTTTCAGGCTAGGTGTGGTGGCTCATGCCTGTAATCCCAGCACTTTGGGAGGCCAAGGCTAGAGGATTGCTTGAGCCCAGGATTTCAAGACCAGCCTGGGAAACATAGTGAGACCCTGTCTCTACAAAAAAATACAAAAATTATCCAGGTGTAGTGGCACGTACCTGTAGTCCCAGCTACTCATCTACTTGGGAAGCTGAGGTGGGAGGATCGCTTGAGCCCTGGAGGTCAAGGCTACAGTGAGCCATGATTGTGTCACTGTACTCCAGCCTGGGTGACAGAGAGAGACCCTGTCTCAAAAAAAAAAAAAAAAAAAAAAACCCAAGAGTTCCAAAGACCATGCTCAAGGTCACAGAACTGCCAAGTGATGGGGGTGGAATACAAAACCCACCCCCCAAGCCCAGAGTCCTTTCTCTAGCCCCACCTGGCTGCACAAACACTGTGTGAGCACAGTGACAATGTCAATGGCTTCACAGAGAGATTTTAGGGAAAGACACAGGCCACAGAGACTTAGGGGCCTCCTAGGTGGAGAGACAGGAGATGTGTGCCATGTGGAACAGCAAAGTGAAGAAAGAGCCCAGAGGCATTTGTATGACAAAGAGCCTGGGCCAGGAGGAGGACTGGCTGGAGGGAACAGAAGTCAGGGCTGAGGCTTGGTCAGGGCTTGAGGATGAGAAAGAACCTAGGGAAACAATGCCTGCCAGCCCTGGCCAGACAGGGTCCAAGCTCCCCAGATGCCCTCTAGAAGTGGTCAGTGCAGACACAGGAAGTGCCCAGCACATATTTCAACATAAGCATTCCCACTTTGACACCTTTCTTTTCCACAGGGAGAATAAATCCTTGATGTGCCCTGTGCTGCCCCAAGGAAACAGACCTTGGCATAGAGATGGCCCAGAGCCCATGAGCCTTCCTCCTGGGTCATCTCCACTCTGATGGTAGGGAGGAGCCACGTCTGGAGTTGATTTTGAACACCCACTGTGGTTAGTCATTAGACATAGAAGATAGAGAGTCTCTGCCCCAGCCTTGAGGGGAGGGAATTCGGCTTGGACGACCTTCCAAGTGTCCCTTGAGGGCTCTAGGCTGCAGCGCTGACTTCTTCTGTTCTCACAGCTCTCGTAGTAACTGCTGGGGGCATCTCATCCCCTGACACATTCACTGGAGCTGGGCGAATGTAATCTATTCACCCCGGTTGCTATTGCCATGGAGTGCATACCTCACCCCGTGCCTGTGTGTGGTTTGATGATGCATAAGGTGCTTTCTTATTTACTGTCTCAGTTCATTGTCCTACAGCTTCATGAGAAATATAGAGCCGATGCCACTAAACCTCATCACAGGTACATGGATCTCAGGGTGCCTGGAACTATGGCTAGGGCTGTCATGCCCCAGCAGTAACTGGAGTTTTGTAAGATATTTTTCCTTTGAATAACAATTATATAACACATTGGGAAATGCTAATGAAGAATAAGTAATAATGATCACTCATACTTATAGCTTGTGTGCCTGGCTGTGCTACAGGTGAAAAAGCTTTATTTTCTTTCAATAGGCATTAGCTCCACGAGAAATGTATTAAGACCTCTCATTAATTTGTGAGAAACAGGGAAGTTAAGTCAGTTACTGAATGCCACACAACTCCTAAGGAGTCTAGGCTCAAACCAATGCACATGCATCTACGATGCCGTGGTGGGCCGTGGATTTCAGTCAAAGCCAGCAACACCTGCACCAGCTGTTTCCATGGCCTGCATCAGCCCAGAATGTGCACAAACAGACGTTGTCACCCCCAGTTTCAGCAAGAACAAGGGCTAGGCTATATCATTTTATGAGAGAAAATGGCTGGCACAGATTCAAGCTGATGAACTCGATTGATAAATGGCCTTACAAGCCCTGCATTAACTGATGGCCATGAGCTGATAGCCAGTCCTTCTGGGTTTGGATTAAACAAAAATTGCCAAGGTCTGCATTTCATCAGCACTTAAAAAAAAATCTGACATGGGGTACAGAAAGAGATTATTTTGCTGAGTATTTTGCAATACCAAGGGAACTAAATCCCTCATTTTTATTTTTTTTTTTAAATTAGGCTGCCCCGGACTGTCAGGTTTTATAAAAACAGCACATTTGTGACGGCATAGGTCCAGATCCAAAGTTTCTTGTATGTTACTTTCTTTCCCTGGGGAACAATGGTCTCTTGGATAATATTCCAGAATGATAACAGTCACAAGCAGTTTCTGAAATTGCTTGGGAAAAATAGAAAGAGGAGACGTTTACTGCTTGTGGCAGCCTTTTCCTTTCTCCATCTTTTTTTGCTTTAGTTCCAAGTTGTACAGAGCCCCTGAAGTTCCCCCTCTCAGTCCCCTTCCCACTCAGCAGATGCCCTGGATTTCAGGCTCCATAAGGTGCCCAAGGGCAGATCAGGACGCAGTTCCACTATGTCCTGAAATGATGTAAATCCACATTGCCTGCAGCAAGAATGGTGCCTTTCATGACGAGGCATCCCTGTGCGCCTGGCAACCTCAGACTGTGCCAGCCACTGGCAGGCCTCCCATGGCATCAGGAATTTGAGAGTGATGCTCCTTCACCACGTTCCCTCCTGGGAGGTTAGTCCCTCGCTCCTGAACTAGGTCTATCCTCCTGTAGGATTTTGAATCCTGCCCTTTCCTACCTCTTTCCTCCTGTTTCTGTAAATCCATCCACATCCACCTCCAGGGCCCCCCAGCCCCCATCCTCAGCACATGCATCCACATGCATATCTCAACTCCATTTGTGACAATGATCCTGTCTCTACTCTTGCCCTTGGAAGCCTGCACTGCTCACCACTGTCCTCATGGATATTCTGGCCATGCTCTTCCACGCCACCTCTTCTGCAGGATGAGAGACTGGGTGCTCTTCCAGGTGCTCAAGGAGGGGGCCACAGCTATTCAGGAGCACGCAGAGATGCACCCAGGGCAAGTGAGGGCAGCGCCCTCTCAGTGCCCCACCAGTGTCCCTCCCTTCAGGCACCCTTGCCTACTGCCTGCGGGGTTGGAATCAGTGCACTGAGCCTCCTCGCTTCTCTTCCAAACCAACAGTCTCATGGCTTTGGACTCGGGCCTCAGTATGGCCTCTAGACAGTCTCCTGGCCTGGGTACCATTCCTTTACGGGGACCTTCATGCACCCACTTGCTGAAAAGAGGAGATACAGTTCTGAGGAGCCTCCGTCCATGTACGCTGCCGCCGTCCCCTCACCTCTGGGCCTCTGTCCCTACGTACATGCTTTGCACAAATGCTGTCTCTGTCACCTGCCTGAAATCTGTGCTGCCCATGTGTGTGCGGCCCCACGCCCCTCTATCTGCCCACTGAGATGGTCTCTCTGACTCTGGAAAAGAATCCAGGCCTCCTGGCCCTCTCCCTTGTTCTAAGGACCTTCGGGTCGCCTTTGTTAGCTCCCTGGCCATCACTGTCACAGCAAGAGCTGTTCTGGAATCCCCTAAATTCACCTGTCCATCTTCCCCTGACTGGGAGCTCAAACCACAGCCTCAAGCAGTACTTCCCTGTGCTCCAGCTCACAGGAGCCTGGACCACAGGAGGGCTGGGTGCAGGACACATTTGCTGAGTGAATGAAGGAGGGAGTATGTTTTCATAAGCGTACTCATGCAATATGTGTGGTTTTTATCTTTGACAGTGGGGGAAACAGTTATTTCCCTCTTAGATTGCAGTTCCCAAATCCTTATTTTGTCCACAAATATTTTTCTGAAAACCAAAGTAACCACAGCATATAACCTAACCAATATTTCACAGTTCTTTGCTCTTATTGTTTGACTAGTAGGAAATGTAGAAAGAGAATAAGAGGTGTGTCCAAGCCCTGATCTGCTTCTCTGCTGGGAATTAGACTGCATCTGATTCTCAGGGGCTGGGATGAGCATGAGGAGCCTGAGACCAGAGCTCGCAGTTTCCTGCCCAGCTGATCATCTTTATTCCTGAAAAGGACTGGTTTGTTTTGTTTTGTTGGTTTTTGGTACTTGTAGGCTCTTAATTACATACATGTCTCATGGTTTTTCATCCTACACTCCTTATTTCCAAAGAGCATGGTGGCTTGGGTGGGTGGCTTATAAACAGCAATTCATTTCTCATAGCTAGAGGCCGGAAGTCCATGATCAAGGCACCAGCAGATTATGTGACTGGTAAGGGCTCAGTTTCTGGTTCATAGATGGCACCTTGGTGTCTCCTCACATGGTGGAAGGTACCAGCCAGCTGTCTGAGATTCCCTTTACAAAGGCACTAATCCCATTCATGAGGGATCCACACTTATTGCCTAATCACCTCCCAAAGATCCCACTTCCTAATACCATCCCCTTGGAGGTTAGGATTTCAACATACAAATTTGGTGGGAACACAAACATTTGGTCTACAGCATTCTGTTCCCAGCCTCTCAAATTATGCCCTTCTTACATGCAAAATATATTCATTCCATCCAAATAGCCCCTAAAGTCTTCACTCTTTCCAGCATCAGCTCAAAAGTATAAAGTCCAGAGTCTTAGGCCAGGCACAATGGTTCACACCTGTACTTCCAGCACTTTGGGAGGTGGATTACTTGAGCCCAAGAGTTTGATCCCAGCCTGGGCAACATAGCAAGACCGCATCACTACAAAAAAATATGAAAATTAGCCAGGCACGGTGGCACACACCTGTAGTTCCAGCTACTCAGAAGGCTGGGCTGGGAGGTTTCCTTGAGCCCGGGAGGTGAAGGCAGCAGTGAGCTGTGATTGCACCACTGCACTCCAGCCTGGGAAACAGAGCAAAATCCTGTCTCAAAAAAACAAAAACAAAATAAAGCCCAGAGTCTCATCTAAAACAGGTATAGGTGAGACTCCAAGTACAATGCATCCTGAGGTAATTTCCCCTCTAACTGTGAGCCTCTGAAATCAAACATGTTATGTGCTTCCAAATTACAACGGTGAAACAGGCATAGGATGGACATTCCCATTCCAAAAGGGAGAACTAGGAAAGAAGAAAGGGATAACTGGTCCCAAGTAAATCTAAAACTGTAAAGCCTCAGAATCATCTTTGGCTGGAAGTTCTGCCATGTAAGCCCACTAGGGCAGTGGGCTTGCCCCTGAGTCTATTCTCTGCCATGGCCCCACCTCTATAATAGCTCTGTGCTTGGGTAATGCCCCCAGCTCTCCTGGCCTGGAATCATGCTTCTGTGGCTCTTCTAGTACAGGGTCTCAGGAACAGCCCACCTCCATGGCTCTGCTGGGGTCTCTGGGGTGGCCTGACCTCTGCAGCAGGTCTCTGCCTTGGCCCTGTGGCTTTTGGGGGCATCCTTTAAAATCTAAGTGGAGACAGTGATGTTCCCTCAGCTTTGCCAGGCACCAGGCACACTATTTTGAGGCTCAACAGCCGCACTGAAATGAAATGAAGTAAGAAGAGCCTGCAATATGAGGTAGCACTGGGCAACGGTGGCCTTCTTTCTCCACCCAGGCCTTTGCACTCTAAGACTGTGATGGGAAGGGCAGCCCCAATGATCTCCACCTTTGGGTCATCTTCCATTGTCTGGATAAATAGTACCTGGCTTCCCTTGAGATGCCAACTCATACAAATCTCTTTATCAAACAGTAGCTTGGCCACACCTTTACTGTTCTCTCCTGAACATGCTTTTTCATTCTCTACAATATGGATAGGCTGAGAATTTTCCAAAATTTTTAGTTCTGTTTCCTTTTTGATTAACATTGTCTTTAAGCCATTTCTCTCTTCTCACACTTTACTATAAGTACTCAAGAGAAGCCAAGCCATGCCTTCAACATCTTCTGTAGAAATTTCCTAATATTCAAATTTTGAAACCAAATATCCAATTTCATCACTCACAAGTTCTACCTTTTACAAAAACCTAGAACAACAACACAATTCAGCAAAGTTCTTCGCCACTTTATAACAAGGATGGCCTTTCCTCCACGGTCCAATCATGTGTCCCTCATTTCCATCTGACCTCATCAGAATGGCCTTTACTGTTCATATTTCTACCAGCATTCTGTTATCAAACACTTAGGTGTTTTCCTGGAAGACAGAAGATTCCCCACAGCTCTTCTCTTCTCCCTCTGATCCCTCACAAGAATCACCCTTACTGCTCCATCCATTGGCTTTTCTTAGCTAGAACTTTAAAATTCTTCCAGTCTCTATGCATTACTGAGTTACAAGGCCACTTCCACACTTGCAGGTATTTGGTACAGGAGTCCCCACTCCTTGGTACTAATTTTCTGTCTTAGTTCATCCAAGCTGCTATAACAAAATGCTATAGGCTGGCTTGTTTATGAACAACAGAAATGTATTTCTCACAGTTCTGGAGGCAGGAAAGTCCAAGATCAAGGGGCTGATAGAGTCCATGTCTGGTGAGGATCCCTTCCTCATAGATGGCACCTTCTTACCGTGGCCTCAAATGATGGAAGAGGTGCAGGGTCTCTCTGGGGCCTCTTTTATAGAGCCACTAATCTCATTCATGAGGGTGCCACCTTCATGACCTAATCACCTCCCAAAGGCCCCACCTCCTTATACTGTCACCTTGGGTTTAGGATTTCAACAGATGAATTTGGGTGAATTTGGGGGGACACAAACCTTCAGTCCACAGCAACCTTCCTTGAGAATATCCACTCACAGTATAACAAGAAAAAGGCTCTAGAGCCAGTCTCACAGCACCTAGGGGTCACAGGCCTTGAATCTCAGATTCTACCCCTCCCTAGCCTCATTTTTCAAATGGCCCCTCACCAGCCTGTGCAGTTCTGATCTTCCTGCCTGGTGTCTATAGGATCCAGGCAGCCCACAAAGACTGGAGTCTTTGTTCCTCCCTCTTCCCCTGCCCAGATCTGGGGATCCAGCTTCTGGCAACCTTTGCTGCCCCTGGAGACCACCCTTGTGATGGCATCAGTTAAGGGGACCACCTTGCCACCCCCACTCTCAGGACCACTCTACTACCACCCCACAGTGGCCCCTCCAGAGGGACCCTTGGCCCACTTTGGTCCCACTATGTCAAGGGGACACAGCATGGCTTCAGAGTCCCTTGGTTCTTGGTCCAAGCTGAAGCACTATGGGGGCTGTGATGTGGCTGAACCCAGCTGGCATGTGGGCAGCTGACCAGCAGTGATAGGCATCCCCAAAGCCCTCTGACCCCAGCATTGTCCTTACTCAAGCTCATCTGAACCAGAGTGAGCTCTACGTGAGCATCTCCTCCTCTCCCTGTCTCTCCTTCTCTCTTCCCTCTGCCCACCTATCCCTTCTACCTCCTCTCACTTCTCCCAGCAGACACAAAGGCCAGGCTGCCAAAGAGTGAGGGCATCTTCTCAAACTCTTAAAAGTAACTCAATGATCTGGTTTCAACAGGCTTTGTCCTTGATACAGTAAAGGAATTTGGAAAACATTATTTATTTTGATAAACCTGAGAATTGCCGTCAGTAGACTTGGTGTCAATTTCTATGGGAAGCTGTAATCTGCACACCCATACACACAATCCCAAGCAAGTAGGTGCCTAGTATGACCAGGGGAAGGTCATGAACTCAGGAGTGAGAATGAAAAATGCATATCAAAAACCCTACTTGATTCATATTCTCTAGACTGTTGGCTCCTGGAACACAGGGGTCTCTGTCCACAGCCACCTGGGCTTAAGGAGGGACACGGGGTGGCCACTGCTCTGAAACAGAGTCTTCTCACACAGGAAAGGGGACTTAGAGGAGAAGGGGCTCACACCAGGGGCTCAGTTGAAGCCATTGCCACATCTGCTATTACTACCATGGTCATATGTCAAAGAAATGAATGAATATCAGTTCGCAGCACAGCCATTTAATTCCAAAATATTTGTAGCTTGCTTTATGCTATGATTAATATAAGGAGAGCTAAGTGGAAATCTCAGTTCCTTGGAAGACTATCAAAATTCAATTTTGTTGATCTATGGTAATAGAGGAAAGCCAGAGAGACTGATAATTGACACTTGACTCATTGTGTAATATATGGCAGGCTAAACTCGTATATTTCAAAACCACTTATGCACACTTATGCACACACTGCATACACACACAGACACTCACACACCACACGCCCAACACACATGGTTCCTGTCACTCCCTGTGTGAAATTTTCTTCTCCACTCCCTCAGCCAGTTTCTCTCCTTGTTTCTCCCCCTAAGAACAACTCTAAGCCCTTGAAATGGCAGAAGAAGCCACCACAGGACTCTGAAAGGGAGAAAGAGGAGGGCAAACTCATCAGCAACCCCAGGACTAGAGGAACAAAATAGTGCCAGAGAGTCCTACAGCCCCTGACCCCAACAACAGAAGGTGACCCAGACCCTGCATTCCTTGAGCCCCCAGCCTAGCAATGAAGGCCAACCTGGGCAGGCTCCTCTCTGCCCCAGATCAAAGAAGAGTCCTGCTGACAACACCAGAGAGCCTGGCAGCAGGCGTGGGGGTCTGGCTCTCTCTGAAGGAACATACTCCTTCCCCACTGACCCTGAGCTCACCTCTCCCAGCTAGAGGCTTTGGCAGCTGGGCAGCACTAGGAGGTCCCTCCCAGCTCATGCCTCAGCTAGAGAGGTACTCTAACCCCTTAGTGCTGGAGAATCCCTTCCTCCACCAAGAGACACTGGGACATTGGGTGGCATGGACAGGGCAATCTCTGCCCAGCAGGAAGCATGGGCTGGAGAATGCTCTTTGGCCCTTAGAGACACTGGGCAGCTGAGAGAACTCACAGGGGCTGTCTGCAACAACAGTAGACCCGTCCAAGCAGCACATTTTGTTCCTGAAGTCCAACGAGGTCTTCTCCCAACCAGAGTCACAGAGAGGCCACACAGCTCCATAGGGATGACCCCACAACAATGAGCACCAGCATGGGATTGAAACCACAGCATACAAAAGCAGTCCAGGCCACCTGCTAACCCTAAGCATGGCAACTGCCTCCTAAAATGAAGAGTCTCATAGGACCCAGAGTCTAAAAATGCAATAGGCAAAATGTTCTCAATATTATTTTTGCCGTTAAAAGTAATGGCAAAAACTGCAATTACTTTTGCACCAACCTAATACAATAAGAAGTCACCCATTATACCAAGAACCAAGAAAATCACAACTTGAATGAGAGATAATCAACTGATGCCAGCACTAAGATGAAGCAGATGTTGGAACTGTCTGACAAGAATTTAAAAGCAGCTGCCATAAAAATGATTCAACAAGCAACTACAAATTCTCTTGATAAAATTTAAAAATAGACAATCTCAGAAAGAAACAGAAATTTTAAAAAGAATGAAATGGAAATTATAGAACTGATAACGGCAATAACAGTAATTTTTTTAAAACTTGCTAAATGGGCCTATAGTAGAGTGGATATGAGAAATATAGAATGAATAAATATGAAGACAGATCAATAGAATTTATCAAATCTGAAAAACAGGAAAAATAGACACATTTCAATATAAACTTACCAAAACATATATAGAATCTGTATACTAAAAAATTGCAAAATGCTGATTAAACAAATCAAAAAAGTACTATATAAATGAAAAGACATACTATGTTCATGAATTGGGAGATTAAACATAATAAAGATAATTTTTTCCTATATAGGTTTAATACAATTTCTCTAAGTGTCCCAGCAAGGTTTTTTTTTTGTAGCCATTGGCAAGCTTATTATAAAATTAGATGAATAGAATGGATAAAGAAAATGTGACACATATACACCATGGAATACTATGCAGCCATAAAGAAGGATGAGTTCATGTCCTTTGCAGGACATGGATAAAGCTGGAAACCATCATTCTCAGCAAACTAACACAAGAACAGAAAACCAAACACTGCATGTTCTCACTCATAAGTGGGAGTTGAACAGTGAGAACACATGGCCACAGGGAGGAGACCATCACACACCAGGGCCTGTCGGGGGTTGGGGGGATAGGGGAGGGATAGCATGAGGAGAAATACCTAATGTAGATAATGGGTTGATGCATGCAGCAAACCACCACGGCATGTGTATATCTATGTAACAAACCTGCACGTTCTGTACATGTATCCTAAAACTTAAAGTATAGTAATAAAAAAATAAAAAATAAATTATATGGAAAAATACATGTGCTAGAATACCTAAAACAATTTGAAGAAGAACGAAGTATAAGCCATCACTCTACCCAATATCAAGACTTTCTCTATTAAGCTAAAGTAATGAAGACAGTGTCATATCAATGAAGAGATAGATACACAGATAAATTGAGCAGAAGACAGACTTAGAAATAAGCCTGTTTGTGTATATCATGTCAGTTATCAATTTATTACCTCTCAGCTCCAAAGAACACTTCCGTATGTGCTGTATGATAAATCCCAGAGTTCCATTAAGCTTTTCTCCTATGTCCCATGCTATGCTTTCTTAGTACAGAGTGCTGGAGGGACTTTGCAGAAGGATAAGGGTTTTGACATTTCTAATCTTGGCTGTGGGTAGGATTAGCTGTGTGGGGACATCTGATAGAGGCTGCCCCAAGCCACAGGCCGCAGAACACAATGCCCTTGTCACCCAGCAGCTGTGGCCTGGTCATAACCTATCCAGTGACTCCTCCACATGGAAACGAAAGCCCCCAGGTGGCCTGCATACCTTGGCATACCTTTACCATGAAACATTCCTCAGCAGTAAAAAAGAAATTAAGCATTGAAACACACCACAACTCTGATGAATCTCATGGGAATTATACTGATTGAAAGTCAATTGTAAAAGACTACACACTTTATGATTTCTCTTGTATGACATTTTTGAAATAACAGAACTATAAGATGGGGGTACTAATTAGTGATTGCTGGAGTTAGGGATGGGCATAGGGAGAAAGGTAGAAGTGGCTACCTTTCTGCTCTGGAAGGACTAGACTTCCACAAGAATCTTGCATGTTGCCCTCCTACAACCTGTTTTGTTGAATTAAAACAAAACAATATTGTTAAATCCCAAATCAGATGTTCCTTGTTTCAGGCTTGATAAATTGCACAGTGCAATAGGTCAACTCCTCAGGCATCTTGGAACCTCATCCATGTTAGGAATGGGAGACTCATTCACTGAATGGAAACGTACACATTTTAGGTGCCAAAATGCAGACCCAACCCTCACTGCTGCATAATGCACAAGTGGGGGCCGAGTTTGAGAAGACTCCAAGCCAGTTGACTGCAATTAAAGATTCTACTTTCTCCTATACTGCTAATTAGGACCAGCTTCATGATGCAAAATGAAAGAGCCTTCGTTCACAATTATTTAGAATTTGAAGATGGTGACAGGAGAGCATTAAGCCAAGCACAGGACCCTTCTGACAGTGGAGACCTGTGTACCTGCCTGGGTTGCTTGCCCATGAAGCTGCTCTTATTTGTTCTCTGTTCTTGGTGCTAATTTTTATCACATAAGAAAGTTGTTGTCTTTACTAACTTTATTTTACCCCAGGAATTGTTCAGCACTATTGCAGCATGGGGAAGAACGGTGCCCACCGGCCCTGGAAGGACCAGACTCCCATGGGAGGAAGTGGAGTGGATGCCTCCCACCTTAACCTTGGTGCCGCTGGCATCTGCATCCATCTTGCAGAGCATCTGGAGTCTGTCTTGTTTAACTTGGCTTCTGACCCAAAAAGCTCAATTTCCTGCATTTCAGACCACAAAGGAATCCTGATGAGTCCCCATGGAGGACTTGTAATGTGATAATAGGGAAATCTGAATAAGATGAATGAATTGTATCAATTCACCCATAGAATGCCATCCACAGAGGGAGGCCGTCTACAGAGGGATGCCATCTCGTAGACCCTTGGACAGCCTCCCTCCGTGGTCAGCATTCCTGGGGAGTTGTGATCACCTAGCTGGTATTAGCTCTCTCTGCCCAGGAGTCCCCTGGGGCTGCCTTCTACAAACTGCAATTGTGCTCTGAGCAGACTCACAGGCCAGGCTTGCACTAGGCAACGTTAGGCAACTTCTGCCCTTCCATTCTTTGTGTTGCTGCAGTTCTGTAGGTAGATGGGGGAAAGTACACACTCAAAAGAGAAGGCAGGACCTGTCATTTGCACTCAGGATTGGCACAGTGACAGTGTTGCAGGATTACAGCACATATGAGACATTCCCTATGGCTCTCCCAGGGCTAGCGGGGGTGTGCGGCAAGAACACAGCAGGAGTTTGCTGGAAAACAGCAACCGCAATGCTTTTTTTCCACTTTAAATTTTACCTGGGAGAAAAAAATGTTTCAGAGGAGATAATAAATTTTATTTAAGTAATTAAAGAAGGGGCCATCTAGTATACAAGAAAGAAAATTACATTTGAAAAATAGAAATAAAATTATATTTGAAAAGCACAATAATTTAAAACTGTGACCATGGCTCAGGAATGGATAGATAGATGAGTAAGACAGATCATACATTTCAGGAACAGATCTAAGCATATATAAAAATTTAATGTAGGAGAAAGGGAGCATGTAAACTTTTGTTTTTATAAAAAATGGTAACTGCGCTAATCATTTGAGAAAAATATTAAAGACCTTATGCCATACAAATAAATGGATGTAAGATAATTATTTTTAAAAAACATAAAAGTAATGAAAGAAAATACAGGTGAGCCTGTAGATACATCTCGATGTGAAAAGGGCCCTCTACATAGGGCCTCAAGGCAGAGACCACAAGGTTAAAAAATAAGGGATCTGACCTCTCTCCTTCCATCCAAAACATAACAAATAAGAAAATACAGTGTTAGATTAAACACCCCTAACAAACTAGAGAGATGGATGACAAAAAAGAACCATATTTTTCACTCTGTATGATGAAGATTTTATACCTTAAATCTTAAAGCCTAATACTGAGACACTAAAGGAATTGGGCAAAGAATACCAAAGGATGATTCACATGCAAAAATGCAAATTAAAACCGAGCAGCTGATATCTTCCACCATGCGACCTGAAAGGCTTTTTTTTTTTTTTTTTTTTTTGAGTCTCACTCAGTCGCCCAGGCTAGAGTGCAGCGGCGACATCTCGGCTCAGTGTGACCTCTGCCTCCCAGGTTCAAGCGATTCTCCTGCCTCAGCCTCCCCGTAGCTGGGATTACA
This sequence comes from Pan paniscus, assembly GCF_029289425.2. Classification (NCBI taxonomy): domain Eukaryota; kingdom Metazoa; phylum Chordata; class Mammalia; order Primates; family Hominidae; genus Pan; species Pan paniscus. The sequence continues at coordinate 50,644,227 of NC_073260.2, forward strand.
GGCACCCACCACCACGCCCGGCTAATTTTCTTGAATGTTTAGTAGAGACTGGGTTTCACCATGTTGGCCAGGCTGGTCTCGAACCCCTGGCCTCAAATGATTTGCCCACCTAGACCTCCCAAAGTGCTGGGATTACAGGCTTGAGCCACCACACTTGGCACCTGGCAAGGCTATTTTATGTTGGTACTACCCAAGCAAACATCTATCAGTGGTAGGTTAGATAAATAAGGGAGGAATAATTTGAAAGTCCAAAATGAAGAGATTGTTTGAAAAAGTTTTGTTACATTCAAAGTAATGGAATCCCAGAAGGCCATTAACAATGATGTTGTAGGAGTGTGTTAATGATACAGAAAGATGTTGAAAATGTCAGGTTTCTTGAACTAACGGGCTTTGAAATCACGATTCTGTTTTTAAGTAGAGTGTATTGAAAACATTACATGTAAAATCAAAAAATTATTGGAATGACTGACATTAAAGCATTTAAAGTGGTTATTCCTGAATGGGGTAGTTTAGATAGTTTTAATTTTTTATCTATTTGTATTTACTATAAATACAATTTTTCCTTAAATTTCCTTATAATAAATAAATAAATATAAATAAATTTCCTTATAATTTTCGTGTGTGAGAAGGAGAGAACAAAATTCTTATTTCAAAGAAAAATAGAGTCAACACTGCATCATCAGCTGGAGAAGAGCTGAGCTACCTTTGGTACTTCTGGTACACCTGGTATCCCTGCTACACCTGGTCCCCTGGCACACCTGGTGCCTTGTACATCTGGTACCCCTGATGTGAATAGTCCCTGGGCACACCTGGTACCCATAGCACACTTGGTCCTGTGGCACACCTGGTACCCTGGCACACCTGGTCCCTGGATGCACCTGGTACGCATGGCACATTTGGTTCTCTGGCATACCTGGTCCCCTGGCACACCTGGTACCCATGGCACACTTGGTTCTCTAGCATACCTTGTCCCTGGCACACCTTGTTCCTGGCACACCTGGTCTCCTGGCACAACTGGCACCCTTGGCACACCTGATCCCTCTGGCACACCGGGTACTCTGGCACACCCTAGTACCCCAATATACCTGAAGCAAAGGAGTTGGCCTGTGACATTGCCCACTCAAAAAGTGAGCTGTTGGAGCACATAGATTACCTGGCCCCAGGGGAATCCCAACTTGAAAAGCCCTGGATCTGGATCCTGTCCATCCTTCTCCTTTCAGACTCAGTTGTTGTCTACACTGTTCCAGAGCAGGGACCATCACAGTGACCGATGCAGAGACCAACACAGCAGGAAATTCCACAGTAGACCACACTCCATGAAGATGGAGTGTCTGCCTCAACCCAACCCAGGGACTGACCACAGGGAGCCGGCAAGAGAGTCAGTCATCAGTCATGATGCGCGGCGCTCTACCGAGGAGTCAAAGGCAGGAAATGAGAATAGACTGGAGGTCGGTGAAGCGCTTTGTCAGTGGCCAGGAAAGCAACAACCAGCTCCCACGCAAGGCTCTGGGACAACTTGAGCTCCTGCCTCACTCTCTCCAGCCCTCCGCTACACTACTTGTATTTTGGGACCAGCATGCTCGGAATATCTGGTATGACGAAGATGGGGCAGAGAGAGTGAGAGAAAGAGAGACCCAGGCCTAAATTTCTCCACTCGTTACAGGTGTGGAAAGTGAAGGAGGCTGCCCAGGAGATGTTTCATGAGTTCTGACTTTATGGCACATCACCTGGGAGGCGATAGCAGATGGCCCAGTACTAGTCCCAGCTTTGGAGCAGGCAGATCAGAAATGCCCCTCCCCCGGGATACCTAGGAAGAAGATGGGCCAGGAGGGCTGCAGAGTCCTTTCTCCCCTAAGTGACCTGGTCGAAATGCTCAGCAATTCTTGTTAGAACAACAGATCTCGTGCACATCCATAGAAACATGCATTTGTGCAAACAGAATCCCTTCTACTTTGGTGCACACCCTTTTGCGCAAATTCGCGCTTTTGAGCAGACACTCCGCTTCTGGGGCAGGAGTACATCACTGTATCAGTCTTCCATTTTCTCTTCTGGCATCTGAATACTCTCATTTCTTCTTAATTTTCCACCAGTTCTTCCTCTCATTTGCTACTGATCTTCCTGGCTCTCCTTCATACCGCATCTGAGCACCCTGCACATGCCTCTTGAAAGTGAATGAGAGCCTTAATTGGAAAATGCTCTCTCATTCACCACAGGGAAGAGAAGAATACTCCAGCTAATAATGTCTTTTCCACAGAGCCCTCGACCAAATGACTCTCTCTGTTTTAATTGAGAGCCAAAGCTTTTGAAAATGAATATGTATCTTCAGGGATGGATAAAGAATGCAGTTTGATCTTATGGAAATGTCATGTTGGGATGTGAAGGTGACGGATTGTTCAAGAATCAACCAAAGAGGACAGCTCTGGCCCAGGCTGCTGAGGGACAACCAAGCTCAGATGATGCCCCCAGAGAGCAGTGGGATAATTGGGGAGGGACCACATGGTGGTTGCCAGTGAGTCTCGATAGGTAGAAAAAAGGACTGAAATGCAGGCAGCAGCTAAGGACAAGGTGACAGTCTGTGACTTTGAATGGCATGCTATTTCCAACAAGCATCCCAAAGCAGAAATAAACATGGTTGGAAGGTGAGTGCAGAACATGAAATATCTACTGAGAGTTGAGGGCCACACCAGGGTGGTTAGGAGGGGAAAGAAGAAGAAACTTCAGGAATAAAAGCATTTTAAGTCTCTTAGCAACTGCCTATAGATGGAGACACGCCGGGTGGAGGCTGTCACAGGGCTTCTTGCAGGGTGTCCACCCCTCTGTTGGCCTCCTTGGACACCACTGCCCTGAAAAGGAGGGGAAAGTGCATTTCTCAAGCTGAAGCCCTGGCCAGGGCCTCTAATTTTACTTCCATGAGTGTGCCCTGATTGATTTTGAAAGGGAGGAGGTGGATCATAAAAAAACACAGCCCACAGCTGAGCCATAATCAGCTGCAGCTGCTGCTGGGATAGAGTCCTGACAGGCAAATGGCATCATGATGGAGCATTCCTTGGGACTGGCAACATTCGGCTGCCAGCCTGGGGGCAGGGAGGCAGTCTATTATTAGGAACATGCCTGAGATGTGAGTTTGCAGAATTCATTGCTCTAGATTAAAATCACTTTTGCAGGGAACAAACTCTGGAGATGGTGAAGGTACGTAGACTTCCTCTCAGCTTGAAAGATGTATCAAACTTTAAGAGGGGCTTGGACCACCCATTTGCAAATTCCTTTTTCATGCAGTTAATTTTATTTATTTTTCATCCAAATCTTAAAGCAGACCCCTCCTTTAAAAGTGTATGGCCAGCCACACTGGCTCATGCATGTAATCCCAGCACTTTGAAAGGCCAAGGCAGGTGGATCACCTGAAGTCAGGAATTGGAGACCAGCCTGACCAACGTGGTGAAACCCTGTCTCTACTAAAAATACAAAAATTAGCCAGTTGGTGTGGCGGGCACCTGTAATCCCAGCTACTCGGGAAGCTGAGGCAAGAGAATTGCTTGAACCCAGGAGTTGGAGGTTGCACTGAGCCAAGATCATGCCATTGCACTCCACCCTGGGCAAAAAGAGTGAAACTCCAGCTCAAAAAAAAAAAAAAAAAAAAGTGTTTATGGCCAATAGATCACCAGAAAGTGCCCTAAAGTAAAGGGCTGTCTACATAAATGACTAAGGCGCAGAGGGACCCTGGAGGCTCTGACCTTGACCTGGGTCTGAGTGGGGAAACCCCACACGCTCATTTCTTAGAGTTTCTGCACGCATGTTTTGCTTATTAAAGAGAATTATAAATCCCATGCTTTCTAAATCTTTTGATGGAAAGCAATTTCTTCCCAGAGATGAAAAGATGTTAACATGAAGGCGCTGCTTGGAAAACAGGGCACAGGACTGGCTGCATTTCAAACGAGGTGCCGGAGCTTATGCAACATTTACAACGGAATTCATTAAAAATTGGTTTTGCTCTCTGAGGACCTGTTGGAGCATCTAGGCCTCATGTAGGGGAGGCTGGGAGACTCTGTGAAAAGGATTATTTGGAGGGTGTATTGAAGCCCCCTGTAGGTGTGGAAGGTGTTTTCCCTTTTAGCTCAAGTCAAGAGCTCATCCTGCCCGCTTCCGTGTAAGGAACTGCTTCTTGTGGCTGTGAGGATCATGGGGAATGGGAGACCCACTGTGCTGGGAGTGATGCCCTGTCAGAGCCGGCTGCAGCTCAGGGTGCAGGAGGCCTGATGGGATGCGGGCCTGGTGCGGGAGGTAGCAGCATCAAAGGCCAGCTCAGCTCCCTCCACCTCCGGCTCCCTGAGTAAGCGACCCGCAGAAGTGAACCCGACTGCAGGTGAAGGGGCTGCGGTCACAGACCCTCCCCGCCCACCCAGTGAGAGGAGAGCTTGGCAAGCCAGAATGCACTATGAGAGGGTCAGCAGGAGGCCCTTCCTGGGCCCAGAAGGCAGGTCCTCAGGGCTCTCCTCCTCCTGTGGTCCCTCCTCCAAACCTTCATGTGGAGCAGTGAGCTCTCAGCCATAAGTGGAGAGGCCCTGGACAGCAGGAGAGACCAGGCTCAGACAGACTGACTGGCCCTGAACTGGCCTGCCCACCCACATGGGCCTGCAGGGGATGCTCAATTCAGGTCAACACAGGATTCAACACAAATGACCAAATTGAGACTATATTCTAAGACTGTGTTTTGATGGCTTGAGTAGACAGAATACTTCCATCAAGAGTTTTTTTAAAAATAGTAAGAGAAGTATAAGGCCTGTTGCATTGCTGTCCGCGGGCAAGAGAAAGATTCCCTCCACTGAAGACTTTCTTAGAGAGACAAAGAGAATATTTTCTGATTGTGCCACGCAAGTCTAAACCAGCTAAAGCGCAGGTATGCGGATTTTATTTCTTATTAGCAACAAACAGTTTGATGATACGCCAAAGACAAAGAGGAGGAGTTGGAGATACTTCCATGAGCAATGCAAATTTAGAAAACCCAACAATGGAAACCAGAAACAGAAAGAGAAAAAAAAAACACTCAAAATAGGAAACAGAGAGGGAACAGGCCAGCACCTGGTTGGGGCCCCGCACTGGGCAGGACTCAGGGTGGACTGTCCTTACCTGTTTTTCATTATCTGTCTTCATTCCTCCATTCAGAACAGCCTCTGCTTCATTTGGATGGGCAATTGTCTTGGAGTAATTTTCTATGAAAAAGGGTGTGTTTTCCATATTGAATCCCCAGGATCATGGTTTATGATGCTGGCGTTGCAAGTCCGTGTGGCTCTTCAGATGCTGTGAGTACCAATCACAGATCCACAGACTTTTCAGGCTTACTCAGTGTTAGATCCCCAAAGGCCCCTAGAAATAATCTTTTTCAGTGATGTTCACATGTTAAAAACACCAAAATACCTTCTTTAAATAAAATTGTATATAGAAGCCCAACATATAAAACCCAGGCAAAAGCAAGAAATCCCTGTCCCTCAAAAGGGGAAGGTCCCACAGTCCAGGTTCTGGGGATGCCCTTGGCCTTGCCCCATGGCACCTTAGTGGAAACCCTACTGTTTCTCAGAGCATATTTTGAAAACACTGTGCTGCCGCCGGGTGCGGTGGCTCATGCCTGTAATCCCAGCACTTTGGGAGGCCAAGGCAGGTGGATCACCTGAGGTCGGGAGTTCAAGACCCGCCTGACCTACATGGAAAAACCCCATCTCTACTAAAACTACAAAATTAGCCGGGCGTGGTGGCGCATGCCTGTAATCCCAGCTACTTGGGAGACTGAGGCAGAAGAATCGCTTGAACGTGGGGTGGGGGCAGGCGGGGGTGGAGGTTGTGGTGATCTGAGATAGAGCCATTGTACTCCAGCCTGGGCAACAAGAGTGAAACTCCATCTCAAAATAAATAAATAAATAAATAAAATAAAGAAAAAAGAAAACACCATGCCAACTTAGTCTGCTTGTGTGGCAAAGCAGACTGGCCCAGGGGAGCCAGGCTGGAAGCAGCACCAGCGTCTTCACGCTTGGCCTGAGGCCGCTATCACTGTATCCATTGCAGGGGGGCACAAAGGCTGCATCTTTGCTCTGAAATCATTGCTGCAGGTATTGTTTCAAGGCAATGCATAGATCTTGTTCAAGTCTTTGATCTCTTATCCACTCTATTAGGGTGTAAGAAACATGCTCAAGTTGCCTCATTAGTGGGGGAATAAGGAATTAAGGAGAAAGGATCATGTATCAGTTGTCTGTGTCTGCATAACAAACTTGTCCAAAATTTAGTGGCCGTATACAGCAATGCTGTTGTTTCTCCTGGTTCTATGGGTTGACGGGGCAGTTTTTCAGCTCACCTCACCATTCAGCTGGAAATGTTGATTCCATGTTCTACCGTCTCCTCAGAGAAACAAGGAGTCACTGGGCCAGAGCAAGATTCAGGCATTTTTAGGGTATCTAAGCAAATACCATACAACATTGCAACAGATCCATCCAGCTAAATTTGAAGGGCATTCCACAACCACTGATTTTTTCATTTAACAAGCATGTTAGAGACCCAGGAACTGGGCAGGGGCTGGAAGGATGAACACTGTCCCTAAACTTTCCAAGTAGAGGCCACGTATAAGGAGGAGGGAGCCTGAGGGTAGAAGGAACTTCTAAGGAGGAAGGGAGCCTGAGGTCAGAGGCCATGTCTAAGGAGAGAAAGCCTGAGGGTGGAGGCCATGTCTAAGGATAGTGGAGGTCAGGTTAAGAAAGAAAAAAACAAGGAGGAAGGGGGGGAAGGGGAAGGGGTGAAACAGAGGCATCTGCTGTCTTTATACATCATTCCTGGAAGCTCTTCCGACTGGGTTTATGGGCTAGAACTGGGTCTGCTGCCCACCCCTGGCTGTAATGGAGGATGGAAAGTCTCATTTCATACCTGGGAATGCTAACTCCAAGAATAAAATCAGACTCCTCTTAAAGAATAAAGGCATAATGGGAGCTGGGTAGACAACCAGCGGTTTCTTGACATGAGGCAGTCCGGAAGCATATGGGAGAGGCTAAGGGGAGTGAATCCATAAAAGGAGTGTGGGGAGATGTTTAAGAGCAAACTGTCTTCCCCTTGCTTTGTTGGGAGACCCACACTGGGGAGGTATCCACAGCCTGTCTCCACGTGGACACATTACCCACAAACACGGAAAGTGGCCCTCAGATGCCTCTTGCAATGAGATTCCCTTTCATAGATCATAAAAACGGTGGACCATGGGATGTCATATGGTTTTCATTAGTAGTTTTGTAGGACATCATCATTAGCACTCTGAATTTTTACCGAGGGGTTGAGTAGAGGGGTTGTAGGGGCTTACCATCCCCACAGAACTGGCCCATGTCTGTCCTTGCAGAAGCCAGGAGTGGAAAAATTCCCATTTCAAGCTTATTATTTCAGCAGCATGCTCTAGTTAATTGAAATGACACAAAATTATTTTTCAACATACATAAAACCTGCCCTTCCTCTCCTACTTCATAGCACAGCAGCAAGCAAGCAAATGAGCACCAATTCATCTTCATTTGCTTCATTGCCTTTTGATGTTGTTCCTAAGTCATCAGCTCCCCTAACGTATTGTGGAAGTCTGCCATGCTGAATGTTGGCGTTGTTGCAGACTGGATAATAAAAATGCAAAACGTGCTGGCTGTACTAACAAAGAAAAATAAACATGATAGATGAGGGGAAACTTCATTTGGGTTCTGTTCCTGACAGTTCATACAAGTTCACGATTGTTGTTGACGTAAATAATGTACAGTGATGAAGATGACAAGACTGGCTGGCTCATATTTGAACTTTATCCATTTAAATCATGTTTTTCCAAACTGTTGCAAATAAATCAAAAGCCCCATGCCAGGGGGATTGAGTGGCAGTAAGTTCTGAACCACTTAGGGCCGGAGGTTTATGTTCCTAAGGGCACAAGTTTCCAAGCTGATGAGCCCCACAGTCTGGGCACAGCTGCCTGTCTCACTTCCATGTCTGAAGAGACCCATCCAGTGCACAGTGGAAGGAGCTAGAAGCTATCACTGTTCACAAGATGGCCTCCTCCTGGGGTTTGTGTCATGATAACAGCTCTCTAGGGGCGAGCACACTGATGCAAGACTTGCCTCCTCTCTCCTTATTTTTCCAAGAATAATAAACAACTCCCTGTCCAAACTCTAGGCTGATGTTTATCTCGGGTTGTGGAGGCACGGAAAGAACAACAACAACAGTGGCTTCCTGCTCTGTTGAGAAATTTGAGGCTTAAAACAATGAACTGGCACTTGTGAAATGCAAGGTGTGTAACTTTGAGCTTCTCCTAGAAAGTATGACTGGAACCTTCTGAGTGAGGACCGTTGTCACTGGGCCCAGATTTCAAAATATAGTGGGTTGATAGAAAACTGGAGGTATAGTAAGGCCAACAGAGCAGGAGAGAGGGGAGGGAGAGGGGTGCCATTGAAAAGATAATTCAGTCACTCAGACTCCAAGAGGAGGGGACACCCTGCCTCATGCCGGGGTGTGTGGGGAAGCACTAGGGCTGGTCAGGGAGCAGAGGGAACTGGAGGAAAACATGGCCAAGAGCCTTTATTGCGGTTTCTGTGGGAAGGAATAAGTGATGTAGGGGAAGGAATAAGTGATGTAGGGGAAGGAATAAGTGATGTAGGGTAAGCAAGCTTAGGATTGGAATGCAACAATCCTAACTTCAACAGGCTCTGGGGCATAAGGGGTGCCCCTGGGGCACAGTGGCCCAGAGTGGGAGAATCCAGTAAGGAAGGTGATGGGGTGTGGGCGCTGGATTGGTTGGTTTGTATTTGAGAAGCATCTCTTGTATGAGTTGTTTACTACTTTTACAAATTGATGAACCCTGGGAGGGGCAGTCCATACAGGGCCAGCAAGGCCCTAGTTGTCAAAGTGTCACTGAGCAATGATCTCGTAATCCAGTGAACACAGGAGCCAATATTATGGCACCGGCTTTTGAGAAAGGCAAAAGCCAATGCCATTGTGAGTCTACCGGCAAGGAGATAGGTGGCAATTCTCCAATCTGTCTCCCGTGCTCTGATGCAAAATGACGTTTTAAAATTGTAGCATTCTCTACCTCAAGCCATCTAGGCCTATCTGGGAGTGGGTCAAGCTTTTATGGCATTTCTAACTAGTCCCAGATGATGCCAGTGCAGCCAGACTGCCAGGCTGGTCCTGTTACCAATTAGGAGGCTGAAGGATACATGTCTTGCCCAGGATACATGTCTTGCAATTTTGGCTCTGTGCCATGTATAACAGCTTAGGCAATTGTTAGTGGGTTTAAGCTGGTCTCATGGTTACAAAAGCATTAGGAAATATAGAAAATAGAAGACATGGTTAACACAACCCACCCTGGGCTGGAGAGGTGAGAAAAGCTGCCTTGTGGAGCTGTGTTCATCGGAGCAGCTACAGAGGGTGGCTGTGGTGCCACAAGCGTGGCTGAGGGATGAACCACAAGGGGCTTCTCCCACAGTACAGACCCCCAAGGCTGGGAGGAGCTGACCTCAGGGAGTTTGGCAAGGATGGTTTGCCCATGGGCAGTCCAGAGGCAACCTGGGCCTCTAGCAAGGCAGCTAGCTCAGCACGAGGCAACACCACACTGGTCTACAGCAGGAGGAGCACCTGTGTCTCTCACTGGATGTGCTTGCCACCAACTGCTTGCCCTCTCATGTCTTTTGAATTCTTTCCAAGTAAAGAAAATAATTTGCTTCCTACAGATACTACATGAATTAATTTTGCTCTCAAAGAATTTCTCAAAAGTGGGGAGAAAGGAATCTCCTGGGCATGCATAGCTGTTCTATAGAATCACATCCTTGAATCTTTTTTAATGACCTGCCAGGTGGCTACCTTCTGCATGGACTCACAGCAGCAAGGTCAAAGGACTTTCTGCCCCAAACTCTGCCATTCTCCTGTGTCATGATAAGCAGAAATATAGACACTGAAGGTGGACGTGTAATGAGGACAGGACCTTCACCTGCCCACAGGTGTTGGCACAGGCTGGACATTCCCTTGTTCATCCCCTCCTTCCAGCATGTCTCTCCCTTCATGGGCACAGTGCCTCCTGGCCTCATGCCTGCCTGGTTCCAGAAGGCTGGCCCCAACCGTGCCTCCCCAGGGAGTGTCCGGCCTGCTCCCAGGAGCACAGCGGCCTCACTAGCTTCAGACTCTTCAGTGTGCTCTCCTCTTCTCTGTCTCAGGTGACTTCACATCAGTTCTGTGTTAAACAGGCCAGGAAGGATCATCTCTATCACACATGAGGACTGGAGTCTCAGAGAAAGCCAACCAGTTCAGTCTAAATGAGATCAGAGCTTGGATGCCCCAACACCAAGTCAAGAGCTCCTTTCATGGTGATTCTGTCACGGCCATAAGGACCCTGTCCAAACAGCAGACCCCAGCATAGCCACACTCCTATCCTAGAGCTTTGGTTGTAATGGAGAACATAACTTAAAGTGGCATTGAAAAAAAGAAAGGACATGTGTTGGCTTATTGGGTGCAAAGGTCTAAAGGCAAGGCTGGCTTCGGGCAACAGGTGACCCAGGTGTTCAAATGTTGTGCACTGATTTCTTCCCTCAGTTTCTCAAAAGTGTCTCTTCAGCACTGGCTTTCCCTCCACCATCTCAAAATGGTGCTCAGCAGCTTCCTTTCTCGCTGCCAGCTTCCAATCAGGAGGAAAGTGTTTTGCTTCTCTGGGACCCAAATGTCTTGCACTTGAGTGCTACTGAACCTGATTGGACTGATTTGAGTCGTATGATTATCCCTGAACAAATCATGGTGGGGTTCATGTCTTGATTGGTTTAAGGCAATCCCAACAGGCTCTTAGAAATTGGTTTGGGAGGTGGGGCCAACTGCTCCCAAACTGCACGTCCAGGAAAGAGGAGGCACTGACAGGGAGAAAGCAGGAACCCACCACGGTAGTGCTTCTTACTCTCAAACTTGGGATACTCTAATCTTGCCTTACTCTTTACTGAGTCAGGAGGTAATCCCCAAAGATCTGTGACACTGAAGGCCCCCATCCAGGAGAACCCAGCGGCACTGGGTGGAGGCTGAGCAGATGGCCCTGTAACCTCTCAAACGCAGACCACAGAGGCGGTATTTCCCCGCATCAGCCTCCTCCTCCTCCAACATCCCTCTTCAAATGAATCCATGTTCTCTTCAAACATAAACTGAAATTTTTCCATGTCCCTTGTTGAAGACAGTGCTTCTCCGGGCATAAAAATCCTTGCAGTCTGCTGGGATGATTATTCTGTAAGACAGACGACAAGAGGAAAAGGTGAACTTGCTGGAAAAGATCTCTCCAAAGATCTGATGAGAGGCAAGCTTTTCAAGGCTATATTCTCAGCATAAAATAAGGAAATAAGGCCAGGCATGGCAGCTCCCATGGGTAATCCCAACACTTTGGGAGGCTGAGGCAGGAGGACCACTTGAGGCCAGGAGTTCCAGATCAGCCTGGGCAGCATTGTGAGACCCCCATCTCTACAAAAAAACAAAAAGTAAAAAAATAAAATAATAAATAATGTTTTTAAAGAACAAATTCAGAGCTTGGTATTCCCAGTGGATAATTTTTCAGAGTGACAAAGCCAAAAGCTGAAAGGAGAAAGGGCCATAAGTTTGTGGCCATAATTACACATTTTTTGGGGCCGCTGGTTGGCTCTAGAAATTATCTGGCTCCTGTACTACATGAGACCTTTGCTTGTGTCCATTGCTATCACTTTATAAGTTTTTCAGACCAGATATGTCAAAGCTATTTATTTTGTCCTGAATACATTCTTATCATGAAGACAAGTGACCACCACACGGTCAGCCATGTCTTTCCAAAGCAAAATTAAGTGAGATGAAAGCAGTCATCCTTTCGCACTCTACTATTCTTTTCTTTAAAAAGAAAAACCAGAAATAGAACTCGAAGCAAAGGCTAGTACATCTAATCACTGTTTTAAAAATACCCAAGTAGGCAAGTTGTAAAGAAGTACAGTCATCAAGGTATAAGGAGAAATGTTAAATATGGTTCTATTTTGTAAAGAACTTCCAGTATGACTCCATATCTTACATTGGGAAAGCCAGAGAAATTTAAGGTGTTCATGTCCTCAAAGGTCTTCCTCGAGAAACTGGAGCTGAATTCATTGTCATCAACTGATTGGTAACCAGTGGCCCTTCTCTTAAATGTTCTCTGACTGCGTTCCAAGGTAAAACTTTATTTGGAAACAAGTACTCTAAAAATAAGGCCACTGACTCTTCCAGCATCTCCTCATTTACGGAGTCTGACCAATGCCTGCAAGACCATCCTGCAGCTGACTCCAGCCCTCATACTCACTAAACCACTAATAAGGTCCACTCTTCACCCCAGGTCACACGTGGTTCCCCATGGTGTGTGAGCCCTCTTGTTATAGCAATTAAGAAATCTAACTTTGTCAGCCACAGATGTGTCCCTACTGGTCCTTAGCTGATAGATACCAACATGGGTTATAAATGTTATATATGCATATATGAAAAATACAAAATTGCATGAAACTACGATTATAATCCTAGTTTATCGTTTTCCCAGGTATGAGCAATCTCAGTTACTTTCAGTTTTCTTTATATTTATATAATTCTACTGAATACACTTTCTAATTTTCTTTTTAATTAAGAAATAGTTCAAAGCCAACCAATCCATGGAATTATATACTGGCCACTTGCGCATCTACCACCAAGAATTGATACCTGTGCGTGTTGTGTCATCATTGCTCCAGGCCCCCCCAAAAATAAATAAATAAATAAAATATTTGAGATAAACAAGTAAGAATTTAATAAATTCTTATAAATAAAATAAACAACTATTTAAGATAAAATATTTGAGTTAAAATCCCTTCATCATCTGCCAGCGATCCCTCTTTCTGTAGAGGTGACCCCTCAGTTGAATTAGGTTTATATACGTCATGAGCAATCACTACAACGTGTGTACTTAAAAATAAGATAGGCAGTTGCTTTGATGCTTTTTAGAATATGACTCATTGACATATTCATGCATCTTTTTGTCATGTCTTTTCCTTGAATTATCATGTTTTTGCTATTGACCTTTGTTGATGTATGTAGATATAGTTCATTTATTTTAACTGCTCTGTAATATTCCATCCAGTCAAGAAACGATTCATTTATCCATTCCTATGCTGAGAGATAGTTTGTTGTTTCCAACATTTTCGCTGTTACAAACATTACTGAGAAATCCTCTTACTCACATCGTCCTGTGCTCACCAGGAAGTAGGATTTCTAGTCATAGGCTATGTGTCATTTCACCTATGATCATACTGGCAGAGTGCTCATATAAGTGATTGTAGAACCAGAGGAAGACATCACTTGCTGCCTTCAGCTGCCTACCCCACCATGTGGCAGCCATGGCCACTCCATTCCAGCTCACTTATCTCTGACACACAGGTAAACGAGTTTGCTCTCAAACCTAATGATTTTAACAGAGCCTCCCAACTTCCCACCGCCCACATATGGCAGGGTTGGCAGCTGCCCAAGTGGAGTTCTGCATATTCTTGGGACATTCCTGGAAACACACCCCTCCCCTGATCCAGCCAGCACACCACTATCTGCAGGAAATCTCTTCCTGCTTAAACTAGATTGATTTCTGTTTCCAACCCTGAACTCCAACCTCCACACACTCCCACCAGCAGTATTGAAGACTTTATATTTTCCTTGGTATTAGCAGACTGGTTTTTGCCAATCTGATGGTGAGGAAATGGTATTTAAATGCTGTTTTGATTTGCATCATGCTGAGTGCCTTTTCATTTCCTCTTTTATATATCTATTCATATTCTTTGCTTGTTATAATCAACAGGCTAATTAACCCTACATAGTGTAATGCATAACCACAAATCCTAGCGGCTTAACATCAAAAAAGGTTAATTTTGCTCAACACATGTGTGATATGAACCAGTTCTTTTTGGAACTCTCTCTCTCTAATCTGGGATTCGACTGGGATCAAGTGACTCAATCATCTTAGAGTTTTGCCTTTAGTCATGAAGATAGAGGAGTGAGAAAAAACACGGAAGATGATGTGGGACATTTTAGGAGCCAAGCCTGGATGGGGAAAGGGCTGCCTACATTTCATTGGCCAGAAGTCAGTCGCTTGATCACCCTAACTGCAGGAGTCTGGGAAGGTAAAGGTGCATATGGATCCAGGTGAGCACTAATGACCTCTGTGAATTCTGCCCTGCTGCTCAAGAAATATCAGGTTACTCCCCTCTGCCCATCCATACAGCATACTCATGTCCTCCCAAGGAAACCTTACAAAATGCCCTTGAGTGTCTGCACTCAGCTCAGCTCAAAGTCTGGAAGGTCCAGGTGATGCATGTTTCTCTCCACCAGGACCAGATGAAAAATCTCTCTGTGGGCTAAAAAGTAAGCCATCCACCTCTCTTTCCCATAGATCCTACAGACAACAGCAGAGCAGGGCTGTATGCCTGTGGTAAAACCCTTGTTCAAGAAAGGGAAGAACAGAAGACACATTGCAGTGATGAGTTCAAAGTTTTAATGGGTTTCCACTGCATACAGTGGGCTCCACTGGTTTTCAGGACCCATGGATTCAATATCTAGGTGCCTTTCCTTGTATATTTTATTGGTCATATGGGAAACTTGGGTAGGGCAGGAACATGTACATTCCTCCTTGAGAATGTACAGGCTTTGAAGCCTGAGTCTTGCTCTTGAGGCTATTCTGGTCATCTATTTTTGTGTAATAAACACTTCCAAAAGTTAGTGGCTTAAAAAGCAAAAATTATTTAGTTCACAAATCTGCAATAGGGCAGGGCTCAGTGGTGTCAATGGGAGCTGGAGAATCCGCTTCCAAAACAGCTCACTCACAAGGCAGACAAGTTGGTGCTGGCCATGGCTGGGAGTTCATTTGGAGCTAAGGACCAGAAGACTTGGTTCTTTCCATGTGGGGCTCCCCCCAGGGCTGTTGGGCTTCCCCACAGCATGGTGACTGGGTCCTAAGAGCAAACGTCCCATGAGAACCAGATAGACGATTCATCATCCTTTATGAGTTACCATGGAAATCACATAGTGCCAGTTCCGCCACAGTCACAAGCATACCCATAGTTAAGGGGAGAGAACATAGACAACCTCTACCTTATGCCTCAGTGAGAGGTGTATTGGTCACTTCTCAAAAGAGCAGATGGCGTGAGAGGCGGTAGTGTGATCATTTTGGAAAATGTAATCTTCCACAGAAGTCTTTGGACCTCAAATAGTCAACATTTTTGTTGCTGTTGCTCCTGCTAATGGTGTCTTTGGAACATGATTTCCCCAAAAACCTAATTGATTTCTGGTCCATTAGCTTCCATTCAGGTTCAAACCTCAGTCACTATGCCCATAACATGTGTGTGTGTGTGTGTGTGTGTGTGTGTGTGTGTGTGTGTGTGTTGTTTTCCTGAATATAGACTCAAACCTTTCTGTATTATAATGTTTATTCACCCTTATTCCTCTTCTTCTCAACTTTCTGGAGGCTCTCAGGCTTGTGTGGGAATGGCATACCCTCACTATAATCTTTCTCTTTAATCACTGAAAAAGATTTATAGCTGTTGTTGAACAAATTCTTTTCAAGTCTCATCTTATTGTTTGTGATCTGAAAGCAGTTGGCTCTTCCAACCCTGCAGTGACTAGAATGTTTGGACTTTCCCAGTTTCATTATATTTCTCCCTATAAACAGCCCAGTTTTTTCTTGGGCTCACCTCATTGTTGGAACACCTTTCCAAAAGGAGCCCAGATACACCTTGAATCTTTCTGATTCACTTCTCCTCAAGCTGCCAGCTTAATTAGGCATATGACATGCCTCCTAACATGTTTTACCAAATATGTACCAGTTCATAACATGGATTTCCGTGTTTCCAGGCTTAGGTTTTTGTTTCTTTGATGCCTACCACCAAAACTAAGAAAATACCATATAGCTCAGGTTTTTTATGTGTAAGCACTCCACCCCTGGCACTAGTTTTTGAATAGATAAAGGTAATTAAGACTGGCTGCTCCAACAAACAACTCATCTTGGTGATGTAACACAGTAAATATTTATCTCCTCTTCACATGCTAGCCTGATGTGGATCTAGCCCAGACCATGGCTCCTCTCCAAGGGGACCCAGGGACCCAGGAATATTCCACTGGGGGACTCTCTGAAGCCTTCACTTCCAGCCATGAAGATGGGGAAGACAGAGCCCATGGAAGATTACATGGGAGGGACATCTCAGAGACCAGACCTGTAAATGAAGGACAGCTCTTTGTTCAAATGTCATTGGCCAAATTTTGGCACATGGCCAGTCTAGGAAGGGAGGCTGTGAATAGAGGAAGAGTTGGATATGCACAGGTGCTCTTTGTTCCAATATGGTTTCTTTATCTCCTTCTCACTGACATGTAGGAAACACTCATATTTTTTCACTAATCCAACTTCAGTTATAGCATTGCCAATATTCTTCCTAAACTGAGGGCTATCTCTTGGAACTCGTAAAGTATGCTTTGTCATTCAGAAGCTTTCACTTAAAAGAAGGTATGGTTTTTTTTTTTCTTTTTTTCCTTTCTTGGTTTATGCTTTTGACACTTGTCTTAGAAATGTCTTTCCACCCTGAGGGCATAAGATCTTCCTTGTTTTCTTGCAGGTCTTTACATCATCAAATTTCTCTATGTGGAGATCTGGGATTGAGTTTTATATTTTCAGCCCATGAATAGCAAAGGGACCAGTCCATTTAATTAATAATCTGTATTTCCCAGCACGAGAACCCCACGTGGGTCACATATTTCCAAATGTACTAGCCCTCTTTCTGAACTCTCACTTTGTGCCATTTTTTCTGCTCACTTATGCATTGAAAACAATATTTGTTATTTTATATTTCTAGGTAATAGTTTTTAAGTTATTTAGTTTACCTTATTGTCCAAACTGAAGTTCATATACTTTTTTGAAAGAAGATTGTAATTATTATTGATATATGCTATTTCCTCTTATCATTAAATATTCTTCAAAAATGAGTTTTAATAACTGCGTATAACTCAGGGAAGCAACATAATTTGTTTAAACACTAGCCTTGGTGGGAGTTTATCTTGCCCTTTTTTATGTTACTATTTAATCTTGGCCTAATTTCCTCTGGCCTCCCCCATCTCAAGGATTCAAGAGCTTTATCAGGTGACAAAATTTCTGCTGCTCTTATCTTTCCACTCAGAAAGCAGTTAGTGTATGGAGTGTTCCCCTGCCCCTCAGAGCCCCTGACTCATTCATTTGCCTTCCTTAAGTCTCCCGCCACTCATTTCTCTGTCTTTTCCTCTGACCCATGCACACTTATCCCTTGCCCACTCCTTGATTTATAGAATTTCAACTTTACCAGGAGTCTATATTTATGCCTATTTGTCCATGTAAGTTCTTTTTCACTTGTTTACTAAAAGCAGTCTTTATGAGACAATGGTATGTTCTGTGATCCTCTGACAGATGAATCCCTGGGCTGGCCCCTGTTCCTGTTGAAGTAGCCAGTTGCAAGAATGTTGGGAGCTAGGATGGGTGTGAGAGGTAGGAGGTGCCATGCACATTGAAGAGCACTCTTGACAGCCACGGGACCTGATTTGGATTCTCTTTTGCCCTGTCACTTGCAGCATTATGTTCCCACAAACCAGTAAAAAAAGGGCTAAGAGACTGGTGCTGTTAGCGCTTTGAATTAATGCACTGTTTCTGAGGCTAGGGGAGCTCCTGTCTGGAAGCTGGGGATGCTCAAGTCACCCTGGGTGCAGAGCTACATGGAAGGGAGAAGAAGCCAGGTCCTCTCATCGCCCAGAGCCACGTGATTCTAGAAGGAATCAAGGGAAGAACGGAATGCAAGTAAGGAGGTGTTGGAATGCCAGGGTAGTTGTGGACCTTTTGGAAATTCAAGAACAGCGCCCCTCTTTTTAGTCTCAAACTAAGCCTTTTGAGGCTGCCAATGATTTTTTTCCTTGGAAACTTCAGAAATATTCATTAAAGGATTCCAGCATTGCTGAATGTTATCTATTTTGGAAGAGAATGTCTTCTCACCTAATTTTACTTCATCAGATGGAAAAAAACCACAGATGGCAAACAGATCTTAGTTTACTTTTTTGTTACTTTGAAGGTCACAAATTTAAACCATGGCTGGTGGAATTCTCTTAAATTTCTGGGACCGTTAAATGTTTGAGAAGAAACTTTACAAAGTTGGCAAATGAAGCTGTTTATTCACAGCACAAAGTGCTAAAAGGACATTTATTTGAATAATTTTACGATGAAAAGAATTTTTACATTGAGAGGCTGAGGCGGGTAGATTGCCTGAGCTCAGGAGTTCAAGAACAACCTGGGCAACATGGTGAAACCCTGTCTCTACTAAAAATACAAAAAATTAGCGGGGCATGGTGGCATACACCTGTAATCCCAGAGGCAGAGGAATAGCTTGAACCCGGGAGGCGGAGGCTGCAGTGAGCTGATTGTGTCACTGCACTCCAGCCTGGGCAACAGAGCGAGACTGTCTCCAAAAAAAGAAAAGAAAAGATTATAGAATTTGCTATTTAAAATAAAGCCAGCAAATATCTACTCTGGACTTGTCTCACCTCCCCACTGGAAAGCACAACCATAAACCCTGTAAATAACATAAGAAACAACGAAAGATGAAAAGAGAAACGTGAACTGGTTTGTGAGCCTAGGACTGGACAACGCAGTGGCAGAGTGTTTTACAGCCCTCACTCGACGGAAGCAGGCCACCAGACCCAGTGTTTCCAATACCCAACCTAGCTATGCAAGGTAACCCAGGTAGGCTCATTTGTCCCTCTAATCAAACAGAGTCCTGCAGCAACACCAGGCGGGCCAAGCAACCATCTAAGCATAGTTGGAGCCCTGCTGACAACAGGCCACCAGGGGAGGTGCTCTTTTCCTTTAACACAGGGGCAGAGAACCCCCCTCACCACCCACCTTGGGGCACCACTAATGGGGATCCTGCCCCTACATGTGCCTGGCCCCCACAAGCAGGAGCCATCCTGCCACAGCAAGGGCCTTGACTGGGAGGCCTCATTGTCCCCACCGTCTGCCGATGCCCCTCTTCCATAGAGACCCAGCCAGGGGAAGCTTCATCTGCCTTCTCAGACAACACCTGAGGTGCCTGGCGGGAGCCCAGCAGCATGAGATATACCCCCCAGTTCACATTAGCACCACTAGGGCTCTGCAAATTAGAGTGCCACAAAAGTAGGCCAGGACCTGTGTGCTACACCTTAACAAGTTAAAAGTGAAAATAAATAAAATACTTAAAATATTGACTTTAGTGACTGGGCACGGTGGCTCACACCTGTAATCCCAGCACTTTGGGAGGCCAAGGCAGGTGGATCACCTGAGGTCAGGAGTTTGAGACCAGCCTGGCCAACATGATGAAACCTCATCTCTACTAAAAATACAAAAATTAGTCTGATGTGGTGGCACACACCTGTAGTCCCAGCTACTTGGGAAGCTGAGGCATGAGAATCGCTTAAACCTGGGAGGTGGAGGTTGTAATAAGCCGAGATTGTGCCATTGCACTCCAGCCTGGGTGACAAGAGTGAAACTCTGTCTCAAATATATATATATACTTTAGTGATAAATAAAACAAAATAATTTAACAGAACCCATAGTCTCCTAAATAATAGGCAAAATGTCCAGCTTACAATTAAAAAATCATCCATCCTACCAAGAACCAAGAACATAACAAACTTTAATGAGAAAAGATAATCCACTGATGCCAGCACTGAGACAAATCAGGTGTTAGAATTATCAGACAAAAAGTTTAAAGCAACGATCTTAATAGTGACTTAACAAGCAATTACAAATTCTCTTGAAAAACTTAAAAGATAGAAAATCTCATAAAAAATTGAATCAAAAAAAAAATGGGAACCGTAAAACTGAAAAATACAATAGCAGAAATTAAACACTCTGAGTAGGCTCAACAGTAGAGTGGAGATGACAGAGGACAGAATTGGTGAACTTGATGACAGATCGACAGAATTTACCCAACCTTAACAGAGAGAATATGGACCTCAAAAATGAACAGAAACTTCACAACCTGTGTGACTGTAACAAATGAGACAACATTTGTATCATTGGAATCCCAGAAGGAGATGAAAAAGAGAATGGACATAAAAGAGTAGCTGAAGCAATAGTGGCTGTAAATATCCAGACTTGGTGAAATACAGGCTTAAGAAGCTGGGCAACCCACAGATAGCAAAAACCCAAAGAAACTCATACCAAAATATATCATTCATTAAACTTCTGAAAACAGAAGACAAAGAAAAAAATCACTATTTCAAAATTTCTAAAATAATACATTTTTAACATTCTCACCACAAAAAATAATAAGTTGGTGAGGAGATGGATGTTAATTAGCTTGATTTAATCTTTCTGTAATGTATACATAAATCAAAACATCACATTGTACCTCACAAAAACACACAATTAGTTTTTACCAATTAGAAATAGATAATAATAGAAAACAGCCAGAGAGAAATGGCACATTATATATAAAGGAACAAACACCAATTCAAAGGACAGAGGATTTTTCATCTGAAACCGTGGAGGCCAGAAGGAAATGGCACTGCATTTTTCAAGCACTGAAAAGAAAAAGAACTGTCAATAATGAATTCTGTATGAAAATATTCCCCAGAAATGATGAGAGAAATAAAGACACTCCCAGAAGAAAGAAAACCAAAATATTGTGTTGTTAGCAGGCCTACCCTTAAAGCGTCGTTAAAAGTAATGCTTTAAACAGAAAGACAAAGTAAAGGAAGGAATCTTGGACTATCAAGAAGGAAGAAAGACCAGTATAAAGGGAATAAGGTGAGTAAATGCAATAGGTTATCCTTCTTGTCATGAACTCTCTAAATCATATATGATGGCTGAAAAATATCATCACACCATCTGATACACGACAATATTTAAAAATAAGGAGCTAAAAGGACCTAAATAAAATTAAGGCTTCCACACTTTGCTGAAAGTGATGAAATGCTGACACCAGTAGACTATGTTGTCACATGTATATTTTAATATTTAGACCAGCCACCAAGACAGTGACACAACATGATATACTCGAAAAACACGAGATATTCTCAAAAACACAGAATGAAAACCTAAAAAAAATTCAAGTGTTTCTTTTTTGCCACAGAAGCAAAAATGAACTAGAAACAAGAAATGAACAGAAAATTGTTACACTTTACATTAATACTGATATGGTTTGGCAGTGTCCCCACCTAAATCTCATCTTGAATTATAGCTCCCATAATTCCCACATGTTGTGGGAGAAACCAGTTGGAGGTAACTGAATCATGGGGGTGGGTTTTTCTTGTGCTGCTCTCCTGATAGTGAATAAGTCTCACAAGATCTGATGGTTTTATAAAGGGGAGTTCCCCTACACACACGTTCTTGCCTGCCACCATGTAAGATGTGACTTTACTCCTCATTCGCCTTCTGCCATGATTGTGAGGCCTCCCCAGCCATGTGGAACTGTGAGTCCATTAAACCTCTTCTCTTTATAAATTACCCAGTCTTGGGTTTGTCTTTATTAGCAGTGTGAGAACAGATGAATACAAATATGATTAAGGAAAATATAATATTTTATTTTACTTTCACTTCTTTCTTCTCTGGTGCTCTTCCTTTCTTTACATGGATCTGGGTTTTTGACCTATGTAACATTTCTTCCCCCTGAAAAGCTTCTTTAACTTTTCTTACAGGGAAGATGTGCTGAGGATGATGTGCAGTTTTTGTTAAAAATCATTGTTTCTCCTCCCTTTTGAACAACAAATTTGGCTAAATATAGAATTCTAGTTTGGTGGGGATTTTTTTCTTTCACACTTTAAATATTTCGCTCCATTCTTTTCTGTTGACATGGTTTCTTATGAGAAGTCTGCTGTAGTACTTATCCTTATTTTTTTAATAAGTAAAGTTTTTTCTTCCTCTCTGGCTACTTTCAAAATTTTATCTTTTTCTTTAGTTTTCTGCAGTTTGAACATGATATGGTATAAATGTTTTCCCTACAAGCCTAGATTTTTTATGTTCTTTCAATTTCATGGATCTGTAATTTGTACTCTATCATTAATTTTGGAAAGTTTTTGGTCATTATTACTTCAAATATTTATTTTGCTTCATTCTCTCTTCTCCTGTTATTGCAACTGCACTTAGTTATATCTCTTGTAATTGCCCCACAGTACTTTCTTGAATTGTGTGTGTGTGCATGTGTGTGTGTGTGTGTGTGTGTGTGTGTGTGTGTGTGTGTGTGTATTGCAAGTGTCTATTGACCTACCTTAAAGCTCACTGACAGCCTTGGCCACATAGTGAAACCTCATCTCTACAAAGAGTAAAGAAAATTAGCTAGGCATGCTAGTGCACACCTGTAGTACCAGCTACTTGGAAGGCTGAGATGGGAGGATCACTGGAGCCTAGGAGGTCAAGGCTGCAATGAGCCATGATCATAGCACTGTACTCCAACCTTTGTTTCCAAAAATAAAAAATAAAAAAAGCTCACTGATCCTTTTCTTGGCCATGACCATATTCAGTCTACTCATGAGCCCATAAAAAGCATTCTTTATTTCTGTCACAGTGCTTTTGACTTTCTAGCTTTTTCTGTTGATTCTTTTTTAGAGTTTCCATCACTCTGCTTTTATTATCCATGTCTTCTTGCAGGTTATCTACTTTTTGCATTAGAGCTCTCAACATATTAATAATAGCTGTTTTAAATTCCCTGTGTGATAATTCCAACATGTGTATCATAGGAGAGTCTGCTTCTAATGCTTGCTCTGTCTTTTCAGACTATGGGTTTCAAGTTTGGTGGGGTTTTTTTGGGGGGGTTGGTTGGTTTGCTTGTCTTTTAGCATTGCGTTGTTGAAAGGTTAATATGTTGTCTGGACATAGTGGCTCATGACTGTAAGCTCAGAACTTTGGGAGGTCGAGGCAGGAGGATCGCTTGAGGCCAGGTGTTTGAGACCAGCCTCAGCAACATAGCAAGACCCCATCTCAAAAAAAAAAAAAAGAAAGAAAGAAAAAAGAAAGGTGGACATGTTTTATTGAATAATGGGGTCTAAGGCAAATTAGTCTTTAGTTTGAAATTTTACATTAATTTGGCTAGGAGTTGAACTTTGATTAGTATTTGCTGTAGCCGTATATGCCACAGGCCCCAATTTCTCCTGGCTTTTGCTCTATTTTTAACTTTGGACTTCCCTAAGTGCTCTTCCTCAGAGAGAGTCTGTGACTTGCAGCTCTTCCCGCTGTAATTCACTCTTATTCTACCACAGCTCTGTTGGTGTGGTGCTAAGAGGAGTGTGCTTGGGGTTGCGGGGGGGGCATTATTCTATAATCTTATGATTAAATTGTAGTTTTTTTCATGGGCCTCTGTCTCAAGGCTGTGACCCTCACAAGTGTTTCTCTAGTCGTATTGCTTCCTTCCTTTTTGGTGAGACAGGAAGTCTAGAGTGGGCTGGAGTGGGAGCAATGCCTTTTCTCCAGCTGGGGGAAGACTGTAATAAAGTGTTTTTCCCTGACGAGCAGGTCTCTGTTACAGAGAAGGCTCCAGGGGAGCTTCATGAGAATTATTCTTCCCCACCCCTCACCAGAAACAGGAGGAGATCTTGCTTTTCTCTTCATTGTGAGAAGCTGTTGGGATTTCTGAAGGTAAAAACCGTAACAGTGGGTCCCTCTAGGACTGCAGCCCATAGGAGATACCCACTTTCACACTAGTCCATACTCAGCCTCCAGCAAGTCATCAAAATTCATGTTTAAGACTTCCTGCCAGTTACTGCTCCAGCAGCTTCTTCCCCAGGCCAGTAGATCTTGGCTGTGTCTCTGGATTCACCTGTCTCGACAGATTTCAGGGTGTGGCTTGTAATCTCAGTTCTCTGCTGGGTCTAGAAAAAGTCATTGATTTTCAGTTTTTTTTCAGCTTTTTCTTTTTCCTTTTATTTTTTGAGATGGAGTTTCGTTCTTGTCGCCCAGGCTGGCATGCAATGGCACAATCTCGGCTCACTGCAACCTCCGTCTACCAGGTTCAAGTGATTCTCCTGCCTCAGTCCCCCAAGTAGCTGGAATTACAGGCACGCACCACCACACCCAGCTAATTCTTTTGTATTTTTAATAGAGACGGGGTTTCACCATGTTGGCCAGGCTGGTCTCAAACTCTTGACCTCAGATGATCTGCCTGTCTTGGCCTCCCAAAGTGTTGGGAAGCTTTTTCTTATTGATGACTTCTGATCTCTTCACATGTCAAAGCTGAACCCAGAAGTCTGATTAATTTTCTTTTTATTTTTTAGGGACATGTCCCACGCTAAAGGAAGTCTAGCTCCATTAAAAAGTAAACCATAATGGACTTCCTATTGAGTTTGGAGGAATTGCTGTGGGCTGATTGCACTGATTAAATCATTCATCCTCCATCCAGCATGAACACTTTGCATGCTCCCTGTGGGCCTGTGATTTGGATCTATATATTGGAATGCTCCTACAGAATTCAATGTCTTTAGATCCCAATCTCTTCTCTATTCCTCAACACATGGGGAGCTCCTTGGAATCCCACAGTGATTCCTGGTTACGGAGACCCAGACATACTGGGCATGATTGGACCATTCCCTGCCTGAGGCCATGCTGGAGCCAGAGACTGTGTGACAGAGATGCGCTTGTAGTTTAAATATGAGAAGACAGGGTTTAGGGCTGATATTAGGGCCTTAACTACAAAAATCCAAGTGAAATATGAGAACCCTGATTGTTGTGTTCCAACCTAAGACCCTTTGGTTGTTCCCAAATACCAAATAATTTGGGGGAAATACTGACATACTGACAGCCTCTGAACATTAGAGGTGGTCAGAAACCATGTCTCTTCTCCCAATCCTCCTTACCAGGGGTTGTGTGGAAAGCAAGTCTCAGACTGAACTCATACAGACATTTATTAGCTCTATGTATGAACCAGCTGATGCAGAATCCTTCATAAAACGTGATCTCTTAAGCTTCTATGCTGCTGCATTCTTTTAGGCCCCCTGGGAAGCACATTAAGTATAGAAGAATTCACCCCGGCAATTGCAACCATTATGGGAAGGCGGGAACAGCTGGTCTGTCAGTCCGATCAAGTGAAGGATGAAACAGATTTCCACATCCTGAGCACCACTCCAAAGTGGGGAGACTACTGGGTTTGCTGGATGCTTTTACTTCATTCATACACGGGTGGAGGCACCTTTGCCAGTCTTCCAACCAATCACATATAATTATGCCACTTATTTCATCAAAATAAATTATCCAACAGTCCTTACACTGATCGATGGACCTGTTACTGCTGATTCTGATGGTAATATTTAAAGGTTTGCCTTAGTTGTTTCTGGAAAACTGATTCCAAATTAAGGTCTAAATTAAGGCAGTTAGGATTCCTCATTAGTGTCCTCCACATGGTAACTAAAAGTCCTGGGAGTTTAGATCAATGTTCACATAAACACACGCACACACACATCACACACACACACATCACACACACATCACATACACACACACATCACACACACACACACACACCATTCTAAAAACTTAAGAATTTTTAAAGTAAATTACTGACAGTACTTTAGCTTACTTTGTTTTTTTATTTTACTTGACTCTGTTGTCTATTGACAACAAAGCCCAGTGTTGTATTCTTAACCACTACTGATCATCAAACATGAATGTTTTCATTCTTAGAAAATCAGATGTACAAATAACCCCACACTTTCTGCATGTGTAACATCAGGCAGGTCATTTAACCTTTTTAGGCCCTAATTTCTAAATCTGCAAAGTGAAGTTAATAATGAGAGTTATCTGCTTCCAAGAGTGGTTGCCCGAACCCCATGAGATAAGATAAGTCAAGGCACTGTGGAAGCCATATGAGCAACAGGCATGAGGAAGGTGTCATTAGTTGTCTGCATCTTGAAGGGAGAACATTCAGGAGGGAAAGTCTGCAGGCTTCCTCATCTGGAAAAACTCCCTGCTGCCTAAAGGAGCACAGAGCATCCTCAGAATCCACACACCCAAACCAACCCCAAAGGCACTTGTTATTCATAAGTGAAAGGTCCTGGGTGTGGGTGGATGAAAGTTGAAAGCTTTCCCAAGTCAAATGAGAATGTTTGCTTCCATTGCCTCACACTGTGGTATGAATAAGAACATTTCCTGACAGGGTAATGCTTTCCTGTCTTCTCCAAGCCATGAGTTCTTCTGTCACTGACAAATTACTTACAACTTCTGAACTGTGAGCTCTTTTATCACTCCAGACAAAATTCAAAAATTCAGGAGCCCACTGAAGCAGATAGAATGCTTTGGGTTGTAAGTAACAGGGAAATTCTAGAAAAGTTGACTTAGTTGCAAAAGGGATTGTCTTGGACCCAGAAGGCCCAGGTGGGCTGACTCAAAAGCTTGACAAAGGCCTGACCACTTCCTCCTCTGCCATCCACAGGGCAGGGCTAAGAGACTCCCAGCAGGCACCTGTACATGATGGAGTATTATTGGCCAATAAAGTTGTTGAAAAAGACTCCATAACAACATGGGAAAATGCTTGAGATGCTAAGAGAAAGACACAGAGGATAAAAATGTACATAAATACAATTAGACTTGTCCTTAAAGAGAAAAAAGCAAAATTCTGCTTCAAAAAAATTGGAAGAAAATGGACCAAAATATTAACAAGAGCTGTATTTAGGTTTTCTCTGTGCTTTTTCCCTACTTTTCAGTATATTTTAAGTTTTCTTTAAGGACTTTCAAGGTGAAAAGATGTTTATTTTAAAATTTAAAATGAAATAAAGAGATGTTCAGGTCTCCCTGGGAAATTCCTGGTGAACGAACACTGCTTTGCCGTGGGTCATAGAGTTTTGTGACTCTGTGACCCTGATTGAAAACTGAGTAACTCTCGTTTCCACTTTTGGGATACTTCCACTATAATTAACCTGAGAGAGTAGATTCTGCTAGTGGCTAATTAAATTTTTGCCTAATAATGATAGAAAGCTCATTATCTCATTCTATCAGGATACTATTTATCCCAGCATTTCTGTACTTTTAATGACATATTTTGGAATAGATCAAACTTACAAAAAAGTTAACAGAATAATATTTTTTTTAAATCCCATTTCTCCTATGATGGCTTAAATTTTACCATCATTTTCACCATCACACTTTCTTCTATCCATCTGTAATCATAAATCACTCATCTCTTTTGGAACCATTTGTGAGCATGCTGCAGATACCCCTAGATACTGCAGTGTGTTTTCCCCAAAGACACTCTCCTACATAAACACTGCACAACTCCCCTAATTGAGAAACCCACACCAATACATTTGCATCCAACCCACAGACACCATCCCCATTGTGCCAGCTTTCCTAGCACCATCTCTACTTCCTTTCTGGCCTATAATTCAATCCAGGCTTGCACGCCATATGCAGTTGTCCTGTCTTTTCGGTCTCCTTCAGTCTGGAGCAGTTCCTTGCCCCTTCTCTGTCTCTCATGCCCTTGGTAGTTTTAGAGAAACTGAGGCATGGTATGTCCTCACAACAGACTCAGGCCAGGTCTCCATGATGGAAACCATGCAGTGCTCAGTGCACATGATGCGGGCCCTTCCCACTCCTGCAGAGGGTCGCCTTCATCACCTCAGAGCCTGCCAGTCCTCTCCTCAGCAAAGTCAGCATTCCTCCTTTGCAATTGATGATTATGTTGTGGATGATGTACTGAAACTACAACTCTACCCTTTTCTCATCAACTCCCACTTACTAGCCACAACACCTAGTAATGACTTCTCCCTGAATCACCACCCTTTTGGTGATTTCCAACTGATAATTTTGTAATTCCATCATTCCTTTTGCATGCATTAGTCAGCATTCTACTTTAAGGGAGAGGCTTCTCTTTTTTCCATTTACTCATTCATTTATATCAGGGTGGACTCACGGGGGCCTATTTCCTTCAATGGGCTATAGTCTACTACTATGATAATTTATCTTGATGCCCAAAATGCCCAAGATAAGACCAGTAGAGACCTCCACAACTTTAATCCTGTATCTTTTTAACACAACTCCATCATTAAAAAGCTCTGAAGACCCCCTCAGCAATTTTGTTCTTGTTCTCTAAAAAGTGAAAAGTACTCACATCATGAATGATCAATTCTCTAGCCTTCTTTTTGTAAACAGGAAAGGTTGAAGTGGGAATTGGGGCCAATAAACTATTGGTTTTTCTAACTTACACTTTCAGGATCTCAATTGCCAAAAGTTACTTCTCATTAATGTAGGATTTGGGAGATTGGAGATCTAAACCTGATCATTAAGGAGGCTACCAGATTCCTCTGGTAGACCAGCTGTCCACCCATAAGTAGCCTGCCCAGTGTGGCCTCCAGGTCATTTCAGGCCCAAATAGAGCGAAGGACCAGCCCTGATGTGAGTGATGTACAGGGTATCATTGTCGGGAGACACTCAGAAGATCTACCTCTTTCCCACCCACAGTGTCCATGCCAAGCATAGGATCTGGCAGTATATGGACAGCAGTCTCCTCTTGAAGGGTGTTCTCTAGCTCTTTTTAAACTTTGTAGTAACAAAATTGGTCACATAAAAATATGCATGCTACCAAAAGAATTTTTTTTTTAAGACGGAGTCTCACTCTGTTGCCCAGGCTGGAGTGCAGTGGCATGCAATCTCAGCTCACTGCAACCTCTGCCTCCTGGGTTCTAGCCATTCTCCTGCCTCAGCCTCCCAAGTATCTGGGATTACAGACGTGTGCCACCTTGCCCAGCTAATTTTTATATTTTTAATAGAAATGGGGTTTTGCCATATTGGCCAGGCTGTTCTTGAACTCCTGACCTCAAGTGATCCACCCGCCTCGGCCTCCCAAAGTGCTGGGATTATACTCGTGAGCCACCATGCCTGGCCCCAAAAGAATATTAATCAAGGTTCGAATTAGCTAATTCATTCAAAAAATATTTCTGAGTCTGATCTTTGTAAAGCATTGTTCTGGGTACTAGAGACAGATGAGTGAACAAATCAAAGTCCTTGTCTTTGTGGAAATCAGGAGATAAAATGACCATTTAAAAAAACTGAGCAAGTTCACATGCAGATGACAAGTGGTGATATGCAAATGGAAAAACTAAATGGGATGAAGGGGACAAGACTGCTGAGTGTGTGTGTTTATGGGAGGTGGTGGGGTGCTTTCCGTTAGCACCAGGGAAGGTTCTGCTGATGCAGTGCCATTTAAGGAGAGACTGGAGGACTTGAGATCAACTGGTGGAAGAATCTTCCAGGGAGAGGGGTCAGCAAGGGTGAAGTTCTGGAAGTAGGCTTGGATCTCATGTGCCCAAGGAACAGAGAGGGGCCAATAGGCAGGGAGAATTGGGTGAGGGTGCAAGTAGCTGGACATGAGTTGGAAGCAGTAACAGGGACAAGCACGGGTTGTCCTGGAGGCCACTTTGTAGGTTTTGGCTTTTACTCAGAGTGAAATGGAGCATCATGGGAAAGCCTCGGGGAGGAGGTTGTGTGGTCTGACTTAGGCTTTAAAAGATTGTCTTTGGAGGCTGTATTGAGAATGTTCTATGGAAGGGCCGTGGCAGGAATTGGGATGCCAATTAGGAGCTGTAGAAATAATCCCAGCAAGAGGTGGTAGCGCCTTGGACATGGCTATTGACGTGCAGGTGGTGACAAGTGGTCAGATTCTGTGTATATTTTCAAGGTAGACTCAAAGACTTTGCTAAATCTTTGGCAGTGGGATATGAGAGAAAGACAAGCCTTGCTGTGTGTTTGCCTTGGTTACTGGAAGGAGGGAGTAGCAATTTCCTAAGATGATGGCACTGCAGGATAATCAGATGAATAAATGGGATCAGTCTGGATGGACTAAGCTTGAGGCCCCTGGCAGACTTCCTGGCGGAGCCATCAAGGAGGAAGTTTAGGAGAGAGGTTGGGCTGTAAATAAAGATTTGGACATCATCAGCATACAGTTGGTGTGAAAAGCTGTGAGACCAGAAGCAAGGACCTAGGGAGTGAGGGTGAATAGAAGAGAAAAATAAACCTCTGAGGGCAAGCTCTGGACCATTCGAGAGCGGCCCCTGAGAGAGGAGAGCTGTGCACAGGAAAAAGGGAGGGGTGCCTCAAGCACAGAGCAGTCAGCTCCATCATACATGTGACAGGTCAAGCCCATAGCAGCCAGGACTTGGACACTGGATTGAGCAAAGTGGAGATCTCGGATAACCTTGACAAGAAGAGTCTGGTGACGAGGTGGAGACAAAGCCAAGATGGAGTTGGTGTAACAGATAGAGAAAAAAAAGGAGTAGAGAAAAAAATGGGGGCAACAAATATAAACAATACTCAACAAAATGTAGGAAATGTTTCCTAGCCCTTCCCCAGCGTGCTATCAGGAAGGTGAGCTCCACTTCCTACCTGGCTCTCAGAGTAGGGAGCCACCTTCCCATTCACTGACAGCCACAGCTTTCTCTTTAGATAAAAGAAAGAAAAAGCCTAGAAGAGGGGGCTGACTGCTGCTGCTGTAGCACAGGGCTGGGGTGTGTATGCAAACGGCACACAGAGAGAGATGCTTGATTACTATCAGCCTGAGTTAAAAATACAGAATTTTAAATGGTGGTTAGGAAGACTGCAGCAAGTCCTGAAGTTTCCATATTGACCAATTACATATCAACTCATTTTTGATTTTGAAAACAAGTTGCTATTAAGTGTAGGCACGTTTCCCCATGTCCATTGCTGACCTGTCACGTGTGAGGGGGCCACTCTGCAGCCACGCTTTCCGTACACCACTTTTTTCCTTTGCCTTTAAGACAGGCTCTCACAGGAGCTTAGCCAAGCCTGTCAGTTTGGAGGAGAAAACTAGAAACTAGCCAAGTATGCCGTCCTTCACAAAGTATTTCATCCTCACACTTCAGCTCAAGCTCATACAGAATGCCGCCCTTCTGCTGAGAAGCTATCCATTTATCTGAAATGTCATTAGCTGATGTCACTCGGATATGAAAGGGAGCAAGTCAGGGCAGGGCTTCACTGGACTTTCCAAAGACATGTTTGACCCCACAAGAGGGAGGTCAGACCAAGGGGTAAAAAGAGAGGGGGAGAGAAAACACACATGCCCACATGCACAAGTGGGTTTAGGTCCAGAGGATTTTAAATGTAGTTCAGATATGCAAATTAATTTAAATGGAAGGAAGCATCACCCATGGTAAGATGGGAGACCCCCTAAGAACCTGCTCATTTGGGCCTGGAAGGCAGCTTTGCCATGTCAGTGAAGACACAAGAACAGAGACAGGCAGCCCTCTGACAAAACAGAAGGTTCTGTGGATGTCATGTGGACGTGCTGAGTTACTGAGATGGAACTGAAAACCAGGATTCAGAAACATCCAGGGCGATCATACAGCTTGCTTTCCTAGGACCACCCGTTTCCCCTCTGCCCACTCCCACCTTCAGTGTCTGTCCTCACCTCCTGAGACTCACCAGCATCAGGGACAGTGGTCAGTCCCTGAGCAACATAGTCACAGGGCCCTTGGAACCCCACCCTTTGGGGCAGGTTGAGCCTAATGGGCTGTTTCACACTGTGCTCACCCAGTCTGGGTGCCTGTTCAGAGCATTCAGAGCTGTTCAGCAATGACCCCTTTGTGTTACTTCCAAACCGTAGGGTTGTACTTGATTTCAATTGTCGGTGTGTTTTTTTTCTTTCGTTTCTTAAGAAAGATCTGGGGATGAATAGAAAAAGCATACCACGAATTGTACTTTTAGTAGTATTTACTTGTTTGAGTCTCTAGGATGTTTGTTTCATAGTCTTTTTCTAGTGGGCAGCACATCTTCACTAGGTTTTTAGCTCACTTTAGATGGAGAGGACGACTTGGACCTCCTGGTGCTAACAGAATCCCAGAGGCAAAACCACTCAGATGTGGGGGGTGGGGAGTTGACTGATTAATCATACAACATCACAATTTTTACAGATTTTTATTCTCCCAGGTAATTATTTAAATGAAATATGTCCAAGTTCCTCATATCTCCTCACCTCCACCTTTCCAGCATTTCTGTAGTGTATAACATACGCAGAAGCCGTCTTATTACAAAGTTTTGTTCGGAACGTTAGCAGAAATGATTACACCACATTATATGCAGTACTCAGAGCATAAACATTGGGTGCTACCACCAGCCGGGCTCAGTCTGCAAAACCCATTTGCTGTATCCACATGCAAGATGTGGCGGCATGTGATGGTGTGTGAATTAGACCCCACCATTTCTCTTATCTAATCATAACTCTCAATTTGCTTGATTTGATGTTGGCATAAAAACTACCACTTTCTGTATTTCCAGGCACAAGTTTCCAGGGGCTTTGTGAGGCCATTTGCTCCCTGGTGCTCTGGAAATTGACGGGGTTAGCCATTGGTAGAAGCTCCCTGTTCACTATTCAGTTGGCGGCTGCACCCCACAAGTCATTCCCAACACCATAGCAGAGGAGGGGATATCATCCCACGTTCCAAGATGGCCACCATTTCCTCTCTTATTCCATCTGAAATAGAGGTCAATTACCATACCTAGGTTCCACTGTGGATCCCTCTGTCCTTGGTCCTGCAACCTCAGGCTACCTGCAGGGCTGGTGGATGGGGAGGGATGTTCTCCTTGCCATCAGCATCCTGTTTCTCTGAGCACCACCCAGCAGCATTTCTCCCCGCTGGCAAAGGCCCAGTTGCAGTTCTGCGTATGTCTTGTTCTCCTTCTTCCTTAATTACATAACCTTAGTCCTGTAGGAGTTGGCAGTGTATGAACTTGAAACAATATCGTATAGCCTTCTTTGCAGATAAGAGCAGCCATGTGACTATATGTGACCAATAATACGTATGGGGACTCCATGACTATTTTCCCTCTTGTTACTACAAAGGAGTCTTCTGCTGGCACTGGCCTTTGCACTTTGCCGTTGTTTCCTCCTTCTTTGAGGGGTCATGGGCCGTGGAGAAGGTTCAGCCATCTTGTGGCTCTCTGCCAACATCCTTGAGCCACACTCATACCCTGAGCAACATACCCCTGGGCTTCATGACATGCAAAAGAAAAAGAAGATCTACGATTCAAGCTGGTACATTTGCGTCTGTTACTAGGATCTAGGATCTGCATGGAGCCCTTGCATAATACAAACCATCCATGCCATCCTGACCCACAGTCACTGAGGACCGGGCCCCTTCAGGGACACTCACATCTCTCTTCAGTCCTATTCCACGTTGGTTGGGCTGTAACTTGCTCTGGCCACTGGGCAGTCCCTTGGCCTACAGTGCTCTGCTGACTTCTGTGTCCCTTCATGTGAGGTGACAGGAACCACTGGGGTCTCTTCTGTACTTTCTGAGAGCAGCGCAGAGCTGTGCAGAGACAGCACTCAGGCTCCCCAAGGCTCCCTGTCTGCATCCTCCCAGGATGGTAGGTCCGGCAGGGCCTGAGGACTCACCACCACAAGTCTCCAGGTCAGCAGTGAGATGTCCAGCTTACCTCCTGGCAAACAACCTTCTCATCAAATGGCAGGTGACCTGCCTATCCCTGAATAGCAGGTTTTGGTTCTCTGCCAGCCTGAAGAATTATTACAAAAACCAATCACAACTTCACCCTGGAACCAAGAGGCAGCTCCCTCTCTTGTTACTACAGAGCTCGCCTTCCACAGCCCCTGGCTATTCATGCTGTTCCCAAGTGCAGCCCCCATGTGGCCCCACATGGCCTGTGGCATCCTCCTCCCCTGGGCTTGATTCTACATGCTGTTCATCTGACCAGCCCAGCACTGGGTGTGCTGTATTCGTCCATCTGCCTAACCAAGTGGGGGGACTCCCTCCCTCACCAACTGATTGAGGAGGAGGAGATTAAAACCGAATCCCCCTTTACTACCCCATGGGAGGAAGTCTCTCCCCACCACTGCTAACTACACACACCAGTGACTCCCCTCCCACACTACCTCTTTTGCCTGGGGAGCGGTCCGGGTCTATGACAACAGGCCAGTCATGCCTCCTCCAGGAGCCGCACAGCAGACCCTGGTCACTGGCAGCTCACTGGAGAATGTGGTGAACGTGGGACCTTCGCTTTTAGTTATAACAGGAAAAGCCCCTTATAGAGAAGAGAAACAGCCTCCTACTGACGTGAGAAAAGGGGCTTAGGGGAGACAAATAGGGCTGCAGGTCAGGATGGGGGTGTGAAATGACAGTGGCCCCTTTAAACCTCTCCCTCCTCCTCCATTTACTTCTTTTGTAAAAATATCAAGCCCAGCAAATCTCCTATTTGGGAGAGAAAAATCAAAGAATTAGGGTAAAGTAAAGAGGAAAATAGCATGTGAAGCACCCCTTGCTGTCTCCCATTCTTCAGCCATCAATCAGACAACTGACGCTGTGACTATTTCCAAACTTGAGTCATTTTTTTGTTACAAAAAGGTTGGCCACAGACCTGGTTTGGAATTTTCACTATTCAAGCCATTATTTGTTGTGTCAGCAAAGCAGTCAATTGTGTTCAGAGTCATCGGTTTGTTCTCTGAGTCTAATTTGAAAGACATGAAAACACAAAAGTACTCGGAATCCCTAATTAGGTACCCCTGTGCAGGCATTCCCCAATGAAGCTACCTTTTGATGGAAACCATCCGCACAGAAACATTGTTCACTGTTGGTGGCCATTCATGCCTCTTTACGCTCTTGTCCATTTGTGAAAACAGGGCTAGCCTCTTCCTGCCCCCAGGCCCACTGTAAATCCAGTCGCAGCCTGGGTCTCATCCTCCAAACAAGAATGAGCCAGCCGGACCATGCTAGAAAGGGTTGGGTGTTTTGTTGGGATTTAAAAAGGAGAGTGCATCTTGCAGACCACACAGCAGAAGGAAGCTGGACTTGCTCAGCCAGTGGTTGGGATCTTCCCCTCCACTCTTCCCTTCCCCATTCTTCATTTCCAGCAGCTGCCCCTTGCTGCACTGCTCCTTCACCCACACACTTTTTTGTTTTTTGTTTTTTTGTTTTGAGAAGGAGTTTCGCTCTTGTTGCCCAGGCTGGAGTGCAATGGAGCAAACTTGGCCCACTGCAACATCCGCCTCCTGGGTTCAAGCAATTCTCTGCCTCACCCTCCTGAGTAGCTGGGATTACAGGTCCCTGCCACCACACCTGGCTAATTTTCTGTATTTTTAGTAGAGACCAGGTTTCATCATCTGGGCCAGGCTGGTTTTGAACTCCTGACCTCGTGATCCACCCACCTCAGCCTCCCAAAGTGCTGGGATTACAGGCATGAGCCACCACACCTGGCCCACCCACACGTTTTATAAAGTCTCCTCTATTGTCCTGGGCAGTCTAATGCTGGGTGCAACCTGCCATGACCTTCACAGTGAGGATAACACACAAGGTGTAGCTTCACAAGTCCTCTTTGATCAGCAGCCATCCAGCTCTGGTCTGCCGAAGCCTCCTGTTTCCCAGGCAGCTTACTCCAAGGACTCACCGAACAATGCAGAGACAGCAGGAGCCTGCGGAGGGGGCCTCCTGCTGGCAGATAGAACATGCAATCTGGTTCCTTGTGCATACACATGGAGACAGCATCCTGTTTTCAGTGGCAATATTGTTTTGCAAGCCCCACTTGCTGTGTTTTACCCACACATAAGAAAATAGACCAAAAAGTCTTCTGGATAACTGTCTTCTTTCATCCCTCTTCTGTTGCTTCTTACTGCCTGCTGCCTTTGCCCCTCATCTGTGCCCTGTCTCCATCCCACTCACACAGTTTCCGCCTGTCCTCATTTCTTCTCTTTTTTGGGACACATTTAAGATAAGGCCTCACTGTGACTCATCCAGCAGTTTTGTCCTTGGGCCAACCCAACTTCAGGCCATAGGTTATATAGTTATCACTCAACAACTAGGGACGGCTCATAAGAGTTTACCACACACTATGACGGGAGGTGTCAACTGAGCATCTGAATACAACAGAAGGCTGAACTAGCAGGAATCCCCTGTCATTTGAAGAGAAATCCATTCAAAAAGAAATCCACTCAACATCTGGCTATCAACCATCTGGACAGTTCTGCAAGGAGTAAGGGAGTCTGTTATTGCCAGTGCTCCAGGAGAAAGGCCAGGCTCAGGAACGATGGAGGATGGATGCTTCATTCTGGGAACCCTGTGAGGCTGTGGACCAGAGATAGTTCCTCTTAGCACAGAAACTGCTCATTTAAAAAAGTAAATTAAAAAAAAAAAAAAAAAGCAATAGGCATAGCCGCCCTGCTCTGAGCAATGTGGAAAAGTGCAATGGTTTTTATTCTCACTATGTATCAGGATCACCTAAAGAACTATGACTGTAGATATTGATTATCAACAGTTGCTAATATCTCTAAAAAAGAGACAACCATTCTGTATCTCTTGCTAAATGGACACACACCCCCAGGTTATATTCTTAATAAAAATTGAAACCTGAAGGAGATGAAGCCTCTAGATCTAACTAGATCTATCTAATTGGATCTAACTACGAACTAACAGGAAATACATGGGACAGAGGAACATGATAATGACAACACCTGGATGCAAAACTGATAAAAGAAAGCATGATTCACCCTGAGAGCTACTCTATCCTGAGAGGATAAATGACCTGTTGTCTCAACAAGTGTATGCAGAGACAGGCAGAGAGAAGAACTATAGATTAACAATGAAAGAGCCTTATTTGGATTTTGATTCAACAAAAAACCTATAAAATACCATTTTATTTTACCCAGATAACTAGACATTGACTAGGTATTAAGGAATTATTGGTTGTGTTTTTCAGGTGCAATAATGGTACTGTGTTTGTGTTTCTTAAAAAAAAATTGTCTTACATTTTAGAGTGGTATTCTGACATGTTTAAGATGAAATGCTAGGAATTTCGAGATTGGCTTCAAAATAAGCCAGGACTAGGGAGAGAGCAGAGTGAGGGTGAAAATTGGATGGCCAGGAAAACAGTGATGTTTCGGTATAAGTATGTCCCACGTGACGTTATATTTTTATTAAAAAGTCTTCCATTTTTTACCTGAAATTCAAACTTAACTGAATGTCCTGCATTTCTATTTGGTAAAGCTGGCAGTTTGCTAGGTAAAACGCACTTGATTGTATTGTTCTCTCTACTGTTTTGTGTACTTCAAGTAAATAAATGAGGTGAAGATTTTTAAAAAGCCTCCTCCAACCCCCTCCCTGGAGATCTGAAGTTATAGGAGTGGTGGTCCTTTGTAGCTGAGGCAGGTAGAGTGGTAAATATGCGTCATTCTTTAGTCAGCACCTCTGGTGGTTCTGATGCAGACAGTTGCAGGTTGTTCTTGGGGACACTGGCTGAATGAGATGGACACAGGCCTGTAATTCTGGGCTTAGGGGCCAGCTCTATGGTTTTGGGACAAATTACTTATCAGCTCTTGAGCCCTCATGGAAATAATAATAATAGCCACTTATGAGGTCCTTATGAGGAGTAAGTGAAATTATAAGATCTGAACTGTAAAGCAGCATCCAAGTGATAATTGGGTAATCAATAAATGTGAAAAAATGAAGTTTACCATCATCATTTTCTAAAGTGTAGTTTGGGACATAGTATTTGCCTTCCAACATTAAATACAGGCCAAAAAAAGTTAATTATCAATATCAAAAAGAAACACTGTGGTTGAGAAAGATGTCTCAAATTGAGAAATAAAGCCACTTCTTAACAATTAGGAAACATAAAAAGGACAAAAACAAGTTTTGAAATAAAAGTGTGAAAAATAAGACTTCGTTAATAGGCAAGAATCCTTTTAATAAACACCTTGCAGCCGGGCGCGGTGGCTCACGCCTGTAATCCCAGCACTTTGGGAGGCTGAGGCGGGTGGATCACGAGGTCAGGAGATCGAGACCATCCTGGCTAACACGGTGAAACCCTGTCTCTACTAAAAATACAAAAAATTAGCCAGGCGTGGTGGTGGGCGCCTGTAGTCCCAGCTGCTCGGGAGGCTGAGGCAGGAGAATCGCTTG
Organism: Pan paniscus; assembly: GCF_029289425.2. Lineage (NCBI taxonomy): Eukaryota > Metazoa > Chordata > Mammalia > Primates > Hominidae > Pan > Pan paniscus. The sequence goes on from NC_073260.2 coordinate 50,682,126, forward strand.
AACCTGGGAGGCGGAGCTTGCAGTGAGCCGAGATCACGCCACTGCACTCCAGCCTGGGCGACAGGGAGAGACTCCATCTCAAAAATAAATAAATAAATAAACACCTTGCACTTATCCAGGAGCAGCTGAACATGTTGCACAGCAGATCAAGCATGACCCTGGGGTTTTGTCTACACCTCTCTCCACCCTATGCCTGAGAACTCCAAATGAGGAGTCCATGGGCTCAAAGTTAGGGAACGTGGGCTCTAAAGTTTACCTGTAACTTCCTAAAGTCAGAGCTCTCTAAGCCTCAGGTTCCTTGTGTGTAAACTGGAGATGAAACATGGTTTCCTTCAAGGATTGGAGCATCTAGTGGACTAATTAAAGTGAGCAATGTCAGGAACAATGGTCATATTCCACCCTCTTGGAGGAAACTCCCAATGGTCCCATCCTGGTGGGTGGCATCCATGTCCCCAGGGAACTTGGCATCCAGGCCCAGGGCTGGAGGGAGCAAGCCTGGGAGACGGGTGGACTCATAGTCCAGCAGAAGCCTCTGATCTCTCATTTGTCTATTCCATGTGGCCAAGGAGATAGGTTCAAAAGAAGCCTGAGGACGAATATTCTCAGTGACACCAGATATTAAGAGGCACAGGTTAGGACTTCCCTTTACCCATGTTCTACTCCACTATTCCACTATTTGTCTTTTTTGTTTTTGTTTTTGTTTTTGTTTTTTTGAGACAGAGTCTCACTCTGTCACCCAGGCTGGAGTGCAGTGCTGCAGTATCTGCTCACTGCAAGCTCTGCTTCCCAGGTTCAAGCAATTCTCCTGCCTCAGCCTCCCAAGTAGCTGGGACTACAGGTGCCCGCCACCACACCCAGCTAATTTTTTGTATTTTTAGTAGAGACAGCATTTCACCATGTTGGCCAGGATGGTCTCAATCTCCTGACCTCGTGATCTGCCCACCTCAACCTCCCAAAGTGCTGGGATTACAGGCGTGAGCCACCACACCCGGCCTATTTGTCTTTTATTCTTCCTCTTCAAGATGGCTCTCGACATCGCTTTAGTGAGTGTCCTTTTTGTGAAAATACATGTATTGAGAGACAGGAGCCCTGAGCAATTGGCAGTGACCCTGTGTGTGTCAGCCACAGCCCAGGGACAGAGTGAGGGTCAGCACTGATCGTGGCCAAACGGTGGGGAGGTTTTCAGACAGGTGTCAATTCTACATGTGGCTGCAAACAACTGCGTCATCTTGGTTGAATGTCTCCACTTTCTACCATCCAGCTTCCCCGCGATGAAGTGTGCAGAACTCACTGCTGCAGGCCAGGCCACACTGTCACTATCACTAAGATGACTGTGCCTGTTCCCAGGACTGTGCACAGGTTACTCCCTGAGATAAGGAGGTGGGCATCCCCTGCCTGTTCCAGGAGCTCTGAGGTGTTAGCTGCTCGTTCCTTCCCAAGGAGAGTGGGAGAACCCGGCTGGGGAGGGTGTGAACCCCACAAAAGACATCTCTCCCCAGTTCTCACTTCCTGATGCTTGGAGCCAGACCTGCCTTACACACACACACACACCCCACCACCACCACCCATGCTCTGAGGGTAGAGCTGCAGGACTGGCCCCTCCTTACTGACTTGAAGACAGGCCTGAGAGGTCTCCCCAGGGCCTCACTAGCGAGCCACCAGCTGGGCCTGCAGCCTGGGCCCCTGACCCCAGCCAGGGCTCTTCCTCCCCAGCTTCTCACCGACTCAGCGGGCCGGGCTGGGGATATTAAAGGGAATTTTAAGAACAGGAAATGATCATGCATCCGGTTGAACTCGCCTGCTGTCCTTTTTGGCTGCTCCTAATTCTACCTTCCGGCCTCAGAGTTTGCCTCCTGGGGTTTGTTTCTCTGTGCTCAATATTTTCTGCACAGCGACCTGAATTTCATTATGTGAGGCTCAGAGGGCTCTGGCCCCAAATAGTGGGGGAGAAACAGAGCGAAAAAACACAAAAGGTTCCTGGTGGAGTTGCCGATTAGAGTAAGACAATCCTTAAATGCTGAAAGAGAGAATCAGAGAGAGTTGCAGGAAGAGAAAATAAAACAAGCTGCCATAGTTGCCTTGAAGTTATCTCAGAAGATGGGCAGTAACTGTCATGCCGTGGGGAGGAGTGCGGAGGAGGGTGCAGAGCAGTCTGGTTTCAGGGAGACCTTAGCAGGATGAGATTCAGCTCTTTGGAAATTAGGAAAGGCCACAGCTAAGAAACATGTATTGTTAGTCTTTCCCCCCAAAATTTCCAAGAAGAGAAAGTAGTGCATAAGAATACTCTGTGAAAGTAGGGATTTTATCTCTGTACAATTACAATAAAACTAATTTCTTGAACACAGAAGCCCCAAATTTTCCCTGATGTTTTGCCACCAGTGTTATGCCCCTTACACATGCACACACACACATGCACACTCACTGCAGGCCCTCCACAGGTGACCACGCAGAAGGAGGAACCACAACTACTGCTGACGATTGATGCTGCGTCTGAGACACTTGGCACTCCAAGAGCCCATGGCCCTGGCCCTGTTGATACAAACACCTTCCGTTTGTGCCTTTTTTTTTTTTTTTTTTTTTGAGGCAGGGTCTCACTCTGTCATCCAGGCTGGAGTGCAGTGGCACAATAATCAGAGCTCACTTCAGCCTTGAACTCCTGGATTCACCTGATCTCCCACCTCAGCCTCCTGGGATTATAGGCATGCGCCACCATGCCCAACGTGGGCCCATACTTTTTCATATGCACTTATAGGCTCCCCAGACACTCTGGTTTCTTGCCCACTTCTTGTTTTCTAAATATGAGATGTTTCCAGTTTTCAAACATTCCTTTGCTCTGATCTAACCTGGTACATTGTTGTTTCTCTGTTCTGCTGTACTGGGGAATGTGTTTGCTCATAGTTAGCCCCAATGACTAAGCGAGTCCATTAAAAGGCAGGTCTAAAATGGGGGGAGGCAAAAATTTTTTCTGCTATAGTTTACCCTCTGACCACATTCCTCTCTCTCATCTGCAAAATGCATCTATCCTGTCTCATGACAACAAAGATCTCACTCCATTAGAACACCCACTTCAAGTCCAAAATCTCATCATTTCGGTCACCTTGAGCAGTCAGGTGAGGCTCTGCTATGATACACCCTGAGCCACAGACCCTGTCTATCTGTGGCCCTGTAAAACTAGAAAACAAGTAATCTGCCCACCAAATTCAATGATGGTATAAGTGTAGGAGAGCCATTATAGACATTCTGGTTCCAAAAGGGGAAAATGGGGGGCACCAGTTCAGGCAGTTTCAATCCATCTGGGAGATGCAATTAAGTTTAAGGAATTATCCTCACTGTGTCATGGGCTCGATTCTCTAGGCTCTCAATTCTGCCTTTCAGGCTCTTGGCTCTCCAGAAGAGAAAAATAAAAGCAACTGAAGAAGGCAGATGACCAATGCCAATCAATTTGACACGGCTGTGGGCTGAGTTGTGTCCCACCCCCAAATTCTTCTGTGGAAGTTCTGACCCCTGAGAGGGGCAACTCCAAGGGCACCCATCAGCCCCCATCCAGCCCCTGAGGGGCAGCTTCGCCCTCTGTCTTCTGACTCTGCCCTTCTCAGCCTGGGACTTGCCTGGGTTTTGTCTTCCCTTTCACCATGAAGCCAGGGGCCCCCAGACAGTTTGGGAGAATCCTCACATGGCCTACAAGATGCCCTGGCCCTCTCTGACCTCACCACGTGCACTCACTCCCCCAGTTGCTCTCTGCTCCCCAAGTGCAATTTGCTCTGTCTCCCAATCCACACGCTTGGCTTGTTCTTTCTCACCCTTCAGGTTTGAGTTTAAACATTTCCACCTCAGAGAGTCCTTCCCCGAACACTCCACGTAGAGTTGTTCAGTTCCTTCCTCCCCATCCACCCCGTCCACTTGACTTCCCAACAGGAAGGGAAGAAGAGAGGAGATGATCTTGAGAGGGAAAAGAGGAGAAGGGTGAGAATAAAGGAAGCGGGGGTAAGAGTCGCTGTGAGGGTTAAACGACTCAGCATACATTAAGCAAAAAGGACAAATATGTATTTTGCTACAAAACACACATTGGGTGACATCATCTCTGCCTAAGGACTCAACACCTTGGCTCACTGGTTCCTTCCACCTGGAGGTCCTGCCACCACTCTGTCAAAATCCTGTGGCCACGTGTGAATATCTGCTCCTTCATAAATCTCTACTTATTCCCACCCAGAAAATGGTCTCCCTTCAACCCCTGTAGGGTGTTGTTTGTGCTTCTTCCCGAGCACCCCTTGCATTCACCCTCCTCCATCGTCTGCTCTCATTTCTGGTGCTGGTATCCAAGGACCAGCACTCTCAATTGCTCAGAGACAAGAAAGCTGCAGATGCCTGGTCACCCTGCCCAGTTCTGCAGTGTGATGGGCCCCCACTGCAGACTGCCTAGGACTCTGCTTCCTGGGGAACCCTCCCTCCCTTAACATCCCCTCTGGCTCACTCTTTGTCCTCAGGCCTCCTTTGGTTTTAGAGTGATAAGCTGATAGCCATAAACAGTTACAGCCTTTTAAAATATGAAGGCTCCCTTGCCAAGAATGCTCATCAAGCAAGAAGTCTTTGTTGCAACAAAGATAGTGCCATGGTTTTACTCCTTGGCTCTCCTGAGATTGAAGTTAAACAAATACGCAGTTTGGCCAAAGACCTGCTGAGTCACTTCTCCCATGTAGACACACTAAAGGTTTAGCAATAAGTTATCATCTCTCTTTTTTTTAAGTACAAACAAAATATTATTTCAGGAGGAAAAATTTCAGAAAGTGTTTCATTTATTTCTTTCTGTTTTCTCTGGGAGTCTTTGTCTATCCTAGACTATAGAATTGGTGTCATTACCTCAAGCAGTGAGACGAAAAAGGGAGGACCCTTCTTTCCACGGGGTGGGCAAGATGGGAGAATCACAATGGTTCCTTGAGTGTGTGATGTGGCTCTCCTCAGCACCTCCTTCTTGACTGCCTCGTAGACCCAGTTAAAAATCAAGTACTGGGGACCCAAGCTTACTGTTTGGAGCTATTATATACTTCGAGGACATTACAGTTGCAAAAAGTCAAGAGCCAATTATTAAGTAATTCAGTCTCCAAAAGAGACCCTACAGCCACAAGTGTCTGGATATTAAAGCAGATTTAACTCTCTGAATTAAACTAAACTCTTGTTTGTCAAGGAAACGCATGCCACTATAACAGCCAATAATTAATTATGTGACTGTCAACAAATAATCCCCCAAACTGTTTGGAAATGAATAAATATGGTAGGATTGAAACCACACGATTTAATACCCTAATTCCATTTCAGCCATGGCCAAACTCACAATTTACTCAATTTCCTATCTACAAACTTTATTATTTTAGCAACATATAAGTGGGACTTCTGTGCAAAAATGAGTAAGATTTTATAAGCTCAACAGATATAATTCCCATGAAACCGATCATTTTTACCCCATGGTGACAAAACTGCTTACAAAATCTTTCATCAATCTCACAAAACAAATGCTTTTATTGTTATGAAGATTGATAACCTTCCCCTACAAACTGCTTTTGAAGAGAATGATGTTCATTTGTTCTCTGTTGGTAATCAAAAGCCAACTTGGTGAAAATCAGGGGAGGATGTCACTTTCTGTTTTGTTGTTGGCTTACTCCTAAACAATCTTCTGTATTTAGATTTCAAGTCAGCAAAAATCATTGCATGCCTGCCATGTACCAGATCTCCGGCAAGGAGGCAGGCTGCAAAGGCATGTAAAGGGAAGGGTGTCCTGAAGACAAGTAATTCTCACACTGTGCATTCAGTCCTCGGGGGACCTAGATAAGGGAGTAATTAATTCTGCCTGAGGAGAATTAAAGAGGAGGTTAAAGAGAGTGACATAGAAGGGTCATGTGAAGAATTGAGGCAGCGGGTGATGAGAAAATCTGCGAAAGTATCATTGTGAAAAAAAGTGAAATTAAAAATAGCATGTTTGACTTTTACATAATGTAAAAAACTAAGTGCAGAAAGGGAAATTATGTTACTGTAACTGGTGAAGTGAGTCATGGCTCTCTTTAAACAGCCATCACTATGTTTACCAATGAAATTCACTCAAAAATTTAGTAAACTGAAAGCCCGATTTCCTTAACTTATGGGGAAAAAATTACAGTCAACATCTGAGATCTCTTGCCCCTGAAAAACCACAATTAAATGGGTAATCAAATATATCTATATTTTTTAAAAATGGGTAATTCTACTTTTAGGAGATTTTAAATAACAATGTCAATTATTTTAATGATTGTAGAACTATTTAGATTATCTATGTCATTTCGGGTAAAGAAATTTCTTTCCTTTAAGTTATCAAATTTATGAGCGCAAAGTTGTTCACAGTATTCTTTTATTATCTTTTTAATGGCTGTGGGATCTGTGGTGACATATCACATTTCACTCCTGACATTGATGATTTGCGTCTTCTCTCTTCTTATTTTTGTTACTCTTGCTAGAGACATCGATTTTATTGATTTTTCAAGCAGCCAGCTTTGTTTTATTAGTTTTCTTTTTGTTTTCCTATTTTCGATTTCGAAATGACTTTCTTGTTTTCTTCTGCTTCCTTTGGGTTTATTTTACTTTTCCTTTTTTTTAGCTTTTTGAGGTAGAAAGATGACTGATTTTAGAGATTTTCTTATTTCTAATGTAATCATTAATTGCTAAAAATTTTCTTCTCAATACTCTTTCAGCTGTATTCTATATAGCTTCCTATGCTGCATTTTCATTTTCATTTATCATTCAGTTCTATTTTTAACATTTTTCCTTCAAGACTTATTCTTTGACCCATGAATTATTTAGAAGTGTGTTATTTTATTTTCAAGTATTTAGAAATTTCATGTTACCCGTCTGTCATGGATCTCTAGTTTGATTCTATTGTGGTCAGAGAACACACTGTATTATTTCAGTTTTTAAAAAGTTGTTGTTCCTTGCCAACCAAGAATGACTATATACCAAGAATACAGTCAGTCTTGGTGAATGTTCCGTGGGTGCGTCAACAAAATGCATATTATGCAGTTGTGTGTGAAATGTTGTGTAAATGCCAATTAGATCCTTTTGGTTGATTGTGTTAATCAGATCTTCTGTACCCACACTGATTTTCAGTTTATTGTTCTATCAGTTGCTGAGAGGAAAAAATTGAAGTCTCCAGCCATAACTGTGGATTTGCCTATTTCTGCTTTCAGCTTTATCACTTTCCTTTCGTGTATCTTAGGCCCTTTTATTATTTGTATACAGGTTTAGGTTTGTTATGTCTTTCTGGTGGATCGATCTTTCCATCTCTATGTAATGTCCCCTTTGCCTTTAGTCTTGCTCTTTGCTCTGAAGTCTACATTATTAGATATTAATATAGCAACTCCTGCTTTTTTAAATTACTGTTTGCATTGAATATCTTTTGCAATCCTTTTACTTTCAACCACTTATGTTATTGAATTTGAAGTGAGTTTCTCATAAACAGGATATAATTGGTGTGTGTGTGTGTGTGTGTGTATGTGTGCATTTAGCTACTTGGTCAATCTCTACTTTTTAACTGGTGTATAGAGAACATTTATATTTAAAGTAATCATCGATATATTAGGAGTTACATCTGCCATTTTATTATTTGCTTTCTGAAACATAGAACATTCATCATGCTAAACAATATTTTGTGCCATAAGACACATTTTATTAACTTAAAAGAACAGAATTTATACAAAGTATGTGCTCAGGCCACAATGTAATTAAACTAGAAATTGATAGTAGAAAGATAGCTGGAAAATTCTTATTATTTGGAAGCTAAGCAACCCACTTCTAAATAACACATGAGTCAAATAAGAAATCAACTAAGAGAAATTTAAAATATTCTGAAGTAAAAGAAAGTGAAAGCAGAATATATCAAAATTTGTGATATACAGTGAAAGCAGTGCTTGGAAGGATTTTGCACCACTAAATACATATATTTAAAAAGGGGGAATCTAAAATCAATAAGCTAAGCTTTCATTTTAGGAAACTAAAGAAAAAAGAACAATTAAAATCTAAAGCAAGCAGAAAAGGATAAAATAAAAATTAGGGCAGAAATCAAGAAAATTAAACTTAGGAAGAAATTAAGAAAAATCATTGAAATCAAAAGCTGGTTGTTTAAAAAGAACAATAAAACTTATAAACCTTTATTCAGGCTAACCAAGAGAAAAAGAGAGAAGACACAAGTGACCGATATCAGAAATGAAGGAAAGACCATCACTACTACCATGTACATTAAAAAGATAATAAAGATAATAAAGGAACATTATGAACAACTCTGTGCCCATAAATTTGATAATTTTGATAAAGTGGACCAATTTTTTAAAAGAAAAAAAATGGCCAAAAACTCACACAAGGAGAAATTGACAACCTAAATAGGCCCCTATCTAGTAAAGAAAATGCATTAATAATCAATAACTTTTTTTAAAGGGAACACCAAGTCCAAATGGGCTTGCTGGTGAATATTATCAAAGATTTAAGGAAAATGATGCCAATTTCCTATAATCTCTTCCAGACAAAATAAGCAGAATACTTCCTCACTCATTCTATTTGGCAAGCATTACTCTAACACCAACATCAGATAAAGATGTTACAATAAAGAAAAACTAAAGGGAAATATGTTTTATTAAAATAGATATAAAAATCAACAAAATATTGGCAAACTAAATTTAACAATGCATAGAAAGAATTTTATACCATCACTAAGCAGGATTTGTAACTCTGGTTTAACATTGGGAATAAATTAATCACCACATCAAAAGACTGGAATATAAAAATCATATGACAATATCAAAAGATTCAAAAAAATTTAGTAGAATCCATCACCTGTTTATGATTAAAAAGACTCAGCAAATGAGAAATAAAAGGAAAATTCCTTAACTTGATAACAAAGATCAACAAAACACCTAAAGCTAACATCATACTTAATGGTGAGAAACTAGATTCTTTCCCCACTAAGATTGGAAACAAGGTAAGAATGTCTTCTCTCAACACTCTTATTCAACAAAATATCAAAAAGGGGAATAAAAGACAAACATATTGGAAAGAAAAATATAAAACTATTTTTTGTTGCAGATGTCATGTTTGTCTATGTAGATAATTCCAAAGAATTGACAAAAATACTTCTGAAACTAATAAGCAAGTATAACAAATTGTGGGATATCAGACTAATATACAAAAGTCAATTTCTTTCCTATACACCAGCAATAAATAATTGGAAATTGAAATTTTAAAAAACACACAATAGTACCAAAAAGTGAAATAATTAAGTATAAATATAACAAAATATATATAGGATCTATATGTGTAAAATACAATACTCTCCTGATGAAAGATATAAACAACAGATCTATATAAATAGGGAGATAGTCCATTTTCAAGGAATGGAAGACTCAATATTTTTAAGATGTCAATTCTTCCTAAATTCAATGCAACGGAGACAAAATCCCAGAAAACTATTTTTTGGATATCCGCAAAGTAATTGCACAGTCTACAGAGAAGGCAAAAGACCTAGAAAGTCAAACACAATACAGAAGAATAACAAAATTGGAGGGCTCACACTACTCAATTCCACAACTTCCTATAAAGCTCTAATAATCAAGACGGTGTGGTATTGGTGAAAGAACAAACACACAGATCAACAGAACAGAACAGAAAGTCCAGAAATAGGCCCACATAAATGTAACTGGTTTTAGACAAAAAAGCAAAAGCAATTGAATGGAGAAAGAATAGTATTTTCTAAAAATGGTGCTGGAACATCCATATGTTAAAAAATGAACCTGGGCCAGGCACGATGGCTCATGCCTGTAATCCCAACACTTTGGGAGGCCGAGGTGGGTGGATCACGAGGTCAGGAGATCGAGACCATCCTGGCCAACATGGTAAACCCTGTCTCTATTAAAATCCAAAATTTAGCCAGGCATGGTGGCACGGGCCTGTAGTCCCAGATACTTGGGAGGCTGAGGCAGGGGAATCGGGTTGGAGGCAGAGGTTGCAGTGAGCCAAGATCACGCCACTGCACTCCATCCTGGTGACAGAGCAAGACTCCATCTCCCCCCTCCAAAAAAAGGAAAAGAACCTGCACCCAGACGTTATGCCTTTCACAAAAATTAATTCAAAGTAGACCATAGACCGAAATGGAAAGCTTTAAAATTTTTAAAAGAAAATATAAGAGAAAAATCTAAGTCAACTTGAGTTTGGTGATGAGATTTTAGATACAACAGCAAAATCACAATTCATAAGAGAAAAAATTAATGTGACATTTATTAAAATTAGAATCTTCCTCTATCTGAAAGACACTGCTAAGAGACTAAAAATACAAGTCACAGATTGGGAGATAGGTGCAAAACACATATCTACAGAGGCCTTGTGTGAAAAACACATATCTAATAGAGGCCTTGTATCAAAATACGCAGAGAATTCTTAATACTCAACCAGTAAACAAACAACCCAATTTAAAATGGGCAAAAGATCTGAACAGACAACTCACAAAAGAAAATATACATATGGGAAATAAGCGTTTTAAAAGATGCTCAGTGTCATTTGTTGTTAGGCAATTGCACCCTGAAACAAAACTGAGCACTTATTTGAATGACTAAAACTTAAAATCTGACAATACCAAATACTGTTGAAGATGCAGAGCAACAAGAACTGTCATTCATTGCTACAGAAAATGCAAAATAGCACAGCCTCTTTGGAAGATAATTTGTCAGTTTTTTTATAAAACTAAACATAGCTTTACAATAAAATCCAGCAATCGTACTCCTAGGTATTTATCCAACCAATTAAAAAAGTCATGTGAATGTTTATTCATAATCACCAGAAACTATCTACAACCAAGATATCCATTAATAAGTAAGTTGATAAACTGTGGCACATCCATAAAATTAAATATTCAGTAATAAAAATAAATGAACTATTAAGTCACAAAAAGATATATATGTATCTTAAATGTTTATTGCTAAGTGAAAGGAGCCAATTTGAAAAAGCTACATGCCATATGATTCTAATTATATGACATTCTGGAAAAAGAAAAACTAAAAAGATGATGCAAAGATCAGTCACTGACAATGGTTCAAGGGAGAAGAAAGGGTTGAATAGGTGAGCACAGGATATTTTGGAGTGGTAAAATCATTCTGCATGGTTCTATAATGGTGGATACATGACATTACACATTCAACAAAACTTGTAGGACTTTATAACACAAAGTTCTGTGTGCAAACCTTAATGTCTGCAAATTTCTACAAAATCACTTAGAAAGCTGGGAGAATTCCAGGTGGAATGTCAAACATGACAACAACAATCTAACTGTATTACAAATATATGTAACAATCTCATTGAAGGGGTGAAGGAGAAATGTGCTGAGTTAAGTAACTTTGGAAATTAGTGGTGCTTGTAAGACAAAAGAAAGTGTTCATAAGCCCTATACTCCAGTTGATAAAGTTGTTTTCCTTGGGAACATGAATTGGCAATTCCGATTCTGCTACACATGTGTACTGGAATTCAAGTAAATGGATGGTGGATGGTGGAAGCCAGATTTCTCACTATTGGAGGAAGAAGTTCCAGATAAGCAAAGGGAGGAGGCTGAAATGGTCTGTGTAGTAAGGCCTTAGAGTTGGAGACCTCAACACGAATTCATGTTTAGCTTATTGTAAATACAATACAATGTTATATATGGAAATATATATAGATGCATATATACACAGGTTAGTATACACTCAGACGTTTCTTTTTCCTGCCAGCTGAATGAGCCCAGAAGCAATGATACCCCAGTAACAATGAGCACACCAGTGCCCAGATCCTAATCTCTAATAACATTCTCCAACAAAAGGTGCCAGGACTCCTTCCAAAAATGAATGACTCCTGGACTGCAGCAGGAAATATACAAGATGAACATGGAGTGTCTTACAGTCAGAAAAAAAAGAAAAAGTACTCAAAACAAATGAATAACAACAACAACAAAAACTCCACAATGAACAGGTTATGTCAAAAACAGCAAACTGAAAGAGCTCCCAATGGCCAAAACTGGAAAGATTTGAGCAACAAAATAAATTAAATGGTCCATTATAACTGAAAGTATTAAATAAATATCCATGAGCTCATGCAGATATAAATGAATGAATAAATAAATAAGTGGGGGAAGAATGAACAAATCTCTCATGTAGATTTCCAAATAATTTATGTAGTTACTCCATCCTCAAGGAAGTGGAATAAACCACAACTTATTCATACCTTCTTACACTGGTGGGCATTTAGGTTTTATCAGGTTTTTGACATTACTATGCTACTAGGAACATGTCTCCTGCCTATGTAGGAGTTTTTTCTACGGTATGTTCTTTGGGGTGAAATTGCTGTGCTATGTACTGAGTGTGTGTTCAACTTTACTAGGTAATACCAAATGTTTTCCAAATAGTTGCACCAATTCTTTACACCTTTAGCTGTGTCTGAGAGTTCCCAGTGTTCAACAGCCTACCCTAAGCATGGAGTTTTCTGATTTTCAAATGTTTCTCAATCTAGTCCTTATATAATAAGGCATTGCATTATAGTTTTAAATATTTGTGTCTCATTGATGACAACAAAATGTAAAATCTTTTCATACAGTTTTGGATCAGTCATCTCTCTTTTTCTTGGAAAGTGCCTATTCATGTATTTTGCCATTTTTCTCCTTGTTATTCATTTTTAGTTCTTTATCATCTTGGGATTCTAACCCTTTGTTGGTTATAGATACAGCACATATTTCTTGCTTGTGGCTTTTTGCCCTCTTTATAGTATCTGTTGAGAGCAAGAAATTCTCAGTGAATCATCTACAAATGATCACATCCTTGTAATCACCACCCACGTAAAGAAACGGAAACTTAACTAGCCTCCAGGAAGATTCCTTCATGCCCACGCTGGTTGCTACCCCGCTTCACCCCAAAATTAAACATTACCCTGACTTCTAAAACCTATAGATTAACTTGGCCTACTGAACAGCTTTATATAAATGGAACCCTATAATATATATTCCTTTTGTCTGGTTTATTTCATTCGGAATTATGTTTATGAGATGCATCCAAATTGTTACATATGGCTACAGAACATTCATTTTCATTGTGTGAATGTACCACAATTTATTTACCAATGTTAGTGTTGACAGATACTAATATTGTTGGTGTGTTGAGCGTGTTTCTAATTTGAGGCTATTACAAAAAATTACTGCCATAAAGATTTTTATACATGCCTTTTGGTACATATAGTTCTATTGAATTTATATCTAGGTAAATTTCTGGGTCACAGCTAACTTTAGTTTCAGCTATAGTGATACTGTCAACAGTCTTATAAATTGATTGTACTCATTTTACACTCCTATCCAGTATTATGTAAGAGGTTGTATTGTTCCATACCTTTTCATCACTTGCCATTGTCTAATTTATAATTTGTAGTGGCATCTCCTTACAATTTTAAGTTTTTATTTCCCTATGTCCAACGTGGTTCACCATTTTTAAATACATTTATATGTTATTAGATAGTATATTTTGTGAGGTGTCTGTTCAAGTCTTAAATTCATTTTTAAAATAGGCTTACGTGTCATTTTCTTGATTTGGAAAAAATCCATATTTTCTGGATATGAGGCTTTATCAGTTGCGGGTTTTCAAGAATTTTCTCTAAATTTGTGGTTGACCTTTTGAATGTTCCTAGTGGTGTTTTTAATTAACAGACACTTTTTGATTTAATGTAGTACAACTCAGCATTATTTTTATTTTATGGTTGAGCTTTATTTGATCAATTTAAGCATTCTCTGCCTAGCACAATATCATAAAGATATTCTTCTACTTTGTCTTCTAGAAGTTTTCTTGTTCATGCTTTCACATTCACATTCATGGAGTGTGCACCTGGAATTGAGCTTTGGTGAACAGTGTCTAGTAGACCTGATTAGTTTTTTCTGTATGGATATCCCACTGGCCCAGCAACATTTCTTAAAATGACCCTCCTCTTCTCACTATTCTGCAGTGCCACCTTGCCATAAATCAAGTATGCATACAAATTTCTGTTTCTGGACCCCACATTTTGATCACTTGGTACAATTGTCTATTCTTCAGTCATTGGAATTCTGTCTTAATTGTAGTAAATTTATTAAAAGCCTTGTTTTATTATAGTGTAAGTTCTTCCATCTTGATATATTATTTTTGAGAGGGTATTGCCTGTTTTGCCTTGTTTTATTTTGGCATTTTTATATAGGTGCCAAATAAGATTGTCAATTTTTACAAATTTTCATGCTAGAATTTTGGTTGTTATTGTATTTAACCTATAATTCAATTTGGGGAGACTTAAATCTTTATAATGCTGGTTTTCTAATCCATGAATATGGTATATTTCTGCATTTATTTAGTTTCATCATTAATTTCTCTCAAAAACATTTTGTAGTTATTTTTCTAGAAAGCTGGCATAATTGTCTGAGATTTAGTCTTACTTGATACTATTTTTAATGTTATCTTTGACTTTTTTCTATTTTCTATTAAGGTATAATTTACATGCACTATAATTAACCCATATAATTACACACTTCTGTAAATTTGGACAAATATAAAGTCACTAAATTCAAGAAGTGTCATCAGCCAAAAAATTCTCTGTGGTCCTTTGTAGTGACCACCCCCATCCCCATCCTCAGCTGCTGTTAACCACTGCTTTGTTTTCTATCTCTCTGGGTTTGCTTTTTCTGGAATGTGATATAAATGGAACCACATAGTGTGTAGACTTTGATTCTGGCTTCTTATACTTAACATAATCTATCTGAGATTTATCCACACTGTTGCACATACCAGCAGTTATTCCCTTTAATTTCTTAGTAGGGTATTATCGTACCATGGTTTTTTTACCCGCTTGCCAGTTGAAGGATATGGTCATTTGGATTTTTCCAGATTTGAAAGATTATAAATAAAGCCATTATAAACTTAAACATTTGTCTACAGGTTTTTATGTTAATGTAACTTACCATTTCAAATGGGTAAAAATCTAGTAGTGACATTGAGAAGTTTATGGTAATTTTATGTTTAAGTTTAAGAGAAACTGCAGAACTGTTTCTCAAGGAAGCCATACCACTTTGCATTTCCACAAACAAAACATAAGAGTTCTAGTGGCTCCACATTCTTACCAGTATTTAAGATTGTCAGTTTCTTTCTTTCTTTTAATTTGAGCTAGTCGAATAGGTGTGTATTGTTATCTCACTTGTGGTTTCACTAATGACTAATATTGTCCATCATTTTATGTGTTTTTGCCATTTGGGTAATCTTTTCTGCCATTCTTGTCTTTTCATTTTCTTAACAGTGATTTTTAAAGATAAGTTTTTAGGTTTGATGATATCTAATTGATCAATTTTTTCTTCTATGAATCATGCTTTTGCTATTTTATCTAAGAAATCTTTCCTCATTTGAGGTAACAAAATTTTTCTTCTATGTTTTCTTCTAAAATTTTATAGTTTTAGTTTTATATTTAGGTCTACAGTCTATGGCTAACATGGAGTTAATTTTTGTATATGGTGAAAAGTATGAATCTATATTTTTTTATTACATGTGAAGATCTAATCCTTTCAGCACCATGTGTTGAAAACACTGTACTTTCTCCATTAAATTGCATTTGTGCCTTTATTTAAAAAATCAAGTGATCATATACATGTGGGTCTATTTTTAGACTCACTCTTGACTTTTTGCCAATATCTCTCTGCCTTGATTACTATAGCTGCTAATGAAATCTTGAAATCAAGTAGTCTGAGTTCTCATTCTTTTTCAAAAATTTTTTAGTTTTATTTATAAATTTTAGAATTAGCTAGTCAATTTCTACAAAAAAAGTTTCTGATGAGATTTGAATGGAATAGCAAGGAATTTATAAATTAGATTGTGGGGAACTGACAGCTTAACAATCCAGTCAATAAGCATGGTATATTTCTCTGTTTATTTAAGGCTTTTCAAGATTTCTTTCATCAGTGACTTGTAGTTTCAGCATACAGATATGGAACATATTTTGTTAGATTTTTACCTAAGTATTATATGATTTTTCATGCAACATTACATGATATTTTACTTTTTAACTTTAATTTTACTCTGTTACTATATAGAAATACGATTCATTTTTTAATACTGCAAATGTCCTAAACTCACTAGAGTTGGTAATTTTTTTTAATGATTCTTTGGAATTTCCTGTATAGACAAGCATGTCAGCTGCTAATAGAGATAGTTCTATTTCTACTTTTTCAATCTGTCTAATTTTAGTCTTTCTCTGTCTCTCTCTCTCTCTCTCTTTGCCTGCCTTCCTTCCTTCCTTCCTTCCTTCCTTCTCTTCCATTCACCTTAGGGTACTGGATAGCATCTCCCAGTACAATCAATGGTGAATTAAAATGCTGAGAGAACACATCCTTGCTTTGATACTGATCTTAGGAAGAAAGGATCTTGTCTTTTACACTAAACATAATGTAAGCTGCGTATCTTTTTTTAAACTCTCTTTATGCAGTTAATGAAGTTTCCCCATTGCAAAAATTAAGAATGGATTTGAGGTTCTGTCAAATGCCTTTTGTGCATTTATAGAGATGATTATATGGTTTTTCTTCTTTAGTCTGTTGATTTACTGAATTATACTGATTATTTTCTAATGGTAACCAATCTTGCATTCCATAAGGTGTTATCCTTTTTCTTTGGTAAGATTCAATTTGCTAAATTCTTGTTGAGAATTTTTACCTCTATGTTCATAAGGAACATTGGTCTGTAGTTATCTTGTAGTATCTTTATCCAGTTTTGGTATCAAGGTAATGCTCTATGCTCTCCTCATAGAATGAGTCAGGAAGAATCCCCACCTCTTTAGTTTTCAGGAAGCGTTTATGTGAAACTGACATTATATCTTCCTTAAATGTTTAGTAAAATTTATGAGCAAAGCCATCTTGGCTTAAAGTTTTATTTGTGAGAAAGCTTTTTAACTACAAATTTCATTCCTTTTACAGTCATAGGGTCATTCAAACCATCTATTACTTCTTGAATAAGCTTTATTAGTTGGTATGTTTTAAGGAATTTGTTCATTTCATCTAAATTATTGAATTTACTGGCATAAAGCTGTTCATAATATTCTCTTATTTTCCTTTTAATTTCTGTAGGGTCCTAGTGATAGCCCCATTTTTATCTCTCCTATTTTAAATGGTGTCCTATTTTTAAATTATAGGTTCTGTATTTTCATTGCTATTATATAAAAATGAAATTGATTTTTGCATGTTGATCCTGTAACACACAAAGTTACTGAACTCACAATAATTCCAGGATGTTGTCTTTTTATTTATTTATTTTGTAGATTCCTTTATGTTGTCTACATAGATAATCATGTCACTCACAAGTAGGGATGATTTCATTTCTTCCTTTAGAATTGGTATGCCATTTATTTATTTATTTGTTTGTTTATTTATCTATTTATTGCCTTCTTTCACCATCTAAAATTTCCAGTACTATACTGAATAAAAGTAGTGAGAATCGACAGTCTTGCCTTGCTCCCAGTCTTAGGGAAAAAGAAGTTAGTCTTTCACTACAAAGTATGATGTTCCCTATAGGTTCTTTGTTAGTAGTCTTTATCCAGTTCAGGTAGTTCCACTCCATTCTAATCTTGCCGAGAGAGAGTTTTATCAAAAAATAGACGTTGGATTTTTTCAAATACCTTTTCTGTATCAACTGATATGATCATATGATTTTTCTTTTTTGCCTTGTTGATATGGTAGATTATATTTACTTTAGAACATTGAACCAACCTTGTGTACCTGGATTAAATCCCATTTGGTCACAGTATATAATTTCTTTTATACATTGTTGGATTGTATTTGCTAATATTTTGTTGAGGTAAATTCACAAGAGATATTGTTTTGTAGTTTTCTATTTTAGAAATGTCTTTCTCTGGTTTTGGTAATAGAGTAATATTGACCTAATAAAATAAGTGTTCCCTACTCTTCTGTCTTCTGGAAGAAATTGTATTAAAATGTTGTTAATTCACCTTAAAATATTTAGGAGAAGTATCCCTTGAAAGCACCTGGACCAGCCTTTTTCAGGAGATTTTCAATTAAGAATTCATGTAATCATTATAGGACTCCTCAGATTATCTGTTTCATATTAGCTGAGTTTAGATTTTCAAGGAATTGGTCCATTTCTCCTAAATATTCATATTTATATGAACATCAAGTTGTTCATAGTATTGTCTTATTATCTTTATAATCCTTTTCATGGTTGTAGGATCTTCAGGGTTATTCCTCCATTTCATTCCTGATATTAGTGAAACCTCTTGCTGGAGATTTATCAATTTTATTATTTGTTTTAAAATAGCTTGTGGTCTTATTAGCTTTTTCTATTGTTTTCCTATTTTCAATTTCATTCATTTCTGCTTTGATCTTTATTGTTTCCTTCCTCTGTTTGCTTTTAGTTTATTTTGCTCTTCTTTTCAGTTTCTTGAGGTAGGAACTTAGATTTATGACATGAGACTTTCTTTTTTCTAACGTAAGCATTTAGTGATATAAATTTTCCTCCCACACTGCTTTAGCTACATCTCACATATTTTTATTTGCTGTATTTTCACATGAATATGTCATTCCATTCTACCATTTTTTAATTTTCTTTGAAACTTTCTCTTTAATTTATGGGTTATTTAGAAGCATATTGTTTAATTTCCACATGTTTGCAGATTTTCCTTCATTTATTGTCATTAATTTCTAGCTTGATTCCACTATGCTCAAATAATCATACTCTTTAATTCTTTAAAAAATTTTGATGCTCATTAAAAAGTCAGAAAATAACAGATGCCAGCAAGACTGTGGAAAAATAGCAATGCTTTTACACTGGTGATGGGAGTGTAAATTAGTTCAACCATTGTGGAAGACAGTGTGGCAATTCCTTAAGGATCTAGAATCAGAAACACCATTTGACCCAGCAATCCCGTTACTGGGTGTATACCCAAAGGATTATAAATCATTCTACTAAAAAGACACGTGCACACATATGTTTATTGCAGCACTATTTACAATAGCAAAGACTTGGAACCAACTCAAATCCCCATCAATGATAGACTGGATAAAGAAAATGTGGCACATACACATCATGGAATACTATGCACCCATAAAGAAAGAGTGAGTTCATGTCCTTTGCAGGGACATGGATGAAGCTGGAAACCATCATTCTCAGCAAACTAACACAGGAACAGAAAACCAAACACTGCATGTTCTCACTCATAAGTGGGAGTTGAGCAATGAGAACACATGGACACAGGGAGGGAATGTCACACACCAGGGGTTGTCAGGGGGTGGGAGGCAAGAGGAGGGAGAGCATTAGGACAAATACCTAATGCACACGGGGCTTAAAACCTAGATGACGGGTGGATAGGTGCAGCAAACCACTATGACACATGTATACCTATGTAACAAACCTGCACACTCTGCACATGTGTCCCAGAACTTAAAGTAAAATTTAAAATAAAAAAAATTTTTGATACTTGTTTTTGGTCAGGATACAGTCTGTGAATGGTCATGAGCACTTAAAAATGTGTATTCAGCTACTGTTGGGTGAAGTATAATCTATGTGCCAATTAGATCTTATTGGTTGATTATGCTTTTCAAATCTTCTGTATCTTTGCTGATCTTCTTCTAGTACTTCTGTTAGTTGATCAGAAGGTTGCGTTGAAGTCCCCAACCATAATTGTGAGTTTGTCTATTTCTCGTTTCAGCTCTGTCAGTTTTTTGCTTCATGTATTTTAGTCTCTGTTGTTGTTTGTATACACATTAAGAATTGTTATGTCTTTCTGGTAGATTGACCCTTTCATCTTTATATAATATCCCTCCGTGTCTTTAGGTATTTTCTTTCTTCTGAAATCTATATTATTGGATACTAATGTAGCCATTTCTGTCATTTTTAAAATTAATGTTCTCAGAGTATACCTTTTTCCCTCTTTTTACTTTCACCGTATCTGTGTAATTGAATGTGAAGTAAGTGTCTCATAAAGAGCACACAGTAGGGCCATGGTTTTTTATCCATTCTGCCAATCTGTGTCTTTTCATTGTAATTATTCCAAACGGCATGGTCTGCTGCAGCTCTCCGCAGTGGAATGTTGAATGTCCCCCAACCCCCAAAAAAGGCCGCTGTGGAGCTTTCAGGAAATGCCAAGTCTACCTTGTGCTGATTAGTGCCATTTATAACCCAGCTCAGAAATGCAACTCAACACTCCCCATCTGCTCTGGATTTGGAACTGCCAGTTTGAAATGTCACGGTATCCACCTCTTTGCCCAGCCCCCTCTCCAATCCCTGTATATTGGCCTCTCTTGGGATTTTCTCTAGCACCACCATCTAGGATTTACTTTTTTCTCTTTATTTTCCCAAGGAATAGAACCTGGGATGTATCAACTCAGTTTCTTCCTGAAACTCAGTTTATACAACCAGGCTGCCTGCTGTTGAATCCTTGAGTGCTGGCTCACACACGATACTGATGCAGAGCCAGTACTATGAAGAGGCCTCTGGAGACTTACAAGGGCACTAAGGAAAAGGGGGACTCGTTGTTTAATTTACACATTCCCTTTATGACCCCTTTTAAATGCCCCTGATCCATAATGGCTTCCCTGCTCACACCACTCTGGGACCATCTCTCCCTTCTCTCAAGTCTGGCAATATTCATTTCCAAGACTTGCTTGAGTATTTTTAAAAATTAAGAATGATTCATTAAAAGCCCTCTGGGTTATTGGTACTCTGTTAGAAGTTCTGATTGTGGACGGATTACAAGAAGGAAAGAGCCCATTGGCAGTATCCTTGAATTTCTTGCAGTTTCAGACACCTAACGGCACTCAGATTATTCAACAGCAATAACGAGCCATGCGGAGGTAGGTAGAACAGGAAGATTTCACACTCTTCTTTCACTATCCCCACTGCTCTCATAACAGAATCATACCAAGTGATGTGCTGAAAAGCAGCCAGCATCAGTGTCCTTTGGAGGATTCTATCCGGGTGTCTTTTACCCCAGCCCACCTTCCAGGGCAGGGGCAGTGCTTCAAGTCCTCCCAGCCTGCATGTGGGGCCTAAAGTGGAGACCAGAGAGAAGTCCAGAGGGCAGACACCAGCGTCAACAAAGCAGCCACAGAGACTGTTTCCTTTTTTTTTTCTTTTTTTCTTTTTTTTTTCTTTTGAGACACAGTTTCACTCTGTCGCTCAGGCTGGAGTGCAGTGGCTTGATCTCAGCTCACCGCAACCTCTGCTTCCCGGGTTCAAGCGATTCTCCAGCCTCAGCCTCCTGAGTAGCTGGGACTACAGGGGTGCACCACCACATCTGGCTAATTTTTGTATTTTTGATAGAGATGGGGTTTCACCATGCTGGTCAGGCTGGTCTTGAACTCCTGACCTCAGGTGATCTGCTCACCTCGGCCTCCCAAAGTGCTGGGATTACAGGCAAGAGCCACCACCACAGGGATCATTTTCTTTCTGTCACTGGTTGTCTGCCTTGGAGCTCATCCACTCAGCCCCCAGAGGATCCACCCCCAAAGGGCAGAAACACAAAAATAAACAAACAAACCAAAAATCCAATAACAACTGAATGGAACGATCACATCAAGATGTCCCCCAAGTAACAAGTAAACAGAGCCCCCACCTTCACAAGTGAGACCCCCAGAGAGCCTGCTAGGACAGGAAAAGGAAAGCCTCTGTCCCACTGCTTCCACCTAGACCAGCCCCATGTGTGAAATGAGCGCCCAGGTGTGAGTGCTTCCAGACACAAATACAAAATCAGTCTTGTTTGGATGGGGAGAGAGGAACACTTAATTTAATTAAATCTCTGTATTAAGTATGCAGTAAAATGTGCTGCTTTATCAAATTAAGTCATCCGCCAGAAAAAAGGCCATGTTGACAATGTTTTCTAGATTCAACTACCATTTAACTATTCATTCATTTAATGTGTTTATTTAAAAAAAAAAAAAATCTGCCAGACATTTGGCTCAAGCCTGTGGCCTTAGCTACTCAGGACGTCGAGATGAGAGGATCGCTTGAGCCTAACAGTTCAAGGCACAGTGAGCCATGATTGTACCCCTACGCTCCAGCCTAGGTGTCAGAGTGACATTTCATCTCTGAAAAAAAAAAAAACTTTTTTTCCTACCTTGGCACAAGGCCAGTGCTACAAGCAGCAGTCACACGGCCCCATGCCTGACATGTGCCCTATGCATGCCGACCCCACCCACTTAGGCAGGCTGCAGGCCCTGTGCTAATTGAAGAAGCAGGTGGAGAGCTGGTAACATCAAGCACAGGGACAGATTTCATTGTGACATCACCAACAGACAGCACCCCGCTGAGGTGGTACCCACAGCCGATAGCCATCCAGCTGTACATTACTCACAACAGGTAACCCACCCACCCACCAAACCAGGCCCTATCCTTAAGGAGGGTTGGCCCAGGAGGCACAAACACAAGGCTTTTGTGTCTCCATTTTGGAGTCTGAAAGCCTTCTTGAAGAGAATTCTCCCTATCAGTCTCTCCCTCAAAGAAATGTAATGTCACATATATATTCACAAACAAAACGGCATTTTAAAAACTCTTTTCAAATCTTACATTTCAGTTTTAACAAACAGTACTGGAGCAATTGGATGTCCACAGGCCAAAAAAAAAAAAAAAATGAAACTTGACATACACCTCACATTTTCGACAAAATTAATTCATAATAAGTTATAGATTTAAATGTAAAATATAAAGCTATAATGCTTTTAGAAGAATATGTAGGAGAAAATCTCGGAGGCCCAAGGGTGGTGAATAGACATGACACCAAAAACATAGTCCATCCAAGAAAAGAATCAAGAAGTTGGATTTCAACAACAACATTAAAGATGTTCGGTTTGAGAAAGCCCAGGTGAAAGGATGGAAGACGCGATGACAGACTGGGATACCTAATTCCAAACCACAAATCTGACAAAGGCTTGAATATAGACTATAAGAGCTCTCAAAGCTCAGCAGTTAAAACAAAAACAGCAATCCAGTTAGAACGTGGACAAGAGACATGAACAGATATTTAAGAGAGGAGAATGCAGATGGCAAATAAGCCCCTGAAAAGATGTTAAACATCATTCGTTAACCCATCTGGGAAATGCAGATTAAGGCCATGATGAAATATCATTGCATACTTATTAGAACAACTACAAGAAAATAGTGATGGACCTAATACTGGTGATGATGCAAAGAAATTGAATTTCTCATCCGTTGCTGGGATGCTCATATAATGGTATAGCCACCCCAAAAAACAGTGTGGCAGCTTCTTAAAAACCACAACAGGCCAGTCACGGTAGCTCATGCCTATAGTCCTAGCAGTTTGAAGCCAGGAGTTCAAGACCAGCCTGGTCAACAGAGCAAGACCCCATCTCTACAAATAATTTTTTAAAAAATAGCTGGGCGTGGTGGCACACACCTGTAGTCCCAGCTACTTGGGAGGCTGAGGCAGGAGGATTGAGTGAGCCATGGAGGTCGAGGCAGCTGTGAACTATGATCATGCTACTGCATTCCAGCCTGGGTGACAGAACCAAGACCCTGTCTCAAAAAAGAGAAAAAATAATAATAATACATACACTTACCATGCATACCCTTACCCTGCTTACCGTGAAACCAGCAATTACATTCCTGGGCATTGATCTCAGGGAAATAAAAATTAATCTCCACACAAAAGCCTCTAGACGAATGTTCATAGCAGCTTTATTTGTAATAGCTAAAAACTGGAAGCAACCTCAAGGGGTAAACGGAAACAACTGTGCTACTGTGCTACATTGTACCATGGAATATTCCTCAGCAGTGAAGAGAAATGAACTACCTATGAGCAGCTTTGACGAGTCAGCTGGGCATTATGCTGAGTGAAAAAATGCCAGTCTCAAAACATTCCATCTATAAGACATTCTCAAAATGACTAAGTTATAGAGATAAAGAACAGATTAGTGGTGTCCAGTGTTAGGAGGGGAGGGCTAGGGAGGGGTGGGCAGACAACAAAGGGACTGCAGGAGGGGGTGTTTGTGGTAGAGGAACATCTCTGCTACTTAAATTGTGGCAGTCACTGCAGAAATTCACACAGGTGACCAAATGGCACAGAGCTATGCACACACGCTGCACCAACATCGGCACCCCAGTTTCGGTATCAGACTGTAGTTTTACAGGATGTAAGCTTTGAGCGAGACTGGGTAGAGAGCGAACAGACATCTTTTTTTTTTTTTTTTTTTTTTTGAGACAGAGTCTCTCTGTCTCCCAGGCTGGAGTCCAATGGTGCCACCTCGGCTCACTGCAACCTCTGCTTCCCAGGTTCCATCGATTCTCCTGCCTCAGCCTCCAGGGTAGCTGGGACTACAGGCGTGTGCCACCAAGCCAAGCTAATTTTTATATTTTTAGTAGAGACGGTGTTTCACCACGTTGGTCAGGCTGGTGTCCAACTCCTGACCTCATGATCTGCCCTCCTCGGCCTCCCAAAGTGCTAGGATTACAGGCTTGAGCCACCATGCTTGGCTGCAAACAGACATCTTTATAATGCTTTTGAAACTTCGCGTTATAATTTTCTAAAATCAGAAGTGTAAAAGAAAAGTCATATTCCATGTACTTCACTGAAATGGAATGTTATCTGTCCTAAAAATGATTACAAATTATTGGACTAGGCTTCTGTTCGTGTTTTATAAGTTGTGTTGGAATTAGAGCGGTTAGGTCCTCTTCCCACCAGCAAAGTCCTACAGCTCGTGAGTGCTGCAATTTTCAGCCTGCTGGAGTCAGTGTCTGGGAGGGTGGTCTCTAGCTACACGCCAGGGCCAAGCTTGCTAAAAGAGGCCTTGAGCTCTTAGCTCTTGCAAAGCAGGAGTAATGTGAGGATGGGCTCCTTGATCTTGTATAGCAGGCTCAGGAATGAGAAGAGGCTTCTGAGAACATGATATAGCAAGAACACAAAATAGACAGCAGGAAACCGTGTTCTGTTTTTTGCATGTTTATGCTAGGTTATATCTGACACCCCAGAGTTAGAGGAGATAAAAAAGCTGGAAGGGAACAGGCATTGATTGGATGCCCGGAGGACGGCTTACCGTACATGTGCGCAATCCTTCAGCAGCCCCACTAGGTAGAGCCATCCCTGCCAGTTTGCACACGCGGACCTGGCGCTCAGGCACACGGACAACACACTAGGCTGTTTCCTGGCAAGATGCAGGCCTGCTCTGCCTCTACCTATGTGCACTTTTCCACAACATGCAACGTGACAGCACCATGGGTCAGACTTGCAGAGCGAGGCACCCTTTTGCAGTCTGGATCATAGTGCCAGGTTCTGACGTGCGGTGCTCACCTGAAGCCTGTTGCTGTTTCAGCAGTGACTGCTTGCCATTTTCCAACACGTGCTTCCAATGGGAAGGGCCTAGACAGACACATCCACTTCACTTTTGTCACGAGTCCTGGTTCCCAGGCACCTCTGGGATGCCTTTTTCATGTTTCTATCCCAATCCCAGCATGGGAATATTTCAACAGAGCTTGCTGGGAAACCCTGACCTGTAATTATGGAAACCAAGAATGGACATGTTTCTATTAATATTGGCCCCAGATAAACCACCTACTCTTTTAGGTCAACATTATTTGGCAAGGGATGAGGTGGGCTGGATGCAGCATCTGCAGCCTTCCCACACAACACCCCAAGCTTCTCTGCATGGCGGAATTCCTGCTTTCGGAGGGCTCCAGCTCCAGAGGGCTCCAGCTCCGGAGGGCTCCAGCTCCAGAGGGCTGGAGAAGTTCCTTTAAGTCTCTTGGCCTCATTCCTGCATCCATTGAAATTTACATCCAGCTTCATTCTTCCTCAACATCAAAGGGCCTCAGATGGTCTGGCTCTGCTTCCAAACCAGAGTGCAGGAAAGTGTTTACTGAAGAAGAAAAGTGAATCAGGAAACAGCTGTGCGAAGGGCCAGGGCTGTGTCCCCCGGGGTTCACACATGGCCATCTGTGTCTCTTATTACGGCTAATCTCTCTAGTTCTCAGAGAAGCGGCCCATTAACCCAGACAGCTGGGAAATGATGGAAACCATCTTTTTTTTCCCAAACGTTCTTATTATGCAGTGTTTATGTTTCAGGATCTGAGGGACTTTCGAACGTTGACCTTTCTCGAGCTGTCCGAGCCCAGAGGCGTGGGTGCTGGGAACTTGCTGCGAGCCCCCATCTTTCTACCTGGACCCCAAAAAGAATAGACGCCACACAGAGCCAGCTTAATCCAGGGTTAGGTGTGCTGACCAGGGGGCTGCCTTCCTGAGGGCTGCATCCAGTTTTCTTGCAGCAAATTTTTCTTCTGCAGAAAGTGGCAGATCTAGGTCCTCTAAATATGGTTAATTCAAAGGATGGTTCTGGAGATGGATGGTGGTGATGGTTATGCAACAGTGTGAATGTACTTTTTCCCCCCATGGGTATCATTTATTATAATGTTATTTATTATAATATATATTATATAATACATAATATATTATTATTTATTATTAACCTTATAAATTTCACACAAATGACCATATTTTAAATGATAGTATAGTCTGTAGGCTATTATTTTAAATAAAACTGTACCTCTTTTCAGTTTTATTGAAGGTGAATGTGCTTAGTACCACTGAAGTGTACATTTTTAAATGGTTAAGATGGTCAATGTTGTTATGTGAACCGTGACACAATTTTTTTAAAGGAGTAGGGAGAGTTTATTTTCCTTTTCTTGGATGTTGGTGACTGCCTGGGGTGGGGTAGGGGTGGAATGCAGTGGAAGTGATGCTGTGTGGCCTCCAAAGAGAGGTCACAACTGGCAAAACTCAAGTCCACCTGGTCCTCTCTCTATCTCTTTCTCTCCTCTCTCTCCTACTTTGTCCCTCCCTTTCTCTCTCTCTCTCTCCTTCTCTCTCCTTTTCTCTCCATCTCTCTCTTTCTCTGTCTCTCCCTTTCTCTCTGCCTCTGTTTCTCTCTCCCTCTCCCCACTCCAGCTCTAAAGGGATGGCTCCTCTATGAATGGTTCCTGCCCCTCTTGTCCCCTGGGCCAGGCTCCTTCCATGTGTTAGGCAGGCATTCTAGAGCTGCAACTTCAATGTGAACAAATAAACATTCATTTTAAATTGAGATGTGTATGAGGTACAAGGTGCTATGCGTGCATATCCCTGGGGGTCCAGGAGAGCCCCCTCAAGCAGTGATCTTTGATGTCATGCCTGAGCAGGAGCTGCAAATGGGTGTCAAGGGGAAGGAAGAGGTCAGGGATGGTGCAGTTCAGACCCCAAAACTTTCAGGAAGGGATGAAGGAATGCACTTGGGGACTTGAGGGGTCTACCCACCCCCATGGTAGTGGGCCCTCTTGGGGCCAAGGCCTGCACTAATAGGTCCTCACCCCACCTCATCCCAGCCTCCTCACCCACTGGCCTCAGGGGTTGCAGCACAGAGTGGAGGCTGTGGCTGTGCAGGTGGAAGTGGAGGCTCGAGGGGCCAGTCCCCGGCCTGTGAGGTGGGGATTCCAGGCTCAGGTCCAGAAGCCTTTGAGAGTTCCACTAAGGAGTCTAAGTGTCTGTAAATAATTAAACACTGCAGAGTTGGGGCCTTCTTTTTGCTGTCTTTCAACCTCTCTTCTCTTGAGAAGGTTCTGGGACAGGAGTGGGAGTTCCAGCAGGAGGAGGTGGGGACACGCCCCCAGCCTCAGCGAGCCCTTCTTCCCTGCTGGTGAGCCGTTTTGGGCTCCCCGCAGGAACCTCTGGGCCCTCCCTCCCAGCGTGGTGGTCATGGGGCTGCTCCTGCCATGCAGATGCCCTGGCTATGTCAAGTGACCCACCACCTAGGGAGCAGCGTACTGTCTCCAGCCCTGTGCCCGTGCCCACCCTGGGCCCAGCCAGACCTGGGCCTCCCGGGCTTCTGCCTGGCTCACCCAACCCATCCCCGGGAAGGAGCGCAGAGGATGCATGTTCCAAAAAGCTGACCTCGCTGCTCCTTTGTTCCCCCTAATTGCACTAAAATTAGGCAGTTTTATGACTCACCATGTGTCTATGCTGTTTGAGCCTTCAAAGGCCTTCATCATCATCACACAGTCAGCACCTAATACAGATGCTGCATCACCTGCAGCACAAAACAGTTCACATTTGCTCACTGGAGTTACGGGAGAAAGGGAGTTTCTAATGAATGACCCAAGCATGGGAATGTGTCCTTCAGCTGTCTGAAAGTTCAGCCTGGGAGCATGTTTCTGAGTCTTGGGGTGCAGGACTTCTCTCTTCTGAATTCTGAAATTCTTATGTCCTAATTTAACCTCAGACTGAATTCTTCTGGTGCAACCACTTTAGAAAGCAGAATACAGTTGGCACCAACAACCTTTTACACAGAGGGCTTTGGTGAGTGGGCAAGCACTCTGGAGAGACCCATCCTGAGTGGACAGGTGGGCCCGAGCCTTCAGGGGCAGCGAGGGCACCTCAAGGTCCCTGGAGACATCTGTTCTGCCCATAGCAGTTGTGGGAGGTTTTTAAAAGTGATACAAAGAGAATATTTTTAATTTCCCTGCTATTTACAGGGAATGTTTCACTTCTATAGGACAGAAAATACATTGCCAGATGAAGTGTTCTTGCCAAGAGAAGACCAGCTGCAAATAATTTGGCCTGGAAAAAAATATATTTTTTAGAAAACATTCTCCCAGCAAAAAATGGCCCTGTGCTCCCCTGTTCTCTGTTCTTCGTGTTTCTCACCCAGCATGTGTTCAGGTTGTCATGGTAACCCTGCAGTATCTTTCAGAGGAGTGAGCAGAAGTTGAATTCAACATGGAGGATTGGTCCATTTGAGTGTAACCTACTGAAATCAATGTGACCTTGGCCTTTTTCATCAACTTAGGCAAGACACATTTCGCTTTTAAATTTTCAAATAAAATCAGGGGTACCTTGGTGGAAGAATAATAGCTGAGAATGCTCTGGATAGGGATAGTGAACGTTTGCTGCCACATTTCCATCCTGGGATTGCTCTGGTTATCTTCTGCTGCATAACAAGCCACCCCAAAAACTCATAGTTTATGATAATGGCAATATTTTTTTCACCACAAATCTGTAACATTGACAGGGACTTGGCAGGAGCAATTTCCCACTGCTTCACACGCTTCTGTCTGGGGAAGCTTGATGACTGCTGATGGGATCACCGGTAGGCTAGCTCAGGTGCCTGGTGGGGGATGCTGACTGTCTGCTGGGACCTCAGCTGGGCTCTTGTTCTGGGCACCCATGTGTTGCCGACTACCTCGTATGCTGTGGGCTTCTTCACACAGTGGTGGCTGGGTTCCAAGTGCGAGTGCTCAAAAGTCACATTCTGTCTGTCAGAAGCAAGCCAGCCCATATCTAAAAGTTAGATTCCCCCTTTCAATAAAAGTAGTGCAAAAGGATTTGTGAACGTGCTTCAAAATGACCATGATGCCCATGTCAGATATTGCTAATTAATGATTGAGCCTGGACTCCACTTCAGAATCCTTCCCAACAGTGTTCCCAGTCATCCACTGGCCATTGCTGGAGCTGGCCCTGAAGTTAACGCCCATCTAACACCCTTGTTCTAGGCTAATGGCCCAAGACAGCACAGGACCAGTGCTCTCAGAAACCAAGTTCCTACAAGTCCATAATAAAACCAGATAAATATAAACAGTGTAATAAATTTTTCATAAAGACAACTTTATCCTATTTAAAGATTGTCCATTGTTCTGAGATTATGTACTTCTTACACTTTTGGAGTGTTCAGCTGCCGTTTCTCTTATGAATTGAGGAGATGATAAGGAGCAGTTGTGTTGTTTGAATCTCCTTTTAAAATATTGGTGATCCATGCAATCCAAAAGTCACAATCCCCTGCCCTGGGCCATTTGTTGGTGGTTGAAACTTCACTGTCATAAGCAGTGGAGTGCCACATGGTGCAGACACAAAACTTTGCACATCTCCTCCATGAGTTCACCTCTGAAGGCCCACATGCCACTCTAGAATCACTGCATCTTTTCCCTGCTTGAGTCTCTGGATTGAGCTCGAGTTTTGCTTTTTTTCTCTCTCTCTTTTCTACTTTCTGCCTGGCCATTCTGTAAGCTGCACACTCTTGCTAAGCAATGTGTGTGTGCTCCTGGTGTCATCAGAAGCCCCATCCTGTGGCAAACACTATCCAGAACTCAGAGCTACACATACCCCTGGGAAATTCCCATGGGCTTGTCAACTCAACAGTGGGGAAACAGGGCCTCGGGACAACCAAGAATCCTGGCCTTTGAGTCAGAGTTGGTCAACATGACTTGGGGAAGATATTAAATGTGGGAACCAAACCAAAATGACATAAGTGGTCAAGCAGTATCTAGATACAAACAACACTGTCTGGGTTTGATGGAGCCCCTGTGCCCATTGTCTCCTCCCTTGTTAATCAGAGAAATAATTGCCCACTTTCCTCCCAGAGATGGGGTCCAAGTTAATGAGGAACTGTAGCAGCTACTTTTAATGCAAATTCTTGGAAATATTAGTAAAGTTGGAAAATATATGGGTCTTCCAGATTATGGAACATAGAAATAGGAAAAGGGAAAAAGGCAAAAGAAAGGAAGAGGACGAAGGGAAATGAGAAGGTAGAAGACAGACATCCGTGGGGTTACAAGGTACCTTTTACCTAGGGCTGCAGTTTCACTTTAGGAGAAAACAAAAACTGGGCTTTCCTTTGAATGATGTTAAGGAAGTTACCAGCATGGTCCCTCTGTCTCCTCCAGGGAGCAGGGCCTGGCCGAGTCTCATTATACTGCAGATCACTGGTCTTGAGCCCAAGGCTTTACAAGAGAAGCACAAACCCCAACAATTACAAGGGACATTGCTTTCCCACCCTGGTCCCTCCCTACACAACACGAAGAAAAACAAAACAAGCCCAGATCCTGTAAGCAGGACCCAAAGAAAACATTATGATGATGGGCTTTCTTCAAGTAAGTGAGCTGACACAAAAGGAAAGGCAGAAAACTCTTTCCGGCTCTCAGATTTCAAACCACCAGGGAATGTGTGCTGTTCCAGGGCCTCTGAGAAGCCAAAGGCTGGGTTGCACAATCAGCCCTGCTGCCCCAGGCCAAGCATGCTGGACACCGGGCAGTCAGGTGTCTCTCACCTGGACGGTCCAGCCTTCCTCTTTGCCTTCAGCTTCCTCTGGCCACAGGAAGGGCTCAGTGTCAAGGGCAACTTCTTCCTGCTTCGATTCTCAGGAACAGCCATCTGGTATTTGTCCTTCTT
The DNA here is from genome assembly GCF_029289425.2 of Pan paniscus. Classification (NCBI taxonomy): domain Eukaryota; kingdom Metazoa; phylum Chordata; class Mammalia; order Primates; family Hominidae; genus Pan; species Pan paniscus. The sequence continues at coordinate 50,713,344 of NC_073260.2, forward strand.
GTCTGGCGTCTTTCACTTAGCACACTGTCCTCTGAATTCACCCCTGTTGTCACAAACGGCAGGATGTCCTTCTTTTTTAAGGCTGAATACTACTCCATAGTACAGACATAGGCACCAGACTCTAATGAAGTTGACCTCTTAGAAGCAGAAAGTAGAAGGGCAGTTACCAGGGGCTGGGGAGTAGGAAAAAACTGTGTGGATTTTGGTCAAAGGGTACAAATTTCCAGTGATAAGATACTTAAGTTCTGAGGATCCATGAACTGCATGGTAACTATAGTTAATAATACTGTACTGTATGTTGAAAATGTGCTAAGAGAGTAGAACTGAAGTGTCCTCACACACACAAAACTAATGGTAACCATGTGAGGCAGTGGAAGTGCTGATTAGCTTCATCTTGGCCGTCACTTCATGATATGCACATGCATCAAATCATCACATTGTACAATTAACTGTATACAAGCTTTATTTGTCAATTACATCTCAATAAAGCCAGGGGGTGGAGTCCGGAGGGAGGAACTTCTGTCTTGCTCTCGGTTTATGCAGTATCTTGTAAAGACAGCATGAGTCATCATCACTATCTGGCCCAGCCAAGTACTTTGGGGCCCTTTGTGCTGCAAATCAGTTCACACACACCAACCACTGTCTTCTCATGATGCACAGCTGGAAGTAATTGCTTTTTAAGCTTTAAAAAAATTCAGGACACAGCTTATCCTCGGTGTCCACCCGCAGGTAGTCAGGCCCTGAGAACATGTCACCTGTGGGCAAACGCTAACTTTCCCAAGACCAGGATTAAGTGTTGAGTGGGAGGTGAGGCCTTTGTCCTGCCCCTCTCTCCCTGTGTGGACCGACTGACCAACCCGCCAAAACACTTTGAGAGCCACTAGGCATAGTAGCTTACTTCTTCTCATGCAGATATTCCTTGGAGGAGCCTGGTGTATTTATTTTAAGAGTTGCTTTCAGAAACAGAGGACCTCTCTTCTGTTTCACAAAATACATGTCACAGAGAAGAACAAACCCACCCATGGCCAGCCTCTGGCTGTGTAATTGCTACTCTGCACAATAGGAAATGAGTGGCCACGGCACAGGTAGCCCATTTGGGAGTCGCCTAGAGCCCTGTCCCTACAAAGAAATTATAACGTAGCAAAAAACCAGAGGCTCCCTTCCTTGAATATCCAGGCTTAGGCCTAGAGCACGGAAACAAGACCAGTGTAATTACCTCGCATGCATAATCACTGCTGAGACCTGAGAACAGAGGCCGGGCCCTGCCTGGCCTTCGGCTGTCTGGCCACAAGCAAGCAGCCACTGAAACCAGGCAGCTGGGGTGCAGGGTGTTTGTGTGTGTGAAATGGCTCTGCTGCCCCGAAGCAAGGAGCAGGGAGATGGCTTTTCCCTGTGTGGCTTACCTGGGTCAGAATCAACAAGCAGGAGCATAAAACAGAGATCAGACCCCAGGAGGAAATGACAGCCAGGCCCACTTTGTGTGCACGAGTGAGGGTAGGCATGGGGAAGATTCGTGTTTGCTTGTCCCTTTTAAAAAAGCAAAACCGGCACAAGACTGTGGTCAGAAGCTCAGTATACAGGAAGGGGCCGAAGTCTGACAGCCTTCCTCAGAGCCCCGGGTGGCCTGGGGAGGAAGGCATGCTGCCCTGAGACTGGTGTGCAGGGATCCCTGGAATTCTCCTCCAGCATTAGCTGTGGTAGAAGGGACTTTTCTATTTTGTGATTCAATCTTTTAGTTAGATTGCTTGGGGGACTTGATACTAGGAAAATTTTAATGATTTTACCTAAACAAGGGATAACCTTGTTTTGGAAGCTTATGATATGGAGGAAAGAGTTAACTGTAAAATCGGCAGGCCTGGGGAAAACAAAACCAACCAAGCAGTAGCCAGGGTGGATGCAGGGCTGTAGCCAGAGCTCCGGGCTGCCCCACGGCACTCCCACTGCGTCAGGGAAGCCTTTTCTGGCCTCCTAGTTAGGAGGCATCTCCTATTACACACTCTTGGAGCATTTTGTAATTCTTCTGAGAATTTATTACCCTAGCCAATGAATAATTGTGGAATTACTCGATGTTGTCTCCCCCTCTGGAACATGATACAAATGTCAGCTCCATGCCTGACTTGTTTGTTGCGGGATTCCCTGTGCCTAGACTAGTGCTTTGCACATGCAAGGAGCTCATATTCATTGAATAACTGGATGGGAGGGTGGATGGGTGGGTGCATGGATAAGAGTGAATGGTTGGATAGGTGGATGGACAGATTGAACAGACAGGCAGGTGGATGGATAGATGGATAGAAAGATGGATGAATATAGATGGAGATAGATGGGTAGATGGATGAATGGGCGTGTGGGTAAATGATTGCAGAAATGCATAAATGAATGAGTAGATAGATGAATGGGTGGGTGAAGTGGATGGGTAGATGAATGGATGAGTGGATGGGTGGATGGGTGGATGGATGGATGGATGGAGCCCACAAGGTCATTAAAGCATTTTGTTCTCTAACTTCTGAACTGAACTCCACTGGTTGTCTATAATAAGAGCTTTTACAGAGGGAGGTTGAACACCCAAGCATGTTGGACATGAGTGACAGCAGCTAGCATGGTATCTCTGCCCTAGATGCACTGTTGGCAGCAGAGAGCTCTGTCCCTTGGGAGGGCATTGTGCAGGGCTATCAGGCAGTTTCCTGGGCCCTGTCTGCAGAGCCTAAACAGATCACATCTGGCCCGTCTCAACAGGGCCTCCTTACCCTATAAACCATGCATGTATTTATGTAACACTTCAGGCCTGATGGAGACCAGATGTGACCAAATGGTGCTTTATGTTGCCCAGGAATGCTGAAATACCAACATAGACGTCTTTTATAGCTGCTCTTGCTCAGCAATCTCTCTTTAAATCTTAGGTTTGAGCCCTGATATACAACCATTAACTTCATTCTTCTGTGAAACAGAAACATCTGGCAACATCTATTTGATTTGTTATCCTTATGAGAGAAATACAACTATGTACAACTTCTATTCTCAGTTAGTGTAGTACAGTAAAAAGAATGTTGATGGGGAGGCAAGAAACCCAGACCCAGCTCCACCCTGTACCTCCCTTACTGGCTGGCCTTGGGCCAGTTGGTTCTCACCAGGACTCAGTTTTCCATTGGTAATTTCAAGAGCTATCATTTATTAAACACTTCCTGAGTTCTAGGCACCCTACCTTGTGCTCAGTAAAAGCTACAGATCATTGCCACAACTACACCCCTATTCAAATGTACAAATGGATACATAGGCGTGACTTTCCAATACCCATCATCCTTAGGAGGCAGATCCCAGTCTCAGTCTTCTGACTCTAAAACCACCTCTTCCCATTAAACCAAATGGCCGCTTTCACCTGCAAAATAAGGAAGTGCAGCTGAATTGCTATTTTCTGAAATTGTGTTCCTTGGACACTTCTGTTGGGAGCGACTAATAAGTCTTTTGACCCCTCTCCAAAGAATGTGTGTTCAGGGACACTGAGGAAGTGTCCCTGAACACACATTTGGGATTTTGGATGCCCACAGAACATTACAGATGCTACAAGAATTTAAGCCTGTTTACTGTGGGGTTTCCTCATTGGGCCGCTAGAATGCCTTTGTCCCCTGAAACTCCTATTAATATCTTGAGGATCACTGATGCACATTCATACAAAAATGTTGATTGAATAGGTTTCATGCTCCTGGCAGGACAGGCTGTGTCTCTGCACTCAGGGAGCAGCCACCTTACTGACCCAGGTGCAGCTCAGCCCTGATTGCCCCTTCTATACTTTCCTGTTTATACAGAGCTCCTCCCTTCTCCCTCCATGGATGTATTTACAATGTAGAGATGCTGTTAATACTGTCAGCTGCTGCTACTTGAGAAAGCTCACCACACACTTTCCATGGGGATTGGGAATGGAGTTGAGCAGCCCCATTTAGTTTCACCAAGAGTAGTGGGACCTTGTGCACTTGTTTTAAAGTCTCACTCCCTGAAAGGGCCAGACCTGGATTCTGAGTGACATCTACCCAGTGCAATTTCTCCATTGAATAGAAAGAAATGTGCAAAACATTCTAATTATGCTTTTACAACAAGCTTTTTAAGAAAAATTACATTGCAAAGACCCAATCAGTGCAAAACTTGCCCTGAAGTTCCTTACAGTTTAAAATCACCATATCCCCTCTGCCCCTTCAGCTTCCTTCTGTAATTTAGGGTGCTCGTGACGCAGAAGGGTTAGGGGCTGCAGGAGGTCCACATGCTTTGGCTCTGATCACAGACTGCAGCTGTAGCTTCATCTCTGTCTCTGCTCTACTTAAGGACAGCTGCCCTCAGAATGCCAGGCTGGAACATCTAAATTCTACTAAAATGATCACTCACTCAGAATCAACAGCTAGGAAGAGGCCACAGAGCAGAGCCCTTGTTAATTTGGAACATGCCAAACTGCAAAGATGGTCCATAATGCCCCAGCAGAGCATGTGAGAGCCCAGCATCGGATTTGATGCCACCTGCCCAAGGCCCAGGCCAGTGCAGCAGCGCTTCCTCAGATGGGTGTGGGCCTCGGAGCCCTGAAACGCTTCCCAGCCCAGAAGCAATAAAGCCCCAGTATGTCCTTTTCTGCAGGCCAGCACCCTGTCCACAATCCCGAGGGATGAGGGATGGCCGCGTCATCTCCCAGTAACAGCGAAGCCCAGGGTATGCAGTTCCACCCCCTTCCTAAGATAGATGTGAATTTAGAAAACCAAGAAGAGAGCCTCTTGCCTCCATGCAGCACTTCTGAAAACAAGCAAAGCATTTCAGGGGAGGAGCAGCAGGCGGCTCTGGAGCTTTGCACAAACCAGCCGGGAAGGCTTTGACTGGAAGGCAAGCAGGGCTACCTTTTGCCATGATGATCTTTAGAGGCCCACGTTTCTTCTTATCCTTTCTTTAAAAACAAAAACAATACTATTATTTCTTAATTGTCTGAACTCAAACAAATTAGAGTCCAGGGCCAGGTGCAGTGGCTCATGCTTATAATCCCAGCACTCTGGCAGGCCGAGGAGGGCGGATCACAAGGTCAGGAGATCGAGACTATCCTGGCTAACACGGTGAAACCCTGTCTCTACTAAAAATATGAAAAATTAGCCAGTTGTGGTGGCGGGTGCCTGTAGTCCCAGCTATTTGGGAGGCTGAGGCAGGAGAATGGTGTGAACCCGGGAGGCGGAGCTTGCAGTGAGCCAAGATCACACCACTGCACTCCAGCCTGGGCAACAGAGCGAGACTCCGTCTCAAAAAAATAAAAATAAAAATAAAAAATAAGAGGCCAGTTTGCCCAGATAGGATTTTATAAAATGTTTCCTAGCAGTTAAAGAAGTCTATTTGTCTTTAATTTTGTTACTTTCCTCTCGTGACTTCCTGGGGAAAATGTGCAGAAGCAGAAGTGTGCTGCTTGACGGAATTAAACATAAAATTCCAACTCCATCAGATGGGCTTTGGAATCAACCAAGGATGACTTAGGGGAGTCTCAAGTTTATCCAAATCCAGTGTGGTTTTTTGTTTGTTTAAGCTTAATTTTTCTCTTATTATAAAAGTTAACCAGGTTATAAAATAAAACCTGGAGAATATGAAAGGTATCAAATACAAGAATAGAAATCACTTGTGATAACCCCATCGTATCTATTTTTTTCTAAAAGAAATCTTGACTGTTTGAAAGAAAACTCGGAATCTCTGTGAAACGCCCAGTCCGAGTCATCTGCAGCATCCAGAGGGTGGGGCTTTAAGTGTTTTTTGGCATTGAAACTGTGTTTCTGGTCATGAAAGAGGAGAGATGAACAGCATTTTATATGAATTTGATTCCATGCCCAAATTGCTACACTCACCCTCTGTGTCTCCGGAAACTGCCAGCTTGGTCTCAGCTGAATCGTTAGCAAAAGTTTCACTTAATCCCAGCACCAGGCATGAAGAGCTGCTTGCACTCCCACCCTTCAGATGTGGGCAGGGAGGCCGGTGTGAGACATTCAGTTCTGCAAGCAGAGTGACCCAGAGGGCCAGACAGTTTGAGACGGGACACTGACCCATAATCAGCCTGAGCAAGGCTTCCAGGGTCAGGCAGTGGGCTCAAGGTAACAGTGGCTCATCTCTGCTCCTGACCCCTCAGAAATCAGGAGAAGCACAAAACCCCTAATTGCAATAAGAATGGACAGCACCTCATCCCTGAAAGACCTTCAGTGATCACCATATTCAAAACTGCAGACTCCCGCCCGGCAGGTGCTTCCCAGCTCCAGCTTCCCCACTACAATCGCCTCCTTGCCCACACGCCTCTACCTCCTCATGAGGTTCTGGCTACCTTGACCTCCACCGGAATGAACGGATGTACCCAGAGAGGCAGGGGCGTGGGCCTGTTTTATTTATGTCTTTATTCTCAGAATCTAGAATACCACCTGGAAAAATAGGTGTCCAATAAATGAGGAATAAACAAATAAATGAATGAAACGCATTATTCTCTTAGAAAAGGACAAAGACAACAGAAATTTCAGGAATGAGAGCAAAAGCTCTGCAGATAGTCACAATCCAGAGTTCACCTTCTGGGAGGATAACGAAAGCAATGCATTTGTTTCTGAAAAGGAAGGTTTTTCTTCTAGCGGCACACAGACTCCCACAGAGAAAAGGATGTGATCTTGGCATACCACTTGGCCTGAATCGTGAATAAGATTGACATAAAAATTATGATGCATCCACACTGCACTAATGTATTTTTGTTGTTGTACACATATTTTCTTTATAATTATGATAACAAATTTATGTGTGTCTATGTCTTCCACTAGACTGTCAGTACAAGAGGCAGAGATTTCTTTTATATCTTGTGCAAACTCTAATTGCTGGTATGTAAAAGAGTATATAGATAGACACACAAAATACTTTTGAAAAACTAAACACTCGCCTACAACTCAACCGCAAATATCCAATACAGCATCCCAGGTGTCCCACTTATTTGCTTCCTGGGGCTGCCACAACAAAGAACCACACAAGGGGGCGCTAAAACAACAGAAATCTCTTATCCCACAGTTCTGGAGGCTGGAACCCCATGAGCAAGGTGTCAGCAGGGTTGGTTCTGCTAAGGACTGTGAGGAACAATGGGCTCAGGCCTCACTCCTTGCCTTGCAGGTGGCAGTCTTCTCCCTGTGCCGTCACATGGTCATCCTTTCATGCATGTGTCCTCATCCCCTCTTCTTGACAAGGACACCAGTCATATTGCATTAGGGTCCACCCTGACAGTCTCATTTTAATCACCTTTTTATCCTATCTCCAACTCCAGTCATATTCTGAGGTACTGGGGTTAGGTGTCCAACAAATGAATTTGTGGGGAAGTCACAATTCACCCATAACCCCCGGCCCCTGCGTGGAGCATCCCCCTCCAACTCTGAAGCTGATGAGGTGTTCACTCCCAACCCATCACTTGCACAGGACGCTTCTAAGGCCATAGGTGGGACCCCCAACAACGTGTTTGTGTGTTCTTGCTTCTGTGAGATTTGAAAAGAGCAGTGTTGTCATGGCAACTGGTTTCCAATGCTCATTCCCACTGCCCTTCACTCACACTGTCCCTCATGTTGGGGGACATCAGAGAGGCTGCAGGCATTTCGAGATCCAGCTAATGGGAAGGTTCAAGGGACATGCTTAATTGGACTGTTGGGGATATTTTCACAGCTTAGTCACTTCCATGTATAAGTAACTTACTGCTAGCCAATCCAGAGGAACGACTTCATGGAATGGTGCCCTGCAGACTGTGCCAGTCCTCTCGTGTCTCAGTGTGAAGGTACTCTTATTTCCTACAGCTCCATACATGTGGGTGGTGGAAGAGAAACATGCTTCAAAGGGCCAGGAGCTAGTCTATAGAAAATTATCTCAGTCTTTACACTTATAAGGAGTAAGCAGTTCTCACTGATGTCTAGGCAAAAGCAAAGTTTTCTGGTCAGGAAAATGCTTAAAGTGCAGTAAATTTAATTATAAACACAACATATTTTTCTCCATTTTGATGAAAGTCACGTGCAATAAAACTTATCAGAACTCCTCTTTTGTCAGGTAAAGCACCATAGCATTACTTTTAAAAGGCACATCTTACCCACCACAGAGTAGCAATTGGCAAATTAAGAATTCTAATGAATCTCGTCCTCAAGAAGTAGACAGTTCCTGATGAAACACGCAAATCACCACCAATGCAGTACAATTCCTCAAGAAGCAAGTATTTCAGAGGTGTGTCAACTTATAAAAATGTTATTTTTATGATACTGTGAAATCCATGGTATTTGTTCAAAAATATATAATTTACTGTGATTTCTTTTCTCATTCTAAGTAACCTTTCTCAGGTGAGTTTGCCTTTATAATGTTATGTCCTGGATCTGCCCCCACCTGGCACATTACAATTCCACATCCTTAGTAACCATGTATTTCAAGGATGTAATGTCCTCCCTACATTTGGGGATCAACCATGTGACTGGGGTCCAGGGAGTGGCAGGAGCTGGGACAGACTGGGGGCAAGAGACCACAGCACAAGGAAGACTCAGCCAGATGTGGCAAGGCCCCTGAACCGAGTGACTTATGCATCCTGAATACTATTTGCACCTTGTGTCCACAGATGGCTCTACCGCATACAAAGGGCACATCCCTGGGCTGATCTCATTGTCCTGGGAGCCTCGTTTCTTTATTTCTGGAAAGCAGGCAGTGACTGTAAGTAGCTTCATTGGGTTTGGGTGAAGATTAAGTGAGAACAAAATATGACTGTGCTTTGGAAGCTCACATGTGCATTTGACATAAAGGGTTGTTTTTCCAACTGTGGGGAGGTGTACAAAAATGTGCATTTTTAAAATGATTATTAGCAAATTTGTTTCTGGGTAGAGCAACAGTGAGAAATTGGTGAAGAGAGAGGAGAGAAATGTCAAGATAGCCAGGAGGGAGGGCCAGTGCTTCAGAGATCTTGGTTCTAGAGCACCCTGGGGTGTGGCCATCAGAAAGGGGTAAGACAAAGAGATTCCAGAGAGAAGCTATCTCTCTCTAGACAGGAGGCTGGGTGGCCCCCTGTGCCCCAGACAATGATATCTGGATGACCCCTAATATGATTAGCTTCTTAAAAGCCCTTTTAAAAATGTGTTCAGCTGGAAAATAAACTCTCTTCCATGGTTAAAAAAGACAGAAAGTCCGACTTTTAACTGGCAGATGGCTCACTTAGATTCCAACAAGGCCCATTTGAACTCATGCTACTTAGAGATGCATAAATTGTTGTTTCTGTTTTCTCCCATTAACTGCTCAGGATTGCAAAATGAGGGATAGTTAGCAGAAATCACTTCACCGTTAATGAAACATACATTAAAACATTCCATAATGTAAAAATATATCAAAACATTACACTGTACCCAAATATATACAATTATTATTTGTCAATTAAGTAAGCTTAAAAATGTGAAATAAAAACAGACATTTGGAATTTGGGGCAGGGGAATAGGATGGGTTAAGTGAAAAAGTGATCCTTTACGTAAGAATCCTAAGTCTGAACTTTGAGAGACTGCACAATGGAAAATGCTGGAAAGTCCCCAGTGCTCTGGATCATGTAGGATAAAACTGGTTTCTGAAATAATTGGGCCCATGTGTTGTTATCAGAGACCTAGATCTTTTACTGACATTCTTTCTGTTAAAAAAATAATGTGCAGGCTAATACTTGCAAAGGAAATGTGATTGCTCCATTTGCATTTCTGTCCATACCACATGGAAGTCATTTTAAAGTAAGTGGTTTAGAATTAGGGCGGGAAAGGAGTTCCAGCTTTTACATCAGAGGGGGCAACCTCTCTCTGCTGGTGCCATCCAGCAGTCAGGCTCCTTCCATTGTAAATAAGCCATGACCTGCTACAGGAGAGTTCTTGAAGTTGAGCCCAAACCAGCCTCGTCTTCATGTCACTCACTCCTTCGATTGAAAAATTATCTGCTACTTAATCCCAAAAATATCATCACAGGTGCTAAAAGATGAATGAAGAAACAGATAAGAGAAAGTTAAAATCACCTGGACAGACCATCAATGGCAAAACCTTCCAACACAGGATGGTTCCCAACAATTGTGGTTGTTTACATTTTTCTAGGAAAGAAAAGAATCGATTTGAGAACTCTCTGGAGAAATTCTTCTAAAGCAGAATCTTGTGTCCAGAGAAACTTTAATTTCTTCTTTAAATGCCCACATTTCAAAGGATTACTTAGGAAAAAAGGTAAAACAAAAAACAACTACAAAAAGGCTTTTTCTGTTATCAAATTTATGAAATCCTAATACACATTAAAAATATTTCAAAAACTTGTTTCCACCCCTTCACTTAAAATATTGTGTATAGGCTGAAGTAGTTAACAAAGGCTATTTTCAGGAATCAAATCCCATCCTGAGTGCTGTACTGGGCATTGCGAAATGCACAGGAAGCAGCTGTAGACTCCACGCAGTCGCCTGCCTGGTCTGGGAGCATCCATGGGCCAGGGCAGCATACGTGGCATAGGGGCAGGCTCCAAGCCAGACCCCCACCTCTGACCTGCCTGCACATCATCTGTGAAATGAGGACACTGCTTAGGGCTTTTGGAGGGTAAATGGGTCAATCCATGGAAAGTTGTCTGGGCAGTACCTGACACAGTAGCAAGTGCTAGCCGCTGACTGCTTTTACCCGTTTCTGTTCAGTTACAGGGAACTGTAAATTATTCAGGGACCCATTCTTGGATTGTACATTAGTCTGGCGACATTTTCAGCACCCTGTTTTGGGCTTTTTAGGTAAGTTTGCTACTTTTTGAAAATATCATCTGGGACAGAGAAAAAAATGAAACTTAATGGAATCCATTTTTCTTCTTTGTAGAAAAAACAAATGGGCCAGGAATGAAGCCTCTCAAAATAAGCCCAGAGTGGTGAGTGGCGTGATTGGATGGCCCTGCCAGCCATGCAACAGGGTCTGCACTCCATCTGAAGAGCACGGTGGACCCCCTGGAGGATTTCCAGCAGAGGCGTGCTGGCTTTGTGTAGTCAGGGGATGTGGCAGAAAGCCTCCAGGATGGCCCCTGGTGATCTGCAGATCCTGGAATTCATGCCTTTGTGTGATCCTCTCCCTTTAGTGCAAACTAGACTTAGTGACTTGCTTCTGATGAATAAAATACAAGCAAAAGAATGGGATGGCCCTTCTGAGATTAGGTTACAAAGGCCTGTGGCTTCTGTCTTGGCTTCTCTCTCTCACTCTACCCCTTACTCACTCCAAAGGAAGGCCGCTGCCATGTGGTGAGCTGCCCTGTGTAGAGATCCATGGGTCAAGAAATTGATGTTTCCAGCCAACAGCCAGCCAAGACCTCAGGGCTGCCAACAGCCACGTCAGTGAGCTTGGAAGTGCATCCTATCCGAGTTGAGCCCGCAGATCACTCAGCCCCAGCCAACCCCTTTGCTGCATCCTTGTGAGAGATCCTGAGTCAGGCACCAGTGAAGCCTTGCTCAGATTCCTGATCCACAGACATGGTAAAATGAACGTTTGTTGTTTTAAGCCACTAAGTTTGGAGCTAGTTTGTTATGCAGCACTAGAAAACTAATACAATTACTCTGGCTAGTGTAGATACTACATTGGAGAGAGGAGGTAAGACTGGAAAGAGCTGCAGTAGCGATAACTCTATGAGAAAATTAGTAGCCATAACAGTAAGAGTGTGGACTGGGTGTGGTGGCTCATGTCTAAAATCCCAGCATTTCGGGAGGCTGAGGCAGGTACATTGCTTGAGCCTAGGAGTTCAAGACCAGCCTGGGCAGCAGGCTGAAACACCATCTCTACAAAAACTACAGAAACTAGCCAGACATGGTGGCAAACACCTGTACTCCTAGCTGCTTGGGAGACTGAGGTGGAAGGATCGTTTGAGTCCAGAAAGTCAAGGTTGCAGTGAGCTGAGACCGTGCCACTGCACTCCAGCCTGAGTGACAGAGCAAGATCTTGTCTCAGTTAAAAAACAAAACAAAACAAAAAATTCCCACAAGCGAAATAAGCTTTCTTTTGCCACCTTCCATCATTGCCAATGGCATTCATCCAAAGTGAAATTCAATAAAGATTCTTTGGTTGGTTGCACTATGGTACACTCAGGGTAGTATGTGGTTGATTTAATCCAAGCACAGATGTTGGGTATGTAAGAGGAAAGTTGGGCTACATGCCCATTCTTCACTTAGCTTTTCCCGTGTTGAGCAGCACTAAGTTCAAGGCCATACCCCTTGGCTGGAGCTGGAGGGCACTGCTTGTCTGTGAACATCTAAGTGTCAACCTGGGCAGACAGACTGGTCACCACTGTCACATTAGAAGGGATGTTGGAGTGGAAAGAACATTCTAGAGACAGCAAACAAGTAATTCTGGACTCACTCCAGCTCCCAAAGTTCTATAACATAAGAGGTGATCTGGAGGTTAGCCTCAAAATATCTTTTTCTTTACTTTTAAAAAATTAATCTTTTAAATAGAAACGAGATGTTGCTATGTTGCCCAGTCGGGTCTCAAACTCCTGGGTTCAAACAATCCTCCTGCCTCAGCCTCTTGAGTAGATAGGATTACAAGTATGCACCACCCAGCTACTATTATCGCTTCTAAGTTTTTAAAGCAAGTGTAACAAAAGTCAAGAGTGCAGCTGCTGATGTCGGAATTCCTATATTTTTTCCCAACAGAGTCCAAGCCTGATCCTCTTTGGGGACCTGACTGGTCAGGTTCTGTTTAAGCAGCTTCACCTTCAGAGGAATACAGGGCAGTCCAGTCTCACTTTGGAAAACTTCCCCATGGAGGACATATTCTAGTAGATTTTTTTGAATCCAAGTGATAAACAGAGAAGAGGAAAAGCAAGTAGATTAGTATTTATGAGGGAGGAAGTAGTGCAGGAGATGGCCATGGAAGCCCACTTCTGGCTCCAAGAGTCTGGTTTGTAGCAGCCTGATCCTGCTGATGCCCGATTGGAAAGTTGGACAAAATGCCAAAGGATCTGTCTGAAGACATCTGGTAGCTAGAACTTGGCCAATGTCTCAAGGAAAGAGGAGCACATTGATATGAACCAGTGGGTACTTGACACAAAAGCAACCCACATTGCAAGTGTTCAATCGCCACCTACAGCTACTCTACTAGACAGCAGAGATAGAGCCTCTACAGTTTCCTATATACAATATCTACTATGCAATGAAAACTTTCCAGGCATACAAGAAAGTAGGACCAAAAGAAAAAAAAATAGGTAATAGAAACAGATCCAGATATGAGAATGATCAAAAATAGATTTTTAAATAACTAAGATTCATATACTCAAGAAATTAGAAGACAAATGTGAATTTAGCAGAAAACTCAAATCAATAAACCAAATGAAAATTCTAGAACTGAAAAATGCGATAACTGAAATTAAGAGCTGAATAGACAGATTTAACAGCAGATTAGTCACAGTCAAATAAAAGATTAGGAAACTGAAAGATTGGCCAATAGGAAAATCCAGAATAAAGAATAGAGAATTTAAAAGGGTATAAAATACCAAAAAAGTATATAAGAAACAAATGTGACATGATGAAGTAGTTTAATATATATACAATTGAAGTGCTACAAGGGAAGGAGAAAGAGATTATGGTGGAAACAATATTTGAAGATTTCTCAAATATCATGAAACCCATAGAAGCAGGAGGTTCAGTGAACCACAAGCAGGGTAAATACAAAGAAAACCATACCTAGAGAACATCATGGTAAAATGCTGGAAATCAACAACAGTGATAAAAACCTTAAGAGCATCCAGAAAAAATTTAAAGGGCATATTAACTTCAAAGGGGCAACAGTAAGACATATACACAGCTGATTTCCCAGCAGAAACAGTAAAAACAGAAGATAATGGCATGACATCTTCACAGTCCTGAAAGGAAATGTCTGTACAGGATAAGCAAGCAGGAGAAGAGAGATCTGAGGCTGTTTACTTCTACAAAAGAAAAATAAACCCTTGGTTGTCTATCAATTACTTATACTGCTTTAATGGGAGTTTTTATTTTTCTGTTTTCACCTTTTTGGATCTTTACTGACTATTAATTTTTTGTTCTGCTTACGTAACTGAGATAAAGCATTACATGTATTCTAATTCCAAGAAAATAAGTTAATATGTTTTCCTAATGAAGTCTTGAATCTCATTTTTTAAAACTATATTTTACTAGTGGAACTTTCCTCCCATCAAACGCTTACAAATGAATGAGGTCATTGCCTACATTAACTACACATTCCAGTGACTAATTAGAGTGGTATATAGTTTCTTTCCTCCTGCCACACTAAAGTATTTCATTTGCATGGCTAGTGAAATCATTAAGAGTCCCAGAATTTTAATTAAGGCTGTCTGAGTAGGAATCCTGCCTCCACCGCCTACTCACTGTGTGATCTCAGGCAACTTCATGTCTCCAAACCTTGATTTCACAGAGGACAATCATAGCCATTCCTAGGAATTTGTAAGACATATATGAGATTATGCATGTAAAATTCTTGGCACAGTGGAGATTCTGTTTTCTCCAAAAGACATAGGACCCACATGTTTCCAATAAAACTTGGCAATACTAGCAGAAAAAGCAAGTTCTTTTGGCAAACATACACCATCAGTAACGAGCTGACGACACCCATGACAAGGCATGGCCACTGTTACAAGGCCTGCTCCCCTGGGACAGCCGCGCTTTGAACAGGGTCGATGTGTCCCAGACAGCAACAGATGGTTTGTAAAATTGGGAAAGGAAGGGAAGAAAGGTTGTTAAAGCAACCCCACTTTGTGAAATGTCTTCACCCTCAGGGAACACTGAGTAATCCCGGGCACCCCCTGCTTCCTGGGATCTCTAACACCTCCCCACTTCAACCTCTGCAGAGTGAGCATGTCTGTTTGAACACTGAGCTTCCCCTTCTTCCTGAGTAATCTGGTGCAGTCACATGAAAGTAAAGCCTAGTTCTGGCTTTGGGTTTCTGGTTCTTTCATCCCTTGCCCCATCCCTAAAGCTCCATTTCTTCCCCCACAATCAGGAAAAATGGATTAAAGCTGAGAGTGGGGAGCAGTGGTGATGAATTCTTAAGCAATCCTTTCAAGAACTATTCTTGGGGAGAGGGGGTTAAAGGGTTCTCTAAAGTTCATTTTAATTTCCTTGGAATCACTATAGAATCCAGAGAAACATTATATGATTTTTAAAATAATCTTTTTCAGAAACTGATAGGCAACACATACAAGGATTAGATTCAACTTTGTGATTCTAATTTCTCTAAACAGCATGTCATCTGAAATGTGATATGGAAAATCTAAGTTCTAATTTTATTCAACTAGATAATGCATACTTAGGATCTGGCTCTTTCCTTTTTATCTTTTCATTGGTGAAGTAGTTCCATCTTTTATGGAAGCATAATGCAGAATACAGAAAATATACATATCAAAACTGTGTATGTGTATACAAGTATACCCTTGATGATTTTCTCAATGAAAATTCCATGTAAATCATTAAAATAGTAACCTACCACATTACTGTATCTTCAGGTCCCAGAGCTTGGAAAGCTGAGGGGCATGGGGTTCATTCTGCTAACCCCCTTCCATCTCACCACTGCTTAGCCTCCACCCAAAAGCCTCTACTTTTATCTGTTTTAAGGATTGGGGTTGGGCACTAGATTTTCTTGTGGGAAAAGGAGAGGTTCTCATTTAAAAAAAATAGTTTTAAAGTTAACAATCTCATCCTGAGATTCAGGGTTCCTTCCTGTGCATAGCTCAGGACGTGGGACATGCTGTCCCAAGACAAAGATGCTAAGCCAAGACCAGGTGGCAGGTGGGGCTCCAGGGTGAACACAGGGTCCAACATGGGCAAGAGACCTCAACGTGGAAGCAGGGCATGTCCCAGCACCAGATCTATGGGTGAGCCCCTGGTCAAGAGTCAAAAATGGACATGATACCAGCATTGGAGCAAAGACTTCATTTGTCTGAGTCATTTCCTTCAAGAGTGGTTTGCGTTATGCTTTTGCAAAATGTCCTGGTCTTCTCCAGAACCTGCAGGTTAAATCCATGGAGTTATTCAAATCCAAAGCTCGCCACTCCATTCCAGGCAACAGCTGTGGGAAGTTTCAGTTCCACGTCTCCGCATCTGATTCAGTCAAATTCCCAGAAATGGTGCGGGTACTTCCCAGGCAACTGGATCCTGTGCCCAGCTCTCCAGAGTAGATGTCATTCTGTTCTCTGTCGTGGAATGCAACTTTACCCTTGCCCTCAATTTCTCCACACTGAATGTCCTCATCTACTGTTCCCTTCACGAACTTAGGGATGTGTTTCTTGGCTCTGAGCCTGTGAAGCACTTCTGTTGTGATGTTATAACCTCTTGAGTGTGTTGTTCCCTCTGTGACTCTTACATATACCTTCCCCCACAGGCCTCCCCACAATTGCAAGAATATGCACTTAGTTGTACTGCTTTTCTATTTTGTTTTCCCATAGCCTTTCCTCTCCCTTGGAGAGTAGTTTTCTCTAATGACATTTGAAGGCATGCTTTCTTTATTCTGTTTTTCAGAAAATAGTTCTGCAATTCCTTTGGAGGCTGCCGTCTGAAATGCATTTGTACTGCCCTGTTTTTATCCTTCTGCCTCCTACAGCACATAGAAAATCAATCATTCGATTCCTCCCAGTTGTTTTTTGAGAGACCACAGTCTCCAAACACTAAAATAGGCCCCGTAAGGATAATATAAAGGACACAGGAGATGAGATGTGGTCCTTGCCCTTGAGTAAATGGTAAGAGAGCTGGAAGAACTCTGCTGATCAATACCGGATACAGCCAGGATGCAGCTCACTATTAAATCATTCCTTCATGCTGGGCTCAGTGGCTCATGTCTGTAATCCCAGCACTTTGGGAGGCCAAGGTGGGTGGATCACCTGAGGCCAAGAGTTTGAGACCAGCCTGGCCAACATGGTGAAACCCCATCTCTACTAAAAATACAAAAAAATTAGCCAGGCATAATGGCGAGTGCCTTTAATCCCAGCTACTCGGGAGACTGAGGCACGAGAATTGCTTGAACCCAGGAGGTGGAGGTTACAGTGAACCGAGATCACACCACTGCACTCCAGCCTGGGAAACAGAGTGAGGCTGTCTTGAAATAAATAAACAAACAAACAAACAATCATTCCTTCAGTTCCCAGAGCCCTTGAGTAGCATCTATGGAAGAATGCTTTCTGCAGCTCCTATTTTTTAAAAAAGGAGTTTTCACCACTTTTCCAGTAACTTTGAACCATTGCCTCAACAGTCTGAAACATAACAGAGTCTCAAGTAAATGTTTTGGACAAACAAATGGGTGGGTGGATAGATAGATGGATGAATGGATACTCATCCATAAATACATGGATAGGTAGACGGATGGATGCATGGATGGGTGGATTGATAGGTGGATGGATGAGTGGATGGATGAATGGGTGGATGGATGAATGGATGGATGGATGGGTGGATAGGAAGGTGGATAGATGGATGGATGGATGGATGAATGGATGGGTGGAAGGATAGGTGGATGATGGGTGGATGGAGGAATGGATGGGTGGATGGGTAGATGGATGGGTGGATGGGTGGGTGGATGGATGAGTGGATGGATGAATGGGTGGATGGATGGGTGGACGGATGGATGAATGGATGCATGGATGGGTGGAAGGATGGGTGGATGGCTGAATGGACAGGTTGATGGATAGATGGATGGGTGGATGGCTAGGTTGATGGATGAGTGGATTGATGAATGGGTGGATGGATTGGTGGATGGATGGATGAATGGATGCATGAATGGGTGGAAGGATGAGTAAATGGATGGGTGGATGGATGAATGGACAGGTGGATGGGTAGATGGATGGATGGATGAATTGATGCATGGATGGGTGGAAGGATGGGTGCATGGATGGGTGGATGAATGAGTGGATGGATGAATGGACAGGTGGATGGGTAGATGGATGGATGGATGAATTGATGCATGGATGGGTGGAAGGATGGGTGGATGGATGGGTGGATGAATGAGTGGATGGATGAATGGGTAGATGTAGATGGATGCGTGGATGGATGGATGGATGGATGGATGGATGGATGGATAGATGCATGGATAGGTGGAAGGATGGGTGGGTGGATGAGTGGATGGATGAATGGACAGGTGGATGGATGGATAGATGGATGGATGGATGGATGGATGGATGGATGGATGGATGGATGGATAGATACATGGATAGGTGGAAGGATGGGTGGATGGATGAGTAGATGGATGAATGGACAGGTGGGTGGATGGATGGATGGATGGATGGATGGATGGATGCATGGATGGGTAGATGCACGGGTGGATGGATGGATGGATGGGTTGGTGAGTTGGTGGGTGGATGGATGGACATATGGATAGGTGGATGGATATATGAGCTACTTTACTTGATGTTGGATATCCTACTTAAGAGACAGCTTGGTGCAGTAGCCTAGTGTGGCTGTGTAAATATGAAGAAGTTATTTAACCTTTGTTTCTTTTTTAACTCATTTGTAAAACAGAGACAGAACAGGTCCATGATCTCTTATATGCAATCCTTGTAGATTTGTTAGGGATTCAGACATTGTCAGATTTCAAAGGGGTGATGTAATTTATATATACCTCCAGCTGGGTCTGAGGCAGCACCACAAAACAAGAACACTGACTATTATTTTTATTGAGTAGTGTAAATAGTAACTTAATGGGCTAAAAAGAGACTGTAACCATCCTAAAGTCTTCTCAGTTTGGTTTTGCCACCAAATGAGATATGACCAACTTTTTAGTTTCCAGAGCATTTTGGATCTTAGCATTGAATGTAAGGAAATGTGAATTTGTCTTCTCTACATTTTAGAGCTCGTTTGGGGATTCCCGTAAGATTATAAGCACATATTGGTTGACTTGTTTATTCTCTACTTTCCCCACAGTATTAACTATAACCATCATAAAAGTGAGGGACATGTTAGAAAAATTCTATGCCTACACTTAAGCAGGTGTTCAACGAAGGCAAGTGGTATGAAGCGTGGAGTGAGGGATGAAGTATCCTGACCCCTGCACTTCCCTCCCCAGTGTGCTGCTACTGCAGGCCTATGCTCTGAGCTCAGCAGCACATCAGTTTGTATATTCCTGAACCACTGCAGCACGTACCCCCATGGGCCACTTCCTTCTTCTGGAAGCACTCCCTTTCCTTCCTTGCTTTCCACAGCATGACATCTTTTTGGTTTTTCTTCTTCATGTCAGTCTTCTCTTAGATTTCCTCTTCCTCCTTCTTGTCCCATAAATGTCAGTACTTTATAGATTTCCGCCCTCAGTCACCTCTCTTTGAGCTTGTGGAGAACTCTCTGCTGGTTACCTTGCCTGCTCTCTGGCTTTATTTATTGTCGCATACACTTAAGATTTTCAACCCAAATCTGTCCTTGAGCGAGGACTCTCATGAGCTTCAGGCTCAAGTGTGCATCACTTCTAGAATGTCTGAAAGCACCCTAATTCTAACACGCCCAAAAGAATTCACCTCATTTTGCCCAAACCTGATTCTCAACCTGTGTTCTCTTATCAGTGAATGCACCATCATTCACCCAGGCCAGAACCTGGGAGGCATCTCTTCCTCTTTCCCTAAATGAGATCCATCCTCAATTCTCCAGCAATGCTGTGTTTATCCATCTCTCATTACATCTCTACTGTTCCTTTTACCTCCCTCATTCAGGTTCCTATCATAGCTTCTTTGATTTTCTGAAGCTGTTCTCAAGAGGTGATTCAGGGACCCCTAGGGATCTATCTCCAATGTCCTTGCAGGTATCTACAAGATCATATCATGCATGAATAAAACCCATTCAAAGTTCAAGAGAAATTAATGGTTTTCAATGTACAGAATTTAAGTGTACTGATATGGTTTCAGATTCCCCTTTGCAACTAACATTTAAGAAACTTACATCTGTTGAATATTGGTGTAGTATCAAAGAATAATATGCACAATTATCTGAAAAGACCATTAAAATATTTCTCCATTTTCCAAGTATACATCTGCATAAGTCCGGATTTTCTTTGCGTACTTAAACTAAAAAGCACTCACAGCAGACTGACAGTGAAAGCAAATGAGACTCTATCAGGCTTCCATTAGACTATATTTTAAAGAGATTTGCAAAAATGTAAAGCAATGGCATCCTATTATCCTAGATTTTTGGTTTTTGAAATAGAGTTCTGTTTTATTAAAAAAAGTCAAGTTAACATGTAATGGTTTAATTAATGTTATTTTTAATGAGTTAAATACTTTTTAAATTTTCTGTTTCAATTTCTAATTTGGCAAATATTGGTAGGTACAACCACAAAACAAAAACTCTTTAGTATCCTCAATACTTTGTGTGTGTAAAGGAGCCCTAAGACCAAAATGTTTGAGAACCTTTCTTTGATTTACCAGAACAGCCTTGTGACCAGTCTCCTTCACCCCTGTTGAACCCACCCTGCAACCAAAGTGACTCTCCTGCAGGGCAATGTCATTAAACAACAACCGCTAATAAAACCCTTGAGAGGGTTCCCACTGCCCTGAGGATAGACAACAGGCAGGGTCCTCTACAACCCTGCAAACTTCCCTCTCTTCCTTCTCAATCCCCAGCCATGGGCCTTTGCACATATGTTCACTACCTCTAGAATGTTCTTTTCATTCTACCATCCCTTCTGTTTTCTGCAGAATAGGATCTATCATAAGGCCAGCTCCCTTAATGATGGTGGGATGCGTATCAGCAAACCAGGGTATCACTTCCTTCTCATGCCAGATGGTTCAGTCTTTCTTCTCATATATTGCACAAAAGACCAGGGTTTCCCTCAGAAAGGAGTACATCGGTAGACCACCTACCACTGATGATCAATAGCTTTGATCCTCAAAAGTCCACAATAGATGACTCTCTTTTTATTAAATTAAATTTTATTTAAAACATAAAAATTAAATTACCTTAAATTTTATTAAATCATCTCTCAAAATGTTTTCAAACATTTTGGTCTATCATCCACTGTACTTCCCTATCATAACACTTATCATATGAATAACCTGAAATTGCTCCTGTAATTATCTTTCTTTCATTTGATGCTAAGGATATGAGGTTGGGAACTGTGTCTGCCCTGTTTAATGCTATATGTCCAATACCTAGTGTAATGAAGGCTTTGCATAGACTAAACCAAAAATAAAATTCTAAGGCCCCCCTAACCATCAGAATCAAGCCCTCCTCTCAGCCAGGGTATTCCAAATTTAACCTGAAAACTGGTTTAGGCCATGACGGGAAGGCAGGGTCAAACATGCCTCATTATGCCCTCCTTCCTCTTGGAATTCAGGAAAAGCCAACCAGCATTAACATCAACACAGACCTTAAGACTATTAAGAAACATTTAGAATCTGTTCTCTCTGATAGCTGCTACCTGGAGGTTTCATGTGCATGATAAAACTTTGGTCTCCACAATCCCTTACTGTAACCCAGACACTCATCTCTATTGATAATAATTCTTTCAACCAATTGCCAATCAGAAATTCTTTATATCACCTACCCAAAACCTGGAAGCCCTCTCCCTCTTAAAGTTGTCCCACCTTTTTGGACCGAACCAATATATATCTTACATGTATTTGATTGCTGTCTCTTGTCTCCCTAAAATGTATAATACTAGGCTGTGTCCCAGCCACCTTGGGCACATGCTCTCAGGATCTCTTGAGGTCTGTGTGACAGGCCATTAGTCACTTATATTTGGCTCAGAATAAATGTCTTCAAATATTTTACAGTTTGACTCTTTTTGTCAACAATAGCTAGGTACATAATAAATGTTTATTGGTTAAAGAAAAGTAGATGAGGGAAAGCAAGACAAAATTGGGTCCTAGCAGAAATCAGAAGAATATCTGGAGAGAGAACAAAGGGGCATTTTTCTAATCTTAGAGAGGAGATTGAGGCCCTGCTCTGACTTTTCAGGTAGCGTTGCCGTGATTATTACTGAATATTCAAATACTTTATATCTTACCTGGAAGGTTTTACAGGAGGCACAATTTAAAAGTTAAATTTGATTCAGAGATTTATATTGATCTGGTTAAAACCATTTATTTTAAGAGTTTTTTAAGTTATAAAATAGCCTAGTAGATGTTTTTGAATTATCTTTAAACATTATTATCTGGAGAATTTTGATAAGCACAAGAGTATAATCCTGACTTTTACATATGACCCTTTCTTCATACTATATCCCTATAATTACTTTAGATTTCAGACACCCTTTATTTTATATCACCTGGAGACTATTTGCAGTTGCCTTAAACATGTAGATGAACATTCTACGTCCATATAAGGAAAAAACAGGCTTCTTTTTAAAACTGCAGGTCAATTCCCTGCCAATTTAGAAAGAATCAAGCCTGAATAGTTAAAGGTACAGCTCCAGCCATGTGAATTTTAGATAAGGGAGAAAAAAATCTCTATTTTTCTTGAAGATTTTAAATTATTATTTGGGCTAGTGTTTCTCAAGTTAAAAAACAAAACAAAACAGTGTTTACTATTCAGGTCCTGTTATCACTCTTCTACTCAAAAAAGAAAAGGAAGAAAAGAAGAAATCAAAAGGCAGCTCTGGATTAACAAAGTCATGAAAAGGCTTCCAGATAAAAATCTCAGTTTCAAAAAGTGATTTAACATCTTCATAAAATGGACATAGAAATGCTTCTGAAATTGGGTTGTATGTGACATATTTCATAAAGTTTACTGATCCAAGACTCAATTAAATCTAAAAGGTCAGAACTGCCACCAAGCCCTCTCTGTGCTGCTCAGCTGAGCCTCTCTCACCAAAGGGACCCCCAAGATTTGGGCTCCTTGATCAGCCCCACACATAACCACTGAGCCCAACTGCATGTTCCCTAGAAAGCCATGCCTGGGCTGAGCCTTTGATGACCGGGCTTCTTACAAAGCCCCATCTAGACATTGACAAGGCGACTCGTTTCTGTCCAGTGTGAATGTGGGATGGTCTTGCCATAATAATATAAAAATTCGGCCAGTGTATTACCAAGTATTTTATTTTTTGTATTCTGATGCTTTGACATCTTGGGGGCTGCTGGCCCTGGAGGAACTGTTCTCCCCACCCCAGCCCCAAGGACCAGCTGATTCCTAGAGGGAGTAAAGGACCCCTGTGAGTACACCTTTCATATGTAAAACAACCAACCCAGAGCCCACACCCCACTGCCCCCTCTATGGGGCTCTCATACTCTGGGCCACTATCCCCTTACCCCAATCACCCCAGGGCAGGTACTAGACAACCAGGGAGAGTCCCTCCACCCCAGAGCCCACTGAAATGATTCATACTAGCCAATCCCAAGCCTGCTTACGCTGCCTCACCAGTCCCTTCCCACAAAAACAAAACAAAACAAAATAAAGGCTCTTGCCCACAGTACCCTCGATTCCTCTGCCTATGGCCTATCTTGGTATTTCCATATATACCTCGTGGCATGGTGTGGGCTCTCTTCTTGGGAACTGTGAGAAACTATCTTTTCAATGGCAGTCATATTCTTACCTGTTGGCGTTACTATGCCTCAAATTTTCTCCCACTGCACTATATTTCAAAACAGCCAGGGAAGGCCAGGCGCGGTGGCTCACGCCTGTAATCCCAGCTCTTTGGGAGGCCGAGGCAGGCGGATCACGAGGTCAGGAGATCGAGACCATCCTGGCTAACACGGTGAAACCCCGTCTCTACTAAAAATACAAAAAATTAGCCAGGCGTGGTGATGGATGTGCGGCTGTGGTCCCAGCTACTCGGGAGGCTGAGGCAGGAGAATGGCGTGAACCCGGGAGGCGGAGCTTGCAGTGAGCTGAGATCAGCCACTGCACTCCAGCCTGGGTGACAGAGCAAGACTCCGCCTCAAAAAAAAAAAAAAAAAAAAAAAAAAACAGCCAGGGAAATAAATTTTCTTTCAACATGTATTAATACATAGAAGGAGTTAAGATGAAGGGAGTTGCCCAATAAGGAAGCTCTGTCCTTTAAGCCCAGGGCAAGAAGGGTCTGGACTGAGCATTTCTGGCTTGATTCCATGGGACCCTCCCCTGGCCGTCTCCGCTGGCTCACACAGCATCCAGTTGCTCAAGGTTCCCTCTGTCTGAACACTTCTCCATGCAGTCCCAGTGACTGAAGCACTCGGATCTTCTTTTGGGCGGTCTTGAAGTTGATGATAATCTCCATCTGCCTGAGTTAGGAAAACATTTTCTGATGAAGGACTTGGCAGGAACGTGCTTGTGCCTGTCACAGCTAGTGAGCCCTGAGCTGATGAGGAAAATAAGTGCTGATATGTGACTGAGGACTGTTCTCACATCCCAGACAGTTCGTGTGGACTCCCAGAAATAACTGATTACATTTATTCTTGCTTTAGGACAAAGAACATGGGAAATATTCTTTTTTTTAATTTGCCAAGTGGCTGATATATTTTTCCTCACCCCAGCTTTATTGAGGTATAATTAACAAATAGAAATATATTGAAATCAGCATGTTGAAGAGATGTTGGCACTCCAATGTTCATTGCGGCATTATTCACAATCGATAAGATATGGAAGCAGCCCAGGTGTCCACCATCAGATGGATGGATAAGGAATGTGTGATCTATATACTCAAGGGAGTACTGTTTAGCCTTTAAAAAGATGGAAATCTTGTTATTTGAGACAACATGATAAACCTGGAGTACATTATGCAGCATGAAATAAGCCAGGCACAGAAAGGCAAGTATTGCATGATATCACTTATATGTGGAATCTAAAAAAGTTGAACTCATAGAAGTGGAAATAGAATGTGGTTACCAAAAGCTGGGGGAGAGGAGTGTATGAAGAAATGAGAGATGTTGATCAAAAGGTACAAAGTTTCAGTTAAATAAGAAGGAATAAGTGTTAGTGACCTATTGCACAGAATGGTGACTATATTTATAATGCATTATATATTTTAAAATTGCCAAGAGAGTAGATTTAAAATATTTTCACCACAAAAATGAAAAGCATGTAATGAATCTGTTAATGAGCCTGAATTAATCATTCCACATTGTAAACATATATCAAAATATCACTTTGTGCCCCATAAATATATAGAACTATTATGTCAATTAAAAATAAAATTTTTAAAATTAATATTAGAAATTACATATATTTACATGATGTTTTAATATATGTATATATAATGAAATTATCAAATCAAGAAAATTAACATATACATCACTTTATATACTTTTTTTTTTGGGTGGTGAAAACATTGAAGACCTACTCTCTTAGTCAATTTCAAATATACAATGAAGCATTATTAACCATTGTTACCAAACTGTACAATAAATCTCCAGAACTTATTTATCCTCCATAACTGAAAGTTGTACCCTTTGACCAAGATCTCCCCATTCCTCACAAAACACCCAGCCTCTGGTAACTACCATTCAACTCTCTGCTTCTGTAACTGAAATGCAGCTTAGTTGCTTGCTGCATTTAGAGTCCAGTTAAAAGAAGTAAGATCTGATACCTAAAAAAGCGAATTTCTTCCGAAGCTAGCTTGGGGAAGAGGCACAGATGTCCTACTGTACTGCTTCACCTTTGGAGCAGAAAGCGGGCACTTTTATAAGGTGGCGGGGTGGGGAATGAGCAAGGGCAGGGTTCCCCCTGTTAGGTTGGTGCCTTGTCTATCTATAGTTGAGTTGGCACCTTCCTGGGCAGATGTAAGTTGTAAAAGTGGCCAAGCAGGCATGCTTTCCATATGCCCTCTAGTGGATCAAAGTTCTGAGGCAACCCCCTACAAGTGAAAGTTCCATGGGGTATGCTTTGGTCTGCAAATCAACTGTCAGCTCTCCAGGAGAGATCCATCTTGGAGTGCGTAGTTAGATGAACTTGCCCTGTAAGGAATGTCTGGTGAGGGGGGAGGTGAAAGGTTACATTTGCATTTCTGAAGGGCTAGGTAGGAAATAGGGAGCCAGGGAAGTGGGAAAAAAAGTGATAGAGGGAAAAAAAAAAACCACCTCTTAGAAAAATGGGGGTACTCCCTTACACTCCTCTGAGTTGGACTTTCTTAGATTCCACAGATGAGTAAGATCGTGTGGCATGTATCTTTCTATGCCTGGCTTATTTCATTTCACGTAATGTCCTCCAGGTTCATCTATATTGTCCCAAATGATAATATTTCATTTTCTTAGGCTGAATAGTATTCCATTGTGTATATGATACTATATTTTCTTTATCCATTAATGAAAACTATTCTGTGATTATGTCATATTGTACTGTGTTGTGTTGTACTATCCTGCTTGCCATGGACCTTCATATCTCCCTACTTTCTGTTTGCAATAAAATTAATCTAGGCTCTCAGGAAGGACCTAAGCGTGTGTGTGTATTGGCTTTGTTTTGCACAACCTTCCACATCTTGTGGAAATAAGGAGTCATAACAGGAAAATCCCTCTTAATGCTGTGCCCTCAATATTTGTCAATGAAGATTCCATTACTCTGTTTAGCATGTGTTAGAAATGGTGTTAGAGCCAGAGCTCCACAGAGTGGGAATGTAGGACTCCTTTATTGTACCTTGTCAATCCTGTGATGTAGGACTTTGTTGTAGGTGGAAATACGAGGTCAGCTAGATGGCCTGGGGCCCAGTCCTGGCTCTATCCTGTCAGAGGCATTTAAACCAGAGCAACTCCATCTTGAATACAGGCTGGGTACAATAAGGCTGAGACCTACTGGGCTGCATTTCAAGGAGGTTAAGGCATTCTTAGTCATAGGATGAGATAGGAGGTCAGCACAAGATACAGGTCACAAAGACCTTGCTGATAAAACAGCTTGCAGTAAAGAAGTTAGACAAAACCCACCAAAACCAAGATGGTGGCCAGAGTGACCTCCGGTCATCCTCACTGCTCATTATACACTAATTATAATGCATTAGCATGTTAAGAAACACTCCCACCAGTGCCATGGCAGTTTACAAATACCATGAAAAAGGGAGGAAGTTACCCTATATGGTCTAAAAGGGGGAGGAACCCTCAGTACTGGGAATTTTCCACTCCTTAATCAGAAAACTCATGAATAGCCCACCCCTTGTTTAGCATATAATCATGAAGTAATTTAAGTAAGTTAAGCAGCTTGAGTAGCTCATGCCACTGCTCTGCCTATGGGGTAATCATTCTTTATTTCTTTACTTTCTTAATAAACTTGATTTCACTTCACTCTATGGACTCACCCTGAATTCTTTCTTGCATGAGATTCAAGAACCCTCTCTTGGGGTCTGGATAGGGGCCCCTTTTTGGTAACAACCTTGTACTACAAAAAAGGAACAGTGCTGTTAAGTCCCCATTGGAGGCAGGATTTTAGGATGTTATTCCATTTCTGCAAGCATAATAAAATATATACATTGGCCTTTGTTCCTGGCTCCTGGCACATAGCTCCTAAAACCCACAGAGTCTCCTGAGTGATGAGTGTCTTTTATATGCTGATGTAAGATGACTGGTGGGTGTGGCCCTGGATAGCTTCAGGATAGGGCTCCGATTGCCAGAAAAAACAACCCTGGAATTAGAGGGTTAGAACTTTCAGTCCCACCCACTCTGGGGGAGGAGAGTGGGGCTGGAAATTGAGTTCAGCCACCAATGGCCAACGACTTAATCAACCATGCCTATGTAACAAAACCTCTACAAAACCCCTTAATGATGGGGCTCACAGAAATTATGGGTTGGTAAATGCTCAATGTGCTGGGAGATGAGGTGCCTTGGAGAGGGCACAAAAGTACCATGTTCCTTACTCCCCATACCTTGCCCTATGCATCTCTTTCATCTAGCCATTCTTTTTTTTTCTTTTTCTTCTTCTTTTTCTTTTTTTTTTTTTTTTTTTTGAGGGAGTCCCACTCTGTTGCCCAGGCTGGACTGCAGTGGTGTGATCTCGGCTCACGCAACCTCCGCCTCACAGGTTCAAGCGATTCTCCTGTCTCAGCCTCCTGAGTAGCTGAAATTACAGGCACACACCACCATGACCGGCTACTTTTTCTGTATTTTTAGTAGAAATGGGGTTTCATCATGTTGGCCAGGCTGGTCTCGAACTCCTGACCTCAGGTGATCTGCCCACCTCAGCCTCCCAAAGTGCTGGGATTTCAGGCATGAGCCACTGCCCGAGGCCCCATCTGGCCATTCTTAAGTTGTATCCTTTATAATAAGCTGGTAAACATAAGTAAACTGTTTTCCTAAGTTCTGTGAGTTATTCTGCAAATTCTCAAACCAGGTGGTGGGGGGAGGGAGGATATCAAGGGAACCCCTGAATCTGTAGCCAGCTAAGCAGAAGTGTGGATAATCTGAGCACTCCACTGTGGCTGGCATCCAAAGTAGGGGCAGTCTTGTGGGTCTGAGCCCTTTACCTTTGGGTCTGCAATAACTCTAGGAGTTAGTGACAGGATGAGATAAATTGTAGGACACCCAGTTGGTGTCCATAGAGTTGGGGGAGTAATATTGAAAAAGATACAACTACTTGAGGTCAGAGAAAAAACATGAAAATTTCAAACTTAAATCAACCCTTCAGGTTAACTATTATATTACAAATTTGTAGATGAAGAAATTGAAGCAAAGAGACTAAGAAGTTGCCAAAGTTACAAAGCTAATAAGCACCTAAACAAGGATTTGGACTTGGGTATATTTGAATCCAAAGCCTTCCTTGTTCTCCTCACAAACCAGGCAGCCCTCATATTAGCAGGTGATGCTGGGCAATTACCCAAACATTTCCAACAGCTCTACTTTAACAAGCATGGAAGGAGCGTGGGTTTGGTCACTTACCTCCTCTGAAGTCTAAACCTGCTTCCTAAGGAGGTCATGAGTGTCAGGTAAGACTGGGAAATCATTTTGTAAAGTGTAAGTCCGTGTCCACTTGTAAAGTATGTTTATTATAATCGTATTATTTTTGTTATAAAATTTATCAGCATCAGTTTCTAATTATACACCCATGGTAGACTTCCACACTGCTTCTACGCCACCAGCAAGGGAGCCCAACAGAGTTCCTTGGTTTCAAGGTTGTAATTTGCTAAGAATCATCTGTCTGTGGCATGCCTCTGGTCAGGTAGAGACCAGTACTGATGTCCTTTAATTACATATGTTAGAAACCACAGCTAATTCAGGACAAGCTAAAACATTTGAAATAAATACCAGATTGGCAGAGCACTAGATGGTATACCAACCAGCGCCACGTTACATAAAACAACCAAATAAAGACAAAACAGAAAACAAAGCAAGATGTTTAATGTCCCCCTTTTCTCAAATACTGGATTCTGACATGACTGTTCTGATTCCATTCAAAGAAAAAGTCAATTCCATATGATGGGAATTCCATATACATTATCAATCAATGTCATTAAAACTTCTGGAAATCATTTGGACATTGTTCATATCCATTGATATTTAAATCCCACAAAGACACAGAGACTGGGGGAAAATGTTGGAAGCGCAGGATAAAAATTTGTCTAACACAGGGGTGAATGAATGAACAAGTCAATAGATGCAGACCTTCTCTGACTTAACCGCAGGGAGGTCTGCATGTGGAAACTCAACCAAGAAGGTGATAACAGGAATTTCTCCTTACTTTAATAAGAATATCTCAGTTTAGTGTGTGGCCTGTCTTCCTTTAACTAAATATTGGTGTTTAACTGGTTCTACTTTGTTTGCTGTGCTATTCAATGCATTGAAAAAAGGCACTAATCATGTGTCCTTCAAACTACAGTGTTGATTTTTACCAGAATATGTATTGCTATGTTTCAAAATCCCGTATTTGGACAGAAGGTTCTCTGTCACTTACATGCAATGGAGAGTATGTTATTGAATGATGTTTTTGCACTGCATTTGTTACAATCCCATCTTCATGACTCTAACTTGTAGAAGGAGAAAACATTACATTTATCAAGAGCCTTCTCTATGCCACAATCTCCATTGACACTCATCAATTAAATAATGTGTTGATCCAATTAGTCAGACAAGCAACATTCTTTACTGAGGACTAGTTAAGTGCTGGGGACACAAAGATGAATAAGACATAGTCCCTGACATCAGATGTCTCTGACCAGTAGGAGAAGATAGGCATGTTTTTAAAAGAGAGATACCAAAAAAGGGCCCAAAAATACTACAGAAGATTCTATTATTCTAATCATAAAATTATGTTCACAAGACTAGGAAGTTAAAAAGTAGAACAAGCGGGGTTTATATTAGAAGAATTGAAGAGACTCACAAAGAGGTATCTGCACATTCATTTTCGTTGCAGTATTATTCACGATAGCCAAGGTATGGAGGCAACCTAAATGTCCATTGTCAAATGAATGGATGAAGAAAATGTGGTATAGGAAGTAAATTATGAACCTTGAGGACGTTATGCTAAGTGAAATAAGTGGTTACAAAAAGACAAATACTGTATTACCCCACTTATGCTAGGGATCTAAAATAGTCAAACTCATGGAGACAGAAAGTAGAATGATGGTTGCCAGGGGTTAAGGGAAAATGAAGAGTTGTTTAATGAATATAGAGTTTCATTTTTGCAAGATGAAAAAGTTCTAGTGATCTATTGTACAATGATGTGCTGTAGTTAGCAACACTGTATTTATACACTTTAAAATGATTATGAGGTTAAATTTAGGTAATGTGTTTTTTGCCACAAAAAAACAAAGCAGGACAAGATCAGAAATAACTTCACAAAGGTTGGGTCCATCACTGAATGTTCCCAGGAACATCATGAGGAGGATGATACTGTCCCATTTTACAGCTAAGGGAGTTGAAGACTGAATTTCAGGTCCATGTGACATGGAAGAGTGTGATTTTCCATGACCACCCCCTCCATGTCTCTTCTGTAGGATACTAAATCCATATAATGCATCTTAAAATTTTTTCACGAGGCAAATCAGAAAGGATAAAATTTCTAATGTGCTCTTTTGCTTCCACAAACCAAAAATGAACCAAATCAATAATCAAAAACTAGGGGGAAAATATACTAAACATTTATTTTTGTTTTCTTGTATTTATTTACTTGCTACTTGCCTGCTAACGGAAATGACTAACTTTTAAAAATAAAACTATGAGCTTTTAAAGCTGTAAAGTGAAAACTGTTTTCTTGCCAAATAATGATTTCAAGCAAATGGAGTTCATTTACTGAATGGAGGCTCCCAGAATATTTTTATTGAATACAACCAAAAATGACAAAGTCACACACACACTGTTTGCCTCCTCAGTAGATAAGAGAGTACAGGATTCTTAAAACACTGAAAAAGGGTCTAAAATATCACTTAATAAAGAGATATGTATCTTCTCTTTTAAAGCAGTATTTGGAATATTTGTTCATTATAATTTTGTTTGAAATGTGAACATCAACTTAATATGCCAGAGAAACATACTACCTTTGCCCCCTAAAGTGGAAATATGAATTCTCAAATATCTATAAATAAGACATATAGTAAATAATTTGTAGTTGTATTTGTAGATGAATTTGTAGATGTATTATTAGATTATAGCCATTGCTATTATTGATTGTCGAATAAATCAGAGTAGAGGCAGACTATTCATGTGGTGGAATAATGTGAATGGTTCTCAACCCCCGGGGGACATTATTGGTTGTCATGACCTGAGAGTGCTACTAGCAATGAGTGGGTAAAGGTCAGGGATGCTGGTAAGTATCCTACAGTGCACAGGACAGCCCTTCACAATAAATGACTATTTGGTCCAAAACGCCACAAGTGCTGAGACAGAGAAACCCTATATTATGCCAATTATTTAATTGCTCTCTGTCCTACCCACTATGTCTCAGATCAATAGAAAAAATAGGCAATGTCATTCCCTTCCAGGGAATATGCTTTCAGGAAGCATGCTGCTCATGGCTGGGAAATGCTTGTTTTCAACTGTGGTATTTTTATAGGAATGACACACAATTCATCCAAAAGGAGACAGAATGATAAACTGCAGGCAAAGAGGAGACCAAGTTCTTTTCAGAACTCTACACTGGCATTTAAATCATATCAAAAAGACTGTAACAACTGGGAATTGGACCAAGATGGCACATTTTTCAATTTGCTACCAGATCCAGGAAGAGAATTGGGTCCAAATGAGTCCTCAAAAATGAGTTCCTTATAAGTAAACATTTTATTTAGTTTGATTTATCCCATTAAAGGTTTCACTTCATATACAGCATAACATGATTCAATTAAAATTACAAAAAAAAAAATCAGCCCAGAAAACGATCAGTAGGGAGGGAAATAGCAGGAAGTCAGACAAAGAAGTAAAATATACTGTATAAATTTATGCAACCAGCCAGGTATGGTGACTCATGCCTCTAATCACAGCACTTTTGGAGGCTGAGGCAGGCAGATCATGAGGTCAGGAGTTCGAGACCAGCCTGGCCAGCATGGTGAAACCCTGTCTCTACTGAAGATACAAAAGTTAGGCAGGCACGGTGGCATGTGCCTGTAGTCCCAGCTACTCTTGAGGCTGAGGCAGGAGAATTGCTTGAACCCGGGAGGCAGAGGTTGCAGTGAGCCAAGATTGTGCCACTGCACTCCAGCCTAGGTGACAAAGTAAGACTCCATCTCAAAAAAATAAATAAATAATTAATTAAATTTATGCAACCAAGAGTAACCCCCATGAAATCAAACTAGCTAACTAGGGCTCCTTTAACTCATTGGCCCTCACATGTACATGGGACAACTTCTTCATGTGGTTACCCAGTTGTCTCTGAGACATTTCATGACATTCATTGATCATAGATTTGTTTGTCCACTTGTTTTATTACTTTTATGCTATTATATCATGAACATTTGAGACACTTAGTGTGTGCTTTGCTGATCTGTTGCTATGAATCACAGTACCCTGAAGTTTGTCAGTTTAAAATATGCACACATATTATCTCACAGTTTCTTTGGAGGAGAAATCTGGGTATGACTTATTTAGGTCCTCAGCTTCAGTCTCTTGTAAGGCTGCAATCAAGTGGAAACTGGGTCTGCAGTCTCATCAGAAGGCTCAACTGGGAAATGATCTGCATCCAAGATAACTCACATGGCTGTTGGCAAAATAATGTTTCTTGAAGGCTGTTATTCCAAGGTCCTCTGTTTCTCTCTGGCTGCTGACCAGAGGATACCCTCAGTTCCTTGACAGGGCCTCTTCATCAGGGTAAATATGCAAAAAAGCCAGAGAGAGAATTCCAGTCACTTGTCAATAAGCTTGAGAAAAGTATTCAATTTCAAAGATTGGCAGAGAGATAATGGGCATTATAGAACTAAAGAACAACTCCCTGTGAAACCAGTGCTTTGTGCAACCATAGCTCTATGAGAGATTCTGCATTAGATGCTGGAGATAAAATAGGATATAAGACTATGGGTGTGGGTCTCAAAGATCTCACACTCTGCTAGGTGGGAAAACATGTAGACCTGGAAGAGAAATACATATAAGAAAATGTATGCTCAAGGCAGATTGTCTTGAAGAGGGGATATTATTAAATAACCAACCAGAGGCAATTGAAAGTATTGAACAAAGCTTGAAGGCCAGCCTCAGATAAATAGAAAGAAAGGAATGTACAAAGAGTGTGAACAAGTGATCACACACACACACAAAGTGTTTAACATGTTTGGGGACTAATAAGAAAATCAAAGGGCTTCTGTGGGGGACACATGAGATAAAATAAAGGAATCTAGCAACAAAAGTGGTTAAGATAGAGGACTCTGGGGGCCACAGTACCCAGTTTCAAAGTCTAGCTCTTCCTCCTTGATACCAGGCAAGTTATTTCACCATACTGTGCCTTATCGTCCTGCTGTAAGTGGAATGACAATAGTACCTGTCTTTTTTTTTTTTTTTTTTTTTGAGATAGAGTCTCACTCTATTGTCCAGGATGGAGTGCAGTGATGTGGTTTCAGCTCACTGCAACTTCTGCCTCCTGGGTTCAGGTGATTCCCATGCCTCAGCCTTCTGAGTAGCTGGGATTATAGGTATTCACCACCAGGCCCAGCTAACTTTTGTATTTTTAGTAGAGATGGGGTTTCAACATGTTGGCCAGGCTGGTCTCAAACTCCTGACCTCAAGTGATCCACCCACTTCAGCCTCCCATAGTGCTGGGATTACAGGCATGAGCCACTGTGCCCAGCCAGTACCTGTCTTGGGGTAGGAGCACACACGTACTAGGGACTCTGGACATCAGTTATCTTTCCTACTATGATGATTAATATCATTGGTACTTGTTCTTATTCTGCAGATAATCAGACACTACAGGAGAACACAGGGAGAGGGGATAAAAGGCATGGAGTGACCATTTAGGGCAATTATGTCCTGAGTCTGTGTCCATGGTGACCAGCACAGGGAGAGGGTAGAGGCACTGGTCCAGGCAAGGGTTGATGGGACCAGCCCTTGCAGAGTCACAGTGAGGACACAGGGAGGACCCAGAAATGTAGGCCAGGCCAAAAGAGACCTGGGGGGCTTGGAGGCAAGTCTGGATACCTGGA
Source organism: Pan paniscus (assembly GCF_029289425.2). Classification (NCBI taxonomy): domain Eukaryota; kingdom Metazoa; phylum Chordata; class Mammalia; order Primates; family Hominidae; genus Pan; species Pan paniscus. The sequence continues at coordinate 50,747,753 of NC_073260.2, forward strand.
CATGAGGGTTGAGGGCAAGGCAGGACTTAGGGATTGTCTACAACAGCCAATGGTGACATTTTTAAAAGGAGTTTGTAAATCTTTTCAACACCTAGTTCCTTCTCCTGTCTGTAGAGAGTGCTCAGTAAATGCTGACGATTCAAAGTAAACTTTAATGCATTCCAGCCATCCTGTGGCCCCGTCTCAGCAGAAGGTAGCATTTTAAACATCAATTCAGCCCCATCAAAAATTTTTAAAGGTTCAACATTTTACTACAACCTATTAAGATTTCCAAAAAGAAAGTGTTGTCATAGTACACAAAAAAACACCTCTTTAAAATTCCACATCTCTCTCATTTGAAATGTCTCTCTCACACCCAGATTTCCCCAGACATTTCGTCCTTTCTCTTCCAAGCTCCCCAAACACATACAAACCCAGCTTACACAGGCCCCTGTTTCTCCCTCCTCCCTCCTTGGTTTTTTAACTTTTCTGTTTTTGTTTGAGGTTGGTGTTTTCTTTTGTTTTGTTTTGTTTTGTGTTATTTGGGGATTTTTCCCCATTGTTCTGTTCCGACATTCCCTGGATTCTATCGGAAAAAAATTAAACAGTAAGGCCAGCCATCTGACCCAGAAATCTTTCTTTTCTCACTCTCCCTATCCCACCACCTGCCTTGCACCCACCCTTGTAGTGGGGATGGTGATAACAGGGGCCACAGACCCCTACAAATTGGTGTCTTTTCTTTTCTCCTCATTACAGAAGTAACCCCTGATTCTTATCTCACCTAAATTGCTGAGCCTAAAACAAAATCCAGTCCAATCCAAATACCTGTGTTTACTTAACCTCAAATGGAAACTACCAAGAAAAAAAAAAAATCTCCAATCACCTTGTGATCATTTTTAACTATAGCCAAATCCATGACAGAAAACTCAGCTTCATGTTTCCTAACTCTCTGATTGCCACTCACATTGGAATTTTCCTAACTGGAAAGGTGAGGTGTAAACAGTAGGGAGACTGGGGTTTATGTCCAAACCACTGGGCAGGGTACAAGAAGGGAAATGACTTCTCAATCTGCACAGTTGCCTGTGGGTGTGCTCACACACATGCACATACCATATGCATCACACACACCCCAAACACACAGGCACATACCACATACCATACCCACATACCAATATACACACATATATATGCATATGCATGCATGCACACACACCCATATACCCACACAAATGCATGTACCTTTCCCTCTTCATCTGTGCCAATTCTGTGTGTTGAGGCTTTGGCAACTAAATAATCAGTATGGATTTTTTTTTAACTACACACAAATTACCAAAAGAGTGCTTGAGCAGATCCCCATTAGCCATATAGAGATTTCCAAATTGCCTTTGCCCCCAACCATGTTCTGTAGACTCCAGTTGTTTGCTATGAATACTGATCAGCTTTCATCTCATAGAGATTTTACCTCAAAAGTTGGGTACCTGGACCCCATCAAAGCACATCACATGGCTCCCCTTTTCTGTGGACATGGCCAAAACTGAGCATCCAGCCTCAGCATTTGTGGTCAAAGCTCTATATTCAACTCCTTGTCACTTCCAGCCCATGCAAACTATGCTTGAACAATGTTGGGAGTTACAAAGTTCAGGTTCAAAATTCTTTGGCAAACAGATGCTGAACCATCAATTAGGCCTGCCTTCATTTCTCCTAGCTGCTCACCCACTTGTCCTCATTTCACTGCAACAGAATTGAGCTGCAAGTACAGTGATAATGAGATCTTCAAAATTATGAATATGAGATATGGCCTTCTTGAATATATTGAATAAATATAGTGATTTTGCAGACAGGACTTGCTTTTATGTGATCCACTTGTAAATGAGAAAATATTTAAAACACAGTGAACTATAATGGACATCCATGCACTCTCAACCCAAACTTCATAAATTTTGTCATACTTGCTACGTATCTTTCACAGTTGAAGTTCCATTTGTGCTCAAACTCATCCATTTGCCTCTGTCTCTTTTCTTCTTCCCACAACGTGCCAGAAGGAGGGCCTTGCCCTCTTCTTCTTCCCAGTTGGAACCTCTCATACATGGATCTTTGTGATCTACTCCACCAAGTTTATCTCTTGATATAGTCAGTAAATTTTCAAAATCCTTTTTTTCTCAAAACTAGTTAGCTCTGGACCCATTATCTGGATGTGAAGTCAAAATCATCTTCACCACCATTACTATGATAATCACAACCATCATTCCCATCATCATCATCACCACCATCATCCTTGCCATTATTGCCACCATCATCATCACCACCATCATCACCACCACCATCATCACCACCACCATCATCACCTATCATCATAACTATTATCACCATCATCACCACCGTCATCACCATCATTGCCACCACCACCACCACCATCATCATCATCATCATCACCATCATCACCATCACCATTATCACCATCACCATCACTATCATCACCTACAGTCTCAACTGAGCCATGTCTCAGTCTAGCTCACCACTGCCTGTCTCCAGCACACTGAAACCCATTGTTCTGAAGGGTGGGAAATTTCAGAGCAAAAACTTACACAAGATAGGCCCGAAAATCTTCTCTTAAATATTATCTCTGTTACATGCCCAAGTACTCCAGCCCCCACAACAGTTGACATCCCAAACCACACACACACTCAATTAACTACTGTAAGTCATCCAAAAACATCCTGAAACATCCCAAGTCATCCTGAAACATCTTCTTAAACAAGAAATTCAAGAGAAGACATGTCTTATGCACCCCCATCCCATCTTCAATGATGTACTGGAGCCAGCTCATATGAGTTGGTGAGAGCCAATTTTTAATTTGCCAGGAATTTTAGAAGCTGGTTGACATTGAGTTGCTAGCTTGAAATCAGCTATTGTGAGAATAGTTACACCACAGAAATTGGCAGGTACTGCAAATCAGGGCTCCTCCACCTGCCCTCCCAGGGTTGTTAAACATTGACCAGAAAAACCTTTGTCTTCCTCCAAGAAACAAGGTGTAGGGAGAGAGGAACTGCATTTTAATACTTAAATAAAAGCTTAGAAAATTGATTTTAAAAATCAGCCAGTGTCCCACAATATTTCCTCTCAGTTTTTTGTTCCCAGGCAAATATGTTCTCTATTTAACCATCATAGCATATCCATAATTTTAATTTTTTCATATCATGTTATAGACATTTTTCCCGTTGTTATACAGCTTTTGTTACTATCATTCTAATGCCAGTTCCTCTACTTGTTCATTTTCATTCCCATGAACTTTTTAGAACTTACAGCATTTTTTTTTTTTTTTGAGACAGAGTTTCGTTCTTGTTGCCCAGGCTGGAGTGCAGTGGTGCAACCTCAGCTCACTGCAACGTCCACCTCCCTGGTTCAAGGGATTTTCCTGCCTCAGCCTCCAGAGTAGCCGGGATTAAAGGTGCCCACCACCATGCCCAGCTAATTTTTTGAATTTTTAGTAGAGATGGGGTTTCACCATTTTGGTCAGGCTGGTCTCGAACTCCTGACCTCAGCTGATCTTCTTCTTTTTAAATTTTACAAATGATACATTAGCAGATTCTTGTAACATGACTCAAACAATCCAGAAGCCTACAGACTCACAGCTACTCTGTCCTCCACTGCCTACACCACCCCTAGCTGTCTCCACCCTGGTGGTGGCCCTTCCCTCCACACCCTGTACTCCCTTACACACATGCTGACATACTTATATATTTCACCAAAGACATTTTGGGGAAAATTTACATAAATTGAAGAAATACAAAGAATATTGCAAGGCATTTTGCGTAACAGTGTGGGAAAAAAAAAAACCTCTGCTTTTTCCTTGTAGTTGAGTTTTTTTTAATACCACTGTATTATATGCCATATAGGAAGGTGTCCAAATCTATTTAAGCTTCTCCTTTACTGGGGACTCTGAAAAGTGGAATTGATGTGTTCAAGGTCAAAACATTTTTTATTTGCAGCATATCGCCAAAACAATTCAGAAAAAAGGCTAAGCAGCATATAGATGCCTCTTTCCCCACATAATTTGCAAATGTTTGAATATAATGAAATGTTTTAAAATTTCCCAATCGCATGAGCAAATTACTGAGTATAGTGTGGCTTTAATTTGCATTTTATAATTAGAAATAAAGTAGATCATATTTTCATATTTGTCCTTTATATTGTTTTTGTGACTCTTTGTTTTATTCTTCACCTATTTTTTATTTAATTGTTTTACATTTTATTATTGGTTTATAGGAGCACTTTTCTTTTACCAATATTTTATCTTTTTAATATGTTGCAGATATTTTCTACCAATCTATTACTTGTCTTTTAACTTTGCTTATCTCCTATTTTGCTATATGTAAGTTCTAACTTTCTTTTCCTTTTTTTTTTCTTTTTTTTTCAGACATGGGCTCTCTCTGTAGCCCAGGCTAGAGTGCAGTGGTGTAATCTCGGCTCACTGCAATCTCTGCCTCCCTGGCTCAAGTGATTCTCTTGCCTCAGCCTCCCAAGTAGCTGGGACCACAGGTGTGTGTCACCATGCCTGGCTAATTTCTGTATTGTTTTTTTTTTTGTTTTTTTGTTTTTTTAGAGATGGGGTTTCACCATGTTGCCCAGGCTGGTCTCAAACTCCTGACCTCAAAAGATCTGCCTGCTTTGGCCTCCCAAAGTGCTGGGATTACAGGTGTGAGCCACCACGCCCGGCCATCTAAATTTTCATGCGACCAAATCCGACAATCTTTCTTTTTATTATTTCTTAGTTCTAGCTGTGGATTTATTTGTAAACTCCATTGTCAGTGACTTCACACATGCACACACACAATGATGGCTAATTTTGGGTGTCAGTTCGGCTGGATTGAGGAGGGCTTGGACGGCTGGTGAAGCACTGTTCGAGGGTGTTTCCTGGAGAGATTGACATGTCAGTCAGTGGACTTGGAGAGGAAAACCCACACAATGTGGGCGAGCACCATCCAGGACAAGGCAGCTGGGAGAAGTGGGTATTCAGCTTGCTTTGCTGTCTGTTTGTCTCTGTCTGTCTGTCTGTCTGTCTCTCTCTCTCTGTCTCTCCCTCTCTCACCCTTGGGGGCTTTCTGGCTTTCAGCCTCTAACTGATGGCTACAGCACCTGCTTCCCTGGTTCTGAGACTTCCAATCTGAGCCATGCTACTGTTTTTGCTGCTCCAGTTCTGCAGATTGCAGATGGCCTATTGTGGGACCTCTCCACCTCTGTGATCCTCTGAGCCAATACCCCAAATAATAAATTTCCCCTTGTATCTCCTATTGGTTCTATTTCTCTGGAGAACCCTGATGAATACATACATACACACACACACACACACACACACACACACACACTTTTTTTTTCATTTTAAGTTCTGGGATACATGTGCAGAACGTGCAGGTTTGTTACATAGGAATACATGTGCCATGGTGGTTTGCTGCACCTATCAACCTGTCATCCAGGTTTTAAGCCCTGCATGCGTTAGGTATTTGTCCCAGTGCTCTCCCTCCCCTTGCCCCCCACCTCCTAATAAGCCCTAATGTATGATGCTCCCCTCCCTGTGTCCAGGTGTTCTCATTGTTCAACTCACACTTATGAATGAGAACATGTGGTGTTTGGTTTTCTCTTCCTGTGTTAGTTTGCTGAGGATGATGGCTTCCAGCTTCATCCATGTCCCTGCAAAGGGCATGAACTCATTCTTTTTTATGGCTGCATAGTATTCCATGGTGTATATGTGCCACATTTTCTTTATCCAGTCTATCATTGATGGGCATTTGGGTTGGTTCCAAGTCTTTGCTATTGTAAGTAGATGCACACATTATTTTTATTTCTAATGCAGATGTTTCTATTCCAGCAGCCATTCTTGGCTGCTCTCCTCTAGGCAGTGACTCGGGGATCTGAGCTCTTTCTCTGCCATCCCAGAGGCGTTCCCCCCGGCCATGGGAGACAGACAGAGCAGGCAACACTACTTAGAAGTCAGTGAGAGCTGTGCCAGGCAGGGTACATATCCCTTTCCCCTGCTTTCCACCAAGCAGAACTCACTCACATATTCTCACCCAGACACAGGGAAGGGTAGGAGATGCCGTCTTCCTGTGTGCCTGTAGAAATGGGGCATCATTTGATGAAGATGTAGCAGTCTCTGCCACAGCTTCTGGCTTTGTGTCTTGCTTCAGAAATCCTTCCCCAGCTGCAAAGGGTGAAAATGTTTCTCTCTTCTGTATTCCTCTCTACTGTTTACAGGTGATGTTCTCTAAATCCACCTGGAATTTATTTTTGAGACTATAGTAAGAGTCTCAATGGATAATTATTTATTCCAAAACCTCTTCTTACTATTTTGATACACCTCGTGATCAAACAAAATTGCATACACACATATATAAATGGTTCTGTTTATGAACTCTTCTCTATTTCATTTATCTATCTATCCTTGCTGAATCAATACCATGCTGTTTTAATGTCTGGCTTTGTAGTATGTGCTCATATAACAAACTCCGTTCCTTTATCTTTCTCAGAATTTTCTTGGCTATTCATATACAGTTGCTTTTCTACATCTGCATTGTTATTTAAATATTCCATTGTATGGATATACAATAATTTATTGACCACTGGAATTTACAAACTTTTTATTGCTATGAACTTCTTTGTATCTAAAACTTCGTTCATATCCATATTTATTTCCCCGGAGTAATTTCTGGAAGTGGAACTGCTGCGTCAAAGAATATAAACATATTTAAGGTTTTGGGTATGGGCTACCAAATTGTGCTTTAAAATGATTATACCAAACATTTTCCCACCAGCAATATAGGATATGGCTCTTTTCTCCACGTGGTTCTCAGTTCCGAGTATTATGATCTTTAAGTAATATTTAATAAGTGAAATATTTTATTTTAATATGAATTTATTTGATTTCAAGTAAGGTTAGCTTTATGTTACTGGATGTTTTTCTTTCTGGCATAAATTGCTTATTTATGTCTTTATTGCAAACGATCATTAATTATAAATAATTTGATGTAAAAAAAAGTGTGGCTTTTGTGACTCATCATCCAAGAGCAACAGCTTTGTCCTATGGTCCTATAATGGAAGGCTGCCCATGTCACTAATATGAAAATTTTTGGAGTATCTCAACCTCCTGGGCCACTCTCTTTTAGATAAATTAATTAGGGGAAGATTCTGCTACACAAAACATTGGGCTGGCGCAGTGCCAACCTTCAGGAGCTTCCCCCAACAGGGACCTTTGATTGTTGGTTGTGAACTGTCCCCGGCCCCACACCAACCCTGCAGTGGCCAGCCCATCCTGCCTCCACAGCGCAGCGAGGTGCCATGCCGGCACCGCACACCTTCTGCAGATGTCCTGTCCCCTGCTAGGCCCTCGCAAGCTGACAGTGTTAACGCAGAGGCCTGCTTAGCGCGGAATGTGGCCACTCCCCGCAGACAGTGGCAGGAGGGCCTTGAGAAGCCTTTTGAAGGCTCTACTCCCTTTGCGTTCCAGCCTCGGGTGAGCGTCCACCACACACAAGGCGGAGGCTCTCCGGACCTCCCCGACAACTGATGCGTTAACTTGGTACTAAATGCCACTGAACTGGAAAGTGTCAGAGGCCATGCAGGGAGCCTCCCACACAGCGCCCCTCAGTGCAGGGACTGGAGCTGCACGCCAACGCAGTGAGGGAGGGACACACCCGGTGCCTTTGTCCCTTTGAGTCGGCCGAGTGGGCAGCGGAGGTGGGCAGAATGGAGGTCATGTGAAGGCTGAGTAAACAGATGTGATTCCTCACCCGGAAAACTCTCCAGGGCAGCCACTGACCCACTTAGGACTGCCCTTTGTCCAGTCGTGGCGCACATTCTGAAAAGGCCTGTTGTCGAATTCTTCTGCTATTTTGCAATGTCAACAGACATGAAGCTCTGAAGTGGCAAATGAGGCACGGCTCTGACAAAGCCTCTCTCATCCCCTGAGAGGCCAAGCGAGTCAGACGCACTTGGGGAGGTGAAGGGCCCCAGAGCGCTGGCGCGACCTGCCTGGTGCCAGGCATGAGATGAGCCGGGAGTCGAATGTTCCCACCTCCCTCGCAAAAGGACCAGCCGCACCCCAACGGGGAGGCATCATCGCAGCAAAGGGCTAGTCTTTTTCTGCTAGGAAGAACTTAACAAAACCCAGTGAGGCTAGCACTCTGTCCTGCATCCCGTAAGTCTGCCAGACTTAACAAATAAGTAGACACCACACCCAGTTAAATTGTTAAGTTCAAATTTAAACAACAAATCATTTTTTCAGTGTATATCCCTCCTATGCGTATTTTTTTTAGTATAATGATTATTTGTGCTAAAAACTCACCAGATTGATTAATATATGTGAAGGGCCTGGCAGAAGGGTTGGTGGAGCAAGATGCTTGATAACTTGTAGTTTCAATGATCAGAGATTACAATTTCCAGGAAAACTCCCCCTTAGTCAGGAGCAAGTCTCAAAGGTCCTCAAGAGGCCATTTGGGGGCCAGACGCGTTGGCTCACGCCTGTAATCCCAGCACTTTGGGAGGCCAAGGCAGGCAGATCACCTGAGGTTGGGAGTTCGAGACCAGCCTGACCAACATGGAGAAACCCCGTCTTTACCAAAAATACAAAAAACTAGCCAGGTGTGGTGGCACATGCCTGTAATCTCAGCTACTTGGGAGGCTGAGGTAGGAGCATAGCTTGAACCCGGGAGGCGGAGGTTGCGGTGAGCCAAGATCATGCCATTGCACTCCAGCCTGGGCAACAAGAGTGAAACTCCGTCTCAAAAAAAAAAAAAAAAGAGAGACCATCTGGGGCCAACTTCACTGGAAGCTCTGATCTTTGATTTAACAGCGCCTGTCTTTGAGGTCAACATTTTGAGATCCCTAATTCAGTAAGCTGTCATATCATTGCACTTATGTGATGCACAGATTAATAAGAGTGGATACATAAATCCCAAGGCCATAGATACCAGTTTAAAAAGAACTTTTTTGAAACCACTGTAAAGGACATGAAAAAATTTCCAAGTGCAGCTATTAATGACAAATGTCAGTGAATACATTTGAAACAACGATTTTTCATTATGTCACACAATATTACACATGCATATTACTTTTGCCACCATACTGACCACTAAAATGGCCAACTCTGTGGATTTTTCTGTTTATCCATTTTGCACAAGGCCTCAAATGGCTACCAGCATCTATGTGAACTCCCAGCTCCAAGACCCACCACCAGACACCCTGTTACAAATCCTAAGAGAAGGGGTTGGAGTGACTTCACTTGTCCTTCTCAGCACTGCCACATGCATCTTGGGCCTCTGACCAGCTCACCCATGGGCCCCCAGCGTGGTCAAATCCACTGCCATATCAGGCAGTGAGGAGGGACAGTTGTTCTGAGAAGACACCCCAAAAAAGCCTCCTATAGGCCAATCAATCAATTGCAAAATTACAAAATAAAGACACAACAACTGCAGCTTATACTTCAAGTACTGGCCAGGGCGATTTCATCAACAGGAAACTCAGAGGAGCCATCCACGAGCTGGGCTGATAAAGCTGCTCGTTGGGATCATGGGAGGTGCCTGCCCCCAAGACCAGTTACCCCAGAAGCCCCGGGTTGGCCCACAGGGCTGATTCTGATGGCCGCCATATTGCAATCCACTGATCTGGCCACAAGAGGTGAATGTCCCTCTGTGCTTGATGAAGTTCACACCTCTTGTAGTACCCGTTCAGTTCTAGGAACCCAGAGAGGGACAAGGAGGTCTTGAGCACCATGCCACATGGACACGTTTGTAGAAACCGGAGATGTTGGCCTCCCGGGAGGGAAAGGGAGATACAGTTGCTGGGTTCAACTATTTAAATGGCTGCCATGCAGAACCATCATTCTGTTTATAGATTTCCAAGCGGCAGAGCCTCTTGTCACCCAAAGGTGACAGCTACAAAAGAAAAGATTGTATTTTAAATTAAGGACTATTTAAAAAGTAGACTGAATAGTCACCAGACAAGGCCCAGAACAAATAACATTTCAGGGCTCTTTCCCAGATATTCTGAGATTCTGATTTAATTCCCACCTATTCTTTGAATACAATATTTTTTAAAACACCAACCTATTCCCCACCTCTCTAAACTAATACTACACTTAGCATCCCAGTCGCTCATTCTGGCATTTTTCACATCCTATCCTGGATGTTTGCTCACTTGCAGCACATCCAGGCTCTGTGATGGGCGCAGGAACACACTGAGATGCTGCCACTGGCCCTGCCTGGTCCCCAGCCAGGTGCAAACCATTTCTTATTCTTCCTTACCTTACAATGCCACTTGCAATGCTAATCACTGTTTTTTTGTTTGTTTGTTTTTTGTTTTTGAGACAGAATCCTGCTCTGTCACTCAGGTTGGAGTGCGGCAGAGCAATCTCAGCTCACTTCAACTTCCACCTTCCAGATTCAAGCAATTCTTGTGCCTCAGCCTCCCAAGTGGCTGGATTACAGGCATGCACCACCACATCCAGCTAATTTTTTGTATTTTCAGTAGAGGTGAGGTCTTGCTATGTTGGCCAGGGTGGTCTCAGACTCCTGGCCTCAAGTGATCCTCTTGCCTCAGCCTCCTAAAGTGCTGGTAATACAGGTGTGAACCACCATGCCTGGCCTGCTGATCACTCTTTCTATCATCGGTATTCACTTAACCAAATAAAATTTTCTGCAGAATTAATTTTCTCATGTGAATTCAGTGTTTAATAATAATTAAATGGGAAAATGACTGTGTCAAACTCACCTTCCTGCTTTATTATAATATCTATTAATGAATTACAGTGTGTACACCTAGTTCTGAACCATTCTTTTTTCTTGTATCTGAAAAAGTAAATTTCTTTTTTGGCTTGAGTTTTTCAATTCAAAAATCGAAGCTCCAGTTAAGAGAAAATTTCAGCTTCAAACAAAGTGCTGATGTCCTGGGCAGCTGACCTGGGCCTGGGGGCCTCACCTCCCAGTGGTCTAGTGGACTTCAGGTGATGCTAAATTCTGCCAGCTCTGACTTTTCTATGTCAGCCATCAAGGCTTCAGCCCTTGCTCTTCCTCACTCAGTGGCTGGGCTGTATTTGTGGCTTAATGACCCACTCCGAAGTCCATTTCTGGGTTATGCCTTTTGTCTACATTCTGGCTTCCAGCCTAGAGGTAAATAAACTCTATTACCTACTTCTCAGTCAAAATGAACATTTTCTGTGGGTTCTGCTCCCCTGGGCTGCTCATTCCACTCACCAGAATTGTGACTTCATATGGGTCTTCTTTTTATTAACATCCTGAGCCAACAGACCTAAATAATGTCAGTGATAAAATACTCCCATAAAAATCTTTTGTCCATTTAACATATTTATTATGCAGCCTTTTACAGAAAGTTGACTTATGGAAGCACTAATGAATACAACAAGTCAGGTTTTCTTCATCATGCCCCCCAAACCCCTTCCTCCATGCTCTAGCAGTGGTCAAGGGCCCAGTGTGTGGTGCCCAGGGAGCATATATCCATTAGATGCCTGTGACACCCTCCAGTTCTGCAGCCAACACGAACAGTGTGTGAGATGGAAAGCTCTCCTTCTAAGCACGCATTACCTTCCTCTTTCATCTTTGATCCTAACGTAGCAGCGATTTCTTTCCATTAAGGGGACATTTCTGGTCCCTTCTGGAAACGCATTTCTGTAATGAATATCACTCAGGTGCTAGTTCACTCCACACTAAGGACATTGCTATTCTTCTGCTTCTGGAGAAATCTCATGCTGTTCTGTATATAAAATTTCACCTATTCTTCAGATATAGCCCCACAGAGGGAGAAGAAGCAATGACAGCTCAAGCAGAAAGAAGGAAGAAGCTTCTCTCAAGCAGAAAAAAGACTTTTTCTTTCCCTCACTGCATGATCAGAGCAGGCTGTCTGGGCAAGCTGTACCAGGCCACACAGGGACCTAGATAAGAGAACCGCCTATCCCAGCAGCACTAAATCACTCAGTTTCTGCTTTGAGTTGGCCTTCATTTTAGACACAACAACTGGATAGCTTTATGGAGATGTCATTGATCAAATCTGAGAAACCCAATACTTATCCAAGTAAGGAGACATAAGAAAAAGTAAGGAGGGCAGAGGAGCCAGCACTTCTCAGCTGAATTGGGAAGGGTTCTTAGAGGCAGACAGATGCTAACTTCAGCAATGTACTGGAAGACTAGTAGGCAACTCATGGAATTGAGGGGAGATCAGGAGAGCCAGGCTCAGAAGCAGAACAGGAGCAGAGAGGGGTGGGTAGCTGAGGGCACAAGCAGTGAGAGGAGTCTCCTGTCTCCAGGAGGAATCACTGCCACCACCACAGTCTCCCCCCACCTCCAGGCCACCCTCCTGCCTCAGCCACCTCCCCCAGGAACGGTCTCTAAGTTACCCAGCATCTTTGCATCATTAATAAAGAACCCCTGGTGGGGGCTTCCAGCTGCCCTGGCCTAGATTTTTAACCCCACTCCAGCTTTCAGGAGGCAGGCGAGAGAGAATCTGCTCCCCTTTAGCTTGCAGAGACAGAGAGAGTGAGTGAGAATTGATGCCTTCAGGGAATGGCCAAGCCCCATCCAGTATTTACCAATGCCACCAGGTGAGAAGTGCTTGTGCATACTCCCAACTTTAACAAAAAATGAATTAGAGGATGCTGGAATCTCAATCAGCAGCCAAGGCTGTATGGTTAATTAGGATTTGTATTATTTTTATATTACTGCATAACATACTTCTACAAAGTTGGTGGTTTAACACACTCACTTATGGCAAGGCACAGTGGCTCACATCTGTAATCCCAGCACTTTGGGAGGCTGAGGCTGGCAGATAACTTGAGCTCAGGAGTTCAAGATCAGTCTGGTTAACATGGTGAAACCCCATTTCTATTAAAAATACAAAAATTAGTCGGGCATGGTGGCACATGCCTATAGTCCCAGCTACTCAGATGGCTGAGATGGGAAAATCACTGGAACCCAGGAGGTGGAGGTTGCAGCAAGCAGAGATCATGCCACTGCACTCCAGCCTGAGCGATAGAGTGAGACCCTGTCTCAATAAATAAATAAATAAATAAATAAAAAGAAAACACTCATTTACGATGTCACAGTTTCTGTTGGTCAGGGGTCTGGGTAAAGCTTGGCTGGAATCTCTGCATAGGGACTCACAAGATTGCAGTCAAAGGACTAGCCAGTGCTGGGTCCTACACAAGGCTTGGGGTCCTCCTCCAAGCTCTCGTGGTTGTTGGCAGAGTTAAGTTCCTTGAAGCAATAGAAACACCTTGAAGCTGCGATGGTTCTGGTGTGCTTCAAATGCCATGGGGCTGCCCTGTGATTCCCTATGGGATGGCCAGAGACTCCACACAGGACCCTAAGCCACATGGACATGCAATGTCTCCAAGGCCCATGGCAGAGCCATGGCTATGCTTCCCTGTCCAGCTGGAGAGCCTGCTGTGTCTCTGAGCTTCACCCACAGCTGCCAGCCTCCTGGTGAACCCACAGACATACCCAAACTTTGTGCCTGTTGCCGCTGCATTTTTAAACATTTTTTTGTAGAGACAAGATCTCACTATGTGCCCAGGCCGATCTTGAACTCCTCCTGGCCTCAAGCCATCCTCCTGCCTCAGCCTCCCCAAGCAATGGGATTTCAGGTGTGAGCCATCACACTTGGCCTGCCACTGCATTTTAAAGAAGCCAAACCAGAATCATATTTCCTTCTTAGCAATGGGGGTGCGAGGACAAGTAAAATGTCCTTCCCTTTGGAGAGGATGTGCTGCCATTACCCTCAGCCAAGTTCACACATGTGCCAAGCTTTTTACTGTTTTATCAGTCAAGGTTCTCCAGAGATACAGAACCAATAGGGTATCTAGATCTATATCTGCATTTGTATCTGTATCTGTGTCTAACCTATATCTAATCTATTTCTACATCTATGTCTGTATCTGTATCTACATCTGTATTTCTAATCTATTTCTATATCTTTGTCTGTATCTGTATCTACATCTGTATATCTATTTCTGTATCTGTGTCTGTATCTGTATCTACATCTGTATATCTAATCTATTTCTATATCTATGTCTGTATCTATATCTACATCTGATATCTAATTTATTTCTATATCTCTATCTGTATCTAGAGAGGTTTTAAGGAAATGGCTCGCATGATTGTGGAGGCTGGCAAGCCTGGCAACTCTAAGACAGAGCTGGACACTCAGCTAAGAGTTGATGTTGCAGTCCTGAGTTTGAAGGCTGGAAAGTCAGGCAAGATTTCTGTGTTGCAGTCAGCTTCCCACTGATTGGATGAGGCCCACCCACACTATGGGGAGGGTACCCTATTTTAATTAACATCAACTGATTGTAAACGTTAATGCCATCCACAAAGTACCCTCACAACAACATCTAGACTGGTGTTTGACCAAACAACTGGGTACCATAGCCTAGCCAGGTCGACACATAAAATCAGCCATCTCACTGTCTTGTGATATTTCTCCTCCCTCCTCCTTAAGACACTTGCTGCTTTCTGAACCCTTAGCACAGGTTTATACACCTATTACCAAGATATCCCCTGTGTAAACCAGCATTGTCACACAGTATATTTGGTAAATGAGTGTTCCAGCTTTCTGAGCCCCAAAGAGTGGCTCAGAACAATACAATCACACACTATTATTACCTCTCCTCATTCTGTGGCTTGACTGAGCTTAGCCGGACAGTTCTCACCAAGGTCTCTCATGTGGTTACAGTCAGACGGTAGCAACGGAGGGACATCTTCAAGAAGCCTTTGAGGTTTCCTCATTCATATGTCTGGCTCCTGGGCTTGAAAGACTCAAACTTCTGGAAGCTGCCACTGGTGAGGCCTCTCACCCATTCATCTATGTATTCCTGTCACCCAGCAGCCCCAGCATAGCTGGACTTCTTACAGGACAGCTGGAGGTCCCTAGAGCAAATGTCCCAAGAGAAACAGGCACAGCTGTGTGGGCTCAGCTCGCCAAGCCTCAGAAGTCACAGAGCATCATGAAGGCCCACCCAGGTTCAAGGCGAGACCACATGGAAATGCAGATGTGTTAAAACTACCACAGAACGCTTTCTCCCGTGTGATTTGACTCTGAAATTCACCCACCCAAGGATTGAGCATAATTGTAGATCTGTCCTCTTTCAGGGTAATTCTCTCTGGCCAGGACATGACAGCATCTTCAAAAAGAAACATAGGGAGTGTATGCGTGCAAGTGGCTGGGTTCAGGTGCTCTGAGGCTTCCCATCCCCCCAATATCTCCCTAGTCCAGCATTCAATGCCTCTATCCCCCAGCTTGGCAAGCCACTGGATCCAACTCTAGTTCTGATTCTTGGCCACTATCACCCTGTGGGAAGAAGAAGAGATTCTATTAACAACACCTTCGGAAGACCTTGGTTTGGGGACATATGTTGGGATTTGAACTTCTTTTTCTTCCATTTATCCAAGTGCCTGTAAAAGTAATCATTCTACCCTTAAAGACCTAGAGGGCTTCAATGGCTAATATGCTATATTCTGTCTTATAATGGCAGCAAATGAGCTGCAAAAACATTGACTTTACTGAGCACTTCAGTCCAAGTGACCACAAGCAAAAATGTAAGATGTAATTTTCTGTTTAGCCATTGAATTCTATTTTGGTTTTCTATCACTGTGTATAAAACCACCCCAAAACTTAGTGGCTTAAAAACAATCGTGTGTTTCTTATAGTGGTTTGACCTCTGTTGGTTTTGCTCAGGGTCACTCATGTGGCTAAATTGAGCTGAGGATGGGCTGGGCTGAAAGCTCTTGGGGCTGGGGGCTGGGGACTGGGGTGGCTGGGGCACCTCAGCTCCCCTTTACAGGACTCTCTCTCCAAACCTTCCTTGAACCCCTAGAATGGTTCCCCAAGCCCTGTTTTATGTTTTAATGGCTCTCTGTATTTCTTCTTTGTTGTACTTATTACAGTTGTGATTTAAAGCTTAGAGTTATTTGTCTAACAGAAGTCCTCCCTACTGAAGTGTAAACTCTGCAAGGACAGGAAGTATGTCTTGTTCAGAATTGCATTCTCAGCACTTGGCACAGTGCATCTCACACTCCCACATAGCAGGGCTGCACATGGTATAGACACAGAATGAATGAAGTCATAAATGCAAGGGAGACATTAGACTCAAATCCTGGTTCACGCATTTAGTAGCTGTGCAGCTTAAAAATCAGTTTCCATCTGCAAAACAGGAAATATAGAAACTCTGTCTCTGGGTTGCAGTGATGATGGAAGCAGAAAACACACACAAGTATGGAGCACGTGCCGTTCGTGAGAGGCGCATGGGCAGCCAGTCAGCCTGGGTGTAACCATGTGGTGTGGTGTTTAATTCAGGGCCACCGGGCACATCATGGCACCTCAAAGGCAACCGAATCCTTCTGAGAAATTTCATCTCTTTCAGGGAAACTCAGAGGAAAGGGGAAGGAAGACGGGATGACTTTGAAAAGCAGTGGTTGGGAATGAGTGGATTCATCACAGCATTGATGTTTGATGCAGGGGCAACCAAGAACCCACACAGACAGTGAACATCAACCTATGGCTGTCGCAAGAGGCTGCTCACAGGAACCAGGTCCAAGATCCCCACAGGCCTCGCAAGGGGTAGAGAAAATGGACACGCTCCCGAGCATGCTGGTGGACGTGGAAATTGGTGCAGACTCTTTGGAGGACAACTTAACACTGCCGCTCAGAAACTGTCACATCCCCAACCCGCAGGTGACCTCGAGGAGCTCACTCCTCACCTCGCCGACGAAGCACCGACTTGACAAGTTCTGATCTCATGACGCTGACCCTCTCAGTGGGAAAGGGCAGTGAACAAGTAACTAAAAACGATAACTGCAGATGGTGGTAAGACTGTTCTGAGAGTAAAGCAGGTGTAACGTAGAGAAAGGAGTGGGGGGTATGGGGCCAGCTCTCCACAGCTCTAACGATTGAGGGGACGGGATGTCTCCCACATGAGGACGGCACAGACAATGAGGGGCACAGAGGTAAAAGGCAGTGAGAACAACATTCGAAAGAAGGCGGGCACGTCCACCAGGCCAGAGGATTTGGATTTCATACTAAGTGCATGGAGGGGCTTCAGTAGAAAAATGGTCCCTTTTAAATGACGCCCCACCACTGGGCGGGAGGCAGCCACGGGGCTTTGAAGTAGAAGCAAGGAGACGATGGTGACCTGAGTGGGCCAGAATAGGTATAGCCCATTTTTTTTCCTGGTTCTATTCTTACAATTTTTTTCACCATGAACACATATTCATTCTGTAACGAGAAAAAAATAAATGTTATAAAATAATATCGCAGCCCTAGGGTTGCCCCCTCTTCCCTGCGGGCCAAGGACCCATGCTGCTCATTTATTGCCCCTCAGAGCCAGAGTTAAGGTAGGCGGAGTCTGTGACCAGCGGGTGGGGGATGCCCAGGGGTGAGGCTGACAGGCAGCGAAGAGGGAACCCAGCAGCCATGACAGCTTGGTCGCCCAGCAGGCCCCTCTCGCTCCCATCTCCTGAAGTTTGCGATGTGGGCACTGCCGACACCGTGAGGGGAGCCTGGGAAACGCCAAAGAGGCGTGAACCTTGAAACCCTCCCATGTTTCTGAATGTCCTGTGCAGGCGGACTCCCTTAGCCTGTGCTCTGAGTTGCAGACATGGCCAGGTGGAAAGTGCCAGGTAAACTCTGGTGCTGATCACTGGGGAAGCAGCGTCCTGAGTGGTTTGGTTGGTGGGAAGCACTGCACACCCACATAACTCTACCCAGCTCCATTCTTAAATTTGGAAGGAGGTTTGATGGGCTTCGCCTTCCAGAAGTACCTGCATATCTTGGTTGACAAGTGTGTCCGAGGGAAGCACTAATTCAATATGTTTTAGAGTCTCTTAGAAGCCTACTTGTTCTCCTCCTATTTTTTTCCCCATGAAGACCCTCAAAACTATCCGAAAGAAACCCCAGGTTTGTTCTTGCTGCTTTGTAAGGGTGGTAATGCGTTTGCATCTGGAGGAAGCTGTGTGGGCTTCAAGGCCCACACACACAGGGGTCCATGACTGGACCACCAGCCCAGCTGCAGAGAAGGCCATGCCAAAGTGAGACATGCTGAGTCTGGAAGATGACGCCCAGGGACTGAGGCCATCAGTCCAGGGTTCTCCAATTGGCTTTAAGAATAGTTCTGCTCCATAGCCTGCAAAGTAAGCTCCAGGAAACTAAACTCTATTTCTGCATTGATTTCTATGATAAAATCAGACATTTTTTCCCATGGAAAACAGCTTTAGCTACAAGTTATAATTAAAAATTAGACTTCAAGTGTTGCTATTTTAGAAGAAAAATGATAATTTTCCCAAGAAACTGACCGAAACTAAATCACAAAGCACACACTCTGCATTAAAAGTTTAGGAACCCTGTCAGAAGTTACATCCCCTTGGGCAAAACTTGTAGGAGGGTAGATATTCTCCATTTCAATACCCTAAACGTCTAGCTATTTCTTTGGAAAGAGTTCATCTTTTAAGTATGACTCTTTTCATTGCTTCACAAAAATATTTTACGGCTTTTGTTTGCTATCCTCAAAGTTTTGTCATGCCAGTGGTCTCTCTTTTTCTATTAAAATAACTATTTCAATGGTTTATTTTTTGTAAGTGTAGGTAATTGCACAAAATCAAGTTTTTAAATCCAGGTTAGAAGAAATGTTAAGGTAATTTAGTTTTATCTTCTACCATTAGAAGGAAGTCCCTTAGCAAAGACCCTGGCGGACAGTGACCAGCCTCCACCTGTACGTGTTCTCAGAAAGGCATGCAAGGGGGTCCTGACCGGCCCCACGTTGTCATGGGGCTGTACCTCGAGAGAGCTTTTCTCACCTGGACTGGACGACGCCTGCCTCCTGGACAGGAGCCTCCCCACCTGCCATGATGCAGGACAAGAGCAACCTGTGCCTATGACATTTCTCACTCTGCAGAGGCCCTTGAAAGTCTGCACGGCGTGCGTGAGTGAGCCCTTAAGAGCAAAAGGAAGGACAGGCCTGAAATGAGAGCTCTCCTTTCTACAGGACACATCCCCAGCTCCTCCATTAGATCCTCATGACTTCCCAAGCCCTTCCCTCTTCTCATTCAGTATTCTGGATCCATGGGGCTCTATGGTGCCCAGAGCAACCACGATCCTCCAAGGAAGATGGAGCAGGGCAGAGTTCAGGGGGATGTTGCACATTCTACTGGGGACAGAAAAGGCTGATGTTGGTAAAAATCAAGTGGAGGGAAAGGCAAGCAGAGATGCTGCCTGGACGAACCCGTACAGGTTCCCAGGTTCTGGGCAAGTTCCAGGAAGCCTGCGACACGTCTGCTTCCTCACTACGCTGTCTTCGTTGGCTGGGAAATGGATGCTGCAGATATTCAAATCAAGGGGAATATTTAGAATACTCTGTCAAGGACAGACAGATGGTACAGAGAAGCCTTCACTCCTGAATAATGACAATTTCCCCTGCTCCGTGCGGGACGTGGTCTACGCTCTAAAACCCCTACCGCAGAGTCTGCTGCTTCCTGAAACCAGCTGGGAGAAGCGGCTGCGCTTTGCTATTTCTGGTCACTTCTCATCCCATGGTTATTACTCATCCCCCGGGAATAGGCTGAATCTTCCTGTTACCACTGCTTGCCATGGACAGTGCGAACTTCTCTTGATTTCACTTGCTTTTTTTTTTTTTTTTTTTTTTTTTTTTTGGTGGGGGGTGTTTGTTTTTGGTTTTGTTTCCCAGCCTTATTGAGGTATAATTGCCAGATAAAAATTGTATATATTTAAGGCATACAATGTGATGATTTGATATACACATACATTGTGAAATGATCATAATACAGTTAATGAACACATCTATCACCTCACACAATTATCATGGTGTGTGCACATAGAGGGCAGTGAGGACACTTAAGATCTAATCTCTTAGCAAATTTCAAATATACAATATAGTATTGCTAACTATATCACCATGCTGTACATTAGATCCTCAGAACTTATTCATCTTACAACTACAAGTTTGTACAATTTGACAAACATCGCCCCATTTCCCCCAGCCCCCAGCCTCTAGCAACCACCATTCTTCTCTCTGCTTCTATAAATTTAACTTTTTAAGATTTTCCTCGTAAGTGAGATCATATGGTATTTGTCTTTCTGTGTCTGGCTTATTTTACTTAGCATAATGTCCTCCATGTTCATCTGTGTTGTTACAAATTTCAGGATCTCCTTCTATTTTTATGGCTTAAAAATATTTCATTGTACATATATGACACATTTTCTTTATCCATTCATCTGTTGACAGATACTTAGGTTGGTTCCATATCTTGGCTATTGTGAATAATTCTGCAATAAAAGAAAAACAATCCTAACATTCAAATGGAAGCACAAAAGACCCCAAATAGCCAAAGCAATCTTAAGAAAAAAGAACAAAACTAAAGTCATCACCTACCTGATTTCAAACTATATTACAAAGGTATAGTAATCAAATCAGCAAGGTACTGTTAAAACAGACACATAGACCAATGGAACAATAAAAACAGACATATAGACCAATGGAACCAAACTGAATGCCCAGAAACAAACCCACCCATATAAGGTCAACTACTCTTGGACAAAGATGCCAGGAATACAATCGAGAAAAGATAGTCTCTTCAATAAATAGTGCTGGGAAAACTGTTTATTCACATAAAAAAAGAATAAAATTGTACCTTTACCTTACATCATATACAAAAATTAACTCAAAATGGATTGAGTATTTAAATGTAAAATCTGAAACTGTAAAACTCCTAGAAGAAAACAGGGAAAAAGCTCCTTTAGATTGGTCTTGGTAATGATTTTTTGGACATACAACAAAAGCATCAGCAATATAAGCAAAAATAGCTTTTGTTAATTGATGACAAGTTTTCTCTCTAGAAGCAGACTTCTTAACTAGCTTTTGGTCTGTTTTACTACTCTTCACAGCTGAATTCTCCTCTTTGCAAACCTTTAAGTTTTTTAAAAAAAACTATATTTCTGGTTGGCTTGAGTTGGGTACGGAGGGGCTCTGCTGGGAGGCAGCAGGGAGAACTGTTTCCCCTGAGCCACCCACCAGCTGATGTCAGGAGTTTGGACACTCACACAGGGAAAGGATGTATGTTCTGTCCAGCAGAGTCACCATGTCCTGCACAGCCACACACCAGACCAGCAACACGGCATCATCCAGGAACTTGTTACACATGCAGATGATCCAGCCCAGCCCACACCTGCTGTGGCGGAGCCCCTGGCTGTAGCCAAGCAGGGGGTTCTCCTGTCTCAGGTTTGAGAACCACAGCCCCAGGCAAGTGCTTTCTGGCTGCATAGTTTCACCACCTTTGCTTGAATGAACATGCTTTCAGAGGCCAAATCAGGGTGACAGTCTCAGTTATTTCTGGCAGGCAATCCCCGGCTCTGATATAAAGCAGTCTAGAATTTCTCCTTTTCCTCAGGGGTACTGCTAACCTCACTGCACCTGCCACCCTTCCTGGGTATGTGAGCAGAAGAAATGGGGCTTCGATGGAGAGGGCAGCATTTTCCCCTCCTCTCTGGTCAATATACTCAGATCCCTCCATGTTTGTTCATATAGTTTCACTTCTGAACTTTAGGAAATCTTGCTTCCAATCTTTAGATACATCATAACTGACGAGTTGGCCAAATGTTAGTGAAAAACAACAACAACAAAAACACATGAAGTGATTATTTGAAAGGAAGGCTGATCTATAAACCTAATAAAAAATGAAGGCCTCTCAAAAAAGAAATAAAACGTTGTCTTCTTTTGCTGTTTTTTTCCTCATGCAAAGCAGCAACAAAATGTTTCTATCACTTGTATTCTTCCTTACTCTAAAAATAAGTGAAGAGGCTTGAGGAAATATATTCATCATAATGGGAGAGACCCAAAGATAGAGAAATCAGGAAGACAGGAAAATGAAAGTCCAAGGCAAGGAGGCAGCAGGGAAGGTGAAGTTCTGAGTGGCCTAGTGGGTGGGTGACCTGGGTGGCCTGCCTTTGGTCACCAAGTAGACACACATGGATTCTGAACTGACTACTGGCCAAGGAAAACCAACTAATTACAAGCATTATGGAGTCCACAAGGCAAACCAACCTGATCTTTAAAAGAAGAGCAAATTTGCCAAAGATGAGAATCAATTACCCCCAGTTGAAGTCAGAACCCCAAGTTCAGGGGCTGCCACCCCAACATTACCTGTGATGGACACTCACATCTGTTCAGCCTGTGCACACTTACTCTCCTGTCTGCCACCCCAGTGGTGCTTCCCAACACAACACAGCTGCTCAGCTATGACTCAGAACATAAGACTGCTTTATGGATGATGACTTATTTTTTGCTATAATGACTTTTTTCACCTTAAAACATATTAAATTAATACATGAAAGGTTTTGACTTCACAGTTTCCAGCAAAGACACAACACATGCACCAATTTTTGCTGACATTAGTGTCCAATCAGAAAATATCACGTGAAACCAGTTTGGGTGGTGGGGCCTTGATGGCTGAACCCAAACATTTTGCTTTGCATGTGAGCACCAGGGGCCAGGGCCAAGGGGCAGAGTTCCCATGACCCCTTCATTTGTTGGGTGCTCCATGCTATCTCCACCTGTTTTTAAGCACTCTGGGTGCACCCTTTATTTTGCCTTGTTTTTCTGTGCTACCATCTTGCTATTTTTTTTTAAGTAAAAACAAGTTTATTAAGACAGTAAAGGAATAAAACAGTGGCTACTCACTCCATAGACGGAGAAGCCCTGAGGTTGCTCATTTTCATGGTTATTTCTTGATTATATGCTAAAAAATAGGTGGGGGGTGGATTATTCATGTCTCCCCTTTTTAGACCACATAGGGTAACTTCCTGATGTGGCCATGGCATTTGTAAACTGTCGTGGTGTTGTTGGGAGCGTAGCAGTGAGGACAACCAGAGGTCACTCTCGTCACCCTTTTGATTTTAGTGGACTTTAGCCAGCTTCTTGACTGCAATCTGTTATATCAGCAAGGTCTTTATATCTTTTATCTTGTGCTGACCTAGCTCATCCTGTGATGGAATGCCTAACCATCTGGGAATGTAGCCCAGTAGGCCTTAGCCTTATTTTACCCAGCCCCTATTCAAGATGGAATTGCTCTGGTTCAAATGCCTCTGACATTTCCCCCATCCCTTTTAAAGGGATGGGGGAACCCTTTATCCTAAAGGTTACAGAGTGATGACAATCCATCTTCTGTAACTTCTTCATGCTGAATAGGGACGATGATACTCCTGCCTAACTAGTAGAGTCTCTTGTATTCCAGGTAGAGAGGAGCTCAGTCAGAAAGTGTCAGTATGCTGAGGGTCATTCGTGACTCTTGAGTTCTGACAAAAGGTGATATCTGGAAGATTAATAAGTGTTCAATTTAAGAAAATGTTGAGTAAGCTTATTCTGCATTCCTACACAAAGAGTATAACAACAATATATTCCACAACAAAGCAAAATAAAGTAAAATTATTCCAAGTAAACTAAATTAGAAGGCTTTCCATGAACTGAACAATTGTTGGAACAAAGCAGATATGGGGTTGCTAGCTGATTACAATGTGCCCAGAATTAGAATATTGATCCAGATTTTTACATTACCCAATCCTCTTGTTTCTTCTGAGCTGGAGTTATAGATCACTGGTTGGTTCACAAGAACAAACAGGGTTAGTCTAAATTGCAGGAAAAAAAAACTTAAAAATAACTGATGAGGGCCAGGCACAGTTGCTCATGCCTATAATCCCAGCAGTTTGGGAGGCCGAGGCAGGTGGATCATCTGAGGTCAGGAGTTCAAGACTTGCCTGGCCAACATGGTGAAACCCTGTCTCTACTAAAAATACAAAAAAAGTTAGCCAGGCGTAGTGGCACACACCTGTAGTCTCAGCTACTCAGGAGTTGCTGAGGTAGGAGAATAGCTTGAACCTGGGAGGTGGAGCTCGCAATGAGCTGAGATTGTGCCACTGCACTCCAGCCTGGGAGACAGAGGGAGACTCTGTCTCGAAAAAACAAAAACAGAAAAACAAAAACAAAAACAAAATCTGATGAGACTAGAATCTAATAAGAGGTGTACACAGTTTTTGAAACACAATATTTCTCTCTCCATTGTCTCATTTTTACTAAAGACAAATTATGATATGACCGATTTGCTTTATTATAGTTGGCCTGATTATTTGCATAAAATACAGCAAGAATAATTTTTCACATAAGCTCTTTCTAAATTGGCTTTGATGGAACTCTGTTCCATAGAAGGAATCTTAGATAAAACTTTTTTTTAAGCTGAGCCCAGCCCTGTTTGTACCCTCAAATACCTATAAGTTGGATAAATTCCTCTCCTCTTGAGGTCCCAAGATAACGTGGAGCTCTTGGACCTGTCAAAAAAAATGGCATTCTTTACTTACTACAAGTCAGAAACCCTGTATAGGGACTGTTGTAGACAAAATATGAGGCCAGTTTTCCCAAGGGACTTTTATTGGCTTTACAAGTTAAGTCTGATTCCTTAAAGGAAAGTATACCATTCCAGTCAAAGCCTTGGTAAAATAACCAGTTTCTTCAATTGTGTCCTGTTAGAAAAGAAAGCAGATTCTTACTGCACTTATGCAAATAACTATATTGCCATAAGTTAAGAATATTCAGTTTCAAAATTCCAGAGAAATCAAGTAGAGAAAAACAAATATTGTCCAGATTTTGTTCACAGAAGTACACTTTACTCAATTGTTAAGCTACAAATAGCTTGAAAGAAAAGTTTCCTTCCTTATCTCTGAAAAACAAAATAGGATCAGAAATGTTTTAGGCAAAAGGTTAAAAAAGATTACGTCAGGCTTTTATTAGTTTAGTCCATGCAGTTAACTCCTGTTCTACTAGGCATCTGTGAACATTGCAGCACTCCATGAAAGTTCGGAAAGTGTTTTTCCTCTATTCCAAAGTCACAATCTCCAAAGTTATCAGAAACCTGCATTTAAGAACACCTGTTAGAGTTTTAGAGTTGATTATAAAACCACCTTTTGAAGAGGACCAAAACAGACAACAAATGCCTGTGAATGACAAAATGTTTTAGGGCAGTCATAATGGAAAACACGATTGACAAATAAATTTCGTTACCTCTGTGGTATACAATAATTTTACGTAACATTTATAATTATTAATAACATACACTTAATTATATCAGAATTATAGGAGTTTACAATAATTTTGAAACACATACCAATAACATAGTTATACAAATACAGCCCAAAGAAAGCCAAATACCATTTCATATTTGACAGTGCTTCCTGTATGATTTTTACACCAAGTAAGCCAAATGTCACCTTTACATTAGTATACTATTAATGTTAAATCCAATTTTTAATAAAACCTTACAGACAAATCTATCCAACATTAATGCCTGCTCATAAACCTTCTATAACCCTTGAAAATTTCTTCATTAAAGAGAAGATCAGTTCTTTAAGAAAAACCTGTTGTACTTTCATTCCAATATTCAATTTATGGAAAAACTGAATACCCCTTTAACTTTAGCCAACACATTCACACATAGAATTTCTTTTCACAAGTTTAATTTTTCCTAACTTTCCTACGAATGTTTCATAACTTGCTCAAACTTTTAGCTTTACCCGATTTGACTTAAAACAATCCTTTAACCTTTTACTCTAGGCCAAAATATATTCTACTTTCCTTACATGTCTTACATGTAAAACTGTTTCTTCAGTAGTCTCAACTACATGTTACAATGTTAACTCTTAGCAACTTTTACTTTTGGTGAAAATTTGGTTAGTAAGTGATGGTAATTATGTCCCAGGTGTGAAGCCTAGGACATCAGACAGAAGTACAGATAAGGGCTGACTCTTTCCAGCATAGCTAAGGGGCAAGGCTCTCCACATGTCCCTAGGCCTTATCTAGAATCTAATGCTCCAAAGTCAGCCAATTGAATAATTTTCAAAAGTCAAAGAAGCAGTTTGTGACCTTAAAGTGTTTAGTAAACTTAATATCTGATCTGTCTCATTTCAACCAAATGTTTACATTTTTTAAGATAGCTTTATTTAACTGATAATCTTTAAAACTGCCTTTATTTCCTCAAGATTACTAAAGTCTCATGAACTGAAAGGCATTACACTTTTTACTTTTCTCACAAAAATATTTGATTTTAGCTCTTATTGTTTTTAAACCAATTAATCAAAGTTCTTTCATTTCACACACACAACACATGTAAATACACAGACAGAAAATGAGGGACTCATTCCCTAAGCCAGGAATGGAATCCTGAACCTAGGCTGCCATTGTTATGGTGGAGACCAATAGAAAATACTGCCATGTGGTTACAAGGTCAAGCTCCCAAGGACATAGAACAAGACAACAGGAGAAGCTCATCCAGTTTGTTTTCAGGGACCTGCAGCAAAGTTTATAACTGACCAGTTTACTAGACCATCTTTAACACTGGGTTTATAGGTTCCTAGGCCCATGTTCTATCCTCTTTATGACACAACAATACAGAAAGACACACAGAGCACATCAGATTCACTATATGTTATGACTAGCCTCACAAATCCTTTTTTTTTCATTAATCAAAACTTACAGAGGGGATAAACCGTAATTTTTATCATTAATTCAACCAGTTTGCACAGAAAGAGAGAGGGAGAGGCCAGAAGTCTGGCTGGTAAGAAATTCTTACCCTTTGGCCGCCGTGCCAGGCTTCTGGGATCCCTTTCCCTGAGCAGCCCTGGTGACCCAGCTAGCTGCACCACAGCCCTGGGGGCCAAGCCACAACACAAAGAAAAATGATCTTTTTCCATTCTGGCGAGAACAAAATACATGCAACAAAACAGACACTAGCTGCCCTGCTTAGCACCCAATATCAAACTCCTACGGCTCAAACTTGTACTCCACTGGGCCCCGTCGTCGTTAATCCAAACTCCGACCAGAAATTTCAACATGTGGTCTCTGGGCAAGATGGTCCCCCTGAGTAATAGAAAAGATAAGAAAGGGAATGGAGAGAGAGAAGAGCATTGCCTGTGGCAGAGTGGGAAGGCAAAGCGTTCAGGGAGGCCAGGGAAAAACCCACCCATTGCAGCAACACTGAATCGAAAGTTCAGGTGGCCATTTGTCAGCCATGAGGGGATCTTTTCTAGCAGTTCCATCAGCTCTCAAGTTTCCCCTTTTGGGGAGAAAAAAGCTCCCCATGTCCCATGATCCTGTAGATGCCTAGTCCAGTCACCTACAGCCATCAGCAAAGAGTCTAAGGCAGATTATTCCAAAGAGAATATCTGTTAACATCCCATAGGGCCAAACTCATTGTTAGCTGAGAGGGACTTTACTGAGAGGGGCCTCTAACCCCCTAAATCTTAGGAATCATTCTAACCTTCCTAAGGTGGGCCTCAAACCCAAATTCAGTCAAGCATCCTTGCCTTTTATTAAGAGGGTCCTTTCACCCACTCTGTCTTAGGAGAGGCTGTTACTACCCTAAGTTGGGCCTCTAACCCAATCTCATTCTTTACCAGGATAAATGCACCCCACTTACCCGAAGTTGGCCAATTGAACCCACAAGCCCACACAAACCCACAAGACTGGAGAGAACCGCAGGGCAAATTAAAATTTTAAAAAAACTTCTGTTACATCTGTTTACATTCAAAACCTTTTAGAAGGAAGTTAGCTCTTTGAAAATAAAAATTAAAAAACTTAGTCAATAAAGAAACAAACTGGCTGGGTGAGGTGGCTCACGCCTGTAACCCCAGCACTTTGGGAGGCCGAGGCAGGCAGATCACGAGATCAGGAGTTTGAGACCAGCCTGACCAACATGGTGAAACCCCGTCCATACTAAAAATACAAAAATTAGCCTGGCGTGGTGACACGCACCTGTAATCCCAGCTACTCAGGAGGCTGAAGCAGGAGAATCACTTGAACCCAGGAGGTAGAGGTTGCAGTGAGCTGAGATCACGCCACTGCACTCCAGCCTGGGTGACAGAGTGAGACTCCATCTCCAAAAAAAAAACAAAAACAAAAACAAAACAAAACAAAAAGAAACAAGCTAAAGATGCAGATGATTTTCCTTTGGGTAAGGGACCTCTTCAGTATTGCCCCTTTGGTGGTGTGCCAGGAAGATGTTACCAGACCCCACCACTTACCCAAAGTTAGCCTTTGGGTGATGGGGGTCAGGGGTGTTCCCCAGTATTGTCCCTTCCATGGTCACCAGAAAGATGTTACAAGAAAGCGATCTCAATCCAAACCCCAAGAGAGGATTCTTGGATCTCTTGCAAGACAGAATTCAGGGCAAGTCCATACAGCAAAGTGAAAGCAAGTTTATTAAGAAAGTAAAGGAATAAAAGAATGAAAGAATGGATAAGGAAGTGAGAGGTGACAGCATGCTGGCAGCCCTCGCTGGCTCTTGGTGCCTCCTCGGCCTCAATGCTCTAGGTGCGCTTGAGGAGCCCTTCAGCCCACTGCTGCACTGTAGGAGCCCCTCTCTGGGCTGGCCGAGGCTGGTGCTGGCTCCCTCTGCTTGCGAGTAGGTGTGGAGGGAGAGGGGTGGGCAGGAACCTGGGCTGTGAAGTGCGGCCCTCATGGGCCAGCACGAGTTCCAGGTAGGCGTGGGCTGGGTCACCCTGCACTCGGAGCAGCCCGCCAGCGCCACTGGCCCCAGGCAGTGAAGGGCTTAGCACCCGAGCCAGCAGCTGCAGAGGGTGCACTGGGTGCCCCAGCAGTGCTGGCCCGCCAGCGCTGCGCTCAAATTCTCACTGGGCCTCAGCTGCCTCCCTGCAGGGCAGGGCTCCGGACCTACAGCCTGCCATGCCCGAGCCTCCCCACTGCTGTGGGCTCACCAGAGCCTCCCCAACGAGCGCTACCCCCTGTTCCGTGGTGTCGGGTCCCATCGACTGCCCAAGGGCTGAGGAGTGCAGGCACACTGCACAGGACTGGCAGGCAGCTCCACCTGCGGCCTGGTGAGGGATCCACTAGGTTAAACCAGCTGGGCTCCTGAGTCTGGTGGGGACTTGGAGAACCTTTATGTCTAGCTAAGGGATTGTAAATACACCAATTGGCACTCTGTGTCTAGCTCAAGGTTTGTAAACACACCAATCAGCACCCTGTGTCTAGCTCAAGGTTTGTAAATGCACCAATCAGTGCTCTGTGTCTAGCTTATATAGTGGGGACTTGGAGAACTTTTGGGTCTAGCTCAGGGATTGTAAACGCACTAATCAGCACCCTGTCAAAACAGACCAATCAGCTCTCTGTAAAACAGACCAATCAGCTCTCTGTAAAACAGACCAATCAGCTCTCTATAAAATTGACCAATCAGCAGGATGTGGGTGGGGCCATATAAGGGAATAAAAGCACGCTGCCCTAAGCCGACAGTGGCAACGCGCTTGGTTCCCTTCCAGACTGTGGGAGTTTTTTTCTTTTGCTGTTTGCAATACATATTGCTACTGCTCACTTTTTGGGTCCGCACTGCCTTTATGAGCTGTAACATTCACTGCAAAGGTCTGCAGCTTCACTCCTGAGGCCAGCGAGACCACAAACCCACCGGGAGGAATGAACAACTCCAGACCCACCACCTTAAGAGCTGTAACACTCACTGCGAAGGTCTGCAGCTTCACTGCTGAAGCCAGCGAGACCACAAACCCACCAGAAGGAAGAAACTCCGAACACGTCCGAACATCAGAAGGAACAAACTCCAGACACACGATCTTTAAGAACTGTAACACTCATCGCGAGGGTCCGCAGCTTCATTCTTGAAGTCAGTGAGACGAAGAACTCATCAATTCTGGACTCAGAAGGACACACATACCAGGAGATCCTCCCACATCCTCCAGCTCCACCCCCACCCCTGCGGGTCTTAGCTTTCTCCTTCATCCAGAACAATGAAGCTTCATTAAGCTGTATATTTTGTACAGACTCTTATTATTTGCTTTCAAAGGATTGCCTATTGCTTTTATAAACTTGTTTTCATTGTTCAGTTGACCTATTTTTCTATCTGAAAATTGTTCGATCACTTGGGTGGGATGGAACGCTTCAAAAGTCTCCCCATTAACATTCATGGAAATATTTTTCATTGAACAACTTTCCTTTAGTGTTAGCATTTTCAGCAGTGACTTCACGTGGTTCAGCAAGAGCTAGGTGTGCCTGTCTGCCCTGGATTTTTCTCTGGTTTTCCTTTTCCTGGCATAAATTTGCCAAATGTCTGGTCTAGGGGACAAAAAGCCAACCACGCCCATCCACAGGCTATTTTCAAGCAGCTTGGTAGAACTTACACATTTACCACCAAGGTTGCTGACCAAACTATTTGGTTTTCATTTTGAAATTCCATCAATGTTGCATATAAAACTAATCTTGCTGTGCTACTCACAGGCTCGGTTTATGGGTTATAAAAATGGAAAACTATTAACTAATACATCTTTCACAGCATAATAATAGTAAGTGAGAATGATAGAAAGGACTCATCAGTGACAGGCTGAGTGAATACCCCGCAGCCAGCTCAGTGATCTGTGGGTGTCCTGAAATCCAGTTCTCTGCTTTGTGGAGAAGGCAGAACTGGCTCAAGAAAACACACTTGCACAACCGTGGTTGATGTCTCAGTCAGCTCAGGCAGCCGAAGCAAAGCACCACAGGGTGCCTTAGACAACAGAAACGCGTTATCTCACAGCGCTGGAGGCTGGAAGTCTGAGACAGGGTGGCAGCAGGGTTGGCTCCTCTGAGGCCTCTCTCCTTGGCTTGCAGGCAGCTTCTCCCTGCGTCCCCACATGGTCATCCCTCTGTGTGTGTCTGTGACCTTATCTCCTCTGCTTATAGGACGCTAGTCCTGATGGATTAGGATCACCCATAAAACCTCTTTTTTTTTTTTTTTGGAGACAGAGTCTCACTCTGTTGCCTAGGCTGGAGTGCAGTGGCACAATGTCTGCTCACTGCAACCTCCACCTCCCAGGTTCAAACAATTCTCCTGCCTCAGCCTCCCAAGTAGCTGGGATTACAGGTGTGTGCCACCACACCTGGCTAATTTTTTGTATTTTTAGTAGAGACAGGATTTCGCCATGTTGGCCAGGCTGGTCTTGTATTCCTGACCTCAGGTGATCTGCCTGCCTCGGCCTCCCAAACTACTGGGATTATAGGCATGAGCCACTGCACCCAGCCACAACCTCATAACCTCATTTTAACTTAATCACCTCCATAAAGACCCCATCTCCATTCTGAGGCACTGGTGCCTAGGGCTTCAATTTATTTTGGGGAGATACAGTTCATCCTATAGTAGATGGCATCTGTCAATCTGGAGAAGCTGGCCTAAAAGATGTCAAAGAGTGGCAGTTTACAGAGTAATATATTTGAGCCTCAAAGAACAGAGCACCACTGACTCCTGGGGCCCCGGCGCTGCGGGGGGAGAGGCTCCGCGGCCTTTCCCATCTGCAGTTTCTCTGATGGCTCCAGAGACATCGCTGGCAGAGAGCCAGCGACTCTCAGAGAGCAAGGCTGGGGCCGCATGGCCTCAAGCCCTGTGTGTGGCCTCTCGGCCTCAGTCTCAGCCTATAGACTATAGATTGAGGGAGGCAGCACCTTTTTGTAGATGCAGAGAGGAGATAAAAGTGTTTGTTTCTCTTCCTCTTCCATGAGTCCACCTTTAACTTGTTTCCTTATTTACTTTTTTATTATTATTTTCAAAGAACTAACCTCCTTCCAAAAGGTTTTGAATGAAAACTGATGTAACAGAAGTTTTTTAAATTTAAATTTGCCCTGTGGTTCTCTCCAGTCTTGTGGGTTTGTATTGTTACGTTGTTTTCAAACCTTGTTCCAAATAAGCGTTTGGCCTGGATCGGTTGCTCTTGCAGGACAGCACCTTCTGGGGGAACTGGAAGGGGCAGGAGCAGGCAGCAGGAGGGGAGGTGCTGTACATTTAGGGTTGTGCCTCTTCACGGCAGCTTCCCACTTCCTGAAGCCAGCACCCTCATCCACTAGGGCCCCAGACATCACTGCCCCCCACCTCGTTTGGTGCTGGGGTGGCTTCCCAGATTCTCAGCCAGCCTGTGGACACCCTGGCTTGCCTTTGTCAGTAATGCTGTTCTGTGTCAGGAAACCGTACTGTGATTCCCTTCCCACACTGTACTGTGGATCATGTGAAATGTTCCCAACCCAGGCTCATAAATCAGCCGGGAGCACAAACACACAACAGTGCCCTGGCTTCGTCTTCACCTCCAGGGGCATTGCTGTGAAGAGGCCTCTACTGGGAAAGCTCCGATGCACGGCACCCACAGCCGTGAGAATCCCCCGATGTCCACTGACGGGGCAGGAGCGGGGCATTCCCGGCCACCACACAGTGACCTCCGCAGAAGGGCCACCGAGCCTGGACAGAGGTGAGTAAGAGGCAGGATGACTATCCTAGCTTCCAGGCGCTTGCATTTCAAAATTGATTAAAAGATACCATGCCCAGCCAGGCGCGGTGGCTCATGCCTGTAATCCCAGCACTTTGGGAAGCCGAGGGGGGCTGATCACGAGGTCAGGAGTTTGAGACCAGCCTGGGCAACATAGTGAAACCCCGTCTCTACTAAAAATAAAAAAAATTAGCTGGGCATGGTGGTGGTCACCTGTAATTCCAGCTACGTGGGAGGCTGAGGCAGGAGAATCACTTGAACCCAGGCGGTGAAGGTTGCAGTGAGCCGAGATCGCGCCACTCTACTCCAGCCTGGGCTACAGTGCGAGAATGTGTCTCAAAAAAAAAAAAAAAAATACCATACCCAGCCTCCCAGCACTGTAACCAAGTCTGTCCCCATCAACAAGGCACCCCAGCCCTGGCCTCAGTTTCCCCAACTGTAAAATGGAGATTCTAAGCACATCTACCTTCCCTCTCTTTCTCCTTGATTTCTGGTGAAAATAAAATAAAAATATACATCTTATTTTATTACTGACACCTTCAGTGGCTCTCTGAGAGATGAAAAATTATTTGTCATGCACTCACAGCAGGCAGACACCACAGCCAGCAGGCACTGGGCATCCCCATTTGTTTACTCGCCACACTGACCACCTTCTCTCACCCCCACCCCAGGAAGAACTTGTCTCCAAGTTGGGCAGTGATCAGCAACACATGGTTTCTGGTTGGACCCAGGAGGTAAGCAGCATTTTGTTTAACAGGAAGACAAGACCTGTCTCTACAAGGGAATGTACATTATGAAATCCTCAGAGCAAAGCTGCTTGCTCACCTGTCACAGACACACCAAGACAGGGTTTCTGCTCAAAGTCCAAAGATTACACGCCATATGCAATCGTGAAGAGCAGGAGAGCTGTGTTCAACTCCACCACTCAGAGGACAGGGCTGACAGGAGGCTTGTCCCTGCCATCTGTCGAAATGTCCTGACGCCCTTATGTCTCTCACTACCAACGCCAACGGCAAAGGAAACTCTCAAGACAACATGGAAAGAACCTACCTCTCTTTGCAAACTGGCCTCTCGATTCTGTTAAAAGAGAGAAAGCCATGGTGTTTCACCCTCACCAAGCCTCTTTGGAGGCTGAGAGAAAGAGAAAAGGCCTGCTTTAGGGAAAGGCCACGTGTCAAGACCACATCACTGCATTAATGCAGGTAACTGAGGGGAACTGGCCCTCATGAAACAAGGCCCTGTGAAACAACATTGGTGCCAAGTGATGTCTTTCTGCTGGTCTTTTATAGCAAGCCAACCTCTCCCACTTAGGCTGCAGTTTGGACTTGGCTCACTAAGGACCAATCCTCTTCCCAACTCCATATCTTTTGTCTAATGAAAGATGACCTTTTTTAAAGTGAATCTTCCCATACTTTATCACACCCGCCCACAACTTCAGATTCTAGGTTTATGTGTTAAAAGAAAAATAGCACTACACGGATTGGCATGTTCCCAACTTGTCTCCAGATGGCACATACAGAGTCTGGGCCCACTTGCCGGATGAGGGAAGGGGTGGGAAAGGTGAATGAACCTGCAATCCTGTGTGTGGGAGCCATATCCAGGAGGTGGCTCTATTTTTTACCCCCCTGGAGTAGATCCAGATCATTTCATGATGTCTAGAATTTGTTTTAAAATATTTCAGAAGAAAGGGAAGGCATAAAGCAAGTGTGGCAAAATCGTGATAACTTCTGAGTCCTGAGTGGGAGTGTGTCGGTTTGGGTTCCCCGAAGCCAGCTCTGACACAGGAATTGGGAGGTGACCCAGAAACACATGAGGGAGACAGGAAGTGAGTCAGGGGAGGAAAGAAAGCAAAATGTGGGGGTTTAAGGAGTGGACATCTGAACACTCTAAGAGACTGCAGGACCTCCAAGAGCCATTCCTCGAGGGCAAAGAGGCAGGGGTCTTTGTTAGCCAATTCTGCCCCTCTGGCCAGCTGATGGCAGCCCCTGGGGTGTCTGGCCAGCCTTGCGCTCGGGCTGTTTCATAGCAGGGCAGGACCATCAGCACCCAAGGGAACTGTGCTGGGACCTGCCAAGACCAAGGGCGTGGGCTGGGCACAGTGGCCTCTGCTACAGCAGGAATACCTGCATTCATTGTGTCATCCTTTCTACTTCTGTATATAACTGAAACTTCTCCACACGGATGGGGAACTGAAGCAGGAGCTACAGGAACAACACACATTTTCCCCAGGGAATGAATTAGCAATGGTAGGAGGCAGGGGTTGAATTCAAACCAGCTTGCTGCGCTGAGTCAAGTCCCAAGCTGCTTTTTTCAGATTGTTGCTGCCCTTCCCACATCAGCTGAGGTTTTCTCGCTTATCATATATTCTCTTTCAAACAGAAACAAATGTTTCAGAAGCTTCCCCATCATCCCAGCAGCTGGATTGATCGGAACCCATGCCACCTCCCAATCCAGTAAAGACACACGTGGCGAGCGTCCACTAAGTGCCTCTGTTGGTGGCTGTGGAATGATGTGGGTTTCACGGTGTTGCCCTGAGACAGCAATATTCTAGTTGAGAAAACAAGAAATGCTCCAAGGAAGCCTTAAAGGGACAACAAAATGATCATAGAATTGTTAGAGATCATTTACTTCAACTCATTTTATTTGTGAGAAAACACAGCAAAGATTCTCTCCTGGACCAAACTCTACCCAGGCTCTGCTGAACTCTTTTCCAACTAGGCCTGACTTTTGGACTCTCATGCTTGTCTCTGCATTGTCTGATTTTAGCAAGAATCTTGCTAAATTGGTATTGTCAGAAACCCCACCCTTGATATCTGATCACTCTCAGTATCTGGGTTCCCCATCCCCCGCTACTCCCCCGGTGGTGTCTGGTCACCCTGGCCTGCGTTCAGCAAAAGGCCTGTTAGCCAGAATCCCCCACACCTGAGATTTCCTCTTAGTAATTTTCCATCCACTGATTACTCCCCTCCCCACCTCGCCCCTTGGCTGTGGACTCCCACTTTCCCTTGTATTTGGAGTTGGGCCCAATCTCTCTTCCCACTGCAAGACCCCATTGCAATGGACCTTACACTATTGTGCTGGTTAAAGCCTATCTGTGCTTTAGCAAGTAAATGAATAATTTTTTTCTTTGACAACACAGACCCAATTATTTGCCAAGAGTGAAGCTGGGTTGTGGTAGGGCCTGCTCTAGGGCCTGCATTCCATATAGGCTTTCTCCAAGCCTGGGTGCAGGCATGAGTAGTGATACAGGGAAAGATGCAAGTTAGCTACAGGTGAGAATAAACCAGGTGCTTTAGGCCACTCTTGAATGTTTTCTTTTATCTTGGTATAGCAGAATTCTGGACTGGAGGGCATGGGGTGACCTATAAGCCATGGTGAGAAGACCAAACCAGGTGGGGTGACAATTCCAGGCCAAGGGCAGGGCCCCACTGACCTCCCCACCCCACATCAACCCCTATTCCACCTCCTCTTCCCTGATCTTACAGCACAGCTGCCCTGCCATGGTCCTTTTGGGGTGCCGGTAGTAAACACCCTAGCTGACTTAAAGGGTCCAAAGTATTCATGAGGGACTCCCTGGGAAGCATACGATCCTGTTCTTACAATTTCCCCCGCCTCGTGAGCTCCTCAGGGTCATTCACTCATTCATTCATTCATTCACTCAATCAATCAATCACTTACTCCCTCACTTCCCCCAGTCACTGCAGTGTAGCCAAGACTGAGTCAGAAGGACCCCAGTGAGTCCTGCCTTGCTCTGCCCAGCCACCGAAGACCAAGGCCCCACACAAACCAGGGCTGCCTGGCATGCTTGCTAGCCCCTGCTGCCAGGTTTCCTGGGAAGAGGACAGCTCCACAGCAACCAGGGAGGCCCCGTTCTTGCACTGAGACTGTGCCTGCCCGGTGGAATCAGTTGCCTGAGATACATTTTTAACAATCAAATTATGTTCTGACTGGAGAAAGACTTGGAATTTGAATGAATTCTCTAGGGAGCTGTTATCTACCAAAAGCTGTTTAAAATATAAAAGCACCCTTCATTTTCGTATCCTTTGTAAAAGTCCAACTTTGCGAAATATGCTTTGCTTAGAGCAGGGCGCACCACCCAACAGCTCCCATCCATTTTCCTCTGTAGGTGAATTATTTCGAGTCCTTAGAGAAGCAAATCATTTTTACTCCAAGAGCTTGACTTGCATAGATTCTGACTGAAGTCTTGCTTTGAGTAATGCTCACCAGCAAACCTCTTTGTCTTTCCTGAATGCCTGTCACATTTATCTAAGTTAAAACCCTTACTTAATCATAGTTGTCAGTGATGGCAGAATGGCAGAGGCATTAAAGGTTAGACATTAAATTACTCATAAACATCTGATAGCCACCACACAATCCCACTCCCCTGCACCCCACACTTTAAATGGGGTTGCTACTTACCAAGATGGAACCTTAAAATACAGATGGAGGGAAATGCTTACAGTAAGGGCAAGAGAAACACGTTCAGTGTTTTTTATGTAAAGATTACATACTAATTCAGAAAAATCTATTCCCCTAATTGTAAAATTGTTCCCAATCATTAGTTCACCTCAAGATATCCCTACATAACCCATTGCTGATGTGTGAAAAAAAAAACCAGACACTCAAAAATCCCAGAACAAAGGGTGTCATTAGTCCCGTGGTCCTCATTGACCCCATGATTCTCACTGTCCCCATGGTCCTCACAATCTCCATGGTCCTCACAGTCCCCATGATCATGACCATCCCTATTGTCCTCACTGTCCCTATGTTCCTCACAATCCCCAAGTTCCTCACAAGCCCCATGGTCCTCACAATCTCCATGGTCCTCACTGTCCCCATGATCTTCACTGTCCCCATGGTCCTCAATGTCCCCATGATCCTCACTGTCCCCATGGTCCCCAATGTCCCAATGATCCTCACTGTCCCCATGGTCCTCACAATTCCCATGGTCCTCGCTGTCCCCATGGTCCTCACAGTCCCCATGATCCTCACTGTCCCCATGGTCCTGTCACCATGGTCCTCACAATCCCCATGTTCCTCACTGTCCCCATGTTCCTCACTGTTCCCATGGTCCTCACGGTCCACATGGTCCTCACTGTCCCTATGGTCCTCACTGTCCCCATGGTCCTCACTGTCCCCATGGTCCTCACTGGCCCCATGATCCTCACTGTCCCCATGGTCTTCACAGTCCCCATGGCCCTTACCATGCCTATGGCCCTCACTGGCCCCCTTGCTCTTTTGCTTCACACACAGCTTCAAACCTAGGTTCCACTGCCTTTTTTTGGACGCCACCACTTCTGGGCACCTGGCATGTGTAGGAGGCCTCTCTGGCTCCACATTCACCACTGGAGTGGAGAATTCCACCTTGGCTTCATGCAGACTCTACTCATGATAAAATCTCAGGATGCAATTCTTGACTAGGTCTCCATGATTCCCCATGAAGATGGGGTAGATGATGATTCAGGGTATATAACATATGTTCAAAGAGTGTTACCTTGAAAAAGAGCGCAACGTGATTAGTCATCAGGAAAATGCAACTAAAACCAACATGAAGTATCACTACACACCACCAGAATGTCTAAAAATAAAAGACAGACTGTACCAAGTGTTGGTAAGGATGTAGAGCTCTCAGAATCCTCAAACATCATTAGTGGAAGTGTAAAATAGCTCAATAACTTTGAGAAAAGTTCTGGCGGCTTTATATAAAATCAAACATAATTCCACCCTATGACACAGCAATTTCAATTCTAGATATAAACCCAACATATATGAAAAACATATATCCACCAAAATATTTACACAAGAACATTTATAGCAGCTGTATTTATAATAGACAAAACAACCCAGATATTCATCAATAGGAAAAAAAAAAGCAAACTATGGTATATTCATACAAGGAAATGTTTGTCAGCTGCAAAATGGAACAAACAAGGGATACACAAAGTAACATGCATGAATCTAAAGACGATTGTGCTGAAGGAAAGAAGCCAGACTCAAAAGAGTGCATTCTTTATCATTCCATATTTATGCATTTCCGGAACAAACAAAAATAATCTGTGGAGGAAAATAAATCAGATTAGCAGTTGGTTGTGTTGGAATGAAACACAGGTTGGAAATGAACATGGGAGACTTTCGGGCGATGTAAATGCCCTATTGATGAAGTTCGGGTTACACGGGTAGATGCATTTGTCAAAACTCATTGAATGGTATACTTTAGATTGGAGCATTTTGTTGAAAGAGATTTTCCTCCAAAAAAGAGCTATAAATAAATATTAAATTCTGATTAATGATGTATATGCTGAAGTACTTAGCGAGAAGGGTATTAATATCTGCAGAAATTAATTAATTTCTAAGAAATTACTATTTCTGCTCTGAAATGCAGCAAAGAAGAAAATGGATTAATGGATGAGTAGGGGGATCCATGAATGGATAGATAACAGAAGTGAGTGTAATAAATGTTAATAGAATCTGGGTTGTGTGGACATTTACTATATAATTTCCAAAGTTCTTTTTTTTTTTTTTTTTGAGATGGAGTCTTGCACTGTTGCCCAGGCTGGAGTGCAGTGGCATGATCTTGGCTCACTGCAAGCTCCGCCTCCCAGATTCACGCCATTCTCCTGCATCAGCCTCCCGAGTAGCTGGGACTACAGGCGTCTGCCACCACGCCTGGCTAATTTTTTGCATTTTTAGTAGAGAGGGGGTTTCACCATGTTAACCAGGATGGTCTCGATCTCCTGACCTCGTGATCCACTCGCCCCGGCCTCCCAAAGTGCTGGGATTACAGGCGTGAGCCACCACTCCCAGCCTCCAAAGTTTTTATAGTTTGAAACTTTTTATAATGAAATGTTTGATGGTGAAGAAAACAGGTAGAAAGTTGAAAATGCCTCCTGATTTATGGCTCCTGATTAGTTATTGATTTCTCTCTTTATGCTTTGTCTGCTCAGATGGCTCTGGGAAGGTATAAGGAAAGTCCTTTCACAGAGGAATGGGGAGAGGGGTTGGACAGGAAAAGTAGGGAGACAGACAAAAAGACAGGAGGCAGATGGCAATGGTCCTGGGGAGGGTATCAGTCAGGGTCCAACCAGAAAAGCAGAACCAGTCGGAGGCACATATTAAGAGAATTATCACAAGGAACTGACTTACATGATTATGGGGCTGGCTAGGCAAGTTTCAAATCCATCTGGAAGCATTGTGGAAGGCCAAGCTGGAATGGGCATGGGTGGAGGCTGCTGTCCACGGGCAGAATTTCTTCCTCCTCAGGGAAGCCTTCACTCTGCCCTTGAGGCCTTCTGACTGATTGAACCAGGCCCACCCAGATCATCTACGATAATCTCCCTTACTTAAATTAGCCGATGATGAACTTTAATCATATCTGCATAATACTTTCACAGCAACACCTAGGCCAGTGTTCGATTAGGTAATTGGGGGCTGTGGCCAGTTAAGATGACACACAAATCTGACCATCATGGGAGGTTAAGGGGAAGCTGTGGTCCAAGGGCTTTTGTCTCTATTTCCAATTAAGACTATCAAAGGTGACAGCACACTGAACATCAGAGGAAAACCATGGCCTGGGTTGGTGCCCCAAGTCTCCCTCAGTAGTCTTGCAAGATGAGAGGCAGCAGAATCTTCCAGGCACCCTCAGAGTGAGGTGGACAGAGCTGATACAGGTATGTGAAATAGGCTCTGCTGGATGCACAATGGCACAGCCCTTTAGAAAGCGATTTGGTGACATAAGGAAAACATTGAGCCTCAGAAGTTCCTGCCTCTGACTGACAGCTTTCTGCACAAAGGTTTTGACTACACCATTATTTCCAGTAGCAAAAAATCAGTGGCATCCTGATGACCTGCCACAGAAGATAGTTTAGGAACTAGGATATACATCTGAAGCATCTTATACATCTATAAGCAAGAAGAAAAACAAGGGTCATGATGTCCATGTTACAACATAAAAAAAAAAAACTTAAAAGATGGTACACACCATTTTCTATTGTATGAGTGTTTTCATACTCATATAAATACAAATGTGTGTATATATGTGTGTATGTGTCATATATACACACACACAAATATATACATAACATCCTTTCCATTTTCACAAGAACAATACTGAAAGAGTGTCCCATAAAGTGCTAAAAGTTATATTTGGAAGGAGATTTGAGAGACGACTGTCTATTTTCCAAATATTCTGAGAGGTGGTTGTTACTGCTTTTACAATATGGGAAAGAAATTATGAGCCTGCCTGGCTCATTATGGCGGCTTGTTGTTTCAATGCCTATGGGATTGCTGAAACCAAGCTTCAGCTGAGACCCCTGAATCCAAATTGCTTTTTAAATTAAGTGGCAGGAAACTTGGAATGCATATTTTATCTCAAATTTGGTTAATAGGAACCAGATGCAAAGCTTCACCCAAACTTCGTTGTTTAGTGTTCTGGTACCCATTTACCCATTTGCTTGCTGAGCTAAAATCATTTCATTCATCTGCATCTTTTTGTGTGTTAATGCCTTGGATACATTAGTAAGATATGCCTACGATATGTTCTTTCCATGTAGTGAAAATGAACTTGCAAACATTAACGTGGGAATACAAGAAGTGTCTATTATTTTCCCAAAAAGCAAATGAAATCTGAGTCAGAATCTGCATCCCACTCAGTTGATGAAAATTCAACCTCCAGCATTATGGGAACCTCCTCCCAGCTCTACACGGTCCTGGGGCCCTAATGCCGAGTAGAATATTCTGAAAGCTTTTTCATTTTTCTGTCCACACGCCTGACTGCTGGGATGCTCTCCTTCCCAGCCAGGATAGGCCATGGGGTGAAGCGACATCCTCCCAAGTTGGTGAGGAGCTGGGCCTTCCCCAAGATGGCTTCTCCCACACAACCTGGCTTCCCTGGTCTCAGGAAATGGCGCCTCCTGCAGTGAGAGCTGCCGCTTCTGTCCCTGGAAACCCATCCCTCCGCCTGCAGCCTCCTGGGGTGTTTGCCAGGGAGAGCCTGGTAAACAATCTCCTCAAGTCTGGTGTGGAACATACACGCATACTACGCACCACATATACACATATACACCATACCACACACACACCATATATACCCCCACACACACCCCATACACCACACACAGACCACACACTACACACACTGCACCACACGCACACACCATACACACCCCACACCCCACGCACAATAAACACAGACCAAACACTGGATACTTCACACACACATGCCATACACACCCATGCACACACCACACACAGTACACACAATACACCACACCACACACATACACTATACATACCCCCCACACCCCCCATACACCACACACAATACACACAGATCACACACTACACGCACCACACACATACACACCATACATACCCGCCACACATCCCACACACCACACACACTACACTCATCACACCACACACATACACTATACATATCCCACACACACCCCATACACCACACACAATACACACAGATCACACACTACACGCACCACACACATACACACCATACATACCCGCCACACATCCCACACACCACACACACTACACTCATCACACCACACACATACACTATACATATCCCACACACACCCCATACACCACACACAATACACAGACCAAACGCTGCACACACCACACCACACACACATCATACACATCCCACACACAATACACACACCACACCACACACATACAATATACATACCCCACACACCCCATACACCACACACAATATACACAGACCACACACTGCATACACCACACACATACACACCATACGTACCCCACACACCACACACGCCAGATGACACACACATACACTATGCATAACCCCCACACACCTCATACACCACACACGATAAGCACAGACTACACACTACATACACCACACCACACACATAAACACCATACATACCCCCACACACCCCACACACCACATACAGACCACACAGTACACACACCGCACACATACCCACCATACATACCCCACACACACCACACAATACACACAGATAATACACTACACACACCACACCACACACACCATACATATCCCCACACACCCCATTCACAATACACACAACCCATATCCACAACACAAACACACTAAACACACCCCACACACCACAGACAGACCACACACTACACACACTACACCACTCACACACATACACACCATACATACCCGCCACACACCCCACACATCACATACAGACCACACACTACACACACACCACACCACAGACACAACATGCATACCCCCACGCATCCCATACAGCACACACAATAAACACAACACATATCCACAACACAAACACACTACACACACGAAACACACCCCCTACACACTCCATACACCACACACAATACAGGGACCACACACTAATACACACCACACATACACACCATAGATATAGCCTACACACCCTATACACCACACACAATAAACACAACACATATCCACAACACATACAATGCACACACTACACACATACACACACCATGCACACAAACTATAGACACACCACACCACATACACCATACATACATTCCATACATCCTAACACCACACACAATACAAACATGTCCACAACATAAACACACAATGCACACAACACACACCCAACACATGATCTCACACAAATATCACACACACTACACACACCACACACGCACCATACACACACACAACACACACATTCATACACACATACACCATACACTCACACACACTACACACACTGTACACACACACACACCACATACACCATAAAGACAGAGCAGATTTGCAACTCATTTAAGTCTTGATAAGGGCCCTGCAGCAAGGCCTTGAGGATGGAACAGCATAACTGTGAGCCCAAAGCAAACACCATTTGTTAATCCACTATCCCACCATGCTCGAGAGTAATTTTTTCTCACTGCCAACTTGCTCCATATGCGATGTAGTCACCTTTAGTTAACACTAATAAAGCACGTAGGTAATCCTGCTGGTGATTAGCTGTTGAAGAGTGAGGCGCTGTCTCTAAGTCTCAGTGTCTCACCGTAGTTCACCTCCCAAGAATTATGATGAGAGTTAAATGAGACAAGGCAGGGATGGTGCTGTCTAGTGCCTGGCCCATAGTATGTGCTCAATAAATGTTAACCTCAGAAAACAGCCACACAACTCAGCACTAAACAGTAAGTCCCACTGCATGCCCATGAACAATCTTAAACTAGGAAAGGACATGCTGAGAAAGTCGATATATTTTGACCAAAATCGTTCAAAGAGCTAACAGACAATTCATAGAAGAAATGCAAAGATATGGTAGTGATCAAATAACATAAATTAAAGCAATAAGATCATTTTTCTTTGACTAGACTGACAAGGATGTAGAAGAGTAGAAGTATCTGGTGTTGATAAGAGTGA
Organism: Pan paniscus; assembly: GCF_029289425.2. NCBI lineage: Eukaryota > Metazoa > Chordata > Mammalia > Primates > Hominidae > Pan > Pan paniscus. The sequence goes on from NC_073260.2 coordinate 50,791,494, forward strand.
GGGGAAGGCCTTGAAAACTGGCACAAGACAAGGATGCCCTCTGTCACCACTTCTATTCAATACAATATTGGAAGTTCTGGCTAGGGCAATCAGGCAAGAGAAAGAAATAAATGATATTCAAATAGGAAGAGAGGAAGTCAATTTATCTTTGCTTGCAGAAGACATGATCCTATGTCTAGAAAACTCCGTTGTCTCAGCCCAAAAGCTTCTTAAGATGATAAGCAACTTCAGCAGTCTCAGCATACAAAATTAATATGCAAAAGTTGCTAGCATTCCTATATACCAACAACATGAAAGCAGAGATCCAAATCATGAATGCACTCCCATTCACAAATTGCCACAAAAAGAATAAAATGCATTGGAATACAGCTAACAAGGGAAGTGAGGGACCTCTTCAAGGAGAACTACAAGCCACTGTTTAAAGAAATCAGAGAAGACACAAACAAATGGAAAAACATTCCATGCTCACGAATAGGAAGAATCAATATTGTGAAAATGGCCACACTGCCCAAAGTAATTTATAGATTCAATGTGATTCCTATTAAACTACCATTGACATTCTTCACAGAATTAGAAAAACTATTTTTAAATGCATATGGAACCAAAAAAGAGCCTGCGTAGCCAAGACAATCCTAAGCAAAAGGAACAAAGCTAGAGGCATCATACTACCCAACTTCAAACTATACTACAAGGCTACCGTAATCAAAACAGCATGGTACTGATACAAGAACAGACACATAGACCAATGGAACAGAATTGAGAACTCAGAATTAAGACTACACACCTGCAAACATCTGCTCTTCAACAAACCTGACAAAAACAAGCAATGGAGAAAGCATTCCCTATTTAATAAACAGTGCTGAGAGAACTGGCTAGCCATATGCAGAAAACTGAAGCTGGACCCCTTCCTTACACCACATACAAAAATTAACTCAAGATAGATTAAAGACTTAAATGTAAAACCCAAAACTATAAAAACCCTAGAAGAAAATCTAGGCAATACCATTCAGAACACAGGCATGGGCAAAGATTTCATAACTAAAATGCCAAAAGCAATTGCAACAAAAGCAAAAATTGACAAATGGGATCTAATTAAACTAAAAAGCTTGTGCACAGCAAAAGAAACTATCATCAGAGTGAACAGACAACCTACAGAATGGGAGAAAAATTTTGCAATCTATCCAGCTGACAATTGTCTAATATCCAGAATCTACAAGGAACTTAAACAAATTTACAAGCAAAAAACAAACAATCCCATTTAAAAAGTGGGCAAAGGGCATGAACAGACACTTCTCAAAAGAAGACATACATGCAGGCAACAAACATATGCAAAAAAGCTCAACATCACTGATCATTAGAGAAATGCAAATCAAAACCACAATGAGATACTGTCTCACACTTGTCCGAATGGCTATTATTAAAAGCAAAGTCTCAGGATACAAAATCAATATACAAAAATCACAAGCATTCTTATACACCAATAACAGACAGAGAGTCAAATCATGAGTGAACTCCCATTCACAATTGCTTCAAAGAGAATAAAATACCTAGGAATCCAACTGACAAGGGATGTGAAGGACCTCTTCAAGGAGAACTACAAACCACTGCTCAATGAAATAAAAGAGGATACAAAGAAATGGAAGAACATTCCATGCTTATGGGTAGGAAGAATCAATATTGTGAAAATGGCCATACTGACCAAGGTAATTTATAGATTCAATGCCATCCCCATCAAGCTATCAATGACTTTCTTCACAGAATTGGAAAAAACTACTTCTTAAAGTTCATATGGAACCAAAAAAGAGCCCACATTGCCAAGTCAATCCTAAGCCAAAAGAACAAAGCTGGAGGCATCACACTACCTGACTTCAAAGTATGCTACAAGGCTACAGTAACCAAAACAGCATGGTACTGCTACCAAAACAGAGATATAGACCAATGGAACAAAACAGAGCCCTCAGAAATAATGCCACATATCTACAACTATCTGATCTTTGACAAACCTGACAAAAACAAGAAATGGGGAAAGGATTCCCTATTTAATAAATGGTGCTGGGAAAACTAGCTAGCCATATGTAGAAAGCTGAAACTGGATCCCTTCCTTACACCTTATACAAAAATTAATTCTAGATGGATTAAAGACTTAAATGTTAGACCTAAAACCATAAAAACCCTAGAAGAAAACCTAGGCAATACCATTCAGGACATAGGCATGGGCAAGGACTTCATGTCTGAAACACCAAAAGCAATGGCAACAAAAGCCAAAATTGACAAACGGGATCTAATTAAACTAAAGAGCTTCTACACAGCAAAAGAAACTACCATCAGAGTGAACAGGCAACCTACAGAATGGGAGAAAATTTTTGCAATCTACTCATCTGGCAAAAGGCTAATATCCAGAATCTGCAATGAACTCAAACAAATTTACAAGAAAAAAACAAACAACCCCATCAACAAGTGGGCGAAGGATATGAACAGACACTTCTCAAAAGGAGACATTTATGCAGCCAAAAGACATGAAAAAATGCCATCATCACTGGACATCAGAGAAATGCAAATCAAAACCACAATGAGATACCCCATCTCACACCAGTTAGAATGGCGATCATTAAAAAGTCAGGAAACAACAGGTGCTGGAGAGGATGTGGAGAAATAGGAACACTTTTACACTGTTGGTGGGACTGTAAACTAGTTCAACCATTGTGGAAGTCAGTGTGGCGATTCCTCAGGGATCTAGAACTAGAAATACCATTTGACCCAGCAATCCCATTACTGGGTATATACCCAAAGGATTATAAATCATGCTGCTATAAAGACATGTGCACACATATGTTTATTGCGGCACTATTCACAATAGCAAAGACTTGGAACCAACCCAAATGCCCAACAATGATAGAGTGGATTAAGAAAATTGGCACATATACACCATGGAATACTATGCCGCCATAAAAAATGATGAGTTCATGTCCTTTGTAGGGACATAGATGAAGCTGGAAACCATCATTCTCAGCAAACTATCGCAAGGACAAAAAACCAAACACCGCATGTTCTCACTCATAGGTGGAATTGAACAATGAGAACACATGGACACAGGAAGGGGAACATCACACACCAGGGCCTGTTGTGGGGTGGTGGGAGGGTGGAGGGATAGCATTAGGAGATATACCTAATGTAAATGACAAGTTAATGGGTGCAGCACACCAACATGGCACATGTATACATATGTAACAAACCTGCATGTTGTGCACATGTACCCTAAAACTTAAAGTGTAATAAAAAAAAAAAGTCAAGAAACAGCAGATGCTAGAGAGGTTGTAGAGAAAAAAGAATCCTTTTACACTGCTGGTGGGGTTGTAAATTAGTTCAACCATTGTGAAAGACAGTGTGGCGATTTCTCAAAGACCTAGGAGCAGAAATACCATTTGATCCAACAATCCCATTACTGGGTATATACCCAAAGGAATATAAATTATTCTGTTATAAATATACATGCACACATATATTCATTGTAGCCCTATTCACAATAGCAAAGACATGGAATCAACCTAAATGCCTGTAAATGATAGACTGGATAAAGAAAATGTATATATACACCATGGAATGCTATGCAGCCACAAAAAGGAGTGAGATCATGTCCTTTGTAGGGACATGGATGGAGTTGGAAGCCGTTATCCTCAGCAAACTAATGCAGGAACAGAAAACCAAACACTGCATGTTCTCACTTATAAGTGGGAGCTGAATGATGAGAACACAGGGACATATAGGAGGAACAAAACACACTGGAGCCTGTCAGAGGGGGCGTGGGGTAAGGAGAGCATCAGGAAGAATAGCTAAGGGATGCTGGGCTTAATAGCTAGGTGATGAGATGATCTGTGCAGCAAACCACCACGGCACACACTTACCTATGTAACAAACCTACACATCCTGCACTTCCTGCACTTGTACCCCTGAACTTAAAATAAAAATTGAACGAAAAGAGTGAGGGAAAGGATTGGAGCATAAATTGAAACAACCTTTTAGAGAGTCATTAGCAGTGATTTAACTCCGGGAATTTATAGTTCAGAAACATATGCAGACGTCCTCCAGGCTATAGACAGGAAGCCATTAATTGTTTATAAAGGCAAAATATGGAGACAACTTCAATTCCATCCCTAAAGACTCTATTTAATAAATAATTATTGAGTCATTCTGTGCAATGTCTGCAAATCTAAAGAATGACAGAAATACACGTGGAAGAATGACCATATATAGTTGAGGTGTTTTTTTTTAAGTGAGTTGAAAAATAATATACAGAGTTTCTGTTTTTTAAAATATAAGCAAAACACGTGCTTGTGTACACATGAGAATGCATTTGCATATGTGTACATGTACCTATAATTTGCATATGCCAGGAGCAATTCTGGGAGGAAACACAACTGCTCATAATGGTTACTCTAGAGATGTGGAAATCAGAGAAGGGAAATGCAGGAAGAGTTTTTCTCCAAATGTGGGCACTCTGTGGCAGGTACCCTCATGCCCCCAGCAGCTCCTGGGGCCAGTCATCTGTGCATACTGGTATAGTCCATGTACTAAATGGCTCTGTGGAGTGCACCCAGCCCAAGCGTGCCATAGACCAGGAGTGCTGGGGAATGCACATCTAGAAGCGACTGCCAACCAGACAGATGGAGGGTGGTATGTAAATACCTCAACTCCCCAGCTCCTTGGGGCACACAACTCAGGGGTATTTATACCAGCTCCTGGAGCTCCCTTGGGAACTAAGCTAAGCTCTAGTTGCCCTCCTTGGTGTTTCGCTTGGTAACTCACCTATATGGGCTTCCTCACTTCCCTGTCTCACTTCCCTACTGCACCACCAACATCTCTTGGGATCACCGTCTGATATGGTTTGGACGTGTGTCCCCTTCCAAATCTCATGTTGAATTGTAATCCCCAGGATTGGAGGTGGGGCCTCATAGGAACTGACTGGATCAGAAGGGCAGAGTTCTCATGACTGGTTTAGCATCAGTCTCCCTTGGTACTGTGTGGTGAGTGAGTTATCATGAGATCTGGCTATTTAAAAGTGTGTGGTACCTCCCCCCTCTCTCTCTCCCTCCTGCTTCGGCCATGTGAGGTGCTGGCTGCCCCTTTGCCTTCTGCCATGATTGTAAACTCCCTCAGAAGCAGATGCCATCATGCTTCCTGCACAGCCTGTGAAACCATGAACCAATTAAACCTGTTTTCTTTAAAAATTACCCATCTCGAGTGTTTCTTTATAGCAATGCGAGAATGGACTAATACATATTCTAAGCAAACTGCTTGCCTCAAGTCTCCTTCTAGGGGAACCTAAACTAAGACGACTTTTCATTGTCTCAATTGTTATAATAATCTTCACTGCTTTTATTTTGTTTTCTCTTCTTTGCTAAGATACACAGAGCTGCCTAAACCATGTCCCCTCGTTCATGGCACATGCTCGCTGATGGCTCCTGCAAGACTCCTCCTTCGTTTACTTGACCTCATTACTTTTCCCCTTCATCTCTCACAACCAGGTCCATTTCTGTTCTCTAATACAGCAGTCTCCAACCTTTCTGGCACCAGAGACCGGTTTTGTGGAAGACCATTTTCCCACAAATGGGATGGGTGGGGGTAATGGTTTTAGGATGATTCAAGTGCATTACATTTATTGTAGACTTTATTTATATTATTATTACATTGTAATATATAATTAAATAATTTTACAACTCACCATAATGTAGAATCAGTGGGAGCCCTGAGCTTGTTTTCCTGCATCTAAATGGTCCCATCTGGGGGTTATGGGAGACAGTGAAAGATTATCAGGCGTTAGATTCCCATAAGGAGCATGCAACCTAGATCCCTCACATGCACAGTTCACAGTAGGGTTCACGCTCCTGTGAGAATTTAATGCCACCACTGATCTAACAGGAGGCGGAGCTCAGGCAGTAATGCAAGCCATGGGAGTAGCTATAAATACAGAAGAAGCTTCACTCGCCTGCCAGCCGCTCACCTCCTGCTGTGCGGCCCAGTCCCTAACAGGACACAGACCATTAGCATTCCGTGGCATGAGGGCTGGGGACCCATAGTCTAATAGACACTTTTGCTATTGTATTTTAAGACGTTCTCACAGTTCATCATCATGTTTTTTGGATGGATGCAGTTTCTTAACAAAGATGCATAGTGTTATTTTCATGTCATGTCCTCACATTGTCTCTGAGCTTTAGTGGTTGACACAGAGAAGTTAGCTGTTGGTAGAAGCACTGCTCCTCTGCAAGTGTTCTGCCTTGGCCCTGAGCACTTTTAGGAGACTTCAGTTCTGTTATATTGTGCCTGGGTGTGGACGTCTTTTTGTATAACTGTCACCTGGGATTTGTTGGGAAAGACTGGTGTGTTTCATCAGTTTGGGAATATTCTCAGGCATCAGCTCTTCAAATATTTCTTCTGCCCCAATTTCCCACTCCTCTCCACTGGGACCCTAACTGGCCAGTAAGGTGAATCTATTATTTCCTTCACTTCTCCTTTCTCTTCCACACTGCACTCTAGATCATTGTTTCTGGCCTATCTTACCATTTACTCAGTCTCCTTTCCACCCTGGCCAATCTTCTGTCAAGAAGACGTAAGTTTCTTCAACTAAATTTTTTTTCAGATTATTTTAGATGTAGGAGCTGTGGTGAAAAATGATACAGAGAGGTCTTGTGTGCTCTTTGCCCAGCTTCCCCCAGTGGCAACATCTTGCATAACTATAGTACGATATCGTAACTATGGGATTAACACAGATACACTCCATGATCATATTCAGATCACCCCAGTTACTAGTACTCATTTGTGTGCATGCACATATGTTTATTTCTGTGCAATTTTATCACATGCATACATTCCTGTATCCACCATCACAGTTGAGATACTGAACTTTTCCATAACCACAAGAATCTCTCATTTTGCCCTTTTATAACTACTGACTGACAACCCGCAACACCATGTTATCATTTCTCTGAGATAAATCCCCGAAAGTGCTGGGTCATGTGGTAATTTTATGTATCATTTTATAAGAAGCTGCCAAGCTGGTTGCCAAAGTCACTGTATCATTTCATGTTCTCACAGTAATGTACAAATGATGCAATTTCTCCACTAGCAGTTGATCTTTCTTGTCATTATTATTTATCTTAGCCATTCTGATAAGTGTCTAGTGATATCTCACTGTGCTATTAATTTGTATTTATATTCCCCTAGTGACTAGTGATGTTTAACATTTTCTTGTGCTTATTTGCCATCCATATATTCTCTTCAATAAAGTGTTTATTATTAAGTGTCTGTTACCCATTTTGTAATTTGAATGTTTTTTTACTGTTGACTTTTGAGAGTTCTTTATATATTATATTATAGATAGTAGAATGATCCAGACACTATATAGTTGGCAAATATTTTCTACTAGTCTGTAGATGATCTGTACATCCTCCTAACAAGATATTACACGAAGCAAGTTTTTTTTTATTTTGGTAAGGTTCAATTTGGCAATTTTTCCTAATATGAATTATGCTTTCAGTGTCAAGTCTAAGAACTTTTTGCCAAGACCTAGATCCCAAAGGTTTTTTATGCTTTTTTCTAAAAGTTTTTTAATAGTTTGCATTTGCATCCAAGATCCATTTTAAGTTAATTTTTATATAAGATGTAAAGTTTAAGTCAAGGTTCTCTCTTTTTCTGGCCAATAGCTAAGTAATTGTTCTAGCGTCTTTTTTTTTTTCTTTTTTTGAGACAAAGTCTTGCCCTGTCACCCAGGCTGGAGTGCAGTGGAGCATGGCTCATGGCAGCCTAAAGTTCCCCAGGCTCACTTAATCCTCCCGCCTCAGCCTCCCAAGTAGCTGGGACTACAGATACACACCACCACACCCAGCTAATTTTTGTGTGTTTTGTAGAGACAGGGTTTTACTGTGTTGCCCAGGCTGGAGTTCCAGCATCTTTATTGAAAGTTTACCCTTCCTTCATTGAATTGCTTTTGTACATTGATCAAAAATAAGTTTGGCATGTTTGCATAGGCCTATTTCTGGGTTCTCTGTTCTGTCCCATTGAGCAATGTTTCTACTCATCTGCCAGTTCTACACTGTCTTCATCGCTGTGGCTATAGAGGAAGACTTAATATTGGCTACAGTGATTCCTCTCATTTTACCTTTTTTGAAGGGTGTTTTAGCCATTCTAAGGTCTGTGCCTTTCCATATAAATTTTAGAATAAACTTTTTTATGTCTATCAAAAATAATCTTGCTGGGGCTTTGATAGGAATTGATCAATTTGTTAATAATTTATATCTTTAATGTTTATTTCACTTTCTGTTTCCAATAAGTTTTTCTTATTATTGCTTTATAGCACCCTGTTTTTCTGAATGAACAAAGTATTTTCTATTATCTTTCTAAGTACAGTTTTGTAAATGCATATTTTGTCAAGGTATAATATACACACAAAAAGTACACAAATCCTGAGTGTACAGCTCAGTGAATTTTCAAATGAAATGCACAATGGAACCAGCACCCTAATCACGAGACAAGACCATCACCCCAGAGCAGCCCCGTACCTCTCCCAGTCCCCATCAGTGCCCTCCAAGGGGAGCTAATATCCTGCCTCCTAAACCTATCGGTAAGCTTTGACTTTTAAAAATTTCATATCAATGGGATCATGCAGTTCATACACTTTTGCATTTCTTTCCCTCAAAATAATTTGAGAGATCTATATTTTTCTTCTCAGGGTTAAATATTCTTTTGTATGAAATGGAAATTTCTATTGTTGATGGACTTTGGAGTTGTTTCCAATTTGGGCTATTATGAATAGTGCTGCCATGAAACAGGTATATGCCTCTTAGTAAACATATTTACACACTAATACACCTGGGAGTGAAATAGCATGGTCAGAAGATATGTATATTTCAGCCTTAGGAGATTCTGCTGAAGGCTTTCCAGAGTGGATAAACCAACTTAAACTTGTGCCAGCTCCATGTCCCCACCATGTGGTGCTGTTTATCACTTTCATTGGAGCCCATGTGGTAGGTGTGTAGTAGTATTACACTGAGATCTTGACTTTCAGTTTCCCCTGGCTAACAAAGTTGAGAAATTTTCATATTTTTATTATTGATTTGAACACTTTACTTATCGAACTTCCTGTTCAACTGTTTTGACCATCTTTCTATCTCATTGCCTATCTTTTTCCTACTGAGTTCTTTACATATTCTGGATAGAGTCTCTTGTCATATACGTGTGTATTTATACACACACACACACACACACACATCACACATCACAGAGCAAACACCTCTCCTGTGCTCTGACTTGTCTTTCCACAAATCATCTTTTGATTAAAAGACATAAAAGACATTCTTAATTGTATATAATCCAATTTTTCTTATACTCCTAAGTATTTTCATTGTATTCCCCTTAATTGTCTTTTATTGTTCTTGTATAACACCCTTGTTGAGATATAAGTCACATACATGCAAATCACCCATTTAAGGTGTACAATTCAATGGGTTTTAGTATGTTCAGTTAGACAACCATCATCACAATCAATTTTTGAAAAATTTCAGCATCCCAAAAAGAAAGCACATACCTGTCATTGTCCCCCAACACCTATCCCCTCAGCCCTAGGCAACTACTAATTTTTCTTTCTCTATAGATTTACCCATTCCCCTTTCTTTTTTCTTTTCTTTTTTTTTTTTTTTTTTTTTTTTTTTGGTAGAAGGAGGGGGGAGTTGGATCTTTCTTGTTCACATTGGAGGTTTTCCTCAAATGTTTGATGTTTTTATTGCTGTCATTTATGTTTGAGGGAATCACTAACAGATTTATGAGAAGTGCTGTATGTGCACCTCACTGTAACAAAACAAGGCAGCATTTTCTTTGAGGTCTCCCAACCAATATCTGTAGCTCCTTTGTCTAAGTGCCCTCATGTGCAAAGCCTCTGTATTTCAACATCTCAAGAATAAATCGCTGGGATCCTAGAGGGCAGGAGACATACAGACACCTGCTGCAGGGGGTGGTGGAGAAAGGGACCCAGGGAACACAGCTGCTTCACAGAGACTTCCCAGGTTTCATGCTGTGTTCAGGCTCACACTCAACCCCACCTGCCAGAGTACCTGCTGTCTTCCATTCGGAGCTTTCAGCGATTCTTCAAGGCAAATGTGCTCACTCTTCATCAATATCACCCCCTGCAGGCACTGGATGCTCATTTCATCTTCTCTGTTAGGTCAGCTACATCCTCCACCCAATTTACATCTTCCAAAATGTTGGTGTCTTTTATCTGCATTTTCTTTTCTTTTGTTCTCTTTGTTCTTTTAGGTAGATCTTGTTTACTTATTTACTCATTCATTTATTTGTTCATTTTAGTAAAGATTTAAACGTAAAACTATACATTTATGTGATCTTAGTAGGTTTTCGAAAAGCAGAGATGGTTAAATGCATTGCAAATAGAGATCTTTTTATTAATCAACTATTACATTTTTACTAATTTGATTATAATAGACTAATTTGAATTGAATTAATTGGATTTTTCTCACTGTTAGTGAGAATGACATCTTGTCTTATTAGAGTGCTCCTTCTGTAAATTAACCTAATGATATCCTTTGCTGATTTCTCTGTTTCTTGTCTTTTATCCTTGTTGATGTATGAATACTTCATGTATTCTAAATGTTAATCATCTTACTGGTTTAGACACTACAAACACCTACCAGTGTTCTTTCTGTTAACTTCATGGAACAGATTTCATGTTCTTCGTGGAAGAAAAATTTTCTAATTTTGATACAGTAAAATTTATTAAATTTTTGCCTTACTCTTCATGCTTTCAGGGCCTTGTTTAAAACACCATCTCACAATCCAAGATTGCTGAAATATTTTATTTTTTCTTTCATTTACTTTATAGTCTTACCTTTTGCATTTAGGTCTATACCCATATTGCTCAAATATGGCACAATATCAGGATGCAGCTTTATTTTACTCAGTTTAGAAATCCAATTTTTCTATCAACATTTACTGGATAATCTACCTTTTCTTGTAAAGCTGTGATGTCACCTCATATGTAAAAGATATACATGAACCCTTGGATCTATTACTGGGCCCTCCATTCAGTTTCACTGGTCTCTTTGCATGATCCTTTCTTGGTACCACACTGTTGTTTGGGGGTTTGTTTTATTACTATGTCTTTGTGATATGTCTAAACATTGCGTAAGGTGTTTCTTAACCCACCCCCTTGGCTCTTTGCTCGAAATGGAGAATCTCTATTTCTCCAAATAAATTTTAGAATCACTTATTTTTTTTAAGACAGAGTCTAACTCTGTCGCCCAGGCTGGAGTGCAATGGCACGATCTCAGCTCACTGCAACCTCTGCCTCCTGGGTTCAAGCAATTCTCCTGCCTCAGCCTCCCTAGTAGCTGGGATTACAGGTGCCCGCCACCTTGCCTGGCTAATTTTTGTATTTTAGTGGAGATGGGGTTTTACCACATTGGCCAGGCTAGTCTCGAACTCCAGACCTCAAGCAATCCACCCGCCTTGGCCTCCCAAAGTTCTGGGATTACAGGCGTTAGCCACCTCACCTGGCCTAAAATCACTGTTTTGTTTCCCTAGATATTCTGCTAGGATTTTCCTTGCAGTTATATTAAACATTTGAAAAATCAGCTTCTTGATAAATGATGTCTTCCCCTCCATTAATATGGCTTATCTTTCCATTTATTTAGGTCTTCTTTCATGTCCTGTAATAGTGACTTAAGTTTTTCCTCCATAAACGTCTTATACATTCTTATTAGATAATGCCTAAGTAGTTCATTTTCATGGTGCCATTTTATTTTCCAGCTGTTTATTGCTGACAAATAAGAATAATGATGAGTGTTCTTATTTCTTGATCTTATATCTGGTTGAGGCTGACATCTGTAGTCGTTAAAATTTGTCATCATTTTGCTCTCAAAGTGGCTCTAAACAATGTTTCAGTGATGGCTGCCTTCATTTACAAGAAGAGAGATGCTCCCACAGTAACTTTCTATACCTTTGTGAAATGTATTCATTTGAAGAGACAAAAAGGAGAGAGATAAAATGGAAAGCTCTTAGTTAAGAGCCAGTTGAAGGGATCTATCCAGCTCTGCAATCGCCTCCCTGAGGAAGTGACAGAGGCTGAAGGCTGCATTATTAGGAGCAGTTTAGGCTCTGGTTGCACAGACTTAGGCCATATAGGTCTAGGTCACTACTCATGAATAGTGACTGACTGAGCAACATTAACAGAACTTGCAGTTTATTTAGGTGACAAAGATAATGTTTAACATCATGCAAATGAGAAGGCCAAATGCCTAGGCAGATAAAAAGGGGTCCGCAGAGAATTTCCGACTTACCCCACAAGTGTTTACATCAGGTACTTTTGTGCAGATGAGGGAACCTGCCCAGGGCCTTGTCTGAGCATGCCCTCGTGAGCACTGGGGGAATGGGGCAGAGCCACAGGGAGGAGGGAGGAGCCTGGCCTCTTCAGCTCCTGTGTGGTGGCCTGGGATTCAATCCATGAGGTAAGGGGACTGAAAGAAATTGAAGAGGACAGCAAAGATGAAAAGATATTTCATTTTTATGGATTGGAAGAATGAATATTGTTAAAATGTCCATATTATCCAAAGCTATCTACAGATTAAATGCAATCCCTATTAAAATAACAATGACCTTCTTCACAGAAACAGAAAAAAAAATCTTAAAATTTATGTGGAATCACAAAAGACCCAAAATAGCCAGTGCTATCCTAAGCAAAAAGAACAAAACTGGAGGGATCACATTACCTGACTTCAAATTATACTACAGAGCCATAGTAACCAAAACAGCATGGTACTGGCATAAAAACAGACATGCAGACCAATGGAACAGAATAGAGAACCCAGAAACAAATCCGCACACCTACAGTGAACTCATTTTCAACAAAGGTGCCAAGAACATACATTGAAGAAAGGTCAGTCTCTTCAATAAATGGCTCCAGGAAAACTGGATATCCATATGCAGAAGAATGAAACTAGACCCCTATCTCTTGCCATATACAAAAATCAAATTAAAATGGATTAAAGACTTAGATCTAAGGTCTCAAACTGTGAAACTATTACAAGAAAACACTGGGGAAGCTCTCCAGGACATTGGTCTGGGCAAAGGTTTCTTGAATAATACCCCATAAGTGCAAGCAACCAAAGTAAAAATGGACAAATGGGAACACATCAAGTTAAAAAGCTTCTGCACAGCAAAGGAAACAATCAACAAAGTGAAGAGACAACTCGCAGAATGGGAGAAAATATCTGCAAACTGCCACTCTGACAAGGGATCAATAACCAAAATATATAGGAGCTCAAACAACTCTAAAGGAAAGAATTTACCAATCCAATCAAAAAAAGCCAAAATATTTGAATAGACATTTCTCTAAAGAAAACATACACATGGCAAACAGACATATGAACAGGTCCTCAACATTGTTGATCACCAGAGAAATGCAAACCAAAACTACAATGAGATATCATCTCATCCCAGTTAAAATGGCTTTTACCCAAAAGTCAGGCAACAACAAATGCTGACAAGAATGTAGAGAAAAGGAAATCCCATACACTGTTGGTGGAAATGTAAATTAGTATAACTACTATGGAGAACAATCTGGAGGTTTCTCAAAAAACTAAAAATAGAGCTACCATATGATCCAGTAATCCCACTGCTGGGCACATGCTCGAATGGAAATCAATATATTGAAGAGATAACTGCATTCCTGTGTTTTTTGCAGCACTGTTCACAATAGCCAAGATCTGGAAGCAACCTAAGTGTTCATCAACAGATGAACAGGTAAAAAAAATGTGGTACGTATACACAATGGAGTATTATTCAGACACACAAAAAAGAAAGAGATCCTGTCATTTGCAACAACATGGATGGAACTGGAAGTCATTATGTTAAGTAACATAAGTCAGGCACAGAAAGACAAATATCGTATCTTCTCACTTATCTGTGGGATCTAAAAATCAAAAGGATTGAACTCATGGAGATAGAAAATAGAAGGATGGTTACAAGAGGCTGGGAAGGGCAGTAGGGGGCTGGGGGCTAGGAGGGGATAGAAAGAATGAATAAGACCTAGTATTTGCTAGCAAAACAGGGTGACAGTAGTCAATAGTAATTTAATTGTACATTTTAAAATAACAAAGTACAATTGGATTGTTTGTAACACAAAGAATAAATGCTTGAGGGAATGAATATCTCCGTTTTCCATCGTGTGATTAGTATGCATTGCATGCCTGTATCCAAACATCTCATCTACCCCGTGTGTGTGTGTGTGTGTGTATATATATACACATATATATACGTATATATACACATATATACGTATATATACACATATATACGTATATATATAGACATATATAGACATATATATAGACATATATATACGTATATATATACACATATATGTATATATATACACATATATGTATATATATAGACATATATATATGTATATATATAGACATATATATACGTATATATATAGACATATATATACGTATATATACACATATGTATATATACACGTATATATATGTGTATATATACACATATATATACGTGTATATATACGTATATATACACATATATATGTGTATATATATACACACATATACGTGTATATATATACACATATATATACACACATATACGTGTATATATATACACATATATATATACACACACACACACAATATGCTCACAACAATTAAAAGTTTTTTTTAATTAAGAAAAAAACCCATCAAATTAATGAAAGAAAAGCTACTCTGGTTGAAGTTGGGTTGGGGCCCTGAAGACTCTCTTCCCTTTATCTTCAGGTGGCCACTGAGATCTCTCCGCAGACCAGCTCCTTTCATCCAGAAGACAACTGCATGATCACCAGGAGCCCAATCACAAGGAAATTAGGGCCCAGACACAGGACTCAACCTGCAACTGGCCCTGTTTCATGGTATTCTTGAGATATTTAAAGTCTCCATTGCCAAATTGCTTCCCAGCTCTCCTGCAACGTAGAAGTGTTCCTTTTATTTATTATTTTTTTTCTTAAGAGACAGGGAGACAGGGTTTCTGCCACTCAGGCTGGAGTGCAGTGGCACAATCATAGCTCACTGTAACCTCTAACTCCTGAACTCAAGTGATCCTCCTGCCTCAGCCTCCCAAGTAGTTGGGACCACAGGCACACGCCACTATACCCAGATACTTTCTTTTTTATTTTTGTAGAGACAGGGTCTCGCTATGTTGCCCAAGCCGGTCTCAAACTCCTGGCCTCAAGTGCTCCTCTCACCTCAGCCTCCCCAACAGGTATGAGCCACCATATTGGGCCAGGAGTGTTCTTTAAATGGAGCATCAGACTCTTTAAATGAGTTGTACACATCAAATTCTGACAGTGAAATGGTAGTTACTGAATACCTGCTGGAGACCCTCCCTTCCAAATGTGGTACCATAAATACTAGCTTCCTTACATGGAACCAACTTCGCAACCAGCTTATAGGTCATGGATGAAAGAGCAGTCAGTTTGTTCTACTTCTGTTTGATTACCCTGCTTCATGACTAGCTTTCTTAATAAGATTTGACACCTACTGATAATTGACTGATTTTTAGATTCAAACTCATCTTAGAAAACAAAGGTGAACTGTTGGCAATTGAAGCTGTCATGCGTATTCTTTTTTTTTTTTTTTTTTTTTTTTTGAGAGGAAGTCTCACCCTGTTGCCCAGGCTGGAGGCTGGAGTGCAGTCATGTGATCTCAGCTCACTGCAACCTCCACCTCCCGGGTTCAAGCGATTCTCCTCCCTCAGCCTCCTGAGTAGCTGGGATTACAGGCCCACGCCACCATACCCAGCTAATTTTTGTATTTTTAGTACAGACAGGGTTTCACTATGTTGGCCAGGCTGGTCTTCAACTCCTGACCTCAAGTGATCCACCTGCCTTAGCCTCCCAAAGTGCTGGGATTACAGGCCTGTCATGCGTATTCTGAAGGGAATTCCCAGAAAGGATTCCAGCAGTGCTGTGAGCCATGCTAGCAACTTTGACAGGTGAGCTCAGCCTCCTAGAGAGCCATCTGAAGGTTGGGCATTCATGGGCATGTGCAGGCTTGAGGATGCTTATTAGCAATCGCTCATTTCTGTACGGGAACAGCCATGAAGAATATTATCGCAAATATCCCCCTCCTATACTAACACAATAATGGAAAAAGCACATCAGTGCAAAATTATTTGGAATTTATTTCCATAATTGGTAAGCCAAATCAAACTGATAATCTAGAATAAAAAGTTGAATTATTCTCTTGATCCCAACGTTCTTTCTTTGTTGAACACTTCTATTCCCTGGAGAAAACACCACAAATTGCATCTTTAAAGAAGTATGCTTACATTTACCTTTTAAACCTATGTATGTAAACCTTTCAAAAGTACCAATTTAAAAAAATGTTGTAATAACATGTTCTCAAAAAAAGTTGAATTATTAAAGTTACCTACAAAAAACTCAACCTTCTGTGTTGTATAACCCACCTGGAAGCTATCTTTCAGCGCCCCAACTGAACTTTCCCTAACTGCTTACTTAGCCTCTCTCATGTGTGGGTTACTGTCAGCAAGAGGGTTTTATGTAAAAAGGACATCAGGGCTACTCCACACTCATCCCATTTTCCCTGCTCACACACTGAGGTTGGCCGCCCAGGTCAAAAGGCCAACCTCCCGTTTGTCTTGACTGAACACAGTGAAGCTCCTCCCTTACTGCTTTGAACTGACTTGCACGGTTGGCCTCCTGCCATATCCACCAAATGGAACTGAGAGAGCATAAACTCTTGACAAGCAAATCTCCTTTTGGATGGCATGACATTGGGAGCTGGCCAGAAATGATTCTTTAATTTGTGTGTCATGTTTTTTGCCATTGAAAACCCAGGTTTTGAGCAATAACTAAGTCCCTAGAGCATATGACAGAATCGTTTATTATCTCCAGGCCTGAGAAGTGATTCCAAGATCACTAATGAACATGTGCCTTTCTCTGAACTTCTGGAAAAACAATAAGTATGTGGAAATGTAACTATGCTCCTGACGTGTGAGGTTAACACAGCAGCCTGACTATTTTCTCACTAATTTTAAAGGCACCTAAAGAAAAAGAAACCAAAAGGGACAGATGCTTCATTGAGGATGTTTTCAGACTAGTTCATCTATAACTGAATCAGTTCCCTGGGTTCAGATGCCAGCAGGCCCTGATAATGTTAACGAGGCCAGTGGCTTCAGGATAATGATGCTGACATGATTCTCCCAGGCTGTGCCTCTTGGGTGGCCAGGAGCTTGGAGGCTGAAGCATTTCCTGAAACTTTTGACCCCAAGCCTTTACGTTCACTGTGCACAAACACTCCTTGTGGGTCCCATGTTCCTGTTTACTTTTCTACATTGGAATCCCTTTCAATCTAATTGGTCTTAACTTAAATACCTGAAGAATGGTGTTTGAGAAGCAATGAATTTTCTATAAAACTGCAAAGGAATAAAAATACTTGTCTTGAGAGAAAGGAATTGACATTCTTTCCTCAAAAACTTTCCTCATTTCTGCTAGGTGCTATTGGTTGTGTGTATGTATACACACATCTACACCCAACCAATAACATATATATACATATATACACAGGCACACATACATACATATAAACACACACATACATATGTGTAAATAATTTACAAACTTTGGATTTATATTAACAACTCCATGCTTCAGGTCACCACCAGTGATAATTGTCTGTGGACAGACATGGGACTAGGCAAGGTGTCAGAGCTTTGGCGTAATCTGGGCATTTGTATTGGTATTTTTAGGTTTATGTTCATTTTTGCATTGTTAGCTAACAGGCCTACCTCAGAACTAGGAATGTGTTCATGCATCACACAGTGCTCAGAACCTGGTCAGTGCCTACTGGATGATGGATGAGATGGTCCATACATTCAGTATTTTCTAAGCTAATTGTCTCTTTTGCTCATTTCTGTAGCCCAACAAGAAGATAAGCCGAATTCATACTGAATCATTTTATTGTTGTTTTGAAACGGGATCTCGTTATATTGGCCAGGCAGGTCTCAAACTCCTGGGTTCAAACAACCCTCCCACCTCAGCCTCCTGAGTAGCTGAGATTATAGGCATGTGCTACCATGCCTGGTTCATACTGAATTATTCATATAAAAATTATTTAATATGTCTGTTATTTCACCTTGCTTTTACTGATGACATGCATGTTTTTAAAAACCTAGTGCCATAATTTTTTCCTTTGGTTTATTGAAGCTACTTGTTCATTGGTTTGTAGATATTGTTACGAGTATATTTGGAAAACAAATAACAGGAAAAAACAAGTAGCACTTGGTGGAAATTTTTTTAAAGGGTGAGTGTTGCACTAGGGTCTCTCTCTATAGCCTCTTGTTTAATCCCCAGTATAACTCTATGAGGAAATTAGTAGCCATAATAGTAAGACTATGGGCCAGACATGGTGGCTCACGCCCATAATCCCAGCACTTCAGGAGGCCGAGACGGATGGATTGCTTGAACCCAAGAGTTTGAGACCAGCCTAGGCAATATGGTGAAACCCTGTCTCTACCAAAAAATACAAAAATCAGCTAAGTACGGTGGCAGGCACCTGTAATCCCGGCTACTCGGGAGGCTGAGGTGGGAGGATCCCTTGAGCCCAGCAGGCCAAGACTGTGGTAAGCTGAGATCTGCACTCCAACCTGGGCAACAGAGTGAGACCCCATCTCAAAAAAAAAAAGTGTGAAGGCATTTTCCCCATCAGCCTTATGTGATGGCATCACTTTTTCACTACGGAAAGTGAACTTAAGCCTATTCCGAGTGCACACTACATCTCTAGAGAAGAGCAAATCCTAAGGTGACTAGTGGGAGGTGTGGTTTTAAAAGATGAAAAGTCCTAAATTCGTTCTTCTTCGATTTTATTCCATTATGCATTTCATTTTAAGAAATTATAAACTCCTAAAGGCAAATGAATGTTTTGTGATGTTGTAATATTACTGAGAAATTCAACCATAGTACCAATAAAAGAAATCCAAATACCACCAAAACTCTCTTTTCCACCATTGGACTGGGGATGTCCGAGTCTGACCACAGTCCCTCAGTGCTGACAAAGGTCTCGGAAACTCCATCCTTGCTGCTCTGTGGGAGTGCTCACCACATAGCAGTTGAGGACGGCAGTCTGATCATGGGTGGCAGCATCTTAATGGGCATTCTTTGTTTTCTTTTTTTAAATTATTATTATTTTATTTTATTTTTCCAAAAGTTATTGAGGCACAGGTGGTATTTGGTTACGTGAATAAGTTCTTTAGTGGTGATTTGTGAGATCTTGGTGTACACATCACCCAAGTAGCATACACTGCACCATATATGTTGTCTTTTATCCCTCGCCCCCTCTCCCACCTTTCTCTCCAAATCCCCAAAGTCCATTATATTATTCTGATGTCTTTGCATCCTCGTATCTTAGCTCCCATGTATAGGTGAGAAAATACAATGTTTGGTTTTCCATTCAATAGGCATCAATTCTGATCCAGAGGGCCACTTCTAGTTTATTCTAAAAAGATGATCAGGCAAGTCAGAAAAAAAAAAGTAGTTTTCATTGCAGCCATTGTTTTATAATAATCTTTAAAATTAAGGAAAGCTACATCTCAAAACTATCAACTTTTTTCGAAATTCAGTTCCACCTTGTTGATCTAACCCAGTGTCATCCCTCACCCAATATGTTCACAAGGGCTCTCTCACGCTTGCCTCCAGAAACCGCTACCTGTCTTCCTCACTAACGGGAAAGTTCAAGTTCCTTGAAAGACCAACAAGGCCAAACCCGGCCTGCCCCCTCCAGTGCTGGGCTTTGGCCATGCTGACCTTTCCTCTGTTCCAAGAAACAAGCCAAGGTCCTAGCACTATAGCACTCCTTCTCTCTGGAAGGCTCCTTCCCTCCCATTCCTAACCAACACTACCCTCCTTTAGGGCTTCTGTGATCACGACCTGCCCCAGATTGCTCTAGTTCCCTGTGCATCATGGCTTCATGCCACCTCGTCTTGTACCTGCAAAGCACTTACACATTTCATGAAGCCAGGGACCATGTCTCTTTCTTTGGTATCTCTATCCTTCACTTTCTTATTTTTATAAATTTAAGGGGTACAAGTGAAGCTTTGTTATGTAGCTATATTGCATAGTGATAAAGTCCAGGCTTTTAGTGAAACCATCCCCTGAATAGTGTAGATCATGCCCATTGAGTAATTTCTTATTCCTCACTCTCCTCACCCTCCCACCCTTCCCAGTTCCAATGCCTATTATTCCACACTCTATGTCCACGTGTACACTTTATTTAGCTCCCACTTATGTGAGAATATGTGGTATTTGACTTTCTGTTTCTGATCTGTTTCACTTAACAGCCTCCAGTTCCATCCTTGTTGCTGCAAAACATGATTTTCTTCTTTCTTATAGCTAAGTAGTATTCCTACATATATATATACACATTTTCTTTATCCAATCATCCACTGATGGACACTTAGAATGATTCCATATCTTTGTGATTAGATGCTCAGAAATACTTGTTGAAACATGGCTAAATCATACATACCAGGCTCCTTCTTTATTTCTCTCTCTCTCTCCTCTCTCTCACCTCTGCCACTTTTAGCAACAGCTGCATTCCAAGCAGGAAGACGGAGGTACAGGTTGAGTGTGTATCCCTCGCCCAAAATGTTTGGGACCAGAAGTGCTCTGAATTTTGATTGTTTTCAAGTTTTGAAATATATGTATTATACTTACTTGTTCAGCATCCCTAACACAAAAATCTGAAATGCTCCAATGAGCATCTCTTTGAGCATCACATCAGCACCCAAAGCGTTTTGAATTTTGGAGCATTTTGGATTTCGGATTTTCTCACTAGGCATGCTCAGCCTGTATCAGAAGAGGTTCAGCCAAAGCCACTTCCCTGCCTTAAACTGAGCTCCATGGCCATTCTCAGCTATGAGGGCTTGATAAAGATTAAGTTTTATTTATCTTTGCAGCCCCTACAGCAAATAAAGATGAGCAAAAAGAGGTTAAACTCAGAACTAAAATGTCTAGAGCCACCTTCATCTACCCCACTGCAATGAAAACACAAGGACATAAGCATTTACTGCAGTATTGTTCCCAGTGGCAAAAAGCTGGAACTCAAATAAACGCCTAATGACAGAGGAATGATGAAATAAATTCTGGCTCGTACACACCACAACCTACTACACAGCCACTGAAAAGAATGAATTAGAGCCACATTGATGACTCCGGGAGATTTCCATGAGCAATTACAGAGTAAATGAAACTAAATGCAGAAAAAAAAGTCTGTTTTATTATCCCATTTCTAACAAAAATGAAGAAAAGCACTCTCTAACATCTGTGCACATACACGCAGGTAAGCACGAGTGAGCTGAAAATTATAAGCCACATACTGTTATCATGAGTGACCTGTGCAGAAGGCAGAGAGAAAGTTTGGGAAAGGAAAGAGAAGAAGAAGAGCAAAGAACAAAAAGAAAATTTTTGAAAAGAAATGTTATAATATGATCCATTAATGTATTAACTTAAAGATATATGTGTGTTCATATGCACGAAGAGAAAACTTTATATGTTGTCTCTTCTTTTCTGTCTCTTAAATCAGGCTTGCAAGACTTTGGCAATTTCCCACTTGTTTTGAATCCTCAGAAAATATCATATCTCCAGAAAGTAAACAAAAATTGACCAGATAGCATTCCCTTAATGCACTTCCAGTGGCTGTTCTGGATAAGAAAACAACACTTCTACATTCAAACCCCCAATCGCCATTTGAATCTCATCAAATGAAATTTTAGTTTTTCTTTCTAGCTTATGTTTTTCCCTGGAGAAACAAGTCTATAAATGTTTAAAACTGGCACTACTTCTCATGGTGAATAAAATATTGTTGTGTAGAAAACTGGCTCCAGGAAATTAAAAATCAATATACTTTGAGAACTAAAATAGGATGGAAAAGTTGCTTTGTCCAGATTGCAATGGCCAGGCAATGCAAAACAAAAGAATTGCTATTATAAAATGAAAATTACAAGAGAGCATTTTTCAGCTTTGTATGAGAAATGCAATTGACCGAGTGAAAAAAATTAACCCTGTTTGTGTTTTATTCAAGTGGCCATCTCTGCAACTTACTGCTAATTTGCCTTCTTTGAATTTACCATTCCTGGTGGCAAAATCATTTGCTCAGAATGGTTCTAGTCTTGCCCAGTCATACTTTTCTAATTAAGATTCCTTGCTGAATGTTCTAACTTTGACCTCATTTCAAAGTTACTTTCATTTTAAAGCTTGACTCAAGATCTTCAATTATTATATCTTAAAAATCTTAAATGTTTTCTGTTTCTGTTATTAACTATATTTGGTTAGGGATATTTAAAATAACAGCTGATAATATGGTTTTTAAAAATTGTGAGAATGATTGCTAATGTCTGGCTCTCACTTTATTAACAGGACATGGGAGCCTTTGAAAGATGGCTTGCCTGTCTACCTAGGGCTGACCCCCAGGTCCAGATTTGAGAGTCTGGGCTGGCTGACTGCTGGGTGGCTTTGGTAGAAGCTGGCTTGTCTTCTGGTTCCATTTTTCTCTCCACCCCAGTATCTTGGGTTACTCTGGAAAGCTATGCGATGCCCATGTGCACACCCAGTTAAAGGGCATTCGAGTCTTTGCCCGTAGAAATTTCATAAATAGAATATGTAATGAGCCATGCATGTCTTATCACTAAGGAATCCAGGGGAATCTGAAACTTGGATGACAAAGTCTCTTATGGGTCTTTCCTTCTCACACCGCTTGATACAGCACGACTGTCTTGAAGTCAGCCAGCGGCCTGCAGAGGCGGTCTTTCCATCTGTTTCCGAAAACCTGGTGGCTTGTGCAGCCTGGGAAACTTGCCCACAGCCATCCCACGTGGTGAGTCAGCTCTCTGGCTCCATTATCTACTGTCTCTTCCCAGATGTGACTCCCTGTTTAGGAGCAAGCAAAGTTATGGGGACCCAGGGGAGAAGCAGACACTCCCCTAATGCACAATCCTGCTGAGAATTTACCCAAACCCAAGGAGGTGGAGATGGAGTAGAGCTTGAGTCCTTTCCAAGACTGTTAACTGAAGATTTCTGTTGTGACATCACATAGAATTTTGACTAGCATTCACCAAGGATGAACTGAAAGCAGGATCGGTCTCACCATACACTGAAAACTGTAGAATATGCAAGGCACATGGAACTTATTTTCTTACGTATAAAAGCGTGTATATGCTCCTTATACATCTGTCCTAATGCTTTCCAACAGTCCTCACTCTAAGCCTCACCAAGACCCAGATGAGGAAACAAAGGCACAGAGGGGTGAGTCACTTGACCAAGTCACAGCACTGGAAAGGAACAGAGTTTTTGTGTTTCCTTCTCCAAGAGAAGCACTCTTGGCTATAGTGCTTCTGATTAACCAGTGATTCCCATACGGTGGTCCCTGGGCCAGCAGCATCAGAATCACCCAGGAACTTGATAGAGGTGAAAAGTCACTGAATAAGACTTACTGAATCAGAAACTCTGGGGAATGTGGCCCAGAAATATTTGTTTGAACAAGCTTGTCAGGTGATTCTCATGCACACTACAGTTTGAGGAATATTGAACTAGGCCTTTGGAATGAGGTTTTTCATTACTGAGTGTTTTAGGGGAATTCTTGGGCAAATATCAGAAGAGATTCACTAGAGTCCTTTCTGGGTACAAGTTAATAAATAGGTTTCCTTTCTGAGGTACTACATGCAATAGTCAGAACTGTAAGAAAGTATATTTATGAACATATTAATAAAAAATGTATTCACTCTGTGAAAATAATATTCCCCTTAGAAAGGCATTCACATGAACTTGGTGATTGATCTCATAGGGTGCAGTCGGGAGGGGTCAAGAGTCACCCCACATCTTGTATCTCAGGTCAGCCCACCTCTTTCCATCTCTGCTCCCATCCTGGCCCCAACTATGCTCATCTCTCACTCAGAAATCTACAGTGGCTTCCTAACTCGACACCCCTTCTATTCTGAAACTCATTCAAGCTGTTCTTCACATTGAAGCCAGAGTGATTTTTCTGCAAATCTGAGCTTAAGTAAAGCCCTTAAAGAATTACTATTGTTCACAGGATACAGAACAAAATGCCTAACAAGGCCCCTGGGTCAGTGGGACATGGTCTGCCCATCCCTTTACCCCAAGAGACATAGAATGCAATTCTCCATTTCACTGCTTGCTCCAGTCACCCCAGCAATCTTTTATTTTCTTAAAAACACATAGCCTTTTATGCCTCAGCTACATTCACGTTTGTCCCTCTTCTTTAAATGTTTTTCCCCTCATTTCACTGTTTAAGCCATATATACCCTTCAAAATTCAGTTCAAACCTCACTTCAAGAAAACCTTTATGTTTTCACCAGAGAGCTTACAGTGTTTCGCATCCCATCAAATATTATCAGGCATGAAAGGAAGGAAAAAAAGCCCCGTAATGGGCCGGGTGCGGTGTCTCACGCCTGTAATCCCAGCACTTTGGAAGGCCGAGGCGGGTGGATCACGAGGTCAGGAGATCAACACCATCCTGGCTAACATGGTGAAACCCCATCTCAACTAAAAATACAAACATTAGCTGGGTGTGGTGGTGCGTGCCTGTAGTCGCAGCTACTCGGGAGGCTGAGGCAGGAGAATGGTGTGAACCCGGAAGGCAGAGCTTGCAGTGAGCCGAGATCACGCCGCCACACTCCAGCCTGGGCGACAGAGAGAGACTCTGTCTCAAAAAAAAAAAAAAAAAGCCCTGCAATGAAGAGAAAAATCAACAAATTGAAACAGTCCCAGAATGGGCACAGATGTCAGAATTAGCACACAAGGACATTAAAACATTGTTATAACTGTATTCCAGAAGTTCAAAAACTTAACTAGACACATGAAAGATATTTTTTTAAAAACACCCAAATTGATGGGATGTGGTGGCTCACACTTGTAATCCCAGAACTTTGGGAGGCCAAGACAAGAGGATCGCTTTAGCCCAGGAGTTTGAGGCTGCATGAGCTATGATAGCTCCACTGTACTCCAGCCTGAGGGACACAGTGAGACCCTGTCTCTTAAAAAAGATTTTTTAAAAAGATCCAAACTGAACTTTTAGTGAACTGGAAGACATAACAATAGAAACTATTCAAAATGAAAAAGACAAAAAGAATTTAAAAGAAAAACACAAAATAGCAACACTGAGTGGCAGGACAAGTTTTATGTGACATTCATATCTCATGTGCAAAGGGCTCCTTAAGCATATTTGTTCTATGGCTTTATAATTTTATCAAATTTGGAGATTTTTCAGTCATGATTTCTTCAAATATTTTTTCTGCCCTTCCCACAACCTCTCTCCTTTACAGACTCTAGCTACACATATATTATAAGAAATATTGAAAGAAGTCTTCTAGGCAGAAGGAAAATGAAATGAAAACCAGATGAATATGAATGAACTGCCCCAGAAATGATAACTATTAAATACATTGGTAAATATATATACTTTAGAATTTAAATCTTTTGAAAATATAATTGTTTAATCAAGAGTAATACCAATGTACTATGGAGTTCATAACATACATAAAAGTGAATGTATGACAACAAAACCATAAAGACTATATAGGTGGAAAAGGGCAAATAGAAGTATATTATTTAAGCTTCTTATACTGTCAGTGAACCTGTATGACTTGAAGGTAGACTATGTTAAGTTAAAGATTTTAAACCCTACAACAACTAGTAAAAGAACAAAACAAGGAGTTACAGCTAAAATCCAACAAAGAAGATAAAATGGAATCATAAAAAATTTCAATTAATTTTTAAAAAGGCAAAAATTGAGGAAAAGGGTAACGCAGAATAAATGTTACAAATAGAAAGCAAATAGCAGGAGGAGATACTTAGACCTAACCACAGCAATAATCATATTAAGTATAAACGGTTTAAACACCACAATAAAAAGTCAGAGATTGTCATATTGAATCAAAAAAACAAGACCTAATAAACACAAGAAATTCTCTTTAAATATAAATAGACAAACTGATTAAAATTAAAATGTTCAACAACGATACACTGTGCTAACCCTTCTCAAAAAAAGACTGGATGGCCAGGGGCAGTGCTCACACCTGTAAACCCAGCAATTTGGGAGGCCAAGGCAGGCGGACGACTTGAGGTCAGGTGTTCAAGACCAGACTGGCCAATGTGGTGAAACCCCATCTCTACTAAAAATACAAAAATTAGCCAGGCATGGTGATGAGTGCCTGTAATCCCAGCTACTGGGGAGGCTGAGGCAGGAGAATCACTTGAACCTGGGAGGCAGAGGCTGCAGTGAGCCAAGATGACGCCACTGCACCCCAGCCTGGGTGACAGAGGGAGACTCTGTCTCAAAAAAAAAAAAAAGACTGAAGTGGCTATATTAATATCAGACAAAGTTGATTTCAGATTAAAGAATATTTTCAGTGATAAAGAGGGAATTGGAAATGACTTTATACACTCTTGTATTATTTGAAAAAAATCAAATAATACAACACGTAGCCTATTTGTGCATTTGAACATGTACCTATTTAGTAATTTAAACATTCATCACACTTTTCTTTAGGCTACTCCCTATACCTAGCACTGTTTAGGTATTGAAAAAAAAGGGGGGGCGGATAAAGAAGTTGGACACAGCCCCAGACCTAGGGGAGCACAATCTGTTAGGGAGATAAGACACTAACTTTTTTTTAAGCTAATAAAAGATGCGTCAGATGTTAATTGAAAAATGAGAGTTCAGAGAAAAGAATATTTCTGGCATCATAGCAATTAGGGAAAGTTTCTAGAAGAGAGCTAAACCCCAAGAGTATGCACAGATAAAGAGAAAGAGGGAGGAAGAAAAGCATTTTATAATAATTGGAAAAATTTTAATTTATGTGGCTGGGTAGGTTTTCACTTTGCTTTTTTCCTCCTACTCGAGCAGAGAGACCATTTTGGTATCATTGCTTCCAGGCTTTATGGCTTTTGTGGAGAGTGGTTTGGGTGGATGCAGGGGAGCTGCTCTGGTGAAGGAGCCATGGCTGTGCAGGCCTTCCAGCAACCTACAGAGAAATAGCAAAGCCCTGGCCACATGGAAGCCTGCCTGTCTTGCCATCCTTGGAAAGACTGGTGTGCCTGAATGCGGGGCATAAAACAACACATGTTTTTACACCCCATCCCAGGACAATGACTAAGACCAAGACCAAGTTATTACCTGTGTATAGAGATGACAAAGATCAACTGGGCACCAACCACCACCTTGAGAGTGGGTCACTACACAAGCCCCACAAATTTCACCCACCTCCACGGTGAGGGGACCCCAAAAGAGATGGAATTACCCTGCTCCACCAGCTCAGGGGAATGAGGCCTGAAGTAGATATTAAGTTGAATTACAGGTGATTTTTTAAAACCTACACATCTGAGTTTGGGGGCTGAGATTTGTGTTCATAATACATATCAGCAGCTCAATAGTTAGAATCATTTTCTGATAATAAGATGATTACTCTTTCTTCTTTCTTAGGTACATTGAAGGAGGTCAGTTTGGAGAACCACAGTGTAGACACTTACTCTCTCTCCTTTGTGTTTCAGATAAACTCAGAGCAGGAAGACAGCAAGGAATAGCAGTGAAAAGCATGGTGCTTAATCCAACCCCTTACTCACTGCTGAGACCTGGAAATGTGTTCATCAGCTACAAAACAGGAGAGATGATAACTCATTATGTATATGTGATGATAAACAGAGACAATATATTGAAGAGCTTATATGAGTGGCGGACATGGGACATGCTTCCCTGTGGCTGGCCAGCCTGTCATCTTCTCCACCATGTGTCCAGAGAAAAGCTTTGCAAATCAACCTCTCGATGAATGATGATGGCACCAGTGAAATCAGGGGAGGCAGAAAATCATGTTAGTTTGGTTTATAATGCAAGAAGTTACAGAACACAGAGTGCTCAAAACTAAGAATGTGCTAGTTGTATAACAGGGTCCTTCTTGGGACTCAGCCAGGATTCAAACTATAAAGGAAAATCGGGTGAGCAGGTGGGATAGTCAAGTGATTCTATTTGCATGAATAAATTTGTGAGATGATACCTTCTTGTCCAGGAACATTGAGCAGTGCTCGTGCTGGGTGGATTGTGATGTGGAAACCCTGGGAGATGTCTTGTCTGACATCAACTTTCTCCCAGGTGACAGCTGCACCCTCTAAAGGCTTCTCAAGTGACAGAGCTCAATGAATATAGAAGGGAAAAGTATGAGGATGACCTATGAGCACAGGGTGGACAGTCTCTGTGGTGGGCAGGCATTAGCAAAGGAGAGACCTTCTGTATTATGCAGGTATGTGCAAGAACCAAAGAAAATAACTGTCATGAGAATTCTGACCTCATTAATACCCACAGACTAGAGACACCAGGAATCTAAGCTTGCAAAAGCATAAGGGAACATAAGGGTTGTGTTCTCTTGCCCTTGGGGCACAGCTTTTCACCACATTTTGTACTAATTTAACCATGATGCAGATCGAAGAGCCCCAGTGATTTCCCAATAAAATGCTCCAGTTGTATAAATTTGCTTGACCTTCAGTAGATGCTCATTCCCTATGGTCCACATCTACTGCAGGCTCACATTCTGGACAGGGAGAATCCTCCGCGTGACTGAAGCAAGAGGTCCCACATGATTTGCTTTTCGCCTGGCATGGAGGCACTGTTTGCCCTGGTGACCAAGGGCACATAGCCCTGTCTTTCCCCTGGAGGCCATTGGATTCATACTCTGTTCTGAGATAACTTTGTATTAATCAAGACCTCCTAACATGTCTCTCTTTTTTTTTTTTTTTTTTTTTTTTGAGACGGAGTCTCGCTCTGTCGCCCAGGCTGAGTGCAGTGGCACAATCGCGGCTCAGGGCAAGCTCCGCCTCCTGGGTTCACCCCATTCTCCTGCCCCAGCCTCCCGAATAGCTGGGACTACAGGCGCCCCCCACCATGCCCGGCTAATTTTTTGTATTTTTAGTGGAGACGGGGTTTCACCGTGTTAGCCAGGATGGTTTCGATCTCCCAGCCTCGTGATCCGCCCGCCTCGGCCTCCCGAAGTGCTGGGATTACAGGCGTGAGCCACCGTGCCCGGCCACATGTCTCTTTTTTGAAAATGACAAGCATGCTGTGATGAGATTCTCAAGGTCTGGTCACAGTTTTCTCTCAACAACGCACCAGGATGTGGCGGTGCTCAGCTCTGCCTTCTGCAGTCCTGTAGCCTTCCCCCTTTTCTTCTTCTCTGTCTGTCCCATCCCCTTCTCTTTTCTTTCCCCTCATCTCCATTCTTTTCTTCCTTTCGTTCCTGTCACTGTTTTCTTCTTTGCTTTTGTTCTGTTTCCAGCTTTCAAAACACATTTACAAAGAGAGCTTCCTCTGAGCCAAAAGTAACAAAACTGTTTCACATTCTTTATCTGGTAGCAGGCTGCTGTCTAAAGGGCACTGTAAACACTTCACAGACTTTCCCTCACTAAGGGGACTGCCTGATTCTCAGTTACAGAATGTCATTAGCTCTAATGCGTGCTGATTTCCCTGCTAGAAAATAGCAACTAACATAAATTATAAAATATTAAAATTAATACCAATAAACTGTCTTGTATTTGCAACATGAATGAATTGGGCTATCATCTCATAATTTTCAAGGACACAAAAAGCAAAAATAACATGCCTGATTAAATGATGTTTTCCAATAATTTCTTAATTTAAAAGTCATGTAGGCAGGCAGAAAGACTACATTTCCCAGCCTCCTTTGCAGTTAGGTTGAGACCATGTGACTGAGTTCCGGCTGATGGGAAATAGGTGAAAATTACATACTTCCAGGTGTGGGTTGTTTTGTTTGTTTGTTTGATTTTGGGGGGTTTTTTGGGTTTTGTTTGTTTGTTTGTTTTTGACAGAGCCTTGCTCTGTTGCCCAGGCTGGAGGCTGGAGTGCAGTGGCATGATCTCGGCTCACTATAACCTCCACCTCCCGGGTTCAAGCAATTCTCCTGCCTCAGCAACCCAAGTAGCTTAGACTGCAGGCACACACCACCACGCCTGGCTAATTTTTATATTTTCAGTAGAGGCGGGGTTTCACCATGTTGGCCAGCTGCTCTCGAACTCCTGACCTCGGGTGATCTGCCTGCCTCAGCTTCCTAAAGTGCTGGGATTATAGGCATGAGCCACTACGCCCAGCCCAAGGGTGGTCTTTAAAACATCTCTCAAAGGCTTTTTTTACTCCATGCTACAAGATGGAGGAGGATTGCCCAATCCATAGTGCATTGTGTGCCAAACAATATATAATTTTAAATTGTGTTAATATCCTGAGATTTCAGGGTTTGTTGTTTGCAAAACAGTATAACTTATCCTGACTCATACAATGGAAAATTATAATTTAAGCATCTACTAAAGCTAATAAAAGTCTCAGAATAAAACAAAGAAATAAATCTTCATAATCTTGGATTTGGCACTTGATTCCTAGATATGACACCAAAAAGCAACAGCAAAAAATAGATAAATTAGACTTCATCAAAATTAAAAACTTTTGTGCATCAATGCTTATTATCAGGAAAGTGAAAAGACAACCTACAGACCAGGAGAAAATATGTTCAAATCAGATAATAAGATTTTAATATCTAGATTTCATTTACATTTGTTTTGTTTTTTCTCGTTATTTACTGATTGAAGAAATTGGACCTTTGAGGACCAGCTGGGACTTGGGAATACAGAAAGAAGTCCTTCAAATCAACAACAAAAAGACAAACAACCCAATCAAAGAATTGTCAAAGGACTTGAATAGTCAACACTCCAAAGAAGATATATAAATGGCCAGTAAGCACCTGAAGAGACGCTCAACATCACTAATCATTAGGAAAATGAAAATCAAAACCACAATGAGATATCACTTCATACAGGTTAGGATGACTAAGGAAAAAAAAATCACAAATGTTGTCAAGAATGTGGAGAAATCAGAATGCTAGGATATTGTGGGTGGGAATGTAAGATGGTGCAGCACTATGGAAAACAGTTTGGTGGTTCTTCAAAAAGCTAAACGGAATTACCATATGACTCAGCAATTCTACACCTAGGTATACATCCAAAAAATCTGAAAACAAGGACTCAAAGAGATACTTCTATGCCAGTGTTCATTGCAGCACTATTCATGACAGCCAAAAGGGGCAAACAACCCAAGTGCCCATCAACAGATGTGTGGATAAATGAATTGTTGTTTATGCCTACAGTGGGATATTTATTACTCAGCCATAAAAAGGAATGAAGCTCTGACACATGCAACAACGTGGATGAGGCTTGAAAACATTATGCTAAGTGAAATCAGCCAGACACAAAAGAACAAATACTGTAGATTCCACTTATATGAAATGTCCAGAAAAGGACAATTCCTGAAAACAAAAAGTTAAGTTAACGGTTGCTAGGGACTGGGGGAGGAGAAATAGAAAATTATTACTTAATGAGTAGAGTTTCTGTTTGGGATGATGAAACAACCATAAATAAATAGTGGTGATGGTGCACAAGATTATGAAAGTAATTAATGGCACTAATTGTATACTTAAAATGGCTTAAATGGTAAATTGTATACAATATTACATATAGAGAGAGAAAGAGAGAGAGAGAGATTACTGTTCTAAAAAATGGGGGGAAAGTCTATCACTTAAATTTAAATTTGAAGTAGCAGTTTGGATTCATGATGTATTTAATCTTTATATTTTATTTTTCTATTTCCTCGCTCTGTCTACTGAAAAGGCCAAATGGCAAAAATCAACACAACAGCAATAAGCATCCTAGCCTAGTACCTAAGTTGTCCCTAACTACCATTTCCTCAGGAAAAAAAAACTAAGAACCCTTAAAGAGAGGTGCATTTCAAGATCTGAGCAGGAAATATATAGGACAATCCTAGAATATCTTGTTATATAAAGAGAAAAGCCTCTTATGAGGTCCACTAGAACCATGCCAAATGAGTTCAGGAGGCACCTTGTTAATCTCCCATTTACCAAGGATGGTACCATTTGAACATCAATAAAAATAACTGCAACAATTTGAAGTACATAAAATATGTTTATTCCCATGAGTCCATAATAATACTTTTAAAAAAAATTTCTTTGCCACACTTAAAGGATGCTAAGAAGCCAACTCATTATTTTGAAAACTAGAAAATAAAAAAGAATCAAACATTTTAATCCTGCTTTTCCTATACAAATGAGATGTCAAAATAACAAAATGTCTGTGAGAAAACTTTCTCTTTATAGAATTATTCCAGCTTTAAAAATGAAAATGAAAATAAAGAAGAGGAGAAGGAGAACTTGGAGGAGGAGAAGGAGGAGAAGGAGAAGAAGGAGGAGAGGGAGGGGGAAAAGGAGAAGAGGAAGAGGAAGAAGAAGAGGATGAAGAAGAATAAGAAGAGGAGGAGGACAAGGAGAGGAGAAGGAGGAAGAGGAAGAAGAAGAAGAAGAAGTATTGATAGGACAGACACAAACAAATGGCTGAATGGTGGCACCATTTCCTGAGGGGGGACACACTAAGGCAAGAAGCAAGGCAGAGGGAAGGCATGAGTTCTGTTAAGGATTACATTCATCTGCTCCAGTTGTCATAACAAAGGACCACAGATGGGCTGTGGGTGGAGTTGCTGACACAGCAGAAATCTACTGTCTCACGGTCTTGAAGGCTGGATGTCCAAGATCAAGGTGTTGGCAGGGTTGGTTTCTCTAAGGCCTCTCTCCTTGTCTTGCAGATTGCTGTCTTCTCCCTGTATGCTCACATGATCATCCCTCTGTGTGTGTCTGTGACCTCATCTCCTCTGCCTATAACACATCAGTCAGGTTGGATTAGAGTCCACTGGAAGGATCTCATTTTACCTTAATCACTTCTTTAAAGACCCTGTCTCCAAATACATCACATTCTGAATTACTGAGGGTTAAGACTTCAAAATATGAATTTTTTTTTCGAGGGAGGGGATGCAATTCAGCCACCACAAAGACATGCTTCCTTTAAGATCCAAGTGGAAATGTTTATCAGGCCATTATACCATGAAGCCTAGGGCACAGAAGAGAGTACTGTGTTGGGAGTGGACAGAGAGCCTGAGAGGGAAACTGATTGAGAGGTGCAGGTGGCTGTAGGAAACCCCAACCAAGGACAAGCTTGGTTGGGGGTGGTGAGTCAGAACACCCAGATCATGATGCCTGCTCAATGCCATTCTCCAGCAACAGGAAGGAAGGCTCCTCAGAGAAATGCCTGGTCCCAGGTCTGGGGCAGGGAACACAGAAGATGAGCCTGGAGGTCACACAGCCCCAGAAATTAAGGAAATGTTAGAAGAGGATGGAGACACAGCAAGAGGACCCAGGAGCCAGCTGAAAAAGGCATCCACTGGTCAAATTTGGAATAATTTGAACTAAATAGTGATAATGAGGGATTGTAACCTATATCATAGACAAGGAATCCATGCACCCACACAGATATGAGCAAATAAATATGGGAGAAGGGCCAGCTCTTCCTCGCAGTGGAATGCCAACTCATATATGCAAAAGGAGTGACAGAATTAGAAAATCACTTGGCACCCACAACTATAATGACTGTTTTAAGCAAAAATCATCAAAAGATGCTAAAATCAATTGGCAAAAGTGTGATAGGAAGCAGGATATTTGCATAGTCTCAAAGTATCACCTCCCAAGATTCTCATTAATGACAAAGGGGAAAATAGGAACCTGGCAGTGAAGAAACCTGTGACACTGTGTTCACCAAGTAACTGTCACTACCATCACCAGCGATGGGACAGATTGCTACCACGTTCCTCCTGATCTGACACAACACCACTTCTGTTGTATCTCTGCCAAAAATGCATGAACTGTATGCCCACACACACTGCACACGTGCACACGCACACACACACACGTTCTGCAGAAACATCAGGCAAACCCATTTAGAGGGATATTCAACTAAATAATGAACACCACTCTTCACAAACGTCAAGGCCATGGAAGATTAAAAAAAGACTAAAGGACTATTTCAGATTAGAGGATACCAAGGAGACAGGACAACAAAAAGCAATGTGGGATGCTGGATCAGAAAAATAACATTAGTGGGACACCCAGAAAAACTGGAATAAGGTCTGTAGATTAGACAATAGAATTGTATCGATGTTAATTTCCTGCTTTGATAGTTGCACTATAGTTATGAAAGAGAATACCCTCGGATTTTGTATATGCACAGTGAAGTGCTCCAATAAGAGAACCACGTCTGCAATTTATTCTTAAATACTTCAAAAAAAACTATAAACTATACACATACACAAGTGTGCACACACACACGCATACACAGTGCTAGGGGTGAGAATCAAATACTCAGTAACATTGTACTATTTTTTGCAATTTCTTGTAAGTCCAAAATTATTTCAAAACAAGAAATTGTTAAAAGGAAAGAAACAACAATAGCAATAACAAAACAGAGAGGGATGTGCAGAAGTACCCAGTGAGCTCCTGTGTTGCTCTGGTTCTCAACCTGGAACAGCTTATCCTGTGCATGCAGCTGTAATGAAACAATTAATTCAAACAAAATTCTTCTTGTCGTTAAAGGCAGGCATCTGGTGGACCTTCTTCTTGGATTGTGATTCAAAAGCCCAAACCATTCCTCACTGGTCTGAAAAGTGAGTCAATTGCCAAAGCCTCCTGAGCCTGGATGTGGGAGGGTTCTGCTTCTAGAGAGGTGATTTCCTTTCCTTTCAAAGCAGCTGGCTAATGACCACATGCCCTTCTAGGCATGAAGAGAGGGGAGCAACTGGCCAACTAGTAACCATAACACAGTTTCCCATCTCCTCATATCCTTGGTCCTATTCGATCAATCCAAGTAGTTTCCAGCCCTGTGAACATGGCCAGGACAGCCCAGAAACCAAGTTCACTTTTTTGGGCAAAGAGCTGAAAAGAGTTTCCAAAGGTGAATTGCCAGGTCACCTTCCTCCTACTCTCTCCTTCAGCTGCTTAGAGGAGTAGAAGTTAAAATCTTGTTAAATAACTAATATAAAAAAATAATTTGGAGAATCACAGAGGTTCTCTCACAAGAGGACTTCACATCGCATGGTCCATCTGATTTTCTAGATGAAGAAGCCGGAAGCCCATTTAAGCAAAACAGTTTGTTCAAAGTTACGCTGGTCAGGACAGGCCAAGACAAGAGATCGTATCAAGGAACATAGGGCACACAGAGGACACCTGACCCAGATTGGGGGCCATTAGAGAAAAGCCTCTGGAGAAAGAAAACAGTGAGGCAGAATCCTAAGGAATTCAACAGAGGGAGCAGACACATTTTCCAAGGAGACGGATTCACAGAGCTGGGAAAGCAAGGCAGGGTGTGGGACACAAGCAGCAGCCCCCCGCATGTGGCCTGTGGGCAGATGAACTTGCAAGGAGCCACAGAGTCCACGGCCCAGGAAGGAGTTGGGGTTCGATCCAGAGGGCAATGGGGAGCCTTAGAGGAGTTCAAGCCAGAACTTTCATTCTCACATTCTGCTCTGCGATCCAGGCAGGGTATGGCATTGTTGCTCCTCCTTCCCTCTACCTGGGGCTTAGAGTTCTTGATAAGAGCTCTAGACCAAGAGGGAGGTCTGCAGAAGAGAGACTGAGATGAGCTCTGAACCCTGAACTGGTCAGTCTCTCTCACTCCTGGAGTCTTCTGTCCCCGTCTGGTGTGCCCTTCCAATGGCTGGGCCTTGAGTGGCCACTCCTGTGGTTTCAGCTTCCAAATGCTGGTTATTTATCACGTACATCACACACACCCTCCATACACTGCACACATACACACACCTGATAACCAAGATGAGTGACTAAGGGAAAGGTCTCAATCACCAAGGTTTATTAAGCCAGCTTTAGGGTGCATCTGGAAAAAAAAATGAGCCACAGACACATCCCTGGCTGTTTTTCCAAAGAGGTTTTCAGGAGACTTAGTATTTATACATTTCCTTAAATTCAGGGATGGCAGACAGAAAGAGGTGCAGGTAGATAGTAAAGCAAATGGTTACATTCCTGTTACACTTTAGTTAGTGCCCAGTTAATCTACATTTCACATAAGAGAAGGTGAATGTTTAAGGGGAAAAAAGGGTGTAAAGGACGAGTTAATTATGCAGCCACCTCTGGGTAGGAGAGTGGAGTCTTTATTCTGCACCTGGGAAGATAAGCTTGTAATTGACACTATCAGTATGGAATGAACGGACTTTAGTTTTAGGAGCCAGACTTAGATTGTACACCTAAAATTGCAATTGGCATGTCCTTGTTTGTGGGAGGCCAGCAAAAAATTTACTGCTGAATGATCTGTGGGGCAGCCCATGGTAGATCCCTGAGGCCTCCTACCTGTCCATGGGGACCTGGCTGGTGCACAATGCTACAGCTATTCATTTGGAAGCTGGTGTTGCATGGCTCAGCCTCCCGGCTCAAGTTTGGGAGGCCTGGTATTTTTTATTTTCCTTTACAGACTATACACACTAGGCACACTATACACACACCATACATACATCACACACACACACACACACAAACACACATATGTTCTCAGTCACATACTTGCTCTTTCTCTTCCTCTTTCTTACTATGCCTCTTCCCCTCTCCCTACTAGTTTCCTAATAACTTCCTCTTCATTGCTAAAGGGGGGTGCTTACAGAGGGGTAGACTGAGGTTGCTTCTGCTCCCCTGTCTGGCCCCTCTTTCCTGACCAACTCCTGCTCTCTGAGACCAGCACCTTTTTGAGGCTGAGTGCCCAGTGCTGCCATGCTGCCAGCCAAGAGCTGGGGTGGGCAAGGGTCTCTCCTTCTCCTGGCTGAGAATGAATATGCCCAACATCCCAAACCTGCCCTCACCCTGTGCCCTTTACTGACACATAGGGACTCAAAGCCACTTTGTCTCTGGGCACCTTACTTCTACCTGCAGGGAGATTTTCATAAGCTGATGACCGTGGAGCAATACTGGAGTCACTCCCAGCCCAAATCACCACGCAGAGATGCAAGCCAGCTCCTTCTCTCACACAAGGGAAATTTCAACTCATTGAGATACTCAAAATGGATACCCTGGGCTTATCAAAACTTTGATGCAATACTCAATTTTGTTTAAAAGTCATACGTACAGATATGCATGCATGTATATACTGTATACATAGATAGGGTTTGAAAAAGTTATTGGAAGAACATACACTAAAACATATGTTTGAGCAGTAGTAGGTTTACAAGTGATTTTTTAATGCCCTGTTTTATGCAATTTTGGTACAATAAATATGCAACAGTTTTAGAATCAGAAAAGACATGATATAAAAATTGCCCATCAGACTAGAACAAGTAGAAGAAAGAATTTTAGGGCTTGAAGACAAGGCTTTAGGATTAACCCAACCAGAAAAGACAAAGAAAAAAAGAATCAAAATAAATAAAGTCATTGGGAAATATGGAATTTTGTAAAACAGCCAACTCTAAGAATAATTGGTGTTCCTGAGGGAGAAAAGAAGTCTAAAAGTTTGGAAAACCTATTTGAGGGAATAATTGAGGAAAACTTCCCTGGTCTTAGATACTTCCTTGGTCTTAGAGATCTAAATATCCAAATACACAAAGCTTAAAGAACTCCTGGGAAATGCATTGCAAAAAGATCATCACCAAGGCACATAGTCATCAGGTTATCTAAAGTCAACATGAAGGAAAAAATTTTAAGAGCTGTGAGACAAAAGCATCAGGTAACCTATAACTATAAAGGAAAACCTATCAGTCTAATGGCAGATTTCTCAGCAGAAGCCTTACAAGCCAGAAGAGACCCAGGACATATCTTTGGCCTGCTTAAACAAAATAATTGTCATCCAAGAATTGTGTATTCAACAAAACTAAGCTTCATAAATGAAGGAGAGATGAATTCTTTTTCAGAAAAACAAATGCTGAGGGAATTTGCCACTACCAAACCAATACTACAAGAAATGCTGAAAGGAGTTTTAAACCTTGAAACAAAGCTCAATATGAACTAAGATAGAACCTCCTTAAAGCATAAATTTCAAAGGGCCTATAAAACAATAATACAATGAACAAACAAAGTATTTAGGCAACAACTAACAAGATAAATAGAACAGTACCTTATATCTCAGTATTAAAGTTGAATGTAAGTGGCCTAAATGCTCTGCTTAAAAGATACAGAATGGCACAATGGATAAAAAAAAAAAATCACCAACCAACTATCTGCTGACTTCAAGAGACTCACCTAACACACAAGCATTCATTTAAACTTAAGATAAAGGGGTGGAAAAAGATATTTCATGCAAATATAAACTAAAAGCAAGCAAGAGTAGCTATTCTCATATCAGACTAAGTAGACTTTAAAGCAACAACAATTAAAAAAGAAAAGAAAGACAAAGAAGGGCATTATATAATGATAAAAGGATTAGTCCAACAGGAAGATATTACAATCTCAAATTTGTATGCATTCAACATAGGTGCTCCCAGATTTACAAGGCAATTACTACTAGACCAAAGAAATAAGATAGACAGCAACACAATAATATTGGGGGACCTCGATACTACACTGATAGCACTAGACAGATCATCAAGACAGAGGGTCAATAAAGAAACAATGGACTTAAATTATACCCTAGAACAAATGGACTTAACAGATATTTACAGAACATTCTACCAAACAACTGCAGAATATACATTCTTCTAATCAGCACATGAAACATTCTCCAAGATAGACCATATGATAGACCAGAAAACAAGTCTCAATAAATTTAAGAAAGTAGAAATCATATAAAGTATCTTCTCAGACCACAGTAGAATAAAACTGGAAATCAACTCCAAAGGGAACCCTCAAAACTATGCAAATACATGGAAATTAAATAATCTGCTCTTGAGTAATTTTTCAGTTAACAATGAAATCAAGATGGAAATGTAGAAATTATTTGAAATAAATGATAATAGTGACACAACTTACCAAAACCTATGGGATACAGCAAAAGTGGTGCTAAGAAAAAAGTTTATAGCTTTCAATGCCGACATCAAAACATCTGAAAGAGCACAGATAGACAATCTAAGGTTATACAATAAGGAACTACAGAAACAAGAGCAAACTAAACCCAAACCCAGGAGAAAAAAAGAAATAACAAAGATAAGAGCAGAACTAAATGAAATTGAAAGAAAACAACAACAACAAAAACAAAAACAACACAATGGCTGGGTGCAGTAGTTCACGCCTGTAATCTCAGCACTTTGGGAAGCCAAAGCAGTCAGATCACTTGAGGTCAGGAGTTTGAGAAGAGCTTGGCCAGCATGGTGAAACTCATCTCCAAAAGAATATAAAATAATTTTGTATTTTTTTGTAAAAATACAAAAATTATCCAGGCATGGTGGTGCACACCTGTCATCTCAGCTACTTGGGAGGCTGACAGGAGAATCACTTGAACCAGGGAGGCAGAGGTTGCAGTGAGTCAAGGTCATGCCACTGCACTCCAGCCTCTGTGACAGATGGAGACTCTGTCTCAAAAAAAGAAAAAAATACAAAAGAGAAATGAAACAAAAAGCTGTTTCTTTATAAAGATAAACAAAATTGATAGACCATTAGCAAGATTAACCAAGAAAAGAAGAGAAAAGAGTCAAATAAGCTCAATTAGAAAGAAACTGGAGATATTACAACCAATACCACAGAAATACAAAAGATGATTCAAAGGTACTATGAACAGCTTTATGCACACACACTACAAAATCTAGAGAAAATGGATAAATTCCTGGAAATATGCAAACCTCCTAGATTAAGTCAGGAATACATATAAATGCTGAACAGACAAATAACCAGCAGCAATATTGAATCAGTAATTTTTTAAATGCCAACAAAAAAGTTCAGGACCAGATGGATTCACAGCTGAATTCTGTCAGACATTCAAAGAATAATTGGTACAAATTCTACTGAAACTATTCCAAAAGATGAAGAGAATCTTCCCTAAATCATTTTATGAAGCCAGTATCACTCTAATACCAAAACCAGGAAAAAGATAACAAAAAAAGAAAACTACAGACCAATATCCCCGATGAATATAGATGTAAAAATCATCAACAAAATACTAGCTAACTGAATCCAACACCATATCAAACAGATAATACATCATCATCAAGTGGGTTTCATACCAGAGATGCGGGGATGGTTTAACATACACAAGTCAATAAATGTGATACATCACATAAACAGAAATTTTTTTAAAAAACCATATGATCATCTCAATATGCAGAGAAAGCATTTGATGAAATCCAGTAACTCTTTATGATTAAAAAAAAAAACCTTAACAAAATAGACATAGAAGGACTTACCTCAAAGTAATAAAAGCCATACATGACAGACCCACAGCCAACATTATACTGAATGGGGAAAAGTTGAAAGCATTCCCTCTGAGAACAAGAGCAAGACAAGAGTGCCCACTTTCACCACTTATATTCAACATAATACTGGAAGTCCTAGCCAGAGCAATCAGAAAAGAGAAAGACAAGACAATCAAACAAGAAAATCAGACAAGAGAAACTATTGCTGCTTATTGATGATATGATTGTATACCTGGAAAACCCTAAAGACTCACCCTGAAAGTTCTTTAGATTGGATAAATGAATTCAATAAAGTCTCAAGATACAAAATCAATGTACACAAATCAGTAGCACTGCTATACACCAACAATGACCATGCTGAGAGTCAAATCAAGAACTCAATCCCTTTTACAACAGCTGCCAAAAAAAAAAAGTAAAATATGTAGAAATATACTTAACCAAGGAGGTGAAAGATCTCTACAAGGAAAACTACAAAACACTGATGAAATAAATCATAGAGGACCCAAATGGAAACACATCCCATGCTCATGGATGGGAAGAATCAA
Source organism: Pan paniscus (assembly GCF_029289425.2). Classification (NCBI taxonomy): domain Eukaryota; kingdom Metazoa; phylum Chordata; class Mammalia; order Primates; family Hominidae; genus Pan; species Pan paniscus. The sequence goes on from NC_073260.2 coordinate 50,832,400, forward strand.
TATTGTGAAAATGACCATACTGCCAAAAGCAATCTACACATTCAATGCAATTCACATAAAATGCCATGTCATTCTTCATAGAACTAGAAAACAATAGTAAAATTCATACAGGAACAAGAAAAGAACCTGCATAACCAAAGCAATACTAAGCAAAAGGAAAAAATCTGGAGGCATCACATTACCCAATGTGAAATTATACTACAAAGCTATAGTTACCTAAACAGCATGGTACTGGTATAAAAATAGGCATGTCAGCCAATGGAACAAAATAGAGAACCTATAAATAAAGCCAAATACTTAGAGCTAGCTGATCTTCAACAAGCATATAAAAACATAAATTGGGGAAAAGACACCCTATTCAACAAACGGTGCTGGGAAAACTGGCAAGCCACATGTAGAAGAATGAAACTGAATCCCCATCTCTCACCTTACACAAAAATCAACTCAAGATGGATCAAAAACTTAAATCTAAACCTGAAATTATAAAAATTATAGAAGATAACATTGGAAAAATTCTTTCAGACATTGGCTTAGGCAAATAATTCATGACTAAGACCCCAAAAGCAAATGCAACAAAATCAAAAATAAATACATGGAACCTAATTAGACTTAAAAGCTTTAGCACAGCAAAGGAAATAATCAACAGAATAAACAGACAACCCACAGAGTGGGATAAAATATTCACTAACTATGCATCCAACAAAGGATTAATATCCAGAATCTACAAGGAACTCAAACCAGTAAGGAAAAAGCAATCCCATTAAAAAATGGGCAAAGGAGATGAATAGACGATTCTCAAAAGAAGATATAGAAACCGCCAACAAACATATGAAAAAGTGCTCAACCAGGAAGAAATTGATAGCCAGAAGAGACCAATAATGAGCTCTGAAATTAAATCAGCAATAAATAGCCTACCAACAACAACAACAAAAAAAAAACCAGGACCTAATGAATTCATAGCCAAATTCTACCAGATGTACAAAGAAGAGCTGGTACCGTTCCTACAGAAACTATTCCAAAAAATTGAGGAGGAGAAACTTCTCCCCAACACATTCTATGAGGCCAGGATCATCTTGATACCAAAACCTGGCAGAGACACACACAAAAAAGAGAACTTCGGGCCAATAGCCTTGATGAACATTGATGCAAAAGGTCTCAACAAAATACTCGCAAACTGAATCCAGTAGCATATCAAAAAGTTAATCCAGGCTAAGCGCAGTAGCTCAGTCTCTACTAAAAATACAAAAACAAAATTAGCCAGGCGTGGTGGCGGGCACCTGTAATCCCAGCTACTCGGGAGGCTGAGGCAGGAGAATGGCGTGAACCCGGGAGGCAGAGCTTGCAGTGAGCAGAGATCGAGCCACTGCACTCCAGCCTGAGCAACAAAGCGAGACTCCATCTCAAAAAAAAAAAAAGAAATTAGCTGGACGTGGTCAGGGGCGCCTTTAATCCCAGCTACTCAGGAGGCTGAGGCAGGAGAATTGCTTGAACCCAGGAGGTGGAGGTTGCAGTGAGCCGAGATCATGCCACTGCACACCAGCCTGGGTGGCAGAGCGAGACTGTCTCAAAAAAAAAAGGTAATCCACCATGATCAAGTAGGCTTCATCCCCAGGATGAGAGGTTGCTTCAACATACCCAAATCAATGAATGTGATTCATCACACACACAGAACTAAAGACAAAAACCACATGATTATCTCAATAGATGCAGAAGAAAAGGCTTTTGACAAAATTCAACACCCCTTCATGTTAAAAACACTCAATAAACTAGGTATTGAAGGAAGATACCCCAAAATGGTAAGAGCCATTGATTACAAACCCACAGCCAACGTTATATTGAATGGGCAAAAGCTGGAAGCATTCCCCTTGAAAAGTGCCACAAGACAAGGATTTTCTTGCTCTCTCTCACCACTTCTATTCAACATAGTATTGGAAGTCCTAGCCAGAGCAATCAGGCAAGGGAAAGAAATCAAGGGCATGAAATAGGAAGAGAGGAAGTCAAACTACCTCTGTTTGCAAACGACATGATTTTATACCTAGAAAACCCCATAATTTCAGCCCAAAAGTACCTCCAGCTGATAAACAACCTCAGTAAAGTTGCAGGATACATAATCAATATAAAAATCACCAGCATTCCTATACACCAACAACAGCCAAATCAGAAAAGCCATCCCATTCACAACTGCCACAAAAAGAATAAAATACTAAGAAATACAGCTAACCAGGGAGGTGAAAGGTCCTCTACAAAGAGAATTACAAAACATTGCTCAAATAAATCAGAGAAGATACAAACAAATGGAAAAACATTCCATGCTCATGGATAGGAAGAATCAGTATCATTAAAATGGCTATACTGTCCAAAGCAAATTATAGATTCAATGCTATTCCTATAAAACTACCAATTACATTCTTCACAGAACAGGAAAAAAACTATTTTTAAATTCACACGAAACCAAAAAAGAGCCCAAATAGTCAACGCAATCCTAAGCAAGAAGAACAAAGCTAGAGGCATCACATTACCTGACTTCAAACTATATTACAAGGCTACAGTAACCAGAATAGCATCGTACTGGTGCAAATGCAGGCACATAAACCAATGGAACAGAATAGAGAGCCCAAAAATAAGGTCACACGTGTACGACCATCTGATCTTTGACAAAAATGACAAAAGCAAGCAATGGGGAAAGGACTCCCCATTCAATAAATGGTGCTGGGATAACTGGCTAGCCATATGCAGAAGATTGATACTGGACCCTGACATCATATACAAAAATTAACTCAACGTGTATTAAAGACTTAAATGTAAAACCCAAAACCATAAAAACCCTGGAAGACAACCTAGGCAATACCATCCTGGACACAGGAAAATTGACAAATGGTATCTAATTAAACTTAAGCGCTCCTGAACAGCAAAAAAAAATTATCAACAGAGTAAACAGACAACCTACAGAATGGGAGAAAATATTTGCAAACTAAGCATCTGACAAAGTATAATATCCAGCATCTATAAGGAACTTAAAACAAATTTACAAGAGAAAAACAACCCAATTAAAAAGTGGGCAAAGGACATGAACAGACGCTTCTCAAAAGAAGACATACATGCAGCCAACAAGCATATTTAAAAAGCTCAACATAACTGATCATTAGAGAAATGCAAATCAAAACCACAATGATATACCATCTCACACCAGTCTGAATGGCTACTATTAAAAAGTCAAAAAATAACACAGGCTGGTGAGGTTGCAGAGAAAGGAACACTTACACACTGTCAGTGAAAGTGTAAATTAGTTCAACCCTTGCAGAAGGCATTATGGCAATTCCTCAAAGAGCTAAAAGCAGAACTACAATTCAACCTGGCAATCCCATTACTGAGTATATACCCAGAGGAATATAAATCCTTCTACCATAAAGACACATGTACACAAATGTTCATTGCAGCACTATTCACAATAGCAAAGACATGGAATCATCCCAAATGTCCATCAATGATAGATTGGTTACAGAAAATGTAGTACATATACAACATGGAATACTATGCAGCCATAAAAAAGAATGAGACTATGTCTTTTGTGGGAACGTGGATGGAGCTGGAGGCTATTATCCTTAGCAAACTAATGCAGAAACAGAAAACTAAATACTGTATATTCTCACTTACAAGTGGGAGCTAAATGATAAGAACTTATGTACACAAAGAAGGAAATAACAGACACTGGGGTATACTTGAAGGGGGAGCATGAGAGGAGAGAGAGGAGCAGAAATATAACATTGGGTGCTTGGCTTAATACCTGGATGAGGAAATAATATGTACAAAAACCCCGGTGACACGTTTACCTATGTAGCAAACCTTCACATGTACCCCCAAACCTAAAATAAAAGTTTAAAAAATAATAATAAATTGTAAAATAGTCATAAAATAAAAAACTGAAAGAAGAGCATAACTACTGCTATTTGCGACAGCTTGAATGAATGTCGTGAACATATTACGTAAAAATACTCGACAATAAATAAAAAAGAAAAAGTGCTTGACACCACTAATTATCTGGGAAATGATTATTTAAACCACCTTACTCCTGCAATAATTTCCATAAGTAAAAAGTCAAAAATGTGGTGAAAAGGGAACACTTTTACACTACTGCTGGAAATGTAAATTAATACAACCACTCTGGAAGACAGTATGGAGATTACTTAAAGAAATAAAAGTAGAGCTACCATTCGATCCAGAAATCCCACTACTGGGTATCTACCCAGAGGAAAAGAAGTCATTATATGAAAAAGACACTTGCACACGCATGGTTATAGCAACAAAATTTGCAATTGCAAAGATATGGAACCAACCTAAGTGCCCATCGACAAACAAGTAGATGAAGAAAATGTGGTATATACATAGCAAGGAATACTTCTCAGCCATACAAAGGAATGAAATAATGTCTTTTGCAGCAACTTAGATGGAGCTGGAGGCCATTATTCTAAGTGAAGTAACTCAGGAATGGAAAACCAAACATCAAATTTCCTGCTTATAAGTGGGAGCTAAGCTATGAGGACCCAAAGACACAAGAATGATATAATGGACTTTGAGGACTCAGCGGGGAAGGCTGGAAAGGGGTAAGGGATAAAAGACTATATACTGGGTACAGTGTACACTGCTCAGGTGACAGGTGCCCTAAAATCTCAGAAATCACCACCAAATAACATATCCTTGTAACCAAGAACCACCTGTACCCCACAAACTATTGAAATAAAATTGTTTTTAATGGCTCATCATTTTAATTTAATTTAAAAGAAAATCACGTTGCATTTTTAAAGTTTATTTTCAGGAAAACATTGACCATGACTTTATCTTCATTCCATGAAGGTTCAATGAGAGGGTAATGATTATAAAAATAGTGGCTATGTCCAAACAATATCTGGATGATTGGTATCACGAGCTGGTACTTTTCCAAAATATTTCTGAAAACTGGGCTAAGGCCCATGGCTTGATGAAAACAAAAAAATGTTGATCTTTTAGGGACTTTGATTCCAAATAAGGGCTTTGATTTATAATAAGGATATTGCAAAAATTTATATTATCTTGAACAGCAGTTAGCTTCTCAATGAATATGTTCATATTTTCTAGGAGAAAAGAGTTTTGCCTTATAATCAACTTCAAAACAAATACTTCTTGAAAGAAACCTGCAAAAATATTTTGAGTCACATGAAAACCTCAATAATAAACAGGCAAATGGTACAATAATGTGGTTTACATTCTCCTGGTAAACATGCTAGGGATGGGCCAAGGGCATTGAAAATGTGTAAATATTCACAATGAGCTCATTCCTCCCACCAAGAATTCTTGGACCACTGTCTACAACTTCAGGAAATGCATGGAAACTGATTCCTGAGGCTGGCGAAACTGCTTCTAAGGTCAACATCTTCTGAGTTGTACACATAACTCCAGAGCATGTTCCTTAGCAGCAAATGGGCTCTGGGGTCTGCAGACAGATGCTTGCACCAGTGACATTCTGTTTCTTCTTTCTTCCTTTCCCTGTTCTTTCTCTAGCCCTCTCTCTTTCCAATTCTTTTGTCTCTTACTATTAGTATCTTCAGAGACAAAATATTGCCATGATTTTCTTGCAATGATAGGGACAAATACCTGCACTAGTCAAATAATGGGGCCATTAGCATATTGCTTGGACTTATATTATCCAGATCATTGCCTCGGGAATACACTTGCAGACAGCCATAGGCTTTACAGCTCAGAGGTTTAGAGCCACAACTTCCAAGTTGTAGTTTTTTCCCCAGTGCTTCACCAAAATTAGAGAACAATGCATTTTTCTCCAGTAAAGTGGTTCTCAAAGTATGGTCCAGGGACTCTGGGGGTCTCCAAGATCCTTTCAAGAGATTCATGAAGTCAAAACTGTTTTCATGATAACACTAAGACGTTATTTATCTCATCCTCTTATGAGTCTAGAGTGGAATTTTCCAGAGGCTACATGATGAGTGATGTCACGACAGATTGAGTACAGAGCCAACTATGAGAATCCAGCTGCCTTCTATTAAGGTAGGCATTAAAAATATTTTAAAAATGTAAAACAATGCCATTCTTCTCCCTAAATAGCCTTCATTTTGGAAAATGTAGTTATTTTTATGAAAATATTTTATTTATATTAACATGTAATGGTTTGTTATTCTTATTTTTAAATAAATTAATGTTAATTTTTAGATTTATTTGTTTTAATTTCTAAAAGGATATATATCAATAGCTATGATCCACATAAACAAAAGCCATTTGGGATCCTCAATTATTTTTAAGAATGTCAAAGAGGCATGACACCAGAAAAATTGATTACTGCTTTTCTAGTACAATTTAAAACAAACAATCTCATTAAATGGGCTTATTTTATTTTGTCCTTGTCTGATAGAATCTCTTTGGGGCTAGATGTGGCAGCTTTGTAAGGTGTCCAGTTGGCCAGGCTGAAACACATTCCCACTGTTGCCTTTCTTGTGTGTTTCTGGCCAGAGGGAGCTAAAGAAAGGCTCTAGTGCAGTATTTGAAGCAGAGACATGAAGCGGCCACCATCTTGTAACTCACCTTATAATATCTGCTTCCAAGAAACAGCCACTTCAAGGCATTCACATGCCCTTGGCATTCACTCCTCATCTGCGGATGCACCTCCTTGGTGTGAGGAACAGCCAGGCCTCCTGCTGCTCCACCTTCCCCCCAATCCTCCTTCAGCTTCTCTGACTGCTGGGCCAGCTGTGTGTGATGAAAGACCTGGCCTCTCCAGGACATGCAGACCATCAAGGGCAGAGAGAACACAAGAAAGAGTCTGAGTTTCTATCTGTTCTCCCAGGCTCCAGCTGATGCATTTCAGCTCCTTCTTGCTCTCCCCATTTCATATTCATCTTATTTTCCAGGTACCCTTTCTGTGGGTACCTTCAAGTTCCAGCACCAAATATGAAGGCGACTGCCATCACCAGCTCCCACCCCTACATAAGGTCAAATCCCTGGATGGCATATAACACACTAGAGCAATTAAGAGGATCTAACTAAAGGTGGGGAAGGAAAAATGTGTGTACAGAGACAGGAAGTCATGGACACAGTTATATTGAAAGATACAATGACCTCCTCCTCCTCATTGTGATATTATCACGCCTTTCCACACTTGGGCTTCTGAGATTGTTACACTGAAAGTCTGCCCTAACTACAGGGTCACATGTAGAACTGCGTCCACAAAGAGGCAGATTGATTGTGGGATGGTTTCATGGGCATATATTTATCTCCAAATTCATCAGATTGTATACATTAATTAAATACAATTTTTGTGTTACAATTATACCTCAATAAAGTGAGAGCTTTTTTCAAAAGAGAGGGGAAGAAGGCTGGGCTAATTTGAAACAATGGCTCAGGCTGTCACACCTGGAAGCACATTTGTTATCAGGCCAAGGAAGTTGGAGAAAAGACCTTCATGGCATCATTCTGGCCATCTGTGTAAGACAAACAGCCAGCCTCCTAGCTGGGGATAAATGGCAAGTGTGCCTGCATACATTCTGCTTCCCTGTCATTCTTCCCTTTAATTTCAGTTTGTTTTTCAAGTATTTGTTGAATTCCATGCCTTCCATGTGACCAGCACTGGGTTGGATTCCATGGGCAAATACATATATTTTTGTACTTGGGGTATTCGTTAGTTACCTATTGCTGCATAACAAATTACCTCCAAAACCTAGCAACTGAAAGAAACAATTATCTATTAACTCACAAAGTTCCTGACAGTCAAAAATCTTGGAGTGGTTTATCTGGGTCTTTCTGACTCAGGCTGTCTTATGAGGTTTCAGTCAAGTTGTTGGCCAGGACTGCAGTTATCTGAAGGCTTGACTAGGGCTGGAAGATCTGCTTCAAAGAAACAGCCACTTCAAGTCATTCACATGCCATTGGCAAGAGGCCTCAGTTTCTCATTATGTTGACTCCCCCATAGGTGATATGGTTGGCGTGTGCATGCCCTCCAAATCTCATGTTGAAATGTGATCCCCGATGTTGGAGGTGGACCTGGTGAAAGGTGTTTGGGTCATGGAGGTGGATCCCTCATGAATGGCTTAGTGCCCTCCTTGCAGTAATGAGTAAGTTCTCACTCAATTTCACATAAGATGTGGTCACTTCAAAGAGCCAGGCAGCTCTCTCCTCCCTTTCTCTTGCTCCCTCTCTCAACATGTGACACGCTGCTCCCTCTTCACATTCCACCATCATTAGAAGCTTGCTGAGGCCCTCACCAGAAGCAGATGCCAACACCATGTTTCCTGTACATCCTGCAGAATCATGAGCCAAAACAAACCTCTTTTCTTTATAAATTACCCAGCTTCTGGTATTTCTTTATAGCAACACAAGTGGACTAACACAGAAAATTGTTACCGAGGAGTGGGATGTTGCTATAAAGATACTTGGAAGATGTGGAAGCAGCTTTGAAGCTGGGTAACAGACAGACACTTGAAGAGTTTGGAGGGCTCAGAAGAAGACAGGAAGACAAGAGAAAGTTTGGAACTTCTTAGAGACTGGTTAACTGGTTGTGATCAAGGTACTGATAGAAATATAGACAGTGTTTTTCCAACAAGAAACTATAAGAACAAACAAAATTTAAAAAAAAAAAAGAAATATAGATAGTGAAGGCCAAGCTGATAAGGTCCCAGACAAAAATGAAGAAGTTACTGGGAGCTAGAGCAAAGGTCACCCTTATTGTACCCTAGCAAAGAGCTTTGCTTCATTGTGTCCATGTCCTACAGTTTTATGAAAGGTTGAACTTAAGAGTGATGACTTAGCATATCTGGCAGAAGAAATTTCTAAGCAGCAAAGCATTCAAGATTTGCCCTAGCTTCTTCTAACAATCTAAGATAAGATATGGAAGCAGAGGAAAAACTGAAGTTGGAACTTGTCATTATAAGGGAAGCATAGTGTAAAAATTTGGAAAATCTGCAGCCTGGCTATGTGGTAGAGAAGAAAAGAGCATTTTCAGGGGAAGAATCCAAGCAGGCTAAGGAACAACCACTTTTTAGAGAGACTAACGTAGCTGCAAGGGAACCAAGTGCTAATAGTCAAGACAACAGAAAAAAGTGCTTGAAGGCATTTCGGAATCTCTGAGGCAGACCCTCCCATCACAGACCTAGAGGCCCAGGAGGAAAGAATAGTTTCCGGGGCCAGGCCCAGGGCTCCATTGCCCTGCTCCCAGAATCCTTGTAGTTCCATCTCCAGCCTCAGCGAAAAGGACCACAGATACAGTTCAGGCCACAACTCCAAATGGCACAAGCCATAAACCTTGGTGGCTTCCACATGGTGTTAAGCCTGCAGATGTGCAGAATGCAGAAGTGAAGGAGGCTTGGAAGCTTCCTCCTAGATTTCAGAGGATGTATTGGAAAGCCTGAGTGCCCAGGCAGATGCCTGCAACAGGGGTGGATCCCCCACAGAGAGACTCTACTGAAGAAGTGCTGAAGGGAAATATGGGGTTGGAGCCCCCACACAGAGTCTCCACCACCAGGACACTGGTTAGTGGAGCTGTGAGAAAGCAGCCACTGCCCTCCAGACCGGAAAATGGTACAGCCATCAGCATCTTACACCCAGAGCCTAGAAAAGCTCCAGGCATTCAACTCCAACCCATGAGAGCAGCCAGAGGGGTTGCACCCTGCAAAATCACAGTGGCAGAACTACTAGGGCCTTGGGAACCCACACCTTGCACCACTGTGCCCAGCATGTTGGACATGGTGTCAAGGAAGATTATGTTGGAGCTTTAAGGTTTAATGTCTCTCCTGCTGGGATTCAGACTTGTGTGGGTCATGTTGCCCCTTTCTTTTGGCCAATTTTTTTCTTTTTGGAATGGAAATCTTCACCCAATACCTGTTCCATCATTGTATCTTGTAAGTAAATAACTTGTTTTTATAATTTTACAGGCTCATAGGTAGAAAAAAACTTGTCTTGAGTCTCTGATGAGACTTAGGACTTTGAACTTGAGACTGTTGAGTTAATGCTGGAATAAGTTAAGACTTTGGGGGACTATTGAGAAGGGATTATTGTTTTCTGCCATGTGAGAGAACATGAGATTTGGAGGGCTGGGGGCAGAATGATATGGTTTGTCCCCTCCAAATCCTCCCATGTTGAAATGTGATCCCCAGTGTTGACGGTGGGCCTAGTGGGAGGGTTTGAATCTTGGGGGTGGATCCCTCATGAATGGCTTAGTGTCCTCCTCACAGTAATGAGTGAGTTCTCACTCTGATTTCACACAAGATCTGGTTGTTTAAAAGAGTGTGGCACCCTTTTTATCTCTTGCTCCATCTCTCATCATGTGACACGTTGCCCCCCCGCCTTCACTTTCTGCTATAATCAGAAGCTCTCTGAGGCCCTCACCAAAAGTAGATGCTGGCACCATGCTTCCTGTACAGCCTGCAGAACCATGAGCTACATAAACATCTTTTCTTTATAAATTACCCAGCCTCTGGTTTTCTTCATAGCAATGCAAGTAGACTAACATGATAGACTTTTAGTGAAATGGCAGCTGGCTTCTCCCAGAGCAAGTGATCAGAAAGAGAGAGAGAAAAAAAAACAAGACAGAAGCAGCAGAGTCTTTTATAGCCTAGAATAAAAAGTGATATGTCATCACTCCTGCCATATTCTATTGGTCACACAGAACAATCCAGAAAGTAACCCACATGGGCATGAATCTTTGGAGGTGGGAATCTTGGGAGGTTGGGAACCACCATGGAGGCTGTCTACCATCAGGAACTCATCATCTTATGACCCAGGAAAAGATAGAACAATGAACACATAATCCTCAAGCAGCCAAATTAATTCATCTTTATTCATTGGTTCATTTTATTTTCATGGAAAAAATTAATGTGATGTCAGCAAGGAGGTATTATTTCTTTTATGTGGATGAGAAAAATGAAGCAAAAACAATCTTTTACTTGCCCAAAGTAACCAGGTAATGATGCAGCTGAGACCAGATCTTGAACGTTTAGTTGACTGGGTTTTCCCCCTCTGCTTTTCCATTACAGAGTGAGGCAATGAGGGTTCAGAATGAAGTTCCCCATAGGATGGAATAAAGAATGACTTGCAGGCAAGAGATAAAGAGAGGGTTTCTGCCATTTCAGGAGAATTTCCTACATGATCCTCCTCCATGATTTTCAGATTAGCAGTTTTCAAATAAAGCCCTTTCTCTCTATCCTGAACAAGGTGTCCTGCTGCTAAAATTAAATTATGCCAATTTCTTACCAAGTACTCATACATATACAATATGGATAAAATTTTCTTTATTTTAAGTTTTTCTCTCCTAAATTTTTCTTAAATTTAGAAGCTTGGTACCAATTATCCACTGAGAACTGGTAGAAAACAAAATGAATAAAGAACAAATGACTAGTAGAAAAAAACCTACACAGACAATATGTTCAGTTAATACTTTGTGGCATTTTGAATGTATTTTCACATGCACTTAAGATTATTTCACATTATGCAAATATATTTTCATAATTATTCCTAACTTGTGTGTCTCATTAAATGAATTGATATTTCCAATGTCTTACCAAGGCATACTGTGACCCCTATCTGGAGGTTAGCTTCCTGAACAAAATCAATAGCACTGAAGATGAGATTCATTCTAATTCACCATCTCTCCTGGTCATTATAATTCTGATCTTTGTCTTCCATAAAAATATATATTGGAGGAAAACAATTTTTAATGTTCTGCCCTGGAAGATACAGACTAGGAAAATATCTTCCTAGTGGCACCCAGTCAGCTTAATTTTCTGGGGCCACTATGCTCTCCTCTTAGTGAGACATCTAAGAGGAAGAAGAGTCTTCCCTCATACCTGGAAATTCTTTCTCTTCCCCTCTGATAGCGTGCGCAAACTTGACATTAGCAATGCCTATGGTGCTATTCACCTCTCCAGGGTAGTAATCCTGCATCCATAGCCTCCCACAGTACCTTGTCATAGAGAAGTGGTAAATAATTATCTGTTGAATGAATGACTGGCTCAGAAGTCTCAGAAAACCTAATTCAGTTCCCAGGGCTTTCGCATCACAGCTTTCCTCAGCCAAGGATCCACAAGAGAATTAACCTACAGGCAAGTTGCAGAATGCAAGGTAATAATTTTTTTAAAAAGTTAATTGCTTTCTTACATAGCAACAATGAACACTGAAATTGAATATTAAAAACACAATATTGTTTTTATTATCACCAAAAAGTGAAGTCCTTGGGTATAAATCTGTAATGGAAATGGCACAGCAAAGGTTGCCGTGTTTAGGCATTAGAAATAGAGCACCACACTCAAATTGCTCAAGCCAGTGGCCAGAGATAAAAACTTACAGGTATCTCTCCTGCCTAGCAGCCTGGGCTCTCTGTTTTTTCTGCTGCTTCCTTTAAGCAGATGAGCCTTCAATCTGAATTTGTGCCTTCCATCTGAAGAACCAAGGGCTACCCCAGGCTGGGTTTTCCATGGGAAACTGAGGAGAACACAAGGTTGGGCTCGCAGCACCAAAGCAATAGTCAGGTAGGCATAAATTGGACAAGGTCAAACAAGAACCACAAGGTCATCTGCTAAGGTAAACAAGTTTCCTGTGTGAGGGACACTGTTCATAGGTCAGAAAATGAGGCATTAGGCTGTCTACCAGGTAAAATAAGTATCACATGAAAGGCACACTATAAACACCCCCATCTACTACCCTTCATTTCTTGTTAGGGTAGAGTTACTAGCCACTGTGGTACTGGAACACCAGTTTAGCTAGGGGCTTTCAAAACAAAACCTAACAAAATATGTACAAGACCTATATGAATTGCACAAAAACTACAAAACTATGATGAAAGTCAAAGAATACCTAAATAAATGGAGAGATATTTCATGTACATAAATAGAAAGATTTAATATTGTCAAGATGTCAGTTCTTCCCAACTTGATCTATAGATTCAACATAATCCCAATTATAATCTCAGCAAGCTATTGTGTGGATAATAAGACTCTAAAGTTTATATGGACGGGCAAGAGACCCAGAATAGCCAAGACAATATTATAAAACAGCAAAGCTGAAGGACACAAACTAATTTCAAGACTTACTATAAAGCTAAAGTAATAAAAACAATGTGGTATTGGCAGAAGAAGAAATAAATAGATCAGTAGAACAGAATCCAGATCCCAGAAACAGACCCACGTAAATACAGTCATCTGATCTTTAACAAAGGAGCAAAAACACTTCAGTGAAGAAAGGATAGTGTTTTCAACAAATTAGGTTGAAACAATAGGACATTCACAGGAAAAATAAGGATCCAGACATAGGCCTTACACTTTTTACAAAAATTAACTCAAAATGGATCATAGGCCTAATTGTAAAATGCTAAATTATAAAATTCCTAGAAGGTAATATAGAAGAAAACCTAAGTGTCCTTGGATTTAGTGTTTAGATGCCACACCAAAGACACAATCCATGAAAGAGAACATTGATAAGTTGGACTTCAGTAAAATCAAAAATATAAGCTTTGCAAAAGATTATGACAATAAAAAAAATCACAGACTAGAAAAAACATTTGCAAAACATATATCTGTTAAAGGACTGGTATCCAAAGTATACAAAGGCCTCTTAAACTCAATAATGAGACAATAAACAACCCAACTGAAAATTAGGCCACAGATCTGAACAGACACTTCACTGAAAAAGATACACAGATAGCAAATAAGCATATGAAAATATGTCCAACATTATATGTCATTAAGGAAGTTTTAAAAAAGCAATTAAGGCCAGTCGCAGTGGCTCACGTCTGTAATCCCAGCACTTTGGGAGCCTGAGGCGGGCGGATCACAAGGTCAGGAGTTTGAGACCTGCCTGACCAACATGGTGAAACCCCGTCTCTACTAAAAATACAAAAATTAGCCGGGCATGGTGGCGTGCACCTGTAATCCCAGCTACTCAGGAGGCTGTGGCAGGGAAATCTCTTGAACCCAGGAGGCGGAGGTTGCAGTGAGCCGAGATCACCCCATTGCACTCCAGCCTGGGCGACAGAGTGAGACTCTGTCTCAAAAAAAAAAAAAAAAAAAAAAAAAAAAAGCAATTAAAACAATGAGATACTATACTACTGCATATCTATTAGAATGGCTAAAAGTAAAAACACTGAAGGTGTTAGTGACATCAGTAAGATGTCAGAATAGGAAGTTTTCAGCTTTATTTCCCATCACACGAAGTCCAACTAGCAACTACTCACAGACAAGAACACCTTTGTGACAATCCCGGAGCCTAGGGGTGAGGCTGAGACACTCCACCTAATTGTGGGGTCCAACCATTGGCATCACCTTGCCAGGGACCACAGCCTGCAACCCCACAACCAGGGACAATTGTGAAGCCCAGTTAGTGGCACCATGCAACCAAGAAGCCCAGCCAGCAGCCTTGCCTGATTACAAGCCCTGCTAGCAGACCCACCTGACTTCAGAGTCCATCCAGCAGCCACCCAAGCTCAGAGTACAGACAGTGGTCCTGCCCAACTAGAGAATTAACAGCAAGTCCCACCTGCCCAGTGACACTACCAACTGGTCTGTCCAGACCCCAGGTTGGACCGAATGGTTAAGGTATATCCCTGCCAAAGTGAATTTGTAAAGGCCAGACAAGGCAAGAACTTCCACAAATGCACAGAAACAAACACAAGAATACGAAAATTGGAAAGAGTCAGGGAATATGACACCATCAAAGGAAACTAATAAAGCTCCAATACCTGAAAGGAATGGAGATCTATAGACAGTCTAACAAATAATTCAGAATAATCCTCTTAGGAAAGTTTGATGAACTACAAGAAAACATAAATAGATAGCTAAACAATATTCAGAAAAACAACACATGAACAAAATGAGTAGTTCAACAAAGAAACAAAAGACAACATAAATTTTTTTAAATCCCAAATAGAATCCCGCAGATTAGGAATGCAATGACTGAACTGAAAAGGTCAATAGAGAACTTCAACAGCAGACTCAATCAAACACAATAAAGAATCAGAAGACAAGAAGATAGGTCATTTGAAACGATCTGATCAGAGGGCAAAAGGAAAAAAAACAAAAAGCAGTGAAGAAAGCCTACAAGATTTATGGGACACAACCAAGAGAAACAAATTTGCATTATAGAAATTCCAGGAGAAGATGGAGAGAGAAAAGGACAGAATGTGTTTTTAAAAATAATTACTGGCCAGTTGCAGTGGCTCACACCTGTAACCCCAGCACTTTGGGAGGCCAAGGCAGGAGGATCACTTGAGATCAGGTGTTCGAGACCAGCCTGGCCAACATAGTGAAACCCCATTTCTACTAAAAATACAAAAATTAGCCAGGCATCGTGGTGCTCACCTGTAGTCCCAGCTACTTGGGAGGCTGAGGCAGGAGAACCGCTTGAATCTGAAAGGCAGAGGTTGCAATGAGCCGAGATTGTGCAATTGCACTCCAGCCTGGGTGACAGAGTGAGACTCTGTCTCAAAAATAAATAAATAAATAAATAAATAAGGCTGAAACCATATCCAGAAAATTGAAACTGGATCCCTTCCTTACACCTTATACAAAAATTAACTCAAGATGGATTAAAGACTTAAATTTAAAACCCAAAACTATAAAAATCCTAGAAGAAAATTTGAGCAATACTATTCAGGATATAGGCATGGGCAAAGATTTTATGATGAAATCACCAAAAGCAATTGCAACAAAAGCAAAAATTGACAAATGGGATCTAATTAAACTAAAGAGCCTCTGCATAGCAAGTGAAACTATCATCACAGTGAACAGACAACCTACGGAGTGGGAAAAAAATGTGTGCAATCTATTCATCTGAAAAAGGTTTACTATCCAGAATCTATGAGGAGCTTAATCAAATTTACAAGAAAAAAACAAACAACCCAATTAAAAAGTGGGCAAAGAATATGAACAGATACTTCTCAAAAGAAGACATTTATGCAGTCAACAAACATGAAAACAGCTCAACATCACTGATCATCAGAGAAGTGCAAATCAAAAGCACAGTGAGATACCATCTCATGTCAGTCAGAATGGTAATTATTAAAAAGTCAAGAAACAATAGATGCTGGCAAGGCTGTGGAGAAATAGGAACACTTTTACGCTGTTGGTGGGAATGTAAATTAGTTCAACCATTGTGGAAGACAGTGTGGTGATTCCTCAAGAATCTACAGGCCAGACATGGTGGCTCATGCCTGTAATACCAGCACTTTGGGAGGCCAATGCAGGTGGATCACGAGGTCAGGAGATCGAGACCATCCCGACTAACACAGTGAAACCCCATCCCTACTAAAAACACAAAAAAAAATTAGCCAGGCGTGGTGGTGGGTGCCTGTGGTCCCAGCTACTCGGGAGGCTGAGGCAGGAGAATGGCATGAACCCAGGAGGCAGAGCTTGCAGTGAGCCGAGATCGCGCCACTGCACTCTAGCCTGGGCAACAGAGTGAGACTCCGTCTCAAAAAAAAAAAAAAGAATCTAGAACCAGAAATACTATTTGACCCAGCTATCTCATTACTGGATACATACCCAAAGTGATATAAATCATTCTACTTAAATACACATGCACACGTGTGCTTACTGCAGCACTAGTTAATAGCAAAGACATGGAGCCAACCCAAATGTCCATCAATGATAGACTGAATAAAGAAAATGTGGTGCATATACACCATGGAATACTATGCAGCCATAAAAAGGAATGAGATCATGTCCTTTGCAGGGACATGGATGAAGCTGGAAGCCCTCATCCTCAGCAAACTAACACAGGAACAGAAAACCGAACACCACATGTTCTTATAAGCGGGAGTTGAACAATGAGAACACTTGGACACAGGGAGACGAACAACACACACTGGGGCCTATCAGGGGTTGCGGGACAAGGGGAGGGAGAGCATTAGGACGAATACCTAATGCATGTGGGGCTTAAAACCTAGATGACAGGTTGATAGGTGCAGCCAAACAACCATGGCACATGTAAACCTATGTAACAAACCTACACATTCTGCACATGTATCCCAGAAATTAAAGTAAACTGTTTAAGAAAAGAAAGAAAAATAACTCAACATCACTGATCATTAGAGAAATGCAAATCAAAACCACAGTGAGATACCATCTCACACCAGTCAGAATAATGATTATTAAAAAGTCAGGAAACAACAGATGCTGGTGAGGTTGTGGAGAAATAGGAGCACTTTTACACTGTTGGTGGGACTGCAAATTAGTTCAACCATTGTGAAAGACAGTGTGATGATTCCTCAAAGATTTGGAACCAGAAATACCATTTGACCCAGCAACCCCATTACTGGGTATATACCCAAAGGAATATAAATAATTCCATTATAAAGATACATGCACATGTATGTTCATTGCAGCACTATTCATAATAGCAAAGACATGGAATCAACCCATATGCCCATCAGTGATAGCTGGATAAAGAAAACGTGGTACATATACACCATGGAATACTATCCAGCCATAAAAAAGAATGAGATCATGTCCTTTGCAGGGACATCAATGAAGTTGGAAGCCATTATTCTCAGTAAACTAATGCAGGAACACAAAACCAAACACTGCATGTTCTCACTTATAAGTGGGAGCTGAGCAATGAGAATACATGGACACAGGGAGTGGAAGAACACTTACTGGGGCCCGTTGGGGGAGGGCAGGGGTGGGAGAGCATTAAGGAAAAGAGCTGATGCATGCTGGGCTTAATACCTAGGTGATGGGCTGAAAGGTGCAGCAAACCACCATGGCACATGTTTACCTATGTAACAAACTTCTATATCCTACACATGTACCCCAGAACTTAATTTAAAAAATTAAAAATGTAAAAAGTGTTAATTGGACAAAAAAAATGCATGAAAACTTCTAAAATTTGAGAAGAGAAATGAACATCCACACTCATGAGGCCCAAAAGTCTCCAAATAGGTTGAGCTCAAAAAGTCTACACCAAGACACATCATAATTAAATTGTCAAAAGTCAAAGACAAAGAGAAACTTAAAAGCAGCAAGAGAGAAGCAACTCATTACATACATGTAAGACCGCTTAAGACTACCAGTAGATTTTCTTAACAGAAACCTTCTAGGCCAGGAGGGAGTTGGATGATATATTCAAAATAGTGAAAGAAAAAATACTGTGAACCAAGAATACTATACCTGGAAAAGCTATTCTTCAGAAATAAAAGAGATAAAGAGTTTCCCAAACAAATAAAAACTGAAGGAGTTTATCACCACCAGAACTGCCTTATAAGAAACACTAAAGAAAATTTTTCAAGCTGAAATAAAAGAACAGTAATTAACAACATAAAAACATATGAATGTATAAAACTCACCATAAAGGTAAATATATAATCAATGTCAGAATTCCCTAGTATTGTAATAATGATGCATAAATCACTTTTACTTCTGGTATAAAAGTTAAAAAACAAACACATTAAAAATAACTGTAACTACAATAATTTGTTATTGGATACACAATGTAAAAAGATATAAATTGTAACATCAATAAGCTAAAATGTGAGGGGGAAAAGTAAAAGTATAAATTTTTGTATGCAATCAAAGTTAAGTTGTTATCAGTTTAAAATAGCATAGTGACTATAGTTAACAATATTTTTTCCTATACTAAAAATTTGCTAAGAGAATAGATCTTAAATGTTCTACTACACAGAAATGTTCTACTACCTCTGGAAAAAAGATAACTAGGTGAGGTAAAAGATTAACTTGATTATGATAAACATTTCATAATATATGTATATCAAATCACAATGTTGTACTCCTTAAATTTATACAATTTTACTTGTCAATTATACCTCAGTGAAACTGGTGAAAAAAACAAATGCTGGAAAGGATGTGTTGCAATGAACAACAGAAAGTCTCATTTATTGCTCATGAGAATGCAAAATGGTACAGTTACTTTGAAAGACAGATTGGCAGTTTTATACAAAACTAAACATACTCTTACCATATGATTCAGTAGTCACATTTTTTGGTATTTACCCAAATGAATTGAAAAATGTCTACACAGAAAGCGCTTCACAAACATGTATAGCAGCTTTATTTGTAATTGCCAAAAGTTGGAAGCAACAAAGATGTCCTTCAATAGGTGAATAAACTGCAGCATATCCATACAGTGGAATGTTATTTAGCAATAAAATGGAATAAGCTGTCGAGCCATGAAAAGAGATGGAGGAATCTTAAATACAAATTATATAGCCAGCTCTGTTCTTTAATCAGGAGATAGAAATATAGTCTCAGAAAAGCAATGCACCAATTATTAAGTGAAAAAAATCAATCTGAAACAGCTACAGACTGTATGATTTCAACTATATGACATTCAGCAAAACTGCATAAACTGTAAAAAGATCTGTGGTGGTAAGGGCTTTGGGGAGAAAGACAGGGATAAATAGAGTGCAGGGTATTTTAAGGCAGTGAAACCTATTCTGGATGTGAATCTTTATATTCACCATTACAGTATCATATATGATACTGTATATATGTATATATACAATACAATATAAAGTATTGTATATTTGCCAAAATCCATAGAATATACAACACAAAGAATGAGCCCTAATGTAAACTGAACTACTGACTTTAGTTAATAATAATGTGTATCAATATTACTCATCAATTGTGACAAATGTACCACAGTAATCCAAAATGTTAATAATAGGGGATTCTAAGGGTGAAGGAGTGAGGGGGTAAATAGAAAATCTCTGTATTTTCCACTCAATTTGTCTGTAAACCTAAAACTTCTTAAAAAGTAAATTCTATTTTTTAATAAAAGAAATTAAAACATTCTAATATACAAAAACTGAGCTTGTCACTAGCAGACCTGTCCTACAAGAAATTCTGAAAGAGTCCTAAGGCTGAAATAAAATGACACTAAACAGTAAGTTAAATATTATGAAGAAATAAAGAACACCAGTAAAAGTAACTACATAGATAATATGAGTGACAGTGTTAATGTAGTTCTTGTTTGTAACCCCTGTTTTTCCTATATAATTTAAAAGACAATTGCATAAAGCAGTAATTATAAATATATGTTGTCAAGCATGCAATGTATAAAGGCATAATATGTGAGAATATTATAAAAGGAGAGGAAATGGAGCCGTATAAGAGCTAAGTTTTGGTATACTATTGAAAATTAAGTTGTTATTAATCTAAATAAATTATTATAAATTAAAATGTTAATTGTAATTTCCAAGGAAACCACTAACAAAATAAATTTTAAAACATTGTAAAAGAAGTGACAAGGGAATAAAATGGTACACAAGAAAATACCTATTTAACAAAAAAAAAAAAATGAAGGAAATGAGGAAGAAAAAAGATGTAAGATATAGAAAACCAATAGCAAAATGGCAGAAGTCTTTCCTTATCAGTAATTATATTAAGTACAAATGGATTAAACTATCCAATTAAATGGCATAGGCTGGCAGAATGATTTTTTTTTTTTTTTGAGATGGAGTCTCGCTCTGTTGCCCAGGCTGGAGTGCAGTGGTGCAGACTTGGCTCACTGCAACCTCTGCCTCCTGGGTTCAAGTCATTCTCCTGCCTCAGCCTGCTGGGTGTCTGGGATTACAGGTGCACACCACCACACCTGGCAAATTTTTGTATTTTTAGTAGAGACAGGGTTTCACCATTTTGGTCAGGCTGGTCTCGAAATCCTGACCTCATGATCCATCTGCCTCGGCCTCCCAAAGTGCTGGGATTACAGGCGCGAGCCACAGCACCCAGCCAGAATGGATTATTTTTAAAACGTGGTTCAATTATATTCTGTCTACAAGAATTCACTTTAGATTTAAAGACATAAGTATGTTGAAAGGAAAATGTTGAAAAAACATTCTATGCAAGTAATTATCGAAGAAGAGCTGGAATGGCTATACTCATATCAAACAAAATAGACTTCAATATAAAAATTGTTAAAGAGACAAAAAGGGCATTATATAATTATTAATATAAAAGGGTCAATTCATTAAGAAAGCATAACACTTATAAACATATATGCACCTAAATGCAGAGCTCCACAATACACAAAGAAAAAATTGACACAATTGAAGGCCAAATAATAGAGTTTAACAATAATAGTTGAAGACTTTAATACCAATTTTCAATGATGTCTAGAAAAACTAGATAGAAAATCAACAAGAAAATAGAAAACTTGAGCAACACTATAAGCCAATGAAATCTAACAGACATCTGTAGAACACTCCACCCAATAACAGATGAATACACATTCTTCTCAAGTGAACTATTTTCCAGAATGGACCATACATTAGTCCAGAAAAACACATCTCAACAAATATAAAAATATAAAAATTATGCCAAGTATATTCTCCAACAACGGAATGAAATTGGAAAGCATTAATACAAGAAAATTTAGAAAATTCACAAAGAGTGGAAATTAAACACTCCTAAATAACTGATGAGTCAAAGAGGACATCACAGGAGAAACTAAAACATATTTTCAGGTGAATGAAAACAAAGACACAGCATACCAAAACACTGCTCAAAGAAATCAGAGGTGACACAAACAAATGGAAAAACATGCTGTGCTCATCAATAGGAAGAATCAATATCATTAAAATGGCCGTACTGTCCAAAGTAATTTACAGATTCAATACCATTCCTATGAAACTACCATGATATTCTTCACAGAAGGAGAAAAAACTATTTTAAAATTCATATAGAACCAAAAAAGAGCCTGAATAGCTCTTTAAGTCAATCCTTAAGAAAAAAAAAAAAGACCAAAGCTGGAGGCATCATGTTACCTGACTTCATTTTTCCTTTTCCTTTTTTTTGGGATGGGGGGGCCGGGGGGTGGGGACGGAATCTTACTCTGTCACCCAGTCTGGAGTACAGTGCAGTGATCTCGTTTCACTGCAGCCTCCGCCTCCAGGGTTCAAGCAATTCTGCTGCCTCAACCTCTGGAGTAGCTGGGGTTACAGGCATGCATCACCACGCCGAGTTAATTTTTGTATTTTTACTAGAGACAGAGTTTCACCATGTTGGCCAGGCTGGTCTGGAACTCCTGACCACAGGTGATCTGCCGGCCTCAGCTTCCCAAAGTGTTCAATTACAGGCGTGAGCCACCGCGCCCGGCTACGTTACCTGACTTCAAAGGCTACAGTGACCAAAACAACATGGTACTGGTACAAAAATAGATATATGGACCAATGGAACAGAATAGAGAGCCCAGAAATAATGCTGGTTGCCTACAACCATGTGATCTTCAACAAGGCCAACAAAAATGAGCAATGGGGAAAGGATTTTCTATTCAATAAATGGCGCTGGGATAACTAGCTAGCCATATGCAGAAAACTGAAACTGGACCCCTTCCTTAAACCATATACAAAAATTAACTTAAGATTGATTAAAGACTTAATGTAAAACCCAAAACTATAAAAACCCTGGAAGAAAATCTAGGCAATGCCATTCTGGACACAGGACCTGGCAAAGATTTCATGACAAAGACATCAAAAGCAATTACAAAGAAACCAAAAACTGACAAATGGGACCTAATCAAACTAAAGAGCTTCTGCACAGCAAAAGAAACTATCAACCGAGTAAATAGACAACCTACAGAATGAGAGAAAATATCTGCAAACTATGCATCTAAAAAAGGTTTAATATCCAGAATCCATAAGGAACTTAAACAAATTTACAAGCAAAAAAACAAACAATACCATTAAAAAGTGGGCAAAGAAGATGAACAGACTCTTTTCAAAAAAAGACATGTATGCAGCCAGCATGCATATGAAAAAATGCTCAGCGTCACTAATCATTAGAGAAATGCAAATCAAAACCACAGCGAGATATCATCTCACACCAGACAGAATAGCCATTATTAAAAAGCCAAAAAATAACAGACGTTGGTGAAGTTGCAGAGTAAAGGGAACACTTAAACACTGCTGGTGGAAGTGTAAACTAGTTCAGTCATTGTGGAAAGCAGTGTGGCAATTTCTCAAAGAACTGAAAACAGAATTACCATTCAACCCAGCAATCGTATTGTTGGATATATATCGAAAGGAATAAAATTTGTTCTGCCATAGTGACACAGGCACACATATGTTTACCACAGCACTGTTCACAATGAAGACATGGAATCAACCTCAATGCCCATCAACAGTAGACTGAATAAAGAAAAGTGGTACATATATACCATGGAATCCTACACAGCCATAAAAAAGAATGAGATGATGCCCTTTGCAACAACATAAATTGAGCTGGAGATCATCATCATAAGCAAACTAATGCAGAAACAGAAAACCAAATACTGTATACTCTCATTTATAAGTGGGAGCTAACCAATGAGAACACATGGATACAAAGAAGAGAACAACTGGACACCAGGGCTTACTTGAGGGTGGAGGGTGGAAGGAGGAAGAGGATCAAGAAAAAATGGCTATTGAGTATTATGCTTATTACCTGAGTGACTAAATAATCTGTACACCAAACCCCCATGACACACAGTTTACCTATATAACAATCCTGCACATATACCCCTAAACCTAAAATAAAAGTTTTTTAAAAAAACTATAGAAAAAGAAGAGCAAACTAAACCTAAGCAAGAAGAAGGAAAAAAATAAACATTAGAGGAGAGATAAATGAAGTAGAGAATAGAATGACAATGGAAAAAATTAATAAAACATAACATAGTTATTTGAAAAGATCAACAATGTTGAGAAAACTTTGGCTAGACTAACCAAGAAAAAAGAAAAAGAGTAGACTTAAACTATTAAAATCAGGAACAAAGGAGATGTTGCTAACGATCATAGAGAAATTAAAAGCATTGTAAAACAATACCATGAACAATTGTATGCCAACAGATTAGACAATTTAGATGAAATGGACAATTTCTGGAGACACACAAGCTACCAAAATTGACTCAGGAAGAAACAGAAAATCTGAATAGACCTATAACAAATAAAGAGATTGAGTCAACCATCCAAAAGCTTCCAATAAAGAAAACCCCAGGACCAGATGGTGAATTCTACCAAATTTTTAAGAATTAGTAGAAATGCTTCTTAGACTCTCCCAAAAAAATAGAATTGAGAAAACTTCCTAACTCACTCCATGAGGTCGGCATTACCATGATACCAAAACCAGATAAAGACATCACAAGAAAAGAAAACTGTAAACCAAAGTCTCTTATGAATGTAGACGCCAAAACACTCAACAAAATACTAGCAAACTGAAGGCTGGGCACAGTGGCTCACACCTGTAATCCCAGCACTTTGGGAGGCCAATGCAGGCATATCACTTGAAGCCAGGAGGTCGAGACCAGCCTGACCAACATGGTGAAACATCACTACTAAAAATACAAAAATTAGCCTGGTGTGGTGGCACATGCCTGTAATCCCAGCTACTCGGGAGGCTGAGACATGAGAATCCCTTGAACCTGGGAGGCAGAGGTTGCAATGAGCCAAGACGGCACCATTGCACTCTAGCCTGGGTGACAGAGTGAGACTGCATTCCACCCCGCCAAAAAAAAAAAATACTAGCAAACTGAATCCAGGAGTATATTAAAGATATTATACATTATGACCAAGTGAGAGTAATCCCAGGAATGTGAAAGTGGTTCCAACATATAAAAATCAGTCAAAGTAACACAGAATATCAATAGAATAAAGGAAGAATATCTGGGTGTGGTGGCACATGCCTGTAATCCCAGCTACTCGGGAGGCTGAGGCAGGAGAATCGCTTGAACCTGGGAGGTGGAGGTTGCGGTGAGCCAAGATCGTGCTGCTGCACTCCAGCCTGGGCAACAAGAGCGAAACTCCGTCTCAAAAAAATAAAATAATTAATTAAATAAAGGAAGAAACTGATTCCTCAGTGTGTTGCGTTCTGGATTCAGAGCTTTCCACACCCCAATAAATTGCCCTAAGATCACCAATTACAAGTTCACTGCAGAATGTAATAGATTTTAATCTTTCTGTCACTTGATCCCTCAAGGACATGAGGCCTGTTGGCCACATGCTTCTGGTTCTCCTCATGCCATCCAAACATTTCTTTCCAGTCTCCTTCATGAGGCTTCCTGCCTACTCTTTGACAAGTGACCTTCTTCTGTTCATACTCTAACATCGGCCTGAATACAGTAATCCACATTTTGGTTTAACTGCCACCTTATATCATATCCCAGGATTCTCCCCTGCCCTCCAGACCCATGTATCCTTTTGCCCACTGGATAATGCAAACTGGATAATTCCAAGTTGTTCAAGTTCCACGTGGCTAGAATTGGACTCCTTATCTTCCACCCAAAACCTTCTACTATTCCATGATTATTTGATATATTTAAAAGAGTAACTACAAGCCTATTATTATTAAATAGTCCAACCCAGTTGTCCAAAGCACAACCTTGGAAATTACTGCTGACCTCTTCCTCAACAATCAGCATTCAAGAGGTCACTAAATCCTGAGGATTAGTCTTCTGTCACAGCTCTGCCGAAATCTGTACCATCTGTTTCCTGGAATATTACTTTAGGCTCCTAAGTGAATTTTCTTCTTTTTTTCCCCTTCAATCCGTTATCCACATTGCAACCAAAGTGATCTTTCCGTAACTGATGTGATCCCATGACTCCAAATAATACCCAAGATACACGAACGTATACACAAATAATAGTAACAGCATTATTTCAATTCTTAAACATTGCTGGATTCTTTCAGATCCAGCTAAAACACCCCACTTTTGGCTAAAAAATGACTTAAAATTTCTCTTAAAATCCTATACATATAAGGACACCCTCTTTTGTGCCCCAACGCTTCTCCCCAACACACATGAACACCTCCTACCTCCTACCTAGCTATGGTCAACCACTCAATACACATCTCCCCTGCATGACTTCAAGGTCCTTGAAGAATGAACCTTATTGTTATTCATTTCTATATCCTCAGCATATATATCACTGTCTGACATGTTATGAATTAAGAGCTTAAGAACTATTTCTACATAGTCAATGGATTATTATGAATTATAATACTATCCCAGACAGTATTAGTTAAAGTCTGCTACTTATTCTGAGACCAGCACAGGGCACCATAATTTAATGTGCACATGGAGAAAGGAGAAAATATGAGAAAAGAATCTAACGTTCGGAAAATTATACTTATTGGGAGACTAAAGAACATCTCAACTTGAAAAATGGAGGCTGAGGAGGGATTTAAATACATCTTCAAATACAGTCATTAATGGTAGAAAAGAAATCCTTGCAGGCTGAGGAGACCAAGCCTCTATTCTACTAACTAGCTGTGGGAACCCACGCTTTCTGGGCCCAAGCTTTTGTTCCTGTTAAATTCTAAGGCTAGGCTCTAAACTCCCTTAAAGCACTAGTGCTCTATGATTCTAAAGTTACACATCACATTAAAGCAGAATAAAGAAAAATACACAGGTGTCAGCATAAGGGACTTTGTAAAACCCAGGAAATATTTTCCCAGAGCAGAACTGGTTTCAGAGTGGAGTGACTGTGAGCAGGGCTGTGCAGACTTGCTTGCTGAATGCCCTGATCAACAGAGGAGTTTTCAGTCATCCTGCAGGATTCATGTTGTGTTCTTCCTAGAGGGAGTAGAGGGGCTTGAGGGAGAGTTTGAGGCAGATTACCCAACCTGAACCTCTGATATTTTCATAAACATTATGTGTCAAAGAAGGTCTTCTTTTCCAGAAAGATCACACCAACTTCTCGGGGCATATAGAAAAAAATCAAAGAGTCATCATCAATGCTTCCTGTCATCAGGATAATCATGAGTGACAATCCTATAAAGAGTGGCGTGTTATGGGGTGTAAGGAGAGGGGGGGCTTTTTGTAAAAAGATAGCAGAATTTTGTCCTAAAACTAGAAATTCAAATATAACTGGGAATATATTTTCACAGCAGTGTGAACTTTCCTCTACAAATCCGCAGCAGATGACCTCTGTGCTTAATCTTACGGAAGCTGAATGCAGGGGTGAATTCACTGTTTTCTGAAAAAAGATACAAAAAATTCAGATGGCAGCTTATGGCCTCAGTCAACGTTCTGCCATGAGTCCTCTCCAAGTCTATATTTAGCATGATCTGACTGAGTAAGATCACATGCTCAGAGTAAACTCAGTCCAGAATATCAACTATGATTTACTTCCAGAGGCAGTAATAAATCTCCCTGTTGGAATTTTATTCAGTTTCTGCTGGCTAGGTTCTTTGTCCATTTGTATTATGCCCTGAAGCTGTAAATATGTAGAATTAAAATGGGCAAGAGATATCTATATTTATATCTGTTTCAATATTTCTATTTATATCTATCTGCTCTACTGCTTGCCTCCTGCAGAATGAGATTAATCCCTTTAAATATTATTAATCATGGTCATTTGCTCAAGACAATACAATAGGGGGAATAAACAGCTTCCAGGAACCACCTACTTCACTG
This sequence comes from Pan paniscus, assembly GCF_029289425.2. NCBI lineage: Eukaryota > Metazoa > Chordata > Mammalia > Primates > Hominidae > Pan > Pan paniscus. Next base: position 50,859,769 of record NC_073260.2, read on the forward strand.
TGGATTTCCCACCAAGAAAAATAAATATTGAATTTTTCTCGGCTACTGAAAATAGCAATTCCACCACAGCAGCAGAAAAATAACCTTAGTAGGTAAAGACATTTGAGCCAAGTCAGACTTTGGGAACATAGTGACCTGGTCTTGAGATGAAGCCAAGGGAAATTAGCTCTCTGTCCATTTATGGGAACTGAATTTCAGCGGAAGGAGGAGAGTTGAGAACATCTTGGAAGTGACAAGTTTAACGTTTGCATTCCGGTGATCATAGCCTGCCCTATCTCAGGACAAGGATGTGTGTCTGTCCTTCCCAAAATAACCCTGAGTCTTCTGCTGGCCTGGATAAGCATCCTCACCCAGTGATTCAGGAAGGGCTGGTTGGGAAAGGGGCATGTCTAGCCCGGCCCAGATGAGGCCACACTCTTTTACTGGGCTCATGGGGCTCAGGTTCAGTGCCCATTCAAATACAGCCAGATATTTCTTCCCAGATAAAGCAGAAGACTCCACATCTACCGTGTGTACTCCCACCATAAACCAAGTTAGATTGGAAACTTCAATTGACCTTTCTCAGTAAGGATTACTGATAGAATAAAGCTCCAGTCCATTAAGTCAACCAAACATGTAACAAATTAGCTTATCTCCTCTCCATCTACAATGGTACTAGCTATGTTGCATTCTTGGGAAATGGAGAATTAGTCAACGAAATCACTTGTCTGTAGGCTAATTCTCTTTTAGGACCCTGATTGGAAAAGACTATAATTAGAAAGCTTCAGGGATAAGATGAAGCCTTCTGAGACTTGTGGACCAGATCTGTGGACTTCAGTCTAGAACATAGGTGGAGACTGGGGTTTTTCTGGATCTTATCTAGTCTTGGCGTGGCAAGCATGCCTTTTGTCCCACAGTGGGGCCTGTCAAGATTTAATAGCAACTGCTGACCTTGCTATTGCAATGCAGGCCTATCACCGTATTACTCCTGCTGCCTACAATAGCTGTTCATACAGAGGAAGCAAGTAAGTCAGTGATTCACCTTGGTTTTTGTCCTGTATCCAAGAATTAAGAGTGAGTTCCATGGTGACACAGTGGGCTGAAAATCTTAGTTAAGGGCATTTATAGAGACTTGATTATATGATTTCTTTTTTTGTTGAAATACACTCTCATTGGCTTTATGGTGTGAAGACTACAATTGTGGGTCCTTGAAACAGACAGACCTGAGTCTAGTATCACTTTGTGTCTTATAAGCTATGTGTCCTCAGAAACATTACTTAGACTCTCTAGACTGAACACAAGGCAGCGAAGGACAGTGATCCCTGAGTGAACCTCCCTCACCCAAGAGTGAGGGTGGCTGCTCTCCCCCATCTAACAAGATAGAAGTTGAACATAGTTGAGGTGATTCTGAAAAAAAACAGTTCTTTATTTGGAGTAGCAAGGAAATTATTGGGAACCAAAAATAAATACTCCATGCAATGTTTCTCAACCTTTTTCCATGTTATTCACTTGTCTATGGAAGGAATAAATTAAACTGCATGATTTTAAAAATTTATATCAGACAAAAATTTATATGCCACTTATTTTCACTCAACAATATATCATGTCTATTCTTTTATGTCAGCGCATATAGATGTATCTTATTCTTTTCAAAAAATTATTTATTAGGTAAGTCAAAATTATATATACTTACATTGTACAATATAGTGTTGGTGCAATGGATAAATCAAGCTATTTAACATTTCCATTACCTCAAACATAATTTGTGATGAGAACACTTAAACTCCTTAAAATCTACTCTCTTGGCAATTTACAAGTATATAATATATTCTTTTTTTATTATACTTTAAGTTCTAGGATACATGTGCACAATGTGCAGGGTTGTTACGTAGTTATACATGTGCCATGTTGGTTTGCTGCACCCATTAACTCATCATTTACATTGGGTATTTCTCCTAATGCTATCCCTCCCCCAGCCCCCCACCCCACGACAGGCCCTGGTGTGTGATGTTCCCCTCCCTGTGTCCAAGTGTTCTCATTGTTCAATTCCCACCTATGAGTGAGAACATGCGGTGTTTGGTTTTATGTCCTTGTGATAGTTTGCTGAGAATGATGGTTTCCAGCTTCATCCATGTCCCTACAAAGGACATGAACTCATCATTTTTTACGGCTGCATAGTGTTTCACGGTGTATATGTGCCACATTTTCTTAATCCAGTCTATCATTGATGGACATTTGGGTTGGTTCCAAGTCTTTGTTATTGTGAATAGTGCCGCAACAAACATACTTGTGCATGTGTCTTTATAGTAGCATGATTTATAATACTTTGGGTATATACCCAGTAATGGGATCACTGGGTCAAATGATATTTCTAGTTCTAGATTCTTGAGGAATCGTCACACTGTCTTCCACAATGGTTGAACTAATTTACACTCCCACCAACAGTGTAAAAGTGTTCCTATTTCTCCACATCCTCTCCAGCATCTGTTGTTTCCTGACTTTTTAATGATTGCCATTCTAACTGGTGTGAGATGGTATCTCATTGTGGTTTTGATTTGCATTTCTCTGATGACTAGTGATGATGAGCATTTTTTCATGTGTCTGCTGGCTGCATAAATGTCTTCTTTTGAGAAGTGTCTGTTCATGTCCTTTGCCCACTTTTTGATGGGTTTGTTTGTTTTTTTCTTGAAAATTTGTTTAAGTTCTTCGTAGATTCTAGATATTAGCCCTTTGTCAGATGGGTAGATTGCAAAAATATTCTCCCATTCTGTAGGTTGCCTTTTCACTCTGATGGTAGTTTCTTTTGCTGTGCAAAAGCTCTTTAATTAGATCCCATTCGTCTATTTTGGCTTTTGTTGCCATTGCTTTTGGTGTTTTAGTCATGAAGTCCTTGCCCATGTGTATGTCCTGAATGGTATTGCCTAGGTTTTCTTCTAGAGTTTTTATGGTTTCAGGTCTAACATTTAAGTCTTTAATCCACCTTGAATTAATTTTTGTATAAGGTGTAAGGAAGGGATCCAGTTTCAGCTTTCTACATATAGCTAGCCAGTTTTCCCAGCACCATTTAATCAATAGGGAATCTGTTCCCAATTTCTTGTTTTTGTCAGGTTTGTCAAAGATCAGATGATTGTAGATGTGTGGTGTTATTTCTGAGGCCTCTGTTCTGTTCCATTTGTCTATATATCTGTTTTGGTACCAGTACCATGTTGTTTTTGTTACTGTAGCCTCGTACTATAGTTTGAAGTCAGTAGTATAGTTTGATGCCTCCAGCTTTGTTCTTTTTGCTTAGGAATGTCTTGGCAATGTAGGCTTTTTTTTTGGTTCCATATGAACTTTAAAGCAGTTTTTTCCAATCCTGTGAAGAAAGTCATTGGTAGCTTGATGGGGATGGTATTGAATCTATAAATTACCTTGGGCAGTATGGCCATTTTTACGATATTGATTCTTCCTATCCATTAGCATGGATTGTTCTTCCATTTGTTTGTGTCCTCTTTTATTTCGTTGAGCAGTGGTTTGTAGTTCTCCTTGAAGAAGTCCTTCACATCCCTTATAAGTTGGATTCCTAGGTATTTTATTCTCTTTGTAGCAATTGTGAATGAGAGTTCACTCATGATTTGGCTCTTTGTTTGTCTGTTATTGAGGTATAGGAATGCTTGTGATTTTAGCACATCGATTTTGTGCCCTGAGACTTTGCTGAAGTTGCTTATCAGCTTAAGGAGATTTTGGGCTGAGATGATGGGGTTTTCTAAATATACAATCATGTCATCTGCAAACAGGGACAATTTGACTTCGTCTTTTCCTAATTGAATACCCTTTATTTCTTTCTCTTGCCTGATTGCCCTGGCCAAAACTTCTACCACTATGTTGAATAGAAGTGGTGAGAGAGGGCATCCTTGTCTTGTGCTGGTTTTCAGAGGGAATGCTTCCAGTTTTTTCCCATTCAGTATTATATTGGCTGTGGGTTTGTCATAAATATTGGCTGTGGGTTTGTCTTATTATTTTGAGATACGTTCCATCAATACCTAGTTTATTGAGAGTTTTTAGCATGAAGGGCTGTTGAATTTTGTCAAAGGCCTTTTCTGCAGCTATTGAGATAATTATGTGGTTTTTGTCACTGGTGCTGTTTATGTGATGGATTACGTTTATTGATTTGTGTATGTTGAACCAGCGTTGCATCCCAGGGATGAAGCTGACTTGATCATGGTGGATAAGCCTTTCGATGTGCTGCTGGATTCGGTTTGCCAGTATTTTATTGAGGATTTTTGCATCGATGTTCATCAGGGATATTGGTCTAAAATTCTCTTTTTTTGTTGTGTCTCTGCCAGGCTTTGGTATCAGGATGATGCTGGCCTCATAAAATGAGTTAGGGAGGATTCCCTCTTTTTCTATTGATTGGAATAGTTTCAGAAGGAATGGTACCAGCTCCTCTTTGTACCCCTGGTAGAATTCGGCTGTGAATCTGTCTGGTTCTGGACTTTTTTTGGTTGGAAGGTTGTTACTTATTACCTCAATTTCAGATCCTGTTATTGGTCTATTCAGAGATTCTGCTTCTTCGTGGTTTAGTCTTGGGAGGGTGTATGTGTCCAGGAATTCATCCATTTTTTCCAGATTTTCTAGTTTATTTGCGTAGAGGTGTTTATAGTATTCTCTGATGGTAGTTTGTATTTCTGTAGGATCGGTGGTGATATCCCCTTTATCATTTTTTATTGCGTCTATTTGATTCTTCTCTCTTTTCTTCTTTATTAGTCTTGCTAGCAGTCTATCAATATTGTTGATCTTTTCAAAAAACCAGCTCCTGGATTCATTGATTTTTTGAAGGGCTTTTTGTGTCTCTGTCTCCTTCAGTTCTGCTCTGATCTTAGTTATTTCTGCTAGCTTTTGAATGTGTTTGCTGTTGCTTCTTTAGTTCTTTTGATGGTGATGTTAGGGTGTCGATTTTAGATCTTTCCTGCTTTCTCTTGTGGACATTTAGTGCTATAAATTTCCCTCTACACACTGCTTTAAATGTGTCCCAGAGAGTCTGGCACGTTGTGTCTTTTTTCTCATTGGTTTCAAAGAACATCTTTATTTCTGCCTTCATTTTGTTATTTACCCAGTAGTCGTTCAGGAGCAGGTTGTTAAGTTTGCATGTAGTTGTGCAGTTTTGAATGAGTTTCTTAATCCTGAGTTCTAATTTGATTGCACTGTGGTCTGAGAGACAGTTTGTTGTGATTTCTGTTCTTTTACATTTGCTGAGGAGTGCTTTACTTCCAACTCTGTGGTCAATTTTGGAATAAGTGCGATGTGGTCCTGAGAAGAAGGTATATTCTATTGATTTGGGGTGGAGAGTTCTGTAGATGTCAATTAGGTCTGCTTGGTGCAGAGCTGAGTTCAAGTCCTGGATATCCTTATTAACCTTCTGTCTGGTTGATCTGTCTAATATTGACAGTGGGGTGTTAGCGTCTCCCATTATTATTGTGTGGGAGTCCAAGTCTCTTTGTAGGTCTGTAAGGACTTGCTTTATGAATCTGGGTGCTCCTGTATTGGGTGCATATATATTTAGGCTAGTTAGCTCTTTTTGTTGAATTGATCCCTTTACCATTATGTAATGGTCTTCTTTGTCTCTTTTGATTTTTGTTGGTTTAAAGTCCGTTTTATCAGAGACTAGGATTGCAACCCCTGCTTTTTTTTGCTTTCCATTTGCTTGGTAGATCTTCCTCCATTCCTTTATTTTGAGCCTATGTGTGTCTTTGCACATGAGATAGTCTCCTGAATACAGCACACTGATGGGTCTTGAATATCCAATTTGCCAGTTTGTGTCTTTTAATTGGTGTATTTAGCCCATTTACATTTAAGGTTAATATTGTTATGTGTGAATTTGATCCTGTCATTATGATGTCAGCTGGTTATTTTGCCCATCAGTTGATGCGGTTTCTTTATAGCATCGATGGTCTTTACAATTTGGCATGTTTTTGCAGTGGCTGGTACTGGTTGTTCCTTTCCATGTTTAGTGCTTCCTTCAGGAGCTCTTGTATGGCAGACCTGGTGGTGACAAAATCTCTCAGCATTTGCTTGTCTGTAAAGTATTTTATTTCTCCTTCACTTATGAAGCTTAGTTTGGCTGGATATGAAATTCTGGGTTGAAAATTCTTTTCTTTAAGAATGTTGAATATTGGCCCCCACTCTCTTCTGTCTTGTGGAGTTTCTGCCAAGAGATCCACTGTTAGCCTGATGGGCTTCCCTTTGTGGGTAACCTGACCTTTCTCTCTGGCTGCCTTTAACATTTTTTCCTTCATTTCAACTTTGGTGAATCTGACAATTATGTGTCTTGGGGTTACTCTTCTCGAGGAGTATCTTTGTCATGTCCTCTGTATTTCTGAATTTGAATGTTGGCCTACTTTGCTAGGTTGGGGAAGTTCTCCTGGATAATATCCTGAAGAGTGTTTTCCAACTTAGTTTCATTCTCCCCGTCACTTTCAGGTACACCAATTAAACATAGATTTGGTCTTTTCACATAGTCCCATATTTCTTGGAGGCTTTGTTCATTTCTTTTTACTCTTTTTTCTCTAAACTTGTTTTCTTGCTTTATTTCATTAATTTGATCTTCAATCACTGATATCCTTTCTTCCGCTTGATCGAATCAGCTATTGAAGCTTGTGCATGCGTCACGTAGTTCTCATGCCATGGTTTTCAGCTCCATCAGGTCATTTAAGGTCTTCTCTACATGGTTTATTCTAGTTAGACATTCTTCTAACCTTTTTTAAGGTTTGTAGCTTCCTTGCGATGGGTTAGAACATGCTCCTTTAGCTCAAAGAAGTTTGTTATTACCGACCTTCTGAAGCCTACTTCTGTCAACTCATCAAAGTCATTCTCCATCCCACTTTGTTCCGTTGCTGGTGAGGAGCTGCAGTCCTTTGGAGGAGAAGAGGTCCTCTGGTTTTCAGAATTTTCAGCTTTTCTGCTCTGGTTTCTCCCCATCTTTGTGGTTTTATCTACCTTTGGTCTTTGATGTTGGTGACCTACAGATGAGGTTTTGGTGTGGATGTATTTTTTGTTGATGTTGATGCTATTCCTTTGTATGTTAGTTTTCCTTCAAACAGTCAAGTCCCTCAGCTGCAGGTCTGTTGGAGTTTGCTGGAGGTCCACTCCAGACCCTGTTTGCTTGGGTATCACCAGCAGAGGCTGCAGAACAGCAAATATTGCAGCCTGATCCTTCCTCTGGAAGCTTTGTCCCAGAGGGGCACCCGCCTGTATGAGGTGTCTGTTGGCCCCTACTGGGCGGTGTCTCCCAGTTAGGCTACACAGGCATCAGGGACCCACTTGAGGAGGCAGTCTGTTTGTTGTCAGTGCTCAAACGCCATGCTGGAAGAACCACTGCTCTTTTCAGAGCTGTCAGACGGGAACGTTTAAGTCTGCAGAAGTTTCTGCTCCATTTTGTTCAGCTATGACCTACCCCCAGAGGTGGAGTCTATAGAGGCAGTAGGCCTTGCTGAGCTGCAGTGGGCTCCACCTAGTTAGAGCTTCCTGGCCGCTTTGCTTACCTACTCAAGCCTCAACAATGGCGGATGCCCCTCCCCCTGCCAGGCTGCAGCCTCACATGTTGACCTCAGACTGCTGCACTAGCAGTAAGCAAGGCTCCCTGGGCATGGGACCCACCCAGCCAGGCACGGGAGAGAATCTGCTGGTCTGCCAGTTGCTAAGATCATGGGAAAAGCACAGTATTTGGGTGGAAATGTCCCATTTTTCCAGGTACAGTCTGTCACAGCTTCCCTTGGCTAGGAAAGGGAAATCCCCCAGCCCCTTGCACTTCCCGGGTAAGGCAATGCCCCCACCTGCTTCAGCTGGCCTTCTGTGGGCTGCACCCACTTTCCAACCAGTCCCAATGAGATGAACCAGTACCTCAGTTGGAAATGCAGAAATCACCTGTCTTCTTTGTCAATCATGCTGGGAGCTGAAGACCAGAGCTGTTCCTACTCGGCCATCTTGGAATGGAGGGTGAAGCATCTTTTTTTCTAATGAGGCAACTCTTGGTGGCTTCCTAGATATCTTGAGGATTGGAGCTAGTGGCCAAAAAGACCAAGCCTTCATTAGAAACTTGGAACTTTTGTCCCCACCCCGACCTTTAGGGAGGAAGGAAAGGCTGGAGGGTGAGTTAATAACTAACAGCCAATGATTTAATCAGTTGTGCCTATGTAATGGAGCCTCCATAAAAACAAATTATGGGGTTCAGAAATCTTCAGGGCTGGTGGATACATGGAGATGGTGAGAGGATGAGATGCCCAAACAGGGCATGGAAGTTCCCTGCCCTTCCCTCATACCTTGCCCTATGTCTCTCTTCCTTCAGGCTGCTCCTGAGTTGTAACCTTTATAATTAACTGGTAACAGTAAGTGAAGCACTTTTCTAAGTTCTGCAAGTCATTCTACCAAGTTATTAAACCTGAGTGGGGGTGTGGGAACCCCAATTTTGTAGCTAAATTAGACAGAAGTGTAGGCAAACTGAGGACCTCGTTCTTGCAACTGGAGTCTGAACTGGGGGCTATCTTGTGGGACTGAGCCCTTAAACCTGTGGGGTCAGCTAACTCCAGGTAGTTCATGTCAGAATTATGGAGTCTTCATTAGGGAAAGGGCTAGTGGGACCAAGGGAAAACAAAAAGAGGAAACAGATAAGCTCTAAGTCTGCCTTTCTTCATGGTCCAGGACACATGGCCCTCCTGTGCAAATAACTCACGATCTTCCTGTGCCCAACTGTCACCGGATACCTGCAAGCGAGTTCACTGGAACCTCATCATTTTCAGCACTGCACAAACCCTTCTTCAGCTTATAGCATAAACACTATTCTATAAAATCCCCACCAAGCCTTTGTCTCCTTGCAGTCAGCTCCTCTCTTGCTGATTCTGTCTGTTGCTTTCTTACAACGTATTTTCCTACTTCCTCTAATAAATCTGCCTTTCTTTGCCTACCACTGTCTTGATAAATTATTTTACCCCTGCACCACCAGCCCAGGCAGTCACTGCTCACCCACAACAAAAATAGGACTGAGTTACTGGACACCCAGTTTGTGTTTGGAGAGTTGCAGAACCCTTGGTCGTTGGTGTGGAAAAAACCAACACACTGGTGTAAGTCAGAAGTGTTGTGAATTAAAAAAGACCTGTGTGTGTGTGTGTGTGTGTGTGTGTTTACAATTGCATCTCTATCTATAGAGAGAAGGAATGATGAGGCAAATATGGTAAAATGTGAAAAATTGGAGAATCTGGCTGAAGGGTGTCAGGAGCTCTTTCTATGCTTTTTGTAATTCTGGAAAAAATGCTGTTTTGTTAGTGTCCTTTGTGCCGCATGACACACTGCTCCGTCTCATGGAAGGAACCATCTCTTTCACCCAGTTTTTCCACTGGCAATGACTTTGTATTCTTCAAATTTAATTTGAACACATTATACCAGGTGTATATATACCAGGATATGTAGGTGTAATAGTTCTCAACGCTGTGTAACAAATTATCACACACTTATGATTTAAAACAACACTTCACCAGCTCACAGGTCTGTGGCTCAGAATTTTGCAATGGCATGGCTGGGTTCTCTGCTCAGAGTCACACAAACATAAAATCAAGATGTTGACAGGCTGAGTCTTCCTCTGAAGGCTCTAGGTAAATATTTGCTTCCCAGCTCATTATTCTTGTGTCAGAATCCAGTTCCTTGTAGCCATGGGCCTAGGGTACATGTCTCCTCACTGACTGACTATAGGCACTCTGCTGTCTTCTAGGCCAGCAGAGCCAGAGAAGGGTTTATGTGACTAGGTTAGCCGACAGGAGAGTCTCCCTATCTGAGGTCAAACATACTGCATAACCTAACCTAATCACAACAGTAAAATTTGTCACAAAAGACATTAAGTGAAAATTCATAGTCCCAGGATGTGCATGATCTTCAGGGATGTCTTATAATTCTGCCTACCACATATTTCTATTGATAAGAACTTAACATATTTTACAAATCACAAACCAAACTGTAATGGATTAGTCAATACTTGCTGCTAGGAAAATTATTGATCTCATTGAGGGAAAATAAATCAGCTTTCTAGTCTAACTTCATGTTACATATCAAGATAAATGTTGAATGGATTAAAAGGTGAAATATAAATCTGAAATCATAGAAGTATTAGAAAAACTGTAGGTGAATAGTTACCTTTCTTTTGCATAGGGGTAGGAGATTTTGCATAAAAAATAGCAAAAAAACTAATAGAACTGAAATTACTATAAACAAAATTAACTAATGCAGTAAGCAAAAGGGGAAATGTTGACATCAAATAGGAGAAAGTTTATATTTATAATATTTCAAGAACTCACAAATTTGGTGAGAAAACCCTAATTGTAATATAAGCCAGGTGTGGTGGCTCATGCTTGTAATCCCAAGACTTTGGGAGGCTGAGACAGGAGAATTGCTTGAGCCCAGAAGTTCAAGACCTGCCTGGTCAACATGGCAAAACCCTGTCTCTACTAAAAATACAAAAATTAGCTAGGCATGGTGGTGCACACCTGTAGTCCCAGCTACTCAGGAGGCTGAAATGGGAGAATCACTTTAGCTCAGGAAAGCAGAGGTTGCAGTAAGCCGAGATGGTGCCACTGCACTCCAGCCTGGTCAGCAGAGCAAGACCCTGTCTCAAAGAAAAAGAAAAGAAAAGAAAAAAATAAACAAGAGACAGAACCTTCAAAAAAGAAGAAACACAAATATGCAAACAAGTGCCTGTATGAATGTTTGCGCTCACAATCATTAAAGAAGTTCAGATTTGAGCCACACTGGAATGGCATGTTTTACCCACGAAATTGTAAACATTGAAAATGCTAGCAGTCTGTGACAGCAAGGATGGCATAGGAAGCCCACTCCACTCACTCTACTATTGTTGAAATTGAGAATTGGGACAACATATCTGAAAATGAGAATTTAACAATGTGTATCAAGAAATTAAAAATTATTTAAATCTCTGACCTAGTCGTTCCACTTCTAAAAGTATATACAAGGGAAATTAAATGAAAAAGAGACAAAATTATATCCACACAGTGATGACAAGAGTGCTGTTTCTAATGGTCAAAAAATGGGAACAGCCTAAAAATCCAACAGTAAACTATGGTTTGGAGATGGAGTATTATGTAGCCATCAAAAAAGAGTTTGTGAAGAATTTTTATGGAAAAGGGCTTTTTGAAAGCATAAACTTTTGAGAAAGACTGAAAAGAAAAGCAAAATGTTAACTGTGGTGGCTGTGGAAATATGGTTTGGTTTCATTTCCTGCACTTTGCAAAATTTTCTCTCGGGGTATTCTTAACCTGGAGTTATGGGCCCCCTGGTGGTGAAGGGGATCTATAAAAACCCTCAACAATCGTATATTGGGTGTATGTGCAATTTTCCCACATATAAAACAAGCCCTTGAAATGAAATTATGTGGGCTCTAACCACCAAGAAAGCTGAGTCATTTTTTTCTTCAAGAAAGCAAAGACCCTGAGGACCTACACGTTGTCTTCCCCAGCACAGCCTACCATTTCCAGGGGCAAAAGAGAACCACGGTGCCCCACAAATCCCACCTGCCAAGAATCTGTCCCAGGCAGTGTCTCTAGAGCTTCTGGGCAGGTGGAGGAGGCTGCAGGGAGCTGCAAAGAAAAACCAACTTTCCATTTGGCATTTGCAAAGCCTTGACACAGAACCAGGTTTGTCTTTGTTTTTTGCTTGTTTGTTTGTTTCTGTTTGCTTTTGCACCTTTTTGTAGGTGCATTTTTTTTCAAAAGGCAGAGAATTTCCTTGCTCATTCCCCTTGTCTGCCTGAAAGATGCAGATGGAATGTGTACCTGTATCCCCAGTGGAGATTCGTTCAGAGTCCTGAGCCTGCAGAATTACCTGCACTTGTTCCTGCTTCACGAAATCACAAGAATAAAAATGTTAAGCAATCTCATCTTTGTCTGTGAATCAGTTACTCTGAGAGTGTCTTAGGCAAAGGCTTTTGGAATTCCCTTTTGCCCTAGAAGCCTGACCTGCAGAGGTGTGCACCCCACACTCACCATTGTTGCTCCTGCTGAGCTGCCTGCCCTGGGCTTGAACGACCAGAGGCTGAATGACCAGACAAATCAATAAGATCCAATGGGCCGAGGTGACACATAGCCCCCAGTGCCAGTCTACAGGCTCTGCACAGATGCCGATAGGTCATTTTTAATCATGATTTTCGATTTTTCAACCCCAGAATGCCTTATACACCCAAGTCTCACTGTGCGGATTCCCTTCTTTAGAAATTACAGAGCTGCATGGAAAGAGGCTGCCGGCAGGCTTGTGCTGCCTGGGTCAGCGTCCTCCATGTGCCACTGATCAGGGCTGAGAAGGCTTCGCAGAGCGCATCTCGGTGTCTTTCCAAAAGCCCAAAACTCTGTATTATGTGGCATCCTCAGACTGGTCTAGGAGAGCCCAGAGCTCCCCAGCTCCTCCTGAGATCAGCTTTTCGGGGGTTGAGAGGGAAAACACAACACTGAAACACGCACACAACTGACAATAATATCCTTCCTCTGCTGGCAGCTGAGTCCTGAGAATGAGTTTGAATAGTTTGGGAATGCCCCGGCCCACTGACCTTTCACCTAGATGCAGATGGTAGACTTTTATTTTTATTTTTACCAACTCTTGCTCCTGCTCCTGATCGCTTAAGGTTTGAACTCTGTCCTACATGTTGTTCCCCTCTGTGTGCCCATTGCTGCAGGTTCATTATACAGGTAAACTCGTGCACAGGGGTTTGGTATACAGGTTATTTTGTCACCCAGGTACTAAGCATAGAACCCACCAGTGATTTTTTTGTAATCCAGCCCTAAACCTAAAATAAAAGTTGAAAAAAAACACACAAAAAACTACCTATCAGGTACTATGCTCACTGCCTGGGTGATGATATCATGGTAGTATTCACACCCCAAACCTCAGCAACATGCAATTTATCCATGTAACAGACCCACATACATGCTCCCTGAACCTAAAAACATAAAATAAAATCAAAAAAATAAAAGAACCCTGTCCTACATAGATAGAAATTATTTCAAAACATACCTCAAAAATGCCAGGACCTCATGCTCGTTTGCCACTTGGTTAAGTCACAGTTATCCTGTGTGACTGTTAGATGAGTTTCCTTCAAACGTGAGCCCTCTTCTTAACAGAGAGTTGTTCCTGACTTGGAAACTCTGCTTTTCGGTGGACCATAAGGTGCCCCTCACTCATTGCAAAGCGCAGGGAGGTTCTTGAGCTCTCCTGGCTGGAACACAGCAGGCAATTTCCTCCATGAAGCTTAACTTTTATTTTATATAAAAACAGATAAATTGTATGTACAACATATAATTTTCAACTTACAACAAAGTATAGCTACATAATTTTATAGTGGGGTTTTGTGATGACACATTAGGTCAAAGTAAAGAGCACAAAGTTGAACTACAATGCCGCCAGTTGCAACGCTGCCCACACGAAGGGAGCTGGTCCACAGTCCTATGTGTGGCACGTTCGTGTCCTCACAGCAATGACATGGCTTCTGAGCTCCATCCTCTGCCTGGAACCAAGCAAGTCTATTTTGCTGCTAATAGTAAGGCCCATCTCAATTTCAGAATTTGTGTTAAAGAGTGAAAGAATTCTGTGTTGAGACTCAACAAAATACTGTTGTTGAAATGTGCGCAGCTGCTGCAGGGTCCTCATTCACTGGCCTTGCCAGGAAGCCACAGAGTCGGCAGGCAGAAAACGATGCCCACATTGAGTGGAGAATTTCTGTTTCTAATGAAATCTTCCACGCAGTTGATGGCCTGCATACCCTGGCCTATTTTCCACAGCAAACAGAGTCCTTCCAAAAGATTCATCAACTTAGCAGCATGCATTACATATGCACACGATAGACCCTTTCCCCCTCCATTACTGCCTCTCAGCTGACTGCATTTGGCCTGAGACAATTTCATGGCTAGAAAAATCAATAGTGTGGAGGGCAGCCACGCCTTGCCAGTGGATCTATTATCTGTCTCTTTCCTATCTCCATTAATAGAGGGAAATGTTTTCTTAGTGTTATGCGAATTAGAGAAAGAAGCAATGTCTGCCACGGAATATTGTATTTGTTGAAATTGCCTCTTTGGTGGAAATTTGCCATAAAGTATGTCTGATCAAAGGCTAAAATCACCAAATATTCCTGATTCACTTTCCCTCTTCCTGCTCCCAAGAGAGCATCGGCATTGGAGGTGCATGCTCTCCAGGGGACATGGATGAGAGTGAGGCAGGATATTTTCTTGACCCTTTTGCGGGACTCACGAGAAGGGTGCCCCTTTTACTCAGCTGACCATGCTCAACCCCTCGCAGGAGGGAGCACATGAGCGAACCAGTGCAGGAACCAGCCAGCCAATTCTGGCTTCTGTGCAGACAAGAGCAAACTCGGTTTACTCCAGCCCACCACACTCCATTTCTTGCCAGAGGGAGCGAGTAGGCAAGCCAATGCAGGAACCAGCTGGCCACTTTGGCGCCAGCAGAGAAAACTCAGTGCAGGCCCTGCGTCAGCATCCAGGTGGGGGCGCCTGCGATCCCAAGGCCCCAGAGGGCATGTTGCAATACTCTCTTAGTTCTGCTGTCCACAGATAGCAGTGTGTTATCAGCTCAGTGGGCCTTTTGTCTCGCTGCGTGGGGCAGCTGCCCTCCACCAGTGAGGGCAAAGGGCCAGTGTGACAGCCTTTTTGGTACCCGCATTTGGTAGGTCTTGAATTCTTGTCCAGTTGCAAGAAGAATGCGGTCACATGAACAAATTGAAGGATGATGAATGTGGAAATTTTATTGAGTGATGAGAGTGGCTCTCAGCAGAGAGTGGAACTGGAAAGGGGATGGAAAGGACAGGTCACTCTCCCCTGAAGTCAAGCAGCCTCTCTGCCTCCCTCCTCCGAAATCAAGTTGCCTCTCTCTGAAGTACAGCTGCTTCTCTCTACCAGCTAAATCTGGGGTCCTTATAAGCACAGGATGGGGGGTGGGGCAGGCCATAAGTAGTTTTGGAAAAGGCAACATTCAAATGGAAAAAACACATTACTCAGAAAAAACTAATAGGGAGAGAGTAGGCAAAGAGGGACGGAAGTTCTCACTTTAAGCCGTGGGTGTCAGGCTTTTTGGCTTGAAAGTGGGGCTTCACCAGGGACCAACTCCTGTCTGTCTAGAGTTTCTCTGCCTCCTGCCTCTATCAGGAGGAAATAGTAAAAATAAGTGAGGTGACAGCCATGCCCTATTCCAGGTGTCAATGTACAGTGGGGCACAGGCAAGGCAGTGGGGCCAGTGGCTCCCTGCTGGGCCTTGTCCTCAGATGGGCACAGTGGGTGGCTCGCAAGAAATTTGAGAGGTCTTCCCCACTGCCTTGCATTGATTCTGGAGCCTGTGTGTGCCAGCCCTCTGATCCCTGCAGGGCCACCCTCCCTGAAAGCATCTAGAACAGGGGTGATGCTGGGGTTGCCCCACACCACGCTCAGCCCTGCCCTCAGCCAGGCTCACCCCAGGGGGACAGGGTATGTGAGAGGCGTGTCTACACACCCCTACACAAGGCCAGGGCAGTGGGGACTTCTGGAGGCATCACAGGTGTGCATGTGGCAAGGGGCACATTTAAAGCTGGTTTCTAGTTCCTGCAGAGAAGAGGAAACTGGAGCCTCTCCCCTGTACCCTGTGTGTGCACAGCCCCATTTTCAACCTTGCTTACCAACCTTGGCACCATCCCTGGGAACGTTCCGGTTTTTAAGCTTCTCTGCCCCTCTGTTTAACTCTGGCCCTCTTGTCACACCAGAGCAAATCCTGGGACACAAAAGTATCCTAGCAGGACATGGGGTCAACAGAAAAGGCTACGGAGTGGTAGAACAAACTAAGATTTGGAGCCCAAGTTCAGTTTCCCTTGAGGTTTCTCCATGGAACCAAGTGAAAATGATACCCCCCACCCCTCCGCTCACACTGTTCCAGCGTGGACACACACACCACAATCTGCCATGAGCAAAGGAGAATTCTGGGCAGCACAAGCTATTGTGGCTAAATCCAGAATTAGGGCCCATTTTCCCCTTGCCCACAGCTGGTTGCCTTCTCTGCTCATGCATAGAGCATAAACTGAGGCCCAGGGCACCCTGCCCCACAGCCCAGCAGGGCAGACAGATGCAGATCAAATCTCTCTTTCCTTTGTGTGATGTTCTTGGGTATCTTTTCCCACTATTTTCTGTGGGCAGAAAAGGGATGGTATAGAAATGTGTCATCTCCCACCCACAAGACCTCCACAGTCAGGAGAGAGGTAAGGTTTGTTCTGCCAGCTCCTATTCACTTTATTCATTATTGAAGACTTTAAAGACGAGGTAATGAGACAACCTGGACCCTGTTGAAGTACATCAATAGTAGAATTTTAAAAAACAGAGCATGGCCCCTCTGCACGAAATCCACAAGTTTCTGTGTGTCTGCGTAGCTGTTGGGAGAGAACAGGCAGGACTGACACCACTCCTGCCGTTCCACCAACCAACCTCCCTGGCAGGGCCTTGCCTTTGGGGAAGCTCAGCCCGTGAGTGGTATTAGTTCCTGTCTTCATCCATTTGGGTGGCTATAATGGAATACCATAAACTAGGTGGCTTATAAACAACAAAAAATTATTTCTCACAGTTCTACAGGCTGGGAAGTCCAAGATCAAGGCACCAGAAGATGTGTTGTCTGGCCAGGTGAAGGCTCCTTCCTCAGAGACAGCGCCTTCTCGCTATGTGGTAGAAGAGGTGAGGCAGCTCTCTGGGGTCTCTTTCAGGAAGGCACTAGTCCCATTCACGAGAGCTCCACCATCATGACCTCATCCCCTCCCACAGGCCCCACCTCTTACTGACATCACACTGGAGAGTCAGTTTCAGCACAGGAATCTCAAGGGACACAAACATTCAGGCCATAACAGTTCCTTTCCCATGATCTTTAGTGCATTGACCACTGAAGATCACCAAACTAATCATCTCCATATGTACCCTACCTCCAACTGTCTCTATCTTCTCTTGCCCCTCCCCCCAACCCCATTTCCTGCCTGCATAGGAGAGACCTGCTCAGCAGCCTGGAATCTATATGGAAACATCTTCACAGACACAACACATCTAGCAAGAGCAAGGGCTGCAGCCATGGAGGACCCTTCAGAGTCCCTCAAGGCTGTGTTTGGCCTGGGACATTCCACAGGCACCATGAGCATGAAGAAGAGGTTCTGAGAGGACCTTGTGTGCCACCCTGAACACATGCACACCCTGCTGGATGACCACAAAAAAGGAACAGATCCCACCACCTACACCTGGGGAACCCTGAGACCAGCCCTCCCTGCACACCCAGGGATGCTCCAGACCAGGTCCTGACCCACGCACGGGGATATGGGGACCAGAGGCCCACCCACACACTCAGGGACATAGGAACCAGAGCCAACTGTCCTTGTCCTCTTCTACCATGTACCTCAGGAGCTTAAGGCAGTGGCTTATGTGCCTGGAAAAGCAGAAGATTGCAGAAATCGTGTTTTGGAGGGAAATGAACTTGCAGGGGTTTTTTGGTGACAGGAAACGCTGTTCCCTGCCTGGATCTTAAATTTATTTGCGAAGCATCTTTCTGAAGGTGGTCTGTCTTTCAAGGGTCAGAGCTCAGTTTTCTAAATTCAAAATTATAATTGATTTTCATGCTATCACACAGGTCAAGTTTTATTCTCCTTCCCTCCCTCCCTTCAGCAGTGGGCTGAGACCTGATGCCAGCCTGGTGCCTGGGCTCCATCACTGGGCAGAAAGGACCCAAGAGGGTGTTTGAGAGAGTTAGAATGCAACCAGGAGCACATCCTCATGCCCACCCTTCCTCTGCTGCTCCTTAATTTCCTTCTCTTGGCTCTTGTCTCCACTGCAGCTCTATAGAGGAAACATGTAGCCCTCACCCAAACACACCCTTCAGCCCTGGCCTCAGTGTCACCCTGTGCTGTTGGCACCCAACCCTGGCTTGCTGCCAGCAAAACTGAAGAAGAAAACACGACCTGCAGCAGTCCTTCAGATCTATTGAGAAATAGACGAGTCATTCCAATTTGAAAGGAAAGACAACCACAAGTTGGGGGTTGTCGGGGGGACTATCTCGTAACAAAAAAATTAACCAAAAAAAACCCTGCTGAGAAAATGACAAACACTGTTTTTTATAAAGGGAAAGATATTTGAATGTACTGATAGACACAAACCACCTAGGCAAAGACCCTTCAGCCTGTAAAGAATGACCACTGTGAAGCACCGAGCACTGGCTCAGTGTTAAGCAAACAGGTGAATGAGTTGTATAAAGGAGGTGGAACTAGGGGCATCTTTAAATCTTTAACTTTAAAGTTAAGGCCTTCACTTACCACCTCATTATCAGTGAAGATGTTATGTTGCCTGCTATCTTCCTGAAGACACTAATACCTAAAAAACTCCAAGGGAAAATTATTTTCAGCCTGAAATTATACATTCAGCAAAGTATTCATCACATGTAAAGACAGACTAAAGAAATTTTCATACATATAAAGATTCATAAAATTGACCTTTCTTGACCCTTCCTTAAATAGCTACTGAAAATAATGTCCAGTAACATTAGGAAAACAAGGAAGCAAAGAAACAGTAGGCCCCACCCAGGAGAGTAAGCAGCAGCTCTAGGGTGAGAAATGCGCCACAGGCCTAGAGGGCAAGCAGCCCAGATGTGATGGGTTTATAGAAGTATGCAGAAGGGAAGACTCTTGGGGAAAGGGAGAAATCTAGTAGAACAAATTATAAAAACTGAACATTTGGCGACAATAACAAAAAGATGTGGCTAGAAAATATACAAGTGAAAAATGAGGCAATTAAAAACTCCAGCAGAAACAAAAAGCTCCACAAAACAGGAAATGGACACACTGCATATTCACCTCTTGGGGCCTCAGTGAACAATATGTAAATAGCTATCCTAGTAATAAAAATATTGATTATTGATTCAACTGTATGATAAGATGTGAGAGAAGAAAAAACATGAGGCAAGAAAATTTGTCATTACAGAAAATCATTTCACAATTACTTTCTAAAATTGATCAAATCAAGAAGTAATTATATGAGCATACTGACTAAAAGCTATGGAGGTGACTAGCAGAAGAAACTGCTAAGAAGTTTAAAAGTGAGTGACTGAGAAGCTGGGCTGGGGGACCTTGGGGAGGGGCAAGGGGACTTATTCTTCTCATTGTGAGATTTTTTGGTTCTGTTTGATTCTTTGAATAATAAGTATGTTTTACATTGATAAATATGTATTTATTGATTTTAATAAATAAATATTCCCAATGGATGAACAAACCAACGTCTGGCCTGTGAAAGGGCAGAAAGAAGAAGGGCAGCAATTGGTGGTGAATGTGATGCAATAAATAACCGAAGCTGGAGGACAGGACCTCCAGAGGACAGGTGCAGGCAAACCCTTGGAGACAGGTGCAAAATTCAGGTGGAAGGGGAAAGGTGAGAGGGGCCTTCCATTCAAGTCCTGTCCACTCTTCACTGCCTGGAGAAATTTATTGTCAAATGTGGTATCAATTCAAATTGAAATGTCTTCACTTTCATCACTCCTTTTTTACTCTCCTAAGCAATACTAGGAAATATTTGCTTTTGATATTCCTGGACACTTGGCAAGGGGTAGAATTTGTTTGTAACACACCGCTGCTGTGTTTACGCACATGGTTGGAACACATCCAGGGAAACTGTACCACAAAAGTCCAAGAAAAGTAATTCCCAGTGGTGAAAATAAACATGGTTTCTGGAGAAAATGCTACATATAATCATCACATGTTTGTCTGGATTCAAGAGAATGTTAAAATCACTTCTCAGGGAAAAGAACTCATCTAGGATAAGTGCACAGAATTGACCATTTTCCAAAACAATGACGGCAGAATTTCAGCTCTGTCTGGTATTATTGGTGTGTGTGGCTCAAAAAGAAACTTAAGAAAATAATTTCTCCATGGAAAACTGAGTTGACCTGCTGAAGTGTGTCTTTACTTCTAATGTACATACATGTGAGGAGGGACATAGCCATATAACCTAGACTTCATAAAATGAAGTGAGAATGTGTTTTCTCATTAATTTATCAAGGGTTCTGTGCTTAATGACATGTAAGTGGTGATCTTTATGTCTCACCATTCAGAAACGAGATGTCATGAATTAAGACTTCAAATAGAGCTGAAGCTGTTGCCTCTAACCCTTCACCCTCTTCATCAGAACCCATTTCTGAACTGACTTAGAAATACAACAGGAGAGGCAAGGCATGGTGGCTCACATCTGTAATCCCAACACTTTGGGAGGCCAAGTCAGGCAGATCACTTGAGGTCAGGAGTTTGAGGCCAGCCTGGCCAACATGGTAAAACCCCATCTCT
This sequence comes from Pan paniscus, assembly GCF_029289425.2. Lineage (NCBI taxonomy): Eukaryota > Metazoa > Chordata > Mammalia > Primates > Hominidae > Pan > Pan paniscus. The sequence goes on from NC_073260.2 coordinate 50,880,101, forward strand.
ACTAAAAAAACAAAAATTAGCTGGGCATGGTGGCATGCACCTGTAATCCCAGCTACTCGGGAGGCTGAGGCAGGAGAATTGCTTGAACTCGGGAAGTGGAGACTGCAGTAAGCCCAGATTGTGCCACTGCACTCCAGCCTGGGCATCACAGTGAGACTTCATCTAAAAAAAAAAAAAAAAAAAAAAAACGGAAATGCAACAGGAGAAAATACACACCCACACCCCATACCTCATTGTAGCTCAGGAGACTAGCCACAGGTGAACTCCCCTGTCCTTAGAGCCTCTAGGAACTTGGGCTGATAGCTCAGATGGCTCAGACTCAGGAGGATTGATGACTGATCCTCCCTGAGTGGATGGTTTCTTAGCTTCAAACATGTTTTTTCTCTCTGGACATTAAGTGACTGTATTTTTTCGTTCAGGCTGTCATAACAAAATACCACAGGCTGAGTAGTTTAAACAACAGACGTTTATTTCTCACTGTTCTGGAGGCTGGAATTCCAAGATTAAGATGCCCGGCAGGATTAGTTTCTAGGCAGAGCTCTCCTCCAGACTTGCAGACAGCCGCCTTCTCTTTGTGTTCTTGCATGGCTTTTTCTCAGTGAACGCACACACTTCCTGTTCTTATAAGGACACTGGTCCTATCAGATTAAGGCCCCACCCTTATAATCACATTTATAGTTAATTACTTCCTTCCTCCAAACACAGTCAGTGATGAGTTGTAGGACCTCAGGCAAATCACCTCGACAGCCCTTGGCTTCTTCTGAGATGATTTCATATTTAGAAATACTAAAAACAGACTGGCTGTCAGGCTAAAGAATTGCTTCTTAGTTCCACCAGCTTCTTCCCAGTGATGCTTTCGGATGATTCTGCAGGCAATTGGATTGCTTCCACCAGATGGCTTGCAACAGAAAGTGCAGGCATGGAGAGAAGGTGGCCGCATGTATTAGTTGGCTCCGGCTGCTGAAACAAAATACCACTGACTGAGTGGCTTACAGATAAAAGAAAATTACGTTCTCATAGTTCTAGAGGTGGGGAAGTCCACATCAAGGTGTCAGCTGATTTGGTTCCTGGCAAGGGTTCTCTTCCTGGCTTGCAGACAAGTGCCTTCTCAGTGTGTTCTCACATGGTGGAGAGAAAAGAAGCTCTTTCTCTTCCTCTCCTTATAAGACCACAGTCATATCAGATTAGGGCTACCCTGTGACACATTTAACCCTAATTGCATTCTACAGACCTTGTCTCCAGACCCAATCACATGGGCGTGAGGGCTTCAACATATGAATTTGGTAAATGCAGGACACAATTCAATCCACAGCAATGATAAACCACCACCACCACGACCAAAGTCTAGCTTTCATCCCAAAGCATCAGAGCAGCACAATCTCAGCACCATCCTAAGATTTCATGCCCCCAAAGCGGGGGTGTCTGTGTAGGGTGGAGTCACCCGTGAACAGTCAGACCCCTCAGATGCTGACCAGAGACCAGTGGGGTGATGGAAATCCATTTTAGGGCCAGATTACCATGCAGCGTCAAATACCATTATTCCTGCTCGACCTAAGAAGAGTGAGCTATGGATTGGGGGAATTCAGAGAACATTCCCTCTCACTCTTGGAAGTTGTGCCCTGCTGAAAGAGTGAACCCTGATATTCCAAAGGAACTAAGAAGATAACACTGAGCGGGTCTCCATGAGCATGCCACGCATTAGGGCTTTCATCCACGTTTGCAGTGCAGCGGTAACAAATGCCGCAGAAGCAGAGACTTGAACAGTGCTGCACAGGCTTAGAATCCCAAAACCACCATGGGAATGAGCCCAGTCGGGCCTGCCAGGGGATAAGAGGCCACAGAGAGCAGCATGAAGGTGCCCTAGCTGCCTGGCTGCCCACTGGCCACAGACACATGGAATTGTCCAGTAGAGACCATCAAGCTGGCCCAAACTAGAAGAAATGCCCAACCAACTCCTAGACTAGTAAGCCAAAGAAAAGGGGTATCGTTGGGCCAGGCTCAGTGGCTCATACCTGTAATCCCAGCACTTTGGGAGGCCAAGGCGGGAGGATCCCTTGAGGTCAGGAGTTCGAGACCAGCCTGGCCAACATGGCAAAGCCCCATCTCTACTAAAAATACAAAAATTAGCTGGGTATGGGGCACATATCTGTAATCCCAGCTACTCAGGAGGCTAAGGCACAAGAATTGCTTGAACCCAGGAGGTGGAGGTTGCAGTGAGCCAAGATCGTGCCACTGTGCTCCACCCTGGGTGACAGAGCAAGACTGTCAAAAGAAGAAAGAAAGAGAGAGAGAGGGAGGGAGGGAGGGAGGGAGGGAAGGAGGGAGGAAGGAAGGAAGGAAGAAAGGAAGGAAGGAAGGATTGTTTTAAGCCTCTAAGTTTTGAGATATTTTGCTATGCAGCAAATAGTACTTAATACTTGCTAATGGTGCAATCTCCCCACTTAGACTGCTTTTCTTTTTTTTCATTTTTTTATTTTTTTGAGATGAAGTCTCTCTCTGTCACCCAGGCTGGAGTGCAGTGGTGCGATCTCAGCTCACTGCAAGCTCCGCCTCCCAGGTTCACACCATTCTCCTGCCTCAGCCTCCCGAGTAGCTGGGACTACAGGCGCCCACCACCACGCCCGGCTAATTTTTTGTATTTTTAGCAGAGACAGGGTTTCACCGTGTTAGCCAGGATGGTCTGACCTCGTGATCCGCCCGCCTTGGCCTCACAAAGTGCTGGGATTACAGGCGTGAGCCACCGCACCCAGGTCTAGACTGCTTTTCTAATGAAGAACATCCTCCCCTTCCCAAACAAAATTCCATTTCTTTGTACAAATATAGGACTAGAGAGTAGCAAAACCTCCTGCAACTCAAATATTCTTCCAGAAGCCAGGTGAGGAATGACAGAAGTAGTGAATGACGACCCCGAATGAGCTCTGGGGTGGGGAGTGGTGACAGGAGAGGAAGCCGAAGTCCATAAGGAGATGTGCCAAAACCACTCCTCTCCATGGGCTGCAGCCACCAGAACCGGCCACAAATGTGGTCATCTTGCCCATGGTTAGGCTCACCTTGAAAAACAGAACCTTCTCAACTGTAGAGAAAAGCATAGACATCAGCAAGTACTTATGTGCAGCAAAGTCCATTCCACAATATGTTCTTACTGATCTGGAAATAACACAGTCACAAATAAATGGGTTAAGAAAGTGGTTGCAGCCGGGTGCAGTGGCTCACGCCTGTAATCCCAACACTTTGGGAGGCCGAGGTGGGCGGATCACCTGAGGTCGGGTGTTTGAGACCACCCTGACGAACATGGAGAAACCCTGTCTCCACTAAAAACACAAAATTAGCCAGGCATGGTGGCACATGCAGGCGCATGCCTGTAATTGCAGCTACTCAGGAGGCTGAGGCAGGAGAATCGCTTGAACCTACGAGGCGGAGGTTGCGGTGAGCTGAGATCACGCCATTGCACTCCTGCAGCCTGGGCAACAAGAGCGAAACTCCATCTCAAAAAAAAAAAGAAAAAGTGGTTGCTTCATTTAAAATTACTCATGCTCACTATTGCCAAACTCCCCCCAAAAGTGGTAGCATTGCCTTTGTCTTTGGACACACTGGGTGTTGGAGGTCATTGATGAGGAACTCCTTGTGGACCCCCAGCCGGCTTTGTCCTCTTGGTTTCAGTGAAGCTCCAATTAGGCTTCGCCCATTTCCTGCAGTGGGTAGCTGCAGACAGAAGCTCCTTCCAAGGCAGTGGCTGGGACAGCAGCTAAAAGACTTAACTTGGCAGACACTGTGAGTCAGTGCATGAAAAGGCCAGTATGGAGATACAGATTAATTACATAGGGAAAAATAGCAACTGCCCCAAGGAGAAAGCTGCACACAGCACCTTCACCAGGTGAGCCGGGTTAGCATCATCAGTCATGCCACATACTGGCCTTATGTGCCCTCTGATACCACACACTGAGGAGGATACCACGTCACTCTTATGATATTCTTGCAAAAAAAAAATGCATAAGCTACATTTAATCAGGAGGAACGTGCCACAAAATCATGGCCAGTACTCTTTAAAAGTCTGAAGGTCATTAGAGACAAAGAAAAGTTGTGAAACCATTCCAGACTAAAAGAGACCAAGGACATTTGATGACTTAAATACAGCATGAGATATTGGACTGGGTCCTGAATCAGAGAAAGACATCAGTGGGGCCATGGATGAAATCTGAAGAGCATGGGTGGATTCGTTAACAGTACTGCATCAATGCTAAGTCCCTGGGATTGACTATCTTAACACAACTATGTGAGGTGTAAACACTGGAGAAACTGGGGTAAGGCATACAGAAAATTTTTGTACTGTTTTTGCAACTTTAAGTTCCAACTTATTTCAAAATCAAGTTTAAAAAGTGAAAAATAAAATCTCTTTAAAATTTAACAAGAAGAGAAAAAAAAGAGAGAAGCTCCCACCACTGTTGGCTGACATCTATGTTCTTTAAATTTAGTGGGAAAGAAATGATCAATTTTGGCCAGGCAAGGTAATCCTAGCACTTTGGAAGACCGAGGCAGGTGGATCACCTGAGGTCAGGAGTTCAACACCAGCCTGGCCAACATGGTGAAATCCCATCTCTACTAAAAATACAAAAAATTAGCCAGGCCTGGTGGCTGGTGCCTGTAATCCCAGCTACTTGGGAGGCTGAGGCAGAAGAATCACTTGAACCCAGGAAGTAGAGGTTGTAGTGAGCTGAGATTTCACCACTGTACTCCAGCCTGGGCAGCAAGAGTGAAACTCCATCTCAAAAAAAAAAAAAAGAATTTTTTTTTTTTTTGAGCTGGAGTCTTGCTCTGTCACCCAGGCTAGCGTGCAATGACGCGATCTTGGCTCACTGCAACCTCTGCCTCCCAGTTCAAGCGATTCTCCTGCCTCAGCCTCCTGAGTAGCTAGGACTACAGGCGTGTGCCACCACGCCCGGCTAATTTTTTTGCATTATTATTTTTTTTAGTAGAGATAGGATTTCACGGTGTTAGTCAGGAGGGTCTCAATCTCCTGAACTCATGATCCACCCTCCTCAGCCTCCAAAATTGCTGGGATTACAGGCGTGAGCCACCGCGCCCTCCCATCATTTTTTAATTCATTTGGCTACCAGCCCTCAGAAGGTTAAGAGATAGCCATATGGTGGACATTTGTTTGGGGCCACCCTGCATAACCCACTCACCCCCTTCTCTCACCCCAGGTTTTCATTGAGGAGTTTATTTTTCCCTTGACTCGCAGTCATAAGACTCTGGGGAAGGAGCTGCTAACTCCAGCCCTAGAAAAGAGGTGTGTGGCCCAAGCCTACCCAGCAGCATATGCAGTCTCCTTGGCCCTGGTGACACTCCACAGAGGGCACGTGACAGCAGGAAGTAGACTTAATTCTGAGCGTTTGGCTTAAGCATCACGAGGCTGTCACAACCAGCCCCACCTCCACTGGACTTGAATAAGCTCAATGGGGACCAAAGCTACCTCTGTGACCAGCTGCTGCCAGGAGGGAGTCTGTCCCAGCAAGGAGCCAGCCCTGAAGCTGCAGAAATGAGTCCTGCCACAGCACCCAATCCCTGGTCAGGCCACACCTGACTCCACCCCGTGGGTCCTGTAACTAGAAGAGGTCAGGAAGCCCCCCGTCCTTCAGGCATTCCGGATTGCAGGGGCCTCCCGCAACCAAGAGAGCCACGTTTAGCCGAGTTCCATCTCCTGCTGAGAAAGTCAAGATCAGCCAAACCACATGCTGCAGTGTCAGAGTCTCGGGTTATGAAAGGCGGCATCAGTGGGGTAGTGAAGACAGGAGGAAAGGGCAGAGAGGCCACCAGTGTGCCTCTGGGAGGACAAACGTTTTACATTGGCCAGCGTGCCCCCATATTTTGGCGTTCTGACAACCCACCCATTTAATCAGCAAGAAATCGAGACTTTCCTGTGATCCCCATGTCCAGTTCATCCTTTGCAAGTTCCTGGGCGGGGAGCAGAGTGGCTGTCACATAGACAAAGATGTAGGCCGCCCACCAGCGCCTACTTCTCCAACTTCAAGGTCCCCTGCTCCATCCACTGCTCCCCAGATGGCCTGGGCATCCTTGAACGTGGCCAGCCCTTTCCCCGTGAATCTGTTCCCTGTATGGAGTCCAGGTTGCTCAGAAAGGCCTGTGGACAATGTCTGAGCCCCAGTCGAGGCTGAGCTCCACCAGTTCCTGTGCCCTAAGGAAGTCAGGAGATGGGGCTGAGCGCCCAGCCTTCCGGAGGTCGGAGCCTGCTGCCTAGCAGATGACCACGAGGGGGCAGTGTGGAGCAGTTGGTAGGCCGGGCCGGCGGCTCCTGGCTGACCAGCCGGACCGGACTTCCCAACCTGAAATCCAACCGGAGGGAAGAGAAAATACACAGCCAGCGGCAACAGCCAACCCTGAGTGGCGGGGTGGCAGATTATGTTTATTTCCCAAATGTCCTGTAATTGATAAGTAACTGATTACCAAATAAATTTTATTACTAAAATGAAAGAAAGAAGCCAGATCAGTAGATACCTGTTTTTCTGCATTGCTTGTATCCAAATTCACACATTTGTCCAACTGCAAAGATCCTGAACACGTGTCACGGACCACTCCAGGACCGGCAGGGACTGCTTCAGGCAAGGAAGATTTGTACCCCTGGGAGCCGCTGTGCCCGTCTCCACCTGGGGTCCAGCGCAGCCCACCTGGGGTCCGGGAACCCTCGCCTTGAGGACAGGTGTCTCTTATCCTGCGTCCAGTTATTTTGGTTGTGATGGAACTCCATTTTCTCTTGGAGATTAACAGCGCCTGCACTTTGTATGCTTGAGGACGTTGCCAGGGGTGCCCTCTACCACCCCGCTCTTAACTTGTTTTCATAGAGACATTTCCCAAATTCTCAGTCATTTCACGTGAAGTCTTCCCAATTTCTCCATGGATCCACTTCAACCGTGAAGACACTGGACACAGAGTGCCATGAGGACTGAATATAACGGCAAGGGCCTGCGCCTAGGGGCGGGTCCCACAGCAGGACACTGCTCTTGCTGCCAGACCCACCGCTGGACCCAGGGTTTCTAAGCACTGATGACTCCCAATCACCCAGGGTTCTTGTTATGGACAGGATCATGTGCCCGTAGTTCATATGTTGATGCCCTAAATCCCGATATGGCTTAGAAATGGCACTTGGAAGGACATATTGGATTAGAGTCTCACACTTTTGAAATGAGGTCATAAGTAAGTCCCTGATTCAATATGATGATGCATCCTTAGAAGAAGAGGAACAGATGCACGGTGCTGCGCTCGCTCGCTCTCTTCTCTCTCTCTCTCTTTCTCTCTCCACATAAGCACAGGGGAAAGGCCATGTGAGGACACAGTGTCCACAAGCCAGGAAGCAGGCCTTCATCAGAAACCAGATTTGCCAGCACCTAGATCTTCAGCCTTCAGAACAGTGAGAGAATGAATGTCTGCCATTTGAGCCCCCAGCCTGCGGTATCATGTGAGGCAGCCTGAGCTGGCACCTGCAGTTCTCTTAGGACCGTAGACATGCCTACCCGGAACAGAGGCCACTGTGTCCATTGTCTGTGCAGGGCTGTTCTCACCCCTGCCCAGGGGTGCATCACAAACACCTGATGGTCTCATGCCGCCCCCCATTCACAAACACACACACCCCATCCATGAGCAGTAGAAATAAGCATCCAGGAAAGGAATCAGGGAGTTAATTCCTCTTCCTAATGCTAAGAATTGCTCAGAAATCCATGCACTTTTAACCCTCACTTGTCTGGGGCTCTGACAGACCTCCCTCTCTGGACGGCAGCTGTGTGTGCTTCAACCTGTTTCAGCACAGTCACCCCACTCCCCTGCTTCCTCTCTGCTCCTCATGGCCAGGACACCTCGCAAGGACCCTCCCTCACCCTCTACCTTGAGGGCAGCCATAAGCAGTAGCCTGGGGCTTGGGAGTTGGGAGCTGGGACCCCCCTACCTACCACTCTATGGGTGGTGGCTCACCCCAGTTGGGGATAAGGCTGCAGGGAACACAGTGTTGGAGCCCCTTAAGCATGGCCGAGAAGAAGCACTTCATGGAGACACTCAGGCAGCAACATGGCAGGGGCTGTGTCTGGTGCTCAGGCTCTTACGTCCCAGAGAACCCAGAGGAAAGCAGGGCTGACCTCCCTGCCACGGGCTGCCTGTAGTCTATTCCATAGTCCCAGGAAAACAAGCTCTGCCCTTTCCCTTTGAGGGGCTGGTGGAGAAGGGAGCAGTCCCAGCCAAGAAGACACAAGTTGTCCTTCTAGGCTTGTGGGCCCCGAGGAATAGCTGCCCCTCCCGCACCTCCATTGGCCATTCTCCCTCTTCCCCTTCTCCCCTCAGGAGAGCAGACATGTCTCCCTTGTCACCTGCTAGCAAACTGGAAATCTCTCTCCCTCCTTCAGCAAGCACCCCTGGGAGACTTTATCTTCAGCAGACAAGCTCTTTGCTCACCCTGCACGGGGAGAATTCAAGAGGCCTTGGACGTCACGAGGAAACCTGGCCCACGTGGGAGCTGGGGGTCTAGGGCCACCACATAAGTGTGAGTCCCCAACGTGAGAAAGAAGCAGCCACCTGTTGAACCAGGTATAAAAGGAGTCGAGAAACCTTGAGAAGTCTAGGTCCATCGCTGTGGGTTCACATATCGGGAGAGTCAAGCGCATTGGGTTTTTGTTTGTGGTTTTCAATATTTTGTTTGTTTGTTTGTTTTGTTTTCTTTTTGAGACGGAGTCTCACTCCGTCGCCCAGGCTGGAGTGCAGTGGCACGATCTCGGCTCACTGCAACCTCCATCTCCTGGGCTCAAGCAATTCTCCTGCTTCAGCCTCCCAAGTAGCTGGGATTACAGGTGCCCGCCACCACACCCAACTAATCTTTTGTATTTTTTAGTAGAGATGGGATTTCACCATGTTGGCCAGGCTGATCTCGAACTCCTGACCTCATGATTCACTTGCCTCAGTCTCCCAAAGTGCTGGGATTACAGGTGTGAGCCACCGTGCCTGGCCTAATTTTTTTATTTTTAATTTTTGTGGGTACATAGTAGGTGTGTATATTTATGGGGTACATGAGATGTTTTGATACAGGCATGCAATGCATAATAATCACATAATGAAGAATCGGAGTATTCATCCCCTCAAGCACTTATCTTTTGTGTTACAAACAATGCAATTATAGTTATTTTTAAATGTACAATTAAATGATTATTGACAGTAGTCACACTGTTGTGCTATCAAATATTAGGTCTTATTTATTCTTTGTATTTTTTTGTACCTATTAACCATTCCCACCTTCCTCCCAACCCCACTATCCTTTCCAGCTTCTGGTAACCAACCTTCTACTCTCTATGTCCAAGAGTTCAATTGTTTTGATCATTAGATCCCACAAATAAGTGAGAACATGTGATGTTTGTCTTTCTGTGCCTGGCTTATTTCACTTCACATAAGGGCCTCCTTTTCCATCTATATTATTGCAAATGACAGAATCTCATTTTTTTAATGGCTGAAGAGTACTCCATTGTGTATATGTACCACGTTTTCTTTATCCATTCATCTGTTGATGGACACTTAGGTTGCTTCCAAATCTTGGCTGTTGTGAACAGTGCTGCAATAAACATGGGGGTGCAGATACCTCTTCAATATACTGGCTTCCTTTTCCTTTCTTTTGGGTATATACCCAGCAGCAGGATTGCTGAGTCACATGGTCACAGCACATTGTTAATGAGCACAGACTCGCAGAATGCAGGACATGGATGGTGCGGGGGGAGAACAGCTGCACTCTCGGGGTGTCCAACTCCTCTTCAATATCTTTCCCTCACCTAATTCACAGCAATGGCTTCAAAGGAATAAGAAGGGGAGGGTGAGCTTAGTGCCAGATCTTTTAATGACCTCCTCTTAAGCTTAAAAATGCAGTTTCAAAATCAAAGAGTCCTACAAAAAGAAATTATTTAAGGTAAGTTATGCAACGTGTGCCCTTTGGAAAAACAGCAATGTCCTTAGAGTTATGCCCCCAGGATGGTGGGGACAGGCCCTACATCTGCAAACACATGTGCTCAGACCACCTGGCCCCTGCCAGGATCCCCCGCCCCTGGCCGTCTGCAAGTTTCCAGTCTTCGCAAAAATCCATTCAAGTCTGGAAAACATTCCTCTCCCCTACAAGCCGGCTCCTTCCCTCTATTCAGATCAGCTAAAAATCCTCTTCCTAAGGATCCAGCCCCAAATATGCTGTATAAGGAAGTCCCCACCTCAAAATCTCCACTGCTCTATTTCTTGCTGAAATTCCTGTGGACAAAGGACAGACAGAGCTCAACGTCATCTCTCTGCACACTGACATAAATGCATATCTAATTGCTTCCTTTGGAATGACTAATCAGAAACTCAAAAGAATGCAATCATTTGTCTCTTATCTACCTATGACTTGGAAGCCCCCTCCTTGCTTCGAGTTGTCCCTCCTTTCTGGACCAAACCAATGTACATCTTACATATATTGATTGATGTCTCATGTCTCCCTAAAATGTATAAAACTAAGCTGTGCCCTGACCACCTTGGGCATATGTCATCGGGACCTCCTGAGGCTGTGTCACAGGCATGTCCTTAACCTTGGCAAAATAAACTTCCTAAATTGATCGAGACTTGTCTCAGATACTCTTTGGTTTACAGTATGGTACCACATTTGTGTATCCATTCATCAATTGACAGACATATGGGTTGCTTCCAGTGTTTGACAATGGTGAATAATACTGCTATGAACATTTGTGTATATGCCTTTCTGGGGCATATGTTTTCAGTTCTCTTGGGTGTATATATATATATATAAATATATATATATATTTATATATATAAATATATATATATATTTATATATATAAATATATATATAAATATATATATATTTATATATATAAATATATATATAAATATATATATAAATATATATAAATATATATATAAATATATATATAAATATATATATAAATATATATAAATATATATAAATATATATATAAATATATATATAAATATATATAAATATATATATAAATATATATAAATATATATATAAATATATATATAAATATATATATAAATATATATATAAATATATATAAATATATATATAAATATATATATAAATATATATAAATATATATAAATATATATATAAATATATATATAAATATATATAAATATATATATAAATATATATAAATATATATATAAATATATATATAAATATATATATATAAATATATATATAAATATATATATAAATATATATATATAAATATATATATAAATATATATATATACACATATATATATATGAGTGGAACTGCTAGACCATATGAAAACATTTAACTTTTTAAAGAAACCACTAAACTGTTTTACAAAGAGGCTGCACCATGTTACAATCCCAGCAGGAATACAGGTGTTCCAGAGGCTCCACATCCTCACCAATACTTGTTATTAACAGTCTTTCTCATTCTATCCATGCTAGTGGCAGGGAGGTGGTATCTCACGGTGCTTTTGATTTGCATTCATTTGATAACTACTAAGGTTTAGCACTTCTTCACATACTTTTTGACCACTTGTGTATTTTCTTTGGAGAACTGTCTATACAGATCTTTTTTAAAATTGTGGCAAAATGCTCATAACATAACACCATCCTAACCATGTTAGTGTACAGTTCAGCAGTGGTAAGTATATCTGCACTGTTGGGCAACCCATCTCCAGAACATTTTCATACCCACTAAAAACCGTGCCCCATTTCCCCTCCCCCTGCTCTTGGCAACCACCAGTCTACCATTTCCATGCATTCAACCACCTGCTCATGAGTGCAATGAGTAATTCTATTCAATCCCCTAGTGTGATGATCCTATATAAAACATGTCCATTTTATTATGGAACTCTTTGGGGCACCAATCTCTGTTAGAGCATTTCTCCAATATCACCCAAGATAGTATGAGTATTTCAAGTTTCAAGACTACTGTATGGCCAGGCACAGTGGCTCATGCGTGTAATCGCAGCACTTTGGAAGGCTGAGGCAGGGGGATCACTCGAGCCCAGGAGTTCAAAACCAACCTGGGCAACATGGCAAAACGCCTTCTCTACAAAAAATACAAAAATTAGCTGAGCATGGTGGTGCATACCTGTAGTCCCAGCTCTCCGGGAGGCTGAGGTAGGAGGACTGCCTGAGCCCAGGAGGTAGAGGCTGCAATGAGCTGAGATGTCACCACTGCACTCCAGCCTTGGTGACAGAGCAAGACCTTGTCTCAAAAAAAAAAAAAATTGACTATTTTATGTCCTTCAGTCAATCATAGGAACAATTTCAATAAATGTTCAATAGCAAGCTAGTAATTGCCCCTCAGGTGGGAACTCCCTAGCCCACAGGTAAATCGGCCCTTCAGGCAATATTAATTGGACACATTAATGGGAAGGAGCAAGATTACCCAGGCCCACACAGGGTGCTAATTTCAACAGTACAGAACAGAGGCTGCAGTGCTGGCAGCAAAGTCTCTGCACAATGGCCTCTTGTGGGACACAGACTGAGGCTTATGGCACCAGCCTGTGAGCACATCCCGGCCACATGTGAGTTAGATCCATCTCTGTCTTGGGCGCCTCTTCACCAGGAGGATTAAAGAATAATATCCAGGGTGCTGTCAAAGTGCCGGGCCTCCTTCTCCTAACTCAGATACTCTTAGGGTGACATGGGGGATGGAGAGCTAAAGTGTCCGTCATTAAAGCGAGGCTCAACCTCACCTCAGAGGGATACCCATGATCCCGCTTCACCTCCCAACACCCGGGTCGCAGCACAGGCCGATCACCCTGTGTTTTGCCAGGGTCGGCTGCTGCTTCCGGCCGGCAGGAGCTTCCGCTGCTGAGCATGTCGCCTGGTAGGGGCACGGCTCACCCGGTCTGAGGGCGTCTCCAAAGGCCCGTCATTCGTCACATGTGTGACTACCTGCAGGGTGTACTGTGCATGTTTAACACCCAGCTGCAGGAGGAGCCGCTACTTAGAAGTGTTGTCTGATTTCTGCTCTGTGAATACTCCCCCATGGCCCATTTCAGGCCCGTTTCCTACTATGGGTGGGAGGCCGAAGAAAGGTTCACAGGAGAGCCCTAGTTGCTGTCCCCACCTAGGATCTACTCCACCCATCCACAGAGTCAGAACATGTTTGTCCCAAGGGCAGGCACAAGGGCTGGGATAAAGAAAGCCCCCAGTAATACAATCGAGTGAATGAATGAGTGCACGCCCCAGGAACAACACTAACAAAAGTGTTAAAGGTTCTAGTGCTATTAGAACTGAACTTGGGGTCAGCTATTTAGGGACACGCCAACAGGAATCAGATGCATTCTGTCTGGAGGTGGGCTATGGGGGACTGAGGGAGGGAGAAACCGCCTTCTCTGGGCACATGCTTCTCAGCCTTGGGACACCTATTCACCTTCTCCATTTGTTTGGGGACCAGAAGCCACTCAAGTCTTCAAGGAAGAGATAAACATGGGCCCTGTGTGGCCACCCCCTCCCTGCGTGCCCTCTGATGGTGAAAATGTTTCTCTGAATAGATGTGGTCCTGGCTCTCCCGGCTGAAGGTCTCCAGTGGAGACGTTAAATGGGCAAGGCACAATTCTGAGGAGGACTGGCCTGAACCCCCGTCTTGCCCAGTGAGATGCCCCCAGGTGTTCAAGGATTCATGGTGGGACTGGGCCCCTCCTCCTGATGGAGCAAAGCTCTTGGTGAATTACACAGGACTGGACTAAACCTACTGACTCAGGAACTTGCCATTTAGTTTAATTCAACCCTTGCTTGGAAACAGGAGCTCTTGCCATAGCAACGGTGGAATCACAAGATTCCCTGCCCACTCCACACGCACAGCACAGTTACCAGAGCCAAATTGTGGTAGGAGAGAAAGAGAATTTCAACAGGAAAATAAAACATCAGTTCTGATTCTGCCAGCTAGCTTTAAGATTAATAAGGTATTTAAGATTTCCCCATGTACAGGCCTCAACATTCTTCCTGCACAGTGGAGGCATCTTCCAAAGCACCTATAGCTCCAAGCTCTGATCATTTGAAAGCATCAAAACAGGGCCAGGAGCTGTGGCTCACACATGCAATCCCAGCACTTTGGGAGGTCGAGGCGAGTGGATCACCTGAAGGTCAGGAGTTCGAGACCAGCCTGGACAACATGGTGAAACCCTGTCTCTACTAAAAATACAAAAAAAATTAGCCTGGCATGGTGGCACGCACCTGTAGTCCCAGATGCTCAGGAGGCTAAGGCTAGAGAATCACTTAAACCCAGGAGGCAAAGGTTGCAGTGAGCTAAGATCACGCCACTGCACTCCAGCCTGGGCAACAGAGCGAGACTCCGTCTGAAAAAAGAAAAGAAAAGAAAGCATCAAAACAGTATTGGGGACCTGGCACCGGTGGTTCACGCCTGTAATCCCAGCACTTTGGGAGTCCAACTCGGGCGGATCACCTGAGGTCAGGAGTTTGAGACCAGCCTGGCCAACATGGTGAAACCCTGTCTCTACTGAAAATACAAAAATTAGCCAGGCATGGTGGTGCACTCCTGTAATCCCAGCTACTCAGGAGGCTGACGGAGAAGAATCGTTTGAACCCAGGAGGCGGAAGTTTCAGTGAGCCAAGATCCCGCCACTGCACTCTGGCCTGGGCGACAGAACAAGACTCCATCTCAAAAAACAAAACAAAACAAAAACCAGTATTGGGCTCTTCCTGTTAAATCTGAGATTCTCTGAAGCTAACCAAATGAACCAAGCATTTACATAATGTTTGCTGGGTGCTGGATGCCCTTCTAAGAAGTCTGCATATATTCACAATCCATCTATTCCCCCAACAGCCTTATGAGATAGGTGTGATCATTATCTCCACTTTACAAATGAGGAAACTGAGGCATGATGAGGTAAACAAACTTGCCCAGGAGTTTGCATTTAAATAAAGGATTCAAACCTAGTACATCTCCATATTCTATTCACCAAAAAGGAAAGTACATCTTTGAAAATTAAAAACAAGTAAAACCTGCCAGGCATGGTGGCTCACGCCTGTAATCCCAGCACTTTGGGAGGCCAAGGCATGGGGATCGCTTGAGGTCTGGAATTTGAGATCAGCCTGGCCAACATGGTGAAACCTCATCTCTACGAAAATGCCAAAATTAGCTGGACATGGTGGCACGTGCCTGTAATCCCAGCTTTTTGGGAGGCTGAGGCAAGAGGATCACTTGAACCTGGGAGGCAGACATTGCAGTGGGCTGAGATCACAACCCTGCACTCCAGCCTGGACAACAGAGCCAGACTCTGTATCAAAAATAAAAATTAAAATTAAAATTAAAAAATTAATTAATTAAAAAAAATAAAAACAAGCCAAACCAAGAGTGACACCCTATGAAAAACCACCGAGTACACTGCAAACTATGCAGGTGAGTGGACAAAGCCCTGAATGGGCATGGAGGTTTGCAGACATGAGGCGCCCTGCAGAGGTCTGCAGAAAAGACAGCACATTGCTGGGAATGGCAAGATCTGGGGGCAAAAAGTGCAGAAGAAATAGCATACAAAAAACAATCTCTGCAAATAACCTAAATAAAATATTAGCAAATCTAACTCTAAAACATATTAAAATAATAATAAATCATGGCCAAATAGAATTTATCCCACAGGAATGCAAGGAAAATTCAAATTAAGAATCTATTAACACAATTCACTATATTAATAAGTCAAAGAAGAAAAAACCACATAATTGTCTGCATACAGCTAAAATGGCACTTTAAAAATTCAGAATTCCTGATTAAAATTTTAAAACACTTAATAACAATAAGTGCATATTATGATACAAAGCATATCTTAAGCCAAAAATAAGTATTAAACTTGATATCAAAACATCAGACATTTTCATTATGTCTCTGCCATTATTAAATGTCAATTTAAGGCAAGAGAAAACCCGAAGAGATGAAAAATTATACTAAGGAAGGCAAAATTGAAAGATGGCACCTCCATGTGCTTGGGAAATCCAGATACAACTGAAATGCCTTAAAAACAATAAGGTTGCTGGCAAGAAACTACATACTGCACAGAACTTCTTTTCTATATATAAAGTTTGAAGGAAGAAAAAAAGGAAGAAAGGATTATCTTTACAATGGCAACAGCAACATATGTGAAAAGTTACAAGCCATGCAGACTTGTATGGAAAAATCATTAAAACTCCAGCAAGTGGGCCAGGCATGGTGGCTTACACCTGTAATCCCAATATTTTGGGAGGCCAAGGCAGGAGGACCATTTGAGACCAGGAGTATGAGACCAGCCTGGGCAACATGGCGAAACCCAGTATCCACAAAAAAAATACAAAAAAATTATCCTGGTGTGGCGGTGCATGCCTGTATTCCCAGCTACTCAGGAGGCTGAAGTGGAAATATCGCTTGAGCCTGAGAGGTTGAGGCTGCAGTGAGCCATGATTGTGCCACTGTACTCCAGCCTGGGTGAGAGTGAGGCGTTGTCCAAGAAAAAAAAATTCATCAAGAGATGTAAAACAAAATTTGAATAAAAGATATCTCAGGGAGGGAGGAGCCAAGATGGCCGAATAGGAACAGCTCCGGTCTACAGCTCCCAGCGTGAGCGACGCAGAAGACGGGAGATTTCTGCATTTCCATCTGAGGTACCGGGTTCATCTCACTAGGGAGTGCCAGACAGTGGGCGCAGGCCAGTGGGTGCGCGCACCGTGCGCGAGCCGAAGCAGGGCGAGGCATTGCCTCACCTGGGAAGCGCAAGGGGTCAGGGAGTTCCCTTTCTGAGTCAACGAAAAGGGTGACGGACGCACCTGGAAAACTCGGGTCACTCCCACCCGAATATTGCGCGTTTCAGACCGGCTTAAAAAACGGCGCACCATGAGACTATATCCCACACCTGGCTCGGAGGGTCCTACGCCCTTGGAATCTCGCTGATTGCTAGCACAGCAGTCTGAGATCAAACTGCAAGGCGGCAGCGAGGCTGGGGGAGGGGCGCCCGCCATTGCCCAGGCTTGCTTAGGTAAACAAAGCAGCCGGGAAGCTCGAACTGGGTGGAGCCCACCACAGCTCAAGGAGACCTGCCTGCCTCTGTAGGCTCCACCTCTGGGGGTAGGGCACAGACAAACAAAAAGACAGCAGTAACCTCTGCAGACTTAAATGTCCCTGTCTGACAGCTTTGAAGAGAGCAGTGGTTCTCCCAGCACGCAGCTGGAGATCTGAGAAGGGGCAGACTGCCTCCTCAAGTGGGTGCCTGACCCCTGACCCCCGAGCAGCCTAACTGGGAGGCACCCCCCAACAGGGGCACACTGACACCTCACATGGCAGGGTACTCCAACAGACCCGCAGCTAAGGGTCCTGTCTGTTAGAAGGAAAACTAACAAACAGAAAAGACATCCACACCAAAAACCCATCTGTATATCACCATCATCAAAGACCAAAAGTAGATAAAACCACAAAGATGGGGAAAAAACAGAACAGAAAAACTGGAAACTCTAAAAAGCAGAGCACCTCTCCTCCTCCAAAGGAACGCAGTTCCTCACCAGCAACGGAACAAAGCTGGACAGAGAATGACTTTGACGAGCTGAGAGAAGAAGGCTTCAGACGATCAAATTACTCTGAGCTACGGGAGGACATTCAAACCAAAGGCAAAGAAGTTGAAAACTTTGAAAAAAATTTAGAAGAATGTATAACTAGAATAACCAATACAGAGAAGTGCTTAAAGGAGCTGATGGAGCTGAAAACCAAGGCTCGAGAACTACGTGAAGAATGCAGAAGCCTCAGGAGCCGATGCGATCAACTGGAAGAAAGGGTATCAGCAATGGAAGATGAAATGAATGAAACGAAGAGAGAAGGGAAGTCTAGAGAAAAAAGAATAAAAAGAAATGAGCAAAGCCTCCAAGAAATATGGGACTATGTGAAAAGACCAAATCTACGTCTGATTGGTGTACCTGAAAGTGATGCGGAGAATGAAACCAAGTTGGAAAACACTCTGCAGGATATTATCCAGGAGAACTTCCCCAATCTAGCAAGGCAGGCCAACGTTCAGATTCAGGAAATACAGAGAACGCCACAAAGATACTCCTCGAGAAGAGCAACTCCAAGACACATAATTGTCAGATTCACCAAAGTTGAAATGAAGGAAAAAATGTTAAGGGCAGCCAGACAGAAAGGTCGGGTTACCCTCAAAGGGAAGCCCATCAGACTAACAGCGGATCTCTCGGCAGAAACCCTACAAGCCAGAAGAGAGTGGGGGCCAATATTCAACATTCTTAAAGAAAAGAATTTTCAACCCAGAATTTCATATCCAGCCAAACTAAGCTTCATAAGTGAAGGAGAAATAAAATACTTTACAGACAAGCAAATGCTGACCGATTTTGTCACCACCAGGCCTGCCCTAAAAGAGCTCCTGAAGGAAGCGCTAAATATGGAAAGGAACAACCGGTACCAGCCGCTGCAAAATCATGCCAAAATGTAAAGACCATCAAGACTAGGAAGAAACTGCATCAACTAACGAGCAAAATCACCAGGTAACATCATAATGACAGGATCAAATTCACACATAACAATATTAACTTTAAATGTAAATGGACTAAATTCTCCAATTAAAAGACACAGACTGGCAAGTTGGATAAAGAGTCAAGACCCATCAGTATGCTGTATTCAGGAAACCCATCTCACGTGCAGAGACACACATAGGCTCAAAATAAAAGGATGGAGGAAGATCTACCAAGCAAATGGAAAACAAAAAAAGGCAGGGGTTGCAATCCTAGTCTCTGATAAAACAGACTTTAAACCAACAAAGATCAAAAGAGACAAAGAAGGCCATTACATAATGGTAAAGGGATCAATTCAACAAGAGGAGCTAACTATCCTAAATATTTATGCACCCAATACAGGAGCACCCAGATTCATAAAGCAAGTCCTGAGTGACCTACAAAGAGACTTAGACTCCCACACATTAATAATGGGAGACTTTAACACCCCACTGTCAACATTAGACAGATCAACAAGACAGAAAGTCAACAAGGATACCCAGGAATTGAACTCAGCTCTGCACCAAGCGGACCTAATAGACATCTACAGAACTCTCCACCCCAAATCAACAGAATATACATTTTTTTCAGCACCACACCACACCTATTCCAAAATTGACCACATAGTTGGAAGTAAAGCTCTCCTCAGCAAATGTAAAAGAACAGAAATTATAACAAACTATCTCTCAGACCACAGTGCAATCAAACTAGAACTCAGGATTAAGAATCTCACTCAAAGCCGCTCAACTACATGGAAACTGAACAACCTGCTCCTGAATGACTGCTGGGTACATAACGAAATGAAGGCAGAAATAAAGATGTTCTTTGAAACCAACGAGAACAAAGACACAACATACCAGAATCTCTGGGACGCATTCAAAGCAGTGTGCAGAGGGAAATTTATAGCACTAAATGCCCACAAGAGAAAGCAGGAAAGATCTAAAATTGACACCCTAACATCACAATTAAAAGAACTAGAAAAGCAAGAGCAAACACATTCAAAAGTTAGCAGAAGGCAAGAAATAACTAAAATCAGAGCAGAACTGAAGGAAATAGAGACACAAAAAACCCTTCAAAAAATTAATGAATCCAGGAGCTGGTTTTTTGAAAGGATCAACAAAATTGATAGACCGCTAGCAAGACTAATAAAGAAAAAAAGAGAGAAGAATCAAATAGACGCAATAAAAAATGATAAAGGGGATATCACCACCGATCCCACAGAAATACAAACTACCATCAGAGAATACTACAAACACCTCTACGCAAATAAACTAGAAAATCTAGAAGAAATGGATACATTCCTCGACACCTACACTCTCCCAAGACTAAACCAGGAAGAAGTTGAATCTCTGAATAGACAAATAACAGGAGCTGAAATTGTGGCAATAATCAATAGTTTACCAACCAAAAAGAGTCCAGGACCAGATGGATTCACAGCCGAATTCTACCAGAGGTACAAGGAGGAACTGGTACCATTCCTTCTGAAACTATTCCAATCAATAGAAAAAGAGGGAATCCTCCCTAACTCATTTTATGAGGCCAGCATCATTCTGATACCAAAGCCTGGCAGAGACACAACCAAAAAAGAGAATTTTAGACCAATATCCTTGATGAACATTGATGCAAAAATCCTCAATAAAATACTGGCAAACCGAATCCAGCAGCACATCAAAAAGCTTATCCACCATGATCAAGTGGGCTTCATCCCTGGGATGCAAGGCTGGTTCAACATACGCAAATCAATAAATGTAATCCAGCATATAAACAGAGCCAAAGACAAAAACCACATGATTATCTCAATAGATGCAGAAAAAGCCTTTGACAAAACTCAACAACCCTTCATGCTAAAAACTCTCAATAAATTAGGTATTGATGGGACATATTTCAAAATAATAAGAGCTATCTATGACAAACCCACAGCCAATATCATACTGAATGGGCAAAAACTGGAAGCATTCCCTTTGAAAACTGGCACAAGACAGGGATGCCCTCTCTCACCACTCCTATTCAACATAGTGTTGGAAGTTCTGGCCAGGGCAATCAGGCAGGAGAAGGAAATAAAGGGTATTCAATTAGGAAAAGAGGAAGTCAAATTGTCCCTGTTTGCAGACGACATGATTGTTTATCTAGAAAACCCCACTGTCTCAGCCCAAAATCTCCTTAAGCTGATAAGCAACTTCAGCAAAGTCTCAGGATACAAAATCAATGTACAAAAATCACAAGCATTCTTATACACCAACAACAGACAAACAGAGAGCCAAATCATGAGTGAACTCCCATTCACAATTGCTTCAAAGAGAATAAAATACCTAGGAATCCAACTTACAAGGGATGTGAAGCACCTCTTCAAGGAGAACTACAAACCACTGCTCAAGGAAATAAAAGAGGATACAAACAAATGGAAGAACATTCCTTGCTCATGGGTAGGAAGAATCAATATCGTGAAAATGGCCATACTGCCCAAGGTAATTTACAGATTCAATGCCATCCCCATCAAGCTTCCAATGACTTTCTTCACAGAATTGGAAAAAACTACTTTAAAGTTCATATGGAACCAAAAGAGAGCCCGCATCGCCAAGTCAATCCTAAGCCAAAAGAACAAAGCTGGAGGCATCACACTACCTGACTTCAAACTATACTACAAGGCTACAGTAACCAAAACAGCATGGTACTGGTACCAAAACAGAAATATAGATCAATGGAACAGAACAGAGCCCTCAGAAATAACGCCACTTACCTACAACTATCTGATCTTTGACAAACCTGAGAAAAACAAGCAATGGGGAAAGGATTCCCTATTTAATAAATGGTGCTGGGAAAACTGGCTAGCCATATGTAGAAAGCTGAAACTGGATCCCTTCCTTACACCTTATACAAAAATCAATTCAAGATGGATTAAAGATTTAAACGTTAGACCTAAAACCATAAAAACCCTAGAAGAAAACCTAGGCATTACCATTCAGGACATAGGCGTGGGCAAGGACTTCATGTCCAAAACACCAAAAGCAATGGCAACAAAAGCCAAAATTGACAAATGGGATCTAATTAAACTAAAGAGCTTCTGCACAGCAAAAGAAACTACCATCAGAGTGAATAGGCAACCTACAACATGGGAGAAAATTTTTGCAACCTACTCATCTGACAAAGGGCTAATATCCAGAATCTACAGTGAACTCAAACAAATTTACAAGAAAAAAACAAACAACCCCATCAAAAAGTGGGCGAAGGACATGAACAGGCACTTCTCAAAAGAAGACATTTATGCAGCCAAAAAACACATGAAAAAATGCTCATCATCACTGGCCATCAGAGAAATGCAAATCAAAACCACTATGAGATATCATCTCACACCAGTTAGAATGGCAATCATTAAAAAGTCAGGAAACAACAGGTGCTGGAGAGGATGTGGAGAAATAGGAACACTTTTACACTGTTGGTGGGACTGTAAACTAGTTCAACCATTGTGGAAGTCAGTGTGGCGATTCCTCAGGGATCTAGAACTAGAAATACCATTTGACCCAGCCATCCCATTACTGGGTATATACCCAAATGACTATAAATCATGCTGCTATAAAGACACATGCACACGTATGTTTATTGCGGCATTATTCACAATAGCAAAGACTTGGAACCAACCCAAATGTCCAACAATGATAGACTGGATTAAGAAAATGTGGCACATATACACCATGGAATACTATGCAGCCATAAAAAATGATGAGTTCATATCCTTTGTAGGGACATGGATGAAATTGGAAACCATCATTCTCAGTAAACTATCGCAAGAACAAAAAACCAAACACCGCATATTCTCACTCATAGGTGGGAATTGAACAATGAGATCACATGGACACAGGAAGGGGAATATCATACTCTGGGGACTGTGATGGGGAGGGGGGAGGGGGGAGGGATAGCATTGGGAGATATACCTAATGCTAGATGACGAGTTAGTGGGTGCAGCGCACCAGCATGGCACATGTATACATATGTAACTAACCTGCACAATGTGCACATGTACCCTAAAACTTAAAGTATAATTAAAAAAAAAAAAAAAAGATATCTCAGATCTTCTTGCTGGATCAAAGCCTCCATAATGTAACCAAGTGGGTCCTCATCAAACCATATTATAAATGAATGTGAAATAAATGTGGATTCATGTAAAAACAACAGGATTCTCTTCTGAACTACATACTGACATTTAGCTTATTGCAGAAAAACTAAACATGTGAGAATACCCAAGGAAGTTCTGCAAAAGAAGAGAAAACAGGGAAGATTTGCTCTACCAGATGATAAAACGTTATAATGATACAGAAAATCCAATAGCTTGATAGGACAAACAGATTGACGGACTACTTGGAAAGACCAGAAAGAGGCCCAAGTATAAACAAAAATATGGAAAGATAATGCCAGATGCAGGTGACTCTTAGAGTTTGAGGTTGTGGCCCCCAGTGCTGATCCCCTGGGGGGCCCAGTGTCCCCTCAGTCTTTTCAGTGGCACCAGGCCTGCCTCTCACCCTCCCCGGTGCGGAGCTGGGTCCATGGCTGTCTGGCCAGGGACGACACCCCCGGGCTCTCTCTACTCAAGTACAGCCATGTGACCAAGTCTTGGCCAGAGAGAGGAAAGCAGAAGTTCTGAGTGTGGATCCCCCTGTGCCATCCCATTCAGTAGCCACTAGCCACATGTGGGCATTTAAATTTAAATTTAAATTAATTAAAATAAGACATTGTTAAAGATGCAGTTAGTTGCACTAGCCATATTTCTTGTGCTCAGATAGTTGCATGTGCCTGCGGCTGCAGTGCTGGGCTATAGGGAATTCTGTGTACTTGATCATCTCTAACTTAAAAGCAAGTCACTTCCCCTGGGTATCCCCTAGCCCAGCGTGGCTCCACCCACGGTAGTAACCATCTGTGGTCACACAGTAAGAACACAACCTTAGGGGCAGGGTTGGGACTGGGTGAGGCAAGTCACGTACCTAGGTTGCAAAATTTAAGGAGGGACTGGCACCCAGCATCACCCAAGTGAGGGCCCCCCTGAATTCTGAGCATCAGTACCTCCTTCAACTCAGGCTGGTCTTGGTCCTGCTGTAGGGCGTGGAGAGCAACCCGATGCAGAGAGCCTAGGGGTTGGCCTGGAGTCTGGGCTGCTCCCCACACAGAGAAGAAAGGCCCAAGTACTTAAGTCACAGCTCCAGGTCCTTGTGGTATAAGTGAGAGATTAGTGCCTTACATATTAGTGTCTTATTTTATTAGCGGGAGAAAGACAGATTATTCCCTAAGTCAGAATGGGACAACTGGCACACTGTTTAGAAAAACAGAGATGAATCATTTTTTTACTCTTTCACCAATTCATCTTGAAGTTAATTGTAGTCCAACAAAAGTCCTGGTTGGCATATATATGAGGATATTTATTGAAGTAAAAGTTAAAGACTGGCATCAATTCTATCAACCAAGGACTGTAGAGAATAAATTATAGTATACCCACTTTAACATGCTGCATAGACATTAAAAAGAATTCAAGCCCAGGCGCGGTGGCTCACGCCTCTAATCCCAGCACTTTGGGAGGCTGAAGCGGGCAAATCACGAAGTCAAGAGTTGGAGACAAGCCTGGCCAACATGGTGAAACCCTGTCTGTACTAAAAATACAAAAATTAGCTGGGGATGGCGGCAGGTGCCTGTAATCCCAGCTACTCAGGAGGTTGAGGTCGGAGAATGGATTGAACCTGGGAGGCAGAGGTTGCAGTGAACCTAGGTTACATCATTGCACTCCAGCCTGGGCAACAGAGCAAGACTCCCCCAGAGAAAAAAAAGAATTCAATAAGTCAGCAAATAGTTATAGAGAATCTACTATGTACCAGTTCTATCAACCAGGCAGATGGAAGTTCTGCTCTCAAAGAAGTCACAGTCTGTCTGTGGAGAAAGAAAACATATTAGATGATAGATAGATAGATAGATAGATAGATAGATAGATAGATAGATAGATGATAGATAGATGATAGATAGATAGGTGATAGATAATAGATGATAGATTAGAAATGATAGAGCTAGATTAGATAGATAGATAGATAGATAGATAGATGATAGATAGATAATAGGCTAGATAGAAAGATAGATAATATACCATTTTCAATAGCATCAAAAGAAATAAAATACTTAGGAATAAACGTAACTAAAAAGATGAAAGACTTGAACACTGAAAACTACAAAACTTTGATGAAAGAAGTTCAGTAAGTGGTGTTGGGAAAACCAGAAAAGAATGAAACATGCAAAAGAATGAAATGTGTCCTTTGTCTACACCATACACAAAAATCAACTCAAAATGGATTAAAGATTTAAATATAAGACCTGAAACTGTAAAACTCCTAAAAGAAAACATAAGGGATCAGCCAGGCGCAGTGGCTCATGCCTGTAATCCCAGAACTTTCGGAGGCCGAGCTGGGTGGATCACCTGAGGTCAGGAGTTTGAGACCAGCCTGGTCAACATGGTGAAACCCTGTCTCTACTAAAAATATAAAAATTAGCCGGGTGTGGTGGTGCGTGCCTGCAGTCCCAGCTACTCAGGAGGCTGAGGCAGGAGAATTGCTTGAACCCGGAAGGCAGAGCTTGTCATGTTGTCATGAGCTGAGTTCATGCCACTGCACTCCAGCCTGAGTAACAGACCAAGACTCCATCTCAAAAAAAAAAAGAGAAAAAAAGAAAAGAAAAGAAAACATAAGGGAAATCTTCATGACATTGGCCTTGGCAATGATTTAATGGATCTGGCACTAAAAGCACAGATAACTAAGGCAAAAATAGACAAGTGGGATTACATCAAACTAAAAAGCTTCAACACAGCAAAGAAAACAATCAACAGAGTGAAAAGGCAACCTATGCAATGGGAGAAAATATCTGTAAACTGTATATCTGATAAGAGGCTGATTTCCAAAGCATATAGGAATTCATAAAACTCAATAGTAAAAGCAAAACAAAAAATTAATAACTCAATTAAAAATGGGATTAGGACTTGAATAGGCACTTCTCCAAAAACATACAAATGGCAAACAGGTATATGAAAAGATTTTCAACATCACTAATTATCAGGGAAATGCAAATCAAAACCACAATGAGATATCACCTCACACTTGTTAGAATGGCTATTATTAACAACAACAAAAATACAAGTGTTGGCTGGGCACGGTGGCTCATGCCTGTAATCTCAGCACTTTGGGAGACCGAGGTGGGTGGATCACATGAGTTCAGAAGCTCAAGAACAGCCTGGCCAATGTGGTGAAACCCTCTCTCTACTAGAAATACAAAATTAGCCAGGTGTGGTGTCCCGCACCTGTAATCCCAGCTACTCAGGAGGCTGAGACAGGAGAATCACTTGAATCCGGGAGGCAGAGGCTGCAGTGAGCCAAGATCATGCCACTGCACTCCAGCCTGGGCAAGACAGAGAAAGACTCTGTCTCAAAAATTTAAAAAAATTAAAATTAAAATACAAGTGTTAGAGAGGATGTGGAATAATTGGAACCCTTGTACCCAGTCGTTGGCAACGCAAAATGATGCAGCTGCTATGGAAAACAATATGGAACAATTCCTCAAAAAATTAAAAGTAGAACTCTCATATGATCCAGCAATCCTACTTCTTGGTATTTATCCAAAAGAATTGAGATCAGGGTCTCAGAAAGATATCTGCAGTCCCATGTCCCCTGCAGCATTATTCACAATAGCCAAGATGGAAACATAACCATCATGTCCATCGACAGATGAATGGATAAAACATGTGGTACACACATACAATGGAATATTATCCAGCCTTACAAAAGAGGGAAATCTTGCCATTTGTGACAATACAAATGAACCTTGAGGATATCATGCTCAGTGGAATAAACCAGGTGCAGAAGGACAAATACTGCATGATTCCACTTACAGGAGGTGTCTAAAGTAGTCAAACTCACAGGAATAGAGTAGAATGGTGGTTGCCAGAGGCTGGGGGAGGAGAAAATGGGAGGTTGCTACTCAATGGATATGAAGTTTCATCTGTGCCACATGAATAAGTTCTAGAGATCTGCTCCAAGACATTGTGCCTGTAGTTGGCAATACTGTATTGTCAACTAGAAATCTGTTAAGAGAGATCTTATGTGAAGTCTTCTTACAAAAATAAAATCAAAATAAGAATCAAGAGATCTAAAGAAAAAGAAATATTAGTAAATGTATAATAGACAGATGGTTGACAGAGATAAAGATAGATGAGAAAGAGAAAGGTAAATAAAAGACAGATAATAGATTAGACAGATTAATAGATACAGCTGGGCACAGTGGCTCACGCCTGTAATCCCAGCACTTTGGGAGGCCGAGGCGAGTGGATCACCTGAGGTCGGGAGTTCAAGACCAGCCTGACCAACATGGAGAAACCCCGTCTCTACTAAAAATAAAAAATAAGCTGGGCATGGTAGCACATGCCTGTAATCCCAGTTACATCAGAGGCTGAGGTAGGAGAATCACTTGAACCCTGGAGGCGGAGGTTGCAGTGAGCTGAGATGGTGCCACTGCACTCCAGCCTGGGCGACAAGAGTGAAACTCCATCTCAAAAAATAAATAAATAAATATATAAATAGATAGATATGTACATACATTGTACATATATACATGATAGATAATAGATGACAGATAAATAGATGATAGCTATAAATAGACAGATAGATAG
Organism: Pan paniscus; assembly: GCF_029289425.2. Lineage (NCBI taxonomy): Eukaryota > Metazoa > Chordata > Mammalia > Primates > Hominidae > Pan > Pan paniscus. The sequence goes on from NC_073260.2 coordinate 50,907,322, forward strand.
ATAGATAGATAGATAGATGATAGATAGATAGATGATAGATAGATAGATAGATAGATAGATAGATAGACAACATCAGAGAAAAGCTTTTTTTTTTTCAAATGGAGTTTCGCTCTTGTCCCCCCGGCTGGAGTGCAATGGTGCAATCTCAGCTCACTGCAACCTCTGCCTCCCAGGTTCAAGCGATTCTTCTGCCTCAGCCTCCTGAGTAGCTGGGATTACAGACACGTGCCACCACACCCAGCTAATTTTTTTATTTTTAGTAGAGACAGGGTTTCACCATGTTGGCCAGGCTGGTCTCAAACTCCTGACCTTAAGTGATCCACCCACTTTGGCCTCCCAAAGTGCTAGAATTACAGGTGTGAACCACCGCGCCCGGCCCAGAGAAGGGCTTTGATGAAACTCAAGCACGCTGGAAGTCAGGTGCCATTTTTGAATGGGAGGGTCAGGGAAGGGTCCTCTGAGGAGATATTTAGGCAGAGGTGTGAACAATTGGAAAGAGTGATGACTGCAAAGAGGTGGGGAAGGATGCTCCCGAGAGAACGCCCAGCCAGCCACAAGCTCTTGAGAGGAGAGGGTGGCGTGTCTGGAGGGGAGAAAGGGAGGTGCAGAGAAATAGGGGAGCAGCAGGGTGGTTGGGAGAGGACTGGACTTTAGTCTAAAGGCACTGAGAAGCAGCAACACCACATGATCCAATTTAAACCTCAGAAGGCTCATTTGAGTGGCTGTATGGGCAAAGCATTATAGGGAGTCCGGAGTGAGTACTGGGAATCCAGCGGAGAGCCCACTGTGACCACGCAAGTGAGAGGCTGAGGGGCGCAAGGAGGGTGGGAGTGGGCGGTTCGAGATAGATGCCTCCTAAAGCACCGGGTGTGGGATGTGAAGAACAGCAGGCACTGGAGATGACTCCACAGCTTTTGACCTGAGCTACGGGAAGTCAGGAGAAGAACTAATGTATGAATATAAAGTAATCAGCAACAGATGCTGCGACGTGAGAAATTCAGGGTGCAGAAAAGTTAGAATAGAAAGTCGCCAAGTGCACACACGTGTGTGTGTACACACATATGTGTGAGCATGCATGTGCACGAGCATACATGTGTATGTCTGTTCATTGTGTCCATTACCACAAACAGGAATCAAGTCGGTCTATCTCTGTATTCTGACCCCAGACCCATATGTGGTAAGCCCTCAGTCTGTTTATTTTATTTTTATTTTTATTTTTGAGATGGAGTCTCGTTCTGTCACCAGGCTGGATTGCAGTGGCATGATCTCGGCTCACTGCAACCTCCGCCTCCTGGGTTCAAGCGATTCCCCTGCCTCAGCCTCCCGAGTAGCTGGGACTACAGGTGTGTGCCACCACGCCCAGCTAATTTTTGTATTTTTAGTAGAAACAGGGTTTCACCATGTTGGCCAGGATGGTCTCAATCTCTTGACCTTGTGATCCACCTGCCTTGGCCTCCCGAAGTGTTGGGATTTTGTCAATAAGCAAAATTTCCTCTGCCTTCTGTCCTACTATTTGTATGTCTCTTAATGCCTCACTACAATTTTTTTTTTTTTTGAGGCAGAGTCTTGCCCTGTCACCCAGGCTGGAGTGCAGTGGCATAATCTCAGCTCACTGCAACCTCCACCCCCCGGGTTCAAGTGATTCTCCTACGTCAGCCTCCTAAGTAGCTGGTATTATGGGCCACGCCACCAAGCCTGGCTAATTTTTGTATTTTTAGTAGAAATGGGGTTTCACAATGTTGGCCAGGCTGGTCCTGAACTCCTAACCCCAAGTGATCCACCCACCTCGGCCTCCCAAAGTGCTGGGATGAGCCACCGCTCCCAGTCTCCTTACTACAATTTAAATTGCTTTTCTTTCTTTCTTTTTTCATTTTTTATTTGAAAGTTAACAGAAATGAAGGGCCTGATGGATTTTCACAAAGTGAACACACCCATGTAACCAGCACCTAGATGGGGATGCAGAGCACCTCCAGCACTCCCAGGCGCCCCCAGCCGCACCCTTGGGTGCCCTTTGCATTTCTAACCACCCCTCCACCAAGAGTGAGCACTATCTGACTTTTAACAAACACAGATCAATTTTCTCTGCTTTTGTATTTTCTATCAATGGAAACATACAGTATGTACTCTGTGTGCCTGGCTCCTTTTCCTCCACATTAATTGTTGAGATTCATCTCTATTGTATGTAGTTGCAGGTTGTCCCTGTGTAGTATCATGTTGTGTAAATATACTACAAATGATTTACGCATTCTACTTCTGAGGGGTGATGGAGCTATTCCCAGTCAGGACCTGTTACAACTAGTGCTGCTATGCACATTCCTGGTCGTGTCTTTGGGTAACATAGGATCTGTTGGGATACACCTTGGAATTCCTAGATGTGCAATTTTTCGGCTTTAGGACAATCAGCCAAATTCAATTTCTCAAATGGCTGTATGAGTCTGCATCCCCACCAGCAGCACGGAGACTTCCAGTTATTCCACCTCTTCTCCTGAGCTTGGCTTTCCCACCTTTAGGATCAGAGTCCTTCTGGTGGGTGTGCACCAGTGTCACGTCATGGCTGGTGTGGTTGGTTTCTAATCCTCTGGGCGGAGGTTCTCGGCACATTGGGATTACTGTCCACACAAGGCTCCTCTCTTGTTATTGGTGCTTGCTTATTTATGCCCCTTTGTATCCCCACACCCCTACCTTTCCCCCTCCTCCAGCATTAGGAATTCACTCTAAGGCTTTTATTGTGTAGACTGGTTTGTGTGTGTCATTGTCCCATGTATTAGTCAGGGTTCTCCTAGAGGGACAGAACTAATTAGACAGATAGATGATAGGTAGATAGAAGATAGATAGATAGATAGATAGAAGATAGATTGATTGATAGATTGATAGATAGATGATAGATAAGAGGAGTTTATTAAGTATTAATTTACACAATCACAAGGTTCCACAATAGGCTGTCTGCAAGCTGAGGAGCAAGGAGAGACAGTCCAGGTCCCTAAACTGAAGAACTTGGAGTCTGATGTTTGAGGGCAGGAAGCATCCAGCATGGGAGAAAGATGTAGGCTGGGAGGCTAGGCCCGTTCCATCTCTTCATGTGTTTCTGCCTGCTTTATATTCGCTGGCAGCTGATTAGATGGTGCCCACCTGACTAAGGTGACTGCCTTCCCCAGCCCACTGACTCAAATGTTAATCTCCTTTGGCAACACCCTCACAGACACACCCAGGATCAATACTGCATCCTTCAATCCAATCAAGTCGACACTCAGTATTAACCATCACACCCCATATGTGGGGTCTTCTTGTGTGTGTACATATATTTTTAATTGCATAAAAATAATGTTGCACACCTATCTCATGAATCATCTTGTGTTTTGCTTTCCTCCCCCAGCGCAGTGCTCTCAATATCCATCCCTGCTGCTGTGGGGTCAGATTCTGGGTCTCAGCCCAAGGCCACTCCTCTCTACTCTACACTGTGATGCTGGAAATGAGAACCTATAGTGACGTTCAACATTCCCAGGCTTGTTGTTTGCAGCTTCCTAAATCTTCTTTCTTTTTTTTAGAGACTGGGTCTTACTATGTTGCCCAGGCTAGACTTGGACTCAAACTCCTGAGCTCAAGCGATCTCCAACCTCAGCATCCACAATAGCAGGGATTTACAATGCACAGCACTGCACCTGGCCTGTGTCTTCTTTGCTCTTGAACCTTGCATAGCCAAGATACTTCTGCATGCTCTTCTCTCTGTTTGTCGCAGGTAGTGCAGTTTCCCTTTTCTAACTGATTCTGTTACGCTTCATAAACATCTAGTCCCCTGCACTCTAGATGCTGCATCCACCATGTGGATCTTTGCTTTGGTGGACACCCAGGCCCCTCCAGTTCCAGAGATGTCCCGGCAATCCATTTTTCCGATGACAAGTGAGGTTTAGCATCTCCTCGTGGGGGCGTCAGCCTTTCCGTCTCTTTTCTGTGGCTTGCCAGTTTGTGTTTTTGTCTAGTACTGGGTAGGAGTTCCAGCAAGCAGAAGGGCTGAGTGGGCAATGACAGGATCTCAGGGGAGAACCTCCCGCTGGCAGAAAGATGCATCCACATCCAGAGGTCCAGGAAGGGCTGTCTTGCAAAAGTGACCAGGCCTTTTTTCATCATCTTCACTGAGGCCAGAATTTACTGGGAATTGTTTGAACCGCTGCCTAAGGATGTGTATTAGGTTCCTGATGATAAAAGACAGGAAGACCCTGCAATTATTCCCAGGGAAAACTACAGACCTCCTTCCATGAGCCCCACTAGATCTGGAGGCCACGCAGCAGGGCCAGGACAGGGCAGGCCATGAAGGTTAACCCGAAAAGGTTTTAGAAACCCTCCAGACACTCACATCCTGTGTTTACATATGTCCCATTTCAGCCAAACCTTTTACGTTCTCAGGACAGGCTGACTTCATAAAACCTGCCACTTGGTGGCTTTGCTCTGTATGAGAAGTGGAAATGGCCAGGAAGGGCACTGGCTGGTCCTGAAAGATGGACACACACACTCTTTCTACTGAGGCCATTTGTTTTGCAATTTCAGGGTAGAGGGACTTACTGGTCGTGATTGTTCTGAAGTGTGGGATTTAAACAAACTGGGCGAGTAGAATGAGGCTCTGACCACAGGCAGTGCATGGAGTGTGGATTCTGTGCTCAGAGTCTGGCTCAGCACCTGCTGCAGTAGCTGGCCACCTAGGCCCTTGAATCCCCATTCAAGGGACAGGCCTACGGATGGCAGGGATGAGGTCGAGCAAGTGAACGTGCTTGGTAGCGAGGAAGCCCTTTGCAATTCGATTTGCTGTTGTTGCTGTTGGAGGGGCAAGTACCAGAGGCTGGCTGGTCATGAAGGACAGATTCTTGTAGGGGGCAAAGCTCTGAGTCTCAGGGGACAAGCTCCTGTTGCAGCCTCCTCTCTGGGCTGTCATTAGAGCCCAGCATCATGGGTGCCTAGAATAGCTTTCAGCCTCCAGAGAGCTGCTGCTATTCCTGGTGGCATTGATCATACTTGCCATGTTACCTGTAGTCCACGGGCCATGAGCAGGCCTCCTCCCTGAGCACATGCCATCCCAACAGAGAAAAGGCACCAAGCTCCTTGTCCCCATCCCTCCAGAGGCCACCTGGAAGTGGAAGCAAACAAGAGAGCAGGCAGTGGTCCCTATGGGAAAGAGGTGGTCTGAGGGCTACCTGGACCCTCTGGCTCTTCTTTGTTGTCTGTGTCTCTTGGGAAACACAGAGGGTATCAGTTGCATGCAGAGACATCTATTTGCTCAGCATGGAGAGCTTAAGGGAGGTTGAGTGCTGGGTGCCATAAGGGGAAAGATGGGGACAGGGACCACATCAGTGCTGATGGACCTGCTACCTGGCATCAGAGGGGACTATCTCCACCTGCCATCTCTCCCCTTGAGACCTAAGCCCCTACAGGTAGAAGGAGGCTAAGAGACAGGAAAAACCAAGGTGTTTCTCCTATTCTCACTACCACTCACCACTCACTTCTGACATTAGATGTGTGGGGGTTTTCCCTACACATCAACCAGTTCTCCAGCGGACACCAGCTGGGAGTCCTATAATTTGATTCCATTTTGACACAACCTGCCTATAGTTAGCAGGCAGGTTGGGATATGTAGGGTCATATCCCACAGGTTAAGGGATCAGTCCCACAAGACGGCCTCTTCTACTTCAGACACCAACCAAGCCCCAGGTTGTTTAACCTGTGCTTTTGACCCAGTGGCTATACATAGGGGTTCCCACGACCCTCTCCTTAAGTTTGTTTAATTTGCTACAGGAGCTCACAGAAATCAAGGAAACACTTCACTTACATCTATCCATTTATTATAAAAAATATGAAAAAGGATACAGATTATGTAAGGATGTCTGAGGATGAAGAGATGCTTAGGGAGATGCATATGAGAGAAGGGGTATGGAGCTTCCATGCCCTCTCCGGGAACACCATCCTCCAGGAATCTCTACGTGTTCAGCTAGCCAGAAACTCCCCAAACTCTGTTCTTTTGGGGTTTCATGGAAGCTTTATTACGTAGGCATGACTGATGACATCATTGGCCATTGGTGGTCAACTCAATCTTCAGCCCCTCTTCCCTCCCAGGAGGTCCCCTCGGAGCTGAAAGTTCCAACCCTCTGACCACATGGTTGGTTCCCCTGGGAACCAGCCCCATCCTGAGGCTATTCAGGGGCCCCCAACCAGCAGTCATTTCATTGACATACAAAAGACTCATCACTCTGGAGATTCCAAGTGTTTTATGAGCCATGTGCCAGGAAACAGATGAAGCCCAAATATATATTTCACAGTGTCACAGAGGCACAATCCTATTCCCACTGAACACATTCTCAGTGATGTCTGCTGAATGAAGCAAGGGCAGAAAAATTGTTGCAGGGGAAATTTCCTGGAAAGAGAGAGCAAAGGCCCCTCATTCCAACTGTATGCTCAAACAGGAGAGTGAAATAATCCCTCCTGGAAATTATGCTCTATCTAATGTGCAGATTCTTGAGTGACTGCAGGGATTCTGATGAGTGGCTGCTGGTTGGCTGGTTTTCTGGCCTTTGCCATTCTCCCCCTCTGGGTAGTGTGAAGTGGAAAGCACAATTGTAAACCAAGGTTGCCAGTCAGCGCTCATTTTTGGACAAAGGTCAGTTGTTCAGAAATTAGACTATTCCTGCCTCCTGTCTTAGCTGTTGGTGGCTCCACTCCACCTGAACACAGGGTATAGGGAAGTCATTTCAAGCCCAGTGATTCTGCAAATTGGAATGACTCTGACAGCAAAAGTTGTTTGTTCATATGTTTGTGCATTTGCTTAATTCACGTTTACCTTAAGAACATGCTCACCCTGTGATCTCTGCAGAAATCCTGACTCTGGTGCAGGAGCCTCCACTAGGAAAATTTGGAAAATTTGATGCACAGAATGAAAGGAAAGCCACCCAAGCCTGTGATTTCTCAGGTCTCTTTTAAAGCTGATGTCCCAACAGTATTGTCAACCTAAAATAATCAAAAGGTTCAGAATCTAGTTCAAAGAGAATTTATCCCAACAGTACAAAGTTGAGGACAGCCCACTTGGGAAGAATGTATTCCAAAGAATGGAAATCTGTGCTTCAAAGTGTAGTAGAAGTTTGGGATTGCTTATATGAACAAAGCTTAGGGAAGCTTAACAGAATTTCAACATCTTTCTTTCTTTTTTTTTTTTTGAGATGGAGTCTCACTCTGTCACCTAGGATGGAGTGCAGTGGCATGATCTTGGCTCACTGCAACCTCCGCCTCCCGGGTTCAAGTGATTCTCCTGTCTCAGCCTCCTGAGTAGCTGGGATTACAGGGGTCTGCAACCACACCCAGGTAATTTTTTTTTTTTTTTTTTGTATTTTTAGTACAGATGAGATTTCACCATGTTGGCCAGGCTGGTTTCGAACTCCTGACCTCAAGAGATCCACCTGCCTCGGCCTCCCAAAGTGCTAGGATTACAGGTGTGAGCCACTTGCACCTGGCCTAACATCTTTCTATGGAAGGCTTAATGCATAGTTACAACAATCTGATGAGCCAAAGTGTTGATAGCAGTAGGAGGCAGACAAATTCCTAGGCAGACAGGGGCAGGTCCCCAGTGAAACCTGATCTTCAAGCCATAGACAGCCTGAAGCCTGAAAACCAGGCAGCCAGCTCCAGGTAGAGTCCATGACCTGAGTGAGAACTTCCTTGATGCTTTTATAGCCAATCAAATGGTGCTTTTTCCAGGACTGCTTATGGACCAATCAGCACACACTCCCCCATTCTGAGCCCATGAAACCCCTGGACTCAGCTACATGTTGGGACTACCCACCTTCAGATATGGGTTACCCACTTCGGGTCCCCTCTCATGTCAAAAACTGTTGTCACTCAATAAAACTCTTCTCTGCCTTGCTGACTCTCCGCTTGTCCATGTAACCTCATTCTTCTTGGACAAGAACCCAAGACCCACCAAACAGTGGGTGAGAAAGGAGCTGTAACACTGTAGCCCTCCTGCCCTCTGCCATTGCCAGGTGGCCTCCCCATGTGACAGGAAGCAGCGGTGGGGCCAGGCCAGCCACAGGCTGAAGTGGACTGGCAAGACCAAACAAGCTGTAATGCAAACGAGCTGAAACATATTCCTGGCTGGCCCACCAAGTTGCAGGCGGTGATGCACTCCCATTCACCAGACTATGAGAGAAGAGCTGTGACCCTCTGGGGGCCGAGACCTCGGGACTCCCTGAGCCAGAGTTGTGACCCACTGTAACACCCGCTTGGGGCTCCAGGGTTGCTGTGTCTCCGAGTTTCTGGGAGCCACTGTGTTGCCCTCATCCAGATGCCAGCACCCAAGGTGAAAGCCATTCAAGGCACACCTGGTCCAGCTGCAGCCTTGCGTGGAGCCCATGCCTGTGCTGGCACCTAGAGCTGCCCACCCAACCACAACAGCCGGCGTGCCTGGCTGTGCACTGTGGCCGGACCCTCTGCTCACTGGCTCACACACCTTTTGCCGCTCTGCACCTGGCTTGCCCTCAGAAGGTGAAGGATCTGGGACAGTAGCAAGAACTGAGCGCAGCTCGCCAGGCTAAGTGGGAGGAGTGAGCCCAGTGCCAAGCCCAGAACCAAGCAAAGCCCGAGCAAAGGCACCACCGGACAGAGGTTTCCAGCTGGCAAAGCAGCACCGAAAGAATCACCAGGGCTTTTTTCCTTTCAGGAAAAGTATATTTACATTCCACACTGAAGATATAACTGTCATTAAGATAGGAGTTTGCAAGGACTTGTTTCACAAGACACAGGTCACAAAGACCCTGCTGATGTGGCAGAGAAGCCAGTCCAAACCAGCTAGAACACAGACAGCTACAAAAGCAACCTCTGGTTGTCCTCATGGCTCATTATATGCTAATTATATAGTGCATCAGCATGCTAAAAGACACTCCCAGTGGCACCATGACAGTTAACAGATGCCATGGTAACTTCCAGAAGTTACCCTATATGGTCCAAAAAGAGTAGGAACCCCGGGTTTTGAGGATTCACCACCAGTTTCCAGAAAACTCATCAATAATCCACACTTTGTTTAGCATATGATCAAGCAACAACCATAAAAATAGCCAACCAGCAGCCCTGAGGGTTGCCTATGAAGGAATCGCCCTTTTATTCATTTACTTTCTTAACAAACTTGCTCTCACTGTCTCTGTCAGCTCACTCTTGAATTCTTTCCTGTGCAAAGCCAAAAAACCCATGTGGCCTCCTGGGCTAAGCCCCAGTTTCAGGGTTTACCCTGCAACATCATCAAGTCTTGTGTACCATCTGGTCTGAGTTAGGTACAGGACAATAAATGAGGCGGTCAATCTATAACCAAGATCAGTGATTGGAAGGTGGGTAGATCTGGTATCTGGTCTCTCCTAGTCAATTCTAGGACAAGAACAGTGAGTAAGAGAGTTAAGCTATAATAAGAAGCAGAATTGCAAACAACATGCTACGTGACTCAGTCTCCAGGCTTAAGTTCCCCCACGGTATAAAAATTTATAGGGCCCTGAAATTTTATTTTCTTTTACAATGTCCAGGGAGAGGTCGGAAAAAGAGGAGCCTCATTCAGGTGAGATATGTAAACGAGACAGCAACCTGCCAAAAATACTTGTTGCAATTAATATTTGTTGCTGCAATATTGTTATATCCAGGGCTCTGCAATACAGAGAAATATTCCTAAATGATTTCCTTCAGTGCAGATATATAATTCTTGGTTCAACTCCAGCAGATGGTTATTATCAACATAAAGAAATAAATCATTCCCTGCCAAAGGCATCAGATTTCCTCTCCAGGAAGTGGTCATTGAGGTCTTCTTTAAAGGGCCTGTCTGGGTGCGGTGGCTCACGTCTGTAATCCCAGCACTTTGGGAGGCCAAGGTGGGCAGATCACTTGAGGTCAGGAGTTTGAGACCAGCCTGGCCAACATGGTGAAACCCCATCTCTACTAAAAAGACAAAAATTAGCTGCTGTGGTGGTGCACGCCTATAATCCCAGCTACTCAGGAGGCTGAGGTAGGAGAATCACTTGAACGTGGGAGGTGGAGGTTGCAGCGAGCCAAGATCTCACCACTTCACTCCCACCTGGGTGACAAAGGGAGACTCCATCTCAAAAACATAATAATAAAAATAAATAAAGGGCCATGGTGTCAGAATGGGGCAGTGGTCCTTACAGGTTCCTCCAGCCCCACTCTATCTTCTCCCTCTGAGCTTCATCCCTGCCTGAGGCCCTGACTCCACCACCTCATCATATACCATTATAACGGTGAGTTTCATGTCAGCCCAGGCCTGGAGAGAGAAGAACCAAACACCTGTTGAATGAATGAATGGATGAATTAATTAATTGATATCTAAAACCTTGTACTAATACAATACATTTACCTGAAGATGATTATTTGTAACAAAATCATGACAACACATACATAAGGAAAGAGGAATAAAGATCATTACTTTTCTGTTTCAGAAAGTGAAAATAGAAAAGCAAAAAGAACATAGGAATGAAAAATGATGTCTCTTATGCCTTATCACTGCAAATGTTTACCCAAACAAACCATAAGGCTTTAATCTTGAGGATTTATTCCAGGTAAATATATCTGGAATAATATCAGATCTTTTACATGAAGTATAAAGGAGATATGATTTCTTGTGTCCCTAGCCAGCCCTCTCTCTGTCACTCCACAGCTAGATAAGAAAAATGTTCTTCTTACCCTGTCGGACTCTCCACCTCCCTGACCCGCTAGAAAGAGCCTCTGGGTTAGACCCAGCTGCAGATGTAGCACCAGGAGAAAAAAATAAAGCGATGCAGATTCAACCAGACATGCTGCAACACGCTATGTAGCAAGGAGTTCACAGACAAGGAGAAGGAGGGTGGGGAGCAGAGCCACATGGGCTGGGCCTCAAAAGGAGTGGATGGAAGACTCTGGAGGGCTATTTGGGGAGGAGAAGCAAGGGTTTTTTGTTGTTGTTGTTGTTGTTGTTTGGGCTTTTTTGAGACAGAATTTCACTCTTGTCACCCAGGCTGGAATGCAATGGCACAATCTCAGCTCACTGCAACCTCCGCTTCCCGGGTTCAATCAATTCTCCTGCCTCAGCCTCCTGAGTAGCTGGGATTACAGGCGCACATCACCATGCCCGGCTAGCAAAGGAGGTTTTAGATGAGTAGCCTTGGGTTGTGAAGTGGATCTCCTCAATTATTTTTCAAATGATGCAAGTAACAATTGGAGTTTGCTTTTTGCAATTATTACGGCATTCACTGAAGGCAAGACTGGGTCCCATGGGACATTAGATTATAGATGGGTTTTTCATGTGGAGTGGAAGGATATCATCCAGGATTTCAGATCTAAGATTCCTAGCTAGCTGCCCCTAGTTTAAAATCATCCTTTTAGGTCTTAGTCGTGGGCAATTTTTCCACCACTTCCTACCTCTGGTATAAAGTGGTCAGATTCAATTGGGCACAATTGTTCTCATTCTCATACTCCAATGGCAAAGTCAGACAGATATTGTAGAAATAACTTTGAACTTGTCATTACAACTGTGGAGGTATTATAAAGGTTAAGAATGCATGTTTCACCGGGCGCGGTGGCTCACGCCTGTAATCCCAGCACTTTGGGAGGCCGAGGTGGGCGGATCACGAGGTCAGGAGATTGAGACCATCCTGGCTAACACGGTGAAATCCCGTCTCTACTAAAAATACAAAAATTAGGTGGGCGTGGTGGCGGGCACCTGTAGTCCCAGCTACTAGGGAGGCTGAGGCAGGAGAATGGCATGAACTCAGGAGGCAGAGTTTGCAGTGAGTGGAGATCGCCATTGCACTCCAGCCTGGGTGACAGAGCAAGACTCCATCTCAAAAAAAAAAAATGCATGTTTAAAGCAGAAAACTAGATTCACATGGCATTTTGTCAGTTCACTAAATTAAGTAAAATTTTAAAAGGAGTCTTCCTTGTAAAATTACAAACATAACATTAACTTTTCTCAACAATCAGGCAAATAGGCAGTTTAAACACATGCATGCAATTTCACTCCCTAATAGAGCCATTGAAATGACAGCAAAGGGATTGTTTTTTTAATGATGGGGAAAACAAAAGAGTAAACAAAACAAAAACATGTTTGGAAGCTGTAAAAGCGGAAGGGGAGTGGAGGCTGACTCCACAGACACACAAGCGTGATCTGGGCCAGAGCTGGAAAATGTGAGAACCAACTGGTTTATCCCAAGTAATCCTCAAATGACTGGGAGCCAGTGGCTCCAGAAGCCCCCTTGAAGTAGTAATATAGGCACCTATAAGGAAGAGTGTGATGTGTTTACAAAGTGGTTTGATCTCCAGGCTCCCTCCCACCTCCACATGCTGAGTGATTGAACTTACCACCCCTGAGGTGACAAATGGGCTCTCTTGGTTGAGAAATACGTGGCTGAAAGTAAGAGTGCCAAAATGAAATCAGGGTAATTTCATAAAAAGGTATGATCCTACCCAGCTCCCAGAACACTGAGCCTTTCATCTCTCCTCCTGATAGGAGATAAGAGGATGCTTTCTAGTAAATGTGACAAGCCAGAAAGAGCAATCTTGCTAACAGAATGGCCCCTGCAGGATCACTCTATAGGGGAGCTCAGCATTACCAAGCCCCACTGATGTTCTGCTAAGTCCCTCCCAGAATAAACAGGAGAGAGAAGCAACAGGGGAAGGGGAAGGGGAAGCCACTTGGGGTGAACAGAAACTGTGCAGAAAGAAGACATTTTAAAAATATGGTTAATATCCTTAGAGAGGTATGAGGAGATACTGCTTTCATGGAACTAGAACAGAATGCCATGAAAGAAAGAGATAGGAAGGGAAAGGAGGGAGAGAAGAGAGACAGAGAGAAACTGACTCAGACAACAAAGAACTCTTTATATGTATTAAAATCATGATAGCAGATAAAGGGCTAGAAGATAAATTTGAGGAAATCTCTCAAAAAGTAGAACAAAAATGAAAAGAGATGGCAGATAGAAGAGAAAAATATAAGGATGTTAGAGGTCCAATCTGGAAAGTCCAACATTCAAATACTAGGAAATGCCGAAAGACAAAGCCAACCAAACAGAAGACAGAAAATTAAGAAAAATAACTCTGAAACATTTCCCAGAAGAAAACGAGTGTGTTTCCAGACTGAACAGCTCCCAAGAGGCAACAGGCCCTACGGTGAAAACAGAGGCTTGCTACGGCATCATGAAAGTATAGAACAACAGGCAAGGAGAATATCTGACAAGTACTGAAAGAGAATAGACCACGCTTGAGATGCAGCAGGGACCCCTCTTGGAGGCCTGCCACCCCCGACAAGCATGGAAATAAAGGAACATCTTGAGTTTCTTTAAGGGAAATTCCAGGCACCTACCCAGCCTTGAGAAGTAAATAAGCAATCTAGGAAACAAGAAGGTGACGAGAGCCTCACACAATAGCCAAGGAAGTCAGAGCCAGAGAATGTTCGGTTCCCTACAGAAACTGAAGATTACACCTTAACAATATTCTTGAGTTGCTTTTCAGAAACCTGGACCATACCAAATGGAAAATGTCATCTACTGGCACATAGACCTCAGAGAAGAGAGAATTGAGGACTGAACTGTGACCACTGTTCTCTATTCTAAATTTCTTCCTACTAAGGGTCCTGGAGGAAGTCACACCCACAGGCCAGAGCTCAAGATTCCTTTCTGCTGACCCCAAGTTTTTAGACAAAGCTTAACCAATAACAAGTCAGAAAATCTTTGAATCTACCTATGACCTATGAGCTTCCCTGCTTCAAGATGTCCCACCTTTTTAGGCCAAACCAATGTGTAGCTTCCATGTATTCATTTATTACTTTGCATGTAACCTCTGCCTCCCGCCTTTAAAAACCCTTACACGTAAGCCATTAAATTTGTGTCTTAAGCCCGAGCTGCCTGATTCTTGTTGGCACCTCACAATAAATGCCTCACTTTCTCTCACTGCCATCACCATGTTAGTGTTTAGCTTTGCTGTGCTGGGTGGGCAGACCCAGGTCCAGCTTGGTCACTGATGTAGTTTGGATGTGTGTCCCTTCCCAAATATTATGTTGAATTGTAACTCCCATTGTTGGAGGTGGGGCTTGGTGGGTGGTGATTGGATCATGGGGGTGGATTTCTCATGAATGGTTTAGTGCCATTCTCTTGGTATTGTCCTTGCAATAGTGACTGAGCTCTTGCAAGATCTGGTAGTTTAAAAGTGTGTGGCAGGCTGGGCACTGTGGCTCACGCCTGTAATCCCAGACCTTTGGGAGGCCGAGGTGGGCAGATCACCTGAGGTCAGGAGTTTGAGACCAGCCAGACCAATATGGAGAAATCCCATCTCTACTAAAAATACAAAAAAATTAGCCAGGCGTGATGGCCCATGCCTGTAATCGCAGCTACTCAGGAGGCTGAGGCAGGAGGATCACTCAAACTTGGGAGGCAGAGGTTGCGGTGATAGCACCACTATACTCCAGCCTGGGCAATGAGTGCAAAACTCCATCTAAAAAAACAAAAAAAGTGTGTGGCACCTTCCCCCTCCCTTTCTTGCTCCTGCTCTGGGCATGTAACATGCCTGCTCGCCTTTCACCTTCTGCTATGATTGTAAGCTTCCTGAGGCCTCCCAAGAAACTAAGCAAATGCCAGCATCATGCTTCCTGTATAGCCTGCAGAACCATGAGCCAGTCTCAGGTATCTATAGCAATGCAAGAATGGCCTAATACAGTAACCACTCACAGGGCCAGGGGTCACAGTGTAGTTGGATCTCTCGACAATAACAAAGAAACAAAAAAAAACTATGAGGTAGTGCCTTCAAATCACTGAAGGAAAGTACTTCCAACCTAAATTCTGCACCTGCCACTCATCCAGTGAGTACATATAGAATGGAGACTTTTCAGACTCAGGAGGCTTCAAAGAGTTTGCCCCCTTTCACCTGTTCTTAGGAAACTATTAGAGGATGTATTCCAACAAAACAAGGGTGGAAACCAAGAAACAGAATGACAAGAAAGAGAAACTCAATGCAGGAGAGAGCCGTGGAGCAGCCCGGGGATCATTCCAAAGGGTGACATCGGGTTGACAGATGTACCAGGCACATAGCTCACCAGAACCTATGGAGATGTTGGGAGGCTTCAGCACAGGTTTCTTCAAGAAGATAGAAGGGACAGACCAATGGATGTGTCTGCATATCTCGAGAGGAGACCTGGATAACCAGTGGAGGGTTCAGGTTAGACTACTTATAGGCGCTGTCTTTGTCTGCTCAGGCTGCTATCACAAAATACCACAGATGAGGCTGTGTATCATAATAGAAATGCATTGCTCACAGTTTTGGAGCCTGGAAGTCCAAGGTCAAAATGGCAGTAGTTTCTGTGTCTCCTAAGGGCCCACTTCTTGTTCACAGATGGCATCTGCTCACTGTGTCCTCATATATTAGAAGGGGTAAGGGTCTCTCTTAGGAGGACACTACTCCCATTTATGAGGGCTCCACCCCACCCTCCTGACCTAATCACCTCCCAAAGGCCCCACCTCCTAACACCACCATCACCTAGGGGTTAGGACTTCAACACATGGATTATACCGGACAGAAACATTCAGGCCATGGCAAGTACATAGAATAAAATACACACACAAAGCAAACAGCCAGATAAGATAATTCCTTTTTTTTTTTTTTTTTTTTTTGAGACAGAGTCTTGCTCTGTTACCCAGGCTGGAGTGCAGTGGTGCCATCTCGGCTCACTGCAAGCTCTGCCTCCCAGGTTCAGCCTCCCACCTCAGCCTCCTGAGTAGCTGGGACTACAGATGCGTGCCACCATGCCTGGCTATTTTTTGTTTCTTTGTATTTTTAGTAGAGACAGAGTTTCACCATTTTAGAGACAGGGTTTCACCATATTAGCCAGGATGGTCTCCATCTCCTGACCTCGTGATCCACACACCTTGGCCTCCAAAAGTGCTAGGATTACAGGCATGAGCTACGGCACCCAGCTTTTTTTTTTTTTTTGAGACAAAGTCTTCCTCTTGTTGCCCAGGCTGGAGGGCAATAGCGTGATCTTGGCACACTGCAACCTCCACCTCCTGGGTTCAAGCAATTCTCCTGCCTCAGCCTCCTGAGTAGCTGGGATTACAGGCACCTGCCACCACGCCCAGCTAATTTTTGTATTTTTAGTAGAGACGGGGTTTCACCATGTTGTCCAGGCTGGTCTTGAACTCCTGACCTCAGGCGATCCACCCACCTCGGCCTCCCAAAGTGCTGGGATTACAGGTGTGAGCCACCACACCTGACTCATCAGATAAGATCATTCTTTTTTCTTTATTTTTTTTTTTAAGATGGAGTTTCGCCCTTTGTTGCCCAGGCTGGAGTGCAGTGGTATGATCTCGGCTCACTGCAACCTCTGCCTCCTGGGTTCAGCGATTCTGCTGCCTCAGCCTCCCGGGTAGCTGGAATTACAGGTGCCCGCCACGATGCCCAGCTAATTTTTGTATTTTTAGTAGAGACAGGGTTTCACCACATTGGCCAGGCTGGTCTTGAACTTCTGACCTTAGGTAATCCACCCACCTCGGCCTCCGGAAGTGCTGGGATTACAGGCATGAGCCACCATGCCCAGCCCAGATAATTCTTAAACAAAAATGCAGGAGAGAAGGGTAATTCAGTTTACCAAATGGCTCAAAGATTCTAGATAGCTGGCAAAGTGGAGGTGACTAAAACAGAGGCTCTTTTCAATGAAAATTAGCATAGGCCACCCTACTGAAAGGATGGGGTTTTAAGGTACCTCCATGGTGTTTGTAAATTCGGCCTAAGTCAGTCCAGCCCAATAGAGCATAGTTCTCCTGACTGGTGAGCTCTGTGTCACCCCTCTTCTTCCTTTCTCTAGAAATGTCTGTGTCTGTGTGTGTGTTTGTGGTGTGTGTAGGTTATATGTGTGGTGTATACGTGTGTTCTCTCAGTGACTTCCCCTCTCCAGTGCACAGTGACCAGCATTTCATGAGTCTCCCTGAGGTCTGCACGCCCTCCTGCAGGAATGCCAGTGGCTAGGCATCTCCTGAGAGAGGGGAGGGCCCCCACCTGCCCCAGGCCTGATGGCTTGTGGAGCACCCTGGGCTTTGATAAAGATGCCCCAGTTGTGGGCTGAAATCAGTGAAATGACTTCAATAAATTCAGTGGACAAGACACCTGTGCAGAGCCATGCTTCTCAGATGTTAGCGCCCACGGGGCTCACCAGGGAGTCTGGATGAGATGTGGGCCTGGGCTGGGTCACGATGCTGCATGTCTTTCAACCCCTGCCCCATGGTGCCCACACCACGCTGCCACTGCTTGTCTATGTCCACACGCAGGGTGGCAAGTGTATAAAGATGAAAAGCAATGTGTACACACAGAAAAAATAAAAAGGTGGTGACTTTAGGGGACATGTAGATGGACTAAAACATCCATCATGGCTTTCCCTCAGGATGATGGAATCTTTTTCCTGATGTTCGTCCACAGTGAGCACGTATTGCTTCTGGAACACAAGGGGCACAAGGCACTTGTAGAAATAGTCACAAATTACACAGTTCTCGGAAAGAAGGCTGGAATACTTTGCCTTACATCAAGAAAAATTGTTTGGGATGTTATAATATTAAAGTATGTGTTGGCCAAGCATGGTGGCTCATGACTGTAATCACAGCACTCTGGGAGGCCGAAGCGGGTGGATCACTTGAGGTCAGGAGTTCGAGACCAGCCTGGCCAACATGAAGAAACACCATTTCAACTAAAAATACAAAATTAGCCGGGCTTGGTGGCAGGCGCCTCTAATCCCAGCTACTCGGGAGGCTGAGGCAACAGAATCGCTTGAACCCAGGAGGCAGAGATTGCAGTGAGCCAAGATGGTGCCGCTGCACTCCAGCATGGGAGACAAGAGACTCTGTCTCAGAAAAAAAAAAAAAAAAAAAGAATGTGTCTTCAGGGAGTAATAATGGTTCAAAGGACACATCACTCTCCCAGCCCTAGGTGACGAAGGCCCATGTCCTACAGGGCCAGCCCAGCCGAGGTGGACCCTGCCTCTCCCTCTAGTCACCCCAGAGCAAAATCTTCCAGCCCACAAACACCAACACAGTTCTTGGCAGTTACAAGCACGTTTACCAGGAGGGCCGTTTCTCTACCTTTTAAAAGTGTGTGGTTGTGGTTCACACACACACACACACACACACACACACACGAACAGTTTATGGATACTCTACATGCAAGAGATGTCCACCCAGTTCCCAAGAATGTGTGATTGAAAATACCATAATTAGGCCGGGCACAGTGGCTCACGCCTGTAATCCCAGCACTTTGGGAGGCCGAGGCGGGTGGATCACCTGAGGTAAGGAGTTCGAGACCAGCCTGACCAATATGATGAAACCCCGTCTCTACTAAAAATACAAAAATTCGCTGGGCGTGGTGGCGGGCGCCTGTAATCCCAGCTACTCGGGAGGCTGAGACAAGAGAATCGCTTGAACCCGGGAGGCGGAGGTTGCAGTGAGCTGAGACCGCGCCATTGCACTCCAGCCTGGGCAACAAGAGTGAAACTCCATCTCAAAAAAAAAAGAAAAGAAAAAGCCATAATTAAATAAATATTTCACCTCTGAGTTTTGGAAGAAAACTGCATTTCTACATGACTTATTTGGGGCACGAATAACAATGAGGTTAGTGTAAATGCATCCTTAGTCAACCCACAGGGCCCCCAGGAGGCTGGGTCTCAGTGGTCAGGGAAGCTAACTGACAGCGCAGAGGGTGAGGGAGATTGAAGGGACTAATTAATTAACAGCTTATGTCTCGGTGGCACAGGTTCACTGAGTATCACCCACTGGGCTTCCTTACTCTACTATTGCTGGTCCTAGTGGTGTCAGCTTTGCTCCAAATTCTCAGCTGAGGAACCCAGCAAGCTGACCAGATCTGCAGGTGAGGACTTGGCTAGAGATGGGTATCGGTATTTTCACAATCCCAGCTGATTGGATAAGAATGAGGCTGGAAAGAAACAGGAAAGACCCACCAGCAAGAGGCCACAGGGGAAGCTGGGACAGTAATCTGAACCACTGATGGCTTTCACCACCATTAATAAAGATTGTTTACTTCGATGGATTATTAACTTTTAGGTAACACTGAGGTTTGATCTTGAAGATGTGAAAACACACCCTTGAAAATTTCATTGCTTTCTAGGATATTGTAATGCTGTTACAAATAAGTGTAAAGAAAACAAAGAGAAGAAGAAAATTCCAAGATGACATATAATTAAAAACTAGCACCTGTGACAAATAAGACATATTTAAGCACGGTATTTGTCAAGAGACTCCTTTTCTTCCTACTGGCACCTGGAATGGAATGAGAAAGAAGGCAATAGACTTGTTTATTAAAGTACACAGCTTGCAAACTTTATTAAGATAGTTGTGAAAGCATATCATTAAAATAAACAGATCGCCAGAAAATGTTATCAATAAATATATTATTTTACCTGAAGAGACTTGTACAAATAAATGTCTTGCATAGATTTCCAACAGCTCAGTATGAACATATGAGGATCCTTCCTTAAGCACAGGTGGATAAAGGTATGCAAAGAATAACAAAAATAACTATAATACAAACAGGCTGCATGATCAAAATATGGAGTGTATTATTTCCTGAGCAATAGTTGCTTTTGACCACAGCTTAGTGCTTCTGCTCTGAAATACAATGAAATCACACCAACAGAGGAAGGAACCCAACATGCTCCTCTTTGCCCCAGCGTCGGTGCTGGAGAAGCAGCACCTGTCCTGGCCCTCTGAGGTCCCTCCCACTTCAAACGGAGAAATTCTGGAAGATATCGGCCGCCTCCACCCAGTCCTGGAAGCAGGCCAACCCCCGTTCCCGGATCTGCTTCCGCCCTTTGTTGGTGATGACCTCCCCATTTTGTTTCACAATCACAAGCTTGGGGATGGCTGTGACGTTGTACCTCTTCCTCAGCTCACTGCAGGAGAGAAGAGTGGTACCGAAGTTAGCACTCCCACATGCACATCTGAAGGGACACGCCCCCTCCCTCCAGCCTGAGGTACAGCCAACTTGGAGGAAGCCACCTGGTGCCCCACCCAGCCTGCTCCTGTTCTCCCTCCTGCTGGGGTGGGGGCTCCTTTCTTCTTGGTGCTACTATTTCTTTTTCTTTTTCTTTTTCTTTTTTGAGATGGAGTTTTGTTCTTGTCGCCCAGGCTAGAGTGCAATGGCACGATCTCGGCTCACTGCAACCTCCACCTCCCACGTTCAAGTGATTCTCCTGCCTCAGCCTACCAAGTAGCTGGGATTACAGGTATGTGCCACCACATCCAGCTAATTTTTTGTATTTTTAGTAGAGACGGGGTTTCACCATGTTGGCCAGACTGGTCTCGACCTCCGGGCCTCAAGTGATCTGCCCGCCTTGGCCTCCCAAAATGCTGGGATTACAGGCGTTAGCCACCACGCCCAGCCTTGGTGCTACCATTTCTAACCCAGTTCCACACCAGAGAGCTGCCTGCAGCAGTGAACTCTCCGTATCTGTGCTACCCAATCCAGTAGCCACCAGCCACATATGGCTGGGAGAGCTCAGAATGTGGCTAGTGTGCCTAAGGAACTGAAGTTTTCATTTTAATTAACTTTTAATTTAAATTTAAGTTGTCACAAGTGGCTAGTGGCTACCAGATTGGATAGTGCAGGTCTAAACCCACAAATAAACCCAGTAATTTTTTATGTCCTCTACATCTCAAGGGGTTGAAAAATATCAGGTATATATAATGGTAAAAGTTAAAATTCCAGCCAGGTGTGGTTGCTGACACCTGTAATCCCAGCACTTCAAGAGACTGAGGTGGGAAGACGGCTTAAGCCCAAGAGTTCAAGACCAGCCTGGGCAACATAGTGAGACCTTGTCTCTACAAAAGTTAAAAAATTAGCTAGGCGTGGTGGCATGCACCTATAGTCCCAGCTACTCGACAGGCTGAGGTGGGAGGATCGCTTGAGCCCAGGAGGTCGAGGCTGCAGTGAGCCGTGTTATTGCCTCTACATTCCAGCCTGGGCGGCAGACCCCATTTCTAAGGAAAAAAAAAAAAAGTTAAAATTCCATGAGTTCTAAATACATCTAGAGCTTCACTTGACTTTCCACCCTACAAATTCAGTGATGCACCAATTGCCATTATCATGATGAGAGGTTTCTTAGCCTCATTTTACATCATTTACATTTACAGTATCTATAACCTGATGAGTGGTCTTTTTACAAAATTATTTGTATTCATTTAGGGAAACGAGCATCTGCCTTCTTGGTTTTGCAATTCTCGTAATCTTCACTGGGATTACTCCCTCAAGACAGGGCAGCCGGGTGAAATCCCTTTCCTGTTTACCATGGCCAGGTCACCAGGGCCTCACAGTGACAGTAATCGGATTTCCTTGATCTGTCACCCTCAGGATTGTGAACCCGAGTGGAAGGAAAAACCCATTTGAGACCCTCCTATTAGCAAATCTCCCCTTTGACACGTCCCTCAAGTTCTTCCTGCCACTTTCTGGCATCCAGGTCAAAGACACACCATCACTCAAGCAGGAAAAAATACAGGGTCCCCTACGCTCAACAGAGAGAGAATATGGTTTATTTCCAAACATCTATGAAGCAGTGACAAAATCAATCACGTTCTCAAGTCACAAAGGAAGTATTAATGAATTTCAAGTGGTCAATAACATATAGATCACTTAATCAGACCAATGGTAATGGAATTGGAAACCAATAAGAAACCATTTTTGGGGCCGGGCGCGGGTGGCACATGCCTGTAATCCCAGCACTTTGGGAGGCTGAGGTGGGCAGATCATGAGGTCAGGAGTTTGAGACCAGCCTGGCCAGCATGGTGAAACCCTGTCTCTGCTAAAAATACAAAAAATTAGCCGGGCATGGTGGCACGCATTTGTGGTCCCAGCTACTTGGGAGGCTGAGGCCAGAGAATTGCTTGAATCCAGCAGGCGGAAGTTGCAGTGAGCCGAGATCGCGCCACTGCACTCCAGCCTGGGTGACAGAGTGAGACTCTGTCTCAAAAAATAAAAATAAAAAAATATATATTTTTTTGTTCGTTTGTTTTTGTTTTTTGTTTTTTTGTTTTTTGAGATGGAGTCTTGCTCTGTCGCCCAGGCTGGAGTGCAGTGACGCAATCTCGGCTCACTGCAAGCTCCGCCTCCTGGGTTCATGCCATTCTCCTGCCTCAGCCTCCCGAGTAGCTGGGACTACAGGCGCCCGCCACCATGCCCGGCTAATTTTTTTGTATTTTTTTAGTAGAGACGGGGTTTCATCGTGTTAGCCAGGATGGTCTCGATCTCCTGACCTCGTGATCCACCTACCTCGGCCTCCCAAAGTGCTGGGATTACAGGCATGAGCCACCATGCTCAGCCAAAAAGAAATCATTTTTAAGAATGAGTTTTAAAACTAACTGTATGTTATATGGGAAATAGTAACGCAGATGACAAAGTATTTAAAACAGAACAATATGGAATATACTACAAATCCCAAGCTGTAAACACAATTAAACACACTTAGGAAGCTGTAGCCTTAAAAACGCTTATCCAAAACTTTAGTATATAGATGACTTATGGATCTAATTCAATAAGCTAGAAAAATAAGGATGGCACAAACACAAAGAAAGTAGAAAGAAGGCAGAATAAGATTGAGAACAAAAATTACTGACATAGGAAATGAACCAACAAAAACCAACATGGGGTGACCAATAAAACCCAACTTGGTTCTCAGGAAACACTAAAATGTGAAACAAATCTCTACCGAGCCTGGGCACAGTGGCTCACGCCTGTAATCCCAGCACTTTGGGAGGTCAAGGTGAGAGGATCACTTGAGCCCAAGAGTTCAAGACATCCCTGGGTGACATGACAAGACCCTGTCTCCACAAAATAAAAAAAAATTAACCAGGTGTGGTTGCACGCACCTGTAGTCCCAGCTACTTGGGAGGCTGAGGCAGAAGGATTGCTTGAACCCAGGAGTTTGAGGTTGCAGGGAGCTGTGATCACACCACTGCACTCCAGCCTGGATGACGGTGCAAGACCCTAGCTCTAAAAAAAAAGTCTACTGAGATTGAGCAAGGAAAAAGAGAGAAGGCAGAAGAATATCAAAAATCAGGCCAGCCTGGTCATTACACAGGCCCAGTGTGGACTGAACCTCCTTGAGGGGACACTGGTGGGTGACATGACAAGACCCTATCTCCACAAAATAAAAAAAAATAACCAGGTGTGGCTGTGCACACCTGTAGGCTCAGCTACTTGGGAGGCTGAGGCATGAGGATCGCTTGAACCCAGGAGTTCAAGGTTGCAGGGAGCTGTGACCACACCACTGCACTCCAGCCTGGATGATGGTGCAAGACCCTAGCTCCAAAAAAAAAAAAAAAAAAAATCTACTGAGATTGAGCAAGGAAAAAGAGAGAAGGCACAAGAATATCAAAAATGAGGCCAACCTGGTCATTACACAGGCCCAGTGTGGACTGAACCTCCTTGAGGGGACACTGTTGGGAGGGCTGTGGCCTTTCTGGGGCTGCATGACCCCTGCCAGGACAGGCCTATTCCCCAAAGAACCAATGGACACAGCCCCCACCCCGGCAGTCCGGACCTGCTCCCTGTGGTGTCCAATGACTCACCTGGGGAGGGAAAGGAAAAGTGGGAAAAAATAAACATGTAAACTATTCTCTAAAACCTATCATGCATAGTGAAAAAAAGACACAGCAGAGACCACTCAGCCAAAACTGTATTTGCAGAACTGAGAAAGTCATGTCTCAAACACAGAGCAGATGTGAATTCATGTCAAACTGCAGGTTTAGGGGACACCAACTCCTTCACGAACAGCCATGAGTGCTCACAACAGGGGAGGCGCGTGTGGAACTCGGCCAGATGGAGCCTGGACAGGTCAACGAACCACAGCAGTCAGCATGAAAGATGTGGCAGAGATGTCCCTCTCTAGCATCTTAAGAATCCTGCACAACACCTTTTTTTTTTTTTTTTAAGATGGAGTCTCGCTCTTTCACCCAGACTGGAGTGCGGTGGTACAATCTCGGCTCACTGCAACCTCCACCTCCCAGGTTCACGCCATTCTCCTGCCTCAGCCTCCAGAGTAGCGGGGACCACAGGCGCCCGCCACCATGCCTGGCTAATTTTTTGTATTTTTAGTAGAGACAGGGTTTCACCGTGTTAGCCAGGATGGTTTCGATCTCCTGACCATGTGATCCACCCGCCTCGGCCTCCCAAAGTGCTGGGATTACAGGCATGAGCCACCACGCCCAGCTGCACAACACCTAAAATTTAAAATGCCTAAGCAATTAGCTTTTCCCAAAGGCATAAAACAAAAATGTGTGGCCAGGTGCGGTCGTTCACGCCTGTAATCCTAGCAATTTGGGAGGCCAAGATGGGTGGATCACCTGAGGTCAGGAGTTCGAGACCTGTTCACATGGTGAAACCCTGTGTCTGCTAAAAATACGAAAATTAGCCGGGTGTGGTGGTGGGTGCCTGTAATCCCAGCTACTTGGGAGGCTGAGGCAGGAGAATCACTTGAACCCAGGAGGCAGAGGTTGCAGTGAGCCGAGCCTGCGCCATTGCACTCTAGCCTGGGCAACAAGAGCGAAACTCCATCTCAGAAAATAAAAAAGAAAGAAAGAAAAAGGTGAAGAAACGAGAAACAACCAAGTAACTCTTTGCATAAAGACTGCAGCAAAATGGCCAGCAGCCTGATTTAAGCTCTTTATCCAGCAGTTTTGGCAAATGGGTTATTTTAGCATCTGTACTTTGGGCAGTGGGACAGGGCAGGGCCCGCACACGTCACTTCCAGAAAGGAAAGTAGACGGTCCGGCTGGGGCCAGACCAGGTGGGACTCTGTTATCTCAGGAACCTGAACCTCTTCCCCAAGGCCATGAGGACTCCTTGCAGGGCTGCTGGTGGGTCGTGAAGGGGTTGGAATGCCAGCAGCAGCAGCAGCAGTATCTCACCTACAGATTCCTGAGTACCCCCAGGTCCGACAGCATCTGCACTCCTGACAGATTCCCAACTGACATGGGTCCATGCACCAGCCTTTGACCAGCACTGTCAGGAACAATGTGAGGTCCCAGGAGCAGCAACACCAACATCACCCGGAAACTCATCAGAAATGCAATCTCCCCACCTCTGACGCTGGGGCAGTGCCCAAGATCTGGTGGTTTATGCTTGCTCAAGTTGGCCAATCCCACAGCAGTCTTCCAGGGCTTTCTGCATCCCCTGCACCAACTGGGAGGAGGTAGGAGACAGCAAGCGGAGAGGAGGCTGGGCATGGTGCCCCTGACAGCACGGGGAGTACAGGCCTGTGGTTTGCTGCTCAGCATCTGTGACCCTCCTTGGAAAACCATGTCTCCTTCATTTTCTGGCATGAACTAGCTGTGTGTCATGGGCAGGCTAGTTAACCTCCTGCACCTCGGATTCCTCATCTACACCTCGGGAATAACAGAATCCACCTCCTGGAGTTGTTGTGAGGATTAAATAAACAGCTTAATGAAGAATGAGGCTTGGCACATAATAAGTACTTGATAAATGCTAGCTGTTCTTACTGTGTGGGAAAGACCCACCTCCAATTCCACCTGAGCCAACTGCTCAGTCAGCATATCTATCTATCTGGTGGCCCCTGGCTACACTTAATAGTACAGAAATGGGGAACTAGCCAAATCAGAATCAGTGAGGCGTGGTGCGGCACCTGGCTGTGTGCTGGGAAAGAGGAAAGTACAGAAATGCGCAGTCTGAGACACAGCAGCCATTCTGCCACCGTGAGGAGACACAGGATTTGCCAGGCAGCAACTGCCTGCAGCCTGAGCAAGGGGCAGACATGGCAGAAGGCGAGCCACAAAGCTGCATCCTCCGTGGCCTCCAGCTTGCCCTTGACACCATCTTCTGGCTGATGGGTGTCTCATTAAAGCCAGCCCATAACCTTTACTGTTCAAGCTCTTTGAGTTGTTCTCATTGCTGCTGTTTTAATCACTTGCAACATTAAATCAAGCTCTAACACAGTCAGGGGGATGCAGAGCAGGCTGGGCTTTGAGGAATCAGGAGGGTGGAGGTGGTCATTTCACTGATATTCCAAGAGACACTCAGTACCAGCCCTCAAATCCCCATGCTGGCAGCCTCTGCCTGGGGACAAATGTAACCTTGGAGCTGCACATGAGAGGCAAAGAACCTCACTTTTTCCCTAATGTCATCTCAATCCCCTCTGGGCCCTGAGCTGTGTCCACAGAGAAAAGAACTTGCTTTTGGAGGAGAGAATGTTGTCATGGTAATAACTTAGGACTTTAAGCATTTGGGGAAAATCCAAGAGCCCAGTTCCTCCTTGTCCTCAGCACTGTTGCAACCAGCGTTGGTCCCTGCCTTCAACTAACACAGCCACATCCTTGTTGCTGGCATAAACCACACTTCTGGGTTGCCATGGCAACTCCTGACTCTAGTCTGTCATCTCAGCCAGGAGCAGGCTGTGGCCAAGCAAATCTGTCTGCAGAACTGTCTTTTGCTCACTTGCTTCAACTACTCACCAAACACACTCCCTGGGGATGCCAGGCACTGAACCATGTCTGGCTCTGTCCTGTGGGCAATGGAAACTCAGGAAACCCCCGGAGAGTTGGAGCAAGGCATGGCTAAACCGGATTGGTCTTTGAACCAAGAGCCAATCAGATGGGAACACCAAGGTCCTGTAGACGTAGGATAAGCAGAATTTAGGGCGTAGCTCCAACAATTCCCACAGAATATCCCACTCCCTAGCTTACACATGACAACAACAGGGTTAAGGAAGTTCAGTGTGGAAAGGGGTAGGGACAAACAGCTAAGTTTACAAAAAGAAAAATCCCTCCCAGGCCAGCCAGGCTGAGAAGATAGGAGCACACAGCTGACCCACGTCACGCAGCTCACTGCCTCCAGCTGGAGCTCACAGGCTTGACCAGAGCATCAGAAACAGACGAGCAGTCTCCATGGCCCCAAGCGATGACCTCCCCAGTCCAATCTGTGTGCCGCTGGGGACCAAGGCTCACCACCCCCTCAGTGAGGAAGTAGGGCACGGCAGAAAGAGGGTCCTCAGAGCCAGGAGAACTGAACTCTATGCCTCAATGGCACATCTGTAAAATGGGGCAATAGACTAGAGAGCTGGGACATAACCAGCGGACACATGAGCTCACATGTGATCAGCTCAACCCTGACAACAACCACGTGATGTATCATATGCTCAGCAATAAAATACCTTGCCTGCCATCACCTGGCAAGTAAATCCCAGAGCTGGGCCAGAGCTTTGTGCCTAATTACTATAATGATACTGCCATCGTCTCTCGCTTTCAAGCCTGTGTTCTTTCAAAAGCTTACAAATAACTTGAGTACTAAACAAGTCCAATCCTGTTTTTAAAAGCACCACTTGAACTGATTCTGTAAGAAATCCTTTTGCAAAGTGAACCACCCATCTTGGAGATTCATTATCAATAGAACTTTCAGAGTCCCGGTGTGAGTGAGGCTCCCAGAAGCAGGTTACCCCCCTGGAAGGCTGGGCGGTGCCCTGCCTGGGCCTCCTCTTTCACTGGGAATCACCAAAAATCATGTTTGGGGGAATAATTAGATTTCTTCCCATTAAGTACTCATCTGCAAAACTTTCCAAAGTTAGCTTCCAGTTTTCATTTTCCAGAAGGAATGTCATCTCATGATAATCAGTTTAGGGGGTAATGCCACAACTTAATGATAATCTCCAGAAATGTGAGGCTGTAAAACAAAACCCAGAAATTCACATTGGTACCTAGAAGGGGGTGGCCAGGACAACATACTTGACGAGGCCTGCTTTAAACCTAAGTCTGGACTCTTACACCATAGGAGACCACAGGAGACCCACCCCAAAAGCAGAACAATCAATCCCTGTAATCCCCTCTCTGCCAATCCCTACCCCCTCCTTTGCAACAGTTAGAGTAATAAAGTTTATAGTAATGAGTTTTATGCTTCTCTAGTGGTGAAATTCCATCAGTGTCGGTAAAAATGAAACCGCAAAGGTGGCCAGCACCTGGGTTCCTGCCAGCCTTGAAGCCCCCGTCCCTCCCTCCCAGCAAACCAACCACGGCCTGCACTGTGGGTGCCTGTCACAGAGCTGATGTCCTCGCGGGTCATCCCTCATCCCCGCATCCAGACACCGGGTCATGTCCCTGTGCTTCCTGCCCACTAACTGGGAGGATGACGCAGCGGCGCCGGGAGTCCAGGGCTGATTGGGCCGGCGGTTCCCGGAGCCGAGCCCGCGAACCCACAGCATCAACACCACTGGGAGCTCCTTCGCAATGCAGATTCCCGGAGCTCCAGACCCCAGGCAGAAACGCGCCCGCGTCCATGCTCCATGAGCCCCCTTGGGGTGCCGATGCCCTGGGTTTTCGAATCTGGTCTGCACCCTCCCTGGTCTCCAAGAGAGGTTGAAACTGAGACTGAGTGTGATTTACCGGAGCCCGGACGTGAACCGAGAGACGGGGAGGTGGTGGGGGAGGGGGGGCGTCATAAAGAGCTCCCCAGTGCAGAGGGGGAGGCCTGGGGGAACATGGGGAAGACGTGCCGGGCGGCCCCCGCCCCCCCCCCAGGACCCCCACTCACTGCCGGTAGGGGTCGTGGAAGGGCAGCGCCAGCCAGGCGCCATGCAGCTCGCGCATGAAGTCCAGCATCTCCTGGGAGCTGCCGTCGGCTGACACGAAGACCACTTCGAAGAGCGCGGGCCGCCGTGCCTCGGCCACCAGCGCCGTATAGAAGTCGCAGAGCAGCGGCGTGAAGTCGCGGCTCGGCGCGCACCGGGCGGCCGCGAAGTACAGTGCCACCACCTTGTTCTGCAGCGCCGCCTCGGCCTCCACCGTCGCGCCCTTACAGGTCACCAGGTGCCGCCCGCCCAGAATGTCAACCATGGCGCAGACGCGCAGCCACCTGAGACCCGAGGACACCTGCAGGAGGATGATCACCTGCGGGGAGGCGGCGGCGAGCGCCGCGGTGCCCCGCCTCTGTCCGCACCACCGGGCGCTGGACCTCTCAAGACCTGCCCCAGATGCGCCCACACCTTGGCCAGGCCTCGCCTGTGGCTGAAGCAATTGTGTTCGCGCCGACAATGAGACACTCAGACACCAGAGACCCCAGATACCTGGGCGACAGCGCGGCACCCGCCTCTGGGAAGGGAGCCAGCCAGGCAACCTCAAGCCCTCAGGTCTCTGCACCCTCCCCCAACTGCGCCCCGCCCACACTCCTGCGCCCTCCCACCACTGCGCCCCGCCCACATTCCCCGCATGCTCCCCAACTGCGCCCCGCCCACATCCCGCACTCTCCACCCACTGCGCCCCGCCCACATCCCCGCCCCCGCCCCCACTGCGCCTCGCCCGTATCCCCACACTGTCCCCACACTGTCCCCCCACTGCGCTGGGCCCACATCCCTACACTCTCGACCCACTGCGCCCCGCCCACATCTCCGCACCCTCCCCCACCGCACCCCGCCCACATCCCCGCACTCTCCTCCAACTGCGCCTCGCCCACATTCCACAGTTTCCCCTCACTGCGCCCCGCCCACATCCCCGCACTCTTCTCCAACTGCGCCTCGCCCACATTCCACAGTTTCCCCTGACTGCGCCCCGCGCACACTCCCGCTCCCTCCCCCACTGCGCCCTGCCTACACTCCCGCGCCCTCCCCCACTGCGCCCCGCCCACACTCCCGCGCCCTCCCCCTCACTGCGGCCCGCCGACATCCCGCGCCCCCGCCCCCATCCCGACTGCGCCCCGCCCACCTCCCGCACCCTCCCCTCACTGCGCCCTGCCCGCATTCCTGCACTCTCCCCCCACTACGCCCCCTACCACATCCCGCGCCCCCACCCCCATCCCCACTGCGCCCCGCCCACACTCCCGCGCCCTCGCGCCCCTGGGCTCTCCCGTCGTGGGCACTCTCCCCAGCGCCTCTACACTTTCTCCCGACGCAGCGCCCTGCCCTCCGTCCCGCCCCACCTATTGCCTCCTGCGCTTCCCCCACACCGTGCTCTTCCTCCTCCTTCACTTCCTCCCACTCCTCGCGCTCCCCTTCAGCGCCCCACGCAGCCCCTCCCCCAAAACCCTGCGTCGCTCTCCTTCCCTCCTGGCCTCTCTTCCAGTCTCGCGCTCCCTGCCGGGCCCCGCCGCAGGTGTCCCGCAGCCGTCTCCCCAGGGCATTTGAATCTTGCCTTGGAGCTCTTGCCGCGCGGCCCAGCGCCTTGGAAGAGGCATCAGGGAGGATGGGACGACGAGGAAGGGGAAGGGTAATTGGGCTTGGAGCGGGCTTGAGCGGGGTGGTAGGGAACCTGAGCTCCGTTGGTTCAGGGTGTTTGCCCCTGACATCCTGTGTCCTGGCTGGGAGGGTTCGTGAAGTTCAGGAAGAAATTGGGAGCAGTCCTTACAGAATGTTTTATTTGAAGAACCAAGAGTATTAATTTTTTGGCGAGCACTGTTGTAGGCCCTGGGAATTCAGCAGTGAGAAAAATAATTTCAACTCCCTGCCAGACCCGGGCTAGAAGGAGGCAAGCGAGCGAGGCACTCGCATAGGGGCAAAATTTAAGGGCGCGACAAAAAACTCAGTAATCAAGGTAAATAATGTTTTAATACAATATCTTAAAAAGTCAAAATGAATGCAAAAGAAGTTTATAATGAACAAAATATCAAAAACTTAAAGACAGTGAATGAAACCAAAATATGCCACCCTAAAATATGCCGCTTTGGTATATTGATTATTTTGAGCGAGAGGCACTTGAAAAATAGCAAATGCAGAGAGACGTTCTCCCCTTACCTGTCTAAAGACGGAGCCTCCAAAAGAAACTGATTGTCGTAAATTCCCTCCCGGGAGGATGGACTCTTATCACAGCAGAAGTCCACACCACACCTAGACAAACTTTGTCACAAACTCATAAAGACTTATGCATCTTTCCTAAAAATCAGTTACTCTCCCCTAAGTGGCCTACACCAGCTTCCAGTTCCCCAATTTTAGAAGCTCTCAAAGCTCACTGGTTTGGGGGGTTTTCACCTAGTTTCCTGCAATGCCCCCATGCAGGTGATATTAAAGATTAATAAATGTGTATTCCCGTTCCCCCCGTTCATCTGCCCGTTGGCAGTTAATTTCATAGAGCCAGCTATGGAACCGGGGAGGACAGAGAGAAGGTCTTTGCTCTCCTAAGACAAGATGGATCCCCCACTGACTTTGGACTCCCGTCACGTTCACCGACCCCTGAGTCCTGCTCCTGTGCCTGCCTGGAGCTTATGTTCTAACGGGCACAAACAATAAATAAGGAAGATATTTTGCAGGTGCTATGCCAAAAGAAGAGCCATGAGGAGGGGCGCAGGTTTTTGTTTTGTTTTATTTTGGTTTGGTTTGGTTGGTTGGTTGAGATGGAGTCTCGCTCTTGTTGCCCAGGCTGGAGTGCAATGGCGTGATCTCGGCTCACTGCAACCTCCGCCTCCCGGGTTCAAGCAATTCTCCCGCCTCAGCCTCCTGAGTAGCTGGGATTACTGGCGCGTGCCACCACGCCCAGCTAATTTTTGTATTTTTAGTAGAGACGGGGTTTCACCATGTTAGCCAGGCTGGTCTCAAACTCCTGACTTCAGGTACCCACCTCTGCCTCCCAAAGTGCTGGAATTACAGGCTTGAGCCACCGAGGGGCGCAGTTTTAATCTAGCGGTGAGAGGAGTCAGGGAAGGTGAAATTTGCGCTTCCTGAGGACCCGCCTGCCGGCCCGGGCTCCCCCAGTCTCGCCGTTAAATGAACGGAAATTGGCGGACGCCGTTGCCTGCAGGCACAGCCCGTCGGCTCGGTTGCGTAAATGTACTTAGCAGCCAAAGCTCAGTGGAAACCCTGCGGGAGGATTGATTGGCGCTCTTAGGTGAAGCAGGCTGTCAAGAGCCCCGATTCACTGTCCTCTGGGGAAAATGGATAGACAAATCGGAGGAAAAAATTGAGAGGAACTGTGAGCAGTATAAATCTTGCATGAGGAGGCCCCTGACTTACGTTAAAACTCAGAGGTAAGAGGAATGAAATGCAGCTAAGCTCTCAAAATCATCCAGACTATTTTGTTTTGTCATCTTATCCTTGAACACACAATGAGCCAAAGTAGACAGCATTCCTAATTAGTTGACGGTGCCACCCTCCCGAGAAAATTAACGGTCATTCGCATTAATACTGCCTGCCCTGGGGAACTCACCCAACCTCCATCCAGGAATGGATCGCACTTCCTGCTGCCGATGTCGGGGGCAGGGCGGCTTCCTAGGCATGCAGACCCTCAGAGGCACAGGGCCCTGCACTCACTTGGGGCTCAGTGTTCTGCGGTTGCAGTCTTTGTTGTTTTGTTTTTTGTTTAGAAACTGAATCTCACTCTCTTACCCAGGCTGGAGTGCAGTAGTGGGATCATAGCTCACTGCAGCTTCCAACTCCTGGGCTCCAGGGATCCTCCCGCCTCAGCCTCCTGAGTAGCTAGGACTATAGCCACATGCCACTATGCAAGGCTAATTTTTTTATTATTATTATTATTTTTTAGAGATGGGGTCTCCCTATGTTGCCCAGCCTGGTGATTTTTTTTTTTTTTTTGGATGGAGTCTCGCTCTGTGGCCCAGGCTGGAGTGCAATGGCGTGATCTCAGCTCACTGCAACCTCCACCTCCCAGGTTCAAGTGATTCTTCTGCCTCAGCCTCCCGTGTAGCTGGGATTACAGGTGCACGCCACCACGCCCGGCTAATTTTTTTATTTTTAGTAGAGACGGGGTTTCACCATATTGACCAAGCTGGTCCCTAACTCCTGACCTCGTGATCGGCCCGCCTCAGCCTCCCAAAGTGCTGGGATTACAGGCGTGAGCCACCGCACCCAGCCAAAATTCTTAATTTATCTTTGAATTTGTGTGGTATATGAGAGGTCTTGGACAGTGGCACATATGTGAGTGTTTGGACCCCAGCTCATGTGTGCTCCCACCTGCCACTGCCTCCCTACCTCCCCAAGACAGGTTCTTATTATTATTATTATTATTATTTTGAGACTGAGTCCCACTCTGTCACCCAGGCTAGAGTGCAGTGCTGTGATCTCAGCTCACTGCAACCTCCGCTTCCTGGCTTCAAGCAATTCTCCCTGCCTCAGCGTCCCGAGTAGGTGGGATTACAGACACCTGCCACCACGCCCAACTAATTTTTGTATTTTTAGTAGACACGGTTTCACCATGTTGGCCAGGCTGGTCTTGAACTCCTGACCTCAGGTAATCCGCCTGCCTTGGCCTCTCAAAGTGCTGGGATTACAAGAGTGAGCCACTGTGCCCAGCCCAAGATAGGTTCTTGACTGCTCAATCCTCTCCTCCTTTTGGTGTCCTGGGCCACACCTGGACTCCCCATCTCCACCTCCACCCAGGAACCGCTAGTGTCCTCTGTGGTCACTGGGGGCCCAGGTGGTGGGGGGAAGACTGACGTCCGATGCCTTTGCCCCACAAGGTCTCAGGGTAGGTACGGCATAGGAATAGCTGGTGGCCTGCAGGGCCCCCAGACAAGGGTGAAAGTTGACATTCACCCTGTGCCCAAGAAAGTGTGACATTCAATGGCAAATAAAAGACCATGCTAGAAAGAGAAAAGCTTTTGCATATTAGTGCCTTTGCTGGCACTTTCCTTTCCTGCTTGTTGAACAAGGGGCACTGCATTTCCATTGCTGGGGAGAGCAGCCCACTCAGTGTTAATGGAAAAACCAAACTCTGTAAACTATTTGAAAGAGGTTTATTCTGAGCTAGTATGAGTGACAACAGCCCAGGGAAAGACATAAACTGAAAAAGCCTTGAGTCAGTGGTCTCAGGGCAGTTAGATCGCAACTCTGTTTTACACATTTCAGGGAAGCAGAAGTTATGAAAAAGTCATAAATCAATACATGAAGATTAGACATTGATTTGGCCCAAAAAGGCAGAATATGTTAAAGTGGGGGCTTCCTGGTCATAGGTCACTCCAGAGTCTTCAATTTGCAATTGGTTAAAAGAGTAAAACTTTGTCTAAAAATTTTGAATCAGCAGAAAGGAATGTTTTCAGTTAAGATAAGGAAGTCTGTTAACCAAACCACTGGGTCAGAGTGACCCATGGGGTGTGTGACTTAATCCTTGCCTGACATGGACTTAGGTCCTATTTATCATTTGCTACCTTATTGTCACAAAGAGTCTGTTTTGTTAGTCTTATGATCTGTATTTTAACATTTATGCTGGTCAGTTCTGCCTAAACTCCAAAAGGGAGGGCATGTAACAAGGCATGAGTCCAACCTCCCTTCCCATTGTGGCCAGGAATTTCGTTTTTAACTTTTTTCTGGGATCCTCTTGGCCAACAGGGGGTCTGTTCAGTGAGTAGAGGGTTAGGATTTTATATTTAGTTTACATCAGGGACCTGGGTGAAGCGAGTAAGCCCTTCAGGGAGGTGTGATCATGGGGGAACAGAGTCAGCCACCCCCATCCCAGATTCTCTTTGGACTGCCTGCTCTGAGCGGCTGTGTGTAGACAGCAAGGAAGAGGGGTCTTCGTCAGATGCGTGCACCAGAGACTCCAGAACAGCTCAGCCTGGCTCACTCAGTAAAGGGCATTCTCAGGGGTCATTGCTGACTCTTCTGGGGCAACCAGTCTTCAAATGGACTTTCCCAAACCCCTTCCTATTGCAGAAAGCTTGCGTCATTTGCCTCCAAATGCTGTCCCCCTGACCTCTCCCTGGGGAGGGAGTGGGCTGCAGGTGCCACAGGATGCAGCATGAAGCCCTGCATTCTCCCACCGCTGCTGGAGCCAAGTTCTCCTTCATGTTTCTCTCTGCACAACACACACAGGAACACTCACAAATGCAGTCCTGGAAACAGGATTAGGTGGCCCCTACTTTCCTAGCTGGGATATGCAAAGCCACTTTCATACCAAACTTCCTTCCAGGGCATCTAAAGGTGACATGAGTGTGGGCATCTGTAAGCAGCTTTACTTGCCTTGGACAACCACAGGGAAACTGGGCAGTGAGTCCCACTCCAGATGCTGGCCGGAGAGACCCCAGTGAAGGCTCCCTCAGGCCTGCCCTCCCTCCCTGAGCCCCTCTCCTCTCCCCACTGCCCCTGATTTAAGGGTAGTCCTTTCTGCATTTCCTCCCGAGAGCACGATAATAACTCACTGCTTGACCAACTTCAGACAGACTCCTCCGGCACTTTTTTCAACTAGGCCTCATCCTTGGACCCCGTGCTCAGCCTGCCTGAGCCAGTCTTAGCAAAGAATCCTGTTAAGTCCTCTTCTGCCCTTAGTATCCAATCATCCTGGCCTGCCTGCAGCAAGTGTCCTGTTAAGTTAGTTTAGCAAGATACCCCCCTACCGTCAAGGTCCCCTCTGTTTTCCATCTGCCAACCCCCCACCTCCACCCTGTTCCTGGGCTGTAAATCCCCACTTGTCCTTGTGTTGGGAATTGTGCTCGGCGCTTTCCTTTTGCAGTAGTGCTCAACAGAGTCTGTCTTTTTGCCTTGGATAGTGTTCAGTTCTATTTCTCATTAACAGTTATGAAGGGCTGTGACACCTTGCTTGGCTTCTAGTCTTGACATAGACTAAAAGGCAGAAGGTTTCCAGAGCTCATGCTGGATGGCTGGGCAGATGAGGTCTTCAGAGACTCTCCAGGGAGGTACGGCTCTGCCTTTCTACTCAGTATGCAAGCTCCCCGGACTTCTGAAGAGGGGTGTTTCTCCTTAGAGAAAGTCTCCCTGAATGTGGGTATTTCATAAGTTCTTGGACCAGTTCTGCTCTTCTCAGTCCTGCTTTTTGTCAACATACATTGAATCACTTCTCCCTAGCAAAAGAGCAGCATGTGAAGAAAATGTGATCCTTGGTGGTTTGACATGAAATTGACTTTTTCTTCTAGCAACATTTATGAATATTCAAATACAATTATGGAAAAGATTTTTTGCACTGATCAGTGTAACAAACAAATTAGACATCCCAGTGTGCAAATATAACTTTCTGAATTTCCTAGTTTTAAATATTCCAATGGCCAGGATACCCTATCCAGAGGAAGCAGGACCGTCTCAGCTGACCAGGGCCCTTGCCTGCTAATAGCATCATGCATACCTTGTTTCTTCATGAGGCTGCTTGCCCGAGTTCCAATCCACAAGGAATTCATCTTATATCATAGCTGATGGATCCCGTGTCTCGTTTCTAAGTTGGAGCATCACTTTGCAGCTCCCAACCAGGGCCAGTCACATAATTTGAAAGGCCCAGTGCAAAATAAAAATGCAGAGCCCCTTGTTCAAAAAGCAGGAAAAGAATGGGCCAGCAAATAAACGAAACTAAAATAAACGAAAGCTTTTCCCTTTCTTCCATGGTCTCTCTTTTGACCTATCATGGTGTTTTTATTTGCTACTGAATATCATGCTTTCTTGGGACAGGGTGAGTGTCAACTGTCACACTTGCCCAGGGGCCCTGCCGAGTGACTTGGTGGGTACACAGTCCACCAGCTGCTTGCATGGCCATGCCCACCCTGAGATGCCATGGGTAGTGTAGTAAAAGCATCTGATGTCAACCCCACACCCCTCCACACATACACACTCAGGCTCCCGCAGACCATGGAGGGCACCAGCGGTTGCTGGGTGAGGGTGGGGATGGGGAGGCCATGTGGGGCCCAGGACACCAAAAGGAGGGAGACGAGCAGTCAAGAATGTGCCTGGGAGAGGTGGCGGACCAGCAGCAGATGGGAGCACACATGAGACAGGCTCCAAGTGCTCACGTATGCTCCACTGTCCAATGAGGCCTCACTTACACCACACAAATTCAAAGATAAAATAAAGTTTTTTTTGTTTTGTTTTGTTTTGTTTTTTTTTGGAGACAAGAGTCTCACTCTGTCACCCAGGCTAGAGTGCAGTGGCGCAATCTTGGCTCACTGCAACTTCCACCTTCCAGGTTCAAGTGATTCTCCTGCCTCAGCCTCCCAAACAGCTGGGACTACAGGTGCCCACCACCACACCTGGCTAATTTTTTGTATTTTTAGTAGAGATGGGGTTTCTCCATGCTGGCCAGGCTGGTCTCAAACTCCTGACCTCAAGTGATCCGCCCCCCTTGGCCTCCTAAAGTGCTGGGATTAGAGGCATGAGCCACCGTGCCCAGCCTGATAAAATAATTAAGAATGTCAAGACAGCAGTCACAGAGCACTAAACCCCAAGTGCAGGGCCCTGTGCCTCTGAGGGGCTGCATGGCCACGAAGCCACCCTGCTCCAGCATTGGCAGCAGGAAATACAATCCATTCCTGGATGGAGGTTGGGTTAGTTCCTCAGGGCTGCTGTAACAAAGACAACCTGGGTGGCTCCAAACAACAGAAATGGGCTATCTCATAGTTCCAGAGGCCAGAAGTCTGACATCAGCGTGGTGCAGGGCCGTGCTCCCTCTGAAACCTTAGGAAGTCCTTGCTTGCCTCTTCCTGGCTTCTGGTGGCTGCAGCAATCTTTGGATTCCTTGGCTTGTGGCTGTGTCACTCCAATCCTAGGTCTTCACCGGTGTCCTTTTTATAAGAACACAGTCACATTGGGTCAGGGGCCCACCCTGCTCCAATGTGACCTAACTTTAACTATTACATCTGCAAGGATCCTGTTTCCAAATAAGGTCACATTTTGAGGTCCTGAGAGTTAGGACTTCAGAATGGCTCATCTTTGTGGGGGATGCACAACCCATAATAGAGGTGTGGAGGAAGGAGAGTTTCTTCAAGGGGCAGAACTGGGAAAGACTTTGTAAGGAGGCTGGTCCTTGAAAGAGGTGGCAGGAGCGGGGCCACAGCAGGTTGGGAGAGGGAAGAGTGAGCTTCTCAGTTTGGCCACCATGAGGGTGGCTGTCACTGGGTGCAGACAGCTGACCCCACTGTCAAGTTCTAGGGCTGGGCACACTGTTGCCCAGGAAGCAGGAGCTGGTCAAACCCCTATGGGGGTTTCCTAGGAGATAAACCCCACGGCCCAGGTAGGGCACGACAGAACAGACTGTATGGGGACAAGAGGTTCAACTGGCAGGACTCTTGGTAACACAAGGAAGGGTGGAAATGCAGAGGGAACAAGCCATGACTGACTGCTCTGCAAACATAACTTGTCACATTAAAATCACCCACTCTCTGCCTGGGCGCGGTGGCTCATGCCTGTAATCCCAGCACTTTGGGGGGCCAAGGCAGGTGGATCACAAGGTCAGGAGATTGAGACCATCCTGGCCAACATGGTGAAACCTCATCTCTACTAAAAATACAAAAATTAGCTGGGCATGGTGGTGTGCACCTACAATCCCAGCTACTTGGGAGAC
Source organism: Pan paniscus (assembly GCF_029289425.2). NCBI lineage: Eukaryota > Metazoa > Chordata > Mammalia > Primates > Hominidae > Pan > Pan paniscus. The sequence continues at coordinate 50,945,574 of NC_073260.2, forward strand.
TGAGGCAGAACAATCGCTTGAACCCGGGAGGCAGAGGTTGCAGTGAGCCAAGATCGCACTACTGCATTCTAGCCTGGCGACAGAGCAAGACTCCATCGCAAAAAAAAAAAAAAAGAGGCACCTGAAAGATGCTTCGCTATGACATAGAACACATTTCTATAGCTTGTATTTTTGAAACCATGTTTACCAGATGCCCAGGGCTTTTGTTTTTGGTGTTCTGTTTTGTTCTGCTTTTCCAGCATTTTTCCAGCAGCATCCTACAGATATTTCCAACAGTCACTGTCACTTCATCACACTCCCCAAAACTAACCACGCCAGCTACTCCTAATGACGACAGCAGCAAGCCCCCTAGCCCAAAGGCCTTTTCATTTCAGAACAAAACCCTTGATATAGACACCATTCAGTTATCTGTTAAGCCTGACCAGAGAACTACCATCACCAAGTCAGAAAATCACAAAAACCCTATAGTCCTAACCCACGGTTGAAAATTCAGTCCAGGTGCAGCGGCTCATGCCCATAATCTCAGCAATTTGTTAGGTCAAGGCAGGAGGATCACTTAAGCCCAGGAGTTCGAGACCAGCCTGGGCAACATAGCAAGACCGCCCCATCTCTACAAAAACAAAAAAGAAGAAAATTCAGTCTTTAACGTAGCATGCATCTGTATGTAAGTGTGTGTGTGGTGGTGTGTATATGAGTGTTGTGTGTGTATGTACATGTGCATAAGGGTTATATGAGTGTATATATATGCATGTGTGTCCCAGCTTCCAAACCCCACGAATGGCCCCTCTAGGACTCGGGGCTAGGTCTTGCCTGCTCGTGGAAGCCTCCTTTGCTCCTCCCTCACTCTGCAGCCGCAGCCTGGCACAGTCATGGGCTCAGTCCATGAGAGGCTTCTCTCCGCCTGTAACAGGGAAGAGGTCACTCAGTGGGAATGGCCAGGGTGGTGGCTTGCAGAGTGCAGGGCAGGGCCCCACCCTTGGGTTATGCCTGTTTCTAGAGCCAAACCTGCTCTTGGACCTTTTTAAAAGAACCTATATGCACCACCCCCCGACCCCCCGCCATCCCCTATCCCCTCTGAGAAAGACTTTCTGTTGCTTGGAGCCAAAACACCTGACTGCTGACCCAGAGGGGATGGTCATGCCCCACGTCCTATCACATCCTCATAAAATGTACTATTTCTCCAATTTAAGCCATCTCCAAAGACCTCATTTCATGTGAGGGGAAATTTTTTTTTTTTTTTTTTTTTTTGAGACGGACTCTCGCTCTGTCGCCCAGGCTGGAGTGCAGTGGCGCGATCTTGGCTCACTGCAAGCTCCGCCTCCTGGGTTCACGCCATTCTCCTCCCTCAGCCTTCCGAGTATCTGGGACTACAGGTGCCTACCACCGCGCCCGGCTAATTTTTTGTATTTTTTTTAGTAGAGACGGGGTTTCACCGTGGTCTCGATCTCCTGACCTCGTGATCCACCTGCCTCAGCCTCCTAAAGTGCTGGGATTACAGGCGTGAGCCACTGCGCCCGGCCGAGGGGAAATTTGAAGAAAGGAGGAGCTGTACAAAAATTGTGTCAACAGGAAATAGCTGTTCATGTCAGGGTGAGGTGGGGGACTCCATTGACCCACACAGCTTTTGACTTGGAACTTTTTCCTTTGAATTTGTATCCCCTGAGTATAACCCAATAGTATTCAACTTTTGAGACCTGTCATTGTTTTATCATTTTATCAGAATGTTTGTCCATGTCCCCTCCCTCCCCCACTCCTGGCCAGTTACTTGCTTTTAAGAGATTTGGGCAGGGCGTGGTGGCTCATGCCTATAATCCCAGCACTTTGGGAAGCTGAGGTGGGCGGATCACCTGAGATCAGGAGATCGAGACTAGCCTGGCCAACATGGCGAAAACCCATCTCTAGTAAAAATACAAAAATCAGCTGGGCATGGTGGCAGGCACCTGTAATCTCAGCTACTCAGGAGGCTGAGGCAGGAGAATCACTGGAACCTGAGAGGCGGATGTTGCAGTGAGCCGAGATCGTGCCATTGCACTCCAGCCTGGGCAACAGAGCAAGACTCCATCTCAAAAAAAAAAAAAAAAAGAAAAAAAAGAGAAAGAGAGAGAGGTTTGATGAATTCTTAAAGGCCAGTCCCTGGGGTGGAGGGTACCATGGCTAAGATGCCTCCATGCCACACCGAAGGTCATTAGGGATACAGGACTCCCTGGGCTCCTTCCTGGGCCATTTTTATCATGTCAAATGCCCAGGGTCTTAGAGGCTCACCTGAGAACACGTGACTTCACCTCAGACCAAACCTGGAGGCCTCAAGCCACCTGCATTTGGATGATGAGAAACCACCACGTCATTAGACTCATTCATCTTTGTATCAACTTCAGCAAAAAGCAATTAAACCAGGAAGCAGGGCATAATTCATAGTTATAGGAAATCATTTCAACTCTTCGGTACCCAAGTCAAAGACAAAAGGCAAGAGCTTTTTTGTGTAAAATCTCTGTAGCATAGAAAGTCTGCTAGATCTCCCTAGAAAGGACACATTCCAGCAGCCTACGCATAGACATTTTCTCAGGCCTCCCCATTTTTTCCTGATCTCATCCATGTGTTTCTTCCAGCTTTGATTGTAAAATAAAAATGAGATTCAGAAAACCACATAAAACAAACATACAGCTGAATGAGTTACCATAAGAGGAATACCCCTGCACTCCTCACCCAGGTCATAAAGAAGCTTTTCCCCCATCCAGAGGCTTTCCCAAGCTCCCTCCCTCCCCAGGAAGGTGACCACATCCTGATGTCCCTGGAAATCGCCCCCTCACATTTCTTCCTGGTACGTCACCCTGGCCGCATCCCTAGACACTGTTTCTATCCATTTGTCCAAGTCCATCTCTTTCTTTGCCTTACAGTTTACCTGTTGAAGGTTCCCCTGTCGCTGGCCCTACTGCCCCACTCTGTGGTTGTGTTACCTGAGATCGCTCCAAATATTAATAATTTATACTCGGCCAGGTGCGGTGGCTCACACCTGTAATCCCAGCACTTTGGGAGGCTGAGGCGGGTGGATCACCTGAGGTCAGCAGTTCGAGATTAGCCTGGTCAACATGGTGAAACTCCGTCTCTACTAAAAATACAAAAATTAGTCAGGTGTGGTGGCAGGCGCCTGTAGTCCCAGCCCCACTCAGGAGGCTGAGTCAGGAGAATCGCTTGAACCCAGGAGGCGGAGGTTGCAGTGAGCCGAGATCGCGCCACTGCACTACAGCCTGGGCAACAAGAGCAAAACTCCATCTTAATAATAATAATAATAGTAATAATAATAATAATAGTTCATACTCAAATGCTCATCTCAGGTACTGTGTGACAGGGCAGGTGTCGCTTCTAACCAGCCCAATCCAAGAGAGCCTCTCCAACCACAGCCCCAGGTTAGGTGCCACCCACCCAATGTGGCCTAGGCCAGCGTCTAGATTGGGCCCTCAAGGACAGGACCAGTGTCCTCTGTCTTCCTCCCCACTGGCCACACAGAAGGGAGGGTGCAGTCAACTGTGGAGCAGACAGGATTTGGGGTTCCGCAGAGCCACACAGCTGCGTGACCCTGTCCCTTTCCAGAGGGAAGATCTCACGGGCTGGCCAGGATAAAGGGGAGTTAGAGGGCCTTGGAGAGAGTGGGATGGTCCCAGAACCTCCTCACAAAAATGGACATTTGTAAAGCAGTGAAAGTTAAATAAATAAATAAGATGGGTCGTCATCTGGCTCTGCCTTTATTTTAACTTGCTTTGAGGATGAAAGAGTCAAACCGTGGGGAGTGACCAGTTGTCTGAGAAAAAGAAGAAAATGAGAGGCCCCTCGGGTCATCTCTCCAATGTATGACCTGGTCTGGGCTCCCCTGAATCTGCCCTGCTCCTTCCCGGCACTCAGGTTAGGAGAGGCTCCTTCTCTCCTTCTTCCTTTGGGGGTGACTTTCTGGAAGACACTCAACTGGGCTTCCTTAACTGATATGAGGCATCCTGTATGTGGTCCGTGCCAGTAAACTATTTGACACTGTTTTTTTTTTTTTTTTTTTTTTTTTTTTGAGATAGAGTCTCTGTCAGAAGACTGGAGTGCAGTGGCACAATTTCAGCTCATTGCAACTTCTGACTCCCTGGTTCAAGCGATTCTCCTGCCTCAGCCTCCTGAGTAGCTAGAATTACAGGCACATGCGACCACGCTCGGCTAAATTTTTTGTATTCTTAGTAGAGACGGGTTTTCACGATGTTGGCCAGGATGGTCTCCATCTCCTGACCTCGTGATTCACCTGCTTTGGCCTCCCAAAGTGCTGGAATTACAGGTGTGAGCCACCGCACCCGGCTATTTGACACTTTCGTCCCCAAATTATAGCTGTTGTAAAATAGTCCCATTTTTTAAAGAGAGAAACCCACATTCATATGCCTTTGGGTTTGGGTTTGAAGGATGCTCTAAGCCCTGCAGTTGCTGCAAGTGCACTGGCTCAGTGGGTGGAATCGGAAAGCTACTTCCTCTCTGTGAAGCGCTGAGCTCAGCTCAGAGCCACGGCCTCTGTGGGGGCACTTCTCCAGCTGAGCCACATTTACAAACTTCAGCTTTCAAAGCAGTCTCCGAGCCCAAGCAACAGGGCTTCTGGAGAGCAGCTCAGCGATGAAATCACCCCCTAATTAGCAACCTGAGAGAGGATTACATAAAAGACCCAAGATAATGCCATGCTCTTTTTGAAGGTAAAAGAGAAAACTCTAAACTGTATTATCTTTTTACCTTCTCTTCATATCAGAAATCATTGTGGGAAGCTCATTCCTCTTTCTGCAGGTCCCCATTCTCCTTTCCAATCAGCCCTCCTTCCCCAGCACAGGCACTTACAAATTCTGGAAATATCACTGCTTTGAGAAAACAAATAGGTTGTCAGGACAAGCGTCTCTAAGGGGAAAATGGTTTTCCCTGGCGGGATGAAAAACATTAAATCACAAGAATTTCTGTCTATGTGCTACCACCTGAAATGGAAAAGTTTTGTTCATTCCACCAGACAAACAGCTGATGTTTAAGTCCTGACCCCGGGTGCAGTGAGGTCCTAAAGCGTATAGCATAACCATCAGCATGCCACCGTTGGGGGTATGGGGAGGAGTGGAGACCAGGACCCCATGGGCACTAGGGCCTGGGGATCCCGCAACCAGGTTGTAAGCACGCAGGTGTTTCTTCCTGCCCATTGTATAAATAAAGACCATAGCATTGCAGTAAAGAAAGAGTTTAATAGACACAAGGCCGTTCATGACCATGGGAGATGGAATTTATACTCAAATCATCTCGTCCAAAGCTCGTGGGTTAGGGTTTTTTGTTTTTTTGTTTTTATTTGTTTGTTTGAGACAGTCTCGCTCTTCTGCCCAGGCTGAAGTGCAGTGGTGCAATCTCGGCTCACTGCAACCTCTGCCCCTCAGGTTCAAGCAATTCTCCTGCCTCAGCCTCCTGAGCAGCTGGGATTATATGCGCCCCCCACCACACCTGGCTAATTTTTTTGTATTTTTAGCAGAGACAGGGTTTCGCTATGTTGGCCAGGCTGATCACCCGCCTAGACCTCCCAAAGTGCTAGGAAGGATTACAGGCGTGAGCCACCGTCCCCAACCAAGGGTTAGGGGTTTTTCTTTCCTTTTTTGTTTTTTCTGTTTTGTTGTTTTTTTTTTGAGAGGGAGTTTTTTGCTCTTGTTTCCCAGGCTGGAGTGCAATGGCACTGTCTCGGCTCACTGCAACCTCTGCTTCCCGGGTCCAAGTGATTCTCCTGCCTCAGCCTCCCACGTAGCTGGGATTACAGGTGCCCGCCACCACACCCAGCTAATTTTTTGTATTTTTAGTAGAGATGGGGCTTCATCATGTTGGCCAGGCTGGTCTGAAACTCCTGACCTCAGGTGATCCACCCACTTCGGCCTCCCAAAGTGCTGTGATTACAGGCATGAGCCAACATGCCCGGCCAGGAGTTTTTCAAAGGCAGTTTGGGGGAAGGGCTGTGGGTGGCGGCTGATTGGTTGAGGTGGAGATGAAATCATAGCAGGTGGAAGCTGCCCCCCTGCGAGCTCAATAGCTTCTGGTGGGCCACAGGAGTGAGGTTGGTAGGTCCAGGTGGAACCATAGATGTCAGACATGAAGATAAAACTGAAAAGATATCTTAGGTTCTACAACAGTGATATTATTTGCAGGAGTAATTGGGGAAGTTGCATATCTTAAAACCTCAAGAATAATGGCTGACAATCGTTTATGTCTGCGCCTTAGCAGGACGCAGGCTCCTCTCCACCTCCCAGCCTGATGGCCTCCCATTAGCTTTACAAAAGCGGTTGAATTTGGGGGGAGACCTATTAACACTATATCCTAAAAGTCTCTCAAAGTTAGCTCAGCCCAATAACCCAGGAATAATTAAGGGGAAGGCAAGACACAGGGTGGGTTAGCTCAGATCTCTTTCACTGTCATACTTTTCTCACTGATACAATTTTTGCAAAAGCAGTTTCAAGATCATAGCAAGAGGCAGAAACCAGCTCCGCCCCACATCTGAGCCCCCAAAGGAATTCAGGTCGGGAGTCAGCATCCACGGCCAGGGTCACTGGAGAATTCAGGCTCAGAAATCCTGCACATGGGTGTCTAAACATCTGTGGCTGACTTTAGTTCTTATGGAACTGAAGACTTTTCTGAAGGGGAAAGAGGCCCCATAGTGGGTAACCAGCCCCTATTCTGTGCTTCTGCTGAGACGGCCCCTGGATGCCAGTGATCAGGCCAGAATTGGGATCCACTAGTAGGGACATCCTGTCACCAGAAAGCAGGGATGTTCCTGAATGTTCCATGATCCCTTTCCTGATGGCTGTGTCTAACCCACGTTTTCTCTACTCTTAGATCCAAGCAAGGGATTGGCTACCTGCCCCCCACAAGATATTTTATTCACCTGACACGTCTTCTCAATTGAGATGAGCCCTTTTTTAACCATCCATAAACACATTCATGCACCATATGTTTCCGCCAACTACAGACGACATAGACAACGGTGGTCCCATAAGATTATGACACCGTATTTTTACTGTGCCTTTCTATGTTTAGATATGATAGATACACACTTACCACTGTGCTCCAACTGCCTACAGTATGGAGTACGTCACACACTGTACAGTTTTGTAGCCTAGGAGCAATAGGCTTTATCATATGGCCTCCTAGGAGAGTAGGAAGCCATACCATCTAGGTTTGTGTGAGTACACTCCATGATATTCACAGGATGACAAAATCGCCTAGCACCACATTTCTCTGAACATATTCCTGTCTGCCGGGCATGGTGGCTCATGCCTGTAATCCCAGCACTTTGTGAGGCTGTGGTGAGTGGATCGTCTGAGGCCAGGAGTTCAAGACCAGCCTGGCCAACATGGTGAAACCTCATCTCTGCTTACAAAATAAAACATTAAAAAATAAATAAATAAATTAGCATGGCCAGGTGTGGTGGCTCACGCCTGTAATCCCAGCATTTTGGGAGGCCGAGGTGGGCGGATCACCTGAGGTTGGGAGTTTGAGACCAGCCTGACCAACATGTAGAAGCCCCATCTCTACTAAAAATACAAAATTAGCCAGACATGGTGGCACATGCCTGTAATCCCAGCTACTTGGGAGGCTGAGGCAGGAGAATCGCTTGAACCCAGGAGGCGGAGGTTGCGGTGAGCCAAGACGGCACCATTGCACTCCTGCAGCCTGGGCAACAAGAGCGAAACTCCATCACAAAATAAATAAATAAATAAATAAATAAATAAATAAATTAGCTGGGCATGGTGGTGCAACGCCTGCAGTTCCAACTACTTAAGAGACTGAGGCAGGAGAATCACTTGCACCCAGGAGGCAGAGGTTGCAGTGAGGGGAGATTGCGCCATTGCACTCAAGCCTGGGCGACGGAGCAAGACTGCCTCAAAAAAAAAAAAAAAAAAAACCACCAAAAAAAGCACATATTCCTGTCATTAACTGACACATGACTGCTCCAGTATGTTATCTCTAAACATATAAGACTCTTTTTAAAAATTTAACTACAGTGCCATTACCACACCTACTAAAAAGTAAAATAATTCTTTAATAACATCCAGTGGCAAAGTAGGTTGCAGTTTACTCAATGGCAATTCCTCATGTTCAAATTCTCCCAAGTTTCAAAGGTTAAAAGGTTAAAAAGTCTTTTTTTTTACACTTGGTTTGCTCAAGTGAGGACCCAAAGAAAACCACTCATTAAATGTGGTTGGTTGAACAAACATATGAAAAAAGTCATCATCACTGATCATTAGAGAAATGCAAATCAAAACCACAATGAGATACCATCTCACGCCAATTTGAATGGCGATCATTAAAAAGGCAGGAAACAACAGATGCTGGAGAAGACGTGGAGAAATAGGAATGCTTTTACACTGTTGGAGGGAGTGTAAATTAATTCAGCCATGGTGGAAGACAGTGTGGCGATTCCTCAAGGATCTAGAACTAGAATTACCATTTGACCCAGCAATCCCATTACTGGATATATACCCAAAGGATTATAAATAATTCTACTATAAAGACACACGCACACGTATGTTTATTGTGGTACTGTTCACAATAGCAAAGACTTGGAACCAACCCAAATGCCCATCAATGATAGACTGGATAAAGAAAAGGTGGCACATACATACCATGGAATACTGTGCAGCCATAAAAAAGGATGAGTTCATGTCCTTTGCAGGGACATGGATGAAGCTGGAAACCATCATTCTCAGCAAACTAACACAAGAACAAAAAACCAAACACCGCATGTTCTCACTCAAAAGTGGGAAGTGAACAATGAGAACACATGGACACAGGGAGGGGAACATCACACACTGGGGCTTGTCGGGGGGTGGGGGACTAGGGGAGGGATAGCATTAGGAGGAATACCTAATGTATATCACGGGTTGATGGGTGCCGCAAACTACCATGGCATGTGTATACTTATGTGACAAACCTGCACATTCTGCACATGTACCCCAGAACTTAGAGTATAAAAAAAAAAGTGGTTGGCTAGGTTGGGTTCACACCTGTAAACCCAACACCTTGAGAGGCCAAGGTGGGCTGATCATTTGAGGTCAGGAGTTCAAGACCAGCCTGGTGTGGTGGCGCATGCCTGTAGTCCCAGCTACTCAGGAGGCTGAGGCGGGAGAATGGCTTGAACTTGGGAAGCAGAGGTTGCAGTGAGACTGCACCAATGCACTCCAGCCTGGGTGACTGACTGAGACCCTGTCTCAGAAAGAAAGGAAGGAAGGAGGGAGGGAGGGAGGGAAGGAAGGAAGGAAGGAAGGAAGGAAACAAAATGTGGTTGATCAGTCTCCAGGCCTCTTTCAATGTATTAAAGCCTCCTCCCGCTACTTTTCCCCATACTGTTTACTCACTGAAGAAGCCGAGTTGTTTAGCTTAGAGAAGTTTCCAGTCTGGATTTGGCAGATGGTTTACTTGTGGTGTCATTAATTTATCCCTCCATGCCTGGTTTCCTGTAAGACATTGGTTTAAACTAGAGGGTCGACCGGCATGGTGGCTCAAGCCTGTAATCCCAGCAGTTTGGGAGGCTGAGGCAGGTGGATCACCTGAGGTTGGGAGTTTGAAACCAGCCTGGCCAACATGGAGAAACCCCGTCTCTACTAAAAATAAAAAATGAGCCGGGCATGGTGGTGCATGCCTGTAATCCCAGCTACTCGGGAGGCTAAGGCAGGAGAATTGCTTGAACCCAGTGGGTGGAGGTTGCTGTGAGTAGAGATTGCGCCATTGCACTCCAGCTCTGGGCAACAAGAGCGAAACTCCATCTCAAAAAAAATTAAAATTTAAATTAAAAAAATAAACTAGAGGGTTGATTTTTTTTTTCTTTTATTGGTGAGCTACCTCTTAGGTGATGCTGAGTGCTTCCCACAGCATCGCTTCCATCAAAACTGATCAGTGGTTTCAGGTGTTGTCAACCTGCTCTGTCCTTTAAAAGTTTTCCTCAAAATTTCACCTATGGCTTTAGCATCCACTGATTATTTTTGTCTCAATCTGTTACTTCAGCCTGTTTAACATGGTGACTTCCTAATCCAATCCTCCCTTTAGCTTTCTGCACTGACATTTTTCCATAAAGAAGACCTTTCCCTCCTCTGGTATGGTTTCCCTGAGGTGCCGTTCATGCAGAAAAAGCTGGATACATGTTTGATTCTTTATGGATTTTCAAAATGAGTGACACCCACCAACCTTGAAAGGGAGCTAATGCATTTTATTAAATATTTTTATTAATACATATGGAATTTTATAAATTTGATGTGCTTTGATCCATTGTAGCGGTTTTTCTTTCTAATGTTCAAATTGTCATTTCTTTGGCCAGTAGGACTCCTTTCAAATTAGCTGTGTCCTTCTAAAATGACCCAGAGCCGGGCGCAGTTGTTCATGCCTGCAATCCCAGCACTTTGGGAGGCCAAGGCAGACAGATCACAAGGTTAGGAGTTTGAGACCAGCGTGGCCATCATGGTGAAACCCCTTCTCTACTAAAGATACAAAAAATTAGCCGGGCATGGTGGGACGCACCTGTAATCCCAGCTACTCGGGAGGCTGAGGCAGGAGAATTGTTTGAACCCGGGAGGCTGAGGTTGCAGTGAGCCAAGATCATGCCAGTGCACTCCAGCCTGGGTGACAGGGCGAGACTCCATCTCAAATAAATAAATAAATAATAAATAAATAAATAAAATGACCCTCGTAGTTTTTGTTGTTCGGCACAAAATGTGCCCCAGGTTTGTCTTGTGCATTTCCTGCCCCAGACTGGAATCAGCCATTGCTCCAAAGAGCCCTACTCTTTTTTTTAGAGGAATACGGTATTTAGCAACCAAATCATTAGAGAATTAGAAGTGTTACATGACAGAGGTCCCCATCCAGACCCCAAGAGAGGGTTCCTGGGTCTCATGTAAGAAAGAATTCAGGGCGAGTCCACAGTGCAAAGTGAAAGCAAGTTTGTTAAGAAAGTAGAGGAATAAAAGAACGGCTACTCCAATGGCTGGGCGCAGTGGCTCATGCCTGTAATCCCAGCATTTTGGAAGGCTGAGGTGAGCGGATCACAAGGTTAGGAGATCGAGACCAGCCTGACCAACATGATGAAACCCCATCTCTACTAAAGATACAAAAATTAGCTGGGTGTGGTGGCACGCCTGTAATCCCAGCTACTTGGGAGACTGAAGCAGGAGAATGTCTTGAACCTGGGAAGCGGAGGTTGCAGTGAGCCAAGATCATGCCACTGCACTCCAGCCTGGGCAACAAAAGCAAAATCTGTCTCAAAAAAAAAAAAAAAAAGAATTGCTGCTCCATAGACAGCACAGCCCCGAGGGCTGCTGGTTGCCCATTTTTATAGTTATTTTTTGATGATATGCTAAACAAGGAGTGGATTATTCATGCCTCCCCTTTTTAGGCCATATAGGGCAACTTCCTGATATTCCATGGCATTTGTAAATGCCATGGCGCTGGTGGGAGCGTAGCAGTGAGGATGACCAGAAGTCACTCTCGTAGCCATTTTGGTTTTAGTGGGTGTCAGGCCTCTGAGCCCAAGCCTGCACGTATACATCCAGATAGCCTGAAGCAACTGAAGAATCACAAAAGAAGTTAAAATGGCCAGTTCCTGCCTTAACTGATGACATTACCTTGTGAAATTTCTTCTCCTGGCTCAGAAGCTCCCCCACTGAGTACCTTGTGACCCCTGCCCCTGCCCGCCAGGGAACAATCCCCTTTGACTGTAATTTTCCACTACCTACTCAAATCCTATAAAACTGACCCACCCCTAGCTCCCTTTGCTGACTCTCTTTTCGGACTCAGCCCACCTGCACCCAGGTGATTAAAAAGCTTTATTGCTCACAGAAAGCCTGTTTGGTGGTCTCTTCACACGGATGCACGTTGACAGTGGCTCCTTTACTGCAAGCTGTTTTATCAGCAAGGCCTTTGTGACCTGTATTTTGTGCTGACCTCCTATCTTATCCTGTGACTCAGAATGCCTTAACCATCTGGGAATGCAGCCCAGTAGGTTTCAGTCTTATCTCACCCAGCTCCTGTTTAAGATGGAGTTGCTCTGGTTCATACACCTCTGACAGAAGTGCTCATTGCTACTGGGTTATCATGGCTTCTAGGTGTTTTCATGGCCAGAACTAGGAAACATTTATGTTGTAAAAAGAGAAAAATAAATCCTGAGTTCATTCTGATATTTCTAACTCAGATCTAAAATTATAGAGGTTTTATTAAACTTAATTTCTTTCTTTTTTTTTTTTTTTTTTTTTTTTTGAGACAGGGTCTTACTCTGTTGCCCAGGCTGGAGTGCAGTGGCACAATCTTGGCTCACTGCAACCCCCACCTCCCGGGTTCAAGTGATTCTCCTGCCTCAGCCTACTGAGTAGCTGGGACTACAGGCACATGCCACCATGCCCGGCTAATTTTTGTATTTTTAGTAGAGTCGGGATTTCACTAAGGGAGGAGACCACCCCTCATATTGTCTTATGCCCAATTTCTGCCTCCAAAGAAAGAAGAAGTAAAAACTAAAAGGCAGAAATGAAATCCACAAGCAGACAGCCTGGTGCCACACCCTGGGCCTGGTAGTTAAAGATCGACCCCTGACCTAACCGGTTATGTTATCTATAGATTCCAGATATTGTATGGAAAAGCACTGTGAAAATCCCTGTCCTGTTCTCTTCTGTTCTAATTACCAGTGCCTGCAGCCCCCAGTCACGTACCCCCTGCTTGCTCAATGGATCACGACCCTCTCACGCGGACCCCCTTAGAGTTGTGAGCCCTTAAAAGGGGCAGGAATTGCTCACTCGGGGAGCTTGGTTGTTGGAGACATGAGTCTTGCCAAAGCTCCCAGCCGAATAAAGCCCTTCCTTCTTTAACTCAGTGTCTGAGGGGTTTCGTCTGTGGCTTGTCCTGCTACATCACCATGTTGGCCAGCCTGGTCTCAAACTCCTGACCTCAGGTGATCCACCTGCCTCAGCTTCCCAAAGTGCTGGGATTACAGGCATGAGCCACCACGCCTGGCCCTAAACTTAAAATTTTATACCTGTATCTGTCTTCTTTTACACTGTAAAGTTTTGTTCTAAATGATCAAAAATTACTGATTTATTTTATTCTACAGTATAAATGTAATAGTTTCCAAATAACAATAGCAATCTTACTACTAAAATTAAGTTATTGGAATACAACTTAAAATTTCTTTGTGGTTCTTTAGTCCTTAGGATCTATCCTCCTGCAGATCAAAATATTGTTTTCAAGAGATAAGACTTTAGAAATCTTTTACTTAAAAAAAAAATCTAACCCAACTGAATTAAAAACTTTAAAATGCTTTTACTCATTTATTCTTCCCCTACACCTTCTCCTCAACCCTTAGGTTCAAATCCTTCATTCTCTATAAACAAAGATGTTCAAAGGCTATTAGCACCTCTGTTTATAAGTAGCAGGAACATAAGAGGTACCCCTAGACTGTCACTATTCACTTGGCATCAAGAAAATCTTAGCCTCATGGAATGAATTGGAAACTGCCTTTGCAGAAATTATAACTGAGAAAATTATGACAGTGAAAAAGATCTGACCTAATCTAATCTATCTTGCTTCTAACCTCTAAGTTGTCCTTGTTCAATCCTGGGGGAAGGCTGAACTAACTTTGGGAGGAATTTAGTTTATAGTTAAACTTTGAAACAAAGAAGATAATAGTACTTTCCCCAAATAAACCCCCTTCTTGCCTGGGTACCAGTCTGCCTTTGTAGGACTAACAAATTAAGCTACAAAATTAGAAATTGCAGTTTAGAAGCCAGGCAGCCTCCAGCTGCAATGTCGGACCCTCCACAAATTGCTCTTGGGGTGTTAATCACTGTTGTAAAACCTAAGATCAGTGCTTGAGATATTTTGCAAACCCTGCATTCCGATGCACAAGCTGAGGCCACCCAGACTGGTAATCTGGCTCAACTTGTTTTGCAATCCCACCCAGGAATAGAAGACAGCAAGAAAAACTCACTTCAATCCCCTATGATTTCATCTCCAACCTAACCAATCAGCATTCCCCACTTTCCCACCCCCTATCCACCAAACTATCCTTAAAAACTCCGATCCACCGAACTATCCTTAAAAACTCCGATTCAAATCAGGAGACTGATTTGAATAAAAATAAAACTCCAGTCTCCTGTAGAGCCAGCTCTGCGTGAATTAAACTCTTCTCAGGGCTCGGCACAGTGGCTCACGCCTGTAATCCCAGCACTTTGGAAGGCCAAGGCAGGCGGATCATGAGCTCAGGAGGTCGAGACCATCCTGGCTAACACGGTGAAACCCCGTCCCTACTAAAAAATACAAAAAAAAAAATTAGCTGGTTGTGGTGGCGGGCGCCTGTAGTCCCAGCTACTCAGGAGGCTGAGGCAAGAGAATGGCGTGAACCCGGGAGGCAGAGCTTGCAGTGAGCCGAGATCACGCCACTGCACTACAGCCTGGGCAACAGAGCAAGACTCCGTCCCAGAAAAACAACAACAACAACAAAAAACGTCTTTCTCTATTACAATCCCCCTGTCTAGGCAGCGGGCAAGGAGAACCCCTTGGGCAGTTACAAATTGAAGGGCTTTCTCTCTTTTATTCTTCTCAGATGCAACTGTATAAAGTAGAGATGATCTGTTCCTTGAAGGGTTTGGTAGGTCACATCTGCAAAATCATCTTGGCTTGCCTTTTGTTTCTGTGGATACATTTTTGGTGATTCCGTTCATTTAACAGTTAAAGGTCTATTCAGGTTTTCTGTTTTATTCAATGGGTTTTGGTCACTGATTTTTCTAGAAAGCTGTCCATTTTGTCTAAGGCTTTAATTCAAAGGTATAAAATATTCATAGCATTCTCTCATAACTATTAAAATATTTACTTTATCCATAATTGGATACTCTGCTTTAAATTGTTTGTTTCTTCTATCAGCTTGCCTGACTTTGGTACCCTGTGGATACTGAGTGTTATTATATATAAAGTTTTGGTGCCACAAAATAAATAGCACTCGAATATAAGATTTTCTTTTTAATTCTCAGCAAGGCAAGGTACTTCTATAGAAGGGTGCGCCCTTACAGATGGAGCAATGGTGAGCGCACACTTGGACAAGGGAGGGGAAGGGGTTCTTATCCCTGAGGCACGTGGCCCCTGCTGCTGTGTCCTTCCCCTATTGGCTAGGGTTAGACCGCACGGGCTAAACTAATTCCGATTGGCTAATTTAAAGAGAATGACAAGGTGAGTGCTTTGCTGGGAGTCAGGGCAGAGCAGGTAGCAGGTAATCGTAATGAGTTAGGGTGGAGCAGGTGATTGGAATGAGTTAGGGTGGAGCAGGTGATTGGAATGAGTTAGGGTGGAGCAGGTGATTGGAATGAGTCAGGGTGGAGTAGGTAATCGAAAAAGGTTGCTTTATGAGGAAGTTTAAAAGTAGAAGGCAAAGAATTGAACATACTGACATATTAATTATTTGAAAAGAAATTTAGAACTCATATCTAACAACAGGGACAATTGTGTATGTTACCTACATATAATTAAAATATGAGCTACATATAATGAATGAGCTTAATATAAGGACAGGCATAGATCCCTTTTGGTGCAGGGATCTATGCCTGTCCTTATATTAAGCTCATTAATTATATTGTTCAAATCTTCTGTGCCCTTTTTGATTTCTCTCTGCTGATCTCTCAATTTCTCAAAGAATTATGTTCCATTTTCCCATCGTGATAGCAGACTTGGCAATTTCTTTGTATTCTGTCCTTTTTTGTTTTATATATTTTATCAGAATTTTTTTTTTTTTTTTTTTTGAGATGGCGTCTCGCTCCATCTCCCAGGCTAAAGTGCAGTGCTGAGATCTCGGCTCACTGCAACCTCCGCGCCTCTCAGGTTCGAGCAATTCTCCTGCCTCAGCCTCCCAAGTAGCTGGAACTGCAGGCACCCACCATCACACCTGGTTAATTTTTGTAGTTTTAGTAGAGACGGGGTTTCACCATATTGGCCAGGCTGGTCTCAAACTCCTGACCTCGTGATCTGCCCACCTTGGCCTCCCAAAGTGCTGGGATTACAGGCGTGAGCCACCGCACCTGACCTGTTTTATATATTTTGAAGGTATATTTTGTATCTACAGATAGGATTATTATATATTCTTTACAAGGTGCTCCTTTTTATCATCAACTAATGAAGTCATTACTTTCTTCATTCTTTTATGCTTATTGATGCTTTTTACTTTAAGGAATACACTTTTCCTGATGCTAATTTTGGGTCACCCTGCTATCCCTCGATCCTCTTCACCCCAGTCCCAGCCAGCAGAGCCCTCCAGGGTCATCTGGCTTGGGAACATGGCTGGGGATTGAGGAACTGGGTGGGAGGTATCCCGGGAGCTGGCATTGTGCTCTGTACCTGGCAGGCATTTAATAAATGGGGGTTGTTAAGGCTATTTACAAATTTTCCAAAAATGCACAAAAGCAGAGGGCAGGGATCCCAGTTATCCCTTCCGTAGCTTCAACCACCAACTGTACCTTGCTATATGGCTTCATCTGCTCTACCCCCGCCCATCCTGGATTCCTCTTGAGTACTCCTGCACCATTTATGTATCTGCTTATTGATGCATTTTGCTGGAACATTCTTTTTCTTTTCTTTTCTTTTCTTTTGAGACAGGGTCTCACTGTGTTGCCCAGGCTGGTCTTGAACTTCTGAGCTCAAGCAGAATTGAGGCCAGGCCCCTCTGCCTTGGATTCTCGAGTAGCTAGGATTACAGGCACATGCCAACATTTTGCTGGAACATTCTAAAGCAAATCCCAGACATGGTGTCATTCCACCCATTGATACTTCTTATAAAATTAACTTTTCACACATAACAAAAATAGCCAATTTGCAAAGCTCCAAAAACAGAGCGCAATATTATATTATTGCCCCAACTGTCTGTGAAATATGTTTTTACAATTGATTTGTTCAAATTAGGATTCAAACAAGGTCCACCCTTTGTGTTTGGTTAGTATACCTCCAAAGCCTCTTTTTTTTAGGTTTGTAATCTATAAGAGTCTCCACTGCCCCCATTCCTGCCCCCAGTTATTTATGCCACAGACTTGTGGACACTTCCTTGGTGGTTGCCCAAAAGCCTTGTTCACACTAGAAATCTGGCCAGTTACTTCCTCTAGGTGGACTTTAACCTGTTCCTCTATCCCCATCCTTAGTTTTTCACTAACTCACAAACCACCTGGCCCTAAGAAAGAGAAGCCACACTTTGCTGGCTTTGATGACCAGGACATAGGCCAGACAACTGGCAGCCCAGTGGGAGAGGCCAGCAGTGTTTTCATGCTGGAGGTTAAACTGAATTTCAATTGTTTTGTCACAAATGGGGATTTGTATTAATAAAAATAACCAGGACACTCATTCTGGCCATCAATTTAACTCTTACTGGCTTCGTTCCATTTTCATTCCTGTTGAAAATACCATACATAGCATTAGGACTTCAAAATGGTGGTTTCTTCTTAAAACACTGGATTACTATGCATGTGCATTAGGGTAATTTCATATTCTTCTGTTTGTAAAATGACTCAGTGACAGTTGCTATAAAAATTTCCCTTCTGTATGTTTAAAATCACTACTATTTTGTGGTATTAACATACTTTGAGGATTTTGATTTTCCCCACTCCTTTTACTTTTTTTTTTTTTTTTTTTTTTTTTGAGATGGAATCTCGCTCTGTTGCCCAGGCTGGAGTGCAGTGGTGTGATCTTGGCTCACTGCAACCTCCACCTCCCGGGTTCAAGTGATTCTCCTGTCTCAGCCTCCTGAGTAGCTAGGGTTACAGGCACATGCCACCATGTCTGGCTAATTTTTGTTATTTTTAGCAGAGATGGGGTTTTTCCAAGTTGGCCAGGCTGGTCTTGAACTCCTGACCTCAAGTGATCCGCCTGCCTTGGCCTACCAAAGTGCTGGGATTATAGGCATAAGCCACTGCACCCAACCTTCCCAATCCTTTTTGTATAAGACCATGATTAACAGCACAATGAGATTAAAAACAGTGACACATTTCTCTGGATGCTAGATGTAAAGTTAACAAAAATGACCTGAGTGTCTTTATTCTTAAGCAAGTCATGAAAATAAACAGGGTTTCTTTCAATTTGCAAAGCTCCAAAAACAGAGCGCAAGGCTAACCAACTCCCTAAACTGTGTCCACTGTGGGGGGAGCCCACTGCACAATCCCAGTGCCTCAGGATGCACCCAGGGGCTTCTGCACATTTGAAGGGGCTTCTAGATGGAAAAGAAGTGCATTGAATGACACAGTTTTTTTGTTTGTTTGTTTTGAGACATAGTCTCTCTCTGTTGCCCAAGCTGGAGTTCAGTGGTGCAATCTTGGCTCACTGCAACCTCCAACTCCCGGGTTCAAGAGATTCTCCTGCCTCAGCCTCCCAAGTAGCTGAGACTACAGGCATGCGCCACCATACCTGGCTAATTTTTTTGTATTTTTAGTAGAGACGAGGTTTCACCATGTTGGTCGGGCTGGTCTCGAACTCCTGACCTCAAATGATCCATCCACCTCAGCCTCCCAAAGTGCCAGGATTACAAGCGTGAGCCACTGCGCCTGGCCAGATGACACAGGTTTTTTGTTTTGTTTTGTTTTGGTTTTTTAACACAGAGGTAATTCTCCTCTAGGGGTCGTCTTAAGCGCACAGGAAAACCTAAATAGAAATAACAGTTCTTAAGACCAGTTCGTAAGGGTGCAGATGTTATAACGTTTAACTAACAAAGTGAAAAGACAAATAGGGCACTTTATAAAATCAAAGTACACTTAAATATTCAGATGAGAAAAAGTGTTTTAGGGTCAGGTTATTTTAGGATTTCCTTGCAAAATTGCCATTTTTGTCCATGTGTGGTAAAATTAAACAAGAGTTGACAATTTTGTCCTTATCATAAAAATATGAAGTGGATTTTTAAAAGGAAGTATTTGTTCTTATGATCCTCATTCTCCAGAAAACTATTTGAAGTTACTGAGAAAATGACCAGATTTCTTAAAATTATGAATATTTTCCAAAGGTCGTTTAGAAGTCACAGTGGGTAGCTTATATCTAACAACTTTTTATACACACATGGCCAGACGCGGTGGCTCACGCCCGTAATCCCAGCACTTTGGGAGGCCGAGGTGGGCGGATTACCTTAAGTCAGGAATTCGAGACCAGACTGGACAACATGGTGAAACCCCATCTCTACTGAAAATAGAAAAATTAGCCGGGAGTGGTGGCACATGCCTGTAATCCTAGCTACCTGGGAGGCTGAGGCAGGAGAATGTTTTGCGCCTGGGAGACGAAGGTTGCAGTGAGCCAAGATCCTGACACTGCACTCCAGCCTGGGCAACAGAGCCAGACTCTGTCTCAAAATATATATACACACACATATTGATCTAGCAATCCTTCATCTCTAATTTTATTCTGCAGATCTACTCACAAATGCCCCCAAATTGTGCCTAAGGACATTCATTGAAGCATTTTTATAATAACAAACAAAATTAAATGTCTATTAGTGGGAAACTGCTTAAAGATTTGGGGAGGAGCATCCATTCACACTATCACAGAGTTGTTTTGTTTTGTTTTGTTTTTTTGAGATGGAGTTTCGCTCTTGTCGCCCAGGCTGCAGTATAATGGCATGATCTCGGCTCACTGCAACCTCCGCCTCCCGGGTTCAAGCGATTCTCCTGCCTCAGAGTCCTGAGTAGCTGGGATTACAGACACGTGCCACCATGCCCGGCTAATTTTGTATTTTTAGTAGAAACAGGTTTTCACCATGTTGGCTAGGCTGGTCTCGAACTCTTGACCTCAGGTGATCTGCCTGCCTTGGCTTCCCAAAGGGCTGAAATTACAGGCGTGAGCCACCACCCCTGGCCTATCACAGAGTTTTGATCAAAAGAGAAGAGAAATCTATTGTATTTCGGCAGAAAAATGCCTGAGTTGGTAAAAATGGAAGGTGAACAGTCAGAATTCAAAAGGCTATGCCCAGGTCACCTAGACATCCTAGACTAGGTCAGCAAGAGGAGGAGGGAGGGAGTATATGTTTGCATTCTTGCAACAGCAAGGAGCAGGAAAGGCAAGATTGCAGGTGGTGCGAGGCCAGAGGGAACGGAAGACATAGCTGCACAGCCCCACGCAGGCCCCTCTCCACAGCCCCGGCAGAGACCCTCTTCAGGGTCATGGTCTCCAGCTGAACAAAGCCACATGCAACCGAAGCAAATGAAGTGAAGGAACTGGGGCTCTGGTTAGCTCCTCCTAAGGAAGCGTGGGCTGGACGAGGAGTAGTTTGGGAAGGGTTTGTGTACCAGATGAATGAGAAAGCCACAAAGGGGCTGGCACTGGGCTGCAAACCAGGACAGTAGTGTGCCTGTGGGCCTATCTGTTAGCGGACAAACAGCACCCAGTTATATGGACACCAGCACAGCCCCCAGAAAGAGAATCCAAGCCACAAATGGAAATTTAAATTTTCCCGTAGCCACATTAAACACAGAAAGTATACACAGGTAACACTGATTTTTAAAATATAGCACAGTGAGACTAATGTGCCAAAAATACTATCATTTAAATGTCTAACCAGCAGTACATAATTACTGAGATATTTTGTGTGCCGAGTCTTCCAGTTCTCACACTGGTAGCACGTCTGCATTGAGATCAGCCACATTTCCAGTGCTCACTGCCACACGTGGCTGTGGCTACCATGACGGATGAGGCAGGTCTAGAGGCAGCATGAACTGGTTATCATACCCAACAAAATTATTTCTCTTTATGGGATACGGCCACTAGACCAACTAGATCAACTGCTCATCAACGGCGTCCACATGCACCGTCCACATACATTGTTACATAATTCTCTGAAATAGCCAAGACCAAACATACTTATTTAATGATCTGCGGGTGAGAGTCTCTGTGGTAGACCCAACCACGTTCAATCCATGCACAATGATTCAACTAAAGTAGAACTTTTCAAAGGTTTTTGGAACATGACCCCAATGAGAATTTATTTTATGTCAATCCCAAACACATAAGTAGGTAATAAACTTTGGTGGGGACTCTCTGCCCTTCTGAGCTCTCAGTCATGTGCTGTCTGTGAGGCTCTGGGGTGTTTTCTCAATGTGGCTTGAGGTCTACTGAACCCACACAGGACCCAGCAGGGGCCCCAGCCTCACTGTGAAAGCCCGGGTCATGCTTCGGTTTGTGGTGTGAGCTCCTTCCCTGAGGGAGAGGCTCCCCGATCCCAGGATGACACAGGACAGGCGGGAACAGAGGACACCACACACAATAAACACACATGCACCACACACAACACACGTCACACACCATACACAAAACACACATACCACATACACACCACACACACCACACATACACAATATACACAACACACCTACCACACACACCACATATACACATATCACACCACATGCACCACATACACATACCACACACACACCACGTATACCACACACCACATACACCATACACCACATATACCACACACTGCATATACATACCACAAACACCACATGCACCATGCCACATATACACATACCACGTACACACCACACGCACAACACCAGACACACCACACACACACACCCCTCGCACACTGCACACATACACTGGACTCACACCACATATACTATACATAACATAAACACACAGCACACACCACACACCACCCAAACACACACACACCACACACCAGGAGCAGGGCCCAGGGCCTGTCCTGGCATCCCCGTGGCTGCGCTATCTCGCTAGTGCTTTGCTTGCACAGAGTGTGGGTTCTTCAGCTGCCCTGTTGCTCACAGGGTTCAGCTTTCGAGTCTCCCACTGCAATGACTTTGTCAGCTGGGGTGGTGACTTTCCGAACAAGAGAATGGGTGGCCCAGTCTCCCACATTTGTGATGGCAAGTTCACATCCCTGTGAGGCCCTTGAATGAGGTGGCAGAGTGCATAAAGGGTCCTCTCTGGTGGACACAACTGCACGGTGTGACATAGCGGGGACACCTGCATGAGAAGACCTCACAGGGAAGTCTGTTGGTGACAGAATGAAGACAAACACCAGTGTGTGTGCATGCATGCTGTGTGCATGTGCCTGTGTTTGACAAGGAGGAGAGGATACAAGGACTTGAGTACATATACATGACACACACACACCACGCATGACTCTTGCCTCCAGCGCTGGGTGAGGCCAGGCTCACCGGGCTGGCCCTACCCTTCTCCTGGCACTCTGTCCCTCTAACGGAAGCAGCTGCGGCTGCCTGGCCCAGGGCCTCTGCCCCTTCCCTAACCCACTCTTCCTGCTCCCTGGGCCTCACTGCAGTGTCCTCTCCACAGGTGGATCTTTCTTCCCGGCCTCTGTCAGGCCGGTTTAGTTCAAATGGTGCCCTGTACTACTGGCACTCAGCATGTTTTGCACATGGAGCGAAGCAGCCAAATCTCTATGTTACATGTATTTGTCTAAGGGTTCCCACGTGTGCAGCATAATGAGGAGTGTGACATTCATCCCCCCATGGCTCTGAGCATCATGAAGGGGCTGGTGGCTGTCGCTAAGTGCTGGCCGGGTGGCCTGCTATAGAGCCTGCGGTGAAAGTGGACGGGCCCCCCCCCTCCTTCCTCTGCCTGAGGACATCCAGGTAAGACCAGCTACAGAGCTCAAACATTTGAAATGACAGCAGTGAGGATGAAGCAGCCCATGGTCGCCCAGGGCCTGAGTCAGGAAGATGCAGACACCGTCAGAGGCGAGAGCCTCAGACAGTGGCTTGGACATTCGTGTCACTCTCAACTTTGCTGTTTCTAGAGAAACCGGCCTCAGCCACTCTGCAGTCCAGTCCTGCTGTGGCCCCATCCACATAGGCCTGCTTTGCTTCAGGCCTATCAATACATTGCTGCACTTAACTTTACCCCAGCTCCATCCTTCTCCCCAGTCCTAGAAGGGTTGTCTCCTCCTGTTTCCTAAAGATGCCAGAAGTTCTCTTAGTGAGCAGTCTCCTTCAGTCTCACTGTAATGGGTCAATAAATCAGAGGACAGCCTTGTCCCAGAGCAAGCCTCTGGGGCTCCCAGTAAGAGTCTCGGCTCAGATGTCACCTCCCCAGGATGTTTGAGAACGCACATTCCAAAGTACCGTCCCCACCCCGGGCCCACTGCCCTCCTGTCCATCTTGCTTGTGACTTGCTGACTTACTGTCTCCTCGCCAGACCATGAGCCTCAAGGGCCAGCCCATATCCCACTCACCGTGTACGCAGGACTAGAGCAGAGCCCAGCACACAGGAAGGCACCGGTTAACCCGGAACTGTGGGTGGGCATATATGAGTGTAAATGGAGCAGTGGAGTGAGGAACAAGGGGAGGAGGTGTGGCCTGGGGGACACAAGGAGGATGGCAGCCTCCTGTGTGCTGGCACGGCTATCCAGGCCACAGTGTGAATCTATTCAGGTCCCCTGGACACAGGCAGCAGCAGGTCAGGATGCTGGCATGACAAAGGGCCTGCAGCCTTTGTCCTCCAGGCTAGATCATGGAGATCTTAAAAACTGAGAGATAATTGACACACTGTAAAATTCACCCACTGAGAGCATTATTCAATGGGTTTTAGTAGATTCACAAAGTCAGACTCCCATTACCACCAATGATCTCCAGAACATTTTCCTAGTCCCCAAGAAAAACCCCAGACCCATTGAACAGTTACACTCCCTTCCCACCTGCCCCTCCCAGGCCCCGGAAACCACTAATCTACTTTCTGCCTCTACAGATTTGCCAGTTCTGGACATTTAATATCAGTGGAGTCATGAAATGTGGCCTTTTGTGACTTCTTTCACTTAGTATTTTCTTTTTTTTTTTTTTTGAGACAAAGCCTTGCTCTGTTGCCCAGGCTGTAGTATGTACAGTGGCATGATCTGGGTTCACTGCAACCTCTGCCTCCCAGGTTCAAGAGATACTCCCACCTCAGCCTCCTGAGTAGCTGGGATTACAGGCGCACACCACCACACCTGGCTAATTTTTGTAGTTTTAGTAGAGACAGGGTTTCGCCATGTTGGCCAGGCTGGTCTCGAACTCCTGACCTCAGGTAATCCACCCGCCTCAGCCTCCCAAAGTGCTAGGATTATAGGCGTGAGCCACAATGCCTGGCTACACTTAGTACATTTTTAAAATGCATTTATCTTATAGGATGTATCAGAATGTCATTCCTTTTTATGGCCCAAATAATTCTCCATGCTAGAGATAAACCACATATCCATTCGTCAGCCAACGGACATTTAGCTTGTTTCTGCTTTTTGGCTATTGTGGATAATGCTGCTGTGAACATTTGTGTGGATATGTCTTTTCATTTCCACTGAGGAAAAGAATTGCTGGGTCACATGGTAATCCTGTGCTTAACTTTTTGAGGAACCTCCTGTTTTCCATAGCAGCTGCACCACTTTATTTTTATTTTTTGAATCTTTATTTTATTTTTATTTTTTGAGATGGAGTCTCGCTCTGTCACCCAGGCTGGAGTGTAGTGGCACAATCATGGCTCTCTTGCAGCCTTGACAGCCAAGGCTCAAATGATTCTCCCCCCTCAGCCTCCCTGGGACTACAGGCATGCGCCACCACACCCAGCTAATTTTTGTATTTTTTTGTAGAGATGAGGTTTTGCCATGTGGCCTAGGCTGGTTTCCAATCCCTGGGCTCAAGCCATCCACCCACCTTGGCCTCCCAAATTGTTGAGATTACAGGCGTGAGCCACTGCACCCGGCACAGCTGCGCCCCTTTGCATTGCTTCCCACCAGCAGGGTAGAAGGGTTTCAATTTCTCTACCTCCTCACCAGCACCTGTTATTGTCTTTTTTACTAGAGTCATTCTAGAGGGTATGAAGCGAGTATGAATACATATCTTTTGAGAGCAAATATATCTCTCCTATCATCCCAAAATTTTAAAAACCCTTTCAGTACACATAATAATAAACAGATTCCAGCCAGGTGCAGTGGTTCACATCTGTAATCCCAGCACTTTGGGAGGCCGAGGCGGGCGGATCACCTAAGGTCGGGAGTTCGA
Organism: Pan paniscus; assembly: GCF_029289425.2. Lineage (NCBI taxonomy): Eukaryota > Metazoa > Chordata > Mammalia > Primates > Hominidae > Pan > Pan paniscus. The sequence goes on from NC_073260.2 coordinate 50,970,590, forward strand.
GACCAGACTGACCAACATGGAGAAACCCCATCTCTACCAAAAATGCAAAATTACCTGGATGTGGTGGCGCATGCCTGTACTTCCAGCTACTTGGGAGGCTGAGGCAAGAGAATCCCTTGAACCTGGGAGGCAGAGGTTGCAGTGAGCCGAGATCATGCCATTGCACTCCAGCCTGGGTGACAAGAGCGAAACTCCGTCTCCAAATAAATAAATAAATAAAATAAACAGATTCTAATGCCCCACAAGTGCTGTGGCTCAAGAGGTGTGGACACACGGGTGAGGCAGACCAATTCCTACTAACAGGACTGTGCTACTTATTTACCATCCCTCTGCCTCAATTTCCACATCTATAAAAAGGTGACAGTAATATCTGTTAAATGAGGAATTAATGAGATGACATATGTAAACCATCCTGAAAAGTGCCTGCAAACAGTAAACTGTTGTTTCTTCTTACTATTACTTTGAAATAAGCTCCTATTAGCAATAGAGATACTTCTTTTTTTGAGAAAGAGTCGCACTCTATCACCCACACTGCATTCAGTGGTGCAGTCATAGCTCACTGCAGCCTCGACCTCCTAGGCTCAAGTGATTCTCCCACTTCAGCCCCCCAAGTAGCTGGGATGACAGACATGCAGCATCATGCCTGGCTAATTTTGTTCTGTTTTGTTTTTTTAGTGACAGAGTCTTGCTATGTTGTCCAGGCTGGTCTTGAACTCCTGGCCTCAAGTGATCCCCCTGCCTCAACCTCCCGAGTAGCTGGGATTATGGGCATGAGCCACTGTACCCGGCAGAGCAACTTCATTTGTTGCAGCAAATTAGAAACAGCGATCCACTGGCTATCGTGTGATCTAATCAAGGGATAAATAAAAGTGACAATCTTAAAGACAGCTGGCTGGGGTAAAAGGCCCCAGTCAGAGACCCTCTTATATATGTGACTGACTTCGTGGCATTGCTGAGCAAGAGAAGCAAGATGGCCTGGACTGATCTGAACAGAAGCCACCGGAAAAGTCATACTCAGACACTAATGGGAGAGACTGGAGGAGGCGGACCACAACCTTTCAAAGTGTGGGATTTACCATGCATACTAATGAGTATTAACACTTAGCTGCACAGCTTAAAGAACAGCAATAAACAGACTACCCCCAAGTTAAGACGCAGAGTGGCACCTTGCCTGCACTGACACAAGAGCTACTGGCCACACATGGCTATTTAAATTAAGTGAAATAAATCTTTTTTTTTTTTTTTTTGAGACAAAAGCTCGCTCTTTCGCCCGGCCTGGAGTGCAATGGCGCGATCTCAGCTCACTACAACCTCTGCCTCTCTGGTTCAAGTGATTCTCCTGCCTCAGCCTCCTCAATAGCTGGGACTACAGGTGCCTGCCACCATGCCCGGCTAATTTTTTGTATTTTTAGTAGAGACGAGGTTTCACCATGTTAGCCAGGATGGTCTCGATCTCCTGAGCTCGTGATCTGCCCGTCTCGGCCTCCCAAAGTGCTGGGATTACAGGAGTGAGCCACCGCGCCCGGTCCAAAGTGAAATAAATCTAAAAATTCAGTTCTGCCGTCTCATAAGCCCCATTTCCAGCCCTCTGAAGCCATGTGTGGCTCATGGCTACCATCCTGGGCAGCACAGACAGAACATTTTCTCCATCACAGGGAGCTCTATGGAGCTTCCTTAGATCCTCAGACCACAGGCTAAGTTCCCCCCCAACACACTCAGCCTGCCCCTTCTGTAACACGGGCGCGGTAACAATGCCTGTCAGGGTAAGGTGACTGTGAAGAATTTCATGCTCTATATAGAAAACATACACATGGATCGAAGTCCCTGTGTGTGCCTGTGTTCTGTGGTTCATTAAATTTGAGCTCTTACTACAATGAGAAGGGCATGACTTGGGCTCCTGCCCAGTGCCCTTGGGCAGGCACAGTTCTCCTTGAGTCCTTATTTTGTTGGGTGTTAGTAAGATGTGCTCAGCTAATCTTACTAATCTTACTTTGGCTCCCAGGTGTTTGGAACGTTACTTTTACAGCTAAGCTTCCAGGTGTTTGGAACGTTCCTGGCCTACACAAAATTTCTCTCCATCTTGGCTTCTTCCAAGAGGTGCTTCTAAAATTCTAAGCTTAGGCAGCTTGATCCTGGGGAGGTCCATCCAGCTTGGTACTCACTTGGAGAGTGTTTATGAGCGGCACTGTCTTGATAGTAGCTATCCGCAGACAACACGAGGAAGGAAATTATAACCGAGCATAAGGTCCTATCCCCATATGTATGCTCCATGTCAAGACATTTCTGTGCCCGTCTCCCCTAAGTGAGAGTTTCCAAGCGTCTCTCTAGGTCCTCACACCCACAAATCCAAACAATGCTTTATTCTTAAGAGACTTTCATTCAAAGATACCCTGGTAGATTAGATTCTACTTCTTAACAGCAACTATCAAGTAATCATAATTCTAAGAATTTTTTTTTTTTTTTTAGACGGAGTTTCACTCTTGTTGCCCAGGCTAGAGTGCAGTGGTGCGATCTCAGCTCACCGCCACCTGTGCCCCCCAGGTTCAAGCGATTCTGCTGCCTCAGCCTCCCGAGTAGCTGGGATTACAAGCGCACGCCACCATGCCCAGCTAATTTTGTATTTTTGGTAGAGAAGGGGTTTCTCCATGTTGGTCAGGCTGGTCTTGAACTCCTGACTTCAGGTGATCCGCCTGCCTTGGCTTCCCAAAGTGCTGGGATTACAGGCGTGAGCCACCATGCCTAGCAATTCTAAGAACTTCTTTGGATCAGTTATCAAATGGAGATTTAAAAAGGCAATCTCAAACTTATAACAAAGTCTCTGGGGGCGGGGGTGCACTTTCGGAGGCAGCCTCCCAATCCAGCATGGCTGCTGTGTATCCATTAACTGTTATTCATTACTGCTATAACCACAATTTCTCCAAAATAGAGAGGAAAACACCCTGCCTAGGCCAGACACTTGGCTTTATTCTTTGGCATGTAATTTAGATAAGAATATCACTGATACTCAGTGGGGCTAGCACACACACACAGACAGACATAAAATCAACCAAAGCAGGTCTGGAATGGCTGCTGCCTGAGTCTTCTGTGACACGGGGTATAACGTCCAGGTTAAGGTTTTCCCTGTCAGAGGCAGACAGTGGCATCATTCTAATTGCCTTTTCCTTTGGCCTCAAGCCCATCTCACAGTTCTTCTGCTGTACAAAGAAAGTAACCAGTTCCCAAGCGCAGCCACTCCACCTTCACTGTAGTACAGGCATTCTTAAAACTTGAATTTGCACATGACACTACAGATTTTCAAATATATACAGAGCATTCAGGTGAAAGCACAGCTCTCACAACAGAATGAGTGTGGTTGGCATGACCTTGAGTTGCTCTCCTCAAAAACTGAGAAAGGGCAAACATGGACACATAAGAATGGAGAGTGAGGCCCATTGGAGCCCCAAAGGCACATCTTCCCTTTAGATCTGGACCCCTGCTATCATTCTTGGGTGGATCTTGGAGAAAGATGCATGTCCCAAACCTGAGAGGAGACAGGGCCCTGGCAGTCACTGCCTGTGGGGACAAGGCTGGAGCTGGCAATGGACTGACCGCTAGCTCACACAAAGATGATGCAGTCCATGGAAACAGTGGGAGGGCCTAGGGTGGCTTGCAAAGGACACCAAAAGGGAAATATAGAGGGGATCCCCAGTCACACCAGTAAAGCGAGAATATCCCTTGAATGACAGCAGTGGAACCTGACATGGAGAAACCTTGTGACCAAAAACACACACAGAAGGCATTAGAACAGCAAAAATAAGGTGCTCCCTCCAGCGAGGGATTCCAGTAGAAGAGACTCTTGAAATCCATATGAATTGTTATCCCAAACAGCCTCCGTAACATCTCACCTCCAGACTGTCCCTGCTAGCATCTGCTCCTGGATGGCATTCTGTTTCGCAAATGACTTTCCCTTTCCCCACCCCAAAGGCCTCTGACATGGTTCATCTGTTTCTCCCTCAAAGTCCAGGGACTTTGGCAGCAAAGGATTAAACATACCTTTTGCTTCCTTCTCTCATCCATGTCCATTTTGGACACGGGAAGGAGGCAGCACAAGGGAACGTGAAGAGCCAGGCCTGACTCTCGGGCGAGCCCCATGCACGGTCTGGTGTCAGTGGACGCGCTACGGAGTGCACCCGGCCCTGTGCAGGACCTTGATGGGATATTTTCCCATATAAATTGACCCTGGTGCTGGGCTGACTTGTAAGATCGCCTCCATAGCTAATTTTTCTCAAAAAAACTTTCAAAACACCCCACAGAACCACAGATGTCAGATGACCACCACTGCTTCTGGCCCTCCACACTGTCATCTGTGTGCTCTCACATTTGCTCCAGCCAGCACATTTCAAATCCACACAAACATGGTGCAGGGCATATATGCATGGAGCATGCACAAACGAGTTTCCTCCCATCCCCAAAGTGGGCTCTGGAAGGTTCTTTGGCAGAGCCGGTTTCTCACAGCAGTAGCCTGAATTCTTTTTTTTTTTAGACGGAGTCTTGCTTGTTGCCCAGGCTGGACTGCAGTGGCGTGATCTCAGTTCACTGCAACCTCCGCCTCCCAGGTTCAAGTGATTCTCCTGCCTCAGCCTCCCAAGTAGCTGGGATTACAGGTACCCACCACCACACCCAGCTAATTTTTTTATTTTCACCATGTCGCCCAGGCTAGTCTTGAACTTTTTTCTTTTTTTTGAGAGAGTGTTTCACTCTTGTTGCCCAGGCTGGAGTGCAATGGCATGATCTCAGCTCACTGCAACCTCTGCCTCCCAGGTTCAAGCAATTCTCCTGCCTCAGCTTCCCAAGTAGCTAGGATTACAGGCATGCACAACCATGCCGGGCTAATTTTGTATTTTTTAGTAGAGATGAGGTTTCACCATGTTGATCAGTCTGGTCTCGAACTCCTGACCTCAAATGATCCTCCTGCCTCAGCCTCCCCATACAAAGTTGGGATTACAGGCGTGAGCCACCACGTCCGGCCCGAATTTTGATGGAGGGAAATCCTGGTGAGACCTCTCAATAGTAACAAAAAGGGGGCTCTTGGCCACAGCCCGATGACCCAAGTCCACCTCCTCACAGTTCCCACCCTGAGGGCAGTGCCCTCCCTAGCACAACCAACTTAATTCCCAGCTAAACTCACCTAAAGCAGATTTCAGATAAAGAACTACAGGGAGTGAAAATAAGCTGCATGAGGGTCTATACTCAGCTTAACTGTTTTGCTTGTATTCTTGGGGTTTGGTTTCGGCCTTTTGCACTCTGGTCTGTGGGCCATGTCTTTGGGATCTGCCTTTGTCACTGGCTAACCTTCCTTGAGACTGAGCCCTTCCTAGTCTCCAGGCAGGACCGGATTTCCAGCATCAGGAGGGCCTGCCCAGGGCCAAGGTACTTCGTTGAGCACTTGGTCACTTGTGGGCCTTGCAGCACGGTCTCGCTCACTCAGCCCTGTCCCCTGCAGTGTCCACAGGCTGAGTGACAAACTGCCTCCGGGAGCGCATCTCCGTGGCTGTGCCTGGATGCCCAGCTCAGCCAGCACTTGTAGCTTCTTTTCTTGTGTTCCTGTTCTTGATCTCAGCCACTCCTCCCGCGCTTTTCAACAAGAGCTTTGCAACTCATGACAGCCTCCTCCTCAGGATCTTTTGGTTTTCACCATTTTCTTTCCTAAAAGGGAAACCTTTAGCTTTTCAGGACTTCAGCCCTGTCGCTGGTCACCAGATTTTACCCGGAGCACCATGGCGATCAGGGCACCCCTCAGGCATTCACCTCATTCAGACACAAGTGGATATCCTATTACACAGGGCACTGGGTCTAGTCCCAGGGCTTTGAATGGAAGCAACACGCCACCTGGGAGCTTGTTAGCAATACAAGTGCTAAGGCCCGGCCCGGTGGCTCATACCTGTAACCCCAGCACTTTGGGAGACTGAGATAGGAGGATCACCTGAGGTTGGAAGTTTGAGACCAGCCTGGCCAACATGGTGAAACGCCATCTCTACTAAAAATACAAAACGTAGCCAGGCATGGTGGCGTGTGCCTGTAATCCCAGCTACTTGGGAGGCTGAGGTGGGAGAATCACTTTAACCCGGGAGGCAGAGGCTGCAGGGAGCTGAGACTGACCCACTGTACTCTAGCCTGGGCGACAGAGCAAGACCCTGTCTCAAACAAACAAAAGCAAAAACCAAATTCTAAGGCACCAGCCCACAACCACAATCATAAACTTCTTCCCACACTTTCCTTTTAGAATTCATGTCTCATCTCAGGAGCCTTGAACAGCTTTATTGAGGTGGAATTTACATACAGGTCATAAAATCACCTATTCTACTTATTTTAGTAATTTTAACCAATCTTAAACATTCCCCTCATCCCAAAAGGGCTCCTTGTGCCCATTTGCAGCTACTGTCCACAGCCAGCCCAAGTCCCAGCCCCCTGCTAATCCACTTCCTGTCCCTACAGTTTTCCCTCTTCAGGACATTTCATATAAATGGAACCATACAATACATGGTATTTTCCCCTTGGCTTCTTTCATTTTATCAGTTTTTGAGGTTCATCCATGTTGTAGCATGTACTTCGTCACATTCCATTGTGCGTATATAACCTACTGTGTTTATCAGTTCACCAGCTTATGGAAATTTGGGTTATTTCCAGTTTGGCACCAAGAATAGAGAAACAAAGATCTATATGAACTACATGATGCAGCTACAAGTATTAGTTTACAAGTTTCCTATAGACATATATTTTAAAATTCACATGGGTCTATTCCTACGAATATGGTAAATTTGTATTTACCATAGGAAATTACCAAACTGCTATCCAAAGGGGCTGCAACTAGTTTCTCAACACCCTGACCAACACTTCTTACTATCTCTTTTATTATAGTCACCCTAGTGTGAGAGAAGTGGTATCTCGTACTTTTAATTAGTATTTCTCTAATGGCCAAAGATGTTGAGCATCTTTTCAATGTTTATTGGCCATTTTATATCTTCTTTTAGAGAAATATCTATTCAAATCCTTTGTCTTTTACATGAATTACTTCTTGAAGATTTCTTCATACATTCTAGATATAAATCTTTTATCAATATGATTTGCAAATACTTTTTCCCATCTGTAATTTTTTTCATTTCTTTAATGGTGGCTTAAGAGACACAAGTTTTTAACTTAGATGAAGTCCAATTCATTAGTTTTTGTTTGTTTGTTTTTGAGACGGAGTCTCGCTCTGTCGCCCAGGCTGGAGTGCAGTGGCGCAATGTTGGCTCACTCCAACCTCTGCCTCGTGGTTTCAAGTGATTCTCCTGCCTCAGCCTCCTGAGTAGCTGGGATTACGGGTACCCGCCACCATGCCCAGCTAATTTTTTTGTATTTTTAGTAGAGATGGGGTTTTTCCATGTTCGCCAGTCTGGTCTCCAACTCCTGACCTCGTGATCCACCTGCCTGGGCCTCCCAAAGTGCTGGGATTACGGGTGTGAGCCACCGCACCGTACCAATTCACCAATTTTACCTTTGAAAGATTGTGCTTTTGGTGTCATAAGAGAAATTTTTGCCCAACCCAGAGTCATGAAAATTCTTGCCCATGTTTTCTTCTAAGTTTTAGAGTTTTAACTCTTACATTTGGGTGTATGGTCGATTTTGAGTTAATTTTTGTGGAAAATATAAGGATCTAAATCCATCATTTTGCATGTGAATATCCAATGCTTCAAGCCTCATTTGTTGAAAGGGCAAATCTTCTCCACATTGAAATGCCTTGGCACCTGTGAGCAAAACTGATTAAGAATGAATCTAAGGGCTAATTTCAGGACCCTCAAATCTTCAATTGATATATACATATATATGTCTATCCTTATACCACATTGTCTTGATTACTACCTTTATAGTAAATTTTATCATTTGGAAATGCTCCAAATTTGATATTTTTCAAGATTTTTTTTTGACTATTCTGAGTCCTTTGCATTCCCATAAAAATTTTAGGATCAGCTTGTTAATTACTGAAAAAAAGCCTGCTGGGATTTTGATAGGGACTGCCATCTTGAGTCTTCTAACCTATGAACATGGAATGTCTCTCCATTTATGTAGTCACTAATTCCTCTCAGCAATATTTTGCAGTTTTCAGTGTACAAATCTTGCACTTTTGTCAAATTTATTCTGAAGTATTTTGATTTTTTTTTGAAATGGAGTCTTGCTCTGTTGCCCAGGCTAGAGTGCAGTGGCGTGATCTCTGCTCACTGCAACCTCTGCCTCCCAGGTTCAAGAGATTCTCCTGCCTCAGCTCCCCAAGTAGCTGGGACTACAGGCATACACCACCACACCCAGCTCATTTTTGTAGTTTTAGTAGAGACAGGGTTTCACCATGTTGGCCAGGCTGGTCTCGAACTCCTGACCTTGTGATCCTCCCACCTCGGCCTCCCAAAGTGCTGGGATTACAGGCTAGAGCCAACGCACCCGGCCCTATTTTGACCTTTTTGATGCTACTGTGGATAGTATTGTTTAGTTTTCACAATTTATTGCTATATTGCATATAGACATATACAACTAATTTTCGCATATACATCTTGTATCTTACAACCTTGCTGAACTCATCAGCTCCGTTGTGTGCACACGAGTGTGGTTATATGTACTCTTTAGGATTTTCTACATACAGAATTATGTCATCTGCAAAGCAAGACAATTTTATTTCTTCCTTGCCAATCTGGATGCTTTTCCTTGCTTTATTGAACTGGTTAGAAACTGCAGTACAATGTCAACAATGAGTGGTGTGTATAGACACCCTTGACTTACTACGGATCTTAGGGGTATATTCTCTCGTCATAAGTATAATGTTATCGGTAACTTCTTTTTATGGATGTCTTTTTTTTTTTTTTTTTTTTTTTTTGAGATGGAGTCTTGTTCTGTCGCCCAGGCTGGAGTGCAGTGGCGCGATCTTGGCTTGCCGCAACCTCCGCCTCCTGGGTTTAAGCGATTCTCCTGCCTCAGCCTCCCAAGTAGCTGGGACTACAGGCACCTGCCACCACGCCTGGCTAATTTTTGTATTTTTAGTAGAGACGGGGTTTCACCATATTGGCCAGGCTGGTCTCAAACTCCTGACCTCAAGGGATCCGCCCGCCTCGGCCTCACAAAGTGCTGGGATTACAGGCATGAGCCATCGCACTTGGCCTATGGATGCCTTTTATCAGACTGAAAAAATTATCTTCTATTCCAATTTTTTTCCATTTTTATCATGAATATGTGTTAGATTTTGTCAAATGCTCTTTCCCCATCATTTGAGATGACTCCTGCCTTCTGTCATCTATTAATAGGTAAAATACATTGTTTTTCTGGTATTAAACATGTCTCACCTGGCCATGTAGCTAAATCTTTCTACATGTTATTTGACTTGTTCATGGTTTTTTGTAACTATTAATATTTTCATGAGGGCTTTTCTATCAGGGTAATACTGGTTTCACAGAATGAGTTGGTAAGTATTCCTTACTCTTCTTCTTCCTGAGTCTGTGAAAAATGGTATGTTTTCTTCTTTAAATGTTTGGCAGCATTCTTCTTGTTTTGTATGCTTTCAGGAATAAACCAGAGGTCATCTAAAAGTGACTGAGCTTCATTGCTGATTAAACTACCAACATCATTTGTACTGATGCCTGAAGGTTTTTCCCCATCAAGAACAGTCCCTTCTTAATAGCCAAAGGCAGATAAGGGTCACCTGGCTGGGGCTATAGGTAAAACTAAGCCTGGCTCATGAATGGGCAAGTCACAAGTACAGCTGGTCTTCCGCATCTGTGGATTCAACCAATCATGGATCAGAAATATTTGGGAAAAAAACAACAAAAATAATATTCATTAACAAGTACAGTAGAACAGCTATTTATATAGCATTTACATTGTATTAGGCATTATAAGTAATCTAGAGATTATTTAAAGTATATGGGAAGATGTGTGCAGGTTATATGCAAATACTACACCATGTTATATAAGGAACTTAAGTCTACATGGTTTTTGGCATCTGTAGGGGTCCTGGAAACTGAGGGACGACTGTAACACTATGTGCTGATAATCTCAGCAATCTGGAAGGCACATTCACAGAACTCCAAACTCAACAACTTTAATCAATCCCACAGTTCCAAACTCTTTTAAGATTCATATATTGATATAAAACTTAATCGCAGGTTTGAAACAGGAAGATTCAGGTCATTAGGAGCATAAAATCATTTTCTCCTCATCCCTGAGATACAGCCTTGCAAATATTAGAAAATAAAAAAAACTCCATGACTTTTAACTACCTCTAGAATCTAAAATGGTAGTTCTTAAACCTGAGTGATGGTAGGTCCGTGCCTCTAACGTTACTTAAGGGTGGGGGGAACGTGCTTCTTAAACTGCAGTTTCCTGGGCCCTAATTTCAGTCTGGGTGAAGCTCAAGAATCTGTACTTTCAACACCCCTCAAACAGTTGCGGTAGCTGGCACTCGCACTGCATTCAGCACTCACCTGAGGCGGGTTAAAAGTATCTGGCCTGAGGACACCTCAGTACATAAGTCCTTAGGGTAATGAACTGCAACCTAACTTAGTATGGAACTAACTGAATGCCCAATTTAGGCATAAAGTCATGCATGGCATAATGACATTTTAGTCAATAGCAGACAGCACATAGACAGTGGTCCCATAAGATTCTAATACTAGGCCAGGCACAGTGGCTCACGCCTGTAATCCCAGCACTTTCGGAGGCCGAGGCGGGCGAATCACAAGGTCCGGAGTTCAAGACCAGCCTGACCAACATGGTGAAACCCTGTCTCTACTAAAAATACAAAAATTAGCTGGGCATGGTGGCGCATGCCTGTAATCTCAGCTACTCAGGAGGCTGAGGCAGGAGAATCGCTTGAACCTGGGAGGTGGAGGTTGCAGTGAGCTGAGATTGCGCCACTGCACTCCAGCCTGGGCAACAGAGCAAGACTCCATCTCAAAAAAAAAAAAAAAAAAAATTATAATACTGTATTTTTACTGCACCTTTTCTGTTTGGTGTGTTTACATGCAAATACCATTGTGTTCCAACTGCCTACAGTATTCAGTACAGTGACACGCTGGACAGGTTGGTTGCCTAGGAGCAGCAGGCTATCCCAGGCAGCCTGGGTGTGTAGTAGGCTATACCTTCTAGGATTGTGTAAGTATACTCTAAGATGTTCCTACAATGAAATATAAAATTTTGCAAAAAGTGTTCCCATCAAAAGCGATGAATAACATTACAGTGCATAACAGTATATGTTTTCATACTTTTGTAACAGTCTCAGACAATCATAGCAGCCAGTCAACACAGGCACTGTTTAAATTATATAAAAAGGTACACATCAAGTGGTTATCAATCAAGCTGTCTCTGTGTATCAGTCGTTTTTCTCTACCTCATTTCTGTTTTCTGTTCATAAATGCCGTCTGGCCACGTGACAGACGGGAGTTCTTTGAACCTATCCTGGTTTAGAGGGCTATCCGATTCTAAAATCATGAATAAATGCCTGTTAAGATCTAAGCTAAGTTGGTAATTTTGTCTTTAATGGCAATAACAATCTCACATTCTTACTTATCACTCTTAAAGACCATCCATCTCTGATGAGTAACAAACTTAATGTGCAATAAATTCCTGTCTCTTGGATCTCTAATTTCTTTCTGCTCCAGAGGAGTAACTTAATGGTGAGTTAGAAGCACAATGGCAGATACTGATGAACAAAAAGCAAACAAAACACCACTTTTTAAGGATCTAAGGTAGCAACTGAATTTTCTGGAAGGGGTTGGGCTCATGACCTTTTAAAAAGTGTTAACTGTTGATAAGGCAAGGGAAATAAAGGTATGAAAAGACTGGGAGGCCGGGCGCAGTGGCTCACAACTGCAATCCCAGCACTTTGGGAGGCCGAGGCGGGCAGATGACAAGGTCAGGAGTTCAAGACCAGGCTGGCCAATATGGTAAAACCCCATCTCTACTGAAAATACAAAAATTAGCCGGGCGTGGTGGCATGTGCCTGTAATCTCAGCTACTCGGGAGGCTGAGGCAGAAGAATTGCTTGAACCCGGGAGGCAGAGGTTGCAGTGAGCCGAGATCGTGCCACTGTACTCCAGCCTGGGCAACAGAGCAAGACTCTGTCTCAAAAAAAAAAAAAAAAGACTGGGGAATAACTTGTATGAGAGAAAATGGTCATGCCAGCCATCAGCTAATTAAGTTACATGATACCTAGCTAGTTGCTGACTCCCAACAAGCAACCTGAGGCTGGCCAACAGCTCTTTGCCCTGCAATCCTGTCTCCAAGAAGTGGTTAAAGTAGAAGCAGCCAATTAGACCCTGACTGGCCTTCCCTGCTACCACTCATTCTGCTACAACATTAAACCAGGGCAACCTCTGAGGCTATAAATCCAGCCTGGTCCATTAGGATTCAGATTTGGCTCTTCTTTCTGTACTGTGAGGCCCTTTTCTACAGTCCTGACCATCCACAACAGAAGCATAACCATGGAAAGGTCCAGCCTTCCGTTTATGACTCAATGGGCACCATTTCTCCCACTAGAAAGTAGCCTGAGGGGCAGCCAGGCAGCACAGGCTCCAGGACAAGCAGATATCTTGACTTTCTGAGGTGTAAGAGTCATACCTGCATCCAGCTGACAGGTAATTATCAGTTAAGAGCTGCATTTCTTCACCAGGGACTATAATTCTCATTGGGCACCAGGCCTAGACTACTTCTTGGATCTTACAGAGGCTTCTGTAGGTGACACCAGCACCACTCAGGCGGCCTGTAACACCAATCATCACATCATAGGAAATGCTGTGCTTAACCAACTCAGCAGTCGGCCAGAGAACCACGATGGAGGGGTCCTGGGGTGCCTTGATCAGCACAGCTGGAGGTGCCCCTTAACCACAACCTGGGTCTCAGCATGTGAAAGCCTGACATGGAGACTGACCTAAAGACTGACTCTGCTGAACTTAAGAGGAACTTGCTCAGAGCATTTCTTCTAATGTTTAAAGGTACCTTAGGCACTATATGAATTAACTTCCTCATTTTTTCAATTAGGTACTGTCATACGTTTCTTTTTCGGGAATTTTCTTCCCAAGCTCATTCAAACCCAGAATGTTTTCACTAGATAGTACTTCCCAAACACTGAACTAGAACTTAATCTGAAAAAAATTCTTCATGACATGAGATTCTTAAAATTGTTCCTTTAAATACTAAAAAAAAAAAAAAAAAAAACAGCACAAAATTATACTATCACAAGAATCCTCAATAAAACTACAACAATTTTACTTTAAGACATTCCGGTTTTTACAAAGTGCAAAGGCAGTTGATATTATGGTTAGTTATAAAAGGAACTTTAAAGTCCCATTTTAATAGTTTCTTTCCCAAAATTTTATGAACATTTTTGAAATCCATTAAATCCCACAATATGCCCATCGGAAAGATAAAGCTGGTATTTTTTCCATGGAAGTAGAGCTCAGAACACGAGATTTTAAGTTGGTGATTCACCCAGATCCTTCAAGACAGTGTCCAACCAGAATCACATCAGCACCTTGTTCCCCGTTCCAATTTGACACTGTAACTACAGCTATTTTTATAGAAAAAAAATAAAAATGATCTTAGGAAATTTTATAGTATAAAGACATAGAAACTAGGAAAGTTTCTGGATATTTTTCTGTAGAATGGGAAGGAACTTGAAACTTAACCTTTCAATTCATGATAAAACTATAGAATACTGTGCACATAAAACATAAGAAGTAACAGATACAATGCCTGACCAGCCAAAGGTCTTGACTGTAGCTAAATGAATCACGCTGGAACAAAAATCCTGTGCATTTGTGTTGTTCTGGGGCAGATGCAGAAATAGCCTTGGTGGATTCCAAAGTATTAACATTCTGTCCGCTAATGCTCAGCTAGAATTATGACTGTAAACTGAGAACATACTTCAATTTGTATTTTACTTTTTATTTTCTCTTCCTGAAAGCTATAGCAAAATGGCAATCTTTAGACCTAAGCTCCTCCATGGATCATCACAGAAGCACACAAGAACAAATGACTTCATCAGCTTGACGTTTCTAGTCCAAAGCCCAGATGTCATCGTTAGTTTTAAGACATAAACAGTGGAAAGTACCTAAACTAAGTGAGCAGCCGCGTGCGATGGCTCACGCCTGTAATCCCAGCACTTTTGGGGGCTGAGACAGGTGTATCACTTGAGGTCAGTAGTTCGAGACCAGCCTGACCAACATGGTGAAACCCCGTCCCTACTAAAAATACAAAATTAGCCGGGCATGGGGGTGCATGCCTGTAATCCCAGCTACTCAGGAGGCTGAGAGTCAGGAGAATCGCTTAAACCTGGGAGGCGGAGACTGCAGTGAGCTGAGATTGCGCCACCGCACTCCAGTCTGGGCAACAAGAGTGAAACTCCGTCTCAAAAAAAAACAAACCCCCAAAAAAACTGAGCAATGGAAAGCTTATGACTAGTCACACTTAGAATAGACACAAATGATTTATAGACAACAACATGTTAGTGGCTGGGCGCAGTGGCTCACACTTGTAATCCCAGCACTTTGGGAGGCCAAGGCGGGGCGGATCACTTGAGGTTGGGAGTTTGAGACCAGCCTGACCAACATGGAGAAACCCCGTCTCTAATAAAAATACAAAATTAGCCGGGCGTGGTGGTGCATGCCTGTAATCCCAGCTACTCGGGAGGCTGAGGCAGGAGAATCACTTGAACCCAGGACGCAGAGGTTGCAGTGAGCCATGATCGTGCTATTGCACTCCAGCCTGGGCAACAAGAGCGAAACTCTGTCTCAAAAAAAAGAAAAAAACATGTTAGTGATTCAAATTATGTTGCTAGTTTTATAGGCAATGTACTGTCACTGAATGTGACACTTCGCAAAACCAAATTAATCTTCCCAGAGTGTTTTAAAAAAATAGGAAACCATACTGTTATTCTAGATAAATCAGAAGTTCAAACATGTTAAGAAAATCATGCAAGAAAAGAAACTAAGGCACAGAGACATTTTAAAATAGAGAACAGAACAGACTCCAAAATCTCTGCCTAAGGCTGATTCTTACCAGAATCTAAGTCCAACTGCCACCTGGCACAGTACTCCCTAAATCCCCCAAATCATAACCACCATATAAGTTCATTTACAGGCTTTTTTTTTTTTTTTTTTTGAGACAGCTTCTCACTCCGTTGCTCACTCCGTTGCAATGGTGCCACCTCGGCTCACTGCAACTTCCACCTCCCAGGTTCAAGCGATTCTCCTGCCTCAGCCTCCTAAGTAGCTGGGATTACAGGCACCTGCCACCATGCCTGGCTAATTTTTTTTGTACCTATAGTAGACACAGGGTTTCACCATGTTGCCCAGGTTGGTCTCCAAGTCCTGACTTCAAGTGATCCACCCGCCTTGGACTCCCAAAGTGCTGGGATTACAGGCGTGAGCCGCCGTGCCTGGCCTGACAAATTTTTATAATGTAACAGTGACCACTAATATGTAACAGTGACCACTAATTTTAGGGGCCATTTCTGCTAACTGCATCTCTGAGGATAGGTGGTGGAACACCATGTCAATTTACATTTATCTAGGAAGAAAGAATTCTTCAACATGACAGTTTAAAAATTTGTAATTGTTCCTTTTGGCCCAAACCACCATCTTCCAGTAATTTGCCAAAATTATGAACAAAAGGAAAGAAGAGAGGCACCTGATATATTTCCTCTAAACCTTTTAGAAAACCTGGAGTTGTTCCTTTGCCCATATATATGCGTATCTGTAAAGAAAGGTGACATTGTAGACATTAAGGGAATGGGTACTGTTCAAGAAGGAATGCCCACAGATGTTACCATGGCAAAACTGGAGCAGTCTATAATGTTACCCAGCATGCTGTTGGTATTGTTGTAAACAAGGTAAGGGCAAGATTCTTAAGACAATTAATGTGTGTTATGTATAGAGTATACTGAGCACTCTTAAGAGCCAGGACAGCTTCCTGAAATTCGTGAAGGAAAATGATTGGAAAAAAGGAGGAAGCCAGAGAAAGGTGCCTGGGTTCCACTAAACGCCAGCCTGCTCTACCCAGAGAAGCGCACTTTGTGAGAACCAATGGAAAGGAGCCTGGGCTGCTGGAACCTAGTCCCTATGAATTTATGGAATAATAGATGTTAAAAAATGATAATTAGATGGCAAAGAACTTTCTAAGGACAAAATTATTTATATCCACTTTATCCCATAAAATATTTTAGGTGGGTTATGAAGTTATTTATATATACCCACATTTCAAAAATATACTAGAAGAAAATACATACTTTAGCTACTATCTAAATAGCATTGAAACCAATTTAAGTTGGAACTGACTTGCTTATAAGTTACAATAAAAACTTGAAGACCGAGTGTGGGTGTCTCATGCCTCAAATCCCAGCACTTTGGGAGGCCGAGGTGGGAGGATGGCTCGAGGCCAGGAGTTCAAGACCAGCATGGGCAACATAGAGAGATCCTGTCTCTGAAAAATCAGCTGGCTGTGGCGGCACCTGTCTGTAGTCTAGCTACTTGGGAGGATCACTTGAGCCCAGGAGTTCAAGGTTACAGTAAGCTGTTAACTGTACCACTGCACTCCAGCCTGGGACAAAAAGAGATCCTACCTCTTAATAAAAGTTGATAGATAAAACATGTGAAAATTCCAGTCTAAAGAAGTTTAATTAAACCTTCACCTGCAGTTACATTTTCTTTTTTTGTTTTATTTTTGAGACAGGGTCTCCCTCTGTTGCTCAGGCTGGAGTGCAGTGGCGTGATCTCGGCTCACTGCAACCTCTGCCTCCCCGGGTTCAAGCAATTCTTGTGCCTCCGCCTCCTGAGTAGCTGGGACTAAAGGTACGTGCCACCACACCGAGATAATTTTTGTATTTTTAGTAGAGACGGGGGTTTCACCATGTTGGCTAGGCTGGTTTCGAACTCTTGACCTCAGGTGATCTGCCCACCTCGGCCTCCCAAAGTGTGGGATTACAGGTGTCAGCCATGGCGCCCAGCCAACAGTTACATTTTCTAGACTAGAGGTCTAGAATGTCCCTTAAATTGCTAATCCTTTAGGAAGGCAGCCTACTACCTTCACTTTCTCAGGACCAAAATATGCAAGTTTTCTTGCCATACTATTGACACCACTCACACTCTCTGCTACGTCACAAAGCTCCACATGGAAGAACATAAAATGACCCACTTGCCTTTAGAAATCACTCCTGCAATCTTGATAGTTATTTCTTTTGAGCACACATTAAGAGAATGAGATTCTGTTGGAATTGATAAAGCAGCTAGCTTTACTTAGATTGTGAGGACCAATGTTATAAATCCATACCACAAACTGAATTAGTGATGCAATGTCAAAAAAATCTTTTTTTTTTTTTTTTTTTTTGAGACAGAGCCTTGCTCTGTTGGCCAGGCTGGAGTGCAGTGGTGTGATCTCAGCTCACTGCAACCTCCATCTCCCGGGCTCAAGCAATTCTCCTGCCTCGGCCTCCCGAGTAGCTGGGATTACAGGTGTGTGCCACCACATCTGGCTATTTTTTTTGTATATTTAGTAGAGACGGGGTTTCACCATGTTGGCCAGGCTGGTCTCAAACTCCTGACCTCAGTAATCTGCCCGCCTGGGACTCCCAAAGTGCTGGGATTACAGGTGTGAGCCACCGCACCAGGCCGGAATGTCCAAAAATTCAAGGTGATTTTTAACATCTGCAAATTTCTCCCTTTAGAAACACAATCAACTTTTAAAACTTTTCCAAAGACCAACTATTTCAGATATTTGAAAGAATAAGACTGATTAAATACATCACGCATCTAAGGCCTAAAGGTAGAAACAAATATAATGATAGTTACTTTTCTGTAGTATTCAACAGATAAACTTTACTGGGCACAACTGTCCGTTTTAAAAGAATGCAGCTTACCTCTCTGCAGGAATACATTCTGAAAGCAGACCTGCTGTTTAAGTCACTACTCATCTAGCCATGAGCTTAGACTGCAAACTCCAGCACCATGTTTCACAAATGAACTAAGACAATTTAGTGTTCATGAACACTAAGACAATGCAAAAGCAAACTTAAAACACAGATTTGTCCCTTTGAACTGGGCGCAGTGGCTCATGCCCACTGCACTTTGGGAGGCCAAGGCGGGTGGATCACCTGAGGTCAGGAATTTGAGACCAGCCTGGCCAACATGGTGAAACCCTGTTTCTATTAAAAATACAAAAATTAGCTGGGTGTGATGGCAAGCACTTGTAATCCCAGCTACTCGAGAGGCTGAAGCAGGAAAATAGCTTGAACCGAGGAGGTGGAGACTGCACTGAGCCGAGATCACACCACTGCACTCCAGCATGGGTGACAGAGCGAGACTCCATCTCAAGAAAAAACAAACACACACAGATGTGTCACTTTATTCATAAAAGTTAGATGTATAGTCTTCTCAATCACAATAAAGTAGAAAATGTGAAACTTAACACTGCTTATTACAATTTTTATATACGCTGGAAGATGCTAGTGTTCTTAAAAAAATGTAACAACTAAAATCTTCCTAAAAACGAACATTATATAACAAGCAAAATCGACTGTGTGGAACTGAAAGCGTAATCTCAAACATCAAAAATAAAGCCAGCCGGGCGTGGTTACTCACACCTGTAATCCCAGCACTTTGGGAGGCTGAGGCGGGAGGAATACTTGAGTCCAGAAGTTTAGGATGAGTCTGAGCAACACAGTGAGACGCCTTCTATGGAAAAAAAAAAGAAAGAAAGAAAAAAACAAAGCAAAACATTGTAAGGCCTTAAGTGACACCCAATGATGACAGGCCGGCAGAACAGCGGCAAGCCCTGTGCCAGGCATAGGCCTGCACTGTGCTTACTTGTCTTTGACACACTGCTCTCCCCTACAGGACTGCTCTGAAAATGACCAGTTTTGTCCTTAGTAGCATCCATCAGATTTAGATTAAATTAAAGAATCTAGTGGCTACTTTAATCTAGTGGTTAAAGCTACTTTACCATAGTATTACAGAAAAACTGGAAGTAACATTTTGTTAAAACCAGGTCCCCAATAAATAAAACAGAGAGTAAACACACTACAGGATAAAGACTGACTTTAGGAAAAAGAGCTACTGCTGATGTCATTTCTCTAACAGTCATCAGACTTTTCTATGAGAAGACCAGAGGCTTACACTTGTATACACAGTGTGCAGGTGCAGGGAAGACCAAGGAAAGCAGCTATCCAATTTTTTACAAAGCCACAGAAAGACAAGTTCGAGGAAAAGGCTTTAGAGTTATTTTCACGATCTGTATCTGAAGACAATTCACAATGCTGCCACTCAACCCTGGGTTGTTAACAACTGTTACTTATGTTAACATCAAGGTTTTTTTTTGTTTGTTTTTGAGACAGAGTCTTGTACAGACTCTGTCGTCCAGGCTGGAGTGCAGTGGCACGATGTCGACTCATTGCAACCTCTGCCTCCGGGGTTCAAGCTATTCTTCTGCCTCAGCCTCCTGAGTAGCTGGGATTACAGGCGTGCGCCACCATACCCGGCTAATTTTTTTGTATTTTTAGTAGAGACGGGGTTTCACAATATTGGCCAGGCTGGTCTCGAACTCCTGACCTTGTGATCCATCCACCTTGGCCTCCCAAAGTCCTGGGATTACAATAGGCATGAGCCACCGCGCCCAGCCCAACATAAAGGTTTTTAAAAGGCTTTCTGTCCTTTCACATTATAATCTGCTTCTATGTAATTCCAACATAGAAACAGACAATTTTAAAGTTATGTATAATCTGCTTACCCTATTAAGGATTTTAGGTAGTTTGTGTGGTACATAAAGCTCTTAACTTTCCCTCCAGAAAGCATACATTGAAAATAATGAGAAAGAGGATGGTAAAAGCAGAGCCAGGAGTAAGCCTCCTCACTCACTGAACAGTCAACGTAAAAAAACAAATGCACAGCAAGGCCCCGCACTTGTGTGTCACCTCAGAGCTGACAGGGGCCGACGCACCACTTGGTCCAGGGACCTCACTTGAAAATTAAGCAGAAAGAATGCCAATGTCATGTTTAGGCAAACTTATGTGCCATGACATTATTAAAAAACCGTCTGCTACTTGGTTTCCCAAAACTAATCATAAGGGCAGACGAAGACTCTAGGAATGGCTGGAGAAGTAACTTAAAGACTCAATGAATTCTCTCAACTCCGCATGCTGCCTAAAACTTACCAGTATATGACACAGAACAAACTCATTACTATAAAAATTAAACATAAGATTGTAGGTTATGAGCAAAAGAAATCTAGGCTTTTTAAGTCTCCTGTATGGTTAAAAAAATTAGGTTTATGAAGATATTACTTTCATGATATATTGAAAGTGTCTTTAAAATATAGTTACCTGGCTGGGTGCCGTGACTCACGCCTATAATCTCAGCACTTTGGGAGGCTGAGGAGGGTGGATGGCTTGAGCCCAGGAGTTCGAGACCAGCCTTGGCAACATGGTTGAAACCCTGTCTCTACCAAAAATACAAAAATTAGCCAGTCTCATAACCCAGTCTCAAAATAAATAAGCAAATGAATAGATTTAAAAATTAAAATAAAGTATCTATATTCTTGTGATGAAAAGTTATTAAAATTTCTTCAGCATACTTTCTCTCCAAAAAAGACATCATTATTTTTATTTTTTTAGTTATGGAAAAAAAAATTTTTTAAGTTCCGGGATACATGTGCAGAACGTGCAGGTTTGTTACATAAGTATATGTGTGCCATCGTGGAGACATCATTTATTTTTTAAGCACAAAAATAATTTTGGGTTATAATTCTTAGCATACAGAGACACAGATGCCTACATTCTAATGACTAATATAAAACCTTTTATTTGGCAATTTGGAAATAAACACTTTTTAGATATTAACTTATGAAATAAGGTTACAGAAAATTATTCACAGAAAATATTTACACTATAGATAGATTACTCAAATCACTCCAATGAAGTAATTTAATTGAGGTGTTCATAAAGCAGCTCAGAGTCTGGGCACAAAATAGAGATCTGAGTCTTCATTCCTCTATAATCCTGCGTGAGATACTCAATCTCTGCCTCTTCCTCAAAAGACCATTAAGAACTAAACAAAATAGTGTGGAAAGTGCTTGGCAAGGTACTTATTAAGCATTTATGAATGCTTTATTAGTACCAAATGCTTTTGTCATCACAGAGTTTAATTGTATCAAGAGAAAAAACAAAAATTCTCCAACAGAGTGATGACTGCTTTAAATAGGGGAGTTGATTCATTAGTTTACAACAAATACTAGTTATCAAGTTTCAAACTTCAGACTAAACTTGCTTTGTTATAGTTTTGGGGCAATATTTACAGAGCTGTACCCATGACAGATAACACAGACAACGAATAATCTACCTTCAGCAAGGAAGGTCAGAAAACCCAGACTCAAGGGGGGCACCTGTGCTTCCCAATGGCTCATTTCCTCCTTGAACTGCAGCCTTCTTCCACCAAAGCTGGAGTAGACCCTGCCTTCAGTCCACCTCAGTAACCTCCATGGACTTGGAGCACAGGCACTGCACTGACACAAACCTAGAAGCCCAGCGTCCCAAAGCCCAAGTTTGCATTCATCCCTCACCAAATACTCCCAAAGGCAGGTAAATATCCCAGACTTAAGCATGAGATCCTTAGGCCAAAATGAACTGGGAAACATTAAAAAAAAAAATCTTATTAAAGCATGCCATAAATTCCACTTTTTACCTCATTGATTAAAATAATCAAGAAAGATAAAACATACATAGGTGTTAATATTAGGTTGGTGCAAAAGTAATTGCATTTTTTGCCATAAAAGCAATGGCAAAACTGCTATTACTTTGCACCAGCCTATATTACTTTCATTTTTTTGTATCCTAGCATTGAGAAATAGTGATTTTTCACTATAGAATCCCATTGTTTATTATTTAAGTATGAGTAAAAGCATTATAAGAAATATTCAAAGCAAGAATACATGTGAAAAGTATAAAATACCCATTATTTAATTATATTTAAAAGAATTTTTTTAAGTTTAAGATCTTGTAAGTTAAACTTTCTCAATGTCAAATTGCAAACTTCAATATTTAATATATGTGTGATATTGATGACTGCCTCCTCTTCTTTCAGGTATTCTTGAATGTTATCAATCAAATAAAAATTCTATTTCTTTCTATGCATATCTGACATTTACATGTGGTGAAAAGGTTACTTGGCCCAAAAAACTTTTCAGAATCAAGTTTAACACATCACATGTTGCTCATCAGCACAAACTTTACAGTCAGGAGTTGCACATAAAGGGTTTATTTTAAATGTTTTAAGGATAAGATAGAGTTACATCATAATTATAAAAATTACTTACAGAATTAACAGATTTATATTGTGTATACTTCTAAATGCAGAGAACAGGGAACTGTCTACACATTGTATAAAATAAAATTAAAATTAAAAATGAATTCAAGCTTGAAAGATGAGGTCATTTACCTAATTTTAAAATGTGAACACGAAGACCTCTGACCTATACACATTCATTCCAACTGCACTAATGATGGAAAAACACAAAGAGCGCAGCATTTCCAAGGAACCACAGACATTTCAACCATAATTATTTTGTTATAATAATTGTTCCTGTTTTGTCTTTGGAGAACTTTCATTTTGTTAAGACAATCAGCTTAAGAGTGTTTTCAGGCACTACAATTTGTGACAATCGGAACAGTCTTCTAATGGGTCTACAGTGTTCAGAGATTGAAGCCCAATGCACTTCGTGGTTTGGCACATAAAACAATAAAAGAAATGAAATCTGGTTTAGAAGTAACTGTGATTTTTTTTTAAGAAAACACAGTCCCTTCAAATGCTGCATGACATTTACAACTGGAAAATCACCTTCTGTTGGCACTACATTTGCTTCACCAGTGCATTTTTATCCTAAAACCACTAAAACGGCACAGTAAGCAAATATACAGGAAACTGAAAACAAATAAAAATAAAGAAAACAAAAAAACCTAAATATCTTTAACATGCAATTTTAGTCAGTTACATTGAACATTCTACTTAGAATAGAGCATGCAAAAAAGGATGGTCTGCTTTTAAGATTTTTCGCTGAAGTTTTACGTGGCAGCCTGACATCACACACGCACGCACACACAATACAATAATACTAGAGCAGGTAAATGAGAAAGGCCGATAAATTTTATACATAGATTCATGTCTTGTGTTGTCACAAGTCCCATGATACTTTTGGAAATTAATGTTGAATTCCTGGAACAAGGAACCAACATTCAGATACCAGAAAAATGCAAGCAATGCATGCAGATCTGACACATGAGCCTAAAATGAAGCCCAAGATACAAGGGCTTGGGAGCAGAATTAGTCATAGCGTCATTACATGTGGTGTAAGTCACCAAAAGAAAGACAGAATGGGGGAAAATGGGGAGAAAAAAAAACAAACCTTCCCTTTCCCTCAGCCCTAAAGGCAATAAATGAACAATGATTAAACTCATCGTCATCATCACCATCATGATGTTGCATTCATCTAGAAACTGGGAGACCATGTGGTATAAAAAAAGTCATTAAAGTTGCTTGCAGAAAAACCACAATGCAAGTCATTAATGCTAGAAATGTCTCAATTGACCCAACCCTCAAGATACTTCAAAATGTACTTTATTTTTCCACCCAAAGTTACCGAGCCAAGTTCTGCACAGTTGGTGCATGCTGGACACACTTGCAAACTCTTACGCTGTAATGTCAGCCTGGACTCTGGGAGCCAGGCTCAGCTTTGAGATTTACATGCAGGGACTCTTAAGAGTCAACAGGAAAACACATAACAGATCTGCAGAATGACACCTGTTCACACACGAGAAGCACCTATGACTTGGGTATCACACTGCTTTCAGAAGCTTGTGCCTGGCTGCCCACAGTGAAGCACGAGGGACAGAGCGACTGCAGCTGTGGACAGAAAACTGAGGTACTGTGTTTACATGGTGAGTGGTCGTTACCATCCAACAGCACAAGGCACAAAAAATGGGCATCAAGCAAACCATGCATAACGAGGCCTGGAAACCATCAAGAACAGCCACGAAAGAGGTCACTCAGACCTCTGATTCAAACTTCTGGTGTTTGAGTGACAAGCATGCACGTTTAGGCTCTGCCCAAATATCAGGGAGGATTTCCAATCTCCACAAGAGACTGGTTTCACATATGGCCTTTCTCCTGGCTGTCAAACCACCAGGGTTCCTCCAAAACAAAATGAGAGCAGCTGTTTTGCTGATCAACCAATCACACTAGCAGTTCTATTTCAGTTTAAAACAACCTTGCAGGAATAAACCACATAAAGACTCCGTGGCTAAGGACTGCTATTACTTACACCCACCAAGCGAACACAAACGGCTGGCTCTTCTATGGTAACGCTTCACTGGCATGCAAACCCCAAGGGGCCACTGAATGGAATGAATCCACATGAACAGCATACCTGGAGCAGGAACATGCACCCCACAAGAGGTGTCAGGAGACTAAGCTGCTATTTGTCTAGACATTCTTTGTGAGGAAAAGCCAGGGGTAGGCAGGAAGGGGTGGGTTGAAAGTCTCTGACCATAATCATACATTAGCAATAATAGTAATAAAACTTTAAAAGTCCCAGAGAGCTTGTTAGAAGGCAACAATGCCACTCAAAACTTATACTTCCAATATAAAAGCATTGTATTCTTCCAGAAACTTACCAAAAACACACAAACCAGTGATGGATTGTTGCCTTTTAAATCCATGTACTGAAATCCAGATTACTGACTTGTACACAATGGACCATATGTGCTGTCCAAAATACACCTACATTACACTGTGTGGAACAAGAACCTGGGCTTTGCAAAAAAGAATTTATGATTAAAATGTAACCCCCCAAAAAAAAAAACAAAACGAAGCTTAGAATTAAAGGTAGCCTTTTACCCAGATTGTTCACCAGATTACAAAATTCTAATATGGGTCATTAACTGTTCACAAATAATTCATATTTGGACTTATGGTTTAAGGACTCCAGATTGAAAAGGTGCTCTGAACTTCTGATTTTTTTTTTTAAAACAAGCTGAATGTTCCCATATGGTTCCTGTGCCCAAAGTTTACTTTTAAATAAAGAGCAGTGATATCATAACCATGACTGACTTGGGTAAAGCACTCCTGTTAAACTCAAGAAAATTATGTCACCCCCATCCTAATCCACAAAGACTGCCAGTGGGGTGTGTGTGGTGTGTGTGTGTACACTTGTATCTGTGTGTATATATTATATATGTATACACACATATAGATATAGGTAGATACAGATACATATATCTCAAAAAAGGCAATAACGAAAACATCAAACTATGCTTGCATTGTGGCGGCAGAATAAGAGAGTTAGGGTGAGGGGGAAAATGGTTAAGATCTATTACAATTTTAAATGACTATGATACTAGCTTAACTTTTACCAAACTTGCCTGTAACTCCCCTCGAAATAGACAGACTTCTTTTAAAAGAAAGGGGTTCTCCTTACACAAAATGCTTTGTGTTCACATCAATCTGTACTATTCAGAACAAAACCAGTTCTGCTGGCAGAGATTGTGGGTTCGCAGGGACATTTAAGCTTTCATTAAACTGGAAAGCAATCAAGTCTTTATGTCTACAAATAATACATTTCATAGTTCCACAAATTTGGCAGAGTTTGTGATGACATCTAGGATGTTTTCACCAAATCGTAGACATAAATATGGAAATCATCATCAAACTTGATGAAATAGACGGAGGGCTTGGCTTCTACTTGATGAATGACCATGCCAGTCCTTTTCGAGCCATCTTCTTTGGCATATTCCACTTGTTTGCCTACCAGGCTGTCCACAACTTCTCCTGGTTCCCTTTCTGCTGGAGGTGAATCATCTATATTAAAAGAAAAAAAAAAAAAGAGAGAGAGAGAGAAAATTTCTAAGTCAATTTTTAGATATAAATCAACTCACATATTTATTTTCATAACTTAAAAAAAACTTTAATAGCCTGAATTCATGATTATCTAGACCAGGAGTCAGCAAACGTTTTCGTAAAAGACAAGACAGTAAATATTTCAGGTTTAGGGGCATATGGTCTCTGTCCCAACTGCTGAACTCTGCCACTGTAGCACAAAAGCAGCCACTGATGATATGTATATAAACAGATGTGGCTGTGTTCCAACAATAAAACTTTTTTTCATAGTTTGCCGACCCCCATCTAGATATATGAACAATTTTGAAAATCATAACCAAAAATTTCTTTGGCCCATGTTTAATCTGTAGCTGTACTTAAATGAAAATAAGTTTGAGTGGCTTTGAAATATAATTTGAAAGCAGACAATTCCTACAGGGATTACTGAGAATATGGCACACATTTAAAATGCCTAAGTACCATTGGTTTTACTCTGTGAATCCTTAAAGCTTCTTCCCCCTCAACTTCACTGCATTTCACATCATCTTCCTAACTCAGTTCCAAAATTTAAGCTTTCCATGCTTTAAAAATTGGTGCTGAATGAACTTCAGCCCAGGACAACTACAAGGGAATCTCTGAGGATGGCACAGGCATCTGTACTGTTTAAAAGGTCCCCAAGATTAATGTACTGCCTCTAGCCTCTAAGAAAACACACAGAAACAGCAAACCATCACCACCAACAACAAAAAAACAAAGTAAAAGAAAAAAAAGAGAGGGGGTTTGCTAGGCAATTATAATTCTATTTTAAGAAACTCTGCATGGGTTCTGAAAAACTCGAAGCTCTTTTCCTCGTAGTAGCAGGTGGCCTTCAGGTAGGGCAACCAGAGGATCCAGCTACATAAGACAGTCCATGTTATCCTAGCACAATTGGTAGTAATGTCATTTTACTCTCACAGGTATCCTGGTGTGGACCATATAATGTACATGTATTAATAGTAGTCTGCCTCTTCGGTTACAATAAATTCTCTCACTGAATGACAATCCAAAAACTGCTACTGTGATCCCTGGTACTAAGAGTCACAAGAAATAAAAATAAAACATCTGAGCATAATCAATTCTTTTAAAAGAAATAAAGAAATATAAGCTGAACTCTTTTCTTTAAAAATTCTCTTCCCTTAAGCAGTATCATCATACTGCCATATTTTTGTGGCACGTTTACAAAGGAATTACAAATACACAATCGCACGTGAATTTTATAGTAACTCAGCTAACCAAGGGAGTCATGTAGAGGCCTGTTTTAGCATCAGAGCGGGTACGCGACCAGGACCCTTTCAGAAATCATTAGATCAGAGCATCACCACTGTTTCTAAAGGTAATAAGCTTCCATAGCGCGCGCACACACACACACACACAAATATAAGTTTGGAGAATTAAAGGAGAGGGAAGATCAAAAAATGGCTAGGAAAAGCGATGCAGAATTGCAGACGCCCTTGCATTTCCTATGATTAGGTTAACAGGACTTGCTCTATTTATCTATAAAAAAATGTTCAAGTCACCTCATACAGGTTGGAGAAATGCTTTTTAAAGAAATGTTCTCATGACAAATTCCTGAGTATGTAAGTTGCATTATCCCTTTATAACAAATGTACACAATTTTTTTTTTCTTTTTGAGACGGAGTCTTGCTCTTCTCGCCCAAGCTGGAGTGCAGTGGTGCGATCTCGACTCGCTGCAACTTCTGCCTCCTGGGTTCAAGCGATTCTTCTGCCTCAGCCTCCCGAGTAGCTGGGACTACAGGCGCCCTCCACCACACTTGGCTAATTTTTTTATTTTTAGTAGAGACGGGGTTTCACCATATTGACCAGGCTGACCTCGAACTCCTGACCTCAGGTGATCCGCCCGCCTCGGCCTCCCAAAGTGCTGGGATTACAGGTGTGAGCCACCATGCCCAGCCCAAAAATTTTAAAAATATGTATCGAAGAAGTAGAAATTCAAGGCCAGATGAGCAAATTAGTATGTTAACTAACTTATTCATAGGAAGAATTTTTTTAAAAAAAGAAATAGAGATCACTGACGCATGGCTAATGTATGGAGAGGGCCTACCAGTTACATCTGTCCAAGGCCAGAGATTCATGTGTTTGAAGAAAGGCCACTGAGTAGTTTTTAAAGGAACAAGCTTATCCAAAAGTGAAATTAAGAAAACAATTCAATTCATATGCACAATGGCATCAAAAAGAATAAAATCCTTAGAAGTAAATAAATTTAATAAAAGAAATGTGGAGCCGGGCGCTCCACTGTTCACGCCTTTAATCCCAGCACTTTGCGAGGCCAAGGCGAGAGAAACAAGGTCAGGAGATCAAGACCATCCTGGCCAACACAGTGAAACTCTCTCTACTAAAAATACAAAAATTAGATGGGCGTGGTGGCGTGTGCCTGTAATCCCAGCTACTCGGGAGGCTGAGGCAGGCGAATTGCCTGAACCTGGGAGTTGGAGGTTGTAGTGAGCCAAGATCGTGCCACTGCTCACCAGCCTGGCGACAGAGCAAGACTCCATCTCAAAAAATAAATAAATAAAAAGTGGCCAGGCACGGCGGCTCACCTGAGGTCAGGAGATCGAGACCAGCCTGGTCAACATGGTGAAACCTCGTCTCTACTAAAAATACAAAAATGAGCTAGGCGAGGTGGCATGTGCCTGTAACCCCAGCTACCCGAGAGGCTGAGGCAGGAGAATCGCTGGAACCTGAGAGGCAGAGGCTGCAGTGAGCTGAGATCAAGCCATGGATTAGAAGACTTATAAAGTCTTGTTAACATTGTTAAGAGGGCAATACTCTTCAAAACTGATCTACAAATTCAACATAGTCCCTGTCAGAATCCCAGGTGACTTCTTTGTTCTGACAAGTTGATTCTAAAATTTATATGAAATTGCAAGGGACCCAGAATAGTCAAAACACTCCTGAAAAAGAAAGGAGGGGCCGGGGCGCAGTGGCTTACACCTGTAATCCCAGCACTTTGGGAGACTGAGGTGGGCAGATCACTTCACCCCAGGAGTTTGAGACCAGCCTGGCCAATATGGCAAAACCCCATCTCTACTAAAAATACGAAAGTTAGCCCAATGTGGTGGCGTATGCCTGTAATCCCAGTTCCTTGGGAGGCGGAGGTTGCAATGAGCCGAGATCGTGCCACTATACTCCAGCCTGAGCAACAGCGTGCGACTGTCTCAAAAAAAGGAGGAAAAAAAAAAAAGCGGGACTCAAACTTCTTGATCTCAAAATTTACCACAAAGCAATGTAATCAAGACAATGCAGCACTGGCACAGCAACAGACATACCAACTAATGCAACAGAATTGAGAGTTCAGAAACACACCCACGTATCTGTGGTCAACTGATTTTCTTTTTTTTTTTTTTTTTTTTTTTTTTGGGGACGGAGTCTCGCTCTGTTGCCCAGGCTGGAGTGCAATGTTGTGGTCTCGGCTCACTGCAACCTCCGCTTCCCAGGTTCAAGCGATTCTCCTGCCTCAGCCTCCCGAGTAGCTGGGATTACAGGTGCCTGCCACCACGCCTGGCTAATTTTTAGTAGAGACAGGGTTTCCCCGTGCTGCCCAGGCTGGTCTCGAACTCCTGACCTCGTGATCCACCCGCCTTGGCCTCCCAAAGTACTGGGATTACAGGTGTGAGCCACCGTGCAACAAGGATGCCAAAACCATTCAATGGGGGAAAGAATAGTCTTTTCAAAATATGGTGCTTGGACAACTAGATAGGCAGTCACAAGCAAAAAAAAAAATGAAGTTGGACCCTTAACTTGAACCACAAACAAAAATTAACTTGAAAATGCATCAAAGATCTCTAAGTAAGAGCTATAATTATAAAACTCTTAGAAGAAAACAAGGGTAAATCTTTATGACCTCAGATTTGGCAAAAGATTCTTAGGACACAAAAAGCATACTCAGCAAGAGAAAACATAACTCGGACTTCAGAGTTTAAAACTTTTGTGGAAAGATCATCATCAAGAAAGTAAATCAGCCCATGGAATAGGAGAAAACATTTGCAACATATATCTGATAAAGGTCTTGTATTTAAAAAATTGTCACAATGCAATAATGAAAGACAGATAATTCAATTTAAAAATAGGCAGGGGATATGAATAGACATTTCACCACAGATGATATTAAAAGGGCCAATAGGCCGGGCATGGTGGCTCACGTCTGTAATCCCGGCCCTTTGGGAGGCCAAGGCAGGTGGATCCTTTGAGGTCAGGAGTTCAAGAGGAGCCCGGCCAACATGGTGAAACCCCATCTCCACTAAAAATACAAAAATTAGCCGGCATGGTGGCACGCGCCTATAGTCCCAGCTACTGGGGAGGTTGAGGCAGGAGAATGGCTTGAACCCAGTAGGCGGAGGCTGCAGTAAGCTGAGATCACGCCAGTGCACTCCAGCCTGGGCGACAGAGCAAGACTGTGTCTCAAAAAAAAAAGGGGGAGGCCAATAAGCATATGAAAGATGCTTAACATCATTACTCATCAGGGAAATGCAAATCAAAGCCACAATGAGATACCACTTCACATCCACTAGGATGGCCAGAATCAAAGTAACAGTAACAGTTGGTGAGAATGTGGAGAAATCAGAAGTCTCATACACTGCTGTTGGAAATGTAAAGTGGTATTTCCGTTTTTAAAATTAGCCTGGCAGTTCCCCCAAACAATTAAACATAGAGTTACCATTATGACCCAGCAACTCCACTCCTAGGTATATACCCAAAGGAAATAAAACATGTCCACACAGAAACTTGTACACAAATGTTTACAGCAGCATTATTCATAATAACCAAGAGGTGGGGAAACAACTCAGATGTGCTTTACTGGATGAATGGCTAATCAAAATGTAGTATATCCATACAATGGAATCGTATTTGGCCATTAAAAGGAATGAAGTACTGATATATGCTACAGCGTGAATGAAATCTCAAAATATGCTAAGGGAAAGAAGCTAGCACAAAGGACCTCACACCATATAGTCCATTCATATGAACGTCCACAACAGGGAAATTTACACAGCAAGTATTACTGGTTGCTTAAGGCCAGGGGGTTCGAGGAATAAAGGACTGACAGCTAGTAGATACAAAGTTTTCTTTTGAGGTGATGACAATGTTCTAAAATCGACTGTGGTGAGGACTGTACATATCTGTGCGTATATTAAAAAGTACAGAAATGCACATTTTAAATGGACTAACCATATGGACTAACATGGCCGTAATGGCTCACACCTGTAATCCTAACACTTGTGGGAGGCCAAGGCTGGTGGACTACCTGAGCTCAGGAGTTTGAGACCACCCTGGCCAACATGGTGAAACCCCATCTCTAAAATATAAAACAAAACAAACAAACAAAAATTAGCCAGGCGTGGCGGTGGGTGCCTGCAGTCCCAGCCACTTGGGAGGCTGGGGCAGGAGACTCGCTTGAGCCTGGGAGGCGGAGGTTGCAGTGAGCCAAGACCACACCATTACACTCCAGCCCAGCCTGAGCAACAGAGCAAGACTCCGTCCAAAAACAAAAACCACAATAAAGCTTTTCTAGGCCTAATGAAATTAGCCCAGGTCACATCCTCTTCTACCTTACCTGTGTGAACAGACTAGTTGTGGAAATAGCTAAATCATCTGTCTAAACACTGACTCTGTACTCCACTTGCTACTGAAAAGTTAGCAGTCAACCGTTTTCTGAAATTGATGTTCTCTAAATCAGGAGTCCCAGACACCTGGGGCCATGCCGCACAGCAGGAGGTGAGCAGCGGCAAAGAGAGCACTGCCGTCTGAGCTCTGCCTCCTGTCAGATCAGCAGAGGCATCAGATTCTCACAGGAGCACAAACCTTATTGTGAACTACGCATGTGAAGAATCTAGGTTGTGTGTTCCTTATGGGAATCTAATGCCTCCAAAACCACCATATCCACACCCAACCCCCAATCCACAGAAAACTGTCTTCCATGAAACTGGTCCCCGGTGACAAAAAGGCTGAAGATCGCTGCTCTGAAGTTCAAGTATTTACAGATGAAATAATCAATGTCTTGGGATTAGATTCAAAATAATTGCACTGGGGGGACTAACAGATAAAACTAGACAGGCGATGAGATAACTGTTAAAGCTGAGCAGGGTACACGGGGACGTATTTTACTGATCCCTATTCCATCATGTTTTTAAATAAAAGCAAGAAGTAATATGTAGTAGTGTTAATAATTATAAAACAACTTGTATCTTATTACAGAAGCCAAGCAGAACTGATTATCAAATACTTTCTTATCTAACATTCATAACAACTGGATGAAAAATTTCAAAGGCTGTGTTTGTGCATGACTAAAAGAATAATCATATATCCAAAAATAAAAATGTATCTGCAAAAGAGCCAATCAAATATCTTGTACTGAAGTCCAAATCCCTTCTAATTATCAAATATAAAAGTTGCCAATATATACTTACTGGAATCAGGCATAATGCGAAGGTCGCCTTCTTTGTAATCATCTAAGAGTTGGTACATGTACAAGACAGGGTCTTTCTCATAGGTAATGTAAAACCATGTGTTCATGACAGGTGCACGTGCTAAGACCATTCCCCTCCACTCATCTTTAGAACCATCCTCTGTCTCAAACATATGTTCCACTGCTTTGCCAATCATTGTGTCTGCCAAGTGTGCATCGCTGATTCGAGATGTTGCTGGGGATTAAAAAAAAAAAAAAAGTTGACAAAGTGTTTCACTGATTACCGACTACGAAGACTGAATTTACTAAAGAAGGCTACACCTGAAATTTTGTCCATGCAACGTATTAGCAAGCATCAGAATCTGGGAAAGCTTTAAAAAGTACAAAAACCAAAGACAAACTACTGGGCCCCAGCTCAGAGATGGATTCAACAGAATAGAAGTATTTTGTCCCAAGTCAGTTAATTGAAAAAAATATGATTTTTTATTTTTCTGGACTCATCTGCTCTTGGTTCTGTACCCAAATCAAAAGTTTTAATTGCTCATTCAAGGTATAAAATATTGTTTGTTATTGTTTACTTAACAGTTAAATTTTGAGATAATTTCAGACTTACAGAAGAACTGGAAAAATAGCAGAGTTCCTGTATACGGTTCACTTTGCTTCTCCTGTATTAGCATCTTACATAACCACAGAATGTTTATTTAAAACTTAGAAAACCTATTCAAGGCACAGAGGGTTTTTTTTGTTTTTTTTTTTTTTAAAGAAATTGGTGTTTGTTTTCCTTCAGTCTTATTTCCATTTTTTTATTAAGGCATAGGTTTTTACTCTCTTGCTCCTACAATCTTATTCTTCACTGCAACCAAAGTAATCGCTGTGTCACTGATACCACATTGTGTGATCTAAAATGTTCCCATGCCTTCCCTTTATAATTTGAAAAACAACCAAACTGCTCACCATGGCCCCCAAGCCCTAAGCCTTCACGCCTCTGCCCTCAGGTTTCCCATCTTCCTCCTTGTTGTTCATGCGTTCTCTATTCTGCTTTTCTTCCTCTCCCATTAGGACACACTCTCCTCTGCCTGATAAGCTCTTCCCCATACCTTCAGAAGGCCGGCTCCTTTTGGAGTTCTCCTGACCAACAAGGTAGCCCCACAAATCCCAGTCACATTACCCAATTTTACCTCTTAATAACATTCACCATGATCTAAAGTTATCCCACTTTATGTTATTTGTGTACTTGTTAGTTGCTTGTACATCCCCATGAAAGCAGAGACCTTCCCTTTCTTGTTTTATACCTAGATCATAGCAGGTCAGTATTTGTATGATTTAATCAGATACCCCATGTGGTTGGGAGCTCAGGTCTCTGAAATGATAGATTAACGGTCCTAGCCCTTAATATTTTTCAAAAGTGGTGAAAATTATCACCTTCATCTTTTTAATACTGGAAAAACTATGAAGGATCCCATTGGTTTTAAGACTTCTCCAGTCCACAATTTTAGATAACTGTCTTTATACCAAATTTAAACAATTATCTTTAAAAAACAAACAAACAAACAAACAAACAATTAGAGACAAGCACGGTGGCTCACGCCTGTAATCCTAGCACTTTGGGAGTCCAAGGCGGGCGAATCACTTGAGCCCAGAAGTTTGAGGCCAGCCTGGGCAACATGACAAAACCCCATCTCTACTAAAAATACAAAAAATTAGCCAGGTGTGGCAGTGCAGGCCTGTAGTCCCAGCTACTGAGAAGGCTCAGGTGGTGAATCACCTAAACCCAGAGGTCGAGGCTGCAGTGAGACAAGATGGCGCCACTGCACTCCAGCCTGGGCTACGGGAGTGAGGCCCTGTCTTAACAACAACAAAAACAACAACAAACAATTAGCTCTCCTATTTTCCTCATTCAACAAACTTCTATTTCTGTTACATCAAAAGAAACAAAAAAGTTAGATTTTCTTGATACATGTATTGCTATTTAATTTTATCAGCAAACCCTAAACATATATGGCTGGTTTTAAGTACGCAGTAATAATAAAAAATTACATAGAATTCCCCCCGTGTATGACAGTAAAAAAACCCCACTAGTTTCTTAAAGCCAGTAGATCTCAGACTTAGATCTCAGAACTCCATGTGCATTCTTAAAAATTACTGGCTGGGCACAGTGACTCACGTCTATAATCCTAGCACTTTGAGCCCCAGGCAGGAGGATTGCTTGAGGCCAGGAGTTTGAGACCAGCCTGGGCAACATAATGAGATCTCATCTCTACAAAAAGTTAAAAATTAGCAGGGTACTGTGGTGAGTGCCTGTAGTCCCAGCAACTCAGGAGACTGAGGCAGGAGGACTGTTTGAGCCCAACGTGTTGAGACAGCAGTGAGCCCTGATCACACCACTATACTCCAGCCTGGGTGACAAAGCGAGATCCTGTCTCTAAAAAAAAAAATTAAAACATAAATGGAAATTACTACAGACCTAAAAAAGCATCTGTTTACATAGATAATGCCTACCAATATTTACTACTTCAGAAAATGAAAAACAAATCTAGAAACATTTATTTAAAAATACCTATATATCAATGTATTTTAAATTAAAAATAACTATTTCCTATCAAAATACATTAAGAGTGGCTTAATTTTACATTTTTGCAAATCTCCGAATGTCTAGGTTTTAAAAAGAACAAGTAGATTCTCATATCTGCTTCAGCACTCAATCTGTTATGATCTGCTCCTTCAGTTCAAGTATAAAATCCAGCCTCTCAAAGATATGATACTGAAAAGAATATTCTAATCGTCTTTCAGATAATTCTAGATATACTTATATGAAACCACAGAATTCAACAGTTAGCTCCTTAAAGGTTAGTTACAATGCAGAATCTGAAACCATTAATAAATCTGTCATACTGTTACATTAAAACTCATGTCTCCAGAACATATAAAGAACTCTCACAACTCAACAAAAATCAAAATAACCTAATTAGAAAATGGTCAAACGATGTGAGTAGATATTTCCCCAAAGATGATTTACAAGTGGCCAACAAGCACATAAAAAGAAGCTCAATATCACTAATCATCAGAGAAATGCAAATCAAAACAAAATGAGGTATCGTATCACACCCATCAGGATGACCACTATGACAAAAACAGTAAATAGCAACTGCTGACTAAGGGATGGAGAACTGGAACCCTTGTATACTGTAGGTAGGACTGGAAAATGGTACAACTGCTGTGGAAAACAGTATGGTAGTTCTACCTAAGAAATTAGAATTACGATACTAAAATTAAAATTATAATTACCATATGATCCAGCAATCCCACTCCTGTGCCTATATCCAAAACAACTGAAAGCAGGATCTCAAAGAAATATCTGCATATCCATGTTTACAGGAGCGCTATTCACAATTTTACATGGTACAATTTTACATTCTACCAAGAGGTAGAAGCAATCCAAATGTCCATTAATGGGTGAACAGATAAACAAACTGTGGTATATAGATACAATGGAATGTTCTTTTCAGCCTTAAAGGAAATCCTGTCACACGTTACAACATGAACGAACTTTGAGGACATTATGCTAAGTGAAATAAGTTACTCACAAAACAAATACTGTGTGATTCCACTTCTATGAGATATCTAGAATAGTCAAATTCATAGAGACAGAGTGTAGAATGGTGGTTGCCAGGGGCTGGGAATGGGAGGAAAGGTAGGTTGTTTTGTTTAATAGGTAGAGAGTTTCAGATTTGTAAGATGAAGTTCTGGAGATCTGTTTCAACAATGCGAATGTACTTAACACACTACTGAACTGTACGCTTAAAAATGGTTAGGACAGTAAATTTTATGCTATGTGTTTTTTTACAATTAAAAAAAAGTAGTTAGTCTTGCACTTTGAATAGCTCTTTCACCAATGCATGATGTGGTACCATGCACTGCTCATAAAGAAAATATTGTGTTCACTAAGTTATGCAAATCTTCCAAATAGATAGTGGGAAACTCCACTGTGTAATTGAGAAAAAAAGAGAGTGAAAAGCGCGAATTACAGCTTAACAAAATGAAAATATTTCTGACTTTGCAAATCTCCTGAATGGGCTTCAGAGAACCCAAGGGTCCCCAGGCCTTGCTTTGGGAACCACTGCTCTGTGACATCACATGCATTCTGGCTGACTGACTTTTTTCTCTAACTTTAGCTTAAGAAACACATAATTTTAATTATACTCTAATGTACTGCCTGAAGCAATTGCTTCCAACGTAAAACGTAAGTGAAGAGCAAGTAATTTTTTAGACAAAAGTAGGTTGATGCCAAAGTAACTGCTGTTTTGGCCATTACTTTCAATTTCAATGTCAAAAACCGCAATTACTTTTGCACCAACCTAATACCACAAATACTGAAATTAATAACAACTATTAGCTGAATTAGGCATATATATTGCTGATTTACAGAAAAGTTCTTGGGTTTCTTTTTATATTGCTTGAATGTTTACAAAATTACTATTGTTGGAAACAGAGATAATACCAAACTACAAACAACATGGAACCCTTAGTCCCATCACCAGAGATACTTGTACAGTTTCTATCCTTCGATGACAAAAGGACCAACAACCACAGGTCATGCAGCAATATGCAGGAACCTTCAAGTGAGCTAGCTGTCATCTCAGAAGGGGCAGAGACTAAAATTCTGCTGTTAAGATTTTTAATATGTTAAAGTTTCTTATATGGGAAATGGATTAATGCCATGATCAAGAAGAAATGTAGGATGTGCATCAAGAGGAAGAGCAGGTGATCAGTCACACTTAAGAATAGATGAGAATGTTGAAAATAACAAAGACTTAATATTACTTTTAGGAGTAATAATAAAGATTTAAATTTAAAGAAAGATTTCTTTGAAAACTGAACCATATTTATACAGATGAGCAAAGATTTAGCATTTGATATCTAAAGAGAAGAGTAAAACAAAATAACTTGCTACTAAGGCAGAATTAACTTCCTAAGGAAACTCGTTATATCCCAGGGACACAATGGCACAGTCTGAAGAAAAACAAAGCGAGGAGACTGAACTAATTTCTTCCTGTGACAATTTGATCCCAAAATTCCTACCTCCCAAGTCTAGATCTGCTGAAACTTTATTATTTAATGGTATAGACTTATAAAAACAATTCTAAAAGTATAAACCAATATTTTAAACAAGAGCAGCATCACTGTAATAAAATATTTCAAAATAAATACTTCAAAAAAAGTAATATTAGTTTGGGTGTATCCCACCCTACTAATAAAATCAGTAATTATTATTTACCTTAGACCTTATGCCTTAAGGAACACTTGCAAGGCAAAACTGGCACTGTATGACATTTAAAAAGAGCCATTCATTTCCACAAACATTGTTCAATCAAGCTCTGTGTATAATAAAGACCACGTTTTGGTTGTTTAAATTTTGGCTCAAAGTACAATTATCATTTACGTTGTACACAAAGATACACTTTCACAAAAAGATTCTAAAGGCACAGCATTCTCTTATCTTTTGTATCTGATGAGATGAGATTAACACATAGGATATTTCAGCTACTGATAACCTTACCCATCAGAGTCCAGAAAACAGTGAGCAAAAATGTTAGAAATAACCGTATTATAAATTAGTACGTGGCAAACTTCTTGGGGGGAAAATACACATCTTTATATCCCTCACACAGTTCCTTGAACTGCTTAGGATCCATTTTTGTGGTTTTCGGTGATTTAATATAATGTTTATCAAGAAGGGTGCTTGTGTTCCAATAAAAGTGAAGTATTAATAATGTAAAATAAAAAAAGCATCCATTTCAATATCATTTTTAAAGTATATAATGCACAAATTATAAAAAGAACTTACCAACTCTATCAGGGAGGACTTCAAGCGCAGAAACTCTTTCATCTTTATTAAGTTCTAGTCCATAAACACAGTCAAATCCATCGTATTTTATAAGATACAAAGAAGGATTTACAGGCACCTGGTCCAGAACGGTTCCTTTCCACTGGGTAACAGGGCCATTCCCCTCTTTCCACCCATGCTGAATCCTGCAGCCTACGATGTTCCGCCGGGGCTGGGAAACAGGTTTGCTCGGACCCACACTGCTCCGATGTTTTCTGTATTCACACATACACACACATAAGGTATTATCTCAAAAGTATGCATGCCTAGATCTAACATAACCACTGGCTAGCATGATCTCATTACAGATGGTCCCAAAATATGTACAAACTCATGTTTGCCACATTCCTGCTTCAGGTGACTCAAAGTGGTTGTCCTCTACCCCTGTACTAGTGGTGGTGACTGTGTAACATGGTATGTTAGCAATAGGAGCTTGTTGTGCACCTCAACTGTGTATAGGCAGAAAAAACTACTCGTCAATAGCAACTTAAGCCCTACTATTAAGCATCAGGTTATCAGCTTTCTGAGTTTATTTTAATTCAATCAACTCAAAATTTTCCAAGTTAATTAAAGAAGGACTGATCCGGAATACATGTTATCAATAATCACACAGGTATATAGTTTTATATAATATCTACTTCAAGTTAAAAAGAAATGTGTAACTATTCAATTTCACCCATTCCCGTGCCCAAATAATTCTGTCTGTACAAGCCTAATAAAAATAAACTAGACAATTTTCTCTTAAACTGAAGTCCAGACTAGCTTATATCAATGCACTATAGAAACATTACTTGTTTAGAAAACATATAATCTTAAAACTGAAGTTTATAACAATGTAATATTAAAAATTATTGAAACATCAAACTACTTTTTTTCTGGTTTATTATTAGCAATTGAAAAATCTACACAGAATGTTTATAAATAATACACCTGGCTCTTGATATCAGGAAAAAATCTTCATTTCACCTTAAAACCCTGGCTTCTTGGATGCAAGCTGAAGGCCAAAACCAAGATAACAGATGCTGATATACGCCAAGAACAAAAAGAGCTGAAAGGAATTCCCTTCCCACAGTTTTATGGGTATAAAGCTCTCATTTCGTACACCATGAATAAAAGTGATTAATATCTGACATATAACACAAATAAGTTTTAAAGAAACAATTTAGTGTAGGTTGTAACAGTTAAAACTAAAATTATGTATTTTCTAAATAGAAATAATTTACTCTAGACTGGTAACATATATTTAGCTAAGTCAGACGGGAACACGCCATAAGAGACAATAAGGAGTACTCGCCGCAGAAGGGAAGCTTCTCCCCTGGGGGTGAAAAACTAAGCAAGGGGGTCTGAACCTAACCAAGGAGACTGGGAGGAGATTCACAGGGTTAAGTGCAAGACTGTAAGGCCAGAAAACCCAGGTCTGCCTAAGCCCCTTGGGACTGTGCAAAAACCCAGCAAACCTTCCTTCCAGAAAGACAAAGCCCTTCTGAGTACACAATCCTTACTGACCAGGACAGGACCACAGGGTGAGGAAAGCAGGATTCAGGCAGAAATGAGGGTGGCAGGTCTCAGAAAGTATGACAGAGGTGGCTACCCAGAGAGGTCTTAAGCTAGGAAAGCATTCTTGGAATCCTCTCATTTACATGGGTCTGGAAGCATCATGGTTGGACAACATACGAAAGTTATCTTGAGGAGGAAAAAGACTAACAATGTGACAGATGTTCTGACAGGCAGGAGCAGGCCTCAAAAACAGGCTCATTAAGTAGATGAAAACTACTATCTAACACTGAGCAAATGACAGAAGCCATGAAATAGAAACTGTGATGATTAATTTTATGTGTCAACTTAACTGTGCCACAGAGTGCCTAGATTAAACACTGTTCGTGGGTGTGTCTGTGCATCTGAATCAGCAGACTGAACAAAGAAGATGCCATCACCAATGTGGGTGGCCATAATCCATTCTGTCAAGGGCTTGAATAGAACAAAAGGTAGAGGAGGGAGGAATTTACCCCTTTTTCTTCCTGCTGGCCTGCCTGAGCTGGAACATCTGTCTTCTCCTGCCCTTGGACTGGAACTGACACCACTGGGTCCCCTGGTTCTAGACCTGCAGAATGAATTCCACTTCCAGCTTTCCCGAGGCTTGGCTTACAGACAGCACTCCACGGGACTTCTCAGTCTTCAAAATAGCATAAACCAATTTCCTCATAATAAATCTCCTTCATATTTTATCTATTTCCCAACGCTTCTATTTCCCTGGAGAACCCTAACGTAAGAACATATATCAGGAACAGAAAAGATGAGAAATGAGATCGCTAGACAAGAGAAGATGTGAGAACTACCAAACAAAGTAAAGAATCAATAATTTGAAATTTTTTTTCAGAAATTAAGACTAGAAGAACATGAGAAGAAACAGACACCACGGAAGCATGTGAGGAAAGTGGATGATGAAAAGGGGACAGACGGGGACAAAAGTAAAAAGAATTAAGAGATGGTAACAAATATTCCAACTTCTGTGTAACAGAAGAACCTAAAAACGAAGAGAGTACTAAAAATCGTAATTGAAGAAAACGTTCCTGAAACAAAACACTTGAATGTACTAATGCACCCCACAGGAAAACCCAGAATGACTGGCGCTAAGGCATATCCAAGTCAAATAAACGAATTTTAAAGAAAATAACACCCTTTGGGCATTTACACAAAAGGACCAAATCATGTGTAAGGGATAGACTCAGAATGTGACAGCAACACTCTATGCCAGAAGGCAACAGAGTAATAAACTTAAGGTTCTCAAGGAAAAGAAAATGTGAGCCAAGGATTTGTTCATCAGCCAAGAAGGTACACTGACCTTCAAGTATAAAGGCCGCAAACAAAACTGTAACGAACATGTCAGAAGGCAGGGGATACTGTTCTTATAAAGTTACATGACAATGAGCTTCAGATAATCAAGGAACTCACAGAGAAGGTTCAGTACAGCACTGAGAGAAAGCAATGAATACATTTAACTGTAGAACAAATGGCAGCAAGGAGAGACAATAGTGTGTAACCGTTATCTGTTCTGATATTTCAGATTTCACACAACTCTCAAAAACAGGAGAAAAGAATATGCAAAGCAGAATAAGTATAGTGAGTGTCTTAGAAACTTAGATCAAAAAAGAATTAAAATTAGGATTGTAGAGAGAAAGGAGATGACAAAGAGCTAAATTCAGTATTGTTCACAGTAAGGAACCAATATATATATAACATAAAAATAAACAAAAAGTCTGTAACTTTACTACTCAGAGGTAGAAGAAAGTTGACTTCTAGACATCTGCATAATCTCTAGGAATATACAGTAACATCCAATTGGCCTCTACGGGAAAACAGCTGGTGAAGGAGATTACATTTCCACTTTAGAATACAAGAATCCTTTGTAGCAATACTTTTTTTCTTAAACTGACAACCAGTTACGTATCTTCTTTTGATTTCTAAGCCAAAGATCCAATGAGTTACTCCCCGTACAGGATCAGGCTTTCTTCATATTTAGTGCAAAGGCTAAGGTTAGTTCCCAAACCTCACTAAGGATAGAATTCAGTCATGTGTCCCATTTTGTAATTTACACAGACATTCCATGATTACTAACAAAATTATAAGCAAATACAGCATCTTCACCCATATGGTGGTTAACTTTGTGTGTCAATTTGGTTACACCACAGTAGTCAGATATGTGGTCAAACACTACTCTAGATTTCTCTGTGAAAGCATTTTTTAGCTGGAATGAACATTTGGATCGCAGACTATGAGCACAGCAGACTGCCCTCATAATGTTGGTGGACCTCATCCAAGAAAAAAACTGGCCTCCTCGGAGGAGGAAGGAATTCTGCCTCCAGACTGGCTGTTTGTGCTGCAGCTTCAACTCTTCCCTGGCTCTCTAGATGGCTGGCCTACCCTATAGATTTTGAACTTGTTCAGTCCCAACTGCATTAGCCAATTCCTTAATATAAATCTTCCCCGCTTCCCTCCCCATGTGTTTTTCTCTCTCTCTCTAGAGGCATGAAATTTTCTACCCTTGATTTTCAAGAAAACCAACATAAACGTGACCTATGACAGCAGAATTTTTCG
Organism: Pan paniscus; assembly: GCF_029289425.2. Classification (NCBI taxonomy): domain Eukaryota; kingdom Metazoa; phylum Chordata; class Mammalia; order Primates; family Hominidae; genus Pan; species Pan paniscus. The sequence goes on from NC_073260.2 coordinate 51,012,942, forward strand.
TTGTCGCTGCTCTCTCCTACACCTGTTAGCAGCATTCCTCTGTAAATGGGAATTATCTGCAGTTGCTCCTGATAATGGCTAGAATCACATTTCAAAATAAGCAGTTTTCATACTAGACACCTCCAAGGAGCAAATAAGGTCTCCTCCCTCTTGAGCATTATACAAGGGGCTTGTATCTGGCCAAGAGTCCTCCTCAAACAGGACCCGGGGTCCTTTAATTCTGAGAATGCATATTCCTCCCTTTTGAACTGATTTTATTTCATCTTCTTCTTATTAAGAGTTAGCTTTTGCTGTGGTAAATGATACTATGAGTCTCATACTTAACATTTTGTTCTGTGTTGTCTGTCTTCTGTTTTCATTTCCTCACTTTCCTCTCTTCCTTCATCTGTGCCACTAGAATGAAGTTTCTTTTCACTAAATAAAGCTTCTAACGCAAATGATGTACCTTGCTTCTAGTCTTCCAACAATTATCTTTAACTTTCCATATATTATACCTAAACTTTCATTTTTCTATTAAAATCTGTGATTAATCAAAACCTATACTTTTCATCCCCCAGCCAAAGCAACACTAAAACCAAACAAGAAAAAATCCTTAGTAAAAGAAAAACTTAAAACCTTACCTGGCTAATTCTACTGCATTGCTGAAATGTAGACTTTTGTTACAAATTGGTATTTTCATTTTGCTACTATCTTAGTAACTTTTTAATTTAGAAACAAGAAAGGTTTTTTGGTTGCTTTTTGCGTAGTATTTTCACATTTTTTTCTCATGTATATTCTGTCTTTCTAGATACATCCTCTGGTAATTCTTTCAGGTAAACTTCAGGAATACAAACTTGCTAGATTTTTGCAAGCCTCAAATTATTATTTTGCCCTTATCCCTGAATTGCCTGAGTATACAAATCAGGTTCAAAGTCTTTTTCCCCTCAGTACTTTGAGAGAAAAAAAAAACTTTCATTTTACCATCTAAAATTACAGACAATAGAAGCCAATCTGGTCCTTGTTCCTCTGAGGGGCAATTTTCTCTTCAAGGTGTTTTATTTTATTTATTATTATTTTTTGAGGGAGTCTCACTCAGTCACCCAGGCTGGAGTATAGTGGTGCGATCTCAGCTCACTGCAACCTCCACCTCCCAGGTTCACGTGATTCTCGTGCCTCAGCCTCCCTAGTAGCTGGGATTACAGGTGTGCACCACCACACCCGGCTAATTTTTCCATTTTTAGTAGAGACAGGGTTTCGCCATGTTGGTCAGGCTGGCTCAAACTCCTGGCCTCAAGTGATCCGCCCCACCTCAGTCTCCCAAAGTGCTGGGTCTTCAAGGTGTTTTAGAATTTTCTTTGTTCCTAGACTCTAAAATGTCACAAAGACTTGTGACATGTGTTTTTAATTATCCCTCATAAGAAGTTGGTCGACCTAGAGAGAGCAAAGCAAAATTATCACCCATTTGTAGTCTGGATTATTCTCCTCCTCCACCCGCTTTTGAAATGTCATCAGACAAATGCTAGCACTTCTAGATCAATTCTCCATGATTCAACTGCCCTGTCATACTTTTCATCTTGAAGAAATTTTTAGCTCAATTGTTAGTGAATTAAGTAAACTCTACTTTCAGCCTATTGAATATCTTGCATAATATTTTTAATGTCTTTGTCATATCTCGAATGGTTTTTCTTTTTAATGAACATGCTTTCTGATATCTGAAGATAAGTTTCATTTTTTCCTGATTCTTCTAGGAACTCTTTAGGATCAAGTCTCCTCTGTTTTCTACACACACGGTAATTCCTGGCTTGTTCTTCTGTTTTGACTAGTGACTGTCTTTTATGCGTTTAGTGCTCTAAGATGCCTCATGATTCTTGGTGTTCGTATTTGTAGATGCAAGTCAAGATGAAGTGGCATTTGTAGATACAATGTATGTCTTCAGCTCAAGTCAGACTCTCTGGCCTCTGAGCAGCAAATGCAGGTTCTGATGACAGAAGCCACAACCCTGGTAGCTGCACAGAGGCTAAGAAGTGACAGGTATCTTTAAATCAAGAGGAGGTAAGCTAAGCATCTTCTGTTCCAATGCCAATTCTGTACAATCAATTTTCTTACCCTTCTAATATTTGGTAACTGTACTCAAGCCATTCTATTGTCCAGCCCTTACTATCTCTGATCCTGGCAGTATTCTAAATCTAGTTTATTTACTTGTTGGCACCAGAGTTCCTCAGTGGAGTCTTGATATAAACTTGTTCCTATCTGCTTGAGATCTAGAAATTTCTTAGTGTTCTGGTCTGCCAGCAGGATGACCTTTTTATATTAACAGTAACAAAAACTTAGAATTTTGATAATTTCATCATAATTTTAGTACAAATTATGATGAAGTACTATTTTCTATCTGTGTACAAAATGAATAAAACCTTTCTAGTGATTAGTTTGGCAATATCTGTCCAAAGCCTTACCATTTGGAGTTTCCATTGTTCCGTGAGTCCACATCTAGAAATTTATCAAAACAAAATAATAATGGATGTGCACAAAGATATTGCTAACACGGGAAACTAAACAAAATGTTTAACAATAGGCCCCATTAATTTAAAAGCTCAGAGCGTTATCTCTATGATGAACTATATACGTATTAAAAATCATGAAAAAGAATTTAAAGAACTGGGGTCTTGCTTTGTTGCCCAAATTGTCCTCAAACTCCTGGGCTCAAGCAATCCTCTTGCTTTATAGCCTCCCAAGTAGCTGGAACTACGTAGGGGTGCCTGCCACCATGCCCAGCTAATGTTTAATTTTTTGTACAGGCAGGGTCTCACTATGTTGCCCAGCCTGGTCTCAAACTCCTGGGCTCAAGCAATCCTCCCACTTTGGCCTCCCAAAGTGCTGGGATTAGAAGTATGAACCACTGTACCCAGTCTTAAAAACTTTTTATTTTAAAAACCCACAAGTGTAAAAAATATGACATGAAAAATTTTTATACACAATCCTTACAGGTACGTAGGAAAAAGTTTTTTAAAATATACATTAAATTATTAACAATCTCTGGGTGATGGCATTATAAATAAGTTTTCTTCCTCTCTGTCTACCTATGTTTTCAAAATTTTCTACAACTTAAGTATTTCACTTTTGCAGCCACATAAAACACAACTGTTTTTTCTGACATGGAGTTTCACTCTTGCTGCACAGGCTGAAGTGCAATGGCGTGATCTCAGCTCACCGTAACCTCTGTCTCCCGGGTTCAAGCGATTCTCCTGCCTCAGCCTCCCGAGTAGCTGGGATTACAGGCATGTGCCACCACGCCTGGCTAGTTTTGTATTTTTAGTAGAGATATCATGTTGATCAGGCTGGTCTCAAACTCCCGACCTCAGGTCATCTGCCAGCCTTGGCCTCCTGAAGTGTTGGGATTACAGGTGTGAGCCACCGCGCCCGGCAGAACACAATTTTTAATTACTGCTACATTAATGCAATGCGTATACTAATTCGGCAAGAAATTATATATAAAAACAGATTTGCATATTTTAAGGATGGCAATTCCTACATTTATTTCTATTGCCTTTTTGTGATTCAAGAGCAATTCTTCTTTCAGAATGTAATTTTATTGTTTCCAGAAGAAGGATTAAAGAATATCTGTTATAGATACTATTTCTGTCCAACTTCTTTAAAGGCAAAGGAAACAACGGTAATTTTCCCCTCAAGGCTGAAGGCAAAAAACGAGTAATTAGAATAATATACTAATTGTTAAAATCATGAGTCCAGCTTTCCAGTTGTGGGGCTTGAATGCACAAGCTGCTCAGCAGCCAAAGTTCATAAGGAAGAGTATTTAAACAAACCTAGACTGTGCTCACTACTAAGAGCACTGAAATATGGAAGCTGTTAATAAATTTCAGTTCTTCCAACTAGTACCTACTTAAGACAGGTTTAGATACACTAAAAATATCTGATGTTTGATGTAGGTTATTGAAGCTAGGTGAAGAATGCCAAGATTTATGATACACTACTCTATATTTTTATGTATATTTAAAATTTCCCACAGTAAAAAGTTATTTATATATTGAACAAGTTCCTAAAAGAAATTTTAATTTCTAATCACCTATTTGGAGTTCTAAAAAATAAAATAAAAAAACACTATTAATAACAGAAGTTAAAGCTTACTTACATAAGTGGAAATAAGTGTATATAAAAGCAAACTATTAGGAATTACTAGAAAGGGAATAAAATGATCAAACACCCTTTGGTCATATCTGGATCATTCAGTCTAAGAATATCCCAAATAGAGAAAAGTGATTAGCAACTTAAATGTGATTTAAAATGAAGGTTCTTTGAATATAGTGATTTTTATTTAAATACTCTCTCGATATATGTATTCTTAAAAGCCCTTCAATCTCTTATATTTTCTTGGGAAAGAGTCTAAAATATTCTTACTCTCATTTACCAGTTAGTAACATCCCCTCACAGAGCAATACTGTAAAACAAATACCAAGATACTTCATTCAACCTAGGACATCTTGAAATGCAGCCAGAATTAAACATCTATAACCTCTTTTCTTGTTTCGTAACTCCAGAAGCTATTTCTTGAAACAATTCCAGAAAAAAAATAAAATAATCGAAAGGTATTTAGCATCATTAGGGATAAACCGGTATCTGTGTAATGGCTAAAAAAAACTTTTCTTGTAGTTTGAATTTGAGTATATGGTGAACAATTACACAGCACTGCAATGACCTTTCATTGCCATAATTTAGTGTACTAATTTCCAGCCACAATTTAACTTAGTTCTCCGATGTGCTTAAGATACCGCGGGCGCGGTGGCTCCCGCCTGTAATCCCCGGCACTTTGAGAGGCCAAGGCGGATGGATCACCTGAGGTCGGGAGTTTGAGACCAGCCTGACCAACATGGAGAAACCCCGTCTCTACCAAAAATACAAAATCAGTCGGGCGTGGTGGCGCATGCCTGCAATCCCAGCTACTCGGAAGGCTGAGGCGGGGAAAGAATCGCTTGAACCCAGGAGGCAGAGGTTGTGGTGAGCCGACTGCACTCCAGTCTGGGCAACAAGAGCAAAACTCCATCTCGAAAAAAAAAAAAAAAGATACCATTCCAACAATGATTTAAGGTCAGTGCTTCTCAAACTTCAGCATGCATGTGAATCCTCTGAAGATCCTCTAATGAGATTCCCCAGACCAGCCCCCAAATCCTCTTGGATTCAGCAGCATGAAGAGGAACAAAAGAATTCCTATAAGCTCCCAAGTGCCGAATTGATGCTGCAGCCAATCCACGAACCATACCTTGGGTGGCACTGATATAGAACAAACACTAAGTGTTCATGTTCCCAAAAAAGTAAACTGAGATTGTAGGAAACATTATGTACTCTTCTCAATACTTCAAAGAAGTTCTGAAAGTACCATCACTTTGTGCTGAAGTCATGTGTTGAAAAACCTTTTTAGGAGTGCAAAAGGCTTACTGGGAAAATAAAAAATTTAAAAAAAAAGGAAAGGAAAGGGAAAGGGAAAGGAAAGGAAAGGAAAACGACCTTTCATCTTTTTACCTAGACTCCCTTAATGGCTTGAATTAACTCCTATTCCTAACCAGCATTTAAATATCTAATCTTGGTAGCCAACATTTACAGACATCATACATGTTAAATTTTCAACAATCACAATTCTACCACATACCAGTAAATGCCTGTCATACACTGTATACTAGGTTGTAAGGATTAATTACTGATACTCTTGGTCTATTTGGTATTGTAATAAAGCAATTCTCCTACTCTGGGCTACAGTAGATTTTAGAAGAAAAGACTGGTTAAATCAAAATAACTGTCTTTTTGCAAGATGCAAACCAGAAAGAGAGAAAAAAAACCTGCTTTGCAGGTAATTGTTATTCAATAAAAGTTCCATGCCAAGTACTGTCACTTCCCAGATTAAAATGTCAACAATAAAACAAGATAGACCCTAAAAAAGTCAGTTCTCCATCCACATTAGCATGTTTCCTTTCACTACTTTGTCTACACACTGCGCACTCTGGGAATACCAGAGATGTCCACGGCAAACATTCAAACAGCTTTAGGGTCTCCAAGTGCTATTCTCATTGCTGGCATGAATGACTTACTGCAAGATGATTAAAAAGCATTCAATGTTCTGACCAACTTAAGACTGTATACACCATGGTGCACATAGATGCCCGCACCAAGAGTTACCCAGTCTTCATGTCCACGACTGAAATAACCAATTTCTGAGAAGAGAAAACAAAACCTGCAGTTCAGTAAATATGGGGTGGTACTTAATAACACGGGCTCTGGAATCAGACTGTCCTATTTGAGTCCTAGCTCAATCACCTACTAGCTGGATGACCTTGGACAAGTTACTTAATCCCTCCATGCATCAGTTTCCTCATCTGCAGTAAGGGGTCACAGTTCCTGCTTGACAGGGCTATCATGAAAACTACATGAGAACACAGGGACAAGGAGGAGTACAACGACACTTTTGTCAGTGACTAATATTTGTGTCTTATAAAATGGGAGGAAAGAAATCCCTGGAAATACCTCTATTTAGTGTTTAGTAGATTCTAGTCCACTTTCTAAGTTAGTGAAAAATATACCAAAACCCAATCACCCCTTTCAACAGTAGCAGGGAATGGAAATCTATTCCCTATTCAAATTGCAGGAGGGGGGAGGGAATTTACATTTGAAAACTGAAACGAAGAACCACTAGAAATAAATTTGTCTTAGACACTCCCCCAACTATATTTTCCCTCCAAGATGTACTTTTAGGCCGGGCACGGTGGCTCACGCCTATAATCCCAGCACTTTGGGAGGCTGAGGTAGGTGGATCACTTGAAGTCAGGAGTTCGAGACCAGCCTGGCCAACACAGTGAAACCCTGTCTATACTAAAAATACAAAAATTAGCTGGGCGTGCTGCGGCACGCCTGTGGTCTCAGCTACTTAGGAAGCTGAGGCAGGAGAACCAGTTGAACCCAGGAGGTGGAGGTTGCAGTGAACCAAGATTGCACCACTGCACTCCAACCTGAGCAACAGAGCAAGACTCCATTTCAAAAACAAACAAACAAACAAAAAAACAGACGTACTTTTAATGCAAATGTTTGTCCCAAATCATGGACAGCCCAGAAAGGTGTATCCACCAGTTTCACCCAAAACACCACAAGGTGCTCAGCCTATAGGAAAAAAACAGCTTGCTTCTATTTTCTTAAAAAACAAAAACCCAGCTATATAATGTTTCCTGTGTGGTCTCAGTACTTCACACCAGACTCCTTGAACCTTCCTAACACCTTCGGGGACAGGTGCTGTTGCTCACTCAGTGCAGTTCTGTGACTTTTCCCTCAAGCAACCAGAGGTTCTTTCTCGGGCACCCCATACTGACTTGGGAAGAGACAGAAGGAGGGCCACCGTCATTGAGCCCCAGTGTCAAGCCAGGTGGCCCTTATTCCTTGCAACTCCGGTTGAGTCAGAAGTGGAAAAAGTGAAGGGGAGAGGGATGCTATAGTTCTGTTTTTTTTTTATATTTGGTTTCCATAAAAATTGCATTTTAGAAAGGAATCTATGCTAAAAAGCTGCAAACCTCATTGTTCTAGTCCAATACCTTGATTTTAGACAGGATTAAGCCAACCTTAGATACATTAAGGAACTTCCACAGGCCTAACAGCCAAGCTCCATCAGGCTTCCTAACTCCAAAACCAGCACCTGGGAGAGCCTGCCTCCCCACCAGGCAGCCTCTTCAAAGCTCCATGCAGCCATCCCTGCTCACTCCATGTGAAAAACATTAATAATCATCATTCGTGAATGTGGAAACTTCTGTTTCAGCCTTTCCTTCTACCCATCTTCAGATTCACATTGAGAATAGGAAAATGGGACTCACAACTTTTCCTTTCCATTTCTCCCTTTTGCTAGATAGTAATATGCTCAAGGCTTCCAGTCTTCAAGACAACTATGTATGCTTGTGAAAGCACTAAATTAAGGTCCCCAAATGTGGAACATATAGGATGAGAGATTTTTTCAGTTACTATGTATACGAACTTTGGGTGTTTCGTTTCTTATGCTTTAGGGAATCAAACCTATGAATTAATGAACAGTATGGCTTATTAGGATGAGGCAGATGGAATCTTATTGCACAAAACGCATAATAATAACATGCCCAAGAGCTCAAACCTATTAATATCTGAAATCCTAAGTAAATGAACTTTTAATCATAGATGATTAGAAAATACAGAAAAATGATTAGAACGCACATTAATATTCTATAAGCCTTTAACTTAACTTGCAAAATCTATTTTGAATGAACTGTTCTGGTCTTGCAAAGTTAAGGTTTAACTTGCCTTTGTCCCCACTGTATTTAAGTTTTTCATCATTACCTAATATTTATGGCTTACATTTGTTTTTATTGTTATGTTTTATTTGTGGCAAGACACAGCTTACCATTTACAGTAATGACATGATAATGAGCAGAAACTCACTGGGTATGGCAAAACCATGAAGATGATGAGCACATGGATAAAATCTGAGAAACTATTAAACCTCAGAGAAATAAGACCTTATGTAGCTTACCTTCACATTTTTACTTTCCAGGTAGTTTCTTAAGCTAAATATTACAAATATTTGTATTATGTATCACGTACACATTTTGGAGACTTTTGTTTCGCCCAATCACTAACAATTACTGAAGGGCATTCATCCAGCCCTTCCTTGAGAGCCAAGAGGCCTCACATCCTCTTCAGCTATTACAGTGTGGTGGCTAAGGGGCATACACTTTCAATATAAATATTTTGGGGGAAAAATGTTTTTTAAGAGTGCCTCACGATGGTCAAGGAGTGTCTTCTCCATATTTAATAATCTATGACTAAGAAGAGTCTCACAATCAGAACAGATTGTTCAAGTGACATTTCCAGTTTGAAGTGGCATAGTTATCAGTATAGGATAGATAGTTGTGAAATCTATTAGATATAATAAAGTAAAAGTGAATATTATAATTGAAAACAATAGAATCTTAATTTTCTTTTTTGGATGTAACTATGTCACACACAAAAAAAAATTAGGGAAAAAAGTGGCTTCTGTAAGCTGGTATCTACAGAATTTAGGATTGAGAACAAACTGTCGGTTTACGTACATGGCTATTGCATTATCTTTTAACATGGATATGCTTTCCCTAAATTCATAAGCTTTTCCTTCATTTAAAAATGCTATAAAACAGTGAGCATGTGACACCAAGCTAGGCAGGCCCTCCCAGCTTAAGACATGGTGTCTGCCCAAAAGGAGCTCCTTGTCAAACAGTGGACCAAGACCAGGAGAGGAAGCCTGCACGCAAGGCTCACACAGGCATTCCAAGGAGAGAAGAGGGAGAGGTTCACCATGCACCTGCCACACTTATCGTAACAGTTTTCCTTCCATTGGCCCAGTTCCCAAAGGCTTTTAAAGGCTGAAGGGTAGACCTGGCACACTTCAGCCAGGCCAAGGGGAAGGAAAGAGACAGAGAAGATGACTACATACTATTCCTCATCACACACTACATCTCCTATGAGCTAGGAAGCCCTCGATCACAGGGGAGGAGGCCTTACCTAGGTGATCTTGTATGCTGCGTAACAAAAGGTCACAAAACACTATCTAGAACCAGTTTCAGAACTGCTTACTTGTGGGATGTCCTCTTCTTCATCATGTTGGCAGATACTCCAGCATGGCCTGTAAGAGAGATGAGTATATGGTCAATGAAAACCAGATAAAAGAATACCTCAGAATGCAGGAAATCTTAACTTCTGAAAAACTGCTATACAGAATATGAAAAGAAAATACACCACTACCAGCAAACATGTTAAGAAAGCCATTTGTTTACTGAACTTTTAAAAAAGAGATACACACAAGAGATTCTTGAAAGACAAAGCAGCAGAGGCAACAGTTCTCTATCCCCTCAAATCAGCCGTAAAAGCACAAAACCAGAATTGCATGGACAAGAACTACAAGAAAAACTATGTGTCAGCCTGGTGTGGAGGCTCATCCCTGTAATCCCAGCACTCTGGGAGGCTAAGGCAGGAGGGTGGCTGAGGCCAGGAGTTCGAGACCAGCCTGGGTAACATAGCAAGACCTTTTCTCTACAAAAAAATAACAAGCCAGGTGTAGTGGTATGCACTTGTGGTCTCAGCCACTCAGGAGGCTGAGGTGGGGGGAGTGCTTGAGCCCAGGAAGTCGAGGTTGCAGTGAGCTGTGTTTGTGCCACTGCAGTCCAGTCTGGGTGACAGAGCAAGACCTTGTCTCAAAAAACAAAAACAAACAAACAAAAAAACTTAACTGGGTACAGTGGCTCACGCCTGTAATCCCCATACTTTGGGAGGCCAAGTCAGGTGGATTCCTTGAAGGCAGGAGTTCGAGACCAGCCCGGCCAAGATGGTGAAACCCTGTCTCTCCTAAAAATACAAAAATTAGCCAGGCGTGGTGGCGTATGCCTGTAATCCCAGCTACTTGGGAGGCTGAGGTGGGAAGATCACTTAAACCCAGGAGGTGGAGGTTGCAGTGAGCCAAGACTGCACTACTGCACTCCAGCCTGGGCAACAGAGTGAGACACTGTCTCAAAAAAAAAAAAAAAAAAAAAAGACCAAAACAAGACTAAGTGACAATCCTAGCCATAAAATCCTAAAAGGTACAGAACTGTCTTACTGTCATAAACAACTGAAAAACAGGATGAAATATATGAAACACCTGGTTTCAGATGCTGGCTGATAGGCAGCACAGGTGTGTGGGACCTGGGAGCAGAAAACACACACGAGAACCCTGCATAGGCCCTGACCTCATTCCTGGAAGCAATTTTTGGGCAATGGTGTATGAAGGGGGAACCAAGAACACCACCCTTTTACCATGTTGTGACTCAGTGTGGCGTTGGGAAGGGTGGGCTGGCTGGAATTTGTGGACTACATGTACATGTGGGCAAGAAGGGATCTACTCAGAAGGGAAGCTTGAAAAGTCTGCATTTGGGGGAGGATGTCTTAAGTCTTTGGCTAACACAAATCTGCACATAATTCTGAGAAGTCACAAAGGGACAGCTGTTCAGATTCCATCGCCACCTCTTAACACTTGGAGCAATCAATAAAAATGGCAAAAGATGGCCCTAACTAGGAAATGTGAGGAAGCCTGGAACAAAAGCTCAGCACGTGCTTGCCAAAATAGACTCCAACAGTCTCGAAAGGGCATCAACAAAGTCCTAACACTCAACAACACAAGGTTTCAAATGTTCAACACCAACAAAAATTATTAGACACAAAAAAAAGTAGCAGATTGTAACTCCATAAGCAAGTAGACTATGAATGACATAAAGTATTTAGCAGGTAAGGACATTGATAACATTAATATGTTAAAATATTTAAAGGAAAATAAAAATACTTAAAATACAAAATGGAAAATATAAAGAAAAATGAAATTAGTGAAAAATACATAATCTGAAATTAAAAATTCACTGAATGTGAGATACAAAGAGCAGTGACCTTGACACACAGCAATACAAACTACTCAAAATAGCACACAAAGAAAAACCTGGAAGAAAACAATGAGCACAACCTCAGTGACCTTTAGGACAATATCAACTGGCCTAACACGTAGGAAAGCGGAATCAAAGACAAAGAGCAGAGAGAGGAATGAGGGAAAATATAATGATACAAAGTTGTCCAGATGTGATAAAAAGCATATAACCACAGAGCTAACAAGCTCAACAAAGCCAAAGTAAGATCAAAAACAAAGGAAACCACACCAAGGCACTTCTTCATCAAATTTCTAAAAACCATTGATACAAATAAGTTTTTTTAAATAGCTAAAGAACAGAGGATATATTAAATATAGGAAAACAAAAATAAAACTGGCTCCAAAATTGATGTCAGAAACAACGTAAGCCTGAAGACAGTGGAATAAATCTTTAAGGTGCTAAAAAAATAAGCAAGCCGGGCTGGCGCAGTGGCTCACGCCTGTAATCCCAGCACTTTGGGAGACGGAGGAGGGTGGATCACATGAGGTCAGGAGTTCAAGACCAGCCTGGCTAACATGGTGAAACCCTGTTTCTACTAAAAATACAAAAAATTAGCCAGGTGTGGTGGCGCACACCTGTAATCCCAGCTACTTGGGAGGCTGAGGCAGGAGAATCGCTTGAACCCAGGAGGCGGAGGCTGCAGTAAGCCGAGATTGTGTTACTACACTCCAGCTTGGGCAACAAGAGCAAACCTCCGTCAAAAAAAAAAAAAAAAACAGCAAACCAACTAACCTATGGACTTAAAATACTATATCCAGCAAAAAATACCTTCCACTTGCAACACATTGATAATTAAACTAAATAGAAACAGTCTAATTGTACCAATTAAGACTGTAAAGGGAAAAGTCAAACAAATTAGCTTCAAGACAAACAATATTACCACAAATCAAAGGACAATTCCAAATTCTAAAAGAGTGAATTAATTAAAAAGCTATAATAATCTTAAATGCATATGAACCCAATTACAGAGTAATGAAACACATGAAGCAAAACTGACAGAATTAAAGACAAAGACACATCCATAATTATACTTAATTATACAACTGTCTTCTCTCAGCAGTTGATATAACAAGTAGACAGGAAAATCAGAAAGATACATCATGAATATGCCAATCAAAATAATAGAAAAATTAAAAAAAGAAAATCAAAAGGAATACAGAAGACCCGAACAACCAACCTTACTTAGTTGACATTTAAAGAATACTAAAAGAATGCCAAAATAGTTTTCCAAGTTCACATGGAAATATTCACTCAGATACATATTTCTGAATTATACAGGTCTCAGGCGGAGCATGGTGGCTCACACCTGTAATCCCAGCACTTTGGGAGAGGCCAAGGCTGGGGGATGATTTGAGGTCAGGATTTTAAGACCAGCCTGGCCAACATGGTGAAACATTGTCTCTGCGAAAAATACGGGGCGGGGAGGGGGGAAGCTGGGCATAGTGGTGGGCGTCTGTAATTCTGGCTAAGGCAAGAGAATCGCTTGAACCCAAGAGGCAGAGGTTGCAGTGAGCCAAGATCACGCCACTGCACTCCAGCCCAGAGCAAGACTCCATCTCAAAATAATAATAATAATAATAAAAGTCTCAATACATTTAAGACAATCTGAAATCAAACAAAAGCTTACTGTACTACCTTGGAGACTAAAACTGGGAGATAGGCCTGACTGCCAAGAATCACTCTACCCACTTCACCCAGCATGTTCATACGCACTGAGACGTGGACAGAGGCTTGATAATGGCTAATGGGTGAAGAATTAAGTATGTGATGGCCTCAAATAGTGAAGACAAGACACAGACAGGAAGCAGGAGCAAGTCTACCTGAAGCATCCCTGGAGCATGACTGGGCTTAGAGTAGACAAGGATGGAAGGAGGTGAGAAATGAAAAAAAAAAAAAAAAAAGAAAAGTAAAAAGTCTTTCAAGATCTACTGGAATTGCACCCTTGTCAAGAACCCTTTTCAATCCCCAACCTACACACAACCCCACACTGGATGTACTCAGTGCTGAGTTCCAGGAAAGGGTGCCTCAAATGCCAAACATCCCCCTATGTCCCCAGAGTCAACATTCCCATTTAGAAGAAACAGAATCTTGCTATTTATCACTCAAGAAAAGGGGCCGGGCGCAGTGGCTCACGCCTGTAATCCCAGCACTTTGGGAGGCCGAGGCGGGCGGATCACGAGGTCAGGAGATCGAGACCATCCTGGCTAATAACACAGTGAAACCCCATCTCTACTAAAAATACAAAAAAATTAGCCGGGCGTGGTGGTGGTCACCTGTAGTCCCAGCTACTCGGGAGGCTGAGGCAGGAGAATGGTGTGAATCCGGGAGGTGGAGCTTGCAGTGAGCCAAGATCATGCCACTGCACTCCAGCCTGGGCGACAGAGCAAGACTCCATCTCAAAAAAAAAAAAAAAAAAAGGTAAACCATTCATCATCAAAGAATTGAGAAAAATGAAAGTGACCACCACCACTATCCCTGAAATGATCTGAGATCTAAAATGATTATAAAGAATTGGCATCTCCAAGGAAACTGAAGATATTATAAAAACAGAATGGGGGCCGGGCGCGGTGGCTCACGCCTGTGATCCCAGCACTTTGGGAGGCTGAGGCGGGTGGATCACGGGGTCAGGAGATCGAGACTGTCCTGGCTAACAAGGTGAAACCTCGTCTCTACCAGAAAATACAAAAAAAATTAGCCGGGCGTGGTGGCGGGCGCCTGTAGTCCCAGCTACTTGGGAGGCTGAGGCAGGAGAATGGCATGAACCCGGGAGGCAGAGCTTGCAGTGAGCCGAGATCGCGCCACTGCACTCCAGCCTAAGCGACAGAGCGAGACTCCGTCTCAAAAAAAAAAAAAAAAAAAAAAAAAAACCAATGGGAACAAGAGGCTATGAAAAGGGAAAGCAGCTCCTGAAAATTAAAACATAAATGAAGAGAATCTGGTATTTAAAAAGCTTCCAAGTTAACTAATTTGTCCATAAAAAGCTAAACAAACTTAAAAAATCAACAACTTCTTAGACTAGTCAGAGAATTGAGGTCACAAGACAAACTGTCCCCAAAACTGGAGAGGCAGGCGGAGATAAAGAATCACAACTTACTAGATCAGAAACCTCTACACAGGAACCAGGGCCATGGTAAGAAAACCTACACTGCAACCGACATTGCTAGAGGATCAGCATGGGCAGGTCTGACAAAAACTCCAGGGGTTGGGGGCTCTCTTAAGAGGACCCCTACACTTTCCTGAATTTTTCCTCTACAAGCTGGAGAAGTTGATCAAGCCATCCTGTCCCACAAGGGGTAGGGGTGGGGAAACTGAGAAGTACAAGCAAAGGTCACAACCCAGGGGTGCAAGCCTCATGAAAAGATTGACCGGCAATCATAGGACTACAGACTGCTTCCCCTCCCCAGCATACGTTACCACTACCTTGCTAAAGACCTATTACCACAGCTCCTGTTACCCAGACATCATCTGCACCTTTCAACAAGAAATCACAGGCTTATTGAAATGCAAAAAGCAGTATTAACAGAGAAAACAAGCATCAGAACCAGACTCAACTAGGCAGGGAATTACCAACTACATCTGTTAATTTCACCCAGACCAGGAATTTAAATGAACTATGATTAATATGCTAAATCTCTAAAGAGTAATACAGACAACATGAAAGAATAGATGGACAATATATACAAAGATGGAACTTCTAACAATCAAAAAAAGCTACAGATAAACACTTTAACGGAAGCAAAGAGTGCCTTTCAGAGACAGGCTTATTAGTAGACTGGACAGGACTAACCAAAGAACCTCTGAGTTTAATGGCATGTTAATAAAACTTCCAAAACTGAAAAGCAGAGAGAAAAACCCCGGAATACCCAAGAACTATGGGACAAGTACAAAAGGCATAACTTACACATTATGGAAATGCAAGTAGGTAAAGGAAGAAAGGAATAGAATCAATGTAAAGCAAAGACTGAGTTTTTTTTGTTTTTTGTTTTTTGTTTGAGATGGAGTCTCGTTCTGTCACCCAGGCTGGAGGGCAGTGGTGCCATCTTGGCTCACTGCAACCTCTGCCTCCCAGGTTCAAGCGATTCACCTGCCTCAGCCTCCCAAGTAGCTGGGACGACAGGCGTGTGCCACCACGCCCAGCTAATTCTTGTATTTTTAGTAGAGACAGGGTTTCACCATGTTGGTCAGGCTGGTCTTGAACTCCTGACCTCGTGATTCGCCCGCCTCAGCCTCCCAAAGTGCTGGGATTACAGGCGTGCGCCACCATACCCGGCCAAGACTGAGATTTCCCAGAAATTAATGCCAGACACCAAACCACAAATCCAGGAAGCTCAGAGAATGCCAAGCCAAATAAATGCCAGAAAAAAACTACACCAAAGAGTATCATATTCAAACTGTAGAAAATCAAAGGTAAAGAAAAAAAAAATCTTCACCAGGCATGGTGGCTCACACCTGTAATCCCAGCACTCTGGGAGGCCGAGGTGGGTGGATCACTTGAGGTCAGGAGTTTGAGACCAACCTGGCCAACAAGGTGAAACCCCATCTCTACTAAAAATACAAAAATTAACCAGTAATCCCAGCTACTCGGGAGGCTGAGGCAGGAGAACTGCTTGAACCAGGGAGGCAGAGGTTGCAGTGAGCTGAAATCAGGCCACTGCATTCCAGCCAGGTGACAGAGCAAGACTGTCTTCAAAAAAAAAAAAAAAGGAAAGAAAAAGAAAAACATCTTGAAAGAAACCACCTTACCACAGAGGAATAAAGAATTACATGAGGTTTCTCCTCAGAAACCATGCAAAAAAGGAAGATAGTAGAGGGAACTATTTAAAGTGTTGAGAGGAAAAAAACTACTAACTTACAGTTTTATATCCTGCAGAATTACTTCAAAGGGAAGGAGAAATAAAAGCCTTTCTCACACAAACAAAAAGTGATGAAATTTGTCACCAACAGACCTGCCTTGTAAGAAATGTTAAAAAGAAAATCTTCAGAAAGAAGGAAAATTTAGCTGGGTGTGGTGGCAAGCGCCTGTAATCCTAGCTACTTGGGAGACTGAGGCAGGAGAACTGCTTGAACCCAGGAGGCACAGGTTGCCGTGAGCCGACATCACATCACTGCACTCCAGGCTGGGTGACAGAGCAAAACTCCATCTCAAAAAAAAGGAAAATATCTGTCAGAAGCTGAGATCTATATAAAGGAAAAACATTAAAGAAGAAATAAGTGAAAATAATATAACAACATATAATATACAATTATAATAAATATAACATATTTTTATTTTATATTATTTTATATTTTATAATACAAAAATATAATAAAAATATAATATAAAAACTTTTATTTATTTATTTATTTTTTAGACAGGGTCTCACTCTGTGGCCCAGGCTGGACTGCGGTGGTGCGATTATGGCTCACTGCAACCTCAACGTCCCAAGACTCAAGCGGTCCTCCCGCCTCAACCTCTGAAGTAGCTGGGACTACAGGAATGCACCATCATGCCTAGCCATTTTTATTTTTCATAGAGATGGGGTCTCACTACATTGCCCAGACTGGTCTCGAACTCCTGGGCTCAAGTGATCCTCCCACTTAGGCCTACCAAAATGCTGGGATGATAGGCATGAGCCACAGCATACTGGCCTGGCCTATTTTTCTTAATTGAGCAACAATGTATGTACACACACATGGGCGCGTGCGCGTGCGCGCACACACACACACACACACACACACACACACTAATGGCAGCAATGATGATACAACCAGACTGGAGAGAGAATCAGGAATACAGCCGTCCCTCCATATCTACGGGGGACTGGTTCCAGGACCCCCTTCAACACCAAACTCCATGGATGCCCAAGTCCCTTATATAAAATGGTGTAGTATTTGCATCTAACCTAGGCACATCCCGTCCCATATACTTTAAATCATCTCCAGATTACTAATAATGCCAAATACAAAAGTTATGTAAATCATTGTTATAATGCATCATTTAGAAAAAAATGACAATAATGTACATGTTTATAGTATAGGCACAATGATGTTTTTCTGGATATTTTCAATCTGTGTTTGGTTGAATCCACAGATGTAAAACCCACGGATACAGAGGGCCAACTAAATTTTATTGTCATAAAGTACGTGGCACTACCCCTAAAGCAATATATTATTATTTCGAAGTAGGCTTGGGGAGGGGGAGTTTTTTGTTTTTTGTAAGAACACACAAAGGGGAGGGGAGGGGAGGGAAAAGGGAAGAAAGAAAGAGGCCAGGCGCGGTGTCATGCCTGTAATCCCAGCACTTTGGGAGGCCAAGGCAGGTGGATCACCTGAGGTTGAGAGTCCAAGACCAGCCTGGCCAACATGGTGAAACCCCATCTCTACAAAAATACAAGAAATAGCTGGGCGTGGTGGCGTGCATCGTGTAGTCCCAGCTACTGGGGAGGCTGAGGTGGGAGAACTGCTTGAACCTGGGTGGCGGAGGTTGCAGTGCGCTGAGACCACACCACTGCACTCCAGCCTGGGCAACAGAGCGAGACTCCATCTCAGAGAAAAAAAAAAGGGTAGAAAGGAAGCGAGAGAGAGACAGAGAAAGAAAAGAAAGAAAGTAGACTTCGATTACTTGTAAATATATATCGCAAACTACAGGGCAATCACTAAAAAAGTTTAAAAACTTAACTGGCTGGGCACGGTGGCTCACGCCCGTATTCCCAGCACTTTGGGAGACTAAGGTGGACGGATCGCTTGAGCTCAGGAGTCCGAGACCAGCCTTTGTAACATGGTGAAACTCTGTCTCTATTTTTAAAAATTAAAAACAAAATTAAAAACAAAAAATATCCTTGATATGCTAAGGAAGGGAAAAAGGTGGAATCATATAAAATGCTCAATTAAAACCAGAGAAGGCAGAAAAGAGTGGAAAGCAAAAACTGGAAAAAAAGAACAAGGGCAAAGAACAGATAATAGTAACATAAATATGACACGGTATTACTCCACCTACATAATCATTTTCTGTGTTACTGATCTAAATATACCAATTAAGACAGACTCAGAGTGGATCAAAAACAACATGCAACTTCATGCTAGATACAAGAAATCCACTTTAACTATAAAGATACACAGATTTAAAGTAAATGGATGAAGAAAAGATACAGCTTGCTACCAATAATCAAAAGAAAGTGGGAAGCTATATGAATTTTAGAAAAAGCAGAGTTTGGAGGAAGAAAACTTATCAAAGATAAAGGGGGGCATTACATAAAATAAAGGTGTCAACTCTCCAAGAAAACAAAACAATCCTTAATGTGTATGTGCCTAAAAATGGAGCATCAAAATATGTGAGGAAAAAAGCTGATGGAACTATAGGAAGAGACAGGTTAACTCCACCGAAGGTCGAGTATCTCTTATTCAAAATGCTTGGGACCAGAAGTCTTTCACATTTCAGAATATCTGCGTATAAAATGAGGTATCTTGGGAATGGGACCCAAGTTTAAACACAAAATTTATTTATGTTTCATATAAACCTTCTATATACCCCCTGAAAGTAATTTTATGTAATATTTTAAATAATTTTGTGCATGAAACAAAGTTTATACTCATTGAAGTATCAGAAAGCAAAGGTGTCACTAGCTCAACCCATGTGGACAATCTGTGTTTGTTATCATCATCATTCCTGACACTGAATTTATATGCTACCAACAGCAACCATTCTCTTACACGAATTCACACATAAGTTCTTAACAGTAAAAAATATAGCATACCATTAATACGCTGAAAAAATAATGTGTTCAGGATATCTAAGCAGCACAGTAGCAGCGCCAGAATATCTGTATCAGCTATTAACAGCAACAACAAACAACAGCTTGCCTTTACTCTCCACCTACAATTCTGTGTTTTGTGTGTTTTATTTTTTTAGGTGAGAAAAAAATATCAGAAGCAGTTGAGGGGCCAGGAAGTGGGTCCTTAGGAATGAGCAAGCATTCTACTGGATGGTTTTTTAAAGTGTTTCCTCTAGTCAACTGCCTCATGAACAAGTTTTTGTCTTAAAAGTCTCTCTTCGATCGTATGAATTGACATGGTTTCTTGTTGTGTTACAAATGCACCCTGCTCTGGTCCTCCAATAAGCCCATCACACATTTTCCCCATGTCATCAACAGGCACTTTTTCTTTAGTATTAATGTCATCTTCATCACCCAATTGTGGAATCACGTGAGTTACTCAAAAAGTTTCAGATGTTGAAGTATTTTGGATATTAGGTTTTTGGATTAGGGATGCTCAACCTATATTATGGTTATGGATTTCAACATCCTTCTAACAATAATGGACAGATCCAGAAGGCATAAAATCAGTAAGGATACAGATGAACTCAACAAGCACCATCAAATCTAGTTGACTATAGATCAAATCTAATCTATATATTTGATCTATAGTCAAATCTAAAGACTACTTCGCCCAACAGGAGCAGAATACAAACTTTTCTCAAGTTCACACGGAAAATACACCAAAACAGATGACATTATGAACTGTAAAACAGTTTCACAAATTTAAAAGAATACAAATCATACAGTGTATGCTGTCATACAACAACGTAATTAAACTAGAAATCGGTAACAGAGAGATGGTTGAAAAATCTCAAAATACATGGAGATTGAACAACATACTTCTAAGCACATGGGTCAAAGAAGAAACTGCAAGAGAAATTTAAATATATTTTGAACTAAGTGAAAATGAAAACATAACTTACCAACACTGAGCAAAAGCAGTGCTTACAGAGAAATTTACAGCAATTAATGAATTAATTTATAGCAATTAAAAATCTTTTTTTTTTTTGAGACAGGGTCTTGCTCTGTGGCCCAGGCTGGAGTGCAGCGGCATGATCTCGATGCACTGCAAATTCTGCCTCCCAGATTCAAGTGATTCTCCTTCCTCAGCCTCCCGAGTAGCTGGGATTACAGGCGCGCATCACCACGCCAGCTAATCTTTCTATTTTTAGTAGAGACAAAGTTTCACCATGTTGGCCAGGCTGGTCTTGAACTCCTGGCCTCTGCCCCCCTTCAGCCTCCCAAAGTGCTGGGATTGCAGGCTTGAGCCACCACGCCCAGACAAAGAAAGATCTAAAGTCAATAATCTAAGCTTCTGTCTTAGGAAACTAGAAAAAGAAGAGAATATTAAATCCAAGATGAGGAGAGGAAAATAAACTTCTAAAAATTACAGCAGAAATCACTACAATTGAAAATCAAAATCAATAGAGAAAAATCAATGAAACCAAAAGCTAGTTGCTTGTGGAAATGCAGAACGGTACAGCCGCTTTGGAAGACAGTTTGGCAATTTCTTGCAAAGTAAACATACGTTTAACCATAAACCAGGAGTTGTGCTCAATATTTATCCAAGAGTTGAAAATATCCCTGCACAAAAATCTGCACACAGATATATATAGCAGCTTCATTCATTTTGTTGTGTTGTTTCTTTCTTTCTTTCTTTTCTTGAGACAGGGTCTTACTCTGTTGCCCAGGCTGGAGTGTGGTAGCATGGTCAGTGCTCACTGAAGCTTCTCCCTCCTTGGCTCAAGCCATCCTCCCGCCTCAACCTCCGGAGTGGCTAGGACCACAGGTGTGAGCCACCACGCTCCACTACTTTTTGTATTTTTTGTAGAGATAGGGTTTTGCCATGTTGCCCAGGCTGATCTAGAATTCCCAGGCTCAAGAGATCGGCCTACCTTGACCTCCCAAAATACTGGGATTACAGGTGTGAGCCACCACCCCCGGCCTATAGCAGCTTTATTCAAAACTGCCAAAATTTGGAAGCAACCAAGATGTTTCTTCAATAGGTGACTGGATAAATAAACTGGTGCATCCAAACAGTAGATTATTTGGTGATAAAAAGAAATGAACTATCAAGCCATAAAAAGACACAGAGGAAATGTATGTGCATATTAATTACTAAGTGAACGAATCCAATCTGAAAAGACTCCACGCTGTATGATTCCGACTTTATGACGTTATTCTGGAAAAGACAAAACTAGGGAGACAATAAAAAATCAGCACTTGCCAGGGGTTAAGGGTGAGAGAGAGAAGAACAATGGGAAAACAAGGGATTTTCAGGGTGGTGAAACATCAAGAATGAACCTTAATGTAAACTATGGACTTTGGGTGATAATGACATGTCAAAGAAGGTTCATCAACTTCCAGCAAATGTACCACACTGTGAGATGCTGGGACAGGAATGGGGCAGGGTGTGCTGCACATTTGTGAGGGAAAGGAATATATGGGAACTCTGTTATTTTCCACTCCATTTTCCTGAGTACCTAAAACTGCTCTAAAAAAATAGAGCCCATTATCTCTTTGCAACTCTAAAACTGTAGAAAGATTGTAAGTTTAAAAACTGTTAGTCTAAAATTATTCTTCTGTCATCAACATTGAGCTAGAAAGTCAGGCGCTGTGGAGCACACCTGTAGTCCCAGCTACTCAGGTGGCTGAGGCAGGAGGATCACTTGAACCAAGGAGCTGAAGTCCAGCCTGGGCAACACAGTTAGACCCCATCTCTTTAAAACAAACAAAACTGGGCTAGAAAACAGTAAGACAAGAGAGTAATATTGTCAATATTGAAGCAAAATGATTTTGAACTCTGAACTTCGTACCTGGGTAAATTATTAACTGACAGTATATACATTTCCACACATATATGGGCTAAAATTTATATTTCATACACATCTTCTTTGGAAGTTACTGAAGGATACCCTTCAGGAAATAAGAAAAGCAACATAAACACATAGGATCTGAGAAACCATAGATATAACCTAGAAGAGCAGAAGGTTCCAAAGCAAGACTTATGTGATATAGGCTGACAGACCCATACAGGTGGGAGTGAGAGACCAGGGACTCAAGAAAGGCTGTTTCCAAGAAACTGACTCCACACAACAGAAGTGTAAGAAGGTAAATGACCCCTATCACAGATTAAAGGTTAATAACTCTGATGTAAAAAAACCTTATGCAAGTAATAAAGAAAAATAGATGTAATATCAGAGAAAGGAAGGCCAAGTAGGCCCTTACAAGCCAAGATCACAAATAAAACTGCACAGAAACACCATTTCTCACCCACAAGACAGACAAAACCACATATTTGACAACATATGTCACTGGCAAGACTGTGAGAAGAGAGAAACTCTTTACGTATTTTATTGCTGGTAAGAATGCAAAATGGGGCTGGCACCATGGCCCACAAAGCTCAGGAGTTCAAGAACAGCCTGGTCAACATGGTAAAACCCTAAAAAATTCAAAAATTAGCCGGGTGTGGTGGTGCATGCCTGTAGTCCCAGCGACTTGGAGGCTGAGGTAGGAGAATCGCTTGAGTCCAGGAGGTCGAGGCTGCAGTGAACCATGATTGTGCCACTGCTCTCCAGCCTGGGTGACGGAGTGAGATCCCATCTCCAAAAAAGAAAAAAGAAAAAAAAAAAAAAAAAGAATGCAAAATAATACAGAGTCGATGGAGGGCAATCTGGTGAGATCTCACAAAACTATACATGAATTGAAGATCTGACTCAATTCTATTTCCAGAAATTTATCCAGTGACACAACAGCAAGACATACTGACAAAGATAAGCTTTTTTTTTTTTTTTGAGCTGGAGTCTCACACTTTCAGCCAGGCTGGGGTGCAGTGGTGCAATCTTGGCTCACTGCAACCTCCGCCTCCTGGGTTCAGATAATTCTCCCGCCTCAGCCTCCCAAGTAGTGGGGATTACAGGCACCCACCACCATGCCCAGCTAATTTTTGCATTTTCAGTAGATGTGAGGTTTTGCCATGTTGGCCAGGCTGGTCTCAAACTCCTCAAGTGACCCACCCGCTTCGGCCTCCCAGAGTGTTGGGATTACAGGCATGCGCAACCGCGCCCAGCTCATTGTAGCTATTATCTGTAAGAGCAGAAGAGTAGAAACAACTCACATGTCCAGTAATAATGGATACCAAATGAATATGGTAGAGCGACACAATGGAGTACTATTCATCTGTAAAAAAACAATGAGGAAGAGCTCTACATACTGCTAGAGCTCTATATACTGCTTAACACACATTGTTAAGCAGAAAAAGTAAAGAAAAGTTAATGGGTACACATTAACTGGACACTGTTATCAGTTTGTCACCAAATGGGGAGTTATATCACCCATCACTGACTTTCCAGTGGAAAACAGAAGTTTCTTTAATATATAGCTTTATTATATCTATTTGTTGAAGAAAACAGAACCGTAATCTATAAAATAAACTAATTTATAAAATGAATTTATAAAATAAACTATTTTATAATTTATAAAATAAACTATTTTATAATTTATAAAATAAACTATTTTATAATTTATAAAATAAACTATTTTATAATTTATAAAATAAACTATTTTATAATTTATAAAATAAACTATTTTATAATTTATAAAATAAACTATTTTATAATTTATAAAATAAACTATTTTATAATTTATAAAATAAACTATTTTATAATTTATAAAATAAACTATTTTATAATTTATAAAATAAACTATTTTATAATTTATAAAATAAACTATTTTATAATTTATAAAATAAACTATTTTATAATTTATAAAATAAACTATTTTATAATTTATAAAATAAACTATTTTATAATTTATAAAATAAACTATTTTATAATTTATAAAATAAACTATTTTATAATTTATAAAATAAACTATTTTATAATTTATAAAATAAACTATTTTATAATTTATAAAATAAACTATTTTATAATTTATAAAATAAACTATTTTATAATTTATAAAATAAACTATTTTATAATTTATAAAATAAACTATTTTATAATTTATAAAATAAACTATTTTATAAATTATAAAATAAACTATTTTATAATTTATAAAATAAACTATTTTATAATTTATAAAATAAACTATTTTATAATTTATAAAATAAACTATTTTATAATTTATAAAATAAACTATTTTATAATTTATAAAATAAACTATTTTATAATTTATAAAATAAACTATTTTATAATTTATAAAATAAACTATTTTATAAATTATAAAATAAACTATTTTATAATTTATAAAATAAACTATTTTATAATTTATAAAATAAACTATTTTATAATTTATAAAATAAACTATTTTATAATTTATAAAATAAACTATTTTATAATTTATAAAATAAACTATTTTATAATTTATAAAATAAACTATTTTATAATTTATAAAATAAACTATTTTATAATTTATAAAATAAACTATTTTATAATTTATAAAATAAACTATTTTATAAATTATAAAATAAACTATTTTATAATTTATAAAATAAACTATTTTATAAATTATAAAATAAACTATTTTATAATTTATAAAATAAACTATTTTATAAATTATAAAATAAACTATTTTATAATTTATAAAATAAACTATTTTATAATTTATAAAACAAACTATTTTATAATTTATAAAATAAACTATTTTATAATTTATAAAACAAACTATTTTATAATTTATAAAATAAACTATTTTATAATTTATAAAACAAACTATTTTATAATTTATAAAATAAACTATTCTATTTGACTCTAAAACAGTTAAACTATACTAAACCATAATATGCAAGAGAAACAAAATACAACCAAAACTGTCTCACAGAGGCTTACTCAGGCACATGTTCCAAAGTAAGACCAACTATTTTAAGTGAACTTTGTGTAGACTCAGATGCTCCAATGATAAAGACCAATGTCTGATCCAGCAGCTCATTTGGATTAGAAATTCTAAACCAATCCTCATCTACATCATACTTCCTGACTTCCAACCCTATGACTCACTCCTCCCCTTGAGTTCTCACTTAACTATCGATAGGTTCTTGGAAACTGAGACTTTACACAAAACAACGTAAAGGAGGTCCTCAAACGCTGTCAGTTCAATGTTCAAAGTTGTTTCCTTATAACGTTGATGAGAAAAAAAAAAACAAAAAACTGGTTTTGTTTTCCTTGAAGTCACAGTTTCCAAGAACTTATGGATGACATTAAGTGAGGACTTTACCGTATCTTTCTTTCTTTGAAAATTTCACTGAGAGTCCACCAAGGTGATACTCTCCTTGTTGCTCTGCAGACTTTATAAGCTCAGCTTGGTATGACAGACAGTCATGTCTGGGGATGCAGCAGGTAAGGAAATATGACTATGTAAACTTAAAAGAGAAATAAGAAAATATGAGAGATGAGTGATCATCATCTATGGAGGACACCTGACAATCCATCTCCAAAGAAAACATTTCACAGACTCCCCAATAAGGCAGGAGAAGTCCAGGCAACAAGAGCCATTTCCTCACAGACAGCTTGCCATCATCTTGATGTCTTCCTAGAGGATCATCCTAGGATCAAGAGACTCAAGGAAAGCCTCCAAATGAAACAGAGACTAATAGCAGAGACACAAAGAAACTCGTCAGCAACAAGGCTAACACTAGAAAGGCTGTTTAAAAAGCAATTTATAAGCAGGCACAGTGGTGCATGCCTGTAGTCCCAGCACTTAGGGAGACGAAGGCCAGTGGATCACTTGAGCTCATGAGTTCAAGACCAGCCTGGGCAACATGGCGAAACCCCATCTCTACAAAAAAATACAAAAATTAGCAGGGCATGGTGGCACTCACGCCTGTAGTCCCAGCTACTCAGGAGGCTGAGGTGGGAGGATCTCTTGAGCCTGGGAGTTTGAGGCTGCAGTGAGCCAAGATCATGCTACTGTGCTCCAGACTGGGTGACACAGCGAGACCCTATCTCAAAACAAACAAAAAGTAATTTATATCCCCAGAAACATAAGCTACTTGTATCTATGAAATAAACAAGTATGAGAATAAAAAAGCTGGATGCAGTGGTACATGTGCCTGTATTCCCAGCTACCTGAAAGGCTGAGGTGGGAGGATCTCTTGAGCCCAATAGTTTGAAACCAGCCTGTGTAAAAGAAAATGGGGGAGGAAGAGGGAAGGCACTTAGACATTAAGTTGCTGACTGAAATTAAAAAAACAAAAAACAAAACAGAAAAGGTGGGAAAATATAAAGTCAATAAGCTCCCCCAGAGAATGGGAAAATGGGCCAGGCGCAGTGGCTCATGCCTGTAATCCCAACACTTTGGAAGGTCGAGGCAGGCGGATCACAAGATCAGGAGTTCGAGACCAGCCTGGACAACATGGTGAAACCCCATCTCTACTGAAAGAAAAAAGAAAAAATTAGCTGGGCATGGTGGCATGCGCCTGTAATCCCAGTTACTCCAGAGGCTGAGGCAGAACAGCTTAACAGGGGAAGCAGAGGTTACAGTGAGCCAAGATCACGCCACTGCACTCCAGCCTGGGTGACAGAGCAAGACTCTGTCTCAAAGAAAAAAAAAAAGGAGCCAGGGTGGTTCACACCTGTAATCCCAGCACTTTGGGAGGCAGAAGCGGATGGATCACCTGAGGTCAGGAGTTCGAGACCAGCCTGGGCAACATGGTGAAACCCTGTCTCTACTAAAAATACAAAAATTAGCCGGGGCAGTAGCGCATGCCTGTAATTCCACTACTTGGGAGGCTGAGACAGGACAATTGCTTGAGCCTGGGAGGTGGAGGTTGCAGTGAGCTGAGATCATGCCATTGCACTTAGCCTGGGCAACAGAGCAAGACTCTATCTCAAAAAAAAAAACTGGGGGTGGGGAGGCGGGGCGGGCGCAGGGGAGGGTGATGGAGATCAATCTAAGAGGCCAAATATCCAAGTAGCATGCATTTCAGAGAGAAGAAGAAAAACAGGAGACGGTTAAAGAAGAAACATAAAATTCCACACTGTTACAGAATAAATCTATTTTTTTTTTCTGGACAGTCTGTCACCCAGGCAGGAATGCAGTGACACAATCACAGCTCACAGCTCACAGCAGCAACACCTGAGCTCAAAGTGATCCTCCCACCTCAGCTTCCTGAGTAGGCAGGTACACACCATCACACCCAGCTAATTTTTTGTAGAGAAGGGGTCTCACCATGTTGCCCAGGCAGTCTCACACTCCTGGCCTCAAATGATCCTCCTACCTCAGCTTCCCAAAGCACTGGGATTATAGTTTATGAGCCACTGTACCTGACCTAAAGGATTAATCTGAAGATTGAAAGCCTAGAACAATAAATGAAAAAGATATACACTAACAGGCATTATCATAAAAGTTTCAGAAGACATAAAAAGCCAATTCTAAAAGTTTCCAAAGAATGGGGAATAAAACCCACTGGACACACACAAAGAATGAGAAATAAAAATGCCATTCAAAGTTGGGCACAATGGCCTACTTCTGTAATCCCAGCACTCTGGGAGGCCGAGGCGGGTGGATCACCTGAGGTTGGGAGCTCAAGACCAGCCTGACCAACATGGAGAAACCCCGTCTCTACTAAAAATACAAAATTGGCCGGGCGTGGTGGCGGATGCCTGTAATCCCAGCTACTAGGGAGGCTAAGGCAGGAGAATCACTTGAACCCAGGAGGCGGAGGTTGCAATGAGCCGAGATCATGCCACTGCATTCCAGCCCAGGCCGACAGAGCTCTTGAGACTCCATCTCAAAAAAAAAAAAAAAAAAGAGAGAGAGAGAAATATTTGTTAAATTTGAGTAGTAGGTACATGAGCATCTATGACTAACATTCCTTGTACCATCAATATGATTAAAATATATCATAAAAAGGGACAGGCATGGTGGCTCACGCCTATAATCCCAGCACTCTGGGAGGCCGAGGCGGGCAGATCACCTGAGGTCAGGAGTTCGAGATCAGCCTGACCAACATGGAAAAACCCCATCTCTACTAAAAATGCAAAAAAGTTAGCCGAGTGTGGTGGTGCATGCCTGTAATCCCAGCCACTTGGGAGGCTGAGGCAGCAGAATCACTTGAACCTGGGAGGCAGAGGTTGCAGTAAGCCAAGATCGTGCCACTGCACTCCAGTCTGGGCAACAAGAGCAAAACTCCATCTCAAAAAAAAAAAAAAAAAAGAAAAAATATATCATAAAAGGAAAATACTGCAACCTTTGCTAAAATACTAAAAATGGAGGCTAACACCAGGGGAAAATGTGAAAAAAAATTTACCATATACCCTAATAGTACTTGTTACCCAATGTCATTAGGCATAAACTGCTACTTGGCAACCAGTTAAATTTCAACATAATCACAGAAAAACGTAAGTTATTTTCAAAACAGAAATTCCTGATATGTGAATGAGATAAAGAAAATATAAAATTATTACTTTCAAATATTTCCTCAATCATTCACCCTCTATGTTAAAGACAGGTACTGGGGGTCATGGCAGATGTTGGAAGTTGCCTACCCAATGTATTTACCACTGTAGCAGTTTTAAAACATAGCCACAAATTCTTTGCTACTTCTCCCATCAAGTATAGTGTCTATGCTCCCTCCCTGGAAACTTGGTGAGCCTCTGTGACTGCCTCAATGAATAGAATGCAGTAGAAGTGAACCTGTATAAGTTCCAAGGCTAGATAAAGGCCACACAGCTGTGACAGTTTCTCTTAGGGATACTACCTGGAAGCCTCCATGTAAAGGTCCCCATAAGAAAAGAGATGCCCCAGGAGGCCGGGTGGCTAAAGCTCCAGGCTATTTAAGTCCTATCAGCCCATGTGAGTGAAGAAGCCTTTGAGATGACATCTGCCTGAGGGCATAGCTGAACTACCTAACCAACTCTGAAATGCCTACCTGGGCTTCTTGCTGCCTGAGACAAAACCCTTTTTTGGTGATTTTTCTTTCATTTGCAAATAGACACATTGGTAACTGATACAGGGACTTAGAAGCAGCAGAGCATTTGTCTATGCTAACAGGAAGAATGATTAAGACTCTATTTTATAAACAATACTGATCCTGGGGTCAGCAATCTTTCCAAAATAGGGTATACTTCTGTAATACTGTGAAATATATATATTTGGCCTTCCTCCTCCTCTTGACTTACAGCTTCCAATACCCTTGGAAACTCTGGAGTGGTAAGTGTCTTCTGTATGCTAATGGGATAACCA
Organism: Pan paniscus; assembly: GCF_029289425.2. NCBI lineage: Eukaryota > Metazoa > Chordata > Mammalia > Primates > Hominidae > Pan > Pan paniscus. Next base: position 51,042,394 of record NC_073260.2, read on the forward strand.
GAGACAGCTTCAGGATGGGGACTGGTCTCCAGTAGGACCAAGGCATGACTAAAGGATCAGGACTTTCAACCACCCACTGTTACGGGACAGGGGCTGAAGGTTGAGCTGATCATCAATGGCCACTGATGTAATCAATCATGCCTACACAATGAAGCTTCCATAAAAACCACAAAAGACAGGGTTTAGAAGAGCTTCCAGATAGCGCAACACTATCTGAAGGTTCCTGGAGGGGGGTAGATGAGCCAATGCCCCTTCCTGCATGCCTTGCCCTATGCATCTCTCCTTCTTCCATCTGGCTGTTCATCTGTATCCTTTGTAATACCCTTTATAATAAACTGGTAAAAGTTAAGTGTTTCACTGAGTTTTGTGAGTTGCTCTAGCAAACTAATTGAGCCCAGGGACAGGGCTGTGGAAACTCCAATTTATGGCTGTTCAGACCAGAAGTTCCAGAGGCCCAGATATGCATCTGAACTGGCATCAGAAGCAAGCAGCGGTCTTGTGGGACTGAGCCCTCAACCTATGAGATTTGATGCTGTCTCCAGGTGGAGAGTATCAGAATTGGATTGAAGTGAAATGCTGTCTGCTGCAGAACTGCTTGATTGCTGGTGGGAAGCAACTCCTCCCCTTCCCACATTTGGGTGACCAGAGGTGCTGTGTTGTATTGAATTACATAAGAGAATAGGTGGAGGCCAGGCACACTGGCTCATTAAGTGTAATCCCAACACTATGGGAGGCTGAGGCAGGAGGACTGCTTGAGCTCAGGAGTTGAAGACCAGCCTGGGCAACACTGTGAAACCCTGTCTCTACAAAAAAATTAGCCAGGCTTGATGGCACACACCTGTGGTCCCAGCTAGTCGGAAGGCTGATGCAGAGACCACCTAAGCTCAGGAGTTCAAGGCTGCAGTGAACTATAATCATACTACCACACTCCAGCCTATGTGAGAGAGAGGAACTCTGTCTCTTTAAAAAAGAGAGAGAGAATAGGCAAGAAAAAACACTTTGGTTTGTTTTTCTTGTATCTTCTTACACAACATTAAAAAATAACCTCACGGACTCTTACGCTAAAATATCTAACACGCCAACTAGGATTTACACAGAACCTATTTTGTCTTTAAGCCTATGCCATATGCCATAAAAAAATCAAAGAATAAGAAAATGTAAGATCGAAGTACTTGTTAGGATTAACAATCTCACCTTTAAAAAAAAATAAAATCTTTTGGTTTAGTTCCTTCAGTTACTTATACCATATTACACATCACTTTACTCAGCCTGCTAGGTTCCTCACAAGATGATTTCAAAATCGATAAAAAAAAATAGCAATGTTCACAGCCATGAAAAAGAATGAAATCAAGTCCTTTGCAGCAACAAGGATGCAGCTAGAGGCCATTATCCTAAGTGAACTAATGCAGAAAGAGAAAACCAAATATTGCATATTCTCACTCATAAGTTGGAGCTAAATCTTGGGTTCATGTGGACATAAATATGGAAACTATCAACACCGGGGACTCCAAAGGGAAGGAGGGACGTAGCAAGGGCTGAAAAACTTCCTGCTGGAACTAGTATGTTCACTATCTGGGTGACAGCATCAATAGAAACCCAAACCTCAGCACCATACAATATACCCTTGTAACAAACCTGAACACGTACCTCTGAATCTAAAATAAAAATAGAAATTTAAAAGAAGAATGCATGTTGAATTTGGAATGCTGTATGCTGTACATATACGAACTTTAGAAAAGGAATTACTATTTCAAATGACAGAGACCTGGGAGGTTTCACCAGTCAATAAACACCTGGCAGCAATTTTTTCAATTAATGAGAAGAAATAAAAATATCTTATTCTAAACATTATGATCAATAATAACACTATTAAAAGTGCCAGGCAACTACCTAAACATTTGACTCACATCTCATTTAGTCCTTAACCCCAATAGGTATATTAATAGTCCCATTTTTTGGCCAGGCGCAGTGGCTCACACCTGTAATCCCAGCACTTTGGGAGGCTGACGCGGGAGGATCACTTGAGGTCAGGAGTTCAAGACCGGCCTGGCCAACATGGCAAAACCCCATCTCTACTAAAAATACAAAAAAACTGGCCGGGCATGGTGGCTCATGCCTGTAATCCCAGCTACTGGGGAGACCAAGGCAGGAGAATCGCTTGAACCCAGGAGGCAGAGGTTGCAGATCACCTGGAGCCAAGATCGCCTGGGTGACAGAGCGAGACTCCGTCTCAAAAAAAAAAAGAAAAAAGAAAAAAAGAGAGAAAAAGAAAAAAAAAGGCCCATTTTTTTAGATGAGAAAAACTAAGGCTCAAGAGGACTAAGAAATGTGCCCATCTTTATACAGCTAATAATGGCTAGGATTCTGAGTAAGCTCTCATATACCTTAAACTTCAGTCATCACCAACCCAAATTAATCCGACTGACAAATATTAAATATTTAAATGAATATTATCTTTATAAAAGAGAAGCTAAAATAAAGATAAAGGGTACTTAGAAATCTTAATTCTTGTGGTTTTTCTACAACGGAACTCCAAATACTACAGTAAATAAATAGAAGAAATTGTTCTAAATCACTTAAGTTTGTACTAATAATTTTTACAGAATAATTCTGATTCATTTGTCAAAGAACCCTAAAATGTTCTTTTTCAACATTCAAATATATGTCTGAAATGGAGAAGAATGCTTTTCAAGTCCCAAAGAAAGTATGACTTACCTATTTTATAGGGTATTCTATAAGATTTTGTTTATCTTTATTGGGGCAGGCACGCTAAAAATCAGGCAAAGACTAACTTCTATTCAAGTTATACTAGCTATGTGCCACAAAAATAAGAATGAATGTAATTTTTATTAAAATTTCCACACCAGTAAACTTCTTTCAAGTAAACACAAGAAATTCCAAGTTTATCTTTCTTCCTAAAAGCTGCTCTCAGTACACTAAATTTCACTAAATCCAACTCATGTCACCTCACTTTAACTCTTCTGAAAAAAACTCCTTTTACTATAATCCTATTAACAGATATTTACAATTCACTTGCTAAATTTACTAGACATTTCTAACCTGCTAAAGGATTATACAGAAATTTCATGTGACTACTTCCCTTTCAAGAAACTTAAATCTGCTTCTTAATATATGCATATGTGTATAACATACTAGAAATGACAAAGTTTTTCACTAGATATTATGTGAAAGTACCCAATTTTACATTTGTTTGAAATGAATTATATTGAAGTATATATTTAAATATGTGTAGAACCGCAATGCCTACCTGCATCAGCTCTGGACCGCTGGCCAGGTGTCTTTCCGAATGGGGTCTTCATTCATCTGTATTTAAGTGAGCAGCAGAGCTGCTGGACTAGGGTGAAAATTCAATATTCTCCAATTTGAAACTTTTCACAGAATGTTAGTGTTCTGGTTAATCCACCATCCAAGTGTCTCTTTTACGAGTTCAGCAAAAATACGTGAAATCACAAGCACTCTGTAAAATAGTGAAACAGTTCATTACTAGAGCATCAAGAGAGCAAAATTATGCCTAGTGAGCCATTAAACATAAAATTTTAAGCAAAAGTATTAGCTAAAGTGCATTTTGTCCCAAAGCAATTAACTTTATTTCCTAAGACCTGGGTTCTTAGGACATGACAAAGTAGAAAGGAGAAAAAGAGGTGATAGACTCTTTAAAAAAAGAAGCCTGGGACATGTGCAAGACCCAAAAGTGAAGCTCTTCCAAGATCAACTGGAACACAATACAGCTGCTGTCTGGCATCCCCATTATTATCCTAAAGCATCCTGCTGCTAGAAACCAGAAAAGGGTGGATGCTGGGATTTCACAGAAGATTTAGACAGCATGGCCCATCTCTCTAATGGGACACAAAGAAACAGAGTATGGGGGTGGGAGACAGGGGTGTGAGGTTACTGGGGAGGCAGAGTGGAAGGACAGCACGGGGGCAGCACAGGAAATCATGTTCAAGACAGAGTAACAGCAAGGCTGAAGATCAGCAGGCCAGGGTCTTGGGCAAGAGAAAGAATTATAGCCAAACACGTCTCTGAGTTTCCCTTTCTGCTCACAAGCTTCCAGAAACTAAAGAAAAAGGTCGAGAAATTTCAGCGGAGCCTCAAAGAAAGTTCCTCACCCATGCAAATGCCAAAGTCATTTTATGGAAGCAGTGTATCTTTTTTTTTTTTTTTTTGAGACAGAGTCTCGCTGTGTCGCCAGACTGGAATGCAGTGGCGCAACCTTGGCTCACTGTAACCTCCGCCTCCCGGGTTCAAGCAATTCTGCCTCAGCCTCCGGAGTAGCTGGAACTACAGGTGTGCGCCACCATGCCCAGCTAATTTTTGTATTTTTAGTAAAGATGGGGTTTCACCATGTTGGTCAGGATGGTCTCAATCTCCTGACCTTGTGATCCACCTGCCTCGGCCTCCCAAAGTGCTGGGATTACAGACGTGAGCCACTGCACCCTGCCAGAAGCAGTGTCATCTTTTAAACCAAATTTAGTTCCTAGAGATATAGCAGGTCTGTTTCACCACTCAATGATGTAGAGAGACTAGGCCTAAGATGAAGGCTATCAGGACAACTGGTTGCTTACTCACCTTTCCCTGAGAGCCTATCCAGCTGCCACATCAAATCTCATATCCCTCTTTTCCCTCATTAAACTCTCTTCCCACTCAGACCTATCTAATGGGCCCCTATTACTCTCTTCCCCCAGCCTGCCCAAACCTCTCCAGAAGGTAGAGTCGTTCTTCAGCAAAGTGCAGTCTACTTTGACCACATGACCCTACCACCAATAGCTCCCCCAAAAAGATGGTTTGCATTTGTCACCACACACCCTGACACAATCTCTCCTACCCCAATCCTCACCCTAGAAGCACATGCCATAACACTAGTCGTAACAGCTATCCCTTTTTGTTACTTTTCTACCTGTGAATCTTCCGTCATCGGCACACGTTTGTTGAAGATTATGGTATCGGCTTTACTTCTTTTCCTCCATGATCCCATCAACATTCTTGACATCCTCAACATCCACACATATGATCCATTCAACCTCCCGCCTGGCTCTTAGACACCCTCCCTTCAAACCACTTACCCTACACTTCATCTATTCTCACAGTCTCAACACAGACCTTTTTATCAACAATAACTGCAATAATCCCAAAACCTTTATTTCAAGTATCTCATACTCAAAACCATCTCTGATCATTCTAGTTTTCTTACACTGACACTCCCATTCCAACAATTCTTTGATGCAACCAGTACCAATGTACAGCTTTATTGTTTTTCCAATATCGCATTATCTCCCTCAGGGACTAACTTCCCTTATCATTCTGCTTAGATTTTCATGGATGGTCAATCACATCACGATGATTATTATTCCACTGCTTTTCTCAATTTTCTTCCCTTCTCTTCTTGTCACTGTTGTATGGCAAAACCCTAACCCAAATCCCTTCCTAGAGTGCTTACAACATAAAGTGGTTAAACATGGATGAAAAACATACAAAAATTTCACTTCAAAATTGTAATCTCATATCTCAAGTGTGCATTCAACAATACTACCCACAGCCTCAGCAGATAGGCTAGGAAAACAGAAGCAAAGAGAACTACTCAACTACTCATCACTTTACCACCAAATTGACTAACTGATCAGTACCCTTTGTCTCCATAATAAAAGATGCAATATCTCTGAGCCACATTCAACCCTGTCACTTGCCTAATCAATCCCATCCTTTTTCTCTGTATACATTTACCACTAGCATAGTCCCATCAGCATACAACACACGATGTAAAGGCCAGGCGCAGTGGTTCACACCTGTAAACCCCAACACCTTGGGAGGCCAAAGTAGGCAGATCACTTGAGCTCAAAAGTTCGAGACCAGCCTGGCCAACATGGCGAAACCATCTCTACAAAAAACACACAAAAAAATTAGCCGAACATGGTGGCGTATGCCCTTGGTCCCAGCTACTCGCGATGCTGAGGCAGGAGAATCACTTGAACCCAGGAGGCAGAGGTTGTAGTGAGCCAAGATCACACCACTGCACTCCAGCCTGGATGACAGAGTGAGACCCCATCTCAAAAAAGTACAATAAATAAAGAAGATCAAGAGCTTTTTATTTAAAAAAAAAAAAATACATGATGTAGGCTGGGCACAGTGGTTCACACCTGTAATCCCAGCACTTTGGGGGACCGAGGTGGGCAGATCACCTGAGGCCAGGAGTTCGAGACCCGGTCTCTACTAAAAATACAAAAATTAGCCAGGTGTGGTGGTGCATACCTGTAATCCCAGCTACTTAGGAGGCTGAGGTAGGAGAACTGCTTGAACTCGGGAGGCAGAGGTTAGAGTGAGCCGAGATCGCACCACTGCACTACAGCCTGGGTGACAGAGCAAGACTGTCACAAAACAAACAAACAAACAAAAAACCCACAAGCCATAATGTAGTATTTCCCAATTTTAAAAAACATCCCATGACTCCACTCCCTTTCTGTGCTCTTTACAGAATGACTTCAAAGATCAAGAAAAAAAATTCTGCCTGAGCCACTGCACCCAGCCAGATTAAAGAAATTTTAAAACTACATAAAATCAATTTATCCTAACAAATTCATTCAATGAAATGAAAATTTTAACTTACTGATATTCTGATGTACCCTCCTATCAGATTTAAGCTTATCTTAGCAGTATTTTCTGCTGTTTTCCACTTCATTAAAATTTCAAGTTGAACTTGTTAATAAACTAAAAATTTAAGACAGGAATAGAAGGAAGAGTCGCAGTGGGGGAAGGATACATGGTGGCTATTTGAATAATATTAGAACGCAAAACTCCAGTTAAGAGTCCTTCCCTCGGCTGGGTGTGGTGGCTCACGCCTGTAATCCCAGCATTTTGGGAGGCCGAGGTGGACGATCACCTGAGGTCAGGAGTTCAAGACCAGCCTGGCCAACATAGTGAAACTCGGTCTCCTCTAAAAATACAAAAATTAGCCAGGCATGGTGGTGGGCAGCTGTAATCCCAGCCACTCCGGAGGCTGAGGCAGGAGAATCACCTGAACCCAGGAGGCAGAGGTTGCAGTAAGCTGAGATAGTGCCACTGCACTCCAGCCTGGGCGACAAGAGCAAGACTTCATTTCAAAAAAAAAAGAAAAAAGAGTCCTTCCCTCATGTTGAGATGTAATCTAAAAAATAAAATAAAATTTTAGAGTCCTTTCTCTTTTTTGAGTTGCAAGTAATAAATAGTTCAACCACCTGATCTTATCCTAACTCCTGTTAAGACCAGAAAGAAATGCAGAGACAGATCAAAAGGAAAACACTAATGAGTGCTAACTAATGAAACCCTGGTTTTAACAGCTGCCACGTAAGGCTTTCAAAATTCAGATGAACTAGAGCTTTTCTAAAACAAATCCCACTCTTCTTTGACTGGAAAAGGCTAAACTTAATTTGCTCCGGTTTTTTTAAAGATATACCATCTTCACCTTAAGTTATTCTACTAAGTGATTAACTTTGTAAATGAAAACTGAAGGAAAAAACTGAAGGAAACAAAAAAATTTTAGATTCAGAGTTAGCATTATTTCTAGGTTAGCAGAACCTTCAAGTGTTACGGAAAATATTGTCAAATGGAGCTTAATTATAAGGCCATTAAGAAGAAGGTCCTGCATTCAGAGAGACCCATCAATAGTTGCTAAAACTATCAAGAGAAAGGTTGCTGGAGAACAATAATTGTATGGTATCTAAACAAGTAACTCCACAGGTTACTCATTAATTATAAAGGGGAAAATGTTACTGCTTTACAGTGGAGCAATCTTGATCCTTCACTACAACGGAATTGAAAGATAAAACAATTTGGCATCATTAAAAGGGAATCAACCTCGCTTTATTCACTTCTTAATGTGATATGACGCAAAGCAGGCTATATCACTTATAAAATACTCGTCAAAAATGTTTTACCTCCAGGTGAAATGTGGCAATATAAAATATATTTTAAAAAAATCTAGTCAAGCTTTTAGATCGAATTTCTAGTTTACAGAAATACAGGTGATGCAGAAGCAACTTAGACAACACCATGAGGAAACAGACAAATTAGAAAGGTGGACTTTGTACATGAAAAGTGGGCCATACTCTTCAAAAAGTCAGTGTCAAGAAAGAAAAATGGTAGACATACTGCTCTAGACTAAAAGAGACTAAAGACTCAACAATAAGACACAATGAATAAACCCTAAACACACGGTTTGTTGGGGCGGGGGGAGGGGGCTGGCGAAAGCTACAAAAGACACTTAAGGCCAGGCACAATGGCTCATGCCTGTAATCCTAATCCTTTGGAAGGCTGAGGAGTGGATCACTTGAGCCCAGGAGTTCAAGTGATCAACACAGTAAGGATAGCTGTGGGTGGTGGTGCACATCTGTAGTACCAGCTACCAGCTACTCAGGAGGCTGAGGTAGGAGGATTACATGAGACCAGGAGGTTAAGACTGCAGTGAGCCATGATCGAGCCACTGCACTTCGGCTTGGGCAACTGAGTGAGACCCTGTATCAAAAGAAAAAACACACAGACACACACACACACACACACACACATTTAAGACAACTGGGAAAATTTAAATGCAGACTAAACATTAGATATTGTAAGATTATCATTAAATTTTAAAAGCACAACAAAGACATTGTGGTTATGCCTGAGAATATATTCTTTGGAAACATGTTGAAATGCTTAAAGAGGTAGACTCACAATTTCTGTAAGTTAACTTCAAATAATTCAGGGAAAGAAAACAATATATACATGAGGGTTAACATAAATATCAAAAGACAAAATTACAATAATGTGGTTTAAGGATCTTAAACAGCTTTATTTACGATTCTAGAATCAAGCAACACTTTGTTCCATAAAATAGAATGAGCATCCAATGAGCAGAGCAGAGGCTACGTGTACAGACAGAACAGGCCTGAAGAAAGCAGAAACAAAGAACTGTGAAAATAATTCAAAATCAAATCTGCTGGAAGTTTTTAAATTATTTTCAGCCTTAAAGAAATGTGATAATGGGATCTGAGTCACATGACAGGCAGCTTTAGTCCTCTGATAATGAATTAGCCTCTTTACCTACACTGTTTTGTAAAATGTTGGAAAAGACTAAAGGGCTCCAGAGAAGACCCCCATCCCTCTAAACTTAATCTTCATTGTAGATTAACTTCCTTCTTTTACACAAAGACCTCAAGACTACCACACTAAGATGGAATGTTAAATAAACTCTTTTAAATTGGAAAAGGAAAAGAAAAGAACTGTAACTAATCAAATTGCTATAACTCATAAACCAACCTTGTATGGAAAATGTGGCAATCCTGTTAAATTTGTTTTCTGCCTACATAAGCAAGACCTTAAACTTTTCAGCTTCAGAGGACTGGCTGGCTCCATTCCTCTGGATTCTGCACTACCCAGTTGGCTACTCTCAGTTTTGCCCTTGAGTAAAACTCTTTTGTTTTTGTTTCTGTTTCGTTTAGTTGAGACGGAGTCTCGCTCTGTTGCTCAGGCTGGAAGTGCAACGGCGCAATCTCGGCTCACTGCAACCTCCGCCTCCCAGGTTCAAGTTATTCTCCTGCCTCAGCCTTCCGAGGAGCTGGGATTACAGGCATGTGCCACCACATCCAGATAATTTTGTAATTTTAGTAGAGACGAGGTTTCTCCATGTTGGTCAGGCTGGTCTCGAACTCCCAACCTCAGGTGATCCACCCGCCTCGGCCTCCCAAAGTGCTGGGATTACAGGCATGAGCCATCGCGCCTGGCCTGAATAAAACTCTTTTAAACTTGACTGTGATCCTTTTGATTATTTCAGGATGGCAGAACAAAAAGCGGATTGGTCATTTCAAAGTTACTTTCCTTGTAAGAAAGGAAGGAAAAAACAGGACAATAGAGAAATCACTGATTGGGAACTGCATTATCATGCCAACTGGAACTGCCTGGTTTGAGAAATTAAGGCTATTCCTCTCTCCTGATTTCTGGAAAGGTCCGATAACACCTCAGTTTGGTAGTCTGGAACCTCAGCATGAGTGGCTCCATTTAGATTTTAGTCTGGTCTATCGTGGCCCAGTGCAGAAGATTAGCTCAAAACAATGGCACCACCTACAATTTCCATTCAACATGAACATGGCAAAATATTTTTTAACATAGGTGAAGAGAATATTAGTGTTCACTAATGTTATTCTTTGAACTTTTATTTCAGTTCAAATTTTTCGTAAGAAATTAACAGAAAAAAAGATGCTGGATTTTCCTTTGCTAAGTTCATCTTTATTAAATATAGTTAAGTATTGTTATAAAGTTTCAGTGCCACAAAATAAATAGCACTCGAATACAAAATTTTCTTTTTCTTCTTCTCAGCAAGGCAATTTACTTCTATAGAAGGGTGTGCCCTCACAGATGGAGCAGTGGTGAGCACACTACCTGCACAAGGGAGAGCAAGGGATTCTTATTCCTGACGCATGTGGCCCCTGCTGCTTTGTCATTCCCCTACTGGCTAGGGTTAGACTGCACAGGCTAAACTATTTCCAATTGGCTAATTTAAAGAGAGTGACGGGGTGAGTGGTTTGTCGGGAAAAATGGTTATGACAGAACAGGAAATCAGAATGAGTCAGGGTGGAGAATGAGTCAGGGTGGAGCAGGTAATCAGAATGAGCCAGGGTGGAGCACGTAATAGGAATGAGGGTGGGAAAGGCTGCTTTAAGAGGAAGTTAATTTTAAAAGTAGAAGGCAAAGAAGTGAACATACTGACATACTGATTCTTTGAAGAGAAATTTAGAACTCTTATCTAACAGTATCCAGGCTTGCAATTTTACTAATCTTAAAAATGTGTCATGAACTTAAATTCTGAAACTCAAAATTCTCATTCTATTGCAATCTCAAAGGAGATCAAAAAATTCTCCAACTACTTACCAGAAAAATGACCGTTCACTGAGCACTCGCTATGTGTCATGCACTCCTCACAACCATGAGGAAGATATGCACTATAACTATTCCATCTTGGAAACTGAAAAACTGCAGCACAGACATTAAAATAACTTGGTCAGGGTCACACAGACTGCAACTAGCATTGTCGAGATAAACTTCCTATTTAAAAATAAACACATAGATTGTTTCAATAAAGGAATAGGGTATCACGAAATCAATGACAACGTATTGTCTCTAAAAAGGCTAAAACATGAATATTTCAACATTTCAGATATAAAAGCAGTAATTCTCAGGAAACAGAGTCATATCAAAGTATTTGTTGCCTGCTGCTACCACTGAACAGTGCTATTTATAAAAAGAAAATTGACTCCTAAAACTGTTTAAGCAAAAATACTAAGTTCCCATATCTTAACACCAGGACCACTAATGAAAAAGTATACAGGAGCACTAATAGTGAAACATGTCAAGTGTAAACTGAAGCTTGGGCTGTCAACAAGTTGTCTTAAAACTGTTACCTTGGTATGCAACAAGACCTAAACAAAAAAGAAAAAAAAATTGTTGTCACACAAGGTTAAACATGTGAAGAAATATATACTTTGTTCTTCCATTTCCTGGTACCCAAATTCCTAACACTCTAGGAATACCAGTGTCTTTTTTATGCTAATGAGATGAATGATGTCTGATGGCTTCTGGATAGCCTCAGGAAGTGGTTTGATTTCCAGGGGAACCCACCAGTGGTTAGAGGGTTGGAACTTTCAGCCCTACCCTGGGAAGGGAGGCGGGTAGAGGAGAGGGCTAAAAGCTAAGCTGATCACCAGTGGGCAATGACATAATCAATCATGCCAGCTTACTGAAGATCACAGAAAAACCCAAAAGGACAGCTGCAGAGAAACTTAAGGTTCGTGAACGCATGGAAGTACTGTGAGGGTGATGAGCCCAGAGTAGGCAGGGGAGTTCCACACTCCTTCTTTGCCTTATCCATCTCTCTTCCATCTGGCTGTTCCTGAGTTGTATTCTTTATTATAAAATGGTAATCTAGCAAATACACTGTTTCCCTGAGTTCTGTGAGTGATTCTAGCAAATTACAAAACCTCTTTGAAAGAGGAATCACAGGAGTCTCCAATTTATAGCTAGTGTGTCAGAAGCACATAACATAACCTGGACTTGGCTGGGGTGTGGTGGCTCATGCCTGTAATCCCAGCACTTTGCAGGCCAAAGCCAGCGGATCACTTGAGGTCAGGAGTTCGAGCCTAGCCTGGCCAACATGGTGAAACCCCATCTCTACTAAAAATACAAAAATTGGCTGGGCATGGTGGCACGCGCCTGTAGTCCCAGCTACAGGGGAGGCTGAGAAAGGAAAATTGCTTGAACACGAGAGGCGGAGGTTGCAGTGGGCGGAGATCACACCACTGCATTCCAGCCTGGGTGGCAGAGTGAGAACTCCATCTCACAAAAAATAAATAAGTAAATAAATAAAATAAATAACCTGGACTTGCAATTGGTATGAGAAATGGGGGCAGTCTTGTGGGATGTGATGCTATTTCCAGGTGGATACTCTGAGAAGTTAAACTGTAGGACAACCAACTGGAGTCATCAGAGAAAATGAGACACAGATAATGTAGGGAAAACCCACACACATTTGATCACAGAAGTGTTGTGCTGAGTATGAGCATAGAGAATAAGAATTTGTTTCTCCTTTATAACTTAGTGGGGATTACATAAATTATCACAGACATTTATACGAAAAAAACATATAGCTAAAATCTAAATACAGAGCATAGATATTAGATATGAAGGGCTAATTAGCTTTCTTAAATATGGCATGTAGTTACAAAGAATAACAACCTTACTTTAAGAAGTGTCATGATGTCTGCAATTTAATGCAACTTTCAAATGGTTCAATAATAAAAAACAGTAGAGCAAAACGTAAGCAAATTAAAATCTTGATATCAGGTAGACAGGTTAGGTCACTCTGCTATAGTTTCAACTCTTCTATGTGTAGAAAATTTCATTCAAGGCTGGGCGCGATGGCTCACGCCTGTAATCCCAGCACTTTGGGAGGCTGAGGTGGGCAGATCACCTGAAGTTGGGAGTTCGAGACTAGCCTGACCAACATGGAAAAACCCCGTCTCTATTAAAAATACAAAATTAGCTAGGCGTGGTGGCACATGCCTGTAATCCCAGATACTCGGGAGGCTGAGGCAGGAGAATCGCTTGAACTCAGGAGGCGGAGGTTGCAGTGAGCCGAGATCATGCTACTACACTCCAGCCTGGGCAACAAGAGCGAAACTCCATCTTAAAAAATAAAGAAAGAAAAAGAAAATTTCATTTAAAAAGTTTAGGGAAAAAACAGCAGGGGAAAGGAGTAACTAAGTTTAGAACTAGCAGCAGCATCACAAGAGTTTACCAGTTAAGTTTGTAACTAAGACATTACTATTAAAAGTAGAGAAATGCCAGATGTGGTGGTATACATCTGTAGTTCCAGTTCAGGAGGCTGAGGTGGGAGGATCCCATGAGCCCAAGAATTTGATGCTGCAGAGAGCTATGATCAAGTCACACTGCACTCCAGCCTAGGTGACAGAATGAGACCCCATCTCTAAAAATAAACAAATAAAACAAAAATAGGGTAAGAAAGGATGGTTTAGCAGAAAAGAAATTTAAAAACAAAAAAGAGGAAAAGACAGCAAAATATCTGCAATTCCTGAATGTACATGTTGAGTACAGATATTAACTGCCTGTTTCAACTTTTCTATGTTAGAAATGTTTCACAACAAAAATTTAGGGTCAATGGTTTTAGGTTTTATAGTTCTGGAAAGAAAAAATACTCAGAGTACAACTCAAAACCTTCCTAGGTAACTACAAGAATTTATTAGACATTCTTGGGCCAGGCACGGTGGCTCATGCCTGTAATGGCAGCACTTTGGAAGGCCAAGGCGGGCAGATCACGAGGTCAGGAGATCGAGACCATCCTGGCTAACACAGTGAAACCCGATCTCTACTAAAAATACAAAAAAAAAAAATTAGCCGAGCATGGTGGCGGGCGCCTGTAGTCCCAGGTACTCAGGAGGCTGAGACAGGAGACTGGCATGAACCCGGGAGGCAGAGCTTTCAGTGAGCCGAGGTTGCACCACTGCACTCCAGCCTGAGCGACAGAGCTAGACTCCATCTCAAAAAAAAAATTATTAGATATTCTTATTTAAAATGTTACAATTGGCAGGGTGGGGCTCACACCTGTAATCCCAACACTTTGGAAGACCAAGGTAGGAAGATCACTTGAGTCCAGGAGTTCCAGACCAGCCTGGGCTACACAGTAAGACCTCATTGCTATAAAAAAATAAAAAATAAAAATTAGCCAAGTGTGGTGGTGCATGCCTGTAGTCCCAGCTAACTGGGAGGCTGGGGTGGGAGGATCACTTAAGCCTGGGAAACAGAGGTTGCAGTGAGCCAGGATGGCATCACTGCACTGGGTGACAGAGCAAGACCTTTCTCAAAAAATAAATGTTACAATGAATGGAACTTAAGGACAATGTTCTAGGGGCCTCTGGTGTAGGTTCTGCCTTTAGCTAAAACTTCAAAGATTAAAATAAAGGGCTCAATCCTTATAAAGTATTGCTAATTACACAATGTTCAGCTACTTAAGGATCCTGGCAAAGCAGCTATCATATATACCAAGTAGATATCTGAAGGCCTTCAGAGCCCAAATTCTCTATCAATATAAAAATTATTAGGCCAGGCACAGTGGCTCTCACACCTGTAATCCCAGCACTTTGGGAGGCTGAGGCGGGCGGATCACAAGGTCAGGAGATTGAGACCATCCTGGCTAACACGGTGAAACCCCATCTCTACTAAAAATACAAAAAATTAGCCAGGCATGGTGGCATGCACCTTTAGTCTCAGCTACTCGGGAGGCTAAGGCAGGAAAACTGCTTGAACGCAGGAGGTGGAGGTTGCAGTGAGCCGAGATCATGCCACTGCACTCCACCATGGGTGACACAGCGAGACTCCATCTCAAAAAACAAAAAAAATTATTAAACACCCTAAACCACTAAATATCAAAACACCAAGTTTTAATACAAGTGTAATACCTGGTCGAAATTTATAAGGACCATGGATTTGGACAGGAGAAAAAATTTTATCTTCATCTTTCCTAACCTCTACCTGAAGTACAGCACTTCCTTCTATCATGAATGCATGCAACAAACCACAGTTATTAGTAGTAGTACTTCCAACTTCTCAACAATAGAAATCACATATATTTCCATCCCATTGCATTTGTTGTAGCTCAAAATACCACTTAAACTCATCAACTGACACTTGACTAGATTTGCCACCAGGACAGAGCACATAGTCTTCTCATGCAGGCGCTCAGGCACAGCTCAGGTCAGCCACGTGGTATCACTAGGCCTGGTCCTTAGGCATCAAACTGAAAACAGAATTGCTGACTGTGGTATAACAAAGAGATTAGATGGCCTTTGTCCCAGCTCCAGTTGGTGCCCTTTAAATCCCTGAAATGTCCTGAGAGGGACAGGGCATCTCTGTGATTCACGGTGAGCACCTAGTTTATGTTAACAAGATCTCAGGATGTGGAGGTGGGGGGCTGGCCAAACCAGAAAGACCAACCATGGCATTAGAAGGTTGGGGCTCTGAGCCCCAGGATAACAGCCCAAAGTTCAGAGAGGGGAGCAAGAAATTGAATTCAAGCTCAAGGCCAATGATTCAATGGATCATGCTGATGTAATTAAGCACCAATAAAAACTCTGGACACAGAGGCTCACATGAGCTTTCCTGGTTAATACCCTGTCTCCACAGGAGGGCATGAACACTTCGTATCTGAGACCTTCCCAGACACTGCCCTATATGTCACTTCTTATGGTTGGTCCTAATTTGTATTTTTTTTTTTTTGCTATAATAAACTATAAGTACTGGACTTTCTTGAGTTTTGTGAGTCATCCTAACTGAATTATCAAACTTGAGTGTGATGGAAACCTCCACATTTGTACTTGGTCAGAAATAAAAGTAACATGGGAGCCCCCGAAGTTTGCAGCTGGTATCCAAAGTGAGGGCAGTCTTGTGAAAACCTATTAACTTTGATCTAAGTCGAACTGTATCGAAATCATACATCCACAATGCTCACTAAAATTCCCCATCAACAATTATTTGTTGATGAATATATAAAAGGAGGTAAGCCAAAGACCACCCCACAACTGATTTTTATTAAACATCAAAACCTTAATTTTGGCCCGGCACAGTGGCTCACACCTGTAGAGTGTGAGGCCTTGGGAGGCCAACACGTTAGGAGGCCAAGGCAGGCTGATTGCTTGAGGTCAGGAGTTTGAGACCAGCCTGGCCAAAATGGTGAAACCCTGTCTCTACTAAAAAAATTAGCCAGGTGTGGTGGTGCGCACCTGTAGTCCCAGCTACTCAGGAGGCTGAGGTAGAAGAATCACTTGAACCTGGGAGGCTGAGCGATTTTGCAGTAAGCCAAAATCGCACCACTGCACTCCAGCCTGGGCGATACAGGGAGACTGCCTTAAAAATAAAAAAAAATAAAAAAAATAAAAACAGAAAAACACCTTGGCCAGGGAAGTGGCTCACACCTGTAATCCCAACACTTTAGGAGGCCAAGGCAGGCAGATCACCTGATGTCAGGAGTTTGAGACCAGCCTGGCCAACATAGTGAAATCCCATCTCTACAAAAATTAGCCAGATGTGGTGGCACGCACCTGTAGTGCGAGCTACTCAGGAGGCTGAGGCAGGAGAATCACTCGAACCTGGGAGGCAGGGGCTGCAGTGAGCCAAGATCGCACTACTGCACTCTAGCCTGAGCAACAGAGCAAAACTCCATCTCAAAAAAAAAAAAAAAAAAACTTAATTTTAATATCTTAAAAAACAAAATCTGAATTATCTATATACCAACAATATTGTCTTGTCACTTAAATTACTGACAAAGAGGCCAGGCGCGGTGGCTCACGCCTGTAATCCCAGCACTTTGGGAGGCCAAGGCGGGCGGATCACGAGGTTAGGAGTTCGAGACCAGCCTGGCCAACATAGTGAAACCCTGTCTCTACTAAAAATACAAAAATTACCCGGGTGTGGTGGCATGAGCCTGTAGTCCCAGCTACTAGGGAGGCTGAAGTGGGAGAATCACTTGAACCCGGGAGGTGGAAGTTGCAGTGAGCTGAGACCACGCCATCTGCACTCTAGCCTGGGTGACTGAGTGAGACTGTCTAAAAAAAAAAAAAAAAATTACTGACAAAGAAAGACACCATGGTCTTCTGTTTAACAGGGTAGTAATATTTGTATAACTTAAATATAATTGGTTTCTGTTGTGATCCTATGTATTTCATTCACTGTGTTCAGAAGATTCTGAAAAGGCATCCATAGGTTTCATAAAACTGGCAAACGGTCCATGGCACAACCCCCTCTGCCCAAAACTATGGACAACAAGCAGTCTCTCTGGGTCTCTGATGGGTTTCTGAAGGCCACCCGCAAGGATCAATATAAATGGCCAACTCTTGGGAACAATGGACTGGTAATTTAAACAATCCTCCCAACAGCTACAAAATTAAAGTAAAATTTACAAGGATATCCCTAGTAAAAACTATCAGAAACCAGAGTTTCTTAGAGAAATAACCAATTCCAGATAAGGAGAAGGATATTAGAGGAGCTTGGAATATCCTGTCATATCAGAAGCAAGGACGCTCTATCAACGACTACTGGAATTGTGTTAAGGAAACAAACGGTTTTTGTTTTTTTTTTGAGATGCAGTCTCGCTCAGTCACCCAGGCTGGAGTGCAGTGGCATGATCTCGGCTCACTGCAAGCTCTGCCTCCTGGGTTCACGCCATTCTCCTGCCTCAGCCTCCTGAGTAGCTGGGACTACAGGTGCCCCCCACAAGGCCCAGCTATTTTTTTTTGTATTTTTAGTAGAGACGGGGTTTCACCGCATTAGCCAGGATGGTCTCGATCTCCTGACCTCGTGATCTGCCCGTCTCGGCCTCCCATAGTGCTGATTACAGGCGTGAGCCACCGCACCCGGCCTCAAACGGGGTTGTTCTGAACTATTTTCTTGACTTCTGTATATAACTGAAAACTACCATAAGAAAAAGTTGAAAATAGGCCAGGCACAGTGGTTCACGCCTGTAATCCCAGCACTTTGGAAGGCAAGGGAGGGAGGATTGCTTGAGCCCAGGCGTTCAAGACCAGCCTGAGCAACACAGGGTGATCTCATCTCTACTAAAAATTTAAAAAATTAGTCAGGCATGCCGATGCATACCTGTAGTCCCGGCTACTAGGGAGGCTGACACAGAAGGACAGCTTGAGCCCAGGAGGCCAAGGCTATAGTAAGCCAAGATCATGCCACTGCACTCTAGCCTGGGTGACAAAGTGAGATTCTGTCTCCAAAAAAAAAGCTTTCTGCCCATGGATGACGCCGAAGCATCATTAAAGTCTCTCTTCTCCATGCCATCATGTCTAAGTCACAAGTCTCCTAAAGAGCCCGAACAGCTGAGGAAGCTCTTCATTGGAGGGTTGAGCTTTGAAACAACCGATGAGAGCCTGAGGAGCCATTTTGAGCAATGGGGGACACTCACGGACTGTGTGGTAATGAGAGATCCAAACACCAAGTGCTCCAGGGGCTTTGAGTTTGTCACATATGCCACTGTGGAGGTGGAGGATGCAGCCATGAATGCAAGGCCACAAAAGGTGAACAGAAGACTTGTGGAACCAAAGAGAGCTGTCTCAACAGAAGATTCTTAAAGACCAGGTGCCCACTTAACTGTGAAAAAGATATTTGTTGGTGGCATTAAAGAAGACACTAAAGAACATCACCTAAGAGATTATTTTAAACAGTTCTGAAAAACTGAAGTGATTGAAATCATGACTGACCGAGGCAGTGGCAAGAAAAGGGGCTTTGCCTTTGTAACCTTTGACGACCACGACTCCATGGATAAGACTGTCATTCAGAAATATCATACTGTGAATGGCGACAATTGTGAAGTTAGGAAAGCCCTGTCAAAGCAAGAGATGGCTAGTGCTTCATCCAGCCAAAGAAGCTAAGTGATTCTGGAAACGTGGTGGTCGTGGAGGTGGTTTCAGTGGGAATGACAACTCTGGTAGTGGAGGAAACTTCAGTGGTCATGGTGGCTTTGGTGGCAGTGGGGATGGCTATAATGGATTTGGTAATGGTGGAAGCAATTTTGGAGGTGGTGGAAGCTACAATGATTTTGGCAATTACAACAATCAGTCTTCAAATTTTGGACCCACGAAGGAAGGAAACTTTGGAGGCAGAAGCTCTGGCCCCTATGGTGGTGGAGGCCAATACTATGCCAAACCATGAAACCACAGTGGCTACTATGGTGGTTCCAGTAGCAGCAGTAGCTATGGCAGTAGCAGAAGATTTTAATTAGGTAACAAAGCTTAGCAGGAGAGGAGAACCAGAGAAGTGACAGGGAAGCTACAGGTTAAAACAGATTTGTGAATTCAGCCAAGCACAGTGGTGGCAGGGCCTAGATGCTACAAAGAAGACATGTTTTAGACAAATACTCATGTATATGGGCAAAAAACTCGAGGACTGTATTTGTGACTAATTGTATAACAGGTTATTTTAGTTTCTGTTCTTTTGTTTAAAGCATTCCAACAAAAGGTTTTAATGTAGATTTTTTTTGCACCCATGCTGTTGATTGCTAAATGTAATAGTCTGATCATGATGCTGAATAAATGTCTTTTAAAAAAAAAAAGTTGCACACACACACACACACACACAAAATATATGCATGAAAGCATCAAATAACTTGAAAGATAGTAAGGTATCAGAGAGACAGGATCTAAAGAGGGAAACCCTACATTTATAACCACTTTGGTCCCTGAGAGCAATTGCCAAGTGTTAAGGACCAGCTGAGAACTTGACAGCTTGGTAAGATTAGGAGAAAAGAACTAAAATTCGGAAAATACCAAAGGGGGTTACAGGGGGACTGGTAAACTCACCTCCCTTCGAGTTGGAATCCTGAATTGCTGAACTTAAGAAGCGAGGGAAAAGGGAAGCTGCCAGGCTCTAAGACATGTAGCTCAATTTCTTTTTTTTTTTTTTTGAGATGCAGTCTCGCTCAGTCACCCAGGCTGGAGTGCAGTGGCATGATCTCGGCTCACTGCAAGCTCCGCCTCCTGGGTTCACACCATTCTCCTGCCTCAGCCTCCTGAGTAGCTGGGACTACAGGTGCCCGCCACCATGCCCAGCTAATTTTTTTTTGTATTTTAGTAGAGACAGGGTTTCACCATGTTAGCCAGGACAGTCTTCATCTCCTGACCTCGTGATCCGCCCGCCTCGGCCTCCCAAAGTGCTGGGATTACAGGAATGAGCCACCACCTCTGGCCGTCGTGTAGCTCAATTTCAACTCATCTTTATCCCTAAAACTGAACCAAGGTGATCCCAGACTGCCTATTCCCTAAGATGCCTGAGATAGAAACAAGCATAAATCCTCTCTGGATATATCATCCTAGACCCGAAATTATTCAAACGATATTTATAATGTGATCTACTAGATGTGCACGTGTATATACACACACACACAGAGCCAACAAGGAGACAAAATGAATAAAAACCAGCAGAAAAAAAAACAAGAAAAAAGAAAAGCAGGCCGGGCGCAGTGGCTCATGCCTGTAATCCCAGCACTTTCGGAGGCCGAGGCGGGCAGATCACCTGAGGTCAGGAGTTCGAGACCAGCCTGATCAACATGCAAAAACCCCATCTCTACTAAAAATACAAAATTAGCCGGGCATGGTGGCGCATGCCTGTAATCCCAGCTACTCGCGAGGCTAAGTCAAGAGAATCTCTTGAACCCAGGAGGTGGAAGTTGCAGTGAGCTGAGATCATGCCACTGCACTCCAGCCTGGGCAACAAGAGCAAAAATTCATCTCAAACACACACACACACACACACACACACACACACACACACACACACACACAAAAGGGCCGGGCGCTGTGGCTCACGCCTGTAATCCCAACACTTTGGGAGGTCCAGGCGGGCGGATCACGAGGTCAAGATCGAGACCACCCTGGCCAACATGGTGAAACCCCGTCTCTACTAAAAATTAGCCAGGCATGGTGGCAGGCGCCTGTAATCCCAGCTACTTGGGAGGCTGAGGCAGGAGAATCGCTTGAACCCGGGAGGCAGAGGTTGCAGTGAGCCGAGATTGCGCCACTGCACTCCAGCCTGAGCAAAAAGAGTGAAACTCTGTCTCAAAAAAAAAAAAAAAAAAAAAGGGCCAGGCATGGTGGCTCACACCTGTAATCCCAGCCCTTTGGGAGGCCAAAGCGGGTGGATCACAAGGTCAGGAGTTCAAGACCAGCCTGCCCAACATGGTGAAACCCTGTCTCTCCTAAAAATACAAAAATGAATGAGGTCTGGCGGCGGGCACCTGTAGTCCCAGCTACTTGGCAGGTTGTGGCAGAGAACTGCTTAAACTCAGGAGGCGGAGGTTGCAGTTAGCCAAGATAGCACCACTGCACTGCAGCCTAGGTGACAGAGCAACACTCCGTCTCAAAAAAAAAAAAAAGAAAAGAAAAAAAAAGAAAGAAACCAAACCAAAACAAAAATATCCAGGATGAAGCATGACAAGGGTAAGGGACTGAGAAGATCTGAAGTGCTTAAATGGGCTCTCAGAAGGTGGGGGGAGGGGGTAAAGGGGGAAGAGCAGAAATTGCCTGTCAACTTTTCGAAACTAATGAAAGACATCCCACCATGGGTTCAATAAAACCTAAGAATTCCAAGCAGGATGAATAAAGAAATATATAACCAAACACATCACAGTAAAACTGTTGAAAACTAAAGGCAGAAAAAAAAAACATAAAGCCTGCAGTACCAAGAGATTCCAGGCTGGGCACAGTGGCTTGCACCTGTAATCCCAGCACTTTGAGAGACTGAGACAGGCAGATCCCTTGAGCCCAGGAGTTCAAGACCAGCCTGGACAACATGGCGAAACCCTACCTGTCTGTACAAAAACTACAAAAAATAGCCAAGCATGGGATGGCTCAGGCCTGTGGTCTCAGCTGCTCAAGAGGCTGAGGTAGGAGGATCATTTGAGCCTGGGAGGTGGAGGGTGCAGTGAGTCGAGATCGTACAACTGCACTCCAGCCTGGGTGACAGAGCAAGACTCTGGCTCAAAAAAAAAAAAAAGAGAGAGATTCCAGTCATAGGAGTGATTTTTAAAACTTGACAGTTTACTTCTTACAAAAAAAAAAAATGAAAACTGAAGATACAATTCAATAGCTTTTTTTTAATTTAAAAAAAAATTAGAGATGAGGTCTCACTATGTTGCCCAGGCTGGTCTCGAACTCTTGAGCTCAAGTAATCCTCTTGCCTTGGCCTCCCAAAGTGCTGGGATTACAGATGTGAGCCACTGCTCCTGACCACAATTCAATAGCTTATTTTAACACCTTAGAAGAAAACTGACAACTTAGAATTCTGTACACATCAGAAGTATCCTTCAAAAAGGAAGATGAGGCCGGTGGCTCACACCTGTAATCTCAGGACTTTGGGAGGCCGAGCAGATGGATCACTAGGGATCAGCAGTTCAAGACCAGCCTGGGGAATATGGCAAAACCCTGTCTCTACTGAAAATAACAAAAAAATTAGCCAAGCATGGTGGCGCACACCTGTATGTAGTCCCAGCTATTCGGGAGGCTGAGGCAGGAGAATGGCTTGAACTGGGAGGCAGAGGTTGCAGTGAGCCGAGATCACGCCACTGCACTCAAGCCTGGGCAACAGAGTGAGACTCCATCTTTTTTTTTTTCTTTTTTTAAAAAGGAAGATCAATTTGAGGCATGTCTAGACTAACATAGGAAATTCACTACTAGAAGTTACACAAAAGGTGGGAAGCATAAAGGGTGTTCTTCGGGCAGAAGAAAATGTTACAAGATGGAGGATCTAGTTAGGAAATGAAAAGGATAAATTTTGTGGGTAAATCTAAATGGCTATTGAAAATACAAATTAATCCTGTCTTAAGATAAAATACAGACAGAATTAAAACAATGCAATAATGACAATGTGAATAAAAATGAGCTCAACAGAGTATCCAGGAGAGGAGGAAAGTATCAAATAATATTAGATTTTGATAGTAAAAGATTCATGTTTAAGTAACTTCCAAGTTAGAACGGCAGAACAAACATAAAAAATAAGCATCTAAAAGAAGGCAAGAAAGGACAGGAAAAGGTAAAAAACAGGTTTGATAGGCAGAAAGTACTTATTAACAGATTGAAACTAAACGTGTTACTTTGTCAAATGCCAATAGACAGATGCTCTAATCATAAGAAACACACAAGATTTTTTAAAATTCTAGTATATACTGGCTGGGCACAGTGGCTCAAGCCTGTAATCCCAGCACTTTGGGAGGCCGAGGTGGGTGGATTACAAGGTCAGAAGATGGAGACCATGCTGGCTAACACGGTGAAACCCTGTCTCTACTAAAAATACAAAAAAATTAGCTGAGCGTGGTGGCAGGCGCCTGTAGTCCCAGCTACTGGGGAGGCTGAGGCAGGAGAATGGTGTGAACCCGGGAGGCGGAGCTTGCAGTGAACCAAGTCTGCGCCACGGCAACTCAGCCTGGGTGACAGAGCGAGACTCCAACTCAAAAAAAAAAAATTCTAGTATATACTGTTGGCAAGAAAATCTTTCAAAACTTAAGTACAGTCATGCCCCACACAGAGACATTTCAGTCAATAATGGATCACATATACAATGGTAGTCCCATAATATTATAATAGAGCCAGACACAGTGGCTCACATCTGTAACCCCAGCACTCTGGGAGGCCAAGGTGGGCAGATTACTTGAGTCCAAGGGTTGGAGACCAGACTAGGCAAGCGGCAAAACCCTATCTCTACATGTACACACACACACACACACGCCAGGCATGGTGGCATGCGCCTGTAGTCACAATTACTAGGGAGATTGTGTGAGGATCACTTGAACCCAGGAGGCAGAGGTTGCAGTGAGCCAAGATGGCACCACTGCACTCCAGCCTTGGCCAGAGCGAGACCCTGTCTCAAAAACAAACAAACAAACATTATATTGGAGCTAAAAAATTCCTATTGTCTAGTGATTTCATAGCCGTCTTTGTGGTGATGCTGGTGTAAACAAACCCACTGCGCTGCAAACAAAACTACTGTGTTCAAAGTCATACAAAAGTATAGTACAGGCTGGGCAGTGGCTCACACTTGTAATCCCAGCTACTCAGGAGGCTGAAGCAGAAGAATCGCTTGAACCCGGGAGGTGGAGGCTGCAGTGAGATGAGGTCGCGCCACTGCACTCCAGCCTGGGTAACGAGAGCGAAACTCTGTCTCAGGGGAAAAAAAAAAAAAAAAAAAAGGATAGTACAGGCCAGGCACTGTGGCTTACGACTGTAATCCCAGCACTTTGGGAGGGCGAGGTGGGCGGATCACAAGGTCAGGAGTACTGGACCAGCCTGACCAACATGGTGAAACCCCGTCTCTACTAAAAATACAAGAATTAGCCGGGCATGGTGGCGCATGCCAGTAATCCCAGCTACTCGGGAGGCTGAGGCAGGAGAATCGCTTGAACCCGGGAGGTGGAGGTTGCAGTGAGCCGAGATCCTGCCACTGCACTCCAGCCTGGGAGACAGAGCGAAACCCTGTCTCAAAAAACAAACAAAAAAAAGTATAGTACAATTACGTACAGTACATTGTACTTGATAATAAACAACTATGTTACTGGTTTATGTATTAACTATATGTTTAATCATTATTTTAGTCTGTACTCATACTTATTTATAAAAAAAGTTAACTGTAAAACAGCCTCAGGCAGGTCCTTCAGGAGGTACTCCAGAAGAAAGCACTGTTATCATAGATGACAACTCCATATGTGTTATTGCACCTGAACAAGATGCCGAGGTGGAAGACAGTGATACAGATGATCCTGAGTATCTTAGTTGTTTTTTTTTTTTTTTTTTTTTGAGACGAAATCTCACTCTTGCCCCCAGGCTGGAGTGCAATGGCACGATCTCGGCTCACTGCAACCTCTGCCTCCTGGGTTCAAGCGATTCTCCTGCCTCAGCCTCCCGAGTAGCTGGGATTACAGGCGCCTGCCACTACGCCCGGCTACTTTTTGTATTTTTAGTAGAGACAGGGTTTCACCATGTTGGCCAGGATGGTCTTGAACTCCTGACCTCAGGTGATCTGCCTGCCTCGGCCTCTCAAAGTGCTGGGATTACAGGCATGAACCACTGCGCCTGGCCAAGTATCTTAGTTTTTAACAAAAAGTTTAAAAAGTAAAAACAAAAGTAATAAATTTTTAAAATAGAAAAGGCTTACAAAATAACAGGAAGAAAGTATTTCTATACATCTGTACAATGTGTTTGTGTTTTAAGCTAAGTACTATAAGAGTCAAGAAATTTAAAAATTATGAACTTCATAAAGTAAAAAAGCTATACGGTTTCTAATACAGATGCAAGAAAAAAGTGTCTTCGCTGTCTGACTGTAGCAGCCAAGACTGGATTGAAGAACTGGGGGTTAGGGGAGAGTAAGCTAAGGTTAAGTTATTATTGAAGAAACATTTTTCTATAAATTTAGTGTAGCCTAACTGTACAGTGTTTATACACAGTCTACAATAGTGCACAATAATGTCCTAGGCCTTCACATTCACTCACCACTCACTCACCCAGAGCAACTTCCAATCCTGCAAGCTCCATTCATGGTAAGTGCCCTAATACAGGTGGACCATTTGTGTATCTTTTATACCAGGTTTTCACTGTACTTTCTCTGTGTTTACATACATAATTACTTACCATTGTGTTCCAACTGTCTACAGTATTCAGTTCAGTCACATACTATACAGGTTTGCAGCCTAGGAGCAAATAGGCTTACCATTTAGCCTAAGCGTGTCAAAGGCTACACCATCTAAGTTTTGTGCAAGTATGCTCTATAATGCTCACCTAACAACGCAGTTCTCAGAACATATTCTCATCATTAAGCAACACATGCTGGAAAAATAAGTAAGACTGAAATTAAAGGGTAAAAAAGGATATACCCTACACATACTAACCAAAGGAAAACACTGCAGCAACATTAATATCAAGCTAAATAAACTTTACCTCTAATAATACTGGCCCCTTAAAAAGAACACTTAATAGTGGTTTTCTTTTTTTTCCCCCGCTTTGAAGACAGGATCTTACTCTGTCACCCAGGCTAAGTGCAACGGTATGATCAGGGTTCCTGAGTGCAGCCTTCACCTCTCAGGCTCAGGTGATCCACCCACATCACCCTCCCGAGTAGCTGGGACTACAGGTGTGTGCCACCACACACAGCTAATTTTTTTTAATTTTCTGTAGAGATGGGGTCTTGCTATGTTGCCCAGGCTGGTCTCAAACTCTAGACTCAAGTGATCCTCCCACCTCAAGCCTCCCAAACTGCTGGGATTACAGTGATTTTAAAAGACCTGGTTGATACATAGCTCTAAATACCAATGCATCTAAGAACACACCCTCATAAGATAATGTATAAAGCAAAAAGTATCAGAACTAAGGAAAAACTGACAAATGCAAAATCAAAGTATTAATACATCTCTTTCAATAACCAACAGAACAAGCTGAAAAGTTTCTGCACAGCAAAGGAAACAAATGACAGAGTGAAGAGACAACCTGTTGAATGGGAAATGATGTGTGCAAACCATTCATGACAAAGGACTAAAATCCAGAATATGCAACAAGCTCAAATAACCAACAATTAAAAAATAATAATAATAATAATCCCACTAAAAAGTGGGCAAAGGACATCAAAAAACATACAAATGGCCAAATGATATATGAAAAAATGCTCACATCAGTAATCATCAGGTAAACACAAATCAAAACTACAATGAGATAGCACCTTACCACAGTTAGGATAACTATTATTAAAAACACAAACAACAGAAGATGGCAAGGATGCGGAGAAAAGGGAACTCTTATACACTGGGAATGGAAATTAGTAAAGCCATTATGAAAAACAGTACGGAGATTTCTCAAAACACTAAAAATAGAACTACTACATACTTCAGCAATCCCACTACTGGCTATTTATCCAAAGGAAAAGAATTCAGTATTATCAAAGGGATACATACACTCACCTGTTTACCACAGCACTATTTACAAAAGCAAAGATATAGAATCAACCTAAGTATCCATCAATGAGCAGAGAGATAAAGAAAACGTGGCATATATACACAATGGAATGCTATTCAGCCAGAAAGAAGAATAAAATGTTTGCAGCAACATGGATGAAGCTGGAGGTCATTATGTTAAGTGAAATAAGCCATGCCAGGCATAGAAGGACAAATAACACATGTTCTAACAAATACATGGGAGCTATAAAAAAAAAAAAAAAAAGTTGATCTCATGGAAATAGAAAATACAATGACAGGTATCACAGGCTGGGAAGGGTGAGGAAGAGAGGTTGGTTAATGGGTACAAACATACAGTTAGAAAGTTCTAATGTTCTCTAGCAGAGTAGGGTCACCATAGTTAGCAAATATATACTGTATATCTCAAAGTAGCTAAAAGAGAAGGCTTGAAATGTTACCAGCACACAGCAATGACAAATACTCAACGAGGCGCAGTAGTTCACACCTGCAATCCCAGCACTTTGGGAGGCTGAGGCAGGCGGATCACCTGAGGTCAGGGGACCCAGACCAGAATGGCCAACATGGTGAAACCCTGTCTCTACTAAAATTACAAAAATTAGCCCAGCATGGTGGCGCACACCTGTAATCCCAGCTTACTCAGGAGGCTGAGGCGGGAGAATTGCTTGAACCCAGGAGGCAAGAGGTTCCAGCAAGCCAAGATCGCACCACCGCACTCCAGCCTGAGCAACAGAGCGAGACTCCATCTCAAAAACAAAAAGATAAAATACTCAAGGTGATGGATGCTCCAGGTACCCTGACTTGATCATTATACATTCTATGCATGTAACAAGTATTCATATGCATCCCATAAAGATGTAAAATATTATGTATTAATAAAAGGAAAAGATTGTTAGGAATTTAGCAAAGTATTTTTAGGCAAAGGCTTAAAATAGACACATAACATCTCAACATAAGCAAGAACATACAGTTCCACAACTTGCTTCTCTTATTAAATGTTACATTTTTTTGTGTAATACAGTTGGCCCTTGGCCTCTTATGCCTTCAGCTCCACATCTATGGATTCAACTAACCTCAGATTTTCAACATTTGGGGAAAAAATGATGGTTTCATCTGTACCAAACACATAAAGTTTTTTCCTTGTAGTTATTCCCTCAACAATACAGTATAACTATTTGTATAGCATTTACACTGTATTACATACTAGGAGTAATTTAGAGATTAAAGTATACAGAAAGATATGCATAGATTATATGCAAATACTACGCCATTTTATATAAGAAACTTGAGCATCCATGGATTTTGGTATCCATGGGGTGGGGTGCAGGGGGGGAGGCAGGCGGAGTGTGGGTCCTGGAACCAATTCCCTGATATGGAGGGATGGCTGTATGAATTTTTTTTCCTATCAACCTCTTATTATTAACAGTGGCACAATATTCCAGTGTATGGGTATAATGGTCATTTACCTTAACTCCATTATTGGACAGTTGTTTCTAATTCTTCTCGATCACAAACACTGATATAATGAAAAACCTTAAACATAACGTACTTGTATACTGTCCATATTCATCTATACAATAAAATCCTAGCAGTGAAACTGCTGGATCAACAGAGCACATGCATTTTAAATTGTTTTAGTGCAGCCATCCTCCAAAAAGGTCCTAGCAAAGTACAGTTCCACCAACAATGCAAGTTATTTAAGGGCTATGCATTTAAGTGAACCTTTCCTTATGAACTAATATTTTATTAGAATCTCACTCTGTTGCCCAGGCTGGAGTGCAGTTGCACGATCATGGCTCACCGCAGCCTCGACTTCCCCAGCTCAACTGATCCTCCCACCTCAGCCTCCCGAGTAACTAAAACTACAGGCACAAGCCACCACACCCGGCTAATTTTTTTTTTTTTTTTTTTGAGGCGGAGTCTCGCTCTGTCACCCCAGCTAGAGTGCAGTGGCATGATCTTGGCTCACTGCAACCTCTGCCTCCTGGGCTCAAGCGATTCTCCTGCCTCGGTCTGCCGAGTAGCTGGGATTAAGGCATGGGCCATGATATCCGCTTAATTTTTGTATTTTTAGTAGAGATGAAGTATCGCCATGTTGGCCAGGCTGGTCTCAAACTCCTTACCTCAGGTGATCCTCCTGCCTTGGCCTCCCAAAGTGCTGGGATTACAGGTATTAGCCATCATGCCAGGCCAAATATAGACTCTCATAGAAGGTGAGTGAATGGTCAGTGGAGTTCCTTGTTAGGCCAGAAAAAATCTAACTGAGGCATCAGGCCTTGTGGATGGGCCTCAGTCAATTAACCCAACTGTTAAGAGTCCTTTCTATCTCCTTGAACTATAACACTGAACCCAGAATCTCTGCTTAGTGAGCCCAGATCAATAAATTCTGCCTGATTCAACTTTATGTTCCTTCCACTGTTATACTATACCCCTAAGATCCATTGCCACAAATCAAATACTCCTCCAGGCTCCTGACTATACAGTGGCAAAACTATACAATCTTTTAGAGTGCAGCATACCTTTCTCATGGGTCACCTCACTCTCTAGGGCCTGCTGCAACTACAGTCCAGCCACAGATCTACAAGAAAGAAGGATTACAGGGCAGATTCTGAGGAAGACAGTACCGTGCTGGGCAACTACCCAAAGGGAGGCCAATTACAGGTTTTTCAGGCAAACGGAGATTAAGTTCCTCTGGGAAGGGTTGGAAAGGCTGCTTCTCCGGGAAAGGCAGCAGAGCAGCATTTAAGGATTTAAGGTCTCCAGCTTAAACAGAATCTGACCATATGCCTCCAATCCAATTTTCAGGATTCCATTCCTACCAATCAATGATCTCACCCACAAATTAGGAATTACATTTGCATTTTTAGAGCAGTCACAGAAACCTTCGGGTCCCTTACGTGTAACCTGAGCTAAAAATTTAAAAGCCTGAGCTGATCATTCTGCTTTGTATGGTTTGAACTTGGCTGAGCTGAACTACATTCCCCAGAATTTCCTTTCCTTTATGTTTCCAACTTGCATGGCTCACAAGAGATTCTTGTGCAGCAACCGAAGGGTGCAGAAGATAAAGCAACCACCCTGCAGCTTGCACACACTGTTGCTGCTCATCTTCTGACTCACCCCATTCGTGTGAGGCAGTGGTTGGCCTAGAATTGCAGCTGCATCCACTCCACCTTCCTCTGGGCTCTCCTTAAGCTTCTCTGCCTCCTGGGCTACATTTGCCAAGGATCCAACTCTTACAGGCCACCCACACAAGCAGGAACAAAGGCAACTAGAACTAGCATGGTTTTCATGTACCTTGCCTGTGGCTTCCTGTGTCCTCTTCTTCCCCACTTTACATCCATCTTCCTTTCTCAAATGACTGCCCTGTGGACTTCAAACTCCAGCATCAATCACAAAGACAACAGCCTGACACAAACTGCTTAACGGCTGGGCACGGTGGCTCACGCCTGTAATCCCAGTACTTTGGGAGGCCGAGGCGGGTGGATCACGAGGTCAGGAGTTCAAGACCAGCCTGGCCAACATGGTGAAACCCCGTCTCCACTAAAAATACAAAAAAACTAGCCGGGCATGGTGGTGCACGCCTGTAGTCCCAGCTACTTCGGAGGCTGAGGCAGGAGAATCGCTTGAACCCAGGAGGCGGAGGTTGCAGTGAGCCAAGATTGTGCCACTGCACTCCAGCCTGGGCAAGAGAGGGAGACTCCGTCTCAAAAAAAAAAAAAAAAAAAAAAAAACTGCTTAAGCCAGCTCCTCCTACACTGTGTGAACTCAAATCACTGTAACAAATGCCTTAATACATACACACACATATCCCATATACGTTTTTCTTTATCCATCCTAGGGGTTTCATTTTTCTAAACCTTATGTGATCCTGAAAAAAATATTACAATTAAAAGTCAACAAGGCCGGGCACGGCGGCTCACGCCTGTAATCCCAGGGAGGCCAAGGCAGGCGGATGACCTGAGGTGGGGAGTTCGAGACCAGCCTGACCAACATGGAGAAACCCGTTTCTACTGAAAATACAAAATTAGCTGGGTGTGGTGGTGCATGCCTGTAATCCCAGCTACTCAGGAGGCTGAGGCAGGAAAATTGCTTGATCCCACGAGGCGGAGGTTGCGATGAGCCAACATCGTGCCATTGCACTCCAGCCTGGGCAACAAGAGCAAAACTCTGTCTCAAAATAAATAAATAAAAGTCAACAAATTGTTACTTAATAATCACTGTATGACAAACACCTGTGCAGACAAGACATTTAACCAACCGGACACCCTCAATTTCCTTATTATTTAATTCTCGCTACTGCACAGGGTAGCTTGAGCCCTCACAATTCAGACACTGAGCTAGATACCAGAAAAGTAGTTACAGGCAAAAACAGGAATGGTTCTGCTTTCATGAAACTCAGCCTTTGTGGGAAAACTAAAATTAATTAAATCACATAAACTAATATAACACTGTAATTCTGATAAGCACCAAGAGGACTTGACTGCAGAAAAGTCAAAAAAATTCAAGAACTTCAGACAGCCGGGCACGGTGACTCATGCCTGTAGTGCAGTGGCACAGGTGGGAGGCTGAGGCAGCACTTTGGGAGGCTGAGGCAGGTAGACTGCTTGAGTTCAGGACCTCGAGACCAGCCTGGGCAACAAGGCAAAATCCCGTCTCTACTAAAAATACAAAAATAAACTAGCCAGGCATGGTGGCACATGCCTGTAGTCTCAGCTACGCGGGAGGCTGAGATGGGAAGATCACCTGAGTCCGGGAAGGTCGAGGCTGCAATGAGCCAAAACTGTGCCACTG
Organism: Pan paniscus; assembly: GCF_029289425.2. Lineage (NCBI taxonomy): Eukaryota > Metazoa > Chordata > Mammalia > Primates > Hominidae > Pan > Pan paniscus. The sequence goes on from NC_073260.2 coordinate 51,074,228, forward strand.
CACTACAGCCTAGGCAACTGGAGTGAGACCTTGTCTCAAAAAAACAACTTCAGGCTGGGCACGGTGGCTCACACCTGTAATCTCAGCACTTTGGGAGGCAGAGGAGGGCAGATCACTTGAGGTCAGGAGATGGCGACCAGTCTGGCCAACAAGGTGAAACCCTGTCTCTACTAAAAATACAAAAAAATTAGCCAGGCATGGTGGCACGCACCTGTACTCCCAGCTACTTGGGAGACTGAGGAGTGAGAATTGCTAGATCCTGGGAAGTGGAGACTGCAGTGAGCTGAGACCGCACCACTGCACTCCAGCCTGGGAGACAGAGCAAGACTGGGGGAAAAAAAACACTTCAGACAATTGATGCTTGTTGGAGTCGGTGATGAATATCAGTACAGTCCAATCTCTTTATCTTATGAAAATGTGCAAGCATGCACACAGAAAATTTCATTAAAAGTGATGCTTGAGCCAAACTCTAAAGACCAGGAATAACTGTTAACAAAGAAAGGCATTCCAGGCAGAGGAAAAGAACAAGTGCCAAGATTCCTGGTGGAGAAGATGGTGAGCACAGGAGAATGAAGGAGGCCCCACACAGCTGAAGCAAAGAAAGCAAGGGGAAAAACAGTACAAGATGAGGCTGAGGCCCAAAAGTAATTAGTCATGCACCACCTAATGACGTTTCTGTCAACACAACAGACCACACATACCACAGTGGATCCATATTATGAGGCTGTTTTAAGCTACGTGTTATTTAAAAAGACAGAAAGTTTAAAAAAAAAGTTAAAAAGCTTATTAAGTTAAAAAATTACAGTAAGCTAAAGTTAATTACTGAAGAAACTTTTTATGAATTTAGTGTAGCCTAACTGTAGTGTTTACATACAGTCTACGGTAGTGTACAGTAATGTTCTAGGCCTTCACATTCACTCACCACTCACTCACAGACTCAACCCAGAGCAACTTCCAGTCCTGACAGCTCCATTCATGGTTCAGTGCCCTACACAGGCATGCCATTTCTCTTTTATACCACATTTCTACTGTACTTTCTCTGTCCTTAGATATGTTTAGATACATAAATACCTACACAGCACTGTGTTCCAATAGTCTACAGTATTCAGTTCAGTCATATGCTGTACAGGTTTGTAGCCTAGGAGCATTAAGCCATATTACATAGCCTAGGTGCCTAGTAGGTTGTCCCATATAGGTTTGTGTAAGTATACTCTATGAGGTACACAACGAGGTTCTCTGAATGTATCCCATTGTTAAGGGATGTAAAGCTATATGTACACCAACTATATGTGTACCCTTGAGGCTACGTTATAAACTTTTGTCCTTAAGGCACTGGAAAGCCATTTAGAGTTTTTCTGTTTTCTTTTCTGAGACGGAGTCTCACTCTGTTGCCCAGTCTGGAGTGCAGGGGTGTGATCTCGGCTCACTGCAGCCTCCGCCTCCCAGGTTCAAGCAATTCTCCTGCCTCAGCCTCCTGAGTAGCTGGGATTACAGGCATGTGCCACCACACCCGGCTAATTTTTGTATTTTTAGTAGAGACGGGGTTTCACCATGTTGGCCAGGCTGGCCTCAAACTCCTAGCTTCAGGTAATCCGCCCACCTCGGCCTCCCAAAGTGCTGGGAGTACAGTACAGGTGTGAGCCACCGCACCCACCTGGCCACCATTTAGAGTTTTAAGTAAAAAGCTGACATGGTCAGATCTGCCTTTTAAAAATGTAATTTTTTTTTTTTGAGATGGAGTCTCACTCTGTCACCCAGGCTGAAGTGCAATGGCGCGATCTCAGCTCACTGCAACCTCCACCTCCCAAGTTCAAGTGACTCTCATGAGGAGTAGCTGGGATTATAGGCGCAGGCCACCATGCCTGGCCAATTTTTGTATTCTTAGTAGAGACGGGTTTTTTTGTTGTTGTTGCTGTTGTTTTCGAGACGGAGTCTCCCTCTGTCACCCAGGCTGGAGTGCAGTGGCGCAATCTCAGCTCATTGCAGTCTCTGCCTCCCAGGTTCAAATGATTCTCTTGCCTCAGCCTCCCGAGTAGCTGGGATTACAGGCACGCGCCACCACGCCAGGCTAATTTTTGTATTTTTAGCAGAGATGGGGTTTCACCATGTTGGTCAGGCTGTTCTTGAACTCCTGACCTCGTGATCGGCCCACCTCAGCCTCCCAAAGTGCTGGGATTACAGGTGTGAGCCACCACACTCAGCCTGAAAATGTAATTTTTTTAGGCTGCATTGATGCCTGACGCCTGTAATCCCAAGTTTTTTGGGAAGCCCAGGTAAAAGAACTGCTTGGGGTCAGGAGTTCAAGATCATCCTGGGCAACACTGTGAGACCTCATCTCTACAAAAAATTAAAAAGTTTTAAAAAGAAAATGTAACATTTTGACACTAACAAAACTACAAATGTGTTTACCTTTCACCCCACATCTATCTTAAAGCTGTATCTGCACAAATAAAAAACAATATACCCACAAGGTTATTCATTGCCGCAATATTTATAACAGCCAAGAGAATATAAAAAACCCAAATGTTCATCATTAGATGAGTTGCAAGCATGCACTTCAATGAAGCGCTCTCCAGAATAAATTAAGTAAAAGGGAGCAGTGTGCATAGAACGGCAGAGCAGTGTGCATAGAACGCTGCCTATTGTGTAGGAAAGGGAAACAAAAATATACACATATGCTTACATTTGCAAAAATGAAATATCAGAAAAATAAAGCAGAAACAACTGGGGCAAGAGAGAAATTCGTGGAGGAACAGAATTAAAGTGAAGCTGTGAACATAACTTTTTAACACAGATCAGATTTTTTAACTACATAAATGTTCTACATGTTAAAAAATACATTAAATAGGCCAGGCGCAGTGGCTCACGCCTGTAATCCCAGCACTTTGGCAGGCCGAGGCAGACAGATCACGAGGTCAGGAGATTGAAACCATCCTGGCTAACATAGCGAAACCCCGTCTCTACTAAAAATACAAAAATTAGCCGGGCGTGGTGGCGGGCGCCTGTAGTCCCAGCTACTCAGGAGGCTGAGGCAGGAGAATGGCGTGAACCCGGGAGGCGGAGCTTGCAGTGAGCCGAGATCGCACCACTGGACTCCAGCCTGGGCGACAGAGCAAGACTCTGTCTCAAAAAAAAAAAAAAAAAAAATACATTAAATAAAAAACTAAAGCAATTCTTAAAGTAAGAATTTCAGGCAAACCAACCAAATTAATTATCAAACATATAACATAATCAGAGAAAATCTTTTCAAATGGCCTTCCAAATTAGAATGTCAACTGTACATGCTTATGTGGATATATTTTAAGGAAAAAACCATAACCAAACATAAAGCTACAGTTGCTTATTAGTGTTATTTTCAAACTACATTTATACTGTAAGATAATGCAATTATATTAATGTTGCTAAGAATGTAAATTTTCAACGTTAGAGAAAAAAGGATAAGCTCATAGTAAAAACTCTGTGATGTTAAATTCGAACTGGAAATACCAATATAAAAATCAAAATCTGTATGCTTCCCATGGCTGTCCAATAAAAGCATGGGCATTCTAACAGTAAGAACATATAACACCCAGATTTCTGTATCTAAATTCTACTCCTCAATAAAGCAAGCTGAAAGACTCGGTTGATAGGTATTTGGCAAGAAAAGCACAAAGTGAACCTTAGACATCTTGTGTCAGAAAGCAAGAAAAGCTTCAGAGATTACGTGTCATGTCAAAGGAAAGAGAACCAGGTTGAAAGGACCTCAACATGTCCAAGTTGTGAAAAGCTAAGGAAAAACAGTGAGTATTTGATTAAAACACACTGGATAAAGCCACACATGGTGGCTCACACCTGTAATCCCAGCACTTTGGGAGGCTGAGGTGAGAGGATCACTTGAGCTCGGGAGTTTGAGACCAGCTGGACCAACAAGGTAAAACCCCATCTCTACTAAAAATACAAAAAATTTGCCAGGCATGGTGGTGCACGCCTGTAATCCCAGCTGCTTGGGAGGCTGAGCCAGGAGAATAGCTTGAACCCGGGAGGCGGAGGTTGTAGTAAGCCAAGGTCACACCACTGCACTCCAGCCTGGGTGACAGAGCAAGACTGTCTCAAAATTTAAAAAACCAAAAACACACATTGGATACATAAAAATCCATGGGTCTACAATGATGCTAAAGAGAGAAAGAAAAAAGTAATTCGAACCCCTCCCTCCAAAAAAAATCAGGTCTGGAGAGATGGCTGACGCCTGTAATCCCAACACTCTGGGAGGCCGAGGCGGGCAGATCACAATGTCAAGAGATCGAGACCATCCTGGCCAACATGATGAAACCCCCGTCTCTACTAAAAATACAAAAATTAGCTAGGTGTGGTGGCACATGCCTGTAGACCCAGCTATTCGGGAGGCTGAGGCAGGAGAATCGCTTGACTCCCGGGAGGTGGAGGGTGCAGTCAGCTGAGACTGCACCACTGCACTCCAGCCTGGTGACAGAGGGAGACTCCGTCTCAAAAAAAAAAAAAAAAAAAAAACAAACCCAAAAGCAAGAAAAAGGACATTCTTTTCTCTCCTTATTGCCTGTGTCAGGTTAAGTAACAGTAATTCAAATATATGATATGATTTGTTAAATCATTTGCAGACAGGCCCAAGCATAAACAACTACAAAGAAATATAACCTAGTTTTAAAAAAAAAAAATTGCCTATTTTGTTAACACACTACTATAACATCTCAAATGGTATAAAGATGCCTTACTAGTCTTTTCACGTATTCTCTCACCATTTGGATAAAATAATATTTACATTGAGTAAATTCTTCCTCCTCCCCTCCCTTCAGGAAAAAAAAAAAAGCACATTTAACATAACATTAAATATTCTGAGTTCAGACCAATACCCCATGCTTTAAATGACTTCACCAGCTTCTCTAACAGGCTAGACTCTGGAGATTAAAGATCCTACATGGGCAGGTTCCTCCAACTCACCTTTCATACTGTTCTAAAACACAGGTCCAATCCTGCCCCTGCTTTCAATGGTTTCCCTCTACCTACAAATTCAACACCAACCACCTTAATGTTACATGCAGAATTTAAAAGGTGGCCCCCAAATTCATCCCTAGACAGATCAGCCATAGGAAAGAAACTACAGGTGGTGTAGGCAGTGGTGACATCATCATCAATATCAACTGGGCATTTACTGTATACCAGGAGCCTATGAATCATTTTACTTCATTTAAGCTCACCCCTGATGAGGTAGGTGTTCTCGTCCCCTGATATACATAAACACACTCACAAAGGAGGATAGATAGAAGATAGTAGCTAGGTAGGTAGGTAGAAAAAGAGGGAGGGAGGGAGGGAGGGAGGGAGGAAGGAAGGAAGGAGGGAAGGAAGGAAGGAGGGAAGGAAGGAGAAGAGAGGAGAGGAGAGGAGAGGAGACAGGTAACAAGGGGCTAACTTTTGGCTGGGATTGAAATCCCCGATGGCCTCTTTAACTCCTCTCATGCCTCTGTTCCTGCTTTCCCCTCCATCCAGATGTCTTTCTTCTCCCATTCTGATAATCTATAGAATCACCTTCTCTTCCCAGACACCCTTCAGCACAGAATTCCCTCATTATATGCATGTGTATCTCCTCTATCAGACTATAAAGTCTGTAAGGATACATCTGTTTTTATATTTAGCCAAACACGACTTGTTCTATAAAGGGTTTACAGCAATTTTAAGGTCATGATCAGGCTCCCAGTAAAAACACAATTTAACATTAAATTGGACTGAATACTGATGCACAACTAAGCCAACTGTTTACCTCAACATTAAAAAAATGCTAATAACTACAGCTAAGTTCAAAAGTAGAAAGGAGAAGGAAATCAACATCTACTGGCGTCAGCTGCTGTATTTCAGGAACTGTACTGAGAACTCTATAAATCCATTTCATGTAATTCTCAGAACAGACTTACACCATAGGTTTTATCCCAGTTTATAGCTAAGGAATTCAAGGTTTTAAAAGGCTTTGTGGGTTGGCTCTTTCACCAATATTTGCTGGAGTTTGGGTTTTCAGGCTCTTTCTAGGTCATAGATTTCTTTCCAGGATACCTTGTAGCAATTTGAGAGCTGGCATCACTTTCCGCTGGGTCCCAAAGCTGCAGGAAGAGCTTAGTGCTGTTGACTAGACCGCGGATGGACCCACCACAAAAGTTTAACCCAACCTTAACCCCAGAATCTTCACAAATGCTCAGTGAAGAAAATCCCCAGGACGACTCGGGCCTCCCTTCTGCTCAGAGATGTCAATAAAGAACTTCAGTAGCATGACTTTCAATCCTAGTACCAAATTCCCTTCCCTTCTACCAGAAGATTCATCCCAACAACTGGATAGAAGAGAAACGACCTTCCAGGACATCAGAGATGGCTTGCCTCAGGAGTAGAAGTAAGAACGCTGCTACCTATGCAGAAAGGAAGTATGGCAAAATTGAGATACCTGTTACTCAACAGATGTTCTTGGCTTGAAAAACTAGTAGATACTGGGCCAAAGGGAGAGTTCAGAATGAATCAAGAAGGGAACCATTCAAATGTGGCTGCAGTTTCTGTTATCATAGATAGCCTGAGAATGCTACAACAGGGAATCATGACACCAAGCCAATTCAACCATAAACTGTCATTCTTGTACTTTTTTTTTCTTGCTGGTAATTTTATGTATTAGGTTGAGAAGGCTAATCTATGTTAGAAGAGCCTGTATACCAATAATTTTAATAAACAGTTCTGTGATTTTTTGGGGTATATTTTCATTTCTACCATACCACCAATAATTTATCAGAGATCTATGTAGCTTGAATGTATTTGAGTAACTTCAACATACTTCAGCTCTCCTCCCTGATGTGACCCAAAGAGCCAGTAGGTCCTAAGTATCCTATGTGTGTTAGAAGCCTGAAGTCAGTGAGATGAAGCCCAACCCAAGAATTCAAGTAAAGTAACTTGTGGGGCAAGAATATAAAGAAAACAATGGGTAGTTTGGCAAGAGCATAATTATTAAATTTTCTGGTTTTCAAAAATGTGAACTCCAATAAGAGGACCTTCAATGTGCTGTTTTTGCAATTTTCAGTAACAAATGTGTGTATAGAGAAAATAAAACTGACATATTTGAGTAGCTTTAAAAAAAAACTTTTTTAAAAAAAAGGCTGCATGATGAATCAGTTATGTGGCTTTGGACCAGTAAGGAGTCAATTTCAACCCAGACTGTTCTGACTTGGAAGGCCATTGTGATTCCATGTCTAACTCCAGAATATTGTTTTCACAATACCATAATATCTTCTAAACTGAACAAAATACTTGCACGAAATAGTTGATTCTCTTCTTCCAATTTCTTTTCATTCATGGAAAGGGAAAGAAGACACATTGAATTAAGCATCCAACAAATATAAATACAGCATTAACATTTAAATGCTATCTCAGCAAATATTTTAAAGGATAAACCAAAAGAATGTATATCGAATATACTAGAAAAAAGATGTTAGCAATTAAGGAGTGCAACCAGTAACGTTGTAACTATGTGCAATCAGGTAAGTCACTGGAAGTGAAAACCACCTAAACCTCTGGCAGTTAAAACCAAATTAATAACTCTCATCAATATGATAGCCAAATTTGAGACACTACCCACGAAATGCAGAGGGGCACACATCAGGCACATCAATATTGTGACCCCTCAGTTCACAAGTAAGGGAGACACACAATTATCTGAGATACACTGTAAGGACACCAATGACCAACATATGGCATCGCAATGGCTGTTCCAGGGAACATCCATTTTCACTGTTTCCTGGATTTCAGGCATAGAAAGATGACTGAAGACATATACTGGCCCTTTTGCCTTGACCCAATTCATAACCATTGCAAAAGTAACCATTTCGCTACTCAAAAGATTATAAAGAAACTCTATTTTTCCTAAGAATCTAGGATCTACTACCTATAATTCTGGCATACACATTCTTTACAACCTTAATATATAATTATCAAATCTGATAACGAACGTTCTGTAAATTACCAGGTACTACAATATTTTGGTGTTTGCCTTTTAACTAAAGCTGAGGGGGGAGAGTGGGGAGGTTGGAAGAAGCCTCATTTCACCTGCCCTTTCCAAAATTTCACTTCAAGAGTGTTTAAAAAAAACTCAGTATATCTAGGTATAAATCTCCAAGTTTAATTTTCACTGCTTAACAAAAGCGATGTAGAAAGCAATTACTGTACCCTCCATTAATCCTTTCGGATTGCATGGAATTCCTTCCAGAAAATTCCAATAGAAAAAAAGTTAAGACAGGTAATCGCGTTTTGGTACGTGTGTCGTCTCTGGCACAAGTCATGTAGAGTGAAATCCTTTAAGACATTTAAATGTTCCTGGTATTGTTTTGTGATTAACGTGATAAAATTGCCAAACAATCCATATTTACCATGAGTGAAAACACTTCCACCACGTACGGAAAATCTCTCCAAAACACAAAATCTGATTCAAAAATTATAAGTAAAAAGAGAATAAATGTAAAAACAATTGCATAAACAAACTTTGAAATGCGTATACGATGACATTACTGAAGCCATTACTCAAAACGAACCTCTGTAAAATCGAGAACGCACAATCAATGCAATAAGATGCTCGAGAAAGCCAAACCCGAAGCGCTGCGCAGTTCCCGCATCGCACAATTCGTTTCAACACATTCCTTGACGAATACACCCAAGGTCACTCACGATGGAGAGGAAAAGTGCCTGTCTCTCTCCAGAGCACGCAACCCGTTCGCCGCGCCCCCACGGAGGGCGGCGAAGAGACGGCGCATCAGGAAAGGGGCTGCGCGGGCGCGAGGACTGGCTGGTGGGCGTTCCGGCGCCGCGAACCGCGGAGCCTGCAACTTACAAGGTCCGCGGCCATCCCCCGGGCCTGTGAGGGGTGGCCCCAGGGCAGGCCCGCGTCCCCGGGGTGACCCGACCCGCCGCGCCGGGGTCCCGCCCCTCCCCCCGCCCCGCCCCCGTCGCCAGCCCGGGATTATGCAACGTTCCCCCTCCCCGCCTGCATTCTGGCGCAGCGCCCCCTCCCCGCGCCCGACTGCGCAGCGCCGCCGCCCCCTGCCCGCCGGCCTCCCCGCCCGGCTCCAAACAAAGCGCGCGCTAAGGGGCCGGCGGCGGCCGGGGAACTGGGGACGGGAGGGTGGCGGCCATGTTGGCGGGGGGCGGCGGGGATGGGGGGACGGAGGAGTGGGGGCCGGCGAACAAAGGAGCGCGCGCCCGCCCCGAGGCCCAGGCCCGCCCAGCCCGGGTCCCCGCCGCGGCCCGGCCGGCAGGGGGCGCTATGCGGGCGCCGCCCGCTGGACAATGCTCCGCCGGGCCCCGCGCTGGCCGCGCTCACCTGCGCCCCCGGGCAGACCGCCGTACCGCTGGCCCGCCCGCAGCCCGCACCCCCTCACGACCCACGCCCGCCCTGCGCGAGCCTCACCTGCTGACCGCCGAGGCTGCAGTCCACAGGCCCACGGGTACCGCCGTCGCTCGTTCGCGCTCCCGCTGGCCCCAGCCTGAGCCAGACGGCGCCTCCCCGCCCCCGCTCCCTCGCCGCGGACGCCGCCCGCCCCCCAACAGTCAGAGCGCACGCGCACTGCGCCCGCCGAACTGCGACGGCCGCGCCGCCCCGGCGCCTGGCGCCGACGGCCGACTGCGCAGGCGCAGTGGGGCGGGGCGGGGCCGGCGGGGGCGGGGCCTGGCCCCTCTCACCTGGCTGGCGGCAGGGCGGGGCTCGAGCCGGGGACTGCCAGGTGCGCGCCGGGAATGGGCGGCGGCAGGCGCGCGGGGCACAGGTTCCTGACGGGGCGCAGCTTTTCCCGGAAGGCAGGCAGCCTGAGAAGGGCTTCGTTTTTGCGCAGTAGGACGTTGAAGAAAGGACAAGCCCCCTTTGTCCTGGACGTAAGCCGCAAGTCGTCCAGAGTGGTGCACACCGCGAAGACTGAGGAAACTGGATCACAGGGCTGGGCCGTGAGCCTTGAACCTCGGAGAACGTCGCATTACTGCTCCAGCGCGCCGGTTCAGGGCCGCGGGACGCGAGCCCTTTAAAAGGATGGATTTGCTTCCTGTGACTCCCTGGAAGAGACGTCTTCACCACCGCACTACGTAGAGGCCGGCGTCGTCGCCCGCTCACCCCGCTTGCTGCCTCCCCGCACAAAGCCCAGCCCAGGTAGCTCAGGTTAGCTGGAGCCCCGGAGCCTCACCTGGCCTGGCCTAGGTTGTGTGGGGACGGGATGTGGCTTCTGCAAGCCCAGAAACCTGTTTCCACTCCCCCACCACAAATGGAACTCACCCAGCTCTACTCGCAAGGTTAGGAGCCAAAAATTCCCATGATCGCACGCGAATTCATTTGACTTCCGTTTCAGTTAAGATGCCTTTTCAGCATTTTGTTGCTTGTTTGCAGAAGGGAGAGAGGTAGGATCAAGAATAGTTTTTACTCCTGCAGAGTCGAGTGCGGGACTTGGAGGCTGAGTCCAGGCGCTCTCCCCTCCCCGCCAGTCCCGTGTCCTGGAGCAGGTCACTGACCCGGTTCCTCGAGTGCGACAGCGCAGCCTCATCATAATAAACCGCCTCCCAAAGCGTTGTCAGATCAAATTTCAGAACATGTTACTGGAAACCACCTTGAACACTCTAAACTGCAGCACAGTTATTAGTTAGCAATACTCTTTGGGGTTTCACTGGCACCTTTTCTAACAAATAAGAATGATAGATGCCTGCTCAAACAAATTGAAGTGCTTGTCTCAGATGACACACTTGGCAGGCATGGGACGTTCACAGGCCAACTAGAGGGCTAATTTCAAAACTGAGATATAAAAGTGTATCGCTGTACTTACAAGTTACCAAGTGTTGAGAAATTACTCACTTTCATTTGTGTATTTAATGTCTTTTTTGTTTTTTTAGACGGAGTCTCACTCTGTTCCCCAGGCTGCAGTGCAGTGGCATGATCTCGGCCCACTGCAACCTCCGCTTCCTGGGTTCAAGCAATCCTCACATTTCAGCCTCCCGAGTAGCTGGGATTACAGGCGCGCACCACCATGTCCAGCTAATTTTTAAAAATATTTTTAGTAGAGACAGGGTTTCGCCATGTTGGCCAGGCCGGTCTCAAACTCCTGGCCTCCAGCAATCCGCTGGCCTCGGCCTCCTGAAGTGCTAGGATTACAGGCGTGAGCCACCGCGCCTGGCCTGTTTAATGTCTTATAGTGGGGTCATCTCCGAAACAAAGAGGGATGGGAAGAAGGTAGGTGCCAAGAAGTCTGCTGGTTGGAAAATTTCATCTCATTGGTGAGATCCCTGGGTTTCTCCACCTCTGCAGTGTTGGCTTTTGGGATGGGATAATCCTTTCATGTGAGGTCTGTTCCATACTTTGTAGGATGTTTGACAGCATCCCTGGCCTCCACCCACTAGATGCCAGTAGTACACACACTCCTCCAAAATTCACGGAAAACGTCTTCAAAGTCAAATATGTAGCCCCACCTCCATCTCCGTCCCCAACCCCTGACTTAAAATTTGCCACTAGTGATGATCACATTGGGAGCTATTGAGAATACACAGGACTGTGGTTTACACCTGTAATCCCAACACTTTGGGAGGCTGAGGCTGGAGGATGGCTTGAGCCCAGGAGTTCGAGACCAGCCTGGGCAACATAGCAAGACCCCAACTCTAAAATAAATAAAATTTTTAAAAATTTTAAAAAGGCCAAGAACAGTGGCTCTCACCTGTAATCCCAGCACTTTGGGAGGCCGAGGCAAGTGGTTCACTTGAGGTCAGGAGTTTGAGACCAGCCTGGCCAACACAGTGAAACCCCATCTCTGCTAAAAATACAAAAATTAGCGAGGCGTGGTGGTGCACGCCTGTAATCCCAGCTGCTCCAGAGACTGAGGCAGGAGAATCGCTTGAACCCAGGAGGCAGGGTTTGCAGTGAGTCGAGAACTGTGCCACTGCACTCCAGCCTGGGTGACGGAGTCAAACTCCATCTCAAAAAAAAAATACACAGGATTGTGGCTCATGCCTGTAATACCGGCACTTTGGGAGGCCAAGGTGGGAGGATGGCTTGAGCCCAGGAGTTCAGGACCAGCCTGGACAACATAGCAAGACCCCAACTGTACAATAAATAAATAAAATTTTTTAAAATGAAACAAAGGCTGGCCAGCTGCAATGGCTCACGCCTGTAATCCCAGCACTTTGGGAGGCCGAGGCAGGCAGATCACTTGAGGTCAGGAGTTCTAGACCAGCCTGGCCAACATGGTGAAACCCCATTTCTACTAAAAATATAAAAATTAGCCAGCCATGGTGGCAGGCACCAGTAATCCGAGCTATTTAGGAGGCTGAGGCAGGAGAATCGCTTGAACCCAGGAGGCAGGGGTTACAGTGAGCCGAGATTGCACCACTGCACTCCAGCCTGGACAACAAGAGTGAGACTCCATCTCAAAAAAAAAAAATTAAAAATAAAAGAATGCACAGTCCAGTAATGCCACCCAGTCCTATATCAGTAAAGGTCACACTCTACAGTGGTACATATCTCAGCTGCATCTAAGGCCTTGCTAATTAGCTCATTAGAATGTCACAAATGGGTTTTTATATTACCCATGTATAGCTGCCAAAAATGTTTAAGTGAATCTAATCAAAGTTGGAAAAAAAAATAAGAAAAATCCAGGTTGGAAGACATTCAGCAAAACAATTTCCCTGCACTACACTCTAAAAAAAGTCAAGCTAGGGAATTGGTCCAGACAGATAACACAACTGGGTCGGTCCATTAAGTGACCCCTGATGCAGCACTTCATTGAAGGCAAAAAAGCTGTGAGAGAGATTTGAGGGACAACTGGGGAACTTTGTAGTTATATATGGACTATATATTAGACAGTATTATTGTATCATCATTAGATTTTTCAGTGTGACAGTGGCTATTTACAAGAATGCCCTAGTTCTTAGGATGTTAGTGCTGAATCATTAGACAAGAGACCTGATGGCTACAACTGACATATAAATGCCCCAGAGACTGATGTATTTTATATGGAGGTAAAGCAAATGTAACAAACTGTTAATAGTTGGTGGATCTAAGTGATGAGTCTAGGTGTGTTACTGTGCAGTTTTTTCAACTTTTCTGGAAAACGAACTTTTCAAAATAAAAAATTGGAAAAATAGAATTCAAGTTAATTTTTGAATTTCTAGGATACTAAGACACATTGATTCAACTTGCCAGGCAGCTCCTGCTGTCCTCCAACTTGCTAATGAAATGTTTTGAGAAACTTACCTATATAGCAAATTTCTTTTATTTTGCTTTTGTTATATTTTGGAGAAGGAGTCTTGCTATTTCGCCCAGGCCTGGCTTGAACTGTCCATCCTTCACCTTGGCTTCCTGAATAGCTGGGGCTACAAGCATGCACCACCAACTGTGGCATATAGTTAATTTCTCTGCAGTTTCTCAACCATACTCAACTTCTAGAGATTGGATCAAAGGTTCTACATATATTTTTCCTCCTATAGCAAGCTTATTAAATACAAATTGGCATGTTAAAAACCTTGGCCGGCTGGGCGCGGTGGCTCGTGCCTATAATCCCAACACTTTGGGAGGCAGAGGTGGGCAGATCACCTGAGGTCAGGAGTTCGAGACCAGCCTGACCAACATGGTGAAACCCCTTCTCTACTAAAAATACAAAAAAATTAGCCGGGCTTGGTGGCAGGCGCCTGTAATCCCAGCTACTCGGGAGGCTGAGACAGAAGAATCGCTTGAACCTGGGAGGCAGAGGTTGCAGTGAGCCGAGATCGCGCCGTTGCACTCCAGCCTGGGCAATAAGAGCGAAACTCCGTCTCAAAAATAAATAAATAAATAAAAGCCTTGGCCTATACTAGATGTATATGTCTTTTACCTCTGGGTTCCTGGGCTCCTACTTGGGAGGATTTCTGCCCCGAGGATGAATATGCTTGTGATTTGGAGTGGAAGAAGGAAGAGATACCAAAGGCATGAGGGGTGGTTATATCTACGGTGAACCTTGATATGTTCACCCCACTGGCATTGATGTAATAATTGGAAACTGACCCTAGGGATCCTTTTCAAATTAGTATATTTATTATAGAATTATTCAACACAGCGAAAAGTGTTCAGTATCCAATATATACCCCAAGTACATGGATAATTATTTGATTGGCTTAACCTCTAGGTGGGTGAGCTTGAAGATCCACCTTTAGGAAAGGATGCTGTCTCCCCAGTGGTTGCCTGTGTCATACGCAGATGGGTCAGGCAGCGGTCATCCAGCTAGGACTGCTCAGGTTCTCCCGTTGAGTGAATATTAACATGTTGGCCCTTAATATGATTGAGGTTCATGCTGGTTCTCCCACTCACACTCATGGCTATAGATTTATGGATGTGCTGATTAGGCAGCTCTAAATGCTATGGTTTGAATGTTTATCTCCTCCAAACTCATGTTGAAATATAGTCCCCAGTGTGGCAATATTGAGAGGTGGGGCTTTTAAGAGGTATAGTCCATACATGGATTAGTGGATTAATGGGTTATTATGAAAGTGGAACTGATGGTTTTATAAGAGGAAGAGAGACCTGAGCTAGCAAGTGAGCTCACTCAGCCCCCTCTCCATGTGATGCCCTGCACAGCCTCAGGACTCTGCAGAGAGTCCCCACTAGCAAGAAGGCCCTCTTGAGCTTGGACTTCCCAGCCTCCATAACTGTAAGAAATAAATTTCCCGTGGCCGGGCATGCTGGCTCATGCCTATAATCCCAGCACTTTGGGAGGCGAAGGAGGGCAGATCACCTGAGGTCAGGAGTTCGAGACTAGCCTGGCCAACATGGTGAAACCCCGTCTCTACTAAAAATACAAAAATTATCTGGGCATGGTGGCACATGCTTGTAGTCCCAGCTATTTGGGAGTCTGAGGCACGAGAATCGCTTGAACCCGGGAGATGGAGGTTGCAGTGAGTCGAGATCATGCCACTGCACTCCAGCCTAGGCAACAAAGTGAAACTCCATCTCAAAAAAAAAGAAAAAAGGAAACTTCCTTTCTTTATAAATTACCCAGTTTCAAGCAACAGAAAATAGACTAAGACACCTAACATGTGAATCCTGATAAGATGGTGGCCTCACTGAGACAGAGGCAGCTCTTCTGTGTTGGATGTGATGAGGCACTGGGGCCAGATCTCTGACTGAGAGCCACAACTGATACAGGCTCCACGTGAGGAAGTGTGGTGTCCATCCAGGCTGTCGGTCAGAACCGAAGTCACCAGCACCTGCCTGGATGGTCAGCATTAGGACCAGAGGAGGGGAACAAATAAGGAAAGCACAAACAGAGACAGGGTCAGAAACAAACTGAGCACACACAGCCCTGCTGGGAGCCTCTCTGGGTGTTGTCTGCTCACCTGGGTTCCAGGAGGCTGGCAAGGGTGGGAGCATGCTCCATCCCTCCTCTAGCCCTCTGTCACATTATCATAGTCTTGTAAGCTCCCAGAGCATACATCCTTTGCTCTATTCTTTGCCATATCTCCACTGCCTAGACAAAAGTCTGGTGAGAGTAGGGGGTCAATAAAGACACTATAAGGGTGGGCACTGTGGCTCTCACGCCTGTAATCCCAGCACTTTGGGAGGCCTGGGCAGGAGTATTGTTTGAACCCAGGAGTTCCATACCAGCTTGGGCAAGTTCCATACCGGCTCAGGGCTTATTGATGGTTTAGAGTCTCTGTGGATGGCTTCCCCATGTCCACGCTACAACTTCAATACAGAAGTTATTCTTCCATGGGAAGTAATTGGTTTAAAAAAAACAAACCCAGGTGGTCTGTGGAGGAGCCACACCCAGTCTTAGACCCAGCCCCCATCCTCTGACCCTTTCTCCCACTATCCCATCACCTTGCTAGAGTGTGAGTCTTGAATGGTGGGGGCCTGTTTAGTTTACTTCTCAGGAAGCCTCAGACTACTGGACTCAACACCAAAGCTTCTTCGTGATAAAGAAGAATATCAGACAAGATAAGTTTAACAGAGTTTATTTGACCAAAGAACAATTCACCAATCATGCAACCCTCAGAACAAGAAGGGGTTTCGAGAGCTCATCTCCGCAATGTGGGCAATGAGTATTTTGGATGGATATGTTGAGAATAAACCTTTAACAGATTTATTCTGAGCCACATATGAGTGACCATGGCCAGTGACACAGCCCTCAGGTGGTCTTGATGTTAGATATGAGTTCTAAATTTCTTTTCAAACAGTCAATATGTCAGTATGTTCAATTCTTTGCCTTCTACTTTTAAAATTAACTTCCTCATAAATCAACCTTTTGATTCCAGCGATTCTTCTGCCTCAGCCTCCCGAGTAGCTGGGATTACAGGCATGCACCACCACACCCGGCGAATTGTGTATTTTTACAAAATTAAACTTCCTCATAAATCAACCTTTTTCGATTACCTACTCCACCCTGACTCATTCCGATTATCTACTCCACTCTGACTCATTCCAATTACCTGCTCCACCCTGACTCATTCCGATTACCTGCTCTGTGATAACATTTTTCCCGCCAAACCACTCACCCTGTCACTCTCTTTAAATTAGCCAGTCGGAATTAGTTTAGCCTATGCGGTCTAACCCTAGCCAATAGGGGAACGACACAGCAGCAGGTGTCAGGAATAAGAACCCCTTCCCCTCCCTTGTCCAAGTGTGTGCTCACCATTGCTCCATCTGTGAGGGCACACCCTTCTATAGAAGTACCTTGCCTTGCTGATAATTAAAAGAAAATTTAATATTCGAGTGCTATTTCTTTTGTGGCACTGAAACTTTATAACACTGAGAACATGTGCCCAAGATGGTCAGGGCACAGCTTGATTTTATATATTTTAGGGAGGCACGAGACATCAATCAAATACATTTAAGAAATACATTGGTTTGGTTCTGAGAGACAGGACAACTCAAAGAGGGGGCTTCCAGGCTATAGGTAAATTTAAACATTTTCTGGTTGACAATTGGTTGAGTTTATCTGAAGACCTGGGATCAATAGAAAGGAAATGTTCAGGTTAAGATAAAGGATTGTGGAGACCAAGTTTTATCGTGCAGAAGAAGCTCTCAGATAGTAGAATTCAGAGAGAGCAGGTTGTAAAATGTTTCTTACTGGACCTAAAAGGGTGCCTGGCTCTTAGTTGATTATCTCCTGGATCTGGAAAGGAAGGAAGGTAAAAAATAAATAAATAAATGAATAAAGAAAAGGGGGAAAGGGGATTCTCTGTAGAATGTGGATGTTTCCCATAAGACATGGCTTGGCAGGGCCATTTCAAGATATGGCAGAGAAACATGATTTGGGGTAAAATATTTTGATTTTCTTCCTTGTTATGCCAGAGTCAGATTGGAAAGTATGTCACGATATACAGGGTTAAATAAAACCCATCTGATATGATTTGTAGGGCACGATTCTGCAGACCCCTTAGATAGGAATTTGGGCAAGATAAAAAAAATCAGAGCTTAATCCTTAGGTAAAAGGATGAAGAAAGCAGAAACAAAGAACAAAAAGCAAATTGGTACGTTCAAAGTTGCTTTCCTTGTAAGGGTTGAAGCAGAGGAGACTCCCTTATCAAGCCAGCTAAAACTGGCCTGTTTGGGAATGACTTTTATCTCTCTCTCTCCTGATTTCTCAGGTCAGTTAACTTAGTTTGGTGGCATCAAACTTTAGCAGGAGGGACTCCATCTTGCTTTGGTCTCTTGGAGCTGGTGCAGGAGCTCAGTGGAAATCAATGGCCTCCTATAAATGTTATTTACATTTCTATTAAAGGGAGAGGGAGCCAATGGTGGAGTTCAGCACACACCACCCCAAAACATGTCTGTAGGAGACCAGTATATTGCCATTCCAAATAAGCCTCTTTGACAAAGGATTACTTTCAACTGGTGATTTTGGGAAACAGCAGACACAGGAGAAGCTCTGAAAATGGTCAACAGTTATCCTTTTGCAAGAGAAACTTATTCTATAAAGAAAATCTGCATTTGTAATCGTGTTTTCCTCTCCATGCCAGGAAGAAAAGGATGACTAAATCACTGCAAATTCTTATTTTATTTTATTTTATTTTATTTAGACAGAGTTTCGCTCTTTTTGCCCAGGCTGGAGTGTAATGGCACGATCTCGGCTCACTGCAACCTCCGCCTCCTGGGTTCAAGTAATTCTCCTGCCTCAGCCTCCCGAGTAGCTGGGATTACAGGCATGCACCACCACGCCCGGTTAATTTTGTGTTGTTTTTTTTTTTAAGTAGAGACAGGGTTTCTTCATGTTGGTCAGGCTGATCTCAAACTCCGGACCTCAGGTGATCCGCCTGCCTTGGCCTCCCAATGTACTGAGATTACAGGCATGAGCCACCATTCTCGGCCTTGGAAACTCTTACTAATGCAAAAAGCACAAGCTCAATCTGCATCACAAACCTGGCTTTTGTTTACCCTGCACCTCTTGGCCAGGTAGTCCTAGCAGAGGATGAGGGTGGTCTGGCCCACACATTTCATTATTTGTATCAGGGAATGATGGTACATAAGTCTGAAGCTACCTCATTGGGATCTACTCTTGAGATTGTCTCATTTCTCTGAGTTATCTCCCTTGTATTTATCAGATAGTCATGTTAATAAACTTGTTTGCTTTTCTCTTGTTAATCTGTATTTTGTTCTAGCAGTCCATCTCAATGAAGAACTCAGAGAGGGTTGAGGGAAAATATTTTTTTCTTCCCCGAACTAGCCTGGCACTGTCTGCTGGAAGCCAGGCAGCTGTGGGACTACAAGGGGCAAACAGAACCCAGGAACTGTGTCTCTCGGAAGGTACCCCCTCTCCACACTCATTTATACTGTGGCTTAATGCCATGCTCCTGGAGCCTCAGCAAAATCACAAATTGTAGTGCCATGCCCTTCCAGGCTTTTCTCAAACAACTGTCCATGTCTGTATAAAAATAAACAGAGGCCAGGCATGGTGGCTCACATCTGTAATCCCAGCACTTTGGGAGGCTGAGGCGGGCGGATCACCTGAGGTCGGGAGTTCGAGACCAGCCTGACCAACATGGAGAAACCCCATCTCTACTAAAAATACAAAATTCGCTGGGTGTGGTGGTGCATGCCTGTAATCCCAGCTACTTGGGAGGCTGAGGCAGAAGAATCGCTTGAACCTAGGAGGCAGAGGTTGCGGTGAGCTAAGATCGCGCCATTGCACTCCAGCCTGGGTGACAAGAGCGAAACTCCGTTCAAAAAAAAAACAAGAAAGAAAGAAAAGAAAACCAGAACAGCCCTTCCATTCCCTGGTTCAGCAGATATCATTATTCATTAGCCTCTGGAGGGGGCACAAAGTGTATATCCACAAGAACATTTACACATCACAGGGTCGGGGAGCGGGGAGACATCACATGGTGCTCAGGAAATGTTTACTGAATGAAGAACTTGAAGAGAGAAACAGCAGGAGCAGAGTTCAGCCATCTGGTCAACTTACCAGGCTTCTTTCCATTTCCCTTGGCTGACTCCCCACCTCCCTACAGGTCATTTTCTACACAGCAGGCAAATAAATGCTTTTAAATGTCACCTCCTCAGGGAAGCCTCCCCTGACCACCCGCACAAGTAGATTGCCCACTATTATTTCCTTTTACTTACACCCTTATTGTTTCTACTTGTAGCATAGATCCTTTTTGTAACTGCATAGGTATCAGTTTGTTTACTTGTGTATCCTCTGTTCTCGTACCCCATTATCAAGTCCAGAGGGCAAAACAAACTCTTGTTTTCATTATCAGTATACTCCTAGAGCACGGTAAGGGTTCAACAACTGTTTATTATGAATAAACGCATGACATGGTCAGGGAATACTGGGTCATGTGGATTTATTAGGACACTGGGGTTATGAAGCGCCAGGATATTGGGGGAATTTAAACTCTCCTTGCCCATTCTTACAGAGTTATGTCAAGGATCAAAATAAGTTCTATACAGAACTACACTTTTATAAAGGAGTTTCACCATACAGTTGGAAACCATTTAAGTTGTTCGGTCAGGTTTGTGGGGTAAACTTTGCTGAGTCAATCTGGTGCTGTCTAGAGGAAAATGTAGAGGAGGAATTTTGAGATATAGGAGACCATGTAGAAGACTCTTGTAATAAACTTTTGGAGACAGGATTTGACCTGATGGAGTGCTCATGAAAAAGATAGCATAATAATAATTGTCAGGCTGGGTGCAGTGGCTCACACCTGTAATCCCAGCACTTTCGGAAGCCTAGGTGGGTGGATCACCCTGAGGTCAGGAGTTCAAGATCAACCTGGCTAACATGGTGAAACCCCGCCTCTAATACAAATACAAAAATTAGCTGGGCGTGGTGGCGGGCGCCTGCAATTCCAGCTACTCAGGAGGCTGAGGCAGGAGAATCCCTTGAACCCAGGAGGTGGAGGTTGCAGTAAGCCGAGATAGCATCCACTGCACGCCACCTGGGTGACAACAGTGAAACTCCGTCTCAAAAATAATTGTCAAACAGCAAGTAAACTGGGTACTTCACGATCACAGATAATTATTTTACTGGGGAGTGGGATGATAGTTATGTTGAGAAGGAGGATATTTTATAAATGTTTATAAAATGTGTATGTTTATAAATGTATAACCACCTAAAATGTTTACCTTGACTGCTGACTAGACAGAGCCAATTTATCAAGACAGGGGAATTGCAATAGAGAAAGAGTATTTCACACAGAGCCATACGGAGATGGGAATTTTATTATTACTCAAATCGGTCTCCCCAGGCATTCGGGGATCAGAATTGTTTTTTTTTTTCTTGGTATAGAGTCTCGCTCTGTCTCCCAGGCTGGAGTGCAGTGGCGCGATCTCAGCTCACTGCAAGCTCTGCCTTCTGGATTCCCGCCATTCTCCTGCCTCAGCCTCCTGAGTAGCTGGGACTACAGGCGCCCGCCACTGCACCCGGCTAATTTTTTTGTATTTTTTTAGTAGAGACGGGGTTTCACCGTGTTAGCCAGGATGGCCTCGATCTCCCGACCTCGTGATCTGCCAGCCTCAGCCTGTCAAAGTGCTGGGAATACAGGCGTGAGCCACCACATCCGGCCTTTTTTTTTTTTTTTTTTCTTTTTAAGACATAGTTTCGCTCTTGTCGCCCAGGCTGGAATGCAATGGCATGATCTCGGCTCACCGCAACCTCCGCCTCCTGGCTTCAAGCGATTCTCCTGCCTTAGCCTCCCAAGTAGCTGGGAATACAGGCGTGTGCCACCATGCCCAGCTAATTTTTGTATTTTTAGTAGAGACCGGGTTTCACCATCTTGGCCAGGCTGATCTCGAACTGCTGACCTCGTGATCCACCCGCCTCAGCCTCCCAAAGTGCTGGGATTACAGGCGTGAGCCACCGCACCCAGCCGGGGATCAGAGTTTTTAAGAATAATTTGATGAGTGAGGGGTGGCACCAGTGATTCGGGAGTGCCGATTGGGTCAGAGATGAAATCATAGGGAGTTGAAGCTGTAGTCTTGTGCTGAGTCAGTTCCTGAATGGAGGCTACAAAATCAGATGAGCCAGTTGATCAATCTGGGTGGTGCCGGCTGGTCCATCAAGTGCAGGATATGCAAAATATCTCAAGCAGTGATCTTAGGTTTTACAATAGTGTTGTTATCCCCAGGAGCAATCTGGGGAGGGTCAGAATCTTGTAGACTCCAGCTGCATGACTCCTAAACCATAATTTCTAATCTTTTAACTAATTTGTTAGTCCTACAAAGACAGTCTAGTTCCCAGGCAAGAAGGGAGTTTGTTTTGGGAAAGGGCTGTTAACATCTTTGCTTCAAACTATAAACTAAGTTATTCCCAAAGTTAGTTCAGCCTACCCCCAGGAATGAACAAGGACAGCTTGGAGGTTAGAAGCAAGATGGAGCTAGTTAGGTTAGATCTCTCTCTCTCTCTCTCTCTATATATATATATATTATTATACTTTAAGTTCTAGGGTACATGTGCACAACGTGCAGGTTTGTTACATATGGATACATGTGCCATGTTGGTGTGCTGCACCCATTAACTCGTCATTTACATTAAGTGTATCTCCTAATGCTATCCCTCCCCCCTCCCCCCACCCCACGACAGGCCCTGGTGTGTGATGTTCCCCTTCCTGTGTCCAAGTGTTCTCATTGTTCAGTTCCCACCTATGAGTGAGAACATGTGGTGTTTGGTTTTTTGTCCTTGCAATAGTTTGCTGAGAATGATGGTTTCCAGCTTCATCCATGTCCCTACAAGGACATGAACTCGTCATTTTTTATGGCTGCATAGTATTCCATGGTGTATATGTGCCACATTTTCTTAATTTAATCTATCATTGTTGGACATTTGGGTTGGTTCCAAGTCTTTGCTACTGTGAATAGTGCTGCAATAAACATACGTGTTCATGTGTCTTTATAGCAGCATGATTTATAATCCTTTGGGTATATACCCAGTAATGGGATGGCTGGGTCAAATGGTATTTCTAGTTCTAGATCCCTGAGGAATTGCCACACTGACTTCCACAATGGTTGAACTACTTTACAGTCCCACCAACAGTGTAAAAGTGTTCCTATTTCTCCACATCCTCTCCAGCACCTGTAGTTTCCTGACTTTTTAATGATCGCCATTCTAACTGGTGTGAGATGGTATCTCATTGTGGTTTTGATTTGCATTTCTCTGATGGCCAGTGATGATGAGCATTTTTTCATGTGTCTTTTGGCTGCATAAATATCTTCTTTTGAGAAGTGTCTGTCATATTCTTCGCCCACTTTTTGATGGGGTGGTTTTTTCCTTGTAAGTTTGTTTGAGTTCTTTGTAGATTCTGTATATTAGCCCTTTGTCAGATGAGTAGATTGCAAAAATTTTCTCCCATTCTGTAGGTTGCCTGTTCACTCTGATGGTAGTTTCTTTTGCTGTGCAGAAGCTCTTTAGTTTAATTAGATCCCATTTGTCAGTTTTGGCTTTTGTTGCCATTGCTTTTGGTGTTTTAGACATGAAGTCCTTGCACATGCCTATGTCCTGAATGGTATTGCCTAGGTTTTCTTCTAGGGTTTTTATGGTTTTAGGTCTAACATTTAAGTCTTTAATCCATCTAGAATTAATTTTTGTATAAGGTGTAAGGAAGGGATCCAGTTTCAGCTTTCTACATATGGCTAGCCAGTTTTCCCAGCACCATTTATTAAATAGGGAATCCTTTCCCCATTGCTTGTTTTTGTCAGGTTTGTCAAAGATCAGATAGTTGTAGATGTGTGGTATTACTTCTGAGGGCTCTGTTCTGTTCCATTGGTCTATATCTCTGTTTTGGTACCAGTACCATTCTGTTTTGATTACTGTGGCCTTGTAGTATAGTTTGAAGTCAGGTAGTGTGATGCCTCCGGCTTTGTTCTTTTGGCTTAGGATTGACTTGGCAATGTGGGGTCTTTTTTGGTTCCATATGAACTTTAAAGTAGTTTTTTCCAATTCTGTGAAGAAAGTCATTGGTAGCTTGATGGGGATGGCATTGAATCTATAAATTACTTTGGGCAGTATGGCCATTTTCACGATATTGATTCTTCCTATCCATGAGCATGGAATGTTCTCCCATTTGTTTGTACTGGTGCACTACACGTTCAGAGAAACTTCTTTAGTAACAAACTATAGAAATGATCCCTGAAAGTATAGTCTTAGGTTAGATCTCTTTTACTGTCTCGGTTATACTTTTGCAATGGCGGTTTCAGAATTCTGAAGACAAAGTATGAGTATTTGTCTTAATAGATACAACACCTACACAATGATATCATCTACACAATGATATCAAAATTTTAGATCTGCCAATTTAGTAGGTGAATTTATCATATCCTGTGGTAATCTGGATTTGCATTTATCTTATTAGTATAGGAGAAGTTGATCTCTTTTCATATATTTAAAAGTAATTTGTTCCTAAGGAATCCTCTAAAAAACTCTTAGAACTAACAGGCCAGATGCGGTGGCTCATGCCTGTAATCCCAGCACTTTGGGAGGCTGAGGCAGGCGGATCACCTGAGGTCAGGAGTTCGAGACCAGCCTGACCAACACGGAGAAACCCTGTCTCTACTAAAAATACAAAATTAGCCGTGTGTGGTGGCACATGCCTGTAATCACAGCTACTCAGGAGATAGTGCCATTGCACTCCAGCCTGGGCAACAAGAGCGAAACTCTGTCTCAAAAAAAAAAAAAAAAAAAAAAAACTCTTAGAACTAATAAATGAGTGCAGCAAGGTTTTAGGATGTATGATCAATATATAAAAATCAGTTGTATTTCTATACAGTAGCAATGAACAAACTGAAAATGAAGTTAAGAAAACAATTCTACTTATAACAGATTCTAAAAGAATAAAATAATGTTGAAGGTAATTAAAGTCCAAAATAAGTTAAAAATCATCCTATATTCATGAATTGAAAGACAAATTCATAGAGACAAATTATATTGATGCCTAGGACTGGGGGGAATGGGGAATTGAGGGGTACTGGCTAAGGAGTACATGGTTTCTGAAACTGCCTTTGCAAAATTACTTAAATGGCTACCAGACATTATTCCAGAGGTCACAAGATTAGCGACTTCCCCAATTATTCCTGTAAATAACATCACTACGTAGACCCTAAGATTGGCGTTTTGAAATGTCTTTCCAGACTTTGCATTTTTTACTACTAGATAGCCCCACCCAGGCCCATGACTCAGCCAGTCCTGGGGCACCCACCAAGAAGCCGACACAGACATAAGGATCATTTTCCATACCCCTATGATTGAATCCTCAACCAATCATCAGCACCTATACCCTCACTCCCTGCCCACCGAACTATCTTTAAAACACCCTAACCTTTAAGCCTTTGGTAATATTGATTTGAGTAGTAACTCCGTCTCTCATGTGACGTGACCAGCCTCACATCAATTAAAGTCTTCCTTTACTGCAATTTCGTGGTCTCAGTGAATTATTATAATTTTGTCTTTGCAATTGAAACCATCTTTGTAAAATTATGACTGAGACAGTGAAAGAGATCTAACCTAACCAACTCCATCTTGCTTCTAATCTCCAAGCTGTCCTTGGTTCATTCCTGGGGGTAGGCTGAACTAACTTTGGGAGAAACTTAGTTTATAGTTTATAGTTTAAAGTTTATAGTTTAAAACAAAGACCCTAATAGTCCTTTTCCCAAAGCAGACCTCCTTCTTGCCTGGGGACTAGACTGCCTTTGTAGGACTAACGTTAGCCATAAGATTAGAAATTATGGTTTAGGAGTCATGCAGCTGGAGGCTACAAGATTCTGACCCTCTCTAAGTTGCTCCTAAGATCAGTGCTTGAGATATTTTGCAGACCCTACATTTGATGGATCAGCTGGCTCCACCCAGATCAATAAACTGGCTCATCTGATCTTATTTTCCCCAACCAGGAACTGACTCAGTCCAAGAAGACAGCTCTCACTCCCAGTGATTTCATCCCCTACCAATCAGCACTCCCAGCTCACCGGCTTTTCCCAACCCACAAAATTGTCCTTAAAAACTCTGCTCCCTGAATGCTCAGGGAGACTGATTTGAGTAATAATAACACTCTAGTCTCCTGGACAGCTGGCTCTGAGTGAATTACTCTTTCTGTATTGCCATTCCCCTGTCTTAATAAATCAGCTCTGTCTAGGCAGAGGGCAAGGTGAACCCGCTGGGCAGTTACACAATGGGCAGGAAGAACTTGTCAAGTGCTTACATTTCTTTCTGGAGTAATAAAAATATTCCAAAATTGATTATGATAATAGATGCATAAGTATGAATATATTAAAAGCTGAATTGTATGATTTAAATGAGTAAAGTATATAGTACATGAAATGTATCTCAAAAAAGCTGTTAAGAGAATAAAACAAAAAAAATTGGAAATTTATTTCTTGTAAATTGTCCATGTTGTGGTCTAATCTATTTGGATTTTTGTCTTTTTTCCTTGATTTACAGGAACTCCTTACATGTTGAAGAATATTAGTCTGTTGTCACATATGTAGCAAAATTTTTAACCAATTTTTATTTCGGTTTTTATTTTGTTTATGGTATTTATTTTCCTGCAGTGGTGCAATCATCAGCCCACTGTGTCCTCAACCTCTAGGGCTCAAGCGATCCACCCACCTCAGCGTTCCAAGTAAATGAGGTCTCAGGCACATACCATCATGCCCTAGCCAATTTGCTATTTTTTGTAGAGAGGAGGTCTTGCAGTCTCAAACTCCTGGGCTCAAGTTATCCTCGTGCCTTCGCCTCCTGAAGTGCTGGGATTACAGGCATGAGCCACCATACCTGGCCTAAAATTTGTGTATAATCAAATTTGGCACTATTTTCTTACACTGCTTCTTTAGTTTTTACAATGTTTAGAAACATCTTTCCCATACTAAGATAATGCATTTTTCTACTCTCATGTTCAGAAGCACTTGTTTATGTTTAAAAACTTCAAAGTATAGAATAAAACCTTAAGCACTGGAGAGGATTAATTTTGATTTTGTCTTTATTTATTTATTTCTGAGACAGAGTCTCTGTCGCCCAGGCTGGAGTGCAGTGGCACACGATCTCAGCTCACTGCAACCTCTGCCTCCCTGGTAAAAGTGGTTCTCATGCCTCAGCCTCCCAAACAGCTGGGAATACAGGCGCACGCCACGATGCCTGGCTAATTTTTGTATTTTTAGTAGATACGGAGTTTTGCCATGTTGGCCAGGCTAGTCTCCAACTCCTAACCTCAGGTGATCTGCCTACCCTAGCCTCCCAAAGTACTGGGATTACAGGGGCAAGCCACCAAGCCCAGCCTATTTTGTCTTTTTTTTTTTTTTTTTTTTTTTTTGAGATGGAGTTTTGCTCTTGTCACCCAGGCTGGAGTGTAATGGCACAATCTTGGCTCACTGCAACCTCCGCCTACTGGGTTCAAGCCATTCTCCTGCCTCAGCCTCCCGAGTAGCTGGGATTACAGGCATGAGCCACCACGCCCAGCTAACTTCTGTATTTTTTAGTAGAGACGGGGTTTCACCATGTTGGCCAGGCTAGTCTCGAACTCCTGACCTGAGGTGATCCACCCTCCTCGGCCTCCCAAAGTGCTGGGATTACAGGCGTGAGCCACCGCACCCAGCCCGCCTATTTTGTCTTTAAACATGTTTTTCATATGGCTCACAATGTCAAATAATCAAAATATTCCACTTTCATTCTCTATCAGGTATAAATGTTAGTTTATATAGCCAGCCCACAGATAATTTCCTTACAACAAAAGGATTACTAGTTCTCCATGTGCATCTGTGTTTGAGACTGTCTGTTCCTGTGTGTGAGAGACCAACCAATCCCCTCCTCCCCTGGCCAGATTTGCCCTGAGGGTATAAAGTGTAAGTGCTCACTTCTTTGATGTGAAAACCATAAATCACCAGCATGTAATAGAATAGATTAAATCTAAGAAACCACAGTGCTTTCAAACAGTGACCTTGGGGGGTGGTTACTTTCACAGTTTTCCTCCAAGACTAGGTCATCTACTGACTATAGTCAGAGTGTACATGATAAGTGCCCAGCTTCAGTGGGGATGCTAGGCCTGCCCACAACCTCTCTCGGTGTCACGATGAGTCTGAGGGCTGCACAAAGGCTGGGGCACAGACAGGGGAGCCTTGGCATTCCAGCAGATAATACACATCCCAGATAATACTTAACTAGTGTTCCATTATTGGAACTCTAAGCTTGTGGGAGTTATTTATATCCTACTGCTCAAGATCATTGCCAAGATCTGACTTTTCACACAAAAAATTGCAACCTCCGGCATAAATGAGTTAAGGTGTAGCCAGGCCAGGACAGAAGGGACACCCCAAGACTCAGCCAACACACTAACTCCTAGAGAACAAACACTCTCATGCCCTGATCCAAAGCCCTCCACCTTTCATGGCATCACCAACTTTCTCCTGCCCAGGCAGAGGAAGGGATCTTTATCACGGGACAGGAGAGCGCTGATCTCATCCAATCTTTCCATATTCCTAAAGTAAATATATCTTTAGAGATTTGACATTTAAGAGAAAAAAAAAGAAAAGAAAAAAGAAATTTGGCATTTGAGTCTCAAACAGACCTTGCAGACTTCAAAACTTTGTTGTCTCAAACTAAAATCTCTGCCTTGAAATCTCAGAAGCCTATTTTGCAAACCAAAGGCCAAGAACTGTGTTCGTTATCTTCAGTCTTCTGATCATCCTTTGAGGCAGGAGTGTTGGAATGTTCTACACAGATGAATTCCAAGTCTGTTTGGGCAGTTAAAAACCTGTTGAGCATGCCCATATGTGAATGTACCATGTGCACACGTGTGTGTGTGTAGCTGTTACCTACATATGAAAAAATGGCCCAAGTTTAGCTGATTTTTCTATGCCTTAGTTATCAATTAAATATGTCAACATTGTCATCACCTCTCCCCCTCAAACTACACGATTTAGAAATTATTGCTTCAGATTCCTGGGTTGAGAGTGAACCACTGCAGAACAAGGAAATCTGGGTGTTCGTGGTGGGAATACATCAGTGGGTACTTCCCAGATCATCTGCACAGAAGGAATCATGCCTGGCCAGAGGACTTGGGGTGATGTTGTGCTAATGATGATGTCGTGTTAATAGGAGTTGAAGACTTAGAGGCCTCCCAAAGTTCTGGGATTACAGGCATGAGCCACCGCCCAGCCTGCTGTTTTTTTTCTTTTTTTTTTGAGACAGTTTCGCTCTGTCGCCCAGGCTGGAGTGCAATGGTGCGATCTCCTGCCTCAGCCTCCCAAATAGCTGCAATTACAGGTGCTTGCCACCACACCCAGCTAATTTTTGTATTTTTAGTAGAGACCGGGTTTCACCATGTTTGCCAGGCTGGTCTCAAACTCCTGACTTCAGGTGATCGCCCGCCTCAGCCTCCCAAAGTGCTGGGAATACAGGCGTGAGCCACTGCGCCCAGGCTTGCTGTTTTTACAGTTAAATGCAAAGGCTTTTATAAGAAACCTATGAGGTCTGGGCATCTCATTTGCATAAGGTGCAAATTTCTGGTAGCTCCACCCCATCTTCCTAATGTGCACACGGGCCCTTCCTTAGCTTGAGTTACTCCGTATTGCTTTGTTCCCCTTACTGCCTATGTGTCAGGGGACAGAATTTTCCATTGTGGGCATGTCACCTATATATCCTTTCTTTTTTTTTTTTTTTTTTGAGATGGAGTCTTGCTCTGTCGCCCAGGCTGGAGTGCAGTGGCACAATCTGGGCTCACTGCAAGCTCCACCTCCTGGGTTCACGCCATTCTCCTGCCTCAGCCTCCCGAGTAGCTGGGACTACGGGCACCCGCCACCATGCCCGGCTAATTTTTTGTATTTTCAGTAGAGACGGGGTTTCACTGTGTTAGCCAGGATGGTCTTATCTCCTGACCTCAGGTGATCCATCCGTCTTGGCCTCCCAAAGTGCTGGGATTACAGGCGTGAACCACTGCGTCCGGCCTATCCTTTCTTATCTGTGCAGCCATGGGCATGTCTTAGGCAAACCCTCTATGCAAGTTCCCTTATCTGTGCCTGAAGCTTGATTTTTCAGGCTGTTCTTTTGTATGAAAGAATTCAACCAAGGACCCACCCTAACTGCCTGCCTCACTGATTTCTACCTTTCTCCTGTCTCACTGAGTTTACAAGTGTGAGCCACCATGCCCAGCCTTATATCTCACTTTAAACAATTGTATTTGTTTGTTTGTTTGTTTGTTTTGGAGATGAGGTCTCACTCTGTCACCCAGGCTGGAGTGCAGTGGCAAGATCTCAGCTCACTGCAACCTCTGCCTCTGAGACTCAAGCCATCCTTCCACCTCAGCCTCCCCCTGAGTAGCTGGGACTACAGGTGTGTGCCACCATGACTGGCTAATTTTTTTTTTTTTTTTTTTTTTTTTTTTTGTAGAGATAGTGTTTTGCCATGTTGCCCAAGCTGGTCTCAAACTCATGGACTCAAGCGATTCATCCACCTTGGCTTCCCAAAGTGCTGGGATTATAGGCGTGAGCCACCACATCTGGACTGCAATTTTATTATATTGTGCTTTGGTGTAATTTTCTTCATTCTCCTTCTGCTTGTGGTTGTTGGGTTTTCTTGTTGGTTGGAACTGTGGGTTTATAGTTTCATCAAATTCGAAAACACAGGCCATTATTTCTTCAAATATTTTTGGCCAGGCCATTATTTCTTCAAATATTTTTGGCCGTCCCTCCTTCCACCCCATGTCCATGCATCTGGACCTCAAATTACAAATATATTAGGCCATTTGATGTTATCCCACAGCTCACCAATTCATTTTTCAGTTTATTTTTCTTTTGAGTCTTTCCCTCAAAGACTATTTTTGGGTCTCTATGTTATGGTCTGTTTCATTTTGCCTGGATTCTGTTGCTACATCTTCCAATTCACTCATCTTTTCTTCTGCCTTGTCTAAGATGCTGTTAATCTTGTCCAGTGTTTTTCTTTTTTCTTTTTTTTTTAATCTCAGACATTGTATTGTTCATTTATTTTTTTTCTTTATTTTATTTTATTTTTTTTTTTTGAGACAGAGCCTTGCTCTGTTGCCCAGGCTGGAGTGAAGTGGTGTGATCTCAGCTCACCGCAAGCTTCACCTCCCCGGTTCAAGTGATTCTCATGCCTCAGCCACCAGAGTAGCTGGGATTACAGGCAGCTGCCACCATGCCAGACTAATTTTTGTATTTTTAGTAGAGACAGGGTTTTACCAATATGTATTCCTCCCTGAACATTGGGAGGACCTTTCTTTTCTTTTCTTTCTTTCTCTTTCTTTCCTTCCTTCCTTCGTTTTCTTTCTTTCTTTCATTTTTTTTTCTTTTTCTTTCTTTCTTTTTATTTTTTGAGACCGTCTCGCTTTGTCACCCAGACTAGAGTGCAATGACATAATCTCAGCTCACTGCAACTTCTGCCTCCCGGGATCAAGCAAGTCTCTGCCTCAGCCTCCCAAGTAGCTGAGATTATAGGCGCCCACAGCCACACCAGGCTAATTTTTTGTATTTTTAGTAGAGACGGGGTTTCACCATCTTGTCCAGGCTGGTCTTGATCCTGACCTCATGATCCACCCACCTCGGCCTTCCAAAGTGTTGGGAATACAGGCATGAACCACCACTCCAGGCCCTTGAGTTTTTCTATAAGGTATGAGACTTGGCTGAGATTTATTTTTTTGCTTTTTAATGTCCAATTGCTCCAGTACCATCTTTTGAAGAGGTTATCTTTCCTCTGTTGAATTGCTTTTGCCCAGTCGGTTGGGCATATTTATGTGGGTCTATTCCTAGGTCTAAGTTACGTTATGTTATGTTATGTTATGTTATGTTATGTTATGTTATGTTATGTTATGTTAATCTATGTCTCTATCCCTCTACCAATACCAAACAACTTGATTACTGTAGCTATATTATGAGTCTTGAAATCAAGTAAACTGATTGCTCCTATTTTATTCTTTTTCAAAATTGCTTTAGCTATTCTAGTTCCTTTGTCTTTCCACACACATTTTAGAATAATCTTGCCTATATCTACAGATAATCTTGCTGCGATTTTGATAGGAATTGCATTATACCTGTATATCAACTTGGAAAGAATTGCCATTTTTACTATGTTCAGTCTTTTAATCCATCAGGATAGTATGTCTCCTCATTTCTTTAGAGCTTCTTTGATGTCTTTCCTGAAATTTGTGTAGTTTTTAGCAGGTAAGTCATGTACATATTTTGCTATATTTATACCTGAGTACTTTTTGAGTGATTTTAAATGGAAGTATTCCATTGTTAATTTTGATGCCTTCATGTTCATGCTTGTATGTAGAAATACAATTGACTTCTACATTAATTCTAGGAAGTTTTTTTTTTTAATTACCTTGAGATTTTCTACATAGAAAATTGTGCTATCTGGCCAGGCACAGTGGCTCACTCCTATCATCACACTGTGGAAGTGTGAGGCGGGTGGATCGACTGAGCTCAGGAGTTCGAGACCAGCCTGGGCAGCACCATAAAACTCCATCTCCAATAAAATGTTAAAAATATAAATGTTAGGCCAGGCGCGGTGGCCCACGCCTGTAATCCCAGCACTTGAGGCTGAGGCAGGCGGATCACGAGGTCAGGAGATCGAGACCATCCTGGCTAACACAGTGAAACCCCGTATCTACTAAAAATACAAAAAAATTAGCCAGGCGTGGTGACAGGCACCTGTAGTCCCAGCTAGTCGGAGGCTGAGGCAGGAGAATGGCGTGAACCCGGGAGGCGGAGCTTCAGTGAGCCGAGATTGCGCCACTGCCCTCCAGCCTGGGCGACAGAGCGAGACTCCATCTCAAAAAAAAGAAAAGAAAAGAAAAAAAAAAATATATATATATATATATATATATATGCTATCTGCAATTTTGTTATTGCTGTTGTTGTTTTGAAATGGAGTCCTGCTCCGTTGCCCAGGCTGGAGTGCAATGGTGCGATCTTGGCTCACTGCAACCTCTGCCTCCTGGGTTCAAGTGACTCTTGTGCCTCAGCCTCCTGAATTGCTGGATTACAGGCACATGCCACCACTTCCAGCTAATTTTTGTATTTTTAGTAGAGACGGGGTTTCCCTATGTTCCTCAGTCTGGTCTTGAATTCCTGACCTCAGGTGATCCACGCGCCTGAGCCTCCCAAAGTGCAGGGATTACAGGGGTGAGCCACCATACCCGGCAATTTTTGTTGTTGTTCAGATGGAGTCTGGCTCTGTTGCCCAGGCTGGGGTGCAGTGGCACCATCTGGGTTTACCGTCACCTCTGCCTCCAGGTTCACGTGATTTTCATGCCCCAGCCTCCCGAATATCTGGGACTACAGGTGTGCGCCACCACGCCCAGCTAAGTTTTTGTATTTTTAGTAGAGATGGGTTTTACCATGTTGGCCAGGCTGGACTCAAACTCCTGAACTCAAGTGATCCTTCCACCTTGGCTTCCCAAAGTGCTGGGATTATAGGGGTGAGCCACTGCGCCCAGCCATGGACAAGTTTATTTCTTCCTTTCAGATCCATATGGTTTGTATGCCTTTCATTTCCTTTTATTGCTTTATACGCTGCATAGAACTTTCAGCATTATGTTGAATAAGACTGATAAGAGCTGATATCCTTTCCTTGTTCCTGATCTTATTCTTTTTCCTTGTCCCTGGTCTTAAAGGGAAAACATGACGTCTTCCACTATCAAGTATGTTAGCTGTAGGTTTGTTTGTTTGTTTGTTTGTTTGTTTGTTTTGGAGGCAGGGTCTCACTCACTCTATCACCCAGGCTGGAGTGCAGTGGTATGATCACAGCTCACCACAGCCTTGCCTCCCAGGCTCAAGTGATCCTTATGCCTTGCAAGAGCCACCATGCCCAGCTAATTTTTTTATTTTGTTTTTTTGTAGAAACAGGGACTCTGTATGTTTCCCAGGCTGGTCTTGAGCCCCTGGGCTCAAGAGATCCTCTTGCCTCAGCTTCGCAAATGAGCCATCATGCCTGGCAGCTGTAGGTTTTTTGTAGATGGAAGAAGTGTTTTTTTCTATTCCTTTTTTTCTGAAAGTTTTTATCATTAATGGGTGTTGAATTTTGTCAAAAGATTTTTCTGCATCTATTGACATGATCATGTGATTTGCTTCTCTTTAACCTGTTAATATGATAGATTACACTGATTTTCAAATATTAAACCATGCTTGCATCCTTGGAATCAACTCTACTCAGATATGTTGTATAGTTTCTAAAAATATATTGTTGAATTCTATTTACTAATATTTTATTAAGGAGTTTTGCATCTCTACTCATGAGGGATATAGGTTTGTAGTTTTTTGTTTTAATTAATTCATTAATTTCTAAATAGAGATGGGATCTCACCAGGTTACACACGTTAGTCTCTGGAACTCCTGGGCTCAAGCAACCCTTCCACCTCAGCCTCCCGAAATGCTGGGATTACAGATGTGAGCCACTATGCCTGCCCTATTTTTAAATATTTTCTTTGATTTTGGCATTAGGCGGATATTAACTTCATAAAATGCGTTGGGAAATATTCCCTTCTCCTCTGTTTTCTAAAAGAGATTGTGTACAACTGGTGTTAACTTTTTAAGCATTTGGCAGGAGTCTCCAATGAAACCATCTGGCCCTGAATTTTTCCTTTTTGGAGTTTTAAAATTATGAATTCAATTTAATAGTTATGCAGCTATTCAAATTATCTATTTCATATGTGTGAGTTGTGGTAGTTTCCTTATTCCTCATACTAAGTACAACTGACAGTTCTGGGTACTATATATGAAACAAACATCAAGACTTGAAGGACAGAGAACAGCAGACTGACCAGGAACCTCAGGACCACAGGGATGACTGCGTGGTGAGTTCCCTGGATTTTCTTTTTGCCTCATAGTCAACAAACTATTATTTAATATTTAAATTTATCCAAACTTTCTTAATTTTTTTGATACAATGTTATATCCAAGAAATGTATGTGTTTGTCTTTAGTTTAACCACATTTAAATAACTCTTCTGGGCTCATGTACCATGCCAGGTATCCACACTACACAAAGGTCTTGAAACTACGTTTGCAAAATTATCACTGAGACAGTGAAAAAGATCTAACTTAACTGACTCCATCATGCTTCTAACCTGTAAGCTGTCCTTGTTCATTCCTGACTGTAGGCTGAGCTAACTTTGGGAGAAATTCAGTTTATAGTTTAAAACAAAGACGAAAACAACCCTTTCCCAAAACAAACCTCCTTCTTGCCTGGAGACTAGATTGCCTTTTAGGACTAACATTAGCCACAAGATTGGAAATTACCATTTAGGAGTCAGGTAGCTGGAGGCTACAAGATTCTGACCCTCCCTAAACTGCTCCTAAGATCAGTGCTTGAGATATTTTGCAGGCCCTGTACTTGATGGATCAGCTGGCACCACCCAGATCAATAAACTGGCTCATCTGACCTTGTGGCCCCCAACCAGGAACAGACTCAGTCCAAGAAGACAGCTCAGATTCCCTAAGATTTCACCCCTGACCAATCAGCACTCCCAGCTCACTGGCTTTCCCCCACCCACCAAGTTGTCCTTAAAAACTCTGATCCCTAAATACTCTGGAAGACTGAATTGAGTAACAATACAGCTCTGGTCTCCCTCACTGCCAGCTCTGCGTGAATTACTCTGTTTTGCAATTCCCCTGTCTTGATATATTGGCTTTGTCTAGGCAGCGGGCAAGGTGAACCCCACTGGGCAGTTCCAGTCTCC
Organism: Pan paniscus; assembly: GCF_029289425.2. Taxonomy (NCBI): domain Eukaryota; kingdom Metazoa; phylum Chordata; class Mammalia; order Primates; family Hominidae; genus Pan; species Pan paniscus. Next base: position 51,109,363 of record NC_073260.2, read on the forward strand.
CTCTCTCCCTTTTTTTTTTTTTTTTTTGAGACAAAGTTTCACTCTTGTCACGCAGGCTGGAATGCAGTGGCATGTCTTGGCTTACTGCAACCTCCTCCTCCTAGGTTCAAGCGATTCTCTTGCCTCAGCCTCCTGAGTAGCTGGGATTACAGGCGTGTGCCACCACACCCAGCTAATTTTTGCATTTTTAGTAGAGACAGGGTTTCATCATGTTGGCCAGGCTGGTCTCAACTCCTGACCTCAGGTAATCCGCCCACCTCGGCCTCCTGAAGTGCTGGGATTACAGGTGTGAGCCATGAGCCACTGCGCCCAGCCTTTTTTTTGCAGGGGGGTGGGGTGGGGTGGAGTCTCGCTCTGTCGCCCAGGCTGGAATGCAATGGTGCAGTCTGGGTTCACTGCAACCTCTGCCTCCTGGGTTCCAGCGATGTTCCTGCCCTCAGCCTTCCAAGCAGCTGGAACTACAGGCACCTGCCATCGTGCCCGACTAATTTTTGTATTTTTGTAGAGACAGGGTTTCACCATGTTGGCCAGGCTGGTCTCAACTCCTTACCTCAGGTGATCCACCCACCTCAGCCTCCCAAAGTGCTGGGATTACAGGCGTGAGCCACCGCGCCCGGCTGGTCCAAGATTTTGAGACAAAGTCTCACTCTTGTCCCCCAGGCTGGAGTGCAATGGCATGATCTCGGCTCACTGCCACCTCCGCCTCCTGGGTTCAAGCAGTTCTCCTGCCTCAGCCCCCCGAGTAACTGGGATTACAGGTGCCTGCCACCACACCCAGCTAATTTTTGGGTTTTTAGTAGAGACAGGGTTTTACCATGTTGGCCAGGCTGGTCTCGAACTCCTGATTTCAGGTGAACCACCCGCCTTGGACTCCCAAAGTGCTGGGATTACAGGCGTGAGCCACCGTGCCCGGCCCTGTTGAAGAGTTTTTATAGCACTTAATCTTCAGCTCATCCTCTTCCTAGAGGTGGGAATGTGGGGCCGATAGTTCCCACCCTTTAATCACATTTTTGGTCTTTCTGGTGACCAATCCCATCCGGAGGCTAGCATAGCAGCCCCACTGTGAGTCACCTCATTAGCATAAATTCCGGTGTGAACAAAGGCTTATTATGAACAGCAAAAGATAAAAGTGTCTCCTAAGAAATTCTAAGGCATTTAGGTGCTCTGTGTTAGGAACCAGGGACAAAGACCAGGTATATTTCATTTATAACATAATTATAAGGCCGGGCACGGTGGCTCACGCCTGTAATCCCAGCACTTTGGGAGGCTGAGGTGGGCGGATCACAAGGTCAGGAGATTGAGACCATCCTGGCTAACACGGTGAAACCCCGTCTCTACTAAAAATACAAAAATTAGCCGGGCATGGTGGTGTGCGCCTGTAGTCCCAGCTGCTGGGGAGGCTGAGGCAGGAGAATGGCGTGAACCCGGGAGGCGGAGCTTGCAGTGAGCTGACATCGCGCCACTGCACTCCAGCCTGAGTGACAGAGCGAGACTCCATCTCAAAAAAAAAAAAAAAAAAAAAAAACCACAATTATAGTTTCCAAGAGGAGACATCATGCCATGGGGATGGGGTGGGTAGGTGGGAAGATTATGGATGGGGAAGCATCAGGCTCAGTTAGGAGGAAGAAAGAGGAGGGTAAAACTGTGAGTAAGTTTATTTATCGAAGTTTGCATACTAAGGAATGGGAGAGACAGCAAAAGCAGGTTTAAGATTAGCTAGATTGCATAATGTCAGTGGCCCCTGGGGCTTAGGGGCTGTCTCTTAGTTGTCTGATACCTGTCTCTGGGGTGGTTAGGGCAGGTGTATGGTAGCCCAGAGTGTGGAATCCCCATAGAGGAGGTGATTGGGGCTCTGAATTGGCTGGTTTTGTCTACTAAAATTGAGGCTGTTGAGACAGAAATAATTTTACAAGAGATTATTGAAAACTGAACATGAGGATTGGCCCAGGAAGACCCACCAACAAACTTGCAGTTGTTCTGGAGTCTGTCACTAGGTGAAAGGTTTTGTTTGTTTTTGTTTTGCCTTTTTAATTTTTTTTAATAGAGACGGAGTCTCGCTTTGTAGCCCAGGCAGGTCTCAAACTCCTGGCCTCAAGTGATCCTCCTGCCTCAGCCTCTCAAAGTGCCGGGATTAACAGGTAGAGCTGCCACACCCCACCGTGGTGAAAAGTGTTTTTTTTTTTTTCCTGAGACAGAGGCTTGCTCTGTCACCCAGGCTAGAGTGCAATGGCACGATCTTGGCTCACTGCAACCTCTGCCTCCCGGGTTCAAGTGATTCTCCTGCCTCAGCCTCCGGAGTAGCTGGGATTACAGGTGCCCACCACCACGCCCAGCTAATTTCTGTATTTTTAGTAGAGACGGGGTTTCACCAGGTTGGCCAGGCTGGTCTCAAACTCCTGAAAAGTTTTTTATAGGAAAGTTTAAAAGAGGGGAGGAGGACTTCTCATACTGGAGTTGTTCTCTTTTCATAGGTGGGTACAATGCAGAAATCGTGATCATTAGCTACAGATTACATCATGCGGGCTAAAAAATGCCTACATGCAAGACAATCAGTAGAACTTCATGCTTCAGCTAATCTTAAAATAAATCAGCATCCTATTCAGTGTCAGCAGGCTATGCATTCATCAGTACATCAATAATTTGCAGTACTTTCAATAAGATTCTTTACTCAGAGACAGAATGTCACCATCAAGTCACAAGATCTTCCCAAGAGTGATTAATTTGTAAGCCTGCTTACTTCTAAGGTAAACTGTCAAATGTGACCAGAAGGTTATCAGTTTTTATTTGAAAAGTGTGATCGGCCTGGTGCGGGGTGGCTCATACCTGTAATCCCAATACTTTGGGAGGCCAAGGTAGATGGATCACTTGATGTCAGGAGTTTGAGACCAGCCTAGCCAATATGGTGAAACCCAGTCTCTACTAAAAATACAAAAAATTAGCCAGGCATGGTGGTGCATGCCTGTAATCCCAGCTACTCAGGAGGCTGATGCAGGAGAATCGCTTGAACCTGGGAGGCAGAGGTTGCAGTGAGCTGAGATCATGCCATTGCACTCCAGCTTGGCCTGGGCAACAGAGTGAGACTTCGTCTCAAAAAAAAAAAAAAAAAAAAGCCGGGTGCAGTGGCTCATGCCTGTAAACCCAGCACTTTGGGAGGCCGAGGTGGGCGGATCACCTGAGGTCGGGAGTTCGAGACCAGCCTGACCAACATGGAGAAACCCCGTCTCTACTAAAAATACAAAAATTAGCCAGGCGTGGTGACACATGCCTGTAATCCCAGCTACTCGGGAGGCTGAGGCAGGAGAATTGCTTGAACCCAGGACGGGGAGGTTGCGGTGAGCTGAGATTGCGCCATTGCACTCCAGCTTGGGCAACAAGAGCGAAACTCTGTCTCAAAAAAAGAAAAAAGAAAAGTGTGGTCACAGGAGGATAGGAGGTAGACTCCTCCTGTAAGGGGCTTGGGGACAACAAGAGAGGTAGGAGGCCAAGGCGAGGTGACTCATACATAATATCTGGTTGTCTAGAACAATGCATGTCTGACATATGCAGATGTTCAACACAGGTTTACAGACACTAGAAAATGGGTGATACATGTAAACATATATTATCACTACAAATGATAAGTGCTGTATTAGTCTGTTTTCATTCTGCTGATAAAAACATACCTGATACTGAGAAGAAAAAGAGGTTTGGCCGGGCGCGGTGGCTCACGCCTGTAATCCCAGCACTTTGGGAGGCCGAGGCGGGCGGATCACGAGGTCAGGAGATCGAGACCATCCTGGCTAACACGGTGAAACCCCGTCTCTACTAAAAATACAAAAAATTAGCCGGGCGTGGTAGCGGGCGCCTGTAGTCCCAGCTACTCGGGAGGCTGAGGCAGGAGAATGGCGTGAACCTGGGAGGCGGAGCTTGCAGTGAGCCGAGATCGCGCCACTGCACTCCAGCCTGGGCGACAGAGCGAGACTCCGTCTCAAAAAAAAAAAAAAAAAAAAAAAAAAGAGGTTTAATTGGACTTATAGTTCCACGTGGCTGCGAGGCCTCAGAATCATAGTGGAAGACAAAAGGTACTTCTTACACAGTGGCGGCAAGAGAAAATGAGGAAGAAGCAAAAGCGGAAACCCCTGATAAACCCGTCAGATCTTGTGAGATTTATTCACTATCATGAGACTAACACAGGAAAGACCAGACCCCATGATTCAATTACCTCTCCCAGGTCCCTCCCACAACACGTGAGAATTCTGAGAGATACAATCCAAGTTGAGATTTGGGTGGGGACACAGACACACCATATCATTCCACCCTTGGCCCCTCCAAATCTCATGTCCTCACGTTTCAAAACCAAGCATGGCTTTCCAACAGTCCCCCAAAGTCTTAACTCACTTCAGCATTAACCCAAAAGTCCACAGTCCAAAATCTCATCTGAGACAAGGCAAGTCCCTTCCACCTATGAGGTGTAAAATCAAAAGCAAGCTAGTTACTTTCTACATACAATGGGGGTACAGGTATTGGGTAAATACAGCCATTCCAAATGGGAGAAATTGGCCAAAACAAAGGGGTTATAGGGCCATGCAAGTCCAAAAATCCAGCAGGGCAGTCAAATTTTAAAGCTCCAAAATGATCTCCTTTAATAACAGGTCTCACATCCAGGTCACCCTGATGCAAAAGGTGGGTTCCCAAGGCCAGGCACGGTGGCTCACGCCTGTAATCCCAGCACTTTGGGAGGCCGAGGCAGGCGGATCACGAGGTCAGGAGATCAAGACCATCCTGGCTAACACGGTGAAACCCCATCTCTACTAAAAAAAAAAAATACAAAAAATATTAGCTGAGTGTGGTGGTGGGCGCATGTAGACCCAGCTACTCGGGAGGCTGAGGCAGGAGAATGGCGTGAACCTGGGAGGCAGAGCTTGCAGTGAGCCAAGATCGCGCCACTGCACTCCAGCCTGGGCGACAGAGCAAGACTCTGTCTCAAAAAAACAAAAAACAAAACAAAAAAAAGCTGGGTTCCCATGGTTTTGGGCAGCTCTGCCGCTGTGGCTTTGCAGGGTATAGCCTCCTTCCTGGCTGCTTTCACAGGCTGACATTGAGTGTCTGTGGCTTTTCCAGGCACATGGTGCAAGCTGTCAGTGAATCTACCACTGTGGGGTCTGGAGGATGATGGCCCTCTTCTGACAACTCCACTAGGCAGTGCCCCACTAGGGACTCTGTGCTGGGGCTCCGACTCCACATTTCCCTTCCGCACTGCCCTAGCAGAGGTTCTCCATGAGGGCCCCACACCTGTAGCAAACTTTTGCCTGGGCATCCAGACATTTCCATACATCTTCTGAAATCTAGGCAGAGGTTCCCAAACCTCAATTCTTGACTTCTGTGCACCCACAGGCTCAAAACCATGTGGAAGCTGCCAAGGTTTGGGGCTTCCACCCTGAGAAGCCACAGCCTGAGCTCTATGTTGGCCTCTTTTCTGCCATGTTTGGAGCAGCTGGGACCCAGGACACCAAGTCCATAGGCTGCACACAGCACGGGTACCCTGGGCTTGGCTCACGAAACCACTTTTTCCTTCTGGGCCTCTGGGTCTGTGATGGGAGGGACTTCCATGAATGTGTCTGACATGGCCTGGAGACATTTTCCCAGTGGTCTTGGGGATTAACATTAGGATCCTTGCTACTTATGCAAATTTCTGCAGCTGGCTTGAATTTCTCCTCAAAAAATGGATTTTTCTTTTCTACCGCATCATCAGGCTGCACATTTTCTGAACTTGTATGCTCTGTTTTCCTTTTAAAACAGAATGCTTTTGCTGGCCGTGGTGGCTCACACCTGTAATCCCAGCACTTTGGGAGGCCAAGGTGGGGGATCACAAGGTCAAGAGATCGAGACCATCCTGGCCAACATGGTGAAACCCCGTCTTACTAAAAATACAAAAATTAGCCAGGTGTGGTGGTGCGTGCCTGTAATCTCAGCTACTCAGGAAGGCTGAGGCAGGAGAATCGCTTGAACCCGGGAGGCGGAGGTTGCAGTGAGCCGGGATTATGTCACTGCTTTCCAGCCTGGCAACAGAGTGAGATTCCATCTCAAAAAAAAAAAAAAAAAAAAAAGAATGTTTTTAACAGCACTCAAGTCACCCTTTGAATGTTTTGTTGCTTAGAAATTTCTTCCATCAGATACCCTAAGTCATCTCTCACACGTTCAAACTTCTTCTCACACGTTCAAACTTCTGCAGATCTCTAGTGCAGGGTAAAATCCCACCAGTCTCTGTTCTAAAACATAACAAGAGTCACCTTTGCTCCAGTTCCCAACAAGTTTCTCAACTCCATCTGAGACCACCTCAGCCTGGACCTTATTGTTCATATCACTATCAGCATTTTTGTCAAAGCCATTCAACAACTCTCTAGGAGGTTCCAAACTTTCCCACATTTTCTTGTCTGCTTCTGAGCCCTCCAAACTGTTCCAACCTCTGCCTGTTACCCAGTTCTAAAGTCGCTTCCACATGTTTGGGTATCTTTTCAGCAATGCCCCACTCCCAGTAACAATTTACTGTAGTAGTCCATTTTCAGGCTGCTGATAAAGACATATCCGAGACTGAGAAGAACAAGAGGTTTAAATAGACTTACATTTCCACATGGCTGGGAGGCCTCAGAATCATGGCAGGAGGTGAAAGGCACTTCTTACATGGTGCCAGCAAGAGAAAACGAGGAAGAAGCAAAAGCGGAAACCGCCGATAAACCCATCAGATCTCATGAGACTTATTCACTATCACGGGAATAGCATGGGAAAGACCAGCCCCCATGGCTCAATTACCTCCCCGTGGGTTCCTCCCACAGCACGTGGGAATTCTGAGAGATACAATTCAGGTTGAGATTTGGGTGGGAACACAGACAAACCATATCAAGTGCTAAGTTAACTGTAGATATGGCAGCCAGGTATTGGCACTGAGCCCAAACTGGTAGTGTCTGAGTTAGCTTTTCTCTTTTTTTTGCAGATGGTATTTATCAAGTTGAGGATGATCCCCTCTATTCCTAGTTTGCTGAGATTTTTATCCTGAATGGGTGTTTAATTCTGTCAAAAGATTTTTATACATTAACTGAAATGATGACGTTTTTCTTCTTTTTTCAATATAAAGAATTATAATAATTGACTTTTGAATGCTAAACCTTATTTCTAGGATAAGCCCACTTGGCCATGATAAACCCAATCCTATAAACGTATTGCCAAAGTAGATCTGCTAATATTTTATCAGAGTTTTGCATCTATATTTGTGAGGTCTTAATTTTCTTGTAATGTAATGTCCTTTTTTTGTTTGGTTGGTTGGGTTTTTGTTTAGTTTTGTTTTGAGATGGAGTCTTGCTCTGTCACCCAAGCTGGAGTGCAGTGGCGCTATCTCAGCTCACTGCAGCTTTTACTTCCTGGGTTCAAGCAGTTCTCCTGCCTCAGCCTCCTGAGTAGCTGGGATTACAGATGCCACCACAACTGGCTAATTTTTGAATTCTTAGGGGAGATGGGGTTTTGCCATGTTGGCCAGGCTGGTCTTGAACTCCTGACCTCAAGTTTTCCACCTGCCTTGGCCTCCCAAAGTGCTAGGATTACAGGCATGAGCTGCCGCTCCTGGACTTAAAATATATATATATATATTCTCTGCTTTGTCACCCAGCTGGAGTATAGTTGCATGGCATGATCATGACTCACTGTAACCTCAAACTTCTGCTCTCATGTGGCCCACCTGCCTCAGCCTCCTGAGTTGATGGGACTACAGGAGTGCAGCACCACACCCAGCTTTTCTTGTCTTAATCAAGTTTTGTTCCAGAATCACACAGGCCTCCTAAATAAAGCTGTGAAGCATTTCCTTCTCCTGTATTTTCAGAAAGAGCTTGTCTAGTATTAAGATTATTTCTTCATTATTTGACAAAATTAACTAGTAAAGTCCTTTCTATAGGGGGAAGATTTTTTATTGTGAATTAAGCTTCTTTATAGATATAGGACTCTTTACATATTCTATTTCATTGTGTCAGCTTTGCTAATTGCATGTTTCAAGGAATCTAAGTTTAGTAAGTTTTGAAAGTGAGTTGCAGGCCAGGCATGGTGGCTCATGCCTGTAATCCCAGCATTTTGGGAGGCTGAGGTGGGCAGATCACCTGAGGTCAGGAGTTCAAGACCAGCCTGGCCAACATGGTGAAACCCTGTCTCTACTAAAAATACAAAATTTAGCCGGGCATGGTGGTGGGTGCCTGTAATTCCAGCTACTCAGGAGACTTGAACCTGGGAGGTGGAGGTTGCAGTGAGCTGGGATCGCACCACTGCACTCCAGCCTGGGCAACAAGAGTGAAACTGCGTCTCAAAAGAAAAAAAAAAGAAAGTGAGTTGTAGACCAAAAGACAGAAAAATAGCTTAAGCATAGAAAACCACATGGTCAAAGATATGGCGTGTAGTTGTGTGTATACACACAAGCTGTTTGTTGCAAGAGCGTAAAGGGTGAAAAGTGGTGGAAACAGAGATTGGACGCTAAACCTGAGTCAGGCACCTCTGAATCCTCTTTTTGTCTAGGCCTCATTCTGGGTCCTGTCTTTAGCCTGACAACTCCAGTGGAAGCTGTTGAAGCCAAGGGAAAACTTCCCCTTCACTCTCTGAATGTAACTGCCCAATGGGTTCACCTTGCCCACTGCCTAGACAGAGCCAATTTATCAAGACGGGAGAATTGCAATAGAGAAAGACTAATTCACACAGAGCCGGCTGTGTGGGAGACCAGAGTTTTATTATTACTCAAATAAGTCTTCCTGAGCATTCGGAGAGCAGAGTTTTTAAAGACAATTTGGTGGGTGGGGGGAAACCAGTGAGCCAGGAGTGCTGATTGGTCAGGGATGAAATCACAGGGAGTCGAAGCTGTCTTCTTGGGCTGAGTCTGTTCCTGGGTGGGGGCCACAAGATCAGATGAGCCAGTTCATTAATCTGGGTAGTGCCAGCTGATCCATCAAGTGCAGGGTCTGCAAAATATCTCAGCCACTGATCTGAGGAGCAGTTTAAGGCATGTAGAATCTTGTAGCCTCCAGCTGCATGACTCCTAAACCATAATTTCTAATCTTGTGGCTAATTTGTTAGTCCCACAAAGGCAGTCTAGTCCCCAGTCGAGAAGGAGGTTTGTTTTGGGAAAGGGCTGTTATCATCTTTGTTTAAAACTATAAACTATAGGCCAGCCGCGGTGGCTCAAGCCTGTAATCCCAGCACTTGGGGAGGCCGAGGTGGGCAGATCATGAGGTCAGAAGATCGAGACCATCCTGGCTAACATGGTGAAACCCTGTCTCTACTAAAAATACAAAAAATTAGCCAGGCATGGTGGCGGGTGCCTGTAGTCCCAGCTACTCGGGAGGCTGAGGCAGGAGAATGGCGTGAACCCGGGAGGTGGAGCTTGCAGTGAGCTGAGATTACGGCACTGCGCTCCAGCCTGGGCAATACAGAGAGACTCTGTCTCAAAAACAAACAAACAAACAAACAAACAAACAAAATCTACCTCTCTCCAAAATGCAAACACACAGCAGCTTATCTCAGTTGAATGTTCACAGAAAAAAATAAAATAAAATAAAAAATTTAAAAAAACAATAAAACTATAAACTATAAACTAAGTTATTCCCAAAGTTAGTTCAGCCTATGCCCAGGAATAAACAAGGGCAGCTTGGAGATTAAAAGAAAGATGGAGTTGGCTAAGTTAGATCTCCTTCACTGTCTCAGTTATAATTTTTGCAAAGGCGGTGTCATGAAGGTTTGCTGAAAATCACTGACAAGATGCAGATTAATAGGAGAATAGGCATACAAATTTATTCGATCATAGCTTTATGTGAGACGTGAGTCTTCAGAATGAGGACCCAAGGATACAGAGGAAAGTATCCATTTTTATGCTTAAGTTCCTCACAATGCACAGCCATGCAGAAATATGATAGGACAGAAGGAGTATGGTCTATTGCAATTAGACTGAGTGGGGAAACCCAGCAAGCCTGTCTATCTAGATTCTTCTTGCCCTCTCTGAGCAGCCTTCCTTCCTTCTGCATGTGGGGCAGGACCCTTTCTGGAATGGGGGTCTTATGACATACAGTCAAATAAGATAGGTCAGATAATTTATTTTTTAAATATCTTTTTAATTAAAATAAATATTTTAAAGAGACAGGGTCTCACTATGTTGCCCAGGTTTGATTGGAACTCCTGGGCTCAACCAGTCCTCCTGCCTCAGCTTCCCAAAGTGCTAGGATTACAGGCATGAGCCACCACCCCAGGCCCAGATAATTTCCTTCTGACCAGTTTTTACACAGAAAGGTGGGTTGGTGGTGGGAGAGTTAGAGTAATATTTTTAGGTTTTTTGACTGACTTTGGAGAAACAGCGTTCAGGTTTCTACGACCCCCTTGGGGAAGAGGGATTGTTTTCTATGGCTAGCCTTGGGGGAGAGGGAAAATGAGAAAAAGAGGGAAGGAAAAGGTCAGAGAAAAACTTTTGCTTCTGAGGCCTTCATTTTGGGGAATTGATTTCTGAGTCTCAACATAGCAAAAATACTACCACACCAGTTTGGAGAGAATTAACCCTCCGCCCTAGATATCTGATTCTCTGGCCTCCCTTCAGCAAAAATCTTACTAAATCAGTTTAGCAAGAATCCCTGCCCCCAACACCCACTCCAGTTCCCCTCTTAAGTAATTTTCCATCCTCTGACCCCTCACTCTGCTCCTTAGCTTTCCTTGTTTTTGTTGTATTGAGAGTTTTTTTGTTGTTGTTTATTTTTACTTTTTTTTGAGACGGAGTCTTGCTCTGTCGCCCAGGCTGGAGTGCAGTGGCACAATCTCGGCTCACTGCAACCTCCACCTCCCAGGTTCAAGCAATTCTCCTGCCTCAGCCTCCGTATGAGTAGCTGGGACTACAGGCACATGCCACCATGCCCAGCTAATTTTTGTATTTTTATTAGAAGTAGGGTTTCACCATATTGGCCAGGCTGGTCTCGAACTCCTGACCTCGTGATCCACCTGCCTCGGCCTCCCAAAGTGCTGGGATTACAGGCATGAGCCACCACGCCCGGCCAGAGTTAGTTTAATTTTTATTATTATTATTTTTGAGACGGAGTTTCGCTCTTGTTGCCCAGGCTGGAGTGCAGTGGCGCAATCTGAGCTCACAGCAACCTTCGCCTCCCAGGTTCAAGCGATTCTCCTGCCTCAGCCTCCTGAGTAGCTGGGGTTACAGGCATGTACCACCACGCCCAGCTAATTTTGTGTATTTTTAGTAGAGACAGGGTTTCTCCATGTTGGTCAGGCTGATCTCGAACTCCCGACCTCAGGTGATCCGCCTGCCTTGGCCTCCCAAAGTGCTGAGATTACAGGTGTGAGCCACTGCGCCCGGCTGGTTATTTTTACTTATTTATTTTGAGACGTAGTTTCACTCTTGTTGCCCAGGCTGGAGTGCAGTGGCACGATCTCGACTCACTGCAACCTCCCCTTCCGGGTTCAAGTGATTCTCCTGCATCAGCCTGCCAAGTAGCTGGGATTACAGGCATCCGCCACCACACCCCACTAATTTTTGTATTTTTATTAGAGACAGGGTTTCTCCATGTTGACCAGGCTGGTCTTGAACTCCTGACCTCAGGTTATCCACCCACCTCAGCCTCCCATAGTGCTGAAATTACAGGTGTATTCAGAGTTAAATTTAATCTCTCTCCCTGATTGTGGCTGTCTTGACACCAATATCAATAGTCCTGAATAGTCTTTCTTCCTGTTTTAACAAGTGTCTGAATAATTTTTCCCTTAATGAGGCTGCAGTCCTAAGAAGTTTGGATTGGATTTTCTATGCCTTCAGAGCTTAGAAAAAAATCTAAGCCATGATTAGATTTTTCAGTATGAGACTTAACTTAATGATGACTTTCTGAAGATAAATATATTGGGTTTTTAAATTGTAGTCTAACTTACACAAATGGAATTTTTTTTTTTTTTTTTTGAGACAGGGTCTTGCTGTTTCACCCAGGCTGGAGTGCAGTAGTGCCATCCTAGCTCACTGCATCCTCCACCTCTGGAGCTCTAGTGATCCTCTCACCTCAGCCTCCTGAGTAGCTGGGACTATAGGCACGTGCCACCACAGTTGGCTAATTTTTGTATTTTTGGTAGAGATGGCATCTCACCATGTTGCCCAGGCTGGTCTTGAACTCCTGGGCTCAAGAAATCCTCCCACCTTGGCCTCCCAAAATGCTGGGATTACAAGTGTGATATGGTTTGTCTGTGTCCCCATCGAAATCTCAACTTGAATTGTATCTCCCAGAATTCCCATGTGTTGTGGGAGGGACCCAGGGGGAGGTAATTGAATCATGGGGGCTGGTCTTTCCCATGCTATTCTCGTGATAGTGAATAAGTCTCACGAGATCTGATGGGTTTATCAGGGGTTTCCGCTTTTGCTTCTTCCTCATTTTCTCTTGCCGCCACCATGTAAGAAGTGGCCTTTCACCCTCTGCCATGATTCTGAGGCCTCCCAGGCATGTGGAACTATAAGGCCAATTAAACCCCTTTTTCTTCCCAGTCTCAGATATGTCTTTATCAGCAGCGTGGAAACAAACTAATACAAGGTGTGAGCCACTGTGCCTGGCCACAAAAGGAAATTTAATGGCCACATGTTTTTTCCAAAATGAAAGGACTAGAGAACCAGGCTTAGAAAGGATGAGGAAGCAGGCAAGCCTCAAGGGACCTGGAGCAGGAAGATGGGAAGTCTCTTAAGGGTGAAGTCAGAGGCCATTTTTTTGGTGTCTTTATAGTTCTGTGTAAGGCTCCAGTTCCATCGGCAGTGGGTTTGTCTGTTGGTTTCTTTGGTCCTTCCAGAGTGGCAAACCCCAGCTATGCCTGCACACTGGAATCACCTGGAGAGTTTAAACATTTTTAAATTTCCCAGCCCTACTCCCAGAAATTCTAACTGAGAGTAATTGGCCTGGGGCCCCTCTGGGTCTTGGATTTTTTTTGGAGATGAAGTCTCACTCTGTCACCCAGGCTGGAGGGCAGTGGCACAATCTTGGCTCACTGAAACCTCTGCCTCCCGGGTTCTAGAAATTCTCCTGCCTCAGCCTCCTGAGTAGCTGGGACTACAGGTGCACGCCGCCATGCTCAGCTAATTTTTTTAAATTTAATTTTATTTTAGTAGAGACAGGGTTTCACCGTGTTGCCCAGGCTGGTTTTGAACTCCTGAGCTCAGGCAATCCACCCACCTTGGCCTGCCAAAATGCTGGGATTACAGGCATGAGCCACTGCGCCTGCCCAGTCTTGGTCTTTTCTGGAGCTCCTGGGTGCTTCCAGGACACAAGAGGAAAAACAGCCCTCTCCTGGGGCCCGAGAAAAGTGCACTGGGGGCTGTCCCTGTCCTGTGCTTTGAAAATGGAATTAAAAACAAAATCCCTTCTAAGCTAGAAAACCTGTCCACAAAGTAGAAGAGAAAGAAAACAATTTTATTATCGAATAAGCATGAAATAGAATATATCCATCATAGGCAATCTGCTAAAAGATTGCAAAGACTGAAAGAAATTTCCCTCTTTCGTACAGGCAAGTGGCTGCAACACATTGCAGTAAGTAGGTTTGCAGTGTGGAGTCAGGCGGCAAGTGAGGCCCATCTCCTCTCTGCAAACTGGGAGACAGGGCCATTCTCTTCCTTGATGATTACATTTCAAACTGGGAGACAGGGCCATTCTCTTCCTTGATGATTACATCTCAAGGAGATGTCTCTTGGGTCCTTGAAACATTTCTGGCATTGGGAGGCAGGCAAGAGGCTTGTTTGGCCATTAGAAGATTTACATACATTTGAAAAGGACAGAGAGGCTCGGGGCAGTGGCTCATGCCTGTCATCCCAGCACGTAATGGGAGGCCAAGGCAGGCAGATCACCTGAGGTCGGGAGTTTGAGACCAGCCTGACCAACATGGAGAAACTCTATCTCTACTAAAAATACAAAATTAGCCAGGCGTGGTGGCGCATGCCTGTAATCCCAGCTACTCGGGAGGCTGAGGCAGGAGAATCACTTGAACCTGGGAGGTGGAGGTTGTGGTGAGCTGAGATCGTGCCATTGCACTCCAGCCTGGGCAACAAGGGCGAAACTCTGTCTCAAAAAAAAAAAAAAAAAAAGCAAGAGAAGGAAAAGGTAGCGGGGGTGTGGTGGCTTCACGTGAGACTGTAATCCCAACCCAGCCCTTTTTTTTTTTTGAGACGAAGTCTCACTCTGTCATGCAGTGGCGCGATCTCAGCTCACTGCAACCTCCGACCTCCACCTCCCAGGTTCAGGCAATCCTCTTGCTCCCTAGTAGCTAGGATAACAGGCATGAGCTACCACGCCTGGCCAATCCCAACACTTTGGGCGGCCGAGGTAGGTGGATTGCTTTGAGCCCAGGAGTTCCAGACCAGCCATGGCCGACATGGCAAAACCCCATCTCGGCTGGGCATGGTGGCTCACGCCTGTAATCCCAGCACTTTGGGAAGCCGAGGTGGGCGAATCACTTGAGGTCGGGAGATTGAGACCAGCCTGGCCAACATGGTGAAACCCTGTCTCTACTAAAAGTACAAAAAAAATTAGCCGGGCGTGGTGGTGCATGCCTGTAGTCTCAGCTATTCAGGAGGCTGAGGTGGGAGGATGGCTTGGGCCCAGGAGGCAGAGGTTGCAGTGAAAAGGTAGAAAGAAAGAAAAGGTGAAAAAAAGAAAAGGTGGCTGAATACGGTGGGTGGCTCACACCTGTAATCGCAAAGCTTTGGGAGGCCAAGGTGGGAGTTGGAGAGCAGCCTGGGCAAACATAGTGAGATCCCAGCTGTAATTTTATTTTATTTTTTTGAGACAGGGTCTTACTATATCACCCAGGCTGGAGTGCAGAGGCATGACTACAGCTCACTGCAGCCTTGAACTCCTGGACTCAGGCAATCCTCCCACCTCAGCCTCCCAAGTAGCTAGGACTACAGACGCATGTCACCAAGCCCAGTTAATGTTTTTGCATTTCTTGTAGAGACGAGGTCTCTCTATATCACCCTGGGTGATCTTAAACTCCTGTTCTCAAGTAATCCTCCCACTTTGGCCTCCCAAAGTGCTGGGATTACAGGTGTGAGCCATTGAGCCTAGCAAGACCCCCATCTCCACAAAAGATTTAAAAATTAACCAGTCATGGTGGTGTGTGCCTGTGGTCCCAGTTACTTGGGAGGTCAAGGTGGGAGGATTGCTTTAGCCCAGGAGTTCAAAGTTACAGTAACTTATGATTGCTCCACTGTACTCCAGCCTGGGCCACACAGCAAGATGAAAGAGGAGAGGAGAGGAGAGGAGGGGAGGGGAGGGGAGGGGAGGGGAGGGGCGGGGCGGGGAAAGGCTGCAGGAGTCTCTTATTTTCTCGGGGAATATTAAGCCTCCTTATTTCTCCTTTGTATGTGCTTTTGCACTGGAAGCCATGACCCTCATGTGCCTGTCATTGGAGTTGCTCGGTGGGTTCCTGCTATGCAGATTCCTGTCCTGTTGGACACAGGCTCACCAGCCTTCCCTGAAGAGGTTCCATCCTAGAGACGCCAGCAAAGGGCCACAGTGGAATTCTCCACATGTTCCTGCCAGAACCATTGGGTTGATATGTTATTGGAATGCAAGGCTCATCCCTGTCATCAGAGGACTGCTGTCATCCTAGAGTTTGACATAGCAGGACCCTGGAGACACAGCTCTCACTGTGGCCTAACATTGGGATATATGAGGCACCAGTGGCCTATCTGGTGACCTCTGGGACTAAGGGGAGCTTCTGGGTAAGAGCATAGAGAACTTTTTTTTTTTTTTTGAGACAGGGTCTCATTCTGTTGCCCAAGCTGGAGTACAGTGGCCTGATCCCGGCTCACCGCAGCCTCAACTTTCCTGGCTCAACTGGTCCTCCCACCTCAGCCTCCCTAGTAACTAAAACTACAGGCACAAGCTACCACACCTGGCTATTTATTTTTATTTTTATTTTTTATTTTTGAGATGGAGTCTCACTCTGTCACAGAGGCTGGAGTGCAGTGCCGCAATCTTGGCTCACTGTAACCTTCGCCTCCTGGGTAGAAGCAATTCTCCTGCCTCAGCCACCCCAGTAGCTGGGATTACTGGCATGAGCCACCACGCCAGGTTGATTTTTGTATTTTGAGTAGAGATGGGGTTTCACCATGCTGGCCAGGCTAGTCTGGAACTCCTGACCTCAGGTCATCCGCCTGCCCTCTGCCTGCCTTGGCCTCCCAAAGTGCTAGGATTACAGGTGTGAACCACCATGCCTAGTCTAATTTTTTATTTTTTGAAGAGATGGCATCTCCCTATGGGTTCAAGCCCCAGGCTCATCTTGAGCTCCTGGGCTCAAGCAATCCTCCTGCCTTGGACTCCCAAAGTGTTGGGATTCTAGGCATGAGCCACTGCACTTGGCCAGCTGAGAACTTTGGAAGCCAGCAGTGTGCTTTGTGAACGAAGGCTGTTTTCAATGGCTTATGGCTATACTTCAGGGTTCAGGTGTTGTTATTTCCCTGGCTGCTTGTGAGCAGCTCCCTTGCCCCAGTGGGGGGAAGTCGTGAGTGGCGATGGACAGGCACTGTCTAAGGTTTCCACGTTTGACCTTTGATAAGGGCAAACATTATTTTCTCTCCTGAAATGGAAGAAGTTGACAAGGAAGAAAACCCCCAAGTGCTCCTGAGAAATATCATCCTATCCTTAAGAAAAATATCTTGGCTGGGCGCAGTGGCTCACACCTGTAATCCCAACACTTTGGGAGGCTGAGGCGGGCGTATCACAAGGTCAGGAGATCAAGACCATCCTGGCTAACATGGTGAAACCCCATCTCTACTAAAAATACAAAAAATTAGATGGGCGTGGTGGCGGGCGCCTGTAGTCCCAGCTACTCGGGAGGCTGAGGCAGGAGAATAGCTTGAACCTGGGAGGCAGAGGTTGCAGTGAGCCGAGATTGCACGACTGCACTCCAGCCTCGGCAACAGAGAGAGACTCCATCTCAAGAAAAAAAAAGAAAAGAAAAATATCTTCACACAAGTAAAGTGGCACCAACTTCTTTCACCTTATAAACCCTTTTCCTTTAAATTTACCCATTCGGTAAGCACCAGACCTGGTTTTCAGAGACCCAGAGAAATTTAGAAGAACATACCAATGGTAGGAGATGTATGGGGAAAGAAATAACCTTTTTTGGCTTGGCTCAGTGGCTCATGCTCATAATCCAAGCACTTTGGAGGCCAAGGTGGGAAGATCATTTGAGCCCACAAGTTCAAGATCAGCCTTGGGAGAATAGTGGGGCCCATCTCTTTGAAAAATTTTAAAATTCACCAGTTGTGGTAGTGTGCACCTGTGGTCCCAGCTACTCAGGAGGCTAAGATGAGAGGATCACTTGAGCCCAGAAGGTGGAGGTTGCAGTGAGCCGAGATTACACCATTGCATTCCAGCCTAGGGGACAGAGCAAGACCCTATCTCAAAAAAAAGAAAACCCAACCACCTTTTCTTCCCCATCAGTAGGTTCACATCTGAAGCCCCTATAACAAAAGACAGATTAAGAAGAGAAAAGCATACACATTTATCTTATGTAAGTTTTATGAAACACTAGAGCCTTCAGAAATGAAGATCCAAAGAAACAGGGAAACCTATGTGGTTTTTTTGAGAGGGAGTCTCGCTCTGTTGCCCAAGCTGGAGTGCAGCAGCCCAATCTCGGCTCAATGCAACCTCTGCCTCTCAGGTTCAAGTGATTCTCCTGCCTCAGCCTCCCAAGTTGCTGAGAGTACAGGTGCCCTAACCTATGTTTTTTTCTTTTCCTTTTTTTTTTTTTTGAGATGGAGTTTCGTTCTTGTCGCCCAGGCTGAAGTGCAATGGTGTGATCTCGGCTCACTGCAACCTCGGCCTCCCGGGTTCAACCGATTCTCCTGCCTCAGCTTCCCGAGTAGCTGGGATTACAGGCATATGCCACCACGCCTGACTAATTCTGTATTTTTTAGTAGAGATGGGGTTTCTCCATGTTGGTCAGGCTGGTCTCGAACTCCCGACTTCAGGTGATCTGCCCACCTCGGCCTCCCAAAGTGCTGGGATTACAGGCGTGAGCCACCGCACCCAGCCTAACCTATGTATTTTAATGCTAAGTTTGATGAAGAGTGGACAGGCGTGCAGAAATGTGATTGAACAAAGGGACATTACCTAATGGTAATAGATCAGGGACTTGCAAGACAAGTTTGTTCAGATTCTTCTCTGTGTGCTTGTGTCTTCAGAGATAAGGACATTCCTTTCCTCCGAGTCCAGAGAGGACACCTCAAAAATGAGGGTTTAATGACCTGCTTCAGGGGAAAAGGGTGAAGGGAGGGTGAGGGTGACCTTCCTGCCTTGGCTGTTTTCTCAAATGTCAAGGGGCCACAATTTGGGGTAGCATGTCCTGACCCCTATGAGAGACTTAAAGGAAGATATTCAGTGTGCTCTTGTTATCACCTCATCTCTTGGGATCTGAATAATCAACAACCAGAAAGGTCTTGCATGCTTATGGTGGATTGCCCAGATGGTCACTGTCCACACAAAGTAGTGTTGACAGGATTCAGGGTCTTCCCAGGAGGGCGTATGGTAAAGCCTTGCTGCATGCCATCCTGATGCTCAAACCAGGGTAGAGGACGATGAAACAGCAGTTTCTTTGTGAGGAGACGGACCCCAAGAGGGTGGTTCTGATCCATACCAATATGGTTTGGTTCTGTGTCCCCACCCAAATTTTGTCTGGAATTGTCATCCTTATGTGTCCAGGGAGGGACCTGTAATCCCCACGTGTGGAGGGAGGGAAGTGATTGGATCATGGGAGCGGTTTCCCTTCTGCTGTTCTCGTGATAGTGAGTGCTCACGAGATCTGATGGTTTTATAAGAATCTGGTATTTCCTCTGCTTGCACTTCTCTTTCCTGCCGCCATGTGAAGGTCCTTGTTTCCCCTTCACCTTCTGCCACGATTGTAAGTTTCCTGAGGCCTCCCCAGCCATGTGGAACTGTGAGTCAATGAAACCTCTTTTCTTTAGAAATTACCCAGTCTCAGGTAGTGTATATATATATTATATATTATATAATATATATTATATTATATAATATATATTATATTATATAATATATATTATATTATATATAATATATATATTATAATATATATTATATAATATAATATATATTATATTATATAATATATATTATATTATATATAATATATATATTATAATATAATATATATTATATTATATAATATATATTATATATAATATATATAATATATAATATATTATAATATATAATATATATTATATATTAATTATATAATATACATATATATTTTTATATATTATGTATTATATATATTTATATATATAAATATATATAATATATATTATAAATAATATATTTATATATTATATTAAATATATTATATATTATATAATATATAATATATATTTATATATTATATATTATATAATATATAATATATATTTATATATTATATATTATATAATATATAATATATATTATATATTATATATTATATACATTTATATATTATATATATATATATATATTTTTTTTTTTTTTGAGATGGAGTCTTGCTCTATCACCCAGGCCGGAGTGCAGTGGCGTCAACTTGGCTCACTGCAACCTCTGCCTCCCAGGTTCAAGCGATCCTCCTGCCTCAGCCCCCCAAGAAGCTGGGATTACAGGCATGGGCCTCCATGCCTGGCTAATTTTGTATTTTTAGTAGAGACAGGGTTTTTCCATGTTGGTCAGGCTGGTCTCAAACTTCTGACCTCAGGTGATCCACCCACCTCGGCCTCCCAAAGTGCTGGGATTATAGGCCTGAGCCATCGTGACGGCCAATTTTTTTTTTTTTAGTAGAGACTGGGTTTCACTATGTTGTCCAGGCCGGTCTCGAACTCCAGACCTCAGACAATCCACCCGCCTTAGCCCCCAAAGTGTTGGGATTACAGGCATGAGCCACTGCGCCTGGCATGAGTGCCTTGCTAAAAGAGACCTCTGGGAGTCAGTTTAGTGAGAATCCCTCTTCCCTGAAATCTGGTCACCCTTGATATCAAGTTGATCATCCTCCACCTTTGATAAGGTGATGCTTTCTAAGTCTAAGTCCCTGGCTTGCCTTTAGCAAGAGTCCCATTAGTCTGGGTTAGCCAGAATCTCCTGATCCTTGATGCCTCCTCTTAGTAATTTTCCACCTACTGACCCCATCCTGCTCTTTGGCTATCAGTCCCAGCTGTCTCTCCTGCCTTTGGGGTTCAAGCCTGATCTTTCTCCTCTGTTGCAGTAATCTTGGATAAAGCCTTCCCAATCGTTTTAACAAGAGTCAGAATAATTTTTCTTTAACATGGTTGAGAAGGAAATAGAGAAGTAGCCTGGTGGCTGTTTCTGGTTCTGTTCCTACAAGTAACTGGACTATGGCTAGTGTGACTTTGGGGAAAGAGTTGTCAGTTTCTTGATTTGGTGAATGAACGAGTGGGCGGTGTTTTCAGATTCTTGTCATCCCTTACTCCCTGGCCACAGAAGTACACAATGCAGGGAAAGAATGCGCTGAGGCAAGTAGATGTGGTTATTCCCTGGGGGGCTGGTAGAAAAGTATAAAGTTGAGAATGAAATCCAGGGTTTATCTCTTCATTCTCATTGTTAAGGGAGAACTGCTATGCACTATCAACCAGTCTCTGGTGTTGGAGGGAAGAGAAGTGGGGACTTCCAAACCAGGGAGAAGGTCTCAGAGGGGGCGTCTGCACAACACATCCCCGAATTTAAGTAGCACATTAGTGGATACTGCAAGATCACTCCATTTATCTCACCTAATTTTTATTTTTATTTTTTTATTTTTATTTTTTTGAGATGGAGTCTTGCTCTGTCGCCAGGCTGGAGTGCAGTGGCACAATCTCAGCTCACTGCAGTCTCTGCCTCCTGGGTTCAAGCGATTCTCCTGCCTCAGCCTCCCAAGTAGCTGGGACTACAGGCGCGCACCACCCCGCCCAGCTAATTTTTGTATTTTTGGTAGAGACAGGGTTTCATGATGTTGGCCAGGATGGTCTCGATCTCTTGACCTCGTGATCTACCTGGCTCGGCCTCCCAGATTGGTGGGATTACAGGCGTGAGCCACTGCACTTGGCCTATTTTTCTTTTTTTTTTTTTGAGATGGAGTCTCACTTTGTCACCCAGGCTGGCATGTGATGGCTTGATCTCAGCTCACTGCAACCTCCGCCTCCCGGGTTCAAGCAATTCTCCCTCGCTCAAGTGATTCTCCCACCTCAGCCTCCCAGTAGCTAGGACTACAGGTGCATGCCACCACAGCCAGCTATTTTTTGTTAGTCACTTCTCAAAAATGAAAGAGGGCTGGATGCAGTGTCTCATGCCGATAATCCCAATGTCTTGGGAGGCTGAGGTGGGAGAATTGCTTGAGCCCAGGAGTTTGAGACTAGTCTGAGCAACATAAGGAAACATGTCTCCATAAAAAATAAAAAAAATTAGCCAGGCATGGTGGTGCATGCCTGTAGTCCCAGCTACTCAGGAGGCTGAGGTGTGAGGTGTGAGGATTGATTGAGCCCTGGAGGTCGAGGCTGCAGTGAGCCATGATCTCACCACTGTGCTCCAGCCTGGGCAACAGAGTGAGACTCTGTCTGGAAAAAGTAAAAATACATAATAAAATAGTAAATGGTAGTGCTTTTGATATATACTGCTGATTTTTTTTTTTTTTTTTTTTTTTTTTTTTTTTGACAGTCTTGCTCTGTCGCCCAAGCTGGAGTGCAGTGGTGCGATATCAGCTCACAGCAAACTCTGCCTCTCGGGTTCAAGTGATTCTCCTGCCTCAGCCTCCCGAGTAGCTGGGATTAGAGGCACCTGCCACTATGCTGGCTAATTTTTGTATTTTTAGTAGAGACAAGGTTTCACCATGTTGGCCAGGCTGGTCTCGAACTCCTGACCTCAGGTGGTCCATCTGCCTCAGCCTCTCAAAATGCTGGGATTACAGGCATGAGGCACCGTGCCCAGCCATCAAATACAATCTATAGGAAAAAGATTAAAGTGTCCATCTAAGTCAACACAATTTTCATTATTGTTTTTAAAAGTTCTATATGAAACCCAGAATATAAAACGTATAAAATTTTACATTAAGTAGATCCTCTTACTGGATCCTCTTACTAGACTGTGATTTCTTTTCCACCTAGAGACTGGAGAAAATGGACAATTGTCAAGGAAAAAGAGAAAGAGAAGGGAAGTAATAGTACATGTGGGAAGGGGAGTGGCCCTTAAAACCACAGCCCTCATTAGGGAGAGACCGTTAGAACTATAAATACCAGATCAGTTCACAACAAAGAAAACAAAATACAGTTAAGCATCCACATTTGGGGGTGGCGGGGGGGAGTGCAATGATAGTGAATGAGAATATCAATATTATCCATTTTCCTTTTAGACATTAAGAGCTTTACAAGCATGAATTTAAGTTCCCAAATTAGTTGCCAAATATTTAGCTTTTCCAGCCCCAAGTTTCTGATCTCAAAAATGAAAGCGGACAGGCAACTTGAATATTCGTTCTATGCTTCTGTGACCTGTGTGATTTATGGTTTAATAGTATTTATTTATTTATTTATTTATTTATTTATTTATTTATTTATTTTTGAGACAGAGTCTTGCTCTGTCCCAGGCTGGAGTGCAGTGGCGTTATCTTGGCTGACTGCAACCTCTGCCTTCCGGGTTCAAGAATTCTCCTGCCTCAGCCTCCCAAGTAGCTGGGATTACAGGCAGGTACCACTATGCCTGGCTAATATTTGTATTTTTAGTAGAGACGGGCTTTCACCATACTGGCCAGGCTGGTCTCAAACTCGTGACCTCGTGATCCACCCACCTTGGCCTCCCAAAGTGCTGGGATTACAAGCATGAGCCTCCACACCCGGCCACTTTTTTTTTTTTTTTTTTTTTTTGAGATGGAGTCTCGCTCTGTTGCTCAGACTGGAGTGCAGTGGCCCGATCTTGGCTCACTGCAACCTCTGCCTCCCGGGTTCAAGCAATTCTCCTGCCTTAGCCTCCTGAGTCACTGGGATTACAGGTGCGTGATACCACGCCTGGCTACTTTTTGTATTTTTAGTAGAGATGGGATTTTACCATGTTGGTCAAGCTGGTCTCGAACTCCTGACCTCATGATCCGCCCGCCTTGGCCCCGCAAAGTGCTGGGATTATAGGCGTGAGCCACTGTGCCTGGCCCGGTTTAATAGTCTTTTTAATAAGGAGGGCTAAGAATTCTTTTGTCTCCTGTGGTATAAGTGATTGTTATTGACTACCAAGAATAAAGGGAAATAATTCTCTTGTCTCCATGAAGTGCCCCCGTTGCAGGAGAGGACGTGAGGGGTTAACACCTCTCTCTCTCCCTGACAGCTGAGGCATTCTGGCTTCTGTTATAATGAGCAGGGGGTGATTTGTCACCTGCTCCTTGCCACTAATGCCCACAAGTTGATTGGTTTCAGGCAGTTTACCTCCCAAGGGGCTGAAGCACATAAATTCACAGTGGAGGCTCTGTCTTATTACCTCATCTGCTAGGACGTCATCTATCCACCTTCCTCCTTAGACAAGACTGATGGAAGTTTCCTTAGCATGCAGAGTTGTTAGTTCTTCGTGTTCCTCCCTGGGGAAGGCTTCTGCTTTCCTTTATGAGGTCTTCAGGGCACCAGTGCATTTTGTGGTGCTGTTCTCAGTTTGATATAAGTTATAACAATCCTGAGTCAATTTCTTTTGCTCAACAAGTCTTTGTAAAAAGGCTGCTCTGCAAAGGTTTCTGCTAGGTGCTGTCAGGAAACGAAACAGGAATAGGATATAACAAGAATGCATCAGTTAGGGATTGCCTTTGGCTGCATATAACAGGAAGCACAAAATAATAGTGACTTGGCCGGGCGCGGTGGCTCATGCCTGTAATCCCAGCACTTTGGGAGACCGAGGCAAGGGGATCATGAGGTCAGGAGATTGAGACCATCCTGACTAACATGGTGAAACCCTGTCTCTAATAAAAATAAAAAATTAGCCAGGCGTGGTGGCACACACCTGTAGTCCCAGCTACTCGGGACGGCGAGGCAGGAGAATTGCTTGAACCTGGGAGGCGGAGGTTGCAGTGAGCGGAGATCATGCCAGTGCACTCCGGCCTGGGAGACAGAGCAAGACTCTGTCTCAAAGTAATAATGATAATAATAATAATAGTGACTCAAACTAAAAGGGTTTATGAAAAAGCAGCATGGGACTGGTGGTTTTTGGAGTTTCCCAGCTGGATGCTGTGGTTGAGGTCTCAGTGTCTCCTGCCTGCCTTCCCTCTGGTCCCAAGGTAGCTGCCGGAGCTGCAGCCATGCCACCATAGATAGGAGGAAATGGGAAGCACAGAGGACACAGACAAGTTTGTACTCCCCACGTCCCCCACTTTTTTTTTTTTTTTTTTTTTTTTTGAGACAGTTTTGTTCTGTTCCACAGGCTGGAGTGCAGTGGTGCAATCTTGGCTCAGTGCAACCTCTACCTCCTGGCCTCAAGTGATTTTCCTGTCTCGGTCCCCCAAGTAGCTGGAACTACAGGCGCACACCACCACACCCAGCTAATTTTTGTTTTTTTTGTAGAGACGGAGTTTTGCTGTGTTGCCCAGGATGGTCTTGAACTCCTGAGCTCGAGCAATCCTCCCACCTCAGCCTCCGAAAGTGCTGAGATTACAGGCATGAGCCACCACGCCCAGCCCACAGAACTTTTATCATCTTGCAGAACTGTGTAGGGGAGGGAAAAAAGCTTCTCCCCTACCCTTCCAGGTTTACCAGCTGGGGCCCTGGAAATTAAACTGACAAAAGACAGATTAACAAGACAAAAACAAACATAAGTTTGTTAACATGTGCACTGTGCATACACAGGGAGCACTCAGGGATGAGTAACTCAAAGGGGTGGTTAGACATAAGCTTGTATTGCATCTTGACAAAGAACAATATATTCTTAGAGAAGTGATGAGACAGAGGAAAAGATGTCTAGGCTTTTCTAAACAGCAATCCGTGGGAAGGTGAAGATGTGCAGGGAAACTTGGGAAGGAAGATCGTTGTTTTGGCAAGGTTTGTTACCCAGATTCCCCTTGGGTGCTGTCTCTGGGCCAAAAAGAGCCTCAGGTGATTAAGCCTCTAAGCCTGCTTTTAGGCAAATGAGGGGGAGGACAGAGAGCTTTTTTGGCATCTGCTGCTTCTCAATTATTGAGTCTTTGGCTCAAAATAATAATTATGTCAAAAGACATGTTTTGGGATAACACTTTTTTTTTTTTGAGACAGAGTCTCGCTCTGTCACCCAGGCTGGAGTGCAGTGGCACAATCTCGGCTAACTGCAACCTCTGCCTCCCAGGTTCAAGTGATTCTCCTGCCTCAGCCTCCTGAGTAGGTGGGACTATAGGCACCCATCACCATGCCTGGCTAATTTTTACATTATTGGTAGAGACAGGGTTTCACCATATTGGCCAAGCTGGTCTTGAACCCCTGACCTTGTGATCTGCCCACCTGGGCCTCCCAAAGTGCTGGGATTACAGGTGTGAGCCACCACGCCCAGCCGGGATAACACTTTTTTTTGAGACAACATCTCACTTTGTTACCCAGGCTGGAGTGCAGTGGCTTGATCATGCCTCACTGCAGCCTCAACCTCCTGGGCTTAGGTGATCCTCCCACTTGAGCCTCCAGATTAGCTGTTACTACAGGCATGCAATCTGCCCACCTCCACCTCCCAAAGTGCTATGATTACAGGCATGAGCCACTGCAAGCGTCCTGGGATAGCACATTCTGATGCCCTACGAATGAAACCCTGTACCCATTAAATAATAATTCCCCATTTTTCCTGGCTTTGTTTTGTGGTACAAAATATATATATATTTGGCCGGGCGCAGTGGCTCACGCCTGTAATCTCAGCACTTTGGGAGGCTAAGGCAGGGGATCACAAGGTCAGGAGATGGAGACCATCCTAGCCAACATGGTGAAACCCTGTCTCTACTACAATTACAAAAATTAACTGGGTGTGGTGGAACATGCCTGTAATCCCAGCTGCTCAGGAGGCTGAGGCAGGAGAATTGCTTGAATCTGGGAGGCAGAGATTGCAGTGAGCCGAGATCGTGCCACTGCACTCCAGCCTGGCGACAGGGCGAGACTCTGTCTCAAAAAAAAAAAAAAAAAAAAAAACACAAACTATATATATATATATATATATATATATATATATATATATATATAGTTAGAGACTTTCAAATATGTGTCTTGTTCTCTTGAATTATCCATTGCGGGGGTGAGGAGTAAGTGAGGGACCCAACCCAAACAGTTAGTTCTCCCCATTTACCCCAATCCTGGCTTCTGTCCTCCATCCTACCTACTTGCTGAAGCTCACCACACTTACATAATGTTCGTAATTAGGTGAACGTGCTCTCCACTGGTATGTGTTTCCCGCAAGTGTACTGAAATTTCTCATCTGTTGGTCACCACTTTCTCCTGCACCACCACCTCATTCTTGCTTTATTTGGATTTATTCACTCCTGTGCCTCTGAATTCTGTATCATGAGGCCTCATCAGGTGAGAGGTAGGTATGTATGATTGGTCTGCCATCCTGAATTGAAATTCCTTATTTTTTTAAAACCACTACTTAGTTTTCTGTATTAAAAAGGTGCTATAGTTTATTTAAATTTCCCTTTTGATGAACATTTAGGTTGTTTCCGTTTTTCCATTGTGATAAACAATACTTCTATAAACACTTGTATACATGCATGAATGTTTCTATGGGATAGCTTTTTGGAAATGTAATTGTTGTCATAAAGTACATGCATACTGTAAAATGTTGATAGATGCTTCAAAGAGTTCATCTAAAAATTCCGTAAAAATTTTCTACCAAAATTGTATGGGGATATGGTCTTCCTCCCCTTTCCATATATGTATATATGCATTGGTCTGTACTGTATGTTATTAATCTTTAATATTTATGCCCATCTAAATAGTTTAAATGATATCTCACTGTTTTACTTTACATTTATCTGATAACTATTAAGAGAAAGCATCTTTTATTGACCATCCATATATATATATACATATATATATACGTATATATATATACGTATATATATATGTATATATATATGTATATATATGTATATATATATAGTTTTTTTTTTTTTTGAGATGGTGTCTTGCTCTGTTGCCCAGGCTGGAGTACAATGGTGCGATCTTGGCTCCCGGGTTCAAGCAATTCTCCTGCCTCAGACTCCCGAGTAGCGGGGATTACAGGTGCCTGCCACCACACCTGGCTATTTTTTTGTATTTTTAGTAGAGAAGAGGTTTCACCATATTGGCCAGGCTGGTCTCGAACTCCTGATCTCAGGCCTCTCAAAAGTGCTGGGATTACAGGTGTGAGCCACCATGCCCAGCCAGTTTATTTTCTTTATAACTTGTGTATTTCATGTCCTAATTAGTAAATACTTTACCATCTAAGACTTATAGAAATATACTCCCTTGGGGCTAGGCACTGTGGCTCACGCCTGTAATCCCAGCACTTTGGGAGGCTGAGGCAGGTGGATCACGAGGTCAAGAAATCGAGACCATCTTGGCCAACATGGTGAAACCCCATCTTTACTAAAAATACAAAAATTAGCTGGGCGTGGTGGCGTGTGTCTGTAGTCCCAGCTATTTGGGAGGCTGAGGCAGGAGAATCACTTGAACCTGGGAGGCGGAGGTTGCAGTGAGCCGAGATCGCACCATTGCACTCCAGCCTGGGCGACAGAGCGAGACTCCATCTCAAAAAAAGAAAGGAAGGAAGGAAGGAAGGAAGGAAGGAAGGAAGGAAGGAAGGAAGGAAGGAAAGAAGGAAAGAGAAATATACTCCCTTGGTTTCTTTCAGTGCTTTTGTAATATGCTTACATCTAGGACCTTAATCAATAAAATAAATTTTAAGGGTGTGTGATCTGAGGAAAATATTGCAGTTTTTCCACAGAGATCATTGTTTCAACACTATTATTTTAAAAATAATCCATTCTGTGGTGGCTCATGCCTGTAATCCCAACACTTTGGGAGAGCGAGGTGGGAGGATTTCTTGAGCTCAGGAGTTCGAGACCAGCTTGGGCAACATAGTGAGACCCTGTCTCTATAAGAAATAAATAAAATTAGTTGGGCATGGTGGTATGCACCTATAATCTACTCAGTGGCTGAGGTGGGAGATTTGCTTGAGCACATGAGGTCAAGGCCTGGGCAACAGAGCAAGAGCCTGGCTTTAAAACCAACAATAAATAAAAAATGACTGTGACCTTTGTCATGTACTAAACTCCCATTTGTTGAGTTGCCTCCATCAGTGCAAAAGCCACTAATTTTCGTTTCAATGCCGTTGGCTACTTTGACTTGTGATAGGATTGTGTGCTCTCATTCTTCCTCTCCTTCAACATTTTCCTGGCAGATTTTCTTTCCTTCATTTTCTTTTTTCTTTTCTTTCTTTCTTTCTTTCTTTTTTTTTTTTGAGACAGGTCTTACCCAGGCTACAGGGCAGGGTCTTGCCTAGGCTGGAGTGTAGTGGTGTGATCTTGGCTGACTGCAGCCTTGACCTCCCAGGTTCAAGCAATCCTCCCACTTCAGCTTCCTGAGTTTCTGGGACCACAGGTGAGGTGCATGCCACTATGCCTGGCTAATTTTGTTTATTGTTTGTAAGGGTAGGGGCCTCACTATGTTGCCCAGCCGGGTCTCAAACTCCTAGACTCAATAGATTAGCCTGCCTTGGCCTCCCAAAGTGCTGGGATTACAGACATGAGCCACCGCAGCAGGCCTATTTTCTTTTCTTTCTTTTTTTTTTTTTGAGACAGAGTTTTGCTCTTGTCGCCTAGGCTGGAAAGCAGAGGTGAGATCTCGGCTCACTGCAACCTCTGCCTCCCAGGTTCAAGCAATTCTGCCTCGGCCTCCGGAGTAGCTGGGATTACAGGCATGTGCTACCACACCCCGCTAATTGTTGTTGTTGAGACAGAGTCTTGCACTGTTGCCCAGGCTGGAGTGCAGGGGCACAATATTGGCTAATTGCAACCTGCGCTTCCCAGGTTAAAGAGATTATTGTGCCTCAGCCTCCTGAGTAGCTGGGATTAGAAGTGCCTGCCACCACACCTGGCTAATTTTTGTATTTTTAGTAGAGACGGGGTTTCACCATGTTGGCCAGGCTGGTCTCGAACTCCTGACCTCAGGTGATCCACCCACCTAGGTCTCCCAAAGTGCTGGCTTAATGCAATAGGAGGGAAAAAACCAGGGAGTATGAATAATAGATGACTGTCTTACACACAAAATGCATAACGGTTATTTATGCATTTTATATAACGGAAAAACTAGTGGAACTAACAGGAAAGTTCCATAAGATGGACAGGTATAGTTCGAACAAACAATAACCACTAGCTTTTTTTTTTTTTTTTTGAGACGGAGTCTCACTCTGTTGCCCACGCTGGAGTACAATGGTGTGATCTCGGCTCACTGCAACCTCTGCCTCCCAGGTTCAAACGATTCTCCTGTCTCAGCCTCCCGAGTAGCTGGGACTACAGGTGCCTGCCACCACGCCTGACCACCCTGGCCAGGCTGGTCTCGAATTCCTGACCTTAGGAGATCCGCCCCCTGCCCACAAAACATTGCTCCTAACTCCACCTCCTATCCCAAAACCTATAAGAACTAATGATAATCAGCCAGGCACGGTGGCTCAGGCCTGTAATCCCAGCACTTCGGGAGGCCGAGGCAGCCAGATCACGAGGTCAGAAGATCGAGACCATCCTGGCTAACACAGTGAAACGCCGTCTCTAGTAAAAATACAAAAAAATTAGCTGGGCCTGGTGGTGGGTGCCTGTAGTCCCAGCTACTCGGGAGGCTGAGGCAGGAGAATGGCGTGAACCCGGGAGGCAGAGCTTGCAGTGAGCTGAGATTGTGCCACTGCACTCCAGCCTGGGTGACAGAGCAAGACTTCGTCTCAAAAAAGAAAAAAAATTATAATTTTGTACTCTGATATACTCGTCACTGTAAACAGCAAAAATCAAATGGGCACATCTGTAATAAAATAATACATTCAAATAGAAGATATTATAAAATATTTCCTTGGCAATAAAAAGCTTCTAACTTCTCCTGTAGTTAACATTCTAAATTCTGAGAAAAAAATTGTCAGGCCTCTGAGCCCAAGCTAAGCCATCATATCCCCTGTGACCTGCAGGATATGCTCCAGATGGCCTGAAGCAACTGAAGATCCAAAAAAGAAGTGAAAATAGCCTTAACTGATGACATTCCTACACTGTGATTTGTTTCTGCCCCACCCTAACTGATCAATGTACTTTGTAATCTCCCCCACCCTTAAGAAGGTTCTTTGTAATTCTCCCCACCCTTGAGAATGTACTTTGTGAGATCCACCCCCTGCCCACAAAATATTGCTCCTAACCCCACCACCTATCCCAAAACCTATAAGAACTAATGATAATCGGGCGGGCACGGTGGCTCAGGCCTGTAATCCCAGCACTTTGGGAGGCCGAGGCAGCCAGATCACGAGGTCAGAAGATCGAGACCATCCTGGCTAACACAGTGAAACCCCGTCTCTAGTAAAAATACAAAAAAATTAGCTGGGCGTGGTGGCGGGTGCCTGTAGTCCCAGCTACTCGGGAGGGTGAGACAGGAGAATGGCGTGAACCCGGGAGGCGGAGCTTGCAGTGAGCCGAGACTGCGCCAGTGCACTCCAGCCTGGGTGACAGAGCGAGACTCCATCTCCAAAAAAGAAAAAGAACCAATGATAATCCCACCACCCTTTGCTGACTCTCCTTTCGGACTCAGCCCGTCTGCACCCAGGTGAAATAAACAGCCTTGTTACTCATACAAAGCCTGTTTGGTGGTCTCTTCACCTGGACGCATGTGACAAAAATGTCCATAGGATCTTGGGGCAAAAACATTTCCAAACAATATAAAATTCAGTCTGTTTATTGAGATAGAGGAAATTTATCTTGTATGAAGCCACCTAGCTACTCAAAAGCAGTTGAATATTGTGTTTTAGCAATTACAAAAAGAGTACCAATCTTAGATAAAACGTAACCTTCAGGATAGTAGAAGTGTGGAATCTACCAGATTGCTCACTGTGGGGATGAAACCCAATCTGCATGCTGTGCCCAGGATCCTGTGAATAAATCTCTTCTAAGGCATGGAAATGGCATCACTAATTCTTGAGTAGTCTGACAATGTGCCTATTCGTAATCAAAAATTTCTTTTTTTTTTTCTTCTTGAGACAGGGTCTTGCTCTGTTGCCCAGGTTGGAGTGCAGTGGCGTGATCTCGGCTCACTGCAATCTCTGCCTCCCAGGTTCAAGCGATTCTCCTGCCTCAGCCTCTTGAGTAGCTGGGATTACAGGCGCCCAACACCGTGCTTGGTTAATTTTTGTATTTTTAGTAGAGACGGTTTTCACCATGTTGGCCAGGCTGGTCTTGAACTCCTGGCCTCAAGTGATCCGCCTGCCTCGGCCTCCCAAAGTACTGGGATTACAGGAGTGAGCCACCTTGCCGGCCAGTTTCTCATTTTATTCAATAACTTCTCTTCTGGCTTCATATCCCAGAGTTAGCTTCTCGGAAATGGTTTTTTTTTAAGCTACAAGTGCTGGCCGGGCGCGGTGGCTTGCGCCTGTAATCCCAGCACTTTGGGAGGCAGAGGCGGGTGGAACACCTGAGATCAGGAGTTCAAGACCAGCCTGACCAACATGGAGAAACCCCGTGTCTACTAAAAATACAAAATTAGCCAGGGTGGTGGTGCATGCCTGTAATGCCAGCTACTTGGGAGGCTGAGGCAGGAGAATCGCTTGAACCTGGGAGGCGGAGGTTGCAGTGAGCTGAGATCGCACCATTGCACTCTAGCCTAGGCAAAAAGAGCGAAACTCCGTCTCAAAAAAAAAAAAAAAAAAGCTGCAAGTGATTTCAGGACACCTGGAATGGTCTTTTGCTCCTCTTCCCCTTCTTAGCCCTGTTAGTCCTTTAGACCTCAACGTAACCACCACTTTATCAAGGCAGCTTTTTTGATGCCCAGGCAGGGCCAGACCTTCCTGGTGGGTGCCTAGAGCTCTCTTGACTTCACATTCCAGTCATCTATCACAAACTTGGCCCTGCATCAAAGCTCCATGGGGCATGGATCAGGCATGCTCCCCCTCCAGCAAAGTATTTCAACCCATATTCATCCATATTTGTGCAACGAATGACTGGATAGTGTATTAGTTCATTCTTGCATTGCTATAAAGAACTACCTGAGACTGGGTAATTTATAAAGAAAAGAGGTTGAATTGGCTCATGGTTCTGCAGGCTGTATAGTGAGCATGGCTGGGGAGGCCTCAGGAAACTTACAATCATGGCAGAAGGTGAAAGGGAAGCAGGCATGACCTACATGGCTGGAGCAGGAGGAAACGGACGACGGGGGAGGTGCTACACACTTTTAGACAACCAAATCTCGTGAGAACTCACTATCACCAGAATAGCAAGGGGGAATGTCTGCCCCAACAGTCCAATCACCTCCCACCAGGCCCCTCCTCTCACACTGGGGATTACAATTTGCATGAGATTCGGGCGGGGACACAAGTCCAAACAATATCACATAGGTTTCAGTCTTGAGTTTTATAAAAATTATTGATTTGACTGTGCTATGTTGTGAATGTGTTCCCCAAAATTTATGTGTTGGAAACTTAATCCTCAATGCAGCAGCGTTGGGAGGTGGAACCCATAAGAGGTGATTAGGTCATGAGGGCTCTGCCTTTATGAATGGATGAATGCTGTTATTGCAGGAATGGGCTCCTGATAAAAGAATGAGTCCAGCCTGCTTCCCCTTGCTTGCTCCTGGGTACTTACTCTCTTGCTCTTCCACCTTCTGCCATGGGATGAAGCAGCAAGGAGGCCCTCACAAGATGCAGCCCCTTGAACTTGGACTTCTCAACCTCCAGAACTGTAGGAAATTCAATTTTGTTCTGTTTTGTTTTTGTTTTTGTTTTTTTTTAGACAGAATTTTGCTCTTGTTGCCCAGGCTGGAGTGCAATGGCGCCATCTCGGCTCACTGCAACTTCCACCTCCCAGGTTCAAGCAATTCTCCTGCCTCAGCCTCCCGAGTAGCTGGGATTACAGGTGCCCACCACCACGCCTGGCTAATTTTTTGTATATTTGGTAGAGACAGGGTTCTACCACGTTGGCCAGGCTGGTCTCGAACTCCTGACCTCAGGTGCCACCTGCCTCTGCCTCCCAAAGTGCTGGGATTACAGACGTGAGCCAATTTTGTTCTTTATAAATTAACTAGTCTGTGGTATTCTATTGTAAACCAAAAGCAAAATTCTAAGCCTCCCCACCCCTCCCGCCAACCATCTGAATGGACCCTTCCTTTCAGCCAAGGACTTTCCAAAGTTGTCTCAGGCCATGACAGGAAGGGAGGGTTGGACATACCTCATTACACCCTCACCCTGCCGTCTTTTGGGATTCAGGAAAAGCTGACCAGCATTTAAGATCAACACAGATCTTAAGTATAATAAGTAACCTTTACAGTCTGTTCTCACTGAAGCCTGCTACCTGGAGGCTTTATCTGCATGGTACAACTTTGGTCTCTACAACCCCTTATCATTCCTTTATCAGACACTCCTTTCTATTCATTCCAGGTCGTTAGATAATAACTTAACTCTTTCAACCACTTGTCCTGCCTTTCCAGACTGAACCAATGCATATCCTACATGTATTTGATTGATGTCTCATGTCTCCCTTAAATGTGTAAAACTAGGTTGTGCCTTGACCACCTTGGGCACATGCTCTCAGGGTCTCCTAAGGGCTGTGTCGTGGGCCATTGGTCACTCATATTCGCCTCAGAGTAACTATCTTCAAATATTTTACAGATTTTTGACTCATTGTAGACACCCTTAGAGCAGAACAAAGACAAGGCCCTTTTGTGTGTGTGTGTGAGATGATGTTTCACTCTTGCTGCCCAGGCTGGAGTGCAATGGCACCATCTTGGTTCACTGCCAACTCCACCTCCCAGATTCAAATGATTCTCCTGCCTCAGCCTCCCAAGTACCTGGGATTAGAAGCATGCGCCACCAGGCCTGGCTAATTTTGTATTTTTAGTAGAGACGGGGTTTCTCCTTGTTGGTCAGGCTGGTCTCGAACTCCCTACCTCAGATGATCCACCCACCTTGGCCTCCCAACGTGCTGGGATTACAGCCGTGAGCCACCACGCCCGGCCCTGAAGACAGGGCCATTTAAGGTAGGGTATGAGTAGGAGGTCCCATTGGTTTTGATAGTGCTGCATCAACACCTTTGTTTAGCACCGTCA
The DNA here is from genome assembly GCF_029289425.2 of Pan paniscus. Lineage (NCBI taxonomy): Eukaryota > Metazoa > Chordata > Mammalia > Primates > Hominidae > Pan > Pan paniscus. The sequence continues at coordinate 51,143,642 of NC_073260.2, forward strand.
GTGTTTGTCACATTCATCCCATTTTTCATCCAAAGTCTTCCACCTGCTGGGACAAATTTCTTGACTCTTGCCTCTGTCTCTCCATTTTCTTTTCTTTCCTTCTGTCTTTCTTTCTCTTTCTTTCTTTCTTTCTTTCTTTCTTTCTTTCTTTCTTTCTTTCTTTCTTTCTTTCTTTCTTCTTTCTCTGTCTCCCCACCTTCCTTCCTTCCTCTTTCTTTCTCTTTTTTCCTTCCCTCCTTCCTTTCCTTCCTTCCTTCCTTCCTGCCTTCCTTCCTTCCTTCCCTCCCTCCCTCTCTCTCTTTCTTTCTTTCAATCTTCCCACCTCAGCACCCCAAGTAGTTGCAACTACAGGGGTATGCCACCACACCCAGCTAATTTTTTGTATTTTTTTTTTTTTGGTAGAGACAGGGTTTCACTGTGTTGCCCAGGCTGATCTCAAACTCCCACCTCAGCCTCCCAAAAGTGCTGGGATTACAGGTGTGAGCCACCGCACCCGGCCATTAAATCACTTTAATGTCCTTGGTATCAGTAAGACCTATACAGGGAAGCTGAGACAGATTATCTGATAAGGATTTGTGGATTGTCCTCTGATTCTGCAGAAGTAATGTCACATGCTACACCCATGCAAAAGGAGCCCCCTTAACCACAGCATTTACCATGACCTGGGTAACAGGCATATTCAGTGGGTGAATATTCCAGTCATCATAAAGCCAGTCCCACAGGGCTTGCATACAAAGCATTTCAGCTGCTTCATCTGCAGGGCTCCACTTAGCATCAAGGTGGAGTCTGGTGGTAAACAGACCTTTCAGTGGCTTTACTCAGTCCACCAGGCTGGCTGTTCCCTAGGGAATTTCCTTTGTGTGTCTGGATCACGTAGTCATTGGTGATTGTTTCATAGTGAACTGTATCAGCCTAAACTGCTCTTCTACTCTGTGGCATTTAAAACCAAAAATACTGCCCCTAAAAGAGTTACTCTCACAATCCACTTTAGTAAAGTCTCCTCAGGAAGCTGGTGGACTGATTCACAGAATGAAACAACTCCTTCACTCCGTACCCCTGGCTGTAGTCCTTTCTTAGTTTTGCCATCCTGTCACATGGACAACCTTGTTGGTGAGCAGAGGTCTTGGAAGTACTTTTTCTTTTTTTTTTTTTTGAGACAAGGTCTCTCTCTGTCGCCAGGCCAGAGTGCAGTGGCGTGATCTCGGCTCACTGCAACCTCCGCCTCCCAGGTTCAAGTGATTCTCCTGCCTCAGCTTCCCAAGTAGCCGGGATTACAGGCGCACGCCACCACACCCAGCTAATTTTTGTAGTTTTAGTAGAGACAGGGTTTCACCATGTTGGCCATGATGGTCTCAATCTCTTGACCTTGTGATCTGCCCGCCTCAGCCTCCCAAAGTGCTGGGATTACAAGTGTGAGCCACCGCCCCCAGCCAGAAGTACTTTTTCTTTTGGGGGTGGCTTTGAGGCTAGTGGCTGAAGCTTGGACTAACCCACATCTGAGTTTGGTCTAGCCTCAAGGTCCAAGTCAGCACTCTCTTTTAATTTCATTTTAGCTATTACATTCTCACAGTACCCTCGGAATTGTATGTTTAGCATGCTTCTGATTATTTTGCATTTCCTTATGTACCCAAAGGGCCAACTCAAGAGTTGGGTCTAATACCATCTCCAAATTCCATGGGTAACTTTTACCTTTGGTCACTGAATGCAGGCCAGCTGCACTTTCATACCTTGGGTGACCACGTAGCCATCCAGGGATCAAAGGTTCCTGATCCCTCATCCTTTCATCCTTTCTCTTTCCAAACCACTTGTTTCCATGAGTCAGGGCTGTTCTAGCAAATCCCTAGAAATCCATTCTCTAACATCAAATGTATAGGAAAAAACCTACTTTTTTCTCTCAACTTTAGAACACTTCTGTGACCAAATGTGTGAGTTGTTTGCCTACAACAAATTCAATTCAGGTCCTTGGAAGACACCAAATGGGTGTCCTACAATTTGACTCAATTCTGACAACATCTATCTGAGATAGCATCAAATCCCACAGGTTAAGGGCTGTGTCCCACAAGACTGCCCCACCCTCAGCTTCCGCTGCCAATTTCAAATCTAAGTATTGCCTGTATTTCTGACAAACAAGCTATACATCCAGCATTCCTAAGACCCCCTTCTTGGGCTTGACAATTTGCTAGAACGGCTTACAGAATTTAGGAAAATGGTCTATTTACTAGATTGTGGGTTTATTATAAAGGATACAACTCAGGAACAGTCAGATGAAGAGATACATAGGGCCAGGTCTGGGGGAGGGCGAGGGCTCCATGCTTTCTCCAGGGCACCGCCCTGCAGACCCATCCATGTGTTCACCGACCTGAAGGCTTCTCAGCGTGTTATTGTTTAATCCACTTTCCACTGGTAGACATTTAGGCTATTCCCATTTATTTTGCTCCCACAAACAATACTGCAATTAATTGCCTACATCTTATGTGCTTAGTGTAGTGTCTTTCTAGGGAAGCACTTCCCAGTCTTGTCGCATGACGGTGCACAGTGGACGTGGCACCGCATGGTGTGGCACACAGGAATCAGTGGACGGAGGAGCTGCTCCCAGCAGGAGGGGCCGATCCCTGGCTGTTCCAGCTGCTCCTGGCCCTGCTCAGACATCCTGAGGACTGAGACTCTAAGCCCGGCAGGTCTGCATTCATCTCACAGCACACGAAGAGCTCCAAGTCGGTAAGCTCTGCCCCCAGGGAATGAACCTGACAGGAAAATTACTGAGCCTAGGGACAGTCAGCTCCATGAATTATCATCAAGATGTTCTTCAAAGTGGTTGTAGTAATTGATACTCTCAATGCCTCTTTCATTCTTTTTTGTTTGTTTGTTTGAAACAAGGGATTCGCTATGTTGGCCAAGCTGGCCTCAAACTCCTGTCCTCAAGTGATCCTCCCATCTTGGTCTCTTAAGTAGCTGGGATTACAGTTGTGAGCCACCATGCCTGGTCCAATGCCTCTTTCAATCTGAAGATTGTGTCTTTCTTCATTAGCTTTCTTCAGAAAAGTTAATTATTTATTTTTAAATTTTCTTTCCTTTTCTTTCTTTTTTTTTTTTTTTTTTTGACAGAGTCTTACTCTTATCATCCAGTCTGGAGTGCTGTGGCACGAATTCGGTTCACTGCAATCTCCACCTCCCAGGTTCAAGCGATTCTCCTGCCTCAGCCTCCCGAGAAGCTGGGATTACAGGTGTGCACCACTAGGCTTGGCTAATTTTTGTATTTTTAATAGAGATGGGGTTTCACCATGTTGGCCAGTCCGGTCTCGAACTCCCGACCTCAGGTGATCTGCCTGCCTCAGCCTCCCAAAATGCTGGGATTACAGGCTTGAGCCACTGAGCCGGGACTATTTATTTTATAATTTTCTATCCTTCATTTTATGTTTTGTTTCTTTCTTTCTGTCTCTCTTCTTTCCTTTTTTTTTTTTTTTTTTTTTGGAAACTGATGTTTATTTTCCATCAACTTTATTTCCATGTTGCTTAAGGGCCTGTGCAAGAAGTGCTTAAGACCAGTCAGTGGTTGCTGCTACCCATTCAGTGGCCTGAGCAGTGGGAGCTGCAGACTAGTCTTCTGTGGCAGGCTGAGCACTCCAGTCTTTAGTAGGGAACTGAGAATAGGCACAGAGGGCACCTGCATACCTTCAAACCAGTCTGCAATCTCAGGCTGAGTAGCAGTGAACTCAGGAGCTAGAGCAGTCCATTCACCCTGAAATTCCTCCTTGGTCACAGCCTTTTCAGCAGCAGCCTGCTCTTCTTTTTCAATCTCTTCAGGATCTCTGTAGAAGCAGGGATCAGGCATGACCTCCCACGGGTGTTCATAGGAAATGGTGCCACGCATGTGCAGAACTTCCCGAGCTGGCATCCACCATATCTGACCCACTGAGGGAGCTCCCTTGTTGTTGCATGGGATGGCAATGTCCACATAGTGCAGAGGAGAATCTGTGTTACACAGAGCGATGGCAGGTAGGTTAACATAAGATGCCTCCGTGAGAGGCTGGTGGTCAGCCCTGGGGTCGGTAAACACAAGAAGCCGTGGCTCCCGGAAGGTTGCCTGGATCTGGTTAGTGAAGGTTGCAGGAGTGAAGCGGCCAGCAATTGGAGTGGCTCCAGTGGCAGCAGCAAACTTCAGCACGGCCCTCTGGCCAGTATTCCTGGAGAATATGACACTGACATCAGCAGGGTATTCAATGGCAACAATGGCATGAGCTGCCAGCAGAAGCTTCTCCCAGGTCCTCTTCAGATTTATGATGTAGGTGCCATAACTTTTCCTTTTATAGATGTACTGTTTCATCTGGAAGTCAAGATTGGTGCCACCTAAGTGGGTTCCTGCTGCAAGGAACTTAAGGACATCCTTCTTCATTTGCAGGACATCAAGGGCTCCGCACATTGTGAAAGTTTTCCTTGAAGTTACAATGGGAATCCAGAACAACGCCGTATGGACCCCTCTGTGGGTAGCGCAGAAAGAATTTTTGTATTTTCAGTAGAGACGGGGTTTCACCGTGTTGGCCAGGCTGGTCGTGAACTCCTGACCTCGTGATCTGCCATCCTCGGCCTCCCAAAGTGTTGGGATTACAGGCGTCAGCCACCATGCCCAGCCTCTTCTTTCCTTCTTTTCCTCTTTCTGGAATTCCTACTAGGTAGGTGTTGTACCTCTGTATTAATCATCTATATCTCTTATTGTTTCTGGCCTATTTTCTGTTTCCTGTTCTCTTTATTCTCTGTGACTTCCTAAACATTATTGTCCACCCATATTTATTATTTTACATTTTGTGAACCATAATTTTAATTTCCAGAGGCTTTTACTGTGGTTCTTCTCACAGGGCTTATTTTTCATTGTGTCATGTTCTTGTTTTATTGTTTTATGGATGGAATATTTTCTAAAATCTCCCTGGGGATGCTGATCAAAGAAGTTCTGTTCTTTCATGTTTTTTGTTTTATGTTCTTTTTTCTTTGTGAGACGGCGTCTCACTGCAACCTCCGCCTCATGGGTTCAAGCGATTCTCCTGCCTCAGCCTCCTGAGTAGCTGGGATTACAGGCGTCTGCCACCATGCCCAGCTAATTTTTGTATTTTTAGTAAAGACAGGGTTTCACCACGTTGGCCAGGCTGGTCTCAATCTCCTGAACTCGTGATCTGCCCGCCTTGTCCTCCCAAAGTACTGGGATGACAGGCCTGAACCACCATGCCAGGCCTGTTTTATGTTCTTATGTTCTCTGAATTCTCTCTGTGTTCTTTGAGGTTAAACTTCTATCTTTGTCTTTCTCTCTCTTTTGGAATCCTCATTGCTTTCTTTCATACCACAAGTTTTCTCTAATTCTGCAGCGAGCCTCTGTTAAGCTTTTATATTTGAGAATGAGGGACTATAAAAGCTAACAGAAACTCCGGGACATGAACAGGGACTGCTGCCTTTAGATCGCCCTTTGTGGGGAGGCCTTTACTCTGGTCATGCACACCAGCTGCTCAAGTCCCTCCAGACTGTGCACATGATTCTTTGCCTGGAGTCATTACCTGGCTGGATGTCCTCACAGTTCTGTGCATGGGGTGGGGTGGGGATGGGGGTGTTGACTGTTCTACACACAGGTCTTCAATCCTGCTTGATTTTCAGCCCTACTGGACTCTCCTGCCTCTAACTGTGGAGCCCTGGCCCCATCCCAGACTCTACAGAGCACAGCAGTTTCTTCCATGGCCCCACCCTCCATCATCCCATCCCACCAGTAGCTGCTTGTCTAGCTGTGGCTTCCTCTGAGTTGTGGTTTCCTCTGCTATTTCCTCCAGCAACGTTCTTCACTCTGGGTTCAGTGTTGCGGAAATGGTCTGTCATCTTCCCTCTGCAGATGTCATCATCAGCATTGTCCTCATTCTATTAGTGGGTTTTTTACACCTGTCCCATTCCTTCAGTTGTGTGCTGTTGCTGGCTCCTAGCCTATGACAAACCAGACACAAAGGTCCAGAGAAACTACAGAGCTAAGTGCAGAAACAGAAAGATTCTGATACAAGTGTTCTGATGTAAACATTTAACATATTGAATTGTTTGGGGCATTTGATCCAACTGCAAACACGTACATCCATGATTTAGTTGCAAAGACACATTCTGGCCCTATGCAGAATCTGTAAACGCCTTTCCTCCAACTCTGTAAAATTGAATCTGTGGGCCTGGCACGGTGGCTCACGCCTGTAATCCCAGCACTTTGGGAGGCCGAGGCAGACCGATCACCTGAGGTCAGGAGTTTGAGACCAGCCTGACCAACATGGAGAAATCCCGTCTCTACTAAAAATACAAAAGTTGGCTCACGCCTGTAATCCCAGCAGTTTGCGGGGGCCAAGGCGGGTGGATCACGAGGTCAGGAGATCGAGACCATCCTGGCTAACACGGTGAAACACTGTCTCTACTAAAAATACAAAAAAAAAAAAAAAAAAAAATTAGCGGGGTGTGGTGGCTGGTGCCTGTAGTCCCAGCTACTCAGGAGGCCGAGGCAGGAGAATGGCATGAACCCGGGAGGCGGAGCTTGCAGTGAGCTGAGATTGCACCACTGCAACTCCAGCCTGGGTGACAGAGTGAGACTCTGTCTCAAAAAAAACAAAAACAAAAACAAACAAACGAAAAAAAACAAAATTAGCCGGGCGTGGTGGCACATGCCTGTAATCCCAGCTACTCGGGAGGCTGAGGCAGAAGAATTGCTTGAACCCAGGAGGTGGAGGTTGTGGTGAGCCAAGATTGCACCATTGCACTCCAGCCTGAGCAACGAGAGTGAAAATCCGTCTCAAAAAAAAAAAAAAAAAAAAAATTGAATCTGTGACCTCAGAGATTCAGTGTTCTAAATCGCTGCCTGTTTTAGAAACCAGCCTGTGTGGCTGAGGCCCTACCGCATATGATCCTGTCCACGTCTGTCATGAGTAGCACAAGGTCAGACATAACCAGATCCATGCACGTTGGTGTCTTTCCACAAGGCTGGACTTTTATTGATGCTATTTCAGTTATAAAAGCCATGAACTACATGAAGTTCCCACAGAGGCAATTCTCCTTAGTACATCCCATTTACTCAGTAGTCAGAGCCTTGGGCACACAGGCTGAAACCCCTCCACAGGTCAGTCAATACTGCAAACCATACATTAGAGTATACTTAATCAATATATAAATATTACAGATTAAACATTCCACATCAAACAAAACAACATTTAACATCAAGAGTAAAGGGGAGGCCAGGCACGATGGCTCACGCCTGTAATCCCAACACTATGCGAGGCTGAGGTGGGTAGATCACTTGAGGCCCGGAGTTTGAGACCAGCCTGGCCAATATGGTGAAACCCTGTCTCTACTAAAAATACAAAAATTAGCCGGATGTGGCGGTCCAAGTCTGTAGTCCCAGCTACTTGGGAGGCCGAGGCATGAGAATCACTTGAATCTGGGAGGCAGAGGTTGCAGTGAGCCAAGATTTCACCACTGCACTTCAGCCTGGGTGACAGAGAGAAACTCCGTTTCAAAAAAAAAAAAAAAGAGTAGAGGGGATAGGAAGAGAGGTTCACAAACCAGTCCAAGGAGAGCAACATGGACAGTGTCCTCAGCTGGTCCGGGCACTCATCAACATCTTGCAAGAAAGAGTTTTTGATGCAGGCCGAGCCTTCAGTGGCAGATGCTGGGCACCGATCACCAGTGACAGCAAGACAGTGTCTGTTAAGACGGCCATTTTGAGCTCATGACGTTCTGCATGTTTTATGACCACAGAGTCCTCTGGTGAGGACTGATGGTAAAAGAGTGTGCCTGTTTATGTCCTGGTCTGGTTGGGTGCCATCTTTATTAATTAGGTGAACCTCTGGTCCCTGTTGGTGTGGTGCCTTCCGAAATGTAAGATGGAGTCTTTTTCTAAGATGGAGTCACTTATGTCAAGCATGCTCCATACACCCTCTCTCCTGGCGCCGATGGCACTGCCCTGGAGCCCGCTGGAATCGGGGCTGTGGTAGCTTGTGATATGCGGGTGTGGCATTGTGGCCAGCCACCCAGGCTTCATTTTCTGCTGTGCTGGTTTCCCTGACAGCATTTACTGCCAAGCTGCTGGGACCCCTGACTATATCCTGTCACTTGGGCCTTTCATTGAATGACAAATGGCCCGGGGACTTAGTAGTTTAAGATGACAACCATCATTTCATATGTGCAAACTTCTGTAGGTCCAGAGTTGGGCAGGGCTCAGCCAGGTTAGTTTTGCTGCAGGTGATGTCAGTTGGCAGATGGGCTGGGGGCGGGGACCCCTGGGGCTGGCCCAGGCAGGATGGCTAAAGCAGTTGAAGGCTGGACAGACATCTCTCTTATTCCAAGTGGTCTCTTTCTCAGGGAACCTTGTCTCTGTGTGGTGCTTAGGGCCATGCTTGTACTAGGGAGGAGTGGACAACGGTGAAGGAGGCAGAGGGAGGATGAGGAGCTGCAGGCTGCCCCCGGCCCAGTCTTGGTAGCCACACTGAGGGACTCCTGCTGCGTGCTCTTGGTCAAAGCCTGTCTTGGGCCAGTCCAATGCAAAGGGAGGGAAGTCCGTTCCACCTCTTGGTGGAGGAGGGGCAAGTCCCTCGGCAGAAGGGCAGCTGGGGTGGGGATGTTGCTGCAACTTTCTCTGGAAACATAGCTTACACCCTGGGCCCCAGCATGGTCTCTTTCCCTGGGGATAGCCTCTACCCTGGTGAACTCAGTGACCAGTGGCTGAGTCCAGATGCTGGCCTTGGTTACTTGGAGGTGGCTTTGTCTAGGATAAGGAATGTGGCTATGCCTCACCAAGTCCTGAAACAACGGAAATGCCTTTCAAATCATCAAATAAATATTTAGACAGTGTTGTCCTTATCTAATTTTTTTTCCCCATAAAGAAAAATGATTATTGCAAAGATTTTGTTTTGGTAAGCATTTTCCTGTAGGATTGTGCTCCAAGAGTTACTGTCAGTTTCACTGTTCTTTACTTTTCCCTAGTAGGAGTATAGCGAATGCTACCTGGAACAGGTGCCAATGTTATTTGAAATAAAAAGTATACAATTAGGTATCTATTCGCCCAAGCTGGAGGTATCAGGGGACTTTAAAACAGAGATGGGCATATAAGAAATAACATTGCTTATTATAACCAGAAATGTACACTACATACCCCGCCAGAAAAAAAAAAGTCAGAAACATGTACAGAAATAAGTCCTTTTCTTTTTTTTTCTTTTCTTTTCTTTTTTTTTTTTTTTGAGAATGAGTCTCACTCTATCGCCCAGGCTGGAGTGCAGTGGTGCGATCTCGGCTCACTGCAACCTCTGCCTCCCAGGTTCAAGCGATTCTCTCCTGCCTCAGCCTCCCAAGTAGCTAGGATTATAGGCATGTGCCACCACGCCCAGCCAATTTTTGTATTTTTAGTAGAGATGGGGTTTCACCATGTTGGCCAGGCTGGTCTCGAACTCCTGACCTCAAGTGATCCGCCCGCCTTGGCCTCCCAAAGTGCTGGGATTACAGGCGTGAGCCACCCTACCTGGCCAATCCTTTTATTTTCTATGAAAAATGATGACAGGCAAATGCAAGAGCATGGTGAGCCAGCAGAGCATGGGGAAGACCTCCATCCATTAGGTGAGAAGGCCTGGGGAGAGGATCTGTCCCTTCGGGTGGGTGCTAGACAGAAGACATCCACATTCCTACTTCACTGCCTTCACTACACAAAGAATTCAGCTTTCTTACCAAAGAGGTAAAAGGTGGGAAATAGCAAAGCCTTCAGTGAATGATTTAGATAGTTTTTCTACAGAGAAAGATCATCCCCTTGCTTTATCGATCTGAGGGAATCATCTTAAAAATTGTCAGCATCTGGAAACATTTTAGCCTTACAGAAAAGATGTGACAGCTACAGATGACTTACGGCCTGATATATTTCTCCCTGTACAAATAAGTGAAGCTTAAATAATGACACACTGGAGATGCTGTAGACATTGAATTCTCTGTAGCAAGCCCTGGGACATCAGGAGGTTGCCAGGACACAGCTGAATGGGCTTCGTTGGAGGCTGAGGCTCAGCCAAGCAGCTCATTCCAGAGACCTGGGTACAAATCCAAACCCACCTAATTCAAAGAGTGTTGGGTGCTCGCCATGACAAGCAAGGTCTATTAGCTTATTTCGGCCTGCGCTAATACCTGCTACTCTTGTTTTTCCTAAAGTAGAGAGGGTATTCATTACAACGTGAGTGAGGTTGAAGGTCGGGGTTTCTGTTGTGCAGCGGCCTCTTCATTAGGGAACACATTTGACCCGGCATGATTCATGTCCGGACACTTTCTCTTAAAGCAGCGGCCATTGTAAAGAAAAGTAAAAAGTCTTTCAGTAGAATTTGAACCGAAAAAATTATGTTGAATTTCCATATTTGTAGAAGTTCTACCTTCTAACGAAGAAACAACTTTCTTCTGCATAAAAATTTGTACCTGGAGTGTTAACACGATCATCTCAACCTTTTTCCCTCTCTTCATCCTTCTCCTTTCTCTATTATCTCCATCCTGCAAAAATGGGCCACAAAGGCACGTTGAGGGTAAAAGAGAGTGGTAGAAGGCAAAACAGGGCCTTTAGGACAAGTCTTTTGAGAGAACCAAGGTGGTGATGAGGCCAAGGGGTTCATAAGCATGAGGAGTCATTCCTCAAAGCGGCCCTGCAGGGCCACATGGTCAGTTCCCTTCTGTGGGCCAGGCTGGGGGACAGCAGAAGCAGGCACAGCCCACCCTCAAGGGCGCAAGGTTAACAGGGAAGTAGACACACACACAGATAAAGTCAGTACATGAGGTTACTATTGTCCATTCTGCAGATGAGGAAATTGAGTCTCAAGATTCTTAACTAACCTTATTCAAGGTTACACAGTAAGTGTCGGATCCAGGATCCTGGTCTTCTCCCCTTGCACCAACTATTCCTTCCTTTGCATATTATTTTATTTATTTATTTATTTATTTATTTATTTATTTATTGTAGAGACAGGGTTCCACTATGTTGCCCAGGCTGGTCTTGAACTCCTGGTCCCAAGTGACCCACCTGCCTCAGCCTCCCAAGGTGCTGGAATTACAGGTATGAGCCACTGTGCCTGGCCTTTATTTTATTTTATTTTATTTTATTTTATTTTATTTTTTTGAGACGGAGTCTCACTCTGTCCCCCAGGCTAGAGTGCAATGGTGTGATCTTGGCTCACTGCAACCTCTGCTTCCCGGGTTCAGGTGATTCTCCTGCCTCAGCCTCCTGAACAGCTGGGATTACAGGTGCCCACCACCATGCCCAGCTAATTTTTGTATTTGTTGTAGAGATAGGGTTTGACCATTTTGGTCAGGCTGGTCTTGAACTCCTGACCTCATGATCTGCCCGCCTCGGCTAATTTATTTATTTATTTATTTATTTATTTTATTTTTATTTATTTATTTATTTTTGAGACAGAGTCTCACTCTGTCGCCCAGGCTGGAGTGCAGTGGCATGATCTCCGCTCACTGTAAGCTCCGCCTCCCGGGTTCACGCCATTCTCCTGCCTCAGCCTCCCGAGTAGCTGGGACTACAGGCGCCCACGACGCCCGGCTAATTTTTTGTATTTTTCAGTAGAGACGGGGTTTCACCGTGTCAGCCAGGATGGTTTCGATCTCCTAACCTTGTGATCCACCCACCTCTGCCTCCCAAAGTGCTGGGATTACAGGCGTGAGCCACTGCGCCCGGGCTCGGCTAATGTATTTTTTTTTAGAGACAAGGTCTCACTGTCATCCAGGCTGGAGTGCAGTGGTGCAATTACAGGTGCAGCCTCGAACCTTTCGCATTTTAGAGCACATCATTTGCTCATCTGTTAGTAACATGAATTAGAAAGTCCCACCCAGAGACCGACGGACATGGCTTTTATCCTTTTAAGAGAACTTGGGTCTTGGTACAGTGGCTCACACTTGTAATTCCAGCACTTTGGGAGGCCGAGGTGGAGGGTTTCTTGAATCCAGGAGTTCAAGACAAGCCTGGGCAACACAGTGAGACCCCGTCTCTACAAAAAATACAAAATTTAGCCTGGCGTGGTGACAGGCACCTGTAATCCCAGCTACTCAGGAGGCTGAGGTAGGAGGATTGCTTGAGCCATGGAGGTGGAGGCTGCAGTGAGCTGGGATTGCACCACTGTACTCCAGCCTGGGTGACAGAGCAAGATCCTGTCTTAAAAAAAAAAGAAAGTGTATATATATGTATACGCACTTGGGGAAAAGAAGAATCCTAGATAAAACTCTGAAAACTCTCGCTAACACCCCCTGCCACCCCCGCATCCCACTAGGTAATGTTCCACTGGAGTAGAAGTCCTTCCTCCCAAAAAGACAGAAAGAAACCGCTGGAGTCCTAGGCTTGATTTTCCCTGGCTGGACCAAGAATGGTGACTTAAAGTTAACTGTCTTCAATAGCAAATACTCACCAGAAGAGAAGAAAGAAGCAAGCTCACGCCTGTAATCCTAGCACTTTGGGAGGCCGAGGCGGGTGGATCACCTGAGGTCAGGAGTTCAAGAGCAGCCCTGTCTCTAGTAAAAATACAAAAATTAGCCAGGTGTGGTGGCAGGCACCTGTAATCCCAGCTACTCAGGAGGCTGAGGCAGGAGAATCGCTTGAACCCAGGAGGAGGAGGTTGCATTGAGCCGAGATCGCGCCACTGCACTCCAGCTGGGGTGACAGAGCAAGATTCCATCTCAAAGAAACCTGAACAACAACAACAACAAAACCACACACACAAAAAAAACAAAATAGAAGTATATTGTCTCACAGTTTTGGAGGCTGGAAGTCTGAAATCAAGGTGTCAGCGAGCTGCACTTCCTCTGAAAGCTCTAGGGGAGATCCTTCCTCTTCTCTTCCAGCTTCTGGTGGCCTAGAGGTCCCCTGTGGCATCATCACCACAATCTCTGTCTCCATCTTTGCATGGCCTTCTCCTCTGTATCTGTGTCTTCTCTTTTGTCTCTTTCTCTCTCTTTAAATTTTATATTGAATAGAGATGGGGTCTCACTGTGTTGCCCAGGCTGGCCTCAAACTCCTGGGCTCAAGTGATCCTCCCACCTCGGCCTCCGAAAGTGCTGGGATTATAGGCATGAGCCACCATGCCTGGCTGCTTCTATCTCTTAATTAATTAATTAATTAAGTAAGTAACTTATTTATTTATATTTTTTGAGATGGAGTCTCACTCTGTCACCCAGGCTTGAGAGCAGTGGCATGATCTTGGCTCACTGCAAACTCTGTCCCCTGGGTTCAAGCGATTCTCCTGCCTCAGCCTCCCGAGTAGCTGAGATTACAGGTACCCACCACCACATCCAGCTAATTTTTGTATTTTTAGTAAAGACAGGGTTTCACCGTGTTGGCCAGGCAGGTCTCGTACTCCTGACCTCAGGTGATCCACCCGCCTTGGCCTCCCAAAGTGTTGGGATTACAGGCATGAGCCACCGTGCCTGGCTGCTTCCATCGCTTAAAAAGACATCCTTCGGCCGGGTGTGATGGCTCACGCCTATAATCCCAGCACTTTGGGAGGCCGATGTGGGCGGATCACGAGGTCGGGAGATCGAGACCATCCTGGCTAACATGGTGAAACCCCCGTCACTACTAAAAATACAAAAAAAAAAAAAAAAAATTAGCCAGGCATGGTGGCGGGCGCTTGTAGTCCCAGCTACTCGGGAGGCTGAGGCAGGAGAATGGTGTGAACCCAGGAGGCTGAGCTTTCAGTGAGCCGAGATTGCACCACTGTGCTCCAACCTGGGCGACAGAGCGAGACTCCGTCTCAAAAAAAAAACAACAAAAAAAAACCAAAAAAAACAAAAAAAAGACATTCTTCATTGGATTTAGGACCCATGCAGATAATCCAGGATTATCTTGTCTCAAGATCCTTAATCATGTCTGCAAAGACCCTTTTCCCAATAAAGTCACATCCACAGGTTCTTAGGGATAGGATGTGGATATATCTTTTGGGAGACCACCATTTAGCCCACTGAATTTATACTGTACCCTAAAATGTGATCAGATTAAATACAGTGTGAATTCAGCAAAGTGTTTTTTTTGTTATTTTTTTTGTTTGTTTGTTTGTTTTGAGACAGAGTCTCGCTCTGTTGCCCAGGCTAGAGTGCAATGGTAAGATCTCGGCTCACTGCAACCTCCCCCTCCTGGGTTCAAGCGATTCTCCTGCCTCAGCCTCCCAAGTAGCTGGGACTTCAGGTGCGTGCCACCACGCTGGGCTAATTTTTGTATTTTTAGTAGAGATGGAGTTTCACCATATTGGCCAGGCTGGTCTCGAACTCCTGACCTCATGATCCACCCACCTTGGCCTCCCAGAGTGCTGGGATTACAGGTGTGAGCCACTGCGCCCAGCCTGTGTTTTTTTGGGGGTTGGGGGGGTTTGAGACAGGGCCTCACTCTGTCGCCCAGGCTGGAGTGCAATGGCACAATCTCGGCTCAGTGCAGCCTCGACCTCTCTGGGCTCAGGTGATCCTTTCGCCTCAGCCTCCAGAGTAGCTTAGACTACAGGTGCATGTCATCATGCCCAGTTCATTTTTGTATTTTTTGTAGAGACGAGGTTTTGCCATGTTGCCCAGGCTGGTCTCGAACTCCTGGGCTCAAGCTATCTGATGGCCTTGGCCTCCGAAAGTGCTAGGATTACAGGTGTGAGCTACTGCACCCAGTCTGAACAAAGTCTTAAATACAGATAAAGACATTTTCAGAGTAACTTCCAAGTATTACTATTTGGCTGAGATTTTGAGTGTAAGATTTTATTTTCTGGTCTGTTTGCGTTAAACAAAGGTTTAATGCTAGAGAAACACTTTCTCTCCACTCACATGGAGGAGTCCAAGGGGTTGCGCCCAGGCTGGTGTCTGAGTCAGAAACAGTGCTCCTCCCCTCCTCTTGTCAGACCTCTCTGTGGAGGAGAGGGGAAAAATAGGTTTTTCTCTCTATCCATCTTAGGTGCAGTCAAATTAGACTAAGAAAAGACAGATTAGTGAGTGAAAAACAAGGAAGTATATAATGCATGCATTTTGCTTACATGCAGCACTCAGAGGTGGGTGACTCAAAGGGTGGCTAGAATTCAGGTGTATATAGCATCTCAACAAAGAATAATAAATTTGTAGTGAAGTGGCAAGACAAAGGAAAAGGTCTTCAGATTCCTGGGAGTGTCAAATTATAGGAATGCAAATATATGGGGAAGCTAACGGTAGATGAGGGCGCTGTCTCCGGTTGTCACCGGTAATTACCTTTGGTCCTTCCTGGTGGAGAGAGGCCTGGGGACTGTTTTACAAATGTATGCCTTGCTTTTAGGAGAAAGGGGGAGGATAGAGAGCTCTTTCTGTTTCTGCCTTTTTTCAGTTACCTTCAGCTCAAAGTAATGCTTACAATAAAGTGGGTAATTTGGGGGCGGGGGCGGGGAGGGCGCATATTCTTTGATCCGTCACCTGAAAAGTCTGCAAAGTCCTGCGTGGGCCGCCCCTGCCTTGCAAATCAATCCCCTCTTTATCAGTGCACCAGATGTGCCAAGTTGTAAGTGACCTTCTGTGAGGGGCTAAACGTAAATCCCCCTTGTGTTATGGATCACCCATATTAGACCCTCCAGAGGGTCTGACAGTGGTTCAGTGGGATAGGTTGCTACCAGGTGCAACCAAACAGGGACAAGCTCTCGGAATATGAGGCCTTCAGCAGTCAAGGACAATGTTCCCGTAGGGGTGAGGCTCCTTTTCCTGAACAACAGTAGCATAAAATGTTGTTTATTGTTTTTCCAGATAATAGTGCTGAGAGTACTCCTCATTAGTGGCTTCTTAAGGTTGTATTTCTTCTTTTTATTTTTATTTTTATTATTATTATTATTTTGAGACAGTGTCTTGCTCTGTAGCCCAGGCTGGAGTGCAATGGCACAATCACAGCTCACTGAACCCTCAAACTGCCGATCTCAAGCGATCCTCCTGCCTCAGCTTCCCGAGTAGCTGGGACTACAGGCACATGCTGCCATGCCCAACTAATTTGAAAAATTTTTTGTAGAGGTAGGGTCTCACTATATTGCCCAGGCTGGTTTCAAACTCCTAGCCTCAAGTGACCCTCCCACCTCCGCTTCTCAAAAGGGTTTTATTTCTTGATTAAGCCAGCCCACTAACTCATTTTTCTACTTCTGCTGTGAGCGGTGACCTACATCTCTCTAACCCATGCGTGGCTCAGGATGCGTGGGGTGCCGGGCACAAGCAGGAGGCCCTGCGCACAGAAATAAACTTCAATGGAACTCACGCCTGATGTGCTGAGGGGGAAATTTGGTTTAGTTTTGCCTTTTAAAACCTGAGGCTTCAACAGAAATAAACGTTACTGACTGTGGATGCCTGCTGTTTTTAGGGAAAAAAAATTTTGGTTTAGCTCTGCCTTTTAAATCTGGATACTGTGAAGTACATCTCTATTCACCACCCTTTGCTGAAGACCTACTTAGTGCAGGGCTTTGTGCTGGATTCATAGCATTGCTTCAAGAAATCTACCATTTAATTAAGAAAAGGAGACAAAGGACTGAAGGGGTGAAAACATATGAAAGATAAATAACAGGTAAATAACAGGAAGGAAGGGCAGTGTAAGGTGAAATCCCCAAATGAGTGGTAAATGTCAGCATCACACTTTCCATTGTCATATGGTACTGTGATGCTGTAAAAAGCCAAGATTCAAGTCTTGGGGACCTCTGGCTGCAATATTAAAACTGCCTCCACAGCTGGATCACAGGCCAACTTCACTGCTTCAATTGGATGATGATGAAATTGGACTCAGCACAGTGAAAAACTTAGAAACAACTGGAGCAACAAGCAATGGTGATTATACAGATGCATTCATCAAGTTTTTAAATTTTCAAGTGCAGAAGCCTCATAGGATTAATCAATTAACTGATACTTACTGACAATCTGAATGCAGGACAAAGTGATCCCTGCCTTAATGGAAGTAAGAATGAGAGGCTGAGGCAGGTGGATCATGAGGTCAGGAGACTGAGACTAGCCTGGCCAACATGGTGAAACCCCCGTCTCCACTAAAATACAAAAATTAGTTGGGTGTGGTGGTGCACCTGTAATCCCAGCTACTCAGGAGGCTGAGGCAGAAGAATCGCTTGAACCTGGGAGGCAGAGGTTGCAGTGAGCCAAGATCACACCACTGCACTCCATCTAGCCTGGGCGACAGAGCGAGACTCCATCTCAAAAACAACAACAAAAAAAACAAAACATAAAAGAATGTTGCTGAGCTGACAAGTCTTGAGCCCCTGAGAGCTGGAGAACACCTCCGGAAGTGTTTAATTAAGGCTACATATATGCCAAAGCATTAGAAAAGCCAATGGTCAAGGGAGGCTGGAATTGAAAGAACAAGTCTGAACTGAGTCCTAATAGGCTGTAGAGGAACTCAGCTGGGATTTGAGGACTTCATTCTGAGTTAGTGATTCCTGACACAGGTTTCCTGAATCTTTTTTTTTTTTTTTTTGAGACGGAGTCTCACTCTGTTGCCCAGGGTAGAGTGCAGTGACACAATCTCGGCTCACTGCAACCTCTGCCTCCCAGGTTCAAGCAATTCTCCTGCTCAGCCTCCTGAGTAGCTGGGATTACAGGCGCCTGCCACCATGCCTGGCTAATTTTTGTATTTTTAGTAGAGACAGGGTTTCACCATGTTGGCCAGGATGGTCTTGAACTCCTGACCTCATGATCCACCCACCTAGGCCTCCCAAAGTGCTGGGCTTACAGGCATGAGCCACCACACCCGGCCTCCTGAATCTTTGAAATGCTACTTCTGAGAGATACTGGGAAAAAGAAAGAACAAGAAAAGACAAAGAAAAAAAGGATTTGGGGTCAAATAAGTAAAATGTAGAGTCACAAGGAATTTCCATTAAGAAGACTAGACTGAACTGAAATCACTTTCAGGTTGTCATTCAAATGTCTGCTTTATAGAGATATGAAATTGTACAAATTTAAAATAAGGATCAAGTGAGGAAATGGCCAAAGGCACTTGGCAAGCTAGAGCTTAGGCCTGCTGTTAGCCCTAGAGGCAGTGAGGAATAAGTATGAAAGGGAGGTAGGGAAAGAACCCACTGGTTCCAGGGCGTTCTCCTCCTCCACCTCCTGACATCAAGGCAGTGAGCCTGATCTCAACTCTAGGCGGCCTGACCACCCAACAGGGGTACAATGGGGGTACAGGGCTCTGGAGAATATTTTTTACAGGGATCTGTCTGCATACAAATGTTGACTAATCCGTGTATTACAAGATTCTTTGGCCCTGTGTGAGGTATGGTGACCTATGGCTAAGGCTCTGGAATATTGGATAGAGGAGAGGCACTTCTCTATTTCTTGCTTATCCAGTCAATGCATGTGAAGTTTCCTGATAGCGCCCCAGCGTGGTCTGTTTCCCTTTAGGCCCAGGAATCATCGCTCCATGTTCTGTTTGGCCAAAACACCCCTCCTCCATGACTTCCTATGTCCCACTACGAGATGAAGGTAGCAAATAAACCTCCGCCATTTATGAAAACGTCATCACCGTGTGACAGAGAAACAGCAGCTGTTCGACATTATGACCCAGAGATGTAAAAAAAGGGGAGATTATGTTTAATATAAATACTTCATTATCTCTAAAGTATTTCTTTGCCGAACAATGCACTAAGTGTTTTCTTCCTCTTCCAGTCTCTGCTTAGAACTTATCAACTTTGTGGCCGGGCGCAGTATCTCATGCCTGTAATCCTAGCGCTTTGTGAGGCCGAGGTAGGCAGATCACCTGAGGTCAGGGGTTTGAGACCAGCCTGGCCAACATGGCAAAACCCCATCTCTACGAAAAATACAAAAACTAGCTAGGTGTGGTTGCGAATGCCTGTAATCCCAGCTACTCGGAAGGCAAGAGAATCGCTTGAACCCAGGAGGTGGTGGTTGCAGTGAGCTGAGATCACACCACTGCACTCCAGCCTGGGTGACAGAGTGAGACTCCATCTCAAAACCCCGTCTCTACTAAAAATACAAAAAAAAAAAAAAAAAAAAAAAAAAGCTGGGCACGGTGGTGCATGCCTGTAATCCCAGCTACTTGGGAGGCTCAGGCAGGAGAATCACTCGAATCCGGGAGACGGAAGTTACAGTGAGCCAAGATAGCGCCACTGCACACCAGCCTGGGCAACAGAGTGAGATTCTGTGTTTGAGGGATCTGAGCAATTTGATAGTTGTGAGTATTTCTGAGTATCGCCCATGCTGATGGACACATCAGCTGTATTTCAACGTGCTTTGCATGTGATGTCTTATCAGTAAAAGCCTAGCACTAGCTATTAAGCAATCTGTGTGAGTCTATTGTAATTAGGCCCCCTCTTGTTTGAAAAATAAAATACACAGTGAGAATCACTACATTAGATTTTGAATGCTATGAATTTAAGTGTGAATATCCTGGTTGTTTTTTGGCTCACCACTGAAGTTATTCAAATGTGATAAGGAAATTGGTTCCCAAAGTGGGAAAGGATCAAAACCATGGAAATGAAAGACGTAATGAGAAACACAGGTGTATTGCTTAGAGACCGCCTAACACAGTTTAGTTGCCAGCCTAACGGGCTAAATTTAGAAGGCAGGAACAAAGCTTGTTTCTTCTCTTGATTTGTGGGATAAAATGGGTCACTGGGCGTGAAATAATCAAAATTGCAAGTGGACCAGAACGGCTTCTATGTTATTTGGAGCTTGCCTCCAGGCCTGGGGCCTCCCCTCATGGACCTCAGTTTCCTTATCTAGTTTTTTTAAATTGCGGAGTGTTCCAGCATTGTTCAAGCCTAAGAATGCTCAGAAACCAGAGAACCTCTTTCTTCATGGGAAATTTTTCTTCTCAGAAGTAACCAAAACAGATGAAAACCACGGCTATTCTGGTTGGAAGGTGGTGGGGACAGGCATTTTCCCTCAACTTTTCATCCTGTGTGGTCCTGAGTACTGGAAGAACCTCTAGTTCCTAAAAAAGCACCATCTGAAAATCCTGGGATGATGTAAGGAGAATTGGCTTTTCCATATCCTCCAAGCTGCATGTTGTTCTGCTTTCTGTTGCTCATGGCAGACCACCCAAAACCGAGTGCCAGGTTTTGGTCAGGAGGCGGGAGCAGGAGTGAGGGGGAAGCTGAGGCCAGAGCTTTTACCGGGGCTTCCATGAGAATGGCAGAGCAGAGGAGGGGAAACAGTTTAGGATGGGCTAGTTCAAATGATTCCAGTAGGCTTTGGGCTTTAGGGGTGGTCTCTAGTTGCCTGGTACCTAGCTCTGGGATGATTCAGGACAGGGGAAAATATTGGCTTGGTGTGTGAGAGTAAGATAAACGGGGTGGCTGGGGTGTAGACTTGGAATTCATTGGTTTGCATAGGAAAGACAGGGTCTCAACACAAAGCCCTTGGCTAGCTCTAAGAATGGCTTAACCCCTGGAGGGGCAGTCTCTCCCTGGCCAGCCAGGTTTTTAAGATGTCAAAACATTATAAAAGACCTGGGCATGGTGGCACGTGCCTTGAATCCTAGATGGAAGGATTGCTTGAGGCCAGGAGTTCCAGACCTACCTGGACAACATAGCAAGACCTCATCTCTAAAAAAATAATTATAAGATACAGAAGACAAAAAATGTGACTAATACATAGGAGAACCTGGAGGAAGCCTCATCCAGGCTTTTATGACCCAGCTTTGGAACTCACAATGTCTGTCTCAGCATGCTTTTTTGGTTGGAGCCAGCCTAAACCCACCCAGATCCGTAGCTGGGTGCCCAGCTATCCCAGTTTGCCAGAGAGTCTTTGCTGTTTTTTTTGTTTTGTTTTGTTTGTTGTTGTTTAGACTGAGTTTTGCTCTTGTTGCCCAGGCTGGAGTGCAATGGTGCCATCTCAGGTCACTGCAACCTCTGCCTCCCAGGTTCAAGTGATTCTCCTGTCTCAGCCTCCCAAGTAGCTGGTATTACAGGCATGTGCTACCACACCTGGCTAATTTTTTGTATTGCTTTTTTTTGTGTTTGTTTTTTTGAGATGGAGTCTCGCTCTGTCGCCCAGGCTGGAGTGCAGTGGCGCGATCTCCGCTCACTGCAAACTCTGCCTCCCAGGTTCGTGCCATTCTCCTGAGTAGCTGGGACCACAGGCACCCGCCACCACGCCTGGCTAATTTTTTGTGTTTTTAGTAGAGACGGGGTTTCACCATGTTAGCCAGGATGGTCTCGATCTCCTGACCTCGTGATCTGCCTGCCTTGGCCTCCCAAAGTGCTAGGATTACAGGTGTGAGCCACCACGCCCGGCCGATTTTTTGTATTTCTAGTAGAGACAGGGTTTCACTATATTGGTCAGGCTGGTCTCAAACTCCTGACCTCAAGTGATTCACCCGCCTTGGCCTCCCAAAGTGCTGGGATTACAGGCGTGAGCCACCGTGCCCAGCCCTTTGCTAGTTTTGGGGACTTTCCTTGCTAGTACTGAGAATACCCTGGGCAAAAAGGGACAATTCAAGGGGAGGAGACCTAGACCTCACCTCTCGGGGAAGAAGCGGCCAGGTCACGTTGTAGGAGTACACACGCGATGGGAGATATTTCTGTAGCTATCTTTGGAAAACACAGCCTGCTATAATGCATCAGGAAGGGAAAGTGTCAACACAGACAGGAGCCAGGGCCTGGAGACTTGCCTGGTTCCCAGGAAGGGCACTGGTTACAAAAAGAGAAACAAAAGGTTGCCAGAGATACAAGTAGAAGCGAATGCCCTGACGAGATCAGATGGCCATGTAAAAAAGCATTCCAATTCACAGTAAAGTTAGTGCACCTATGCATTTACAGATTCAGTCTTTTTTTTTTTTTTTTTGAGATGGAGTTTCACTCTTGTTGCCCAGGCTGGAGTGCAGTGGCGTGATCTCGGCTCACTGCAACCTCTGCCTCTCGGGTTCAAGCGATTCTCCTGCCTCAGCCTCCTGAGTAGCTGGGATTACAGGTGCCCACCACCATGCCTGGATAATTTTTTGTATTTTTAGTAGAGACAGGGTTTCACCATGTTGGCCAGACTGGTCTTGAACTCCTGACCTCAGGTGATCCGCCCGCCTTGGCCTCCCAAAGTGCTGGGATTACAGGTCTGAGCCACCACCCCCGGCCCAGATTCAATCTTTATTACATATACATTTAGAGTCAAATAGCTTATGACAATAATACAGACATTAAGGCGGTTTCAAGGATTTCACAACCAAGTTTTGCAGTTTATTTCAGTGGCACCTATTAATTACACATCACATCTAAACGTTGTCAGAGATTGGTTATATTTGGCTATATCTGGAAAAGTTCCTCAAGGCAGGAAAAAAAGGCTTTTAAGATATTCCCCTCAGAAATAAGACTTTGTAGCCCCCAAATATGGATTTGCCTTTTCAGTCTGAAAGGTGATGAAAGGGGTTGGAGGGGTTGGGTCCAGATGAGCCTGGAGCAGCCCCTGTGTCCTGGGCATCACCACCCTTCCACCACACGGGGACTAGGCGGCAAGAAGAGGGGGTCACAGGAGGCTGAGCACGCACGCAGGATTCTGGGGTGAGCAGCAGGCAGACTCTTCACTGAGAGGGGCTCTCTAGTAATAGATTGCCAAAATGCTTCACACCTGAAGCAATGGTCCTCAAACACTGATGGAAGAAAGAGTCACATTTAGCATAGCAAGAAGGAGAAGAAATATCTCAGAATACACACCTGGAAATGTAGAGGAGTACCCAGAGAAAAGCTTCAAATGAACAGAGGAACAGACAGGGAACTTGAGTAGATAAAGAGACATGTTCAGTCCTGAGAGAGGAAGACAGCATTACAAGGATGCCCCTCTCTCTAAGGTAATGTAAAAATTTAAGATGAGGCCGAAAAACAAAAACAAAAGCTTGAATTTTCCCTTTAGCTTAGTGATTTTGGGGGCCCAAGATATTTTCCTGGCTGGGTGCAGTGGCTCACGCCTATAATCCCAACACCTTGGGAGGCCGAGGTGGGTGGGTCACTTGAGGTCAGGAGTTGGAGACCAGCCTGGCCAATATGGTGTGGAAACCCCATCTCTACTAAAAATACAAAAATTAGCCAGGTGTGGTGGTGCACACCTGTAGTCCCAGCTACTCAGGAGACTGAAGCAGGAGAATTGCTTGAACCTAGGAGGCAGAGGTTGCAGTGAGCCGAGATCACACCACTGCACTCCAGCCTGGGAGACAGAGCAAAACTCTGTCTCCAAAAAGAAAAAAAAAAAAAAAAGATATTTTCCTTTCACAATCCTATGGTTAGAAAAATATGTGGTCTTTGACTCTGTGAAAAGGAGAGGGGCTGGAGTTTGAGCTTACTAATCACCAATGATTTAATCACTCTCACCTACATAAGGAAGCCTCCATAAAACCCCCTAAACAGTGGGGTTCAGAGAGCTTACTGGTGGGTGAACACCTGGAGCTGCTGGGAGGGTGGGGCCGCTGGAGAGGGCGTGAAGCTTCTGCGCCACCCTATACCTTGCGTCTGCATCTCTTCCATCTGGCTGTTCCTGAGCTGTGTCCTTTACACAAAGCTGGTGATAGTAAAGTGTGTTCCTGAGTTCTGTCAGTCGTTATAACAAATTACCAAAGCTGAGGAGGGGTCATGGGAAACCTCAATTTATAGCCAGTTAGTTGGTCAAAACTACAGGAGACTCAGGACTTGTGACTGGCGTGTGAAGTGGGGACAGTCTGTGGGACTGAGCCCTTAACTTTTGGGATCTTCTGCCATTTCCAGGAAGATAGTCCCAGAATTGGGTAAAATTAATTTCAGGACACCCAGTTGGTATAGGAGACTTGGAGAAATAGTGTTGGAAAAGACACCACACATATGGCATCAGAAATGTGATGGAGAAAACCCTTGCTTCTTTTGGTGTCGAAAACGTGAGATTTGCTAGAAAGGCCCTGGCTCACAGAAGCATATGGTTTGGGAAGAGAAAAGGCAAAAGGGTGTGGGATGAGGAACCTTTGACTCCTGGGTGGCCATGTGGTCACCCATGATACAGAGCCATAGCTCTGCTGCAATCCGTTACTAACAGTGAAAGTTACCAATGGAGGCAGGGCATGGTGGCTCACGCCTGTAATCCCAGCACTTTGGGAGGCTGAGGCGGGTGGATCACAAGGTCAGGAGTTCGAGACCAGCCTGGCCAACATGGTGAAACCCCGTAACTACTAAAAATACAAAAAATTTGCCGGGTATGGTGGCAGGAACCTTTAATTCCAGCTACTCAGGATGCTGAGGCAGGAGAATCGCTTGAACCCGGGAGGCGGAGGTTGCAGTGAGCCGAGACCGTGCCACTGCACTCCAGCCTGGGCAACAGAGCAAGGCTCCATCTCAAAAAAAAAAAAAAAAAAAAAAAAAGCAAAATAATAAGAAAAGAACAAAATATACAATCTCTTGGTTATTACCACCTATATTAGCTAAAATGAAAGGAAATGAGAGTGCCGGGTGGACCTTGAGACTGGACCAGGGTCAGATTTGGGTTGGTCTGAGCTCAGCTACTAGCTTCAGAGCCACCTCCCAAGAGAAAAATATGAGGGGACAAATAGAGTCCCTCTAAGACCTGTGGTCACCAAGAAGGTAGTCAATGTGGGCGGCGGGCAAAACCAAGTTAACTACTGAGATCAGGAGATACATACAGAGAATGGAAGTGACTCGTATTGTGAATCAGTATCATCAGCTTCTGAGGAGACTTTACCAACATGAATTCTGAGAATAACTAATTTAGGGGCAGTATCTTTGTTTTTGAAAGCTGCAGAGTGGAAGAGCATGTGTGGGTTGATACAGGACCCACAGCTCACTATAGAACAATCACAGATGGCTGTACATGATTCAGACACACAGGAGGTTATTCCCAAGGGAAGAGCCAGCCTGGTGGACTGGAAAAAAGTCACTGTAAGATCTATTTATCCTGAAAAGGGGGCTTGCCCGACTCCCCCTATAAATGCCAAGTGGAGCACCCCAGCTGACATGCTTCAAATGCAAGCCATGTGGGGGACTGGCCTATGACTGGGATATTCACCCACTGAATATGCCTGTTATCCACGTCATGATAAATGCTATGGTTTAGGGGGTGTTTGATGTGGACACCCCATATAACCTCACTATTGCAAAACTGAGGGAGAGTTTCAAAAGCCTTATCAAATTTGCTGTTTCAGCTTCCTTGCCATGTGTTTTACAGGTGCTAATAAAAATACTGGGTTAATGAATAAGTGAATGAGGAAAGGCAGAGGGGAGAGTCAGGGACCCCTTGATAAGGGATCCCCACACACTGTGGTGCCAGTGCTTGTTGGTGAAGCCCTAACTCCGTGGCAATTATACTGAGAGAATATAGAAATGAAAGGATTGGTGGGATTAGGATGAAAGATTGCATGAAAATTGGGGTATTAAACAGGTTTTATGTGAAGAGGTTGTGTCTCCTCTTCCTGAATGTTTTATGGGAGTGGATATCATGTTTGACTGTGGAATGCCTCCTCTACCTAGTATTGTAAAACCAAAAATTGTTGGGGAAGTCCTAATGGAGGCTTCACTTAGGAATATCAGGATTGATGGGATTAAGGGGAAAGTAAGAATAAAAATGGGTATGTTTGAAGTTGCTGTGTCTCTTTTACCTGAATGGCTTACGGAGATGGACGTGGTATCTGACTGGGGAGCTGCTGCTATAAAACAGAAGGCATTAAATTTGCTTTTCAAGCAATATTAATTGGACATGCTGTGTGGGGAGCAGAAAGATTGCCTGAGCTCACACAGTGCGGAGTAGAAGCTGGAAGGCTAGGAGAGACAGACCCTCAGTGGGATAGCCCTGTGTGGAGTGTACAGTGGGGCTAGTGGAGAAAGCCCGTAAGTGCATCCCAGCCACATCTACTGGGCTTTGGACCAGTGAATTTCCATCTGGGGGGCACTTACTAGCTTACTATCAAACATTAATGGAAGCCATCCTATGATAAAAGGACATAAAATAATCTTGAAACTGAAAATACCCATGATGTCCTGAGTGATGTCAGAGAAACATTCTAATGGGGAAGGCAGTGCTCACAGGAGCTCCATAATAAGATGGAAGTGGCTTATACAGGATCATGCTGCCTGGGGCACAAAGGAGCAGAAACTCACAAACAGGGAGCCTCTGTTCCCCCAGGACTGATTCAGAAATTGCATTAGGAGCTGCCAGATCCTATTATCACATGAACCGTGCTCTATAAACTGCTCTTGACTGACCAACAAAGAACTGGCTGGTGTGTTGATGACAGTTCCAAGGTGAACAGACAGCCTGTTTGGAAAGATACCCCTCTGATTGAGGAAGGTAAAAACAAATCAGCTCAGTGGGCTGAATTTCTAGCAGTGATGGAAGAATTGAAGAGTGGTAAGAGCCTCTATGTTTCAGTTTTTACCAGTTCATGGGTGATGGTCAATGGCCTGGCCGTATGGTCAGGCAGGAGGCTATAGAAACTTGTCCTAGTAAAGAGATACTTGTATGTGGCATGGTTCTATGGAAATCACTATGGGGATTTTCTTTTTCTTTTTCTTTTTTGAGACAGAGTCTCACTCTGTCACCCAGGCTAGAGTGCAGTGGCACCATCTCAGCTCACTTCAACCTTCGCCTCCTGGGTTCAAGCAATTCTTGTGCCCCAGCCTCCCAAGTAGCTGGGACTACAGGTGCCTGCCACCATGCCCGGCTAATTTTTGTACTTTTAGTAGAGACGGAGTTTCACCATGTTGGTCAGGCTGGTCTCAAACTCCTGATCTCAAGTGCTCCACCTGCCTTAGCTTACTAAGTGCTGGGATTATAGGCATAAGCCACCATGCCTGGCCACTGTGCGAATTTGAGGGGTGCACTAAAGTAAAACATACAGAAGCTATCAGAAGAATGGGTACCTTGAACTTTCAGGTCCAGAAGGTGACTGTAATTGACAAGCAGGTATCCCCATACACTCACTTGAGGTGGCCATCTGGGTCCATAAAATGACTAGATTTGGGGAGGATTTCAGCAGTGCAGAGATGGGCTGAATCTAGACATGTTTCTCTTGCACTTTTTCAGGCACATAATGCTGATAGAATTGCTCTGTCTACCAGGTGCGGTGGTTCACACCTGTAATCTCAGCACTTTGGGAGGCCAAGACAGATGGATCACAAGGTCAAGAGATCAAGACCATCCTGGCCAACGTGGTGAAATCCCATCTCTACTAAAAATACAAAAAATTAGCTGGGCGTGGTGGTGAGCACTTGTAGTCCCAGCTACTCTGGAGGCTGAGGAAGGAAAATTGCTTGAACCTGGGAGGTGGAGGTTGCGGTGAGCCGAGATCGTGCCACTGCACTCCAGCCTGGTGACAGAGCAAGACTCTGTCTTGAAAAACAAAAAAAATCAAACAAACAAACAAACTGCTCTGTCTGTAAGCATAAGAGACAGAGACTGCAGATGGCTACGGAGCAGATTCCCTAGTGGGGAGGCCCTGGACACAGCTGGCAAGTGAGACTGATGTGGTAGCCCTGGGCGGCTACAAATAGGTCCTAAGAGGAATAGACATTGACTCTGGACTGGGCTTTGCTTACCTGCTAGAAGATGCATGTGCTCAGAGTGCTATAGAAAAACCAGAACAGGAAACATTGCCCAGATTTGGACAGCTGATGGTAATTTCTTCAGACCAAGGACACGGTACAGTCCTTATGTCCAGCAATGGACAGGGAGACATCCTCCTTGGAGTAATAGTTCGATAAAAAAGTGGAACAGGAGGCCAGGTGTGATAGTTCAGGCATGTAATCCCAGCACTTTGGGAGGTTGAGGTGGGCGGATCACGAAGTCAGGAGATCAAGACCATCCTGGCCAACATGGTGAAACTCTGTCTCTACTAAAAACACAAACATTAGCCGGGCATGGCGGCATATGCCTGTAGTCCCAGCTACTTGGGAGGCTGAGGCAGAATTGCTTGAACCCGGGAGGCGGGGGCTGCAGTGAGCCAAGATTGCGCCACTACACTCACTCCAGCCTGGGTGACAGAGTGACACTCCATCTCAAAAAAAAAAAAAAAGTGGAACCGGCAATTAAAACGTTGGTTGTGTAATACAAGGGGGAGATAAAAATGTGAAAGGCTGGCTGACACACTTTCTTGAGTGTGTGCTCACACTCAACATGAGAAATACTAAAAGAGTGTCCCTGGCTGGGTGCAGTGGCTCGCACCTATAATCCCAACACTTTGGGAGCCCAAGGAGGGGGGATCACTTGAGCCCAGGAATTTGAGACAAGCCGGTCAATATAATGAGACCCCTATCTCTACAATGTTTTTTTTTTTAATTATACTTTAGGTTCTAGGGTACATGTGCACAACGTGCAGGTTTGTCACATATGTATACATGTGCCATGTTGGTGTGCTGCACCCATTAATTCATCATTTAACATTAGGTATATCTCCTAATGCTATCCCTCCCCCTCCCCCCACCCCACAACAGGCCCGGTGTGTGATGTTCCCCTTCCTGTGTCCATGTGTTCTCATTGTTCAATTCCCACCTATGAGTAAGAACATGCGGTATTTGGTTTTTTGTCCTTGCGATAGTTTGCTGAGAATGATGGTTTGCAGCTTCATCCATGTCCCTACAAAGGACCATGAACTCATCATTTTTATGGCTGCATAGTATTCCATGGTGTATATGTGCCACATTTTCTTAATCCAGTCTATCGTTGTTGGACATTTGGGTTGGTTCCAAGTCTTTGCTATTGTGAATAGTGCTGCAATAAACATACGTGTTCATGTGTCTTTATAGCACCATGATTTATAATGCTTTGGGTAAATACCCAGTAATGGGATGGCTGGGTCAAATGGTATTTCTAGTTCTAGATCCCTGAGGAATCGCCACACTGTCTTCCACAATGGTTGAACAGTTTACAGTCCCACCAACAGTGTAAAAGTGTTCCTATTTCTCCACATCCTCTCCAGCACCTGTTGTTTCCTGACTTTTTAATGATCGCCATTCTAACTGGTGTGAGATGGTATCTCATTGTGATTTTGATTTGCATTCCTCTGATGGCCAGTGATGATGAGCATTTTTTCATGTGTCTTTTGGCTGCATAAATATCTTCTTTTGAGAACTGTCTGTTCATATCCTTCGCCCACTTTTTGATGGGGTTGTTTGTTTTTTTCTTGTAAATTTGTTTGAGTTCATTGTAGATTCTGTATATTATTAGCCCTTTGTCAGATGAGTAGATTGCAAAAATTTTCTCCCATTCTGTAGGTTGCCTGTTCATTCTGATGGTAGTTTCTTTTGCTGTGCAGAAGCTCTTTAGTTTAATTAGATCCCATTTGTCAATTTTGGCTTTTGTTGCCATTGCTTTTGGTGTTTTAGACATGAAGTCCTTGCCCATGCCTATGTCCTGAATGGTATTGCCTAGGTTTTCTTCTCGAGTTTTTATGGTTTTAGGTCTAACATTTAAGTCTTTAATCCATCTTGAATTAATTTTTGTATAAGGTGTAAGGAAGGGATCCAGTTTCAGCTTTCTACATATGGCTAGCCAGTTTTCCCAGCACCATTCATTAAACAGGGAATCCTTTCCCCATTTCTTGTTTTTGTCAGAGATCAGACAGTTGTAGATACGTGGCATTATTTCTGAGGGCTCTGTTCTGTTCCATTGGTCTATATCTCTGTTTTAGTACCAGTACCATGCTGTTTTGGTTACTGTAGCCTTGTAGTATAGTTTGAAGTCAGGTAGCGTGATGCCTCCGGCTTTGTTCTTTTGGCTTAGAATTGATTTGGCAATGCAGGCTCTTTTTTGGTTCCATATGAACTTTAAAGTAGTTTTTTCCAGTTCTGTGAAGGAAGTCATTGGTAGCTTGATGGAGATGGCATTGAATCTATAAATTACCTTGGGCAGTATGGCCATTTTCACGATATTGATTCTTCCTACCCATGAGCATGGAATGTTCTTCCATTTGTTTGTATCCTCTTTTATTTCATTCAGCAGTGATTTGTAATTCTCCTTGAAGAGGTCCTTTACATCCCTTGTAAGTTGGATTCCTAGGTATTTTATTCTCTTTGAAGCAATTGTGAATGGGAGTTCACTCATGATTTGGCTCTCGGTTTGTCTGTTATTGGTATATAAGAATACTTGTGATTTTTGCACATTGATTTTGTATCCTGAGACTTTGCTGAAGTTGCCTATCAGCTTAAGGAGATTTTGGGCTGAGACGATGGGGTTTTCTAGATATACAATCATGTCATCTGCAAACAGGGACAATTTGACTTCCTCTTTTCCTAATTGAATACCTTTTATTTCCTTCTTCTGCCTGATTGCCCTGGCCAGATATTCCAACACTACGTTGAATAGGAGTGGTGAGAGAGGGCATCCCTGTCTTGTGCCAGTTTTCAAAGGGAATGCTTCCAGTTTTTGCCCATTCAGTATGATATTGGCTGTGGGTTTGTCATAGATAGCTCTTACTATTTTGAGATACGTCCCATCAATACCTAATTTATCGAGTTTTTAGCATGAAGTGTTGTTGAATTTTGTCAAAGGACTTTTCTGTATCTATTGAGATAATCATGTGGTTTTTGTCTTTGGTTCTGTTATATGCTGGATTACATTTATTGATTTGCATATGTTGAACCAGCCTTGCATCCCAGGGATGAAGCCCACTTGATCATGGTGGATAAGCTTTTTGATGTGCTGCTGGATTCGGTTTGCCAGTATTTTATTGAGGATTTTTGCATCGATGTTCATCAGGGATATTGGTCTAAAATTCTCTTTTTTCGTTGTGTCTCTGCCAGGCTTTGGTATCAGGATGATGCTGGCCTCATAAAATGAGTTAGGGAGGATTCCCTCTTTTTCTATTGGTTGGAATAGTTTCAGAAGGAATGGTACCATCTCCTCCTTGTACCTCTGGTAGAATTCGGCTGTGAATCCATCTGGTCCTGGACTTTTTTTGGTTGGTAAGCTATTAATTATTGCCTCAATTTCAGAACCTGTTATTGGTCTATTCAGAGATTCAACTTCTTCCTGGTTTAGTCTTGGGAGGACGTATGTGTCGAGGAATTTATCCATTTCTTCTAGATTTTCTAGTTTATTTGCGTAGAGGTGTTTATAGTATTCTCCGATGGTAGTTTGTATTTCTGTGGGATTGGTGGTGATATCCCCTTTATCATTTTTTATTGCATCTATTTGATTCTTCTCTCTTTTCTTCTTTATTAGTCTTGCTAGCGGTCTATCAATTTTGTTGATCTTTTCAAAAAACTGGCTCCTGGATTCATTGATTTTTTGAAGGGCTTTTTGTATCTCTATTTCCTTTAGCTCTGCTCTGATCTTAGTTATTTCTTGCCTTCTGCTAGCTTTTGAAGGTGTTTGCTCTTGCTTCTCTAGTTCTTTTAATTGTGATGTTAGGGTGTCAATGTTAGATCTTTCCTGCTTTCTCTTGTGGGCATTTAGTGCTATAAATTTCCCTCTACTCATTGCTTTGAATGTGTCCCAGAGATTCTGGTATGTTGTGTCTTTGCTCTCATTGGTTTCAAAGAACATCTTTATTTCTGCCTTCATGGAAGAGCAACTCCAAGACACATAATTGTCAGAGTCACCAAAGTTGAAATGAAGGAAAAAATGTTAAGGGGAGCCAGAGAGAAAGGTCGGGTTACCCACAAAGGGAAGCCTATCAAACTAACAGCTGATCTCTTGGCAGAAACTCTACAAGCCAGAAGAGAGTGGGGGCCAATATTCAACATTCTTAAAGAAAAGAATTTTCAACCCAGAATTTCATATCCATTCAAACTAAGCTTCATAAGTGAAGGAGAAATAAAATACTTTACAGACAAGCAAATGCTGAGACATTTTGTCACCATTAGGCCTGCCCTAAAAGAGCTCCTGAAGGAAGCACTAAACATGGAAAGGGACAACTGGTACCAGCCACTGCAAAAACATGCCAAATTGTAAAGACCATCGAGGCTAGGAAGAAACTGCATCAACTAATGAGCAAAATAACCAGCTAACATCATAATGACAGGATCAAATTCACACATAACAATATTAACCTTAAATGTAAATGGGCTAAATGCTCCAATTAAAAGACACAGACTGGCAAATTGGATAAAGAGTCAAGACCCATCAGTGTGCTGTATTCAGGAAACCCATCTCAGGTGCAGAGACACACATAGGCTCAAAATAAAGGGATGGAGGAAGATCTACCAAGCAAATGGAAAACAAAAAAAGGTGGGGGTTGCAATCCTAGTCTCTGATAAAACAGACTTTAAACTAACAAAGATCGAAAGAGACAAAGAAGGCCATTACATAATGGTAAAGGGATCAACTCAACAAGAAGAGCTCACTATCCTAAATATATATTCACCCAATACAGGAGCACCCAGATTCATAAAGCAAGTCCTTAGAGACCTACAAAGAGACTTAGACTCCCACACAATAATAATGGGAGACTTTAACACCCCACTGTCAACATTAGACAGATCAATGGGACAGAAAGTTAACAAGGATGTCCAGGAACTGAACTCAGCTCTGCACCAAGCTGACCTAATAGACATCTACAGAACTCTCCACCCCAAATCAACAGAATATACATTCTTTTCAGCACCACACCACACCTATTCCAAAATTGGCCACATAGTTAGAAGTAAAGCACTCCTCAGCAAATGTAAAAGAACAGAAATTATAACAAACTGTCTCTCAGACCACAGTGCAATCAAACTAGAACTCAGGATTAAGAAACCCACTCAAAACCGCTCAACTACATGGAAACTGAATAACCTGCTCCTGAATGTCTACAAAATTTTTTTAAAAAAATGGACAGGCATGGTGGTGCACATCTGTAGTCCCAGCTACTTGGGAGGTTGAGGTGGAAGGATCACTTGAGCTGAGGAGGCTGGGGCTGCAGTAAAGCATGATTGCACCACTGCACTCCAGCCTGGGCAATACAGCAAGACCCTGTCTTGAAAAGAAAAAAAAAAAAGAATGACCCCAATAGATATTTCTCTCTCTCTCTCTTTTTTTTTTTTTTTTTTTGAGATAGAGTCTTGCTCTGTCACCCAGGTGAAAGTGCAGTGCACCCAGGCTGCGAGATCTCGGCTCACTGCAACCTCCACCTCCTGGGTTCAAGTGATTCTCCTGCCTCAGCTTCCCAAGAAGCTGGGATTACAGGCACCCACCACCATATCTGACTAATTTTTGTATTTTTTGTAGAGACGGGGTATCGCCATGTTGGCCAGGCTGGTCTCGAACTCCTGGCTCCAGGTTATCTGCCCACCTCAGCCTCCCAAAGTGTTGGGATTACAGGCATGAGCCACCAAGCTCAGCCGATATTTATCTTTCTGTGGATCTGGGGAAGAGGGGGTGGGGACGATGCTGATATGTCTATGCAATTCTTGCCAAGAGAGGAGTACACTGGTTTAACAACTATAATTTTTTCTTTTTTCTCCACCTCACCTCAGTTTTTTTTTCCCCACCAGATGCAATGGTCAGAGGATCAGGCTGTGACTATAGCAGGGATGGTTCCTGAATAAGAAGCCGTAACTACTTTTTTTTTTTTTTGAGACAGAGTCTCGCTCTGTCGCCCAGGCTAATTTTTTGTATATTTAGTAGAGATGGGGTTTCACCATGTTAGCCAGGATGGTCTCAATCTCCTGACCTCATGATCCGCCCGCCTCGGCCTCCCAAAGTGCTGGGATTACAGGCGTGAGCCACCGCGCCAGGCCTAGAAGCCGTAACTATATTTTTAAACTTTATGACAGAATTCCAAAAGGCCTGATGGGGTAGGCTGTGCCTTCACCCGATTTGACAAAATTGGGGCTAACAGTGAATGCAGCTATCTTGCCTGATGGTGAAAGTAGCCCACTCATCCTGCGCCTGTGTAACCTTACCCTCTCTGAATGGGAATGGACTGAGGAGACGGCTCTCTCTAGACTATACTGCTGCCTGCAATCTGGACTAGCAGAGTGGCCAAACCTAATGTCCCTCCCAAGGTGGAAAAGTTTGGGTATAAATGAAAAGGAGGAGAATAGCTAAAGGTAAAGAAATGAATAAATGGGTTATGT
Organism: Pan paniscus; assembly: GCF_029289425.2. NCBI lineage: Eukaryota > Metazoa > Chordata > Mammalia > Primates > Hominidae > Pan > Pan paniscus. The sequence continues at coordinate 51,177,601 of NC_073260.2, forward strand.
AATAAGGGAAACTCAATGTCATATTAATACTTTGAAAATGGCTCAGAGGAAGAGGTGATAATGTCTCTTCGCTCAGAGGCCTGAAAGGACAAAGCTATACTTGCAGAAACCACACCTGTTTCCAGAAGCTGACAAGGTGGAATGGCAGCCTGCAAACCTGTGAGATATTTTCATATAATATGATAGACTGGACCAATTTTTTTTTTTCCTTTTTTTTTTTTTTTTTGAGATGAAGTCTCACTCTGTCACCCAGGCTGGAGTGCAGTGGCACGATCTTGGCTCACTGCAACCTCCGCCCCCCAAGTTCAAGCAATTCTCCTGCCTCAGCCTCCTGAGTAATTGGGATTACAGGCATCTGCCACTGCGCCTAGCTAATTTTTTCGTATTTTTAGTAGAGACGGGGTTTCACCATCTTGGCCAGGCTGACCTCGTGATCCACCCACCTCAGCCTCCCAAAGTGCTGGGATTACAGGCGTGAGCCACCACGCCCAGCAGACCAATTATTCTTGACTGAAGGGTATTCTAGTAATTTGACAGTGTCTGTTGACTTCTATGATCCTTCACAATAAGGTAGCCATGGTCAAAGACCAGGGAGTGACCTGTGATATAATAAAAAAATAAATATTTGGTCTTTGTCCCCAGTTCCTGGCATACAGCTCTTAAAACCCTTGGAGTGTCCTGAAGGATAGGAGTGTCTTTGTATGCTAATGAGATGACTGATGCCTGGGGTCCCTAAGTAGCTTCAGGATGGGGGCTGGTGGCCAAAAGACCAAGGCAAGATTAGAGGGAAAGGAGCTGGTGGTTGAGCTGATCACAAATTGCCAATGATTATCAATTATGCCTACCTAATCAAACCTCCTAATGAAATCTCCCTAAACGACAGGGTTCAGAGAGCTTCTGGGCTGGTGAATATATGGGTGCTGGGAGTGGGTTACCCAAAGAGGACATGGAAGCTCCACCCTCTTCCTACATATTTTGCCCTGTGCAGCTCTTCCATCTGGCTGTTCCCGAGTTGTATCCTTTATAACAAATCAGTAAATAAACTTAACAAATGTTTCCAAGTTCTGTGAGTCCATCTGGCAAATTATCAAACTGAAGGAGAGGTTGCAGGAATCCCCGATTTATAGCCAGTCAATCAGAGGTACAGGTGGTCTGGGACTTGTGACTGGCATCTGAAGGGGGGCAGGAGTCTTGTGGGACAGAGCTCTTAACTTGTGGAGTCTGTGCTATCTCCAGGTAGATGGCGTCAGAATTGAATTGAACTGTAGGCCAACCAGCTGGTGTCAGAGAGTTACAGAATTGGCGTGGAATAAACACTATACGTTTGATGTCAGAGTGTGGTAAGGGAGACCCCTGCTCAGCTTCCTATGGCTTTCCTCAGCCTGTAGGAATAGGGGTGAACAGGTGGGATGCTCCTAAAAGTATTCTGAGTGCAAGTATGACTTGTGCAGCCTCTGGATTTTCTGGGCTGCCAATTCTCCTGTCAGGCTTTCTAGCCTCCCCCTCCTCCGGGGGTTCCCACTCACCCTCTCGTAAGTGGTGCAAGGTCAGAGATAACCAGGTCCATGCTCATTTATGTTTTTCCATGATGTCAGACTTTTACTGATGATATTGCAATCACAAAAGCCAAGAGCTTAATGGGATTCTCAAGGAGGCAATTCTCAGTATTCAGAGCTGTAGACACACAGGTTCAAGCCACTCCACAAGTCAGTCAATGTTGTAAATGGTACATAATGGTATACTTCATAGAAAAATGTTACAGAGTAAACATTCCACAACAAAGTAACATTTAATATCAAGAGAAAGGGGATGGGACTTGGTATGATGGCTCATAAAAAATATAATCTCAGCACTTCTGGAGGCCAAGGTGGGAGGATCACTTGAATGCAAGAGTTGGAGACCATCCAGGGAAACATAATGAGATACCATCTCTACAAACAAATTAAAAAAAAATTTTTTTTTTTTGAGACAGAGTCTCACTCTGTTGCCCAGGCTGGAGTGCAGTGGTGTGATCTCGGCTAACTGCAACCTCTGCCTCCCAGGTTCAAGCGATTCTCCTGCCTCAGCCTCCCAAGTAGCAGGGATTACAGGCACTCGCCACCACGCCCAGTTAAATTTTGTATTTTAAATAGAGACAGGGTTTTGCCATGTTGGCCAGGCTGGTCTCGAACTCCTGACCTCACGTGATCCACCAACCTCGGCCTCCCAAAGTGCTGGGATTACAGGTGTGAGCCAGTGCGCCAAAGTTGGTTTTTTTTTTTTTTTTTTTTTTTTGAGACAGAGTCTTGCTCTGTCACCCAGGCTGGAGTGCAGTGGCGCGATCTCGGCTCACTGCAAGCTCCGCCTCCCAGATTCAAGCCATTCTCCTGCCTCAGCCCCCAGAGTAGCTGGGACTACAGGCACCTGCCACCACGCCCGGCTAATTTTTTGTATTTTTAGTAGAGATGGGGTTTCACGGTGTTAGCCAGGATGGTTTCGATCTCCTAACCTTGTGATCCGCCCACCTCTGCCTCCCAAAGTGCTGGGATTACACACCTGAACTACCACACCCAGCCCAAAGTTTTTAAAAAGAAGGGGATAGGAACGGGCTAATGAACCAGTCCAGGGAGAGCAATGTAGACAAAAAGAATATCCTTGTGTGGCCCAGGAGATCCACCAGTCTTTCAAGGAAGAGTCTGATGTGGGCAGAACATTCGGTGGCAGATGCTGGGTGCTGATCAGGAGTGACAGCAAGACCGTGTCTGTTAAGACAGCTGTTTTGATCTGCTGAAGTCCTGCTCTTTTAATAGTCACAGAGTCCTCTGGTGAGGCCCGATAGTGGAAGAGTGTGTATGATTATGTCCTTATCTGGTTGGATGCAGTCTTTATTTATCAAGGCAAAACATCTGGTTCCATTGGCAGATGCCTTTTGAAATGTAACATGGAATTTTTTTCTAAGATGGAATTATATGTCAATGATGCTCTACACACACACTCCCTCCTCCCACCTTCTCTGTCATCCAGCCTGTGCTCATCAAACTAATGTGGACACGAATCACCTGGGGATATTGTTGAATGAAGGTTTTGATTCAACAGCTCAAGGGTGAGCTGAATCTCTGCATTTTCTCACAAGTTCCCAGGAGATGCCACTGTAAGCAGCCAGGCCTGGTCCCTCAGTCTTAACAGATGTTTTTTTATGTAGAATCTCAGCTACTGATTTCTCTTGACTACTTCTCAGCCCCCACTTTATGCAGAGCATTTTTAGCTAATGAGTTTGTCTGTTATCATCTTACAGACGCAACATTATGCTGTGTGTGAAAACCATGCACTGGAATTTATTTTTGATCAGTGAGAACACATTTCAACATATGTACTAATACAAATGAATGGACTGTGTGAGTTTCGCTCACTGCCATGCTGAGCAGTGGACAACATCCCAGCGTCACCATCAATGGGAGATGGAGGCACTGAAACGGGGGTGGTTTGGGAGCTCTATGGGACCAGGTACCTGCGTTCAGCCTGTGCCCTGTCACTTGGACTATAAGGTGGGAGGGCTCATCAGGACACCTTTGCAAGCTGGGGTTTCTCATGGGTCAAGGGTAGCTACTGCCACCTGCCCAGCAGGTTTGGAAGGCCATTTGAGGGCAGCCAAGGGTTTTGAAATGAAAATTCTTCAAAGGATTCTCGAGAGTGCTGAAGGCATCAATGCTGGGCAAGCCTCAGGGAGGCACAGGCCCTGGAGACAGCAGAGGGACATGGGGGAGACGTGGTGTCAGCAGTGAGACGGGACTTTCGGGAGGAGAAAGAGAGAGTCCAAGACGGGATTGCTGAAGACAGGCGGGCAAAGGGCCTTTCTGGCCCCCAGGATGACTAAAAGATTGGAGAAGGTCTCTTAGAGATGGCTTCAAGGTTTGGGACATCTTAGAGAAAAACAGGTTTTAGTCATGGGAGGAACTGGGAAGAGCTTTTCCCCAAATCTGGACAATGGAGTTATTGATTCATTAGTAGACCAAAGGGGGACAATTAAAGGGGAACTAGGAGGAGAGATGGGAGATGAGACAAAGGGCAGGAGCACCTAGGCGGGTTGAATTGCGTGAAGGAGAGGTTACCACTGTGTGCCCATCGAGAGGCAAGAAACCTGGAATCACAGAGGAGACCTTGAGCAGAGTTTGGCAACTCTTTTTTATTGTTATTTTTTGAGATGGGGTCTCACTCTTTTAGCCAGGCTGGAGTGAAATAGTGTCATCTCGGCTCACTGCAACCTCCCTCCTGGGTTCAAACTATTCTCCTGCCTCAGCCTTCTGAGTAGCTGGGATTACAGGCATGCACCACCACACCCAGTGAATTTTTTGTGTTTTTAGTAGAGACAGGGTTTAGGCATGTTGGCCAGGCTGGTCTTGAACTCCTGACCTCAGGAGATCTGCCAGCCTCAGCCTCCCAAAGTGCTGGGATTACAGGTGTGAGCCACCGCGCCTGGTCAGAGTTTGGCAAGTCTTGAGGGAGAGATGAGCATCATGAATGTATGGACTTGTAGAATGGACAGGCCTCAGGCTCGCTGGACACTGGATCCAGCCTGGGCTGCAGGTCTCAGCACAGCCAGAATAGTCTCTATCATTGTAACCTTTGCGCCCACAGGACCCAGCGTGCACTCCAGGTTGTTCTTGATGATGAAGAGTAGGTTACTCCAGAAATGCTTGTTTGGTGAAGACTGTCTGATGGAGGGGGAGAAAGATTTGCCCTTAAAGTGACATTGACAGGGAATGCTCATGTACATTCACGCACACGTGGGAATTCTGGAAACTATGCAATGGAATATGGTGCTCAGCTTCCAGTGTGATGGATACGCAAGATCTCTCCTTTATTTTATTTTTTGTCACCGATGCAAGGTTTTGAAAATGAAAGGACCACATTCTGCCATATTCCAAAGTGTGATTCAAAGGAAAATTATTCATCACTAGCAAAGAAAAAAAAATGAAACTCTGTGTAGCTTTCTTCCAGAAGTAATTAACTGGTAGTTGTCACTGATTTATGTGACAGCTGAGATTTAATGCAGAACAAGGCAGAAATGCCTTCGTGCAATGGTGTAAAGGTGACAAGGTCTCTAAAGCAGCCTGAGTGTGCAGTCGCGTTCTAGCTGCTGCCGTGCAGACCTGGGGAGGGAGGGCGCTCCAACATGACTGTAGCAGGGCGCCAGGGAGTGGGCGCTGTTGATTCTCACACTTGGGGATTGATTTCCTTAATGTCTTTGTGGTAGATTCTATTTGTTCAGATTGGCCACAACTGCATTTCTGGTCCCATGGGCTCCTCCTGAGCCTTGTCACCCCCGACCAAGACGTTGCATCTCTGTTCTCTCACCTGTAACCAGGTTGAGCTTTTGTGACTCTGGCCAGAGGAAGAAACTGCGTGGCTTCTTGGTTTCCCCCCAGACTCACTTTTGGCCAGAGAGGCTTCCCCCGACTGCCAACCCCCATGGGCAGCATCACCTGAGCTTCCTTGCTGGGGTCAGCCAGAGCAAGGCAACAGGAGGAAATGAAGGCAACAGGAGGGAATGAGCCTGGGTTGGTCAAATCTTCAGAGCAACCCAGCTTCTGCTTGGCTCTCTCTCAGGAGCCCTAAGCCACTGTCCAAGTGGACTGGCTACTCTGGGGCCACTGTCTAGGGCACCAACGTGCAGCCACCACAAGGTTCCATCACATGGAGCAAAGCTGTGCCATCCCACCAAGCCCTGCCCGAATCACAGATCTGTGGGCTAAAGACATGGTGGTTGTTTTAAGTCACTAAGTTTTGGTGTAGTTTGTTGTGCAACAACTGTGCTGGAAGCATCTCTATTTATCTTTTCAGACACTCTCGTTTTGGGGATATCTTAGAGACTGGGAACCAGAGAGCACAAACAGAGGAGATGGATTCCCACATCTTCACCATCATAGGCCTCGGTGTGTCTGATTTCTATAACCTTCTAGGATTCCCCAGCAAATTCCCAGTGCTTTGGGTCAGGTTATTTTTATTTTTATTTTTTTGAGACAGAGTCTCGCTCTGTTGCCCAGGCTGGAGTGCAGCGGCACAATCTTGGCTCACTGCAAACACCGCCTCCCAGGTTCACACCATTCTCATGCCTCAGCCTCCCGAGTAGCTGGGACTACAGGTGCCCGCCACCACGCCCGGCTAATTTTTTGTATCTTTAGTAGAGATGGGGTTTCACCATGTTAGCCAGGATGGTCTCAATCTCCTGACCTCGTGATCTGCCTGCTTTGGCCTCCCAAAGTGCTGGGATTACAGGCGTGAGCCACCGCACCTGGCATAGGTCAGGTCATTTAGTTGTTAGATGTTTAAGGCTCTTTATGTATACATATACATGTATGTATGTTTGTTCTAAATACATCAAAATATAAATAACATCCAGGAATCAAAAGACAGAGGAAGATCACTCATGTGTCGTCTGTATCCGTCACAATCCTGGCAGGACACACTAAAGGTATTAATAATTTATCTGAAAAGAGTTTAATGAAGAGATTCTTTATAGAGTTGGGTAAAGAAACCAACAAAGGATGGGGAGGCACCAGGGACTATATAGACTGGGTAGTGGTTACTCCCAGCCCTGAAGGGCAAGAAGAATGTTTGCTGGGATCAGAAGCTGGTGAGGGCTTGGAGCCAGGGACAGGACCACATGGAACACAGCCAGTCCAGGCTGCAGCAAGGGAGGAGGAGCAGAACAACTTCCTTGTCATCTTTCTCTCCTCCCACCCTTTTTCCTTCCTGTTGCCTTGTGCTGGCTGACCCCAGCTAGAAGCCAGAGGCAAGGGAGCTCAGGTGATGCTGCCCATGGGGGCGGTGGAGTCAGGGACAGCCTCCCTGGCCAAAAGCGAGTCTGGGGGCAAACCAAGAACAGCTGGCCTGCTCTGCCTCTGCCACACTACTGGTCCACAGCTCATATATCAGGGAGGCGCCCCAATTTTAGGGGTTGAGGTTATTTAGGCTTTGAACAAAAGAGAGTTTTTGAGATCAATACAATGATGGCTACGTAAAAATAAAGTCCCTACATAATAACATCTAGCTTGAATAACAAGCTTAGCACATTAATGTACCAGATAAAGGATTTCTTTTTTCTTTTCTTTTTTTTTTTTTTTTGAGACAGAGTCTCGCCCTGTCGTCCAGGCTGGAGTGTAGTGGCGTGATCTCAGCTTACTGCAACTCTGCCTCCTGGGTTCAGGTGATGCTCCTGCCTCAGCCTCCCGAGTAGTGGGGACTACAGGTGCACACCACCATGCCCGACTAATTTTTGTATTTTTAGTAGAGACGGGGTTTTGCCATGTTGGCCAGGCTGGTGTCAAACTCCTGACCTTAAGTGATCCACTTGCCTTGCCCTCCCTAAGTGTTGGGATTACAGGCATGAGCCACCACACCTGGCCAGATAAAGGATTTCTTATAGTCAAATTCTTTAATGCCTGATCCTTCAGTGAGCTCCAATTTTTACCCACCTGTTTACCCTAAATATCTCTGGGGCAGGTAGAATTCTGAGATGACCTTCAAGATTCCTGCCCCCTGGTGCACACATACCTCCTCTGTTTTTCAAACACTTACCCAAGTCCTCTTCTGCTTTCTTTTGTTTATTTTGAGACAGAGTCTTGCTCTGTCACCCACACTGGAGTGCAGTTGTCCCCTGACCAAACTGAGGGTTGGGCTGCTATTTCTTGTGGCCCAGTAGTGAGATGCAGATGAACTGGGGAGGAAGAGAGTTTTTATTTTCTGCAACCAGTTACAGGGAGAAGGCCTGGAAACTATTGCCAGAACAACTCAAAATTACAAAGTTTTCCAGAGCTTATACACCTTCAAAGCTATATGTCTTTTTTGTTTGTTTGTTTTGTCTGCTTTTTTTTTTCCTTTTTGTGGAGAACAGGGTATCATTATATTGCCCAGGCAAGCCTCAAACTCCTGGGCTCAAGCTATCCTCCCACCTCTGCCTCCCTGAAATCTGGGATTACAGGCATGAGCCACCGCGCCCGGCTAAGCTATATGTCTATGTGTAAGTGTGAATTCATCTGGAGACATTAGTGATTAACTTCTTTTAATCTATAACTAAGGTCTGAGTCCTGAAGCCCTTCCTCTGGAGCCTCAGTAAATTTATTTAATCTAAATGAGTCCAGGTGCTGGGGTGATTACCCTTATCCCGTCTCCTGCTGGGATTACAGGCGTGAGCCACCTCACCTGGCCTCTTTAATACTTTTATTATAAAAATTTGAAAATGGGTTGGGCACCTATCCCGAGTAGCTGGGATTACAGATGTGCGCCATCACACCTGGCTAATTTTTGTATTTTTAGTAGAGACAGGGTTTCGCCATGTTGGCCAGGATGGTCTCAATCTCCTGACCTTGTGATCTGCCCACCTTGGCCAACATGGCGAAACCCCACTACTCTGGAGGCTGAGGCAGGAGAGTCCCTTGAATCCAAGAGGTGGAGGTTGCAGTGAGCCGAGATCACGCCACTGCACTCCAGCCTGGCGACAGAGTGAGACCTCGTCTCAAAAAAGAAAAAAAAAAAAAAAAGATAATAATAATACTGTTATGGGCTAAATTGCTTCCTCCCAAAATTCACGTGCTGAAGTCCTAACCCCAGTACATTATTCTACCATTTATTTATGCAGTGGGGAAAAAAATATATTTCTTAGCTTTGAAATCTGAGTAGCAAGCACAAAACTAGCCATCTAAGAGAAGGTCAATATTGTCATCGTTAGATAAAGATTTTCAGCGGAAAAGAAGCTGTAGAGAATTTCTGGTATGTAATCTGGCCCTAGTTTGGGGCGAGGTCATGAGACAGCCCTGGGAAACAAGGGGCTTACTCCATTTGGGGCAGCTGTGATAGGGCTAGGACTTGCATATCTGGCAGGAATATGGTCAGAGAAAGTGGGCTGCTCTGAATTTTGTTTTTCTAAGCTTAGTGTGGCTTATACCTACCTTTTAGGCAAACATCAAAGTAAATCATGTTGTGGGATGAAATGAAAGTACTCAGACAGACATGGAAGGGCTGTCAGAAGTCTCATGATCAAAACAAATCACATATATATAGAAAAGAATCTGAGGCAAGCTAACATGATTGAATTCTCAGGTTAAAAGGATAACAAAATAGCAACAGGGATTCTGGTGATGATACCTCTCCTTCTCTTGGTCATGCTGGTTCAATCAATCTGGTTGGACTGGCTTCCCTCTATGTTGGGGCTCTGTCCCTGCCCTGAGACATCCCCTCCCATCATCTTAGGGATCCCCTTTTCTGCTATCCATTGCTGCATCTCTTGTTTCCTGGTTTACACTCTCACTGAAGTTGAGTATATTCTTCAGTAGGTTCTGGAGGAAGGGTGCATGTCACATTGCATGTCTGAAAATGTCATTATTCTACCCTTTTTGATTGATAGTTTGGCTGGATATAGAAATCCTGGATGCCATTCTCATAGCATTTTGAAAGCTGGCTACACTGTCTTCTAGCTGTTGAATGTGGCACCATTCTAATTCATATCCTGTGTGAGTGACTGTCTTTTCTACCTGAAAGCTTATAAAATCTTTATCCCTGGGCTATGAAATTTCACACTGTAGTGCCTGGATGTGGAACTGTCTTCATCCATTGTGCCAGGTACTCTTTCAATCTGGAAATTTGTGTCTTTTAGTGAGAGACATTTTCTCAAATTATTTCCCTGATTTCCTTTTTTTTCCCTCTCTTGCTCTTTCAGAAACTTCTGTTCAGATCTAGGCCTCATCCTATGATTTTTTTTTTCTTTTCACTCATGTTTTCCATCTGTCTTTTTATTTTAATTTTTGGGTGATTTCCTCAACTTTTTCATCTAAGCCTTATCCTGAGTTTTAAAATTTCTACTATAATTAAGAACCCTCTAACACTCTAAACATTTATTTTTCATAGTACCTTGTTATTGTTTCTCATATCTCTCTGAAGATATTAATGATTGGTTTTGTTTCTTAAAATCTTCTTGCATTATCTGTGTTTATTCTGTGTTGTTTTCAGATGCTTGTGCATTTGTTTGCTGGTTTGGTCCCTTTCTTCCACGTTAGATGCTTTCCTCAGATGTCTGGTAATTTTTGGCTGCCTGGATTAAGAAAGGAGGACAAAAAGGTGTTGGGAGCTCTGAGCATGTAGATGGGCTTCATGATTTTGAGCTTCACTGTAAAATAACCTAAGTTGGTCTTTTATCTGCTAGGGAAACTCTGAGGTCAGCATCTTTAGGTTTTTTCCCTGAGGCGGGTTAGATACTTCACTGGAAATTCTTCTAATTTTGGCTGGGCACAGTGGCTCATGCCTGTAATCCCAGCACTTTGGGAGGCTGAGGCGGGCAGATCACTTGAGGCCAGGAGTTTGAGACCAGCCTGGCCAACATGGCAAAACCCTATCTCTACTAAAAATATAAAAATTGGCTGGGTGTGGTGGTGGGTGCCTGTAATCCCAACTACTTGGGAGGCTGAGGCAGGAGAATTGCTTGAACCCAGGAGGCGGAGGTTGCAGTGAGCCAAGATGGCACCATTTCACTCCAGCCTGGGTGACAGAGCAAGACACTGTCCCCCACCGCCCCCCACCCCCCCAAAAAAAAGCAAGCAAGAAAAGAAAATTCTAGTTTTCTGCCTGGACACTAAATGTTTGACATCAATAGATCTGAAAGCCTAGGGGTTGAAGTGGGTTGGGTATCTTTGAGTTCAGTAAGCTGTGTGCTGACAGTTACTTAGTCCTTCTGTTCTGATGCACTTCTCAAGACCTTCGATGTCGCTCTCTGTTGAGAACTCTCTCCACCAAGTGAACATCCAAGTTTCTCCCTGATAGGTGGCAAGCTCCAGCCGGTGAAGGCTGAGGGCATCTCAGGATCTGCCTGCTTCTCAAACCCCTTTCACATGAGCCCCCCTCAAGTGACTCCCCACTCTTCCCTCATCTGGGAGCTTTTGGGAAATGGGGTGTCACAAGTGGGATGCTTGTGATTTCCCTAATTTCCAGCTTTCCTTTTGATCTTGGATTTGGCCCTCATAAGCCTGATGAGTCATTTTCACTCATCTAATTGCTTTCTAGCTTCAAAGTTTGTTGTTGTTGTTGTTGCTCTTGTTTTCTTCATCTTTATGAGTTCATAGTTTATTGCCATTTTGTTTAAATCCCTGTAGTGTGGCTATCACTGGATTCCAGGAATAAGCAGAGTTAAATGCGTTCAATGCCACTTTAAAGAAGGACAGGGCTTGGTGCTTTATTTTAATTTCTCTGTTTTCTTGTTTCCACCCTTTCCACTATTATGAACCTCTTGAGGATGAAATTAAATAGTAGCTAGAACTACAAATGTGCTGGGTCAGGAAGAGTTGTTGATCAGCAGTTTCTCAGCAGGGTGGGTTTGAATTTGTTCTTGGCCAGGAGTGGCGTGCTCTCTGCCTTGACTCTGTGCTTTCCCTGTTTTGGCCTGCTATCTCTTATATATGTGTGTTGCTAGGGGCTGTATTTCTCTGCAACTCACTGTATGCTCAGTTTTCTTTTTTTTTTTAAATATTGAAATAACTCTAATACTAGTTGAGACCTGGCCGCCCTGTGGTAAAGCTTCATAAACTTGGTTGCCCTTTCTGCTTCTTGGTTTTTCTCTTCTCTACCTTCCCTTTCTGGCAGCCCTTTCCCCATCCTTCCCTTCCTTGCTTCTGCAGATGGAGCCCTGCCTGACCTTCCATGGGCTGCTCTCTGTTCCGTGCTGTGAACAGTCTCCTTGCGTGGCTGCTCTCAGGTGGCCAGCCTGAGAATCCTTCCATTTCAGCCTATGGGCTTTCCAGAAAAAAGCCACCTGGAAGAGCAAATTCCACCTGGAAGACTCTGTCTCTAAAAGTAATAATTATAATAATAAATTTAAAGAAAAATAAAATGGGGACATTAGGGGTGGGTTAGGGAGGGAGGGCAGAAACTTAGGGAGATATAACACCTAAGGCCATTTGAGCTACAGGGCTCCCCTGCTGATAGTGGTCCCCTCTGAAATTCCTGACTCTTGACTCATCCTCTGAGCAGGCACCTGAAAGACATGAGCTCATGGCCAGACCACTCTCCTTTTATAGTTAAATGAAAATAAACTTTTCTTTTTTTTTTTTTTTTGAGACAGAGTCTCCCAGGCTAGAGTGCAGTGGTGCGATCTTGGCTCACTGCGAGCTCCACCTCCCGGGTTCACACCATTCTCCTGCCTCAGCCTCCCGAGCAGCTGGGACTACAGGTGCCCGCCACCACACCCGGCTAATTTTTTGTATTTTTAGTAGAGATGGGGTTTAACCGTGTTAGCCAGGATGGTCTTGATCTCCTGATCTCATGATCCTCCCACCTCAGCCTCCTAAAGTTCTGGGATTACAGGCGTGAGCCACTGCGCCCGACCCTTTTTTTTTTTTTTTTTTGAGTTGGAGTTTCCCTCTTGTTGCCCAGGCTGGAGTGCAATGGCGCGATCGTGGCTCACCACAACCTCCACCTCCCGGGTGCAAGCAATTCTCCTGTCTCAGCCTCCTGAGTAGCTGGGATTATAAGCATGTGCTACCATGCCCAGCTAATTTTGTATTTTTAGTAGAGATGGGGTTTCTCTATGTTGGTCAGGCTGATCTTGAACTCCCAACCTCAGGTGATCAGCCCACCTTGGCCTGCCAAAGTGCTGGGATTACAGGCGTGAGCCACTGTGCCCAGCCGAAAATAAACTTTTTATATTTTTCTTATTGCAAAAGTGATGTATGGTCATGTAAAAAATGTAGAGAAATAGTAGACAAGCAAGAAAGTAAAGTCAGCTTTACTCTATAGATAGCTACTGATCATTGACCATGCTTTGGCGTATACCGCATATACTGCCTGGGCTGCTGGCTCTCTCTCTGAGTATGTGTGTGTGTGTGTCTGTGTGTGTGTTTGTCTCCATGTACATCTACTATCATAATTGCTGTGTTCACATGAAATGACAAGTGAGTTTCTTTCAAATCATATCCATACTGGATACTCTTGGGATTGAATGATCACTCGGCCACACTCTAAGGAAGGTAGGAACTCTTCTGGAAGCCTTTTCCAACCAAATGTGTCAGTTCATCCTCCAGGAAGAACAGCAGCAGCAATCACACAGCAGCGGAGCAGGGATGCAGGGGTTCTGGCTCCCTGGCTCCCTCCTGACCTTTGTTTCTGGGCCATGACTCGCCTTGCTGTTTGAGGTAGGCCACCCCATTCATTGCTACCATTCATGATTCAGTATGACGTCAGCTCAACAGTTACACTGAAGCCAGGAATTAAGGAGCAAGTACTAGGCTGTTTCCTTGGCAACCCGGCTTCTGTGGGCAGTCGTTGTGGCCATTGATGATCCACAGTTACCACTGGGGGCACAGTGCTCAGCGGAATGAACTAAAATGAGCTTTTACCAGGGGCCATTGGCAGAAATCTAATTCGGAGAGTTGCTTAGGAATCCTCTGGTCCTCAGGTCAGGGAGACCAAAGAAACTTAAAAGACACACTTCTCTGTGGCTTTCATACCTGCAGGCACTTCCTCTTGTCCCTGCTCCCCGCAACCCCAGGCTTCCCTCCTAAACCACAGATCCGAGGGCACTGTGCTCTTGGTTAAACGGCCTTTGACACTTCCTTGAATGGAGAACAAAGCCCAGGTTCCCCAACGTGCCATTCCGGAAACCCATCGCTGACCCCAAGTGGGCTCTTGGTTGCTTCTCACTGTATTATTTCTGGTCCAGCCTCACTAGAGACCCACCTTGCTAGAATCACAAAGCATTCCCTGCAAACTTGGCTGAGGGCATTTTTTCACTTTACTTTCAAATTTGACTGCCTAGCCATCAAAGGCTTAGTTAAAAGAATACAAAGTTCTGCTTTTAATAAAGTTCTTCTATTGAGACTCACATCATTTTCATTTGTCTTTGTTCTCTTCTCTTTGTTAAATGATCCTTTTTGGGATAGAGGGGACTCAATCCTTTCCCAATAGCTTTACTCTAATTTGAGCAGCGTTTCAATGTGAGAAACAATGCATTACGTTTATGATTTCCAGGTTTATGTTTTTAAAATTTTTGTTTAGAGATGGGAGTCTCATTATGTTGCTCAGGCTAGACTCAAACTCCTGGCCTCAAGCAGCCCTCCTGCTTCAGCCTCCCAAGTAGCTGAGTTGACAGGTGCATGCCACCGTGCCTAGCCTCATTTCCAATTTTAACTTAATAATTGGCATACTTTATAATTACATTGTGTCATTGGACGCCCACAGCCGAAATCAGTCAGAGACTAGAGTTGAGTGAGTGGGGGAGACTTGGGAATAAACAGAAGGATTCAGATATGAGGGATTTTGAATGGATTGATTTTGTTTGTTTGTTTGTTTGTTTGTTTTTGAGACAGAATCTCCCTGTCTCCCAGGCTGGAGTGCAGTGGCATGATCTCAGCTCCTTGCAACTTCCACCTCCTGGGTTCAAGCGATTCTCCTGCCTCAGCCTCCCGAGTAGCTGGGATTACAGGTGCCAGCCACCATACTTAGCTAATTTTTGCATTATTATTATTATTATTTTTTAGTAGAGATGGGGTTTCACCACATTGGCCAGGCTGGTCCCAAACTACTGACCTCAGGCGATCTGCCCGCCTCGGCCTCCCAAAGTGCTGGGATTACAGGCATGAGCCACCGCTCACGGCCATGAATGGATTGCTTTTGAATGTGGCCAATGCACAGGTGTTTATGACATTATAATTTACTTTATTTGTAACCTGCAAGGTTACCAGGAATTATAAATACTTAGATAAGGCACTCAGCGTTCCTTTCTCATTGTTTACACATTTAAATTTTTTTTTTTTTTTTGCTGGGTCGGGTTTTATTTCAAATGCAGCCACAGAGACGGTTTCTGCACAGGTACGTGATCCGACTCCACAAGCTCCCACCAGGGGCTCCCCATGACCCGCAATGACGCTGTGTGGGGTCAAAGGAAAACAGGCCACAGCCAGGCCCCTCGATGGACGCAGGCAGGGGACCAGGAATGCGGCCCACACAGGGGTATGGGGAATCAGGCGGAAGGTGCAGGTTTGCAGCTGGCGGGAGGAGCCAGCGTGCCCCAATCTCTAAAATATTCCCGGTAGAAAAATAGACATTTCCCTCCAAAGCAGATTCCTGGGGCTGGAGGGTCCCTCCAAGGCCAGGGGTCCGGGTGATTCCAGAGCATCCACGCTCTGCGCTGAAGGCACTGAACCTGCCATCACTGTCCCAGCCGTCACCGGCCAAGGAGGGTCTGGAGGAGGGAAGGGGCCCTTGCGAGGCTCTGGTGCTGGTGATCCCGGCCCCCACCACCGGAGGAGCTGAAAGCCCTTGCTCAGCCGCTGCCCTGCTGGTGATCCCGGCCCCCACCGCCGGAGGAGCTGCACCCTGTGTGGTCTGAGGCAGCCCTGCACTGGGCAGCGGCCCCGCCCCGCGCTGAACCCACTAGGAGAGCAGCTGCAGCACCTGTCGGATGCGCTGGGCCCTCCCCGGCAGGGGGGGATCAGAGCCCTCCTCATCCAGCTCCCGCATCAGGGCTTCCGCCTTCTTCACCGTCAGCTCTCGGGCCCGGCCCTGCAGCCCCTCCAGGTAGGCCAGCAGGGTGGAGAAGTGCTCATCGGGAACCTTGTCACTGTCATACATGTGGAGCAGGAGCCAGGTCTGCCTCGTCTTCTGAAACCTCCAGTTCTTGTGCTTTTGGGCCCATCCGCAGAGGTAGTCCAGGGCCATTTCGGCCCCCGAGCGCCTGGCAGGCGGGTGCTGGGCCACAAGGCCTGCCTCCCGCAGACGCTGCCTCTCCTCTTTCTTCCGTTCCTTTTTCAGCTTCCTTTCCAGGACCCTCTGCTCCTCTGGGGACCGCTCTGGCTCTGCGTCCAGCCCGGGCCTGAGCACAGCTTCTCCCTTGGAGCCGGCTCCTTCGCCACTTGGTGCAGCCTCAGGGCCCAGCAGTGGCCCCTCTGCTGACGCCTTCTTCAGCTTTTTGTTCTTTTTCTCTGTCACTTCAGGAACTTTTCTCTTCTGTTTTGCCATCCTGCGCCCACCTGCGCCCACGTCGCCCACCTAAGCGTGAACAGCTGCCTTTAAAAAATTTTAATGTGCAACTGTGCGTGTGCGTATATGTGTGTGTGTATGTGTGTATATAAGCTCATATTTTTTCTTTTTTCCTTTATATCATAGGATTTTTCTCATGCTATTTTACAGGTTTTATAAATGTTTTAATGGTTATATTACAGTCTATCGTATAAATGAGCTAATTTGACTCAACTATTACTCTAATAATATCTTAAATTGTTTCTAAGGAAAATTCTTAAATTGTTTTAGTAAAAAGATAAAATTTTGTGCATTAATCTCTTCTGTCTTTTCAGATTATTTAAAGATCAATTCAGAGAAGTAGGATTAGTGGGTTAATGATCATGACATCATTTTAAGGCATTTTCTTTTAATCACAAAATTATACCAAATTATCTTTAGCAGTTACATCGCAGTCTAGCCATTGAATATGGATATTCACATATGTAACCTTTTTCAAATTCCACATGCAAAATGCAGATTATTATTGTTTTAATTTGCATTTTCATTTATAGTATGGTCGAATATAGTTTCCCTTTAATTAATTTTATTTTTAAATAGTTTGCTTATGTTTACTGCCTTCACTGAACTTCAGGGTCATGCTTGCCCTAACCAACGTGCACAAATCATTAATATTAAGGTTATAACCTCTTACATTTGCTACACACTCCCTCTCTGTCATATTTAATTTTAAACATAAAAATTGTTTTTAATTTTACATTTTTAAAATTTTCAGTGCAGCCTACAGTATCAACTTTCTACTGTGTAATTTTTTCGATTTGTATTAAGCTTAAACATTTTTCCCACCCGGAAAATGAATATCTTTATTTTCTTCTGCTCTTTGTAAATTTGTATTTAAATATTTTCTTTTTTATTATTTTATTTATTTATTTGAGACGGAGTCTTGCCCTGTCCCCCAGGCTGGAGTGCAGTGGCATGATCTCTGCTCACTGCAACCTTCACCTCCCGGGTTCAAGGGATTCTCCTGCCTCAGCCTCCTGAGTAGCTGGGACTACGCGTGCCCGCCACCACGCCCGGCTAATTTTTGTATTTTTAGTAGAGACGGGGTTTCACCACGTTGGCCAGGCTGATCTTGGACTCATGACCTCCGGTGATCTGCCTGCCTTGGCCTTCCAAAGTGCTGGGATTACAGGCATGAGTCACCACCGTGCCTGGCCTAAATATTTTCTTTCTTTCTTTCTTTCTTTCTTTCTTTTTTTTTTGGAGACGTAATCTTGCTCTGTCGCCCAGGCTGGAGTGCAGTGGCACAATCTCGGCTCACTGCAACCTCCGCCTCCCGGGTTCAAGCCATTCTCCCGCCTCAGCCTTCCGAGTAGCTGGGACTACAGGCGCCCGCCACCACGCCCGGCTAATTTTGTTTTTGTATTTTTAGTAGAGACGGGGTTTCACCGTGTTAGCCAGGATGGTCTCGATCTCCTGACCTCGTGATCCGCCCGCCTCGGCCTCCCAAAGTGCTGCGATTATGGGCGTGAACCTGGCCACTATTTTCTTTTTTAAATTCACATATCCAGAACTGGTGGCTTACAGAACCCCATTCTAGGTTATGAGATTGACTAATTTATTCATTCATTTAGTTATCCATGACTTCAAGAAATAATTATTTGGTGCCAATTCCTAGCTCTGTGCTAGGAATTGGAACACGAGCATTTCCTCTCCTGACAAGCAAGTGTATATAGCAGCTCCGCACGGTTCTGTGTGGCACCTCGGGAAAGTGGTCCAGCGACAGGGGACACCTGGGGAAGAACGAAGCTCACCAGGGCTCAGGAAACAAGGTGATTCAGACGCAGGGCTCGAGGCTTGAGACGGGAGGGTGAGGGGGGCGTGTTTGAGGCGGGGCAGGGTACGCTGAGTTTTAAGGCTGTGAGGAGGAGGAAGTCTCCCGCACTGAGGCCTCAAGGTAGGATGGGCTAAAGGTGCCGAGGGGACAGGCGGGACCACAAGCCGGCTCAGCTCAGGCAGAGACCAGGTGAGGAGGCAAGCAGCCTCCTGGGATTCCATTCCGGGGCAGGGGCAGCGTGCAGGGAGCAGGCTAATCTAGGATGACATCTGGTTCATCACAGTACAGGTAGATATTCTCATGGGACATAGATTCTTATATGTTATGTATAGATTGTCATAGTAGATTAGATCTGCTATACGCTATGGACCTAATCTATATCTTGCTTACATTTCCTCCACCTCCAGGGCTGCACCCTACAGAGGAACCAGAGTGGAGCAGAAGCTCTGTGGCCATCAAGCAGGAGGTGAGGTTGTCCTGGACCAGCGCAGTGGCTGCTGAATGGAAAACGGGACAGGCATAGAGGCTACATGAAGGTATCTTGAAGGTCTTGCTCAAGAACTGGATGTGGTGCATGAAGAGAAGGAAGAAACGATGAATTCTTGGGCTTTGGTTTGAAATTTGGTAAATGTGCCATTTACTGGGATTGAAGCAGAGGGCAAGTGAAGAATTGTTTTAGTTTAAACTTTGAGATGACTCAGGTATTGAAATAGTGAGTAAGGAATAGAAATTTGGGTTTGGAGGTTGGGGGAGGATTCTGGGTTGATTTTGAATTTGGGAGCAGGTAGGTGTTATTTAAAGTCCATAGTGTAGGCCGGGCATGTAATCCCAGCACTTTCGGAGGCCGAGGTGGGCAGATCACTTGAGGTCAGGAGTTAGAGACCAGCCTGGCTAACATGGTGGAAAACCCATCTCTATTAAAAATACAGAAATTAGCCAGGCATGGTGGCGCACACTTACAATCCCATCTACTCGGGAGGCTGAGACAGAAGAATTGCTTGAACCCGGGAGGCAGAGGTTTCAGTGAGCCGAGGTTGCACCACTGCACTCCAGCCTGGGTGACAGAAAGACTCCCTCTCAAAAAAACAAAAAATAAATAATAAATAAATAAAGTCCATAGTGTATAGCAGATCTAATCTAGTGTAACAATCTATACACAAAATATAAGAATCTATGTACTTTAAGATTATCTACATGTACTATGATAATCCAGATGTAATAATTTTCTTCTGCAAGAAAAGTCATAAAGTCACAGGACTGGATGAAATTAGCAAAGGAGGGAGTACAACTAGAGGAGATTTCAATGGGCTGTTATGGCCCCTGCAAAAGTCAAGGGAACCCCGTGAATGCTGAGTCCTGATGTTGAGGCTGGTGGTGCCACACATAGAAGAGGGTATGAAAGAAAAGGCTTATTACTCAGATGATGGCCAACTCTGGGTGAGTGGGGCAGGCCTCCCAAGCAGGTCCAAAATGACTCGAGAGAGCCAGGAAAGGATCCTGGCTTGGGGTTTTACTGTGGTCAGGGTGAATTGAGTTAGGGTTTCCATACACAGGCAAGGGCTTGTGTGATTGACTCTCCTGCTGGGACCAAAGGAGGGAACACTGAGAATTTCTTATCAGTGTGTGTGTGGAGGGGAGACTTCCTCTATCCTCTTAAGTGCAGTCCCTGGGGCCTGTGAATTAAGCTGACAAAAGAAAGACTAACAGGAAAAAAAAGGTTTATTTGTATGCATATGTTAGCAAACAAAAGAAGTAGCTAGCTTGCTAAATTAAAGTTAGTGGCTTATAAACCTAACTTAGAAGGGAAAAAGGAGTGGAGAGAAAGGTTTCTATGGGAATTGGGAAGAGCAAATAGGTTTCTTTAGGAAAGACAAAAGGGTTTTTAGGAGAACAAAGAGGAAAAAAGAAAGTTTCTAATAATGTTTGTTTATGCAGGTGTGAGTGGTCTTTCCCATCTACCTCAGGTCCATGAAACTTCCCCGAAGAGGGGATTTATGATAGGGCTACTCCCCATCTTCTTCCTGTGAGTAGAAACTGCCCTAAGGGGAATTTACGGCAGCCTTGGTTTTAAAAAGTTTCTGCTTAATATTAGTCAGTTAAGGGGTGCTCCAGCTTCTTTCTGCATCTGTTGAATCTCAAATGTCTTCAGCATAAAATAGTCTTCATTCCAACTCTGGGGTTCCTAGTGGGTCCCCACAGTAGCTTGTCCAGATGTGGGGCAGAGGGGAAGAGGGAAGGGGGGCTTAAATGCTGTCATCAAACAGGCTCCTCATTCCACCTGCCGACCAATAGGGCTCTGGTGGAGCGATGCCTAGCAGCAGAGTGGAGAATTTGGCTGTCCAGGGAGGCAGGAAAGCCGGGAGGGGAGAAGAGAGAGGAGTCAAATGACCAGAAGGTTTCAAAGCATGGGGAGGGTCCTCTCGGTTCAGTGGGATAAGGAGGCTGAGGCATTCACTAGATTTGCCACAGGCAGGCCAGGGAGAGGAGTGGTTTCAGTGGAGTGGTTGAGCTGGAAGCCTAATTGAAGAGTTTGTTAGAGAAGTTAGGGGTGGCAGAATACGCCACCCTAAAATATGCCACTTTGTCGTAAGGACTATTTTGAACCGAAGGCAGTTGAGAAACAGCAGACAGAAGATCTCCGTTTCCTCCCCCTATTTGCCTAAAAGAAGGACAGCAATTGGTAAAGGTGTCCTCCTCCCTTCTCAAACCGGAAGGAGAGAAGTTCATCGTTAATCACAGGAGACAACTTCAGACTCTTGGCAGCCTAGAGACAGCACCAGAGGAACCCACATAACAAACCTTGCTAACCACCCGTATCGTCCCATTGGTCTCCCCATATATTTGCCTTTCCGCAATTTGCCACTCCTTGAAAACTCAGTCCTTGGCCTTGGACTTGGCCTTGTCACTTCTCTGCTAGTGTACTGTTCTTTGTTAAGATGCTACATAACTGGCCAGGCGCGGTGGCTCAGGGCTGTAATCCCAGCACTTTGAGAGGCCAAGTCAAGTGGATCACGAGGTCAAGAGATTGAGACCATCCTGGCCAACAAGGTGAAACCCCATCTCTACTAAAAATACAAACATTAGCTGGGTGTGGTGGTGCGTGCCTGTAGTCCCAGCTACTCGGGAGGCTGAGGCAGAAGAATTGCTTGAATCTGGGAGGCGGAGGTTGCAGTAAGCTGAGATCGCGCCACTGCACTCCAGCCTGGTGAAGGAATGAGACTCCGTCTCAAAAAAAAAAAGCTACATAACTGTCCCTTTTGGTTACTCATCTTTGAGTTTGGTGTGTCTGCACAGTGCACAGTTAATAAACTTCTGTTTGTTTTTCTCTGGTTGATCTGTCTTTTGTCAGTCTAATTTGCAAGGCCCCAGCTGAAAATCCTAGAAAAGTGGCAGGAAAAGGAATTTTTCCTCCTCTAGGGTAGTGAAGATGTAAGCATAGGCAGATGCTAAATAAGTTTTATCATGAAATGATGTGGGTGTGGGGTCAGGACAGTTGTTTCTAGGTGATGGGAGCTGCTAGAACAGGTTAGTATGCCAAAGAGCGACGGGGGTCCCCAGGAGAGGGGGTAATGATGAGGGTGGGAAGTCTTCCTGTAAGTGGGAGGACCCAGAGCTGGGGAGGGAGGGGCCTTGACAGGATGTGTGTGTCACGTTGGAGGAAGAGGGGGTGCTTTCCTTGGCTGGAGTATAAGGGGGTTCGTTAGCTGTGAGTGAGGCAGGGTGGTGGACTCTTAGGACAAGGGAGGAAGTTGGCATTTTGTATGCCCCTGTACTATTCCCCACCCTCTTGACTACAGAGGACAAACGTCCTAATGAGAGTTGGAGCCGTCTATGAATTAGCTCCAGGGAAAATATAGAAAGAAAAATCCAATCACATAGAGGGCTGGCCTCCTTTACTGAATTATTCTACCTCTGCAATAAGCAGTTAGACCCATGCTTCTTAGCCTTCTTTTGGTCTTAGGCCCTTTTGAGATTCTGATGAAAGCTATAGAGACACTCCCCAGAACAATGCGCATGCCATTTTGGGGAATTTAAATACTGGGGGAACTCTAGGCCTCTTGATTCATATCCCTTATGCTGGAGGATACTCTGTGGGCAGAAGGGGCATGCAGCCCTGGCCTTTTCTTGGAAAACTGGCAGATGCCATCATGCCCATATAGAATTCCATCTGCTCCTGTTCCTTGAGATCTGGTTAACACAGGCGACACGTGGCTTCACAAGATTCCAGCCTCCCTCCATCCCCACCCATCTCCACAACAATTATAACTTTATAGTCTCCTAATACAAAGAGTGGCTTCATTACCCATTGTTGACTAACCCTTAGATAAAATTGAAATTCTCAGAACAGCCCACATTTTCTCCTTAGTGGTCCTTTTTTTCTGAGCAAGAATTTGATTTCATTTTCCCAAAGGGCGTAAAACCTTCATTTCATTTACTCAGAAAATATTTTTGGAGAGTTGGGACACCCCACGCATGGTCCTAGGAGCTGAGGAGACTAAGAAGGACGAGGCAAAAGGGAGCCTCTGTCATGGTGGGGGACGGAGCGCAGATCAGCCAATACATTGTAAAATGATGAGTTTAAATAGACGTAACTGCTAGGAAAAAATACTCTATGTGAAGGTGTATCAGAAAGATCTCCCTCTTGGCCAGGTGCAGTGGCTCACGCCTATAATCCCAGCACTTTGGGAGGCCAAGGCGGGTGGATCACGAGGTCAGGAGTTCAAGACCAGCCTAGCCAAGATGGTGAAACCCCTTCTCTACTAAAAATAGAAAAAAAAAAAAAAAAAAAAATTAGTGGGGCCTACAATCCCAGCTACTCAGGAGGCTGAGGCAGAGAATTGCTTGAACCTGGGAGGCGGAGGTTGCAGTAAGCTGAGATTGCACCACTGTACTTCAGCCTGGGTGTCAGAGCAAGACTCTGAAACAAAAAACAAAAAACAAAAAACTCCCTCTTCCCTACAGTGAACCAGGAAAAAGGAGGGCATTTGGGTCTCCCCTGGGAACGAATCTACCCCTTAATGCTGCTGCTTGGACGTGATGTGTGTTGCATGGCCCAGCCTAATGTCCATGGGCCTGGCAGTGTTCTGACAGCCTCCTGGTCACCCTGCTGGTGAAGGAGAGATCCTCCACCCTAAAAAGGGTGAGACACACACAGTGCAGACATCGGCCACATGAGAACTGCAGCAGCTTCTTGGTCACAAATACTCATAGCCTGGGGGCAGAGGACACCATACTCTATGCTGTGCAGGCCACACCGAGACACCACACTCCATGCTGTGCAGGCCACACTGAGACACCATCTCCATGCTGTGCCAGCTACACCAAGGACACCACACTCTGTGCCATGCAGGCCACACAGAGACTGCCCTCAGGAACACAGTGAACCAACAGGGCTGTGGGAGGAGGTTTGTAGTGACAGGCGGGGTTGGTGTCTAGTTCCTGCTGGAGGATGTGCTGGGTTTTTGAAAATAATTCTGCAAGCTGGCAGTAAAGTGAAATCTGTTAGGTTGAGGACCAGGTGGGGTTCAGCTGCTCTAGAACTAGCTGGGTGGGGAGCCTTTTCCACTGGGTGGGGAGCCTTTTCCACTGGGTGGGGGGCGCTTCTGGTGAGGGCAGGGGAACTCACAATTAAGCCTTTGGGGCCTGTGAGGCTAAAAGATGTCATGGCAGCACTTTGAAATTTTAGGTCTTGCAATATAGGAGGGACTCTTGGCTTAAGGGAAGGTCCTAGAACTCTCATGACTGTGGACTGGTGTGGGAACTCCTCTTACAGCAAAGTAGGGGTAAATAATGCATTCTAATTTAGAATATATTCTATATTATATAGAGAATTATGTATATAATATATATTATATAGAGAATTATATATAGAATATAAAAATATATATAGCATGCAATAATGCATTCTACTCCCAGTGTGCACATTAAAAAGAGTAGGAGATGCTTGCCAAAGTGCCCTTCAAAAAAGGCCGTACCAATTTATTCTCTTTTCTACAGTGCGTTATCATACAGAGAACGTCAGTTTGAGAAAGATAACATGTCATCGTAGGTATTTTAACCAATTCCCATGATCGTTAATAAACGTAAAAACACATTTTTAAAATTAATTTATTTTTGAGACAGGGTCTCACTCTGTCACCCAGGCTGTAGTGCACCAGCACCATCACAGCTCACTGCAGCTTTGAACTCCTGGGCTCAGGCCATTCTCCTGCCTCAGCCTCCCAAGTAGCTAGGACTGCAGGCACACATCGTCATGCCCAGCTAGTTTTTTTTGTAGAGATGGAGCCTCACTGTGTTGCCCAGGCTGGTCCTGAATTCCCGACCTCAAGTAATCCTCCTACCCTCAGCCTCCCAAGGTGCAGGGGTTACAGGTGTAAGCCACTATACCAGGCGTGAAAATTGTTTTATACATTTGTAGGCCATTCATATGTGCCCAGACCCTTTGTCTGTTTTCTTTTTTTTTTTTGGGGGCTAATATAAAAAATTGATTCGGCCGGGCCCAGTGGCTTACGCCTATAATCCCAGCACTTTGGGAGGCCGAGGCGGGTGGATCATGAGGTCAGGAGATCGAAACCATCCTAGCTAACACGGTGAAACCCTGTCTCTACTAAAAATACAAAAAAATTAGCCGGGCGTGGTAGCGGGCACCTGTAGTCCCAGCTACTCGGGAGGCTGAGGCAGGAGAATGGCATGAACCCAGGAGGTGGAGCTTGCAGTGAGCCGAGATGGCACCACTGCACTCCAGCCTGGGCGACAGAGGGAGACTCTGTCTCAAAAAAAAAAAAAAAAAGATTGATTAATCAGAGTTAAAGTAAACGTAGACTCTGAATATAAACCCTGTATAGACATAGTGCATATACCTGATTCTCTCATTTTTATACTTTGTTTGAAATCTTTTTGTTGTATGGAAGTTTTAAATTTCTGTGTAATTATCATACTTCTATCATTTCTGTGCTTAATCTTGCTTAAGAAGGTCTTTTGTACCCCAGTTTTGTAAAACGTGCTCTTATGCTTTTAAAGCACTTTTCATGTTTGTGCCTTTACTACGTGAGGAATGTGCACTTGCACAAAGTGAGATAGAGATCTAAGTTTCTAATGTAATTGCTCTAGGAATTTTTGTTTCATTCCATTGTTTTATGTGTCTAACTCTGCCAATATTTGAATTCCTAGGGTGTGTGTAATGTACATGTGGTGATACATGCTTTTTTTTTTTTTTTTGAGACAGAGTCTCACTCTGTCACCTAGGAATGGAGTATGCAACGGCACGATCTCAGCTCACTGCAACCTCCACCTCGGCCTCCTGAGTAACTGGGATTACAGCTGTGCGTCACCATGCTCAGCTGATTTTTGTATTTTTAGTGGAGATGGGGTTTCACCATGTTGGTCAGGCTGCTCTCGAACTCCTGACCTTAAGTGATTTGCCTGCCTTGGCCTTCCAAAGTGCTGGGATTACAGGTATGAGCCACTGTGCCCTGCCTGCATTAAATAGATTTATTAATGTTAAGATATCCTTGCATTCTTGGGATAAGCTCTACTTGGTTATGATATATCATTAATTTGGTTCATGCTGGATTTGATTTGATAATATAGAGAGGACTGAAGAGCTGAGCACTGGCAATTAAAGGTGGCATCACAAATGCCACTCCTTGTCACATTCCATTGGCTAAAACCAGTCACATGACCACGCATAACTTCCAAACGACAGGAAGAAGTAGAGGAGAATTGGATACTGTCCAACAGTATGAGTTTCTATCAGTCAGGGGCCACACCATTTATCATCCAAACTGGAACACTTTTCAGAGTGAAAGGGGCGTTATTAATAATTATGCTGAGATGACATGTGTGTTGGGTTTTAAATATTTCTTCATTAGGCCATGCACGGTGGCTCACACCTATAATCCCAGCACTTTGGGAGGACAAGGCGGGTAGACTGTTTGAGCTAAGGAGTTTGAGACCAGCCTGGGCAACATGGCGAAAACCCGTCTCTACAAAAAAATACAAAAATTAGCTGAGCGTAGTGGTATGCACCTACAGTCCCGGCTACTCGGGGGTGCTGAGATGGGAGGATTGCTTAAGTCCAGGAGGTCAAAGCTACAGTGAGCCATGATATCACCACTGCACTCCAGCCTGGGTGACAAAGCAAGACTCTGTCTCAAAAAAAAAAAAAAAAAAAAGGCGGGGCGCGGTGGCTCACGCCTGTAATCCCAGCACTTTGTGAGGCCGAGGCGGGCGGATCACGAGGTCAGGAGATCGAGACCATCCTGGCTAACACGGTGAAACCCCTTCTCTACTAAAAATACAAAAAAATTAGCCGGGTGTAGTGGCGGGCGCCTGTAGTCCCAGCTACTGGGGAGGCTGAGGCAGGAGAATGGTGTGAACCCGGGAGGCAGAGCTTGCAGTGAGCCGAGATCGCGCCACTGCACTCCAGCCTGGGCTACAGAGCGAGACTCCGTCTCAAAAAAAAAAAAAAAAAAAAAAAAAAAATTGTTTTTTTTTGGTGAATGTGTGTATTTATTGGGTTGAAAAGTTTTCCCCCAAATTCACGCCCACTCAACCTGTGAATATGACTTTATTTGGAAACAGGGTTTTTGCAGATGTAATCAAGGTACGATGAGGTCCTCTTGGACTGGGGTAGGCCCTAACCCAATGACTGCCGTCCTTGTAGGAGGGAAACTTGGACACAGACACACAGAGCAGAGACTGCCACATGAAGGTGAAGGCAGGGCATGAAGTTAGGTTGCCATAAGCTAAGGGACACCAAGGATTGCTGGAAGCTCCCAGAAGTGGGAGGTAACCCTTCTTCCCGGGGAAAAAAGGCAAGGGGTCTGCAGTCCGTGAGAAGCCAAGCTAGGAGAAGAGGATCCTCCATTCCCAGTCAGCTCTTTGTCCAGGCAACCCTGGTCACAGCAACACACCATCACCATTCCTAATGATGAAACAGTCAACGTATGCCTCTTATAATCAGGAACAACACAGGGACTGTTACCAAAACACCAGAGTTTGGTCTAGGTCCTGCTACTTGCTGCACAGAAAACCAATCGCTGAGACATGAGTAGTGCAGGGAAGAAGGCTTTAATCGGGTCCTGCAGCCAAGGAGACAGGAGCTCAGTCTCAAATCCATCTCCCTGACCAACTAAAATTAGGAGTTTATATAGCAGGGAAGAAATGTAACTATGTGTGAGAGAATGGGAACTAGGGAGGGGCAAGGAAGCCATCATGATGAATGAGAGGTCTGGCATCTCATTATCTGGATCAGATGATCTGGTGAGTTTGATATTTTTTGAGAGACCTGGGGTCCTTTCCTGAGGAAGGAACTCAGATAAAACAAATGTAAGTTTCAAGCTTAAAGACCAGAGGGCCAATTTCTATGTTTATTAAAAAAAAACTGTCTAAGGGATTATTGGGTTGGTTTCAGGGTCTTTAACCATGACCACTTTAATATGTTCTGAAACAGAAGTAAGATGGAAAGTAAAAACAAAATTATAATAACCTGAAGATCATAGGGTGATCTACCTAAAATTGGAAACAAAAATCAATAGCAAATCACTTAAAATGAGAGTTCAATCAGTCATACATATTTTTAAAAATCAGTAGTTTTCTGATATACTTTCAATAAGCTGTCAGAAAACATGAGCCAAAATGAATATAATTCATAAAACAAACAAAAATAATGTGTAACATGATACCTAGGTTGAAAGACAAAAAAAAAAAAATCTTTTAAAATAAACATCCTGGGTGTGGTGACTCACACCTGTAATCCCAGAGCTTTGGGAGGCCGAGGCAGATGGATCGCTTGAGCACTACTCATGTTGCCATCCTGGGCAACATGGCAAAAATCCCATCTCTATAAAAGATACAAAAACTAGGAGGGTGTGGTGGTGCATTTCTGTACTCCCAGCTACTCAGGATGCTGAGGTGGGAGAATTGCTTGAGCCCAGGAAGAGGAGGTTGCAGTGAGCCAAGATGGCACCACTGCACTGCAGCCTGGGTGACAAATCAAGACCCTGTCTCAAAATAATAAAAAAAACAACAACAACAATATCTCTCTACCTTTCACCATATTAGCAAGCAAAGGGAAAATGTGTATAGTCGCCATCACAGTTGCTGAAAAAGACATGTAGTAAAAGTTATAATTCATAACCTCAACATTACCTCTTTAATATTGTCCTGATTTTTAAAATCAACAAAATCCAAATAGTGTATAGATATTTCCTTAGCATGATGAAATGTTTACTTATTGTGGAAATAAATTAATACCACCCAAATGAGTACAAGCAAAGGTTGTTTATTACAGCTTGCTGCAGTTGGAGAGTCAGCACCATCGCTGGTGTTTCCAGGGCCTCCTTGGCTGGCTGAGGAGCGGGGAAGCTTCATGGTGGGAAAAGGAAAGGCCTGGGTGGGCCCTGAGGAAGGCTGGTAGCCTGGGGACGCTGGGGCGATCGATTAGAAGGGGGTGACCTATGAAATTGATTAAGGTTTGTCTTTCTCTGGTTGGTCTTAAGTTGAAAGCAGGGGCAAAAATTAGGAGAGGAGATGGTTTTTAAAAATTTTTATTTACTTATTTTTAATTTTTAAATTATATATTCACAAATTACAGTTATATACATTTATAGGTAAAAAGTGATGTTATGACTTTTGAATACAACGTGAAATAAATCAAGCCAATTAAATCTATTCATCACCTCAAATATTTGACATTTGTGGTGATGAGAACATTTGAGATTTCCTCTCTTAGCAATTATTAGCTCGATTATTAGCACTCAATTATTAGTTCTATTTACCATGTTGTGCAATAGATCTCAAAAAAAAAATCAAACTTGTTCTATCTGACTGAGACTTTGTACCATTGATCATTATCTCCCGTTTCCCCCACCCTCTGCCCCCGTAACCACCATTCTCCTCTCTGATTCTATGAGTTCAATTGTATCAGACTCTACACAGAAGTAAGAATATGCGGTATTTGTTTTTCTGTGTTTGGCTTATTTCACTCAGCATAAATGTTCTTCAGTTTCATGGCTGTTGTCACAAATAACCATTTCTTCCTTGTTTAAAGGTGAATGGTGGCCGGGCGCAGTGGCTCACGCCTGTAATCGCAGTACTTTGGGAGGCCGAGACGGGCAGATCACGAGGTCAGGAGATCGAGACCATCCTGGCTAACATGGTGAAACCCTGTCTCTACTAAAAATACAAAAAAATTAGCCGGGTGTGGTGGCGGGCGCCTGTAGTCCCAGTTACTCGGGAGGCTGAGGCAGGAGAATGGTATGAACCTGGGAGATGGAGCTTGCAGTGAGCAGAGACTGTGCCACTGCACTCCAGCCTGGGTGACAGAGCAAGACTCCGTCTCAAAAAAAAAAAAAGAGTGAATAGTATTCCACTGTGTATATACTGCATTTTTTCTTATCTATTCAGCCATCGATGGACCCTTAGTTTGATTCCATATCTTGACTATTGTGAATAGTGCTACAAGGAACACAAGAGTGCAGATAACTCTTCAACATGCTGATTTCAAATACTTTGGATAAATATCCAGGAGTGGGATAGCTGAGTCACTGTCAGCTGTTAAACACGTCCTGGCAATTTGGGGCTTGCTATTACAGGGGTTCTTGTTTGGCTTCCTGGACAGCCTGTTGGATAGTGGCCTGACTTCCTTCAAGTCTCACTTACAGCAGGCTGGCTTCCTGGGCTGGTTGCTGTAGACAGCAGGATGGCCTCCTGAACTAGGCTGCAGGTTGTGAGAAAGATCCTTTTTTATACATAATCTGCCCATTGTCTATTTGTATTTTCAGTCTCTCACTACTGATATCTCTGGTCAGAAACCAGTGTCCTGCTTAATGCTAAGACTCTAGAAACAAGAAAAGTCAAGAACAAGAATGTAAACTCCACATCACTTCTTTATTTAATATCGTCCTGGAAGCAAATGCAGTTAAACAGGAAGTAAAATGGAAGACGTGAAACTTGGTCAGGAAGAGACTAAATTACCACTGTTGGCAGATGATATTTAAAAACAGGGGTGGTGGCTCATGCCTGTAATCCCAACACTTTGGGAGGCTGAGGCGGGTGGATCACGAGGTCAAGCGATCGGGACCATCCTGGCCAACATGGTAAGACCCTGTCTCTACTAAAAATACAAAAATTAACTGGGCATGTTGGTGCACGCCTGTAGTCCCAGCTACTCGGGAAGCTGAGGCAGGAGAATTGCTTGAACCTGGGAGGCAGAGGTTGCAGTGAGCTGAGATTACACCAGGCATTCCAGCCTGGACGACAGAGCGAGACTCTGTCTCAAAAAAAAAAAAAAGAATATATATATACAGGTTATTATTACTATTATTCCGAGATGGGGATTGTGGAAGATTGTATTTTCCAGAGATGTTCACAGAATTAACGTCTCTCCTCCCAACTCTTCTGTGTGTGACCATGTCAGACCAGCCATTGAGACTCATAACCCACAGAGTATGGGAGTACTAATGGTGACTGACTTCAGAGGCAAAGCCAGAAAAACCCCATGCAGTTTTCTCCTGGTTTTCTCAGTGCACTCACTCTTTCTTGAGATTCAGCTGCCCACTGTGAGAAGCCACCTGTTGGTGCTCTAGCTGACAGTCCCACCAGAGCCCAGCCTTCGAGCAGCAGGCCTGTGAGTGGAGAAGCCTTCAATCCTGCCTCTTTTTTTTTTTTTTTTTTTTGAGATGGAGTTTCGTTCTGTCGCCCAGGCTGGGGTGCAGTGGCCTGGCCTGATCTCGGCTCACTGCAAGCTCCGCCTCCCGGGTTCACGCCATTCTCCTGCCTCAGCCTCCTGAATAGCTGGGACTACAGGTACCCGCCACCACACCTGGCTAATTTTTTGTATTGTTAGTAGAGACGGGGTTTCACCGTGTTAGCCAGGATGGTCTCAATCTCCTGACCTCGTGATCCACCTGCCTCGGCCTCCCAAAGTGCTGGGATTACAGGCGTGAGCCACCATGCCCGGCCTCTTTTTGTTTTTTTAAAGTCCTCCCAACTGAGGGCCTGGACATCAGGGAAAAGAAATGAGCCACCTGTGGGCTTCACCATAGTGGCTCAAAGCAAAAGCAGTTCTAAATGACAGTATTTCTTGGCTTGATCTTGAGGTGCCGCTGCTGTGGGCAGTGTTAGCCCTGCTACATGGTGGCTCCTGAGAGGCCAGGGTACAGCTGCAGATCCCAGCTTTACAGCTGCCCCAAGAGTCAGGGAGGGCACAGAGCATGGGGCTGCAGCAAGAGCCTGATTTGGTCTGTAAGGTTGTTTTCCAGGAATGCTGGGGCTGATGGAATTGGACCCCTGGTTGTCCAGTTTTGGTGGAAGTAAAGTGTATTGGGCTGCTTTGGGACACAGGGACTTAAGAGCCCCTGGGGACCATGGGGCCAGGGAAGCCCTACTGGAAGTTAGTATCTAAGTAATTGTAGCAGGTCTTAATGGTGGATCGTCCACGAGGTGGGCACCCTTCATGTTCCCAATCTGTAGATGAAAAACCGAGGCTTAGAAACCTGCCCATGGCCGCAGAACCCCACTGTGGAGCCATGTTTTCAATCATGATGTCTGTAGAGGGTCACTGGGAGACTTTTTAAAAAGAAATTGACAAAATAATTCCAATTTCATCTTGAAGAATAGACAGGTGAATATGCAGCAGAGTTGCATCTTACAGATCTGTGTTGACAGTGAACTTGTAATTAGGAAATATGTGGAAAAAATTACTACTGCAAACCCCTGTATCAGGTTTCCATCACCAAGACAGGCTCCCTGCAGCACAAAAGTAAGGAATAATAAGGAAAGGCATTCCTCTATCCATTGTTTTCATTTTATCTTCAACTCATGTGTCATATTTTCTTTTTTTTCTTTTTGTTTTCTGAGACAGGGTCGGTCTCTGTCACCCAAACTGCAGTGCAGTGGAGCAACCTCAGCCCATTGCAGCCTCAGACTCCCTGGGCTCAAGCAATACTCCGACTTCAGCCTCCTGAGTAACTGGGACTATAGGCATGTGTGCCACCATGCCTGGCTAATTATAGTCCTCCTCCCCTCCCCTCCACTCCCTTCCCCTCCCCTCCACTCCCCTCCCCTCCCCTCTTTGACAAGCGTCTCACTCTGTGCCCAGGCTGGAGTGCAGTGGCGCGATCTCGGCTCACTGCAACCTCTGCCTCCCAGGTTGAAGCGATTCTCCTGCCTCAGCCTCCCGAGTAGCTGGGACTACAGGCGCTCGCCACCACACCCGGCTAATTTTTTGTATTTTTAGTAGAGATGGGGTTTCCCCATGTTAGCCAGGATGGTCTTGATCTCCTGACCTTTGACCTTGTGATCCACCTGCCTCGGCCTCCCAAAGGGCTGGGATTACAGGCGTGAACCACTGCACCCGGTTTATAGTCCCATTTTCATAGGTGAAGTGTGTGCTGGATGCAGTTCCACTGTGGCTGGGAAAGTCTTACTTAGAGGTAGCACTGTGACGTGGACCTGGCCATACATCCTGGGGATGCGCCCCCACTTTGATAATCTCCCCTAAGAGTGGGACTGTTCCTGTGGATTAGTTCCCCCCTCTAGCTCTGACATTCTGTGATTCCAAAGGGCAATTCCCAGGACTCTTTCACTCTAGTTAGGGCTGTCAGCTCCCAGTTCTCCGTGTGCTTTCGCATGTAATAGAGGGATAAAACACAGAAGCATTCATCACAGAAGGATGAAATTAGAGATTCTCACATGATTTAAATAGTGCTTTTGATAGAAAAAGTTTTTAAATCTTTCCTTTTGTGGTGAAGGAAGGGATAAACAGGAAAAACAATGAACAGAAATAGAACCATAATTTGTAAAATTTCCCAGAAAATATGGAAAAAATTGCAACTCCCCTTGAAAACAAAATAATACAAATTTAAAGTACCCCAAAAAGAAGGGGGCAAAGAAGTACATAAAGATACTGGGCCCAGTAGGGGGGCTCACATCTGTAATCCCAGCACTTTGGGAGGCCAAAGTGGGAGGATCACTTGGGCCCAGGAGTTTGAGACCAGCCTGAGCAACATAGTGAGACTCTGTCTCTCCAAAATTTTTTTAAAAATTTAGCTGGGTGTGGTGGTGCACGTCTGTAATCCCAGCTACTCGGGAGGCTGAGGTGGGAGGATCACTTGAGCCTGGGAGGTTGAGGCTGAGGTGACCCATGATTGAGCCACTGCACTCCAGCCTGGGCAACAGCGTAAGATGCTGTCTCAAAAAAGACAGAGAGAGAGAGAGAGAGAGAGAGAGAGAAATACTGTTCCACACTGTTTCAGTTAGCTCATTTTGTAAATGAAACCAATCCAATTGTCCCACAGACAGTCTTTGGATAAACATAGAAACCGACCCTGGTCTTAAAGCTTGAAACTTACTTTGTTTTATCTGAGTTCCTTCCTCAGGAAAAGACCCCCAGGCCTCTCTAAAAGTATCAAAGAACTGAAACTCACCAGATCGCCACATCCAGACAATGAGACTGTCTTATTTATCATGATTATTTCCTTACCCCTCCCAAGTTCCTGTTTTCTCACACATTGTTACCTTTTCCCCTGCTATATAAACCCCTAATATGAGTTGGTCAGGGAGATGGATCTGAGACTGAACTCCCATTGCCTCGGCAGCAGCACCTGGTTCAAGCTTCTTTCTTGGTAATACTCATCATCTCAGTCATTGGCTTTCTGTGCTGAGAGCAGCAGGACCTAGGCTGAACCTCTGATGTTTTGGTAACATAAAGAATAATATTTTCTTTTTGAGACATAACATAAAGAATAATATTCTTTTTCTTTTTGAGGCAGAGTTTCGCTCTTGTCCCCTAGGCTGGAGTGCAATGGCACGATATCGGCTCATCACAACCTCCACCTACCAGGTTCAAGTGATTCTCCTGCCTCAGCCTCCCAAGTAGCTGAGATTACAGGCACCTGCCACCATGCCCTGCTAATTTTTGTATTTTTAGTAGAGAAGGGGTTTCTCCATGTTGACCTCCTTACCTCAAGTAATCTGCCTGCCTCGGCCTCCCAAAGTGCTAGGATTACAGGCATGAGCCACCACGCCCAGCCCAAGAATAATACTCTGTGTTGATGTGGTAAACTTGATAAAAACACGTTGTTGGCAACTTTGCAAAACCACTCTGCAAAGCAATTTGACAATATGTATTCTTCGTAATACAACATATGGGTATAACAATAGCATATAATAATCACAAATGCACTCTAAGATCAACAATTTTATATTTATTATTTCACTTAATTTTTACAATAATGCTGTGAGGTGAGTACCCTTACGTGTCCTGTATTACAGATTAAGCTCAGAGACATTAGTTATGAGCCCTAGGCCACATAGCTAAGGGAGGTGCAGCTGGGATTTAAAGGCTCAAAGAATTTGGAGACTGTTACCCTTTAACTCTTACTGACTTAGATCTATCTGTATTCCAAACCACTAAATAGCAAATCAAACAAACAAGTAATTTGATCATTCAGCTTTGTAAAAGAACCACACAATGTTATTGGTATATGAGAGAAATAAAATATAAAGTGATGGAGGCTGGGCACGGTGGCTCACGCCTGTAATCCCAGCACTTTGGGAGGCTGAGGCGGGCAGATCACGAGGTCAGGAGATCGAGACTATCCTGGCTAACACGGTGAAACCCGATCTCTACTAGAAATACAAAAAATTAGCTGGGCGTGGTGGTGGACACCTGTAGTCCCAGTTACTCGGGAGGCTGAGGAAGGAGAGTGGCGTGTACCCAGGAGGCGGAGGTTGTAGTGAGCCAAGATCGTGCCACTGCACTCTAGCCTGAGCGACAGAGCAAGACAGTCTCAAAAAACAAAACCAAATAAATAAATAAATAAATAAAAAGCCAAAACCATAAAGTGATGGAAAATAAAGGATTTCCTAGGGGTAATTTAAAACAATTCAATTCCACTTAGAAATGTAAATGGGAGGAAGGTTAACACTATAGAATAAATAAAGGATACATTTTATAAAAAGCGCAGTTGCAGAAGTACTGCATGTTGTTGGTAACACTGCTGCATGTCCCTCAGCACTCACTCTCTTTCTGGGGAGAATTTAAATTACCTTGTGCGATGGCTGAATTGCGTGCCCCTAAAAATTCCTATGTTGAGGCCCTAATCCCCAGGACCTCAGTGGATGTATGTGGAGACAGGGTTTTTACAGAGGTAATCAACTTACAGTGAGATCATACTGGTGGGTCCTAACTAACATGACAGGTGTCCTACAAGAAGAGGAGATGAGGACACAGACAGAGGGACAGCCATGTGCGGACACAGGGAGAAGACACCGCCTGCAAGCCAAGGGGAGAGGTCTCAGGAAAAATATCCTTGCCGACACCTGGCTCTCGGACCTGCAGCCTCCAGAACTGTGAGAAAGTAAATGTCTGTTGTTTCAGCCACCCAGCCTGTGGGCCCACGTTGCAGCTGCTCTAGACACCAATGCCCTTTGCATCCATGTGTGCTGGTGAGGCACCGTGCCACCTGGGGCCATTCCCTCGTCCTCTCTGCAGCCCTCGCCCCAAACTCTCTCTGCCTAACGGGTCTGGCCAGCATGTGAGATGGAGCATTTTCCCTCAGTGTTCTGCACTGTTGCATGAATTCTAAAGCACCAGCATTTGGGAGAAAGCAAGGGGGAGTGACAGCTATGGTGCCCATCATTTAGTTGACAATAATAAGGTGCAAGCCAGAGCAAACGTGTGCTCCTCAGCATGGGGACTTGCACCCGTGCTGCAGCCTGCCTTGATTTCCTGGAGTCTGGCATATTTCACTCTGTGAGCAGGAAACCGGCTAACCAATCGGCTGCAGCGCTCTCTACATTAGTATCATGCTACCTGGAAATACATAAGCCTGCCTCGTCATCAATAAGACAATTCAAGATGTCGTCAAAAGAGGGGCCTGTTTTCTTTTTACCGATAAATGTTATTCATTGTCAGCTCATGGGTACTGAGGGGGCTTCGTGCTTCACAGCCCAATCCCTCTGAGTAGACTGCATTTTTTTGTTTTGATAAAATTAGGAAAGTAATCAGCAGAGCTCCTGACTTTGTCCCTCTTTTTTTTTGAGCTGTGTTGTTTGAGAAAGTGCTTGAGCACTGAGGTTGTTGGCAACTGTGGAAGCATTTTGGAAACAAATAATAAAAAAAAATAATAAACACTTTTGTTTACATGTCCTAGCTTTATGGAATCTGAAGAAGACAAAGGACCCACTCACATGTTGGGCACTTGCTTTAAAACCTTACTCTTGGCTGGGCGCGGTGACTCATGCCTGTAATCCCAGCACTTTGGGAGGTCGAGGCAGGCGGATCACTAGGTCAGGAGATCAAGACCATCCTGGCTAACACAGTGAAAACCCGTCTCTACTAAAAATACAAAAAATTAGCCGGGCGTGGTGGTGGGCGCCTGTAATCCCAGCTACTCGGGAGGCTGAGGCAGGAGAATGGTGTGAACCCAGGAGGCGGAGCTTGCAGTGAGCCGAGATCGCACCACTGCACTCCAGCATGGGCAACAGAGCAAGAGTCTGTCTCAAAAACAAAACAAAACAAACAAACAAACAAAACCTTACTCTTTAATAGTCGGCTTCATGGGCTGACAGCTGCACTGTTTCTCAGGGCCCAGCCCTCTGAAGGCCCATGCTTGGCTTAATACTCTGCTATCACCATCTTGAAATTCTTAATAATTTTGAACAAGGGGCCCCCACATTTTCATTTTGCACTCAGTCACGAATTATGTAGCTAGTCCTGCTCTTTAACCAGGAGCCAGAGATACGGTCTCCAAAAGGAACATACCTATTTACTAAGTGAAAGAAGCTAATTTGGAAAGGCTATATGGTTCCAACCCTATAACATTCTGGAAAAGGCAAAACTATGGAGACAGTAAAAAAAAAGATTAGAGATGAATCAGTCAAGCATAGAGGATTTTTAAGACAGTGAAGCTAGTCTGTGGGATACCGCAGTGGTGGACACATCATTATACATTTGTCCAAGCCCACAGAATGTACAATGCCAAGAGTGAACCCCGGTGTCAACCACGGATTTGGGTGATGATGTGTCAGTGTAGGCTCATCGATGGTAACAGATGGACCACTCTGTGGGGGATGTTGACAATGGGAGAGGCTGTGTGTCTATAGGGCAGGGGAGATATGGGAATGCTCTGTATTTTCTGCTCCTTTTTGCTGTGAACCTGAAACTGCTCTAAAAAAATAAAGTTTACTATAAACAAAAAGAACAATGCACCAATGAGGATCTGGGAATGGCAACGTGAGGGTTGTTGTGCAAATGGTCAAATCCGACACCTACAGGGTGAGAACCGGGAGAAGGAGGGCAGAGATCCAGCATCAGGACATGCCTGACCCCAGTTCTGCAGGCTGTGGGGATAATAGAGCTGTCTGCTTTGACGGGGCCAGACCTTGCAGTCCAGTAACCATGCAGGCTGTCCCGACGCCCGTGTCTGCCAAATCTCACTTTTTCCCGGCAACAGGCCAGGTCATACCAGCCAAGAGACTTTTCCGGGAGGCTGAAGTCACACCTTCCTTGTGAAGAATGCTGAGCAGTTGTAGAGTTTGTTTCTTTGAAACACGAAATTGCTGAGGATAAACATGAAATGTTTTGTTTATTTAAAAAAAATGTTTTTCCTTGTTGCGGTTCCTATTTTTCCTTGTTGCGGTCCCTATTACCCAAAGGATTGGGTTTGCTTTTTTTTTTTTTTGCTGGCATTTCAGGGAACTCTCATTTACAAGCAAAACTCATGCTTTAAGTTTTAGAACAAATCCAGACAGACTGCCATTGGGGTTTACCGGTCTTTAAAAACCAGTGATTTATTTAATGTTGTTGATGAAAACCTAGCTTCCAAAATGTTTTCTTGTGAGATGATTGCTTGGTCTTAGTTTCTAGAAGGCTGAGTTTCTCCACCACTCAATCATGTGCAGTGACCTCACCCTTTCATCTGCCCAGGAAGGGAAACCGACTCCAGTGTCCATAGAGACATGCAAGGGAGTCTGGCTCTCATTTCCTGACTTGCAGAGAATCCGGCTGGCTGCCCCTGGTTTCAGTGGGACTGCTCAAAGCTGAGAGCTCAATTTCAGCAGGAAATGCAGAATCAGCATTAAGAAAGCCAATGTTTCCCAAATTCCAATCAGACAGTGAGTTTCAAATGCTGTATAGTCATGCAGTAGTTTTTGAATAGAAAGCAAGCAAGCATTAAGACAGCAGAAAAGACTATTTTCCAATCTGTTTGTGTTGCCAAAGGGAGAGAGAGTGCAAGGTTATTCTGGTAACTTAGGAAGTATAAGTGACTGAAAATATCCATTTGTGCATGCTGAGGGGCTTGGTCTGTACAATCCAGCAGGCAAGCATGCTTTCATTGTGTTATCCAGACACTTGAGGCTAAAAAAAATGTAGGCCAGGCGCAGTGGCTCACGCCTGTAATCCCAGCACTTTGGGAGGCCGAGGCAGGTGGATCACCTGAGGTCAGGAGTTTGAGACCAGCCTGGCCAACATGGTGAAACCCTGTCTCTAACAAAAATACAAAAATTAGCTAGGTGTGGTGGTGGGCGCCTGTAATCCTAGTTACTTGGGAGGCTGAGGCAGGAGAATTGCTGAACCCGGGAGGCAGGAGAATCGCTGAACCCAGGAGGCAGAGGTTGCGGTGAGCTGAGATGGCGCCACACACTCCAGCCTGGGCGACAAGAGCAAGATTCTGTCTCGAAACAAAACAAACAAACAAACAAAATCCAACCTTGACTTCTCAGTACCTTGCACTGTAATCCTGCACAGACTGAGGAGAGATCATGAGCACATAGAAACATTTGGGGTTCTAGGGCATTGAGGCCTGCAAAACAGTCAGCTGCCTTGTCTGATGCTCAGGGAGGTTGGGCCGTGCCCTTGGCCATCCACATTCCTTCCTTTACCAGGCTGACATCCCACTGGCAACACCTGGACTGCAGGCTGGTGCGCACCACCTCTGCCCCCTCCACACTTCTCTCTTTGGGTCCCTGTCCCGCTCCAGCACTTACTGCCTCTCTTGGTGGAGCACTTTTTCCTGGACAGTGTCCTGAGGACATGTGGAGAAAGCCCCTGCCCTTCTGAGATCACTTTCTACACCTGCACAGTGAGAAAGTGGCACCTGAAGCTACCTACCTGTTCTAAGACATTAACAGGTTTTGAAACCATCAGGTTAGATCCATGGCAATTTCTGGGGAACCCATAGGCACCCCACGAACTCTGCCTTGTTGGAGGAGCTAAGTGAAGAGTTCTGGTTACAGCTGAATGTCCAGGGCAACTCCAGAGGCCCCCCCACAGACAGTGGGCTTTCCTCCTGTGTTTGTTTTCTCAGGTTTGCAGCCCACACTGCTCTGAGCAAATATAAACCTGCTATTTGTCCAATGCTTTAAATCCCAACAACATTCCCAGATTAAACATCATACATACTCAAGTGACGGTGATTTGAGATTGGCCAAGCTGGCAGAATCTAGTTTAACAGTGGAGGGCGTTGGGGTGCAATGGAGAGAATTCAGACTTGGAGTCAAGGGAAAGTCAGCTGTAATGTGAACAATCTTCTTGGCCTTCTGCAGGTGTTACTTCCTTTGTGCCGTATTTTCCTTTCCAGCCAAATAGGAACTC
Source organism: Pan paniscus (assembly GCF_029289425.2). Classification (NCBI taxonomy): domain Eukaryota; kingdom Metazoa; phylum Chordata; class Mammalia; order Primates; family Hominidae; genus Pan; species Pan paniscus. The sequence continues at coordinate 51,217,020 of NC_073260.2, forward strand.
CTTTATAGGGTTGTTAGGAGGCTCAATAGTCGCGTCTTTTTTTTTTTTGAGTTACAGCCTCACTCTGTCATCCAGGCTGGAGTGCAGTGGCACGGTCTCAGCTCACTGCAACCTCTGCCTCTTGGATTCAAGCGATTCCCCTGCCGCAGTCTCCCGAGTAGCTTGGATTATAGGCTCCTGCCACCATGCCTGAGGCTGTTTCTCTGCTCAGGTTCCAGTGGCTGGTCTAGTTCCTCCACATACTTATAGTAACTTGGTCCTTTCCCTTACACTATTTTTACGTGTTTCCTTTACAACTAAGAGTTCTACTCATGCGATATTTTAGTAAGGCAAAATATCTGGTCAATTTAACACACCCAATCCTGTAGTGAGACAAGTACATCAGGGTGGAAAGATCTAGCTTTCAAGTTTGTGCAATGTATGGCATTTCACATTTTTATTTTCTTTTATTTTGAGACAGGGTATTGCTGCCACCCAGGCTGGAGTGCAGTGGCTCACTGCAACCTCTGCCTCCTAGGCTTAAGCAATCTTCCCACCTCAGCCTCCTGAGTAACTGGGACCACAGGCACGTGCCACTCCACACCCAGCTAATCTTTCTTTCCTTCTTCTTTTTTTTTTTTTTTTTTTTTGAGACAGGATTTTGGCATGTTGCCCAGGCTGGTCTTGAACTCCTGGGCTCAAGTGATCTGCCTGCCTTGGCCTCCCAAAGTGCTGAGATTACAGGCATGAACCACCACTCATGGCCTCAAATTTTAATCTTTGAACACATTCCTAAGAAAGAAATACATTTGACATTGGGACTTGCTTTAGGTGCACATGCACACACAGACACACACGTGAACATACAAAACACTTCGTGATTTTTAAAAATTTAGAGATGGGGTCTCACTATGTTGCCCCAGCTGGTCTCAAATTCCTGGCCTCAAGTGATCCTCCTGCCTTGGCCTCCCAAAGTGCTGGAATTATAGGCATGAGCCACTGTAACTGGCTGAAAACACTTTGATGCATGTTTGATGAGACCGTATTTTTTACAGTACGTCTCATTCTATCCTATTAGATTCCACTAGCAAAGGTAGTTGTTAACCTACTAAATCAATTCTGTTTAGTTGGATCGATTAATGGTTGTGATCTGCAGATTTGATGTTTCCTCCCTCTTTTGTTTTGTTTTTGAGACAAGGTCTCACTCTGACACCCAGGCTGGAGTGCAGTGGCGCAATCTTGGCTCACTGCAACTGCTGCCTCCCAGACTCAAGCGATCCTCCCACCTCAGCCTCCTGAGTAACTGGGAACATAGGCGCATGCCACCACACCCGGCTAATTTTTTTGTATTTTTGGTAGAGATGGGGTTTCACCATGTTGCTCAGGCTAATCTCAAACTCCTGAGCTCAAGTGATCCACCTGCCTCAGCCTCCCAAAGTGTTGTGATTATAGGTGTGAACCACTATGCCCAGCCAGCCTCCCTCTTTGTTTAAAGATTTTTTTTTCTTTTTGTACTATAACTTTGATTTAATCTTCTGTTACATTTTTTTGGAGTCTTTTCTTCAGAGACAGTTTTTCTTTTGTTGGCTTGTCTCTGTCTCTCTTCTATAATTATTAGCTTCTTTCTAATTACTTCAATTCCTTTTAAAAATCTGCATTCAGTGTCATTTTTTTCTCTATATCAGTAATTCAATTTTCAATGATATCGACTCTGTTCCTGTTATAATTTAAATTAGTTCTGCAATAACACTGCTTTCATCCTTAAGCTGTTTCCTTATGTTTGAATTTCCCTGTTTATTTCATGTTTTTAAAATCATTCATCATCTCTTTGAGTTTTGATTGTTATATATGTTTTTCATCAAAATTTTTAGAGGATAAACTAGTTGGAATTGTGGAATTTTCTTCTGTCCTTGAGTTATGTTTTCTTCTCTTGGGTTCTCTGGGTGTCTTTTGAATTACTTTTCCTTATTTGTGTATTTGCACTCTATTGCTGTGAATGACTATGTTGTTGCCATGTGGTTTCATTTCATTTTATTCATGTTTGAGAGGCTCTGACTTGAAATTCTACTTGTTCTTGTACTACGTGGGTACCTTCTTTGCTGTCTGGATTCTGATTTATCTCTCTCCTCCTTTGCCTGTTATGCTATAGCTTCAGTTCAGGATAGACCATGTTCTTACCACCTTTCTAGAGTTTGCACAGTGCAAGGGTTTATTCTGCCCAGTTTGGTGTATGCTTTAATCCTGAGTGGGAATCGGGGAGGAATGTCTTAGGGCAATGTTTCCTAACCTTTGCTGTAAGTCAGAATCACCTGCAAAACGTTCAAAACTGCCAATGCCTGGATTGTACCCCAAACCAATTAAATGGGAATGTGTGAAGGTGGGAATCAGACTAGTACATTTTACAGTTCTCTAGCTGATTCTAATGTGCAGCAAAGCTTGAGACCTACTGCCTTAGGTCTTTGCATGATTCCTTAAGGAAAACACCTAAAAGGAAAAACTGTTTTTCTATACGCACGACATTTCTGACACCAAATGTGTATGTGTGTGTGTGGAGCGGGTTCCCATACCAATTAATTCTCCAACTCTCTGGACACCAACCAATTCACACTAACTACCTAGAGTTAGTGCAGACCCCAAAAGTTAAGGACTCAGCCACACAAATATAGCCCCCACTTCAGATATCGAGTCCCAGGTTGTCACTGGTACTTCTGACCAACTGGCTGTAAATCAGGGGTTCCCATGACCCTCTCCTCAGGTTTGATAATTTGCTTCAATGGCTTGCAAAAGTCAGAGAAACATTTACTTATATTTACTGATTTAGTGTAAAGGATGTTACAAAGGATACAGATGAACAACCAGATTAAAAGGTACATAAAAAGTTGGAAGGGGTCTGAGTGCAGGAGTTTCTTTCCCCATGGAATTTGGATGTGTCACCCTCCTGGCACATGAATGTGCTCACCAACCTGGCAGCTCTTTGAACCCCATAGTTTAGGGATTTTTATGGAGGCCTCATCACATAGTCATGGTTGATTATTAACTCAATTTCCAGCATTTCTCTCCTCCAGGGAGAATGGGAGGTGGAGCTTGGAAGTTCCAAGCTTCTAATGATGGCTTGGTCTTTCTGGTGACCAGCCCCCATCCAAAGCTACCAGAAGCACACCAAGAGTAGCCTCATTAGAACAAAAGACATTCCTGGCCAGGTGTGGTGGCTCACACCTGTAATCCCAACACTTAGGGAGGCCAAGACAGGATCACTTGAGCCCAGGAGTTTGAGACCAGCCTGGGCAACATGGTGAAACCTAGTCTCTACCAAAAAATATAAAAAATTAGCTGGGTGTGGTGGCATGGGCCTGTAGTCCCAGCTCCCTGGGAGGCTGAGGTGGGAGGATCACCTGAGCCTGGGAGGTCAAGACTGCAGTGAGCTGTGATTGTGATATTGTGCTCCAGCCTGGGCGACAGAGTGAGAACCAGTCTCAAAAAAAAAAAAAAAAAAAAAAAAAGAAGACACTCCATTCACCCAGGAAATTCCAAGGGAATTGGGAACTTTGTGTCAGAAAACAGTGGCAGAGACCAAGTGTTTATTTCTTAGCTCACATCCCCCCAGTTTAGTGTATGGCTCTGGGCCTTTAATTGTGCACCTAGTTTACTTTATCCAGCAGCTGTTTCTAACAGTCCTCAAATGCAAGGGAAAAAAGACAAGGAAACCTATGTAGTTCTTCTTTCCTCCAGATTTAAAAATTCACAGTACTTTTTTTTTTTACATTGGCACAATCTGTAGAGTTTATTCAGACTTCATCAGTTATACATTCAATTTATGTTTGTATAGCTCTATGCAATTTTGTCATGGAGCTTTGCATAACCACTACCACAATCAAGATACTCCACTGAATCATCACCACAAGATTCCCGCATTTTACATTTTATAGCCACTCCCATCACTACCTGATCCCTGACCCCTGGCAACCAACTGATCAGCTCTCCACCTTGATAATTGTGTTATTTCATGATGTTAACATAAATGGGATCATTCAGGATGGATTCTTTAGGGAATGGCTCTTGTCACTCAGCATAATACTCCTCAGGTCTGTCTACATTTGTGTGTATCAATAACTTGCTCCTTTTTATTGCTGACTGGTATTCCATGGTGTAGATTACTACAGTTTCTTTAACCATTCAGTTTCCGAAGAACATGTGGCTAATTTCCAGCTCTTGGTTATTATCAGCAAAACTGCTATAAATATTTGTTTACTAGTTCCTGCATGAAAATAAGTCTTCATTTCTCAGGAATAAATGCTCAAGAGTACGATGTCTGAGTCATATGGGATACGAATGTTTAATTTTATAGGAAACTGCCAAACTATTTCCCAGAGTGCCTGTGCCATTTTTCATTAACAGTAGCAATATATGAGTGATCCAGTTTCTTCATATCCTTGCTAACATTTGGTATTGTCACTATTTTTCATTTTAGCCACTCTGATAAGTATGTAGTGAAATCTTACTGTGGTTTGAATTTGGATTTCTCTAATAGCTAATGATGTTGAATATCTTTGCAGCATGAGTTTACTTGCAATCTGTATATCCTACGCCTTTTGCTCATCTTCTAAATGAATTCTTTGTTGTTGTTGTTTACTGTTGAGTTTTGAGGGTTTTTATATAGTCTAGATACAAGATCTTTGTCAGATATGTGATTTGCAGATATTTCCTACCAGAGTTTAATTTGTCTTTTCATTCTTTTAAAAGGGTGTTTGTTTCACAGAGAAAAAATTTTAATTTTGATAAAGTTGAATATATAAATGTTCTTTTTATAGATAATGCTTTTAGTGTTAGTTCTAAGAATTCTTTGCCTTGCTTTAGGTCCCAAAGATTTTCTCCAATGCTGTATAGTTGTACATCTTTTATGTTTAAGTCCATGATCTATTTTGAGTCAATTTTTTGTGTGAAGTATGATGTTTGGGTTGAGGTTTTATTTCTTTCTTCATTCTTCTTTCTTCTTCTTCTCCTTTCTCTTCCTCCTCCTCCTCCTCTTTCTTCTCCTCTTCTCCTTCTCCTCCACCTCCTCCTTTCTTCTCTCCTCTCCTCTCACTTCTTTCTCCATCTCCTTCTTGCCTGTAGATGTTGAGTTGCTCCAGCAAAGATGTTGCTCTTTTCTCTATTGAATTGCGTTTGCTCCTTTGTCAATAATTCACTGGGCCTATTCGTGTGGGTCTGTTTCTGGGTTTTCTGTGCTGTTTCACTGATCTATGTGTCTATCCCTCTGCCAGTACCACACTGTCGTGACTATTGCAACTGTGTGGTAAGTCTGAACATTGAGAACAGTGATTCTTTCCACCTTATTTATTCTTATTTTTCAAAATTATTTTGGCTTCTCTAGGGTCTCACCCTTTCCATATCAATGTTAGATTAAACCTTTTTATGTCTATAAAGAAATTTCTGGAATTTTGGTAGAAACTGCATTAAATGTATGGATCATTTAAGGGATAATTAATATCTTTATTATGTTGATCTTTCAATCTATGAATATGGTGGGTCTGTCCAAGTGTTTAAGTCTTTGATTTTTTTCATCAACACTTTATAATTTTTATCATATGTCTGGCCATCCTGAGTCTGTCATGCTGGGTGGTGACCTGTAGGTGTTCCAGTTGACAGCCTCAACTCAGCTCCCAGCCAACATTCAGCCCCATGAGTGAACTGCTCTGGACGTCCAACTCTGTGGGGTCTTCGGATGGCTCCAGCCCCCAAGTAAAAAATGCCCAACTGAGCTCTTCCCTAACTCCTGACCTACAGAATCAAGAACAGAATAAAATGGTTGTTCTAAACTTAAATAAGTTACACAACTTTTTATAACTTGGAGCCATCAAGAGGCTTTAGAGTCACACTGGCGTTTGTGTCAATAATTGAGTCGCCACCACGCAATATTCCTTTAACTATCGCAAGAAAAGAACAGAGACAGACATAATGTGCAAATGGTACATTCTGGCCAAGAAATGACCAAGTAAAAATCACTATAGGATTGGTGAGGCTCCAGTAAGAAGAAAAATGAATAAACAATCGAGTCATCTCAAGATCCATCATAGCTCAGGTGTGCAGGCTCAAAATAGACAGCCATAGGCTGGGCGCAGCGGCTCACGCCTGTAATCCCAGCACTTGGGGAGGCCGAGGCGGGTGGATCACTTAGGTGATCAACCTAAGTGAATTTAATATAAATCCAAATATATTATGTATTTAATATAATCAATTGAAATTTAACAAACTTAAATTGCCCAAGTGTTGGGCAATTTGTTACAAAACTATAATAACTGGAAGAAATATATAACAATTTAGTAGAACACCTTATGCTTATAGTTCTTATGAAGAGTTACAAGATGTATAAACTGAATAGAAACAAAACTAGGCTGGGCGTGGTGGCTCATACCTGTAATCCCAGCACTTTGGGAGGCTGAGGTGGGCAGATCACGAGGTCAGGAGATCAAGACCATCCTGGCTAACACAATGAAACCCCATCTCTACTAAAAATAGAAAAAATTAGCCGGGCGTGGTGGTGGGTGCCTGTAGTCCCAGCTACTCAGGAGCCTGAGGCAGGAGAATTGCTTGAACCTGGGAGGCAGAGGTTGCAGCTATAGCTATAGCTGTACAGAGCATAGTTATCTCTAGAGCCTTGCTTGAGTTGAAACAAACATATCATCTGGCAAACAATACTAATGTTGGTAATTTAAAGTTTACTCTTTTAGTTTTGTTTCTTTCTTTTTTCTTTTTTTGAGACGGAGTCTTGCTCTGTTGTCCAGGCTGGAGTGCAATGGTGTGATCTCAGCTCACTACAACCTCCGCCTCCCGGGCTCAAGTGATTCACCTGCCTCAGCCTCCTGAGTAGCTGGGATTACAGGCGCCTGCAAGCATGCCAGCTAATTTTTGTATTTTTAGTAGAGACAGGGTTTCACCATGTTGGCCAGGCTGGTCTCAAACCCCTGACCTAAGTGATCTGCCCGCCTCGGCCTCCCCAAGTGCTGGGATTACAGGCGTGAGCCGCTGCGCCCAGCCTATGGCTGTTTATTTTGAGCCTGCATACCTGAACTATGATGGATCTTGAGACGATTCGATTGTTTATTCATTTTTCTTCTTACTGGAGCCTCATCAATCCTATAGTGATTTTTACTTGGTCTTTTCTTGGCCAGAATGTACCATTTGCACATTATATCTGTCTCTGTTCTGTTCTTGCGATAGTTACAGGAATATTGCGTGGTGGCGACTCAATTATCGACACAAACGCCAGTGTGACTCTAAAGCCTCTCGATGGCTCCAAGTTATAAAAAGCGTGTAACTTATTCAAAACGTGTATGACACACTTTTCTCAAAGATTGTCACTTACATGATAATGTAAATCTTGGGAACTTGGGAATCTTTGAGAATCTCTCCACTCCAGTTCAAGACCTCATGCCTTGGAATCCCCTGGAGAAAAATACAGTTTAAGGTAAACTAGCAGGGAAGGGGGACCTCTAGCCTGGGTTCTTTGACTTATTTTGTGCCATAAACTCCTTTGCAGCCTACTGCAACCCATATACCAAGTCTGCATTTTGCATAAGTTGAACTGAAAACATAAGATTGAGAACAGGTAGTTTATTCAGGAGGTGCAGGGAGCACCGTCCCAAGTAGGGAAGCAACATGGAGGCGCTAAGGTAGCCAAGGGGCGCTGTGAAGCTGGCTTCCTTGGCAGAGGTTGCACTGAATCCTGGGGAGATACTGGGAGAGGTGTGAAACCCACCCAAGACATGAGGGAGCTAAGGAGTTTACAACAATCCTTGCAAATCATTGGGATGGGGCTCCTAGAGGATGGTTCTTAGGGCACACTCCTCCACTTGGAAGGTTAAGCTGGAAGATGAGGTCCAGGAATGCGGAGGAGGCATTGTAGTGGCCTTTGCAGGTCCCCTTCTCAGAATGATGCTTAAAACAAAACACAAAGGGCCAGGTGCGGTGGCTCACGCCTGTAATCCCAGCACTCTGGGAGGCCAAGGTGGGCGGATCACGAGGTCAGGAGATCGAGACTATCCTGGTTAACATGGTGAAACCCCATCTCTACTAAAAATACAAAAAATTAACCGGGTGTAGTGGCGGGCGCCTGTTGTCCCAGCTACTTGGGAGGCTGAGGCAGAAGAATGGCGTGAATGGTGTGAACCCAGGAGGCAGAGCTTGCAGTGAGCCGAGATTGCGCCACTGCACTCCAGCCTGGGTGACAGAGCAAGACTCCGTCTCAAAAAAAAAAAAAAAAAAAAAAAAAAAACAAACCCCCCCACCGCCCCACACACACACAAAGAATTATAGGAAAATCCATTTTGTTGAAAATCATCATTAAAGTATAAAAATGCATCTGCAATGTCATAATATAGGTGCTGCTTTGTTAACGCATGAACAAGCCCTCACAGTGGTCTGGTGATGACCATTAATTATGAAATAGTCATGATCGTGGACACTAATTCAAGGTGAAATGAAAACAACTGAGATTTCTTCTATTGACAGGGTCACAAAGGTGGTGCTGATACCACTGTGGTTTGTCACCCACATTTGAAGTGGGAGGAAGTGCTAAATTGTAGTTAGAAGTTAGTGAAAATAAAGATGCAATTTTTTTTCCCCATCCAAGTTCTCGGGGCTCAGAATTCTGCCCACACACCTCAGGATGAAAACCTCCAGCCCACGCAGAAGCAACCAGGTCATACACATGCAAGCGTACAAGTGAAAGACATGGAGCAGCTGTGGCAGCATCTCCCCACACTTCCTTAGCTGGAAGCGCCACCCTGTACAGGTGCACCCTCCTTGGTTTCCTTAAAGGCTAAGTTTCCTCCTGAGGCCCTACTGGTGCCCATACCACCTAACCAGTTCAGAACAGGGTCATCTCTATTTCCCACGTGTCTCCAGCGTTGATTAAACAAGCAGACACCAGGGTCTAAATAGTACAGACTGCACTGCACGTCCAGGAGAGAAGAAACAGCTAACCCAGCTGAAACTCTGACTGACTGGAAACAGCTGGTTGGAAGAGTATGAAAAGTGCCAGGCAACTGGGTTGGCTTCACACGCACAGATGCATGCATAATCAAGAATTCCAGAACGGTGGGAAATGCCCCCTTTTGGGGAAGCAGCAAATATACATGCAGGCCCTGGGCAGAGGGCAGGTCTAGAAAAACAGCCAGGGAGGGAGGTGGCTGCTGGTTCACTGGGGGACTAACCCAGCCACTCCTGGCTGTGTGGACAGGGCCCTGCCTAGGGATATACCAGGTGACTCCAAGACTCGAGACATGCTTCTGAAGGCCAGGCTGTTCTCTGCTGGGAGGAGGAGCACCTCAGCAAGGCCAGGAGTGGCCTCAAATCAGTCCCCAGAATGAGTAGGTTTTCATAGCAACAAGGAGGTATTCAGATACGTTCAGGATAATGCGCTGATTGTTTTTTGACCTGGACTCACTGCATTTCTAGCAAAGTCTGCACAGGGATGTGAAGTGAAAATAATAGAAAACAGATTGAAAATCGAGCAGAAATGAGGTGGAGTGGGGGCAGAAGTCAGAGTTCAAGCTTTGTTTTTGGAAAGAGAATAAAGAGCTTATTTCTCAGTTCTGATTTTCACAAGCCTGAACTATGCAACTGGACAAATATGTATGGCTGTCCTCCAGCACTGCAGAGCCTGTCATGGGAGGCCATGGAGGAATGTCCCTGCATACCGGTCTGTCAGCCTCAAATTACCCTGCAATTCACCTTGGCTCTGGGAAGTGGGAGACCTCCATATTTCTACCACCTGTGGAGTAGCCTAGACAGGCTGCTTCTCTGGCTTTGGCTGCTCACATCCTACCACCATCTCTGTGCCTGGAGAACAGGAGGCTGCCTCAGTCTGTGCTCAGAGCTGGGGAGACCACGAGGTCTGGGGCAGCAGACAGTTGGCAAAGTCTGGAGGCCTGGCCGAGGGCCTAGTGGGCTGGCAGGACACGAGGCGTGATGAGCTCTCCTTTCCAGGGGCGCATCGGCCGTCGCAGGCTGCTCGCAGGCCTGAGAGTATTTTTGTACCTGGACCACCACTTGCTTTCCTCCTCTGTGATGTCTGCAGCTGTGGTGTAAACCTGGAAACCTGGGAATTCAACTGCCCTGACTCTGGCCATATGGGGAGAAGCACCATGTGACGCATCCATTTAAGACAGGTCCCAGGAGCTGTTTCATAACGACCCAAGAAGCCACCTGTGAGCATTTCTGTCAGCCTGTTCCGGCTCCATTCTTCTGGCCATCTGCTGATTGAATTGCATTGTCCATTCTAAGACACATAATTTTTTACAATCTAACACTTCTGACTCCCAGATACCACCACCAGCTGGGAGGTAAACTGTAGTATCATTGTAGGACAATGGTTCTGTTGTTTGTGTTGGTGGTGACACACAATAGGTGAAGTTTAACTGAAATTTAGTTGTCTCTAATTTTTACTGAAAAGTCACATGGTGCTGCAACATTGAAGGAAAAGTTATTTCAGGCACCCACATTGCCTGGGGTATACACTACCCAGTCATGAATTAAAGGTAGAGAGCACAGTTGTGTTTTTTTTTTTTTTTTTTGAGATGGAGTCTTGCTCTGTCACCCAGGCTGGAGTGCAGTGGCACAATCTCGGCTCACTGCAACCTCCGCCTACTGGATTCAAGCGATTCTCCTGCCTCAGCTTCCCGAGTAGCTGGGATTACAGGAACCCGCCACCACGCCTGGCTAATTTTTTGTATTTTTAGTAGAGATGGGGCTTCACTATGTTGGCCAGGCTGGTCTCGATCTCCTGACCTCTTGATCTGCCTGCCTCGGCCTCACAAAGTGCTGGGATTATAGGCGTGAGCCACCACACCCAGCCAAGAGTACAGTTCTTATGCTTGACCCTGGTGCTATACTCAGCTGTGGAAATTCCTTCTGTCAGAAACTTCCAGATGATTTCGAGCAATAGGAATTCAGATAAACAAAGAATAAGACTGTGAACTCAACTGAAAATGAAAAATGCATAAAACCATGGTATTCTTCGGTATGATATTTCAAAATATTATTCTGTCCGTCCCAGTGGTGGCAAAGAGGACCAGGACTTGAGTAGGTTATGAACAGCATCACTTAACTCCAGGCAACAGGCCAAGCCACAGCAGCCAGGGCCTTTAGTGTCTGTACCTGCAGAATGCTTAGAGTCAAACTTCCACAAGAATGGGAGGCCAGTGAGGGAAAGAATTTTCGTCTGTTTTTTTCCACTGCTGTAATTCCCAGTGCCTGGCACATAGAAAGTACAAAATTTGTTGAGTAAGCAAAGGTCTGATAATGAAGAAGAAAACCTATGTGTCTGGAGAAATATATGCTTTTATCAGCCTATTGCAAATCAGTTATTTTTGGTTAGCCATCATCCTTCCCTACTTTTACAATTTTTAATTTTTTTCTGATAACGGCACTTTCTTCCTTGCTTTGGGGCCTTGTTCTGTATCATTTCACGGAGCTTTTGGTGGGGCTGCCCAGCCCAGGAATGGGGGCTGGGTCTCAATATGCCAACCAGACACTGTCTTGGGAGAAGGAAAGTCATGGGAAGACACACAGAGAGGCTCTCGTCTGAGATCAGCCACAGGGTCGCTCATTGTGCAGGACTCACTGCCTGCAGTGCCCAGGCTCCTGCCCTGCATCCTGTCCACCCAACCAACAGAGGCTGTGTGTGCATCTCTGTTGGTTGTATGAGATAGGCAGTGTTCTTAGGATAAGCCCCAACTTTTGTCATGTTTAAGTTAATCAGAGTTGGTTTCCACTGCCCCACTCCCCCCCATCCAAAAATCCTAGATGAAAAGAGTGAGATAGAAAAGAGTGTCTATTTAAAGTGAGTTCTTCTTTTTCCTAAACAGCTGTTATTAAATTGATGCCGTGTTCTGCATTTCAGAGCGAGGAAACATATTGGTAGACACCCATTAAGCTCTCAGCTGTTGACCACGTTTTCAGATGCATTCAGTAGCTCCCTGCCTCTGCCCTCTCTGCTGTAGACCTGTCCTCCGTTCTGCTGCCTGGAGGGTGGCTCTGAGGTGAGCGTCTGAGTATCTCGCTCCAGTGAGAATTCCAGCCAGAGATCCCTGAGGCGAGTAAGAGCGCTCGTATCCTCATATCGCAGAAGGTCCACAGAGGGGCTCCTGGGCTCCATGGACCCTCAGAATTGTAGATACAATTGTATCGGTGTGCACTATTGCAACAGGTATGACCAGAGCTTTGTCAGATTCTCAAAGAGGCTTGTTACTTGGCCCTCAAAGGAGGCCTGCTGCCTAGAGAAAAGAATCCATGCTCCTGCACTCGTCAGCCCAGCCACACTTTCGGACCTTTTGCTGCCTCGCTTTTGCCTTTGTGTTCTATAAAACTAGCATCTCCAAAGTACTTGCAACTGTTTCCATATGCGGGGGTGTTTTATGGTTTTATGTTCTTGTATATGCTGTACCTTCTGAAATGTTCTCTCCATGCGACCTCTCTGCCCCTTGTCAGTGTCCTTTTCATCCGTCCACACTCCCTCAGAGCATGACTCCCACGGTAGATCCTTGATTACCCCCTGCAGAGAATTGGCTTCTCACGATGACAGCTTTATTCCAACCCACCTAGATCTGTTCCGGCCTAAAGGTCACGTGTTGTGCTGCTGATCCGTGCAGATCTAGTTCCTTCCCAGGGGGCTGTGGTTTTTCTCCTGTGTTCCAGCACACTGCTGGGCCCATAACAGGTCTAAACAAACAAGGGTAGGAAAAATGCATCTTCCCAATTAATAAATAACTGATTTAGTTATGAACTATTAATTTTAATAATAAAAAGGTGTTTTTTTCCTCTGGAATTCTTAGATTATTTTGTTTTGACTTCTCCACCAGTATTTACCATATTTTGCCTTGTGTGATAGTTTTTTTGTGTGCAATGCTTGCCTGTCTCTGTAAATGGAGGATATTTGAGGGTCAGCCTGTCTATGCTTGGTTCAGCTTTGTATGCCAGTGCTCAAGCTGGTGCATCAGATCTGCTCGGCACATGCTTAGGGAACAGTCTTTGAATGGAACATTATATTATACCCTGAACACATTTTCGTTTTGTTTTGTTTTTTTTCTTTTTTCTTTTCTTTTCTTTTTTTTTTTTTGAGACAGAGTCGCTCTCTGTTGCTGAGGCTGGAGTGCAACGGCCTGATCTCGGCTCACTGCAACCTCTGCCTCCCGGGTTCAAGCAATTCTCGTGCCTCAGCCTATCAAGTAGCTGGGATGACAGGCGCCTGCCACCACACCCGGCTAATTTTTGTATTTTAGTAGAGACGGAGTTTCACCATGTTGGCCAGGCTGGTCTCGAACTCCTGACCTCAGGTGATCCACCCGCCTTGGCCTCCCAAAGTGCTGGGATTACAGGCATGAGTCACCGCACCCTGCCCCTGAACACATTTTCAATGGATTTGAAGATGTACAGGTTCCCCTCACATGCGGCCATTGGACATTTCCTTTTTTTGAGGTGTAAGATCAAATTGCTCTTAAGTCTCCTGTGTTATTTGACCCAAGACACTCCCCTCTGGCCCTCTTAGCATGCCTGCACAGCAAGACAGAAGTGAAGATGTGCTGCAGGCTGTGTGATACAGGGCTTTGTCCTAAGCAGTCTTAAGCAGGCAAGTCCGAAGGTTCATTCCTGTGGTTAGAACCTTGGTTTCAGACTCTGCCTGGGGTTGTCTGCAAGACAGAATCCCCTTTCCTGGAGGTGCTCACAAGCACACACTGAGTAACCAAAACTAAAAGCAGCCAGACTCTGGGGACCCCAAGATATTCTTGCGGTGAGAGAATGCAGGTGTATTTCCATTGTTTCTGCACTGTTGGGAGCATGGTTCTGGTAATAGCTGGCAAATTCTCCAGGCTGGGCAGGCAACAGGTCACTGCTGAGAATTTGGGCTACTGATGAAGGAGTTTCCAGGGTGAATTGTAACTGACGCCTGGTTTTCAAAAGGAGAAAATGAATTCTGGTTTTTCTTTAACACTTGCTAGCATACTCTACATCTCCCTATTTAGCTTAGCATTTTTATGGTACTTTTGGTAGCCAACTTCTAAGATGGCCCCCAATGACCCCATGTCCTGGTTTTTACACCTTGTAGGGTCCTCTCCAACATGGGGCCAGGGTTGGTCTATGTGATCATTAGTATACAATGTAGTGAGGAGATATCACTATGAGATTAGGCAATAAGAGAAACTATGACTTGGGGCTGGCTCTCTCTCTGTTTCTCTCTCTCTCAAATCACTTGCTCTAGAGGAAGCCGACTATTATTTTGTGAGTAGCCCTATGGGTTGGTCTGTGCAGGAAGGAATTGAAGTCTCTGGCCACAGTCAGCAAGGAGCTGACATCTGATGACAACACATGAATGAGTTTAGAAGCAGATCCTCCAGCCCCAGCAAAGCCTTCAGTTGAGACCACAGCCCTGATGACAGCTTGACTGCAGCCACACAACAGAATCCAGAGCCAGAAGCCCCAGGTCAGCCACCACTGGATTCCTGACTGCATAGGTCTCAGGACAATTTGCTATGCAGTCATTGTATTAGTTCATTTTGTACTGCTGTAAAGGAATATCTGAGATGAGGTAATTTATAAAGAAAAGAGATTTATTTGGCTCACGATTCTGCAGGCTGTCCAAAATGCATGGCGTTGGCATCTGTTCAGCTTCTGGTGAAGCCTCAGGAAGTTTTACTCGTGGTGCAAAGCAAACGGAGCTGGTGTGTCACATGGTGAGAGAGAGAGCAAGAGAGGAGGAGGCTTGCCACACCCTTTTAAACTACAAATTCTTGAGTGAACTAATAGATGGAGAACTCGCTCATTACCATGGGGATAGCACCAAGCCATTCATGAGGAATCCACTGTCATGACTTAAACACCTCCCACCAGACCCACCTCCAACATTGGGGATTATGTTCCAACATGAGATTTTGAGGGGACAAATATCCAAACTATGTCAGTCATATTTCACAAATATGGTCCTTACGGAAAATTAGAGGTTTGCATAATTATTTGCATGTATGAGAATGTGAGATTAATCTCACCACTATGAGATTATTTTATGACCATTTTCACAGAGTAAAAAGTAGGTTCAAGGAGATTGACTTAACTAAGTCCATGATCCAAGAGACAGCTGCCATTAGAAATTAGAGCTTCAAAGTTTTAGCACCTATGGAATCTTTTCTGTGCAGGGGAATTTCTGTTTGTTTTTGTTTGAAATGAATGAGAAGAAAAAGTCTTTCTTAAAATCTCATGGCAATCCAGGAGTGTGTAGCTGACAGCTATTGCTCATTAAACTATATTCCAACAAATCCTTACAAGCCACGAGTGAGGATGAGCAGAAAGCAAATATCTGCTAAAGACTGCGATGATGAGACAAAGGAGCACGAAGCCCTTGTGGCTACAGTGGACAGACGGATCGTATGTGTGTGCGCCCTGATGCTGATTGTGGGATCTTGCATTAATTCAAATGTTCACTTGTCAAGTGCTGTAATTTGTTCATCTTGATGAACCATAAGGGATTCAAGTTACTACTGTAATTTTCCTGTGACAAAAGGATCTGCAGTTACAACTGCACACAAAGGTCATAGAGTGTTTCTGTTATGGTCGTTCACACTCACAGATTTATAACGAGACAGGAAAACCCTATTCCAGCTGAAACCCAGAAAAGACAGTCTTAGCCTGGGAATGAAATTTAAAACAAATAGCTGAGGACCCATCTCTCTCCCTCACCCAAGAGGACTATACAGTCTCAGAGAGACTTGTTCTCTGACTTGAATTACATGAGATACATAAGGGTGATTTTTAGTGTACAGAAAATATGGACCATTGTCCAAAATGAGTGTTTTTCTCTTTTATTTTTATTCAACATTTTTCACAGTACTGAAGTTGGAATGAGCCTGAAAGGCGACAGGTGGGCATAGAAAGAGGTGGCACTGTCATTTGATGTTAAAAAGACAATATAGAAGGTCAGCACAACACCTCCAGCTGCCACTCCCCTTTTCTATAATGTTTCAGGAATGAAAAAAGTAAAAGAAAAAAGAAAAAAAAAGACAATATAATTGAGTGCTTACAATGGGGCATCTGCTGTTCTGTATTTTCTGTGTGTTGACTCATCTTATCGTGTTGACTCATCTTATCCTCCCAACATTCTCATATGGAACCAACATGGAGCAGACTACAAAATGTTACGAGGAAAGTAAAAGAAGAAAGTATCAAATAAGAAAAGTTAGCATCTATTAAGAATGTGCCATGCATTATTCTAGTCACCTGACAAATATACATTCATTTAAGTTGTACAACCATCCTATGAAATGGCTACTCTTATTACCCACACTTTATATATATTGAACTTGAGGCACAGAGAGGTCTACTATCTTGCCCAAGGTCACAGAGTTAGAAAGTTTTTCAGTTGGGATTTGAACCCAGGCCATCTAACTCAAAAGTACATGTTCTCAGCCACATTTTTTTCACTGAAATGGAAACCCATAGCCTGTCTTTGGATGTGAAGCCTATTGTTCTGTAAATTTGGAAATTTAATAAAACTAAAGTCAAAGCTTTCTTTAGGGGGAACACAACAAAATGTTCTAAAGTTCATTCAGCAAAAATAAATATAGACAAATAGCTTGGAAATTCTGAAAAAGAAAAATAATGAGGGTGACTTTTCCTGGCCAATTTCATATAAATAGATATTGTAAAATTTACAATAATTAAAATAGTAATGATTCTCCTGTTTGAGCCAACAAGTAGTGAAAGAAAATAAGGAAGTTCAGACTCACCAGAAGTAGACAGGACTTTGTGAAACAATCAAGGAGCCTTCTCCATCAGTGGGAAAAGACTTGCCCAAGCTGTAGTTGTTAAAATTAGCCAGCTACTGGGGAAAAAATTTAGATCCCTCTCTCATGTTTTGCATCAAAATGAATCCCAAATGGTTTAAAGACTTAAATGGAAAAAATACAACTATAAAAACCTGAGAATAGCATGTAAGTCACCAACTATACAATCTTTCAGCATGCAGAAAAACTTAACAAGGCTGACAGAAAAGGCAAAACTCACAAACGGAAAGATCACTAGATCTGTCCCCATAAGTGTATCTTCCCTCTGATAAAATAGTGGAGTTAAAAGACAAAGACATTTTTGCAACATATGCAATAGACAAAGGATTAAAAACATTAATATATAAGGAAGTCTTATGCATCAATCATACAAAAGAGAAGCAACCCAAGGGAGAAGACAGTGTAATCCAGGAATAACTGAGTCACAAAAGAAGAAATACAAAGAACTAATAACCATATGCAAAAACTCTCAGTCTCACTAGTAATCAGATAGGCAAAACCAAAGGAATTCTCTCTCTCTCTCCATATCTTTCTGTCTCATTCTCTGTGTCTCTGTCTGTCTCTCTCTGTCTGAATCTCTCTTTGTCTCTGTCTCTCTCTGGATTTATCAGATGAACAAAACTAATACTCAGTTTTTGGGAGGCAAGTAGAAAAAGATCCTTACATGTTTTTTCTGATTATAAAAGTGATGTTCACTCACTATGAACTACTTTAAGCATGAAATGAAAGTTTCTCCCAACCCCACACCCAGAGCTGCTCCTGTTCCCCCCACACAGGGTTTTTTGTGCAGGGCTTGGTTTGTTCTACATGGCATCTTCAGCAAGCCCAGATTTACACTCTGTCTCAGCAAGCCCAGATTTACACTCTGTCCTCAGTGCTCTGATATCAAGTGTGGGCCTCCCAAGCAGACTGTGAGCCACAGGCTTGTTACATACAGGGTACAGGCTGGTTGAGTGAAGGGTGATGTTTGTGCCTTTGTAAGGCTGTCTTTGAAGCCCCCCAGCTGAGAATCCTGCGAGCTCTGCCAGGGCTCGTGTCGCATGTATAGCAGCAGTGTGAGGTCTGGGCCGAAGGCTGGCCCAACAGAAGTTCCGACAACAGAGGGGTAATGGTGGCAGCCATCCTTTGAGACCATGGGCCACTGACTGTGATGTCCCCACACAGAGGCCCCTGCACCTTTCCTCATCGCCACCCACTCTAGGCAACCTGGGCAAACTGCGGGGAAGGGTTTAATACCACAAGGGGCTTCACTGAGGCCCTTCAGGGATGGCCTGGACACCCTGAACAACTGATGGCAGCTATAGTTCCTGCCTAGTAGCATCTGTGTGGACGGTGACATGCCTCACCACTGAGAAAGTCTGTGGCTATTGCAAGCACTTAGTGATAATCAAGAAACTTGGTCCCTGTATGTAACTTTAACCCAGGCAAGCGATGCAACTCATGTGTAGCAATGTTGCTTTGTTTGATAAAGCAGCGCCTACCTCATGGTGCCCTTGTGGGGAGGAAAGGTATTTGTACACAGAAAGTGCCAGAAAGGTGCCTGGAGGGAAACAGAGCCTTGGGGACCACTGGCTCTAGTGGTGGTCGTCATTGCTGCTGGGCTCTTGCATGGCTGGCTGTGGTCGTCATGGTTATGGGGACTGTTGATGCTTCTGTTCTAGGTGTTCTTGAGGATGCTATTGGGAGAGGCACAGCGAAGGAGTCAGATGGGCTCTCGCTGTTCCTTTCAGGGGAGTGGTGCAGCAGTGAGGAGAGTCAGACTCACAGGTGGCACCTGTGTGCAAAGCCTGACTCTTTCCAGCTGTGCAACTTGGGCCAGTTTCTTAACGCTTGAGCCTTAGTTTCCTCACCTGTGAAACATCATGCATGATCTTTATAAGGACTGAATCACATAATAAATATCAGTCATTAGCCATCCTTGACACTGAGCAGATGTGAGCTTGGATGGTGTGTTGGTCATGGTCCTCCAGAGAAGCAGAGTGGTAGGATATACTGAAAGCAGACTTTAGATATAGATATAGATATATATCTATAGATATATAGATATCTGTCTATCTAGATATGTATACATATATACACATACATATCTAGATAGCTACATAGGAGATTATATATATGTGTATATATATCATATATATGTATATATATCATATATATGTATATATATATCATATATGTGTATATATATCATATATGTGTATATATATCATATATATGTGTATATATATCATATATATGTGTGTATATATCATATATATATATGATTTCCCAAAAAAGAAGGAATTCTGTCTCAAGACTGCAACATAGAAACCTCATTCTCTATCTATATATATATATAGGTATACTCTCTGTCTATCTGCCTATGTATCTATCTATCTATCTATCACTTATCTATCTGGGTTTATTTTAAGGAGTTGGCTGACATGATTGGGGCAGCTGGCAAACCCAAAATCCACAGGGCAGGCTGGCAGGCTGAAGATTCAGGCTGGAGTTGGTGTTTGAGTTTTGAGTCAGAATTCCACAGGCCAGCAGGCTGGAAACTCAGGTGAGGTTTCTACGTTGCAGTCTCGAGACAGGATTCCTTCTTTTTTGGGAAATCGTAGGCTTTGCTTTTAAGGCTTTCAACAGATTGTTTGAGGCCCATTCACATTATGAAAGTTGTCTGCTTTACTCAAAGTACCGATTATAAATGTTAGTCACATCTTTAAAATACTGTCACCGCAACATCTGAACTGTGTTTGACCATACAGCTGAGCACCATGGCCTAGCAAGGTTGACACACAAAATTCACCATCACAGACAGTCTTCTAATTTCTCCAAGCCTCAGGTTCCTCAGCATGGAATGGCATTGATAATACCTAAGTCATAACACAATTTTTTGGCAGGGGTTGGGGGTGGGGTCAGGGTCTCGCTCTGCTGCCCAGGCTGGATGGAGTACAATGATGTGATCGCGGCTCACTGCAACCTCTGCCTCCCAGGCTCAAGCAATTCTACTGCCTCAGCCTCCTGAGTAGCTGGGTTTACAGGTGCCTGCCACCATGTCTGGCTAATTTTTTATGTATTTTTCTAGAGACAGAGTTTCATCATGTTGGCCAGGCTGGTCTTGAACTCCTGAGCTCAGGTGATCCACCCACCTCGGCCTCCCTAAGTGCTGGGATTACAGACATGTTCCACCACACCAGGCTAATTTTTATATTTTTGGTAGAAATGGGGTTTCACCATGTCGGCCAGGCTGGTCTCGAACTCTTGACCTCAAGTGATCCACCCGCCTGAGCCTCCCAAAGTGCTGGGATTGCAGGCATGAGTCACTGCACCTGGCATAACACAATTATTTTAACACACATTTCTTCAAAATCCTCTCTCATCCAGGAAGTCCTCGGTGCTTGGGATACAGCAGTGAGCAAAACAGCTCCCTACACAGAGCTCACATTGGGAGGTGGTGAGGAAGGAAGTTTAATTGCTATATAAACCGCCAGATATTGATAAGTGCCAGGAAGGGAAAAGCAGAGCCCGCTGTTGTGAGGAGTAGAGGAGATGGTGCACGTCAGGGTACAGCCCAGGCCCGAACATGCTCAGGTGTACAGCCAGGTTACCTTCCTTCCTTTCCCCCTAGAATAACCATCATGAAATATAATACATGATTTTTTCTTTGCTTGTTTTTAGATGGAGTCTCGCTCTGTCACCCAGGCTGGAGTGCAGTGGCACGATCTCAGCTCACTGCAACCTCTGCCTCCTGGGTTCAAGTGATTCTCCTGCCTCAGCCTCCTGAGTAGCTGGGTCTACAGGTGTGTGCCACCAAACCCGACTAATTTTTGTATTTTTAGTAGAGAAGGGGTTTTCACCATGTTGTCCAGGCTGGTCTTGAACTCCTGACCTCAGGTGATCCACCCGCCTCGGCCTCCCAAAGTGCTGGGATTACAGGCATGAGCCACTGCACCCAGCCAGTACATGATTTTCTTTGCCCTACCAGAAATTACATTTCCCCCTTTGTTGGTATAGGCCATCTTTGAGCAAATCTTCGTTATGCATGTGGGAAACCAGGAAAAAGGTGAAAGAAGAACTTTGGCTGTTTTAGGTGCCTGGCAAAGCTGTTTATTTATGGGTACAGAAGGCTGGAATTTGGGAAGGGTTGAATAATTGTGTATGGAGTCTAGCAGTCTTTGGGAAGGGAAGGCGCCAAATCCCTAACCAGTGGTTTCCAACTCTGAGACCCAGCCCTTCTTCCAGCCCACCCTTAAAAGATATTTAGAAACACTCTATTCACTATCTTAAAATGAAATTCATTGATTTTATAACCAATGTATGCTCATGGTCCAAAATAATCAATATAATTCTGTTTGAAAATATGGAGGCTGGGCACAGTGGCTCACACCTGTAATCCTAGCACTTTGGGATGCTGAGGTGGGCGGATCACTTGAAGTCAGGGGTTCGAGACCAGCCTGGCCAACATGGTGAAACCCCATCTCTACTAAAACTAATTTTTGTAAAATTACAAAAATTAGCCCAATGTGGTGGCACGCACCTGTAATCCCAGCTACTCAGGAGGCTGAGGCAGGAGAATTGCTTGAACCTGGGAGGTGGAGGTTGCAGTGGGCCAAGATCATGCCACTTCACTCCAGCCTGGGCGACAAGGCAAGACTCTGTCTCAAAATAAAAACAAAGACAAACAAACAAACAACAAAAAAAGAGAATATGGAAGAAAAAAACAACTTGTAATACAATGCTTTGTATTTCACTACGTAAGTGCTAGGTCACGACTATACTAAATGGCAAAAAATGACCCCAAGGTCCCCAACATGCCCCTGTGCCAGTGAGGAGCTCAGTGGGAGCCACCGCAGCACGGAAACTGTAAAGGGATTATTCACAGAGGTGAACATGGGGGCGGGGAAGCCATTGAGGGGTGGTGCAGCCCTTGCGTTAGGAATGGGGAGTGAGAGTAGCTGTCCCTCCCTGGGCCCTGGTGGGGCCCTGGGAGAAAGCTGTAGTCGTGGGTGGTAGCCACCCAGTGGGAGCTGAGTACCACTTTGGCAGAAGAATGGCCCAGGACATGAAACTGTGATGTCACTCTCCTCCCACCTGCTGAGCTCCTGCAAGCTCCTCTATTGGCCTAACTCTTTTCAATGTTGAGTCACTCTGACCTATAGGTTCTCTGCAGCCCCTAAGCAATCCTAGATACCTTGTTACTTGCTCACACTGACTCCAGGTTGTGGCAGGGAATTTGCCTTTTATAATCAGAAAAAGGGCGTGATTACCTGACCTATCTGTATTGGTTCTCTGGTCTCAGTCAGAAAAGCTCTTCTCTCTGGTTTATTTTTGGTTTTGTTTTTTAAAACAAACTGAATTCCATCCTGTTTCTGCCTGTTTGAAGGGAGGCTTGTCTCGTAGTTGAAGGCGGGAGAAGGCTGATGCACCACCTCATATTCTGGCGTTTTCCACTGCTCTCTGGATGAAGCTCAGCAGGGATGTGGTTCAATCCCTGGTGGCGAAAGGCGAGGGTTTCCCAGCAGCTTTACTCCTCTCTGTGAGGGCGGTTAACGTAGGGAGAGCCCAGCCTTCTCCTGTCTTGATCCAGTCTCTTCTGTATTGTAAGGTCTGTCAGGTGCCACAGCCCACCCCAGGCCTCATATCCTGTGTGAGTGAAACCTCAAATCAGCTTAAACCTAAGAGGGAATTCACTTGCTCACACAAGCTGGTAAGTGTGGGGTGGACACAGTTCAGGCTGATAGACCCAGCAGTGTGGGGTATCCAGGATGCTCCCTCCCTTCTCCGCTGGTCTCTTTTTGGTTTCATTTCCTAACTGCAGACGGTGGTGGGAATGTGGCTGTGGCAGATCTAGCATCATCTCTTTCTGAATGAGACAGGAGGGGCCATGGCCTTTCTCTCCAGTGCCACATTGTAAGGTCCCAATGACTCGGGTTCCTTACTGCCCTGCCTTAGACCAGCCACTGTGGCCAGGGCCATGGGGTATTTGGCCTAGTTTACCAAAATACCTATTTGGCCAGAGGTTTAGAACATGTGACTGGCACTTCTCCAAAAGCGTGCCATCAGCACAGTGAAGGCGAAGCTGTTCCCACTAGAGAGAGAACTTATATTCATTCCATCAATGCATTTTTCAACCTACTGACCTTCCTTGAAGTCAGCATGTGTTTATCAGGCACACAGGCTAGTGATCAGATAAAGAGCTTGTCTTTATTGAGCAGTATGCAACCCAACATTGTGCTCAGCACCCAATCCATGCTGCCTTTTGCTGCAGGGAGGTGAAGGAAGCATTGGGGGTGCTTCTGCCCTCAAGACACCTGCAGTCAAGACAGGGTAGAGGAAGAAGTGAGGACCTCTCCATGCCTCCCTCTCCTCTCTGCTCCCTGCCCTCATCATTTGCTGTCCTTGGGCTCACTCACTTCTAGGCAATCCTTAGTCATGCCTCATGGGTCCCATCCATGACACGTGCTGTACACATGATCCAGCAGTCCCATGTCTCTGATGTCTCTGCTGGGGGCTAGTCTCGTTGCCCCTTCCTTCCTGTCTCTGTCTCTGTCTTGGTCGTGCAGCCTTTGCACAAAGCCTTCTTCTGATTGAAGCTCCTGTAATTCTCACTGCTCTTCCACCAGGCCCCTGGCACTGTTGGTCTGTCTGATGATTGCATGTCAAGTGGCTGGGATGATATAAATTCATTTAACTCACTTCATTACTAAGTGGGGTGATTAAAAAGCTGGTGGAGCTCGACATCCATTTGTGGAATTAAATTGCTAAGGTGAGTGGGAATCTGCAAAACACTCCACAGCAAAATCCCCTTGCAAAGTAGAAATCTAGTAAAGCTTCTAATTCAGAATATGATTCTAATTATTAACCACATTCATTTGTAGACCATCTACTTCACCTATGAATAACAAATGCTTTCAAGGAGTTTTCAAGTGTTACTGACGCAAAAACTCTGTAACTGTGATATAAGCAAAGGTAAGCACTGTATAGCTGGGGCTTTGCTAGCTTTAAAAATCACTCTTATCTGGAAGGCTGGTCTCCCCACCTGAGGCTTAAATATCTCAGAGCCAAGGCCCCAACCCAGCAGTTCTGGGCATGCTGTTAAGAACACTTGATTGGAGTGTCATATTAGTTTGTTAGAGCTGCTGTAACAACATATCCCAGACCTGGGGACTTCAACAACAGACATTTACCTTTTTAAGTCTTGGAGGCTGGAGGTCTGAGATCAAGGTGTGCACATGGTTGTTTTTTCCTGAGGCCTCTCTCCTCAGCTTGTAGACAGCCTTCTTCTCCCTGTATCCTCACATGGCCTTTCCTCTGTGTGTGTCTGTGTCCTAATTGCCTCTTATAAGGACACCAGTCATGTTAGATTAGGCCCCAGCCATATGACTTATTTTATTATTTTTTGTTGTTGTTGTTGGTTTCTTTTTCTTTCTTTTTTTTTTCTTGAGACAGAGCCTCGCTCTGTCACCCAGGCTAGAGTGCAGTGGCATGATCTCAGCTCACTGCAAGCTCCGCCTCCCAGGTTCACGCCATTCTCCTGCCTCAGCCTCCCAAGTAGCTGGGACTACAGGCAACCGCCACTATGTCCGGCTAATTTTTTGTATTTTTAGTAGAGACAGGGTTTCACCATGTTAGCCAGGATGGTCTCGATCTCCTGACCTCATGATCCGCCTGTGTCGGCCTCCCAAAGTGCTGGTATTACAGGCACGAGCCACCGCACCTGGCCAACACTCAGCTACTTTTTTTTTTTTTTTGGTAGAGACAGGGTTTCGCCATGTTGGCCAGGCTTGTCTTGAACTCCTAACCTTAGATGATCTACCCGTTTCGGCTTCTCAAAATACTAGGATTACAGGTGTGCGCCACGGCGCCTGTCCCATGACTCATTTTAATTTAATGGGATCTTTAAAGACCCCCCTGTTTTTTTTTTTTGACGGAGTCTCGCACTATCTCCCGGGCTGGAGTGCAGTGGCGTGATCTCAGCTCACTGCAACCTTCTGCCTCCCTGGTTCAAGTAATCCTCCTGCCTCAGCCTCCCGAGTAGCTGGGACTACAGGCGCCTGCCACCACTCCCGGCTAATTTTTTTTTTTATTTTTAGTAGAGACGAGGTTTCACCATGTTAGCCAGGATGGTCTCGATCTCTTGACCTCGTGATCCACCCACCTCAGCCTCCCAAAGTGCCGGGATTACAGGCATGAGCCACCGCGCCCGGCCTAAAGACCCCCATCTTCGAATACAGCCACATTCTGAGGTCCTGGCTGTTAGGGCTTCAACATAGGAATTTGTGGGAGTGGTACAATTCAGCCCCCAAGTGTCCGCTAGCAGAGACTCTGCACGCCATGGTTCCCAAGGTGAGACGTACTTTAGTCTCCCAGGAGAGATGTAACGCTCCGTTTCCAGAGCCCATGCCAGACCCACTACAGAGGACACTTGGGGGTTTGCATCATTATTAAGTTTCTGAGGGAATTCTTGGTGCCACTAGGTCACCACCGCCAATGCTTAGGAAACAGTGTCCTAAACACTGCTTGGCTGACCTGGACCCAGTTACCAAAAAGGCTGAGGGCAGTGGGGAATGCATGGAAAAATAAATCTGTAGGAAAAAAATCCCTAAGAGTGAAAAGAATGGGAAGGGACGTTAACAGTTGATGGGGAAATTTCAATTTATTTTTGGAAGCTGGAAAATAGATCATAGGCATTGTTGGAGGAAAAAAGGCGGACAGCTACAGCTCCCAATGCATGTGCAAGGCCTGCAGAGGAGGGGAGGGCTTCCTGGTGTGCCTGATGATCCCCCAGGTTGCGGGGGTGGGGGTGAAAGCAGCGAGGCGTGAAATCTGGGGAGGAGCTGTGGCAGCTGCATCTGCCCCGCACCCAGCCCTGCCCATGGAGCCAGGAGGTTTTGGGGGAAGGGGACTGTGGGAGAAAGGGGAACCTAGAGGGCCCTCTGCTAAGGAAATTGGGAATTGAAAGTCTGGTTAGTGTATTTGAGTCTAATATTTAGTTGCCTGAAGCTGATAGTATTTCAGAGTTATAAATCAAGAAAGGGTGAAACGAGCAGATTATTTGGAGATACGGAGGTAAATAAATATGAGAATAAAGCAAACGGCAGGTGAAGTGCGCCTCTCCCTCTCCCTTTGGCGGGAGCTGGGCTTCAGCAACAGAGCGCCTGAAACTCAGGCCCTTAGAATCAAGTTCATTTCCCTCCACGCAGAGTCCGCGTGCCGCCGTCAGGATGGGTAGGCCTCGGCTCTAAAGCCACAGTCGGAGGCCCGGCGTGGCACAGGTGTTGCTGTTACCGGCACGCTCCCAGTTGCCTTCCCCAGCTCCAGGAAGGAGCCAGGGCAGCAGTGAGGACCACTGCCTTGGCCAGACCCAGGCCCGGAGATGCAGCCTTTTGTGCTAGGGGAAGCGAGAATAGACTTCTGGCGAGCACTGGAGGTTCTGCCGCAGTGCAGAGTTGGTAAAAAGGCAAACCTAAACCTAAAGGTGGCTCACGCTTGTAGTCTCAGCACTTTAGGAGGCCAAGGCGGGCAGATCACAAGGTCAAAAGATTGAGACCATCTCTACTAAAAATACAAAAATTAGCTGGGCATGGTGGCGCGTGCCTGTAGTCCCAGCTACTCGGGAGGCTGAGGCAGGAGAATTGCTTGAACCTGGTGTAGCAGGACAAGCCATAGACAAAACCCCTCAGACACCAAGTTAAAGAAGGAAGGGCTTTATTCGGCCGGGAGCTTCGGCAAGACTCACGTCTCCCAACAACTGAGTTCCCTGAGTGAGCAATTCCTGTCCCTCTTAAGGGCTTACAACTCTAAGGGGGTCCGCGTGAGAGGGTTGTGATGGATTGAGCAAGCAGCGGGTACGTGACTGGGGGCTGCATGCACCGGTAATTAGAATGGAACAGAACAGGACAGGGATTTTCACAGTGCTCTTCCATACAATGTCTGGAATCTATAGATAACATAACCAATGAGGTCAGGGGTCGATCTTTAACTATCAGGCCCAGGGTGTGGCACTGGGCTGTCTGCCTGTGGATTTCATTTCTGCCTTTTAGTTTTTACTTCTTCTTTCTTTGGAGGCAGAAATTGGGCATAAGACAGTATGAGGGGTGTTCTCCTCCCTTACCAGGACCCGGGAGGCAGAGGTTGCAGTGAGCCGAGATTGTGCCACTGCACTGCAGCCTGGCCACAGAGCAAGACTCCGTCTCAAAAAAAGAAAAAAAAGCAAACACAGTTTGTAATCAGGAAAGTCTGGTCATAAAACTGGGATGGACAGAGAGATTGTGGGGACAGAAAGAAATCCTGGTGTTCTTTGGCAATCAGTGTGTCCCAAGGGAGGGTCTCTCTGTCAGCTCAGAGGAAAACGTGATTTGGTAAGCGGTTTTGGCACAATAAACTATCCATCTGGAAAAAGTTAAAAGTGAATCCTATTCTTAACATCATCTACTAAAATTACAGATGGAATAAAGCACAGGTAAACAGTGATATAGGGCAATGGTTAGGAAAATAATCTAAGAAAATATATGTAAATCCGGGATTAGAGAGACTTTTTAAAATTCAAACTAAAAACCAGAAACTCTGGATAGACATAGTTATTCCATAAAAATTATATACATATGTATGTAATATCTGTTTTGTGTATATATATAATACACATGCATATACATATATAAATGATATATACATCTAAATAACAAAAAATACCAAAGAAGTCAAGACTAATGTTAGATTGGAAACGTATTTGCAATGCCTATGAAAGAGAAATAATTAATACATTAATATACAAAGAGCACTTTTGCAGTAGAGAAAAAGTAAAACATGACAAAAGATATGAATAGTCGTTAAATAGAAATAAATAATCTTCAAGCATACACTAAAATTCAGATATGCAAATTTACAGAAATTAGAAAAAATGATAACCTCTATTGCTGGCAAAAATATATAGAAAGGATATTCATTTATTGCTAAGGGAATTGTGAATTGCTGTTGCTGTTTGGAGAGTAATCTGGCAATATGTATAAAGATTAAAGTATGCATTCTGCAATACAGCTGGCTCGAGGTGAGAATTTAGGCAACCAAAATAGAAACACCAACGTATACATTTATATAGTAATATTTATTGCAGCATCATTCTACAAGTAACACATGATAAAATGCCTGAAACAAAGGGATCGTCCATGCATTGGTCAAGGCTTGTGAACCATGAGATGCTCATTCCATGAACTAGTTGTAAACATTTAGGAATGTGTGAGAGCTATGCTGTATGGTGTGGAGGAATTTCCAAACTGTGAGTGAGAAAAGCAAGATACAGAAAAATTAGTAAAATATTAATCCTTTTTGGCCAAATATGACAAAAAAAAACACCTAAAGTGTTGTAATATGTTAACAGAATTATAGGCACATAGAAAGAATGGGCTTAACTTGGTGGGGAGTCGGGTTAAATGAGTTTAAAGGAGGTACCCAAAAAGTGGCCAAAAAAGGAAAGTGTGTATAGTAGAAACGGCAACTATGCTATGATCCCATTTTTGTAAAATTAAGTATGTGTGTGTAAATGCATAGAAATTGGTACAGGATGGAAACCAACAGGTTAACATGGTTAACAGTTAGAGGATTTCAGATGTTTTTCTTACGCTTTAAAAAATTGTGTGGGGTGGCCAGGTGCGGTGGCTCACACCTGTAATTCCAGCACTTTGGGAGGCTGAGGTGGGTGGATCACAAGGTCAGGAGCTAGAGACTGTCCTGGCTAACACGATGAAACCCCATCTCTACTAAAAATACAAAAAATTAGCCGGGTGTGGTGGCATGTGCCTGTAGTCTCAGCTACTTGGAAGGCTGAAGCAGGAGAATTGCTTGAACCCGGGAGGTGGAGGTTGCAGTGAGCCGAGATCGTGGCGACAGAGTGAGAATCCGTCTCAAAAAAAAAAAAAACTGTGTGGGGCTACTCGTTTTCTCCAGGTCCCCTCTCTCTGCAGCAGAGAGAGCTTTTCTCATTGTTTTGCCCATTAGACTTCCACTCTTAACCTCAAAAATAAATAAATAAATAATAAATTGTGTGAAATGTTTAATGAGCATATATTTGTATAACCAGAAAAAATTTTTTAAAGAAAACATAAACATGTGATTTGTTACTAATTCCCCAAAATGTGTCTGTGAGTCACCTCCAGGCTCCGTCTGTCCGCCTTGCATGTCTTTGAGTAGCATTTCTAAAACCCCACAACCAGCACCTCCCAGGACCCTAAATGGCTTCCACTGCTATACTCCCCATTGGGACACTGCCAGCCCAAGACAGAAGCCGTGAAGCCACAGGGCACGCTGGGTGGGCATGAGCCCTGAGACTCTGAATCCACTCAGGAGCAGGCTATGGAAACACTTCTGTTCTAGTAAAAGAAACGTCTACTGTATACTGTTGCCGAAAACAAATGGTATGGCACTTTTCACTTGGGCCTTCTGGTTGTATTCCCAGCCTCTGTCCACAGTGGGCTTGCTGTCAGTAGGAGTATTCTGGGTTTTTTGTTTTTTTCATTTACTCTACTTCATATGTAGCAGTATTCTGATAGAAAGAAATGTTTGAGAAGTGCTATATAGAACATTCTCAGCCAAAGTACAATAAAGAACATTCTCAGCCAAAGTACCATATACAACATTCTCAGCTATTTAGGGTCTTCCTTCCCTGAGTGCCCGCCCAAGGTTTTAAGTAAACTTTGTTTACTTAAAAATATCCTCCCTGCTGGGCGCGGTGGCTCACGCCTGTAATCCCAGCACTTTGGGAGGCCGAGGCTGGTGGATCACGAGGTCAGAAGATTGAGACCATCCTGGCTAACATGGTGAAACCCGGTCTCTACTAAAAAAATACAAAAAAAAAAAAAAAAAAAAAAAAAATTAGCCAGGCGTGGTGGCGCGCGCCTGTAGTCCCAGCTACTCGGGAGGCTGAGGCAGGAGAATGGCGTGAACCCGGGAGGCGGAGGTTGCAGTAAGCCGAGATCGCACCACTGCACTCCAGCCTGGGTGACAAAGCGAGACTCTATCTCAAAAAAAAAAGGCGGGGGGGGGGGGGGAATAAAAAAATCCTCCCTAGGGCAAATTCATGGTGTCTGCAGACACCGGAACCCTTCTCCCGTGGAGAGCTGGGTCTGTTTCCCTGTTCCCTGAATCAGGGCTGGTCTGTGAGTGCTGCGGCCGATAAAGCATGAGAGAATGAACACTGTGCCAGTTCAGGGAACTGCCAGGGCCCACCTTGGGCTCCTGGGGCCCAGGGCTGCCCTGTGAGAGGTCACCTTACTGGCCCAGGGAGCCCCCGTGTCTGTAGGAAGATGGTGAAGGACCCAGCGAGCCTGCTAGCATCAGGCATGATGCGGCCCAGCGCATGGGCCCTAGGGTGGCGGGTGGGGAGTCACTCCGTGCCAGGCGCGAGGAGCAGAAGTGTGAGGGGTTCATCAGGATGAGAGGAGGCGATCTTTCCGGCCCAGCCACCCCAGGTCTCCCTATCCATCCCGGAGGAAACAGTCACATGTATGAGCTAGGAAGTGAACAATGATGTTCACCATTTGGACTCGGGGCCACGCTGCGTCTGACTGAATCTGCCCTTAGTTTTGGGTTCTTTGAGCCGGTTAATTCCCTTCTCTATCTGGTAAGTGTTTCTTCCCTACTTGAGGCCCAGGTACACTGCAAGCCAGCTGAACGCCATCTCCGAGTGAATCCAGCCTCACTCCTTCAGCATCATGAGTAGTTCTATTCTCGAGAAATCCTCTGCCTCTTCCCAGACTGGCAGCTTATCCCCTGTGAAGGTTTCTGCCTTCGGGGTGTGCCTGCTGCTGGACTGCGCGTGGCTGGAGGGAGGAGTGGCCTGCTGCTGGTCTTTGCAGCTCCGCACCAGGCAGTATCCAGTGCTCAGGCATTACCTGTTGACTGAACCGACTCACTAATTCAGAAATGCATTGATATGTACATAGCATACACTTTCTCCCGCTCACAGCTTTCTGATAATGAATTTGGCTTCCACCTCAAGGCAAATGTGTCATGAACCCATGGTTCATCTAAAGGCCACTTCGTGTAATATATTTTTTAACTTATTTGTAAAAACACTAAAAATGAAAAACAAACTACCAAATCTAAGTCACATTGTTTCCTCCTGAATTGCTGTATATTTTTAGCACGGGCAACAACTGCAGTAGGGTCAGGGACAAACTGTCTGTCTTTTTAAGCTGCGGGAGTGTCTGCATCCCTCACTAAACACACTGGGATATGCTGTCATCTTTGCAGTTGAGGGGGACACATTGGTGGATGGTTTTTGCATTTGTGTGCTTTTTGTTGGTGATGTCACGATTTAAAATGGTCCCCAGCAAAGTGCTGAAATGTCTAGTGTTCCTGAGTGTGAGAAGGCTGCAATGTGCCTTATGGAGAAAATTCATGTGTTAGATAAGCTCAGTTCCGGCATGAGTTATATATAGTGCTGTTGGTTGTGAGTTCAATGTTAATGAATCAAAAATATGGTTCATCCATAAAAAGGAAGAGGAAATTCACCAATCTGCACTTGAGGCTGCTCCAGAAAATGCTAAAGTAATATCTATAGAGCATGACGAAACAACAGAAAAGATAGAAAAGCAACTAAATTTATGGATTCATTAGCTGATGACTAAAGAAAATCCCCAAGCCCCCAAATCATAGTGGACAGAGTTGTGAGACTGAAAGCCAAGGAAATTTGCAGTCACATTACTCAGGGTCAGGAAAATGCCAGACTTCTCTTGGCTAGTACTGGGCTGGCTTGCATGTTTCAAAAGGCAATGTGGTGTGAAAAATGTTAACCTCGCAGGAGAGGCAGGCTCTGTAGATAGGGAGGCTGTGGAAGAACTTTAAAAACACCTTCTAAGTGTTACATAGGAAAAGCGTTATTTGGGAGAGCAAATTTTCAATGCTGATGAGACTTACTTGTTTTACAAGGACGTTAGCAAACAAAGCTATATAGAGTAAATGGTGTTTTGGTTTGTGAAAATGTTATGTCTGGAGCCTGGAAGGAACCTAACCCTGTGGTTTAGCTTTTGCTAAGTTGATGTTTGCAATGACTTTATGGAACATAACTACCCCTAAATTTAAATGAGAATAGGCTGTAACTGTGTCTTTTATTTCCTTCTGTTGCTTTTTGCACGGGTTAGAGCTTCCAGGACTAAGTTGAATAGTAGTAGTGAGGGTGGGGACCTTTGCTGTGTTCCTGATTTCATGAGGAGAGCATTCAGTCTTTCACTATTATGTTTTGCAGGAATTTTTTTTTTAAATCAGGTTGAGGGAGTTCACCTTTATTCCTAGTTTTCTCAGAATTTTTTTTAAATCATGAAAGGTATTAAGTTTTGTCAAATGCAGCCTAGTAATCCCTCTTCTAGGCATATATCCAAAGGAAATGAATTCTCTACCTGGTAAGGATATCTGCACACCCATGTTGCAGCATTTTTCACAATGGCCAATGTATGAAAACAACCTAGGTGTCTATTAATGGATGAATGGATAAACTACGGCATAAACAGACAATGGAATATTTTTTAGCCTTTAAAAAGGGAGATCTTGGGCTGGGCGCAGTGGCTCATGCCTATAATCCCAGCACTTTGGGAGGCCAAGGTGGGTGGATCACGAGGTCAGGAGATCGAGACCATCCTGGCTAACACAGTGAAACCCTGTCTCTACTAAAAGTACAAAAAATTAGCTGGGCATGGTGATGGGCACCTGTAGTCCCAGCTACTCGAGAGGCTGAGGCAGGAGAATGATGTGAACCCGAGAGGCAGAGCTTGCAGTGAGCCAAGATGGCACCACTGCACTCCAGCCTGGGCAACAGAGCAACACTCCGTCTCAAAAAAAAAAAAAAAAGGAGATCTTGGCCGGGTGTAGTCCCAGCAGTCTGGGAAGCCAAGATGTGAGAATAGCCTGAAGCCAGGAGTTCAAGACCAGGTTGGGCAACATATCTATAAAAAATATATCAGAGCCCCATATCTATAAAAAAAATAAAAATTAGCTGGGTATGGTGGTGTCTGCCTGTAGTCCCATCTACTAGGGAGACTGAGGCAGGAGGATTGCTTGACCCCAGGATTTCGAGGCTGCAGTAAGCAAAGATCACACCACTGTACTCTAGCCTGGGTGACAGAACAAAACCCTGTCTAAAAACAAAACAAAAACAACAACAAAAAGGAAGATCTGCCATTTGCCACAACATAGGTGGACTTGGAACATATTATACTAAGTGAAATAAGCTAGACACAGAAAGAAAAATATTGCATGATCTCACTTATGTGGGGTCTCTAGAAAAAAGAGATCAAGTATATAGAGACAGAGAATAAAACAGTGGCTACCAAGGTTGGAGTTGGGGAGGAATTGGAGAGGTTTAGGTCAAAAGATACAAAGTAGCAAATAAATATGTAGAATGAACAAGTGGAAAGGTCTAATGAACAGCATGAAGACTACAGTGAATAATAGGGTATCATATTCAGGATTTTTCCTTAATGGGTAGATTATAGCTGTTTTTGCTACAGGAGGAATTATGGATAACTAAATGAGATGATGGAGATGTTAATTTGTTTCACTATAGTAACCATTTTCTTATATATGTATCTTATAACATCATGTTTGTACACAATAAAATTTATTTAAATAAACAAATTTTGTCAAATACTTTACTGCATCAATTGATAACATCATGTGAATTTTATTCTGTTAATGTGGTGGATTACATTGACTGATTTTTTAATATTGAACCAACCTTGCATTTCTGTAATAAGCTTCATTTAGTTATGGTGTGTAATTCTTCTTAAAAATCACTGAAGCCTATTTGTTAATACTTGTTTAAAGGTTTTTATGTCTACATGCATGAAGGATATTGATCTGTAATTTTCTTTTTTTGTAATTCTTTGTCTGGTTTTGGTATTAGTGTGATACTGGTCCCATACAATGAGAAGGGAAATATTTTCTCTTCTTATATTATCTGGAAAAAATTGCTTATCGTTAGCATTGATTCTTCCTTAAACAGAATTATCCAGTGAAACAACTTGACATGGCGATTTCTTTTTCAAAGAAAAACGTTGTTTTAATTTTAGAATTAAAATATCTATGCATCTAATTGACGAAGATTGTTGCAAAGAATAAGTTCCCTGTGTCTATTCACCCATTTCCCACTCCCACAGAGCAACTCTTGTAAACTTTCTTAGCTAACCTTTTGATATCTTCCTCCATGTCTTCAACAAAAATGCCTATATTGTTACTTATTTGGTTTTGCAGATTAAAAATTTCTCTAAGACTTCCCAATGTGGAAGATGATTTATCTTCTTCCCTCCTTCTCTTTCCTAACCGACAAGCAATTTCTGTCTTCACTTTCTCCCAATCTAATTAAATAGACATTTTTTTCTTAAGCTTAGTAGTCAGCATTTTTATTAGTTGCACCTTTCCAGCTGAACCATGGACTATATACAATGGTGATGGTGACGGTGGTAGTGGTCTTGACAACCACAATAGTTAATACAACCTGGGCAACATAGCAAGACCTTGTTACTACAAAAAAAAAAAAAAAAAAAAAAAATCAGCTGAGTGTGGCAGTGCACACCTGTAGTCCTAGCTACTCAGGAGGCTGAAGCAGGAGAATTGCCTCAGCCCGGGAGGTCAGGGCTGCAGTGAGCTGAGCTCGCACCACTGCACTCCATCCTGGGCAACACAGCCAGACCCAGTCTCTAAAAAAATAAATAAAATAAAAAATAATAGACAGTTAACATTTACATGGGGCTTTCTCTGGGCCAAAAAAAGATCCAAGGACTTTAATTTTCACAAAACTTTCACAAGACTGTTATAATAATCCTGATTTTATATATGAGGACCATGGAGATGAAGTGATTTCCCCAAGGTAATTCAGCCGTTAAGTGGCAAAACCAGAATTTGAACCCCAGGCATTCTGGATCTGTATTCTGTAGGTGTGGCCACTACCCTACAGTTTCTAACAAATTTATGTTTGTTCTTGAGTTAATAATAATCTTTTGTTGGTTGCTTATTTTTCTATATATTTATCACTTACACATTTCAAGTTCTACTTCAGTCATGAAAAGCTTCTCTCAGTGTGTTCAAACACATTAGCACTATTATTGTCTTCTTGAAAAAATATTCTAGAGTTC
This sequence comes from Pan paniscus, assembly GCF_029289425.2. Classification (NCBI taxonomy): domain Eukaryota; kingdom Metazoa; phylum Chordata; class Mammalia; order Primates; family Hominidae; genus Pan; species Pan paniscus. The sequence goes on from NC_073260.2 coordinate 51,251,938, forward strand.
TGGGCTGTCTGTTCTCCAAGCCTGCTTGTGGCTGGCATCCTGGACTCTTTCTCCTGTCCTGTCCTGAGGATTCCCTTCATCTCTCCTTTGTTTGGAACCCACTGTTTTCTGAATGCTAATCGTGTTCTTTGTTGTTTTATTTCCTCATTTTGATCAACAACATCCTCTCAGCTTCCAGAGACAATGGAATAGAAAGTAAATTTTGCAACTTCTTCATGTCTAAATATGTCTTTATTCCATCTTCACATTTAATTCATACTTTGTCTGGGTATTGAAGAATCTATAGATAATCCGAATGTTGAAGATAATCCTCCATTGTTTTTTAGCTTCTAATGTTGCTGTTGAGAATTTCAAAGCCATTCTGATTCCTACTCTTTGCATTTGACCTGCTTTTCCTCTAAGGAAACTTGGAAAGTCATCTTTCCGTTCCCAGGATTCTGAAGGTCACTAATGATGTGTTTGATGGGGGACAAATCTCATTTAATGTGCTCCCCACTTGGTGGATCCTTTTCATTTGGCAAGTCAAATTCTTCAGTTATGATATATCTTCTTGAATTATTTTTTGATTCCTCCTGCTACCATTTTTTCAGTTCACTCTCAGAAACTCTCTTTATTGGAAGTTGACCCTTCTGAAGTTGGTCAACTAATTCTTTAAAACCTTAAAAAATAATTAATATCCTCAGAAACAAAACAAAAACCTTAGAAATAAGCAATAACAAAGGGGCTGATAATCACAAATTTAAAATATAATATCAGAAAAGTCACACTAGATCCATATATTTGACGACATTAAAATCAAGAACTCCTATTCATCAAAGCACATCATGAAGAGCTCTTTCACATCCCTTGTAGGTTGGATTCCTAGGTATTTTATTCTCTTTGAAGCAATTCTGAATGGGAGTTCACTCATGATTTGGCTCTCTGTTTGTCTGTTATTGGTGTATAAGAATGCTTGTGATTTTTGCACATTGATTTTGTATCCTGAGACTTTGCTGAAGTTGCCTATCAGCTTAAGGAGATTTTGGGCTGAGACAATGGGGTTTTCTAAATATACAATCATGTCATCTGCAAACAGAGACAATTTGACTTTCTCTTTTCCTAATTGAATACCCTTTATTTCTTTTTCCTGCCTGATTGCCCTGGCCAGAACTTCCAACACTATGTTGAATGGGAGTGGTGAAAGAGGGCATCCCTGTCTTGTGCCAGTTTTCAAAGGGATTGCTTCCAGTTTTTGCCCATTCAGTATGATATTGGCTGTGGGTTTGTCATAAATAGCTCTTATTATTTTGAGATACGTCCCATCAATACCTAATTTATTGAGAGTTTTTAGCATGAAGGGCTAAAAACTTTGAATTTTGTCAGAGGCCTTTTCTGCATGTATTGAGATAACCATGTGGTTTTTGTCTTTGGTTCTGTTTATATGCTGGATTACGTTTATTGGTTTGCATATGTTGAACCAGCCTTGCATCCCATGGATGAAGCCTACTTGGTCATGGTGGATAAGCTTTTAGATGTGCTGCTGGATTCAGTTTGCCAGTATTTTATTGAGGATTTTTGCATCGATGTTCATCAGATAAAAGAGGACACAAGCAAATGGAAGAACATTCCATGCTCATGGATAAGAAGAATCAATATCGTGAAAATGGCCATACTGACCAAGGTAATTTATAGATTCAATACCATCCCCATCAAGCTACCAATGACTTTCTTCACAGAATTGGAAAAAACTCCCTTAAATTTCATATGGAACCAAAAAAGAGCCCACATTGCCAAGTCAATCCTAAGCCAAAAGAACAAAGCTGGAGGCTTCATGCTACCTGACTTGAAACTATACTACAAGGCTACAGTAACCAAAACAGCATTGTACTGGTACTGAAACAAAGATATAGACCAATGGAACAGAACAGAGCCCTCAGAAATAATGCCACACATCTACAACCATCTGATCTTTGATAAACCTGACAAAAACAAGAAATGGGGAAAGGATTCCCTATTTAATAAATAGTGCTGGGAAAACTGGCTAGCCATATGTAGAAAACTGAAACGGGATCCCTTCCTTACACCTTATACAAAAATTAATTCAAGTTGGATTAAAGACTTAAATGTTAGACCTAAAACCATAAAAACCCTAGAAGAAAACCTAGGCAATACCATTCAGGGCATAGGCATGTGTAAGGACTTCATGTCTAAAACACCAAAAGCAATGGCAACAAAAGCCAAAATTGACAAATGGGATCTAATTAAACTAAAGAGCTTTTGCACAGCAAAAGAAACTACCATCAGAGTGAACAGGCAACCTACAGAATGGGAGAAAATTTTTGCAATCTACTCTTCTGACCAAGGGCTAATATCCGGAATCTACAAAGAGCTCAAAGAAATTTACAAGAAAAAAACAAACAACCTCATCAAAAAGTGGGCAAAGGATATGAACAAACACTTCTCAAAAGAAGACATTTATGCAGCCAACAGACACATGAAAAAATGCTCATCATCACTGGCCATCGGAGAAATGCAAATCAAAACCACAATGAGATACCATCTCACATCAGTTAGAATGGCGATCATTAAAATGTCAGGAAACAACAGGTGCTGGAGAGGATGTGGAGAAATAGGAACACCTTTACACTGTTGGTGGGACTGTAAACTAGTTCAACCATTGTGGAAGACAGTGTGGCGATTCCTCAAGGATCTAGAACTAGAAATACCATTTGACCCAGCCATCCCATTACTGGGTATATACCCAAAGGATTATAAATCATGCTGCTATAAAGACACATGCATACGTATGTTTATTTCAGCACTATTCACAATAGCAAAGACTTGGAACCAACCCAAATGTCCAACAATGATAGACTGGATTAAGAAAATGTGGCACATATACACCATGGAATACTATGCAGCCATAAAAAAGGATGAGTTCATGTCCTTTGTAGGGACATGGATGAAGCTGGAAACCATCATTCTCAGCAAATGATCGCAAGGACGAAAAATCAAGCACCTCATGTTCTCACTCATAGATGGGAAGTGAACAATGAGAACACTTGGACACAGGAAGGGGAACATCACACACCAGGGCCTGTCGTGGGGCGGGGGGATGGAGGAGGGATAGCATTAGGAGATGTAATGTAAATGACGAGTTAATGTGTGCAGCACACCAACATGGCACATGTATCTATATGTAACAAACCTGCACGTTGTGCACATGTACCCTAGAACTTAAAGTATTAAAAAAAAAATACACCATCACAGGAGTGAGAGGCAGACAACAGAATAACAGAAAATATTTGCAATTTTATATCCAAGGAAGTACTTGTATCCAGCATATATAAAGAACTTCTACAAATAAATTTTAAAAAGATGGAAAGCCACTAAATCGCTTGTCTATCAGCAACAGAATGACAATCTCCTCCATCATGTTATGACACAGCAAGAGGGCCCTCACCAGATGTAGTCTTTCAATCTTGGACTTCCTAGCCTCCAGAACTTTGAGCCAAATATATTTTTTTCATTATAAATTATCCAGTCTGTGGTATTCTGTTATAGCAGCATAAAGCAGACTAAGACACTTGTGTTTGTTTTCTTGTCCGCATGGTATTCTATTGTGTGAATAAACCACAATGCACTTGTTCATTCTGCTGCTGATAGACAATTGATTCCAATTTTTACGGATAGTGCTGCTGTGATAATTCTTGCACATGTCTTTTGGTTTACATATATGTGCATCTCTGCTAGATATATACCTAGTAGTGGAACTACTGGGTTATAGAGTACTCATATGTTCAGAATTAGGGGATGTTGCCAAATGATTTTCCAAAAACAGGTTTTACCAATTTACACTCCCTCCAGTAGTGTATGAGAGTCCTTTGTATTGTTTGTTTGTTCTTCACTTTAGCTGTTCGGGTTGATGGAATATTATCGTGGCTCTAATTACATTTTCCTAAAGCTGAGTACCTTTCATAACCATCAGAATATTCTCCTTTGTAAAGCACCTGTTCAAACTTTTGTCCAATTTTTTATTGGCTTTCCATCTTTTTAAAATTTGTTTGTAGAAGTTCTTCATATATTCTGGATACAAGTACTTCATTGGATATAAAATTGCAGATATTGTCTTTTACTCTGTCAGCTGCTTCTCACTCCTGTGATGGTGTGTTTTGATGAACGGAAGTTCTTAGTTTCAATGTTGTCAAATATATAAATCTAGTGTGACTTTTCTGATATATTTTAAATTTATGGTTCTCTATCAGCTCCTTTGTTATGGCTTATTTCTAAGGTTTTGGTTTTTTGTTTTGTTTCTGAGGATATTAATAATTTTCTTTTTTTTTTTTTTTTCTGAGACAGAGTCTTGCTCTGTCACTCAGGCTGGCATGCAGTGGTGTGATCTCGGCTCACTGCAACCTCCGCCTCCCAGGTTTAAGTGATTCTCCTGCCTCAGCTTCCTGAGTAGCTGGGATTACAGGCGTGTGCCACCACACCTGGCTAAGTTTTGTATTTTTTTTTTTTAAATACAGACGGGGTTTCACCATGTTGGTCAGGCTGGTCTCGAACTCCTGACCTCGGTCTCCCAAAGTGCTGGGATTACAGGCGTGAGCCACCACTGCTGGCCTGATATTAATGATTTTCTAAATCTTTCTTTTTCCTACACAGCCTCTGTTTCTTCCCACAGCCTTCTGTTTACTTCTTCCCATCAATCACCTTAGTGGGTTTCTCCAAATGTCCTGTGATTTTTGGCTGTCTGGTGATATTTAAGAGGTTTTTGTGCACGGCGACTTTCACACAGTATGGTAGTCTGAAGGAATTGTCTTGTTGGAGGAATCCCTGTTTTGTTTTTGGTTTTTTTTTTGAGACGAAGTCTCACTCTGATGCCCAGGCTGGAGTGCAGTGGCACGATCTTGGCTTACTGCAAGCTCTGCCCCCCGGGTTCAAGCCATTCTCCTGGCTCAGCCTCCCGAGTAGCTGGGACTACAGGCGTCCACCACCACGCCCGGCTAATTGTTTTTTTTTTTTTTTTGTATTTGTAGCAGAGACGGGGTTTCACCATTTTAGCCAGGATGGTCTCAATCTCCTGACCTCGTGATCTGCCCGCCTCAGCCTCCCAAAGTGCTGGGATTACAGGTGTGAGCCACCATGCCTGGCCTTAAAGGTGTTCTTAAACCATAAACAATAGCATGAGTGATCTGTGCCTTAAGGACATGCTCCTGCTGCAGGTAACTAGCTAGACCCATCCCTTTACTTTGGCCCATCCCTTTGTTTCCTGTAAGGAATACTTTTAGTTAATTTATAATCTACAGAATCAATGCTTATCACTGGCTTGCTGTCAATAAATCTCTGTTCAGGGCTCTCAGTTCTGAAGGCTGTGAGACCCCTGATTTCCCACTCCACACCTCTATATTTCTGTGTGTGTGTGTCTTTAATTCCTCTATTGCGCTGGGTTAGGGTCTCCCCAACCAAGCTGGTCTCGGCAGGATAGAAATCTGTTTGTGAAACTCCTTAAAAAGATCTGAAGCTGCCCGGCGCGGTGGTGGCTCATGCCTGTAATCCCAGCACTTCGGGAGGCCGAGGTGGGCGGATCATGAGGTCAGGAGATTGAGACCATCCTGGCTAACATGGTGAAACCCCGTCTCTACTAAAAAATACAAAAAATTAGCCGCACGTGGTGGTGGGTGCCTGTAGTCCCAGCTACTCAGGAGGCTGAAGCAGGAGAATGGCATGAACCCAGGAGACGGAGCTTGCAGTGAGCCGAGATCGTGCCACTGCACTCCAGCCTGGGCAACAGAGCAAGACTCTGTCTAAAAAAAAAAAAGATCTGAAGCCAGCCTTCTGATTTATAGCCCACTCTTCTCCTTTCCTCCTGGAGGTCCATGGCGTTCACCATTTCTGAGCCATTGGGGATTCTGGATTTTAAGTCAGACGCCTTTTGGACTTTCCCACTGCTGTCACAAAACTCAGCCTTCCAGGTTCTGCTAAGCCAACTTCTATGCATCCTTCTGCTTTCTACCTTCCAAATATTTGTTGTTGTCTCTTTGTAAGTTTATGTCTTTACAAAGAAAAATCCCTTAAGGGAGGAGACCACCCCTCATATTGTCTTATGCCCAATTTCTGCCTCCAAAAAAGAAGTAAAGACTAAAAGGCAGAAATGAAATCCACAGGCAGACAGCCTGGTGCTGCGTGGTGGGCCTGGCTAAAGATCGACCCCTGGCCTAACCAGTTATGTTACCTATAGATTTCAGACATTGTATAGAAAAGCACTGTGAAAATCCCTGTCCTGTTCTGTTCTGTTCTGATTACCAGAGCATGCATCCCCCAGTCACATACCCCCTGCTTGCTCAATTGATCAGGACCCTCTCACGCGGACCCCCTTAGAGTTGTAAGCCCTTAAAAGGGACAGGAATTGCTCACTTGGGGAGCTTGGTTTTTGGAGATGTGAGTCTTGCCAAAGCTCCCAGCTGAAAAAAGCCCTTCCTTCTTTAACTCGATGTGTGAGGGGTTTTGTGTGTGGCTTGTCCTGCTACATCCTGTCATCTTACTAAGTTTTGGGGAAGGATCCAGCATAGATGAAGGTGCTCAATTCACCACCTTTAACTGGAAGTCACTGCATTTAGTTCCATAATCCATCTAGAATCTCTTTTTGTGTGTGTATGGTGTAGGGTAGGATAGATAATATACAAGTTCCAAAGAGACATTTATTTGTTCCAAAACCATTTGTTGAGTTGTTCATTCTCTTTCCACTCATTCAGAATGCTACCCTCATTATACGCAGACACACTGTTCTCTCTGTTCCTCTAGCTGTCCAGGTACTAGCCCATCCAGAAACAGGTCAGTGCTGGTTCCATGGCCTGGGTGTCCTTCTGCCAAATGTCTGCCTAGGATAGTCTCTGTCCTCCTTCAAACCTTTGCATCAATGCCTCCTGACCAGAGAGGATCACGCACATCACGTACTTAAAATTGCATGTTACCCCTATCATTCTCTTTCTTCCTCAACGTTTTTTTCTCCGTAATATTTCTCCTCTCGAATTTCCAATGATGTTGACTCATCTATTCTGGCTGATTGTCTTGCCCCGCCTCACTAGACTATAACCTCTTTGACCCAAGGATATGGACTGTTTTGGTTGTTATGCTATGCACAATGCCTGTTGTTCATTAAACACATGTAGAATAAGTTAATAAACATGCTACATTTCCAAACAAACATGGCTGTTTCTGTACTCTCTATTCTGCGCTACTTATCAATTTGTTTATTCCTGTAACAGTTCCACTCTGTGCTGTTTTCAACAGTTTTATAATTCACTTTAATATTGACAGAACAAACTGCCATTCATTGTTTTTTTGTTTTTTTTTTAGACAGAGTTTCACTCTTGTCGCCCAGGCTGGAGTGCAGTGACGTAATCTCAGCTCACTGCAACCTCCACCTCCCAGGTTCAAGTGATTCTCCTGCCTCAGCCTCCTGAGTAGGTGAGATTACAGGCACCTGCCACCACGCCCAGCTAAGTTTTGTATTTTGAGTAGAGACCGGGTTTCACCGTGTTGGCTAGGCTGGTCTTGAACTTCTGACCTCAGGTGATCCACCCGCCTCAGCCTCCCAAAGTTCTGGATTACAGGGGTGAGCCACCATGCCGGGCCATTGTACCTCTTTTTCAAATATTCTTGCCTATTTTTGGGACTTTTTTCTTCTTTTCTTTTTTTTTTTTTTTGAGACAGAATCTCGCTCTCTTGCCCAGGCTGGAGTGCAGTGGTGTGATCTCGGTTTACTGCAATCTCCGCCTTCCGGGTTCAAGTGATTCTCCTGCCTCAGCCTCCTGAGTAGCTGAGCCTACAGGTGTGTACCACCAGGCCTGGCTAATTTTTTGAATTTTTAGTAGAAACGGGGTTTCACTATATGGGCCAGGCTGATCTTGAACTCCTGACCTCATGATCTGCCAGCCTCGGACTCCCAAAGTGCTGGGATTACAAGCGTGAGCCACCGCACTGGGCCTCTTTCTATTTATTTAGTTTTGGAGACAGAGTCCCACTATGTTGCCCAAAAATCATAAATGTGATTTTAGCTCCAGATTATTATTTATTCATTAATTAGAGCCATCAAAAATTACTCAACTATATATTTTACTGTTTTTTGTATTTACTGCTCTTTCTTGTATAATTTCTCTTGGAATTTATTATTATTTTGCTGAAGTACAGCCTCTTTATTTTTTCATAGAGGTTTGTAGGGGTCAAATTTTTTGAGTCCTCGCAGGTCTAAAAATGTGCTGTACGCTTGAATGAATTTTGGCCAGGAATAGAAACCTAGTTTAAAAATCCTTTACTTTCAGAACTTCAAAAGAATTGCTCTATGAGTTTTCTATTCACTTCTTATGTTTTTGTAAGTAGTTTGTTATTTTCTCTCAGGAAGCTTTGAGGATTTTTTTTCTCTTTAGTCTTGGCATTTTGGAAGTCTTATCATAAAATAGCTAAAGGCAAATCTGTTTCAGTCTGAAGGTTTGCATCATTGTTCTTTTCTTAATTCATTGATTATTTTGTGACCATCACTCTCACAATTCTTATAAATTCTTCTACACCAGTAGAAAGGTCTGGAACTGTCATCTGTGATTTTTTATTGTTACGTTTTCAAGTTTTGGTCTTTAGTTGAGCGCTCAGATTCCCACTTTCCACACGTGATTATAGATTCAGTAGGTTGAGTGGGGGTGGGTGCAGAAGCCTGAGAAGTCCTCGATAAAGGAGGGCTTGATAAGTAAGTCCTTGATAAGGAAGTTTTTAGAACCTTGGTAATCATAGGGAAAAGTTTTAAATGTCTTCTAATATTTTGCGTATCATTTCACAGAACTTGTATCCTATATGCAGTTTCTTCTTTTTTTTTTGAGACGGAGTGTGGCTCTGTCGCCCAGGCTGGAGTGCAGTGGCGCGATCTCGGCTTACCGCAAGCTCCGCCTCCCGGGTTCACGCCATTCTCCTGCCTCAGCCTCCCGAGTAGCTGGGTCTACAGGTGCCCACTACCACGCCCGGCTAATTTTTTGTATTTTTAGTAGAGACGGTGTTTCACCATGTTAGTCAGAATGGTCTCGATCTCCTGACCTCTTGATCCCCCCACGTCGGCCTCCCAAATTGCTGGGATTACAGGCGTGAGCCATCGCGCCCGGCCATCCTATATGCAGCTTCTAAGAACTGGCACAGCATAACACTTATAGATTCTCAAATACTTTTTATTTAATTAATTAATTTATTCATTTTGAGACACGGTCTTGCTCTGTCACCCAGGCTGGAGTGCAGTGGTGCAGTCTCGGTTCACAGCAACCTCCACCTCCCGGATTCAAACAATTCTCCTGCCTCAGCCTCAAGAGTAGCTGGGATCACAGGCATGTGTCACCACACCATGCTAATTTTTGTATTTTCAGTAGAGATGGGATTTCGTCATTTTGGCCCAGACATATCTCGAACTCCTGGCCTCAAGAGATTTGCCTCTCAGAGTGTTGGGATTACAGGTGCGAGTCACTGTGCCCAGCCTCAAATACTTTTTAAAAAGTGATTCTCTCCATCCATCAATGTATAATATCTTTCAGAGAGGTAATAATTTAAAATAACTTTGGTAATTTATACTCTAGAATGAATAGATTAGTGAGAATAGACTAAGTATTTCAGCATATGGTAAACTACAAGATGAAAATTTGGCCAAATATTCAAACTCCTTCAAAAGTATCAACCTCAGATGTGTTCAGTAAAACTTAAAGGATGGTTAGGTCATTGTTCACTGGGAAACATGGAAAATTCTTCTTAAGAAAGCAAGCTATGTATGTCCTTATATCTTGGGCAGGATGAAGAAGACTTCCAAGTCAATTGGAAGTTGAAGTTTAAAGAAAACCGAGGGTGGACTTGTGGGGGTAAATTCCAGGCTATGAGGCAAGAGAGAGGCAAGATAGCCGGCCTAAGCCTAGAGATGTTTGCTCATAGTTTCTGTAAAGGAAGAAAGCATTTTCTTCTTTCATATGTCACACTTTATTATTATTTCCAAACTGAAGGAAATTCACATTTGCTCCAGGGACATCAGACTGCCTCCCTAAATTGGCTTTCAGTTTTCTTATTTCAAATAAAATATTTTATTGTTTAAAGTAACAATAAAACCCCAGGTTTTAACCTTTTATTCTTATGACAACCAGATGGGAGTTATAGAACTTTGTGATATACATCCGAGGCTGAACATTGGATATCTGCTTAATCTCTTGGGTAGATTCCATAAATCTCCTGGTTTTTCCCATGAGAAAAAAAAAAAAAGAGTGAAATAGATGAGACCTGGTTACATATTGTTACATTAGATTTTTTTTTAACCTTAAGCTCTAAAAGGTAAGGGGTTTTTAATAGGTAAAATTAACATTTTTAGAAGTTGAAGCTTCAGTTTTAGAAAGCTGCTAGGTTTTTTTTAAACTCAATATGTGGCTTTAGTGAATGATTTCGTCTTGACTTACTTCTCTGAGAAATCGATTGCAGTTACAGAGGTGAACTGCGTGTGGCCTTCGTTGATGCAGGCAGCGTTTGGTGTCCTGCTATGCCGCTGCTCATATTGGGTAAACACACCCTCATTGATATTGACCAAAAGTATTCATCTAGTTCAAATACCATAAAATTCCTTTGTCAAAAGTATGTTACGTGAGTGTGAAAACATTTCAAAATAATTCCAGTGATCTTTAATAGGGGTTGGGGGGATGAGGGATATAATATAATTCATTAATTTTTTTTTTTTTTTTTTTTTGAGATGGAGTCTCGCTCTGTCGCCCAGGCTGGAGTGCAGTGGTGCCATCTCGGCTCACTGCAAGCTCTGCCTCCCAGGTTCACACCATTCTCCTGCCTCAGCCTCCCGAGTAGCTGGGACTACAAGTGCCCGCCACCACGCCTGGCTAATTTTTTATATTTTTAGCAGAGACAGGGTTTCACCGTGTTAGCCAGGATGGTCTCGATCTCCTGACCTCGTGATCCGCCCGCCTCGGTCTCCCAAAGTGCTGGGATTACAGGCGTGAGCCACCATGCCTGGCCAATTCATTAAATTTTTTTATTTTAATTTTTTATTTTACATTCCTTGTATTGAAGTGATCTCACAAAGACTGTATAGGCAGATCACCATGGGATGAGAGTTTCCACATAGATTGCCTGGTTTTCTAAGAAAAACACTGTATTTTCCCCAACATGATTGGCAACAGCAAGATGGAGTTGTAATTCTGTGAAAGTAAATATTCCTCAAAAAATTGTTAGCATCCACATTATCTTGGAAATAACCATGTACAAATACTAGAACTTTTACTTTTTAGGAGCCCCTGGATGGCTGAAGCCCCACAGGAAGCTCACAGGGGCTGTGTGGGGCTTGTCGAGGTGCCTCCAGTTTTTACCCACTGGTCCCTAGCGTGTAGGTGAGCTCAGGGCTCCTGCATCTGCCTTTCTCACACCCGTGTTAGCTTATTTTCCACCAGTGCCAGAAGCTGAACTGCCCATTGTTAATTTCCTTGAGTACCATAATAGTGCCATGCCTAGTTTTAGTTAAGAAATTATTAAGTTTTTATATAACAGAGAAGCAAAAATAATGTGTACCATCAATTTCAATTCTGTTTTCTGTTGTTTGCTTTTTGTGTGTGTGTGTGTGTGTAAAGGAAACTGAAGCCCGAAGAGTTACAGAGGTTTTCTGTTTTCTGCTTGAGGGGCTTTTTTTCCAAGATGCCACTTAGCCCCATCAAATGGATCAATAATGACCTCAGCTATTCAACTCAGAGATAACTAATACTCTTTCCTTCCCCAAAATCGGAGTCAAAGGAGTTTCTTCTTAGAGCTCCCAATCACCTCTTTCTTTTCTTTCTTTCTTTTCTTTTTTTTTTTTTTTGAGACAGAGCCTCACTCTGTTGCCCAGGCTGGAGTGCAGTGGATCAATCTCTGTTCACTGTAACCTCCACCTCCCCGGTTCAAGTGATTCTCCTGCCTCAGCCTCCCGAGTAGCTGGGATTACAGGCGCCCACCACCACGCCCAGCTAATTTTTGTATTTTTACTGGAGACGCAGTTTCACCATACTGGCCAGGCTAGTCTTGAACTCCTGACCTCAGGTCATCCACCCACCTTGGCCTCCCAAAGTGCTGGGATTACAGGATTGAGCCACCTCATCTGGCCCCAATCACCTCTTGAGGAATTATCACAGCATCCTCCTTTTCTTACTTTTTAAATTCCCTACAACATCACTAAACATTATTACTCTATATTGTGTGCACTGGTTTTTTTCTTTTGCTTTATGGGGTGTAACAATACATGTATTAAAGGAAAGATGGGGCTAAGAAGAAGTTTAAATTGCATTTACTTTGATTTGATATAACAGCCTTTTTTGTTGTAATGCTATATTTATATAATAAGAGTACTGTTTGTTTTAGTGAAAGGATGACTTTATCTCTCAAATTTGCATGAGTGAATTATGATTTCATGATGACAGGTGGTTCACTAAACTAAAAGCTATTGCAGGATATTTAATTATAAAAACTATACTAGAGATTAAAACAACTATTATTAACCCTACAATTGGAATGCTCTGTCCTATTACTAAAAATAATCTAGCCTTTCATACCTATCAGGATGGCTAAAACCCAGAACACTGTCAACACCAAATGCTGACAAGGATATGGAACAACAAAAACTCCCATTCATTGTTTGTAGGAATGCAGAATGGTATAGCTACTTTGGAAGACAGTTTAGCAGTTTCTTACAAAACTAAACATCCTTTTACCATATGATCTAGCAATTGTACTTCTTGGTATTTACCCAAAGGAGTTGAAAACTTGTATCCACACAAGAAACAACACATGAATGTTTATTGCAACTTTATTCACAATTGCCCCAAACTATAAGCAATCAAGGTGTCCTTCAAAGGCAAATGGCTAAACAGTGCAATATCCAGGCAATGGAATATTATTCAGTGCTAAAAAAAAAAAATGATCCATCAAGCCATGAACAGACGTGGAGGAAGCTTGAATGCATTATACTAAGTAAAAGAAGCCCCATCAGAAAAGACCCAGACTGTATGATTCCAACTATATGACATTCTGGAAAAGGCAAAACTGTGAAGTTGGAAGATCAATGATTGCCAGTTCAGGGAAGGGAGAGAGAAATAGATTTTTAGGACAGCAGAACTACTCTGTATGATACAGTAATGGTGGCTACATGCCATTTTATACTCGTCCAAACTCACAGAATGTACAAACCCAAGAGTGAACGTTAAGGTAAACTACTGAGTTCTTTACTCCAATTATTGCTAATATTTTCGAATCACAATACTTGTAAGTTCCCTCTTTCTTTAACAAAATTCCTTCCCTGATCTTTCTCTCATTCTTCCTCAGATTTGGTCTTTCCCTTCTAACATTTGTTTGTTTGCTAAACTTAAAAAATTACTGGCTGCATTCTAAGTGAGCACAGTTTAACTTGACTACATATTTAATTCAAGTCTTAACAAAATCTGCAAAAGAAAGGAACATCAGATGTAAATATGAGAAAGAATAAGTAAATGAATTGATCGTCCAAGTTGTTAGTCCTATGGGATAACATTTTCTGTTCAAAACATTTCTGTTGAAAACTGCTGAAGAGACACCAGGTTGTGTAAACAACTCTCAAGGCAACGTGGTGCCCAGGTTCTCAGAGGGGCTGTTCTTTTAACATAGCTTCCCTCTGGGGCAGTCCCTGACTCCTCTGTGACCAGCACAGCACATCCAGCCTGTCCTAAACCCCATGGCCTCTCCTTCAGGATATATGAGACACTGAGTGCCTGCCCAATGTCCAGCTCCCACCCTCACCCTGGCCGCCTCATCTCTCTCTGATACCAGGAGCTTCCTCACTGGGCTCCCTGCTTTTCTCACGTTGGGCCCCGTGGTCTGGTCTGTAGGCTACAGTCTGAGTGATTTTTTTTTTTCTTCCAGGGACAGAGTCTCACTGTTTCACCCAGGCTGGAGTGCCACGGTGTGATCACAGCTCACAGCAGCCTTGAACTCCTGGGCTCAAGTAGTCATCCTGCCTCCAGCCTCCCAAGTAGCTGGGACTACAGGTGCGCACTACCATGCCCAGATAATTTTTTAATTTTTTGTAGAGACAGGGTCTCACTATGTTGTCCAGGATGGTCTTGAACTCCTGGCCTCAAATGATCCCCCGGCTTCGGGCTCCCAAATTGCTGGGATGATAGTCATGAGCCACGGTGCCTGTCCCTGAGTGATCTTCCAATGCTGAGGCAAAGCATTTCATTCCTCATTGACCCTTCTCATGGTGTCCACGTCCTCTTCAATCCACAATTTGCTCTCTGTCAGGGCTCCAGCTAGAAATCTCTCCAGCCCTCTCCAGCTCTGAAACCTGGATGAATCTGAGCGCCCATTCACCTTTCCCACAGCAAACAGAGGGAATGGGCTTGAGGAAGAGGAGTCGAGAGAGTCCTGCTGAGTACAAGACAAGGTTGCCACCATTGCCAGCTTAAAGGGCCCAGGGTTGACCATGGTGTAGACATCCTCTGAGGAGTCCACAGCTCCATCCACTGCCCTGATAGAGTGGTTTCGTGGACAGCATCTTGTTTTGCCTGCTCCCTTACCATATCTCCTTCTCTGTAAGCATCCTGAGTTCCATTTTGGGAATTCCTATTCTTCACTGGGTAAAGGCTTGGTGGGGATGTAAATCAAAGTTCCCTTTGCTCCCTGTTCAGAAATCAGTGGGCCCTTCCTAGCAGAGCCTTTTTTCCACAGCCTTAGCCACATTCAAATGGTGGGCATTTGCTGTAAAGAGGGCCAACCAGGCCCTCCGCTGGGATTTTGCCTCCAGTGGACTAATGCAAATATGAGGAGTGAGTTGGGGGTTCATTCATTTCAAAATGAAGTGTGAAGAGGTGGCCGAGCTGTTCTTGCTGCCCTGGTTCCCATGGTTTCTGATCTCCATTCTCCAGCCTTCCGGGGAGTGTCTGGCATGCTCCTAATTCTTCCTTTATTCCTAACTTGGCTGGCATCAGTTTCTGTGCTTGTAAAGGAAGTAGGGGCAGTAAGGGGTGGGAGTACCACTTGGTGTGCCTGAGGGGCTCCAGGCATTACTGTGTGGACATCCTCTCCCTTACTGAAGCAGGAAGCCCATTCAGCACAGTGGGCTCCAGGGCTCCACCTTGTTTCAACTGAGTACAAATAAAGGAAAGGCAAGAAAGGTATCGAACTTGAAGTTTTAATGGGTCAGTTGAATGAAATCTGATAACCTTTCCCAGAGACCATTGTTACAAATAGCAAACACTTTGCTAAAGAGACACCCTATGATTGTGTGAACTGCAAACCTGGAGATGTGGGCTTGGCAGCCTCTGCCAGGGACATGTCTCTAGATGCATCTTTCCTGTGCAATATCTTCATGAACAGGATATGAGGGTGTCACCGTGCAGTCGAGGAGGCAGGCCATGCTATGGCACCCGAAGGACCTTTGAAATCTCCACCAACCTGAGAGCTTGAGGAGGGTCAGTAAACCCTGGGGGTGTCTATTTGCTCTCCGCTTTGAGTTCCACTTAGTACTAACTACCTGAAATACTTTTTGTGTAAACACCTGAGTCTAAGGCGGGAGGCCCCAGGAAGCTGCTGCCTTCAATTTGATGGATATGGACTGAACTTTAACACCAGGCCAAGGTGCTGGGGAGAGAGGAGACGGACTGCAAAAACACTGTGCCCTGGAAGCAAATGACTCTGAGAAAAACGGATTTTTTCTCTCAGTTTGGTCCTCCCTAAGAGCTACTTGACAAAGTGGTTCAACGTCTTGCCGCTGGCTGCTGTCAGAGTATCAGCTTTGCAGCTGGTAGAATGTTTGGGTTACTCAGTTTGTGTGTGGGGTAGAGAAGCCCCTAGCTCACCTCAGTGCCCGCCCCTTCATGGCCTGCCATTCCCAGTTGAGGGCATTTGTCTCCTTCCCTTCACAGATTTGATATCCCTGCACAGGGGTAAGCACCTGCAGCTCGTGTGTAAATGGGATTGGACCCACTTTGATTTCAGCTCTGGGAAGGACCCAGTGTGAGGCAGGAGGAGCCTGGAAAGGTCTCACACGGTGGAGACAACCCCTGGACCAGCCCCGTGCAGCTGGCCTGGAGCCTGTCACCTGAGACACCTGCCCAGGCACCTGACTCCTAGGGCTGCTGCCTTCTGCCCTCAAGGGCGGCATGATCGACTCAGAATCAGGAGTGCCACTGCTGGGTTCAGCTCTGCCACCTGCCAGCTCCTTGAACGTGGTAAATTGTTTCACCTCCCTGAACTTTCTCCCTTAGCTTCTTACCTGAAAAACAAGGAAACTGACTTCCATTTCCTTTGCTAAATAGGTTTGCAAAGGTAGAGCTGCCATCAACCGAGCTGTCAACTATGCCCCAGTTTATATGCCCACCTTAACCCCTGCCCCGCCCTGGTGGTACTACTAGTTGAATGAGTCCATTGGTTTACTTTAGATGATTAGTTCTTCTTCTTCTTCTTTCTCTTCTTCTTCTTCTCCTTCTTCTCTTCTTCTTCCCTTCTCCTCCTCCTCCTCCTTCTTCCTCTTCCTCCTCTCTTTCTCCTTCCCCTTCTTCTCCTTCTTCTTCCTTCTTCTTGTTTATGAGACGGAGTCTTGCTCTGTCGCCCAGGCTGGAGTGCAATGGAATGACCTCAGCTCACCGCAACCTCTGCCTCCCAGGTTCAAGCGATTCTCCTGCCTCAGCCTCCTGAGTGGCTGGGATTACAGCTGCCCGCCACCATGCCCAGCTAATTTTTGTATTTTTAGTAGAGATGGGGGTTTGCCATGTTGACCAGGCTGGTCTGGAACTCCTGACCTCAGGTGATCCACCCTCCTCGGCCTCCCAAAGTGCTGGGAATACAGGCGTGAGCCACCGCGCCTGGCCTAGATGATTTCTTCTAAAGTACCTTTCTCCTTCCAGACTCTGTGACTGTCTTTAGTCGCAGGCTTTGTGCTTCTCAAGCAGGTAAAATGCTTATCATCCCGACTTTAAACGTCCCTTCTTCATCCCGAGCTATTTTGTCAGAAAAGTTGGGGGACTCCCTGGAGTTGAGTCAGGAGTTGTGCCGTGTTGGACGTCTCATAGTGGCCAGAGCAAACTGTCTCTGGAAAAGGAATAGATTTCATTTTCTAAACCGGACAGACACAGTAGTTTCAGTGTTTTTGCGTAATAAATGCTAATCATCAACCAGGAAGGAGCGGGTGATTAAATATTCAGTTACAGCGCTGGGTGCTTTGACTCCTCACCGTCCCCACCCCAGGGTGTGAAGACTAGAAGAAAAGCTAGCGCTGACACCTACTTGCAGAGGCCCTTGGCTCTACCCTTGTCTGGGTCATGAGTGCTGGGTGAGAAGTGTCCTTGAGTTGGCCTTTGCTGGCAAAAAACAGACAAAACACATCGTGTTGTAAAAGTCTGTGTCAGTTTAACAAAATTTTCTTAACTCTTTCCACATTTAAGCTGTAGCCATAATGCCATGAACTGCGCTAATATGCACTGTTACAGCTTATCCTAGAATGTGCAAATTCGTTTTCCTTATATGAAATTTAAAGCACGAAATTATACCTTTCAAATTCTTCAGATCCTCAGCTTTCAGGTTTAAAGATGTTTACATAGCTTTAATATGCTTAAATTTATTGCCATTTTAGTCCATTGAAACCTGTGATAAAATCACTTTAAGGAAGTTGCTGGAAATATCATTTGTTGTTATTATTTAATAGTAACTTTTAATAAAAAATTTCACTTCACATTGCCACTTCTACTACCTGAGAGCTTTAGAAGATGTAAGAAATAGTTCTATCTGTAGCATGTACTTATTGGTAAAATTTTAAGGAAATACAGTGTTCAGAAAACTCTCCCTCACTCTCTAGTCAAGGCCTACATGCTGAATATTGATTGGCCATCAGGTCGGTCTGTGACTTCCAGGTCATTAGGGAAGAGACCATCAATTACTCATGTTAAGTTGCATCATCCAATATTGTCCTTTTATTGCTACACATACTCAAGATGCATCGATTTTTAAAAATTAATTTTAAAATTTATCTATTGACCTTTTTTGGGGTCTATAGTTCTGTAAGTTTTAACACCTGTATAGATTTTTATAACCACCACCACAATTAGGATGCAAGAGAGCTCCATTGTATAAAAAGTAAACTCTTGAATGTTACCCCTTTAAAATCAAACCCCTGACCCCTGGCAAGCACTGATCTCTTCCCCATTCCTTGTGGTTTTGCCTTTTTTAGAACATCACCCACACACACAAATCATACAGTATGTAACCTCTTGAGGTCTGCTTCTCTCTCTCTGCAAGATTAGGAATTCATCTGTGTTTTTATGTGTATGAATACTTTGTTCTCATTTATTTCTGAGTAGTATTTCATCTTATGGATATATCATAGTTTATTCACCTGTTGAAGGATAATTGGGTTGTTTCCAGGTCTTGATGGTTATAACTAAAGCTCCTATGACCATTTATGTAAAGTTTTTGTGTGATCAGACATTTTCATTTCTTTTGGGTAATGACCAAGGACTAGGATTGATGGGTCGTGTGAGAACTCCAGGTTTAACTTTATAAAAACGGCCAAGTGGTTTTTCAGAGTGGCTATATTATTTTGCAGTCTAACCAGCAGTGCATGAGAATTCTAGTTGTTCTGTGTCCTCACTGGCATTTGGTATTGTTAGATTTTTTTTTTAAAGTTAGTCATTTTAACAATATGTTTTTTATTGTGTTAAAAAATGTTTCATTTAAATTAGCTGGGTGTGGTGACAAGCACTCATGATCCTAGCTACTTGGTAGGCTGAGGTGGGAGGATTGCTTGAGCCCAGCAGTTTGAGGCTGCAGTGAGCTATGATCACACCATTGCACTCTAGCCTGGCCAACAGAGTGAGACCCTATCTAAAAAATTTTGTTTATAATTTTATTGAGATAAAATTGACATACAATAAAGTGAGCATATTTAAAGTGTACAGTTTGAAAAGTTTTGGCATGCATATACACCTGTGAAGCCATCATGAACATAAAGAAAAATGAGCATATTTATCATGCTCTAAAGGTCGCCTGTGCCCATTTGGAATCCTTCACTCCACCACGATATCACCTTCCTCAGGCAACGAATGATCTGCTTTCTGTCACTGTAGATTAGTTTGTATTTTCTAGACTTTTATAAATGAAATTATATGATATATACTCTTTTGTGTAATATAGTTGTATCAAAGATGTCCTTGCCTAATATGGTCATACCACATGTTTGGTTAAATTGATACTTCCTATTTACATTTCTTTTTTTTTTTTTTTTTTTTTTTTTGAGATGGAGTCTCGCTCTGTCACCCAGGCTGGAGTGCAGTGGCGCCGTCTCGGCTTACTGCAAGCTCCACCTCCTGGATTCACGCCATTCTCCTGCCTCAGCCTCCTGAGTAGCTGGGACTACAGGCGCCCGCCAGCACGCCTGGCTAATTTTTTGTATTTTTAGTAGAGATGGGGTTTCACCATGTTAGCCAGCATGGTCTCGATCTCCTGACCTCATGATCCACCCGCCTCGGCCTCCCAAAGTGCTGAGATTACAGGCGTGAGCCACTGTGCCTGGCCCCTATTTACATTTCTTTATGTTTGTGTAGCTGTCATTCAATGCAGATACAAATTATGACTGTGATTATTATTATTATTATTATTTTGAGACAGAGTCTTGCTCTGTAGCTCAGGCTAGAGTGCAGTGGTGCAATCTTGGCTCACTGCAACCTCCATCTCCTGGGTTCAAGCAATTCTCCTGCCTCAGCCTCCTGAGTAGCTGGCACTACAGGCATGCACCAGCATACCTGGCTAATTTTTGTATTTTTAGTAGAGACAGGGTTTCACCATGTTGGCTAAGCTGGTCTCGAGCTCCTGACCTCAAATGATCCAGCCACCTCGGCCTCCCAAAGTGTTTGGATTACAGGTGTGAGCCACCACTCCCAGTCATGACTGTGATTATTAACCATTATTTGTTAAATTGTTGGGCCCAGAGCTAGTATTTGTGTTTCTATTATTTACAGAATTTTTTATGAATGTATAGATATATTTTTTTCTCAAATAATCCCATATATTGAGACCTCTAAATACTGTTTTCCCATAGGTGAACATTTTATTATGATACCTATAGTTAACAATTTAACTATAGTTAAACATGTAAACATTTCAATTTTTGGTTTGTTTTACAACTTGAATTCCTTTATTTTCTTGCCGTATCTGTCACTTGAGATTTTCTTCACTGTTCTGTGTTGAAACCCCTGTTTCTGGCCACTTAAGTGTCTTTCTCCTCTTTCTTAGTTTAGTTCTTTGTTTTGGTATGTCCTCTATTAGCTTCTTGAGGAAGAAACGAAATTACTCTTGGCCCTTTATACCTAAAAATGTCTTTATTCTAGCCTTATGTGTAATTGATAATTCGGCTAGATATAGAATTCTGAGTTAACAATAATTTTCCCTCAGAAATTCAAATTTATTTCTCTCTTGTTTTTTAGTGTGCAATATTCTTGTTGAGAATGTGATACCATTTTGATTTTAGGTGATTTGTGTATGACTTGGAAATGTCACAAGGATACCCTTTGGTAGGGGAATGTTTTATTCATTGTGCTAGAGCTTTGGTGGGGGTCTTTCAATCCAATATGTATCCTTAAGTTACAGGACTTTCTCTTGAATTTCTTTTTTATACTTTGTTTTTTGTACAATTCCTGTTACTCGTATATTGGAGCACCAAGATTGATCTTTAATTTTTAAAAAAATTTTTAAAATCTTGTTTTTGGGATATGTCTTGATTTACTTTATCTTCAACTATTTCTACTGATTTTTAAAAATTTCTTCTACTATATATATTTTTTCTGCTGGTTCTTTTAGAAATAGAACATGTTCCTTTTTTCAGGGATATGATATTTTCTGTATTGAAAAATGTTTAATCACAGATTTTTTTTTCCACAAAATCTTCTGCTTCTTGCATTGTCTCTAGTTATCTTTTATGATGTTTGTTTTGGTCTCTGTATTTCATGATGAAGCCTTTTCTCTAGTTCTCCTTGGTTCTGCCTACATATTTAAGTGTAAAATACAAAAAAGGATTACCAGAGGCGTCAGATAAGATGGGGAGTCAGAGTGGAAACAATATTCTTTACAAGTTGCAGTTCAAATATCTTTATTTTTGCAAAACTTACAAAAACATATGACCCATTGTGGATTTATAGCTCTATAATTATTTACAGTTATTTAGTGAGATTTTGGTGGCAGAAGAAATACATATGGTAATCATTTTGTATACCCCTCCTGAATAATAATTTGGCTGGTAATAGAATTTTTTTTTTTTTTTAGAGAGACATGGTCTCTCTCTGTTGCCTGGGCTGGAGTGCAGTGGCACAATCCTCCCACCTCAGCCTCCTGAGTAGCTGGGATGACAGGCTCACACCACAATGCCTAATTCTTTTTTATTTTTTTTGTAAAGATGAGGTCTCACCATGTTGCCCAGCCTGCCTTGAGCTCCTGGACTCAAGCAATCCTCTCACTTCAGGCTCCAAAAGTGCTAGCTAGGATTACAGGTGTGAGCCACCATGCCCAGCCAGAATTCTTGAGTCAGTTATTCTATCTCAGTATTGTGAACTTATTACTGCTATGTGCTCTGACATCTATTGTGTCTGGTGAGAAATCTGTTTATCATTCATAGTTAATTCCTTTATTTATGCGCCACTTTTTTTTTCCTGTGATAGCTTTCCAGATTTTTCTTTAAAGTTCTGCAGTTTTACTATGATGGGGCTAGTTAGGAATTTACTACAATAATTCCATAATTATTATTTATTTAACATTAGGTAGAATTTTTCTTTTCTTTTTTTTTTTTGAGACGGAGTCTCCCTCTGTCGCCCAGGCTGGAGTGCAGTGGCACGATCTTGGCCTCACTGCAAGCTCCACCTCCCAGGTTCACGCCATTCTCCTGCCTCAGCCTCCCAAGTAGCTGGGACTACAGGCGGCCGCCACCACATCTGGCTAATTTTTGGTATTTTTTAGTAGAGACGGGGTTTCATCATGTTAGCCAGGATGGTCTCGATCTCCTGACCTCATGATCCACTTGCCTCGGCCTCCCAAAGTGCTGGGATTACAGCGTGAGCCACCACGCCCAGCCAACATTAGGTAGAATTTTTCAATGAGAAAACTCCTATCTTTCAATTTAGGAAAATCTCAGCTTTCATCTCTTTAATTATTACTTTTTTTTTTTTTTTTTTGAGATGGAGTCTTGTTCTGTCACCCAGGCTAGAGTGCAGTGGCACGATCTGGGCTCACTGCAACCTCTGCCTCCCGGGTTTAAGCAATTCTCCTGCCTCAGCCTCCCGAGTAGCTGTGACTACAGGCACGTGCCACCAGGATGGTCTCAATCTCCTGATCTCATGATACACCTGCCTCGGCCTCCCAAAGTGCTGGGATTACAGGTGTGAGCCACTGCACCCGGCCTAATTATTCCATTTTTAACATTCATTTTTTTCACTCTTTCAAACGTTTCTTTTTTTTTTTTTCTTTTGAGACTCCTGCTCTGTCACCAGGCTGGAGCACAGTGGCGCGATCTCAGCTCACTACAACCTCCGCTTCCCGGGTTCAAGCAATTCTCCTGTCTCAGCCTCCCAAGTCGCTAGGACTACAGGCACGCGCCGCCATGCCCAGCTAAATTTTAGCCCAGCTAAAATACTAAAATTTTGTATTTTTAGTAGAGACGGGGTTTCACCATGTTGACATTTCTTTAAATTTATATCATGTCTCTTCACTTTTTTTTTTCTAATTTCCATCTCTTCATCTCTGCTCTGTACTAGGAGATTTTCTCAGTTTTCTTTTTTAATTTGCTAATTATTTTGCTCCTTGATATGTCCTCTAGTCTATATTCAGAGATTTTAAATTATCAAGAGATCTGATTTTTTTTTTTTTTCTCTGAGATGTAATTTCGCTCTTGTTGCCCAGGCTGGAGTGCAATGGCGTGATCTTGGCTCACTCCAACCTCTGCCTCCCGGGTTCAAGTGATTCTCCAGCCTCAATCTCCCAAGTAGCTGGGATTACAAGCACGTGCCATCATGCCCAGCTAATGTTTGTATTTTTAGTAGAGATGGGGTTTCACCATGTTGGCCAGCCTGGTCTGTCTTGAACTCCTGACCTCAAGTTATCCACCCACCTTGGCCCCGTGAGCCACCACTCCAGGCCAGAGATCTGATTTTTTAAAAATACTCATCTGTTCCCTTGCCATAATGGCATTTTAAAATTTTGAATGTTCTTGTTCCACAAATGTCATTCTCTACTTTATCAATTTGAGGAATCAATATTTTTATCAGGTCACTTTAGAATTCCTACCGTAAGGTTTTGCATGGGGTGTGTGTATGAGTGTGCAATTGTGATCAATGTGAATTACACACCTACAATCGTACGGTCTGTATGCAGCAGACCTGGGTTTACTATTGTCACGATACTAGACATTCTTGTATGTTTTTTGCAGTTCTTACATGTGAGTTTATCCTCTGTGGAAATTTTACCTTGTGGACTCCCTCAGCTGTGGTTGCCTCCCTGAGAAGTAATTTCACATTGACCCATAGGGTACATAGATTCCAACCAGATCACAGGTTAATGACGGGTTCAGGGCTCCTGTGGATGAAGCTGATGCAACCATGTTCATGTGAATGCACCTATTTCCACCCGTGACTGGTGCAGAGGCATTTCAACTCCTAATGAGCCAGCCCTGCACCCAGTTTGGGTCCTGAATACAAGACTCTCCCAGGCTCAATTCTTGTCCCTGTGTGATATTGGGCCCTACCCTTTCTCCTGTTTCAATCTCCAAAGGGGAATTTTTTTAAAGGTGTAGAAAAATAGGGGAAAAATGAACTCATAGATCTCAATCTTGGGTTTGCTAAGAATATTTTCCTAAAAATATGTATATCCTTTTTAAAAAATATTTATATGTTACTAAAGCAAAAAGAAAGTGTTACTTTCCCAGACATGCTAACTTCCCAGCAAATAAAGCTTTGGCAGATTGGCAAGTTTTGCAAATAAACAGGGACCATTCATCATGAAAGATGACAAGCATAGACACTCAAGATACCAGTTTCTAAAACAATGTCTAAACAACGTTTGAGTAAATTACTAACTTTAAAAATATATTTAATTTAAAAATTTCACAATTCGCATGAAGATGGGTTCTTCTTATTAAGAAATGTTAAAATCTTTGTTTTAATTTCTATTGTGAAATTAAATAATTCAAACTTCAAGTTGTTGGAACTTTAAGTTATTCTGAGCCTTGAGACAAATGTGGCTATGCAGCCTGAGTCACGTGCAGCGGCAACTTCCGCCTTTTTTTCCCCCTGTGAATAATTAAGAAGACCAAACAGCACGAGAGAGAAGACCTCCTCAGATCACCATCCCTCCTCATTGAGTAATAATCTTCCTTGGCACGTAGCAATCTGTGACCAATCAAATTGCTTTAATGTATGCACTGGTCTCCTTTGGAAAATGTTGTAATCCTCTGAAAATGTCTTTGTCTCTGTCTGTAAAAGTGAAACCTTAACTTCTCCACCTGGGAATGCTGACCATATTCATTTGGAGCTGACGCTTCATGAGTGGCTATCCTCAAGCTTTGCACTCGAATAAACTCTATCCTTAGTCATATTTTCTGAATCTCATTATTTAAGGTAGACACTATTTATGAGAAAAAGATGAAACAGAAACAACCGCAGCCAAGGTGAACTGGTCAAAACTGGCTAAGGTCGTAAAATAAAATAGAACTTTTACAACATACAGATGTGAATTAATAAAGTTTAGGCATCTCAGCTGAGAATAGAAGATTTGTATCTGAAGTCTCACAAATCTGGGTTTCATCAACTGCTTCAACTCAGTAAACATTGCCAGGGATTGCTCTAGGCACAATGCTGTGCTTGACAATGGGCATGCAAAGGCGACTAACATGTGCCCTTTGCCTCCCAAACAGCTACTTTTTAACTGATCAACCTCAAAAGTGCTAAACCTGGGATCAGCAGACATTCTGCAGTGCAACTGGAACTTTCATGCTAAAAAAATTCAAACCTGCGTCTAAACAAGCCTCTAAATGTAAACATCAGCTTACAGGAAATACAAGAAGCAAAAGAATGTGTTAGTTACACCATAAGAATGCAATTCATCAAGATCCAGACTGTGGAAAATTGAGCAGACCAAACATATGGCCTGAAAGCCAGAAAGAAGAAGGGGAAGTATCACATATTGAAAGAGCTTAAGAGATTTATCAAATGCACGATGTAGACTTTGCATAGAGCCTATTTCAACACACCAACTGCATAAAGTTATTTTTGAGAAAATTTTAAAACAAACTGGGTATTAGATGAAATCAAGAAATATTAATTTGGGAAAGTATGATAATGTGCTGTGATTAGGTTTTAAGTGCTTATTTTTAGACAGACGTGATACATTTAAGACTGAAAACCTGGAATTTGCCTTAAAATGATCCAGAGAAACATTGGTGAGGAGAGGAAGGGGTGGAGAGTAGATAAAACAAGATTGGCAAAATGTTTATACTTGAAACTGGGTAATAAATACGTGAAGATTCATTTTATACTTCCTTTATTTTTGTGTATGTTTGAAAATATTTATAACAAAATGTTTGTAGAAGTAACACACAATTGAGTTTGACTCAGCAAAGGAAGGAAAGAAGAAAGGAAGGAAGGAAGGGAGGAAGAGAGGTAGGGAGGGAGGGAGGAAGGAAGGAAGGAAGGAAGGAAAAAAAAGAAGAGGGGGAGAGAATGTGCCTGTGTGTAGCAGCAGGAAAGCTGCAGTGAGCTTATGAAGATTTGTGGTGAGGGCTGGCTGCCTTCCATGAGTGTCTCAGTCTTGGGAAATATCTTAATTCTGCCCGATGTGAGAAGTAATGGAAGGGTAGCAGTATTATAGACATATAATCTTTTTCTCTTCTGCCCACTTTACTTAATCTTCTCATCGATAATTTGGGACTATCTCTCTGCCTTTGGTTGTTTCAAAGTATTTCACTCCAAAATACAGGTCCCTGGTATAATGAGTATTTTAAATTAAAAACCCTTAGAGATCAATAAGCACTGGTTTTCTCCTATCTATACATACAGGTAGGACAGACTCACCAAGGAGAACAATTATTCTTGCTGTCTTCCCTGTTATCTCCTTATCCATTACAGAAAAGAAGATAATAACTTGCTCCAGGGATCATTTAAATTCCAAAGAGAACTATTTACAAGTTAATTTCTGTTTCCCATACAGTCATTCATTCTAGTAATCATTTATTGCCCCTCAATGGAATTCTTCTCTCCACTCCCATAACCTGTTTTACCAGGATCCAAGCTCCCATTCTTTCTGTAACTGACATCAGTGGGCTGCGGGAAGTCCCCAGTTGCTAGTGGGACCTCCACCCCAGTGAGAATAAATTCAAGGCTGAGTCAGAAAATAGTCCAAGTACGGAAATGTATTGCAAAGTGAAAAGTACACACTCAAGAAAGGGGAGTGCAGGTGTACTCAAGAGACAGTCACATGCAAAGGGGTTTGGAGCGGCTGCCTTTGTGGGTTTCTTTAACTAAGGTATGGAATATTCATGAAGATTCCTCGAAAAAGGTGGAGATGTTCTGGAACTGTAGTGCTACTCATTTTCACACCAAATATGGATGTTCCTGGAACTGTCATGGTGCTGGTGGGTGTGTGATTTGTATGCTAATGAGCGTATAATGAGGTTCTAGGTGAAGCCTAGGTCAAATCCAGTGCCACATTGAGTCCGGTTAGTCTCACCCAGCTTAGTCCGCACCCTGGCTTTTAGGGTCTTATCAGCCCATAGTTTCTGCAGCTATTTCTGCAGTTTCCTTTTGCTAGCCATGTGAAACCACTGCCTGGAATTTTCTATTCTCCTGCAACCACCCTTGTTATTCCTGTCTCCTAACCTCAGAATGGTATATAAGCTTCTGTACCTCACTGGGAAGTTGGGTCTTCATTCAGAAGGCCCCCAATGTATACATGTTAAATGAATTTGTATGGCTTTTCTCCTATTAATCTGCCTTTTGCAAGTTGATTTTTCAGTGAAACTTCAGAGAGGGTCAAAGGGAAAGCCCTGCCTTGGCCCCCACATGTTATTGAGGTATGTTTCACATGGATAAAAGCAATCTTTAAGTGATTCTTGGAATGTATTACTCCCTTACTGGTAACTCCCTTTGCTTCTACAAGAAACAAAGGCAGAAACTTGTAGTAAATTCCAGGGCTCTCCATAGAATTATTAACCCGTTATAAAAGTAATAAAGTTGCTGAGAAATTGCCTGCTTGTTTTTTAGGTGTCCTTTGGCTTATTTTGTTTATATATACATTATCTAACACCCTAAAACTTCAGGGCCAGGATGTGGGCTATCATGGGTTCCAGTGAGGATCGTGAAGGAAACCAAAATATTTCACTCCAAAGTATCCTTCTTTGACGTATTTTGAGATGGCTGTTCAGAGGGCTTGCAAACAGAAGTAGCCCTGAAAAATTGTCTTTCCTGGGAAACTTTGCATCTGTGCAGAATCTGCACAGTGCAGCTAGGCCTCCTCTGAGGCCCTCTCTTATCCAGATCTAAAAAAGATTAACTGAGAATCCAACATCTTTAAAGGTCTGAAGGAAACTCTTACCATGTATTCTCTCCGAGAGCTGCAACCTGTGAGGTTTCATCATCTACATAACAGGACTCCCCTTTGTGAGACAGGCCTCTTCTCTCCCTCCATAATCTCTTACTGCCATAATTTACGTTGGCCATGCTCTGAGCCTCCATTCTTTCTGTAACCACAAGATGGTAGAAAAGTGTCAACCATCTGGCGATTTCTTTCAGTTTTTATTTTTATTTTATTTATTTTTTTTGAGATGGAGTTTTGCTCTTGTTGCCCAGGCTGGAGTGCAACAGCGAGATCTTGGCTCACTGCAACCTCCGCCTCCTGGGTTCAAGCAATTCTCCTGCCTCAGCCTCCTGAGTAGCTGGGATTACAGGCACCCACCACCACACCCAGCTAATTTTTGTGTTTTCAGTAGAGACGGCATTTCACCATGTTGGCTAGTCTGGTCCAGAACTCCTGACCTCAGGTGATCCACCTGCCTTGGCCTCCCAAAGTGCTGGGATTACAAGAGTAAGCCGCCACGCCTGGCCTGAGTTTTTATATTTTGTATGACTCCGAAGCTCATATGCACGTTTCTAAAATTTGTAATCCTTTTTTTTTTTTTGAGACAGAATCTCATTGTGTCACCCAGGCTGGAGTGCAGTGGCAAGATCTCGGCTTCCTGCAACTTCCGCCTCCTGGGTTCAAGCGATTCTCCCACCTCAGCCTCCCGAGTAGCTGGGGTTACAGGTGTGCACCGCCAGGCCCAGCTAATTTTTGTATTTTTAGTAGAGACAGGGTTTCACCATGTTGGCCAGGGTGGTCTTGAACTCCTGACCTCAAGTGATCTGCCGCCTTGGCCTCCCAAAGTATTGGGATTATAGGCGTGAGCCACCACACCCAGCCAGTAAGCCTTTTTTCTTTTCTGTTAACCTATTTGTTTTATAAACTAAAATGATCAAACCTTCTGGGATAACATCTAAACTTCCCTACTATCGTTACCATGAAATCCTTTCCATTCTAGATCAATCTACTCACATAAAGACTGGAGAAACTGATGAAAATGTGAGTTATTCCTGCCTACTCTCAATTTGGGAGGAGAATACTCTGGTTTCCTTTCCCTGGAGATATATGATATTTGGGGGAAATGGAAGATGGGGGCTGAGAATATACAAATATGGATACTAGACAACCTGGAGTGTCTAAACATTTTTTTTTTCTATATAATATACTGCCTTTGGATTCTATAAACTCTAGAAATATCTGAGGAATCACAGGATTATTTTGAGAAACTTTTATTCCCGTAAGTGGCCCAAGTATCACTCTTGTTCTAAATTTTAGTTGGAAAAATACGGTCACTGAAAGCATAGACTAACCTAAGCAGACTCTCTGCTAGTTTATTTTTAACTAAAGCTGTATGCCAGGCACTGTTTTGAGAACTTTACCTTCGGAAGCATGCATGATTATTTTTAGCGCTCTTCTACAGAGGAGAGCACCCAAATGCACACAGGCATCAAGATGCAGCCAGGACTCACACCCAGACAACCTCATCCTCAGAGTTCTGCACCTCCCCACTGCCTTATGCATGGCTGTCTTTTGTTGAGCTTTAAATTTTGTATCTGATGTTTTTTAACACCAGATTTTCTATTGATTTTTCCCAAGTAATAATGAACAAAACACTCATATTGAACTTACTAGTCCCTAGAACTATGCAATGGTAAGAATAAAAAAACCTTTTCTCTGTGCAAAAACTGGAATAATTAACCAGAAACTTTGGTACATATGATATTGGAAATCACCCAACTTCGTACTTCCCCCCTTTGCTTTTTTTTTTTTTTGAGACAGAGTCTCACGCTGTGGCTTAGGCAGTGGTGTGACGTCGGGTCACTGCAACCTCCACCTCCCACGTTCAAGCAATTCTCGTACCTCAGCCTCCCGAGTAGCTGGGATTACAGGCATTTGCCATCAGGCCCAGCTAATTTTTGTATTGTTAGTAGAGACGGTGTTTCACCATGTTGGCCAGGCTGGTCTCGAACTCCTGACCTCAGGAGATCCACCTGCCTTGGCCTCCCAAAGTGCTGGGATTACAGGTGTGAGCCACTGCACCTGCCTCCCCCCAACCCCCATTGCTTTATTCACTGATGAAGCAGGCAAACTTATAAACAGATCCTATGCTCTTTTTTCAACTTCTTTTGGGTTCTTCATTGTAACTGTGATTCTTTTTTATTACATTGATACATACGACATTTTCTAAAATACACCTTTGAAGTCCAGAAATTCAATACTAATAAAGCTATCCTATTGAACAGCACTTTGCAAGTCACTTTGTTGGATACTTGTGGAATTAAGATGCATGAGACATGGACACTACTTTCAAGGGGTCTAGACCACGGGGTTCTGAAAAGTGTTCTCCTTGGACCAGCAGGATCTGCATCAGCTGAGAGAATGCTAGAAATTCTGGGCCCCAGAGACTCTGGGAGTAGGGCTCAGCAAAGTCTTTACAAGCTCCTTGGGTGATTTTGATGCGCACTAAACTTTGAGAGTCACTGATCTAGCAGTGTAAGAAATATAAACAAAAGACTCTAAAACAAAGTTAAAATCAAGTTTAAACAAAATTCAGTGGAATTTCCAAGAGGGAGAGTTGAGTTGAGGTGGAGGGAAATCTTGAAAAGGCTTCCTGGATTTGGTGCTGGGGCTGGCTCCTTACGGAAGGGTGAGATCGGATGGCACACATTGGAAAGGGGCAGGAGGTTCATCTCAGGAGGATAACAGAGAACATGGAGGTGGACACAGTTAAGTATGGCCCGTGAGGGGGCCTTAGAATCCTCCATGTGGGTGGAGCAGAAAGTGTGAAACAGTCAGTAGAGGCTCAGTCATGGAAATCTTTGAATATCATTTTTACTATTTTAATAATGAAAGAAAAAAGAGAACACTTAAAGACAGTATGCCATTTCTATAATGGAGGAAAATAGTGGGAATATAAGTACACAGGTAGAATAATGGGAAATGTTCTTATATTTGTTAGGACTTCAAGGAAACCTGGAAAACACTGATACTTTAAAAAAATATTTATTCTGTATATTAAAAAAATACTAAAGTACTCATTACTTTTTGAAGACACTACTATGGAAATTTCATTCACAATATGGATAACATTTTTGCCTTATAAAGAAGTATGGTAGTGACACTCTATTATTGTAATAAAGCCATAATCCTAATTCCCGGCCTTTGCTAGATAATTTCCTGATTCAACTTTAGAAATGGCTTCACAGAGCATTTTGAGAGAAGTTGTAATATGAGTAAGTATAAGGTAGAAAATAATATTGCTATTAAAATGAAAGCCTGATATTGAAATATAAAAACGAACTTGCACTATAATAACTAGAGAAATATTTTAAATATCCAAAAATAAGTATATTTTTAGGTTTACTATTCAAAGAAAGACTGCAGAAAGTCAAAGGAATTTTATCTGATGCCTCTGCAAATGGAGAAGACAGTGTAAAATGGAAGAGATTTTAAAGGGCTTTAAATTTGGTTGAAATGGAGTAACAATCTCCTGCTTGAAACAACCAAAATAAATACATGAAAGAACAACATTGCATGGACATCAGGCACCAAAGACAGTGATATCTAAGAAGCATGAGAAACGTGCAGTTGAGGAAGGAAGCTGGCAGGATTTGCTTTCCAGTCACAACCCTGCTGACCAAGCCAGGATCTGGTCAAAACGGGACGCAGTGAAGAAACTGGCAAAAACCAGCAGGTGGCTCAAAGGCAGCTTCTAGTTGCTCCCAATGCTCATTAGCATAAGATACTCTCATCAGCACCAAGACAGTTTACAAATGTCATGGCAATGACCAGAAGTTACCACCTCTTTCTGTGGCAATGACCAGGAAGTTGCCCCCTCTTTTCTAGAATGTTCTGAATGACCTGCCCCTTAATTTGCATTAATTCACCCCTTAATTTTGCATGTAATTAAAAGTGGGTAAAAGTAGGTAGAAACACAGGTAACCAACAGCCCATAAGAAATGCTTTGGGGCACTGCCTATGAGTTAGCCCTGCTCCATGAGGACAGTTCTGGTTCAATAAAAGATTGCTGTCTAATACCCCTGGCTCACCCTTGAATTCCTTCCTGGGTAAAGCTAAGAACTTTCCTGGGCTAAGACTCCAATCTGGGGGCTCAGCTGCCCTGCGTCAAAGTGAACCCTAAGATTGCCCACCTTATGGCTCTGAGAAAGCTTTCAGGCCATGGCGCAGGGAGGGGCAACCAGGCAGAACATGGTGGTCTTTCTGAGTTGAGACAGAACTGGGAATTGGGGAAGCCAAGAGAGCAAGAGTTCTGAAGAGAAGAGAGCGGCACAGAGGAAGAACCCTGGAGACCTGCAGAGAGTTCCCATGGGATCTTGAGCAGAGCACTGATCAGTACATATGTGTGAAGAAACGCTTTGAGGATGGGGGAAGAATGATCCAAAAGGTTGAAGAGAACAGTGCTTCAAAGAACACACAAGGCCAAAAATAGCACCTGTTCCGAAAAACCAGAATGGAAAACCTTGTCATTCAGAGAGCATCAGTTAATGTACTAAGAACCGCCTTGCCACTGTAGTGGATAAAAATTAATCCTAGAATAAATTCAGATCTGCTTCTAATGGACAAATCTTAAAAGCAAGCCGAGAAATGATCAAACTGTTTCAAAGTACCTTAACTACATCTCAGAACAGAGCCCAGAAATATTTATAGGAGTACCAAAATAGTCAACAACCAATGAAATAAATCATCAATATCTACCATTCAAAGAAAAATTGCCAGACATTCCTAGAAGCAAGAAAACACAGCCCATAATGAGAAGAAAAATCAGTGAATCAAAACCAGCTCCAAAATGACACAGATGATAGAATAGGCAAGGACTTTTAAAACAGTTATTCTGATCAAATTTCATATGTTTAAGAAGATAGAGAAAAGATTAAAAATGCTACGTAGTGACATAGAAGATCCAAATCAAACTTCTAGAGATGAAAACTTCAAAAACTGAGTTGAAAAACATATTAGATGAGAATTACAGCAGATCAGAAATTTTAGAAGAAAGTATCAGTGACCTAAAAGACAGCATTAGATGCTATCTAAAATGAAATACCAAGATAAAAAAAGATTTTAAAAAAATTAACAGAGCGATCTCTTGGAAAGATGGGGCAGCTTGGGGGCTTCTCCACTGAAACACTTTGTGCTGGATAAGAAGGCAATTACTGAAATCTTTGACCAGTTACTGGAGTTTGTTACTGAGGATCACATATTGTTGAAGTATGTGAATCTCCCTTCTCAGCTCAAGATCTGAAGATCCAATCAGGGTGGAATAATAATAGCAACATATAAGAATCTAGAACTTGACTGAGCTACTGAGGATAATCAAGTAGAAATGTAAGAATATAAAAACAAGCTTTCTATCATTGGTAAGGTGCTATCTCGGAGACAAATGAAGGTGGCATTTTCTGGCAGGACAAGCTCTGTTATCAATGCAATGTTGTGGGATAAAGCTCTCCTTAGTGGGATTGATCATACAACCAATTGCTTCCAAAGTGTTTAAGAGACCAATGGAGATAAAACCTATCTTATGACAAAAGGATAAGATGAAAAAACAGTGTAAACACAGTTCATCAGCTGTCCTATGCCCTTCATATGGACAAAGGCTTGGAAGCTGGCTGTCTTATACACGTGTTTTGGCCAAAGACAAAGTGTGTCCTCTTGAAAGGTGAGCTGGTTTTAGTAGACAGTCCAGGCACAGATGTCACTACAGAGCTGGATACCTGGATTGATGAGTGTTGCTTAGATGCTTATGTCATCATTTTGTTTGTAAACTCTGAATCAACACTAATGAACACAGAAAAACATTTTTTTCACAAGGTAAATGAGCAGCTTTCCAAGCCTAATAATTTAATTCTGAATAATCACTGGGATGTCGCTTCATCAGAGCCAGAATATATGGAAGATGTATGTAGACAGCACATGGAAAGATGCTTGCATTTCTTTGTGGAGGAGGTTAAAGTTGTGGATCCTTTAGAAGCACAGAATCATATATTCTTCATTTCAGCAAAGGAAGTTCTTAGTGCTAGACAGCACAAACCACAGGGGATGCCAGAAGGCAGTGAAGTACTTGGTAAACGATTTCAGGCAAGATTACAGGAGTTTCAGAATTTTAACAAATCTTTAAGGAGTGTATCTCACAATCAGCAGTGAAAACAGGGTTGAAACAGCACACTATCGGAGCTAAGCCAATACTAGATATTGTGAAAAACACAATGGATTCAATAAACGTGGCAGCAACAGAGAAGAGTTTATTCAAAGAAAGAGCGAGAAGAACAAATTGACAGACTGAGCTTTATCCCAAACCAGATGAACCTTTTAACACTAGATGTTAAGAAAAAAATCAGGAAGGCCAGGCGCAGTGGCTCACGTCTGTAATCCCAGCACTTTGGGAGGCTGAGGCAGGTGGATCACGAGGTCAGGAGTTCAAGACCAGCCTGGCCAACATGGTGAAACCCCGTCTCTACTAAAAAGACAGAAATTACTCTGGCGTGGTGGCGGGTGCCTGTAATCCCAGCTACTTGGGAGGCTGAGGCAGGTAATTGCTTGAACCTGGGAAGGGAAGGTTGCAGTGAGCCAAGATCGCACCACTGCACTCCAGCCTGGGCAACAGAGTGAGACTCCATCTCAAGAAAAATAAAAAATAAAAAATAAAAAAATCAGGGAGGTTACCAAGGAAGTGGCAAACAAGGTTTCACGTGCAAAGACAGATGAAATTTGTTGACTGTCTGTTTTGGTTGATGAATTTTATTCAGTTTCATCCTACTCCACGTGTATTGAAAGTATGTAAAGGTGACTTAAATTAGCACTTAGAAGATGGTATCAGAAGAAATATGGCTGATTGATGCACCAATTAAGACAATGCCTCAATGTTTAATCCAAGCAAGAAATTATTAAAAATTTGAAACCATTACTTTCAGCTGATATATAGAATAAACTGCATACACTAATCCCTTGCAAGAAATTTGATCTCAGTCATGACCTATATTGCCACAAGTTATGACCAGATTTTCAAAAGGGTATTGTATTCCATTTTTCCCTGGGCTGGTCTTCACTTGTGCATTGATTCCTGGGCCCTACAAATGCTCAGAGGGTGCTCCTAGGATTGTCAGAGCCTAACTTTCCCTAGCTCTTTAGCCTGTACTCCCACTGCTTCTATCAACCCAGCAACACCAGATAATGCATCACACAAAGAACTCATGGTTACCTTAATAACAGGATTAGCTTCTCTTACATCTAGGACTTCTATGGACATCACTGTTGGAGGAGTAATTTGGAAAACTATAGGCTGGCAATTCGTATATGTTTCATTATGTATGTATGGAGTTTGGTATCTTTATGGAAGGCTGTCCTGGACCACTTGTGCCAAGGAAAGAGGCTTTAAACAACAGTTTGTGAACTATGCTTCTGAAAAACTTCAGATAATTGCTAGCTTCAGGAATGCAAACTGCAGCCATGAAGTACAACAAGAAATGGCTATCACTTTTGCTTGCCAGTGCCAACAAGTTGTTACTAAAAGACATCTGGAAGAAATTACTAGATTATCCAAAGAAATAGATCAGTTAGAGAACATACAAAACAATTCAAAACTCTTTTTTTTCATATTCATAGCTTTAATAGTGTGTTCTACTCGACATTTCTACTCTTATAACTATTACAATTAATAGCTTCCAACAGTTTCCCCTCCCCTCCCCTCCCTCCCTCCCCTCCCCTCCTCTCCCCTCCCCTCCCCTTCCCTCCCCTCCCCTTTCCTTCCCTCCCCTTCCCTCCCCTCCCCTTTCCTTCCCTCCCCTTCCCTTCCCTCCCCTTTCCTTCTTTCAGAGTCTCACTCTGTCATGCAGGCTGGAGTGCAGTGGCGTGATCTTGGCTCACTGCAACCTCCACCTCCCGGGTTCAAGTGATTCTCCTGGTATCCAGGTGGCAGAGGGGAAATAAAGAGTCTGGAGAGGGAGGCTGGGCACAGTGGCTCACACCTGTAATCCCAGCACTTTGGGAGGCCGAGGTGGGTGGATAACCTGAGGTCAGGAGTTCGAGACCAGCCTGGCCAACGTGGTGAAACCCTGCCTCTACTAAAAATACAAAAAATTAGTCAGGCATGGTGGTGGGTTCCTATAATCCCAGCTACTCAGGAGACTGAGGCAGGAGAACCGCTTGAACCTAGGAAGTGGAGGTTGCAGTGAACCGAGCTCATGCCATTGCACTTCAGCCTGGGCGACAAGAGCAAAACTCCATCTCAAAAAAACAAAAACAAAAACATAATAAATAAAAATAAATAAAACACAACTTAGTTAGCTTACCATCCTGTGGGTCAGCAATTTAGGATAGGCTCTGCTGTGCACTTTGGCTGGTGTCAGCCAGCCTCGGCTCATTCATCTATGTGTAGCCAGCTGCTGGTCCAGGGTTCCTAGTTGTTTTTATGCAGACTTTTATCTTTCCCATCATGTTCTGGTCCACACCTTATGTCTGCCTTCAAGGTACCCATGACTTCAATCCCTGAGCATTTCCAAGTTCTGTAGGATGAATCAGTCCTTGGTAGGCATCTAGTTTTCATTCTACACATTCTGCTAAGGCAGTTCCCAGTCCTCAAATGTTCATGTGCAATGAACAGGTATCTCTTAGCTTCATTTAAAAAGTCTGTGTTTCTGTCTCCTTCTCCTTCTTTTCTCTCCCATTCTGCTAGCTCATCATTAATTATCAAGGGGATATGGGTGCAGAAACACCTTTACTCTGCCATACACAAAAGTCTGAAATAAAACTTCTTAAATAAATGATGACCCTTTTTTAATGTCAAAGAAAGGAATGATGAGTCTAAACCCAGCTCTCTGAGTGGCAGCCAGGCGGGGAGATGTTTCCCCAGTTACTAAATTAGAACGTAACCCACAAGAATAGACTGTGACGATGGCAGCAGGAGTTTGAAGCCTCTGTCAGAACATTCTGGATGTTCTTATGGCACATGGACTCATAAATTCAAAGGTCTTTCTTATTTTTTACTAAAGGCTATGTCTTTGTCTTTGGGGCTTCTGTCAGACTCCAGTTAGTAAGCACACTAAAGGCTGGAAGGCTGGCTGTTTTGGGGTGCGAGATAATGATGGTTGAGCTCCTAATAATTATCCGCATTGGCTGCCTTTTGTTCTGGAAAGTATTTACTACTGCTTTATGGTGGCTTTTGAAAATGATTTTCAAAACATCCCAATTATGTCATTTATTTACTTTTCTGAGATATTATTTTGAGGTTTGAGAAAAAATTAAATTTCTGGCATTAGAACTGTAATAAAGCCGTTTTTGGGGTCTGACTGCTCATTGCTTTCAAGCCTGGCCCCTCTCTCTTCCTCTCTGCCCACCACTGGACAGGGTGGTGCTCCCTCCTTCAGCACCAGTGGGAGATTCACACCACACCAGACCCTGCCCTCACGGAGGAACCTACACCTCGGGCCCAGCCACTGACCTCCATCAAAACCCAGCCAGTATCCTTTCCTTGTTCTCTCACATCATTTTCTTTGTGCATTTTTCTACTCCTTCCCTCTCTTTTTTAGCAAATTTGCAGAAATTCTCTGTATTTTTGACGTTAAGTTTTCACATGTTATGAATGATGCAAATATTTTCTCCAAGACTGTCACTTATGTTTTAGTTTTGCTCATTTCTTTTTTGCAGTACCAACATTTTGACTTTTATAATGTCACATTTGACAATCTTTTATTTTGGATTTTGTAACATTCTTAGAAAGTACTCCCTCCTTGCCCAAATTATGAAGGTTATGTTTTCCTTCTAGAATTCCTATTAGATGGCCACTGGAATTTGTGGATCTATCTCCCCTGTCTCTTATATTTGTTTGTATTGCATTCTGGGATAATTTCTTAATCTTTTAGTTTACAAATTTTATCTTCAGCTGTGTCCACTTTGCTATTGTACATCTACTGGCCTCATTTACTGGCCTTATCTACTGGCCTATTTTCATTTTGGCAATCATTGTAATTTTTGAGGTGGAAGAATAGGGAGTTGGGGTAACCAAGGGTTAAGGCGTAAGCAAAAGGACAGCAGATGCAGTTCTAGGCAAGGTTAAGCAGCCTACAGGCCAGACCCTCACTCCTGTGATAACCAGACAGAAGTCTCCACTTCAGCCTCTGACTGGCTACAGGCCAACTCTTCACTTCAGCCTCTGATTGGTCACAGGCGAGGTCTCCACTTCAGCCTTTGATTAGCTGTGGGCCAATCCTTCAAAGTGTGTAATCAATTAGAGGCCTCTAAAGGGCACCTAGGGGGTGTTACCAAATTCTTTTAGCTTAATAGAAACCCTAAAGAACATTGTAATCTGGGCTCTTGAGCCACTTGCTCCAGCTGCTCCCACTCTCTGGAGCATACTTTCACTTCAGTAAATCTGCACTTTCATTGCTTCTTTCTTCTTTTGCTGTTTTGTGTGTTTTGTTTAATTCTTTGTTCAACTTGCCAAGAAGCTGGACAACTCACAGTCAACACTTTCCATCTGTGGCCAGGTGCGGTGGCTCACACCTGTAATCCCAGCACTTTGGGAAGCTGAGGTGGGTGGATCACCTGAGGTCAGGAGTTCAAGACCAGCCTGGCCAACATGGTGAAACCTTGTCTCTACTGAAAATACAAAAATTAGCTGGGCATGATGGTGTGTTCCTGTAATCCCAGCTACTCAGGAGGCTGAGGCAGGAGAATTGCTTGAACCTGGGAGGCAGAGGTTGCAGTGAGCCAAGATCATGCCACTGCACTCCAGTCTGGGCTACAGAGTGAGACTTCATCTAAAACATTAAAAAAAAAAAAAAAAAAGACTTTCCATTCATTAACATTTTCAATAAGTTAATTTTTTTTCATAACACTTAAAAAATGCAGTATCTACTTAAATGATTCTCAGGATATTCATTATACTTATGATGAAAATCCTTTCCTCTTTGCCCTACTAGTTTTGTTTTCTTTGGGGCTACTTCTGTTTCCTCAAATGATTGATTCCAGGTTTTCTGTTCCTGTGTGTAGTTGAGGGTCTGTATTAAACATTGGGTTTCCTTAGCCCAAGAGGAAACTCCTGGTGGTCCGATGCCAATTGTCATGGAAGAAACCCTACACTGGTGAACCTGGGAGTGGAAAAGACTGTGTGGTCCTCTGGCATGGGAGCAGGGGTTGCCTTCTGAGTTTGATTTCCCACTCCTCTCCTTATCCACGGGGCTTGGACCCTGGCTTGGGGTCTGCTCTAAAAGTAGGGAGTTCTTGGGCTTATATTTTGATTCTCCTTCCCCACCCAGGAATGTTTTGTTTTCTCTTCAGAGCGTCCATCACTTGGGTCCAAAGCTGTTGCTCCAGCAGCTCCACATACAGGGTGTCAGAGAGGCATGGTGGCCCACTGACCCTGAATGCTGCTCTGCAGCCGCCTGGGCAATCTGCCTGAGCCCCATTCTGGGCTTTGTGTTTATTGGCTCTAAGCCTGGAATTTTCCAAGGACACTGTTAACAGCCCTGACTACCACGTCATCTGGATACTTCAATTTTTCTTCCGTCACTCAAAACCCATCTTCTTCCCCTAATTTTTATTTTTATGAAAGTTATTATATACATGTATCAGGAGATATTCTAAGAATGCTTATAGAAAAATACAGCATTTTCTTACACCCTGTGCCCTACACCCCACCCCAGCTTTTCCCCAACCCAGAATGCTTTTTCTTGGGGGGAATTTACCTGCTGTATCTGCAAACAACATGCTTATGTTGTCCCATCTTGAAATTTTGGACTTGCACACCCTCTATTGGCTCCCCAGCCCCACCACAGAATTCCATGCTTCCCACTCCCCTCCCTGTGCTGTCAAGACGGTCGCATCCTGGTGTTGGTAGAACAGTGCTCACTACTCACATTATGACAGTGATAGACATATCTGCTGTCACTGAGATTTTTGCAAAAGCCTCTGTTGGCTTTTCCTTTTCTACCCCAACTTTTTGTTTTCCCTAGAGATAGTGTTCATTTTATTGTTTTTTTCTTTTCTTTCTTTTTTTTTTTTTTTTGTTGAGACGGAGTTTCACTCTTATTGCCCAGGCTGGAGTGCAGTGGCGCCATCTTGGCTCACCACAACCTCTGCCTCCCGGGTTCAATCAATTCTCCTGCCTCAGCCTCCTGAGTAGCTGGGATTACAAACATGTGCCACCACAGCCAGCTAATTTTGTATTTTTAGTAGAGACGGGATTTTACCGTGTTGGTCAGGCTGGTCTCGAACTCCAGACCTCAGGTGATCCACCCACCTTGGCCTCCCAAAGTGCTGGGATTATAGGCATGAGCCACCATGCCCAGCCTATTGTTTATTAACTTGGTTTTAAATATATATATAATCGTCGTTAATCCAAGCACAATTTTCCACCAGTTATCTAAGTCTCTTCTCAGTATAATCAGGTTCATCAGGTATTTTATCACTTTCCTCTTTCTGAAGATGCCTTTCCCACCCACTTCAATCCTTCCTGGGTTGAATCTTCTGTATTCTATATCGCAAAATTTCTTCTTTTTGGCTGAATTGTCTTTTTGGGCAAAAGGACATCCTCTAGTGGCTTCATGAGATACTCTCATTATTTGCAGTTCCAAACTTCCAAATTTGCCTGCTCGCTGAAATTTATTTGTAACCCCCAAATCAATCATTGTCACGCCTCCTCAGTCATTCACAAGCATGCCCCAAGCAGTGAAAAATGTGTCTCTCCAGGCACAGTTCTTAGCTGAGGTCAAACAAGGCAATGCGCTGCCTCTTGTTTCAGCTGTCATACTGTTACCTTGTCGTTATCACTGTCTATTTAGTGTCACATTTTTGGCATTTTTGTGCTTTTTGTCAGTGATTTTTTTTTTAAAGAAAAATTTCATTTTAATCCAGCCTGACCCCCACACGTGTGTTTCACACAGACCTTATTTTTAAAACAGACTTTATTGTATTTAATACAATATAAAATTTGAAAAATTGCAGGAAAGCAGCAGACTTGAACTGGAGCAATTCTAACAAGGAATAATAAAGTTCACATCTGTGAGGTGGACAAAAAGGTGTGACTTCTGTACAAACTACATTTAGCATTTCATGTCTAACATCTTTCAAATGCAATGTGCTCATGAGGGTTTTTCTGAAGTCCTGCCTGGTCCCTGCCTAAAGAGAGACGTGGAACCTCCATATACAAAGAAACTTGATTCAAGGTGCTTTTTTTTTTTTTTTTTTGAGACAGAGTTTTGCTCTCCTTGCCCCGACTGGAGTGCAATGGCACAATCTCAGCCCACCACAACCTCCGCCTCCCGGGTTCAAGCAATTCTCCTGCCTCAGCCTCCCAAGTAGCTGGAATTACAGGCATGTGCCACCACACCTGGCTAATTTTGTATTTGTTTTAGTAGAGATGGGGTTTCTCCAGGTTGGTCAGGCTGGTCTCGAACTCCCGACCTCAGGTGATCGGCCTGCCTCGGCCTCTCAGAGTGCTGGGATTACAGGTGTGAGCCACCACGCCTGGGCTTGTTTTTGTTTTGTTTTGTTTTTTAAAAAAGGGAAAAGAAAGACAAAGGAAAAAGAAAGAATGGATGGCTGTTGGCAATGGAAACTGTGAGGAAACTGTCCTCACCATTCATGGCTTGTTTATTGGTCAGAGGCCTCGGGGGGCCCAGGATATTTCATGGCCATCACAGCACCAACTGCGGCTGTCACCTTTTTTTTTTTTTCTTTTTTGCATTTCCTACCTTTTGACATATATATATATATATATATATTTTTTTTTTTTTTCACCTTGAGGATATCACTATTCCAATTGTTCCCATATGAATACAGGTGTGGTCTCTATTGCATATAAATGCATCTTTTATTCAATTTTAGGTCCAGGACTTGGTTTGCTGTCCCAACTGCACACAAATGTCCCTTTTTTATTATTTGTTTATTAGTTGTGTTTTCCTTTTTGCATAAGAAATATGTCCGTTTAGTCCAGAGGCTCTTGCTTTATCCAGATGATGGAGGGTACAGGAGGGCATCCGCCTCAGTTCCCTATGAAGGACGTATTTGCTGAACTAGGACGAGCCCACTCCTCCCCTACAGGAGCCCACGATTTCAAATCCTCTTTGCTGCAACCTCTCGAGGACCTGGACTGAGTTGAGGTGACAGTAGCCACTTAGTGGAAACCTGACGACGTGCGTGGAGTCGTGATTCCAGCCTGCACTGACAAAGTTGCACATCACATCGCCGATCTCTGGAAACACTTCTTCTACCAAGGATTTGTCACCACTTAGCGTGATCCTTTCTCTGAGGTCTGGGGCCACACAAACAACAAGGCACTCACAGGGCCTTGAAAAGCGACCAGTTTCTCTGTCCTGCTTCCATCTTTCCATCTCCAACAACATGAGCTGAAGCTGAAAATATTTTGCCTCTTCATATAACGAAGTGTAGTCCTTGAAATCATCAAGAATGAGGAGTTTGGATGTTCGTAGAAAATTCAAGATATATCTGAACATCTGTCCATCTCTGTCAGTGAAATAGTGCTGTTTGAGACTGTCCAAAACTATGGGCTCTGTACCATCACAAAGTCTTCTGATTCTGGATACAGGGTATTTGGTGAGGGTGGCCAGGCTGCTGGTGTACATGTGGCTGCCCACATCAGTGTGGACATGTGCATTGGATTTTGTGAGTTGTGCCGGAGTAGGGGTGCCTTGGTTGTTCAGTGGAGATGCAGGGGATCTAGTGATCAGAGGTCTTAACATATGAGGCTGACTGTCCCTCTGGCGGAGAATTGCGCGGGCTCCGGGCGGGAGAGAAGGAGGGCCAGCGGGAGGGAGGGACGGTCTCGCTTCTCTAGGCAATGCCCGAGGAGTAGTGCCCCTTCCACTGCCCCCTCATTGCCCCCTGGAGCCAGGGGTTCGGGGCAGCAGGTGCGCCGGGCGTGCCGTGGTGCTGCCATGGGAAACCCGTGTCTGGGGCCGCCCTGAGTGGAGCGGAGCCTATCAGTGATTTAATTGTTTAAAATGGCCCCCAAGTGTACTGCTGAAGTGCTGTCTAGTGTTCCTAAGTGCAGAAAGGCTGTGATGTGCTTTACAGAGAAAATATACGTGTTAGACAAGCTTGGCTCAGACATGAGTTACGGTGCTGTTGACAGTAAGTTCAACAGCAATGAGTCAACAATATGTTACATCCAGAAGGAGGAAGAGGAAAGTCATTGACGCAGATGTGAGGCCACTCTGAAAAGTGCCCAAGTAACATCTATAGTACCTGGTAAAGTTATGGAAAAACAACAAGAAGAAAAAAAACCAGTGAAATTTGTGGATTCATGAGATGACATTAAAAGTTTGGTGGACTGGCCAGGCGCG
This sequence comes from Pan paniscus, assembly GCF_029289425.2. Taxonomy (NCBI): domain Eukaryota; kingdom Metazoa; phylum Chordata; class Mammalia; order Primates; family Hominidae; genus Pan; species Pan paniscus. The sequence goes on from NC_073260.2 coordinate 51,294,891, forward strand.
GTGGCTCGCCTGTAATCCCAGCACTTTGGGAGGCCGAGGCAGGCGGATCACGACGTCAGGAGTTCGCAACCAGCCTGACCAACATGGTGAAACCTCATCTCTACTAAAAATACAAAAATTAGCCAGGCTTGGCGGTGCGCGTAATCCCAGCTACTCAAGAGGCTGAGGCAGGAGAATCTCTTGAACCCGGGAGGTGGAGGTTGCACTGAGCCAAGATTGCACCACTGCACCCCAGCCTGAGCGACAGAGCGAGACTCCATCTAAAAAAAAAAAAGTTTAGTGGACAGCATTGTTGTGAGGCTGACAGCCAAATAAATTTTTAGTCACATTACCCAAGGTCAGGAAAACGCAAAACTCTTCCCAGCTTGAGTTTTATTATAAAGAATAATACATACAGTTAACTATTGGTAAGAAACATATATTAAACAAGGTGTCTGTAGATAAAAACACATAAAACAAAAATATGTATTGGTTGGATGACAAAAATGTAGTGATCAGAGGTGTGGAAGCTAACCCTGTATTTCTCCAGGAGCAGTGGTTCAGTATGGGCTAACAGTGTTCACAGTGTCTTTAGAGAACATACTCCAGCACTCACCAAGGCCATGCTTCTTGCATCACAGCTATGCTTCCTGCACCCACCAAGGCCATGCCTCCTGTGTTATAGCCATGCCTCCTGTACCCACCAAGGCCATGCCTCCTGTATTCACCACTGCTATACACCCCATTCAATAGCCACACTACACTTCCTACACCACAGCCTTGCCCCCTGCACCCACCACAGCTGTGACTATCCAATAGCCACACCTCCCCTACCACAGCCACACCCCCAGCACCCACCACAGCCACACTCAGCACCCTCCACAGTCACACCCCCTCCACAGCCACACTCCGTCCACAACCACACCCGCTCCACAGCCACACCTCCTGCACCCACCACAGCCACACCCCAGCACTCTCCATAGCCATACTTCCTGCACTTTCCACGGCCACGCCTCTTGCTCTGGCCTTCACAGGCTGCAGTAACGTCTCCTCTCCTCCCTCCTTTCCCTTAACCTTTGTGGCTAATCTTTAGGTTCCCCCAACATGGCTTTTATTTCTTTTACTTCTGCCGATACTTCTGGTTAAATTCTTTTCATTTAAATGCTCTCCAGCATCTATCTCTCTTCTTTCAGACCTTGGCTGACTTCCTTCTTTCCCAGCTGCTCGGAAGCTGTCTGGCCTCTCCACAGGATCCATCCATTTCCCTGCCTTCCAGAATCCCCTTTTCCCCTCAGACTTCAGCAGGAACCTGTGCCAATGAGATCCACAGAGCAGAGTAATTTCTCTTCGATATCGTCAATCTCTCCTCCTCTAAGGAGATAGGAATAGCACGGGTAGTTGCAGGAGTATGGACAAACCCAAAGAACCCCTGAAGCAGAGGCTAGGCAAATAAACCACAGGGTAGAGAAAGCCCAAAATAAGGCAGAGAAAATGACCAAAACCCTGGTCAGGGTGACATGTCCGTGACTCTTCCAGGTAAACCCAAATAAGGGAGAAAGGGGGCAATAACAGGAGGGGGGAGGAGTCCCTGAAATCCCCTCCTTTTCCAGAATACCTAATGAGCATTCCACCCCCTTATTAAAGAGACATCCGGGCTGGGCGCGGTGGCTCACACCTGTAATCCCAGCACTTTGGGAGGATGAGGCAGGCAGATCACGAGGTCAGGAGATCGAGACCATCCTGGCTAACACGGTGAAACCCTGTCTCTACTAAAAAATACAAAATATCAGCTGGGTGTGGTGGCGGGCGCCTGTAGTTCCCGCTACTCGGGAGGCTGAGGCAGGAGAATGGTGTGAACCCGGAAGGCGGAGCTTGCAGTGAGCCGAGATCGCGCCACTGAACTCCAGCCTGGGCGAAAGAGAGAGACTCTGTCTCAAAAAAAAAAAAAAAAAAAAGAAAAAAGAAAGAAACATCCCTAAAATAAGAAACCCAGCCTCCGTTGTGCCTGACTTGTTCTCACGGGCATGGCTGCGCTCCTCTCAATTACTTGTTTCTCCATCCTTCCACCAACAGTGTGAACAGTTTTTTAAACATTTCAAAATAAAATGGATGAGATGATGGATCTCACTGTGGTTTTCCTTTTCATTTCTCTTTCGGAGGTTATTCTTACATTAAGGAAGTAATACTTTGTCATATGCATTCAGTATTTTCCCGTATTATATTTATCTTTTAAACTTTGTGTTCAGCATTTTTTTAATTTTATGAAAAAGTGTGTCTTATTTTTAGACTTCTAGGCTTTGTATTATAATCAGAAAGTCTTTCTCACTGATATTATAAAATTAAAACACAACCACTTTCCCTGAATGTTCTGTATTTTAATTTTTTACACCTAAATTTTTAAGTTATCTGGGGTATATTTACATTTTTACAGGAAGGCTTTTGATATTTGTATATGAATTGTATTTCCACCACCCTACTGAAATGTCTTAATTTCTTTACCAGTGTTTTTCTAGTTCATTCCTTTCAGATTCCTTGATATACACTGTGTCTCCAGCACTAAAAAAATATTTGCACCACCTTCTCAATTTCCTTCCATTTGTCCTTCTCTGTTTTCTTCTTTTACCTTCTTCCCTCCCTTCCTTCCTCTGATTTTATCAGCTAGTGTCTCCAGAGCAATACTAAATAATGGTGTATATCCTTGTCATATTTCTACCTTATTGGTAACCTTTCAGTACTTCTCCATTAAATATAATATTGGATTTTACATCAATTATAAGGAAAATATTTTTCCATTTTATTAAGAAGTTTTAAGGAATAGATTTCAAAATTTGATCAAATCTTTTTTCAATATCTATGGAGATGATTACACGTTTTTCCAATTTTATCTATAAATATGATTAATTTTATTGATAGATTTTCAGTATTGAGCCATCCTTCTATTCCACTTATGAAAACAATTTATCATGATATAAAATGCTGCTGGATTCGATTTCCTACTGTTTTACTTTGAATTTCTGCATTAGTAATTATACTTCAAATTGCTTATGAGATTATTTCTTAGTGCTATCCACTTCAGAATTTGGTGTCAGCATTATGCTGACTACATAAAAATTTTATGTTTCCCTTTCCCCCTGTGCTTTGGAAACCATTTAAATATCTTTGGTTTACCTCAACCTTAAAGGTCTGTAGACTTCATTTGTAAAACCATCTGTGTTCTTTTCTCCCCATGGGGGTAGTCTTTTGAAACCATTCTCTCATTACTTTTTGATACTCGAATTGTTAATATTTTCTAAATAGTTTCCATTTATTTTTCCTAGAAAATTATCTATTTTATTTACTAGGTATTCTAATATTCTTTTATATATTTTAGCTGATTTTAGGTTTATTAGTTTTTTTGCTTTTTGTTTTGAGATGGAGTCTCATTCTGCTGCCCAGGCTGGAGTGCAGTGGTTTGATCTCTGCTCACGGCAACCTCCACCTCCCAGGTTCAAGTGATTCTCCTGCCTCAGTCTCTGGAGTAGCTGGAATTACAGGCATGCCACCATGCCCAGCTAATTTTTGTATTTTCAGTAGAGATGAACCATGTTACCCAGGCTCCCCTCAAACTCCTGACCTCCAGTGAACGGCTTGCCTCAGCCTCCCAAAGTGCTAGGATTACAAGCATAGCCACCATGCCCGGCCCCATCTTTTATTTTAGTGTTTCAGTTAGTTTATTTTAGATCTGTCTTTTACATATTACATATACATTAGGTTTTGCTTTGTGATTCCATCTGAGATTTAAAAACTTTTTAAATTGTGGTAAAATATACATAACATAAATTTTACCACTTTAACTTTTTTTTTTTTTGAGACAGAGTCTTACTCTGTTGTCCAGGCTGGAATGCAGTGGCACAATCTCGACTCACTGCAACCTCTGCCTCCTGGGTTCAAGCGATTCTCCTGCCTCAGCCTCCTGAGTAGCTGGCATTATAGGCGCCCACCACCATGCCTGGCTAATTTTTTTATTTTTTGATATGTTGGCCAGGCTGGTCTCAAACTCGTGACCTCAGGTGATCTGCCCAACTCGGTCTCCCAAAGTGCTGGAATTACAGGCATGAGCTACCTCGCCCAGCCCCACCTTAACCATTTTTAAGCATACAGTTCAGTAGTGTAAAGTACATTCATCAGTCATCGGAACTCTTCATCTTCTGAATCTGAAACTCTGTACCCATTAAACAATAACTCCCCATTCCCTCTTCTCCCAGCCCTTGGCAATCACCATTCTACTTTCTATCTCTATGAATTTGGCTAATCTTGGTACCGCACGTAAGTGGAATCATACAGTATTTATCTTTTTGTAACTGGCTTATTTCATTGAACATAATGTCCTCAGGTTTCATCCATGTTGTGGTAGCATGTGTCAGAATTTCCTTCTTTTTTTTTTTTTTTTTTTTTTTTTTTTTTGAGACGGCGTTTTGCTCTTGTTGCCCAGGCTGGAGTGCAATGGCGTGATCTTGGCTCACCGCAACCTCCACCTCCTGGGTTCAAGCGATTCTCATGCCTCAGTCTCCCGAGTAGCTGGGATTACAGGCGTGCACCACCATGCCCAGCTACTTTTGTATTTTTAGTAGAGGTGGGGTTTCATCATGTTGGCCAGGCTGGTAACTGGCCTCCCGGCCTCAGGTGATCTGCCCATCTCGGCCTCCCAAAGTGCTGGGATTACAGGCGTGAGCCACCACGCCAGGCCTCCCTCTCCACACTGTTTCCCCTCTGCCACCTGAATACCAGAGAAAAGTAAACCCTAGGGATGGGTGGATCTGCATTCCAAAAGAAGCCTAAGTTACTGAATGACCACACAGAAGAGTAGCGAAAACATTGCTGTAACCTTACTAGGGAATCAGAAAACTATGGAAAGTATAATTTTCCTGCTTGGACTATGGGAACCAAGATAAACCAATGTGAAACTTACCATTGTGTATGTGTCCTTGGGGGACTAGTGAGTCACAGCAGATGGTCTCGGTCCCCTAATTAATTGCTGCAAATGAATATGAGTGTTTTGTCCTTTAAGATTTTAAATTCTGTTTTGTAACCACCATATGGTATCCTGTCATCTGCATAGTTACCTATCACTTGAACGGTGACTTATTTATTATATGGCAAAAATATCTGCAGAATGAATAATGACTTGATACTAGTAAAAATACTCATTAGAATCTGGTTTCTGAAAGTGATCACTGAGTGTCTCAGAGCATCACCCCATGTCCCCAAAACCTAATAACTCCAAAAGGGAGGGTTTGCCATGGTGTGAAGTATGCAGCACACCTACTTTTATGTTTCAATGTCAGCTTCATGAAAACACCCTGTGCTTATTAATTTTTACTCATTTTGCACAAATCGAAATGAAAGCTTAGCTTAATCATTGGAACTCATGCAATCTCCTTGCCTATAGCAACCTCACACACTTGTCACCCGAGAAAACATTGGATTCCTGTTCAGCTTGTTCACCTCATCCCTCAGAGTCCTGCAGTGGCTAAGTTCCAGAAAAACTGTTTCCTTATCATTCCACAAATGTAGCTCTCTTACAGCTGTGGTTTTGTTCGTGTTTTATCTTTTTCTTTCTTGAAATGGTGGGTTTGTGAGCATTAAGGCCCTTTCTTGCTAAGACCCACCAGCAAAGCTGCAGCTGTTCCTGATGGCTACTACATTGAGATGTTTAAAATGAACAGCGTAGGTCACCTCAAGAAGCAAATCAAATCTGACTTTATTTGGACAGCAAGATGTGGAGACAGGTGCTCACAAGATTAAAATTATTGTGCCACAAACAATTTATTTGCTCGTTTGTTAACTAGCTCATTCTCTTCCTGGGAGTTTTGTTTGTTTGTTACCTAAAGCTGATTTTGTTCCCCTGAAGTAATGCTAACTGAATTTGACTGTAGCATCAGTCTGTGCTGCATTTATTTGCATAACTGAGCTTTTCCACTTTCTTTTTAGGAAAATGGTAAGGGCTGAAGCACGGATGATGGGAGAGACAGCGAAAGGAGAAGAAATCAAGAAAGACCGCATCACACCTAGTGTTGCACTGTTTTCAACTTGGGCATGAAAGAGAGTCTTCCGGGGCATAGCTAATTTTAGGTTATGTATGTGGTGGTGCACTGAGACACTTCCACAGGCAAGGATGGGACTGTGGCACTTTTAGAAAAGAAAATAACTCCTTAAAAATAGTATACTATTGGCTGGGTGTGGTGGCTTATGCCTGTAATCCCAGTACTTTGGGAGGCCGAGGCAGGTGGATCACCTGAGGTCAGGAGTTCGAGACCAGCCTGGCCAACATGGTGAAACCTCATCTCTACTAAAAATACAAAAATTAGCTGGGCATGGTGGCGCGTGCCTGTAATCCCAGCTACTCAGGAGGTTGAGGCAGGATAATCACTTGAACCCAGGAGTCGGAGGTTGCAGTGAGCCCAGATTGTGCCTTTGCACTCCAGCCTGGGTGACAAGAGTGAAACTCTGTCTCAAAAAATATATATATATTATATATATAAATATATTAAAAAATATATAAATATATATATATATAAAATCTAGAAAATCACATCTACGACTTCCAGAAAAAGAAGGCTGAGAGATGGTTGTAGGGTTATCTCTACAACATCTGACAAAATGAACAGCAGAGAAAAGAAACAAGAAGCACACACACACGTGCACACACGAGCTCTCATTCCTCAGCCAATGATGAGAAAGGAGACTTTATGGCCATGACCTCTGCAGAGTGGTGCTCACAGAAAGAAAGAAGCAGAACAGCCTGACTTGGTTTGCAGAAGTATCTAGCCTCAGAACACTCCCCCAAATAAGGGGAAAGAAGTGGGTGAACAAAATCTTGAGAATTTTCACTGATATTTAAAACTTTAGAGGAAGTAATGACATTGATTCTTGCCAACACACGTTACTGAGAAAGGGAGGGAGACGAGGGAAGATACAAAGAAAACCTTAGAAAGGAGACACCCTTCACTCTGACTGCAGGGACAGGTATAGGGAGAGGTAATTGGGATCTTCTGAACTCACCACTTTCGTTTCTTCAAGGTGGGGGGAAAATAAAGGCAAAATTATTAAAATCACAAAGATCTAATAATTCTCATGAAGAGATAGAAACCTAACAGAAGGGAAGAAAAATGAGAACAAAAATCACATCTGTAATCTCAACACTTTGGAAGGCTGAGGCTAGAAGATCACTTGAGCCTAGGAGTTTGAGATCAGCCTGGGCAACATAGTGAGACCCCCATCTCTACAAAAAATTAAAAAATTAGCCAGGTGTGGTGACACGTGCCTGTAGTCCCAGCTACTTGGGAGGCTGAGGCAGGAAGATTGCTTAAGGCCAGGAGGTCGAGGCTGCAGTGAGCTATGATCACACCACTGCACTGTCACCTGGGTGACAGAGCAAGACCCTGTCTCAAAAACAAAACACACAAAAATCCCCAGAAGTAGGAGAGATGGTGGAGGGGGAGGAGGAGGATAGATCTCAGGAAGGAGGTGAAATGTCAGCCCCAGCCCTGGAGGGATTGAGCCATAAAGGCCAACTCAGGTGGAAACGAAGGCCCCCCATGGCAGGCCACAGGAAACTGAGTCCAAAACCCATGGGCTCAATCCCACAGCAATAAACATCTCTGACACAAAATGTAGCCAAATTGCAGAAGAAATAGGAGTCTTGGTAGGGCAGTCAAGGTTGTGCCCATTCCCAGCTGAGCTCCCTATCCTGAAGTGGCCACCATCCAAGAAGGCAGGGAAGACATTGAGGATGTGCCATATACAGGCCTCACTGCCTGTGGGAGTGGCCTCAGGGAGGCTTCAGAGGCAGTGGGAGGATAGTGGGGCCTGTTTCAAAGCCTCAGAGCTGCCTCAGGTGAGCAGGACTTAAATATGGCAAAGTAAGGACTTCTCAGACCCCTCTTTTCTCTTAAAACGTAAGAAAATGACAAGGAGACTAAGAACAGAAATGGCAATCTTGGTGTTAATAAGAGAACATCTCTAATGCCCAACTTCAATATGCTTGAAGCAGGGCTGCCAAGGGCAGGGGGAAACTCGTAAACCTGAGCACACAACAGGACCAGACCTTGTACACAGCTGGGGAGCAGGGAAAAGGCACAAGTGAGAAGGCACTCCCTACGGTGTGCAGATCCAGCATGGCATGGGAGATCACGGGAGGAGCTGGTGAGAAAACTTTAGAGGAAGTAATGACATTGATTTAAGTCTTTTGAGAATTCAAGAACTGTGATGGCTACTACAACTACCAGCAGAAATACAGTAGAGCAGGCTGGAGAATGTTCACGTCTTGGTTGCCATGAAAGTACACTCAACAGAGACAGCAAGCCAGGCAGCACCAGGGCAGTGTACAATTCAAAAGCAGTCTTATCTTCAGTGTTTGCAAGAAAACCTCCCAGGTCAGGGGCTCTCAGACTGTTTTGCTCTAGACCATTGGTAAGAAATACATTTTCATCACACACACACACACACACACACACTTTACATTACTAAATACAATTTTTATTTAGAAGTACATACTCTCTATTACATGTGATACATTCTGGTATCTTCTATATAATCCTATTCGATTTTCTAAATATAGATGTGGTGATAAGACCCTAAGATGATCCCCAGTGAACCGCACCTGCTGGTGTTGACACCTTTGGATACTCCCCTCCCCTCAACTCTGGGCAGGACCTGTGACTTATGCTCCTATGGGTTAATAGGACATGACAAAGGTGATCATGTGCCACTCCCAGGACTATATTATGTCATCAGACTGGAGTAAGAGAGCATCCTTGCTGGCTCAGTGAATGGAGTGCCACGTTGAGGAAACCCATGTGGTAAGGAGCTGTGGATGGCCTCCAGCAACTGTGGGCAGCCTCTAGGACCAAGGGTGGGCTCCTACCAACAACCAACAAAAGGCAGGAGCCCTCAGCTATACAGCCACAAGGAAATAAATTCTGTCAAAGGCCTGAATGAGCTTAGAAGTGGATTCTTCCCCAGTTGAGCCTCCAGATAAGAATGGAGCCCAGATGGCATCTTGATTGCAGCCCTATGAAACCCTGAACAAAAGACCCAGCAAAGCTGTTTGCAGATTCCTGACCTATAGAAACTGTGAGATGATAAATATGTGTTGTTATAAGCTGCTCACTTTGTCATAATTTGTTATGCAACAGTAGGAAACCAATCCAGCAGATTACAATCCACTAAATAGATTTCATGACCCCATCATGAGTTGCAGGCTGCAATTTGAAAAACACAGACTTGGCTTGGTGTATTGTGTCACACCTGTAATTCCAGCACCTTGTGAGGTCAAGGCAGAAGAATTGCTTGAAGCCAGGAGCTTGAGACCAGCCTGGGCAACAAAATGAGACCTCATCTCTACAAATTTTTTTTTTAATTAAAAAATATTAGCTGAGCATGGTGTTATGCCCCTATAGTTCCAGCTACTCAGGAGGCTGAGATGGGAGGATTGCTTGAGCCCAGGAGTTAAGAGACTGTAGCGAGCTATGATCACACTACTGCTCTCCAGGCTGGGTGACAGAGCAAGACCTCTTCTCTTTAAAAACAAAAAATGCAGACAGTAAACTGAAAGCTACACATATTTCTATATTCTACAGGAATGTGACCTTGTGATAACAGTACATCTTATAAGTGTATTTGTTTAAAAAAATGGATTTATGTGCCTATAGAAGAGGACTAAACAAATGTAACATGTAAGTATTTAGGATGATGATTCAAAAAATTTTTTTTGAAATGAGAGAAGAATCAAATCTGCAGATTTAAAAAGTGCACCATGTTATGGAGGAAAATGATATAGAAAAGTCATCACTCAGCCATACCCTGGTAAAGCAATTAGACTTCAAAAATAAAGAGAAGATAATTTGGGCATCTTCTAAAAAAGATCAAGTGACTCAGAAAGAGAAAAATAATAAGACTTGATTCAGATATCTCCTCCTCCACCATGGCAGAGCCTGCCAGCTGTCCAACAAAACCCCATTTTCTCTGCTTCCTGGGCACATAGCTCAACATTCCTACCCCCCCCCACACCCTCCCCCACCCCCTGCCAATGCAGATAGGTGGCCAGTAGTGACTTAGTAGCAGAAGTGATTGTGCTATTTGGGGCCTAGTGTTAATTAAGAAAACTGCAGTCCAGTCCCCTCTCCAGACTCTTTTTTTTTTTTTTTTTTTTTTTGTAGTGGGTGCTGAGGTCCTTAGGCTTGTTTTCAGGGTTTCTTCCTCTCCATGTTGTTTTTTTTTTCTGTTCTGACTCAGATCCAAGGTTCTTTCCCCCCTTGTATTTTTCTAGCATCTCTTCATGTCCCTTGGGAGGAGCCAGGGATAGAAGAGGAAGCACCTTGTTATGTTAGGTATAGCTTTCTTCATATTATCAGACATAAGAGCAGGCATTGAAAGAGATGCTAAAATGTGTATCATTGCACAAGACTTCCTGGGCAATTTGAATGGCGATAATGTACCTTCTGAGAAAAGGTCTCAAGTCCCAAGTATTTATCACGCCAAAGCTTTAATCTCCCTAGTGCCATATTGTTCTGCTCAGCGGGAGACTTCTAGGCTAAAAATACAAAGTCAAAGCAAAAAGGATTAGGGGAGAGGGTAAGCAATTACCTAAGCATCTGGTACTGTATAGGAAAATGTTAAAATGGATCGTTCAGGGGAAGGAAAGTATTCCTCTAACCTCACCCAAATGACTATGAATTTCTGCTTCATTTTAGCATTTGCATGTTTGCGTTCGTTTTTCTTGTCCCCCAGGTTCCTATGGGGCTGGTCTGGAGCATCCAGATGACACCGGCACATAAAGTAAGTTGTACGAGAAGAATATGAACATGAGAAATCCATCGCTTTAATAGCAAGCAGCAAACAAGCCTCCTCTTTGTCCAGAGAGAGACATTACCCCATCCCTCAAGGTTGCCTGCTGTGAACAGCCCTGAGAAAAGGCGCAGATAAAGCGTGATCGGGGTTTGGCATTTGTGGAAATCAGAGTAACCGGCAGTGGTGTGAGAGACCTAGGAGGGCTATCTTTCCTCAACTGGGAGGAAGTGGGGGTGGCAAGAAAAGCACTTTTAAATGGAAAAGTGAAGAGGCCGTGGGAGCAGGATGGTCACTCAGTACTGGTGGAGGCCCCAGGTGCAGCTTTTGAGGCAATGTGGCAGTGACTCCAACTGGTCTACCAGGCCTGACCTTTACCTGACAATGTCTAGTCATTGAGGGAGGGAGGCAGAGAGATGGGAGGGAGAAGATATAAGAACAATTTGGAAGAGTAGAAAGGAAATAAAGTGAATCTGAGGTGTTTGCAAAGGAGGCAGAATAATGTTTAGGGAGACACAAGATTATGGGAAGAGTGGCTAGGGTTTGCTTCTTGGATGTGAGTTATTCGGCAGAAAGTTCTGTCAGGGCACGGGAGAAAGTCAGGAGAGAGATGAGCAACAGCAGAGCTGAAGATACCAGTTGGCAAGGAAGGTATCTGTGCAGGTCCCCATGGCAGGGCAAAGACTTCCGTAATCATATGCACTAGAGGCTGAGGTAGAAAATGCCTGGGAACATGGCCCATGTGCCAGCCCACAATAGGTCACACACAGAAGCAAAGAGAAGCAGGGACTGGAGGGAGCTGGGGCTGGGGAAATTCTGTGCAGGATGGAACCTGTAGGAGAAACGAGGGAGTCCCAGGGCCACCCAGTGACCCACACAGAGGAGCCAGCATTGGATGCTGCTGAGTCTGGAGATCTCAGGCTAAGGAAGGGGACCACAGACACGTGCCTGATTGCAGGAGCCCACAGGCCCTCCCTGCCCTCTGCTAATGAGCAATGGGCCCTTTCATACACCAGGAGGAAGGAGGAGAAGAACCAAGAGTGGGAGAAGACTCCCTCAGGAGCATCAAGAATGGGGGGAAAGTGATTAGGTTTGGCAGAAAAGCTCTCTGAAGGAGACAGCATTTTAAAACTCAAAGTGACTAAAGAACCAAAATGAAGCTAAAATATAAAATTGTTTCCTCTTAGCAGAGAGAGAGACAAGAAAATTTCATTTTCTAAACACATCCTGACTTTATATTTTTAATTTTACTGTTCATACCTCTTTCACCCAGTGGTAGAAGGTGACACAGGCCCATGTAATCACAGTCCCCTCACCCCAGAGCAGAGGCAGCCCAGACAGGGGCTTTCCTCCCACAGTGGGACAGGTAGAGGTCCCTTTGGCAGCCCAGAGAAAAATAGGCAAGGGGCACACTGCCCTGCAGAACCTGATGCCTCCAGATCCCCTTTCACCTGCACGGATGATGAAAGCTGGCACCAGGTGGCTGAGAGCAAGTGAGGAAAATGCTCTCATTGCATGTGCTGGTATTTCCCACCGACACCCAGTGTACCGGGGAAGTGCACTCCACCAGCTTGGACCAAAGGAAGGACACGGGCAAGAACAGCACTGCGGAGGCTTCGAAAACTCTATTGTCACTAGAACCACAGCCCACAGGCCGGGCGTGGTGCCTCAAGCCTGTAATCCCAGCACTTTGGGAGGCTGAGGTGGGCAGATCACCTGAGGTCAGGAGTTTGAGACCAGCCTGACCAACATGGAGAAACCCTGTCTCTACTAAAAATACAAAATTAGCCAGGTGTGGTGGCACATGCCTGTAATCCCAGCTACTCGGGAGGGTGAGGCAGGAGAATAACTTGAACCTGGGAGGTGGAAGTTGCAGTGAGCCAAGATCATGCCATTGCACTCCAGCCTAGGCAATGAGAGTGAAACTCCATCTCAAAAAAAAAAAACAAAAACAAAAAACAAAAACAAAAACAAACAAACAAAACACAAAAGAACCATAGCCCACAAAAGCAGGAATAGGACCTATGCACTAAACTTAAACAAGGTGACTGACTGCTAGAAGAGGAGATTTAAGTAGAATCTAAAGTCTTCTCACATAATGTCCAAATGTTTAGGATACAATCAAAATTCACTTGTCACACCAAGAACCAGGAAATTGCAAATGGAATGAGAAAAAACAATCAACAGACACCATACCAGGGTGAATCAAGGTTGGAACTATCTCACAAAAATTTTAAAGTAGCCATCATACAAAAGTCATTCAAAAGAGCAATTACAAATATACTTTGCAAATGAAAAAACAAAATTAAGTCTCGCTAAAGAAGTAAAAGATGTAAAAAGGAACCAAATGAAAACTATAGAATTGAAAAGTACAACAGTTGAAAAAAAGAGACTTACTGGATGGGTGCAGTGGCAGAATGAATATGACAGAAGAAAGAAATCAATGAACCTGAAGATAAAACAATAAAAATTACCCAATCTGAACAACAGAGAGAAAAAGACTTAAAAAAAAAAAAAAAGAACGGAGTTTTCAGGACCTGTGAGACTATAACAAAAGATCTAACATTCATAAGCAGACAAAGAGAATAGGGCTGAACAAGTATGCAAAGAAATAATGGGCCAGGCACAATGGCTCATGCCTGTAATCCCAGCACTTTGGGAGGCCAAGGCAGGCAGATTACCTGAGGTCAGGAGTTCAAGACCAACCTGGCCAACATGGTGATAACCCTGTCTCTACTAAAAATACAGAAATTAGCTGGGCGTGGTGGCATGTGCCTGTAGTCCTAGCTACTTGGGAGGCTGAGTCAGGAGGATCGCTTGAGCTTGGGAGGCAGAGGTTGCAGTGAACCGAGATTACACCACTGCACTCCAGCCTGGTAATAGAGAGAGACTCCATCTCAAAAAAAAAAAAAAAAAAAAAAAAAAAAAAGAGACACAGAGAGAGAGAAAGAAATAATTGGTGAAGACTTTCTAAACATGGCAAAAGAACTAAGCTTATAGATTAAATTACCTAAGTGAACCCTAAATAAGATAAACCCAAGAAAACTCATGCCAAAACACATCATAATTAAATGAAAGGCAAAGAAAAAATATCTTGAAAAGAGTCATCTGGAGCCATGATACCAGAAGGAAGTGGAAACAATTTTTCAAGTTCTGGAAGAAAAAACTATTCATTGTGAGTTGTATGTTTGGTGAAAGTATCCTTCAGGAATGATGAGGAAATAAAGACACATTCAGATGAAGGTAAAATAAGAGAATGTGTGGCTAGCAGACTGACTCTTAAAGAATGGCTAAAGAAAATTCTCTAAACAGAAAGGAAATGACAACAGAAGAAGACCTGGATATCAGTAAGGAAAGAATAACAGAATGGACAAAAATAGGAGTAAATAGACGATCTTCCTTGTGAGTTTCTAAATCATATTTCATGGGTGAAACAAAAAATGTAACACCATCTGATGGGGTGTTTAATGTATGTAGAGGAAATACTTAAGACAGTTAAACTTAAAAACTGGGCAAAATAAAAGAAACTAAGGAGGAGTAAGGTGTCTACAGTTCATCTGAAGTGGTAACACTTTGTGTGACAGTAGACTGTCACAATTTACGTATAAATACTGTAATGCCTAGAGAAACCACTAAGAAAACTATCCAGAGCAGTATACTAAAAAATCACATATATATTTATATATCTCATTAAAACAAAGAAAATGTTGGCTGGGCGTGGCTGGGTGTGGTGGCTCACACCTGTAATCCCAGCCCTTTGGGAGGCAAGGGGGGCAGATCACCTGAGCTCAGGAGTTCCAGACCAGCCTGGCCAACATGGTGAAATCCCGTATCTAATTTTAAAAAATACAAAAATTAGCCAGGTGTGGTGGTGGGCGCCTATAATCCCAGCTACTCGGGAGGCCAAGACGCAAGAATCACTTGAACCTGGTGGGGCAGAAGTTGCAGTGAGCTGAGACAGTGCCACTGCACTCTAGCCTAAGCGACAGAGTGAGACTCTGTCTGAAAAAAAAAAAAAAAAGTTAAAGAGAAACAGAGGAATAAGAAACAGAGAGAACAAACAGAAAAAAAAAAGATAGTAAAATAAAGACTTTAGCACTAACATTTTAATAATTACTTCAAATGAAATGATCTAAATACACTAAACAGAGATTGGAACAGTGGGTTAAAAAAAAACACAACCTAACTGTATGTTGCCTACAGGAAACTCAGCTGAAAAGCAATGACATAGGTAGGTTAAAAAAACATGTAAAATGATTATGCAAACCTTCATTTTTAAAAAGTAGCCATGGCTATATTAATATCAGATAAAGTAGACTTCCAAGCACAGGAAAACATTAGGGACAAAGGAACATCACTTAATGATAAAAGGATTAATACACAAAGAAGACCTAACTGTGCATGCACCAAACAACAGAGCATCAAAACACTGAAGCAAAATTGATAGAGCTGAAAAGAGAAAAAGATACATTCAGTTAGAGTATGTTCTCTGATCACAGAATATCAGCTAAGAAATCGGTAATAGAAATTCAATAAAAATACTCCCAAACTTGTATATTAAACATCACAATTCTAAATAATCCATGAGGCAATAAAAACTTTCAAATAAAAATTTAAAATACAGAGAAGAAGAAGAAAGAAAAATGAAAATATCATGAGTTAAATTTTGTGGAATACAGCTAAGGCAGTACTGAGAAGGAAATTTAAGCACTAATTGCTTATGTTTAAAAGAGAAAAGATCTCAAATTAGTGATCTTAAGTTCTTACCTCAACAAGGTAGAAAAAGAAAACCTAAATTAAATCCAAACAAGCAGAAAGAGAGGAAATAATAAGAGCAAAAATCAAAGAAATTAATACAGGAAGACAATAGAGAAAATCAATGAAACAAAAGCCGGATCATTAACAAAAAATAATAGGTAATTGAAAAACCCCTAAGAAGGTTGATAACAGTAGAGAGAATATACAAATCTCCAATGTCAGAACAAAATGGAATATCACCGTATCTGTTGTAGTCATTAAAGAGAAAGTAAGGGACTACTATGAACAAGTTTATGCCCATAAATTCAAGAATATAGAAAATCAGACTAATTCCTTGAAAAGCACAAACTATCAAAATGCAACCAAGATAAAATAGATCACCTGAATAGTCACATAAGCATTAAAGTAATTTAATTTATAGCTAAAACACCTGTGAGAAAGTTTCCAGGCCCAGAGAGTTTCACTGGAGAATTCTACCAAATATTTAAAGAAGAATTAATAGCAATTTTACACACTGTCTTCCGGAAAAATAGAAAAGAAAGCCCTTCCCCACTCTTTGTGTAAGGCAAGTATTACCCTGATACCAAAATTACACAAAGACAGAAGAAAGAAGAGAGGAAATACAGAAAGAGAGCAAGGGAAGAGAGAAAGGGAAGGAAGGGAGGGAGAAAAGGAGGGAGGGAGGAAGGGAGGAAGGGAGGAAGGAAGGAAGGATCCATATCTTGTATGAACTTAGACATAAAAATCACCAAAATACTGGCAAATTTAATCCAACAATGAAAAGAATTACACGTTATGATCACTTAGGATTTATTTCAGGCGTGCAAAGTTGACTCGATATTCAAAAATCAATCAACATATCACTAGGCTAAAAAACCATAAGGTTTTATGAGCATATCAGCTGACACCAAGAAAGTCTTTGACAAAATCCACCATCCACTCATGATGAAAATTTGCAAGACACTAATACTAGAAAGGAAATTTCTGAACTCGACAAAAAGTGTTCACCCAAAGAATTACAGCTAACATCGTAGTTAATAGTGAAGAACCAAATGCCCTTCCCTAAGATCAGGAGCAAGGCAAAGATGTCCAAACTTACTACTCATATTCAACATAATACTGGAAGTTCTAGCAAGTACAACATGGCAAGAAAAAGAATTAAAAGGCATACAGACTGGAAAGAAAGAAATAAAACTGTCCCTATTGACAGATGACATGATCATCTGCACATAGAATCTAGAAGAATTTTCCTCAACAAACCTCTTAAACTAACAAGAGAGTTCAGCACATTTGCACAATACAAGATCAACACACAAAAATCAACTACATTTTTATATACTAGCAGCAAACATGTGGAAACTAAAATTAAAAACACAATGCTCTTTACAATTGTACCCTCCCCAATGAAAATAGGTGTAATTCTAAAAGAACATGTACAGAATCTACATACTGAATGTTGCAAAAATGCTGACAAAAAAACAAAATAAAAGAAGAGCTAGTTAAATGCAGAGACATACTGTGTTCATGGATTGGAAGACTCAACATAATAAATATGTCAGTTCTCCACAAACTCATTTGAGGATATAACAAAATGCCTTTCAAAATCTCAGCAGTTTTTCTTTTTCTTTTTTTTTCCCTCTTTCTTTCTTTCTTCTTTCTTTCTTTCTTTCTTTCTTTCTTTCTTTCTTCTTTCTTTCTTTCTTTCTTTCTTTCCTCTCTTTCTCTCTCTTTCTTTCTTTCAAGATGGAGTCTTGCTCTGTTGCCCAGGCTGGAGTGCAATGGCACAATCTCAGATCACTGCAATCTCTGCCTCCCGGGTTCAAGCAATTCTCATGCCTCTGCCTCCTGAGTAGCTGGGATTACAGGCGCCTGCCACCACACCTGCCTAATTTTGTAATTTTATTAGAGACAGGGGTTTCACCATGTTGGCCAGGCTGGTTTCGAACTCCTGACCTCAAGTGATCCGCCTGCCTTGGCCTCCCAAAGTGCTGAGATTACAGGCTTGAGCCACTGTGCCCGGCCTCAGCAGTTTTTCATACTGAGACAGGAGGCCAAGCTGGCCTTGAACTCCTAACCTCAAGTGATCTGCCTGCCTTGGCCTCCCAAAGTGCTGGGATTACAAGCGTGAGCCACCGTGCCTGGCCTCAGCAGTTTTTCATACTGAGGCAGGAGGACATAGAGAAGCAAATTCTAAATGTGTATGGTAAGGCAAAGGACCTAGAACAGCTAAAACATTTTGAAAAAGAACTAGAAAATGGAGCTGGGTGCAGTGGTGCATACCTGGAGTCCCAGCTACTCAGGAGGCTGAGGTGGGAGAATCAGTTGAGCCCAGTCCAAACATAGCCAGGCAACATAGCAAGACCCTGTCTCTAAATAAGTAAATAAATAAATCGAGTGGGAGAAATCACTCTACCTGATGTTTAGACTTACTATAGCTACAGCCGTTAAGACTGTGATATTGGTGAAGGTATAGAGACATAGATTAATAGAACAGGATACAAAACCCACACAGCCATGCCCATCTGATTTTTCTTTTCTTTTTTTTTATTTTTATTATACTTTAAGTTTTCGGGTACATGTGCACAACGTGCAGATGAGTTACGTATGTATACATGTGCCATGTTGGTGTGCTGCACCCATCAACTTGTCATTTAAAATTAGATATATCTCCTAATGCTATCCCTCTCCCCTACCCCCACCCCACAACAGGCCCTGGTGTGCGATGTTCCCCTTCCTGTGTCCATGTGTTCTCATTGTTCAATTCCCACCTATGAGTGAGAACAAGTGGTGTTTGGTTTTTTGTCCTTGCGATAGTTTGCTGCGATAGTTTGCTGAGAATGATGGTTTCCAGCTTCATCCATGTCCCTACAAAGGACATGAACTCATCATTTTTTATGGCTGCATAGTATTCCATGGTGTATATGTGCCACATTTTCTTAATCCAGTCTATCATTGTTGGACATTTGGCTTGGTTCCAAGTCTTTGCTATTGTGATTTTTCATAAAGTGCAAAAAATAATTAAATGGAGGAAGGATCACCTTTCAACAAATGATGCTGAAACAATGGGACACCCACGGGGAAACGAATGGACCCAAACCTCCCATCTTATATAAACATTCACTGAAAATGGATCACAGACATAAATGTGAAAGGTAAAATTATAAAGCCTTTAGGAAAAATAAATAGGAGAAATCATCTGGATTTAGGGTTAGGTAAAGAATTCTTGGACTTGGCCCCCAAAGCACAATACGTAAAAGGGAAAATTATAAATGGAACATCATCAAAATTTTAAAATTTTGCTCTGCAAAAGCATAAAAAAAGAAACAATGCAATTAGAAAATGGGCAAGACTGGGTGCCGTGGCTCACATCTATAATCCCAGAGCTTTGGGAGGCTGAGGAAGGAGAATCACTTGAGCCCAGGAGTTTGAGACCAGCCTGGGCAACATAGTGAGATGCCATCTCCACAGAAGAAAAAAAAAATTTAATCAGCGGGGCATGGAGGCACACCTGTGGTCCCAGCTACTCAGGAGGCTGAGGTGGGAGGATCAGTTGAGCCTGGGAGGTCAAAGCTGCAGTGAGCCCTGCCACTGCACTTCAGCCTAAGTGACACAGTGAGATGAAAGAAAAGAAAGAAAAGGAAGAAGGAAAGAAGGAAGGGAGGGAGGAAGGAAGGAAGGAAGGAAAGAAGGAGAGAATGAAAGAAAGAGGAAGAAAGGGAGAGAGAGAAAAAAAGAGAGAGAAAAGAGAAAGAAAGAGAAAGAGAAAATAAAGAAATTGAGCAAAAGGCAATGAATAAACATTTTTCCAATGGCCTATGTGTCTGGCAAATAAGCACATGAAAAGATGTTTATCACTCTCCTTTAGGCAAATTAAGACCATGCTGACATATCACCAGACACCTATTAGAACAGCTTTAAAAAGCAATGATCCACCAAATGCTGGGGAGATTGCAGAGAAACTGGATCTCTCATATTAATATAAATGTAAAACGGTACCAGCCACTCTGGAACATAGCTCGATAGTTTCTTTTCAAACTAAGAAATGCACATAAGATATGATCAGTAATTTCACCACTGGTCCTGTATCCCAGAGAAGTGAAAGCCTATGTCCACAACAAAATACATACACACAGGTTTATAGCAGCTTTATTTGCAGTAGCCCAAAACTGGAAATAATCCTGATGTCCTTCAGTGGATGAATGATTAAACAAAGTGTGGGAACTTCCACACCACGGACTATTACTCACCAATAAAAAGGAATTCAGGGCCTGGTGCGGTGGCTCACGCCTGTAATCCCAGCACTTTGGGAGCCTGAAGCAGGTGGATCATGAGGTTAGGAGTTCGAGACCAGCCTGGCCGACATGGTAAAACCCCGTCTCTACTAAAAAATACAAAAATTAGCCAGGCATGGTGATGCGCACCTGTAGTACCAGCTACTCAGGAGGCTGAGGCAGGAGAATCGCTTGAACCCGGAAGGCATAGGTTGCAGTGAGCCAAGATCACACCACTGCACTCCTGCCTGGGCAACAGAGTGAGACTCCATCTCAAAAAAAAAAAAAGAAAAAGAAAAAGAAAAGAAAGAGCAATCAACTACTGATATGGCAACAACTTGGATACATCTCAAGGGAACTATGCAGAATGAAAAAAGCCAGTCTCAAAGGTCACATACAGTATGATTCCATTTACAAATAATCTTGTAATAGCGACATTATAGAGATGGAGAGTGGATTACTGGTTGCCAGGGGTTAGAGATGGGAGGCAAGGAGGGCAGACCTCTTATGTCTTTTCCCCCTAGCTGCTCTGAGCCCACATGAGCACTTTCTTTTAATTCCCCAAGACAGGTCTAACTTCACAGCATACGAATGGTGTGCTGATGTTTTCCAGGGGGAAGGACAGGAGAATCCGTATTGCACACTACAGTTAAGAAGCCTCATCGCAATCTTTCTCATTGGCTCCATGTTTCTTCCCATAGTTCTATCAGTTTTCTCACCTCTTTTCTCCTCCTCACCTCCACCCAGCATAACCTCTAAAATCCACGTCATTGCCCATAGACACACGGGAACTCAATTCTTGCCTGTACTTTTCACACCCTACTCAGCAAAACAAAAGCGTGTAGCTTCTAAATGACTGCCATTTATGATTTCAGGCATACCTGGGTAGCAGGTAAGGATCATGCCTATTTGGGGTTGTTGGGGAGGTCTCAGTGCATCTACTTATTATGATTATTATTACATGAATATATCCCCTTCTAGCCCATATGCATCTTGAGTGCAAGGACTCTCTTATTCAACTTTTTATCACTCTCTCTTTTAAAAATCTCGAGTGCTTAGCACAGTGCCTGAAAATATAAGTTTAAAATATTTGCCATGGGAACAAATGATTAAGTGAATGAACACTATAAGGCACCTGTGACTTATCTTCTTTCCTTCCTTCCTTCTTTCCTTCCTTCCTTCCCCTTCCTTCCTTCCTTCTCTCCTTCCTTTTTTCTTTCTTTTCCCCCTTTCTTCATTTCTCCTTTTCTTTTGACTTTGGTCTAACATATTGTTTCAGTGCCTAAAAGATGTTGACCAACTACAGCCCACTTTGCCTGTTTTTGTAAATAAAATTTTATTGAAACATAGTGACGTTCATTCATTTATGTATTGTCTATGGTGTGTTCATACAATAGAAGAGTTGAATAGCTGTGATGGACAGTAGAGTCCACAAAACCCAAAATATTTACTATCAAGTCTTCTACAGAAAAACTTTGCCAATCCCTGCTTTTCAGGGATTGGTTGATGAGAAATTTTATATTCCATTCCTGAGTGACAGATAACTCAAGTACAAAACTCATTATCTCATAAAGATATTTTATATTATTTTTCCTACTGTGCCCAGAATATCAATCATTCATATAATCTGAGTTAAGAGGAATCTTTCACATCATCTATTCTGTCTCCCTTGTCTGCAGCTGAGGAAAATAAAGTCTGTATGGAAAGACTTTCATGAAACCTTCCCCAAAATCATCTTACCTGCTTTACATGTGTTCCAACTTCAAGAAGCCTGCGTGAATTAGTCTTACTAGTAATTCCAAAAACTAAATTCGGGGCAAAATTTCTACCCATGCATTTGGATGGAACATTTGTACTCAATAGGAAAGCTAAGGCACAACCCAAACAAGTCGTAATTTGCCTCTGAACATTCTTGCCTCCAGAACACACGACGGCTTCCTACTCCAAAGGGAAGCAAAGGACCGCTAATGCTTCCTTGCCGCACTATTACTTTTGTATTTTATTATTTCTAATCAATAAGATTCTATTAGTAATTTAAAAAAAGTTTTAGATACTCATGAGAAGTAGTTTTATCAAATGCAGCCTGTGATACTTCTGCAGCATATATTTTATTGATGGACATTACTTTTAGGTCAGTTTTAGGTTTATAGAAAGATGGGCAGGAAGTAAATATAGCCCCCTCTTTCCACCGCACCCTAACTAGCAGTTTCCTGTATTGTTAACACCTTGCTTTGGGATGGCACATTTGTTTCCATTGATGAACCAATATTGATGCATTACTATTAATTAAAGTCCATCATTAACATTAGGGTTCACTCTTGTGTTGTTCATTCTACAACCAAACGCATAATACCCATGTGTCATCATTATAATACCATATAGAATAGTTTCACTGCCTTCAAAATCCCATGTGCTCTACCGTATTCATCCCTCTCCTCTTCCTCCTGTGCTTCCCAAATCCCTTTATATCATTGATGTATAGTTTTGCCTCTTCCAAAATGTCATATAGTCGAAACCATACATTACATAGCCTTTTCACATTGGCTTCTTTCACTTAGCAATGTGCATTCGTGTGCAGGTTGTGTAGACATAAGTTTTCAACTCATAGAAATACGAAGGCGTGTGGTTGCCTGATGTATGAGAAGAATATGTTTAACTTTGTAAAAACACTGCCAAATTTTCTCCCAAAGTAGCTGGGCCATTTTGCTTTCCCACTAGCAGTGAATGAGAGTACCTGTTACTCCACATCTTTACTGGCATTTGGTATCATCAGTATTTTAGATTTTAGTTATTCTAATAGGGGTCTCCTTATTGCTTGAATTTGTGTTTCTCTGATGTGTTACGCTGCATTTGCATCACTATAAAGAAATATCTGAAGCTGGCAATTTATAAAGAAAAGAGGTTTAATTGGCTCATGGTTCTACATGCTGCACAGTAAGCATGGCACTAGTACCTGCCCCTGTTAGGGCCTCAGGAAGTTTACAGTCATGGGGAAAGAGAAGGAGGAACAGGGGCATCACATGGTGAGAGTGGGAGCAGAAGAGTGGGGAGGTGCCACACTCTTTAAACAACCAGATCTCCCGTGAACAGAGTGAGAACTCACTCATTATTGTGAGGACAGCACCAAGCCATTCGTGAAGGATCCCCTCCATGACCCAAACACCCCCCACCAGGCCCCACCATCAGCATTAGGGATTACAGAGATTACATTTCAACATGAGATTTGGAGAGGACAAGCATCCAAGCTATATCATCTAATAGCATATGATGTTGAGCATATTTTCCTATGCTTGCTTTTAAGCTGTATATCTTCTTTGGTGAGGTGTCTGTTCAGATGGTTTGTCAATTTAATTGGGCTGTTTTTTTTTTATTGTGAATTTTTAAAGAGTTCTTTGCATATTTTGGATACACGTCCTTTACCAATAGTGTTTTGCAAATATTTTCTCCTAGTCTGTGACTTATCTTTTCATCGTCTTAACAGTATCTTTCACAGATAAGAAGATTCTAATTTTTTTTTTTTTTTTTTTTGGAGACGGAGTCTCGCTGTGTTGCCAGGCTGGAGTACAGTGGCACGATCTTGGCTCACTGCAACCTCCGCCTCCTGGATTCAAGCGATTCTCCTGCCTCAGCCTCCTGAGTAGTTGGGACTACAGGCGCGTGTCACCACGCCCAGGTAATTTTTGTATTTTTAGTAGAGACGGGCTTTTGCCATGTTGGCCAGGATGGTCTCAATCTCCTGACCACCTTGTGATCTGCCCTGTGATCTGCAGATCTGCACCTGTGATCTGCCCACCTTGGCCTCCCCAAATGCTGGGATTACAGGTGTGAGCCACTGCACCCAGCCCAGAAGATTCTAATTTTAACGAAGTTCCACTTACCACTTTTTTTTTTTTTTTTGTGGATCATGTTTTTAGCATCATATCTTAAAACTCATTACCAAAACCAAGGTCATCTAGATTTTTCCTCATGTTATCTTTTACATGTTTTATAGTTTTGTGTTTTACATTTAGATCTATGATTTATTTTTTTCGAACTAACTTCTGAAAGGTGTAATGTCAGTGTCTAGATTCTTTCCTTTTCTTTTTCATAAGGAACTCCAGTTCCAGCACCATTTGTTAAAAAGACTGTCTTTTCCCTTTCTCCATTGAATTGGTTTTGATCTATCTATTCTTTCACCAATGCCACACTATTTTGATTATTGTAGCTTTATAGAAAGACTTGAAGTCAAGAAGAGTCTGACTTCCTTGTTCTTCTTCAATATTGTTTCGACTATTGCATCTTTTTGCCTTTTCGTGTAAAACTTAGAATCAGTTCGCAGATGTCCACAAAGTAGCTTTCTAGGATTGCAATGAATCTATGGATCAAATTGGAATGAACTGACACATAACAAGATTGAGTTTTCTTATCCATTAACATAGTTTGTCTTTCCATTCATTTAGATCTCCTTTGATTTATTTCATCAGAGATTTGTAGTTTTTCTCACATACCTTTTTTACTTCTTTTGTTAGCATAATACATATTTCTCCCTCTCTCTCTTTTGGTAATAATATTAATGGTGTTGTATTTTGATTTCAAATTCCAATTGTTCATGGCTGGTATATAGGAAAGGAATTTACTTTCAGGTATTAAGCTTGTATCCTGCAACCTTGCTATAATCTAGAACTAATTAGTTCTAGATTTGTTTGTTTGTTGATTTTGTCAGTTCCTCGGGATTTCCTACATAGACAATCATGTCATCTGTGAACAAAGACAATTTTATTTTCTCCTTCACAATTCATGTACTTTTTATTTCCTTTTTTGTCTTATTGTCTACAGTGTATTTTCAAAGCAATATTTAACTACAAATATGATTACAGATAACAAGGTGCATCCTTTAAGCCAAGGTCCATAGTATTTTAATTATAAGTTTTAAATGCAATTTCTAAACACTAGGTAAAGTTCTTAAAAACAGGGAATTTCTTTCAATGTATTTCCATAGTCTATCACAGAGTCTGTACATGGTAAGCACTCTGTGAGTATGTAGTGGGAATGAATGTACGACATAATTTTGAAACTTAACATCTATGTCTGGGGTTTAAGCAGAAAATAGAATTCACATCAGATGCTTCAAATGAAGACTTTAACACAGTGGACTCTCAACCATGACTGTCATTAGAATCAAAATCCCCCTTGTCTGAGAGTGAGACATGGGCTTCTCAGTCATTCCAATGGCCAGCAGTAGTTAAAAATCAGTAATAAAAGGGCTACATGTAGATGCGTAGACAAGATTAAGAAAGTCAAAAAGCGATGTTGAGGCACTTGCTTTATAAATGAAGAAACTGAAGCTGAGTGAGTAAAAGTAACTAGCTGAAGGTCATAAAGGTAGTTCATGGCTGAGATGGGCTTCAAGCCCAGGGATGTCTAATTCTATACTCCATGCTGCCTTCCAAATGAGTTTTTCTCTGGAACAAAATGTAATATTTGACCAAGCCCGAAGTAAAAAAACACTTTCAAAGTAAGCACAAGATGCTCCTTTACTTAAAACCACATCAAATAGATTAAGATCAAAGTTTACCTTGTGTTTTCAAAAGAATTAGCGCCTGAAATAAAACCCATCCCGTTTTTGTGACTAATATAAGACATGTGATGCTGTCTCCTTTTCTCTCCATCTTGCAATAAAATCATGTCTGGATTTTTCTGGAAAGAGAATGAGAAGCCAGAATGACAGATATTATATCTGCTAATGTGTGGTCTAGGAGACAGGACCCCTGGCGGGGAGTGGGTTAGGAGGGCAGAGAAGATGTTGACCTCTGATTAGAGCAAATGCCCAGACCTGGATTTCAAAAGCTCTTTCCCTTCCAATGTTGCCATGCATAGCATCCTAGCTTTACCTCTGAACTAAGAACTTCATGCAAATATATTTTCAGCTCATCTGCCACTTATTGTTGACTAGATTATAAATCACTTAAAGCTTCTGAGACCAGCAGGTACCTCTTAAAATGAAGTGGTCTCCTGGTTTTGTGTAACATGCATTTGTCTTTACAATGCTTTATATTTTTTATAAATTTCTCCCTCATACAACCTAATTCACAACTCCACTGTATTTTATACACCTTGCATGTCCCTAGACTATTCATGCTGAAGCCTCTTCTCACTACAAAATGAAAGATAAAATGAAATGATTCTCAGGAAGGTGCTCGGCTTAAACTGAAGCAAGTTCAGTGGATGCCAGCAGCACCCTGATCTGAAGAAACATCTCAGGGTCTGTGGCACTTGCACATCAAAGGAAGGTGTGAGCCCAAAGTTCTGGACCCAGCTTATAGAAATGGGATGCCAGTCATCAAATACTGTAGAAGAAAGCAGAACTGAGAGAGAGAGAGAGAGAGAAAAAAAAAGCACTGTAAATGGTCCTCATCGAGGAGTTCTTCAGATAGTAGAATATACAGGTGAAAGAAAGAAGGAAGGAAATCAAGATCAAAGTCAACATCTTGGTCCAGAGATCTTCAGCCTCATTTGCATTCTTATGATAGAAGATGCAGGCATCAACCAAGGAGTAGCTCTCATGGCTCTAGAAGGAAACTAACTCGAAGTCGTTCAAGGGATGGAGAGAAATCCTATGGAGTTAAGAGGTCTAGGTCAAAAAGCAGAATAAGATGATCTAGGTCAAGGTCTTGTCCGTGTTCTCACAGTCGGAGAAGTGAAAGGTCCAGCCACAGAAGAATGCATAGTTGGTCTCGGGATAAAGAACAACGTAAATTCAGAGATAAAGAGAAAAGGGGAAGGATTAAGGGAAGGACAAGGATTACATAACATCAAACATGGGGAATCTGGAAACATCAAAGCTGGATTAAGCCATCTGCCACCAGCTGAAGAGGCCAAAGCCAGAATACAGCTGGTTCTTGAAGCTGCTGCAAAAGCTGATGAAGCACTGAAATCCAAAGAAAGAAATGAGGAAGAAGCAAAGAGAAGAAAGGAGGAAGACCACGCCACCCTTGTAGAACAAGTGAAAAAAGTAAAAGAAATGGAAGCTGTTGAAAGTGATTCCTTTGTTCAGCAGACATTCAGATCAATTAAGAAGTCAAAAAGTTAGTGGAATCTGGTGAAGCGAAACATGCAACTTCAACATCAGGACCAACATTAGCAGGTGTTGATCCACCCAGTACTGAAAACAAAATACAACTGAGCAGCATCCCTACTTCTATCAAATACCAAGATGACAATTCCCTGGCCCATCCAAATTTATTTATAGAGAAAACTGGTGCTGAGCAAAAATGATTCAGAGGCTAATTGCTCTCTGACAGGAAAGACTAATGGGCAGTCCTGTGGCCTAAGTAATATACATATGGTTGGATTGGATGGCCAGCAGAAACATTGGAAATGTAGGTTTTTAAATACCAATATTAACTTTTTGCCCTTAAAAAGAATTCAGCTGATTATATAAAAAGGTAATCTCATTTCATTCTTCTTTCATGTAGGCTTGAATATTTGTTGATTTGAATTAACATGCTTGTTATTAAGCTGTATATTTTAAACTGTAATACTGTGAAAATTAAAACAAAATTTAAGAATTCATGAAAATGTTACACTGTTAATAAAGCTAATTACAGACGTTTAAAAAAGATTATCTGGGTGTGGCACGTGCTCTGCAGTAGACTGCAGTTTCCAGAGCTCCCTATGAATGCCTAATGGACCCAGGTTGTCTATCTGGATGCCAAAGGCATACGTGTATGTATCTTTTGTCCTGCTTCAGCTAACTCCCTAGTACTGACTATGAAAGTCAGCAGATGTGTGTGTTTGGGGTTATGTTGTTTCGTTTTATTTTGCCATGCAGAATATGTATTTTAAAATGAGTTTGAATACATCTGACAGTGGACTAATATCCAGAATTTACAAGAAATTCAAACAACTCTACAAAAATACCTCTAAAGAATCCCATTAAAAAGTGGAAGAAGGACATGAATAGTGAGTTTTCAAATAAGCCATACAAATTGCCCACGGGCATTTGAAAAAAAGTTCAACATCACTAATCATCAGAGAAATGCAAATTAAAACCATGACGAGATACCATCTAACACCAATCAGAATGACTATTAAAATGACAAAAAATAACAGATGTTGGCAAGATGTAGAGAAAGAGAACCCTTATACACTGTTAGTGCAACTGTAAATTAGTACAACCTCTGTGGAAGACAGAACAGAGATTTCCCAAAGAACTAAAAATAGAACTACTACATGATCCAGCAATCCCACTACTGGGTATCTACCCAAAAAGAAAGAAAGAATTATATTAAAAAGATAACACGGCTGGGCGCGGTGGCTCACGCCTGTCATCCCAGCACTTTGGGAGGCCGAGGCAGGCAGATCACGAGGTCAAAAGATCAAGACCATCCTGGCCAACATGGTGAAACCCTGTCTCTACTGAAAAAATACAAAAATTAGCTGGGTGTGGTGGCATGCACCTGTAGTCCCAGCTACTCTGGAGGCTGAGGCAGGAGAATCCCTTGAACCCAGGAGGTGGAGGTTGCAGTGAGCCGAGATTGTGCTACTTTACTCCAACCTGGTGACAGAGTGAGACTCCATTTCAAAAAAAAAAGAACACTAGAAATAGTAAGTATGTGGGTAAATATAAATGATATATGTTTTCTTATTTTACAATTCTCTTTGGAAGACTTTCTAAAGCATAGTAATAATACACTGTGGGATTTATAATATCTGTAGAAGTAACATGTATTGTAATAATAGCACAAAAGCCAATAGAGTAGAAATGGAACTATACTATTGTAAGGTCCTTATACTATCACATGAAGTAGTATAATGTTACAGAAAGTTAGTGACGAAGAAGTATAAAAAAACATAGGGCAACCACTACAAAAAATAAAAAAGACAGTTACAGCTAATAAGCCAACAAAAGAGATAAAAATAAAGCCATAACAACTATTCATTCCAGAAAGAAGGAGGAAGCTGAGAACCCTGCATAGAGTTGCCCAGCTCCTGGCCCTGAACAGGTCCTAAGGGAGGGTGAGTGAAGGAACTATGGGCAACACACTCCTGCCATGGGCTTCTGGGATCCTATAGCCACAAGAGATGCCATGGCCCCACAGTGGGGTCATGCCCGGGGAACTTCCAGAGAGTAACCAGAGGCAGAGCTCATGCCTGCGTGGAGCCAGAAGGTTTTGTGTGCAGGGCAGCTGCAGCAAAACGCAATCATAGGTGCCCATCCTCCAAGGCACTCCATCTTGCGCCGAGTGGCTCTAGCCCCTGCTCAATGCTGGGCAGGAGAGAGCAGGGCTGTCTTTCCTGGGGGACCAGGGTGCATCTGACCTCCCCCGACTCCCCCTGCCCCCTGCTCAGCATCTACTGGCCCCTCCTAAAGCCTTTGCCTGGCTGCTCCTGCAAGAGCATGCACAAAGCACAGCCTCCACTGCCTTGCCTGGGAACACTTTGGCTCTCCCAGCACAGCCAATGCTCAACTCAACAGGACAAAGCTGCAGGCCCAGTTCCAAACCCCCAGGGTGTGAGAATATAGCTCAGGAGTATTGAGCTGAGATCTGTGACTGGAGCTTGAGCAACAGAGGAGCCTCCACTTTCAGAACACTGAGAAGAGTGAGGCACAGGTTCATGGGCCAGTGTGAGAGCTAGGCCTGCCTCCCCCTGTAACACTGGTCTAAAAAGGATGCAGCTTATTTGCCAGCTGCAGCCTCTGCCCAAGGGTGTCCCAAAGCCCAGAGCACCTAACAACCCAAAGATCTAGTGCAGAAGGCTTGGGACAAAACTAGCTGGCTAGGCCAGCTCCAGGGCAGACACTAGGAGACCCAG
This sequence comes from Pan paniscus, assembly GCF_029289425.2. Lineage (NCBI taxonomy): Eukaryota > Metazoa > Chordata > Mammalia > Primates > Hominidae > Pan > Pan paniscus. The sequence continues at coordinate 51,324,521 of NC_073260.2, forward strand.
TCTGGGTAGCATAAGCTGGGTGGTTCCCACAACCATCTGCTGGGCAAAAAACCCTGGGCCACAGGTGCCACACCAGCTGCACACCCACAGCAACACCACCCTCCCCAGGGATCCTCTACCCCTGACCAAGTGCATCCACAGACACCTGCAGACATAACCCACAGCCTGCTTGGACTCTGCCAAGCACAGAGGATCAGTGGGCCCTTGAGGAGCTGCAGGTCTCCTGGAGTCCTAACCTTCAGTTCAGGCTGCCCCTAAGGGAGGCAGGAGCGCAGCCTGCCAGAGCCCCCCTTGGGGCTAAGGAAACATGGGGGCAGTGCCAGTGATTGGAGGGGCTTCTCTAAGGCCTGGGAATGCACTTAGTGAGGGGGTCATCTCTCACTGCCCCCTCCTCAGTCTCCCCCACCCAAGAGTACTGCTGCAAACATGCTAAAATACAGAGGAGGCAGGTGGCTGAGAGCTTATCTGCTGACCCTTACACTTTAGCACCATCTACTGGATTATGGTTTTAATTACACCACCAAACGAAAATGCCTTCAGCGCACATCACCTGTGAAAGCCAATGCAGGTATCTAGCCACAAATAAAGATCCTGTAGGAAGCCTTGGCCCTCTGAAAGCACCTAGAAACTAAACCTATCAACTATACTCAACATACCCCACAGTCAAACCTTCAATGGAAATAAACATATAAAAACAAAAAGCCACATCCAATGACAGCAATTTCAAAAAGATAAAGGAACATAAGTCCTCTCAGATGAGGATCAGTACAAAACGCTGGCAATTCAAAAAGTCAGAGTGCCTATTTACCTCCAAAAGATCACACTAGCTCCCCAGATTGAAATGGCTGAAATGACAGAGAATTCAGAATCTAGGTGACAAGGAAGCTCAACAAGCAGCCAACAAACATATGAAAGAATGTGCATCATCACTAATCATCAGAGAATTCCAAATCAAAACCACCATGAGATACTATCTCACAACAGTCAGAATAGCTATTATTAAAAAGTCAAAAAACAACTGATGCTGGCAAGGCTGTGGGGAAAAGGGAATGCTTATATGCTACTGGTGGCAATGTAAATTAGTTCAGTCACTGTGGAGAGCAGTTTGGAGATTTTTCAAAGAAGTAAGAATTGAACTACCATTTGACCTAGCAATCCCATTACTGGATATATACCCAAAGGAAAACAAACCATTCTACCAAAAAGACACATGCATGCGTATCTTCATTGCAGCATTATTCACAATAGTAAAGACATGGAATCAACCCAGGTGGTCATCAACAGTGGACTGGATGAAGAAAATGTGATACATATACACCATGAAATACTATGCAGCCATAAAAAAGAATGAAACTGTGTCCTTTGCAGCAACATGGAAGCAGCTGGAGGCCATTATCTTAAGTGAACTAATGCAGAAATAGAAAACCAAATACCACGTTTTCATTTACAAGTGGGAGTGAAACATTAGGTACACACGGACATAAAGGTAGGAACAATAGACACTGGGGAACACGAGATGAGGTATAGAGAGGAGAACAAGGGCTGAAAAACTAACTGTTGGATACTATGCTCACTTCCTGGGTAACAGTCAATCATACTCTGAACCTCAGCATCACACTATATACTTTTGGAACAAACCTGCATATGTACACCCTGAATCTAAAATAAAAGTTGGAAAAAAAACCCCTACTCATTCCAAGAGCAGGCAGAAAAAGACAGAAATGGGAATGAACAGAAGATGGGACAAACAGGAAGCAAACTATTACAATGGTAGAATCAAGCTCAGTTATGTCAATAATATTAAATGTAAATGGCCCATGTAAACAGCCCCATTAAAAGGTAGATATTGTTAAATTAGATAAAGAATTAAGATTCATCTCTATGCTTCCTATAAGAAAAACACTTTAAATATAAAGATGCAAAGAGGTGAAAGTAAAAACACGGAAAATGATATACCATGGTAACACTGAGCAAAAGGAGCTATAGTGGCTAAATCAGTAACAAAGTAGACATCAGAGAAAAGACAATTACCAGGGTTACAGAGAGTCATTTCATAATAAGGGGTCAACTAATCAAAAGTTTATAACAATTGTATGTATTTATGTACCTAATAATTTCAAAATACATGAAGCAAAAACATATAGGATTAGAAGAAAAAATTAAAAAATCCAAAGTTATACTGGGGAGATTTCAATACCTTTTTCTCAATAACTGATAAAATAAAAATAGACAGAAAACCAGTGACAACATAGAAGACTGAAACATTATTGGCTGGGCGCGGTGACTCACACCTATAATCCCAGCACTTTGGGAGGCCGAGGCAGGTGGATCACCTGAGCTCAGAAGTTTCAGACCACCCAGGGCAACATGGTGAAACCCCATCTCTACTAAAAATACAAAAAAATTAGCGGGGTGTGGTGGCGCATGCCTGTAGTCCCAGATACTGGAGAGGCTGAGGCAGGAGAATTGTTTGAGCCCCTGAGGCAGAGGTTGCAGTGAGCCAAGATGACACCACTGCAATCCAGCTTGGGCTACAGAGTGAGACTCCATCTCTCTCTCTCTCTCTCTCTCTCTCTCTCTCTCTCTCTCTATATATATATATATGTATATGGGCCGTTTACATTTGATATTATTGACGTAACTGAGCTTAATTCTACCATTCTAATAATTTGCTTCCTGTTACCATATACCATTGAAACACAATGTATCAATATGTGTATATATATAGTATCAATGAATATATGTGTATGTATATATGTATGTGTATATATATAGTTTATGTATATATAAACTATATATATAAACTTGCTGTAATATTAATACTCCACCCAATAACATAATATATGTTCCTTTAAAATGCACTAATAAGATTTCCAAGATAGACTATATTCTTGGCCATAAAACAAGTCTTGATTAATTTTAAAAAGATTTAAATCATATATAGTAGACCACTGTGAAATCAAAGTAAAAATCAATAACATTAGTATCTCTAGAATATCTCCAAATACTTGGGTATCAAACAGCACACTTCTAATTAAACCATGAATCAAAGATATCAAAGGGGAAATTAGAAAGTTTTTTTTTTTTTTTTTTTCCTGAGACAGAGTCTCACTCTGTCACCCAGGCTGGAGTACAGTGGCATGATCTCAGCTCACTGCAACTGCCACTCCCAGGTTCAAGCGATTCTCCTGCCTCAGCCTCCTGAGTAGCTGGGACTACAGGCACCCGCCACCATGCCTGGTTAATTTTTGTATTTTTAGTCGAGACAAAGTTTCACCAGCTTGGCTAGGATGGTCTCAATCTCCTGACCTCGTGATCCACCTGCGTTGGCCTCCCAAAGTGCTGGGATTACAGTGACAATCAAAACACAATGTATCAAAATTTGTGGAGTGCAGACAAAAGGTCTGTATTAGAAAAGAAAGCTCTCAAATCAGTGATTTCAGCTTCCTACCTTAAAATACTAGAAAAAGATAAAAATGGATTAAGGACTTACATGTAAGACCTGAAACTGTAAAACTCCTGGGAAAATAGTAAAGAAAAAGCTTCATGAAATTAAATCTTGGCAATGATTTAATGGATTTGACACAAAAAGCAGAGGCAACAAAAGCAAAAACAAACAAGTGAGACTACATAAAACCAAAAATCTTCTGCACAGCAAAGGAAATAATCAACAGAGTGAAAAGGCAACCTACAGAACAGGAGAAAATACTTACGAACCGTACAACCAATAAGGGGTTAATTTCTAAAATATATAAGGAACTGCTATAACTCAATAGTGAAAACTCAAATAACTCAATTAAGAATGAGCAAAGAACTTGAACAGATATTTTGCCAATGAAGACATAAATGGCCAAGTGTCTGAAAAGGTGTTCAAAGTCATTAATCATTAGGGAAATGCAAATGAAAACCACAATGAGATATCATCTCTGTATTAGTCCATTTTCACACTGCTATGCAGAAATACCTAAGACTAGGTAATTTATAAAGAAAAAGAGGTTTAATGGACTCACAGTTCCACATGACTGGGGAGGCCTCACAATCATGGTGGAAGGCGAAGGAGGAGAAAGTCATGTCTTACATGGCAGCAGGCAAGAGAGCGTGTGCAGGGAACTGCCCTTTATAAAACCATCAGATCTCATGAGAATTATTCACTATCACAAGAACAGCACGGGAAAAACCACCCCCAATGATTCCATTACCTCCCACCAGGTACCTCCCACAACATGTGGAGTTTATGGGAACTACAATTCAAGATGAGATTTGGGTGAGGACACAGCCAAACCATATCAATCTCATACCTGTTAGGATGATTATTATTAAAAAAAAACAAAAGCTAAAAGTGAGGTTGTGAAGAAATTGGAACTCTTGTACACTATTGGTGGGAATGTAAAATGGTACAGCCATGATGGAAAACTGTGGAGATTCTTCAAAAACTTAAAAATGGAATTACTATGTGATGCAGCAATTGCACTCCTGGTTATATATTCAAAGGAGTTAAAATTATGATCTCTAAGAGATATCTACACACTCATGTTCACTGCAACACTATTCACAATAACTAAGATACAAAAACAACCCAAATATCCACTGATATATGAATGGAAAAAGAAAATGTAGTATATATATATACAACGGGATACTATTCAGCCTTAAAAAAAACAAAATTCTACCATTTGTGACAATATGGATGGACATAGAAAACATTATGCTAAATGCATTAAGTCAGTCACAGAGAGACAAATACTCCATGATTCCACTTAAATGAGGTATCTAAAATAGTCAAACTCATAGAAGTAGAAAATAGAATAGTGGTTGCTAGGGGATAGGGGAGGGGGAAATGGGGAGTTGCTGAATGGGTGTATAAGGTTACAGTTAGACAAGATGAGTAAATTCTAGAGATCTGTTGTACAACATAGTGCCTACAGTCAACAATATGGTATTATGCACTTAAAATTTTAAGATCTCATGTTAAGTGTTCTTACCATATACACACAAAACAATAAACAAACAAACAAAAAGCAACAAAAGGACACAAGAAAACTTTTGTAGGGATAGTATCACGAGAATATGCATATGTTCAAACTCATTAAATTGTACACATTAAATATATATAGTTTTTAATATATCAATGATATCTCAGCAAAGCTGTTAAAAAATTAAGCTGACATACACAACAAGCACAACAAATTGGAAGAGAATATGAAAGTTAAATAAGCCAAAGGGAAAGATAAAGAAAATAAGCCAAAGGGACAGATAAAGATTAGTAACCATGAAATAGAAAAGAGAAAAAATATAAAGAAAATAAATGAATTAAAAATGGTTCTTTGAGATTAATAAAGTCATAGATTCTACAGACATTCAAAGGATATAAGAGAATATTAACAACTTTATGTTAATATATTCAACAACTTAGATGAAATTCCTTGAAATAGATAAATTACCAAAGGGCACTCAAGAATAAATATATCTATTAAAAATTAAACATAGTTAAAAACATACCCACAAAGAAAACCCTAAACATATATGGCTTCACTGTCAAATAGCACTATATATTTAAGCAGTAAATAATGTTGATTATACACAAACTCTTCTAGAAAATTGAAGAGGAGGAGACATTTTCCAACTTACTCTATAAAGCCAGGGTCTCAATCCATTCAGGCTGCTATCACGAAATAACTTATACTGAGTAATCTATAAACACAAGAAAGTTATTGCTCACACTTTTGGAGTAAGGATAGACCAAGATCAATGTGCCAGCAGATTCAGCATCTGTCAATTCCTCATCGATGGCACCTGCTATGTGTCCTCACAAGGTGGAAGAGGTGAATGAACTCCCTTGTGCCTCTTTTATGAGAGCGCTAATCCCATTTATGAGGTCTCCACCCTAATGAAATAATCATCTCCTAAAGTTCCCACCTCTTAATACTATTGCATTGGTGGTTAGGTTTCAATGCAGTGAATTTTGGGGGAAACACAAACATTCAGACCACAGCAGCCAGCATTACTCTGAAACCTTTTTTGGTTTCAGAGCAGATATTACAGGAAAATAGATATTACAGGAAAATAAAACTGCAGATGATAATCCCCACCATGCACACAGACACAAGAATTATCCAGTTAATAAAATTTAGCTAAATGAATCACACAATATATAAAACAGTTCATACATGATGACTAAATGGGGTTTATCCCAGAAATACAAGGTTGCTTTAATTTTGAAAATCAATTAATATAATGTGCCATATTAACAGAATAAAGATGAAAAATTCTATGACCATGTCCGCAGATGCAGAAAAAGCATTTTACAAAATCCAATATTAATTCCTGATTAAAAACTCTCTGGAAACTATGAATTGAAACAAACTTCCTCAACCTGATAAAGTATACTGACCAAAAACCTGCAACTAACATCATATTAGTGATAAAATGCTCTTCTTCCCACGCCACAGGAGGACTTCCCAGCGCTCGGCGGCCCCCGCCCACCCCGGATGCCGCCGCCCCCAGGCTTCAGCGCTGTGGTGCTCCTGAAGGGCACGCCTCCCCCTCCCCCACCGGGCCTGGTGCCCCCAATCAGCAAGTCGCCCCCCGGCTTCGCTGGCCTTCTGCCTAGCCCCCAGCCCCGCCACCACCACCACCACCACAAAAGCACCCAGGCCGCCGCCTGCCCCACGGGCCTACCTAGTCGCCGAGAACTTCCGGGAGAGGAAACTTCAGCTCATCCAGTCCATCAGGGACTTCCTGCAGAGCGACGAGGCCCGCTTCAGCGAGTTCAAGAGCCACTCAGGGGACTTCAGACAGGGCCTGATCTCCGCAGCCCAGTATTACAAGAGTTGCCGGGACCTGCTGGGAGAGAATTTCCAGAAGGTCTTTAATGAGCTGCTGGTCCTGCTGCCCGACACGGCCAAGCAGCAGGAGCTCCTGTCTGCACACACGGACTTCTGCAACCGTGAGAAGACTCTCAGCACCAAGTCCAAGAACAACAAGAAGAGCACGTGGCAGGCCACCACCCAGCAGCGGGCCTGGACTGCCGTGTGTGCCCCACCTGCCAGCAGTTGCTCACGCATGGCGACGCCAGCAGCCACCAGGCGCTGCATGCTGCCCGGGACGACGACTTCCCCTCCCTGCAAGCCATCGCCAGGATCATCACGTAGCTCCCGCCAGCGTGGCCAGAGCTATTGCACCATGAGCGTCCTTCCTCCTTCCTCTGCGGGCTGCCAGGCAGCCACGTCAGGCCCGGTGAGGCCACCTGGCCTCTTGGTTGGCCAGGCCCACCAGGAAGTCACCAGGACGGTCCACCCGCCCTGTTGGCACACTCAGGCGGGAGTCCACCCCTGCCTCAGTGGTGGGCCAGTCTCGGTTTGCATTCTTGTGCTTTTGGGAGGCGCCAGGGGAGGGAAGGGCTGGGATGCTGGGACCTGTTGTTGCTGGCAAAGCCAAAGGTCACAGTGGCCTGATCTGGGCCCTCCCGAAGCTGAGGGCTGCAGCCCCTGCGGCCTCACAGCTGAAAGCTGCGGCGCCACTGGTGCCAGAGTCACATGTCACAGATGTGTGTTGTGTAAACAGTTGGCTGTTTCGTGCTTCACGAATGTTCAGGATTAAAAGCAGACAAGAAATTGTGCTACTTGAAGTTGAATCTTTTTATGAGACAAGCTGAATCTGGGATCTCGAATTGCCTCTGACCTTTTATAAGACAGTTTATCTTCAAATAAATTTATTTTGCAATCACACACACACACACACACACACACACACACACACACACACAAATGCTCTTCTTCTAATATCAGGACACAGCAAAAATGACCACCCTTTCATTTCTATTCAACAATGTATTAGAGATCCTAGCCATTCTAGCCAATAAAAATAAGATATAGAAAGTGATCTTATTTAAATGGAAGAAGTAAAATTCTTTAATTTGAAGATTACATGATGTTTTATTTTTATGCAGAAAATTCTATAGATTCAACAACAAACTACCAAAACTAATAACTGAGTTTAGGAAGATCACAAGACATAAGGTCACAAAAATCAATTGCATTTGTATTCATTAGCCAAAAAACTGAATTTAAAAATGTTTAAGTACAATTTATAAGGTACCAATAACATATAAAATATTAAGATGTAAAGCCAATTAAGTATATGCAGGAGATATATGTTGAAACTACAAAATAGTGATAAAAGGAACTAAAGAAGACCTAAATAAATGGAGAGACACATTATGTTCATGGTCAAAGACTCAATATTTTTAAGATATCAATTCTCCCCAAATTGATCTACAGATTCAAAACAATCTCAGTAAATCTTTTAGAAGGATTTTTTGTATGTATTGACAAGATTGACAAGATGATTCTAAAATTTATATAGGAAAGCAGGTAACCTAGAATCATCAAAACAACTTGAAAAAGCCAGTGTTTAGCAGCCCTGCCATATCCATTCTTTTGCCAAATTCTTTTCTTTTATTTTTTTTTTTGAGACAGAGTCTCGCTTTGTCACCCAAGCTGGATGTGCAGTGGCGCAATCTTGGCTCACTGCAACCTCCGCCTCCCAGGTTCAAGCCATTCTCCTGCCTCAGCCTCCCAAGTAGCTGGGACTACAGGCACGTGCCACCACACCCAGCTAATTTTTGTATATTTTTAGTAGAGACAGGGTTTCACCATATTGGCCAGGCTTGTCTTGAACTCTTGACCTCAAGTGATCCACCTGCCTCAGCCTCCCAAAGAGCTGAGATTACAGGTGTGAGCCACCGCAACCAGCCCCAAATTATTTTCAATGCCACTTTGGTCATACATAAAATTTCCTTATGATTGTGATTCTGTTCCTTAGCCTGTATTCTCTTCTCTTATACAACCACTATCTTTGCTCTATTATCACCTATCAAATTTATTATAAACTTAAAACATGCCCTCTCTGTGCTAATTTTTGCCTTGTTCTCCTTCAAAATTGTCTTGGCTATGTTTGGCCCTCTTATCTTTCATATAAAATTTAAGATATTTTTGGAATTTCCATAAAAATCTGTCATTATTTTGACAGAAATTGTATTGCATATATGATCATATTTGAAAACCAAAATCTTTATGTTACTGTCTTCCCATCCATGATCATCTATCATAACGTTATTCAGTTTTTCTTTTAATACCTCTGACTAAAGTGTTATATATTTTGAACAGTCTAAATTTATCATGCCATGTATATAATAGATTGATCATGTGTTTGTTATTGTAAGTATCTTTTTAAAAATCTACTTAATGTAACTTTTTGCTGGTATATAAAAATGCAACTGATTATTCCTGGTATGTTTTCCTCTGACTACTTTTAAGATCCTCGTTGTCTTTAGTCCTCCCCATCTTATTATGTTTTTTTTGAGACTGAGTCTTGCTTTGTCACCCAGGCTGGGGTGTGGTGGCGTGATTTTGGGTCACTGCAACCTCTGCCTCCCAGGTTCAAGTGATTCTTGTGCCTCAGCCTCCTGAGTAGCTGGGATGACAGGTGTGTACCACCATGCCTGGCTAATTTTTGTATTTTTAGTAGAGATGGGGTTTCACCATGTTGGCCAGGCTGGTCTCGAGCTCCTCATCTCAAGTAATCAGCCTGCCTTGGCCTCCCAAAGTGTGAGATTATGGGCATGAGCCACCATGCCCGGCCTAAGATGTGTGCTTTTTATTTCACGTTTTTAATATGTTTTTGTGCCCTATGTTCTCAATACACTCTGAAACACTGTCAGTCTTCATCTCACACCTAGAGTTGCTCTGTTTTCCCAGGCTCCTCGTTTTTTCCCTCAAAGCTACTCCTTTTCCTTTGCTATCTATCATTTATATAATGTCCAGAGTGAGATTTTTAAAATGCAATTCAGATAACATCATGCCCCTGCTTAAAAGCCTGGGAATGATTTCCTTTGCATTTAGGGTTCTTAAAAAAATCTTTCGAGTAGCTGACGAGGCCCTGCCAATGTCTACACCCTTTCTTTGGCATCCTCCTTTGTTTTGTGATTTAGTCCCACTGACCTCCTTCAAATTCTTTCCAAAAAATTCCTGTCAGGCCGTTCACTCTCTGGTCTGTTTGGGCCACTGCTCCTCACTCACCGTACCTGCCTCATTTGTCTTTATTCTTCATGTTGGAGCTAAAGTATAACTTTCTTAGATGACTTTCTCCATGGAACCTACTATCATAATTCACTGTCCTTGTTGAACTCCACATAGCACCCTGTTTTTCCTTTATAGAACCTACTGCATATTGTGATTATATGTATATTTGTGATTACTAATTTGTTTCTTTCTCCTTCCTTACCACAAATCTTAAGACAAAAATTAGCCTTTTAAGGCCAGGCATAATGGTTCATGCCCGTAATCCCAGCACTTTGGGAGGCTGAGGCGTGCCGATTATGAGGCCAGGAGATCGAGACCATCCTGGCTAACACGGTGAAACCCCGTCTCTACTAAAAATACAAAAACAGTGGCCGGGTGTGGTGGCAGGCGCCTGTAGTCCCAGCTACTCAGGAGGCCGAGGCAGGAAAATGGCGTGAACCCAGGAGGCAGAGCTTCCAGTGAGTCGAGACCGTGCCACTGCACTCCAACCTGGGCGACAGAGCGAGACTCCGTCTAAAAAAAATTTAATGAAATGAAAATTTTTTAAAAATGAAGAAACAATCCAGAGAATGGAAGCAAGTATTTGCAAACTATTCATCAGACAACGGGTTCATCCACAAAAGATATAAAGAATTCAAACTACTCAAAAGAAAAAATACAAACGATCTTATTAAAAAAATCTACCCAAAACCTTTGTCCCCCACCATTATTTCCCTACACCTTCTTTTCCCGACCACCTTTGACCCCCTCCCTCTGGCCACCCTTTTTCTTCCTCCATCTGCCCCCAAACTTCTTCACCATTTTTCTCCACCATCATTTCACAAAGCCTTCTCTACTCTCCTGCTCAACACCCTTTTCCCCATCCACCTACCCAAACCCTTTCCCCACTGTTTCTTCCCACCGTCTTTTCCTCTTATCCCTGGCCACCCTCTTTTTACCCCTCCCGCATCACACTCTTTTGCTCCTTCATCTAAGCAAAAACATTTTCCCCCGCCTTTTCCCAAAACCTTCTCCCCACTCCTGCTGCTCACCACCGTCTTTTCCCCCTTCATCCACCCAAAAACTGTGTTCTTCATCGTCTTTCCCCCCGTTCCTCCTTGCCATTTCTCTTTCCCTTCTCCATCTACCCAAAAACATTTCCCCCATCTTTTCACAAAGCCTTCTCCCCACTGCTGCTCATCTCCCTCTTTTCCCCCCTCCATCCACCCCCCAAAACTTTCCCCACCATCTTTTCAAAGTCTCCCCCCTTTACCACTCGTGCTCTTCTTTCCCCAATCCTGCTTGCCATCCTCTTTTTTGTCCTGTATCTACCCCAAACTATTTTCCCGTCGTTTTCCCAACCCTCTAATCCCTGCTCCCTCTCCCCACCCTCTTTCCTCCTCCTCGTCACTCTCTCCCCCCTCCATCTATCGAAACACTTTTTACCCACCGGCTTTCTGCAAAACCTTCCCTCCCTCCCGCTCCCCACCCTGTTTTTCCGCCTCCATGTACCCAAAAACTTTTTTCCCCACCATCTTTTCGCCGCCATCTTTTTGCAACGCCGTCTCCTGCTAAGCTATCCTTTTTTTCCCTTTGGCATTAACTACCCTCTTTACCCACCTCCAACTATCCCAAAACTGTTTTCCTTCTTCTACCTCTCCAGCCGCGCCATCTCCATCGCTGCCAACAACCGCAGCGAGGCAAGCCACGCTCCCGCGTCTCCAGCCTCCAGCATACGGCCAGTGACTCCCGATTCCTAGTCCTCTACGCCGGGATGCGACTACCTCGACAGGTCAGTACAGGAACCTGAAAACACCAGATTTCTTTTCAGCATCATTTATATACTGCGGTTATGTCCACGGAGGATCCTGGACTGCATGTTTTGATTGGATGAGAAAAAAACCTCCAGGCTTACTCTGATTGGACTTCATGATCATGTTCTGACTGGATGAGAGCAAGTCTTAACAACCAATCACAGCATGAAAATAAAGTCCAATCAAAGTAGGCCTAGAGGTTTTTTCTCTCGTCCAATCAGAACATGTAGTCCAGGAACCGCTTTTGCATAACCTCAGTAGATAAAGCATGCTGAGGTCATGTCAGGTCATTTCAAGCTCTTCTGTGTCAAGCTGAGGAACTTCTCTGTGCCCGGCTTACAGAACTGGAAGGGGTCGCCACCTTCCGCCTGATGGAGGCTGGAGAATGGATAGAACCTGGATCCCTGGAGCCTGGGACACTACCTCGCTGCGGTTGGTGGTGGCCACAGACCAGTAGGAGGGCGGCTGGCAGCGGGAGCTTCTTCTGCCGGGCTGGAGGACTAGGAGAAGGAAGAGGGGACCACCACATGCTGGAGGCTGGAGCCTGTGCCACCGTGGCTCACCTCGCTGTGGTTGGTGGCAGCTCACCTTGCTGTGGTTGGTGGTGACGTCGGAGACTGCAGCTCAGCCACAGTGGTAGAAATGTGTTGGGGTAGGTGAGTGTTCCGGGGCTGCCCTGTACGTCTCTGGGGGCAAGGGTTGGGTGTCCTATTGGGGCTCACTGCTAGAGGCTACACTGCCTGTGGTAGTGGTCTGATTGGGGGCACTCTCCGGGGTTGCATTGCTGGTGGTGGGGCAGATTGGCTGGCTATCTGGGGCTATGCTGCCCGCGGTGGCAGGAGTGGTGGGGGGAGGCAGGTTGTGTACACTAACGTGTACTGCTGGTGGCTGGGGAAGGGTTAGGGGCGCTATCTTCTGCTGCACTTCCTGCAGCAGGGGGTGGGTTGGGTGGAGTTACCCAGGGCTACAATGCTGGCAGTGGGGGGTGGTTTAGGGGCATTGTTGGGTGCTGCACTGCCTGTGACTGGGGGGTGCGCCATCAGGAGCTGAACTGCTGTGGTGGAGTGGGGGGAGGCGGGTTTGGGATGCTATCCAGTGCAGCAACACCTGTGGCTGGGTCAGATTGTGGGCACTATCAGATGGTACACTTCCTGCGGTGTGGGGGGAGTGCTTTGGGGGGGAGTATTGGGGTTACATTGCCTTAAACTGTAGGGTGTGTTGGATGTGCTATCTGGGGGCTACACTGCTAGTGGCAGGGGGCAGATTAGGGGTGCTACGGGGGCTATACTGCCAGCGGTGTTGGCGAGCTGAGGAGGTGGCAAAGGCAGCGACAGCAATGGCCTCCTTCTTCCTTCTGGTGGCTTCCAAGTAAGGGATCGTTCTCCTCTTGCCGGACTCCAGACTCTAGAAGGAGATCTTCTCCTGCTTGAGCTAGATTGCACGGCAGGGCCCCCACACCCACTGTGGTTTCCCATCCTGTCCTCATGCTCTGTGTTGCAGAGACCACCTGGGACTACTGGGCAGGGAGTAGTAGGCACCACGGGGGAAGTGGGGGACAGGGCACTGTGGGTGGAGGCATCAGGAATGGGAACCAGCCCTTGGGTGGGGAGGGCTGGCTGGGTCTGAGTTTCTCGTACTCAGGCTCCCCAAGGAAGGCAGCCCTGGTGGGCCCAGTAATTCCTGGCTGGCTGGACCTGGCCAGGGGCTGGTTTCAGTGAAGGCACTCACTCCCACCCCAGGCCCCAGTTCCTGGCCAGCTCTTGCCAGAAGGAGAGGCTGGACTTTGGAAGGTGGGTGTGAGTGCCTTCAATGAAGCTGATCCCTGCCACCCAGTCACCAGTGTGACAAGGTGAGGCTCTAATGGTTCCACTCCCTGAATCCTGTTTTGGGCTTTTTGGGCTTTGCCTGCCCAGCTGCTCCAAGCCAGGCTGAAGGAGGAGAAGGAGGAGTTGCCTGTGGTACGGTTTAGCCTGCAGATGACGTGGTTCTGCAGCTTGCCTCATGTGGTTGGTGGTGGTGATGGAGACTGCAGCTCGATCAGAGCGGTAGGAGGACACCCACGGGGGCCAGGTGGTAGGAGCCTGGTCGGGTGGGCTGGTACATTGAGGGTGACGGTGGTTGTATTGGCATCGGCGCTAGTGGTGGTAGCAGTAGGAAGTCTGGGGGCCGGGAAGGGGGAATAGGAGCACTGCAGGGCCCATCCCATTCTGGGGTGGGGAGGAACCTGTGGGTGCTGTAACGAAGGCCTCGGTGGCAGTGGTGGTGGTACACCTAGGGTCTTACTCTACTTGATTGTAGTTTGTCTGTGGTTCACATCACTTTTTTTTTTTTTTTTTTTTGAGACAGTCTTGCTCTGTTGCCTAGGCTAGAGTACAGTGGCACGATCTCGGCTCACTGCAACCTCCGCCTCCTGGGTTCAAGTGATTCTCCTGCCTCAGCCTCTTGAGTAGCTGGGACTACAGGTGCCCACCACCACACCTGGCTAATTTTTGTATTTTTATTAGAGATGAGATTTCACCATATTTGCCAGGCTGGTCTCAATCTCCTGACCTTGTTATCCACCCACCTCAGCTTCCCAAAGTGCTGGGATTACAGGGGTGAGCCTCCATGCCCAGCCTATACCACTTTTAAAGTTTCTTTGCATCATCTTAACTCTTTCCACCCGTAATCACAAGTGAATGACAACCAAACACTTAATGACATATAGATATTTATTATTTAATAGAATCCAAAATAAGTGCATTTTATGAATTAAATAAACAAAACACTGAAAGGTTCATTTCCATTTTTCTGTTAAAAGCTTTGTGCTTGGCCAGGTGTGGTGGCTCATGCTTGTAATCCCAGGATTTTGGGAGGCCAAGGCAGGCAGATCACCTGAGGTCAGTAGTTTGAGACCAGCCTGGCCCACATGATGAAACCCTGTCTCTACTAAAACTACAGAAATTAGCCAGGAGTGGTGGCAGGCACATGTGTAATCCCACACACAGCAACCCCATTACTATACTAGGGGTATACCTCAAGGAAAATAACTCATTGTAACAAAAAGATGCATACACAAGTATGTTCATTGCAGCAGTATTCATAATAGCAAAGACATGGAGTCAATCCCGGTGCACCAAAGATAGATTGAAAATCCAAGGTAGATTGGAAAATTCCATATATATACCATGGAATACTGTGCAGCCATGAAAAGAACAAAATCATTTCCTTCGCAGCAACATGGATACAACTGGAATCCACTATCCTAAGCAAACTAACGCAGAAAGAGAAACCAAGTATCTCGTTTTCACTCATATGTGGGAGCTACACATTAGGTGCACATTGGCATAAACATAGGAACAACAGACACCGGGAAATAAGAACGGGGAGGGACAGAGTGGGCCAGGGTTGAAAAACTACTTCTTGGGTCCTATGCTCACTACCTGTGTGATGGGTTCAATTGTACTCCAAACCTCAGCATCCCTCGATATACCTTTGGAAGAAACTTACACAGGTACCACTTTAATTTAGAATACAAACTAGAAAAAAAAAAGAAAAATTTACTATAAAAAATTTTCTGTAAGTAAATATAAATTTCTTTTTAAGAAAAAAATTACTGAAGTAAAAAAATGGATTAAACTTTTACAAAGGACAGTTTTGCTAAGAATTTCAAAGCAATGCATTCACTGCAAAATATGACTTTAATTGTTTAACTTTTCTTTTCTTCTTTTTTTTGAGATGGAGTCTCGCTCTGTCACTAGGCTGGAGTGCAGTGGCACGAGCTCAGCTCACTGCAACCTCCGCCTCCTGGGTTCAAGCAATTTTCCTGCCTCAGCCTCCCGAGTGGCTGGGACTACAGACATGCACCACCACACCCAGCTAATTTTTGTATTTTTAGTAGAGTCGAGGTTTCACCATGTTGGCCAGGATGATCTTGATCTCTTGACCTCATGATCTGCCCGCTTTGGCCTCCCAAAGTGCTAGGATTACAGGCATGAACCACCATGGCCGGCCATTATTTAACCTTTGTACTAATAAAACACCACCTTCAAAAATTATGTATATCCAATAGACCAATATTATCTATTTTTGTCAGATTACTCTAAACAGCATTGCACAGATACATTCTCTATTATCTAAACTTAAAATAAGTAGGAATTTTACTTTATTTATGTGATTACTTTTCTTTTTAAGCAAACTTCATGTTACGTCTAGTCCCTAAAAATACTAAAGGCCACATTTTGTAAGTGATATATTATTCTCATGATAATGTCTCTTGTTTAACTTAAACATTATTATTTTTTTACGTATTTTAGATGGAGCCGGACTGTGTAGAACAAATAATTACAGAAACAAAGAAAAGTATGTTTCCAAAATTTATTAATTAAATTTAGGTTTATTTTAGTAATAAAGTGTAAATATCAAATGGCATTCCTTTTCATTATTGGGTTAGTAGATACTACGTTCAGTATCTTTTCCTTACACACATCTAGTGAAAGATGTGAAAACAAAAACTTTCACAGTGAAGAGTATACTCATGTACCATTAATTCCTCATGTCCGATAGCTTAAAAAATTCCCAAGAAGTGTATCCATCTCTTTTTTACTGACTCTACAATTTCTTCACTTTTGCCATCCTCATGGAACTGTCAGCCAGCACGTTGAAAGGATTCTCTGAAAACAAAGTCATCATCAAGTTCTCTGGGTTTTGGTAGAGATTGAAGGCCAACAGACCTCAGACTCATTTAGAAATACTTAGTTGAGGAAAAACCCTTCATAAGCAGTCGCTTGACAGGTGACATTTTAAATCTCCTGTCATTTACTGTGCCATTGGCTTACATCTGTTCTCAGGAAAAGTTCCAAAATTTTCACCATGAAATAAAAACACCTGTGTCAATGTAATTCTTGTCAGGTTACTCAGCCTTATGTCTCGCCGCTTACCGCACTCTGCCCTTTGCTCTAGCACCAAAGTGGGCGGAGTAGAACTCTGTAGGGCTCTTCCTCACCTCAGGCTCTTTGCCTTCGCCTCATCTATCTGGCAAGCTTTTCCTTGTCCTTCAAGTATCAACCCATTTATCTCCTCCACAAAGCCCATGATATTGACACAAAAGTGGGATAGATGTCTCTTCTGTGTTTTTCAGTAGTGCCCTGCTTTATACCTGTCATAGTGTCTATGACTCTATACGGACATTGCCTGCCTGTCTGTTGTTTTAGGTTATCGCATAGGACTGTTGAGAGGTGGACCATGCCATCTTCATATTGTAATTCCAGTACTGATTCTAGTGCCTTAGCACGTGGGTGTTGAGTACATGTATAAAGAATGGAAAAGCTGTGATATTTAACCACAATTAGAATTAATGCCATGCGTTAATTATTTAATAGTGATTTTGTATTGTAATTGTACGTACATATTTCTCATTCTTTTTAACTCTGATAACGTTCTCAACTCTTTAGATTTTAAACTCACACTTAGTTAACTGAAATGTTTTGGGTAAAGAACATAATCCTTTCTTTTTCTTTCCAGCTTTTGCTGTGTTGGGCACTTGCTCCCATCTGCTTTCTTCTCTAGAATCCACTGGTAAGCCACATCTAATAAAGAGAATATTTAACCATAAAATCTTAAGGAAAGGTTGTGTGATTTAAAAGATCATAAAACTTTATTACTGGGCTATTTACATGAAATTTTAATTGCTTCTCATTACTAAAGTAGAATATTTTCATATCATATGTATGATGAAAATTTATTATGGTATTTTAAATGATGTTTTTTAGCCCCCTTAAGTTTTAAGTGGATCTTGCAAATGAACACCAGTATTATGGAGTTTGACATACTCAAATTGCCCAAATGTCAGCTGTTTAAACAGCCAAACAATCAAATCATCCTTGATACTTTAGTAAAGGTCATCGAAGGCTTCTTTGCATTTTACAGGTTTTATTACTATATGTAGTAGGAGACTTAAGGAGTACCTGCCAGGTTTGTCCATACTAATGTTATGAATTTCTTTTTGTAGTTCAACCGTATTTTGTGTGGAGATACTTTGAGGCTCTGTAAATATCTGGTTACTCCTAAAAACCCACTAGATTTAGTATTTCATTGATGTCTTGTCTTTGAACAAGTATTACTGTGATGGTTGCCAGATGATTATTTTCATATTCTCTTGTTTGTTCTACATGGAGAAATAAAACCAATAAATAAAGGAGAAGGGAAAGCTCATGATTCTGGTGCTCCAATTCTCCAAGATTAGGCCAGTGGTAGACATTTCTTTATGTCTGACTTTATGTCTTTTTGATTTGTCTCTGTTACTCTTGTCAGCAGTTTTTTACTTTCTGGCACAAGATGTTCCAAAATAATCTTGTATTTTCTCTGTTCCAGCCCTAGAATGAGTAATTTTTCTTAGAAGCAGAGTTGGAACCACTGAGGAAGCACAGGTGAGCCCTCCCCAGGACACACTCGCTAGACCCCAACAGAAGAACTGTTGCTGCATCCACTGAGGTACCAAGGAACTAGCAAAGGGCCTTCTGGCTGTCTGGGGACAGTCCTCATGTGGTCCCTGGCTCAGACTCAAAGGTTCTGGATTAATTTGTCTGCAGCCTCTGTGCTGTGTCTCTAGATCGGGGCTCTGTGGGAAGGGCCCTGGGAGACCCAGCAGCACAGGGTGGCTCCTCTGCCAAATGTCCCTCCCTTCTCCCACTCTGACACTCAGGAATAGGGTAGATGGCATGTCCAGGCAGTGCCAGGCCACCTCATTGTCTCCTTTGAGATGGGCCCAGAGGGCCTTGGGGGGCGAGTGTGAAGCTGGGTACCTGGAGCCTGAGGCGGACTGTCCCTTCCTGTGTCTTGGAGGAGAGGCCTTGGGGCCCAAGAAACCCCCAGGGCCTGATCTCTGGGCACACATGCAGGGAGGGAGGGTCTGTGGGCTGATTGGGGCATTATAATGAGACGTTGAGCACCGCTGCACAGGGGCCTCGTCAGTGGATCATGGTCAGAGATGACCTAGCCATCAGGACCTGGTCAGTTGGGACCACATCAGCAGGGACCTGGCTAGGGGGTGGCCTCCTCAGTGAAGGCCTCACCGGTGGGGATCTGGTGACCTAGTCATTGGAAGCCTAGTCAGTGGGGACCTGGTCAGTGGTGGCCTTATTAGTGGGGTCTGATCGGTTGGAACACAAATAATAAAAAACTGGTCGGTGGGGTCTATTCAGTATATTAGGGGTCTGGTCAGTGTGGGGCCTTAGTGGCTTGGAGCCTGGTCAGTGAGGGCCTGGTCAGAGGGGGCTCAGTCAGCTGGGGACTGATCCATGGAGAATTGTTCAGTAGGGGTGAGGTGAGCGGCAACCTGGTAAATTGTGGTCTTGTCAGTGGGAACCCAGTCAGTGGGGTCTGGTCCGTGAGGCCTATTAATAGGGGCCTCTTCCAGGTTATGGAGACATGGCCAGTGGGGACTTGGTCAGTGGGACCTGGTCAATGGAGGAGTGGTCATTAGGGGCCTTGTCAGTGGGGACCTGGTTTGGGGGGCGCCTGGTCAGTAGGAACCTGGCCAGTTGGCCACTGTGTGACCTTAGGCAGGGGGTTTGTGGAGCCTCCTTGCTTCCATGTGTAGCAAGGTGAGTCAGGGCACCCTGGAGCGTTGCTGGAAAGAGAATGTGAGAAGATGTGTTGAATCCAGCACTGCTTGGCAGACCTCCAACTTTACCCACAACCTGGGTTCCACCTAGAGAGGGTGCCAGCCCGCTCTACTCTGCTCGGCGCCCCTCGTCTGTCTGCATCCCCAGGACCACACTCGGTGGGGAGGGCAGAGATTGGGGAGTGCCTGTGGATTCTCTAATCCTGGCCCTGGGCCCTGGTGGTGATAGTGATGAGGACCTGGGTGCACCTGTGAGTGGAGCAGCTAGGCCAGGCCAGAGAAGCAAGACAAATACACCCATATGCACATAGACACATGCATGCACAAACACATTGCATGCACACATGTGAGTTCAGGGGATAGAGGACACTGATTCTGGGCCCTCTTGACCCAAGCAGGCTCCCGTTGTGGTGTGTTGTGTCACCCCACGATGTCACTGTTGCTGAGCCCCCATTGCCTATGTGTTGTGGAGCAGTTAGAGACACACAGCAGTGTCTGTGAGTGGCTCTGCATGAAGGGCCATTTTCTAGGTGAGAGGCACATCTCAGCACAGCTCACTGATCAGACTTAGGTGAGTGGAACCTGCTCTCTTCTCTTCGTCCTGGCTTAGGGACAGTCGCTATCAGGTGGATGGTTTTGGCCTCTGGGCAGCTACTGAGGGTAAACCCTGAGCACTCAGCAGGTGCCTGTTCTGTGTTGACAGTCATCTGATTCATCCTGGTAGCAATTCCATTCTGCATCTCCTCTGGACACCCACAGGACCACCAGAACAACCCCATCATGGCCCTGTCACCAGGCCCAGTTTGGCTCCATGATAACCAAGACGCAGGTCCAGAGACAACCGCCCTGCTTGATGCCTGCATCTGACCTCCCTTGGTGGGTAGTGATGAGCACAACATGGAAGAAGCCAGGGCAGCTTGCGGCCAGCTGCCCTACAGCCCCAGATGGCTGGGGACAAGGATTCCAAAAGGATGATTTTGGAGCTGTAGGATTGAATGACTGGCCTGCTGGGTTTTGGATGTTCATGTATCCTATGAGTCCCATCGGTGTTTGTTTTTCTTTCAGGCAATTTTTCTTCTATTGGCTGGGAATGCTTACCCATTGCCTGTACAATCATTGTACCTTGGAAGTAGTTAACTTGCTTTATAATTCAGAGGCTCTTGGGCAGAAGGGACTGTATCCTTGTCCCAGATAAAACTTTGGGCTTTGGACATTTGCTGGAATGAGTTAAGATTTGGGGGACTGTAGGGAAGTCATCATTGTATTTTGCAACATGAGAAAGACATATGAGATTTGCATGGGCAGGGACAGAATAATATGACTTGGCTCTGTGTCCCACTGATGTGAAATTGTAATGGGAAATGTTAAAGGTGGTGGGGGCTGGTGGAAGGTGATTTAATCATGGTGGAGAGTGGAGGTTGGAAGGTGGGGGTGGTGAGGAGAATTGGGGGGAATTATGGTGGGGTTGGGGGTGAAAGGCAGGGGTGGGGGAAGATCCTTCACGAGTAATTAAACACCATCTCCTTAATGCTGTCCTTCTGATAGTTCTCTTCATAATTTTGTAGCTGTGAGATTGAATACTGGTCTGCTGGGTTTTGGATGTGCATTGGGCCTGTGGTCCCATTTGTGTTATTTTTCTGGGAAATTTCTTCCCTTTGGATTAAGAAAGCTTACCCAATGCCTGTACCATCATTGTACCTTGAAAGAAAAGAACTCCATTTTAACTTCAGGGACTCATAGGTAGAAGATACTGTAGCCTTGTCTCGGATGAGACTTTGAACTTTTTATAGTTGAGTTAATGCTGGAATGAGTTAAGGCTTTTGGAAACTTTTGAAAAGGCATGATTGTGTTTTACCCTGTGAGAAGGACATGAGATTTGGAAGGGTCAAGGTCGGAATAATATGGTTTGGCTGTGTTTTGCTAGAAAAACTCATGTGGAATTGTAATCCCGAATTTTGGTTGTGAAGCCTGGTGGGAGGTGATTTAATCATGGATGGGAGGTGGGTGGGGGTGTAAGGAGAAGGGGGTGGGGAGGAGTAGGCTGGCTGTAGGGTGGTGGGAGGGTGGTGGGTAGTAGGAAGGGGGAGTAGCCTGCTGCACAGGTAGAGGCTCATGGAAAACCTCTACTAGGGCAGTGCACCTGTGGCTTTGCTGCTCTCATGGCTGGGCTGGTGTTGAGTGCCTGTAGCTTTTCCATGCAGAGGGTGGGAGCTGTTGGTGGGTCTATGACTGGGGTCTGGAGGATGATGGTATCCTGTGTGGGAGCTCCAAGCCCATATTTTCCTTCCGCACTTCCCTAGGAGAGGTTTTCCAAGAGGCTCTGCCTCTGCATCAGGCTTCTGCCTGGAAACAGTGGGAGTTGGGGGTGGGGGGCGAATCCTTCACCAATGGTTAAGCACCATCTTTCTGATGCTGAGCTTGTGATAGTGAGTTCCCATGAGATCTGGTTGTATAATAGGGTGTGGCACCTCTTTCCTCTCTCTGTCTTGCTCCTACTCCTGCCACATGAATCATCTCATTGCCCCTTGACATTCTGATATGATTGGGTGGCTTCCTGAGTCCTCCCAGATTCAGAAGCCACTATGTTTCCTTACAGCCTGCAGAATCATGAGATTCTTTATGATCATAGAGAAAATTAGTACTGGAAAGTGGATGTATGAAATGTCTTCAAGGCCTTTTCCCTGTTGTCTTGGCAATCAGCACTCAGCTTCTTTTCATTCAAGTATCTGAAGCCTTGAATTTTCCCCCTGAAAATGGACTTGCCTTCCTTTACGACATTGCCAGGCTGCGACAAGATAGCTGATAAAGTAGAAGCAGGTTCAGAAGGGGGTAGCAGACAGAGGTTGGGAGAGTTTGAAGGGCTTTGAAGACAGGAAAATGAGGAAAAGTTTGGATCTTTGTAAAGAATTGTTAAATACTTGTGATCAGAAGGCTGACAGGAAAATGGTCAGTGAAAGCCAGACTTAGAAGGTCTCAGATAAAAATGAGGAACTTATTGGGAACAGAAGCCAAGGTTACCTTTGTTTTGCTGTAGCAAGGAATGTGGTGGCACGGTGACCCTGCCCTGGAGATCTGTGAAACTTTAAACTTGAGGATGATGACCTAGTACATATTTGGTGGAATGAACTTCTAGGAAGCAAAGCTCAAGAGGTGTCCTGTCTGCATTGAACAGCCTGTGCTCTGATGTGTGACTGAGGAAATGACCTCTGGATGGGACTTACATTAAACAAGTCCCAACTCTTACATTAAATAAGAAACAGAACTCAGAAGTTTGGAAAATTTGCAGCCTGGCCAAGTGGTCAAAAAGAAAATCTGATTTTCAGGGAGAAAATTCAGGAAGGCTTCAGAAATTTGCATAAAAAGGAGCCCAGTGTTAATAGCCAAGACAATAGGGAAAAGGCCTTGAAGGCATTTCATAGAACTTTGCAGCAGCCCTTCCTGTCACAGGCCCTGGGGCCTAGGAGAGAAGAATGGTTTCCTGGGCCAGTCCCATGACCCCCCTCTATGTGCAGCCTCAGGGCACTGCTGCCTGCATCCCTGCAGCGCCAGCTCCAGCCATGGCTGAAAATGCACAGATGCAGCTTGGGTCACTGCTTCAGAGAGTGCAGGCTAGAAGCCTTGGTAACTTCCTCATAGTGTTAAGCCACTGGGTGGACGGATCTTGAGACTAGAGGCTTGGAAGCCTCTCTGTAGACTTTGGAAGCTGTATGGAAATGCCTGGGTGACCAGAAAAAAGCATCCCAAAAAGGCAGAGCCTCATAAGAAACCTCTACTAGGGCAGTGCAGAAAGAAAATATGGGGTTGGAGCCCCCACACTGGAGGCCACCATCATGCAGACCCCAGATTCGTAGACTGACCAATAGCTTGTTACCATCAGTCGGGAAAAACTACAGGCAGTCAACACCCGCCCAGCCCATGAGTGCAGCCGTGGGGCATAAACCCTGCAAAACCAAAGGTGCAGAGCAGCCCAGGGCCTTCAGAGCCCAGCCCTCACATCCCTGTGTCCTGGATGTGGTACAAGGTTTCAGAAAGGATGATTTCGGAGCTGTAGGATTGAATGACTAGCCTTCTGGGTTTGGAGTTTCACGGGGCCTGTAAGTACTGTGTTTTGTTCTTTCTGGCAAAATTCTTCCTTTCGGCTGAGAATGCTTATGTAACATTGCCTGCACAAGCATTGTACCTTGGAAGTAGTTAACTTGCTTTATTGTTCAGAGGCTCATGCACCTAAGGGACTGTAGCCTTGTGTCAGATGAGACTTTAAGCTTTGGACATTTGTATAAATGCTGGAATGATATAAGATTTGGAGGGGCTGTAGAGAAGGCATCATTGTATTTTGCAATGTGAGAAGGACATGAGATTTGGGAGCCAGGGACAGAATAATAAAGTTAAAGTTGGGGCCTGGTGATTTAATCATGGTGGAGAGTGGGGGTTGGAAGGTGGGGGTAGGGAGAATGAGGGGATTATGGTGGGGGTGAGGGGTGAAAAGTGGTGGTCAGGGGTGGATCCTTCACAAATGATTAAACACCACCTCCTTATTGCTGTGCTTATGATAGTGAGTTTTCTTCATGATTTTGGAGCTGTGAGATTGAATGGATACTGGCCTCCTGGGTTTTGGACTTGCATTGGGCCTGTGGTCCTATTTGTGTTTTTTTCCTGGGAAATTTCTTCCCTTTCGGTTGGGAAAGCTTATCCAATGCCTTTACCATCATTGTACCCTGAAAGAAAAGAACATCCTTTTAAATTCAGGGACTCATAGGCAAAAGGGACTGTAGACTTGTCTCAGATGAGATGTTGAACTTTTTACTTTTGAGTTAATGCTGGAATGCGTTAAGACATTTGGAAAGAAACTTTTGAAAAGGCATGAATGTATTTTGCTCTGTGAGAAGGACATGAGATTCGGGGGTATCAGGGTCAGAATAATATGGTTTGGCTGTGTTTATTTACAAAACTCATGTGAATTGTACTTCTTAATGTTGGAGGTGGGACCTGGTGGGAGGTGATTTAATCATGGCAAGAGGGGATTGGGGTTGGAAGGAAAAGGGGTGGGTAGGGTGGAGAGTAGGTTGGCAGTAGGGTGGTGGGAGGGTGGGGGGTAGTAGGAAGAGGGAGTAGTCTGCTGTAGAGGCAGAGGTTTGTGGAAAACCTCTACTAGGACAGTGAACCTGTGGCTTTGCAGGCTTCAGCCCCCATGGCTGCTCCCATGGGCTGGGCTGGTGTGGAGTGCCTGTAGCCTTTCCATACTGAGGGTGTGAGCTGTTGGTGGGCTTATGAGTCTGGGGTCTGGAGGATGGTGGCCTCCTGTGTGTGGGCTCCAAGCCCATATTTTCCTTCTGCACTGCCATAGTGGAAGTTTCCCAAGAGGCTCTGCCTCTGCAGGAGGCTTCTGCCTGGAAACAGTGGGTGGTGGTATGGGTGGTGGTTCCTTCACCAATGGTTAATCTTCTTGATGCTGATCTCCTGATAGTGGGTTCTCATGAGATCTGGTTGTATAACAGGATGTAGCACCTCCTTCCTCTCTCTGTCTTGCTCCTACTCCTGCCATATGAAATATCTCATTGTCGCTTGGTCTTCTGGTATAGTTAGGAGGGCCCTGATGAGTGTGGGCCTCGTCAGTGGACCTAGTCAGTTGGGACTTGGTCAGTGAGGCCTATTTATTGGGGGCATGGTCAGCAGGGGTCTACTTAGAGAGGGTCTCATTAGGGGGATCTAGTAGTGGGCGTCTTGGTGAGTGGGGACCTAGTGGCAGCCACTTGTTTGGTGTCTGGTCAGTGTAAAACTAGGCTGCAGGACTTTGTCAGTGGAGACCTGGTCAGCTGGGGCTTAGTGGTGGCCTTGTCAGCATGAGCTGGGTCACTGGTGACCAGGTCAATGGGTGCTATTCAGTGGAGGCCTGGTCACATGGGACCTAGTCAGCAGGGCCTGGTGGCCATGTCCTCATCAGTGAGGCCCTTGTCAGTGGGGCCCTGATCAGGGCAGCCTGGTCAGTGGAACCTAATCAGTGGGGGCCTGTTCAGAGAGAGCGTGGTCAGTGGTGGCTTTTGTAGCACTGGTCTGTGGGTGACCTGGTCAGCAGGGATCTGAGCAGTGGGTGCCCATTCAGTGGGGCCTACTCACTAGGGTCATAGTCAGAAGTATCTGGTCACCTTGGGCCTGCTTAATAGGGGCCTGGTCAGTGGCAGCCTGTTCCCCGGAGGCTTAGTCAGTAGGACCTCATCTGTGGGGCCAGGCAATGGGGTCATGATCGGTGGAACCTGATCAATGAGGCCTTGTCAGTAAGGACCTGGTCAGTGAGGCCCTGGTGTGTAAGGTCCTGGTCAGTCAGTAGGGTCCTGGTCACTGTGGGCCTGGCAGCAGGGCCTGGTTAGTGGGGCATGGTCATGGGGTTCTAATCAGTGAGGGTGTGGTCAGGGAGGACCTGATGTGTGGGATCTGGTCAGCAGGGACCTGGTGCGGGGGCTGCTGAGCACTGCTGGGAGATGCCAGGTGTGTAATGCACGTTATCAAAGGCCCTATGGACAGCTCGGATGGGCCAGTGGTGCCCAAAAGCCCAGTCAAAAGTGGACAAAGCAGGTGTTTGGATGGACCTGGGAGATCTTGCTCAGAGATTTTGACAGGACAAAGGCAAAGGAAGGGCCAGAGTGGCCGGTGAGATGGTCACAGTCTATGGGCTGCACGGGATGGAGGAAGCCAGGGAACAGGCAGGGTGGGCAGCTGGGGTGCAGGGAGAGGCAGGTACATGCTGGGAGGTCAGATCCTGTCAGTGCTGTGGGGGCGTCAGGTGGGGTGGGCTCCAGTTGCACCCTCAGTGCACTGGGCAGGTCTCAGCCCAGGCTCCCTGCACCCTGGCCGAGTGATGCGGTCACTCCCTGGGGGACTTCTGTCGGGCCCCAGCCACCCACCCTGGGCAGTGCTGTCCCATCTCAGGACTGGACTTTCTCAGATCCTGCAGAGGGCACAGCCTCCAGCCCAGGAGGGGCAGCCCCATGGTGCAGCCCGAGCTCTCCATGGGCCTGGAGCATCCCCTGCCAGCCCTGCGCTCCCTCTTCTTCCAGGTCCCGCGTTTCCAGTGTCAGCCAGCAGGGAGGCCCCGTCCTCCCTTCCCTATGTGTCTCCTGGGCAGAAACTTGCGGCGGATTGGGACAGGGATGGTGCTTCCCTCAGGCCCATTTAGGGAGGGGACTGACTCCCAGCCTGGCACAGGTCCTCAGCTCTGCCTTGGTTGCCTTAGAGTGAGAAGGATCATTCCTGAGGGTAAAGGTAAGAGACTGTCCGTGCTGTGTGGGAGGCTGGTCTAGAGATGGAGGACTTAACAGTTCCTCCCAGTCTGTCAGGCCTGGGCAGCACCGTCCTGTCTCAGGACTCAGAAAGTCCAGTCCTGCGATGGGACGGTGCTGCCCAGGGTGGGTGGCCGGGGCCTGACTGCAGTCCCCCAGGGAGTGACCACATCACCCAGGTGGGGTCCAGAGAGCCTGGCCTGAGACCTGCCCAGTGCACTGAGGGTGTACCTGGAGCCCACTCCACCTGATACCCCCACAGCCCTTGCAGGCTCTGACTTCCTAGCAGGGTCATTCACTCATCTGGGGCAGGGGAGTTCGCCGCCCTCAGCAGCCTCCATGAAGGCCGTCCCCCCAGCCCCCCGTCCCCCACCTACACATGCACAGAGCTGGAAGGTCTATCCCCACCACCACTCCAGAGTGCGAGAAAGGGAGAGGCAGTGGGATGGGGACTCTGTGCTTCGCATGTTGGCTGAGCAAAGAGGGCCCATCTCCATCCCAGCCTTTGTCAGGGAGAGAAGGGGCTTCCCAGGGCAGACATTATCTATTCTTCACCAGGATACCCAGGGTCAAGACTTCTCCCACTTCTGAACTCAGGGTCCAGCACTCTCCCACCCAAACTTCCACTATTTTGTGACACATGAAGTTATTCGGCTGTGGCACTTCCTGGAGCCTGCATGGAGATGTTCACCCTGTGACATCTCTGCAAACCTTCTCCCTATAGTTGCATAAAGTTTGAGGTGGACAGTAAGTAGTGGAAAGATGGGTTGAACCTTATTTCAGAGTGGGATCTTCATAGGTTTTTCTCATCTTGTTTTTAGAATTTTTTGTTGTTTGTGTAAAGATGGTATTACGGAAACATAAGGTTCAGTGAAGGAACTCAGGATGAAGGTGGGCTTACAGCACCGCTGTCAGCCTCCCTCCACGTCCTGTCGCTTCTAGAAACCAAGCCCACACCAAGCACAGCACAAATAAAAGCCATCACCCTCTTATGAATAAAAAACCATATATATTGTGGAATATTAAATGTTCTGCGTGTACTAACATGAGAGAAAATACTTTTTCTCTACATAGAGTGAATTTTTTCTTGGGGACTTGTTTTTCTCTAGGGAAGGCTAAAAAGGAATTTGTGACTGACCAAATTAGATACGTCCCTGAAAAAGACACTGCCTTGGGCGGTGGTGATGGTGGCTGGAGGCACCGGGTGTCTTCGGCCGGTGCTGAGGGGGACTGAATGGGGATACAGCTTTCTTGGGGAGCAAGAGTTGGGGATGTCGCAGGCCCCATTGCTCATTGTTGCACCGGACACTTTTCAAGGGCTGCTGATCTCTGATTTGTCTGTCTCTGTTGGGATGACTCTGGTTCTTGAGAGTGGCTTGTTGACTGCTGGCTGCATAGCTCAGCATTCTGCTGTGTTCTGAGTAGAACGGGTGTCTGTGGTTGCAGGGAAACCCACAGACTGGGGCTTGAAACTGCTGTCTTTGCTGATTTACCTTCGAGGCATGGCGCGCATGGCAAAGTGACATTTTCTCCTCCAGTATCTGTCCAACTGCTGTCGTGAGCCTCTCAGCTTCAGCACTGCTGCCGTACACGCATGATCTGTTTTTTACTGTTTTTTGGCTCTCAGCAGTGACTGGTGCTGGCTTCCTTTCTTTCTTTGAAAAAATCCTCTGAAAAAATTGCTTTATGTTTTCTCCAAAGTGGCTTATTGAAGGAGGCTGTTTCTTTGATGGCGGTAGCTGGACGCCTTCATTCTGACGGGTGTCTTCTGTTTTCCTGCCTGGGGTAAGTTGAGGAGTCCTCAATCCTTGAAACATTTCTTCATGTTTTTCTAAGTTGGGCTTCCTAGAGTTCTCCCTCTTGTGAGTGGGGGGAAACATTGGACTTTGGCTCTTGCATGAGCCTTGACAGTTTGGGTTCCTGGGCTCCTTGTGCCCCACGTTACTCCTTCTGGCTGACATGAGGTCACATAGCTCCTGGGAAGCCTGCATGTTCCCAGTAGGCATGCTCTGGAGATGGCCCTGGGGCACTTGAGAAGCCAAATTCTCTGAAGCATGGGGCACAACAGATGCTTGCCCATCTGGAAGGAGCACAACAGCGGCAGAAACTTGAGGCTGGGTCTCTGACTTCGTGGCCATTCCAGGCTCAAATTCACTAACAGGCTCCTCCATGAGACACAGCTTTCTTGGGTCTTGGGAGACAGACATTCTAGGGAGTAGAGAGCTTTTGCTGGTGCCTGGAGCTTTGAAACCACGCACATCCTCACTTGTGGCTTGGAGGTTTGCTCTCATACAGGTTCCCAAGGGGACTGTGGGTTGTGGCACTGCCTCCCTGGTCTCTCTAGCCCTTGAAGATTGGGCTCCTAAGCTCCTGCTCTGCTGGGTGCTGCCTGTGAGGCTGTATGTGAGGGGCTTAGATGGCCACCTGCCCTCCTGTCCAGCTGTAGGAGCCTTCAAGGACCCATGATCATTCCAAGATGGGATCCCTCGCGGGGCCCTCTGGAACTGCTTACATGCAGGTGAGGAGGCCTGAAGCCTCTCTGGCATGTGAACAGATGGTTTGGTCAGCACCTGCTTTCTCAGACTTGCCATTGGTGGCTCTCCAAGGAACGTGGCCACCTCAACTTTTGAGCCAGCCCCAGATTCGCAGGTGTCTGAGGAGGGACCAGCAAGCTGTATAAGGGACAAGGATGAAACCTTTTCCAGTTGAAAGCACTGAATGGGCTTGAGGACCCTGAGGGGTAGACCCCACCTGTGTTTGGCCCAAAACCTCACAATGTGGGCTCCCAGCACCTGCTGAGTACACGGCTCAAGGAAGGAAAGCACCTGGGCTGTGTTCACACAGGCTTTCCTACTTTTCGGGACTGCTAGATTGCTGGTTTTCACGTGGGTGTTGGATACGGGAAAAGCCTGGTTGACAGCAAGCCAGGATCGACGCACACTCACGGGGATCAAGCCCTCGTTGGTCTGGCCCAACTTTCTGCTCAGGTGGGCTTTCAGGATGTTTTCTATATGATTCCTCTCTATGCGTCTTAATAAATCACTTCCTGAGTCACTCCTCAAGGGCTTCCTCAGGTTCCTTTCCGACTCCTCAGAGGTCGCCCCCAGAACCTTTCCTGGGAAGCTTTCCATGCCCCTGGATAGATTTTGTGGGGTCTCACCCAGAATTTGCCCCAGATGTGGGCATGGGTCCCTCTCTAGCTGGAACTTCACCGTCTCTGCCTCCTTGCTGCTTTCACCTGTGGACGTGGAGGACTGCCAGGGCCTGGGTTTGCCCTTGGCCTGACTTGTCCCTGGCAATTCATCCTGAAGCTGCAACAGATCCAGAGGCTCTTGGATCCTTCCACGTTGCCCCATGTGTTGCTCCAGTTGTCTCCAGAGTTCAGGACTGACTGGAAAGTTCTCAGGCAGAATGGATGTCAGTCTTTCCTGGGGAAGGTTAGGAGTGGAGACACTAAAGACGTCCTGAGATTTTTGGACCCTAGAGGGTAAAGCCAACCCACCTTCTAGTTGTTTCCTCAACAAAGGCCTTTCAGGGTGCTGAGTTTCAGGTAGGGAGAGAGCTTGCACTTTATTCTGCGACGCAGGGCAAGCTACTCCAGTATTCCTCATCGGGGATGGTAAAGCAGGAGATAGGACTGGGAAAGAGGATTGAAGATGGGCCTGAGCCTCGGCCTGAGCCATAGGTGTGGGCCGGAATTGGGGTGTGGATGAAATAAAGGGTTGGGACTCAGGCCCCAGATGGGACAGGGGCTGGGCCTGGAAAAGCAGTGGGGACATTGTAGTGTCCCTTTGGCGGGAAAGATGATCTTGCTGGACTGACGAGTTGAAGACGCACCAGGTTTTGGTAGTCTCCTGTGACCCGGAGAAGGCAGAAACTTGACTGTTTGAGCCGCCAAGGCCTGAGATGGCTGGGACAGAAGCCGCCAAATCCTCACGTGGAGACAAGCTTTGAGGGACGGTGTCCAGTGGAAGTGCCACTGAGTCACAGTGAGATGGTGTTAACAGAGTGGAGTCCCACAGGGGAGGAGCAGTGAAGCCTTTCGGAGGAGGTGGAGAGCAGGCCAGAGGATCAGGGGTGTGTGGTGGGTGAGGGAAAAGTACAGGTGGCTCGGGTGAGGGGCGTTCTAGGAGAAGGGAAGGTTCTGGTGGCTGGGAGGCACTTAGGGAGGAGACTGAGGTGGTCATTGGGCCTGGTGGTGGGGTGGAGGCCAGATCCTGAGGATGCTTGGTTCGAGGATCTGGGGAAGCTAACGGGGAGACAATGGGAGCAGCGTCTTCCATAGGCTCATGAGAGGACTGGGAGGCTCCATCAGGTGTTCTTTTGCCCACCTCACCTGGGGGGTCTGGACCAGAGAGCTGACCAAAGTCACCTTTTGCAAGGTGTGGCCCCAGGAGGCTGCAGGAGACAGGAGGCACAAGCTGCAGCCAGGAGCAGATGGGTTTGGAGGGCAGAGTGGGCGCTTGGGCCACAGCCCCTCCACCACGCCACACCCTGACCACCCAATTCTCCTGCTACCCCTCGCCCCAGGGCTTTACTCCCATCCTCTGTCCCCCTGGTCTCCCCATCCCAGGTCAGCTCCAGGCTGCCTGTGGCCCTGGGGTCATGTCCCAGCCCTGGTAGGAAGGATGCAGGGAAGGGGAAGTGCCTCACCTCTGCAGTTGTGAAAGCAGGTCCCAAGTCTCCTCCAGGCCTCTCGTGCACTCTCTACAAGCTGGAAATCAGGAGACCGGGTTAGGGCAGTGAGGGAGGGGCTTGGGATCTCACAGGAGGCTGAGTGTATGTTTCTTTAGGGAAGACCATGGGGAATTAGACCCTGGAACCCACCCATCTGTGTCCAAAGCCACATGGCCCCGACGGTAATAGCAAGGCATAGAGGACAGGGCTTTGTCATTCACAAAGGGCTTCCACACACAGACCCTCCACCCCCACGGTCCTCACAACTGCCCTGTGGGGAGAAAGGACTGGGGTGGTCTCAAAGAGGAATCAGCCTTAGCAGAGTTGAACAGCTGTTCCCAGGGAGCGGGAGGCCCCTCACCCCCCTCCGCATCCAGGCAGGCATTGGTCTCCCCAGGACACACACACTGCCCCCTGCTGGGTAACGCTCAGTCCCCGGCCCACCATGGCTTCATTCCGGCACGGAATCTGAGAAGGACCCAGGGTTCTGATTTCCTTCCTAGGAGCCCCTACCTCAGGTTTCTTCAACTGACTTCTTCAGAGTCAGTTCCCTCCCGGACAGATGAGATCAAATTAACTCTAGTGTGCCCTGGCAGAGCCTTACCTCTCAGACTGTGGTTTTTCATCCTGCCTCTGGGCCTCCCCCTCCGCCCTACTGGACACTGGGAGACAAGATGACGCTGGGAGACAAGAAATGGCGAGAAGCTAGGACCGGCTCTCCCTCTCTGCCCCCAGCCCAGCCGCAGCACGCTGCACTCATGAACCGCATGGCTCTGTCTGTCTTGCTCAGGGAGCTCTATGTGCTTCCTCCCACGCTTGTTTAAATGGATGATAAACTGCTTTTCTTAGAAAAACAGGAAGAGGGGGTCGGGTGCGGTGGCTCACGCCTATAATCCAAGCACTTTGGGAGGCCAAGGCAGGTGAATCACCTGAGGTCAAGAGTTTGAGACCAGCCTGGCCATGGTGAAACCCCATCTCTACTAAAAATACAAAAATTAGCCAGGCGTGGTGGCGGGCACCTGTAATCCCCAGCTACTCAGGACGCTAAGACAGGAGAATAGCTTGAACTCTGGAAGCAAAGGTTGCACTGAGCCGGTATCGCTCCATTTCACTGCAGCCTGCACAAAAAATAAAATAAATAAAAATAACACACAAACACACGCACACACACAGGGATTTTCAATATGAGGTCCACCATGGACGCCATCAGTCCCTGTTCCTCTGCTCCAGGAACACCCAGGCTCAGGCCCGCAGGCACCACTGAGCTGTCAGGTAGCATTCTGCTTGCCAGGAGACCAGAGGAGATGCCAGGCCCCGGTGGGAGGCCCTCGGGGGCCCAGCACAGGCCCCATATCACCCCACACAGAAGAGGCTGGGTCCCGAGCCACCTGCCCCAGGAAGGGACTGATGAGCCAGGGCTCAGGGCCTGGCCTCGGACAGAGACCTCCCGTCTCATGACCAGAGACCTCCCCCGTCTCATGACCAGAGACCTCCCCCGTCTCATGACCAGAGACCTCCCCCGTCTCATGACCGGTCATGGCCGTTGAGCCCATGGGTTTGATTTTGCCTTCATGCCTCCTGCGCTCCCCCACAGATGGACTGAGAGCTTGGGATGGAAATCCCAGTACATGATCTACCCCTACCAACCCCTGGCTGCCCTGCCTCTCCCTGGAAGCATGCTGTTCTGGTCTCTCCTGAGACTTCCCATCGCAGAAGTCTCCACTGGATTTGGAAAGGTGGAACTAATAATAAAAAGAAGAGAATCAAGCTCTGTGTGTCTGGACTGAGAGCTCCTTACCTTTCTCTTCCGAGGCGATGGTGAGGGTGGGTTGTCACAACGGAGGTAAGAGAAGTAGGGGAGTAATAGGAAGAAGAACCCCAGGGCAAACACCAAGGTGAGGAAGATATCCAACACCCATGGTGTGAAGCTGGGGGTGTTTAGTGATGAGGCACTAAGTAATTTTAGAGGAAAGAGAAGATTCTCCATGTGAATAGGCGCATTGCTTTCTAGCAACTGAGCTCTGGGCATCCTCGTGGAGACTAGGGACTGGGGCCCAGGCCTGCATCACAGAGCTGGGCCTTCACATCACAAAGGGCTCCTTTGTTGGGGAGGGGCAGTAGGAGGGGGAGGCCGAAGCACAGCCCCTCCCCACCCTCCAAGCCGGGGATCCCTTCACCCTCCCGCCTTCCAGATCCCTCCTTCGCACTAAGTTTTGTCAGTGATAGAACTCAGCCAGTTTTCTATTCTTTCTCCCTGGAACACAGATATTACCTGGTTCCTTTTATCTGTTGGAGTCGGTGGCTTGAGGTTACCTATTTCATAGCCTTTGAAAATCTGTAGTTGACTCTGAAATTTTGGCTATGTACCAGGGATTTTTATTTTCAGAATCTCGTTCGTCCTCAACTCCAGCTTTCCCACACAATGTTTTTGTCTTCTGTGAATCCAGGGACAAAATGTAAATTTCTTTTACTCTTATTTAGTTTTGCAAATTTTGAATAGTAAGTTTTAAAAAATTATTTCTATCTCACTTTCCTTTTTTTTTTATTTTTATTTTTTTGAGACAGAGCCTCTCTCTGTCACCCAGGCTGGAGTGCAGTGGCGTGATCTGGGCTCACTGCAAGCTCTGCCTCCCGGGTTCCAGCCATTCTCCTGTCTCAGCCTCCTGAGTAGCTGGGACTACAGGCGCCCACCACCACCAAGCCCTGCTAATTTCTTTTTGTATTTTTAGTAGAGACGGGGTTTCACCGTGTTAGCCAGGATGGCCTCGATCTCCTGACCTTGTGATCTGCCCGCCTCTGCCTCCCAAAGTACTGGGATTACAGGCATGAGCCACCACGCCCCGCTGATCCTTTTTTTTTTAATAAAGACATGAGGTTAGATTGAGGTTATTGTTTTGTCTATGGTATCTAACTGCTCCAGAACCACTGTACTATTGAATTGATATTGCACTTTTTTCAAAAGTCAGTTGGTTGTACTTGTATGGAACTATTTCTGAGTTCTCAATTCTGTTTTATTGAACTGTCTGTCCCCCTGCCAGTACCACACTGTCTTGATTTCTGTAGCTGTGTAAAAAGTTAAAAAATTGGGTAGAATAATTCCTCCCACTTTATTCTTCTATTTCAGACTTGTTTTGTTGAGCTGTATTATAGAAAAAACTATTCGTGACACCTGTTAAAAAATAGTAAGACAAACTTTATTCAGAGGGATTATTGCAACAGATATAGAGATTACTGCAATAGGGTCTTGCAGTAATCTCCAGTTTCCATATATTCAGGTTTCCCTCTGAATAGAAATTTTATAGCCACAGAGCAGGGTGGAGGTTTGGTAGTGTATGGAAAATTACTAATAGGAGGGAATCTGGCTAAACTGACCTCACAGAATTCTTGCTGAAGCCATGCCAGAGTGATCAGATGTCACCTGGGGATGGTAGACAATAAGAAAACCAATTAGATACCAATGGTGGTCAGATATGAAGATGGAGGATTCTGACTAAATTGCCTTGCTAGGATTCTTACTAATATTGGGCAATTTATAGACAGCACAAAAGCCCAAAAGCCAGGGTTTAGTTGACAAGAGAGTTTAAAGGAGTATGGCTAGAGTCTGGTTATGGAGAGAATTTTTGTCAGCTGGCTGGGTCTTCCAGCGCTATGTAGAATAAAAATGATGAGCACAGACATATTTTCCTTCTTCCCAAACTGAACGGGAAAGCATTCAGTCTCTTTCATCTTTTAGTTTGATGTTAGCTGTAGATTTTTTTCTAACTTAAAAGTTAGAAAGTTTACCTCTGTTCCTAATTCCTGAAAGTTTTTTTCATTATAAATGGGTGTTGAATTTTTTCAAATGCTTTTCCTGCATTGATATAATCATGTAATATGCTTATCTTTAGCTTGCTAATGTGGCGGGTTACACGAATTGATTTTTGAATACCAAAACAGCTTTTTATTCCTGGAATAAATATCACTTGTTCATGGTTTGTAATTATTTTTATATGTTGTTGAATTATTTTTGCTATTATTTGGTTGAGAATTTTTTCCATCTCTATTCATGAAGAATACTGATTTATTTTCTTCTTCTGTCTCAAATAATATTTGAGATTAGGTACCTACAAGTACTGTACACTGTACTTGGCCTCCACTGCAGGGTGTAGACCAGACTTCTCTCCCAGGGCTTGAGGACAATGCGGGAAGCTCTCTGGCACCCATGGAACATGAGAGTGTTACCATCTTACAGGTCATTGGGAAACAGGAGCTGATGGAAACACCAAGATTCCACAGACAGTGGCACTAGCTGCCTGCAACGAGTCACTTGAGAATTCACCCTGTATTACCTTCCCATCCTTTCTGTTGCAGTCCTCCATTTCTGTTCTCTGGAATTACCTGCATTCCTTTGGCTCAGCCCTTGCTTTTCGGGGGAACCCAACCCAATATGCTCAGCATCAGCACATATTCTTTATCTCAGCTCTTGAAGGCTAGTTATTTAATGCTGTTTTATTTGTGATAAATTAACTCACCTTTTCACCCCGGAGAGAAAGCTTGTCCTAATAAAATGCTTACTTAGTGTCTCATAGTCTCTGCCATTTTAAGGGATCTCATAGTATTTCATATTCTCTCTCTCTCTCTATATATATATGTGTGTGTGTGTGTGTGTGTGTGTGTGTGTATTTAATTTTGACAAATTAAAAATTATAGGGAGATACAGAGAATAAAGATACAGAGAATAATGTCATAAATACTTTTGTACTTATTACACAGAAAAACAAATCTAGACATTTTATTTCGGACACATTTATCAAAGAACATAAAACCATTGGAGAGAACGTTGAAATCTCTATTTTTAATTTTCTAAGCCTCATTCCCCTACATCAATCCCCAGAAGCTGCCACTACTCTGAATTTGGTATTTTTTTATCCTTATTCTGTTTGCAAAATATTATTTTGCACGGTTTAATATTTATACCATTATTTCAATTAAAATTTACTTTAAAATTTACATAAATGGTATCACACCTTATGTTTCATTTTGAAACATTTTTATCCATTTTATTTGTGTAAAATGTATGCATGTTGATACACATGGTTCTGGATCATTTCTCTTATTTACTGAAATATTCTACTATATGACTATAATTTATTCATCTGTTTCTTCTTTTAGACATTTTTGGATGTCCCTGGGGCTTTTCCCTCTTATGAATAGCACTGCCGCTATGAACACATTTTTGTGCACATCTTTTGGTACACATGTGCAAGTTTTTTTTCAGGTGTTTTCTTGGTCATAAGGAAAAGATGTTTCTAACTCCTCTATATGTTGCCAAACTACTCTTTTGAGTGGTTCTTCCACTAGCAAAATGAGAATTTCTGCTTTTTCATATTCCAGTCATCGTTTGATATACTAAATTCCTTTAAAATACTTTGCTAGTCTTATGAGTTTGAATGGATCTCCTTTTGTTTCATTTTGTATTTCCCCAATTATTAGTGAGGTTTAGTGTCTATTCAATTATTGAGCCATGAGTTTTCTTCTTTTAAGATTAAAATGTCTGTTTTGTCCGTTGGACTGCTTTTGTCCAATTGATGTGTAAGAATTCTTCAGATCTTTTTATACCAAGCTTTTGCTTATTGTTGCTGTTGCAAATCTATTTCTCGATATTGCATCTGGAGTTGGTTCCTTTGGGTGGGTTCGTGATCTCACTGACTTCAAGAATGAAGCCGTGGACCTTCATGGTGAGTGTTACAACTCTTAAAGGTGGCACTGACCCAAAGAGAGAGCAGCAGCAAAATTTATTGTGAGGAGCAAAAGAACAAACAGTCCAGAGGGTGGAAGGGGACTGGATTACAACTACTGGCTGGGGTGGCCAGCTTTTATTCCCTTATTTTCCACGCCCATGTCCTGCTGATTGGTCCATTTTACAGAGTGCTGATTGGTCCATTTTACAGGGTGATGATTGGTCCATATTATACAGTGATGATTGGTCCAGTTTACAAACCTCTAGCTAGCTACTGAGCACTGATGGGTGCATTTTTACAGAGCACTGATTGGTGCATTTTACAAACTTCTAGCTAGCTACAGAAAAGTTCTCCAAGTCCCCACTCAACCCAGGAAGTCCTGCTCCCTTCACCTCTCAATATGTCTCCTATATTTAGTTTGTCTAGCATGTCTTCTGTAGTACTCAATTTTTTAACTTTGATTAAGTCAAATGTATCAATTTTTAGTTTATCAGCTAATTAATTTTCATGTAGTCAGATTTTCCCATGAGTTAATCAGTCATTTTAAAGAATCGTCTTTCATTTTGGTTTGTCCGCTTGGTTTGTTGGTTTCTCTTTCTCTGATTTCTGTTCTTATATTTACTAATCCTTTCCTCTCCTTATTTCAGCAGACTCTATTTTTATTTTCTAGCTTTGACTACTACCTTCATCTTAGTCTTTCAACAAATTCATTTGAACTCACTTTGTCTGCGTTTTTCATATTTTGAAGTATACAGTACTTTTAGTGACAACGGTTCTAGAGATTTTCCTTCTTAAACCATGGTACACTTAAAATTTTTAAGTTTAAATGAAATAATTTATATACATACTAGAAAAGGAAAACAAGTTATCTCCCATTTCTCCTGTCCCTCTGTTCCCTCCCCAGATGAGGGCAACCAGATTATTAGAGTGCTAACCTGGGTTACTTAAACTTTATGTTATGTAAGATGA
Source organism: Pan paniscus (assembly GCF_029289425.2). Classification (NCBI taxonomy): domain Eukaryota; kingdom Metazoa; phylum Chordata; class Mammalia; order Primates; family Hominidae; genus Pan; species Pan paniscus. The sequence goes on from NC_073260.2 coordinate 51,362,639, forward strand.
GAAAAATTGGTGTTTATTTGAAATGATATATATTATTTACTTTTCTGTTACCTAAATGCTGTCATTTAAACAGTGAAATGATGAATTTATTATTTAAACAAAAACAATAGAACTAGTTAACAGTGGCAATTAGTAGTAGGGCTGATTAAACAAAAAATATATGTGAGGAAAATATAACTATTTTCATAATTTTTTTATTCTCTGACACATCAACTTATTTTACTCTTTATTACATTTAATAAATTTTGTAGGTCATATAATTGTGTATTCTCAAGATACATGTGAATGTTTTAACAAGGAGAATGTACAATAGGACTAACTAAAGAGAGATTACCTATATTTAGTTGAAAACAACAATGACATCTTTTTTCTGTACCATGAGACAGTGGGATATTTTTACTCTTTCTGTTTCATTTTTCTTAATACTTCCCTGAACTGCTGTACCCTTAAGTCACATCAGTCACCTCACTCGCTCCTCACTTAATGCCCCATTGTAGGGAACCCCAAGTCGTGGGTGCCAACATCAGTGGGCAGTGGCCATGGTAGCAGGGGATCTGTGCTGTACTCAGCCCCTATTTTTTAGGATGTCCTATGAGTTTTGTACTTTTCCCCCAACTTTCCTCATCCATCATGAAAAACTGAGATGTCTTGTATCCTAGGACTGAGGACTTTTCCAGAGTGTGGGACTGACAGTCCTGAGCGAGCCTGGACACCTGGCCACCACAGCAAAGTAGTAATTTTAGCTCTCTTAGCTGGTTCTCTTGGTCTTAGTCTCCATATTGCTAAATAACATACTTATATTGCTATTTCTTGATTATTCTATCTCAGATATCATTTACTGTGTTTTCGTATGAAAATGAGGATTTGACTCTCTTTCCAAATCCTTTTTTCTTAGCTCCAGCGTATTTCTTTTTGTTGCTTTACACATTCACTTTTTTTGGAGAAAACCATGCAGTGGCTTCCCAAGAAGTGTTGCATGCGAGGGGAGTTTTTAAAAAAATAAGTGTTTGTGCATGACCCCCACCCCTCACCCCATTGTTTCCCACCTGGAAAAAGCACACAGAATTGTTTCCAGATACTCTAAAACAATGGCTTTACAAAGGAAAAGAGTCTTATCCCCAAAACACACTCTTTTCACTTATCCCCAAAGGAGACTAACCATAAAAAGTTTTCAAAACTGAATCAAGATGTCAACACCTTCATTTTTAAGAAGGACTCTAAGGTACCTATGCTGCCAAAATGCCTGCACCATCCTCTCGCTCCATTTCCACATTCACAGGGGCTTTGCAGCATTCTTAGGACAAGATCTTTTCAAGGCAACTCTTACTAAAATGTGTTAGCTATTTCCTTATAGAGCATCAAGATAAGAAAGGTTGATAATATTATTAACCATGCCCCTGCTTTGATGTGGTTATGGGAAATTGAGCGGCTCAGCTTTCCTGGTCAGTGGCACTAACCTTTCACACCAGGATTTCCTGCAGTTTAAGGGTGAGAGACTGGCTAGGGGGAATGGTGATGTCTTACAGCAAGCCTCATTTGCTTTTTACACATGGTTTCTACAGACTACTCAATTTTGTCCAAAATCTAATGCTCACCTTTCCTTACAGTGCCATCTGCTGCTGCCTCTGACTACTGCATTTTCCCCCGTTTGCTTAGTCCACGCCCAGTGTGGTAAAAGATGGGAAAGAGAAAGCCATCCTCTCATTAAAGTAATTGGTCCGGCATATACTAAGTGTCAGGCACTTTTTTTTCAGACACTACAGAAATATATCGACACAGGCAAAATGTATTTTCTGTACCCTATAGTCTCACTTAATAATAGGTACATTAGGCTGGGCACAGTGGTTCACGCCTATAATCCCAACACTTTGGGAGGCCGAGGCGGGTAGATCGCCTGAGGTCAGGGGTTCAAGACCAGCCTGGCCAACATGGCTAAACCCCGTCTCTATTAAAAATACAAAAATTAGCCGGGCATGGTGGCTCATACCTGTAATCCCAGCTACTCAGGAGGCTGAGGCAGGAGAATCACTTGAACCTGGGAGGCGGAGGTTGCAGTGAGCCGAGATTGCGCCACTGCACTCCAGCCAGAGACAGAACAAAACTCCGTCTCAAAAATAAATAAATAAATAAAATGATAGGTACAATAAGTAACATCAGGGGATGATATCAAAGAAAAATTTAACAGATAAAATGCAGAGATACTGATGGGGTGCTGTTTTATACAGGGTGGTCATGAAAGACCTTTCTGCTAGCTATTTCTGAATGTAGTGTAGGCATTGAGCCATGTAGATGTCTGGGAGAAAATTTTCAGGCCTAGGATCAGCAAATGTGGAGATCTAGGAGGATCATTCAGCAGAGGGAACAGCAAATACAAAGGTCCTGAAGTAGAAGCACATGGGGCATTTTCCGGCTGTGGGAGGAGGTGGTGCCCAAAAGTAGAATGAGGGAGTGAGGCGTTGCTAATGGGGGCTGAAGTGAGAGCCATGACCAGGTCATGGAACATTATGTTGGCCACAGTGAGGACCCCGAATTTTTCTAAGTGTGATGGGAAGCTACTGGGCAGTTTTGAGCAGAAGAGTATCACAATCACATTCAGATTTTGAAAGAATTACTCTGTCTGTTATGCAAATAGCCAAGAGCAGAAGAGTAGACAATGATGCCATCCTGAGGGCTAGCAATGGAGGCGAAGGGAAGAGATTCTGGGTTTTGGATATATGTGAAGAGAACGCTGAAAGGATTTGCGAGCAGGTTAAATATTGAGGGTGAAACAAACACAGATGTCAATGATGATGCAGAGGTTTGGCCTGAGCAGTAGCGTGAATGGCGGTGCCACTTTCTGAGACTGAGAATCCTGCTGGAAAGCAGGTTTGGGGACAAGAACAAGAGTCTGGTTTTGGATGTTGATTTACTTTTGCATTTTGAACCAACATTGCATTATAGGAATAAATCCCATTTGGTCATGACGTGTAATCCTTTTAATGTGCTGTTGAATTCAGTTTGCTGGTATTTTGTTGATGATTTTTGCATCAATACTCATTAAAGATATTGGTCTGCAGTTTTCTTGTAGTATCTTTGGCTTTGGTATAAGGGTAGTGCTGCACTCATAAAATGAGTTTGGGAGTGTTCCCTCCCTCCTCTTTAATTTTTTGAAAGAGTTTTAGGAGGATTGGTATTAATTCTTCCTTAAATATTTGGTAGAATTCTCCAGTGAAGTCATCTGGTCCTGGGCTTTTCTTTGTTGAGAGGTTTTTGATTATTGATTCAATCTCCTTACTAGTTTTAGGTCTCTTTAGATTTTCTATTTCTTTATGATTCAGACTTGGTAGATTGTGTGTTTGTAAGCTACCAAGATTATCCATTTTGTTGGTTTATAATTATTCATAGTAGTCTCTCATAATTGTTTTTATTTCTGTGGCATTAGTTGTAATGTCTCCTCTTTCACATCTGATTTTAATTATTTAAGCCTTTTCTCTTTTTTTCTTAGTCTAAGGATTCATCAATTTTGATGATCTTTTCAAAAAACCAATTTGTAATTTTATTGAGTTTTCTCTATTTTGTCTTCCATGTATTATTTGTTTATTTATCTTATTTTATTAATTTTTTATTGAGGTGGAATGTGGCTCTTGTTGCCCAGGCTGGAGTGCAATGGCACAATCTCAGCTCACTGCAACCTCTGCCTCCCGGGTTCAAGCGATTCTCCCACCTCAGCCTCCGGAGTGGCTGGGATTACAGGCACCCGCCACCACACCCAGCTAATTTTTGTATTTATAGTAGAGATGGGGTTTCACCACGTTGGCCAGGCTGTTCTCAAACTTCTGGGCCCAGTTATAAGGCGTGGTGGTACGTGCCTGTAATCCCAGCTACTTGGGAGGCTGAGGCAGCAGAGTTGCTTGAACCCTAGAGGCAGAGGTTGCAGTGAGCCAAGACCATGCCACTGCACTCCTGCCTGGGCGACAGACTCCGTCTAAAAAAAGAAAAAAAAAACAACAACAACAAACTACTCTTCCGCATAAAATATCTCCCTGGGTAACAGACCACTGCAAAGATGACTACAGATCTCTCTTGTTGTGTATCTATATGGAGAATACTGAAAAAACCATCCTTCTCATCAGTTTCCATTGGGAACCATGTTACAAACTACTGCGGTTTCTGTGTGTGCATGTGCATGTTTCTGTAAAATTCCGCTACATCAGTCTTTTCCATACTATGCACTGAAAAACACCAATGTCAGAAACAACTCAAATGTCTACCAACCCAAATATCTACTGAAATGGATAAACTGACTAGAATGTGTTGATACAATAAAATACCACTGAGCAATAAAAATTATTAACTATGATACATACAACAACACTCATAAATCTCAAAAACACTGTGTATTATGAGGCCAGGTGTGGTGGCTCACACCTGTAATCTCAACACTTTGGGAAGCTGGGGAAAGAGGATTGCTTGAGCTTAGGAGTTTGAGACCTGCCTGGGCAACAAAGTGAGACCCTGTTTCTATTTAAAAAAATTTTTTTTAATTGGGCTGGGCCCAATGGCTCACGCCTGTAATCCCAGTAATTTGGGAGGCCGAGGTGGGCAGATCACCTGAGGTCAGGAGTTCAAGACCACCCTGGCCAACATGGTAAAACCTCGTCTCTGCTAAAAATACAAAAATTAGCAGGGTGCGGTAGTGCGCACCTATAATTCCAGCTACTTGGGAGGCTGAGGCAGGAGAATCACTTGAACCCGGGAGACAAAGGTTGCAGTGAGCCCAGATTGTGCCATTGCACTCCAGCCTGGGGGACAGACCGAGACTCCAAAAAAAAAAAAAAAAGAACCTCTGAACCTCTGATGCATGTGGAAATATGAGGAAAGAGGAGGAAGATGGAAGATGGAAGGACTCACGCAGCATGCAGCTGTCAGTGCTGTGCTGTCTATGTGGAGCTGCCTGCCCCAACCAGCATGTAAGTGTATCCAGGATGCAGATTCTCTGAGCAGCACCATGGTGCTTTATATACTTTATATTTTTACAGGTATTTTATGAACCACTTCAGAAAGCTTTCATCAAGCTCAGGTTTAAGCTGATGACCTAAAATTACATGAAGTTCCTAAAATTATATGAAGAAAATCTATCCTGTTATGAGGCTGGCCAGAAGGATAACCGGAGAATCTCCAGCTATGTCATCAGCTTCCCAGATAAGCCACGGTCAGGGGCCCTTCCTCTAAGCTTCCTGGGACTCCATGGATAGGTGAGGCTTCTGGGCAGCAGTTGCTCATCTTTCTGTCCCACTTCAGCTGCAGTGAGAAGAGATAAAGGGAACGCTGCATATTGGAGCCTCGTTTAGTTTTCTTTGTCATGCACTGTGCTTTTGAAAAAAGGCAAATAATTGTCAACATGTAAAAATTGAGAAGGTTCATATTAAAAATAGATTCTGACTTTTCTAAAAAAAATCACTGAGTTTGGATTCATGCTGTCTTGGATAATAGACATCAATTTCTTTTTTCTATTTTTTTTTTTTTTTTGAGACAGAGCCTCACTCTGTTGCCCAGGCTGGAGTACAATGGCACAATCTCGGCTCACTGCAACCTCTGACTCCTGGGTTCAAGTGATTCTACTGCCTCAGCCTCCTGAGTAGCTGGGATTACAGGCATGTGCCACTACGACCAGCTAGTTTTTGTATTTTTAATAGACAGGGTTTCGCCATGTTGGCCAGGCTGGTCTTGAACTGCTGACATCAGGTGATCCACCTGCCTCAGCCTCCCAAAGTGCTGGGATTACAGGCGTGAGCCACTGCGTCCGGCCCAGACATCAACTTCTAAAAAGTCATCGGGTAAGTTGATGGAGATTGCATACTTAGATCTAAGAGTTTAATTGCTGACACCACTTCAGCTATAAGCATTAGCAGAAAGTAAAAAATGTATACTTTTGAAGGGGTTCAGAGTTTGGGGGTTCAGAGTATGATGCTCCAAAACATGCCACTGTAGCATTGGATTTATTCTGAGCTAAAGGCAGTTGAGAAAAAGCAGACACAAGATGAGCCCTTTGCCCTCCCTCTCTATGCCTGAAAAGTAAAATACAAATTCCCCTTGAAAAGAAGTCCCTCCCCATTCCTGTGTCAAGAAGGGAATAACAACCTTATCACTGGAGATGAGATGGCACCCAGAAAGAGCCTAGACAAACAAACCCCGCTAACTAGCACTTACTCTCCATTAGCTTCCCTGCAGATTTACCCCCTCGTGATTGGCCATCCCTAGAAACTCAAAGGTTTTTTTCCTTTGTCTTATCACTTCTCTGTAAATGTATTGTTCTTTATGAAGATGCCACATAAACCCACGATGGAACCACTCCTTTGAGTTACTCATCTCTGAGTGCTCCCATGTGAATACATGGTGCATATGTTAACAAACTTCTCTTCGTTTTCCTCTTGCTAATCTGTCTTTTATCAGTCTAATTTGCAGGACCCCATTCAATGAACCTAAGATGAGCAGAGGAAAAAAAGAATAGTTTTCCCTTCCCTATAGTTTCTTATGAAATATTCTTTTGTTGAGCAACTGACTTGAATATTTTGATACTTCCGGATTAAAAGTATTCCTTATGTGCAAAGAAATACAAATGGTTATTGTTAGAGGAGGTATTAAATGCATTGATTGAATGATATTATTTTATAGGTCTTATTCATCACATTAAAAGTTTTAAAAGATCAATATGTGTTCTTGTTTAAGTAAAAAGAGAAGACAGATGTTAATAACAATTCACTTATTAAACTAATTCTGTTATGTTGTTAATTAAATTTTTTCTTCTTCAAAATAACCCCTAGGGATGCATTAAAAAAGTAATTAAGGGCCAGGCACAGTGGCTCATGCCTGTAATCCCAGCACTTTGGGAGGCCAAAGGGGGTGGATCACCTAAGGTCAGGAGTTCAAGACCAGCCTGGCCAACATGGAGAAACCCCATCTCTACTAAAAATATAAAAAATTAGCCGGATGTGGTGGTGGGTGCCTATAATCCTAGCTACTCAGGAGGCTGAAGTAGGAGAATCACTTGAACCTGGGAGGCGGAGGTTGCCGTGAGCTGAGTTCGTGCCATTGCACTCCAGCCTAGGCAACAAGAGCAAAACTTCGTCTCAAAAAAAAAAAAAAAAGTAATTAAGTGCCTGCCAAATACCCACCTTCGCATGAGACCGTAGCAGTATCCACCTGCTGAAGTTCCGGAGCACCAACATGTTTTCACTTGCATTTTCTTTTCCAGAGACTATTATGGGAAGATTTAATTTGATATACCAAATATATCCTAGAGAAAAAAATATGCACTCAAGTAACTTCAAGAGCACATCAGAACAAAGTTTTAGTAAATTGCTAAAATAATAGTTCTTATTCTGTACTCAGCAAGACCATAAACAAAACTGTCATTTAAAAAAATGTAGAAAAGGGAATAAATTCTGTAGCATCAACTCCTGCTTGAGTTTCCAGCCTCCTAGTCTGCCCCACAATTTCAAACTTACCTACCCTACAGACTTTGGACTTGTCAGTCCTCACAATTGCATGAATCAATTCCTTGAAATAAATCTCTAGTGCCTCAGGAGGACAAGAATTTTTGTTTTGTTCACTACTGGATCTCCAGTGTTTAGAACAGCGCTTGACACATAACAGAGGTTCAATGAGTGAAGGAATAAAATGACAACTTTCTTTTTAAAAATATGGAAAAGTATCTGCTAGGTGAAAGCAGACGAGTATAACACGGAAGAATTCTGTTTATGGGGTGGGGCAGTTGCAAGAGACCCTTCTCCAGTCCTCACTGGGGAGACAGGCATCCACAGAACCCACTGGATTGTGCCTTGGGCCCTACTGCTTTCATTCTGTGTGGTGGGGCTTCCAGTCTTGCCTTGCCTTTTCTTTTCTCATATCCATATTCCAAAAACAATATAAAATAAATGGTGGATCTCCCCTCAGGGCGAAGGCCCTCATTTCCTGGCTTCTGGGAGTATCGGCTGCTAATGGCTCCCTCCTCGGGAACTGCCCTCAGCAGAAAGACGCTGCCTCACTCAAGTCATGTTCCTTTCATGGCGGGGCAGTCAGAAAAGCCATCCCAGGTCAGAACTCCTCATGGCCCACTGAGGCTGCTGTTGCACCCACATCACAGCCCAACTCTGCCTCTTCCCTTCTGCTACCCACATTCCTTCACAGGATAATTCCCATGAGGGTGCCTCAAAGATCTTGGTGTGCAAATCTCCTCAAAAACTCTGTTCTAGGGAACCTCAATTATAATGAGGCTTCTGACACTTCATTTATGTTGTCATTGTTGTTGACACAGATCTCGCTCTGTCGCCCAGGCTGGAGTGCAGGGGCACAACCTCAGCTCACTGCAACCTCCACCTCCCGGGTTCAAGCGGTTCTCCTGCCTCAGCCTCCTGAGTAGCTGGGATTAGAGGCACGCACCACACCTGGATAATTTTTGTGCTTTTAGTAGAGACAAGGTTTCACCATGTTGGTCAGGCTGGTCTCCAACTCCTGACTTCGTGTTCCGCCCACCTGAGCCTCCCAAAGTGCTGGGATTACAGGTGTGACCCACCACTCCCAGCGACACTTCACTTTTTAAAAGAATGTTGCAAAAATATCAAATGTCACAACCATTATCAGATTTTAATGTACTGGTCTCAAGATTTCCTCTTAGACATTGGTGTTTAACTGATACTGAAAAAAGCATATTATATTTTGCTCAATGGTGTTCAATAAATTCATATGACACCAAAATAGCAATCAATCTAGTAGAAACAAAAATTATAAAATTAATTATTTTGAAGCATAATTGTCTGTTTTTGAAAGGTACTTACTTGAAATGTATAACCATTGAATTCAGTTGTGCTTTGAACAGCCTTGGTTAAGAGGAGTCCTGCCTTCCAACACACAGGGTGTTGCTCTTGTCAAAATCCATCTCAAAAAAAAAAAATTGTCAGCCAAAAGATGGGAGCAAGACATGCTACTTCTCTGCTGACCTTGGAAACCAGGCACTCTGGACACATCTGAGTCGTTGTGGGCAGGGATTGAGGTGGAGGATGAAGGTAGAAACATCCCCTTTCTGTCCACACCTGACACTGCCCTCCAGGCAGGCTTGTTGCTTACGTGTAACTTCATTTTAGATTCTATTTCAGTGTCATGTCTCCGATGATCCAAAGACAAGGTAGGGGATGGGTCAAAGCAGAGAGTGATTTGGCAAAGAAGATGCATTTTTGGTTTCTTTTCTTTCTTTCCTCAGTCCCCACATCCGTCCTACCCATGCCACACTGGGTGTCCTGAGGAAACCTGGGCCTAGGGTGAGGCCCCTCCCATTCTCAAAGCCACATGGAAAGCAAACAGTGGGCACCACCAGTCTCAGAGGGGCTTTTCCTCCAGATGGAGACTGTTCTAATCAAGTAGAGGGATGCAGGCTGACAATAATGTTTCCCATGTCGTTCCTTGAAAAATGTGGCGTGGATTTTTGCATTTTTTTTTAACCTTGAATTCTTGAAGAAAGTTACCAGCAAGTCAGTGAGCACCCATGATCCACTCACAAAATGCAAAGGGAAGCCATGTGGCAGGAAGTAAATGGCCTGTCAATCATGGAGACAGAGCTACAGTGGGATAGAAGAGGGTCCCTGATATCAGCAAATGCAAATAGGCAGAACTTCTGACTAAAAAAAAATAAAGATCATTGCCAGTATTAAAAAAAAAAAAAAAAGAAGTTCAGTACTTGACCCCCTACAGGAGGCACACGTGAAATAAAAATACTCAAGCAGGCTGGGCGCAGTAGCTCACTCCTGTAATCCTAGCACTTTGGAAGGCTGAGGTGGGCAGATTGAGCTCAGGAGTTCGAGACCAGCCTGGGCAACGTGGAGAAACTCCGTCTCTACTAAGAATATTAAAAATTAGCTGGATGTGGTGGTGCTCGCATGTAATGTCAGCTACTAGGGAGGCTGAGGCATGAGAACTGCTTGAACCCGGGAGGCGGAGGTTGCAGTGAGCTGAGATCATGCCACTGCACTCTAACCTGGGTGACAGAGCAAGACTGTCTCAAAAACAAAACAAAACAAAACAAAACACCGCAAGCATATTAGAAAGTAAGATCGCTCTGCTGGTGCAGACTGAAAGCAACAAGTGTGTTTCTTATAAAAGTCACTGAGAGACAACGTCCACATGGGATGATGCGAAGATTAACTACATGCAATGATACTAAATTTGTGACCTCAAAAGCATGACTAGACAGAAGAATAATGATAATACCTCTATTTCTACCTAGATGATAGGAGATCAAGAACTGGTATTAAAATTATTCCTCAGAATAAGACAATAAAGGTAGATTTGATTGGCAGGTGGGAGATATCAAGAGGGACACTGTAGTGGGGATCCCAGATGTGTGAAAACTCCAGAGAGCAGACCCAGCACCACTCTCGCTGCACCTGCCCCCAGAACATAAACTCCACTTGGAATAGGCACTGACTCTGCTGAGGGTTGGAATGAAAATGTATTTAATTGTGCCTGACCTGCTTCATATAAATAAACTTGTTAATGGGCGAGTAGAAGGCCAGGATTTCTGTGCTGGGTTTTTCTGTTTCTTTCCCTGCCCCCCTCCCTCTGTCGTCTCCATCCTACTTTAGCCCTGCCTGAATACACACATTCCTTTCTAGGATTTATTTGTAAACTGCTAATATTAGGCCACCCGCAATAAACCAATGCTGAAACAAAAGCAGCATATATAAAAAACAAATTAATAAATTGTTTGACCTGCCCTAACTTCCAAACCATGAAAAATAAAGATGCAGCTAAATAACATCAATGCTGCCGGCACTGAGCAAGGGAAGGCATCCACGCAAGCTAAATACAAGGCCATCCTCATAAAGTGAAGTTTGAACTACCCTGAAATATCATCTCTAACTATATAGACACTGGATTTAGGAATATCCAGGTAGGATCAAGGGGTGTAAATCATGTGTAGGAGAAACAATGGTTAGGCCTAAAATAAGATTGTCGCTCAGAAGCTGAAGTCACAACACACATGTTGCGTCTTGTCAGAATGATCCACACCAATGAAAGGGAAATGGTCTGGGAGTACTTTAAACAATGGGGCCTACAAGTTGCAGTACGGATTTTTCAGTGTTTCAGCCAAGTGCACAGTGAAGCTGTTCTGGCCAACTTGAGGTCCACGTATGGGAGTGACGGACACATCAGTCACAATAGGACACAGCTCTCGGCTTCCAATTCATAGATGCTTCCTGAGGCCGCCATCTGGGAAGATGCCTTTAATGTGTCTCATGCACCCCTCTCCTCCACCCCAGCACAACCTCCTAGGAATAACGGACTTCCCATATTGAGGGCAGAGAATGTGCAACACAGCAGAACTGTGCTTCTGGTGCTCTATTCACTCTGAATTTAAAAAATTAGGGCCAGGCATGGTGGCTCATGCCTGTAATCCCAGTAGTTTGGAAGGCCAACATAGGTGGGTCACCTGAGGTCAGGAGTTCAAGACCAACCTGACCAACATGGTGAACCCCCATCTCAACTAAAAACAAAAAATTATCCAGACATGGTGGCGTGTGCCTGTAGTCCCAGCTACTCAGGAGGCTGAGACAGGAAAATCGCTTGAACTCAGGAGGTGGAGGTTGCAGTGAGCTGAGATCGTGCCACTGCGTTCCAGCCTGGGTGACAGAGCGAGACTCCATCGCAAAAAAAAAAAAAAAATTTCGTGTTTGGGGTCTCTTGAGAGTTTGGTTAACTTGAGTTTATAGCGATGGGTCTATGGAAAATAACTGTGGACACTAGGCAGTAGAGACCTTGCTAAGGTGGCAATGTCTGGAGAAAGCTCCCTGGCCAGCAGGCATCTTCCCTGACATCACAGTGAGGTCAAAGCTTCAACACTGATGCTTGTTCAAAATGGACTGGGGAGTCTGGGATCAGCCCACCAGCAACACACCAAAGGCCTTCTCTGCATGTCGTTTTCCACTGGAAAACATTTTCTCCAAAGAGAAAATTCCTTGGACGTTTTTGTCTCATCTTTATATAAAACTTTTTCTCAATCAAACAACAGACATTTGATGAAAGTCTCAGTACTTCCTTTTTTTTTTTTTTTCGAGACAGAGTCTTGCTCTGTTGTCCAGGCTGGAGTGCAGTGGCATGATCTTGGCTCACTGCAACCTCTGCCTCCCGGGTTCAAGCAATTCTCCTGCCTCAGCCTCCCGAGTAACTGGGATACAGGCATGCGCCACCATGCCCGGCTAATTTTTTAGTAGACACAGGGTTTCACCATGGTGACTAGGCTAGTCTCGAACTCCTGACGTCGTGATCCATTTGCCTCAGCCTCCCAAAGTGCTGGGATTACAGGCGTGAGCCAACGTGCTTGGCAGAAAGTCTCAGTACTTTCAATAAGAAAAAAATGTAGTTTAATTTTGGCCACAGAATTTCTTTTTTGACCCAAAGTTACACAAGATGAAAGTTCTGCCAGACATTTTGGGTTGTGCCAGCCTACCTAAAAGTTGGCATCTCACTGGGGATTTTGATCCCTGTTCTTCAGCATCTTGACCTGTGACCATGCTGTACAACTCTCGTGATATGGAAGCTGCTTCTTGTTAGAAGAGGACTCTTAGCTTAGATCTCACAGTGGTGATTTTCTAGCTGATGGGAAGATATGCAGCAGGTCAGTCTTGATATAGGTGTGGTGAGAGCAACAGGCTGGGGAAGGACTTGATGCCCACAGATGAGCAAGCTGGGACAGTCACACATCTGCAAGGAAGGGGCAGGTTCGTGGGCCCAGGATGAAAATCTTTCAGAGGGAAGGGTTAGCCTTGGTGCAGTGGTTAACAGCTCCAAAGCTATCATAGCTGACAGCTTACTTCATGACCCCACATCTAGACTTCTGCCTCTCCTCAGCAGGAATGGGAGAATGGGAGAGATTATGCTGCACCAGCTGCCTGTCTCCTGGGGGTCAAATTTGAAGACAAACATCTCCTTCAGAATTACAAACCAAAAAGGAAACATTTATTATAACAAGAAGACCCCCATTCCCTTTGATAAAGTTGTCGTATATTTTATTGAAAATTATCAAAATTATAGTTTAATTCATTTCAAGGTGCTAGTAGCAATATCACAAGATTCTTGGCATGAATGAACACATGTAATGAGCACAGTCATCTCATAGCTCTATCAAGATAAGCTGTGGTGTCAGTCATGACACAGGAGCAAAGAGCTTCCTCAAATAATGATCAGAGTTCCTGCCACTTCCCAGCTCTCTATTTGTCTACAAAGCTTCTTTTTTTCATTAAATTTTTAACATTTTGTACAAAACAGTTATTCCAGGCACTTTTCTTTCAAAATGATTTCATTACCCATTTCCTTCTTTTAAAATATGCCAAACTGGGGGCCAGGTGTGGTGGCTCATGCCTGTAATCTCAGCACTTTGGGAGGCCGAGACAGGCCAATCACTTGAGCTCAGGTGTTCGAAACCAGCCTGGGCAACATGGCGAAGCTCCATCTTCACTAAAAATACAAAAAGTTAGCCTAGCATGGTGATTTGTGCCTGTTGTCCCAGCTACTCGGGAGGCTGAGGTGAGAGAATCAATCACCTGAGCTCAGGAGGTGGACGCTGCAGTGAGCTGACATCACACCACTGCACTCCATCCTGGGCAACCAGAGTGAGAAAAAATTTTTAAATTTTTAAATATATTATATATAAATATATTATATATAATATATTTTAATATATTATATATAAATATATTTATATATAATATATTTTAATATATATAAATATATTTATATATAATATTTTAATATATTATATATAAATATATTTATATATAATATTTTAATATATTATATATAAATATATATTAAATATATATTAAATATATTTAATATATATTTATATATAATATATTTATATATATTTATATATAATATATTTATATATTATATATATATATTTTTTCAAGCAATTCTTGAATTCAAGCAACACACAAAAAAATTAGTTCGGTGTGGTGGTAGGCACCCGTAATCTCAGCTACTCGGGAGGCTAAGGCAGAGAATTGCTTGAATATATATATTTTTTATATATATAATATATATATTATATATATAATATATATAATATATATATAATATATATAATATATATATAATATATATAATATATATAATATATATATATTATATATAATATATATATATTATATATAATATATAATATATATATAATATATAATATATATATATACCAAACTGAGAAACTACAGCTCTCTCATTCCTTAAGGTGTAATGCTGAGTGTTTTATTAGAAAATTTGATTACATTAGGGGAAAAATAATCCCACTAGACAAGGCTCTGACCAAACTGCATTCAAGGTGCTACCTTCAGCTCCAGATGCTGGGTCTTCAGTGGGGGCTACATCAGGCGCACCCTTGGTAGAGAGCTGCCCTCAAGCACAGGAACCTGGAGCCAGGATGTCTCAATGTGGTCAAAAAGACCAAGGCTATTAAGGCTAGAGAATAAAAGACTTCAATATTTGCTTTTCATTATTCAAGAATGCGTCACAGAGAATTAAGTGTCTTCTTCAACTTCACTCTTGGCCTCATGGATGAGACTAAAAAGTAGAAATAGGAGAAGGGAACTAATATTTCTCATGCATCTTCAGTGCACCTAGAAATGCTCTCAGGCAATCCTCCCATAATTGGCCCCATTTTACAGAAGAAGAAGTTGAGGCACAAGAGGATTAAGAATTCACATTCTCGGCTGGGCACAGTGGCTCACGCCTGTAATCCCAGCACTTTGGGAGGCTGAGGTGGGTGGACCGCAATGTCAGGAGTTCAAGACCAGCCTGGCCAAGATGGTGAAACCCCACGTCTACTAAAAATACAAAAAAAAAAAAAAAAAAAATTAGCTCTGTGTGGTGGTGGGCGCCTGCAATCTCAGCTACTCGGGAGGCTGAGGCAGAGAATTGCTTGAACCTGGGAGGTGGAGGTTGCAGTGAGCCGAGATCACACCACTGTACTCCAGCCTTGGTGACAGAGCAAGACTCCTTCTCAAAAAACAAAAAATTCACATTTTTTGCCTGTGAATTAGTTACACAGTCACCTAATGGCAAAATGTATCCTCGAAGAAGAGGAAATAGATAGCCCCAACCCACAGGGAAGTCAGGGCGGGGTCTTACACCTGGAGGAGTCCTGGTCAGATGCTCCCTTTGGAGTTGAGTGAAGGGCAGGTAGATAGAAAGCAAAGAAGACAAACAGCCAGGAGACCAGCCGTGCACAGGCCATGTGCAGGCTAGAGCTGACAGAGACCTGGGCCAGGCCAGAGGCAATCAGACGGCAAAAAACGGGGCTCCAGAGGGGCCCAGGAGGCGAGTCTGTACAGAGGCTGCCTCATGGGTCAGAGTGTGAGATGGTGCCCAGGTCACATGTCTGCTGTGCAACAGACAAACACAGCTGTAGAGGGGCTGCAGCAGAGAACAGTTTCGTCATCACTAGTGCTCAGTGAAGAAAGGGGGGTAGTTCTCAAGCCTCAAATTCATTTCATTGAGGGGTTCTGGGCAAAGGTTTTTAAGGGGATTTGTGGAGGTGAGGGGCTGGGAAATTTGGATGGTCAGTTGGTCGGGGTGAGGGGATGAAATCATCAGGATGTGGAAACTGCATTCCTTCCTGAGCCAGCTTCCTCCTGGGCCCTCCACACCAGCTGGTGTCTGTCGCTGAGCAGAACCTGAAGAAGCAGCTCGAACAGAAAGCTGATGGCCTCACAGCGTCTCAGACTTTATCCACAGAACGGCAACCCAGAAGTGGGCCAAAGGGGAAGCCGACCTAAAGATGGCTGTTTCAAGCCTAGTTGGATTTTATGTTCTTTTTTCTTAATTGATTTTACAAAATTGCGGAGGGGTGGGGGGTGGGGGGGGTGGGGGAGTGCGGGAGGCAGTTTCAATATGAGGAATACAGAAGAGAAAAAGAGATCTGATCATCAGGAAGTTCATGTAAGATAGCCCATCCCAGACTACTGATCAGAAATCAAACAGGAGCTAGCCACAAACAGAGATCATTGGAACCGAAGAAAATAGATTTTTAATCAAAATTTCTATTTTTCAATTTGTCTGGCTTTGTTCAGAGGAAATGTCCTCAGCACTGGGGCCCTGTCTCTAAGTCATCTAGCTGTGTGGGCATCTGCTTACTGTTAGTGACGGCAATAAAACGATTCGTAAGAATTTATTGGTCATAATCATCGACAGTTTACAGCAGAAGGCAGCAAACTACAGTCCACCACCTCTTTTATGCAGCCTATAAGCTAGAAATAGTTTTTTTTTTTTACATTTTTTAATGCCTGGGGGGCGGGACGGTGGGGAGAAGAAAAATATTTAGTGACATGTGAAAAGTATGTGAAGTTCAAGTTTTAGTGACTGTTATAAATGTCCAAAATAAAGTTTTACTGGAACACAGCCATGGTCGTTCATTCAGGACTGGTCTAGGGCTGTTTTCCCACTGTAACACCAAGGTTGAGTAGTTGTCATAGAGGTTTGCAAAGCTTAAAATATTTATTATCTGGCCTTTCATGGAAAAAATTTGCTGACCTGTGATTGAGAGAATAAAGTATGTGTGTGTGTTTAAGTCATTCCTTGCTTACTATTTGATATGGCTGACTACAAAAACATGCTTAAATTTATCAAAGACATTTAGAAAAGAGAGAGAGAAATCAGAACCACACAAAGTGGCTTTTCCAGAGAAGGTATTTGTCAAATAAATGACAACATGAGCAAATTCCCAAAACTGATTAGAATTTCATACCCTTCAAAGAAAAGAGAATTTTAGATATGCTTTGAGATTTAGAAAACAGGCTCATATTTATAATATGTTTAACACAGAAAAACTGGACAGAAGAATCAAAATGGTCACTAAAATGGAAAGGTTTCCATTCATATCATATTAATGGAGTTGTGATTGTCCACGTAGCTGATAGCTAAACAACGTTTGCGTGGGGCGAGGTGAGGTTCACATGACAACCTCTTGCAGCAAATGTGAAAATTACAATGGGCATCCTCATAATCTGGAAACCTAACAGTCTCCATGGCTGGTAAGCCCTTTGTGCCTGATATACCCTGGGCACTCTTCTAAGCACCTGGCAGGCATTATCTCAGGAAGATTCAATTTTGAATTAGTGACTCATTTTTAGATCACGCTACTAATTTATTTCTTGGATTTTTTTTTTTTTTTTTTTTTTGAGACGGAGTCTCTCTCTGTCACCCAGGCAGGAGTGCAGTGGTGCGATCTCAGCTCACTGCAAGCTCCACCTCCCGGGTTCACTCTATTCTCCTGTCTCAGCCTCCCCAGCTGGGACTACAGGTGCACGCCGCCATGCCCGGCTAATTTTTTTGTATTTTTAGTAGAGACGGGGTTTCACCATGTTAGTCAGGATGGTCTCGATCTCCTGACCTTGTGATCCGCCCACCTCGGCTTCCCAAAGTGCTGGGATTACAGGCATGAGCCACTGTGACTAGCCTATTTCTTGGATTGTTTTAAAGGGTTTGGGTTTGTTTGTTTGTTTGTTTGTTTTTTAGACAGAGTCTCGCTCTTTTTTGCCCAGGCTGGAGTGCAATGGCGTGATACTGGCTCAGTGCAACCTCAGCCTCCCGGGTTCAAGCGATTCTGCTGCCTCAGCCTCCCTAGTAGCTGGGACTACAGGCGCCTGCCACCACGCCTGGATATTTTTTGTATTTTTAGTAGAGATGGGGTTTCACCATGTTGGCCAGGCTGTTCTCAAACTCCTGACCTCAAGTGATCTGCCTGCCTCAGCCTCCCACAGTGCTGGGATTACAGGCGTGAGCCACCATGCCCAGCCAAGGGTTTGAGTTTTTTTTTAAAAATTTAAACAGAGGAATCGATATGGAATGGTAACAATGTAAAATACATAGAGCCTGTCAAAGTCAAAATATAAATGTAGACCCAAATATCTAAATTTAATGTTTCATTTGGGAAGAGAGAATCACAATTCGGGGCATACACACAGAACAGGTGGTCTCTGGTACACTCCGCAATGTTACGTATTGTTCTTTGAGAAAGTTCATTGACACTGGGAAGCTCCTGGAGAGCTGGCAAGCTCTGATTGTTGAGCAGTGGCAATGGGAAAATTAGTCCTAGAGTTGCAGCAAGTTATCTCAGAAGCTAGAGATAAAACTGGTTTCAGATTTCAACAAGCAGTTCCAGCAGCGAGACTTGCAAAGGATGACACCCTGGGAGCAATGTTTTGGTCCCTGAGCGCTTTTCCCACAGCCCTCTCCCACACCCCTCTGCCCTCCAACCACTGGCTTCTCGCTTCTTATCTCTGCTTTAGTTTGGTAGGACAAGAATGACCCAGTTGGGATGATCAACCCTCACAGGCCTAAGGACAATGTTGACATAACAGCCAGAGCATTCCTCCTGGTCTATGGGAGGCCCTGAACACCATTTTGATGGGGATAGATTGGTTTTAAAGGCAGGCAAGGAGGCAATAAAAACACTGGATTTTCACGATGGGCTTCTGAAGTCTCGATGCTGCTCCCTGACTCGGCACCCCACAGCAGGTGAGGGCTGCTGGCAGGCAGGCAAAGCGGTTTAGGATTCCTGGTTTCTCCAGTGACTTACCTTTAATGCTTTTTACTAAAGTAGAAGCTTGATGCTTCTCAAGGAGCCTGTGACCCCAGTCCTCTCCCTGCACAGTCATCTTTTCTTACCTGTATTTTCTGTCACTACGCAGTGCGTCCCCTCCTTTGTGCAGACTCCCACAGTGGGAGGGGACCTGCTGCTGGCAGAGAAAGACAGCTTGAAGCACGTTGCATATAGTTTGAGTGACATGGGATATAGAGGGGAAATTCCCAGTCCCCATCCAGAAACAAGACTGTTGAATGCTTCGTCCCTTCCCCTTGAGCCATGAGAACAGGCACCTGGACGGGAGGACACTTATTCTGGAGGACTGAAGAATGTGTCTGGAAAAGTCCTTTCAACCCAGGG
Source organism: Pan paniscus (assembly GCF_029289425.2). NCBI lineage: Eukaryota > Metazoa > Chordata > Mammalia > Primates > Hominidae > Pan > Pan paniscus. The sequence goes on from NC_073260.2 coordinate 51,381,609, forward strand.
TTCTTGTCTGACCACGACACACAGCAATTTGGACAAGCCCTTGTGGCTTGTTTGGGTTCTGTATTCTAGGGAGCTCTTATCTGAATTGTTGTGTACCAACTGAGAGAGGGAGGAAGCAATTCAAAATCTCTCAGTTTAGAAATAGGAAAGCTGGGTCCTTGGCTGTGCCTGCCACCAACAGGGCCCTTCTCCAGGCCCTGATGGGAAAACATGAGGTGGGGGTGAAATTGCTATTGTCTCAGGCCCTTCAAGGCAGACATTAAAACTGCCTATGATGGCTGGGCACGGAGGCTCACGCCTGTAATCCCAGCATTTTGGGAGGCCGAGGTGGGCAGATCACTTGATGCTGGGAGTTCGGGATCAGCCTGGTCAACATGGTAAAACCCGGTTTCTACTAAAAGTACAAGAAATTAGCCCAGGTGCAGTGGTGCACACCTGTAATCCCAGCTACTCAGGAGGCTGAGGCATGAGAATCACTTGAACCTGGGAGGTGGAGGTTACAGTGAGCTGAGATCGTGTCATTGCACTCCAGACTGGGCAATAGAGCACGACTCTGTCTCAAAAACAAACAAACAAACAAGCGAAACCTGCCTATGATGAGAATTGACCCGAGCAGAGCATTAACAGGTTTTGCTAGTGCATTCGGCTGGTTAGGACTTCAAGTGACCATTCACCTTTGTTTTGAGAATGTATTTCTAAGGCACAGGGCAGAATTATTTTAGAAATGTTATTTAACATTTCTAAATTAACAAAGCCTATTATGTGCATAACCTGATTAGGAGGAAGGAAGCAGAAAGTTTAACTGTACGAGATGAGTCAGACATGTGCGACTGAAAAAGACTTGTTCCTACCTCTCTTCTGAGAATGTTCGTGAACATCACAACAGGACACTTTAACAGAGGAGCTGATAGACATGGTCACAGGCATTAACCTTGGGACACCAGGCCACAGTGTGTGCACTAAATGGCACTGATGGACACTTCAGAGGCCTGATAGCCCATCTCCCAAAGAACCTACCTTATAGCTCAGAAACAGCAGAATGAGGTACTGTTTCCCAAGCTTAGCAGAAGATAAGAATGGCCTGGGATGCTTGCTAAAGATACAGATTTGGGGTCCAAACCAGGGAATTCTTACTTGTGTAACCACTCTGGATTGAAGTGAAACTTTCAAGAAATGGGGAGAGAAAAAAAAAAAAAAGAAAAAAGAAAAAACTAAGTGAAAATGTAAGTGTGAAAGAGGAAGAGAAGGGATTTGGAGCCTATGTGCTTCCTCATCTCCATCTGCCTCTCACAGCTCCCAGGGGTCTCCCTGCCTGGTTACAGAAAGAAGGACATGGACAGAGCTGGATAAAAGCAAATGTGTTTTCTGTTTCTTTGCTATGAGAGATCCGACCTTAGATTTCAGAGTCCATCAATCGACAGCAGACAAGGACTACTTTTGTCTCTGGGCGCATATCAGTGATTACTAAACTGAGTGCATTGGCAATTCACTAGGCCATGGTAAAACCCTTCAAAGAGAAAAGCTTTCGTGGCTTTTAGTCACTGTGAGATGGTCATCTACGTGGCAGGCTCTTCACAAACCACAAAGTGCCACCCTCTTCTTTTCCTTGTTTTAAAAGATGGAGTAACCAGAACGTGGGAAAAGACATGAGCTGACATTTCACTGAAAATCTACAGACTGCAGACAGGCACAGGAAAAGACTCTCAGCACCATTAGCCATTAGGGAAATGTAAAGTAAGCAAAATGAGATATCACTACACTCATTTTTTTACACTCAAATTGCTGTGTGTCATGGTCGGACAAGAACCCTGGGTTGAAAGGACTTTTCCAGACACATTCTTCAGTCCTCCAGAGTAAGTGTCCTCCCGTCCAGGTGCCTGTTCTCATGGCTCAAGGGGAAGGGACGAAGCATTCAACAGTTTTGTTTCTGGATGGGGACTGGGAATTTCCCCTCTATATTCCATGTGACTCAAACAGGATGACTGAAATACAAAACAGTGGCAGCACCAAATGCCAGTGAAAATACTGGGAAAACAGATCACTCACACACTGCTGCTGGGAAGGCAAAGTGGGACAGCCACTCAGGATAGTTTCGGCCAAGTTTTTTGACAGTTTCTCACAAAACTGAGCATGCAACTAATCTACAAACAAGCAAGTAAACTCTGGGGTATTTATCCTAGAAATATGAAGATTTATGTTCATACAAAAACCTATATGTGGCCGAATTCAGTGGTTCACACCTGTAATTCCAGCATTTTGGGAGGCCGAGGTGGGTAGATCACTTGGGATCAGGAGTTCAAGACCAGCCTGCCCAACATGATGAAACCCTGGTCTCTAATAAAAACACAAAAATTAGCTGGGTGTGGTGGTGGGCGCCTGTAATCCTACCTATTTGGGGGGTCTAAGGCAGGAGAATCGCTTGAACCTGGGAGGCGGAGGTTGCAGTGAGCCAAGATCGTGCCACTGCACTCTGGCCAGGCTGACAGAGCGAAACTCTGTCTCAAAAAAAAAAAAACCAGCCTGTATGTGAATGCTCAGAGCAGCTTTATTTGTAACAACCAAAAACTAGAAGCAAACCAGAGGTTTTTCATTGGATGAATGGTTAAACAAGCTCTGGTACATCCATATCATGGACTACTTCTCAGCAATCAACAAACTATTCATGCAACAACTTGTATGAATCACAAGGCAGTTACACTGAGTGTAAAAAAAAAAAAAGCCAAAGGTAACGTACTATATGATTGTTTATATATCATTCTCAAAATCACAAAATTAAGAAAGAAAAAATGAAATTACAAAATTATAGAAATGGGGAATAATTTAGTGAAGATCAGTGATTGCCCAGGGTTAGGGTTGGGATGGGAAAGCCAGGGGCCAAAAATGATTAATATGAGGGATCCCTGGAGTGCTGCGAATGTTCTGTATCTTGACTATGCCAGCATCAACATCCTACCGTGATACTTGTTTTACAAGATGTTACCATTGGGAGAAACTCAGTGAAGGATACTCAGGATCTCTCTGTATTATTTCTTAAAACTGCAAGTGAGTACACAATTTTCTCTAAATAAAAGGTTAATTTTTGAAAAATGTGGTGTGATTATAAGTGTGTTTCACTTCATTCTTGTTGTTTTATATATCCCAGCACAACACACATTTATATTTGCTTGACTCCATAAGTATTTGAATTTCTGAACTCTTCTAAATGACAATTAAAACAGCCAAATGATTAATTAAACCACTGAAAAGATGTTAGCTTCTTGTTGTTTGTCAAAAGGATTTATCTCTTTTATCTGTTTCACATGACTGAATCATTCCTCCATATACATATCGCTGAGAAGCACCGTGTAAATTTTTTAGAAGTTATATATAAATAACATTTGTTGGCCGGGCGTGGTGGCTCACGCCTGTAATCCCAGCACTTTGGGAGGCCAAGGTGGGCAGATCACCTGAGGTTGGGAGTTCAAGACCAGCCTGACCAACGTGGATAAACCCCGTCTATACTAAAAATACAAAATTAGCTGGGTGTGGTGGCGCGTGCCTGTAATCCCAGCTACTCAGGAGTCTGAGGCAGGATAATTGCTTGAATCCAGGAGATGGAGGTTGTGGTGAGCCGAGATTGTGCCATTGCACTCCAGCTTGGGAAACAAGAGCGAAACTCCGTCTCAAAAAATAAATAAATAAATAAATAAATAACATTTGTTATTCGAAATTGGGATTCCGAAATGAGTTTCACTGAACATTTTATTACAGAATGATTAAATAGAAGAAGCAGATGGTACCATGGCCTTGAGACCCAAAGGATGGGGAAGAGACTGTTGCTTAGATGAAGGAATGACAGTAAATTAACTATTTCAAGTAGACAAAATTGCTTACAATGATGGGGGCTATCATTTGCAAGCAAGTACAACTAGAATCAAGCACTGAACAGTCTGTAGGATCACATATAAAGACTATAAAGAATAAAAGCTAAGTCTGCAAGCATAAAATGCTATCTTTCATTTTCATCTTTCCTACGAAACATAAAAGACCCAAATCAAAAATTAACCCCACAGCCAGTGAATTGAGCGAGTCATCTCTGCAGCTGAATAGGCCTTAGGTGATCTTGGTGAGCAACAAATGAATAATGAAACACTTGAAAGGCTAAGACATTTGTATAATTATGGAACCTGCTGAGGAAGGAGCGGCTGTAATGAAAGCCACAGGGAAATGCAACGCAGAGCGTTCTGGGTAATCCCCTAATCACACTTTTTAACGAGAGAGAAGTCCTTTCAGGCATGTACCTTTCATTCCTCTAGAAACTAAGTGCTGAATTTCCCACTAGAAAATTATTTAAATCAATGAATCAATGAATATTCTTTGGAATTTGTCTTTATGTAGAAAGACAAATGAAGGATAAATAGTCCAGAAAAATAATTAAGTCCCATTGTTTTTCATAAGGCTCTTTTTCCTCATTCTGAACTCAAAGCACTTTGATCTAGATACGCTATTGTACTCTCCAGTACAGACTCAACTTCCACCCAGTGCTTGGTGGGACGAGAGCCAATGGCCTTGGACACCCCGGCTGCTGGGGTTTGGTCTCCTCCAGCCCCCATCTGCCCTCTCATTGTCAGAGGCATTTGAACCAGAACAACTCCATCTTGAATAGGGGCTAGATAAAATAAGGCTGAGATCCACTGGGCTGCATTCCCAGGAGGTTAGGCATTCTAAGTTACAGGAGAGACAGGAGGTCAGCACAAGATACAGATCACAAAGACCTTGCTGATGAAAGCCTGTGGTAAAGAAGCTGGCCAAATCCTACCAAAACCAAGGTGGTGATGAAAGTGACCTCTGGTCGTCCTCACTGCTCATTATATGCTAATAATAATACATAAGCATGCTAAAAGACACTCCCACCAGCACCACAACAGTTTACAAATGCCATGGCAACATCTGGAAGTTACCCTATATGGTCTAAGAAAGGGAGAAACTCCCAGTTCCAGGAATTGCTCACCCCTTTTTCCCGAAAACCCAAGAATAAGTCACCCCTTGTTTAGCATACAATCAAGAAATAACTATAAAAATAGCCAAGCAGTAGCCTTTGGGGCTGGTCTGCCTATGGAGTCATTGTTCTTTCATTCCTTTACTTTCTTAATACACTGGCTTTCACTTTATGGACTCACCCCAAATTCTTTCTTGCATGAGATCCAAGAACCCTCTCTTGGGGTCTGGATCAGGACCCCTTCCCGGGCACATCATCACCATTCAGGAGGGTTAGTCCACTCACATTTCCAATCCCTGCTCCAACTGACTGCCAGCCAGAAAGGAGCTCCCAGTGTCTCACACGTCATTCTTGACATCTTACCTCCTTCACGAAAACCATTTTAACAGACAGGAAACGAGACCATAGAACTTATTGCCTTTTTCTCTGCAACTCACCCCAACACCTCTCGTATCTTTATCTTTGTCCCTGCTGCAACGAATACAAATATATATATTGGTTGAGATGGCACGTGCCTCTAGTCCCAGCTACTTGGTGGGCTGAGGTGGGAGGATCTCTTGAGCCCAAGAGTTTGCGGCTGCAGTGAGCTATGATCGTGCCACTGCTCTCCAGACTGGGTGATAGAGCAAGACCCCATCTCTAAAAAATAAATAAACTAAAAGTTTAAAAAAAATCAGTGGCGTAAAACAACATCCATTTTATTATGCTGAAAAAAGAAAAGAAGAAAACAAACTTTTTATCTGAGGAATATGAGCCCCTTTAAATTATCAGGCCCAGAGAAGTGTTGGAATGAAACAGCAGTCTTATGTCTCCCCCTTGAGCTAAATAGTTACATTTTGAAGCCCCTTGCTTTGTGGACTCTAGGCTAACTGACAACAAGTAGCCATAAAATGCCATACATCTGGCCAGGAGAGGTGGCTCACGCCTGTAATCCCAGCACTTTGGGAGGCCAAAATGGGCGGACCACGAGGTTAGGAGATGGAAACCATCCTGGCCAACATAGTGAAACCCCTGTCTCTACTAAAATACAAAAAATTAGCTGGGTGTGGTGGTGTGTGCCTGTAGTCCCAGCTACTCGGGAGGCTGAGCAAGGGGAATCGCTTGAACCTGGGAGGCAGAGATTGCAGTGAGCTGAGATCGCGACACTGCAGTCCAGCCTGGTGACAGAGCGAGACTCCATCACAAAAAACAAAAAACGAAGCCATACATCCTATGGTTGGTTCAACAATGTGTAGCTAATTACTAACCAATGTTACTTCTGAAAGCCAATGAGAATTCCTGACAAACAACTTTTGTAATATCCCCTCTCCTGATTCATCCTTTTTTCTTTGAAAACCAGAGCCTCCCCCTTGTTCCCCAGAACACTCTCCAAAGCAACCTGGGAAGTTTGTCCTGGGCACAGCCCTCAACCATGGCCCAAATAAACTGTTGGTTTTAATTTTGCCTCAGTTTCTTCCTTTTGCATCAACAATGCTATCTGGATTCTCAGGTCAGGACTTTGAACAGGCCCCGAGAGGACAGCTTGTCTGCCCTACAAGGTCTGGGGTCACAGGGAAAAGGACTCCAATGGCAGGGGCTGGAATCACCAGAGGCTTCTTTATTCACTGGAAGAAGTGAGTGAAGCTTTGACTTGAAGGCTGAACTCATCTAGGACTTGCCAGGTTTAGATCATGTGCTTTTTGTCCCATCACATTTCTACGTGGCTGTCAATCATCCTAGGAAATGAGTCCTCCATAAAAACCCAAAAGGACAGAGTTTGGAGAACTTACCTCCAGAGAGCTGAACACGTGGAGACTGACAGGAAGGTGAGCAAGAACCCATCCACATGCTGGATGGAGCTAGGACTGGAGCTCTGACATGTGGCTTCTCTGTGAAGCTTGGACTTCCTGCCAGCATGGCTACCTCAGGTGGATGTGGATTCTTCTTACACAGGGACCCATGGCTGTGAGAGTGAGTGTCTGATAATGAAGGCAGAAGCTGCATGGTCTTCTATGGTCCAGAATCAGAAATCCCATAGTGTTTGGGAAAAAACAAACTAATTTTTTTCTTCTCTCACACCAACACACCACCAATCAACACAGCAGACTTCTGTGACCAAATGAAGGGTTTTTTTCCCTACACACCAAGAAGCAGACACCAGCTGGGCATCCTCTAATTCAATTCCAAGATTATCTACCTGGAGATAGCATCAGATCCCACAGGTTGAGGGCTCAATCCCACAAGCCCCCTCTCCTTCTTCCCCTCAATTTCAAGTCCAGGCCTCTGGAACTTCAGACTGACTGGCTTCAGGGTGGGGTTCCCATAATTCCCTCTTTGGGTTTCACTAATTTGCTGGAGCAGCTCACGGAACTTAGGGAAACACTTACTTGTATTTACCTGTTTATTATGAAGATATTTTGTTGTTTTTTTTTTGAGATGGAGTTTCGCTCTTGTTGCCCAGGCTGGAGTGCAATGGCGTGATCTCGACTCACCACAACCTCCGCCTCCTGGGTTCAAGTGATTCTCCTGCCTCAGCCTCCCGAGTAGCTGGGATTACAGGCATGTGCCACCACCCTCGGCTAATTTTGTATTTTTAGTAGAGACGTGGTTTCTTCATGTTGGTCAGGCTGGTTTCAAACTCCTGACCTCAGGTGATCCGCCCACCTTGGCCTCCCAAAGCGCTGGGATTACAGGCGTGAGCCACTGCGCCTGGCCTTATTATGAAGATATGTTAAAGGATACAAATGAACACCCAGATGAAGGGATACACAGGGCAGGTCTAGAAGGGTCCCCAGGGCAGGAGCTTCCATCCCTGTGGAGTTGGGGTGTGCCACCCTTCCGGCATGTGGATGGGTTCTTGCTCACCTTCCTGTCAGCCTCCGCGTGTTCAGTTCTCTGGAGGTAAGTTCTCCAAACTCTGTCCTTTTGGGTTTTTATGGAGGACTCATTTCCTAGGATGATTGACAACCATGTAAAAATGTGATTGGACAAAAAGCACATGATCTAAACCTGGCAAGTCCTGCCTGTCTGTTCAGACTTCTCTCGGCCTCTCTATGTAGCCTTCCTTCCTCTAGGGTCGGAAGCTGGGGCCTCTCTGGACTGGGAGTCTTTCGACCCACAATCAGATTAAGTCCTGCCTTTGGCAGATGAAAGATGGGCAGGAGAAGGGCAGAGAGAGGTTCTGTTTCCTGAGGCCTGCCTCTGAGGCCCAAAGTGTCCCAACACTATAACAAAAGACTGTAACAAGGGTTATGGGAGTTATTAATACAAGCCAGAAACTGTGGACACAGACACACATATATACACATGTATGTGTGCATGTATGTATATATATATGTGTGTATATATATTGGTTTAGGACTCATATGTATACATATATATGTGTGTGTGTGTGTATACATATATAATATATGAAATCATAATATCACAAATAGGATCACCTCTGCCATATTCTGTTGGTCAGAGCAGTCTGCCCAAATAAAAAGGATGGGAACACCCCCCACCACTCCCCACCTGATGGGAGGGGCTGCAAAGAATTTGTGGCCATTTTTAAAAACTGCCGAGTGTCTCATACATGTTCTTCATTTGACCTCCTGAGCATCTCTGGGACTGCTTCTTTTCTTCTCCACCACCTGTTCCAAACCATCCTCTCCCACCTGGACCACCTTGATATCCTCCTCACTGCTCACCCTGCATATGACCTTATGCACTGCTCAGCCACCATGTATTCTCCGCCCTATAAGCAGGGTGGTTGGACAAACCCAAATCTGCTTATTACCAGCCTCCAACCTTCGGAGATTAAGATACAGAGTCCTGGGCCGGCCACGGTAGCTCATGCCTGTAATCCCAGCACTTTGGGAGGCAGAGGTGGGCAGATTGCCTGAGGTCAGGAGTTCGAGACCAGTCTGGCCAACATGGTGAAACCCCATCTCTACTAAAAATACAATAAAAGTAGCCAGACGTGGGGGCGTGCATCTGTAATCCCAGCTACTTGGGAGGCTGAGGCAGGGGAATTGCTTCAGCCAGGGAGGTGGAGGTTGCAGTGAGCTGAGATTGCACCACTGCACTCCAGCCTGAGTGACAGAGTGAGACTCCATCTAAAAAAAAAAAAAAAAAAAAAGATACAGAGTCGTTGCTTGGTCTAGAAGGCCCTGTGTGGTTTAGTCCCTGGTGATATATCTAGTTTCCTGACCCTGGGCTTCATTATCTTCCTGAGTGCTGGGTGCCCTCTAGTGCCTCAGGGCCTTTGCACGTTCTGGTCCCTCTGCCTCAAATGCTCTTCTTTGCAGATCCCACTAACCTTCACCCAGAAACCTCCTACTCATATCACTTGCACATGGGAGGCTTCTCTATGCCCCAGAGTAAGTAGGAGCCCCCCCCGTAATGTGACCTTACAGATCGCACCGTCAAGAGGTAGAGTCTACGCATGGGAGTTGGAGGTGTGATTTGCTTTGCCCAATGGGTCATTCACAAACATGAATACAAGAGGAAATCTGAAAAGTGCTTGTCCATCAGGGCCTACTCTCTTGCTATGACTGGAAGCCTAAGACTACCAAGTCCTAATCAGCTTTCTGAACGCTGGAAGGTCATGTGCAGAAGAGCTAAGGCTCCCTGGCGGAAGACCTGCTGACTGGCAGACACATGTGTAAGGCCATCCTCCAACAGCCAGCGCCAGCCCACCCCTTAACTGACCAGGGACAGAGGAGAGAGCTGAGCAGAGACCACGCAAGCTGACCCAGCCTGGAAGGCCCTTCCAGCCCAGATGACACACAGAATCATGTACAACAATAAAACGGTGGTGGATTTAAGCCACTGAATGTGAGGGGAAACTGACGGATATCCATGGAAATTTGTTTACTATCAATAACCTCATCAGATTACGAGCTTCATAAAGGCAGGCACCAGGTGTATCTGCTCGCCGCTTGATCACATATGTTTAAAACAGCACCCAACATGAAGCAGATTCTCCATAATTATTTATTGTTTAGTGTATTAAATAAATAAGTCACTAGTCTCCACTGGAGAGACAAAATTGACTGTCAAGGTTTTGCAGCTCTTTTGTTTGTTTGTTTGTTTTGTTTTGTTCTGGGGACGGAGTTTCGCTCTTGTTGCCCAGGCTGGAGTGCAATGGCACAATCTTGGTTCACCACAACCTCTGCCTCCTGGATTCAAGCGATTCTCCCGCCTCAGCCTCCTGAGTAGTTGGGATTACAGGCATGTGCCACCATGCCTGGCTAATTTTGTATTTTTAGTAGAGATGGGGTTTCTCCATGTTGGTCAGGCTGGTCTCAAACTCCTAACCTCGTGATCCGCCCGCCTTGGCCTCCCAAAGTGCTGGGACTATAGGCGTGAACCAACGTGCCCGGCTGGTTTTGCAGCTCTTAAAAACAGTGACTCTACAATGTTTTTCTCACATTTGCTGGGGTCACTTTCTAAGGTGTATAGACTAGTCCTTTACAAACCAACCCTCTCTTCTCCCTGACAACTTGGATATTGCGTCCTTCTCTGCCTGTCGAGGTGTTTTGTCTGTACCTTAGTTTGAGTTTCCCCCCTAAACACCAAGTTCAGGGCCAGGCTGTGGGACACACGATAACTAACGCAATATGTCCCCTTCCTGCAGATAATACACAAGTCCCAAGAAGGTCCATGGGGCCTCAGGTAACGAAAATAAGGTAGGAAGGCTCAGGTCTAATTGAAAGTTGCTCACCTCCAGCCTCAAGGTTTTTTTGACCTGGATAAAGTAAAACAAAGAAAGCACACTGAAATTAGAGGGAGGCAATGGCATTTTGCACACCTTAGTAACAGCATGTGGTGGCCTGTGGGCGTCCTATATGACTGCAGAGGACCAGAGAGCTTTCTGGGGCAATGAAAACATTCTGAATTTCCTCTCTGGTGGTGCATATTCATCAAAACTTAGCAATTGCACACTTAAAATAGGTGCAACTTGTACATAAATCATTCTCCAAAACAGTGATTTTGGAAAGGCCTCATGTGGTCCTTTTCTCTTTCCTGGTTCCTTCTCTGCTCACCTGCCAGCAGTGCTCCATGGTCCCCCAGGTTGGAGCACGTGGAGGGATGAAGCAAAGGGAAAAAAGAAATGTCATTCACATGGATCCAGAAGTAAGCTGGCTCATACTGGTGCCTAGAAACACCTCCCCACACACCTTCCCACCAAGGAGCAGCTTGCCAGCCCATCTGTTTTGCCCTCTGTGTTTCCCTGGGCAGGAGTTATCCCCCAGCCATTGCATCCCCCAAACTCCAGAGGTTCAGTTGAGCTGAACTTCACCCAGCCTGAGGCAAGAAGACAAGCTCCCCCTACCCAAGCCCTTGACAAGGCAGGAGGAGGGGCTCACAGCACACGGCTGCCTACAGAAGTCTTCCTCTCAAAGCTCCTTAACCTTCCTCCTTCTCGCCACGTGTATCTGCTCACTGCTTCATCACGGATGTTTACATCAGCACCGTCTGTATTTTGGTCTGGCAGCTCACTTGGGAATGCAGCATCCTTGGAAATGTGGTGTCGGGTGGCTGCACCAATGTCCATCTCTTGCTAAAAATGGCAACTGAACTTGTGGCCATCTGGGCTTTTTAGTCTGTTGTTGTTCGTTTTACCTCTGTTTTATACTACCCAGCATCCACCAACAATCACAGGCTAATTTTTCCTACATGATGGCTACTTCCCCAACTCCAGGCAGTTGTAGTAAAGAGGACTCCAGCGACAGACGGCCTAGTTCAAGGGGTGAACAGGTCAGCCTTGCAGATATTTAAGGGAGAGCCACCTGGGCAGAGGGAAAGTTATGGACTAAACTGTGTCCTCGCAAAATTTGTATGTTGAAGCTCTAACCCGTAGTGTGACTGCATTTGGAGGCAGAACCTATAAGGAGGTAATAAAGGTTAAGTGAGGTCATAGGGTGGGCTCTGATCCAACAGAACTGTGTCCTTATAGGAACAGGAAGAAGTGCTAGGGATATCTCCCCTCCCCCACTCCCTCTCTCTCCCTCTCCCCCTCCCCTCTCCCCTCTCCCCTCTCCCATGAGAGGACACAGCCAGAAGGAGACTGTCTGCAAGCCAAGGAGAGAAGCCTCACCAGCCATGGAATCTACAGGCACCTTGATGTTGGACTTCCAGCCTCCAGAGCTGTGAGAAATGCGTTTCTGTTGTTTAAGTTGCCCCGTCTGGATTCTGTTACGGCACCCTGAGCTAAGACAGGGACCAACTGGTGCAAAGGCCCTGGGGAGGACCTGGAGGCAGGTTTGAAGGGTGGGGGGAGGGGAGGCCATGATCACCGGGTGGAGGGTGGGAGTAGGTGGACATGGGTTAGAAAGGTCGTGGGCCAGGCGGCCTCCTAGGCAGCTTCCTGATGTTGGCCTTTTCCTAGATGGAAGCCAGCCGTCGGGAGCACACACACCACATTACAAGGATCCCAGCCAGGCCCAGGAGGGGAAGCAAGGACACCCTAGAGGCAGAGAGAACTGGCAGGTAGCACCGTGGGGGATGAGAGGGGGTTGGAATCTAGATCCATCTTGAGAAAGGAGGACGCTGGAGGGCGGGATGTGAAAACTGGGGGAGAGAAAACTCAGAGGTCACTGGAGGTCTGAACAAGTGCAAGGATAGAGGTGCCCCGAGCTGACACGGGTGGCCTGGGCAGGGGCCGGTGTGTAGGGGGAGATCCTGGGGTCTGGAGGCCAGGGGTCGGGCCATGAGGCTGTACCGGCAAAGGCGGTGCGGGCCCTGAAACCAGGCCAAGACAGAGCTGGCGGGAGGCAGCGGCCCCAAAGTCAGGACCGAGGAGAGCCGGGCTGACTGCCAAGGAGGGCCGGGCTGGCTGCCAAGGTCAACCAGGTGGAGGCCTTCGGGATTCGGCAAGAGCAGTTCTGTGAGCTGGCGGAGCCTGGCGTCTGCCTGCGTGACGTGGAGGAACCGCAGGCGGCGACCGCGGACAGAATGTACAGGTTTCTGGGCGAGGAATGGAGAATGAGGCGGAGCTGGGCTGCAGGAGACGGAGGCAGAGAGAGACGGCCTGGCGGGAGATGCAGGGGCCCGCGGCAGGGCCCTGGAAACTCCAGGCGGGAGGAGGGACGTGGTGACGGGCGGGAGGGCAAGGGCTGGGGCCCGGGCTCATTCCGCAGAGCCTGCGGGTACAGCAGGCTGAGGGGTCAGACTGAGCACAGGGAGCTGAATAGCGAGCCCCGCCCGGCAGGGGAAATGAAGGGAGGGTGGTGTGAGAGCTTCTGCCAGGGGCAGAAGGACACCGAGGGACGGCAAGCAGAGCCGAGGGAGTGCGCGCTAGCCCCGGAAGAGGGTGCGCTGGGCTGGCTGCTGAGCTACCCTCAGGAGCTGCAGGGGCTCGAGGGGCTGGAAATGCTGCAGCAGAAACTGGAAGGCCCCTGCCTAGGTTGGCTTAGGAGTAGAGGGGTGCACCCTGGTCAACCCTGCACCTCCGGGGCGCCACGCGCTCGCTGGCGGGAGGGCGGAGGGAGGCGGGAAGGAGACGCTAAGGCGCTGCGATCCCGGACGCGCAGCCCTCTAGGCGTGGAGGCTGCTGGAGCTGCCGGGCAGCTTCTCGGCGACTCCACGCGTGAATGCAGAGATGCTGCAGGGAGGCAGCGCTCACAAAAGCAGCTCCGCTCACAAAAATACGGCCACACCGAGCAGACGTCTGCTTTGACACCACTCGACCCTGCCAAAAAGAGCAATTAATGGGACCAGAAGGGCGGGAGGTGGGAGGGAAGGCGGGGAGTGGGCAATGAGCAGAGCCTGGCTTTCTATCCCAGGACAGCGTGGTGTTCTCAAGGGAATTTAGCCAAACATTTCGTCCTAACCTCAACAACAGGTCCTCGTGAGTCCTCATACAACCTATCCTTAGGCGGTAACAGGCTGCAGCTGTTGAAGTCTAATTTCACTCTATTGATTGGTACGTTCAATGGAATGCTTTCTGATTAATTCTGTGCCTTTAGTTTTACCCTGGACATGTTTCAAGACAATGTATTAATAGGACTCCGGTGTTACGTATTCAATCAATTTATAGATGAAACCCAGAAAACTCAAATATGGTTAGAGGACTGGATTAAATGATATTTACTTTGGCAATAGAGAAATAAAAGTATACTGAACTGATGGAAATATTCTAAAACTATATTGCAGTGATGGTTACACAACTCTACAGATTTACTGACAATGGGTGAAATATGTAGCATGTTAAAAATACCAGCTGTTAAAAATGAAAAAAAAGTCTATCAGTAAAAAAATAAATACGTGTCTAACTGGAAGAAGATAAGATACAGAAGCGGGGGGAAAGAGGGTAGGGTAGGGGGGCTAAGACCCTCATTCACATCGTGGTGTGGCAGTTAATACAGTCTAAGTTTACAGAACAAGAAATTCAAGTTCAAGCATATTGCTTAAATCTAGTTAACCTATAGGAAAACTAAGTATAATAATATAAGCACAGCAAAGTAGGAGGAAGAAGACAAGTAGCCTTAATCAGCGAAACCTTCCTCTTTTATAATGGAAAGCCACTGCAAAAGAAATCGAGGTTGATAAATACAGAAGCTCGGTAAGTGTATTATTACTTAAAATTCTGAATTTTGAAAGGAACTCCCCAAAAATCTAAAAATGCTTATTGTTAAAAAAAAGTTTTTGGGGGGATAGGATCTCTCTCTGTCACCCAGGCTGGAGTGGAATGGTGTGATCATAGCACACTACAGCCTCTCTAACTCCTGGGCTCAAGCGATCCTCACGTCTCAGCCTCCTGAGTAACTGTGACTACAGGTGGGTGCCAGCACACCCAGCTGATTTTTTTATAGAGAAGAGGTCGTGCTGTGTTGCCCAGGCTGGTCTCAAACTCCTGGCCTCAAGCAGTCCTCCCACTTCAGCTCCTAAAGTGTTGGGACCACAGGCATGAGCCACATGCCAGCCTAAATTTTGCCTTTAAAAATTGTCCCATGAATTCCTGGATTGGCATAACAGTTGGTATTGTCTTGATAGAAGAGTTGTTGAAATAATCTATCACCTTCACACTGCCCGGCATGTGCACACACATGCATGTCTGCGCATGTCCGTATGTGTGCACGTCACATGAATGTGCAAGTGTGTGCAAATGTGCAAGTGTTTGTGTGTGCTTGTCTGTGTCCATGTGTGTCCACGTGTATGTGTGTATGTATGTTTTAAGAGACCTGTAAAATCAAAAGAAAACTAGCCTCAAGGTAAAACTACAAAAAATCCTCACATATTTACAGTGATCAGTGACATAGTCTTTCTTTTCTTGAATAAATATTAAAATTTGATTATCTGAGATGCTTTTATATTTAGGAAACTAGTTAATACAGATTAAATTACATTTCAATATTTCAAATATCTTCCTAAATCTTCATGACTTTTATTACTGAATCTGCTGCTAAAGGTCTTGGTACAATTAAATTTTAAAACTTTTTTGAAAGGAGGGGAGAAAATTTTATTTTTCTAATTTTATGCTTCAAATTTATATTACGTACATTAAGTACTATGTAAACTTGTCTTTAGGATATCAGTATTTAACTTGGGCAGTATTATTTCATCTGAATTTATTTGGAGAAATACAACTTAGCTGTCTGCTTATAAACATCAAAAAATGTGCCAAATGAGAAAATAGGGCATTAACAATCAGAATTTAAATTTTTTTTTAATTTCGATGGTTTTGGGGGTATAGGTGGTTTTGGTTACGTGAAGAAGTTCTTTAGTGGTGGTTTCTGAGATGTTGGTGCACCCGTCACCCGAGCAGCGTACACTGTACCCAATATGTAGTCTTTTATCCCTCACCCCCTCCCAACCTTCGCCACTGAGTCAAAAGTCCATTATATCATTCTGTGCCTTTGCATCCTCATAGTTTAGCTCCTACTTATAAGTGAAAACATACAATATTTGGTTTTCCATTCCTGAGTTACTTCACTTAGAACAATGGCCTTCAGCTCCATCCAAGTGGCTGCAAAAGACGTTATTTCATTCCTTTTTAGGGCTGAGTAGTATTCTGTGGTGTGTATGTACCACGTTTTCTTTATCCATTCATTGGTTGATGGGCACTTAGGTTGGTTCTTTGTCTTTGCGATTGTGAATTGTACTGCATGTGTATGTTTCTTTTTCATATAATGACTTGTTTTCCTTTGGGTAGGTACCCAGTAGTGGGATTGCCAAATCAAATGGTAGTTCTACATTTAGTTCTTTAAGGAATCGCCACACTGTTTTCCATAGTGGTTGTACTAATTTGCATTCCCACCAGCAATGTAAAAGTGGTCCCTTTTCACCACATCCATGCCAACATTTGTTGTTTTTTGCCTTTTTAATTATGGCCATTCTTTCAGGAGTAAGGTTTCATCTCACTGTGGTTTTCATTTGCTTTTCCCTGATGATCTGTGATGTTAAGCATTTTTTCATGTTTGTTGGCCATTTGTATATTTTCTTTCAAGAAATGTTTATTCATGTCCTTTGCCCACTTTTGGATGGGATTATTATTATTATTATTATTATTATTTTCTTGCAGATTTGTTTGAGTTCCTTGTAGATTCTGGATACTAGACCTTTGTTGGATGCAGTTTGCAAGTATTTTCTCCCACTCTGTGGGTTGTCTGTTTACTCTGCTCATTATTTCTTTTGCTATGCAGAGCTTCTTAGTTTAATTAGGTCCCATTAATCTTTGTTTTTGTTGAATTTGCTTTTGGGGTCTTAGTCATGAATTCTTTGCCTGAGCCAATGTCCACAAGAGTTTTTCTGATGTTATCTTCTAGAATTTTTATAGTTTCAGGTCTTAGATTTAAGTTTGATGTTGTTTAGATCTGTGTCCGGGTCTGCACCAAATCTCATGTTGAATTGTAATCCCCAGTGTTGGAGGTGGAGCCTGATGAAGGGTGACTGAGTCATGTGGGTGGCATTCTCATGAATGGGTTAGCACCATCCTCTTGGTGCTGTTCTCATGATAATAGTTCTCAGGAGATCTGATTGTTTAGAAGTGTGTGACACCTCCCCACCATCTCACTCTCTCTTCTTTCTGCTCCAGCCATGTAAGACATGCCTGTGCCTGCTTCCCCTTCGCCTTCTGCCATGACTGAAAGTTTCCTAAGGCCTCCTCAGAAGCCGAGCAGATGCCAGCATCACGCTTCCTCTAAAGCCTGTGGAACCATGAGCCAAGTAAACCTCTTCTCTTTATAAATTACCCAGTTTCCGGTATTTTTTTATAGCAATGTGAGAATAGACTAATACAAAGTGTTTGGCCATCTTGAATTGATTTTTGTATAATGTGAGAGATGAGGATCCAGTTTCATTCTTCTACATGTGGCTTGCCAGTTTTCCCAGCACCATTTATTGAATAGAGTGTCCTTTCCTCAATTTATGTTTTTGTATGTTTTGTCAAATATCAATTGGCTGTAAGTATTTGGCTTTATTTCTGGGTTCTATATTCTGTTCCATTGGTCTACATGCCTATTTTTCTTTTTTTTTTTAGACAGAGTCTCGCTCTGTCTCCCAGGCTGGAATGCAATGGTGCAATCCCGGCTCACTGCAACCTCTGCCTCCTGGGTTTAAGCGATTCTCCTGCCTCAGCCTCCCCAGTAGCTGGGATTACAGGCACCTGCCACCACACCCGGCTAATTTTTTGTATTTTTGGTAGAGATGGGGTTTCACCGTGTTAGCCAGGATGGTCTTGATTTCCTGACCTTGTGATCTGCCCACCTCGGCCTCCCAAAGTGCTGGGATTACAGGCGTGAGCCACTGCGCCTGGCCTACATGCCTATTTTTATACCAGAACCGTGCTGTTTTGGTAACTATAACCTTGTAGTATGATTTGAAGTCAGGTAATGTGGTGCCTCCAAATTTGTTCTTCTCACTTAGTATTGCTTTGACTATGCAGGCTCTTTTTTCGTTCCATATGAATTTTAGGATTGTTTTTTCTAGATGATCATGATATCTTTTTCTTTTTCTAGAAGAATGATGATAATATTTTGGTGGGAATTGAATTGAATCTGTAGATTGCTTTGGGCAGTATGGTCATTTCACAATATTGATTTTTCCCATCCGTGAGCAGATGTGTTTCCATTTGTTTCTGTCATCTATGATTTCTTTCAGCAGTGTTTTGTAGTATTCCTTGTAGAGATCTTTCTCCTCCTTGGTTAAGTATATTCCTAAGTATTTTATTTTTGCAGCTGTTGTAAAATGGATTGAGTTCTTAATCTGATTTGATTTTCAGCTTGGTCATTGTTGGTATATAGCAGTACTACTGATTTGTATACATGGGTTCTGTATCCTGAGACTTTATTGAATTTGTTTTTTAGATCTAGGGGCTTTTGGGATGAGTCTTTAGGGTTTTCTAAGTATACATTCATCATTGGCAAATAGCAAGAGTTTTACTTCCTCTTTTCCAATTTGGATGCCTTTCATTTCTTTCTTTTCTCTGATTGCTCTGGCCAGGATTTACAGTACTATGTTGAATAGAAGTGGTGAGAGAGGGCATTCTTGTCTTGTTCCAGTTCTCCAGAGGAATGCTTTCGACTTTCCCCCATTCAGTATGATGTTGCACATGGGTTTGTCATATATGGCTTTTACTACTTTCAGGTAAGTCCCTTCTATGCCTATTTTGCTGCAGGTTTTTATTATAAAGGGATGCTGGATTTTATCAAATGCTTTTTCTGCATCTATTGAGATGACCATATGGTTTTTATTTTTAATTCTGTTTATATGATGTATCACATTTATTGACTTGCATATGTTAAACCATCCCTCTATCACTGGGAAGAAACCCACTTGATCAAAAAGATGTATTATCTTTTTGATATGCTGCTGGATTCAGTTAGCTAGTATTTTGTTGAAGATTTTTGCATCTATATTCATCAGGGATATTGGTCTGTAGTTTTCTTTTTTCTTATGTCCTTTCCTGGTTTTGGTAGTAGGGTGATAGTGGCTCCATAGAATGATTTGGGGAGGAGTTCCTCTGTCTCTATCTTTGGAAATAGTTTCAGTAGGATTGGTACCAATTCTTTGAATGTCTGCTAGAATTTATCTGTGAATCCATCTGGTCCTGGACTTTTTTTTTTGTTGGCAATTTTTTTAAATTACTGCTTCAATCTCACTGCTTGTTATTGGTCTCTTCCGGGTTTCTATTTCTTCTTTATTTAATCTAGGAGGGTTGTACATTTCCAGGAGTTTATCCATTTCCTCTAGGTTTTCTAGTTTCTGCATATACAGGTGTTCAAGATAGCCTTTAAATCTTTCGTATTTCTGTGATATCAGTTGTAATACCTTCTGTTTCATTTCTAATTGAGCTTATTTGGATCTTCTCTCTTCTTTTCTTGGTTAATCTCACTAATGATCTATGAATTTTATTGTTTCAAAGAACCAGCTTTTTGTTACAATCAGAATTTTCAGATTTACCCACATACTTTTTTCTTTTAACCTGCTATTGGGTTAATTTATATATAGCATTTACCCTTAAGGTTGTTGAAACATCCTATCAAGGTATTATGCAGGAGTTTACATCTTTTGCGTAAGTGGTGCCCTGG
Organism: Pan paniscus; assembly: GCF_029289425.2. Taxonomy (NCBI): domain Eukaryota; kingdom Metazoa; phylum Chordata; class Mammalia; order Primates; family Hominidae; genus Pan; species Pan paniscus. Next base: position 51,401,082 of record NC_073260.2, read on the forward strand.
GTTGCGCTTATTCTTGACCAAATGAAAAACAAACACTGCTGGCACCATACTCTAAACTATCTTTGTATCATAGGTTGTAAGACTTGGTGAAAGCCAAAGGGAACCTTTAAGGTTGGAGGGACCCGTTAGTAGTACATCTTTGGGCTTAGAGAAGGAAAAAAAATTGTCCTATACTACATTTCACATCTCCTACAAATAGTGTTTTAGCAGCTGAAGCCTTTTTACCTCTAAAACTTATTACACTAGGGTTTACTTGGAAATATAGTTTACAACCAAATCAAGTATAATATACAGACACTGGCACTTTAGCACAAGGGCAAACTTTTTAAAAATTTGTTTTGGACCTTTAAAAGTAGGCCATAGTATAAAAAACAAGTCCACGCTCTTATATTCAGCAAATTCATACTAAAATATCCCATTCTTGTAGGATAAAGACCAAGAAAACTTTACATATGCTACAAGTTTATTACATGTATTTATATGGCTCTTTCTTCCCTAGTTACTTAAAATTTTCACATTATACAACTCCCCAAAGTAAGTATCCTCTCCCCAAAGCAAGCTTTGCAGAAACAATAAGGCCAAATCACCATAAGAATAGCTTGTGCAGGCGGGGCATGGTGGCTCACACCTGTAAGCCCAGCATTTTTGGAGGCTGAGGGAGGCGGATCACCTGAGCTCAGGAGTTTGAGACCAGCCTGGCCAACATGGCAAAACCCCATCTCTACTAAAAATACAAAAATTAGACAAGTTTGGTGGCCCATGCCTGTTAACCCAGCTACTTGGGAGGCTGAGGCATGAGAATTGCTTGAACCCGGGAGGCGGAAGTTGCAGTGAGCTGAGATGGCACCACTGCACTCCAGCTTGGTGGACAGAGCAAGACTCTGTCTGAAAAAAAAAAAAAAAAGAATAGCTTGTGCAGTGCTATAATATAAAAGTGTATTTTGAAAGCTGTTGAGTCACTATTAAATAATGTTTCTATAAAAATGGTTTTGGTGTATTTGTTGGCAGACACCTATCCACTGCATTTAAGAAAGAGAGCTATTGGGGTATACTGTGCCTCATTCTAATGAGCCCCAAGTGCCCGTTCCACCTTCATCACTGTACAGTTTACTAAAATGCAACTATTAGGAAAACTTCATCTTTTTATTTTACAGTACATCAAGTTGTTGGCATATTACCGTCTTGGGTATTTCTAGTATACTAAACATTTAGATGTTTACCTACTTCTCAATCTTTATATTCTTAGCTAGATGCTTATAATCTGATTCAGCAACTTTCAGCAATTTACTGTCCATGATTGATAATCTTATATTACTATTTTCCTCAACCCAACAATAGAAAAAGTTGGTTCTTTTACCACTCCCTAGGTCTAAACATGAATGGTTTCACTTAAAAGTTACTCAGTTGAGAACATTTAATATCAAGTACAATTATTAATTTAGTTAAAGTTGTACTGATGCTACCATTACATCACAGTGCACCCAACACATAAAGCAACACATAAAGCAGATGAGATGAAGTCTAATTATGTGTGTGTGTACACATATATATATATATATAATTTTTTTTTATATATATATATAGTTTGTTTGTTTTTTGAGACGAAGTCTTGCTCTACCATCCAGGCTGGAGTGAAGTGGCGTGATCTCAGCTCACTGGAACGTCCACCTCCTAGGTTCAAGTGATTCTCCTGCCTCAGCCTCCCAAGTGGCTAGGATTACAGGTACATGCCACCATGCCCAGCTAATTTTTGTGTTATTAGTAGAGACGGGGTTTCACCATGCTGGCCAGGGTGGTCTCAAACTCCTGACCTCAAGTGATCTGCCTCCCTCGGCCTCCCAAAGTGCTGGGATTACAGGCATGAGCCACCACACCCGGGCATATTTTTTACATTAATTAGCAGTTCTATGCAAATAGATTAATTCCCTGGTGAATTTGTTTCAGACCAATTGACAACTATCTGTAAACATAATTAAATTTAAACATAAGTACTTTATCTTATTTTATATCTGCACTTTTTGTTTTTTTGAGACAGGGTCTCACTCTGAGATGGAATTTCGCTTTTGTTGCCCAGGCTGGAGTGCAATGGCATGATCTTGGCTCACCGCAACATCCGCCTCCTGAATTTAAGCAATTCTTATGCCTCAGCCTCCCGAGTAGCTGGGATTACAGGCATGTGCCACTACACCTGGCTAATTTTTGTATTTTTAGTAGAGAAATGGGGTTTCACCATGTTGGCCAGGCTGGTCTTGAACTCCTGACCTTAAATGATCCACCTGCCTCGACCTCTCAAAGTGCTGGGATTACAGGCATGAGCCACTGCGCCTGGCCTATATCTGCACTTTAGATTTTACGTTCAAATGTCTTTATTTTCTTATCTAAAGGAGTAAAGGCAATAGGAAGTATATTAGTCCATTTTTGTATTGCCATAAAGAAATACCTGAGACTGGGTAATTTATAAAGAAAAGAGGTTTAATTGGCTCACAGTTCCACAGGCTGTATGGGAAGCATGGTGGCATCAGCTTCTGGGAAGGCCTCTGGGGAGGGAACTTACAATCATGTTGGAAGGCAAAGGGAGAGCAAGCACTTCACATGACAGGAGCAGGAGAAAGGCGAGGAGATGCCACACACTTTTAAACAACCATATCTCATGAGAACTCACTCGCTATCACAAGAACAGCACCAAGAAGGAAATCCGCCCCCATGATCCAATCACCTCCCAGCAGGTCCCACCTCCAACATTGGTGTTTACAATTCTACATGATATTTGGGCGGGGACACAGATCCAAACCATATCAGGAACCCAGTGGTTTGGTGGTGAGGGAAGAATACTTGGTGATGGCAGCTCACTGCATTTGGCTCTGGCATCATTCTGGTTAGCTTCAGATTTTAAGTTTTTTTTTTTTTTTTTTTTTTTTTTGAGGTAGAGTTTCATTCTTGTTGCCCAGGCTGGAGTGCAATGGTGTGATCTTGGCTCACTGCAACCTCTGCCTCCCGGGTTCAAGCGATTCTCCTGCCTCAGCCTTCCGAGTAGCTGGGATTACAGTTGCCCACGACCATGCCCAGCTAATTTTTTTGTACTTTTAGTAGAGACAAGGTTTCACCATGTTGGCCAGGCTGGTCTTGAACTCCTGACCTCAGGTGATCCACCCGCTTCAGCCTCCCAAAGTGCTGGGATTACAGTTGTGAGCCACTGCACCCGGCCATAACTTTAGATCTTAGAGTAAGCTGGGACTTGATAAACTAGAGCTCCAATTTGATTATTTGGAAAAGTTTTGTTAGTCCCCTTATCTTGCATGGCTTGCCAGGCAGTTGCTGATGAGTTATAACCCTGTCCTCTTTCTTCTTACAAACAGTCTTCATCGGGGAATTCTGATCCTTGGTCTTCTATTAAGCTACTGGTAGTTCTTACTCTCCTTTCTAGATGGAGGAGCTGGGTTGTTATTCCTCTCTCCACCACCTATCTTCAGCTGCTTTGTCACCTTTCTGTCTGCTTTTCAGATTGCAGGATTTCCACTACCTGTCCTCTTCCTTGGTGTCAAGCCCAGGACAACAGGTGTTGCTTTCTGACAGATCCTTTGCTTTGTCTCAATATAGGGTTTTTCATGGGCCGATCTGCTGAATTCAGCCTAGGAGCTGAGGCCAACATCTGAGTCTCTTCAGCATACAAGTTTGAAAGAAGTCCTAGCAACTTCAAGCTCAGAACTACGGGTGGCAGCAGCTCCCTCTTGACGTCGAAGCCTCCCATTCCAGAGAGAGTCAAGGCCCGGATCAAAAAAAGCCCACAAGCACCGATGACTGAGCTGCTGACTACCCCAGCATCTCCAACTCAACCTCCTCTTTCTGCCTCTACCCAAATTTTAAAACTTTTAAACATGGGTTTAAAAATGGTAATGAGTAAAGTTGCATCCAAGTGTATCAAATAAAATTAAATATCCATAAATGCTGTAATAATTCCTGCTTTGATGCTGAACTAAAGAATTTTCTGCTGGGCGCGGTGGCTCATGCCTGTAATCCCAGCACTTTGGGAGGCCAAGGCAGGTGGATCACGAGGTCAGGAGTTCAAGACCTGCCTGGCCAACGTGGTGAAACCCCATCTCTACTAAAAATACAAAAATTAGCTGGGCATGGTGGCAGGCATCTGTAGTCCCAGCTACTCAGGAGGCTGAGGCAGAAGAATCACTTGAACCCGGGAGACAGAGGTTGTAGTGAGCCAAGATGGCACCACTGCACTCCATCCTGGGCAACAAGCGAGATTCCATCTCAAAAGAAAAAAAAAAAGAATTTTCTGTTTATATTACATATAGTCTCACTTCATATTTCATTTCTCTCACCTCTGATACCTGGAGTCCTTGGCTAGTACTGAAATTGAGTAAAGTCATTCTCATGAGTTTTAGTAAAGTCAAAACTCAAAACTCATGAAGTTGGCAAAACTCAAAGAATGCTTTGGTCTAGTTTGACATTGGCCAGTATGTTTTTCATATCCAGTCATTCCTTTTTTCCTGGCTGACATCCTCACTTCCTGCCTGTGGAGGAAAAGTTAAATATTAAATTTGAACTCAATTGAATGTGGACACAAACAATGGTCACCAAGTCCGGGAACAGGTTGTGTGAGTCCCTTGAGGCATTTATCCTGCCCTGTTTCGGAGAAATCTCTATTTCAAACTATTCCTATGTGTTACTTACTGAAAAACAACAGACAATCACAAAAACAAGTTGACCTTTTTGTGTTCCTTGAGCCCAGTCACAAAGGGCCCTCATGACTGGGCCTCATGCCAAACAACTTGTTACAAAAAGAGCTAGGGTCCCAGACCGCACCAAAGCCCCATGAGACCTCTCCTCATCTGTGCACGGACTGGTGGCCGACTCTGGAGCCCAGGCTGTTGCTTCCTGGTCTGGTGATGAATCCTCCATAGTCTGGTGAGTGTAAATATATATATACATATATATCTTTTCCCGTCTCCCCTTCCCATTGCAATTTTCTTATTATATCATTTGCTTATTATATGTGTATTGCGATATACTTGGGATAAAGGCTGTTTACCCTTAAAAGTATTGTCTGTGCCTTTTCTTTTCCCCTCATGCATTTCCCGCACAGAACACTGCCCTAGAGGAGGGGGTGGGAGAAATCTATGGAGATAGTACCTTGAGTCTTAAAATGGACTTTGAAGGTCTCAGCAGAAATAATAGTTTGGAAGAAAAGACTTCTGAATCTCAAAACCATGAATTCTGAGTGTCATAAGCAGTGGTACTCAGTGTCATAAAAGATTTGTCATAAACAAGTTTTGCCATGAGGAAGATAGTGGGCCATGTCTAGGAGGGAAGTTGTAGAAGAAATTAAATGTGCTAAAACCCCAGGTGTGTGGACTAGGAGGATACCTTACCAGCTACATGTTAAAATGTGCTTAAAATTGTATTAGTGTAGCCAGTGGTAAAAAGAAGGCTAAGAATTGGGATGTGTTCTTTGTCATTAGTCTAAGAATCTAAAAACTTACCTGCTGAATAAAAAATATTGAGTCTTAAGGCAAATTAGAGCCTATCTTGCTTCAGTGTTTAAAACGTGTTGGCACTTGGCAGAAATGCTTCTTCTCCTCATAATTTCACATAGTCCAGACACAAAAGCAGAACATCTGGCGGGATAGAATAGTTTGTTTTAATTTAATTCTAAGTATGGGAAATCCCCAAGACTCCCTGTTTGAAAGCAAACGGCTGTGTTGCAAGATTTAATAGATGATTTTTATTTAGGAGACATGGGACAGTGTGAATTTTGCCAAAGACATACTTCCCCGCCACAGTGACTGTTCTCCACCTGCCCTGGAAGTGGAGGTAGACAGCAGCCCTGGGGTATATAATTCACTGTTTCACTCATTACTCCTTGTTCTCCAATCTCTGAGCTCCTATGATCAATTTTATGTTAAATAGCTGGGAAATTAATATTTCAAGCCCATTGAAGGATATATAAAATACACTGCAATTTTATACATGTGTGTGTTGCAATAAAAATGCCCTGATTAGAAAGAAAAAATTCCACCGGCTCTTGTCCAGCATCCAAGAGAGACAGGAGATGGAGCTTCAGACCCAGGAAACAAGTTCTCAACCACCTCAGCAACCATTCTTTATTTTCCTTTCAAATGCTGACTCAAACTTGGGTTTAAATCTTCTGTCTTTATTTGTGTTGGACCTTTTGTTTCTTCATCTGGAGACAGGAGTCATACCCCCTCCACACATCTAAAAAAGTACCCAGTGCCATAGCAGGCTGACCCTGGGAACTCCGAGAACAGAAGCTATTAAAATCAAAATAGAGGTTGCTTGGATCCCAGGACTCTCTACCTCACCACTTCTGATACTGAATACCCTCCACAAACACAAAGATGTGAGGTTATCTAGAATATTTACTGATGTCTTGAGAAAGGTCTCAACGTGAGGTTCCCTCCCCCAACACTTGGTAAAAATTTTCAAATAAACAGCCGCTCAACTTGTCCAAATGCTTCTTTTGAAAGATCACTCTGTGTGTTTTCAGTGACTTTTTTTTCATTATAGTGAGTGTGATGGTTAATTTTATTTGTCAACTTGCCTGGGCCATGGGGTACCCAGATATTTGGTTAAACATTATTCTGGGTGTGTCTTGTGAGGGTGTTTTCAGATAAGATTAGCATTTGCATTGGTGGAGAGAGGGAAACAGTTGCCCCTTCCCAATGTGGGATCATCAAATCAATCTGTTGAGTGCCTCAGTCAAACAAAAGGGTGGATGAAGGTTGAACGTGCTCTCTCTGCCTGACTGCCTTTCAGCTGGGGCATTAGTCACCTCCTGCCTTTGGATTTAGACTATAGATACCACCACCTCTCCTGGGTCTCCAGCTTTTGCTGATGCAGATCTTGGGACTTCTCAGCCTCCACAATTGTATGAACCAATTTTTTTTAATAATAAATCTTTTTCTATATATATATACAGATCCTATTGGTTCCATTTCTCTGGAAAACCCTGACCTAATACAAAGGAGTAATACATACATTAACTTTTTTAAACTTAGAATTTATAAAAGCTATTTTAAAAATCACCTATAGGCCAGGTGCAGTGGCTCATGCCTGTAATCTCAGCACTTTGGGAGGCCGAGGTGGGTGGATTATTTGAGGTCAGAAGTTCGAGACCAGCCTGAGCAACATGGCAAGACCCTGCCTTTACTAAAACAAAACAAAAGAAAACAAAAATTGCCTGGCATGGTGGTGCACACCTGTGGTCCCAGCTACTGGGGAAGCTGAGGTGGGAGGATCACTTGAGCTTGGTGGGTGGAGGTTGCAATGAGCCAAGATTATGCCACTGCACTCCAGACTGGGTGACAAAGCCAGACCCAGTCTCAAAAAGAAAAAAAGAATAAAGAAATTCACCTAAAATCTCAATTCTCAGAAATAACTAGAAACATTTAAATGCAATTATTCCCAATCATTTTTCTTTATATAATTGCACAACAGCGTAATATACAGGGTTTTGTCTTGTTTTGACTGTTTGAGATGGAGTCTCGCTCTGTCGCCCAGGCTGGAGTGCAGTGGCATGATCTCAGCTCACTGCAACCCCCGCCTCCAGGGTTCAAGTGATTCTCCTGCTTCGGCCTCCTGAGTAGCTGGGACTACAGGCACATACTACCACACCCAGCTAATTTTTGTATTTCTAGTAGAGATGGGGTTTCACCATGTTGGCCAGGCTGGTCTTGAACTCCTGGCCTCAAGTGATCCACACACCTTGGCCTGCTAAAGTGCTGAGATTACAGGTATGAGCCACTGTGCCCGGCCTGCAGTTTTGTAATCTACTTTCTTTCACATTATTAAATTTTAAGAATATGCTTTTTTAACATTATTATTTATTTCAAATAATAGATGATTATTAATTTTAAAAAATATAGGTGATAACAGAAAAAAAACACAAAGAACATAAACTATCATCCTAACTCCCATCAGCCAACAACAGTATTAGGTAGCACCCAGCGAACAACACTCAATGCATCCCTAAACACAGACAGAAGAATAGAAAAATTTTCACAAAAATCAGATGATATTATGTATGCAATTTTTAAATAAAGCTGTCAAATTTAATTTTCTGCAATTTAATAGAAGAAAATGAAACAAGTCAAATGTAAGGAATTTATGTAGATCAAACAAAAGTTTCTGCATAAAAATTCATACCTAAATGATCACTCTGAAGATAGAAAAATGCACAGTATTGGGTTGGAGAATGTGTTAGAGAGGGTTCTTTTTTGCATACCTCAGAAAACAACTGGTTGGCTTGATCATAAAGAGAGGTTTTGTTTTGTTTTGTTTTTTGAGACAGAGTCTCACTCTGTTGCCCAGTCTGGAGTGCAGTGGCGCGATCTCAGCTCACTATAATCTCTGCCTCCCAAGTTCAACAGATTCTCCTGCCTCAGCCTCGAGTAGCTGGGATTACAGGCATGCACCACCACACCTGGCTAATTTTTGTATTTTTAGTAGAGATGGGGTTTCACCATGTTGGCCAGGCTGATCTTGAACTCCTGACCTCAAGTGATCCACCCACCTATGCCTCCCAAAGTGCTGGAATTACAGGCATGAGCCACCGCGCCCCACCAAAAGAGATATTTTTTAAAAGAGACATGGTAGCTCACAGAATGTGGAAAGGTTGCAGGGCAACCTTTAAAATTCTTTATTGAGAATGTATCCTCTTATTGCCTTCACCTAGGGTGAGTCATTCCCCAGTTTAAGGAGTAGGGAAGGGGCCAGGCACAGTGGCTCATGCCTGTCATTCCAGCACTTTGGGAGGCCAAGGCAGATGGATCACCTGAGGTTGGGTGTTCGAGACTAGCCTGACCAACATGGAGAAACCCCGTCTCTACTGAAAATACAAAAATTAGCTGAGCATGGTGGTGCATGCCTGTAATTCCAGCTACTCAGGAGGCTGAGGCAGGAGAATCACTTGAACCCAGGAAGCGGAGGTTGCAGTGAGCTGAGATACGCCATTGCACTCCAGTCTGGGCAACAAGAGCGAAACTCTGTCTCAAGAAAAAAAAAAAAAAGAAGTAGGGAAGGAAAAGGGGCCAGGCAGTCATGCTTACACTGCAGGGGTCAGTTGGAGACCGCTGGGCACACAGGCCCTGGACCCTTGGCCTGGCTGCTGCCACCACAAATGAACAATGTTACCGTCCCCATCTTTCCATCACTCCCTCAAGATTCAAGTCCCAGGAGGACACACCACAGGCCCTGGTGCAGGGAGTGTGGACAGCAGGCATCTGGCCCACTCCGTGCCATACTGGGAGGAAAGGGCCAGTTATCCCAAAATCAGGGAATTATCCAGCACAGGATGAATGTTTCTACTAGGTAGCCACAAAAATGTACTCTACAGTCACCGCTGCCCCACATCCATGTATATCCTTCTGCTACTTGTCGCAGAATTAATCACGGCTAACACCCCCAGTGGGCAGTGCCTTCCTTGCCATCTTATCCATGAGTCCAGTAAGCAAGTACTGGGTTAGCAGCTGACTCATTTTGTCATGTGGATCATCTCATCCACCAGATTCTTGACAGCTCCATTCATGGCGGGGCATAGCAGAGACTTGTGTGTGTGTAAGCCAAACCCAAACTGTTCTCAAAGTGTGGGACCATTCTCATTTATGTCATATAACCTTACTTGCAAGGATGTTCAAGGGCGGGATGGTGCAGGTCTCAGATGGTGTCCTGTGGAATGTGCACTGCAGATGGCTGCGGAGAGCCAGACCACTGAAACCCTCGAGGCAAGACACGGAAGATGTGCTTCTTGGTCAAAAAAACCCTCTCAGTTGTTTTCTGTTAATTTGGGATTAAGAAAAATAATTTCCTTATCTGTAGCTGCATTCTATATGCCTGAGTGTGTTTCGATTTGCTCCACTACAAAGCTCACTTCTGGGGCCGGGCGCGGTGGCTCATGCCTGTAATCCTAGCACTTTGGGAAGCCAAGGTGGGTGGATTGCTTGAGCTCAGGAATTTGAGACCAGCCTGGGCAACATGGTGAAACCCCATCTTTACTAAAATACAAAAAACTAGCCAGGTGTGATGGCACACGCCTGTAATCTCAGCTACTAGGGAGGCTGAGACAGGAGAATTGCTTGAACCTGGGAGGCGGAGGTTGCAGTGAGCCGAGATTGTGCCATTTCACTCCAGCCTGGGTGACAGAGTGAGACTGTCTAAAAAAAAAAAAAAAAAAAAGCTCACATCTGGAAAAGCAACTGTAATTATTGGTGAGTCATAATCCACTGTCATTATCTACCATCCATCCACTTTTCATGCTGGTCAAATTGGAGGTTAAATAGGACTATGACAGGAATCAACATCCATGCATCTTTGGTCACTAACAGCCAACATCCTCTGAATTTCCCTCATGGATTTGCTATTGCTTTTGGCTTTTTTGCCAATGGTGAGGGAAGCTATCAAGAGTTTTCTATTGTAATGATTTTTTTTTTTTTTGATGCAGGGGTCTCACTTTGTTGCCCAGGCTGGCCTATTCCAGGATTTGACTTTGCAGTTGATTCCCTAGACATGTGAAGATCTGAGTCTAATCAAAGATAATTCAGAGATCGTCAGGGTAACATGCAAGGACTGGTGAGTGAGGAGCCATTTCTCCATGCAATGGAACTTGCTTGAGCAAGAGGCCTTCAGGGTCTTTATGCCAGGAAAGTCATTCTGGTTATATTATGAGGGCAGGATGTGGGCTAGTAAGGAGGACCTGGGGGCAAGGGGAGGCGGGGTTGAGAGTAGTCTGGATGCTTCAGCTTCTCTTCTAGATCCCTAATCTAATTCTTAGAGTTTTGAGCAGTGCTCTAACTTTCACCTAAGTGATATTAAGATTCTGTAAACTCAATGGACTTTACAATTCAGCAACCTGCAGGACTGAACTTTATCATTTCAAAAGAACCCTGGGTTACACTTTGTGCCTCAATTTCAGAATGTAAGACTTTTAGGTTTCTTTTTGTTTTTCCTCAAGCTGTCCTATGCCATATCAGCATTGTGTCCCTAAATACTAAGTGGATTTTCATGACCTTTTGTGACTACTAGGTCAGACAGCTAAGCCCACACAACCCACATTTCTTTTAACAGTTTGCTTTCCGTAACTCACTTTCTGTAACTCACTTTCTGTATTACCTAAGTTTTTGGTGCAGTTAATAGAAAATGTTCCTGGCCATCCTAAGGAAATTTATTGAAGATATTGGAGGGCTGGCTATTGGGGAGCTACTAAAGCCAATGGGAAGGCCAGAGAAATAAGGCTTTGAAAGTAGTTGAGACTGAAGTGAGGCCAGGCGGAGGAAATACAGCCGAGGCCACGCCATCAGTATGTCACTAACCTACACCGTCAGCAGTGCCACAGACCAGCACCGCATTACCACCCCATCCCCTCCAGGTCCTCCCTTGCCATCATCCCAGGAATCCCCTGTGATTCTCTCCTAGGTCAGATTCCCTGGTTCCTGAGTGGCAGGTGTTTCTCTTAATGTGTTTCCTCCATGCCCATTTATGATTTAAATTAATACACTCTCAGAATATAAAAAATAAGAAATGTCCTCACCTTGATAAACATTACATTTTTTAAAAACACAGCAAAAAAAAATATGTAATTCAGAAATTTCAGATGACTCTCCTTCAGACTGGAAGCAAAACAATTATGCCTGTTGTTAGCGCTATTTTTCAATATAGTACCGGGGGTGTTACCCAATGTTACAAGACATTAAGAAATTAAAATTGCCATCCAAATGAGTATTGGAATAAAAAAAGAGAAAACTGTCATTCTTTGCAGATGATGTGATAGTTCACATATAAATCTCAACAGAACAACATGTAATCTATTAAAACTATTAGAAGAGGTAAGGCCAAATCACAGCTCATGCCTGTAATCCCAGCACTTTGGGAGGCTGAGGTGGGCAAATCGCTTGAGCCCAGGAGTTTGAGACTAGCCTGGGCAACATGAAGAAACGCCATCTTTACATAAAATTGGACAGGCGTGGTGGTGCACACCTGTAGTCCCAGCTACCTGGGAGGGTGAGGTGGGAGGATCACCTGAGCCCAAGAGGTCGAGGCTGCATGATTGTGCCACTGCATTCTAGCCTGGGCAACAGAGTGAGACCCTGTCTCAAAAAAAAAAAAAAAAATTACAAGAGTTTATAAAGGTTTCCAGGAATAATATTAACTCATAAAAATCACTAGTGTGGGGCCGGGCGCGGTGGCTCATGCCTGTAATCCCAGCACTTTGGGAGGTCGAGGCTGGCAGATCATGAGGTCAGGAGTTCGAGACCAGCCCGGCCAAAATGGTGAAACCCATCTCTAATAAAGACACACACACACAAAAAAAAGGCAGGCGTGGTGGCACACGCCTGTATTCCCAACTACTTGGGAGGCTGAGGCAGGAGAATCACTTGAACCCGGGAGGCGGAGGTTACAGTGAGCTGAGATTGCACCATTGCACTCCAGCCTGGGTGACAGGGTAAGATTCCAGCTCAAAACAAAAACAAAAACAAAAAACACTAGTGTTCCTTTTCACAAATTTACAAGTGTATAAAATTATAAAGCAGGTAGGAATTAACTCATCCCAAAAAGCACATGATATTAATGGAGTCAATTTTGAAAGTCTAAAAAGGTCGTAAAAGAGTGAGTAGGCTAAGCCAGGCACGGTGGCTCATGCCTGTAATCCCAGCACTTTGGGAGGCCAAGGCAGGTGGATCACTTGAGGTCAGGAGTGCGAGACCAGCCTGGCCAACATGGTGAAACCCCATCTCTACTAAAAATACAAAACTTAGCTGGGCATGGTGGCACACAATTGTAGTCCCAGTTACTCGGGAGGCTGAGGCAGGGGAATTACTTGAACCTGGGAGGCAGAGGTTGTAGTGAGCCAAGATGGCACCACTGCACTCCAGCCTGAAGGACAGAGTGAGACTCCATCTCCAAAAAAAAAAAAAAGAAAAAGAGTAAATGGAGAAATAGACCATGTCCATAGAAGGGATAACTTAACATTGTAAAGATATCAGTTCACCCCCAAAATAATCTAGAAGGTTTATAGAATACCTATAAAATGTTGAGGTTTTGTGGGTTTTTTTCAATTTCAATAAACTAATTCTACAATGTACATGGTAGGTCAGGCATGGTGGCTCACTCCTGTAATCCCAGTACTTCGGGAGGCTGAGAAGGGAGGATATAGTTTGAGCCCAGGAGTTCGAGACTAGCCTGCACAACATAGCAAGGCCACATCTTTGCAGATAAAAAATTTATCTGGGCATGGTGGTGCATGCCTGTGGTTCCAGCTACTCAGGAGCCTGAGGTAGGAGAATTGCTGGAGCCTAGGAGGCCAAGCCTGCAGCGAGTCACGATTACATCACTGCACTCCAGACTGGGAGACAGAGTGAGACCCTGTCTCAGAAAAGAAAGAAGAAAGATTGAAGGAAAGAAAGAGAGAAGGAAGGAAGGAAGGAAGGGAACGAGCGAGGGAGGGAGGGAGGGAGGGAAGGAAAAGAAAAGAGAAGGAAGGAAGGAAGGAAAGAAGGAAGGAAGGAAGGAAATAGAAAATCAAAACAAAACAAAACAAAAAAACACTCAACGAACGAAGAGGTCTTTGAGGACCCTTTGTAGGCCTTTGAGACTTGACTTGCCAAGACATATATTTATCTCTTTGTAGATCATAAATGTTTTCCTGGATAAATACTGCAACCTTTTCCAAATACATGCTGTCTGCATCTTTCCACTACTGTGCTTGCCTGCAGATTGTCACAATGTTCCACATTTGGCCTAAGCACCATGATGAGTCCCTCCTCCATGCTGGCCACAAACCCTGGAAAGGGCTCTGAGTGTCAAAGCCAGCCTGGGGCACCACTGCTTCAGGGACTGGCCTCTGACCTTGAGCTGCTTCTGTGGAATGGTCACAAGACACCTGGTCACTAAAGGGAATGGCTTATATCACGATTACTTATCATTTCTTTTTGTTGATATTGTTGTTTTTGTTGTTTTTGAGACAGAGTCTCACTCTGTCACCCAGGCTGGAGTGCAGTCGTACAAATGGCTGGCCGCAACTTCCACCTCCTGGGTTCAAGCAATTCTCCCACCTCAGCCTCCCGAGTAACTGGGATTACATGTGCTCACCACCACATCTAATTTTTGTATTTTTAGTAGAGATGAAGTTTTCACCATGTTGGCCAGGCTGGTGTCGAACTCCTGACCTCAAGTGATCCACCCACCTCGGCCTCCCAGAGTGCTGGGATTACAGGTGTGAGCCACTGCTCCCAGCCAATTACCTATCATTACTAATCGAAGGGTCCCTGGTAATAATTTAACTTTCCTTCCATCCTATGAGATAAATTGATCTGTGTCATTGACTGTCAGCAACAGATATTTAGGGGCATTCTGGAACTTTGAAGGCTATGAACTTCACCACACATACCTGACGGTGTATTTTGAGTACTGACGACTCTGCATCTGGGAACCCACAGATCGCCAACGCCCACTCTTCTTTGTGAAGTCCAGCAGAGGAGCTTGGGCTTTAGAATAAGTCTCAGATATGCTGGCCGCTGCTGGCCAACTACGCTGCCTGGATAAGTTACGTTACCTTCGCCTCAGTTTCTTTATGTTAAAGCATGAAGACCACCTACAATGTGTGATTGTGAGAGCCTGACACAGTGCCATGGAGTCTGACGCCCTGCCTCACACCTGTCTCCTTCCTAATGCCTCTGGTTGCTGGTGCCGTGGGCCAAATCGCGTCTCCCCCAAAATTCAGACATGGAAGTTCTAACCTCCAGGACTTCAGATGCGACTGTATTTGGAGATGGGGGCTTCAAAGAGGTCATCAAGTTAAAATGAGGCCCTTAGGGTGGGTCCTGACTCATCATGACTGGTGTCCTACAAGAAGAGGAGATGAGGACACTGACAAGCACAGAAGGCGACCATGTGAGGACCCAGGGAGAAGATGCAATCTGCAAGCCAAGGGGAAGCCTCAGGAGAAACCACCCTGTCAATGCCTGGATCTTAGATATCCAGCCTCCAGAACTGTGAGAAAATAAATTTCTGTTGTCTAAGTTCCCCAGCGTGTGGCACTTTGTTACGGCAGCCCAAACTGACCCATGTGCCTGGGCAAAGTGGAAGATGAGTGGGGATTCTGGCGAGAGGCAAATCCAGATCTCAGCAAGCCAGGCAGGGAGGCCGACGTCGCTCAACAGAAGCCCAGGAGCCGGCCCTGGCCTTGACCAGGTACTCCCTGCTACACTCTCTCACAGATGTTCCCAGCATCATGGGGCAGGGTCCCAAGGGCAGGATCCCTCCCTCCAGGACAATCTCCTGCTGCTTCTGCACCATTTTGCAGATGGAAGAGCTCCAGGGCCCTGAGCCCTCTGCGGCTCCTCTGCTCACAGCATGTTCCCACAAACCTCATTTTGTACGGGCCCTGTGCTCGGCTCTGGGATGTGCTGCCAAGCCCTTTGCCCGACACACGCTTCTTTCCCACACCTTGCCCCTCCAGCACCCCCTGGGTGCCAGGATCATGTGACCTCTTGCACCCCCAGAAGTCCCACATCCTGCCCCATGGCCACTGATGCAGAGACGACAGTGATAACTGACAATGGACAGCCTTTCCCGGGGCTCCCAAATCACACTTGCTCAAGCTCAACATAAAACCAGAGTGGTAGCAACTTCAAATGTGAGGAAGCTGAGGCTCGCAGAGGCAGGGCGAATTCTCAAAGGCACAGCGCTGAGATACTTGCGTTCACCCTTCTGTGTATCACAGAAAAAGCACTGAGCTCTCTCACAGCTTCGTCTGCACCACCCAGTGCCCAGGACCCAGGCTCCGTCATTGGAGGAGCATCATAGTTACAGATGTTGCTCTTAACATGAAAGCTGTTGTTGAATTCAGATCAAACCAAAAGAGAAGATCTTCCCAGGAGGTGACTTCCCCTCCAGGCTGGATGCCCCTGGGTGGCCTGGGTCAGGTGGTCAACACCTGGGCTCCCGTCCCAGCTGCAGAGGTTGCAGCGCGAATGACTCAGGTGCTGGAAGGGCTTGGCCTTTTCAAGTCCGTGTCTGTGTGCAGGACCAGGGAGCACATTCTAGCGCCTCTAGACTGGCCAAGGCCATAAGCTCAGCCAGTTCCCAGAAGCACGTGTGGCCATTTAGCAAGTGTGTTGGCCCCTTTCCTGGTTATACGGAATCAACGGTGGGAGGAGGAGTTGAGGTCAAATGTGACAAGCATATTTGGCATTCTCTGGTTGGTCCTAAGTTGGAAGCAGGAACAAAAAATGGGAAGCTGTCAGTTACCGATCAAGCCCTGGCCATTTGGGGCCAACTGTTACAGGAGAGTTATTGGTTGGCTTCCTGGATTGTCACTAGAGATAGCAGTCTGACTTCCTAGAAGTCTGACCTGTAATGGACAGCCTGCCTGCCTGGGCTGGTTCCTGTAGATAAAACATTGGTTTCCTGGGCAGCTTGCTGCAGACTGTGGGTCAGGGCTCTGTTTTTTTATATAGTCTGACCATTGTCTGTTTGTGTACTCAGTCCTTTAGTAGCTAAACCGAGACGTGCAGAACCATCTGGGCTACCTTCTCTCCTGCCACCCTGTAGCTACTTGTACTGAAGAACCAAGCCTGTGGGCTCAGAGTACCCACATGCAGGTGGGAAATGGCACCTTCCCTCCACCCAGGGCACATAGACCTGTGCCAACCCAACCAGCCATTGTAGTGTGGCTTATGGATTACCTATCAGATAAGTGCTCAAAATCAGCCTTCTTTTTATGCCTGGAGCCGAAAATATCTGGTGTGCTCTGCACACCACTGGGGCCCTCTGCACTAAAGGCCAGTGATCAGCCAAGTAATTGCTTCTCTCCTGGACAAAATAAGTGGCAGCCACTGCTCCCTGTTGGTGATGTTGCCCTACCCTGAGTATCCAAGTCTTTCCCCCATGTCTAGCCCAGTACCTTGAGCAAGGTCAGGAGCTACTTTGGGTTCTCTCAGAGGAGACTCTGCGCAAGGAGGGGAGGAGGCAGGAAGGGACCACTGGGAAGTGACAAAGACTGCTGCCCTGACGGTACTTGAGTCAGGCTCCCGAACCTTCTCCTAGACCTTGTAAGATCCAGTTTGGCTAGAACCCCCACCCTTGATATCTGATCACCCTCCATATCTGATCGGTTTCAGGTGACATCTGGTCACCCTGGCCTGTCTTCAGCGAGAATCCTATTAGGTCAGTTTAGCCAGAATCCCCCTCACCCCGACACTTCCTCTTAGCAATTCTCCATCCGCTGACCCCCACCCTGCTCCTTGGCTGTAAAATCCCACCTGCCCATGCTCTATTCAGAGTTGGGCTCAATCTCTCTTGCCCACTACAAGACCCCAGTGCAGCATCTCCTGCACCTGCAGTGACGGTCCCCACCGAACTTTCGCAGGTGTCATGAAGATATTGTCCTTTAACAGGAGCTCTGGGGACAGGGTGGAATGTGCAACCCAAAGTCATCTCCCCACTGGGCTCTGGCTTCCTTGGTCATGCCTGAAGGCCAGTGGGCAGCTCTGGCCTGACACAAACCCAAACAGAGAGGGCTCCAGTGGCCAGTGAGCCTCTGCCTGGGATGCAGCTGCACCAGGGACGCAGCTGTGGCAGCTGGGGGTGGGGGATGGTGTGATGGCCCACCGTGGCCGTAACATGCCCTCTGCTTGACAGCTTCTTCCTGCCTCCAGGGCCCTGACTTATCTTTTCTTAGAAAGTTTTCTTTAGAAAACTGGTTGTAAGTTCTTTCTCTGTCCCTTTGAGGTGTATGTAAAATGTTTTTAAAGGCCTCTTGCCAGCATTACAACCCAGGAATATCTTTCTTAAGGGCCTAGAAACCGTTTCTTTGAACTATAATCTCCCAGTGACTGTGAGAGGGTAGGAGCCTAACCTCCATGCTGTAAAACTACTTCCTGTCTTAGAGATGTGAGAAGTTTACTTTTCCTTTGGGTAAAGCCCACTAGCACACACAGATGGCCCGAGGAGTCCACTCTGCAGGCCTTTATTTATTTTATTTTATTTTTTCGAGATAGAGTCTCTGTCTCCCAGGCTGGAGTGCAGTGGCACAAACATGGCTCACTGCAGCCTTAACCTCCTGGGCTCACATAATCCTCTTGCCTCAGTCTCCCAAGTAACTGAGACTATAGGTGCATGCCACCATTCCCACTAATATTTATTTATGTATTTATGTATGTATTTATTTATTTATTTTGAGATGGAGTCTTGCTCTGTCGCCCAGGCTGGAGTGCAATGTCA
The DNA here is from genome assembly GCF_029289425.2 of Pan paniscus. Lineage (NCBI taxonomy): Eukaryota > Metazoa > Chordata > Mammalia > Primates > Hominidae > Pan > Pan paniscus. The sequence continues at coordinate 51,419,331 of NC_073260.2, forward strand.
CAATCTCAGCTCACTGCAGCATCCACTTCCTGGGCTCAAGCAATCCTCCCACCTCAGCCTCCCTAGTAGCTGGGACTACAGGTGCATGCCACGGTGCCTGGACAATTTTTGTATTTTTTATAGAGATGGGGTTTTGCCATGTTGCCCAGGCTAGTCTTAAACTCCTGGGCTCAAGCGATCCTCCTGTCTCAGCCTCCCAAAGTGCTGGGATTATAGGCGTAAGCCATCGTGCCTGGCTACAGGCCTTTAAAAGCCCTCTGCCCTTTGTCTCAGCAAAGATGAGTTCAGACTGAGTTCTGCCCTCTCTCCCCCATGGTCATAGCCTGGAGTAAAGTATTCTATACCTGTCTGACTGTCTGGTACAGTTTTTGTTTCGTTTTGTTTTGAGACTGACTCTTAATCTGTTGCCCAGGCTGGAATGCAGTGGTGTGATCTCGGCTCACTGCAATCTCCACCTCCTGGGTTCAAGCAATCCTCCCACCTCAGCCTCCTGAGTAGCTGGGATTACAGAAGCATGCCACCACACCCAGCTAACTTTTGTATTTTTAATAGACATGGGGTTTCACCCTGTTTGCCAGGCTGGTCTCGAACTCCTGACCTCAGGTGATCTGTCCACCTCGGCCTTCCAAAGTGCTGGGATTGCAGGTGTGAGCCACCGCGCACAGCCCAGTTTTTGTTTTGACAGCACCCAGGGCCTCCTGTGCAGGTCTCTGGTTGGCCTCCTCACCTGCCTTCCTACTCTGAGGTGCTAACTGCAGAACACAGGGACCACCCACCAGCGGCACAGCCAGGGGAGCTCAGGGCTAACAAGCCCCACAAGCCGCTACTACCAGTGCTCACCACAGGCCCGGGGCTGCCCTGCTGCCGCATGCCCCACAAAGGCACGTTTCTATAGAAAGTAAATCTGCAGGAAATGAAAGCGGTTATTGATTTCCATTAGGTCAATGAGATTCCCGCTGGGCAAAGGATGGGGTTCATTTCTCTTCCTTTTTTTTAAGTTGAACTATCTTTATGTCCTAAAAAAAAGAAATTTCTGACATGCACCTCAATTTTCTACCTACACACTTAGCTTCTGCTAGAAAATGAAAATATCTGCTCATAGAGGGAAAAACTCTTGAATTTTAAGAAGATCCCTGAAAAATAATCCTTGGCCTTTCGCAGAAAGCTTAGAGGCCACTGGTGTGACCAGAGCCTGACTTTAGCCCCTTCTCTGTGAAGAGCTACCTTTTTTCATACATGCCAGGCTCCCAGAGAAGGCGTGACACAGAGCCCAGTGTGAGCGTCATAATTTTTCACGAGAACAGGCCATCAGGACACATGGTGGTAGCTGGCTTCTGCAGGCGAGGGGCTGCTGCCACAGCGAGGAGGGGAATGGAGGTGAGAAGGTGGCATTTCCTTCAAAAGCATTTGGGGGGCCGGGCATGGTGGCTCATGCCTATAATCCCAGCACTTTGGAAGGTCGCGGCGAGCGGATCATTTGAGGTCAGGAGGTCAAGATCAACCTGGCCAACATGATGAAACTCCGTCTCCATTAAAAAAAATACAAAATTAGCCGGGCATGATAGCGGGTGCCTGTGATCACAGCTACTTGGGAGGCTGAGGCAGGAGAATTTCTTGAACTCGGGAGGCAGAGATTGCAGTGAGCTGAGATCACGCCACTGCATTCCAGCCTGGGTGACAGAGCAAGACTGTGTCTCAAAAAGAAAAAAAAAAACCATCTGGGGAACAACAGGTTAGGTGTACTGCTCGGTTTGGGTTTTTTTTTAGGTTGGGTGTCCTAGAGTTGAAAGCCATCGCCGTATTCAGAGAAGAAAGAGCAGGATGAAGCAGATGTTTTGGGAAGATAGTTCTTGGGAGATGGGGTGGGGGGACCAGCACAGACCAGCTGGACCCTGGGCCACGCCGCACTTTCCATGACAACACCCCACACCTGGGCAGCAGGGTGGAAAGACTGCTGCAGGGCATCCACACCCTGCCAGAGCCCGCAGCCTCTTACGGTTCGCTTTTGTTTTCTCCAGTACTTCTGCGCTCATCAAGCTGGCTCGAGATGCATATTGCAATGAGAGCTAGGAATAGAAGCCTCTTGGAAACACTGCTGAGTTCCAGATAAAGAAAGGAGGCTCTTCTGGAAGCTCTTCCCCACAGGGGCCACAGACCCAAACACAGCCATAGATGCGGTGGGGAGGGCCTCTTCACACTCAGCCCCCCTTCCTGGGGCTTCTTTTTCTCAAGAACTCTTAAAGGGTCACTTTACAGTACTCGGAGGGGACTCCTGATAAATATTTCAGCTCTGGCCTTGGTCCTGAGCCGCCTGGTTTTGTGATCACTGAGAGTCCATTTTTCCTCTCTCTGCTCTCAAGTGCTACCTGGTGGCTACTTAAAAATCAGTGGCCAGGCACGGTGGCTCACGCCTGTAATCCCATCGCTTTGCCACTTTGGGAGGCCGAGGCGGGTGGATCATTCGAAGTCAGGAGATCGAGACCATCCTGGCTAACACGGTGAAACCCCATCTCCACTAAAAATACAAAAAAATTAGCCAGGCCTGGTGTCAGGCGCCTGTAATCCCAGCTATTCGGGAGGCTGAGGCAGGAGAATCACTTGAGCCTGGGAGCCAGAGGTTATGGTGAGCCAAAATCACGCCATTGCACTCCAGTCTAGGCGACAGAGTGAGAACCTGACTCAAAAAAAAAAAAAAGAAAAAATTAGTAAGGGCTGTATGAGACATTCCGGAGAAAACATGGTGAAAGTTTCTTGACATTTTTGCAATAATTGTCATTATGAAAGCGAAACTGACTTTCCAGGCAGTCAAAAAAAAAAAAAAAAAAAAAAAGCTTCAGTTGTGTTCTAGTGGAAACTGGCTCTTTATTACAGCCTCAGTACTATAGGAGCCTGTAGCGCAAGCCAATGCAATGCCATTTAACATCACATAAAAAAATGTTTAAAAGTAGTGGTTAGGGGATGGCACGGTGGCTCACACCTGTAATCCCAGCACTTTGGGAGGCCGAAGTAGGCTGATCACCTGAGGTCAGTAGTTCAAGACTAGCCTGGCCAACATGGTGAAACCCTGTCTCTACTAAAAATACAAAAATTAGCCAGGCATGGTAGCACATGCCTGTAATCCCAGGTACTCGGGAGGCTGAGGCAGGAGAATCACTGGAACCCAGAAGGCGGAGGCTGCAGTGAGCCGAGATCGAGCCACTGCACTCCAGCCTGGGTGACAGAGCGAGAGGCCATCTCAAAAAAAAAAAAAAAAAGGTGGCGATTAGGGTATCAGTGACGGTTCAAGTATCCTTTTGGAATAAAAGTGTAAAGTGAGGGCTACTTGTCACATTTAATATTGTTCTTCCCCATCACAACTAGAATCCAGCCTTCACTCTTCAGTAGGGCAAACAGTCTTCCTCAGAGCACCCTATTTTACACCTGCCATGTAGAACTAGAAGATCTTTATAGAAGTCCCTGGTACCTAACACCACAAATATATATTTTTTTCCTTTAGCAGTTTCATCCCCATACCTCTCAGAATACTCAAAACTCCCTATATATCCTCAGGGCCCTCCACCATGTGGCTTCAGCTCCCCTCTCCCTGCTTCACTGTGGTGCACTCAGACCACTTCCCCACCTTTTCTCATCCAAGTCAGGACCCATCATCCACTTTCCTGGAATGGTCTTCATCATTTTCACTTAGTCAGTGTGATGGTTAATTTCATGTGTGAACTTAGTTGGGTCTTGTACCCAAATATTTGGTCAAGCATTATTCTAGATGGTTTCTGGAAAGGTATTTTTCAGATGAGATTAAAGTTTAAGTAACCAGACTTTGAGTGAAGCAGATGAACCTGCGTAATACAGGTGGGGCTGAAGGGGTTCAGGGTGTGCCGCCCAGAACAAGCCGCTCTGGCGTAAATATTATTTTGAGCTGAAGGCAACTGAAAAAAGTAGACAAAGTGAGCTCTCTGCTGCCCCACTCACTTACTTAAAACAGAGCACAAATTTTCATTTGTGAAGGTGCTCCCCACTTTCCTGTATCAGGAAGGGGCTAACAGCCAGATCACCAAGATGAGATAGCACCAAGGAAGACTACTCACACAAGCCCTTTCTTGCCTTTTCCCCAGACATTAACCTTGTCTATTTGCTGCCCCTAAAAGCCTAACTCCTCTTTCCTTTGTCTAGTCAATTCTCGACAAAGTTATTGTTCTTTATTAAGACGCAACAATCTCAGCCCAAGTTCTTTTTTTGTTTTTGAGACAGGGCCCCACTCTGTTACTCAGGCTGGAGTGCAGTGGTGCGGTATGGACTCACTGCAATGTCCATGCAACCTCAGCTCACTGCAACCTCCACCTCTCAGACTCAGTGATCCTCCCGCCTCAGCCCCCCAAGTAGTTGGGAACACAGGCACATGCCACCATGCCCAGCTAATTTTTATGTATTTTTTTGTAGAGACGGGGTTTTGCCATGTTGCCTAGGGTGGTCTCAAACTCCTGGACTCAAGTGATCCACCTGTCTCTGTCAAAGGAGTTTGAACCAGAGCAACTCCATTTTGAATAGCGGCTGGGTGAAATAAGGCTGAGAACTGCTGGCCTGCATTCCCAGACAGTCAGGCATTCTAAGTCACAGGATAAGATAGGAGGTCATCACAAGATACAGGTCATAAAGACCTTGCTGATAAAACAGCTTGCAGTAAAGAAGTGGGCTAAAACTCACAAAAACCAAGACGGCGACAAGAGTGACCTCTGGTCATCCTCACTGCTACACTCCCACCAGCACCATGACGGTTTACAGATGCCATGGCAACATCAGGAAGTTACCCTATAGGTCTAAAAAGGGGAGGCAGGAATAATACACCCCTTGTTTAGCATGTAGTCAAGAAATAGCCATAAAAATGGGCAACCAGCAGCCCTCAGGGCTGCTCTGCCTATGGAGTAGCCATTCTTTATTCCTTTAGTTTCTTAATAAACTTGCTTTCACTTTACTGTATGGACTCGTGCTGAATTCTTTCTTGTGTGAGTTCCAAGAACCCTCTCTTGGGGTCTGGATCAGGACCCTTTTCCTGTAACACTTCAGCCACCCAAAGTGCTGGGATTACAGGTGTGTGCCACCGTGCCCGGCCCTAAGCCCAAGTACTAACTACCCCTTTCAACGACTCACCTCTGAGTCCTCCCATGTGTAAGCATGCTTTAGCAAACTTTGGTTTGTTTTTCTCCTGTTTCTCCGTCTTCTACTAGTCTAATTTGCGGGGCCTCATCCAATGAACCCTAAGATGGATAGGGTAAAGATATTTTATTCCTCCCCTACAGGGCTCATGCAATCAGTTGAAGGCCTTAAGAAAAAGGCTCACCTCCCCCATGGAGGAGGGAATTCTGCCAGCAAACTGCCTTTGGGCCCGAGCAGCAGCTTCAACTCTTCTCTGAGTTTTCAGCCTGCCACCTGCCCTGCACATTCCAGACTTGCCAGCCCCACAGTCATATGAACCAGTGCCTCAAAATAAACCTCTCAATCTATTTAGGAAGTTTATTTTGCCAAGATTAAGGATGTGCTCATGACACAGCCTCAGGAGGTCCTGATGACATGTGCCCAAGGTGGCTGGGGTACAGCTTGGTTTTATAATTTTAGGGAAACATGTAGCTTTTTCATCTTTGTAGCTATCTTATTTAGGAATAAAATGGGAGGCAGGTTTGCCTGATGCAGTTCCTGGCTTGACTTTTCCCTTTGGCTTAGTGATTTGGAAATCCCAGGATTTATATTCCTTTTACCATAGGTAGGTAGATAGGTAGATAGATAGATAGATAGATAGATAGATAGATAGATAGATAGATAGACAGACTGATGAAAAAAGCCAAATTCTGTAAAATATTTGAAGAGGTTTATTCTGAGACAAATGTGAGGATCATGATCCTCAGGTGGTTCTGAGAACCGGTGCCCAAGGTGTTTGGGTTATAGCTTGATTTTATACATTTTAGGGAGACAGAAGTTATAGGCAAAGACATAAATTAATACATGTAAGCTATACATTGGTTCAGCCTGGAAAGGCAAGACATCTCAAAGCAAGATGCTTCCAGGTCATAGGCAGATTCAAAGATTTCCTGATTGGAAATTAGTTGGAAGAATTAAACTTTGACTGAAGAGTTGAAGTCAGCAGATAGAAATGCTTGGGGTTAAGATAAGGGGGGCTGTGGAAGCTGAGGTACTTGTTATGTAGATGGAGCCTCCAGGTGGCACGCTTCAGAGAGAATAGATGGTAACTGTCTCTTATCAGACCTTAAAAGGTGCCAGACTCTTAATTAAATCTCTCCTGGGTCAGGAAAAGACCTGGAAAGGGAAGGGGATTTTCTACAGAGTGTAGATTTTCCCCACAAGAAATGGCTTTGTGCTGGGCATTGTGGCTTACACCTGTAATCCCAGCATTTTGGGAGGCCAAGGCAGGTGGATCACCTGAGGTCAGGAGTTGAAGGCCAGCCTGGCCAACGTGATGAAATCCCTTCTCTACTAAAAATACAAAAAATAAGCCAGGTGTGGTGGTGGGCGTCTGTAATCCCAGCTACTCAGGAGGTTGAGACAGGAGAATCACTTGAACCTGGGTGGTGGAGGTTGCAGTGAGCCAAGATCATGCCACTGCACTCCAGCCTGGGCAACAAGAGTGAAACTCCATTTCACACACACACACAAAAAAAAAAAAAAAAAAAAAGAAAGAAAGAAAAGAAAAAGCTTTATGGGTCCATTTTAATATATGTCAAAGAAAAATAAATTTTGGAGTAAAATCCTTTGATTCCCTTTAGGGCCTGTTATCTGTCTTGGGATGTTATACCAGGGTCAGTTCAGAGTGGGTATCTCATTGCTACACAGAATCTGTGTTGTCAGTCTTGGGATCTCTATTTTAATGATAATACTGGTCAGTTTTTCTAAACTCCAAAAGGGAGGGAGTATAATGAGGCATGTCTGACCCCTCGTCCCTTCTTGTCATGACCTGAACTAGTTTTTCCCGTGTCTTTGGAATCCCTTTGGCCACTGATCCATTCAGTCAGTTAGGAGGCTTAGACTTTATATTTGGTTTACATTCAGATAGATAGGTAGATAGATAGATAGATAGATCATCTTATCTCTGTTTCTCTGGAGAAGCACTAATCTAGTGAGACAGCTCTCTTCAACCATCGTGTCTAGAGGCGGTGGCTGACAGTGTGGCCTCTCTTGATGTTCTCCTTGGGCATTTTCACACCTGGGGCTACCATGTGTACTTGCCGCCTGATGTCCCAATGCCTGAGGGCCTTGGTGGGCACTCATAGCACGACCCTGAGCAAAGCACAGGCTATCTGCTGAGCAATGGGTGGATGGTGAATGTAATATACAGTAAATTCCCCTTCAAAGATTTAGCCTGTTAACTTCCTTATTCTTTGTTCTCAAACTCAGCTTCCTTGTTCTCCATGCCTCCTTGCCTCTAGTTACTGTAACAACCTTCTCGCCAGTTCTAATCAATAACTCACATCTTTCCCTTGGTTACCCACTCTGCACCCATTCTTCCCACTGAAACTGCACGTCCCATCACTGTAACTCACATCCCCCTTCCCTTCCTTATTTGGAAAAGTATTCACAAATAGCCAATCAGGTCAACTTAGAATGTGTGGTCCAACCCCAACCCCTGGGGTAGTGACACAGAGGTAGGGACTGCATTAGGGATAAAAACCCTTTCCCTCCTTTGTTCAGTGTGCTCCTGTGATCGTGATTGACACAGGCAGCACCCTTCTGCAGAAGTAAATTGCCTTGCTGAGAAAACCTTTGCTTGAGTGCTGGTTTCACTTTGCAGCTCTGAGCATTTGTTTCCAACAAATCTGGGGACTCATCCAGGATCCCCATTTTCCTCCAGGAAAGGGGTCTCCAGTCACCTCTCGTGAGGAGATGCGTCCCACTGCCTCATTGAGGGGGCCTCAGGGTGAGGGATCAGGACCCACCTGGTGCAACGAATAAACCCAGACTCTCAGCAACGCGAGGAGAAAATGTCTTGCAACACCGTGGTGACCAAGTAACTCTGTGCACATACTAAGGTAAGAAACTTTGCAGCAGCAACAAAGTACTTCCTTGGTGGTTGGGATATTCTGGAGGCTTAAAGCACATGAATGGCAACAAGCATGACTGCTGTGCAGTGTGAGTGAGTCCAGTCTGCAGTTCTGTGGTCACCTCATATGGCTTAGGGAGGTCCGTTGGGGGTCCCAGCAGGGGTTTATACTGACCGGCCATCAATGCTAAGAGGGGCCTGAAACATTCCAAAGAGGAAAGTGGCCAGAGTGGACGAAGCAAAGGGAGAAGGGTGCAAAGAGCCTCCAGCAGATGGGGTTAAAGGATAAGCAAGAAATCTCTAATATGAGGGATTGAGCCTCAGCAAGCCTCAAGAGAAGAATAGGTAAGAAGTCTCTAGCATGAGAGATTGAGCCTAATTGGAACCCAACATGGGAAATACCCCAGGCAAGACAGGGAGTAAAAAGGATAAAGATAGGGCTGGGCACGGTGGCTCACGCCTGTAATCCCAGCACTTTGGGAGGCTGAGATGGGCGGATCATGAGGTCAGGAGATTGAGACCATTGTGGCTAACACAGTGAGACCCCATCTCTACTAAAAATACAAAAAATTAGCCAGGTGCAGTGGCGGGTGCCTGCAGTCCCAGCTACTTGGGAGGCTGAGGCAGGAGAATGGAGTGAGCCCAGGAAGCAGAGCTTGCAGTGAGCTGAGATTATGCCACTGCACTCCAGCCTGGGCAACAGAGCAAGACTCCATCTCAAAAAAAAAATGGATAAAGATAGCAATAAAGATATTCCCCCGATAGTTCCCTAGGTCTCATGTTGAAATATTGGAAAGATAATGAGAGAACTAAACATAAGAAAAAGCAACAAATGATAAAATATTACTATTTTATTTGGACTCAGGGACCCATCCTCAATCCCTCAATCTTCTGGCCAAAGTTTGGGTCTAATGAGGATGTGATGTGTCAACTTCTAATTCAATATGTAAATGATAAAAGTCCAGTTTCTCAAGAAGAACTGGACAGGCCGGGCGCAGTGGCTCACACCTGTAATCCCAGCACTTTGGGAGGCTGAGGCGGGTGGATCACGAGGTCAGGAGATCAAGACCATCCTGGCTAACATGGTGAAACCCTGTCTTGAGTAAAAATACAAAAATTAGCCAGGTGTGGTGGCACGCGCCTGTAGTCCCAGCTACTCGGGAAGCTGAGGCAGGAGACTCACTTGAACACAGGAGGCGGAGGTTGCAGTAAGCCAAGATTGTGCCACTGCACTCCAGCCTGGGCAACAGAGCAAGACTCCATCAAAAAATAAATAAAATAAAAATAAAGGATGGCTAAGAATAAGTTTCTCTAGTCTGTTTTTATCCTTGAACCACAATCATACTCTTTATTATTATACAAACTTTTAAATATTGGTATCTGATACCGTAAGTCCTTCCATCATTTCCTCTTCTGCATCTGGTTCCACTTCCTTCCATGTATCTTTTATAATCACCTTATCAAATTATAATAAGGAAAAAGCACTAGCTGGGATTATATTGGGATTTATTAAATTTATAAATTAATTCCAGGAATGCTTGTTTCCTTATATACACAGCTGCTTCTGGCTCACGCTCATCCTGAGGGAGTAGATGTTGGTAAACCAGCCTCATGTGCAGAGGGTCTCCTGCTGGATCCCCAACTGGAGCCATCCCTGGGCCTAGACTTCTGTCTCCCTCACTTCTAAATGAGTGCTCAGTGATGTGAAGCACACAGGAGGCCCTCAGGGCAAAAGTGGCTATGGCTGGTGCTACCCTCCCCATGACCCCCAAAAACGAGAGCCATGAGACAATGCCACCTTAGCCATTTCCCTTGAGAGAAATGAAGGAGGAACAGACATAAGGCAGAGCCACCTGAGGTTTTTAGAATCTATATCTCACATACTGAACTAGTGTTTAATGGCTCTGAGAATAAAACCAAACCAAATCTTCCTTCCACTTGAGTTTCCAACATAAGGACACCTTACTCTCTGCACTTCTCCTTGACCAGGAGGCAGCACTCGGGGAAGCAGCACCAAGGCAGGCATCATCATTCTGCATACGCAGGCCTTGACTGGCAGCAGAGCTCACTGTCCTGATGGGTACGTCAGTAGCACACAGAAGGTAAGGCTCACCGAGCACAGGCCGTGAATCTCCTCTGCTCGACTGGATGTTCTCATACTCTTGGCTGGGAACATGACCTCTGCCTCGAGACCAACCCTCGCAAGGGCTAAGGGGCAGGGTGTGGTGTGGGCCCACTGTGGCCATGGGGAGGCCTTGGAGGGTGAAGCCAGGCAGGTGGCAGAGGAACAGGTGGACTGAGTGGTCCTGAGGAGCAGGCAGACGGGACCAGGGCCAACTTCTCACCCCTCCAGGATGAAGGGCCGAATCAGCTCTGGGTTCAACAGCGACTCCTCAAGAGGCCGGTCCACGTGGAAGTCATGGATGTGGGGGGGCCCTGGATGGGCCTTGGGGGCAGGTCCCCCTAGACGCTGAGGAATCGGCAGCTCAGATGGATGGGCAGGCAGGGGAGCTGTGAAGAAGTACTGATGGAGGAGAGCCTGAGGGTGGCAAGTAAGGAACAGCAGAAGGAAACTAGTCACCTCCCTGTCCCCAGCCTCAAGCAGATGTTCCTTCATCTATGCATTCAGCTGACTCAGTGTGTCTGGGTGTTTTCTGAGTGTCTACTATGTCTGAAGCACTATTCCAGAAGCTAGGAACATAGCCGTTAATAAAACAGACAAAAGCTCTGTTTTTCTGACATAAGTGAGGGTGGGGGGTAATAAACAAGATGAAGTAAAATACACAGTATGTCAGATAATGATTAGTGCAGTGGAAAAGAGAAAGCAAGACAGAGGAATGAGGAATCCTGGAGAGAGGTTGCAGATCTGAAGAGTCATGAGGGAAGGCCATCTGAGAAGTGACATTTAAGCCAAGACTTGAGACATAAGCAAGTGGGACATGAGGCTCCAGGCCAGGGACAAAAGTATACTGACCCCTGGGGCTGGAGAGGAGTGAGCACAGGGCACAACAGCAGGCAGCGTCATGAGGTGATGGCACCCAAGCATATGACATCTGTGGGTCACAAAAAGGACCCTGGCTTTTCCTCTGAGATGGAGCCACAGGAGGGCCCTGGCAGAGAAGGAATGTGTCCTGTTCTACTTGGATAAAGTTACTCTGTCTGCCAGGTGGAGAAGAGATTAAATGGGATGAGGGGAGACCCAGATTCTGGGAGGCAATCCAAGAGATAAGGGTCACACGGCTTGGGTATACTGTGGACACAGAGCCCACAGGAGCTGCTGACAGTGGAGACCAAGAGGGCATATGTAAACACACGCTGCTGGTGCTGAGTGCAGGGAGGGCGCGGGGACCCCTGAGAGAGACACCCTGACACCTGTCAGCCCATGCTCCTGTGGTCATCGTCCTCCCAGGCCTACCAGCCATAACCAGCCTTCCTGGGTCCTCTCTTCCAGGCCTCTGCCCACCATTTCTCTCTTCAGCGAACACCTCCTCAAACATCTCATGCTTAAACCTGCCCTCCACCAGGAAGCTTTGCTTGACCCCAAAGTCGGCCTCGCCTCTCTCCTGGGGCTCCCACAGCTGGAGAACATGACCTCTTGTGACCTTTTGGACCTGAAGCTACCTCACCACCAGGAGTGCCCCGCGGAGGTAGGACTGATTGTTTACCATCTGTGCGGGGCCCAGGACAATCCCTGCATGTGCCAGATGTGCAGAAAATACTTGCTAATGGAATAAAGGAATGAGTCCCCAGTGACTCTCTTACTGTATCTGCCACAGGGTCAGGGGCAGCCCAGAAACCTGCACTCCCGGATACGCGCTCTCCTGAGAGTTGGGCATGCCCCTCGTATGCGCCACCCTCAGGGGAAGTCTGGGGATGTCCAGTGGGGTCTACTCATGAGACGCACACCTGCTCCAAGGCCCCTGTCCCCTGGGTTCCAGATGTCTGGTGCTGGTCCATGCCAATCATAGGTTCTGAGGGTCGCTGATGTGATGGGGTCACATGGCTACCAAGTACAGAGTACCAGGGTGATGGGGAGGGGAGCTGAAGGAGCAGAGACTACAGCCTCTCCCCCTACCTTGGAAGCTGCGATGCGCTGGCGAGGAGGGTAGAGGAGGAATTGACCCAGCAGATCCAATGCCTGGGGAGAGACGTCGGGCAGCACCTCCTCCAGGGGCATGGGCACCTGCTCCTTAAAGGAGATCTTGTTGTAGTCCGGCAGCTCAGTGAGCTCCTGGGCCAGGGAGAAGGAACAGGGTACAATGAGAGTAGTCCCCGACCCTTGCCATGCTCTCTGCTGTCAACTCTCAGCCCCTAACACACACTCACATGGGGGGTGCTCTCCCATCCATGTGTCTCCCTGACCCATCATTCATTCACTCACCCACCCCTGTATTCCTTCATGCATCCCCTTGCCCTCTCAGATGACGACTCTGTGCACAGCTTGCTGAGACACTGCACATGTGTGTACTGGGGTGAAAAGGGACAAAGGACAGGACCTACCCCAACCCAAATGACAGCAGGAAGGAGGAAGCCCTGAGTTGGGCCAGGACAGTGGTCCCTGTCCATCAAGGGGGGTTGGGGCCAGGAGAGAGAAGGTTCAGAGGAGGGAGTGGTTACTTGCTGTTGGGAGTGGAGTAAACCTGCCCCACACCCACCTCACCAAGGGCCCCTACAAACCGGCCAGACTTGAGGGTTTGGGGTGCCCAAGATGCGAAGCACATAGCAAAGCTGTTCAATATCGTTCTTGCCCGGGAAAAGGGGGGACCCATTCAACAGCTCCCCCATGATGCAGCCCACAGACCTGTGGACACAGAGCCCCAAGCAGGTCAGAGATCTCCCACCATGGACCACAGACCCACCCACAGAGCAGCTCTAACACTGCACTCCAGGGCAAGGCCCCACAAGCCAGCCCTGGAGCCTCAAGTCCAGAGGCCCAGTCCCTGAACCCTCAAAGCCCTCAACCCTAGAACCCAGAGCAAAGCCCCAGCTGTTCCAAGACTTCTCAGAGACTCCTGCTCTAGGACACTTCTGGGGCAGACCTGCAAACCTGCCCCAAATCTCAGACCCATGGGCACTGCCAACTATCTTCTTGCTGCAAAACAAGCTCAGACCTTTCATGTCCAAGGACACAGGCCTCTGACCAGCTCAGAGATGCCATATCCTGGGATCTAACTCCAGCACATATCGGCTCAGACCACCTCCCCAACTAGCCCAGAAAGCTTCCCACCTGGGACCACCATTCTCATCCCACCTGGCCCCCACCCAGCTCGAAAACATCATAGTGAGGAACCCCAACCCCAAAGTGCTCAGAATACCCCAACCAGGGAAGACACCCTTAAGGAAGCCTAAACTCCCACCAGGGAAAAGACCACCAAACAGCTCAGAGACCTCAGAGCCTAGCAGAAATCCATGAGCCATGTTACCCTTTGACCACCCACAGGGGTCTCACCACAGATCGACGCCCTGGTCATACTGGCGGGCACCATACAGGAGCTCGGGGGCTCGGTACCACCTGCGAGGAAGAGGGCTGGCAGGCACTGGGCTGAGAAAAGGATGCCTGGGGAGGTGACCCCAGCCCCACAAGCAATGTCTGGAGAAAAGGCCCAGAAGCATCTCTTCCCCACGGAAAGGACTGGAAGGGATCTGGCCCTCCCTACCTGGTGGCCACCTGGTGTGTGTAGAGGCGGCTGCCGTCTGGGGAAAAGACTCGAGCCAGGCCAAAGTCCGCTATCTTGAGCTGGCCTGAGGCGCTGATGAGCAGGTTGGCAGGTTTCAGGTCCTGGGAGTACCAAAAGAAGCATCAGTCCCTCCAAATCCCCCACAGGACCTTGGGACAAGCGGGCTTGGCAGTCTAACCACTCAGGTCAGCCCCGGTCCCCACCTCCTCCAGGGCCATGCCCTGGCCACTTACCTGGAGGCCTTGACCAGCTCTGTCCCAACTTCTTATCACACCTTTTACAAGGGCTAGCCCCATCCCCAAGCCAAGTCAGCTCCCCAGACCCCATGCCCGGCCTATGCTGAGACTGACCCGATGTACAATGTTGTTGGCATGGCAGAAGGCGATGCCCTTGAGCAGCATCTGCAGGTAGCTCTTGACCTGTGCCTGCGCTAGTGGCCTCTGGGCATGGCGCACCACCTCGGCCAGATCCGACAGCATGAACTCAAAGGCCAGCACAAAGCCTCCACCGTGTGGGAACACAGCCTTCAGTTGCACCACCTGTGGGCAGGACATCCTGTTAGCCCCCAGACTCGAGTCACCAGACCCTCTCTGTGACCCTGAGACCCCAAGCCCATGCCCTGACAGAGGACCCTGTATCCAAAAAGGCAGTAAGCAAAGAAGGTGACGTGGACCTGAGCTAAGAATCAGAGAGCTCGATGCTCATGATTTGCTCTGCTCTCCTGAGATAAGGTGTGCCCCCACTCTAATTCTCCATGAACACTAAAAGTAAAGGTCTAAAAAAGGTCATTTAGTGGCACCATCTGGTCCGCCCACCCAGCCTACCCGCCTGAAAATCATCTGGATGGTCACACATGAGATGGACAGGTCTCCTCCTGTTTCCTCTAGAACCACCGAATCCCAGCACCAAGGAAAGGACACCAGGAATCCCACCTTTCCCAGTGCTGGGACAGCTACAGACACATCACAAACACTGAGGCCACTACTGTCAGAGAAGCCAGGCTACACAGAGCAGTGAGCTGAGAGACAGGACTCTTAATGAACTCACAGCACAAAGGACAATTTAACAAATAAATGAATAAAAGGGATATATTCAGATTCTGTAAGTACAGGAACCAAAATACAAGGGGGCTGGGCATGACGTCTCATGCCCGTAATCCCAGTACTTTGAGAGGCCAAGGTGGGCGGATGGCTTGAACCCAGGTGTTTGAGACCAGCCTGGGCAACATGGTGAAACCTTGTCTCTACAAAAAACTAGCCAGGCATGGTGGCACGTGCCTGTAGTCCTAGCTACTTGGGAAGCTGAGGTGGGAGGATCACCTGAGCCCAGGAGGTTGAGACTACAGGGAGACAAAATCACACTTCTACACTCCAGCCTGGGTGACAGAGTGAGACCCTGTATCAAAAAAAGAAAAAAAAAAATCAACAGAACTAGAAGAGGATAGTGTGATTCTGTGAGTGGAGAAAAGGATACTTCTTTATTTAGGTGGGGTGGGGCTAGATGAGGACCCAGTTTGTGGGGATCTGGGATAAAGCTCTGAGCGGGAAGAAAAGCAAGTGCAAGGCCCTAACGCCAGCACAGGAGGAGGCTAGAGGGATGTGAGTACATGAGGTCGTTTAAGGGAAGGATGTGTCTGCCTTGTTCTGTGCTCCTGGACCCTAGATAGGTGCTGGTCACTGGAGAGATGCCTAAGAAGTTGTGTTGAATGAGAGAAAAGGGAGAGGCCAGCTGGAGGTGGGCACATGGTGATAGTGCTCTAAGTGTGAAGAGAAGCCACCAGGGCTTTTTATGCAGGGGAGCCGATGACTTAACTTACACTTTTGACAAAGCCCTCCGGACTGTGGCTATGGAGAGCAGTGGGGAGGCTGCCGCTGTCATTCTGATGAGTGGTGATGATGACTTGGGCAAGGAGCAAATCTAGAGTATGTTTTAAAGTTAGAACCTTCAGAATTGCTGACCAACTGGATGTAGGGACCATATCACCAGCTTCCTTATGGATCTCTCTCCACCTATCCCACACATGGCTGTCTGGAAGCCCTTTTATCTTCCTCAAAAAATCAAAATGGCCTGATTGCTGTTTTCGGATTTTTCAGGTAGTACACAACCATTTAACAGATCAAAACACATGCACACATTCAGGTAAGACATAAAATCCAACAGAAAAAGAACAAAAGAAAAATCCTACAGTCAATCTTAGAGTGTATTCTACCAGACTTTACAACAGATATGGCACACACAAATACACATTCACATATATAATTTTTCCAAACAAAACCCAGATGATACAAAATTTTATAACATGCTTTTGTCATCCAATATATCATGCATATCTCCAGGGAACAGCAAAGATAAGTCAGAGGATCACAGAGACCCAACCCCGTTACTCTCCAGGGAGTCAAATACATTCCCTATTTCGACATGGGTGAGAGAGAGCACCAAAAGAGTAATGACACTAGGGGTGAAAGATGCCCCTCTTCGTGTTCCAGCAGCCCCTCCCGGTACCCTATCACAGCACGAACCACACTAGGTGGGCCCTGTTGCCTCTGTCTCTTGTTAGCACACTTAAGTCCTCAGGAGCTGGGCTGGAGCTGGTTTCTCTGTGTCACCAGTGCCCAACACAGGGTAGGGCCTATGGGAGGTCCCAAGGGAAGAATGTCTGGACTCTCAATCAAACCTGGGCCAAACCCTCTACTGACTAACGGAGGGCCCAAGAGCTGGTGACATAACCTCCTCCTCTCACCTGAGAAACAGAGATCCTGAAACCTGCATTGTACAGTAGTAAGAGGTCTCAAAATGACAATGTATATAATGCCTGCAGAACACATCGGGAGCTCAATAGGTGCTAGTTACATTATAAATCGCTACATGTTTTGAGAAAAAAAGTCGGTGAATGAATGAATACATTAAGAAATAAGTAGGCAAATGAGAGTGAATGTGTGAGAAATGAAAGAAATAGGTAAATAAAGGTGAACAAGTGGACAAAAAAGGGCAAAAGGGGGTAAGGAGGCAGATGAATGAGCAGTGTGTGTGAGTGACAGCGGGAGGAAATCCCTGAAAGCTGGTGAAGGCGTAGCTGGGAAAATTAAGGCACAAAGAAGTGGGAACGAGCGACGGAGGGTGAGAATACGATGCCCCCCCTCCCCTACTCACATACTGATTGTCCTCCATCTCCTGCAGAGCCTTAATCTCCCGCAGGGCCTGGTTAGGGAAGCCGTCCTCCAACCGCCTTAGGGCCACCTTCTTGAGGGCAACTATCTCGCCAGTCTGCAGGACAGAAGACAGACACTGCCAGCCCACCCTCGGCTGGGAAAAAGAGATGAAGGTGGGTGGGGGGAAGGTGGTTGAGAGAGAGACACGCGACCCCGGCTCGGCCAGAGGCCCTCCTCGGGGGTCTAGGACTAGCCTGGGACCCAGCCGCTGGGGTAGGGGACCAAGCCAGCTGTGCGGAGGGAAGCGCAACGGCCCAAAGTAGGTTTAGAATATGAGTAGGTTTTAAAAACTGTACTGGATGTAAAAAGGGAACCGAAAGAGTTTAGAGCGTTAGCCGGTGGGTGGCGGGGGCACACCCCCGCCAGGCTGCCGGCCGCGGTCCAGCCTCACCTCCACATGCTTGGCCTTGAAGACGATGCCGTGGGCGCCCTCCCCGATGCGGCCCAGGATGCAGTACTGGTCCATCCCGCTGCAGTCGTGGGCCTGTGCCCCTGTGCCCCTGAACTTCCAAACTCCACTTCTCCTCCGCCCCACGCTGATCTGAGCTCGCACGCTGTTGCCTAGCAACAGCGCGGCAGCTGACCACTGGGGCGGTTCCTGTAGGCCACGTCACCAGGAGAACGGAAGCTGCGTCGAGTCAGGGGTGACAGCTCCGGGCCCCACTGCGCCTTTTCCTAGCCCTCCGCCGTCACGCAGCAGCAAGCTTAATCCCGCATAAAAAACGCATGCGCCGAGAGCGTGCCCGCAGCAGGGCCCACGGAACTATGACAGCAGGCACCTCCTATCTGCCCCCGCCCCCGGCATCACGTGACTAGCTGCGCTGGTGCACGCAGCCGGGAGGGGCGGGCTCCTTCCCCTGGCAAGCCGGAAGCTCCGCACCTGTAAGTAGAGGTTCCGGCTTCGACCACGCGCAAGTGCTGTTTTCTAGCTCCGAAAGCCACACACTATTGATGCAGACAGACAGGTCCCGGGCTGCGTTGTGGAAAGAGGGTCTGTGGGTCCTCTTGTCTTAAAAATGTCAGTTGGCTACGTGTACCCACAGATTTTTAAAAGGGCATACTCTGAGGGCCGGGCACGGTGGCTCACGCCTGTAATCCCAGCACTTTGGGAGGCTGAGGCGGGCGGATCATCAGGTCAGGAGTTCGAGACCAGCCTGATCAACATGGTGAAACCCCGTCTCTATTAAAAATACAAAAAAATTAGCCGGGCATGGTGGTGTGCTCCTGTAATCCCAGCTACTCAGGAGGCTGAGGCAGAAGAATCGCTTGAACCCGGGAGGCAGAGGTTACAGTGAGCCGAGATTGCGCCACCGTACTCCAGCCTGGGTGACAGAGCGAGACTCTGTCTCAAAAACTAAAACTAAAAATAAAATAAAAGGGCATACTCTGACCCAGACAGGACAGAGTAGGCCTTAAACTTCTGAAAGGATGCTCAACTTCACATACAATAAACAAATGCAAACTAAAGTTACAGTTTTTCACATATTGGATGGCTAAAGATCTCAGGTCTAATAGTTCATTGACCAAGCTACGGGAAAACAAGCACTTTCATACATTGCTGGTGGCAGTATAATTTGACGATGTTGATCAAATCACAAATGCACAGACCCTCAGACTCAGCAAAGCCACTTCTAGCAATTTCCCCAATAGACACCTTTTACACATGTGAAATGACATGTACAAAGTTATTCCATTGCAACGTTGTTTCAACAGCAAACTACTGGAAACAACACAGATGTCCATCATTGTGGTGCATCCTTCAAATGAAGTATTATGTCTTTTTATGTACAGCAATTGGAAGATTTCTAAAATAGGTTGTTAAATGAAAAAG
This sequence comes from Pan paniscus, assembly GCF_029289425.2. Lineage (NCBI taxonomy): Eukaryota > Metazoa > Chordata > Mammalia > Primates > Hominidae > Pan > Pan paniscus. Next base: position 51,438,090 of record NC_073260.2, read on the forward strand.
GCAAGATGCAGGACAGAATGCATAGAGTACCACTGGCTGTGTAAACAAAAGGAGAAAAGAATATAGATAATGCTTGTACATCCATTACAAGATATCTGGAAAGATACCCAAGATTTCCTGAGTGTGGTTACCTGGTGGAAGAGGGACTGGGAGGACAGGGGGACAGAATAGGAGGCAGACTTTTCACTGGGTCTCTTTACATTATTTGAGTTTTGAATATAATTTATTAATTTTCCAAAAAAGCAAATATTTTCTAGCTTAGAAATTTCACTTCTGGGTTAATAATTGCAGAAGAATGACTTGATGTCCATACAAAGTATTCCTCCTGTTTGATGATAGCAGAGATCTGAAAACAACCCAAATACCCAGATGGAAAAATGGCTAAGTTAAGTTAAGGGAGTGCCATAGAATGGAATAGTTTTTAGCATTAAAACTGGCGAAGATAGGCTGGGCATGGTGGCTCAGGCCTGTAATCCCAGCACTTTCGGAGGCCGAGTCCTACGGATCACTTGAGATCAGGAGTTTGAGACCAGCCTGGCCAACATGGCGAAACTCCCTGCCTCTAAGAAAAATAGAAAAATTAGCCGTGCATGGTGGCACTCGGCCTGTAGTCCCAACTACTCAGGAGGCCGAGGCGGGAGAATCATTTGAATGGAGGAGGCAGAGGTTGCAGTGAGCCGAGATTGTGCCAAGGCACTCCACCCTGGGCGACAGAGCAAAACTTGGTCTCAAAAAAAAAAAAAAAAAAAAAAAAGGATAGATACAGTAGGGAAAGGATGGTCTTCACAAATAGTGCTGGGTCATTTGAGAAGTCATAAGGGGAAAATAATGTATATTGACCCCAGTCTCACACCATTCACAAAATTGATTCCAGATGGACTGCAATCTAAATATAAAAGGTAAATAATGAAGCTTTTAGAAGAAAATTATATCTTAATGGCTTTGGATTAATTCAAGATCCTTAGGTTACAGAATACACTAAAAGAAAAACAAAAATGAGAAATTGGCCTTCATCAATGCTAAGAATATCTGTTCATCAAAAGATACCATTAGAGACCAGGCACAGTGGCTCACACCTGTAATCCCAACGCTTTAGGAGGCCAACATGGGAGAATCAGTTGAGGTCAGGAGTTCGTGACCAGCCCGGCCAATATGGTGAAACCCTGTCTCTGCTAAAAATACAAAAATTAGCCAGGCATGGTGGCATGCACCTGTCATCCCAGCTACTCAGGAGGCTGAGGCAGGAGAGTTGTTTGAATCCAGGAGGTGGAGGTTGCCGTGAACCAAGATCACGCCACTGCACTCAAGCCTGGGTGACAGAGTGAGACACCATCTCAAATTAAAAAAAAAAAAAAAAGATACCATTAGAGAGTGAACAAGAAAGCCACAGAAAGGCAAAAGAGAACTGTAATACATATATCTGACAAAGGACTCACATGTAGAATTTATAGAGAACTTTTATTATAACACTGAAGAAGAAGCAGACAATCTTACAAAAAAAAATTAGAAAAACCTGGAATAGACACTTCGCAAAAGGTGATTCCTGAACAGCCAATAAATTTTGCAATATGTGTGTTTAACTTCCCTGACTAGAAGGGAATTTCATATTAAAACCACAACACAGTGTTATTGTAATCACTAGAATAGTTTAAATGAAAAAGATAGATAATACCAAATGCTAGCAAAGAGCAACTTGAACTCTCATACACTGCTGCTAAGAGTGCAAGTTCATACAACCCCTTGGAAAAACTGGCACTTTTTTCCACAGGCACGTACCACCACGCCTGTAGAGGCAGGGTCTCTCTATGTTGCCCAGGCTGATCCTGGGCTTGAGGGATCCTCCCACTTTGGCCTCCCAGAGTACTGGACTTACAGGCCTGAGCCACCACACACGGCTCCACTTTGTCAAGTTTTACTAGCTAGTTTGAGGTTCAAGAAAAGTTTCAAAGCAAATGCCTTTTTATTGGACTAGTGACTTTTTTCTTTTTTTTTCTTTTTTTTTTTTTGCCAAATAAATAACTGCATAATGACTTTTACATGACTAAATTTTACTTATCTTCCCACACATAAGACTGTCGTACAATTATCAAATGCTTTATGAAGCACCATTTTGTGCATAACATCACAGCACAAAGACTAGTATGATTATGGTAATGGGAGTTATTTCACTATTCTCTTCAAGAAATGGTAAAAGGAGACGATAATCTCAATTGATGCAGAAAAAGCATTTGACAAAATTCAACACTCTTTAATGAAGAAAGCACTCAACAAACTATAAATACAAGAAAACCACCTCAACATAATACAGGCCATGCAGGAAAAGCCCACAGTTAACATTACATTCAATGGTGAAAGATTGAAAGCTTTCCCTCTAAGATCAAGAACAAGTCAAGGATCCTCACTTTTGCCGCTTTTATTTTATATAATACTGGAAGTCCTAGCCAAAGCAATTAGAAAAATAAATAAATAAATAGGCCGGGCACAGCGGCTCATGCCTGTAATCCCAGCACTTTGGGAGGCTGAGGCAGGTGGATTACCTGAGGTCAGGAGTTCAAGACCAGCCTGGCCAACATGGCGAAACCCCGTTTCTACTGAAAATACAAAAATTAGCCGGGCATGGTGGCACGCACCTGTAGTCCCAGCTACTTGGGAGGCTGAGGCAAGAGAATCGCTTGAACCCGGGAGGCGGAGGTTGCAGTGAGCCGAGATCGCACCACTGCACTCCAGCCTGGGTGACAGAGTGAGACTCCGTCTAATAAATAAATAAATGAATGTAGGTAAATAAATAAATAGCATCCAAATTGGAAAGAAAAAACTATCTCTGTCTAGAGACAACATGATAATATATGTAGAAAATCCTAAATATGCCACAAAAAACCGTTAAAACTAATAAACAAGATAAACAGAGTAGCAAGATTCAAAATCAATATGCAAAAATCAATAGTTTCTATATACTAACAATGAGCACTCTGAAACAGAAATTAAGAAAATAATTCCATTTACAATAATATCAAAAAGAGTAAAATACTTAGGAGTAAATAAGGAAGCAAAAGACTCATAGGTTGAAAACTAAAAAATGTTGCTGAAAGAAAGACACAAATAAATAGACATCTTGTGTTCATGGACTGAAGGACTTAATATTTTGAATATGTCAATACTACTGAAAACAATTTAAAGGTTTAATGGAATCTCCATGGGATTTCTTTTTTGCAGAATTAGAAAAAAAAATTATTCAGAAACCAATGTGGATTCTCAAGAGGCCCTAAATAGCCAAAACCAATCTTAAAAAAGGAGGAGGTCTTACTCGTCCAGATTTTAAAGCTTACCACAAGCTATAGTAATCAAAAAAGTGTGGTACTGACATAAAGGCAGACAGCCCAATGGAATAGAATGGAGAGCCTAGAAGTAAATCTTCACATACCTGATCAAATGATTTTTAAAAAAATTATGAAGACCATTCAATGGGGAAAGGACAGTCTCTTTAACTAATGATGGTGAGAAAGCTAGAGCTCTACATGCAAGAAAATGAAAAAATTGACCCCTTATATCATATGGAAAAACTAACTCAAAATGGATTAAAGACCCAAATTTACACCAGGTGCACTGGCTTACACCTGTAATCTCAGCACTTTGGGAGGCTGAGGCAGGATCACTTGAGGCCAAGGCCCGCGGATCACTTGAGGTCAGGAGTTCGAGACCAGCCTGGCCAACATGGTGAAACCCTGTCTCTACTGAAAATACAAAAAAATGAGCTGGGCATTGGGGCACATGCCTGTAATCCCAGCTACTCGGGAGGCTGAGGCAGGAGAATCACTTGAAACCAGGAGGTGGAGGTTGCAGTGAGCTGAGGTCACGCCACTGAACTCCAGCGTGGGCAACAGAGGGAGGCTCTGTTTCAAAAAAAAAAAAAAAAAGAAAACCTAAATGAAAGAGCTAAAACTATAAAACTCTTAGAGAAGAACATAAGGACATAAGGGAAAAGCTTCATAATATTGGGTTTGACAGTGACTTCTTTTTTTTTTTTTTAAGACACAGTCTCACTCTGTTGCCAGGCTGGAGTACAATGGCGTGATCTCGGCTCACTGCAACCTCTGCCTCCCAGATTCAAGCAATTCTCCTGTATCAGCCTCCCAAGTACCTGGGACTACAGGCACATGCCACCACGCCCAACTAATTTTTGTATTTTTAGTAGAGACAGGGTTTCACCATGTTGGCCAGGATGGTCTCGATCTCTTGACCTCATGATTTGCCTGCCTCAGCCTCCCAACGTGCTGGGATTACAGGCGTGAGCCACCGCACCTGGCCTGACAGTGACTTCTTCATGTAACACTAAAAACATAGGCAACAAATGTAATAATAGCCAGGGTAATTAGGCAAGAGAAATAAAGAAAGGGTATCAAAATTGGAAAGCAGAAAGTCAAATTGTCCCTATTTGCAGATGGCATGATCTTATATATGGAAAAACCTAAAGGTTCTACCAAAAAACTCTTAGAACTGATAAATTTAGTTAAGTTTTAGGATACAAAATCAACATATAAGTATCAGTAGTGTTCCTATATTTGAACAATAAACTAGCTGAAAAAGAAAGGCAATCACATTTACAATAGCTACAAAAAATAAAAAATAATAAAATACCTAGGTATAAATCCAACCAGGGAGGTGAAAGACCTCCACAAGGAAACTAAAAAACAGTGATAAAAGAAATAGAAGAGTATACAAATAAATGGAAAGACATCCCATGCTCATGGAGTATAAGAATTAATATTGTTAAAATGACCATACTATGCCGGGCATGGTGGCTCACACCTGTAATCCCAGCACTTTGGGAGGCCGAAGCAGGTGGATCATCTGAGGTCAGGAGTTTGAGACCAGCCTGGCCAACATGCGAAACCCTGTCTCTACTAAAAATACAGAAAATAGCCAGGCACGGTGGCAGGAGAATCGCTTGAACCCGGGAGGCAGAGGTTGCAGTGAGCTGAGATTGCACCATTGCACTCCAGCCTGGGTGACAGAGTGAGACTCCGTCTCAAAAAAAAAAAAAAAAAAAAAAAAAAAAAATGACCATACTACCCAAAGCAATCTACAGATTCAATGCAATCCCTATCAAAATGCCAATGACATTCTTCACAGAAATAGAAGAAAAGATTTAAAAACAATGTGGAGACACAAAAGATTCTGAATAGCCAAAGCAATCCTATGCAAAAAGAACGAAACTGAAGGCATCACACTACCTGACTTCAAAATCTACTACAAAGTTGTAGTAACACAAACTGCATAGTGCTGACCTTAAAACAGACACGTGGGCCAATGGAACAGAATAGAGAACCCAGAAATTAATCCACATATATATAGCAAACTGATTGTTGACAAAGGCACCAAGAACACTTACTGAGGAAAAGACAATGTCTTCAACAAATAGTGCTGGGAAAATTGGATATCCATATGCAGAAAAATGAAATTAGACCTCCACCTCTCACCTTATACAAAAATCAACCCAAAATGGATCAAAGACCTAAAAGTAACACAAAAAACTATAAAACTACTAGTAGAAAACATAGGGGAAGTGCTTCAGGATATTGGTCTGGGAAAAGACTTTATGAGTAAGACCTCAAAAACACGGCCACAAAGGCAAAAATAAACACATGGGATTATATCAAACTAAAAAGCTTATGCACAGCAAAAGAAATAACACAGTGAACAGACAACCTGCAGAATCTGAGAAAATATCTGCAAGCCATTCATCCAACAGGGGATTAATATCCAGAATACACAAGGAACTCAAACATCTCAACAGTCAAAACAAAACAAAAACGACAATTCAGTTTAAGAATGGGCAAATGATCTAGATAAGACATTTCTCAAAAGACGACATACAAATGGCCAAGAAACATATGAAAAAATACTCAATGATGCTAATTGTCAGAAATGCAAATCAAAACTAAAATAAGGTATAATCTCATCCCAGTTAGGATGGCTAAAATAACAAATCCTGGCAAGGATGCGGAGAAAAGAAAACTCTAATATGCTGTTGATGAAAACGTAAATTAGTACAGTCACTGTGGAGAACAGTACGGACATTCATCACAAAACTACAACTAGAACTACCATAAGATCCAGTGCTGTCACTACTGGATATTTATCCAAAGGAAAGGAAATCAGTATGTTGAGGAGACATCTTCATCCCCATGTTTATTGCAGCACAGCACTATTCATAACAGCCAAGATATGGAATCAACCCAGGTGTCCAACAATAGATGAATGAATTTTTTAATGTGGTATATATATATAATGGAATATTATTCAGCCTCAGAGAGAATGAAATCCTGTCATTCACTGCAACATAGATGGAACTGGAGGATACTATGTTAAGTGAAATAAACCAGGAACAGAAAGTGAAACATCACATATTCTCACATGTGGAAGCCAAGAAAAGTTAATCTCAGAGAAGTAAAAAGTAGAACAGAACATACTTGTAGTGGAGAAGGGGGGGTACATAGTGAGAGATTTGTTAAAGGATACAAAATTACAACTAGTTAGATAAAAGGAATAAGTTCTAGTGTTCTGTAGCACTGAGGGATGACTATATATTAGTTAACAATAATATATAGTTTCAATAAGTAGAAGGAGGATATTGAATGTTTCCAACACAAATAAATGATAAATATTTGAGATAATGGATATGGTAATTACCCTATCTGATCTTTATACATTATGTATTGGACACTGTACCTGTCAAAACATCATTATGTACCCCATACATACAATTACTATATGTCAATCAAAATTTTAAAATAATAGACACATTTGATTTTATCAAAATTAAAAGCTTCTGTGCATCAAAGGACACAACAGAATAAAAAAGCAATATACAGAAAGGGAGATTCATGAAGCTGAGTGAACACCAAACAGAATGAATCTAAAGAAAACGTGACCCAACCATAAGCCATCTACAACGAACTCATTCCAAATATAACAATATAAATAGTTTGAAAACGAGTAGTGACAAAAACTAAGAAGTTGTAAAGAGAAGTGATGGGGGTATGTTATAGAGACACAGGAGCCAGCTGAAAGAATTCCTAATGGCCAAAGCTAGAACAATTTGACCAAGACAATAAAAAATATAATAGTACATTATTATTATTATTTTTTTGCATGCTTGGGGTTCTTTTATGTAAGAAAGAGCAGAAAAACTTCTAATAAAAATAGATTAAAAAAATATATATTTATACTGGGTAAGGAAAACAAAAGTTTAGTCTCTCCTAGTCACAAACTCATTCTCTCTACCCACAACATTGGATTTTAGACAGCACACATCACCATCACGGCTCTAATGAGAAGCTAATTATAGGGCTTGATCATTAGGTGGCATGCCCCTCCTCCCTACCCTCCCCCCAGGTGCAGCCACGATCAGCTCACGTGGCTCCATGATTGGTCGCAGGCAAGGTTCCTAGATTCTTTAGTTTTAGAAAACCCCAAATCTTTAGGAATGGCTCAAATATCAAAATGTATGACTGTCCTTTGTGTTTGCGTGTGTGTGTGTGTGTGTGTGTGTGTGTGAACAATCTCACTTCATTTTAGAAAAGAAAAACAAAACAAAACATAAAACCCCAAACTCCCAAATTTGGTTCAATTCTCTTTTGTTCTGAGGTGAGCCATAACAGCTGCACTAAATTCATAAAACATGTGCAACTCTGGGTAAAATATTTTTCTTCTAAAACCACAACCACTTTACAAGATTAAAAGTCTAGTAACATTTCTAAATTTTATTCATATCATACAAGTAGTGGTTGTTAATTTAAAACTTCATTAGTAAAATTACAGTACAAGCATGATTAACCTCCAGAATTGCAAATCCCAGACTCCAGTGGAAAGCTACATTACATCTTCAGTAGTACATTATCTTCCACCATCACTCCCACACCAGAGGAGATGGGGGCATCTCAGATGGCTGAGCAACAGTGGAACTAATAAAGCTCTTAAAAGCAGCAGACTGAGGGTTGATGCAGAGAGGCACTCTGTTTCCTTTCTGCTGTTCCAAAATGAACTGATGAATAATTTCTTTAACCTGTCGGACAGAACTGAGGTTCTTCTCGAAAGTGTCATCAAATTTGGGATTGGTGACAGGCTCAAAGTCACTGGTATAAACTCTTCCAGTAGAGGTGGAAAAGGAACATTTACACATACATGTGTGATATCGTAGTCGCCCTTCATCTAGGTAGGGGTGGGCTAAGGCATCCTTAGCGGATATTCTTTTGGATGGATCAAAGACCAACATCCTGCAAAGGAGATGAACAGCTTCATGTGTAGCCTGGCTAGACAGGGTATAGAGTACAGGAAGAGATGGCTGTTTATGAGGACCCCTGAGTATATGTGCCTTAGCGCCTTCACAAGCTGTCCTCATTGCTTCCAGTGATGGTGTGCCCAACAGATCCGTGATCAAATCCAACTGCTGAATGGGACTCTGTGCCTGAAACAATATTCTTAGTCCTAGTAGTTCTGCAAAGATACATCCCACAGACCAGATGTCAATAGCATTGCTGTAATGACGGCTGCCCATCAGGATTTCTGGAGCCCGATAATACTGAGTAACAACTTCCTGAGTCATATGACGGGATTCATCTAATTCTTCCACTCTGGCCAATCCAAAATCACAAATCTTTAGAACACAGTTGCTGTTCACAAGGAGATTCCCTGGCTTAATGTCTCGATGTAAAATGCCAGCTGAATGGAGATATTTCAAACCTCGCAAAATCTGATAAAGAAAAACTTTGACATGATCTGAGCTGAGTGGTTGAGGAGAGACAATTTTATGTAGGTCACTCTGCATCAATTCTGTGACAACATATATGTCTTCAAAATAGTCAATGTGTGGAGGTTGGAGTATGTCAAGGGCAGAGAGTACATTATCATGCTTAAAAAAACACAACATCTTCAATTCCCGGAAGACCCTTTTGCAAGAGACCAGATTCTGGAAGACGTTGGGCATCTTTTTGAGCGCTACTCTCTTTCCATCTCTTGGATCTGTTACTGACCAGACAACACCAAAGGCTCCATATCCAATAGGTCTATCCGGCTCAATATCCAGCTGCTGCTGTGGATGATGCGAGTGCTGATGATGGTGCGCCTTAACTGTAGCAGCTGCGGCAGCCTGTACCTGAGCTGGGGCTGCTGCAGCTGGTCCAGGAGCCTGCCCCGGTGCCGGTGATGGGAAATATGGCTGTTGTTGCCCAGGGTTTAACATGGCTGCAGCTGCAGCCGCTGCTGCGGCTGCCGCAGCTGCCGAAGAGGTGTGCTGCTGTACAGGGTGTACAGCGGCAGCCGACCCCGGATGAAGATGGTGTTGAGGGTGGTGGTGGTGGTGCAGGTGAGGAGGAGGGAGGTGTGGAAGGTGGTGGTGATGGTGGTGGTGGTGACCTGCTGCTGCTGCAGATGTACCGCCGTTGTAAGCCGCCATCATTTTTGTGTTGGCTCTTGCGCCACAAAGAGACATTCAAAATAAATGCCCTTTGATTGGAAAGCAAACTGGGTCAAGCTGTCATTTGGCCATTTAAAAATGAAGAAAAACCACTCACTCCACCTCAAAAAACATAGAGCGTAACTGGCTTTATGTCTTCATCAGTCAATCCAAACAAGTTAGAGGATCTTGGTGTTTAATTTTGGGGTGAGCGTGTGTGGAAGGGTGTGGGTTGCCAAAAGGAAAAAAAAGGGAAAAAAGAAAAGAAAAAGGAAAAAAGGACCCCTTCCCCCCAGGATTCCTGCCACAAGTGGGTACTAAAACTCCATTCTTAATTTGGGGGAGGTTCCAACTTTGAATGTGGGAATAAAGGCCAAACCTCCCGACCCCCTGAACTCCACACACGAAAAGGATCAGGTAACACACCACCCTTGGAATCTTGAAAGAGGGTTGACTCATCTACCCCTTCCATTCCCACATCCTTTTCTAAACACCTACCACCTCCTCAAAAACAGGATTAAAAAAAATTCCCACCACCCTAAATGGAGAAGATGGGGGGAAATTTTCTGGGAAACCAGCTTCCAGCTTCCCCCCCCCTCGAACTCTCAGGCCTTCCTACATCTCCCCCTACTCCTAGTCAGGTTGACCTGATTGGGGAGGGGGGGCGGGGGTTCCAAACTTTCCTGGGCAGAATAAGCCAGGGAAGGAGGCTGGAGTGAGGAGAGGAGGCGACAGCAGGACAGAGACGAGAAAGAGAGCCGGGGCAAAAGTGAAGGGAAGGAGGTGCAGGGAGGAATGAAAGATGTGGGCAGCGCTCGGACGCCCAGACAGAGGGAACCGCCCTGGGAGAAGGTTAGGGTCCCGGGGCCAAAGAACAGGAGCCCCGGGAGGCGGGCGGGGTACGGTCGGAAGCGGGCTGACTCCTGCCCCCGCCGCCGGCTGCTTCTGCTGAGGAGGGTTGGGGGGGAGAGCGGGTGGGTCCCCCGCGCAACGGCCCCGCAGGGCTCAAGGCTGCTCCGTCTCCCCCCTCCCCCCCACCCGGCTTCCGTCCCCGCGGCCGCTTTCTCCTCAGCCGCCGCAGCCGCCTTCTCCTCAGCCGCCGCCTCCTCAGCCGCCGGTTCCGCTGCGGCCGGACTCACCTCCCCTAGCAAAGCCGGATAGAATAGTACATTATTAACCGAAGTATAAAATAAATATACATAAGGAAAGCCTACGAAAAATTCTTCTAGATATTGGTCTAGGCAAAGAATTCATGGCTAAGACTTCAAAAGCAAATACAGCAATAACAAAAATAGACAAATGAGACTTAATTAAACTAAAATGTTTCTGCACAGCAGAAAAATAACGCAGTGAATAACAACCTGCAGAATAGGAGAAAATATTTTGCAAACTATGCATCTGAGGGACTAATATCCAGAATATGCAAAGAACTCAAACATCTTAACAACAACAACAAAAACCAAATAACCCCACTAAAAGCAGTCAAAGAACATGAACAGACATTTGACAAACAAAGACATACAAATGGCCAACAAGCATATGAAAATATTCTCAACATCACTACTCATCAGGGAAATGCAAATTAAAATGAGATATCAGCTTACACCAGTCAGAATGCCTATTAATAAAAAGTCAAAGGCCAGGCACAGTGGTTCATGCCTGTAATCCCAGCACTTTGGGAGGCCGAGGCGGGTGGATTACCTGAGGTCGGGAGTTTGAGACCAGCCTGACTAACATGGAGAAACCCTGTCTCTACTAAAAAAATACAAAATTAGCCTGGCATGGTGGCACATGCCTGTAATCCCACCTACTAGGGAGGCTGAGGCAGGAGAATCGCTTGAACCTCGGAGGCGGAGGTTTCAGTGAGTCGAGATCGTGCCATTGCACTCCAGCCTGGGCAATAAGAGCGAAACTCTATCTCAAAATAAATAAATTGTAAAAAAAAAAGAAAGAAAGAAAGAAAGAAAGAAGAAAGAAAAAAAAATGTTGGCGAGGATACAGAGAAAAGGGAATGCTTATGTACTGTTGGTGGGAATGTAAATTAGTACAACCTCTATGGAAAACAGTATGGAGATTTATCAAAGAATTAAAAATAGAACTACCATTCAATCCAGTAATCCCATTACTGGGTATCTACCCAAAGGAAAAGAAATCATTATATCAAAAAGGTACCTGCATTTGTATGTATGTATTAGCACTATCTCCAGCAGAAAAGATATGGAATCAACCTAAGTCAACCTAGGTGTCTATCAAAGGATGATTGAATAAAGAAAATGTTTTATACAAACATACACACACACATATATATGTATGTGTATATACAGGAATACTACTCAGCCATATGTTGGGGACCAACCCCAACACCACCTGTAGAGTACCCAAAGTCCGGTGGTGACAAAGGAATGAGAAGAGACAGGTTAAGAGTTCATAAAGGTGGGAGCCAGGGGGCCAGAGCAAATCAGAGGCTGCGAAGGTGCCAAGCTCTGGTCTCCACACTATTTATCGAGTACAGTCACTTAGATCTAAGAAGCAGATGTTCAGGGGTGAAACGGTGAAAGCGGGGGGCGGTGTGACATACATCTAATCTATAGCAATGGCGGTTTAGGTAAATTTTCTTTGTGCTGAAGCAGTATAAACTTAACTACTGATTTATTCTTTAACTTATTGGAGAGCAGCTATCGGGAGTGGGCATAACTAGGAGCCGGCATATCTGGCCACATTCCAATGCTTCAAAGGAGTGTCTTTCTCCTTGAGCACAGTGTTTATAGATAAGAGAGCAGGTCACGCTCTGGTCATGGGAACGTTATGGCAATTAGAAGACTTTCCTCCTCAGAGGCCTCTTGTGGCTTTCCACAACTTATTGTCCCATATTTTTATGGCCAGTTTATGCAGGCACCCCACAAGCCCTTTTCCCAACAGCCATAAAAAAAGAATAAAATCATGTCATTTACAGCAACATGGAACTGGATATCATTTTTATATCTATATATATACACACATACACATGTATATATGTGTGTATACACATGTATACATATATATGTATACATGTGTATATACATATATACGTATACATATGTGTATATACATAGATACACGTATATATGTGTATATATGTATACGTATATATGTGTATATACATATATATATATATATTTTTTTTTTTTTTGAGACAGAGTTTTGCTCTGTCACCCAGGCTGGAGTGCAGTGACAGGATCTTGGCTCACTGCAACCTCTGCCTCCCAGGTTCAAGCAGTTCTCCTGCCTCAGCCTCCTGAGTAGCTGGGATTACAGGCACACACCACCGTGGCCGGCTAATTTTTGTATTTTTTTAGTAGAGTTGAGGATTCACCATGTTGGCCAGGCTGGTCTCAAACTCCTGACCTCAGGTGATCTGCCCACCTCGGCCCCACAAAGTGCTGGGATTACAGGCGTGAGCCACCGTGCCTGGCTTTCTTTTCCCGTTTTCCTTTTTTTTTTTAAGAAAGGGTCTCCTCTGTTGCCCAGGCTAGAGTGTAATGGTATAATCATAGCTCACTGCAGCCTCCACTTCCCAGGCTCAAGCAACCATCCCATGTCAGCCTCTGAGTAGCTGGGGCTACAGACACATACCACTACACCCAGCTACTTTTGCTCTTGTCACCCGGGATTACAGGGTGAGCTGGGATTACAGGCATGAGCCACCACACCCGGCTTACTATCTTAAGTAAAATAACTCAAAAGCAGAAAGTCAAATATGGCATATTCACACTTATAAGTAACAGCTAAATAATGTATACACATGGACATAGAGTGTAGAATAATAGACAGTGGAGACTTGACAGGGTGGAAGGGAGGTGAGAGATGAGACATGACTTAATGAGTATGTACACTATTCTGGTGATGGTTACACTAAAAGTCCAGACTTCACCACTACACAATACATTCATGTGACAAAACTGCACTTGTACCCCCTAAATTTATACAAGAAGAAAGAAGAAACAAGAAAGGAAAAGAGAAAAAAAGAAGTAATAAAAAAGCATAGACAATGAAAACACTAATCAAAAGAATGCTAGAATGGTTACATTATTAGAAAATAAGGTGGACTTCAGAGCAAAGAGAATTACCAGAATCAAAGAAGAACGTTATCATGATAAAAGGATCAATTCGCTAAGAAGATATAATCAAAAATGTGGATGCACTAAACAAAAGAAATGACAGAAATGAAAGAAGAAGTAGACACATTCTCAATTATAGTCAGGCATTTTAACACTCTTTACAGTAATTGACAGAATCACCCGACAGAAAATCAGCAAGGGTATAGAGGAACTGAACAGCACCATCAACCAGGTAACTACAGGATTTTCTGTAGATGGAGACAAGCTGGTTGTAAAATTTACATGGAAAAGCAAAGGCACTAGAATAGCTATTTTTTTAAAGTTTTGAAGGTAAAGAATAAAGTTGGAGGACTCACCCTACCCAGTTTTAAGAGGTTTTATATAGCTACTGTAATCAAGATAGCATGATATGGCAGAGGGGCAGACATACAAATAGATGGAAGGGAATCAAGTTCAAGAGTAGACTAACACTAATATGGCCAACTGTTAGTTTTTAATTGACATAGAATTCATGAACTATAAAATTCCCCCTTATAAAGTGTATGATTAAATGTTTTAGCATATTTACAATGTTTTTGTTATATACACAAGATTGCAACCATCGTCACTATCTAATCCAGATAGTTCGTCACCCTCCTAAAACAGCCCACACCCATTAGCAGTCAGTATACATTCCTCCCTTCCCCCAGTCCTTGACAACACTAATCTACTTTCTGTCCCTATGGAATTGCCTCTTCTGAACATTTTATATACATAGAATCATACAGTAAGTCACCTTTTGTGCCTAGCTTCTTTCACTTAGCATAATATTTTCAAGGTTTATTCACGTTGAAATGTATATCAGTACTTCTTTTTATGGCTGAATAATATTCCATTGAATAAATATAGCATATCTTGTTTATATTTATTTATTTATTTGGAGATAGTATCTCCCTCTGTTGCCCAGGCTGCAGTTCAGTGGCATGACCATTGCTCACTGTAACTTTGAACTCTTGGGCTCAAGAGATCCTCCTGCCTCAGCCTCCTGAATATCTAGGACTACAGGTACATGCCACTACACCTGGCTAATTGTTTTAAAATTTTTCGTAGAGATGGGGTCTTGCTATGTTGCCCAGGCTGCATATCTTGTTTATATATTAATCAGTGATGGACATTTGGAGTGTTTCCATTTTGGCTATGATAAATAGTGCTGCTATGAACATTTATGTACAATTTTTGTGTGAACTTATGTTTTCACTTTTCTTTAGTATCTGCATAGGATTGGAATTGCTGAGTCACATGGTAACTCTATGTTTAACTTTTTGAGGAACTTCCACACTGTTCAAAGTGGCTGCACCATTTTACATTCCCAACCAGCAATGTATGAGGGTTCCAACTTTTTCACATCCTCATCAACACTTGCTATTGTCTTTTTTATTCCAACCATCCTAGTGGGTGTAAAGTGGTATCTCATTGTGGTTTTGATTTTCAATTCCTTGATAATCAGTGAGGTTGAACCTCTTTTCATGTGCTTCTTGGCCATGTGTATGTCTTCTTTGGAAAAAATGTTTATTCAAATCCTTTGCCCATTTTCGTTAGAGATATTTGTAGCTTACCACGGACTTATATAACAATAGAGTTATGTATTATTCTAGGTGTTAGTTCCTTATCATAGGGGTCCCCAGACCCCAGGGTCACAGACTAGTACTGGCACAGCAGGAGGTGAGCAGCTGGTAAGCTCGCATTACCGCCTGAGCTTTGCCTCCCTGTTGTATTAGCGGGAGCATTAGGTTCTCATAGAAGCGCAAACCCTATTGTGAACTGCACATGTGAGGGATCTAGATTATGCAATCGGAGGTGGAACAGTTTCATCCTGAAACCATCCCCCTACTTCCATCCGTGGAAAACTATCTTCCACAAAACCAGTCCCTGGTGCCAAAAAGGTTGGGGACCGCTGTCTTATCATATATGATTTGCAAATATTTCTCCTATTCTGGAGATTGTCTTTCATTTTCTTGATAGTGTCATTTGAAGCACAAACCTTTTTAATTTTGATGAAGTCCAATTTACCTATTTTTTGGAGGTTGCATGTATTTTTGGTGTAATATCCAAGAAACCATTGAGTATTCCAAATGACAAAGATGTATGATTATATTTTCTTTGAAGATTTTTATAGCTTTAGCTCTTACATTTATGTCTTTGATTCATTTTAAGCTCATTTTTGTATATGATGTGAGGCAGGGGTCCAACTTATTCCTCTGGATGTAGGGATAACCAGTTGTTCAGCAGTGTTTGTTGGAAATATTATTATTTCCCTTTGGCATTGTCTTGGAACCCTTGTCAAAAATCAGTTGGCCATAATGTATAAGTTTATCTCTGGGTTCTCAATTCTGTTCATATGGATATAGATCTACATGTCTATCCTTATGCCAGTACTACCTGATCTTAATTACTGTAGCTTTGTAGTAAGTTTTGAAATCAAGAAATGTAAATCCTTTAACTTTGTCTCCCTTTTTCAAGATTGTTTTAGCTATTCTGAGTTCCTTGGATTTAAAAAAAAATTTTTTGTCCTTGGAAGACTTCAAAATTTTGATATAAATTTTTGGATTAGCTTCTCAACGTTTCCAACAAAAACAGCCAACTAAATTTTGTGAGGATTGTAGTGAATCTGTACACAATCTTAAGATGAAAATACTAATCCCATGAAGACAGGATGTCTTTCTACTTATTTAGATCTTAATTTGTTTCAATGTTGTTTTGTAGTTTTTCATATCATTACTCTTAAGTTCAGACTTTCACAAAGTCTTTGGACATGGGCACAGTGCAGCTACGTTCTTTGCTAAGGTGTAACAAGGGTGACCCTTCCTCCAGTTCCCAATAAGTTCCTTATTTCCATCTGAGACCTCATCAGCCTGGCCTTCACTATCCCTAATTCTATCAGCACTTTGGTCACAACCACTTAACCAGTCTCATAAAAGTTCCAAACGTTCCCTCATCTTCCTTTCTTCTTCTGAGTCCCCCAAACTCTTCCAAATTGCCCATTACTCAGTTCCAAAGCTGCTTCCACATTTTCAGCTTTCTTTATAGCCATGCGCCACTCCTCAGCATTAATTTTCCATATTAGTCCATTTTGCACCACTATAAAGGAATACCTGAAGCTAAGTAATTTGTTTGTTTTTTATTTTTATTTATTATTTTTGAGACAGAGTCTCACTCCGTTGCCCAGGCTGGAGTGCAGTGGCACAATCTTAGCTCACTGCAACCTCCGTCTCCCGAGTTCAAGTGATTCTTGTGACTCAACCACCCAAGTAACTGAGATTGCAGGCATGTGCACCACACCCAGCTAATTTTTTGCTATTTTTTAAGTAGAGACAGGGTTTTACTGTATTGGCCAGGCTGGTCTTGAACTCATGGCCTCAAGTGATCTACCCACCTCATCTTCCCAAAGTGCTGGGATTACAGGCCACTGCACCTGGCTGAGGCTGAGTAATTTATAAACAAAATAAGTTTATTTGGCACACAGTTCTGCAGACTGTACAAGAAACATGGCATCAGCATTGGCTGATCTTCTGGTGAGGGCCTCAGGAAAGTTTTATTCATGGTAGAAGGCAAGGGAAGCTGGCATGTCATATGGGAGAGAGGGAGCAGGAGAGATAGGGCAGATCCCAGACTCTTTAACAACCAGATCTTGCTTGAACTAATGGCACTAGAACTCTCATTAATGTAGGGAAGGCACCAAGCCACTACTGAGGGATCTGTCCCCATGGCCCAAACACCTTGCACCAGGCCCCACCACCAACATTAGCAGTCACATTTCAATATGAGATTTGGAGAGGACAAATATCAAAACTATCTCAACAAGTTGTGCTTCTTTTAAGTTTATTCCTAAAAATGTATTTTTATGCTATTGTAAATGGAATTATTGTCTTAATTTTATTTTCAGATTGTTCACTATTAGTGTGTATAAATATAATTGATTTTCATATATTGATCTTGTATTCTGCAACATTGCCAGACTTATTTGTTAGCTTTAACAATTTTCATGTGAATTCCTTAGTGTTTTCTACGTGCAAATTCATATTATCTGCAAATGGATGGTTTTATTCCTTCTTTCTAATATGTATGCCTTTTATTTCTTCCTCTTTTGATTGTCCTGACTAAAATCTTCAGTACAATGTGGAATAGAAATGGAAAAAACAGACATTGTTTTGTTCCCTATATTGGCAGGAAGACTTTCAGCTTTTTTTTTTTTTTTTTTTTTTTTGAGACAGGATCTCTCTGTCTGTCACCCAGGCTGGAGTGCAGTGGTATGATCATGGCTCACTGCAGCCTCAACCACCTGGACCCAAGTGATTCTCTCACCTCAGCCTCCCAAGTAACTGGGAACGCAGGTGCACAGCACCATGACTGGCTAGTTTTTAAAAATTATTATTTGTAAGACCGGGCACGGTGGCTCATGCTTGTAATCCCAGCACTTTGGGAGGCTGAGGTGGGTGGATCACAAGGTCAGGAGTTCAAGACCAGCCTGGCCAACACAGTGAAACCCCGTCTCTACTAAAAATACAAAAATTAGCTGGGCGTGGTAGCGGGCGCCTGTAATCCCAGCTACTCAGGAGGCTGAGGCAGGAGAATCATTTAAATTTGGGAGGCGGAGGTTGCAGTGAGCCAAGATTGTGCCATTGCCCTCCAGCCTGGGCGACAGAGCTAGACTCCGTCTCCAAAAAAAATTATTTGTAGAGACAAGGTCTTGCTATGTTATTCAGGCTGGTCTTGAACTCCTGGGCTTAAGCGACCCTCCCACCTCAGCCTCCCAAACTGTAGGGATTACAGGCATGAGCCACTGAACCCAGCCACTTTCAGCTTTTTATCATTAAGTAGGATGTTACTTGTGGGGTTTTTGTAGATGGCTTTATTAGGTTGAGGAATATTCTTACTTTGTTGAATATTTTGTATCCTGAAAAGGTTTCGGATTTGTCAAATCTTTTGTCTTTTGAGATTATCATGTAGAGTTTGTCTTTTATTAATATAGTGTATTACATTGATTGGTTTTCTTATGTTGAACCCAGTTTGCATTTGTGGGGTAACTCGCACCTACTCATCGTGTCTAATCCTTTTCTTTAAAAATACACCTGACATTTTAGAACAGTTTTAGGTTCACAGAAAATAGAGCAGAAAGTACAGAGTTCCCACACATGCATAGCACTCCTCACCATCCATATCCTGCACTGGAGTGGGAGATTTACTAGAATTGATGAACCAACATTAACACTTAATTATCATCCACGTTCCATAGTTTACATTCAGTTTCATTGTTGGTGTCATACATTCTGTAGGTTCTGGCACAAATATAATGGCACATATCCACCATTATAGTGTCATATAGAATTGTTTCACTGCCCTAAAAATGCCTGTGCTCTACCTCTTCTTCCCCTCACACAAACCCCTGGCAACCACTGATGTTTTTGCTGTTTCCATAGTTTCACCTTCTTCAACATGTCATATGGTTGGAATCAGAAAATATGTAGTCTTTCCAGATTGGCTTCTTTCACTTAGCAATATGCAAGTTTCCTTCATGTCTTTTCATGGCTTGTTAGCTCATTTGTTTTTAGTGCTGAATAATATTTTGTTGCCTGGATGTACCAAAATTTATTTATCTACTCACCTACTAAAGAACATCTTGATCTATGGCCATACCACCCTGCACGCGCCTGATCTCATCTAAAGAGCATCTTGGTTGCTTCCAAGTTTTGGCAATTATTAATAAAGCTGCCATAAAATGTGTGTGCTGGTTTTTGTGTTGACATGTTTTCACCTTATTTGGGTAAATACCAAAGAACATGATTGCTGGAATGTATGTTAAGAGTATGTTTACTTATGTAAGAAACTGCCAAACTATCTTCCAAAGTGGATATATCATTTTGCATTCTCACCAGTAATGAATGGGGGTTTCTGTTGCTCTATCTCCTAGCCAGCATTTGCTGTTGCCAGTGTTTTGGATTTTCACCATTCTAATAGATTTGTAGTGATAACTTATTGTTTTAATTTGCAATTCCCTAAAGAAATATGATGTTGAACATCTTTTCATAAGCTTATTTGTCATTTTTATATCTTCTTTGGTGAGGTATCTGTTCAGATCTTTTGCCAATTTTTTCTTTTTTTTTATTTTCAAGTCCTCATATCTCAGATGATTTTGCCAATTTATTTTTATTTTTTATTTTTTTGAGATGGAGTCTTGCTCTGTTGCCCAGGCTGGAGTGCAGTGGCACAATCTTGGCTCACTGCAACCTCTGCCTCCCAGGTTCGAGCAATTCTTCTGCCTTAGCCTCTCGAGTAGCTGGGATTACAGGCATGCACCACCTTGCCTGGTTAATTTTTATATTTTTAGTAGAGATCGGGTTTTGCCACATTGGCCAGGCTGGTTTCAAACTCCTGACCTCAAATGATCCACCCGCCTTGGCCTCCCAAAGTGCTGGGATTACAGGTATGAGCCACTGCTCCCGGACATGTTGTCAATTTTTTAATTGGGTTAAATAACAGTCCTTTGTAAGATATGTCTTTTGCAAATACTTTCTCCCAGTCTATGAATTGTCTTAATATTCTTTTGATGTAATCTTTATATGTTGCTAGATTTGGTGTGTTAGTATTTTGTTGAGAATTTTTTTCATCCGTTTTCATAAAAGATAATGGTTTGTAGTTTTCTTACAATGTCATTGTCTGGTTTTTGTATCAATGTAACACAGTCCTCATAGAATGTGTTGAAAAGTATTTCCTCCTCTTTTATGTTTTGTAAGAGTTTGGTGTTAATTCTTTTTTAGACACTTGGTAGAATGCACCGGTGAAGCTATCTGGTCCTGCACTTTTCTTTGTGGTAAGCTTTATAATTATTAATTGTTATGTGTTTATTCTGAATTTCTATTTGTTCTTCAGTCAGTTTTGGTAGTCTGTGTCTTTCCACGAATTTGTTTTTTTTTTTTTGAGATGGAGTCGCCCAGGCTGGAAGCTCCGCCTCCCGGGGTCACGCCATCCTCCTGCCTCAGCCTCCCGAGTAGCTGGGACTACAGGCGCCCGCCACCACGCCCGGCTAATTTTTTTTGTATTTTTAGTAGAGACGGGGTTTCACCATGTTAGCCACGATGGTCTCAATCTCCTGACCTCGTGATCCGCCCGCCTTGGCCTTCCAAAGTGCTGGGATTACAGGCGTGAGCCACCGCGCCCGGCCATGTCCTATTTTTTATTCTTGGTTTCAGTGATACAAGTCTTCTCTCTTATTTCCTGGTCATTCTAGCTATAATGAAGTTTTGCCAGTTTTATCGATCATTTCAAATAACTAACTTTTGGGTTTGTTAATTATTTATATGTTTTTATCTTCCCAGTTGCATTTATTTTCCCTCTAATCTTTATTATTTTCTTAATTCTGATTGCCTTGGGTTTATTTTGCTCCTTTTTCCCCAGCGTCTTTTTTTTTTTTTTTTTTTTTTTTAAGAAATGGGCCTCACTAAGTTGCCCAGCGTAGAGTGCAGTAGCTATTCACAGGTGCAATCATAGCACACTGCAGCCTCAAATTCCTAGCCTCAAGTGATCCTTCCATCTCAGTCTCCTGAGTAGCTAGGACTACAGGCACACACCATCATCCCTGGCCCCCCCGTGTCTTAAGACGGAAGGATTATTGTTTGAAATCTTTCTTTTTTAAAAATATGGGCATTTATAGCTATAAATTTCACCCTAAGCATTAATTTTGCTGCATCCATAAATTTGGGTATTCTGCGTTTTTGTTTTCATTAATATCAAAGCATTTTCTCATTTTTCTTGTGTTTATTTTTTGTCGCATTGGTTATTCAAGAGTGTGTTGTTTCATTCCCACATATTTGCCAAGTTTGTTGTTGATATCTAATTTCATCCCATTGTGAATTTTGGCATTCATAAAACCATACCCCAGAATGACGGCCTCAGAAACAGCCTCAGAAGAAAAAGTTTTTCTCTGACCTTCTCCTACCCTCCTGTCTCTCAGTCCCATTCTCCACCAAGGCTAGCCAGAGACACCTAGAATCCCTTTTCCACAAGGTGGGTTATAGAAACCAGAACCCCTTTTCCCCAAAGCCAGCTATAAAACCTAAAAATATGAATCTAGCCTTTCCTCCATCTTTCTGTGTAAAAACTGGTCATAAAGGATTATCTGACCTACCTTGTTTGATTGTAGGTCATAAGGCTCCGATCCCTGCTGAGAGGACCCTGCTCCACACCCAGAAAGAAAGAAAGCATGCTCACAGAGACCACAAAAAACCTAGACAGACACTGGGTTTCCCCACTCTTTTTTCTTTTTTTTTTTGAAATGGAGTTTCATTCTTGTCTCCCAGGCTGGAGTGCAGTGGCGCAATCTCAGCTCACTGCAACCTCCACTTCCCTGGTTCCAGTGATTCTTGTGCCTCAGCTACCCAAGTAGCTGGGATTACAGGCGTGTATCACCACACCTGGCTAATTTTTGTATGTTAGTAGAGACAGGTTTTGCTGTGTTGGCCAGCCTGGTCTTGAACCTCTGGCCTCAAGTGATCCACCTGTCTCAGCCTCCCAAAGTGCTGGAATTACAGGCATGAGCCACTGCGCCTGGCCTTCTATATTTAAAAACATTATCTTCTTAATGTTGCTTTTGGGATTAAAATTAATAACTTATATTAATCTAATTTTGATTAATATCAACTTCATTTTAATGGCATCTAAACACTTTGGTCCTATAGCTCTGTTCTTTCCCTTCTCCTTTGTGCTGTTACTGGCAAACAAACTAATTTTTATACATAGAGTATGCATCAACACAGATTTATAATTATTGAATTATTTCTCTGTGTGGCTGTCTTTTACATCAAATAAAAGAAAGAGTTACAAACAAAAATACATTTATACTGTCTTTTACATTTGCTTATGTAGTTATCTTTATTGGTACTCTTTATTTATAGGTGTGGATTCTTATTACTATCTAGAGCCCTACAATTCAGTACAAAAGTCTCCTTTTAGCATTTCTTATAGGGCAGGTATATTAGTCTGTTCTCAGGATGCTATAAAGAACTGCCCAAGAGCTGGGCGTGGTGGCTCATGCCTGTAATCCCAGCACTTTGGGAGGCTGAGGCAGGTGGATCACCTGAGGTCAGGAGTTCGAGACCAGCCTGGCCAACATGGTGAAACCCCGTCTCTACTAAAAATACAAAAATTAGCTGGGCATGGTGGCAGGTGCTTATAATCCCAGCTAGTTGGGAGGCTGAGGCAAGAGAATCACTTGAACTCAGGAGGTGGAGTTTGCAGTGACCGAGATCATGCCAGTGCACTCCAGCCTGGGTAACGGAATGAGACTGTCTCAAAAAAAATAAAGTCAGACACTTTAGACCATTATTTGTTAATATATTATTTCTGCCCTTTCTCTTCTCTCCTTCTGGGACTCTCAGTGTGTATATATTGGCACAGTTAATAATATCCCACTGATTCATTTGTATTCAATTTCATTCATTTTTTTTTCATTTTATTCCTCAGGCTAGATAATGTTCATTGATGTATTTTCAAGTTTGCTTATTCTTTCTTCTGAATGTTTAAATCTGCTGACAAGCCTCCCTAGTGAACTTTTCATTTCAGTTACTGTAATTTTGAACTACAGAACTTCTATATGGTTCTTTTTAATATTTCCTCTCTTTTTCATTAATATTCTCTATTTGGGAAGAGATTATTCTCATACTTTTCTTTAGTTCTTTACACATAGTTTTGCTTAGTTTTTGAACATATTTAAAATAGGTCGCTTGGCACAGTGGCTCATGCCTGTAATCCCAGCACTTTGGGAGGCCGAGGCGAGTGGATCTTGAGGTGAGGAGATCGAAACCGTCCTGGCTAACACGGTGAAACCCCGTCTCTACTAAAAATACAGAAAATTAACCGGGTGTGGTGGCAGGTGCCTGTAGTCCCAGCTACTTGGGAGGCTGAGGCAGGAGAATGGCGTGAACCAGGGAGGTGGAGCTTGCAGTGAGCAGAGATCGCACCACTGCACTCCAGCCTGGGTGACAGAGCGAGACTCTGTCTCAAAGAGAAAAATAAAATAGGTGATTTAAGGTCTGTCCAGTAAATCAAACATCTGTGCTTTTCAGGGATAATTTTTGTTTTCTGCTTACTTTCCGGCTTGTGGACCATACTTTTTAAATTCTCTGCAAGTCTCATAACTTTTTGTTGAAAACTGAACTTTTAAAGTAACGTATTTTGGCAACTCTGGAAATCAGATTCTCTTTCTTCCTACAGGTTTATTGTTGTTGCTTTTGGTTGTTGTTTGCTTCTTTAGTGTATTTTCTGACTTGGTTGAGTAATGTCTGTTTTCTTATCATGGTGGCCTCTGAAATCTCTGCTTAGTTAGCTTAGTGATCAACTAATAATTAGAGAGAAATTTCCTTAAATACCTGAAACCACTAGGTTTCTAGTCCCTGCAGAGGGATTCTGTGTATGTGCTGGGACACACTTTCAACACTCAGCTAGGAAGTTGCTAACTGGGACTTATCCTTCACTTCCTCCTTACATAGAGCCTCAAGATGACCCAGAGATGAGAATTTAGGGCCTTCTCACATCTCTTCTGAGCAGGCACATAGCCCTGGGCATGCACACATTACCATACATGTGCATGGCCTTCTAGATTCCCAGGAATATGTCAGAGTTTTTAAAGCCCTGTCAGCATTTCATTCCTCAGCCTTTTCTTTCAAGCTTTTTGGTTAGCCTGTTGTTTGCTCAAATTGTTATCTACTGCATCATGCAGCTACAAAATCAACAAATTGCTTCTAATGTCCCAGGGCAAAGGCTTTTTGCACTGGGTTAACTACAAGTTAGGTGAGATAAAGATAGCGTTATTGAGTAGGGTATCCAGGAAACCACTAGACGAGTCAAATAATGACAATTCTCTGGGAATGAGGGTTTGAAGGATTTCAAATCCTGCTATGCCCCTCCATTAGCTGCCAAGCTGCTGGTTTCATTGGCAGTTGTCAGCTGTTTTATGGAGCTGGTCAAGAAGGGATGGGACTAGAACCAGTGATGGTATCACAAAGCTCACTGTCCTTCCTGAAATTCAGCCACTTTCTTTGAATAAATACTCTCTGAATTAATTTCCAGAGTTCTGAAAATGTTTGATTCTGACCATTTTTTGCTACTTTTCTTGTTGCTTTTATATTGGACAGAATTTTGGAGATTTAATCCGCTGTTGTTTTTCCTCTTAATTATACTTTTAACTTTTATCTTTATTTTATCACACATAATAACTACTCATGGTTAATCCAGGTACAGTATTAAAAATCAGTGAATTCTCAACAATAGAAGATTACATAGAACAAAAATGTCCTACAACAGAAGATTAGTTGGAACAGCTAAAGGTCTAACAATATGTTGGTTTCAAAGGTTCATTTGCAGCTTGTTTCTTTTTTCCTCTTTCCCTTCTGCTACGGACTGACTCTGTCCCCCCAAATTCATGTGTTGGAAGCTTAATCTCCAAGACAACAGTGTTAAGAGATGGGCCTTTGGGGAGGTATTTAGGTCATGATTAATGCCAGTATAAAAAGGCTTCTGGCTGGGCATGGTGGCTCACGTCAGTAATCCCACCACTTTGGGAGGCCGAGGCGGGCAGATCACCTGAGGTTGGGAGTTTGAGACCAGCCTGACCAACATGGAGAAACCCTGTCTCTACTAGAAAATACAAAATTAGCCGGGCATGGTGGTGCATGCCTGCAATCCCAGCTACTTGGGAGGCTGAGGCAGGAGAATCATTTGAACCCGGGAGGCGGAGGTTGCAGAGAGCCGAGATCACGCCATTGCACTCCAGCCTGGACAACAAGAGTGAAACTCCACCTCAAAAAAAAAAAAAAAAAAAAAAGGCTTCTAAGGGTGGGTTTGCTCTTTTTTGCCCTTCTGCCTTCTGCCATGTGAGGATGAAGCAAGAAGGACCTCACTAGATGCCAGTACCTTGATCCTGGACTTCACAGCCTCTGGAACTGTAAGAAATGCATTTCAGATCTTTATAAATTTCTGTCTCAGGTTTTTTGTTATAGCAGCACAGAATGGACTGACACCTTCTTATCACTATTCAAAGCAAGTTCAGTGAAAACAACCTCACTCCATTCAGATGAGCAAAAGTCATGAACTACCCCCATAATCATGTCCACCCAGGGACAGCCCCTGCTGAAGCCTGGGTTTACATCCTGTTGGATTCTCACTCTTACTCTCTCCTTTGGTATACCTTCATATACTTATTCTTTCAAAATATGTTTATGTATTTATGCTACAAATTTGAGCTCATAACCCAACAGACTTTGGTAGTTATCATAAATTCTGATTTTTTTTTCTTTTTTTTTTGTTTAAATATGGAACACGTCATGAATTTGTGTGTCATCCTTGTGCAGGGGCCATGCTAATCTTCTCTGTATCGTTCCAGTTTTAGTATATGTGCTGCAGAAGCAAGCACATAAATTCTGATTTTAATATAAAATATTTGAAAAATTAGTAAGTGCATGAATTAAAATATAAATATTAGCACAGATATATAGTAAGGAGGCAGGTTCCTTTCTGCAGCCAAGATGACCTGTATCCAGCAGTTCTTTGTTTTTTGTTTGTTTGTTTGTTTGTTTGTGACAGAGCCTTGCTCTGTCAGCCAGGCTGGAGTACAGTAGCACAATCTCTGCTCACTGCAATCTTTACCTCCTGGGTTCAAGCGATTCTCCTGCCTTAGCCTCCTGAGTAGCTGGGACTACAGGCAAACACCACCATGTCTGGCTAACTTCTGTATTTTTAGTAGAGACAGGGTTTCACCACGTTGGCTTCAAACTTCTGGCCTCAAGTGATCCACCTGCCTCAGCCTCCCAAAGTGCTAGGATTACAGGCATGAGCCACATTCCCCCGGCCCCAGCAGTTCTTTCTTGACAGAGGTAGTCTATGTGTATATGAAGAAATGGGAGTGAATAACAAACTTTACACACTGATACAAACTTTAAATTTCCAGACAAAAGTAATGGTAGTGGAACTGGCATAGAACTATCTTTCTTTTAGACCTCTGTTCTCCCTCACTGAGCCTCCAGCTTCATGCAATCAAAAATTCATTAGCGCATCAGTTTCTCTTCTGGCTCCCATAACAATTGGTTCCTAGTGACATGGTCGGTTCAGGAGCCTAAAACTCATCTCGACAACTTTTTGTCCTTCAGGAGTAATGTCAATAGATCCCTCATTTCTGGACTTTATATTCACTTACTCTAGATTAATTTTCTCTCTCCTCCTCTTATTTATTTTAGAATGTGGAATTCTCTTTATGCTTTAGCATCTTTATCCACAGACAATATCCATCTCCCAGAGCTGCTGGGAGGATTCCATGGAATCTTGTGTGAGATACTCTGACCATAAGTTAACAGTGAGTTATCTGTCTAGAAAAGGGAGCTCTCATTTATCAAAAGGGAGCTATGCAGGACCCCAGGTTATTCTGTGTATTCAGAATACACAGAATACGTTATTTTGCCTTATCCCATCCAAGCCAATGAGCTTGAAAGTTCTCAACGGAAACTTTCATTGAAAGTTTTCTCAATGACAAACAAACAACACAAACCCTCTTGACTAGTTACTCCAAGTATTACTGGCAGACCAGCAGCTTCAGCCTCCTGTAGGTGCTCGTCACAAGTGCAAATGCTTGAGCAGCACCCCAGACCTACTGAACCAGACTCTGCATTTTTAACAAGGTCCCTTGATGACTCAGATACACACTACGGGTCAAGAACAACCCTCTATAAGCTCTTCTTCATGAAGACATGAGTCCCATTTTCTACGCAAGTGCCTGCAGTTCCTCGACTGAAGGAAGGAGACAACAGCTCTCATAAAGGACCTTTGTGAGGGTTAAATATTAATATATTTGCAGCAAGTGTTTTAAACTCTAGCTCTAGTTAATCTTTCTGCTCCCCTCTACAGCTTCTCATCTCCCCAAATTCACTATTTTCTCAAGACTAAAACTGAATCAGTGGCTTCCCGTGATGCTTAAATCATGACTTGATCCACTGTTACTTGATCCATTAAGTAATAAATCAGTAAACCTCTGCTGAGTGTCCATAATGTGCCATCTCCTGGGCCCAGGTCCATGAACCAAGCTTCGATCTCAGGGAGCTTCTGTCTCTACCTGAGCATGTATAGGCTCAGACAGGGCTCAGAGCACAGCCATCTGCAGTAGGTTTCTCAAACTGCTCTTCACCATCTGGGGTACCATGACAACTACTGCGTTCCCCCTCTTCAATTGGGGATAATAATAATAATATTCCTCTCAGAGGGTTACTGCAATGATTTAATGAGATCATCATGTTACTGGCCTGTCCTTAGTAAGTCCTTAAGACCTCAATAAATGTTTGTTATTATTAAGTCTTTACAAGCCTGGAGAAGTTAAATAATAATGTATTTAAGGATCTAAAGTACTGCATAATAAATGCTGGATTATGTATTTTACCCTAAATCTTCTAGAGCTTTTCATCCCAAATCTCCTTGTAGTTCCATGTGCTACAAAACAGCTTCATTCAGTGGTGTATGACTAAATGTCTATCAACAGGCCTTACAGGGAGTTATTATATATATTTTATGAGTTTATTATAAATTTTACTGATATAAAGAATATATAGCACACAATTTACTACTAATAGTAAAATATACAATACTCTATCACAAATTTCATGCACCTATGACTTCACTTTGAACTGCTATTTCTTGTAAAATCCAGAAGAGTATTTAATAGTTTTGTTGCCAACATGAGAGAACTTCACTTGCGCAATGATATGGGTGACTTCTAATAATTAGTCAAATAAATAGGAAGTTATGAGTTTGAGTATTCAATACCTGTGTGTTTAATATAATGTATTTAATTACAAGTTTATATGATTTAATTTTTCATAAATGATTGTTGATATGGTTTGGTTGTGTCCCCCACCCAAATCTCATCTTGAATTTTAAGTCCCACAATTCCCAGGTGTTGTGAAAGGGACCTGGTGGGAGGTAATTGAATTATGGGAGTGGGTCTTTCCCATGCTATT
The DNA here is from genome assembly GCF_029289425.2 of Pan paniscus. NCBI lineage: Eukaryota > Metazoa > Chordata > Mammalia > Primates > Hominidae > Pan > Pan paniscus. The sequence goes on from NC_073260.2 coordinate 51,466,670, forward strand.
CTCATGATAGTGAATAAGTCTCATGAGATCTGATGGTTTTAAAAACGGGAGTCTCCCTGCACAAGCTCTCTTGTCTGCTGTCATGTGAGATGTGCCTTTCACCTTCCACCATGATTATGAGGCCTCCCCAGCCACATGGAACTGTAAGTTCAATAAACCTCTTTCTTTTGTGAATTGCCCAGTCTCAGGTATGTCTTTACCAGCAGTGTGAAAATGGACTAATACAGTAAATTGGTACCGGGAGTGGGGCATTACTGAAAAGATCCAAAAATGTGGAAGTGACTTTGGAACTGGGTAACAGGAGAGGTTGGAACAGTTTGGAGGGCTCAGAAGAAGATAGGAAAATGTGGGAAAGTTCAGAACTCCTTAGAGACTTGTTAAAGGGCTTTGACAAAAATGCTGCTAGTGATATGAACAATAAGGTCTAGGCTGAGGTGATCTCAGACGGAGATGAGGAACTTGTTGGAAACTGGAGCATAGGTGATTCTTGTTATGTTTTAGCAAAGAGACTGCTGGCATTTTGCCCCTGCCCTAGAGATTTGTGGAACTTTGAACTTGAGAGAGATGATTTAGAGTATCTAGCAGAAGAAATTTCTAAGCAGCAAAGCATTCAAGAGGTGACTTGGGTGCTATTAAAGACATTCAGTTTCAAAAGGGAAACAGAGCATAAAAGTTTGGAAAATTTGCAGCCTAACAATGCAATAGAAAAGAAAATTCCATTTTCTGAGGAGAAATTCAAGCCAGCTGCAGAAATTTGCATAAGTAACAAGGAGCCAAACATTAATCTCCAAGACAATGGGGAAAATGTCTCCATTGCATGTCAGAGACCTTTGCAGCAGCCCCTGCCATCACAGGCATGGAGGCCTAGAGGAAAAAGTGGTTTTGTGGGCCAGGCCCAGGGTCCTCATGTTTTGTGCAGCCTAGGGACTTGGTTCCCTACATCCCAGTCACCCCAGCCATGGCTGAAAGGGGCCACCATAGAGCTCCAGCCATGGCTTTAGAGGGTGCAAGCATCAAGCCTTGGCAGCTTCCATCTGATGTTGAGCCTGGGAGTGCACAATAGTCAAGAATTGAGGTTTGGGAACCTCCGCCTTGATTTCAGAAGATGTATGGAAACACCTGGATGTCCAGGCAGAAGTTTGCTGCAGGGGCAGCGCCCTCATGGAGAACCTCTGCTAGGGCAGTGTGGAAGGGAAATGTGGGGTGAGGGCGCCTACACAGAGTCCCTACTGGGGCACTGCCTAGTGGAGCTGTTAGAAGAGGGTCATCATCCTCCAGGATGGTAGATCCACTAACAGCTGGCACCATGTGCCTGGAAAAGCCACAGACACTCAATGCCAGCCTGTGAAGGCAACTGGGAGGGAGGCTGTACCCTGCAAAGCCACAGGGGCAGAGCTACTTAAGACCATGGGAAGCCACCTCTTGCATCAGCATGACCTGGATGTGAGACCTGGAGTCAAAGGAGATCGTTTTGGAGCTTTAAGAATTGACTGCCCCACTAGATTTCAGACTTCCATGGCACCTGTAGTCCCTTTGTTTTGGCCAATTTCTCCCATTTGGAATGGCTATATTTACCCAATGCCTATACCCCCATTGTATTTAGGAAGTAACTAAACTAACTTGCTTTTGATTTTACAGGCTCATAGGTGGAAGGGACTTGCCTTGTCTCAGATGAAACTTTGGGCTGTGAACTTTTGAGTTAATACTGAAGTGAGTTAAGACTTTAGGGGACTGTTGGTAAGGTATGATTGGTTTTGAAGTGTGAGGACATGAGATTTGGGAGGGGCCAGGAGCAAAATGATATGAACTGGCTGTGCCCCAACCCAAATCTCATCTTGAATTCTAACACTCACAATTCCCACGTGTTGGTGGGAGGTAATTGAATCATGGGAGCAGGTCTTTCCCATGCTATTCTCATGATAGTGAATTACTCTCACAAGATCTGATGGTTTTAAAAATGGGAGTCTCCTTGCACAAGCTCTCTTCTCTTGTCTGCCACCATGTGAGATGTGCCTTTCACCTTCCACCGTGATTGTGAGGCCTCCCCAGCCACATGGGACAGTAAGTCCAATAAACCTCTTTCTTCTGTAAATTGCCCAGTATCTGGTATGTCTTTATCAGCAGCGTGAAAACAGACTAATACAAGTGTTTTTAAAAATTAGCTTGCAAAATTTAATAATTTAATAATCAACTCTCTTGGCCAGGCACAATGGCTCATGCCTGTAATCCCAGCACTTTGGGAGGCCGAGGCAGGCAGATCATGAGGTCTGGAGTTGAAGACCAGCCTGGCCAACATGGCATCTCTACTAAAAATACAAAATTTAACCGGGTGTGGTGGCAGGCACCTGTAATCCCAGCTACTCAGGGAACTGAGACAGGAGAATTGCTTGAACCTGTGAGGCAGAGAATGCAGTGAGCCAACATCATGCCACTACACTCCAGCCTGGGCAACAAGAGCAAGTCCATCTCAAAAAAAAAAAACAATAATAATAATCAGCTCCCTTAAGCTAACAGAGCCAGTTCCATCTCAGAGATAAGGAAAATTTAGTATTGGGATCAGATCCATAACTGCTTGGCTATATTTCATTATAATTTTGTTATTTTAAATATCTTTATTATAATTTATTCATACTCCTAAGGAACTTTATTGTAAGCTCATAGTTTTATGTGTGTTTTCTTGAAATAAGATCTCACTCTGTCACCCAGACTGGAGCATGATCTCAGCTCACTGCAGACTTGACTTCCTGGGCTCAAGTGATCCATCTGCTTCGGCCTCCCAAAGTGCTGGGATTACAGGTGTGAGCCACTGTGCCCAGCCAAGCTCAGAGTTTAGAAAGTGATAAACCTAATTCAACTGCTACCAATTTGTGAGGATTCTAGCTTTCCCTCCCCTCACCTTTATCATCATAAAGTCATTTATTACTTCCAAAAAAAAACTTGTAAAAATTATAGACTTAAAGTTTCTTCTCTAATGGTTATTACGGACTAATATTTTTTGAGCTGATATGTAGAAAGTAAAATCAAGTGCAGGTCAAATTTTGGGCATAGAAATTAAAACATGAGGACAGATTGAGTATTTTAGGAAGGATTTGAATTTGAATACCTTAGGCAAGGAAGGCTGGCACCCTCAGAGCATTCCTGCCACACCCTGCTGTTACACTCAGCTGCTTAGGTCCCATGTGGATTAAAGACAAGCAAGTTCACAGGAATTGTCTAGTGTGGCTGTTTACTGTCATCTTGTGCATAGGGAAGGAATTTAAGAACCAAGCCCCCAAATCATACTAAGTCATTGAAAAGCTGCATATGTACTGATTTCTTATGGTAATTGTCAAGAATATCTAAAATAATTCATGAACTGGCTTAGACTGGTTCCTGGCATGTAGTAAGCACACAGTCAAATTAAGTTGCCATTATTATTATTGAGTGTGTATTTCATGATTGAGGGAATCTAGTCGTCTAGAACACGGTCAGAACGTGTGGGAAAAAATATTAAATGGGTTTGGTTCATTTCAGTCAACTGGGGGAGGATGGCCTTGAAGACAGCTGATACACAGAGCCTTGGTGAAGATAAGTTTGGAAAGAATAGTTTTAGTTCTCTCAATCACTCTTAATATTAATCTCTCTTTCTCATATTTGTTTCTCTCCCTTCTATCTCTTGCTCCCTGTCTCCCCGTCCCTTCCCCCCTTCATCTCCCCCTCCTGTCTCCTCTCTCTTTTCTTTCTTTTTTTTTTTTTTTTTTTTTTGAGACGGAGTCTCACTCTGTCGCCCAGGCTGGAGCGCAATAGCATGACCTTGGCTCACTGTAACCTCCGCCTCTTGAGTTCAAGCAATTCTCTGCCTCAGCCTCTTGAATAGCTGGGATCGCAGGTGCCTGCCACAATGCCCAGCTAATTTTTTGTATTTTTAGTAGAGACGGGGTTTCACCATCTTGGCCAGGTTGGTATTGAACTCCTGACCTCATGATCCACCCTCCTCGGCCTCCCAAAGAGCTAGGATTCCAGGCATCAGCCACTGCACCTGGCTCTCTCTTTTCTTTCAGGGAGCGGAGTGTGGCATTGAGATCGGGTGGGTTTTGTTGTGGTTCTGGCTCCTCCCCTTCTAGCTCCCTCAAGTTGGAAGATTCCAAAAAATGCTCTAAACCTCATTTTTCTTATGTGAGTAATGGAACTAATGTCATATTTGCTGAAAGAAAAAACCCTGCCAGACCAGAATTCTATAACCAGAGAAAATACCTTTCAAAAATGAAGGTGAACTGAAATACAATTCGTAAGTAACTGAATTCTGTGATTGTAATTGCTATGTGGTGCCTGTTCAGTGTCAGTTACTGGGTAAGATTCTAAAGATAAGTATATAAACAAGGAAAATACGGTTTGTTTTATGGCTTCAAAAATATTCCATGAACCTCATGAGAGACCATCGAAGTTCTGGATTCCTTCAAAGAATAACAGGGAAAGAGGCAAAAACAACAACAACAACAACAACAGCAACAACAAAAACACTAAGTTTTGTTTTGTTTTAATTTTTGTTGGTTTTTTTTTCTTTTTTTTCCTCAAAAGACATTTCAGCCGGGTGCAATAGCTCATGCCTGTAATCTCAGCACTTTGGGAGGCCAGGGCGGGCAGATTTTCTGAGCTCCGGAATTCAAGACCAGCCTGGGCAACATGGCGAAACTCTGTCTCTACTAGAAGAAATACAAAAAATTAACCGGGCATGGTGGCACACGCCTGTAATCCCAGCTACTCAGGAGGCTGAGGCACAAAAATTGCTTGAACCTGGGAGGTGGAGGTTCTAGTGAGCCGAGATGGTGCCACTGCACTCCAGCATGGGCGACAGAGCTAGACTCTGTCTCCACAACAACAACAACAACAACAAACAAGACATTCCATAGTGAGTTGAGTTGATCTAGTCAAGACTATGTTTTTATTCACAAAGTATATTAGACACTCATAAATTAATATGTTCTTTCCATAAGAGATGGCTGGATGTGTTTTCTTGTTGTTGTTTTGTTTTTGAGACGGATTCTCGTGCCTCAGCCTCCCGGGTAGCTGGGATTACAGGTGCCCACCACTATGCCCGGCTAATTTTTGTATTTTTAGTAGAGACTTCACCATGTTGACCAGGCTGGTCTCGAACTCCTGGACTCAAGCAATCTGTCCGCCATGGCCTCCCAAAGTGCTGGGATTACAGGCGTGAGCCGCCGCGCCCAGCCAGGATTTGCAACATAGCTGTGAATCAACGAATTTTTTTGTTGTTATTTGAGGCTAATGTTTCCAAAATCATGGAAAAAGGCTGCCTGGGAAATCAGTATAATCCTACTATTTAGGCCTAAAACAGTCTCCTTACTTTATGAAAAAGGCCGTGATGGGACCAGCGCCCCCACAACCACACTGCAAGGAGGGTCCCAGGCTCAGGCTCAGAAGCAGCAGCGCTCCCTGCAGGCCCCGAAGCTGGGTGGCACAAGCCGGGTCGCGGCTCTGGCGGGAGCGTGGGGACCTGCGGATCAGCACTAGCGCCGCTTCCAGGATCATCCCTACTCTCAGGTTCAGGGGGCCCATCAGCCGCATGACCTGAAGCTTCTCTCAAGGAACCCCAAGCCCCCCAACGCGGGGGGACAGTCTCATCCGAGGACCACCCAGCCCCAGGGTGGCCCAGTCCCTGGACCGCCCCGCCACAGGACAACTCGGGGACTGCCCATCCGAGCACATCCTGTCCGAGGAACTTCCAGCGCCTGAGGATGCAGAGCAGGGGAAGGCGGGAAGCTCAGATGTCGTGTCCAGTCCCTGCAGACCCCAGAACTCGAGGCAGCCCCGGAGGCCGCAGTCCAGCCAGCGAGTAGGGAGGCCGGTCCAGGCAGCTCCGGCTCTCGCGCGTGGGGGGACTCCCCAGGCTCCAGGCTCACTCTGCGGCGCTCCTCCCGGGCCAGCTTCAGGATGGAAACGGCAGGGCCCGCACGAGCATCTGAACGCTGATGTCCCGGCCATTCCTTAGCTGGCCGGCTCAACCCCCATGCCCTGCCCTCAGTGTGGTGTGGTGGGGTGGGGTGTGGGTAGGTGTTCCTTTCTGCTCTGAGAGGCTATTGCCGCTCCATTTTAAGCCACAGGATGTAAAAGGAAATTTCACATGACTTGCAGAACTGTCTGGGAAGTCCCCACCTCTCCTCATAGCAGACTCCTGCGGTAAGCCACGCTAACCTCCCTCCTCTCCAGATTCTCTTCTGCTAAAGATTTTCTTGGTTTCTTTCCTCCTCTTAGCTGGCTCACACCTTATGTGGGTGTGCTTCCAGCGCTCAGAGGTCACAGACGCTCATTCCTGCCCTTTGGCGGCGTGATTCCGACCCCCAACTCTTCCCGCAGCCCAGCCCCTCCTGCTGGGAAGGTGAAGAGGCGTCTGGCGGGACTTCTCAAGGGTTGGAAGAACCTAGAAAGGAAAAAGTAGGCCACATAGCAAGAATGCCAGGGGTGCCTCAGACGGAATAGCGGCTTCTCAGACTGATCCTGTTAAAGAACTGAAATAGCAGATGCTCCCCGAAATGTTTCAAGACCCCCAAATGTGGTGACTGTCCCTGGAGAGGTACCCAGAAGCCATTTAAATCCTTTTGCCTGGAGAATCTGCAGAGCTCACGGTGGCTCATTCTGCCTTTGGCAGAAAAATAAAATGCCTCAGGTAACAAACTGAGTCAGTTTTTACATTTTCCCTCTAGGCCCTGACTTTAGGCAGCAGCTGCCTGAAGCCGGCTCTATAATTTATTTTTATCTTGCTCCTCTGTGACATGAGACAAGAAATACACCTAAAGTCATCACCCCTAATCTGGAGTTTCGCTTTCCACAATTTCAGTTACAGGAGGTCAACCTTGGTCCAAAAATATTAAATGGAAAATTCCAGAAATAAACAATAAGTTTTAAATTGCATTCTGTTCTGAGTGGTGGGATGAAATCTTGCCCCGTCCAGCTCTGTCCCACCCAGTACATGAATCACCCCTTTGTCCAGCAATATCCACCCTGTCTATGCTACCTGCCCATTAGTCACTTATTAGCTGTCTCAGTTATCAGATCAGGAAGAAAAGTAAGTACAGGATAAGATATTTTGAGAGACAGAGAGAGAGACCACATTTACATAACTTTTTTTGCAGTATATTGTTATAATTGTTCTATTTTATTAGTTATTAATCTCTTACAGTGCCTAATTTATAAATTAAACTTTATCATAAGGCCGAGCATGGTGGCTCATGCCTGTAATCCCAGCACTTTGGGAGGCCAAGGTGGCCAGATCACCTGAGCTCAGGAGTTCAAGACCAGCCTGGCCAACATGGTAAAACCCTGTCTCTACTAAAAATACGAAAATTAGCCGAGTGTGGTGGCATGCACCTGTAATCCCAGCTACTCAGGAGGCTGAGGCAGGAGAATTGCTTGAACCTGGCAGGCAGAGGTTGCAGTAGCCAAGATCGCACTACTGCACTCCAGCCTGGGTGACAGAGCAAGACTCTGTCTCAAAAAAAATACATAAATAAATAAACTTTATCATAGTTATGTATGCATAGAAAAAAACCCAGAGTATAATATATATAGGGTTTGTTACTATCTGAGGTTTCAGACATCCACTGGGGGGTCTTGGGGGTCTTGGAATGTGTCCCCCATGGATAAGGAGGGGGGAAACTACTGTAGTTCTCTGTATAAGTGCCTGACCAAGCATTTTACAAATAATGGTATAATTTGCTGTCAGTGCATCACATTGTGTCTGTCAAAATGTTATTTTCTTGGACTTTAAGTAACCAAAACAATCTCAAAAACAATAAGGCTGGAGGTCTCATACATCTGGATTTGAAAACTTACTGCAAAGCTACAGTAATCAAAACAGTGTGGTACTGGCATAGAAACAGCCCCATAGACTAATGGAATAGAACAGAAAGCCCAGAAATAAACCTTTATATATATGGTCAAATGATTTTTATTTTTTTAGGAGATGGAGTCTTGCTCTGTCACCCAGGCAGGAGTGCAGTGGTATGATCTTGGCCCACTGCAACTTCCATCTCCCAGGTTTAAGTGATTCTCCTGCCTCAGCCTCCCGAGTAGCCGAAACTACAAGCACACACCACCACACCCAGCTAATTGCTGTATTTTTAGTAAAGACAGGGTGTCACCATGTTAACCAGGCTGGTCTCAAACTCCCGACCTCAGGCAATCCACCCGCCTTGGCCTCCCAAAGTGCTGGGATTACAGACGTGAGCCACCCCACCAGGCTTTCAAATGATTTTTTTTAACAATGATACCAAGACCATTTACAGGGAAAGAATAGTTTTTTCAAAAAATAGTGTTGAAAGGCCGGATATGGTGACTCATGCCTGTAATCCCAGCACTTTGGGAGGCTGAGGCAGGAGGATTGCTTGAGCCCAGGAGGTCAAGATCAGCCTGGACAATATAGTGAGGCCCCATCTCTGAAAAAATAAAAATAATAAATGTTGTAGGGAGATTGAGTCTCCACATGCAACAGAATGAAGCTGGACCCTTACCTAGTGCCATATGCAAAAATTAACTCAAATGGATCAAAGACCTAACTATAAAAGCTAAAACTGTAAGAATCTTAGGCTGGGCATGGTGGCTCACGCCTGTGGTCCCAGCATTTGGGAGGCCGAGGCGGGCAGATCACGAGGTCAGGAGTTCGAGACCAGCCTGACCAACATGGTGAAATCCCCGTCTCTACTAAAAATACAAAAATTAGCTGGGCATGCTGGCATGCGCCTGTAATCCCAGCTACTCAGGAGGCTGAGGCAGGAGCATCACTCGAACCCGGGAGGCAGAGGTTGCAGTGAGCCGAGATTGCACCACTGCACTCCAGCCTGGGTGACAGAGCGAGACTCCATCTCAAAAAAAAAAAAAAAAAAAAAAAATGACTTTAGGAGAGTTTGGCCAATACCACTAATAAGAATAGTTGTTGCTATCAGTTGAACAAAAATGAAAGAATCTTGCCAGTCCAACATTTAATTTCCTTCCCTCTTTCCCAACACTCCTCTTCCTCCCATTCTGTCTTCTGGAAATCCTGTCATAACATTGGAATCCGTGAACTTAATCTCTGATTTTAACATTTTCATTTTCATCTCTACTTTTGCTCCACCTTCTGAGAGATTTCCCCAACTTGCTCTTCCAACTATTCTACTGAGTTTTTAATTACTCACCTTTTGTTTTTCCTCTGTTCTGAATGCTCTTTTTAACAGCAACCTCTTTGTTTTTCATAGTTATATATTCATGTACATACTCTAAATAGGCATAGATAGATGTGTAATATCATCAAAGAAATTCTAAATATGTGAACACGATAATACATTTCCATACTTTTGTTCCTCCAACTTGCTTCTGTCTCTGCTTGTTTTGGCCAGTATCTTCCATTTTAGAGGCTTTGTCTGGTAAATCTTGGTTGTCTGCTCAGGGTTTTTTCTTTTATGGGGGATAGGGTCTCGCTCTGTTGGTCAGTCTGGAGTGCAATGGTGCAACCAAAGCTTATTGTGGCCTCCATGGTTTCTTGGGCTTAAGTGATCCTCCTCCCTCAGCCTCCCAAGTAGCTGGGAGTACAGGCATTTGCCACCATTCCTGGCTAGTGTTATGAGTTTTTTTGTAGAGACAGGGTCTGGCTATGTTGCCCAGGCTGGGCTCCAACACCTAGGCTCAAGCAATCTGCCAAGCAATCTGTCTGCCTCGGCCTCTCAAAGTGCTGAGATTACAGGCATGAACCATTGCACCCAGCCTGGCTTGCAGTTAGAAATATGGAACTGAACAACTTATTGGAAGTCTTGTAAGTAGGTGTGGCTTGTTTACCTTGCAATTCACCGTGAGGTCTGTGTGTATGCTATTAGGGAACCCAATACGTGTATCAATATTACTTGCTTTTTCCTCATGTACTGTTCAGATTCTCCAGAAAGTAGTCTTCCAATTTCCTGTTTGAAGGGTTCTTATGTGGTTTTAGCATTCTGTGAGCCAAGAGGGCTGGGGCTGTCAGCAATCAGTTTGCATCCATGTAATTGCGTCCCTTTTTGAGGAATGTGCCCTTAAGCTCAACTGTTGTGGTCAACTCTCAGCCCAAAGGTCCTCTCAAGAAAATAGACCTCCAGCGTTCTGCTGAATGTTACCCAGCCCTGTGGGGTGGGGAATGAGATCCAGGGATCCAACTGCTTCTTAAACATCTTGATTCTCAGCTGAACTCGCTTCTGGCTTAGAATTATCTTTCTTAGGCTAGGTGCAGTGTCTCACACCTGTAATTCCAGCACTTTGGGAGGCCAAGGTGTGCAGATTACCTAATGTCAGGAGTTCGAGACCAGTCTGGCCAACATGGCAAAACCCCCGTCTCTACTAAAAATACAAAAATTAGCCAGGTGTGGTGGCACACACCTGTAATTCCAGCTACTTGGGAGGCTGAGGCAAGAGAGTTGCTTGAACCTGGGAGGTGGAGGTTGCAGTGAGCTGAGATTGTGCCATTGCACTCCAAGCCTGGGCAACAGAGTGAGACTCTGTCTAAAAAATAAATAAATAAATAAATAAATTTTAAAAATCATCTTTCTTAGGTTTGCAAAATTAATCATTAGTTTTCTTTATTTTTCCAGCTTTCAAAGTCGATTGCTGTTTTCTCGTTTCCTGTTAAGGGAGTATTAGATTTTTCCAATGTTGGCTACCACAATATCTCTAACTCTATACCCTCTTCTTGCAATAATTTTGACACTTGAAAAGTAGAGTCTCTGTTTTCTCCTCTTAGATTTGCATGGGTTTTTGACTAGGATGAAGTTGATTCTCTGCAACTTCTAAAATGAGGTCATAAAAGGTTTTCTTGGGAAGCTATGTCATGAAGAAGCCCAAACTAGTCCATGCAGAGACACCACATAGTGGGGCTATGTGTAGTTGTTTCAGCCAAAAGTCCAGTGATGCCCTGGTCAACAGGGATTATAATTTTTTTAAAATTAAATTAAATTTATTTTATTTTATTATTATTTATTTATTTATTTTTGAGACAGAGTCTTGCTCTGTCGCCCGGGATGGAGTGCAGTGGTGCAGTCTCAGCTCACTGCAACCTCCGCCTCCTGGTTCAAGCGATTCTCCTACCACCTCAGGCTCCCGAGTAGCTGGAATTACAGGAGCCCACCACCATGCCCGCCTAATTTTTGTATTTTTAGTAGAGACGGGGTTTCACCATGTTGGCCAGGCTGGTCTCGAACTGCTGACCTCAGGTGATCCACCTACCTTGGCCTCCCAAAGTGCTGGGATTACAGGTGTGAGCCACTGTGCCTGGCCTCTTTTTTTTCTTTCTTTCTTTTTTAAATAAATAGAGATGAGGTCTTGCCATGTTGCTCAGGCTGGTGTCAAACTCCTGGGCTTAAGCGATCCTCCTGCCTTGGCCTCCCAAAGTGCTGGGATTATAGGCATGAATCACCTTGCCCAACTATGAATTCTATTTTTTTTTGAGACAGAGTCTCCCTTTGTCACCCAGGCTGGAGAGCAACGGCGAAATCTCGGTTCACTGCAACCTCTGCCTCCCAGGTTCAAGCAATTCTCCCTGCCTCAGCCTCCCGAGTAGCTGGGATTACAGGAGCCCGCCACCATGCCCGGCTAATTTTTGTATTTTTAGTAGAAACAGGGTTTCATCATGTTGGTCAGGCTGGTCTTGAACTCCTGACCTCAGGTGATCTGCCCACCTCGGCCTCCCAAAGGGCTGGGATTACAGTGATGAGCCACCACGCCCGGCCTTATTGATTCTTAATATGTGAATGAAGATGACTCCCGATGATCCAGCCCCAGCCATTGAGTTGTCCTAGCTGAGGCCCTAGACACTGTGGAACATAGACAAGCCATCCCTGGTCTGCTCAGTTTAAATTCTTGAGCCATAGGATTTGTGTGTATAGTAAATGATTGTGGCAAAGCTGCAGCACTAAATTTGGGGATGGTCTGTGATGCACCAATAGTAATGGGAATATCTGTTTTCTTTCTTTTTCTTTTTTTTTTTTTAAGATGGAGTCTCACTCTGTCGCCCAGGCTGGCATGCAGTGGTGTGATCTCGGCTCACTGCAACCTCTACCTCCCAGGTTCAAGTGATTCTCCTCCCTCCGCATCCTGAGTAGCAGGGATTACAGGAGCCTGCCACCGTGCCTGGCTACCATTGTATGTTTTAAATATCCACTGAAAGTCATTTACTATTCCCCTAAAATCATCCACACTTTTCCATCTCCCTTTCTCTTAAGCAGTAAGGTGTAAAAGCATTTGCACCCCATTGAGATACTGGGCAATCACTCTGTGGTTCTCCCCTGTGCACACCAATAAACTTCTGTGCCTTCTCTCCAATTAATCTGCCTTTTGTGAGTTGATTTTTTAGCAAATCTTCAGAGGGCAAAGGGGAAATTTTCCCTTGGCCCCTGCAACCACTTGACCCCATTAGCTCTCATTCTGACCAGCAAAGTAAAGAAGAATGGATCCCGCAGGATTTTCTAGGATATCTAAGTTTGTCATATTTCCATTGTGAAGTTTGTAGTAGATACACTGTCAAATCATACTTGACATTTTATTTTTTATTTTAAAGAATCTTTTATTTTAGATTCAGGGAGTACCTGTGCAGGTTTGTTACCTGGGTATATTGTGTGATGCTGAGGTTGGGGTATGATTGATCCTATCACCCAGGTACTGAGCACAGTACCCAATAGTGAATTTTTCAACCCCCACCCCCTCTCTACCCTCTCTAGTAGTGCGTGCCTTCCTTCCGTCCTTCCTTCTTCTTCCTCTTTTCCTTCCTTCTTCTCTCTCTCCTTCTCTCTTTCTTTCTTTTTGTCTCACTCTGTTGCCCAGGCTGGAGTGCAGTGGCACGATCTTGGCTCACTGCAACCTCCGCCTCTGGGTTCAAGCAATTCTCCTGCCTCAGCCTCCCAAGTAGCTGGGACTACAGGGGCACACCGCCATTCCTTGCTAATTTTTTGTATTTTAGTAGAGATGGGGTTTCGCCATGTTGCCCAGGCTGGTCTCGAACTCCTGAACTCAGGCAATCCTCCTGCCTCGTCCTCCCAAAGTGCTGGGATTACAGGCATGAGCCACTGCACCCGGCCATAGTCGCAGTGCCCAGTTTCTATTGTTGCCATCTTACTGTCCATGAGTACCCAATTTTCAGCTCCCACTTTTTTTTTTTTTTTTTTTTAATGAGGCGGAGTCTCACTGTGTGGCCAGGCTGGAGTGCAGTGGCGCAATCTTGGTTCACTGCAACCACTGCCTCCCGGGTTCAAGAGATTCTCCTGCCTCAGCCTCCCGAGTAGCTGGGACTGCAGGTGCCCGCCACTACGCCCGGCTAATTTTTGTATTTTTAGTAGAGACGGGGTTTCACCATGTTGGCCAGGATGGTCTCAATCACCTGACCTTGTGATCCGCCCACCTCGGCCTGCCAAAGTGCTGGGATTACAGGCGTGAGCCACTGCGCCTGGCCTTCTCTCTCTCTCTCTTTAAAAGATGTTATAAGATCCAAAAACCAAGCTGCCGCCATATTCTTGGGTCTCCATTTTAAAGCTTTCTGGGAAGAGAGAGCCTCTCATTTCTCTTTGAAAATTAATCCTTCGGGCAAGGAACTTACAGTTTTGTGTGAACTAACTTGTTTATTCTGAATCCAGCTCATTGTCTTTTAGCCGGGCATCTGGGGGAACTTCTCACGGTTCTCAGGGGCACTGTTCACCTGCAGCCAAGTTTCCTGACGGTTGCCCCGTCTCCTCCACAATGAGCGGCCCTTCACCGCTCCTTCAAGACCAAACCCTCAAGTCAATGTGCGCGGCTCTTCAACCAGGCACCCCACAGAGCTTGAGCAGAATAAAAAATCCTGCCGCTTCTTCAAAGAAATGAGTTTCCATTTTTAAAAGAGTCTAGTTTTAGGGAAAAATCAGTGGTTTTCCTTTCCTCTTATTGCTTCAATTTCCTTCACCACAAATAACTCAGTGGTCAGTCCTGCCACATCAACACCTCTGGTTTTACCTGACCCACCTTTGTAAGACCAGCAAGAGAAACAATAGATGTATGTTTGTACAGTTGGGAGTTACCCCAATTGTTTTCTCTAGTTCTCTCCCAGATCTGATTTTTTTAAAGATCTGCCTTTAAATTTGGAAGTCTCACTTTTGTACCTAAAGACTGATAGCGCATATATGTGTGTGTGTGTGTGTGTGTGTGTGTGTATATATATATATACATACACACACACACACACACACACACACACACACATATATATATATACTTTTTTTTTTTGAGATGGAGTCTTGCTCTGTCACCAGGCTGGAGTGCAGTGGCACGATCTGGGCTCACTGCAACCTCCGCCTCCCAGGTTCAAGCGATTCTCCTGCCTCAGCCTCCCGAGTAGCTGGGACTATAGGCGCGTGTCACCACGCCCGGCTCATTTTTTGTATTTTTAGTAGAGACGGGGTTTCACCATGTTGGCCAGGCTAGTCTTGAACTCCTGGCCTCAGGTAATCCACCCACCTCGGCCTCCCAAAGTGTTGAGATTACAGGCATGAGCCACCGTGCCCCGCCAATTTGATATTCTCTAAGGGCTGTTTTGTAACAAAATGGAAGCAGTGGAAAGCAAATAAAAGAAAGAATATACTTGGTTCTGAGCTCAACTTACAGTCAGAGTGACATGGTTTGGACATTGACCCCTCCAAATCTCACGTTAAAATATAATCCTCAAAGTTGGAGGTGGGGTGTGGTGGGAGGTGTCACGGGAGCGGATCCCTCTGGAAGGGCTTGGTGGCCTCCCTGTGGTAATGGGTCAATTCTTGCTCTATTAATTCATGCAAGAGCTGGCTGTTTAAAAGAGCCTGGCATCTCTTTTGCTTCCTCTCTTGTCATGTGACACACTTGCTCCCTGCTCATCTTCCGCCATGAGTGAAAATGTCCTGAGGCCTCCCCAGAGGCTGAGCAGATGCGGGTACCATGCTTACACGGCCTGCAGAACTGTGAGCCCAGAAACCTCTTTTCTTTAGAAATTGTCCAGTCTGAAGAATTCCATTAGCAATGCAAAATGGGCTAATACACACATTAAGTAAAGCGATCTAGGGGCAATTTAAATACATTTTTAAAGTTATTTTTTTTTTCAAGAGTCATCTTGCATCAGTCTACTTCCTACTTACAGGCTGAAAGCAGTCACCACCCATTACTCAATAAACAGGTAAGAAGAAAATGGGTAATCTAGTCACCTTCCAGGCCCTGGGTGTTTCTTCCTCATGCATATGCTAAACACCTTGAAATCCTTTAACAAGCGGTTGGTTCTGGTCTTGATCTGCATGTGAGAAAATGAAGCCAAAGGACTATGGGCAGAATATGACCTGTGCATTGTGTGTGCCCGGAAGGGGAGAAGCTGGCTGTTGGTGGTGGTGGGGGGACAGGGATGGGGTGTATGTATGGGCATCCTATGGGAATTTTGTCTGGGTCCTGAAGGAAGACTTAAGTAATATATTCAAAAATAATAAGCCAGATTGTTTGATTAAAAATTCTCTCTCTCTTTCTTTTTCCTTTTTTTGAGACGGAGTGTTGCCTGAGCTGGAGTGCAATTTCGCGATCTCGGCTCACTGCAACCTCTGCCTCCTGGGTTCAAGTGATTCTCCTGCCTCAGCCTCCCAAGTAGCTGGGATTACAGGCACAGCCACCATGCCCGGCTAATTTTTGTATTTCTAGTAGAGACAGTTTCACCATGATGGCCAGGCTGGTCTCGAACTCCTGACCTCAGGTGATTTGCCTGCCTCGGCCTCCCAATGTGCTTGGATTACAGATGTGAGCCACTGCGCCCGGCCTAAAAAATTCTTTAAGTGCATTAATTAGGATTTACTGCATAGCTCTTCCATGAAATACACCTTTATAACTGCAGAGGAGGAAATATGTAATATCCCTGAACCATAGAAAGATGCTCAGTAGAGATGTAGGCGAAGAACATGGAAACACAGGACCATACATAATAGCCGATGAGTTTCAAAGCCCATAGATAACACAGGTACCATATAATACAGGTTGCCAGAGTTTGTCTTTTTTTTTTTTTTTTTTTTTTTGAGATGGAATTTTGCTCTTGTTGCCCAGGCTGGAGTGCAATGGCATGATCTCAGCTCTCTAAAAACCTCCGCCTCCTGGGTTCAAGCTATTCTCCTGCCTCAGCCTCCCAAGTAGCTGGGATTATGGGCAAACACCACCATGCCCAGCTAATTTTTGTATTTTTAGTAGAGACAGGGTTTCACCATGTTGGCCAGGCTGGTTTCGAACTCCTGACCACAGGTGATCCTCCCGCCTCGGCCTCCCAAAGTGCTGGGATTACAGGCGTGAGCCACCACTCCTGGCCAAGTCAAAGTTGTTTTGACTTGCAGTGCTTAGAAAGGGCTTTGGAAACTTTTTACTAGGTTTGAGGGGTAATGGGAGAGACTTCATGCAAATTCATGCAAAATCCACAAGTGATAATAAAAGATAAGATATGTTCTAGGGACGATGAAGGGACCTGCTTGTGGATCACATGATGGTGATCATTGATGACTATTTGAAAATGACTCCAGATCCTGCAGCTTTTTTCTACTATTATCTGCATGATAGGCTGCAAGAGGAGCAGTAGTTTGATGATATCTCCTCAGGTGACTTCCTGGCACTCATTCAGTCAATAGCTGATGCATGGCCTGCTAACCTGGTTATATTTCACTTCCCTCTGAAGCCTGTTTCTCAAAGCCACTACTTCAGGACTAAACATGCAGTCATTTGTAGATGCCTTTGTATGGGAAAGGAGACATCAATGGGGACTTAGGAAATCATCTAATTAAGAGGCTTTCACTCGAAGCTCTAATTTGAATGAATTCACATTGTAAGAGGGAAGTGAACTGTTAGGATTCACTGCAGGCTTTCCTGCGTCTCAGTCCAGTGCCTGTTAGCTCACGGCAGAAACACATACTTGTCAAAGAAAGTTATTATGCATTACTTTCTTCACTTCCAAAGAAGAACGCAAATGTTCTCCATGAAAGCAAGGGCAGTAGGAGGAGGGGGCAGGCTGGGGCTCTTGCTCACTACCTGCTGCCCTTAAATCCTAGAGTCTTGTTTAACACCACATGGCACTTCTCATGTAGCATTTTTGAAGGACATTCAATCCAGTGCCACCCCAAGGAAATATGCCTTCTCCGTAGCTGGCTGTCTGGAATGGACTCTGGGTGAGATTGGCCCCTCTTGAATTCCTGGCTTTGCGGCACATGCAACCATCAGATCCAGGCTGCTCCCAGGAAAGGGACAAAACTTGGCAGAGGGCAGTTCCTGGGGGCAGAGGGCAATTCCTCTGAGGCCCCCAGCAGGTGGCACTCTGGCAGCTTGGGGAGGGAACTGGGAAGGGGTGGAGACCCTGGGTTCTGGAGGGCAGGAGTCGAGCTCCTGCAGTAGACCAGTCCTTTTGATGCTTGGCAAAGGCCCTGGCCCTCCAGGATGCAGCTATTGTCTTTAGCCTTGATATGTCATGGTCACATTTCCCAACTCAAATATTTTATGTATCTCTTTATTATCCTAAGCCATAGCACTAATTAGTTGCCCCATAGAAGTTAGCACCCAGGGAAGAGCTGTTTCTCCATAAGCCATTTCACTTGGGATGAATGTGTCAATGCACAGGGAAGACCCGCCGCTGTAAAGCGGCATGGCCAGAGTCTGGTTCTGTGACACTGCTGCTCGTGTCACAGAGTCAGCAGCAAGGGCTTCCCCATGGGGAGGGCCTGTTTGCTTAGCATCATTCCTAGGGTCATTTGTGTGTGCCACGAAGAGGGGGCACCCCTTTCTCTTTCCTAACTCTGATCTTGAGAAGCATGCAATGGGCAGAGGAATTTGCAAATCTCACTTGTTTGAAAGTGATGTCCCTCCTTGAAAATTGCATTCAGCAATTTAAATGTAGACATTTTGACCTTACAATACTCTGAGGATGGGATTAACAAATTCCCATTTAAAGCTACTTTTGCATTTGTTGAGAAGTATTGTTGCATGCATGTGTTAATTTGCTAGGGCTTCCATAACAAAGTGCCACAATGGGGGGCTTAAAGAACAGATATTTATTCTCTCCCGTTCTAGAGGTTGGAAGTCCAAAATCAAGGTGTGGGCAGAGTTGATTCCTCCTGAGTCCTCTCTCCTTGGCTTGCAGAAGGCTGAGGCTGTATTCTCCCTGTGTCCCCACTGTGTGTGTCTATGTCCTCATCTCTTTTTTTTTTTTTGAGACAGAGTTTCGCTCTTGTTTCACAGGCTGGAATGCAATGGCGCAATCTCGGTTCACTGCAACCTCCGCCTCCTGGGTTCAAGCGATTCTTCTGCCTCAGCCTCCTGAGTAGCTGGGATTACAGGCATGCGCAACCACGCCTGGCCAATTTTGTATTTTTAGTAGAGACAGGGTTTCTCCATGTTGGTCAGGCTGGTCTCGAACTCTCGACCTCGGGCGATCCTCCTGCCTCGGCCTCTCAAAGTGCTGGGATTACAGGTGTGAGCCGCTGCACCCAAGCCTTTTCTTATGGGACCCAGTCAGATTGGATTAGGGCCCACACATCCATATGACATCATTTTTAATTGATTACCTCTGTAAAGGCTCCTCCTCCAAATATAGTCACCTTCTGAGGTTCTTGGGGTTAGCATTTCAACATATGACATTTGAGAGGCACCATGCAGCCATCACACGGAATAATCTGTTAGTTCCAGTACTCAGGGTCTGCTCTGTTAGGACACACACTCCCAAAGAATTGCTTTTAGACCTTGGTCCTGAATGATTTTTCCTTTAAAAAGCTGGTATTCTTATTTTTATTTATTTATTTTTTTGAGATGGAGTCTCGCTCTATTGCCCAGGCTGGAGTGCAGTGGCACAGTCTCGGCTCAGTGCAACCTCTGCCTCCCAGGTTCAAGAGATTCTCCTGCCTCAGCCTCCCGAGTAGCTGGGACTACAGGTGCCCGCCACCACGCCTGGCTCATTTGTTTTTTTTTTTTTTTTTTTTTTGTATTTTGTTGTAGAGATGGGGTTTCACTGTGTTAGCCAGGATGGTCTCGATCTCCTGACCTCGTGGTCCAACTCCCTCGGCCTCCCAAACTGCTGGGATTACAGGTGTGAGCCACCGCGCCTGGCTCCTAGCTCGCTCTTTTATGTGGGCACCAATGCGCCTGGAACCCTCCTCACCTCTTATTGACATCCTTGTCCTTGCAGGAGGACTCTAACCTTAAATTATCACCCAACCTTGTCTGTGACATCCAGATTCCAAAAGTAATAAAATTTTAAATGAAATAAACTGGTAATGAATAAAGCAGTCATGAACTGTCTTTATCGAATAAAGGACCTTTTGGTACCAAAGTGATTCATACATGCAAAAAAAGTCTAGGAATATAAGAGTCTTACTGCCAAGCACAGTGGCTCATGCCTGTAATTCCAGCACTTTGGGAGGCCAAAGCGGGTGGATCACCTGACGGTGGGAGTTTGAGACCAGTCTCTACTAAAAATACAAAATTAGCTGGTGTGGTGGCACGTGCCTTGTAATCCCAGCTACTCGGGAGGCTGAGGCAGGAGAATCACTTGAACCCAGAAGGAGGAGGTTGCAGTGAGCCGAGATCTTGCCATTGCACTCCAGCCTGGGCAACAAGAGCGAAACTCCATCTCAAAAAAAAAAAAAAAGGTCTTACTTTTGCATTCTTGTTCTTACATTTTGTCTGTCAAAGTCAATAGAGGATCCATTTACTTGTGAAATTAATTTCCTAACCATATGCCATCCTTCCTCCTAACTCCGTAATTTTTTTTTCTTTTTTTTTTGAGATGGAGTCTCACTCAGCTGCCCAGGCTGGAGTGCGGTGGCGTGATCTCAGCTCGCCGCAACCAACATCTCCCAGATTCAAGAGATTCTCCCGTCTCAGCCTCTCAAGTAGCTGGGAATACAGGCACCCACCATCATGCCCGGCTAATTTTTGTATTTTAGTAGAGTCAGGGTTTCACCATGTTGACCAGGCTGGTCTTGAACTCCTTACCTCAGGTGATCCGCCCACCTCGGCCTCCCAAAGTGCTGGGATTACAGGCATGAACCACAGCGCTCGGCCCTAACACCGTAATTTTTGCATGGTACAATGTAAGCTATTTCTGCTTAAAACTAAAATATGCTTGTAATTGACAGCAAGATAAGCATAAGGTTTTGCATGACTCAGCTAGGTTAATCAAAGAGGATGGTTGCTATTTTGGGAGAAGGGAAGTTAATTAAATATGTAACTAATTTTATATTAGAGAAAACTAATATAATTAAACTGCAGTTTTGAGTGGTATGAGTCAGTATGATGATTAAGAGTGGGAGTCATGAAAAAATACAGTATTTATTAACTATCGGGGGATTGACATATGAAGTCTTCAAAAAGTTTGGGATGGGCTTGGTTATGTGTAATCGTCATGAATTTTTTGTTCAAGTATTTAAAATGTTCAGTGAAAGCTATATAACTACATTACAAACTTTATTTGTGATTTCTAGCAATCTTCCAAGTGAGGTGGAAAAATTAAAGATCTAGAATGCACCTCTGTTGGCCGGAAGCAGTGGCTCTTGCCTGGAATCCCAGCACTTTGGGAGGCCGAGGCAGGCAGATCACGAGATCAAGAGATCGGGACCATCCCGGCCAACATGGTGAAACACTGTCTCTACTAAAAATACAAAAATTAGCTGGGCACGGTGGCGGGTGCCTGTAATCCCAGCTACTCGGGAGGCTGAGGCAAGAGAATCACTTGAACCCAGGAGGCGGAGGTTGCAGTGAGCCGAGATAGCACCACTGCACTCCAGCCTGGCAACAGAGTGAGACTCCATCTAAAAAAAAAAAAAAGAAAAAAAAAAGAGAACCTCTGTGTGGAGGAAAACAATTCTATTAGAGGAAATAAAAGGCACAGGGAGGAATGTCATATTATTTTGGTACAAGCAGATTTCCAAATACTTAATTAGCAAAAAGTGTTTATCAGAAATCTTGTTTTCTTCTGTATGTTTCATCACACTTTAAATTAGTAAAGAATATTGCCTTTCATCAACATCAAGATGAGGAGAGATAAATTCTGCATGTTGCAAGGAAGAAGAAAAATAATGAGTAAGGAAGGAGCTCACTGTAAGGATGATTCTTGGCAGAAGCAAGTGGTAGCTCACAGAGGGTGGTGGTAGTGAGAAAATGGTTCCTGTCCTCCACCCCAGGGCTCAACCTTCAGATTTGTGCTTATGTCTGGTCTCCAGCCAGGGGCAGAGAAGAACTGAAGGATAAAACAGGAAAACCTATTGAGAGGGGCAACTGAGATCCTCAATCATAGGTTACTGTAAGGTGAAAATTGCCTGCTCTTTCTTTCTTTCGTTTGTTTCTTTGAGCAGAGTTGCTCTGTCGCCCAGGCTGGAGTGCAGTGGCACCATCTCGGCTCACTGCAACCTCTGCCTCCCAGATTCCAGCTATTCTCCTGCCTCAGCCTACTGAGTAGCTGAGACTACAGGTGCCCGCCACCACGCCCAGCTAATTTTTGTATTTTTAATAGAGATGGGGTTTCACCATGTTGGCCAGGCTGGTCTTGAACTCCTGACCTCATGATCTGCCCACCTCGGCCTCCCAAAGTGCTGGGATTACAGGCGTGAGCCACCATACCCAGCCTGCCTGCTCTTTCAAATGGAATCCTACAGTTGTCACATCTGGGGTACGTGCACTATTGTCTTTATTGTAAAGGAAAACTGGCATTTACATGGTGTCTCAGTTTGCTTGGGCTATTGTAACAAAGTACAGCAGGTCCTAGAATAAGGTCATTTTCTTTTTATTTATTTTGAGACAGGGTCTTGCTCTGTTGCCCAGACTGAAGTGCAGTGGCACAATCATGGCTCAAGTGATCTTCCTCCGTCTCAGCCTCCCAAGCAGCTGGGACAACAGGCCCCTGCCACTATTTCTGGCTAATTTTTAAAAAATATTTTTTGTAGAGACTGGAGTCTTCCTGTGTTGCCCAGTCTGGTCTCAAACTCCTGTGCTGAAGCGATCCTACTGCCTCAGCCTCCCAAAGTGCTAGGATTATATCCATGAGCCACCTCCCCTGGCCTCAACAGGTCTTTATTATAAGGTCGATGAGAAAAGAATGATCCTCACCTGGGGCCACTACCTGTGTTGGAGTCTGTCTGCATGTTCTCCCCATGTCTGTGTGGGTTTTTTCTGGGTGCTCTGGTTTCCTCCTTGATCCCATGATTGTGCCCATTAGGTGAACTGATGTGTCTACATGATCCCAAGGTGAGTGAGGGTGGGCATGTGTGTGAGTGCACCCTGCAAAGGGAGAAGCGTGCTGTAGGAACTTAACTCTTGTTTATATCAATTAGCCTATTGATTAGAAAATTGATTTTGTTATACATCATTTCACTTAAAGTTAGTTTCCAAGAACTTACTGACAATGTTAAGTGAGGGCTTTCTGTATCACAGACTGGACAGCTTAAACAACAGAAATTTGTTTTCCCACAATTCTGGAGTCCGGAAGTCTGAGATCAAGGCATCTGCGGTGTTGTTCTTTCCTGAGTCCTCTCTCCTTAGCTTTGCAGATGGGCCTCCTTGCCCTGTGTCCTCATCTCCTCTTCTGATAAGGAACACCAGTCATATTGGATTAGGTTCCACCTTAAGGACCTCAGTTAACCTTAGTTACCTCTTTATTTTTTATTTTAATTAATTAATTAATTTATGTATTTATTTTGAGACAGAGTCTCACTGTGTCACCCAGGCTGGAGTGTAGTGGCTCACTGCAACCTCTCCCTCCCGGGTTTAAGCGATTCTCCTGCCTCAGCCTCCTAAGTAGCTGGGACTACAGGCATGCGCCACCACACCCAGATAATTTTTGTAGTTTTAGTACAGGCAGGGTTTCTCCATGTTGGCCAGGCTGGTTTCGAACTCCTGACCTCAGGTGATCTGCCCGCCTTGGCCTCCCAAAGTGTTGCAATTACAGGTGTGAGCCACCACGCCTGGCCTGTTATCTCTTTAAAGACCCTGCCTCCAAATACAGTCACATTCTGAGACGCTGGTGGTTGGGACTTCAACACACGAATTTCGGGTGTCCAGAGGACAGAGTATTATCTGCCACAGCAAACTGACACACACGGCTTCCAGCCAGGAGCATCTTGGAAAAGCTTTTGTCAGAAAGTGAGTCCAGGACTTGGCAACTATACCATGTGTGTCCCCACTGAAGGGGACAAAGCCCAACCAGTTATTAACTACTCATGTGGGGTGCCTTTGGTTAATTAGAGTAAAGGGAGTCCAGTGGTAGGTGTTCTACTTCCAAGGAACAAGACACTGATAGATTTACAATGTTTAGTAACAGCTAAATCACAGATGTTGATGGGACCCTGATGTCTTTGGTTTTAAAATGGTAAATATGTTTCCTGAAGTATGAAAAACCTCCTATGTAGCAAATGCTGAGAAATACCATGGTGACAGTATTTTTGTTAGCCTGTCACCACAGACAGAGCCAGTGCAATAATGCATCAGTCCCCTTCACCAGCCTCATGCTCTTCTTTATTCTAAAGAAGTGAGCAAGGAGAGGGCCACGGTCCAGTATGGGAAAATGAGCCCTTTCAATGACAAAATTTAAATGTAATGAGCATTAAATGAGCATATTAATTCACAGGAGCAGTTGGTGCTTCTGCCTGAAAGTGGAGAAACGCATGTTTCCAGGGAAGCAGAGACACAGTGGCAGGGTGACACAGCCAGTGCTCACACAGCATCCCTCCGGTGGGCAATCCGCAGTGCAAGGCCACCACACAGCAATGCCACTCCACTGGCAGGGGCTTTGTAGCAGGGATTCTCAAAGGGCATCCTCACACAGCAGCATCGCCGTCAGCTGGAAACGTATCAGAAATGCAGATTCTTGGCCAGGTGCCATGGACCATGCTTATAATCCCCAACATTTTGGGAGGCTGAGGCGGGAGGATCACTTGAGCCCAGGAGATCGAGGCTGCAGTGAGCCGTGATTGTGCCACTGCACTCCAACCTGGGCAACGGAGCTGAGATCCTGTCTCAAAAAATGCAGATTCTTGGGCCCCATCCCAGATCCACTGAATCAAGAACTCTGGGTGTGGGCACAGCAATCAGTATTTGAACCTCTGTGTAGGTAGAGCAAAAATGCAAGACACACAGTTACATTTCATTTTAGATAAGTGACATCATTTTTTAATATGAGTATGTCTCAATTATTGCATGGGACATGTTTAATACTAAAATGATTTGTTGTTTAACTGAAATTCACCTTTAGCTGGGGTACTGTTTTTTTTTGTTGTTTGTTTGTTTTTTAGACAGAGTCTCTCTCTTTCGCCTAGGCTGAAGTGCAGTGGCGTGATCTTGGCTCACTGCAACCTCCGCCTCCCAGGTTCAAGTGATTCTCCTGCCTCAGCCTCCCGAATAGCGGGGATTACAGGCACATGCCACCACGTCCGGCTAATTTTTGTATTTTTAGTAGAGACAGGGTTTCACTATCTTGGCCAGGCTAGTCTTGAACTCCTGACCTCGTGATCCACCCACCTCGGCCTCCCAGAGTGCTGGGATTACAGGCATGAGTCACCGCGCCCGGCCTGGGGTTCTGTATTGTATCTGGCAGCTCTGCCTCCAGGGGATTCTGATTCATGCTGAAATTTGGGAACCACCGGCATGGAGGCTTTGCCTAGGTCCAAAGCCCTGTTCTGACCATTTCAATGATGAAGAAAGTGTCTGATCCTCACATTCATTTCCCTGTTACCCTCTTTACCTCCCTGTTTCCCTGTTACCCTCTTACCTCCATCCTTCTTGTCTGATTCGCTCTGTTCACTCATTTACATTTCCTGTGCCTTTTCACATTCGTGACTTCTTAGTTCTGTCTGCGATTTTATAAAGATAACTCCCAAATAAAAATTGCATGGATCTACTGTTTATTGGTTGTAGCTAACTCAGCCAGAGGTTAGACTGTGCATATTTTGACACAGCAACTTGCCCAGGTTCATAAGTGCATTTATAAGACCCTTCTGCATCAGGTTTCCTGCCTGCATATGTACATATTAAGTAGCTCTAGTTACTGAGAACTATGAACTCTAAGGAAAGGAAAACTCCATGCTTAAAAATGGTTGAAGAACATGCTCTTGCATTGATTCTGGGTTGGACTCAGCTACATGGAACTGTTGATGTTTAAAGAACCTTAAATGTGGGAGGTAGAGGAAATGGTGTATTGTACTGTTTATGACAGGTAATAACGAGCCACCAAGGTTAATTGGATGATTGACTGAGGTATTCGTTGGCCAAGGGCCTAAGAGCATTATATAGTATTTTGCCAGCATGTTATACAGAGAAATGGAGATTAAGTATTCTCTATTCTTGGCTGGGTATGGTGGCTCACGTCTATAATCCCAGCACTTTGGGAGGCCGAAGCAGGTAGATTGATTGAGCCAAGGAGTTTGAGACCAGCTTGGTCAACATGGTGAAATGTCGTCTCTACAAAAAATACAAAAATTAGCCAGGCATGGTGGTGCACATCTGTAGTCCCAGCTACTCAGGAGGCTAAGGTGGGAGGATGGCTTGAACCCAGGAGGTTGAGGCTGCAGTGAGCCGAGATCACACCACTGCACTTCAGCTGGGCGACAGAGTGAGACCCTGTCTCAAAAAAAAATTTTTTTTTCAAGTATTCTCTATTCTTGTTAATGGCACATTTAATTACAAACAGAAAACCTCAGCCCCTAATGTCTGATGAAGGCTTTTTATTTTTACTTTTATAAGCTCTGTTGGACTTGAGAAAGCTTTTTCTGTCTAAGAAATTCTTAGACAGGCTAAAGGAGCAAATGAGACAATATGCAGGCCTAAATTTGGAAGATCTCCTTGGACAGGGAATGTTAAAGCTCCATTATGTCACTAAAAGTTGGTCAGACATTTTCAAAAAGTTACAAAAATTAGAAGATTGGGAAAACCAAGCCCTAAGTGAACTCAGAGAAGCTCAAAAAGTGTATGTGAGGAGAGGTGAAGAAAAGCAGAAACAAAAGGCAAAATCCATGCTATCTACTTTCCAGCAGATGGCTCCAAACCCATATGCTTCTAAACAAGGTCTCCAGGGGGCCAAAAACTACAAAGGGTCCAGACCCCTGTTCAAAGGACCCAAGCCTCCAACTAGGGGACCTAGGCCTTCATTTCCCAGGCCTTCTAAAGAGAAAGTAGAGGAGAGACCAAGTATATAATTCCTGAGAAATTGGTCTTTTGTTTCTAATGTAGGAATGTCAGCAGTGGAGTGTAAATAAGGCAATCCGTAGAGCATCTCATAAGGAGAAAGGCCAATATCTTTCCGAGGGGCAGTTCAGATTCTTAACAAGGCAATAGGAAGACATTTAATCCATGGCAACCAAGTTTCTAGAACTAATTTGGTTAAGTGGTTCTTCAGGGTCTGATTCATCCTTTCTACCCTACCTGATGAAGGTGGGTGCCAAAGAGTATGATATTCCCATTTAATGTCTAGTGTTTGGGATAATTTTTAATGATATGTGCTGTGAAGAAATTATCTAGGCCGGGCACAGTGGCTCTCATCTGTAATCCCAGCACTTTGGGAGGCCAAGGCAGGTGGATCACCTGAGGTCAGGAGTTCGAGACCAGCCTGGCCAACATGGTGAAACCCTGTCTCTACTAAAAATACAAAAATTAGCTGGGCGCCTGTAATTCCAGCTACTCGGGAGGCTGCGGCAGGATAATCACTTGAACCCAGGAGGTGGAGGTTGCAGTGAGCCGAGATCTCGCCATTGCACTCCAGCCTGGGTGAAACAGCAAAACTCCGTATCAAAAAAAAAAAAAAAAGCAGTTGTTATAAACCCAAATGAAGTAGTTTCCCCATACAGACGTTTTTGAGTGTCTGCATCACCATAGTGACTTACTTTCCCCTATTTTGCCAACAGTCCTGAAATCTTGGTTGTATGGATCTTGAAATGATCTTTCATGAGAACAACCCGGGTCAACATTAAGGCCACACAGACAATCATCACACTGGGGTCACTGTCCAAACCAAACATAACTGTCTCAATCCCAATCTGCAAAATAGAAATGTATTAAAAACCTAAATCATGAGCCGCTGGCTCACGCCTGTAATCCCAGCACTTTGGGAGGCGGAGGCGGGCGGATCACAAGGTCAGGAGATCGAGACCACGGCGAAACTCCATCTCTATTAAAAATACAAAAAATAATTAGCCGGGCATGGTGGCGGGCGCCTGTAGTCCCAGCTGCTCAGGAGGCTGAGTCAGAAGAATGGCGTGAACCCGGGAGGCGGAGCTTGCAGTGAGCTGAGATCGCGCCACTGCACTCCAGCCTGGGTGACAGAGCGAGACTCCGTCTCAAAAAAACAAAACAAAACAAAACAAAAACCAAAAACAAAAAAAACAACTAAATCATGATGTGCTACATTTTCTTCTCCTTAAGCATAAAATGCACTGTTTCCTGTTATATTGAATATTTGATCAGATTCTGCTTAAAGAAAGAAAATTTAAAAAGCTTTCTCAAGTCCAACAGAGCTTATAAAAATAAAAAGTAAAAATAAAAAGCTTTCATCAGACTCTACGTTCTCTCTTCTTAAAACCAAAGGTCTCAAAACACAGGCATGGCCCCTGGAGTTCCCAGTACATCAACATCAGCCTGGGGATCATGTCCTCATCAAAAGCTGGAAAGAGGAGAAACTCGAACCAGCCTGGGAAGGACCTTACCTGGTGCTCCTAACACTGAAACCGCAGTCCGGATAGCAGAAAAAGGATGGACCCATCACACCGGAGTCAAGAAAGCATCACCACCTCCGGAGTCATGGGCCGTTATCCCAGGGGAAAACCCTACCAAACTAACGCTAAGAAAAGTTTAACTCTCCTTCATCTATTCTATTACTCCTTCTTCTTTCCTCATTCTATGGCTGACCACCTCATTATTAATGTAACCAGGTCAAGCTCACCCCAAACTATTACCTTCGATGCATGTCTTGTCATACCCTGTGGAGATCTCCAAAGTCAAAAGCAACTCTCAGACTCAGAGAAGTATCTCTGCCCCTTTAAGATAAAAGGCTCCCCCTATCAAGGCCCTTGTTCCTTAACGAATGCAGGAAAACAGGTCTGCCATAGCTGGAATGATGTTGTGTGGACAACTGAATATCAAGGCTGGACCTCGTCAACCGGTGGTTGTATGTCCTTAAAACCATACATTCACTTCACTAAAGAAAGTACCCCCCATAGTTGCCAGTATAACCAATGTAATCCAGTGCAAATTTCTATATTATCTGTCTTTAGCTCTACAGCTGGGTGTGATGGCTCATGCCTGTAATCTCAACACTTTGGGAGGCCGAGGTGGGAGGACTGCTTAAGTCCAGGAGTTTGAGACCAGCTTCGGCAATATGGCAAGACCCCATCTCTACAAAAAAAATTAGCCAGGTGTGGTGGCATGCGCCTGTAGTGCCAGCTACCTGAGAGGCTGAGGTAGGAGGATCGCTTAAGACAGCAGTGAGCTGTGATCACACCACTGCACTCAGCTTGGGTGATGAAGAGTGAGACCATGCCTCCCCATAAGGGGTAGCCCCCACAAAACAGGAGTGTGGTCCTCCCTGACCCTTGCCTGGCCAGGCTCTTCCCAAGGCTGAGGCCCCTAGTGGCATGAGGGTCTCCAAAGAGCCTAGGGCCACAGGCCTTGCTCTGGGAGCCCCAGGAGCTCAGGGTCTGGCCAGCCTGTCCCCAGCCCAGGACAGACCACCAGTTGTTTGGTGGTTACTGCAATGGAATTCAGTCCCAAACCTCCCCGTAGACCCTGACGTCAGGGCCCCTGGTTCCCACAGTACTGCTTCGGGCAGGAATGCTGGGCCCCCATCCCTTCAGCATCTGCCCTGGCTACCTCCTGGACCATGGACAGACTGGCCCGGCAACCCCACTGGGGCCCATCATCAACCCCTGCCTAGCTTTCTGAAGATCCACAGGAAGAGCCCAAGACACCTCCCCTTCACAGTGGCCCGTGTCCTATCCCTGTCAGTTTCACTGACCTGCATGGTCTGGAAGGAGCCAGGACAGCAGCCTACCCCGCAAGCTGCCCCCAAGCCCCGGATGGCCCCTCAGTCAGCTGAAACCACCGTCCACTGGGAAGATGGCTACTTGGAGGCCTCTGGAGGGGAGGGGGTGTGGCATCCTCATAGCTCTGGCCAGCCAGCAGGATGCCTTGTGTCCTCATGCTGACCTCCTGTGGGACAGAACTCCCTAACACGGCACAAGGTCCAGATCCAGAGGGGTCTGATCTGGCCTCAACCCAAGCCTGGGGCCCCCAGCAGCCAAGGTGATCACCAAAGGGACTGAGCCACCTGTGGCTCTGACCAGTACTAGAATCTAGCCCAAGGTAGGGCGAGCCCTCTCAGAGCAGTGCATGGCTACTTGGGACCTGTGCAAACCCCAAAAGGCCAAGTCAGTGACCTTAGGGGGCCTGAATAGCAACCAGTCACCTTGGCAATGAGGCTGCAGGAGTAGGCAGGCCGGCCACCACCCTCATTCATACAAGGAGGCAGGGATGGCAAGGCTCCAGGACCTGAGTGGTCACCTGGTCACCCATGAGAAAGAGCCCTGAGGCCAAGCGTGGTGCTGGGCCCTCCTGCTCCAGGTGGTAGGACTGGAGGAAACTGGGCAGGCCTGGGCCCAGGAAACTGTGTCCCTCTATCTGCCATCCTTGGCAGGTCACGGTCCCCAAAACTCATGAAATGTGGCCTTACTCAAAGCAAGGAGGTTTCAAGGTGGGGACCAGAGTCCCCAGTCTGGGTTCACCATTCAAAGCTTCCCTCCTGGGGACAAGGGATGCTCCCTTGGCCTCATGCCCACCCCTCCCCACCCCCCACATATTGGTTAAAAGACGATAAATTGTTTATCATTATGACTCATCTGTTCTTGGGGCACCCAGAGTTGTCTGCAAGAAGCATCAGACACCCTGGAACAGGTGGGAGAAGAGGGTGGCACAGCCCATGCTGCCTGACCTGCCTCCCCCTTGCAAAGGCTATAGTAGGGCCTAGGGCCATACAGAGCCAAGGTTCCCATATACTTCATGTAAGACCATCAGGAGGCCTCAGGAAATCTGAAGCAGGGAGGTCAAAATTCTCTGATTGCCCACTCAAATGTCCTAATCCCACATCTCAGGGTCTTACTCTTTCCCTATCTGGGCCTGACTTTTCAAAATTGCCATCGACCATGAGGCTGCTTCCCTTCCGCAAGCCAAACAAACCACCTACAACCATGCTCCTGCCAAGATGTACAAGAGAGGTTACACTAGAACCTAAGGGACAAGGGGGTCCCAAATTGGATGATCTCTGGGAAACCCGTGGGGCAGTTACAGTTCTTACTAGGGTCAGATTATGGTATCTCCTTCAAGCCATCCCCGCCTTCTGTGCCTGCCCCTGATCTCCACCAGTGGCAGGTACCCACCCTACACAGGGATTTGGTGATTGTGGAATCAGGTTCCCCTGAAAGACAATCACCCTTTTCCATTAACTGTGGTTTGGGCTCCAAAAAATAAACACCACAGCCTGGCTCTGTTGGATGTAGATGCTCACATCTCCCTAACCCAGGAAGCACTCATGCTTTAAAGGGACACTTCAAGGGGGTGACAGGCTTGGAAGGAAGATTAATAAGCCACTTAACTATTAAAGTTAGTCCCTAGGGCCGGGCATGGTGTCTCACACCTGTAATCCCAACACTTTAGGAGGCCGAGGTGGGTCAATCACCTGAGGTCAGGAGTTTGAGACCAGCCTGGCCAACGTGGCAAAACCTTGTCTCTACTAAAAATACAAAAATTAGCTAGGTGTGGTGGCGTGTGCCTGTAATCCCAGCTACTCAGATGAGGCAGGAGAATTGCTTGAACTGGGAGGCAGAGGTTGCAGTGAGCTGAGATTGTGCCACTGCATTCCAGCCTGGGCGACAGAGCAAGACTCCGTCTCTAAATAAATAAATAAAGTTAGTTCCATTTTGCTAAGAAATACTTCTCTCTTGTTCCCACTACTGAATGGACCTCCTCAGTCAGCAGCAACAAGCCTAAGACTTTTACACTGTTGGTGGGTGGGTTCCCTGTGGGAATCGGTCAGCCTTCCTCTATCCAGTTAAGGTGGTAGATACACCACTATGCTGGCTAAGACAAGACACTGAAGGGTGCCGGCCTGTCGGGACTGACTTGGGTAAGAAGGGGTGCTGATTCCTACCATCTCACCTTTCAGTTCCTTTAAGCCTGTGCTTAAAGCTGTTACTGATGACTGGACTTATTACAGATGATACAAAGCTAAACAATGCTGTTCTCTTCATTACAGCATCTCTACCAGATATTGTCACCTTAATGGATGACATTCAAAACAACATGGACAAATGGTTTAGAGTTACTGCACAGACTTGGCTAACAGGTTTTATTCACTAAAATTTTTTCATGACAGCCAACCACAATTTGACTTAACCTTTGAGAGTCAACAGCACAGCTTTACCTGACTGCCTGCACTGTGGTGAAAGGCCTTTACTTACATCTGGACTTTGCTAAGAGGACCCCGATACTTGCCCCACACTTCCCCCAAGAAACTTAGCTTTGGCATCATATCAGTGACATCCTCCTCACTGGTCCTGACCAAGACTTTGTTTCACAGGTCATCACAGCTGTGAGCAAGCACCCCACTGAGGGGATGGACAGTTGCCCCACATAAGGTGCAAGACCCCTCCTGACCTGTTAAAGTGTTGGGCTACACCTAGAACTCAGAGAGGTAAACTGTTCCCAATTTGGCAAAAGAGAATCTCCTAGCTCCCCAACCTCCCACATCAATAAAGGGATTCAATCAACACTGGGATTCTGGCACCAATACATCCCTTCCTCCCATATTTCTTCCTATCCAGTCACCCACAAATTTTCTGCTTTTCAGTTATCAAAATTGAAGCCCTTACTAGGGCAGAGCCCATTTACCCTATGAACCAAGATTCCTATTATGCCCTGGGTAATGGAAAAAGCTTACTGTAAAACTGGATCAGCAACAGAAACCTTCTTACTACAATGGAAATGGTATTTACAGAATCAACTCACATTTAGTCCTACTGGAGTGTAACATTCCATGAGAAAATAGCCACATACCCTGCCATTGAGGTCAACTTGCCAAAATCCTGAAAATGCCTCTGCCTCTTGCTTAGTGGGGACTGGAGGGAGGATGGTCAGCAATCTCAAAACAAGAGAACCAATGGCCTCTCATTACTGATGAGTGAGCACAGGGCATAAGGAATTCAGACCAAGGAGAGCTACAGCCTTTAACCCCATTCAGACACTCATTCCATATGTGCATTACTCTCAGCAATAGAGACGCCATTTTCCCAAGGTTTATATCTTCACGAACTCCTGGTTAATGGCTAATGAGCTAACTACTTGGTTGGGACTTTGGCAATATCAGAGCTGGAAAATACAAGGCCAAGATATTCAGGGTAAAAAGATGTAGAGAAAATAATCATTATGAGACAGTATAGGAAAGAGACTTGGTCTTTGTAGACCGAGGCTCATGGGGCTCACATGTCCGGGCATATTCCCTCCGCTACCTTCTTGCCTCCCTTAACAAGCTGACCTAAGTCACATAGCAGAAGGGAAGCCTCTCCTAACTTAGCTAATCAGGCTGAATTCTTAACCACAAATAGAAGAAACTGTTTATTGCCTTAAGTGATGTCTCCCAAGGTTGCTAAAAGCCGGACTCTTAGCATTCCTGATAAGAACCTGATCATATTCCAAGTTTACTAAAACAAAACTCTGGCATTCCCTATGAGAATTGGACCAGATCCAGTTGGCTGAAGACAAGATGGACTTCAGCACTGACCTTTCACTGGGTTTTCCTCATAATCTCACTGTAATATGAAAATCTCTGCCCAAATTGGGGCTTATCTGCCATTTTCTAATTATGCAATGTATGTTAGGGCATGACACCCCACTGTACAGGCACCAAGAAAACTGCCTAAACAGGCTTCTGACAGAGCAGGAACATCACCATCTTGGACAAGCACCACCATTTTAAAATTCCCCTTGATCAGAAACCACCTAAATCCAAAGGGCATCAGCTAAGGTCAGCATGACCATAAATCACAAATGACATCTCCAACCAGAAACATTCCGACCCCTAAGATAAACCCCTCCCCAACCAGAGACATGCCAGCCCCGAGATAACCTCCCCTCCAACTGGAGACATTCCAAACCCCGCAATAAACTTCTCCTCCACACAGAAACATTCCAAGCCTGTGATAAGCTATCTTGCCCTAAAACACTTAAATACTCTTAGTCTGTAAGAGAGAGTGCTCCTGACTGAAATCGGCCAGAAGCCCCTCTCAGGTTCATTCTCCAAAATAAACCTGTCTTTGACTGCTGAGCCACTTTTTGTGTTTCCTTCCTCTTTCTTTAAC
Source organism: Pan paniscus (assembly GCF_029289425.2). Classification (NCBI taxonomy): domain Eukaryota; kingdom Metazoa; phylum Chordata; class Mammalia; order Primates; family Hominidae; genus Pan; species Pan paniscus. The sequence continues at coordinate 51,500,044 of NC_073260.2, forward strand.
TCTCACAGCTTCTATGTCATTCCTCTCTCTGCCTCAGCTTCCTTAAAATGACAAGAGCTGAGCCCTTTTTGGCTGTAGCACTGGGGTCCTTTTCCTGGGCACTGCTCCCTTGCTTTGATTGAGCTCAAGCCCATTAAAACTTGCCTGAGAAAAATTACTGTTTGGCCTGGTATTAATTCATATTTACTTGAGAGCCAAGATGCTGCACTAACAGTTACAGTGGCTCCCATTCTGCCTACCTTGGTGCACCGTACCTTGGCTCATACCAGACAAGACATGGAAGAGGCATGACACAATACCAAAGCAGATGAACTAACCATAGCATACCAGCAGATAAGCCTCTTGAAGGAGGCAGAGTCCTAGAGCTTTGGGATGAGCTACCCTACCCCATGCAAGGGCATGCAAGAGGAGAGGTCAGGGCATTTGGGCATCATGGGGTTACAAAAATGAATTATTATTTTTTAATTTTTCTTTGAGATGGAGTCTTGAAGTGTCACCTAGGCTGAAGTGCAGTGGTGCAATATCGGCTCACTGCAACCTCTGCCTCCTGGGTTGAAGCAATTCTTGTGCCTCAGCCTGCCAAGTAGCTGGGACTACAGGCACGTGCCACCACACCTGGCTAATTTTAGTATTTTTAGTAGAGACGAGGGTTTCACCATGTTGGCCAGGCTGGTCTAGAACTCCTGACCTCAAGTGATCCACCCACCTCTGCCTCCCAAAGTGCTGGGATTACAGGCGTAAGTCACCATGCCCGGTCAAAAAGGAATTATTAACAGAGGAGTCAACCCAGCAGAGAGACATTTACGCAAGGTTATTAGGGATTGTACCATGCTAGAAATTTAGATACTGGGTTCACTGCCTGGGAGAAGAAATTCACAGGAAGGCCATTATCAGAACTGGCAAATCAACTTCAAAGGGCCTCCCCCTACAGTGACAGGAGCCAATGAATATGCTAATGAATATCTACACAGGCCATCCATTTGCTTACCCATGTGAGGCAGGAACCTCTACTAATGTCACAATGGGTTACCAAAACAGCTTTTACAGCCTTTGGGTGTGCCACAAGTTACACAGTCAGATCAAGGCTCTTCTTGTACCACAAAGCAAATGCAACGATGGGTATTACAAAGTAACATTACAAAATAACAGCAGTGGGTATCATAGAAAGATATAATGAGCTTTTAAAACAGGGGCTACTGAAACAATGTAGATGACAATGGTGACCTGAGTCATCAAAATGCTGCCTCTAGCCAGGGATGGTGGCTCATGCCTGTAATACTGGTGCTTTGGGAGGCCAAGGTGGGTGGATTGCTTGAGCTCATGAGTTCAAGACCTGCCTGGGCAACATGATGAAACCTCGTCTCTAGTAAACATACAAAAACTAGGCATGGTGGCATGAGTTCTAGTTACTCAGGAGGCTTAGGTGGGAGGATGGCTTGAGCCCAGGAGGCAGAGGTTGCATTGAGCTGAGATTGCACCACTGTACTCCAGCCTGGGTGACAGAGCATGACCCTGTCTCAAAAAACAAAAACAAAAAAACCCAAGATGGTGTCCCAAGTCCTAATTACATTATATGAACTCTGCATTCCCTAGGGCATAACTACACAATATTTAAATTCACAACCAATGAGGGACTATCAACAAGAGAGGCTGCGACCTCTGCCCGTGACCACACTGGCCACAACGTAATTACAGTTTTCAGGTACACAGAAGCACTGATATGGCTGCACATGGCCAAGAAACCACTCGACACTTTTACCTTCCCCTTCTCCCTCACAGAAAACCCACAGCCTAACCACATCCCCCTTGAACCTGCCGCCCACATACATATAATACATGTGTGTATACACATGTATATATGTATCTATTCATGGTGTGTGTGTGTGTGTGTGTGTATGTGTGTAAAGGAGAGGCTGGGCTGGGCACAGTGGCTCATGCCTGTAATCCCAGCATTTTGGGAGGCCGAGGTGGGCAGATCATGAGGTCAGGAGATCGAGACCACCCTGGCTAATGCGGTGAAACCCTGTCTCTACTAAAAATACAAAAAATTAGGCAGGCATGGTGGCACGTGCCTGTAATCTCAGCTACTCGGGATGCTGAGGCAGGAGAATCACTTGAACCCAGGAGGCAGAGGTGCAGTGAGCTGAGATCGCACCACTGCACTCCAGCCTGGGTGACAGAGCAAGACTCCGTCTCAAAAAAAAAAAAAAAAAAAAAAAAAATGAGGCCACTAAGATATTTTGTACTTGAATTACAAGTATATTTAAACATGAGGGTGGTAGATACGTCATGGTTAAGTAGGAATATACAAGCCTCTAGTCGCCTTGGTGTGTGCATTCTGATTGTTAGATTTTTTTTCTCTAGGATGCTGCAAACACATTTCAAAGTATAACCATGGAGTTATAGTATCAAAGAACTTAAGATTGAAAGGGCCTGTGGACATTATCTAGTCTGACTCTCATATTATAGCCTCAGAAAAAAATGAATGCCTACGAATGGAAACGGATTTGCCTAGCAATCCTGGAAAGAGCTGGGAACAGAACTTGAGCTCTATTACACAGTAATAAAAATATTAATGGAAGCAACAGTCATCACAAGAGCTAGTACCATTTTAGGGGTGGCTGCAATATGCCCTATATATATGTTATCTTATTTAATCCTTAAAAACAATATTTTAATATAGGTATTATTATCCTCATCTTGAATTTAAAAAATGAGTTTTTAAGTCTAGGAACATACAACTAGTACATGGGAAAACCTACATTTAAATTGAGTTTTCTTATAGATACAAAATTCCATGTATTTCCCACTATTATTTTCACCTTAATTTTAATATTTATTATTACTTACTCATGCTATTAAAACTGTAGAAAATAATTGAAAATGATATCAATGAGAAGAGAACAGGATTAAGGCAAATATAATATGTATTTCATGATCAGTATCTGAAAGATCTCTAAAATAGCTAAGCTTTATTCTTGCCTCCCGGAGAATCTGTAAGAAAATAACACGTGCACTGCATATTACCACCTCAAGTTGTAAAGAAATAGAATCAGCTGGGAAAAAAATCAGCGCATTATTCTCTCTTTTGTAGGAGGTTTTGTTTATTATTTTAGAGGCAGTCCATTTGTGTCCTCAATTATCTAGTCCTTTTTTTTCTTTTTTGGCTTGTCTCAGTAGCCACTTCTACTGCTTTCTTGGGTCACAGAGAGATACAGAAGGAGACCCAGGTGTGTTCTGTCTGTATTGGACGTTTCAGATGAACTCCTCCCCTATGGTGGCACAGCATCAGTCACCAGAATGGTTTTTGAGGAAAATAGCCAGTTGTCTTGTGAAGCTTTACCAAAAATCTCTTCAGGGCTGCTTTTTCTCTATCAATCTCCCTGATCTGGATGTCTAAAGCCTTCTGGATGCTTTGGATCTGAATCCTGGTTCTCCTTTCCTCTCCAAGGTTGTTCACGAAGGCCCTTCGCAGGTACAGGGAATCTCCTGCTTTGAAGGCGCTCTTATTCGTTACAAAGCCCATGCCACCTGTGTTCACAGTTTAGTGGAGCATGTTCAAGACAGGACAGTGAAGCTGCCTGTAAATGTCTCTGGAAAATGATTCTCCTGTGGTTTGGAATATTAGAACCACAGCACCATGGGAACAGAATCTTGGAGCTGAGTGGCATCAGAGATCCACTTAGCCCAAAACCCTTACATTTACTAGTGAGAAGATTTTAAGCTTGCAGCTGTTCTTAGTGTAAAAATATAGATGAGTGCATTGATAGACCAGAATGGCCATAAGGATGCTTACTGCCATCCTGGGCTTCTACTTAGGCTGAAAGGTAAATGCCTTTGGGTCCTCATAAATCAGGACCAGAATGTTTATGGAGAGAAAAAATTAGAAAGTTGATTCAATAAATTTGTTTAGTTTTCAGAAGCAATTCTTTATTCCTTTATGTGTATGCATCCTTGAAGTTGTTAAATAATTAAGATTGTGCCATTTGTCTAGGTTTAGGGTTACACTTAAATTAGATAACTTTTTCATGAGGTATTTAGTTTTCATATAAGAAAGAACAGGAAACAGAAAAATATACATGTTATCTATTCTTTTGCTCAAAAAGGAAACAAGAAATCTAAATGAAAAACCAGTGAGATTAGAGAGACAGGAAGAGGCAGGGTAGATAGGATGGGGGAATGGGAGTAGAAAAGGAGGAATAGGAAGAGGGATACCTTTTTGAGTGTACCCTTTACCTGTTCTTATATTTAGAAACAAGCTAATTTTTCATGTGCTCAAAAATAATTAAACAAGGAGTGGGAGGGATGCTACCCTAAACTACTTTATGTGTATTCTAAGATTGTGCAAAGAAGTAAATACAATATGGATAATGAGGGCCAGGTTCTCTGTGTTGGAGAAGGAGCTATAAATAAGAAAGGAAGAAGGTTAAACTACACCTGTGGTGCTGAATTGGAATTGGAGATACCAGTATAAATTTATGATTCTACGAATCAGTATGAATCTGTAGCTATGTGAATCCATTATTACATGAACCAGTATGAATGAATGGTTCTATGAATCAGTATGAATTCTTGTGAAGAATGGCCCACTAGACCTTCTGGCCTTCAAAGGTACCTTAGAGTTGGGACTTTGTGACTCTTCCTCGCATGAATTGAGCCCCATTTATTCCCAGCTTCAGAATTATTTCTGAAAAATTCAGAAGACAGGTTTTATGTCTCCTCTTTGGGTTTTATCTCTGACTTTCACCTAAGTCTTGATTATGTTATTTTATTCCTTTAAAATTCATCATGAGCAGATACATGTCAAATTCTTCTTGCTGTCTTTAATCAGGAGCAGAAAATCGGAGCAATGTGTCCTTCATGTTTAGGAAGGGGCATTTTTCTTCTGACAGGATAATTTTATTAGTTTTCAACTTTCAACTATAGCCTTTGGAAAGCATCAAAAGACTTAGTATTCATATTCATGTCACTAACTAGAAATGAATGTACTTACTGAGAGCCCAAGTAGGCCCACATACTTGGAAGTGACATCTCAAGAGACCTTTCCAGACAGGACACTCTGGCAGAGATGACCAAGCTGGCACGAGGTGTGGAAATGAATGTTTGGACAGAAAAGACTTGGGCAAGAAAACCCCTTCAAATCACTGAAAGGCTGGCCTGTGGAAAAGGAAGTAGACACTGTGCCCTGACCGCAAAACCAGGATCAGCAGATGGAAACAGCACATTACTGCTCAGGGCCAGGAGGAATTTCCCCAACTTCTAGAGGTGTCTACTGATAAAATAAAATCATTGTCACTGGCGATGTTCAAACTGAAACAGAAAGAGCATCACAGGGGTGTATACACAGCAAGAAGCTAGATGGGTGTCACCTCCTTTGGAAATATCCTTCACCGACCTAACATAGATGTGAACTATGCCCTGAGGTGGACTCCTCTGAGACACCCTGAGCACTGCCCAGCTTTGGAGGATGTTTGAACAGTGGCCATGGACTGGTAGGATCTGGGCTGCTCTCCCACAGGCTGTCAAGTCTAAAGTTTGCTAGTTTTCATGCAGGTGAATGTCAGTACATATATGCAGAAGACATAAACTTGAACATATAGCAATACAAACTGTCCAAAGTAAAATAAAAACAAAAGACTGAAAATAAAGAACAGATCATAAGTGACCTGTGGGAAAACTTCAAGCAGCCTAAATACAAATACCTGTAGTCCCTGAAGAAGAGGAGAATGGAAGAGAAAAATTATTTGATGCAATAATGGCCATAATTTTAAAAAATTGGATGAAAACTATAAACTCACAGATCCAAAGAATTCAATGAAACAGAAGAACAAGAACAAGAAGAAAATAAAACCAAAGCATATCATAATAAATTTTTCACTACTAGTGATAAAACAGCCAGAGAAATAATATTACATATAAAGGAGCAATAAGAATAACAGAAGAGGCCGGGCATGGTGGCTCATGCCTGTAATCCCAGCACTTTGGGAGGCTGAGGTGGGCCCATCACGAGGTCAGGAGTTTGAGACCAGCCTGGCCAACATGGTGAAACCCCATCTCTACTAAAAATACAAAAATTAGCCAGGCATGATGGTGCGTGCCTGTAATCCTAGCTACTCAGGAGGCTGAGGCAGGAGAACTACTTGAACTCGGTAGGCGGAGGTTGCAGTGAGGCGAGATCGTGCCACTGCACTCCAGCCTGAGCAACAGAGCAAGACTCCACCTCGGAAAAAAAAAAAAAAAGAATAACAGATTTCTCCTAAGAAACAAATTAAACTAGAAAAAAACAAAAGCACCATCTTTATAGTATTAAAATTAAAAACAAAACAAACTGTCAACCTAGAATTATATCCTCAACAAAAACTAATTTTAGAAATGAAAGACAGGGATAATCACTTTTTTTCAGAAAGGGAAAATCTGAATGAATTAATCACCAGCACATGTGCCCTATAAGAAATGTTACAAGAAGTCCTTCAGGCAGAAGGAAAAGGATGCCAGATCGATATATGCATCTTTACAAAGGAATAAAGAACACTAGAGGCCGGGCGCGGTGGCTCATCCCTGTAATTCCAGCACTTTGGGAGGCCTAGGCGGGCGGATCAGGAGGTCAGGAGATCGAGACCATCCTGGATAACGCGGTGAAACCCCGTCTCTACTAAAAATACAAAAAATTAGCTGGGTGCGGTGGCGGGTGCCTGTAGTTCCAGCTACTCGGGAGGCTGAGGCAGGATAATGGTGTGAACCCAGAGGTGGAGCTTGCAGTGAGCCGAGATAGCGCCACTGCACTCCGGCCTGGGCGAAAGAGCGAGACTCCGTCTCAAAAAAAAAAAAAAAAAAAAAAATACTAGAGCCGGGCACAGTGGCTCACGCCTGTAATCCCAGCACTTTGGGAGGCTGAGGCAGGCAGATCACGAGGTCAAAAGATCAAGACCATCCTGGCCAACATGGTGAAACCCTGTCTCTACTAAAAAAATACAAAAATTAGCTGGGTGTGGTGGCATGCACCTGTAGTCCCAGCTACTATGGAGGCTGAGGCAGGAGAATCCCTTGAACCCAGGAGGTGGAGGTTGCAGTGAGCCGAGATTGTGCTACTTTACTCCAACCTGGTGACAGAGTGAGACTCCATTTCAAAAAAAAAAGAACACTAGAAATAGTAAGTATGTGGGTAAATATAAATGATATATGTTTTCTTATTTTACAATTCTCTTTGGAAGACATTCTAAAGCACAGTAATAATACATTGTGGGGTTTATGATATCTGTAGAAGTAACATGTATTGTAATAATAGCACAAAAGCCAATAGAGTAGAAATGGAACTATACTATTGTAAGGTCCTTATACTATCACACGAAGTAGTATAATATTACAGAAAGTTAGTGACGAAGAAGTATAAACAAACATAGGGCAACCACTACAAAAAATAAAAAAGACAGTTACAGCTAATAAGCCAACAAAAGAGATAAAAATAAAGCTATAACAATTACTCATTCCAGAAAGAAGGAGGAAGCTGAGAACCCTGCATAGAGTTGCCCAGCTCCTGGCCCTGAACAGGTCCTAAGGGAGGGTGAGTGAAGCAACTATGGGCAACACACTCCTGCCATGGGCTTCTGGGATCCTATAGCCACAAGAGATGCCATGGCCCCACAGTGGGGTCATGCCCGGGAAACTGCCAGAGAGTAACCAGAGGCAGAGCTCATGCCTGCGTGGAGCCAGAAGGTTTTGTGTTCAGGGCTGCTGCAGCAAAACACAATCATAGGTGCCCATCCTCCAAGGCACTCATCTTGCGCCGAGTGGCTCTAGCCCCTGCTCAATGCTGAGCAGGAGAGAGCAGGGCTGTCTTTCCTGTGGGACCAGGGTGCATCTGACCTCCCCCGACTCCCCCTGCCCCCTGCTCAGCATCTACTGGCCCCTCCTGAAGCCTTTGCCTGGCTGCTCCTGCAAGAACATGCACAAAGCACAGCCTCCACTGCCTTGCCTGGGAACACTTTGGCTCCCCCAGCACGGCCAATGCTCAACTCAACAGGACAAAGCTGCAGGCCCAGTCCCAAACCCCCAGGGTGTGAGAATATAGCTCAGGAGTATTGAGCTGAGATCTGTGACTGGAGCTTGAGCAACAGAGGAGCCTCCACTTTCAGAACACTGAGAAGAGTGAGGCACAGGTTCATGGGACAGTGTGGGAGCTAGGCCTGCCTCCCCCTGTAACACTGGTCTAAAAAGGATGCAGCTTATTTGCCAGCTGCAGCCTCTGCCCAAGGGTGTCCCAAAGCCCAGAGCACCTAACAACCCAAAGATCTAGTGCAGAAGGCTTGGGACAAAACTAGCTGGCTAGACCAGCTCCAGGGCAGACACTAGGAGACCCAGTCTGGGTAGCACAAGCTGGGTGGTTCCCACAACCATCTGCTGGGCAAAAAACCCTGGGCCACAGGTGCCACACCAGCTGCACACCCACAGCAACACCACCCTCCCCAGGGATCCTCTACCCTTGACCCAGTGCATCCACAGACACCTGCAGACATAACCCACAGCCTGCTTGGACTCTGCCAAGCACAGAGGATCAGTGGGCCCTTGGGGAGCTGCAGGTCTCCTGGAGTCCTAACCTTCAGTTCAGGCTGCCCCTAAGGGAGGCAGGAGCGCAGCCTGCCAGAGCCCCCCTTGGGGCTAAGGAAACATGGGGGCAGTGCCAGTGATTGGAGGGGCTTCCCTAAGGCCTGAGAATGCACTTAGTGAGGGGGTCATCTCTCACTGCCCCCTCCTTAGTCTCCCCCACCCAAGAGTACTGCTGCAAACATGCTAAAATACAGAGGAGGCAGGTGGCTGAGAGCCTATCTGCTGACCCTTACACTTTAGCACCATCTACTGGATTATGGTTTTAATTACACCACCAAACGAAAATGCCTTCAGCGCACATCACCTGTGAAAGCCAATGCAGGTATCTAGCCACAAATAAAGATCCTGTAGGAAGCCTTGGCCCTCTGAAAGCACCTAGAAACTAAACCTATCAACTATACTCAACATACCCCACAGTCAAACCTTCAATGGAAATAAACATATAAAAACAAAAAGCCACATCCAATGACAGCAATTTCAAAAAGACAAAGGAACATAAGCCCTCTCAGATGAGGATCAGTACAAAACGCTGGCAATTCAAAAAGTCAGAGTGTCTATTTACCTCCAAAAGATCACACTAGCTCCCCAGATTGAAATGGCTGAAATGACAGAGAATTCAGAATCTAGGTGGCAAGGAAGCTCAACAAGCAGCCAACAAACATATGAAAGAATGTGCATCATCACTAATCAGAGAATTCCAAATCAAAACCACCATGAGATACTATCTCACAACAGTCAGAATAGCTATTATTAAAAAGTCAAAAAACAACTGATGCTGGCAAGGCTGTGGGGAAAAGGGAATGCTTATATGCTACTGGTGGCAATGTAAATTAGTTCAGTCACTGTGGAGAGCAGTTTAGAGATTTTTCAAAGAAGTAAGAATTGAATACCATTTGACCTAGCAATCCCATTACTGGATATATACCCAAAGGAAAACAAACCATTCTACCAAAAAGACACATGCATGCGTATCTTCATTGCAGCATTATTCACAATAGTAAAGACATGGAATCAACCCAGGTGGCCATCAACAGTGGACTGGATGAAGAAAATGTGATACATATACACCATGAAATACTATGCAGCCATAAAAAAGAATGAAACTGTGTCCTTTGCAGCAACATGGAAGCAGCTGGAGGCCATTATCTTAAGTGAACTAATGCAGAAACAGAAAACCAAATACCACGTTTTCATTTACAAGTGGGAGTGAAACATTAGGTACACATGGACATAAAGGTAGGAACGATAGACACTGGGGAACACGAGATGAGGTATAGAGAGGAGAACAAGGGCTGAAAAACTAACTGTTGGATACTATGCTCACTTCCTGGGTAATAGTCAATCATACTCTGAACCTCAGCATCACGCTATATACTTTTGGAACAAATCTGCATATGTACACCCTGAATCTAAAATAAAAGTTGGAAAAAAAACCCCTACTCATTCCAAGAGCAGGCAGAAAAAGACAGAAATGGGAATGAACAGAAGATGGGACAAACAGGAAGCAAACTATTACAATGGTAGAACCAAGCTCAGTTATATCAATAATATTAAATGTAAATGGCCCATCTAAACAGCCCCATTAAAAGGTAGATATTGTTAAATTAGATAAAGAATTAAGATTCATCTCTATGCTTCCTATAAGAAAAACACTTTAAATATAAAGATGCAAAGAGGTAAAAGTAAAAACACAGAAAATGATATACCATGGTAACACTGAGCAAAAGGAGCTATAGTGGCTAAATCAGTAACAAAGTAGACATCAAAGAAAAGACAATTACCAGGGTTACAGAGAGTCATTTCATAATGATAAGGGGTCAACTAATCAAAAGTTTATAACAATTGTATATATTTATGTACCTAATAATTTCAAAATACATGAAGCAAAAACATATAGGATTAGAAGAAAAAAATTAAAAAATCCAAAGTTATACTGGGGAGATTTCAATATCTTTTTCTCAATAACTGATAAAATAAAAATAGACAGAAAACCAGTGACAACATAGAAGACTGAAACATTATCGGCTGGGCGTGGTGACTCACACCTATAATCCCAGCACTTTGGGAGGCCGAGGCAGGTGGATCACCTGAGCTCAGAAGTTTGAGACCACCCAGGGCAACATGGTGAAACCCCATCTCTACTAAAAATACAAAAAAATTGGCCGGGTGTGGTGGCGCATGCCTGTAGTCCCAGATACTGGAGAGGCTGAGGCAGGAGAATTGTTTGAGCCCCTGAGGCAGAGGTTACAGTGAGCCAAGATGACACCACTGCAATCCAGCTTGGGCTACAGAGTGAGACTCCATCTCTCTCTCTCTCTCTCTCTCTCTATATATATATATATATGTATGTGGGCCATTTACATTTGATATTATTGACGTAACTGAGCTTAATTCTACCATTCTAATAATTTGCTTCCTGTTACCATATACCATTGAAACACAATGTATCAATATGTGTATATATATAGTATCAATGTATATATGTGTGTATATATGTATCAATGTGTATATATATAGTTTATGTATATATAAACTATATATATCGTTTATGTATATATAAACTATATATATAAACTTGCTGTAATATTAATACTCCACCCAATAACATAATATATGTTCCTTTAAAATGCACTAATAAGATTTCCAAGATAGACTATATTCTTGGCCATAAAACAAGTCTTGATTAATTTTAAAAAGATTTAAATCATATATAGTAGACCACTGTGAAATCAAAGTAAAAATCAATAACATTAGTATCTCTAGAATATCTCCAAATACTTGGATATCAAACAGCACACTTCTAATTAAACCATGAATCAAAGATATCAAAGGGGAAATTAGAAAGGTTTTTTTTTTTTTTTTTTTCCTGAGACAGAGTCTCACTCTGTCACCCAGGCTGGAGTACAGTGGCATGATCTCAGCTCACTGCAACTGCCACTCCCAGGTTCAAGCGATTCTCCTGCCTCAGCCTCCTGAGTAGCTGGGACTACAGGCACCCGCCACCATGCCTGGTTAATTTTTGTATTTTTAGTCGAGACAAGGTTTCACCAGCTTGGCTAGGATGGTCTCAATCTCCTGACCTCGTGATCCACCTGCGTTGGCCTCCCAAAGTGCTGGGATTACAGTGACAATCAAAACACAATGTATCAAAATTTGTGGAGTGCAGACAAAAGGTCTGTATTAGAAAAGAAAGCTCTCAAATCAGTGATTTCAGCTTCCTACCTTAAAATACTTGAAAAAGATAAAAATGGATTAAGGACTTACATGTAAGACCTGAAACTGTAAAACTCCTGGGAAAATAGTAAAGAAAAAGCTTCATGAAATTAAATCTTGACTATGATTTAATGGATTTGACACAAAAAGCAGAGGCAACAAAAGCAAAAACAAACAAGTGAGACTATATAAAACCAAAAATCTTCTGCACAGCAAAGGAAATAATCAACAGAGTGAAAAGGCAACCTACAGAACAGGAGAAAATACTTACGAACCGTACAACCAATAAGGGGTTAATTTCTAAAATATATAAGGAACTGCTATAACTCAATAGTGAAAACTCAAATAACTCAATTAAGAATGAGCAAAGAACTTGAACAGATATTTTGCCAATGAAGACATAAATGGCCAAGTGTCTGAAAAGGTGTTCAAAGTCATTAATCATTAGGGAAATGCAAATGAAAACCACAATGAGATATCATCTCTGTATTAGTCCATTTTCACACTGCTATGCAGAAATACCTAAGACTAGGTAATTTATAAAGAAAAAGAGGTTTAATGGACTCACAGTTCCACATGACTGGGGAGGCCTCACAATCATGGTGGAAGGCGAAGGAGGAGAAAGTCATGTCTTACATGGCAGCAGGCAAGAGAGCATGTGCAGGGAACTGCCCTTTATAAAACCATCAGATCTCATGAGAATTATTCACTATCACGAGAACAGCATGGGGGAATTACCTCCCACCAGGTCCCTCCCACAACATGTGGAGTTTATGGGAACTACAATTCAAGATGAGATTTGGGTGAGGACACAGCCAAACCATATCAATCTCATACCTGTTAGGATGATTATTATTTAAAAAAAACAAAAGATAAAAGTGAGGTTGTGAAGAAATTGGAACTCTTGTACACTATTGGTGGGAATGTAAAATGGTACAGCCATGATGGAAAACTGCGGAGATTCTTCAAAAACTTAAAAATGGAATTACTATGTGATGCAGCAATTGCACTCCTGGTTATATATTCAAAGGAGTTAAAATCATGATCTCTAAGAGATATCTACACACCCATGTTCACTGCAACACTATTCACAATAACTAAGATACAAAGATATCTACACACCCATGTTCACTGCAACACTATTCACAATAACTAAGATACAAAAACAACCCAAATATCCACCGATATATGAATGGAAAAAGAAAATGTAGTATATATATATACAATGGGATACTATTCAGCCTTAAAAAAAACAAAATTCTACCATTTGTGACAATATGGATGGACATAGAAAACATTATGCTAAATGCATTAAGTCAGTCACAGAGAGACAAATACTCCATGATTCCACTTAAATGAGGTATCTAAAATAGTCAAACTTATAGAAGTAGAAAATAGAATAGTGGTTGCTAGGGGATAGGGGAGGGGGAAATGGGGAGTTGCTGAATGGGTGTATAAGGTTACAGTTAGACAAGATGAGTAAATTCTAGAGATCTGTTGTACAACATAGTGCCTACAGTCAACAATATGGTATTATGCACTTAAAATTTTAAGATCTCATGTTAAGTGTTCTTACCACATACACACAAAACAATAAACAAACAAATAAACAAAAAGCAACAAAAGGACACAAGAAAACTTTTGTAGGGATAGTATCACGAGAATATGCATATGTTCAAACTCATTAAACTGTACACATTAAATATATATAGTTTTTAATATATCAATGATATCTCAGCAAAGCTGTTAAAAAATTAAGCTGACATACACAACAAGCACAACAAATTGGAAGAGAATATGAAAGTTAAATAAGCCAAAGGGAAAGATAAAGAAAATAAGCCAAAGGGACAGATAAAGATTAGTAACCATGAAATAGAAAAGAGAAAAAATATAAAGAAAATAAATGAATTAAAAATGGTTCTTTGAGATTAATAAAGTCATAGATTCTACAGACATTCAAAGGATATAAGAGAATATTAACAACTTTATGTTAATATATTCAACAACTTAGATGAAATTCCTTGAAATAGATAAATTACCAAAGGGCACTCAAGAATAAATATATCTATTAAAAATTAAACATAGTTAAAAACATACCCACAAAGAAAACCCTAAACATATATGGCTTCACTGTCAAATACCACTATATATTTAAGCAGTAAATAATGTTGATTATACACAAACTCTTCTAGAAAATTGAAGAGGAGGAGACATTTTCCAACTTACTCTATAAAGCCAGGGTCTCAATCCATTCAGGCTGCTATCACGAAATAACTTATACTGAGTAATCTATAAACACAAGAAAAGTTATTGCTCACACTTTTGGAGTAAGGATAGACCAAGATCAATGTGCCAGCAGATTCAGCATCTGTCAATTCCTCATCGACGGCACCTGCTATGTGTCCTCACAAGGTGGAAGAGGTGAATGAACTCCCTTGTGCCTCTTTTATGACAGCGCTAATCCCATTTATGAGGTCTCCACCCTAATGAAATAATCATCTCCTAAAGTTCCCACCTCTTAATACTATTGCATTGGTGGTTAGGTTTCAATGCAGTGAATTTTGGGGGAAACACAAACATTCAGACCACAGCAGCCAGCATTACTCTGAAACCTTTTTTGGTTTCAGAGCAGATATTACAGGAAAATAGATATTACAGGAAAATAAAACTGCAGATGATAATCCCCACCATGCACACAGACACAAGAATTATCCAGTTAATAAAATTTAGCTAAATGAATCACACAATATATAAAACAGTTCATACATGATGACTAAATGGGGTTTATCCCAGAAATACAAGGTTGCTTTAATTTTGAAAATCAATTAATATAATGTGCCATATTAACAGAATAAAGATGAAAAATTCTATGACCATGTCCGCAGATGCAGAAAAAGCATTTTACAAAATCCAATATTAATTCCTGATTAAAAACTCTCTGGAAACTATGAATTGAAACAAACTTCCTCAACCTGATAAAGTATACTGACCAAAAACCTGCAACTAACATCATATTAGTGATAAAATGCTCTTCTTCCCACGCCACAGGAGGACTTCCCAGCGCTCGGCGGCCCCCGCCCACCCCGGATGCCGCCGCCCCCAGGCTTCAGCGCTGTGGTGCTCCTGAAGGGCACGCCTCCCCCTCCCCCACCGGGCCTGGTGCCCCCAATCAGCAAGTCGCCCCCCGGCTTCGCTGGCCTTCTGCCTAGCCCCCAGCCCCGCCACCACCACCACCACCACAAAAGCACCCAGGCCGCCGCCTGCCCCACGGGCCTACCTAGTCGCCGAGAACTTCCGGGAGAGGAAACTTCAGCTCATCCAGTCCATCAGGGACTTCCTGCAGAGCGACGAGGCCCGCTTCAGCGAGTTCCAGAGTCACTCAGGGGACTTCAGACAGGGCCTGATCTCCGCAGCCCAGTATTACAAGAGTTGCCGGGACCTGCTGGGAGAGAATTTCCAGAAGGTCTTTAATGAGCTGCTGGTCCTGCTGCCCGACACGGCCAAGCAGCAGGAGCTCCTGTCTGCACACACGGACTTCTGCAACCGTGAGAAGACTCTCAGCACCAAGTCCAAGAACAACAAGAAGAGCGCGTGGCAGGCCACCACCCAGCAGCGGGCCTGGACTGCCGTGTGTGCCCCACCTGCCAGCAGTTGCTCACGCATGGCGACGCCAGCAGCCACCAGGCGCTGCATGCTGCCCGGGACGACGACTTCCCCTCCCTGCAAGCCATCGCCAGGATCATCACGTAGCTCCCGCCAGCGTGGCCAGAGCTATTGCACCATGAGCGTCCTTCCTCCTTCCTCTGCGGGCTGCCAGGCAGCCAGGTCAGGCCCGGTGAGGCCACCTGGCCTCTTGGTTGGCCAGGCCCACCAGAAAGTCACCAGGACGGTCCACCCGCCCTGTTGGCACACTCAGGCGGGAGTCCACCCCTGCCTCAGTGGTGGGCCAGTCTCGGTTTGCATTCTTGTGCTTTTGGGAGGCGCCAGGGGAGGGAAGGGCTGGGATGCTGGGACCTGTTGTTGCTGGCAAAGCCAAAGGTCACAGTGGCCTGATCTGGGCCCTCCCGAAGCTGAGGGCTGCAGCCCCTGCGGCCTCACAGCTGAAAGCTGCGGCGCCACTGGTGCCAGAGTCAAGATGTCACAGATGTGTGTTGTGTAAACAGTTGGCTGTTTCGTGCTTCAAGAATATTCAGGATTAAAAGCAGACAAGAAATTGTGCTACTTGAAGTTGAATCTTTTTATGAGACAAGCTGAATCTGGGATCTCGAATTGCCTCTGACCTTTTATAAGACAGCTTATCTTCAAATAAATTTATTTTGCAATCACACACACACACACACACACACACACACACACACACACACACACACAAATGCTCTTCTTCTAATATCAGGACACAGCAAAAATGACCACCCTTCATTTCTATTCAACAATGTATTAGAGATCCTAGCCATTCTAGCCAATAAAAATAAGATATAGAAAGTGATCTTATTTAAATGGAAGAAGTAAAATTCTTTAATTTGAAGATTACATGATGTTTTATTTTTATGCAGAAAATTCTATAGATTCAACAACAAACTACCACAACTAATAACTGAGTTTAGGAAGATCACAAGACATAAGGTCACAAAAATCAATTGCATTTGTATTCATTAGCCAAAAAACTGAATTTAAAAATGTTTAAGTACAATTTATAAGGTACCAATAACATATAAAATATTAAGATGTAAAGCCAATTAAGTATATGCAGGAGATATATGTTGAAACTACAAAATAGTGATAAAAGGAACTAAAGAAGACCTAAATAAATGGAGAGACACATTATGTTCATGGTCAAAGACTCAATATTTTTAAGATATCAGTTCTCCCCAAATTGATCTACAGATTCAAAACAATCTCAGTAAATCTTTTAGAAGGATTTTTTGTATGTATTGACAAGATTGACAAGATGATTCTAAAATTTATATAGGAAAGCAGGTAACCTAGAATCATCAAAACAACTTGAAAAAGCCAGTGTTTAGCAGCCCTGCCATATCCATTCTTTTGCCAAATTCTTTTCTTTTTTTTCTTTTTTTGAGACAGAGTCTCGCTTTGTCACCCAAGCTGGATGTGCAGTGGCGCAATCTTGGCTCACTGCAACCTCCGCCTCCCAGGTTCAAGCCATTCTCCTGCCTCAGCCTCCCAAGTAGCTGGGACTACAGGCACGTGCCACCACACCCAGCTAATTTTTGTATATTTTTAGTAGAGACAGGGTTTCACCATATTGGCCAGGCTTGTCTTGAACTCTTGACCTCAAGTGATCCACCTGCCTCAGCCTCCCAAAGAGCTGAGATTACAGGTGTGAGCCACCGCACCCAGCCCCAAATTATTTTCAATGCCACTTTGGTCATATATAAAATTTCCTTATGATTGTGATTCTGTTCCTTAGCCTGTATTCTCTTCTCTTATACAACCACTATCTTTGCTCTATTATCACCTATCAAATTTATTATAAACTTAAAACATGCCCTCTCTGTGCTAATTTTTGCCTTGTTCTCCTTCAAAATTGTCTTGGCTATGTTTGGCCCTCTTATCTTTCATATAAAATTTAAGATATTTTTGTAATTTCCATAAAAATCTGTCATTATTTTGACAGAAATTGTATTGCATATATGATCATATTTGAAAACCAAAATCTTTATGTTACTGTCTTCTCATCCATGATCATCTATCATAACGTTATTCAGTTTTTCTTTTAATACCTCTGACTAAAGTGTTACATATTTTGAACAGTCTAAATTTATCATGCCATGTATATAATAGATTGATCATGTGTTTGTTATTGTAAGTATCTTTTTAAAAATCTACTTAATGTAACTTTTTGCTGGTATGTAAAAATGCAACTGACTATTCCTGGTATGTTTTCCTCTGACTACTTTTAAGATCCTCGTTGTCTTTAGTCCTCCCCATCTTATTATGTTTTTTTTTTGAGACTGAGTCTTGCTTTGTCACCCAGGCTGGGGTGCGGTGGCGTGATTTTGGGTCACTGCAACCTCTGCCTCCCAGGTTCAAGTGATTCTTGTGCCTCAGCCTCCTGAGTAGCTGGGATTACAGGTGTGTACCACCATGCCTGGCTAATTTTTGTATTTTTAGTAGAGATGGGGTTTCACCATGTTGGCCAGGCTGGTCTCGAGCTCCTCATCTCAAGTAATCAGCCTGCCTTGGCCTCCCAAAATGTGAGATTATGGACATGAGCCGCCATGCCCGGCCTAAGATGTGTGCTTTTTATTTCACGTTTCTAATATGCTTTTGTGCCCTATGTTCTTAATACACTCTGAAACACTGTCAGTCTTCATCTCACACCTAGAGTTGCTCTGTTTTCCCAGGCTCCTCGTTTTTTCCCTCAAAGCTACTCCTTTTCCTTTGCTATCTATCATTTATACAATGTCCAGAGTGAGATTTTTAAAATGCAATTCAGATAACATCATGCCCCTGCTTAAAAGCCTGAATGATTTCCTTTGCATTTAGGGTTCTTAAAAAAATCTTTAGAGTAGCTGACGAGGCCCTGCCAATGTCTACACCCTTTCTTTGGCATCCTCCTTTGTTTTGTGATTTAGTCCCACTGACCTCCTTCAAATTCTTTCCAAAAAATTCCTGTCAGGCCGTTCACTCTCTGGTCTGTTTGGGCCACTGCTCCTCACTCACCGTACCTGCCTCATTTGTCTTTATTCTTCATGTTGGAGCTAAAGTATAACTTTCTTAGATGACTTTCTCCATGGAACCTACTATCATAATTCACTGTCCTTGTTGAACTCCACATAGCACCCTGTTTTTCCTTTATAGAACCTACTGCATATTGTGATTATATGTATATTTGTGATTACTAATTTGTTTCTTTCTCCTTCCTTACCACAAATCTTAAGACAAAAATTAGCCTTTTAAGGCCAGGCATAATGGTTCATGCCCGTAATCCCAGCACTTTGGGAGGCTGAGGCGTGCCGATTATGAGGCCAGGAGATCGAGAGCATCCTGGCTAACGCAGTGAAACCCCGTCTCTACTAAAAATACAAAAACATTGGCCGGGTGTGGTGGCAGGCGCCTGTAGTCCCAGCTACTCAGGAGGCCGAGGCAGGAAAATGGCGTGAACCCAGGAGGCAGAGCTTCCAGTGAGTCGAGACCGTGCCACTGCACTCCAACCTGGATGACAGAGCGAGACTCCGTCTAAAAAAAATTAAATGAAATGAAAATTTTTTAAAAATGAAGAAACAACCCAGAGAATGGAAGCAAGTATTTGCAAACTATGCATCAGACAACGGGTTCATCCACAAAAGATATAAAGAATTCAAACTACTCAAAAGAAAAAATACAAACGATCTTATTAAAAAAATCTACCCAAAACCTTTGTCCCCCACCATTATTTCCCTACACCTTCTTTTCCCGACCACCTTTGACCCCCTCCCTCTGGCCACCCTTTTTCTTCCTCCATCTGCCCCCAAACTTCTTCACCATTTTTCTCCACCATCATTTCACAAAGCCTTCTCTACTGTCCTGCTCAACACCCTTTTCCCCATCCACCTACCCAAACCCTTTCCCCACTGTTTCTTCCCACCGTCTTTTCCTCTTATCCCTGGCCACCCTCTTTTTACCCCTCCCGCATCACACTCTTTTGCTCCTTCATCTAAGCAAAAACATTTTCCCCCGCCTTTTCCCAAAACCTTCTCCCCACTCCTGCTGCTCACCACCGTCTTTTCCCCCTTCATCCACCCAAAAACTGTGTTCTTCATCGTCTTTCCCCCCGTTCCTCCTTGCCATTTCTCTTTCCCTTCTCCATCTACCCAAAAACATTTCCCCCATCTTTTCACAAAGCCTTCTCCCCACTGCTGCTCATCTCCCTCTTTTCCCCCCTCCATCCACCCCCCAAAACTTTCCCCACCATCTTTTCAAAGTCTCCCCCCTTTACCACTCGTGCTCTTCTTTCCCCAATCCTGCTTGCCATCCTCTTTTTTGTCCTGTATCTACCCCAAACTATTTTCCCGTCGTTTTCCCAACCCTCTAATCCCTGCTCCCTCTCCCCACCCTCTTTCCTCCTCCTCGTCACTCTCTCCCCCCTCCATCTATCGAAACACTTTTTACCCACCGGCTTTCTGCAAAACCTTCCCTCCCTCCCGCTCCCCACCCTGTTTTTCCGCCTCCATGTACCCAAAAACTTTTTTCCCCACCATCTTTTCGCCGCCATCTTTTTGCAACGCCGTCTCCTGCTAAGCTATCCTTTTTTTCCCTTTGGCATTAACTACCCTCTTTACTCACCTCCAACTATCCCAAAACTGTTTTCCTTCTTCTACCTCTCCAGCCGCGCCATCTCCATCGCTGCCAACAACCGCAGCGAGACAAGCCACGCTCCCGCGTCTCCAGCCTCCAGCATACGGCCAGTGACTCCCGATTCCTAGTCCTCTACGCCGGGATGCGACTACCTCGACAGGTCAGTACAGGAACCTGAAAACACCAGATTTCTTTTCAGCATCATTTATATACTGCGGTTATGCCCACGGAGGATCCTGGACTGCATGTTTTGATTGGATGAGAAAAAAACCTCCAGGCTTACTCTGATTGGACTTCATGATCATGTTCTGACTGGATGAGAGCAAGTCTTAACAACCAATCACAGCATGAAAATAAAGTCCAATCAAAGTAGGCCTAGAGGTTTTTCTCTCGTCCAATCAGAACATGTAGTCCAGGAACCGCTTTTGCATAACCTCAGTAGATAAAGCATGCTGAGGTCATGTCAGGTCATTTCAAGCTCTTCTGTGTCAAGCTGAGGAACTGTTCTGTGCCCGGCTTACAGAACTGGAAGGGGTCGCCACCTTCCGCCTGATGGAGGCTGGAGAATGGATAGAACCTGGATCCCTGGAGCCTGGGACACTACCTCGCTGCGGTTGGTGGTGGCCACAGACCAGTAGGAGGGCGGCTGGCAGCGGGAGCTTCTTCTGCCGGTCTGGAGGACTAGGAGAAGGAAGAGGGGACCGCCACATGCTGGAGGCTGGAGCCTGTGCCACCGTGGCTCACCTCGCTGTGGTTGGTGGCAGCTCACCTTGCTGTGGTTGGTGGTGACGTCGGAGACTGCAGCTCAGCCACAGTGGTAGAAATGTGTTGGGGTAGGTGAGTGTTCCGGGGCTGCCCTGTACGTCTCTGGGGGCAAGGGTTGGGTGTCCTATTGGGGCTCACTGCTAGAGGCTACACTGCCTGTGGTAGTGGTCTGACTGGGGGCACTCTCCGGGGTTGCATTGCTGGTGGTGGGGCAGGTTGGCTGGCTATCTGGGGCTATGCTGCCCGCGGTGGCAGGAGTGGTGGGGGGAGGCAGGTTGTGTACACTAACGTGTACTGCTGGTGGCTGGGGAAGGGTTAGGGGCGCTATCTTCTGCTGCACTTCCTGCAGCAGGGGGTGGGTTGGGTGGAGTTACCCAGGGCTACAATGCTGGCAGTGGGGGGTGGTTTAGGGGCGTTGTTGGGTGCTGCACTGCCTGTGACTGGGGGGTGCACCATCAGGAGCTGAACTGCTGTGGTGGAGTGGGGGGAGGCGGGTTTGGGATGCTATCCAGTGCAGCAACACCTGTGGCTGGGTCAGATTGTGGGCACTATCAGATGGTACACTTCCTGCGGTGTGGGGGGAGTGCTTTGGGGGGGAGTATTGGGGTTACATTGCCTTAAACTGTAGGGTGTGTTGGATGTGCTATCTGGGGGCTACACTACTAGTGGCAGGGGGCAGATTAGGGGTGCTACGGGGGCTACACTGCCAGCGGTGTTGGCGAGCTGAGGAGGTGGCAAGGGCAGCGACAGCAATGGCCTCCTTCTTCCTTCTGGTGGCTTCCAAGTAAGGGATCGTTCTCCTCTTGCCGGACTCCAGACTCTAGAAGGAGATCTTCTCCTGCTTGAGCTAGATTGCACGGCAGGGCCCCCACACCCACTGTGGTTTCCCGTCCCGCCCTCATGCTCTGTGTTGCAGAGACCACCTGGGACTACTGGGCAGGGAGTAGTAGGCACCACGGGGGAAGTGGGGGACAGGGCACTGTGGGAGGAGGCATCAGGAATGGGAACCAGCCCTTGGGTGGGGAGGGCTGGCTGGGTCTGAGTTTCTCCTACTCAGGCTCCCCGAGGAAGGCAGCCCTGGTGGGCCCAGTAATTCCTGGCTGGCTGGACCTGGCCAGGGGCTGGTTTCAGTGAAGGCACTCACTCCCACCCTAGGCCCCAGTTCCTGGCCAGCTCTTGCCAGAAGGAGAGGCTGGACTTTGGAAGGTGGGTGTGAGTGCCTTCAATGAAACTGATCCCTGCCACCCAGTCACCAGTGTGACAAGGTGAGGCTCTAACGGTTCCACTCCCTGAATCCTGTTTTGGGCTTTTTGGGCTTTGCCTGCCCAGCTGCTCCAAGCCAGGCTGAAGGAGGAGAAGGAGGAGTTGCCTGTGGTACGGTTTAGCCTGCAGATGACGTGGTTCTGCAGCTTGCCTCATGTGGTTGGTGGTGGTGATGGAGACTGCAGCTCAATCAGAGCAGTAGGAGGACACCCACGGGGGCCAGGTGGCAGGAGCCTGGTCGGGTGGGCTGGTACATTGAGGGCGATGGTGGTTGTATTGGCATCGGCGCTAGTGGTGGTAGCAGTAGGAAGTCTGGGGGCTGGGAAGGGGGAATAGGAGCACTGCAGGGCCCATCCCATTCTGGGGTGGGGAGGAACCTGTGGGTGCTGTAACGAAGGCCTCGGTGGCAGTGGTGGTGGTACACCTAGGGTCTTACTCTACTTGATTGTAGTTTGTCTGTGGTTCACATCACTTTTTTTTTTTTTTTTTTTTTGAGACAGTCTCGCTCTGTTGCCTAGGCTAGAGTACAGTGGCACGATCTCGGCTCACTGCAACCTCCGCCTCCTGGGTTCAAGTGATTCTCCTGCCTCAGCCTCTTGAGTAGCTGGGACTACAGGTGCCCACCACCACACCTGGCTAATTTTTGTATTTTTATTAGAGATGGGATTTCACCATATTTGCCAGACTGGTCTCAATCTCCTGACCTTGTTATCCACCCGCCTCAGCCTCCCAAAGTGCTGGGATTACAGGGGTGAGCCTCCATGCCCAGCCTATACCACTTTTAAAGTTTCTTTGCATCATCTTAACTCTTTCCACCCATAATCACAAGTGAATGACAACCAAACACTTAATGACATATAGATATTTATTATTTAATAGAATCCAAAATAAGTGCATTTTATGAATTAAATAAACAAAACACTGAAAGGTTCATTTCCATTTTTCTGTTAAAAGCTTTGTGCTTGGCCAGGTGTGGTGGCTCATGCTTGTAATCCCAGGATTTTGGGAGGCCAAGGCAGGCAGATCACCTGAGGTCAGTAGTTTGAGACCAGCCTGGCCCACATGATGAAACCCTGTCTCTACTAAAACTACAGAAATTAGCCAGGAGTGGTGGCAGGCACATGTAATCCCACACACAGCAACCCCATTACTATACTAGGGGTATACCTCAAGGAAAATAACTCATTGTAACAAAAAGATGCATGCACATGTATGTTCATTGCAGCACTATTCATAATAGCAAAGACATGGAGTCAATCCCGGTGCACCAAAGATAGATTGAAAATCCAAGGTAGATTGGAAAATTCCATATATATACCATGGAATACCGTGCAGCCATGAAAAGAACAAAATCATTTCCTTCGCAGCAATATGGATACAACTGGAATCCACTATCCTAAGCAAACTAACGCAGAAAGAGAAACCAAGTATCTCGTTTTCACTCATATGTGGGAGCTACACATTAGGTACACATTGGCATAAACATAGGAACAATAGACACCGGGAAATAAGAACGGGGAGGGACAGAGTGGGCCAGGTTGAAAAACTACTTCTTGGGTCCTATGCTCACTACCTGTGTGATGGGTTCAATTGTACTCCAAACCTCAGCATCCCTCGCTATACCTTTGGAAGAAACTTACACAGGTACCACTTTAATTTAGAATACAAACTAGAAAAAAAAAAAAGAAAAATTTACTATAAAAAATTTTCTGTAAGTAAATATAAATTTCTTTTTAAGAAAAAAATTACTGAAGTAAAAAAATGGATTAAACTTTTACAAAGGACAGAGTTTTGCTAAGAATTTCAAAGCAATGCATTCATTGCAAAATATGACTTTAATTGTTTAACTTTTCTTTTCTTCTTTTTTTTGAGATGGAGTCTCGCTCTGTCACTAGGCTGGAGTGCAGTGGCACGAGCTCAGCTCACTGCAACCTCCGCCTCCTGGGTTCAAGCAATTTTCCTGCCTCAGCCTCCCGAGTGGCTGGGACTACAGACATGCACCACCACACCCAGCTAATTTTTGTATTTTTAGTAGAGTCGAGGTTTCACCATGTTAGCCAGGATGGTCTTGATCTCTTGACCTCATGATCTGCCCGCTTTGGCCTCCCAAAGTGCTAGGATTACAGGCATGAGCCACCGTGCCCGGCCATTATTTAACCTTTGTACTAATAAAACACCACCTTTCTATAATTGTGTATATCCAATAGACCAATATTATCTATTTTTGTCAGATTACTCTAAACAGCATTGCACAGATACATCCTCTATTATCTAAACTTAAAATAAGTAGGAATTTTACTTTATGTGATTACTTTTCTTTTTAAGCAAACTTCATGTTACGTCTAGTCCCTAAAAATACCAAAGGCCACATTTTGTAAGTGATATATTATTCTCATGATAATGTCTCTTGTTTAACTTAAACATTATTATTTTTTTACGTATTTTAGATGGAGCCGGACTGTGTGGAACAAATAATTACAGAAACAAAGAAAAGTATGTTTCCAAAATTTATTAATTAAATTTAGGTTTATTTTAGTAATAAAGTGTAAATAGCAAATGGCATTCCTTTTCATTATTGGGTTAGTAGATACTATGTTCAGTATCTTTTCCTTACACACATCTAGTGAAAGATGTGAAAACAAAAACTTTCACAGTGAAGAGTATACTCATGTACCGTTAATTCCTCATGTCCGATAGCTTAAAAAATTCCCAAGAAGTGTATCCATCTCTTTTTTACTGGCTCTACAATTTCTTCACTTTTGCCATCCTCATGGAACTGTCAGCCAGCATGTTGAAAGGATTCTCTGAAAACAAAGTCATCATCAAGTTCTCTGGGTTTTGGTAGAGATTGAAGGCCAACAGACCTCAGACTCATTTAGAAATACTTAGTTGAGGAAAAACCCTTCATAAGCAGTCGCTTGACAGGTGACATTTTAAATCTCCTGTCATTTACTGTGCCATTGGCTTACATCTGTTCTCAGGAAAAGTTCCAAAATTTTCACCATGAAATAAAAACACCTGTGTCAATGTAATTCTTGTCAGGTTACTCAGCCTTATGTCTCGCCGCTTACCGCACTCTGCCCTTTGCTCTAGCACCAAAGTGGGCGGAGTAGAACTCTGTAGGGCTCTTCCTCACCTCAGGCTCTTTGCCTTCGCCTCATCTATCTGGCAAGCTTTTCCTTGTCCTTCAAGTATCAACCCATTTATCTCCTCCACAAAGCCCATGATATTGACACAAAAGTGGGATAGATGTCCCTTCTGTGTTTTCCAGTAGTGCCCTGCTTTATACCTGTCATAGTGTCTATGACTCTATACGGACATTGCCTGCCTGTCTGTTGTTTTAGGTTATCGCATAGGACTGTTGAGAGGTGGACCATGCCATCTTCATATTGTAATTCCAGTACTGATTCTAGTGCCTTAGCACGTGGGTGTTGAGTACATGAATAAAGAATGGAAAAGCTGTGATATTTAACCACAATTAGAATTAATGCCATGCGTTAATTATTTAATAGTGATTTTGTATTGTAATTGTACGTACATATTTCTCATTCTTTTTAACTCTGATAACGTTCTCAACTCTTTAGATTTTAAACTCACACTTAGTTAACTGAAATGTTTTGGGTAAAGAACATAATCCTTTCTTTTTCTTTCCAGCTTTTGCTGTGTTGGGCACTTGCTGCCATCTGCTTTCTTCTCTAGAATCCACTGGTAAGCCACATCTAATAAAGAGAATATTTAACCATAAAATCTTAAGGAAAAGTTGTGTGATTTAAAAGATCATAAAACTATTACTGGGCTATTTACATGAAATTTTAATTGCTTCTCATTACTAAAGTAGAATATTTTCATATCATATGTATGATGAAAATTTATTATGGTATTTTAAATGGTTTATTTTAGTAATAAAGTGTAAATAGCAAATGGCATTCCTTTTCATTATTGGGTTAGTAGATACTATGTTCAGTATCTACTAACATAAATTTTTAGCCCCCTTAAGTTTTAAGTGGATCTTGCAAATGAACACCAGTATTATGGAGTTTGACATACTCAAATTGCCCAAATGTCAGCTGTTTAAACAGCCAAACAATCAAATCATCCTTGATACTTTAGTAAAGGTCATCGAAGGCTTCTTTGCATTTTACAGGTTTTATTACTATATATAGTAGGAGACTTAAGGAGTACCTGCCAGGTTTGTCCATACTAATGTTATGAATTTCTTTTTGTAGTTCAACCGTATTTTGTGTGGAGATACTTTGAGGCTCTGTAAATATCTGGTTACTCCTAAAAACCCACTAGATTTAGTATTTCATTGATGTCCTGTCTTTGAACAAGTATTACTGTGATGGTTGCCAGATGATTATTTTCATATTCTCTTGTTTG
Source organism: Pan paniscus (assembly GCF_029289425.2). Taxonomy (NCBI): domain Eukaryota; kingdom Metazoa; phylum Chordata; class Mammalia; order Primates; family Hominidae; genus Pan; species Pan paniscus. Next base: position 51,526,567 of record NC_073260.2, read on the forward strand.
TTCTACATGGAGAAATAAAACCAATAAATAAAGGAGAAGGGAAAGCTCATGATTCTGGTGCTCCAATTCTCCAAGATTAGGCCAGTGGTAGACATTTCTTTATGTCTGACTTTATGTCTTTTTGATTTGTCTCTGTTACTCTTGTCAGCACTTTTTTACTTTCTGGCACAAGATGTTCCAAAATAATCTTGTATTTTCTCTGTTCCAGCCCTAGAATGAGTAATTTTTCTTAGAAGCAGAGTTGGAACCACTGAAGAAGCACAGGTGAGCCCTCCCCAGGACACACCTGCTAGTCCCCAACAGAAGAACTGTTGCTGCATCCACTGAGGTACCAAGAAATTAGCAAAGGGCCTTCTGGCTGTCTGGGGACAGTCCTCATGTGGTCCCTGGCTCAGACTCGAGGGTTCTGGATTAATTTGTCTGCAGCCTCTGTGCTGTGTCTCTAGATCGGGGCTCTGTGGGAAGGGCCCTGGGAGACCCAGCAGCACAGGGTGTCTCGTCTGCCAAATGTCCCTCCCTTCTCCCACTCTGACACTCAGGAATAGGGTAGATGGCATGTCCAGGCAGTGCCAGGCCACCTCATTGTCTCCTTTGAGATGGGCCCAGAGGGCCTTGGGGGGCGAGTGTGAAGCTGGGTACCTGGAGCCTGAGGTGGACTGTCCCTTCCTGTGTCTTGGAGGAGAGGCCTTGGGGCCCAAGAAACCCCCCAGGGCCTGATCTCTGGGCACACATGCAGGGAGGGAGGGTCTGTGGGCTGATTGGGGCATTATAATGAGACGTTGAGCACCGCTGCACAGGGGCCTCGTCAGTGGATCATGGTCAGAGATGACCTAGCCATCAGGACCTGGTCAGTTGGGACCACATCAGCAGGGACCTGGCTAGGGGGTGGCCTCCTCAGTGAAGGCCTCACCAGTGGGGATCTGGTGACCTAGTCATTGGAAGCCTAGTCAGTGGGGACCTGGTCAGTGGTGGCCTTATTAGTGGGGTCTGATCGGTTGGAACACAAATAATAAAAAACTGGTCGGTGGGGTCTATTCAGTATATTAGGGGTCTGGTCAGTGTGGGGCCTTAGTGGCTTGGAGCCTGGTCAGTGAGGGCCTGGTCAGAGGGGGCTCAGTCAGCTGGGGACTGATCCATGGAGAATTGTTCAGTAGGGGTGAGGTGAGCGGCAACCTGGTAAATTGTGGTCTTGTCAGTGGGAACCCAGTCAGTGGGGTCTGGTCCGTGAGGCCTATTAATAGGGGCCTCTTCCAGGTTATGGAGACATGGCCAGTGGGGACTTGGTCAGTGGGACCTGGTCAATGGAGGAGAGGTCATTAGGGGCCTTGTCAGTGGGGACCTGGTTTGGGGGGCGCCTGGTCAGTAGGAACCTGGCCAGTTGGCCGCTGTGTGACCTTAGGCAGGGGGTTTGTGGAGCCTCCTTGCTTCCATGTGTAGGAAGGTGAGTCAGGGCACCCTGGAGCGTTGCTGGAAAGAGAATGTGAGAAGATGTGTTGAATCCAGCACTGCTTGGCAGACCTCCAACTTTACCCACAACCTGGGTTCCACCTAGAGAGGGTGCCAGCCCGCTCTACTCTGCTCGGCGCCCCTCCTCTGTCTGCATCCCCAGGACCACACTCGGTGGGGAGGGCAGAGATTGGGGAGCACCTGTGGATTCTCTAATCCTGGCCCTGGGCCCTGGTGGTGATAGTGATGAGGACCTGGGTGCACCTGTGAGTGGAGCAGCTAGGCCAGGCCAGAGAAGCAAGACAAATACACCCATATGCACATAGACACATGCATGCACAAACACATTGCATGCACACATGTGAGTTCAGGGGATAGAGGACACTGATTCTGGGCCCTCTTGACCCAAGCAGGCTCCCGTTGTGGTGTGTTGTGTCACCCCACGATGTCACTGTTGCTGAGCCCCCATTGCCTATGTGTTGTGGAGCAGTTAGAGACACACAGCAGTGTCTGTGAGTGGCTCTGCATGAAGGGCCATTTTCTAGGTGAGAGGCACATCTCAGCACAGCTCACTGATCAGACTTAGGTGAGTGGAACCTGCTCTCTTCTCTTCGTCCTGGCTTAGGGACAGTCGCTATCAGGTGGATGGTTTTGGCCTCTGGGCAGCTACTGAGGGTAAATCCTGAGCACTCAGCAGGTGCCTGTTCTGTGTTGACAGTCATCTGATTCATCCTGGTAGCAATTCCATTCTGCATCTCCTCTGGACACCCACAGGACCACCAGAACAACCCCATCATGGCCCTGTCACCAGGCCCAGTTTGGCTCCATGATAACCAAGATGCAGGTCCAGAGACAACCGCCCTGCTTGATGCCTGCATCTGACCTCCCTTGGTGGGTAGTGATGAGCACAACATGGAAGAAGCCAGGGCAGCTTGCGGCCAGCTGCCCTACAGCCCCAGATGGCTGGGGACAAGGATTCCAAAAGGATGATTTTGGAGCTGTAGGATTGAATGACTGGCCTGCTGGGTTTTGGATGTTCATGTATCCTATGAGTCCCATCAGTGTTTGTTTTTCTTTCAGGCAATTTTTCTTCTATTGGCTGGGAATGCTTACCCATTGCCTGTACAATCCTTGTACCTTGGAAGTAGTTAACTTGCTTTATAATTCAGAGGCTCATGGGCAGAAGGGACTGTATCCTTGTCCCAGATAAAACTTTGGGCTTTGGACATTTGCTGGAATGAGTTAAGATTTGGGGGACTGTAGGGAAGTCATCATTGTATTTTGCAATGTGAGAAAGACATACGAGATTTGCATGGGCAGGGACAGAATAATATGACTTGGCTCTGTGTCCCACTGATGTGAAATTGTAATGGGAAATGTTAAAGGTGGTAGGGGCTGGTGGAAGGTGATTTAATCATGGTGGAGAGTGGAGGTTGGAAGGTGGGGGTGGTGAGGAGAATTGGGGGGAATTATGGTGGGGTTGGGGGTGAAAGGCAGGGGGGGTGGGGGTAGATCCTTCACAAGTAATTAAACACCATCTCCTTAATGCTGTCCTTCTGATAGTTCTCTTCATAATTTTGTAGCTGTGAGATTGAATACTGGTCTGCTGGGTTTTGGATGTGCATTGGGCCTGTGGTCCCATTTGTGTTATTTTTCTGGGAAATTTCTTCCCTTTGGATTAAGAAAGCTTACCCAATGCCTGTACCATCATTGTACCTTGAAAGAAAAGAACTCCATTTTAACTTCAGGGACTCATAGGTAGAAGATACTGTAGCCTTGTCTCAGATGAGACTTTGAACTTTTTATAGTTGAGTTAATGCTGGAATGAGTTAAGGCTTTTGGAAACTTTTGAAAAGGCATGATTGTGTTTTACCCTGTGAGAAGGACATGAGATTCGGAAGGGTCAAGGTCGGAATAATATGGTTTGGCTGTGTTTTGCTAGAAAAACTCATGTGGAATTGTAATCCTGAATTTTGGTTGTGAAGCCTGGTGGGAGGTGATTTAATCATGGATGGGAGGTGGGTGGGGGTGTAAGGAGAAAGGGGTGGGGAGGAGTAGGCTGGCTGTAGGGTGGTGGGAGTGAGGTGGGTAGTAGGAAGGGGGAGTAGCCTGCTGCACAGGTAGAGGCTCATGGAAAACCTCTACTAGGGCAGTGCACCTGTGGCTTTGCTGCTCTCATGGCTGGGCTGGTGTTGAGTGCCTGTAGCTTTTCCATGCAGAGGGTGGGAGCTGTTGGTGGGTCTATGACTGGGGTCTGGAGGATGATGGTATCCTGTGTGGGAGCTCCAAGCCCATATTTTCCTTCCGCACTTCCCTAGGAGAGGTTTTCCAAGAGGCTCTGCCTCTGCATCAGGCTTCTGCCTGGAAACAGTGGGAGTTGGGGGTGGGGGGCGAATCCTTCACCAATGGTTAAGCACCATCTTTCTGATGCTGAGCTTGTGATAGTTCCCATGAGATCTGGTTGTATAATAGGGTGTGGCACCTCTTTCCTCTCTCTGTCTTGCTCCTACTCCTGCCACATGAATCATCTCATTGCCCCTTGACATTCTGATATGATTGGGTGGCTTCCTGAGTCCTCCCAGATTCAGAAGCCACTATGTTTCCTTACAGCCTGCAGAATCATGAGATTCTTTATGATCATAGAGAAAATTAGTACTGGAAAGTGGATGTATGAAATGTCTTCAAGGCCTTTTCCCTGTTGTCTTGGCAATCAGCACTCAGCTTCTTTTCATTCAAGTATCTGAAGCCTTGAATTTTCCCCCTGAAAATGGACTTGCCTTCCTTTACGACATTGCCAGGCTGCGACAAGATAGCTGATAAAGTAGAAGCAGGTTCAGAAGGGGGTAGCAGACAGAGGTTGGGAGAGTTTGAAGGGCTTTGAAGACAGGAAAATGAGGAAAAGTTTGGATCTTTGTAAAGAATTGTTAAATACTTGTGATCAGAAGGCTGACAGGAAAATGGTCAGTGAAAGCCAGACTTAGAAGGTCTCAGATAAAAATGAGGAACTTATTGGGAACAGAAGCCAAGGTTACCTTTGTTTTGCTGTAGCAAGGAATGTGGTGGCACGGTGACCCTGCCCTGGAGATCTGTGAAACTTTAAACTTGAGGGTGATGACTTAGTACATATTTGGTGGAATGAACTTCTAGGAAGCAAAGCTCAAGAGGTGTCCTGTCTGCATCGAACAGCCTGTGCTCTGATGTGTGACTGAGGAAATGACCTCTGGATGGGACTTACATTAAACAAGTCCCAACTCTTACATTAAATAAGAAACAGAACTCAGAAGTTTGGAAAATTTGCAGCCTGGCCAAGTGGTCAAAAAGAAAATCTGATTTTCAGGGAGAAAATTCAGGAAGGCTTCAGAAATTTGCATAAAAAGGAGCCCAGTGCTAATAGCCAAGACAATAGGGAAAAGGCCTTGAAGGCATTTCATAGAACTTTGCAGCAGCCCTTCCTGTCACAGGCCCTGGGGCCTAGGAGAGAAGAATGGTTTCCTGGGCCAGTCCCATGACCCCCCCTCTATGTGTAGCCTCAGGGCACTGCTGCCTGCATCCCTGCAGTGCCAGCTCCAGCCATGGCTGAAAATGCACAGATGCGGCTTGGGTCACTGCTTCAGAGAGTGCAGGCTAGAAGCCTTGGTAACTTCCTCATAGTGTTAAGCCACTGGGTGGATGGATCTTGAGACTAGAGGCTTGGAAGCCTCTCTGTAGACTTTGGAAGCTGTATGGAAATGCCTGGGTGACCAGAAAAAAGCATCCCAAAAAGGCAGAGCCTCATAAGAAACCTCTACTAGGGCAGTGCAGAAGGAAAATATGGGGTTGGAGCCCCCACACTGGAGGCCACCATCATGCAGACCCCAGATTCGTAGACCGACCAATAGCTTGTACCATCAGTCGGGAAAAACTACAGGCACTCAAAACCCGCCCAGCCCATGAGTGCAGCCGTGGGGCATAAACCCTGCAAAACCAAAGGTGCAGAGCAGCCCAGGGCCTTCAGAGCCCAGCCCTCATGTCCCTGTGTCCTGGATGTGGGACAAGGTTTCAGAAAGGATGATTTCGGAACTGTAGGATTGAATGACTAGCCTTCTGGGTTTGGAGTTTCATGGGGCCTGTAAGTCCTGTGTTTTGTTCTTTCTGGCAAAATTCTTCCTTTCGGCTGAGAATGCTTACGTAACATTGCCTGCACAAGCATTGTACCTTGGAAGTAGTTAACTTGCTGTATTGTTCAGAGGCTCATGCACCTAAGGGACTGTAGCCTTGTGTCAGATGAGACTTTAAGCTTTGGACATTTGTATAAATGCTGGAATGATATAAGATTTGGAGGGGCTGTAGAGAAGGCATCATTGTATTTTGCAATGTGAGAAGGACATGAGATTTGGGAGCCAGGGACAGAATAATAAAGTTAAAGGTGGGGCCTGGTGGTGGGTGATTTAATCATGGTGGAGAGTGGGGGTTGGAAGGTGGGGGTAGGGAGAATGAGGGGATTATGGTGGGGGTGAGGGGTGAAAAGTGGTGGTCAGGGGTGGATCCTTCACAAATGATTAAACACCACCTCCTTATTGCTGTGCTTATGATAGTGAGTTTTCTTCATGATTTTGGAGCTGTGAGATTGAATGGATACTGGCCTCCTGGGTTTTGGACTTGCATTGGGCCTGTGGTCCTATTTGTGTTTTTTTCCTGGGAAATTTCTTCCCTTTCGGTTGGGAAAGCTTATCCAATGCCTTTACCATCATTGTACCCTGAAAGAAAAGAACATCCTTTTAAATTCAGGGACTCATAGGCAAAAGGGACTGTAGACTTGTCTCAGATGAGATGTTGAACTTTTTACTTTTGAGTTAATGCTGGAATGCGTTAAGACATTTGGAAAGAAACTTTTGAAAAGGCATGAATGTATTTTGCTCTGTGAGAAGGACATGAGATTCGGGGGTATCAGGGTCAGAATAATATGGTTTGGCTGTGTTTATTTACAAAACTCATGTGAATTGTACTTCTTAATGTTGGAGGTGGGACCTGGTGGGAGGTGATTTAATCATGGCAAGAGGGGGTTGGGGTTGGAAGGAAAAGGGGTGGGTAGGGTGGAGAGTAGGTTGGCAGTAGGGTGGTGGGAGGGTGGGGGGTAGTAGGAAGAGGGAGTAGTCTGCTGTAGAGGCAGAGGTTTGTGGAAAACCTCTACTAGGACAGTGAACCTGTGGCTTTGCAGGCTTCAGCCCCCATGGCTGCTCCCATGGGCTGGGCTGGTGTGGAGTGCCTGTAGCCTTTCCATACTGAGGGTGTGAGCTGTTGGTGGGCTTATGAATCTGGGGTCTGGAGGATGGTGGCCTCCTGTGTGGGGGCTCCAAGCCCATATTTTCCTTCTGCACTGCCATAGTGGAAGTTTCCCAAGAGGCTCTGCCTCTGCAGGAGGCTTCTGCCTGGAAACAGTGGGTGGTGGTATGGGTGGTGGTTCCTTCACCAATGGTTAATCTTCTTGATGCTGATCTCCTGATAGTGGGTTCTCATGAGATCTGGTTGTATAACAGGATGTAGCACCTCCTTCCTCTCTCTGTCTTGCTCCTACTCCTGCCATATGAAATATCTCATTGTCGCTTGGTCTTCTGGTATAGTTAGGAGGGCCCTGATGAGTGTGGGCCTCGTCAGTGGACCTAGTCAGTTGGGACTTGGTCAGTGAGGCCTATTTATTGGGGGCATGGTCAGCAGGGGTCTGCTTAGAGAGGGTCTCATTAGGGGGATCTAGTAGTGGGCGTCTTGGTGAGTGGGGACCTAGTGGCAGCCACTTGTTTGGTGTCTGGTCAGTGTAAAACTAGGCTGCAGGACTTTGTCAGTGGAGACCTGGTCAGCTGGGGCTTAGTGGTGGCCTTGTCAGCATGAGCTGGGTCACTGGTGACCAGGTCAATGGGTGCTATTCAGTGGAGGCCTGGTCACATGGGACCTAGTCAGCAGGGCCTGGTGGCCATGTCCTCATCAGTGAGGCCCTTGTCAGTGGGGCCCTGATCAGGGCAGCCTGGTCAGTGGAACCTAATCAGTGGGGGCCTGTTCAGAGAGAGCGTGGTCAGTGGTGGCTTTTGTAGCACTGGTCTGTGGGTGACCTGGTCAGCAGGGATCTGAGCAGTGGGTGCCCATTCAGTGGGGCCTACTCACTAGGGTCATAGTCAGAAGTATCTGGTCACCTTGGGCCTGCTTAATAGGGGCCTGGTCAGTGGCAGCCTGTTCCCCGGAGGCTTAGTCAGTAGGACCTCATCTGTGGGGCCAGGCAATGGGGTCATGATCGGTGGAACCTGATCAATGAGGCCTTGTCAGTAAGGACCTGGTCAGTGAGGCCCTGGTGTGTAAGGTCCTGGTCAGTCAGTAGGGTCCTGGTCACTGTGGGCCTGGCAGCAGGGCCTGGTTAGTGGGGCATGGTCATGGGGTTCTAATCAGTGAGGGTGTGGTCAGGGAGGACCTGATGTGCGGGATCTGGTCAGCAGGGACCTGGTGCGGGGGCTGCTGAGCACTGCTGGGAGATGCCAGGTGTAATGCACGTTATCAAAGGCCCTACGGACAGCTCGGATGGGCCAGTGGTGCCCAAAAGCCCAGTCAAAAGTGGACAAAGCAGGTGTTTGGATGGACCTGGGAGATCTTGCTCAGAGATTTTGACAGGACAAAGGCAAAGGAAGGACCAGAGTGGCCGGTGAGATGGTCACAGTCTATGGGCTGCACGGGATGGAGGAAGCCAGGGAACAGGCAGGGTGGGCAGCTGGGGTGCAGGGAGAGGCAGGTACATGCTGGGAGGTCAGATCCTGTCAGTGCTGTGGGGGTGTCAGGTGGGGTGGGCTCCAGTTGCACCCTCAGTGCACTGGGCAGGTCTCAGCCCAGGCTCCCTGCACCCTGGCCGAGTGATGCGGTCACTCCCTGGGGGACTTCCGTTGGGCCCCAGCCACCCACCCTGGGCAGTGCTGTCCCATCTCAGGACTGGACTTTCTCAGATCCTGCAGAGGGCACAGCCTCCAGCCCAGGAGGGGCAGCCCCATGGTGCAGCCCGAGCTCTCCATGGGCCTGGAGCATCCCCTGCCAGCCCTGCGCTCCCTCTTCTTCCAGGTCCCGCGTTTCCAGTGTCAGCCAGCAGGGAGGCCCCGTCCTCCCTTCCCTATGTGTCTCCTGGGCAGAAACTTGCGGCGGATTGGGACAGGGATGGTGCTTCCCTCAGGCCCATTTAGGGAGGGGACTGACTCCCAGCCTGGCACAGGTCCTCAGCTCTGCCTTGGTTGCCTTAGAGTGAGAAGGATCATTCCTGAGGGTAAAGGTAAGAGACTGTCCGTGCTGTGTGGGAGGCTGGTCTAGAGATGGAGGACTTAACAGTTCCTCCCAGTCTGTCAGGCCTGAGCAGCACCGTCCTGTCTCAGGACTCAGAAAGTCCAGTCCTGCGATGGGACGGTGCTGCCCAGGGTGGGTGGCCGGGGCCTGACTGCAGTCCCCCAGGGAGTGACCACATCACCCAGGTGGGGTCCAGAGAGCCTGGCCTGAGACCTGCCCAGTGCACTGAGGGTGTACCTGGAGCCCACTCCACCTGATACCCCCACAGCCCTTGCAGGCTCTGACTTCCTAGCAGGGTCATTCACTCATCTGGGGCAGGGGAGTTCGCCGCCCTCAGCAGCCTCCATGAAGGCCATCCCCCCAGCCCCCCGTCCCCCACCTACACATGCACAGAGCTGGAAGGTCTATCCCCACCACCACTCCAGAGTGCGAGAAAGGGAGAGGCAGTGGGATGGGGACTCTGTGCTTCGCATGTTGGCTGAGCAAAGAGGGCCTATCTCCATCCCAGCCTTTGTCAGGGAGAGAAGGGGCTTCCCAGGGCAGACATTATCTATTCTTCACCAGGATACCCAGGGTCAAGACTTCTCCCACTTCTGAACTCAGGGTCCAGCACTCTCCCACCCAAACTTCCACTATTTTGTGACACATGAAGTTATTCGGCTGTGGCGCTTCCTGGAGCCTGCATGGAGATGTTCAGCCCTGTGACATCTCTGCAAACCTTCTCCCTATAGTTGCATAAAGTTTGAGGTGGACAGTAAGTAGTGGAAAGATGGGTTGAACCTTATTTCAGAGTGGGATCTTCATAGGTTTTTCTCATCTTGTTTTTAGAATTTTTTGTTGTTTGTGTAAAGATGGTATTACGGAAACATAAGGTTCAGTGAAGGAACTCAGGATGAAGGTGGGCTTACAGCACCGCTGTCAGCCTCCCTCCACGTCCTGTCGCTTCTAGAAACCAAGCCCACACCAAGCACAGCACAAATAAAAGCCATCACCCTCTTATGAATAAAAAACCATATATATTGTGGAATATTAAATGTTCTGCGTGTACTAACATGAGAGAAAATACTTTTTCTCTACATAGGGTGAATTTTTTCTTGGGGACTTGTTTTTCTCTAGGGAAGGCTAAAAAGGAATTTGTGACTGACCAAATTAGACACCTCCCTGAAAAAGACAGTGCCTTGGGCAGTGGTGATGGTGGCTGGAGGCACCGGGTGTCTTCAGCCGGTGCTGAGGGGGACTGACTGGGATACAGCTTTCTTGGGGAGCAAGAGTTGGGGATGTCGCAGGCCCCATTGCTCATTGTTGCACCGGACACTTTTCAAGGGCTGCTGATCTCTGATTTGTCTGTCTCTGTTGGGACGAGTCTGGTTCTTGAGAGTGGCTTGTTGACTGCTGGCTGCATAGCTCAGCATTCTGCTGTGTTCTGAGTAGAACGGGTGTCTGTGGTTGCAGGGAAACCCACAGACTGGGGCTTGAAACTGCTGTCTTTGCTGATTTACCTTCGAGGCATGGCACGCATGGCAAAGTGACATTTTCTCCTCCAGTATCTGTCCAACTGCTGTCGTGAGCCTCTCAGCTTCAGCACTGCTGCCGTACACGCATGATCTGTTTTTTACTGTTTTTTGGCTCTCAGCAGTGACTGGTGCTGGCTTCCTTTCTTTCTTTGAAAAAATCCTCTGAAAAAATTGCTTGATGTTTTCTCCAAAGTGGCTTATTGAAGGAGGCTGTTTCTTTGATGGCAGTAGCTGGACGCCTTCATTCTGACGGGTGTCTTCTGTTTTCCTGCCTGGGGTAAGTTGAGGACTCCTCAATCCTTGAAACATTTCTTCATGTTTTTCTAAGTTGGGCTTCCTAGAGTTCTCCCTCTTGTGAGTAGGGGGAAACATTGGGCTTTGGCTCTTGCATGAGCCTTGACAGTTTGGGTTCCTGGGCTCCTTGTGCCCCACGTTACTCCTTCTGGCTGACATGAGGTCACATAGCTCCTGGGAAGCCTGCATGTTCCCAGTAGGCATGCTCTGGAGATGGCCCTGGGGCACTTGAGAAGCCAAATTCTCTGAAGCATGGGGCACAACAGATGCTTGCCCATCTGGAAGGAGCACAACAGCGGCAGAAACTTGAGGCTGGGTCTCTGACTTCGTGGCCATTCCAGGCTCAAATTCACTAACAGGCTCCTCCATGAGACACAGCTTTCTTGGGTCTTGGGAGACAGACATTCTAGGGAGTAGAGAGCTTTTGCTGGTGCCTGGAGCTTTGAAACCACGCACATCCTCACTTGTGGCTTGGAGGTTTGCTCTCATACAGGTTCCCAAGGGGACTGTGGGTTGTGGCACTGCCTCCCTGGTCTCTCCAGCCCTTGAAGATTGGGCTCCTAAGCTCCTGCTCTGCTGGGTGCTGCCTGTGAGGCTGTATGTGAGGGGCTTAGATGGCCACCTGCCCTCCTGTCCAGCTGTAGGAGCCTTCAAGGACCCATGATCATTCCAAGATGGGATCCCTCGCGGGGCCCTCTGGAACTGCTTACATGCAGGTGAGGAGGCCTGAAGCCTCTCTGGCATGTGAACAGATGGTTTGGTCAGCACCTGCTTTCTCAGACTTGCCATTGGTGGCTCTCCAAGGAACGTGGCCACCTCAACTTTTGAGCCAGCCCCAGATTCGCAGGTGTCTGAGGAGGGACCAGCAAGCTGTATAAGGGACAAGGATGAAACCTTTTCCAGTTGAAAGCACTGAATGGGCTTGAGGACCCTGAGGGGTAGACCCCACCTGTGTTTGGCCCAAAACCTCACAATATGGGCTCCCAGCACCTGCTGAGTACACGGCTCAAGGAAGGAAAGCACCTGGGCTGTGTTCACACAGGCTTTCCTACTTTTCGGGACTGCTAGATTGCTGGTTTTCATGTGGGTGTTGGATACGGGAAAAGCCTGGTTGACAGCAAGCCAGGATCGACGCACACTCACGGGAATCAAGCCCTCGTTGGTCTGGCCCAACTTTCTGCCCAGGTGGGCTTTCAGGATGTTTTCTATATGATTCCTCTCTGTGCGTCTTAATAAATCACTTCCTGAGTCACTCCTCAAGGGCTTCCTCAGGTTCCTTTCTGACTCCTCAGAGGTCGCCCCCAGAACCTTCCCTGGGAAGCTTTCCATGCCCCTGGATAGATTTTGTGGGGTCTCACCCAGAATTTGCCCCAGATGTGGGCATGGGTCCCTCTCTAGCTGGAACTTCACCGTCTCTGCCTCCTTGCTGCTTTCACCTGTGGACGTGGAGGACTGCCAGGGCCTGGGTTTGCCCTTGGCCTGACTTGTCCCTGGCAATTCATCCTGAAGCTGCATCAGATCCAGAGACTCTTGGATCCTTCCACGTTGCCCCATGTGTTGCTCCAGTTGTCTCCAGAGTTCAGGACTGACTGGAAAGTTCTCAGGCAGAATGGATGTCAGTCTTTCCTGGGGAAGGTTAGGAGTGGAGACACTAAAGACGTCCTGAGATTTTTGGACCCTAGAGGGTAAAGCCAACCCACCTTCTAGTTGTTTCCTCAACAAAGGCCTTTCAGGGTGCTGAGTTTCAGGTAGGGAGAGAGCTTGCACTTTATTCTGCGACGCAGGGCAAGCTACTCCAGTGTTCTTCATCGGGGATGGAAAAGCAGGAGATAGGACTGGGAAAGAGGATTGAAGATGGGCCTGAGCCTCGGCCTGAGCCATAGATGTGGGCCGGAATTGGGGTGTGGATGAAATAAAGGGTTGGGACTCAGGCCCCAGATGGGACAGGGGCTGGGCCTGGAAAAGCAGTGGGGACATTGTAGTGTCCCTTTGGCGAGAAAGATGATCTTGCTGGACTGACGAGTTGAAGACGCACCAGGTTTTGGTAGTCTCCTGCGACCCGGAGAAGGCAGAAACTTGACTGTTTGAGCCGCCAAGGCCTGAGATGGCTGGGACAGAAGCCGTCAAATCCTCACGTGGAGACAAGCTTTGAGGGACGGTGTCCAGTGGAAGTGCCACTGAGTCACAGTGAGATGGTGTTAACAGAGTGGAGTCCCACAGGGGAGGAGCAGTGAAGCCTTTCGGAGGAGGTGGAGAGCAGGCCAGAGGATCAGGGGTGTGTGGTGGGTGAGGGAAAAGTACAGGTGGCTCGGGTGAGGGGCGTTCTAGGAGAAGGGAAGGTTCTGGTGGCTGGGAGGCCCTTAGGGAGGAGACTGAGGTGGTCATTGGGCCTGGTGGTGGGGTGGGGGCCAGATCCTGAGGATGCTTGGTTCGAGGATCCGGTGAAGCTAACGGGGAGACAATGGGAGCAGCATCTTCCATAGGCTCATGAGAGGACCGGGAGGCTCCATCAGGTGTTCTTTTGCCCACCTCACCTGGGGGGTCTGGACCAGAGAGCTGACCAAAGTCACCTTTTGCAAGGTGTGGCCCCAGGAGGCTGCAGGAGACAGGAGGCACAAGCTGCAGCCAGGAGCAGATGGGTTCGGAGGGCAGAAGCTTGGGCCACAGCCCCTCCACCACGCCACACCCTGACCACCCAATTCTCCTGCTACCCCTCGCCCCAGGGCTTTACTCCCATCCTCTGTCCCCCTGGTCTCCCCTTCCCAGGTCAGCTCCAGGCTGCCTGTGGCCCTGGGGTCACGTCCCAGCCCTGGCAGGAAGGATGCAGGGAAGGGGAAGTGCCTCACCTCTGCAGTTGTGAAAGCAGGTCCCAAGTCTCCTCCAGGCCTCTCGGGCACTCTCTACAAGCTGGAAATCAGACCGGGTTAGGGCAGTGAGGGAGGGGCTTGGGATCTCACAGGAGGCTGAGTGTATGTTTCTTTAGGGAAGACCATGGGGAATTAGACCCTGGAACCCACCCATCTGTGTCCAAAGCCACATGGCCCCGACGGTAATAGCAAGGCATAGAGGACAGGGCTTTGTCATTCACAAAGGGCTTCCACACACGGACCCCCCACCCCCATGGTCCTCACAACTGCCTTGTGGGGAGAAAGGACTGGGGTGGTCTCAAAGAGGAATCAGCCTTAGCAGAGTTGAACAGCTGTTCCCAGGGAGCGGGAGGCCCCTCACCCCCCTCTGCATCCAGGCAGGCATTGGTCTCCCCAGGACACACACACTGCCCCCTGCTGGGTAACGCTCAGTCCCCGGCCCACCATGGCTTCATTCCGGCACGGAATCTGAGAAGGACCCAGGGTTCTGATTTCCTTCCTAGGAGCCCCTACCTCAGGTTTCTTCAACTGACTTCTTCAGAGTCAGTTCCCTCCCAGACAGATGAGATCAAATTAACTCTAGTGTGCCCTGGCAGAGCCTTACCTCTCAGACTGTGGTTTTTCATCCTGCCTCTGGGCCTCCCCCTCCGCCCTACTGGACACTGGGAGACAAGATGACGCTGGGAGACAAGAAATGGCGAGAAGCTAGGACCGGCTCTCCCTCTCTGCCCCCAGCCCAGCCGCAGCACGCTGCATTCATGAACCGCATGGCTCTGTCTGTCTTGCTCAGGGAGCTCTATGTGCTTCCTCCCACGCTTGTTTAAATGGATGATAAACTGCTTTTCTTAGAAAAACAGGAAGAGGGGGTCGGGTGCGGTGGCTCACGCCTATAATCCAAGCACTTTGGGAGGCCGAGGCAGGTGGATCACCTGAGGTCAAGAGTTTGAGACCAGCCTGGCCATGGTGAAACCCCATCTCTACTAAAAATACAAAAATTAGCCAGGCGTGGTGGCGGGCACCTGTAATCCCCAGCTACTCAGGATGCTAAGACAGGAGAATAGCTTGAACTCTGGAAGCAAAGGTGGCACTGAGCCAGTATCGCTCCATTTCACTGCAGCCTGCACAGAGAATAAAATAAATAAAAATAACACACAAACACACGCACACACACACAGGGATTTTCAATATGAGGTCCACCATGGACGCCATCAGTCCCTGTTCCTCTGCTCCAGGAACACCCAGGCTCAGGCCCGCAGGCACCACTGAGCTGTCAGGTAGCATTCTGCTTGCCAGGAGACCAGAGGAGATGCCAGGCCCCGGTGGGAGGCCCTCGGGGGCCCAGCACAGGCCCCATATCACCCCACACAGAAGAGGCTGGGTCCCGAGCCACCTGCCCCAGGAAGGGACTGATGAGCCAGGGCTCAGGGCCTGGCCTCAGACAGAGACCTCCCGTCTCATGACCAGAGACCTCCCCCGTCTCATGACCAGAGACCTCCCCCGTCTCATGACCGGTCCTGGCCGCTGAGCCCACGGGTTTGATTTTGCCTTCATGCCTCCTGCGCTCCCCCACAGATGGACTGAGAGCTTAGGATGGAAATCCCAGTACACGATCTACCCCTACCAACCCCTGGCTCCCCTGCCTCTCCCTGGAAGCATGCTGTTCTGGTCTCTCCTGAGACTTCCCATCGCAGAAGTCTCCACTGGATTTGGAAAGGTGGAACTAATAATAAAAAGAAAGAAGAGAATCAAGCTCTGTGGGTCTGGACTGAGAGCTCCTTACCTTTCTCTTCCTAGGCGATGGTGAGGGTGGGTTGTCACAACGGAGGTAAGAGAAGTAGGGGAGTAATAGGAAGAAGAACCCCAGGGCAAACACCAAGGTGAGGAAGATATCCAACACCCATGGTGTGAAGCTGGGGGTGTTTAGTGATGAGGCACTAAGTAATTTTAGAGGAAAGAGAAGATTCTCCATGTGAATAGGCGCATTGCTTTCTAGCAACTGAGCTCTGGGCATCCTCATGGAGGCTAGGGACTGGGGCCCAGGCCTGCATCACAGAGCTGGGGCTTCACATCACAAAGGGCTCCTTTGTTGGGGAGGGGCAGTAGGAGGGGGAGGCCGAAGCACAGCCCCTCCCTACCCTCCAAGCCGGGGATCCCTTCACCCTCCCGCCTTCCAGATCCCTCCTTCGCACTAAGTTTTGTCAGTGATAGAACTCAGCCAGTTTTCTATTCTTTCTCCCTGGAACACAGATATTACCTGGTTCCTTTTATCTGTTGGAGTCGGTGGCTTGAGGTTACCTATTTCATAGCCTTTGAAAATCTGTAGTTGAGTCTGAAATTTTGGCTATGTACCAGGGATTTTTATTTTCAGAATCTCATTCGTCCTCAACTCCAGCTTTCCCACACAATGTTTTTGTCTTCTGTGAATCCAGGGACAAAATGTAAATTTCTTTTACTCTTATTTAGTTTTGCAAATTTTGAATAGTAAGTTTTAAAAAATTATTTCTATCTCACTTTCCTTTTTTTTTTTTTATTTTTATTTTTTTGAGACGGAGTCTCTCTCTGTCGCCCAGGCTGGAGTGCAGTGGCGTGATCTTGGCTCACTGCAAGCTCCGCTTCCCGGGTTCCAGCCATTCTCCTGTCTCAGCCTCCTGAGTAGCTGGGACTACAGGTGCCCACCACCACCACGCCCTGCTAATTTCTTTTTGTATTTTTAGTAGAGACGGGGTTTCACCGTGTTAGCCAGGATGGCCTCGATCTCCTGACCTTGTGATCTGCCCGCCTCTGCCTCCCAGAGTGCTGGGATTACAGGCATGAGCCACTGCGCCCATCCTTCTATCTCACTTTGAATCAAAGGGACCTACCCACATACAATTAAGATTTTTTAAAAATTATATTTATGTACTTATGTATTTATTTTAAGTTCCGGAGTACATGTGCAGGACATGCAGTTTTCCTTTTTTTTTGAGATGGAGTCTCACTCTGTTGCCCAGGCTGGAGTGCAGTGGCACGCTCTTGGCTCACTGCAACCTGTGCCTCCTGGGTTCATGCCATTCTCCTGCCTCAGCCTCCCAAGTAGCTGGGACTACAGGCATGTGCTACCACGCCCGGCTAATTTTTTGTATTTTTGGTAGAGACTGGGTTTCACCATGTTAGCCAGGATGGTCTTGTTCTCCTGACCTTGTGATCCGCCCGCCTTGGCCTCCCAAAGTGCTGGGATTACAGGCGTGAGCCACCGTGCCGGGCCTGCTGTCTTATTTTAATGTCTCTCTGGGCTTGATAATTTAAAAGGACTGGCATTCCTCTGATAAAAGTTATTTTATTTTGTCATTTTCCATCAATATATCCTGTTCAGTGAAATATCTGTTCATGCCTTTAGCCCATTTTCTAATTGGATTGTTTTTTCTTGTTGTCGTTGTTGACTTTTGAAAACTTTAAACAATATTCTAGATATGAGCTCCTTGTCAGATATGGTTTATATCAGGTGTGGTTTGCACTTTTCTTCCAGTTTTTACCCTGTCTTTTTATTAACAGGCTCTTATGCAGGGCAAAAGTTTTAAAATTTGATAACATCCAATTAATAAATTCTTATAATTGATTGTGCTTTTCTGGTGTCATGTCTAATAATTATTCATCAAGTCCTAGGACCTGAAGAATTTCTCATTAAATTTCATATTTTTACATTGAGATATGTGATTTTTTTTTTTTTTTTTTTTGAGATGGAGTCTCGCTCTGTCGCCCAGGCTGGAGTGCAGTGGTGCCATCTCGGCTCACTGCAAGCTCCGCCTCCCGGGTTCACGCCATTCTCCTGCCTCAGCCTCCCGAGTAGCTGGGACTACAGGCACCTGCCACCATGCCCGGTTAATTTTTTTGTATTTTTAGTAGAGACGGGGTTTCACCTTCTTAGCCAGGGTGGTCTCGATCTCCTGACCTCGTGATCCTCCCGCCTCAGCCTCCCAAAGTGCTGGGATTACAGGCATGAGCCACCGCGCCCGGCTGATCCTTTTTTTTTTAATAAAGACATGAGGTTAGATTGAGGTTATTGTTTTGTCTATGGTATCTAACTGCTCCAGAACCACTGTACTATTGAATTGATATTGCACTTTTTTCAAAAGTCAGTTGGTTGTACTTGTATGGAACTATTTCTGAGTTCTCAATTCTGTTTTATTGAACTGTCTGTCCCCCTGCCAATACCACACTGTCTTGATTTCTGTAGCTGTGTAAAAAGTTAAAAAATTGGGTAGAATAATTCCTCCCACTTTATTCTTCTATTTCAGACTTGTTTTGTTGAGCTGTATTATAGAAAAAACTATTCGTGACACCTGTTAAAAAATAGTAAGACAAACTTTATTCAGAGGGATTATTGCAATAGATATAGAGATTACTGCAATAGGGTCTTGCAGTAATCTCCAGTTTCCGTATATTCAGGTTTCCCTCTGAATAGAAATTTTATAGCCACAGAGCAGGGTGGAGGGTTGGTAGTGTATGGAAAATTACTAATAGGAGGGAATCTGGCTAAACTGACCTCACAGAATTCTTGCTGAAGCCATGCCAGAGTGATCAGATATCACCTGGGGATGGTAGACAATAAGAAAACCAATTAGATACCAATGGTGGTCAGATATAAAGATGGAGGATTCTGACTAAATTGCCTTGCTAGGATTCTTACTAATATTGGGCAATTTATAGACAACACAAAAGCCCAAAAGCCAGGGTTTAGTTGACAAGAGAGTTCAAAGGAGTATGGCTAGAGTCTGGTTATGGAGAGAATTTTTGTCAGCTGGCTGGGTCTTCCAGAGCTATGTAGAATAAAAATGATGAGCACAGACATATTTTCCTTCTTCCCAAACTGAATGGGAAAGCATTCAGTCTCTTTCATCTTTTAGTTTGATGTTAGCTGTAGATTTTTTTCTAACTTAAAAGTTAGAAAGTTTACCTCTGTTCCTAATTCCTGAAAGTTTTTTTTCATTATAAATGGGTGTTGAATTTTTTCAAATGCTTTTCCTGCATTGATATAATCATGTAATATGCTTGTCTTTAGCTTGCTAATGTGGCGGGTTACACGAATTGATTTTTGAATACCAAAACAGCTTTTTATTCCTGGAATAAATATCACTTGTTCATAGTTTGTAATTATTTTTATATGTTGTTGAATTATTTTTGCTATTATTTGGTTGAGAATTTTTTCCATCTTTATTCATGAAGAATACTGATTTATTTTCTTCTTCTGTTTTTAGCTCTGATATCAGAGTAACTAACACTGGCCTCATGAGTTGGAATATCTTTCTATTGTCTTCTTTCTATCCTTTATTCTGGAAGAGACTGGATATAATTCGTGTTAACCTTTAAATGTTTGTTAGAATTCTCTGATCTAGCTATCCAGGCCTGAAGATTTCCTTTTCAGATGTTTCAAATTATGACTTCAGTTCTAGGTCTATTCAACATAACTATTTCATGTTGTAAGAGAGAATTTGTGGTTTTTCAAGAATTAATGCATTTCATCCATGTGGTGAAATTTATGTTTGTAGAGTTGTTTGTAGTATTCTCTTTATTCTTTTGATTTCATCATGGTCAACAGTGGTATCTCCTGTTTCGTTCTTGATATTGATATTTTGTGTCTCCTCTACAGGCTTGTCAATTTTATTAACATTTATAGAACCAGCTTTTGTTTAATCGGTTTGTCTCTATTTTTCTTTTTACATTTTATTGAGTTATTTTCTTATCCTTATTATTTCCTTTCTTTCATTTGCTTTCGGTTTATTTTGCTCTTCTTTTTCTAGTATGTGAGGGACCTTGGTTATTGCTTTGAAATTTTTTTCTTTTCTAATGTAAGCCCTTAGTGGGCTACATTTTTTCTTTTTACATTTTATTGAGTTATCTTCTTATCCTTATTATTTCCTTTCTTTCACTTGCTTTTGGTTTATTTTGCTCTTCTTTTTCTCGTATGTGAGGGACCTTGGTTATTGCTTTGAAATTTTTTTCTTTTCTAATGTAAGCCCTTAGTGGTATACATTTTTTTCTCACCACTCATTTAGCCACATTCCACAAATTTTGATATGTTATGTTTCACTTTCATTCATTTCAATGTATTTTAAAAATTTGAGACTTTCTTTTTGAACAATGGATTATTTAGCATGTGTTTTCACGTGTTTGGATATTTTCCTGTTATCTTCCTGTTACTGATTTCTAGTTTAATTCTATTGTGTTCAGAGAACAAACTGTATGATTTCAATTGTTTTAAATTTGTTGAGATTTGTTTTATGGCCCAGGTTAGTTCATATCTTGCTAAGTGTCCCATTGACACGAATAAAATGTGTATTCGGCTGCATTTGCGGTGTTATGTAAATGCTGATTAATTCCTGTTGGTTAACAGTGTTGTTGTGTCCACAGAAGCATTGGAGAAAGACTGTAACCTGAGGTGATAGGCTTTGATTGTGTCCTGGCTTAGTATGATGGGACACACTTCTGCTTGCTTACTTTCCTTTGGACAACCCTCAGCCCCTCAGTCTCTACATCACCTCAACATTGCCGCCCACAGGCCAGAGTGTCTACATGAGCGCCGCCATACTGGCGGTCAGCCTAAGCCGCAGAAACAGGAGTGTGTTTGGCAAAGCGCCATGTTGACTACTGGCAACCTTTGGCCACGAAGATTGCTGAGTATGCACACACCCAGGCAGCACTGTAAGAAGTACCTCTAGGCCTGGGAGGCATTGAGAAAAAGGAAGTGGGTCCTGTTCTGGTTCTTGCTACTGTAGTCACCGCCCGAGGCAAATGACCACTGTCCTGAGAGGACGTGGATGAGGGCAGGTGAGTAGAGGGATGGCAACATCTGTGGACTGAGCAGGAAGAATCTCTGATGTCTGTCCTGAGCCCTCCGGTCAGTGATGGGGACGGTCAGTGGATGGAATAGTGGAAGTTGGAGCGATCTCTGATGGTGGATCTGAGGGAGGAGTGAGGGGGCACTGAGGGGTCTCTGGTGGTGGATCTGCAGGCGGAGTGAGGACGGACTGGGGGTCTCTGGTGGTGGATCTGAGGGCGGAGTGAGGGCGGACTGTGGGGTTGTGGGGGAGGATGACTGTGGGGACTTAGGAGGGATCTGAGGAGTGAATGATGCACATCTTAGTTTCCTCTCTTGTATATGTATCGATCTGTTTATATTTTCATTTCTGTTTCATTATCATGATATATTTTGCTAAAGATTTAAATAATATATTACATAGAATTGCATGTTTCCATTTCCATTTTGTTCTCTTTCATATCCAGACTAGTAGCTCCTTTATCATTACGGTTAGTATATTTATATATCATTCATTTTTCTCTCTCTGTTTAAAAAGAATCAAGTGTTTGAAAGGTTTATCTATTTTATTGGACATTTTGAAATGTCCAATAAAATACTCCCTACTCTTTTAATATTAATTTTTTTCTCTTTTTCTTTTTAGGTACTTTCTCTTTTTTCCACTTTTCAATGTAATTTGTTGTTCTTTTCCTTATTTTCTTAAGTTTTATGCTGGATACATTTAGGGTTGTAAAGTTTCTTTAAGTACATCTTTATCTATGAAATGCATAAGTTCATCTTGATGTTTCCCTTTGATTCTTAGTTATTTGGGAGAGTTTCTTCATTCCCAAATTATTAAAGTATGTTTTAGCTGTTTTTTATTTTATTGTATTGTCAGAAAATGCAGACTATCAAGTCTCAACTTTCAACAATTTATCAAGATTTTCCTTGAAGCCAAGTTACTCAATGAACTTTGTTCAACAGATATAAGAGAAAAATTATATTTTGTTGTATGGGCCAAAATTCTCTTTAATTAAATCTTGCTTGTTGCTATTTTTCAAATATTTATCTTTACTAATTTTGATCTACTTGTTTCATATTCTGGAAGAGATACAATAAAAATCACTTTTAATAGTTCACTTTGCAGTTATATGTGCTTTTTTGCTAATTTTATTTGTGCGTCTGATGGACGGGCATACATACACTTAATGGTTAGTGCATTTTTTGTCCTTTTTCATGTATTAAGTGGTATTATTATAGGATCCCTTTTTTCAACCAAAAAGAAAAAAGAAAAACACTTTTTAACATTGAATTCCACTTTGATACTCACATTGCCATCCTTGTTTTTACTTTTATTGCATTTGGATGATGTGTCTTTGCCCAGAGCTTTATTTTATATCCATATTTGTGTCAGATTACCTATTTGTTTACAATAGATACTTTTGTTTTTTTCTTTTTTTAAAAATTTTATTATTATTATACTTTAAGTTTTAGGGTACATGTGCACAACGTGCAGGTTTGTTACATATGTATACATGTGCCATGTTGGTGTGCTGCACCCATTAACTCGTCATTTAGCATTAGGTATATCTCCTAATGCTATCTCTCCCCACTCCCCCCACCCCACAGCAGTCCCTGGTGTGTGATGTTCCCCTTCCTGTGTCCATGTGTTCTCATTGTTCAATTCCCACCTATGAGTGAGAACATGCAGTGTTTGGTTTTTTGTCCTTGAGATAGTTTGCTGAGAATGATGGTTTCCAGCTTCATCCATGTCCCTACAAAGGACATGAACTCATCCTTTTTTATGACTGCATAGTATTCCATGGTGTATATGTGCCACATTTTCTTAATCCAGTCTATTGTTGTTGGACATTTGGGTTGGTTCCAAGTCTTTGCTATTGTGAATAGTGCCGCAATAAACATATGTGTGCATGTGTCTTTATAGCAGCATGATTTTTAATCCTTTGCATATATACCCAGTAATGGGATGGCCAGGTCAAATGGTATTTCTAGTTCTAGATCCCTGAGGAATTGCCACACTGAATTCCACAATGGTTGAACTAGTTTACAGTCCCACCAACAGTGTAAAAGTGTTGCTATTTCTCCACATCCTCCCCAGCACCTGTTGTTTCCTGACTTTTTAATGATCACCATTCTAACTGGTGTGAGATGGTATCTCATTGTGGTTTTGATTTGCATTTCTCTGATGGCCAGTGATGGTGGCATTTTTTCATGTGTGTTTTGGCTGCATAAATGTCTTCTTTTGAGAAGTGTCTGCTCATATCTTTTGCCCACTTTTTGATGGGGTTGTTTGTTTTTTTCTTGTAAATTTGTTTGAGTTCATTGTAGATTCTGGATATTAGCCCTTTGTCAGATAAGTAGGTTGCAAAAATTTTCTCCCATTCTGTAGGTTGCTTGTTCACTCTGATGGTGGTTTCTTTTGCTGTGCAGAAGCTTTTTAGTTTAATTAGATCCCATTTGTCAATTTTGACTTTTGTTGCCATTGCTTTTGGTGTTTTAGACATGAAGTCCTTGCCCATGCCTATGTCCTGAATGGTATTGCCTAGGTTTTCTTCTAGGGTTTTTATGGTTTTAGGTCTAACATGTAAGTCTTTGATCCATCTTGAATTAATTTTTGTATAAGGTGTAAGGAAGGGATCCAGTTTCAGCTTTCTACATACGGCTAGCTAGTTTTCCCAGCACCATTTATTAAATAGGGAATCCTTTCCCCATTGCTTGTTTTTCTGAGGTTTGCCAAAGATCAGATAGTTGTAGATATGCGGCATTATTTCTGAGGGCTCTGTTCTGTTCCATTTGTCTGTATCTCTGTTTTGATACCGGTACCATGCTGTTTTGGTTACTGTAGCCTTGTAGTATAGTTTGAAGTCTGGTAGCGTGACGCCTCCAGCTTTGTTCTTTTGGCTTAGGATTGACTTGGTGATGCAGGCTGTTTTTTGGTTCCATATGAACTTGAAAGTAGTTTTTTCCAATTCTGTGAAGAAAGTCATTGGTAGCTTGATGGGGATGGCATTGAATCTATAAATTACCTTGGTCAGTATGGCCATTTTCACGATATTGATTCTTCCTACCCATGAGCATGGAATGTTCTTCCATTTCTTTGTATCCTCTTTTATTTCATTGAGCAGTGGTTTGTAGTTCTCCTCGAAGAGGTCCTTCACGTTCCTTGTAAGTTGGATTCCTAAGTATTTTATTCTCTTTGAAGCAATTGTGAATGGGAGTTCACTCATGATTTGGCTCTCTGTCTATTATTGGTATATAAGAATGCATGTGATTTTTGCACATTGATTTTGTATCCTGAGACTTTGCTGAAGTTGCTTATCAGCTTAAGGAGATTTTGGACTGAGACAATGGGGTTTTCTAGATATACAATCATGTCATCTGCAAAGAGGGACAATTTGACTTCCTCTTTTCCTAATTGAATGCCCTTTATTTCCTTCTCCTACCTGATTGCCCTGGCCAGAACTTCCAACACTATGTTGAATAGGAGTGGTGAGAGAGGACATCCCTGTCTTGTGCCCGTTTTCAAAGGGTATGCTTCTAGTTTTTGTCCATTCAGTATGATATTGGCTGTGGGTTTGTCATAGATAGCTCTTATTATTTTGAAATACGTCCCATCAATACCTAATTTATTGAGAGTTTTTAGCATGAAGGGTTATTGAATTTTATCAAAGGTCTTTTCTGCATCTATCGAGATAATCATGTGGTTTTTGTCTTTGGTTCTGTTTATATGCTGGATTACATTTATTGATTTTCATATGTTGAACCAGCCTTGCATCCCAGGGATGAAGCCCACTTGATCATGGTGGATAAGCTTTTTGATGTGCTGCTGGATTTGGTTTGCCAGTATTTTATTGAGGATTTTTGCATCAATGTTCATCAAGGATATTGGTCTAAAATTCTCTTTTTTTGTTGTGTCTCTGCCAGGTTTTGGTATCAGGATGATGCTAGCCTCATAAAATGTGTTAGGGAGGATTCCCTCTTTTTCTATTGATTGGAATAGTTTCAGAAGGAATGGTACCAGCTCCTCCTTGTACCTCTGGTAGAATTCGGCTGTGAATCCATCTGGTCCTGGACTTTTTTTGGTTGGTAAGCTATTAATTATTGCCTCAATTTCAGCTCCTGTTATTGGTCTATTCAGAGATTCAACTTCTACCTGGTTTAGTCTTGGGAGGGTTTATGTGTCGAGGAATTCATCTATTTCTTCTAGATTTTCTAGTTTATTTGCGTAGAGATGTTTATAGTATTCTCTGATGGTAGTTTGTATTTCTGTGGGATAGGTGGTGATATCCCCTTTGTCATTTTTTATTGCGTCTATTTGATTCTTCTCTCTTTTCTTGTTAGTCTTGCTAGTGGTCTGTCAATTTTATTGATCGTTTCAAAAAACCAGCTCCTGGATTCATTGATTTTTTGAAGGGTTTTTTGTGTCTCTATTTCCTTCAGTTCTGCTCTGATCTTAGTTATTTCTTGCCTTCTGCTAGCTTTTGAATGTGTTTGCTCTTGCTTCTCTAGTTCTTTTAATCGTAATGTTAGGGTGTCAATTTTAGATCTTTCCTGCTTTCTCTTGTGGGCATTTAGTGCTATAAATTTCCCTCTACACACTGCTTTGAATGTGTCCCAGAGATTCTGGTATGTTGTGTCTTTGTTCTCACTGGTTTCAAAGAACATCTTTATTTCTGCCTTCATTTCATTATGTACCCAGTAGTCATTCAGGAGCAGGTTGTTCAGTTTCCATGTAGTTGAGTGGTTTTGAGTGAGTTTCTTAATCCTGAGTTCTAATTTGATTGCACTATGGTCTGAGAGACAGTTTGGTATCATTTCTGTTCTTTTACATTTGCTGAGGAGTGCTTTACTTCTAACTATGTGGTCAATTTTGGAATAGGTGTGGTGTGGTGCTGAAAAGAATGTATATTCTGTTGATTTGGGGTGAAGAGTTCTGTAGATGTCTATTAGGTCCACTTGGTGCAGAGCTGAGTTCAGTTCCTGGATATCTTTGTTACCTTTCTGTCTCGTTGATCTGTCTAATGTTGACAGTGGGGTGTTAAAGTCTCCCATTATTATTGTGTGGGAGTCTAAGTCTCTTTGTAGATCTCTAAGGACTTGCTTTATGAATCTTGGTGCTCCTGTATTGGGTGCATATGTATTTAGGATGGTTAGTTCTTCTTGTTGAATTGATCCCTTTACCGTTACATAATGGCCTTCTTTGTCTCTTTTGATCTTTGTTGGTTTAAAGTCTGTTTTATCAGAGACTAGGATTGCAACCCGTTTTTTTTTTTTTTTGTCTTCCATTTGCTTGGTAGATCTTCCTCCATCCCTTTATTTTGAGCCTATGTGTGTCTCTGCACGTGAGATAGGTTTCCTGAATACAACACACTGATGGGTCTTGACTCTTTATCCAATTTGCCAGTCTGTGTCTTTTAATTGGAGCATTTAGTCCATTTACATTTAAGGTTAATATTGTTATGTGTGAATGTGATCCTGTCATTATGATGTTAGCTGGTTATTTTGCTCGTTAGTTGATAGAGTTTCTTCCTAGTCTCAATGGTCTTTACAATTGGGCATGTTTTTGTTGTGGCTGGTATTGGTTGTTCCTTTCCATGTTTAGTGCTTCCTTAAGGAGCTCTTTCAGGGCAGGCCTGGTGGTGACAAAATCTCTCAGCATTTGCTTGTCTGTAAAGGAGTTTATGTCTCCTTCACTTATGAAGCTTAGTTTTGCTGGATATGAAATTCTGGGTTGAAAATTCTTTAAGAATGTTGAATATTGGGCCCCACTCTCTTCTGGCTTGTAGAGTTTCTGCCGAGAGATCTGCTGTTAGTCTGATGGGCTTCCCTTTGTGGGTAACCCTACCTTTCTCTCTGGCTGCCCTTAACATTTTTTCCTTCATTTCAACTTTGGCGAATCTGACAATTATGTGTCTTGGAGTTGCTCTTCTCGAGGAGTATCTTTGTGG
The DNA here is from genome assembly GCF_029289425.2 of Pan paniscus. Taxonomy (NCBI): domain Eukaryota; kingdom Metazoa; phylum Chordata; class Mammalia; order Primates; family Hominidae; genus Pan; species Pan paniscus. Next base: position 51,552,716 of record NC_073260.2, read on the forward strand.
CATTGTCTGTATTTCCTGAATTTGAATGTTGGCTTGCCTTGTTAGATTGGGGAAGGTCTGGATAATATCCTGCAGAGTGTTTTCCAACTTGGTTCCTTTCTCCCCATCACTTTCAGGTACACCAATCAGACGTAGATTTGGTCTTTTCACATAGTCCCATATTTGTTCGTTTCTTTTTATTCTTTTTTCTCTAAATTTCTCTTCTTGTTTCATTTCGTTCATTTGATCTTCCATCACTGATACCCTTTCTTCCAGTTGATCAAATTGGCTACTGAGGCTTGTGCATTTGTCACGTAGTTCTCGTGCTGTGGTTTTCAGCTCCATCAGGTCCTTTAAGGACTTCTCTGCATTGGTTATTCTAGTTAGCCATTTGTCTAATCTTTTTTCAAGGTTTTTAACTTCTTTGCAATGGGTTCAAACTTCCTTCTTTAGCTTGGAGTAGTTTGATTGTCTGAAGCCTTCTTCTCTCAACTCGTCAAAGTCATTCTCCGTCCAGCTTTGTTCCATTGCTGGTCAGGAGCTGCGTTCCTTTGGAGGAGGAGAGGCACTCTGATTTTTAGAATTTTCAGTTTTTCTGCTTTGTTTTTTCCCCATCTTTGTGGTTTTATCTACCTTTGGACTTTGATGATGATGATGTAAAGATGGGGTTTTGGTGTGGATGTTCTTTCTGTTAGTTTTCCTTCTAACAGTCAGGACCCTCAGCTGCACGTCTGTTGGAGTTTGCTGGAGGTCCACTCCAGACCCTGTTTGCCTGGGTATCAGCAGCAGAGGCTGCAGAACAGCAGATACTGGTGAACAGCAAATGTTGCTGCCTGATCGTTCCTCTGGAAGTTTTGTCTCAGAGGAGTACCTGGCCCTGTGAGGTGTCAGTCTGCCCCTACTGGGGGGTGCCTCCCAGTTAGGCTACTCGGGGGTCAGGGACCCACTTGAGGAGGCAGTCTGTCCATTCTCAGATCTCAAGCTGCGTGCTGGGAGAACCACTGCTGTCGTCAAAGCTGTCAGACAGGGACATTTAAGTCTGCAGAGGTTTCTGCTGCCTTTATTTGGCTATGCCCTTCCCCCAGAGGTGAAGTCTACTGAGGCAGACAGGCCTCCTTGAGCTGCGGTGGGTTCCACCCAGTTCGAGCTTCCTAGCCACTTTGCTTACCTACTCAAGCCTCGGCAATAGCGGGCGCCCCTCCCCCAGCCTCGCTGCCGCCTTGCAGTTTGATATCAGACTGCTAATGCTAGCAATGAGCAATGCTCTGTGAACGTAGGACCCTCCGAGCCAGGCGTGGGATATAATCTCCTGGTGTGCCGTTTGCTAAGACTGTTGGAAAAGCACAGTATTAGGGTGGGAGTGACCCAATTTTCCAGGTGCTGTCTGTCACCCCTTTCCTTGGGTAGGAAAGGGAATTCCCTGACCCCTTGCACTTCCCGGATGAGGCAATGCCTCACCCAGCTTCGGCTCATGCTTGGTGCACTGCACCCACTGTCCTGCACCCACTGTCTGACAATCCCCAGTGAAATGAACCCAGTACCTCAGTTGGAAATGCAGAAATCATTCGTCTTCCACATCGCTCATGCTGGTAGCCGTAGACTGGAGCTGTTCCTTTTCGGCCATCTTGGCTCCCAACAAGGTATGTCCTTTCTATGCCAATTTTGCTGAGGGTTTTAAATATAAAGCAATGTGGGATCTCCCCAATGCTGGATTTTTTTTGAATAGTGTCAATAGAATTGGTATCAATTTTTTTTGAATGCCTTACAAAATTCAGCTGTAAATTCATCTGGTCCTGGACTTTATTTTTCATTGGCATTTTAAAAATTACTGTTTCAATCTCTCTGTTATTGTTCTGTTCAGAGTTTCTATTTCTTCCTGGCTTAATCTAGGAGGGTTGTATATTTACAGGAATTTATTCATCTCCTCTAAGTTTTCTAGTTTGTGTGAATAAGGATGTTCACAGTAACCTTAAATTATCTTTGGTATTTCTGTGGTATGAGTTGTAATATCTCCTGTTTCGTTTCTAATTGAGCTTACTTGTATCCTCTGTCTTCTTTTCTTGGTTAATTTCACTAATGGTGTGTCCCTGTTGTTTATCTTTTCAAAGAACTAGTTTTTTGTTTCATTTATCTTTTGTATTTTTTTAATTAATTTATTTATTTTTGTTTTAATTTCATTTAGTTCTACTCTCATCTTCATTTTTTTTTCTGCTACTGGGCTTGGGTTTTGTTTGTTTTTGTTTCTCTAGTTCCTTGAGGTATGATCTTAGATTATCTATTTGTACTCTTTCAGACTTCGTGATGTAGGCATTCAATGCTATGAACTTTCTCTTAGCTCCACTTTTGCTGTATCCCAGAGGTTTTGATAGGTTCTGTCACTATTATTCAGTTCAAAGAATTTTTAAATTCCCACCTTGACTTCATTGTTGACCAGAGATCATTCAGGAGCAGGTTATTTAATTCCCATATATTTGCATGGTTTTGAGGGTTCCTTTTGGAGTTGATTTCCAATTTTATTCCACTGTGGTCTGAGAGAGTACTTGATATAATTTTGATTTTCTTAAATTTATTGAGACTTGTTTTGTGGCCTATCATATGGTCTATCTTGGAGAATATTTTATGTGCTGATGAGTAGAATGTATATTCTGCAGTTGTTGGGTAGAATGTTCTATAAATATCTGTTAAATACATTTATTCTAGGGTATAGATTAAATCCATTGTTTCTTTGTTGACTTTCTGTTTTGATGACCTGTCTAATGCTATCAGTGGGGTACTGAAGTCCCCCAGTATTATTGTGTTGGCATCTATCCTTTAGTAGACTGTTGGAGTCAACTTACTAATATTTGTTTGGGAGTTTTGCATCTAAAGTCATAAGGATTATGGGTCTGTCTTTTTTTAATGATGTTTTTATTTGGCTTTGGTATCATATTAGTGCTAGACTCGTAGAATGAGTTAAGAAGTATTCTGTACTCTTCAATTGTTTAGAAGAGTTTGAGAAAGATTAGTGTTAATTCTTATTTAAATGGTAGAATGCTATGATGAAGCCATGTGACCGAGAACTTTTCTTTGTTTTCAGATTTTTATTACTGATTTAATCTCTTTACTTGTTATAGGCCTGTTGAGATGTTCTATTTATTTGAGTCAGTTTGGTAATTTGTATGTTTCAAGAAGTTTGTCTCTTTCACTAGGTTATCTAATTTTTTTGGCATGCAATAGTTTATTGTATTTTCATATAATTCTTTTTATCTCTAAGTTAGTAGCAATGTCTCCACTGTCATTTCTGATTTCAGTTGTGTCTACACTGACAATTGCCAAAGGTTTTGTCAATTTTTTGATCTTTTCAAAGATCAATTATTTCTTTATTTTCTTTATTTTTTCAGTGCTCTATTTTGCTTATTTCCAGTCCAGTCTTTATCACTGCCTTTTATTTGCGAGCTTTGGGTTTATTTTGCTCTTCTCGTGTACATTTCTTACAGCATAAAGTTATTTAATGTAGATATTTACATCTACAAATTGTCTTCTGATCACTGCATATAATAAGTTAAAATATGTTGTGTTTTCATTTTCATTTGTCTTTTAACTGTTCTCTAATTTCCTTGTGATTTGCTTTTGTGTGTGTGTGTGTTGTTTACTTTTCACATATTTGTGAATATTTTTGTTTTTCTTCTGTTACTGATTTTTAACCTGCTGTTGTGTTTGGAGAAGATACATTGCATATATTTATCTTTTTAATGGATTGAGACTCACCTTGTAGCCTGACATGATCTGTCCTGGAGAATGTCTTATGTGCACTTCAATATATATTCTACTGTTTTTGGTTAGAGTGTTCTGTTTAACTTTCCTATATGTATACCACTGGTCCCTGAATTAACAACTTTTTGACTTTACAATGTTTCAAAAGCAATATACATTTAGCAGAAGCCGTACTTTGAGTATCCATACAACCATTCTGTTTCATTCTGTTTTTGACTTGCAGTATAGTGTTCAAAAAATTACATGAGATATTCAATACTTTATTATAAAATAGGTTTTGTAATAGATAATTTTGCCCAATTTTAGGCTAGTATAAGTATTCTGAGAGGGATTAAGGTAGGTTAGGCTAAGCAATTATATTTGGTAGGGTGGGTTTATTAAATGTTTTTCTCAACTCACCATATTTTTAACTTACAATGGGCTTATTGGGAAGTAGCTCTGTGGTAAGTCAAGAAGCATCTTTAGTTGGTTTATTGTGTTGTTGAAGTCCTCTCTTTTCTTACTTTTTTTCTGTGTGATTGATCCATCTACTATTGAAAGTATACATTGAAGTTGACAACTAGTATTGTATAATAACCTATTTCTCCCTTCTATTTTGTCAATTTTTTCTTCATGTATTTTGAGGGTTTATTAAGTGCGTATATATTTGTAATTGTTATGATACTGCTCTACTGAACCTTTTATTAATATTCAATTCCTTCTTGTCTCTTTTAAGCTTCTTAAAGTCTATTTTACATAATACTTCTATAGCTGCTCACTTTTTGCATGTAATATCTTTTCCCATCATTTTACTTTCCACCTATTTGTGTCTTTAGATATACAGTGAGTCTCTTATAGATAGTGTATAGTTGGATTATGATGGTTTTGTTAGTCATTCTGCCCATGAATGTTTCTTAATTGCAGAGTTTAATCCATTCACATTGAAAGTAATTTCTGCTAGGAAAGGGATTACTTCTGGTACTTTGTTATTTGATTTTTATATGCCTTATAATTTTTACTACTCCTTTCCTTTGTTACTTACTGAGTTAGTTTTACTTGAATTTTTTTTCCTGGTGAAAGTCTGGATTCTTTCATTTCCTTATATGTATATTCTATAGGTGTTTTCTTGATGGTTACCATAGGGTTCAATTTAGCATCCCAAAGTTATAACAATATAATTTAAATTGATGCCAACTTAACTTGAATCACATACAAAAACTCTGCTTCTATACACCTCTATCCTCATATTCTATTTTGATGGCATAGATTACATCTTTACATATTGTATGCCCAATAATAAAGATTAAATTTATCAAGTCATGTATTTTGTCTTCTGAATTCTATAGAAAATAGAAAAGGTGAGCTATAAACTAAAATCAGAAAAACAAAATCACCTGTTATAACTGACTGTATATTTAACTTCACCTTAATTTCTTTACATTGATTCAGCATATGGTCTATCTTCCTTTCATTTCAGCCCAAAGGACTCTCATTAGCATTTCTTGCAGGGGATGTCTAGGGGTAATGAGCTCCCTCAACTTTTAAAAAAAATCTGGGAATATATTTTTTTCTGTCTCATTTTTAAAGTAAGACAGTTTTTCTAGATACAACACTGTTGAGTGACTCTCTTTAAGCATGTTGAATATGTCAACCTACTGACTTCTGGTTTCTAAGGATTTAATAGAAATTGGCTGGCAATCTTAATGAGAATTCCTTGCATGGGGTGAGTCACTTCCCTCTTGCTGCTTTCAGGATTCTTTCTTTATCTTTGTCTTTCAATATTTTGAGTATAATGTGTCACAGTAGATGTGTTCCTGAGTTTATCCTACTTGGTGTTTACTGAGATAGTTTGTGTATTTGTTTCTTGCATAAAATTTGGGAATTTTTCAGGCTTTATTTCTTTAAATATTTTTTCTGCTCCTTTCTAACTCTCTTATCCTTTGGGGATTCCCACAACGCATATGTTGGTCTGCTTGCCGGTGTCTCCTAGTCTTCTTAGGCGCTATCCACTTTTCATTACTCTTCTTTGCTTTCTGTTCCTCCAACTCAATAATTTCAGTTGTGGTTTGCTCAGGTTTACTTCTTCTTTCTTCTGCTTGCTCAAATCTGCTTTTGAATCCTTCTAGTATATTATTATTACAGGTAGTAGGTTTTTTAGATATACTTTAGATATACTACTTTAGATATACTTTAGATATACTACAGGTAGTATACTTTTTAGATATAGGAAGAATTTTTTGGTTCCCCCTTATAATTTTATATCTTTATTAATACGCTTATTTTTTTCAGGCATAACTTTTTTTGTCGTTCATGTCTTCCTTAACTCTTTGAGCATCTTTAAGACAACTGTTTTAAAGTATTTGTATAGTGTGTGTGTGACATCTGGGCTTCCTCAGGTTTTGTGCTGATTTATTTGGTACCATTCATGGGTTGTAATTTCCTGTTTTGTTGTATGCATTGCTTTTTGTTGTAGTTGTTGAAAACTGGACATTAAAACTTATAATGTAGGAACTCTGGAAATCAAATTTTCCCCCTTTTTCTGTGGCTTACTGGGCTTAAAATATGTTATATGATGTCTCTGTGTTGGGACTAAATCTGAGTTGAGAGCTTAAGGTCTTCATCAGTTCTTTTCTGGGCCTGTTTCTTTCCTTTAGCATTCATGGTAGCTTCCTCAATTTCCCACATATGCAGCTGTTTCTGTAAGTTCAAAAAAACAGGTGTAGCTGCTTTAAATCTTCTAGGAGACATTTCAGGTGAATGCAGATTGGAACAGTGGTGGCTAACCTCCATGCCCACACCTCAGTGATCAGAGAAACATTCCACAATCTCAACACAGAGCCCTGATATTTGCAGGGACAAGATTTTATTGCCCACCCTGGCTCCAGCAAGCTCCCTTGCTCCAAAATGTCAGTTATGACCCCTACAGCTGCCTGACATGGGACTGTGGTTGGGGATAGACAGCTGCCACTGTGCTGAAGGCTGAAATAGAGCCAGCATTATCATAATTTAGCAGCCAGTCTGTTCCTTGGGAGTTGCAAGTGTTCACATCAACTACAGAGTCCCAAAATATTCACTTCAGAGAGCCCCTTTCAGTATAATTGTTGTCCAGGAGGAGAGTTGGATTCCTGGTGGGTGTGTCCTATTCCACCATTTTTCTTGACTTCACTCCCCTAAGGATCAATTTTAATAGAAAAGCATAATTATTCTTTTTTTTTTTTGAGACTCAGGTGACTCTCCTGCCTCAGCCACTAGAGTAGCTGAGACTACAAGTGTGCACCACCATACATGGCTAGTTTTTAAATTATTTGTACAAATGGGGTCTCCCTATGTTGCCCAGGCTGGTCTAGAACTCCTGGACTCAAGTTATTCTCCTGTCTCAGCCTCCCAAAGTCCTGGGATTACAGGCACGAGCCACAGGGCCCAGCCCATAATTAATCTTTGAAACATATTGCTTTCTCTGTATTGGAGGACCTTATTTACTCCTCTTTTATTAAATTTAGGTTTTCTATGTCTTTTTTTATTGGAATCCAGAAATAAATCTTTGTAACCTAGACAAAAATTTTCATTTTGATTAATCAGAAAATTACATTACACTAACATCCTAGTCAGTCAAGTATTTATGTGGCATTTGGTCCTACTTTGTGGGGTGACCGTAATCACTAGCTTTGCCATTACTGCCTTTAGAGTGTGAAATAACTATATATGTATGAAGGTCTCTGGGGAGAGAACCTATGCTCTTGCCATTCTCATTTACTATTAGAGCAACAACAGTTTTCTGGGGTTAGTGAGCTCAAACGGCTTCAAATTCTTAGGCAGTAACTCCATGGTAAAGAAAATAAGTGGATAAATATAGATTTCAGTGTGGAAAAGTCATAGATTTACCTTTTGTATTTTTTGCTTTTTTTTGAGACAGGGTCTCACCCTGTCACCAGGCTGGAGTGTAGTGATCACAAAGACATCACACAGAGAATTTTAGGCTGATGCAGGTCTTCTGTGTAGTGTTGGGTGGTGGACACATGTCTCTATGGGTTTCTCAAAACCTACCACATGCTACACACAAACTCATCTTTATCTTTCACAAATTAAAAAAAAAATAAACCAGAATGTCAGAATATTTTAGGAGGAAAAAGAAACTGATTAAAGACACTTTATAAAATTTTGATTGGATACTCTAAGACAAAACAAACTTTATAGAAACACTCTAGTTGGTAATTTTGTTTATCACAGGGGCAAATGATAATTCTGACACTAGGTGAGAACAAATGAGTAAGTCAGTTGTAGGTCATGTGAGCTGGAGTTGTCACTGTTGTGGAGTGACTTTTTCTTGCAGCATTGAGAAATGTTTCTTTCCCAGTAGTGTGTTAATTCTCCCCAGAATTCTCACCAACCTATTCAAGTATTTTTAAAAATACTTGCTCTTATGATTTTAAGACAAAAACACATCTGTTTTCAGCCCAGTTGGAGAAGCCTCATTACTATCACATCCTTTGTGTTCTAACTGAAACCCTGCACATAAAACAACAAACGAGCATGGGAAATGTTGGAAAAGTATAATAAGGATGACAGACTCCCTGGGGAGTGACACAGTGGTACATTCCTTGGGTTTCTTATTCTTCTCATCTGCCCTGAAGAGAGTGCTGCAGAAGCCTCCAACCAGAAACCACACCCAGCAAAACCAAACCCAACACAAACCCAGCTGTCTCAGCCAAAGAACCTGGAAAATAATGGCCTGGCAAGAAATACCCACCTGACTCCAGCCAAACACCAATGGAAAAAACCCCCAAACACCATAGTTCATTGGAGTCAAGTGCGGAGCTGATGATCCACTTCACTTCCACCTAGTGGAAGGAAGCAGCAGCGCTCGGATTCCCTTGCCTGATGGTGTCCATGGGGCCAAGCAGGGAGGTAAATCTTCTCTCTTCACCTGGCAAAAGAAGGTAGCATTCTGATATTTCTTTCAGGTGATGTCAACAGACCAAGTAGGAAGCTGTTCTTCCATTTTCTGTCTGACAAAAGCAGACTGTTCTACAGTTCCTTTGCCAAGATGGTGTCTGGTGGTGCCAGAGGCAAGCTTAGCCTCAAACTCCTCAAACTCATGCAGCAACGATGACATTGACTGAGGCAGGGTGAGGTAGGCTAGTGTCATCCTCCCCACCCTGCTGTCACTGGAGACCAGCAGGAAGCTGAACCTCTGCTGCCACCCAAATCAACCACACTGACAAGGTGTAGCATCTAGGCTAATTAGTACTCCAATTTCCCCCCACTCCCAGTGTCAGTAGGGCCCAGTGGTGAATTAAACCTCCATACTGACCCAGCTGAAATGAGACTGAGTGAGGTGGTACCGGCAGGCAGTTATTAACAGGAATTCCTTTGAACCAAATGCAAATCTTGAAAATCTCAGAAAACAAAAAAATAGCAATAAGAATGAACCAATTGGAAATTATAGAATTAAAAAATACAACTGAAATAAAACTTTACTGGGTAAGCTTAATAGTAAAGGGGAGAAGACAGAAGATAGAATCAGTAAACTTCAGGACATATCAGTAGGATTTACTGATTCTAATCTGAACAAAAGAGAAAAAATAGATACAAAACAAAACAACAGAGAACAGCCTCAGGGACCTGTCAGACAGCATCACAATACTGAGTATATGTATCATCAGAGACCCAGAAAGAAAGTAGAAAGAAATAGTGGGACTGGAAAAACAGTCAATAAATTGATATCTGAAAACATCTTAATTTCAACAGAGACAGAAATCTACAGAATCAAGTAGCTGAGTAAATCCTAAATAAGATAAACCCAAATAAATTCATACTGAAACATATCATATAAAAACTTCTGAAAACAGAAGACAAAAATTCTTGAAAGCCTGCCCCCAATCTGAAATAGTGTAGGACACAAGGAAGTGTTCCAACATTTTTTATGTCCTGAAAGAAAAGAACTGTTAGCAGCAAATTCTATGTCGAGCAAAAATAGCATTCAAAAAGGAAGGAGAAATAAGTGCATCCTTGTGTGAAGGAAAACTGACACAATTTGTTTTTTACAAAAACTCCTCTTAAAAATGTGAAAAGTAAGTCATCTAAACAGAAACCTGATATCAGAAGAATGATTGGAACTTCAGAAAGAAAAGAATAAGAGAATGGGAAAATGTAAAAAGATATAATAAGTTATGCATCATCTCAGAAGTTTTCAAAATCATATTTGGTGTTTTCACAAAAATTATAACACTGCTTGTTGCAGCATCCTGTGTATTAGATGTGTTACTCAGTGCAATTCTATTTTTAAAAACAAGGTGGGTGTAAAGGGAGTTACATGAAAATAAGGTTTCTACACTAGATTTAAAGTGGTAAAACATCAATATCAGTTGACTGTGGTCGGTTACAAACGAATACTGATCATAAGGTAAAGATAGAAAATAATATAGAGATGTACTAGAAAACTGTATAAAGAAATAATTATGTAATCCTAAAACTATTTCAGTAACTCACAGGAAGGTAAGAAAAAAGAGCAAAGAAAAAGAGAATGAACAAGCAGAAAACAAATTATAAAGTAGAACATCTAGGCCTTAACATATATATTACAGTTATCTTAAATATAAATTGTGAACATGTGTCGATTAAAAGACAAGGAATGTCAACCTGGACAAAGAAACATGATTCAAAAATACGTATGCCACTTATGTCAATTGATGTAGAAAAAGCATTTGCCAAAGTATAGCACAGTTTTATGATAAAAACTTTCAGAAACCTACAAATAGAAGGAAACTTCATCAAGTGTATTTATCAAAAACCAGCAGCTATGTGATACATAATGGCGAAAGACTGAATGGTTTTCCCCTCAGGGTGGAAACAAGGCAGAGACATCTGCTCTCACCTCTGCTATTTAACAGAGCACCGAAAGTTCTAGTCAGCACAATTGGGCAAGAAACAAGTAAGGCATACTGATTGAAAAAAAAAGAAAGAAGGAAAACGGCCTCTATTGCAGATTACATGATTGTCTTTGTAATGTCTCCGGGAATCTAAAAAAGTCTTGTAGAAATAATAAGTTACTTAGCAAGTTCACAGGATAAATGATCCATCCTACAAAATTCATCATATTTCTATAAACTAACAATGAATGTGTGGAAACTGAAAATACCTTTACAATTGCTCTAAAGAAAATACTTAGGCATAAATCTGACAAGATATGCAGGATCAAGATGGCAAAAATTACAAAATTTGCATGAAAGAATTGAGAGAAGAGCTAAATAAATTCAAACATACCTTACTAATGGTTTGGAAGACTCAAGATAGCAAAGATGTCAGTTCTCTTTAAATTGATGCGTAGACTTAATGACATTCATATCAAAACTCCAGCTAGATTTTTTTATGCACATAAACTTATTTTAAGTTTATATGAAAAGGCACATGATATTGGTGGAGAGATGGACACATAGGGCAGCAGAACAGAATACAGAACTCAGAAATGGACCGAAGCAAATATGCCCAACTCATTTTTGAGAAAGGTACAAAAGCAATTGAAGGAGGAAGGATAGTCTTTTAATCAAATGCCACCGGAGAAAATAAACATTTATAGGCTCAAAATCTCAGTGTAAACTTCACACCTTATACACTAATTAACTTGAAATGGTTTGCAAACTTAAATATAAAAGGTTTTACCATAAACCTTTTAGGAAAAGAGATTAAAAAATCATTGGGATCTAGCTAAATAAAAAGTACTTTCTTCTTACATGTACCTTTTAATGATTTTTCTATTTTCAGTAAAAGATCAATGTGTACCTGTACTTATTCTAAAAAAGAAAAATATTCAATATGCTTTTCCAGGTTAATAGACAAATGAAATAGATTCATCTTTCTTTATGAACCCATAGTGTATCAGTGATCGAGCCATTATTGTTTTCCTGAGAGGAAAACTCTCTTTATGCTCATCACATTTTTGGAGCATTAGGAGTGGAACCAGGGGCCTTAGGTGAGGTGGACATGCTGCCAGGGGCCTAAGGTGAGCAGGAAGGAAATTTCCAAACCCAAGAACTGGCAGGCCTGGCAGAAACTGCTGGAGAGAGAACAGTTACTCAGGCTTCAAGATATGTGTGTATATGTGTGCATTTATAACTGAGGTTGAGCCGTTACACAATAAGAATGTAGTCCTATTTTTCTACCCTCTCTTTTCTAACATCTTTCAAACAGATGATGTTTTGTAAGATTTTCAATTATTTTCAATAATTAAAAAAAATTTCCAACAGAACGAATATGCATGCCGAATTATTTATCAATACCCTATTTTACACGTGGTTGTAAATAAGCAACCCGTTTTATAGATTCAGCATTTTGGATGTTAAGGTAAAAATATAGCTGCTCCTCATTTTTAGAAGAGTGGATTTACAATATGTGTGTCTGTTGGAAGTTGTATATTTAAATTACTTAAAAATATATCCTCTTTTGTAATAGTTTTTTAAAATGAATTTGTGGCACATTAGAATGTTTTGAAGCAAAATTTGTTTTTAGTTTGTATTCTCTAAACATCAGAAATTTACGTTGAAGAATTAAAAAACTTACAAGAATATTCATATTTGACCTATAAAATAAGTAACTTGGAATAATTTGAATTTGGAAATTTCTTTATACCACTAAATTTGAAGTATCGATGCCATTTTATTTTTACAGGTTTTCCTTGACACATTATATTGGCTACTGGAAAGAGTTAAGACACTTTATGAAAATATGATTTTAGTGATGCAACTTATGTATGAGGTAGATTAGGAAGCATTGATTCCTGTGCCCATTAACTAAGAAGATTTTATGAAACAATTTACAACAGGGGCCACAGTCAGTACCGGGAGTGTGGTCAGGCACGCCTCCGTCCTCACTGGGCCCACCAGAAGCTTTCAGGGTTCTGGGAGAAACATGCCCAGGTGTGGAGAGGCTGTCACAAGGGAAGAAGGGCCAGGTTGGGGAACCCAGCACAGGGGACCTGGCCTCATAGGGGAGTCGGAGAAGGTTTTCTGAATAAGCTGTGTCCAAGCCGAGATCCTTCCTGTTCCATGTGCTCCAGCACAAGGCCCACAGGAGGAGCCCTGTGAGCAAGACCAATCTAGACCAGCCGGGTTTATTCCCTTGGCAGTGAGGGGGAGCATGGCCTGAGGGGCTAAGGGCAGTGTCAGAAGCACAGCATCAGAGGAACTCTTACCGTTTCCATCATGAATTATTACAGTTTGATATCAGCATGGGGGTTGTAATTGGGTGATCTGGGGAAGGGTCTGCCAGCGGGTCGGGGGGTCGCTCTAAGTTGGATGTCGACTGATAGAGGAGGCTTTTCTATTGTTTGGTTTCTCAAGGAATCTTACCTAGAAGAGGGCAGAGGGCTGCCAGGAGAAAGCGCTGCTGGAAATGAGGTAGATGCCGCTCATTTTCACCAAGTGCAATGCTAGGGATTTTAGGGGGTGGCAAAGTGACCTTGATATATTTTCTCTGTGCAGGTCTCTGTTAGAGTCACCTCTAAAATCTCCGTGGGGACCTCTGTGTTGGTTTTGAAGGGTCTCTGTGTGAGTCTGTGTCAGGGGTTTCTGTGGGGAGTCCTTCTGGGGGGTCTTCATGGGGGGATCTCAGTCAGATTCTCTGTTGGGGTCTCTGGGGGTCACTGTGGGGAATCTCTGAAATCTCTATGAATGTGGGGTCTCTGTGGGAATCTTTGAGTTTGGGGGTGTACATGGGGGTCTCTATGGGGCTCCTCTGCTGTGGGTTCCAGGATCCTGGGTCCCATAGATGTTGGGCCCACACTGGAGCTGCCCAGGTCACCACCCCAGACAGGACTTGGCTCCAGCAGTAGCCTGGGCACCCAAAGTGACACCAGGGCCTTTTCCAAACAGGTCCCCAGCATGGGTCCCGCCACGCCTGGGTACAGGCCTATCCCCTTGTCCTCAGCCTCCACAGCCCCTGCAGGTGCAGAGCTCTCCCTGGGCAGAAGGCCCCTGGGCAGAGCCCTCTGGGGAACCAGCTCCTGCATTTGCTCCTGCCTTCCTTGGGGATGGACAGGAGGGACCCAGCACCAGGACGGAGGAGCCCAGGACTGTGCCCTGTGGGGACTGTCCCTGCCAACCATATGACCAGATCCTCTGAGCCCCAGTGTGTCCCCTGCCAGCACCTGGGCTTGGAGCCATAGATGTGCTGTGTAACCAGGCCAGCCCTTGCCTTCTGGGTCCCTCTCCCCTGGGAGTGGCACTGACCACCTTTGCTTGTAATGGTCACCAAACTATGAGGACCCTGGTTACAGCTGTGGGCAGCTTGTGGGTCCTGCACTTGCGAACTTATGTTCGTCTTCCCTGATTCTTCTCACCACCTCTCACCCTGGGCCTAAGGTCTCCTCCTGCGGTTCCTAACCACAGAGTCCCACCAGAGGGGCAGGCAGCAGCCCTGGGTGCCTCCTGAAACAGACACCCCACACTAGTGGGCTGGGAGACTGCTCTGGAGAGTGAGGCAGGGGACACCAGACGCAAACCCAGGGGTGTTATCAAGGCTGAACCAAGTGCTGGCGGGGCCCAGGTCCATCCCAGAACTCAGCAGGTAGGGAGGGGTCTGGGGAGGGTGTCATTTCTTCCCCACCAGGACATCTGAGAAGGAGCTGTCCCTTGTCTCACCCAGGGCCAGTACAGGACACCCCCACATTCCCAGGCTACCACGGGGCAGGGAGGCTGCTGGGATCCATCACTCCTCCAGCCTGAGGGGAGCCTGCCACCCTCTCAGTCCATAAGGCCCTTGCAGACCCAGCTCCTACAGCAGCACAGAAGTTACCTTAGTGAGAACGAAGATGCAGTGAGCCAGAGCCCGGGTGGGGTCTCCATAGGGTTTGCTGTCCTTACACGTCCTGAAGGCTCTGGGTCATGATACAGTTTGGAAACCAGACACGGTTTCTCCCTGGACAGGGAGAAGAGGGGGTCCTCCACGTCCCTGCCAGCCTCCTCCAGGCCCAGCCATTCTGGAAGCCGCACTCAGAAGGAGCAGATGCTGTGCCCTTTCCTGCCCCCTAGCATGGCACAGACAGAAGCCACGCCCTCTGCAGGGAAAGCAGGTATATTGGGAACTTCTCCGTGAACGTCATGAACACATGGCGGCTGTGATCACCCACGCAGGACAGGTTTATTGTGTAGGCATCAGTTTTATTTGAGTAGAACCCCCTGTCTCCCCCAGGAGACATGCAAGAAGACTGGTCTAGTTCAGGAGGCAAGACACCTCTGTGCAGACCTCAGTTCCTGCAGCTGTGGATGGGGGCCACCCGAGGTGCTTGCCATTCTTGGCCTGTGGTGGTGGGGACCAGCTGGGGACACAGGCTCCCTGGGAGGTGGGGCCCAACTGCTGTCTCTGTTTCTGATGCCCCTGTTTTTGACAGGACAGTGGTGGCCCTTGGGGGTGGCTTTAGGGCTGCAGGCCAGAGCTCTCATCTCTCTGCTACGTTCTTGGTGGCAGTGACCCCTGTGGCAGCAGGAAGGCACATTCTCTTGGGCGTGGAAGTTACCTTTGTGGCGATTGACCTCTGAGGGACCTCGTCCCCACTGAAGCCCCAGTTTATCCACCAGGATTTGTCCCACAACTCTGCTGATGGTCTAGGCTTTGTCAGCCATGCAGTCCATAAACTGCCTTGGTGGGCCAGACCCCCAGCTCTGGAAAGCATCTGCCCCAGGCTTGCCTTTCTGCAGGACATCTTCCCACCGTGTGCCTCCTTTCCTGGGGTGTAGACCCTGTGGATGGTGACTGATCTTTCTCTGGAAGTGGCTTTCTGGTGGTGTCTGTCCCTTCTCCAGCTGAAGCTGGTTGTATTTCCTTTCTTGTTTGTCTCCTATTTCCCTGGCTTGGGCAGGGTGGCTCCTCCCACTGGCTTCAGAGGTCCTGGGTCCCTTGGACCTGTGTCCCTGCTCCCCTGTTCTGGGCCTCCTGTGGGCCTCGCCCTTGTCCGCACAGCCCAGCATCTTCTGACTCTTCTGTGGGGCCTTTGCTTTTGGGCTCCCAGGCTCCTGCTGCCCTGGACTGTCCCCTCCCTTCCATAGGAGGGCACATGGCCCCTGGGAAGCTGTCATGTTCTTACCAGACACACTCTGGGAGGTGGACAGAGGAGCCTGAGTGGGCAGCCTGTCTGCGGCAGTGAGCATGTCCATGTGGCGGCCTGGAAGGCACGGGCCTGTGGCGCCGTCCTGGAGGAGGATGCCAGGGCACGGCCTGGCAGCTGCTCCTCTGAGTCCACCTGCACTATGAGCGCAATCTCACTGACCACCTGCTTTCAGGTGCAGCTGCTCTGGATCCTGAGCAACACAGACTGAAGACGCTGAGGGGTTACCAGTGGTCCCCAGAGCCCCTGTGCTCCTCAGATCCTCCTGAACGCTTCCCGAACTTGCCCTCACACTGGCTCCCAAGGTGACTTCCCAAGTGGGGGGCTTCTCCCCCACTTTCAGAGCCTGCAGGGCATCTTCAGCCCTTGCCCACTGGGACCCTATGCTGAGCTCTTGCAGGGCTTTGCTACTACAGGGGTCTCCTGGGGACATGCTCTCACTCTCAAGCCATGCCTCGTTCCCAGCCATTTCTGAACCCATACTCCCCTCTAGTCTGGGTTTGGGTTTCCCGGATTCCAGGACAGTCCTGCTCTGCCAGGTTCTGCCCACAAGGCTGCATGTTGGGGGCTGAGAACACCCCCTGCCCTTGTGTCCAGTCGGAAAGGCCTCTGATCGCCCATGGGTATCAGCTGACTGGGACCCTCTCGGGGGCCTCTGGACTCCCTCCTGCTCAGGCGGTGGGGCAGCGAGAGAGCCACTCAAGGTCGGGACTGACTTGCTTGTTGTTCTGTTGTCTCCTGGACCATTCTGAGGACGTTTTCCCAGGAAAATGGGAACCTTGGGTACAGATTCAACCCGAGATACCCAGGAGGCCCAGGGGGTAAAGGTGGATTGTGGGAAGGGTGGGGCCTGAGCCTCACCTGACCTGACATTTATGGGCTCCAGGGACTGGAGGTCTGTACCCCAGCTGTGCCTCACACAGAACCTTACAAGATGTACTTCCAGTATCTGCTGGGTGCAGGGATGGAGGAAGGAAAGCTCCTGGGAGGTGTTCGCGTGGGCTTTCCCACCCCTCCAGGATGCCAGCTTCCCAGGTTTCCTGTGGGTGTCAGACTTGGGAACAGCACATTTGGCCATGAGCCAGGAGCGACGCACAGGCATGGGGATCCAGCCCTCTTTGATCTCCCCTACCTTCCTGGCCAGACGGATTTGCAGCTTGTTTTCCAGATGCTCCTTGTCTGGGTCCCTAGGTGTGGAACTTACTGATTGGTACTTCCAGGATCTCCGTAAGTCACCTTCTGCCTCCTTGTCTTCGTCCAGAGCCTTCACTGAAGTCCTTCCTGAGCCTTGATCCCGGCTTGGGTCCGGCCCTAGTTTGGACCCTAAGCACCCCTTCTCAGAGAACCTTCCAGAGCTCCTGAACCCGGTCTTCTGCACATCCTTCCTGCCCTTCCCTGCAAATTCAGAAGGCTGGGAGGGCAAGAGGGCTTGCTGCGTGTCTTCTGCCTGACTCTGGGGCCTCCCTGGGAATTCCCCATCAGGCTGTAGCAGGTCCCCAGATGCCTGCAATCTGCTGGGAGGGCCACAGGACTGCTCCTGGTGGATGGCATTCCTTCCTTGCCACCAGTGCTCTGGGAGCTCAGGGCTGGTGACAACCCCAGGAAGGATGGGGGCTGACTTGGGGCTCCAGGAGGCCGGCCTCTCTTGGGGAAGGTGGGCAGTGGGCTGGCTCAGAACAGCCTGAGACTTTTTGAGGAGAGAGGGCAAAACCCTCTTCCACTTTGGTCGCTTCTTCAAGGGCCATTCAAGATACTCCTTTCCAGTGGGGATGACAGACTGTGTCCTCTCCTGGGATGTAGGGTAAGATGCCCCACAGCCCCTAATCTGGGTTGGAGAAGAGCACCCCAGGCTTGGGACGGGGTGAGAGGTGGGCCTGGGTCTGGATCTCAGCCAAAGGTGGGGGCTGGGACTGGGGCCAGGCTGGAGTGAAATGTTGGGGCTGGGCCATGTGGTGGGGCTGGGGTGGTGCCTGGGAAAGCTGTGAGGATGCCTCAACCTCAGGTTCACCTGGAAGAGAAGTGGAGGCTTTATCCAGTGGTACAGAGTGTGCATTTTGTGAGGAAGGGTTCCTAGAAACCCAGATTGTGGCCGCCAGGGACTCGCTATTGAGAGAGGGGAGGTCCCAGAAAAGCTGGCTGCGTTTCTGCTGTAAGTGGTTCCCCACGGTTGTGGCATCAGAGACTTGCTGAGGATGGGGCAGCTGCTGTGGCTGGGTTGACACGTTCCAGAAGGGATTTAGGGTCGTGATGTCCCACTCCTTCCCCAGTGATGTCATGTGCGGGTGGTCGGCCAGTTTCCTTTCTTTCTCCTGCCACATCTTCATCAGTGCTCTCTTGGCGATGAGAGTCTCCAGCAGCTTCTGCACGTCAGGGTGGATGAATGTGCAGCCACCTACCTCCATGTGCTTGGGTGTGGGGTCTCCCCAGAAGGAAGCCTCTGAGGGGTGGTCGGGAAGATGCCGTGGCTGGGATTTGCCATGTGAGTAGGTGGAGAGGCCCCAGGTGGTGGCAGCCTCCCTCCAGCAATAGAGGTCCCAGATGGGATCGCTGGAGCACCCCAGGCCAGAGATCACCCTGGTTGGAGGAGGCAGCACCTGGTTGTGTAGAGGGGAGCTCTGGGGGACGGGGCATGTTGTGGAGCCACACTGAAGTCCAGCCAGCCTGTGGAGAGGAGGCCAGGGGACCATGCGGCTGTGGTGAAGGAGGAAAAACCACATGTGGCTGGGTTGCAGGGCATTTTAGGGAAGCAAGGGCTCTGGTGGCCCGGAGGCACTCAGGGTTGAGTGTGGTCCAAAAGGCTCTGAGAAGGTCATCGGGCCTGGTGACAGGGTGGAGGCCAGAGGAGCTGGGGGAGCTGGTGGGGACAAGCTGGCAGGAGACAGATCTTGCATGCATTTCCCATGTGGCTGGTGGGCCTTAGCAGGCACTGGTTTACACACGTCCCCCGGGGGGTCTCCACCTAAGGGCAGGTGGGAGCTGCCTTCGCCAGCGAGCTTCCTCAGGTGGCTGCAGGAGACAAGAGGCACAAGCTGCAGCCAGGGGTAGATGGGGCCGGGAAGCTGGGAGGGGTGGGCACCTGGGGCCCCCGGCTCCTCCACCTCCCCCACTGCTGACTTCATAAAGCTCTGCCTAAGCCTGCCCCAGGGCTTCAGTCCCCTCCTGTCCCCTTCCCGGGACCTCCCCCTCCCAGATCACCACCAGGCCGTAGGGTTGCATCAGAGGCCCTGGTAGGAAGGAGGACAGGGACAGAAGGGGGAAGCTCCTCACCTTTCCAGAAGGTAGTTCAGGTCCCGAGTCTCCTCCAGCTCCCTCAGGAGGATTCTGCAAGCTGGAAATCAGGAGACAGGGTTATGGTGGAGAGGGCGGTGCCTGGGAAACTCATGGAGGCTGAGTGGATGTCTTTTTAGGGGACACCATGGGGGACTAGACCCTGAAGCCCTCGCATCTGTGTCCGAGGCCACATGGCCCCAATGGTGACAGGAAGGTTTCCACTGTGCAGCACTTTGTCATTTGCAAAAAGTGCTTCCACGTCCACCCCCTCATCGGTGTCACAACCATCTTGTTGGGAGAGCAAATGGGTGGTCTCAAAGAGGAGTCAGCCATTGCTGAGGTGAACAGCTGTCCACATGGACCTGGAGCCTCCCTGACCTCCCCCCATATCCAGGCAGGCCTTGGTCCCTTCCCCACACCGCCCCCTTATGGGCAATACCGGTCCCAGGCCCGTGGCTTCATTCCCGCAGGGAATCTGAGGAGGCCGCAGGTTCTGATTTCTCTCCCAGGAGCTTCCCTCTCAGGCCTCTGCAAATGACTTCCTCAGGGACAGGCAAAGCTCAGTTACCTCTGGGGAGTCCCGAGGGGCAGCAGAGCCTCACCTTTCAGAGCTGAGATCTTCCTGCTCCTGGACCTCCCGCTTCTCTCCCTTTGAGGCTGAGAGGCAAGAAAGGATGAGGGGCTGGGACCAGTTCTCAGTCTCCTCTCCCCAGACCAGCTGCACACACGCAGTGCTCATGAGGGACACGGCTCTCAGCCTCTAGCTCAGGGAGCTCTGTGTGTGCTTTTTACTCATGTTTACCGTGAATGAAATGTTTTCTGTTTTCCTTCTTAGGGAAATGCAAGGAAGGGTTGTCTGTGTGACTCCAACCTGGCTGTCCCCAGTCCCTGCTCCTCCGCTCAAGGAACACCTAGGCTCAGGCCCACAGGCGCCTCTGAGCTGCCAGTAGGATACTGCTTTGGATGAGAATGGAGAGGAGGCCAAGGTACCATGGGGCTGTGGTGAAGGAGGAAAAAGCACATGTGGCCGGGGTGCAGCCACAGGCGAATCCAGGCTCTAGTGGGAGGCTTTCAGGAGGTCAGCACAGCTCCCAGATCACACCTAGATCACACAGAGGAGGCTGGGCCCCCAGGCATCTGCCCCAGGAAGGGGGTGATGAGCCAGGGCTGGGGCCTCTCCTCCCATAGAGACCTCACCCTTCTCCTGACCCGGTCCTTGCCACTGAGTCCAGTGTTGGTTTTTGCCCTGACGCCTCCTGTGCACCCCACAGATGAGCTCGGGATGGAATCCTCTGCCCACTCTCACCCCTGCCTGCCTTGCCCTTCCCTAGAGGGATGACGAGATTTCCCATCGCAGGAGGGTCTCACATTGCTTAGGAAAAGTGGAAATGAGGGGAGGAAAAGAAGAGAGAATCTTTCTCTGTGGGGCTGGGCTGAGGACTCCTTACCTCCCTGCTGCTCCTCTTCCTCCCGGGCGGGGGTGAGGGTGGGTCACTGTGGACGTAGAGGAGCAATAGGAAGAGGAGCACTAGGCCACACACACTGGTGAGGATGAAATCCATCATCCAGGGAGTGGAGCTGGGGCTCAGCCATGTGGCACTAGGGCTCTTCAGAGGAAAGAGCATTTTCTCCATCTGAAGTGCAATGTCGTCTCCTGTGCACCCCACAGATGGTCTGGGAGCTGGGGGTGGAATCCTCTGCCCACTCTCACCCCTGCCTGCCCTGCCCTTCCCTAGAGGGATGACGAGATTTCCCATCGCCTTCAAGCAACTGAGCTCTGGGCATCCCCTTTGGGACTAGGGACTGGGGCCCAGGCTTGTATCACACAGCTGGGGCCTCCTCCTCACAAAGGGCTCCTGGGGGTCGGGGAGGGGCAGTGGGAGGAGGAGGCTGAGGTACAGCCCCACCCTCAGCTCCCAGCCCCCAGTCCCTCCACCCTCCTGGGTCCCCCAGATCGCTCCTTCCCACTCCAGCTGCTCACCCTGTCAGAGACAGTCCTTAGTCCATTTTCTATTCTCTTCCCCTGGAACACAGGTGTCACCTGGCTCTCCTTGTACCTTGGAGATCTAGGCCTGAGCCCACCCATTTCATAGCCTTTGAAACTGTGAAATTCTCCTAGGAATTTAGATGGTTTCTTAAGGATTATTTCAGAATCTCCTCTGTTTTTGTAATTTTCCCACACCTTACATTTTCTACTTTCATCAACCCAGAATAGAACTCTTAAATTTACAAAACTAAAAAGTATAAAAAATACAAATAATTAAACCTCCAAATGACATTTTTATATTAGGAACATAATTTTGAGTTACCGAATTATGGAGCTTGCTGTAAAAAACCTCAAACACTTTGACAAATCATTTTCAAAACAATAATTAAGCCTGTACTTATTTTCTTTAGATCTTTCATATGTTGTCCTGATCCATTTTTTCTTTCTCTGCCCCAAATACAGTCCTCACTCTCCTAAGTTTTGGAACATGTGTGCTCCACCATGAGTCAGGAGTGGTTTGGGGTGATCTGAGGTCCAGCTCCTTTGGGTGGAGAGCGGGACTGGGCATTCCGTGCCAGGCTCAAGTCCAGTGTTCAGCAGACTCTTCTGATATCACTCGTGTCCTCCGTACATATTCTTTTTTTTTTTTTTTGAAACGGAGTCTCACTCTGTTGCCCAGGCTGGAGTGCAGTGGCATGATCTCGGCTCACTGCAACCTCTGCCTCCTGGGTTCAAGCGATTCTCCTGCCTCAGCCTCCCAAGTAGCTGGGACTACAGAAGTGTGCCACCATGCCCAGCTAATTTTTGTATCTTTAGTAGAGACCAGGTTTCACCATAGTGGCCAGGCTGGTCCTGAACTCCTGAGCTTGTGATCCACCCGCCTCGGCCTCCCATTTGTATTCTCTGCTCCACAATGTGTCCTGTTTTTCACCTCCTGCCTGCTCCAGACCACTGGGGCCTCATGTCTGGCCTGTACCTGATAGGGAGCATACTTTGAGCCCTGGAGGAAATGTTCTCATTATACTATTAGACATCTTTTGGGCAGCAGAAACTCAGGATTAGAGATTGCACTTTTTAATCACTATGTGATACATTTATTTAATACTTGAAAAGTGGCCTCAAAAATCATGTATATCTTTGTCATGCGTTCTATATAGCCTCAATGGGAGTGAGACCATCTGAGTCTATTTGGGTCTGTTCTCATGAACATGCATCTTCAAGAGCATATCTGCTTCATCTACTGCTGCTTTTATCTGTCTACAGTCTCTTCCTCCTTTATGAGATTGTCACTGGGGAGGCATGACAGTCCCTAATGTGGTCAACTGGGTTAACTGGCAAGAGTGGAGACCCCAGTGATGCCTGCTAGGATCACTGGGAAGTATGGGGGTCCTAAGTTCTACTTCATTTGCAGGGAACTGAAGCCTGAGAAGTGGGTCTCATCTTGACCTATGCAATTGGGCTTGGGCGTGCAAGGAATCGCCTCCCAACAAGCCACTGCCAGGTCAGTAGGTGCGCTCTGTGTGAGAAACAGGAACTGGAGAGCAGAGACAACTGGTCGCATCAGCTCCACATTTAGGGAAAAGATTTGTTTTAGGTTCCATTCCTCCTCAAACCTGATGTTCGCCTTTCTGGATAAATGAGAGGACCATGTGGGTGTGGGGGTTCCCAGTCTCTGGTGGGCTGTGTGCATGTCTCCATCCATGCACCTCTGTTCCCTCCACAGACTTCACTGCAGGGTTATGCTGTTCATCCAACCATCCATCCACCTGCCTGCTGCAATGAGGGCAAGGCTTCCCAGTGCCAGCCCCTTGCTCCTGCTGCTGCAGGGGAAATGAGCCTCAAGGCCCTTGCTTGACAACCCCCCCCCGCCCCGCCAACCACACACACTTCCAGACACTGTGGTGCCCACAACAGAACCCTGGGGGCTTTTGAGGGACACCACACCTACCTCGGAAGAACTGGGCCTCTCATCTCACCTGGGCGAACCTGGGTGCCTTCTTTTGCCTTCCTGCCTTTGTCAGTCTGTATTTTACTACAGCCAATTGCTGTTCCTCATGGTGCCTGTAGAACCCTCCTTCCCGCATACCACAAGCCCCTGGTCCTCAGGCATCTCCAGGGTCCCGGGAGTCTTCCTGGGCTCTGGTGTGGACTGGAGTCGCAGCTTTGGTCTCACTCCACATTTCCTGCAGGGAAGCAGAGGAAAGGGGAAGAATTCCTTAGAAAATGAGAGTGAATTTCTCTTTGGAAGAACAGCTTTCCCCCCACCATAGTCTCTGATCATCCTTAAGTATTTAAAACAAACAAATACACCCACACAGGCATTTCCCATCGTGAAGCTTAACTTCCTGCAAATATCTCTCATGTTGCATACACATGAAATTCATGCACCTCAGCTGCACAGCCTTATCATAGTCAATGTCTGAATGTCTCAGTAGAGACCTTGAGGTACATTTCAGTGTGTTTTGATTGTCAGCCTTTGTGGACCCCTGTGCGCTCCTGCTTCCCTAATTTCCGCATGAGGAAAACGGATGGGGGAATACGGGCTGGCAGGGGAGTGCTGCGAGTGTGCATCTGGTGGGCAAGAAAAAATGATCATCCTGCTGACAATCTTCCTTTGGACTTCATAGTTAATCTAGAAATCTACTTGAAGAACAGTGGAAACAGTACAGATTATTGATTCTATGAACCCTTTGGTACACATAAATGCTTAGGCATCCAAATTTTATAGTTATTATGCAATTATACATACGGATTATAGGAAGACAATTTTTTATATGATAAAAAAGATAATATTAGTTATACCAACAGAGTTCTTGGATAAATTGTTCTTGTTGACTGGGCGCAGTGGCTCACGCCTGTAATCCTAGCACTCTGGGAGGTTGAGGTGGGTGGATCACCTGAGGTCAGGAGTTTGAGACCAGCCTGGCCAACATAGTGAAACCCTGTCTCTACTAAAAATACAAAAATTAGCCAGGCGTGGTGGTAGGCGCTTGTAATCCCAGCTACTCTGGAGGCTGAGGCAGGAGAATTGCTTGAGCCTGGGAGGCGGACGGTGCAGTGAGCCAAGATTGTGCCACCTCACTCCAGTCTGGGGGACAGAGTAAATTTATTTCCAATTTGTACATATTTTCTATCACAGAAGAATTTGCTGCATAGTTAACTCAGTAATCACCAAAATCAAACAAATACATCCTTAATTAGTTGAACAAAGATCTTTTATTGGAGCTATAACTCAAACTCAAGGCTACTGTATTGCCAAATAGCAAGTGGCTTAGGTGGAACTAAGAAACAGGAGCATAGCAAGGAAACTGGTGGTTACAGTGGGAAGTTAGTTATTCACTTTATATTTACTTATGCAGCACTTATGAAGGATCAAGTACAGTGCTAAGTACCTTTAAAATGCAAATCTTCGAATACTTAAATAATAAAAGCTGAAGCTTGGCATAAATAATGTATAACTGTAGGGTCTGAAGCACAAAGGGGCATCACTAGCATGTCTGGAAAATAGAATTACTGTTAGGCATGAGTCAAACTGTAGCTCTGCATTTTGATGAATCATTCTTACTGGCAAGTTCCTACTGCATTACTTTTCACCAAAACACATTGTGCACTTACCATTTCTGAAGAGGCCATGCATGTCAACTCTTTGCAGTTTCAATCAAATTTCTCCTTCTGCCTCTTCCCCATAGTTCTACAGAACCTCTCAGCTATGTGTCTTAGTCCATACAGACTGCTATAACAAAGCACCATAAATGGTGTTATAGGACCAACGGATGCATATGCCCGCTGTGCAATAACAGAGCAGTTACACCGAGACAGCAAGATTTGTAGCAGAGAAAGAGTTTAATGATCACAGGGATGGAGCAAGGGATGAGTGGAGACCCCCAAACCCATCTTCCGGAGGAGTTCTGAGCTGGGGTTTTTAAGGAGATTGTGGAGGGTGAGGGATAGAAGATTGAGGTTGTTGATTGGTCAGGATAAGGAGGATGAAACCATCAGGGTGTACAAGCTGTGTTCTTCGGTGAGTCAGCTCCTGTGGGGTCCTTCAGACCAGCTGGCATCAGTGGTTCCATTCGTATGCAGGACCCAACAGAGTCCCTCACCTGGAAAACATAACATTTTATAATGTTCAAGTTGCTGCCTATAGAGCAGTGATGGGGACTGTAATCTTTTGACGAGGTCTCTGTGACTCGGAGGCAATTGGCACGAACAACTATGAGGAAAGGGGTCAGAGAGCAGCTGCCCTCATGGTTTACGCTGAACATGCTGCAAGCTTAGCTTATTTTCATTTCTCCCTCTCCCCTCCTCCCTAATTAATTTTATAACGTTTGTAGGGATGGATTCAACAGGGTGACTTATAAACAACAGAAATGTATTTCTCACATGTGGAGACCGAGAGGTCCAGGATGGAGACACCAGCAGATTTGGTGTCTGGTGGGGGCCTGCTTTCTGGTTCATACATGACTGACTTTTCTCTGTGTCCTTGTGTTGAGGAAGAAACAACTGAGCTCCCTTGGGCTTCTTTCAGAAGGGCACTAATCGCGTTTGTGTGGACTCCACCCTCATGCCCTAATCACTTCCCAAAGGCCGCAACTTCTAATACCATCACCTTGGGGGTTAGGATTTCAATACAACAATTTAGGAGGAACACATACATTCAGCACCTTGATTGAAAGTTTAGTTCCCTAAAAACGTCCTTGTGGAGAATTTCAGAGAACCCTAGAGTAAATTTCCACAAGTGCATCATTCCATTTCCCTTTGTAACTTCTGTTAAATCACTTAGTGGCATGGGCTTGGTGGCAGAGTCATCTACTGTTATGTCTAACTCTTTTATGATATGGCAGATCTCTGGAGAGCAGGAGCTATTTTGGATAAAACGTCTGTTCAGGTTCAAGCAGCATAAAAGAACCTTGAGTTTCTGTGAACCTAGGCATTTTCTTTTCCAGGCAAGGCCCTATTAGGGTTGGAGACCTTTGAGAGAGACCCACAACAGAGACCCCTGCAGCAATCCCTCCAAAGACCTACACAGAGACCCCAAAGAGATACCCAGAGACCCACACAGGGAGCCCCAGAGACCCACAGAGACCTCCACAGAGATCCCCATGGAGACCCACACAAAAACCTCCACAGAGACCCCACAGAAATTCACACAGAGACCTTCGGGAGAGACCCACACAGAGATGCCCAGAAACTCACACAGAGATCCACTAGTGACCCCCACACAGATCTCCACAGAGATCCACATGGAGACCCCCCAGAGACCCATACAGAGATTCCCCCACAGAAATCCACACAGTGACTCCCAGAGACCTGTAGAGACTTTTGAGAGAGGTGCTACAGAGACTTGAGAGAGACCCTTAGGGACTTATAGAGACCCCCACAGAGATCTCCCAGAGACCCATGCAGCCACCTCCACAGAGAATCCCAAAGAGACCCTGAGAGACCTACACAGAGACCTGTGAGAGAGGCCTCCACAGAGACTCACATTGAGAGACCTCTGACTGAGACTCAAACCAAGAGGGAACTCGGAGACTTAGCACTGAGAGCTCCCCAAGGACTTCCTTCCAGGAGACCTGGAGATGAGCACAAGGTCTTTCATGCAGAGACCTCCCATGGAGAGTGCGTCTCTCTGCACCACTCAGGCATCTCCCAGAGCTCTCTTAGGAAGACATCATGCAGCCTCCTGGACCCTCCAGAAACCTCACAGACTACCTCAGAGACCTCACAGGGAGTCCTCACACGAGAGACCTCCCTCACAGAACTTGCACAGAGACCTCCCCAGACACCTTGCACAGAGACACCAGGCAGTGACCTCCCACAGGGACCACACATGGTCACCAGGTGCTCACACAGTGACCTCCCACACCACCACCTGAGCACAGACCCATAGACCTCCTCACAGAAGCCTGGCCCAGAGCTCTACAGACTTCCAGAGAGTTCCCCACAGAACTCACCTCAGAACACACAGAGACCTCATATGGGATCTCTCCCAGAGACCTGTCACTGAAGCCTCCCCGATTAACACCTGGGGCCTGGATCTCTTCTAACCAGCCACACCCACCGACCTTGGCTTCTGATCCCTACAAGTCCAGCAGTGGGGGGGGGGGATGGAGTAGAAGGGCAAGAAAAACACCTGTGTTGGGCACTGGGCTGCCAGGAGCCCCTGATGGTAGGGGCTCAGCCAGGACTTCGTAAGAGCATTCTGTGCCACTGCCAGGGGACTTGCACCTGCCCTTCCTTGTCAGGGAAAGCACTTCCTCTGGCTGGTCCCCATAGTTACCCTATCAACCCCCTCATCATTAGGCAGTACCCTATCTGTAGCCATCCTCCTCCCCTTAGATCCTGGCTTTGAAGCTGGGCCCGCTTTTGCTCTAACCTGGTGGTGGGGGAGCAGTTACTCCTAATGCAGTCTCTCCCCTGCTGCTGCTGCTGCTGCTGGCACTTCATCCTGCCCTATCCTCCGGGATGGCTGGAGGATGTTTCCCCAAAAGCCAGGGGAACAAGGGCAGGTTCTCAGAGTTGGTCCCTGGATGCCCCTTGTGGAGACAGGCACAGAGATATACAGAACACCAAGAACATTAAAAACCCAGGCTCCCCTCCCTCATCGTTCCCTGTGTTGCTGCAAATGCTCCATGCACTCGCCTCCCTTCCAGGTCCTGCCTGGGTGGTCCAGGGCCTCCTGTTGTGTTAAGCCTTCCAGCTGCTATAAAGCAATCTAAATTCATAAAAGTTTTCTTTCCGTTTTCAATTAACTTTGTTGCCTACTTATACCAGTTTATTTAAAAGAGCATTTGTGGTCTCAGGAAAACAGAACTCAGATATAAGTTTTTCAAATTTTATATAAATTTGGAAATGTAAAGACTTAGGCTTAGCTATTGTTGCTTTTTATGTAATATTGGCACTTATATAGATATTTGCCAATTTCTCTCCCTTTCCTCCTCACAAAAATTAGAAGATATGTTTAGAATTAGCTGTGAACACAGTTCAATGTGCTGTGGTAAAGAGTCCCTGCATGCCCCTCTCTGCCTGGGCTGCCCCTGCCTCCTCTCTAGGACCATCTATACCTCCCTATTCTGCAGACAGCTAAAGCCCTCTGGGCCAACTCCAGCACTGCAGACAGCGTCCATTCTTAGAGGTTATAGACTGTGCCATTCTGGTGGTTAGAAGTTTTGAACAACATTCATGCTGATCTGTACAACATTCATGCTGATCTGTCTTTGTTTAAAATTTTGATATTTTGAAGTTCATCATGGAGTTTTTGCCTAAATTTGTATTCTTGGAAATATTGCATTAAAAAATTATTTATCTTGACTAGCAATTTTTTTACTCCCCTTAAATTATGCACACGACTCTCATTTGATTCACTGTAGTCTTTGCCCATCTGCATGTGCCTTAGTGTTCAATTTTCACATGGATAGAGCTATTCACTGTTTCATGGAAAGCATTAACATAGTGAGAATGGTGTCAGGTGCTGCTGGACACACAGACTGTGATATTGTAAAATATGTATTTGGTCTTTGACCCTGTTTCCTGGCATACAACTCTTAAAATCCTTAGCATCTCCACAGTGATGTCTTTTTGTATGTTAATGAGTTGACTGGTGGCTGAAGGCCCCTAGGTAACTTCAGGATGAGACAGGTCCTGGAAAGACCAGGGCTGGATTAGAGGGTTAAGACTTTCAGCCTCAACCTCCTGTGAGGGGAGAGGAGCTGAAGGTGAGGTGATCATCAATGTCCAGTGGTTTAGTAATTCATGCCCACATCATGAAGCCTCTGTAATAGCCCAAAAGGTCAGGGTTGGGAGAGCTTCCAAACAGCTAAACCCTTGGAGGTTCCTAAAGGATGGTGCACCCAGTGAGGGCATGGAAGTTCCACGCCCCTTCCCATACTTCACCCTACATGTCTCTTCTCTGTATCCTTTGTAATATTATTTATAATGTTGCAGAAAATCAGGAGGGCAAGAGAGACCTCCGGGTAAAGCAGGAGAATCTTTATTGAGTGCACTCAGACCCAGCAGACTCAACGTCCAAAGACTGGGCCCTGAACAATGACAGGGTTTTGCTTATATACCTACTCATAAGTGGCACGAACACGAATGTACAGAAGAAAGGCAAAGGCAGTTAATCAAACTAAGACAGGTTGATAACTGAGGTCTACGTATACTCCTTGCTATGCAGTCCAGATGGTCGTTATCTAGACTGGTTCAAAGGAGTTTCTCAAAGACTTATCTTGCGACCCCCACCATGGCATCCAGCTGGCTGCAAGCTAGACCTGCTCAGGCATGTCTGGCGACCTTTGCTATACTGCTTAGCTGAAAAAGCAGGAACCTACAATCATTAAATATAGGAAAAACAGGAACTCATAAAACTTACAGAGCAAGGAGCAAGGTATAGTTACATAGCAGAGGGGATGGGATTTAAGGGGAGGTTTACTTACACTCAAAGGAGAGATAGGAGAATGTAATCTCCTCATCTCCTTATGTTGAGGGAGTGCTGGGAGAGTCTTCAGAGCACATTCCTTTGAGCTCTGGCCCTTAGATAATGTAATCAAAACTTTGCCTGTTATTGCCTTTGAGATGAGCCAGTCTAACACAGG
The DNA here is from genome assembly GCF_029289425.2 of Pan paniscus. Classification (NCBI taxonomy): domain Eukaryota; kingdom Metazoa; phylum Chordata; class Mammalia; order Primates; family Hominidae; genus Pan; species Pan paniscus. The sequence continues at coordinate 51,582,375 of NC_073260.2, forward strand.
CAGCTTGTTTTTGCCCTTTTAATTTTTATTTCTCTTTTCTTTCTTTAATATCCCACCTCAGTAATAAACCAGTAAACATAAGAGTGCTTTAGAATTTATTGGGGACAGGCTTGTAGTTGCCCTAAAAGGAAGTGGCTCCTACAGAGGCTTGAAAAGGCTGGGCTCAGGGCCAGGGCTTGGCCTCCTTTGCTGTTGAGCTGATCTGGGTGGAGTTTTCCCTGGGGTTGGGTTGGTGGAGTGTGGGTGGAGCCCTCATTTTGGGGCACCTGGGGACACCTTTGCTAGTCTGCCACATTCCCCCATAGGAGCCCGTACATGCCTGGACTCAGGGTGGCACGGGACATGGGGACAGGTTTCGGCAACCACTCTTGCCCACCGATCAGTCTTGCCCACTGATGCCCACAGGCATTGGAAGCAGGCAGCACCATGTCCGTGCCCAGCTGCCAGGAGTGAATTTTCACCAAGGTCTATGTAGATGGAAGCATTCTGCTCCCTACCAAATTCATTCATCCATCCTTCACTCATTCATTCATTGATGACCAACAGACCTTCACAGAGTGCCTGCCATGCTCTGGGCCCTATTCTAGGCACACTGCTGAAGCTGCTATTCTAGAACATTCTGATTCTCAGCTCCTTCCGTCTCACCTCCCCCCACCTCACCCCTGCCACCCATCACCCTCACTCCTTCCACCAGCTCACAGCACCCTCTTCAGCAGAGGCAGCCCCAGGAACATTTCTGAGAGACGGTGGAGAAAGCTACAGGGAGGTTCCGTCTCCTTCTCCTTCTGATCCCTTTCTCTCTCTCACCTCTGTTTCTCCCACTCCCTCTCTGTTTCTCTTCTTTCTGCCTCTCTCCCTAACTGTGTCCACCCCCTCCTCCTCTCCCCATCCCTCTCCTTTCTTCCCTCTCTCCTCCTCCTTCCCCTTCTGATCCCTTCCTCTGGTTCTCCCTCTTTCCAGATCTCTGTCTCCCTCCTCTCTGTCTTTCTCCCTTCTCTGCTTCTTCTCCGGTCTTACAAAGACACACACATACACACAGACACACACTCAGAGAGACATACACACAGAGACACACACACACCCCATAGCTGTCATCGCCTGAGGTAACTGCAGCAGACATGGACGCGATCTGAGGCTCTGCGTGTGAGGGGAATGGAGAGGCCCCTAAGATGCTTCTGAGAGTGTGGCCCTCGTGCCCATCCCTTCTCATCTCCATTTGCAGCACCACCCTTTCGGCACCCCCAGCAGCCTGGACCCTGGGGCTGGGAGGAAGGTGGGGCTGTGCTGGTGCATGGGCTGAGCCCTGCTCAGGAGGCAGCATCAGGACGAAGCTGTGTCAGGAGAGTGGTCTATGTGAGCTGGGGCTGTGCCCAGCACAGCCATCACCAGGGACTCTAGAGATGTTTGTGGGTGGATGGGATGACGTGGCCAGCTGCATCTTGGCAGGTGAGCCTCACCATCCCTCCCATGATGGCCCAGCTCAGCCACTGACCACTGGAGCCTGGGAGGAAGGAGGCTCCACTTTGCTCCGACAGACATCATTGCAGGCCTGAGGTTGTTCTGGTGCGGACAGGACCCACATGCAGAAGGCACAGGACTCTTCTCTTCACCTCCTGTGGTGAGCCAAGCCTCAGGCCAGTGCCCAGCCAGGGGCTGCCTGTGTGCCAGGCTGGTCAAGGCAGCGCCTGGAGGGATAGAGCCTGGCTGGCCCCATGGGGGCAGACAGGCAGGAGCCTCCATCTGGGAACGAAGGCCCTGTGGGATCTGAGCCGCTGAGCCAGGCGGGCTCTGTTTCTGTTCCCATGGCCACCCCTGCCCCCAGGCCTAAGTATCAGATGCCAGGATGGAAGGCAGCCAGTAAGCACTCCCGGCTCAGCCTCCCTGACGGATTTGTCCAGGCTCACATGAGACCATAAAAGGCAGTCCCAGCAAGCCTAGCTGGTACATCCTTCTCTACCTTCTTGGGGGATGCAGGCCCCTGCATTTCATTATCTCGGCATCAAAAAATAAGCGAGAACAGCTCTGCCTACTTCTTTTGTGGGGGAGAAAAGGGCTCAGAAAACTGATCCAACAGCATGGCTTTGCATTTGAGCGGCTCTGCCAACTTCCAATGATTATTTGAGGAAGCCAGTGGTGGGGAAGTTGGTGCCCTATGTTGAAGTGGGATGAGGCTGGGGCCTGGGATGGACTTGAGGGATGGCAGGTGGCAGAGCCAGTGAGGGGGGTCGGAAGGGTCCCTCTGGTAGGCCCAGTGTGACCTGTGGAAAGGAAAGAGGCAAAGCAAAGCAGCCTTCGCCAATCTGACTGCCAAACCCAAGTGTTCTATGTTGTGCCCTGCAGGGCTGGCACCATTATCCAATAAAGCCTCCATTTAAGATAAAGCAGTTGACCTGTTTTGAGAAATTTGATACATGGCAAAGCTTTCTGAGACATCATCTGAGATTTAAGATTGGAAATCTCTGCATCAGCCTGTCATTTTGTAACAACGGTCGTCAGGAAATTTCCTGTAGACCCTCCTTCTGTGATATGTTGAGGTTTCAAATGGAATTGGGTGGCAGGTTGTGGTTGTAAAGATATGTAGCCAGATTGGCTGAGGTAGGAGCCACTCTCCCAAGCTCCTACATCCCCCAGTGAGGGCTAAGGGGAGCTTCCGTTTCTCATAACAAAAGAAAAACTTCAGCCAAGTTAAATTTATAGGAGTTTAATTGAGCAATGAATGATTTGCCTTATTTGAACGTGGTTCGAATAGTTGGCTGCATTTGCTTGACCAAAACTTGGTGATTGGCGCAAGTGTAGGCTATGATCTGTTTACATCTCCGCTTGTTGTAGCTCACAATGTACAGAGAAACCCTTAGGCCGAACTTAAATATGTAAGGAGGCAGCTTCAGGCTAAACCTGATTTAACACCCATAACAAGCAAACTGAAGGGACTCCGAGGCCCCAGAAGGCAGAACTGGCTGGAAATCCAGCCACCTTCAGCAAAGTGTTAAACAAATGAATGGATGACCGATGCTGATTGGTTACCAAAGACAATCACGATATTTGGGGGACATCTTTGGTGAGGGTTTCTTGGGAGAGAACAGCCTGATGTCAGGCCCCTGGAGGAAGATAGCATCCTGCATGCCCCGAGGAACCAAGCAAAGGTCGGTATCTCAGATTCCATCCCAGCCCCACTCAGCCGAGGGCCTGTGGCTGCTCTGCTCTCCCTGGGAACCTGGACTATGGTTAGGGGCATGGGTGACAGGGAAGAGCCTGACCATACCCTGCTCTGGGGTCACGCGGACCCTCCCCACACCCTCCTCAATACTGAGACAAGGACACATCCCCAGCCTCTGCGCAGACCTGGCGGCCTCACCCTGCCCGCCCCGTCTAGAACAGTGGACCCCTGGGCCTCCCAGTTCTCCCTCGGCCGCCGCCCTAGCCCTGGGTTTCTCTCCCCAGCTCCAGGTGCCTGCGAGGGCTGCAGGCTCAGGGTCCGCTTCTCCCACTGGAGCGGCAGCCAAGAAGAGGCTCTGTCCCCCAGCTTAGTTTTGTGCATCTCAGAGCTGGGAAGAGGCTTGCAGAACCAGTGGTTGTCCAGGAGCAGGAATGTGCTTCCTAGGCCAGGCACGGTGACTCACGCCTGTAATCCCAGCACTTTGGGAGGCCGAGGTGGGTGGATCACTTGAGCCCAAGAGTTGGAGACCAGAATGGGCAACATGGCAAAACTCCGTCTCTACTAAAAATACAAAAATTAGCCGGGTGTGTTACACACCTGTAATCCCAGCTACTTGGGAGGCTGAGGCAGGAGAATCACTTAAGCCCAGGAAGTAGAGGTTGTAGTGAGCGGAGATCGTGCCATTGCCCTGCAGCCTGGGTGACACGGCCAGACGCCTCAAAAAAAGAGAATGTGCTGCCTCCGTGGGAAGGGCTGGGCTCTCTTTAACCTCTCCCAAAAAGTTGTGTGTGTGTGTGGAGTGTGGTGTATGTGGTATGTGATGCGTGGTGTGTGGTGTGGGTGGTGTGTGTGTGGTATGAATGTGTATATGTGGTGTGTGTGTGATGTGTGAGGTGAATGTGTGTTGCATGAGTGACGTGTGTGTGGTGTGTGGTATGGGTGTGGTGTGTATGGGGTATGTAGAGTATGTGTGGTAGAGTGTGGTGTGTGTGTGGTGGGTGGTGTGTGTGGTATGTGGTATGTGTGGTGTATGTATGTGGTGTGTGTGGTGTGTGTGTGGTGTGTGTGTTGTGTGCTTGTGGTATGTGTGGTGTGCGTGTGGTATGTGTGGTGTGCGTGTGGTGTGCCAGTGTGTGTGGGGTGTGTGTTGTGCCAGTGTGTGTGGGGTGTGTGTTGTGTGTGTGGGGTGTGGTTTGTGTGTTGCATGTCATGTCGTGTGCTTGTGTGTGTTGTGTGTGTGTGTTGTGTGTGTGGTGCAGTTTGTGTGGTTTGGTGTGGTTGGTATGGTTTGGTGTGGTTGGTGTGGTTTGGTGTGGTGTGGTTTATATTGTGTGTGATGTGTGTGTGTCATGTGCCTGTGTGGTGTGTGTTTGTGGTGTATGTTGTGGTTGTGTATGTGGTGTGTGTATGTGTGGTGTGTGTGGTTGTGTGTACCGTTTTGTGTGTACAGTGTGTGCTGCATGTGTGGTGTGTATGCTGTGCGTGTGTTGTGTGTGTGGTTTGTGTGAGGTGTGCGTGGTGTGTGTGTGGTTTGTGTGTTTGTGTGTGGTGTGCCTATGTGGTGTGTGTGGTGTGTATTGTGTGTGTGGTATGTATTGTGTTTGTGGTGTGTGTTGTATGTTGTGTGTCTGTGGTGTGTGTTGTATGTTGTGTGTGTGGTGTGTGTGTGGGGTAGGATGTGTGTGTGGGATGTGTTTTGTGTGTGTGATGTGTGATGTATATGTGGTGTGTTGTGTGTGGTGTGTGTTGTGTGGTGTGTGTGTGCAGTGTGATGTGTGTGTGCAGGTTGTGTGTATGTGTATATGTGTGTGTGTGTGTGTGTGTGTGTGTGTGAGAGAGAGAGAAGGGAGGTTAGATTTGAGGCTCAGGGACTCAGGTCATAAGTGGTAGCGTGTCGCTGGATGGACATGGCTCTGGCTATGTGGTGATGGTAGGGTTTGCGTCCTCCTGACCCACCGTCCTGTGATCCGGAAGCGCTGCATCAGGGTCCCAGCTCTCTTTGATGTGGGGCAGCCGGGCCTCAGCCCTCCATGGCTCTCCCTGGGGGGCATGCAGGCGCTGGGAGACTGAGCTGGGAAGGAGGGCACCTGGCCCTCTCCCTCTTCCCCTCCTCCCGAGGTGAACTGAGGTTAGGGCCCTGCCTGGCACCGCTCCTCTCCAGCAGCTCTGCCTGTGTGTCTTGCTGCAGAGTCTCGCCCCGTGGAGGCTCATCTGCTCCATCCAGCCTCTGAGTGAGGAAGGCACTCCCTGTCCCTCAGCCATCTTCTCTCTTCTCCTACAGATGCACTGGTCTGTAAGGCACTGTCTTCTTGACCTGCCCCAACATGGGCTAAGTTTTGAAGGGAAAGGAGGCCTGCAAATTTGCAGATGTGAGTCAAGATACACCAAAATCATCTGGTGCCTTGGGCCTTGGTTCCTAAGGAATGATATCTAGAAAAATAACACAGCACTGACTACTGTGGCTTCTGGCACTGGCAAGGCAGGAGGCAGGGGCTTTGTGAGCCTGGCGGGCCAGAACTGGGCATGTGGACTTTTTATCTTATCAGGTTACAGCCACGGAGCTGGCCTGGTCCATAAGTGGACAGCTGCCTGTACCACGCAAGGTTTCACTTCTAGAGAGGCAGGGTCCTGGCAGAGGGGCTTGGGCCTGGCCTTGGGGAGGGAGAGCCCTCACAAGCAGTGCCATCCCTCAGGTGCCCAGTGGGGTCAGAGAAGGGTCCTAGCCATGTGCTGGTGGGCTTCAGAGGCCTTGGTGGGCAGGTGGGGCAAGGATCCAATTGTAGACAAAGAGCGTTTTCAGTATCCTTCCACCCAGGGGGCATAGGGGCCTGCCAAGAATCCAGGTGTGTAATTGGGGCAGTCCTGACAGGCAGGGCCAGGTCAGCTCCTCCAGGCTCCATTTTACACGCAGGGCCCAGGGGGCATAAGGGCCGAGGGGGATAAGGGAACTTTTCTCGTTTCATTGGGAAAGCAGAGGACCTTGGCTAGGAACGGGCAGGGCTAGAGGACCAGGAAGCAGAAAGCATGGCAGTAGTCCTGCAACACGGCCACTCTGTCCTGGACACCAACTCCAGTGCTGTGCCTGTCTCTCAGGTTTCAAATCCCATGGAGGGGTATATAATTTTTAAGCTAAGGCACGTGCCTGGCCTTGGTCTAGAAGAGGCCCAGATACGGATCTTTCTAGACTGACATCCCACTCTTTAAGGGATGTCAGGGCACTTTTCAGAAGTGGAACTCAAGGCTGGTCTGCTCCAAAGCAACAGATGTCCACAGAGAGTTAAAACTCATGAGACAAAAACCATCACGTGCATGCCTGTAATAAAAAGAAGTTCGATTTACTGGGCAGGGGGAGTGCACTGCAGAGGAACCACGGGGTTTTGCTTGGTGATTCTAAAGAGGGTTTTAGGAACAGAGGGTCAGTCTGGATTGGATATTGCCTGGAAGTGGGTGCAATTAATGATTAGTTATCTTAATAATTTTTAGTTAGGAGCCAGGGAGATTAAAGTGAAGTCATTGGTAAAGAAGCAGTTGTCAGTCTTGTTAGCAGAAGAGAGGAATGTGTAGTTGTTGAGTCTCCTAGTCACTATCTTATTTCAGACATGGACAGCATGGCCTTCCTTCTTTATATTCTGGGAATATCTCTGATGTTCCTTGGGAACCTCTGGGCTAGCTGTTAGCTGTAAGCTGTCATTTTGGAGTTTCTCACTTTCTGAAAATCTTGAACATTAATGAAAATGAATCTGGTTTCAGGCCCTGACTTTACCCCTAGTGACTTAGAGAGACATCAGCATTTAAGGTGGTGTCTGTTGTGAGCTGATCACACTTTTAGTGACTGATGTCACCAGAACTAGATAAAGGGGTGTCTGAGGGATGCCCTGCAGGTATTGACCATGGTGGCTATAAGAGGGACTGGGCACAATTTTATTAATAAGTCTGAGGATTCCTTTAGATTTTGCCAACTTTTTCTTTATGCCAGGTGAACACAGTTTCCAATTGAAAGAACCTCCTCTTTTCCCCAGGTAAGAGTAGTTGGGATACCAGAAACTTTTAATGGTTTCTGAGATTGAATCATTAACATAAATGAAATAACTGGACCACAAATTGTCAAAATGCATCCCTCACACATCAGTGCAACTTCTCCTCTAACTGTTGATGGCCCAAGTCTTTCTGAAAACATTAATCTGGGGGTGAGAACTTGGGAGATAAACACAGTCATGTTCTTTATAAATAAGGAGCCTCCCTGACAGTAGAAATCACAAAGAAAAAGAAAGAAGACCATGGGCCTCTTCCCTTTGAATTGTCTTCCCTCTTGCTATGTTACTGCTTGAGCTTCCTTTGTGGGCTCCATATCGTCACTGTTCTTTCCACCACTCATAAAAACACCACGGGGCAGGCTCCAGAGTGACCACAGCTAGGCCCCAGCTCTGCCAGCAGGCCCCCTTCTTCTCATGATTCTGTGGGCTTCTGTTTCCTGGCATCTCTCTTCTTCCTGGCATCTCTCTTCATCTCTCTAGGCTCTCGGTGAGTTTGTACTGGTGGAAAAAGATGTCAAGATTAGTAAGAAAGGAAAGATTTACAGCCTGAATGAGGGCAATGCTAAGTATTTTGACAGGGCCGTCACCGAATATGTGCAGAAAAAGAAATTCCATGAGGTGAGTGAAGAAAGCCCAGGTGGGTCGGAGGGAGAGTGTTGTCTCTATGGGGTCCTGTTTGGGTGGTGGCTTCAGGGGGCCTTGCTGAAAGAGGTTGGAGCCACTGTTCATAGTTCTGGTCAGTATGAGAATGGCAGACTCTGCTTTTCTTCATAAGCAATCAGTATCTTTTATAGCTAAAATTTACCTTCTAAAGATAATACTTCCCTTTACATTTAAGTTGTTCCAGGAGAAATTGTTTGTAGCAAAAGTTAGGGATCACACTTGCAAAATTCAGAGCTCAGGCCAGAACCTTTCTTAAGTCATTTGTTTAATCTAAGCTCCAACCTGCAGATTCACTCACTCAGTTGCATTTGCTTTTCGAAGGAATAATTACACAAGAGAACTTCAAAAAGTTCATGGAAAAAAATGAAATTAAAAGATAAAAATAAAAAATAAAAAAATTTATTTCTCAACATAAGCTCCATTGAGCTCAAGACACTTTTGTAAGGGTTTATACCAGCCATTTAGTCCAACCCTAAACCCAAGGTCCTGGGAATTTAACCCTGCCAAGGCAGTCTTTTTTATGTTATTTGCTCAAGAAAAATGGATGCCCTTTAAAGGTTTTTTAATACTAGAAAACAAAAAGAAGCCAGAAGGAGCCAAATCAGGGCTGTAATTATATTCCATTAAAACTCTTGCAAAATTCCCTTGTTTATTAAATTAATGAGAGGAATGAGCAGAGCATTGCTGTGGTGGAGAACTCTCTGGTGAAACTTTCCTGGGCTTTGTCTGCTAAAACTGTGGCTTTCTCAGAACACTCTCTTAACAAGCATATGTGGGCCAAGGAGCCAACATCTCCCCAGTGTTGTGAAAATGAATGGCCGTGATTAGTCAAGGCCAAATTGTAACCTGCACCTTCAGAGGCTCTTGCTCTCCTCCCTCAAGTTATGCCCATCTATAGTTATCCATCCATCCATCCATCCACCCATTCTTATATCCCTTCATCCCTCCCTCCCTCCTGTCTATGTATGTATGTATGTATGTATGTATGTATCCATCCATCCTCCTTTCTATCTATCTGTCTATCTATCTATCTATCTATCTATCTATCTATCTATCTATCCTTAACTGAGAGATTTCTCACAGCTTTCCTTTCCAGAGCAAAGGTAAGTTGAAGAGTAGCAACACCTCCATCTGTTACGTGGAGTCATTCTGGGCTTAAAAACTAGGAATTTAGGGATATAAGTTCTATCTCTGTTCCTGGTAGTTCACTGTGTGTCTTCTGAAAGATTCTTTCTGTATTTAAGTGTTTTGGTTTCATGACTTAACGTTTTCTCCAAATATAAGAATTGTGTTTGTTCATGTGTAACACATGGAAGGTGCCAAAAAAATAAAATGTAAACAAAAACCATGTGTAAGTTTCTTCACTCTCAGTAACCCCACTGTGAACATCATCATACATCTGTCTAGGTTTTGTTTTCTTGCAAATGTGCTTACATAGTTATCAAATGTAATCCACTTATAAATACAGTTTTAAACCTGCATTTCTACTTACATCTACTTCATGAGTATTTCCTAGTTATTAAAAATTCTTCAAAAGCACATTGCTGTACCATAACGTATTTAATCATTCTCAGGTTGTTCTACACTTAGTCTGTGTCCAGCTTTTCACTCCATAAAAAAATATTGCAGTGAGCCCCTTTGTACCTCATCTTTGCTGATCTGAAAATTCCCTTAGAAGGTATTCCTAGAAGTAGGATTTCTGGTAAAATAGAATTGTGGATCCTCACCTTAGTCTTCACTGTTAAGTCAGGCCAAGGCGTTTCGTCTTGGATCCAATAAAGTGCTAGGTAACTACAATACCCGAAGACTTGGTAATTTCCTGCCTGTAGTGTGGTTTCAAGGGATGCAACTAGAGGACAGTATAATATAATGATCTTCATTGTAACTATGAGTTGGATTTAATAATAATAGTTAACATTTACTGGGTGATTAATATGTGGTAAGCCCTGTTTTAAGTGTTTTACACGTATTAACTCCTTTATTCTCATAACAACTCTTGGAGGCAGGTACAGATGGGGAAGATAAGGCACAGAGGGGTTCAATTACTTATCCAAGGTAAGTGGCTGAGCCAGGATTCAAACCCAAGCATTCTGGCTGCCAACCCATACCATTAACCACAACGTGACCCTGCTTGGAAACAATCAAATGGGGAAGAACCCTCACCTCCCACACACTGGGGTTGCAGGGCTTAGGGCTGCCTAACCTGCAGGGAGATAGCACCTCCTCCTTGCTGGCTGCGGAGTTTCTGCCTCCTTCACCTTGGTTCCTTTTCCTGCTTTATGGGCTGTGTGCCTGCTGGGTATGGGCAGGACAAAAGCCCAGGTGAAGAACACACAATTCTATATCTGGAAGGGAAGAGGAATATGTATCAGGCTGTTTTCAGGAATCTGCTGGAAGGGGAATGGAGGGAGGAAACGAATGAGAAAACACTGCTTCAGGGGTTTGGTATTTTGTGTTCTCATTTTTGTTTTTGACAATTGTTAGAGCATTAGGCTTGCCTAATTAGCAGTAATAGTTCCTTACATTTTTCACAAATTCCACCTGGTGCAATGCCAGATGTGATCTATAAAATCAGAGTTCCTAGAGATGACAGGTCTAGTGGTAATGAATTCCCTTAGTATTTGCTTTTCTGCAAAGGATCTTATTCTCCTTTGCCGATGAAGTTTAGTTTGGCTAGATATGAAAGTCTTGGTTGGAGTTTCTTTTAAGAATGTTGATCATTCCCTGTGACTCATGGGAAATGGACCTCTGCTGAGAGGTCCATTGTTAGTTTGATGGGCTTCCCTTTGTAGGTGACTTGACCCTTCTCTCTAGCTGCTTTTAACATTTTTTCTTTCATTTCAAGCTTGGAGAATCTGATGATTATGTGTCTTGTGGATGATCTTCTTGTGAAGTATCTTACTAGGGTTCCCTGCATTTCCTGAATTTTCTATTGGCCTCTCTAGCTCAGCTGGTGAAGTTCTCATGGGTGATAACCCAAAATGTGTTTTCCACCATTCTCTCCATCTCTTTCAGAGACATTAATGAGTCATAGATTGGGTCTTTTTACATAATCTCTATTTCTCAGAGGTTTTCTTTTCATTCCTTTTTATTCTTTCTTTCTTTATTCTTGTCTGACTCTCTTATTTCAGAAAGCCAGTCTTCAAGCTCTGAGATTCTTTCCTCAGCTTCATCTATTGTGCTATTAATACTTGCGATTGCGATTAGTGTGTTTTTCAGCTCTATCAGGTTGATTACATTCCTTTTCATACTGGCTATTTAGTCTGTCAGCTCCTGTATTGTTTTGTTGTGATTCTTAGCATCCTTGGATTAGGAGAAGGAAGATCATTCTCCTTAATCTCGATGATCTTCCTTCCTGTTTGTATTCTGAATTCTATTTCTGTCATTTCAGTCATCTCAGCCCAGTTCAGAACCCTTGCTGGAGAGGTAATGCAGTCATCTGGCGGAAAGAAGGCACACAGGCTTTCTGAGTTGTCAACTTTCTTGCATTCATTCTCATCTGTGTGGGCTGATGTTCCTTCAGTCTTTGAAGTTCTGTCCTTTGGATGGGTTTTTTTTTTCCTTTATCCTATTTGATAACCTTGAGGGTTTGATTGTGGTACAAGGTGGGTTCAGTGGACTGGCTTTGTTTCTGGAAGATTTTAGGGGGTCAAAGCTCAGTTCCCAACTTCTGGACTGCATGCTCTAATTCTGGACTTCTACTGGGCTGACTTTGTTCCCTGTCTCCTTGAGGTTAGGAATCCACTGTGCTGGAGGTATGGAGGTTCTCCCAGATAGCTGGTCACAACACTTGTATGGGTGGTGCCAGCCAAAGCGCTTCATAGGGTGGTGGCAGTGGAATCTGTCCTCATTTGCATGTGCCAGCAGCAGTGGCAGTGGCGCTGTGGCGGGGTGCATGCTTGTCCACTGTGGTGGGGTGCTAGTGGGTGCTAGGTTGCCGGCCTCTGTGCAGGTGTTCACAGCAGTGGCAGAGGCAGCATGGTGTCAGGAGGAAGGGCACCCCAGCTGGCGTCTTACATGTGTTTGCACTGGTGATGGTGTTAGCATGTGGGTGGGGTGCTGGTGGGTGCAGGAGTGTGTGTGTCCTCTGTGTGTGTTCCTCTGGGTGGCAGTGACCACTCAGGGTGGATGTGTGTCCATTATTCTCCATGCCTAGTTTCAGGCTGGTGGTAGCTTGGCACAGGGGTGGGGCATTAGTGGGGGCAAGGTCTACCCATACACATATGCTCTGGCAAAGCCATATGGGGGGGTGGCTGTGGGCAAGTGTGTGCAGGCAAAGCAGCACAGGGGAGACTGCAATGGGGGGAGGGCATTAGCAGGTTGGTGTATGTCTGTGGGGCTACTCTGCTGGAGCTCTCTGCTGGTCAGGTATGGTTTGCCAGCACAGGAGCTATGATGTGGGGCCCTAGGAGGTACCCTCTGTGGGCACCCAAGGCTGCATTGCAAGCAGGCGTGGCCAGGCTGGGGCCCCAGGAGAGACCAGGAGACTGAGGGGTGCTCAGGTCGGACTGGCCCTGTCTCATGGACCACCCTGTGGTCAAGAAGACAAGAAGAGGATGGGCTTTAGGTAGCAGTCGGACACCACTTCCATCATAACAAGAGGAAAGGCAGGATATTTACTCAGCACCCGTGACTGGCAAATAAGGAACATGGTCCCATCTCCAGGAAGCTGCAGTCTGGTTGGAGTGGCAAGACATTACAACAAAAAAAGAATAATTCAGTGTGCGATAAGCCTACAGGGACCAAGTGCTGTAGTATTGTGTAGGCATTTACAAGAAATACTTCAAGTTAGGTTTCACTTATGTCTGCAAATCACGGAAGGTTGAGGTCCCTTAGGAGGCCTCATTGGCTTTGTTCAGAGATTTCCCAGGCTTGGTTTCCATCTTAACTTATTTTAATGATTTGTTGGTCACACACACACACACACACACACACACACACACAGTTTCTAACCAAAACACCTTGAGAGGACATCAGTTCACATTTGATCTTACTGGCATTTACTCTGTTCTTGATCCATTACTCAGTCTAGTTGTGTTCAGGTCTTTAAAGCCTGGAAAGGTTATTTTGCCAAAGTACTAATTTTGAAGCTTACTTTGTTTGTCATTACTCATGACTGATACCATGCTGAGTTAACCCCAAATATTTTTGGAACACAAAACACTTGATGGCTGCCCTAAGGAATTTGCTGTCTCCCTGTGCACTGTCAGAGAATTATCAGATTAGAGAAAGAAATCATAGATGGATCACTGAATGGGGAAAACCAAACCTGCCTCAGGGAGCAACGTAATCATATTGTCATGACTTACCTCTTATACCTACTCTAAGGAACATCATGACCTTTGACATATTTCTCTCTGGTCAAACATCCTTTTTATTACATGTATGAGTAGTGAAATCGCAGTTTACAAATAAATTGTTTTATTTCTTTAAATAATTGCTAAAGGTGTTTAAGATTTTGCCATGTATAAACACTGCATGCAGTAAGAGAAGAGTAGTCATTATTTAAGGAAGTCTGCTTCTCAGAAAGCTAAAACTATTGTGAACCATAGTGATTCAAGCAGGAACTTCAAGGAGCTACCAAACAACGGTTGTTCATATAGACTTTCTTTCTATCTTTCTCTTTCTTTCTTTTCTTTCTCTCTTTCTTTTTTCTTTCTTTCTCTTTCTTTCTTCCTTTCCTTTCCCTTTCTTTTGTTTCTTTCTTCTTTTCTTTCTTTCTCTTTATTTGTTTAGCTGCTCTCTTAAGATTGCTACAGGATATTGTCTCTTACTTTAAGTAGTCCTACATTTAATAAGTCCAATCACATGTTGACATTTGAGGGGCTCATAATGAATGAAATGCACAATTGTATAATCTTTTCAATTTCTACACTAGTGGGTGGAGGATAGGGGGTCAGGAATGTAGAGGTCACCCCAACTGGATGTGTGACCCCAGAGCAGTTACTGACTAATCATGAAGGCCACTGAATTTTATCTCTTCTCTTTCTGCCTTGTAGGACAGCAGTGCTCCCTATGGGGTCAGGTATGTGAGCTCTATGGTGGTGGATATGCACCACATCTTGGTCTACAGAGAAATCTTCATGTACCCAGGCAACAAGAAGAGCCCTCAGGGCAAGGGAATTCTCCTTTGTCCACTGGCTGTGCATCCAGTCAGGGAGCAGGAGGAGCTCTCTCCTCTCACGCCTGCTGTTTGGCTACTGCACTGCTGCTCCTTGGCAAGTCTGTGTGGTGGGCAGGGGAAGAGAAACCAGCTCTGTTTCCTTTGAGTGAGCCTCCAGGCTGTGGTAGGTTTGAAGGAGAAGGCCGAAATTATGTGACTGGTGTTTCTTACTGTCCTTCCCCTCTGGCCTCACACCCATCATTCACCATGAGCCATCTGTGTGTTTTATTTGCCACAGGCTGCGTCTGACTTTTAGCTTCAGCATCTGATTAGGGATCATAGACACCATAAGGAATCTAATGAAATTTATCAACACACTTCCCAGAAAAATGCAGATAAACATACATGTTACATACACATTACATGTTTAGAGGGTTTACAGATGCCCTGAAGTCTACCCAAGAATCCCCCAGAGAATTCCCAAAATCCAGAATAAGAACTTCTGCTCAGAACTCATCAAATATGACTGTAAACGTTGTTCCTGGAAGGTCTAACTGCAACTCAGCTCTATCCCATATCAATTAATTGTAGGGTAGAGGCCAGCGGCAGAAGTTGTAACTGACAATTTATTTGCGGGGCCTGTGGCTGGCAGCTCTGGGTGGAAAAGATTTCCTTGATGCAAGAGCTGAAGGCTCTTCCCCAACATCAGCAAGCCTGGGGAGCTGAGCAGGTGGTCTTTATCCTGCACTTCCTGGGCCACCTTCTCTGGCAGCAGGAAACAGCCCCGGGCGGGATCAAGGAGCACTGTTGGAGATGGGTCAGGCTTCTTAAGGGGAAGGACCCCTCCAGCTGGGCTGTGTGAGCTGGGGACAACATGGCCTTCCCAGCAGGAACCCACTGGAGACGCCTGGGCCTTGTCAGTCAAGTTATTTTCTATCAAGCAATTGGGATAAACATTTCCCTCTAGGGGCCCCGGACTGCACCTGAAGGAACTGAGGTCTCCCTGGGTCTCCAGGGCCCTGGAAGCGGATGTCCTGCCGAGAGAGGGGGCTTTTCTTGTCCTCCTGCTCCTGGGTCTCTACCTGACCCTCCTCCTCTATCACTGCTCTGGGCTTTTCTTGGGTCCTCACCTTGGTCTTATTCGGCGGCCTGGCTGGGATCGGAATCAGCTTCCTAGCCCCAGCCACCTGCTCACGTGGTGAAGGCAGTTGGAGAGTGAACTTGCTGCTGGGAGGAGGGATCCTCACCGAGCTGGGGTGTCCCAACATCATGGAGTTGCCACTAGACAGCACGGGTTTCTTCCTTGAGGGGAGCCCGCAGCCCACAGCAGGCAGGACCCCCAGGGGGGCGCCCGTGTCTGGCGGGAGAGGACACGGTCTCCTAGGCGCGCTGTAGAAGCTGACTGGAGAAGGCCCGCGACTGTGCTGAGGGTTAAAGAGGAATCGGAAAGGGCCCGGGGTAGACGTGGGCGCCACAGGGTGAGCCGGGCCAGGCTGAGAGGACTCACGGGCTATGGGAGCTTGTGGGCGACGGCCCGGCAGGGGCCTGTGGCGGGAACAGGGACAAAATATACTTAATAAATTGCCCATTTAGAGCAAGTTGTGTGGGTACAATGGCGAGAAAACGGTCAGTAATGGAGACGCTGCTCCGTAGTCGCCCACTTCTCTTTCTCCAGGCGCCCACTGGACGGCTGAGCGATTGTGACGTCCCAGTGGGGCTGGTGACAGAACCAGGGCGCGCCGAAGCGCGCGGCAGCACCCCCGCCCTAGGGCGCCTACCAGAGGGGTAAAAGGGCAAAAGAGAGAGCCCCACCCCCACCACGCCTGCCTCCGCCGGGCCCAGCAGGACTCTCTAACACCTGGGGACATCCTGCTGCTGGGGGCAGGTGTGTGGCCTCGGATGGGTCCCTCTGTGGGGCTGTGGGGTATGCGGGCTGACATGTCAGAGCCCTTCCCGCCTGGCGCCTGGCCTGGGCGCTGCCTTGGCACCCAGTGGCCCTGTATTGGCCGGCCCTGTCCCCTGGGTTACAGGGCCAGAACCTGCTGGAAGCCGAGCATGGGGCCACCCGGATGCTACCAGGCTACCCCAGGGCTGCTCCAGTGCCTCTATGCCGCCTGGAGCCAGGCCCACCTTCTACATGGCCACCCTGGCCACTAGGGCCACCAGCCCCGCTACGAAGGTTTCCAAGGAGAGGACGCGGTGCCCTGACCTGACTGGATGCTGCCCCTTACCACATCCCTTCCTGGCAGGCGGGATCTCCACTTCTTTTCACAAATGTACCTAAGACCTTTCTGCAGGTCATTCAGGTGGTCATGGCCCAGCCAGGCTTTGAACCCGGGCTGTGCGATTCCACAGCTGGCGCTCGGGCTTGTGTGCCTCCTGATCGTGGATACAGCATGTATTCTTATTTTTACTGTAGTCCTGGGGTACTTAGCACCTGGCATATCTGTAATAAGCACATGCACACCTAGAAGTAGGTCTTCACTTCAACATGTAAGTTGACCATGGCCCACTCCGGGCTCCAGTCCTCGACAAAGATGTAGGGCAGGGACTACCAGTTGCCAGCATAGCACCATCCCACATTGCTCTTCTAATGGAGCCTTTCAGCCCAGATGTTCTTTCTTGTCTAGTGGGAAGGATCCAAGTATGTAAAGATTATGTTCTAGATCAGCTTTGGTCTATCCTAAAAGAAATTCACCAGGGGACTTATTCCATATCGATAAGAAGCCAGTTTCTTTGGCCTTCCTGGAATATGTCTAGAAAGCAAATGTGTCATTTATTTGCAAGTTAATAGTGGAGCAATGTATTGGATTAAAATATGATCAACACAATTTGGTCATTGTGAGCATGCCAGCTGGATCCACTCTTCACCACACATTAACACCTAAATATAATGTCAGATCTTATGCCCAAGAGAAGGACATACTCTTGGGTGGCTGGACAAGGAAAACATGCGTGAAAAATCAACGATTCTTCTTAGACCCCTCAGGCAAGTGAAGTCATGGAGCAAACCACGACCCCATAATTGGAGAGACAGAGTAATACTAAAAATCACAAGTTACAGCCTCAGAAACCCACAGGTAGAGACCTCCACAGGAACAGGCAACTGGGTGGGGAAAGCAAAGTGCAACTGACAAATTGCTTGAGGCCCAGTGTGAGCAAGGCTGAGAGTTAAAACTCTTAAGAGTTCCCAGTCATAGAGAGGCCCCATGAGCTGTAAGGCTTCAATAGCTGTACTGGGTTCTGAAAGTGAAAAGGTGTGAAAAATTGCATTTCTCTAATGATTAGTAATGTTGCATTACTCTGGTGGTTAGTAATTTTTTCATTTTTGCTGGCCACTTGCATGTCTTCTTTTGAGAAGTGTCTGTTAATGTCTTTTGCCCATTTCTTGATGAGGCTATTTGGTTTTTAATTTTGTCTTGTTCAATTGTTTACATTCCTTATAGATTCTGGATATTAGGGCTTTGTCAGATGCTTAGTTTGCAAATATTTTCTCCCATTCTGTAGGTTGTCTGTTTGCTCTGTTGATAGTTCTTTTACTGTGCATAAGCACTTTTGTTTAATTAGGTCCCACTTGTCAATTTTTGCATTTGTTGCAATTGCTTTTGAGGATATAGTCGTAAATTCTTTGCCAGTGCTGATGTCCAGAACGTTCTTTTCTAGGTTTTCTTCTAGGGTTCTTATATTCTGAGGTCTTACATGTGAATCTTTAATCCATAGTGGTTACTTTTTGTATATGGTGAAAGGTAGGGGTCCGGTTTCAGTCTTCAGTATACGGCTAGCCAGATATCTCAAGAACACTTATTGACTAGGGAGTCCTTTCCTCTTTGCTTATTTTTGTCAACTTTGTTGAAGATCATATGACTGTAGGTGTTCAGCTTTATTCTTGGTTTCTCTATTCTGTTCCATTGGTCTGCATGTCTGTTTTTGTGCCAGTACCATGCTGTTTTGGTTACTGTAGCCTTACAGTATAATGTGAAGTCTGGTAGCATGATGCCCCTGGCTTTGTTCTCTTTGCTCAGGATTGCTTTAGCTATTCGGGCCCTTTATTAGTTCCATATAAATTTTAGAATAGTTTTTCCTAGTTCTGTGAAAAATGTTGTTGATAGCTTGATAGGAATAGTATTGAATCCATAGATTGCTTTGGGCAGTATGGCCATTTTATCAATATTGATTCTTCAAATTAATGAGCATGGAAAGTTTTTCCATTTGTTTGTGTCATCTCTGATTTCTTTCAGCAGTGTTTTGTAGTTCTTGTAGAGATCTTTTACCTTCATGGTTAGATGTATTCTTCCATATTTATTTATTTGTTTTTGACTATTGTAAATGGGATTGCTTGCTTTATTGGGTTTTCGGCTTGTTTTTGTTAAATAGAAATGCTACTTATTTTATACATTTGTATTATATCCTTAAACTATATCAAAAGCATTTATTAGTTCAGGATTCTTTTGGTGGAGTCCTTAGGATTTTCTAGGTGTAGAATCATATAGTTTGACTTCTTCTTTTCTTATTTGGATGCCTATTATTTCTTTCTCTTGCCTGATCGTTCTGGCTTGCACTTCTTGTTATATCAATTTTATCTGAAGTTTTAAAACAATTTATTAGAGACAGAAATAAACATATCTACAACATTAGTAATAATTGCAGACCGGGGGTTACGGACCATGAGAATAGTCATCTGAAACTTTTTGTTGTTGTTGTTGTTGTCACTAACTGGCTTTTTCTCATCCATGCTCAGGATATGCATTGAGGACTCTTCATCTAATAGCCCTGACCCATGCAGAACCTGCTCTCAAGAATCAAGCTCAGGCTTTTTGGCCACTCAGGTTCCAAGAAAAGCAGCCTTATGGACTCTCTCAAGTGTGGGCTGCTGAGGAGCTTTCTCAAAAGGTGAGGTCCTGACTCTCCTCTCTCTCCCAACTACAGCAGATTCCCATCTTTGCACCTGGCTCTAAGCTTGCAGGTGGAGCCCAGATGCTGGCCCCTGTCTCTCCAGGATGTCTTGGCTTCTACACTGTCTCCCATCAAGGTCTAGGAGGAGGAAGGGTTTTGCATCAGTCCTTGGCCTATGGCTGACACAGTGGCTTTGGTAGCTTTCAACTCTGGTCTAGGCTGGCTGGTGACCCTGTGTGCACCCCTTGTTTTCCAGCAATGGCAAACTGCCCCAGCAATAGCAAAAGAAGGGCTCCACTGAAATCACAGCCACAGACACAATGGTCCATCATCGTCACTGTGTCTGTTGCAGAATTGCCTCATGTTCTACTCAGGCTCTGCCCTTAAAAACAAAGCTTGGACTCACACAGTTCCAAGCATAGCACAGATCAAATACTGGCATCAGGAGGAATCCTCACCTCTTATACCTTCTTCCTGGAATGCTGCAGGGTGTTGCAGAAAAGGAAAATGCAGTGGAAAGGCTGGAGAGAGAAGGCCAAGGCTGGGAGGTACACGATGCCCTGTGCAAGGGCTCCCTTGAGTTCTTTCTGGCCTGCAGCCTCCATAAGCATAAAAAACCTATACCCAGACTGTGAGAACATAGTGTGAGGAACTGCAGCATCATGTTGGAGCTGGGCCTCCCCAAAGCCGTGCTGGAGGTGTTTGTGGCCCTGTCCTCCAACTGGAGAGATGGCCTGGGCATGAGGCCAGCATGCCCTCCTCACCTGGGTAGTAAAGTCAGCCAGGTAGCAGGATCCGCCTCCTGAAATAATTCATTCTCTGCCCCCAGCCTTTGGTGACAAGCTGAAGAACCCACTCCAAGTTGTCCTGCTGGCTTCCATGCGGACATCATGAATGTTCCTGAACCAGCTGGAGGCGAGTTTGGATATGACAGAGATACATCATTGCTGAAAGAGATCAGGAGTAGGTGAGGGTCAGGTGCTGGGTCTCCAACCCAGGGGCAGGCTCTTATCCCAGGGAACTGAATCAGGGCTGTGGAAACCACAACAGGAACAACTTGAACCAGGAAAAGAATTAAAGGCCTTTCTTGCTTGCTTAACTTTTTTGTTGTACTTTTCATTTTTATCAAATCAATGAATTCACATAACAACGAGTTAAATGAGTGAAGAGCATGTGATGAAAAGCAGCTGTCCTCCCTCTTCTTTCTCACCTCCCAGCACCATGGCTTGGTGGTGACTTCTTTCATTATTTTAGCTTTCACTGCTTTTCATGATTATTGTGATAACACTAATCAGTATTTCTCAAAATATAAGTTGCAACCCACTACTGGATCATTAATTTCATTTAGGAGGGCATGTCCAGCTCTTTCAAAAATTTTAATTGATACATAATATTTATAGATATTTACGCGATACGAAGTGATATATCAAAACATGTATACACAGTGTGTTAATCAGTTCAGGGTAATTAGCATACCATCACCTGAAACATTTATCATTTCTTTGTAGTGATAACATGTAAACGCCTCTCTTTCAGTTATTTTGGAATATACATTATTGAAAACTATAGCCACTCTGCTGTACAATAGGCCACCAGAGCTCATTCCTGCTATCTAATCATACTTTTGTACCTGTTAACCACTCCCTCCCCAGTCTCTGGCAACCACTGTTTTATTTTCTACTTCTATGAGATCAACCTTTTAGATTCCACATATAAGTAAGATCGTGTGATATTTGTCTTTCTGTGTCCGGCTTATTTCATTTAGTATAATGTCTTCCAGGGTCACTTATGTTGTTGGAAATTAAAGGGTTTCATTGTTTTTAGTGGCTGAATAGGATTCCATTCTGTGTATATACCACATTTGTAACAGTCTATGTATGCATTGATAGACACTTAGATTGATTTCATTTCTTGGCTATTGTGAATAGTACTACAATAATCATGGGAGCGCAAATATTTCTTCAGCATACTGATTTAATTTTATCTGAATATACACCCAATAGTGGGATTGCTATATCTAGTATTTCTGTTTGTAAGAAGGAAGGAAGGAAGGGAGGAAGGAAGGAAGGAGAGAGAGAGAGAAAGAAAGAAAGAAAAGAAAGAAAAAGAAAAAAGAGAGGAAGGAAAGAAAGAAAGAAAGAAAGAAAGAAAGAAAGAAAGAAAGAAAGAAAGAAAGAAAGAAAAGCTCCAGGTATTAGAGCTACCTGACAAAAATTCATGCTGAGCCTAAACTTCCTAGAGACAGTAGAACTGAAACTGATATATCTGCACAAATGCCAGGGCTGAATGAGTGACACAGGCATGTTACAGCAAAAGGCCAAAGCCATTTGTTAATTTGTCCACAGTTAAGAAACTGACAGACTTAAACTACCATATAAAATGTTACATGTAAATTCTATAACAATACTGTGCTAGGTACAAGATTTTTACATTTTTTCTTTTAATAAAAAAGCTTTACACGAACAAGCCATTAGCTTATTTTAAGAAAGAAAACAAAAAGTCTGAGGGCTTTGTTTTAAATTAGCTTAAGCTATAAGATATATATATATATGTATATATATGTGTGTGTGTACATATAGTGATACATATCTAGTGATATATATAGTGATAAATATATCTATATCACTATATATCACTATATAGTGATGTATATATCTATATCACTATATATATCACTACATAGTGATGTATATATCTATATCACTATATAGTGATATCACTATATATATCACTATATAGTGATGTATATAGTGATATCACTATATAGTGATATATATCACTATATATATCACTATATAGTGATATATATGTATATACATATATATGTATATATGTGTATATATATAGTGATATATAGTATATATAATATGTATATATATGTGTATATATATATCACTAGATTTTCTTTTGCTATCCTCTTTCTGAAGTTTTTGGATCCATTCTTCAATTCACATTCTAAAATACCTCTATTAGCAGGGTCTTCACTTAGCACCAGTTAGGTGATTATTGTGCAAACACAGTAATAATTGCTGGGATGCGTATAAAATGCATCAAAAATTGCTACACGTAACAATGAGATCACTCATCCCAACCCCTCCCCACTGAAAACTACATAACCTCTTACAGAATGTTAGTGTTCCAAGTCTTAGTGTAACTTGATCTCATAGTGAGCTGCTTTCAATTCTTTTGATTGACGGGTTCAGTTGTTTCTGTAAGAGGCAGTTTTCTGTCAGCATCTTAATACGTAGTTCATTTCCCACTGAAACATGAGACAGGTAATTTATTTCCAGTAAGTTTGATTGTTTTCTTTTTCTCTTTTTTTCTTTTTCTTTTTTTTTGAGTTGGAGTTTCACTCTTGTTGCCCAGGCTGGAGTGCAATGGCACGATCTTGGCTCACTGCAACCTCCTCCTCCTGGGTTCAAGTGATTCTCATGTCTCAGCCTCCCAAGTAGCTGGAATTACAGGTGCCCACCACCATGCCTGGCTATTTTTTGTATTTTTAGTAGAGACAGGGTTTCACCATGTTGGCCAAGCTGGTCTCAAACTCCTGACCTCAGGTGACCCACCTGCCTCAGCCTCCCAAAGTGCTGGGATTGTGAGCCACCGTGCCTGGCCAATTGTTTTCTTATAGGCATTAAAAATGTCTTAAAGTCCTCTTTGGCTTTTCTTGATGACTTCCCTTGCAAATGTTTATGTCACTACTACCACTAACAGCCTGAAGCACATGGTGGAGCTGCTATTTTATTTCTCACATGTAACTAGTCCATCATTTTCATAGTTACAGGAAGGGGCAATAGCTGAAGGTACACTGACAACCACTACGTGGGTAACTGTCTCATTTCCATCTGCCGGCTTTTCTTCTTTCAGCTGCAAAGTTTTCACATCATGTTCTTGCGTTCTTGCCACTGCTTCTGAGTTAACCTCTGGCCCCTTTATGACCAAACTGATAACTAGAGGAGGAGTCTGGCCAGATGCCTGCTGAGTAGGCACTGAGAGTCTCATTACAGGTGTACCATGGGCTATTGAAACAAACAAGGGTAAGTGCTCTCACAGCCAATGGTGTTCCAACAATGTTAATGCTTCCTGATCCAGTTAAATTTGACTTTGTCTGCAGTTGACAAAGTCAAACTGTGTAGCTGGGATGGTAATAATTTTGACAGGCTGCATGATGATTTTTTCTTGGTTTTCAGTAGAAGCTGTCATCATAGTAGGGATTATCTGAATGACTACCTTTGGAGAGGTCGCTGTTGTTGGATTAGTGCTGGTTAGTAATGGTGCACCTGCATTAACTGACTGAACTGCCACAGTTGAAATGTTCTGACCCAATGATGTCATTACAACAGGTACTTGCATTGCCACACAAACTGTCCTTGGAGCTGCTGTTGCTGATACAGATGCAGTGGTAGTTGGAAACCTGCATGAAGCATCGTGACCAGGGGAAGTGATATTCACGACTCTAGCTACACTTTTCTCTGCTCTGGAGAAGTTTATGGGGGATGAATTTTTTTCTATCACAAACAGAGGATGCTGCTTTCAGGAGACTTTCTGCCGACAGTGACACTCGTTCCAATGATTTTTTATCAGTAGCTCCTGCTAAATTTTCATTACAGATTTCACTTCTGTCATCATCTGTGACCACTATGTTTTTGGGCATATCCTTAAACTGATATACAAGCCTCTGTCCTTCAACCTTTGCAAGACTTCCCTTTTGGTAGCTTTGCAGTAATTCCCCTTTGGTAATAGAATCTCAAAGCTCATTCCATAGTTTCATAGTTCATGTTTGGTTTGTTCTTATACTTTCCCCAAAACTTGGAGACAGCCTTTGAATCCACCAGCCTGAATATGCCTTTTTCTCTCTGAATCCATTTAATATAGAGGGGACAAATATTTTTATCTTTAAGTAGATCTAAAAGAAACTCCCACAAATATATTATGTTTCCTTTTCCTTCTCTCATCTTTTTTTTTATACCTGACTCAGGAGACCCACTGGAAATTGGTGATTGTTGGGTCTTTGGTTTACAGCCAATTTTTTTCCTTTTCATTGGTTCATGGCTATCTGGTGATGTAGGAATAGGAGAGGTATCCATTGGTTCAGACCCCTCAGTTGACACCTCCACTACAGTTTCTGTAATGATATCTGGCCTCATAGCAACATGGATAAATTCAGGACTTCTTGAATCCCTCAAGTAGGTGGGAGATTTCATAGGAAGCAGGGCTTCAGCAGCTTCAATTCTCTTTTGGAGTCATGTTCAAAATAATCTTGCTCAGGCCAATGTCTTAAAGCATTTCTGCTGTTTTCCTCTAGTAGTTTCATATTTTGGGGTCTTATATTTGTGTCTTTAATCCATTTGAGTTTATTTTTCTATCTGGTGAAGGATAGAAATCCAGTTTCATTCTGTGTGTGCACATCCCGTTTTCCAAGCACCATTTGTTGAAGAGTCTGTCCTGTTTGCAATGTGTGCTCTTGGCACTTTGCCAAAAATCAGTTGGCTGTAGATGCATGGAGTTATTTCTGGGCTTTCTGTTCTGTCCCTTTGGTCTATTTGTCTTTCTTTATGCTAATGCCATCCTGTTTAGGTTATTATAACTTTGTAGTGTATTGTGTATTTTGAAGTCAGGCAGTATGATGTTTGGAGCTTACTTTCTTTTTCTTCTTCTCCAGACTGCTTTGTCTATTTGGGGTCTTTTTTGGTTCCATATGAGTTTTAGGATTGTTTTTCCTATCTCTGTGAAGAGTGTCACTGGTATTTTGATAGAGATTTCATTGAATCTATAGATAGCTTTGGTTAGGACTGGCGTCTTAAAAATATTAGTTTTTCTAATGCAAGAACACAGGATATCTTTCCATTTATTTGCATCCGCTTAATTTCTTTCACCAATGTTTTATACTTTTCAGACCAGAGATCTTTCAGCTCCTAGTTAAATTTATTTTTAGGCATCTCGTTTTTTTGTGGCTATTTTCTATGGAATCTTTTTCTACATTTTCTTTTCAGATAGTCCATTATTAGTGTATACAAGTGCTGCCGATTTCTGTATTTTGTCTCTGTATCCTGCAACTTTACTGAATTCATTTATCTTAACAGGTTTTTTTGGTGGAATCTTCAGCATTTTCTGTGTACATGAGTATAAATCTAGAGAAAAGTAAACTCTCATACACCATTGGTGGAAATATAAATTAATAAAGCCACTATGGAGAACAGTTAGGAGGTTCCCCATAAAACTACAAATAGAGCTACCGTACAAATCAGTGATCCCACTGCTGGGTATATACACAAAAGAAAGGAAATCAGTATATTGAAGAGAAATCTGCACTCCCCAGTTTACTGCAGCACTGTTCACAATAACTAAGATTTGGAGGAAACCTAAGTGTCCATCAATAGATGAAAGGGTAAAGAAAATGTGGTGCATATACACAATGGAGTACTATTCAGCCATAAAAAGGAATGAGATTCTGTCATTTGCAACAATGTGGATGGAACTGGAGGTCATTATGTTAAGTGCAACAAGCCAGGCACAGAAAGACAAACGTGGCATTTTCTCACTTATTCATGGGATCTAAAAATCAAAACAATTGAGCTGATGGGCATAGAGAGCAGAAGAATGGTTGCCAGAGGCTAGGAAAGGTAGTGGGAGGGGATTGGCAGGGGTGGGTGGGGATAGTTAATGGGTATAAAAAAATAGTTACAAAGAATTAATAAGACCTACTATTTGATAGCACAGTAGAGTGACTATAGTCAAAAATAAAGTAATTGTACATTTAAAAATAACTTAAGAAGGATAATTGGATTTTTGTAACAGAAAGGATAAATGCTTGAGGGAATGGATACCACATTCTTCATGATCTGATTATTACGCATTGCATGCCTGTATCAAAACATCTCATGTACCCCATAAATATATACACCTATTATGTACCCACAAAAATTAAAAAACTAAAAATAAAAGAAAAATAAAAAGAGATGCATCCTTTGGTCCCTGAAGCACTGAGGTGCTGCCATGAGGTGCAAGGACTCCTTGTGGCAGCCACAGCTGGAGTGAGGTGGATGGAGATGCTGATGATGGAGAGTGGAGTCCTGGTGAGCTGCAGAGAAGGCCGCTGGCACCAGTGCTGGCGAGATGCCTTATGCTGGGGTCAGGGTGGCCTTAGGCCAGGTTCTGCCTCTGCCCATCCCAGCTGTGTGAGAGGCTGGTGGAGATCAGTCTCCCCACACCCATTTCTCTTCCTGGGCCCATCGGAAGACTACATTTCCCAGCCTCTCTTGCTTTTTGTTGAGGGCCAGGGGTTTTGTCAAATGGAGTGGGGGTAGAATTACACCCAATGCTCAATCCTTCATCCTCTCTCTTCCCTTCTGAGCCACCTCTGAAGCCATGCATTTAGAGACAGGGTCACAACTCAGCAGGAGCCTGGAGGCCTGAGCCACTTACCCTGTTGCTATCAGCCTGGCATGGGAAGGAGAAACAAACCTTTGCTGTACTAAGCCACTGGGGTTTCTGGCTTATTTATTGCTGCAGCATAATCTATGCTATCCTGACTGGGGTAGATTGAGCTTGGCAACATTTTTAACCTCTCTGAGTCTCCCTTTCTTCATTTGCAAAATGTTAATTGTAATATCTGTTGTTGTACTCAAGGCCAACTTTGCTGTAGGTAACAGAAACCCATTCACTTTGACTGAAGCAGAAAGGGAATTTGTTGGAATATTTCAGGGGACTCTCATGAAATCCAGCACCTACTGCCTTCCTAGCCTCGAGGACACATCCTTCACATCCCAGCATTGTCATCCAGTCCACTGTGTCTCTGTGTCTCACAGCAAGTTCCAGAAGAAAAAAAATCTGATTGTCTTAGTTTGTGTCAAGTCAGCTGTAGCCAGAGACCAGGGTCACATAAGACAAATGTGGCCTGGGGTTTTCTTATGAGCAGGGTGCACTTTTCTGTTAGATGGGTATCAGGAGGCAGAGGGATTACTGGTGCCATTTGTAAGGAGTCATCTC
Organism: Pan paniscus; assembly: GCF_029289425.2. Taxonomy (NCBI): domain Eukaryota; kingdom Metazoa; phylum Chordata; class Mammalia; order Primates; family Hominidae; genus Pan; species Pan paniscus. Next base: position 51,609,214 of record NC_073260.2, read on the forward strand.
TGCCCTGTAAAGAGATCCAAGGGAAAGCCTGCTACTTCTGCCACCATCCAGCCCAGCAGTCGACCCCTTTCAGCCATATTTAAATGTTAGACATTTGAGTTACCCACATGGTCTGAAATTGCAGCTGGAGACCTTTCAGCAAATCTCAAAGTTCTTTCAGGGCACACAACAGCGTGGACACACAGAGCAGCTGAAAGACCCAGAGGGAGGGAGAGTGGTGTCCACTGCACAGTTATTTCAGCGCCACTGATGCATTGGTGAGCACAAAGCTATTTATTTATGGGCTTGCTCTGCTTGGTAGAGATCCTCACAGGCCTGAGATGAAGTAGTAAGGACGAAAGGAGTCTCTGAACAATAGGACAGTCTGATGGCCGTTCATAGGGCGGCACCTCCACCCGAAGGCTAGGATCTGGGCTGTGACTCTAGAGTACTAGTGGAGGGCACATTCTCTACTAGCAAAACTCTGCTAGGATACTTTCCATGCACCCCGTCAAGTGATCCCAACATACGCTTTTGCATGAAACCTCAGCATTCCTGCATACAGCATGGCAGACACCTTTGGGGCATCTGCTCAGCCCATGATCCCCATCTCATACAAAAGAAAAAGGACGTGACCATCATCGCCAGGAAGGTGCGTCCAGGGGCTGCAGTGCCCCTGCTCGCCGTTAGATGATGCTACTAAGCCAGAAACAGTCTGTTTTTCTTTAATTTCTGGATTTTTCCTCTATTTCTTAATATTTGTTTTCTAGAAACAATGGATTGCCACTTTTCTAGTTGGAAATCTTGAGCTGTCTAGTGAAGGAAGACTCTACAGTAGGACAGTGATTCATTCAGGAAATAATTCAGAGTGACGTACGGAACTACCTCAGTGGGCGGTTGTTCACGGCTGTTCACTTTATCTGTCAGTGACAAGTGACCATCTTTTGGGGCTTGAACATGTGGAGTCCAGTAAAAACCAGAGTTCCTGGGAAGAGCTGTAAAATACAGCCTCGTACTCTCACCCCCCTTCTTGTTTCCACCCCCACCCTCACCCCACATTTTGCAAGGGGGTTATGGTTCCAGCAGAGATTTCTTCATGCCTGATGAGCTGTTAGACTACTCTAGAAAGGAAATCACGAGGATCCTGTGCTCTTGTTCAACACGATGGTAAAGTTGGTTAGTGCAGGGCATGGCTAGGGAGGGACCGTATTCACTATGGGTCCATGAATAGCTTTTTATTTGCTGGCGGTCAAAAGGTTCAACCAATGTTCAGCAGCAATATAGTAACACAGAATAGATGCTATTCTATTTGACCCAAAAAGTTGGCTGAACTCCTTAGGAGTCACAAGCACACTGGCCCTGATATTTCAATGAACTATGAAACAAAGCACTGACCTGCCTCTCTCTCAAATAGAATAGCATCTATTGGGCTATTTGCCCTTCTTTTACACATTGGAAATTGGGGACAAGAGGCTATTTCTTTGTGATCAGCTAGAAGAATGGAAAAGGTAAAGTAAAGCCAAATTTATTTAACCTCTGCTATATGCCAGGTACTGTGCAAGGCACTTTTACACTTGTCTCACATAATTTAAGCCACATCACCCCTATTATTTTAAACTTTCAACTTCAGTTGACATGACCCTTGTTTCTCTCTCCTGTCTAATCTACCATTGTCTTCTACCATTGGTCTGAATTACACAGGTTTTCATGCCAGCTCTTGAATACTCCACACCTGTTAATCTCTCTGCCTAAAACTCTCCTCTCTAAGATGAACATGGTGGCTAACGCCTGCAATCCCAGCGCTTTGGGAGGCTGAAGTAGGAGGATCACTTGAGCTCAGGAATTTGAGAACTGCCTGGGCAACATAAATCAAAATACAAAAAATTGAAAAATTAGCTGGGCATGGTGGTGTGCTCCTATAGTCCCAGCTATTCAGGAGGCTGAGGTGGGAGGATTGCTTGAGCCCAGAAGTTCTAGGCTGCAGTGAGCTGTAACCACACCACTGCACTCCATCCTGGGCAACAGAATGAGACTGTCTGATTAAAAAAAAAAAAAAAATCTGTTCTCTGGGTCTCTCTGTGTGTCTTCATTCCTTAATGCTAGTCAAGCCTGTCATCAAATGTGACCCCCTTCATGGGTCACCAGCCCCTCCAGCCTGCGTAGGTTTTCTTTAGGGCACACACCACAACCTATTTGTGTGTGTGCTGACCTGTGTGCTGCCTGTTCTCATACTAGAATCTCAGTTCCAAGAAATAAGCCTTGCTGCCAGTATTGCCGCCCCCCTGTAATCCCAGTGCCCTGAACAGTTCCCAGCATATGCTGGAAGCTCAACAAGTATCTGATGAATAAAAACATGCATGAGTGGGCTAAATCGGATCACTATGGGATACATTAGATTACTATAGAGATGTTGGGGAATTTCTAAGTTTATAGATTATCAAACTTTTTTTGTCTGCCTCTGACTGAGCATGGAAAAAACAAAACAAAACAAAACAAAAAAAAACAGAAACAAAGCTCAAATGAGACTAGGCTAATACTCGTTGGAAAGTCAGGGAAAACTAATTTGAGTAGAAGGAGAAATGACCCTCATCTCACTTGAAGTTTTGTCACTGGTGTCTTATGAGCCAGGGGCTCCAGTCCCCATCACTAAGGGCTCTCTCAGGACCTTGCACACAGGCGGCTGTACAAAGGACCCAGGGACTTCCCTCCATGGCTGGAGCTGCCTGTGACAGCAGAGTGGCTAGGTGTAGGGATGTGGGTCTTTCAAGACCCCACCCACTTTATCTTCTCCTCTTCACATTGGACAGGCGAGTTGTCCAATACAAAACCCAAAGGAGTATTTTTATGTAAGCTGACACACCCTGCCTTCTGTAAGTCATGGTGTTTTTCGATAAGGATATGCCATGGTTCTCTTATCTTTTTTCCATGTGGTGTTCTCTGCTGCACACAGCCCTGACAGCGCAATTGTGCTAATGGGAAGATGTGCTGACTGGGTGGTGCTTCCCTCTCTGATTTAGAGGAAATACATGGTCTGCTTTGACCCACTGGATGAATCTTCCAATATCGACTGCCTGGCCTCCATTGGAACCATCTTTGCCGTCTACAGAAAGGTGAGTAGACAGGCAAAATGTGAGGAGGGCTGACATTTCATGCGTCCCTCCTGGAGTGGTCTCTGGAAGGTTCCTAGGCTGAGAGTCACGAGTTTGGAGTCCTCATCTCTGTCCCCCTACTAACTAGAAAAGCCACTGCAGACAAACCACAAACTTCTCTCTTCCTAAGCTCCTCATTAGAAGAACTGAATTGGTGATTCTCCCTGTGACTACTTTCTGTTGTTCCTGGGGCGGTAATGTAGAAGGACAGCCGGGATCTTGTTTTGAAATCTGGATGCAACACCAATGTCAAACATAGTATTAGGTTCCAGGGGGCATCCAAAGACCCACTCTGTTTCTTCTTTCTGCATCTCACCTCTTAACGGCATTCATTTTCTTTTGCTGCCAGAACAAATCACCACACACTTAGAGGCAGCAAACAACACTTGTGGATTGCCTCCCACTTCTGTAGGTCAGAAGTCCAGTCGGCTTGGCTGGGTTTTCTGCTTAGGGTCTCCTGAGTACAAAATTGAGATGACAGCCAGTCTGGCTCCTTATCAAGAGGCTCCAGGGGAGAATTTGTCTCCAGGCTCATTTAGGTTGTTGGCAGAATTCAGTTCCTTTCTGTGGTGGGATCAAGGTCCTCGTTTCATTGCTAGCTGATGGCCAGGGTCCTTCTTGGCTGCTGAATGCTGCCCGTGTTCTTTGGCTTGGTAGCCCTTCATTTTCAAAAGCAGCAGTAGTTAGTCAAAGTTTTGAATCTCTGACACCACCTCCCCGTCTTGCCTCATCTCCCTTGTCCCTAGCCAGAGGAAGTTCTCTGCTTATAAAAGCCAGTTTTATTAGGTTGGACTAATCTAACCAGGATGACCTAGTGTGATCTTCCTATTTGAAATCCGTACCCTAATTACATCTGAAAACTCCTTGTTGCCATGTAATGCTTGGTATTCACAGACTCTAGGGATTGGGGTATCTTTGGGGCCATTCTTCCTACCCGGAAACCCTAGCAAACAAAGCAATGAAAGAATGAAGCACAAAAGCACGGATTTATTGAAACCAAAGTATGCTCCACGGAGTGGGAGTGGGCTTGAGCAAGCAGCTCAAGAGCGCTGATTGCAGAATTTTCTGGGGTTTAAGTACTCTATAGAGGTTTCCTATTGGTTACTTGGTTTACACCCTATGTAAATCAAAGAGTGGCCTGCAACCAGTCTGATTGGTTGTGGAAGGCAACCAATCAGAGGCTGAAGTGAAGTTACAAAGTTACATCTTATGCAAATATCTGATTGGTTTCACTTCAGCCTCTGCTTAGTCCCCTCCTGAAACCAATCAGCATGCCTGTGGTCCCAGCTACTCAGGAGGCTGAGGCAGGAGAATCGCTTGAACCTAGGAGGCGGAGGATGCAGTGAGCTGAGATCGTGCCACTGCACCCCAGCCTAGGTGACAGAGGGAGACCCTGTCTCAAAAACAAAAAAAAAGAAGAAGAATAGCTGGATGCAGTGGCTTGCTCCTGTAATCCCAGCACTTTGGAAGGCCAAGGTGGGCAGATCTCTTGAGTTTGAGACCAGCCCGGGCAATGTGACCATACTACATGTCTACAAAAAATACAAAAACTAGCTGGGCGTGGTGGCATGCAACCGTAGTCCCAGCTACTGGGGAGGCTAAGGTGGGAAGATCGCCTGAATCTGGAGAGGTTGACACTGCAGTGAGCTGTGATCACGCCACTGCACTCCAGCCTGGACAACAGAGCAAGAACTCATAAAAAAAAAAAAAATCCTACATGCTAGATCAACCTCCTCAAGTTGTTACAAAGCTCACAAATTTAAATAGAATTCATGAACAAAATGTTTTTCAGAGGGAGCTAACCAATCAAGCCACAAATGAGAAATTTTCCTCAAAATATCAATACTCTAAACACTATGGCAAATACTGTTCCTCCTATCAACAAACCAAAATCACATCTACAGGTGACTTATTTTCATCGACTTCAAATGATTTCGGACCTAGTGGCATTCCTCAGCGTTCAGCTTTCTTTCTTCTCTTTTCCTCTTCGATTCAGTCCTTCAGATGCAGAATTTTGTGCTCCTTAGTTCAGCTAAAACCCAGGTACTTGTCTCATGACCAGGAAAAATTAGGCACATGGACACATTGAAAGGTGAGGAGAGCAGAATTTATTAAAAGAAAGCCTCAGTGAAAAAAAAAAGGGGGGATCCTGCCAACAGGCTCCCACCTCACAGACTGAATACCAGGCCACCACACACGAGATGAAGAGTACAGGCTTCTCCCCGCTGCATAAGGCGTGAATTCCTGGTATCTCCACCCCCCATTCCCCTAGTGCAGAGGCCGGCCCTTAGTCTGAGCCACTCCACATTGTTTTATTTCCCTTACTGCGCACGTGTTAAGGGAAGGAATTTTTCACCGTGGGCATGTTTAGGCAAGCCCCCTGTGCACAATGACCTGGGTGGCATTTGGCTGTCTCCTGTCTCTGTTATTTTCTCCCAAGTTAGCAGGTTTATCTGAGCGGTGTCCTTTCTGTCTGCCTTGATCCTTTCCTCACCACCCACTTGCATTTGCCCCCTCTGTCGTTCAGTGTATTTTCTCCCAGGATGCTCTGGCCACACTGACCAGGTATCTCTATCTCTGCTGCTTCTCTTTTGCTTTGTTTGTTTGTTTTGTTTCGAGATGGAGTCTCATTCTTGTCCCCCAGGCTGGAGTGCAGTGGCACAATCTTGGCTCACTGCAAATTCCGCCTCCTAGGTTCAAAAGATTCTCCTTCCTCAGCCTCCCAAGTAACTGGGATTACAGGCGCCTGCCACCATCTTTTATATTATTAGTGGAGATGGGGGTTTCACCATGTTGGCCAGGCTGGTCTCGAACTCCTGACCTCAGGTGATCTGCCTGCCTCAGCTTCCCTAAGTGCTGGGATTACAGGTGTGAGCCATCACACCCAGCCAATCTCTGCTGCTTCTCTTTACCCTGAATATTGTTCTATGTTTTCTTGAACCTGTGAACTTCTTGTGAATGTTAAATACTAAGAGCTTCTCAAAATGAGACCCCACATTCTAAACAGAATCTATAGTCAGGATTCTAGGGAAGGTCAGCTTTCTCCCACCCCCAGAAGCACTTTGCTGTTGAAGGTGTTGTCTATGGAGCATCGAGGTCACTTGGGGCATTGGAAAGACATTCAGGAAGGGATTTACTAAGTCTGAATTTCTGGAGTTTTTTAAATAGAGGAGAATGATGGGTATTTGGCCATCCTTCTTCCTTTTTTTCCCTCCTGTCTTACAAATTTTGTATCTTGTGATCAACATTTCCCTAACCATACCCCAATCTCAGGGTAAGCACCATTCTACTCTCTACTTCTATGAGTTCAACTCTACTAGATTCCATGTAGAAGGGAGACATTTAGTATTAATATTTCTCTTTCTATGTCTGGCCTATTTCACTCAATGCGTTGCCCTCCAGGCTTAACTGTCTTGTGGGAAATCACAGCATTTCCTTCTTTTTTAAGGCTGAACAGTATTCCACTATGAATATATGCCACTTATAAAAACTCATTCATCCACTGATGGACACGTGAAGTGCATATGAATGCTTCCAGCATCTGTGGAGCTGTGAGGACTTGGTATCCCCGTTACCTTCAGCAGAATCTTCTAGACTCCATGTTCAAGGAGCCCCTCGAGGTTGTTTACCTTCGTCATCCCTCAGTGGGCTCTTGACTTTAGCTTCTGGATTAGCCATAATGGGATGAGTTGTTTGCCAAGCATTGCTAATCACAGTCTGTCTTCCTTGTGGGTGAACATAAATCCCCACACAAATAACTGCTTGGCACCTGGGCACACCCGGTACTGGAATTTGGTTTTTGAAAATGACAGCTGTCACAGCGGCTTCTTTGGAGAATGCATCGCTGAGGATTGTGGTGGGAGTTCAGGAGCAGGCAGTGCCTGTGGAGGAAGCCAGGAAGGGGCTGACCTGCAGTTCTGACTCGGGTCACCTTGAGCAGGAGACAATGGGGCACGTGATGTGGGAGAGGGAAGGGGAAGAAGAGGTCATTCACCCTTCAGAGCATCTTAGGACTATTTTCTTCCTTTCCATGTACTTTCTCTTGATATTTCCCAGTGTTTCTCACTGGGTGCCTTTGGGGATTTGGGTGAGTGGGAACTCCTGTCCTTGCAGGATATTTCTTGTCTTTGGCTACCAAGCATCTAACATGCTAGCATCCCCTATAGCCCCATATTGTGAAAACCAAAACAATACCTACACACATTGTCTGATGCCCCCTGGGTTGCTGCCATACTCTGCAAGAGCCACTGTGGAGCTGGATCAGAGTAGATCTCACACAGTGGTGGGGAGAGGTCTGTATCCGGAACAGCTGAGGGAGGTGGCCATGTTATTTGGTTTCCAAATGGGCCAAATGAGCAAAAGAAATACTTTCTGTGTTCCCGGCTCTCATCAGTTGACATTGCCTAGGAATGTGTTTTTAAACTACATTTGCTAGAGAATCAATGGGACTGGGCATCTGGAAAGAAAACCAAAGTCCTCTTGTTTCCCTGGACCAATGGAGGATGGGCAGGGGAGAGGGACTAGCTGTTTTCATTATTAGACAGTGCAGGGGGCTGCCCCATGGGAAATAGGACCTTGCAGACAGGGCGTTCCAGGGGCCCAAGTGAGCTCCCCAACTGGGTGGGGCAGGACAGCATTGAAGGTGACTGAGGCCAAGGTTGGAGTTCCTGGGGAAAGAAAGAACATGGGCCAGGGGCTGATCTTGTGGGATCTACTCTGAAAGTTCACAGGAAGTGAACTAGGGCAGTGGTGTGCAGGAGCCTCCAGTGATGTCCCTGAGAGCCGTGCATGTCTTCCCAACTCAGTGACATCACATGGAGTACTTGAAATCAGCCAGGGTGGGAGCATTTACACCACAAGAATCAGCAAATGCTACAGATCGATGCCTGCCTGCCCACCAGAGGTAGCTGACCAGTTCCCCATTGTTTTAGGGGTCTCAGCCCCCACACCTCCACCCTGGCTGTAGGTACCACCTTATTGCAGAAGGAGGTTGCACCTTCTACTCCTCTGTGCTCACTGCTACCAATAAAACAAAACCCAGTGCAGCTGAGGCAGGATAGGTAGTCAAGGAAATGGCCATGTTTTTGGGATGCAGCAACCATGGTTACCAGTGACCGTACAGCCAACACAGTAAGTCTTAGCGTTTGCATTGTAATTGAGCTCACACAAGCAAAGCTATCTTCAGTGGGGAGTTTCCCTTCTAGACAGCATGCACATTTTGATTTTACCTCTCTTCAAAATGACCCTTTGCTCATAATTGTAAAAAACATGGCCAGGCGCGGTGGCTTACACCTGAAATCCTAGCACTTTGGGAGGCCAAGGCGAGTGGATTGCCTGAGCTCAGAAGTTCAAGACCAGCTCGGGCAACATGGTGAAACCCTGTCTCTACTAAAACGACAAAAAATTAGCTGGGTGTGGTGGCGTGCACCTGTAATCCCAGCTACTCAGGAGGTTGAGACAGGGGAATTTCTTGAACCCCAGAGGCAGAGGTTGCAGTGAGCCAGAACTGCACCACTGCACTCCAGCCTGGGCGACAGAGCAAGACTCCATCTCCAAAAAGAAAAAAGAAAAAAGAAAAAAGAAAAAAAAGCCACCACTGGGTAGAGATTTAAGATGTTAATGAGACATGGGACATATGAACCAGCATGTACAGTTACTACACATGTGCACCCAGAAGACCACCCAGAACATGCTTATTAGCAAAACCTCTTCCCACCTCCTTATTAATAATCATGTAAGACTCCCATAAAGGGGGTTTCTCCAACAACGATCAATGCTGTCTCACCCTCTCACCCTAAGGAGCAGCCGCCCCGAACTCCCTCTCTCTAAGGGTGTACTGTCTCTTCTGCACCTAATTTTCAAAATATTCTTTCTCCTTTGCAATAAAATCACTCTATGCTGCATCTCCTTTGCTGTGTGCCTTTTGTTTAAATTCTTTTAAACCAAGAAGACAAGAACCGAGGTGTCACATCGGCCATCAACACAGCTATCCATATCTGCCTGAGGATGCTGGTGTTGCTTAGCCAAACCCAGTTCTCCTTCTAAAAGAAAGGAGGGACTCCTTCTATGACAGGTAGTGATGGGGGATGCATCTTGATTTTATATCAGCATCCATTTTACTACAGTCGCTGCAAGTCCCATTCTTATTGGATTTTAAAATAAGAGTTTCAGGAGTTGGCATATTTTTATTCTGTTTGATTCTCCTTCTAATCAGATTTTCCATGAGCTGATATTAAAAGTAGTGTGCCTTTACTTCATCAGACAGTGAAGAAAGGTACCCAGGAATATTTTGAAAAGTGAAAAAAAAGGGGGGGAGTTTGCCCAGAATGAAAAATTCACCACCTGCAAGCTGCATTTGCATAATTAAGAGTTGCTGCTCCATCCATGGGCTCTCACTACACCCTGCCACGTGGGCGGGGCCACATTGCCTCTCAGTGCTCTTATCTGGCCTTCCCAGACCGTGGGTGGTCTCCTCATTAGCTTGCAGAGGTTTAGTCCTCTTTTCTGATGAGAAAAATGAAAATAAATTGCCAGAGTTGGTGCTGGAATAAAGGAAACTAGAAACTAGGAGATCCACCAGGGCTTCAAAGAGCAATGCTGTTACCAAATAACACTGATTCACTCATGCACTGAAAAGATATTCCCAGTGTCTACTGTATGCCAAGGGCTGTTCTGGGCACTGCAGAGACCACGGTGAACAAAATCGGCAGAACCCAGCCAGGAAACAGATCAGAAAAATGCCAGATAGCATAAGTTGAATCAATGGGTGATAAATAACAGCCTACAAGTCACCACCTGCTTCTGTAAATAAAGTTTTATTGAGACACAGCCACATGCTCTTGTCTATGGCTGGTGTTCATACATGGCAGAGTTGAGTTGCCACAGAGATCATCTGGCCCTCTACAGAAAGGGTTGCTGCCTCCTGGGGTAGGTGCCATGCAGGGAATTGAAACAGGATGAAGTGAGATGAGAGGATGGTGGAGTCTACTTTCACCTGGCTGATGAGGACCTCTCTGATGTGACACTGAAACCAAGACCTGAAGGGCAAGAAGAAGGAAGCAGCCCGAGGAAGGGCTGGAGGAAGACAGAGGAATAGGGAGTGCAAGGGGCTGGGTAGTGAAGGGTTGGAGGAGCTCAAGCATAAAACAACAAAGAAGGAGGGTAACTGGGCTAGGGCCAGAGGATGGGCCTGGGGGTGCAGGCAGAGAACGACGCGCGAGCGATGTGACCCCGATGACGTGACCCCGACGATGTGACCCGAGAGGTGGCACGGCTTTATAGACCTTACCCGGGGGGTGAGGAGACTGGGTTTGGGCCAAGTGTGTTAAGCTGGCTGGTGCGAGATCTGCCTTAGGTTTAGGAATTCCCCCAGCTGCTCAGACTGGAGCCTCGGGGTCAGGAGGTGGAGCAGAGGGACCTGATAGGAGATGATCTTGGCAACCAGGGGAGATGTGACGGTGCTTGGACTGGGGCTGTCCAGGCTCTATTACTTAGTGAGCCTTGGACAAGAATACATGTGGTACCCTCCATAGGAGCCAGGCCCAGTGGGAAGGACCTGGGGAGTCCTGTAGCTGGTGCTCACCCGGGTTCCAGACACTGTCCACAGAGCCTGTCATTTGACTGCCAGGATCTGTGCGGTCCTCTCATGAGCCCATTTCAGAGGAAAGTAACCCAAGGCTCAGAAGTTCGAGGTGGGTCTTCCCAGGCGAGAGGAACACAGCAGATGGGGGCCTCCCCTACAAGCTGCAGTGCTCTGTTGAGTATGAGGAGGGGAGGGGGGACATTGACTGTCATTTAAAAATCAGGAGATCACACCTAAAAATGTGGATATTTGGCTTCTTGTGGGAAGCCTGTTCCACGCTGGATGCACCTTCCTCCGTGGTGCTGGGTAGCGGGGAGGCGGCAGCTGCTCCACTTAGAGGGACACAGGCTCTGATTTCATGATGTTCTCCACCTGCACTCCAACTCCAAGAGTCAAGAGTCCCTTGGAACAGGAGAGAGACCTCAGAAGCAGGTCCTGCCCCTGGTGTGAAATTCTGCTCTGTGATGACATTCCCAACCAGGGGAGAAGGACAGTACCCCGCCCAGAAATGCATTGGAGTGTGTGGGCCCTGGTAAGGTCATGCCTAGTCAATGTCAGAGGCAACATTCAGTCTCAGAGCTCTCTGGCCAAAGTTGTGCAGCCTCTGGGAGGACCTGGCAAGAACAAGAGATGTGTGCAACCCCATGGAGGCCCACATTGCTTAATGCCCAGGTGGTCCATTGGCTCCAGAGGGGTAGGCAGAGTGTTATCCAGTACCTGGAAGTAAGGAGCTTCACCTACAGTTAAACCAGCATCTGCCTGAGGCTGTAAAGAGGCAGGAGGCTGTGCCCACAGGCCCCATAGCACCTTTTCCTCCTGCCCGGTGTGGGGAAAGCTTGACCTGGGGTGTGCACCTGCAGCCTCGAGTCTGAGGGAGCCCTGGATAGAAGGCACAGCTCAGCAGCTGGACCCAGAGGTGGATGGGAAGATGCCACCAGAGAAGATGCCACCAGCCCTGGGCCAGGCAGGTCAACAGTCACTCGATGCTCTTAGAGCCTGTGCATCAGCACCAGACCACACCCCACAGGCAGGGGACTCCTGTTCAAGTGGCATGAGACCAGCTGGGGTCCTGCACAGAGCACGCCATGGTTGCTGGATGAAGTAGTCCTGGGAAGATGTAAAGCTTCACCCTTCAGAAATATTTGAGAGCAAAGAACATACTGAAACATTGAAAGAAAACATTCCCTACATCTGTATCTCAGCATCAACTGTGACTTTCTGTCTCTAATGAATAGACAGAATCAGAGTCCATGTGCATTTTGTTCTCTGGAAAGTTGGTGTCCCCTGAGCTCCCCGGAGCAGAACTGGCTGTGGCAGCACAGAGAGAGGAGAAGCTTGTCCTGGGCCCCCAGATCCTGCCCTCGAATTACAAAAGTAATTCCAAAGTGACATCGTGGAATATTTAGAAAATTCAGAGAAGTAGAAAAACCGTCACTAACAAAATTATTGAAGGACATAAAATAGTAGATGAAAAAATGGAAGGAGATTGCTATCCCTGATAGCAAGATAGGACTGGATGTTTCAATTTCTCTGAGTTATATAAATTTAATAGAGTTCCAGTTAGCATCTGAATGGGACTAAGCAGATTGAGTTTCCTATCTTATAACTTCATCAGAAGAATAAATAAAACAGTATAAAGGCTCTATAATCAATATGATTAAATAAGTTATAGGAACAGCCTAGAGAGTATAGAAGTCAATCATAATATCTACAGAAATGTTATAGAAAGCAAAATATGTTATTTCAATTTAATGGGGAAAATGTTTGTTTAATAAGCGATCTTGACACAGCTGGCTATTTGCCTAAAGGTAAACAACGTTGAACTCCCGCTCACTACAGAGCATAAAGATAAATGGATTAGAGCTTTTCACCGTGAAATGATACAACAATCTCTTGAACGGAAATTTGGGAAAACTTGTTTTTAAAATGACTTGGAAGTTTAGAAACCTTTTAAAACCCTAGATACGTTTAAAGAAAATGTACATATTTGACACACTTTTAAAAAAAGACTTTCTGGCAAATATATTCCACAAAGTTACAAAGTGAAATAGACCTGGAAAAAAATATTCTCAATGCATTTCACAGCTAGAGGGTTACTACTACCCATAATATTCAAAAAGTTCTCCAAAATTAGTAAGAAAAGGGCAGACATCCCAGTGGAAAGTGGTAACGCGTTCTCAGAAGGTTCCTACTGCCCAAGCCTGAGTGTCAGCTCTGGGCCCCTCTGCTGTCCAGCAGGGGCCACCTCCTGTTATGGGCCCCCCTTCCAAAACCCTGCACTCCCGACAGCAGGCGCTGGATCCAGACATGCTTTTGGAATTCTCGGGAAACACAAAGGGAGTAGTCCGGTGAGGCCTGGGAGGAATCTGTCACAGAAACCAGGGGCGGTGATCTAGGAACTAACAGTGGTCTGTCTCTGAGGGCCCCTGCACTTCCCCACCAGGTCTGGATTGGGGCTGCATTCCTGAGGCAGGAGGGAGTGTCCCTGGAGATTTTTGAGCCGGGCTGTGGCATGATCTGCTGCTTCTCAGATACCCCCCACCCAACCCCTAAACTCCTGAGCTCAGGCAGGTGGAGCCCACCACGTCAACTGCACTCACCCCTGAGAATCCTGTTTTGGGAATAGGGAGTGGAATTTAGTTGATATAAAAGGATTTGAGAGGGGAGTGTGGAATTAACGGCGCAGTGCAGGGCATGGCATGTGTGGTTTCTAATCAGGAGGTGCATCAATTATATGAATCTGTAACATAGGCTGATTTATTTAACCAACTTAAAAGGTTAGAAAATCATTTCAAGCTAATTACCAAGAATTGGTCTAATTTGAAACAATATTTCAACAACAGTCCCCATGAATGCTAATTTACTGGTCAAAACCCACTCTGACATTGATGATGATACTCATGCTCTTTTCCTCTTTTTGTTCATAAAGTGATCATTACATGAGTGAAACAGTCACAGGAGGGAGAGACAGTGAGGGAAGAAAGGAGGGAGGGAGGAAGAAGTGAGGGAGTGAAACATTAGGAGTTGGTGAACATTAGTTGATTGAGTGACTGAGTCCACAATTCCAAAAACATTCCTAGAAGACTCAAAATCTGTTTAATAGATTTCCAGTAGAACTGAAGAGCCTCTATAAAACCTTATGTTTGATCAATTGATTCCACTTGATGGTAACTAAAATAATAACTGTCCCAGTACTCAAGCATAAACGTGCTTATTTGTTCACCAAATCACCTGCAAGGCACCTGAATGAAAGGTGTCCTCTCCACCGCAGCTCCGCTCAGAGCACCCACAGCTGCAGGTGAGTTAACCTGTCCCGCCCTGCTTCTTCTAGGTCTGCCCTCCCATGACTCACCTGTGTGAGAAAATCATCTCCATGCTGCCTTCCTGGTGGAACCTCAATGGACCCAACCAGCTGATGTCACTGCAGCAGTTTGTGTGCGAAGTGCAGGACCAGCTGAACCCTCTGGTCATCCAGGGGTACCCCGGGTGCATTGCTCAGCAGCTCCACCGTGCAGGCAAGGTGAGCCCCTAGTAGTCCAGGCAGGAGGCTGTGAGGAGCACCAGGAACTCACATCTGTCCCAAATTCCAGTTCCTGGCGGTGGTATGAGCCTTGGGAGGCAGTGTGGAAATGGGCCAACTACTGATAATATTTCCAGACATGTGACAATCACGTACAGCCTCAAGTGACGCTCTGAATTGCAGTTCTCGGCTCACCTTAGAAGCTGTCATTTTGTCTTGTGTGTTGCTTTTGTTTCCAGAGCCTGATAGTTTTGGAGTGCAGTGCCCGCTGCCCTGGATGACTGGGTCCCTCTTCGCTCCCCCTGGGCACCTGGTACTAACCTGCTATTACTGGCAGCCTTCAGGATGGCTGCTTTCCATGCGGTGTGGAGTTACCAGCTCCAAACAGGCCTCCTGGGTGCAAAAACCATTGAGAAAAGGCAGTAAGGTGTTCTCATGGAGACAATGTTTGGGGGACCTAAGGCAGAGAATGTGTGCGCAGACACAGAGGGTAATCATAATTCAAGGAACACATTCAACCCCCCAGCAAGTGATTCCTGGAAGAAATGACCCAAAATAGGAGGCTTTGCTCCAGTTGTGTGACATTCAACACTGGGGTGCGGTTTAAAAACCCAGCCATAGAGCAAAAATGCAAAACCAGTTATCTTGTAGAATGTTCCTACTTGTGGATTTATCTGTCTTTTCCCAGTGACATTTTAAGTTACCCTTCCATAAAACTAACAGAACAGTTGAAAGCAACAACTATCCAATGCTGTCACCAATTACAGTACCCTGAAAGGAGAGAAAGAGGGAAGGGAAGGGGAAAGGAGGGGAGGGGAGGGGAGGGGAGGGGTGGGGAAGGGAACTAAGAAAACTAGGAAAGTTATAGTGGTAGAACAATGGTAATTTCCTTCAATGGAATAATTTAATGTTAGGAAAAATAACCACCCAGTGTTCCTCTGTTTCCTCCATTTCCCTGGACTAGTGATAAGTTCACCATGGGCCACATGACTCTAAAGGTTTATTGCTGTGTTTTGTTTGCTCAAGAGCCTTTGCTCTTTGCTATGCATAGAAGTGCAGGGAAAGCCCTCAGGCCCCGTCTCATGACATATTTCATGACCATGTTTATTCCATCCCCTGAACACTGAAACTTACCCAAGGCCCCTGCGGGAGGGCCACACTTTAGGAAACACAGTCATTCTGGTTGCTCTTAAAATAGGGGCACAGGATCTAAGAGTCAAGAGGAAATGGGAGGTTTCTCAGTTCATCCAGAGCATCACCCACCATGAAACACAGGGGCCAGGCAGTCTGCTCAAACAGTCCCAGGGATGGAGAATTGGAAAAGCAGATTTTAATTCCTACGTGAGCTGACACTTGCTACCTGTATTTCTCGTCCCTTGTTCTGTCTTCCAGGTTATAAAGAAGCCTTGAATCCTCCTCCACGATACCCGCTCCACTATTTGTTAGCACAGCTATGATGCTGCTCACAGATTGTTTTCACTCCTAAAGACAGTGGCGCAAGGCAAGGTGACCTGGAGCCAGGCCATCCTGAGTGTCCACCCAGCTTCCCAGGAGCCTGTTGGAATTTGGAAGGACATTTCACCTGTCTGTATAGAGCCTTGTTTTTTGTTGAAAGCCAGGGGCTCAAAACTTGTGTTTTGGAAGTTTAACTCTGAACGTTTGACTCTTTTACTTTCCATTTATCCTTTAATAATCCTAACAGTTCCCAAGATGAAGGCTACTTCTGGCTGAATCAAGGACAGGTTACCAATAAGAAAGTCAACAAGAAATGAACATTATTATTATCCTCATTCCAGTTACAATTAAGGGGCTAGGGAGAGGAGAGTGGGGAGTTAGTGCTGAATGGGTTAGGAGTTTCAGTTTTGGTTGAAGAGAAAGTTCTGGAGATGGAAGGTGGTGATGGTGGCACAGCAATGGGAATGAGCTTCATGCCACTGAATTGTACTCTCAAAAATGGTTAAAATGGTCAACTTTATGTTATGTCTATTTTACCACAATAAAAATATTAAGTTGGTTCCCAATAGGCAGATGAGTAAGAAAAACTTGCCACCCCTTGGAGAGAGTACAAGAGGCTGGTGCGGTGGCTCATGCCTGTAATCCCAGCACTTTGGGAGGCCAGGGAGGGCAGATCACCTGAAGTTGGGAGTTCAAGACCAACCTGACCAACATGGAGAAACCCCATCTCTACTAAAATTTCAAAATTACCTGGGCGTGGTGGCGTGTGCCTGTAATCCCAGCTACTCGAGAGGCTGAGGCAGGAGAATCGCTTGAACCCAGGAGGTGGAGGTTGCAGTGACCCAAGACCATGCCATTGCACTCCAGCCTGGGCAACAAGAGCGAAACTCCGTCTCAAAACAACAGCAACAACAACAACAACAACAACCAACAGAGTACAAGAACCACTTGGGCCCACCAATAGTGTGAGCTTTCCCAAGAACAGTGGTGATAGCCTGGGAGACTGGTGAGCATAACAAGGGTGCATCCAGGTACCTGGTTCTAGCGTGTGAATGTGGCAAGCCAGCCTTGACTTCTGCCTTCCCAGAGTGTTCTAGAAGGTGAGCTCTGAGAAAGCAGGGGTGAGCTCTGGGTCTTGCATGCTGCAGCCAATTATCTGTCAGTCCTTGCAAACTTTGTAGGCTGCAGAGTGGTGCCTGGAGGGAGATCCTGCAGGGCCCAAATTTTAGCCGGCACTCAACTCTTCAAGCTGTGGGCCCTCAGGGCTGTGTCTGTCCACCCTATGCAAAGCCTCTGGATGGGTGATCCTGGGCACTAAGTCTTGATTATTCTAGGAATACTGTCTGTCTCAGCCTTGATGGGATTTGTACCTAGATTATGCAGATCTCTCTGAGTTCATTGAACACTCCACCATGCAAATTGTAAGGCATCAGCCAAGAACAGCTACCTCTGTAACAGCAATGTAGAGAACTCATGGGGGAAGAGGATGGGGTGTGGGAAAGAAGGTCACCAGCCAGGAAGCATTACCCCATGGCTGAGTGCACGTGACCGATGAGTGAAAATGCCCTAACCCATCAAAGAGACTCTGACACTTTCTTTTCTATGTTTGTTAACCTTTATCCTTGCTAGTGCCTGAATAGAACTGGACATTAAAGTATGGCCATGGGAATTACAGCACAAGCCTAAGGAGAAATTGTAAACTTAAATTCTCCAGGTCTCATCAATCATCTGTCATTTCCTTTCATTTCCTGGTATTTCATTAGAAAGGAACTAATTAGCTCCTTTCTGTTTCACCCATGCTGCCCTTGAGCTCAGTTACTCCACCACAACTTCCCAGAACTACCACATTCCTTTATCTTCTTAAAACAAATTTGGATTAAATGCCACCCAAAAAAATCTAGTCTCTTCTATTCTTCAGGGGGCCACTCCTCCTCCCCATGGTTGTGAGGCGTCCTGGGGTCTTCTGAGCAGTCTGTCTTTTGCTGCTTTTGGTCACTTCAAGATGTCTGACCTGCCTCCCCACCCTCCATGCCAAGCCTGGCTGTGGAAATAATCCAGATCCTATGTGCTCTAAGCCCAGCCACCAAGGCATGAGTGCAAGCAGGCTACAGCCCTCGGCCTCCTGCAGAAACTCCTGCCCCTCTCGCAGTCTTGGGGACAACTGTTCTCCTCTCTTCCTCCAACCGCACTAGGCCAGGAACAATTAATTTCTTGACAACATTGACCTCTCAGCTTATAGGGGAGGTTTTCAAATTGGCTCCTGCGTTTGGAGAATGTTTTACCGTCTTCAGAGCTTGACTTTCAGGACCATTGTGGACACAGAAGTCTATTTGGGAAGAATAGACTATTTGACCTATGGCTGAATATTGATTTTTTTATTTGCATGTCTGTTGTTAAAATCCTTGTCTTAAGTCAGCATTTTAAAAATCAGTTGATTTTAAAAATCCTTTGACCTCTTTCAGTGCATCGTACATATTTGGGGGCACAAAAAGCAGAAACGACAGGGGAGAAAGCAATGAGGATGGGAGCTGGTTTGGCTAGGAAATCCCAAGGGCACAGGAACTTCTTAACCCTACATCGAACCACAGAAGAGAGCTCAGCAGAGGCAGCCTGTTGACATGGCTTCAGGTCATGTTTACAGCCTCGTGTCCCTGTCTGTCCGTCTCTGTTCTAAGACCTCCCAGGTCCCAAGAGCTTATCACACGCCCTGTTACTTTCCTGTGTTTTCTGACAATTCTGCCTAAAATCTTCAGTGGTATGTCTTAAGGCAAGACCCAACAGTGGTGTTTCCATGAGATAGGGGCACTATTAGATTCCAAAACACCTTTAAGAAGAATAATAGTAGCTCTATTCTGGAGGTTTTTTTTGGTAACCACACTTATCTCTTTAATCTTCAAAATACCCACAGAGGTAGGCAGTTTAATTCCCCTTTTACAAGTGAGGAAATGTTGGCTCCATAAGTTTTAGAGACTTGCTCAAAGTTACATGCCTGCGAAGAATCTGAACCATAATTTATTCTCAGAACTATCTAATTCCAAAATCAGCAGTCTTAATTACTCTTTGTTCATTTGATTATTGTCTGTCTCTGCCTGTCAACCATGGTGCTTATAACTTACCTGACATCACATACATCCTAAATAAATATTTGTAGAATAAATGAATACTATCTCCCCTGAAAACCTAAGGACTGGAAGCATAATGGTGGCACTGCAAGCCACTGTTTTGTTTCGTAGTCCATTGAATTATCAGAGCCAGTGTCCTTGTGGCCCCTAAGGAGTCCAGACAAATCTGTGGCTCTCTGGTACAGGAGTGGAAATTCCTAGTTGCCCTGCAGAAACAATTCATGTTGAGACTTTTTAAGGACTTTATTATTTTTCTGTTGTCTTTGTAAATATCTTGCACACTATATCAACCAGCTCAACTTATTACAAAGCTGAAAAATGTAAGTAAAGTATAAATCATAAGCAAACCCTTGTTCAGATAGAAGGAAAACTAAGTCTAGCCTCAAAAGATGTTTTCTTTCCCGTAATATCCATGTATTTAATACATATGGCCAGCATTGTTTCTTCTATCAGCAAACCACAGTCACATCTATAGGTGTCTGACTTTCATTGACTTCAAATGATTTCTGACTTTGTGGCACCCTCAGCATCTTGTCTCATCCCTCCTCTTCTCCTCTTAGATTCAGTCCCTTCTCTTGAGTTGGGAGGTTGTCTGGACAGTGTCTTTGCCATCTGCACTGCTCCTCTCCCCAGCCACCCACGTGCATTTGCCCTGCTGTCCTTCAGTGCATTTCCCCCAGGATGCTCTGGCCACACTGACCAGGTGTCTCCATCTCTGCCACTTCTCTTTCCCTGAATGCTGTCCTGTGTTTTCTGGAGCCTGAGAACTTCTTGTGAATGATAAATACCAAGAGCTTCTCAAAATGAGACCCCATGTTCTAAACAGAACCTGCAGTCAGGATTCCAGGGAAGGTCAGCGGGCTCCCACCCCCAGAAGCACTTTGCTGTGTAAAGCATTATGTATGGAACAGAGAGATCACCTGGGGCCTTGGAAAGACATTGAGGAAGGGGGCTACCGGGTTACCAAGTCTGAATTTCTGAAGATAGTTATACTAGGGATGAATTCAATGTAATTCATGAATTATTCATGACTCTCTAGACGGGTTAATGAATGTTTCTTTTAGCCCCTCAGGACTGGATCTCTGAATCGGTGGGGAGCTTCGTGAGCGAGGTCAGGGGGAGTTGGGAGGATACTGATGGAAGTGGGGAGGCCTGCGGTCACCCTGCACTTGCTTGTCTAAAAGTGATGAGAAGGCCTCACCCAAATGCAGGAGCCATGACCCTGACCCATCACTGCCCCACGTTATAGGAGACAGGACTTGACCATCCTCCACAGGTCAGAGCTATTGTCAATCGAGGTGACAGTGCAAGATGCGTTCCCACTCCTGACTCCACCCAATTGCTGTAAATAGAGCCCCTGAGTGCTGTTAGCTTATTTCGAAACGGGGAGACAGTTCAGCAAATGTTTCATCACACTTAACATTTGCTGAAAATACTAACACATTCCCCACTCAAAGATGAGTCACCATAAGTAACTCAAGGGCACTAGTCCTGCTCTCCACATAAGGGAATATTGGTCCTGAGTAAATGGGACCATATTTAAAGGTAACAAAAGGGATAACATGGGAGATGATGGTGGGATTCGTATCCCAATGACTGCTTTGAGTATATTCTGGCTGGCCAGTGGGTTTCAGTTCCCTTATCTAGACAAAGAAATGCTCCTCATGACTGGCAAAAGCAGGAAAAGTTTTTATCATCAGCTCTATACCAAGGCTGCCGAGCCACTAGAGTGGTCTCTAGAAGACAATGTCATCAGCAATCACTGTTAGCAAGGAGCTTGCTTCTGTAGTGCTGTGTTGTTGCTAATAGTTTTTGTTACAGCAACTGCAATGTAGAAGACTTGATTCAGGGAAGGCAGAAACCGAAACTCGTGCCTTTGAGAAGGTTACGAGCAATGAAGACCGTTAACACCCACCCTCTGCAGGAGGAAGCTGGAAATGGCAAGAGGCACCGCCCATGGCTAGAGCCCCAGCACATGGGTCATGACTCATACTGTGCAGGTCAACTATGGGCCCTGCTTCCTCAGGCCTTGGTTGTGGATCACGCCCTTCATTCTTCCCTTTTAGATGCAGCCCAGTTGCTATGGTGCTCCTTGAGTCAATGAGCTCTTTGGCTTGAGCAAGGAAATGGTCTGGCTTCACTTCCAAGAAGCTGACAAGCACCCAAAGGTCTTTTTTCTTTTCTTTTCTTTGTTTTTTTTTTTGAGACAGAGTCTCACTCTGTTGCCCAGGCTGGAGTGCAATGGTGTGATCTTGGCTCACTGCAACCTCTGCCTCCTGGGTTTAAGCAATTCTCCTGCCTCAGCCTCCCGAGTAGCTGGTATTACAGGTGCCCACCACCGTACCAGCTAATTTTTGTATTTTTAGTAGAGATGGGGTTTCACCAGGTTGGCCAGGCTGGTCTCGAACTCCTGACCTCAGGTGATCCACCTGCCTCAGCCTTCCAAAGTGCTGAGATTACAGGCGTGAGCCACTGCGCCTGGCCCAAAAGGCTTCTTTAGGCAGGTGGCAGGACATGGGCATATCCTGCAAGTGCTCCTAGCAAGCCCTGGGTTTTTGAGCCAGAGGCTTGGGGTTTTCCAGCTCTCAACCTAACATCCCCAAATGTTTGTGGTCCAATTCCTCCATGAAAAACAGGGTAGACACACCACCCCTGCCAGTGGAGAATGGGTTCCTAAGAGCTGGGAGGCCCGAGTCAGATCCTGAGGCTCTTCACCAAGCAGATGCTGTTGAGCAAAGCAGCAACTTTCTCTCTCTCTCTCTCTCTCTCTCTCTCTTTATGTTTGGGAAGGAAGAGCCATCTCAATAGTTTTTCTCACAATTTCCTTTAAGGAAATTGTCTAGGACTCAGTGAAGCCTCAGACCTATAGAAGATATGAACTGTTCCAAAGAACATATCTGGATTCTGCAATCTGAAAAGCTAGGACCAAGGCAAATGTAGGTACCAGTCATCAGGAAGTGAGTACTGAGCATGTTAGGAAGAAATTTTTCAGAGGAGGGAAGCAAATAGTGAAGGAGACTCACCCCACTGTTATTCAGACTCATTTCAACTGCCCTCAACTTGTATCCTGTCAGATGGAGGAGGGTAGCCAACCTTACTCTTGAGCTGAATCAGCCTTCTCTTTGGGCCTTAAAAATAACACTCATAAGAGAATGTTGTTTGTCCTCCCAGCCCTGCAGAGATTTGCATCCATGAGGGAAGCATGGCTCAGTTATAGGCAGACATCAGCACCATGTGGTTCCCTGCTCTTCATCCACCTCAAGGGAGCATCAGGCACCACACATCTTTACATCTTTGTCTATTTGCTGAGACCCTGTGAGTGTAGCATCAGCAGGTTTCATAAGCCAACCAGTTTCTTCTCATTCCTCTTCACAGAATAAGAAAACTGGAGCTTAGAGAGGTCAAGAAGTTGTGCCCTGATTCTCACACTGGAAGGAAGCCCTGAGAACCTGCACCCATCCCCACCTGGCCTCCCTCACCTACTTGGGAATAAGCCCAGGAAACACAGGCTGATTCTGGGATGATGTTGGAGAGGCCCTACATCCTGCAGGCACTCCCTACTCCACGTTACCCAGTGAGTCAAAGGCTTCTAGAAAGACATTTAGTCACTCAAAGCTGCTGCAGATCCCAGTGTCCAGGGAGGAAATTTCACTCTGGAAAACACGAGCTCATTTCCCTTTGAGAAAATCATTTCTTCAGGACACTGAATGGCACCAACCACCACCCAGGATCCTGAGAGGGTATTGCAGCTCCCAAAGCACCACTGGCGTGAGAAGGTCAAACCTTACAAATACCATGTTATTGTTCCTGTGGAGGACTGCTTCTGCCAGAGAGAGTCCTATCAATACCTCCAATGAGGTGTGACCTTTTTACAAAATGACCTCAACATTCTTTACTGAATGATGACTGTGCGGCCTCTCTTATCTGTTTTTTAAATTCCTCCTGTCTATCTTAAATTTCACATCTTTTGACCAATACCTTCTTAACGACCCACTCACAAGTCCCATGCAAACACCACCCTACTCTCTACTTCTATGAGTTCAGCTTTTTTAGATTTCACATATAAGGTAGATCATGCACTATTTGTCTCTCTGTGCCTGACATGTTTCACTTAACACAATCTCCTCCAGGTCCATCCATTTCACGCAAATGACAGGATTTTCTTCTTTTTTAAGTCTTAATAGTATTCCATGGTGTATATACGTCACCTTTTCTTCATCCGTTCATCTGTTCATGAACACTAAGGTTGACTCTGTATCCTGGCTATTGTGAAGAGGGCTGCAGTGAACCTGGGAGTGAAGATAGCTCTTCCGTGTACTGGTTTTCATTCCTTTGGAGATAGACCCCATTCTGGGACCTCTGCATTATTCAGTAGTTCTATGTTTTGAGGAATCTCCACACTATTTTTCCATTATATGTGTAGTAATTTGCATTCCCTATATCCCTATTATTATAGGTCAAACACAAAATACAATGGGTTATATTTTAGGTCCTATTGAAACAGTGTCAAGACATGTATACCTAATTTGATAAGTTTGGGAGCATAATTCAATAATATAAGGAACTGCATCTTCGCTTTTAACATATATGCTTACCCACCACAATGACATTATAATTAATTTCACCAATTTGGTAACCTGGCTCATGGGAAGAAAGAAATAAGTGAGATTACCTGTGCATCAAATCCTTGAATAAATATTTTCTTAAATAACCAACACCTCTGGAAAGATTCTGTCTTTGACCCCATAATAAAGGGGTATAAGATTAGCCCTACTGGCTGGGCACGGTGGCTCACGACTGTAATCCCAGCACTTTGGGAGGCCAAGGCAGGTGGATCACGAGGTCAGGAGATCGAGACCATCCTGGGCAACATGGTGAAACCCATCTCTACTAAAAATACAAAAATTAGCTGGGTGTGGTGGTGGGTGCCTGTAGTCCCAGCTACTTGGGAGGCTGAGGCAGGAGAATCACTTGAACCTGCGAGGCGGAGGTTGCAGTGAGCCGAGATCGCACCACTGCACTCCAGCCTGGGTGACAGAGCGAGACTCCGTCTCAAAAAAAATAGGTTAGCCCTACTACATGCAAATGTTTACATATCTCATTTAATCTTCACAACGATCCTGTGAGGAAAGTAGAATTGTTATGCCCATTTCCTGAGTAATGAAACAGGCTAAGGGGAGGTGTGCAACCTGCCCAAGACCCCAAAGCTGGAAACCATGGAATGGCTGGTCCCTCCCAGTGCTGCCTCTGCCACATCCTCCCCTGCCCTGTCCCTGTGCTCTGGGTGCCTGCAGTGATTAAGGGCAGATGTGAAGAGGGAGCACAGGAGGGCTTTGACAGAGGTGTTTCAGGAAGAGGAGGCAGGAACCGCTGCCTAGAGGTGGGGAATGATGTTTCTAAGTAAAGCAAAATCAATACACAGAGGGCAAATTCATTATCCACTGATATGCCATTCTCAGCTTGAATAACTATTTTTGTTTTGACTTTTGAGACATTGCTTAGCTTCCCAACTGCTTGATGTGGGCCCATCATCTTCGTGAAAGTGGAATAGCCTCTCCCTATATAGTTGCAACTCTTTCCCACCTAAGGTCCAACACTTCTCATTTATTTTAATTTTAAAGAAATACAGAGCATTGTAAAAAATTTTTTTCCAAACAATAAAAAAGTAACATATATGAAGGAAAAAATAAAATGTCAACCAGCAAATAATGTTTTACTTTTTGTGAAAAAGAAAAAGAGAGAATAAGAAGGCATATATGTATTTGTTCTCAGGTGCATAAATAAATTCTAGAAGGACACTAGGAAGCTAACAATAGATCCAGCAATTTGAGAGGCCAAGGCGGGTGGAGCATCTGAGGTCAGGAGTTTGAGACCAACCTGGCCAACATGGTGAAACCCTGTCTGTACTAAAAATACAAAAAATTAGCCAGGCGTGGTGGCAGGCACCTATAATCCCAGCTACTCAAGAGGCCGAGGCAGGAGAATCACTTGAGCCCTGAAGGCGGAGGTTGCAGTGAGCCGAGATCACTCCATTGCACTCCAACCTGGGCAGCAAGAGCGAGACTCCATCTCACACACACACACACAAATAATAAAAAGAAACTAACAATACATGTTGTATGGGTGGGCTGGGGACTGAAGTGGATAAAAAGTTTTTACTGTCCACCTTCTTGTATTTTGGAGATAGGGATTTAAATTATGTAACTTTATTTTCTATTATAAAAAATTTTTGCCAAAATAAAAAAACTGATTCACAAAATAAAACATAAAGTAAAAATCAGTGTTTCCAACACTGTTCCCATTCCTTCCCATTGCAAAGATAATGGTTACTATTTTAATACATATGCCTCTAGGCTTTCTCTGTATATAAACCTATGTTCACCTATTAAAATACATAGACATAGTTATTTTATTCTATTTTGGCTTTTAATGGGATCATACTATGTACATTGTTCTGGAATTTGCTTTTTGCTCTCAGTGGCATATGAAGGATACATTTCCATGTTTATACCGATGGAATCATAATTAAATTTTCCCTATTGATAAACACTTGGATTTATTTAAAAATCTGTGAATATGTGACATTTAATATTTATACTTCTATGACTATTTTTATGAGATGAAAATGGATTTGCTGGGGCTGGGAATGTTTCCCTTAAAAATAATGAACAATTCCAAGTCCAAAGACAAGAATATCACATCCCTTTATAACAGTAAACAAGAGGACCCATTCCTGCACACTCTCACCAACCCTAAATATCAGCAACTTCTACGCTTTTGAAAAAGTCAATGATTTGAGATAGAAAGAGATCTTGATTTGCCTTGCATCTCATGGGCCCTAAGAGGGCTCAGCTTCTACTCCTGCTGTGCCTCTCTTGATGCTCACATCTGAGAACAAAGAGGGGCCATAGCTGGACTCCATGGAGGGGGCGTGCCTTCCCCTCCTCGGTCCTTGACTCAGAAGATTTCATCACATCACAGGAGGAGCCATGAGACATCAGTGTCGTCTAAGACAGAGGTGGAAAATGGAAATGCTGGGGCAGGGGGGGCCTGCAAGAAAGTGCCCATGAATGCTGACAGGAGTCTGGAGAGGCAGTGAGTGTACCCTTGCTAACTGAAAGGTACACTGCTTACCGAAAAAAAAAAAATCACATTCCAAAAAGTGGTCACAATGGTACACCTATCCATGGAGCAGATTTGGCCACCAGCTACATGCTGATCTGAAACAGTAGAGTCTGGTTGTCCAGAGAAATATATGTAAGTGTCAGATTTTGGCTTCTATAGAAAAAAAATCCCTTATGTACAAAATTCTAATTTTTAACTAATTTTTTTCTTGTTTCTTGTTAAGTTAATTTTAAAATTTCAAAATGAATCTTAATTTTTAGAAAGCTCATAAAGTGCTTATTTTCTCCTCACCTAGACTGAAAATGGAAGGTAATAAAAGAGTAATGATGAGTTTTCCGGGAAGCAAATATTAGGAATTTGCTTATCTTTATTTTAGTATTTATCTATGTGCATATAGATACATTTGGAGTAAAATGAAACTTAAACCTAGTATTACATTGACTGACTTGAAATGGCTATTTCGAAGGTCAAAAGTAGTCAAATGTCAGCAATGTCATATTAATCAAGGAAAAGCTAACCTGCATTCTTGTTAACTCCACAGCCAATTTATGTTAAAATGTCCAGACCTTTCCGCAGGAGGTGGGAACAATACCATTGGAGTGCTAAGACTCTTGTGAATGAGTTTGGTTGTTTTATGATCTGATTCAGGCTCTGGCTCCATCTCTCTGTTGCTTTGATTACCAACTGGGTGGGAGTTCTGGTAGCAGTTTTGGTAGCAGCCTCAACCAAGGCAAGCAGCTGTGTCTCTTACATGAAGTGTCTGCCTACAGGGGCAATGTTTTCCAAAAGTTTCTTCCTCTTCAGAGAAGCCTTTTTGGCTCTGATTGTAAATAGTGACTAGGCACTGACAGTCAAAATGTTCTGTGTTGCTCTGAGGTGTGAAACATCACCTGTTTGGTGAAGTAACATCCCATAACTGCTACACCTGGGCCTCTCCAGCCAGATGATTCCTCATGTCATGGGGCCATTTGTCTTCATCGTGATCCTCATCCCCACCACTTAGCATCTGCAGAGCCTCCTCGATAAGATGACACTGCACTTGATGCTTCCCAGAATACCAGGAAGATGA
The DNA here is from genome assembly GCF_029289425.2 of Pan paniscus. Classification (NCBI taxonomy): domain Eukaryota; kingdom Metazoa; phylum Chordata; class Mammalia; order Primates; family Hominidae; genus Pan; species Pan paniscus. The sequence goes on from NC_073260.2 coordinate 51,636,215, forward strand.
AGAGTACAACTGATCCAGTCATCTGTTGGATCTGTACATTTGAGTATGAAACAGAGCTCAAACATACCTGTAAATCTGAGCCTATCCAGCCCACACGTGGTTGAATAAACTCATTGCACCTCCCAAAAGAGCTTCACAATGGCTATTTCTGTTGCAACAGAGGATGAAGCACATGCTCTTTCCAATCAAAAGATGTTGAGAAAGGGTCCAGGTCTCCTTGGGGATCCCAGAATCAGACTGAAGATTTGGAAGGGCCTCTGTTGACCACTGAGTCAAGCTCCCCAGAACACTTTTACAGAGCCCTTGACCAGTGAATAACCATCAAGTCTCCAAAGATTTGAGGAATTTTCAGACTCCAGGGAAAATTCCATGGATTAAGAGGTGGGATTTTTGAAGACTTTCATAAAGAAATTCTCAAATCAAAACACACTTGAAATTATCATGAGAAGACTAATATACAATTTTGTTCCAGTTGGTCATCCTTAATAAAAGTGATTTCAGGTGGGCATTGGGTTGAACCAAGACCATTATCTTCCATTGTTGCCATTTGATTTCAAATTGCACCTTGCTGCTTTATATCCTCTTCAGTTCTATCTTGTACCAGATAGAGGCAGAATAGAAAGAAAATGGGTTTTAACAAAACCTATTCATGCCAACTTGAATAGTAAACACCTATCTGAGGAAAATGTCAAACTTCCTCTAAGATTTCAATAGGATTCTCCAGTTCATAGGCAGGTTATGTGTCTCCAGTATGTGGCCAATTGTTGTTTAGGAAACAAGATGTCTTTTTCACTGGAAACCCTGTTGGGAAAAGAAAGAGAGATCAGACTGTTACTGTGTCTATGTAGAAAGAAGTAGATATAAGAAACTCCGTTTTGTTCTGTGCTAAGAGAAATTCTTCTGCCTTGAGATGCTGTTAATCTGTAACCCTAGCCCCAACCCTGTGATTGCAGAGACATGTGCTGTGTTGACTCAAGGTTTAATGGATTTAGGGCTCTGCAGGATGTGCTTTGTTAAAAATGTGTTTGAAGGCAGTATGCTTGGGAAAAGTCATTGCCATTCTCTAATTTTGAGTACCCAGGGACACAATACACTGCAGAAGACCACAGGGACCTCTGCCCAGGAAAGCCAGGTGTTGTCCAAGGTTTCTCCCCACGTGATAGCCTGAGATATGGCCTCGTGGGAAGGGAAAGACCTGACCATCCCCCAGCCCGACACCCATAAAGGGTCTGTGCTGAGGAGGATTAGTGAAAGAGGAAGGCCTCTTTGCAGTTGAGATAAGAGGAAGGCATCTGTGTCCTGCTCGTCCCTGGGAATAGAATGTCTCGGTGTAAAACCCGATCGTACATTCTATTTACTAAGATAGTAGAAAACCGCCTTATGGCTGGAGGTGAGACATGCTGGCGGCAATACTGCTCCTTAATGCACCGAGATGTCTGTGTAAAGTCAAACATAAACCTGGCCTATGTGCACATCAAGGCATAGCACCTTTCCTTAGACTTATTTGTAACACAGAGATCTTTGCTCACATGTTTTCCTGCTGACCCTCTCCCCACCATTACCCAATAGTCCTGCCACATCCCCCTCTCCGAGATGGTAGAGACAGTGATCGATACATACTGAGGGAACTCAGAGACCAGTGCCGGCGTGGGTCCTCCATATGCTGAGCGCCGGTCCCCCAGGCCCACTTTTCTTTCTCTATACTTTGTCTCTGTGTCTTATTTCTTTTCTCAGTCTCTCATCCCACCTGATGAGAAACACCCACAGACAGGTGTGGAGGGGCTGGCCCCCATCAAACCCTGCACCAAATTCTGCATTTTCTCAGTCTTTGTCTTATAATCCATCCTTCCCAGCACGCTGAAACATGAGACACACTATATAATCAACGAACAATGCATAGGTGGCATAAAATGCCTTGCAGATATACAGTTCTTTAATTTCTGACATATCCGCATGTAGTAGATAATGAATATATTATTATTTATATTTTTCTATGGGAAGATCAGAAGCACAGACTGTTCAAATTACTTGACCAAGGGCACACAAGTATCTTTCCTTTTGTGTTTCAATTATACAATTGCTTCGTGTTTCTTTCTTCACGTGGTTGTTGTGAGGAGTGAACGGAATCAAATCAAGTCTGTGTGGAAAGTGCATGGGATGTGGCTTCTTAATGCAGGTTGACTATTGCTAGCATCTATTATTTGTGGTAATGATCACAATGATGATTAACATTGTTGAGAAATAATATCTTGAATTAATGATAATAATAAAGTTGAAATTAGAATTCTCCCAGCAAAGGACATGGAAATTACAGCAACAAATTCCATCACATTTTGCCTATAAAATGAGTTAATTAGTAAGTTGTGAAGAAATGCACATCCTAATTCACTACAGGTAGGAGCACACAATGAAATCACATTTTTTCAGCAAGTAGATGTATTTCAAAAAATTAGTTTTATATACTATTTGCACATCTCTATAAAGATACACATGCAAAGATATAAAGTACAGTATTATTTGTAAATGAAACATAAAAAAGTTGAAATACTCATCAAGAAGAGAAAAGGAGATTGTTAAATGAATTATGATAGGGTCAACAATGGAAAACTCTAAATGTATTGACAAAGAAAGATGTCCATGGTATAGTATTAGATCTAAAATAGAAGAGTTTTGCAGTAGCTCACTCCTGTAATCCTAGCACTTTGGGAGGCCAAGGCGGGAAGATCACATGAGGCCAGGAGTTTGAGGCTGTGGTGAGGCATGGTTGCACCACTGCATTCCAGCTTGAATGAAAGAGCAAAACCATAGCTCAAAAAATACAAGTGAATAAATAAAATAGAAGAGTTTATATTCCTTGATACCACTTATGATCCTAGACATTTTGCTATAACTTTTGATGGCAGAGAGAAGATGGATTCTTCACTCATTCTGTTAACATGGATGTTGTGCTTCCTGAGAAAGAACACTAGAGTGGTGATAGTGTTTGAGTTGACACTTCAAAAGCTACAGACTTCTAAGAGCTGCACCATTCTTGTGGTGACATGTTCTCCCTGAGTGGGAACATCAGCCCTTGATTTGGAGATCTGCATCAGGACTCATTGTGCTGGGGCCTGCAGTTCCACAGTGCAGTGATGTGACTCCTTGGAAATGGAGACCAGATACCAGGTTACCACAGGGTGAGCTAGAGCAGAGCCAGGTGACAGATGGTGGGCCCTCCTGATTAGGACAGAAACCCCTGAGTCAGTGGGGCATGTTCCATCGATGATGAAAGGGAACCAGGTAGCCCTGGTCAAATGTCTTTTGAGACAATGTGTGAACTTTTATGTAAAGCCTTTCAAGACTTCTTTTTTCTTATGAAATCTGGAGAAGAGGAAGTAGCCACACTTTCTCAGATTCCCTCTACTAGGGGGATGGAATGGCTACAGAGAAACCTCACTACTCAGGGACCCATAAATGAAAAAATTGCCCAGAGCATTAGTTCAATGAGGAGGAAAGGAGGTGCAAAGTTTATATGTCATTCAAAGGGGAAATTGATTCCCACCTACCGCCCAATTTGAGAAATGCATCATTAGGCCATCTCATTGTTGTGTGACTATCATAGAGTGAACTTACACAAATCTAGATGGTAGAGCCTTCTACACATTCAGCCTTCTCCAGCACAGGGAATGTCTCAGTGTTGGTTCATCATTGATTCCTCAGCACAAGACCTGACTTAAAGAGACTCAATAAAATTTTTCAGAATGAATGAATGAAAAAACACTGTTGCCTGAATCCAGCCATGGTGCTACCACGATCACAAATTCCCTGCCCTTTTCACCCCAACATTTCATCCCCCATTCCTGGGTGGAACAGAGTGGAGACTGCAAAGGAGGAAATGGGGTCAATACCCAGTTCCACAGCTCTGGCTGAGGGCTGGAGGTTAGGGCAAAGCTTAATCATTCAAAGCCTGGTCTCCTAGGCCAGTGTCAAATGAATCAGGCCTAAACTGATCAAGACCCTCTGCCTCACCCCTACCCTCTCTTCTCTAGTGGAATTGGGAGAATATTTGACAATTCTATTACTTCAAATCCATTCGTGGTTCCATATGGAATTCCCAGATGAGAAAGCTTTTGAGGACAATGAAGTTAAGAAATGGAAGAAACCTGGCAGGGGACCTTCCCAAATGAGAAGAAATCAGCTCTTTTGGTTTATGATGTTTGAGAGTGTTTCCCTGAATCAAGTTAAACACTTCTCTAGTGCATTACAGTAGGATTCTAGATGAGATGAAATGGTCAAACAATAAACATGGTCAATACACAGTATCTCAACATCAACAGCATTTATTGCAGTATTTGTATGCCTTTGGATTTAATGTCATTTCTCAAGGATATGTCCATTTCTGAGAGAGGATTTATGGAATGGCTGGTATATTAATACTCATATTATCTCAATTAATTCTTAACACAACCTTACGAGGCTACTGGAATTATTTACATTTTATTGTAGGGTATGTCATTCACCAAATTTTATGCTTACCAAAGATGAGGATGAAATTGTCTACATTCCAAAGTCAATATAAGTTGGGTAGTATATTGGATCAAAGTATACTGATGTTGCTCCTATTGGTTTCTCATTTTTCCACTGAATCTTTTAATGCAGACAGGACTGTAATGTAGAAAGGTTTTAAAATAGAAGCTTTCAAATATTCTGTAATTTTGGTTATCAAAGCTTAGTATTTCCAGTAAAATATTATTTTCCACTATCTCATCCATCTCAATCAAAATAACAAATTAGAAACAAAGCATAAATAATGTTCACTTCTTCTACAATCCGAAAGAAAATCCAAAGAAGTAAAATAGAAATGAATGTTCAGACATACCAATTCCCCTCCTGTGACTATACCCAAGAAATTGATAAGCATATGTTAATGCAAAAATGTGTGCACAGGTGTTCCTAGCACATTATTCATAATAGCCAGAAAAGTGAAAGCAATCAAATGTTCATCAATTGATGAACGGATTAATATTCATGCAATGGAATATATACAGTGTATTCATGCTGTGCAGTATTTTCAGTCATAAAAAGGAATGAAGTACTGATGCGTGCTATAATATGAACAAGCCCTGAAAACGTTATGCTAAATAAAAGCAGCCAGACACAAAAGATCACATATTTTATGATTCCATTCACATGAAAGGCCCAGAATAGAGAAATCTATAGAAGCAGAGTGGATTATGCAAATGAAGGTAGAGGGAATTGGAACTAACTGTGGGCTATAGTTTGAATTTTTTCTCCTAAATTCCTGTTGAAACTTAATCCCCCATATGGCAGCATTGAGAGATGGGCCATATAAGGGATGATAGGATCATGAGGGCTCTGTCCTCAAGAATGGATTAATCCATTCATGGGCTAATAGATTAATGGATTATCATGGGAATGAAACTGGTATTTTAATAAGAAGAGAAAGACAGACCTGAGCTAGCATCTTAGCACACTCAGCCCCTTCACCATGTGATGACCTGTGCCACCTCAGGACTCTGCAGAGATTCCCCACTAGCAAGAAGGCTCTCACCAGATGCACCTCTGTGACCTTGGACTTTCCAGTCTCCAGAGCTGTAAGAAATAAATTTTGTTTCGTTAGGAATGACCCAGTGTTAGACATTCTGCTGTAAGCAACAGAAAACAGACTAAGACACTGATTAATAAATACAGGACTTATTTTTGGGGTGATGAAAATGTTCTGGTGTTAGATAGTGGTAATAGTTGCATAAGATAATGAATACATTAAAAACCACCAAATATTTTGAGATGATGAGTTCTATGTTACGCAAAGTATATCTCAACAAAAGAATGCTATATACAGGCATGCACTGCATAACGACATGTCAGTCAAGGACAGACCACATATATCATGGCCAATGGTGGTCACATAAGATTATAATGAAGCTAAAAACTGCCTATCACCTACTGGCATCATATCTGTGGAAACGTTTAGTGCTGCTTACATATTTGTGGTGATGCTGGTGTAACAAACCTACTGTGCTGCCAGTCATATAAAAGTCTAGCACATACAATTGCATACACTATATAATACTTGATAATGATAATGCACAACTATGCTGTTGGATTATGTATTTACTATACTAGACTTTTTATTCTTACTTTAGGGTGTACTCCTGCCTGTAAAAAGAAAATTTTAGATATAAAACCACCTGAGGCGGTTCCTTCAGGAGGGATTCCAGAAGAAGGCATTATTATCACAGGAGATGACAGTAAAATATTATTTTCCACTATCTCATCCATCTCAATCAAAATAACAAATTAGAAACAAAGCATAAATAATGTTTTTCCCTGTGTTCCTTGCCCTCATTCCGGTAAACCCACAACCTTCCAGTGTGGGCGTTATGGCCATCATGAACATGTCACAGTGCTGCAGAGATTTTGTTTATGGCAGCTCCCTGTGTGTTACTGCCCTTGAAGCCCTTCCAGTTCAGTAAGATGTGCAGGTAGAAGATGGTAATAGTGATGACCCTAACCCTGTATAGGCCCAGGCTAATGTGCATTTGTGTCTCCGTTTTTAAAAAAAATTTAAAAAGTAGAAATAAAAATTAAAGATTGTAACAATAGAAAAACTATAATAGAATAAGAATATAAAGAGAACAATTTTTGTATGTCTGTGCAGTGTCTTTGCATATTAAGTTAAATGTTATTACAAGAGTCAAAAACTTTTAAAAATTTAGAAGTAGATAATAGAAAAAAGTGACAGAAAGTTAAGATTAATTTATTATTAAAGAAAAAAAATGTTTTTTTTTTTTGAAATGCAGTCTCACTCTGTCACCCAGGCTGGAGTGCAGTGGTGCAATCTCAGCTCACTGCAACCTCCACCAACCTGGTTCAAGCAATTCCTGTGTCTCAGCCTCCTGAGTAGCTGGGATTACAAAGGCATGCCACCATGCCCAGCTAATTTTTTTTGTATTTTCAGTACAGACAGAGTTTCACCACGTTGGCCAGACTGGTCACAAACTTCTGACCTCAGGCAATCCGCCCGACTTGGCCTCCCAAAGTGCTGGGATTACAGGCATGAGCCACCATGTCTGACCAAAAATATTTTTTATAATTTAAGTGTAGCCTAAGTGTTGAGAGCAGGCCCCCCAAAATCTGGCCATAAACAAAATCTCTGTAGCACTATGACATGTTCATGATGGCCATAACGCCCACACTGGAAGGTTGTGGGTTTACCGGAATGAGGGCAAGGAACACCTGGCCCGCCCAGGGTGGAAAACTGCTTAAAGGCATTCTTAAGCCACAAACAATAGCATGAGCGATCTGTGCGTTAAGGACACGCTCCTGCGGCAGTTAACTAGCCCAATCGATTCCTTTAATTCGGCCCATCCCTTCGTTTCCCATAAGGGATACTTTTAGTTAATTTAATGTCTGTAGAAACAATGCTAATGACTGGCTTACTGTTAATAAATACGTGGGTCAATCTCTGTTCGGGGCTCTCAGCTCTGAAGGCTGTGAGACCCCTGATTTCCCACTTCACACCTCTCTATTTCTGTGTGTGTGTCTTTAATTCCTCTAGCACCACTGGGTTAAGGTCCCCCAGCCAAGCTGGTCACGGCACCTAGGTATACAGTATATAGTCTACAGTAATGTACAGTAATGTCCTAGGCCTGCACATTTACTTCAAAGTCACTCACTCACTGACTTACCCAAGGCAACTTCCAGTCCTGCAAGTTCCATTCATGGCAAGTGCCCAATACAGGTACATCGTTGTTTATCTTTTAGACTGTGTTTTATTGTACCTTTTCTATGTCTACGTATGTCTAAAAACATAAATGCACAGTATTGTGTTGCAATTGCCTACAGTTTTCAGTACAGTCACATGCTGTACAGGCTTGTGGCCTACCATCTAGCCTGAATGTGTAGAAGGCTCTACCACCTAGTGTGGATGTGTAGAAGGCTCTACCATCTAGATGTGTGTAAGTTCACTCTATGATAGTCACACAACAGTGAGATGGCCTGATGATGCATTTCTCAGAACATTTCCCTGTTGTTAAGTGACAAATGACTGTATTTTTAAAAAAAATACACATTAGGTGAAAATCGGTCTCTGTGTCAGTTTGGTGAGTGGTGAAGACCGAAGCTTCTGTGCTGTGAGAGGCTCAGCTTGCAGATGCACCTGCCCTCGGGGTTGCTGCAGAGGAAGGGCATCTCCCTTTGTGAGTTCCTGCAACTCCTGGAAATTAAAGCATTACTAGAAAAGTTCTCTGCCATGATGGTGATGATGGTGATGATAGGAATAGCTAAATAACTCCTAGGTACAGGCACTGTTTTGAGCATTTCACATGTGCTCTTCATGTCATCTTTACAACAAACCTATGGCAGTGATTCTCAAACTTCAGCATGCATCAGAATCACACAGAGGCTCCTGAAGACTCAGATTGCAGGGCCCATTCTGTGAGTTTTTCACTCAGTAGGTCTGAGACAGGGTTCCATAATTTGCTTTTCTAACAAGTTCCCAAATAGTGCAGGTGCTACTGGTCAGAGAACCACCTTTGAGAACCACTGCCCTAGGAGATGAGGGCTCTTTTATGCCCCATTTTACAGGTGATGGTGGAAGACACTTCTTTCTTCCTCCAACTCCACCAAGTCATTGACAATTAATTCCTTGATGACATTGTCCTCTAGGTCAAACGTCCCCAACCCGTGGGCTGTGGACCTGTACTGTTCCATGGTCTGTTAGGAACTGGGCCATGCAGCAGGAGGTGAGTGGCAGACAAGCAAGCAGGACCGCCTTAGCTCCACCTCCTGTCATAGCAGCTGCAGCATTAGATTCTCATAGGAGCATGAACCCTATTGTGAACTGTGCATTGGAGGGATCTAGGTTTTGTGCTCCTTAGGAGAATCTCAGTAATGCCTGATGATCTGAGGTGGAACAGTTTCATCCTGAAACCATCCCCCCAGTCTGTGGAAAAAATGTCTTCCACAAAACCAGTCCCTGGTGCCAAAAAGGTTGGGGACCACTGCTCTAGGTTCATACAGTAGCTTTTTAGATTGGGTCCTGCAATTTAGAAAACCTTTTCCTCTCTTTTCAATCTTCACTTACTGGACCATTGTTAAGTCAGAAATTCTGTTTGGGAGGTCTAATGCTGAACACCGATTCTTTTTTTTTCTTTGCATTCCCGTTGTTAAAATCCATAGTCTGTGAGACAACAATACCCCTTGCTATAGAGGGGAAAGATCCCTGTAAAGAGAACACAAAAAAGATTTTAAAAAATGCATCACTCCCCTTGCATTATATACATCACAGGTCTGCAGGCATAGGGCAGGGGTCAGAATCTGATACTCTCCTCTCCCTTCCACCCCACCTGCTCCAGCACCTGCTCCACGTGAAATAACTCAGATGTGGGGAAATCTTCTGCTAGAGAAAGGGGCAGGTGGTGGTTCCTACCAATCCGAAATAATCAAAAAGCCAGAATCTAGTTAAAGAAAGGTTGAGGACTCCAGCCAGGGACACACTTCCAAGTTTCTTTGGGGAGTGCTCAAGGGAACAAAAGGGAGGTCTAAGTTTTTAAAGAAAAACAAAAGGTTTAATCAGGAGAGGGAGCAATTACAAAAGTTGTTCGTCAGGAATTCTCATTGGTTTACAGAAGTAATGTTGGTTAGTGACTGGCTACACATTGTGGAACTATAGAGCGTGTGGCATTTTATGGCTACTTGGCATCAGTTAATCTAGAGCCTGCAGAGCAAGTGTCTTCCAGAGATAATTATTTGGCTCAAGGGGAGAGGGACATGACTGCTATTAAGTTTTAAATGCCTTTCTGGGCCTAATTATTTAAAGGGGCTCTCATTCATTGGGTAAAACTCAATGGAGAGTCACAGAAAACAGAAAGTGCTTTTGAGGAAGTTTTGAATGGAAGCAGGAGGTAAGAGTTGGAACTGTGTGTTGGGGAATGACCTCCTGACTGGGGCCTTGGGAGGGGTGTGGTGTCTTGGTTGCTGCTCCTGTGAACTGTGGAGAAGGTCAGGTTTAGCGTAAACTGTTCCCTGTGGTCCTCCTGCAATTCTCCTAATTGACTGAGGACTGTCAGCCCTCAGTACCAGGGTCCCATACACCCCTGCAGCACTGCTTCCCCTTTTGTTGGAGTTCCACCTCCTGAGACCAAATCCTGGCTTCCTCACTGACTAGACCTGTGCCCTTGGGCAAGCTCCGTAACCTCTCTAACCTCACTGTACTCATCTGTAAAATGGGGATGAGGGTTATTCTGATGATCAAATGCCATAATACACGACAAGGCAAATGCGATGCTTGACACGTAAGTGAGCAGTGTGTTCCCAGTTGACCACTGGTTTCAGGTGGCCAAAAACAGGTACACTGAGATTTTGGGTGAGTCTTTGGGGGTTTTCTCCCCGTTTTTCTTATTTATCTATATTTTGGTTTTGAATAATGATTACTTGTTGTATTTGTTTTTTTACCTAAAAAATTATTGAGAAGCAACAGATAAAACTGCTGGAAGGATGAAGGGTAAGGTCCTCTAAGAATCCTTGAAAACAGCCACGAGCAAGTTACTCATTGGAAGCACTAATGGAGGAAACCAAGCCACCTCAGTGGCAGGCTTACTGCTCTTGGACAAGGTGGAGGGAATGGGAGACATTATTGGTTATAAACCAGAGAGCTGGTGGGTTAATTGTTCTATCTGGTAAACATTTATGGAGTCTGCATTTGTATAACAAATCAATGGCTTTTTCATCAAATTATGAACAGGTGAGGACATAGAGACTGGAGTTTGAGGGCAAATGTTCACTCATGACTGTTCTATGCACAGTTTACCAGGGCGTCACAACAATGGTCAGTCCAAGAAAGTGATTTTTGATGCGCTTATTATGTTTCTGAGAATATGCAAGAGAAGAAGGGGAAGAACAAAAGTTTCCCAGATGGGCCACCGGTTGGCAAGCTTACATTTTAGCCAGAAATTATGCCCACCATTGACCTATTTCAGTGTGTCCCCACATATATAGAGCTCAACACACAGAAACAAGAGAGTAAGCAATGATCATGGGAACTGGTTTGGCTGAGAAGAGCATAGAAGTATAGAAGTTCCTTAATCCTACATCAAAGCATAGAAGAGTGCTCACCACAGGCAGCGTGTTGACATGGCTCCAGGTCATGTTTATGGCCCTGTGTCCCTAATCTGTCCATCTCTGCTTTAAGACTTCAGGTGACTAGCCCCGCCCTGCTCCCCCCTCCACTTGTCACATGCCCTGTTACTTTCTTGTGTTTCCTGACCATTCTATCTAAAATCTTCAGTGACATATCTTACAATATTATCCCAACAAGGGTGTTTCAGTGATACCGGGGCACACTAATCTTCCAAAACATCTTTAAGATGAATAATACCAGTGTAGGAGTAAAGGGAAGGCTTTTCCTTCACCCTCCAATGCTTCACTAAAAAGTCAACTCACACAAGGCAGATTAATTAGAGAAAAGGCATTCAAATTTGTTAAACATGTATACATGGAGACTTCAGAATGAAGATCCAACTCCCCAGTGGGATGCCGAAGCTTATATACTCGCACCAGGTTACAGACAAAGTCAGGGCTTGGATCCTGGAAAAACAGGTTATGGAAGGGGGCAGAAGAGGAATTCGGCCGAGGGGCAATAAATGATGGCTAGGGAGAGTTCGATGGCATTGAAGAACATACAGTGGTCTGGGACAAAATCTATTGGGCCCGCAGGGCAGACAGTGGTTTGTGACAAAACTCCGTCCAGGTTTGTCGACAGACTTCAGTTTCTTTCCTCTTATGTGAGCTCAGTTAATGAAAGCTCAGAGAGGGAAACAGAGGTAATTATTTTCCTCTTTGGTAGGTCCAGAATTTAGGCAGATAAGGCAGCTTCAGAGAACAACTTTACCCTACAATTTGGAAGGCCATTTCTTTTTCATTCTTTCTTAGAATTTTCATCTCTCTTTTACATTCTCCATGTGTTCTCAAGTTGTTATTTTTTCCGTTAACCCTTAGCATAGTAATCATAGCTATTTTAAGTTCCTGGTCTGATCATTCTGACACCCATGACATATCTGATTCTTGTTCTTAGCCTTGTTCTGTCTCTTCAAGTTGTGCTTTTGTTAATGGTGGAGGGTGTCCAGGTTCTTGGTGTGTTCAACAAAGAATTGGACAAAACGCACAAATGAAGCAAGGAAGGAATGAAGGGTTTTATTGAAAATGATAGTACACTCCACAGTGTGAGAGCAGGCCTGGGCATAGGGGCTCAAAGGCCCTGTTACAGATTTTGGGGAGTTTAAATACCCTCTAGAGGATTCTTTGGTTACTTGGCATATGCCCTATGTAAGCGGAGAGGATGAACTAAAGTTACAAAGTCATTTACTTGGCCTATACCCTATGGAGAGGATATTTCCTGTCATAGCTGAAGTGTGAATCGGCCTTATGTTTTCTGCCTGCAGACCCTATTTTCCTGTCTCACTTTTGGCCTTTTAGAATGCCTTGTTATTTTCTTTTGAAAGAGGAACTTGATGTACAGTGAAAGAAGCTCTGATAAATGACCCTTCAGGAAAGCGGTGATGTGGTTTAGAGGGAGGAGAAGCACTCCTTAGTCCTGTGAGTTGCAGTTTTTTAACAAGTCTGTGTCCTTGTGCTATGGAATTCACAAGTGCCTCTCAGTTTTTCCCTGCTTCGATAGAACAGGGTGGCCCAAGTGGGCTGATGTTGGGTCCTGCCCTTCTCCACCTGGAAGGCTAAAGCAGGCTGGAGTTGGGTATTTCCATCTCTCAGGTCGGTTAAGCTTTGATAAAACCCAAATAGGTTAGAGTTTGGTAAAACAGTGTCTCTTGAGTGTAGGCCTTGTTAAGAAGAACAGAAAGCTCTGGCGGGTTCCAAAATTGTTACTTTTTCCTTCCCCTGCAGGAATCATAAGGGAATTCTCAGATTTTCACTTTGAGAGCCTTGCGGAGCTACTTAAGCTATGCAATCTGAGGGCACCCCAGGATCAAAGCCAGGACCGAAGCCAGGACCGAACCCAGGGCTGAGTTTTAATGCTCAGACTTCTCCACACCCTGCCTCTGGCAATTTGTCAGTTACAGCTTGGTTTTCCTTACTAGGCACTTGTCCCTGCAGAGGCCTCTGGCCGTGGTCTGTGCTCCAGTGAGTTGTGATTCTCGGTATTCCTTTCTCTCCCCAGTTATTAGGGCAATGGTTTGCTTCATGACTTCGCTTGTCTTAGGAATCTAAGAAGAGTTGTTGATTTTAAAATTTATTCAGGTTTTTATTTGTTAGTAGATGGTTACAACTTCCAAACTCCTTTCATGCTGTAATGGAAACAGGAAGTCGCTGCTAGAATTTTTTTCGGAATTGTGGACCCAAAGCCAAGTATTTGCTCTTATTTTTTACCTATATTGGACTCCCCTGAGTGCTGGGTGATTCACAATTTGTGCTGCTCTTGAATGTGACTGAAGAGGAAAGACTATAAAGCGCCAGGGAAAGCGCATTTCTGTTAAGTGCTCAACATACTGCCCGGGGTTGGGATGAGGGGATTGGGCGTGGTTGTGGGGAGTGGGGCAGCTGAAGGGAGTGGAGTTCTGAGCAGAGTCACTCTGCATCCTCACTAAAGCAGTCTCATTAGAACAATGTCCCTGGTTTATCTCCTCATTGTCCATCCCTCCTTTAGCCCTTAGCAAAGCCCTCTCCCTGTTTTTCTTGGCTGGGAACGGTAAGTTGGAGTCAACAGCCACCATCCTCAGCGAGGTTGTGTGTGACTGAGACGAGCGTGGAGCATGCTGGAGTCCAGCTGGGCAGTGCTGCTTCCTCACGCCTGTGCTGTGTGATGGACCTGCTGAGCAGCATCCGCACAGATCTCAGGAACATCAGTCCCCAAATGGGAGACTCGCCTTCATCAAGTTATCTGAGGACCGTGTGTTTCTCCCCCTCTTCTTCCTCCTTCTTCTCCTTTATCAATTCTTTAACTTTTTTCTTGAACTGCCTACTTTCTGAATCTGTTATCTCATGAAAATAGTGAATGCTTATTACTTAAAAATTGAAATAATACAGTACAAAGAGAAACTGCCCCCTCATGCCCTATCCAAGATATGACAGCTATGAACAATTGAAATCGAGATCAGATGCTACTTGCTTAGGCCGGCCCTGGCCCCTAGAGGGAAGCACCTTCCTAGTGTGTGCCCTGACTGTCCCTGGCTCCCTTTAGAGCCTCCGCAGTGCTGCACTTGCCCGTGGATTTGTGCCAGGCTTTGATTTGCTTGTTTATGTGGGAATAGGAGCTCCAGAGGAAGGAGCCGTGAGTATATGCTTCATTTGTATGTCCTCAAGGCCAGCACAACACCATCTCATAGGAGATGCCCAATAAAGACTTAAGGATAAACATGAAAAAAGTCTTTAAATATATTAATTATGATTTTTTTTGTTTTGAGATGAAGTCTCGCTCTGTCATCCAAGCTGGAGTACAGTGGCACGATCTCGGCTCACTGCAACCTCCGCCTCCCAGGTTCAAGTGATTCTCCTGTCTCAGACTCCTGAGTAGCTGGGATTACAGGTGCATGCTACCACGCCTGGCTAAGTTTTGTATTTTTAGTAGAGACAGGGTTTCGCCATGTTGGCCAGGCTGGTCTCGAACTCCTGACCTCAGGTGATCCCCCTGCCTCGGCCTCCCGAAGTGCTGGGATTACAGGCGTGAGCCACCGCACTGGGCCAACATTGGTTTATTAACAGGATCACTCAACTTAAACACTGTGCTGGAGGCCATAGGCTTAACGGAGAGAATCAAGAAAGGCAGGTGTTTCTGTTCATCCTTTATGAATTATTGAGTCTAAACTGCACATAACTTCCATCCCTTTCAAAGAGCTGCAAAATCAGAAGCAGGAAAGGATAGGATGTCTTTCCAGCTAGATGTGCTTCGGAATTAAGAAAATGCTCAGAATTTAGAAATGTGGTGGTACAAATATTACACTAATGCAACTTGTGACAGCATCTTGATGTTATACTCAAACATTCATATCCTGTGTTCAACCTAAGTAGGATAAAGACTTCTGGGATTTCAGAAATGTGCTTAAGGGTTTGTGGAACTGTATCCAAATGCTGACTGCAAACAAGAATTCCCTTTTGTGTTTCAAATGTAGGGTTTTTTTTTTTTTTTTGACAATTTATACCTGTTCTTCACCAGCCAATATCTCTTGCTGTAGTAGTCCTCTTCTTCAAAGCCATAGCCGACCACAAGAGCACCCTGACTCACATATCCTCCTTTGCAGGTTGGATCATAATAAATGCCTGTGAGAGTGAAAGGAATGCTGGGGTGAGAAGCGCCAGGGGACACCCAAGAGTAACCCACCCTGTCACCCACAGGGAGGGAGGCAGCTCTAAATTCAATGAAATGGCACACATTCCAGATCAGGCCTAACAAGAAGACCTATTGTTATCAAGGCTAGGGATTTAGGCTCCCATCTAAAGCTAGCAGAAATACAAATGAGCATAAATCCTTTTGTAAAAACCTGCCCAGAGGCATAAAAGACCACTCTTGGAAAGCTTGTTACTTCACTCTAGTATGTCTAAGGTACAGAACACTGAAATCTTTGAATCAAGGGCTCTTTTCAGATTTAATAACAGAGGTAAAAAAATCTTTGGAACAATTTGAAATATCCAACAATTGGAGAGAACTTAAGTAAATTAAGCTATATAATAAATAACAATTCATAAAGCGTTATGAATTACTTGCATTCATGGAGTTATGTGCCCATGAATATAAATACTTCATAACGCTTTATGAATTGTTATTTATGGCTTGGTGCAGTGGCTCACACCTGTAATCCAAGCACTTTGGGATGCCGAGGCAGGAGGATCACCTGAGGTCAGGAGTTCGAGACCAGCCTGGCCAACATGGCAAAACCCCATGTCTACTAAAAATACAAAAATTAGCCAGGTGTGGTGGTGTGCACCTGTGATTTCAGCTACTTGGGAGGCTGAGACAGGAGAATCACTTGAACCCAGGAGATGGAGGTTGCAGTGAGCTGAGATCATGCCGCTGCACTCCAGCCTGGGCGACAGAGCAAGATTCCATCTCAAAAAATAATAAATAAATAAATAGTTATGTATTGTATGGAAACACCGGGTAGAAATATTGCATGTAGGCCGGGTGTGGTGGCTCATGCCTATAATCCCAGCACTTTGGGAGGCTGAGGCGGGCAGATCACCTGAGGTAGGGAGTTCAAGACCAGCCTGGCTAATATGGTGAAACCCCATCTCTACTAAAAACACAAAAATTAGCCGGGCGTGGTGGCAGGTGCCTGTAATCCCAGCTACTCAGGAGGCTGAGGCAGGAGAATTGCTTGAACCCAGGAGGCGGAGGTTGCAGTGAGCTGAGATTGTGCCATTGCACTCCAGCCTGGGAGAAAAGAGCGAGACTTCATCTCAAAAAAGAAAGAAAGAAAGAAAGAAAGAAAGAAAGAAAGAAAGAAAGAAAGAAAGAAAGAAAGAAAGAAAGACTACATGTATAAAATAAACTATGTGAAATCTATGAACCCAAATATTTACATCGAATTTTTTGTACCAAATAGTCCATCCTGCTTGTGTATCATGGTGGTTTTCAATTTTTCTTCCGCAATGTCTACAAAGAAAAACTCTTACCTTCTTTTTTTATAGGACCAGAAGGAATCAAGAAGTCCAAAAACAACAGCAGAGATGCACCCCACAGTTGCCACAGCCTTCATTAGGGCCTTCTCTTCCACAGGGAGTATTTGCATGTACCCAGTGTCATTAGTAGCAGAATACTTGGGATTGTACCTACAGGCTTTTTCCTTTTAAAAGTAAAGGGGGAAGAGACTTGATTACCACCATCCTCCTCCTGGACAACATGAGTTAGAGCCACAACGCTCAGCAGTTTGCAACTTAGGATTTCCCAGGAAATGAAATGCTATTTGTTGACTTGAAATTAAACATTAGCTCAAGTCTCTTGAACGAGACCCTTAGGCTTACTATCCACAAGAAATTTTTCACAGTGGAGAAATGTGTATTATATGTAAAATAGTTTGTATATTCTCAATGTTACTATGTTTGGATATTCTCTATGTTATATGTTCTTGCTAACATATAGCAAGAACAGCTGTATGTTAACCACATAATCATAGAACTGTGCAAAGGCTAATAATTTATAATGACAGCACTGACAGTTTGCAGATATAGATTCTACCATCTAAAATGTGAGTTCTGAAAAAACTGTGTGTTACCTCTGAAAGCGTTCCACTTTCCAAAAGCAGAGCTGGAATGACAGCAAGATAAAGAGCTCCACTTACCTTTTCTTCATATGGAAAGGATTCCTCAGAGTCCAGGCCTCCATTGTCGGCAACATACTGGAAGCAAAATAATGGTTCTCCAAAAATGCAGCCAACATTGCCTTGAAGCCTAGAGCAGTCCACCAGGTCTGCACACTCAGTTAAACTAGTTTCTCAATTTTCCTAACATCTGTCCTTACAGAGCCCCAGCTGCACTAAAAGCATAAGAAGATGCACACTTACCATGAGAAAAGAATAAAAAAGCTGTCATTCACAAAGCAAATAGCAAAACTTTGACAACAGCTCATCTATCTGAATACTATGAACTGCAAGTTGTTCTACATGCCACTAAAGCAAAGAGGTCGATCACCTCTTGGCTTTCCTGGGGAGATGGGAGGTCTGAATCTGACACTATCTTACCTGATCCTTCACAGGAGTCACGTAGCCTTTCTCTCTCCAATCCACAGATTTGGGGATGTCATGAAGCAGAGGTTCCTGGAGCACTTTCCCCTTCCTGGGCTTATGGTTTTGAAAGCCATTCACCACCTGCCTGAATTCTTCACTGGTCTTCAAGGAAAAGGAAATAAAATGTTGAAAAGCAAGAGATTACTTTAGTAAAGAACCGAGGAGAGGAAGCACAGAGCTCGGCAGTCCACAGCACACTCACCATGTCTCCAAAGGCGTTCATGGCTGTTGTGAGGCTGTGTTTCCCTTCCCTGTATTCCTGATTGTGCTGCTGAATCATCTTCATGTTCTCCCACACTGCTCTCCTCCATCCTTCTTCATTCTAGAGGCAAATATGTAATTGATGCTCTTTATTTCTAACTAAAACTCACCGAGTGAATCTGCAGACAAAAGTGAAAAAGAAATCATGGCCAGAGAAGGCTTGACGCCTCTGGGAGATGTTCTCCAAGTCAAGAAACAACAGGAGCGTATGCCCATATCGTACTCATAATTGGTGCCATTAGGTTATTGCATTAGGTTATTGGTAAGAGCTGGCCTCTAGTAGCTACTCTTTGGCTATAATCTCCAAACACCAAGGACCATTCTCCCAGGAATCCCTCTGGATGGTTTCAGGTGCCACCAACCATGCCATATAATCTCTTGTGCTTTGCCTTCCACTGGTTCCACTGTGTGTCTAAACTGTGATCAAGTGTTAGACTAGCTGAGGCTAATCTCAGGCAAAAGACAGCAAGGAGGAGTGAAGGATTCATGTTTCAAAACCTAGGAAGGGAAAAGAAATGAAGATCTGATTAGACCAATCCTAAAAAGCCATCTTACTGCTCCCTGAGAAACTTTGGCCACCATGGTAGAATAAAAATATTTAAATTATTTTCCCATGCATTTACCTAAGGACTGTGAAAGAGGCCAAGGATCTGGTTGGAGGAAAACAGGGCAAGTGGAGGTATTGGATGGACCCACCAAAATGAAAAGCAGCCTGTCCAGAGCTGTAGGAGCTGAAACAGTTTATGCGATGATAATTTAGGTTATGAAAAATATGAAGGTACCTCGTGTGTGAGAAGGTTAAGGCAACAGCTAGGAAACCAAGTGATCTAGGTTTTGTACCAATTGTACTGAGGCCATCCAGGCAAAACCTCACCAATGGAGACTTCTAATCCCAAGTAGGGACAAAGGGATCCCCAGTAATTGGGAGGTCACTTCACACCTTGTTTTTGGCTAATACACAGCAGGAGGTGAGCTATGTTTTCCAATCTCCCCTTCTTGCAGGAAACCTTTCTGGAATGCCTTCCCAGGAGACAGTGGGAAGGAGAGCACACACTGCTCCTGCAGCCCTACATGTCGCCAGTGCTGCCAACACCTCATCTGCCTCTCCAAAACCAGGGCTCCTGGCTGAGCTCCCAGGCCAGGTCCCATGCTGCTTGCCCCCACCCTCTGCTCAGGCTCACTGTGGCCACGGGGCATGTGTGGTGGTGCAAGGAGCAAGGGGCATCTCCACCTGACTTGCAGGGGTCGAGCTTCCCTGTCCTGCCCAACCAGCCCTAGGAATACCATAGCTCAGCACCCCAGAAATGCCCCCACTCACAGAGCGGAGGTACTCGCCGGGCACCGGGGTGGCCCCTGTCCCGTCTGTACAGGCACAGTCGGTAAGTGCAGGGTCCAGGGGTCTTCAGTCCTCTGCGGCCGCCTCAAGTTTGCCAGTTTGACCTCTAAAGTCCCCCACCAGGATGCCACCCAGGCGGCTCTGTCCCCACCGCCTGCCCGCACTGTGATTGGCTGAGCCGCCTCTGGGCGTAGCCTCAGGGCACTGGGACGCAGCACCATGCAGCTCAGTCCCAACCTGTCGCAGGACGCGGCGCGCCTGCCTAGAGGACCCGAGGCAGGAGTTGGGGGCGGGGAGGTGGAGCTGCGCCATCCAGGGGCTGCCGAGTGGAGGGTCGGAAGTCTCCCTCTAGGGTCTGGATCAACAAAGCACCCGACTTAATGCGCTGGGCGAGTGATTCATGAAAAGAAGTTTAAAGCTAGCCCTGTGTGGATTATCAGCCCAACCCTGCTTTTCTTTAGTCCTAGTTCTTGACTAAAATCTCCTGCAGGGCTGAGATTTACTCTAGTCCAGTGGTTCCTCCTGTTTAGTCCACAGAAAGGTGGGGCCGGGTGGAAGAATGCAGGGCCCGCGAGCAGAAGCCTTCTCTCCCATTTAAGGGTGTGTGCAGCTGAGCTTTAGTAGAATCTGGTAGAGAAAGTCACCCCCAAAACACGCCATGCAATGGTCAAGGCCAGACCCTGGGGAGGGAGGGGACTGGCTCGGTCTCCAGAGACCGCAGGCGTTTGTCGTGCGTCGTTTCCAGTCTCCTCCATTCGGGGATTCTTCCTTCCTTCAAGTCTTTCATTAAGTAAGTGAATGAATCAGTCGACAATAATTAATGAAGCTCCTCTAACTTTGTGCTCATTGTCCTTTGCTTGGGACAGTTGGAGCATTGCCTTAGAAACTTAGAAATGTCCAGGTAGCTTTCCTAACTGCTTTTCTGAGGCCCAGCCTTTCCATTTTAAAATCTAAGATTAACTCAGTAATCTTGCTTTTACAGCAAATGGGCACAGAGTTTGACAGATATTTTTAAAAAATTATGGCCAAGCCTCTTGATGCATTAGGTAAGAAGGTAGCTGGCCGGGCGTGGTGGCCACGCCTGTAATCCCAGCACTTTGGGAAGCCAAGGTGGGCAGATCACTTGAGGCCAGCAGCTCGAGACCAGCCTGGCCAACATGGTGAAACTCCATCCCTACTAAAAATACAAAAACTAGCCTGGCTTTGTGGCGGGCGCCTGTAATCCGAGCTGCTGGAGAGGCTGAGGCAAGAGAATCACATGAACCTGGGAGGCAGAGGTTGCTGATCTTGTAGAATGTCTCCCCAGATTCCTAATCTTCACTCCTGAATCTATAATACACAAACTTTTCTTTGAAGGCCAGAGGATCTCTTCTTGAGATCTGACCTGTTCCTTCTGCCATCTGCCTGATTTCTCCTCCTACAATAGGAAAGCACCACATCCGTAGATACTGTGAAAGTAAAATGAAGTGATTAACAGAAGCAATTGTTGCCTCCTCCAATCAGAAATGAGTTCTATACAGAATTCTTACATGCTATTTTCTTTTTCTATCTTAGCAATGATCCCAAATAAAGATCAGACCCCTTATTCAGAGGGTGAGTTAGTTCTCAACAGTAGAAGTTGGGTCCTCGGTGTATCCTGTGGATTTGAGGGGGAAAATTGGAATTGCTTGGGACCATAGCTGCAGGTCTGATTTGAGGTCAATGAGACAGGACAGAGACCAAGACAGAGAGGCAGCCACTGCTGCAGGGCTGGGCGTGGGGGGGGGGGGGGAGAAAAACAAGACACAAGAAAAACAAGTATAAACCTCCAGAGTGCAGTGAGATATTAACAGAAGTTCCAAAGTTTATATTGAGAAGATTCCTCTGGTTGGGGGTTTTGAAGGGATCATATAAGGAATTGGGGATTATTCCTGATTATTATTGATTATTCAGTTTTATTTCCTTTTCATGGTCTCAAATATTTTTAAAAAGAATGTTTTACCAATACCACATGGTCTCACTTATAAGTGGGGACTAAACATTGAATGCACATGGACACAAAGGTGGGAACAATGACACTGAGGGCTACTTGTGGTGGAAGACTGAGGGGGGACCTTGATTGGAATGCCGCCTGTTGGGTACTCCACTTACTACCATGGTGAGGGGATCATTTGTACACCAAGCCTCAGTGACATGAAATTTTCCCATGCAACAAACCTGTACACTAATCCCCTGAGCTTAAAGTGGAAAAAAAAAATGTTTATGTGTGTTTCTAGAATTGGTGAATGACACAAACTATACATCTAACAAAGGTCTAATATTGACTCTGTAAGGAATTTAAACAACTCAACAAGCAAAATCCAAATGACCTCATGGAAAAATGGGTGAAAGATATGAACAGACACTTCTCAAAAGAATACATACAAGTGGCCAACAAACATATGAAAAAATGCTCAACATCACTAATCATCAGAGAAATGCAATTCCAAACCACAATGAGATACCATCTCCCACCAGTCAGAATGGCTTTTATTAAAAAGTAAAAAAATAGCAGCTGCTGGGGAGGCCGTGGAGAAAAGGGAACACCTATATACTCTTGGTGGGATTGTAAATTAATTCAGCCACTGTGGAAAGCAGTTTGGAGATTTCTCAAAGAACTTAAAACAGAACTACCACTTGAACCAGCAATCCTATTACTGGATATATATCCAAAAGAAAACAAATCATCTACAAAAAAGACACATGCATTCACACATTAATCGCAGCACTATTCACAATAGCAAAGACATGAAATCAACCTAGTTGCCCATCGATGGATTGGATAAAGAAAATATAGTACATATACATCGTGGAATGCTATACAGCCACAAAAAAGGAGATCATGTGTTTACAGTAACATGGATGCAGTTGGAGGCCAGTATCCTAAGTGAACTAGTACAGGAACAAAATCAAATACCACACATTTTCACTTATAAATGGGAACTAAACTTTGTGTACTCATGATCATAAACATGGCAACAATAGAAACTGGGGACTACTAGAGGAGTGTGGGGGGTGGGAACACAGGCTGAACAACTAACTATTGGATACTATGCTCAGTATTTGGGTGACTGGATCCTTCATACTCCAGACTTCAGGATCATGCAATATACCCAGGTAACAAACCTGCACATTTACCTTCTGAATCCAAAATAAAAGTTGGAAAAAAATCACATCTACCCCATAAATATGTACACTGTTATGTATTCACAATAATTAAAAATGTAAAAAAAAGAAAAGCCCATCAATTCTCCCCAATCTAACTTAATGAAAAAAAAGTATCAATCACCACCTGCTGTTAATATGATTGTCTACCTGGAAAGCCTAAGATAATCAATTAAAAACTATTAGAACAGAGAAGAATTTAGAAAGATGTCTGAACATGCATAAATACACAAAACAATCACTTTCCCAATTACGCATCAATAATCAACTTAAGTATATCATAGGGGAAAAAGCTCCTCCTTAAACAATTACAGAAGTGTAAAATGCTAGAAACAATTCAATTACAAATACTGTACATTTCTCACAATGATTATAGAAGAAGATCAGGGTAGAAGACTTCTGGACCACAAGACCTACATTTAAGATGGGCCAGTACATCCTATGTTCATTTATAGGTTTAATTAAATTCTAATACAAATTTTAGTGGGAATTTTGTTTATATCTAAAAACGATTGGTAAAAATAATAAATGAAAATAGTCACAAGTATTTTTAAGCTGTGTTGATGGGAATGTTTTTCTTTCAAAGAGTAAAATATTTTTAAATGAAGTGGATCTCAACTGGGTTTTTGCTGAGAATTAAGTTGGCCATTTATATCAAGTAGTTTTAACTTTATAATCTGGTAATTCTGCTTGAATTAACATAATAAAAATTTTCAGAGGTGCAGATAGTTTTATGTAGAATGATGTTCATCATTAAGATGTTTATAATATTGTTTCTAAAGTTTCCAGCAATTGAAATTCATTAAATCGATGGTGATACATTTTTAATTAGAATACAATTCAGTCATTGCAGTTATGAAGAATCTTTAATAACGTATGCAGCATATTGTATTCTCCAAAGATGGCTGCAGAAATCTCTTCCAGCCTGTATGCTGTTCTGTACTGTGACGCTCCTGCTTGTCTTCAAGAGGTGGAATCCATTTCTCCTTCTTATCAAATGTGGCTGGGCTCCAATCCACAAAATCATGAGCAAAATAAATTGTCTTAAACCACACACACACAAAGAATTGGTGAATGAATGAACTTCGTTATTTTAATTCCTGAGATTGTTCACTGAAGCATTGTCACCTGATTTAGGATTAAAAATCTGACACTGAATTTATCATAAACGATAAGGTGCAAGTCTTTTGTCTCCTAGACATGATCAAGCAAGGAAACACCCAGGAGGCACAGGGCAAAATGCCCTCCCAGAAGCTGGTGGGGTAGGAAGATGCTGAGGCCCAGTCTGTTTCCAGCAGCATACATTCTGTGTGATGACAGAAAATGTTTTGTTTGAGCAGACTTTAGTCAGGCTTCTGAATGTTGTGCTAGACTCATCTATGCACTTCCTTGTGAAATTTCAGTTTTAGCAAAGAAACCTGCTAAGTCAGTTTAGCAAGAATCCCCATTCCTCATATCTGATCAGAGTCCTCAGCCTCCCCCATCCTCCAGGTGATGTCAGATAGCCTTGGCTTGTCCTCAGCGAGAATCCTGTTAGGTGAGTTTAGCCAGAATCCTCCCTTACCCCTGATGTTTGCACATAGTCATTTCCCATCCACTGACCCCGCCCCCCACCCCACCCTTTTCCTTGGCTATAATTTCCTGCTTGCCCATGCTGTACTCAGAGTTGAGCCCAGTTTCTCCTTCTCATTGCAAGACTTCCTTCCAGTGGTCCCCATACCTACCTCAAGGACCTAAATAAATTATTTCTTATCATTCTGTAACAGGTATCATTTAATAATTTTTTTTTTTGAGATGCAGTCTCAGTCTGTCACCCAGGCTGGAGTGCACTGGCGTGATCTCAGCTCACTGCAACCTCCGCCTCCTGGGTTCAAGCGATTCTCCTGCCTCAGCATCCTGAGTAGCTGGGACTACAGACACGTGCCAACACACCTAGCTAATTTTTGTACTTTTAGTAGAGATGGGGTTTCACCATCTTGGCCAGGATATATATATATATATGTATATAATGTAATATATTATATACGTATATAATATATTATATATATAATATATTATATATGTATATAATATATTATATATGATATATTATATATGTATATAATATAATATATATAATATATAATATATTATAAATATATATAA
Organism: Pan paniscus; assembly: GCF_029289425.2. Classification (NCBI taxonomy): domain Eukaryota; kingdom Metazoa; phylum Chordata; class Mammalia; order Primates; family Hominidae; genus Pan; species Pan paniscus. The sequence continues at coordinate 51,660,875 of NC_073260.2, forward strand.
TATTATATATTATATATGATATATTATATATGTATATAATATAATATATATAATATATTATAAATATATATAATATTATATATTATAATATGATATATTATATATTATATTATAATATATTATATATTATAATATAATATATAATACATTGTAATATATTATATATTATAATATATTATATATTATATATATAATATATATTATATATATTATATATAATTATATTTATATATATATTTATTATATATAATTATATATTATATATAATATACATTATAATATATATTATATATAATATATATTATATATATCATATATATATCATATATCATATATATTATATATCATATATATAATATATTATATATTACATATTATAATATATAATATGTAATATATATAATATATTAAATTACATATTATATATTATATTATATAAAAATATATTAAATTATATATTATAATTATTTCTGCTCTTGATGGGCATTTCAAATTTTTTTGTGTTTCATTTAGGAACAATACTGCATTGAATATCTTTGCACATGTATCTTTTTCAATGTGTGCAGATATAATTACCATATTAATCCCTAGAAATGGATCAGCTTGCTGACAAGAGTTATTCCATTGTGTGCTCATGCCTGCAGTGAATGAGGATGCCCGTTCCTTCTCAATTTATAAACTAACTCATTTTATATGCAAAATGTGATGTAATTTGTTGCCCTAATTTCCATGTATTTGGGGGAGCGTTCTAACTTCAATGTTATTATTATTATTATTAATTTATGGTATTATTATTTTCCCCATCATGTTTACCAACATTATGGTCATTGCCATAAATAATTGATGCTAACAATAATCACCCTGCATTGAGGACCCACATGCCAGACCCTTCATTAATTTAATTTCCTTTCCAGACTTGATTTAATTTCCTTCACTCCTCACAACTACCATCTGAAGAAATAATCAATCACTAAGCCATTGTATAATTGAAACACAAAAGGGAAGTGATTCGTGTGCCCTCAGCCAAGTAATTTGAACACTCTGTGCCTCTGATCTTCCAATAGAAAAATGTAAATAATAATATCATCCTTACCTACTACGTGGGGATGTGTACTGTCCGTCTGCAAGGTATTTTTGACACTGGTGCATTGCTTGTGTGATGACATGGTGTACTTCCAGTTTTAGTGTGTTGGGGAGGAGAGAAAATAGGAGGAAGACTGAAAAAAGGCAGAGTCTGGTGCAGGGTCTCCAGGGAAAATATGTCTTGTTATCCAAACAGCGAATGGCCACACACTGAAGACACACAACCTGCCTATGAACTGGAGTGACCCTGTTGAAATCTTGTAGAAAGCGTGAGCTGCTCCCACAACAGATGTTCATCCTTCAAGCTGACACAAATGGGTTTTGTTAAACAGTGTTTCTTTCTATTCTGGCTCTATCTGACACAAGATGGAATTGAAGAGGATATGAAGCAGAAGGAGCAATTTGAAATTAGAATGGCCACAGTGGAAGAAAATGGTCTTGGTTCAATACAATGCCTGCCTAAAATCTCTTTTAGTAAGAACTACTAACTGGAACAAAATTGCATTTTATTCTCCTTATGATAATTTCAAGTGTGTTGTGGTTCCAGAATTTCTCATCTCTTCACCCACGAAATCTTCCCTGGGGTATGCAAATTCCTGAAATCTTTGAAGGATTGGTGGTCAGGGATTCTGTAAAAGGATTCTGGGGAGTTCGACTCAGTGGTTAACAAAGGCCCTTCCAAATCTTTAGTCTGATTCTGGGATCCCCCCAGGACACCTGAAGCCTTTCTCAACATCTTTTCATTAGAAAGACCATCTGCTTCATCCTCTGTTGCAACACAAATAGCCATTGTGAAGCTCCATGGTGAGGTGCATTGAGTTTATTCGACCATGTGTGGGCTGGATAGACTCAGATTTAGAGGTATGTTTGAGCTCTGTTTCATACTCAAATGTACAGATCCAGCAGATGACTGGATCAGTTGTACTCTTCATCTTCCTTGTATTCTGGGAAGCATCAGGAGCAGTGTCATCTCACCAAGGATGTTCTGCAGATGCTAGGTGGCGGGGACGAGGATCTTGATGAAAACGAATGGTCCCGTGACATGAGGAATCATCTGGCTGGAGAGGCCCAGATGCAGCGGTTATGGGATGTTGCTTCAGCAAACAGGTGATATTTCACACCTCAGAGCAACACAGACCAGTGTCTAGTCACTATTTCCACTCAGAGCCAAAAAGGCTTCTCTGCAAAGGAAACAACTTTTGGAAAATATTGCCCCTGTAAGCAGATACTTCATGTAGGAGACACAGCTGCTTGCCTTCGTTGAGGCTGCTACCAAAACTGCTACAAAAACTCCCACCCTGTTGATAATCAAAGCAACAAGGAGATGGGGCAAGAGCCTGAATCAGATCATAAAACAACCAGACTAATTCACAGGAGTCTCAGCACTTCGTGGTATTGTTCAAACTGCCCTGCGGAAAGGCCTGGACACTTTAACATAAATTGGCTGTGGAGTAGACAAGAGTGCTGGTAAGGTTTTCACTGATTCATATGACATTGCTGAAATTTGACTATTTTTGACCTTCAAAGTGGCAAATTCATGTGGTTCAGCTTAATAAAAGATTTAAGAATCATTTTACTCAAAATGAGCCTAAATAAACATAGACAAATGCTAAAGCAAAGATAAGCGAATTCCCAGTATTTGCTCCCTGACAAATTTATGATTACTCTTACCTGAAATTATCCATTTTAGGTCTAGATGAGGAGGAAAGAAAGCACTTTATGTGTTTTCTAAAAATTAAATTTTATCTTAAAGTCTTAAATCTAAGACAAGAGATTAACTTAAAACAAACATAAGTTAGTCAAATATTAAAATTTTGAACACAGAGGATTTTTTTTTCCTGCGGAAACCAATATCTGACACTTAGATGTATTTCTCTGGGCAATCAGATTCCACTGTTTCAGATGAGGGGTACAGCTGGTGCCACATCTGCTCCCCACAGACAGGTGATATTCAGTCTGCACCACCATGACCAGTTTTTGAAGTGTAAATTCCTTTAGGTAAGGGGTGCACCCCACAGTTAACATAGCCCTCACTGCCTTTCAACAGACCCCATCAGCATTCGTGGGCACTTTCCTGCAGGGCCCCCACAGCATTTCCATTTTCCACCTCTGTCTTAGATGAAACTGATGTCTTATAGCTCCTCCTGTGATACGATGACATCTTCTGAGTCAAGGAGTTGGGAAGGGAAGCCACGCTCCCTGCATGCAAGTCCAGCCTTGTTCTCAGAGTATGAGCAAAAGGAAACACAAATCAGGAGAAAATGCTCAGTCCCTCTCATTACCCAAGAGATGCGAGGCAAAACAAGATCTCTTCTATTTCAAACCACCAAGTTTTACCAAGGTGTAAGCTTTGCTGATTTTTAGGATTGGTGACAGTGAGCAGGAATGAATCCTCTTGATTGTTGTTGTAAAGTGAGGCAATTTTTTTTTGTCTGGTGACCTGGAATTGTTCATCCTTTTTTTAAGGGATGCATTCTTGGCCCCAGCAAATTCACTTAGAAATAGTCACATAAACATGAATATTAGATACTTCATTTATTCAAACATTTACAAAGAAACCTAAATATTTACCAATAGTGGAACATTGAATTATAGTTCCGTGGTGTAAACATGGAACTGTGTCCAGTATATACCACTGCATGCAAAGAGGAAATTCCAGAACAATATGCATAGTATGATCCCATTGAAAGCCAAAATAAAATAAAATAACTATATCTATGTATTTTGATATGTAGACATAGGTTTATGCATAAAGCCTAGAGGAGTATATATTAGACTGTTAACAGTTATCTTTGGCAATAAGAAGTAGTGGGGGCTGGGTGTGGTGGTTCATGCCTGTAATTCCAGCACTTTGGGGGACCAAAGTGGAAGCCTAAGGCCAGGATTTCAAGACTAGCCTGGTGAACATTGCAAGACTCTGTCTCTACAAAAAAAAAGAAAGAAAGAAAGAAAGATCAGGCAGGACTAATGACATGTGCCAGCTATCAGGGAGGCTGAGGCAGGAGGATCCCTTGAGCCCAGGAGTTCAAGGCTACATTGAGCCATAATTGCACCACTGCACTCCAGCCTGGGTGACAGAGAGAGACCCTGTCTAAAAAAACAAACAAACAAAACAAAAAGACTATTTTAGAGACACTAATTTTTACTTTATGTTCTTTTTTGTGATTCAATATTTTTTGTCTGAATATAATTTTTTACAGTATGGAATAAAGTCACATTATTCAAACCTCCCTCTCCCAAATACATAAGAGTACAGTAAAAACTTTTCATCCCTCTCAGTCCCCAGCCCACCGATACGTCTATTGTCAGTTTCTTATGCATTAGTCTAAAATTTATTTATGCTTCTAAGAAAAATAGAGACAGATATTCTTATTTTCTTTTTTTTTCCAAAAAAAGGCAGCACATTATATCCTGCTTGGCACTTTGTTTTTCTCTATTCAACAATATACTTCATACTTTATTATTGTTTGAAAAAAATTTTCAATGATATATATTTCTTTGAAATTTAAATGAATGAGAAATGTTGGGCTTTAGGTGGGAGTTGCAAATGTAGGCAGGGATTTCTCATCTTTTACAAAAATGATGAGGCCACGTCCAGCAGCTGGGTAGCTAAGCAATATTTCAAAAGCTGAGACAAAAATAGTTATTCAAGCCAAGAAAGATGTATCCATAAATTATGAATTTGGCCTCTGTGTACTGATTTTGCTTTACTTAGAAACATTATTCCCACCTCCAGGCAGCTGACCCTACCTCCTCCTCCTGAAACACCTGTGTCAAAGCCCTCCCGTGCTCTCTCTTCACATCTGCCCTTAAGCACCGCAGGCACCCAGAGCACAGGGACAGGGCAGGGGAGGATGTGGCAGAGGCAGTGATGGGAGGGACCAGCCATTCCGTGGTTTCCAGCTGTGTGGTCTTGGGTAGGTCACACACCTCCTCTGAGCCTCAGTTTCATCACTCAGAAAATGAGGATAACAATCCTACTTTCCTCACAGGATTATTGTGAAAAATAAATGAGCTATGTGAACATTTGCTTATAGTAGGGCTAATCTCATATTGCTTTATTATGAGGTCAAAGACAGAATCCTTCCAGAGGCCTTAGTTAGTTAAGAAAATATGTATTATTAGCTAAAGCATACCTTACATGGCCTCTCTGTGAGAGCAAGTTTGGGCATCCTCGCAGAATGACACTTATGTTCCAAGAGCAAGTTATCCCATGCAGCAGGGTGAAGTGCGTGGCACATTGTTATGCTCCATCCTCAGAAATCATATAACTGACTCTCCCTGGACTCTATCAGGGGCAACCACCAGATTCTACCAGGTTTAAGAGCAGACACTGAATTTTGACAAAAGTGCCAAGAACATACAATAGGGAAAAGATGGTCTCTTCAATAAATGGTGTTGGGACAACTGGATCGCCACATGCAGAAAAATGGAATTAGATCCTCATCTCTCACCATACAAAACTTCCCTCAAAATAGACTAACGACTTCAACATAAGACCTGAAACTATAAAACTACTAGAAGAAAACACAGAGGGAAATCTACATGACACTGGTGTGGGCAATTAGTTTTTGGATATGACTTTAAAAGCATAGGCTACAAAAGCAAAAATAGACACATGGAATTTCAACAAACTAGAAAACCCTTGCCCAGCCAAGGGAGCAATCAACAGAGTGAAGAGACACACTATGGAATGGGAGAAAAATATCTTTAAACCATTCATTTCATAAGGAGTTAATATTCAACTGTATAAAGAACCCAGTTAACTCAATAGTAAGAAAACAACTAAACTGAATATAAAAATGGGCAAAATATCTGAATAGACATTTCTGAAATGAGGATACACAAATGGCCAATAAGTATATACAAAATGCTCCACATCTCTAACCACCATAGAAATGCAAGTAAAACCACAGCGTGATATCACCTCACACCTGTTAGGGGCCATTATCAGAAAGAGAAAGACAACAAGTGTTGGAGGGAAAGTGTGGAAAGGGAACACTTGCACGCTGTTGGTGGGAAAGCAAAGTAGTACCGCCATTGTGGAGAGCAGTATGGAGGTGCCTCAAAAATTTGAAATTTAAACCACCATATAACCAGCATTCCCACAAGTGGGTATTTATGCAAAGGAAATGGAATCTATTATGCTCAAGAGCTATCTGCACTCTCATGCTCATTGCAGCATTATTCACAATAGCCAAGATATGGAACCAACATAAATGTCCATCAGTGGACAAATGGATAAGAAAATGTGGCATACATATGCAATAGAATATTATACAACCTTAAAATGAAGGAAAATCAATCACTTGAAACTACATGAATGAGCCTGGAGGACATTGTGTTAAGTGAAATAAACCAGACACAGAGAAACAAATACTGCATGATTTACCTAATATGTGAAATCTTTAAAAAGCTGAACTCATAGAAGTAGAGAGTAGAATGGTGCTTACCCAGGGCTTGCAGGGAGGTAGACTATAGGGAAATGCTGGTCAAAAGACACAGAATTTCACTTAGACAGGAGGAATTTTTAAAAAATCAAAGAAAAGTGGCCATATAGCCATCATTCGATAAAGGGGTGTTGAGGTCTTTTGGTTAAAAGGCCACATGGAATTGAAGATATCAGTACCATTATCTCTGGGAGAAGCAGTCCTCCACAGGAACAATAACATGGTATTTGTAAGGTTTGAGCTTCTCGGCAGTGGTGCTTTGGGAGCTGCAGCACCTGCTCAGGATCCTGGGTGGTGGCTGGAAATGATATCCTAAAGAAATGATTTCCTCAAAGGGAAATGAGCTCCTGTTTTCCAGAGTGAAAGTTCCTCCCTGGACACTGGGATCTGCACCAGTTTTGAATGACTAAATGTCTTTCTAGAAGACTTTGACCCACTGGGTAACGTGGAGTGGAAAGTTCCCGCAGGATGTAGGACCTCTCTAACATCATCCCAGAATCAGCCTGTGCTCCCCGTGCTCATTCCCAAGTAGGTGAGGGAGGCCAGGTGGGGATGGGTGCAGGTTATTGGGGCCTCCTTCCAGTGTGAGAATCAGGGCACACCTTTATGACCCCTCTAAGCTTTAGTTTTCTTATTCTGTGAAGAGAAATGAGAAGAAACTGGTTCTGAGTCATAAAACCTGCTGATGCTACATTCACAGGGTCTCAGCAAATAGACATGGATATAAAGATGAATGGTGCCTGATGCTGCCTTGAGGTGGATGAGGAGCAGGGAACCATGTGGTGCTGATGTCTGCCTATAACTGAGCCATGCTTCCCTCACGGATGCAAATCCCTGCAGGGCTGGCAAGGAAAAAAACATTTCTCTTATGAGTGTTCTTTTCAAGGCCCAAAGAGAGGGCCAATTCTGTCTCAAGAGTAAGAGTGGCTGCTCCCCTCCACCCGACAGGATAGAAGCTGAAGGTAGTTGAAGTGATTCTAAAAAACCAAACTTATTTGGAGTAGGAAGGAAATTTTTTAGAAACCAAAAATACATACTCTGTACAGTGATTCTCAGCTGCTTACCATGTGATTCACTTGTCTGAAAAAGTAAGTTAATCTGTGTGATTTCTTTATTTATATCAGATAGAAATGTATATGCCACTTATTTTTAACTCAACAATATATCACATTCATTTCTCTATGGCAATACATATATAGATCTATGTTATCCTTTTTAAAACATTACTTATGTATTTATTTATTTAATTGATGAGTAAAAATCATATATATGATATAAAATATGCTTGTGCAATGGCTAAATCAAGCTATTTAATATTTACATTAGCTCACACATATTTTTGTGATGAGAGCACTCAAAATCTACTCTCTTGGCAATTTACAAGTATGTAATATATTCTTATTAACTGTAGATAATTAATGATCTGTCTACAGTCACCATCATGGTACAGTCACCATGATGTACAACAGATCTCTGGAACTTGTTCCTCCTGGCTGTGATGGCTACATAGGATTTCTTCATGTGGACATACCTATTGGTAGGCACTCAGCCTATCTCCAGGAGTATAACTTTCTTCCAGTTATAGATTTGGACAGTGATATACAAATATTCTCCCATATTTGTATTGCTATTGCTCTAGATTCTTGGGGGAATTGCTCCACCAATTAGTATACTATTTAAAACTTCTGTAAAGATTTCCAAATTATCCTCCAAGAAATCTGAACTAAATGACACTCACAGTGTGGGTCTTCCCCTCCTCCTCCCATCTTAGCCAACCCTGGATGGATCAGTGGAGAATTTACAGATTCAAATTCTTATAGGGATTTCTCTAAGGTAGAAGTCAATTCATTATGAAAATTGTTACCTTTGTCTTCAATATTTTTTAAAAAATGGTTTAGCACCATCTGTAATGATCTCTAGGGGATAATCGATTTATAAAAATATAATCCTGTGACAGTACACTTTTTCCCAAGGGTGGCCGGATATCAATCAAAGGAAAATATTGCTCCTTTTCTGCCTTATCTCTCCATATTATACTATATGCAGGTTCAATGAAAACAAATTTTGAATGTTCTCAAGAAAATATCAGCTGGTGTCAATCTTCCCTTACCCTCCAATCACATGATTGTTCTTTCCAAATGCCTAAACGTGATTGGTTATTTATTGTTAAAACCCCAGTGTTTTAGTTCATAAATCAGATTGTTGAGCAATAACCCCACAACTGCAGGCAGTAATTAGGGGCATGAGAAGCCTACATCGTTGCCATATGCACATTACCCAAAACATTGACCCTTTCCCAGTGCTTGAGATGACAACTGCAGGGAACTGAGGGGGCTTGGGGAATGAGGAGGTTGGGGTCAACAGGAAGGGCTGCAATGGCAGCAGCAAAAGGTCCCACAAGCCATCTCTTTTGCAGGTCTCTAGGATCATAACCATCTGCCTATCATAGCTGAGGATGCGGCATGAGAGGTCATGCAACCCTGACCCAAATATGTGCACTGAGGTAAGAGGGGGCTAAGCCAAGAGGGTAAAAATGGAAAGTTTGTGAGTGGTGAACAGTTGAATAAGGTAAGAGAAGGCAACGGATCCTTGAAGACTTGACTCTAAATTGGTCTGATATATTCTCTGCCTTGTGAATGAGTCCTAGCACTAAAAAGTCTTCGGGTGGGGATTCATAATTTTGTATTCACAGACCTCTTGGATTCATGGAAAGATTTCATAAAGCCTGTATTCATCAGGGTTCTCCAGAGAAACAGAACCAACAGGAAGTAGATAAAGGAAGAGAGATATAGTTACAGATAAATGTATTATTAAAATTGGTGGGCCAGGCGCAGTGGCTCATGCCTGTAATCCCAGCACTTTGGGAGGCCGAGGCGGGTGGATCATGAGGTCAGGAGATCTTGGCTAATATGGTGAAACCCCATCTTTACTAAAAATACAAAAATTAGCCAGGTGTGGTGGCGGGCACCTGTAGTCCCAGCTACTTGGGATGCTGAGGCAGGAGAATCGCTTGAACCCTAGAAGCAGAGCTTGCAGTGAGCCCAGATCGCGTGACCGCACTCCAGCCTGGGTGACAGAGCAAGACTCTGTCTCAAAAGAAAAAAACAAAGAATTGGCTCACGTGGTTATGGAAGTTGAGAAGTCCTAAGATGTGAAGTTGGCCAGGTAGACACCCTGGCAAGCCAATGGTGTAGTTCTAGTCTAAAAGCTGACAGTCTCAAGACCCAAGAAGAGTAATGTCCCAGCTCACAATCGGGCAAAAGGAATTTCTTCTTACTCATGGAAGGGTCAGCCTTTTTGATTCATTCAGGCCTTTCACTGATCAGATGAAGGCCACCCATGCTAAGCAGAGCAATCTGCTTTCCTCAGTTTACTGATTCAAATGTCAATGTCATCCAAAAACACCTTCACAGACACACTTAGAATAAAGTTGGAACACATATCTGGATGCCCCAGGGACTAGTCAAGTTGACACATGAAATTAACCAGAACAATTCAATTCTGCCCCTTGTCAACTTGGTGCCCATATGCATCTCCTGAAACCGTACTCAATCTTCAAAGAAAGATAATCAGAAGGTCATAATTCTGATTAACCTGATACATACAATTGACAATGCACTAACCGGTTTCCTAGAAGACAAGGTAAGGTCTTTGAATGATGTTTCCTCTTTGATACCATGTAGCTTAAACACTAAGATATGAAATTAATTATATTTAAACACTATTATATAGTTGGAACATCTTATGTTACATGATTAAGGAATAAGAGAAAAAGAAAACAAAGATATTTTATATATATATATATACACACACACATATATGTGTGATAAGTAAACACACAAAAAGTTTGTGTATTTGCCAATTCTACTAAAGACACACACAAAACGTTCACTTTAAATCTTTGAGTTTAGGCTTGATTTAGTGACTTGCTTACAATGAAAAGCATATAGCAGAAATAATGGAATGTCTCTTTTGAGCTTAGGTTATGAAAGACTTCAGCTTCTTTTTTGGTTGTTCTCTCTCTCTCTTTTGGACTGCTTTCCATAGGGAAAACCAACTGTCATATCATGAGGCAGCCTCATAAAGAGGCCCATGTGTTAAGAGACTGAAGTCTGCCAAAAACCACGTGTGTGAGCTTGGAAGCACATCCTGCAGCACCAGTTGAGCCTTCAGATGAAACAGCAGCCCCAGTCTGTAGTTTGACTGTAACCTTACAGACTGTGAGGCAGAGGCACCCAGCTAAGTTGGGCCCAGCTGCAATTATAAACTGATACAGCCATTCAGGTTTTTAGGGTTGTTTTTACCACTTCATAACCTGCCTACTCCTGACTTATACAATGCCTCCCTCCATGTATTCCCCAAAATATAGACATTCACCAAAGTCCTTCCTTGACCTTTCTTTCATGTTAACCACTTTTATAATATCAACTTCTAATTCCATGTGGATGGATGACTTTGAAATATGTATCTCTTAACACTGAATTCTTTCCTGACTGGGCTATACTTCAAATTTACATTTTTTTTACTAGACCTACCTAGAAATCCTCTGGTACTTCAAACTTTACTAAAGACAAAATAAATGGTCTTTGTCTTCATAACTGTTTTGCTTTCTGGGTTTCTCTTTTCTTTTCATGATATCACTTTAGCCTTGGCAGTGAAGTCACTGATATCATGAACAGAAGGGAGAGATCCAGGAAGCAAAACAATTATGAAGATAAAAACCATTTGTTTTGTCTTTAGTAAAGTTTGAAGTACCACAGGAATCCCTTTAAAATAAGTTGTAACATCTGACATTTGTCATCTGTAAAATTAATAAGCATACTTTTTATACTATCACCCAAGTCAATGAGAAAAAAAAATTACAGTAATATCAACTCAGGAGTGACTAACATGGATATTAAGTCATTGATCATGGTCAAAACCTATGTTACTGGACCAGCACCATGGCGGTTGGCAAGAACAAGCGCCTTACGAAAGGCGGCAAAAAGGGAGCCAAGAAGAAAGTGGTTGATCCATTTTCTAAGAAAGATTGGTATGATGTGAAAGCACCTGCTATGTTCAATATAAGAAATATTGGAAAGACGCTCGTCACCAGGACCCAAGGAACCAAAATTGCATCTGATGGTCTCAAGGGTCGTGTGTTTGAAGTGAGTCTTGCTGATTTGCAGAATGATGAAGTTGCATTTAGAAAATTCAAGCTGATTACTGAAGATGTTCAGGGTAAAAACTGCCTGACTAACTTCCATGGCATGGATCTTACCCGTGACAAAATGTGTTCCATGGTCAAAAAATGGCAGACAATGATTGAAGCTCACGTTGATGTCAAGACTACCGATGGTTACTTGCTTCGTCTGTTCTGTGTTGGTTTTACTAAAAAACGCAACAATCAGATACGGAAGACCTCTTATGCTCAGCACCAACAGGTCCGCCAAATCCGGAAGAAGATGATGGAAATCATGACCCGAGAGGTGCAGACAAATGACTTGAAAGAAGTGGTCAATAAATTGATTCCAGACAGCATTGGAAAAGACATAGAAAAGGCTTGCCAATCTATTTATCCTCTCCATGATGTCTTCGTTAGAAAAGTAAAAATGCTGAAGAAGCCCAAGTTTGAATTGGGAAAGCTCATGGAGCTTCATGGTGAAGGCAGTAGTTCTGGAAAAGCCACTGGGGACGAGACAGGTGCTAAAGTTGAACGAGCTGATGGATATGAACCACCAGTCCAAGAATCTGTTTAAAGTTCAGACTTCAAATAGTGGCAAATAAAAAGTGCTATTTGTGATGGTTTGCTTCTGAAAAAAAACAAAAAAAACAAAAAACAAAAAACCTATGTTACTAACAGCCAAATAGGCTACTCTAGACTGCACCTTTTTAGGTTGTCTTGTGGTATTCATGAACTGTAACCATTTTAAGATGTTAAAAATTAAATATTCCTTATGTAATTAAAAAAATAATCCTATAAACTCTTAAAAAAATCTTTGAGACCATAAAGAGGAAATAGACCCATATAATTAGGCATTCCCCATTCCCTGTATATGATCCCTTCAATATGCCAAAGCCAGGGCAATCTCAATATGAGATTTGGAAGTTCTGCTGAGTTACTAAGTCCACTCTGATACTTTATGTTTGTTATTTCTTGTGTCTTGTTCCCTCCCCCATTAGTTGCTGCCTCCCTGACTTGGTCTCATGGTCCTCAAATCAGACCTGCAGCTACGGTCCAAAGCATCTGTAAACTTCATCCTCAAATCCACAGGATCCACTGAGGACCCAATTTGTACTGCTGAGAACTAACCTACCTTCTGAACAAGGAGTCTGATGTTTCTTTGGGATCATTGTTAGAATGCCGATAAAATAACATGTAAGAGTTCAGTGTAGATCACACAGTCTGATCCGAGGAAGCAATAATCCCTTCTTTTAAATGCATTTTCTAGTCACAGTGTCCTCTGTCCAGGTGCTGATCTCCCACTCTAGAAGGAGGAATCAGCAATGGCTGAAGGCACAGGTCTCCCAGGTTCACAGTCCCACTGCCGGGCAATTAAAAAGCCTTGGTACATCACACTCTGGGGACTGTTGTGGGGTAGGGGGAGGGGGGAGGGATAGCATTGGGAGATATACCTAATGCTAGATGACGAGTTAGTGGGTGCAGCGCACCAGCATGGCACATGTATACATATGTAACTAACCTGCACATTGTGCACATGTACCCTAAAACTTAAAGTATAATAATAATAATAAATAAAAAAGAATAAAATAAAACAAAATAAAAAGCCTTGGTGTTGGGTTGTTCTGCCTGAGTGTTTCCTTGGCCAGCATCCCAGATTTGTGGTTCACGGAGCAAGGTCCATACAAGGTCACCATTGCCAGGCTAATTATTGTCTACACTGGGGATATGGCCTGTGAATCCTCTAAATCCACCCACTCTGCACAGTACCCTACTCCTCATGCACACTCCCAACTTCCAAATTTCTATGTGCTTCATGTAGAAAGTTACTGACATGCAACACTCAGGAGTAGTTTCAGGGATGGTTGCAAGACTCTGCGGAAGTGAGTAGAATTTGATTAAGAAATATGTGAAGTGGTAAATGAGTGAGTTTTTCCCCAAGTTCGAAGGGATAAATGAAACTAAATAATAATTTGAATGATATAAGAAACATGTTTTAGTTATATCAGAAGGACAAACAAAACTGTTACATATCCCGTCTCCCCAACCAAAGCATCTTGAGGACAGAGACTTTGTTTTACAGTGTAGGGGTCCCCAGTATATGACAGACACCCAGTAAATACCATGGCAGAATGATAATTAGGCTAAGAGAAGAATTGTTGCTAATTTGGCTACAACTCCCCGGGACCCTGGCACTTTGCCCATAGCTCAGTGGGTCTCAGGTGGACTTGGGGAATTTCTCCTGCCCCCAGGACACAGGAATCCTAGACCCTCCTTGCTATCCTAGAGATGCTTAGAAATGCCTCAGGGAACTTAGAACTCCTGTGTTCTTTAGAGAGTCCCCATCATCAGAAGCTAGCCAGTGTCCTCAGCAGCGGTCCCCTAAGGCCTCACCACTCCATTCTCAGGGGCCTGGTGGATTCTGGAACTCTGCCAGAGTCCTGCAGGACAATGCAAGAGGTCCATGTGGGTGGCATCTGGGCTGGCAAGCCAAGGGCCACCAATCCTGTCTGATCCCAGCAGTTTTCAAACACAGGGAGCTGGGACCCTCTTCTGCTGCCCTCTCCCAGGGAACCATGGAGGGACAATGAAGAGAAAGAGAAACAGCTTGAGGTGTGTGAGATTACTGGTACAAACTAGCATGAAGGGTATTTAAGGTAAGACTCAACAAAATATCCAATCTAGTGATATCAAGAATAACAGCATAGTGGCCGGGTGCAGTGGCTCACACCTGTAATCCCAGCACTTTGGGAGGCCAAGGCAGATGGATCATCTGACGTCAGGAGTTCGAGACCAGTCTGACCAACGTGGAGAAACACCATCTTTACTAACAATAGAAAAATTAGCCAGGAGTGGTGGCGCATGCCTGTAATCCCAGCTGCTTGGGAGGCTGAGGCAGGAGAATTGCTTGAACCCAGGAGGCAGAGGTTGTGGTGAGCTGAGATCATGCCATTGCACTCCAGCCTGGGCAACAAGAGCGAAACTCTGTCTCAAAAATAAATAAATAAATAAATAAATAAATAAATAAATAAATAAATAAATAAAAGAAAAGAAAAGAAAAAGAAAAACAGCATAGTACAGTCATCTGGGACAATGCTGTTGCATTTCCCCTAGCATCTAAGGAATTTTTAGGCACTGCCACACCAGGCAACAAAGCCTTTCTGAAGTACCATGGGGAGTTGCCCACTCAGCAAGAATAGTTTGATCATTTTGCCCAATGATGAAAGGGAAGAAAATTGGGAACTTCTCTGAACTTGCATTTCTCGCTTATATTTTTTATTTTTCTTTTGGATTGTAGAAGCAGTGAGAACTATTTATGCTTTTTCTTTTTCCTACTTATTATTTTGATTGAGATAAATGGGGAAGTTGATAAATAAGAATGTTTTGCTGGAAATACTAAACGTTGATAGCCATAATTACGGAATACTCCAAAGCTTCCATTTTAAAACCTGTTTGCATTTCAGACATGTCTGCACTAAAACAGTAAGTGGAAAAAAATGACAAACCAATAGAAGCAACAATTCCAGTGCCCTTTGACTTTATGAGTTTCCTACTCAATGGCAAAGGCTTGGGAAGAAGATAACTCAAGTCTCATTTCTGGTATGCATAAACTTTGGGCAAATCACTTTCACTCTCGAAGGCTTGATTTTAACCACTACAGATGTGTATAACAGCAATGACCTCATAATTTTGTGTTAAAAGTTAAATAAGATACCGTGAGTGTTGATATAATCACCCATCTCCAGAATTCCTCCTTTGAAAATAGACACACAATAGAACATTCTGTGACCTTAGAAAGGAAGGAAATCATGTCCTGTGCTGCCCCATGGATGAACCCTAAGGCCATTGTCCTAAGAGTAAGAGCATGGTCACAAAAAGGAAAATATTGTGTGAATCTACTTATACAAGTTATCTAAGGCAGCTAAGTTCATAGAAATAGAAAGTAGAGTGGTGATTAGTGGGAACTGGGATGGGGAGGAAAACGGGAGTTGTTGTTGAATAGGTATGGTTTCCATTCTACAAGATGAAAAATTTCTGAACATCTGTTTCTCAATAATGTATTCAATTTTTTTATTCTTGTTTTAGAGGGATTTAAGGTACCTTTGGGATCAAAAATTTTAGGAGTACTGGAAAATTGGTGGTCATACAATTCATCCACTTATGAAGAGCAGGAATATTCTAATATCCAGCACACTTCTTACTTCTGTCTGGATTATACCTCCTGCCGTGTAGCAGTTAAGTACTTCCTTTCAACAAACATGCACCTTTTGTAGTGCCAGGAAGGAAATACATTTTCTCTTCCCTCTTAGGTTCACTGACTGGGAGGCTCTGCAAGTTTGACTCACAAGAGACAGATTAACAGGAGAAAATAATAGAAAGTTTACTAATATTTTACATACACAGGAGTTCACAGAAAGGAAAGGAAAGTCAAAGAAATTGCTAAACTCAGAGGCTTATGTGCCATTTTAACAAAGGAAAGAAGATTTGGGCTTTGAGGAATGATTAATTGTGGAAAAGTGACTAGGAAAACTATGTGGGAACTAATGGATTATCCTGCTTATTTAGGGAGGCTTGTTTATGCAGACTTATTTTGGTGTTGGCTCTCTGTTCCTGGTGACAAGGGTTCCCTCTCCTCATCCTGGTACAGGAGAGGGGGAAATCCATGCCACCTTAACAAAGGGAAATTTATGCCCGGGTTTTAGGCATCCGAGGGGAGAGCAGAGAAATAATCTTCTATCTATTGATTTTTAGTTTCTTTACACTCAAAATAATCCTTAAAGTGGCATGCTCTGGGGCAAGGGGGGTGGAAGGGGAGGTGTCACGGTCGTTTTCACGAGCTGGATGCTGATTCTTCTTTGAATGCTCACTAGTGTCCTTAAAATGTCACCCCTACCCGCACCCCTATGCTCAAGCACAATATTCCAGACATGACACCATGAAATGGGCATTAACAGCACTATCTCCTCCTTTATCTTGCTTTTTAATCTCATTATTGCAAACTTTTAAAGTGTCCAAATCACGTTGATAACCATCTCAAAGTGACCAGCAACCAAAAACTAAGACTTTTTTTTTAAGGACACTACTAAACCATTTCTACTTTTTTCTTATAGTTGCATCACATGAATATGGCTACATATATTTTTGTTTTACTTTTGTTACTTTTTTATTTTTATTTTTTGTGACTTTTTGGCTACATATATTTTTAGATAAAATTTGACACACATACATGTATTTAATCTCAACATAAGGCTTTACATTTACGCACAGTAAATTTTATTCTATTAGTTTTAAACTTTCTAGGGTTTGGAAGTCCTCTTCTTTCTGCCTTTCTGTTTAAAATCCTGATTCTTTTATTCACGGTGTATGCCCTCTGTCATGGGCATTTGTTGTTCTGCCTCCCTGGTGAAGCCATCCTGGTTTCCTGTGGAGATTGCTCTTCACAGAGCAATCCATGTGCTGCAGCTGAGTTGACCATCCCTCCCATCCTGAGGCCGGCATGGGACCCAGGCAGGGCCAAGCAGCACCAGCCCAGACACAACTGGGAAACCCACTTTCCTCCAAGGAGGATAAAAAGTGAGCCTGGCTGGGAGTGTGTGCAAAACAGAGGACAGTAGGTCCTGAAGGTGGGAAGAGATGGAGGGCTGATGACGATCTGTGAGCCCTGCATCCAGCCAGGTCTGTGCCACCCAGGTCCTCCTCTTGCATAAGTAGCTTCAACATTGGTTTCTGTCTCTTTCAGTCAACAGACTTGTCTTATAGAGCATCCCTTCAATGGTCACTGAAGCTTCGACAAATCATTTTCTTACAGGAGGGGCTGGTGGTAACAAGGGGCCCAGGGAATTAGTTCCAGAGCTATGTTTCCCTAACCAAAACAGTTTTTGTCTTTCATGTTTGTTTGGGTGGCTTAGTGGGGTGGGATGGATTTTTGTGTGTGCCTTCAAGCACATCTACAGTGAACTCATGTTTTACAAAGTTGCCAAGAACAAACATTGGGGAAAAGACAGTTTCTTTAATAAACGGTGCTGGGAAAACTGGATATCCATGCAGAAAAATGAAACTAGACCCCTATCTCTCACTATATACAAAAATAAAATCAAAATGGCTAAAATTCGAAACCTGAAACTATGAGACTACTACACAAAAACATTGGGGAAACTCACCAGGACGTTGGTCTGGACAAAGATTTCTTGAGTAACACCCCACAAGCACAGGCAACCAAAGCAAAAATAGACAAATAGGATCATACCAAGTTAAAAAGCTTCTGCACAGCAAGGAATACAGTCAATAAAGTGAAGAGGCAACCCATAGAATAGGAGAAAATATTTGCAAACTACCCATCTGATAAGGGATTAATAACTAGAATATATAAGGAGCTCCAACAATTCTATAGGAAAAAAGTCTAATAATCTGATTAAAAAATTGGCAAAAGATCTGAATAGACATTTCTCAAAAAAAGACATACAAATGGCAGGCTGGGTGTGATGGCTCACGCCCATAATTCCAGCACTTTGGGAGGCCAAGGCTGGCATATCACTTGAGGCCAGGAGTTCAAGACCAGCCTGGCCAACATGGTGAAACCTCATCTGTACTAAAAATACAAAAATTAGCCAGGTGTGGTGGCACACGCCTGTAATCCCAGCTACCTGGGAGGCTGAGACAGGAGAATCGCTTGAACCTGGGAGGTGGAGGTGGCAGTGAGCCGAGATCACGCCACGGCACTCCAGCCTGGGCAACTGGGCAACAGAGTGAAACTCCATCTCAGAAAAAAAAAGAAGAAGAAGAAGACATACAAAAGACAAACAGGCATATGAAAAGGTGCTCAACATCACTAATCATCAGAAAAATGCAAATCAAAACTACAAGGTGGTATCATCTCACCCCAGTTAAAATGGCTTATATCCAAAAGACAAGCAAAAACAAATGCTGGAGAGGATGTGGAGAAAACGCAACCCTTGTACCCTGTTGGTGGGGATGTAAATAAGTACAACCACCGTGGAGAACAGTTTGGAAATGCCTCAAAAAACTAAAAATAGAGCTACCATACGATCCAGCAATCCCATTGCTAGGTATATACCCAAAAGAAAGGAAATCAGCATATCGAAGAGATATCTGCACTCACATGTTTGTTGCAGGATAGCCAAGATTTGGGAGCAATCTAAGTGTCCATCAACAGATGAATGGATAAAGAAAATATACATATACACAATGGTACATATACACAATGGTACATATACACAAAGCACTACTATTTCAGCCATAAAAAAGAATCAAATCTGTCATTTGCAACAACATGGATGGAACTGGAGGTCATTATTTTAAGTGAAATAAGTCAAGCACAGAAGTACAAACTTCACATATTCTCAATTCTTTGTGGAGTTAAACATTAAAACAAGTGACCTCATGAAGATAGAGGGTAGAAGGATGGTTACTAGAGGCTGGGAAGGGTAGTGGGAGTGTGGGGGGAAGTGGGGATGGTTAATGGGTACAAAAAAATAGAAAGAATGAAACAAACCTAGTATTTGATAGCACACACAACAAGATAACAGTAGTCAATAATAATTTACTTGCACGTGTAAAAATAACTAAAAGAGTATAATTGGATTGTTTATAACACAAAGAAAGGATAAATGCTTGAGGAGATGGATACTCCATTTACTCTGATGTGATTATTACGCATTGCATGCCTGTATCAAAATATCTCACATAGCCCATAAATATATACACCTATTATGTATCCACAAAAATTACAAAGTAAAAAAGCATTTAAAGTACCTTCAAGCTTTCTATCAGCGTCACCACCATATTCATTCAAATGACTGATAAAACTCATTAAGAGATCCAGTCAAGGACACACCCCAATTACTTGCCACCAGAAACCAAGTGCAAATTGACAGTAATGAACACTATTTTATTTAACTGTGCCTTAGCCTTCTTTTGTTCAGGAAATCTTTTTAGCCTTCATGTTGTAAGATTTTCTCTTAAAAGTTTCAACAAAACTTCAGAAAAATTTATCCCCTTAATTTATTCCCGTTATTAAAACTTTCTTTTCTAAGTATAAGTGGGACCTTAAACCCCATTACCAAATCATTATGGTGGGATTACACTACAGATTCCAATGATCACAAGAATACTGTGGCCAGGCACAGTGGCTCATGCTTGTAATCCTAGAACTTTGGGAGCCTGGCAAGTGGAGGCTGCATTGAGTCACGATCACGCCACTGCACTCCAGCCTGGGTGACAGAACCAGAAACCCTGTTTCAAAAAAAAAGAACACTGCTTTCCCACCTAATAAGTACTTTTAGAAGTTATATTAGGGAAACTGACTGTTCTCACAAGGGTTCTAGAACCCATGAGTTTGAAAATTGTCTTTGATATGTATTAGGTTTGTGCAAACGTAATCGCGGTTTTGCCATTTAAAAGTAACGACAAAAATCGCAATTACATTTGCACCAACCTAATACATTGTCAGAAACATTTGGGATAAACTTAATATATAATAACATGTAGTATGTTTATATTAACATATAATAATGAGCAGTTTTTTTAACTTTATTTATTTTTGTTTTTTTATTTTTATTTTTTTTAATTATTTTACTTTAAGTCCTGGGGTACATGTGCACAACGAGCAGGTTTGTTACATATGTATACATGTGCCATGTTGGTGTACTGCACCCATTAACTCGTCATTTACATTAGGTATATCTCCTAATGCTATCTCTCCCCCCTCCTCCCACCCCACGACAGGCCCCAGTGTGCGATGTTCTCCACCCTGTGTCCATGTGTTCTCATTGTTCAATTCCCACCTATGAGTGAGAACATGCAGTGTTTGGTTTTCTGTCCTTGCGATAGTTTACTGAGAATGATGGTTTCCAGCTTCATCCATGTCCCTACAAAGGACAAGAACTCATCCTTTTTTATGGCTGCATAGTATTCCGTGGTGTATATGTGCCACATTTTCTTAATCCAGTCTACCATTGATGGACATTTGGGTTGGTTCCAAGTCTTTGCTATTGTGAATAGTGCCACAATAAACATACGTGTGCATGTGTCTTTATAGCAGCATGATTTATAATTCTTTGGGTATATGCCCAGTAATGGGATGACTGGGTCAAATGGTATTTCTAGTCCTACATCCTTGAGGAATCGCCATACTGTCTTCCACAATGGTTAAACCAGTTTTCAGTCCCACCAACAGTGTAAAAGCGTCCTATGTCTCCACATCCTCCCCAGCACCTGTTGTTTCCTGACTTTTTAATGATCGCCATTCTAACTGGTGTGAGATGGTATCTCATTGTGGTTTTGATTTGCATTTTCTGATGGCCAGTAATGATGAGCATTTTTTCATGTGTCTGTTGGCTACGTAAATGTCTTCTTTTGAGAAGTGTCTGTTCATATCCTTTGCCCACTTTTTGATGTGGTTGTTTGATTTTTTCTTGTAAATTTGTTTAAGTTCTTTATAGATTCTGAATATTAGCCCTTTGTCAGATGGGTAGATTGTAAAAATTTTCTCCCATTCTGTAGGTTGCCTGTTCACTCAGATGGTAGTTTCTTTTGCTGTGCAGAAGCTCTTTAGTTTAATTATGAGCAGTTTTATAGCCATAGACTCCTATGTGCACAAATGCATATTCTTGACCCTTCCCCTGTCTCCCGCCCCCTACCTCTGTGGCTCAGGGACTCACACCCAAAGGTGACTTCTCTGCTCTCCTTTCAAGTCCTTCTCATGTTCTGAACCTTCTCTAGGCTGGGGCAGAAACTGCTGTCTTTTTTTGGTAGAATAAACTTCTTTAATGCTCTTTGTTATTTATTTATTTGAAATAGTTGCTTTATAAATCATTGCAAATGTCATAATTGTTAGCAATTTATCAAACTGTAGTTAACTGGTGCAGTTTGTTGAGCATATTTTATAAAGGAAAAGAAAGGAAATGCCAAAACCCTGGTAAAGTTGTTTTATTGCAGCCCAGGAGAACTAAGATTTGTTTCTCAGACACTTAGATCAGGCAAACAAAAACAGGTAAAGAGTCCTGCAGCCCCCATCTGAAGCACTTCATCAGTAGAAATAGTTTGATAAGTAATGTTACCGCCCAAGGGGTTCACCTTGCCCACTGTTTAGACAGAGCCAATTTCTCAAGACAGGGGAATGGCAATAGAGAAAGAGTAATTCACAAAGAACTGGCTGTGTGGGAGACCAGAGCTGTATTATCACTCAAATTAGTCTCCCCCAAGAGCACTTGGGGAGCATAGTTTTTAAGGACAACTTGGTGGGTGGGGAGAGGCCAACGAGCCAAGACTGCTGATTGGTCAGAGAAGAAATCATAGGGAGTCGAAGCTGTCTTCTTGTGCTGAGTCAGTTCCTGGGTTGGGCCACAAGGTCAGATGAGACAGTTTATTAATCTGGGTGGTGCCAGCTGATTCATTAGTGCAGGGGCTGCAAAATATCTCACGCACTGATCTTAGGAACAGGTTAGGGAGGGTCAGAATCTTGCAGCCTCCAGCTGCATGACTCCTAAACCATAATTTCTAATCTTGTGGCTAATGTTAGTCCTGCAAAGGCAGTAGTCCCCAGGCAAGGAGGAAGTCTGCTTTGGGATAGGGCTGTTATCGTCTTTGTTTTAAACTATAAACTAAGTTTCTCCCAAAGTTACTTCAGCCTACACCCAAGAATGAACAAGGACAGCTTGGAGGTTAGAAGCAGGATGGAATCAATTAAGTTAGATCTCTTTCACTGTCTCAGTCATAATTTTGCAAAGGTGGTTTCAGTAACTAGACAGTCTTTGTACTCAAGAGAATCCACAACATGTGATGTTATAATGGAGAGGCTTACCCTCTTCAGATTCAAAGTTGGAAGGCTTTGGTCATTTAATTTTAATCAAACTAGTGCTTTTCAGCCACAGTATCTTCACTCTGGAATAAGCAGTCTTCTTCACAATGTATTTTTAATAGCCTCACATTCAATTTTAAGACAAAGCAATTTTCATACTAGGTGCATGCCACATGCCCTTGCTGCAGCTGCTTTTCTTGACAAGTTATGAAGTAGTTCAAGGAGGTATGGTTAAGGCTGTATTACTGAATAGTGCTGTTGAGTACTACACTATTTATTTTGTCATGTTGCAGCCTTTTGTTTCCAATTTTCAGTGACTGCCGCTATGAAATCTGAAACCAAAAATGACATTATTAGGTTTGCTTTGTTTTGGACTATGATTTAGTAGCAATTGAGGTTCCTGATTTTAACCCCTTGGCAGCAAGATCCAAGCTCCCTCATTTGCACGTTAACACCTAAGTGTCAAGGGGTTAAATAACCAGCACGAAAGAGACTGCACTTTGGATTGTAGCATTTGGCAGAACTGAAAGGAAAGGAAGTTGTGCTGTGCGTTGAAGGGGTCGTGGGCAACACAAAGATGACACCAGGAAAAGATGCAATGTCACATGACATTTTCATAGTCTTGTGCATACCCTGCATCATCACCACCATAATTTACCAGATCATTTGTCATGGTGGCTTTTAATCTCCCTCCAGGAACCATACCTTTGTTCTTCTTTTTGGCTTGGCTTTGCTTGCTTCTGATTTTCACTTCAAAGCACAATGTATTGAGAACTTTTTCAAGTCATCAGTTTCCAATGACATACACACATCTCCAACTAAGACTTCCAAAAAACTGGCATAATATAGTGACTTTTTATTTTGTGTAATTTTATCTTTTAGTAACTTTCCAAACTCTGTAAGGTCATCCCTTGAAGATGGGTTTACAGCATCCGATCCACATACAGTAGTCTTAACACCAAAAGTTGCCTTTGCTAATTCCATGTCTGACTCTTCCTGTGATTTCTCCAGCTGCGGTTTATCTGCTAATTGTTCCTCTGGTGTTAGCAGCTGGAGTTCTTCAGGTTCTTCTAACCCCTTTTTAATTTCTTCCTGCCCTTTCTTCTGTTGCCGTTCTTTCTTTTATCTTCTCTGTTAGTTTTTTCTTTTCTAAAATGTTTACTTCTGCTTCCTCTTTTTTCTTTTTCCTGTCATCACCATCATCCCAGTTACCCCAGACGTCCTCATCCTCGTCCTCTTCCTTGCCTTTGCAGCGGTCCCCCACCTCCTTCGCGGGACTCCAACAGACAATTTTTCTGCATCCCAGGAGTCAGAGTTCCTCTGCCGCTGCCAGAATTAAAAAACAAGCCAACGAACAACGAAACAAAAATAATTTTTTCTCTCTCAATGAGTCTGGTCTTCTGAAAGAAATTTTTTTAGCTATTTAGAATATTATCTCTGCTGCAATTTTCCCCTAACATTATATTATGCAAATATTCAAACATACAATAAAGTTGACAGAATTTTTAAAGTGAATACCATATATCTACCTCCAAGATTTTATCATTAACATTTTAATCTTTGTTTTAATTCACATCTATAGATCTATTTTTGCCTCTATCTGTCCATTAGTTCATGTTATTTTTCACGTGTTTTCAGAAATTTGCAGGTAGTGCTTCCTCCTAAATACTTTAGCGTGCATATCATTAACAAGGGTTTAATACTTGTTTTAAAATCCTAGTTTTACCATAAAATTTACATTGATTGAAATGCACAAATCTGAGGTGTATGTTCTTTGAGTTTTGACAATTGCATATACCAGTATGACCCAAGTCCCTATCAAGATATACAACATTACTGTTATTCCAGAAAGTTCTCTCATGCCCCTTTCCTGTCTAAAGCACTGCTATAATTTCTTTTGTGTAGTATCTCATATTTTTAATGTGCAATTCTATGAAATTAGAGCAATTTGTAAAAAATTAGATATTCTTTGTTTTTAAAATTAATAAACATAATTTTTAAGAGCTAAGTTTTGTTCTTATCAAAATTGGGTGGAAAGAACAGGAAGTTCCATGCCCTTCTTCTCCAAACCCCTACAACCTCTCCTCCTCCACCACTATCAACATATGCACCAGAGTAGTCCATTTCCTACAGTCCAAGAACCTACAGTGACTCACCATTATCATCCAAAGTTCATAATAAACATTAGGGTTCACTCTTGGTGTTGCGCATTCGATGGGTTTCGACAAATGTATGAGGACATGTATTCACCATTATAGTATCACACAGAATAGTTTCACTGACCTAAAAATCTTCTATGCACTCCCTATTCAGCCCTTCCTACTTCCTAATCTCTGGCAACGACTGATGATTTCACTGTTTCCATAGTTTTGCCTTTCCCAGAAAGATATATAGTTGGAATACAGTATGTAGCCTGGATTCTTTCATTAGTAATACACATTTAAGTTTCCTTCATATCTTTTCATGACTTAAGAACTCATTTCTTTTTATGGCTGAATAATATTTCATTGGCTGGATTTACTACATTTATTTATCCATTCACTTACTGAAGGACTTCTTGATTACTTCCAAGTTTGGGCAATTATGAATACAGCTGTTATAAATGTTCTTGTGCAGATCGTGGAGTCCTAATTGGGAAAGGGTAGTCAGGCTGGCAGGATGGAGGGAAAGCAAAAAAAGAAAGCAGATAAGCTATGAGTTTGCCTTTTCTTCATGGTCCAGGACGCACAGTCCTCCTGCACAAATAACTTACAATCTTCCTGCACCCAGCTATCACCAGACCCTTGGCTGATAGAAAAATGCAAATGAGCTCACTGCAATTTTGGCGTTATCAGCACTGCACAAAGCCCACTTCAGCACCCAGCACAAACACCATTCCACAAAATCCGCGGTAAGCTTTTGTCTCCTGGCAATCAGCTCCTCTCTTGCTGCCCTGCCTGTTGCAGCCTTGCAACATATGTTCCTACTTTCTCTAGTAAATCTGCCTTTCTTTACCTACAATTGCCTTGTTAAATTCTTTTACCACCTGTGCCATGGCCCAGATAGTCACCACTCACCATTATACAGGTTTTTGTGTGGACACAGTTTTCAATTCATTTGGGTAAATACTAATGAGTGGGATTGCTGAATTGTGTGGTAAGATTATGTTAAGATTTATTTTTTTAAAAAACTTCCAAACTGTCTTCCAAAAAGGTTGTACCATTTTGCATTCCAAACAGCGATAAATGAGACTTTCTTTCCTCCACATCCTCACCAATATTTGGCATTGTTGGTGTTTTGGATTTTGGCCATCATGGTATGTGTGTAGTGTTATCTCATTGTTGTTTTCATTGGCATCTCCATGATGAAATATGACATGGAGCATCTCTTCATATGCTCATTTGCCACCCATATATTTGGTAAAGTGTCTGTTCAAGACAATTGTCCATTATGTAATTGGGTTGTTCTTCTTATGGCTGAATTTCAAGAGCCCTTTTTATATTTTCTTTTCTTTTCTTTTCTTTTTTTTTTAAGATGGAGTTTCACTCTTGCTGCCCAGGCTGGAATGCAGTGGCACTGTCTTGGCTCACTGCAACCTCCACCTCCTGAGTTAGTTCAAGCAATTCTCCTGCCTCAGCCCCTGGAGTAGCTGGGATTAAAGGTGCCCACAACCACACCCGGCTAATTTTTTGTATTTTTAGTAGAGATGGGGTTTCATCACGTTGGCTAGGCTGGTCTCAAACCCCTGACCTCATGTGATCCACCTGCCTTGGCCTCCCAAAGTGCTGGGATTATAGGTGTGAGCCACTGTGCCTAGCCTATATTTCCTTTTTTAAAACGTTTTATTTTATTTTAAGTTATGGGATTCATGTGCAGGATGTGCAGGTTTGTTACATAGGTAAATGTGTACCATGGTGGTTTGCTGCACCTATCAACTGATCACCTAGGTATTAAACCCAGAATCCGTTAGCTATTCTTTCTGATGCTCTCCCTCCTCCCACCCCCCTGACAGGCCCCAGAGTGAGTTGCTCTCCTCCCTGTGACCATGTGTTCTCATTGCTCAGCTCACACTTTAAGTGAGAACATGCAGTGTTTGGTTTTCTGTTCTTGTGCTAGTTTGCTAAGGATAATGGCTTCCAGCTTCATCCATGTCCCTGCAAAGGATGTGATCTCATTCCTTTTTATGGCTGTATAGTATTCCATGATGTATATGTACAACTTTTTTTAATCCAGCCTATCATTGGTGGGCATTTGAGTTGATTCCATGTCTTTGCTGTTGTGAATAGTGCTGCAGTGAACATATGCATGCATGTATCTTTATAATAGAATGATTTATATTTTTTGGGGTATATACCCAGTAATGGGATTGCTGGGTCAAATGGTATTTCTGGTTCTAGATCTTTGAGGAATCGCCACACTGTCTTCCACAATGGTTGAACTAATTTACATTCCCACCGACAGTGTAAAAGTGTTCCTATTTCTCCACAGCCTTGCCAGAGTCTGTCGTTTCTTGACTTTTTGATAATCGCCATTCCAACTGGCATGAGATGATATCTCATTGTGATTTTGATTTGCATTTCTCTAATGATCAGCGATGTTGAGCTTTTTTTCATATGTTTGTTGGCTGCATAAATGTCTTCTTTTGAGAAATATCTGTTCATGTCCTTTGCCCACTTTTTAATGGGGTTGTTAGTTTTTTCTTGTAAATTTGTTTAAGTTCTTCATAGATTCTGGATATTAGACCTTTGTCATATGGATAGATTGCAAAAATTTTCTCCCACTCTGTAGGTTGTCTGTTTACTCTGATGATAGTTTCTTTTACTGTGCAGAAGCTCTTTAGTTTAATTAGATCCCATTTGTCAAGTTTTGCTCTTGTTGCAATTGCTTTTGATGTTTTCATTATGGAATCTCTGCCCTTGCCTATGTCCTGAATGGTATTATCAGATGTTTCTTTATATTTTAATTTTAATTTTATTTTATTTTTTTTGAGATGGAATCTCGCTCTGTCGCCCAGGCTGGAGTGCAGTGGCACGATCTTGGCTCACTGCAAGCTCTGCCTCCCAGGTTCACGCCATTTTCCTGCCTCAGCCTCCCGAGTAGCTGGGACGACAGGCACCTGCCACCATGCCCGGCTAATTTTTTGTATTTTTAGTAGAGACGGGGTTTCACCATGTTACCCAGGGTGGTCTCGATATCCTGACCTCGTGATCCACCCGCCTTGGCCTCCCAAAGTGCTGGGATTACAGGCGTGAGCCACTGTGCCTGGCCCAGATGTTTCTTTTGCAAATATTTTCTCCCAGTCAGTGGCTTGTCTGATTATTCTCTTGTCTGTGTCTTTCATGGAGTAGTTTTTAATTCTACTAAAGTCCAGCTTATCAATTATTTATTTCATGGATTGTACTTTAGTATTGTATCTAAAAAGCCATCGCCATACCCAAGGTAATCTAGATTTCCTCCTATGTTATCCTCTAAGAGTTTTATAATTTGGTGTTTTACATTTGGATGTATGATCTATATTAATTTTGTGAAGCATGAAATGTCTGTGTCTAGATTCATGTTTTTGAAAGTGGATGCCAAGTTGTTCCAGCAAAAAAAAAAAGACTATCTTTTCTCCATTGTATTGCCTTTGCTCCTTAGTAAAAGATCAGTTGAGTATATTTACGTGGGTCTGTTTCTGAGCTCACTTTTGTCCCTTGGATAATTTGTCTATTCATTCTCCAAAATCATTATTTTTTGTTTATTGTAGCTTTATAGGAAGTCTGGAAACCCTGCAGTCTATGTCCTCTGAATTTGTTCTCCTTCAGTGTTGTGTTAGTTATTCTAGATTCTTACCTCTCCGTAACAAATTTAGAATCAGTTTGTTCTGCAAACTGCAGAACTAATTGCCAAACTAATTGCAAGAATTTTGATTGAAATTGCAGAGTCTATAAATGAAATGGGAAAAAAAATAAAGTCCTGCTAATATTGAGTCTTCTTATTAATTAACATGAGATATCTTTTTAGCTCTTTGATTTGTTTCATTGGGGTTTTGTCATTTTCCTCATATAAATCTTATACATTTGTTGTTAGATTGATACCTAATTATTTCATTTGTGTGGTGCTTGCATAAATGGTATTGTGTTTTCATTTCAAATTCCACTTGTTCATTGCCAATATATAGGAAAGCAAATGACTTTTGGACATTAATCTTGTATCCTAGAACATTGCTGTAACCACTTATTAGTTCCAACAGGTTTTTGTTGATTCTTCTGGATTCTCTAGGTCATCTGCAAACAAAGACAATTGTATTTCTTCCTTGCTAATCTATAAACATATATTTATTTTTCATGTTTTATTGCATTATCTAAGACGTCCAGTACTATGCTGAAAAGGAGTGGTGAAAGGGGACATTTTTGCCTCGCTCCTGATCTTAGTAATGAAGATTTTATTTTGTCAAAATCATGTTATCTACAGGTTTGTTATAGATGTTCTTTATCAAGGAGAGGAAGTTCCCCTCCGTTCCCAGTTTGCTAAAAATTAGCATTACTTTTTTTTTTTTTTTTTTTTTTTTGAGACAGAGTCTCACTCTGTCACCCAGGCTGGAGTGCAGTGGCACGATCTTGGCTCACTGCAAGCTCTGCCTCCCAGGTTCATTCTCCTGCCTCAGCCTCCCGAGTAGCTGGGACCACAGGGGCCCACCACCACGCCCGGCTAATTTTTTGTATTTTTAGTAGAGACGGGGTTTCACCGTGTTAGCCAGGATGCTCTCGATCTCCTGACCTCGTGATCCACCCACCTCGGCCTCCCAAAGTGCTGGGATTACAGGCGTGAGCCCCCGCGCCCGGCCGAATTAGCATTACTTTTTGATGCTTGGAATTTTCCACTTACTCTCTACCTTCTCTGTCTGTTGTTGCATGGTGTCATTTGATCTATTAGCCCTTATTATAAGTCATAGTTATTTTAAATTCCTGGTCTGATGTTTCTGACATTCATGGCATATCTGATTCTGGTTCTGATGCTTGCTTTGCCTCTTCTAGTTGTGACTTTTGCCTTTTAGTATACCTTTTAATATTCTTTAGAAAGAGGGTTATGGTGTACCAGGTAAAAGGAACACTGGTAAATAAGCCTTTGGGAATGCGCTGGAAATATGTAGAGGGAGGAGAAGTATTCCTTAGTCCTATGAGTGGGTCGCAGTCTTTTAATCAACCTAACCATGTCCCTGGGCTGTGGAATTCACAAGCGCTTCTCGGGTTTTCCATTTTTAGGTGAGACAGGATAGCTAAAGTGAACTGGAGTTGATTATTACCCTTCTCCATATGGAAGGCTGAAGCAGGCTGCAGTTGGGTATTTCCATCCCCCAGCTCAGTTAGGTTTTGATGAAACCCCAATAGGTCAGCTTTGACTTAAAAAAAAAAAAAAATGGCTAAGCGTGGTGGCTCATGCCTGTAATCCCAGCACATTGGGAAGCCAAGTTGGGAGAATCACTTGAGGTCAGGACTTCAAGACCAGCCCGGCCAACATGTCTCTACTAAAGCCCGGTCAAACTAAGCTCTACTAAGCCCGGTCAAACTCTGTCTCTACTAAAAATACAAAAATTTGCTAAGTGTGGTGGCGCACGCCTCTAATCCTAGCTACTCAGGAGGCTGAGGCATGAGAATCCCTTGAAACCGGGAGGCAGAGGTTGCAGTGAGCCGAGACCGCACCACTGCACTCCAGCCTGGGAGACAGGGCAAGACTCCGTCTCAAAAAAAAAAAAAAAAAAAAAGTTTTTCTTGAGGAGAGGCCTCGTTAAGAAGAACAGAATGCTCTGGCATATTTTCAAATCATGACGCCCCTTCCCGCCTCACCACACATACCTGAATCATGAGGGAATTTTTCTTAGATTTCTACTTTGAGAACCTGGTAGAGCTATTGGAGCTCTACAACTTGAGGAGCCCCTCTAAGGCACAACTCCTAGAATTTTAACTCTCAGACTTGTCCACATGGACCTGTGGCAATTCCTCAGTTACAGCTTGGTTTTCCTTACTAAGCACTTGTTCCTGTGGAAATCTCTGCTCATAAATTTCTCCTTCTGTAAGCTGTGATTCTTGACATTCATTTCTCTAATTATTAAGGCAGTGGTTTGCTGTGTGTCTTCACTTGTCTGACGATTCTAAGAAGAGTTGTTGATTTTTCAATTTGTTCAGCTTTTTACTTGTGAGTGGATGGTTACAACTTCAAAATTCCTTCCACGTTGTAATGGAAACAGGAAGTCTCTGCTATGGTTTTTCAGAAGAATTAACGACCCAAAGCTCGGGATTTGCTCTTGCTCCTACTTATATTGGACTTCCCTGAGTGTGGGTGATTAGTAATCTGTTGTTCTTCCTGAATATGGAGGGAAAGGAAAGGGATGAAAAAGCCACAGAAATGGCAGTTCTGTTAAGTGCTCAACATGCTGCCCCAGGTTGGGATGAGGGGAGTGTGCATGGTTGTGGGGAGTGGGGCAGCTGAAGGGAGCAAGTGTTCTGGAGTTCTGAGCAGAGTCACTCTGCGTCCTCACTAAAGCAGTCTCATTAGAACACTGTCCCTGGTCTATCCCCTCATTGTCCATCCCTCCTTAAGCGCTTAGCAAATCCCCCTCCCTGTTTCTCTTGCCAGGGAATGGTCAATTGGAGCCAACAGCCACCATCCTCAGAGAGGTTGTGTGTGACTGAGAGGTGCATGGAGCACCCTGGAGTCCAGCTGGGCAGTGCTGCTTCCTCACGCCTGTGCTGTGTGATGGACCCACTGAGCAGCATCTGCACAGATCTCAGGAACATCAGTCCCCAAATGGGAGACTCGCCTTCATCAAGTTATCTAAGGACCCTCTGTTTCTCCACCTCTTCCTCCTCCTCCTTCTTGTCAATTCTTTAACTTTTTTCTTGAACTGCATACTTTTGGAATCTCTTATCTTGTGAAAATAATGAAGGTCCATTACCTAAAAATTGAAATAATACAGCGCAAAGAGAAACTGCCCTCTCGTGCCCTTTCCAAGATATGACAACTATGAACGCTTGAAATTGGGATCAGATGGCCCCTGCTTATACCTACTCTGACCCTGGAGGGTGGCATGTCCCTGGTGTGTGCCCTGACTGTCCCTGGGCTCCTTTGAGACCTCCCTAGTGCTGCACTTACCCATGGGTCTGTGCCAGGCTTTGATTTGCTTTTCAATGGGAACATGAGCTACAGAGGAAGGGGTCATGAGTATTTGCTTCACTTTTGTGTTGGCAGCACAGCACTGCCTCATAAATGGTGCCCAATGAATACTTGTTGAAAGTGTAAATAAAACAATCTTAAACATGTGAATTATGGAATGTTTAAGCTGTATTACTGGAGAAAAGAGACCAAGTCTCCTGGAAATTATTTTTCTTATTAACTTATTAACAAAGAGATAATCATGAACATTTGTGAAATTCAGGGTTTAAAGCTGTATATATACACCTTCCAAGTTGGCAAACTTAAAACACTGAATTGCAGTATATATGTATTTCCCCCAGTATCAATGCTGTGGGAAGCCCAAGCCATGGGGAGGCCCTCGGCAGGTGCTCTGGTCAATAGCCCAAGTTGAACGTCCAGCAACACCAGCATCTGCAGCCAGCCATGTGAGTGAGCCTTTGCAGATGTCCAGTTCACTCAAACCTGCAGATGTCTCAAGCACAGATATAGACCTCCACGTGAAAACCACACAGCTAAGTCCAGGCGGAATCATGTGAAAGATGTTCCTTCCCAGCCATTGGGTTTCTGGGTGGTTTGTTTTACAGTAACAGAACAAAAACAGTCTGTTCACTGCACTCCCAGTGGCTCCTTTATCCTGAAAATCTACCTCTTGACCAGCTTCATCTCCCAACACCTGGACCCAGTGACTTCTACTGGGTCTGTAACCACAGGGTCTTTTCTCAGGGTTGCTGATGTGCTAGTCTCTGCTAAGATGCTCACCTCTTCTTCTTCCCTTATTGACTAGCTGCTCTAGCCATCTGCTTTAACTTCTTCCTGGAAGCCCTCCCTGATAACCTCACTCTCCCTAACTGTTCAGCAGGTTGAGGTCAGGGTCTGTCTCTTCCACAGTGGTGACGACCAGCATGTAGTGGGTGTTGTATATAAATTCTAGTTTATCAAATCTAAGCCCCAACCTGCAAGAGGGATTTAGCCTGGGAACCTCCCGAAATCTTGCTACCCCTGGTGACTTTTATTACAATACCCAAAGAACTTCACAGATGCCACATTTGCCATTTTAGGTCAAAAAGTTTGAAATTTTAGCAACTACTCGGGAAGGGCACATGAGAGTCCAGCATGGCACGTGGTCCAGTCGAGATGTACTTGGACAGAGCCTCCCGGGGGCTTTGTAAGCTGAGACTCCATTGTACACCTGGTTACCCTCCTCTGTGATATGGAGTCTATTCATTGGACATTCTCATCTGTTCTTTATATTTCCTTCAGTTGGAACAAGAGACTTCTGAAAACACACAGGTGATGGAAGTATGGGCTGTTTAGCTAGTGCAATGTGGGAAGTTTTTCTATTTAAAAAAAAAAAATCAGGTATTTTCAGGTAGCTTGCTCTAAATGGGGCAACAGATTGTCATTTCTAGCCTCTCACCTGTCTTTTATTTTCTGAGGCCAGAGCACCACTTCTGAACCCCAGCCTCAAACCCTGAAGTTTATTCCTCATCCCTTGAGGACCCAAAAACAAACAGCCTTGGCAATGCACTAGTTCTTAACCCGCCTCGACTGCAAAGTGTCCACAGGGCCTTCACCAGCAGTGGGGGAAGATGCTCCAGAAACGGGCTGAGACCTTTGCCCTGTAACTTGACTGAGATGCAACCACTTTGGGTGAAATAAACACGATCACTAAAGTCCTTTTCTAGTATTAAAATTATATATATGTATGTTCACTTTTCTAAAAAGTGAATATTTTTCTTTATTCAAACAATTTTCCTTTGTCCTCATAGATCATTTTCAAATTTTGCTGCAATCAAGGATTGGTTAAGACATAGCCACTGGGCAGCTGACATGAGATCTGTACATCTGTGACTAGAAGACCCAGAAGGCCACCCACTCTTCCTCCTAGTGAAGCCACTGGCACAGCAGGTATGGCTTAGAGCCCAATTATGTTCTTTATTACACAAAAATTCAGTGCATCAAAAATAGAAGCCCCACCACTACATTTGAAATTAAATTTTATTTAAACAGGTAAAAATTTATACATCCTTTTAAAAATGAAAATGCAAAGTCAGTAAGTGAATCAATAATATAAACCTATTTATAGCAGTAATTAAAATAGAGGTAACATTTACCAGTGTGAAAATATCACAGAATTCAAATCACACTTGGATCTTCAATGATTCGAGTGTGTATCCGACACAGCGGGGGCTGGTAGACTGAAGATGAATTCCTCCCATGCATGCGCCATCCTCAGTCAAGTCCTTCCTCATCACCGTCCACCAGCTCACACAGTGGGGTAGCTGGCTGCTGAGGCAATTCCACAATGGTTTCTCCGGTCTTTGGCCATCTTTACGTAGCCACCCATGCCCCATTCTTCACCCCAGCTGAAAAAAGAGCACGTTTTCCATTTCAGAGAAAGAATAAAGCCCAAAGGGTTATTAACAGGAACACCCAACTTTAACACTGTGCCAGAGGCCATAGACTTAACAGAAAGAATCAGGACAAGCAATGTTCCTGTTTATCCTTAAAAAATTCTTGACATAACCTGGACATAATTTCCATCCCAGCCTCCAAACTGTGACCTTTCACAGAACTATAGATCAGAGTCAGGAAAACAATAGGATGTCTTTGCAGCCAGATATGCCTCAGAATTTAAAAACTGTTCAGATTTAGACACACCTTTCTTTATACAATGGAACAAATACTATATTCATACTCCCAAGATATTTGTGACAGTATCTTACTTTTATAATCAAATATTAATATTATATGTTCAACTTAGACTTCTGGGGATTTCAGAAGTATGCCTAAGGGCATGTGGAACTGTATCCAAACACTGTTTGCAAATAAGTATTCTCTTTTGAATTTCAAATGTAAGTATTTCTGGCAATTTATACCTGTTCTTCACCAGCCAATATTTATTGTTATCCGATTCTGTGCTTTCAAATCCGTAGCCAACCACCAGCACACCATGATCCATGTCTTCACTGCTACAGTCTGGCTCAAAATAAATGCCTGGGATAGTAAAATGAGGGCTGGGGTGAGAAGCTCCAGAGGACACATGACAGTAACCCATCCTGTCACCCACAGGGAATGAGGCATCTCTGAATTCAGTGAAGTGACACACATTCCAGATAGTACTTAACAACAATAAGAAGGCTAGGGATTTAAGCTCTCATCTACAGCTAGCAGAAATAGAAATCAGCATAAATCCTTCATTAAAAAAAAAGCTTTCCTAGAGGAAAAAAAGACCCCTCTTTGTAAGCTTGTAATTCTACTCTAGGATGTCAATCTAAAAAATTAGCACAGAACACTAAAATCCTTGAATCAAAAGGCTTTTTTCAGATTTAATAATAGAAGTAAAAATCTTTGGAAAAATTATAAAAATCCAACAATTGCAGAATATTTTAAGTATATTAAACTACACAGTAAATATAGCTATTTATAAAAAGTTATGAAGTACTTATATTCATGGAGATATACGCAACATAATGTCAAATGGAAACATCAGGTATAAATATTGCATGTACAGAATGAACAACTATGATGTTGTTCTACTAAATATCTACACTGAACTTTACTTACAAACCAGAGTCTATCATGCTTGTATGTCATGATACTCTTTTTCTGCATCAATTTCTACAAAGAAAAAAATGCTTACCTTCTTTATAGAACAGGAAGGACTCATGACCTGCATCAATAGCAACAGAAATGGGCCCCACAGTTGCAACTGCCTTCATCAGGGCCTTCTCCTGCTTAGGGATGTCCACAAAGCCGGTGTCATTAGCAACAGAATACTTGGGATTGTACTTACAGGATTCTTCCTTTCAAAGGTAAAGGGAAAAAAAAGACTTGATTACTGCTGTCCTCCTCCTGGAGGACATGAGTTAGAACCACAGCACTCAGCAGTGTGCAGCTTAGTATTTCCAAGTCACCACTGTTATAAATCATCCCAGGAAGTGAAATGCTATTAGTTAATCTGAAACTGAAAATTGGCTCCAGTCTCTTCAATGAGACCTCTGGGTTTACTTCCATAAGACATTTTTCACAATAGAGAAATGTGTATATTTAGAATGGCTTGTATATTCTTCACATTACATAGAAGCAAGAACAGCTATATGTTACCCATCTAATCACAGGATTGTGCAAAGGCTAATAATTTATAATGACAGTACTGACAATTTGCAGATATATATTCTGCCATCTAATATGTGAACTTTTTTTTTTTTGGAGACAGGGTCTCATTCTGTCACTCAGACTGGAGAGTGCATTTGCACAACCACCTCCCACACTCAAGCAATCGCCCTACCTCAGCCTAGCTGGGACCACAGACGCACACCACCACAGCCGGCTAATTTTCTTTGTATTTTTGATAGAGTCAAGGTTTCACCTTGTTGCCCAGGCTGGTCTCAAACTCCTGAGCTCAAGCCATCTGCCTGGCTCAGCCTCCTAAAGGGCTGGGATTACAGGTGTGAGCCACCCCACCCAGCCCTAATATATGAATTCCGAAAAAGGTATCTGTTATCTCTGAAAGTGTCCACCTTCCAAAAGCTGAGCTGGAATGATGACAAGGAGCTCCACTTACTGTTGCCTCATATGGATAGGATTCCTCAGAGTCCAGGCCTCCATTATCCTGAACATACTGGAAAGCATAATCCATTAGGCCACCATTGCAGCCCTCATTGCCTTGAGGCCCAGAGCAGTCTACCAGATTCTGCTCACTCAGTGAGATAAGCCTCCCAGTTTTCCGGAACATCTGTCCTTCAAGAGCACCAGTAGCGCTAAAAGCCCAACAAGAACCACACTGACCCTGAAAAGGGAATTAAAAAAAGCTGTCATCCACAAAAAAAAAATAGTAAGACTTTGACAACAGCTCACACATCTGAATACTGTTAAAAAGTGAACTGTACATCACTTTAAAGTCTACCAAAACAAAGATGTCAATCACTTCTTGGCTTTCCTGGGAAGATGGGAGGTCTGAACCTGACACTGTCTCACCTGATTCTTCACAGGAGTCACGTAGCCTTTCTCTCTCCAATCCACAGATCTGGGGGCCTCATAAAACAGAGGTTCCTGGAACACTTTCCCCTTCCTGGGCTTACGGTTTTGAAAGCCATTCATCACCTGCCTGAATTCTTCACTGGTCTTCAAGGAAAAGGAAATAAAATGTTGAAAAGCAAGAGACTACCTTAGTAAAGAACCGAGGAGAGGAAGCACAGAGCTCGGCAGTCCACAGCACACTTACCATGTCTCCAAAGGCGTTCATGGCCATTGTGAAGCTGTGTTTCCCTTCCCTGTATTCCTGATTGTGCAGTTCAATCATCTTCATGTTCTTCTCCCACACTGCTCTCCTCCATCCTTCTTCATTCTAGAGGCAAACATGTAACTGATGCTCTTTACTTCTACCTAAAACCCAACTCATCCTCACCAAGTGAATCTGCAGACAGAGATGGAAGAGAAACCATGGCAAGGGAAGGCTTGACACCTCTGGGGATGCTGTTCTCCAAATTGAGACACAACAAGGATGAATGTCCACATTGTGCTCATAATCCACGCCATTAGGTTATTACATTAGGCTATTGGTAAAAGCTGGCCTCTAGAAGCTACTCTCTGACTAAAACTTCTCAACAGCCAGGACTATTCTTTCTGGGGAAGTTTCACTAACCATGCCGTATAATCTGTTGTGCATCGCCTTCCACTTGGTCCACTGTGCCTCTAAACTGTGATCAAATGTTAGAGTAGCTGAGGCAATTCCCAGGCAAAAGGCAGCAAGGATGAGTGTAGGATTCATGTTTTAAAACCTAGGAAGGGAACAAAAATGAGGATCTGATTAGACCAATCCTAAAAAGCCATCTTACTGCCCCCTGAAAAATTAGGGCCACCATGGTAGAATAAAAATATTTAAATTATTCTCCCAAGCATTTACCCAAGGACTGTGGAAGAGGCCAAGGATGTGCCTGGAGAAAAACAGGGCACGTGGAGGTACTGGATGGACTCACCAAAATGAAAAGCAGCCTGTCCAGAGCTGTAGGAGCTGAAACCGTTTATGCAACGATAATTTAGGTTATGAGAACGGTATGAAACTACCTTGTGGGTGAGAAGCTTAAGGCAACAACTAGGAAACCGGGAAACGGTTGATCCAGGTTTTGTACCAATCGCAAAAAATCCAGGTTTCGTGCCCAGGCAAAACCTCACTAATGATAAGGTGGGATTCCCAAGTAGGGACAAAGAGATCCCCAAGAGTTAGGAGGCCTTCACACATCTTCCTGACTAACAAACACCAAAAGCTGAGATAAGTTTTCCAATCTCTCCTATTTATTTATTTATTGAGATGGAGTCTTGCTCTGTGGCCCAGGCTGGAGTTCAACGGCGCGATATCGGCTCACAGCAACCTCTGCCTCCCGGGTTCAAGCCATTCTTCCTCAGCCTCTTGAATAGCTGGAACTACAGGCGTGCGCCGCCTCGCCCGTCTAATTTTGTATTTTCAGTAGAGACGGGGTTTCACCATGTTGGCCAGGCTGGTCTCGAACTACTGACCTCAGGTGATCCTCCCACCTCAGCCTCCCAAAGTGCTGGGATTACAGGAGTGAGCCACCGCGCCGCCCCAGCCTCTCCTTAAATGAAACCTTTCTGAAATGCTTTCCCAGGAAAAACTGGGAAGGAGAGCACGCACTGCTCCCTCCTTCATTCACTTGGGCCTGTGCTGCCCACACCCCAAACTGCTCCCCTAAATCAGGGACGGGGTCATATGGCCGCACGCGGGAAGCCAGCGCCCTGCGGCCAGCTTCCAGGGCTCCAGGCGTGGCAGGGGCGGGGACATGACGCCTGCGCCACACACAGGCTGTAGCGGTCAGAGGATGTTTGCGGTGACGCCAGCAGGAGTACCGCTGTCTGGCGTGCGGGGGCTGAGCTTCCCTGTCTGGCCGGGCCAGGCCCTGAGTCGGCGCGGCGCGGCCTGGCGGCGGTACCTGTGTCCACCCGGCTCGGAGGCTGGCCTGCCCGCTCAACCAGTCACGCGCCTCCGCGGGGTCCTCAACTGCCCTCCCCGGCTTCCCCACCTCAAGGCCAGCAGAGTTCGGGGTAGACGCTCTCGTTGCCAGGGCTGGTGCACACCTACTCGACCGCGTCCTCTCTTCCAGTCCCTGTCCGGCCACAGCTGGGCCTGGCCGGCGGCGCTTTCCTGCTGCGGTCGTAGCTGCGCAGGCGCACTCCACGGACGCCGCTCAAGGTTGCGGAGATC
Source organism: Pan paniscus (assembly GCF_029289425.2). Lineage (NCBI taxonomy): Eukaryota > Metazoa > Chordata > Mammalia > Primates > Hominidae > Pan > Pan paniscus. The sequence continues at coordinate 51,699,763 of NC_073260.2, forward strand.
GCGGTTCTGGCCCAGCTTCGCCTGACTCTGCTTCTAAAACCTCGGGTCTGGGTTCGGCCGGCACCGCCCTGCCGCCTGGCTGCGCTGCGATTGGCTGTGCCGGCAGTTGGGCGGGGCCTCTGGGTGCTCTGATCCCTGGCGCGGTTCGTGGCTTGTTTACTGACTGTCCCAGAGCTGGGCGTGCCTGCCTCAGTGGACCTGGGGGAAGCGGAGCTGGTGCCCCGGGGCGGCGCAGAGTAGGGTCGGGCGTCTCCCTGGAGCGCTCGAGTCAACTAAGTACACGACTTACTGCACTGGGCGAGTGGCTCCTGAAAAGACGTTTACCGCAAGCCCTGTGTGGACTTTTTCAGCCTAACCTTGCTATTCCTTAGTCCTGGAATTTTTGGTCCGCAGAGCCGAGAGTCAAGTGTACTCTAGTCCAGTGGCTCCTGTTTAGTCCACAGCAAAGGTGGGGCCGGGTGGAAGAACGCAGAGCCCGCGGGCAGAAGCCTTATCTCCCACTTAAGGGTGGGTGCAGCTGGGCTTTAGAAGAATCTGGTAAGGAAAGGCATCCCCAAAACACGAGATGCTATCGTCAAGACCAGACCCTAGGAGGGAGGAGACTGGCTGCGTCTCCAGAGAGCGCGGGCGTTTTGTCAAGCATCCTTTCCAGACTCCTCCATTCAGGGATTCTTCCCTCTCCCACGTCTTACCCAAAACCAACAGAAATGAGTTATTTACAGAAACATTTGGTTGACAGGAGAAAAGCAGTTGAGAACATTAGAAGCTGCTTTTATTCGCCCACTCTCTAGGCTATGGATTATATCTTCCTTGGTAACCAAGTCGTTCTCTTGAGATTTAAGAAATTTAATGACATTTAATGTCAGGATTTAAGATACAGAGAATGGAGAAATGTTGTAGATAGAGGAAAAATATGTATCTTAATCTATATAATGTAGATATTAATTTATGTAATTAAGGATTTAAGGAACAAAACCCACAAACATTCTAAACTTTTGTCATTTCATTTTTTATTACATAAAAACATTCATTGTAGAAAATACCTTTCGGGGAAAAAAATAATTACCTCTGCCTTTACCCCATAACCTTTTCGTATGCATATTTTGACTTTGTTAAAAATGAACAAAGTCCATTGATTTCTATTGAAGATTAAACTGATAACTCTTTTAGAAGCACAATCACCTATAGTTTTTTAAGTGGTAAAATATACCTCACATAGCAAGTACCATTTTAACCAACTTTGAGTTCAGTGGCATTAAGTACCTTCACATTGTGTAACCATTACTACTGTTTATTCCCAGAGCTTGTTTATCTTCCTAAACTGAAACTCTGTATCCATTGAATAATAGTTCCCCATTCCCCCTCTCCTAGCTCAGGTATCTACCATTATATTTCCTGTCTGCAGGAATTTGTTTACTATTTTGGAGATTATTCCTCTTTTTTTTTTTTTTTTTGAGACGGAGTCTGCTCTGTTGCTCAGGCTGGAGTGCAGTGGCGCAATCGCAGCTCACTGCAACGTCTGCCTCCTGGGTTCAAGTGATTCCTCTGCCTCAGCCTCCAGAGGAGCTGGGACTACAGGCGCGCACCACCACGCCTGGCTAATTTTTGTATTTTTAGTAGAGATGGGGTTTCACCATATTGACCAGACTGGTCTTGAACTCCTGACCTCGTGATTCGCCTGCCTTGGCCTCCCAGAGTGCTGGAATTACAGGTGTGAGCCACCGTGCCCGGCCGATTATTCCTCTTTTTATGCATTGCTTCTCTGGAGAACCAGTCACAACGTGTAGAATACAATCTAACTGTGATATCTGTCCTAGTCTCTTTTCTGTTGCTAATAACAGAATACCTGGAACTGTGTAATTTATGAGAAACAACATTTATTTCTTACAGTTTTCGAGGCTGGGAAGTCTGAGGTCCAGGAAGTGTATCTTGTGAGGGCCTTCTTGCTTGTGGGGATTCTTTGCAGAGGCCCAAGGTGGTGTAGGGCATCACAGGGTGAGAGGGCTGAGTGTCCTAGCTCAGGTCTCTTCCTCTTCTTTTAAAGCCATCAGTCCTGCCTGGGCGCAGTGGCCCACACCTGTAATCCCAGCACTTTGGGAGGCTGAGGCAGTCAGATCACTTGAGGTCAGGAGTTCGAGACCAGCTTGGCCAACAGGGTGAAATCCTGTCTCTACTAAAATACAAAAATTAGCCAGGCGTGGTGGTGCACACCTGTAATTCCAGGTACTTGGGAGGCTGAGGCGGGAGAATCACTTGAACCTGGGAGGTGGAGGTTGCAATGAGCCGAGCCGAGATCACACCACTGCACTCCAACCCGGGTGACAGAGCGAGACTCCATCTCAAAAAAAAAAAAAAGCCATCAGTCCCATTCCCAAGATAACCTGTTGGTCTATGAACCCATTATTCCATGAATAGATTAATGTATTCATTAGGGAAGAGCTCATATGTCCTAATCACCTCTTAAAGGCCCCACATTTTAATGCTGCCACATTGGAGATAAGTTCCAATAAGAGTTTTGGAGGGGGCAAACACGGAAACGATAGCAGTATTTAAATTTATTATTTTATGAAATAAAAACAATATTTCTGTGGTGTTAGGTAACTGGAGTACCTACGTCTGCCTTGGTTCTAACTTTGCAGATTTCAGGATCACAAGAAGTTCATTGGAACAGCTGAATGTTTCTACCGGGGGCTTAGAGCTCACTTGGTCCTTCATGAGTTCCTCACTAGGGAGTGTGAGAGAAACTGCTCAGATGGCCTCCCCTTCCCCAAATTTGAAAGAGAAAGAGAGAGAGTTGTGAGTGAGTGGCTTTGCTCTCCAGCACTTGCTTAGTGAAGAGCCTCAGAATCTGGACTGTGGCCTCCCAGTTCTGAGGAACCCCATTCGCCACCAGGAGGGGTGGCATGTTCACCCTGTTATTCAGGAAGGAATTGGAAAACAAACAATCGAGGGTGTGAGGTCAAGAGCTAGAAAACCGCAAGCCTCTGGCACCTGAGCCAGGGCAGATGCTGGGAGCACCTGCAGGATACTCCCATATTCTGCCACCTTGGTACTTATCAGCCTCTGAGAACTGAAGCCGGACCCTTTCTTTGCTTGAGCAGAAGAGCAGACCAAAGAGCTCATTGACTCAAGGAGCATCATGGCAACTGGGCTGTACCCAGAGGGGAAGAATCCAGGGTGTGATCCACAACCAAGGCCTGAAGAAGTGGGGCCTGTACTTGACCTACCCAGGGTGAGTCATGACCCAAGTGCTGGGGCTCTAGCCATGGCTGGTGCTTCCAACCATTTCCAGCTTCCTCCTGCAGAGGGGCTGGTGTTTTTCTTCATTTTCCGTAACCTCCTTGGGAGCACAGGCTTTGGTTTCTGCCTTCCCTGGATCAGGCCTCCCACAATGCAGTTGCTCTAACAAAAACTATTGGCAACAACATAGTACCACAGAAGCCAGCTCCTTGCTAACAGTGATTGCTGATCATATTGTCTTCTAGAGACCATTCTAATGACTAGACAGCCTCGGTGCAGGAGGAGCTGTTGTCGGTCATGAGGAGCATTTCCTTGTCTATGTAGAGGAACTGAAACCGATGTGGCCAGCAAAATTTACCCAAAGCAATCACTGGGATACTCATCACACCCTCATGGCCCATTGTATCACTTTTGTTCCCTATATATGTGGTCCCATTTCCTCAGGACCAGTACTCCCTTATGTGGGGAGCAGGACTGATGCCTTGAGTTACTTATAGTGACTCATTAGTTGGGGGATTTGCTAGTATTTTCATCAAACTTGAATCTAGTGAAACATTTGATTGAACTGGCTCCCAAATTGAAAATAAACCAACACCACTCAGGAAACCTATTTACAGCAAGAAGTCAGGTGTGGGAATGCATCTTGCACTGTCACCTTGATTAACAATAGCTCTGACCTGTGGGAGGACGGTCCTCTCTCCTCTAACAAACATAGGGTAGTGATGGGCCAGGTCCTGCTGCTCCTACATTCTCATCACTTAGATAAGCACAGGCAGGTGACTGCAAGCCTTCCAGCCTCCACCAGCATCCTCCAGTTCTCCCCTGACCGCTCTCATTCATATTCCGCATTGATTCAGAGGTCCAGTCCTGAGTGGCAAAAAGAAACATGCGTTTCCCATCATCATTGCTTTCTCCCCTGTTGTTTCTTGGTTGTTGAGCCCAAAAGTGTGTGATGCCTCGAAAGAGGTTAAAGGTGGGCATCATCTCTCCCTAAAATGCAAGCTTAACCGGCAGTGGCCCATCTGGAAGGCTTGTGTTTTTCTCCTTCTTCTCTTGCATATTCTCAGAAACATAATAAGCACATCAAAAAATGACTTTTCTTGATTTCTAGCCAGAAAAATCATGACTTCCTTGACTTTTAGTGGACTGACCATTGTGTTGTCCTGGAAAGCCAGATGTGGAGCAGACAGGAATGAACATTTGCCTTCAAACTTCGGTGTCCTGGCCTGTTCATAATTTGATGAAAAAGGCATTGATTTGTTTAAAAAATGTAGTGTATGTGAATGTTTAATTACCAGATAGAGCAAGTAACCCACCATCTCTCTGGCTTATAAACAATAATGGCCCACATCCCCTCCACCTTGTTCCTAGAGCACTAAGCCTGTCATTGAGGTGGCTTGGTTTGGAAATTTCCCTTTGAAATTTCTAATGAATAACTTGCTGGTGGCTGTTTTCAAGGATTCTCAGAGGACCTTAGCCTTTTATCCTTCCAGCAGTTTCATCTGTTATTTTTCAATAATTTTTTAGGTGAAAAACAAATAAAACAAGTAATCATTATGAAAAACATAGATAATACAGATAAGCAAGACAAATGGGGGGAAAATACCCAAAGACTCACCTAAAATCCCACTGTCCTTGTTGGCCTCCTGAAACCAGTGGTCAACTGGGAACACACTGCTGACTTACGTGCCAAGCACCACATTCTCCTTGTCGTGTATTATGGCATTTGATTATCAGAATAACCCTCACCCCCATTTTACAGATGAGTACAGTGAGGTTAGAGAGGTTACGAAGCTTGCCCAAGGGCACAGGGCTAGTCAGTGAGGAAGCCAGGATTTGGTCTCAGGAGGTGGAACTCCAACAAATGGGGATGCAGTGCTGCAGGGGTGTATGGGACCCTGGTACTGAGGGCTGACAGTCATTAGGAGAATTGCAGGAGGACCACAGGGGACAGTTTATGCTAAACCTGACCTTCTCCACAGTTCACAGGAGCAGCAACCAAGACACCACACCCCTCCCAAGAGTCCCAGCCGAGAGGTCATTTCCCAGCATACAGTTCCCAACTCTCACCTCCTGCTTCCATTCAAAACTTCCTCAAAAGCACTTCCTGTTTTCTGTGACTCTCCATTGAGTTTTGGAGAAATCTTATCTTGTCCCTGGGGTTCTGACGCAGGTCACAGAGCAGGTGGAGGGTGGGATGGAGGGGAGAATACTCACAGTCTGACCTCAGTCTCATGCCTGCAGACCTGTGGTGTATATAACACAAGGGGGGTGATACTTTATTGTGCAAATATGATTTTTTTTTCCTTTTTTGTGTTCCCTTTTCAAGGACATCACCCCTATACAGACAGGGATATTGTTTTCTCACAGATAATCAGAATTTTAACAATAGGAATGTAAAGAGAAAAAAGAATCAGTGTTCAGAATTAGACTTTCCCGATAGATTTCTGAGTTCACAATGATCCAAAAGCCAAGGCTGAAGAGAGAGGAAAAGATTTTCTAAATTCCTGGAGCCAGTCTGAAAACCTCTCTTATGAACCTAGAGGTCAGTGTCATCAAGGAATTAATTGTCCATAGCTTGGTGGAGTTGGAGAAAGAGGAGAGAAGAGTCACCTCCCAAACTTGGGGAGCAACACGGGTTTTCTGCAAGAGGCTGAGGGCTGTAGCCTCCTTGCACTCATACCTGGGATGGCTGAGCTTAGAGCATGTGGGCTCTGGAATATTCCCACACTCAGGCTTGCATGGAGGGTGAGAAGGCAGGTCAGACAGGTTGGGATGACCAAAGGCAGCAAACACAGACTGCTCAGAAGACCCCGGGACACTTGCACAACCATGGGAGGAGGGGTGGCTCCCTGAACAATGAAAGAGACTAGATTTAGGGGAGTGCGATCCAAGCCAAATTTATTTCAAGAAGATTAAAGGAATATGATAGTTCTGGAAAGCATACTGGAGTAATGGAGCCCAATAGCAGGGTTACTGCATGGGTGAAACAGAAAGGGGCTAATTAGTTCCCAGAAAATGGGAGGAAATGGTCAAGTGTTGATGAAGCCTGAAGTTTACAACCTCTCCTTAGGCCTATACTATAATTCCCATGGCCACATTCTCATGTTCAGTTTTATTCAGGCACTAACAAGGACAAAGGTTGACAAACATAGAAAAGGAATGCTAGAATCTCTTTAATGGTGTGGACATTCTGTTCATCAGCCTCATGAACTCAGATTTGGGATGATGCTTCCTGGCTGGTGCTGTTCTTCCCCACACCTTGTCTTCCTCCTAGCTGACTTCTCTGCATCATTTGCATGGCGGAGTGTTCAGGGAACTTGAGGGATCTACACTCTCTATGTACAAACCTCATCCAGGCTGTGCCAAATAGTATTTTAGAATGGTCAAGGTTTAGTGCCCAGGATCACCCATCCAGAGGCTTTGCAAGGGTTGGGCAGACATGGCCCTGAGAGAGCCCATGGCTTGATGAGCTGAGTGCAGGCTGAAGTTCAGGCCCCACAGGCCCTCCCTCTAGCAACTCTGAGCAATCTACATAGTCTGCATGAGCAGACAGATAATCTGCTGCTGCATACAGGACAAACAGAGCTCACCCCTGCTCACTAAGGCTTACCTCCTAGGATGCCTCCTAGGCAGGCAGAAGTTAAGGCTGGCTTGCCACACTCACATTCTAGGACCAGGGACCTGCACCTGCCCTTGCTACGCTGACCAGTCTCCCAGGCTGTCACCACTGCCCTTGGAGGAGCTCACACTGCTGATATTCCAACTTCCTTTCTTGCTCTTGCCAAGAGGTGGCAAGAGGGTTTCCTTATTCACCTGCCCACTGAAAACCAAAAATTTTTTTTATTATAGTAAAATAGATGTAACATAAATTTGACCATTTTCACTATTTTTGAGAGCGGCATGAAGTTCATCGCATTGTCGTGCCACCATCACCGCCATCCATCTCCAGAACTTTCTCTTCATCCCAAACTAAAACTCCTAACCCATTCAACAGTAAATCTTCATATCCTTTTCTCCTAGCCCCTTAATTTAAAATGGATAAGGATAGTATTTTTGAAATAATAATGTTTATTTCCTGTTGACTTTCTTATTGACAATCTGCCCTTGATACAGGCAGAGGTATCCATTGTCTTGGGAATAGTTAAGATTGTGAAAGGGGAAATGGAATGAAAAAGAGCCAAATGTTTGGGGTTTAGCTTCTATTAATAAAACAAAATTTTTGAGACCCTGGCTTTCAGCAAAAAGCCAGTCTTTATAAACAGAGGCAAATGTCCTTCCAAATTCCAACAGGCTCCTGGGAAGCTGGGTGGGCACTCAGGATGGCCTCGCTCCAGGTCACCTTGCCTTGCGCCACTGTCTTTAGGAGTGAAAACAATCCATAAGCGGCATCATAGCTGTGCTAACAAATAGTGGGGCGGGTATCGTGGAGGAGGATTCAAGGCGTCTTTATAGCCTGGAAGACAGAACAAGGGATGAGAAGTACAGGTGGTAAGTGTCAGCTCACATAGGAATTAAAATCTGCTTGTCCAATCCTCCATCTCTGGGGACCATTTGAGCGGAGACCGACTGACCCTCATATTTCATGGCGGGTGATGCTCTGGCTGAACTTCGAGACATCCCATTTCCTCCTGACTGTTGGATCCTATGCCCCTATGTTAAGAGCAACCAGAAATACTGTGCTTCCTAAAGTGTGGCCCTCCCGCAGGGGCCTTGGGTAAGTTTCAGTGTTCAGGGGATGGAATAAACATGGTCATGAAATATGTCATGAGACGGGGCCTGAGGGCTTTTCCTGAACTTCTATGCATAGCAAAGAGCAAAGGCTCCTGAGCAAACAAAACACAGCAATAAACCTTTAGAGTCATGTGGCCCGTGGTGAACTTTTCACAATTCCAGGGAAATGGAGAAAAATGAAGAGCACTGGGTAATTTTTTCCCCTAAGATTAAGTTATTCCATTGAAAGGAATGTTAATTATTCTAAGACTGTAACCTTCCCACTTTCGCTCTCTCTTTTGTTTCCTTCCTTCCTTGCTGCTTTTTTTTTTTTTTTTTTTTTTTTTTTTTTGCTCTGTCTTGCTCTGTTGCCCAGGCTGGAGTGCAGTGGCACAATCTCGGCTCACTCCAGCCTCTGCCTCCCGGGTTCAAGTGATTCTCGTGCCTCAGCCTCCCCGGTAGCTGGGATTACAGGAGCGTGCCACCATGCCTGGCTAATATTTGTATTTTTAGTAGAGACAAGGTTTCGCCATGTTGGCCAGGCTGGTCTTGAACTCCTGGCCTCAAGTGATCTACCCGCCTCGACCTCCCAAAGTAATGGGATTACAGGCGTGAGCCACCGTGCCCCACCCTTCCTTGCTTCTTTAATTTTTTTCATTTGGAATTTTTTTCTCTATTTATTAATTTCTTTCTTTCCTTCTCTTTCTTTTGGGGCACTATAATTGGTGACAGCATTGGATAGTTATTGTAGTTTCTGTGTTCTTCGCAAAACAAAGTGTCAGAGTGTCAGTCCTCCATGTTCTTTATAAAAGTTTGCTATTTCATAACATTCCCAAAGTGTGGGAACCACTGGCAATAGCAAGGCTTCTCAAGGTTTAAGAGTCAGTTAAAAAAAAAAAAAAAAAAAGCGGCCAGGCACGGTGGCTCATGCCTGTAATCCCAGCACTTTGGGAGGCCAAAGCGGGCAGATCATGAGGTCAAGAGATCGAGACCATCCTGGCCAACATGGTAAAACCCCGTCTCTACTAAAAATACAAAAATTAGCCGGGTGTGGTGGTGCGTGCCTGTAGTCCCTGCTACTCAGGAGCCTGAGGCAGGAAAATCACTTGAACCTGGGAGGCAGAGGTTGCAGTAAGCCGAGATCGCACCACTGCACACCAGCCTGGCGACAGAGTGACAGAGCAAGACTCCATTTCAAAAAAAAAAAAAAAAGCTACTCTTTATTGAAAATAGCTTTAAGGGGCAGAGAGAAGTTATAAGATTCCTTTTTATTTCTCATTTTCAAATAAAAAATGAAAATAGTAATTCCAAAATGACAAGAGAGAATCTATTCAAGTGTTTAGTGTACTTTTGCCTGGCTTATGGAGGGATAAGATAAAAATGTCACTGGGTGAAAACAATGAGATAAATTCACAGCTGGGAACATTGCACAATATCACCAGTGTTGCATGTTTGCTCAGTAGCTGGCTGTTCTCCATGTCAGCAGGATGTATGTGGCTTGTTTTGACTCCAGGTCCTCCAGGAGTATGTGTCCAACCACCAAGGTGGGCAGCAGAGTTTGGAGGCTGAATCCTTTGGTACCTGGAGCGGGATAGCAATGGAACCACACAGAGAATGGCCCAGAGCACTGGGAAGGGTGTCTTCTCAGCAAGAGGCACCTGCACAGAAATTCAGCCCATAAAGCCAGGCAGAGAAGGACATGAATGACAATTGGATAATGAATGTTGGCATTAAAAAGCATTTAAAATAAGACACTAGACAATTAAACTTGCAATGTCAGAAAATCTTACAGCTTATGTATAATCAAATGAAACTAAACTTGATAGAGTGTTCACCAGATTTGACAGTAATCTTTAAAATTTATGACATTGCCTGTAATGGGTTTTAAAGCTCAAAGTTTTCTAAACTGGTAATAAATGTAATTATTGAGTAATTAATCTCTTGTGATGGTGGAAGAATGAATTTTTTCCCTTCTTGCTAAAAGAGTAAGATTATAAAAGCTGTTATATGTAGCAAAAAATTTGGTAAAAATTATTATAAAGTGTGTTAGCCATTGATTAATAAAATAATGTTTTTCTGGAAGAAAAGAAAACCAGATAGAGTGCAACATAAATGCAAAGTTTTGCTCAGCAATTAATATTTTCTCTTTTTGGATTTTAATTGTTATGTGCCGACAGCCCAAAAAACCACATATATCATGTCCAGTCCGAAATACAGAAAAAAATGTGCATAAAGATGTTTAGCCCAGCTTTGTTTTCAACAGGGAATAACGCCTGAGTGTTTCACAGTAGGGAATTGGGATATGACAATATTATTATAGCATTTTGCAGCCATTAAAAGGAATGTTTCTGAAAAGCTTCTAATAACATTGTAAAAAAGCTGTGTCATAATCTTCCGTTTAAAAAAAGCAGGGTATAAAATTGAACACTTCATATGATTTCAGCTACATTAAAACATGTCTAGAAAATACAACCAAAGGGAATAAAAACTTTCATTGCCTCAAATTACCCCAAAGAGAAGGGGCAGCCCATGGCCAGGAAGGGCCAGCCTCAGAAGGACTGAAGTTGCTGACTTGTGCCTATGGCGGCAGCAGCTGCTGGTTTCTCCTTCCATGTTAATCTGGGTCACAGAATCTCGTGATTTACAGTAGCAGCTCTGGCTCATTCTTGGGTGACTGGCCTGCCTTCTTGGAAGACAGGATGATGCTCATCAACGCTGGCTGTGACGCAACCTGAGGACTCTGCAAACCTCCCGTGGGGTCACACACTGGGGCAGGAGCCCCAGCATCTGAGTGTCCGCTTTGAGGATGGAGCGAGTGGGATGGGTGAGGCAGAGAGGAAGAAACTTCTCCGGATGTCCTGGTTAGTCACCCTGATTGTGGGAAATGCACACTCATGGCTGAATCAGCAAGAATCAAGTCTCTTGGTCAGAAAAAAAAGCCATTATGGCCTAAGAATCTCTCATGACACACACACACACCACACACACACCACACACCAAACACATACACACCACACACACCACACACACACACCACACACCAAACACATACACACCACAAACACCACACACCAAAAACACACACACCGCACATACACACATCACACACACCACACACACCAGATACATGCACACACACCACACACCAAACACAACACACACCACACATATACACATACATATGCCACACATATGCACACACCCCACACACACACCACACGCACACACCACACACACACCATACCACATGCACACCACACACGCACACACCCTACACACCTCACACACACACCACACACACATCACACAAACACACACCACACACACCCCCACAAACACCACATGCACACACACCACACACACAAAGCACACACACATGCACACACATCACACACATATATGCACATACCAAAGACACAGACTTACCCCCATATATACATGTGTATACACATACACATGCGCAATACACATATACACATGTGCATATGCACACTAACTCTGCTACACATATGCACGACACACGCACATAAATTAATGTACATGTACACAAATGCACACATTTATGCACAAAATACAGATGCATACACCTGCATATCCATGTACTCTCATGACACACACATGCACACACACATATAGACTGCAGTGTAATATACTTAGTAGAATAGGATGAGGGGCCCTCAGTTGGGGTCAGATGGCCTGATTCTTAGTCTGAATTGTTAATAATTGAACTGTGTAATTTTGCCTGAATCTTTTCATCTCTGCTTCCAGCCGCCAGAGTGCGGCTGACTCAAACCATCTGGAAGTTCTCTTTAGTTGTAAACTTCTGTGATTTCAATGGAAAAGATGGTATCATTCATCCAGAGCTCACCTGAGCTCCTTCTCTCTACCCTGAGGAGAATCCTGGGGGCTGGAGTCACAGCATAGGGTGCTTGTGAGGCCGTCCTCACTCAGCACCAGCCCCAAGAGTGTTGCCACCAGGGATAGCCCAGTGTCCCCGAGGACCTCTGCTGTGGGCATTCCTGTGGCTTCTTCCCCCTCACACCCACACACTTCTTCCCTCCTTTCTGATAAAGAATCAAGAATTTGCCGTGAGAGCAAATAGGCAGGAACCAGCAAGCTTCTGAAGCCCAGCGCTTCCAGGAAGAGATCAGCAGCTGTCTGTCCTGAAGGTATTTCCAGGGTTCCTTTCTGCTCAGCGGAGGTGGAAGGGAGCTCACTGCTCCTTAACTCTCCATCAGAGGTGCCTCCCTGGTCCACCCTCTTTGGCCATGGCATTCATTTAGGGCAGACAAGCGGTTCCTGTCCTGAGTCAACATCTGGAAGCCACCAGGCCCTGGGCTGGGAGGATTTGGAGCCTGTCATCAGCATGTGACTTTTGGTTGTGATGCTACAGTCTGACCTCACCCTCAGGTTGCCACCCAAAGCCCAGCTATGCTCCAGATCACTGAAGATTGCCCTTGAGAGCAAATTCCTCAGGCAGCTGTGGAGCTGAGCCCTGAGGACTCAGTGAGCCAGGGCTGGGCCCTCACCCTCACACTATTCCTCATAAACAGTTCAGTTTAAGTTCTCAGGAATGCATAGTCCTGCAAAGACTGTGGCTCTGGGTCTCAAATACGAATTCAGACTAAAAACAAAACCCTCTGCCAATCAAAAGAGGAAAGAAGCCAAACAGAACTCTCACTTCTTCCCCCTCTGAGGACCACTTTAAAGTTTTTTTTTTTTGAAATAACAAATATTAAATTCTTTAAAAAGCAATCAATCCCTTTTCCTGTTCCCCTTTTCTGGGGGGCTCCGCTTGGCTGAGCTGCTCTAAATACAATAGGTAGTCTTGTACATTACTCTGCCAGCTTTATTGTTACCTGGACATTTTTAGGTTTCAGCTTTATCTTTTTAGTTTTTTTTTTTTTTTAAAGAAAACTGTGGTAATATAGAGAAACACAAAATTTACTACTTTACCCAACTTGAACTGCACAGATCAGTGGCATTCAATACATTCATATTGTTGTGCCATCATCACCACCATGCCCTCCAGAAACTTTCTTCATCTTGCAAAACTGAAATCATCTTTTAATTCATTCATTCATTTATTTTGAGATGGAGTCTCGCTCAGTCGCCCAGGCTGGAGTGCAATGGAGCAATCTCATTTCACTGCAACCTCTGCCTCCCGGGTTCAAGCAATTCTCCTGCCTCAGTCTCCTGAGTAGCTGGGATTACAGGCGCCCCCTCACCACTAATTAGCCCAGCTAATTTTTTTGTATTTTTAGTAGAGACAAGGTTTCACCATGTTGGCCAGGCTGGTCTCGAACTCCTGACCTCAAGTGATCTGCCTATCTTGGCTTCCCAAAGTGCTGGGATTACAGGTGTGACCCGCCACGCCCACCTCCATCTTTTTTTTTCTTTTTTTTCTAGACGTAATTTTTGTGCTTGTTGCCCAGGCTGGAGTGCAGTGGTGCGATCTCAGCTCACTGCAACCTCTGCCTCCTGGGTTCAAGTGATTCTCCTGCCTCAGCCTCCTAAGTAGCTGGAATTTCAGGCACACACCACCATGCCTGGCTAATTTTTTTGTATTTTTAGTACAGACAGGGTTTCACCATTTTGCCCAGGCTGGTCTCGAACTCCTGACCTCAGGTGATCTGCCCACCTCCGCCTCCCAAAGTGCTGGGATTACAGGCATGAACCACTGCGCCTGGCCCATCTTTTTACTCTTAATGAAAGCTTCCACTTCTAAGCTCAGATCTGCACACTTCCCTCTTGGTTTTACAGCCCGGCTATTATCTAGCCATTGTTTATGCAAGAACAGCCACGCTGGGCCCCTCACTTTGGAGTGACTTTTCTGTGGTCACTCTATCAGGGCTTAGTAAGACCAGTGTGGACTCTGAACAGCGACAGGGCCAAATATAGTTTTATGATTTTTGTGAATCCTGTAGTTGTCAACCTAACAGCTTTTCTACAAAAAAGACCAGCAAAATTTCCACCAAGTTCTGATTCCTTTTAGAAGGTGTAGGGGTGGAGATTTTGGAACCCATTGCAACTCCCACAAATGCCTTCAAGCCCACACCGGACTGGCTTTGGGTCCCTGGGATACTTTTGTCCACACTGGAGACCTCAGGCACCCTAAGGTGGCCCAAGTTTGGACGTGGTACCCAGAGGCTGTTACACTATAGTAAAGAGGTGACAAGGAACATGGCACCTGAGTGCATTTCACAGCAACTCTAAGAGACAGGGTCCCATGACTGGCTTTTCTTTCTGACTCCTAGAATTTGCACCTTTTGATTCTCACTATGGACACAGGAGGTAAGCTATGGTCTTGTTTCCTCCCTCCTGCAGGGGAGAGAGCCAGCTGCATATAGTGGGCAGTGGCCAGTTTCAGCCTGACCAGAGCTCCTGGTAGAGAAGCTCCTGGTACAGACTCCAAACTGCCCCCTGAAGAGTCCCCCAGGGCATTTCCCAAGATAGGGCAGTGAGTTGAGTGATCCTTAAGCTCTTGACCTTTGGGTTGCAATGATTCCTGACTGTGGTCCCAACATTTCAGGAGCCCGGGAACCCCACAATCATATGAACAGGTGCCTGTCCTAGGACTTGCATAAAACAAAAGCACTGGCTGGGTATTGTGGCTCATGCCTGTAATCCTCTCACTTTAGGAGGCAGAGGTGGGAGGATGACTTGAGGCCAGAAGTTTGAGACCAGCCTGGGCAACATAGTGAGATCATCTCCTTAAAAAAAAAAAAAAAAAAAAAAATTAGCCAGGCACGGTGGTGTGCCCTTGCAGTCCTAGCTACTCAGGAGGTTGAGTTGGAAGGACTGCTGGAGCTCTGGACTTTGAAGCAACAGTGAGCTATGATCATGCCACCGCACCACAGCCTGGGTCACAGAAGCCAAGCCCTCTCAAAAAAAGTATTAAGACTTTTGCAGTAACTCAAATGTGTCTCCCCAGCATCCTCCCTCACCTTTCTTCTACTAACAGAACCCTAGTCTTGGGGAGAACTGCTTCTCCCCCAACAGCTCATTGGGTGATGAGGCCAATCCTAGTAACTCTGTCTTTTCCAAATTTGCGCAGGGATAGCTATGTGACACAAGCTAATTGAATCAGAGTCCCACTCTGGGATTTTACATATAGATGCTGCAAGAGACAAACCCCTTCTCTCTGGTTTTTAGCTTACCTGCTGCTATAGGAAGCAGTCTTTTGAAGTGGGAGAGAGTGAAGCCAACACTCAGGAAGGAGCTGAGACAAGAAAAGGAGTTTCCGCTCCTTAAGGCGACCACAATTTCCCTTTCAGTCTCATCCTTTGTAGACACAGCTATGTCTAGTTTTAATTGTATTCATCAGGACTTCTCTTCTCATTATGAAAGTGAATCATGTTTATTGTGGACAACTTGCTTGAAACATAAATGAACTATAAATGTAAGAAAGGCACGAAGGTCTTTTTGCTGTAGGTTTTCTCTTCCTCCTGGTGCCATCCCCATCATTTTTGTGTAGAAGTCGCAAAGCTTCCTCTGTTCCCTGTTGCCAAAACTAAAAGAGTCAGTTTGGTTTTTTGGTTCACCCGAGAAAAATCTAAGGGGCCTGTTCTATTTACAATGGGAAGAAATGTGAAAATTATCTGAACCCTTTTCACTTTCCCACACCATTCCTAATTTGAGTAATAATCGGCATCTCAATAACCCTGAGAGTTGAGGTGTAATGATTTTCTAGGTTTTGGACTGGGTTGTCCTGCTATGTGGGGTGACAACAGTAAAACCACAACAAATAAAAAGAAATCCTTTTGAATTAAAGATCAAAAAAACTAATGCAACGAGCAACAGTTTATTTATAAAAAAAGAAAAAAACAACTTTTTAACGACATTTTATAGATTAAGTAAAAATACCAGTATTAATATATATGTATATACATAGTGCATATATATATATACATATGATATAACATTAACATTACATGCTTCTCAGGACAGAAGAATTAGGACATGTTCCCTCATATCAATTTAAAACTCGATCACAATTTAAAATCATGGAAGAAAACTTGCTTCCTTTATTTTCTGCTTTTAGACTTCAAGTACAGGAAGTTATGAAACCAGGATCTAAATGTGGAAACCATCTGCTATGCACCAATTACAAGGGACTGCCACAAATGATGAGTCAGGGGTCTTCTGAATTCTTACATAGGTCTCTGTAACCCTACAACTGTGTCAACCTTCTACCTGAGATGAGAGGGAATGATGAAGCATGACAGTGTGTAGGTTTCATGTGGACGTTCACATTGACATTGGAACAAAAGCAAACTGAAAAATGTCTTCCTAGAGCAACAACACTGATCATAAAATCACCCTGGAGAAAGATTCCCTTCTCCCCTTTCCTTGCCAAACAAAACAGAGAAACTGTCAGAAAACAATACAAAACAAAACTCAGGGTGAAGCACCTCTGGCGATGATCAGCATACAGCAAGGGACAGAGAGGTAGCGTTTCCTTGGTGACAGCTCCTGGCTGACTCCGATGATTTCAAACACACCCTCTTCTGCAAAAGGCACTCACATATTGTCTGTTTATAAATCATACAGTGGGATTCCATACATGGGAGTTTCTCCTACAAATATAAAAGAGATAAGCTGAGGAAATGGTATAACAAAGAAAAGCGTATAAGAAATACACATTTTGAATAAATATGCACTTTTCTTTTTTAAAGGACAATCAATATAGTAGTTAAAAAAATGTCATTGAAAAGTTAGGAATTCCAGCAAAATTATCAGTAAGAAGCAAGGTACTGGAGGATGAGAGATGGAGTCCAAAACACTGAGAGGAGGTACACTAGCTTTTCAAGTGGCCAAAGTAAAAGATTTGTTCTGCTCTTAAACTGCAATGACCATCCACAGACAACGGAATGAGAGGGGGAGGGAGGTAGCGGCAGAGAAACAGGTCAAGCCGGAGGAAGGAGTGGCATCCCCCTGGCTGTGGGTGCAGGAAGAAACACCCTCAGCATCTCCAAAGGGAAGGATGGGCTACATCACCCCCTTGCTTCTGCAGTCCAAACAGACCCTGCCCAAGCCAGAGGCTGCCCTCACCGGGATACAACAGAGCTAATGGAATTGTAAGAGGTGCCGCTGTTGCAGCTCGAGGCATAGGCCTCCTGGCCATTGCCATCCAGGTTGATTTTGAACACAGAGGATGCCTTCAGCAAAAAGTCTGCGGCATCCCGGCGACCCAGCTCCCTCAGTTTGGACATGAGGGTGCCCACTGTGCTCTCAGGGTAGGTGGTCCATTCCCGCAGCAGGGCGTGGAGGGGGCTGGGGAGGAAATCCTTGGGAGCCCCGTTATTGGTGTTGTACTTTGCCACGAGGTCAGGGAGGCCTAAGTTCATGGCGAGAAGGCACCAGTCCTTCCCCAGGGGGTCGGGCGGGTCCAGCAGGCGACTCAGTTTCCTCCGAGTGAGGAGGTTCAGGTCTGATGCATGGATGTCCATGCCGAGGCTGGCCTGTGAGTAGACGTCGTGACACCCGAAGCACATGATGCTGCTGAAGCTTTCCTTGTACCCCCCCATGGTGTTGGTCAGTGAGGTTTCCTTCAGAGTCTGTGCCCGGAAGAAGTCCCGTGGCTGGTAGATCATGACGGGCTCATGGTGCTCCCGCAGCTGCTGGGGGCTCAGGTAATGCTTCACGGTCAGGAGCCCTGGCAGCGTGGTGGCCATGACGTTCTCAATGGTGCTGCACACCGAGTCCAGCAGCAGGCAGCACTTGATCTTCTCCGTCTCCAGGCCGCGGACCTGGACCTCAATGCCCTGGCCGTGGTTGACCAGCAGCACCAGCAGCTCGGCCCCACGGTTGGCCAGCTTGCAGCCATTCACCCACAGGCGGATGTCCGCGTCACCCTCCGTGCTTTGCTGGTGGATCCACCGGCACAGGTTCACCTGGACCTTGTGAAAGATGCCACACGGGAAGGGGGTGAGGTGTTCCACGGGCACGATGCGCACACCACCATACACCATCACCTCGTCCTCCTCATCAGCCCAGGAGCGGTGCAGGTTGTCTGTCTTGATCAGGGCTGGGACGTCCACCATGGTCCCGCTGCTCAGGTCCCGGGCGCAGATGTCCATGGCATCAAGGATCTGCAGCAGCTCCTCCACGTCACTGTCGGGCACCAGGCGCTGGATGTCCTCCACGGTGTAGCGGCCCCGGTAGTGGTGCAGCGCCCGTGGGGTCTCCACGGACAGCAACTTCCCCAGGACGTTTGTGCAGAGCCAGCGGGGGTCCAGGAGCAGCACGTCCTGAACTGTTTCACTTTGCATGATGTTGATCTGCGGGGGGATAACAGAAAGTCACGCTTAGGGGCAGAGCCCTGGCCAGGTGCACCAGCCACTTAGAGCACTAAAGGGCCTGATGCCAGCAATAGAGGCTGAGCAGATGCTCTAAGGAGTGACCCAAGGCCATTCCACATGGATGCGTCTCAAAAACCAAACACCGAGTGGAGAAAAGCAGCTTGAAAATGTCAGAATAGAGATTCTGAAAAACAACTCCCTTGAGGTCTTCAAAAAGGCCAGCGAAACGAAAGAAGAAAAAAAAAAGGGAGATGGCAACCAAATGCAGTGAGTGATTTTAGACTGGATTCTGAATCCCAAAATAAGTACATAAATAAAAATAGCTTTAAAAGAAATTATTGGGACCAGTGGCAAACCCTTGTATGAGGATGATATAGTCAATCATAGTACTATAGTCATGTTATGTTTCTGGAATCATCAATTATATTGGGTTATGTGGGAAAATATCCTTCTCCTTAGGAGATATAGGCTAAATTATTTAGGGAAGAAATGTCATCATGTCTGCAAAATAAATAAGTAAATAAATAGAAAGGAAAGGAATCGAGCAAATGTAGCAAAATGTCAACAACTGATCAGCTTAAATGTAGTAGGCTGGGCACCGTGACTCATGCCTGTAATCCCAGCACTTTGGGACGCCGAGGCGGGTGGATCACTTGAGGTCAGGAGTTTGAGACCAGCCTGGCCAACATGGTAAAACCCTGTCTCTTCTAAAAATACAAAATTTAGTCGGGCGTGGTGGCTCGTGTCTGTAGGCTGAGGCAGGAGAATCACTTGAACCCAGGAGGCGGAGGCTGCAGTGAGCCGAGATTGTGCCACTGCACTCCAGCCTCGGCAACAGAGTGAGACTCTATCTCAAAAAAAAAAAAAAAAGTAATTAATTAAAAAAATAAATAAATGTAGCGTACATGAGAGTTCATGGTACTATCCTTGCAACTTCTCTAAAGGCTTGAGAACATTTTCAAAAAAGAGTCAGAACATTCTATTATTATACCATTATGTGAATGTTTAACACACACACATAGAAAAGGCCTGAAAGGATATGCTGCCATGATAATAGTTGGCCTCAGAGAAGGGGAGAGAGGAATGAGACCAGAGATGATGGCCCAAGGGGACTTTAGCTTTTTGGTTGTGTTTATTTCTTAAAAAAATAAAAAGAAAGGAAAAAAAGTGACAAAAAACAGAAGGAACTTTCCCCTTATGGAAGAGTTCTGCTTCCTTTCTTGGAGAGTGGCCATCGCCCTGGACTCCCTCACTTGGAGGCTCTGACCCCACCGGCGACCACACAGTAATTTCCTGCCCACAGTCTGGCTTAAACCTGAAAGATGCCCCCTGTCTAAGAGTCTATTCAGAATTGAACCTAGGTTGAAAATTCCTGGAGGGCAGAGCCAATATTGATCTAGTTCCTGATACAGCATTTGCTGGAATACCATTTGCAGTTTGGTCCTAAACACTGCTCATCGCCTCAGGCTCAGGAAAGACGAAACTGTCCCATAGTGGAGGAGAAGAGGGAGCTAAGACAGTCAGTTAAACGTAGTGTGGGACCCTGGGCCAGAAAACAGAGTCAGAAGGGCCACTGGGGAGTTCTGAAGATCTGCAAATTAGATACGGAAGGCAGGTCTGGAGGAGGCCTGGGGCCAATCAAAGTCGGGCCACACAATGTAGTTCCTGCTGCTTAATTACCCTCCTTCTTTACATCCTCATTTACTTACTAAACTCTCAAGGGCAAGCAGGGATGTAATGACAAATAAAGGAAACTATATGATATGATCTAGAAAGTTACTGGTCTACTACTAGAAAGCAAGGGACTCCTGTGCCAAAGGAGTTTAGAATTAGAATTGACACATTTTTTACATCCAGCAGTATCTTGTCATCTAAGATGTGGTCCTTCACCTGTGTTCTTCCTTGGATTCAATCACTTTAAAGTATTCCTGGATGAGTTGGCAGATTCTCTGGCCATTTAACTGGGAGTTTAAAGACTGATGAAATTACTGCCCAGCGACTCCAGTTTTCAAGGTCACTGGCTTGTGGATTCAGGTTTAGTTTCAAGAAATTTGTATGACTCATACAAACTGGCTATAGGGCCAGACCTGGCACCTGAGATTGGGGAGGTAAGCATCTGGCTTTTAATAATCTCAGAGCTGCTTTTAGTTGCAATATTCAGAACCGCTCTTCTTGGCCCACACTAGTTCATGCAGGCTCCCAATTTCACATGGTGGAGAAACACGAAGGCACTGCCCCCGTTCCGGGGACAGGCATATGATGCCATTAGAACAGGGTTTCCAAACCGCGCCCCGGTGCTCAATGTCACAGAACCAGAGCAAAGCCTCCCATTCTCAATCATTTCTGCTGGGCATTGCTTGCTAGAGTTTTTTAATGTGCATCTTTAATTATGATTACTCTGTGTATCTGTGCACCAGAGTTCTCTGTCTTTGTATCTCCAGACATTGCCTCCACAAGGACACCTCACTGCCTTTTCTCAACTGTTTTCCCACCCAGGAGATCTGTGTGGAGCTGATGACTCCACGCTGATACAAAGAAGCCACCCTGAAGGCTGCCAGGAGTAGCAGATTAAGTTCCTGGTGCCCAGGGGGAGTGAAGAGAGACCCAGTCACCCAGGGCAGTGGGCACTGCACTCCCAAACTAACAGACTCTGGAAATAAAAGCAAAACACGACAAGACAAAATGACAGCTCCTAAGGTGAGCCGAGAACTGCAGTTCAGAGTGTCACTTGAGGCTGTGTTTGTCACACGTGTGGAAATGTTGTAGGTAGCTGGACCATTTCCACACTGCTTCCTCAGGCTCACACCACTTCCAAGAGCTGGAATTTGGGACAGGCTGAGTCCCTGGCACCTCTCACGGCCCCCTGCCTGGGCTCCCAGGGGCTCACCTCGCCTGTGCTGTGGAGCTGCTGAGCAATGCGCCTGAGGTCCTCCTCGCTGGCCAGGGGGTTCAGCTGGTCCTGCACGTCGTACACAAACTGCTGCAGCGACATCAGCTGGTTGGGTCCATTGAGCTTCCTCCAGGAAGGCAGCGTGGAGATGATTTTCTCACACAGGTGAGTCATGGGAGGGCAGACCTAGAGGGGGCAGGGCCAGACAGGTTAACTCACCTGCAGCTGTGGGTGCTCTGAGCCGAGCCACAGTGGAAAGGACAACTTTCATTCAGGCGCCTTGCAGGTGATTTGATGAACGAGTGGGTTTTTTTGTTGTTGTTGACGTTTTTTTTTTCTTTTTTTAGACTGGGTCTTGCTATTGCCCAGGCTGGTCTCAAACCCTTGGGCTCAAGTAATCCTCTTGTCTCAGTCTCCTGAGTAGCTCCGACTACAAGTACACACCACTGTGTCTGGCTAGTTAGTGTTTTTTGGGTTGAGTACTGGGGCAGTTGTCTTTTAGACTTGCTTTTAAGCCTAATCTATTGCTCAAATATAAAGTTTTATAAAGGCTCTTTAGTTCATGTTAAATAGATTTTGAGTCTTCTAGGAATGTTTTTGGAATTGTGGACTCAGTCACTCAATCAACTAATGTTCACCAACTCCTAATGTTTCACTCCCTCACTTTTTCCTCCCTCCCTCCTTTCTTCCCTCGCTCTCTCTCTCGTGACTGTTTCACTCAGGCAATGATCACTTTATGAACAGAGGAAAAGAGAATGAGTATCATCATCAATATTAGAGTGAGTGTTTACCAGTAAATTAGGCATTCGTGGGGACTGTTGTTGAAATATTGTTTCCAATTAGACCCATTCTTGGTATGTAGGCTGAAGTGGATTTTTAACCTTTTAACTTGGTTAATTAGATCAGCATATGTTACAGACTCACGTAATCCACATACCTCTGAATTAGAAACCACACAAGCCACAGGCTACACCGTGCAATTAATTCCGCACTCCCCTCTCAAATTCTTTTATGTCAGCTAAATTCCACTCTGCATTCAAAAACAAAATTCTCAGGGGTGAGTGCAGTTGATGTGGTGGGCTCCACCTGCCTGAGCTCAGGAGTTTAGGGGTTGGGCGGGGGGTGTCTGAGAAGCAGCAGATCATGCCACAGCCCAGCTCAAAAATCTCCAGGGACACTCCCTCCTGCCTCAGGAATGCAGCCTCAATCCAGACCTGGTGGGGAAGCACAGGGGCCCTCAGAGACCACTGTTAGTTCCCAGATCACCGCCCCTGGTTTCTGTGAGATTCCTCCCAGGCCTCACCGGACTACCCCCTATCTTCTGATGATGCCACAGTGGGACCCCAACGAGGATATCTGGTGTGAAGGGCAGGGTTTTCTGGAGACAGGAAAGGGTTTCCCGAGAATTCTGGAAGCACGTCTAGAAACAGAATCTGGTGGGGGAAGCACAGCATTTTCTTATTAGCAAAGCAGTAAAAAAAAAAAAAAAAAAAAAAAAAAAAAACACCCAGAGGCAGCTTCAAAGGTAAGAGAGGGAGACAGGCATCTGCCCGCATTTGTCCTCAGGCCTTGGCAGCAGGAAGACTCCAGAGTGAATGCCACCACTTCTCCACTGGGACGCTCGCCCTTTCCTTACCAATTCCGGAGAGCTTTTTGAACATTACGGTGTGACCATTTATCTGTCCAAAGCATTGAGAATGCTTTTTCCCAGCCTATTTCACCTTTCAACTTTGTTTACTTAATTTGTTTGCTAGAAAAAAATTTGAAAAATTTTTACATTTTCAAACAGGTATATTTTCTTTTAAAATTTCTAGGGTTTTAGATCTTGGTTTAACAGGTTTCCTCAGTCCCTAGTTATTTTGAAAATACACTCTCCACAATTTCTATTCAAGATATTTATTGTTTCATGTTTTTACTTAAAAGCTTTAATCCATTTATTTTTGGACTTTGTAGGGTGTAGGAATCCAACTTTATTTCCTTGCAGACAAATAGCCAGTTGTGCCAGGTTCATTTATTAAATAATCTTTACCCCATTAAATTCAAATGACATATTTATTTTCCATTATATTTCTAAAGATATTATGATTTACTTCTATACTCTCTAAGCTTTTCCTATTTAACTGTATTGATTATCAGGGGCTTTATAATAGGTTTAATTAATTTTTCCATGGAAATTTTAAGATAAAAATCCCAATCCCCTCAACCCATTCAGATGCTAACTGAAATTGTATTACATTTATATAACTAGGGAAAAATAAAATAGTCATATCTTGCAACCCAAGAATACAGTCTCATTCCCTTTGTTCATTTATTCTTTTCTGTCTTTCAAAAAAGTTTGTGATTGTTTTTCTACTTTTCTGAATTTTCTAAATATTCCACAATAAGTCACTTTTGAATTTGTTGTTTTTTTCCCAAAATTGGCCAGGCATGGTGGCTCACACCTGTAATCTCAGCACTTTGGGAGGCTGAGGTGGGAGGAGCACCTGAGCCTAGGAGTTCGAGACCAGCCTGGGCAACATAGTGAGACCCCGTCTCTACCAAAAATCAAAAAAATTAGCCAGACATGGTGGTGCGTGCCTACAGTCCTAGCTACTTGGGAGCCTAAGATGGACAGATTGCTTGAGCCCTGGAGTTCAAGGTTACGGTGAGCTATGATCACTCCACTGTACTCCAGCCTGGATGACAGTGTGAGATCCTGTCTCTGAAAAAATAAAATAAATAAATAAAATATTGTTAAAGAAACCAATAAATCGGTAAGAATTTCATAAAATTGAAGTGGTCCACCTTGCCCATAATAACCCTTCAGCTCCCATCATCTCCTTGTTTCTCTATTCTTCCTTTCTTTTCCCAGGGCACTAGGATAAAAACATGTCCAGGCAGACACCTCTTACTGGGTCCTACTATGAAGCAGTTCCCTGAAACCAGAGGCAAACCAGGAAGGAAGTACAAAGGGGTCCAGGCTCTTTCCATGGTGTACTTACCGAAACAATCTGGCTTCGTATTTCTTGCAGATGATTTCGAAGTACCTTCATGTCCTTTGACCCAGAAGCCCCAGCATCCAGAACAAACAGCTTATTTGAAATATGAAGATCATTTCCAAACCTAAGGGAAGAGCAGCAGCCTCCTCAGCAGTGAGTCAATGTCCCCAAGCCTTTTAATGGAGAGGCCAGGCTCCTACTGGCTCAAGAGGCTGGTAGGAGGGAAGGAAAGTTCTGGTGTCCTTGCAAAGGCCCCTCCCCATCCCTGCTGTTAGTGGGCTCTGCCTCATCACAGTGGGTGCAGAGACTTGGGGAAATTGGCATATAGTCTGAGTCATAGGAGCGGGACCTCCAGGTTTGCATGAAGCAGCAGGAGCACAGCATGGAAAGATGTCAGCTTCTCCCGAGGCAGGAAAGGTGAGGCCTAATGCTCGCACCTTACAAGTGAGGACAAGAGATACTGTGGAAAGTGGAGGGACTAAGAATAGAGGTGTGAATGCAAAAGCTACATCACTGACCTAAAAATATTACTAGAAGCCCCATTTTTATATCTGACAACAGATATAGTATCTCAAGACAATAGGTAAGTGTCTCAAGTTGATAATGCAAGATCAGAGATACTAGCATATTATAGAAAGCTGCAGGTTCAAACTTTTTTGATAGACTCTGAGTAAAAACATATATTTTACATGATAATCCTGTACATACCCATACTCATCAGTGAAACAAACGTTTTACAAAATAATACTTGACATCTGATCTATCCTATCCTGTCCTGTCCTTTCCTGTCCTATCCTATCCCATCCCATTCCATCCCATTTTAAAAAGAATTGGCCACGA
This sequence comes from Pan paniscus, assembly GCF_029289425.2. NCBI lineage: Eukaryota > Metazoa > Chordata > Mammalia > Primates > Hominidae > Pan > Pan paniscus. The sequence continues at coordinate 51,724,728 of NC_073260.2, forward strand.
CTTCTTAAATGAATTTTAAGACTCACTAGTAGGTTGCAACTTATATTGTAAGACATACTGATTAGTGTTTCTGAACACTGAATACTGCGTACTGAAATCTAAACAGCTAAAAGAAGTCACCTCCGGGCAGTGTTGCTGGGAGGTAGAAAGAAGGGGGTTACTTTCATCACGTGCTCTTCATTTGTATTTGATTTACTATGTGGATTCATTGTTTTAATAAAAATGAAAAATAAAGGTTGTGCATCCCTAATCCAGAAATCTGAAATGTTCCAAAATCCAAAAACCTTTTGGGCAAAGACAAGACATGCAAAGGAAATGGTTATTAGAGCACTTCAGATTTAGAATTTTTGAATTAGGATGTTCAACTGCTATGTATACGTAAATATATTAAAATCCAAACAAATAAGAAATCAGAAACACTTCTAAAGCCGATCATTTCCAATAAGGGATACACGACCTGTACAAGAAAAGAGTTGACCAAGAAAGAAAGACCTTTAAAACCTTTCTCTGGTTCATGAGACTTCCTTTGTACTTTTCACACCTCTGCTTCAGTTCTCAGGGAGAGGAGGCTACCCGTGAGCTGGAGACTAAATGGCTGCCCCTCACCTGTTCCTAATCTCTTTCAGCAACGATGTATCTTTGTCATATCCAAACTCGCCTCCAGCCTGTCGAGGAACATTCATGATGTCAGCGTGGGTGGCCACCAGGACAACTTGGAGTGGGTTCTTCAGCTTGCCACCGAAGGCTGGGGGCAGAGAGGGAACTGCTTCAGGGGGTGGGTCCTCCTACCTGGCTGCCTCTCCTGCCCAGGTGAAGGGGGTGTGTTGGCCTCATGCCCAGGCCGACTCTCCAGGTACAAGTGCAACCTGCCACAGAGATGAAGGCCCCATGCCCGCTGTGCACTGTGACCCTAGAAGGCCCCAGCATGGCCAACGACAGGATAAGCCCATCTCCTAGGCCACAAGGAAAATTGCTCAAAGTGGACCAGAATGACTAAAGGCAGTTTCTCAAGTCTCCAAATAGCCCCTACTTACAAGGAGAGGGAAAATTTAACCTCTGACAAAAGGGATGCCGCTTACAAGACCAAAGAGAGACACCTGAGTGCAGCAACACCACAGAGATGGGTCAGAGATAAATGACCTGCAAGTCACACAAAGAGCCTCCCACTTTGGGGAGTGTTTAACACAAAGGAAAAAAAGGAGAAAGAAAGAGGCAAAACTGGCAGTACCCAGAGGGGCCTTAAGCCCAATTCCTTGTATTATATGCTTTTCCGGAAAGAAAAAAAATTGACTACTGAGTATTTCACCAGGGAAGGCTGCTTCTCTTGTTGTGGGCAAAGACCAAAAGAAGTTTATTGCATGTTATCCTCTCCTCTAGGAATAAAGTTAAGATAACACATTCAGTCAACATGCTCCCTTTCTTCATTTCTCCCTCTTTTTTTTTGAGACAGGGTCTCACTGTGTCACCCAGGCTAAGTGCAGTGGCACGATCTTGGCTCACTGCAGCCACAACCTCCCAGGTTCAAGCAATCCTCCTGCCTCAGCCCCTCAAGTAGCTGGGACTACAGTTACATGCCACCACACCTGGCTAAGTTTTCGTATGTTTTGTAGAGATGAGGTTTTGCCATGTTGGCCAGGCTGGTCTTGAACTCCTGAGCTCAAGGCATCTGCCCACCTTGGCTTCCCACAGTGCTAGGATTACAGGCGTGAACCACCGCACCCGGCCTCTTTCTTCGTTTCTTAGTGGAATTACAGGATGAAGAACAGCTCATTCTGCTGACTAATTCTGTACCCTTTAGGTAAAGGTGCAGGAGCTATCCAAGCAGGGATTCCATTTTGCACCCAACATACAATGACCATGGCTCTCAAGTGTAGAAAAAAAGTGAGAAATGCCTCTCAAAGGATTGTTCAAAGTGGACCTTTGAGGCAGGAATATGCAATCATGAAACAAAAACAGCCTGCAGAATACCATGAACACCTGAGCCTCAGGAAGCTTCTCAGAGTGGAAGTCTCCCAGCAGAAGTTGGCTCAGCTGTTAGCCACAAACGGTGGGATCTGCTCATGGCCTGGTGCGAGGCCAGCAGCAGCAGTGGCAGGAGCAGAGCAGAAGCCTGGAAGGAGGAGGCGATTCCTGGCCAACCACAGGTAGGACATCACTGGCCTGCAGGGACTTAGCTCACCTATGGGTTCTTCAACTGGGACAAGGGACTTCAGGAAACTGAGCCAGAAAATCACTTGGTTCAGCTGGATCTCATAGGGCTCTTCTAGACTAAAGACAACAACATGGATTGACGTGGGATCATTTGCAGCAAAATAGTCATAACAGCAGAAATACACAGGATTTCCAGAGAACTCCCACACGCTGAAATCGCCAACTCCTACAGAAAAAGAAAAATGATAACAATCGTGAAACACCACTAACCAAATTTCAATCATAAATTCTCTTAGCGTTCCATGGATTCGAAGTAGGCATAGTGATACTTATGGCATTCTTCTGTATGTGTATACATCTTGTTATGACTTCGGTATGATTTGTTCCCCACTAAAACTCATATTGAAATCACTCAGTGAGGTGATGTGGGAGGTGAGGCCTGGTGGGAGGTGTTTGGGTCCTAAGTGCAAATCCCTCCCAAATGGCTTGGTGCTGGTGGGAGTGAGTGAGTGAGTGAGTGTGTTCTTGCTCTTGTGAGAGTGGATTAGTTCTCATGGGAATGGATTAGGTCCTGAGAACGTGGATTGATGTAAAGCAGGTTTTTGTCCCTTCCCGTGTGTCTACTTACCCTTTGACCTTCTGTCACATTTAGACCCAGCTCAAAAGCTCTCACCAGAATCAAAGCAGATGCTGGTGCCATGCCCCTTGAACTTCCCAGTCTGCAGAGCCATGAGCTAAATGAACCGCTTTTCTTATCAATTACCCTGTCTCAAGTATTCTGTTATAGCAACACAAAATGAACTAAGACACACATCTACTGACGTGCAGATCGACTTGTGTCACGCGAACATATCTACAGCATGTATATCCATGTCTGTTTTTCTACTTATGTCTGCACCTGCTTAACTCTTTCCCTAAGTACCTTCATTATTATGTGTGTGTATATATATATCATGACTACTTCTAATACCCTGGAGTGCTACACACACACAACATGCATGTACACATATATGTGCATGCCTGGGTGCTTACATGGAAATGTGTGTGTGTGTGTCTGTATACATATATATTTTGTATTACTCCCTCTCAAATATTGGTATATTAAAAAAAAGAGAGAACCACCTGGGGAAAAAACAAAGATCCATCAGGTCATATTACACAGAAGTGTGAACACCACATCCATAATAATAATGACACGGTTGTAGGCTCACATATCCTTAATACAGACACTCTACCTTTACTTGCAGAATTTACTCCTGACAAGGAAGGAGCCGGGGACAAACTGCCCACATTAGGTTTGTGATTCCCAAACTCACAAAGTCCCATAGAGGATTAATTGAGAGAAGGTGGGTGAAAAGATTTTGTGTCCTGAATAAACATACATGAATTTTGGAACATGCCAGGGTATAGGATATTGAATGTAACAGTGACTATGAAAAGTCACCTGAATTTGGCTCAACAGGGACTGACTTGGCCAGGTGACTGAGGGCCCTGTCCAGGCTGCTCAGAAGAAGCAAGAAGCATGCAGGGGTGTGAGATGCAGAGCTCAGCAGTTCTGCCTGCGCAGGAGGTGCTTGGACCTGGGAGGAGGTGGGGTCCTTCAGGCAGGAAAGTGTCAAGTAGGGGTCAAAGGTTGTATGTGGGGGCAATTGCTTTCCCATACTGGAGCTGTGCAGGCTGCCCATTTCCCCAGAAATATCTGCAGATTAGATTCCACCTGGAGCTCCCAGGACTCCCGGAACCTCCAGTGGACCTGAGATGCCCCCTCTCTACACTGCCACATCTTGCCAGGACTGTGGCCACCCACCACTGGCCTCTGGGGCGGCCTGGCAGGGCCACTTCCATCACAGGATTTGAAGGCTCCCTTCACCTCGTTTACCCCTCAGTGCTTACTCTGTACCCAAAATCCTGCAGTCAAGATGCACTCTGAGATCTAAAGGGTTTTTCTCAGACTTGTAGTGAAGCAGGAGGGACCACCCTCCAAAGCTGGCTGCTTAGGCCAAGCATGGAAAGTTCTGGTACCCAGAAATTGGCTCTTGGAGTGTGGGGTCCTGAGGTGGGTTGGGGCTGGGGCTGTGAGAGATCAGAGGGGAGCAGGGCCTAGGGTCCCAAGACAAGTTTCTCTTCTCTCTGTGCTGCCACAGCCAGCTCTGCTCTGGCGAGCTCAGAGGAAGCCCAACTTTTAAGAGAGCAAAATGCACACAGACCATGAACTCCTGCAATTTTTGCCCCTGGTGCAGGGGGACCCTTCACCCATGTGGGCCCTGAGATTAGCTGAGGGAGCTGCCTGGAGACTGCATGATAGTATTGCTACAGAGAGGGAGCTCAGGCTGGCTCCCACGCACTCTCTGAGTCCTAAGCAGCTACAGTGCAGCACCATTTGTATGTTCCAAACACCCGTAGACTGCATCCTGCTCTGTAGCCCAACGGCCTTGGCATCTCTATATCCCTAGAGCCCCACTGACATCTCTGCCTGCAGCCACCACCTTGGCTGGCAGCTGCCACCAAGGTCTAGGCATAACCCATTGACAGAGACCCCACTGTCCCTAGCAGAGTAGTGGCTGTGCATTTCCATCTGCCCCAAGGACAGAATCCCCTGTCTGCAGCCACTGCTGCTGTGTCCACTGAGTCTAAAGTATGTGCAAATCACACACTCCCCAGCTGGCCATATATGGCTGCTGACACTGAAAGCAGGACCACTCTTCCCAGTAGCAGAGCCACAGTGCAGCCACTGCCTCCCTGACTCAAGCATTTTGCCAGAGGCTGGGGATCACATGCACCACCAGGGGACCTGATGACAGGCCTGCTGAGCTTGACTTCACAATCCCCTAAGAGCCTGAGTATGCTGTCTGGGGACCCGGGGATCACCTAGCCCAGTCTACCACCACTGGCACCTGAGCACTCCTCTTAGTGGCCTGAGGTCACGCCCGTCCAACCTACCACTATCATCACAGCTGGCACCCACCTGTATATGCCACCTGCAGGGCTAGGTACTGGCCTGCCTAGCCCATTGCAGCCACTGCCAACATCAGCACAGATTGCTTGGGAGCCAGAGGGCTGTCTCATTATGACTACTGCCATCACTCACACCACGCCTGCTGCCCAGGGAACTGAGAACCTGACTACCCACCTGGCCCACTGCTACTACCAGCACTTGAGCAAGCTGCCTGGAGGCCCAAGAATCAACCTACCTGGACCCACTAGTATCAGTACCAGCATATACCACCTTGGGGCCCAATGACAGGCATGCTCAGCCCACCACTGTCACCACTAGGTTCTGAGGACTGGCCCACGTGGTATCCCCATCTCCAGAAAAACTTTACCACAGCCTCCACTAACAACCATACCCTAAGGCACTGAGAAAATTACAGACACCACTGGAGCTGTTTACAGCTGAAAAAAAATCGTATGGCCACTATGCTACTGCATGCACCCAGAATCAAAGCCAAAGTGCCCTACTCAACCAACACCATAGACACATCTTCAGGAAAATGCCTTCCCCTAGGAAAGCAAGTTCAAAAAGTTCAAAGAAGTGACTATTATAGCAGATGCACAGATATCAATGTAAGGACACAAGAAACATGAAAAAGCAAGGAAATATTGCACCTCCGAAAGAGCACAATAACTCTCCAGCAACAGATTCTAATGAAAAATAAACCTATGCAATCTAAAAAAAGTACTCAAAATCATGACATTAAACAAGTTCAGTGAGGTACAAGAGAATCCAGAAAAACAATACAAAGAAATCAGAAAAACAACTCAGAATATTATGAGAAGTTTACCAAAGAATCAAAATAGAAATTCTAGAATTGAGTAACTTCTTGAATAAAACAGAAAATTTATTCAAAATCTGCAACAATAGACTAGATCAAGCAGAAGAAAGAATTTCAGAAATTGAAGACAGGTCTTTTGTAATAACCCAATCAGACAACATTAAAAAAATAAAAAATAAATAAACAAAACTTTTGTGACATATGGGACACCATAAAGCAATCAAATATTCAAGTTTTTGGTGTCCCAAAGGTAAAGAGAAACTGAAGGAGATAAAAAAACCTATTTATTAAAATAATTGTTAAAAACTTTCCAGGTTTGGCAAGAGATTTGGAAATCCAGATGCAGGAAGCTGGAGAGATCTCCAAATAGATACAATCGAAAAAAGGTCCTCTCCATGGCACATTATAGTCCAATTGTCAAAAGTCAAAGACAAAGGGAAGTCTGAAAACAGGAAAAAAAAAAAAAAAAAAAAAAGTCTAGTCACTTACAAGGGAACGCCCATCAGACTCACAGCAGATTTCTCAGCAGAAATTCTACTGGCCAGGAGAGAATGAAATGCTATATTCAAAGAACTGAAAGAAGGAAATTGTCAGCCAAGGATATTACAGACAGCAAAGTTATGCTTCATAAGTGAAGGAGAAATAAAGTCTTCCCCAAAAACAAGACAAGCTGGGGGAAGTGATCATCATTAGATCAAATCTATAAACAATGCTTAAAGGAGTTCTACACCTGGAAGTGAAAGGACAATTCTTTCATCATGAAAACACACGAAAGCATAAATCCACTGGTAGAGGAAACACATTAAGGAAGAGAAAGGACTCAAATATTACAACTACAGAAAGCCACCAAACCACAATGATAATGAAGGAGAAAGGAATAACGAATATATGAAATAACAAAAAATCAGTTAATAAAATGACAGGAATAAACCCTCACATATTAATAATAACCTTGAATGTATATGAATTAACTTTTCCACCTAAAAGATACAGACTGGCTGTTTGACTAATAAAACATGGCCCAACTATATGCTGCTGACAAGAAATCCATTTTATCTATAAAGATACATATAGATTGAAAGTAAAGGGTTACAAAAAGATATTCCATGAAAATGGAAACCAAAAGTGAGCGAAAGTTGCTGTACTTATATCAGATAAAACAGACTTTAAGTCAAAAAAAAAAAAAAGAAGGTCATTATATAATGCAAAAGGGATCAATTCAGCAAGAAGATATAACAGTTCTAAACATATATGTATCCATCACCAGAGCACGCAGATATTTACAGTAAATATTATTAGATCTATAGGAACAGATAGACTTCAATAGAACAATATTTGGGGAATTCAACACCCCACTTTCAGCATTAGGCAGATTATACAGACAGAAAATTAACAAAGAAACACTGAATTTAAACCGCCTGTTAGACCAAGTGGACCTAACGGACATTTACAGAACATTTTATCCAACAGCTACAGAATACGCATTTTCTCATCAGCACACAGAACATTCTCCAGGATAGAACATATATCAGGACACACGAAAAGTCTCAACAAATGTAAAAAAAATTGAAATCATATCAAGTATCTCCTCAAACCACAGTGCAGTAAAACTAGAAATTGATAACAAGAGGAACTTTGGAAACTGTACAAATACATGGAAAGTAAACAACATGCTCCTGAATGACCACAGGGTCAAGAAAGAAATTAGGGGAGAAATTTAAAAAAATTCTTGAAACAAATGAAAATCAAAGCACAAGACCAAAACCTACAGCCAAAGCAATGCTAAGAAGGAAGTTTATAACAATAAACACCTACGTCAAAAAATCAGAAACGTTTCAAATAAACAATCGAATGATGCACCTCAAAGAACTAGAGAAGCAAAAACAAGCCAAACCACAATTTAGCAGGAGAAAAGAAATAATAAAGGTCAGAGAAGAATTAAACAAAACAGATACTAAAAAAATACAAAGAACTGATGAAATGAAAAATTGTTCTTTTATAATATAAACAAAATTGCTAAACCATTTGCTAGACTGACCTAGAAAAAAAGAGAGAAGACCCAAAAGAACAAAATGAGAAATGAAAAGTAAGGTATTACAACTGATGCCACAAAAATACCAAAGATCATCAGAGGTTATTATGAACAACTATACGCTAACTGGAAAATCTAGAGGAAATGGATAAATTCCTAGACAGATAATTTACAAAGATTGAATCAGAAAGAAATAGAAAACTAGAGCAGACCAATAATGAGTAATGAGATTGAATTGGTATTAAAAAGCCTCCCCAAAAAGAGAAGTCCAGGTTTGGATGTCAGAAGAACTAATGATTCTCCTCAATCTATTCCAAAAAAACTGAAGGGGCAGGAGTTCTCCTTAATTGATTCCATGAAACCAACCATGATAACAAAACCAGAAAAGAATGTAAAAACAACAACAACAACAACAACAACAACAACAACAACAACAACATCATTATCATTATAGGCCAAGATCCCTGATAACAGATGCAAAAATCCTCACAATATACTAGTAAACCAAATCCAACAGCACACAAAAAAGATGATACACCACAATCAGGGATGCAAGGATGAGTCGACATAATACACCACATCAACAGAAAGAACAAAAGCCATATCATAATCTCAACAGATGCCGAAAAAGCATTTGACAAAATTCAACATCCCTTCATGATAAAAGCTGTCAACAGACTAGGTATATAGAAGGAACATATCTCAACATAATAAAGGCCATACATGACGAACCCATACCTCAACATAATAAAGGCCATACATGATGAACCCATAGCTGACATCATACTGAACAGAGAAAAGCTGAATGCTTTTCCTTTAAGATCTGAAATAAGACAAGAATGCCCCCTACATCACTCCTATCCAACACAGTCCTGGAATTCTTAGCCAGAACAATCAGGCAAAGGGAAAGAAATAAAAAGCATATAAACTAGAAAAGAGAAACTCAAATTGTCCCTCTTTGCAAGTGATATGGTCTTATAACTACAGAAACCTAAAGACTCCACCAAAAAACTCTTAGATCTGAGAAATAAATTCATATTAAATAGGTAAAGTTGCAGGATACAAAATCAACCTACAAAAATCAGTAGCCTTTCGATACATCGAAAATGAACTAGCTGAGAAAGAAATCAAGAGGGCATTTCCATTTACAACAGCTGCAATAAAAATAAAATACCCAGGAATAAATTTAATCAAAGAGGTGAAAGACCCCTACAAGGAAAAGCACAAAACACAGACGAAGGACACTGAGAGGACACAAACAAATGCAAATACATGCTGTGGTCATATATTGGAAGAATCAACACTGTGAAAATGCTCATACTACTCAAGGCAATCTACAGATTCAATGCAATCCCTATCAAAATACCAATGTCATTTTTCACAGAAATAGAAAAGACAATCGGAAAATTTGTATGGAAACAAAATAGTGGCCAAATAGCCAAAGCAATCCTGAGTGTAAAGAACAAAGCTAGAGGCATCTCACTACTTGACTTCAAAATACACTGCAAGGCTATAGTAACCAAAACAGCATGGTATTGATATAAAAACAGACACATAGACCAATGGAACAGAATAGAAAACTCAGAAATAAATCCAGGTATTCATAGCCAAATAACTTTTGACAGAGGCAATAAGAACACATACTGGGGACAAGAACACCCTTGTAAACAAATGCTGCTGGGAAAACGGAATATCCATATGCAGACGAATGAAATTGGACCCCTGTCTCTCACCATATTCAAAAATCAACTCAAGATGGATTAAAGACTTAAATGTGTACCCTAAATTATAAAACCAGTAGAAGAAGACAGGCTTCAGGACATTGGTCCTACAAAGATATTGTGGATAAAATCTCAAAAAGCACAGGTAATAAAAACAAAAATAGACAACTTAGAGTGTATTAAACTAAACAGTTTTTGCACAGCAAAGGAAACAATTAACAGAGTGAAGAGACAATTTGTAGAATGGGAGATATTTTGCAAACTATTTATGTGACAAGGGATTAATATCCAGAATATACAAGGAACTCAAACAGCTGAACAGTAAAATAACAAACAATCCCATCAAAAAGTGGGCAAAGGTCTACAGTAACCAAAACAGCATGGTACTGGTACAAAAACAGACACATAGACCAGTGGAACAGAATAGATAACCCAGAAATAAAGCTGCACACCTACAGCCACCCAATCTGCGACAAAGTTGACAAAAATAAGTAATGGAGAAAGGACTCCCTATTCAATCAATGGCGCTGGGATAGCTGGTAAGCCACATGCAGAAGAATGAAACTGGATTCCCACCTTTCACCATGTAAAAAAATAATTCAAGATGAATTAAAGCTGTAAATGTAAAACCTCAAACTACAAGAATCCTAGAAGAAAATCTAGGAAACACCATTTTGGATCCTGACCTTGGGGAAGAATTTATAACTAAGTCCTCAAAAACAATTGCCAACAAAAACAAAAATTGACAGGTAGGACCTAATTAAAGAGCTTCTGAACAGTAAAAGAAATTGTCAACTGAGTAAACAGATAACCTACAGAATGGGAGGAAATATTCACAAACTATGCATCCAAAAAGGCATAATCTAAGATCCACAATCTATAAGGAACTTAAAGAGTTCAACAAGCAAAAACCAAATAACCCCACTAAAAAGTGGGCAAAGGACACGAACAGACACTTCTCAAAGGAAGACATACAAGTAGCCAACAGACATATGAAAAAAAGCTCAACATCACTAATCATCAGAGAAATGCAAATCAAAACCACAATGAGATACCATTTCACACCAATCAGAATGGCTATTACTAAAAAGACGAAAAAACAAGAGATGCTGGTGAGGGCGTGAAGAAAAGAGAACACCTATACATTGTGGGAATGTAAATAAGTTCAGCCACTGTGGAAAGAAGTTTGGAGATTTCTCAAAGAACTTAAAACTGCTGTTTGACCCAGCAATCCCATTTCTGGGTATATTTCCGAAAGGAAACAAATTGTTCCACCAAAAAGACACATGCACTAGTATGTTCATTGCAGCACTATTCACAACAGCAACGACATGGAGTCAACCTAGGCGCCCATCAATGGCAGACTGGATAAAGACAATATGATACATATACATCATGAAATACTATGAAGCCATAAAAAAGAAGAAAATCATGTCCTTTGCAGCAACATGAATGGAGCTGGAGGCTATTATCCTAAGTGAATTAACACAGGAACAGAAAACCAAATATGGCATGTTCTCACTTACAAGGGGGTACTAAACATTTGGTACTCATGGATGTAAAGATGGCAACAATAGTAACTGGGGACTACTAGAGGGGGTGGGAGGGAGGGATCATTTGTACCCTAAACCTCAGCATCATGCAATATGACCAGGTAACAAATCTGCACAGGGACCCCTGAATCTAAAATACAAGTTGAAAAAGAAAGGAAAACAAAAATGAGCAAGAACCTGCATGGAAATTTCTCAAAAGAAGACATACAAATGGCCAACAGGTAAATGAGAAAAATGTTCAATATCACTAATCATCCAAGAAATGCAAATCAAAACCACAGTGAGACACCCTCTTACACCAATCAGAATGGCTATTATTAAAAAGACAAAAAAAAAATAGCAGAAGCTGGCAATGATGCAGAGAAAAGAGAATTCTTATATACTGTTGGTAGAAATATAAATTAGTACAGTTATTATGGAAAATAGCATGGAGATTTCTCAAAAAGACTAAAAATTGAGCTAACACATGATCTAGTAATTCCACTACTGTGCATTTTTCCAAAGGAAAGGAAATCAGTATATCAAAGGGATACGTGCACGCCCATGTTTACTTCAGCACTATTCACAATAGCAAAGATACGGAATTGACCTAAGTGTCCATCAAGGAACAAATGAATAAAGAAAACGTGGTATACACATAACAGAACACTATTTATGCACAGACATAAAACAGAATGAAATCACGTCATTTGCAGCAACATGGATAGAACTGGAGGTCATTATGTTAAGTCAAATAACCCAGGCACAGAAAGATAAATACTGCATGTTCTCATTCACATGTGGGAGCTAAAAAAGTTGATTTTATGGAGGTAGAGAGTAGAATGATAGATACCAGAGACTGGGAAGGCTGTGTGTGTGTGTGGAGGGGGGAATGAAGATAGGTTGGTTAATGGGTACAAACATGCAGTTAGATAGAAGAAATACATTCCAATGTTCAATAGCAGAATAGGGTGACTATAGTTAACAATGCGTTGTATTTTTCAAAACAGCTAGAAGAGAGGACTTGAAATGTTCCCAACACATAGAAATGATAAAAACTCAAAGTGATGGACACCTCACATAATGTGACTTGATCATTACATACACATTCTATACATGCAACGAAATATCACACGTACCCCATAAATATGTACAAATATTATTAATTTACTCAACAGTCATTTATCAAGCACCTACTGTATGCCAAGTGCTTTACTAGGCGCTGACAATACCCCAGTGTTTAATTTCACTGTTTAGGGATGGTAGCCAGCCATGCTTCAGTCCTGGCTCACTCTGAATATCAGTCTGTGTTGGATTTCCTTCTGGAAGTGACAGATACAGCTCAGGACAAGCTCCCTTTAGGGATGACTTACAGCCCTGTTGAAGGCAAACCTGAGGTCCTTCCCTTGGGGCAGGCAGGGCATACCATTCAAATAAGCGTTCTGGATGTCGATGGCCTTGGTGGACTGGTCATCGGCCGAGCAGTGCGGGTGGTGGGTCGGGGCCACAAACACCTCCAGCATCCCTTTGGTAAGACCCGGCTCGAACATCATGCTGCGGCTCCTCACGCTCACGTTCTCGCAGCCTGGGTACAGGTTGTTGATGCTCACTGAGACTGCAGGATGGAAAGGATCACATGAGTACTCGATGGGGGCAGCGTGTGCCTGTCTCCCTCCCAGGCTGGCCCTGAGGTTTCCTTTTCTGGAGCACGCCTCTGTCCCCACCCCAACTCTGGCTTCAGGCTGAGTGTGTCTGCCCTCACACGTGCAGGGCAGCAGTGTTCCCAGCAAGGCTGTGGGCTTTTCCGCTTGCTCTACCTCCCCACAACCTTTTCTGCCCCGCCCTGTTGCCCGGGTGGCTGGTCCTAGGGATTGTGTCTCTAGGCTGGCTTGCCATGTGATTTCTGCTTAGGGTCAGCCAACGGGAGGCTGTGGAGAGGGTGGGAGGACAGAGGTCAGGTTTCTTCCCTTCTCACTTCCTGCTACTTCGCTGATACTCGCAGTCTCTGTCTTCCTCCAGCTCCCACTGAGCGACTTCTCTCTCTTGCACATGAGATTATTATTGCAGGTTAAATGGAAAATGATTTCAGACAGTAGCAGGCCATAGCATTAAATAATGCTGAATCACACACTGTGAAATTCCCTTGAAGGCCTTTCAGTTGTTCTTGCAGCAAGTCTCCACTTGAGGCCTTCCGATTTTAGCATTTCCTCAACACCTGCTCATCTTCCCTTTTAATGAAGAGGGTGTGGGCATTGGCGTTTAGCTGGATTTTATTCACATTGGTTGCTGTTCACTGCATTTATTTTTACAGTGACACTGGGTTCCCATTTATGATAGGGATATTAACTGTTTCATTTTCAAATCAATGTATTTTAGTACATTTTAAAAAGTGAGTCAGTTTAAAGGAAACATTATGTAAACAATGGTGAACTTGTGGGTGTTGTACGGGAGCTGAATAACAGTCTGGGTCCCCTGCGTTTGGGCATAGAGCCTGTGCTTCCTCACTGTCTCAGTTACTCACTGGCCTGCCCTGCTCCCCGTCTCTCCCACCAGGCTTGTGCAGGCAGAAGCTGCCTTTCTGGTCAGGGCTGTGACCCAGGACCCACAGAGGGTGCTCTGTAAGAACTTGGTGAACGAATTGCATCGGAGAAGGGATTCATTGATCTTAACTGCAGTACCATTGGTTTACCATTAATACAATAGACATTGCGAGGCACTAAAGAAGTGACCATTTCACCTGGGTATCTGACTTTAAAACAGGCGATCCAAACACCAACGTAATCCCTTACTTAAAGACCAAAGAGTTAAGACTTTGGACATGGATAATGGGGGTATCCAACGGAGGGGATGAGGAGAAGAGAAGTGGATCCTAAGGGCAGGATTAGGTACAGGGAAAGAAGAAAGGGCACTAGGAGGGCAAGATTTATTCTGAAAAACACCAACACATATTCTATTTCTGTAGGAAAGTTGGCAGATAGGAATGTAAATAGAAAACAAAAGCAAAATGATGTTAAGTCTTGATGTCAACATAGCTGCCATTTTAGTGTATTTCTCTGCATATTGTTAATCCCAGTCTGACAAAAGCTGCTGGGTTGCCCAAGAATGGGTCTGTCCATTTCCCTGTGACCTGGAATCTGTGTCTGGGTGCCTGCCTGTCAGGAACAAGCCTTCTTTTAGTGGCATGTGGCCGTGTGCTTAATGAGAGCAGACGTTGGTAAATGGCAGTCATTCCTGCTCCTCGGTGACAGTTTTCGTTGGGAGGATAAAAGGTTAGGACAGGCTTTGTACAAGGTGTTATGAAAACAATAATTTCATGGGGAAGCACTGAAATCCCAGGAAATCATTTTTGTTAACTACTGCCCCCTGGTGGTGTAACGTGACGGCTCCCAGGAGACCCACTTTACCTGGTCACCGGGAATTCCTCCCGCAGGCTCCTCTCCGCGGGAACAGGAATGGCTTCTTCAAATACTCTTCCTGGACATTCATGCCTCCTATGACCTTGGATGTTTTCCTTCCCACAGCTCAACAGCCACAACCCTCAGTGTCCCCACAGCTGAGTGATGTGTGCAACAGAAAACTTCGAGGGCACCCCGTCCTGTCTCCTGGCTGGGAGCTCAGCCTTGGCCTCCAGCGTTCTCAAGAGAACGGCAGTGGAAAAGGGCCAAAATTCTAAAAGCAAACTTCTTGCTGTCTGATGATATAAATGTCGCCATGTAGGCATCTCTCCCATTGAAGGGAAAAGGGCCTGACAATTCTAGGAGAGGTCACTGGTGTCCAGAGCCCTGGCCTGAAAGAGACCCCAGCACGGCCTGCCAGGCACGAGCAGTGCCCCCTGGCAGGTGACAGTGTTGCTGCTTCAGGAACCAGGCCCAGTCCCTGGAGGCATGCTCAGGGGCGGCAGTTCCTTGGGTGTCTAACAAAGCCACGCTGCTCCGTTGGCCCCCAGCACACATACCCTCTGCCAGAGTCCAATCTCCCCAGGCCGCCCTCGCGGTGCCCTGTGCTTGTGCCCTGCTCTGCATTTCCCGGGCACTGTCTGATGCTGATGTACAAGCTGTGAGGGCAGCAAGTGCCTGGTGACCCGCCCAGTCCAGAGATGGGGGCATCTTGTCTGTCTTATCCACCTCCAAGTCCAGCTGCTGAGCTATGCCTCCTGCCCAGGGATTCCTCAGCCACCAGGCTTCAGGGGCAACCACCAGCGCACACTTCCTCCACCAGGGGCAGGCGGCACTGACTGTGGGGGCCCAGGGATATCAGGACAGCCGCCTCCTCCCCAGACCCCACGGCTGGGCTGAAAGCAGCTGGCGTGCCTGCACCTTAGGGCTCTCATGCAGAGGGGCTTCTGTCCCCGCGCCGGGACCCCCTCCCTGATCCCTGGCTAAAGATGCTGTCCCCATGGTGGGGCATGCAGAAGAAGGGTCACCCTGAGCCACCCTTCACCAGGAACCTGCTGCAAAGACCAGACACAGATAATGAGGAGAAGCAAGGCCATGGATACCTCACCTCTTGAGGCCAAGGGCAGAGCCACAGGTGACTCCCAGGACTCCACAATGGGGGCTCCTGGGCATCATCTGCACACCCACTTAGGCCTTGCAAACTTTCCAGATCATGACCTCATGACCTCTCTCTCTCTCTCTCTCTCTCTCTCTCTCTCTCTCATATCCCACCCTCCCAACCACAGAGGTTCAGGCTGCAGTGCCCTTAACCACAGCAGGAGCGCGCTGCCTCCCTCTAAGGGAGCAACTGAACCCCACTTAAATCCTCAACTAGAGCAGAAATCACACTGGAGGCCAGGTGCAGTGGCTCACGCCTGTAATCCCAGCACTTTGGGAGGCCGAGGCAGGTGGATCACAAGGTCAGGAGTCTGAGACAAGCCTGGCCAATATGGTGAAACCCCGTCTCTATTAAAAATACAAAAGTTAGCCTGGTGTGGTGGCATGCACCTGTAGTCCCAGCCACCTGGGAGGCTGAGGCAGGAGAATCACTTGAACCCAGGAGGCAGAGGGTGCAGTGAGCCAAGATCACACCACTGCACTCCAGCCTGGGCGACAGAGCGAGACTCCATCTCAAAAAAAAAAAAAAAAAAAGAAAAAGAAAAAGAAAAAAAAAATTTTCTTTAATAATAAATTAATCTTAACTTTCTGTCACATTTTTTCCATTATCTACTTTTAAATTTTTTAAAGTTTTTGACTCTTTTGTAATAACATTTAACTTAATATGCAAAGACAAAAAACAAAAAATCACACTGGAAAATGGAAAGGTATGCCTGTGAATTCTTTATGCAGGGTGTCATTGACAAGCACTGGCTCAGGCACCAGA
This sequence comes from Pan paniscus, assembly GCF_029289425.2. Taxonomy (NCBI): domain Eukaryota; kingdom Metazoa; phylum Chordata; class Mammalia; order Primates; family Hominidae; genus Pan; species Pan paniscus. The sequence continues at coordinate 51,741,256 of NC_073260.2, forward strand.
TGTTCTGGGATTTGCCACCTGTGCGCCTCAGAGAAGCCAACTGACCCCTCAAGGCTGCAGGGAAATAGTGGTAAAAACACCCCGGAAGCTGTCACGTGGATTAAATGAGGCGTCCTTCAGACCATATTTCTTCCAGTTCCTGGCACACAGTGCTCTATAAATATTGACATATGTATCAGCAATATAATAATACAAATTATAACTCTAATTGGTTTTTCTTTCTTCTCCTCATTTCAATTCTATAGCTGTGTTCAGAGAACAGAAGTTGAAAAGGGAATATAAATCTCAGCCAACTCTCCGCAGCTACCCATGCTCCCCAGCGTCCTCCCTCACTGAGGGGACGTAAGAGAAACACAAACTTTAGCATCAACCTGGGGAACAGACCTGGCTCTTCTGTGACATCATATACAGAGAATGAATCAAGGCACAAAGCACAAAATTGTCCTGGTTTAGGAAACTCTTGGAAGGTCTCTTATCTTTCCACAAACTCACTCGCTCTGTCTAAAGGAGGATTCAGTTGGAATCACACCCAAGATTGCATCATTTTCTCTTGCTCACCGCCAGGTGTTTCCTGACAGCCCCCTAATGTGAATCAATAACCCTGTCTGTGGAAGGCCCGGAAGGCAGCAAAGCTTCCCAAGGAGGGTGGATGTGACCAGAGAGACCATCCCTGAAAACCACTAAGGAGCCTCTGGAAACCTCTATCCAACCTTGAACTGAGCAGGATGGTGCTTCCTGGAAATCCCTTTTTGTTGCTCTATGTATCTACAATACTGGGTCTGCCTGTAGCACTCCAGAAAGAAGGATAAGGGGTGAGGACCCTTCTTGGGCTGGTATTGGATCTGTGCTATGCTTGGACTGTTTGAGTTTGAGCTCTTTTTGTCTCTAAGGCCAGAGCCCTGAGTAGAATGCAATGCAATTTGCAACTGTGTGCCCAAAGCTGACTGTGCAAATTCTGCAGTTTGCACATTTACGAGGATGGACCTTTGTGTCTGTGGCTGTGATTTCAGTGAGGCCCTTGTTTTGCTACTGCCGAGTCAGTTTGCTACTGCTGGACAACAGGCAGCACACACAAGGCCACCAGCCAACCTGGACCTGAAAACCACTAAGGCCACAGGGTCCAGTATAGGCCAAGTGACCCAAACACAACTCCCTTCCCCCCTAGACCTTGAAAGGAGAGAGTGCAGAAGCCAACACCTGCTGGAGAGACGGGGCCAGCATGGAGGTTCCTACCTGTGGGCTTAGAAGCCAGGGGTGAAGGTGGGAACCTGCTGGAGTTGGTGGAAGACAGTCTGGGCCGACGCCTTCTGAAAAAGCTCCTCAGCAGCCCACACTTGAGAGATTCTACAAGCGTGGTTTTCCCGGATCCCGAGTGGCCAAACAGCTTGAGCTTAATTCTTGGCTGCAGGTTCTGTGTGGGTCGGAGCTGCTGGATGAAGAGTCCTCGGTGCGTATCCTGAGCATGGATGAGAAAGAGCCAGTGAGAGACAGAAAAAGAGGCAAATAATGATTCTCAAGATTCCTAATCCCCGGGGTGCAGTTTTTACCCATGCTGAAGATATGTTTCTTTTTTTCTTTTTTTTTTTTTTGAGACGGAGTTTCACTCTTGTTGCCCAGACTGGAGTGCAATGGCACGATCTCAGCTCACCGCAACCTCTGCCTCCTGGGTTCAAGCGATTCTCCTGCCTCAGCCTCCCGAGTAGCTGGGATTACAGGCATGGGCCACCATGCCCAGCTAATTTTGTATTTTTAGTAGAGACGGGGTTTCTCCATGTTGGTTAGGCTGGTCTCGAACTCCCGACCTCAGGTGATCCGCCCACCTTGGCCTCCCAAAGTGCTGGGATTACAGGTGTGAGCCACCGTGCCTGGCAGTATGTTTATTTCTATCTCCAATGAAAACTTTGAAAATTCAGGTAAAATTCACATAACATCAAAGTCACCATTTTCAAGTGTGAAATTCAGAGGCTTTTAGTGTATTTTCAGTGCTGCACGACCATCACTGCTGTCTCCTTCCAGAACATTTGTGTCACCCCCAAAAGGAAGCTCTGTACCCGTGAGCAGTCACTTGCCATTCATTCCCCTCTTTGCTCAGCCCCTGGCAACCATAGAGATGTTTTCTGTCTCTAAGAATTTGCCTATTTCCATTGCATTTTGATGCATGACAAGTTGGATGGAGCAACTGTGAAGCCTTCCATTTGTGTGTGTGTGTGTGCGCATGTGTGTGTGTGTGTAACCCCCACACTTTATTTAGAAATTTATCAGAAAAACATAATTGGATGGCCCAAATGTCCACTTCATAACTGTAGGTCTGGAATAGGAACCTTATCTTACTGTTAAATAGCTACTAGCACTTTTGATTTAACTTCATGGCAATGTCACCTGCATGTGAATATTAAAAATATCTACCATCACTTTTGGTTTCAACCACATGACAACCTAAGAAGCCTAGGAACAGACCTACAACAAATCGGGTGCGTTGGCTCACACCTGTAATCCCAGCACTTTGGGAGGCTGAGGCACGTGGATCACGAGGGTCAGGAGACGGCTAACATGGTGAAACCCCATCTCTACTGAAAATACAAAAAATTAGCCGGGCATGGTGGCGGGAGCCTGTAGTCCCAGCTACTCGGGAGCCTGAGGCAGGAGAATGGTGTGAACCTGGGAGGTGGAGCTTGCAGTGAGCGGAGATCACGCCACTATACTCCAGCCTGGGTGACAAAGTGAGACTCCATCTCAAAAAATAAATAAATAAATAAATAAATTTTAAAATATTAATATATTACTAAACACATAAAATAAAAAGGATAATCAAAAATTTACCCTAATCGATTAAGAGGCTGAAAGAAAATGGAAAGCCAGGAGATCAAGAAAGTTAGAAGCCTTCGATTTAATCATGAAATAGGATCAGCCCTGTCTGACCAGCAAGAGCATCTGTCCCTCTCTGTGTGGAGGTGTCTGGATCCTTTAGGGCAGTAATGGGACAAGAGGATGAGAGAAGGGGCACTCCAAGGTACAAGCTCCATGCTGCAGAGGGGGCTGGGAACACAATATCCTCATTACTTTCTTCTTTTTCCATCCGATATGGAGAAGCAGGAGCCTCCACAGAATGAAATAGTTCACTACTCACTCACTCCTTCATTCATCAACCAGCATTTAGGGAGGCCCTCCAACCCCATGCTAAGCGCAGTGCTGACAACAGGAAAATCTAGATTCAGCCCAGATCCATGGTCTTGGGGAGATACAGACATGTGAACAATTTCACATCTAATACCAAGTAAGAGCTTTTAACAGGATAGTGTAGGCAAGGTGTTCAGTGCACCCAAGGGAACCTGCTCAAGGTTTACATGATGTGGCACTGACCATGCCACCCTGGTGTCACACCCCCTCACAGGCCACCATCCCTTCCCACCATTCCTGCCCTGCTCCCTAACAAGGATCTGTTTGGAGCCGTGAGGTGCAGCCTGAAGCCTCTTCCTCACCCTTACCCAGGAGGACCCCCTCTGCTTTAACCTGTTTTGTGGGTTCTCACAAACCCACAAAACCTGTCTTGCCTGCCATCTCCTCCTGGATGCTTCTTCCCACCATGTGTGGCTCTCCATGGTGACCCCCGACCTGTAATTATGGGGTGCTCTGCCCTTCTAGACCAGGAGACCATCTGCGGGGACAGACAGAATTCCCAGCCCTGGCAGGTGTAGAATCTCCATAAACCAGTGTCATATAAATGACAGAACTCAGAGGGACCCACGCAAGGGCATCTCCATGTGATCTACACCTGGCGGGACCATTCCTTCAGTTCTAAATCCTGGGAGGCGCTCACTTACTTCTGATCTCCTGATCTCTTCCAGCAGCAAAAGCCAGTGTTACTTTTGCTGTTATAACTGCATTGCTACAATCTCATACATAACTCTCCTGAAGGCTTTGATTTTCCTATTTCCATTTCCAATTCCCAAGCCAGGACCAGACTTCCTCAACAGGAACTATACTGACCCCTGGTGGGCACTGTGGAAATCTGAGGTGGCATTTTAGTTCCCACAATGTTGAGGGGATATTCCTGCAGCCAGACGCTGGGTGTCCAGACACCCTGTAACAAAATGCCCCTCACAGCGAAGAATTCTCCTGGGTCCCCTGACTTCTGAGCATCTGATGAGCATTTACATATGAGAAAATGCTCCTATATAATCATCTGAGCTGAGAACTTAAGTACATTTTACACATCATCCACAGGGTTTTGGGGGCAGTATTTAATATATACTGAGTTATCCACGAATGCTGCTATTTTATAGATTGGCAAATAACTACACTTTGCTTTTTTCCTTTTATCTTTGCTGAGTGCTGTCTCCGATTTCTGGACATCAGCTCAGCATGCTGCTGTGGTGCTGGAGCTGCCATCCCAGCCCTCCAGTGTTCGTGGGCGTCTGTGGGGGTTGCACTCAGTGATCCTGTGCGTGAGTGCAGGGACCTGCCGGGTTTCCCAGCCTCCTCCTGCCTGTGTCCTAGCACATGCATGCTGACATCCAGCATATTTCACTATGCGCATGCTCCCACAAGGTCTGTGTTATATTACAGTTAGGGCATGCTACTGATCTTTTGAAACTATCTGTGTAGTAGGTGCGTCCCTGTCTATAAATTCTACAAGGGAGCATGACACAAGGCGTGTTGTAAAATGCTGGGGCAGCTGGGGTGGAGGCCACGGCACCAAACCATGATCTGTAGAACACGAGGTGGTCTGTACTCTGGTGTTTTCTTCTGACCTCAAATCCCAACAGGTTCAGAGACAGAGCACAAAAGGGAAAGGAAAGGGAAGGGCTGGGAGTCTTGATAGCAATGTCCCTGACTGATTACCTGAATCAGCAAAAAAGCTGGACAGATTCTATTATAAGGAGTTACACATTGGGGGTGGCAGCTGTCAGGCTGGAAGGAATGGGGCTCTGAATTCTCCCCAGCGCCACGTGCACCAGGTGCGCCCATGCTGCCGGGCTGCCACCGACCCTGGAGCAATTCCACCTCCCAGCCTACTCCAGCCTTCCGCAGCAGCCCTGGGTCTTCCTTGTGAGTCCAAGGCTATACCCACACCACGCCATGCATGAGCACCTGAGCTGCGTCCACTGTGCTGAGCAGTGGTCACCTTCCATGGTGAGCATCCCACGGGGTAGATGCAAACTTCCCCATCTATTCCCTGAATGCAGCTCCCGCCACACAGAGATTCTTGGTACCGGCCCGAGTCTGCTTCATCTGAGACCAGGGGAAGGCAGAAAACTGCTCCTGGTTAAATCCAGTCACTGGATCCCGGGTGCCCCCATTTTGGTAAAGAAACTGTGCCATGAATCTGCCTGCAGCTCTTTCTTCCTGTTTTGTGCCTGTGGATCTTGACATTTTGAGCTTCAGCACACACGTCTGTCCTGTCTGCAGGGATGGGGCAAGTTCATTCCTTCTGCAGGAGTCCCACAGGCCCTTCCACTCTCAGGAGACTCGAACCATGGTCAACTACAGACACCGCTGCCCCTGTGAGAGGCTTCTAGAAGCGACTGAACCTGCAGGCTGACTTGCTCCTGCGTATAAGGGCAAGCTATGCCTGTGACTTCCCAGTACTGACAGTCGAGCTCACTCCTTCAAATTCCATGCAGGGCAATGCTGGTTCAGAAGCTCCTGGCAATCTGCCTGTTTCATGGGCCAGCACAATAAATGGAGAAGGAGGGAGGAGGCAGCAGGAGGAGTTGAGACAGATGTGTTTCCTGTCTGCAGCAGTAACTTCCACGTGCATGGCGCCTTCCAGCTCATGCTATGCCTTCACTCACATTCGCTTTTAATTACACAAATGCAGTTTACAGGTGGTGAATTTTTCAATCTGGGAAACTCCCAAATTGTTTTCATTTTTCAAAATATTCCTGGCCACCTTTCTTCACTGTTGGGTCTTAGGTTTAGTAAAAGCAAACTACTTTTTTTTTTTTTTTTGAGACAGAGTCTTACTCTGTCACCCAGGCTGGAATGCAGTGGCATGATCTCAGTGCACTGCAACCTCCACCTCCTGGGTTCAAGCGATTCTACTGCCTCAGCCTCCCGAGTAGCTGAGACTACAGGCAACACCACCATCTCTGGCTAATTTTTTTTTTATTTTAATTTTAATTTTTTTTGTAGAGACGGGGTTTCACTATGTTGGCCAGGCTGGTTTTCAACTACTGACCTCAGGTGATCTGCCCGCCTCAGCCTCCCAAAGTGCTGGGATTACAGGCGTGAGCCACCACACCCAGCCTACTTTTAATTTCAGGCTTACGGAAAATCTGATTTGAAGGATGGCCAAACAAAATAAAAATAAGCCAACTCCTCAACCCCCTTGAAATTCTTATTTTAAAATCAGATAAGAATGGGACTTGCAGTGATTATAGTAAAAATGGGTGCTGATATAAAAATCTAGATCAACCCCTTTCCCATAGAAGGGGTCCCTCCTTTCTTCTAGAAGGAGAACTGGGTTTGGCTGACCAACAACACAGTCCTCAGGCAGGTTTGGACAGCTGCACAGGGCTCTGTTACTGACTGAGCACAAGGAAGTAGAAGGTACAACTTCCTTCTGTGATAAGGTGGTACCTACAGCCAAGTGTGGGCTCTCAGGGACCCCCAAAGCAATGAAGAACCTATCAACAACCTTTGGTAGGGAGAAGCAGACTTCATCTCTAGCATTTGCTGATTCCTGTGGTGCAAATGCTCCCTCCCTGGCTGATTTCAAGACTCCCATGTGATGTCACCAGGTTGGGAAGACAAGCTCGGCTCTCAGGGACAGCACCAGAGGCTCCTGCACACCACTGCCCCAGTTCACTTAATGTGGAGGTGCGTCAGAGTCGATCCCATGCAGCTCAGCCCTGCCCCAGGTTCCTTCTTCCCCAAGAGCTGTAGCCTTGGCCTCAGCAGTCTTCAGTGCTCCTGCCCCTTGAACTCTCCAGTGATCAAAACAGCCAGTCCCTCTCCCCTGCACATCTTCCACTGCCGTGGGCAAACAGGATGATTTTGGTTCTATTTCCAGATGCCAAATCTCATTGCTTCCCTAGCAAATATAGTTTAAAGACACATTCCTAGGCAATGTCAACTGATGAGAGCTGAGAGCATAGATAGAAAGTATTTCTTTTGCTCAGTTGGCCCATTTGGAAACCAAATAAAATGGCAGGCAATGTAGGGCCACCATCCTCAGCTGTCCCAGATACAGACCTCTCCCCAGGACTGCACTTTGGATCAACCTGCAGTGGTTCTTGCAGAGTGTGGTAGCACCCTAGGGGTTGAGAGAAAATGTGTGGAGGGATTCTTTTGGTTTTCACAATATGGCTGTAGGGAATGCTAGCATGTTAGATGCTTGGAGGCCAGGGACAAGAAATATCCTGCAAGGACAGGGCCTCCCAGTCACCCAAACTGCCAACAGCACCCAGTGAGAAACACTGGGGAATATCAAGGAGAAATGACATGGAAAGGAAAATGGTCCTAAGATGCTCTGCAGGGTGAATGACTTCTTCTTTCCCTTCCCCTCCCCGATCATGTACCCGATTGTCTCCTCCTCCAGGTGACCCGAGTTAGAACTGCAGGTCAGTCCCCTTCCTGGTGCCCTCCACAGGCACTGCCTGCTCCTGGGCTCCCCACAATCCTCAGCGATCCATTCTCCAAGGAAGCTGCCGCGACAGCTCAGTCATTTCCAATAACCAAATTCTAGTACCGGGTGTGCCCAGGTGCCAAGCAGTTACTTGCATGGGGATTTATATTCATACACAAGGAAGAAAGACCGCAATTAGCAATGCTTGGCAGACAACTCCTCCCATTATGGCTAATCAGGAGCTAACGTCGAGAGCCCACTGAGGGATGGTGAAGACAAACAAATTCCAGGGACTCCTTGAACACAGCATCTAGAAGATTCTGAGGGAATTAGAACCCTGGGCCTCCCCATAGGAAGGCGATCCCTGTGCACTACAAAGCAGGTGGCTCAGCACAGGTACAGCAGCCAGTGTGGAAAGGACATATCCCACCTGGCCAGGAATCTGCCCTGGAGCCCCCCGAGCCCATTGATTAAAAGCAGATCACAGGTATTTCCAGGTCAGGTCAGGACCTCAGGTCTGCACTGATTAGCATGTTGCTCACCTCTTTGAATCCAGGTTTCCTGCAGCAACATTCCCCTCTGTAAACCTTGGGGATGTTGTAAAATCACAGTGCCCACCACACACACTGAGCACTCGATGGTGGCTGTCATCACAAATGACACTCAGGGTGCCCAGCCACAGGGGCCACTGCTGCACCTCACAGCTGTTCCAGAGTGGTCTGCGGGGTTCCAACAATAACAGGAAACACGTGGTGCTTACTGTGTGCAGGCAGTGTGCAAGGGACATCATCTACATCGACCCATCCAACCCTTATCACGGTCGTGGGAGGTAGCAGCTGACTCAACCATTTGACAAGCGGGAACACTGAGGCACAGAGCTGTTGAACAGCTTGCTAGCTCACCCAGCTAGAGTGTGGCGGAGCTGGAGTTGGATCCCAGGCCATCTGACCTCCAGTCTCTGCTCTCAGGCACTACTCTGTACTTTGCTTCTACATAAAGATGAGGGGACACTTTTCACTGGACTCTGGGTGCTAAGGGGGATGTTGTCCTTTAATTAGGGCATTAAGATGACTATTCTGACCAGGTGCAGTGGCTCACGCCTGTAATCCCACTGCTTTGGGAGGCCAGAGTAGGAAGATCACTAAAAGCCAGGAGTTAGAGACAGCCTGGGCAATGTATTGAGACATAGTTGCTAATACAAATGTTAAAAATTAGCCAGGTGGGTGTGGAGACACGTGTCTGACGTGCCTGTAGTCCTAGCTACTTGGGAGGCTGAGGCAAGAGGATCACTGGAGCCCAGGAGTTTGACGCAGCAGTGAGCCCTGACTATGCCACTGCACTCCAGCCTCAGCCACGGAGCAAGACCTCATCTCAAAAAAAAAAAAAAAAAAAAAAAACAAAGAAAAAAAAGGTGACTATTCTTTTCCTTGACCTCTCCTTTAGAGAAAAAGACCACAGGATAATGGTAAAACACAAAATAATATTTTGTATTTTATAGTTTTTTCTATTTTATAAACTATAAAATATATTTTATATTTTTGTATTTTGTATTTTATAGCTGTAATAGTCTACTTCCCAACTCTTTTAAAAATCTAGGCACCAAAAACAAAGGTACCAATGGATAGAAGAAAAGAAAATCCCAAACTGAGACAGGGTGAGAGCCCGCCCCCAGAAACTCAGAATTCTAAATGGGAACAAGCCCCTTTCACTGAGGATTTGGAGGAAGTGCCGCAGCAAGGTGCTTTGCATCTCTACTCCTCACTATGCCAGTCATCTAAGCAGGCTGCAGATAACGGGGACAGAGGACGGGAGAAGGACCTTCCACCCACCACCGATCCGACCATCCCCGGCTAGTGCAACACTGCTCTCCCTCGGTCCTTTTTCTGAGCATTCCTTCACTGTTTCCAGACTCGTCCAAACAGTGGGTTTGCATCTCACACAGTAAGCTACTTTTAAGTCAAAGAAGGGACCATTGCTAAGGGGGCATGGGCAGCAGAACACAGCACAGCCCACGAGACGCCTCCTCCCTCTGCATGAGGTGGGTTTCCCAAGTGACCTGACGGGGTGTTGCAGGTCGCCTTGCTGCAGCTAAGTGTCTGCCTCACAATGAGCTGACTGCAGGTCCCCCTGGCCCCTGCTCTGTGATACAGTTTCTTAGATGGTAAACAGCACTCGAAGTTGAGAGTGAATGTGGTAAGCGGATTTCCAGAGGGCGGTAGTGGTAGAAGTGCTGGCGCTGTGTGAGCTGAGCCAGGGCATCACATACCTGGGAGGGCACAGCATGGGGATTCAGGGATGCAAGCCAGGTGCCAGGTGCTGCAGGTGGGTTTGCAGCCTCTCTGTGTGGAAACCTGAGCACACCTGACCAAGCAGGCTTATGCACTCGGTAAAGCTATGAGGCCTGTCGAAGAAGCCTTTCACCCTTCCTTAATAGTGTTTCTTCCTACTAGTGGACCATAATAGAGACCTAATAACTAACAGGAAAAAAAAAATTGCGCTCTTTTAGCCTGTGCAAAAACCAGACTTCTCTTCTCCTTTCACTATCAATGGATGCTGCCTGGGTAATGGATGTACACCAGCCTAGAGGCGTGAGATTCTGTGCCCAATGCAGGGCCCCCTGCTATGCAATCCAGCAAAAGCCAGAGGTTGCAAACCAGGGCCTGTGTTGTGTCTGGTTTGGCTGGTCCTCTGCTTCAAAGATAGTGAATTTTAAACTTAGGAAACTCTATGAAAAGGCTCATTCTTGAATGGTAACCACGACTCACGGGATCTCCCTTGCCCCTGCTTGTTTTGCCTGTAAACGAAAAGGTTTCCCTTGAGTTTCTAGTCCAAATTCGCTGGCATAATGACACAGTCCATAATGGTACAGAGTGAGAAATCACTGAGCCCATAATTGTAATTTATGAATTTCTGGTAAGAACAGGTGAGTAAGGCTAGGGAAATTTTACCTCACTTATCTCTTTCTGGACTTTCCAGGACAAAGGGGAGACTGAATCGCAGCTCTCAGAGTTTATTAACATCTGCTCAGTGCCTCTGAGGCCAGTTCTCAGAATCCAAAGCAGAAGGGTGTGAAAATCAATCACCCATGATTTTACCCCTGCCAGGTCAACTCCAAGGGGTTTTAACATGCATATGTGAAGTGTGTCTCTCCAAGTCTATATTCTGCATGAGGAAAGAAATTATCCCAATCTGTGGCCCCCCCTGCCCCTGGCAAGACCACAGGACACGTATGAAAATTCAAACTTCAGGGACTGTGAAGGTTATGACCTCACCACTTCTCCCCAGGCACTTCTCGGTCTATATGGCAAGAACTTTGTGGGATATCTGGAGCATATTTTGGACATTATCTTCTCAGCAAGCACTTAAACCAAATGAATTATCATTTTATTTCTAGATAGTTTGTGGTTTTAAAAAAATGATTACCACTGTTATAACATTTTTTAAAAAATACAGTAATTAAAATTTTTAAAATACACTAATGTTTAAAGAAGAAAATGTTGAGTATAATAGCAAAATCGAAAAACATCACTTCTATCATTTTCTTTCTATGCATTTTAACATAGTAGAGATTATTACATATATACAATCTGTCTTCTGCTTTGAAGCCCAGTGACCCCTCCACCCAAGCAATAAACTCCTATTAGTAAAACTTCTTAAAATATTTAAAAGGCCAAAGCCATTCTATTCTATGGCTGTAGGACCCTTTACTAGACATTATCGTGGGTTATCTGTGTTTCCAATTTTTATTACTGTATTATAAATAATACTGCGGTGAACATCTTTAAGCATAAAACAGAGTTCCTAGATTAAAGGGTATGGCTATTGTGAAGTCTCCTGACACAACTGTCATGTTGTAGGCTGGAAAGGGTGCACCTGCCTTTACTTATTTTTGTCATGTTTCTTTAAGCCTCAGAGCAACAATGTTTGATAAACAGGAGCTTAACAGCCATCTTGGAGCTCAAACATAAGAAGGAAAGAGGCAGAGTCAGCGTCCTCATCCCCCGCTACTTTGTGGGAGTGGTTTATTATAGAGAGAGTGGGAGAAGGAAAACCAGGCACAGCAACTGCAAACATGCTAAATGATTTCCAAGTCCAAGTAGAGAAGAAAACAGATAGGGAGCTGATGCATTTATACTGACTGACATGCAAACCACAGGACAGGGACCACTGTTCCTAAAACCTGGCTGTCTAGAGCCTCATTTTGCTCATTCTCAAATAAGGAAAAAGTCTGAGACTTTTTCACATAAACACGGGTAGAGAACTTCAGACCTATAACAGAACTTCTCACCTTTCGAAGTCTTGCAAGGAGACCTGCTACGTGCTCGTGCTGTTCCGATCTAGCAAGATCTTCTGCCGTCTTTCCATCCTGTTGGAGAAAAATGCATTAGTTTCTTTTCTCTGAAAAGGAGAGCTGTGTGTGTTCCACACGCCAATTCCGTGGGTCTGAGGCAGAAACAAGCATAGCAGGTGTGAGAAGCAAGCCAGGTGGACAAAGAGCACGTCTTGGTGTGTTTCTCTGGCTGTGCAATCCTTATTTCACTTGATTGTCCAGGACAGGAAGGTAAGAAGAAGGAACAAAGCACATGTTGGTGTCTTCCTTTCCAATAGCGACACCTTTCAGGTCCACAGGTTTAATCACAACTCAACAGCCTCCTCAGCTGGCTGGTTCCTCCCTGTCCTGAACCCCTCTCTCCAATCTCCAATCAGGCAGACAGTAAAGATTCTCATTAGGTGCCAAATTCTAGTTAGTGCAAGCTACTGTGTCATAATCCTTACAGGGACAAACCCAGCCCTTGCATGATACCAACTCCTGGTAATTACTGTGCATTTCAAAGGAAATACTTAGTTTGACAGGCAATTTTGATTGAAAGATCTTTTGGTGAACAGAAAACAAGGAAATAAGAGTCCACAGCACTTTTATGCTTGCTTTTTATTTAGAGATTTTTCATAGGCTGCAGTTTCACACTGAATAAATTTGTTTCTGTATCTACACCATGAACATACACGATGACAGCAAGTATTTATTGAACACCACCTCATAATATGTGCCCGACCCAGCTCTCAGTGCTCTGCAAGCCTCGGTCCTTGAAGTCACCCCTGAGAGGCAGAAGCTGTCACTGTTCCCCTGCCACTGGGGAGAAAAGGGACATGTAGGGGCTGTTCTGTTGCAGTTTTAGAGATCACTAAAAATTCAAAAGTAGAAAAGATGAAAAGCAATTTAAAAAAATGAAAATGAATGTTTTTTTTTAAATAAAAAAGTAAGGATTTGTTTTATCTATCAATGTGTATCAATAACAAAGTTGCATCCCTGTAGAAGCTTAGGGATATCCGAAATCTACTTAACAGCAACCTCTCAATTCCTCAACCCAAGTCACTCCCGGAGTCATGCCTGGGGTCCCATTCAGACACTATTGCTCAATCTTGCCAACACTGACATTTTGCACCAGGCAATTCTCTGTTGCTGGGCCTGTCTTGTGCCTCTTAGGAATTTTAGTAGCATCTCTGGTTTCTACACACTAGGTGGCAGTAGCACCCCCTAACTCCCAGTTGTGACAACCAAATAGGCATTGGCAATTGTTGGGGGTGGGGGCAAAATTGCCTTGCTGAGAACCACTGCCTTAGGCTGCTGGTTGAAGCCCAGGTGGCTGCTCCGGTGGAGGCTTGCTGTGCAGTCAGAACTGCCCGTCTCTCTGTTCCTTTAAATTCCTGAAATATCCCCCAGTGGGCAGGCCAGGGCTTCAAGCTTGCTTTGGGGGTGAATTAGGTGCCTTATCAGACACTGCATCTCCAACCAGGGATCCATGCCAAATGCTCTAGTTTTTTTGTGGACACAAGAAAACTCCATAAAGAGAAGGGGTTCTCCATTACACTCTGGAATCACCTGTAAAACTTGAAAATATCCTGTCGCCCAGCTCCCACACAGACACTGCTGTCAGCAGTATGGGGTACATCCTGGGCTCCCAGGTTAATTCTATTATGCAGCAAGGTTTGGGAACCACTGCCCTAGTTAGAAGAAATCTGAGCCTTGACTGAAGTTTCCTGCCCCCGACACATCTGAACAGGATGTTCCTCTTGCAGAGCTCAGACGCGCACAAAACACAGGCAGAGGCCTTTCACCGACAGGATGAACTCTCCACTGTTCAACCTCTTCAAAGTCAAGAGAACCACCATCAACAATACTTCCTCACAGCCAGGCATGGTGGCTCATGCCTGTAATCCTAGCATTATGGGAGGCTGAGGTGAGTGGATCATCTGAGGTCAGGAGTTTGAGACCAGCCTGCCCAACATGGTGAAACCCCGTCTCTACTAAAAATACAAAAATCAGCCAGGTGTGGTGGTGCATGCCTGTAATTCCAGATACTCAGGAGGCTGAGACATAAGAATCGCTTGAACCTGGGAGGCAGAGATTGCAGTGAGCCAAGATCGTGCCACTGCACTCCAGCCTGGGTTACAGAATGAGACTCCATCTCAAAAAAAAAAAAAAAAAAAACATATATATATATATATATATATAAAATAAAAATGTTTCCTCACATTTGCACTGCACTTTACAGCTTGCAAAACATGTCGCTCTAAAGGACACTATTCAGACTTTCAACAGAAATGCCTGGCAGTGCAGGAGACAGTTTGAAGTTGGGAGAAGACCCAGTTTGAAGTCCTGAACCCACCCTTCACCGGCTATGTGGTGGGTCACTCAGCCTTCCCAAGCCTGGGTTTCCTCATCTGCAAGATGGAAAATGGCACCCCCCCTGCACAGGTTCTTGAGCAGGTGAGAGAAAACCAAATGGAAAGAACCAGCACAGTGCCAGGCACAGAAGAAGCAAGCAGTGTTGGAAATTATTCATAGAAGAGCTGAGAATTGCCCTAACTACCTGGCCTTCTGTCTGAGAGGGAAAGGGGCAGAAGTCAGATCTCTGCATTTTGGTCTTGGCTCTACTGGACACCCCGACGGAGGCTGCAAAAGCAACACTTACACTTGCTGCCCTCCTCCTTACCAACAGGGCTCATGGACTCAATGAAGTGCATGCATTCAAAAGATATAGAAAGATGGCCAAGTGTCTCGGCACTCAGCCGTCCATCATCTCAACGTGAGCCTTGGGGGCCAAGTGGCTGCAGAAGGGTGAGTTGGGTCCAGAAATCACGGTGTCTCTTGTGCACCAGCAGCCCACAACACTACATTCTAGACTGAGGGCAGTGATTCCCAAGTTGGCCCCATGACATAGAAAGAAATCCATGGAAAGGTGAAAGGCCACTTCACTTATTGTGTTCAAGAAGCCAGAGCCCCACAGGCCAGCCAGTTTTAGGAGCCTGCCCTTCACAGACATGCTGCTTATTGACGTCTGGGGAAATGCTCACAGTCATGACTTCTAGTGACACGTGTAATATGCTTTGCAAAGGAACAGATGGGGTTTCAACTGGGGCAAGCACTGACAGGGAAACCTATTTGTGTATCCCCAGTGAAAAGATTATCTGAAAGAATGTGCACAGTCATTTAAACATCTTTAGATAGTGTTGGGGAAAATATGGATTTTTTTGTTAACCTACAGAATTATAAGGGCTCATCTACTTAGCACTCGGTCAACAAACACTCCATGTCCTGCCTGGACTATGGTGCCATTCATTTTTTCCTTCCTTCCTTCATACTTTCATCTAGCAGGTATTTACTGAGTGCGTATTATGCACAGGGCTATGGATACAGCAGTGAATAAAACCAACAAAAGTCCCTATTTTCATGGGATCCAGAATCTAGTGGGGAGAGCCAACAAGAAACAAATAGGTGAGTAAAATACAGTAGGTCAGGTGGTGATAGGTGCTATGAAGAAAAATGGGGCAGGGGAGATGAGGGGCAGTCCTGGGGGTGGGGGAGGGATAGGATTTAAAATAGGGTGGTCCAGAAAGGCCTCCCTGAGAAGGTGAAGCTCGAGTCAAAACCTGCAGAAGGTGAGAGAGCAAATCACATGGATACCTGGGGAAGAGCCGCTCAGGCCCAAGAATAGCAAGTGCAAAGGCCCCGGGGCAGTGGATGGCCAGCAGTTTTGAAGAATGTCAAGGAAGCTCATGGGGCTGATGCGGAGGGAGAGGGGAGGAGGCGGAACAGGAGATGGGGGTCAGGGAGGCAATGTCAGGGGCAGATCCTTGGGGAAGCCCCCATTTGAAGGGCTCTGATACCCATGAGAAGTTGCTAGAGCATCTGAGCAAGGAGGACAAGATCTCACTTACGTCTGACCAGGCGGCTGCGTGGGGACCAGGCTGTGGACAGGTAAGGGTGGAAGCAGGGAGCCCACTTAGAAGGCAGCAATGAATTCCCAGTGATTCCTGCCCAAGGGCTCACTCCTGCTGGGAGAAATCAGGATACGATTCCAACAGAGCAAGGAAGGCCAAGGGACTACCAGCCCACAGGGGCAAATCACACACACCGGAGAGGCTGGAACAGAGGAGGTTTCCTGGGCTGGAGGTGAATGTTGATGGATGAGGAGGAGTGGGTGCCACGGAGTCTTCCCCGAATGTTATGGGCTTTGTGCCCACATGCCCTTAGCGGGCATTCCAAGTCTCTCTCTGAAGGCAGAGCGCCATCAGGTACCCTCAGGGCAGAAGTGGGCAGAGAGATGTGTGCCTGTGTGTGCTGATGCTGTGGGCACACTATGCACAGGGGGTGAAGGGGGAAAGGGGAGCTCCAGGGTGAAAGAACAGCAGGTGACAGCTCCATGATGGGGGAGCCGGCAGGGGCTTCCCAGGACCCAGCCACAACTGAAGGGGTGAAGAGGGGAAGGGGAGGCTGGGCAGAGGCTGCGGAGTTCACATCCTGAAGGCAGAGGAGCCCCAGATGGAGGTGAAAAGTGGAGCCCACCGAGTGGCTGGCATTTCTAGAAAGATAAACGTGGGGCTGGGATGGACTGGTCCCAAGGGGCAGGAGGCTACAGTGCAGGGGTAGGTTAAGAGTCCGACTGGTCTGGAGGAGACTAAGGTTAAGGGTGACGTCCTTAACCAGGTAGGGGCTGGAGGGGCGGGTGCTTTGTGGTCATGGAGAAGTGGGAGGAGACTTAGTAGGCTGCCGGCTAGATGCAAACAGGTGAGGAGAGAGTAAGGAGGGTTTCCGTGATCCTGGGCAGAGTGACAGACAGGTGCTGAAGCCCTTTGCAGAGGCTGAACACTGGGGAGGAGGAAGCACAGAACTGGAGGGAGGGACCCTGGTGTGGGGGGGCCGAGGGCCTCTGAAGGTGCTGTGTGAGGCTGGCACTCAGGGGCAAGCAGGGACCAGAGACCTGAGCATGGGCCTCAGTGTTGGACAGCTGCAAGTCTGGGGGCCAGAGAGGGCCAGGGGGATGGAGAGGGAGAAGATGGACCAGCAGGAAGCAGAGGCCTGGGGAGAAGCAGGACACAGGGACTTTCTCAGCCCAGGCAGGATTGTCGGGGCGTGCCAAGGGTGCCCAGTCCTGGGGATATCCAGTGAAAGAGGCTTGGGGGCAGCAGCTGGGGCTTGGGTGGAAAGATAACAAGGAAGCAAAAGGAAGAGCTGGCTTCAAATCAGGGAGGGGCTCACAGTGGGCGGGAGCGGAGGCAACAGCTGGGCCTCCAGGTTCATGGTGGCTTTGGGGTGGCTGGGAAAGTTCTATTCTTGACCTGCGTGGAATTCAAAGGTGTTTGTCTTATGGAAACCCACTAAGCTTTATATTGGTTTATGTGCTTTTTTCTATCTATGTTTTATTTTATAGTGAGACAGTTTAGAAGGAAAGCTGTCAGGAGGTGAGTGGGGACTCTGCTGAGGGTTACGTGGAATGGAAGGCAAGACAGTGGAGGGTGCAGGAGTAGGGGAGGCAAGGACAAAGTGGGGACAGGACGTGCAGACTTGTTCAGGTCACCCTGGCTGAGGACTCAGCGGAGAGGGAAGGTGGCAGCAGGGGGCGCTGGTGGTCAAGGGTGGTTCTGAAGGAGAGGAGGATGGAATTGCTTCTGGAGGGTAGGAGGAAGGCGTAGGTACTGGGCCTTCCAGGAAGACCAGAGGCCCCTCCCTAGGCCTTGAATCAGCCTGAAACCTGGGGAGTAAGGATGCACTGTGAGGGCACAGAAGGAAAGCTTTGTATAAACCAAAGAATGTGAAAAATCTCAATAATTTAAGAATACTGGAAGTCCTTGCCAGATCAACTAGGCAAGAGGAATAGAGGCATCCAAATTGGAAAAGAGGAAGTCAAATTATCCCTGTTCACTGATGATATGATTTTATATCTAGAAAACCCTGAGGATGTCACCAAAAAATTCTTAGAGTTAATAAATTAATTCAGTAAAATTTCAGAATACAAAATTAACATACAGAAATCATTAGAGTTCGTATATACCAATGACGATCCAGCCCCAAATCAGGAAGGCAATCCCATTTACAATAGCTACCAAAAAAAACAAAAAAAAAACTAGGAATATATTTAACCAAGGAGGTGAAAGATCTCTACAAGGCAAACTAAAAAACACGAATGAAACAAATTATAGATGACACAAACAAATGGAAAAACATCCTGTGCTCACGGATGGGAAGAATTAATATTGTTAAAATGACCATACTGCCTGAAACAATCTACAGATTCAATGCAATCCCCATCAAAATACCCACCTCATTTTTCACAGAATTAGAAAAAACAACTCTAAAGTTCATATGAAACCACAAAAGGGCCTAAACAGCCAAAGCAATCCTAAGCAAAAAGAGCAAAGCTGGAGACATCATATTGCCTAATTTCAAATTACACTGGATGGCTATAGCAACCAAAACAGCATGGTACCCACATAAAAACAGACAATGGAATAGAAGAGAATAGGGAACCCAGAAACATAGCCACATGCTTACAGCCAACTGTTCTCTGACAAAATGGATAAGAACATACACTGGAAAAGGGGCACCCTTTTCAATAAAGGGTGTTGGGAAAGTTGGATATCTACTTGCAGAAAAATGAAACTGTATCCTTCTCTCTCACCATTTGCAGAAGTCAACTCAAGATAGATTAAAGACTTAAATGGAAGATCTTAAATTATAAAAATACTGAAGGAAAACTCAGGGAAAACTTTCTAAACATGGGTCTAGGCAAATAATTCATGACTAAGACCTCAAAAGCATACGGAACATAACTAAAAATAGACGAACAGGACTTAAACTAAAAGCTTCTGCACAGCAACAGAAATAATCAACAGAGTGAACAGACAACTTGCAGAATGAGAGAAAATTTTCACAACCTCTACATTCGACAGGGAACTAACATCCAGAATGTACCAGGAACTCAAACAACTTAACAACAACAACGAAACCCCGCAAATAATCCCACTTAAAAGTGGGCTAAGGACATGAAGAGATATTTTTCAAAAGAAGACAAAAAGCCAACAAACATGAAAAGCATGTTCAACATCACCAATCATCAGAGACATGCAAGTTAAAACCACAATGAGTATCACCTTAACACCAATCAGAATGGCCATTATTAAAAAGTCAAAAAATAACAGATGTTGGAGAGGATGCAGAGAAAGGGGAACTTTTATACATTGTTGGTGGGAATGTAAATTAGTACAATCTCTATGGAAAACATAGAGAAACTACGCACAGCAACTTCTCAAATGACTAAAAATAGAACTCCCATTCATTCCAGCAACCCTACTACTGGGTATCTACCTGAAGGAAAATAAATCATTATGTCAAAAAGATACCTGCACTTGTATGTTCACTGCAGGACTATTCACAGTAGCAAAGGTAGGGAATCAAACTAAGTGTCCATCGACAGAGGACTGGACTTAAAAATTGTGGTATATATACACAATGGAATACTACTTGGCCATTAAGAAAAGGAAATCAGCCTGGGCATGGTGGCTCACGCCTGTAATCCCAGCACTTTGGGAGGCCAAGGTGGGCAGATCACAAGGTCAGGAGATCCAGACAATCCTGGTCAACATGGTGAAACCCTGTCTCTACTAAAAATACAAAAATTAGCTGGGCATGGTGGCTTGCACCTGTAGTCCCAGCTACTTGGGAGGCTGAGGCAGGAGAATCACTTGAACCTGGGAGGCAGAGGTTGCAGTGAGCCGAGACTGCCTCACTGCATTCCAGCCTGGCGACAGAGTGAGACTCTGTCTCAAAAAACAAAAACAAAAACAAAAAAATAAAAAATAAAGAAAAAAGAAAAGGAAATCATGTCCTTTGTAGCAACATGGATGGAAATGGAGGCCGTTATGCTAAGTGAAACAACTGAGACACAGAAAACCAAATATCACATGCTGTCACTTAAAGTGGGCACTAAATGATGTGTACATAGGGAAGAAGAGCGTGGAATGATGGACAACGGGGACTTGGAGGGGTGAAGGGGAGGGAAGCGCGTGGAGGATGGGAGTTTGTTTGGTGGGTACAATGTGCTTTGCTCCAGTGATGGACACACTGAAGACCCTGACTTCACCCCAGTGTAATATACCAGTGGAGAAAATTGCACTTGTACCCCATGAATATATACAAATAATAAATCAATCAATAAATTTATTGACAGGTATGGTAATATTTGCATATCTTGTGCTAATATATTATTGAAATTCACTTCCTGTTTCTTTTTCCTTCTTCCATGTGGCTGCTAGGAAACTTAAACCAAGGGATGTGGTGTGGTCACGTTTCTGAGGGCGACGCCCCCAGTAAGGCCCTCCAGTCTGGAGGGTCTCCCCGGCCCTGTGGAACCCTCCCCTGGCTGCCCGCGGGAGAGGAAGCCCAGGTTCCCTGTGGCGAAGGCCGGGCCCACCAAGCTCTGCTCACCCTCCCATCTCCTGGGCCTCCACGCCAGCTCCAGACATTGCGCTCCCACCGCAGGAGGGCACTGGAGGCCGCTGAGCCCCGGTCCTGACCTGGGCGATCCTCCCGGGACTCTGTCCGGCTGAGGACGGGGTCTGGCCTGCAGGTTCCAGCGATGCCTCCCGCAGGGGCGCCCCCAGCCCCTGTCCACGCCCTCAGGACCCACTCCTTCCTGTCACCACGCAGTCCCATTCAGTGACTGTAATTGATGGCTATGACTCTCAGGTCAGCATCCCTCTCCCATTTCCAGAAGTCTCCTGAGGGGTGCGTGCCTGTCTTGTCCCTCTGGACTCCCCGCTCTCACCGCGCCCCCGGTGTGTGCGGAGTGACTGCGGGTGCAGTGTGTGCAGAGTGACTGAGGGGGCTGCAGAATGAGCGCTGCGGGTGCGGCTCTGAGGTTAGCTCTGGGCACCGTGGGAGGGGCCTGGGGACAGAAGACGCTTTTCCTGCGGTGGCAAGCGGGAGAGCGAGGAGGTGCATGGAGGGACCTGAGGAGGAGCCAGGCGGGGACCACAGATACAGATGTTGTGGGCAAGGGCAGAGGGGCCCGCGGCTCACGGAGGGACCCCACAGAGGGGGCCGCACATTTCAGCAGCCCCAACCCGCACTGCGGGAATCAGCAGAGTCAGCTGCTGGCATCTTCAATAATGGCCTGGCTGGGTCTTTCATGAGGCCACACATAGGACAAAAATATTTCTTCGTCTTGAAAATGCATATAAATGCTCTATTAGGGAGTAACTGGAACCTGTGCCCAAGCATGGCTGGGCAGGGCTTGACAATGGCCAACGAGATCTAGCAAGTCAGGCACAGCAGGTTGATGTGGGTATGGTGTGTGTGTTTGTGGTGGGTGACCAGGTGCCCTAGAAAGGGGCCTCACCCCATGCGGAGTACTGGTAATAACTGGGCCCGCAGAGAAAGCACAGAGCTGGGCCCCCCACTGCACAGATCAGACCTATTACTTCTGGGGAGGGAATGACATCCCGGTAACATGAGTGCATTCGGGGAGGCGACATCCTAGCCCCAGCAGTCAGCAAACATTTTCCGTCAAGGGCCAGGCAAGTAGGTGTTTCGGCTCTGTGGCCCATATGGTCTCTGTCACAGCTGCTCAGCTCTGACACCTGGTGTGGAAGCCGCCAGGGCCAATACAAACCTTGGGCATGGCTGTGTCCCAATAAGACTTCATTTACAAAGACCAGCAGTGGGATATGGCCCGTGGGCCATGGCTTGCTAACCTCTGGATGATCTCCAGGAAATGAGGCCCTCTTGGTCTCCTCAGAGAATCACCCTCTGTCAGTAAAGCTCTCATCTGTGAGTCCAGGACTGTCCCACAAAGACTGGACAGTCAGCCTACTCTCAGGCCAGCAAGCACTCGAATGATATTATTTCACTGCAGCCATAAAATTGCAACCATACCTCATTAGCTGATGCATTTTCCTTCTTGGGTATTTCATGAAATGTGAATCAAAGGGTTTCCTCAGCAGGGAGGTGCTAGGTCTGGCATCGGGAGCAGGGAGTGAGAGAACTGAAGAAATCTCACTTAAAATACTCCACAGGCCTAAAGCAATGCCTGACTCTTTAAGCAACTCCTGCTTATGGCACCTGGCAGCCTGGTCTTATGGGGTAAATGTGGAGACTGCACCCAACACCCACTGAGGATTCTTCCTCCCCCAGCTCCTTCTAAAGGGCAGGGGCTCCAGCGCCCTGGGGCAGAGGAGCATTTAGGAAGGGGAAGTACACACACCCCACCATGCAGGGGCCCTGGTGTGTGACACGAAAAACAAAAAGGCCAGCGGGAAGCAGCGGAATCCCTGGCAGAGCAGGGTGTGGTGAGATGAGAAGAGGACGAACATTAAGGAGACATTAGGCTGGGCATGTGTGGGCGAATGTCTATGTTACTGCAGTGGAGGAGCTGTGGCTGAACAGCAGCCTGGCTGCTTCAGAATGCAGAGTTGCCATACAAGCCCTGTCCCTCCTGCCCTGGAGGCGCCAGAGGCTCCCAGCAGCTCCCTCCTTCATGAAGCCCTGTGGGCACTCACCGTGGTCAGCGCCTCAACGCTGGCTCCCATCAGACAGAGATACCGGACCACGTCTAGGATTCCGTTGTTGGCCGCAAGGTGCAGAGGTGTTCGTCCATACTGGGAAGAGAGAAAAAAGGCCAAAGGTCGTTCTTCTCACGCAGTTGCTGAGGATGACATTCCGGAGACACAAGGTTAAGGAAGGGGTCAGGGCCCACCAGAAAGGAGGAAGGAGCCATCTCCCTTCTCCTGAAACTTGCTCTCCACTGGGGCAGGCCAGCCAGGCAGAACCTTTCCAAGTACCTTGCAGTTAAAAGAGGAGCTTCAAAATACAACTTCAAAGATAACTTAAGTAAGTTTCCTGTTGTGCTGGCCTGAAAGAGACAGGAGCCAAGGGCTCAAGGTCCAGAGTTCCAGCAAGATCTGCACCATAGTTCAAATTTAGACACAGCCAGGGAAGAAGACATGGAAGACAGATATTGAAGACATCCTAATTAGTGAAAATACCAGGACAAGCCCATAAGCCTCGTTTGTGCCTATGGTTCCCAAATTGTGTGCCAAGGTACCCCAGGGAACTGTACCGAATTCATAGGGGTGCCCAGGAATATCTAAAGTTTTTGATAAGAAACATGGTTCTGAGACCAGGTGAACTACTCGCTTGAAGAGGTGCAGAGTGTCATCATTAGACTGCACCACCCTGCCTTCCATGACATCATGTCCCTCACAGCGGGGGGTTGGTAGCTGCCCTGAGAGGAACCAAGAGTCTTGAGGAAATCACTGTGGACAGGAAATGAGGCCGTGTCCACTCTGAGTCCAAGGTTTCAGAAGTGCAGTGCCCAACGGGAGCACTCATCAGATTGTACGTAATGTGGTCATGGAAGAAGGAAAAGAAAATATTAGTTTTCTTTCCGTTTATGTGTATTATCTTTCTTAGCTGCTGCTAAGCTGTTAGGACATAAGCAGTTACTAAGTTGTTTGGACTGAACCACTCAATGAACAGAACTGTTAGGGATTTCTTTTGATCTAGGGGAACCATGAAAAAAATAATTACTGAAACCCTGAGGATGTTGTGAACTGAGAAAGTTTGGGAATTTTTTTTAATGCTATGTATTTTTAAATATCAGTTTTTGTTATAAAGTTAACACATGCTCTTTTTAAAAATCCAAGCAACCTAGAAAAACATATAATACAAAATAAAAATCTTCCTTCTCCCCCCGCCCCTTACTCTCAAGCTCCCTAGCTCAGAGCTGTCCCTGTTTAACACTGTGGTCCATTTCCTCCCAAGCTTTTATCTATGAATCCTCAACAGGAGAGAAATAATTTAAACAGCCGAGATGTGGTCATAGCCCACCTCCCACTCTGTCCCTTGCTTTGTCCACCTAACAGTAGATTGGGAACACTTTTCCATGCCTGTAACGGGAAGGATCACATTCTCGTGAATGCCTGAATTGCGTCCACTGTGTGGCTCTCATGATTCATTCAGCCACTGAGGGGGGAGGCTAGGCAGCTCCAATTCCTGGCTAGTGTAAACACTGCTGCAGTGTGGGATACATTCATATTTCTTCATTATTATCTTCTGCAGTAATGCAGAAAACAGATATTAAGCTTTCAAGCATCCTAGAGTTCACGTGAGAAGGAAAAGGGAAAGTTTTGAAGACTGAGTGAAATGTTTAGAAGATGCAATGTAAGGGAGATGTAATTTTGGTTGTAGAATGCACAGTTTTCTAGAAGGGAAGAAAGCTGAGGAAGACAGTGTGATGAAGAAAAGGGCAGAGGAAACGGCCACTGTTGAAGGGCCCAGGTTGGGACAGAATGACACCAAACCCCTTAGCCTTAAATTCCAGGTCTGCCACACCTGGACCCAACGTCTCCAGCTTCATTTTCTCCCTTCCCCATAACCCCCTCCCTAAATACCCACCCCACACCCGCCGTGTGTCAGCGACAGCCCACGGCAGACACACTGGCTTCCCTTGGTGGAAAACAGGCTTCCCTCTTCTCCATCTGTCAAAGGCTTGATCATCTTAAGTGATCAACTCTGAAAAGCCTTCCCTGATTTCTTTAATATCTGAATTGTTGCTTCTGTGTTTCTGGAGCACCTTATGCCCATCACAGCAGCAATGACAATATGAGATGCCGCTACATCTGAATTTGAGTGTGTCTAAAAGCAGCCTGAGGGCAAAGCCATTCACCTTGGCATCTACGAGTTCCTCCCTCCGCGCTGGGCACACTGCTGCCCTGGAAGGGCCTCGATAAACACCTGACAGGCAGGGAGTCCTCTCTCATCCTCCCAGATGTGTGCGTGTGCACAGCGTGCCTTCTGTCTGTCCTTAAGGGAAGCACCGACTTAAAGAGGGACAAATGGGTAAGGGCCATGCATTCTGCACCATCTATTCCCTTTCCTTTCCATGCTTTCTAACACGGCAAGTTAAATGGCCACTCTCCTGATTTCCATATGAGAAGGAGGAAGAATGCAGAAATGTCTGTTTCACTGCATGAGCGTCAAACATAGCCATGAGGTCCTGTCACATACTGGTGACAGGGTAGGATTGGAATGGCCATTTTTATTTCTGGAGGAACTTAATTCAGATAAGGAAAAGGCAAGACCACGCAATGGAGAAAGAGCAACAGCCTCCTTGCAGAATGTGGATGCCACCCCACGCTCACAATC
The DNA here is from genome assembly GCF_029289425.2 of Pan paniscus. Classification (NCBI taxonomy): domain Eukaryota; kingdom Metazoa; phylum Chordata; class Mammalia; order Primates; family Hominidae; genus Pan; species Pan paniscus. Next base: position 51,766,311 of record NC_073260.2, read on the forward strand.
AGTTACTTGAGTGAGTCTCTAGAAAGCTGGATGTGCTTTGGTAGGAAGCGATGCCTTCTGTTATGTACCTGTGCTTCTTTTAAGCCCTTCTAAAGCCCCCATCACCTTTCCATTAAAAAAAAAAAAATAGCAAAACAAGCCTGACAGCAACCCTTCTGAAGAAGCTGTGAGATCCCCAAAATCAGGGTGTGCTGATGATGGGAGCATCAAAGCCAACCTGGGGAGCCTGTCTGTGGGGGCAGAGATGCAGAGCTTGTTCTGGAGCCAGCACACTTCTGTCCAGATGGGCTCTGAATTACGGGTCTGAATTTTGCTGCTAATTCCAAGGGGTTGAAACTGGAACTGATGATTTTCACATCAGCTGAGCTTCATTCAATGACAAAATCATCTACAGAAGGCCCTCTATGTACAGCTGCTCTGCCACAGACAGTGATTACACAAGTTTATGTCAGCATTTATCGACTTTACTTACAGATATTTGCAGCCTGAAAAATGTGAGACTTTTCCAGTAAATAAGTCAGTGGTTTCAAAACATGAAAGTCTGGGACTGTCTTGTGGATTTTTTAAAGAGTGTATTTAACAAGTGAAGTTGTGCATTTAGGTATGGAGTGAAACTGGGAAGAACACATTCCCTGTTGAGGTTAGGGCAAAGCACCATGAGATGCTCAGCTCCTCCTCTCTCCTCTCACAAGGGGAGAGCTGATTCTAGATGCTGCACACATAGTAGACCCCTGGGCGCAGAGTGGGAATGTCTGCAGAGAGTCAAATAAGTGCAGATGTCCCTTGAAGCTGCTTTTGATTCATTTAAAGAATCCTAGATGGAAACCCAAGGTCTTGATGCTACTTCATGTTACACTTGGCTTTCCCCTTAAGCCACTTACACAACTGACTTGGCAAGATTAAAACGGGACAAACTAAGAAAGCAACCAGCAGCTAATGGCTAAAACCTGGGATACTGCCCTTCCACACAGTCTCAGAATGTGAAATTACCAATTTCAATTTCTGCTTGAGTTAATCACATAACATGCAAAAGGAATCAGTGTACATAAAAGTATAACTTTCCAGCTGTTTCAGATATCCTTTTACCTCCAACAAACCATACTAGAATCCTACTGGCATTGTATATGCCATTGATAAACATTTCCTGAAATTAAAAAATTAATTGTGCTTGGACTTCATTTTTAGCATAATTGTAACGGCATAATGCTTGTCTTTAATACAGCTACAGGGCCAAAATCACAGGAATCTGCAATATTCTGTGTTGTTTGGTAATGAACATCTATATGGAATTCAGAGAAAAGGGAAGGTGGTGGCTAAAATCTAGAAGTCAACATTTTTTATGAACCTAAAAGCACAGTTATTTTCATTTCTCCATTTTTCACCAAATGATAGCATCTCTTCAGTCTTACCACATTTATTTAGCACAAAAAACGGTAGTAGGAACTTTTGCCCATAAAACTCTCAATGCGGAAAGCTAAGCAGAAAAATATAGGGCCAGGTGTGATGGCTCATGCCTGTAAACCCAGCACATTGGGAGGCTGAAGTGGGCAGATCACTTGAGGTCAGGAGTTCGAGACCAGCCTGGCCAACATGGTGAAACCCTGTCTCTACTAAAAATACAAAAATTAGCAGGGCATGGTGGCATGGGCCTGTAATCCCAGCTACTCAGGAGGCTGAGGCATGAGAATCGCTTGAGCCCAGGAGGCAGACGTTGCAGCGAGCCAAGATTGGGCCACTGCACTCCAGCCTGGGCGACAAGAGTGAGACTCTGTCTCAAAAAAAATAATAATAATGATAATAAATAAAATAAATAAATAAAATAAAAAAGAGAAATACAGTCCTGGGATCAAATCTTAATGTCACTAGACATTTTCCTGAAGACTTAGTGCTCTAGAAAGATGTTACAATTTTACCATGCTTCTCTGATTCCTCTACAGAGCCTCATGCTCACATGCATGTACACACACACACACATACACACACACGGGATTTCCATCAGTGTACACTGAGTTATGCAAAAAGTACTTATTATAATAATTTTCTGTTTATGAAATTATTCAAAAGTCACATGTAAAATGCAACTTAAGATGGCAAAACCCTATAAAAAAGTACATGTCCATATAAGTAATATTCACTTTCAACAACAAACACATGCAAATAGAAACTTGGCCAAAATCCAGGATCAGGTGGGAGTACACAGAATCAGGACCCAGGATCGGGGGGATGGACACAGAATCAGGACCTGGGATCACGTGGGAGGACACAGAATCAGGACCTGGGATCAGGTGAGAGGACACAGAATCAGGACCCAGGATCGGGGGCATGGACACAGAATCAGGACCCGGGTTCAGGTGAGAGAACACAGAATCAGGACCCGGGATCAGGTGGGAGGACACAGAATCAGGACCCGGGATCAGGTGGGAGGACACAGAATCAGGACCTGGGATCAGGTGAGAGGACACAGAATCAGGACCCGGGATCGGGGGGATGGACACAGAATCAGGACCCGGGATCAGGGGGATGGACACAGAATCAGGACCTGGAATCAGGCAGGAGGACACAGAATCAAGACCCAGAATCGGGTGGATGGACACAGTTGGAAGCTGTAGGGATCCTGTTCTCTGTGCATACCTTGTTGGAGATGTCCAAATTGCAGTTTGCTTCACAGAGGGCCACCACGATAGGCATGTTGCCATCTTTACACGCCACATGGAGGGGAGTATTGCCGTGCCTGTCTTGATAATCGACGAAACACCCTTGGCTGAGGAGAGTCTTGATTACCTCCATCTGACACCGTCTTACAGCCAGATGAAGGGCAATGTGTCCATCCTGGAAACAAACCCCAGAGATCATGAGAGCTTTTCACTTGGGCATGTGGCCTCCGTCTCTTCACCTTTCCTGCTGCCATCGAGTGAGGTTTAATTGGCAACAAGATCACTACTAAAAGGCCTAGTGGAGGATTTAAATGAAGAAACTTTACTCCTATAGCAGGGGTAAGGACTGGGAGGATGCGGAGCTTTACATGTTCCTCTCTAGATAATCACAGCCTAAGCTGAACACTAGCTTGATTCATTTAGGCTTCGGCAGTACAATCAGATAGAACATAAGTAATTGTTGATACTCCAATGGCCTCTTTAATCAAAGCATTTGTAAAACACTTTTAAAAACATTTGCCCAGCAATCTCTGCCAATTTCCTAAATAGAGAGCCTATTATTTTACCTTGCACCAGGAAAAATGTGAAAGTATTGTGAAATAACTAGCTCAAGGGCTGTCATATAAATGAGAAGCAGATTTAACATGTGTAACCTCTGCATCCCATGAAAAACCAGCCCGGGCATTCATTCTACCTATTACAGAATCCCTGATGAATAGATGTGTTGAGTTTTAGGAGCTGGGTGGAGAGTTCTGAAACATTTCTAAAACCTACTGTGCTAGGGTTTCTCAGCCTCAGCGCTATTGGCATTTGGAGCTGGGTGATTCTCTGTCGAGGGGGCTGCTCTGTGAGCTGCAGGATGTTTAGTAGCACCACTGGCTGGGATCGATGAGATGCCAGTAGCAACCCCCATCTCTAGTTGTGACAACCAGAAAGTATCTCCAGACATTATCAAACACCCCTGGGGGCAAAGTCGCCCCCGACCCAGAACCATTGCTCTATACAAAGAAAATAACTTCACAAAGGGCAGATATTAAATTAACTACAGAATCCCAAATCTAACCGTATATAGCAACATCACAGGCTTGTTTTAAGTACAGATCACAATAAAAACAGATGAGGCTGAATTTGTTTAATTAAACCTGGTCTAGCATCGAGATTGCCAGACAAGAGTGGTTTATTGTCTTTTTACAACACAGCGGATGATAGAAATAAGTAAAACATCTATTTCTTTGTTTATCTAAAAATTAATAGTGTGTTGCCAATGTCAGTCCTCAATGAGAATTGTCTCGGATTCAGTGAACATCACTGTACCTGCTCTAAAGCTAAAAAAGCTAAAAATTACTTAGAGACCAAAGTCAATTGATCAACTCATGAATTTTGTTATATGCCATAAATTAATATTAACTATTAAATACAATATAGAAAAGTTCACAGAATCTTTGGAACAGAGAAGAGATGGGGTAATTACAGTTTGCTGCATGTTTGTTATTAGGGAAACAAACTGAGGAGTCTTGTGGTCCCTCTAGACCCCTAGATCACTTCCCAGTGCATATGAGTCTTCCCCCATAAGGCACCTTGTCGCAAGCATTAAGGTCGGCTCCATGTTCGGCCAGACACTCCACGATGTCATGGTAGCCCCTGGCAGAGGCTGTCAGGAGGGGCGTCTCTCCTTCTCGGTTCTTGATGTTCACGTTACAGCCGGCTTCACAAAGGGCTTTGGCCACAGAGTAATAGCCGTGCCAAGCAGCACAGTGCAGGGGAGTTTCTTCTTCCTGGCCAAGGAGATGAGTACAGAGAGGAGGAGAACACAATAATGAGAAACAAAGTATAAAGCAAGGTGAGAGTCCCTGTCAAATTTGGCAGAAACGCAACCAAGGCAGCAGAGGGAAAGAGCTCATAGGTATTGGAATGAAATATTAATCTGGAATAAAATAACAACATGAGTGTGAGCCACCAGCATTAAGAGGTAGATCTGATGTCTCTCTTTCATTAGTTTTCCTTCCTCAACACTTGTGTGTTTGATGAATTTGGCTTTCTCAGCATATGACTGACAATTGACTTTCGGGAGCCCGTTGAAACCATCAGCCCTGCTTGTCTGAACAATAGAGCCTTCGTGCAGGTGCATTACAGCATCTTTCTAGTAAGTGCCTCGCTGACTTTATCTGAAACTACTAACAGTAGGTGAGCACTTCCCTGAGCATGAATTCTTCCAGCAACCTTAATGCCTCTAGCTTTCTGTCATGTTTACAACACAAGGTGAGTGGTAACAGTATTGTTGCTTTGGCAAGAAAGTAATTAGGAGAGCCACACTTGAACAAGTCAAGGGAAGTCCTTATAGACTGTGAGGCCTGTATCTTCAGGATCAACATCGCTAGATACATATATGCACCGATGAGAGGCCATCCTAGTGCGGCGGTGGTTACAAAGGTGGACTCTGAAACCAGACTGTGTGTGTTCAAGCCCCAGCTCTACCACTTCTGAGCTTTGTGAGCCTGGGAAAGTTACAGAAACTTTCCCTGTCTCAATTTCCTCATCTCTAAAATGAGAATGATAACAGTAATCCACCTCATAGGGCTGTTCAGCGGATTGAATGCATGAATGAATAAAGTGGTTAGACCTGATCCTGGCATTAGCACCTTGCACACCTTAGCTAGTACTTCTGTTTGGGTCCCTGCCCCTTGAGCCTTGCCCTCTGTAGTGGAAGACAGAAAGCCTAGCTTGGATAAAACTCTAAAGGCCCCAACTGTACCATCTGGCTGCCTGTACATTCATGTATAGAGCAGAGGAAGGGAGGATGTCAGTCATGACCCACCTTGTCCTGGATATTGGGATTGGAGCCAAAGCTGCACAGTAACTGAGCCACGTCAGCATGGCCGTAGCGAGCTGCCACGTGGAGGGCCGTCTCTCCAGACTGCAGAAGAAAAGGAGTCGGTGATTCAGAGCCACATCTGTGAGCAGGCTATGGAGATCAGAACCCAAGGCCTACACCCAGGCCTGCCTGGTTCCACTCTGTCCCCTTTGGTTCCACCCACCCACCTCGGGCAGATGCCCCTATAGTGGCTAGGATTGGGACCTGAGGTTGGGGTGTCCACCACACAGTGAGTATTAAGCCCACATACTTGGCTCATCCTGTGAAGTGCAAACAACTCAGGAGAAGGCTCTCCCTTTTCCATGATAGCTGTTCTCAGTCTTCTTTATGTGCTGATACTTCTAGCTGTGTGATTTTCTCTTTAAACACAACACTCTCTTTTTACTATTGGGTTCATCATTCAGCAGTTACTTAAATGAACAATTTTATTTATTAATAAGCTTCTCATTTCATTGCCTATGATTAGAAACTTATTTTCTTATATTCTCAGAGATTTTCTCAGAAATTTTAAAGAATGTCACTATTTGCCCATGCAATAACTTTCTGTGAATTAGTAACAAGTGCAAATCCTTTAAGATACTTTACTTCTATCCACCCCACAGAAAATCATCAGAATAAACAAATTTTAAGAAGACAAAACAAGATATAGTGTTGCCACCTTCCAGAAAACTGCCATAATAAATGTGTGTCTCTGATATGAATGTTACCCCTCAGATATGGTGCAGTGCACAACCCATGCAACTGTGTGTGGCAGCTTGACTAAACGTCAAATTAGTCTGCCAGTACTGGAAGCAGAGAAGTGTTGTACAGTAGAATAAATAATGGATGAGTAGGTAGGAATTCCAGGTTCAGGTTCCAGCACAGCCAATTAATTCACAGGATTGTTGTGTGAACTGAATGAAACACACACATATGAAAACAAGGTATCTTGATAAATCAGTAACTTTTATAACACCGTTGTGCCAAAAAAAAACCTTACTTTATTACTTTATGTGCATTGTCTCATTAATATCTTCTAGTGTCTGTGATTGTCAGGTCAGCACTGTCAGCCACTTCAAAGAAGAAGAGAATAGGAGAGATCCGCTTAAAAGCACATGGTTGAGTCAGGAAGAAAATCGAATTGAGACCGAGGTCTCTCTCTGGTTGTCTGTACTAGAACTTTGAGGTTTTTATGTTATGGGGATTATAATTCAATGCGTGCGTATTATGGCAACTACCTGAAAGATTTTGACTTAAGGCTGATTTCAGTATTAGACCAAACCACGGGCAACAAGACATTTCCAACTTAAATGTTCTGCAGGTGAATTCTGGTCCTGATTCCTTTCCTTTGGGTCCCGATGCACATGGTAGGCCAGCACTCACACTCACATGCATCCATTTACTACCTCCTCATGTTCCTCCTAAGAGAAGTGGCCTTACCTTGTCTTTCACATCCAAAGGGCATTTGTTCTCACTGAGAAATTTCAAGGTATCGACGTGGCCATGCCGAGCAGCCCAGTAGACGGCATTGGACCCACCCTGCAGGAAAATCAACCTGGGGTCACATTTCTAGGGAGCTGACAGCACCAGACGCATGCATTCCTCAGACTCACTGTTATTTCCCTTCCTGTGTGATGACAAACCCCAGAGGAGCAACTTCCCAGAGGAATAAAACCCTCATTCTATTTTACACCTTTGACAAATGTACCGTGGTTATACTAGATGCTAGCATTAGGGGCACCTGGGTGAAGCAAATAATGGAACTCTCTGTACCACTTTTCCAACTTTTTTTTGTAAATAAAAAATGATTTCAAAATAAACAATTGCTTATAAACAATTATTTTATGTTTGTAAACCCTCATCTCCCCGCTCTGGTTAGGATTCCCTTACTGCAGAGGGCCAGATCTACTCCACTTACAGCTCTGCTGACGTCTGCAGAAGCAGGCAAACACATTTCTGATGAGAATAATTAGATAATAAAACTTTTTCATGTGTGACATCTAACACTGTTGAGTAAATGTGATCGGTAAGAAGTAAAATCTGGGTAGTGTACAAAGAAATGCTGATGTCAAGCAGCAGCGCCAAGGGGAGGATAAATGATAAATGTTTGCCTCTTTAACCCATGTGTCAGGCTGTACCAAGCTGTTTAAAAGCAGCTCATCTTCCTTTACAGGAAACTGAGAAACAAGTTAGGACATAAATTTTTTTCCTCTGTTACCCCTATGATTAAGATACACTTGAAAATACTTTAAAATTCAATTCATTTCAATAAAACAATTATGACCTTATCCTGGACATCGATTCTTGAGCCTCTTTTAATGAGCAACTGTAGTATTTGAATATTCCCACAGCCAGCAGCAATGAGTAATGGAGGTGTCCCGTGCTAGAAAAGGCAAGAAAAAAATTACTAATTTTCAGGTTTGGTAGGAAAGGAAAAGCCCAAACAATGATTGCTGTTCCCACACACCTTCCCCTGTCTCCACAGACATAGAGCTACCACTGCGTGGCAGGAAGAGAAGACAGGTGGAAGGGTATAAAACCTTTCCTTCCCCTTTCAGATTCTCATCATCGGGGACATTTTCATTAGCAGGATGAGAAGATCTAAAATTTCATGGGTAGAGATACAATACGTGAATGAAGGAAGGTCCTCAATGCACAAAGACCTTATTTGTAACTCAAATCACTTTCTAAACAGAAGTGATTTTCCCCACAGTATGGAGCTTCCAGTTGGAAGGGAGAATGGAGAAGCAGATGGGGTCTTTCCTTGGATATGGAAGGGCAAGGTCACTGTGACCCACCCCTCCAGTATGCGGCAGAACAGAACCAGACCTTGTTGGGTTGGTTAACATCATAGTTGGATAATGAGCCCAGAAGGTGCTGCAGGCCTGGGACGTTGTCATCGTTGATGGCATGGATGATGGCTTTCATCACAAAGGAGTCTTCCTCATCCTTGAGAGAGACAGCCAAGATGGAAACAGAGTTACATTGCTAGCCATGCTTTTCTTACCAACATAAAAGAAACCTGTGCTCACTTGTTAACAGGGGCATTCAGAGGAAAGTAAGCCATCTACTCCCCAAATCCATACAGTCACGGAGGGACCTAGGAAGGAATTTTTGCTCCTTCCATGTTGCAAACAAACACTATCTACTCTTTATCTGGGCTTTAATGTCACCTGCAGTATAGCCCAGAGACACAATGTCCAAGATCCAGATTTCAAATAATGATGGTAAGTAACCCTTTGTGTTTATCTTAAGAATCTGTCAAAACATAGTTCCTAAAACCACTGTGAAAATTTTTAGGTATAACACAGACTCTCTTCCTGGATAAGGAAAAAGAAAAGCCTATTGCAGCAAAGAAATGATGCCTTTGAATAAGATATTCTCAATTTGCAATTTTTCCAATTACAGAATTGTTTTCTGATCACTTGAATTTCTTCCATTGCTAGGTATAGAATAACATGGCAAAAATCTCTGAAAGCTGGTCCCAATTATAAAAAATAGAAAAATAAAAATTAAAACAATAGGCTCTAAATAAAGAAAATAAAGGCTAGAAATCAGAAAACTGATGCATTTCTAATTACAAAGGAAAAATAACTGGAAGAGTAGTGAAGAAAAACTGGAAAAATCTTTGCCACTCTTTCAAAATTCACATTAAAACCAAGGAATTAGCTAGAAAAATCCTAAACAAAATTTCTGAACTTATGAACATAGAATTATGACCACTGGAATTTCAAATCTGGAAAAGTTAATCTACAGAGGCTGAATCTCTGCTTGTGGGGGAGAATGGAGAAAGCATTTCTCTCCATCTGCTTTCTCTTCCCTATAGATCTGAATCCAAACACTTTTCATGCGGGTTTTAGTAATATTTGTATAAAATGCAGGTTTAAGAATGCCACTGGTTTTGCTTTTCTATCACAATTGAAGTCAGTGACTAAGAGGCGTTTACATGAAAGTGCAAGTCAAGAGAAATGGGGAAAACAGAAGGAATAAAGCAGATTGTTATGACTCATCCCCATGATTAGAATATGGAAATAAGGGAATCTGACTTCTGGGAGGGGATCTTTCCACTTGGAGCTCCTACAAGACCCTTGGTCCCTCTCCTACCCTAAACCTTTCACTGTGACACATGTATTGTCTCCCAGTTGAATATTCAGTGATTTCAATTTGCAATCTTTAATCATTCTCATTATCTTACCTAGAGTCACAGTTTTTATCTTTTCACTGGTTGTGCAGCCACCCTCTAACAATTCCCAAACAAAGCCTCCTCTTCTCTCTCTTCTCACCCTGAACTGCTTCTCTTTTGTTTTTTCAAACATCTCCAATCCCATTTCACTCCACAAGGCTAGATGTGAAGCCTCAGTGAAGCTACTAACTTAAGGAGAAAAAAGGGGAGCTGGTGTTTGCAGTTCCCACCCTGAAGTACTTGGCTCCACCGGGAAAATGCTGACTATTCAGTTAAAGGGGCAGGGTAGTTCCCGCAGGACGACCGTGACTGCCTTGTCTGGAGTCCCCTTCACCTCCTGACTTAACAAAGCCCCGTTGTTTGATTGTCAGGGGAAAGTCTTGTTGAATTCGGATGCTTCCACTCATATCTGAAGAGCTTATCTGTGATTAGGTTTCAGTTTGGATTAGAGGAGAAAATAAAGAAAATAAAGGCTAGAAATTTGAAAATAAATGCATTTCTAATTACAAAGGAAAAATAACTAGAGAGTACTGAACAACAAATTTGATAAATCTTTGCCACTTTGTCAAAGTTCACATTAAAACTAAGAAAGTTGGAGTTACATTCAAGGGCCTTGGGCAGTCAACACCAGGCCAGTCAGGCAAGCAGGTTTGGCCTTCTGGTCTGCTAGGAGACACATCAGTAAGCAGCACTGCATTCTCCCTGATTCTCTGGTGCGGGTGTGTGGGAAAGGAGTGGCAGCTGTCTGTCCCTTCTGTGCTACTGTTAACCAAGATTCTTCTATGTCAGTGGCTACAGTTCACGCAGATTAGGACAAGCTCTTTTCTCTTCTGCTGGCTAGCCTCTCTTTTACCAAAATATCAGTGCGTGTGTCTCTATGTGTGTGCATTTGCTGTGCGTGTGTGTGTGTGTGTGTGTGTGTGTGTTGGGGGGGTAGTCTGTGCTTATGTTTGCATCAAGGTGGAGGGTAGTGTTAGAGGTATGAGGCTATGATGGGGGACAGCACCATCCAAATCAAAGAGAAAAAAAGAGGAAAGAAGCAAGAGGGTGCATCAATCAGCACCCCCAAACCCCTCCGAGGGGATCAAGAATAAGCTTGCCATTTCCACAACTTCAGGTTCCTGGGAGGTTGAACGAATAGAACAGCTTGGTCATTCTGAGTACCCAGTGCTGAGAAAGGAGCACCAGGGCACACGGGTTTGCTTACCAGAGTATCATCACTTCTGGCCACACTCATGTTACTTCTGGACAGGAATGACCTGGATAATCTTTGGCACAGTGATATCAAGCGAACGGATTGCTTTTTTTTAAAAAAAAAAAAAAGGGAGGGCGGGGAGAAAAAAGGTAGGGTGAGAGGAGGAGAGACAGCTTATGTAACAATTGTCAAATGAGTACAAACGACAAAGCCTGCGAGATCGTGTTCATTGCTATCAGCACACACTCTCCCAGGGTGGGCAATCCTACAGCAGACTGGGTTGTATTTGCTTAAAGAATAATTTTAAAGGTCTTGTAAATCAAGACAACAGGATATAGAGATTCTCCTTCCATGTTTCATTATTGAACTACAGAGCTGGACACCCCACATCCTTTCTCTCTCTATATTTTCTTCTCTGCTGTTTGGAGAAGGTGATCTGACCCTTGCAGGTCGCCCCTCAGAGAAGCACAGACTGCAGGGGCCTTGCTCTGTGTCCTTTGTGCCACATAAGCAGTGATGGTAGACAATGTGATAACCAAAACGCAACAGCTGTTGGAAGTGAACAGCTGGGGGACCTCTTAGTCTATAGAACAAACATCTCTGCATTTACTCTTTAAGGCAAAAGTACAGTTAAAGAATGAGAGCGAGAAAGAGAAATGGTTGCTCTCTCTCTATTTTAAGCCTAATTCTAAGGACTTTTGAGAATCTAGTGCTGTGGTCTTCCTCATCCCTACCATGGCACCCCAAAACTGGTAGGTGTGAAAACGACGTACATTTCTGGCCCTGAGCTGGGAAGACACGGTAGGTACCCACTTCCTCTAGGTTTGACATGACCCTGGGCACAGGAAACCATCCCATCACCTTCTTAGCCCTGAAGTGTGACTTGTTCCAGGAGGTCTGCAATGCCTTCAGAGCTATGTCCCACCCAGCCCCTGTGGAGGCCATCCACACTGAGGAAGGAGAACAGGCCACCCTGCAAATGCTCACGGCCCCACCCCACCCCCACTCCAACCACTCACAGACAAAGGCTGGGCTGAGAGACCCACTTACCCAAGGTACAGCACAAATGTAATCTCATGCTGCTTACCACAAAGAATGAATTTATTTAAAATGTGGCTTGTAGTATTAGGAAAAAATTTCACTATAATTTTACAGTGCTGCTATAAAAATTTGCACTGAGAATAGTTTTGATGAAAACAACACAAAATTACATTTAATGCTATCAGTTAAAGTGACTAAAATATTGCTTTTGCTCGTTTTTGAAAATAGAGTAATGGTGCAGAAGACTACAGGGTGGATTAAAAAGAGGAAAGGATGTATCTTCCATATTACCAGTATCAGAGGAGATGCACCCTGACCACACACTGCTCTACACAGGAAACAGAATTTGTTAATCCCTCCACAACAAACAATCTTACTTTCCATTTTTTCCGGGCTGCAAACTTCTTGAATTTCTCCATGTTTACTGCGGATGCTTTTCTACTAAGTGCCTGTTGTGTATCTTTAGGCTAAAATAAAAATCCAAGAAAAAAAAATTAAAGCTCTCAAATTATGAAAATGTGTTATATGACAATTTTTTGAAACATCTCCTTATTCAGGATGCTTACACATTCACCTTATTAAATTAGCATAAGAAGTTGGGATAACATGGAATACCTAGGCACCTAGTCTTAGCGGGCTCACTCTTCTATCTGAGGGTTTCGTATCATCCATGAACACTGGGGAGAAGTAGAGCTTGGGGTCAAACTAAATCACGACTTTCCACACTGATAGTTTGGGAATGGCAATATTCATGGTGAGGCTATGTTATGAGGCATTCGAACTTGGGTATCATCAAGTAATGTAGAGCTGAGAGGGATCTCAGAGGTCAGCAAAGTTAGTTTGGCCTATAGCAGGAGAATTCCTTGTATTGTATCTTTTTCAGTAGATGTATTTAGCTTTTGTCCTCCATCTCTGGGAGGAGGAGACACCATAGCTGGCTAGGAGAACCCAGGTAACCGCTGGGAACTGGCACAGCAAAGCTATTTGCCCCCAGAGCCTGATTCTGTGATGTTCACTTCTTTATTTCATGATTTTATTCTGTAACTATCATACTTTCCCACCCTTAGCCCTTTCTGCCCTGGATTGAAGATACTTTAATCCAAATGTCAACCAGGCCAGGCAGGTAATGTAAAGGTGTAATGTTCCAGGGGGCCCTGTTCCCTAGCACCAAGGCGCCTGTGCCACTTCCCGAGGCCACGTGGAATGAGGGCTCAGTGTCAGCAGATCTTCAGATTTCCCAAGAGAAGCTGGAAATCCAGATTTGATTGATATTTACATGCTGGAATCAACATAAAATTTTAAATACACTGTTTGGGCCAACACCCCACAGATCACTCCAAACATAGTTGTCGAGTGGGCTTGATCTTCTTCAGTTCCTGCTCTGTGCTCGCTTATTCCTCTCTCCCCACCTCTGGGATCATTAGTATACAGTCTAACCTGTCAGCTTTTCTTAAGATACGACGCAAATAGCAAACTTAACACTCCAGGTGTGACCTGTGGTTAGCAGTACTCTATGATACATGAATACCAGGGTGCCCAAACCAATCACATAGAAAGTGATCTAAACAGTTTCATAATATGCAACTCACCTTGATCCAGGGATGCTGCAAACTATCTTGAATTGTCATTCTCTTCCTTGAGGGGAGGGGGAGAAGAAAAAAAATGCTGTGACCATAGCAGCAAATACTAAGGTTGTTTTCATGCTGGCTGGGCCTGCCAAGCAGATACTGTGGAAAATGCAGTTCAGGGAAGAAAGCCAAAAACAACATCGGTCTTTTTGTGATTATTTCACTGTGTCTGCAGGGACTGACTGAGTGGGGGCAGAGGGCCCTGCTTGCATTTTCTGAAGCGTTTCACATGGCATGCTGCCCTTTGGCAGATGAAGCAAGCAGGGTCTGAGAAACGTGGCCCTGTGCATGGAACAGACACAGGCTCTGGGCTGGCTGAGGCTGTGGCCAAGCACCTTTCAGGAACGTGGACACTCACTTTGGATCCTTGACCAGAAGTCTTCTTATGAAATCTTTGGCTAGGGCACTGGTATTACTGAAGTATTCATCCTCAAATTCGTAGTTGACAGCGGATACATTTGCTAACGTTTCTTGCTTAGTGTCTCCAAGAAATGGGGAGGCCCCACTTAGGCTGTTAAAAATAAAGTTGGGCACAGAACATTAATGATGACCCCTTGGTGTTATCATTTTGCTTCTATAACATCTGGAGTGTGGAATAAGATTATAATCTGGTGCTCGAATAGTCACTTTAGAGTTTGATTATATTTCATAGGGCTTTAACTGTCAGGAGCAAATGCTTCAGCTTCAGGCAAAAGGATTCACTTAAGTTAATTTGGAACAGCGTCTGGTAGTTTAAAGGAAACCTGTTTTCTCGGCAGTGATGGACAGCTACGCTTTCTTTCAGTGATTATGCTACAGTTTCTGATGACTCATTTCGAATTAGGAGAACATGTTTAATTAGTATAAACTAAACATGTTTTGGGGGTGTAAAATGAATATGTTTGCATCAAAAGCATGCATAAGCTGAAGAGATCAACATAGCACATTTAATGGTTAATTAAACCTATGGTCTCATAGAAGAGAAGAGAGTATGAGTTGTGAATTCTGGTACTTACAGGATATAGGTTATTACCCCGATACTCCTAAAAACAACACAAAACAAACAAAAAAACATGTCAGAAGAATAGTCAAATAAATCAGAAAGCAAACAACACCAAGGACATACTCCTTACCACATATCTGCCTCAAGACCAAGAGGTTCATAGTTGACTATCTCAGGAGCTAAGAGGAAACAAACACTCATTTAGCTTGGGAGGAAGCAAACTAACCGATTCTATCTTCATGCAACAACCAGGAACATGTAGCAGGGAAAGAATCTTCTAGCAGGGGAGGTTTGCCAGAATAATGTTTATGACATGTAAATGACCACAGGAGCAAAGAAACTTACCGACAAACTCTGGAGTCCCAAATATGTTTTTAAATTCATTTCCAAAGTCAATTTTATGGGCCAACCCAAAGTCAATGATCTTGATCCGAGGTTTGGGGACATTTCTATCCAAAAGCATTATGTTCTCAGGCTTGAAAAAAAGAGAGAGATAAATAAAAAGCTATGATATGTTATGCTGAGGACAAGATGGCAGAATAGTTCTTCTCTCCAAAAAAAAAAGGCCAAAAAGTAGGGAAGAAAGGGTGGGGGTAACTGGGGGGAATGGGAGATGAAAAGAACTCAGTGTTATTCCAGTTGTAGCATGAGGGAGCTGGGGTCTTTATCCACCATCTCTCCATCCTCCATGGCTGACAGTTGCTTCTGTGGAAATTTTTCTTTTGCATTTCCAGCTCCCAGGGCCAGAAACAAGATGCCAGGAAGAGTCACAGGTATTTGCAGCAAGCCCTCTGTTAGGATGTATATGAGTGTGTGCCTTTGCACGTTGTTTGTGGGGCCAGCAGGGACATGAATGGGACATTGACAGCTCTGCTACAAAAGAATGGGGAAAATCCTCCCTCCCCTGAAATCCTATCCCAGCTCTACTGGTCTGAATCAACCACTCGGATGGAGCACACGCTGCTTTACCAGACCACCTCTTCCTGCCTTGAACTGGAACTTCCCACCATTGCCACTTCCTATTGCTCCTGTCGTGTCTTCCCTTCCCAAAGAGACTACACCTCTGTCATGGCTGGGAGGACGGCTTACATGCCCTTTCATCTCCAACAGCGTCCTGCATCCAGCCAGGCAAATGCCCCAATTAGCCAATCTGAGTTTGGTTTGCTTGATTACTGGTGACAGAGTCAGGCCATACGCCTTTGCATCACTCAACACATTTTCTATCTTAACATGCCCAGAGCCACAGAAGGAACCGGTGCCAGTCACTAGCTGCTGGCTAATGTCCCAGTAGCCAAGAGCAGCCCCCTTACTAAAATACCTGGCTCCTAAGACCCCTTGTATTCTTTACCAAGAATTCCAGAAGGTAATCAATTATCGTTAAGCCTCTATCCCACAAAAAGGTTAGCCATCCCAGTGGGAGGCATGTATCCTATGCTTGCCGATTTATAGTGATATTTCTGTTTGTTAAACTGGTACAGGAAAAATCATGTAACTCTTTCAGATGCCTCAATTTTTCTTAGCAGAGAAACAACCAAGGCTGTGATCTGCACAAGCTTCTATCTGGCTTACACTTTGAAACGTACCTTAAGATCAAAGTGGGCGATTTGAAGGGAGTGCAGGTAGTAAACACCATTAAGAATTTGTTTGAGAAATTCAGTTGCTTCCTCTTCAGTTAAAGATTCCTTTTCAGCTAAGAAGTCAAACAGCTCGCCACCTGCAACGCTGAGAACCCGGAAGCAGAGGTTATTGGTAACAACTCTGTTTCATATTGATTCCTTCTCTCATAGACTATTGGTGCGCTCAAACTTCAGACAAGAAAACAGCATAAAGACTATGCTGAAACCGCCAAGCATGGAGTCAGAATTCTCTGTGCAGGTTGTTGACAATTCTGCATTCAGACACATTTGTGCTTGAAAGCAGTTGGGAACCATTTTCCTAAGGTTCCGTGTTCACAAATGAGAGGAGGGGCAGAGATGAAATGTTGTGAAGAAAATATCAGTGTATCTTGAAAACATTTTAATTAAACATACTTAGAGGTGATGTCTTAACTCTAATGAGAAAAAATCTGCAAGCCAGCTTTGTACAGAATTTATAGTGTATATCTTCTTATTTCAATTAGAGAGTACCTGAAAAGTTCATAATTTGCATGTTTAATTAATTCTTTAAAACTCAAATTCACAATATATGGTCTGATAAGGGTTTTTTCCTTTCTTGTCTAGTATTGGTTTGTACGTAAATACTAACACATTTATAAAAATCACATTTAGTAGCCTGGGCGCAATGGCTCACACCTGTAATCCCAGCACTTTGGGAGGCTGAGGCGGGCGGATCACAAGGTCAAGAGATCGAGACCATCCTGGCCAACATGGAGAAACCCCGTCTCTACTAAAAATACAAAAAACAACTGGGCATGGTGACGTGTGCCTGTAGTCTCAGCTACTCGGGAGACCGAGGCAGGAGAATCACTTGAACCTGGGAGACGGAGGTGGCAGTGGGCCAAGATTGTGCCACTGCCCTTCAGCCTGGTGACAGAGCGAGACTGTCTCAAAAAAAAAAAAAAAAAAAAAAAGAATACATTTACAAAAAAAGCAAAATGTATGTGGTTGGTTGCGGATTTTTTTAGTTTATTTCTCTGTCCAGACTGTAAGTGGGTGGAGGGGAGTGGTCAGAACCTCCCACCCCAGCTATTGGCTACTGCTGTATGCCCCACTCCCCGCACAGAGCCAGGCACACAGCATGCATTCAAAACTTTATCAGGTGGATGGACGAACAAGCTCCCCTAAAAACTCCACGGTAGCGATGAATAGCAAATAACAGGGAAGTTTTAATAAGAGTTTTTATAAGTTAATCTTTATCAAGTTTAACCATATATTCACAACATAATAATTAAGTGCAATTATGCACAAACTGCTGTATTCATTATCTCTCTTAGGGCAAGAGCGCTCCCTAAACATTATACCTTCCACATCTACATCCATTCAGAGTAAGAAAATTGGTGCTCATAAGATCAGACAAGAATGACAAAAAAGCTGTTTTCTTAAAAGTTTCAGATCCCACATGCCTTCACCCTCCAGGTCAGTGTTTTCCTTAGCATGTTCTAGAGTCCATGGGCATCAGAATTATTTGAGGATGCTTTAAAAATGAAGATTCTGAGCCTCACTTTCAATCTGCTATGTGAGGGCTTCCAAGAATGGTGACCAGAAAACTCAGCATCTTTAACAAGCACCTGAAAAACTGAGACCATTTTCCCACGTCTTAATTCCACGCTCCTGCTGCAGGGCCTCCCACTGGTTTACGGGGATGGTGGAGTGACTCTCCTATCCCCAGGGGCCTGGCAGAGGTTGCCACACCCTCCTCTGAACAGTCCACAGGCCTCCCCTATCCTCCAGGGAACACAGCAGGGCCTGAGCCCAGCCAGGACACCCAGGAGTCCAAGTGAAAGGTGTTCTACATGGACCCTGCCTCAGCAGTGGCCTTGCTCTCCTCCTGACCCCTCCCTGCACTCCCCACCCTGCTCTTGGGAGATGCAGTCTGCCCCCACCCTCTCCCCTCCCAGGTGCCCTTGGCCTCACAGCCCCCACACTGTCTGCCCATGGAACAAGGCAAGGCCTCCCGCTTCTCACTTTTGCATCTTATTCTTAAAACAAACAACAGGGGGAGAGAAAATCCTTCAACTATAGGGGGGAAAAAGTGGGAGACTGTGAACCAACCTCATCCAAAGAAAGCTCTCCCATCACACCTGGGTCTCCAGCCCTGGCTTCCGTGCTTCTCTGGGGTGCCCCGCACCACTGGGGCTGACTCAGGCACCACGGCCACGTGATGTGGAGAAGTCAAGTGCCTGCATCCAGTCCAAGTCTTAACTTCTGCCATGCGCTCACCCTGAAACCCGGAAGGTTACCCCTTCTCTTGAGCCTCATTTCCCCAAAGAGGAGTCATAAGACCTCTTCCCTTGAAGGTTATGAGGATGAAAGGTAATAGACATGTGTAACTGGCAAGGCTGGCACGTGGGTAAGGTCCAGCTTGCGGGAACGAGTGTTGTTATAAAGAAGGCCACTGTCACCCCTGTAGCATACCACTGCTTCCTACAGGATCCAATATGAAAGCCCCTTCCTGCCCGCTCCTCCTGCTAAAACTGGTCCATTGGTTGAGCCTAACCACTGTGCCTCCCAGGAAGAAGGTGAGGGGAAGGAAGTGAAACTTCTGCTGTGAATGTGGTGCCCAGCTGCCAGCTTTCTCTCCGTGGCCCCCTTCAGGGCCTCCCGAGCCCACCTCACTCGCACTCTGCTTGTGTTGTCATAGAGTACAGAGATGCATTTTTCAGACAATGAGAAACGTCTGGAGTTTGGCTGCCTGGTTGGGGTGAATCTTCCAGTACCCACACAGCTGGCGCAGTCTGCTGGCCCTAAGTCCTTTCCAGGAGCTCCACTGTCCAGCCTTCTGGCAACCCCATGCTGCCCTGGCCTCAGGCTTTGCCCCCTCTTCTCTGGCCAGCTTTCTCTCCATCCCTGCCAACCTAAGCTTTCTTCAGATCCAAGATCTCCTTCTCCTGGCAGCTCCGTCTTCTGTGAGGCAGGATGACAAAAATGAGGGGATCATGGTTCAAATCCTGCCAGGGCCTCCAACCTTGCTGAGCCTCTGACTCCCCTTCTATAAAATAAAGGGTAACATCATAGCTTATGGAGTCATCCTGAGGTTCCAGGACATGTAGCGACCCTTAGTGCTCAATAAATGCTGCTGTCTTTCTTCCCATGTGGCTTCAAACCAGAAGTCCTCCCATGGCAGCAGGGGTGTGCAGCAGGCTCTTTGGGGTTGGGGTGGGTAGAGCCCATTCCCGAGGTGTCACATTCCCACCATGGCCATCTCAAACTCCCTCCCCACGTGATGTCAGGGACCGTGGATGGAGTTGGGGAGGGACGGGCACTGCAGCGGTGACCTGGGTGAGCTGGGATTGACACGGCACTGCCGAGCAGCCACCTGGCCTGCCATGGTGTTCCACATTTTTCTGAAGACGGTCTGACAGCATCTCATCCTCATGCTCTTCCGCACCGTGACTGTGCCATCCTCCTTCAGGCAGTGGGCGGCATCTGTGGCTCCATCTCTTGAATCTGGGCAGGCCCCATGATCACTTTGACCAATGGCACAAGTGATTTTGCCAGCCCTGCTGCGGCTTTTCATGGACTGGGGGCCTCCAGGTCCCACCTCCTGAAGCACTCAGGTAAGACGCAAGAAGTACAATGATGCCAAACCACTGTGCCATGTGGAGAAACCCAGGAAGAAGAGATGTCCTTGGAGAACAAGGCCAAGGAGCCTTGAGCAAGGAAGGCACCTTAGAAGGGGACCCTCCAGCGCAGCCGAGGCCACAGAGGTCAGAGACTGTCCATTCAGCAACTGATCAATGAGGGAACATAACAGGGCCTGCCAAACTTCTATCAAGGGCAGATCCTAAATATTTCAGGCTTTGCCAGCCTTGCAGTCTGTCCCAACTACTCAGCTCTGCTAATGTATCATGAAAGCAGCCACAGATGACATGTACATGATGGGTGTGGCTGTGTTCCAATAAAACTTTAGTTAAAAAATAGGTGGCAACCTGGGTTTGGCCTATAGGCCATAACTTGCTGATCCCTGATATAAAGACTAGGTCATCTCAGCCCAACCTGGGGCAACTCTCAAGGGTCATTCTGGCCCCAGAACTCCCTGTTGGCCAACTGGGGCTGCCACTAAACCCATTCCTGCTCCCTTCTCCTCTTCTCCAAATCTTGATCCTAAGTATAGTTCTTCATAAACACCATGCACACTCTTCTCCATCTCAGAGTCTGCTTCCCAGGGAACCCAAGCTACACCCCACTGGGTCTGGGGTAGTTTTTTACATAGCCATAGAAGGCTGGAACATGCACCATCTCGAACTGGGCTTGTTTACTAGGCTCAGCCAATGGAAATTAGGCTTGCCCTTCTCTGGCCTGGTCATCTCGTGCCTTATTCAGTATTTGGTCCTCAGAAACTCAACTCCACAAGAGTAAGGACAATGAATAACCCTGGAACCCCAAGAGTTAGGGACCAGGACTGCAAAGTGTAGTGACTGATCAAGACTGGGAGAAGGAGAGCACTAGTTGATCCTCTTAGTTTTCATCATTGACCCTTCTCACAAGTCCCTGTTCAAATCTCAACTTGTTATGAAGCAGTCCATGTCATGGTTGTCCAGGCAACCAAGTCCTTCAGTTAGACATTAGAAAGGTTAGGAGAGCCCCTATCCCACTAGGTCAGGACTTATCAACTGATGCCCAGAAGGCCCTATGTATTCACTCCATCCGCCCTCACCCATACACACATATACTCATCTTCCTTCATATCTACATATGTGCACATCCCCTTTCATCCCTACATACCCATCCCCCTTCATCCCTACATTTCCTTCATTTCTACCTATGGACTCATATTCCTTCATCCCTACATATGTACTCAATCTCCTTCATCCCTACATATATACTGATCACCCTTCATCCCTACATATATACTCATCCTCCTTCATCCCTACATGTACACTCATCTTTCTTTATTTCTACATATGTACTCATCCTCCTTCATTCCTACATATATATTCATCTTCCTTCATCTTACATATATACTCAGCCTCCTTCATCCCTACATATATACTCATCCTTCTCATCCCTAATGTATACTCATCTCCCTTCATTTCTACATATGTACTCATCCTCCTTCATCCCTACGTATATACTGATTGCCCTTCATTTATATATACATATATACTCATCGTCCTTCATCCCTACATGTATACTCATCTTCCTTCATTTCTACATATGAACTCATCATCCTTCATACCTACATATGTACTCAACCTCCTTCATCCCTACATATACACTGATTCTCCTTCATATCTACATATATACTCACCCTCCTTCATCTCTACATGTATACTCATCTTCCTTCATTTGTATATAGGTACTCATCTTCCTTCATTTCTACATAGGTACTCATTCTCCTCCATCCCTACATATACACTGATCACCCTTCATTCCTATATACATACTCATCCTCCTTCCTCCCTACATATATACTCATCCTCCTTCATCCCTACATGTATACTCATCTTCCTTCATTTCTACATATATTGTCATCTTCCTTCATCCCTACATATATACTGATCACCCTTCATTCCTATATATATACTCATCCTCCTTCATCCTTACATACACTCATCCTCCTTCATCCCTACATGTATACCCATCTTCCTTCATTTCTACATATGCACTCATCCTCCTTCATCCCTACATATGTACTCATCCTCCTTGTCCCTACATGTATACTCATCTTCCTTCATTTCTACATGTGTACTCATCCTCCTTCATTCCTACATATATACTGATCACCCTTCACTCCTATATATACCGATCCTCCTTTATCCCTACATATATACTCATCCTCCTTCATTCTACATATATACTCATACTCCTTCATCTCTACATACATACATACCCATCTGGTATTTTATATATATATATATATATATACACACACATACATATATATATATATTTCTACATATATACTAATTAACTTTCATCCTTGCATATATACTCATCCTCCTTCATCCCTACATATATACTCATCCTCCTTCATCTCTACATATATACTCATCTTCCTTTATTTCTACATATATACTCATCCTCCTTCATGCCAATTCATGAAGGCAGATGTTTTTGCCATGAACTCTGCTTATAAAATCTTCAGTAATTAAAATAATTGAAACTAAATGATTTCAGCAAATGTTTGGGAGCATGATAAGCATTGTTTGGTAATTTATTCCCTGTTTGGCCCCCAAATCTCTGAAGGTAGAAAATGACTTGAGGATTTTTCACATGCATGCTGAGAACCAGAACTCAAATGCTCACAATGTTGCTGAACAGCAGAATCTGGTTAACAAGGGAATCAGTCAAAAAACCTTGCACTTTTTCTCTTTGTTCCAAATTCTACAATTGGCTTAGGAGAAGGGAGGCTGATGGAAGGAGAGATGAGCAGTCTGTGCAGCACATTTAGAAAGCAAGTTAACCTCCTTTATTAGGGCTTTGAGCCAGTGTTTTAAATTATGGCTTTATCAGGGAAATCGTGTGAAATGAATACTAATGAACATTTGCTGTTTTCACCAAAAGAGCTGGAAAATACCATGGTTCTTTCTCCTCCCAACATGTCTTTTACTACCACCAAAGCCTCCCTAAAAGGTGGCCACGACAGAAGGTATTTAGGACATGTCACTACATTAAAAACAAAGTGGGCCTTTTAATAATGCAGGAGAAGGTATTGCAAGATTCCATTTTCTAAATTAAAACATTCTGGAGGGTTCCTGACTTTTGCTAGGAATTGCCCAAAATATAACAAGACTTGATTTGGGATCCGCTCTGGTTATCATCTAAGCTGCAGAGGACCCCTGTCTACATACTAATTACCCCATGAGGCCAATTTCAAGGCAAACATTAGGATTCTTCAGAGTGGAAGAAATCAGGCACCAAGTATGCTCCCCCAGGGCACACCTTCAAGGCCTGGCTCCTAGGTCACAAAGCCCTGGGAGGCAGAGGCGCCAGCTCCAATTCTGGCCTCAAGGGATGGGTGACTA
This sequence comes from Pan paniscus, assembly GCF_029289425.2. Classification (NCBI taxonomy): domain Eukaryota; kingdom Metazoa; phylum Chordata; class Mammalia; order Primates; family Hominidae; genus Pan; species Pan paniscus. Next base: position 51,789,471 of record NC_073260.2, read on the forward strand.
GAAGAGATGTAAGGAGGTCATATCACCTCTCTGGACCTCACCTTTGCTCTATGTACAATGAGAGGGTTGAGTAACCAAGTTAAGTGGTTCTCTAACCTTAGTGCACACAACAATAATATGGGAAATCTTTTTAATGTAATTTCCTGGTACCTACTTCCTGAGTGAGGCCCCAGAATCTGCATTTTAACAAGACTCTGTTCATCCTGATGCAGAGATGACACGCAGATAAGCTCATTTCTCAAGGCCCTTCCAGCTCTGGTATTTTAAGATCCTCTGATCTGTATGCAGATGTGGCAGAGCCTCGGTTGTGTTCCCACCATACTACCCTGTTTCTTGCAGGCCCACAATTAAGGGGCATTTCCCAGCTCCTTGAATCCAGGACTACTTCTAGCCAGTAAAATATGGACCAAAATGATGTGTGCCATTTCAGATGCGGTCCCCAAAACATCCGATGTAATCCCCCACCCACACTCTCATCTCTCTCTTTGGCCACCAGAACACAGGTGACCCAGCACAGGACTCCAAGAAGGACCAGGGGGGAGCAAAGACTAGGTAGAAGGAATGTGGATCCCTGAGTCACTGCCTGGAGGAGGTCATCAACCTATCCTATCTGCATGAGACTTTGAGTGAGTGAGAGATAAATCCTATTATGTTAAGCTACCAGATTTTGTGGTTGTCTTCTGTCTGCTTTAAATAATAAAACTATTTAATCACAAGTAACAATGTAATACATTTTATAAATTAAAAGAAAGTGACCAATGCAAAGCACAGAGCATGCTAACTGTTGCGGTTATCTATTGCCGTGTAACAAATCTCCCCAGAACCTTAGGCTTTAATCATGACAATTCTCTTATGGGTTGGGAATTCAGGAAGGGTTGGCTGGGCAGCTGTGGCTTAGGGTGTGTCATGGGGTTGTAATCAGACAATGGCTGATGCTGAAATGGCAGGGGCACTGGAGCAGCTCGGGGGCTGTCTGGGCACCTCTCTCCTTGTAGTCTCATGTCTCTGGGTGGTCTCTCCATCTGGGCTAGTTTGGGCTCCCTCATAGCACACTGGCCTCAAGATAAGTGGACTGTTCACAGGCAGGTCAGGGCTCCAGAGCAAGTGTCCCAGCAAGCAGGTGGATGCTGCCTCAGAAGTCACACAGCATCAAAAGGGCCTATCCAGATCCAAGGGAAGGGGGATTTAGAATCCAGCTCCTGATTTCAGGTGTTTGGCCCTATAGGTAGGACAGCAGATAACACTGAAGCCATCTTTGGAAAATATAATGTCACACTGACTATGATACAGGAACTGAAATTTCCAATTTTATTTGATCCTAAATGTATACTTTAAAAGAGTTAGGCCCAGGCATGGTGGTTCACACCTGCAAACCCAACACTTCGGGAGGCCAAGGCGGGGTTGCTTGAGGCCCCAAGTTTGAGACCACCCAGGGCAACACAGTGAGACCCCCATCTCTACATAAAATTTTTAAAAACATATTCAAAAAACAGTAAAAAATAAAAGGGTTAGGTAGGTATAGGTAGTGAATTAGTTTGCCGGAGCCACACTAACAAAGTAGCACAAATTGGGTGGCTTAAAATGACAGAAATTTCAGGTTACAAGTCCAAAATCAAGGTGTCTACAGAGCCATGCTCCCTCTAAAGCTTGGAGGGGAATCCCTTCTGGCCACTTCCCAGCTTCCGGGGCTTTGCCAGCAATCTTTGTGCTCCTGGGCTTGTAGATGAGCGTTCCCATCCCCGCCTGCAACTGGCACTTTCCCTGCGTCTCTCCCTGTAGACTGCCCTCCACACACGTCTGTGTCTGCATCCACACTCCCCCTTTATGAGAACACCAGTCATATGGATTAGGGCCCACCCAAGTGCCCTCATTTTAACTTGGTTACATCTGCAAAGAATGTAACCAATGAGAAGAATGATCTCTTTCCAAAGAAGATCACACATTCTGAGGTCCTGGAGGTTAGGACTTCAACATTATTTTTTTGTGGGGGAGTATCCAATCCAACCCATAATAAGTAATAACTCCTCGCAAGCTGCAAGCAAAATATTACAGGTTGGCTAAAGCAATTCAGGAAATAAAGAGAAGCAAGGAAAGGGGAAGATAATTAGAATCCACTGAAGTGTTTTCTTAGCCTTGCATTTGGATTCCCCTGTGAAGGAAGGGCTCATTCATGTACTGCTATAAAAATGTTTTAATTCAGGTCAGAAAAATGTGGGTGAGAAATATATATCTGGTGCTCTCCTTGGGGTTTAAGTAACTCCCCAAGCATTTTGAGATGATTCCTCCTTTACCGTAACTATACTGGTGTATACGGCGTGAAGGAGTGAGGTGGTCCCCAACTACCTCTTGGCTTTGCCTCTAAATAAACCAAGAACTACAACTCAATGCTCCGTCATCACCACTGCGTTGAATGTTCTTTCCTGTTAATTTAGGGGAAGCCTTGAAGGGTGTTCACACGCTCACCTCTCACATTATAATTTCAGTTCCTTGGGTCACTGGAGGACTTTGCTGAGTGAAAACTGAAGCTGGGACACAGGAAGGGAAAGAAGGAACACAGGGCATTCCTTTTTGCATTTGTCGAACAGGAGTGAATTTAAGGTTGGAAATAGATTCAGGGGGTCAGAGACATTTTTTGCTTCTATGCTCTGTTTCCCTCAAATTAAATGAATCATATCAACGAAGTTCCTAACCTTAAGGCCTCCTCTGAATTAGCCCTAGCTTCTTTAAATCCAAAATGCAAGCCGTATCTGAAAATACATGTTCTGTCTGTTTTCACCTCAAATTCAAGTTCAACAACTTAAAAGGAGCTGCATGGATTCTCATAGAACAGCATGCATGCGTGGCACTCAAAGCTCATGGGGGAGGGGATCTTTCCTTTTACCCAGGGAGGTTGTGTGAAAGCAGGAAGGAGCCTCCTGAAGGTACCTAGAACAAACCCCTATGGGAAGAACATGGCTCAAGGGCTCAGAGGCACTGCAGGCAGTAGCCTGGTTTGCATCGGGCTCTGTGTCCTCAGAGAGGTTAAGTTACTTTCAGAGGCACAGCTTCCGTGTCCAGAAAATGGGATATTAGTTCCTATGCTTCTAATGGGATTGATGAAGAGAACATGGCTAGGATATGAGCATCTGGCACATGGCAATGGTGCAATATTCCCCGCAGCAATCCTTGGCCTGAACTCCTCACAGCCATAGGTGAGAGAAACCCCTGAAGCTCCTGTGAGTGCCTCTTGCCCAGGTCCTAGGTTTACAGCACGGGATTCTGATGTGGACCTCATGCTGATGACAGAATAAGGCCCACACTCCTGTGGTTGAAGAGTAGGGTTTTGCTGAAACAGATGGACATTCCTGGGGCCAAAAATCTGGGGAAGAGGTTGGCTCTTAGACAGGAAACAGGTAAGCTGGGAAGGTGGGCCACGGCTACATGGGAGAGGGAACACTCTGTCTGCATCTTTCCTTTGGGTCTAGACACAGTGGAGTTTAGACATTCCTGAGAGCTGCCGGGGGCAAGGGGAGAGGGAGCAAGCAAAGGGGGTGGGTGGCTGGGCTGAGCAGGGAGGAGGTGTTGGCCATTCCAAGCTTGGCACAAGAACCCTGCGATTTATAAGCAACACTGCCTACGTACTGTGACTCTATTTTCCTCCTGTCATTCTCAGCTCTCAGTAAAGTCTGATTTAAAATTCTTCAGTTGTCCCAGCTGTGCAATAATAAATTAAGCAAAAAGCATTTTCCTGCTTAGGCGAGGGTCAAGGGGACCTGAGGCCAGGATGGAGATCATAGACGTGACAAGAGAGGAGCCTCAGGAGCAAGGTCAACCTCATGGGCCGAGGCAACCACACCCAGACACCCCTCTCCATGTGGGCGCCTCCCCATGGCCAACCTGCTGGGTCTGAACTTGCTGAGGAAGATAGTAGGTTCCTTTACAGCCACTGTTCTGTTTGGAAATAACTGAACTTTGGCTTGGTCTCTTAAAAATACACTGACCTTTAGAAAAATTTAAACATCCAGCTATAAAACTGAAGCTGCTTCTGAACATCTCCCCTCCTCACCAATACTGGCCCTCCCCATCCCTACACCTCCCCAAAAGCATGCACTATCACGAGTATGGTGTACAGCCCTCCAGAACTTTTTATATGAAGTCTATGCACCATATGGCATTGTTTTATGTACATTTTAAGAACATAAATGACATCAGAGTCTATGCATCAATCTGCAATTTGCTATTCTACCTCAGCAATACCCATTGCTATCGATCTCTTGCATCCTCATCATTGTAGCTTAATGTTCACCTGAAGGTCTAGATAAGAGTTTATTTAGTCATTCCCTAACCGATGGTCTTTACATCCATTCCAAATTTTCACTATCACAAACTAGAAGGCAATGATTCCCTGTGCACCTGACTACTCTGAGGATGTGACAGGTTTTCCAGGCTCTAGGATATCTAGCCCAGTTTGGAATTTCTGGGTCAAGGTGATGCTCGGTTGCAGGCTGGGCTGCATAACCTTATATTCCTCCAGCAGCAGTTCATGAAGTTGCTTTGGCTTCACGTCCTCACTTGCTTGTTGTTGTTTTTTGTTTGTTTGTTTGTTTTTTAAAGAGACAGAGTTTTGCTCTTGTTGCCCATGCTGGAGTGCAGTGGTATGATCTCAGCTCACTGCAACCTCCACCTTCCGGGTTCAAGTGATTCTCCTGCCTCAGCCTCCTGAGTAGCTGGGATTACAGGCGTGCACCACCACGCCCAGCTAATTTTTTGTGTTTAGTTGAGACAGGGTTTCACCATGTTGGTCAGGCTAATCTCAAACTCCTGACCTCAGGTGATCCACCCACCTTGGCCTCCCAAAGTGCTGGGATTACAGGTGCGAGTCACTGCAAATGGCCCTTGCTTGGTATTATTACTTTTACCAATCGAATAAGTGGAAAACATGAACCAATGTTTTATCATACACTCCCCTGCTTAGTGGCAAGATTGGTCATCTGTCATGTTTAGTGGCTGTTTGTACTTGAGTGGGTATAAACTGCGTGTCCACATCCTTTGCCCATTTTCTTACTGAACCATCATAGTCATTAACTTTAATTGATTGATGGGTGCTCCTTACATATTCTGGATACCCACGCCTTGATCTCACATATTCTAAATGTTTTCTCTCAATCTGTTATTTGCCTTCTAACTTTGCTTAAAGTGATGTTTTGTTAAATGGATGTTTTAAATTTGAATGCGGTCAAACTTATCAATCTTTCTGCAGAAATCAGGATTTTCTAAACCAAATGTGAGAACAATAAAATAGCATGTGGAATTTAGCAGCTGTGTGGCCCTGGGCAAAGTACTTAATCTTTCTGGGCTTGTGGATGTTAACAATGGCTGCCTGTGGGCCCAGAGCAGCAGATGGCATCTCACAGAAGTCTCCAGCACTACTGTGCCTACCCAAGACCCTGCAAGTGTCTACACTGGGAGCTACTCGAGGGCAGCGTTATATACTGATGATTGCCTGAGCCCATCACAGTGGAACCTGGGGCTCCTGAGACAGCTGACCGTGTGCATCTCCTCCCCACTCTGCATTTAGTGATGCTATGCTGGCAGCTGGAGACTGGCCATGTGGGAGCATTTATACCACAGAAATAGGCAAACATTACCAACCAAGGCTCTCTCCCCTGGGGAGCCTGTTGTTAGAGCTTTACCAGCACACCACGGACTTACAGTGTCCAAGGCACAGCATCTGCCTACATGGCCTTCAGCTGAAAGCTGCTGTTCCTGCTGATGGACAACTCTTAGTTAGAAAATTCATTCCTAGAGCGACCCGAGATCTACCTCTGGTCACATAGGTGCTGATTCTGCCTTCTGGGACAGCGATTAACAAACTGTTTCTGTGAGAGGCTTGCTGGGCCATACACTCTCTTGCATCTGTTCAACTCTGCTATGTATTCTATTTTGCTTTCATTCTTCCACCATTTGAAAATGTAAAAACATTTTCATTTCCTTCTTAAGGACTACACATATGCAGGTGATGGTCTCGGGACCACCGGCTGTAGTTTGTCAACTACTCAAGAACAATGGAGGTCACAGAATGCCAACCACGCTGTGGCCTGCACAGTCACCCTCCCACATCCGAAGATGGTTATCATACGCTCCCTGGGTGTTTTCTTCTCAAGCCTAGGGTCCTGCCATTGTTGCTCTTTAAGTCAATTCCAAATAAAGGTGATTTAGGAATGCTTATAGAATCCGCTTCGCTAGGCCTCTGGCGCTGTGGTGGGCATTGATGCTACAGGTACAGTTGATGGCAAAAAATGGACACAGAAAGCTGACTCGAGGTCAGTCGGGTGCTCTGGCCAACTCAGGAGTGTCACAGTATCTGGAAGAAATCAGGGGATAAGGGTCCTGTCCACTTGCTGGCTGAGTAATCCAGGGGAAGACACTTAACCTTTCTGCACCTCTGGTAGAATAAAGATGGCCGCAAACCCTTTGGCACTACCCATTGAGAGCTGTGGTCTCTTTTGCTGCATCGCCTTGAATCTGAGCAAGTTCTGTGCCTGCTCGACCAATAGAATCTGAAAGAAGTGATGCTGTGCCAGTTTCCAGATCCAGGTTTTAAGAGACTGTCAACTTCCATGTCCTGTTTTGGAGGACCTGACCTTAGGTCTCAGCTGCCATGCTGTGGGAGAGCCCAACTAGCACCGTGGAGGAGCACAGGTGGAGTGGAACCAACAGCCCTGACTGAACTCGCAGCTGACAGCCAGCACTACCTTGTCAGTCATGTGAGAGGACATCTTGGAAGGGGGTCCCCTCTGAGTGATCTGCAGCATGTCAGGGGCCATCTAAGTAGGGAATCCTCTAGCCCCAGGCATCTGCTCCAGCTGTGGCTGCAAGGAGTAGGGAAAAGGTGTCCCTGCTGAGCCTTGTCCTAATTTCAGATTTGTGATCAAAACAAATGACTGTTGCCACTTCACATCAAGAAGCTTTGGAGTGCTTTCTTTTGTAGCAATAGAATCTCAGAACCCTGCCTCCTTGAGCTTTTGTGAGGATTAAATGACACGATGTATATAATACACCCAGCATATAAAGTGCTCAGTGAATGGCAATTATCAGTATTCAGAAAAAATAAAGCTGCTTGAGTTCCCCTCCCAGTCCAGGAACAAAGTGTTACCTCCTATCTGAGGGGTTTTGCTCCTCAGGCCCAGCTTTCTACAGAGGTGGATGTTTTTTCACCGTCTCTACATTAAATGAGCTCAAATGAAAGGCACTTACGAGCAAGGGCATGGCACACAGTCCTTGCACAGGAAATGTTAGCTCGATCCCCGGCACAATCCCTTCCTCTCAGGAACCCAGAACCTTTCATAAAAACCATCTTGTCTTACACCTCCACTCCCAACCCACCCTCTAGCCCATAGCGTCACCACTGCACCCGGTCCCCAATGTCTCCTAAAATTAACAGGCAATTTTATTCCAGTTCCTTTGTGTCCTGCTTGATGATGGGGACGGACTGTCGCTACCAGCACAAAAACCTTATGTTTCAGGGATGTATGCCTCGTGCATGAGGGACCAAACCTGTTAGCTCTGCCAACTGTGCCAAGAAAAGAAAGATCCACATTTGGAAATACTTTGGGATCCCCAAAAGGTCTCTAGCCTCAAAAATGTGGTCTTCCATAGGCATGAAAGACTAATCTGTGAAGCTGCATTAAGGTCCAGCCTGTGTGGAAAAGGAAGATTTTTAATGTAATCACTTTCATTCATAAGTGAAAAAAGCAAAACCATGACTTTCTTTTAGCATCCAAGAAGGAAACAGAATGCTGGATTGGTGAAAAGAAAATGCACCATGATTTATTAATACCAGCAGGCCCAGGAGGATGTGGGGCCAGACCACTTTACTCAGCTGTTAAGAAGGTGGAAGTCATTACCAGCATAGCATAATAAACAATTGTGCTTTCAAGTCCTAGTGGGCCCCTTATGTGATTACCCAACCCACTGACTCAAATGATGGCATGCTCAAATTCAGGGCCAAATGATTGAGTGGCAGTTTGCTGAGGCGCGGATTTTCAAACAGGAGGCTGCAGTTCTCAGCTTGACATGGAATTTTTAAAAAGTCCTTATTATTTATTTTTTTTTTAGAGATGGAGTCTCACTCTGCCGCCCAGGCTGGGGTGCAGTGGTGCAATCTCAGGTCACTGCAACCTCCACCTCCCGGGTTCTAGCAATTCTCTTGCCTCAACCTCCCGAGTAGCTGGGACTACAGGTGCGCCCCACCACGCCTGGCTAATTTTTTGTATTTTACTGGAGACAGGGTTTCACCGTGTTGCCCAGGCTGGTCTTGAACTCCTGAGCTCAGGCAATCCACCTGCCTCGGCCTCCCAAAGTGCTAGGATTACAGGCGTGAGCTACAGCACCCAGCCTATTTTTTTCTTAAATTGAGGAAGCATTATGTGGAATATAAGGAGGCATTTATAAAACAAGCCAACAAACCAAAAGCAATCTTTTTTTTTTCCTCTCTTCCCCTTTCAGGGAAGAGAATCTACCTTTCCTCTACCCACTGAATACATCAAAATGACTGGAGTTCTTGAAAATGTGCTCTTGGTTCAGAGACTTGGTTTGTAAGAGACAACCTTCAGGAGAAGACAACGCTGTTTTGTGAGGTACCAGAGCCTGCTGCTCAGGCAGCAGGGTGACACTCACACCCTGCAGGGTGTCTGGTGTAGGAGGTTGTCACACCTACGAAGGATTCACAGAAACCACAGCCTCCTACCCCAACACTGGGCATTGGCTCAGTTTCTGATTCTCTGCTTGCATTTTTGTTTCCACAGGGGATAGGGAGCGAGGGGGCATGGGAAAGAGAAATGGATGGGGGAGGTACCATAAAAATACTCCAAAGAGATGAAATCAGAATTTGTTAAAGTTCCCAGAGACCTTTTAGAAATGAAAATGGTAGAGGCCATCAACTCAGAGAAATAAAAAAAAAAAAAGTGCAAGGCAGCCAGCATGAAAGCCATTCTAGAATGATGGCTCAATGTGCATCCCAAGTCATTCCATGGGCCCAAAGGATGCCCTTGGAGAGAGGTGGTAATGTGTGAAAAAGGGCTCTGATGTTGCCGAGGCTCTACTGAGCCCAGTGTGGATGTGGGGGAACTGCAGATTGCTGGATTGGTGATGAGAGGCTGAGGGTCTAGAGTCACCCAGGCCACAGTTCTAACAGGCAGGAGAGGGTAGAGAGGGGTGCTCAACAGTGTCCACTTCAGGTGAAGTTAAAAACGAATTCAGATGAGAAACTGTTAGCATGAGAGAAAAAAGCCCAGAGTCAGAGCGGATCCTTAGCTGCCTGCATCAGGAATGCAACTGATTTCAAACCCAAAGCAAGAGGCAGACTCCCTAATGTTCAACATCCAAAGAACTGCAGACCACAGACCACCCTGAGCTCAAGATTTCAAGAGAAATACAGAGTCTGGAAAATACTCAGAAAATGGCACACCAACAATGGCAGTGATACACACAAGGAAGACGATGAAGACTGTTTCCTCCCTGGGAAGGCCAGGGAGGCTGGAAGATGCAGAAATGCTTACTGCAGATGGCTACAGGAATGGAGGAAATCTGGACTAGGTGGTGCAGGTGGGAAGCCCAGCAGCCTCTGGGCACGGCATCCCCCAGTGCAACGGCCGAGCCTGACAACTGGGTCGCTGTAAACGGGATGTGGGTGTGTAGAGGCACAGGCCTCTCCCCACACCTTTGGGTGTTGCATGGGGCCCTGGAGTATCCTGCTGGACCTTCCAGGTGATCATCTCCAGCCACAAACAACCTCGGCCATTTACCCCAGCGCTCAGAGTAAGTGGTCATGACCAATGCATGCTGTCCCAGGGCAGGAAAGGGAGGGAATCCTTGCTCCAGGCAATACTTGGAGGAGGAAGGGTAGAAAGGAAAGTGCCTGACAGACAAACTATAGCTCCATCCTCCAGTGGGCACATGGGGATCCCCGGGATGGAACTAAAGAAAGTGCTCAGGCACAGAGAAACAAGACACTTAACAGCCAGAGTGGCCACAGCACATGCCAAGTCTCTGGTTGCTTTAATGGCTTCAGCCCAGGCTTTGGAGACCCACAGAAATAATTAGGCCAATCAAAAGTGGGGCAAACGGAAAAGCAGGGGCCGCCAGGCATCTCTTCAGCCTGGGTAATTATAACTGGCACTGGAACAAAAGGCGGCCAGAGTAAACCAAGCAGGGAGAGCCATAGATGGGTTTTTTTTCCAAAATCAATCTGCCTGGGCTAGTTGAAAACAGGGGAAGGCTATTATCCAGGGAAACACAGACCACCACCAGCTCCTCCTCCTCCTCCCTGTCCTCCTCCTGGTCTTCCTCCTGCCTGTCCTACTCCCAGTCCTCCTCCGCCTCCTCCCTGTCCTATTCCCGGTCCTCCTCCTCCCCTTTCTCTTCCCCTCTCCCTCCCCCTCCCCCTCCCCCTACTCCTTCTCTTCCTCCTTCTTGACTGGGCTTAATTCTCCCTGCCCTTCCATGACCTGGAAATCCCAGGACAGAGGACCACCAGCCCATCAGAGGCACACAGCTGATCCGAAAGATGTGCTGCCTGTTCTTCAGCCACCTTGAGACATGGAGAGCCGCAATTTTAACAGGCATAGAGCAGAGCGATTCTTCCCTTAGTCTGAGGAGGGGGAAGAAGGGTTTGAGGAGGAGGAAGCGATGGAAAAGGGGAAAGAGCTGGAATTCACTCAGCAGGTGCTAAGGCTGTCACACGTTTTCTATCCCAGTTTCCCTCTTTGAGCTCTAAAACACCTGGCCCTGAGAGGAGAGGGAATCAGAGACCAAGGAGGGGCACGAGTGGAGGGGCATGAGCAGAGGGTCTCCACCGCCCACCTGGGGAGAGGGCCAGGGAGCGGGTGGCCTGAAACCCTGCTCTGCTGGAAGCAGGGGCTGAGAGCAGAGATCTGCCCCCACCAGAGGCCTCTAAGGAGAGCAGATGAGGTTCGGATCTCCTTTTCAACAGCATCGTCTGTCTGGGCCCATGCATGCCAGAGTAAGAGTAGGGTGAGTGCCATGGAGGATGCTGTAATGGGTAAAGGAGACTTAGGATTGTCTGAAGAGCTCATCTTCTGAAGAGCTCATCGGCTTTCCTTCCTTCTTTGCAGAAATATGTATTGGCAGCTGTTACGTGATGGGCATGACTCTACCAGATGACAACGACAATCAGCAGCATTACTTTCAACCGACCATCTCTGACTGTCATTGGCCTGTAGCATAACAATGCCGGCCATATAATAGGTTCTCAATGCCTGTCCCGTGGAGTCCCATCGACTGTCCTTCTATTGGGCTCGTTCCCATCCCATGCATCCAGCTCGAACACATGGTCCTGCGTCTCAATCCTCTCAGGCCCAGGGTGGAAATCAGCCCTGCTGGCAAACTGCCCCGTTCTCATGAGAGAGGACTACTTAGAGTATGGCAGGTCACGTGCAAGGCAGAGCCTTCGGGAAGCAGTGCCTGTGGCTCTGTTTCCTCTCTTCACCCCACTGTCCTTGCCATGAAAAAGCTCCTCATTGTGTTTCCTCAGAGTCCTTACTGTTGTTTCCCAGCCAGTCTCCCTGACAGAATTCAACTTCAACCACTTTCACCAGGCCCTTACAGTGTGCTAGCATGTACGTCCTCTCCCACAAGGTTGGCATAGAAAAATAAATCAGTAAAATACTGGCACATCCTCAGGAAGCTCACAGTCCACTGCAGGAGAGACACATAAATGTTTAAAATACAGTACAGTATGTGCTATAATCGACACATGCCTAAAAAGTGAGGAAAACACAAGTACAAAAACAATTAAACCTAACTAGAGTGGGAGGAAATCCAGAGAGGGTGACATGTGAGCTGGGTTTTGATGGATGAGTAGGAGTTCTACAGGGGAACAGGTGTGATCTGGCAATGGCAAGACATTCTCTGTGGGTGGAGCATCAGGGCGGAGGCAAAGTGGGGTGGAAGAGACATGGATGGATATGGGGAGGGGCCTGGACACAGGTTCAAAGGCTCTGCACCACTCTACCAATCATGGACCTCATTCAGCGGGCAGGAGGGAGTCATCCAAGATTAAATCTTTCTTGATATATAATTCACACGCCATACAATTCACTCTTTCAAAGTGTACCACTCACTGGGTTTTAGTATTTTCAGGGTTATGCAACCATCCCCACAATCTAATTTTAGAACATTATCACCCCCACGAGAAGCCCTGTGTCCATGAGTAGCCACCCCACTTTCCCACCACACTCCCACCTGCCCTCGGCAGCCACGCAGCTACTTTGTGTCTCCACAGATGTGCCTACTCTGGACAGTTCATGTCAATAAAATCATAGGGTGGGTGGTCTATTGGGTCTGGCCTCTTTCACTTAGCATGTTTTCAAGGTTCATCCATGTTGTCACACCCAGTTATTTTCCTTGCCAAGTAACAGCCCATTGAATGGACATACCATATTTTGTTCACCAGCTGAGGGACATTTGGTTAGTTTCCACTTTTTGGCTAGTATGAATAATACTTCTCTACCACTTTCATGTGTAAGTTTTCATGTGGAAATATATTTTCATGTCTCTTGGGTACAGTCTGAGGAGTGGAAATGCTGAGTCCTGTGAAAACTATGTTTAACATTTTGAGGAACAGACAAACTGTTTCCCAAAGTGGCTGGAACAATTTACATTCTCACCAGCACTGTTTGACCATTACAATTTCTCCATATCCCCACCAACACTTGAGAGTGGCTGTCTTTTTGATTAGAGCCATCCTAGTGGGTGTGAAGCGCCATCTCACAGTGCTTCTCAGTTATAGATCCTACTGACTAATAATATTGAGCATCTATTCATGTGCCATTCACCAAAGATTCTTCAGCAAGAGAAGCAGCTGTTTTGTAATGAATCCAGGGGTGAGCTCAACAGGAGAGAAACTAGAGGATGCTGTAATAATTCAGGAAGAATTCTTGAGATTCTGGGCCAGGGCCAAAGTAAGAGAATGGTAATAAGGGGAGACTCAGAAGCTCTTTCAGTGGCAGAGCCTGCAGGACGTCACGGAAGACTAGATGTGTGGCACAGTGGAGAATGGGGGAGAAGAATGAGGCAAGGAGAGATCCAAGCTTCCCAGTCTGAGCAACCAGGAAGATGCAGATGCCACGGACTGAGCTAGAGAAGCAGAGGGGAGCAGGGACTATGAAGGGAATGCTATGAGTCCAGTTTAAGACACGTGAAGTTGAGGTACCTGGGGAGACCCGTCTTGGAGGAAATGTCGAGTAGGCCACTGGAAAAGCAATTGTAGGGCTCCAGAGAGACCTAGAGATACATTTGTAGGGATTACCAATTTATTAGGAGGTGACAATTGAGTACCATGGGCTGCATACAAATTAATACATTTTGCAATAAATATCAGAAAGTTTTGGCAGCACCCTTTCAGTGGCAGTAGTGGAAATGGAAGGTAGATGAAAGTGATCTGAAAAGGGAATGAGAGTCAAGGAAGAGAAGGAAGCGAGTATGGATTGCGTCCTGTCTCCAGGAAAACCCTTCCCATTGCATCCATTATAAACATGGATGTCAAGGAGCACCAAGACCACTCGCATCCCTTCTGAGATGGATGTGGCACCCAAGGGGTAGAAGAGGCAGGTGGTGTTGAGCTTTCCTGCTAGGCAAGTGGCCCTGGCAATGGAAAGCTATCACCTGCCAAAGAGCCAAGACTTCTGGCCCTCACCCTCCATGTCTCTACCTCCCCATTCCAATAAGGAAGTGGAAAATAGGAAAAACAAAAGGGGATCATGCTTCCAAAAAAATGTACTCCCTTTTAAATAATTTCTGATGGGCAGAAAGTCTTTGAGAAAAGAGGGCATGAGATCAAATGGACCCTAACTATGCAGTGACAAATTGTGCATTTTTCAGTGGAAGGATGCCACTGGGGGAGGGGGACGCCGGGAAGTTTGGGTTGTAACTACTTAGCTACAGCATCAGGACTGAAGTGTCATCTGGACTAGAGAACCGAGACAAATCTCTTTGAACTCAGAGTGAAGTTACTTTCTCCCTGCCTCTCCAGATCTATGCTCCAATCTCCTACATCCACTTCTGGGTTTAGGGAAGCTGCTCATAGAGACTGAATCAAAAGGTTCCCTTGAAAACAGGACACTAGTTTGGTTTGGCCAACAGGTAGCCCCACAGAAAAGGAGAACAGGAGCCATGTGGCCGTGGATTTGGCTGAGGCCCTCTACTGAGGCTCAGCTTGTGTTATGCAGTGCTCTCCAGGAAGTTATCCATTCCAGGGTCCTCACACCACTCCCGTTTTACTTTTCAGGCCCAAGGGTGATGACAGCTCCATTCTCAGAGGGTGCTTCCCCATCACTTATCATGTTCTCTAAACCTTGCACACATGTTTGTTAAGTCTCAAATTTCCCTGTTTGTGTGGGTCATCTGTTTCCTGGTAGGACCGAAACTGACCCAAACCCTGATACTCAAGAGGATGGGGTACTTTGCTCTTTAGGAAACTCGGTCAAGAGTTTTCTGAAGCTCATGCAAGTAAATCAACATTTCCCCCCAAAACTGTCCTTCTCCCTGGTCAACTAACTGGTTCTTGAGCCACACGTGACTCTTTTTCAGATCCTGCTGTTCTTCCTGCTCTATCTGGACTTGACATCCATGTATTGGGCCAAGCACAGTCTTAAGTGCTGTGGGTGCCAGAGTAGGACATAGTCTTGCCCTCAAAGAAACATATCCAAGGGGCATATAGGCACATGCCACTATCACACCAGAGCCCCCACGAAGCCATCCCACTCCTAGGCTTCAGCAATCCCACTGGAAAACTAGAACATCTTCTGCCCACCCCCAACTTCATGGAAATGCTAAGAAATGAGGGGCAAGAACAATGCAGCCACGCTAGAGAAGGAAGCAGAAAGGTGAGGGGCCCTGGGAGGCCAGGTTGGCTTTCAAAAGCTAAATCACTGCTTTCAAATGGAGGAGGAGCAAATGTGTCTCCAGAACCACTGGAATGTGAGAGTCACTCTCAAGAAGGAAGAGCAAAGCTGGCCAACCAGCCCACAGACAATGGGGCCTTGCAGGCAAAATCCTACAGTGGCTTAGCAGAATCCTAGGGCTTAGAAAACTCAAACAAAAGAATTCTGTCTCCAAGAGGCTACTGTCTGAGAATGAGCATCTCTTTACCGGCTCCTGTGACCTATATGTGGACAGAGGGGGCACAGCGTTCCTTATCTGCACGGTGGTAACACCACTCTCCTAGAGTTGCATGCAAGGATTAAATGAGATCATTTCAGGGAGGCGCCCACTGTGGCTGACTCAGAAAGGTAAAGTGAAGTGCAGTTTCCCTTTTCCTCCAAGGAAAGCCACTCAGTTGTTTAACCATATCCTCTCTTCAGACAGTTTGGGAAGACCCATGCCTAAGTGCAAGTGCCTTAAAAGTAGTGAACGTTCTACCCTACATTTTTGAAATAATCAACTCTACTTGAATTTTCCTCTCAAAATATTAGGGGAAACGTCAATGACACTTCTGTCATCCAGGGAAGACCAGGTCCTTGAGCCCATTTCTATGTAACTCTGTTAATTGAATAGTGTTTGCATTTCACGGAAGCCATGCTCGGTCACTGCCTTCATTCAGAGGCTGGAAATGAAACTGACATTTCAACACGGAACAAGCACATATTCCCAGCGGTCGCGCTGGAGCCCTGATGTTCCTCATTTGCATCGCAGTAATTTTGACAATATTAAAAACAAGTTACACACAGGGAAAAAAAGAGTTGTTAAATAGAAGAAGGTGAGGTAATACTTGGTTATCTGGAAATACAAATTAGGAGAAAAAAGCAGTATGAGGTTGTTCTTGGAAGTATTTGCTTGTTAAACCACATTTTGCAATGACATGAGGCAGAAGGGGATGCTCTGAGGGGCTCAAGGATGTCTGGGAAGACTGTCACTGACCTGCTTGCAGATACTGATCTAATAAAGCAATGCTCCCATGACCTGTGGCCTAGGCACTCTCCATCTTGGAGTACCAGCTGGAGACGAACCATCCCCGGCTGCCTGTCTCCAACCCTCACTCCAGTCACCATCCCAGAATTCTGGGCACAGCAAGACCTGGATGTGGACTCCGTATGACCAGAGTGGGGGAAAGCCAAATGGAAGGTTTGAGTGGAGCCTGACCACCAAACAGGCAGTCCCAGGGCCTGGAAGGGACTTGGCTCCGGGTGGAGAGAGGCAGCTGCCTGGCCAGGATGGCGGCAGCCACAGTGCCGGGGAGCCCACGACAAGGATGGAGAACATACTGGAGCAGCAAAGAGAGGGAACTGGGCAAGAGGCAAAACCAGTACCTGTGAGGGGACAGCTAAAGCCACAATTCCACAAAGTTCTCTTCCATTACACCCGCTTGATGTGCAGGTTGGGGAAGCGGTTGGCCAAAACAGGAAGAAGAAGATATGAGATCAGGGAGAGTTTCTAAGAGGAAGTATGAACAATTTGCAGGACCTGCACCACCCCAGAGAGTGATGCAGAAGAGTCTAGTCCCTGGGAAGGAGTCTAAGAATAGTCACCTGCCTGGAGCTGTGACTAAGCAGCATTGCCTCAGTTTCCCAAACTTTAACCACGATCATGGGTCTTTCTTGGAGATAAGCAGAGATTCCAAATATTACTTATAGCTCATGTATTCAGCATGGAGAACATCATGGCAGATACTAAAGTTATGACTATATCCTAAAAACTACAGATCTATGAGCTCACAGATACCACATAGGGTTTGTTTGTAAGACTCCTATTGTCTCACTTTTTCTTAAGACCATGCAGAAATCAAATAATCCACTTCAGTGAGTGAAAATACCTATTTAATAACATTAAGGGAACACTTTTCAACTGAACTGGCAAGAAGTGAGAGTATGGGGGAAGACACACACAGGGTTTTCTTTCTCAAGAGAATGCCTGGATGGAAAATAACCTATTTTACATGATTTAGCTGTGCTTTGAAAGGCAGAGACTGCTGCCAAATGCACTTTACTTCTCTGCTCTTGCCTAATAGTAGATATCTGAGGAGCGGGATGCCAGAAGTGGAACCCACAAGAGCTCTTGAAATTACCTTTGTGAATAAAGACAAAAGTTCAAAAAGTCAAAAGAGCCGGCTCGAGCTCAGAAAAGAGAGAACAAATGTGGCAGCAAAAGAAGGCATTGAGGAAGTCTGAGTGTGTGCTATTGTGGTTCGTGAGCGCCCAGAGAGAAGCAGAGACAGGGAAACTGAAGGGCTCTGTGCCACACACCCCATTTATCAGCTTCCCTAAGTCCCGACCACCACATTCAGCTCTGTACAATTTTTGCCACTTTTAAGATCCTTTGAAACTATCACTTTAATCACTGCATGTGTTTCTTCAAAGGCTCTTGCGATTCTGATCTTGCTGACCAAGGCACCATGTGTTCGTCTACATACATGCACCATGCTGACATACAATGAAAAACAAAGTTGTATTTGTATTCTGATTATTTTGCATCTCAGTTTGGTTATGAGAGAGTGAGCCAACTGAACCGTGATCCTACATAAAGTGACCTAATATTGCACAAATGTTTGAATACAACTTAGCAGTTGTTTGTGATGGGCAAACTGAATTCCAGAAATTATTAACTTAGCCAAAGTAAAACACAGAGCTAAAAAGAAGAGTTGTTCAATAGGCACAGCATTTCAGTTTTGCAAGACGAAAAGGTTTTAGGAATCTGTTGCACAACAATATGCATAGAATTAACACTGCTGTACGGTGCACTTAAAAATGGTTAAGATGGTCAACTGTATGTTGTTTTATCATGATTAAAAAAATCAGCAAAATTTACCTTTTTAAATATAAAAAATGCATTATTCACTCCACGCCCTGCACTTGGCTACAACCATAGCAGACTGCACTAATTAAATGGAATTTCCTGTCACAAAGAAAGAGAGACAAAGCTAAATGGGGTTACTCTGTTTTAAAGATGTGCTTCGAAATGGAAGCAGAACAAATAAGGGGAGACATTTAGGATTGGAGAACCAAACTGGCTTGATTTCTCTGGAACAATCCACTATGCCAATACTTACTTGGCCATCTTAGCACTTTTACTTTATAATTCTTAACATGGTAACCTTTCAGACATGTGATCCAGAGCTACTCAGGTGACCATCCTGAAGCAAGCCAGAACCTGGTGATGTCCATTTCTTCCTTATCTTATGTTAGACTCCAAACCCCCACCCCCTCTCCAATCCTTCTCTGCTCAGGCTACCCGCAGGGAGTGAGATGTACATATTGCATCATTTTGCAGTTACCTGATGGCATTACCATAATTAGGCATTATGTTTTGTTTTGTTTCTAACTTGCTTATAGAATTTTAGATCAACATGCGAGTAGGCTCCCAGTCCAGGAAATCTAGTTTCTGTTAACTGGTGCCTCTGTGTTAGTTTCCTAGGCCTGCCCTAACAAAGGACCACAAATGGGGTGGTTTAAAACAACAACTTGTTATCACATAGTTTTGGGGGCTGGCAGTCCTAACTCAGCACGTTGGCAGGGCTGGTCCTTCTAAGGGATCTGAGGATGAATCTGCTCCATGCCTCTGTCCTAGTTTCTGGCAGGTTCCTTGGCGTATAGATGCTTCACTCCATTCCTCTGTCTCCACAGGGCCTTCTTATAAGGACACCAGTCCTATCAGATTAGGTTCTCTGTGCTATTCCAGTATGACCTCATCTTAACTAATTACATCTAAAACAATCTCATATCCAAAAAGGTCAAGTTCTGAGATACTATGGTGCTACGGTTTGAATGTTTGTCCTCTCCAAAACTCAAGTTGAGATTTAATTGCCATTGTAAGAGTGTTGAGAGGTAGGGACTTTAAGAAGCAATTTAGGCCATAAGGGCTCCTCCACCTTCATGGGTCGGTTTAGTACCTTTAAAAAAGGGCTCCTGGGAGTGGGCTCTTGCCCTCTCTTGCCACGCGATGCCTTTTGCCATGTTATGACAGTAAGAAAACTCACATCACATGCAGCAAAATGGACTTCCTGCCTCCAGCACTGTAAGACATAAACTTATTTTCTCTATAAATTACCCAAAATGTGGTCTTGTTATTGCAAAACCCAAAATGAACTAAGACAGGGACATAGCACTTCAACATACCCTTTTTGGGGAGCACAGCCTCTCAAAAGATGAACCCAGACCAGCAGCATCCGCATCACCCGGGAATCTGTTAAAAATGGAAATTCTGGCTTTCAAGGTTAG
This sequence comes from Pan paniscus, assembly GCF_029289425.2. NCBI lineage: Eukaryota > Metazoa > Chordata > Mammalia > Primates > Hominidae > Pan > Pan paniscus. The sequence goes on from NC_073260.2 coordinate 51,808,682, forward strand.
GAAAAAAGAAAAGATTGAAATTCTGGCTGGGCGCTGTGGCTCACAACTGTAATTCCAGCAACTTGGGAGGACAGGGTGAGAGGGCTGCATAAGCCCAGGAGGTCGAGACCAGCCTGGGCAACAAAATGACACTGAAGCTACAAAAAATAAAAAATAGCTCAGTGTGGTGCCACACACCTGTAATCCCAGCTACTCAGGAGGCAGAAGTGGGAGAATCACTTGAGCCCGGGAGTTCAAGGCTGCAGTGAGCTATGATTGCACCACTGCATTCCAGCCTGGGTGACAGAATGAGACCCTATCTCAAGAAAAAAACCAAAAAGTCAATTCTGAGCTGGGCCCAGTGGCTTACACCCCAGTCCCACCTACTCAGGAGGCTGAGGCAGGAGAAGCGCTTGAGTGCAGGAGCTTGAGGCCAGCCTGGGTAACATAGGGACACCCTGTCTCTAGGAAAAATAAAATTAAATAAAAATGCAAATGCCTAGGTCCCACCCCAAACCCACTGAATACAAAACTCTGGAAGCCTGTCAAATAGTCAAACAAGCCCTTCAGGCAATTCTGATGCATGCTAAAGTTTAAGAGCCATTGTTTTAAACTGTACATTTTTTTAAAAAATCATTTTATAATGCTAAGTGTGCATCTTGCCCTTCCCATAGAATCACTAACCCTTTGAGGCAGTCTTTCTCATGTTACTTCTCCTATAGTAGTGATCAACTTATTGCTTACATAAAACAGGCTAGAATTTGGAAGTCTGTGCTAGATAAAGTATGTGCTCACATACTTACAAAGTATGTGCTAGATAAAGTATGTGCTTACATAAAACAGGCTAGAATTTGGATTGTGTACAAGACACACAATCTTCAGATGTTTTATTTTGTCTGTTCGTGAATACTATGAACTGACTGCCAATATTAAAAATCTAGATTACAGACTTTTCCTGAAAAAACTGGAAGAGCTGACAACACTGAATCCAAAATTACACACAGGAACAATCAACTGATTGGTGGCTGTCCCTTCGGGGTGGGGCCTCAGGGCTCCAGTGGGCCACAGTCTCCACAGCTGGTGCATCCCTGACACTGAGGCTTCATGGAGGCCAACCATCCTCATTTACATTGTATGCCTAGCCCCTAAGGGCACTTGGGTTTGAACAATGGCTGGGCAGACAACAGCTAGACAGAAAAATGCATAACTATCCACAGACCAAAATACCTAGCTGTTTCTGAGCAGCAAGTTTAGGAATGGAAAGCTAGAAGCCAGGGCTGCTAATGAACAATGCCACACACTTTAGAAATAGCATCGACTTTAAGTTCTGTGAGTTTGGCTTCGCCCTTCACCAGATAACAAGGCGAGTTATGAAACGATTCAAGCACTGAAGGTGAAAGTTTTGTAGTGGCTTGCCCGTGTGATGATGTGTGGGTGAGCTGCAACACAGTAAGAAGAAATTTTGGTATTGGCACGACTTCATTAGAGAACAATGGGACGTGGAGGACATGAAATCTGAAATCGTGATTTTAAGAAATCACATTTACCTCCTTCAGGTATATGCTATGCTGAGCTGCAATGACAGATCCTCTGTGAATGATTCTCCAGTGAAGCAAGTGGGGGAAAAACACATGACTTTAAAGCGACTTTCAGGCTTGCAAAAATGGTAAAGGGCAGATCCTGGACTGGGATTTGACAACTGCACCATTAATGCAGATCCCAAATAGTTTCTGTACAAAGGACAGCAAAGATACCTTTTTGGGTCAGTGGCAGTGGTTCACAAAATACCAAGAGAAGGGGTAGTTTGGGATGTTTATTTCAGTGGGAAGGATGGGCATGGAGTCTGGAGGACAGAACTCACATATATAAGGTAGAGACAGGCACAAGTCTTCAACAAGGGGACCCGCTTCATCACTAACCCTCAGAGGAAGTTCGACTTGCCGTGGACTTCATGTCAAAGCAGTAAATCCAAAAACTATATCCACACAAAAATTACTGAGCCAGAAGATTCAGACAAACAGCCACTATTACCTCATGGGGTTATATTCTGACAAGTTCTTCATTTTGATTCTCTCCTTAACCACCACTGTACTTCAGCATTCTTAAGAAAGAAAAGTGGAAATGGAATCTGTCACTGATGACTAAAGCTTCTGTTAAAGACATTAGAATTTAGGATGATAATTTTCTCAAAGGCAAAGATGACTGTTTCTCCTGGACAGATTTAATATTTTCAATAGTCTATTAAAAATTATAAAACATAACCTCCAAAACAAGTATAGCAAAAAGAAAAAAAATTATAACACACCTCTTCAAGGAAATGTAAATCTATAAAAAAGGAGACAGACTTCCAAGATAATAGTAAGGGTGCACTTTCTGTTCTTAGGTACTTAGTGCCACTGTATTATCAGGGTTCTCCAGAGAAACACGCATCGTACCGTGCATATGCATCCTACGCATCATATGCATAGGAATTTGCTCACATTATTATGGAAGCTGGCAGGTCCCCAAATCTGCCAGGTGAGTCGGCAAGCTGGCAACTCAGTAGAGCTGCTGGTGTAGTTCCAGCCCAAGCCATCAGGCTCAAGACGCAGGAAGAGCTGACGCTTCAGTTTAAGTCCAAAGGCAAGGAAAAGCCGGTGTCCCAGTTCAAAGCCACGTTAGGCAGGAAAAATGGTCTCCTACTTAGGGTCAGCCTTTTTGTTCTATTTGGGCCTCCCGCTGATTGATGGAGCCACCCACATTCCCGAATGTGTTCTGCTTTATTCAGTCTACTGATTCAAATGCTAATCTCACCCCAAAAACATCCTCACAGGCATGCCGAGAATAATGTCTGACCAAATATCTGGGATCCTCATGGTCCAGTCAAGTTGACACATGAAGGTAACCATCACAACCCCTCAGATGCCTGGGTGGTGAAGAGGCAAAAACAGTCAGCTCCCAGGGGACACTAGAATTTATGAAGAGCAAATAACCAGGGACCTGTCTAGCCCCGTGAAGGAAGTGGCCAGCTCCTAAGGGCCCTCCCGCTCACTCCATCTAAAAGCTGTTCCTAGTGAGATCGCTCAGCTTTCATTTAGGGTCATCATGCAGTTAACAATGTAAAGCTGTATGCCAAGATGCAACTATTAGAAAGCCTACAATTGAAAAACAGTACAGAGCCCCACTGGTGGAGCAATTGGAATTCTCATCCATTGCTGCAGGGACTGTAAAACGGTATGCTCACTTTAGAAGACAGCTTGGCAGTTTCTCATAAAGTTGAACATACATTTACTACACGACCCAGCAATCCCAAGATCTCTAGGTATTTACCGAAGAGAAATAAAAACCTATGCCCACACACAAGTCTGTATGGGAATGTTTGTAGCAGTTTTACTCCTAATTATCAAATACCAGAAACAACCCAAATGGGTGAATGGTTTATAAAAAATCCATACAATGAAATACTACTCAGTAATAAAAACGGACTCACTCTTCATGCACAAATCTCCAATGCATTATGCTGAGTGAAAGAAGCTACTTTCAAACACTTGTATACTGTATGATTCTATTCATTGGACATTTTCAAAACGACAAAACAGTAGTGATATGGTTTGGCTCTGTGCCTCCATCCAAATCTCATGTCGGATTATAATTCCCAATGTTGGAAGAGGGGCCTGGTGGGAGGTGAATGAATCATGGGGGGTGAACTTCCCCCTTGATGATCTCCTGATAGAGTTCTCAGGAGATGTGGTTGTCTGAAAGTGTGTGGCACCTCCCCCTTCTCTCTCTCTTCCTCCTGCCGGCCATGTGAGGATGGCTCTTGCTTCCCCTTTACCTTCTGCCATCATTGTAAGTTTCCTGAGGCCTCCCCAGCCATGCTTCCTGTACAGCCTGCAGAACCATGAGTCAATTAAATCTCTTTTCTTCACAAATTACCCAGTCTCAGGTCTGCCTTTATAGCAGTGTGAGAATGGACTAATACAAACAGTAATGAAGACCAGCTCAGGGCTTGCCAGGGGTTAGGCAGTAGAGGGCAGGCGTGAAGGGATAGTATTAATACAAGGGGTACTGAAATATTTAGGGGTATGAGAACTGTTCTGAGTCCCAGTTAGAGTGCTGGTTACATGATTTACATGCGTTAACTTTCATAGAATGACACAACCCTCCTCCAACACTATATTTGCTGTATTATAAATAAAATTTTTACATAATCAAATGGTAAAAAAATAATTGTATGCCACCCAATTTAGGCACAGAGTAAATGCACCTAATGGGAACTATCTATGAACTGGGGTCAGACAACAGATGTTGAATGCACAATATGTACATGCAGAGAGGCACAAGAGGGGCAGTGACTCATAGGCATCGCTCAAATATTTTAGTATGAAATGAGGATAAGTGGCATTCTTGAGTCACTGGGCACAACCTGGGAATTATTTGAAAAGACAGAATAGTTGTGATTTGTTATGTTTCTTTTTCCAGGCACTTTGTATGCACTGTCTTAAGGCAGGAAATGTAGGCTTAAAGACAAGAAAGGATTTGCCCTGGATTTTGATCCCAGTTCTGTCTGGTTCCCCAGCCCCCATCTTCACTCTAGGCTGCTGTCTCCCAGGAGCCACATAAAGCCACAGTGAGGATTACACCATGATTTGTCCTTTTTCCTCTGTTGTACCCTAAGCAAGTCCTTAATCTCCTGGCCCCTTAAAGCTCTGTTCTTCCTTTAAAGCCAGAGTTCTCAGTTGCGAGGGTGGGAGGGTACGGGGGAAGCAGGAGATTTTGCCCCCAGGGTACATGTGGCAATGTCTGGATATATTTTTAGTTGTCACAACATGGGGGAAGAGTGCTACTGGAATCTAGTAGGTAGAAGCCAGAGATGCTGCTAAACATTCTACAATGTTTAGGACAGCCTGAAGGAAGAATGATTCAGCCCAAAATGTCACTTGTGCCAAGATTGAGAGCTGCTGATTTGGAAGGGGGGAGGAAGGGAGGAAGGAAGGAGAGAGGAAGGGAGGGAAGGAGAAAAAGGAGGGAGGGAGGGAGGGAGGAAGGAAGGAAAGAAGGAAGGAAGGAGAGAGGGAGGGAGGGAGAGAGAGAGGGAGGAAGGAAGGAAGGAGAGAGGGAGGGAGGGGGAGAGAGAGGAAGGAAGGAAGGAAGGAGAGATGGAGGGAGGGAGAAAAGGAAGGAGAGAGAGAGGGAGGGAGGGAGGGAGGAAGGAAGGAAGGAAGGAAGGAAGGGGAAACGGAGGGAGGGAGAGAGGGAGAGAGGGAGGGAGGGAGGAAGGAGGGAAGGAAGGAAGGAAGGAGAGAGGGAGGGAGGGAGAGACAGAGGGAGGAAGGAAGGGAGAGAGAGAGAGAGGAAGGAAGGGAGGGAGGGAGCATATTAATCTCATCTACCAACCAGCACAGTGTTAGGTATTTAAAAATTCTTATCTCATTTATCTCCCCATAAATCATCTGAGATATTATTAACCCCATTTTATGGTTAAGAAATTTGTAGCTGAGACCCATAAAGAAATGTGCCCAAATCCCAGTGATGAGACAAGATGCTGTGGGGACCGCAGGCACCTGGGATTGCGAAGTGGAGGTACCTGCAGGGTGGCGCCTGGGAGCCGGCCTGGCAGCTCTGCCAACCTTCTCCTCTGGTCTTGAAAATCTCTTCTTACCCCTAAGGTATCTGCAAAGAAGGAGGCCGTTGGATCGCAAAGAAGGGGACTGTTGGATGGGCAAAAGGGCAAATCTGAATTCAAGAGGCTGAATTCAATGGATGGAGCCTGTCATCACTACGAGCCACTGAGGATTGGTTTGTCCTCAAATCTTCTTTGGTTCCATCCGCCCCTCCTCCCTCAAGGCACTCACATCTCGCCTCCATCCCAAAAGCCCGGAGACAGAGCAGATGTGCGCCCCAAGCTGGCTTCCTGTCCTCTCTCGCCAGCATGTGCTGCTGGACTCAGCCACAGGGAGTGGGGCCCCACTCAGCACAGCAGGCAGGAAGCTGGGGACCAGAGGGGTGGGAGAGGGAGATGAGAAACGCCACAGAATAACCTGCCGCGATCAGTTTCCCATAATAACATCCGACGGGCATGGCTTGCCTGAGAAAATCAGCAACTTGCTTTAAAAACAAGTCCTTTTTGAGTGATTCTGGCTCAATTTTACCCATTCATATAATTAGTGTTGATGGAATTAACAGTTAAAAATGGGGTTCGTGCATTTAAGATGGAGGGGGAAGAGATGGGGGGAAGAGATAAAGAGAACAGAGGAAGAAAGGCAGAAAAACAAACAGAGAGAGGAAAGGAATAGAGTGAGAGGGGAGAGGACATATGTTTGAAGCTTAACAGGAAACTCAGAAAACAGATGTGCTGACGGCAAAGATGAACCCCAGAAACTGGTGAACCGCAAGACTGGGAGACCCTCTCGCAAACTGGGTGAAACCACAGTGATGGGAGCTGCTCTTTAGAGTTTGTTCTAGATCCCTGCAGCTGGGTTTCAGGTCAGGCAGCACGGCATTGTTCTCACACACCTCATACAGCAGAACCAATTCCTGATCCCTCTCTTGGGCTCGCTGTGGCGTGGTCCAGCTGGAACAAAGATGCCAGCTGACGCCCACCACACCCTCTCCCCAGCCTGGCCCAGGCGGCACTCACAGTTCCAAGATCAGGATGACGTCCGTCTTGTTCTCATAGACCTCGTGCAGGGTGATGACATTGGGGTGCTGGATCTCCTTCAGGATGCTGACCTCCCGCTCGATGTCCTCGCGGCTCACACCCCGCCGGCTGGACTTAGTCCTCCTTTTCTTGATGAATTTGGCGGCATACTGGAGGCCGGTGCTTTTCTCACGGCATTTCTTCACAACCGCAAACTGTCCACTGAAAAGAGAAGATGGAGGATTCTTTATCGTTCATAAAAAAAACCGGATTTGAGTGAGGATGTGGCATGGTGCAGAGGGGGACAAGAGAACTGTGAATAGGAAAGTTCCAATTGTGGAAAGTAACAAATTAGGTAGGGATGTTTCTTATCATCATTCATTTACACTAAGCCTGTTTCTTTATAAATAATGCTGCAAGGAATACAAACTTTTAAAGTATATTTTATTGAAAGAGTGATCATGTCTCCATTTCTGTCCTCTCCTCCTTCCCTCCCACTTCAGGTCCTGGGACAGCAGCAAGGAGCTCTGTGATCTGACCTCACTTCCAGCAAACTCTTTTCCTGCACGTCTAGTCTCTGAGCCTGAAAAACGAGGGATTGAGACCAGGGAATCGGTAAAAAAAAAAAATATATGAAGTCCTGCCTTCAACAACATATTTCTAGCACCAATATTAACCAATTTAAATACACAGAACAGAAAAAGGTCTATTATTTTGTTTACAATTAAGCGACTGATAAGTCATATGTACCAAATATTTGTTGGTCACTTCTCCAGCATTATCTCCCCTCTCCTCCCGTCTCAAGGTATTTCTACCCAGGGATCTTTGTGGTTCTGGGGAAGCCGATTCCACCCCCAACTGTAAATACGGATCATGTGACCTAGGCTGAGCCAATCAGTCCACTCCATTCTCCTGACCACAATGCCAAGTAAGACCCTTCAGAGGATGCAGAGACACAGGCTTTCTGAGACTCTTTTCTCTTTTGAGTGTGACAGAACCCCCCCACAAAGCCGCTGCCAACTATCTTGGGACCATGAGGAGAGCCACTCTTAGTTTGAAGACAACCACTGCAGAAGCAGAGCCAGTAAAAGGAAAGAAACCAGGTCTGCAGTGACACCATGGAGTCACTGGATCAGCCCTGGCCTGAAACCATCTGCCTGTGATGTTTCAGCGACATAAGCCAATAAATTCCTTTTATGGCTCAAGTCAGTTTGATGGGTTTTCTACTTCTTGCAGAGGAAAGCACCTTAAACGTCACAGCAAATAACCAGATTCCCTTTCCCATATATTAAAGACTGTAATAATAGAACTTGACTCAAAATAATAAGGGGTAGGCAGTAAGTGCGTGAGACGGTGAGAGGTACACAGGCCCCACTGATAGTCAGCGGAACACAACGGAAAGACCCTCCTGGACCCACGCTGGTGCCCTTCGTTCTTCCCTAGTGCCCAAGGAAGGGTCGATTCACCCATCGCAGGATCTGTATGTTTCTTGGGACCTGCTGGATAACTGCTATGTAAAGGATTATCACAGGTATTTTTAGCTGGCTTTATCCTCACACGAAGACAAAAACCAGAGAGAAAAGCAAATTAAGGATAATATTTTGATGTTAAAGAATGGATACTTTAAAACATTACTCATTTACTTTAGCAGTAGGAGGCCAGTGAAGAAGAAACACAGAGAGAAGGATTATCTTTATAGCTGTATCAAATTTTTTGCATGACAGGTTGTTAATACCCGCTTTGCCCCTGCAGCAGGATAGCTGAGAAGCTGAAGAATAAATCACACTGGAATGCCAGCACCGACTGCCTGTAAACTCGCTACCTTAAACAGTTACGGGGTCTATGTAATGACTTCATTACAACCAAAATCCAATTTCTCTGAGGAGTAAAAACCTTCCCTCTATTGTGGGGCGGAGGGTGGCAGAGATGGGGCATACGGAGAGAAGAGGGAAAAGAGCTTGAATTTAAAACACAGTCAGCTGCTTCCTTTAGAGTCCAGGCCCCTCCTTACAAAGATGTTATTGTGTCCCCACCAGGCAGATTCAAAAGGACCCAGGATAGGGAGGCCCAGCCCAGCCCAGCCAACCAACAACCAAGCTGATAGTTCCAGAGGCTGGGCCCATTCATACCTCACACATGGCCAAAGCAACTTGTCTCAGAGACTTACAACTCAAGGCAGACTCAGTAGTTTCAATCATGGTGCTTTAAAATTCAAAACTAAAAAGCCGAGAGAGAGAGAGAGAGAGAGAGAGAAAAACAGAGAGACAGAGAAAGAAAAACCACTTTGGGAGGCCGAGGTGGGTGGATCATGAGGTCAGGAGTTCGAGACCAGCCTGGCCAACATGGTGAAACCCCGTCTCTACTAAAAATACAAAAATTAGCCAGGTGTGGTGGCGCGTGCCTGTAATCTCAGCTACTCAGGAGGCTGAGGCAGGAGAATTGCTTGAACCTGGGAGGTGGAGCTTGCAGTGAGCCGAGATCGTGCCACTGCACTCCAGCCTGGGTGACAGAGCAAAACTCCGTCTCAGGGGGAAAAAGAAAAAAAAAAGAAAAAAGAAAATCCTTCTGGCAGGAGAGTCACAGAGAATTTCAATGCAAGCCTAGATACAAAGACTCTTCCACGTGCGTTTTCACCTCCAAATGTTCTATATTGGAAGTCTCTCCATTTTATTTATGGGAAGATGGTAAGTAAAGGCAGGTTAGCCCTGATGGCAGGATGAAGGCAGGTGCTGAATGTCATGTGTGCTCATGCCCGTGTGAACTGTGGTGCCTTCGTTTACAGCGAAACCTGGGGAAGGGACTCTGTCACCTGACAATGGATCCCTCACTCACACTGCAGGGTCCCCATATGAAAAGTGCTGGCTGGAGGGGATAAGAGCTGGTGGGTAGGAAGGCTCTGTGTGGATGCTGGGGTACTGGCTAACCCTGACTGCAGAGAGTAAAATGAGGGTCTAGAATGAGCTTGAGAAACTTGTTCTAGACCTACTGCAATGTCACCTCTTTTAAGATACCGTTCCCTATTCTTCCCTGACACCCCTAACAATCTATTCCCTTTCCTCCAATCTGCCATATCCCTGAGTCAAAAGAGCACCCCATACCCCTCAGGGGCACCTGCTGTTTTCTGCCCATTCTTGCCTTTCCCACCCTCCCAGACTGCCAATGCCTGGGGGACAAAGGGCTGCCAGGCTCATCTTCACATCTCCTGAGGCCCTGGGTGCAGACCTACTTCATGTAGTCCACGCACAACGCACATATGCTGCAGCTGACGCCTGAATCTATAACCCTGAGAACCCGAGGAGTTAGACAAAGGGTTCTGCATTATAGTTCAACAGAATTGTGTAACGGCTAGGAGCCAGCTGTGTAACCCAAGGTTTATTTAGGACTTAGCCACTCTAGGCCTCAGTTTTCTTATCTGTAGAGTGGGCATAATAAGTGCCTGTCTTGGAGGGAGTAGGATGAAATGAGCGTATGAAGTGTTTAGGACAGCACCTGACCATAGGGAGTCTTCAGTAACTGTTAGCTATTATTAATCTGTGACAACTGGAGTTATTTTCATCAGCACACTGTTGCCTCAGTCTCACAGTGATGCAGTATTACCCCCCAAGTACCTACCTCTCATGACTGCCAGAGAGAAAAGAGCCCTCATAGGACAAAAAAAAAAAAAAAAAAAAAAACAAAGCCCATGACAGGGCTGTACTGTGCTAACGATGTGTACAACTATTGCTAAATCCTCACTCCCTTCCTCCTTTTGCTGCCTGTCCCCACCCAGAGGGTGTGTTGCCACTTATAACTGCTCAGGCAGGCTGGCCCTGGCCTTGGGAGCTCAGAGTCACAAGCTGAGCCAAAGTGCCAGCAGCCAGGCCCACCTGGGGGCCTTTGGGAGCCTTTGTGTGTGATGGGTAAGCCTGTAGGGCATTTCCATAGCACAGTCTCCTCAGGCAGCCAGCAAACTGTGAGGACAGACTCCTGGAGGAGCAGCTCTTCCCTAATCAGAGTAGTTTGCTTTGTGAGGTCTAATTCGAATTGGACTGTTGGTGAATTGCTGCTCCGATCCCTTCCTTCCTGAGCAGCTGGGCCTGGACCCACTTTCCACCCTGGATCGGGACTCCTTTGGGGGGACAGTTCCTCTTCACCCATCCTCTGCCTCCCCAAAGACAACAACAACTTAAAAAAACAGCTTGTGTGTTTACTCTTCTGGTGAGGATTCCTAAATCGTGTGCCCTCAGAGGAATACCGTGATCCAGCTTCAAGGGCGAGCTCAGACAGACCAGGGAGCAAAGCCACTGCCGCAACCACGCTGGGGGCGCTTGTCCCTTCTGCCCCCTCCTCACACCCATGCACTGAGGCCAGTCAGTAATTAACAACGATACGGATGGCTGCATTATTAATTAATTACCATTAATACAGCTGGGGCTGTTCAATGGATGGGGGAAGGTAGCTCTTTACTGGAAAAGAGAAATTCTTTGCATGCTATGACATTTAATTTTGATAAAGCAGTACAAGTGATCCTTATTATTAATGGATTTTGTACTGGTGAATTCACCTACTTAGTAATTTTTTTTTCTTTTCTTGAGACAGGGTCTCGCTCTGCCGCGCAGGCTGTAGTGTGGTGATGCAATCACAGCTCACTGCAGCCTTGACCTCCCGAGCTCGAGCAATCCTCCCACCTTGGCCTCCTGAGCAGCTGGAACTACAGGAGCATATCACCACACCCAGCTAATTTTCTTTTTTTTCTTTTTTGCAGAGATAGAGTCTCGCTCTGTTGCCTAGGCTGGTCTCGAACTCCTGGGCTCAAAGCAGTCCTCCCACCTCAGCCACCCAAAGTGGGGGAATTACAGGCATGAGTCACTGCAGGAGGCATAAAATTTATTTGTAACCTCCAAGTCAATATTTCTGGCACTTTCACAGTCACTTGTGGACATGCACGGATCGTGGAAAATTGGAGAGGATCGTGGAAAATTGGAGAGGCTGCTGCACACGTTCCTAGCTGAAGTCAAACAGCTGCCTTCTTGCTTCGGCTCTCACACCATAATCGAGTGTGCTCTCCGCAGCCCATTTAGTGTCACGTTTTTTATTGGTAATTTCACTGTATACAATGACCCCCAAGTATAGTACTGTGGTGCTGTCTAGTGTTTCTAAGCACAACAAAGCTGTGATATGACTCAGGGAGAGACTATGTGTGTTAGATAAGCTTCATTCAGGCATGCGTAATGTGCTGTTTGCCTTGAGTTCAATGTTAATGAATCACATATATATATACAATGTCTTTAAACAGAAACACACATAAAACAAGGTTGTGCAAAAATGACAAAAATGATTTGACCAGAGACTCACAAGAAGGTAACCCTGGATTTCTCCTAAGAGCAATGGTTTAGTGTTTGCAGTGAATTTCTAGAGAATAACTCTCACACATAATGAAAGTCAACTGTACACCAACTTTTTTTCCCCAAAAAATGCACTAAAATTTTCCATCGTTTAATAACTGACAGAACAGTCTGTTGCATTAGATATAGACATCACATTAATTTTAATATTAAAAACTTTCCACTAAATGTAATAAACATTTATTAACTACTCATGGTCAGATACATACAAAGATAATGAGACACATTCTTCCTTTAATGAGTTTTATATTAAAAAACTTGATTCAAATGTAATCACCGATTTTATTAAAAAGAGGAAACGCACGGCGAAAAGGAGCAAGCTTCATAAAGAACAGGCTGACATCTAATTTCTGTCTGACTCACTGATATATTTAATCTGACTACTACCTCTGCAGTCACTGAAGAAACTGTAACCAGGATCATATGCAAGGCTCTTTACACATATTTCTTTATTAATAATCACAACTCCATGAGATACACATCGTCATCTCTTCTGACCAATAAGAAAATCAGGTCTCAGGGAGATTTTTAAAGATTGTCCTAAATCACTGAGCGAGTAAGTTGCATAACTAAGAAATGAACTCAAACTCAAGTGTATTCGCCTCCAAAGCTCCAGGTACTGAGCCCCATTGCCGTGTGGACCTCGTACATATTATGTTTGTCATACAAGACATCTCACTGTGAAGTTACAGACAGACTCCAGCATCACTCTAGGAAAGTGTTTTGTGAGGGGAAAGCAAAGGGCAGGGGTTTGTGGTTAAATCTGTTTGGGTCATGTTGCCTTCTCCTCCCAGTTGAAGACTCACAAGGTGTTCTAATTAATTAAAACCTTTGCTTTAAGATGCTCTGAGGTGCCATGCAATAAAAGTACAACGTGTTTGTGAATTCAGGAAGCATTCTAGTAACAATCAGAAAGAAACCCAAGTTGATTCTCAAGGTCAAGGCACAAGGATGGCAGCATTCCTGTTTCTGTAGGTCTTCTATAGTTCCTGGTGCCTTAAAAAGAAACCTGTTTAACTTTTGTTTAATCCAGTCAGTTCTTACTGTCAACTTTATTTATTTGTGGGAGGCTCTGTTCACATGGGAGAATGAAGGTGTGGACATACAATGTCAGAGAAGATGCAACATTCAGAATGGAAGGAAAAAGCATAATCTGACTGGACATGACAATTAATGTCTCTGCTGCATAAGCTGGTGCCAAGCCCAGGGTCTAACCTTTTCATTGCTGGCCCTGATCCAGACATGCCATTAGAACAAGTTCTCACCTGGAGCAGGTGGGTGCAGATCCAAAAAATAAAGTGACGAAAACAGCATCTCCTTTTTCACGTTTTTACTTTAAATATGCATCTACCCAGTACATATGCAGTTAAAAATTATTTATGGTAACTAGTATTACGACGAATTCTCTACATTAATGCTGGAAACAGATCTGGTTTAAATCTAACAGCTGATACGTTCCATCTTTATGCTCCTCCCAAGTCTTTGCAATATGGTTTCTCATTAACACAAAATAATTTCTACTTTTGAACTCGTTATCAAATCCCTGGCTCGGTTTTAGTGGTGGTTTATGGGTGATCTATTTTTGCAGAAGACTTTTGCTGCCAGAGTAGCAGGCAGCTTGAATTCTGCCAGAATATTAGAATTACAGGTTGTAGGTAAGGGGTGAGGAACAGAAACGGTTTCTCAAGGATGAGTTAACATCTGATAATAATTCACATTTACAGCAGGAGATAAGACCCTGAGGGTTTACAGACTAGAGGAGAGACAAGCATGAAATACTTCACTGTGGGAAGAGGAAAAAAGGGGACGCAGTTGCTGTTGCAGAGAGGGTGCAGTTAGGAGACCCCTGCCCAAGCTGGCCTCCTAGGCTGTGCCCTGAAGGCTGAGCGTGAGTCAGGAGTGGAAGAAGGTGTGTGTTTAGGGACAGGGTTTCCGAGAGGAGGAACAGTGTGAGCAGAGGCAGGAAGGCATCAAAGAGCCTACTTCGTATTTCTAGAGGAAGAGAGGAGCGGCAGGGAGGCATCAGGTCAGACACACAAACAGGGCCCTGTGCAGATGGAGCAATGTCAGCCCCAGCTCTGCCAATAACTTGAGAAAGCAGGAGGCCTCTGTGAGCCTCAGTTTCCCCATCTGTGCAAGTATGATGACAACATGAAATGAGGCCATGCATGTGAGTGCACACTGTTTTCTCTAAACACATCAAGCACATGGAAAGGATGAAAATTACCAAGCTGTCTAAGCTTCGTGAACTTCTCAGAGAAGCCAAGAAGACAGGATTTCAGGAGCTGAAAAGCAGCACCAAACTTCTCCTTGACATTTTTCTATGCAACAACTTTGAAATCTAAATGTTAAGTCTCTACATTTTTCCCCCCATTGGAACTCAACAAAGCTATTTTCATTTCGGATGGAGACGTATTTGGTTTGCCTCCTTAGGTCCTCAAAGGCCCCTACAGCTTTGCTTAGATGCTGAAGCTTTCAGCTGGAAGTAGGTGATGGGAAGCAGACAGCACCTTCCAAAGATGGATTCAGCTGTCTTTCTATCCCACATGCTCTCTTGAGTGTGACCCTCCAGTCTCTAACCCTTGAATCTGAGCAGGCACCAGTAACTTGCCTAACCCACAGGATGTGGCAGAAGTGATCCTGGAACTTCCGCCTGAGTTCTTAGAAGCTCCCTCTTGGAAGCCAACCAACATGCTGGGAGAAGCCCAGGCTGTGTGGAGAGGTCGCATGCAGTTGCTCCTGCCCGCAGCTCCAGCTGAGCTGACAGCAGCTGTGAGAGGCCAGGCATGTGCGTGAGCCGTCATGGACATCTGGGCCATCAAGTCTTCAGATGGCTATAGGTCCAGCCAACCTCTCAATGCGACCACCTGAGAGACCCAGGCAAAACCCCCTAAGCTGGGTCCAGGCAGCCCACAGAAGCATGAGAGTTAAGAGATCATGATAAACTGTTATTTTCAGCTACCACGTTTTGGAGTGGTTTGTTACGCAGCAATGGGTCAGCAGAACAGCACTGAAGAATCTGGGATGGTGGGTTTAACAGATCACCCCAGAAGCTGTGCAGAGGAAGGACTCAACACAGAAGGTGACTAGGTCACAAGCAGCCTCACAGGAGAGCATGGGAAAGGAGTGAGGGTGTCCAAACCACCCTGAATGCAGGCCCTGTCCCAGGCTCAGAAAAACGGGCCCTCTCATCCCATCAGCACGCATGGACTCACTTTTCAAGTTCTCTGCTTCTCATCATGGCAACAATTTCCCACCTTTCAAGGAAAGTGCTGCATCATTTAGGAGGGACCTCAACACAAACAACAAAACCCAAAGACCCTCACTGAGCTGTCTTCAGTGTTCTGGCTGGGCAGGGCTTATTGCTGGCCTCCAACTTTACCTTCCCCAGTCTCTGCGGTGAAGCAGATCTCCACCCTGGGAAACACACAAATCCCAAATGCTATACACGATCCAGTAAATGCAGCTACCTAATCTTCCTCCTGCCTGGTGTGAATGCCCAGTGCGTACCTATACTGACTTCACCTTTAGCAGAACGCATGTGAAGAGGAAACACTCTCCCTGCACCTTCAGCGGGAACCCCTTCTTTGATCCTAACCCCAACATGTTCACAGATTTCAGCACAGGATGAAGGCAAACCCTGTATGGGAACTCAGTACTTCAGCACCAAGTGGTACACAATTGCCTTGGAATGTAGCCCACACCTGGAGTTGTTCTCTTTCTGCCCTTCGAGAAGCTACGAGGCAGAGGAAAGCAATACTTTTTACCAAAAAAAAAAAGCAAAGCAGGTGATTTTTAAAAAATTATTATTATCATGAAAAAAAAGTACAACCCTCCAAAAACTATTTTAAACTAATACAAGGGCTCGGTTAAATGGGCTGTGATTTGTAGAGCAAGCGGCTCAGGTTGCCACGGCACCAACAGGGAGAAGCAGAGTTTACTGAGGGGATAAACAGCAGTCCGTCACCCTGGGAACCAGAACAACACACAGAGGTAGGAAAGAGATGCAGAAAGAGAAGGGCGAACAGCGCAATGGGCCAAGGAGAGCAGAGGAGAGGTCGGTCCCTTGGCGAAAGCATCCTCCCAAGGACAAGGTCTCCTGGAAGACTGCAGAGGAGAAGAAGGTGGCATAACCGAGGACCCAAGGCCAGCGTGGGTCGGGCTCCACGCACTGGTTTGGTATTGCAAGTGGGGACAAGGAAACCAAATATGCTGAGAGTCAGGTAGCTCAAGATACCTCTTTATCATTAAGAAATTTACAAACCAGAGCGGCTGAGGATTAAACTGAGGGGAGATTAGAAAGATAGCAGTGGGTGCCTTCATTCACTCCCCCTTGATCCTATGATATCTCTTTGCAGGAGGAAGGTCCAAGATCCATCTGGAAGAATATTTCCCAAAGTGGGTCTCTGGAGCTCATATAAAGAGATGCTGCTTGGAGAAAGGGAGTCATGGCCAAGCAAGTTTAAGCAAAAGTAGGTAAACAGAGTCACAACAGGGTGCTCTATGCAGGACTCAGCTAACTGGCCCTTTCCACGAGGGGCAATAGCATTCGGCATTTCATATGGTTTGGGGTTGCTGTTAACCACAAAACCTTTTTCCTTCCTTACATATTTTTGGTTTTGAAGCATTTTGAAGTCCAGTTTTCTTGGGAAGGTGTGCTTTGGTCCTCTCTCCCAGTTAAACAGGCAGCTTCCTGGAAGTGGACTCTATATTCACTGTTTCCTTTGCATTTTCAACACTTTCAGATTATTCCCTAAGGCAGGATGCCAATCACAGTGCCTGCTCCTTCATGGTCTGGAAGAACCAAGCACAGAGTTGGAGGTGGGAGGTGCCCAGGTGGATTCAGACCTTCCTGGGACTGACCCATTAGAAGGGTGTGGACCAACTGACTCAGGCCTGGGAGAGGAGGCCACTCACCTCCTCAGGCCTGGTGCTCCTTCTGCCTCCTTCTGGCTACTGGTGAAAGGGTTGCTTAGAGGTCACAGGCAAATCTATGATGGATTCAGCCCTCTTCACCACTTGAGACTGGCAAAGGATTTGGAGTTTTTCTTTTATTTCAGGTAGGCAGTGGGGCTGGGTATTTTGGGTGGCAACTGAGAGCAGATGGACTGGGTATAGAGAGCACAGTAAATACTGGCCATGACAGCTACCTCCAAGGAAGAGCATGGTGGTGACAGGAAGGAGCCTGGAGCCTGGCAGACTCCTTAGAGCAGAGTCCTGAGCCTAGAGATGCACCACTGCCTTCCTCTAGGCCCAGTTCCTTCACTTTCTGGGACTCACTGCCATAGTGAATCCTACATGCTTCAGATATGGTCTATGACTTCAGGAATTTACTAACAAGACACGTCAGTGCAACAGACTTGCAAGTGCCCAGTGGGCGGTGTGCAGAGTCAGCAGGGGCCCTGGCTCCAGCTAAAGGATACGTGAACTGCACCCACTTTACTCAGCACCATCCCTAGGACCTAACACAGAACACCTGCCTGCTGCTTGCTGTTCGTTTGTGTCTGTAAAGCCACAAGGGAAAGGAAGGAAGAAAGTAAGTGTTGGGAAAGCATAACTTGATACAATCTAAACAGGGCCTTTGGTGGATCAGACAAAACAAACAAAACAAACAACAACACTCCATACGTTTTCTCCAAATATAGTAAACCCTACATCAGAATCATAGCTGAACTCTGAGTCCAGTTTTATGGAGACTAAAATGCCCTTATACAGAAAGGGTAGCTACAGATTACTGTTATGCCAGGATCAGCTGCTCCATTTCAATGAATGCTGACCACACTGGATGACTGGAGGTCAGAGCTTCCTGCCCCAAGACCCCAGTTGAGCCCCCTGGCTCTCGAGTGGTTCTGGTCAGCTCCATGTTTGATCACTTTGACTTCAACATTCTATTGCCCTGAGCCAATCCCATCATTTGATCATCCTGACTTTGTCATGTAATCCCCTTTCAGCCAGTGAGTCAAAGTTAACTGGACCATAAGGAATGATTTGTTCTCAACTTGGCAAGCTGCTCTCGGCTGAAAAAAAATTGACAAAGAAGGCAGGAGGTTCATATAACTTCACGGGGAAAGAGAAGACAAACAAAAAGCTAAGCTGAAGTTCCTTATTCCATGGCCAAAAGAAGAAGAAGAAAGTCAGATATGTTCAGGGTGCTAAGATTCAAGACGGGGAAGAACCAGCTAAAGGGAAAGAGAAAGGACAGAGCTTGGTAGTCTGATGGCATAGGTCATTACCGTGCAAATACTCTACTAAATTGCCCAGATTAAAATACGAATTGTGAGATACTCTCCTCCAATATTCACCCTGCTCAGTTCTGGAGCATGAGAGGAATAACAAAGAAAGATGAACAAAGAAAGATGTCTAAATATTTACATGGTTTCTCCTCTTGATTTAAGTCAAGATATTATTTGCCTGCATGTTTTTAAAGGGTAGGTTTGGGACCCTCTGTCATGCTTTGTCATTGGAAGAATTAGCTCCACCTTACACCGGGAAGTCTGCTCTGAACTGACGAAGAGTTTGCACTCAGTGTCTTGGGAGAAATTCAAATATTCCTGGCACTGGCACTATGTGGCATTTAGTGCAGTTGGGTGGCCAACATGCTTGGGAGACACCCTGCTCTGGAGACTGAATACAACTGAGGGTAGCCAAGCTTCTTTGGGGTCTTCCGTGTCTGGGGTTGCAAGAGTCACAGGCCCAGGTCTCAGGGAGGCAGTGAGTGGCTGTCTGGCTGTCAGCCCAGCAAAGAAGAATCCTTTTTACAGTGCTCTAGGCCAAGCCATTTCCCATGATGTCTACAGATCTGTCACCTTGGCTCTGAACCAAGTGGGGACTCACCTCGTGGAGGAAGTCTAGGGGGAGGAGAAAATGGGGAGGGGACCGCAGGGTCACTTCAGGGCAGGCAAGAAGAGGCTGGCAGGGAAAGGCACTGCTGGAGTTACCTGAAGTGACAGCCACTCAGATAAAACTGAAAGATGATAAGTTAAAGAGAAACCGGAGCTCCCGGGAAGCCTGAGTATTCTCTCAGTGGAAGCAGAACTCCCTGGAAGTCAGCCACGAGGCTGACCTCACCCCCGCGGCCCGATCCGAGCAAGCATGCAGCTTATCGTGAGAGCCAGGGCAAGACTGTATCCACCACGGCCAGGACAGTAAAGAGACTGATGGCGTTAACTCTCGGAAGTGCCACTTTTGAAGAGAATGTGTTACTAATTAAGTCTCAGGTCAAACACTAAACAAAATAAAATACAATTTGTGCGAATGCGGTTTGGAGTTGGTATCTCCTGAAGCAGGGATTGTAAACCCGATGACCTTTCCATGGAGCACTGCTTCCAAAAAAGTGTGGAATATGACTTCTATGGGACATGAGGTGATCATCACTGGGGGGCTTTAGAAGCTTTGTGGATGGAAACATAATCCCCTGGCAGAGAAGGGGGTGAAATGGGAAGTCCACTAGTGGGCGAGAAGGAGGAATGACCTCTCCTACAGCCCATGCTGTGGTTGGGTGGGAAGCCCTTCCTCTTGCTGGGTTTCCTCATCATCATCTGCAGTGGGCTGGGGGCTAAGGAGCTCTATACCCCTCCCAGCATGGGTGGCCTTGGACCCTGCAGAGCTGGGGTCAACATGGTCTTGTCACTTGGATCAAGAGGCTGTGCTTGTCTGCAGTGATAGGGAAACACTGAGGTCAGACAGCCTGGCCTGTTTAAAGAATCCACCATGCTCAGCATAATGGGGCCTAAAGGAAATGGTGGCAATGGCCCTGGAGCGGAGGACGGTCTACCAGGGAAGCAGGGATGCCTCTAGTTACACGTGTATCACCACAGGCCCCCTGTTTAGACTTTCTACTCCAGGGTACTGACTTCCACAGGGCTCTGCAATGCCTCCAGAAATGAAGGCAACTGGACTTCCAGGTGAAGAGATTGCTTCACGGTGGAGGTAAGCTCTGAGCACAAGAGGCTGGCTACAAAGCTGTACAATCTTAATAAATCAGAATCTGCAGCTTACTTTCCACTTAATGGGTGCATGAATGCAAAATAACAGAACTCATTTTTCCAGCTACTTCATCATTTGTTAGACATGAGATAGAACTGGTTTGTTGAGTTTACATTTTAATTTCCTTCATAGTGACCCACCAATGCATTAGCTTTTAAAAAAATTTTTAATCACCCTGGTATATAGGATTCTGTCTGAAAAAATTGATACCACTTTTGAATCCCCAGAGCCTAACATAGTATATTGGAGAAATTTTTAGTATTAATACATGTTGACTCAATGCTTTATGGGTTCCTAAATTTATATGCTGACTACCTATCTGTTTAAATTGTTTCCACTGACTTTCTGAACATGGAAAAACAATTGCTCCACCACTGAAAAACATCATGCAAGATGTCCATCATTTGCTTTAAGAACATCCTGGCCCAGGGCAGTCCACATGCGTTTACTTTTCTCATTTACTGGGCTCTAATTATTTTACTAAGCCCCAACTGGCCCTGTGGGAGCTGCCTACATGCTTTTAGAAGCCTAAGGGACAACTGGTGTATTTCAGATCCTGTACATTCATCTGAAAAGCAAAAGTACAGGACGGACCTCACATGGGCCATTAACTTCAGGGCAATTCTCCTGGTCTCCTAGAGGCTAATTGCTTTGACTAAGCAGTTGCCTTCAGCCATAACTTCAGGTAACTGGGTAGATTCCCTAATTGGAGCATAACCTATTTTGTAAATAAGAATTTTTCATAGTCATCGAGTAATTTGTAATTGGCCCTTGAAAGGATAATGCAGTTTGTTAACTCCATGAGGTCAGATTTCTAAAAATTGGGAAACTGAAAAGTAGGACTCAAGGTCTTGTATGAATACAACAGAATGGCACAAATAGATGGGGTGCAGTGGCTCACGCCTGTAATCCCAGCACTTCGGGAGGCTGAGGTGGGAGAATTCCTTGAGCCTGGGAGTTCAAGACAAGCCCTGGCAACATAGTGAGACCCCATCTCTATAAAAAATTTTTAAAAATTAGCTGGGCTTGTGGTACACGCCTGTATTCCTAGCTACTTAGGAGGCTGAGGTGAGAGGATGGCTTGAGCCCGGGTGCTACAGGCCACAGTGAACCACAATCATGCCACTGCGTTCCAGCCTGGGTGACAGAGTGAGACCTGTCTCAAAAAATAAAAAAAAAAATTTTTTAAGTAGCACAGATTATTCAGGAAGCCTCAAAGAACTGAGAATTGGAAAAGAAAAAAAATTCCAAAACTTAAGTTCAGTTCTGAGAAAGATGGATGGAAAAGGGTTAAAATGGCTGATCAGAGTTGAAGGTGGAATAGGAATATAGGACACAAAATTAGGCAACCCTTTTAGCTTCCTTTTTCTTTTCTTTTCTTTTCTTTTTTTTTTTTTTTTTGAGGCCAATGATCTGCACTTGGGAAAGCATCAGGAAAACACTGTTAAGGTGGAAGCAAAGCTTGAAGTAAGAAAAGAGATAATAAAAGATTGCCTGTTAGGTATTTTTTAAAAAAATTCGAGTCTCCACGTCTGAGTAAGTTAAGTCACAGTGTGGCAGAAGCAATCTCCTATCATTGCTGGCAATCATAGGCAAATACTAATGCGTGAAGCCATATTGATGTTCAAAGGGAACCAAATTGGAGCCCACTCCAAGATTAATTGGCTTATTAATTCCTAGAAAACGTCAAGAATCAACTTTTGATCTGATGAATTAGAAATACTTAGCAAATGGTCAATGAGTAGCAAGAACTTTCCCCTTGCCCCAATTGGGTCGTAAGAAAAGTAGAATGGCAACGGATATAGATTTTAAAAGTGTTTTGATGTCACCGAGGCCTGTGACCTCATTTTTCATGATATTTTGGTGGATGAAATGTGAATCACCATATGGTAGATTTTGGTGAGTGGAGTGCAGGCTCCTGTATTTATGCTGTGTCCTCAATAAGGTATTTTTCAGGACATCCTGGCCCTGATACTTCATTCAATATGTCATATGGAAGCATATTTATCACACTTTTGAATGGCTAAGACAGCCAAAGAGGAATGGCTAATATACTCACTGACAGAACTTGGAATCTAAATTCTCCCAAGAGGCTGAATAATCAAATTTGCAAAAGGAATAAATAGGAATTTCTGTATTTGGGTTCAAAGAAATGAACCTCACAAGTACAGGATTGGGGAGGCCTAGCACAATAGCAGTTCATATAAAAAAAAAGTACTTGATGGTGCTAGCTGACCTGTCTAGTGTCACAAATGACACAAGTGTAATCTCCCTGCTGATGGTGTGAATGCAGCCCCTGGTGAGTTTAAGGGGTGCTGTGCTCCTGTGCTCGAGTCTGGGCGCTTCACTTAGTGGGAAAGATGCTGATTATATACATGGCAGTCAAGGGAGGACAAGCACAATAAAGAAGCTTTTGCTTCTGGGCATGAGAACTGTCCATATCGGAAAGGTGGTGGAGGAAATTAGACCATCTGCCATGAATTCAAAAACGTGTTTCAGCATCAAGTGGGAGGCTGGACTATGGTCTCTAAGAGTCCTTCCAACCTTAAGATGCTCTGTACTGGCTGGGTGCAGTGGCTCACGCCTGTAATCCCAGCACTTTGGGAAGCCAAGGTGGGAGGATCACCTGAGGTCAGGAGTTCGAGACTAGCCTGACCAACATGGAGAAACCCCGTCTCTACTAAAAATACAAAAAAAAAAAAAAAAAAAAAAATTAGCCAGGCGTGGTGGTACATGCCTGTAATCCCAGCTACTTGGAAGGCTGAGGCAGGAGAATCACTTGAACCCGGGGAGTGGAGGTCACGGTGAGCTGAGATCGCACCATTGCACTCCAGCCTGGGCAACAAGAGCAAAATTCTGTCTCCCCCCCAGCAAAAAAAAAAAGATGCTCTGCACGAATCTGGATGGTTCTCATGGAGATTTTCATTTAGTGCACTCCTCATTTAATTAAAAGCATACATAGCATGGAGTAAAGTAAAAATCCTGTAACAGACTTCTTCTTCATGCATTTTCTGAATCTCTGTGATCATGATGTTTCCAGACTGAAACTTAAAATAAATCCATATTTCCATCAACTTCTCTAGTCTCTATTTGGAAATATATTTTATGCATCTGTGCCTTCTGAGTGACAGACAGTATCTACAATCTGAGAGGAAATGCACAGTTGGGAGAAAGAATGCTGGATGCTGCCCTCCTCTGCCATTTGCCATCTGTGAACGCTGATCCTCACAACCTTTGCTGAGTCTCAGCATGGTCATTTGGGAAATAAAACAAAACAAAACAAAACAAAACTGAATTGAATAATGCTTAGCCTATAGGGCAGCTGTAGCACTCAAAAGAGATAAAAAGGTATGATTATGTTTTAGATACTGCCTGCTACCACACAAATATACTGTTAATATTTGGAAAGGCTTAACAGACATCACAGCTCAGAATAGAACCGCTGTGTCTATATCCAAGGATCCCTAATAGGTTTAGGTCAGTTTCTAATAGGGGATGGAAAGGAAGGAAAGGATCCTTTTTCAACAGGATTCAGAAACCACCAATTCAAGTCTTCCAAAACTAAAACTTAGCATAAATATCCAGACAGACAAAATTATTTTAATCTCCTGCATGGCATTATGACTTATGCACTTTGGAGGCAGAGGGCTTGCTTTTATATCCTGGCTTTGCCATTTACTAGCTGTGTGATCTTGGGCAAGTTCCTCAACCTCTCTGTGACTCAGGTACCTCACTGATTGACAAACAACGTATTAACCATATCTTCCTTAAAGGGCTGTTGTAAAGATTAAATGAGTTATACATGTAAAGCTCTTTCAACAGTGCTTGATATGTAATAATATGATTACTATTATTGTATATAGTTGCTTAAAACCACCTGCATCTTTTAGGCATGTGCCAAAGCTCATACATTGTTCTATTGGGGAAAATAAGAGAAGGCAAAAACTAAGCAAGCTCTCCTCTACTGTTTTCTGAAGAAGCCATCTTGAGCGAGGGCTGCTGAATGGCTCTCCATGAAGGCTGCTGGCTTAGGGACACCTCAGCATGTGGCCGTGGTTGTTGCCCTTTCATTTAAAACTGATTACGCTTATGAAATACTGAAGTATTGACAGCGAAGGAAAGCACAGGAACAAAAATGACCAATTCCCACGTCTTGGGCCCTTGAGTAACATTATTCGGATGTCTTTCTGGCCTTAGAAGTGGATGGTCAAATTTTGTGGGTAACCTCACCCTGGGATAATTATAAGTTATTC
Organism: Pan paniscus; assembly: GCF_029289425.2. Taxonomy (NCBI): domain Eukaryota; kingdom Metazoa; phylum Chordata; class Mammalia; order Primates; family Hominidae; genus Pan; species Pan paniscus. Next base: position 51,832,903 of record NC_073260.2, read on the forward strand.
CTCCATCTCTTGGAGAGCCACAGAAAAAAGACTCTAACTGAAGCTGTTTGAGGCTGTTTCTAATTCGAGCTTGCATGAATTCAAAGAAGCCTCAAATTTCTCATGCTGACTTTGAGGCTCTGATCATGCAAGACCAGTACTTATTCTGTATAAGAAACACACGGGGAGCATGCTCCTGAGAAATGTTCAATGTTAGAAAACAAAGGTTAAAAGTAAAATTTAAATAACCTAAGGGAACAGAGAATGATCTACTTTTTCTTCCGTTATTATTAACGTCGATGTAAAATGCTGCTGGCTGCCTTATATGAAGGCAGAGAACATGGCGGAGAGCTTCCTGCCAGGGAAGCTGCCTGCCAGCTTCCAGACTGGCCCCATCTGCCCAACTTTGATGAACTAGGCAACCTGTACAGCGATTAGAACACATCTCCTGCTTCCGAATCTCACCTTTAGGTGAGGGAGAAGAAGGAGTTTGATCTTGCTAAGGATATAAAAATTTAAAACACAGAACAGTGTTCTACATCTTCTCCTCTCAGCAAACGCTCACTGGACAGGTGGGTGAAATTGATTTACTCAGCCTTGGTCCTTGGAATTCCAAGTTTCTCTTGTTAATGTTTAATTTATTGGCTCAATCACTAAACAATGTTACTTAGAGGTTTTTTACTATTAGCTACGTTTAGACTATGATAATAAGATAGGTAAACAAACTGAAGAAAGTGACTTTTAGGACACTCGAATTAACTTTCCAAATGCTGGCTGTCACAGATTCAGAAGAGTTAATGTTAGTGATTCAGAATAAAACATATGAAAATGAACTTCGCACTGGTTCCAAAATTCTAACTTCCCTCAGACATAGGCAAAAAGAATAAAACTTTACACAATAAAATCTATGAAAACTTAGTCTGATTATCTTAAAGTTGACTTGATATACATTAATGTATTTAAGCACTAGTGTCAATTATTTGTTTAGATGACGTGTCCAATAGTGTTTTATCACAGGAAGTAGGTTATAGTTATGTAATCTTCAAATTACATAATTACATAAGTATATACATATATATAACTATATGCAGAGTATAACTGTATGCATATACATACATTTAAATTTTAAGCAATAATCATTTATAAATTAAAACAATGACTTACTTTGAGACAGAGTAGTCCATCAGAAATATAATACAAGCCACAAATGCAAACCACATGTGTAATCTGAAATTTTCTTCTCTTTCTTGGAGACAGGGCCTCACTCTGTTGCCCAGGCTGGAGTGCAGTGGGACGCTATCTCAGCTCACTATAGCCTGGATCCCCTGGGCTCAAGTAATCCTCCCACCTCAGCCTCCCAAGTAGCTGGGATTACAGGTACACACCACCATATCTGGCTAATTTTTGTATTTTTTGTAGAGGTGGGGTTTCACCATATTGCACAAGCTGGTCTCACACTTCTGGGCTCAAGTGATCTGCTCGCCTCGGCCTCCCAATGTGCTGGGATTACAGGTGTGAGCCACCATACCCAGGTATAATTTGAAATTCTCTAGCAGTCACACTAATAAAAGTAAAAAGAAACAGGCAAAATTAACTCTAATATTTTGTTTATCCCAATATATTGAATGTTATGATTTAAGCATATAGTCAATAATGAAAATGATTATGATAGATTTTGCCCTTTTCTGAGTGTTTGAACCCCAGTGTGTGCTTTACACACACACAGCACATCTTGTTCAAACCATCCCTACTTCAAGTGCTCGATGGCCACAAGTGGCCTGTGGCTGTCATGTCAAACAGCACAGCTTTAGGCTAATTTTATAGCTATAATATAAAACTAGGACGTAGCTTAATTATTTATAGAAGGGAACCAGAAGAGATAGTTGTGAAGTCACTCAGATGAACCATAGCTAAGTCAGCACATTAATCATTGGAAGATAAAAGGTATGACTGTTCACCTTATTAGAAGAATAACAGAGACCAAAATTAGCTTAGAGACCCAGACTGTGTATTCTGGATAATTTTCTTAAAATGATGTGAATACATTTCCAGCTCGTAATTTATGTGCACTAAGATAGTTTTCTTTTTAACTATATTCTGCTGTTTGGAGTACAGAAGCCAAATAGACAACCTACATGCTACAATAAGCATTTGTGTACTTGAAGGCATCTACAAGTCTCCATTCAGCCCTGTTTAGCGAATTCCTGTTAGTATAACCACTGGTTCAGGCAGATGAGCTTATGGCTCCAAAAGGGCAAGCATCAAGATTTCTGTGGTCTGGGAAATGACTTTTTGGATATGACCCCAGAAGCACAGGCAACAAGAGCAAAAATAGACAAATGGAATTACATCAAACAAAAAAGTTTCTGCATAGAAAAGGAAACAATACACACAGTGAATAGATTACCTACCGAATGGGAAAAAGTGTTTTGAAATTATACATCTGATAATGAGTGAACAGTCAAAATATATACATGGTACTCAACTCCAAAGCAAGAAAACAAATAACCTGATTTTAAAATGGGCAATGGACTTAACAGACAACTCTCAAAAGAGGATATACGGCTGGACGCAGTGGCTCACGCTTGTAATCCCAGAACTTTGAGAGGCCGAGGTAGGTGGATCACCTGAGGTCAGGAGTTCGAGGCCAGCCTAGCTAACATGGTAAAACCCCGTCTCTACAAAAAATACAAAAATTAGCCAGGCGTGGTGGCGGGCGACTGTAGTCCTAGCCACTCGGGAGGCTGAGGCAGGAGAATCACTTGAACTCAGGAGGTGGAGACTGCAGTGAACTGAGATCACGCCACTGCACTCCAGCCTGGTCAACAAGAGTGAAACTCCATCTCAAACACACACACACACACACACACACACACACACAATGAGCTATCATTTCTCACTTGTTAGAATGGCTGCTATCAAACAGACAAAAGACAAGTGTTGGTGAGGATGTGGAGAAAAGAGAACCCTTGTACACTGTTGGAGAGAGTGCAAATTAGCACAGCCATAATGGAAAACAATCTGGAGGTTCCACAAAGAATTAAAAATAGAACTACCATATGGTCCAACAATCCCACTAGTAAGTATATATCCAAAGCAAATGAAATCAGTATGTCAAAGAGATGTCTGCACTCCCATGTTTATTGCAGTACTATTCACAACAGCCAAGATATGGAATCAATCATCAGTGGATGAATGAATAAAGAAAATATGGTAAATATACACAGTGAAATACTATTCGGCCAGAAAAAATGGTAAGAGAAATGAGTTCAAGAGAGCTATTTTACAACATGGTGACTATAGTTAATAATGTAATGTATTCTTGAAAAATGCTAAGAGAATGAATGTAAAGTGTTCTCACCACAAAAAATGATAACCATGTGAGGTAATGCATACGTTAATTAGTTAAATTTCATCATCCCATAATGTATACATACTTCAAAACATCATGTTGTACACAGTAAATGTATGCAATTTTATCTGTCAATTTAAAAAAATAATTTAAAAAAGATTTGTATGTAGCATACTAATAATATAGCTACAAAAATGTATCCAGCCCCAATAAATAAAAATAGAGATTATGATTCAGCTGATTTTAAAAGTGCGGTCCTCCTTGGTAAGTGGATTTTCTGTATGATCTTAATTATTTCATAGTTACTCTCACCTCCACCTCCAACCCCATGAACTGAAGAAAGAAGGGCAATGATAGAGAAAGCATGGTAGGCTGAAAGGTTCCAATGAGGCTGAAGAGTTATCATGGTGGAAAGGGTGGACTAGTCAGTGGGAAGGAGGTGCTGTGAGTATGGCTGCCTGGAAATGAAGGTTTGGGTGGAGTTTCTAGTGACAGCAGTGCAGTAGAGGACAAGGTGGCTGGAAATGAGGAGGTCAAGGAACTCCACGGTGGGGTGCAGATTATGACAGTGGGGAGATGAAGGGGAAGGCCGCAAGCTTAGATTTTCACTGCTCACAGAAGTCTGCTCTTTCTCTATGCATGACATTTCTTAAACTTGGGGCCAATTCATTTCTTCTCCACTTTTAAGTGATCACAGTACTGATATTCATTATTTCCCCTTGCTTGTCAAAGTTGTAAGAATTAGCAAGCCTATTGCTTGGGGCTCGTTACATTTGCTGTACGCATTTGAGGGTAGAGTGCTGAGTGCTCCTGCCTAGTGGCAAGTTTAAATATGCTGAGGAACAACTGGAGTCTCTACCTGCATTCCCAGTGACTGCTACTTACATTCATTGATTTACTAACCCACTCAACGAGCGTTCCTTGAACACTCACGTGTCAGGCATAGTATCATGGGAGGGGGTTTTTCTCAAATACCACAATAAAGGGGGAATCTGTAATAATGAAATATTATTCTTCCCTATCCTGGCTGTGAATTACAACCTCTTAAGAGTCTTTCTCCTTATTTACCATTTCTTTGCTTATTTCCTTCATCCTATTAATAACAGAAAGAAAAACGGCATGCCATTTTTAAAGTGGCCAACTGTATATACCCTTGACCTGGAGAAGACAAATCCCGAGATCGCAGAGGTCAACCGCTTCTTGACAAAAGATGAAGGAATCTGGGGTCTCAACTTACCATGCAGCAGCTACTGCTGCTGCTGCTGCTGCTGCTCCTGTGGTTCTGATCACCCAGTATCTCAAGGTCTTTTATGGTACAGTGACCCCATTAGAACTAGGGAGAACTGGCTGGGCGTGGTAGCTCATGTCTGTAATCCCAGCACTTTGGGAGGCCGAGGTGGGTGGATCACGAGGTCAGGAGTTCAATACCAGCCTGGCCAAGATGGTGAAACCCCGTCTCTACTAAAAATACAAAAATTAACCAGGAGTGGTGGCACACGCCTGTAATCCCAGCTACTCGGGAGGCTGAGGCAGGAGAATCGATTGAACCTGGGAGGTGGAGGTTGCAGTGAGCCGAGATAGCACCAGTGCACTACAGCCTGGGAAATAGAGCAAAATTCCATCTCAAAAAAAAAAAAGCAGGAAAATTGGCAAAGTGTGACCATAGTAAGGAGAAACACTTCATGGCCATCAGTAAACACAGCACAAACAACTGAGGAGGTGCGTCAGTCTCAACAAACTTGCCAACTGCTCCTGACCACGTTTTAAGTCTTGAGCACCGTATTGAAGAGCAGTGAAGACTGTCATTCAATGTCAACCATTACTAAGCTCCAACAGGCTAGACGCTTCAGTCCCAGAGACGCTAATGATCGCTGTTTCTCTGCTGGCTTTTTCATGACATACCTAGCCTTTTACAATAATTCATTTCACCTCCAACTCCACTTTGCTTTCACCACTTGGTACAATCAGAAAAGAAGCCAAAATTCTAGCAACTCTTTCACAATTGTTTTACGTAGACCCATTTCAGATCTCACTAGCTACTCCAGCTCATTAAAAAAAAAGACCAGAGGAGAAGGCTCCACCTGGTACGGGGCCACATTCCAGCAGAGTACAAAATCAATCTTTGTTAAAAAACATAAATTTGATCATTTTAAGTGGTATATTTGAAGGCCTCCTGGATTTGTTTTCTTTTTAAACCTTGGTTATTTTTTGTAGAGCACCAAACTCTATATGTGAGGCCCTATTCAAATTAAATTTCAGTTAAAATGTCTTACTACATTAAGCCCAAGAGTCTCAAATTAAAGAAAATGAGTGGGAATAAATGTTTAAAAATACATATGACCTCAGGGCACATGATCTACTCCAGATGAAAGGCATGAGATGAATTGCTGGTTTGTTCCCCGGTGGCAGACATCTTCCTGTGTAGCAAAGTTTCTCCAAGTTTCCAAATCAGTCCAGTCCTGGAAGTTTTAAGGCTGACTCTGTTTTGTAGGCTGGTCATGTGACCACATTGCTTTTGACCCAGAACAGCTTATCTTCCACAGGCCAGAAGGGAACTAGGGTAGTTAGGGGGGAAGAATCAGATTCCAATTTACAACCCAAACGAGCTACAACTACACACAAACAGCTGAAATGGGCTGCAAAGCCTCCAAAACCACAGGCTGTGGAGCCATATTCTCTAATTATTGGTCATGTAAGTATGCAATTTTAAATCCATTTTGATTTCAGGATATTGTTGTAAGTAAAATTAACTAAGTTTTTTTTTTTTTTTTTAAGTTACAGCTTGATTCCATCATCATGGCTTGTACTCAGGCAAACCAGAGTTTATTTGCCTACAAAGAGACTTTATTTGCCTATTTACTTAATATCAGGATGTTCAAGGGTAACGCCTAGCCAGGGGCCATTCATTGCTAGTCCTTGTTCCTCCCCTCAGAAGGGAAAATGAAAACAAAGGCACAACTATGCATTTTGAGGAAAGCAGTGTGTGTCCAAGGAACAGAGGTGTCCATGCGTCTTCCGAAGCTATGGACTTTTGGAGCTTAGTCTGAACAGCTAGGGAAAGGGTGTGCAACAGACTTTTACATGATGATTTTGAAAGTGGTTAAGGAGACTGAAAACAAGCGGAGAGAACTCAGATAAGTTACGCGATAGCTATATAACTGGGTCACGCGTTCATTCTGCTAACTCTGTAGCTGAGTGGGAGAGGGTTTAGTGGTCCCATGGAGTTCCGTGTAATTTACATTTCACGGTAGTGTCAATGTCAAGTTGTACAAAGGGCACACGCTAAAATAATGATCAAATATTCACATTAAGTGTCCCCACATGCTGACAGACCCATACTCAGAGCACTGCTTCTCCTTAAAACTTCAGAAAACCTCTTTAGAAGCTTAACCGCTGGGTCCTATGTGGGAGACCCGTATATGTCTTCTTTACAGAGGCAATCTAATCACTATTGGGATATCACATAAGGCCAAAGCGATGGGAGCTTTAGAGCAGGTAGTAAAGTCATACAGAGTAGGAGCTGGTATTAATCTTTGTATTTGGTCTTATGCTAGCTGTAGATATAATCTTGTATACAATAAGTGCTCAATATCCAAAGAACTCAACTATGAAGCAAGAAATTCCTCCAAAGCTAAAGAGATAAAGGATAGAATTCATTACTGTGTTGTCTGCTATGGAGATATTTTCCAAACAGAAAACTAGGGCAAGTTGTCTAAAAAGTAAAAATATATTTATGAGAACAAAATATTTGAGATTGCTTTGCACTGGGAACCACCCCCATGTAGGTTTCCAGTTGCCATCTCTGGAAAATCCCTTTTACCATAGAAGGTAACTATTCACAGGTCCCAGGGATTAGGAGGAGGATATGTTTGGGGGTCACTATCCAGCCACATCCCCAAAATGAGCTAATCATAATGACATCCCTTTTTATTTATTTATTTTTAAAAATAGGAACTGAAAGGAAATATCAGGAAGAAAGAGCACACAGGGCAGTTTCATCAATGACCGTGAAGTTCTCTGAGCCACAGTTAAAGATTTTCCCTGCCTGCCTCCTCAACTGCTTTATCTGCTGTAACCACTGCCATTAAATAATGAGGCCTTATATAATGACATGATTCTCTATGTTTTTCATACAGTCCAGCTTCAATGAAAACAGCATTCTCTATATACCAGTGAGTCCCCACCAAGCCACCACTTGGGCTTCCAGACACTTAACACACATTCCTGTGTTACACATCACTGCTAGGCTTTAGAAAACCTTGATCCACGAGTGGTTACTTCCTAGTAGTAGGTTGGATAACACTACTTAATACATTTTTATTGGAGGAATGGATGGATGGATGAATGAATGGATGGCTGGATGGAAGGATGGATGAATGGGACAAAACGTATTCAGGAACCTTTGGAATAAAAGTAAGGCGATCATTCATTCCTGCAGCTGATTTCCCTGAATTGAAAAAAACAGAAATAGACGACTCACTTTGAAATAATAGAAAAGAATGTGTAAATGTGTGGCCAGAGTAGAAGATTTCAATTCTTTTTTCTGCTCTTGTCCTTCCCAGCTTTTCTACCTCCCAAGTGATGCTCAGTTCTGGGTGCCTCTGCTATTATTCCCAACGTAGAGCAACTAGGATGTAAAGGTGCCAGAAGCAGTTTTAAAACTATGATGGATCTACCATTTCCCCACCACTTTTCCGGCACAGAGCTTCTTCTGGGAGGGTCCCAAAGCTAAAGCTATTAACCTGCATGGCTTTGCCACTGTGTCAAGCTAGGATGACTGCAAGATGTTAAATGAAAGGGTGGAAATGTGCTCTTCCTCTTCTCTATCTGGGTAATGCACACTCAGTTTGAAAGGAAAGTATGCAACAAGTCATTCACTGCTTCAATCAAACATCATTTATCAAGGAGGTCCAAGAAGATGGATTCTCTGATTATTTTAGTGAGAGGCCCTCAAAGACTTCCCTTTGTGATGCACTGAAGAAGTGCACTTGAGCGAGTGTGTGTGGAGCAGGTGGGGAAATGTGTGCATCGGTGGGGAGGGGGTGCTGTCTCACCTTGGAATAGATTATATATACTTTGGTAAGCCTGAATAATTTAACTTTGCAATGCTATGTGTGCCTTTTGCTGCAATATCCCAGAGCATTTATTGAGGGCCTTTATGAGGGTGTCATCCTAAATGCCACACTGGTCTAGGCTGGTGTGCATGGCACAAAGAGGCTAAATGGTACAAAACACTAGAGATGAAGCCCAGATACAATAAAGATGGAGCAGCAAGAGCAGAGCTGAGAAGCCCAGATGGCCTCAAATCCCAAGATAAGACGAAAATCCCCAAACTAAAGCTGTCAGACATTGAAAGATAAACATGACTCTGAAAGATGAGTAAAAGGAAGATGAAGACACATGGGTGTAGGAATCTGTGACCACATTCACAGAGAGCTGCTAGAGGTCAAGGGCACGAACACTTGGCTCTGCAAAGTGGCAAATGGGATTGTTTTCTGGTTTTGTTTGAGTTTTGTATTTTAAGATAATAGCCAACTTTAGCAAAAGTACAAGGAAACAGGCACTGTCTTATTCAGAGTGGGAGTAAAGACAACACAACCCTTCCGGAAACAAATTTAGCTCCATGTAATGAGAACCTTTAAAATGTTTATAACTTTTGGCTCAGTGCATCTACTTCTAGGAATCTATCCTAAGGAAATAATCAGAAAAGCAATCAAAGATTGCTTTACAAGGCTATTTGTACCCATCATGGAAGAAAAGAATGACATTCACCAGAGGAAAACGGTGGAGCTAATTATGATAAATCTACATAGTGCAATCTGATGCCAGCTTTGAAGATGAAATTAAAAATATATCATGCATTATCATAATGTAATATTCGGTTAAAAATGCAAGCTATGCAACTACATACATCCGTATGATCCTAATTTTCTATTAAAAAGGACATATAGATGCAAGGCTGCAAGCTAATACAGCAAAATGTTAACATTTAATGGGATCTTTCGGGGGACGGGATTACGAGAGAGTCCTATTTTCTCTTTCAAAGTTTTCTATGTTGTTTTCAAACTTTCTACATGAGCATGAGTTACATTTAAAAACGGAAGAAGGCTGCCACTGAAAAATATCAGAGCACCAGGAAATGAGGTAAAAGAAATGGAAATGTTCTATGGCCTGTGGGTAGCTTCTCGCCTCATCCCTGTCATCGCCTCTGAGCACCTGTTCCAAAATAATTCTTCCTCCAGTTCCAATCCCCACCCCTAGGAAGAGGGGAGGGGAAAGGGAGAGACTGAGACAGAAATTCTTTAGAGCAGAATTTTTCCATCCTGGTTACACACAGGAATCACTGGCGGAGTCTTTTTTTATTTTTTTATTTTTTATTTTTCCTGAGACAGAGTCTCGCTCTGTCACCACACTGGGGTGCAGTGGCACAATCTCAGCTCACTGCAACCTCCGCCTCCCGGGTTCAAGCAATTCTCCTGCCTCAGCCTCCTGAGAAGCTGGGACTACAGGCCTGCATCACCACGCCCAGTTAACTTTTGTATTTTTAGTAGGGACGGGGTTTCACCATGTTGGCCAGGACGGTCTCGAACTCCTGACCTCAAGTGATCCACCATCCTTGGCCTCCCAAAGTGCTGGGATTACAAGCATGAGCCACTGTGCCTGGCTCACTGATGGAATCTTTTAAAACATCCTCGTGCCTGGGCTCTGCCCCAGACTCATTAAATCAGTATCTCTTGGGGGGGACCCTGGCTTTCGTATTTTAAAATGTTCCTCAGGGAAGTCTAAGATTCAAGGAGGTCTGATAACTTAGATGTAGAGACTAGTAGCTCTCAGATGTTAGCACTCATTCAAATCACCTGAAGTCTGGTTAAAACACAGACCGCTGGGCCCCACCCCGAGTTTCCAATTCCGTTATGTCTGGGGTGGAACCTGAGAATCTGCATTTCTAACCAGTTTCCAGGCGATGATGAAAATGATGCAGGTCCAGAAACCACACTTTGAGAACCACAGCTGTACACACACAGCTTCTTAGGTTTGCCTCGTTGATCTTGAGTTCCATACCAGATTCCCATACATATTTGAGGGACAAACCAGAATATTATCTCTTCCCCTAAACACTGAGCAGCAAAGTTTTGATCCAAAGAAGGCAAAAGGACAATCAAGGCAGAGAAAGGAAATGCCCATTTATGGGGCAGCTGCAGGTTGCTGGGCACTGGGCTGGATCCTGTGTGTCCATACCCTGGAGCTCACCTCGTGCTCACAGCAGTGCTATAAGGAGGGCACTGCCATTTCTATTGTAGGACAATTAAAACCGAGATCCGGGGCCAGGCGTGGTGGCTCATGCCTGTAATCTCAGCACTTTGGGAGGCTGAGGTGGGCAGAGAGCACTTGAGGTCAGGAATTTGGTACCAGCCTGGCCAACATGGTGAAACCCCGCCTCTACTAAAAATACAAAAATTGGCCGGGTGCAGTGGCAGGTGCCTGTAATACCAGCTACTTGGGAGGCTGAGGCAGGAGAATCACTTGAACCTGGGAAGCGGAGGGTGCAGTGAGCCGAGATAGCGCCACTGCACTCCAGCCTGGGAAACAGAGAGACTCCGTCTCAAACAAAACAAAACAAAACAAACAAGATCCAGAGAAACACAGTAATTTTTCAGTAACAGGCAGCTCATGAGGGGCAGAGGCCAAAATGCAACTAAGGCTCACCAGTCACCCAAGCCTGCTTTCCTTCCTCCAAGAACAAACACACTTGACAAGATAAAACTATCCCCAGAAGCAAACACGCGCCTGAAGAGACATGATTTAGATGACAGTAGAAAACATAAGAGCAAATATAGGAGTCCACTGCGCTTTGCTTTTTATTCTTATAATTATTAGCACAGATAATGAAGTAACACACTCACTACAGGAAAACATCTGCTCAGCTTGCCTTTAGCACAAACTCAAACACATTTTCATTAACTCTGACCCGTGTGTGTGTACGTGTGTACGCATGTGTGCATGCGTGTGTGCACGTGTGTGTACGTGTATGAAGAATGACTCATCAAAGTCCACCCAAGTTTGGGATGCTGAATGCTAACATTAAAGAGACGCTCACACTGAGACATCTGACTACCGCTAACCTGAGCTTGTTAGAGAAAAGGCAAAACATTGAACCACGGAAGGCATTTTCTTGGGTTTTAGGACTTCGCTGCATTCACAGCCTTCCTCCCAGGCATGGCTGGGTCTGTCGTGGGCCCCATGAGGTATAAATTCTATCTGTACCTTCTGTTCCACCCTTGACTTCCCTTGCCAGGGAGCACCTTAGTGCCTGAGAATGCGAGGGGTGTTTTGTTTGAGTTTGGGATGATTAGGTTGAAGGAAATTATTCCTATTTTTCCACCACTCTTCGTACACTCTTTTCTAAAGGGAATACTTTGTGTTTGCTGTTAGGTCAAAAAAAAGTCGGGAGGGAGAGATAACGTTCAGCCCACTTATGAGTCTTCATCTGTACAGAAATTTGGAAAATTTCCACTCAGCCCTGCACTAGCTCTCAAAATCTATTTGATTCTCAACATTTAAATAATATTGATGCCACTCCTCAAATTACTCCTTTGTAACCCCCATGGAGGTACAGTGACATGCCTGGGACTTCCAGCTCAGGGCTTTGTTTTTTCGAAATCGGGATCTCAGAAACCACACACTCCTTAAGGTTTCTTGCCCTCACAACACCCCATAAAGCACCCAATGCTGACACAGACCCATGCACTCCTTCTGGTGCTGAGGCGAGGCCCATTTTTCTACTCCTGCTGTGATTGTTATTGTGAAGCTCTTTGCTGGGTTCCAAACACACGTGCACATCCCCAGCAAGCTGAGGCCAGCACGAGATAACGGCTATGAATGTATGCATCTTGCCTTTTACCTTTATTTTATTATTTTATTTTATTTTATTTTATTTTATTTTATTGAGATGGAGTCTGTTGCCCAGACTGGAGTGCAGTGGTGCAATCTTGGCTCACTGCAACCTCCACCTCTCAGGGTCAAGTGATTCTCCTGCCTCAGCCTCCCGAGTAGCTGGGACTACAGATGCACACCACTACGCCTGGCTAATTTTTTTGTATTTTTAGTAGAGATGGGGTTTCACCATATTGGTCAGGCTGGTCTTGAACTCCTGACCTCAGGTGATCCACCTGCCTCAGCCTCCCAAAGTGCTGGGATTACAGGTGTTAGCCACCACGCATGGCCTTGTTTTATTTTTTTGAGACAGAGTCTCACTCTGTTGCCCAGGCTGGAGTGCCGTGGCATGATCTCAGCTCACTGCAACCTCCACCTCCCAGGTTCAAGCGATTCTCCTGCCTCAGCCTCCCAGTAGCTGGGACTCCAGGTGCACAGCACCAAGCCTGGCTAATTTTTTGTGTATTTTTAGTAGAGACGGGCTTTCACCATGTTGGCCAGGCTGTTCTCAAACTCCTGACTTCAGGTATTTGCCCACCTTGGCCTCCCAAAATGCTGGGATTACAGGCGGGAGCCACCGTGCCTGGTCACCTTCTACCTTCAAATTTAGATGACTGCCAGCAGTTTTCTCCTTGTATTTGCACTCCATGCCAGCTGTAATTAATTAAATTATTAAGCCATGGTTAATTAATATCACCTCTAAGGGCCAGCTCTGCCTCCTCTTGGAGGAACGATTAAGAGATCCAGCATGACTGCAAACTTCCTGTGATATATATAAAATGGCTGGGAAGCATCTGTTGGAAATTTTTGGGCCAAATCCAAACATTACCTAGGTTTGAATGACCTTAAGACCCCAATGAGGCGGAGACGGTAGTTGTTTATCCCAATATTTGATCTTCACTGTGTCTTGGGTCCTAGAATTACCCATTTTTAGCTGAGAATCTGGCATTTGGTATAAAGACTACTTTTGCTAGTCTTCCTTATGGCCACATAACTAGCTAGCTGTGGCCATGTTGTTATGTTCTGACCAATAGAATGTAAGCAGAATTATGGTGTGCAATATCCAACGAATGTCTTTCATGGGAAAGGACGTGCCTTTCTTTCTCTCTTCTTTCTTCTTGCTGGGTGGAATGAAGATGTGATGGCTAATGCATGAGGAATCATGTTGGCCATGAAGTCAAAGTCTCATGCTTAGGATAGCACAGTGGCATAATAAAAGAAGCCAAAGTCTTTGATATCACAGAGCTGCCATATCAGCCTAGACTCCTTCTATATGATACAGAAATAAACTCCTATTTCTTTAAGTCATTATTATTTGAGGTTTTCTGTCAGAAGCAGCCCAAACTAATCCTAAGCATTCAGTAATGAAAACATCTCTAAAGAAACCTTCAAAACTCAAAATAATCAAAGATGAGCTCCCATTAGAATTATAGAGATAAGGGGCATGAAGTCAACCCTGCAAGAGCATTTCTCACAGCTTGGTCAATTCCTGGACACTTGGATTATTAGAGCTTTAAAGAAGTAACCAGACAAGATCAGAGTCCTGAGGTGACAGGACACTGACATAAAGTGCTGACTGGAGTTGAAGCCACTTTCTTCTTCCAGAAGTCTGATCCTTGGTGGTCAGGAAGAGATGGCACAGCACAGCCATGTTGGGAAAGCCCTCAGCTGTGCTGTCCTTCTCTGCAAACACACCAAGCCTCCTTCAGAGCTACATATCCCCACTCTTCCAAACTCACCCCTCCCTCCCTCTCTGCTCCTTCTCCCATCATCTCTGGATGTTGTATTACTGTATCACTGTGTGCAATGAACAGAAAGCCAGTATCACCATCTCTCCAGGGAGCAGGGTTTCCATCCAGGAGAGACAGAGCTTTAACGCCTCCTATGAGGAATGTGCAGTGCACAATGGGCTTGCCTGGAGGAAGACCTGGCTCAGGTTACAAGGTAGGAAATGAAGCTCATTCCCCTTGGCATCTGAGGTGGGTTGTCAGCTGTGGCAGATGTCAGCAAGAAGGAAAGACACGAACTTGTACACACCCTTCAGCACATGATACCATTTGACATGCAGTCAGAGCCATTTAACATGCAGTCAGAGGTATTATGAGGAGGGAAGGTGTTCTGAACCCCAGGAGGCTGGGTGCTGTCTGTGTGGCCTTGCAGAGATCACAGATACGCTTAGAACCCCAGTTTGCTCAGTGTTTTGTATAAGCGAAACTCCTGTCTTCAGAATCAGCATCTGGAAAGTGGGAGGAGAGCTGTGTGTTTCAGAATCTCAGCCAGGCTTGGCAATATCTAGCTTAGAACCTCACCACCCAATGCATTCTGTGGGCCGCAGCATGGGCTTCATCTGGATGTGTGTTTTAAATGCAGAATCTCAGTCCCCACCTAGACCTACAGTGTTAGGCTGTTCTTGCAATGCAAGAAAGAAATACCTGAGAATGGGTAAATTACAAATAAAAGAAGTTTAATTGGCTCACGATTCTGCAGGCCGTATAAGCATGGCACTGGCATCTGCTCAGCTTCTGGGGAGGCCTCAGGGAGCCTTCACTCTTGGTGGATGGTGAAGTAGGAGCAGGCACTTCACATGGGGAGAGCACAAGCAAGGTGAGGGGGAGGAACCACACACTTTTCAGCAACCAGGTCTCACCAAAACTCACTCACTATCACCAGGACAGCATCAAGCCATGAGTAACCTACCCTCATGACCCAAACACCTCCCACCAGGCCCCACCTCCAACATGGAGGATTGCAATTCAACATGAGATCTGGGTAAGGACAAATATCCAAACAATATCGCCTACTGAATTGGAATCTGCCTGATCCTCAGGTGACTCATAAGCACATTGAAATTTGAGAAAAGCTGGCTCCCATCTATAACAGCACGACTTCAAGGAGAATATAATATATTTAGTAGCCATTGTCATAGAACCCGGTCTAAATACTTGCTCTTCATTTGCTTCATTAAAAGAAATAAAGACCTCTTACTATGAGGATTAAAAGTGTTAATGTATAAAAGGCATGGGGCAGTGTGATATGTTAATGAATGCCAGCTTTGTTTTTGCTGCTACTACTATGATTATTAGCTGCTATATTCATCAGTCTAGATTTACCAAAACTCAAGAGAACCACTGAGGGATGGGAGTTGCCAATGCTGAGCAAGTCTTTCTACTTGTGACTTTTTTATTCCCAGCCCTTGGCATGACAGAATCCTCCCCAGTGAACAAAGAACTCTTAAAAGGTGGCCTTGGCTGATCCACAAAGGCAAAAGAAAACACAAAGCCCTGGAAGGAAGATCCCTGGGACTCCAGGGTCTGCAAACAAAGAGCTGGCTCGAGCCAACAGCAAGGCCAACCACTTAGCCCCTCAGAAGGAGAGAGGCCTCCAACCCCCATGTCCCCATCCCAGGGGACACAGAGGCACCACCTTTGTGTGAGAGAATAATCAAGGGTATCTCCCAAAACTCCAAAGGCCCCCAAGCTCTCTCACTGGCACACACGCACTGCCCGCAGATCACTGTTTAAGGAAAGTGTGCAAACGCTGTTTACATGGCATCAGCTGAAGGTGGACTGCTGGCAGACAGATGGGCAGCCGCAGGATGCAACCATCCATTTATGTCACTGGAACGTTTGCAAGGAGACAGATCAAATGGGAGAACCAAACCCTCTCTGTTCCCTTTTCCCTCTCCGCCTGCTTCGCTTCTGGGGTGTGTGTGTGTGTGTGTGTGTGTGTGTGTGTGTGTGTGTGTGTGTGTGTGTGTGTGTGTGTGTGTGTGTGTGTGTGTGTGTTGGGGGGTGGGGGATGGGGCCTAGGCTCTGGGTCTCTTCACAAGAAGTCAGGTTCCCCACAGAGCCAAGTTCCCCTCATGTTTAAGCTCCAGGAGAAATCAGCCCATGATTACAATTTCACAGGAAAACACCAGCAACAGTTCAGACACTTGCTCCAGGGTTCCCAGCAATGCTGACTCTGCAGAGAGAAACAGAGAGCAGAAGCCCGGGGTCTCCCATCTTGTCCTCAGGTAATGGCTTTTATTCCCAGGGTACAATTAAGTCACTGTTCCCTTAGTGTGTGTGTACCGAATACACAATGCCTTCTATTCTCGAGGCCTAAAGAAAACAGGCGTTGGCATGAGGCATCCACATTTTCTTTAATGAACTAAACAGCCCAACCTGAAATTCAAGTGCTAAACTTTCAAGAGCAAACAAAAAGCTCGTGTTCCAGTCCAGTTCACTGAAACCAAGTGACTTTTCTATCAGCCTCAAATCCTGGGGGTGTTTACTTACTTATTCTTCTCTTATCAGCACAGTTAGGGGTCAGTTCCACATGTAAGCAAGGGAAGCAAACTGAGCATATGACACTTCAGATGGGAAGAAAAAAATCTCTGAGACTCTTACTCGACATCCTATGTGTTTGCAAATGGTTTCTCTCCCCTCTCTGCTGTTCCCGAAATCTGGGGAATCAGGCATTTTGAACAGCTGAACAGGCAATTCAATCTTTGGAATGAAATCTTCTAAATCACTGCCGTGAATGATGACTCCTTCCTATAAAGAATTCCCTAAGAAGTGCACGCCTGGGTTAAGCCAGGTTTTCACTCCTCAAGCAGTCCCTTGTTTGTAGGTGTCACATAGACTACAGTTTTGCAGAGGAAAACATGTATTATTTATGAGAGGTGCAACTGGCTTTTTGGGTTTTTTTAACATAACAAAATAATGAAAAGAATGGGAAAGCTCCTGTCCCAACCTGGGGGTAATATTCTTCAAGGTAAAGCAAAGTATTTGATGATATAAAAAGAGGCATCTGGCAGATTTACATCAAAGCCATTTTAAGCTGTTATAAAATTAGTTCCCTAAACATAATTTTTCTCTTCTTTGCTAATGGACAACTTCTAGTACCTCTCCGTGTTAATAATTAGACAAAGCTGGAGTCAGAAGTGAAGTTTCTATTAGACAGAGAGGCATAAACAGAGTAAGAATGAAGTGTGTCTTGTGTACCTATGGGAGGGAAAATGAGGTTCAAGAGTCCATAAAAGCTTTAGTAATATTTGATCAGCAGTGTTTGTGCCTTCTTTTTCCTGGACTGCAACTAACATAAATTTTTCTCTTATCAAAGTGATTAAAAAAAAATAGAAAGTGACTCAGTTATGCAAACTTCAAGATAAGGTGTAAAAGAATCTGATGCAGGAAAAAACACACATTGCTTTTGTCTTTATAAGCATTTCTAGCTCATTAAGACTCAGAAACACAAATATAATAAGACCAGAAATAAAATCATGACATTCGGAAGTCTAGAAGTAGTAGTTTACGGTGATTTCATTAATCAGAAAATAATACCTAAAACTTTATTTACCAATTTAGTGAAAGTTGTTTTCTGAAGTCTTAAAAATAAAGGAAGAGGACAAATAGTTCTCAGCCTTGCATTTACAGCTGTTTGGCACCACTTCTATAAACCACCCTTCCAGCCAAGAAACTTAACACAAGATTAATGGACTGGAAGACCTCTCGTAGGGAAAGCCTGGGTTTAACCAAAAGGCACTGCTACACACCCGGATGCATCCGCGTTGACACTGACAGGATCCAGTTCTGCACCCACTTCCTTTGAAAAACATGGCCTATCAGCCTGAATTCTCCAGCAGTGAGAACTTAGGTAATCACATGTTTTGAGCCTAAACTGACATCCATTTCAAAAAATCGATTTTCCATCCAACTGCTTGTCAAAAGTAGGACACTGAAGTATTTATATGTATTAATTGCAAATTGAAATAACCTATCTGCGTATTTCTATATGGGCACCTGCGATGAAGCACATAAGTCAATGATCACCTGAGTCTCGCTGGAGGTAGAGCTTTGAAAAATACAGGTTCCTGGGCTCCCCCTTGAACTCTGGATTCAGTCCATGGGGCAAAGCCCAGCAACCTGCATTTTAAAGAGCTCCTGGGTGCTTCTGATGCACAGTGAACTCTAAAACTCACAGACTGGAGTAGTAATTCTCAACCATCGTCAGTGGGGGAGGGGAGCTGTTGAAAGTCCAGATGCCCTCACCAGACTCCACACCAATTAAGTCCTAATCTCTGAGGCTGAGCCCAAGTACAGGTAGTGTTTAAAGTTCAGAGGGATTCCCCAACCAGCCAAGGCTGAGAACCACTGAGGTTAATGCAAAGGGATGCTACTTATTAAAAAAACACAGGTGACCTGGAGAATTTCCTCTATCAAGAGAATCTGCCTCGCCCCACACCTCCAGTATTTTTTAATCACTCCTACTAAGTTAGCTGGATTCTGTATTCCTCTAAAATTCCTTTCTCAGTATAAAGTCTGCTCATCACATCAGACCACCACACATCTGAGGACAAGAAATGAGTTCTTTACTGTGGAGAGCTCCCCTTTCCCACCCAGGGAGTAAATGATCAAGGCCTGCAATTTGGAAGTGGACCACTTTTGCAACAGCCCCAACACTATATGGCTCAGAGACCCATTACCCACTCTGCAAGGATTTTTAGAAAATGATTTGTAATAACTTGGGTGTATCACACAAGGTACATGTGACAGCCTTCCCCTTCCATATCCTAGTGGGTTGTCACCTTGTGCAGAGAGGACGGAGGAGGCACGGTCAGGCTGCAAGGTGACGCCACCCACACTGCATCCCACCTTCCCACTCTCTTTAGCCAACATTCCTTGAAGCTGGGGGACCCAGAGCAGGCACAAGAAGATGCCTCCATGAAAAAACATCTCCCCCACAGACTGCATTAATTAGAAGCTAAATTGCTTCAACAAAACTCTTTTCAAATGCAAGTACCATCAAAAGAAGCCTATTCACCAAGGAGTGTTGCTTTAATCCACTGATCACAACTGGAGTGTTGTGTGGGATGGTGTCTGTTTGATCCAGAGCAATGGGCACAGTGTTTTGAAAAGAACTGAATCCACTGTCAATATTTTAAAACTCTGATTCCCAGCAATG
Organism: Pan paniscus; assembly: GCF_029289425.2. Taxonomy (NCBI): domain Eukaryota; kingdom Metazoa; phylum Chordata; class Mammalia; order Primates; family Hominidae; genus Pan; species Pan paniscus. The sequence continues at coordinate 51,852,116 of NC_073260.2, forward strand.
CATGAAGACTTGGAAGAGCTGGCAGTGTTGGCCCACGGCCTGCAGGCAGTCAGCGCCCAATGCATAGCGACTGCCCCTTCAGATGGCCCCGTGCGATCCAGCTGGACACAGGCCCGCAGCTCCCCGGTGCCTTATGCCTGGGCGGCTTCACTCCTCCTCACTGCTGTCTGCAGAGCCAACTCTTCTTTCATCAGTAACTCACCCTAAAGGGGCAGAGCTGCTGACAGCTTTGTAATCACAGTTTTGGTCTTCTACTCATTTAGCCATGAGACCTTGGACCGTCTTCTTGGAGCCTTAGTTTCCTTAGCATTACCATTTCAACTGAATAGTGGCAGCCTTTTTGGGGTGTCTATAAATATTAAAAGAAACTGAAAGTGAACACGAAAGCATTTGGAAATGATGGAGCAGTATGCCCATGGAAACAATCGCTAGCCAATCCATTCAACACAGCAACTCAGAACCCTTGAGTCATGCTTGGGAGGGACGCCATGGAGGGAGGTCCGGTGGGGTGGGGCTCACAGACTCATTCGGAGGCAATCTGAGGAATCCAGGTGGTAGCCCTATGAGTGCAACAACTCCATCTCCAGCACTGAGAAAAGCTTAATCCTAACGAGGGCTCCTACCATGGCAAGCGTGCCAGTGGAAACCAAGAGGCTACAAGTTCTTGAATTCAAATGAAGAGGCTACAAAAAGCATCCTCACAACCGAGCCTAATTCCCTGGCTACTTCCAGTCTGACCCCGCAACTCCAACTGTGAGCGGGGTCTACTGATCCACACCTGGTCTTTCTCTAACAGGAAGAAACACAGGAGGATGGAAAGACATCGAGGAGGGGCGAAGACAGTCACTTATTTCTTCCCCACGCCCCATTCCCTTCCCTACCCCCATTCCCCCACAGCCTTTATCTCCTCTCCCTATATTATCAGTTTAGTAGGATATTTGCATTTTGGCAGGATTTCCCTTTTCCAGGGCCTATCAGCTGAGTCGAGGAGACAGCAGATGGCCTACTACACAGCTCATTTGAGTACATATTCGAGACAATAATCAGCTACAGATTGACTTGGCACCAGCCACCACGGGAGGAGAGGCCAAGCATTTCTAAAGTCCACCACGTTCCCATGACTTTGCCTTCACTTGCTGTGCCAATAGAAAGAGAATATTTTAATCTCACAATAATTTGTTTTGGAAGGAACTCTAGATTTCATGAGCAGTCCATCTATATCTTCAGATGAACTGCCAACGTGAATTCTGGGGAGCTTCTCTCTGCATTAGCAACCCTTCATTAATGAGCTTTCTTGCTATTTTTCTCTGCAACCAGGCACCCGAATGTATAGGTATCAGTTCATGCTCTTTCCATAGTGACTGCAAGGAGGGACCTGCCAAAACCCCCTGTATGCTGTGATAAAATTTCTGTTTCATCAGTGCAATGATGTGCCCAGACAAAGAAACACGGTTGGCCTGAGATGACCAGCTTGTTAGTGTTTGCTGCTTTCCTTTCATCCTTCCAAGAGTCCAACCAACGTGTCCAACCCATCCTTGTTCTTCTCATTCCGAACATCAGTCAGTCTACAATTTTGCTTCATTTTGTTTTTATATTTAGTATTTGTCACAATCAGCCAGGTTTGGTCTAGGCTAGTTCTGTAGCCATCACTACTTACATAATTGATTCTCCTCACCTTATTTTTGGTAGATCCTTTAAATAACCTGAGCTTACTTATTTAGAAAATTTCCTTACCAATAACTATTTACCTCCCTCCACTTTTCCTCTTTCATTGGAGCATTTGGGGCATTGCTTACAGCCTCAATTTTTGGAGGCCCTACTTTGTTGAGTCATATCATCTTGGAGATATATAGATTCTACTTTCCTAAAGAACAAGAATGGCTTAATAGTTGACTACCAACTCTATAATGACATAGCTGAGATGCAGTTCCAAGAACTCTTAATAGAATGCTGAGGGCCGGGTACAGTGGCTCACACCTGTAATCCCAGCACTTTGGGAGGCCGAGGCGGGTGGATTACAAGCTCAGGAGATTGAGATTATCCTGGCTAACATGGTGAAACCCCATCTCTACTAAAAATACAAAAAAATTAGCCGGGCATGGTGGTGGGCGACTGTAGTCCCAGCTACTCGGGAGGCTGAGGCAGGAGAATGGTGTGAACCCGGGAGGCAGAGCTTGCAGTGAGCCAAGATCGTGCCACTGCACTCCAGCCTGGGCCACAGAGCAAGACTCCAACTCAAAAAAAAAAAAAAAAAAAAGAATGCTGAGACAGAGAGACAAAAGGTTCAAATCTCAGCACTGCCACTAAATGCTGTGTGACCTCAGGCAAGATGCTTAACCTCTCTGGGTATCAGTTTCATCATTGGCAAAATAAAGGGAATAATGCCTACCTCTCAGGGTTCTTGGAAGAATGAAATGAGTTAATACATGTAAAGAGCTTAGCACAGTGCCTGCCATATGGTAAAGATAAGTGTTCGTGTACAACTAGGAGTAGCGAGTAGCAATAATAAAAATGATAGTAGCAGTGGAAACAGGATGATAAAAAGAAAGAGTGAAAAACGGGGAAAAGAACAGTAAATTGAAAACGGTAGGTCTGGGTTCAAGCCCAAACCTCAGATTTCAAGAAGTCGGATTTGAGTTCCTCATCATTTTACTTCTCTTCTAGGCAGAAAGAACATCACACATTCAGCCTTCTTTGGAGGTCCAGAAGCTCAGAAGGTAAATTCCCTTCCATCTGTAACCTGAGTTAGTGCCATACTAGCCATTCTCCTATTAGCCTGCTGCAATGACCTGCTGTAGTGAGGCACTTCACCTCTCCTGGCTTTACTTTCCCCAACTATAAAATAGGGGGCATTGGAAGACATCATCCCTCGAGCTCCTCTGCTTTTGATCCTGAGAGCTGCATCCTCAAGTCAGATTCTGCTCTGGACAGAGGATGGGGTTGTGATTCTTCAGCGTTTTGCTTCAACCCCTCAGAGAAGCTCCCAGAGGCAAACTTGTCTCCCTGAGTTCTGTCTCACGTTTTTTCTTTCTCTACAGCCTCGACACTCGTTTTTCATGCTCTCAACTGTTCACCCTCCAGGCTGCCAGGACCTCTGCAACATATCCTGGGAGTCACCAAGGAGCTGTGGTGGTGCTTTCTGGAGCATTCGTGACCTCGGGCCCTTTGAGCTTCTGTGTGAAAAGTCTTTCTGGGAATTTCCACAGCACGCTGCCTGCCAGCACTCAGTAAATGTGGATAGGGTCTTCCTGGTTTTCACTGTGTTTTCCCAGACACAGTGAAACCCACTTGCCTTCAGCCAAAACCAATGAAGAAATGAAACCACAGGGCTATCAGCTCTTCCTCTTCAGAAATCCAAGAGTCTTTATTGCTTCTACCACATAAGAAAGTTGGAATCAGAATAGCCAGTGGCACTGGCTATGGTTTGAATGTGTCCCCCAAGTTGATGTGTTAGAAATTTAATCCCCAATGCAACAGTGTTAAGAGGTGAGACCTTTAAGAGGTGATTAGATCATGACGGCTCTGCCTCATGAATGAATTAATGCAGTTATTGTGGGAGCTGGTTCCAGATTAAGAGGATGAGTTTACCTTGCTTCATCTCTCTCTCTTTCTTTTTCTCAATCTCTCTCTCTCCCTTCCTCCCTCCCTCCCTCTTGCTCCTTCCTCCTCTCTCTCTCTCTCTCCCCCTCCCTCCCTCCCCATCCCTCTTGCCTTCTGCCATGAAATAACACAGTAGGAAGGCCATAACCAGATGCTGGTGACATGGTCTTGGACCTCCCAGCCTCCAGCACCATATGCAAAATAAACTTCTATTGTTCATAAATTACCCATTCTCAGGTATTCTGTTAGAGCAGGAAAAAGTGGACTAAGACAGAAACCCTCATTTCCCAGACAACAAAAATAGGCCTTAAGTGGTGATTCATTTGTCACACATGTCTCAGTGAATGGGACAGCCAGGACTGGTCAGCCATACCCCCTGACATCACATAGTAGTTATTCTTTATGCCTTGTCACCCAATAACCCACCAAGCCTACTGTGTGCCAGGATCTGAGTCAGGGCCCAAGAGCCAGTAGAGAGAAAATAGACTCTTTTCCTACAGAGGTCAGCATCAGACTAAACTGTAAACAAATCAGCAGAGTGCAATGTAGAAAGTAAAGTGCCAGTAACAGATATGTGTATGGAGGGCACCAGAGGGAATCCGGAGAAGCACCTGGGTTTTGAAGACAGGAAAAAGAAGCTCCAAGGAGGAAAAGGGGAGACGGGCATCCTAAACTAAATAAAGAACATATCCAAAATGGTGCCAAAAACTATGCCACTGTGGCAAGAAGGTCTACGTGGCTGTCACAGAGGGCATGAGCAGGGAGTGGACACTGATCAACCATTGGGCACGAACACACCACTCCAATCTTAGGGGCCCAAATGGCAATCATTCACATGCTCACAACTCTGTGGGTTGCAACATGGGCTGGGCTCAGCTGGGCAGGTCATCTCCTCCTCCTGGTGCTGGCTAGGCTCAGCCACATGTCTGCAGTCTGAGAGGCGGTGGGGTGGGAGGTGCTGGCTGGTGGACTGACAGCCTCACCTGAACATCTGGTGGTGTGTGCTGACTGATGGCTGGGCCTCTCACTTCACATGGCCTCTTATCCTCCAGGAGGCTTGACAGAGCATCTTTACATAACAGCAAAGTGTCCCACAAGAGCAAGGTCTAACGTTGGACATCACACGTGTCTCTCTGCAAGACTCTGCTGGGCAGAGCAAGCCACAAGGCCAGCCCCAATTCAGGGAATACGGGGAGTCAAGCCAAGATGCAACAGGGAGGCACAGTTCTCTGAGACCATGAACACTACAACCCATCCCAGAGTGGAAAGAAATAGTGTTAGTGCAGGTGTTCACACTGTATCTTTCAAATGGGAGTGTGAACCCCTTAAATTCAAAAGCATTCAAGGAGCTTAAAAATCATATTCATCTTTGTGCCCTCAATTGCTACTCCCATAATTCTTCCTCATACAGTATGTGTTTAATAAATTTGTGTGGATTGGTTGACTAAATTCTGACAAATGCATGTACTTATAAACTTAGAAATTGGAGTTTACCAGGAAAGAATGCCGGAAGGTACAGTTAATAAAGAACAAAAAGTCTCTTTTGCTTACAAAATGCTTCCAGACAACAGAATAGAAACATGAGCATTTCACAAAGAGGGGCCCAAGATCTGCCCCTGAAATTCACCAGTACCAAATCTCTAGGCAGATCATCACCCTCCTTCCATTGTCCAACCTTCACTCCAAATCACATCATTTGTCATGAAGAAAGTAAAAAAGTTTAAGAGGTCAGCACTTGTTTTAGGTTCTATAAAAAAGCTGAGCAAGTCATCATGCCTGGGAAGAATCCTCTTTAAATCATTCCTTAAGTTTACTATACAGCAAATTGTCTTTGCTCTGCAATAGCAGCAGACTTTTGCTTCAATCTGTCTTCCAAATTTGGGCATCTGACATGCTATTATTTGATGAGTTACACTTGGCAAGGTTTATTTATTTCCTTCTGGACAGTGTGCTTTAAATTAAGCAAAACAGTATGTCAGGTGGTTACATGGACAATCTCAACTTCTTTCAGGTGTAAATAATGTAGAGACTTTGAGTTAGCAAATGACTCAATTCCTAATACTCTTTTCTATAAAAATATTATAGAATTCTCTATTTAAATAACTACTGTGGCAGTGACAGTCATCAAATATTTCAGGGTCCTCTCCCTTCAGCATGAGGTAGGAGGACACACCCATGCTTTCACATTGAGTGTGGCCATGTGACTTCTGGCCAATGAAAGTGGGCTCAACTCCTCCTGTTGGTTCCCGACGAAAGCCTCAAGACCCAGTCCTTAATTTGTGATAGCCTCTTCCTCACCAATGTGATTGCAACTTTCCACACAGTGGAGGCTTCATTACCTTCGGTCCTGGAGTTATGACACAGGAGGACAAGGCTCCAACTAACTCACGTTCGCTATTGGGGTTGTTTGTTACAGTGGCATGACTCTGCCCATCCTAACTCAGTATAACTATGATGAACATATAGCTCAACTGCTGTGTCTTCGTTCCATCACCTGAACCCCAAGAAGGTAAACACTGAAGACCACCAGGTGGATACAGAACTGCAGGAGGCCTGCCCTGCACACCCCCCTTCCCTCTCCCCACGAGAATCCCCACATTACTCAGGGCAGCGATGCATCTCTTCTCCATGCTCTGGGGTGGAGTGAGGGTCCCTGTGGCCCAGTCTGGATGATGAGAAGTGTGCAGAGCCCCTTGCAGGTAGCTCACAGGGATGCCCATTCAGGGGGCCAGTAAAGCTGGAGTGCACCCCCTTTTGCTTCCCTTCCCTTCTCCTTGCTTGGACCCTGGGCGTGGTGGATGCAGCTCTGGTTGACACCCTAAGGAGGGGGGCAGAACCCAGGGGAGCCTGGGTCTCCAATGGCACTGAGGAGCTGCCAGATAAGCACTGTCCACACACAGCCCCACTTCTGGATGAGAAGAAAATGAACCTTTAACTTAAGTAAACTGCTGTCTAAGGGGCTTCCATTTCTAGCACCCAAATGCAATGCCTACCAAACTTCCATGGAGCAGGGGAATCCCCCAGGGGAGGTCTGGGGAATTTCTTTATTCAATGGGAAGTTAATGACCCAGAGAAATAAAAAATCAATGAAAGGTTTCATTAGAATGGAAATTCACTCTGGCTAACATATTTGGTGTTTTTTTTTTTTCTTTTGAGACAGAGTCTCGCTCTGTCGCCCAGGCTGGAGTGCAGTGGCGCCATCTCAGCTCACTGCAAGCTCCGCCTCCCGGGTTCACGCCATTCTCCTGCCTCAGCCTCCCGAGTAGCTGGGACCACAGGCGCCCGCCACAACGCCCGGCTAATTTTTTGTATTTTTAGGAGAGACGAGGTTTCACCGTGTTAGCCAGGCTGGTCTCGCTCTCCCGACCTCGTGATCCGCCCACCTTGGCCTCCCAAAGTGCTGGGATTACAAGCGTGAGCCACTACGCCCGGCCACATATTTGGTGTATTTTGTAGCAATGATTGGGGAGGGCATAAAGGCTCAACTCTTGCTGCCCAAAAGATAGGAAATAAGCACAAACGGCTCCTCATCTAATATATTATTGGTTCCGATATTTTAATTTCATATTTTATTTTGGGGAAAATGAAGGGAAAGGACGAAAAAGTAAAAGACAAGGGCACTCAAATGTCCACTGATGGATGAATGACTACATGACATGTGATTTATACACATAATGGAATAGAATGCAGCCTTTAAAAAGGAAGCACATCCTAGCCAGGCGCGGTGGCTCACACTGGTAATCCCAACACTTTGTGAGGCCGAGGTGGGTGGATCACCTGAGGTCAGGAGTTCAAGACCAGCCTGGCCAACACGGTGAAACTCCGTCTCTACTAAAAATACAAAAGTTAGCCGGGCGTGGTGGTGGGTGCCTATAATCTTAGCTACTCGGGAGGCTGAGGTAGGAGAATTGCTTGATCCTGTAAGGTGGAGGTTACAGTGAGTGGAGATCATGCCACTGCACTCCAGCCTGGGTGACAGAGCAAGACTGTCTCAAAAAAAAAAAAAAAAGTACGTTCTGACACATGCCTCAACATGGATGAACCTCCATCCGTCATGCTAAGTGAAATAAGCAGGTCACAAAAGCACAAATATTGCGTGATTCTATTCATGTGAGGTATCTAAAGTAGTCCAAATCACAGAAACAGAAAGTAGACTCATATCTGCCAAGGGGTAGGGGAAGGGGGAGTTTGTGTTTAATAGGCACGAAATTTCAGTTTTGCAAGATGAGAAAGTTCTGGGGAAGTGTCACGCAACAATGTGATATAGCTGACACAACTGAATCGCACGCTTTAAAATGTTTAAATGGTAAATGTAATGTTATGTGATTGTAACCACATATTAAAATAAAGTTTCAAATAAATTTTAAAGTTCCAAGGGCAGGCAGGGCATGGTGACTCACACCTGTAATCTCAGTACTTTGGGAGGCCAAGGCAGGCGGATCACTTGAGGTCAGGAGTTCTAGACCACCCTGGTCAACATGGCGAAACCCCGTCTCTACTAAAAAAAAAATACAAAAATTAGCCAGGTGTGGTGGCATGCGCCTGTAATCTCAGCTACTAGGGAGGTTGAGGCAGGAGAATAGCTTGAACCTGGGAGGAGGAGGTTGCAGTGAGCCAAGATCGAGCCTGGGTGAGAGAGCAAGACTCCGTCTCAAAAAAAAAAAACAAAAAAAGAAAAAAGGAAAGAAAAAGATTTGAGGGAAGAGGAGAGAGGAGACTTCATAAACCAAGGTGGGGAGACAAAAGAAGCGGATGGAGGCAGAGGAAGGGCAAGATAGGGGGCATGAAGAATGGGGGCCTTTCTGAGGAGTGGGCACACAAGTCTGGTAACACTGGGTCACTCACTGGGGCAGCAGGCATCAAAGGTCCACACCAGAGTCCTTTCCAACACCCAGGACTATTGTAGACATTCGCCTGCTCACTGGTCTCAGTTCAAAAAGAACCATGCAGCAATTCTTGGAGTTCAGACATTCTCACAGCCTGAGCTGCTTAGTACCTAGGAGGGGCTCAGCAAAGATCTTTCAAATCAATCAATGATCAAACAGTGCTAATCAAGTCCAAGGCGTCCTACATCCTGCTTTTGAGAGCGTCCTGGGAGGGCCCTCAGCTGCAGGGAAAGTCCACCACAGTAGCTACTAGTCACGGTGCTAGTGAAATTTAACTAAAATTAAAGAATATTAAAAATTTACCTTTTTGGAAACACTAGTCCCATTTCACGTGCTCAACAGTCACATGTGGCTAGCTGTTACCACACTGGGCGGCACAGAACATTCCCATAATTGCAGAAAGGTCTATGCACAGCATTGGTGTAGATGCTACCCTATCCTACACTACCCTGCCCTGCCCTACCCTACCCTAGCCTACCCTACCCTACCCTACCCTACCCTAGCCTATCCTGTAATAAAAAGAAGCCTACCTGGGGCATTAGAAACTCTAGAGTACTAGAGATGACACATTACCTCTACCTTAATTTCTTCATTTGTAAAACAAGGATAATATTTCATCTAACTTATAGGGTTAAGTGGATTAAATTAGATAATACACGTCAAGCACAAAATCCCTGCCTCAGAGTACAGGCTCTACGAATGCCAACTGTCATTTTGTTGGGGAGAAGGAGGAGATAGCTGGTGCATGCATGTGCACACACATGCACCTGTGATTTCTTACAGAGAGAGACCATGACTTACCCTCCCCTCCCCCAGAGTGGGAACAGTTTTCAACAAGTGACTGGAATGGGTGGTACCTCCCTGATGCCCCACTGGGTAGAGGCCCTGTGGGCAGGTTCCAGGCAGTCTGGTTTCTCCTTTCCCACCTGCCTAACAGGAGTCCGCCCACATGGAGCATGGGAATCATGCTTTCTGCGCGTGGGAGCCCAAATGGGTAGATGCAGCTCACAGAGCAGGCTCTAACTGAGCCCCCATGTGGCTATAGCAGGCTGTCCAAGGAATCCAATGAAGCAATGAAGGGGTCTGCAGACAGGAACCACCAAGTCAACAAAAACTCCCTCCATCACAGCCCTTCCCTGCAATGACAAGTCACAAACAGCAGAAACCAAGAGACCAGCTAGTATCGAGGAATTGTTCGTTTTCGTCGAAAGGGACGTTGGTATGCAATGACCACCTTACAGCTTGTATATCTGTACTCACACGGCTATGTGTGTGTGTGCATATGTGTACTTATGTATGTGGAGCATATTATCAAGTGATTCTGAGATCCTGTATTCATGGAAGATTTTTAGTTGCAAAGCTTATTCGACTAGATCCCTTCATTCTTTTTCATCTTGCTTTATTTATTCTGTCCCGTTGATCTGTGGGTATATCCTCAGGGGTGCAATGCAGTCCAGTGGGCTGCTCTTGACAAAAGAGCATGATCCATTTTGGTAAATAGCTCCTGGGATGCTTCAGGGAGAGGTGCTGACAGGCCAAGATGCATACCCACTGTGCAGTAACATGTGAGTCCCTAAGAGAGTCCATGACCACCATGCGAAACCAGACAGACCACAAGCTTCTGGCAGCTCTCAAGGGGCTGGCAAGACGACAGGACTGTGACAAACTAACTGCCCATTACCACACTGGGCAGGACCTCACAATGCTGATGATCAAAATTAAAATGAAAGATTTATTATGGCTGAGCAAGTAAAAGAAGGAAAACATCCAAAAGATTCCAAACTGACTTACCAACAAGAGACACGCCTGGCTAAAGGATTCGGTTTTTGTTTTTTGTTTGTTTGTCTTCAGACGGAGTCTCACTCTGTCACCCAGGCTGGAGTGCAATGTCATCATCTCAGCTCACTGCACCCTCCGCCTCCCAGGTTCAGGTGATTCTCAAGCCTCAGCCTCTCAAGTAGCTGGGACTACAGGTGCATGCCACCACACCAAGCTAATTTATGTAATTTTAGTAAAGACGAGGTTTCACCATGTTGGCCAGGCTGGTCTCGAATTCCTGACCTCAAGTGATCCACCCACCTTGGCCTCCCAAAGTGCTGTGATTATAAGCATAAGCTACCGCACCCTGCCAAGGATTAGGTATTTTTTAAAATCCAATACATTTTTCTTTTAATGGATCACTTCTCAATGAGTAATGTTTTAACAGGAGGGGGGTTCTGTAAGAGATAGAAAAAAAAATCTAATGGCTTTGTCCCAAGATCATTTGTCAATAAAAGCTACTGACCATTTAATATTATTTTAAATTCATAATTTCTTAATCGGCATGGTTTTAGAGCTCACAAAAGATGTTTTGAATCACAGAAAGAAAGCTGTATTTTCTTCATGAGATTAATAATCTAATTTGGAAGGACGAGGAAGGCAGTGGATGAAACGTAGAAAGAACAGGACAGGAAGGTACAGGACAAAGTGTCTCCCCTGACAGGGCCATGGTGGGAAATGAAGATGTGGGTTTCCAGACTCTTCTCAGATGGATCTGAGCATTCCTCACGGGGCTGCCTGGATGGATATGTGGCTGCCAGGTAACACTTGCTTTGAACAAAGGTTCTGAGCCCAGAGGTTTGAAAACCACTGGCCTTACAATGCCAGACACTGAGCTTCGAGGATGTTGAGGAAGAGTTGCTCCTCCCTTCCCGCAAGACCGCCAAGAGGGAAGGGTGAGGGGAAGGGCCAGGCTGCCTTCCTCTTTTCTGTTCTTTATGAGATATGAATCCCTAGAGGCCAAGGGGAAAGCCGAAGGTCAACTGCCCACCTCCGCCAAGGTTCCTGATAACACATCTCAGAGAAGCTCCTCTTCCACCCACAACTGCAGGACTGGCTCTTCAAGGAACACACCCAAGGCAGCCCAGGAGGCCTGGCCTGCAAAGGCTCTGCCCAGCAGGCGCAACTCATGTCTATTCTCACTCCCTACTAGAAACAAGGACCAAGAAAAGCAATTCCAAACCTGAGGAGAGCATTCCTTCTCCTGAGGGTATGGGCTGAGGAGCCACACAGGCCTCGGCTGGAATGTTCTCCAGCGAGCTCCTGGAGCGAGAAGTACCACGGCCTTGTACCATGATCACGAGTGAAAGACCTCACCTTTCAGAGACCAAACCCCGCTCTGTGAAAGGGTAGCTGAGGCTACTCCACAGGGTTTCAGCAGGAGACCGCCACCCTCCCCATGCTCTGCCAATCCCCCGCACTCCTCCTGACATTAGCATGATGGGGCCAGGCTGTAGCATTCACTGATGTGGCCAGAATACTGACCCATGCGTGGCTTCCCACGACACTGAATAAATCCATGATTCAAAGACAGCAAAAGGAAGCCCCTTTGCCCGTGACGGGCAGCATGCACAGTGGGTACAGGCACACACACGTGGGCACCCTCCCCAGCTCTGTGAGCTTTGACAAAGGAAGCTTGGGCAAAGTACCTTGCCTCTCTGCACCTGTTTCCTCCTCCATAAAATCAACATAATACTTGTACCAACCTCACAGCGCTGTTGTGAAGATTAAATGAGGTAACACAGGAAAAAGCACTTAGAACAATGCCAGCCCGCACAGGTGCTGGGCTGCATAAGTCATTATTAACTACATGTCCACCCAGAATGTCCTTCTATTTTTGGGTCCTGCATCACTGATGAGTTTCGGTGACGGAGATTAGAATACAAAAAAACAGTTCTTCATCTGCCCCGGGCAGTAATTACCATGGTGGCATTTACTCTTGCTTCTTCCTTCATAATACCTCATTTTCTCATTCGTCTTTTTAGGAATAAAACAGTATCTACTGGCAACACGTACTAGTGACTACTTCCATTCCTCTAAATAATAATTTTCCCGTGCAATTGTTTAATCATATTGATATGGAACTCGCCTACCTTTTAGTTAGCCGGTAATTTGTTAACAGCGTGCTCTTGCATGACTGCATATTTGTTCTTAACAATAAGCTTTACAGTGCTTCTGGCTGCAGTGGCTCACGCCTGTAATCCCAGCACTTTGGGAGGCCAAGGCAGGCAGATCACCTGAGGTCGGGAGTTCGAGACCAGCCTGACCAACATGGAGAAACCCTGTCTCTACTAAAAATACAAAATTAGCTGGGCGTGGTGGCGCATGCCTGTAATCCCAGCAACTCGGGAGGCTGAGGCAGGAAAATTGCTTGAACCCGGGAGGCAGAGGTTGCAGTGAGCCGAGATCACACCATTGCACTCCAGCCTGGGTAACAAGAGCAAAACTCCATCTCAAAAAATAAATAAATAAATAAATAAATAAATAAATAAATAAAATAAAGTGCTTCATGATAAATTTCACTTTGTTTTATCTGTTGTTGTTTGTGTTACTAATACTTCTTGAGAAAGTATATCAGATAGCCCCAGGGTGTCATTCTCATCTAGTCCTTGTGTCTGTCACAGAGAAGGAAAAGAGAGAAGGCAAAAGGGAGGGCAGATATGTTGCTTAAAAGGTCAAGACAAGGCTTAGCTGGGACCTAATTGTCTGACTTAATGTCTGCTTAAGAACGTGCTGTATTATGGAAATGCCCTAATGGGACAGCTAGATCAGGAACTGGGTTTTCTGGGACCATGAGGTTTAGAAATAAGGAACTTCCTTTGCTGAGAAAAAGGGATGTTATGTAAACCCCCAAGTCCTTAAGTCATAATACTGAGGCTGCCCTTGAGGGCAGGGTGATGAGACCCTGGTGCACACCCACACAGCTTTCCACACTTCTTTGCTCAGGACTCTTCAGAGGTCCCTGCAGGGTTCCTCCACGGTTCTAGAAAGTTCCTTGGCACTAAGAACCCTCTCCAGAGATCAAGGGGCCTCTACAACTGATACCATCATTAAATTCTCACTGTAGATTGTGGCAGAGAACTTGCCACCAGAAGGGCTTCCCTTTAATGACCTCCAGGAGAACTGGCTGAAGCCAAGGGCAGAAGCCCTGCCACTCTCAGACCTCCGGTGGGGGTGGGGGAAATGGCTACACGGCCTGGGTGGGAGACAGCATCAGCTTCCTCCCTCCCTCCAGAGCAGTCAGGCCGAGGCCAGCTGATGGCACTTTGCTCATTTGGGTCCAGGTTGCCATGGAGATCAGCAGTCTCCCTAGATGCCTCCTGACTATAGGAGCAACTAGCGCATTACTGCCGAGGTATCTACATGAGCACCCTAAGTCCTACTGCGGAGAGGGCCTTCCTGGGGAAGGCTCCTAAGGGTGGTCCCATCCATCTTCTGGCTTGGGTCAAAGACAGAGTTCCAGCATAGTCACTGTTATGTCCGGAGGTAAAAATTCTTTAAACTGTATTTCCTAGATGAAGTAAAGACTTTTTTTTTTTAGTATTACATTTTATTTTTACTGCTTCTTCCAGTATTGCACAATCCCATAATTATTGCTATTCAGCTAAAAACATGCCTCGAGGCATTGCAGAAGATGAGAATAATAATTTTAAAAACTGGAGTCAGCAACACGAACTCTTGAAAGCACTAGTATAAAAGCATTCAAGAAATAACTTCCTCTGGCTTCATTAGACTTGTTTAACAGATTACTAATGGCAAAATCAAGTGGAAATTTTAATGGATCAGTAGGTCTTTATGAACTATAAGTTCCCCAGATGAAAATCAAAATGCTGCTCGTGATGTACGCCTTAGAACAGGATTGCTGACCTAAGGTCTGGGAACCTGCTAAGACTGTGGGCTTATGCACTGAGTATTTGAGAGCATTTTTCTGAAAAGGGGAGCACATAGCTCTCAACTACTCTCCAAGGGGGTCCCCCAAATGTTAAATTTAGAGTTTGCTTAGTTGACAGCAGAGTTTCCCGATCGGGTTCCCTTTTGTTATTCTAGTGAACAGGTAAAAAAACTCAGTGAAAGGCAGACTGGGAATGTTCTCCTGCCTCCCTTTCTGCCCACAAGCCACATGTCTCATCCTTTTTCTTCCGCTTCCTCTCCTTATTGCCCTCATCTGTGGAATATTGAAAATAAATATTGAGGCCGGGCATGGTGGCTCACGCCTGTAATCCCAGCACTTTGGGAGGCCCAGGCGGGCGGATCACTTGATGTCAGGAGGTCGAGACCAGCCTGGCTAACAGGGCAAAACCCCGTCTCTATTAAAAATACAAAAATTAGCAGGGCATGGTGGCACACACCTGTGATCCCAGCTACTCAGGAGGCTGAGGCAGGAGAATCACTTAAACCTGGGAGGTGGAGGTTGCAGTGAGCCGAGATCGCACCACTGCACACCCGCCTGGGCAACAGACCGAGACTCCATCTCAAAAAAAAAAAAAAAAAAAAAAAGATAGAAACAAAAGAAAAAGAAAATAAATATTGAGCACCCTAAGCACCAGACATAGTGCTCAGGGCTGGGGATACAGGGACAAACAAGATACAGCCCACGTCCTTAAGGGGTGGAGAATCGGATAAAAGAAAAGATCCCATGAATGGTTAACTGAATGCACATATTAATTATCAAGAAGCATATGCACAGGATGATGGCAAAGGCAGAAAGACTGCTGTGTAGATACCAAATATTTCCAATCACCCAACCCCCCCCACATGACAGACACAAGTCAAGGAAAAAAATACTCAGGTCTGATGAGTGAGATTTTGCTTGGTTTACTGCCTAGCTGGCCAGCTGGAACTTAAATATCAACAATCTCAGGACCAGAACAACGTGTCTTCTCAAAAGTAGATTTAAATTCAAAGACAGAAAGTAGAAAGGTAATTGCCAGGGGCTAGGAGGAGAAGGAAATGTAGTTAGTATTTAATGGATACACAGTTTCAGCTTGGGATGATGAAAAAGTTCTGGAGATAAATGTTAGTGATGGCTGCAACACAACGTGAATGTTCTTACTGCCACTGAACTGTGCACTTAAAAATGGTTCAAATGGTAAATATAGCCAGGCTCAATGGCTCACACCTGTAATCCTGACACTTCGGGAAGCTGTGTGGGAGGATCGCTTGAGGCCTGGAGTTCTAGAACAGCCTGAGCAACACAGAGACCCCATCTCTACTAGAAATCTTAAAAAAAAAAAAAAAAAATTAACGGGGTACAGTGGGGCATGTCTATAGTCCTAGCTACTTGGGAGGCTGAGGCAGGAGGATCACCTAAGCCCAGAAGCTGGAGGTTGCAGTGAGCTATGATCACACCACTGCACACCAGCCTGGGTGACAGAGCAAGACCTTGTCTCCAAAAAAAAAAAGGTACATTTTAAAGCACGTGCATTATACAACAATAAAATTATTTTAATTGATTTTTTTCTGTCTGTACTTGATAAAAAGAGATGCCACAACTGCCTATGTCTGCCCAGGTGCTAGAGAAAATTAGTGTGTGGGCCACAAGTTTCACAGCTCTAATGTACATTAGGTTCTTCCATATTTTCCAGAAAGTGGTGCCCCGTCACTGTTCAAGCTGGCACACTCCTTCCAGCTGCAGATATCCCTCCTTCCAGCTGCAGATATCCCTCCCTTGTCCTCTTTAAGATGGGGTCAGCGGGGTTGGGACTGAAGTCCTAGGTACAGAAAGCCCTGGGCTGTAATGATCTGGGCAGACCAAGCCTCACACTCCCCCCCGAGGACTTCCTGCCAAGCAGTATCCCCTCCCTACTTGCTGGCCTTGCCAGGCTCTGGGTTCCCTACTGGCTCCTGGAAGCTGTGGGACCCCAGGCAGGGCCCTGCCTGGGCTGAGAGGCACAGTCTCATGTTTCCAACACCAGCAGCCTGAAAGGTGAGCCAGCCTCGCGAGGCCTGCTGGCTGGTTTAAACTTGATCTTGGTTATCACAGGGACTCCTCACCCTCCAAGCCCCTGTGGCTTACTGGCAGCTGAGATTATTCTAGAGTGTAGTTGTTGATCTAGATTCCGGCTGCCCATGGAGGCATCTGAGACTCGCATCTGCTGCAGGCTAGACTTTCACGTGTCTATCAGCAGCGCCCGCCCCTCAGAGATGACAGCACAGGGTGACGCTTATCTTCGGGTCTCTCCTCCTGGGCTCTGCGGTGACTCTCTCCGGCTTGGTTACAGCTTCTCCATGTTGCTGTATCAGGACCTGCACTTCCCTGAGAGAGTTCATGGGCCCCTCACCTTCCCTTGAGGATGAAGGAGGATGTGGCCCTGGGCCAGCCCCCAACTCCCACCATGGGCCCATAATGGGTCCCTGGATCCCTTCTCTCGCCCTTATCCTCAAAAGCTGCTGTCCTGTCCTTCATCCACTGTCACTACTGTCCTGGGAACAGGACCTTCTCTCCAACTCCCCACTTCCTTACTGGTCCAGGTGACCGGATCTCAGCCTTTAAGGACTTCATCACCAACCTCAAAGGGAAACCAACAGATTGGCTTAAAATCTAAATTAACAGGCTGCGCACGGTGACTCACACCTGTAATCCCAGCACTTTGGGAGCCCAAGGTGGGTGGATCATAAGGTAAGGAGTTCAAGACCAGCCTGGCCAACATGGTGAAACCCCGTCTCTAGTAAAAATACAAAAATTAGCCAGGCGTGGTGGTGGGCGCCTGTAATCCCAGCTACTCAGGAGGCTGAGGCAGGACAATCACTTGAACCCAGGAGGCAGAGGTTGCAGTGAGCCGAGATCGCACCACTGCACTCCAGCCTGGGCGACAGAGCGAGACTCTGCCTCAAAAAAAAAAAAATTCAAATTAATAGATGTGATGATGTTGCCCAGTTTTAAGAAGCAGGATCTGTGGTTTGTAGCTACTGTCTCCACCAGACTGAAGCAGCACTGGGGAAGAGCCATCCCGGCTGCTGGCCAAGGTGGGGGGACCCAACAGCTGGGCCTTCTGCCTTCAGAGGACCATCCTTCCACATGTGTCCCCAGGTTAGCCCCCTCCCCGGGGTCAGGGTATGTATCCAAGAAAAATAAAAGCACACGTCCACAGAAACACTTGTGCAAAAATGTTCCTAGCAGCTTTATTCACGACAGCCAAAAACGGCACCCATCAACAAGCATGGCTTGGTACAGCTTGGCTTAGCTGTAGTCCATTTCTAGAATGGAGCACTACTCGGCAGTAACAGCAAACCACTGGTACATAAAACAACCCAGGTGCTGCTGTCATGGGTTGAATTATGACCCCCTCAAATTTGTATACTGACATCCTAACCCCCAGTACCTTATTTGTAAGGTAGCTTTATTTGGAAATATGGTCATTGTAGATGTCATTAGTTAAGAAGGGTTCATCCTGCAGCAGGTTGCACTCCCAATTCAATATGATGGGTGTCCTTAGGAGGACCATAGGTCCTTAGGAGGAAATTTGGACATAGAAAAGCAGAATGCCATGTGCAGACTGGAATTATGCTGCCACAAGGCAAAGAACTTCCAGGAGCTAGCAGAGAAGCCTGGAACACATTCTAAATGACACCTTGATCTTGGACTTCCAGCTTCCCAAACTGTGAGGCAATAAATTTCTCTTGTTTGAACTACACAGTCTGTGGTATTTTGTTATAACAGCCCTAGCACACTAATGTGGCTGGCAACAGAAGTCTTGCACAAAATAATAAACACATTCTAGGATCTCATCCACATGAAGTTCTTGAACAGGTTAAACGAACCTATGGTGAAAAAATCAGAACACTGGTTTCCTTTGGAGGGATGGGGGTGGGAATGATTGAGAAGGGGCAAGAGAGAACTCTCTAGGGTGACGGTTAATGTTTTGTGATTATCCTGACAGGGGTTCATGTTACCCAGGGAATGCAATTGTCAAACCTCATCAAAGGACCTGCTTAGGACTTCTGCATTTCACTACATATAAACTTTACCCGACATAGAAAAAACCAGCAACAAGCACCGAGCTCTAGGAAATGACACGCATGACGAAGCCTTAAAAGGATGAGGTATACAGACACCTGCAACTTACTTTGAAATGAATAAAGTAATGAAGATGGCGTGACAGAGGGAAAGATAAAAAAAATGTTCATTGTGGATCTGGGTAACAGACAGATGGGTATTCATGATACCTTTTTCCCCCACTTTTCCATATATTTGAAATTTTTCATAACAAAATGTGGAAAAACATTAACACTGATCATGGTTTCTTTTGGTGCTCTGCTACGAGTTGTACAAGTGCATTGCTGAGGCTCTAGAAGGCACGTCATAAAAGCAATGTAAAAGGAGGGGCGAGGGGACATTATTTTGTGCTGAGATGTGTACTCTTTGTGATGAGAAGTGTTCTTCATTCTACATTCTTTGTAAAACTAATTTAAATTGTGTGAAATGCCTAATTAAAACAGAATAAGGTTTGGGTGATACTAAGAATTTTTTCGTCATTTCAGAGATAGTGAGGATAACCCATACCAACAAACTACATTAGAATGAAATCCCCAGCAATCTCATTACTATATAACCCCCCCAATACAAATCGTTCTATTATAAAGATACACGTATGGGTATGTTCACTGTAGCACTATTCACAATAGCAAAGACATGGAATCAACCCAAATGCCCATCAATGATAGATTGGATAAAGAAAATGTGGTACATATACAACATGGAATACTATGCAGCCATAAAAAGGAATGTGATCATGTCCTCTGCAGGGACATGGATGGAGCTAGAGGCCATTATCATCAGCAAACTAACACAGGAACAGAAAACCAAACACTGCATGTTCTCACTTGTAAGTGGGAGCTGAGTAATGAGAACACACGGACACAGGGAGGGAAACAACACACACTGAAGCCTGGAGGGGGATGCAGGGAGGGAGAGCATCAGGAAGAATAGCTAATGGGTACTGGGTTAATATCTAGGTGATTGGATGATCTGTGCAGCAAACCACCATGGCGCACATTTACCTATGTAACAAACCTGTACATCCTGCAAATGTACCCCTGAACTTAAAAGTTAAAGGCCAAAAAAAAAAAAAAAAGGAATGAAATCCACTCAGTGGGTGGTGAATTACCAAAAGATGCATTCTTTACAACCTACTGTGGAGGGTGGATTTTGTCCATAGCCCCACAAAACAGAACCAGATCTTGAAACATACACAGGATGACTCGGCTGAGAACCTCAGGTACAGTGCAGCACAAATCTTCAGTGCGTGCTCACTAGGAGCAACATCAGTACTGTGTTCCCAAGACAGCAGCCAAATCCATGGAACACTGGTTCAGAAATGGTTATCCCAAAGAAAAGATTTACAAAATAATAACAGTGCCATGCTTTCCTCTTTGAGTGAGGGAAGAAACTCTGAACACAAAATTTAGTTGTTGTTGGGGAATCCAGTGTTTCAGCATTAGCTCAAAGAAAAGAGTATCAATCAATTCCACTTTTCAGTAACCAAATGTTTTCTATTGACTACGTTACCAAACTTATATGTTGCAAGGGAACAGACCCAGGAACAGGAGAAATGTAGTCCACAAAGTGGTGAAAAAGAGAGAGATAAAATATAGGAGAGAATCATCATTCCCATTTTACAGATGGTGATACTGAGGTTCAGTGTTCCACGTCACATAGCTATTTAGGGAGAAAACCAGGGGTCTAACGCAGGCCTTCTGACTTTGGTCCTGGTGAGAAAAAAAGATTGATGTTTAGGAAACAGCTTTGCCCCTCCAAGCCAAGGGGGCCTTGCGAAAGGTAATGGTGAAGCACACAGCCTCTGCCACCAAGCTGGAGAGTGAATCCTGATTTGCTGGCTGTGTGACCTCAGGCAAGCCTTACTCTTTGTGCTGCATTATTGCTGCCTAGAGAAGTTAGCATAACAGTGTTCATCTGACAGAAGCCCCAGTGAAGTGCTTAGAATAATGCCCAGCCCTGTACATGCCGAATGAATCCAGACCTGTGCTTCTCAGCACTTCCGCCACCAGCAGGGTGAGGTAGGTGACTCACTTTATGTGTCAACCTGACTGGGCCCTGGACACAGATATGTGGCCAAACATTATTCTAGATGTTTCCGTGAAGGTGCATTTACCAGGAGATTAACATCTAAATCAGCAGACTCTGAGTAAAGCCAACCACTCTCCCTAATGGGGGTGGGTGGGATCATCCTATCAGTGGAAGGCCTGCAGAGGGAATTCTGCCAGCAGATGGCCTTCAGAGTCCAGATGAGGCATCAACTCCTCCCCGATCTCCACCCTGCACCCCCACCCCTGCCCCGACTACCCCAGCAAACTCTGGACTTGCCACCCTCCACAATCACAGAAGCCAATTCCTTAAAATCAATCTCCTCCTCTACACACACGCACACACACACACACACACACACACTCTCTCTCTCTCTCCACACACACTTATGGTTCTGTTTCTCTGGAGAATCCTAATACATGTAGCTATTTAAATTAGTCTTAAATTAACTAAAGTCCACAAAAATTAAAAATGCAGTTCCTCAGTCTTACTATCTGAGTGCTCAGTAGCTACATGTAGGTAGGGGCTACTGTACTGTTCAGCACAGATACAGAACATGTCCACCACTGTGCAAAAGGTCTTTTGAACCGTGTTGATCTAGAGAACGAAATGCATCTTTTCTCTGGAAGCCAGTAACAGGTTTGTGAAGACAACAGTGGAGTTCTTGGCATCATCATCATCATCATCATTAATACAACATCAGGATTTTATTGATTATTTTTATATCAAATTATTATTATTACTACTATGTTGGGTTTTCAAAGCCTTCTATAATTTTTTTGTTTTTTGGGACAGGGTCTGGCTCTGTCACCCAGGCTGGGGTGCAGTGGTGTGGTCTTGGTTCACTGCAACCTCCGCCTCCCAGGCTTAAAGCATCCTCCCACCTCAGCCTCCTGAGCAGCTGGGACTATAGGCGCATGCCAACACACCCGGCTAATTTTTGTGTATTTTGTAGAGACGGGGTTTTGCCATATGGCCTAGGCAGATTTTGAACTCCTGAACTCAAGAGATCCACCCACCTCAGCCTCCCAAAGTGCTGGGACTACAGGCATGAGTCACTGTACCAGGCTGATTTTTTTTTTCTTTATAAAGCTAATATGGAATGCAGATTGCTCTAGGCAGTGCAGCCTCTTCTAACCTCATCGGAGTCCTCTGTTAAAAGAACAGGTAGGGAAAACAAAGAGATGAGATGGAAAGGAGGGAGAACGGAATACAAGAGAGAAAAGAGAGCTGGGTAGAGAGAGGATGGGGAAAGACAGAGAAAGGCTCATTCGTCTTGTCACCCAAAGCCAACATGCTGTCTCTGGATTGATCCCACATCTCTGTTTTCTGCATGTTTGATGCTTTAGCATTGAGGCCTTGATGACCCTGGAGGCGCTGCCCCTCCCAGAACTAGCGGATTCCTAGAAACTGTAAACTCACCTGCCCATCTTTCCTATGCAAACCCAACCAATTCAGAGCTCAGACCACCCACCCCTACCTCCTATGGGCCACAATTCTGCCTTAACCAACCAAGGGTCAGATGCCAGGCAACCAGGGACAGTATCCACCTCCCAGAGCCTGCTGAAATTCCCCAAACTAGCCAGCCCTAAATCCTGTCCATTCCTTTCTGCAGAAACCACAGTAGAGGCTCTTGCTCTCGTTTTCCCCTCACTCCCACTGCCTCCTGACGGACCCTGCTGCTTCTTGGGGCCTTGCATCACATGGGATGCTCCTCCTCTTGGGAACTGTGAGATCTTTTCATTAGCGGTCATCTCCCAGATCTGTAAGCTTCACCATATCTGAATAAAACCTACATTTTAAAATGGTTTTGCTCCACCACCACCCAATCTCACCACAGGAAAGCTCAAGTTTATTTAACTGAAAATCAACTTCCCAGCCAAGGAGCTGGCTGGACTCTATGACTCAACCCTCTATGCTATGGGAAGTACTGAGAATCTGTACTGCAAAAACAAAAACAAAAAACAAACCCTCTTCTTTTACACTTTCTGAGGATGCAACAAAATGGTCTTACAGAATCATGAGCAATCACTGAAATATAGCATCTTATGGAACTGATGAGACAATCAGATGAACCCCTTTATTTTAAGGCTGAAATGTGGCCAGGTGTGGTGGCTCACACCTGTAATCCCAGCACTTTGGGAGGCTGAGGCGGGTGGATCACCTGAGGTCAGGAGTTCGAGACCAGCCTGACCAACATGGTGAAACCCCTTCTCTACTAAAAATACAAAATTAGCCAGGTGTGGTGGTGCATGCCTGTAATCCCAGCTACTTGGGAGGCTGAGACAGGAGAATCGCTGGAACCCGGGAGGCAGAGGTTGCAGTGAGCCAAGATCCCGCTATTGCACTCCAGCCTGGGTGACAAGAGCAAAACTCCATCTCAAAAAAAAAATTTTTTTTAAGCTGAAATGCCTCACCGAGGCTCACCAGCCGAGGCAAGCCTAAACATTCTCACTGATGTCTGTCTAGTTTGCCTATTTTCTTCTAGTACCTTCCATGTTCGCCTAAAATTGAAACTAATGAATTACTTAGAGTTCTTGCTTGTGGTCTACTGATCCTCTAGTATTATGTGTATTTTAATTAAAGCAGCCATTACGATCTCTTCATCCCAAGTAACTGCCAGAGCTGAGATTAACAACAGTTTAGCTGTTGGTTCAGGAACCCTTTCTAAAGCTCATTACGCACTTCCTAACCCTGCACCCGGGAGCCTGGTTTGCAAGGAGAATTGGGGAGATCAGTCAAGTGGAGGCCTCAGATTTTCTGAATAAAAGGTGTTAAGCACTTTGGCAGCTGGTCTGACAGCCTCTGCTCTTCAGGAGTTTTGTACTTGCTGCAAAGTGCAGGGATAGCTGATGATAATCTTCCAGATAGGAAGGCAAATTTGAAAAGCCATCCATCAAATTCCGAAAGTAACCTAGATTGTGTGGGGACAACCACCAACAGTACTGAAGATGGGCTTGTCCTCAGGTCCAGAGTGGCCTTGTCTGTGAGAGGGTGGGGACTGGGCTGCAAAGGTGCATGGAAGCAGAGCTGTGTCACTACCTCACCTTGCTGGGGTAGGGAATGGGACCAAATTAAAATCTTCATTGTTCAATTTCATCCTCTAGCAAAATGTCTTTCTTCCTGCATTTTGGGTACTCGTAGGAAATTTAGCTTTATGTCCGTCTTAAACACGCCTTTTAAAATGATCGTTTTCCAGCTGTCCCTTGTTCCCAGTTTGAAGTCTTACATGCATAATCCATCTCACCAGTAAGAGCCTGAGAAAAAGGACTGTAGGGACCACCCAAAGCCGGCTACCAAAAATAAATGTTACAGCCACTAAAAATATCACAAAAATAATAATTTTCAGAAAGCTGCATATTGTGTTTGCAAGGAACATTAGAAAAATTTTCTGGTGTATGTGTATACTTATATGCATATTTACGTGTACATACATTAATGTACACAAGTGTGTATGTATGCATGCATACACACATACACACTCACATATATTCTCATGTACTATATATTCTTCACCATATCTATAAAATTTTTCCCTGTTCATCCATGCAATATCTAAAAATGAAAATTTGTCATTGTCAAAAAGAATTTATTAACTGAAACTCATGACAGAGATTTGAGTGAGTGGAGTTATGGGTGATTTTTCTCATGTTTCTAAAATTTAGATAATGAATTATGTTGCTTGTATAATTTGTAAAAGTTAAGCTAACATATTTATATACTTATTCATGTATGAAAATTTGTCATTGTCAGAAAACACTTATTAACTAAAACTCATGACAGAGATTTGAGTTAGTGCAG
This sequence comes from Pan paniscus, assembly GCF_029289425.2. Lineage (NCBI taxonomy): Eukaryota > Metazoa > Chordata > Mammalia > Primates > Hominidae > Pan > Pan paniscus. The sequence continues at coordinate 51,876,266 of NC_073260.2, forward strand.
TGATGGGTGATTTCTCGTTTTTCTAAAATTTAGATAATGAATTATGTTGCTTGTATAATTTGTTAAAGTTAAGCTAACATATTTATATACTTATTCATGTGTGTTCCTCTTCTGAAATGTTAACTGAAATAATTTCATAGATTGAATCCCTGCCTTCCAGAGGATTATATATTTACAATTTCTACCTTTATTATTTCAACATGTTTGTTTTTAAATATGACAGACTGCTAATTAAGGCCACATGAAATCTTCTGAGTCCTCAATCCTTAAAACTATAGCATAATACTATAATAAAATCCAAACACACAAGACTACAAAAACAAAAAAGAAAAAACAAAACCCTCTTCTCTTACACTTTTTGAGGATGCAACAAAATGGTCCATCTTACAGAACCATAAGAGATCACTCAAACATAGCAAAGATAATGCATTTAATGTAGATATTTAAAAAGTGAGTCTTTTACATTTTTCCCAAGTTTTTATTACCTTATCCAGCTCACAAACTGTATTGCCAAACAATGCAATGCTTAATAAAGCAATTATTTAGAAAAACCTCAGGACAAATGATTAATTTGCAGAAGGTTCCATGAAATGAAAAAATAATCCTGAGTCATTTTGGCTGATTGTGTTGTTTTTACTAACTACATAAGAATCCACCTATCTACCTCTTCAGAGAACATTTATTAACAATGTATTTTAAAGAAACTGCACTCAAAATGATTCATAGTCATATTCAACTATTATTAGGCAATGGAAATTATGTGTATGAAAAGTGTTCATTTGTAAGTGATAAGCACTGAAACTCAGACATAGGCCCATTAAGGAGGCTATTATAATTTTGTTTTTGTGTGAAGGTCTCCTTCTTGCCTTTTCTCCTCTACTGTGGTAAGAGCAATTTTCTTATCAGATCATCTGTTTTAGACATTCTTAAGCAGAACTATCACAGCCCCGACCAAGAATTACATGTTGTTTTGCACATAAATGTGAAACTTTAAGTAGCATTTTTATATGTTCTTTTATTTTAACATTCTCTAACTTGCTCTATACAACATGTCCCATATTTTAAATCCCTACTTATTAAAATAATTCTTATAAAATGTCCACAAACTTCATTGCAAAAGCAATAAAAATTTGTTTTCTAATGTCACCCATGCAGTCTATAGTACGCTAATTAATGGTAAAAAGACATGCTACCTATGAGCCAAGTTACCAGAACATCTATTTATGATCGTGATGCCATTTCATGCATGTCCATGAACTCTGTCCAGGGGAGTGTGAGGCATGCATGTGGGCATCCCATTGCTGAAGGCCCAGTGAGGGGTTCCATATTGACTCCAAAGCCAGACAGATCTGGGCAATGGCAAAGGCATTAATCTCGGACTCAGACAGACTTGAGTTTCCCCTTCTCACTGGCCGTTTGTCTTTAGGTAACTGAGCCACTCAGCCACAGCTTCTTCATCCTTAAAATGGGAATGATCTTTCCTACCTCAGAGGGTTTGGTGAGCCTTCCGTAAGTCACTGAGTGTAAGCCAACCAGTACCATAGGTACTTGGTAAATACTGATTTCTCTTACAAAGCAGAGACCATACATAGGAAAAGCGAGCCAGAATCCCTATGGCACAGGACAGCTCTGGTAAGGTAAGGAATGATGTGCATGCTGGTTACAGTGTCACACTGAAATGCTGACCACAGGGTCAGGGATGCCTGGCTCACAGCATGACTTTATTCCTTACTCTGTGTCACTGTCAGCAAATCCCTCAATTTCCTCATCTGTAAAATGGGCATGATGGCATCAGCCTCTTAGGGATGTTGTGATGATTCAGAGATGATCTATAAGAAGCAATGCTAAACACTGACACTGTCTGACCTGTCTTCAGTACTCAGGAAATGTTACCTATTATTGTTCATACGGAATTTCCCACCTTAGAAAACTCAGTATTAATCTTTCACTGCTAATCTGGGATTAAATTGAGCTAAATCATTATGAAGTCCTAAAGGTACAGATTAGTAGGAAACTTTGCTGACCCTTAGGAAAAACCCTGTAAGCTATTTTTATCTAAATAAGTCCCTGACTTTTTCTCATCAGAACCGAGGGTTTATAATTCCTGCTGCTGTCATTAAATTCAGGGTCTAAAACAATCTGAGGATTTCTATTTCTTGAAAAATGTATTTTGATTCTGTGTTGCTATCAATACCATTTTCAAGATGAACAAAGGCACTCACTGATCTGAGACCCAAACAAACAGGAAAAACATAAATAGGCATGGCCTATATAGACATGTGATAGACACAGAACAGGAAAACATGCATCACATTGGGTAATGGTAATGGCTGTACAAGTCACCATAATATCTGTTGCTATATAATACATAAATAGTAGTTCATGAAAACGTATCTTTGAGAAGTTCTACCTCTTCTTAATTGTCGTCTTCAGTTTGAAAATAAGTCTCACATTTCCTCCTCTGCATTTCTCCATTGGTTGACTAGAGTGTTTTTTTCTGAAAGCCACAAGATGCTTCTAGTTGGACAGAGTCTAAACTACAACAGCCTATAAAGTCTTTCTCCATCTTTTTTTTTTTTTTTTTTGAGACAGAGTCTTGCTCTGTTGCCCAAGCTGGAGTGGAACGGCACCATCTCCACTCAGCGCAACCTTTGCCTCCCTGGTTCAAGCAATTCTCATGCCTCAGCCTACCGAACAACTGGGATTACAGGCACACACCACCACATCCAGCTAATTTTTTGTATTTTCAGTAGAGACAGGGTTTCGTCATGTTGGCGAGGCTGGTCTCAAACTCCTGGTCTCAAGGGATCTGCCCGCCTTGGCCTCCCAAAGTGCTGGTGTTACAGGTGTGAGCCACCATGCCAGGCCCTCCATCATTCTTTAAAGTGCTGACAGAAGAACCACTTACACTCGGTTTGGACATAAACTACATAGGAACACATAAGCCTTTCCCACCAGTGGAATAAAAGTAGGAACCAATATCCAATTTTTATTAAAAAGATGTTCTATTGAATGTTGCAATTTTGTATTTTCTAAGAATGGTTTTGATAATGTGTACAGAATCAATAATATTACTGTTTGAGGAATCTGAAGTATTTTCATAAAAATGTGATAAAGTACAAGAATGTTCCTGATAATTATTTCAAATTACTTTCATTCCTGTGTGAGGCTTAGATTGGTAAGAAAAACTCAGAACATATTTCTGTGGTGTGTATGTCACAGTCCAAATGAACTCGGGGAAAGAGAAAACAGTTTGGTGTGAGTTTGCTAATTCAAAAATTATAGGTCAAGTATATGTCAGCCCTAAAAGTTAAAAGATAATTAGATGCAGGTTCCCTTAAGAGACAGGTAAGTGAGCAACTACGTTGTAGTATGATGTATATAATAATGGAATTATTTACTGTAGTCACACTGATAAGCCTATTATCAGTTATAATTATTTATCTTGGCAGACTGATTTCACAGCTTTCAGGAAAAGGTTACCTAGTAGTTCCCCTTTACTCACAGGGGATCCATTCCAAAACCCCCAGTGGATGCTTCAAACCATGGAAAGTACTGAACACTGTATCTACTATGGTTGTTCCTATATATACATACCTGTGATGAAGTTTAATTTATAAATTAGACATGGTAAGAGATTAACAAGAGGCCAGGCACGGCGGCTCATGCTGGTAACCTCAGCACTTTGGGAGGCTGAGGCGAGAGGATTACCTGAGGTTGGGAGTTCGAGACCAGCCTGGCCAACATGGCAAAACGCCATCTCTACTAAAAATAACAAAAATTAGCCAGGCATGGTGGCACATGCCTGTAATCCCAGCTACTCAAGGGGTTGAGGCAGGAGAATCACTTGGGCGCGGGAGGCGGAGGCTGCAGTGAACTGAGATGGTGCCACTGTATTCCAGCCTGGATGACAGAACGAGACTCTGTCTCAAAAAAAAAAAAAAAAAAAAAAAAAGAGATTAACAACAATAATTAGCAATAAATACAACAATTATAACAATATACTGTAATAAAAGTCATGAGAATGTGGTCTCTCTCTCTCTCTCTCTCAAAATATCTTCTACTACATATCTTTGCAACCTCAGTAAATAATTTTTTTTCTTTCCTTAAGTCGAGAACTTCCACCTTCTCACTTAAAGGAAGCATTTGACAGCTTCTTTTTGGCACATCCGAATTGCCGGCATCACTACTCTTGGGCTTTGGGGCCATTAAGAAGTAAAATAAGGGCTCCTTGAACACAAGCACTACTAGACTATGACAATTATTGACACGCAGAGGGCTCCTGAGTGGCTAACAGGCAGGGAGTGCAGACAGTCAGCGAATGTAGACAGACATCGTGAATAGCTGGACAAAGGATGCTTCTACTCTCGGATGGCACGAGACAACAGGAGATTTCATTGCTCTCCTCAGAAAGGTGTGAAATTTGGCCGGGCCCGGTGGCTTATGCCTGTAATCTCAGCACTTTGGGAGACCGAGGTGGGCAGATCACCTGATGTCAGGAGTTCAAGACCAGCCTGGCCAACATGGTTAAACCCCATCTCTACTAAAAACACAAAAATTAGCCAGATGTGGTGGCAGGCACCCGTAATCCCAGCTACTTGGGAGGCTGAGGCAGGAGAATCGCTTGAACTCGGAAGGCAGAGGTTGCAGTGAGCCGAGATCGTACCACTGTACCCCAGCCTGGGTGACAGAGCGAGACTCTGTCTCCAAAAAAAAAAAAAAAAAAAGTGAGAAATTTAAAACTTATAAATTGTGTATTTCTGGAATTTTCCATTTAACATTTTCATATCGAGGTTAAATGTGGGTAACTTTAAGCTCAGAAAGCGACACCAAGGATAAGAGAGGACTACTGTACTTAGCTTTCACAATCACATAAAACCCATGTCTTAAACTACACATCCGTACATCTTAAACTTCAGTAATTGCTTTAATATAATACAATTCTTATCACTTTCAGAAGACTTAATTTAAGCTAACATACAAAGAGTTTTCATAAAGTCTACGTATATAAGATATATGTAGCATCCATGTTTATACATAATATATGTAGTACATATATTTTTATATATATAGGCTTTTATGAAAACTCTTTGTATGTTAGCAATAAAATTAATCTTAAATTAGTTTTAATTTAATTTTATATTTTAAACTATATATGTTTAAATGTAAATAAAATATTTTAAGATATATTTTAAATATATAAAATCCAGTGGGGCTGTTTAGCAGATCTCTTAGCATCCAAATAAACTTACTGTCTAACAAACACAAAGATTCATCACAGCCAATGACACAAAAACACTTAATTTTTAAAACTCAATAAATTTTTTAAAAGCCAATAGTTTATAAAGCTTAATAATTCATTATGGTTTTGTAATTTAATTTTTTAAGTTACAAGTAACATTTAATGTCAAGCAGATGAGGTTTTGTTTTTTAATCTGTTACAATTTTCTTTTTCATATGCGGGCAATTCCTATGGAATCAGCCAACAAGAAAACAGCTGGGCAGAAAGTCATTCCCATAAATACTGGGTCTCACTTATTTCAGTATTTTAAAAGAACTGTTCAAATTTTTGTTCTAACAACCTGTCTCAAAGACAAATGAACCGTGTTATTGAAGATTTCAGTGGACTTCAGTTAAAGGCCTTTCAAAGTGAAAAAATAATAGAATCTTAAGGCGAATGGAAGGATATAGCTTTTATGTATATAACATGAGCACAGATCTGCAAAATAAACCAAAATAGACATCTACACACACTCGGACATCTACAGATATGCTTGGGAAATGACTGAATATTTACAATGATTTTCTTTGGGAGTGGAATTTTTGGTGATTTTTTTTCTTCCCAGTTCCCCACCTCCAATGGCCATTATTACTTTGATAATTAAAGGGAAAAAACTTTCTTTAAGAATAAATGGACTCCAAGAGGGCAAACCCCCAAGTCATTCTTTAGTGCCATTATTTGGCTCAATTATTAGACTATACTTCAGTGGGAAATTAACATCTTAAATTTCCTCTGAAAAGATTCCAACTATTGTCTTGGTGAATTCATTTAAACAATGGCATTGAGATTGTAGCTTTAACTTTAATTAGAATCCTTTTGACCTTAAAGTAAAAATGGGAAGATACTGAAGTCTTCAAGCCATCTGCTGAGTTACAAAGCATTTTGGGCCAGTAAAACAACTGTAATCCCTAAGGGATTTTGGATAAAAAGCTGGCAGCCACTACTTTTGTAAATGAGAGCACACTGACTCCTCTCAAACCCCCGCTTGCCTCGGGCCCTGCTATCTGATGTTTATAGCTTTAGGGGCTTGATTTTATGAGGATATTCCTTCCTGGGCCTCAGAACCAATCTGGTCCTTACCAAGATTTTCTTCTAACTTCACAGCTGCACACTTCACACCATCTGCTGCTTCCAGAAATCCTTCTCCATTAAGAACAGATGATAAGAAATGCATCCTCGCTGGCATTCTCCAATGCTCCTGCAGACACACTAATGCGCATACACAGATCATATCATATATGCCACATACATATATCTACACTTACCATGTATGCCGCACACACTACACATCTACACACATGCCAGATACTCCAGACATGCACACCATATTCCACATACACCATGTATGTCACATACCACACACATGCACATCCCATCCAAACTACACATACAAAATACACAAGTATACATACACATACCACATTCACAACACACCACACACAAAACCCCACACCATACCCAGAAACATCTCCCCATACACCCAGCCCATCAAGCAGAGCTGGCTGACTGCATACACACTATGTGATGGGGGATACTGATGCACTACAGAGGGCCTCCAAAACACATGAAAACCTCATAGGGGCTGGATGCGGTGGCTCACGCCTGTAATCCCAGCACTTTGGGAGGCCAAGGCAGGAGGATAACGAGGGCAGGAGTTCGAGACAAGCCTGGCCAACAAAGTGAAACCCTGGCTCTACTAAAAATACAAAAAATTAGCCAGGCGTGGTGGCAGGCGCCTGTAATCCCAGCTACTTGGGAGGCTGAGGAAGGAGAATCGCTTGAACCCAGGAGGCAGAGCTGCAGTGAGCCAAGGTCAGGCCATTGCACTCCAGACTGGGCGACTGTGTGAGACTCCATCTCAAGAAAAAAAAAAGAAGAAAACCTCATGTCTCCAATATCAACTTTTTCAAGGTAAAATTTAATCTAAAACAACTATTACTGCTCTGATGGTAGAACTAACACCACTACTCCACTAGAAAAATATAAAATAATCAGGTTAATTAAAGTTCTTCCCCATTGTTGAATTTTGAATAAATTTATTGTTACTGTGCCTATTCAAGACAACAAAGAATTTAAATAAGAATAAAATATTCTCAAAGAGAATATAATTTGCCCTAAAGGCAAATAACATAGGAAAAGTAGCTATAAATACGCAAAAGAAACAAGATAATCCTAGTAAAATTTGAGTCTGACATGGGTAGGGGTGGTGGGGTAAATCAACTCCCTGATTTATTTATTTATGCAATAACAAATAAAGCACTTAAATCAGTATTTTAAGTGCTTTAATTTTTATTGTGTTATTTATTGGTTAAGTTAAAATTATTATTCCCCAAAAGATTTTTACAATTCCCACATGACTTGCAGATTTTTTTTTTTAACTAATTGTCAAAATCTTAGGCTCTTGGCTTTCAAAATCAGTACAGACAGATAAGAGCTTTAAGTATTTTGCATTTCCCCAGAGGAAAAAGTCAGCATCATAAACCACACAGGTCACATGCTCACGCACACGGTGTCTTAAAAACACCTTCACTTGCAGATAGGCACCAAGACTTACACCTTCTACCCTCGCCCATCCTGAGAACATGTTTGGGAGCTCTCTGCGCTTTGTGGGTCCAAGAACAAACCAGAAAACCCAGACATCTCACACTAGTACCTCTGCTACATGTCCTTAACCCAGAGGCTGTAGCTTTAGGGAAGGGGCTGCTTTGGGGACACCAAACTGCTCCTGAGCTCCTAGAGCATGCAAGGGCTGTTTTGAGCAATATACTAACCTAGAAAACAAGAAAGAACATAAATGAATCAGCTGGCAAGCCCCACTTCACTTGGGAGGCGGAAGAGGCTGGGGACAGGTATAAATGACCCTCTTTGAAAAATCAAGTATCATTCTGTTTCTCACTACCAAGGTAACAGTCTGCTGTGGAAATTTCAGAAAACCGATGAGCAAATGGAAAATAAAAAGCACCCAGATGTAATCCTCTGCCCAAAGATAAGCACCATGGGCCTTCCGGTTTACATCTGTGTCACCTTTTCTTCCCCTCTTACATACAAACATATTAAGTTGCCTTAACTCTGTGTCTTGGGGGAAGGATATTACTATACCATTGCCTACTTTATTTAAAATAATATATATTTATTTAATGATTTTGCAAAGAATTTATTTAGAAAGTTTATGAATCGCCATAATCTAAGATATCTTGAATTATGTTCCTATGATAAAGAGAAATAAAATACTGGTGGGCTATATATTTAGGTTAAGTAGGGCAGAGACTAAACTTTCTTGGAGAAAAAAAAATCACATTTATAGACAGTATTACATTAAAGGAACATTATATATTTGATATCAAAGGAGACCTTCACACATGAGAACCCCAAATTAGGATCCCATACAGACCAAGTTTCAAATGTTCAGCTGTTTTTTAATCACACTCAAAGCTTAGCAGGGCTTATAATTTTTATGTAATTCAATATCAAAAGACAGATTAGTTTCCCATAAAATACTAGAATTAAACACTAAAATAAATCTAAAAAACACTAGTGTGATAGAGCATGCTCATAAGCATCTCTGTGCTGATTTTCTGCTTGATGATGCCTGGAGAACAGTAATCCCCCCATCCTTAAAGAGAACGAAAGGGGGGCTAATGGAAATGCAGTTCTCAAGCCAGAGGTGACACCAGAAACAGGGGCCATTAAAATAGACAGAGCTTGGCAGGATTTGCCTGGGGCTAGAAACACACAGAAAACAGAAAAATGGATGGTCTCTGTGTTATCTGTGTATCCATTTCCACCACGGGCTTCAAGAAACTAAGAACTGATGGTGAGGATTTCTCCTTTAATCTTCTGAATAACGCTTTCCAGAAAGTGCTCTTCCTATTGATAAACACATTTGCACACATCAAATCAATTACAGAAAATAAATCAAGAATCGGACACAGTGGCTCATCCCTGTAATCCCAGCACTTTAGGAGGCCCAGGCAGGCAGATCACCTGAGGTCAGGAGTTCGAGACCAGCCTGGCCAACATGGCAAAACCCCGTCTCTACTAAAAATACAAAAATTAGCCAGGCGTGGTGGCACGTGCCTATAATCACAGCTACTTGGGAGGCTGAGGCAGGAGAATTGCTTGAACCTGGGAGGCGGAGGTTGCAGTGAGCCCAGATCGCGCCACTACACTCCAGTCTGGGTGACAGAGCGAGACTCCATATCAAAAAAAAAAAAAAGAAAAGAAATCAAGAAAGGACAGCTCACACTTTAAAAATAAGGGTATCTAACAGGAAAGCATTTAAACCATTCACTCTACCTGTCCCGACAGCGCTTACCTAACAAGAACACTGCAGATGCATAAAATGATTTTTGCTGATCCTCAGGTTGGAAATGGAATCCCAACTAAGGCATCCTACTAATAACTCAAAATAAACTCAATGGAAAGTAAACATCTATGAAGTATCTGCCTAGGAATCAGCATTGTATGTAGGGCCTTCGAAGATCCAATGAAATGTCCAGTGTGGTACCCCTGCCCTTGAGAGCAATGATTGGGAGAGGCAGAAATTGTCAATTTCAAAATTGTCAAGTCAAACCAATTGGAACAGCATGGCAGCGTTTGAAAAAAAAAAAAAAAACTGTCAAAATGAGCCAACTGCATTTTGGCCATATGTGTGGCATATCGCACATTGCACATATATTGAAAAGTATGCCTAATGTTTACCATGCATTTTTTCCTAAGAATTCATGGCAGCTTGCAAAATTAAAAAAAAAGAATCGCAAGAAATTGGAATAATAATTCCCACAGGATCACAGTCTAAGAAAAGTGTTTTTAAAATTGCAAAGCATTATGCAAATGTATAATTAAACGGGCCTAAAGGACAGGAACCTGAGAACTGCTGTTAGAAAATGAGTGGACTCGGCCAGGTGCAGTGGCTCATACCTGTAATCCTAGCACTCTGGGAGGCCATGGTGGGCGGATCACCTGAGGTCAGGGGTTTGAGACCAGCCTGGCCAACATGGCGAAACCCCGTCTCAACTCAAAATACAAAAATTAGCCGGGCGTGGAGGCATATGCCTGTAATCCCAGATATTTGGAAGGCTGAGGCAGGAGAATCGCTTAAGCCAGAGAGGCAGAGGTTGCAGTGAGCCCAGATCACGCCACTGCACTCCAGCCTGGGTGACAGAGTGAGACTCCATCTCAAAAAGGGCAGGGCAGGGCAGAGCAGGAAAAGAAAAGGAGTGGACACATGGACCAATTAGAAATTGTTCCTATCATAAAAAATTTCTTTGACTGTCAAAAGGTTCCTCACTGGTCCTTCAGGTAGCAGGTTGCCTACGTCTTTCAAAGCTCCAGGAGCCTTCTCTGCTCATCTCTGCTCCCCAGTGGTGGCTAGCACCCCACAGGAGCAGGTGCCTTCCAGCCTGAGTTGGCCTGAGGTCTTGGACCTGTGCACCTGGCTGGTGCTGCCTGTGAACACATGAACACTCCTTCTCCTGCCCCTGGATGCGGTCTGAGAGAACATAAATGTGTTGCAAAAGTTAAAGGTGTCAAAGACTTCAGCATCTTTACTTTCACAATACTGGTCTGGTGCCTAAGCACTGGTAAATGTAGTTCTCCCAACAGTTTCTCAAAGACTGCATTACTTTATGGACAATTTCATTCTTTTATTTTTACATATAGATATGCATACATATCCACACACACGCATGTGTATATATATTTTATGTGCATGTACACAAAATTTACAATGTGTGTGTGTGTGCATATACAGGCACACATATTTTTTTAAGCCAGGCCTTAATTACATTATATCATTCTGCTTGTTCCCATCTGCTTTTAACTCCCACCTTTTATTCCATTCAGGAAATGAAAATATTCCACACCCTTCAGACTATGCCTAATTAACAGTGGAAATAAAAGCAACCTATTGTTGAAATGTACTAACATCTGCAACTTATTCTGAAATACATCAAAACTGAGATGGACAGATGATTGTACAGAGAGGCGATAAAGGAAATGTGGCAAAATGTTAGTAATTACAGACTCTGGGTGGAGGGCAAATTGGTGTTCCCTGTACAGTTCTACCAACTTCTCTGTATATTTAAAAATTTTCGCAATAAAATGTTGGAAGAAAAGAGGGAGAGGTTAGAAGAGGAGACATGAGGCTTTTTCTTCTCTCAAAGCACTATTATGAATGCCTGGCTCCATGTATTCAACAGTTTACACATTTCTTTCATTGTCTAGCATTTTCAGTTTTGCATAGGGGGTATAAAAATGCTATCAAAATAAGAATTGTTACATTATAATATACATGAAATGAATACATTTTAGGTTTTAGAATTTTCTTAAAAAACATAGGATAAAGGCACAACATGCCTACCCTAATGATATAAACCAGGGGTCAGCAAACTTTCTGCAAAAGGTTAGAGGATAAATATTCTCAGGTTTGAGGGCCACATGGTCTCTGTCACCATGACTCAACTCTGCCATTGCTGTGCAAAAGCAACCAGAGACCAAACAAATGGGCATGGGTGTGTTCCAGTAAAACTTTATTTATGAATACTAAAATCTGAATCTCATATCATTTTCACGTGGCACAAAATATTGCTCTTTTTAAAAATCTTTTCCAATCATTTAAAAATGTAAAAACAATTCTTAGCAGAAGGACTCTATAAAAACACAGTGGGCCAGATTTGGCCTTAGAGTTACAGTTTACTAACCCTTGAAGTAAACCATAGGGCCTTGGCAATGTGTGGCACCAGTTAATCATGGCACTGTGTGATTGCCAACATGAGGAAATCAAAGAGTGGCATTAATGCCAATTTGGCCAGAAAGAAGAGATCGAGCCTAGCTTAGCACTAAGGCCTGTTCAGGAACGTGTTTGTTAGTAATGATGATGCCTCTTAAAAGGCAAAACCAAGAGTCAGGCCCATAAGCATTAAGCATTTCCTAGAATACATTAATATCAGCCCAGGGGGCACATGGAGGGAAAACTACTGCACAATAAGGAGGCCCTTGGGGATTTCTCTGAACTCATCCCCACCTCTCAGACTTGCCTCTCTTCCTGCATTCCAATATTCTCTAATATTCTGTGGACATTCCTTTATGTTCACAGGAAACAATAAGACACAATAGTTGAACTTTCAGGCAACCAGCTTTTTAAGCTATGTACAATAGACAGCACCTGTATGAAATCCTGGGCATAATTCTGGTTGTGACAGTTCAATGCCCTACACTGGGGAGAGGACTGTTTTTTCTCAGCATTACACTGAAGTGACAGCTCCTCTGCCTTTTTCTACTCATCCTCAGGTCAATATTGCAGCACAGGTTTGCACCAGTCTGAGACACGCCAGTCTTTGCTGTGCAGTGAATGCCCTCTTACCCCCAACTTCTCCCTTCACCACCTACAAAGGCTTCAGATGGACTCACTGTCCTAACTATTCTTCTTTCTATTTATTCTGGTTCCCCAAATTACAAAGTATACTCTATGAAGAAAACACAGGAAAGCCCCAAGGGAAAAATCACGTCCATTTTCAAATATTGTTTCTTCTTTGAATGACCAGGCCGGAGGCTGGTGGCACCAGTAATGAACTCCAGCCAGCTACTGGCAGTGAACATCGGGTATGGATAGACCAGCCCTCTAGTCAGAGGGGACTCACGCACAAGCTATGACCCACACTGCAGTGGAAACGAAAAGCTCGCTGAGCCCACTGCGTGCAACAATGCAATGATCAGAGCATTTTATCCTTAAATAATATTTTTGACCTAGATCTCTCCCCCTAGCCCCTTCTCACTCCAGAGAAGGAATTAGATAGATACTTTAAAATATATCCATGCTTCCACTTGACTATCCAAAGGGTAAGCATTTCCTAAATTCACTGGTCTCTGTTTTTAAAAGGCCTGATGCTAATGCTCGACTCACAGCTGCTCCATCCCCCTGGGAAAGGAAGTTACTTAAAATCTCCTTTGAAGAAGAGACCTGCATGAATATGGAGAGGTCACTGGTCTGGCCCCAATGACTACCTTTGTTCCAGTGAGGATGACCTTCAAAGGGCCCTTGGGGGTTTCTTTGGATGTTTGTTCCCACCTGCGACAAGGAGGCTCCCCTCTGTGCATCCCTCATGTGGCTCCAGCACATGAAACTCCTATGTCACAAAGGGAAATCGGCTCAGTCTGTCCCATAATGTCAGAATTCCCTAGATGGTGGGGTTTAAAAATTAAATAGCATGTCTCTCTTTTTAAAGAACCAACTTCATATTCCTCAAACAGAAAGAAATTATTCTGAAATTTCTGAAGAAGTACAGTGGATAAAAGAACTTTTCATCCATTATTAAATCTAAAAGGGAGTGCATGGGACTGCATATTAACTTCCTCTTCCAATTTCAAAACGGGTTAAGGAAAGTAGACTTAAGATTTGACCCTTGGAGACACTGAGGTTGTTAATGTGCTTAATATAAATTCCCCTTACAAAACAGACTTGAAATTAACTTGCACATTTAAAATCAAGCTACCCTACAGAGGGCTAGATGTAGGAACTGGTAATACAGCCTGTGTTGGTTAGGCAGTGTCTTCGAGATTAATACTAAAAGTTACAAGATCTCTCAACTGCTTCCCCAGGACTTCTGACGACCAAATCAAAGTGGCAGGCTCAGGGTCAGCTTATTCCTCACATTCTGGAAAATATTCTAAGTTACCGTGAGCGGAATAATAACAATAGAACATAATGGGAACCATATAAGTTCTCACTGGGGAAAAGAGAGGGGCAAGATTAGGCTGTGCTTTTTCCATTCCAAATCCCAGAAGGGGAAAGCCTAAATAATAAAAACAGGACTGCGTTGAGGACTTAGGCACATTCTCTCATTTCGTCTGCACAGATATCTAAGGAAGTTCTCATTATCTTAATGAGGAAGCAGGGGTTCTGAGACGCTTGGGCGGGCGGCATTAGGGAAGTTAGGGAGGCATCAGCTCCTCCTCTGCACCAAGCATTCTTATGAATCCCAAATTTTTTAAAGGCCCAGAGGTGAGTAGGAGGAAATTTAGAGCAGATGACCACAGAACAACAGAACAGGTCTGACCTGCTCTAGGGGCAGGTGACAGGGACTCGCCTCCTGGCATTCTCCCAGCCTAGCCTGAGCCCCTTGGGTCTGGTGGCTTCTTTGCTCCAGGCAGCCTCAATGCAGTCAAGGGTCCTTGCAGATAAAGGCATGTCCACTGCATTCCACGTACTGTTAAAGCTCTGTCCCCTCCTGTGCAACCTGGGCCTTCCCTCCACCTTTGCAGCCAAGAAATAAACACAAACTGATAATCCAAAGACTGTGCCATGCATCCCCCAGAGCATGTGGTATACACTCCATAACTTTTCACTGAGCATCTACTATGTGTCAGGCACTGTTGTAGACGCTCAGGATAAAACAGACACCAAATCTCCTCAAAGAGTCACAGAATAAATGATACCCTTAATTTTTAATTTAAAAGATAAATTAGTAAGATTACGTTAGAAATACCTTAGAAACTACTAGGTACTAGTGTTACTGGCAGCGAATCTGTATGGGTCTGCAGCAACCTCAATTCTTTTCTCCTCAAAAGAAAGAATTCGACCAAGGGGTCCTAAGGCAGAAGAGACTGAGGCAAGTTTTAGAGCAGGAGTGAAAGCTTATTAAAAAGCGCTAGAGCAGAAATGAAAGGAAGTAAAGTACACTTGGAAGAGGGCCCAGGAGGCGACTTGAGAGATCAAGTACGCAGTTTAACATTTTGACTTGGGGTTTTACATGTTGTCATACTTCTGGGGTCTTGTGCCCCTTCTCCCCTGATTCTTCCCTTGGGGTGGCTGTCTGCATGCTCAGTGGCCTGCCAGCACCTGGGAGGTGAACATACACAGTGTGTTTACTGGAGTCATATACATGGCTCCCTTGAAGCATTCTTCCCTTACCAGTCGAATGTCCCTGGAAGGTCATATACCAGGGTATATAGTGCGGCAGAAAATGGGGTATGGTGTGAGGTTGGAGGTGATTTTTTTTTTTTTTTTTTTTTGTTGAGACGGAGTCTTGCTCTGTCACCCAGGCTGGAGTGCAGTGGCGCGATCTTGGTTCACTGCAACCTCCGCCTCCTGGGTTCAAGAAATTCTCCTGCCTCAGCCTCCCGAGTAGCTGGGAGTACAGGTGCACACCGCCACACCCGGCTAGTTTTTTTGTATTTTTAGTAGACATGGGGTTTCACCATGTTGCCCAGGCCTGAGCTCAGGAGTTGGAGGTGATTTTTATAGGGAGGTCAGTTTGGCTTCACTGAGAAAGTGACATCTGAACAAATGCTGCAGAAGATGAAAGTTAGCTTTGTGGCTCTCTGGAGCAAGAGCATTCCAGGAAGAGGGATTAGAAAAGGCACGGTAGGCCGGGCGTGGTGGCTCACGCCTGTAATCCTAGCACTTTGGGAGGCTGAGGCGGGTGGATCACCTGAGGTCAGGAGCTCGAGACCAGCCTGGCCAACATGGCGAAACCCCATCTCTGCTAAAAATACAACAATTAGCTGGGAGTGGTGATGTGCACCTTTAATCCCAGCTACTCGGGAGGCTGAGGCAGGAGAATCACTTGAACCCAGGAGGTGGAGGTTGCAGTGAGCTGAGACGTCACCATTGCACTCCAGCCTGGGCAACAAGAGAGAAATTTTGTCTCAAAAAAAAAAAAAAAGAAAGAAAGAAAGAAAAGAAAACGCACTGTAACAATAAGCTTCCAAATGGGTAAGACATCAAGGTGCTTACGCACACTCAAGTTCTCTCAAGTCTGATTCACATCAGCAAGTGTTTAAAGTATGCTGCTCTCTCACAGTACATTAGTATCAGTGTCAATGGAAGTGGCTTGGTGCACAGAATTCAAACTACCTATATGTGTATTGGTGTATGAAATATCGTGGGATGCATGTGTGCAATCAAAAGGTTTCTGAAATTTAATTTTCCATTTCAAAGTCAGTAGAAAGGAGGATTAATGACTTCGGCATTTTGGTCAGCAAACAATTGTTCGCAGACAAGGTCTCAGCCATAAGATTGCTTCCCATCCTAGGATTTTCTCCTGGCTTAACGTGTGTGCTTCGAAGAAGTATTTTAAATGTCACTTGCAAAAAGAGGAGGATGTGAAATAAACACCTGGGAATAGTCCCAATAATCTGGCCAGTAACAGTTCAGAAAGAAGCTCAGTGTTTGGAAACTGTCCAAAGAAAACATTAGGCTTGTGTTTTGACATATTTGTTAATGGAAGACAATTTTGCACACACACCTATTTAAGTGATGTTTAAAGGCTTTAGGGATCTTTTGCCAGCTCACCTTCCCGACAGACCTAGATGCAGAGAGCATCTAATTCCAGGAACGGACCTCACCTCAGCAGGAGCAAGCTCTATTTTGTGCTCTGCTGGAGCCAGCGTGGCCAGCCCTGGCATTCCCTGTACAGCGCATGGTCATCCGTGTAAGTCCGGTGAGTAACAATGGAAGCAGAAACGTTACCGTGGCATGGAGTTGCTGTTTCTAGACTTGCAGACCCAGCAGGCCGCAAAGACTATTGGGCCTGAGAGGAAGGAATCAGTGTCAGAGAGCCAAGAGGCCCATCTCCTCCAAGCCCCTCAACCTAGAGCAGAGGATCTGAAGGCAAGCGATTAGCCCAAGGACGTACAATGCTCAAGGGCACATAAGTCAAGGGCAAAAGCAGAGTGTCTTCAATGCCACCCTTGGGTGGTTTTACAGTCACTGGGAGACCAACACCTAAAGAGGCAGAATGAATCTCTACACCAGGCTTTGCTCTTACAGAATGTTTATGGAATTTTGTTTCCATCAGCTAAATAATCACAATTAACAATGTCATGGGTCCTTCACCTTCAGGTGTCCTCTTTCACAGTCAAAGGCCCTGGGCAACTGGTTCTTTCTTCCCCTTCCTTCTTGGCCCCCACTGCTAATGGGAAGAAATTCTGTCTTACAATCCTCCAACTGTTTTTGAAGTAGAAACAGCATATGGGGATGGTTATGTTTGGGTTCTGAGTTTTCAGAGAAGTCCTTATAACATATCTAATTGGCATCAACATCAAAGAAGGTATGTTGTTCACCAGAGAGAGGAGAGAATAACCAAGGATGGCTGAATGGTTAGCTGTCAATCAGACTTGGGCACGGCGACACCACCACTACCATCTCATCACCATAAAGGACCACTCAGTACACAATTATACAGGATGACTTGGGGGATGCTGCCCAAAAACCTTTGCCCTCAAAAAAAAAACACCAAATATACCTGGTTAGAATCACAATGATTCTCTAGAAAGCTTCCCATAGACTAGTGGAGGGAAATAGAATACCAGGAAGGCATTGGAAAAATCCAAATGTCATTCAGTTGGTGAGTGAATAGACTGTAGCATATTCATACAACAGAAAACTCAGCAATAAAAAAGAGATGAACTATTAACATAGACAGCAATGTGGATGAATTACAAATGTGTGATGCTAGCCAAACTTAAAAGGTATATATGCCATGATTCTATTTCTGTGTCTGTCTTGAAAAGGAGACACTGCAAGAACAGAAAACTGACAGTGGTTGCCAGATGAAGGGAGGTGGGGAGCATTAACTCTAATACACACATGGAAATTTAGGGGATTATGAACTATTATACGTCCTGATTGCAGTAGTAGTTCCATGACTATGCATTTGTTAAAACTCAGAATTGCATATTAAAAGGTGTGAATGTTACTGAACACAAACTATACCTTTTTTCCTTCTGTTTTTTTTTTTTTTTAATTGTAGAGACAGGGTCTTGCTACATTGCTCAGGCTGGGGCTGAATTCCTGGCTGTAAGCGATCCTCTTGCCTCAGTCTCCCAAAGTGCTAGGATTACAGGCATGAGAAACCACTCCTGGCATATAAATTATACCCTTAAAAGGAGCCAAAAAATCTAGTAGAAATCAGTAAAGGAGCAAAACCCAACAAAAATTTTAAATATTTACTGTTTCTTGGTAAATTTAATATTTTAAAAACAAACTTAAAGGGATACTCGATCTGCAGGCCTATAGCTCAACTGACTATTAAGCCTGGTCATGAGCTTCAGAGCAACTGAGCCCTCACCCCAGGAAGAAGGCAAGAGGGAGGGGAAATTAAGCTCCTCAGACATTCAGCACCTGCCCCATGCTGGGTGCGAGGAGCTGGGAGCAGCCACAGTGCCAGGTCTGAGAGAGCTCACGAGTGGGAAGAGAGAGGAAAACATGGTGGAGGTGGAACCGAGGCCCTCAGCCCTAACAGGGCTGCTCTGACCAAAAGAACCGCCTCAGGTTCTTTTTGGAAACTGACATTTTGGCCTTCATTTATTCAACGCATTTTTTGTTGTTGTTGTTGTTTCAAATGTTTATTTTATATACAAAGAACTATCACGGTTTTTCACTGAGTAGATGCCTTGGATAATCCTTTGAAGGAAGATCATTTAGTCCAACTTAATGAAACCGATATCCTTCACGTACTGACGGAAACACTGGCGGCACATATTGAGGCCATATTTCCGGATCAGACCGTGCGGGTTGTTTGAACAGACGCAACAAGAGCGAGAATCCTGGCCGAATTTTCGTGGGTGACTCCAGTACAGCTGCTGGTGACCCATCCTGCTCTCAGGAGTGCAACGAGGTAAAAGGAAGAAGCTCTATTCAACGCATTTTTTAGGTAAGCACTGCATTGGGCAGGGTGAAAAACAGACGCAGAAAGTTCTGGTACTCATCCAAACACACAGGAAGACACAGTCTTCCACCCAACTGTTTGCACAGGGTCATCCACAGGCTCCTGATGGGTACAAGGGACCCCAGGGAGACCTCAGGGTGCACTGTTCACACTGTTCGGTTTTTGTTTCTGTTTTTAATCTTTTTATTTCCATAGGTTATTGGGGAACAGGTGGTGTTCAGTTACATGAGCAAGTTCTTTAGTGGGGATCTGTGAAATTTTGGTGCATCCATCACCCGAGCAGTAAACAATGCACCCCATTTGTAGTCTTTTATTTCTCACCCCCTTCCCACCCTTTCCCTCTAAGTCCCCAAAGTCTATTGTGTCATTCTTATGCCTTTGCATCCTCATAGCTTAGCTCCCACTTATGAGTGAGAACATACAATATTTAGTTTTCCATTCTTGAGTTACTTCACTTAGAATCATTGTCTCCAATCTCATCAGTTTACTGCAATTGCCATTAATTCATTCCTTTTTAGGGCCGAGTAGTATTCTATCGTGTATATATACCATAGTTTCTTTATCCACTTTTTGATTGATGGGCATTTGGATTGGTTCCACATTTTTGCAATTGCGAATTGTGCTGCTGTAAACATGCGCATTCACACTGTTTGGGGTGTGAAAGGACCTGGCTGGTGTCTCCTGGGATTCTGGCAAGAAACCCACCCCGGCTCTACTGTTAGGCTCTGAGAAAGAGGAAGTTCAAGGGCTCAAGCGTGTGCTTCCCAACTTTCCACGTCAGCTTAGGGAACACACAGAACTGATCTCTATGTCCCCTGCAGCCTGAGGGAACCACCTGAGGGCCCTGAGGGTGAGGGGGGTCCCAGACCCAGCATGGCTGGCATACAAGGGGTGCTCCCTGACTCTCAGGTCCAGCTGTGGGAGGAGAGATGCAGTGGGCCCAGAGACCTGAGGAACAGTTCCAAGGTCAGGGCATGCTGGAATGTGCAGGGCCTTTGGGCCAAGAGAAACAGGCACCCCTTCCCCCAGGGAGAGGCCCAGAGCATCAGTGGACTCCAGCCCCTCCTCTTTAAGAACCTCTATCGGGGCACAAATGGCTCATCCACCAGGAACGCCTTATCCAAGACACTAACTTGCCTCTCATGGGCTGTACCTGTTTCATCCACCTTGCTGAGTAGAGATACTGCAGACCATCTTTCAACATGTTTAGACAGTGCACTCACTAGCATGCCTGTGATTCTGAATATAGCAAACATAAACACCGTAAGGCTTGTATTTTCCTAGAGTGGGATTTCATCAGTCTAGCTCAAGCTTCATTTCTGAAGCTCTTCACTCCCCAGCTCACAAGAGCTCCTGGAAACAGCAGCTTTGCTGATTCCCTACAGCTACCAACAGTGCAGGAAATCTCCCTGGTTGAATCCAGCCAGCCCTCAAACCATGTTTTGATGAGCAAATGGTAACTGAGGGACTCTGGAAAAACTACGCCTGGAGCCATACTTCACACTTCACACGAAAATAAATTCCAGGCAAATCACAGACTTAAACATACATAATAAGCCATCAAAGTACTAGAAGAAATTATGAGAGAATATTTTAAAAATGAATTTAAAGTGGGCTGGACACGGTGGCTCACACCTGTAATCCCAACACTTTGGGAGGTCAAGGTAGGCAGATCGCTTGAGCCCAAGAGTTTGAGACCAGCCTCAGCAACATGGCAAAACCTCTTGTCTACAATAAATTTTTAAAAAATCAGTTGGGTGTTGTGGCTCGTTTCTATGGTCCCAGCTACTCAGGAGGCTGAGGTGGAAAGATCTTTTGAGCCCAGGAGGTCGAGGCTGCAGTGAGCCATGATTGTGTCACTGCACTCCAGCCTGGGCAACAGAATGAGACCCTGTCTCAAAACAAATAAACTCAGAGCGGTAAGGGCCTTTCTAACTGTGATACAAAACCCATAAAAGATTAAACGAATTTGATAAATCCGACTATTTAAAAAAATATAGCTGTCTGGGACGGTGAAAGACTTCTGGAGATGGATAGTGGTGATGGCTGCACAACCAATGTGAATGGACTTAACGCCACTGAATGTGCACTTAAAAATAGTTAAAATGACAAGTTTCACATTTTATCACAACACAAAAAAATATAATCATGGGGAGAAAAGTACCAGAAACAATGCCAAAAGACAAATGACAACCTAGAGAAAAGATGCGCAAATCATAACATGAACATAAAGCTATTTAATATATAAAGAGCTCCTACAAATTAATAAAAGTCTACAAACCTAGAGAAAAATGGGCAAAGAGTATGAGTAGAAAGTTCAAAGCAGAGACAAATAGTTCTTAAACATACTTGAAAACATGCTTACACTTATTCATACTTAAAAACTGATGAAACTACACTTATCAAAGTGGCAAGAATCAAGCAGATGTGAGACAGGGAAAGAAGCCAGCCAGCTTTCTCTTGTAGTTGGGCTGAAAACTGACTTATGGTCTATGAAGAGTAACTTGGTAACACCTACAAGAATGACAGATGCATGTTCTCTTTCATCCAGCAATTCCACTTCTAGGAATTTACCTACAGATAGCTTCAACATTTTATACAACAGCAATCATTGCAGAATTGCTTATAATAGAAAAATTAGAAAAGAATCCTAAAAGTTCACAGATAGAAAGGGTTAAATAAATGACAGTAAATCATAGAGAAGAAAAAGGCATTTCTTCCTACGTAGTAATGGAATGATTTTCAAGATATGCTATGAGGTGAAAAAACAAAAAAGCCAAAGGCAGAACAATGTGTATAACATGCTACGATTTCAGTAAAAACATGAAAAAATTTATGTTTATTGTCTTAAATACACATAGAATATATATGGAATGATCTCAAGACTCACTAGAAGGAACTAGTCACTGGAGGGCAAGATACTGTCTTTGACTTTCGAACTGTGTGAATGTATTACATATTTCATTTTAAAAGATGTAAAGGGACCTGTCTGAGAACAAAAATATAACTCTTGTTCTCCATAACTGGCCATTCTAGTTAAGTATTGTTGGTGACTACTGTCTTAGTCCATTTTCTGTTGCAGAATGGGCAATTTATAAATAAAAGCAATTTATTCAGCTCGTGGTCCTGGAGGCTGGGAAGTCTAAGAGCATGGCGCTGGCACCTGGTGAGCATCTTCTTGCTACATCAAAACGTGGCAGAGGGCATCGCATGGCAAGAGGGCAAGAAAATGCTCACTAACTATGCTTGGGCCTCTCTTCCTCTTATAAAGCCACCAGTGGCGCTCCCACAATAACGCATTAATCCATTAGCCCTTTCATCCATTAACCCACGTATGAATTAATCCATTCACGAAGGCTCTGCCTTCCCAATCACCTCTTAAAAGCCTCACCTCTCAACACTGCCACACTGGAGATTAAGTTTGAACATGAGTTTTGAGGGGATAAATATTCAAACCAAAGCAACTACCATAAGTCATCAAACTGCTAGATAAGAAGGTCTTCTCTTTCCTAAGTGATGGGTAATAAAATTGCCAAAAGATTGGATAAAGCTGGAAAAAAAGTACACCGAATGAGATGTCATCCTTCTCCTCTTCTTTGTACCACAGTGCCCCAGTGCTGACATCCTAGCGGAAGGTAGGACATGGCAGCTGAGTTCTGACAGTGGAGATGGTCTCTGGTGCCCCTCCTTTCCTGTGATTCCTCAATGCCCACCCTGGACCTTGTCCTCATGGGATAAGAACTGGAGTCCCATGGACTGGCTCCTGGTCCCAGCTTTGAAACCTCATTCATCCATCTCACCAATATTCACTGAATCTCTAATCATACATTCAGCACCTCCCTGGGTCTGGGGCTAAAGACTGAATAAGACAGACAAGCACCTGCCTTTCCAGACCTTGACAATGGAGCTAGTGATGTGCTCCAGCCTGCCTGTGCTGGCTCACAAGAGACAACTGTTCATTTTTCAGGAATTTCATGACCTGGTTGCTAAACACAGACACCCTTAGGTGATACAGAATCCAACAATGCTTCAACCCCTGCAACACCACCAAAAGCTTAAAACATAGCTAGCACTATTGTAATCAGCAGTACTGAAGCCAAAATGAAGCTCAGCTTAAGGAATATAATTTGTACAAGGTGAGAAATAGTCTAACAGTAGATCACATATTAGATTTAATGGTAATAAATTTACTAGGTAAAAAACTAGTGAATTGGAATGCAACTCTGTCAAACCATTGTCAGTCATAGGTTGGCCACAGTAAAAATCAATAAAAGCATTCTGTGAGCCTACATTGGCTGAATGGAATTTATAATAAAGAGTGCACATAGTTTGTTATTAGTTGTAAATTGTGTTATATACCCTTTGTATCAGTACATGTATAGATATATGTGCATGTATATTTATACTGAGTATGTATATATACCTATGTATGTACGCATACAGGTATGTATGTATACACACACAAACATTTCAATTCACCAGTGCATTGAACTCTGCTGCCTCATGCTTAACTTCTTTGAGCTCTGGTTTCCCAGTTTTTAAAAGAAGTATAGAAAACCACTTCCCACCTATCTTCGAGGGTCAAAAAGAAACCATAGAGGCTATAAAATTGTTACCGATACCCTAATTCATCCCCCCAAAGTGGCTGATTTTTAAACACCTGCTTCAAACAACTTTCCCCTTGTCTTCCGGCTTTCAAGCACCTGTCTTCTTGTCTTCAACCTCTTTATTATCACAGGAAGAAGTGCAACCCAGAGAACAAGAGTTCCACAGAGCTGAAAACTGCTGTCTCCAGCTGTGCCTGTCCCTGTCTGAGCAGGGAGGACTTGGCTCTCCAAGGTCCTTTCACAGCCTCACACCCCAGCAGTTCCTCCACTTCCTCCCAGAGTGCGAGGAGGCTAATTCACACCTTGTTGTGATGCTGGCAAGGCTCCCGAACCCTCAGCACCAGAAGCCTATTTTTCCATCAATCCGTTTACACAATTCTGGAACCCTCTGCTTCTTCTCCCTAGGTGCAACTCCAAGCTCTTCCTATAGAAGTAATTTTAAGCCATAATTAAATCCTAACCTATTAGAACACATGATACACCTTTCTACAAGCATGAGAAGCAATTAAAACTTACCTGGGAAGAAGTCAATTCTATATTAAGACTTCCTTCTTCCTTTTGGAAGCTCCAATTTCCTTTTTTCTGTTTGTTTCCTTATCTTTATTAACAAAAAAAAAAAGTCACAGCATTTCAGACTACTCAAACACACAAACACTAACAAAGGCACCCACAGTGACAGCCTCGTCCCTAGTGTCTGGATCAAAGGCCAAGCTGGAGAGCAGGTATGTCCTCTCGGCCCTATTCTCTCAGCATCCCATGGCTTCCCTCCCACCCCTACTTCACTGACGCCCCCGAGAGCAGTTACAACTGTGCAGAAACGATGCCACTTTCGAGAAGGTTGGGCCCCACCTCATTGTCATGGAAAAAGACCAGGTCCTGAGGAAAAGTCAGAAGCAGTGCTACCTCATTGCTTGGAGGATGCTGGGTGCTCCTGGGCCTGGCTGCCATCCCTGTGTCCCAGACATAGGGCAGAGAAAAAGGCAGAAGGACACTCCCCAATTGGCAGTACTGGGCAGCAGACAGAGCGGGCCACTGGTCACGTGACAGCCCCAATCCACCAGGCAGATGTCTCTGACATGATCAGCCAGACACTCCCAGGGAGTATGGCTTTGGTTCATAAAAGGTTTGGGTAAACTACTCTCCCAGAAATCATAGGAAATCAACCAATCATCCTCAGATTCCTGGAGCACCGGGGCAATACAATTGCCATTGGGTTGCAGCAAGGGGGGACACTGGTAAACACCAACCCTCCAAGAGGGCAGAAATACCACTCCTGTCTATTCCAGAGTACTTGGCATGGGCCAACAGCAGTCTTTTTATAGGGGCAACTGTGGAATCCTGAGAAAAGGAATGAAGGTACTGGTGCATGTGGGAGGTGCCTGCCATTGCTGCCTGCTCTCCAGAGCCCCTTGCTGAACCCAGTGATAAAGCTGGGGTTGGGACCAGGGGCATCGGCCGGGCCCAGAGCCCCAGCCCCAGGAAAGCAGACAGGGACAAAGGCCTAAACAAGCAGGACTGGGCACAGGGCCCCAAGCTAAGCTGCTCTTCCTCCTATCAGTCTGATGTTACTTACTCGACTTGGCCAAGGAGCACCTCTTGCGAAATCCTCTGTTGTAATCTGCTCAGAGCAGTGCTTCCTGCGATCTCTACTTTTTCTTGACTACACGTAAATCTTTTTTTTTTTTCCTGGAAAGATATTACTGGATGGATGCCTGTGACCCTTTTGAAGGGGTGGCTGCTTTTACTGAGGGTGGAAGTTCATCTAACATTTTACAGCTGCCAAATACTGGGCGCGGGCCAGACTCTTCAGGCACCAACATGGATACCCACATAGCTGTGTAGACATTGATATGTCAGCAGAAACCTTTGTACATACAGTTCTACGCTACTCCACAGATAGAGAAATAAGGAAAAAGTGACACTGCTAGAGAAAAGTTAAGCCATCCGGGCATGGTCAGATAACAGGCTAAAAAGACATTTGGCATAGTCTACAGTCATTTCCAGAAATTACCATCCTAGACCCACCTAGTAAACAGTTGTGAGGCTCCAATTTTCAAGCATCATTAAAAAAAGAGCAAGATTTGACAGGATTGACTGGCCGACATCAATGAGATTGGCGATGGCAAAGGGTTAACATCAGTTTCCTTAGGTTTTCCCTTTCAAAGGGCAAATATGGCTGGGTGCAGTGGCTCATGCCTATAATCCCAGCACTTCGGGAGGCTAAGGTGGGTGGATCACCAGAGGTCAGGAGTTCAAGACTACCCTGGCCAACATGGCGAAACTCCATCTCTACTAAAAATACAAAAAAAAAAAAAAAATTAGCTGGGTGTGGTGGGGCACGCCTGTAATCCCAGCTACATGGGAGACTGAGGCAGGAAAATCGCTTGAACCCGGGAGACGGAGGTTGCAGTGAGCCAAGATTGTGCCACTGCACTTCAGCCTGGGCGACAGAGCCAGACTCCATCTCAGAAAAAAAAAAAAAAAAAAAACCATAAACGGCAAATATTCCACGGCAAACAACTGTGCTGTAAAAACGCAGGTTCAGCGACAGATGCGTGCTGCTTTCTTTCAGAAACCCACTAGCCGTGCTATGGGGCAGATGGGGACCCAGGCACCCATGATCACTGGTGCCCATTTCCTCTTGTGTAGTAGAAATGCGGTCAACCACATTTTATTCCCACTAGACTCACCTCCCCATTCTGCTTTCAAATCTAAAAATATGACACTGGGACAAGCTAACATGGTAATAAGTACCAATAGATTTGGGGAAAATCATCAGTGGGATGGAAAGGAAACAGCCATTTTATCTGAAGCTTACTCTACCCCAGCTAGCGGAGAGTGATCTGGGACCCACTTTGCACTTTTATGGGGCTGTCACCTCACAGGGTTATGCCAAGGATGAAAACATGTGCACAACACACTATGCATCTTAAGGAACTTTTCAGCAATTCCTCAGTTTACCTTTAAAACTCATAGGAACCATGGCTACAATCCTTCAGTTCAGGATTTTGTAATTCTGACCAGTTAATGAAATGATCATCAGACAATAGGTATTTCTGAAGGGTCTTGCAAGATGTGGGGAACAAAAGAATGATTACACTTTACGGGCTCACAATCTAGGAAAGATGGGCACACAGAGAGAGGGGTGGGGGAGACAACAGTGGGGAATCTCAGTGCTGGATGAATGTGTCAATGAGGAATTACCCCAGGAGTTTGCAAAAGGAGGACACTGCTTGAGGTAGGAGTCTCAGGAATGCCTTCAGAGAGAAAATGGATTATAAACCCAGTCCACCGAGAAGAAGAGAGGCCCAGCAGATGGGTTCTACAGATACTGACCACCTGCACCCCCAGAGGAAAGCAGTAATGTAGCAAGCCTGCTATCCCTGGTTATTCTCCATCTGTCCCATCTGTCTGTCCTCCCCTGCCCCCAATCGCATTCTTCACTCTTTCCTACACACTGCACCACCCTGGGTGGCTCCCTACAGGTGGTTCCTGTTAGGTTTGGCTAATGAGAGGCACTGCTGGGACTATGGGGGCAGGAAGAGAAAGGTTGTGATGTTTCTTCCCTGAAGTGGCATGTACTGGTGACGCCCCTCTATGACTCCAGTGCAGCCCTAGGCATGGTACAGGCTCCCCTTCTGCTGCCAGACAGTACGTACCTGACCATCCCATAACCTACATCTGGACCATCAGAAGGGCCCAGCTCCCTGCCAGCACCCTGACTGCCACACCTTCCTTTTGCACAATATCCTCCAAATCCACCCCTTCAAGCTTCTCCAATCCACCGAACCTAGCACATGGGAAAATGCCCCAATCGCAGGGTGCCTACATACTGTAGGAAGCATTCTTCACACCTCCTGCCAGGGGGCTGAAGAGCTAATGAAGCCATGTGGGCTGCCCCTGGCCACACACGCAGCATGCTAAACCATCCAGCCTGCTGGAAAGGCAGAAACCAGAGGCCTAAGAGAATAAGAAACAAGGAGTTACCTGACATTGAAGAAAAATTAGAAATCAGCCTGAAAAAAAAAATTACAGCTATTAGGCAGTTTAGAAACAATCACCAAGACAGCAAGCAGGATATCACCCTTGGGACAGAGCAGGGGGAAGCAAGGTCAGATAGCAATGGGAAGTTGCGGGGCCATGACTCATGACTCATGAGGCCTGCTCAGCAGGAAAGGCAAGGCAGAAACTCCGTGTTTGCCACGGCTGGACTTAACCCCAGGGAGAATGGGCCCGCTGGGAGAACCCGATATGGCCTAGACCACAGCTATGACCTGGCTGGCTCTTGAGCCCCAACAGTATGGATGCTGCAACGCTGGCAGTGTGCGAGAGGATCTGGAATCCACTAGAGACACAAGGGAAAAATTGGAGTAATGCTGGAGACAGAATCCCAGCTTCCACACCAAGGAGAAGGGCAGAAGCTGGGAGGCGGCAAGTACAGCCAGAGAGTGAACTCCAAGTTGGCATAGAACAGCAAGAGGCCACATTCATCTGTATCCCTTCAGAGGCAGGGATGCGCTGACTGGGATACTTGAGCAGGCCCATAACTGTACAACTCTCTGCTTTGTGTTCTCCCTGGGGATTCAGCTGAGTATGCGGTGAGAGCTGGGAGCTAGGGAAAGGGCGGCAAGGGCACCCGCTGACCACTGCAGGGAAATGGGGGGAGGCTGGTAAGACCGACCTGCAGGAAAGGGCCATTAGGAGTGGGCAGGAGAGGTCAACAGGATGGACTCTGAGAATGGGAAGAAAACGGCAGCTACTTGCCCCGCAGCTCCTGCTCAAGAGCACCCTGGTGGAAGCTGTTTGTTACCCACGTGGTCCCCTTTGTTGATGACCACAGATCCACAGAGTTGGAAGGGATCCTCAGAGGCTATCAGCTCAATTTCCTCCCCAAATCGGCAATCCTTTCCTCAATATCCCCACCAGGTGGGTATTTAGTGCAAACACTGCAGTGTCCACCATTTGTGACCTCACTTGCAGTCTGCTCTGCTATTGGACAGCTGAGTTCTTCCTACTAAGCCAATCTCTGCCTCCCCATGGCTCCCACTACTGACCCCCAGTGCCCCCAAAACAAGCCTATCCCCATCCAAAAGACCATCTATGTGTGTTTTCATGGGCTTCAGAGCCAGAGAGGCCCAGAGCTCAATTTCAGTTCTGCCACTTACTCATTTCAGCATATTAAATTATTTAATCTCTTTAAGCCTTTGTTTATTCATCAATAAAACAGAGCAGGGCTTAGCAAATCATGGCCCACAGGGTAAAACCAGACCATTGCCTGTTTTTATTAGAACACAGCCACACCCTTTTGGACACATAATGTCGTGGCTGCTTTTGAGTTACAACAGAGTTGAGTTGTTGCAACAGAAACCATGTGGCCCACGAAGCTTACCATATTTACTATCTTTACATAAAATGTCTGCCAAGCTCTGAAATAGAGGATCCCCATAAGAGGCTAGTTTGAGGAATTACATGCAGTAATATTTACAAAAAGATGCACATGGTGCTTGACTTCATAGCTAAGTAAAATACATTATTCATGAGATACTCAGGTTCTCCAGCTTTTGCCTTCTTTGGACTCCCCCAAGTTTGTCAGTGTCTCTCCCAGAACAGAACACTCTCATGTCCCAGATGCAGAATGACCTCAGCAAAAACAGAGAAAACAGAGAAACCAGCAACTCCCATTGCAGACATTCAATTTCTATGGTATAGACAAAAGCTGTATTTTCTTCTTAATGCAGTCACGAGGATATGGGTTCCACAGACATTTGTAATTATCAAAGCTCTCAGACTCTTCTCCAAAAGGACACTGTCATGACAAGTCTCCCTGCTGCTGAATTTGAGCAATTGCTTTTTCTCTCCAACTTAATTGTCTGGCTTCATCTTTGTATCTGTTACATTTAATCATGTCGGGCTTTGTTCAATCCAACAATTAATGCGAACACTCCTTCCATCATTCATTCATGTCACTCACTTAAATGTTCAATTTGGGGCTGGTTCTTGTGCTCAATTCAATAACCAGAAAACAAGTCACAGACCTAGATCATGGGAGCTTCCAGTCTTAAGGAAGAGAATGACATTTGAAAGTAATTATACAAATAGGTATGGAATTGCAGTGGCTATTTGAATGGACAGGGAAAAGTGATTCAACAGGGCTCTGACACCCACAAGCCTCACCAGCAGGTTCTCCAGGTCATACCCATTGTCTGTCTCAGCCCAGACCTCTGGGACACAGGAAACTATGCACTCCTGGGACAGTCCATACAAATCAAAGTACAACAGCAACTGCCCTAGACCTCACGCTCAGACCATCTGGCAGCCTTTTCTCTTCCCTCGCCAGCTCTGGACACCCAAGGTCAATATCTTCTCTCAGCTCATTCCACAGGGGTGTTTTCTTTGCCCACTAGGTGCAGGCTCCTCCTTCCCTACACCAGCTCTAGCCTCCTAAGCACATCAGTCAAGACTGATCTCTCTTGATCTTGTACTCCTGTGGTTCTCTACAGAGGGTGGGGGAATTTTGCACCCCCTCACACATTTAGCAATGTCTGGAGACATTTTTGGCTGTCATAAAGAGTGTGAGGAGGTGGCTGTTACTGGCATCCAGTGGGTAGAGTCCATGGATGCTGCTAAACATCCTATTATAAATATCCTATCCTAAAATACAATGCACAAGACAGCCCCCACAACAGAAAACTATCCAGAACAGGCTGTCACTAATGCCGAGGTTGAGAACACCTGGTTTAGAGGAAGCAAGGCGAAAAACAGGCATTGAACACATCGTATGAGCCAGCACTGTGCTAGACATTTAAAACTTCTTTAAACTTCCCTTCCAAGACAGTGACAGTAGAACAGGACACAAAATGAGCTGCACCACCCACCACCCAATTTCCAGACATGGCTTAGCAGCTTGGGAGTCCAACTACTGCTTCCAGCATTTTAAACACACTATTTAAGGCTAATGATCTTTCTGAACCTCGGTTTTCAAATGTGAATTACAATACCTACCTCCAGCTGCTGGTCTAGAGTTCCTAGCAAATCTTAGTTTCCTTGTCCCCATTTCTTTCATGTTTTATTTCCAGTTTTCTCCAAGGAAGGCAAGGGTAGAGACATACATACATACCCACACTTGCACCCACCTGCTTACATTTTTACGTCGTCCACAAGAATCTGAATGAAGGAATGAAACCTCCAAGTCAAAACGATCTCTCCTTGGCTGAACTCCAAAAAACATTTTTCCATGCTTCATCTCACTTCCTATTTAGGCTTTCCAATACTGTTGGTTGTGCAAAAGTCTGTCTATCCTACATGACTAGAAGCTTGCTGAGATAGAGGGCCCTGCCCAACACTGCAGCAAGATCATTCAGATATTCAATTAGCCCTTGAGGAATGAATAAATGATGGGCAAATATTACGGTTCAAATGACAGTTTCGTTTAACAGCCTATTTATGGTACCTGTTTATAGCTTATTTGTTGTCTATTTGTTAGTTCTCTTGACGTTTTACCTAAATTCACCTTACAGACCCAATTTCCAAGTATTTTCCTTTTCAGATTTTGTCAGTTTTATGTTACTTTTACAAACTAAAGATACCCACCCAACAAGCCCAAAGAACAAGAAATAATTCTTTAAAAGAAAGCAGCCTCTCGGCCAGGCATGGTGGCTCATGTCTGTAATCCCAGCACTTTGGGAGGCTGAGGTGGGTGGATCACCAGCCTCTGAGGTCAGGAGTTCGAGACCAGCCTGGTCAACATGGTGAAACCCTGTGTCTACTAAAAATACAAAAATTAGCTGGGCATGGTGGCACACACCTGTAATCCCAGCTACTTACTCTGAGGCAGGAGAATCTCTTGAACCTGGAAGGCGGAGGTTGCAGTGAGCCGAGATTACACCACTGTACTCCAGCCTGGGCGACAGGGCAAGACTCCGTCTCAAAAAAAAAGAAAGCAGCCTCTCGCACAGCAGCCATGTTTCTTGAACAAACTGGACCCCACTCCAGGGGAACAGAATGAGTACTTAGACATGTAAGTGGGCATTTACCCGCAGCAGCTGGCAGGGCCTCACCATTCAGTACATCCTAACAATCCAGCCTTTCAGCCACCAACCTAATAGGCTTTTCTTGGCACGGACCGTTCTGGCTTGGCAAAACACTCATTTTCACATCTTAAATTGGTACATGTCACAACTGAATGGAGCTTCAGGATCTGCTGTCTGACATGCTGCACAAGGCTTCTCTTGGTCAGGGACTCAGGTGTCCACACTCATCTCAGACTCCTTTCTCCATAAAGATCCATGAAAAAAAAAATCAATTATTTGTATCCCTAATCAAATTCCCAGTGTCTTATTTGGCCACTTAAGATGGCTTTTAAGCCAGGTGTGTTGGCACACGCCTATAGTCCCAGCTACGCAGGAGGCTGAGGTGAGAGGATCACTTGAGCCCAGGAATTTGGGGCTGCAGTGAGTTATGATCACACCACTGTGCCTGGGTAACATAGCAAGACCTTGTCTCTAAAAAAATAAACAAACAAATAAATAAAAGATGGTTTCTCATTGAAAAAGCAAGCTAGAAAAATAAAATCAGGCCGGGCGTGGTGGCTCACGCCTGCAATCCCAGCACTTCGGGAGGCTGAGGTGGGTGGATCACCTAAGGTCAGGAGTTTGAGACCAGCCTGGCCAACATGGTGAAACCCCATCTCTACTAAAAATACAAAAAATTAGCTGGGCGTAGTGGCAGGCTCCTGTAATCCCAGCTACTTGGGAGGTTGAGGCAGAAGAATCGCTTGAAACCAGGAGGCGGAGGTTGCAGTGAGCCGAGATCGCGCCACTGCACTCCAGGCCGGGTGACAGAGTGAGACTCCATCTGGGAGAAAAAAAACAAAACACAGACACACACACACACACACACACACACACACACACACACACACACAAACAAAAAAGAAAAAGAAAATCTACCTTTCAGGAACTGAAGCACACTGCATTAAAAACACGAATTTATGTGCTCACATAGTCTCAGGTTCCCTGTAACACCAGGATGATATCCCTCAAAGCATTTCCAAGCAGCCTTCTTGCCGAGCAGCTAACTCCTCCTGGCTACAGAGCGGCTTTTAGTTGTCTCTGCTTCCTTAAATGCATCTCTTCCCATCTTAACAGATCCTCCTTAACATGAAGCTTTTCCCTCCCTTTCCCATGGTGTCTTGTGGACTTTGAAAAGGGTATCCCTTGAAGCTCTGCCTTCAGCAGCCAACTTTCAGATGCACAGCTAAATTCCTAGTCAATATGTTTCTTAGGAACCCTAAGCATCATCTAATGAGCACATAATAAGGTGGACTCACCAAGGGAGCTCAGCACATAAACTGAGTCCAGTCGGAAGGAGGCAAGGATACCTAGAAAAATGGAACAGACAAGCAAAGGCAAACTTGGCAGAATGAGCCCACCAGGCAGGCTGAGCCAAAGGAGAGACAGGCAGAGGAGAAGAGAGGGAGGAAGGATGAAACTGAGGAGAAGTGAGCCCTCACCCGCACTCTGCCTGTGGGAGGCCAGGGCAGGAATGAATGAAGAGGTAGGACCTGGGAACACAGATTCAGAAGCATGTTATACTGTCTCTCTCCCAATCTCTCCCGTTCCTGCTCTGTCTTGTTAAATAGCGTCCACCTCTCAAGCACTTACTGTGTGCCTAGTACTGTGCCAAGCACTTTATACATATCACAGACATCCTCACAACCACCTTATGAATTAGCCGTGATGACTATCCCCATTTTACAGATGAGAAAAACTAAATCTCACAGAAGTCAAGTGACTTTCCCAAAGTAACAGCTAATGTGTTTTGTGGAGACAGGGATTTGGGTCCAAAGCCCTGAAACACTGTTCTAATTTCTGCATATGTACCTTTATAAGGCAACGAAATAAACATGGCTTACCATGCACTTAGCTGAATTCCAACCAACACCAGAGACAAAAGGCCATGTTCTCTACCCTCAGAAAACTCACAGTCCACAGGGGAAGCCAAGAATCCCACGCATAAGTCCCCTGTAATAAGAATGCCAAGTGGCCAGTTATCTATTCCAAATCGTGAAGGAATACAGGAAATCAGAGCAGGAGCCTTCCTGGAGTAGCAGCCTAGGACATGCTCTGGAGAGGTTGCCAGGAGAAACTGGCTGGGCCATTTCGCATGTGTATTTCCTTCTCATTCTCCAGGTTATTATAACTTCTCTCAATGCAGATAAGCATTATCTGCACTAAAGAGAATGTTGCTTCTAAAGACAAGACCTACAAAATGATGGTTCATATTAATGAGTAATATTCTTAAAACAGGATCTACTCATTCAATGCCGAAATCACACTGAACAAAACCAAGGGACTTCCTGCTTCTCCATGGTCACGAGGCTGACATTCCCTTGTCTGCTCCATACGTGTCAAGCGTTATCTCTTCCAGCCCAGCCAACGAAGGGGCGGGAGGAACGCACAGACTGACAACGTTTCATCCTGTAGATATTCCACTTGTGCTAATTCACTTCCTCTCCCAAACAATTGAAACGGATGCCTGAGGCTGTATGTAATGGAATATACAATGGAGCCTGGGGCACACCCTTATCGATTCTAAATGGGCGAACTGTAAATATATTCTGTTTAGTCCATCTATAGTGACTTAGTCAGAAAAAGGGCAAAAGCGGCCTGGCCGTGAGCTCACTGGTGCCACTGCCTCCATGAATGGCAAAGGAACGGAGCAAGTGAGAAAGAGGCCTCCTCCATGTGCTGTGGTGCAGAAGGAAAAGAAACCGCGATCATCTGACGCCAGAAGAGCTCCCAGGAATGAAATCTGTGAAAGATTCTGGCATCACTCCCAGCAGTTCACACACTGACTGTAGAGACTTTGAATGGCAAAGCCAATATCTAGGAAGACAATTTTCTATATTCCCATCCCAAGTGCACAGAAGAAAACGCTGGCAGGATGGCCGGGCGCGGTGGCTCACGCCTGTAATCCCAGCATTGTGGGGGGCCGAGGCGGGCGGATCACCTAAGGTCAGGAGTTCAAGACCAGCCTGACCAACATGGAGAAACCCCATCTCTACTAAAAATATAAAATTAGCTGGGCGTGGTGGTGCATGCCTGTAATCCCAGCTACTCGGGGGGCTGAGGCAGGAGAATCGCTTGAACCCGGAGGCAGAGGTTGTGGTGAGCTGAGATTGCGCCATTGCACTCCAGCCTGAGCAACAAGAGGAGAACTCCATTTCAAAAAAAAAGAAAAGAAAATGCTGGCAGGCTGTGCTTCAATTATACTGATTTATAGGCCAATGAAATATTATTTTAAGGTAATAAATAACTTTTTAGCGCTTTTTGCCTTACCAAATTCCTAAGGACAGCTCTTCTGTGTATTATATACCATTCAGCATCTCCAACATCAGCAGCACCCATTAAAAGTCTGTTCTCTACAGGATACGTATACCTGCAGCGCCTGTAGCTTTGTTTTTATAAAGCCAAACAGCTTGTAATTCCTAGTCTATTAAATATTACACTCCAAAGGTTGCAGCCTTTCATCACTTTCCCAGAGACACACATTTCTGCTGCTTACCCATAAACCACAGATGGCCCCAAAAATTGAGCTTTACACAGAGGAGGCAAAACAATTTAGAAAAACTTCTCAAAGGAGGGTGGAAAGATCGGAACTGAATCAACACTAAATTCTGACCTCTTCTCTCTGCCTGTCCCATGGTATCCTTCCGCCACTTTTTTTCTTGCATTGCTTTAGGTGTACCTATCCTCTCTGAGGCAGCCCAGTCCTGGATAGACATATGAGGTGCTAGGCAGACAGACAGGCAGCTCAAAGGAAAATCTAATCATTTTCATGAACGGGGGAAAAAAAAAGAAAGGCATTGATGGCTTTCTCTACATGTCTTTTTCACCTGGAAAATTCTATACTGTGGGTCAGGTGTCAGGGGTTGTAGTAAGGTCTCAAAAATCCTGACAATCGTGGCCGGGCACGGTGGCTCACGCCTGTAATCCCAGCACTTTGGGAGGCCGAGGTGGGCGGATCACGAGGTCAGGAGATAGAGACCATCCTGGCTAACACGGTGAAACCCTGACTCTACTAAAAATACCAAAAATTAGCCAGGTGTGGTGGCGGGCACCTGTAGTCCCAGCTACTCGGGAGGCTGAGGCAGGAGAATGGCGTGAACCCGGGAGGTGGAGGTTGCAGTGAGCCGAAATCGCGCCACTGCACTCCAGCCTGGGCGACAGAGCAAGACTCCGTCTCAAAAAAAAAAAAAAAATCCTGACAATCTTTCTAAGGTGAAAAGGAAAAGTTGGACCAGTGCGGCGACTCACACCTGTAATCCCAGTACTTTGGGAGACCGAGGAGGGCAGATCACCTGAGGTCAGGAGTTCCAGATCAGCCTGGCCATCATGGTGAAACCCTGTCTCTACTAAAAACACAAAAATTAGCCGGGCGTCGTGGCGGGTGCCTGTAGTCCCAGCTACTCAGGAGGCTGAGGCAGGAGAATCACTTGACTCAGGAGGCAGAGGTTGCAGCAAGCCAAGAGCATGCCACTGCACTCTAGTCTGGGTGACAGAGCGACACTCCGTCTCCAAAAAAAGGGAAAAGTTTATACAGTTTCAAAAGTAAAAAGCAATGAACTAAGACATAACTATTCAACAATGAAAAGTAGTTCATTTTTGTAGGTGAAAATTTATAATATCAACTGCACTTAAAATATTTACCAGCCAGCCTCATTCATCACATATTTCCTAAATAAGAATAATCAGGCAGTTTTGACAGAAAAATAAAATGTGTCCCAAAAGAAGTCTGTACCTCGAGCCAAATTTCCCAGCCAAAACCCATCAGGCTTATGAATATAAGTGCCATCAATATAAACTTTTCACACTTCAGAGATCGGCAGTTTACAAGCATTCATTTGCTCAAACATTATGTTCTTCGTCCAAAGTTGTATGTGTTTATAAAGGGAAAAAAAAAAATCAACAACATTCTCCCAACCTCCTTCCCTCCCCTCCCCACCACTCTGGCATCTCTAATTATACGTTAGGTTACTGAATAAAATTTTTCAAGCTCACAACTGAAACATCGAAAGGTAGTACATAAGGTAAAAGCCCCGTGAACACCAGATGCGGTGGCTCATGCCTGTAATCCCAACACTTTGGGAGGCTGAGGCGAGCAGATCACCTGAGGTCAGGAGTTCAAGACCAGCCAGACTAACATGGAGAAATCCTCTAAAAATACAAAATTAGCCAGGCGTGGTGGCGCATGCCTGTAATCCCAGCTACTTGGGAGGCTGAGGCAGGAGAATCGCTTGAACCCAGGAGGCGGAGGTTGCAGTGAGCCGAGATAGCGCCATTGCACTCCAGCCAGGGCAACAAGAGCGAAATTCCGTCTCAAAAAAAAAAAAAAAAAAAAAAAGAAGGCCCCATGATCACTTCTCAGAGGTAAGCAACATTATACTTCAATGACCACAGTGTGATCCATAAGCCACACTAGCTGTCAATGTCACCTAAAGACCAAAGTGACAAACCCGCGTCACTATTGGACCACGCTTGTCAGGTATCTCCAGAGATTAGTTACTATCACATGATTGTTTTGTTTTGTTTTGGATTGGGACAGAAGATAAAACACAACTATTTTAGGTTTTAGATTTTTTATTTGTAAAAACCCACCCAGCACATTAACTCTAGAGCTGGGATCCAACTGTACTTACCTAAGAAAGATTTAATAGTTAGAGAAAGTTAGTTTAAATCCATTTTAGTTAGATGATGTGGAAAATCGGAGTGTCAACTTCTTTTTTCTTCCACCCTCTTCTAACTGCACCTTTAAAAAAATTCGTTTATAATAGAATGTACCCAAAGTCATATACTGAATTTATTATAATTGTACTGTCATATAACCTCTTTCAAGGCCGAGAAAGGATGCATTCCATTTGTATAATTTACCCCAACAAACCAGAACAAAACAATTAAATATTATCTTCCACATAAAGTCTCAAACAATCACACACCAACTCTAAGCTAGCCAGACTAGTTGTTGCATAAGGAAATGAGAAACTGTTGGTCAGTGGCAGGTAGGTGCACGGGTCAGAGACAAGACTCTTAGACATTACATAACTCAAAAGTTAAATAACAATGAAAGTGTTTTTGGAGTTTTCTAAAAAGGTAAACCATTAACTTGGGACTTGAATAAAACTACGCCACATGTTGACATCATTCCAAACTGCAAGGTTGAAGCCATTTGGAAAAGGAAAGAAGGTCCCAGTGTGTCGTTAAGGCCTGCGAAAGTTCTGAGCTCAAAGGGCAGACCCTGTTGCCTTTGGCTGGGCTTCAAATGAAAACCTTCCATGAAGCATCTACTATTTATCCCTAACCATTTTCTCCATGCAGATGCTGAAATAAATTGGTGTCAAATGGCTGCCTACTTCACCTCTCTTAAATATCAACTTCATCTGGCTTTCAAAGATGGAAAACTGCCAAATCCTAAATAGCACAGATAATGAAATAGGCCTGGCCCTGGGTTCTGGGTCCATGTCTTGCCACCTTTTAATCAGCTGCCTGGAGAAAGCCACTTGACCTGTCTAAACACAGGTGGATAAAATGTGAAGGGAGGCAATGCTGGTCACTCAGCCTTCTTCCAGGTCAAAGTCCCGGCCAGGCGCAGCGAGAGGCTGACGCCTATAATCCCAGCACTTTGGGAGGCCGAGACGGGCTGATCACTTGAGGTCAGGAGTTCAAGACCAGCCTAGCCACCATGGCGAAACCTCACCTCTACTAAAAATAAAAAAATTAGCCAGGTATGGTGGTGCATGCCTATAATTCCAGCTATTTGGGAGGCTGAGACAGAGAATCACTTGAACTGGGGAGGCAGAGGTTGCAGTGAGCCAAGATCGCCCCACTGCACTCTAGCCTGGGCAACAGAGCAAGACTTCGTCTCCAAAAATGCAAAAGGCCAGGCGCAGTGACTCATGCCTGTAATCCCAGCACTCTGGGAGGCCGAGGAGGGTGACTCACGAGGTCAGGAGTTCAAGACCAGCCTGGCCAAGATGGTGAAACCCCGTCTCTACTAAAAATACAAAAAATAAGCCAGGCACGGTGGCAGGCGCCTGTAATCCCAGCTACTTGGGAGGCTAAGGCAGGAGAATCACTTGAACTCAGAGGGCGGAGGTTGCAGTGAGCCGAGATCACGCCACTACACTCTAGCCTGGGCAACAGAGTGAGACTCCGTCTCAAAAAAACAAAACAAAATCAAACAAAAAAAAAAACACAAACAAACAAAGTCCCTGAGCTCTCTGGGGTACTCTTCCCCAATGGAAACCACTCCCCTCTTGTCAGAAGAGTGGCTTCCTTTGTCTCATAATCAGAAATAAATTTCTACTAAAATAATATTCACTTAATTTATACAAAATGTTAGGTACTCATGGCAGTTGGCTAGAATGAAGGATGAAAGTTCCTAACACATTTCCCTGCTGAGTCAGGCAATGTGACCTTGACCATGCCACTCCCAGATATCAGATATCCAGCAGCTCAGCCCCTCACCCCCAATCACCTGGAAAGAAGTGGTCTGGATTACAACTTTGCTAGGAGGGAAGAGAACAAGGTGGAAGAGCCAATGTTGCCTCTCCTGATATAACACCTGTATACAACTACAGTCAGCCCTCTGGATCTTTGGGTTCTGCATCCATGGATTCAACCAACCTTGCACCAAAAATATTCAGGAAAAAACTGCATCTGTACTGAACATATACAGACTTTTTTTTCTGGTTATTATTCCCTAAACATTATAATGCTACTATTTAGGTAGCATTTACATTGTACTAAGTATTGTAAGTAATCTAGAGATGATTTAAGATATATGGGAAGATTACATCAGTTATATGCAAATACTATGCCATTTTATATAAGGGACTTCAGCATTTGTGGATTCTGGTGTCCCCAGAGGTCCTGGAACTAATCCGCCATGGATACCGAGGGATGAGTGCACTGGAATTTATCTGGACATCCATCTCTGTAGGTTTCTTATGAGTTTTTCATGGCTTTGCAGAGGCATATACCAATGATATGCGGCCTTCAGTTTCCTCATTGGCCGGGTGAGACACAAGCTGAGGGTAAAAGAGCATGGGGGACCAAGAAGTGAGCTTCCATGTTCCCTGGCTTCCCGACCAATAAGCACCTCCACCTACTCTGTTCCTGGCCCCCTTGAACCTAAATTTGA
This sequence comes from Pan paniscus, assembly GCF_029289425.2. Lineage (NCBI taxonomy): Eukaryota > Metazoa > Chordata > Mammalia > Primates > Hominidae > Pan > Pan paniscus. Next base: position 51,916,024 of record NC_073260.2, read on the forward strand.
TGCCTGCCCTAGTAATCCGGCAACACACTCCCAGTGCCAGCAAGCAAGCATTCAACCAAACTGCCACTTACTAACACCATCATGCTTTCCCTTCACATCCTGGAAAATTATTATTAGACCTTCCTAAAATGTACACACTTTTAAAATCACTAACCGTTGCCTTTAATCTATGTAGCTGAACTTTATCTCTCTTAAAACTTTGGACCCTTTCCTATCAGAGGAAACATCTGAGAGCATTCTGAGTCAAAAATGCTAAGAGGAAAAATGTCACATTCAGCACAGTCCTATAAGTATGCAGAAACCCACCGGTGGCCTGTGGTTCCCATTTCTGAAGAAAAAACATGCCAGAAAGTCTCTCCCCTTCTATGAGCCACACAGGGTTGCCATTATTCATAGGACTGACTCCTGCAATCCGCAGTAAACCGGTCTAGAGAAGCACTTGGACTGCCAGGGCTTATGACAATTTCTTACTTCAATTAAAATGCCTATGGATTTTATGCCGAAAGGGGAATGTTTTAAACTTGAATTATTAGCTTCCAATGACCATCCAAACCAATGTAAAATATTTAATGCTCCACTTCATTTGTTTTGTTTAAAACTGATCTTGTGCTTGAAAATTTTGGCTGCTGTGCTCATTACTGTTCAGCCACAAAGAATGCAAAAACAAGAGCAGTTTTTATTTTGATGAGCGGCAGCCATTATATCCTAAGTGTTCATCTTCACCACAAGCCATCATTTGTTGAGGCCCTAATACATACATATTCTTTCAAGTTGCTTTACATATATTGATCCACTCAGTCTAGTCTAACAGCATGCATTTACTGAGCGCCTTCTAAGTGCCATGCATCAACCTGGGCATGAGAAATAAAAAGTGAGGAGCAAGTCCAAGGTAATGGCCCCATAGAGAAAGCAGATCATCAAATAAGCAGTTACTATGCAATGTGGTAAATGCTGTGATGGAGAAAACAGGTTATTAAAAATAATAAAAATGATATATTATAGGCCAGGCACAGTGTCTCTGCCCTATAATCTCAGAGCTTTGGAAGGCCGAGGTGGGAGGACTGCTTGAGCCCAGGAGTTCAAGGTTACAGTGAGCTATGACTGTGCCACTGCACTCCAGCCTGGGAAACAGAGTAAGACCCTGTCTCTAAAATATATATATATACATATACACACACATATATGTATAAAAAACATATACATATATATATATTTTAGACACATCACACTTAGTAGGTGTTCAGTAAATGCATATCTACCTGTAGACTAGAAAGACGGACTGCATGTCAGATGTTTAAAGCCACGTCTGTAATTCTAACAACACTCTACCAGGGTAGGTGTCTCCCCACTTTCCAAATGAGCATTCTCAAGTTTTTCCACACTGCACACTGCCTCTCTAACAGTATCAGCATCAGCATCATCGTTTGCATCTTACATCCCCATTCTGGTCTCAAAATTACACTTGCCAAACTGCATTAGCTCATTGAGGCATGCATTAATCCCAATATTGATCATAGATACCAATTTGCAGGAAGTCTATGGCACCCTGCACACCGTGGGGAGAAAGGACCACAACAACTCCAAACCACAGGGCACACCCCAAAGAAACTCACAAGCTGGCTGCAAAGAGCAATACAAGACTAATAAACATAAAACAGGATAAACATGTCACTGGGCAGTCTATGGTCATGGACAAAGAGAGTCTCAGAGAAGTCACTTGACTTTAAAAGGGGAAACTCATTGTGGAAGGATTCATTAAGGAAGTAGGACTTAGGTCTTAAGATCATATAAGGTCAGATGGTGCAATAGGAAAGAAGGCCAGTCCCTCAGGAAAGCAGTGCACACAGAGAGGTGCCCAGGAGGCTCACAGGTTAGGCTGAACGACGGCCAAGGGTGTAACTAGAGCCCGACAATGGGGCAAGTCAGCCTGCAGCTGCCCGAGGTGCCAACTGATAAGAGATGCTAGGGCATCCTGGGGCATTAAAACACCTCGGTATAATAGCAGATTTATAAGAACTCCTCCCAGAGACTATTACACATCATGGAGGCAGTTCTTTGTTCCGCCTCCTGGGACAGAGGGTGAGACCCTAAAGGGCCTCCAGGAGCCAAAACTGAAGGCCACCAAGCACTCTTCTAAAGATAACAAGTGCATCTGCTGCAGGGACTTGCTTCTGCTTGGAGGGTGTGCCAGCTCAAGGCCAGGGCTGCATTATTCAGAATCATAGTGGAGGCTGAATGCTGTCAGCAACCCTTCTCCCCATGACCCTTTTCCTATAAGGCATCCCCTCCCAAAGCTGGTAAACAGAAACTTAAAGAATATTGACTTGCCAGCCAAGTTATTAGCTTGCCTGGGGCACCCAGATGTCTCAGCCAGTCTACAGATAATATCTATATTTGTTTAACTCTCTACTGCTGATAAACTACTTTTACAAGTTAGATTATTTTTACAACAGCCATGAAAAAAGCACTAGACCTCTCATATTATAGAGGAAAATCCTGAGTGTCAGAGTGGGTAAATGGCCTGTTCAAGAAAACTGGCAAGTTGCAGAGCCAGGTTTTGGACCAGGGTATCTGTCCAGTGGCCCATCTGCTCTATTACTGCTGCAGATGGACTGCTGCAATAGTTGCAATACTTTATAAAGTTCCTGACCGTTGACAGACAGCTTTTACAGAAGTCTTAGGCAGTACACACAAATACGAACATTTTCAATTTTCCTAAAAGTAAAATAACATTAACAATAATACTTGTACTCTACTTCTTTAAAAACCCATCTTTCCTCCTGGCTATGTACTTTGTCTCACTACATTTATAAGGTAAGTGAATCGTTATTATTTAGATGACTGCTAAAGATATGTAAGTAACGTCTTTTTTTTTTCTTTCTTTTTTTTTTGAGACAGAGTCTCACTGTGTCACCCAGGCTGGAGGGCAGTGGCGCGATCTCCATTCACTGCAACCTCCACCTCCCAGGTTCAGGCGATTCTCGTGCCTCAGCCTCCCAAATAGCTGGGGCTACAGGCGCGCGCCACTGTGCCTGGCCAATTAAAGTCTTAAATCTTAGATAATTTTTTTTGTATTTTTAGTAGAGACAGGGTTTCACTATGTTAGCCAGGCTGGTCTTGAACTCCTGACCTCGTGATTTGCCCACCTCAGCCTCCCAAAAGTGCCGGGATTACAGGTGTGAGCCACCGCGCCTGGCCAAGTAAAGTCTTAAATCTTAGATACTGGTCTACTAGTAATTCACTGCTTAGAATGACCTTGCGTTTGTGCCACATATCGGCCCATTTCCATTTTCCTGCCACCAAACTCCTGCCTCCACTCCCAATCTTCCCTCAGTGACACGTGATGTCATATAAGCAGCATCTTCCTACATGTCCATTTTACATTAGGACTTGTTTTCAGGAAGTGGCTACATCCAAGGCAGACATAAAATCACAGGACTTGAAAAATTTTCCAAAAAACAATCATTCACTCATTTTTTGGCAAAAACAATAGCAGTTATACAAGATAGATGAGTCTGTACATTTCGTTTTTAAAAACTTCAGACTTCTAGTTTTTCAGAGCATTTCTTTAAAATTCCTAGGTCACACAAATTATTTAATAAACAATTTGTCAATCTGCCTTGCACAGTGGGGAGAACGTTATACACAGAAATGTACACTGAGCAAATCAAAGTGCTAGTGACAAATAAGCAAGCCACCTCCCTCCCCTCATCATCACGCCCACGAAATAAAGATCAAAAACTCCCTTCACCAACCACAGGGAGGCCTCTTTTTCTATTTCTTTCTCATAACACATAATTGTACCAAAAAATCATAATGAAAATAAGGTCAATATACTTAATCCATAATATAATAATCTCAACTAATTTTAGTCATCTCTCTTTCTAACAACACTTAAATGATCAGGCCACACTATGCAAATCAAATTAAAATTTATTTTTTTGCTTTTTTTTTCCAGTCCCAAAGGAAAACTCCAAATACCACTCATCTTGCTGAAAACCACAGGAAAGTTATTTAATTCCAGTTAAACCAAGTATTAAACTTTAATCTTAAACATATCCATGAAATGTGATTTTTGAAGAGCTTTCCTTATTTACTCACCAGATCACCAATAAACAGAGAGCTCTTCCTAAGCACAGGCCCCCATCTATGTTTTCAGTTGATACTAAATATTTAGAGAAATACTCTGTTACAGTAACTTTTTAAAAAATTCTACACTATCGTTTGAATTTAAAAAAAAATTTAGTTAAGCTTAGTTTCCATAATTCTCATTTGGCAATCCAGGATGTGGGTATTTTTTAATTTCCTTTTCATGGAGAAAAAGGAAGCTTTGTATCAGGACATCAGATGTATATGGGAAAATACATATTTCAATGCACATATAAGAAAATACATATTTTGTTTGTTTAAAGATCCTTTTGCCTACTCCACTCACAATGTAAATACACCACAGTCAAATTCCATAAATTCAGTTTTAAATGTATGTATGAAAACTAGGTTTTCTACTAAAGTTGACCAGAGCCCAAAACACTCTGTCTAATACACAGTCAAAGGAAACAGCAATCAGCCCTTAGATGCCCCGAAAGAAACCATTCTTTGTTTACCTAGAAACTGAAAGATTTTACACTGAGAATCACAGCTGCTACAGCAATGGAGGTATGCTCTGAATCCAGATAGCCATATTAGACTCTCATTGATTTGTTAAAAATTTAACATTGTAAATGAAACCAAAGCAACCACCAACACCAACCAGCTAATTAAATTCCTGGTTGCAAGAAGTTTCAAAATCCAAGCCCAATGTCAACATCTGGCAAGTCTCCATTTACCACCTACCAATACTTGCTCAAATTACACTGAAAATTTAGATAGAGGGTAAAGTACTAAGATTTTTAAAACCTATTAATTAGTTTGTACCCTCCGTTTAAATCACACATAAAAGCTAACTCCAATTGCAATTATAATCTTAGTGTTTGTCCTGTTGTCACAGAAGGGCAAGGGCTGACAAGAGTTAGCACGGACAATTAAATCTGATTTTGTCCAGGGGACTTGATCAATATACTGTGCATCATAATCTAGCCCTGAACTGCTGCCTCTCCTCCACCCCCAGGCCCTTGGACCAGGCGGTTTACCGCTGGGTTAGTAACTCTTTTCTCTATGATTTGCGCATCTCCAGAAAGGGCGAGGGAGACGCCTGATTCAAACTGCATTTGTTTACCACCCAATGGCCCCATCGTTATGCATTTCCACAATCCAGGAGGGTACGCTTCTGGCACCCCCTTTACCTGCCAAGTTCCTCGCCGGTGTCGTAGTAATCATCCACGTTTTCCTGCCTGAACACGGTCATGATAAACTGTCACGCCTCACCAAAGCCCAGGGCACTTCAGCTCCGCTTCCCAGACCATCACCACCGCTCCTGCGCCTCCGTAGCCCCCTCATGCATCAGTCTCCAGTCCTTTTGAAAAAAAAAAAAAGGCAATAATAATAGTAAAATGGCAACCCCAAAAGGAAGTAGACCTCCCCGGCGCTAAGACCCCGCTCGCTGAAGACCGGGTCTCCGGAGCTGCCCCTCCTCGCGGGGTGGAGAGGAGCACCCTTTGTTAAAGCTGGGCGGCCAGGGACGCCCCCGACCCCTCAGCCCCGCGCGCGCGCGTGGGGCCGGGCACCACGGCACCCCGAGGTCGGCGTCCCCAAACGCTGGGCGGTCTGTTGGGATCAGAACCGGCTCCGGAAGTGACTGGCCTCCCTGCCTCCCCTTTCTCTGCACACATACCCACCCAGCTTTCCCACCTCCAGGGACGCCGCGGAAGAATGAAGCCCTCGCCCAGACGGTACGCGCCTCACTGGGAGCAATCTCTCTCCAGCCTGCGGCAACGGTGGCACCCCCGCGCCACCTCTCGGCTCCCGCGCCTCTCCTAACACCGTGGCCACCGTCTCCCCTTCCCCGAGCGAGGCAGTCCCCAGAGCCACATTCCTGGCGACTCCCTCTCCGTTACCCGGCCGACCCGGCGTGCGGCCGCCCGGGGGAGCAAGGGAGGGAAGGGAGCGGCCCACCGAGGCGCGGCAGTCCGCTCCAGATCCCCGCGCCCCGACACAAAGCGCCTGGTCGGGCCGGCGCCACCTGTTCTCACCCGGCCCGCGGGGCTGGGGAAGCCTCGGGGCTGGGGAAGCCTCCCGGCTGCGATCGCACTTCTCCCCGAAGCCAAGTTTCCCTCCGCCTTGGCCTTCCCAGTTGCTCGAGGCACTGCCCGGACAAACCTCACCGCGCCCTGGCTGGGAAAGCAAAAGCTGGCGCCGGGGGTCGGGGGGACCGGGGAGCCGCGCCTCGCTACTCACCCGGGCGCCTGGGAGCTCCCCCGGTCCCTCCGGAGCGCTGTCGGAGGCCGACCATAGGCGCCAGCGCCGGAGACTAGCCGGGGCGGCGGCGGGAACACAGCTAGGGAGAGAGTAGGCGGCGCAAATCCCTCCCAGGCGCCGGCTCCAGACCCTGCCGCTGCGAGTTGCGGAGTCCCCTCCGCGGAGGGAACAAAGTCCCCGGCGTTGGCTCGGCCCGGCTGTCCTGCTCAGACTCCGAAGCAGCCTCTCGGCTCCTTGCCGCCTTTTGGGCGGAGGGCGGCCGGCAGGCGGCCAATGGGGACCCTGCAAGCGGGCTGGCGGCGCGGCCCACCCACCTCCGAGCTGCCCTGCCAGGACGGCGCTGCGGGTTCTGCGCGGCGCTCGCTGCTCCTCCCAGCTCCGCGCTGCGGGCTCGCTGGCGCGCTCTACCGCGCACACCCCGCACACACCCACTCGCCCCACACCCACGCCGGCCGGGGAGCCAGTGCGTCCGCCCGGAACGCGGGCGCCCCACCTGTGACACATTGCTAAGCTACCCTCTGACTGGGTTCTAGGGAAACACGGTTCTTTCGTCCCGAGATGTGTACTGGGATCCCAGCTTGTGCCGGGCACGGTGCTTGGTATGGGAAAATCACATAGAACAAAACAGATTTTTTTAAATCCCTGCCTTCCGGAAACCTGCATTCTGGTGGGACAGATAGATAATAAATATGTAAGCTAATTAATAAGGTAATTTTGGAGGATCAGTCCTACGTTTACCACGAAACAGGTTAATAGAATAGAGAATGGCAGGAAGGGAGCATACCTCATTAGACTGGGTTCCTCTGCCGGACTGGTGTTGGAGCCGAGGTTTGAAGGCAAGAAGGTTTGCAATCCGAAGAAAGGGTTGAGGTCTCCGAGACCCAAAGAAGCAACAGAGACGCAGAGTTTATTTGCACTATCCCATATGCTATTGGCTATTGTTGAGCTGAAATGTAGCTAGTCCCAAATTAATTGTGCTGTAAGTGTAAAATACACATTAGAGTCCAAGACAGTATGGATATGAGAATGAAAAATATCTCATGAATATTTTTATATTCATTACACTTTCAAATGATAGTATTTTGGATACGTTGGGTTAAACAAAATATATTATTAAAATTAATTTCACCTGTTTACTTTCTTTTTTTTGAGACGGAGTCTCACTCTGTCGCCAGGCTGGAGTGTAGTGGCGCGTGGCAACCTCCACCTCCAGGGTTCAAGCGATTCTACTGCCTCAGCCTCCCCAGTAGCTAGGACTACAGTCGCACGTCACCATGCCCAGCTAATTTTTGTATTTTTAGTAGAGACGGGGTTTCACTGTGTCGACCAGGATGGTCTCCATCTCTTGACCTCGTGATCCGCCCGCCTCGGCCTCCCAAAGTGCTGGGATTACAGGCGTGAGCCACCGCGCCCGGCCTCACCTGTTTACTTTTTAAAAGGTGGCCACTAGAAAATATAACAGTACCTATGTTGCTTGCATGAGATTTCTGAGGACTGTGCTGGTCTACACAAAGATCCCATATCCACTGGAGACCTCTATCCAGTTTCTCTACTTCCCACCCCTTGCTCCCACCTAATGTTTGGGTGGGGACGAAGAAGGGTTGATTCCCCACATCCCACTGCTGGAGAACCCCAAACGGTGAAAAGCTCCGAAAGGGAAATCTATTTTACTGCCTAGAATGATGAAAACTGACAGATGAAGAGATTTCCTATCCATACCGTTGTTCAAATCCCCAGGCTTTCTAAACTGAGTTGGTTCAAATCTCTGTGGTTCAACAGAAATTTTCAACTGTGAAGATTTTGGCCTCTTGAAAACAAGGCAAAACAAAACAAAAGAATACCCCTCAGGCCTTATGTCAAATCCTAGTCTTTTTTTTTTTTTTTTTTTTGAGACGGGTTTTCGCTCTTGTGGCCCAGACTGGAGTGCAGTTGTGAAATCTTGGCTCACTGCAAACTCCGCCTCCCGGGTTCAAGCGATTCTCCTGCCTCAGGCTACCCAGTAGCTGGGATTACAGGCATGTGACTATGCCCGGCTAATTTTGTATTTTTAGTAGAGACGTGGTTTCACCATGTTGGTCAGGCTGGTCTTGAACTCCTGACCTCAGGTGACCCTCCCTGCTCGGCCTCCCAAAGTGCTGGGATTACAGGCGTGAGCCACTGCGCCCAGCCAAATCCTAGTCTTAAATAACATTGCATTAATGACCCACAGGAAGGGCACACAGGAATCAAGGGGAAGTCCCCAAATTGGGAGACGGTATTAGCTTAAGCAGTGGGCTTGATAATACAAAAGGGTCTTGAGAGGTGAGAAATACAGTCAAAAATAACAACAACAAAAAAAGAGTGATTCGTCTGGGAAAATGCAAATGAATACATCTGTTGGGAGAAAAAATTTAAAACACAGATGTTTGGGATAAACTTGGAAGGTGTTTATGGATGACTGCCATATGGGTAATATTTATTTTCTGCAAAATAAAAAATATATTTTCCGAGGCAATTAAAAGGATTGAATCTATTTGGCAGCTAGAATGTCTTAACTACCCTAATGGACAATGATGTTCACCGGAGATTATCTGGAGTAGTGAAAAAGAGCATGAAATTTGGAGTCACAAAATTAGATCTAGTATTGGTGGAACCATTTAACAGCTTAATAACCTTGGATGAGTCACTAACCCCCGAGCTTTATGTGTACACCAATTTAGACAAGCATTTTAGAAAGGGGAAATGTGGTCATTTAAAAACATATTCACAAATTCTTTGACACTCCCCCAATCAAGAGGTGGAGTCTAATTCCCCTCTCAATAAATATGCACCAACCCTATCTGCTTGCTTCTAAGAAAAGGTAGTGGCAGTGGCACAGTGTAATTTATTTCCAAGGTTAGGTCATAAGGCATTAGAGCTTCTGCCTGCTTGCTTCTCTTTCTCTCTCTCTCTCTCTCTCTCACTTTCCCTCCCTCCCTCTCCCCCTCCACCCACTCTAAAGCCTTCAGCTGTCATGAGTACCCTAGGGCTGCCATGTAGAGACATGTGACAAGACCACAGAAAGAACGAGAGATGCCCAGAGAAGCCAGCTGTCCAGCCCCACCCTCACTCCCAGTTGTTTATATCTTCCAGTTCAAGTTCTGTGAGCAAAATCAATGACTTTTAACGTTTTAAGTCATTATTTCAGAGTGGTTTGTTATGTAGCAATAGATTATCTTCTTAAAAAGAAAAATTAAGAAAACTTATCTCTTAACACATACCAGGTTCCAGAGAGATGAAATAATTCTCTCAATTAATCTTTAAATAAATTAGCGGGGTTTTTATTTAATAAATAAATAAATAAGTGGTTATTTCCACTTTATATGTAAACGTCTCAGTTTCATCACCTGTGAAATGAAGATGATTATAGACTCTTACATATTCCTTGGGTTTATTGGGAGAATCTAAAGAGATAATGCATGAAACAGGACTTTGTACATTATAAAATACACCAGAATGTTGGATATTTTATTTTCTATCATGTCCCTAGCAAAAAGGACTCAGAGAGGCATCTCACACATAGAAGGCAACAATATAAGAAGCCACAAATTATGAGATGCCAGTTGAGAAGGACTGCTATAAAAATAATTATGATATGGACTATGGATTATAATAATCATGGTGATAATATTTTAAACAAACCCGACTGTAGATTTTAGAACATTATTTTACAGTCGTATTAGGGTAAAATAACCATTGCTATAAGACCCAACAAATCCCAGAGGTTTAACACATTAAAAATGTGTTACTTGCTCTCAGCACAAAGGTTTGCAGGGCATAAGCAGATATCAGCTCCACAGTAGTCATTCAGAAACCCAGGTTTCTGCCGTCTAATGAATCCATGCTCCTCCAGCGTAAGTTCCTCAGTTGATCCTTTCCATCTTTTGGCTGATGAGAGAAGAGATAATACAGGGAGGATTGCACTGAAGGTTTATGTAGGAGGTCAGATTTGAAGTCTGAGACAATCATTTTCTGGCAAGATGTTCTCAGCTCAAAGTGGACCATATTATCTCATTTCCACCTTTTGGTTGCTCTTTTGTGACATGGCTTTGGTTTTATCAAGGGCTAATATTTTTAAGAATGTTTCGCACTTTGGGAGGCCGAGGCGGGCAGATCACGAGGTCAGGAGATCGAGACCATCCTAGCTAACACGGTGAAACCCCGTTTCTACTAAAAATACAAAAAATTAGCCAGGTGTGGTGGCAGGTGCCTGTAGTCCCAGCTACTTGGGAGGCTGAGGCAGGAGAATGGCGTGAACCCGGGAGGCGGAGCTTGCAGTGAGCCGAGATTGTGCCACTGCACTCCAGCCTGGGCGACAGAGCAAGACTCCGTCTCAAAAAAAAAAAAAAAAAAAAGAATGTTTCTGCATTGTGGTTTCACCATTAAAGATTCTGTCCGTTATGCAGTTGAGAGCCTCTGATAGAGGCAGTCACATGACTGATTCCAGTTCCTCCTAGCACTGAGTGCTAAAAGTATTCATTTCTTCTCACCAAATCATATTTTCTTTTACCAGACAAAAGTACAGAGCTCATTCTGTTTCTCATTTTGCCTTGGATTTGCCAGAAAGCATGTGGCAAGCTCAGAAAGCACAAACCTCCATCTAATGCCCAATTTACCATCTTCTCTGATCCCGTCCGTAAGCATTTCTTGAGTATCTAGTGTCCACCAAATGTTAGGGATACAGATATAAGAGAAACATTCTCTGTCCTCAGGTAACTCAGTCTGATGAGGGAGATGGATCAACAAATAGACCTGCGATTGTGCTAAATATAATCCATTTGTCACTCTACATCTAATCTACTCTCTGAGCCGTAAGATTATTTTAATGCATTCCTTGTCCTCTGGTTGCTGGTAGGTTTAGACAATGGGGCACCTGACATGAGATGAAGGAGAAGGAAGGAGAGTGAAGCCAAGATAGTGATTCCTCTGCTCTCCTCCCTGCAAGATTGCCACAGTCCACAGCCAAACACAGGTTGCTGCTCCTCACCAGGTCGCGTCTTTTACCGGGTTTTCTCTTTCTGGGTTTTGGTAACCACTCTCTCTCCTTTGTCTTTTTGAGCCTAGGGTTGGTGCCAGCTCTGCTATTACTAACTTGGGTTCCTGCTCCATCCCTTATGGTCCCCCTGCACCTCTCCCACACCTCCCTGAATTGTACTAATTTGAGCATTCCATCTCTGCCCTCTGGACCCCTGAGTGACAGCATAATGAGAAAGGAGCCTCAGAAGACGATGAAAACAAGCAGGGAGAGTGCTTAATTCAGATAAGGGCTGGTGGAGGGTGAGGGTGGAGGGAAGGCTGGGATTTCAGGGAAGTTTCCTAGAGAAGCTGCCATCTCATGAAAAATTTGAAAAGAGAATAAGAGTAAGCAGGATAAAATGGTGGACAATTGCGGTGGTGGGTTGTTGGACAGTGGGGGTTGGAAAGGAGGGCATCTAGGCAGAGGAAAATAGCAAGGGTACAATCCTGGATATGACAAAGACTATGACTCATTCAGGCATCTGTAGGTAATCACGACCAAGGCAAGGAAATGGCAAGAGGCAAGAGTGGAGAGGAGAAGAGTCTCTTCCATCATGCCCAGAACTCAGATGAGATGGAGGGGTGAACCAAGGTAGAGCTTGAAGGTCCTTGTCCATCATGCTCAGCATGTGGCTGTATCACTCTGAAGATAGTTAATTAATACTAATTTAGCACAGATGGTGGGTCTAGAAAACTAATGAGATACTTTAAGGAGGTAGAAATCACAGGACCTGAGACCTTGGTACCTGAGGAAAAGGACACAGTCAGGGTGACACCCCAAGTTTTGGTTGAGTGATTAGGTACATCTTGCTGCCATGTAGGCTGAAATACAGGTAGTTTGGGGAGAGAAGATGAGGTCAGTCTTAGGATTACGAAGATTGAGTTACCCATGGGGCATCTAGATGTTGTCCAGGAGATGTCTGGGAGATGGGTGATGGGTACCTGAGGGATGGGGAGAAAGTGAACCTGGTGTATATTCCAGGGGGGCTGCAGGCATAGAAGGGGATGAGGCCACCTAAGGACAGGGTGTGCAGGATTGAAAAAGAAGAGTACTAGTGGCAGAACCTTGGAACAGTAGCATATGAGCCCAGGCAAATACAGAGGGGCAAGAATGCCTTGCCAGTAGCTGGAGCTTGCCAGTTGATCTGATGAGCAGCTAAGGGGTTTTGTTTTGTTTGTTTGTTTCTTGGGCAGAGAACAGGTGGAGCCAGAATGGGCATCATCAACGGGTGGTGAATTACGACTTCCTGCATATGGAGTGCCTCATTATGCTTCCAGCATACAGTATGTATCGCATCAGGAAGATTTGCTGTCTTCTTGGTCTGGTAGGTCCCTAACTTCCTTATCTATGCTTAACACATCCTATGATTTTCCTTCATCCCATTTTTCTTCTTTTTCAGAGCAGAAATGAATATTCACAAACAAAATAGCAAATGCACATTACTCACTTCCTGCTGAGCTGTGAGTGATTTGCAGTATCTCTCAGATACCTTCTCCTAAGATTTCTCCAGTCTCTCAGCCCTTTTGTAGTGCAAGGTTTTAAAGATGAGGGGCTTCACATTACCTGCCTGGCCATCTGAACTAGGAGTTTTTGATCCCAGGTTTAAGCCGCCATCGCCTGTGTTTTTTGCCTGTCCTCCCTAGTCCCACTTTCTCTCTGGCTCAGGTTTTTTTCCCCCAATTTTCATGTATTGAGCCCTGTGGTTTTGAATGCATTAAATTCTTTGTAAAAACAGGCAATGTGCAAATAGGCACTTACAAGTCACTGACCAGTGATCTGGCATTACAGGTTTACTTTTGCCTTTAGCCTAATTTCTTTTATGCCTGGACCAATTTCATTTAGGTTCTGTCACTACCTGAAGCAAAAGATTGGTAACACTAAACAGCATTTGCAAAACTCAAGGCTCAGAATGTCAATCAGGTTCCTAACTGAATTGTCATGGAGGTGCCTCGTAGTAGTGTATGTGTCACTCATTTTGCTAGCATGTGCAAATTTAGCTTTTGTATAACATGTACACTTTTCTTCCCACAGGACTCATTGACTATTGAGATTTTATGCAGCTGGCTACCAGATTCTACATTTCCTTGTAAGAATATTTGAATATATTAGTTGGCCCCAAAATAATGGCAAAAACCACAATCACTTTCACACCAACCTAATAATTAAAAAGGAGAATAAGACATTCAAAAGAGTTTCTTTCTGTTTTGTCAAATAAACGTCAAGCAAGACGGAAAAATGTCACCCAGAAAGAAGTGGTCAGCATTATTCATCCATTAGAAATGGATGTACCAATCATAATTACAGATAAAATCTGAACTTATATCTGCATTGATTTATTTTCTATTGCTTCTAATTTTTTTCTCTTCTGATGACTAATGAACCTCTTTCAGACCATCCAACTTAACACCATTGATTTCTACTTATTTTCCTTTCAGCAAAAATTATGGTGAAAATATTTTTAGTCAGTATCAAAATTCATCTTTTTGGGTTGGATAGGTATTAAATATTACAGAAGATTCAATATCAGTGAAAGCCTCTAGGTTTCCTGGCATGGTTTCATGAAATAAAAGTCCCATTACTCAAGCCAGTAAAGTGATTTACAGCCTTATTCATAGCACTTTGGTAGGATTTATAGAAACATTGCTTTTAAAAAAAGACAAACTTGCCATAAATTTTTCCAAAAGGTTCTGTCAGTTTGAAGATTTGCAAAGACAACAATAATCTTTGATCCATTCAATGCTGTATTCACATACCAAGAGCTCTAAATGTACACACCTATAAAATTGGTGCCTTCTGTTTATATAGACTTAATATGTCCAAATATACTCTTTTTTGACAACCATATCAAAATATGGGTGCAATTTAATGTGTTGATTAAGCATTTTCTACTATTTTCTCTCTCTCTCTTTTTTTTTTTTAAATGTTTTTGACAATGTCTCTCACTCTGTCACCCAAGCTGGAGTGCAGTGACATGATCACCGCCCACTGTAGCCTCAACCTCCCAGGCTCAAGCAATCCTTTCTCCTCAGCCTCTCAAGTAGCTGGGACTATAGCTATGTACCACCACGCCTGGCTAATTTTTTATTTTTTGTAGAAATGAGGTCTCTCTGTGTTACCCAGGATGGTCTTAAACCAAGCGATCCTGCTGCTTTGGTCTCCCGAAGTGTTGGGATTACAGGCATGAGCCACCACACCAGGCCTCACTTAATTATTTATTGAGTAACAAGGATGGCAGTGAAAAAGACACAGGGAAAAGACCAGGTGTGGTGGCTCACACCTGTAATCCCAGCACTTTGAGAGAACAAGGCCTGTGGATCATGAGGTCAGGAGATTGAGACCATCCTGGCTAACAGGGTGAGACCCCGACTCTACTAAAAATACAAAAAAAAAATTAGCAGAGCGTGGTGGTGGGCCCCTGTAGTCCCAGCTACTCAGGAGGCTGAGGCAGGAGAATGGCGTGAACCCGGGAGGCGGAGCTTGCAGTGAGCCGAGATCACGCCACTGCACTCCAGCCTGGGCAACAGAGTGAGACTCCATCTCAAAAAAAAAAAAAAAAAAAAAAAAAACAAGAAAAAGACCCAGGGATTTATGATGTAGAAGCACTGTGATCACATGTTGTATTTCTTTAGACTCCTCTTAAAAAAGGATGTACTTGGGTTTTTTTAAAATTTCCTGCTTACATTTCTTAGAATAAAGTCAGGAAGTGGAACTCCCTAACTACAACCAATCCCCTAATCCAGGTTATAAGAAAGGCAAAACAGTTGAAAATGCATTGCCCATCTCTTCTGCCCACCTTCACTCCACTCCCCTCCTTTTAGTCTACCTCACCCTCTTAAGCTTTAAAAAACACCCCTACAATCCTATCCAAGCTTTTGCACGTGTGATTAATTTTTCAAGTATTAACAGATTATTTCATCTATTACAAAGTTATAACTTAAATACATCTTTTAAAAAAGTTATATCTTAAATACATCGTTTAAAAATGTTTCTTGACTTTGGAGTAATTTGATTAGGCATTTGATTGTAGGCCACATCATAAGCTTTTAAGAAACTTGTAGGCTCCTTGAGCATTGGAAGTCTATGTCTTTTAGAAATTTGTGTCTTAGAGGGCTGGGCGCAGTGGCTCATGCCTGTAATCCCGGCACTTTGGGAGGCCAAGGTGGGCGGATCACCTGAAGTCGGGAGTTCGAGACCAGCCTGACCAACATGGAGAAACCCTGTCTCTACTAAAAATACAAAATTAGCCGGGCATGGTGGTGCATGTCTGTAATCCCAACTACTCGGGAAGGCTGAGGCAGGAGAATCGCTTGAACCCAGGAGGCGGAGGTTGTGGTGAGCCAAGATTGTGCCATTGCACTCCAGCGTGGGCAACAAAAGCGAAACTCTGTCTCAAAAAAAAAAAAAAAAGAAAAGAAATTTGTGTCTTAGAATAACTCAAAAAGTTCAGGAGTGTGGGACTAGGCACACAGAGAATATTTAATTCTGGATTAATTGCTTTTTTTTTTTTTTTTTTTTTGAGACGGAGTTTCCCTCCTGTTGCCCAGGCTGGAGGGCAATGGCGCGATCTCGGCTCACGGCAACCTCCACCTCCCAGGTTCAAGTGATTCTCCTGCCTCAGCTTCCCGAGTAGCTGGGATTACAGGCACGCGCCTACCAACCTGGCTAATTTTGTATTTTTAGTAGAGACGGGGTTTCTCCATGTGAGTCAGGCTGGTCTCGAACTCCCAACCTCAGGTAATCCACCTGCCTTGGCCTCCCAAAGTGCTGGGATTACAGGCGTGAGCCAACGCGCATGGCCTTAACTGCTTTTTAGTGTAATGAATTAACTACAATAACGTCCTGATATACAGGTGGTCTTTACTTGTAACCAAAATGCATTTCAGGAACCTTGAGCATTATGCAGTTCCTGGTATAACAGAAAGCTCTTTTCCATTAAAGAATACAATAATTGGAAGCCGTACTACTGACCAAGAATTTGGCATCAAATAAATCGTGGCAGTAAACAAGGATATGTCATGAAAGCCAAGGCTCAGCAACTATAACCTCCTTGGAAATACAAAGCAGTAAGATTATGCTCCAAGAATAATAAAAAGGGGCATAGAGACACTATACATATCCACCATAGCACTTCATTCATCGTTATAGTTGAGTGTGTGTGTGTACAAAATCACATAAAATGCAACTTTATGGTATTATAAATTCTGGTTAAAATAGGATGCCGAGTAAAACAAACATTAATTAAACAGTTGACCAATAATTGTGCTGGCCTTCCTAGAGTTTGGAAGGACTTTCGGGTGGTAATTGGAATGGGCCAGGTCCCTAATATCTGTCCAAGAAATGTTGAGCTGATTCTTTTTCTCTCTTAGAAAAGTTCCTTAAAGCAACAAGAGGCTTTCAAGTTCATTGTCACTGCTGGCGGATCCAAAGGATGGGATGAGGTACTCAGTGTGTTAGTTCCTGACATCAATGGTTGCTGCACAGAAAAGTGGTTTTTTAAGGATCTCGTATTTGACCAAAAAAACCCCCCTTCACTTTTGCATCTTCAATTTGTTTACAAACACTATTTATTATTAAAAATAAAAAAGGTCCCAGAAAAGAATAAACAAGAACCTTTTCCAGGTCATTGGAAAACCTTGAACCTATAATAGTTTTATGTATTTTTCATACATTTGCTGAGTGAGGCATACAAGAAAATCCAACCAACCTGATCTGTTCCCTGAAGACTCTGACAGAAACCACACAATGGAGGGTAAAGGGTGTTCTGAATCTGGCAGGATGGTGAACAAGAAACTCAAAAACCCTCTAGCTACAGGGTACTAGAAACATATTAATAACATAGAGCAAGCATCATTTAAATGTACATCTGCCTCTGAAAGAAAGTAAGGAAGAGGCGGGCCATGGTGGCTCATACCTGTAATCCCAGCACTTTGGGAGGCCGAGGCAGGTGGATCACTTGAGGTCAGGAGTTCGAGACCAGCCTGGCAACATGGTGAAACCCCATCTTTACAAAAATACAAAAGAATTAGCTGAGCATGGTGGCACATGCCTGTAATCCCAGCTACTTAGGAGGCTGAGACAGGAGAATTGCTTGAACTCAGGGGACAGAGGTTGCAGTGAGCCAAGATCGTGTCATTGCACTCCAGCCTGGGCGACAGAGTGAGACGTCATCTCAAAAATAAATAAATAAGTACGGAAGATACAACCAGCTCTGACAGCATGGGGGATAGGGTTGGGTTGGGTTTTTAATACCCAAGTGAGACAGGAGATGACACTTTTAGCACTTTTGTCTCCAAAAGACAAAACTTTCAGTAAGAGGTAGCCTTGATGAAAATTCACCCACTTACGAAAACTGATAACAAAAAGCTGATCTGCCATAAAATCCATGAGAGTTTATATAACCTCAGACCTCATCCTCACATGGAATTGCGTTTAAAATTCACATTTCATGATTGGTCCAAAATCATCTTAGTCAAATAAGTGTTTCTCCACTGGTGAACTCTTCTGGAGAGACCTGTCCTCATCTCACGCCAGGGAGAATAACCAAGCCCCATTGAAGATGAGCTCACAATGGAAGACTGCAAAACCTTTGAGGAACCAATGTAGCATAATTAGGTACAGCAGATTTAATAAATAACCAAGGTAGTTTCACTCCCACTAACTTCAGATAACAGGACAATTGGATAGAGACTGTAAAATAAGAATGCTTAAAATGATTAAAGACATAAAAGAAGGAATCACACTTAAAAATGTTAAAAAGACAAAACTTAAAATAGTTGACAGCTTGTTAATGGTTAATTGACAGTTGTTAGGCAACTGTCAAGCAGCATGGATAGCAGGAACTTCAATCCAAAAAGAGATGACACGGCCGGGTGCAGTGGCTCATGCCTGTAATCCCAGCACTTTGGGAGGCCGAGGCGGGCGGATCACGAGGTCAGGAGATCAAGACCATCCTGGCTAACACGGTGAAACCCCGTCTCTACTAAAAATACAAAAAATTAGCAGGGCGTGGTGGTGGGCGCCTGTAGTCCCAGCTACTCAGGCGGCTGAGGCAGGAGAATGGCGTGAACCCAGGAGGCAGAGCTTGCAGTGAGCCGAGATTGCGCCACTGCAGTCCAGCCTGGGCGACAGAGCGAGACTCCGTCAAAAAAAAGAAAGAAAGAAAGAAACAAACAAACAAAAAGAGATGACAAGTGGGAGCTGTGGCTCTCACATGTTTTGACTGCACTGGATTTTTCTCCATACACTGCATTCAACCGTAATTCATTTTAATGTCTGTCATTTCAAAGCAAGAATAAGGTGGAAGTGCACCCGTTCCCAAGGAGAAATAATAGATTTGTTTGGTTTAAAAAAGTGGACCAGGCTGGGCGGAGTGGCTCATGCCTGTAATCCTAGCACTTTGGGAGGCCAAAGTGGGCTGTTCGCTTAAGTTTAGGAGTTTGAGACCAGCCTGGGCATCATAGTGAGACCCTGTCTGTACAATAAATACAGAAATTAGCCAGGCGTGGTGGCATGTGTCTGTCGTCCCAGCTACTCAGGAGGCTGAGGTAGGAGGGTTGCTGAGCCCAGGAGGCAGAGGTTGCAGTGAGCCATAATTGCACCTCTCCACTCCAGCCTGGGCAACAAAGCAAGACTCTGTCTCAAAATAAATAAATAAATAATAAAAGGAAAAAAGTGGACCAGATATTCCTATGGAATTGGTTAGTGATTGCAAATTCTTATTGGGACCATCTCTATGCGTTTGAACAATTTTACACTTTAAAAATCGCATAGTGCTTTTCTTTAATCAAGTTTTTAGAATTTTGCTTGTATTTGGCCATATTTGAGTAGGTTAGACTTTAGGCTCCTATTTTTTTCCTCTCCAGACCAGTTTTGATACTGTTCCAGTCTGTTCATCTGTCTTTCTGAGAGTATCAGTACATAGATAAGCTTGTAGAACAAGCTGGAAACTGGAGTTGAGGAGACTTGGCTTCTATGGCTCACTGTACCATTAACTCTGCCATGGGGTCTTGAGCAAATGGCATAATAGCTCTCAATACCGATTTCTCCTTTTTAAATTTTTTTAGACAGAACTTTGTACCAGACAGATAATATAAGTAGGTAAGGTGGCAAACAAAACACATATGTGAACCAGATTTCACTGGTGTATAATGCCTACTTGACTGGATTTTTTTTTTTGAGACAGGGTCTTGCTATGTTGTCCAGGCTGGAGCTCAGTGGCTATTCATAAGTACAATCATGGTGCAGTATAGCTTTGAACTCCTGGGCCCAAGTTATCCTTCTGCTTCAGCCTCCTGAATAGCTGGGACTACAGATATGTGTCACTGCACATAGCGAATAGATTGTTTTTTAGAGCAGTTTTAGGTTCACAGTATTATTGAGCAGAAGATACAGAGATTTCTTATATAACCTCTGCCCCCACACGCAGAGTCTCCCCCATGATTAATATCTCCCACCATAGTGGGAGTACATTTGCTCCAATTGATGAATCTACATTGACACATCATCACCCAGAGTTCATAGTTTACATTAGAGTTCACTCCTACTAGGCACATTCTGAGAATGTGGACAAATTTATAATTGTAGCCACCATCATAATGTTATATATAACAGTTTCACTGCCCTAAAAATTCTCCATGCTCTACCCGTTCATGCCTCCCTCTTCTCTAACACCCAGCAACCACTGATTCTTTCACTGTTTCCATAGTTTTGCCTTTTCCACAATGTCATAGTGGAAATCAGAGTTTGTAGCCTTTTCAGATACACTTCTTTGACTTAGTCATAAGCATTTAGGGTTCCTCCATGGTTTTTCATGGCTTGATAGCTCATATCATTTTCGCAGTGAATAGTATTCCATTGTCTGGATGTACCACAATTTATCCATTCATCTACTAAAGGACATCTTGGTTACTTCCAAGTTTTGGTAATTATGAATAAAATTCCTTTAAACATCTGTGTGCAGGTTTTTTGTATGGACATACATTTTCAAATCCTTTGGGTAAATACCATAAACCTTGATTACTGGATCCTAGGGTAAGACTATGTTTGGTGCACAAGAAACTGCCAAGCTGTCTTCCACAGTGGCTGCACCATTTTGCATCCTCACCAGCAATGAATGAGAGTCCCTGTTGCTCCACATCCTCATCACAATTTGTTATCGTCAGCGTTCTGGATTTTGACCACTGTAACAGGCAATATAGAGGTATCTCATTATTGTTTTAGTTTGCATGTCCCTGATGACATATGCTGTGGAGCATCTTTTGATAAGCTTATCTCTCCATCTTTGTCTGTTAAGGTCTCTGGTCCATTTTTTAGTGGATTGTTTATTTTCTTATTACTGTGGATCACTATTTCCTAAACTGTGTTCCATGGCGTTCCATTCTTTGACATGCTAACAGAAGTGATCTGTGTGCAAAAAAAAAGCATTCCACGGTCAGATAAGCTTTGGAGAATTCTAAAGTAAAAAGAACCAAACAGTTTCTTTTCAACACAACTTCTCAGACCTTTAATAGGATATTAGGCAAGGGGGTGCTCCAAGGCAGGAATTTGGAGTGCCAGGGTTCCCTAACTTATTGAACCTTATTTTGTCCAGGGACATGAGAACAACAAGAAACACTAAATATTGGCAGACTACTTTGTATATCTTTCAGCTCCATGGTTCTGAATATAGCCACAGGGATACATTCTTGTTTATGTGCTATTTCTAAGGCAATTTAGGCAGATATAAATATAGGTAATACCACTTCTATGGAAATTATGACTGTATATACCAGAGTACTCCCAAATTTGGAAACTTTCTCTTAGAATATTAAGCATCTGTGGCCGGGTGCGGTGGCTCACATCTGTAATCCCAGCACTTTGGGAGGCCAAGGTGGGCAGATCACGAGGTCAGGAGTTCGAGAACATCCTGGCCAACATGGTGAAACCCCGTCTCTACTAAAAATACAAAAATTAGCTGGGCGTGGTGGCACGCGCCTGTAGTCCCAGCTTCTTGGGAGGCTGAGGCAGGAGAATCTCTCGAACCGAGGAGGCGGAGGTTGCAGTGAACTGAGATCACACGACTGCACTCCAGCCTGGTGACAGACGAGACTGCATCTTAAGAAAAAAAGAAAAAAGAAAGAAAAAAAGAATATTAAGCATCCCTTAGGTCCAGCTCCTGTCTTGTTTTCTTCTTGAAACTTTTTCTCATATTTATAGTCTACATTGATCTCTCTTCTCTAAACTTCTATGACCCTTTAATTATTTCTATGCAATTAACCTCCTAAATATGTGTTCCTTTAAATAACCTTTATTATTCCATGTTTGATTATCTCATCTCTCAAAACACACTGTTCTTCAGGAATGTGCCTTGTATTATTACTGCTCAGTGCCCCACAGCTGAGCAGAATGTTCTACATATGGGACACTTTTAAGTAAAACTGTCAAATAATTGTTTTTTTTTTCCTAGATATTCCTTCCTTCCTTCCTTCCTTCCTCCTTCCCCCTTCACTCCCCCTCCCTCCCTTCCTTTCTCCCTCCCTCCCTTCCTTCTCTAGCTTTTGATTAAAGATATGCTAATTGAAAACATAACAGTTCTATTTTCAGAGAGGATCACAGTAGTGCTAAATTAGATCCATTGGCTTCTAAAACTCACTGCAAGCTGTTTAAGAGCACCAATGCATAGGTGTTCCTGAAGGTGCAAACTTTATGGCACCTTTAAGTTATGCACCGTGACAAATTTTCCCCATGACCAATAAGCTGTGCACCTGCCGAGAAGCAGAGAAAAATGTATTTAATGATGACTAAATGCATTGTATTTTGACAGTGAAATAAACCATTTAAAAATATGATCGCAGCAAGGCAGACTTCTAAGCAGCATTGCAAATGTTTAACATATCATGTCCTGCCTTTGGAGTGTTCTGTAATATTAAATAGGATTAGCCAGGTGGATTTCTCAATATTCTGATTACAAGGCAGAGGCAACCAAATATTGTTAAAATCTGTCATCAGGTAAACCCAGGCCTTTCAATCTTCTAGCTATAGAGAACTGTGAGTTCTGTACAAATGGTAACCTAGAAACAGAAGCAACCAAAATACTTGAATTAAAATGATTCACATGATTGGGGAAAACTCAATACATGCTTTTGACCGAGGATAATCACTTTTAAAAGGAATTGCAAAATGTGCTAAATATAATTTAGTTGTACTCTGAAAACAAATAAATTACAAGAAAGCTTTTTAAAAATTTTTATTTTTAGACAGGTTCTCACTGTGCTGCCCAGGCTAGAGTGCAGTGGCTTAATCACAGCTCACTGTAGCCTGTGGGAGATCAACCTTGGTCTCCCACCTCAGCTGCCCGAGTAGTTGGGATCACAGGTGCATACCACTATGCCTGGCTAATTAAAAAAATTTTTTTTTGTAGAGACAGGGTCTTGCTATGTTGCTCAAGCTGATCTTGAACTCGTGGCTTCAAGCAATCCTCTCACCTTGGCCTCCCAAAGTGCTGGGACTACAGGCATGAGCCACCACACTGGGCCAAGCTTTCTTTTAAAGAAAAGATTTGTAGAATTTTCTTCAAAGTGATATAGAGAGTGCTCTTGGAATTCTTGAAAGAGAGTACATATTGATGTGTGTGATAGAACATAACATCTTGTATTTAATTTATGGTATGTGTATCCTCTTAAAATCTTCCAAGTGTGGCTGAATGAGTTGTAGGAGAAATGGCAGAATTAACATCCTCTCAATGGCTGCTATGATAGTTTTGTTTAAAATAATTGTTTACAATTTTGTGTTGAAGGGTAATGTCTAATGCAATGACATGCAAGAAACAGTTTTTAAAAAACCACTTTATTGAGGTCTGGTTGACATAAAAAGCTGTACATGGGTAATATGTACATCTCAATAAGTTTGGGGATAAGTATACATCTCTGAAACCATTACCACACATGAGGGCCAAAAATAGAGGATGAGGCCGGGTGCGGTGGTTCACGCCTGTAATCCCAGCACTTTGGGAGGCTGATGTGGGCGGATCACGAGGTCAGGAGATCAAGACCATCCTGGCTAAGACGGTGAAACCCCGTCTCCACTAAAAATACAAAAAAATTAGCTGGGCGTGGTGGCAGGTGCCTGTAGTCCCAGCTACTTGGGAGGCTGAGGCAGGAGAATGGCCTGAACCCGGGAGGTGGAGCTTGCAGTGAGCCAAGATCGCGCCACTGCACTCCAACCTGGGCGACAAAGCAAGACTCCATCTCAAAAAAAAAAAAAAAAAAGAGCATGATGCATTTTTTTAATAAGCTTTCATCGTCTTATTTAACACAGCATGTGTTTATCCTGGAGCAAGGCCATTAATTAAGTACCTGAAAATAGACAGCAAGATGCCGCTTTGCAAGGACATTATTCAATGGTTATAAACACGCAAATACCCTAATAAAGCATTTGTTAACTGACACTGAAGGGTTATGCTTTGCCTATTATAAATAGGATGTGACCTCAAAGAGGTCATGTGAGGATCTAACAATGGAAGTTTTCAATTGGTCCCTTTGCCTTTATGTATATAATTTCCCATTGTCCTGCCTTCCCCTGGAGGTGTCCAAACCAGTATTTACAGGGATGGGGATGTGATCCACCACTTAATTTTAATGGACAAACATATATGAGTTACATTTATGCTTTGGTCCCACGATAAGAAGATATGATTACCTAGGCGGACATTAAGTTTCTTTTCTAACATCACCTCTTGCAGTCTCATGTTTTATTAACAGTTATGACTGCTGAGGTCTTAACTTTCCCTGTTTCATGTTTTCTTCAACAAGACTCCCGTTTAATCCGGCAGGCAGAACATGAGGGGAGACTTCCTTGGAGCTGTCCCCAAAGTTGTCCCGAGTGACAGAATGCTGTATTTGGTTTGGTTAAACATTAAATGCCATGTCATTGTCAAAGTGGCAACATGACCTCACCACCTTCACAATGTGGGTGAATCTCTAAAAACTGGTGGTCCCTTAACATTGTGAACAAGAGAAGTGAAAGGGGAAGTGAAGAAAGTACTACCGGAGTCGTCTTCCTGGGCTAAGAATGGTCACGTGGCCAAGGAAACTTGCAGTGGCCCAGCCACCACAGAAACCACACACTCCTGGGTGCTCTCCTGCCTGGTGTTACTCATGGCTCCAGAGTCCTGGGGGAGAGGGGAGAGAGAGAGAAGCACTCTGATATCAGCTATGCTGTAAGAATCTCAGCCCGGAGCGGTGGCTCATGCGTATAATCCCAGGACTTTAGGAGGCCGAGGTGGGTGGATTACTTGAGGTCAGGAGTTTGAGACCAGCCTGGCCAATATGGTGAAACCCCGTCTCCACTAAAAATACAAAACCGGCCGGGCGCAGTGGCTCACGCCTGTAATCCCAGCACTTTGGGAGGCCGAAGCGGGTGGATCATGAGGTCAGGAGATCAAGACCATCCTGGCTAACACGGTGAAACCCCGTCTCTACTAAAAATACAAAAAATTAGCCAGGCGTGGTGGCGGGCACCTGTAGTCCCAGCTACTCGGGAGGCTGAGGCAGGAGAATGGCGTGAATCCGGGAGGCAGAGCTTGCAGTGAGCCGAGATCCTGCCACTGCATGCCAGCCTGGGCAACAGAGCGAGACTCTATCTCAAAAAAAAAAAAAAATACAAAACCTAGCTGGGCATGGTGGTACACCCCTGTAATCCCAGCTACTTGGGAGGCTGAGGCAGGAGAATCACTTGAACCCAGGAGGCGGGGGTTGCAGTGAGCCAAGATCATGCCACTGCACTCCAGCCTGGGCAAAAAGCGAGACTCCATCTCAAAAAAATTAAAAAAGAAAAAAGAATCTATCATATTCATTTACAGATAACATTTTTATATATAAATATTCTAGGGGCAGAACTAACAAAATAGAATCATATCTATGCAAAGGCTTTTGTAAAATGTAAGGTATCCCACATTTGCAAACTACAGCTAATTACTTACCTTTACTCCTGCCGTCTTTCTCCTGTCTTCTCCATCTCCTTAAAGCTGGTAAAACTAGGATACTCCCCCTCCACCTCCTCTCTCACACCCCCACTCCAGCACCAGGTTGGGCTGCACTCCCTGAACTGTGAGTCTGTGACCCGGGCGGTCCTGCTGGGCTTCCAGGGGCTTCCCTGAGCTTCCTGGTTATCAAACTGACCTAGGAGAGGGTGCAGCAGAGCACGGGCCACATGTGACCCCTCTAGCACCCACAGCCCCCAGGTTGGCTCCTGCTCTGTGTGGGCTGGCCCTGTGACAGCCTCGCCTTCAGTCTTATTTGCATTCTGCTGTGAAGCAAAGATTCATCTTCCAGGCCCTGTTCTCCCCATTGCCTCTGAAATGGGGGTCTTGCCCTGAGCCCTATCTTGGGGTGGCAGCCCTGATACTCTTGCCTAGTTTTTCAAAGCCCTGCTCCCAGGAGAGGGAGATGTTTATTTTCCTGGGATGGTGCTGTGGTGTGGCCCCTAACCCAGGTCCCCTTCAGGGACTGCAGGCTTCACTTCCTCAGCTGGCTGTGGGAAGTGCTCTTGGGACAACACCCTTAGCTGTCAGCCCACTGTGGGACTTGCCCCAGCTAAAGAGAGCCTTCTGGCCCAAGGCCACGTCCCCTAGCTGGAGCAGGCTGCATCCACTGGAGGTGGTCTCCTGAATTTGACACAACTCTGAATGGGTTATCGCAGCTCTAAAGCTCCTGGAGGGGTTGTCTGTAGCCTTCATCATGGCTGCTCCACTTTGCCCTCTGCCAATCCTATCTCCTGTCCTTCCCTTCCTCAAGTATTAATCCCAAGAGCACCCGCTAATTAACCTCTTGCACACCAGTCTCCCCCAGACCTTGACCTCCAGATCTTCTGAAATGACAACCTCTGCTTACCTGTGTTCACATCTTCAGAGTCACCTGGATTCCCACCTCGATTGCCCACCTGGTTGGCCACCCACTTTTCAAGTAATTCTTGAAATTAGACCGAGTTCTATTACTTTAAATATGTAGAAGAAGATAAGCATACTGAGGTTTTATGTACAAGCTGAAGGAAGCTTTCCCCCTGCGTGAAAAGCAGAAATGACAATATTTTCTAGGCCTAACAGATCTTGATGCTATATTATAGCTATTTTTTCTCTTTTGTTGCTTTGCAACAATTTTTTTCCAAATATACTTAGAACCCACTGACTTTTCTGGACAGATAAGGAGACCCATCTCTGTCAACTTTAAACTGTTTCTGCTTAGCCTGGCTGCTCTGGTTAATAAACATACTCTGAGTTCAGGACAGGCAAGGTAAAATGCCATGTGCAAAGGCAGAACAAAACAGAGCAAAAGAGCAGAACTGCACTGACCAACATATACAATTATTTGTCAGTTAAAAGTATAATATTTTTTTTTTGAGTCGGAGTCTTGCTCTGTTGCCCAGGCTGGAGTGCAGTGGCACAGTCTTGGCTCACTGCAACCTCTGCCTCCTGGGTTCAAGCAATTCTCGTGCCTCAGCCTTCCGAGTAAGTAGGATTACGGGCGCTTGCCACATGCCCAGCTAATTTCTCTATTTTTAGTAGAGATGGGGTTTCACAACGTTGGCCAGGCTGGTCTCAAACTCCTGACCTCAGGTGATCTGCCTGCCTTGGCCTCCCAAAGTGCTGGAATTATAGGCGTGAGCCACCATGCCCAGCTAAAATAATTTTTTTAAAAAACTGCACCAACTGTCATTTTATCTTTTCTGTAATGATCCAGAAGGCACCATGAAATATTGAAGAATTATGAGCATCTGTTATGGAAATTCCAGTTAATGGAGATTTGGGGCTGCTGGGATACTGCCGAAACCTGCTTTTAATGCTACACAGAGAGTGAACATCTATCACATTGATATTCTTGTCTCTGTGTTTAACTTGAGCTGTTGAATTGACTTTTAAAGCCATGCACTTTTGTCTACACTCACTTGTTTGAGAGGCCAGTAGGTTAACTAGATAGTGGGTTCTAGTTCTACCAAAATCTTTATGAATCTGGGTCGCTTTGGCACAGTGGGAGGTTGGGTTGGATGTCAAGCCCTATGTCTATGATTTCTCATAGTTTGCTACATCAGAGGAATATCATTTTTTATTTTTAGAGATAGGGTCGTGTTATGTTGCCCAGGTTGCTCTTGAACTCCTAGCCTCAAGCAATCCTCCTGCCTCAGCCTCCCAAATTGCTGGGATAACAGGGGTGAGCCACTACACCCAACAACATTTTTTTTTTTTTGAGACTGAGTCTCGCTCTGTCGCCCAGGCCGGAGTGCAGTGGAGCGATCTCGGCTCACAGCAAGATCCACCTCCTGGGTTCACGCCATTCTCCTGCCTCAGCCTCCCGAGTAGCTGGGACTACAGGTGCCCGCCGCCACACTTGGCTAAGTTTTTGCATTTTTAGTAGAGACGGGGTTTCACCGTGTTAGCCAGGATGGTCTCGATCTCCCGACCTCATGATCCACCTGCCTCGGCCTCCTAAAGTGCTGGGATTACAGGCGTGAGCCACTGCACCCGGCATGGGAAATCTTATTAGGGTTTTAAAGTCAGGTAGTTTTGGCGAAGAGCCTCCTGAACTTTCACCTTCCACTCTGTAGCTTATTCTAGGGAGTAGATTCATAGCTCACCTTTTGACTGGCACCTATCCTGAATGACAGACAAGGCCTATTTATCCACAGTGTTTCCCTATGGAATATTTGTGTTTATTTGTTCTGCCTCCATAAAATGTAGTTTTGAACTTCCAAGAAGAAAGAGAAAAACAAGAAAATGAAACCTCACAGTTATTTAGTGGGAGTTGTACACACTGTTATGGCCACAAACTGTCTTTGCGGGCGGGATGCTTCATTTTACATTTCGGCTCCCTTCCTGAATAAACATGAGCAAATTACTGAAATTACCTATACCTCAGTTTCCTCCTTAGAAAAATGAGGATAATAGTATCTACCTCATAGGGTTTTTGTGAGTTTTAAATGTCTGTATAGCCTGGAGCCTGGCATACAATGAATATAGATTTTATTTTTATGATCTGATTTGCAATATCATGCCCATCACATAAAATTATGAGGAACTGGATGATTACTGTTATATATTGTGGAGATATAATTAAGATAAAAATAATGACAATGAAAGGGCATCATTTAATTTTAAACAATTGCTAAATGATTATGCTATATTTCCTGTTATCATCATGATCATAGAAGGGAGATAGACCTGGCATTGACTCTAGCAGGAAGGTCTAGAGAAGAGATAACAAGTGAATAGATGACAATTTTATGAGCTCAAAGTGAGCTCAGAATTCATTCCTCAGCAAAAATAGAACAGTACAGATTTCTCACATACTCTACGTTCTGAGAGGAAAAAAATAACTCACTGAGAGAAAAGGATAAAATAGTGTAGGAGTATTTCAAAGTGGTCGGGGAAAGAAAAGTCTTCTGGTTGCTCCTTTGAAGTTAGATTGAAATGAGTCTATTCCCTACCCAAGAAAAGAAGACATGATTTGCAGTGTATATTTAATTTTTGCTAAAAATATGTAGCTAAGAGAAAGCCAAGGAAATATTTTCATTTAAGAGAAGCCAACTTTGGTGTTGTTTTCTGTGTGGGTGGAAAGTGCTGTGTTTTTATTCTTGCCAATCAATAACCAAAATTCACAGTCTCAATACACATTCCCATTCAATGATTATAACCTTATCTCGGTCTTTGGGGAGGCTAATGTTCAAAGCAGTCAAGTTCTCCAAGGAT
Organism: Pan paniscus; assembly: GCF_029289425.2. NCBI lineage: Eukaryota > Metazoa > Chordata > Mammalia > Primates > Hominidae > Pan > Pan paniscus. The sequence continues at coordinate 51,945,129 of NC_073260.2, forward strand.
AAATGTTTCTTTCTCCAGTTGATGTGTGCATTTCCCTGATGGACAACCAAGAAGTTACTTCTACTATTCTACCAACATTTTTTACTGCTTGAAATTAAGCTGCATTCCACTCGGAGGTTGCATCTGAACATAAACTAGACCCGTTGACACATTCTCCTTGGTATGTTTGGAGCAAGGTGGGAGGCGTGCCACATGCTGGGGTGGACAGAGCATAAGTTTAGAGTCAGATAAACCAGGTTCAAATCCCAGTGCTGTCACCTTACAAATGAGTAAGAGGGGATAATGATACCTATCTCATGGGGCCTTTATTAGAATTAATGAGATCATGTATGCGTTCATTAGGGAGGTATGAGTAGGACCATCTGGAGATTTCACACTGCCTGAATTTGAGTTCCATTTCTATCACAGTTGTGTGACATTGGAAACACTGGGGTCAGTTGTCTTTATCTATAAAGTGGGGAGAATGATAGTTCCTGCCCCATTAGGGTAGTTGAGATGATTAAAAATAAATAATAGGCCGGGCACGGTGGCTCACACCTGTAATCCCAGCATTTTGGGAGGCCAAGGCAGGTGGATCACCTGAAGTCAGGAGTTTGAGACCAGCCTGGCCAACATGGTGAAACCCCATCTCTACTGAAAATACAAAAATTAGCCAGGTGTGGTGGCAGGCACCTGTAATCCCAGGTACTCAGGAGGCAGAGGCAGGAGAATCGCTTGAATCCAGGAGGCAGAGGTTACAATGAGCTGAGACTGTGCCACTGTGCTCCAGCCTGGGCAACACAGCAAGACTCTGTCTCAAAAAAAAAAAAAGAAAAGAAAGAAAGACTATATGACAGCGTACATGTGCTTGGCTACTGTTAATCAGTATTATTTCTTTTTGGTCTTCTCTATTGAGAAGGCTTTATTTCTTTGCTCTTTTATCATGGGGATTGTTTTCAACCATCTAAGTTTCCTTGACTTTTCATTCTTCTGAACTCCCGCAGGGGTTTTTTGCACCTCTCTGACAGCACTGTTCCCATGGAGTAGTTATTTTTATGTGTCGGCTTTGCTGGGCTATAGTACCCAGTTACTCAAACACTTATCTAGGTGTTGCCATGAAGGTAGCTTGTAGATGAGGTGAACACCTACAATAAGTTGATTTTTTTTTTTTTTTTTGAGTCGGAGTCTCACTCTGTCACCCAGGCTGGAGTGCAGTGGCACAATCTCGGCTTTCTGCATTGCTCTGCCTCCCAGGCTCACGCCATTCTCCCGCCTCAGCCTCCCGAGTAGCTGGGACTACAGGCGCCCGCCACCACACCCAGAGAATTTTTTGTATTTTTAGTGGAGACGGGGTTTCACCGTGTTAGCCAGGATGGTCTCAATCTCTTGACCTCGTGATCCACCCTCCTCGGCCTCCCAAAGTGCTGGGATTACAGGCGTGAGCCACCGTGCCTGGCCTAATAAGTTGACTTTAAGTAAAGGAGATTTTCCTGGATGACATGAGTGAGCCTCATCTAGTCAGTTGAAAGTCCTAAGAGCAAAAACTGGAGTTTCTAGGAAAAGAAGAAATTCTGCCTCAGGACTGCAGCATCAACCCCTCCCTGAGTTTCCAGCCTGCCGGCCTGCCCTGTAAATTACAAACACAGCAGCCTCCACAATTGCATGAGCCAATTCCTTAAAATAAATAAAAATTTTCTTATCTGCTGCTGCTTCTGTTTTTCTACAGTGCCCTGATAATTACATGCCACCTGCTTATTTATTATTGTGATGATTATATGTTTATTTATTATTGTTTTTTACTTTGTGTGAAAACATTAGTTGTATGCATCATTTGCCCTCCAGGATAGGAAGATACTGGAGGGCAGGACACATTTTATAGATTTTCGTGTCTGTCCCAGTTCGTGCCTGGGGTTGTATCTGCTCCATGGTGGGTTGAGGCCATAAATTTGTGTGCCCCAAGGTCACAGCTCTATATGCTCCCTGCATCTGAGTTCTGCTTGGCCGTTTCCACATGGGTCGGTACAGTGTTTTTATTTTTTATTTATTTATTTTTATGTATTTATGTATTTATTTATTTTTGAGACGCAGTCTCGCTCTGTCTCCCAGGCTAGAGTGCAGTGACGCGATCTTGGCTCACTGCAACCTCCGCCTCCCAGGTTAAGCGATTCTCCTGCCGCAGCCTCCGTAGTAGCTGGGACTACAGGCGCGCGCCACCACGCTCAGCTAATTTTTTGTATTTTTAGTAGAGATGGGGTTTCACCGTGTTAGCCAGGATAGTCTTCATCTCCTGACCTCGTGATCCACCTGCCTCAGCCTCCCAAAGTGCTGGGATTACAGGCGTGAGCCACCGCACCCCGCTTGGGACAGTGTTTTTAAAAATTTTAAATTAGTTACCAATGTTTAAAAAAAGGAATATTTCACATAAAAATTTGGGGATTAAGCATGTAAAGTCAGTAGATTTGGAAACATCGAGCCCACATTCCTTCATGGCAACAGTTGGGTGGAGTTTCACGGGGGTTGTTTGTCCAGACAGTTTTGTTTTTTTTTTTTAAGTATATGTATATTTTTAGAGACAGCATCTTGCTGTGTCTCCCAGGCTGGAGTCCAGTGGTACAATAGCTCACTGCAGCCTTGAACTCCTGGGCTCAAGGGATCCTCCCGCCTCAGCCTCCCAAAGGGCTGGGATTACAGGCATGAGCTACCAAACACGGCCTCTGGGTTCTCTTTTAAACGTTGTGGGAAGACTGGGCATGGTGGCTGATGCCTGTAACCCCAGCACTCTTGGAAGCAGGTGGATCATTTAAGGTTAGGAGGACTTAGAGACCAACCTTCTGGTCAACATGGTGCAACCACGTCTCTACTAAAAATACAAAAATACAAAATTAGCCAGGTGTCACGGCACATGCCTCAGCTCTTCTGGAGGCTGAAGTGGAAGAATCGCTTGAACCAGGGAGGAAGAGGTTGCAGTGAGCGGAGATGGCACCACTGTACCCCCAGCCTGGGTGAGAGAGTGAGACTGTTGTCTCAAAACAAAACAAAACAAAACAAAAACTCCTGAAAGTTGTGGGGGCCTAACAATCTGCAGGGCCCCTAAGATTATGTGTGTGTGTATATGTATGTACTTTTTAATCTAAATTATTTATAACCTAAACATTTCATTAAATAACCTAGGTTTCTATACCACTTACATTCCAGAGGGGGAAAATAAATACTAGAGGAAAGGGCCTTGAAGGTAAAATTCCAGCAATGACAAGTTGTGACAGTGTTTTGGCTCAAATCCTCCAAATGAGACCAAAGCCTTGACACAATTGAATTGTTCATGGAAACCACAGATGCATTTTTATGGTACCAAGTAGATTTAAAGTTACTGTGAAAACTCAGGGCTGCTTTGAGTTCAATCCGGCGCCAAAGCAGCCATTTCTCATTTTCTGTTTGTTTACTGTTTCTTTGGTCCTATTTGCTTTGCTTCACTGTGCTTAATGAAAGGATTCTAAAGCTTCCCCTGATTCATTTCAAATTAGAACTAGACTGAATTAACCTCCAGAAATGGACCTTTATGGTCGGTCTCTGTGAAATGATTTAAGACCCAGAAAAGTTATATTTTCTGAAACTAAAAACTTGAGACTCTTTTTTTTTTTTTTTTTTTTTTTTTAGACAGAGTCTCACTCTTTCGCCCAGGCTGGAGTGCAGTGGCACAATCTTGGCTCACTGCAAGCTCTGCCTCCTGGGTTCACGCCATTCTCCTGCCTCAGCCTCCCGAGTAGCTGGGACTACAGGCGCCTGCTGCCACGCCTGGCTAATTTTTTGTATTTTTTTTAGTGGAGACGGGGTTTCATCATGTTAGCCAAGATGGTCTCGATCTCCTGAACTCGTGATCCTCCCCCCTCGGCCTCCCAAAGTGCTAGGATTACAGGCGTGAGCCACCGCGCCCAGCCGAAACTTGAGACTCTTTATTAAAACATTAAGGGGGCACAATTTCAGGCCTGTGTGCATGTATTATGGACAATCTAAAGACAAGTGCCAGCCACATTCCTGGGTGGGTTTGCATCATAATGGAGAAACCAGAAGAAAGAAAATTGCCTACCATCTTAGCCTAGGAGTAACTACCAGGAGATAAAGGGCCCAACAGTGATGGACCCTCCTGGTTGGACAATTCTTAATCAAGGAACACCGGGCTCATGGCTGGGAGCCTGTCCCCACATCTGTTTGGGGCCTCTAGGGTCATCAAAGAGGAGCTGACGAGGGGTTTTACTGACCATCTTGTGAGATGTGCATGACAGTGGTACCAATTTAAATTATTAGGTGATGGAATTACTGGGCTTGTTTAAAAAGAAACTATAGGCCAGGCGAGGTGGCTCATGCCTGTAATCCTAGCACTTTGGGATGCTGAGGCGGGTGGATTGCCTGAGCTCAGGAGTTCAAGACCAGCCTGGGCAACACAGTGAAATTCTGTCTCTACTAAAATACAAAAAAATTCGCTGGATGTGGCGAAGTGCACCTGTAGTCCCAGGTACTTGGGAGGCTGAGACAGGTGAATCACTTGAACCTGGGAAGCAGAGGTTGCAGTGAGCCGAGATCCAGCCACTGCACTCCAACCTGGGTGACAGAGCGAGACTCCACACCACCCTCCACCAAGAAAAGGAACTATAGTTAGCTGTTCCTGGCTATGTCCCTGTAGGGAAGGGAAGACTTTTCCTCTACCCACTGAGGTTCATGTCAGTTTATCCATGAAATCAACTGACAACAGGCAGATTAACAGGAGAAAAGGCATATAAATTTAGTATATGCACAGAGGCATCACAGGAAAAACAAAAAAGTAGCTATCTGAAAAGTCAGTGAGATTTAGGAGCTTGTATACCCTCTTCATATGGGAGAGGGGAGGGGGGATATTGGCAATTTAGGGGAGAGTAAACGGTTTTGGGGGAAAGATGGATAGGCCCTTGGAAGAACAGATGAGAGCTGGTAGCAAAGTTTATCTGGATGTGGAACTCCCTTCTAGCCTCCTCTCCTGTGATAAGACTTAATCTTCTCTGGTTGATGAAACTCCCCAGATGGGGATTGATGACAACTGAGTTTCTTCTGGAGGATCTGTCTTTAGGCAGATAAGAGGAGTTTAGAGAAAGACTGCATTTTTGTTTTTCAAGTGCCTTCAGCTGAAGGCAATCAATATACCAAAGCAGTATATTTGGGGGTGGCATTTTCTGAACTCCTTTGCTCCTGTCCCCTCAGCTGTACCATTTTAGCACGTGCACCTGCTAGCACTGCTGTCTCTTTGCCTGAAGGCTTTCTCTGTCTGCTGGAGCTCACAGCACATGGTAGGACAGAAGTGCCTGGGAATGAATGCATGTGCCCCTCCCAGCAGCTTTCAACGAAGGACTAATGGGAAATGGTGTATAAACAACCTAGCTCCCAGCAGTGTGCCCCTCCCAGCAGCTTTCAATGAAGGACTAATGGGAAATGGTGTATAAACAACCTAGCTCCTTCACCATGGGTGGGGGACAGAGCTTCCAGGCACATATTTCATATTATTTCCTAAAGTTCCCAGCAGGACTAAGCCCCAACTGCCCACAATGGCAACTGTTTCCTAACATACCCTTTACTGCCCTCCTTGCCTGACCAGCTTCACTTCTTTACTCCTCTACCAATATTCTTGGGGATCTCCTTCCAAATAGACCACTTGCACTTGAACCCCAGTCTCAGGAAAGGCCTCTAGGGGAACCCAAACCAAAATAGTGTCTATTTTCCAAGTTTCTGCTTTGTCTGTAGAATAATACTTTGCGTGACAGGGTTGTCATATGTCTGTGTTCATTCATTTATTCATTGACTCATTTTCTTTCCCCAAAAGAAACAAATATATATTGATTGAGTGCCTACTTGATGCAAAATCACTGAGCCAGCTGCTGGAAAGACAGCGGAGAACAGACATAGGCCCCGCCTCCAGAGCAGCCTGTCCTGTAGGAATACAATGTGAGCTACATATGTGATTTAAAGAAAAAGAAGAAACTCAGTATGTCCAACAGACTGCCATTTCAATGTGTGCAAGGCCTTTGAAATCCTGGGCTCATTCTCCATTTGCAGCTGTGCTCTGTTTGAACTAGCCATGGTTGAAGTGCTTAATCGTCACATGTGATGAGAGGCTACTGGATAGAACAGCCTAGTTCTTAAAGTTTACTCTAGTGAGGATAGGGGCATCAGGTTCTTTAAGAGGTGATCAAACAGTCGGCGATCGGTCACCTAAACTGTTGGTTCTCCAACTTGGTGAGCATGCAAATGGCCTGCAGAGCCAATAAGAAACATGGAGTCCAAGAGTCATGGAAATACATGGAAATACATAGGCCTTCATATTTCACCAAGTTCTCCAGGTGATCAGGATACACACCAACGTCTGACAACTGCTGCTCTACTTCACTCCCTAATCTAATCTCCCCTCTGTTGGTTGTTTATGTAAGGCACTCTTTGCCATCTTGTTTGCATCTTGGATATACCTAAAAAATACGAATGCTTGGGTCTCATTCTCAAAATTACTATTTAAGTGGTAAGAAGTGAGGCCCATCTATCAAGATATTTAAGATCTCCCCAGGTGGTTATAAGACACAGCCCAATTTGAGAACAACTGTCTTAAATTATGGCAGGTAATAAAACAACACATCCTGTTTAGTTTTGTAAAATATCATTATATATAGGGGGTGCCAGAAGGAAGACTCTTGAAGGAATGGACACATTTTCCATCCCACAAGAAGTGATGATGAATATTCTTTTTTTTTTTTTTGAGATGGAGTCTTGCTCTGTCGCCCAGGCTGGAGTGCAGTGGTGCAATCTTGGCTCACTGCAAGCTCCGCCTCCCGGGTTCAGGCCATTCTCCTGCCTCAGCCTCCTGAGTAGCTGGGACTACAGGTGCCCGCCACCGCACCCGGCTAATTTTTTGTATTTTTAGTAGAGACGGGGTTTCACCATGTTAGCCAGGATGGTCTCAATCTCCTGACCTCGTGATCCACCCGCCTCGACCTCCCAAAGTGCTGGGATTACAGGCGTGAGCCACCGCGCCTGGCCTATTATGAATATTCTTTACATTCATTCTGTTACTGGAAAGGGGTCCCAATCCAGACCCCAAGAGAGGGTTCTCGGACTTCGCACAAGAAAGAATTTGGGGTGACTCCAGAGAGCAAAGCCAAAGTAAGTTTATTAAGAAAGTAAAGGAAAAGAATGGCTACTTCATAAGCAGAGCAGAAGCATGGGGTGCACGAATGAGTATACTCAGAGTTGCTTCGTGATCATATGCTAAACAAGGAATGGATTACTCATGAGTTTTCCAGGGAAGGATTGGGCAGTTCTGGAACTGAGGGTTCCTCCCCTTTTTAGACCACATAGACCATTTGTAAACTGCCATGGTGCTGGTGGGAGTGTCTTTTAGCATCCTAATGCATTATAATTAACATCTAATGAGCAGTGAGAATGACCAGAAGTCACTTTTGTGGCCATGTTGGTTTTGGTGGGTTTTGGCCTGCTTCCAAGTCTCGCTCTGTCCCCCAGGCTGGAGTACAGTGGGACAATCTTGGCTCACTGCAACCTCCACCTTCCAGGTTCAGGCGATTCTTGTGCCTCAGCCTCCCAAGTAGCTGGGATTACAGATGTGTGCCACCATGCCAGGTTAATTTTTGTATTTTTAGTAGAGACTGGGTTTCACCATATTGGCCAGGCTGGTCTCGAACTCCCAACCTCAGTGATCCTCTTGCCTCAGCCTCCCAAAGCGCTGGGATTCCAGGCATGAGCCACCACATCGGCCTTTTGGCCTGCTTCTTTACTGCAACCTGTTTTATCAGCAAGGTGTTTGTGACCTGTATCTTATGCTGATCTTCTATCTCATCCTATGACTAAGAAGGCCTAACCTCCTGGAAATGCAGCCCAGTAGGTTTCAGCCTCCTTTTACCCAGTCCCTAGTCAAGATGGAGTTGCTGTGGTTCGAATGCCTCTGACATTTCTGCTCATCTCTGTTTTCTGACTTTTCTTTCCTAAGAGTGCATGACATTTGAAATAAAGATCGTAAAACAAAAGCCAATTAAAGAAACAATATAAAAGTTGGATCTAGGTTTATCTGAAATTTTTGTTTAGAAAAACCCTTAGGAAATTGGTGTGGCCAGTGAGCAGGCTTTTGAAGACTAGGCCAGATGTACGGCAGGGGGGCCTGACTACTCTCATTCCTGGACCAGGTCAGGTGGGCCTGTTGAGGTCCTGAAACCTACTCAGCACCTGAGTGCAAATGCATGATGCTTTTTGCTGGGTTTGGGCTGTTAGGAATAGAAAAGAAAAAAAAAATCCTGGCTGGGCACGGTGGCTAATGCCTGTAATCCCAGCACTTTGGGAGGCCAAGGTAGGTGGATCACTGGAGGTCAGGAATTTGAGACTATCTTGGCCAACATGGTAAAAACCCATCTCTACTAAAAATACAAAAATTAGCCGGGTGTGGTGGCACACGCCTGTAATCCCAGCTACTAGGGAGGCTGAGGCAGGAGAACTGCTTGAACTCAGAAGGCAGAGGTTGCAGTGAGCCGAGATCATGCCACTGCATGACAGAGCCAGACTCCGTCTCAAAAAAAAAAAAAAAAAAAATCTAAAATGTCAGGCATTGGCTTCAGGCATAAACCAGCTTGCATTTAAATTAAATATTGAGTGACTTTAAGGCTATAAACATTGATCTTCTCTTAGACCAGTCATATTTATGTCTGAGTAGTCAAATTTAGAGGTGCTAAAGTTTGTGTGTTTATGTAGATAATCCCCCATGCTTGACATTGATCTGAGCGCATTAGTGAGCCCAACCATTTATTATCGAAATGGAGCCAGGTCTTCTATTTTAGCTGCTCTGTAACACGGTGTTTCAGTGTATTCATGGAAGTCACATAAGGTGTTTGTTAAAGTTCACTTTGAAAAATTAAAATGAAATTAAGCTTAAACTGTTGCTATCTTTTAAAAAGTTGTCCAACAGCGACTTGATCTGGTCTTATGGAAACGACATATTTAAACCAGAGGAAGGGACAATATTTCCATTGTTTGGTTTTTGTGTCTTCGTTGGTTTTCAGAGCTATGTTTTATGTGTTGCATTTTGCATTCCCTTCATGGTGAACTTGACCTGAAAATTTTTAGCGCAGTCAGGTGTTAAACTTCTTTTAGCACCATGCAAACTGGTTTCATTCTTCCAAAACAGGTTTTTGCTTTGGAGTATAAAATGACAAGGGAAATGCATGTAGCCAAGATCCTTATTTGAGCTCATTCGCACTGGTCTAGACCCGTCCAGTGAGCTGGGGGCAGGTCTTGAAGGTGTGATTTGCATGAGCTGATTTGCATCAGGCCTGTGTCTTGTTAAATAAAAGATAAGGATGGTTATCTTGGCCTGGAGGAAAGAGAGAATTGGGAGGGTGTTTTGGTGCTGGGTCTCCACCTTCCTGGCTCTGGCGGAGACATTGGTGCAGACTGCCAATTTAAAATAGTCAAAAAGGTCAGAATCTAGTTTAAAGAGAGTTTATTCAAGTGCAAAAGTTAAGGACTGCAGCTGAGAAGACACTTCCAAGTTGCCTTGGGGAGTGCTTCGAAGAACAAAAGAGAGGCTCACATTTTGTTTTGTTTTGTTTTGTTTTTGTTTTTGTTTTGAGATGGAGTCTCGCTCTGTTGCCTAGGCTGGAGTGCAGTGGTGCGATCTCGGCTCACTGCAAGCTCCGCCTCCCGGGTTCACGCCATCCTCCTGCCTCAGCCTCCCTAGTAGCTGGGACTACAGGCACCCGCCACCACACCGGCTAATTTTTTTTTTTTTTTTTTTGTATTTTTAGTAGAGACGGGGTTTCACCGTGTTAGCCATGATGGTCTCGATCTCCTGACCTCGTGATCCGCCCGCCTCCGCCTTCCAAAGTGCTGGGATTACAGGCGGAAGCTCACATTTTTTAATGAAAAAAAAAAAAAAATCAGGAGAAGGGGCTGATTACTAAAGTTGTTTGTCAGGAATTCTCACTGGTTTACAGAAATAACATTGGTTAGTGATTGGCTATACACTTTTGAACTATAGAGTGTATGGCATTTTATGACTACTTGGCCTCAGGCTCTAAGAGGTAATTATTTAGCTCAAAGGGGAGTGAGATGACTGCTGTTAAATTTAAATGTGTTTCTGCGCCTGATAATTTGAGAGACTTGCATTCCTCAGATAAAAGATTTTTCTTTCTCAAGACTCAGCTCCCTTCAGCTTCAGGTGAGAAATTGTGGCCCAGTATCAGCCAAGCTTTCTCCCCAGTCTCCGGAGAATGCATCACCAGCTATCATTGAGGCTTGACACCATTGGGAGCATCCAAGAGAGTCTTGGGAATGGACTTTGACCTTCCTCTGATGGGCACCGGCAGCAAGGACAAGGTCCCCAGGTATCATCAGAAAGCAAAGAAAACACCGAACGGAAAGGAAGAGTGTGGGGTGCACCCCCTTGGAGAATGTGGCTGAGGCCAGATGTGAGAGTTCACAGGAGACACCAGCAGAAACACAGACATAACTTGTGACATTTTTCAGTGTTCTAAGACATGTCAGTTCAAGACTCTGGGCTTTCCCCATTCAACCACTCCACTCACACTCATGTGTGTTATAGACAAATTTAAGCTGGAATCTCTTTGATTCCAGAAAGTCGATTTACATTGCAACAGAAATGCTTGTTTAGCTGAATAGGTCCTTAGGTAGTAAAGGGACTCCACACAGCATTATTTCTAGTGAAGTCTTTGATTCTCAGAAAGATTCTTAGAAATCTTGCATCAGAGTGTAACAATAAAAAAGAAACTGTTTGGATTTTCATGCAGGAAATGCTCTTGGCCAGCAATCACCCTCAGGAAATTTTCAGAAATGCACGTGATGCCCAAAGAAGTGTTGTTTTGGGAATACCTAGTAATTAGTTCCAAAATCTTACCAAACAGCAGCACAGGCCTATAATTTCTATGTAAACTCAGCTCACTGTTTGAGTCATACTATGTTTCTTTTTTAGCTCAAGATTTGTCATCCACTACAAAAACCTCCTTTCGCGACACAAAATAGACAGCCACTCGAAATTGCTGGAGGGAAAAGCCAGTTTGCACAATGGGGGTGGCATGTTTGGGTGAGAAAACCAGAGACTCGGAGTCAGGAAATGCCAGTTCCTCCCTTCACTCCTGTGACCTAGAGCAAGCACCTTCACCCTTGAGAGTCTGGCCTTTCTTTCTTTCTTTTTTTTGAGATGGAGTCTCACTCTGTCACCTAGGCTGGACTGCAGTGGCGTGATCTCAGCTCGCTGCAACCTCCGTCCTCTGGATTCAAGCAATTCTCCTGCCTCAGCCTCCTGAGTAGCTGATATTACAGGCACCTGCCACCATGCCAGGCTAATTTTAATATTTTTAGTAGAGACGGGGTGTCACCATCTTGGCCAGGCTGGTCTTGAATTCCTGACCTCATGATCCACCCACCTTGGCCTCCCAAAGTGCTGGGAATGTGTGAGCCACCACGCCTGGCCTGGCCTTCCTTTCTTGTAAAATGAGAGGGTTAAGTCCAGGTTCGTAGTCAATAACTACGTGTTCAGTAACAGATTCGTACCAGGGATTTCCACAAACTTTCCCCAACCCAATCACCACCACTTCCTTTTAGGACTAAGATTTTCAAGGTCTGCTTCAGTCTTCATAGCTTTACATGTCTGGGAACTTATGTCTTAAATTTTTTTGTAAGAAAATTATCCTGTGTGTAATGGAAATGGAAATATTTCTCTTGCTCACCTGATTTCAACCTGCTGAATATAAATATTCACATAACACAGCATTTATAAAATAAAAATCACTCATAAGTATATCTTTCAGCAGTAACCACAGTTCATATTTTGGTGTGGCAGCATCTAAACGTGTTTCTGTGGAGATCCACACACATTCATTTATCCTAGGGTATTTTCAGAAGTCTTCCTAGTCTCCATCTGCTTTTTTTTCTTGTTTGCCACATGTTATATGGATATCTTTCCATGTCAATATGAGATCGTTTAATGTCAAGAAATACAGATGAAGTCATCATTTTCATGTTCAATGGTTTGAGAACATTCCATCATGTAGTTAAATTATAATTTCTATAACTCTTCCCTATTGGTGGACATTGAGGTTGGTTCCATTTTTTTTTTTTTTTTTTTTTTTTTGAGACGGAGTCTCGCTCTGTTGCCAAGCTGGAGTGCAGTAGTGTGATCTGGGCTCACTGTAACCTCCGCCTCCGGGTTCAAGCAATACTCCTGCCTCAGCCTCCTGAGTAGCTGGGACTACAGGTGTGTGCCACCGTGCCTGGCTCATTTTTTGTATTTTTAGTAGAGATGGGGTTTCACCATGTTGGCCAGGTTGGTCTCGAACTCCAGACCTCATGATCCGCCTGCCTCGGCCTCCCAAAGTGCTGGGATTACAGGCATGAGCCACCAAGCATGGCCTTTTTTTTTTTTTTTTTTTTTTTAAATGAAAACAAAGCTAAGAGGCCAGGCTTGGTAGCTCATGCCTGTAATTCCAGCACTTTGGGAGGCCGAGGCGGGCAGATCACTTGAGGTCAGGAGTTTGAGACCAGGCTGGCCAACATGGTGAAACCCTGTCTCTACTAAATAAAAAAAAATTAGCTGGGCATGGTGGCGGGCACCTGTAATCCCAGCTACTCATGAGGGTTAGGCATGAGAATGGCTTGAACCCAGGAGGCGGAGGTTGCAGTGATCCGAGATCGAGCCACTGCACTCCAGCCTGGGTGAAACAAAGACTCTGTCTCAAAAAAAAAAAAAAAAAAAAAAAAGCTAGTATAAATATCATTGTTTATTCAATGCTTATTTTTCTAAACTCTAGCTATATTGGCATTATCATCCTTTGAGATTTTTATAAATCATCAAGCAAAAGATGGCATCTTGTTTTATTTTTATTTCTTGGACTACTAGCAAAATTGAACATTATTTTATGTGTCTATTGAGTATTTTACTTTTTTCATTTGTAAACTGGCTATCTATACCTATTTCCTGTTGTTTTATTGAAGTGTGAATATTTTTTTCCTCATTGCTTTGTAAAGATTACTTCTATATTAAGGGTTTTCTTATGAGTTTTAATACAGACCATATACCTTCATTCTCAAATTACTCTCATTTTCAGTTAAAGTTCAATTCACCCATTAGCATATCATTTATATATTTTTTATTACTTTTATTTTTATTTTATTATTTTTTTAGATAGAATCTTGCTCTGTCGCCCAAGCTGGAGTGCAGTGGTGCGATCTCGGTTCACTGCAACTTCTGCCTCCTGGGTTCAAGCGATTCTCCTGCCTCAGCTTCCCAAATAGCTGGGATTACAGGCATGTGCCACCATGCCCAGCTAATTTTTTTGTATTTTTAATAGCAATGGGGATTCACCATATTGGCCAGGCTGGTCTCGAATTCCTGACCTCAAGTTATCTACCCACCTTGGCATCCCAAAATGTTGGGATTACAGGCGTGAGCCACCACGACTGGCCCTAGCATATCATTTATAAAATTAACATTTGAAGTATGTTGGAAAGAGGAAATTGCTATATGTGGAAGGTCGAATCTTATTTTCTATGGTAAATTAATTTATTTTCAAAGTTCATATTTTTCTATTTCTTTCATTTCACTCCCACTTTCCATACAATACCTTTTCCTCGGCTCCCAGCTCCTACTTCAGTTCCCCAAAAGTGAGGCTATTAAGATGCTCACTGATTAGAGGATTTAAACATTTTAAAAGAGAAGTGGGTGGTGACGGCACATTATTGAAACTTGAAAGAGAGCCAGTGTGATATAATTTCACATCGGGAGCTGATCACTATGGCAACAAGGAACAGATTTTGAAAAATAAGTTTCAATATAATAGAATTAGGAGAGAAAAATTGATTAGAAAAAAACCTGACTGTCTATCTTTTGTTTTACTTTCAGCTTGTTTATCATATGCATCAAAAATCTGCATTAGCACCCAAGAAACGTGTTTCTGTTTCAAAAGCAAATACATTTTAATTATGTTTACATGGTATAAAGCCACAAAGTGGAAATGCTTTGTTTGTAATAATAGTGACAGTATCTCTTTGGAGTCTTTTATTTGAGAAGAAATAGTTTAATTTAAAATATGTGCATAACTTTGAATTCTTTTTTTTAACTAATTTTTTCTTTTTCTTTTTTTTTTTTTTTTGAGACGGAGTCTCGCTCTGTCACCCAGGCTGGAGTGCAGTGGCACGATCTCAGCTCACTGCAACCTCCGCCTCCCAGATTCAAGCGATTCTTCTGCCTCAGCCTCCTGAGTAGCTGGGACTACAGACACGCACCACCACGCCTCGCTAATTTTTATATTTTTTTAAGTAGAGATGGGCTTTCACCATATTGTCCAGGCTGGTCTCGAACTCCCGACCTGGTGATCCGCCCCCTCAGCCTTCCAAAGTGCTGAGATTACAGGTGTGAGCCACCACACCCAGCCTTGCCTTAGCTCATTGAACCACTGTGCTAGAAATTGAGTATACAATTAACCCTTAAACAACACAAGGGCTAGGGACACCACCCCTCCTCACAGTCAGAAATCTGTATGTAACTTTTGACTTCCCTAAAACTTAATTACTAATAGCCTGCTGTTGACCTTACTGATAACATAAATAGCCTATTGATACATATTCTGTATGTAATGTGTATTAGATATTGTATTCTCAAAGTAAACTAGAGAAAAGAAAATGTTTTTATTTTTTATTTTTTACTTTTTTGAGACGGAGTCTCGCTCTTTCGCCCAGGCTGGACTTCAGTGGCGCTATCTCGGCTCACTGCAAGCTCTGCCTCCTGGGCTCACGACATTCTCGTGCCTCAGCCTCCCGAGTAGCTGGGACTACAGGCGCCCGCCATCGCACCTGGCTAATTTTTTGTATTTTTAGTAGAGACGGGGTTTCACCGTGTTAGCCAGGATGGTCTCGATCTCCTGACCTCGTGATCTGCCCGCCTCGGCCTCCCAAAGTGCTGGGATTACAGGCCTGAGCCACCGCGCCCGGCCTAAGAAAATGTGATTAAGAAAATAAAATTTAAAAAAGAAAATCATAAGGAAGAGAAAATATATTTATTAAGTGGAAATGGCTCATCCTAAAGGTCTTCATCTTCATCACTTTCATGTTTAGCAGGCTGAGGAGGAAGAGAAAGAAGAGGTGTTGGTCTTGCTGTCTCAGGGGTGGCAGAGGCCAAAGAGGTGGAGGAGGTAGAAGTGGAGACAGGAGAGACAGGCACACTAGGTGTAATTTTTATGGAAAAAAAATTCATGTATGCCTGGACCCATGCAGTTCAAACCTGTGTTGTTCAAGAGTCAGCTGTACAACATCGGGCAAACCCAGACATGGTCTCTATTCTCATGGAGTCTTTCATTCCATAGAAGATATTTTCCCATATCCTTAAATACTACTCAAGCAATGAATTCGATAGTACAACATTGCAGTGTTTGTATATGTATTAATTTATTCAATGAATCTACTATTGTTTAACATTTAGACCAATTTTAATTTTTCATTATGATAGATGATTAAGAGCTTATTTGTATATTAATCTGAGTTTCTGGTTATTTCTTTAGGATTGTTTCCTAGAAAGAGAATTACTAGCTTAAAATACTTAAACCTGTTTCTCACCAAAAAAAAACGTAAATGATAAAATCACAGTCTTCCAGTGAAAAGATCATCTTGTCAACAATACTATTTCTAGAAGTGCAGCATGGGTAACTAGGGCAATAAATTTCTTCCTCCCCCTCCCTGCCAGACGGAGTCTCACTCTGTCACCCCACCTGGAGTGCAGTGCCGCAATCTCCACTCACTGCAACCTCAGCCTCCTGGGTTCAAGCAATTCTCCTGCCTCAGCCTCCCGAGTAGCTGGGATTACAGGCATGCACCACCATGCCCGGCTGATTTTTGTATTTTTAGTAGAGATGGGGTTTCACAACATTGGCCAGGCTGGTCTCAAACTCCTGACATCAGGTGATCCGCCCACCTCAGCCTCCCAAAGTGCTGGGATTACAGGTATGAGCCACTGCGCCCAGCCATAAATTCCTTTATTATATTAGTGTCTCCTAAAGTTGATGTTGAGAGTAGACTTCAGCTTCAGAAAACAAACCAAAGTTGGCCGGGCGTGGTGGCTCATGCCTGTAATCCCAGCACTTTGGGAGGCTGAGGTGGGAGGATCACGAGGTCAGGAGATCGAGACCATCCTGGCTAACACGGTGAAACCCCGCCTCTACTAAAAATACAAAAAAAAATTAGCCGGGCATGGTGGTGGGCACCTGCAGTCCCAGCTACTCAGGAGGCTGAAGCAGGAGAATGGCATGAACCCAAGAGCCGGAGCTTGTGGTGAGACGAGATCGGGCCACTGCACTCCAGCCGGGGCGACAGAGCGAGACTCTGTCTCAAAAAAAAAAAAAAGAAAGAAAACAAACCAAAGTTTAATAAAATGTCAAAATTCAATACTACTCAATTAACATTAATTAACATACTACTCAATTCTCTTTGTAGAGAATGTCATTTTTGATAAGAAAGAAAGAGATGTCAAATCTATCCATTAAGGTTGTGTTTGAGGGAAGAACATAATCCAGTTTCGAAGTTGATTTGCTTCTTCAGGGGATTAGTCCCGGAGGTTAACAACGAAATTAGGAATGTCAGAGTCCAATGATCTAAGAAGCCAGTTATGAGTTGACAGCCTTACTGGTCCAACATCACTCATGACCATCGTTCCCTGTGACCAGTGGTGTCTGCTCCCACAAAAATGGAACACCCCATTTTTATTTCATGGAGACTCTCATTTCTTCTGTGTTGTCATTTTCCAGAATGTAGACTATTCATAACAGAATGAATTGTATTTGTTGAAAAGACATTTTAATTACATTTTACAAATCATTAGACCCACCAACGTAGTATTCTACAGAATTTGCATTTGCAAGAACCCAAATTATAAATGCCACTTCCTTTTGCTTGGCTCAAAACGTATCTACTCAGGGAGTATTTTTCAATTAACCCCACTTCTTCCTGAGGATGAAATTAGAAGAAAACTGTAAAAATGTTAGAAGTCTGGGGAGCTAGTCTTGGATCTGCATTTGTGTGACCACAGGCAAGTCACTTATTCTTTCTGAGTCTGAGTTTCCTCACTTATGAAATAAGGAGTTGTTAGTAGATGATCTCCAGTGATGTCTGGTGGTCCTTCTTTACTTCTCATCTCCATACTACACATGCATGGTTTATTCTATTTTACTTATTATCATATGTTAATTTGTTAAAGATCATGAGAATCAGATCTGTGTATGTGCTATTTATAAATGTTGTCCATTTGCAACTTAAAGGTAAACTTTCTATGGAAAAGGATATCATACTGTCTCATCCTCCTTGCCATGTTCTTCCTCTTCCTCCTCCCTTTCATCTCCCTCTTTTTTTTTTTTTTTTTTTTGAGACGGAGTCTTGCTCTGTCTCCCAGGCTAGAGTGCAGTGGTGTGATCTTGGCTCACCACAAGCTCCGCCTCCTGGGTTCATGCCATTCTCCTGCCCCAGCCTCCCGAGTAGCTGGGACTACAGGCGCCCGCCACCACGACTGGCTAATTTTTTGTATTTTTAGTAGAGATTGGGTTTCACCATGTTAGCCAGGATGGTCTCCATCTCCTGACCTCGTGATCTGCCCACCTTGGCCTCCCAAAGTGCTGGGATTACAGGCGTGAGCCACCGTGCCTGGCTCATCTTCCTCTTTATATGCTTTTTGTTCTACTCCTTGCCCTTCACCTCTTCTGCTTCTCCTCCTTCCTCTTTGTATGGCTGTCAGTGCCCTAATATGGCTTTGCCATGGTTTTGCCCAAGGTGAGATGCCTAGAGGGGAACAGAGCTAAATGACCTTGGGTGAGACATTTAATCTCATTGGGCTTTGATTTTTGCTGGCCTCCCTTTTTAGCCCAAACTCTCATGACTCCCCTATACACACACACACACACACACACACACACACACACACACACACACAGAGTGTGCCAACTAAAATCAATCCCTTTGCTCTCACTGATATCTGCGTATACATTTCTTCCTCCAAACTGAAGCTCAGCCTGTCCTGTGTGTTGCCCTCCAGCCCTCCTGAATCTCTTGAGTCTGGGCTCCAAGGCCTGGTTCACAAGCCCCCTGAGCAAGCCTTCCTTGATACTTCTTGCAGGCCAAGATTGCATTGTGATTTCAAACACTCACAAGCCTGCTCCCTTTCTAGCTCTAGCTGGAAACGTGTATTAGTAATTGACAAAAAAATAACAAAATATTAAATACATAAATGAATGATAAAGGCATGTCTTCTAAACAAGACAAAGATCTCTCTTCAGGCCCGAAAGTAGGGCAGAAACACAAAGCATGGAGCAGGCTTCAAACTACAAGCCAGCTGATCTCTGGGACTGAAAGAACAGTTAAGTTTCTGTGGAATAATTAAGGTCAAAATACCCCATGAAAGGTGGGAGATGGCATCAGACACACTGCCTAATGCTGGAGAATACCACAAAATCCCTGGCCTGCAAACAGAGGCTGCAGGAAGTGCTGGTCCTACTTGGAAGGTAACATGGTTTGGATCTGTGTCCCTGCCCAAATCTCATGTTGAATTGTAATCCCCACATGTTGGAGGTGGGGCTGGTGGGAGGTGATTGGATCATGGGGTCAGTTTTTAATGGTTTAGCACCATCCCCTAGTGCTGTCTTGTGATGGAGTTCTCATGAGATCTGGTTTTCTAAAAGCGTGTGGCACCTCCCCACTCTCTCCTCTTTCTTCTGCTCCAGCTATGTGAAGTGGTGCTCCCCTTTTTCCTTCTGCCATGATTGTAAGTTTTCCTGAAGTCTCCCCAGAAGCCAAGCAGATGCCAGCATCATGTTTCCTGCATAGACTGCAGAACAGTGAGCCAATTAAACCTCTTCTCTTTATAAATTACCCTGTCTCAGATATTTCTTTGTAGCAGTGCAAGAATGAACTAATACAGAAAACTGGTTACCAGGAGTAGGGTATTGCTATAAAGATACCTGAAAATGTGGAAGCTTTGGAGCTGGGTAAAAGGCAGAGGTTGGAACTGTTTGGAGTGCTCAGAAGACAGGAAGATGAGGGAAAATTTGGAACTTTCTAGAGACTTGTTAAATTGTTGTGACCAAAATGCTTATAGTGATATGGACAGCGAAGTCCAGGCTGATGAGGTCTCAGACGGAGACAGGAACTTACTGGGAACTGGAGCAAAGGCTGCTTTTGTTACGCATTAGCAAAGAGGTTGGCAGCATTGCACCCCTGCTCTAATGATCTGTGGAACTTTGAACTTGAGAGTGATGATTTAGAGTATCTGGTAGAAGAAATTTCTAAGCAGCAAAGTCTTCAAGATGTGGACTGGCTGCTTCCAACAACATATGCTCATATGCATGAGCAAAGAAATGGCCTGAAATTGGCCCTTATATCTGAAACTGGTCCTTATATTTAAAAGGGAAGCAGAGCATAAAAGTTTGGAAAATTTGCAGCCTGGCCATGTGGTAGAAAAGAAAAGCCCACTTTCAGGGGAGCAAGTCAAGCCTGCTGCAGAAACATGCATAAGTAAAGAGAAGCCAAATGTTTATAGTCAAGACAATGGAGAAGAAAGCTTCCAAGGCATTCCAGAGACCTTTGAAGCAACCCCTCCCATCACAGGCCTGGAGGCCTAGGAGGACACAATGGTTTTATGGGCCAGGACCAGCATCTCCCCACTATCCTGCACAGCCTTAAGACACTGCTCCTGTATCCCAGCTACTCCAGCTCAAGCTGTGGCTCAAAAGGGCCCAGGTACAGCTCAGCCTGCTGCTTCACAGCGTGCAAGCCCCAAGCCTTGGTGGTTTCCATGTAGTGTTAAGCCTTTAGGTACACATAGTGCAAGAGATGAAGCTTGGGAGCCTCTGCCTAGATTTCAAGTTTTTTTTTTTTTTTTTTTTTTTTTTGAGATAAGGTCTCGCTCTGTCACCCAGGCTTGAGTGCAGTGGAGTGATCTCGGCTTACTGCAACTTCCGCCTCCTGGGTTCAAGCAATTCTTCTGCCTCGGCCTCCCAAGTAACTGGGATTATAGACACCCACCACCATGTCTGGCTAATATTTTTGCACTTTTAATAGAGATGGGGTTTTACCATGTGGCCATGATGGTTTCAAACTCCTGACCTCAAGTGATCTGCCCACATCAGCCTCACAAAGTGCTGTGATTACAGGCGTGAGCTGCTGCACCTGGCCCTCTACCTAGATTTCAGAGGATGTATGGAAAAGCCTGGATGTCTAGGCAGAAGCCTGCTGCAGGGGCACAGCCCTCATGGAGAACTTCTACTAGGGCAGTGCAGAGGGGAAATGTGGGGTTGGAGCCCACACACAGAGTCCCCACTGAGGCACTGCCTAGTGAAGCTGTGAGAAGAGGGCCACCATTCTTCAGACCCCAGAATAGTAGATCCACTGACAGCTTGCACCCTGTACCTGAAAGAGCCATAGGAACTCAATGCCTGCACATGAGAGCAGCTATGGGGGCTGAACCCTGAAAAGTCACAGGGATGGAGCTGCCCAAAGCTTTGGGATCCCACCCCTTGCCTCAGTGTGCCCTGGATGTGGGACATGGAGCCAAAGGAGACTATTTTGGAGCTTTAAGATTTAGTGACTGCCCTGCTGGGTTTTAGACTTGCATGGGGCCTGTAGCCCCCTCTTTTGGCTGATTTCTCCCTTTCAGAATGAGAGTATTTACCCAGTGCCTGTACTGCCATTGTATCTTGGAGGTAACTAACTTGTTTTTTATTTTACAGGCTCATAGGCAGAAGGGACTTGCCTTGTCTCAGATGAGACTTTGGACTTTTGGGTTAATGCTGGAATGAGTTAAGACTTTAGGGGACTGTTGGGAAGGCATGCTTGTATTTTGCAATTTGAGAAGGACATGAGATTTGAAAGGGCCTAGGGGTAGAATAATATGGTTTGGCTCTATGTCCCCACCCAAATCTCCTGTGGAATTGTAATCCCCAAATGTTGGAGGTGGGGTCTGGTGAGAGGTGATTGGATTATGGGGGCAATTTCTAATGGTTTAGCACCATCCTCCTAGTGCCATCTTGTAATAAGAGTTCTCACGAGATCTTGTTGTTTAAAAGCGTGTAGCACCTCCCCTCTCTCTCCCTCTTTTTCCTGCTCTGGCTATGTAAACCTGTGCTCCCCCTTTTCCTTCTGCAGTGATTATAAGTTTTCCTGAGGTCTCCCCAGAAACTGAGCAGATGCCAGCATCATGCTTTCTGTATAGCTTGCAGAAGAGTGAGCCAATTAGACCTCTTTTCTTTATAAATTACCCAGTCTCAGATATTTCTTTATAGTAGTGAGAAAATGTACTAATACAGAGGGGCAGGGTTTATAACATTATGTACCTTAGGGCAGAATGCAGCAAATAGCTTCCCTCTAGAAAGGCATTCAGTGACTTGTGGGTGGCTCAATCTATGCATCCACGATATCCTCAATGCTATCTTAATGCAAGAGCCCAGAGATTCTCCTGTAAGATCTGATTCTTATTGCAGGCACAGGGGTGCCCTGTGGAGGAAACAGCAGAACTACTGGTGAGAAAGAGAGCATACTATATTGTATTTACAGTAGAAACTCCTGAGGATGATGAGCCCACAAACTCCAAGCCCAAAGCAGATGAAAAAAGCTAATACTAAAAAAGACAGGTTTTAGCACTGGGTGAGGAATTAACTCCCAAGGAAATGAAAATAATGGAGCAATCTGAAAATGACTTTAAAGTACATATGTTTAAAATTATCTAAGAGATAAACGAAGAAATAACATTTATTTAAGTCTACAATAACTAAGAAAGTAAATACCACTTTTTTGTTGTTGTTAGTTAAGGGATCCAAGGGTTAGAAAGATTAAGAAACAAGCTCAGTGTCCCACTGGTAATAAGTAGTAGAGCCAAATTTCACACTCAGGGCTGTCTCCAACGTTAAGTGTTAAACAAAAATCTGCATTGCTATTCCCAGCAGTGTCTATAGGGCAATATGTGTTTGCATGTTTCAGACCATCTTGAAAGGAAGAAATACAACAGAGCACTTCGTTAAAATGACTTGGGTGAGCATAGGCTTGGCTCCTATTATAGGATGGGCTAGAAAACAATAATTAATTTCATAAACTCCAATTCAATAAATATTTATTGAGAACCTACAATTTGTTTAGCTCTCTGTTAGATGGCTTGAGGGTTGCCAGTGGCAGGGAAATAACACAATGTAATTTGCAGTCTAACTGGGGAGCAAGGCTTGGGACTATGCACCAGGTTGGGGAAATGTTCAATAAGGTGTGCTTATGTGGGAAAACAATAAGATAAGTAGCCAATAAGATAATCAAGATTCCAGAGAAAAACAGTGGCCATTTGTGGCTTTCAAGTAGGGTAGTAAAGCATGTGCATGATTTAGACAGGGTAGATTTGAAAAGAGAGAGAATTCCAGGGAGCAAAAATAGTCCACTGAAAGGAAAGAGACCTGAAAAACAGAGGCATTTTTAGGGCCCAGTGAAGGTATCAGATTCATTTGAGAGAAAAGATTCCACTGACAAGGTACAAGAATACATTTGTATAGATCAGATTCAAACCATATAACACCTATCCCTTGCTTAGCAACTATCAGTTATTCCTATAAATGCAGCTATAAGTAAAAATCCATTAAAGAAGAAAAAATTTTCTATTAAAAACTTTAATAGAATTATATATATATATGTATGTATTTTTTAGCCAAATTTTCAACCTTTTTGTGGGGGCCACAATTATCTTCTCCTTGTATCCTCATGTGGCAGAGAGGAGAGAAAGAAAGAGCAGGCTATCATGTTTCCTCTTAAATGGGCACTGATCCTATTCATGAGACTCCACCTCATGACCTAATCACCTTCCAAAGGCCCCACCTCCTAATACCATCACCGTGAGGGTTAGGATTTCAACATATGAATTTGGGGACACACAAACATTTAGTTTGTAACAGCATATCTAGGCAAAGCAAGACAACTTGGGGTCATCCAAACATGGAGCACAATCCTAAACCATCCCGCTTGTGTGTCTCTGAGTAAACTCATGAGTATATCTTTGCCTGAACTGTAAGGTTCAGCAGTCTATTTGCTAAGTAGCAAATGTGGGAGTAAAACATTTATGTTAGGAAAAAAGAATCAGTTTTTGATAGGTGAGCCTTTTCAAGAGTTTTCACTGTCAAAAGCTGTTACCTGAACAGTCATTGTATGACATAGTCTGTCCTTGGGATTGTGAAATGGAGGGGGAGGTTTCTGGTGGGTGAACTCAGGTTCTCCTTTCTGTGACATAGATGCCGCTATCAAGAAATGCCTAATTCCACCCTGTGGAGGCTGAAGCAACTCCATCTTGGACGCTAATCTTCCATGTTGACTTCTAATTAACATTAACTCCAGTTCTAGGAAGACCTCTAAGATTTCCATTTTACCTACTGTTCCTTGTATAAGGGCAGGTACTTACTGGATATCCTACTCTTAGGTCAAACAACCTTGATGTTATTGTACTTCAGTTGTCCTACACATCCCTTCTGAATTGCCCT
This sequence comes from Pan paniscus, assembly GCF_029289425.2. Lineage (NCBI taxonomy): Eukaryota > Metazoa > Chordata > Mammalia > Primates > Hominidae > Pan > Pan paniscus. The sequence continues at coordinate 51,968,672 of NC_073260.2, forward strand.
TTCCTTGTGTTACACAACGCTAGGTTTGGGGATTAACAGTGCAGGGATCTACCATCTTGTCTCACCACCACCTGATGCACAGACATGGCTTCTGTTCGTAAGGCCCTATTACATATTTCTTTCTGAGAAACTGGATCTGTCAGCCTCTTTCTTCAGCCTCTCAGCTTCCGGGGACTTCTGGGGGTAGGTTTGCATAGACCTGTCTGCTGTGGAGCACATCTTGTTTGCAGCATGCATCTCTCCAGGTAATCTACCATTATACATGAAGGCAAACAGGCAGCAGCCTCAGTCCGTAGAGACGGTGCGGTTGTTTTTTTCTGTCAACATCTAAACTGTGGGATATTTGGATTGCTTCACATAGTCATAATATTTGTGGTCTTATGGAAACTGTGTTACTTTTTCTGTGTATGACTTCCTTGGTAAATATTTTCTGGGTCTCTACTGATCTTGTTATCAGAAATAACGTAAAAAAATTTGCCAAGAACAATTCGTTTGTTATACTAAGAGTTGTTTTGGTTTGCTATGTAAACTAAGACAAATATTGACTTTACTTTTCAAATTGATACCTCCAGTATACATATACCATTCCCCTAAAGGGAGAACACCTGCTTTGAGTAGTTATTATTAATCTATTTGGTTAAATAAAGGGAGAGCTCTATTAATAATAGTTGAAATTTCTTCCTTACTTTTTAAAAATTTAAACAGAGTGTGCTCATCAGTTATGTCTTTAAAATTAGCTAAGGGAAATCTCCAAATAAAATGCTGTTTGTTGGAAGCTCTCCAAATCAACATGGTTTTATTCGGTTTAAAAAAATTAAAAACAAAAATTATCAAAACTAACAAAAAACAGTACAAGACATGAAGTCCTCAGAGAGGGGAATAACATACACCAAGGGCTGTTGGGGAGTGGGGGGTGAGAGAAGGGAACTTAGAGGGCTAGTCGATAAGTGCAGCAAACCACCATGGCACATGTATGCTTATGTAACAAATCTGCACATTCTACACATGTATCCCGTTTGTTGTTGTTGTTATTTTTGTTTTTTTTTGGGGGGGAGGTTTTGAGACGGAGTCTCACTCTGTTGCCCAGGCTGGAGTGCAGTGGTGCGATCTTGGCTCACTGCAACCTCTGCCTCCCGGGTTCAAGCGATTCTTCTGCCTCAGCCTCCCTAGTAGCTGGGATTACAGGCACCCACCACCATGCCCAGCCAATTTTTGTATTTTTACTAGAGACGGGGTTTCACCATATTGGCCAGGCTGGTCTCAAACTCCTGACCTCATGATCCACCCATCTCAGCCTCCCAAAGTGCGGGATTACAGGCATGAGCCACAGGGTCTGGTCTGTTTTGTTTTGTTTTAGAAGAAATAAAGAAAAAAAAAGAAATAGTCTGACATACTCTGTTCTCAGCTGTTCTTCAGAGATAATCCTATGGAATCTTTTGAGGTGAACAGTCTAATTGAGAATCTTTTTGCAAAGGTGCTTATAAACACCTTTCATCTCCATCAAAATAAAAGCAGATGTATTGTGGGGTTGAATTTCATGTTCACTGCTTAATTAAATAATAAGAAAAATGAGGGGGCTTTCCTATGTTTACTGATGCTCAAATACTCTATTAAGCAATTAGCTTTCATCATTCTATCATTGATAATAAGGATGCTGATAATAATTAGTTATACAAGAGTGATACATGAAACTTAAGGAATTGTAGGCCATCCTCCCTACTGAGATGCTAAAAAGGTTTCTGGATCTGCCTAAATTAATTTAGTCTGAAATAACTATGGGCAGCAGAATAATTATATCCAAAGTGTTTGTGTCTTCATATAAATTATGTAGCTCTCAGACCTGGGATCCCTTGAGATTTGCATATTTTTGAATCTTAATATAGAACACAAATTTCACTTTAGTTTATACTCAGGAAGATTACTTGAAAATTTTTTAATAATTAATGCATGAAAGCCAGGACCACACATGTGTATTAATGAGTAGACAATTATGTTAATGGACAATAACTTTCTATTATAATTATATTAATTATAAAATTTAAAAATGTATTAATTATACATTTTACTAGGAGGTAGCTTTTAGAAGTTCCTTTTTCGAAATAAGGCTCAACTTATTCCCATTTAACAGAACGAGGAGTAAAGTTACACGGAGCAAGTGACTTGCTCAAGGTCACAGAAGCAAAGTGGGATGTGGAATTCACAGCCCTTGAGGTTTGGTTTCTTGCCAAGTTCATCTCTGTTGCTTCTGGTCTGTTGCTTAGGAACAGTGGTGCTTCTTTACCCAATAGCATAATATCTGTAGAATGTGCTATTACCACTGTAGAGTTTTTAAGTGGAACTAAAATTCCCACTAAATCAGTTCTTTGAATTCTGTATGTAGAAAAAAAAAAAAATCCTCAGAAGCAATCACAATGTGAGGAGATTGCGTTTTGTCAAGTTTTTTTAAAAAAAGAATTATTCTCCTAAGAACAAAATGTAGTGTCATTTTTCTCTTGGAATTCCCTCTTCTGCAGTATTTTTAATAAATTTATGTTTACGAGGTGATCTCAGTGTATTACAGTCAAAAGGAATCTGTTGCTCCTAGGAGAAAACAGTAACGAAAGAACTTTGGAAACAACAAGATAATACTGATAATAATTGATTACTTACTAAATACTGATACTGATTTGAACCTAGAACTGATTTGAACACCTACATGTGTCTATTAGGTTCATGACACTATCTTGGAATAGTGCAGTGGTTATCATCCTAAGCCGTGGAATGAGATTCAACTTCCAGTCCTGGCTGTACTCTGCATTATCTTGGGAATATTGCTCCAATGCTGTGTTCTTTTTTTCCTTTTTTCTTTTTTGAGATAGGGTCTTACTCTGTCTCCTAGGCTGGAGTGCATTGGTCGATCACACCTCACTGCAGCCTTGACCTGAACTCAAGCAATCTTCCACCTCAGTGTCCTGAGTATCTGAGACTACAGGCATGCACTACCACACTTGGCTAATTTTTAAACTTTTCTAGAAAAGAGGTCTCCCTATGCTACCCAGGCTGGTTTTGAACTCCTAGCTTCAAGTGATCCTCCTGCCTCAGCCTTCCAAAGTGCTGAGATTATAGGTGCAAGTCACCACACCCGGCCCACTCTGTTTTTTTCTTGACGCAAAGCAGGGAAAGTAATCACATTTACTTTAGATTAGTTAGGAGTCAAATGACATAATGCATGTAAAGTGCCTAGCACTATGCCTGGCACACAGAAGGTACTCTATAAGTGTCAGCTATCATTGTTTTTGTCAATATTATTAATCGGAAATGATATGGGCATGGATTGGAGAAACAGCATCTGCATGCATGAGGAAGTTTCTATGCAAACAATTTTGCAGCCTTTCAGAATTGGAAGGGATCTTTAAATTCACTGTTCAACCTCATTATTTTCTGATAAAGAAACTGATGTGGAGAAGGTCAAAGCAATTCATTCAAGGTCCCCAGGATAGACAAAGCCAAAGTCAATATAGTCAGTGTGGTTAGGTTGTGTCAGCCTTCAAGTGAGAGTTGGGAGAGGGGTTGTGAACAAAGGCAGAGACCTGGGGTGAGATATATAATAAAACTGGGAATATAAAGCTGTATTCTGACAGGCCTTGAGAGCCAAAGCAGGAGAGTGTGTGTTTGTACTGGCATGGTGGTAAGAGCACGTTTTTCTCAGAAGCCAATTAGTTGCTATGGCTGCCAAGGGGTAAGTGGACACCATGGAACAGTGTAGCATGCAGAGTCCTGCTTATGAATATGTCTGTCGGACAATGAAGAATGTAGATAGGGCTCAGCCATGGTAACAGGACTATGGAGCGTTCCAGAGACAGGCTCTCCCAGGGTGGAGTGCCAGAGAGGGCACTGCAGGGAGGTTGGAGGAATGCAGGTACCCGGGGACCACGTGGTCATGCTTGTCCATCCTGCTGCCACCACAGCCCATTTATTAGGGCATTAGCCTAGAGAGGACTATCTCCAGACCCTGCTGGCTGCTTATCAGGGGAGGATCAGGGCAGGCCGCAGGCAGCTGGGTGCTCGCTAGGAATAGTTGCAAAGAGACCAGGACTTAGAGCTATTAGCAACTCTATCAGGCACCAGAAACTTTTAACATTATAGAACCCAATGTCAGATGGTCTAAAACATTTTCCTAGTTGCCTCTTATAGGATGTGGTCTTGGAAAAGATACTTAAACACATATAAAACAACTAAACACAGACAATCTCTAAAATACGAAGTTTTTACTTCCAGATCTTCATTTTTAGAATTTAATTCCTGCACTAAGCATTTTTTTTTCTTTCTTTCTTTCTTTTTTTTTTGAGATGGAGTCTTGCTCTGTCACCCAGGCTGGAGGGCAGTGGCATTATTTCATTTCACTGCAACCTCCACCTCCCAGGTTCAAGCAGTTCTCCTGCCTCAGCCTCCCAAGTAACTAGAATAACGGGTGCATGCCACCAAGCCTGGCTAATTGTTTTGTATTTTTAGTAGAGATGGGGTTTCACCATGTTGGTCAGGTGGGGTTTGAACTCCTGACCTCAAGTGATCCTCCCTCCCCGGCCTCCCAAAATTCTGGGATTACAGGTGTGAGCCACTGCACCCAGCCGCACTAAGCATTTTAAGATGTTATGTCCACTCTAATCCATGGCTTTTCATCTATTACCATGCTGACTTTTCCTTGGTGAATGCTGTCCAGTGGGCAGGTAGGAGGCACCTCTCTTGGTGAGGATGCTGGGCTGGATAGTCCTGGGACGCTAAAGCAAAGCAGCATGAGGTAGTGGAGCTGGGGTGGAGAAGAGCGCAGAGGAGCCATGGCCACATGTGAGATGGCCATCAGCAACTGAGGGGCAGGGTGGGGACGGAGAGAGAATGACCAGTGAGATGGGGGCCAGGTAGCTGAGAGAAGAGCTGGTAAAGTGCATGAGCCATGCTGAGATGACACTTTTGGGACTGACTCTGCAAACGGAGGCATTGTATGGGTGCTTGTTCTATGCTGTGGTCAGATATGCCACAAAAGAGAAGCCAAGTGCTTCTTTCATTTGCCACTTGACTGCAGTTTTAATTTTTTTGTTTTTTAACACATTGTATTAGTCCGTTTTCACACTGCTTGTAAAGACATACCCGAGACCAGGCAATTTACAAAGAAAGAGGTTTAATGGACTTACAGTTCCACATGGCTGGGGAGGCCTTACAATCATGGAGGAAGGCAAGGAGGAGCAAGTCACATCTTAAGTGAATGGCAGCAGGCGAAGAGAGAGACTTGGGAAGGGGAACTCCTCTTTTTAAAACCATCATTATCTCCTGAGACTCATTCACTATCACGAGAACAGCGCAGGAAAGACCTCCCCCCATAATTCAATCATCTCCCACCGGGTTCCTTTCATGACAGGTGGGAATTGTGGGAGTTATATTTCAAGATGAGATTTGGGTGCCGACACAGCCAAACCATATCACAGATAAAGACATTTTAGAGCCTTCCTCTTGAGAGTCTCTCCTGAAAATGACCTCTTTGGGCATAGGGCTATACTCCAGATTCTTCCTCCAGAATTAATCTTGGTTGCACATAGCTGGAAACCCCATTATGCAATTTAAACAAAATAGAGGTTGTTTTTCCTTTGGTGTAGGAAAGATCTGGAGGCAGAGAGCCTAGGGCTGAGATCAGGCAGCTGAAGTTCTGATCAGCAAGCTGGGCTTCGTTATTCCTTCTCTTCCACAACCTTCCTACAGCCTTCTCATGGTTGCAGATGGCATCTGGTGCTTGACCCACTAACTCCGAATTTCCCTGTGGAATCTAGAAGGGAAAGTGGAAGAGCAGAGGAGTACCCTTCTCAACTGTCAGTCCCCTTTAAGAAAGTAGCGTGGAAACAACACTTCTATTGACATCTCATTGGCCACCCTGAGGAGCATGGCCTTCTGGGAAATGTAGTCTTAACGAGACTGTGCCTGCCTGAGGTGTCATTCAGTTCTGTTAGGGAGGAAGAAGGGAAAATTAATATTGCAGAGGCAGCTGGTGGTCTCTGCCACAGACCATCCCACCCCCCTGCAGTCTTTCATGTCTCTCCCTGCTCTATTATCAGAAGTTTCCTGGCCTGTCCATCATTCCCAGCTCTTAAATTTTTTTTGGTGGAGGAGTGGGAAGAAGCTAACATGTTAGAGTCTATGAGAGTTTAATATTTGTTATGAAAGGGTTACTGTATGGATGAACTTTTAATAGCATAATTTCAGGTATTTGCGGTAATCTGAAAGAGAAGAGACATTGTGAGGCAACTACGCTTTGCACATGGAAGGCCACATTGGATGTCACCTCCTCCCCAGGGTCCCACAGACTTGCTGGCCTCCCCTCGGCTCTCCGTTGATTTTTCAGAGCTGGATCTAACAGAGCCTCCTCACCTCCAGTCTTCAAGCTGCTCCAGTTTCCAAGTCAGTGAGTTTTAACCCTGGCTTTACTTGAGAATCAAAACATACCTCTTTCCAAAATACTGTCACATGTGGCTTAATGACAAACATGGGTTCTGAGAAATGCGTCGTTAGGCAATTTCGTCATTGTGTGAACATCATGGAATGTACTTACACAAACCTAGATGGTATAGCCTGCTACACACCTGCATTACAAACCTGTGTAACATGGGACTATATTGAACATTGTAGGCAATTGTGACACACTAGTAAGTATTTGTGTGGCTAAACATACATAAACAGAGAAAAGGAACAGTAAAAATATGGTATAAAAGACCAAAAAAATTATAGGGCAGCCCCATTATAATTTTATAGGACTACCATCATATATGCAGTCTATCACTGCTCAAAACGTCATTATATGACACATGGCTATTCATATATCTGGACTCCATTATAATCTCCAAGGTTGTATTATAATCATTTGCATTTTGAAAAAGCACCCCAGTTCATCCTGATGGGCATTCAGTGTTGAGACTACAGTTTTTGGACATTTCTGATTAATGTGGAATAGTTTTTGTTTTAATGCTTCAGACTAGTCCCAGAAATAAAAAATGGGGAGTTAGTTTGAGAATGCCTCCCCTCAACAACCACCATTTGCCTGACCAGGGAAGCAGTGCCTGCTAGAAGATGGAATTCTGGAATTCTGCATCAGTAACTGAATCACAGAGCTGTGTAACTGAGGAGCTCCTCCTCTGAAAATGGGGGTGTTTGTTGGAGCTGCCTGAGGGCATTCTGTACTTTGCTGAATCAGATTTTTCCTTGAACCCTAATTCTAACTTGGGTGGCTATCTTGTGCAGGAAAGAAAAAAACTTTCCCTCTACCCTCAAGTTTGTTGCTGGGTCCTGTATATTAAACTGACAAAGACCAATAAATGAGAGGAAAGGTTTATTTTTCATGCACATGGAGGAGGGCAGGCTTTACAGAAAAGAAATAAAAATCCCCCAAAGAAGTGGTTATGACATTTTAACAAAGGGTAATAAATTGTGATAACACAAAGGAAAAGGAATTTGGGCTGTGTGATGGTTAATTTTTTTTTTTTTTTTTGAGACCAAGTTTTGCTCTTGTTGTCCAGGCTGAAGTACAATGGTGTGATCGTGGCGCTCTGCAACCTCCACCTCCTGGGTTCAAGCAATTCTCCTGCCTCAGCCTCCCGAGTAGTTGGGATTACAGGCATGGGCCACCACACCCGGCTAATTTTGTATTTTTAGTAGAGACAGGGTTTCTCCATGTTGGTCAGGCTGGTCTTGAACTTCCAACCTCAGGTGATCCGCCCGCCTTGGCCTCCCAAAGTGCTGGGATTACTGGCGTGAGCCACCGCGCCTGGCCTGTGATGGTTAATTTTAGGCCATATAGTTCAGCAGTACTATTGGTACTTGAGTTCCCTAGGCTCAGTTGACAGAGGAAAAGAAGACTAGGGCCTTATGGAGGAGTCTGCACAATAAACAGGCACCTAAATTGTGCAAAAGTAAAGAGCTGTAGCACTTTGGCTTTCTTCTAGGACATCCTTAAAGACAATAATGAAAGAAAATCTTCACAATGGGCAGAACTTCAGGCGGTTCACTTTGCTTGAAAGGAGAAATGACCAGATATATGATTACACACTGATTCATGGGCTGTAGCCAATGGTTTGGCCAGATGGTGAGGGAATTGGAGAGAACATTATTAGAAAATTTGTAACAAAAGAAAATGGGAGAAGAGGTATGTGGATAGAGCTTTCTGAGTGGGCGAAGGATGCAAAGATATTTGTGTCCCATCTGAATGCTCACCAAATGGTGACCTCAGCAGAGGAAGGCTTTAATAATCAAGTGACTAGGATGACCCATTCTGTAAATACCAGTAAGCATCCTTCACCAGACACCCCTGCAATAGCTTAATTGGCTCGTGAACACAATGGCCATAGTGGCAGAGATGGAGGTTATGTATGGGCTGAGAGACATGGACTTCCACTCCTCAAAGCTGACCTGGCAGCAGAGACCAATACTGAGCCCCAATATGGCACCATTCCCTGGGGTGATCAGCCAGCTACCTGGTGGCAGGTTGATTACATTGGAGCATTTCCATCATGGAAAGGGCAATGTTTTGTCATTACTGGAATAAACACTTACTCTGGATTTGGATTTACCTTTCTTGCTAACAAGGTTTCTGCCAAAACCACCATCTGTGGACTTACAGAACATCTTATCCACCACCATGGTATTCAACACAACATTGTTCTGACCAAGAAACTCACTTCAAAATCAAAGAAGTGTGACAATGGGCTCAGACTCATGAAATTCACTGGTCCTATCATGTTCCCCACCATCCTGAAGCATTTGGCCAGTAGAACTATGGAATGGCCTTGTGAAGCTACAGTTACAGTGCCAGATGGGTAACAATACTTTGCAGGGCTGGGGCAAGGTTCTCTAGAATGCTGTATATGCTCTGAATCAGCATCTAATATATGGTTCTGTTTCTCCCATAGCAAGCATTCACGGGTCTAGGAATCAAGGGGCAGAAGTGGAAGTGGCACCACTTACCATCACCCCTAGTGACCCACTAGCAAAATATTTGCTTCCTGTTCCCATGACTTTGTGCCTTGCTGGCCTAGAGGCCTTAGTTCCAGAGAAAAGAATGCTTCCTTCAGGAGACACAACAATGAGTCCATTGAACTGGAAGTTAAGACTGCCACCCGACTGCTTTGGGTTCTTCATGCCTCTGGGTCATCAGGCCAGGAAGGGAATTATGGTGTTGGCTGGCATGTTGATCTTGACTACCAAGGGAAAATTCTACTACTACACCACAATAGAGGTAAGGAAGAGTATGTCTAGAATACAGAAGATCCCTTAGGGCATTTCTTAGTATTACCACATCCATGATTAAGGTCAACTGGAAATTACAAGAACCCAATCTAAGCAGGACTATAAAATGGCCCAGACTCTGTAGGAATGATGGTTTGGGTCACCTCACCAGGTAAAGAACCATGACCAAGAGGTGCTTGCTGAAGGCAAAGGGACTGCAGAATTGGTAGCAGAAAAATGTGGTTATATATACCAGCTAAAAACGTAGTCAGTTACAAAAATGAGGACTACAATTGTCATGAGTATTTCCTCCCTATTTTGTAAAGAATATATATACATATATTAAGCAAATATTTTTGTTTTCATTTCTCTCTTATTCCTTTATCATATAACACATTTAGGCTTTATATTAGTAGTATTGCCATTGTTACATTAAAGTTTTTATATTATGAAATACCAAGAGAAAAATAGACATTACCTCCTCCTCTTCTGGAGAAAGATTTTTTTTTTTTTTTAAAAAACAAGGTCTTGCCCAGGCTGTATTGCAGTGGTGTGATCATAGCTCACTCAAACTCCTGGGCTCAAGCAATCCTCCTCAGTAGCTAGGACTGTAGGTGTGATATTGTTTGGGTCTGTGTCCCCACCCAAATCTCATGTTGTAATGTAATCCCTAATGCTGGAATTGGGCCTTGGTGGGAGGTGATTGGATCATGCGAATGGATCCTTCCTTCATGAATGGTTTAGCACCACCCTCTTGGTGTTGTCTTGTTATAGAGTTCTCACGAGAATTGGTTGTTCAAAAGTGTGTAGTGCCTCCCACTCTCACTCTCTTTCTCCTGCTCCTGCCATGCAAGACGCCTGCTCCCACTTTGCCTTCCACAATGAGTAAGAGCTCCCTGAGGCCTCCCCAGAAGCAGATGCTGCCATGATTCCTGTATAGCTTGTGAAACCATCAGCCAATTAAACCTCTTTTCTTTACAAATTACCCAAACTCAGGTATTTCTTTATAGCAGTATGAGAACTGACTAATACAAGATACGTGCCACCATATCTGACTAATTTGTTATAGTTTTTTAGAGATGAAGTCTTGCTGTGTTTCCCAGGCTGGTCTTTAACCCCTGTCCTCAAGCCATCCTCCTGCTTCAGCCTCCCAAAGCACTGGGATTACAGGCATGAGCCACTGTACCCAACTTGGGGAAGGAATTTGTGAATTTTCAGTTGTTTGCAGGATAGCTGCATCATGTTATGGAGAATTACTACCTTGTTCTCGTCCTTACTTGAAGATTAAGTATGGTTTGAGGAGATGGCTGTGAGTGTCAGGTTGACAAGGAATGGACTTGTGATGATAAATTCTAGGTGTCAACTTGACTGGATTAAGGAATACCTAGAGAATGGGCAAAGCATTATTTCTGAGTGTGTCTGTGAAGGTGTTTCTAGAGGAGATTGGCACATGAGTCAGTGAACTGAGGAGGGAAGATCCGTCCTTAATGTGGGTGGGCATTATTCGATCAGGTAGGGGCCCAGATAGAATAAAAAAGGCAAAAGAAAGGCAATTTTCTATTTCTGTTTCCTGGAGCTTCGACACGCTTCTCCTGTACTTGGCTGTCAGAACTCCAGGCTCATTGAGCTTTAGATGCTAAGACTTACACCAGCAGCCACACCGTTCTCCAGCCTTTGGCCTAGACTGAGAATTACACCATTGGCTTCCATGATTCTGAGGCTTTCAGACTTGGACTGAGCCACGCTACCAGCATCCCAGGGTCTGCATCTTGCAGATGGCCCATTGTAGGACTTCTTTTTTTTTTTTGAGATGGAGTCTTGCTCTGTCGCCCAGGCTGGAGTGCAATGACACAGTCTTGGCTCACTGAAACCTCTGCCTCCCATGTTCAAGCAATTCTCCTGCCTCAGCCTCCTGAGTAGCTGGGACTGCTGACATGTGCCACCACACCCAGCTAATTTTTGTATTTTTAGTGGAGTTGGGGTTTCACCATGTTGGCCAGGCTGGTCCCGAACTCCTGACCTCAGGTGATCCCCCTGCTTTGGCCTCACTAAGTACTGGGATTACAGGCGAGAGCCACTGCACCCAGCCCCATTGCCCTGTTGTAGGACTTCCTTTTTTTTAATTATTATTATTTCTGAGATGGAGTTTTGCTCTTGTTGCCCAGACTAGAGTTCAATGGCACGATCTTGGCTCACTGCAATTCTACCTCCCGGGTTCAAGCAATTCTCCTGTCTCAGCCTCCCGAGTAGCTGGGATTACAGGCACATGTTACCATGCCTGGCTAATTTTTGTATTTTTAGTAGAGATGGGGTTTCATCATATTGTTTAGGCTGATCTCGAACTCCTGACCTCAGGTGATCCACCCACCTTGGCCTCCCAAAGTGCTGGGATTACAGACATGAGCCACCGTGCCTGGCCAGGACTTCTTAACCCCCATAATTATGTGAGCTGATTTCCCTAGTGAACCCCCTCTCACATGTCTATATACATAGTCTACTGGTTCTGTCTCTCTGGAGTTCCCTGCCTAATAAAGGCTTCTAGGAGTGGTACACTGTGGGAAGGTAAATATGAGAGCAAAACAATTGGAAGGTAAAGGTTATTTAATAAGGTTTGTTTATACAACACATCTCGATGTGACTTTTTGTCTCCTGTTACAGAGTTGTTGTCTGTATTCTGGTACAGAGACAGGAAGTGGACTCCTTTACCAAAGGAAATTTATGCCCCACTTTTAGGCTTCTGGAAAGAGTGAGGGCAGAGAATTCTTCCTGTGTCTGCTATTTCTCAATTGCCTTCGGCTCAAATTAATCCTTATGCATGGCATATTATGACTCCCCTTACAACCAAACTTTGAGAAAAAGTAACTAAAGTTTCGAGAACCTGAACTTCAGGAATATTTAGGCTCTTTATAAAGTTTTTCTCTGACCTCATCCGCTAAAGATTCAAACTTGTGGAAAAAAGAGCCTGATTGATCCAGCTTGATGCGGTGTGCCAGCCTTTGGGGGTCAGTGTGGCAGGGCCTTCTGCTTGGCAGCTCCATCAAAGCCACATAAAACAGGATGGAAGATATGTCCCAAAGAAAGAGGCATTCCCAGACACAAATAATAGATGTTCACTACAGTGAAATTGTGGAATCAAGATAACAGGAAATGTGGTTTATTAGAATCAATTTTTGAAATTAAGTAGTGAAATTCCTATGTATGTACCAAAATATATAGAGGCTGGTTATAAACTGGCAAACTGCTAACATAATTTTCTTCTGTAATAAGGTAGGACACAATGTACCACTGAGGTGGAAGCTCTTGAGAAGTAGGTAGCTGTGGCTGTGAACTATTTAAAGAGAACAAGAAATGCTGGGAGCAATGGAGCAGGATGGTTTCTTCTAACATCACTGGATATTTTATTTTATTTTATTTATTTTTTTGAGGCAGAGTCTCGCTCTGTTGCCCAGGCTGGAGTGCAGTGGTGTGATCTTGGCTCACTACAACCTCCGCCTCCCAGGTTCAAGCAATTCTCCTGTCTCAGCCTCCCAAGTAGCTAAGACTACAGGTGCATGCCACCATGCCCAGCTAATTTTTGTTTTGTTGTTGTTGTTTTTTGAGACTGAATTTTGCTCTTGTTGCCCAGGCTGGAATGCAATGGCATGATCTCGGCTCACTATAACCTCCACCTCCCGGGTTCAAGTGATTCTCCTGCCTCAGCCTCCCAAATTGCTGGGATTACAGGCACGTGCCACCATGCCCGGCTAATTTTATATTCTTAGGAGAGACGGGGTTTCTCCACGTTGGTCAGGCTGGTCTCAAACTCCCGACCTCAGGTGATCAGCCTGCCTTGGCCTCCTAAAGTGCTGGGATTACAGGCATGAGCCTCTGTGCCCTGCCCAATTCTTGTATTTTTAGTGGAGACAGGGTTTTACCATATTGGTCAGGCTGGTCTTGAACTCCTGACCTCAGGTGATTCGCCCTCCCCCGCCTCCCAAAGTGCTGGGATTACAGGCATGAGCCACTGCGCTCGGCCATCAGTGGATATTTTAACAGCTGTCTCAAACTTTGAAATTCTTGCTGCAAGACATGAAATAAAACTCAAAAACTTTAAGAGATTTTTGTTGAAATCCAGTATTGTGTATTCATGACTAATGGTTTTAAAATAACATAGAAGAGAAAATATCGAAGTATATTATATATAGTAGGGGTAAGAAATGTTTCATGTAATTTACAATTCAATTATATGTGTATATAAACTTATTTATGATATGAAATTTATTTTATAATGTAGGTAATAGCCAAAAATGCTTAGAAATCACTGAATGCCTTTGACTTGTAGATATGGGGCTAAAATAACTAAAATCCAAACACACAGATTAACTCTGCAGATTGCTATTTTAACTTACAATCTGACCAGGTCTCTTACTGAAAATTAAGGCTTTTACCAGAAATCCCAGTAATTAGAATGAGAGATATGGCAAGATCTGAAAGATGTTTTTTAAGATCCTCCAAACTTTCTAAAAGGCCAGCTATAGCATTTCTCTTGACTGGGGAAGCCACATCTCCTATGTAGAAGAAAGAGGATAATTTTTCACAAGCCCCATCTCTTCCTGATGCTCTAAAAATAACTGGGATTCAAACACAATATGATCAGGGGGTGAAGTGCAAAATTCAAATGTCATATGCGAAGAACCTGAAAAGATTCATAAATTTATGGCATTAAAAGTCTAGATATATTTTTTGAAACAGATTTTGGGAATGTTTCACCACAGGTAGGACTCAAAGTATTTATATGAGTGTATTTTACCAGAGATTCAGCATAAAGTGGGCTAGGATTAGCTCACCAGCCGTGGTTCTGCCAGTTCTCTGGGTTAACTCGTATAATCTTGGATTAAATGTTGGCCCATACTAAATGACACAGAAAAACCATGAACGGTCATAATCAGGAATAGTGATTACAAAAATTTGTGTAACTTATGCTGTCCTGGATCTTTTTACCTTTTCTTTCCCTGACCCTTGATATATCCCTAGGTAGAACCCAGAAAACTTTCCCTTTACTCCTGCCATGAAGATGATGTTAACAAGAGACGCAACACAATGTTTAAAAAGAGCTTTACAATCTGTTCTTGAAAGATCAAAAATCTGATGAAATTGACTGCAATTGAGATGGGCTCCTTGATGTCAGTGTGGTTGAGAGAAGCCAGGGTGTCTGAGTCCAAATGACAGCAAAAGCACAGTGGATGTGGTCACTGAATTATGCAGCAGAGCAAGCACAGTGTGAAGACTTTAAGTGATTATCCGGCATTCATACATTTCTGGCTGTCATTTTTTAAATTGTGAGAATCTCAAGAATGAAACCAACAGGCAGCCCATGGCTGGATGGAAAAAACAAATTGGCTTAAACTATCACATTAGAAAATAGATTTCTTATTTTATTTATTTTATTTTTATTTTTTGAGACTGAGTTTCGCCCTTGTTTCCCAGGCTGGAGTGATTGGTGCAATCTCAGCTCACTGCAACCTCTGCCTCCTGAGTTCAAGCTATTCTCTCGCCTCAGCCTCCCAAGTAGCTGGGATTACTGGCATGTACCACCATACCCAGCTAATTTTTGTATTTGGTGGCCATGCTAGCCTCGAACGCCTGACCTCAGGTGATCCACCCGTCTCGGCCTCCCAAAGTGCCGGGTTTACAGTTGTCAACCGCCACGCCCTGCCTAGACAACAAGATTTCTTAATCAATTCTACATTACGAGTCTGTTAAAAAATTCAGAACCATTTGAATGGAGGTGCAACTGAGCACCATTGATGAAAGGCTGTGCTGTTACTACCTATGTCTAGTAAGTTCCTTCTGGCATCCCATTAAAATAACCGTGGCTATTTTATTGGGAGAAACTACTGGATATCAAGAAAGATTAAGTGAATTCTCAGGAATATAGAATGTTATTGTTGTTTGCTGAGCAGGGTGATTGGCCATATTCACTGAGTAGTAAATGGAACGCAAACTTCAATTTCTAGAGAAACTTTAGAGATTATGTTACAATCGAACACTTGAATCAAATGTCTAATGGTTCTTTATTAGAATATATTATTGCATTCTGATGTGTTTCTCAGTTTGGCCAGTGCAAAAAAAATCTGATTTTGTATAATAATGGTAAATAATACATCTAATTAGGTGGTAATTTCCATTGTGGATGATTGTCTGTATAGAATTTTATTATCGGAACACATTTATAAAGGTCTTGTACTTGGTGGGCAGTTGTTCAGCTGGTGTATTTGTTTTACATATTTTTTGTGTATGATGTTCAGTCAGATGCAGCCACAAGAGGAGACAGAAGAAAGGCTTAGTAAAGCAAAGTTTATTATACTCACAGGCCTTAGAGACAGAGGTATGGCATACTATGCAGGCCACATGGAAAAACACCAGGGCGGTCAGGAGGCAGAAGACTGGAGCAATTGGGAAGCATTAGGCCAGAACCACTTTTTTTAAGAGATGGAGTCTTGCTCTGTTGCCCAGGCTTGACTCAAACTCCTAGGCTCAAAAGATCCTCCAGCATCACCCTCCCAAGTAGCTCGGGCTACTGGCCTGTGCCACCATGCAGAGCCTTTATTGGGGTTTCTTGCAGGAATGATAGGGTGAACAATTTAGAGTTGGTTAGTTTGAATGACTTTGGCAGACCCTAAGCTACAGCAGTGGTCCTTAGTTGCCTGGTACCTGACCCTGGCATGATTAAAGCACAGGAATATTTTCTCCTGGGGTGTGCTGGCCAGATAAAGGAAGTGCGACTCTGGATTGGTTAGTTTGCATATCAAAGGCATGCTCTGGGCTGGATGTTTTGCTGTCAGTAAGAATTGGCTACCCCAGGGAGAGACAGTCTCTCCCTAGCCAAAAATGTTGTTTTAAAGATGTCTGCTATGGTTTAATAGTTTCTCACAGTTCATGTGTCAGAAACTGAATCCCCAATGCAACAATGTCGAGAGGGGATCTTTAAGAGGTGATTAGGTCATAAAGGCTCTGTTCTCATAAATGGATTAATGCTGTTATCGCAGGAGTGGGTTAGCTATCACTGATAAAAGGATGAGTTCAGCCCCTTTCCTTCCTTTCTCTCTTAGGCTCACTTGCCCTTCCTCCTGCTACCATGAATGATGCAGCAAAAAGGCCCTCATCAGATGCTGGCCCCTTAATCCTGGACTTCCCAGCCTCCAGGACCATGAGAAATAAATTGCTGTTCATTACAAACTACCCAGTCTCAGGTTTTGTGTTACAGCAACACAAAATGGAATAAGACAATGTCAAAGCATCATAATATACAAAAAGAAAAAAATATGGTATATATATTCATGTATACACAATGCAGCATTTTTATCCATTTCAATAAATTGAAAATACCAGAAATATTTCTTTTCACCTGACAGGGTCAACAGTACACATTTGCCATCTTCCCTCTAACTCTGTGTCACAGTCTAGTCCATAAAGAATGTAACCAAATCATCAATCTACAGTATTACACTACTAATGCCTGCACTGACATTATGCTGATAAGCCCTGGAGAATAAGCAGTAGTAGGTTCTCCAGTTGTTCTATTAAGACACACAAATAAAGGATGTTGCAAAATAACTTATGTAAAGATTCTGGAGCTCCAGTGGTTTGATGATTATTAAGTTATTATCTTTTTCAATAGGAAACACATGTTGCTGAACACTGTGTTTCTTACTACTAAAAAAAGAGGTGTGGTGCTATGTTGCCCAGTCTGGTCTCAAACTTTTGGGCTCAAGTGATTCTCCCACCTCAGCCTCCCAAGTAGTTGGGACTACAGGCCATGCCACCACCACTGGTTCCTAACTTATAGAATTTGCCAATATCTGTGGTGTAAATACTCTCATGATGGCCAGTTTCAAGCTACCAATGTACTGTCCCTGAATGCAGAGTTGGGAAAAGATGTACACTGTCTGCCTTCATGAATTGGTATCTATCACAACCCTGAAATAATTCTAAAGCTTTCTGTTTAAAGCAGGAGAATTTCATATGTCTGTCAGTAATCCTGCAAACTCCATATCCCAAGAGGATTTAATTCAAAGGGTGAAGTGTTTAGAAAATAAAACAAGGCCGGGCACAGTGGCTCATGCCTGTAATCCCAGCACTTTGGGAAGCCAAGGTGGGCGGTTCACCTGAGGTCGAGAGTTAGAGACCAGCCTGACCAACATGGAGAAACTCTGTCTCTACTAAAAAAAAAATGTATATATATATATATTTTTTTGTGTGTGTGTATATATATATATACACACACACACAAAATTAGCCGGGCATGTGGCACATGCCTATAATCCCAGTACTTTGGGAGGCCGAAGTGGTTGGATCACCTGAGGTCAGGAGTTCGAGACCAGCCTGGTCAACATGGCAAAACCCTGTCTCTACTAAAAATACACAAATTAGCTGAGCATGGTGGCATATGCCTGTAATCCCAGCTACTTGGGAGGCTGAGGCAGGAGAATATCTTGAACCTGGAAAGTGGAGGTTGCAGTGAGCTGAGATTGCGCTACTGCACTCCAGCCTGGGCAACAAGAGTGAAACTCCATCTCAAAACAAACACCAAAAAAAAACAAAAAAACAAAACCCGAGTAAGTTCCATTTCACCAACTCACAGATATGATTAGCCTGAGTTTCCAGAAAAACAAGGAATGAAGGAGAGACTGCAATCCTGTACAAAGTGCCTAGAACAAAACAAGCACCAAATTATTCCTTGCAAAATGTCAGCCATATTTAAAACTGGCTCTTCTTTAGTTAAATTTTAAAACTGAGTTTACTTAAATCATTTCTTAAAACTTAGTTTCATCCTAAGCAACTCTGTTTATTCTTTTTGTATTTTTTAAATTTTCTTTAAGAGACAGGGTCTTGCTCTGTCACCCAGGCCAGATTGCAGTGCTGCAATCGTACAATCATAGCTCACTGTAGCCTTGAACTCCTGAGCTCAAGTGATCCTCCTGCCTCAGCCCACACACCCAGTCTATCTTCATTCAATCTGATGAATGGTGAAATGGTTACGTTTTCAAACACATTTTAAAACAATTACATAACCTATAAAATAACAAATATTCATCAGATAGTACCTAAAATCACTTTGCATACCATCTGTGGCATCTGTACAGGGATGTGTACCATGCTTTGTGAAACAATGCACCAAGTACGTGTTGGACATTATTATTAATATTTATCTTTGGAGGCTGAGTATTCAAAGGCTCCCTCCAATAATGCAGGTGGTAAATTCTCAGTACTATATTTAGATAAATCATCAGGAAACTTGACTCCCAATATCCTAAAAATCCTTTAGGAAAAGTCTGTCTGGCCTTTCTTTAAAGGTCACTGCTGCTAGGCAACACCTTTCTTCTGGGATGTGGACCACATTTCTTAGATTTTATTAAAGCACTTGTCTTGCCATGGGTGGAGGTGGGGGAACACATTCTGCTTCTATCTAGCATTTCAGTAGAGTCCTAAGCTCAGAGAGGACAACAAGATTCAGTTCAGAAGAGGTCACGCATTTCCTCCTTCGTTTTGCACATCTGTGGGTGTCGTGTGCTATAGGCAGTGTGCAGTGGATTGGAAAATGAGGAGCTCTGTGTTTCCACCTTTGAGCTGCTACCTACTCCCTGGGTAATCACTGGCCAGCTTCCCAACCGTAGGTCAGTCTCCTGTTGTCAAACCAGTTAGAGCAGGAGGCTGTCTCAACTGTGGGGAAGATCTGATTTTGGAAATGGAAGCTATTCTGCCCCATTCTCCCTCCTGAGCTGATCAGTGGCAATTATTCACAACAATGACACATGGTGGGTCATTTTCTTTTAATTTATTGATTTTTAACCGTAATGGAGAGAACTTCCCTGTTGCAAATCTGGAAGAGATGTTCTACGCTCCAGAATTGTCCGTCTTTCTCCTTGTTTTAAAGGGGACTACAGCATTCCAACCCAAATCTAAATCAAAACCTAATTTCTTCAGGTGGTTAATTGAATCAAAAGAAGAGTTGTTTCTAATTACCAGCTGTGTCCTGATTGCAAGGTAATTTGTATTCATCCATGACTAGCAAATTCATAATGCATGAGGCCCTACACAGCCACTTGCCTTAATAGCCCTCATTTTAGGAAGCTGATGTCTTCAAGCCAAAGGATGCTTAACGCAATGTTTAGTCACGTTGAAGAGCCTTGATTGACTATTCCTGAAGTAAACTTGTAGAAAAGGAAGTAGTTTCCTAATCCATCTCAGCTTCTCCAATCCACTCCAGCTCCTTTCTGTCAACCACAGGAAAAGCATAAAGCTGGAAGGTACAGGAACACACTCATCTGCTGAGTCTGCTTTCACTGAGGAGGCCGAGACAGTGCATTTTCAGCCTTTCGAATATCAGCGGTGAGGGTCCTCTATGGTCTCACATTTTAGTGCTCAATGATTAGGATTTCTCTCTTGACCACAGAAACTGGACCTTCCAGTTCCTCAACAGAGTCATGGGAAAGATCCCATCAGGAAGAGGACTGTTGCCTCTGGCAAGATTTGACCACAGGTTTAGAGCAGGTTAAAGTCACGGTTTCTACAAAGTAGGTTGTTCCTGGATGTAAGAGGTGGCCAGCCATCAGAAAAATCGAGCATAAAGGGGCCACATGAATACCAGTCATGCCAAATGCACCTTGGAGAAGACTCTCAAGCACAGTGCATTTAACTTTTGGGGAAGTATGCCCTTTCTAGGAAAGGCATACAGTCTCAAGAATTCTGACTTAAAATCCTTTGAAGTGGGAAGAAAAAACCACAGTCTATGTGATGGAACGGGCTGGTGGTCCTTACATTACCTGGGTTAGACTTTACATTACGACCTAGCTTTGTGAATTTACACAAGTCACTTAACTTTTTTGAGTATCAGTTTTCTAAGCAGAAAATGAATGAATGAAATATTTACTAAGATCCCTTCCAGCTCTATGATTCTGTGACTCAACTGCTTACTTTCACTTCTAGAACCTCATTTATCCCTCTGAGCAGTTAACTCACATTTCTACTATAGTGTCTAAAAATTAATGATATCCACAAGATTAAACATTTCTAGGGTCTGATTCCACCCCTGCCCTGCCCCTGCCCCAAGCATTTCAGCAGGATTTTTATTTTATATATATATATATATATATAATATACATTTATATTATATTATATATATATATTTTGCTGAGATTTATTTTCTCTTCTGAGCTCAGAATTCACTATTGGAGCATGTCATGAATCATGCCTTAACTCTCTTCTGCTTGGTCTTACCAATGAAAAATGGAAGATGTATACTGGCAGAGAAAGAATTTAAAGCTGGGCACGGTGGCTCACGCCTGTAATCCCAGCACTTTGGGAGGCTGAGGCGGGCGGATCACAAAGTCAGGAGATTGAGACCGTCCTGGCTAACATGGTGAAACCCCGTCTCTACTAAAAATACAAAAAATTAGCCGGGCGTGGTGGTGGGTGCCTGTGTTCCCAGCTACTGGAGAGGCTGAGGCAGAAGAATGGCATGAACCCGGGAGGTGGAGCTTGCAGTGAGCCGAGATCGCGCCACTGCACTCCAGCCTGGGCGACAGAGCAAGACTCTGTCTCAAAAAAAAAAAAAAAAAAGTAAAAAGAATTGAATAAGCTTTGGAGTGAGAGAAACTTAGGTTCGAACTCCAGCTGAAGCACTTACCTTGCATGACTTCAGGCAATTATTCAAAACACCTTCTTCTTTAAGTAGAGATAAAATTTCTGAATTTTTTTTTTTTTTTTTTTTGAGTCAGGGCCTCTCTCACTGCCCAGGTTGGAGGGCAGTGGCTCAATCATGGCTCACTGCAGCCTCAACATCCCCCCAGCTCAGGTGATCCTCCCACCTCGGCCCCCTGAGTAGCAGGGACCATATGTATGTGTCACCACACCCAGTTAATTTTTGTATTTTCTTATACAGACGGGGTTTCATCATATTGCCCAGGCTGGTCTCAAGCTCCTGGGCTCAAGTGATATGCCGATCTCAGCCTCCCAAATGTGCTAGGATTACAGACGTGTCTGGCCAAATTCTTGAATTTTATGTAGAATTCTTAAGAAGATTAAATGGTCTTCACACCTTCAAAGCATTTAATGTCTCACTTATTCAAAACTCATCTCTCCACTCAATTTTTTGAGATTTCCCCAACCTCGTGATGATCCATCTTGCATATCAGAGTTTCAGTTTCTCCACCTCTTTAAATATTTTTTTATCCTACCTAAACTATTGATCACCATGGCCATAACATGAACAATTCATCATCTTAAATGCATAATTACTAAAAATTAACTTCAGTATCCCAATATCTGACCACCACCTCCCATCCTCTACATCTCTAATGCCAGTGTCTTCACTCCAAAAATTCTTCAGTCTCAACAAGGCCTCTAATCCTTTGATCCTGGTGTATTTTCACAATCAGGCACTTTATTGCATTTTCATTTCCCTTACTAAGGTTAGAGTAGATGGTCCATCATACTAATCACCTCTTGCACATTCCATGAATTTTGTAGGCCCTTTCTTCAATGGCTTACTCCTCTAGCAAACATGCAATCTTGATTAAATCCCATTCTCTGCCTCTTCTGTTCCTTCACTTGGGCAGATAATTATTGCTGGACAATAGCACACAATTGTGTTGACTGATTCTTTTAAATTATTATTATTATTTTTTTGAGATGGAGTCTTACTCTTTTGCCCAGGCTGGAGTGCAGTGGTGCAATCTTGGCTCACTGCAACCTCTGCCTCCCGGGTTCAAGTGATTCTCCTGCCTCGGCCTCCTGAGTAGCTGGGATTACAGGTGCATGCCACCATACCCAGCTGATTTTTGTATTTTTAGTAGAGATGGGGTTTCACCATATTGGCCAGGCTGTTCTTGAACTCCTGACCTCATGATCCACCCACCTCAGCCTCCCAAAGTGCTGGGATTACAGGCATGAGCCACTGCACCCGGCCAACCAGTTCTTGCTTTAGTTTCATGATCACAAATCTCAACTGTACATTCAATGCCACCCAGTAACCTTATTGTTGGAACAAATAAGTTCCTCTTCAAAACTCAACTCTATGGTCATAAGTGATGCGGTCATAAATCCACCCTTCCTTTCTCCCTCCTTCCCCCTTTCATCACCCTGGCCTTCAAAGTTCTCATTTCACTACCTTATTTGGAAACAGTTTCAAACTTCCTTCTTTCTTGTTTTGTAAGTCAACCCTACCCCTTCCTCTCCCTCCCCTCCTTCCTTTGCAAATCTCATGTTTACCCCATTTGGAAAAGTTTAAGACTTAGCAAATTGGGTTAGCTTAGATTGTGCAGTCTGACTCCAGCCAGTGGGGAAAAGACAGAAGCAGGAGCTGCCTTAGGAATAAAAACCTCTTCTCTCCTTTGTGTGATGTGCTCTTGCAATCACTTTGGACACAGGCAGCACCGTTCTGCAGAAGTAAATTGCCTTGATGAGAAATTTATGATCTAAGTGCAGGTTCTTCTTTGCGGCACCCAGCACCAATTTTCAACACTTATTTTATATATTTATGTATTTATTTTGAGTCAGAGTCTTGCTCTGTCACCAGGCTGGAGTGCAATGGCACGATCTCAGCTCACTGCAACCTCTGCCTCCCAGGTTCAAGCAATTCTTCTGCCTCAGCCTCCCGAGTAGCTGGGACTACAGGCATGTGCCACCATGCCTGGCTAATTTTTGTATTTTTAGTACAGACAGAGTTTCACCATGTTGGCCAGGATGGTCTTGATCTCTTGACTTCGTGATCTGCCCACCTTGGGCTCCCAAAGTGCTGGGATTACAGGTGTGAACCACCATGCCCAGCCACCCAGTAATCTTATTAAGCATCCCTAGTATATTAGTTTTTCCACTGTCTTGTATGACCACTTCACACCTTCACTCCCGTCAGATCTTTCACATTTCTCTCCATGTGCCTGATATTCAACAAGAGGACATAGAAAGCCTTAAGCATGTACACACTCCCTTGTCTGGCACTGCCTCTGCCTCCATACACTCCTGTTGATTATAAAGAAGGAAGGCCGACACCTCCACTTTGCTCTTGGGCTTCATTTCCTCTTACCAGCTCAGGAGATTTTCTCCTGCAGTTACTGCTCTTGCCCCCCTAAAACCTATTTTTTTTTCAAGTTTCAGTTATTTATTTATTTATTTATTTTGAGATGGAGTCTTGCTCTGTTGCCCAGCCTGGAGTGCAGTGGTGTGCCCAGCCTGGAGTGTAGTGGCATCATCTCGGTTCACTGCAACCTCTGCCTCCTGGGTTCAAGTGACTCTCCTGTCTCAGACTCCTGAGTAGCTGAGATTACAGGTGCATGCCCCCACACCCAGCTAATTTTTGTATTTTTAGTAGAGACAGGGTTTCACCATGTGGGTCAGGCTGGTCTCAAACTCCTGACCTCAGGTGATTCACCTGCCTCGGCCTCCCAAAGTGCTAGGATTATTGGCGTGAGCCACCACACCTTGCCAAGTTTCAGTTATTTATTAATCAGTGTAATCTCCAACAGATTACATCAACATGATTTCACGAATTCAGAGGATAAATATTTCCTGGTTAAGTGGAAAATTGTGAGGATGGCTTCTGGAAGACCTTCATTCTAAAGCAGCTTCATAGTGAAACATTTCATTTAGAAATATGGACCTTCTTTCTTCAGTTTGCTGTAATCCACATTCACTGAGTAGAACTTGTATTAATCATTGGGACCCAGCTTGTTCCAGGGCTCTGGGTTATTCTTTCTGTCCCAACTAACATTTGGATTGAACAATGCCAGACGCAAGACATACAGTGCTGCTCCAGTATCTCCAATAAATACAAAGCTCCAATAAATACAAAGAGGGTGATCAAGCTCGGATGCTTCTTGGCCTGACTGATGATCTGGCGGAGCGTGTTTGCGGCAGAGGACTCCGATTGGAAAGGAGAGAATCAGCCTAGCCACCAGGACCCTGGGCTAAGTAGTATCTGCACTGAGACTGTGCAGATGTCCCAAGTGTTAGGACTTATTTTGTGACAAGCATCACACTGACCCTGGGATATGAAGACCAATAAGTCAACATTCCTTCCCCAAAGCCTTAAATTTCCAGTGGTTAAGATCATATTCTCTTAGGGGAATATGCAAATTTCTATGTGAGCAGAGGTAGCTTAGGGTGTTAAAAGAAAAACTTTAAACAAATTATTTTGAACAGAGTTTAGCTGAGCAAAGAACAATTCTTGAATTGGGCAGCCTCCTGAGCCAGAATACGTTCAGAAAGACTATGGCACTGCCCAGTGGTCAGAGGATTTATGGACAGAAAAAGGAAGTGAGGCACAGGAACAACAGGACTGGTTACAGCTTGGCCTTATTTAAACACAGTTTGTACAGTTGGCTGCCTGTGATTGGCTGAAACTCCACAATTAATACAATAGTAGGTTACAGTCTGTTTACACATTCAGATAGGTTACAGTTCACTATGTACAGAGGAACTTTTTGAGGTAAGGAGGCAGCTTTAGGCTAAACTTAATTTAACAAGGGATACATTGGGTTGAAAAGTTGGGGTGGGTGTAGTGAGGAGAGGCAAGGAAATAATTCCAGTGTTTGATGGAGATTTGGTAGGAACACTAAAAATCATCATTGTTTATTTGGAGCTAATTAAACCATAATCATTAATAGTAATCTTACTCTCTTTTTATTGGAATTCTGGGCCTCTTTTTACTTTTAATAAAGTGAAATCCTCTTATTTGTATGAGATCAGTCGCTTAACTTGGTAGGGGTTCTTGAACAAACCTATGGTCTGTTTTATGTGTTTTAATTTTTTTTTTCACTTTTTTTTTTTGTTTTGTTTTGTTTTGAGATGGAGTCTCACTCTGTCACCAGGCTGGAGTGCAGTGGCGTGATCTCAGCTCACTGCAACCTCTGCCTCCCAGGTTCAAGTGATTCTCCTGCCTCAGACTCCCGAGTAGCTGGGACTACAGGTGCCCGCCACCACACCTAGCTAATTTTTTTGTATTTTTAGTAGAGGTGGGGTTTCACCATGTTGGCCGGGATGGTCTCTATCTCCTGACCTCATGATCCACCCACCTCGGCCTCTCAAGGTGCTGGGATTACAGGCTTTTTTTCACTTTTCAATAGGTTTACTCATCTTTTAAAATACAGAAGTTTTAAACTTTTATGAGGTTAAATTATCTATTGATTTATAATGTTGTGTTTTGTTGTCCTGTTTAACAACATCTTCCTTCTCCAAAGCATACTCTTCCATTCATTCCTTTAACACTTATTTTTGGAATGCCTACCAAGATTTCAATTTTCTTTGGGGAAGGGAGACAATAATATTTGAACAAATCCATTAATAATTCTGGATTATCATAAAGGCTTTGAGGGACATATACAGAGTGATATGATTGCTACCACCTGAGGAAGGAGTGAAAAGGCCACTGAGATAGGATGCCAAGGGAGCTGAGGCCTGAAAGATGATGAGGACCATGTCCCACGCCAGGGGAAAGGTCTTCAGGTGGAGGGAAGAGCAATGACAGTAGCTCTCAAGCAAGAAAGGGCGTGGTGTGTAGCAGCAGCAGGGAGCAGATTGCTGTGGAGGGAGCTTTGTGAGCAAGGGGAATGTGTGGTGAGATGAAGTTGGGGAGACAGGGCACAATCATGTAGGGCCTTATGTAGGACCCTGCTGTCCTATGTCCCCCACCTCCTAACCTGACTCCTCTGGAGAAACTTCCTTAATAAATCAAAGGCATGGGTGGGCACAGTGGCTCATACCTGTAATCACAGGACTTTTGGAGGCCGAGGCAGGTCGATCACCTGAGGCCAGGGGTTCAAGACCAGCCTGGCCAACATGGCAAAACCCTGTCTCTACTAAAAATACAAAAATTAGCTGGGCATGGTGGTGCATGCCTGTAATCCCAGCTACTCGGGAGGCTGAGGCAGGAGACTCGCTTAAACCCAGGAGGCAGAGGTTGCAATGAGCTGAGTTCACACCACTGCACTCCAGCCTGGGCGATACAGTGAGACTCCATCTCAAAAAAAAAAAAAAAAAAATCAAAGGCATGAATTCACTCAGTGTCCACTTCTGGGGAACTTGACCTAAGATGCTGGCCAAGTTAATTTCCCCACTAGGTGCAGGAATGATCCAAGGGTGGGAAGGCCCATGTAACATCACTGGAGACCACTGGGAAGTGGCTTTAGTGGAATTTAGACAGAAGCCAAATTGCAAGGATTAAGAAGGAAGAGGATATTGCAGACAGTTTGTCATTCTTTTTGGGTTGCCTACACTTTCTGAAAACTCTTATTATGTTTGGGATATTTCTAGCCTTTTGCATCTTGCCTCACTAAAACAGAACTCAGAAAATTGAGATTCTCAGCCTCTCTAGCAGCTGAGATGCAGGAATGTGATGTATGCAGCTTCTCATCAGATACACCCATATTAACCACCTGTTCAGAAACCAACAGCTTGAGAAAGAGACTTTCTTGTGGGATCTTTTACTACAGTTGACGCTTGAACAACATGGGGCTGGGGCAATGACCCCTGTGCTGTCAAAAATCCATGTATTACTTTTTATTCCCCAAAACTTAAGTAGTAATAGCCTACTATTGACTGGAAGCCTATATAAACAGTTAACACATATTTTATATATGTATTATATACTGTATTTTTACAATAAAATATGCTAGAGAAAAGAAAATGTCATTAAGAAAATAATAATAATAAGAAAATATATTTACTATTTGATATGGCTAGGCTTTGTATTCCCACCCAAATCTCATCTTGAGTTGTAATCCCCAGTTGTTGAGGGAGGGACCAGGTGGGAGGTGATCGGATCATGCGGGTGGTTTCCCTCATGCTGTTCTCATGATAGTGAGTGAGTTCTCAAGAGATCTGATGGTTTTATAACTGTTTGGAAGTTCCTCCTTTGTTCCCTCTTCTCTCTCTCACCTGCCACCATGTAAGATGTGCCTCTTCCCCTTCCGCCATGATTGTAAGTTTCCTGAGGCCTCCCAAGCCATGCATAACTATAAGTCAATTAAACCTCTTTTCTTTATAAATTAATCAGTCTCGGGTATGTCTTTATAGCAGTGTGAGAATGAACTAATACACTATTCATTTAGTGGAAGTGGATCATCATAAAGGTCGTCATCCTTGTCATCCTCATGCTGATCAGGCTGAGAAGGAGGAGGAAGAGGAGGGGCTGGTCTTTCTGTCTCAGGGGTGGCAGAAGCAGAAGACATGGAACAGGAAGCAGGAGACGCAAGCACACTAAGTGTAACTTTTGTTGAAAAAAATCCATGTAAAAAAAAATCCATGTATAAGTGCAGTTCAAACCTGTGTTGTTCAAGGATTAGCTGTATTTTTGTTGGGCGAGTGGCAGCAGAAACTTTGGCTTTTTTAACAACAGCAGTAGCAGTGGCCACAGCAAGGGAAATTGTGGTTCTTCTGCCCAGTCTTGTGGCCTGGTTTTGGGCATTCTTTTTGGAGACTCAACTTCAGCAACTCTGGTTCTCCAGCACTTCCAACAATATCTTTTTAATAAACTTCTCTTTGGAATACCTACAGTCAACTTTAATTGCTTGCAAACAGGAACTCTGCCTGAGAGAGTAGAGGATGAGAAATTGGAGCCATGGTGGGCAACCTTTTCAAAGTCACAGGAGAACAAAGAGAGTGCTAGTAGGTGGGGTAGTCAGCCTCTGAGTTGGCCCCCAATCATTATTGCCTTTTAGTGTTCATGTACTTTTGTTGTGCCATGTTGTACCAGGACTGCTCTGTGTGACCAACAGAATACAGAGGAAATAACAGCATGTGACTTCCAAAGCTAGTTCGTAAAGAAATTATAGCTTCTGCATTGGCTTCTTGAATCACACACCGTGGGATAATGCTAGCCACAATGTTGTGAGAACACTCAGGCAGCCCTGTGGAGATGCTTACACAGAGAGGACTCCACTTGTCAACACAAATTTGCCAGCTTCCGCAGTGAGCTATCTCAGAAGTGGATCCTCCATTTCCATTAACCCTTCAGATACTGCAGCCTCAGCTGACCTGAATGCAACCTTTTGACAGACCCCAAGCCAGAACTGCCCAACCAAGCTGCCACTCAATGCCAGACTCATAGAAACCATGGGAGATGAGAAATACTTATGGTTGTTTCAAGTCACTAAGTCTTGAAGCAATATATTATGCAGCAATAGATAACTAAAATATAATGCTTAAAGATGGTTTGTTTTGGCCGGGTGCAGTGGCTCAAGCCTGTATTCCCAGCACTTTGGGAGGCTGAGGCGGGCGGATCACGAGGTCAGGAGATCAAGACCATCCTAGCTAACACAGTGAAACCCCGTCTCTACTAAAAATACAAAAAATTAGCCAGACGTGGTGGTGGGCGCCTGTGGTCCCAGCTACTCGGGAGGCTGAGGCAGGAGAATGGCGTGAACCCGGGAGGCGGAGCTTACAGTGAGCCGAGACCGCGCCACTCCACTCCAGCCTGGGTGACAGAGCGAGACTCCATCTCAAAAAAAAAAAAAAAAAAAAAAAAAGATGGTTTGTTTCTATAGGGCAGGAGAGAACTGAATCTATTTATAATAAAAAGAAGAGACAGGGCACATGTAGAGAACTGCTGATCTAAGGGAGAAGAGAACTGAGCAAGGTTCAGAGAGAGAAGGGAGGGAGAGAAGGAGGAAGGAAAAGAAGGAAGGGAAGAGGGAAGGAAAGAAGGAAGAAAAGAGAGAATGAAGGAGGGAGGGAAGGAAGGAGGAAGGGAAGTAGGGAGGGAGGGAAGGAAGGAGGGAGGAAAGAAAGGAGATCAAAGATGTAGGGATAGCCTTGGCAGGAAAGACAACCTGTTTTTTCTTGAGATAGGAATACAGGGGCAATGAGATAGATAGGTTAAGGATGAGCATAAAGAAGAGGGTAGATTGAGAGCTTCATCATCTCAGTAAAGTAGGAGTCAAGCAAGATCATTTGCAAGGACTGAGGTAGCCTGGGGTGAGGAGGTCTATTTTGTAAGCTTACATTTATTTAGTGTTTTTTCAACATTAACAATTCTTCTGGGGGCCAAAGCAGGAAGATTGCTTGAGCCCAGGAGTTCAAGACCAGCCTGGGAAACGTGGAGAAACCCCATCTGTACACAAAATACAAAAATTAGCTGCATGTGCTGGTAAGTGCCTGTAGTCCCAGCTGCTTGGGAGGCTGAGATGGTAGGATATCTTGAGCTGGGGTTGCAGAAGTTGCAGTGAGCTGAGATCGCACCATTGCACTCCTGCCTAGGTGACACAGTGAGACTGTGTCTCAGAAAAAAACACACTTTTTTTTTTTTTTAAGAGACAGGTTCTTGCTATATTGCTCAGGCTGGAGTGTAGTGGCTACTTACAGGCGCCATCAGTGTGCACTGCAGTCTTGAACTCCTGGGCTCAATGAACCCTTCTGTCTCAGCCTCAGGTAGATAGGACGACTACAGGCATGAGCCACTACACCTACCTTACATTTATTTAGTTTTTATTTTGTGCAGGCATTGTGCTAAGGTCCTTCCATACATGATCCCATTTAACTACTCTACCAGCTCTACGAGACAAATGTCATTTTGTTAAATGATTCTTTATAGATGAAGAAGCCAATGCTAATGGGAAGTAGGGAAGCAAGAGGTAAACCAGTTCTGTCAGAAACCAGACGGCAGCTCTTTTCACTCCCGACACCCTTTGAGTGGTTTACTTAAGAATGACTGTTGTGAGAAATTTAAAAAGTGATCAACAAGAGAATAGTCAAAGGAAAAGAAAAAAATGTCCTTCAAGAAAATATAGGACACTTGGCCTTCACAATTTCAACCACAAATATAGCCACAAGGATAAACCGACATTTTCTTAGCTGTTTAAACTGGCTTTGTGCTATCCTCAGACAGCCAGATATGTCAAGAAACACTTAGATTGGGCCTTGCGCAGTGGCTCACACCTGTAATCCCAGCACTTTGGGAGGCTATGGTGGGCAGATCACTTGAGGTTGGGAGTTGGAGACCAGCCTGTTCAACATGGAGAAACTCTGTCTCTACTAAAAATACAAAATTAGTTGGGCATGGTGGTACATGCCTGTAATCCCAGCTACTCCGGAGGCTGAGGCAGGAGAATTGCTTGAATCCGGGAGGCAGAGGTTGCAATGAGCTGAGATCGCACCATTGCACTCCAGCCTGGGTAACAAGAGCGAATCTCAAAAAAAGAAAAAGAAAAAGAAACACTTAGATTGTTTTGCATGGTACATTTTAATGAAACTTTAGACATAACACCAAAATGTTATGCACATCCTAGTTTATTTTTTGGAAAGGTAAAGCTATCATGTCATTTTGTGGAATGGTTTGAGAAACTGCCTCTATTAATATCTAAGGCTCTATGTTAACATAACAAAAGACGATTTCTTCTTTGCTGAAAATGTCAGCTCTTGGGTTAGAAAGTTGATTTACCCCATAAGGAGCCAAAGAGTAAGAAAGCAAAATAATAAAAAGGCATGTTGTTTCTAAAAATGGAGTTGGCCAGGTGTAAGGCTATGATAATTAAAATCAGATGATACTGCAGCAAGAATTGGGAGCTCGGTGGGACAGGTCAGCTGTCAAACAGACTCCTTAGTGTGTTTTAGGAAATAATACATGATTAAGAAAACATCAAAATGATTAATCAATTAATTAAAATAGTTCAAGCTTAAAAGGGGGTAAGCATCACAGAAATAAAAAATGAAAAAGAAATGAATTATTCTGAAATTGATACACGTGAAGGCCAATAGCATGCTCAATCAGGAAGTTTCATGCACGTCCGTGTGAAGAGACCACCAAACAGGCTTTGTGTGAGCAACATGGCTGTTTATTTCACCTGGGTGCAGGCGGGCTGAGTCCGAAAAGAGAGTCAGTGAAGGCAGATGGGGTGGGGCCATTTTATAGGATTTGGGTATGTAAAGGAAAATTACAGTCAAAGGGGGTTTGTTCTCTGGCGGGCAGGAGTGGGGGTTGCAAGGTGCTCAGTGTGGGTGCTTTTTGAGCCAGGATGAGCTAGGAAAAGGACTTTCACAAGGTAATGTCATCACTTAAGGCAAGGACCAGCCATTTACACTTCTTTTGTGGTGGAATGTCATCAGTTAAGGTGGGGCAGGGCATATTCACTTCTTTTGTGATTCTTCAGTTACTTCAGGCCATCTGGGCGTATATGTGCAAGTCACAGGGGATGTGATGGCTTGGCTTGGGCTCAGAGGCCTGACAGGACGGAGATAAGGCTGCTCGCTATCAGCATGGTTATTCTGCCTTGTGGAAAGATATATAGTTTAATTATACCTTCCTTAATGCATCCTTCTAATCGTAAACACTACAGAAGAAATCACAAAGAAGGAGTCATAATTTTGACTCTATTCAGTTCAAACATATAAAACCTCATGACTTTAAAAACCATTAAATGGCTAATGGCAATCAAGCAGAAAGAGCAAATGACAGAGAGTTAATAAAGTGAATATATAAACATCTTTGATAGCAGTAGCACTCCGATAACAACAGACTATAGGATAAAAATGTCAGCAAACAAATGGAAATGTCTTCAACCACACTTGTTATCAAAGAAATGCAAATGAAAACAATGAAGTGGTGATTATCACCTAAGAAACCAGTGGGTGGCTCATGCCTGGAATTCCAGCACTTTGGGAGGCCTGAGTCGGGTGGATAACCGGAGGTCGGAAGTTCAAGACCAGCCTGGCCAACATGGCGAAACCCCATCTCTACTAAAAATATAAAAATTAGCCGGGCGTGCTGGTGGCCGCCTGTAATCCCAGCTACTCAGGAGGCTAAGGCAAGAGAATCACTTGAACCTAGGAGGCGGAGGTTGCAGTGAGCTGAGATCACGCCATTGCACTCCAGCCTGGGCGACAACAGTGAAACTCCATCTCAAAAAAAAAAAAAAAAAAAAAAAAAAACCGGGAATGCTGAAAAGGTTGGTAGAGAGGCTGGCAAGAGCATGGTGCCTGCTGGGAGGTGACTTACTGTAGATTCTCTGGAAAGCCATTTGGCGTTATGTATCAATAATCTGTAAAGTTCATACCACAGATGCACTTCTGAAAATCTATATGGAAGAAATAATCAGAAAGTCAGAAAAAGATTCATATGTAAGAATATTAATCACAACGTTTTCTATATGGGTTAAGTATTCAAGAATATAAGAATATTTAAGTAAAATGTGACTTACTCATATAAGAATATAAGGTGATTAAAATCATATTCCTGAAGAATTTTCAGGGGCATGAAAATAATAACAATACATGAAAAATAAAACGTCATGCAAACTATTTATTTTATGCTCCCAATTATGTAAAATAAAGAATTCCATTGGAAACAGAGCATGTAATGCTTGCAATTATATGTATATTTAAAAGTACCAAAATATTAAGTGTTTAACATATCGGGTGGACATTCAGGTGATTTTAATTTTCTTCTCCATGGTTCTTCATATTTCCTGCAATAAGCATGAATGATTTTTTTTTTTTTTTTTGAGACAGGTTCTGGGCTCTGTCACCCAGCCTGGAGTGCAGTGACATGATCTTGGCTCACTGCAATCTCCATCTCTCAGGCTCAAGTGATCCTCCCACCTTAGCCCCCCAAGTAGTTGGGACTACAGGTGTGTACCACCGCACCCAGCTAATTTTTGTATTTTTAGTAGAGACAGGGCTTCACCACATTGCCTAGGCTGGTGAACTCCTGGCTTCAAGCGATCCAGCTGCCTTGGCCTCCCAAAATGTTGGAATTACAGGCATGAGCCACACCTGGCCATGAATCACTTTTATAAAAGAAAAGCATTACTGGAAGTAAAACTTTTCATGATCTCTGAAGATGGTCCCCTGGCTTTCCTGCAGTCAATAGGATTCCAACCTGGGTAGAGAATTAGCCTCTTGATTTAGCATCAAAATTGCTTGAAATAAAGTGAGGATTCCCAACACATCTCAACTGTTTGGGGATCTTTTGAATGAGTTTCAAGTAAGTCTCAGTGAATTCTTTTGCCATACAAACTCAAGTAAATAAGGTGAGAACAGATGCCAATTACAGGGCCCTGGTGGCACAACCATAGCTCACTGAAACCTCCAACTCCTGGGGTTGAGCTATGCTTCTGGCTCAGCCTCCCAAGAAACTAGGACTACAAGTGTGTGCCCCTATGCCTGGCTAATTTTTATTTATTTATTTTATTTATTTATTTTTTTTGAGATGGAGTCTTGCTCTTGTTGCCCAGGCTGGAGTGCAATGGTGCAATCTTGGCTCACCACAACCTCCACCTCCCGGGTTCAAGCGATTCTCCTGCCTCAGCTTCCTGAGTAGCTGGGATTACAGTCATGCGCCACCATGCCTGGCTAATTTTATATTTTTAGTAGAGATGGGGTTTCTCCATTTTGGCCAGGCTGGTTTGGAACTCCTGACTGTCGGGCCTCTGGGACCAAGCCTGCACCTATACATCCAGATGGACTGAAGGAAGCAAAGAAACACAAAAGAAGTGAAAATGGCTGGTTCCTGCCTTAACTGATGACATTCCACCATTGTGATTTGTTACCGCCCCACCTTAACTGAGTGATTAACCTTGTGAAATTCCTTCTCCTGGCTCAGAAGCTCCCCCACTGAGCACCTTGTGACCCCCACCCCTGCCCGCAAGAGAAAAACCCCCTTTGACTGTAATTTTCCACTACCCACCCAAATCCTATAAAACTGCCCCACCCCTATCTGCCTTCCCTGACTCTCTTTTCGGACTCAGCCTGCCTGCACCCAGGTGAGATAAACAGCCTTGTTGCTCACACAAAGCCTGTTTGGTGGTCTCTTCACACAGATGTGTGTGACACTGACTTCAGGGGATCCTCCCGCCTCAGTCTCCCAGAGTGCTGGGATTACAAGTGTGAGCCACGGCGCCAAGCCTAATTTTTATTTTTTGTAG
Organism: Pan paniscus; assembly: GCF_029289425.2. Lineage (NCBI taxonomy): Eukaryota > Metazoa > Chordata > Mammalia > Primates > Hominidae > Pan > Pan paniscus. The sequence goes on from NC_073260.2 coordinate 52,002,805, forward strand.
ATACAGATCTCACTATGTTGCCCAGGCTGGTCTTGAACTTCTGTCCTCAAGCAGTCTTCCCACCTTAGCCTCTTAAAGCAAAGCATTGGGACTACAGGTATGAGCCACAGCAACTGGCCTCAGGCTCTGTGTTTCTGACAAGCTCTCAGGTAATGCTGATGGTGCTGGACAGCAAACTACAATTTGAGTAAGAAGATAGAGTCCCTACAGGCCAGGCACGGTGGCTCACGCCTGTAATCCCAGCACTGTGGGAGACCGAGGCGGGCGGATCACGAGATCAGGAGATCGAGACCATCCTGGCTAACATGGTGAAACCCCGGCTCTACTAAAAATACAAAAAAATTAGCCAGGCGTGGTAGTGAGCACCTGTAGTCCCAGCTACTCCGGAGGCTGAGGCAGGAGAATGAGGTGAACCCAGGAGGCAGAGCTTGCAGGGAGCCGAAATCACACCACTGCACTCCAGCCTGGGCAACAGAGCAAGACTGTGTCTCAAAAAAAAAAAAAAAAAAAAAAAAAAAGATGGAGTCCCTACCTAAACCAAAAAGTATCTCAGTCTTGATCAATTTAAAAGTTTATTTTGCCAAGGTTAAGGACATGCCTATGACAGCCTCAGGAGGTCCTGATGACACATGTGCCCAAGGTGGTCAGGCTGCATCTTGCATTTATATGTTTTTTATATGTTTTAGAGAGACATAAGACATCAATCAATACATGTAAGATGTACATTGGCTTGGTCAGGAAAGGTGGGACAACTGGAAGTCAGGGGCTTCCAGGTCATAGATGCATTCAAAGATTTTCTGATTGGCGATTGGTTATTATCTACAGACCCGGAATCAATAGAAAAGAATGTCTAGGTTAAGGTAAGGGATTATGAAGACCAAGGTTTTACCATGCAGATGAAGCTTCCGGGGTAGCAGGCTTCAGAGAGGATAGCTTGTAAATATTTACCAGACTTAAAGAGTCTGTTCTATCAGTCTCAAGGTCTGTGTTGACGTTAATGGTAATAAGGCATGTCCCACCCCCTCTTCCCATCATGAACAGAACTAGTTTTTCAGGTTGACTTTGGAATGCTCTTGGCCAAAAGGAAGGGTCCATTCAGACGGTTACAGGGCTCAGAATTTTATTTTTGGTTTATGCTATCTTAGAGGACAGCCCAACCTTTTCTGCTTACAAATATAAAAGATTTTGAAACAAGTTCATCAGCAGCATTAATTAGATGAGTAATGTGCATCTGGTGTCTGGGAGCCCACATCTAGGGAACTGTTCTAGGGTCATTGGGTCATTAGGAGATTAACAAATGACTTCATGGTGCAAGTGCCTTCATGTGAATATGGGGATGTATGTACATCTTTTGAAACAAGTGTATTTTTGTGCATTTCTAGTGAATTTCTTTTAGGAAATTCTTGGGCATTATATTTCATCTTTCCTGATGGAGTTGCACTAGTGATCAAAAGAGCAAACCACCAATCCTTTCCCGTTGTCTTTTTTCTTTTTCTCTTTCACAAAATCTCTGGTCTCTGCATGTGTGTTCAGTAATAGGAGAAGCCAAGGCCTCCTGTGGGTCCTAGGAAATGCATTATCTACTCTAAAAATAGACAAGAGCCCATTGTCTCACGCAAAAGTAAATCCCACATACTAATCCAGCAGAAAGTGATCTAGCCTTTTAAAAGATTTATTAGTTTCTGATCTTCCTCTCTATGCATAACAATTTTTCATCTCATTCTGTGACAGATAAATTGAAGTAAGTGAGAGTTGAAATAACTTCTTTTAAAGATAAATCATCTTTGTGTTACAAACCTTTGAGGTTTAGGAGGCCTCAAGATTCTTGAAGAATCAAAACATTAAGTGAGGAAGAGAAAAGTAACTGTTATTATAGAAATAGCTGCATTCTCAGCAGTGGTGTGCTGTAAATGTTTAACAACCAGCTCTCAAAAAACAAGAAACACTGCCAGGGGCTGGGGTGGGGAATTATGAGGAGTGACTGCTAATGACTGTGTTTCTTTTTGGTGTGATGAAAATGTTCTGAAACTTGATGGTGGTGGTTGCATAACCTAATGAATATATTAGGAAACCACTGAATTGTACAATTTTAAATGGAAACAACAACAAATCTCCCTTCCCCCGAATATTATTTGCACGATTTGCTAATTTCCATAATGTAAATTCTCCCACTATTGCTGATTTCAACACCACTGGTTCCCAGTGTGGCAATTGTTTCCTAGCCACAGGGGTTTAGGAAGAAGGTGGGGTGTATACAGGATTCCCTCTCTGATTGCTTTTGCTAGCTTTTTTCTTGCTTTTTTTTTTTTTTTTTTTGCTTGTTTGCTTTTGTTGTTTTTTTCTGTCTTGAAGTGATCAAGATGTAGTGAAAGCACCCTGAGTGGGATATAAGTCTGAGATTCGTTCCTTTACTAATTCAAATATTCAGCCACACATTTAGCACCTCCTCTTGCTGGGCTCTGTGCTGCGTATGTGCCCCAAATTCTAAGGTACCTAGAGTGACCCCTGCCACTGAAGAGACTACAGTCTAGTGAGGGATAGAAATATAAAAACCCTATTGTAGAATGTGAGTATGCATATGCTAGAATAGAAGTATGCGCACTCTGATTGACAGAGTTACTTTCCCCTGTGGAGGAGGAATAGTGGCGGTGATATCAGTGAATGTGTCAGATAAGAGATATCTATCTGACCTGGGAGCTGGGGAAGAGCACCACAATTTAAAAGAACAGCATGAACCAAGGCATAGAGGCACAAGAGTGACAGGGTGCTAAGGACACAGGCACTAATAAGTTGTGGGTAGCTCACAGGTTCGTAAGTGGCCAGGATGTAAAGTGACCAGAAAGATGGGCTTGTATGCTTTTCAAGTTTTTATGGGCCATGCTAAGGAGACTGCACCTTATGATGCAGGAAATGGGGGGAGCCACTGAGGTTTTTTAAGCAAGGGAGAGACATGTGGAGATCTGCAGTATTACTTTTTGATGGTAAGAAGGATACATGGGTAGGAAAGAGAAGTGGGAATAAGCTGGAATTGAGTAGGCCAGAGAACAAGACTGTGTTATTCCAGGTGAGAGATGAATAAGCCAACAGTGTAGGGTACAAAGTGGAGGGGATGAAGTGGAGAAACACATCAAGATAAAATGTATAGAACTGATCATTCAATTGAATGTGCATGATGGAGCAGATGGTGGAGTTAGGCTAATACCAAAGTTTCTATCTTAGGTGACCAGATGAATGGTGATGCCCATAAAATGCCTATGGATGGTAGGCACTGAGTGAATATTTGCAGAAGGTGGAACAAATATCTGGATCATAGAGGAGCAGCATGGTGTGATGGAAGGCACTCAGAGTGAGGAGTCAGATTAACTTTGCTTGCATCAGAGCATGGTTTGGTTACTTATTATAATCGTTGTGGGACTTTGAGCATGTTTCTTTTCTTTCTTTCTTTTTTTTTTTTTGAGATGGAATCTCACTCTGTTACCCAGGCTGGAGTGCAGTAGTACCATCTTGGCTCACTGCAACCTCCGCCTCCTGGGTTCAAGCGATTCTCCTGCCTCAGCCTCCCAAGTAGCTGGGATTACAGGCATGTGCTGCCACACTCAGCTAATTTTTGTATTTTTTTTTTAGTAGAGACGGGGTTTTGCCATGTTGGCCGGGTTGGTCTTGAACTCCTGAGCTCAAGTGATCCACCCGCCTCAGCCTCCCAAAGTGCTGGGATTACAGGCATGAGCCACTGCGACTGGCCAAGTTTCTTAATCTCTCTGAATTTAGTTTGAATCCATGTGTAGGTGAGAAGAGATTTTGTTAGTTAGTACTGGAATTATTTTACTTGGAGGGATTTTAAAAGCCTGCAGTTATTCCTAGTTCTGCCAAAGGGGAATACATTTATTAGATGAAATGGAATCAAAAACGTGGTGGAGGCAGAAATGTGTGCCCTGATCTATACACAGCCATTACAAATAGTGAGACAGTCTTATTTCTTGATATTTGGAGGATTTCTGGATACCCAGTGACTTCTGTTTGTGTTTAAAAGGCAGAAGAAGAAAGACTGATGCAGTTTAAATCTAATCAGAGGAAAAACTCTGGTGGCTCCTCAGTTGGTGTCCATGGAAACTTGATACAGCAGAGGGCCCTGATACCTGGGCTGTCAGGAGTCCAGAATATGTCTTGTTTGAGAATTCTGAGTAGTCACAAACTATCAGAACATGGGAAGAGGGGACCCGTGCCAGTTTCAAAGTAAAGCTGGAACTGAAGCTGTTAAATATGTATGTGGGAAAATTGAAAATGCTTTTGAAATAGGCAAAGCAGATTACTGGATGTCTTGTCCAGCATACTTTTCCAGATTATCTCTATACCTTTATTGTTTTTGAGCTATTTTACAACTCTGTAATTGTAGACAACTGATAGCAATGCAAATGATTCTTGTCCATAGGCATGCAAATACATTTTGTCTTGTGGAGAGGCAATTGATTCTCTCACACCCTCATGGAAAAACAAATTTTGCATCTAGTAAGCAATTTCATTTGATCGTTTCTTGGGACTTACACTTGTGTCTGCTCTTTGGTTTCTCCTTTGGACTGCTTGCAACATCTTACTGGTTTCCTCATTAGTTAATGAGCTGAATAAAATTGGTGAATTCATTTTATGTGAGAATCATGTTTTTACTCTTTAAAAAGGATGATCTGGCTGAGTGTGGAGACTCATGCCTGTAATCCTACCACTTTGGGAGGCTGAGGCAGGTGAATCACTTGAGGTCAGGAATTTGAGACCAGCCTGCCCAACATGATGAAACCCCATCTCTATTGAAAATACAAAAATTAGCCGGATGTGGTGGCACACACCTGTAGTCCCAGCTACTCAGGAGGCTGAGGCAGAAGGATCACTTGAACCTGGGAGGCAGAGGTTGCTGTGAGCCAATATCCCGCCACGTATTCCAGCCTAGGCAACAGAGTGAGACTCCATCTCAAAAGAAAGAAAGAAAGAAAGAAAGAAAAAAGAATGATCAATTAATGAGCATCACAGTTACATTTTACACATTGAAAAACTAGGGTAAAAAGAAAGAATCCATCCAGCCCCAGGGTATCCTCAAGGTGCTGGTGGAGGACAAATAGTGATCCAGGGCAGAGGGAGGCTAGTAAGACTCCAATCTGGGATGCATCGTAGGTCCAGCTTCTACTTCCCCAAGGCCGGGAAAATTCCTCCTCATGTAGACCTTAATATATATATGTCATCAGATTTTCAGCCTTAACATGGATCATCAGATTTTAGTTCAGGATAGAACTGTGTTTCACTGTATTGAGGAGAAAGGCGTAAATGAATACTCTCTCTCTCCCTCTCTTTCTCCTTGCTTCCTTCCTTCCTTCCTTCCTTCCTTCCTCTCTCTCTCTCTTTCTTTTTTGACAAGGTCTTGCTTCATCACCCAGGCTGGAGTGCAGTGGCACATCATGGTTCACTGCAGCCTCAGTTTCCAGGACCCCAGCGATCCTCCCACCTCAGCCTCCCAAGTAGCTGGCTGGGACTACAAGTATGTGCTACCACATCCAGCTAATTTTTACATTTTTTTATAGAGACAAGGTCTAACTATGTTGCCTATGTTGGTCTTGAACTCCCGGGCTCCAGTGATCCTCCTGCCTTGGCCTCCCTGGTTATTATAGTACTGGGATTACAGGCATGATTTGCTGCTCCTGGCCTGGTAAATAATACTGTTAAGGAGAGGGGAAACTCAACCAGGATTCAGAAAATTCTCTCTAAAGCACATTAGGAAATTCATCTAATTTTTGATTGCCTTAAAAGCATGGATATGTGTCTCCTCACAGCATAATGATGCACTAACAATATGTAGAAGAGATGGTCAATATTAGTGAGAGGAGGGCTTGTTTCTTATGGATGACCTGTTTAAAAAAATATACAATGATCCAGCTTTTCTCAGGATGGAGTTAGAAGGAATCTCAATAATTCCTATCACAAGACACTAACAGCATGAGGCAATCCTGCAGGAAACACAGAGAGTTTGCAAAGTCCTTCCTTGTGGCCTAAGGAAAATGACTTCTGGGTACTCAGGACAGCCCAATGTGATCAGTCTTCAGAATATCAGCGTTTTCTTGGTAGTGAACTAACTGCACAATCCAGGTGGGGCAGGATGTCTGGGTGCTGAAGAATGGGAGCGGATGTAAGGAGCGCCTTGTTGGGGAAAGGAGAGGCAAAGGCATGGAGGCATCAAGCATTGGGGTCTCTAGGGTATAAGCCATGTGCGATGTGGCCAAAGGAGTTCTTTTTTTTTTTTTTTTTTTGAGACCTTGTTTCACTCTTGTTGCCCAGGCTGGAATGCAATGGCGTGATCTCGGCTCAGCGCAACCTCTGCCTCCGGGTTCAAGCGATTCTCCTGCCTCAGCCTCCTGAGTAGCTGGGATTACAGGCATGCGCCACCACGCCTGGCTAATTTTGTATTTTTAGTAGAGACGAGGTTTCTCCACGTTGGTCAGTCTGGTCTTGAACTCCTGATCTCAGGTGATCCCCCCTTCCTCAGCCTCCCAAAGTGCTGGGATTACAGGCATGAGCCACTGCGTCTGGCCCAAAGGAGTTCTTGAAGGAAAATTTATCTATTACAAAATAAGAAAGAAGCCAAAAAGGAAATAACAACAAAACAAATCCAAAAAAGGAAGAAAACACAAAAGATAAGTAGAATTAATGGAATAGTAAACAAAAAAACTTGATATTTTAAAAAGACAAATAAAAGAGATAAAGTTATAGCAAATCCAATTACCGAAAAAGTGAATATTAGAAAGGAGACATTTATACCACTGCAGGAAACAAAAATCTGTAAGAGAATAGTATGTACAATCAACATATTTGAGAAAATGACTTTCTCGGAAAATGAAAATTGTCTTATTCCAAACCTATGCCCAGTTAAAAATCCAGAAACAACTCCCCAAACTGTGCAAGGTCAACATGAAAAAATTTTGTAGTTTTTTCCCGAAAAACACAAAATAGTAAATAAATATTGGAGCAGTAGAGTGTGCTCTTAATGGGCTAAGTATTATAAGGATTTTACTATCTGCCAAATTAATCTATAAATTCACAACATTCCCAACCAAATATCAAGAGAATTTATAGGCAAAATAATTATACATTTCCTTTGAAAGGGATAACACAGAATAGTTATGAATACTGGAACAACAAGAAAACAATAGGGGGTAAGGGCTCCCCCCACTGCCCCACCAGCCTACAATGGAATATAGCTGGGGTAATTCAAAGTATGGTGTTAGACTCAAAATACAAATTTAAACAAGTTGATAAAAAAATGTTGAGACACGAAGCTGTTTGGAAAGAGATAAAATTAGGCTCTTACCTCATACTAGAAACAGAAATAAAGAGCCAGGCCTCAAGAGCGGAACCATGAAAGTATGAGAAGAAAATATTTTTATTTTTAAAATAATCTTTGGGATGGGAAGGCATCTGAAGAAAGATACAAAAATCCAGAAGCCTCAAAGGAAAAGAGAATTAGAGAACTACACACAGAGTTAGTATGTAGATTTGACTACATACAGAATTTTAAAAGTTTTGATGACGAATGACACTGTAAAAAGTTAAAAGAAAACTGGCAGTTGAGGAGAAAATTATTAGTATCCAGGAACTATAAAAAGTTCCTAAAAAACAATTAGAAAATACAAAAAAATAGATATGAGCAAGAAATATATGAAAGAATTAAAACAAATGGCTGGCCAGGCATGGTGGCTCATGCCTGTAATCCCAGCACTTTGGGAGGCCAAGGCAGGCGATTCACTTGAGGTCAGGAGTTCGAAACCAGCCTGGTCAACATGGTGAAACCCGGCCTCTACTAAAAATACAAAAAAATTAGCTGGGTGTGGTGGCAGGCATCTGTAATCCCAATGACTCGGGAGGCTGAGGCAGGAGAATTGTTTGAACCCCGAAAGCCCAGGTTGCCCTGAGCTGAGATCATGCCATTGAATTGAACCTGGGCGACAGAGTGAGACTCCATCTCAAAAAAAATAAATAAAATAAATTTTAAAAATGACCAATAAACAGATGCAAAAATGCTTAACTTTGCTAGTAATTAGAGGAGTACAAATTATAATTATAGTTGATAATTTGTGGGCAAGAACATAGGGGAGCAAGTATTCCTACTATTGATCAGAATTTAAACTGCAAGTTTTTGAAGGGCAAATTATTACAATTAAATTACTTTGATCTAGGACTTATACATCTAGCAGTTCGTCTAAAGAAATACTGGCATATGTACATGAATGTATATACAAAGACGTTCATTGTAGCATTGTTAAATAAAGTAAAAAAAAAAATTAGAACCACCATAAATGTCCACCAAGATGGGGCAGGAGTAGCAGACATTGATGGGGAAGGAAAGTGTCCACTTCACATATTATTACTTATATTTCCTTGTTAAAATAATTTTTTTTTAATGAGATGGGGTCTTGCTCTGTTGCTGGGGCTGGAGTGCAGTGACGTGATTGTGACCACATCTCAGTGCAACCTTGACTTCCTGGGCTTAAGTGATGCTCCTGCCTCAGCCTCCTGAGTAGCTGGGATTACAGGCATGTGCCACCATGACTGGCTAATTTTTTAATCTTTTGTAGAAATGGGGTCTCTCTATGTTGCCCAGGCTGGCCTTGAACTCCTGGCCTCAAGTGGTCTTCCCACTTTGGCTTCCCAAAGTGTTGGGATTACAAGCATGAGCCCTCATGCCTGGCCTAAACATTCTTTTAAGCAACAATGCAGGTGATACAGGAGTTAAGAAGAAATTACGTAGGCAGATAGTGAGGATAGAGGAGTTCTTGGTAAGGTATTTCTTTTAATGAAAAGCAGCCCCAAATCATTTTCCTTTCTAAGTAAGAGCAGCCAGTAAAATTGGGCTACAGACATAGATGCCGGCAGTTGTACCAATCATGTTCAAGATGGCAGCTCCATCTTCCCTTCTCTTTGTCAGCCACACGTATCATAAGGAGATGGTGCCGCCAAGGGGAGAGTTCATTTGCATAATAAGATTAGGGTGGGGAACCAGCCTTCCCCGGGCTATGTAAACGTCATACCTGATGGAACTACAAAATCCGGGGCATCTGACATCGTCTGGTCCTTTCCTCTTGGAAGTCCCCTCTCTCTCACTACAGAGAGAGCTGTTTTCCTTTCTCTTTCTTCTGCCTATCAAACCTCCTCTCCTAAACTTCTGCTGTATGTCCATGTCCTAAATTTTCCTGGCTCAAGAAAATGAACCCTGGGTGTTTACCCCAGACAATGTAGCTGCTTCACAAACATATTTACTTATTTAGGTAAAAAAAAAAAAAAAAAGTGAAAATTATACTAACATATTTAAAAAGTTGTCTGTGGATAGTGGTATCTTAAATGTATACTTTTCTATATTATTCAAATGATCCACAATAAACTAGGATGATTTTTTTCAATCAGGAAAAGACAGATTCAACATAGAAAATTTTGAGTACTCCATGTATTTACATTGATATGTAAAAAACATGATCAGCAAACATACTGGAAGAAGATAAACCTGTAGGTTGGCAGTGGCTGTATCTGGATGAGAGATATATTGGTGATTTTCTTTTGCTTCTGTTTTTCTTTCTTTTCCAAGTATTCAGTGATGTGCACACTTTTCTTTTAAACTTTAAAAATATTTATTTTTTTAAAGATGGTGGCCTATCATGGTGGCTCATGCCTGTAGTCCCAGCACTTTGGGAGGCTGAGGCAGGAGGATCACTGGAACCCAGGAGGTGGAGGCTGCAGTGAGACATGATTTCACCACTGTACTCCAGTTTGGGTGACAGAGCAAGGCCTTATCACCCAAATAATAAACAAATGAAAATAAAATGAAGCCAATGTAGGTGACCCTGACCATGTATGTATATGGCTATAATTTTTTTAAAGCTATTCTTTTACAAATTACAAGAACCAGCACGTATTCAACACCTCTTCTAAAGAGAACAACAATCCATCAGGGCTGTTGTTATGTTATTTAATATGTGCTTGCTTCTGAGGGCCTAAAGAGAGAACACTTTGGTTTTTAAATAGCCACAATTCGGGTATAGGATTCAGAACAGAATTCTGACCTCCTACTTTCTAGGGGAAAATGCCCTTAAAGACATAGCCTCCGGGATGACCAGATCATTAATTTTAGTTTAGTAAGGTCATGGCAGAGAAAACAAGCAGTGAACTCCATTTTAATTTTAGTGTATTACCATTTCTTGAAGTTTTCTTTTGGGGAATAATGGTTTTTAAGGAGTTAATGAAAAAGGAATTCTGATCTTTGTTTCTAATTCATTTTCTCCATTCTCATTTGCATTTTATTTGTTGAAGTCCTTGCTAAGCTACATCTGAATGAAACAAGAATTCCCTGGGGATAGGGATATTTACTCCTTATTTACACATCTACTTGCTGATAGAAAGCTGCACAGAACGAAGAAACTGAGAATTAATACGGTTGCACATTTGCATTCTGTATCTCAATAAACTTTTCTAGCTAAAGGCTATTTTGAGGCTGGGCGCCGTGGCTCATGCCTGTAATCCCAGCACTTTGGGAGGCTAAGGCGGGCAGATCACGAGGTCAGGAGATCGAGACCATCCTGGCTAACACGGTCAAACCCCGTCTCTACTGAAAACACAAAAAAATTAGCCGGGCGTGGTGGCGGGCGCCTGTAGTCCCGGCTGCTTGGGAGGCTGAGGCAGGAGAATGGCGTGAACCCGGGAGGCGGAGCTTGCAGTGAGCCGAGATGGCACCACTGTGCTCCCGCCTGGGCGACAGAGCAAGACTCTCTCAAAACAAAAACAAAAACAAAAACAAAAACAAAAACAAAAACAAAAACAAAAACAAAAACTATTCTGAGGCCTGGTGCGGTGGCTCATGCCTGTAATCCCAGCACTGTGGGAGTCCGAGGTGGGTGGATCACTTGAGGTTAAGAGTTCAAGACCATCCTGGCCAACAGGGTGAAACCCCGTCTCTACTAAAAGTACAAAAATTAGCTGGGTGTGGTGGCGCACGCCTGTAATCCCAGCTACTCAGGAGGCTGAGGCAGGAGAATCGCTTGAACCTAGAAGGCAGAGATTGCAGTGAGCCGAGATTGTGCCAGTGCACTGCAGCCTGGGTGATAAAGCAAGACTCTGTCTCAAAAATGAAAAAAGGAAAGAAATTAAAAGCTATTTTGAGTAATTTTTTGGTGGCTGAGGACTAGAAGCACAGAGTCACTTGAAACTTCCACATGACTGCCTTGCATGTCACTGGCTCCTTGCACCATTTTACTACCTTCATTTTCTTTGTTAATATCCCAGAAACATATTTTTCATAAATCAAACTCTCCTTTTCAGAAGCCCTAGGCATTTTCAAAGCTGTAGCAAAATCAACCTCAAGATCTAAAGCCATTCTCTGTATCATTCATTTACTGCAGCCACAACCCAGGCCGAGGGAAATCTCTTTCTTTAGCTAAAGAGGCACCGTTACCTAAGCTTCCCTAAGGCTCTTGTGACATAAAATGACAGGACTTTTATGAAAATGTGTTCAGTTTTGCTGAAGCATTGCCTTTGGCTGTTTTAGTCGCTGCAGTTCTCTGTTTGTTCAGCTGGAGAGGTCAAATAATTTGTTCTTCCAGAAGTTAATCATTGATGACAAATTTGCTTGGCTAACACACGCACTCTTTGTCGCAGACTAGCGCGGGAGAGCGCAATTTGCCTTTGTAAAAATGCTCATATTCTTCAATGTACTTTTTCTCCTATTTCATACACTAGCTTCAGGTCACTAACTTTTCTCATCACCTTCTCTGCATCATCTCCTTCTGTCGCCTCTGGTCACCCCCTTTCTTCCCTTGTCAGTTAGAGACACAGAACCTGCCTTCACCTGCCAGGGCACATCAGGACTCAAACATGGTTCTCATGCTTGACCAGAGGTGGATTTTCTAAGGAAGCTTAGCTTCAGGGCCCCTTGCTTGCACGGGGTCGTAGCAGTGTGTTCACACGATCATGCATTGTAAAATGTACAAATGCCAGATATCCTAGCCTCTCTACACACAATTATTCTCTGTTACATTGTTGTAGGACTTTCTCCTTAGTTCAGCTAAAAACAGGGTCCTTGTCACACAACCATGAAAGATTAGGCTCACAGACCCTTTGAAGGGTGAGAAGAGCAGGGTTTATTGGGTGAAAAGGAAAAAAAGGGAAACAGTGACTTTCAGCAAAGCGAGAGTCCTGCTAGTAGACTTCCTGCCTCACAGATTGACTCCCAGGTACCACCTGGAATAGGAGAGGCCAGGCTTCTCTCTCCTGCAAATGGCACCAACTTCCTGAGGCTCCACCCCAGTGTACATTCTTCCCAGTGCCCAGGCTGGTTGGATGTTCTCCGGTGATCCCTTTATACTCAGCTGTCTCAACGTGTCCCCTAATATGGTTGGACTTCAAGTGGCTGTGGACATTTTGGGGAACCATCTAAAGGAAAGTTGAGTTGGGGACACATCTAATTTGGATTTAGTGGAACATGCTTACTTGGTTTGCACTCTGTTTGTGCCTGGCTACTGTTCAGTTATGGCTGGCTGTCTTCTTGGAGAAATGGCTCCCAGGAACACTTCCCCCACCTACTCCCCTGGCATAGAGACTTAAGAGACATGAAAGGGCAGACCCAAGCATCTCACTGAGGGATGAGCATGCATATGATAGCTGGTACCCTAACTATGTGAGAGGCAGGGGAGAGGCATCGTCTGAAAGCTATGGAGCCTGAAGCCAGTCTCTGGAAAACTCCTCCAAATGGTAAAACTTACGTGTGAGGGAAATTTGATAGAAGTTTTGCCAAATCTGAACACAATCCCAAGAAACTTACATGACATCATCAAAAGCGGTTGTGATACTGAAGGAATCGTCTACACTACTGCCTTATTATTATTATTTTTTTTGATATGGAGTCTTGCTCTGTTGCCCAGGCTGGAGTGCAGTGGCACGATCTTGGCTCACTGTAATCTCCGCCTCCCAGGCTCAAGCGATTCTCCTGCCTCAGCCTGCCGAGTAGCTGGGATTACAGGCATGCCATCACGCCCAGCTAATTTTTGTATTTTTATTAGAGATGGGGTTTCACCATGTTGGCCAGTCTGGTCTCGAACTCCTATCTCAGATGATCCAGCTGCCTCAGCCTCTCAAAGTGTTGGGATTACAGGCGTGAGCCACTGCTCCCAGCCTGACTTAAAAATTTAATCAACCAGGCTAGATTAAAGATATTTACTCTTATGTTGTATATTATGAAATCTTTATCATACGAAGAGATGGTCAAAAAGTATGCAGCCAACAATGTAGGCAGGAAAATCTTATTAAGATGTGTCAGGATTTTAATTTTTATTTATTTTTACATGATATTCCCCTGTATTTTATGATGTTCATGATTTTTTTTGCCAGTGTTTAAAAATTTGTATTTCGTTATGACTTCTGATTTCCCTCACATCTTTACCCAATTTTGTATTCTTTTTTACAAAATGAAGCTTGAAGGTGAAATCATCTTCTTCATCTTTTTAGGCTACCGTATTACAGGGCAAAGACTTTTATACAATAATTCTCAACCCAGATACTGGTAACTAATACATTTGAGGCTGGAGAAAAGTCCATAAATATTGGAAACTGCTATTATGAATCTGCACTCAGCTTTTTCTAGTTTCTATAAAATAAGATTTCAGCTTAGAGGACATCCATTCCCACATGCTAGAACAACACTCAAAAATCTCTAAAAATATAAAGCGATGTTCAGTAGGGAGGAAGCCATGTCATAAGAATAATTTGGCTGGTTCTTAGGAACAGTTAGTAACTAGGCACAGCCAAAATCAGTGTGTTTGTCTTCTAACAGATCATAATACCAGGTGGCAAAGAAAAAGACGGAAAGGAAATGCATGCAGTATGTTTCAAAGGGGGTTGTTGTGTTATGCAAAAGGCATAGATCCCAGAGGAAGCCATGTGCCCTCCCTACTGTTCAGATGGGGTTTGTCTGGCGCTAGGTAGCAGTAACCAGGGGAATAACAGATTGGTAGGATGTTCTCAAGGGGAAGGAATCTTCTGATGCCCCAAAGGGTAATGCCTTTGGAACATAAGGTAATTCAGATCTGATTATATTGCCGTGGTTCCCAAACTTTAGCACTGGCATCACAGGGAGGAGGGCTTGTTGAAACAGATTCCTGGGACCTACCTTCAGAGTTTCTGATTCAGTAAGTCAGGGGCAGGGCCTGAGATTTGCATCTCTGACAAGTCTTCAGGTAATGCTGATGTGTTGCTCAAGTTCCTCATGAACCTTTAGAGGTTGTATCTGACTCGTTGTTGATCTGCTTTGTTCAGATCTTGGTGTAACAAGGGAATCAGCCACCATCACCTGCATTTTGGCCCAGACTCAAAGGTGGGTAGAGGAGTGGAAAAGCATCAGTGGAAACAAGGGAAGGCTTCAGGTGTGCCCTGATTGCAGGCTGTTGGCATGGGAACTTGGAGGCTGGCTAACTAGAAGTGGAGCATCCTATGGGATTGCTTATGGGATTTGTAATAGATGATATATATTTGGCTTTCTCCATGTGGTCCTAAGTTGGAAGTAGCGACAAAAATAAAAGAAGCTGTCAATTATTAATTAAGTCCTGATCACTTGGATCCAATTGTTATAGGGGTTATTATGTGGCTTCCTGGGCTGGTTGCAAGAGATAGTGATCTGAATTCCTACAAATTCTACTTATAGATGTACCTACTGGCTGGCTTCTTGGGCTGGTTACTGTAAATAATCAGTTGGCTTCTTGAACTGGTTGCTGGGATTGTGGATAAGAGTTCTATTTTTATATGTAGTCTGACCATCATCTGTTTGTGTGTTCAGTCTCTCAGATGTCCAGTAATAGTTTCTTGCCTCAATGGGCAAAATCATATTGACGTTTACGATAGATGAAAACCAAGATCCTCTTTGTGCGTCCACTCTCAAATATAGATTAAGCACCTAGTTTATGTCACATATGATGTCAGCACTGAACATAGTATTAAGCAATTTCAAAATTATCTGCTTCATTTAAGATTTCTTTTGATTGCTACTTTCATCATGGTTCTAATACGTCTTCAAAACACAAAACTAAACTATACTTTGCAGGAAAAATACATGAGTGTGATAATTTTTTCATAGAGAAGCAGAATGCATTGCAGTTCTAATATGATCGGGATCCATTTTATTTTGCATGGAAGGGATGAGTCCTGTGAAATGGGGATCCATAAACTGGCAAGTCCTTGGTTTGGTGCAGAAAATCCTCACGATGGGAGAAATTAACCTAAAAATTAGGAACTCAAGCGGTAATAGGAACTGAAAAGGGATTCTAGCTAAACCCTGTTCCTGATAATTGAGTGAATCACTTGGCCTCAGCACTCACTTAGCCTCTACATTGGAAACACAGCAAGACCCAACCTCAGATTTACTCTGAAGGCAGAGAAGGAAAGTAAGACCATTGAGGTGTCTTCTAAAAGGGCACCATAGAAGTAAATGCATTCTTTAAGGCATGTTTGCTGCATGATCCAGGAAAACACAGATCACTTGATAAGAGTTTAGGGAAATACAGTAGTCTTTTTATCTGCCTTCCCTGCCACCCCCATGCCTCAGCCCCAGGCTGCTTTCATCATTCCACACAGGATAATGATTTATCTTTCTGATTTAACCACTGAGCATCTTATTGCATGGAAGAGTCTGGTATTTTGTTACTTTTAAGAGTAATACAATACAATTGGTTCTGAGGGCTTCGCTTATTACCTTGCATTGTTTTCTCATGAAGGACTATGATTCCTCTTGTTACTTGTTTCAAAAATAGTTGGAATTACATATGAAGATAGCAAATTGCAAACCCTTTAGGTTCTTTTGCAGAGGCTTGCTACTAATAGTCTCTTTAGTGCTTTTCACGGTGTAAAGAAAGGAACTGGTGAATGCCTGTGTTCTGTTTTTTAAGTCAGGGGAGCCAGGGGAAATATAATCTGTGGAAAAAAATCCAGGCCTCAGCTCGGTTGCTCTCTGCTGAGTCCTAGATCACGACCATATTATTGCCAGATCTTGATTGGAAGGATTAGACTTTTCAAAAATCAAAATTTCACATTCTCTTAAGACTTTTAGAAAGCCTAAACTTACAAATTGACAGATAAGGACTATTATTTTGCAAATTCAGAAGTCATTTCTCTTACTTGATGATGCTCTATGAGGCGAGGATGGAAGCCTGAGAGAAAAGTCACATAAGAATAGGACCCTTTTGTTAAAAAAAGATTTTTTGGCTGGGTGCAGTGGCTCTTGCCTGTAATCTCAGCACTTTGGGAGGCTGAGGTGGGTGGATCACTTGAGGTCAGGAGTTCCAGACCAGCCTGGCCAACATAGCAAAACTCCATCTCTAATACAATAATTAGCTGGGTGTGGTCATGTGCACCTGTAATCCCAGCTACTCAGGAGGCTGAAGCTTGAGAATCACTTGAACCTAGGAGGTGGAGGTTGCAGTGAGCCAAGATCACACCACACTGTCTCAAAAATAAATAAATAAATAAAAAAGATTTTTTAACCTGGTTATGAAAGTAGTATGGGCTCATGCTCATTGAAAAGAAAAAAATACAAACAGGTAGAGTTAGATTTTAGAAACAGTTTTATCTAACATAGACCCTACCTGTATAATGTTTTGTTTTTCTTATTTTAGTATAACCATCTCCCCTATTTCATTAATATTTCTTCGCAAGTATACTTCTAGTGACTAAATAATATTCTCTTATGAAATTTTTATAATTTACTTAACCATTTGTCTATTCGTTGAGGCTTAGATTGTTTCTAGTTTTGACAGTTACACATAATATTGCAGAGAAAACCTTGGTGTGTACATTTTTTTGTTTACAATTTTCATAAATTCCATAGATTTCCACAGATTTCATAAATTCCTAGAAGTAGATAGAGTCACAAAACATAAATACTTTTAGAAGTTTTGCTGTTTTTTCAGCAACCATTGAAACGATGATGTGATATTTCTTATCTTATTGATGAAATATATTGAACTCATTCTAAAAATAATGGAGGAAAAAATTGAAAGAGGTGCTATCCATTTTAACTGTGTAGCATTATATTAAAGTTAGATTGGGTAGAGTATTGGTAACTCCATGTAGAGGACGTCCACATGAACATTTATTGAGCATTAAAAGTTTCTGCCATGGGCCAATATATGTGGGGCACCAAGAGCAGGAGAGAATGGTGGAAAGCCACAGCAATTAAGAGTTGAAGAGCGTCATTCCACATTCCCTTTATTTTCTGCCCATGTTTCAGCTGCATTGAGCCCTAGACCTGTTGGGATGACTCAAATTTTCATTTGCATGAGACCTGACACCTTGGTTGTTTCATTCTTATCGCATTACAGGTTGAGTATCCCTTATTCAAAAGGCTTGGGACCAGAAGTGTTCTGAATTTTGTATTTTTTCAAATTTGGAATATTTGCATATACATAATGAGGTATCTTGGGGATGGAACATGAATCTAAACATGAAATTCATTTACATTTCATAGACACCTTATACACATAGCTTGAAGGTAATTTTATACAATATTCTTAATAATGCTGTGCAGGAGACAGTTTGCTTACATTGAACCTTCAGAAAGCCAAGGTGTCACTGTCTTCCCCACTCATGTGGACACACTGTGGTTCCTTGGCAGTTACCATCATTCCTAACTAATGACTGCTACCAATAAGCAGACATTTTCTTACAGTTATTCACACATAAGTATTAAAGAGTAAGAAATATAACATACCATCAACACAGCAAAAAAAAAATAACGTGTTCTGGATTACTAAGCAGCACAGTAGCATCACCAGAATACATGGGGATGCTGAATAAACTGTGTTGTGTGCCTGCGTTTTGACTTCGACCTATCACGTGAGGTCATGTGTGGAATTTTCCACTTGTGTCATGTCAGAACTCAAAAATTTTGGAATTTGGAGCATTTCTGGTTTTCAGATTAGGGATGCTCGGCTTGTATCTCAATTTTTCATTGACCGGAAATATTGGATCAGAAAGTCTTAAGAGTTAGCCCAGCCAACCTCCTGGGGTCCAGACTTAGTGGTCCTCACATCGATTGAGCTGGAGCATCCCAGTGTCTTGCTGTCTCCTTGTCAGTACAGAGACCTCCCCCACTGCCTTTTGGGTCACTTGTGTGAAAAGCCTGGAATGGCCATGTGATAGTCTCAGCTTGTAATGTAATAGAACCCAAACTTTGTTCCCTGGCAGAATAATTTTTTCCTTTGAGTGTTAGGACTTCCAAACATTTTGGTCCCAAGATTTGGGTGGAAAAATAAATCTCCCCTATCAAGTAATCTGGTATAAAATTGAAAGGAGCTGTTTGTACCTCTCCCCTTCTTTCCCAAGACTATGCATTCTGGCTATAGGGAAAGCTGAGTGAGGAAGGTGCACAGTTTCTTTCAAACATTTCATCCAGAAGTAAGAAATCCCCCAACATATTCAGTGGATCAAAATTCATTAGCATACCAGAGCTAACTATAAGGGAGATTGGGAAATGTAGTATGACTTTGTGCAAAGCAGGCAGAGGGGTAAGTCTAGTGAATACACAGCATATCCCCCCACGCCCCTCCCTTGCCTCGACCAATTCATTTTTGCTGCCCTATGCAGTTCTTCTTGAATATGTTTCAAAATTATGACAAGCTTCTAGTTTCATTAAGCATCTATTAAATTCATTTTAAAAAAATGTTTGATTTGTTTCAGAGAGAAGACAAACCACTCTTCCATTTTTTTTCTTTTTTCTCTTTTTAAATAGAGATTGGGGGCCAGGCACAGTGGCTCACACTTGTAATCCCAGCACTTTGGGAGGCCAAAGTGGGCGGATCACTTGAGGTCAGGAGTTCAAGACCAGCCTGGCCAACATGGTGAAACCTCATCTCCACTAAAAATACAAAAAAATTAGCTAGGCACGGTAGCACTTTCCTGTGGTCCCCACTACTTGGGAGGCTGCGGCAGGAGAATCGCTTGAACCTGGGAGGCGGAGGTTGCAGTGAGCTGAGATCATGCCATGGCACTCCAGCCTAGGCAACAGAGTGAGACTCTATCTCAAAAAACAAACAAAAAACAACAATAAAAAGACAAAAACAAAAAACAAAACAACAACAAAAAAACACAACTAAATGGGGGGGGGGGTGTCTCACTCTATTGCCCAGGGTGGTCTCGAACTCCTGGTCTCAAATGGTCCTCCCTTCTCAGCCTCTCAAGGTGCTGGAATTACAAATATGAGCCACTGTGCCCAGCCTGCTGTTCCATTTTTGTCTAGAAACCTGGACACCATTGATTGCACTACCTATTTATTTTTAGTAGCCACATTGTAGGCTGTTGCAGATCCTCACATTTGAAATAATTAAAATTTTTGTTCTCAGGACCTAGGATTACTTCTCTAGATAATTAAATATTACTTAGTGCTGCCAGTTATGTTATGAAAATACCTTAGAAATGGGCTGGGTGTGATGGCTCACATCTGTAATCCCAGTACTTTACTTTGAGAGGCTGTGGTGGAGAGGCTTTGCTTGAGCCCAGAAGAGTTTGAGACAGGCCTGGACAATGTAAGAAAACTCTGTCTCAAAAACAACAACAACAACAACAACAAAGGTTAGCTGGGCGTGGTGGCATGTGCCTATAGTCCAAGCCACTTGGGAGGCTAAGGTGGAGGGCTCACTTGAGCCCAGGAGTTTGAGGCTACTGTCAGCCATGTTTGTGCCACTTCACTCAAGCCTGGGTGATGGAGCAAGATCCTGTCTCAAAAAAAAATAAAAAAGAAAAAGAAAAAAAGAAAAGAAGATTTTATCTTCTTTGTGCAGTATCCAGAAAAATTCAAAGTCAAACACTAAATTCAATGTTGTAAGTTGAGAGAAAACCTTTTGTGTTAATAGCATGAGAAAAATGAGCAATTGTTCTTTGAATGTATTCTTGGTATGATCTTCTGTAAGAACTTCCAGGTAATACCCCCTGGGTGGTAAGAATTCCTTAGCCAAGTCATGACTGAGTCAGGAAACCCAGTACAACCACTTTGCCACATGCTTCAGCCAGAGAGAGGGTGGGGAGGTATCAGTTAGCATCTGTTTATCAAGTGCTTCATGGGGGCTCAACACTATCGGGGAGACCAGAACCCCTGCACCCTAGGATGACAGCTGGTATTAAGAGTGAAATAGGCGGGGCACAGTGGCTCATGCCTGTAATCCCAGCACTTTGGAGGGCTGAGGTAGGAGGATCGCTTGAGCCCAGGATTTCCATACCACCTTGGGCAGCATGATCAAACCCCATCTTTACAAAAAATGCAGAAATTAGCTAAGTGTAGTGGCGCTGGCGCCTGTAGTCTCAGCTACTTGGGAGTCTGAGGTGGGAGAATCACTTGAGCCCAGAAGGTTGAGGCTGCAGTGAGCCGAGATCAAACCACTGCAATCTGGTCTGGGTGACAGAGCCAGACCCTGTGTCTCTGCCTCCCCCACAAAAAAAAAAAAAAAGAAAAAAAGAAAAGAAACAACTTTGAGATATGCAAAGGTTAGACACTGTAAGACAGCTTACAAAGTACAGATGATATACTCTTGTGCATATTGCTGGATTGTAACTGAGAGAATTCATGTGAAATGTAGTAACTTTTAGAGAGCCACACATGTATTAGCTGATTTTTTTTTTCAGAGGCAAGGTCTGGCTGTGTTGCCCAAGCTGACGTGCAGTGGCTATTCACAGGTGTGATCATAGTACACTACAGCCTGGACCTCTTGAGCTCAAGTGATCCTCCTGCCTTAGCCTCCCAAGTAGCTAGGACTACAGATGTGTGCCACTGCTCTTGGCTTTTAGCTGCTACTTTATTGTAAGACCCTAGTTGGCCAGACTCAAAATAGGCAAGTCCAGACTACTCTGGCTGTGTGCTGGGCACCTTAAGCTTAACCCTCCACATCTCCTTGGCCTTTTCAGGAGGTCCCCACCAGGTGCAGTTTGAGACCTCACCATTGGTTGTAAGTTTATTTTGCTGCACAGATGGAATTTAGGATAAGCCCTCAGCTATGTGATCTCTGAGAAAGTGTCTAGTGTGTGTTGGTGTAAGATACCTGGTATCTTTAGGCAGCATGAGTCCTTTGTGATTACTACAGGTTCTGCAAAGAACTATTACTCTTGGCAAGGACTTTATTGACATTCCCTTTAGCAAACAGAGACTCGGTGATGTTCACAGCCACCAGCTCTCAGGAAAGGCTGTTGTGGGCAGCAACACAGCTGGACGTTCCTTTGCTTACTGATGGGAGATTCATAAGGTAAATGAAACTTGAGCACAACTTTCAAAAGATGGAGAATCTCATCATTGTCATAATGTATATTTTACTCTTTCAAATGATTTTATTAAATAACTTATTATGAGGTTTATAATGCCAGAACTTGGGCCTCTTATTTCTAAGTCCTGTGATCTTTTTGCTCAACCACACTGAGGCGATTTGGCAGGTGAAAAAATGTAGATAAATGGAGGAGCTTCTATCAATGGGAGTATGAGTGTGGAGACAGGATAATGAAAAGTTGTTTTTGAACATGCAGTAGAAACTGGAAACAGGAGAAAGTTGGTGGAGAATCACAATTACTTTGGAACGGGGTGCATTTATGTCTATGTGTGATGATGAAGTCTTTGAGATCCATGACCAGAAATTTGGGTAAAATGCATGCAGAAACTATAGATGTCTTGTCAGAATTGGGAAGGTAGGCAACATATGAGAAAGATATTTTGGCCATTCAATCTGAAGGGGCAGTGGTGAGATGGACAGTCCTGTACAAAGTGGCAGTCCAAAAAGACAGGGAAAGGCTCTGGACTGAGTTTTCAGTGATGGGAAGAAGACCACTGGTATATGGGAGACTAGCTGGGGGAGGTGATTGACAGGGTGTGAGGAATCTCAATGATGACACCAGCCAATGGCTACTAGGGACATCATTGTGGTTGAATGGAAAGGATGTTTGGAAAAAAATAAAATCAATCTCTGCCAAGTCTTCCCATTATAAACACTGGCCTACGGTTTCCTCGTGGTGAGTGATCTCAACCCAAGAGAGCTCACAAGAAGATGTATCTAGGAGTGAGCATGAATGCAGGAGGAGAAACAGGTGTCAGAGATGCTTTGTCTCATCTGAGTGTGCTGAGAAGAAGGGACTGATGGCCAGAGTAAAAAGAAGCAGAGAAACCTATTTTTTTTTTTTTTTTTGAGGCAGAGTCTTACTGTGTCGCCCAGGCTGGAGTGCAGTGACGCGATCTCCGCTCACTGCAAGCTCCGCCTCCTGGGTTCACGGCATTCTCTTGCTTCAGCCTCCCGAATAGCTCGGACTACAGGCGCCCACCACCGCTCCCAGCCAATTTTTTTGTGTTTTTAGCAGAAACGGGGTTTCACCGTGTTAGCCAGGATGGTCTCGATCTCCTGACCTCGTGATCCGCCCGCCTCGGCCTCCCAAAGTGCTGGAATTACAGGCGTGAGCCACTGCGCCCGGCCGAGAAACCTATTTTTGATGTTTATATTTGGTGAGTGTTTCTTTTTACTGTTTAATCATGGTTTTGAAAGCCATAAGGAAGGAAAAGCATGGCAATGCTAATTGCAGTGGATTTAAGACAACGTCTATGTGTTCTTTGACGCTTCTCCCATCAAGGACCTAATTCCCTTTCCTTTGGTCCTAATTAGTAGAATGTGTTAGAAATGCATGACCACAGAGGCTGGTCATAAATGGTGACACAGCATTCCCCTGGCTTTGTTTCCCAGGATACTTGCTCTTGGAGCCCACCTGCCCTGCTGGGAGGTGCTGGGAACACCTGGAGAGCCATGTGCAGCTGTGTGGCCAGCAATCCCAGCTTTGTTCCCAGCCAGCTGCCAGACCTGGGAGTGAGGAAGCCTTCCAGAAGACCCCAGCCTAGTCCCCATCTGACAGCGACCTCATGAGATATCCTGAGTGAGATCTACCCAGCCGAGCCCAATAAACCCATGAAAACATCAGAGGTTTTTCTCCTCTTCCTTTCTCTCCTCTTCCTCCTCATGAAAATTGCTGCAGTTTTATGCTACTAAGTTTGGGCTGATTTATTACACAGCAATAGAAAACTGAAACATCAATCAATGGCACGTTGTTAGAAATTATCAAAGGCAGTGGGCACGGTTTGTCATGCCTGTAATCCTAGCACTTTGGGAGGTAGAGGTTGGCTGATTGCTTGAGGCCAGGAGTTCAAGACCAGCCTGGGCAACATGGTAAAACCTTGTCTCTATAAAAATTAGCTGGGCTTGGTGGCATGCATGAGTAGGCCCAGCTACTTGGGAGTCTGAGATGAGGGATCGATTGAGTCCAAGAGGTCAAGGCTGCAGTGAGCCGTGATCGCACCACTGCACTCCAGCCTGGGCTACAGAGCAAGAGCCTGTCTGAAAGAAAGAAAGGATGAATGAAAGAAAGAAAGAGAAAGAAAGAAAAGAAAGGAAAGAAAGAGAAAGAAAGAAGGAAAGAGTGAAAGAAAGAAAGAAAGAGAAGAAAGAAGGAAAGAAAGAAAGAGAAAAAAGAAAAGAAAGGAAAGAAAGAGAAAGAAGGAAAGAGTGAAAGAAAGAAAGAAAGAGAAGAAAGAAGGAAAGAAAGAAAGAAGGAAGAAGTTACCAAAGGCCCTATACTATTTCCTATTAATATTCTTTCTCATTCTCCTTTATTCTTCCTATCTCTGTAAGAAAGCACACTGATGATAACTCATATAGAGCTTGTGCAGAAGTGAGTTTTGACCAAGTCTTGCCCCAGGTGGTCCTTGATCATGGAACCTGGTAGGATGTGCTAGCAACTGTGACCAAGGCCAGGCCGTGAAGCTGCACATCCAAGCAGGTGATGCTTCAGACTCTTTCCATGTTCTCAGAAGGGAAAGAGTGAGACAGTTAATATGTAGGTGGGTGTTTTGTTTTGTTTCTTAAACTAATTGTGATTCATGTGCTCTTGGCACAGTTTGTCTCCATGACTTTCATTGGACTCGGGGTCGGGTTTTGGGATATCACTTACCAGTGTGCAAACACTATGTTTCTGGGGGAGGAAAGCTCTAGATTGCAAGGGCAAGAAGCAAAGTGAAAAATCCTGCCCAAGTGAGTAATAATAATTGCTAACCCCCATGGACTTACTGTCACATTATTCTTTTTACATAATGTATATTTTACTGTGTGAGTAAGCTTCAAAGACTTTCAAAACCCTTTTTCTTACTTTAAATAGTGAATTTTACAGATCATTAAGTTGGTAATTATATAAAAGCCATAGCTATTCTGCATCTGGTATGGAACTCTTGGCAGTGCTCCCCTTGGGGATCTGCTCCACCTTTTGAGAATAGAACTCTTTGGGCTTCCTGAGAGTCTTGAGGAGCAGAGGAAGAAAGAGCCTTAGTGCAGTCCTCCGGGAGAACAGATGGGGCAGGAGATGCCTGCGGGGCTATGCGCCTCCAGAAAAATTATGGAAAACTCAGGGACGGGCCTGAAAGGCAGCAGGACCTGGAGGGGCAGTGGATGGCACCCTACCAGCCTGCTTGGTGACAGGCATGGAATGGCTTTGAGATGTACGATTTTGAAGCTCTTGTCAGTACTTGTCACAGTCTAAAGTGAAGCAGCCCCTACTCTCCTCCCCTCAACCATTCTCCATTTTTTTTCCGCAAGTTTAGACAAGGACTAAGTCACTACAAGTGGAAAACAAAATGATTCCAGTAGTCTCTCCTTATCCAAGCCTTCACATTTTGCCCTTTGGGTTACTTTCAGTCAATAGTGGTCCAAAAATATTCAATGGAATATTCCAGAAATAACACAATTCATAAGCTTTAAATTGCATGTTGCTCTGAGTAGCGTGATGAAATCTCATGCTATCCTGCCCAGGATGTGAATCATCATCCATTTGTCCAGCGTCTCCATGTTGTCTTGTGCTTCTCGCCCACAAGTCACTTAGCCGTCTGGGTTATCAGAGCACATGTCGTGGTATCACAGTGCTGGTGCTCAAGTCATCCTGATTTTTCCTAACGAAAGCACAAGAATAGTGATGCTGATGATTCAGATATGTCAAAGAGAAGCTGTAAAGTCCTTCCTTTAAGTGAAAAGGTGAAAGCTCTCAAATTTATCACGTAACTTTTATTACAGTATACTGTAATAGCTGTTCTATTTTTATTTATTGTTGTTCATCTTTGAGCCTAGTGTTACAGATTAAACTTTATCATAGGTATGTATGTATAGGAAAAAACATAAAATATGTAGGGTCCAGTACTACCCATGGTTTCAGCCATCTAGTGGGGGTCTTGGAACATATCCTCTGTGGATAAGGGGTGACTACTGCAGTTCAGTTCCACATCTATGTATTGAGCACATATGAGGAGGCAGCCTATAGAGGAACAAAGATGAGCAACACGCACTCCCTGCCCTTAGATGGACTGCAACGGTGATCTCCATATAATGTGCCAAGGAGCAAGTGGAGGGCTACCCAATGCTGGGGTTACAGAGGGCCACTCTTACTGCTGGATCAATTATAATGCTAGCTTGGAAACATTACGTGGTCCCCTCTTTGTCTTTTTCACTCTGTTGGTTTTATAGTCCTGTCTCATTACTTATTGCTTTTTAGGGCGATCTATACCATTTCTTAGGCATGTTGTAGACGGAAATCATACATGTAACTAAGTAAAAGATCGTATTAACTAGCATTTACTGAGGGCTTTCCATATGAGGGCTCTTATCAATATTTTCTCGTTCAATTCTCATGAAAACTCTAGTGACAAGGTTCCATTATTATCCTTGTTTTATACATGTGGCCAATGAGGCACAGAGAGGGTCATTAATATGCTCAAGGTTACACAGCTGGCGCATGGTAGAGCCAGGGTTTGGAGCTCATTTTCTGTACATTTGGCTCTAACTGAACACTGGTATCTTGTCTAATCACGAGATTTAATTGCTCAAGAAATAAACCCTTTGCTGAACTGATTCACTCTGAGCAAGAATGCTGTGCTCTTGAATCCTCTACTGAAAGGTCAAGACGTTGGCATCTCCTGAGAGTTCAAGGTCTCAGGGGCCTCTCCAGAGAAGGAAGCTGGGTGTGGCCTTATGCGCATGGGTCAGGGCCCTCACCTTTCTCAGAGCATGGGACAAGGGGCCACGTTGTGCCCACCCTGAGGCTCTTTGGATTTTGGATCCGTAAATTTTCCTTTTTAGTGGACATCAGTATTTTATTTGTTCTTGCCTGCCTGTTCTTGCAGTGTAAAGCAAGCCAGAACTGTCTTCTTTCCATGAGAATCTGAGCTAGCTTAGTCCTAACCGGCCACTGGACTTTAGAAAAAAATGTAAGACAGCTGAAATATGTAAGTTGGAAAACAAGGATTTCCAAATACCCTGCCAGGATTTGCTAAGCATTCAGATATCCTGAGCCTTCAAAAAGAAAAAAGTTATTAGATGCCTGTGGTATGTAAGGTTTCCACAGTTATCTTCTAATTTATTCACACTGACATTCAAATTCATTTTCAAGGACTTTTCCATCTTCTGGTATTTATGTACGATTGCATAATGTTGATACATTGATGATTGCACAATATTATAAAATATTAACCAAAGTTTTCTTTTCCCAGTATTTCTTTTTTCTTTTCTTTGCATTTTCCCTTAATTAAGTGCTCACTACTTCTCAAACTGACTATGAATTGGAATCACCTGGAAAGTTTTTACAAATGAATCCTATCTGGGCCTCACCCTCAGATTGAGTAAATCAGTATTTGTTTAGGCCTGGCCCAAATATGGGTATTTTTGAAAAGCACTCTAGAGGATTTTAACGTGCAGCAAAATTTGAGAACCCCTGGAGTGACTAAACTTCTCATTTTCAGGGGGATTCTCCTGCAAAGGATAAAAATTCAAGGACGACAAAGAAATACATTCTTGGCATTTGAGCTTTCTGTTTTTGTTTTTGTTTTTGAGATGGAGATTTGCTCTGCCGCCCAGGCTGGAGTGCAGTGGCGGGATTCTCGGCTCACTGCAGCCTCTGCCTTCCGGGTTCCAGTGATTCTCCTTCCTCAGCCTTGTGGGTAGCTAGGATTACAGGCGCCCGCCACCACGCCTGGCTAATTTTTTTGTATTTTTAGTAGAGACGGGGTTTCACCATGTTGGCCAGGCTGGTCTTGAACTCCTGATGTCAGATGATCCACCCACCTTGGCTTCCCAAAGTGCTGGGATTACAGGCGTGAGCCACCGCGCCCGGCCGGCATTTGAGTTTTAACAGACTAGCAGGGGAGTAGAAAGACACAAGACAAACCGAAGATATGGCAGAAATGAGAATGAATAACGGCGAGGCTTCCTTCTCCCACAAGAGGAAAAGGTGCCTTGGACTGCTAAGGCAGCCCAGAGGGGTGAAAGGAAGAACCAGAGGGAGAATGCCAGAGCTTAAGTATTTTGGGGTCTTGGAGACTCTCTTAGACACAAGGCATAGACCATACACCCGAATGGGGGGACCAGGAGGGGCACCGGCCATCTGAACAGGTGCCTTCATGGACAGACATAGAGAACACCAGATGCCACCTCCCTCCTATGCCTCATCCCTGGGCACAATGTGGGTTTCCTAGAACTTAGATGACATTCTTGGAAAGAAAGAGAGAATATTGAATTTTGGCGGAGGAAAGGGAGGGCTCCGAATAGAAATTAGGTTGAATTATAGAAAATAAGAATGCATCTTACATACCTGATTCTGACATTTGTGCACACTGCATTTGGCATAAAAAATAAAAAGAAAAACTGTCTTCCTTTGGCCCTAGTGATTCTGTTCAGCAGCACCAGATTTGCTCTTGACCACCTTGTTTTTGAGTGTAGTATGTTCTTAATAGAGGCCTAAACAAACTGTTGCTTAACAGATGTTGTTGAAGGTTGATACCAATCACCACTTTAATATTTGTGTACTCTACCAAACTGACCAAATTCCATTTGATGGCACTACCAAGTAATTCTGGGTTTAATATTCCATAATGTCATCCATTACTATTATTATTATTTTTTCTGAGATAGAGTCTCACTCTGTCACCCAGGCTGGAGTGCAGTGGCACGATCTTGGCTCACTGCAGCCTCTGCCTCCTGGGTTCAAGCGATTCTCCTGTCTCAGCCTCCCGAGTAGCTGGGATTACAGATGTGCGCCACCATGCCTGGCTAATTTTTGTATTTTTAGTAGAGACAGGGTTTCACCATGTTGGCCGGGCTGGTCTCAAACTCCTGGCCTCAAGGGATCCAACTTCCTCAGCCTCCCAAAGTGTTGGGATTACAGGTGTGAGCCACTGCGCCCGGCCACTGTCATCCATTATTAGAAGCAATTTAATAAATTAAGAAGTCTAAAAATGAATTTTGTTTATGTATTAAATAAGTAGTATATTCACATTGTCTTAATCCCAGAGACAGAGAGAGAGAGAGAGAGAGAGAGAAAAAAAGGTATGTAGTAAAAATCCTCTTCATTCAGTCTGGTTCCCTAGCTACCCAACTCCCTTCAGAGGCAACCGATGTTATCAGTTATGTGTCCTTCAGAGACAATCAATGCTCATCAACGTAGACGTGTAAACATTCTCTGATTTATTTTTCTTTTCCCTCATATGGCAACTAATGTAAATTGATCTAGACCTTGATTTCTATGTCAAGGCATGATGGAGTCCTCCATTCTTTTTTATGGCTGCATGGTATATCACTGAATGCATACCTCATGAGTTATTTCACCAGTCCTTATTGACAGTTTTAGATTGCTGTCATTCATTAAGCATTTTTAAAAATAATTGCAGATCTGGGATCCTCTGAAGAGCTTCAACTCCTCCTCCTCCTCTAGAATTACCAATTTGATAATGATATAAATGTACGAATCTCAATTGCTATTATTTTGTCAGCATTTCAGCTCATTTAGAAAGGATTTTAATTTTATACATTAAAAGATAGTTTATCATGAAATCATTACATTTATACTCTTAAGCAGTTTTACGGGCTTTTTATTTTCCTTTTTTCATAACCCCATAAAATTTTTATGTTCCCAGTCCATTTTTGCTGGTCTTGGATAATGTCTGTTTTAGTGCAATTGATAATACTTCAATATGCTATCATGCCGTTCTATGACTTCAAAGTATAAATAAAGAACTTAGAAATATCATTAACAATTAAGTCATTTTCTATTTGAAAATTCTTGTTTTGGTTAGAATCACTTGTTTCAACTGCTGGAGAAGACTGGCTGTAATGGCTAATACTGAGTGTCAACTTGATTGGATTGAAAGATACAAAGTATTGATCCTGGGTATGTCTGTGAGGGTGTTGCCAAAGGAGTTTAACATTTGAGTCAGTGGGCTGGGGAAGGCAGACCCACCCTTAATCTGGGTGGGCACAATCTAATCAGCAGCCAGCGCAGCTAGAATATAAGCAGGCAGAAAAATGTGAAAAGAGAGACTGGCCTAGTCTCCCAGCCTACATCTTTCTTCTGTGCTGGATGCTTCCTGCCCTTGAACATCAGACTCCAGGTTCTTCAGTTTTGGAACTCAGGCTGGCTTTCCTTGCTCCTCAGCCTGCAGACAGCCTATTGTGGGACCTTGAGATCGTGTGAGTTAATACTGAATATACTCCCCTTTATATATATTTGGGTTCCATTAGTTTTGTCCCTCTAGAGAACCCTAATACGCTGGCTAAAAACAACACCCTATCTTGCAGAACAAACACATCATACTTTCTATTATTTATGATTTTTCATAAATAAATCCAACTTAGCCTCATCAGGTTGATTTTTTAAATGATTTAAGCTATTTTCAGGCAAAATTGATGATACCCTCTGAAATGTAAGTCCTTTTCTTTGACTGTCAGGCTGTGTTTTGAGATTCCACGTTGGCATTAATCAGATTTAGAACTACAGAATCTTATTATTGAAATGGACATGAAGGTTACATGATCTGGCCACTCATGACACAACACACAACTGCTGTCCTCTTACCAGTGGTCGTCTTTAGTTGGCAACTTTCTGGAGAAAGGGAATCGCCACTCTGCTAGGGAGATCATTCTGTCTTTAAAAGATTTTCCAAAATTTTATACTTACATATAATGATCTCCTTTTTAATCAAAAGAACAACATATACTAGCGCTCCTGGTGACAGCAGATTAAGCAAAAGACAACTGATGGGTGACATGAGTCTAAAATCAACAGAAATCTGAAAAGTCATGAAGAGAAGTTTTCAAGAGATGCTAATTTCCCTCAAACTTCATGTCAAAAATATCAGAAAAAGCATATTGTCAATATTTTTCTTTTCCTTGCCTGCTCCTTGAAATTCACCCAAATGATCTTTCGAATGATAGGGAGGTTCACTAATGTTTAAAAGCATCATCTTATTCTGAAGATAGTGACTCCATGTTGTGTTACTGTCCTTATAGCCTACAATACTATAAGTTAGCTCAGGGTAATGGTCACAGAGCTGGATGATGTCTAGGCAGCATTTAAACACAGCATTACTACAATTGATAAAACACTCAAAAATCTTACCATCTTCCAAAGGTAATATGGGCATCGTAATTCCAGTGATGCTGCACTTACACATGGTGCTCCATTGTTTTTGAGTGTCAATGATCCACCCTCTCTCCCTCCAAAATTGCACCTCAATTTCCCTTTGGAAAACAAAACTTCTATTGGGGATAATGCTGATGGGACTGGTGTCCAAGGCATTTCCCATTTACCTACCATGAGGTAAACATGTGACCCAAGTTCAGTCACACTCTCCCTGTGGAAGTTGAGTGTTAGGCTGAGATTAAAAGCAATTAGTGCTCATTCATTCAAGGGTATTACCCCAGAGAGACTAACATTTAGCTCTTACTCCCTCATAAGATCTGTTTCTGGAGACTTGCTTCCCATTCTATGAGCCAATAGAATCTATTTTTACTTAAATTAGTTTGATCTGGTTTTGGTTGCTTGTAATCCAAGAACTCTCACAATTACAATGATGAAGACAGGATGTTGCGTGTGAATCATTTAGAGGCCCTCAGATGGTAGCTATACCAGGAATTCTATTTATTTTGTGAAGATTTTTAACTCCAACCAAAATGAAGTGTTGTTGGAAGGTTAATTATGGAACTTTGCACTGAAAATTGAGTTGGAAAAAAACCTATTAATAAGCAGCTCAAAATTGCCAAGCTTACACAAATATTTTGACAGATCTATACTTTCTGGATAGTTTAGACTCTCCTTAGGATGAGTTATCCAAGCTGTTGGTACTGCTGTTGTAGCTGGGAGATCAGGAGTGGTGTCTGGGCTCTCTGGCAGATTTCACAGTGATAGGGAAGAGCTGTCTACACAGCTTTGTCTGTTTTCTTTAATCTGGATCATCTGTGCTCCTAGAACCCACCTCTAGATTTCATTCCAGACTTCAGAAACCTTTTTCATTAACTCTTTTTGTCATCTTTATCAAGCTCCATAGATAAGCTCAGTTGGTCTGTGGAGGCAGCGTGAATGTCCATTTGTAATTTTAATGTCTGAAATAATAGTTTTTGCAATAAATGAGAAGACTGACCTTACACTACTCTCTCTCTAAAATCCGACTTATTTTTTCAAGCACAGTAAAAATCCCAATTTTGGGGGTGGGGGTGGCAGGGGCTTACTCTGTTGCTGAGGCTGCAGCACAATGGCATTAGAACTCACTGCAACCTTGAACTCCTAGGCTTAAGTGATCCTCCTTCCTCAGCCTCCCAAGTAGCTGGGACTACAGGTGTGTACCACCATGCTCGGATAGTTTCTTTTATCAGACGGGGTCTCTCTGTGTTGCCTGGGCTAGTCATGAATTCTTGGGCTCAAGCAATCCTCCTGCCTCAGCATTCCACAGTGTTGGGATTATAAGTGTGAGCCACTGTGCCTGGCCCCAAATATTTTCGTAATGTTTTTCTAGTTGACCACATCTGGAAAGAATCCATCATACTCTCACACCCCATGATGGGTTTTTTTCCATGCCAGGCTTGTTTACACTGATCCTGCACTGCTTTGTAATCCGGCCCTTATTTACAAACCCTACGTCCCCACATTGTTCCCTAGCTGGTTGAGGGCATGGATTTGTTTTATGAAGGTTGCATCTCCTATGATGGTGGGCATGAATGAATGACATCTTTCTGTACCTCCCCCCTCACTTAATTCAAAAGTGTTGATGAATCCTATTACTAATTGGATGGCAGTCTGGGCAGTAAGGTTTAGTGCCAACAACAGCAGTAGAGGAAGCAATGTTCTGGCAGCATGACAGAATCAGGATGTCTCAGGCTGTGATCTTCAAGCCTCTGCTGCCTGCAGATATGTCTCAAAGTATGAATTAAAAATCATTGAAATTTGAAGACTTTGGGCACTCTCTTCTTCCTTGCAGCTCTTATCTTTCCCTATTGTCCTCTTTTCCGCACCCCCCCACCCCCAACCACATTTACACATTAATGTTCCTTGGAAGGCTGTGAAGCCATTTGAGTTTGGACCCCAGTGATGTTTCTGACCTTGATGCTGTATCTCCACATACTCTGCATACCTGCGTATCTACCTTCTACTCTCTGTATTTCTCTAGTGTGTGTGTGTGTCTGTGTGTGTGTGTGTAAAACTCTTCAACAGGAGTGATGCTTAACTACACACCAAAACAA
Organism: Pan paniscus; assembly: GCF_029289425.2. NCBI lineage: Eukaryota > Metazoa > Chordata > Mammalia > Primates > Hominidae > Pan > Pan paniscus. The sequence goes on from NC_073260.2 coordinate 52,035,420, forward strand.
AGCAAGGCCTTCCCTAAATATCACCAACTGTTGATCTTGAACCTGAAGTTGTCATGAGAGCAAGCTCGTACTTTGGAGCAATGTCAGGCTTCCATGCTTCAGCCTCGGGATTGAGACATTTGCTCCCTAAATGTTTTACAGACATTTGCTCCCTCAATGATGCTCTAGTTTCCGAGGAAAGTAAATAACTTAAATAAAAATTACATTTGCAGAAGTACTTGTGGGATGAGCCAGGTGTCCAACAAAAGTGGAGAAAGGTGCTAAGCTCTAGAAATTTTGTAGCCACTGAAGTAGACATGCAGATGTGAGGCCAACTGACAAGCACAGCTTTTGAAACTGCTTTTGCAAATTTATGACTGAGACAGTGAAAGAGATCTAACTTAACTGACTCCATCTTGCTTCTAACCTCCAAGCTGTCCTTGTTCATTCCTGGGCATAGGCTGAACTAACTTTGGGGGAAACTTACTTTATAGTTTGAACAAAGACAGTAACAGCCCTTTCCCAAAGCAGACCTCCTCCTTGTCTGGGTACTAGACTGTCTTTGTAGGACTAACATTAGCCACGTGATTAGAAATTATGGTTTAGGAGTCATGCAGCTGGAGGCTACAAGATTCTGGCCCTCCCTAAGTTGCTCCTAAGATCAGTGCTTGAGATATTTTGCAGACCCTGCACTTGATGTGTCAGCTGGCTCCACCCAGATCAATAAACTGGCTCATCTGATCTTGTGGCCCCCAACCAGGAACTGACTCAGTGCAAGAAGACAGCTCTCACTCCCTTTGATTTCATCCCTGACCAATCAGCACTCCTGGCTCACTGGCTTCCCCCTACCCACCAAGTTATCCTTAAAGATTCTGCTCCCCGAAAGCTCGGGGAGACTGATTTGAGTAATAATAAAACTCTGGTCTCCCGCACAGTCGGCTCTGCATGGATTACTCTTTCTCTATTGCAGTTCCTCTGTCTTGATGAATCAGCTCTGTCTAAGCAGCAGGCAAGGTGAACCCCTTGGGTGGTTACACTTTCAGGAGAGCTCTGAATCATAGCCAGAGCTGTGTTCACCCAGGGATGAGCAGGCTGGGACATTCAGAGCCTCCTTGTGGCCTGAATTCCTTCCTTGGGTAGAGCTTGTCCTAAGACACCTCGTTTCAATCTCAAGTAGACCCTGAGGCTCAGATGAGTTCTAAGACAAGGTAAAAAGAGTCCAGGGAAAACATGAAGAGCCAGCAAAGATGGCAGATGGCTGTGAAAAACAGTAGCAGACATCCTCAGAGAATCGCTCCGTGCCTCGGAATGATTTTCAGAGATGTAAAAATAGACTCAGAGACAAAGTAGAGAAGGAAGTGAGAAGAACCCAGAAAATAAGATGCCATGTTATTTGTTTATATATTTGTTTTTGAGATGGAGTCTCGCTTTGTTGTCCAGGCTATAATGCAGAGATGCGATCTCAGCTCACTGTAGCCTCCACCTCCTAGGTTCAAGAGATTCTCCTGCCTCAGCCTCCTGAGTAGCCTCCTGAGTAGTACAGGTATGCGTCACCATGCCTGGCTTATTTTTGTATTTTTATTTTTATTTATTTATTTATTTAGTTAGTTAGTTATTCTGAGATGGAGTCTAGCTCTGTCACCCAGGCTAGAGTACAGTGGGACAATCTCAGCTCACTGCAACCTCCATCTCCCGGGTTCAAGCGATTTTCCTGCCTCAGCCTCCCAAGTAGCTGGGACTACAGGGCTGTGCCACCGCACTCGACTAATTTTTGCATTTTTAGTAGAGACAGGGTCTCACCACGTTGGCCACGCTGGTCTCGAACTCCTGGCCTCAGGTAATCTGCCCACCTCAGCCTCCCAAAGTGCTGGGATTACAGGCGTGAACCACCGCACCCTGCCTAATTTTTGTATTTTTAATAGAGATGGGCTTCACCATGATGGCCAGGCTGATCTCGAACTCCTGGCCTCAAGTGATCTACCTACTTCAGCCTCCCAGAGTGTTGGGGTTATAGGTGTGAGACACTGTGCCTGGCCAATGCCGTGTTATCATAACACGTATCATATATGTATGTGTTGGCTGTTGGTAAAGAAAAGCCTTTCCTAATTGTTAAAGTCAAATACTGTGTTAGGTGTATTTGTTAATATTTTACATTTACATATCATCTCACCCATTGTATTTTTTCATTTGCTGCCCTCTTGAAAAACCACCTGCAAAACACAGGTGTGGGAGTAATTGTAATCTTTCATGGAAGGGGACCCCCGCTCTAGATTCCCTCGCAGTTGTTCAAGGCAGAGGAGGCACTCAGCTCAGGCTTTCAGTTCTTACCTTGGAAGTAGTTTCAGTGAATTTTCAAAGTGGAGGCTAACGCCTGAATGACAGGCTCATTATTCATGCTTGGTTTTATCTCTTTGTATTTCCAGCTATGGGGACCCAGCAGAGGAGGCTCTGTCTCTCGGGAATGCACTCAGTGGGTTGGGTCCCTTCCCCGCCTGGAGGTTACGGCCCTTGTGTCACTCCCTGATTTCATTAACAGCGCTTGAGGGGACTGCGCCATTTGCACGTACAGGGAGCAAGAGCAGGTCACGTAGTTATATTTTATCCAGTGTTGCCTTTCTCTAAGGGCGACGTTATCTATTAACCACTTTCGCTCTGCCCGCATCCCTGCTAGGTGTTGTGAAAAGTAAAGATGTAAAATTTCTGAACAATTTAAAGCTACAGTAAACAAAACATTTTCTCTGTGGGAGGTGGGGTTGGAAGGAATGAGAGGGAATCCATGTAGATAATCTGATTCTGTTAGTGTATGAACATCAGTTTGTGAGTTCTAATTTCATGTGCTCATAAAATTCTCATGCCAGAAATATTCTGGAATGTGAAAAGCCATCAATGTCTTTTGCCTGGGCTACTACAGTAACTTTATTTTATTTTATTTTTTTATTTTGATACACGGTCTGGGTTTGTTGCCCAAGCTGGAGTGCAGTGGCGTGATCTCAGCTCACTTCAACCTCTGCCTTCCGGGCTCAAGCAAGTCTCCCACCTCAGTCTCCCTGGGATTGCAGGCACACGCCACCAAGCCCTGCCAATTTTTGTATTTTTAGTAGAGATGGGTTTTTGCCATGTTGCCAGGCTTGTCTCAAAACTCCTGGGTTTAAGTGATCTGCCTGCCTTGGCATCCCAAAGGGCTGGGATTACAGGCATGGGCCACCACACCCTGCCCTGCAGTAAATTTTAATTGATTTTCTTACTTTCTGTCACTCCCTATGTGACACACTGTTCTCCATGTAACCGGCTTTCAAAAGCTCAGGAGGGCACTTTCCAGCACCTCATTCCTCCTGGGATGAAGAAGCCCCAGGCCTCATAAGCCCGTGAGGCCTGAGGCCACCCAGAGCCCACCCCACCTCCCAGCTCTTTGCCAGCCATTCCCTGCCACCTGAAGGCTTCCGTCCTGCAGGATGCTCTAGGCCTTTCCACACCATGGAGCCTTTGACCACATAGCTTTCTCTCCCTTCCTTGCTCTCCCAACTCTCCTCCTCCAACTTACTAAATTTCATTCTTTTAAAAAGTGTACTCGCTGGTGCTGTGGCTCATGCCTGTAATCCCAGCACTTTGGGAGGCCGAGATGGGTGGATCACCTGAGGTCAGGAGTTCGAGACCAGCCTGGCCAATGCAGTGAAACCCTGTCTTTACTAAAAATACAAAATTACCCAGGCGTGGTGGTGGGTGCCTATAATTCCAGCTATTCGGGAGGCTGAGGCAGGAGAATCCCTTGAACCTGGGAGGCGGAGGTTGCAGTGAGCTGAGATTGTGCCTTTGCACTCCAGCCTGGGCAACAGGAGCGAAACTCCAACTGAAAAAGAAAAAAGTGTATTCAATTGTCCCCATTCCAGAAAATTCTCTGTCCCTTCTCTCCTCCAATAACTGATTCTTCCCTTGTCTGTTCCCCCACAAACCTTCTCGTGCTACTTTTGGAGATCTCCTCTTTTATCAGAGCTAGTTGTTTATGACTCTTTTGGATGGTGGGGTATGCTTGTGTGTGTGTGTGCATGTAAGTGTGAAAGAGAAAGAGAGACAGGGTCAAAGAAGAAAGCATACGGCTTGGGGAATGGAGTAGCGACTTTTCAGAACAGGAGAAATGCCAGGGAGACATGCCCTCAAAACCCACGCCGGATTTTTCTGTTGATGCCTGCAGCTTCACACTGCATTTCCTTACACCAACAATAGGTGACTGGATCTCGGAGGGTACAGTTGTCTCCCAGAAATTCCCTCCCTTAGTGGTGTCCTCCCTGAGGCAGGGACTGACTCCTGCTCATCTGTGCCACCAGTCAAGGGCACAGTGCCTGGTCCCCAGGAGAGATGCGGCAAATGCTGCTAAAGGGAATGACCCAGCAGTGTGGAGCCTTTTCCTCCGCCAGCCTAGATCCTTGTCCCCAACTTTGCTACTGAGACCATCTCTCTCCTCTGCGCCTGGCTTGCCCATGGCTTGTTTCAATGCCATTTGCCTGCATGACCTAGGCCATGTCTAACTTCTCCTGTGCCTCCACATCTGTCTATATGGTTGCTGGATGAGTTTCAAACAGCCCAGAGCCTGATAACATTGAGCCGAGTCTGGATCTGTCCCCGTGGTGCTCCTGCCAACATGGAGGCAAGTGTGGAGGGTCAGCTTTTCTGCCACCCACGCTCTCCTTCTGTCCCGCAGCTCTGAGTTGCCTGTTTATGCATTCCTTTTCCCTTCAAGAATGTTCTTGACATTGTTTAATCTAATACCTTTCTTCCCAAAATAAACCAACAAAAGATGAACAAATCCGAAATATAGCCAAGGCTGCATTCTCATTGATGTAATGCTGTGTTTTAAAAAACAAGTCAATTGCTGTGAGGTCCTGGGTGAATTTAATCTCTTTGGCCCAATGCCTGATGCCCTGACATTAAAACCTTAGGCAACACTGATTAAAATCATAAGCTTGCTCAGATTGCGCTCTTATTGATTTTTTTTTTTAAGATGGGCAACAAAAGGGAAGTTTGCTTTTTTTTTTTGGCAGCATTCGTTGAGCACCAGAAATTGTGCAGGGGATAGAGCTGTAGAGTCATTTGAGGCAAGAATACATCATCCCTAAATGCTGAAAATCCAAGAGATAAAGACTGAATTTCCACGCCCTCCTTAAGCTGTCTCCATACTTGTTCTTGAAAGTGTGTACGGCATTTCTTCATCAAAATTATAAACCTCACAAATTTTTAAGCATCAAGACCAGAGAGAATTGAATGTATTTCTAACTCAGGGAGGTATTATTACTGATTTCTTTGTGTTTGAATTTAAGTTAAATTTAATTTTTAAAGTTGTTGCATTAGTTAACCAAAAAAAAAAAAATAATAATAATAAAATAAAAAAAAAGAAAAGACTCTTCTTTCAGTTCAATGTAGTTTACTCCTTATATGAGGAAAATAATCAGACTGGTACTATGAACAAAAAAATGCCTCAGAATTTGAAACACATACTTCATATGATTAAAGGGAAAAAATTTTAGAGCATATTTGTGAATTCAGAAGTGTATCAGTGTGTCTTAAACTTTATACTTGTTGCTAATACATTATAGTCATTCAGAATTTCAAAAATTAAAAACATGTGGCTGGGCGCAGTGGCTCACGCCTGTAATCCCAGCACTTTGGGAGGCCAAGTTGGGCAGATCACGAGGTCAGGAGATCGAGACCATCCTGGCTAACAAGGTGAAACCCAGTCTCTACTAAAAATACAAAAAATTAGCCGGGCGAGGTGGCGGGCGCCTGTAGTCCCAGCTACTCTGGAGGCTGAGGCAGGAGAATGGCGTGAACCCAGGAGGTGGAGCTTGCAGTGAGCCAAGATCGAGCCACTGCATTCCAGCCTGGGTGACAGAGCGAGACTCCATCTCAAAATAAAATAAAATAAAATAAAAAAACAAAAATTAAAAACATATTTGGCTGGGCGTGGTGGCTCACACCTGTAATCCTAACACTTTGGGTGGCTGAGGTGGGCGGATCACGAGGTCAAGAGATCGAGACCATCATGGCCAACTTTGTGAAACCCCATCTCTACTAAAAATACAAAAATTAGCCAGAGATGGTGGTGGGTGCATGTAATCCCAGCTACTCAGGAAGCTGAGGCAGGAGAATCACTGGAACCTGGGAGGCGGAGGTTGCAGTGAGCTGAGAGTGTGCCACTGCACTCCAACCTGGTGACAGAGCAAGACTCTGTCTAAAAAAAAAAAAAAAAAGTTTGATTTACTTGGCAACTGAGACTCTATGTTCTAGAAAATATTAAAAAGAAGATTGAGAGATTTTACTTCTGTTCAAGATGAAATAACAGGAACTAGACTTATCCTACTGCTTGAAATAACAAAAACATCAGACGAAAATATGTTTTTTAAAAAGGGCACTCAGTACATAGGGTATCAGATAATGAAAGATAATGATCCTGGAAATGGGAGACAAATGAAGGGTGCCCTACAATTGCCCCAACTTATTGTGTGGAAAAAGTTTCTAGTCTGCAGTGTAGGAAGAGGGAACCCAGGCAGAATCTAGTGGTCTTGTGTTGAGAAGACTTAGCTTCAAGCCTGGGGAAGCCAAGGTTGTTAGATTTCACAAGGCAGAGTACCAGAGAGGAAAGAGCTATGTAGGGAAAATTCTGCAAATTTGTAGTATTCCGTTTAGTATTAATCAGTGCATACGTTTGAGGAAACTGGCTGGGGAAAGAGCTACCTAGAAGGATTAGAGGAAATAATGCCCAGAATTCACACAGAATTAAAACTGCCTGTTCCCAACAGCTACTGTAGACAACCATCTAATGCATTTGAAAATAAAAATACAAATAAGTTAAAAGTCAAAATGAAAAAAGAAATGCAATGCTAATGCTAGTTAAAAAACAAACAAGCAAACAAACCTGGTAGTGACTAATTCAATATCAAAGTATACTATAAAGTAAAGAATATTCCCATTGATACTAAGATAAACATAGTCATTGCATAACGGTAAAGGTGTCAATTCATCAAGAGGACAACCAGCTCTAAACATTTAGGCACCAAAGACTAAAGCTTTAAATACTTAAAGCAAAATCTGATATAACTGTAAAGATAAAGAAAAATCCACAATCTCTCTCTTAATAATTGGTAGCACAAACAGATGGAAAATTAGTAAGGTTACAGAACACTTGAATAACACTATTACCCAACTTTTTCTAATTGACACCTTATGTCAGTAGCTGCTGCCTTCACTCAATGACAGAACACATTTCTTTTTTTCAAGTGTAGACAGAACACTCACCAAGTTAGACCATATTCTGAGCCATAAAACAAGTCTCAAAAAATTTGAAGGATTCATGTCATACAAAGTATGTTCTTTTACTAAAATGAAATTAAATTAGAAAGCAAACTCAGAAAGAAGATATTAGAATACTAATTGTCCCAACTAGTTCCAAGTATTTGGAAACTAAACAATACATTTCTAAACAATACATTAGTTAAAGAAGATATCAAAAGGGGAATTGAAAAGTATTTTGACCTGAATGAAGATAAAAACAAAACATTAAAATTTATGGAACACAGCTAAAGCAGTACTTAGAGGGAAAATTATAGCACACTGTAATTACATTAGCAAAAAAGGTCTCAAATCAATGACCTCAGATTCCATCTTTAGAATCTAGAAAAAAAGAAGAGCAAGTTAAACTCAATTATGCAGAAAAAAAGAAATAAGACTGGACTATAAATCATTGAAATAGAAAGCCAAGAAATTAGAGAAAATCAATAAACCCCAAAGCTGGCTCTTTGAGAAGATATTGATAAATCTCTAAACAGAATAATTAGAAAACAAACAAATAAAGGAGTGAGAGAGGACAGAAATTACCAACATTAGAATTTTAAAGAATTTATTGGTATTAAAAGCCTAATAAGGTAATATCATTAACAGCTTTTTGTTAAGAATATTTGACAACTTAGATGAAAGGGACAGATTTATTCAAAGACACATTCTCACATAGCTTAATTAAAAAGGAATAGATTATCTTGAATAGACCTCTGTTTGTCAAAGTAATTAAATATTTAGTTAAAAAATCTTCCCATGAAGGGAACTCCAAGCCTGAAGTCTTCACTTGTAAATTCTGCCAATCATTTAAGAAATAAATATCAGTTCTAAACAAACTCTTATAGAAAATTAAAAAGAGGAGTCTACTTCCCAACTAATTCTATAAGGCTAGCATTAATCTGATACCAAAAACTAAACACAGAAATTTCAAGAAAGGAAAACTACAAACCAAAAACAGTTTTCCACAAAATTTTAGCAGATCAATTCCAACAGTACATAAAAAGGATAATATATGTTAATCAAAACATTTTTTTAAATTTATTTTTAATTTTTGTTGGTTCATACTAGGTATATATACTTATGAGGTACAAGAAATATTTTGATACAGGCATACAATACATAATAATCACATCAGGGTAAATGAAGTATCTTTCATCTCAAGCAGTTATTCTTTGTGTTACAAACAGTCCAATTATACTCTTGGTTCTTTAAAAATGTATGACAAATTATCATTGACTGTAGTCACCCTGTTGTGCTATCAAATACTAGACTTTATTCATTCTAACTATATTTTTGTACTCATTAACCATTCCCCCATCTCCCCTGCTACTACCTTTCCCAACTTCTGGTAACCATCATTCTACTCGTTATCTGCATGAGTTTGTTTTAAGTTTTAGCTCCCACAAATAAGTGAGAGCATGTAAAGTTTGTTTTTCTGTGTTTGGTTTATTTCACTTAACGTAATGACCTCCAGTTCCATCCACATTGTTGCAATCACGTGACAGTATCTTATTCTTTTTTGTGGCTGCAGAGTACTCCGTTGTGTATATGCACCACCTTTTCTTTGTCCATTCGTCTGTTGATGGACACTTGGGTTGCTTCCAAATGCTGGCTATTGTGAATAGTGCTGCAATAACATGGAAGTTCAGATCTCTCTTTGATATATTAATGTCCTTTCTTTTGGGTATATACCTAGCAATGAGATTGCTGGATCATATGGTAGCTCTATTTCCAGTTTTTTGAGCAAACTCCAAACTATTCTTCATAGTGGCTGTATTAATTTACACTCCTACCAACAGTGTTCCAGGGTTCCCTTTTCTCCATATCCTCGCCAGCCTTTGTTATTGCCTGTCTTTTGTATAAAAGCCACTTTTCCTGGAATGAGCTATCTCATTGTAGACTTGATTTGCATTTCTCTGATAATGATGATGAGAATCTTCTTTTTTTTTTTTTTTTTTTTTTTTGAGACAGAGTCTTGCTCTGTTGCCAGGCTGGAGGGCAGTGGTGTGATCTTGGCTCACTGCAACTTCCGCCTCCTGGGTTCAAGTGAGTCTCCTGCCTCAGCCTCCCAAGTAGCCAGGACTACAAGCCTGAACCACCATGCCCAGCTAATTTTTGTATTTTTAGTAAAGACAGGGTTTCACCATGTTGGCCAGGATGGTCTCGATCTCCTGACCTTGTGATCTGCCTGCCTCTACCTCCCAAAGTGCTGGGATTATAGGCATGAGCCGCTGTGCCTGGCCGATGAGTGCCTTTTTTTTTTTTTTTTTTTTTGAGACAGAGTCTCACTCTGTCGCCCAGGCTGGAGTGCAGTGGCGCAATCTCGGCTCACTGCAAGCTCCACCTCCCGGGTTCACGCCATTCTCCTGCCTCAGCCTCCCGAGCAGCTGGGACTACAGCTGCCCGCCACCATGCCTGGCTAATTTTTTTGTATTTTTAGTAGAGACGGGGTTTCACTGAGTTCGCCAGGATGGTCTCGATCTCCTGACCTCGTGATCTGCCCGCCTCGGCCTCCCAAAGTGCTGGGATTACAGGCATGAGCCACCACGCCCGGCTGAGCACCTTTTAATATACCTGTTTGACATTTGCATGTCTTCTTTTGAAAAATGTCTATTCAGATCTTTTGCCCCTTTTAAAAATTGGATTATTAGATTTTATTCCTAAGAATTGTTTGAGCTCTTATATATTCTAGTTATTAGTCCCTTGTCAGATACATAGTTTGCAAATATTTTTTCCCGTTCTGTGGGTTGTCTCTTCACCTTGTTGATTATTTCCTTTGTTGTGTGGAAGCTTTTTAACTTGATGTGATCCCATATGTCCATTTTTGCTTTGGTTGCCTGTGCTTGTGAAGTATTATCCAAGAAGTCTCCAATGTCCTGGAGAGTTTCCCAAATGTTTTCTTTCAGTTGTGTCTTTTAGTTTGAAGGAACTAATGGACTGAAGACTTAAATCTAAGACTTGATTTGATTTTTTGTATATGGTGAGGGATAGGGGTCTAGTTTCACTCTTCTGCATATGGATATCCAGTTTTCCCAGCACTATTTATTGAAGATACTGTCTTTTCTCCAGCGTGTGTTCTTGGCACCTTTATTGAAAATGAGTCCACTGTAGGTGTGTGGATTTGTTTCTGGGTTCTTCTCTATTCCACCCCATTGGTCTATGTGTCTGTTTTTATGCCAGTATCATGCTGTTTTGGTTGCTATAGCTCTGTAGTATAATTTGAAGTCAGGTAATGTGATTGTTTCAGCTTTGGTCTTTTTGCTTAGGATAGTGTTGGCTATTCTGGGTCTTTCTTCATTCCATATACATTTTAGGATTGTATTTTCTATTTCTGTGATGAATGTCATTGATATTTTGCTAGGGATTGCATTAAATGTGTAGATTGCTTGGGATAGTACGGACATTTTAACAATGTTGATTCTTTCAATACACTAACATGAAATATTTTTCCGTTTTTTGGTGTCCTCTTCAATTTCTTTCATCAGTGTTTTATAGTTTTCATTATAGAGATCTTTCACTTCTTTGATTAATTCCTAGGTATTTAATTTTATGTGTGGCTATTGTAAATGGCATTACTTTTAAAATTTCTTTTTCACATTGTTCACTGTTGGCATATAAAAATGCTACTATTTTTTGTGTGTTGACTTTGTATCCTGCAACTTTACTGAATTTGTTTATCAGTTCTAATAGTTTTCCTGTGAAGTCTTCAGGTTTTTCCAAATATAAGATTAAGTCATCTGCAAACAAGAATAATTTAACTTTTTCCTTACCTGTTGGGATGCCCTTTATTTATTTCTCTTGTCCGATTGCTCTGGCAAGGACTTCCAGCACTGTGTTAAATAACAGTGGTGAAAGTGGTCATTCTTGTCATGTTCCAGATCTTAGAGGAAAGGTTTTCAGTTTTTCCTCATTCAATATGATACTAGCTGTGGGTCTGTTGTATATGGCTTTTATTATGTTGAAGTATGTTCCTTCTATACCCAGTTTTTTGAGGGTTTTTATCGTGAAGGGATGTTGAATTTTATCAAATAGTTTTTCAGCATCAATTGAAATGATCATATTGTTTTTGTCCTTCATTCTGTTGATATGATGTATTACATTGATTGATTTACATATGTTGAACCATCCTTGTGTCCCTGGGATAAATCCCATTTGGTCATGATGGATGATATTTTTAATGCATTGTTGAATTTGGCTTACTAGTATTTTGCTGAGAATTTTTGTATCAAAGTTCATCAGGGATATTGGTCTGTAGTTGTTTATTATTATTATTATTGTGTTTGTCTGGTTTTGCTATCAAGATAATACTGGCCTCATATAATGAGTCTGGCGGTATTACTTCCTCCTCCATTTTTCAAAATAGTTTGAGTAGGATTGGTATTAGTTCTTTAAATGTTTGGTAAAAATCAGCAGTGAAGCCATTGGGTCCTGGCTTTTTCTTTGCTGGTAGACTTTTTATTACAGCTTTGATCTTGTTTCTCATTATTGACCTGTTCAGATTTTGGATTTCTTCATGGTTCAATCTTGGTAGGTTGCATGTGTCTAGGAATTTATCCATTTCTTTTAGTTTTTCTAATTTATTGGCATATAGTTGCCAACTTTAAAGATCTAATGATGTGGATCTAATGATCTTTAATGTCCTGAGGGCTTGGTGGTAATGTTTACTTATCATCTCTGATTTTATTTATTTGGGTCTTCTCCCTTTTTTTCTTAGTCTAGCTAAAGGTTTGTTAATTTTGTCTATAAAAAACAGCTTTTGTTTCCTTGATCTTTTGTATTGTTTGTTTCAATTATATTTATTTCTCTGATCTTCATTATTTCTATCCTACAAATTTTTTGGTTTGGTTTGCTCTTTCTTTTCTAGTTCTTTAAGATGAATTGTGAGGTCATTTATTTGAGGTCTTTCTACCTTTTTGATGTACCTTTCACAGTTATAGCTGTGAACTTTTTCCTTTAGTACTGCTTTTGCTATCTTCCACTGGTTTTGAAAGGTTGTGTTTCCATTATAATTTGTTTCAATCAATTTTTCAATTTTCTTCTTAATTTCTTCATTGACCACTGGTCATTCAGGAGCATATTGGTTAGTTTCCATGTGTTTGTGTAGTTTAAAAAATTCCTCTTGTTATTGATTTCTAGTTTTATTTAATTGCGATCAGAGAAAATATTTGATATAATTTCAATTTTTTTGAATTTTTCAAAACTGGTTTTGTGACCTAACTTATGGTCTATCCTTGAGTATGATCCATGTGCTGAGAAGAATGTATATTCTGCAATCATTAAAGTGTTTTTTAAATATGTATAAGGTCCACAGTGTAGATGCATAAGGTCCATATAAGATTCATAAGGTCCATAGCGTAGATTAAGTCTGATGTTTTTTATTGATTTTCTGTCTAAATGATCTGTGTAATACTGAAAGTGGGGTGTTGAAATGTCTGGCTATAATCATACTGGGGCTCTTTCTCTCTCTTTAGCTCTAATAACATTTACTTTGTATATCAGGGTGCTCCACTGTTGGGTGCATATATTTACAATTGTGATATTTTCTTGCTGAATTGACTGCTTTATCATTATATGATGACCTTCTTTTTCTTTTTTTATAGTTTTTGTCTTGAAATCTATTTTGTCTGATATAAATATAGTTAACTCTTTATCTTTTTTTGGTTTCCTTTTGCATGGAATGTCTTTTCATCCCTTTCTTTTCAGTCTGTGTGTGTCTTTATAGGTGAAGTATGTTTCTAGTAGGCAACAGATCACTGGGTCTTTTTTTTTTTTTAAATCCATTCTGTCACTATGTCTTTTGATTGGAGAATTTAATTCAATTATATTCAATATTATTATTGATAAGCAAGAACTTACTCTTGCCATTTTATTTGTTTTATGGTTGTTTTATGTTCTTCCTTCTTTCCTTCCTTCCTGTCTTTCTTTCAGTGAAGGTGATTTTCCTCTAGTGGTATATTTTAATTTCTTGTTTTTATTTTCTGTGTATCTGTTGTATGTTTTCTTTCCTTTTTTTCCCTTAAAGAGCCAGCTAGAATTTCTGTGGCATGTTTTTTTATTTGAGGTTACCATGAGGCCTGCAAATAATATCTTATAACCAATTATTTTAAACTGATGACAACTTAACACTGATTGCATGAACAAACTAACCAGCAAAGAGAAAACTGATAAAAACTGTACACTATAACTTTGTCTCTCTGCTTTTTAACTTTTTGTTGTTTCTATTTCTATCTTATTGTACTATGTCTTGAAAAGCTGTTGTAGTTATTATTTTTGATCAGTTCATCTTTTACTCTTTTTACTCATGATGTGAGTAGTAGACACACCACATTATAGTGTTATCATATTCCATGCTTTTCTGTGTACTTACTATTACCAGTGAGTTTTGCACCTTCAGATGATTTCTTATTGCTCATTAATGTCCTTTTTTTTCAGATCGAAGACCTCTTTTTAGCATTTCTTGTAAGACAGGTCTGATGTTGATAAAATTCATCACCTTTTGTTTGTCTGGGAAAGTCTTTTTTTTCCTTCATGTCTAAAGGAAATTTTCACTGCATATATTCTTCCAGGACAAAAGTTATTTTCCTTTAGCACTTTAAATATGTCATGCCACTCTCTCCTGGCCTCTAAGGTTTCTACTAAAAAAGTCTGCTGCCAGATGTTTTGGAGCTCTGTTGTATGTTAATTGCTTCTTTTCTTTTGCTGCTTTTATGATTCTTTCTTTACCCTTGACTTTTGGGAGTATGATTATTAAATGTCTTGAGGTAGTCTTATTTGGGTTTAATCTGCTTGGTTGTATAACTTTATTTTACTTGAGTATTGATTTCTTTCTCTAGGTTTGGGAAATTCTCTGTTATTATCCTTTTGAATAAACTTCCTACTCTGATCTCTCTCTTTACCTTCTCTTTAAGGCCAATAACTCTTAGATTTAAACTTTAGAGATATTTTCTAGATCCCGTAGGTGTGCAACATTTCTTTTTTTTTTTGTCTCTTCTGACTGTGTATCTTCAAATAGGCTGTCTTCAAGCTCACTAATTCTTTCTTCTGCTTAATCAACTCTGCTGTTAAGAGACGCTGATGCATTCTTCAGTATGTCAATTGCATTTTTCAACACCAGAATTTCTGCTTAATTATTTCAATCTCTTTGTTAAATTTATCTGATAGGATTCTGAATTCCTTTTCTGTGTTATCTTAAATTTCACTAAGTTATCTTATAACAGCTATTTTGAATTCTGTCTGAAAGGTTGCATACCTCTGTCTTTCTGGAATTGGTTACTGGTGCCTTATTGAGTTTGTTTGATGAGGTCATGTTTTCTTGGATGGTCATGCTTGTGGATGTTTGTCAGTATCTGGGCATTGAATAGTTAAGTATTTATTGTAGTCTTTGTAGTCTGGGCTTGTTTGTACCAGTCCTTGGGAAGGCGTTCTAGGTATTCAAAGGGACTTGTGTTATGTAATCTATGTTTTTGGTCACTATACCCATATCTGGGCACCCCAAACCCAGTAATGCTGCGGTTCTTGGAGACTTGTAGAGGTACTGCCTTGGTGGTCTTGGATAATATCCAGAAGAATTCTCTGGATTACCAGGCAGAGTCTCTTGTTCTCTTCTTTTACTTTGTCCCAAACAAACAAAGTCTCTCTCTCTGTGCTGAGCTCCCTGGAGCTGGGGGAGGAGTGACACAAACACCCCTGTTGCCACCACTGGGACTATGCTGGGTCAGATCTGAAGCCAGCATAACATTGGATCTCACCCAATGCCTGTGATAATCCCTGCCTGGCTACTGCCTATGTTCACTCAAGGCTCTAGAGCTCTACATCAGTAGATGGCAAAGCAATCCAGGCTTGTTTCCTTCCCTTCAGGATGGCAAGTTCCCTCTGGCCTTGGGAAGGTCTAGAGATGTTATCTTGGAGCCAGGGTCTGTAGTCAGAAACCTTAGGAATCTACTTGGTACTCTATTCTACTGCAGCTGAGCTGGCATCCAAGCCACAAGACAAAGTCCTTCCCACTCTTCTCTCCTCTTTTCATAAGCAGAAGAATTTCCACCTGTGGCCACCACTACCCCAGACCTGCAATGAGTACTGCCTGGCCACCACGAATGTTCACTCTCAAGGCTCAAGTGCTTTTTAATCAGCTTGAGGTGAATGCTGCCAGTTCTAGGACTCTCCCTTGAAGGCTGTGGGCTCCCAGGCCAGGTCTAGAAATTCCATCCAAGAGCCAAGGCCTGAAATCAGAGACCCCAGGAGCTCACTCAGTCTTCTACTCCACTGTGGCTGAGCTTCTACCTAAGCTGCAAGACAAAGTCCTTTCTACTCTTCCCTCTCTTTTTCTCAAGCAGCAGGAATCTCTCCCCATAGTCACAACAGCTGGGAATGTGGTGGTCATGCCTAAAGTCAACACATTTCTGAGTCTCATCCAAAGCCCATGATGAGTACTGCCTAGGTATCACTGCCAATTATCCAGGGCCAAAGGGCTCTTTAGTGCACAGGTGATGAATCCTGTTGGGACCGGGCCCTTCCCTTCAAGACAGTGGGCTCTCTTCTGGCCCAACATGTGTCTAGAAATGTTCAGGAGCTAGAGCCTGGAATGGAGGCCTCAGGACTCTGCCTGGTGCCCTATCCTATTATGGCTGAGCTGGCATCCAAGTTGCAAGACAAAGTTCTCTTTACTCTTCCCTCTTCTCTCCTCAAGCAGAGTAAAGGAATATCTCCCAGAGCTGCGAGCTGCACTGCCTGGAGCATTCTCTTTGCCTCTCTAGCTGGTGTCTCACTACATCATGTGCCCCCAAGTCCACTGGCTCTGAACCCAGCACAGTATCAGGACTTGCCCAGGAATTATAGTCCTTATGGCCTAGATTGCCTTGCAAGTTTATTTAGGACCCAGAGAACTTTAGTCCACAGAGGTGAGGCTTGCCAGAACTCACGTTCCAACTGTTGGGATGGGCAATTCCCCTCTGGTTAAGGCAGTCCAAATTCTCCTTCTATAGGTGCTGGCTGAGTGCTGCCCAGTGTGCTTTCTGCTGTCACAGAGCTGAACTGTGTTTTAATGGAAAGTCCCACAGTCACTGCACTTTCTCTCTCCCAAGCACACAGATTCTCTCTGTGCCACATGGCTGCTGCTGGAGGATGGGGGAGGGGGGCATTGATAATTCAAGACTATCTTTTCTACTCTTTTCAGCATCTCTGTCAAGGATATAAAATTAAAAACAGGTACTGTGATCACTCACCTAATTTTTGGTTCTTACAAAGCTGCTTTTTGCATAGATAGTTGTTTGATTTGGTGTTCCTTTAGGGAGGATGATCAGTGAAGCCCTCTATTTGGCTATCTTGCTGTGCCTCCTGAAAAGACGTGATCAAATATTTCTTAATCCATGAGTACAACAAGGCTGGTTTAATATTCAAAAAACAGTAGATGTAATCTTCCATGTTGATAGATTAAGAAAGGAAAACTGTATGATCATTTAAATAAATGTCAAAAAGGCATTTGACAAAAATCAAAAATCAAAATAGAAACACATTTTTTCAACATTGTAAAGGCATTAATAAAAAACCTATGTCTAACATCATACTTAATACTTAGAGACTGATATTTCTCCCCAATATCAGAAGCAAGTAAAAAATGTCTGTCTTACTACTTTTATTCAAAATTTTTTCAAAATGTCAAGCCTTCGCAAAAGGCAAAAAAAAAAAAAAAAGGAAAAAGGAATGAAACGCATGGTAGCAAAATTGGAAATGAAGAAGTAAAACTGTTAGTATTAGCTAACAATATGATTTTCTATATAGAAAATTCTACCAAATCTCCAAAATGCTGCTAGAACTGCTACTCTTACCTTAATAATAATGTGCTATTCAAAATCAATATAGAAATCAATATAAAAAGTCAATTTTATTTCTATGTATTAATACTAGCAACAAAAAACCCCATTCATTGTAAGTAAAGAAACAGCACAATTTACATAGTATAAAAAGGTACTTAAGAGTAAATCTTACAAAAGATACAGCAGACCTGAAAACTACAAAACATTACTGAAAAAAAAATTAAAGAATGCTCAAATAAATAGATATACCATGTTCATGGATTATAAGACTCATCTTATTGTTAAGATGTCAGCTCTCCTTGAATTGATCTGTAGTTTCAATGCATTTCTTTTTTTGTTTGTTTTTTGTTTGTTGTTTGTTTTTGTTTGTTTGTTTGTTTTTTGAGATGGAGTCTTACTCTCTTGCCCAGGCTGGAGTGCAGTGGCATGATCTTCGGCTCACTGCAAGCTCCGCCTCCCGGGTTCATACCATTCTCCTGCCTCAGCCTCCCAAGTAGCTGGGACTATAGGCGCCTGCCACCACGCCCAGCTAATTTTTTGTATTTTTTAGTAGAGATGGGGTTTCACCGTGGTCTCAATCTCCTGACCTCATGATCCGCCTGCCTCGGCCTCCCAAAGTGCTGGGATTACAGGCATGAGCCACTGTGCCTGGCCAGTTTCAATGCATTTCTACACAAAATTCCATCAGACTGTTTTCTAGAAGTTGACAAGCTGATTCTAAAATGCATATAGAAATGCAAATGATCTAGAATGTCTAAAACAAACTTGTAAGGGAAAAACAAAATTAGAAAACTTTCACTATTTGACTTCTGGCTTCTTCCCTAGATACAGTAATCAAGACAGTGTGTTCTTGTTGTTAACATGGACAAGTAAATTAATAAAACAGAATAAAAAGCTCAGAAAGAGCCCATCACTCATCTGGTTAATTCACATATTCAAAAATTAACTAAAAGTGAATCATAAAGCTAAATGTAAAACCCCAAACTATAAAACTTCCAGAAGAAAACATAAGAGAATATCTGTGTTGTCTTAATTAAGGCAAAGCTTTCTTACAAAAAATATCAATAGCATGATTTGTAAAAGAAAAAACTTATGGATTAGACTTCATCAAACTTAAGACTTCTGTTCTTAGGGGAACAGATTTCAGAGAATGAAAATCTCTTTTTTTTTTTTTTTTGAGACAGTCTCGCTATATCACCCAGGCTGGAGTGCAGTGGCACGATCTCAGCTCACTGCAACCTCCGCCTTCTGGGATCAAGCGATTCTCCTGCCTCAGCCTCCCAATTAGCTGGGATTACAGGCACCTGCCACCATGCCTGGCTAATTTTTTGTATTTTTAATAGAGATGGGGTTTTCAGGATGGTCTCAATCTCCTGACTTTGTGATCCACCCACCTTGGCCTCCCAAAGTGCTGGGATTACAGGCATGAGCCACCACACCTGGCTGAAAATCTCTTAAATGAAAGATAGGTCATAGACAGAGAGAAAAATGTGTGCATATTATGTATTTGACTAAGTAATCATATCCATTATATATAAAAACTTGAGACTCAATAAGAAGAAAACAAAAAATTAATACAAATGATCAAAATATTTAAACATGTACTTAAGGAAGATTTATGGATTTATTTAAACACACAAAATGATGCTCAGCATCATTAGTCATTAGAGAATTGTAAATCAGCACAATGGATTATCACATGCACCTATTGAAATGGTTTAAAATTGACCACACTAATTATTGATGAGGATGTGAAATAGCTGAAACTCTCATTCACTTCTGTTGGAAGTGTACAATGATACGGCCATTTTGGAAAACATTTTGGCAATTTTTTCAAAAGTTAAAAATATACATATTGTATGATTCAACTGTTGAGTTCTTAGTTATTTACTCAAGATAAATAAAATCATATGTCTATACAAACACTTGCACACAAATGTTCATAGTAGTTTTATTTGTAATAGCTCCAAACTGGAAACAACTAAAGTATCCATCAATATATGAGTGGATAAACAAACTGATGGAGCCACACAATAGAATCTAATTATACTAGTGAAAAAGGAGTAAGCTATTGATATACACAACTGTTACATGAAATAAGCTAGCCGAATATAGAGTACCTACTCTGTGATTTCATTTATATAGAATTCTAGAAAATGCTATCTAATTCATAATTACAGAAAGCAGATCAGTGGTTGCCTGGAAATGGGGATGGGAGAAGGGAAAATTGGAGAGGTGCAGGAGGGAGGGGTTATCAAGGGATACAAAGATTTTTTTAGATGAATGAGCTTATTATTTGACTGTGGTAAGGGTTTCACTGATGTACACATAGGTCAAACTTATCAGGTTTTACACTATAAACATGCTCAGGTTTATTTTTTTTTGTTTTTGCCAATTATATCTCAAACTGTTTTAAGCAAAAGGCTATGATATAGGCTCTGGATTAAAGGAAAGAATTGACTTTTCTATGAACCAGAGACTTTGATCTGTGAAACCTTAAATATTAAAAATTTCTTATAGCCATTACAAGTAGCTAAAACAACCAAATATGAGAATCTGTTGAAAAATACTCATCAAAAATAATTACACTTTCAAAACATATGGGTGAAGGTACCGTGTGTACAAGATTTGTCCATTCTAAAATGTTGCCATCTGCTAGATAATTTGTTTTAATAGGAAGAAAGAATAATACAAATCTTGACATGATTTGATAGTGTAATAAATGTCATCAAAATTGGTTAAATCTTTTGAAAATTATCAAGAAACCAAAAATGTGAACTGCCATTGGCCAAGTAGTCATGGTTATGTGGTCACTAATACAATCAATGATAAAAATGAAATTGTTCTTTTCCTAAGAAAATACATAGAAAAGGTTACAGTAACTTTTAAAAACACTTACTTTAGAAGCATCTGGATTTTTAAAAATGAGTTTTTTGGCTGGCTGTAGTGGCTCATGCCTATAATCCCAGCACTTTGGGAGGTGGATCATGAGGTCAGGAGTTTGAGACCAGCCTGGCCAAGATGGTGAAACCCCATCTCTACTAAAAATACAAAAATTAGCTGGGCATGGTGTCAGGTACCTGTAATTCCAGCTACTCAGGAGGCTGAGGCAGGAGAATCACTTGAACCCGGGAGGCAGAGGTTACAGTGAGCCAAGATTGCGCAACTGCACTCTAACCTGGGCAACTGAGCGAGACTCTGTCTCACAAAAAAATTAAAAAATAAATAAATAAAATGAGTTTTTTGTTTAAAAAATACCCCAAAGTCTCCTCATCTGGGAGGGAGGTGGGGGGGTCAGCCCCCCGCCTGGCCAGCCGCCCCGTCCGGGAGGTGAGGGGCACCTCTGCCCGGCTGCCCCTACCGGGAAGTGAGGAGCCCCTCTGCCCGGCCAGCCGCCTCGTCCGGGAGGGAGGTGGGGGGGTCAGCCCCCCGCCTGGCCAGCCGCCCCGTCCGGGAGGCGAGGGGTGCCTCTGCCCGGCCGCCCCTACTGGGAAGTGAGGAGCCCCTCTGCCCGGCCAGCCGCCCCGTCCGGGAGGGAGGTGGGGGGGTCAGCCCCCCTCCCGGCCAGCCGCCCCGTCCGGGAGGGAGGTGGGGGGGTCAGCCCCCCGCCCGGCCAGCCGCCCCGTCCGGGAGGGAGGTGGGGGGATCAGCCCCCCGCCTGGCCAGCCGCCCCGTCCGGGAGGGAGGTGGGGGGATCAGCCCCCTGCCCGGCCAGCCGCCCTGTCCAGGAGGTGGGGGGGGCGCCTCTGCCCGGCCGCCCCTACTGGGAAGTGAGGAGCCCCTCTGCCCGGCCAGCTGCTCTGTCTGGGAGGGAGGTGGGGGGGGTCAGCCCCCAGCCCGGCCAGCCGCCCCGTCCGGGAGGGAGGTGGGGGGGTTAGCCCCCCGCCTGGCCAGCCGCCCCATCCGGGAGGTGAGGGGCGCCTCTGCCCGGCCGCCCCTTCTGGGAAGTGAGGAGCCCCTCTGCCTGGCCAGCCGCCCCGTCCGGGAGGGAGGTGGGGGGGTCAGCCCCCCGCCCGGCCAGCCGCCCCGTCCGGGAGGGAGGTGGGGGGTCAGCCCCCCGCCCGGCCAGCCGCCCCGTCCGGGAGGGAGGTGGGGGGGTCAGCCCCCCGCCCGGCCAGCCGCCCCGTCCGGGAGGGAGGTGGGGGGGTCAGCCCCCCGCCCGGCCAGCCGCCCCATCCGGGAGGGAGGTGGGGGGGTCAGCCCCCCGCCCGGCCAGCCGCCCCGTCCGGGAGGGAGGTGGGGGGATCAGCCCCCCGCCCGGCCAGCCGCCCTGTCCGGGAGGTGAGGGGCGCCTCTGCCCGGCCGCCCCTACCGGGAAGTGAGGAGCCCCTCTGCCCGGCCAGCCGCCCCCTCCGGGAGGGAGGTGGGGGGGTCAGCCCCCCGCCGGGCCAGCCGCCCCGTCGGGGAAGTGAGGGGCACCTCTGCCCGGCCGCCCCTACTGGGAAGTGAGGAGCCCCTCTGCCCGGCCAGCCGCCCTGTCCGGGAGGGAGGTGGGGGGTCAGCCCCCCGCCCGGCCAGCCGCCCCGTCCGGGAGGTGAGGGGCGCTTCTGCCCGGCCGCCCCTACTGGGAAGTGAGGAGCTCCTCTGCCCGGCCACCACCCCATCTGGGAGGTGTACTCAACAGCTCATTGAGAACGGGCCATGAAGACAATGGCGGTTTTGTGGAATAGAAAGGGGGGAAAGGTGGGGAAAAGATTGAGAAATCGGATGGTTGCTGTGTCTGTGTAGAAAGAGGTAGACATGGGAGACTTTTCATTTTGTTCTGTACTAAGAAAAATTCTTCTGCCTTGGGATCCTGTTGATCTGTGACCTTACCCCCAACCCTGTGCTCTCTGAAACATGTGCTGTATCCACTCAGGGTTGAATGGATTAAGGGCAGTGCAAGATGTGCTTTGTTAAACAGATGCTTGAAGGCAGCATGTTCGTTAAGAGTCATCACCACTCCTTAATCTCAAGTACCCAGGGACACAAACACTGCGGAAGGCCGCAGGGTCCTCTGCCTAGGAAAACCAGAGAACTTTGTTCACTTGTTTATCTGCTGACCTTCCCTCCACTATTGTCCTGTGACCCTGCCAAATCCCCCTCTGCGAGAAACACCCAAGAATGATCAATAAAAAAGAAAAAAAAAAAAAAAAAAAAAAAATGAGTTTTTTGTTTAAAAAATACCCCAAAGTCATAATAAAGTTGACAGAATATTTTTTGAAGCGATGAATATAAATATAATCATTGCAGATTGAGTGTTGGATCTGGATATTTTTCTTAATTTTTATAATTCACATAGAAACTAAAATAACATGGTTTATGTGAACGGAAATTACCACTATTTATCATGTCTTACTCCCATCTACTATAGTATTTCCAGGGCCCTTAACAGTGCCTGGTGTTGATAGGCTTCAATTATAATTTTTGAATAAATTAATAGATTTTAGTGATTGTGAGACTGACCTAGGTACTTCCATCATTGTCTCCTACACTTTGATAACTTGCTTCTGAGAGACAGGTGGCTTTGCTTTCCTTGCTCCTTCTTCAACAAATTCCTCTGCTCTCTGCAATGAAGTCTTTCCTGCCAAGCCTGAGTTGTTCATCATTCTGATGGTTTGTCAGGAAAGCTGACAGCCTTCAGGCATTGTTAAACAAGGATTCTGAAACTTGAAACACAGTGTGATAGATGTCTTGCTTACTTAGCACTGGTGGCCTTTCCTGTGAAGACTCAGAGATGATTAAAATGCTTATGATCACAGAAGCTGAAAGCA
Organism: Pan paniscus; assembly: GCF_029289425.2. NCBI lineage: Eukaryota > Metazoa > Chordata > Mammalia > Primates > Hominidae > Pan > Pan paniscus. The sequence goes on from NC_073260.2 coordinate 52,058,287, forward strand.
GGAGAAACGACGCTTGTTACAGTTATTTTGGACTTCCTTTTTGTAAACTTCTTGAGAGACAGATTTTTGTCTCTTTTCCTTGTCATGTACTTTAGGGAAAACAGTGTGATCTATCACACTGAGATTTTTGCCCTGAAGAAATCACAAAAATGCACTTACTATCCCAAAAGCTTTGTGATAACAGCAAGGATCGGCGTGTACTTTGAAACAGCATTTGGTTGACCTATTTCATTTCCAACATTAAAAAAAAAAAACCACAGAGCCAAAAACATATTTTCCTTTTAGTATTTCTTAATTTATAAATAATTAAGCCAATACTGTAAATTTATTAAAATAGATTTTCAATAGTAACAGATGCCCTGGGGCTCCCGTTAGGCTTTATATTGCATTGGGCTTTCTTATAAAGACAGATTTTTTTTTTTAATTCCATAAAACAAAAAGTACCCTTAAGGCTTAACCAAATTGGAAAAAATAAACACTATTCTGAGAATGTAAATGACTTCACCTCTTAAACTTAAGCTAATTTGAATCTCACGATCAATGCATGAGTTATAGTGCAATATAGTGCTGGCCTTGGAGCCAGCAATCACACAGTCCCTCAAGGAAATACAAGCAAATTGTTAAATAAAGAAAACAATAAGATGGGAAGAAAATTGCTTAAATGGTTTATGAATATGCTGATTGTTGGCAAAGACTGTCTGATCTCACTGTTTATACATTGCATTATTCAGCTCAGGCTGCCTTTATATAATATCATAGACCGGGTGGCTTAACAACAGGAATTATTTCTCATGGTTCTGGAGGCTAGGAATTACTGATCAAGGTGCTGGGTGATTTGGTTCCCCGGGGAGGGCTCTCTTTCTGCCTTGAGGGTGACTGCCTTCTTACTGTGTCCTCACATGGTAGGGAGGGTTCTGGTCTCTCTTCTTCTTCTTATAGGGACAGTAATCCCATCACAGGGTCCCCACCCTCATGACTTAATCTAAACCTAATTATGTCCTGAAGTTCCTACCTCCCAATACTATCACACAGTGGGTTGTCTTCAAAATATGAATTTTTGGGGAACATAAACATTTAGTCCATACATTCCATCCCTAGCCTCCACCCCCAAATTTAGGCCCTTGTATGCAAAATTGATTTATTCCATCCCAACAGCTTCAAACGTCATCTTAACTCAATACAACATTAAATCTAAACATCCAGAGTGTCTTCTAAATCAGATGTGGGTCAGGCTCGAGGTACAATTCATTCTAAGAAAAATTCTCTAGCCATAAACCTGTGAAATCAGGTAAGTATGTGCGCCCAAAATACAATGATGTGGTAGGCATAGGATAGAAATTCCCATGCCCAAAGGGAGAAATAGACAAGAAAGAAGGAGTGATGAGGTCCAAACAATTCAAATTCCATTTCTTCCTAAGGTTTAAAGACAATCTTTTTTGGTTTTATGTTCTGCACTTCAGGTCCACTGGGGTGGTTGTTCTACCTCTTCTACTCTGCTGGCCAAGGATCGTGGTGCCATCTCCAAAGCTCTGGAAGACTGCTGTCTGTCTTGTTGAAAGTGAGGTGATGCCCCACCTGCCCTCCTTCTCCCCCTGAATCTGAGGAGGCCACCCTAATGACTTCTGAATCACTTTCAAGGTCATTCTTCTTTGTCTTGAAGAATAGTGCATGTTCACAACCAAATAGGTCTACGGTGCAGTCCTATAAGATCTAAGAAGGCTGATAGCCTTTCTTCATTTCATCTTGTCCCTGTCCCCTTCAATCCAAACTGGCAGTGTTTCTGCTTGTTTAATCCAATAATCTCCTTATCAAGTCTAGCCATGCCATTGATGTTCTCTTCTGAACATGCTTTCTCATATTTTGCAACATGGACTCTTCCCAATCTTTCTGGTATTCTGTATCTTAACAGTTCCTTTTAAAATACATTTAAATATTCAATTTCATTGCTCACAAATTCTACCTTCCATGAAACACTAGAACACAAACACAATTCATCCAAGTTCTTTGCCACTTTATAACAAGGATCATGCTTCCTCTAGTGTCCAATAACATGTGTCTGCTCATTTATGTCTGAGACCTTACCAGAATGGTTTCTAGCATCTGTCTAAATCCATTTCTGCTGCTACAACAAAATGCCTTACCCTGGATAATTTATAAACTACAGCAATTCGTTTCTCACCGTTTTGGAGAGTGGGAAGTCCAAGATCAAGGTACTGGCAGATTTGGTGTCTGGTGAGGCTGCTATCTCTCCTCCCAAGACGGTGCCCTGTTCCGATGCCTTCACATGGTAGAAGACATGCTGTGTCTTCCCACGGTGGAAGGCAGAAGAGCAAAGGGCAGTAGGGCACTTCCTTCAATCTCCTTTATCAGAGCACTATTCTATTTATGACTTTTTGTTTTGTTTTTAAAATAAATTTTACTGTGCATATTTAAGGTATACAACATGATGTTATGGGATACATACAGATTGTAAAATGGTTTTATAGTGGAGCCAATTAACATATTCATATTCTTGCATAGTTATCCATTTTTTTTCCTTTTCTGTGGCAAGAGCAGCTAGAATCTACTAATTTGGCAGGAATCCCAAATACAGTACAATTTAATTACCTCTAGAAATCATGTTGTACATTAGTCTTCTAGTTTTGTTCATCCTACACATCTGCTACTTTGTGTCCTCTGACCTACATCTCCCCATTTGCTCTTCCCTCAACTCCAGTAATCACAGTTTAATGCTCTATCTCTGTATTCACATATGACTTTTTTTTTTGGAGACAGGATCTCACTCTGTTGCCTAGGCTAGAGTGCAATGGTGTGATCATGGCTCACTGCAGCCTTGACCTCCTGGGCTCAATCAACTCTCCCACCCCAGTCTCTTGAGCACCTTGGATTACAGGCACACCACCTGCATGCCCAACTAATTTTTGTATTTTTTTTTTTGTAGAGATGAGGTTTTGCCATGTTGCCAAGGCTGGTCTCAAACTCCTGGGCTCAAGTGATCTGCCTGCCTCTGCCTTCCAAAGTACTGAGATTACAGGAGTGAGTCACCACATCCAGTCCTCTTTTTCCTTTTTCTTTTAGATTCCACATGTAAGTGAGGAGATAATGCATATTTTTCTTTCTGTGTCTGGCTTATTTCACTTAGCATACTGACCTTCAGTTTCATCCATGTTGTGGTAAATGACACAATCTCCTGCTTTTACATTTTTTTGTTTTGAGAGAGAGTCTCGTTTTGTTGCTCAGGCTGGAGTGCAGTAGTGTGACCACGGCTCACTGCAGCTTCAACCTCCTGCACCCAAGCAATCTTTCCACTTCAGCCTCCTGAGTAGCTTGGACCACAGACATGCCACCACACCTGACTAATTTTTAATTTTTTAGTAGAGATGAGGTCTTGCTATATTGCCATGGCTGGTCTTGAACTCCTGGGCTCAAGAGATCCTTCTGCCTCAGCTGCCCAAAGTGCTGGTATTACAGGCATAAGCCACTTTGCCTGGATCTTTCTTTCTTTCTTTTTGTTTGTTTGTTTGTTTGTTCTTGAGACAGGGTCTCACTCTTTTGCCCAGGCTGTAGTGCAGTAGTGTAATCACAGCTCACTGCAGCCTCAGTCTTCCTGGCTTAGGTGATCCTCCCACCTCAGCCTTCTGAGTAGCTGGGATTGCAGTCACAGGTCACCATGCCCCACTAATTTTTTAAACTTTTTGTAGAGATGGAATTTTGCCATGCTGCCCAGGCTGATCTTGAACTACTGAGCTCAAGCAATCCACCTGCCTTGGTCTCCCAAAGTGCTGGGATTATAGGCTTGAGCCACCACGCCCAGCCTATCTCTTTCTTTTTTAAGGCTGAATAATACTCTACTATATAGAATATTATTATACCTGTTGGCAATTTTTATGTCTCCTTTGGAGAAGTGTCTATTCAGGTCTTTTGCCCATATTAAAATTAGGTTATTTGTTTTTCTACTGTTGAGTTGTGTGAGTTCCTTGTACATTTTGAATATTAACTCCGTACCACATACATGGTTTGCAAATACATTTTCCCCAGTCAACAGGCTGCCATTTTATTTTGTTGATTGTTTACTGTGCATAAACTTTTTAGTTTGATGTAGTCCTATTTATTTATTTTTGCTTTTGTAGCCTGAGCTTTTGGTGTGATATTTGAAAATTAATCACCAAGGCCAATATTCAGATTTTTCTCTATATTTTCTTCTAGGCATTTAGTAGCTTCAGAGCTTACATTTAGGTCTTTTATCCTTTTTTTTTTGAGACCAAGTCTCGCTCTGTTGCCCAGGCTGGAGTGCAGTGGCACAGTCTTGGTTCACTGCAAGCTCTGCCTCCTGGGTGCACGCCATTCTCCTGCCTCAGCCTCCCGAGTAGCTGGGACTGCAGGTGCACCACCACGCCCGGCTAATTTTTTGTATTTTTAGTAGAGACAGGGTTTCACTGTGTTAGCCAGGATGGTCTCAATCTCCTGACCTCGTGATCCACCCTCCCAAAGTGTTGGTATTACAGGCATGAGTCACCGCAGCTGGCCACTTTTATCCATTTTGAATTGATTTTTGTGTACGGTGTAAGATGACAGTCCAATTTTACTCCTTTGCATTTGGAAATCCAGTTTTCCCAGCATTGTTTATTGAAGCGATTGTCCTTTCCCCATTGTGTTCTTTTGGTACCCTTGTCAAAAATTAGTTGACTATATGTTTGGATTCATTTCTTGAGGCTCTCTATACACTTTCTCTGTTCTATGGGACTGCTTTTATGTCAGTATCATACTGTTTTGATCACAATAGTTTTGTAATATGATCTTAAATCAGGAAGTATAATGTCCACAATTTTGTTTTTTCTTTTTCAGAATTGTTTTGACTATTCAGGGTATTTTGTGTTTCCATATGAATTATAGGATTGTTTTTCTGTTTCTGTGAAGAATGCCATTGGGATTTTGATAGGGATTGTGTTGAATATGTATGTTGCTCTGGGTAGTATGAACATGTTAACAATATTAATTCTTTCAATCCATGAGCATGAAATATCTTCCAATTTACTTGTGCCATCTTCTGTTTCTTTCATCAATGTTTTATAGTTTTCAGCATATAAACATCTCACTTCCTTGGTTAAACTTATTCCTAAGCATTTTTTAATGCTATCATAAATGAAATTATTTTCTTGATTTCTTTTTCAGCTAGGTTGTAAGAAATGTTGCTAATCTTTGTATATTGATATTGTATCTTGTGACTTTGCTAAATTCATTTATTCATTTAATTTTGGATGTTAACTTCTTATCAGATATATGATTTGCCAATACATTTCCCCCAGTCCACAGGGACTGTGCCTTCTGTTCTAACAGGTTTTTTTTTTTTTTTTGTTTTGTTTTTGGTGAATTCTTCTGGGTGTTTTACGTATAGGTTCATGTTATCTGCAAAGACCCCCACCTATTAATATCATCAACTTGCAGCTTAAGTTTCAACATATGAATTTTGGAAAGACATATACATTTAAGCCATAGTAACATCCAAATTTTACCAACATTCTGTTAATGCATGTTAACATGCATAATTCAGCCAATTTCAGGATGAGATTCTGCACTGGGTTTTCAGCAATCTCAGCTCTGCAGCTGCAGAGGTTAAGGGTATTTTTCAGGACACAAAAGAAGCTTTCAGGTCATTTATGTGGCTCTTGAGCTAGCAATTTGAATTTCTAAGATGCATCATTCTCTTTAGCCACTTTGTCCAGCAACATTAGGAGCAAACAGCCAACTCATTATATTAATAAGATATTCAAAAATGTTCAAAAGTATTACATACACAGTCACCCAGCTCCTTGTTTTTTATAAGTGGTCAATTAGGAGTATTCAATAGAGGTATTTAGTGTATCTCTGTTGCCAGATCACATCATAGACTATCAGTGTTCTCCTTAGTACTGCAAATAGAGTCATTAGTGTCTATACATCTAATCAGTATATTCATTTTCTAGGTGGTAGAAATTTGATCTCCACTGTCAGTACATCTGAGTAATATTCTGTTATTAAATGAATGGATTATTATTTATATCATTGCAATGTCTTCACCAAGTTGTCACTTTATTAAAATTAGGATTCTTGGTGGTAGCCAAAGGCTTGCTTTTGACACAGGTTGGTTGCTAGGATTTTGTAGGCATACACACAGTAGTAGTTCAGTAATTAGTTATGGAGCACTAACTGGCTGAATTGTATCCCTCCCAGTTTTATATATTTACATCCTTACCCCAGTACCTCAGAATATGACTGTATTTGGAGATAGAATCTTTAAATAGATAATTACAGGTCATATTGGGTGGGCCCTAATCCAATATGACTGCTGTTCCTATAAGAAAAAGAAACGTGAACATAAACACACACAAAGAGATCATGGGAAGATACATGAAGAAGATGGCAATCTACAAGCCAAGGAGAGAAACCCCAGATGAAACTAACCTGCCAACACCTTGATCTCAGAGAGCTAGCCTCCAGATTGTGAAGAAATAAATTTCTGTTGTTTAAGTCGCCTAGTTTGTGGTACTTTGTTATGGCAGCCTCAGCAAACTAATACACTAACACTGAACACTAGGAAATCATCCTGGGGAATCAAAATCATTGAACCTTGGAGTTGGACTGCCTGGTTCAGCATATCTTTTCTTTTTGTAGAGATGAGATCTTGCTATGTTGTTCAGGCTGGACTGCAGTGACTATTTACAAGCATGATCATAGTGCACCACGGCCTTGATCTCCTGGACTCAAGTGACCCTCCCACCTCAACCTCCTGGGTAGCTGGGACTACAGATGCACACCAGCCTGGTACAATATCTTTGACATATAAAATATTCAGGCTCCTTTCTTCCAGGAATGGAACAATTTTGGTATTTCACAGAAGTCTCAGGCAAGGATATTCGATTTGTCCCTCAAACTCTGTAGACAATGTCCCCTCTGTGGGTATGTGGCTCTCCTGTATTTATTATCATCTGCTATTTCTCTTTTCTTTTTTCTCCTTCTTGGAGACATTCCCTCTACTTTCAAAAGTGAAGGCACAAAATCACTTCTCAAGTTGGGCCACTTAAAGCTGCTCCCACCTGGAGAGCAATAACAGTATTTCTACCAACTGTGCTTAGCCACTCAATCCATATGTGAACATTCTAAGTACAGTGCACTATGGCAAGTTATATTATGGCTCATTCAATTCAACCATAGTGTTTTGTGTGCTTACTGTGTGCCAGGCACAGTGCAATGAAAGTGGGATGCAAAGAGGAATGAGATGCTATACCTGCCCTTACAGAGGTCAATTACTCAAATACCTCAAGGTACTCTGGTGATAGTAAGTGGGAAATGATACAACTGTTCCTGTGATTATTTATCAGGAGACTTAGTGAAATCACCTGGTGATGGATATTGAGAGATGGCTTTCCTCTGCCAACAGATGTACAAGTGTATACCTATATACACTTGCTTGTGTGTCCCTTGGAGCCCCAATGTGTCTTCCTTTTAAAAGTACACCAGAATAAGAGACAAGCTCAAAGAAAGGTAAATGCATAAATCTGCTCATGGAACCAGAATTTCTTACACATTTTTCTGGACCACTCCGGGTTTTATAATTTAAGAAGTTCTTTACAATGTTCTAGGTACTTAGCATGGCACAAAAGGGCACATTCTTTGCTCCCAATGCACTGCATGCCACAATGTAGAGAAAACGGGAAACCTCTGAAACAAAGAGCCAGGAAGAGGCAGGAGCTGTGCTGGAGGAGCAGAGAAGTGGGAGGCAAGGCAACTGAGAGCCGGTACATTGTGCACCGTCTGGGGACATGCAGGAGGGGGAAGCAAGCCTGCAATTTTTTTTTTTTTGACTTTGGAAAAGGAATCAGGAGCTATTTCTTGGTTTGTGAGCTTTGCTATGGTTTCAGTTTGCCCTCAGAAGGTTGACAGTGTGGGTGGATGGCATTGTTTGGTTGTAAAGTGGGGCAGCAGTTGGTGAGTGGTTAATTTAAGAGTCATGCTCTGACAGAACAACCCATGTGTCCTTTCCCATATGCGTGGGGGAAAAGAGCCAGCACTGCATTCACTGTTGGAATTGACTCTGTGTAGCTGGGATTAGCAGCTCTGTTTTGCAGAACACAAAGATTTAGAGAGTTAAAGTAAATGCACCAAGGTAAAGCTGGGGACAGAGGTGCAATTTTAATTTAGTTTAGGCTGTGCATCTTCCACTGAAGAATGGTTTTGCTTTTATTTATTATTATTCTTTAATGCTAAAGAGAAGAGATTCAATGGTGTTCAGCTGAGGGGAGAAAGAGAGCATATTTGTGGCCCCCCCTGCACGGTCTGTGACTGGGTCCAAATTTCCCTGGGTCAGCTCCTTCCTGGAGCCACTCCTTTCTGCTGTGGCAACAAGGTCAGCAGGGTGACCCTTGTCCACTCACACCTGGGGCACAAGACTCCATGTTGGAGAACCTTCAAGATGGCAGCGGGTCACCTTGGTGACTGATAGGATGTAGGGCCCTTCTTGGAGGCTCTCCTCAGGCTAGGATAGGCTGTGCAAAGAAAATCCTGATTGGTCTAAGATGACTGTTATTTTGGGAACTATGCAGAGAGGTATATGACAATTACTGACTCAGACATTTTCAAAGTGGTGGGATTCTCTCTTCATGGTTTTGTTTGTTTGTTTGTTTTTAGACATAGGGTCTGGTTCTATTGTCTAGGCTGCAAGTACAGTGGTGTGATCATAGCTCACTTCCCCTCGAACTTCGGAGCTCAAGCGATACTACTGCCTTAGCCTCCCAAGTAGCTAGGACTACAGGAGCACACCACCATGCCCTACTAATTAAAAAAAAAAGTGTAGAGGTGGGGTCTTGCTATGCTCCACAGGCTGGTCTCAAACTCTTGGGCTCAAGCAATCCTCCTACCTTGGACTCCCAAAGTTCTGGAATTGCAGGCATGAGCCACTGCATGCAGCCAGGATCCTCTTTTCAAGTTAATGGATGTGCTTTTCCCCCAGAGTCCGCATTACTATGTGCCCCCTTCCCACTGCTGCCTAATTTGAGAAACAGCTGGGGCATCCAATACCACCACTGCACAGAAAGGTGAGGCCAGAGCCAGAGGGAAATGATGTTTTTCCCCTTAACTTTCATGTTTTCAAAGAAGAGGCTCTTAGAATGATATACAAAATAAAGAGGGCAACAGTCTTGTGCATCTTGGGCAACACAGTAGATTTGGGAGAACACAAATAATATGGGAACCAAGCTTTCCTCTTCTTCTTTCCACTAGGGGGAAAAAAACCCACAAAAAACAAACAAGCAAACTTCCTGGACAGAGAAGTGGAAAAGGAGAGAACTTCGTAAGGTCTGTAGGGAAAGCATGAGGCCCTAGTGAACCCTACGTATAGGAGTGCCATCAAAACTCAAAATCACCAGCCTCCCCCTCGAGCCAACATCGTCAATCGCCAGCATCCATGTAGGAGCTAAGAAGCATCTGATAGCCACCTGTGTAGTGGAACAATGTGATCACACTTCCCATTGGCTTCTGGTGAGGACCGCATTTTGATAACGGTCACAACTTCACAGCTCATTTTGATATCTGTTCAGCAGGAATGTCACATGTTTGGACTCTGAGCCTTTTTAGTCCTCATTTGACTTAACCCAAGTGTAGAGTCTCTGCTTCCATTTTCCCCAGCTGGAGAGTGGAGTCTGGGTCTAGACACCTAGAGAGGGCCATGGGGAAGGAAATAAGAGTCTCTGTCTTAGATTTGGATGGGCTGAGAGGGACCAACTGCAAAGGACATTAGGCTTTTCTCTCATCCCCTGTATCATCTTCCTCACATGAAGAAATTTCCACAGGTGCTTTCTAAGGAGCCACATTCCTCCAGGCACAAGAGTAGACAGACATCACGTTGCTGAGACATTGGCTCACCTGTTCCCGTTGCCCTCAGAGGGCCAGCAGAAATCTGTTGCTAAAGCTGGCTTTTGGCACTAGTGCTTCAACATTTTATGTGCTTAAAATTCCATCTGTGCACGTTCAGACATGACCAGAGTGCTTGTCATTTCTAGTTCAGCTCAGCCCTCCCAGGGCTTGGGCTTGGAAGAAGAAAGGTTTCCTCCCTCTCCCTCGTATACCTACTCTGCTGAGCAAGTAGCTCCATCTGCCCCAGACTTGCAGCCTGGGACTTGTTGACAAACTTGGGCAGTTTCATTATTCCCACCCAGTACTTACTTGGAATAAGCCAGGAGCTGCTGGAGGAGCCCTGCTGGCTGCTGGATGAAGATGGAAGCCCTTTAGGGAATGGTGAGCTGGACCAGGTTATTGGTCACACAACCCAGGAAAGGAGTCACCGCTGGAGACTCCCTGGGAAGCCAGGACAAAACATCAGCTTCACTCATGTGAGCTGAGATCCTAAAATTCAAAGCACTGGATAACAAATGGAGGGGATGTATAGTGGGCTGGAGATGCACCACCCACATCCCCATTCACAGAGGACCTGCTGCCCGTGCTACTGGAGGTGATGTCAGCGGACAGTTCTCAGCTCTTGGTTCCTTCTGGGTGGCCTCAGCTACAGACAGCTGCCTTGCCCAAGAGCACACTCTTCCCTGTGTAGGGCAGCAAAATATTCCACACCCAATTATGCCATTTTGGCATAAGGATTATATTGAGCTGAAGACAGTGGAGAGGAAGCAGATACAAGAAAAGCTCTCTTCCCTTCTCCTATTTGGCTAAAAGCAGAATATAAATTTGTAAAGGTGTTTTCCTCTCCCTTTTACCGGGAAAGACAGAAATTAACCACCGAGACAAAACCTGTGTCAGTCCAGAGACGGCACCATGAGGGCTATCCAGAATTCAAGGATGGGAGCAGAGCTTGTTCTGGGCTTTGATTTAGGGAGAGAGAGGCAAGGAGAAGGCATTCTGGGCAGGAGCCTGGCACAGATGGGGCAAGTGGTTAGTGAGGTGCTGATGAGGTTAGCAAGGGATGAAAAGCAGGTAGGGTTAAACCAAAGCTGGGCAAGGGGCCTCTTCGCGACCCTTCCCCACCCTGTGGCTGCTTTCTGTAACCACTGGCACTGTGTGCTCCAAATACTCTCATTCCTGCTCCTTTTCTGGTACCTTCTCAGAGTCTCAGCTGCTGCCATTCCCCTGTGCTCGGGCCTTCACCTCCTGGCCTTTTTCTGTGTGCTCACTGCTGGGGGAGCCCAGACATCGTGGAGGAGTCCCAGCCCAGTCCCTCATCGGCAAGCCTGCCTTCCTCACATCCCAGAGGGCATTTCCAGCTGCACAGATGCACTCCAGCTCGCACCACCGGCACCCTGAGGTCAAACTCCTCCTTCCCTCGAAAAAGAACTTGGCAGGCTCCCACAATCTCATTATTTTTTCAGGCTCTTGAGCTGGAAGCCTTGGGTCATCTTTGCCTGCCTGCCTTCCCTCCATTCCTTCCTTCCTTCCTTCCATTTCTTTTCCTTCCTTCCTTCCTTCCTTCCTTCCTTCCTTCCTTCCTTCCTTCCTTCCTTCCTTCCTTCCCTCCCTCCCTCTTTCTTCTTTCCTTCCTTCCTTCCTTCTTTCTTTCTTCCTTTCTTTTTCTCTTTCTCCAGTGCCTCCTCCAAACCATCACAAAAATCGTACAGCTTCTTTCTTAGATATTTTTTCTTTTTCTTTTGTACCACATACACCAGCCCTAGGGTACCTGCCTCAAATTCAGCCCGTTCCCTCATTCTTGTGCCCCAAGAAATTCATCAGGGAGGACAATCTAGAAATCTATCTCTCTCTATATATATTTAAGTACCTTTCTTTTTAAAAAATTTTTTATTTCTTATTTTCTTTAACTTTTAAGTTCCAGGGTACATGTGCAGGATGTGCAGGTCTGTTCCATAGGTAAACGTGTGCTATGGTGGTTTGCTGCACAGGTCAACCCATCACCTAGGTATTAAGCCCAGCAGCCAATAACCATTCTTCCTGATGTTCTCCCTCCCCAACCACAGGTCCTAATTTGTATTGTTCCCCACAATGTGTCCACGTGTTCTCATCATTTAGCTCCCACTTACAAGTGAGAACATGTGGTGTTTGGTTTTCTGTTCCTGTGTTAGTTTGCTGAGAATAACGACTTCCAGCTCTATGTCCCTGCAAAGGACATGATCTTGTTCCCTTTTATGGCTGCATAGTATTCCATGGTGTATATGTACCACATTTCCTTTATCCAGTCTATCATTGATGGACATTCACGTTGATTCCATGTCTTTGCTATTGTGAATAGTGTTGCAATGAACATATGCGTGCATGCATCTTTATAATAGAATGGAAATATATTTTTCAATAACCTTCTAGGTGATTAATTTGCCCTGCACTGAAGTCAGGATAGATTAGATTATGCTCCTGTAACAAATTCATCCTGAAATCTCAGTGGCTTAACATAATCAAGATTTATCTGTTGCTTATGCAAATTCCAATATGAGTAGGGCTGCCTCCTTCTTGTAGCTACACCACCTGGATTGTTTGGTGCCCAAGATGTTAAGACTGGGAAGCAGGAGCTGAAGGGATGTTTCTAAGGATCAGGACTGGAATTGGCTAGAACTCAGTTACATGATCTGAACCAAGCTGCAAGGGAGGCTGGGAGGTGCCCAGGGACTTCTCAGGAGGAGGAAACAGTCTGCAGACATCTGCTGTCTCTAGAATATATCTGGGTTTCTCTCTCTTCATGAGTATGGCTGTTCCCTGGTGTCCTGCAATGGCCTCCCTCACTCACATCAACTTATTGAGTCCTTGGTTCTTAGAGCTAAAAGAGACAGGCCCAGCATTCTCTTCAAGCAACACAGGGCAGAGAAGCAAACACCTCACGCTTGTTTGTCAGAAAGGTCTCCCGGAATCTCTGCTTTAGCTGCTTAGTTTGTTCTGAAATCCTCGGGATTTTCCCCCCAAGTTCTCTGGAATTTCTGGCTGATGAAAACACAACTTTCTGGGGGTTCTCTGAAGGAAGATCATCCTGTTGTGACTTCGGCTTTGGAAGATAAATTGAGTCAAAGCAAAGAAGAGCTTAGGGATATGGACCAAATGTTGCTAGGGCAGGAAGTCCTTTAGATAGGCACAAACAACCACTTGTGAACAGTTTTGTCCATCTTGCCTATTAAAGAAAAACAGTCTGTAAATATCTAGTCTAGTTATTCATGCTCTTTGGAAGACAGCACAGAGGGGCAGTGAAGAGTGGGGCTTTCTGTAATAGATTGCCTGGGCTTGAATCATAGGTCACTTCTTTCTAGTGGCATGCCCTTGGGCAAGTTGCTTCACCTGATGAAGCCTCAGTTTTCTCATCTGTAAAAAAGAAGGAGCAATCATTCCTATCTCCTTAAGTGAGGTGGATATTGAATAAAATGATCACTGTTTGACTTAATGTAAGGCAATAGAAAGGAAGTTCTCACTAATGTTGTTATAAATCCTTGTTTACTCTTAAACTTGAACAACTTATCTCTTATTTTTGACAGCTCGAAAATGTTGATTTCAACCACACATTTAGGGCATTTACCTTAAAAAATGTACTCTGCACATTCATTCTTATAGACATTCTGTGACGAAAGAATACTGTCATCCTAGGGAAGGAGCAAGTCTGCTCTGGGTTGGCTGGGAGAATGGAGCTCCACAACAACTGTGGGAGAAAAGCATTTATTGCTCTTGCTACACATCAGTGATCCACGTTTTCCAAATTGCAAACATTTTATAACCATGCCTGAGGCCGGGATGAAGACTGCCTCTCAGATTGACCTCATCTGTAGTGCTTTCTGCTTTTGCTAGAGCCGGGGTGCATGGCCTAGGCCTGGTGCTGCCTCTGCTTTTGAGAATTAAATGGGAAGTATTGGGGGTGAGGGGGTGGGAGGTGTATACTCTAGGGATCCAAGTTACTGTTGCCATGCCCACTTGCTTTTTTCCTTTCTCTTTTTGATACCCCAGGTGATGGGAACAGCAAGGCAAGGTGAAATTAACAAAATGAAGGACTGCATATGCCTGGTCTACAAAGTGACATTGCTTAGCAGCAGGGTCTCTCTGTCTTTGCGGTGCATGGTGGATTTTTTTTTCTTCAGGCTTTGCTTTTTTTTTTTTTTTGAGATGGAATCTTGCTCTGTCACTAGGCTGGCAGGTAGTGGCACAATCTCGGCTCACTGCAACCTCTGCCTCCTGGGTTCAAGCGATTCTCCTGCCTCAGCCTCCCGAGGAGCTTGGACTACAGGCTTGAGCCACCATGCCCGGCTAATTTTTGTATTTTTAGTGGAGGTTTCACCATGTTGGCCAGGATAGTCTCGCTCTCTTGGCCTCCTGATCTGGCTGCCTTGGCCTTCCAAAGTGCTGGGATTACAGGCGTGAGCCACTGCGCCCAGCCAGATCAGGGTCTGCTTTTTCATAAAGGCAATGCGGGTAGTGGGTGGAGGTGGGAGGGTCCTATATGGGCCATAAAGAAAGAGAACTGGGAGTCTGGGTGCAGTAATGGGGAAGATCTTACAGTGAGTAGATTTTGCTCTAAAATAAAGGAAACACTGGCTAAATTCTTTTCCTTGCAAGAGTTAGAATAGAACATGGTATGCAGGAACTGCTTCTGTTTTCTTGTAAAATAGTGCCAGCAAACTATTCAGGTCATTTGCTCGACAGTTTTTCTCTTAAAAAATTTAAAATGTTGGGGCCGGGCATGGTGGCTCGTGCCTGTAATCCCAGCACTTTGGGAGACCCAGGTGGGTGGATCACAAGGTCAGCAGTTTGAGACCAGCCTGACCAACATGGTGAAACCTGGTCTCTACTAAAAATACAAAAAAATTAGCTGGGCGTGGTGGCGGGTGCCTGTAATCCCGGTGACTTTGGAGGCTGAGGCAGGAGACTTGCTTGAAACCGGAAGGCGGAGGTTGCAGTGAGTCGAGATTGCGCCACTGCACTCTAGCCTGGGCAAAACTCCGTCTCAAAAAAAAAAAAAAAACAAACTTAAAATGTTGTTATTGTTAGTCAAAAAATTTCTTTTTTCTCTTAAATTTTGTTTATTTCTAGGGCTGCCATAACAAAGTGCAATATTCTAAGATTTTATTTGTTAATTAACTTTCCAGTTCACAACTCACATTTCTTAACATTTCAAATGTAAAGTTAGCCTAGAACAGTTGTACATTCAGTACTATCAGAATTTACAAGCTTAATTCAACGACATCTAGTTTCAAATAGCTGCAGTACGTATTTTCTCTTTTCAATTATGCATTCGCTCTCTATTCTGATTATTTCAAGTTATGCAAATCAAGCTAGAGAAGAGATTTAATTTAATCAACTGTGGGTTTGCCTACACGGATTTGAATATTAGCTGTCGTCTATATGTAAATGACAAGAGTGAAGAAAACCTGTTGCTAAGCACTGTGACCAATTCCTGATGTGGTCCTTGAAGGTTAACCTTGTCAGACTGTTAGGGAAACAAGAGCATAGGAGAGTCAGAGTCACGTCATTTGAAGTTCAGCTCCATCTTGACACTAATAAGGCACATTCCTTGCTGGTCACAACCCACAGCCCTAAGATGTTTACAGTTCAGAAAACAGCTTGATGATACCTGCAAGGACACACTCCTATGACAATGGAATGTCCAGATGTCCCAATATCCGTAACAATGCATGCTTCTAAGGTAATTACACGTATGATTTGATGTATTTACACACTATATGACAAGGAGAGTTTTGAGTCAGCAAAAAATAAGCAATTTTGCCATGCTGTCAGCCCACCTGCACAGAGACATAGCTTATCTTTTGCATAGAAAAGACCCCCATGTAAGAAAAACAAAACAAAGATGAAGCGTTCCTCCTCTTGCTTTCTGAGGATGCCTACTCTGTAACTGAGTATCTTTCAATCAACTCTCTCTTCTCACTGCACTCTGCGACCCGCCTTACATTGTTTCCTGCGTGACATCCAAGAACCCTCTCTTGGGGTCTGGATTCAGGACTCCCTTTTCTGGCAACAAGACCTCAAAGCCAGACTCAAAAAGTCAGATTGGTTGCGGGAGATTGCTCGGTGTGCTCTGCAGGAGGACACCTCCCCCCAGGTCCGGTGACTGGGGGGATTCTAAAAACCAGATGCTTTTTTAGACATCTGCCTGTCGTTTATGGTTTATGAGATAGAAAGATTGAACAGGAATATGAGAGAGGAGTGAGAGATCGTTTCTGCCTACAAAGAATTCTCCATTCACTCAAATGAAGCTGCGTTCTTTGCATTCCAGACCGAGAAAGGAGGCTAAGGTATCCATCCCCCGAGGAAAAATAGGAGACTAGATACTTGGCGCTGTTAGCAATCTGGGAGGAGCGAGAAACCTTCAAATCACACAAAGGGTCAAGAACAGGGAAATCATCAGCCGAGTGAGTTCTCAGCAGAGGACCACATGAGAAAGGTGGCCACCCCTCTAGCCAATCATAAACAGAAGACTCACTCCTTAAAGTGCGAACATGGCTCTTTGGTGGGGAGAAGAGATAAGAGGTGGATTTTTACGGGGTTTATAAACACACCATCAGCTCATCTTGAAGATGCAAGAGAAGTTTTCAGGCACAGATGTTGTTTTGCTTTAGGAAGCTAGCGATGTGTTCTTCACAGGAAAGCTGACCAAATCCCAGAATTAATTATTCATTGTCTCCTTCCCCCCTCCCCCCCACACTAAACTGGGTCAGGGAGAGAGTTTCATATTTGTGTTGCTGTTACAGCGCCAGCTCAGAAGTAAAATGATTGGCTGAGACTTGGAGCTTAACAATTAACGTTAAATACAGGCAGCTGGCTGTGTTTTGCTTTAAAAGCCACAATCAAGGAATCTGGCAATCTGGAATTTTGTGATGGCTGATGCCTGTTTGTTTTTTTTTTCCCCCCATTTGCACAATTGCGAGTCTTCTGGGAACTTTTCTTTTACTGACACTATGGTTTTGCATGTTTAAAAAATTGGCAGACATCCTCGGAGGTAACGCAAGGTGCCTCGGTGCCATACACAGCCAAGGTGTGCAGTTCCGCGGCCACATGATTCATAGTTCTGCTCTGTTTGGTAAAAACAAACACTGAAGACGCGTTATCAGTTTGTTAGTACAATGTTTAATTGTGCTCTTTTTTTCTTTCTGTTCTCACTCCATTAATTGCTCATAAATGGGAAAACAAAAAGGATTGAGTCCTTTTAGCGGTCGGGCTGCTCTGGAGGTAACTGTATTCTATTGCTTCTAGGGCCACCTTGTGGACAACAAGTGTATTTAGAAATTAGACGTAAACGATGGATTCATTGGGAAAGCGTAGTAGACTGGTAATATGACTTTGGAATTCTTGGTTATAAAATCTAAGTATAATGATAATGACTTAGTTTTTATTAGAGGAACATTCCAGAAAATGTCCTAATTTAGGAAAGGCTAGTAATTGTGGCGAGTATGGAAATCTACCCATCACCATAAAATATATAATGATAATCCAGATTTTATATTTTATAGTTTATTATCAATCATCTAAATTTCCTTACAATTCTTTCATGTGCTGGGGGTGGAGAAAAACCCAGGAGAGAGAGAGAGAGCCTGTTTTTCAACTATCTCAGTATTTCAGATTTCTTGCTGTTTTCCTCACCCCGCTAGATGGCATCTGGCTGCGTGAAAGAAGTGACATAACCTTGGGGTGGTGGGAGGAGATACTGTGTCCCTGAGCGCCAGTCCTTCATCTGCTAGTTGCAGATGGGCTGGGCCTTCTATGGGTCTCTGCATGGAGCTTGTTGTGTGCAGCTGGTCCCTTCTGGCTGCATGTCAGGTAGGGGTCATGAGTCCCCATGTTCCACAGACCCCATAGCTTTGTGATCTTTGGTCAGCACAGCTAATCTCAGAACCTTTGAGGACACGTTTGTGGATCTTCTGCAGACCATGCATAGGCTCTGGGGCACCAGTAACATTTTCTCAGGATGTCTACGTAGATATCTTATTCACCATTGCTAGTCCTGCCATGTTGGATGTGAGGGTATACCAAAGACCCACTTCCCAAAGACAGGCTTGGGAGTTTCCAAGTTTACCCTAAGGTCGCAGAAAGGGATAGATATCAAAGACATTGGCAACCAACCTCTTCACTCTGTTTTTCTCTCTTCCCTCCCATGTTCCATCCGGGCTAGAAGAGGAAGGTTCTTCTCCTTTCTGTATATCAGAAGTTTTCCTTTCATCACATCTTGCATTCTTTCTTTCTTTTTTTTTTGAGATGGAGTCTCGCTCTGTTGCCCAGGCTGGAGTGCAGTGGCACAGTCTTGGCTCACTGCAACTTCAGCCTCCTGGGTTCAAGTGATTCTTCTGCCTCACCCTCCTGAGAAGCTGAGATTACATGTGTGCGCCACCACGCCCAGCTAATTTTTATATTTTTAGTAGATACGGGGTTTCACCATATTGTCCAGGCTGGTCTTGAACTCCTGACCTCGTGATCTGCCTGCCTTGGCCTCCCAAAGTGCTGGGATTACAGGCATGAGCCACCATGCCCGGCACATCTTGCATTCTTTCTATCCTATGACTTACAGCAAAGCAGCAGAATCAGTATTGCCAAGCTTCACTTAGATTCTTCAGAATTGTCAAAACGATCCTATTTCTAGAGACACAAAAATACAATTTGTGTAGTCAAAGCAGAAAAATCAACTCCTTTTGTGCATTCCTGATGTAATTATTCTAAATCCTCTTAGAGGCAAATGGATGCTTCTGGCAGATTGAGTGAGTATATACTTGGAAATGCAAATAGAAAAACACACCAGTATTTCTCAATAACAAAGCTATTGGAAGATAATAGCATTGAAGATATTATCTTCATTTTATTATGTTATTTTTATTAGTCCCCAAAATGCAAATATTTCATAGTTTGGATAATAACTTGGAAAGCAAATAATGCAGCCTCTGTATTATTTCTCTCCTGCTGTTTCTTTCCTGACTTGACCAAACTAAGATTGGTTGATGTTTGGTTTTGCATTATAACCTCCTTAGAAGATAAAGGCAAGGAGACTGGGAGAAGCTGGTGCATTTTAATAGGAGCCTATTGTAAAGACATGAATTTATGCAGGACAGTCTTCTTGCCAATCCAGTACCTACACCAAAACAATATTAGCCCCTTCTAATCAAAAAGGAATTTTTATTTCTTTAGGTCAGTAGTTTTTTTCCTTTTTTGCAACTTCCACCTCCAGGGTTCAAGCAATCTCCGGCCTCAACCTCCCAAGTAGCTGGGATTACAGGCATGTGCCACTATACCTGGCTAAATTTTGTATTTTAAGTAAAGATGGGGTTTCACCATGTGGGCCAGGCTGGTCTCGAACTCTTGACCTCAAGTGATCCGCCCGCCTTGGCCTCCCAAAGTGCTGGGGTTACAGGCGTGAGCCACCATGCCCGGCCTAGGCCAATAGTTCTTAACCCAAAGTGAATAATGTCATTTCACTTGGCAAGCATTTTCTAAGCGCATTTTAGCCTTTGATTTAGATATTCTAATTCACTTGTTCTGAGGTTGGGCCTACAGAGGTCTGAGAACATTCCTTGTTAGGCATCATGGCTGAGGTTTATGGTCTATCCTCTTGTAATCCATTCTATTGGGCACCATCTATTGCTTTGTGCCATCAATTACCTCTTCTTCAGTAATGCAGTGTCTTGGCAGGGTGTGAAAAGTCACTTTCAAACTATCAGGGCCTGATGATTTATACTTTCCCCAGAGTCCTCTGCATATCCTGGACACAACCGCTTTCTATTTGTTCATGGAGTGCCCTGGGAACCCCAGCATGTCAAGGGACACAAAGATTCCCTGACACTTCCCTTGATTAACACTAGACTGGGAAGACTATATAGGCATAGAGAGTCCCTGATGGTCTGTAGGATAAAACCATTGAATTCCTGAAAGAAAATCCACTACAAAGGAGGAATAAATAGTAATGTGCCCCTTAAGGACATTTCGGTTGATGATGGACTGAATATATGATGGTGGTCCCATAAGGTTTTCATAGGCAGGCCTGCCTTATACAGGTGTACCACTTTTTAAAAATCTTTCATGCCACATTTTTTACTATACCCTTCCTATGCTTAGATATGTTTAGATACATGAATACCTTCCATCGTGTTATAGTTTCCTATGGTATTCTGCATAGTCACCTGCAGTACAGGTTTGTAGCCTAGAAGGAATAAACTGTACCATATAACCTAGGTGTGTGGTAGGCCGTGCCATCTAGGTTTGCATAAGTGCATGCTATGACGTTCACACAATGATGAAATTGCCTTGCAACACACTTCTTGGAATGTATCACCGTCTTTAAGCAAAGGATGACTATACTAATTGAACATCTACTATGTGCCACATGATGCATTGGAGATACCTGACAACAAATAGACAAGCAATCGCCATTTCCATGGGGCATGAGAGGGGACAGGCAATTAAAACTGGAATGGGTAAATACCCAAGACAATGTCAGATAGCAATAGGACCTCTGAAGAGTGGTGGGTGTAGCAGGTGAAGGAGCAGGGATCTGGGTGAAGGAGGGGAGCATGGGTCTTCTTCGGTGTGGGGCTGTGCCTCCCCCAGGGCAGGGCACCCCAACATCACCTCCTCCTAGTCCTGCAGCCTCACTTGAGAGTGCTGTGACTCTTAGCAGAGGACAGGTCCTGGGGCATAAAGGAAAGATTGGGGTTCCAAGGGATCCAAATGAAAGGGCTGTGGGACCTTTCTCTGAAAGGTGGACATAAGGGTTGACAGAGGCCAAGCTGCCTGGGAGAAATAAGTGGAGGTGTGGACACAGGCCCACAGCATGTGAAGGTTAGAAGTCTGCAGGAGATTCTTTTTTTTTTGTGACAAGGTCTCGCTCTGTGACCCAGGCTGAAATCCAGTGGTGCGATCTCGGCTCACTGCATCTTGGGCTTAAACCATCCTCCCACCTGAGCCTCCAGGGTAGCTGGGACCACAGGCATGCACCACCATACCAGCTAATTTTTTGTATTTTTAGTAGAGATGTGGTCTCACCATGTTGCCCAGGCTTGTCTCGAACTCCTGAGCTCAAGCAGTCCACCCTCCTCAGCCTCCAAAAGTGCTGGGATTACAGGCATGAGCCACCATGCCTGACTTCTACAGGAGAGTCTAGCAGCATGGACTGGAGTCGAAGGCCAGGACAGTGGTGGCAGGCATCAGGGCAGAGGGCTGGTGGGCATGGAAGACCTGGAACACTGGATCTGCAGAGCTCCCCCTGAAATCATCCCTTGGCTCCCATTCGCTCATAATCTGAGCAAGAGAGACCCTAGAAAGGGCCGGGGGGCACTCGGGTTGTCTCTGTATACAATCCTAAGGACTCACATAGATGTTCCTGGAAATAGATAGCAGTCACTGCTAATTAGCTAGCTAGTGGGTGCTCAGAGTATGGAGACTGGTGTATGAGAGGCAATGTGATGGCAAAGTCAAGTTGCCAGCCTCTGAAGCCTGGCCTGTTCTTATCTGTCATATGGTGAGAAATTTGAGGGCAAAGATTCTTTTATTTTCACCACCATGCAAAGTGTCCATGATAGTAGGAAGCAGTAACTCAAGAAATACTTACTAGTTTCTATTTGACTGTTTTGACCTTGGGCTTTATTTTTATTTATTTATTTTTCCATCCAAGGAAG
Organism: Pan paniscus; assembly: GCF_029289425.2. Taxonomy (NCBI): domain Eukaryota; kingdom Metazoa; phylum Chordata; class Mammalia; order Primates; family Hominidae; genus Pan; species Pan paniscus. Next base: position 52,079,856 of record NC_073260.2, read on the forward strand.
CATCAAAATAAAGGTTGGTGTGTAAATCAGATTGATGTGGGTAAATCAGTAGTTAATAAAATTAAGATTTTTTTCTTCTTGATCCACTTGCAAGTATGACTTGGATAATTTGCAATTATATCCCAGGAAGAATTAAACAATTATATGATGCAAATGAGCTTAAAATGATGCCCTTTGGGATCAAATGCACACAACTGCTTTATCGCTGGAGATTTGCACAGGATTTGTATTTCAGCTGTCTAATGCTAGTAACAAACCACCCTAAAATTTAACGGCTTAAAACAACAACCATTTTATTATCTTTCCCAGTTCTACAAGTTGATTGAGCTCATTTGGATGAAGCTTCTGCTACACATGATTTTGGCTGTGGCTGCAGTAATTTGGGGGCTTGATTGGGTTAAAATGTCCCAAAGGGCTCATTCACAGAGCTGGCCATTGCTGTGTATAGTGCTGGCCATTGCCTGGGACCTCAGCTAGGGCTTAGTTTTCTTTCATATGGCCTTCTCCATGTGTAGTTTGGGCTTTTTCACAATATAGCATCTTGAGTCTAAGAATAGGCACCCTAAAGGAAGGAAGCAGAAATTGTCAGTTCTCAGAAGGCTGAACTCACTTAAGGCTGCCTTTGAAGGCAGTCCACTTAAGGCTGGACCAATTCTTTTGGTCAAAGAAGTCATAGAGCCAGCCCAGATTCAAGAGGAGATGAAATAAAACTCCACTCACTGTGAGAGTGGCACACATGTGCACAGGGGCCCCATCTTTAGATACTACCTACCACAATATGCAAAATATACTCATCTCCTCTCCTCATATTTGCATCATGGTATTGGCTCAAACAAAGTACAGGATCATATTACAAGCTTCAAGCATGGATAGGAATCCTTGAGTGCAGCTTCTCTGGTGTGGTTTCTTGAGAGAAAATTCCTCTAAACTAGAAAGACAAGTTATCTGCCCTGTATACAACCTCTCACATAAAATGTGAAAAAGGGACAAGATAAATGCAATAAATGCTCCCATTCAAAAAGTGGGAAAACAACAGGCCAATAGCTTTAACTAGTTCGTAGCAATTCTGAAATCCAGCCAGGCATGTGTTGTCATTTTTTGAATCAGGATCTCTTTCATGGTTCTCTGTGGTTCTTGACTCAGCTCTCTAGTGACCTGTTCTTTTCCATAAGAAATTATCTATGCTTGCAGCTGAGTAGGAGACAGTCTCAATCTCCTTTCTCTTTATAAGAGGTTAAGGACCCAGAGACCTCTTTTCATTTTGAACCATCTCCGTATCTTTTAGACCAAGTTAATATAATTCCTTTAAAAACCTTATAGATTTCCTGTGCATCAAGTTATAATTCCAATCCCTTAGATAAATGCTACACTCAGAATTCTCCTTGAGACAGGAGCATCTAAACCTTGGACTGAGATTAAAAATGCTATAGAACAAATCCCTTAAGATTCTTGGAAGCCCTTCTGTCTTGGAAGTGAAGAAGGTTATTGAGGCACTGTCTCAAATCTTTCTGAGGTCTTACGCCTGCACTTTTGATTTGAACATTTTCTCTGAAACTATATTTTACTTGCAGCAACCTGGGTTTAATACTTGCCTTAAGGCCATTTCTTCCTTTGAGAATCTTTTGTTGAGTCCTGAGTTCTCAACGTGTTTTCTAAATTCTGCTCTCAATCTGAGCAGTCCTTTTTTTTGGTTCATCTCTCTTTCCATTGGCTTCATAGTTTGACAGTGTTGTTAAATGTTCTACCAATATATTGTATGAGTTGCCTTTTCTTCAGCCTCCAATAACAATTTCCTCACTCTCCTTCCAGTCTCCTTTAGTGGTTTTTTGAGACCTTTCTGGCTCCCGCCTGCCCCACCCAGTCTTAAAGCCAATGTTGCATGTTTTTGGTTTCTGTCACAGTATCTTACTTCTAGATATCACGTTCTGTTTCAGCTATCAATTACTGTGGAATAAGCCAATTTAAAATATAGTAGCTTAAAACAACAGCCATCTTACTATTCCTAATTCTATGGGTGAAATGGACTTGGGGTCAGTTTTTCTGCTCCATGCGATGTCAGCTGACTCTGCAGTCTTCTGAGGGCTCAACTGGGAAGAAAGACCCAGGAGAGCTCACTCACATGTCTGGCAGTTGGTACTGCATGTTGGCTGGGAGCTGAGCTAGGGGTGTTTACCAAAGACCTTTGTTTTCCCCCATATGGGCCTTGCAATGTAGTTATTTAGGCTTCCTCAAAATTTGATGCCTCAGTTCCAAGAATGAATGTTCCAAGAAGGAGGTAGAAACGGTCAGCTTAACTCCTGAGTTCAAAATTCACCTCTGACATATTTTATCCATCAGAGCAAGGGGCTAGCCCAGATTCAAAGGAAAAGAAGCACACTCCACCTCTCATTAGAGGAATGGATGTACATACAGGCCGGGAGAGTTGATAGCATGGCGGTCATCTTTGGAGACGACCACAGCTGGAGGATGGTGACTGCCTCTGTTAACAAGGAGTCACATGGAACTGGGTGCTACTTTTTCTTGTGTAGAGAAGACAAACATCTCATTTCTAGAACTTTTCAATTATTTTCATATTTTCCCTTTGATTCATCCTACTCACTGAAGGCATGTTAATATCTACCATTTGCACAATTGAAATTTACTCTGTATATACTGAGAATTCACTATAAAAATGCATTTGATGTTTCCTTCAGTTGGGCAAGATTCTTGGTAAAAAGTTAAAAAAATAAGAATTGAGGCCCGAAACAAAGTCTGAATTTAGTATTGATGTGCAGTATAAACTGTTGCCAAAGCATTTTTCTTTTTTTTTTTTTGAGATGGAGTCTCACTCTGTCACCCAGGATGGAGTGTAGTGGTGTGATCTCAGCTCGCTTACTGCAACCTCTTCCTCCTGGATTCAAGCAATTCTCCTGTCTCAGCCTCCCCAGTTGCTAGGACTAAAGGTGCACACCACCACGCCTGGCCAATTTTTGTATTTTTAGTAGAGATGGGGTTTCACCATGTTGGTCAGTCTGGTCTCGAACTCCTAACCTCAGGTGACCCACCTGCCTCGGCCTCCCAAAGTGCTGGGATTACAGGCATGAGCCACCGCGCTCGGCAGGTACTAGAATTTTATTGTCGCATTGTTATGTAATAGGAAAGGAGGAGAAGGAAGGGGAGGAGAAGGGGATTACTTAAACGATCTAAAAGTCCACCCATGAGAGAATGGATGGCTACTCTGTAGTAAAACAAGCAAATAAATCATTATATAACAATAAAAATGAATTAGAGCTGCAGGTATCAACATACAAAATCTTACCAACAATGTAAGAATCTTACCAACAAGTAAAGAATTAGAATTGCTAATTCTAATACTATAGGATTAACCCTGGACCTAAGATCGAAATATAAAAACATACATACATAACAATGCGACAATAAAATTCTAGTACTTGCCGGGTGCGGTGGCTCATGCCTGTAATCCCAGCACTTTGGGAGGCCGAGGCGGGCAGATCACCTGAGGTCGGGAGTTCGAGACCAGACTGACCAACATGGAGAAACCCCGTCTCTACTAAAAATACAAAATTAGCCGGGCGTGGTGGCGCATGCCTGTAATCCCAGCTACTAGGTAGGCTGAGGCAGGAGAATCGCTTGAACCTGGGAGGCGGAGGTTGCAGTGAGCTGAGATCGCGCCATTGCACTCCAGCCTGGGCAACAAGAACAAAACTCTATCTCAAAAAAGAAAAAAAAGAAAATACAAAAATGAACTGGGTGTGGTGGCAGGCACCTGTAATCCCAGCTACTCGGGAGGCTGAGGCAAGGGAATCGCTTGAACCTGGCAGGCGGAGGTTGTAGTGAGCCGAGATCGCACCACTGCACTCCAGCCTGGGTCACAGAGTGACACTCCATCTCAAAATAAATAAATAAATAAATAAAATAAAATAAATTAAAATTCTAGTACCTGTCTCCTTGTGAAAATGTGTGAGATGATATTCAGAGAAGGACTGTGTGGTAGATAGAGCTCCCTCTCCCCTCTCCCCTCTCCCCTCTCCCCTCTCCCCTCCCCCCCCTCCCCTCTCCCCTCTCCCCTCTCCCCTCCCCCCTCCCCCCTCTCCCCTCTCCCCTCTCCCCTCTTTCCACGGTCTCCCTCTGATGCCGAGCCGAAGCTGGACGGTACTGCTGCCATCTCAGCTCACTGCAACCTCCCTGCCCGATTCTCCTGCCTCAGCCTGCCGAGTGCCTGCGATTGCAGGCGTGCGCCGCCACGCCTGACTGGTTTTCGTATTTTTTTGGTGGAGACGGGGTTTCGATGTGTCGGCTGGGCTGGTCTCCAGCTCCTAACCGCGAGTGATCCGCCAGCCTCGGCCTCCCGAGGTGCCGGGATTGCAGACGGAGTCTCGTTAACTCAGTGCTCAATGGCGCCCAGGCTGGAGTGCAGTGGCGTGATCTCGGCTCACTACAACCACCTCCCAGCCGCCTGCCTTGGCCTCCCTAAGTGCCGAGATTGCAGCCTCTGCCTGGCAGCCACCCCGTCTGGGAAGTGAGGAGCGTCTCTGCCTGACTGCCCATCGTCTGGGATGTGAGGAGCCCCTCTGCCTGGCTGCCCAGTCTGGAAAGTGAGGAGCGTCTCTGCCCGGCCGCCATCCCATCTAGGAAGTGAGGAGCGCCTCTTCCCGGCCGCCATCACATCTGGGAAGTGAGGAGCGTCTCTGCCCGGCCGCCCATCGTCTGAGATGTGGGGAGCACCTCTGCCCTGCCGCCCCGTCTGGGATGTGAGGAGTGTCTCTGCCCGGCCGCCCTGTCTGAGAAGTGAGGAGACCCTCTGCCTGGCAACCGCCCCGTCTGAGAAGTGAGGAGCCCCTCCGCCCGGCAGCCACCCCGTCTGAGAAGTGAGGAGCGTCCTCCCTCCTCGTCTGGGAGGGAGGTGGGGGGGTCAGCCCCCCACCCGGCCAGCCGCCCCGTCCGGGAGGTGAGGGGCACCTCTGCCCGGCCGCCCCTACCGGGAAGTGAGGAGCCCCTCTGCCCAGCCAGCCGCCTCGTCCGGGAGGGAGGTGGGGGGGTCAGCCCCCCGCCCGGCCAGCCGCCCCATCCGGGAGGCGAGGGGTGCCTCTGCCCGGCCGCCCCTACTGGGAAGTGAGGAGCCCCTCTGCCCGGCCAGCCGCCCCGTCCGGGAGGGAGGTGGGGGGGTCAGCCCCCCTCCCGGCCAGCCGCCCCATCTGGGAGGGAGGTGGGGGGGTCAGCCCCCCGCCCGGCCAGCCGCCCCGTCCGGGAGGGAGGTGGGGGGATCAGCCCCCTGCCCGGCCAGCCGCCCTGTCCAGGAGGTGGGGGGGGTGCCTCTGCCCGGCCGCCCCTACTGGGAAGTGAGGAGCCCCTCTGCCCGGCCAGCCGCTCTGTCTGGGAGGGAGGTGGGGGGGGTCAGCCCCCGGCCCGGCCAGCCGCCCCGTCCGGGAGGGAGGTGGGGGGGTTAGCCCCCCGCCTGGCCAGCCGCCCCATCCGGGAGGTGAGGGGTGCCTCTGCCCGGCCGCCCCTTCTGGGAAGTGAGGAGCCCCTCTGCCTGGTCAGCCGCCCCGTCCGGGAGGGAGGTGGGGGGGTCAGCCCCCCGCCCGGCCAGCCGCCCCGTCCGGGAGGGAGGTGGGGGGGTCAGCCCCCCGCCCGGCCAGCCGCCCCGTCCGGGAGGGAGGTGGGGGGGTCAGCCCCCCGCCCGGCCAGCCGCCCCGTCCGGGAGGGAGGTGGGGGGGTCAGCCCCCCGCCCGGCCAGCCGCCCCGTCCGGGAGGGAGGTGGGGGGGTCAGCCCCCCGCCCGGCCAGCCGCCCCGTCCGGGAGGGAGGTGGGGGGGTCAGCCCCCCGCCCGGCCAGCCGCCCCGTCCGGGAGGGAGGTGGGGGGGTCAGCCCCCCGCCCGGCCAGCCGCCCTGTCCGGGAGGTGAGGGGCGCCTCTGCCCGGCCGCCCCTACCGGGAAGTGAGGAGCCCCTCTGCCCGGCCAGCCGCCCTGTCCGGGAGGGAGGTGGGGGGGGGGGGGTCAGCCCCCCGCCCGGCCAGCCGCCCCGTCCGGGAGGTGAGGGGCGCTTCTGCCCGGCCGCCCCTACTGGGAAGTGAGGAGCTCCTCTGCCCGGCCACCACCCCATCTGGGAGGTGTTCTCAACAGCTCATTGAGAACGGGCCATGAAGACAATGGCGGTTTTGTGGAATAGAAAGGGGGGAAAGGTGGGGAAAAGATTGAGAAATCGGATGGTTGCTGTGTCTGTGTAGAAAGAGGTAGACATGGGAGACTTTTCATTTTGTTCTGTACTAAGAAAAATTCTTCTGCCTTGGGATCCTGTTGATCTGTGACCTTACCCCCAACCCTGTGCTCTCTGAAACATGTGCTGTATCCACTCAGGGTTGAATGGATTAAGGGCGGTGCAAGATGTGCTTTGTTAAACAGATGCTTGAAGGCAGCATGTTCGTTAAGAGTCATCACCACTCCTTAATCTCAAGTACCCAGGGACACAAACACTGCGGAAGGCCGCAGGGTCCTCTGCCTAGGAAAACCAGAGAACTTTGTTCACTTGTTTATCTGCTGACCTTCCCTCCACTATTGTCCTGTGACCCTGCCAAATCCCCCTCTGCGAGAAACACCCAAGAATGATCAATAAAAAAGAAAAAAAAAAAAAAAAAAAGAAAATGTGTGAGATTTTTCTTTTCCAGGATCTAGCAGGAGTGGAACTACTGTGTTGTGGAGACTCAGATACCTCTTATGCACAATTCATAGCCTCTTGGCCTGACCTACTTTTCCAGTTATTATAGTGGCAACCGGCTCTGTGAGAGCTCCAAGTGACTTTCCCTTGGTGTTCCCTGATCTGCCCCACCCCCTCCTGTGATGCCTGTCTCTTGCTTTGGCCTGGGATGAGGCATGAAACACTACAGACTATGCTCAGTGTCCAGGCATGCACAGTCATGAAGCATGGCGGAGGCAATGCCACACGGGGCAAACATTTGACCCTGGGACATAGGAGCCAGTGGATAAATTCTTCCGCTTTGCACCCCTGGACTAACTGTCCTGTAGTGCCATTTGCATGGCTTCTTGAAGGGTGATCTCACTAGATCCAGCCACGGGAGCACTCTCTGCAGGTGGCCCCTGCCTCATTCCCCTTCCCTCTCTGTTCCTGAGTCTCACTCTCATCACTACCGAGAGACCACCTATCTCTGGGGTGAGTCCAGCAGAGTCTGCCGGGGTTCTCTTCCTGCCATTGTGAAGGTCCCCACATCCAAGTGGAGTAGAAGGAATGTGGTGGACTTGTGGGGAAACTGCTTATGATCAGTTGAGCTTTTGTGGTGGAAGTTACTCACACTGTAAATTCTACACACAGGAATTTATGGAAATCTGGTCTTTAACTTTGAGTTTGGGCAGACAAGTTTGGTGCTAGTGAGATCCTGGTTTAGGGGTTGGTTTGGAGCGTATGAATCTACTAGGGATTTAGCTGAATATTCAGAATCAGGAGGTTAAAACAGATGTGAATCTGAAGCCTATTGCTGGCTTGGATTAGTAGGCACCAGCCTCAGGGCACATGACTCAGCCAGCCCTGATTCTGCCTTCTCTAAAGCTAACATAGTTTTCTGATAGAGTGTGTTGCATTATGGTCTATAATATTATTCATGCTACGAATACTTATTGAGAACCTACTGTATGCCAGATACTATTCTAAGTGCTTTAAAAACATTAATCCTCATGACAGCTCTGAAGTAATAAGTGTTATCTCATATGAGGAAATTGAGGCACAGAGGTTTAATAACTTACCTCAGGTCCCACAGTGGTCAAGCTCTATTTGAACCCAGGAAGCCTACCCCTAGCCCCACACTATTAACCACTGGACTACACTGAGTCTTTTATTAGTTGTTGTTGTTGTTGTTGTTGTTGTTGTTCTTCTTCTTCTTCTTCTTCTTCCTCTTCTTCTTCCTCTTCTTGTTCTTCCTCTTTCTTCTTTCTTCTTCTTCTTCCTTCTTCTTTCTTCTTCTTTCTTCTCTTCTTCCTCTTCTTCTCTCTTCCTCTTCCTCTTCTTCTTTTCTTCTTCTTCCTCTTCTTCCTCTTTCTTTCTTTCTTGTTCTTGTTCTTGTTCTTCTTCTCCTTCTTCTCCTTCTCCTTCTTCTCCTTCTCCTCCTCCTCCTCCCCTTTTTCTTCCTTCTTCTTTGAGTCTTTTGTTAGTCCTTCTTCCTCCTTCTCCCCCTCCTTCTTCCCCTCCTCATCCTTCTTCTTCCTCTTCTTCTTCTTCCTCTTGTTGAGACAGGATCTTGCTCCATCACCCAGGCTGGAGTGCAGTGGTGCAATCATGGCTCACTGCAGCCTATGTCTCCCAGGCTCAAGCGATTCTCCTTTCCAGCCTCCCAGGTGGCTGGGACTATAGGCATGCAGTACCATACCTGGTTAATTTTTTCTATTCTTTGTAGAGGCAGGTTGTCACTACGTTGTCCAGGCTGGTCTCTGTCTCCTGGGCTCAAATGATCCTCCTACCTCGACTTCCCAAAGTGCTGGGATTACAGGTGCCAGCTACCATACCCAGCCAGTCCTTTCTTCCTTCCTCCCTTCTTTCTTTCATATTTTCATGTCCAAATTGAGGTATAACTAACATGGTAAAAAAAAAATACCCTTTTTAGGCACATAGTTCTGTGAATTTTGGAAAACACATATGCTCATGTAACCACCCCCAAAATCAAGTCATAGACATTCTCATCATCCCAAGGGGTCATTGTGCCTTTTCCTCTACCTAGCGTCTGGCAACCACTGATCCATTCTCCTTCCCTGGAGGTTTGCTTTTTGGAGACTGTCACATGAATGGAATCCTATAGGACGTAGCGTTTTGAGTGGCCTTCTTTCACTTGGCATGAGATTCATTCATGTCGTTGCACATGTTAGCAATGTGTTTGTTTATGGCCGAGGAGCATTCCATTGCATGAATGTATAATAGTTTGTTTCTGCATTTACCAGTGGATGGATAGTTGTATTATTTCAAGTTTTTGATGATTATTAATAAAGCCACTGTAAATATTTATCTGCAGGTATTTGTGTGGACATATGTGTTTTCATGATCTTGGGTGAATACCTAGGAGTGAGATTGCTGGGTCATAAGTGAATATTTAACTTTATAAGAGAAAGCTTTCCCAAAAAGCCTGTGCCATTTTGCATTTCCATCAGCAATGCACAGGTTTTCCAGTTGCTATTATTATTATTTTTTTTTTGAGACAGAATTTTGCTCTGTCACCCAGGCTGGAGTGCAGTAGCACAATCTTGGCTCACTGCAACCTCTGCCTCCCGGGTTCAAGTGATTCTCCTGCCTCAGCCTTCTAAGTAGCTAGGATTATGGGCGCCCACGACCATGACTGGCTAAGTTTTGTATTTTTAGTAGTGATGGGGTTTCACCATGTTGGCCAGGCTGATCTCGAACTCCTGACCTCAAGTGATCCACCCGTCTTAGCCTCCCAAAGTGCTGCGATTACAGGCGTGAGCTACCATGCCCGGCCTTAAGTTATCCATCCTAATAGAGGTGTAGTGGTCTTTTTATGCATTTCGCTAATGACTAATGAGGTAGAGCATGCTTTCATGGGTTTATTTGCTATCTCTTTATCTTCTTTGGAATGTTTTCTTGTAAATAATATTTCATTTTCACTAACCATATGCTTATGAATACATATAACTTATTCCAACTCTACAAGTGAATGTTCATATACCATTCAAGTTTTTTATTTCCAATCATTATTGAAGATGAATAATAGTGTAGTTGTTAGGCACAGGAAGAAGGTTCAAGTTGCAGCTCAGCAACTTCCTAGCTGTGTACTCTAGACACGTTGTTTGAAGCTCTGTGACTCTTTCCTCATCTGTAAAGCGAGGATGATAAAAGCATCTACTAGAAAGAGTTTTTGTGAGGATAAAGTGAAATGCCTCATGTGAGGTTTGTAAACAGTGCCTGACACGTATGTAGTAAATGTTGCATAAGTGTTAGCTATCATCGTGATCTTTATTTTCATCTTCATCAACATCATCATTATCATTATCATCATCATCATCATCCGTGATTGAATTCAACAAAATGTATATGTATATTTTTACATATATAAATGTATATGTTCAACTAACATACATTTAGACAATTCACTCCTTTTAATCTAGTTACTGTAAAGAGACGTCACTTAACATAGGGGCCTCCAATTTCATGTTGCTGATTTCAAGGGCCCAGACGAACCTTTAAAACATTCTTTGGATTAAACAAGCATATAAGCTACTTGCTCCTCACAAACATCTTTAGGTGAATACACATCATTTTAATTAGGTAGAAATATGTCTTTGAGTTTTGTTGGGGACAGCTCAGTATTAAATTTCTGATAGGAAATTATGATGTTGTACGATTGTAATAGGATTTGAATTTGTGGACTAAATCTTTGTGCAAATAGATTTATACACAAACAATTTAATTTAATTCCATTAAATAATTAACTAATGATGTTGGTGACTATGGCGAACAGGACCTCTAAATGGGAGGATGTGGATATGTAATTACTCATTTTGTCCACTGAGAGGAGCCATTTCCATAGCAAAGATGGAACAAAGGTGAAAGGGAGATTGTGCTCACGACCCAATATTAACTTTAGTGTATAAAGTTACTTGTGCGGATGCCTGAAATCACTACAGTCCTACAATACTCAAATAAACCATGTTTTAAAAGTCAATAAAATTAGCTGCAGTGATTTAAAACAAAAATCTGTTGAGTTTGGGTGGCAGTACATCTTCCCAGGGAGAGGTAAAGGGTAAAGATCATTTTTTTTTCTCTGTATCTCCTTCAGAAATACCCAGCACCAAATAAAAGTTAGTTGCAGGTAGCAATAGCAATAGAAATGTTTGCTGAGGGTTTGCTGTGTACTAAGTGTGTTGTAAACATTGGCTTATTTAATCCTCACACTGATTCTATAATGTTGGGAATAGTTGCCATCATTCCCATTTCACAGATTGGAAATGGAGGCACAGAGTGGTAAGTCAACCACCTGAGGTCACGGAGCTGGTAAGAAACAGGCAGTCTGGCTCTAAAACCCACGCTTCACTATGCTGTCTTTCAACTGTAAAGTCTGCAAGCCTTGGCTGAATGAGTGAATGAGTGAATGATGGAGAAAGTGAGAGGATGAGACAGTGCAGACAGCTCGTCCAGGCCATGAAATCAGAAGTGTTTTCCCTTGAGGCTCAGAGAGAAAAGTCAAAGTGGAAAAGTGGGCCCTCTGAACAGCTGCATGAACACAGCACAAATGTCAAAAGAGAACAGATAAGGAGGAACTTGTTTTGAATATATCTTAATATTGGAAATGATGTCAACAGTCCTTGGGGATAATGATCTTGGGGATAGCAAGAGAAGGTTTTGGCCTAGATGAAGTGAATATGGGGATGAGAAATGCAGTTTCCAGCTGGGCACTGTGGCTCACGCCTGTAATCCCAGTACTTTGGGAGGCTGAGGTGGGCGGATCACAGGGTCAAGGGATTGAGACCATCCTGGCCAACATGGCGAAACCCCATCTCTACTAAAAATACAAAAATTAGCTGGGTGTGGTGGCACACACCTGTAGTCCCAGCTACTCAGAGAGCTGAGACAGGAGAATCGCTTGAACCCGGGGTGAGCCGAGATCGCGCCATTGCACTCCAGCCTGGCGACGAGTGAGACTCGTCTCAAAAAAAAAAAAAAAAAAAAAAGAAATGCAGTTCTCGTGAAAAATATGCTGTGTGGTACAAAACTGAACTGTGTTATGGTTTTATCTTTCCATATTTTATTAACATTTCAAAACTTGCCTCATCTTTCTTGACTGTCTTTAAAAGGTTTTTTGTTCCCCTTCTGCATTCCCCTCCCTCCTTTTTTTAAAAATTTTTTGCAGCTGTTTTCAAGCACTCTGGCTTTGTCATATTTTCTTGGCTTTGGTGACACGTGAACCCCAATTTGCCTGGTGATAAAAAAGGTCTCACAAAGAAATCCAAAAAGTTAAAAAAAAAGAAAGCTAGGACAATTTTTCCCACCTTAAAATGATTCTGCCACATTATATTCAACACAGAAAATATCAAAGATGAAAAAGTAAAGTGAATTATTTATAACTCAAAAGAGAGAGAAAATTTCTCTTTTTAGAGACTCTTCTGAGAAAGAATATCTAACATTCGGGGTGAGAGGTGCTTGTGGCCCTTGGAGAATCTTATGACCCATAGCTATGTTCACATTCAGATTTTTTTATTGGCTTAAAAAAAGTATTTAGAAAAACTAACTTATGGAGACTGCTTGCTTTGCCAAGAGAAATGAGAGAACCCTATTTTATTACCCTTGTGAGTCATCTATTTTCTTGGTTCTGCAAAAAAAATTGTTATGAAACTCATCAAATATTACTTAGGAATAAAACCAGTGTTTGTGATTCATCTATAAAACAAATTAATTCACACAATTCAGTATAATCTTGACATCACAGTGCTGCAAAACAAGGCGTTGTCATTGAAAATCTGCCTGTTTTCAGGTATCAGTTGTTTATGCAGAAGCCTTTCTGGACCCTCTCTTGAGCTTTGTTTCAGCTCAGAATAAGAAACTCAGGCCAGGCACAGTGGCTCATACCTGTAATCCCAGTGTTTTGGGAGGCTGAGGTGGGCAGATCACTTGAGGTCAGGAGTTCAAGACCAGCCTGTCCAACATGGTGAAACCCTGTCTTTACTAAAAATACTAAAATTAGCCAGGCGTGATGGCATGCACCTGTGGTTCCAGGTACTCAGGAGGCTGAGGCAGGAGAATTGCTTGAACCCAGGAGGTGGAGGTTGCAGTGAGCTGAAGTCACACCACTGCACTCCAGCCTGGGTGACAGAGCAAGACTCTGTATCCAAAAAAAAAAAAAAAAAAAAAAAAGAAAAAGAAAAAGTAAAAGACAGTCAGGCTGTCAGTCATTGGGTTGTGGTCAACTGCCTGAACTGCGTGGCCACCGAGCTGAAGGCTGGAAGGAAAGTGGCCTGTCTTGTGACTTTGATTTAGCAAGGTGGGGCACCAGTGGCCAATGGGAACCCAGGAGAGTGGGGGCCAGAGCTCAGGAAGATCCCAGAGAAAAGGAGGCAGGTATCAGTTGCAGAGCGCCAAGAATCGTAACCAGAGAACCACATCCGTCAGCAAGTTCCAAAGGCATTGGGTGGGCCTGAGGAGGGTGAGAAAAGTCATCCAGAGCAGGCTCTGTGATCTGTGGAGCCACAAACACAAAATGGGCCACTGCTTGTAGGTTGTGTCCCTGCCACATGTTCTATGACTAGGTCAGGCGGGTTTAAGTACATGGTTGGCTGGAAACCACTAAGGCAAGAAAAAAAAAGAGGACATATCTATGTTATTAAAAAAAAAAAAGCATTTGACTACTTTAAAAAGAAAGTCTGCCTGGAAAATGGCATTGTCAGAAAAACTGAAGACACTCTCTTAAGAGATTAACCCCTGGTCTATGGAGTAGGAGGAAGGGGCTGGGCAGAGAAGAGGTTTTGGGTTGCAAAGTTTCCTCCATGTTTGCCTGCTCACCTGTGCTCTCATGGTCCCTAGAGATTTTCCCTTCACTTTCTTTCTCTGCCATCTCCACCCTTACTATGTTGAGAGGCAGTGGGTGGTGACTCAGAACCAGGGTATCCCAAGGCCCAAGCCTGGGTAGGGTAGCTGGGAGGGAAGGTTGGGGGAACCTATGTGTGTGGTAGGGACTATGCTTCTTTCATACTCTTACACTTTCAGTACATGTTGATTTCAACAGGCTAGTGTGGGCAAGTCTGGGAATCTATACATATATAAGTAATTCATGTATGTTTTGTCTATATAAGATACATATATAGATACATCATATATCTAGACTTATATAGATATACATCATATAGCTGTAGCTCAAAGTATTAGTTTGTTTTCATGCTTCTAATAAAGACATACCTGAGACCAGGCAATTTACAAAAGAAAGAGGTTTAATGGACTTATTGTTTCACATGGCTGGGGAGGCCTTATGATCATGGTGGAAGGCGAAAGGCAAGGAGGAGCAAGTCACATCTTACGTGGATGGTGGCAGACAAAGAGAAGGAGCTTGTTTAAGGAAACTCCCGTTTTTAAAACCATCAGATCTCGTGAGACTTATTCACTATCACAAGAACAACACAGGAAAGACCTGTCCCCATGATTCAATTACCTCCCACCAGATCTCTCCCACAATACCTGCAAATTTAAGATGAGATTTGGGTGGGGACACAGACAAACCATATCACTTGATATACCATTTTTTGGTAGAAAATGTCCCCAAATATATTTCCTTTGGGAACCCACTACTTGGACATATTGGAGGAAGCCTGATATTGATCCATATTCTTTTCCGAGGACAAAGAGCCTAGCATTTTTTTGCATCTTTTTTTACTTCACCTGTGAAACAAGTTCACATTTTTCACATCTTAATGGAGCTTCCTTTTCCAAGAAAAATGATTAACATGGATATCTTTAAAATCATAACAACTTGGGTTCCCCTCCTATCACACTGGGAACTTGAGGAAGATGTGTGATGTGTGTTACAGCAGGGGTCCCCAGCCCCCAGTCCATGGACTGTTAGGAACTGGGCCAGGCAGCAGGAGGCACATGGTGGGCAAGCAAGTGAAGCTTCATCTGTATGTACAGTCACTCCCCATCACTCATATTACCACTTGAGCTTTACCTCCTGTCAGATCAGCACCCTATTGTGAACTGCACATGTGAGGGATCTAGGTTGCATGCTCCTTATAAGAATCTAATGCCTGATGATCTGTCACTGTCTCCCATCACCCCCAGATGGGACCATCTAGTTGCAGGAAAACAAGCTCAGGGCTCCCACTGGTTCTACATTATGGTGAGTTGTGTAATTATTTCATTATATATTACAATATATAATAATAGACATAAAGTGCACAATACATGCAGTGTGCTTGAATCATCCCCAAACCATCCCTCCACCCTTGTCCATGGAAAAATTGTCTTCCACAAAAGCAGTTCCTGGTGCCAAAAAGGTTGGGGACCTCCAAGTTACAGGATACAACTGTTATTATCATAGCAGACACTTACTACTGTTTTTCATCCTGCTTTATATATTTTTATTAATTTAATCCTCACGACAGTGCTATAGGGTGGATACTCCCCACTTTATAGATGAAGACACTGAGCTACTAAATGCCAGGCTGGCTCTGGGGTCAACTCTCTTAACCACTCTACCAGCCTGTCTCTCAAAATGAAAAGCAATTCATTTGTTTTATTCCCCTTTGTTTTTATACTAGAAAAATGAAATGCAATATCTCCTTCCAAACCTTCTGGAAAATTTGGATATTAAATCTTCTCAACTCAAGGAAAGGGAAACTAGTTTCACTTTGGGGGAGATTTTTGGGTCTAATGAGCCATCAACTCCAGTGTGAGAGTACTGGAAGAAAAATGAGTGTGAGGTGCAAATGCCTTTGGAAGTAAGAAAGGATCTTCAAGACAAAATGAGGTCAGTGAATGGGGGAAAGCCAAGGAGGGAAATTACAGAAGGGATGCATAGGACCTGGGACTTATCCAAAAGAAGTTGCTGGAGGAATAAGAGTTCTTATTCTGGGAAGATAATATGGTTTTGATCTGTGTCCCCACCAAATCTCGTGTTGAATTGTAATCACCATTGTTGAAGGTGGGGCCTGGTGGGAGGTGTTTGGGTCATGGGAGCAGATCCCTCATGGTTTGGTATTATCCATCCTTGAGATAGTGAGTGAGTTCTCTCAAATCTCGTTGTTTAAAAAAGTGTGACACCTCTTCCCTCCTGCTCTTGCTCCGGCTTTCACCATGTGAAGTGCCTGCTCCCACTTCACCTTCCGCCATGACTAAAAGCTCCCTGAGGCCTCCCCAGAAGCTGAGCAGATGCCGGCATCATGCCTGTATAGCCTACAGTACTATGAGCCAATTAAACCTCTTTTCTTTATAAATTACCCAGGTTTAGGTATTTCTTTCTAGCAATATAAGAACAGCCTAACACAGAAGACTTGGGTGGGTGTTTGGATGTAGCCAAAGACAGGTATGAATGACAAAGTAGCTTGTCACTTCTGTGACTCTCAATGAGCCATGCCTCCTGGCATTCACACCCTTGTGCTGTCTCTTCCTCTTGATCTGATCCAGGTCTGTTAGAATGCTAGTAGAGGGGACCCAGTGCCAGGTGTGGACTTCAGCTTTAAGAAGGTTTGGCCATTTCTGATTGTGTATCTTGGAAGGATTGAACTTTGTGGAGAGAGAAAAGCCCGTAGATTGCGTGGAGACTGAAGAACCCAGCCAACTGTGAGAATTGAGGCTACAGACTTCTGACTCCCATAAAGTGTCTCTGTCAGCCTTCAGCTACTTGAGCCGATCTAATTGAAGGACCAGATGTATGAGTGAAGAAGTCATCTTGGACATTCCAGCCTCAGCAGACATTGCATGGGACACAGACAAGCCACCCTCTGTGTGCTGTCTGAAATCCTGATCGCAGAATCATGAGCAATGATAAAATGGTTGTTGGGAGAGACCAGCCACTAAGTTTTGGGTAGTTTGTTTCACAGCAATTGATAGCTAAACAAACAAACAAACAAACAAACAAAATTCAGAAAAACCATGCATCATTTGCATGCCCAGGAGCTTCAGAGAAAGGGAGGCTTCATCTGCTGCAGACCTAGCCCCTTCTCTTGATTCCAGCTCGGTGGATCTTAGTGAGATCTTCATTAGCATCCTTCATCTTACCTGTTGGTCACCTAGCTGTAGTGATGCCATAGACATTGCATACATTCTCCCTGGTCACCCCATATAGACAACCCTCTCCTGCTCTTCTTGGGATATTCATAAGCGCAAACAAGTGGAGGGGGTGAAGACTTGTACATCTGGTGGGAAAGTGTGGTGGTTCATTTTATGTTTTAACTTGGCTGGGCCACTGTACTTGGATATTTGGTCAAACATTATTCTGGATGTTTCTGTGAAGGTGTTTTTTGGATGACAGGGATGACATTAATGCTTAAATTGGTGGATTTTGGGTAAAGCAGATTCCCCTTTATAATGTGGGTGGGTCTCATCTAGTCAGTTGAAGACCTTAACAGAGCAAAGACTGACCACCCCCATTCCATCTTGTTGAGCAATAAGGGATTCTGCCAGCAGGCTGCCTTCAGACTCAAACTGCAACTTCCCTGCATCTCTAGCCTAGCAGCCACCACCATCAAATTTTTAACTCACCAAGCCTCCATAGTTGTGCAAGCCTATTTCTTAAAATGAATCTTTCTCTTTCTCTATATGCATATCCTGTTGGTTCTGCCTCTCTGGAGAATGCTGACCAATAAGGCTGGTAAGACTCCTTGCATATATTCTTTGTGTTGGTCAATAGAATATGCTCGAGACTGTCTAAGCTGGCACAGTAGTGAACGACTCTCTGTTACATGTATTAGAACAATTATTGGATTGAGAATTTGGAGCTCTGGGTCAGCCTCTGGCTCTGTTCCTCTCAATCTTATGAAAACCAATCAACCTTCCTGGGCCTCAGTTTCATTAAGGCTATAGCTCTCAAAACTTTGTGTAATTTAAATATGGTTATTAGGATGAAATAACAATGGGGCCATTGTTACTGCAATAATGAGTGCTTAATCATGGCCCAGGTGGGGACCATATAATAAGCTTTTTAAAAATTTTTAATAAAGAGTTTTAAAAAGTGGGTATATTTTGCACTTTCTACTTTCTGCAGCTTAAGTTGTATGAGCTGAGTACAAGTAGATTCTGGGGGTTACCATACTTAACCAATTACCCAAGGACATTAACTGGCACACCTGTTCACATTTACCCTTTTATGGCTTGACCTCAGAGCCAATAAAATTACAGTTTACCCAGTTCATTTTCATAATGCATCGATTGCTTTTAGTAATACATTTTCTCCCAAGTGTCTGAGTGGACTGGGGATAATGGTCACTTCAGCGTCAGAGTCCACAACTTAAAGGAAAAGCCAATCTGATTCTCTTTTACTTAAGAGGCCTGACCCCTAGGAGATGGTGGCCTTTGTGCCTGGCCTGTTTGCTTTCTGGTTTTAGTGCAGGTTTGCTAGAGTGCTTACTGCTCTGTGTAAGCACGGTAGCCCCTCGGCCCTAGCAGAGCATTGAGGAGAAATGTGGTGGTTCTGTGAACTCCCAGAGCAGTGTCTCAGGTCATTAAGTGGCCACTGAGGAGGGCTGGCTTGGGTCACTTTTACGATATAAAGTAGCTGTGACCTGGAGCCTGTGAATACAGGAGTTTTCCAAAGTGACGTGGACACAGACTTTGCAGTTAACACTTCCCAAGTGCTTTCTGACTCCCAGGAAGATCCCTTTGGTCTTGCTTGCTGGGATCCAGTCTCTGGACAAACACCGATGGTGGATTGATTGCTGCTGTAACATGTGGAGTTCAAGAACCACAGAGATTTAAGACTAGCAAGGCTGTGACCTTAGAAATCCTGGGTTTAGTGGTTTTCAAACTTATTTTGAACTGTGGAGCCTTTTGTTCAGAAGAAATGTGGGGCAGAGGCACAATATGGAAGGCAGGCAGAAGTCTGCACATCAGGTTGAAGTTGCCAAGGGTAGGGGGGTAAAGACCACTACCTCCTGGGGCTCCTCCTCAACCCTCACAAAGACCCCAAGGATGGAGCCTCTGAGGACCAGTGGTGGGGTCCAGCTTCTTCCTTCCACATATGAAGAAATTGAGGGTCTTCCCCCAAGCACTCAGTGAGGGAGTGGAGCAGCCTGGGGTATTTCTTCCAGAGGCTTCTCCCTGAGGAGTCTCTCTACTGCCATCACTCTGCATTTACCCACAGCTTGCAAGAGTTGCAGCATTTTGGTTTATCTGTCCTGTTGTAAACCGTGGTAATGTCTTCCCATGATCTCCTGGAAACAGTTCTGAGGTCACATCTTCTTTTTGGAGGTGCTCTGGTAGAGGGACTGAGCCCCAGCCTAGGATTTGGCTGCTCCATGTCCTGGTCCTGCCCCGCTTACTGTGGAGCTTCACGTTGATGGGGAAGTTGCTTTCTTTCAATGGGCCATAGTCTCTTAATCTGGAAAATGAAGATCACAACATCTGGGATAAGAGTTGTATTAGCTTCTTGTTGCTGCTCTAACAAATTAACATGCACTGGATGGGTTGGAGCAACATAACTTGATTCTCTCATGGTTCCAGAGGCCAGATGTCTGAATGCAGTTAGTTTCACCGGCCAAAATCAAGGTGTTGGCAGACCCCCCAACTCCACCCTCTGCCCCTGGAAGTCCTAGAGAAGAATCCACCCCTGCCTTTCCCAGCTCCTGGAAGCTGCCAGCATTCCTTGGCTTGTGGCTTCATCCCTTTTCTCTCTGCCTCCACGGTCGCATTGCCTCCTCTTCTCCCTCTCCCTCCCTCTTATAAGAATACTTGTACTCGTGATTGCATTTAGGGCCCACCTGCTAATCCAGGATAATCTCCCCATCTCAAGATCCTTAACTTAATCACATCTGCAAAGTCTTTGCAGTATAAGGTAATATTTTTAGGTCCAGTAGATTAAGACCTGATCTCTTTGGGGGCCATTATTCAGCCCACCACACCAGTCAGCCTCAGGGCCCATTTTTAGCACTCAGGGGATGTGATCTATGCAAAAACGCTTTCTTTATGGCAAAGTTCTAGGAAATGCATTTTTATCAAAATAATGATAATATTTATTTCACAAGCAGAATATACATGAAAATAGCATAACAGAGAGACATGTTAACAACAATAGAAAGACAAATTGAGATTTTATGAGCGGTAGATTGGAGACACACATTCGTTCTCCAGCATTTATTGAGTTCCTACTCTGTGCCAGGGGTCTTGTAGCATCTTGAGCTCCTTTAGTAAATAATGCAGCCAAAGACCCCTGGCTTCATGGAACTTACATTCTAGCAATGGGACAGAGAATAAACAATAGACTTACTATTATATAAGTGAATAAATGTAGAGTCCCTTAGGAAGTTGGATAATGAATGCTTGGAAAAAAGCAAGAAGACAGTGAGTGCTAGTGGTCAGGGTGGGGTGGGCCAGGGGCCTCACTGAATGGAGATGTCTGAGCTGACCTGCAGGAGTGAGGGGTGCATGCCCACAGGTGCCTGGAGGAGGGTCATCCAGGTTGAGCATGGTTGTGAGAGGCTGCAGTGGACATTTGTGAAAACTGTTAATGGGAATAAAACAGTCAATGCTCAATTTTAATTTTTTTTTTTTTTAACACAGTTTCTCTGTTTGCCTGCTTCAGGGATCATGAACTCAAAGCCTCTAGAGGTCAGACACATCAGCAAGGCACGCCTGGGGGAGGCAATTGGAAGCACTAGAGATGGCTGAGAGGGCCTTACTCCACAAAGCCCGGGCTGTTCATCTCTGCAAGATGTAGACCCAGTGGCTGGGTTTCAGAAGGTGGAAGTCCAAAATTTTCATGTGAAATTTCCCAATTTTGAGATGTCAATAGCAATTCATATATTAAAATCATGCACCTTGGCTGGATGTGGTGGCTCACGTCTGTAGTCCCAGCATTTTGGGAGGTCAAGGCGGGTGGATCACCTGAGGTCAGGAGTTCGAGACCAGCATAGCCAACACTGAAACCCCGTCTTTACTGAAAATACAAAAATTAGCTGGGCATGGTGGCATGCACCTGTAATCCCAGCTACTTGGGAAGCTAAGGCAGAATAATTGCTTGAATCTGGGAGGCAGAGGCTGCAGTGAGCTGAGATTGCACCATTGCACTCCAGTCTGGGCAAGACAGAGAGAGAGACTGTTTCAATCAATCCATCCATCAATCAATAAATCAGATGGTGCACCAAACTAAATATATTTGAGGGCCAGATTCAGCTCACAAGCTATCATTTTTCAACTTCCAGTTTATGAGATACATTCACCAAAATTCAGCATGCCTGCCTTATCTATGGTGGGTAACGATTTCCCCTAAGTTCAGCCTGAGGAACACAGAGTGGAGGAGACTGAGGTCTGCACCTCATCCTTGAGGTGATGTAGGGTGCACTCTGCAATGGGGGTCCCTGTTATCCTTCCACGAAGCTCTCTGATGTCGGCCCACCCTGGCCACCTTCCACTCTCATCCTTTCATGCTTGGGCTCAGCACTCAGCCTGGTCTTTGGCTGGTCCTTCTAATTTTGTTTTGTGTGCTTCACTTTATTTCATTTCTCACATTGTGAGAATCAGAAGGAAAGGAACGTTTCAGAATTCATTTGAGAGGCTTTGCCTTTTTTGAATTTCAATAGTTTTTGGGGTACAGGTGGTTTTTGGTTACATGGATAAGTTCTTTTTTTCTCTCTTCTTAAGACAGGGTCTCGCTGTGTTGCCCAGGCTGGAGTGCAGTGGTGCCATTTTGGCTCACTGCAACCTCCGCTTCCCAGGCTCAGGTGACCCTCCCACCTCAGCCGCCTGAGTAACTGAGATGGGATGACAGGCACATGCCACCACAGCTGGCTAATTTTTGTATTTATTGTAGAGATATGGCTTGGCCATGTTGCCCAGCAGGCCTTGAACTCCTGGGATCAAGCAATCTGCCTGCCTCAGCTCCCAAAGTGCTGGGATTACCCCACCGTATCCAGCAGATACATTCTTTAGTGGTGAATTCTGACATTTTAGTGCACTCATCACCTGAGCAGTGTACACCGTACCCAATATGTAGTATTTTATCCCTCACCCCACTTCCAACCTCCCTCTCCCCCTGAATCCCCAAAGTCCATTATATAATTCTTATTATGTCTTTGCGTCTTCATAGCTTAGCCTCGGCTTAAAAGTGAGAAGATACGGGATTGGTTTTTCATTCCTGAGTTACTTCACTTAGAACAATAGCCTTTAGTTCCATCCAAGTTGCTGCAAAAGACATTATTTCGTTCCTTTTTATGGCTGAGTAGTATTCCATGGTGTACATATACCACATTTTCTTTATTCACTTGTTGGTCCGTGGGCACTTAGATTGCTTCCATATCTTTGCAATTGCAAATTGTGCTGCTATAAACATGCATGTGCATGTGTCTTTTTCATATACTGATTGCTTTTGCATTGGGTAGATACCCAGTAGTAGGGTTGCTGGATCAAATGATAGTTCTACATTTAGTTCTTTAAAGAATCTCCATACTGTTTTCCATAGTGGTTGTACTAATTTGCATTCCCACCAGCAGTGTAAAAGTGGTCTCTTTTCACCACATCCATTCCCACATCTATCGTTTTTTGACTTTTTAATTTAATTATGGCCATTCTTGCAGGAGTAAGGTGGTATTGCATTGTGGATTTCATTTGCGTTTGCCTAATGATTAGCGATGTTGAGCATTTTTTTTTCATATGTTTGTTGGCTGTTTGTATATCTTTTTTGAGAATTGTCTATTGATATCCTTTGCCTGCTTTTTGATGTAATTATTATTTTTATATTTTTCTTGCTGATTTCTTCGAGTTTCTTGTAGATTCTGGATACTAGTGCTTTGTCAGAGGCATAGTTTGCAAATATTTTCTCCCACTTTGTAAGTTGTCTGTTTACTCTGCTGATTATTTCTTTTGCTGTACAGAAGCTTTTTAGTTTAATTAGGTCTCTTTTTTTGTTGTTGCTGTTGTTGCGTTTGCTTCTGGGGTCTTAGTCATAAATTCTTTTCCTAAACCAATTCCAGAAGAGTTTTTCTGATGTTATCTTCAGCATTTTTATGGTTTCAGGTCTTTACATGTAAGTCTTTGATCCCTTTTGAATAGATTTTTGTATAAGGTGAGAGATGGGGATCCAGTTTTATTCTTTTACATGTGGCTTTCCCAGTGTGTCCTTTGCCCACTTTATGTTTTTGTATGCTTTGTCAAAGATCAGTTGGCTGTAAGTATTTGGCTTTATTTCTGGGTTCTCTCTTTTGTTCCATTGGGTCTACATGCCTATTTTAAATATAAGTACCATGTTGTTTTGGTAAGTGTAGCCTTGTGGCATAATTTGAAGTCAGGTAATGTGATGCCTTTGGATTTCTTCTTTTTGCTTAGTATTGCTTTGGCTATGAGGGCTCTTTTTCCTTTCCATATGAATTTTGGGATTTTTTTCTAATTCTGTGAAGAATGATGATGCTATCTGGACGGGAATTGCATTGAATTTTTAGGTTGCTTTGGGCAGTATAGTCATTTTCACAATGTTGTTTCTTCCCATCCATGAACATGGAATATGTTTCCATTTGTGTCATTTATGATTTCTTTCAGTAATGTTTTGTAGTTTTTCTTGTAGAGGTCTTTCATCTTGGTTAAGTATATTGCTAGTGGTTTTGTTTTGTTTTGTTTTTTTTCGGCTGTTGTAAAAGGAATTGAGTTCTTTATTTTTCTTTTTTCTTTTCTTTTTTTTTGAGATGGAGTCTCACTCTGTCACCCAGGCTGGAGTGCAGTGGTGCAATCTTGGCTCTCTGCAAGCTCCGCCTCCTGGGTTCACACCATTCTCCTGCCTCAGCCTCCCGAGTAGCTGGGACTACAGGTGCCCACTACCATGCCTGGCTAATTTTTTGTATTTTTAGTAGAGACGGGGTTTCACTGTGTTAGCCAGGATGGTCTAGATCTCCTGACCTCGTGATCCGCCTGCCTTGGCCTCCCAAAGTGCTGGGATTACAGGCGTTAACCACCATGCCTGGCCTAAGGAATTGAGTTCTTGATTTGATTCTCACCTTGGTCGTTGTTGGTGTATAGCAGTGCTACTGATTTGTGTACGTTGGTTTTGTATCCTGAGACTTTACTGAATTTGTTTATTAGATCTGGGAACTTTTTGGATGAGTCTTTATGGTTTTCTATGCATACGATCATATCATTGGCAGTGACAGTTTGACTTTCTTTATTCTAATTTGGATGCCTTTTATTTATTGCTCTTGTCTGATTGCTCTGGCTAGGACTCGGAAGGCTTTTCATATTGCTTGATAGAGCAAGCATATATGAAAATACTACTTAAATTGCAAAGCACTCTATAAACGTTGGTTATGGTTTTCACTGTGGTTGCCAGTAGATGTCTTGCTATTATTGTCAGCATAAATGGTAGATTGAACTTAGAGACCAGTTGTAATCTTTTTTTTTTTTTGGTACCTTAAGGTGATTCAGGACTCACCCTGCAATGTGGGTTTGTGTAGAAATGGCAAGCTATCACCTCCTTTTTGAATAATTGCCCTGTTCTTCTAGTTGTTTTTGTTGAGCAAGGTGGCAGATACTACTATCCTTCTTCAATGTCTGGGTTCCTTCCGCTTGCAGACAGGAAGATTGTAACTCCCTACCCACTTGAAGTTAGTCATGGCCATGACTTGTTTTGAACAATAAAATATGAGTGGAAATGTCATGTGTCATTTTCTCAATGAGGCCTTTAATTGATAGTGTGCAAGTCACCATTCTCTTTTCCCTGCTTCAGCAAGGGTAGAAATGATTCGTGATATGGAGCCACAATGCTGAGCCATCACATGGGGGCCAGATATCCTGGAGACTGGCCCTGATTGTTCCTGCCACCAAGATTTGGGGGTTATTTGTTGCCATAGAGTAATGCAGTAATGCAGCCATCTTGACTGATACCTTTTTTTTTTCTTTTCCTTTTTTTTTTTGAGATGGAGTCTTACCTGTTGCCCAGGCTGCAGTGCAGTGGCACAATCTCGGCTCACTGCAATCTCTGCCTCCCGGGTTCAAGCAATTCTTGTGCCTCAGCCTCCTGAGTAGCTGGGATTACAGGCATGTACCACCAAGTCCAGCTAATTTTTATATTTTCTGTAGAGAGAGGGTTTCCCCTTGTTGGCCAGGCTGGTCTCAAACTGCTGACATCAAGCAATCCACCCGTCTCGATCTCCCAAAGTGGTAGGATTACACATGTGAGCCACTGCATCCAGCCTGACACAAATTATGTATATGCAACTATATGTGTGTGTTAGGCCATTATTTAACAAAAAGTCACTACATGCTATAGAAAGAGCACAGACTTTGGAAGTAGACTTGGGATTCTGTCCTGGCCCCACTGCTTGTTAGCTGAGCATCCTCCAAGACTCAATTTCCTTATTTGTGAGATGGAGAAACAATGACTAGGACCAACTGTGCAAGTTAGGCATTATACAGCACCTTCAGGTTTGAAGTGTGTATGTCTCACTAAGGTGAGACAAGCAGGTGCCTGGGGCACAGAAGGTAGTAAGGTGCTTGCAGAAGGTAGTAAGGTGCTTGCTGTTCAGGCTTATGCAGGAGTTGCCATGCTGTTACAGATGATTGTCAGTGGTAGTCCCTGGAGAAAGATGAGAAGATGAAGCAGTCATGGCTCTGACCATTCAGAAGCTTATGGTCTCCTGTAGGGAGAGGGACCGATGTTTCTCTAGGTAAGCCCCAGAAGATATGACAGATGTTCGAATGGCAGGAGGCACCAGGAGTGGTGGGAGGACCAGGAACAGATGGATGGCTGAGTGTGAAAGATCGTGGGTACTCACCAGATGCAGGAGAAAAGGTGGGACTTTTCAATCAGAAGAAATAACAGAAATAAAGCCACCAAGGGATGATGCAGTCTGGGTTATTTGAGGACAGGGACAGGTAGAAACTTGGGAAAGCTGAAAGCAAGGTTTGAAGTAAGGATTGGCATGGGGTGGGCATGGTGGGGATAGGAGTGGGTGGGTGAGATTTGAGGGGAGTGATGGGGGCTAGAGATTTAGGAGGAAGTCAGACTGATATGACAGAAATATTTTTTATTATTTTAAAATATGCACAGTCTCATGACTTTTGCAAAAGCTGCTTTAAGATTACCATCAGTCTTTGTTTCGGTTACTATCGCTGTGTAACACATCACACTGAAGTTTATGAGCTTAAAATAACCATTTTGTGATGCTCGTGGTTTCTGTGGGTCAGGAATTCAGCAAGGGAACCATGGAGACAGTTTATCTTTGCCTTACAAGGCCTGTTCATGAGCATATCTGGCGCCTGTCTGGGAGGACTCGAACATGACTGCAAGCTGGAGTGCATACAAGTGGCCTTTCCATGTGGCTTATGGCATGCCTTGTGGCATGGTCATCAGACTTCTTATGTGGTGGCTCCAACCACAGGTGTTCTAGCAATCAAGGTGATTCTATAATGACCTAGCCTTGGAAGTCATGCAGCATCATTTTGCTTCATTCTTTTGGTTACTTGTAAGTTACAAGCCTGTCCAGATTCAAGAAGAGGAAACAAAGACCCCACCTCTCAATGGGAGCAGCATCCAAGTCACATTTTAGAAGGGAGGCAAATGGGAGACACTTTGCAGCCAACTTTGGAAAATACAATCTGCCATAGCACTCACTTAATCATTTTATGCAAATTATGCATTCTGCTAATCTCACTGAGTCTGATATCATAAGTGTATTTTCATGTGTCTAAATAGTGACCTGGCCGGGCGCAGTGGCTCACGCCTGTAATTCCAGCACTTTGGGAGGCCGAGGCTGGTGGGTCACGAGGTCAAGAGATCGAGACCATCCTGGCCAATACGGTGAAACTCCATCTCTACTAAAAATATAAAAATTAGCTGGGTGTGGTGGCACATGCCTGTAATCCTAGCTACTCGGGAGGCTGAGGCAGGAGAATCACTTGAACCTGGGAAGCGGAGGTTGCAGTGAGCCAAGATCGGGCCACTGCACTCCAGCCTGGCAACAGAGTGAGACTCCGTCTCAAAAAAGAAAAAAATAAAAATAATAAATAAATAAATAAATAAATAAATAAATAAATAGTGACCTACAGCGTCGACATTTTGGAGTGCTGACAGACACTGTCTTCAGCTGCTTCTCCATTGTGAGTTCCACTGTGTGTGCCAGAGGGAGATGAGGGTTTGCCGGTGGTACTCAGTCCATCCAAGACTCAGGCAAAGGTTTCCTGCCAGAAGCTGTTCATCAGAGCACCCACTTCCTTCTGGAGCTTCAGGCTGCTCCACTCTGAATGGAGGGAGTAAACCAGTTGATATCCCAGCAATTCTTGATTTTCATTTACAAAGGATTGACCAGTGTTTTTTTCCCCCTTCAATCAGAGTAAGAAGTCATACTTTAATGAAAATTTCACTGCTAGCCCTGAATCGCCAACTTTTAAAGAAATTAATGCAGCTCTTGCCTTTCAGTTTGTGTTAGCTGTGGTGCTATGAAAGCAAAGCAAAGCAAAGCAAAGCAAACCAAACCAAACAAAATAAAACCGTTAGGGGCCAGGGGTCAGGCTGGGTTATCGGGGGTGTTTGGTGATGCCTTTTCAGTTGAGATCCACAGTTGTCAGCAAACTCCCAATCCACTTTGGAATGTTGTCAGTGAAGAAGCCGGAGGCAATATTTACCCCCAACCAGGCTGAATTACAAATTATTGGCTCAGCTAGACTAAACTAGGACTCATGGAAAAATCTTGCCAGTGCCTTTTAATAGCTGAGTCAGTTTAGAGGTTTGGATGCAAGATGATCAGTATTCTAGACATCGTACTTAGGAAAATTCCAAATTCAAATTCATTCGAATAACTTGCAACATAAATAACTGGATTTGCTCTTGATCTGTCCATTCTTTCCAAGCACTATACCAATTATTTTGGCAGAAAAAAGAGCAAGAGAGAACATTTTATCAGTTCATTTTGCCCTCTTTCACCTGACTAAATGCACTATGAAATGAACTGGGGAAGAGGCAATCCTTTGGCTTATTTAATCAGTGTAGAGGCTTAAGGTGTCAAGCAAAAGAATCCACACATGTCATGGAACTCTATACCAAGATTAGTCGCCATCCTAGACAGAGAGGCAAATGGCCACTGCACTTTACAGTCACAGATATTTCTGCTGTCATGTGATACAGGCATTTCAAAAAACCCTGAGTGATACAAAACTGAACACTAATGAAAACAGGGCTTATGTTTACCTCTACACCCTTGTAACTAGACAACAACAACAACAACAGATAAACAATCATAATGACATGTTAACACATTAAAAAAAAACACACACATTAGGCCAGGCACGGTGGCTCACACCTGTAATCCCAGTACTTTGGGAGGCTGAGGTGGGTGGACCGCCTGACGTCAGGAGTTTGAGACCAGCCTGGCCAACATGGTGAAACCCCGTCTCTACTTAAAAAAATTACAAAAAATTAGCTGGGCATGGCGTTACGCACCTGTAGTCCCACCTACTTGGGAGGCTGAGGCAGGAGAATTGCTTGAACCCAGTAGGTGGAGGTTGCAGTGAGCCACAACTGTGCCACTGCGCTCCAGCCTGGGCAACAGAGTGAGACTTCTTCTCAAAAATAAAGAAAAAAACAAAAGACACATTAGTTTCTAAAAAAATAAATACTGCTGTAAGACTTGCCCTTTAAAACAATGATGAAAGTAGCTTGATTGAAGCGAGTGTAAGGAGGGGAGAGCCTGCTGAGTTCTGGAGACTGGGGTGTAGCCTGCAGAGTTTGGGGAGAACTGAGCAAAGCACTGTTGTCATACAGAGCCTGTGGCCAAACTCAGTGGAGAGGAACAACATGGGGGTGCATGTGCATCTTGTACAGTCTCATTTTCCTTTGTGGTTTGCAGCATTCAGCCCTATGAGTGTATCATACTTGGTTTTCATTTGTGTTCGACTTTAACACTGAGGACGAATCATGTTATTAATGCATGTAAGTCCTGGGTTGTATTTCCAGTTATTCCATTATTTGTTAATTACATATGAAAGAGTTGATATACATTGTGCCAGAACTGGCTGGATTGTGTGTATGTTCAGGCATGACCTGGTTACAGTTAAGATCAAGGGAATTTGCAAGGAGTACTGGCAGGCTGAATATCTACAAGAGTGCCCCTGTAGTCTTTTTCCACTTTCTTTACATAATTTTCTCTCCTCTTACCCAGAAGAGAAACTCATAGATATCTTTTTGTATTGACTTGTATTTAGTATTATTTTATTTAAAAACTTCTCTCTTTTTAAAAAAGCATTAAATTCATATGTTCAAGTTTAGATAGCTTAAACAAGGCTAATGAAAAATTTCAGGGGAAACAAATCCAGGCTCAGATAAACAGAGGATGTTTGGTTTCCTAGTTTCTCTTATTTTAGCCACTATTGGCAGGGGGAAATTATTATCCTGAAGACATATAGATAATGTAGGAAAAACAAAATTTTCAGCTTTTTTTAAAAAGCTATTTTAAGGCCTGGTAAAATTCCAAACACGTTTGCTGTTTTTGGTTTAGTTTTTGCTGAACACTTTGTCTCTTAACTTCAGAATCTCGGTTCAAGGGAGGTTTAACCTGCACAACATGCTTCTGATTATTTGTATATAACTCAGCAAAATGGTGTTTGGTCAGAATTATTTTTTCATCTCTTTAATTTTCAATGAACCTCATGTTTTTTTCCCCCCATTTCCTTTCTTTGGCTTTAATTTAATAAATGTCTTTTTCATGAACAATAAAATGTTTGCATTTGGAGAGGCTCAAATTTTGTTGGAACATCAATATTCCCAAAGTGGGGCATGATGCATTTCCCATAAGGAATGTTGGGTTGTTTAGAAGCTGGAGGTGTGGTTTGGAAATCTCTGGCTAGCTCTCTTATTTCTTGACTTGCCTTTTTGTTGGTGGTTCTTAAAGCTAATATGGTTGCTTTGGTATTATGAGTAACGGTAAGACGCGTGAACAAGAACAAAAGGCAATCCACCATTACTCTTGGTCTCCACTCCCTTTCATAAAAACATAAACTCAGTCTCTAGTGGCTACTTTAAAAAAGAGTACCCCTCAAGGAACAAGTTTCAAGAATCTGAAGTATTTTTCATGGACTAAGAAAGTCACGAGAGTATTTATGATCTGTCAACTCTGAGATAGTGTGAAAGTCTGTTGGGCAGTTTAGCTTATTTTACCTCCTTAATTCTTCTAAGTCTTTTATTTCGTTCTGCCTTCACTCTGCCTCCCTGAGTAAACTTGCTCAGCTCTTCCAGACTTTGTGACTCTGACAACTTGTCAGGGAGCACTTCACTCCCAGACTGCTGGGCTGGAGTGCTGTCCTCAGCAGGAGCCCGTGGGAGGACAGCTGGCATCCGAGGAGACCCGGGCAGGCCCATGGCTCCTCCAAGGGTCCAGGTCCCTGTGGGGGCGGCCGGCTGACAGCCTTCCTCTGCAGAAGGCAGGATTCTGGAACTTGCTCTTGGGCCTCAGCTGTCCCTGACCACTTCTCCAGCAGCTTACATAATGTTGGTGAATTCAGGTGGGAATTCGGATCTGGGGGAAAAAAACCAAGAGAGCGAAAACTGGGAACATGGGATTTATTCTTTGCTTACAATGATCAAATCCTGTCCATGAAAAGCAGGCTCATTTTTTCTCCTACCCATGAAACACATTTCTTCTGGATATTGTCTACACTCAGAAGCTAAAATCTGGAATCATTACTTGTTTGATTTACATGTACTTTTTAGCTTTAATTTATGATATGGCTTGCCTGGGTTTACACAGCATTTCCTTCAGCCTTCAGCAATGCTTCAACTAAATAAAATTAATAACTTGTTTGGCTTGTAGATTCATTGCCTGAGGTGGGTTGGAAGGTCAAGGAAAACAGAAGGAATGCAGTGATATAAAACTAGTTCAAGAGTAGGATTTGATTTTTAAAAAACAACAGCTTTACTGAGCTACACATACCATAAGATTCATCCCTTTAAAGTGTACAATTCAGTGGTTCTTTAGTCCATTAGTAAAGATGGGCAACCATCACCATCTAATTCCGGAACATTCATCACCAAAGAAAACCAGTGTTCTTCAGTCACCCTCCATTCCCCTCTCTCCCCGGTACAAATCTATTTTTTCCTTATGGATTTGCCTATAATGGGCAATTCATATAAATGGAATAATATAATATGTGGCCTTATGTAACTGAGTTCTTTCACTTGCCATAATGTTTTCGGGGTTCATCCATCTTGCAGCATGAATTATCACTTTATCTCTTTTTTACTGCTGAACCGTATTTCATTGTATAGATGTGCCACATTTTGTTATCCCATTATCAGTTGATGGACATTTGGAAACATATTTGGCTATTAGGAATAATGTTGCTATGAATGTTTGTGTGCAAGTTTTTATGTGGCTGTAGGTTTTTCATTCTCGTGGGAACACACTTAGGAGTGGAATCATTAGGTCATATGGTAACTCTATATTTAACCTTTTGAAGAGCTACCTGATTGTTTTGCAAAGTAGCTGCACCATGTAATATTCCCACCAGCAGTGTATGAGGGTTCCAATTTCCTTGCACGCTTGTTAACATGTTATGTTTCTTTTTAATTTTAGCTATGATAGTGGGTGTGAAATGGCATCTCATGTTGTTTTGATTTGCATTTCTTTATTGCCTAATGACTTTGAACATCTTTTCATGTGCTTGTTGTATATATTCTTTGGCGAAATGTATATTCAAATCCTTTACCCTTTTTAAAATTGGGTCATTTGCTTTTTTATTATTGAGTTGTAAGAGTTCTTTATACATTCTGGACACAAAGTCCCTTATGTGTGATTTGCAAATATTTTCTCCCATCCTGTGGGTTGTCTTTTCACTTTCTTGGAAATACCTTTGAACACAACATTTTCTAATTTTGATTATGTCCAATTTATCTTTTATTTTTGTCACTTGTGTATTTGATGGCCAAATGCTATGTTTTCTTCTAAGGGTTTTACAACTTTAGCTCTTATGTTTGGGTCTTTAATCCATTTTGAGTTAATTTTTGTATATAGTGTGAGATAAAGGTCTCCTTTATTCTTTTGCTGTGACTGTCATCGTCCTAGTGCCATTCTTTGAAAAGACTGTTGTTTCCCGTTAAATTGTCTTGGCACTCTTGTTGGTTTATTTCTGGACTCTTGATTGCATTTCAGTGATCTATGTGTCTGTCTTTATGCGAGTACTACTCTGCCTCGATTACCATAGTTTTGTAGTTAAGTTTTGAAATCGGAAAGTTTGAGTCCTCCAACTTTTATCCTGCTTTATTCTGAATCTCTTGCATTTCCATGTGCATTTTAGGATCAGCTTATCAATTTCTGCAAAAAAAAAAGCAGTTGGGATTTTGATAGTGATAAAAAGACATTTTAAATGAAGAATAATGCAGAGATCATGACTTGATCACTGCCATTACATTTATCATAAACAATAAGAAAGCAGAATAATTGTGGAGTGTAAATGTAGTCAGTTGGTGAATTTGAGTGAAGTGAATTGGGGAGTGAATTATAAAGCATGCTTACAATCAGGGAGGTCTGGGCTCCTTCAGGGTGCTCCAATTACTGGAATGATTTGGGGTAATTTTTCTATTATCTTATCTGCAATGTTGAAGTAACAATGGGCACACTGTAGGGTGATTGTAAGCACCAAATCAGGTAAATTTTTCTTAAGCTCTTGGCACTGTGGCTGGAAAACTGCTACCCAGTATATAGTAGCAATTTTTATTGTAATTGGATATTTCCCACTTCTGTTAATCAAAAAAATAAGAAGAAATGAGATGACATAGGTTATGATATAAAGGAGAATTCTTGATACTAAAGTGTGAATAGCTTATTAAAAGAAGACTTGGCCAGGTGTGGTGGCTCACACCTGTAATTCCAGCACTTTGGGAGGCTAAGGTGGGCAGATCACTTGAGCTTGGGAGTTTGAGACCAGCCCGGGCAACATGGCAAAAACTTGTCTCTACCAAAAATACAACAACAACAAAAAATTCACTGGGCATGGTGGCATGCATCTGTGGTCCCAGTTGCTCAGGAGGCTGAGGTGGGAGGATGGCTTGAGTCCAGGAGGCAGAGGTTGCAGTGAGCTGAGATCATGCCACTGCACTCTAGCCTGGGTGAGAGTGAGAGCCCACCTCAAAAAAAAAAAAAAAAAAAAAAAGACTTGGTTCTTCACCTGATAGAATCTGAATAAATAGGACAGCATGTAGGGTGGACATTATAAGGCATACTACTTCCTGCGAAGAGAAGACTATAATAGTCTCATGGTTTTTAATTGGTAATCTAAAGTAGGTAAGGTCAAAGCTATTGTACTAAGCTGTTGTTTGCCTTTTCCACTCTCATCCTCTCAGACTGTACAGTGGAGTTTTCCAGTGGCTAGATGATGGGTGATGACATCATTGTTCTGATTGCTAATGGAATGTGTGTTTTTGTATTCTTGTGTTTCAGACATTGTTTTGTTATAATATCAAATATTATACATATCAATAAAAAACCCTTCTGAGCAAAAGTTTTGGGTGTCCTCAACAATTTCTAAAAGTGTAAAGGAATTCTAGACCAGAAAGTTTGAGAAGGGCTGTAATAAGCAAACTTGGATAACAATAATAACAATATATTTTTGAGCACTTTCTACATGCTCAGCACTGGCTAAGTACTGGTTTTGTGTCATCTCACTGGAGCCAACAATTGATAAATCATTGTTGTATCTCAATTTGGTGATGGGGAATCTGACCCTGAGAAGAGTTAAGTGAATTGCTAAGGGTCACATGCTGGTAAGTGGGAGAGCTAGGATTTGAACCCATTGCACCTTTTTTCCTGGGATGCATGTTACGATTCTGCATCCTTGAAGATTGAAGGGATATTGAATTTCACAGAGAACCCCTGCTCTGGGATCTGAGAAGCTGGAAGTCTGAGTTATGCTCTGAGAACACATTTAGAATCCAATTTTGGATTATGAATCTCTAGCTGGTTGATTGGAACAAAAAGCTGAGACCATTATTGAATCCATAATATTCCCAGGGTTTTTGCTTTGACACTCCCAGCTCTTTCAAAGAGGGGGTTGTTGGCTGTTCTGTGTTCTTTACCTCAGATTTATGAGTGAAGCAGAGGGAGCTGGCCAGCATGCTGTGAGCCACTCCACTGGGGCACATAAATCATGAGCTCCCTTCTAAGTGAAACTTGGGGTGAGAGAGTAGGACAGCCAGGAAGGTTGGGCTGCACCCCAGGACTCAGGCTCCTTTTGGTGCCAATGTCTCTACTTTTCACATTTAAAAAGAAGAAGAAGACAAGGGATAGCAAAGTGGGGTGGGGGTGGAAAGCTGTCATAGTCACTGTCAAAAAAAAAAAAGAATAGGAAAAAATATCAGCATTTGCATATTGTGAAAACTTCTTGATTTATACTTATAGAATGCTATGGATACCTGAAATTTACTCAATTAATTTCCAGCCATGAAAAAGCCTTTATTTTATTGCCATTTGTCATGTGTGTGATGCACTGGAGACCCCAAGGCTTGACTGGGCTCATGCCAAAAAGCCATGTGCAAATCCACCTTTGATGGGTGCACTTGCCTCACTGCCTCCAATTTCCTGACACAGAATCTGAAAAGCAAATAATCTGAGTGATTTTGAGATCCCACAGCTGGCTTATAGCACAGACATCATGCTATTTTCCTTTCGCTGATGTTTCAGATTTCTGTATTTTAAGGACTGGCAAAAACTTTTATAAAGGCGAATGGCTAGGAGGAATATAGCAAATGATTGCCAATTTTTTTGTTTTAGCAAGTAAATATATTAAGAAGCCATAACCATGATCTGATGTCAGCAGTTCTTATAAGAAAAGGACACTTATGACTATTTTAAAGTCTTTTGAATAGCCTAAATTTAGCTCCATGCACTACTTTCTATATTTTCCTACCTTCTCTTATTTTAAGACAAGATGGGATAAACATTGCCAAAGGCCACTCTTTGTCCTCAGGATGATGTTTGGCTACTGCTGAGCTATACTTATAATTCAAGAAGGAGGAGCATTTCTCTAATGATAGTGATGTTGGGCATAAAAAATATACCTGTTGGCCATTTGCGTATCTTCTTTTGAGAAGTATCTGTCAAGGTCTTTTGTCCATTTAAAAAATCATGCTATTTGTTTTCTCACTATTGAGTTCTTTGAGTTCCTTATATATTCTGGTTGTTAATCCCTTTTCAGATGTATAAGTTGAAAATATTTTCTTCTGTTCTGTAGGTTGTCTCTTCAATTTGTTGATTCTTTCCTTTGGTATGCAAAAGCTTTTTCATTTAATGTAATCCCATTTGTCTATTTTTGCTTTTGTTGCCTGTGCTTTTAGAGTCTTATCAAACCCATAATGAGATATCACCTTGTTCCAGCTAGAAAGACTGTTGTTAAGAAAACAACAACAGGGAGGGGTGGGATAATATACACCAAATAGGGTGGAGTGTATGCTGCTTGGGTGATGGGCACACCAAAATCCACAAATCACCACTAAAGAACTTACTCATGTAACCAAATACCACCTGTACCCCAATAACCTATGGAAAAATAAACAACAACAACAGAAGATAACAAGTGATGGTGAAGATATGGAGAAAAGGGAAACTTTACATACTATTGGTGGGAATGTAAATTAGTACGGCCATTATGGAAAAATGTATGGAGGTTCCTCAAAAAATTAAAAATGGAACTACCATATGATGCAGAAATCCCACTACTGGGTATAGATCCCAAGGAAATGAAATCCATATACCAAATATCTGCACTCTCATGCTTATTATAACATTATTCAAAATAACCAAGGTATACCTTGAGTCAACCTAAGTATCCGTAAATGGAAGAATGGATTGAAAAATGTATATATACACAATGGAAAGTTATTCTGTCATAAAAATAATGAAATTCTGTCATTTGTGATGACATGTATGAACCTGGAAGACATGATGTTAAGTGAAATAAATAAGACATAGAAAGTCAAATACTGCATAATCTCACTTATATTTGAAATCTAAAAAAAGAAAGATCTCATAGAAATAGACAATAGAACAGTGTTTACCAGAGACTGGGGAGAGAGGAGGAAGGACATAATGATGGGGGGACTGGTCAACAGGTACAAAGTTACATTTAGATAAGAGGAATAAGTTCTGGTGTCTTATTGCACAGCAGTATTACTATAGGTAATAATGTGTATTTCAAAATAGCTAGAAGAGAGGATTGTGAATGTTCTCATTACAAAGAAATGATAAATGTTTGAGATGATGGATGTGCTCATTACATTGATTTGATCATTACACAATATATACATGTATCAAAACCTCACATTGTATGCCATAAATGTGTAATATTATGTGTCAATTAAAATTTTTAAAAAAGAAGGAGAAGCATAACCCTCCCATAGCCTCTTTTTTTTTTTTTTGAGGTGATTTTTCCCTCTTGTTGCCCAGGCTGGTGTGCCATGGTGTGATCTCGGCTCACTGCAACCTCCACCTCCCGGGTTCAAGTGATTCTCGTGCTTCAGCTTCCCAAGTAGCTGGGATTACAGGTGTCCACCACCATGCCTGGCTAATTTTTTTGTATTTTTAGTAGAGACAGGGTTTCACCATGTTGGCCAGGCTGGTCTCGAACTCCTGACCTCAGGTGATCCACCCAGCTCGGCCACCCAAAGTGCTGGGATTACAGGCGTAAGCCACTGCGCCGACCTCCCCATAGGCTCTTTTTGTGCAGCATAGGGTGTGCCTTGCTTTCTGATCATTTGAATAGCAAGTGTGAATTTTAATGCTTGTATGCTGAGGCCCTAGGCATGGGGCCACAGCCAGTTGCCTAAGAGACTCATGAAGCTATGCCTATGTTCCCACCTGGCCCAGGCTCCTGGCTACCTGTTGGGATGCTGAGAACCTGTGGGGAAGTTTCCATTTCATTTTCACTTGGATCCCAAACCTACATTGTCGCAATGGAGCAAAAAGTTAATGCAACGTTGAATGCCTCCACTAATTGTCTACCTTCTATGATGAGAGCTGTGCAAGTCATCAAGGCTTTAGCTTCCATGTAAGTTGAATTCAGCTGACCAGACTAGATATAGAGAAGTAAATGACCTTACTTGGATTCCTCCATGACCTCCCATAGCAATGATCATCAATAAGGTAGTTATAAATGTATTAGACTGGAATAGGTGAATGGGATTGTACCATTTATCTTTTGTGGTCAAAATGTGAAAAATGTCTCCCCTAAGCTGTTCCATTTACTCCCAAATCTCAGCAAATAAGCAACTGTCAAAGTGCAGACAGCCAGCAGGCTGGTAGAATGACCAAGAGACTGGGTCATTGCAGGCGACTGGCTGACCAGTGTGGTGATCAAAAAGTCTCACTCCTAAATTCTGGATAATTTTAGGAACTCTTAGGCCTCCTTAGGGGAAGTGGGTACTAAGAAATTCTGAATTACCTGGGCTTTAGGGAATTTCCTATAACCGTGGCCAACAGTAAGATGGTGCTACCCTGATCTGTGCATTCAGGACACTGATTCGTCTTCACCATTCTAGACCCGGAGATTGGTCTACTTGCTTTAGTGCACAGACCCTGACCCCCTCTGCCCTAAATTCCCCTATCTGGATTAGTTTTGAAAGCTCTAGGGTTAGTCTAGTCTTTCTGGGGAATGTTGAGGGCTGTTGTGCCTCACAGTGGCAATGTAGTTCAATCAGCTAAATTAAACCAAGCTAACAACTGTTTCCTGAGCACCCATTATGAGCAAGGCTATATGCACATCTCTCAGTCTTGTCAGAGACAAGTACAGAAAAAAGTGGAAAGAAATGGGGACACATCCTTGGAAAGGGTTGAATTGTCAATATTAGAGTTTTTACTTATTTAGCACATGGTTTATTTAGCACATACTATGTGTCAAGGACTTTCAGTTGTGATTGCATTGAACAACACTGCCAGGTGAGTGGTACTCTGTCTCTCTACACAGCTGGATTTCAGACAGGTGAGGTGTCTTGCCTGCATTCACATGGCTAACATGTGGCAGAATTGGAATGTAAGGAGATCTAACTCCAAAATGGACTATAGCATATTATAATGATTCTCAACCTCCATCAGACTCTGTCTAGGAAATAAACTGTGAAGCTACACCTGAAACCACCAAACCCATCTCAAACTCAATGATCTTTTACATTTTACCTCTTTTTTTGTTGTTGTTGTAGCTTTTCTGGGGTTGTGCTGGTTATACCAACCTTATCTCAGCTACCTGAAGGATTGTCGTGCTGGAGAAGACATGTGTGGAGACCCACCTGACCAAAGCTCAACTTCATGAACATAAGAGCTGGAGGAACTGCCTCTCAGACTGTCCAGCTTGCTCAGAAAAGTGGCCTTCCTTTGGCTGGGAGATGGGTAACCATTTTTTCTCTTTATTGCTAAAAAGGCCCATCAGGCTGGGATCTGCCTTCTTGAGCTGTGAATTACAATGGCAGGTTCAAAAGGCCTTCAGCCAACTTGAGTTTTGCAGTCAAATTAGATCCAATTAGAAGTCAGCCTGTAGAATGTGAGCCATTACTAAATTTTTAAAAATGAGCTTTGCCACTTTCTGGACTGTGGCTGTAAAAATATCTGGAGTTTTAATGATCTTCTCTGTCTATTAAAGGATCTGATAGACATGAAGTTTTATAAGGTAAGGACCCAAAATGGATCAGGTTTTTAATGCCAGAATTCCATTAGGCCTGCAATAAACGATGGAGTCAATCTATTTAGCAGATATATTTTTTAGGTGGTGAAACTAAGTAAAGTAATAAGACCTTTTAAATTTAATGTTTATTCCAGGGGCTGATGATTCAAAAGAAAATCTTTCTTAGTATGATGGTAATTTGTTTTTCTGCTGTATTTTTCTTCAGAGACCTGGTTACTTTTCTCTCTTCCCTGAGGGCAATAGTACACTTTTTGCTCTTATATTATGTTGCTTTATGGGAAATAGGTGTGAAGCCCTTGCTGGCACTTTTTCTAGACTGAATTCTCTTTAATTCTGTTACCAGGGCCTGGGAGATGAAGCGAATCCCTCAGACAGCCCTTCACATCTGGTTCAGCCCTATCTGCTTAGTAATGGTCCCACCCTCTCTCATTAAAAGCATTTGATTTGTCCTGAGTATATTATTAGCAATCATAGGACTTGGTTCAAGATTGGATTGAGATAAGGGGTTGAACATATAGTTCTACCATCCTTCTAGTCCTTGAAGTGATTTTTAAAAGGTTGCTAAGAAAGACTAAGTCCTTTGATACAAGATTCCTTCACCAGGGAGCAGAAATGTTGATATACACTTGCAACAGAAAAGAGTATAGGGTTTGGTTTTCTACAGGGTAGAGAATGTGGGGCACTGTGTGTCCCTGTAATCCCAGCCACTGGGGAGGCTGCGGTGGGAGGATCGCTTGAGCCCAGAAGTTTGAATCCAGCTTGGGTAACACAGCAAGACCTTGTCTTTAAGAAAAAAAAATTACATGTAATTTAAAAAATAAAAATAGGGACGGGCGCGGTGGCTCACACCTGTAATCCCAGTACTTTGGGAGGCCGAGGCGGGCACATCACGAGGTCAGGAGATCGAGACCATCCTGGCTAACACAGTGAAACCCCGTCTCTACTAAAAATACAAAAAAATTAGCCGGGCATGGTGGTGGGCACATGTAGTCCCAGCTACTAGGGAGGCTGAGGCAGGAGAATGGCATGAGTTTGGGAGATGGAGCTTGCAGTGAGCAGAGATCACGCCACTGCACTCCAGCCTGAGCAACAGAGTGAGACTCCGTCTTAAAAAAAAAAAAAAAAGAAAATTAGGGTCAAAGGGCACTCAGGAGACTATCACTGCACAGGTAATTGCCAGTCCAGTGACACTCCAAGCTCATCCATGTTTAGCTGCTTGGGTGCAGGTGAAGACTTAGTATAGTTGAGTTTAACCAGGATTGGATTTGTCAAGTGACTCTGACTTGAGATAAGACACAGGAGAGACGCATGGGGCAGCAGAGATGAAAGAGTGTGCATAGGCTGATGAGAATGACGGGCTCTGGGGTCTAGTCTGCAAAGGAAGAGAAGTGACAAAAGAAAGTGTTCAATCATCTGGAGGTCCCTGGGGGGATGAGGAGCTGTTGAAGATTGATGCTAAGGAAGGAGGAGACAGAGACAGAGGGTGAGAGCCTCAAATGGGAGATGCTGAAGGTGGTGCAGCTACGAGTCATGATGAGGTTCGGGGTGTGACCAGGGGAGCTGCTATTTGTACAGCATGAAGGAAGTTATCATTGTTAAGTTGGAGGACCAGGAACACTGTCCTCCTGGACAAAACAAAAAGCACAGATCAAACAGCCACAAAAACCTGTCGCCACCACCACTAATACACAGTCATATGTGGTTTCATAGAAATGCTCCAAAAACAAAGCAATCCAAGAATATTAGAGATAAAAAGAACAGGCAAATTCTGGCCGAAAGAAAAATTAACCTAATGGTATCAATAGCTGATAAAAATAATGCCTGAGGAAAAAGCATTAGATGAGAAAAATGTATATTTTTTTCTTTTGAGACAGAGTTTTGTTCTCATTGCCCAGGTTGGAGTGCAATGGTGTGATCTCAGCTCACTGCAATCTTTGCCTCCCGGTTTCAAGTGATTCTCCAGCCCCAGCCTCCTGAGTAGCTGGGATTACAGACGCCCCCCAACCACGTCCAGCTAATTTTTGTATTTTTAGGAGAGACAGGGTTTTACCATGTTTTCCAGGCAGATCTCGAACTCCCGACCTCAGGTGATCCACCTGCCTCAGCCTCCGAAAGTGCGGGGATTACAGGTGTGAGCCATCGCGCCCAAAGAAAAAGAGTTATTTCTGTTTGATGAAATTGACAGTCCACAAAGAAGATGGAATTATCAAGAATCTTTATGTTCTTAATAATGGAGATTTGAGATATACAGACAGTCAAAATATTAGAGAAACAAATGAATTTGCAACCACAGTGGCAAACATTAGTAAATCAGAGACGGTCATGGTCACGATTCATAAACAGCAGTTTTAAGTGCATCTATTTAGGCAGAGACATTATGCATGCATATTTAACTTGCTCTTATTTTAGAATCTATACCCATTTATAAAAAGCAGCTACTGAATATGCATATTGTGAAAACAGCTAACAAAACTAAAGTCCCATCCACTATTAGAAGACAGTTCAACGTTTATTAATAGGTTGTTGGTTATTTCTATTACATCAAAGCTTAAGTCTTAAAATCTAAAAGCGAAGGAATAAAATCTGCTCCAGTAATTTAAAAGGATTCTGCATCCAACTTTGATTCAATTCCTGTTCATATATAAGACACAAGCCTTAAGAGTCATTAAATTCCCATTTTAGCTGGTTGCCAGCTGTAAGTTAATATACAGACTTTGTTGGCTTATCCTGCTCTATGCTACGCACAGTGCTTTGAGTGCTCTGTTTTCCTTGCCTTGGATTGCCATTCCATACCAGGATTCTCATTTCCTCTGCTCCTGAGTTTTGACTGGCATAATTTTGGAACTTAAAAAAATATGCATCTTCTGTTGTTTTTTCTCATAGCCTTCATTTACATTTTTGTCTATTTTGGATTTTTTTTCTGAAATGTTTTCAATGTACTTTATTTCCTGTTTTTATAAGCTTTATATAACTTCAGAAAAACATAATCCAAGACATATCTTGGTTAGAATAATAACCAAGAGGTTATTATTCATGTATTTATTTATTTACTGTAACATGGAACACAGTGACCTGCAGAGTAGACACTGGGTGTGGCTGTTTGTAGAACTGTCTTTAGAGGATATTAACTAGAGGTGACATTCCAGGGCTTTGCACCTTGGTGACTTGGGAAGGCGGGTGGCAGGATGCAGATGCAGAAAATTAACCTGTATGTGCCACCTACCCTTTTACATCCAAGGCAAAAAGGATGAAATAGTTTATTCTCTCCTTCCATTAGCCCCCATTTCCTTGTTTTTTAAATTAATAGTACTTTATTACATTCAGTACAATGTATAAATCTTTAAGTGTTCAGCACAATGAATTTTGACATTAAAATATATATAATATATAAAAAATATATAATATATATATAAAATATATATAATATATTAAAATATATTAAATATAAAACACTTCCAGGCCTGGCACGGCGGCTCACGCCTATAGTCCCAGCACTTTGGGAGGCCAAGGCGAGTGGATCACTTGAGGTTGGGAGTTTGAGACCAGCCTGACCAACATGGAGAAACCCCATCTCCACTAAAAATACAAAATTAGCTGGGCATGGTGGCACATGCCTGTAATCCCAGTTACTGGGAGACTGAGGCAGGAGAATCACTTGAACCCGGGAGGCGGAGGTTGCTGTGAGCCAAGATCACTCCATTGCACTCCAACCCGGGCATGAAGAGTGAGACTCTGTGTCAAAACAAAAACAAACAAAACAACACTTCCATCATTCTAGAAAGTTAACTCATGCTTCTTTCCAGTCAAGTGCTGTTATACAACTGACTTCAAGTAACCACTGACCTGCTTTCAATCCCTATAGATTAGTTCTCTATGTTCGAGGACTTAATATAAATGGAATAATATTAATACATATATATTCTTTAGTTTATCCTTTATTCATTCAGCATTTTTTTGAAATTTATCTATTTTATTATGTATATCAATAGTCTCTCATTTTTTTTGCTCAGTACTATTCCATTGTATGGATATACCACAGTTTGTCTATCCATTTTCCTATTGATGGATACCTGGGCTGCTTCGAATTTTTGCTTATTGTGAGTAAAGCTGCTATGTACGTACAGGTGTTTTGTGAACATAGTACATTCATTTCTCTTGGTATATAGTCTAGGTGTGTGATTGCTAGGCCATAGAGTAGATGAATATTCCCATTTATCAGAGAGTGGCAATGGGTTTACAAAATGATTGTACAATCTTCAGCATCCAGCAGCAATGTGTGAGAGTTCTAGTTTCTCCACAGCCTTGCCAACACTCAGTAGAGTTGGTTTTCATTTTTAGCCATTCTGGTAAGTGTGGAGAGGTATCTCATTGTGGTTCTGCTTTGCATTTTTGTGGTGACTAATGATGTTGAGCACTCTTTCTTATGTTTATTGACCATTTTAGTATCTTTTTTTGGTGTGTAGTGGTATCTCACTGCTGTTTTGCTTTGCATTTTTATGGTGACTAATGATATTGAGTACTCTTTCATATGCTTATTGACCATTTGAATATCTTTTTTTGTAAAGTGTCTATTCAAATCTTTAACAATTTTGGGGGGTTATTTGTGTTTTTGATATTTCACTTCCCTTTGAAGAGTTAAATAATTAATATGCTTTAATCTAGAGCCAACTGCATGCCTGGTATTTCAAATTTGGTATCTTACTTAATAAATACAACAAACGGTTGAAGTCAGTGTATCAATTCCATTTTACAGAGTAGGAAACCAAGGTTTAAACTGATTGAAAACCACCCTCGAAGTTGAAACTTTCTGACTGGAAGCATTGGGACTCTGGTATTCATTTTCACCAGTTTTGCCTGAGAATAAGGTGGAAGGAAGATATGACGGGAGAATATTCACTATCCTTGAAATCGATCTTGACTTTTTAAAAATAGTTTTTAAAAAATATACTTTTAATTTATATTTATATATTTACAGAAAAGTTGCTAATATGGTACAGAGTTTCTATGTATCCGTTGATTGTATTTATTTATTTAAATGGCTATATTCAGATATAATTCATTTACTTTACAATTCATTCATTTGCAATGTAGAATTCAATGATTTTTAGTATATTCACATATATGTGATGTGCAACCATCACTACCATCCATTTTAGAACATTTTCATCACCCTTTAGTTATCACCTCTCCACACCCCCATAACTCCTCTCAGCCTAAGCAACCACTCATCTACTTCTGTCTCTGTAGATTAACCTGTTCTGGGTATTGCATATGAATTGAATCATATAACATGTTCTCTTTTGTAACTGGCTTCTTTCGGTCCTGGCTTTTTTCAACACTTGTGGCATAAGACTGCTTGTAGTCATCAAGATTCTTGTCCTGCTCTTCCTGGACACTCTGTTGACCACATTTCCAGTCCTTGTAGTTAGGTGTGGCACACGTGTCTGAGTTCGGGTGAATGCAGAGGTGATGTGAGTGTCGTTTCTAGGCCAGGTGCTTTGAAAATCAATCTGAATGAAACATCCTAACGCCCATCCTCACTTTCTTTTCTCTTACTTGGTCCCTAAATGAAAGCAAAACTTTCTCTTGACCTCTATTGGACAAATGTTTATTATGTTAAATTAGCCTCTGAGATTTAGAAGTTGTCTATTACAGAAACTAGTCTTATTTACCTTTCCTCCTAAAACATCTCT
Organism: Pan paniscus; assembly: GCF_029289425.2. NCBI lineage: Eukaryota > Metazoa > Chordata > Mammalia > Primates > Hominidae > Pan > Pan paniscus. The sequence goes on from NC_073260.2 coordinate 52,123,833, forward strand.
AAAAGCCCATATTGTGGAATACTTCTAATGTATCAAGAACTCTGATTGTGCATTGTCTTTTTTTATTAAGGTGTCTTAGGTTGTCCACTCATCCAAGACCAGAAATGAAGAAACTTGATTCCTTTAAGATAGTGCTCTTGGATAGAGTATCAGCACACATTTTTGTTACTTCCAAGCAGTCTTAAAAATAGATTTTGTTCCTAAGCTTATACACCGTATTTAGCTGAAAAGAGTCAGAGAGAACATTCTTAAGGAATAAGTCACATATATCTGAGACATTTATCAACATCCTTATAACAAATTCTTCAAGCTTAAGGTTGATTTCACCATCTTTGCTCCATAATCTCCCTGCACATTGGAGGCTCCGTAGGAAACGCAAGGAACAGAGCTATGTACATTGCAGGGCATTTTGTGAATTATAAAAATCTGCTCAGTTCTAAAGATCAAAACTTCTACCCATCTGGGATGTATAAATCCTATACAGAGAATTTATGAGGGGGTTATCTTGAATTATGTGTTGGGTGTTGGGCTCGGCACATAATAAATATAAATGATCCTCACAGGACAGTAGATTAACATCCAGGGGAAAAAAGTCAGGCATCTGTGGAATTTAAGTGGGAAGATGCCCTACTCTTCTCAGACAGGAAAGAGCTTTCAACCCCCAGGAGATAGAACTCTGATCCTTGTTTTTAAGTCCCTTGCTAACTCCTGCACATGGGAGAAGAAGTGATTTATCTGCTCAGTGATTTGGAAAAGGAACTGTGTAAGTTCGGTTTGCCCCCTAGATCTTCTCATTTTCAGATCTTTCTGCCCACAAAAGGGTGCATCTCCTTTGTACTGTGCTGTTAGCTGGCAATACTGTAGGAGGCCTGTGGGTGGCCAGGTGCACCAGGGGCCAAGGAATGAGTCTGTCCAGCTCTGAAGGCTGTTAGGAAGCCAACTGAGAGTAGACATCTAAGCCATGCCCTCCAGAACAACTTTGATTAGTAATAAAGTTCACACAAGTAGATTGAAACTCCTTGAAAAGGAGGAAAAACTTGCATAAAAGTTAAAATCTGCTGAAGATGGCATATAAGTAAGTGTTGTATGATGTGGGAAAGAATGCAATTATATCAGAAGTTCAGAGAAGTGAGATGCTGCTACAGACCGGAATATTCCTGAGGATCAAGCATGGCCCTGCAGACCATAGTACTCAGATGTGTTTAAGTTTATATACATGGAGACAAAAATGTTTCAGTTTTCCAGAAGTTATTTCTGGTCCCTCCACTTTTTTTCCCTTCTGGTTGTGATTTCTACGTGGCATATAGGAAATGATATAGTTAAATGCACAAAGAAAATCTAAGAATTTTGCCTGGATTCATAATTCTGTGTTCACAAATAATGATCTGTACTTTTGAAATTTCCATAGTACCTCAATGTCAAGGATGTGTCATCGACAGCAGCAATATAAGAGTTGACATGGGCTGTGCGCAGTGGCTCATGCCTGTAATCCCAGTACCTTGGGAGGCCGAGGCGGGTGGATCACTGAGGTCAGGAGTTCGAGACCAGCCTGGCCTACATGATGAAATCCCGTCTCTACTAAAAATACAAAAATTAGCTGGGCATGGTGGTGCACACCTGCAGTCCTAGCTACTCAGGAGGCTGAGGCAGGAGAACCGCTTGAACCCCAGAGGGGGAGGTTGCAGTTAGCTGAGACTGTGCCACTGCACTCCAGCCTGGACAACAGAGAGGGACCTTGTCTCAAAAAAAAAAAAAAAAAAGAATGGACATGATCTTTAGTCTTTCTTGTCTTTACAGTCTTCACTATATGGTTTTTCCCTATATGTTTCTCATCCAACTGTTCTTGCTCTGTAATGCATCATTCTTTAGAAAAGCAAGTAAGTCAACACTTCGTAAGACATCTTCATGAATCAAAAAAAGAAAGAACACATGCTGGAATAAAGCAAATAGTGAAAGTGGGCATTGCTGTGAAGCTTGGGCATGTGAACACAATAGATGGGATTGTGAAAGCTCTTTGTTCTTCAGATGGATGTTATCCTTCAGTTTGGCTCACCAAAATCTAAGTGACTTTATGGGTGTGCTCCACCACTCTTGGTTCTAATTTCCTTCCATCACCCAAGTGTTGGCAAACAACTGCTCAGCCAATCATAGTGACCTTAACATACTTTAAAGAAGCACATGGAGCCATGAGTGGTAGCGCATACCTGTAGTCCCAGCTACTTGGTAGGCTGAGGTGGGAGGATTGCTTGAGCCCAGGAGTTCGAGGCTATGGTGAGCTGTAATAGTGCCACTGTACCTCAGCCTGGGTGACAGAGCAAGGTATGTCCAAAAAAAAAAAAAAAAAAAAAAGCAGCACATTGAAGTAACCTAAAGTTACAACTTCTCTGTAGTGTTTCCCAGAACAATTCCCCAATATGTGTAATTAGTGTCACAACTGGGATAGGGGCAACTTCACTAGAGGCAGAAGTGAGCCTTGTGCCGGAAGTCTTTGGTGTCAGGCTCTGTCCTTCTGATAACCATCCTGCATGTGTAGCCCCTCTTTCTCCTCCTCTTTGTGCTCTCAGCAGGCACTGAGTTGAAGCAACTTTAAGGCTGATTCCAATGTTGCTCAGAGAGCTCAGATTCTTGCCAATCACACAGGTGTTGAGTTTTTTGAGACGCTCTTACCCTGGGCAGGGTCCACTCCATCAGCTTCCTGAGATGGGCTTGCAGGAGGAGAAGGGGAAATCTTTGGTTTTCCTTAGTGTGGTAGCATCTTCCTTTAGATAAGGGTGTTTTGCTTATAGCCATAAGATCAGGCACACATGCCTTTAGGTTTATTGGAGAATATGGAATAAAATTTTAAACCTCAGAGATCAACAGTTTAGAGGCATTGAAGCCAAAGGTATTTAATGGCTCATCAATATTCTTAGATTGGGTCTTTCTATATTGCTCAGGCTGGTCTCTAACTCCTGAGCTCAAGTGATCCTTGCACCTCAGCCTCCTGAGTAGCTGAGACCATAGGTGTGCACCATTGTACCTGGCTATAGTATTCTCAGTAAAATCATACTTCAATTTTATTTAGATTGATTTAAAAAATAACCTAGATAACTTTTATCCATGCTGCCACTGGCCTGCACCTTAACCTGGATAACTTTCGTGATACGGCTTTGTTGTATTCCACAGAAGCAAAGATTCACCTTCTACACATCATGCAATCTCTCCAAGTGTCTAGTTTCATGGAACTAATGACAATCTTTAAAGGACAGATATTTAAATAATATCTAAGGCATTTGTGTCAGACCTGGTAGTTGCTTATCTAATATTTTATTTTATTTTTTTTTACTAACAGAATCATATTTGTTGGGTTGCCAATTAACCTACTATGTATATCTACATTTCCTAGTTCCTCTTTTGAGTAGAGGCGGTCATGTGATATAGTTTCAGCCAGGGATGTCAACAGAAATAACTGAGTGGGGCTTCTGGGAAAGGAATTCTAAAGGGGATTATCTCAACTGGTATGCAGTCTTTTGCCCTTGGCCTTCTATCTTCCTATTGCCTGCAATGGCCATTGTAATTGTTGGTTCTTCAGCAACCATTTGGGGACCATGAAGGCAGCATAAGTTTGAAAACTGCGAGCTAAGGATAGGAGCCTGCATCCTGATGACATTGTAGAAATTCCACGCCAGTCATCAATGTCTCATCTCCAGACTTCTTTTAAGCCACTGTTATTTGTGTTTTCTGCTATGTGGTGTCAAAACTCCATTCATAACTGGTAAAATACTCAATTTTCAGATTGCTTTGCTTAGAGGTAAAACAAAAATCGAGTGTCTGGCATGAAAACATTTGTTTTGAACAAAATAATTTTGGCAAAATTCTAACTTTAAACATTGAGGAGGGGCACACCTATTTCTTTATAAATCCTATATAGCATCAAGAAAGCCTGGAAAAAACATCCTTTTGTTTGGCTTAGTTGTCATTACATGCAGGTGAAAGCTGATGTTAGTAGAACTTTCTCTGGGGGTGGTGATAGTGGTGTAATTTAGTGAAAAGAGTAGGGGTTTTGAAATCTGGCATATTTGAGTTTTAATGTAAATCTAAACTCATTATTGTATCTTTCTAAGCCTCGGTTTTCTGATCCATAAAATAAGGAAGGTCTCAAGTTAAAAAGGGAGAATCTGCAAAATACCATACCAAAGGGAACCAGTGAATTACCTGGTACTATATATGATCATTTCCCTGTATTTGTGTCTTGTTTCTTATTCTTTCATCTAATAAATATTGATTAAGTATCTACTATATGCCGGGACTGTTTTGGGTGTTCATTTCTTTGACTCTGAGTTTGCCCTGAATGGAGTTATGGCTTTAGGGCTGAGTATTGAAAGGACTAATGCCATATTTATTTAGTTCATTGGCAGTAACCAGGGAAGAGTGAATTTCAGAGCTTCATCACAAGGTTCCACTTAAGAAACCAAATTGCAGTCTTAGTGGCATAGTGTTTGGTGATTTTCATCCAATACCAGATGTAAGGGCTGGAGATGAGTCTGGCTGACACAGTCACTGTTTAGAAGCTGGAGTGAAACCTTGGAATTTCATCTGGAAAAAGTTGTACTTCTCCAGGAAACAGAGTGGGTTTTGGTACACAGAGACCCTAAAAACTGAAATGAAATGGGGCTCACTTCCTTGTGACTCTAGCCCCCATCATATGTCCCGCAGATGTGAGACCAAGTACTTGAAAATATTTGAAGTCAATGGATTATTTACAACAGGAAAGCACAGATTTTACCCAAGCCAGACCTTAAGAATTTCAGTCCATCTTTCCCAGTTACCTCTCCATGAAGTCGGTCAGTTGGGCTTTCAAATGGGCAGCAATTTAAGACTGTTCGTGAATCATGACATGAAACAAACATTTAGAAGATAGGCTTTGGGTAGGGAGAGGTGGAAAAGTACAGATACTTTACCTTGTGAAGAATTAAATTGTTATTCATTTTCCTTCTTTTATTCATCAGGACATTGGGCTCAAGGGACTTGCAATTGTAAAGAGTAATTATGATGGTAGCTCATATTTGCTGAACATTTTTAAGCGCCAGGACTTTCTCTGGTTTATTATTATCACGAACGACTGCCATTTAGGAAGACAAAGCTTGACTTCAGCCTGTGCTTCCTTGGAAAGCAGTGCTCTGTAGTGGAAAGGATAAGTCATTGGCATCAATGAGACACGAATCTGAGCCCTCACTGTATGGCTTTGAGCACATTATTAAACACCTGTCAACCACAGTAAACGGTACTCTATTGTTCTCTCCATTTTTCATATGAGTAAACTGAGTCTGGAAAGAGTTGAGCCACATGCCCAAGGTCCATAGAAGAGCTGGGGCGGGGTGAAGGGAGTCCAGTACCTGGTTCTTTCCTACACACTGTTATCGGGTAGATGTTAGGGACCTTGTGGGTCATGGAGGGACAGGAAACATGCCCCCTTTTACACATGAGGAAATGAGAGCCCAGAGGGGTTGAACTGGCCATTCCAGTTACTACAGGAATCAGAACGGCAGCTCAGGTATTCCCCTCCAGAGAGGGCATGAGAGGGGTGTACATGGAAGAAAACTAACAGCTCACCAATATTTCATCTTCCATTTTTCATTTCCTGGCTCTGGAACATAAGTCAGGATAAGATCTGGATTAGATCCATTTTCCCAGTTTCCCATATATCACATTTCGACAAGATTTATGGATGTTTTCGCCTGGGCTGGAGCAAACACGGGTGGATTATGAGGTTGTGTTTACATTTTTCTGCTATCTCAGGCAGCATTATGTTAGTCTCCAGCTCCTGGCTCTGTGCCACCTGGATAAGCTTTTGCTATTTGAGTCTTTCCATTGTGCACACACTTGTCCCTTCACCTTCTCTGTATCTCTGTACTTTCCTTTGTTATCAGTTACACGTTTTATGCCAGAATGGCTATGGTGTCATTCTCCTGCTTTTGTTTTCTGGTGAGTATGGAGAGATTCTCTTCTAAATAGCTTTGCGTACTGGGGGATTGACATTTGTGATCTTATCTCTCCCTGGATAAAAATACTCCTTCCTGTAGTCTCTCAATTCAGAGCTCATAGTCAGTCTTTTCTCTCCCAATAGCAAATGCTTTGAGTTTTTTAGAAGTTTGCAGAACACTTCCTTTAGATCCTCTATAATGCAGAAAATATTTTTTGCTCAGAGCCCCAGAATCATGTTTTGTGGAATTTTCTTTTTAAAAATAGAGGCCAGGCACAGTGGCTCACGCCTGTAATCCCAGCACTTCGGGAGGCCGAGGTGGGTGGATCATGAGATCAAGAGATTGAGACCATCCTGGCCAACATGGTGAAACCCTGTCTCTACTAAAAATACAAAAATTAGCTGGGCGTGGTGGCACGTGCCTGTAGACCCAGCTACTTGGGAGGCTGAGGTAGGAGAATTGCTTGAACCCAGGAGGCGGAGGTTGCAGTGAGCCGAGATCATGCCATTACACTCCAGCCTGGTGACAGAGCAAAACTCTGTCTCCAAAAAAAAAAAAAAAAACAAAAACAAAGAGCAGTTGCAACTGCCAGTGCCTTGGCTCTTGGCTTTTGTTGTTGTTTCCTCTTAGGCCCTAAATGGTAACCACACACAGACTCACATTCCATGGTCCTCAATGACGCCCTCTCCATTTCTCTTTTCCTCTTGAGGTTCATTATTTTCTCCAAATTAAAACGTTCTGGTTGGAATGAGTGAGAAGAAAGAGAAAGGGCAGCAGGGAGCTCCAGTTGTGCAGAGGGATTATATCTAGGGGGGTCTTCCTTGCCGGTCTCTGATATGATTAATCGGCCGAAAAGAGCGAGGCTTTGTAGTTTGAGGAGATCGATTTTGAAAGGGTCTGCTCTTGTTACTCAGGACAGTAGGTTTTAAAAACAATTTTTAAGAATATTTTACAGACATTTCAGAGCTTCTGGCTTTATCCCTATGTGAAGCTGCTAGTAGTTCATTTGTTTGTGCATTCATTTGTTCTGCAAATATTGATTGCGTGTTACTGTGCATCAGGTACTGTGTTGGGCCCTGAGAACACTGGGGTAAGCAAAACAGACTGGCCCCTGCTCTCTCAGATCTCACAACAAAGTGAGGGTGACAGATATTAGGCAAATAATCACATGAATAAGTGACCATCTGCACACTGATAGAAGGAGAAGAGGGTCTCCAGGGTGTGCATGCTGTGTGCATGTCAGAGAAGGCTTTCTTCTGAGGAAGAGACTCCTGAGCTAAGATATGAAGAGCGAGAGTCTGTTGGGTGATGGTTGGGAGGAGGTTTTGGATGTGCTTTTGGTGGAGCAGGTCCCTGTTCCTGATAGAGGGAATGCTGTGCGCAGAGGCCACATGAAGGGATTAGCATGGTGCATGGGAAGAAATACACCTGGGCCAGAGAGGCTGGGTTTCTGAGTGTGAGAAGGTGAGTGGAACCACAGGGATCAGCGGGGTAGCCAGAGCCCAGCGACAGGCTTGGATGAAAGATTTAGTCTTTATCTTTGGGGCCACTGTTGGTTCTACACTGGGAAATGATACGATTAAGTTTGCATTTTAAAAAGATCACTCCTGTTTCAGTGAAGAGAACAGATTTTCAAAAGGCCAGAGTAGATTCATTCAATCATTCATTCACTCATGTATTCAAGAAACATTTATTGGGCTCCAACCATGGGGCAGGGACTTTTCTCTCTACAGTGGTGAGGGAGTTCCCGGCCTCCCAAAACTCATATCTAGTGAGTCAGGACAGATAGTAAACAAATACATAGTTTAAGAGAAAAGATAACTTTGATAGAGGTAAGTGAGTGCAGTGAAAAAAAATCAACCAACAGGAATCCGACAGACAGCACGGAGGCACTATGGTCTATGATCTCTAGTTCTATTGGGTTTTCAGGAAATGCCTTCCTGAGGAGGTGAGAGTTTCCTCCCTAGACGCAGCATTACCCCCTCCCCACCTTTTTTTGAGCCTTGCCTGAAGCAGAGCTGGCCACTTTATTAGCCCTTTACTTGCTAGTCCTCAGATGTGCTGACTGTGTACACGAACCCTTCAATCCCCCCGATTTTCCATGGCCTTTATGGAAGTCAGAGTATTTGAGCTTGAAGGAGCTTTTAGGATTTTCTGATTCAACTCCATCATTTTATAGGACACTAAGCAGAAGGCCAGAGAGGTACTGTTCAAAGAGTGAGCAGTCACCCTGTCCTAGCATCCAGGCCATCTTGTCCTGGGGCCCAAGCCTCCTGGCTCACCATTCAGCACTCCTGGTAAGTGTGAGGCCACAGCTGTGCTCTCTGAGTCCATGGAGGCTGTTTCCAAGATACTCTTCATCCCTGGGTGCATAGGGGACTCCAGATACCTGCAGAAAGTGATTAATGGTCCTTTCTTCCACCCTGGCATCTCCTAATGCAAAAATGTTGGACAGCAACCAATTTAATTTAGAATCCAGAAAATACCACTTTTTTTCCAACCTGGCTTATATTAATGGTATTTTAAAAATGCCCTGCAGCTCTGAAGCATATTTAAGACCATGAAAGAGCATTACGAAGCTTTTGCCCTTTACAGAGTTGCATGGAATGCTAAGTCCAGAAAGGAAAAAAAGGGAAATTCTCTCTTTCCCTTTGGTTTCTTAAGATTTAAAACTCAATAAGCCATTTCTTATTTAAGATTTTGTAAAAATAACTATTTTTTCCCTGTAATTGAGTCTTGTTGCATGAGTTTTAATCTAGAACGTTGTTTTCGTGGTTGAGTTGAAAATCCCTTTGGAAATCATGGTGAAACCCAAACTGAAATAGTGCTTATTGAACTAATAATTAAAGTTTCTTTACATTAGCTATCTTAGGAGATTTCTCCTCTTCTCCCTCCCCCCTGGTTTTTTTCAGAAACATTGTTCTGGGAGAAAAATCCCAGTTATCTGAATTCATCAAGTCAAAACCATAAGTCATTGAAGAAAGCATTAGGTGATAATTTTTATCCTTATGAAAAAGCATTTTGTTTAATGAATTTCAGATATAGTGTAGTGCTAAATAAGTTTTTTTCTCTCCTTTTAATGAGATATGTGTTTTATGTTCTTCATTTTCAGATGAAGAAATTGAAGCCCAGAAAAATTAAGTAACTTGTCCAAATCCAAACAGATGAGTTAAAATCATGATGACTGTTTAGTGGCTTGAAGACATTTTGTGTAACATTTCAGCTTCAATAAGAAGACGGGAGCTTGGTGCAAGGATGTTTTACTGGGAGCCTACAGTGGAGCTCAGAAAGTCATGTTCCGGCTGGACGCAGTGGCTTATGCCTACAATCCCAGCACTTTGGGAGGCCAAGGCAGGTGGATTGCTTGAGCTCAGGAGTTCAAGACCAGCCTGGGCGACATGGTGAAACTCCATCTCTGCAAAAAGTACAAAAAATTAGCCAGGTGTCATGAGGTGCAACTGTGGTCCCAGCTACTTGGTGGGCTGAGGCAGGAGAATCCCTTGAGCCCAGGAGGTTGAGGCTGCAGTGAGCCGTGTTGGAGTGAGACCCTGTCTCAAAAAAAAAAAAAAAAAAAAAAAAAAAAAAGAAGTCATGTTTGAATATTCCTTTGGGGCTTTTGTTTCCTCATGTTTGCTCTCAAAACATCAGAATGCCACAGAAGTTTGTTAATTCTCTGGATCAGTTGAGGAAGGAAAAGCATCAGCACCTCCTCAAGAATGCCATAGGAGGTGTGTGCTGGGATGCTCTGAGCTCTGCAGCAGTGATGCATGCAGCTGGAGATGTTGAAGGTCAGATGCAGGTGGTCAAGCATTTTAGTTTCCTGTGGCTACTGTAATAACTAAAGTGGCTGAAAACAACAGGAATTCATTATCTTACAGTTCTGGAGACAAGAAGTCCAAAATCACTTTCACTGAACTAGAATTGAGGTGGTGGCAGGACCTTGGTCCCTCTGAAGGCTCTGGGGGTGAATCTGCTCTGTGCCTCTCCCAGGTTCCAGAGGCTGCCAGCATTCCTGGGCTTGTGGCAACATCACTCCACTCTGTGCCTCCATGGCCTCATTATCTCCTCCTTTTCTGTCTGTATCAAATTTCTCCCTGCCTCCCTCTTATAAGGCACATGTGATTGCATTTAGGGCCCATGCAGGTAATCCAAGATGATCTTCCCATGTATAATTATTTGCTTAATCCACATCCGCAAAGAGCCATTTTCCTTAGAAGGTGACATTTACAGCTTCCAGGGATTAGAACCTGACATCTCAGTAAGCCATTATTGAGCCTATCATACTGAGCCTAGATCCCTCCTGTTGGCCTCATATATTCATGGAGGACAAAGGAAAAGGCTAAAGGCCAGAGACCAGCAGAAGAGTGCATTCTTGCTTTCCAGATTCGGGTGAACTGTCATAATCAGTGTCTGGCAGAACAAAAGACTGAGGGAAAAAGCTGAAGCAATGCAAAGCCCCAGAGTGACCACAATGGCATGATTACTGCTGAGTTTGTTTATGAGAGGAAAGAAAGCAGCCATGTTGGAAAGCCTTGGGCGGTTTTCATATCCTGGAAGTTATGTAGAAATAGCTGGAGAGGAATGCATCATTCAGGAGTGTAAAACAATTTCTTGTTTAAACAGACCCCCAGGCTTGAGTGGTTAAAAAATTCCTCCCAGAGAGTGGAAATGAAAAAAGCCCTTCAAAAGGTTATTAATGTGGCCACTTGCAGACAAGGGAACACATCACGCGGAGTCTCTTGCTGATTTTACCCCATGGAGACTGGTTGTGGATGACGAACGATAAAATGGAAGCATCCAGCAGTGGTAACTTAATGTTGTGGTGGGGAATAGTTTTCTTTCCTGACCTCATTTGTAAGAAGGGAATGGAGGAGGATGAAGATGCCTCATTAGTGGAAACTATACACTCCTGTCTATTCACTTGCTGTAGATGAAAGAACACTCCAAGATACTGCTCCAAAAGGAACATTAGCCAAACTAGATCTTCTCTTGTAAATTTCAGAAGCATCTGTAGACATGGGTGACAGGGAAGCCTCCAAGCGATCAACTTCCCTGCCTTTCCAACACCTGAAAATTGGCCCTGAGGTTTTCCATTGAGGTTTTCCAAATACAGGTTGCCAGTGCTTCTGAGTGTGCCCTGGGCCCTGGTGGTTGTTTTTAGGATAGAAAATAGTTTTCTCTTACATGGCCACCTGCCCTCTCTCCAGGTTCTGGGGCTTCCTGAAGGCCCAACTGCCTTACCTCTTTTCTCCTCCTCAACCATCATACATTATTCTTATGACGAAGTATGTTCCAGAAATGGTGTTCAGACAAAAATTGTGACCAGGTTCGGTTATCCAACACAACACTGAAAGCGGCTGATTCTAGAATAGAGGTGATTAGGATGATCATTTATTTGGCAATGTTATGATCAAAGATGAATGAGTAGACTAGAAACTGTTTAAATGGCTTCTTCAGCACCCTCAAGTCAATGACTTAGAGCTTCTATCCTGTGTGCTGTGGGTCACTAAAATCTCTCCATCACCTGCCAGTTCCATTCTGTTAAATGTATATTAACAACTTTGGTATATCTTGTTAAGGGCTCTGCAGCAGAGCAATCCCTCTTACTAAACTGTTGGAGCACACCATTGCATACACATTTTTTCCCCTTTGCCAAAGGCAACTCTATCTAGGACAACTCCATTCCATCCATTCCAGGGCATGATGCATAGCAAAACGGAGCAGTCCTGTGACTCCATGCCCTGTCAGTGACAGCTCCAGACAAGACCAGACTCATGAACATGGTGGTGTTTGACCCTTTATTTCTCCCAGGGCTGCACTGTGGAAATATTATTCCTATTCTATCACATAAATGCCTTTTTATCACTGCCTTTTCAAATAACCAAGTAATTGAAGTGCAGTTGTCTCCCACATTATGTAGGACATTTTTACTAGCCTTGATTATATTTCCATTAGACTTGGTGTAGCTGACTTAGTAACTAGGCCTAGGACAGCAGTGACGGATTTGTCTGATGGTCAGTCATTGAGTGTGAACTCATTGAAACCTTCCAAATATTTGAAATTTTTCTAGATTCAGTTTGGACTCGATGTTTGCAATGAAGCCATCTTTTAAATTCCCTGCCCTAAAGTGACCTTTTACTCTATGAACAACTCATGCTCAACAGGGCAGAGACATAGTATGACTTCCTCTCTTCTCTACAGCAGCATATTTACCTGCGAGAATGCCAAAGAACAGGCAAGTTTCTGCCCAGTAGAGTGATTTTCAGTTGATCAGATTCAGTGGGGACACATATACCTCCTCATGGGAGAAACAGTGATGTCTCTGGAGGAGTGTTCACAGAGTAAAAAAGTATATTCAACATAATTAATTTTTTCTCAAAATAAATAGCAAGAAGTAGAGGCTTTCCAAATCTCCTAGATGATAAGGGATCATGGATAACAGAAAATAGAGTGGGAAAATGTTATGGGACAGAGCGACCGTATGTCCATGTGTCCCAGTTTATACCAGTTGTTCAGGAATCATTATTTATAGCACCCCTTTTATTCTTCAAGTATTTGTTTAGACATTAAATTATATGATTACCCTAGTTAAACAGAGCTTGGGAAGTACTCATCTGATAGGATCTCCAAAAAAGTTCCCGTGGAGTCCATTTTTGCATTGCTGTAAAGAATACCGGAGAGTGGGTAATTTATAAAGGAAAGAGGTTGATTTGACTCACAGTTCTTCAGATTGTACAAGTCTGGCACCAGCATCTATTCAGCTTCTGGTGAGACCTTAGGAAGATTTTTCTCATAGAAGAAGGAAAAGGGGCAGCAGGCACATCACATGATGAGGGAGAGAGAGAGGGAGAGGAAGCAAGAGAGAGAGAGGAGGGGTGTCAGATTCTTTTAAACAACCAGCTCTCCTGTGAACTAATAGAGTGAGGACTCACTCATTACCACAAGGGCAGTACCAAGCAATTCATGAGGGATCTACTCCAATGACCCAAATACCACCTATCAGGCCAACTTCTGACATTGGAGGTCACATATCAACATGGGGTTTAGAGGGGACACATGTCCAAACCATATTAGCTCCTAAAGTTGTCCTCAAATTCAAGGTGCAATGTCTGAGAAGAGAGTTTGTGTTAGCAGAATGGCTTCCCAGCAAAATAAGTTTTGGTCATGCATGTTTTACAGGAGAGATCAACTGTGTTTGGAAGAGATCAGATAGTGTTTATGAGCACACTGCATGCCATAATTCTGAAGAATCCAGAGGTAAAAGGTATTTTACAAGAAACAAATATAGTTCTTGTAATGGAAGCATTTAGATGTCACTATGAAGAGGAGTGATGGAAATTCATAGCAAATATAAGGTAGGAATAGAAATGCTCAAAAAATCTATTAGGTGCTTTTTTTCCCCTGACACTTTGGATATCTCCTCTTTAATAATGTTCTTAATTACCATTGTCTTTATATTGCACAAGGTAGACAAGTTGATTCTAACTTGGTTCTGGCTTCCTTCTTCTGCAAAGAGAGAGAGAAATAGCTGAAGGTGAAGCCTTGTAAGTTTGTTGCTCCTACGTTCATTTGGGTCACACGGTGGCTTCTCTCTTGATTATGTGGAGGGCTTGGATTCTTCTAGCCCAAATAAAACTTGGCCACATACCTTTGCTCAACATGCACTGACCTGGGGGAACAATATGTTGTAACACAAGTTGCAATTAGTCATTATTTTTTCAGTTCCTGTGTGAGAAACTATGATTTTAACAACCAAAACAACAACAGCAGCACCAAAACAAGATAAATGTGTGCAGCAAATTTCCTTAAATGAGCATTGCCAGTATATTTTTCTCTTGCTAAATAACCTGCTCCTGGATCTCAACATATTATTCCCCGCCCTCCCTCATTTAATTCAGAAATAAGGGACAACCCTTCCGCAGCAGCTGTCCAGAGACCACCACAGCCTGTGAGAGTCTCCAATGGACAACGGTTGTCTGATTGAGACTCTTCCTGGTGTGTTCAGAAAAACCTGTACTTTTTTTGTTTCAATTAGTTTTATAGACATTTCAAGCTGGGGCCTGCATTTTTTTGTGGTAAGCTCACCCCTCAGCACTCCCCATGGGGCTCACTAACCTTGGCTACCTTCATCGTTTATGGGAGTTGAGCTGTGCATGCTTGAGACTGCCATTTGTTTCTTCTTGCATTGAAATAACTTGCTTTTCTCTTTCAGCAACCCTGGGGTTCAACAATTTGAAACTGCTTCACACCAAGAGCAGAGAAACTCGCTCTGTGATTATCACCTCAGAGAGACACAATACCCAAAACCTGAGAACATTCGCCTTGTTTTGTTAGAGTCAACACATCTGCCAAGTTATCTGTCTTCAGTCAACGTGGCTCATAGAAATCCATGCTGAATTATTTTTTAGGAAGTTGGGTTTTGTTGACGATGGAGTTAAATGTTATTCGTGTTAAAGTGAGTCTTTAAGAAGATGGCCAGCTGTGTTTCTACATAGTTTTGACATCTGTCTTCATTTCTCATTTTTCCTCTAAGATGTTCTGCACATATTTGTCAATTTCTGTGGTCTGACTCAGAGCACGGGAAGTGTGGGTAAGTATCAAAAGAAAAATTCTTTGAGAATTTCTTTTGCTCATTCCCTGTTCTTCTGGTAAATGAATGCCTGAAAAGAGAAAGCAGTCAGTTATCTCGGTTTGGTTCAGGGTAACAGGAAAGTTGCCCTGAATTAAACATTTCTGTCCTATTGGCCAGCTGGGGCACTTAAAAATCCCAATCTTTAGACCACACTCTCTTAATTGTGGCATGTGGGTTTCTAGGAGTTGTAATTAAACAGCCCACAGAAGGTGATTTTACAGTTTCAGCTTTTTTTTTTTTTTGAGAAGGAGTCGCGCTCTGTCGCCCAGGCTGAAATGCAGTGGCATGATCTGGCTCACTGCAACCTCTGCCTCCTGGGTTCAAGCAGTTCTCCTGCCTCAGCCTCCCAAGTAGCTGGGACTACAGGTGCCTGCCACCATGCCTGGCTCATTTTTGTATTTTTAGTAGAGACAGGGTTTCACTATGTTGGCCAGGCTGGTTTTGAACTTCTGACCTCAGGTGATCTGCCCGCCTTTGCTTCCCAAAGTGCTGGGATTACAGGCATGAGCCACTGCACCCGGCCTACTGTTCCAACTTTTAAGTGTGTCTTCCTCTCCTTCAGATTCAGGCCCTTTGGCCAAGGATAGTGACAACTGATTAAGGCATAACAGGCCTCTGTCAAGCTGCTAATCAAGTTATGGGGCAGTAGGGACCAACATGCATGATGCCAGCAGCAGCCCAGGAATCTACCCACAGGTTAACCTCAGACTCTTAGGAAGACGCTGGGGCGCAGGATAATACAAGGAAGAGGGAAAGGGTAGTGAGAAGGACCTACGTCACTCCTCATGTAATTTTCCCTAGTGTTGTCCAAAAAGAGTGTAGACAGGGTTTGTAAAAATATGCACCTGAAAAACCATGAGTGCCTTTATCTGTTGTTTAAAATTTACTTTCAATTTTTTTGGTAACAACTTTATTGACATGTAATTCCTATACTCTACAATTTACTCACTGAAAGTATGCAATTAGATGGTTTTAGCATATTCATTCACAGAGTTGTTCAACCATCATTTAGGAATTTGCTCGCCTTTCTATCCTGCCATTTCCTCTCTCTGGAATGTTCTTACCCCAGTCATCGACTCTCTCCCATTTCATCATTTAAGTCTTTGCTCAAATGTCATATCCAAGACGCTTAGTGCTCTTCCCTTACCAAAATCACCACTCCACCCATTCTCCTGCCTCCATCCTGCTCTAGTGTCTGGACAGCACATCCCCCTCTGCCATGTTCTCGTTTGTCTCCTGCCTGTGGTCCTCAGCTCCTCCAGGGCAGGACGTTTGTCAGGACGTTTGCTGCTGCCCCAGTTTCTGGGCTGGTGCCAGACTAGAATTAGGGGCTGGGAGGAGAAATGGAGGGGACTGGCTGGCTCTCCTCTCTGCACCCAGCCCGTTGGAGGAGGGAAAGAGACTGGAGCCCTAAACAGACAGGGCTGGCTCCCTACAACTTGCTACTGGGTTGGCCAGGAACGGATGCTGCTATAGTCACCAAGCATTGGCTGAGGTGAAGTGCGAGGAAGCTCAGCATGGGCCTATGGGAACTTGAGCCATATAAATTTCTGTGTGAGCCCAAGAAATTATTTGCCATCTCTGAATGTCTTTAAAATGAGGACATTGGATCTCTGGCTCCTTGTAGTTCTGACACTGGAGTTCTGATGGAATTCTTTGATCAGGTGTAATTGAACAAATGCAGTTAAGGTGTCCCGGAGTGCTTTCTTTCATGGATCCCATCTCTCCAGCTACCTTTGCCACATTAAGCTGCTTATTTGTCCTCCCTCCTCTCCACGCCCAATACACATGCTTTTGTAAAGATAGAGTTTTCTAACGCCTGGGGTCTTAGATCTATACGGCAGGAGAAGGGCTAAATAGAAAGTGTGATTTGGGTGTGCTATTTGAGCTGGAGCTAAATTTGAGTAAAAGCTTTGTCTGTGAGTTTACAAACATACAATTAAGGCTCTCACAGTTATCTAAATCCACTTTCTTGCCTTATAATTTTATGGTTAGAAGCATTACAGTTGTTTTTAGATTTTCATTATAACTGCAGTAGCCACAGACGGAACCAAATAGTGTTTGTTTATTTGTGTGACAAATTATGCCCCTCAGCTAACTATACTGTGTAATTTGCATTGGGTGTGTGTTTTGTGAAAGAAGTATACATTGGTCTGAGGGTCTTTTCTTCTCTTTCCTCTATCTTCTTCCCAAAGCAGTGCTGATAATAGAAAATTGGAAAATAAAAGGCACATTTGTGTACTACACACACGCTTGACTTCAGATTCCACTCCCCACCATTGTAGCTGGGTAAACTTGGGGAAGTCAGCTTATTTCCTCAATTTTTTTTTCACACAGTGAACTTTGTTCTTTTAAAATACCTTATTTACAGATCATCAGTAGGGGAAGAGTAATTTAAAGTATTAGGAACTTCAGGACAGGAGCAGTGGCTCATCCCAGCACATTGGGAGGCCGAGGGGGGTGGATCACCTGAGGTCAGGAGTTTGAGACCAGCCTGGCAAAACCCCATCTCTACTAAAAATACAAAAAAATTAGCCGGGCGTGGTGGCGCATGCCTGTGGTCCCAGCTACTAGGGATGCTTAGGCAAGAGAATTGCTTGAACCCGGGCAGTGGACGTTGCACTCCAGCCTGGGTGACAGAGCAAGACTCCATCTCAATTAAAAAACAAACAAATAAATAAATAAATAAATAAATAAAGTATTAGGAACTTCAGTGTCACTTGAAGGTTGATTAGAAATGAAAATCATTTCTGATGACTTAGGTACTTCCCAGCTATGAAAACTCCTGTAGTTAGTCAACTCTGCCTCACTGCTTTTTCTTTAATTTGTTATTTTTTTTATTGTGGAAGAATACATATAACATAAAATTGGCCCTCCTAACCATTTTTAAGTGTAGAATCCAGTGGTATTAAACACATTCATCAAGTTGTGCATCCATTACCTCCATCCATCTTCAGGACACTTTTCATCGTGTAAAACAGAAACTCCACACTCATGAAATAGTAACTCCCCATTTGTCCCTGCTTCAAGCCCCTAGCAACCGCCATTCTCCTTTCTGCCTCTCTGATTTTAACTCTTCTAGGTACCAGGTATAAATGGAAGCATACTGGATTTGCTTTCTGTGACTGGTTCTTTTCATTTAGGTTCATCTATGCTATAAGCTGTGTCAGAATTTCCTTCCTTTTAAGACTGGTTAATACAATATTCCATTGTGGTATAGCTACACTGCATTTTGCTTATCTATTCATCTGTCAGTGCACGCTTGGATTGCTTCCATGTTTTGGCTATTGCGAAGAATGCTGCCGTGAATGTGGGTGTACAGATATCTCTTTGAGGCCCTGCTTTCTATTCTTTTGGGGATATACCCAGAAGTAGCCTTTCCATATCATATGGCAACTCAATTTTTAACCGTATGAGAAACCACTGTACTGTTTTCCACAAAGGTTGTACCATTTCTTTTTTGTTTGTTTGTTTTTAACTTTTATTTTAGGTTTTGGGGTACATGGAAAGGTTTGTTACATAGGTAAACTCATATAATGAGGGTCTGATATACAGATTATTTCATCACCGAAGAATTAAGCCCAGTACCCAATAGTTATCTTTCCTGCTCCTCTCCCTCCTCCCACCCTCCACCTTCAAGGAGGGTCATTGGACATTGCACTCCAGCCCTGGAAACAGAGCGAGACTCTGTCTCAGTTTAAAATAAATAAATAAACAATGTATTAGGAACTTCAGTGTCACTTGAAGGTTGATTAGAAATGAAAATAATCT
Source organism: Pan paniscus (assembly GCF_029289425.2). Taxonomy (NCBI): domain Eukaryota; kingdom Metazoa; phylum Chordata; class Mammalia; order Primates; family Hominidae; genus Pan; species Pan paniscus. Next base: position 52,142,199 of record NC_073260.2, read on the forward strand.
CCGATGACTTAGGTATTTCCTAGCGATGAAAACTTCCGTAATTAGTCAACTAATTGACTAATTACAGGGTCTGTTGTTTCCTTCTTTGCATTCATAAGTTCTCATCATTTTGCTCCCACTGATTTGCATTTGAGTTCAAACAAGATAATTTCTGAACACCTATTGCAAATTGCTAAATGCTGTCTAAATATCTACTAGAGATGATTAGAATGATGGTTAATAAGTGCTATATTTCACATCAGGTTAAAATTTCTTCCAAGATATCTTTCTTTTATCTGCATGTATAGAATTTAGATCTTAGCATGAATGGGGATGAATTTATTTCCATCTGTCATCTGAGATACTCTATGTGAACAAGGACCACTGTTGATCTGGCTGACCATATAAAATATCAGATAACAAAACCTTGAAAACTCATATTGGGAGTGCATGCTTTTTTCTAGTGCTTCTGGTCCTTTTAAGCAGCCAACAAATTTGCATTGAGACCTTGCTGACTGTGGGTATCGGTGATTTTTGTCCATTGACAATTTTATCTTTAGTTGCTACTTCTTTGGTTTCAAAGAACCACATGTGACAAAAAGTGGCAATGTCTTAGGAGGTAGTTAAGCTGAGTTTATAAAAAAGGAATTGAAAATATGTAAACATTTAAGCAATTTGAATTGATTAGGAACTTGGATGGGGGTAGTGCTTCAGTTTAATATAACTCAAGAGTTCTAGATAAATCATAATTCTTTAGAGGAAGGCTAGTTTGTTCTGGATTCCTGCTGAGATAAAATGATCATGAATTTACAAGTAAAGAATAATGTAAATACCTTAATGTCAAAGTATTGCTTTACAGTTCATACAATACTTCTCAGTAAGTTGTATCCTGAGAGATCTTGTTTCTGCTACATGCCAGCTGATGACCTTAGCAATGACCATCAGGCTGTGGACCTTAATTACCCCCACCCTGGTAGGGTAAGAGGCGTGGTCTGGGCTCATCCTTCCAGCAAAGCTCTGTCTAGCTAAAAAAATCTACAACTCTGGTAACTTCCACTTTTATTCTCTCTGCTTTGTAGATTAGAAATCAGAGGAGGTGTGAGTCTCTCATGATTGGATAGACTGATTTAATTACAATTCTTAGAAAAATATTAATGCCTTTCTTCCTCCATTCCTTGTGTTTTGGGCTCCTGCTGTGGGTCGGGCCTTCTCTAGTGCTGAAGACACGGAGTGAAGAAGGTGGCCTCTGCCCTGGCCTTCTCCTGGGCTCTGGGGTGAGCCACTGTCCTGGATTGCTCTGGACCGAGGGGCTTCCTGCCCAAACTGGGAGAGCCCCGGGCAAACTGGGATAAGTAGGTCACTCTAAGTGGGAGATACTGAGCATAAATGAGTATTTTTTTTTAAAGTGAACAGTTTCAGACAATGACCAGTGTTCTGTGGGAAACCCTCAGGATGATGCAATGCTGAGCATTTTGGGGTGGGGGTGGTGTTGGTGAGCTAACAAGGCCTCTGAGGAGACCACGGATACGCTCCAGGGAAGAGGGATAAGGTGGATGGAGACCTGGTGAGAAATAGAATGTTTGAGAAATAGATCAGTGGCCAGGATGAACCCTGTGAGCAAAATCGTATGTTCTGGAGGGAGGGAGAGGTAAGGGCATTGCGGGTCTTAGTAAGGACCCCATACAATAACAATAGCTACTGTTACCTTCTGGCACTTCACTTATTTCATTACAACCAATTCATAATCACCCATTTTACAGATAAGAATACTGAGACATAGAGGCTTTAATGAATCGTATCTAACGTCATGCAGCTTGCAGATGGTGAAACCGAGACTTCAACCCTGATGTTTTGGTGCAGAACCCACAGTTAACTGCACTCACCTGAGGGGAAGCCCCTTGGCCACCGGAAAGCTGTCCCCATCCCTCCAAACTCTTCGTCCCCACCAGCACTCACAATCACTCAGGAATAAAGACCAGCTTTGTCATTTGCAGTTGCAGTTTTCACCAAGCCAGTAACGGCGCTGGGGGAGGCCTCTGCTGCGTTTGTGGCTTGGTTCCAGTGCTGAATGGGGGTAGTTATAGGATGGCTTAGAAATAGTCACTCTGTGTGTAATCAGGTCACTTCACTGCAAAAACATTTTTGTTTCCGCTTCCTTCCTTTTCTGGATCTTATCCAGGGAACAGTGTCTCTGACCTTCTAAGCCACAAAGGCCAGAGATAATGGGGCGCAGCAGGTTGATGTAGTGAAAGGAGGGGAGAGTCTGTGGTCAGGATGAGTGTGTGGGCACACACACACACACGCGTGGGGAGACAGTCACTACCCAGGGTGTACGTCATAACATATGCTTAGAAAAATACTGCTAAGAAATACACAGAAACTTTCCTAGTGTCGAATTCTCTTTTGTGTGTCTGAGATCTCCCTTCAGGCTCAGAGTAGAGTGGAGGAGACGGGCATTCACTCTGGGCAAGTGCAAAGAAAAGCACGTGAAATTCCTCCCCTTCTTGTCCTCATCCTCATCCTTGCAGCTCACATCCAGCGCCGGCCTGGGCTTCTGTGGTCTGTGTTGACTCTGATTGCCTTGCCAGATGTATCGACAGTGTTGAGACTGGATTGGTTTACAATTTCCTTCAAATCTGCTTAAGAATGAGAGAGACCTTTTTCTATAGGGGAAACATAATGTGTTCTACTTGATTAGGGCTGGAGGTAAAAAATAAAAGCTATATGGAAAATTCAAAAGATTTAGGTTTTTATTCTAAATTTTAAAACTTACCTATAAGAGATTTGATGGAAAATAATGAGCCCTAAAAAAATATTTTCCAGAATCAATCATGATTTTTTCATGCATATAATGTTGGTTTAAGGCTTGGGAATCAAGAGAAAAATGCAGAAGGAATGTCATATGTTTTGCTTTACCACTTTCTCTCCTATTGTTTGCGTTTCACACTCAAATCTCTCTTCCATTATTCTTTGACTTTTATAAATCTACTGAACATAAAGTCTGTTTAATTATAGCATGGTTCACGTGTACTAGAGAGTTATGTTAATAATGAAAATGCTGTTGATTAGTAATCAAAGACAGATTTCGTAAAGAGAGAAAAGGAGGCGAGGAAAGGTTTGGGGTTCAGGAAGGAAAGCCTAACTTCCTTCCTCACCATTCTCCCACAGCTGCAAGGTTTTCCAGGTTACTGTGGCCAGGCCGCAGCCCTGTCTATGCAGTGATGTGGGCGTTGTGCTCTCTCTTTTTTCTGGTAACAATTTTCCTTCCCTCCGTGGCCCCTGTGGACACTGATGTTTGTGTCTCAGTTGGCCCTGGGGTGTGGTGGTGCTGCTGTGGGGAGCACTGGTCACAGCTGGCCTGCATCCTCAGCAGGTCCCCAGGGTGACTTTAGGCAAACCACTTAACCTCTCTGAGCCTCAGTGTTCTTACAAAAAGAAGATGCAGTAACAGCCCCAGAGGGTGGTTAGAATTATTTTAAATATCTCATGTAAAATGCCCAGTGTATATCAGGTGTCCTGCCATCAGAGGGACTCAATGATTTTGATTATTATTATAATTTTAAACCTTGACTGTTGATACAAAGTGAGAAACAAATGAAGTCAAGGCCCCAGGGCACTGCGTTTGAGGCTGTCGGGGCTTGGTGTGGTTCCAGGTGTGGCAGGAGTGCTGGGGATGAGCGGGTACCAGGCTCCAGCCTGCCCTCCCCTTGCCCCATCTTGGCACTGTGACGGCTGGCAGCTGGGTTCCCAATCAGGCACTGAGAGGCTATGTGTTCCTTTGTCATAGGGCACGTCCACCTCTGGTGTGTGTTTAGCCCCAGGCAAATCTTGAACTAAGTCTCAGTGTCCCGGGAAAAAGAGCACTGGACTCAGAAGTAGAAGAAATGAGGCCGAGCGTTTCTTTGTGGCTCACGCCTGCAATCCCAGCACTTTGGTAGACCGAGGCAGGTGGATCACCTGAGGTAGGAGTTCGAGACCAGCCTGACAAACATGGTGAAATCCTGTCTCTACGAAAAATACTAAAATTAGCCCGGTGTGGTGGCACATGCCTGTAGTCCCAGCTACTCGGGCCCCTGAGGCAGGAGAATCGCTTGAACACGGGAGGTGGAGGTTAGAGTGAGCCGAGATAGCACCACTGCACTCCAGCCTGGGTGACAGAGTAAGACTCTGTCTCACAAAAAAACAAAACAAAACAAAACAAAAGATATAGAAGAAATGGGCCCTAGTCCCATTCACAAGTCACCTTGGGTGAGCCGTTTCAGAGCGTGGGTTCCTCTGATAGAAAGTTTACATTTTCATATACGTCTTGTGGTTTCTGAAGGGAAGTTAAATGAGAGAATATGTGTGTGAAAATACTTTGCCTACCCAAATAATAATATCAGTGATCATAGAGGTTTTTGTTTTTTTTTCTCCCCAGGGCTCAGTATTCCCCTACTATCTGCCTACTGCCTTTCCAGATCCTCCCTTAAAATGCTTTGCTCAAACCTGTTACATCTTCAAGTTTTTTCAGCTTTCTTTTCGCAGGCTCCATTCCTAATTCATGCACATAATCTGCCATGTGCAGACACAGGCACACACTCATTCAACTTGTCCCATAATCTTTAGGGTCTTGCTCCCTGTTACTTAGCCTGAAGAGTAGCCTGACAATATTTTCAGAGCTACTGATGGGTTGATGTAACCGAAGATTGCCTGTGGTAGAGAATACTGCAGACTAGGGTTTGGCCAATTTTTTTTCAGTCAGGGGCCAGGTGGCTAGGACAGAGTTTTGGAGTAGATGAGGGTTTTGACGCCCCCTCTCTTCCGCCCTTCCATGACTGAGTGTCTCAACCTGGAGGTGCGGGTGGGGCTGTGTAGAGGCTCCCTGAGGAACGCAGGAGGTTGTTGAGCTGTTGATTGGCCTGAGGTGGCTTGAAGGATGGAAATTTACAAGTCGGCCGAGAGCCTTCTCTCTGCCAAGGACTGATTCAGAGTTCAGGGATTAAGCCTCTGGCATGGGGATTAAATTGGGATCTCACATGCACAGATCCCACGGGCACCACGTGCTGGGCTGGGTCTGGCACACGCACTGTTGGCTCTGAGAAGCTCCTCAACCCCTTGTGGGCATCAAAGTAAAGAAAGAAGTGAGTGGTCCCCCTTTTCTGCATTTAGCCTTGATCTGAGATGAGAACATTCATTGGAAACAACCAAGGAGCATGAAGGAATTTCTTCCCGAGGCCAAGAGTGATGAAACGGCTGAGTGTTAAATTTTCAGTAGGGATACAGAGAAACATGGGCACAAAACTCAGTTTCATCCCCACGGCTCTGTTCCACTGGCTCTATCACGCTGCTTCTTGTGGGCCTGGAAAATGTTCCCCACTTTCCGAAGAGCTGTGTCTTTGCTCAACATCCACATCCCAGCAAACGGGATCCATTTCAAAAGAGGCTTTTGATTACTCATTGTCATTTTTGAACCTCTTGTTGCTGTCGGTCATCAGTAAACAGTGCTCTTAGAAAAGCCCTAAGTAGGAGAGGTTGAAGACGATGCTGTGGGCTGGCACACCTTTTTGTTTTGCACATGCGGAAATTGAGACTGGGAGTGGAAGGTGAGCAGTTCAGAGTTAAACAACTAATTCGAAGTGAGTTGAGAACTGGAGTCCAGTCCTCTGGGCTTCTGTTCCAGTGTTCATGAGACAGAATGAAACTGCTGCTCTGTAATGATAAGGGTTATGGGGTTACAGGCACCAGTGGTTGATCTGAAACTGTATCACAGAAAGAAAAAGAATTTATTTTTGCTTTTTGACCTTGAGAGGTAAAGAAGTTTTTCCCACCTCTTGTAGATCTAACCTCATCAAATCATACAAAATCAATTTTTGTTTACTTGCATGGAGATTATCTTTTCATACTCATGTATCAGTCAGCATAGGCTGAGTTACATTGTGGTAACAAATGACCCCCAAAGCTTAGTGATTTTCAAACACAAAGTTGGATTTTTCACTCCTGCTATATGTGTGTTGGAAGTTGCTGAGTTTCTGCTGCTTATCTCCTTACTCCAGGACTGAGGTGGACAGAACTCTCTCAATTTCAGGGTTGGGAAATTGTGAGCTGTGGCAGAATCTGGCCTGCTATTGTTTTTGTTAATCAAGTTTTATCGAAAGATAGACATGGTTATTTGTTTATGTACTGTTTTCACACCACCACAACAGGATTAAGTTGTCATAATAGAGGCAGTATGGCCCACAATGAGGATAATCTTTACTTTCTGACCTTTTACAGAGCAAATTGGCTGATCCCTGGTGTATCTGAAACACAGTGATCTGTGGCAGAAGGAAACGAGACAGAGCAAACTGTAGGCTGGTTCTCAAAACTTCTGCCCAGAAGTGACACATGGTCATTTCTACTCACATTTCTTGCACTAAATCAAGACATGTGACATGTGGCCCCTCTTGATGCCAACAAAAAAGGGGCAGGAAATCAGCTGATTCCAACATAATTTGTATTTTATTTGTATCTGTGTCTGTATTCTTGGTTGCAAACAACAGAAGTGTACTGTGTTTAATTTAAAGAGAAGGAATATTAATGTAAAGGTTATCAGGGAATCATGCACTTGAGAGGAAGGCTGAAGAAGGGGCCTCTGTGGGGTGCAAGGACACAGAGCCACAGTTCCTCTGGAGGGACGGCCTCCGTAAACTTGCCCTCTGGCATTGCCAGCAGTGGCCCTTCTCCACAGCACTGCTTGTATCTCTGAGGCCACTGTGAGTAACTTTAATTGAACTTTAGCCTGGATGTTACTCCCTCAAGATTCAAAGTGCTGGGTGGGTACTGTTTGTTGACCACCTTTAAAGCATGTGGCCATGTCCTAGCTGCTGGGAGGATTGGGGAGATGAATAACAAGACTTTTTCATCTTGGTAGGAGGAAGGGGCCCTGCTTTCCCTAGAGACTTATGTGTGGAGGAATCTCATCAACATAAGAGGCCACGCTAGGAAGCCTGGGAAGCCTAGGAAGCCCTGTCGTTGTTCACACGAATGGTCAATTGCTTGCAGTTGGAAGCTGAGTGGGAAGTCTGGCAAACGTCGGTATTGCTTGTGCTTCAACTTCTTAAGTGACATTTTCCTACAGGACGCCTTCAGCAGGGAGCCTGGAAGGATCAGAAGAAGATGGGAGAACTTCCTTCCTGCTGGTCACTTAGGAGCCAGAATGACCTTTGTTACCTGGACTTTTCCTTTTCTCTTCCTCATCATTGTTCCATCCCCACTAAGACCTTCATTATTTTGGAAATATTAAGTTAGAAATCTAGTCATGGCCAGAATGAGAGAGGGACAGGGATGCATACAGGAATCAAACTGAATACATTTTGTGTTTTCATTCCCCGTAGATACTTCTGCTGGTGTCAATCATTGGGACTGGATTATGTCTAAGCATCTTCAACCTCACAGGGGTAATTTGAAAAGTTGAGGAGGGGTTTGCTTTTGAAGAGATAAGCTCATATAATGCAGAATCCAGCCTTTATGGGGATCAGGGGGTCACTCCAACCATGGCCTTCACAAATGGCCTTCAACTGTACCCCTTGGGTTCATATCCAAATGAAATTATTAGTCTAAATGATTGAAAGATAATAATATCTATTATACAATTAAAAACCTGTATCCCCTTCCAGATCATACACCTACAAATTCATGTTTTAAACTAATCTTCCATGTGGTGAGTGACACAATTATATTGCGTCATGCTTTTTTGCATTAAAAATATTAACTTGTGGCTGGGCACGGTGGCTCATGCTTGTAATCCTAGTACTTTGGGAGGCCCAGGTGGGTGGATCACAAGGCCAGGAGTTTGAGACCAGCCTGGCCAATATGGTGAAACCCCGTCTCTACTAAATATACAAAAATTAGCCAGGCGTGGTGGCGCCTGTAGTCCCAGCTACTCGGGAGGCTGAGGCAGGAGAATTGCTTGAACCCGAGAGGCGGAGATTGCAGTGAGCTGAGATCATGCCATTGCACTTCAGCCTGGGCAACAGAGTGATACTCTGTCTCAAAAAAAAAAAAAAAAAAAAATTAACTTCTGGTCGGATGGGGTGGCTCATGCCTGCAATCCCAGCAGTTTGGGAGGCTGAAGCGGGCAGATCACCTGAGGTCAGGAGTTCAAGACCAGCCTGACCAACATGGTGAAACCCCGTCTCTACTAAAAATACAAAAATTAGCCGGGCGTGGTGGCGGGCGCCTGTAATCCCAGCTAGTAGGGAGGCTGAGGCAGGAGAATCACTTGAACTCAGGAGGCAGAGGTTGCAGTGAGCCAAGAGCATGCCACTGCACTCTAGTCTGGGTGACAGAGTGACACTCCGTCACCAAAAAAAAAAAAAAATTTAACTTGTTTGATGCAAGTATTTTAACCTCAATTTTTAACCCCAATTTAGTATCCTTTTTTGTGTGTGTGTGAGTGTAGAGCCTCAGAATATGGATGTGGCCTGGAAAATTCTTGGCCTTTAATGCTTTCCTATCTGAGCTGACTAGAGAGAAGAGATCTGGATTCTCTAAAGGACATGAAGCCCAGGAGCAGGCAGAGCTAGTGTGATGTTAGAGTTGGGAGTCAGGGGTCTAAGGACTTGAAAGTCTGTTTGTCAGGATTGAGTGTGGATGTGGATTACGAATGACTGCCTTGTACCCAGTCAATGGTCGAAGGCTTTCCAAAGTGCCAGACACCGGATGGCTTGTCGCTGCACTCATTTGGACATAACCCATGAAAACCATCTTTTTTTTTTTTTAATTTAAGTTTTAGGGTACATGTGCACAATGTGCAGGTTTGTTACATATGTATACATATGCCATGTTGGTGTGCTGAACCCATTAACTCGTCATTTAACCTTAGGTATATCTCCTAATGCTATCCCTACCCCCACCCCACAACAGGCCCTGGTATGTGATGTTCCCCTTCCTGTGTCCATGTGTTCTCATTGTTCAATTCCCACCTATGAGTGAAAACATGCGGTGTTTGGAAAACCATCTTTAAAGTCTCCACTGGTTATGTCAAACATGTTCAAAAATGACTAAAAGAAGATAGTGTATCTGAAGTTGGTATTTTGTCAGCAGGTCCCCATGCTTTATGGATCACATGGTTTTTGTAAGATGGTGGTTGGGCACTGGAGGCAGGGCTGGATCCCAGGGGTCAACAATGACGCAGCAGCCTTCCTACGGCTGTATAATGTGCCATGGCTGGGACAGGCGAGGGCAAGCTCAGGCTGACTAAGTGAGATCCCAGGTTCCCAGGTGGGAGCAGGACAGCTGACTGGCAAGACAGCCAAGGGTCCCAAAAGGAATGGAGTAGAAACAGGCAGGGAAAGGGGACCGCAAGGGGGCAGACTTTTCTTCCTCAGCTCCTCTTAGCTTGAAGGGTTGATAGCACCACCCGGTTCTGGAGCCCAGCCCGCCATTCAGCAGGCCCTGCCCACTTGCCTGTGGAGAGGAGGCTGGGGTTCACAGTTGGCAATCCAGTTTCTTGTTGGAACCAGGACCCTAAAACCATGCCTAGATTCCTTGAATTCTAGACCAAATTCCCCATCCCCTCAGCCCCTGAGTGGCATCCTGGGCCTCAGAATTACTTTTTCAGAACCTTATTGCTGCCAACCAATCTGATTTCTGTTATCTCTGAATCATCTTCTCCCGTCTCCTCTGCAAAATCAGCCCTCCTCAAAGGCCAAGATTAAACTTGTCTACTCCAAAAGAAATGAAATCAGGATTTTTTTTCATATGAAATAGAAAATCATTTATTTACAGTATTTGGTTTTTTTTCTAGGACAAAGTGTAATTTAATTTAATTGAATGCATTTTGTTTATATTATGTTATTTTATTTTATTTTAAGTTATGGGGATACATGTGCAGGATGTGCAAGTTTGTTACACAGGTAAACGTGTGCCATGGTGGTTTGCTGCACCTATCAACCCATCACCTACGTTTTAAGACCAGCGTCCATAAGCTATTTTTCCTAATGCTCTCCCTCCCCTGACCCCACTCCCCAACAGGCCCCAATGTGTGTTGTTCCCCTCCCTGTGTCCATGTATTCTCATTGTTCAGCTCTCACTTACAAGCAAAAACATGCAGTGTTTGATTTTCTGTTCCTGTGTTAGTTTGCTGAGGATAATGACTTCCAGCTCCATCCATGTCCCTGCAAAGGACATGATCTTATTCTGTTTTATGGCTGCATAGTATTCCATGGTGTATATGTACCACATTTTCTTTATTCAGTCTATCATTGATGGGCATTTGGGTTGATTTATGTCTTTGCTATTGTGAATAGGATTGCAATGAACATACGTGTGCATAATATCTTTTTAATAGAGTGATTTATATTCCTTTGGGTATATACCCAGTAATGGGATTGCTGGGTCAGATGGTGTTTCTGGTTCTAGGTCTTTGAGGAATTGCCACACTGTCTTCCACAATGGTTGAACTAATTTGCATTCCCACCAACAGTGTAAAGGCATTCCTATTTCTCCACAGCCTCGCCAGCATCTCTTGTTTCTTGACTTTTTACTATCGCCATTCTGACTGGTGTGAGATGGTCTCTCATTGTGGTTTTGATGAAATCAGGATTTAAAAGAGATATCTGCACTCCTATGTTCATTGCAGTGTTATTCACTGTAGGTAGAATATGGAACCAACCTAAGCATACTCCAATGGATGGTTGGATAAAGAAAATATGATAAATATACACAATCAAATATGATTCACCCACAAAAAGAAGGAAATACTGTCATTTGCAACAACATGGATGAACCTGGAGGACATTGTGCTAAGTGAAATAAGCCAGGCACAGAAAGAAAAATACCACATGATCTTACTTATGTGACATCTAAACAAATTAGATACATAGAAGCAGAAAGAAGAATTGTGGTTACTCAGGGCTGACAGTTGTGTGTGGAGAATGGGGAGATGTTGGTTACAGGGTACAAAATTTCAGTTAACAGGAATAAGCTCTAGAGATCTATTATACAACATGGTGACTATAGTTAATAATAATGCATTGTATACCTGAAAATTGCTAAGAATGTTCTCGCCACTAAAAAAATAATACATAAGTATTTGAGGTGATAGATATACTGATTAGCTTGACTTAGTCATTCCAGGATGTATACATATGTGAAAAAATCATTTTTTTTTTTTTGTTTTTTGAGACAGGGCTCACTCTGTTGCCTAGGATAGAGTGCAGTGGTGTGATCACAGCTCATTGCAGCCTTTATCTCCTGGGCTCAGGAGGTCCTCCCACCTCAGCTTCCCCAGTAGCAGGGACTACAGGTTTGCACCACCATGCCTGGGTAATTTTTTTCTTTTTTTTTTTTTTGAGGCAGGGTTTCGTTCGCCATGTTGCCCAGCCCATGTTTCTCCAACTCCTGGGCTCAACAGATCCGCCTGCTTGGCCTCCCAAAGTGCTGGGATTACACGTGTGAGCCACCATGACCAGCCACATATTGGTTTTACACCATACATTTATATACATTTTCATTTGTCAGTTAAAAAACCCAGCTGGTATATAAGCTCATGTAACTGGGATCCATATTGAGGCCCTGTTTTATTCTCCTTTCTGTTTCTGCAGAGGAGCTTGACCAGAGAAAGAGGCTGAGAACTGCTTCTCTTACCAAGGACCTTCCCCAAGCCAGGCATCTCCGGAGATGGTATGGAGCCTGGGGTAGCTCGGCCAGGCCTTTGATCACCAGTGATGCCGTTGCTCTTCCCCGTTTCACGTCTGCTGTGGCTTGCTGCTGAGGCTGCTTTCAGACCTCTGGAATCAGAAAAGGAGGTGACTATATCAGGTAGCCCGCATTTGCCTTTTGTAAGAATACTTTTCATGCTCGATTCTTTAAAATGGTTCCCCCAAATATACATCACCTTGATCCCTATTCCATGTACTATACATGACTAAAGTTTTTGCCCTTCATCCCCACTCTAAAGGTGATTTATTTTTGTTGATAACAAATGAGATATTTTGGTTTGTCATTATCTACTTCATAAAAAAAACAGAATGTTATTACTAATAAATTTAAATTCACAATTTTATTTCATTTAGAAAATGGCCCATATTCAGTAAATCATCATATTTCATTGATGGAGGTAGCTGAGGGATTATCACGTCTAATCCTTAATTTTACAAATGGGGAAACTGAGGCACAGTCTTTGTACAAGCTACTTCTCTCTCCCTTAGTGAGCTTGTCAATTCTCTTCTATGAATTGCTTTTAGCTAAAGGATTAGCAAGTAAAACTATTTTTTTTTTTTTTTTTGCTGTGGCTCCAGATGGGGTCCAAAGAGGAGTTTCACAGTCTCTTCTGTCTCTTCTCTGGGTTTTATGGAGACTTACTTGAATTTACCCTTATGTGTTAGCCTCTTACAAAACTGCGTCTACCTTAAAAGGGCACAGGAAAGGGTGAAAAGTATTTTTAAAAGGCTAAATAACCACATAGAAGTCATGTAAGTTGACGCATGAGCCGGCGAATGGAATGATGATGTGGCCTTGGAGGCCTGATGGGTCCTCCCGTTGGCATGGTCCCTTCTGCTACTGGCGCTCCTGTGCCTGCAATCCAAACATCTGGGGCCTGGCCAAGGGGATACCGGGGGCTCGAGGAACATGAGGAGCTAAGAGGTGACATGGGGTCCCGGACAGGCAGGCAATGAGGATGTGTGGAGTTGAGTACACGTCAGGGCGGGGGACTGACTGCCCATAATACATTTAAAATGGTGCATTTCAATTGGTGTTTGCCAATTCCTAGTTGTGGCTGTTTGGGGGAGGCTCAAGAAAATGTTTTCACAGCCCTTGGGGATCCTGTAATGAGAATCATGTGTAAACGGAATGTTGACGAAGCCACACCTGGGGCACATTGGACCCACGACAGACACTGATGTGGGAAAAGAGCCGGTACCTTTTGAACCTGACCCATTTTATGAAAAGATGCATATCAAAACAAACAAAGCAACAATAAGAACACTGTGGAGTCTAAGACTGAGGTGTGGTGTCTTGAACAAAAGACAAAAGACTCAGCCACGCTTATGCTAAGAAGGAGAGCCAAGGAAAGAAAATGCTGCAGTCGCAGTCGGAAGGAAAAGACTGTTTCACTTTGGCTTTATGTGCATCCCCCAGAGGGACTATCATGTTACTTTCCCAGTGAAAAGCAGGCACTTTCAAAATGACTGCATAGCAGATGAAAAATGATTCTCATCTGCCTACGGCTGCTGGGAGGTGGAGTGCAGTGCGGGACTCCTATGGGGATATTTGCGGCTCCTCATGTCTCCTGGACCCAGGGTACCAGGACAGTGGACATAAGGGACAATAAAGCTTATTTGAACAAAAATACCATCTTCAGATTCTGCATTCATCACACATTTTATTCTCTTTGCTACTAGGATGTGGCAATGCAAAAATAATGTCCTGCTGGTCCTTCCAAGGATACCAGAGTTCTAGATTTTATTCTGTCTCAAATGTGGAGCCACTGGAGACTTCCCCAGTCAAACACTGTCCTTACCTTGGCAGAAGGAGCCCTTTATGATGACGTGTTTTCTTCTTTTCACACGCTTTCCCACCCTCATACCTGGGCCCGGTTTACCAAATGAATTCAGTTCAATAAATGCCCTTACTTTTCTTATACCACTGCTCCTTTGCTGGTGCCATTTCCTCTTCTGGCAACCCCTTTTGCCCATTTTTCTGCTCAAAAACTACCTTCCACTTGTCTTGAGTCACAGCTTCCATGTAGTAGCCTGGGGCAGGTTTCCTTGCCATTGCTTGGCATCACAGTGTGCTCACCTCTGTCATAGCCTGCATTGTACCTGATGTAGTTACGTTGGGTGTTGTCTGCATGACCCACTGGGCTCTAATCTCCTTGGGTGAAGGAAATGTGCTCGTTCATCTTTGAAACTCCAGTGACCAGTAACTTGGACAGCATCTAGTACATGATAGGTGCTCAATAAATATCACTGATAGGTTGAATAAAAAAATTTCAAGCTCATGGGCTGGTAAAACTCTACCTAATTGCCAGCTTTGGATAAAGACATGGAAAAAGTGATGCATACACAATCTAGTAAAGGTCACTGAATCTAAGGAAGAGAATCCTGGGGTCTTCTATGGTCCACACTGTCTCTGGACATCACTGGAAACAAAAGGCTTGCCAAACAAAATAAATATTTTTCCTCTTTCTTCTGCCTCTACAATCCTACCCATTCATAGCCTAGAGCAAGCCCTATACATTTAAGAAGTTTCCAGTGTCTGAGTTATTGCTCCCCACAGAACTACAAGGGGATCACTTAAAGGCATGGGTTATGGGACTTCATGGTGGACTTGGCTGTATTGTTCAACGCAGTTTTGAGTTCTATCCTTGGAGTGCTTAGAGCCTGATTGTGGTACTACCAGATAAATTACAGTAATAGTTATCAAATTACCAAGAACTCCTGAACTGATGGCTGGTAATACATTTGCAATCTTGTAGCTTGATTTTTCCACATTAATGCAAAGGAATAAATAATATGAAACTTTGGGCACTGGGACAATTTCTGTTGGTATCATAGGACTCTTTCGGTTGTAAATAAAAACCCAACCTTGATGGCTTAAGCAGAGGGTAAAGGAATTTATGTACTCACAGAGCCGAAAAATCAGAGGAAACTGGCTTCAAGCACAGGCTGATTCAGGGGCTCAACGAAATCAAGGCTATCTTTTCCAGTGGCTCAAATTTCTCTTTCCTATATTTGCTTTGTTCTCAGACACTATCTTGTGGCCTTTCAGTAGCTTCAAGGTCATTCTTCCCCAGTTCATATTAAAACAAGAGCCTGTAATCCCAGCACTTCGGGAGGCTGAGGCGGGCAGATCACTTGAGGCCAGGAGTTGGAGACCAGCCTGGCCAACATGGCGAAACCCTGTCTCTATTAAAAATACAAAAATTAGCTGGGCATGGTGGCACAGACCTGTAATACCAGCTATTCGGGAGGCCCAGGCATGAGAATAGCTTGAACCCAGGAGGTGGAGGTTGCAGTGAGCCAAGATAGCATCACTGCACTCCAGCCTGGGTGATAGAGTGAAGCATTTTTTTTTTTTTTAAAGTAAAAAGAGAATGTTTCCTCCTAGAATCAGTAGTTCTAGTCCTGGGACTCATTCTGAGCAGGTGCCTTCCCTCACCCCACCATCCCTGTGGCTTTTGTAGGTTGAATGCCTTGATGGTCTAGGTGTGTGACACTTGCTGCATTTATGAGACTGGAGGTGGGGCCCCACCCAAGTTCTACTTCCGGAGGAGGAGGCATGACCAAGACACCAAAACAAGGTATAATAGATATTGACGGAAAAAAACAATATATGTCCACCCTGTAAGATAGAGGTGTGGGCAGAGCTAGGCTATTCCCAGAGTCCATCAAAGTTCACATGCCACATCCTGATCACGGTCCAGGCCAGCCTTGTACAAAATATTTTCTTACTCAGTACTTAAAGTTTGAGAGATGGCTCTGTTACACGGGATAAAATAAGAATAAGCCCTTGATTAGAGTAAAGGGTGAAGGTACTTTCCATATGCATGTGAGATGCCTTCTTTTTGAACATCCTTTATAACCCCTGACCATAGTAATACAAAGAGGATGTGTTCTAATGACTGCTTCTTTGTCAGAACTTCTTGGTCAGAAGCCAAGCAAGGAAATAGGAGAAGGTCTAAGGCCAGTGGCTCTGCAGGCAGGCAGCGCTGGGCTGGAGTGGAGAGGACTCAGGGCTGGAGGGAGGTGAGGGTGTAGGGATGAACAAGCCTCTCTGTCCCCAATGTCCTGTTGTATCCAGGAGGGGCATCTGTGGGAGGGTCATGATTCATTCATTCATTCATTCTTTCATTCATTCATCTGTCAAACATTTCCTGAGCACCTTCTGTGTACTGGGAATACCTTATAGTACCCAACAAACTATGTTTTCAATCAATGTTTGTTGAATAAATAGAACCTGGGGAAACAGCCTTTCACTTCACAACTAGAGATGAAAGGTTGAACATGAACTATCACTGTTAATGAGTGTTAATGAGCTTCTGCCCTGCTGTAAGTACTGGTAAATAGATCCTTTCTGATTGAATGGAGAGATGGGGTGGTTACTAAAAATCACAACGTTACTAGTAGTTAACGTTGGAGCTTCCTAGATGCTCCCATGCTAATTTCCTTTGTATCCATTATCCCATTTAATCCCCACGACAAATCTGTAACTTGTTACTATTTATTATCCTCATTTTACAGAGTAGGGAATGTAGGCCATGAGAGGTTAACTAACCTCCTACAATCACACAGATATTAACTGATGGAGCCAGGGTCCTCTTAGAAGCCAGTCTGCTTTTAGAACTGGAGCCTTAGTGCTGGAGGGGCTGGGTGGGTAAGCAGGGAATAGGAGCAGAAAGACAAATGTCACAGCTTACCTAACATCATCTACCAGACAAATTGTTTATATTTAACGGAATCAGGCAGCTTCCACTGAGGGCTTTTGTGTTGCATCTTTTTTGTCATTGTATTTTAAACTCTTACTGTTGGCATCCAAGCAGATCAAAGCCAGGTAGACATCAAGCAGGAGGGCCTTGAGACAGGAGGATGCGGGGAGAAGAGAAGTGAAAAACATGTTTTCCTCTAACCCCGAAGAGTGTCTCCCTGCCTCCTGCCTTCTGTAGCTTCCTTCACCCTTGGATGGAGATTGTGGAAATCCCTACACAGATACTTATTGCTTAGATTTGTTTTCACGAACAAAAGCAAGATGGCGAGTTTGGTCACTTGAGTTTTATCATGTCCTGCACGGATGTGGGCAAAGAGGATTGTGGAATTAAGCTGAGACTTTAGAAAGCCCTTTCTATGAGAATGTTTTGACATCTGCCAATATACAAACAGAAACCTATGCAATGGCAATCACTGCTTCCTGCTGTTTCTGTAGTTATGCTAAGGGAAGCAGAGAGATGCTGATGTCTGCCAGAAGACTGTTAAGAGGAAATTCACACTGAAAGCGGCAGTGATAAGGACATCTCTTCCTCTGTTTATTAGAAACAAAAAGTATAGGAGAATTCTCCCCTGGAGGCAAGTTGTCGGTGTTTTTATTTCTTGTAGCTATATGGTTGCTAACACAGCTAATGACAATCAAGACTTGGCTTGGTTTAACTGTTTTTGAAGACCGCAAGTTCCTGCCATGTAGATCTGGCCATTGCTTGGAAGCAGCCTGAAAAGTTGCCATATGCACTGTTAGAGCTGCTGTTCCTGGAACTGTTAGGTCTCCATGTGAATTCCAAAATAATCTGTAGCATTTCACTGCTGGGAAGAAGCTCGGAGCTCTTGTTACAGATGGGTGTGACCCTAAATGTCCTAGTGCTTAGTTGACGACAGAGCTGGACCTAGATCAATGCTTTGTCTAACCCGTGCCTTCTCTCACCTCGGAGGTGATGCTTGACCTTGACTGTCAGGCTCCATCCTGTCAAAAGGAAGGATGGGAGCCTCTGCCCAATCATTGTGATCCTCAGACAGCTTTGACTAAATGATCCCCTATGTGCTATGCTGAATGCTTGATGGGCTCTATTTTGCCCAGGCTCCTTTCCACTCAAAAGCACTGCCTGGCTCTAATTTTAGTCTTGTAGGCTGCTGTGGACACACAAGTATTCACCACAGACTGAGCTAGAATTGAGCAAAAACTCCCATGGGGAAAATGGTCCTGTCTTGTCACCAATTCCCTGAGTCCTTCTATTGCTGTCTATGTTCTTACTTATTTATTTAACTTTAATTGAATCTCATGAAGAGAAGCATCACTGTGCTATGGTGAACGGAAGTGTCTCCGGAGTTCCATTGCTTGGGTCTGAATCTAGGTTCAGCAATTTAACAGCAAGTTCCTTAGGAAAGTCCCTGAAACTCTCTATGCCTCAGATTTCCTCATCTATAAATCAGGATAATAATAGGAACCACCTTAAAGAAATCTCTGTGTACAAAATGAGATAAACATAAATAAAGTACTTAGAGCAGTCCCTGGCACAGAGTAAACATTCACTTTATGTTAATTATTATTATAGAAGTTATATAGACTATACATAGAGTACAAGTGCTTGAGCCTCTTTTCTGATGTGAATTTGGCTATTTATTTGGCTGTGGTATAACTACCTATACATATATCAAAAATGAATGAATGCCAGGCATCTGAGAGCATGCTTTCTCATTAAATTCCTCCATTCATTCACTCATACATTCGCACAACACCTATGCTCTGTGGCAGCCACTGTTAGGATTTGAAGGCCTGAGAAAGAGCAAAATAGATGCTTCTCTGCACTCAGAGTTCACAGTCCAAAAGGGAAGATAGATAACAAGAAAATAATTACACCTTTTTTAAAAAATTAAATACTTGGGTAATTTCTATAAAGGAGGCAGGAAAAGGCTCAGGACAGTGCTAAGGTCTTCAGACCTGCTTCAGCCTGGGGCCAGGGAGGCTCAGGGGGGCTGACCTGTTGCTGTGTTCTGTCTGAGGGTAAGGCAGGACCTGTGGCATTTATCCATTGATCAATCAGACCCACTAAGGTCTTGGCCTTAGTAAACGTTCAGTAAACAGGGAGATATTGGTAGATTCATTGAATCTCATCCTTGAATGGAAACTTCTGCTTCATCTGCTTTCAACTTTCTCCCACACTCCTTCATAGCCAGACAGCCCCAGATTTGGCCACTGCTGATTGCAGAGCAAGAATGCCCTCCAGCCCTCCACCTGGCCACACCTACTCAGGCAGGTTTAAGGGTCCCCTCTCACCTCTCAGGGCTGCCATTTCTCTATCCTCTGTCCCCAGCATGATCAATCATTGCCTCCTCTTGTGCCCACAGTAGGTTGCATTGACCTGGCATCTCTATCATAGCATTTTCCACATGAGCTGAGAGGGGATGAGGGGTCTCTGCTAGATTTCACTATGGATGGGCTGTGTCTTATGTTCTGGTTATCTTGCTGCATTACAAAGCACCCCAGAAGTTAATGGTTTAAAACCACAACCATGTAATAGCTCATAATTCTGGAGGTCAAGAATTCAGGTGAAGCCAGTGGTACAGCTCACCTCCGCTCCACTTGGTGTTGCCTGAGGTGGCTCAGCTGGGGCTGGAGGTGTCAACATAGCTTCATTCACATGTCTTGGTCCTGGCTGTTGGCCAGGACATCTCAGTTCTCCTCCATGCAGCGTGATATGGTTTAGCTCTGTGTCCCCACTCAAATCTCATCTTGAATTGTACTCCCATAATTCTCACATGTTGTTGGAGATCATTTGAATCGCGCAGGTGATTTCCTCCATACTGTTTTCATGGTAGTGAACAAGTGTCACGAGATCTGATGGTTTTATCTGGGGTTTCCGCTTTTGCCTCTTTCTCATTTTCTCTTGCTGCCACTGTGTAAGAAGTGCCTTTTGCTGCTCGCCATGATTCTGAGACCTCCCCAGCCATGTGGAACTGTAAGTCTAATTAAACTTCTTTTTCTTCCCAGTCACTTGTATGTCTTTATCAGCAGCATGAACACGGACTAATACACAGCCTCTGTCTCCAGCAGTGTCATCATTCAACAGTCTACCTAGAGTTTTGTTATGTGGCAGCTGGTTCCTAAAGAGGTGAAAATGGAAATTGCAAGCTTGCTTAAGGCCTAGCTAAGAAGTCACATATTGATACCTCAGCGAAAGCAAGACACAGGGCCACCTAGATTCAAGGAGAAGTGATATAGACTCCACCTTTTGACTGCAGGAATGACAAAGTCTCACTGCAGAAAAGGTTGAAGGAGGGGTGGATTACTGCAGCCACCTTTGGTAACATCTTCTTTCTTTCTTTCTTTCTTTCTTTTTTTTGAGATGGAGTGTCGCTCTGTTGCCCAGGCTGGACTGCAGTGGCGCGATCTGGGCTCACTGCAAGCTCCACCTCTCAGGTTCACACGACTCTCCTCTCTCAGCCTCCCGAGTAGCTGGGACTACAGGCACCTGCTACCACGCCTGGCTAATTTTTTGTATTTTTTAGTAGAGATGGGGTTTCACCATGTTAGCCAGGATGGTCTTGATCTCCTGACCTCGTGATCTGCCCACCTTGGCCTCCCAAAGTGCTGGGATTACAGGCGTGAGCCACAGCGCCTGGCTGACATCTTATTTATTTCTAACAGTTAGCACACCCCTGGAACATAATAGTTACTCAATAGTAGTAAGATCTAGCATTTAATATGCTTCTTTTTTTCTAAGCATTTTACATGCATTATCTCATTGAATCCTCATTACTCTTGGAGGTATTATTATCCCCATTTCACAGAGCAAATTGAAGCTTGGAAATGTTAATCTAATTCTAGCTAATTAGCATTAGCTAATCTAATTCTAGTCTAGTTCTAGCTCCACAGTTTACTAGCTAAATAATCTTGGATAAATTGCCCAAGATTATTTAGCTAGTAAAGGGTGGAACTAGAATTCAGACTCAGGCAGCCTGGCTCCAGAGGTTAAGCATGTAAAGCCTCTATTGAAAGATCAGGTTTTTTGTAGTTTACTCCTCCATGGGATTATTGTATCACCATTATAGTCCTGTGGCTGCTTCTGCTGATTCCTTGTTCAGACCTGAGGGAGAGATATTGTACCTGATAGACTGAATTCTTTTGAAACCGGAAGGAACATGAACATGCCCCGCAGGCTGGGCTCTAGCTGTGAACCTACTCCCAGCAACTCTTGCCCTCTTGGGAGGGAAATACCTCTGGTGGCAGATGCCCTGCAATGGGTTGCCAAATGATTCTCAGTGATGTGTTGCCAACTAGTGGTGGAATTTTCACGTTTTGGTGAGATTTCCATAAAGTTTATGTTTATTCACTTAAAAGTTGTAAGATTTTGTCCTTCCTACTTTTTTGGGACTCATATTTCATTTTATGAAACTTTTTTTTTTTGAGACAGAGTCTCACTCTGTCACTCACGTTGGAATGCGGTGGCGCAATCTTGGCTCACTGCAACTTCCGCCTCCCGGGTTCAAGCAATTCTTGAACCTCAGGCTCCTGGGTAGTTGGGATTACAGACTTGTGCCACTATGCCAGTCTAATTTTTTTTTTGTAATTTTAGTAAAAGACGGGATTTTGCCATGTTGGCCAGGCTGGTCTTGAACACCTGGCCTCATGTGATCCACCAGCCTCAGCCTCCCAAAGTGCTGGAATTACAGACGTTGGCCACCATGCCTGGCCCATTTTATGAAATGGTTTTGAGAGTGAATTGAAGATGTTTTTGAGTGAAGACACCTGGCAATCAAAATGTTGGCAGCCCTGTGTTCATTGCCAAAGTATGCCAACGTTAACATTCTCCTGGTTCTTTGAAATCCCAGAGTCTGAGAACCTCTGCTCCAGCAGAAAATGGGGGCAAGGTGATGGGGCGGTTAAGAACGAGGTGCGGAGGGGTAACACTGACTCTCACCACCAACCCGAGGACATTCGGAATATCACATTGTCTTTTTTCTTACTATTCTTTAGACTTGCTGTTACACGAGCAAGTTAGTGTTGACCATTGGATGGCATTATTTATAGAAAATGATTTCTCAGAAAAAGGTCCGTCATATTGTAAGTGCACAATAAAGGTGGAAGAGCACCATTATTGAACCCTATGAAATTCCTACATGTGATGAAGACTGACATTCTTAGAACTTTTTTTTTTTTTTTTTTTTTTTTTTTGAGACGGAGTCTCGCTCTGTTTCCCAGGCTGGAGTGCAGTGGCGCATTCTTGGCCCACTGAAGCCTCCATCTACCGGGTTCAAGTGATTCTCATGCTTCGGCCTCTTGAGTAGCTGGGACTACAAGTGCGCCCCAGCATGCCCAGCTAATTTTTGTATTTTTAGTAGAGATGGGGTTTCACCATGTTGGCCAAGCTGGTCTTGAATTCCTGACCCCAAGTAATCTGCCCACCTCCACCTCTCAAAGTGCTGGGATTACAGGCACGAGTCACCACACTCAGCCTTAGAACTATTTTTTTCTAACTGCCCCGGCCAAGCAATTAACGTTCCAAAACCAGCTCCATGAGGACAGAGATGTGGAGATGCAGAAATACCAGTGCTAGCTGAGAGCCCTGCGGATTTTCAAAACAAAGTCAAGTTATCAGAATAACAGGTCTTTTCTTTCCAAATCCTCAAGCCAGCTGAGGAATTATCCCTTGGTTCTCAAGAGTCCTGGGTAAAATATTTGAATTATGGCCAAATGCCACTCTTTTAAAGAGTTAAATGAAAAACAAAATTATATCAGGTAAAGAATTTAAGAGTCTTAAATTGCATCTAGCAAAGGGGATTCTGGGAAGATGGCAGTGAGTAAACACCTCAGATGCCCTCCTTGTCTTACCTCTTCCCATCACTTACCATCTCTCCCGGGCTTGCATGTGGGCAGGACTGGAAGGGTATGATCTTCCATATTGACTCTGCCAGGAGCCAGAGGAGGCCAAGCAGGTGCAGAAATTTGCACCACTGGGTAGGAGTCTAGACATCCAGGGGAGAGCAGTATACCTCCGCATCCCCAGAGATCTGTGGCCCACAGACAGTATGTTGTGCCTCCCTTGTGCATAGTCCTAAGAGGACCTCTAGGCACCCCCCAGGTGTTGGAACTATGGGGGAAGCTGCCTAGTGTGCTAAGTTCCTACCTTCCCCTCAGCCTGGTTGAAGGCAGATCTTTCTGCTGAGCATTCCTGGGGAAAGAGAAGCTTTCTTCTGGTGCTACACAGAGACTAACACTCTGCCAGCAGGAACTTGCCCCTCCAACTACTCATCAGGTTTCTACTGCTTAAGGTTCCCCGTCCATCTGACCTGAGCCCTGAGATCGAAGGGAAACAGAAGCAGCAAAGAAAATCAGCAAGAACAAGGTGAAGTCCAAGTACAAGTGACTGGAGGAGTCAAATAAATCACAACTTGATCAATGAAAATAACACAAAATGAGACACTATGGAGTAAGAAAACTAATTTTTAAATGTAAGTATTCAGTAGATCAGTGAAAGAAGAACAATGCTGTTAAGAAAAAAAAAGTATTGGCCTTCAGGATGAAATAAAAGAAAGACTTCAAAACAAAGAGCAAGGGGACATAAAGAAGTAAAATTAAATTAGTAATAAAAATGTCATTGAGGCCAGGTGTGGTGGCTCACACATGTAATCCAATCACTTTGGGAGACTGAGGCAGGAGAATTGCTTGAGGCCAGGAGTTGGAGACCAGCCTGGGCAACATAGCAAGACCCTATCACTACAAGATTGAAAAAATATTAGATGGACATGGTGGTGTGTGTCTGTAGTCCCAGCTACTTAGGAGGATGATATGGGAGAATCCCTTGAGTATAGGAGTTTGAGGCTGCAGTGAGCTATAATTGTGCCACTGTACTCTAGCCTTGGGGACAGAACAAGATCCTGTCTCAAAAAAAGTCATTGATCAGTAATGTAAAGAAAACGATGCCTTACTGGACTTGAGTTAGTTGATGCAGTACTCAACTCTTGGTGTGTCAGGTAAGTGATAGTGTGTGCAGCAGACTTCCTGAGAACAGGGAAGGGTATTGTAGTGCTAACCATAACTCAGATATCATGGTGGTTATCTCAGAGCAAGAATGTATCAATCACTCCACGCTAGAAACAAGTATGCAAAGGAGACAGGAGACAAGTATGCAAAGACAGGCACTGCTCCTTTTTCATGTTTGATCTTGTTGTTCTTTTTACTGGTATGGCAGGCTGTGCCCACTGACAGACATGAGCAAAATGTTCTGGCTTGATGCCAAGAAGAGGGAAACGTTGGCTAGGTATTAAAGAACCTTTTAAACAATGAACTGTTGAAAAACTAGAATGTATCATCTAAGTTGCTGGTTGAGATACCATCCCTTTCAATGTTCAAAGGAAGAAATGAAAACATTGAGCACAGTCAATGGCTTCAGAATGCCAGCTGCCAAGGTCATAAGCTCCCTTGCTTGGAAAATAATACACTCCCTGAATGTGACTTGGGCAGTTTTTTTCAGTGTTGCATTGGCTCACTGCAAAACTTATTAGCATATCATCAGCCATTTGACCGAGCTATGAATTTTCTTAAATTTAATTTTTGCAGTGGTTACTTGTGATAGAGCTTTGAGGTATATCTCTCCAGAAAGGATTGTGTATATATATATATACACAATATATATACACAAAATATACTTCTCATATATATATATACATATATATATATATGAAGAAGGGTGCAGATGGGTATTGTAGAAGAGACTACTAGCTGTCCACCACACTTATTCTGCCCATCTTTATACCAGTAAGTCCATAGTTCCCATCTTTCCTGCATTGAGATGTGGCCATGTGACTCAGAGCTCCCTATGGAATAGGAACAGAACAAATACGCACCATATTTAAACTTGATCCATAAAATCTTCACATTTACGCCTCTTCAAACCCCTTTTCAAGCCTGCTGGCTGGATGCAAATGACTCTGAGGCCTTAAGAAAAGCCAGGACTGTAACGTGGAAGGAACTTGAGTTCCTAAATGCTCAGGTGGAGGAGAGCTGTGCACCAGAACCATCCGTGTTTCCTGTTACATCTGCAAGAACCAAGTATTGTTGCGTAAAGTCATTGACAATTTAGTGCTTATTTGTTATAGCAGCTAGTGATGGCCAAAATAAGATGGAAACTGTTGAACTGGCCATTGAATGTGCCTCACAGAAATTTTGTCTTGAAACACTTTGAAAATATTTTCCAAACACACATATCAATTATATGCTGTCTAAAAATAGGCTGCACTTTTTTTTCCAAGTGTGTCTTTGCACTCTCACATTCCTGTCCCCTCCCAAGACTTGATAGAATCAAGCAATTAGTTGGAAAGCAACTTTTCATATCTCATTTAACCATCAACATTTAAATACCTGCCACATATGAGACCTGTGCTGAACTGTGGGATATAGATGTGGTCCTTGTTCTCTGCCTGCTTTCATGGGACTCCAACCTAACATTTTTCTGTGACATATACCCAGATAAGTGTCAACTTTGAACACCTTTAATGATAGAGGACCCTATTCCCTCAATCGTTACCCATTTGACTGTGAAGTAACTATAATAAGAATATCTTCCTGATAGTAATCCAGCTGAAATATCTGCTAATCAGACCCACTCCTAAGAGACATCCAAAAGTTTAAAACATTTTTCTTCCCATTAAGATTTCTCTTCTTCAGGGTAAACATATGGAGATCTTCCCCTCATTCCCAGTTGAACTTGGGTTTGAGGGCCTTCCCCACCTCCTGCAGGAATGGTCAGAATATTCCTGCCTACTGTTTTATTTGAATCAATTACTTTTATACACTAGTGTCCCAGAAGGCCAGGGGACAGTGTCTCCCACCACGTTTCCTCTGCCTTAGCCTAGACCTCACCTCTCAGTCCTGGGCCACTACTAGCTCTTTTATTTTATTTTTTTTTCAAATGTTTCTTCCCAATCCCTTTTTTTCCTCCAATTATTGACTCATCTTTCCCTAACAAATTAAATTTCCAAAAGCCTGAATTTCATAGTCTTACTCCTATCAATGGCTTACCCAGGTGCTGATTTTAACATGTAACTCGCATATATAAAACCTTGCAGTGGCCTTTTTTAGCCTGTACAGCTTTAAGTCTGGATTCTGTTCTCATTGTCCAGTGTCCCCCTGGGCATTGTAAGGAGGGGCTTTGTCCTGAAGACTGTGCCAAGCCTGCCACGGAGCTTGGATTTTGTTCCCCCAGCCTGTACTTCCTACTGAGGAAGGGAGTGTTCTGGGGGTAGACGCAGAGTCCCGGGTAAGAGAATCAATAGGGTCAACAGCACACGTCTCGAAGCATCAGTTTTTACTTGGAAATGTAGGCAAGGAGCTTTCCTTTAATATTATATAAAATTGCATAAAATGGTATCTCATAATGTTCACACTAATATTTAACGTGGAGTGAGAGAATTTAGAGAGCATTTATTTTTGAGGAGGGCTGATTCAAGCCCTATCCCAGTTATATATTCATTCCTTTATGTCTTTGGATATTTGAAAGCTGCAGCTGTGTTCTTCAAACTGCAGGTCATGATCCATTTGTGAATTTATGAAATAAGTGTAATAGGTTTCAATCAGATTTTTTTCACCAAAAAATGTGGAACAGAACAGAATAGAATAGACTTGCTCAGACAACCAGAGTTCATAGGTGCGTGTGGTTCAGAGTTGTTTGATTCAGTGACTCAGAAATGTTCTTAGGAACTCAGGTTCCTTCTGTCATCCTAAATTTGGTTGGATGTTTTAGTTTTGTTTTGGTTTTGGAGGAGATCTGCTAGGCCTCAGGACCATCTGGGTTGTCTGTGTTGCAAACAGAGAGCAGGGACCACATCTGTATCACAAGGTTCAGCACAGGCCCCAGATGTGGTAGGTATTCAAATACTGTTGTTTAAATGAGATATGCCCAAGGTGTCTTTCTTTCTTGTTTTTTTTTTTTGAGATGGAGTTTTGCTCTTGTTGCCCAGGCTGGAGTGCCATGGTGCGATCTCAGCTCATGCCAACCTCTGCCTCAAGGGTTCAAGCGATTCTCCTGCCTCAGCCTCCCAAGTAGCTGGGATTACAGGTATGTGCCACAGCGCCTGGCTAATTTTGTATTTTTAGTAGAGGCAGGGTTTCTCCATGTTGGCCAGGCTGGTCTCAAACTCCTGACCTCAGGTGATCTGCCCACCTCGGCCTCCCAAAGTGCTGGGATTACAGGCGTGAACCACTGCGCCCAGCCCAAGGTGTCTTTCCAACTAACTATTTGATTATTCTCTAAAGTCTTAGGAGAGGACAGGGATGTGAGAGTGCAAAGACACACTGGATATAAAAAGCACAGCCTACTTTTAGACAAACATATTAATTGTTTGGAAAATAGTTTCAAATGTTTCAAGACAAAGTTTCTACGGAGCATATACAATGGCCAGTTCAACAGTCCCTACCTCAGTTAAGATACTACTAACTGCTGTAACAAATAAGCACGAAACTGTCAATGATTTGAAGCAATCATTGTTTTGGCATTATCCTAAGGCTAGTTTCCTTCATTTTATTAACATGCTCTATACCAACTTATTTGCCCAACAGGAGAGAAATCTTGGCTTCTCGATTTTCTTTTAAGATTAAGGAATACCTTCTTAGGGTTTGTTTTAAAGAACTGGGTCTCAGTCAGTGCTACTCTTGAGCTCAGAGAAATTTCCTCAATAGGGAATGGAAGTGGTGGACATTGTGGAGTCACACCCAGTGTCTGCTACAGCTAGCGAGGCTGTGTTATGCAGTATAGATTAGGGAGCAAGGCTAGAGAGAAGGGAACCATTTAAAAGGTCGTGGGTGTCTCCCTCCCAGGCTTGTCTACCTCCTGTTTATCCTTCAAAGCCTACTGATAACCCACTTTCTCAGTAAGATCTTGTCAAGTCACATCACTTCAGCTTGCACTGCTCCTACTGTCTCTGAATTTTGTTTACTATCTGAGCCATGCCCTTTGAACGCGTCTGTGTCCTAGCCCTTTAGGGTTTACATTTCTATTTTAAGATACGTGATTGCAGAAGTGATGTGGTCTACTTCCCTATACCTCAGACAGTGCCGGATCAGGCTGTTTTGATTGGGCTGATTGATTCTGGTGGATTATCTTTTCTGATACTGGAAGAATGTTAGAAACTTGACAGACTTGATTTTCTCTGTTTGAGGATTTGGGAGGACCGTGGAAAACTTAGCTCCTCCAGGTAACTTCTTCTAAGGGTGGACATCATTATGAGCAAGCTGGTCTTTGAGTTTAAGCAACATAAACACTTCTATCCCTTTTTTTGGTCATGATTGTTAACAGGTAAAATTTCTCCCAGTTATTCTGGAAGATGAGGATTCCATCTAATACATTTGATAGAGATAATGAATGAAGAATAATGTGGTATTTGTTTGGAATGTACAATTACAGATACTACCAACTAAGATATTAGAAGGTATTATAGGAATCATGAACATATTAAATGTTCATTTTCTATGATAAAATAGCCCTATGCAATAGTGTTTACTAGGACAATAGTGTTTACTAGGACCTGAAATCTTAACACTAATACTCTACTTAAAGTAAGACCTCTATGAGCCCTACTTCAATCTGCTGCAATTCCAAGTTCTAACAAAGTGAAGACACTTGGTGTTCAGGGAATTAATGATTTCCCCTGTGAGGAGTTTTAATCAGGAGAACTTGCCTTTGCACTCATGTGTGAACTAAAGTCCAATGCTTCTTCCTCCCTAATCCTTTACAGCCCTTGCTTTGATCAAAGTAAGCTTATATGAGTTCCAAAGATGGGTTCTGTAGAAAGGAAAGAAAATGTCTTAATTACTTATTTACCAGGAACTGTCAATTAATCCAATCAAGTTTGTGGGAATTTTGTTGCTTAGCCAAATGTCAAAAGGGAGACATTTTTAACAGAAAGGTGTTAGATGCAGCCCAGACACTTGACTCAATTGGTGTATTAGTTGGAAATATATTTATCTACATTTATTTATCTATTTTAATTTTATCCCAAAGTCAAAGATCATATGTTTTTCTAACTGATTAGTGAATGAAGAGAACAAATAAAATAGAGCATGAAATGTGTTACATTTTGTATTCCATACTTCCTTGACAGATGGTTCTTTTGAATGAGAGAGAGATAGACAGAGAGAGAGGTTGACTCAGTGGATGCCATTTGATATAAACCCAATTCCACTTCGGTAAGTCAGAAAGATAGGGAATACAGGGAACACCTAAAAAAATAACAGTTGCTACATTTATTGAACACATAGTCTTTGCTAAGCACTTACTTGCACTGACTCCGTTAATGTAAGAACTCTTAAGAGCCATCCATATCAGTATGCTTGGAATATTCCAGAATAAATATGTCCCTTAATTTATTTAATCTTTCCCACTGTTAAACATTTTAATGTTTTCCTAATTTCATTATTATACACAATTATAAACATTTTAGTGTTTTCGAAGTTTCATTATTACACACTAAATTTCATTATTACACACACAGTTAATAATGAAATAAATTTCATTATTACACACTAATTTCATTATTACACACTCTAAAATTTCATTATTACACACAGTGATAAACATTTTAGTGTTTTCTAAATTTCATTATTACACACTCGGCTGTCATAAGCATTCTTGTTCATGTCTGCAGGAGTTATCCTGGGACAGATACTGAGAAATGGAGTTGCTGCGTCATAGGACATGTGGTTTTAAACATTTCAAGACACACAGCCAAGCTGTAGTCCTCACCACATTATTGTCTAGGTTTTCCTCAATCACATTTAAAACTTTTTTTTTCCAATTCAGTCAATAAATTGCTGTCTCATCATTGCTCCTAGAGATATGGTAGACTAATATTTTGGAGAAATTCTAGAACAACATACTTTTGAGTGTTGGATAATGTATTATAACAAACAAAACCAAAAATCTCTTTTTTAATGGAGGACTGAACTGCCAAGAAAATCAGAAAATTCCTTGGAGACTAGAAACCAAAGGAAAATATGAACCATAGGATAGGTTAGCTTGTATTTTCTCTGGGTATATTTCTCAGTCATAGGTGACCTCTGGCCTGGGTTTTAATGGGTCATATGCTCAGGAACCAGGCAAAAAAGAAAAGATGAGACTCTTCTTCAGTCAGAAAACACTAAAAGGTCACTCTTTTATGTGATAACTAGAAAAAAAAGAATCCTGGCCCAGCAGAGGGAGATGTTAGGGAAACTTCCTGTTTTGGTGTTAGGTAAAATGGAAAATAATTACATTTTAAAATTTCTATGAATCCATGGAAAATTAAAAGGATGATAAGGGAATACAACAAAGAACACTACAGTTACAAGTAATGTAGATGAAATGAACCAATTCTTCGCAAACCACAAAACACCAAAACTCACTTAAGATAAAATAGATAATCTGTAACTATTAAATAAAGTGAATTCATAGCTCAAAACCTTCTAAAACATAAATTTTCAGGACCAGATGGGTTCACTGTTGGTTTCTTCCAAACATTAAAGAAGTGACACAAATTTTCTAATTTCTTCCAGAAAATAGAAGAAGAGGGAATACATGCCAATTCATTTTATGGTGCCGGGCTTACTTTAATGCCAAAAGTAGACAAAGACAGTACTGAGAAAGAAAACCACAGGCCAATATCTTTATGGAATATGAATGCAAAACCACTTAGCCACTTAACAAACTATTAGTGAATCAAATTTAGCAATATATAAACAGAATAAAGCATCACAACCAAGTGGGGTTTATGCCAGAAATGCAAGGCTAGTTCAATACTTGAAAATTAATAAAATCTACCATAGTAACAGTATAAAGGACAAAACTCAATGATTATATCAATTAATGAAGGACAAAAACATTTAACAAACTTCAATATCCATTTATGATTTAAATCTCTCAATATACTAGGAACAGAAAAGAGGTAGGAAATGCAAGAAGAAATGCTGAGCAGAAAGCAAAATGTTCAATGTCTGGATAAAACTAAATAATCACTGGCTAAAACAGTGATAATAATGTCTAATTTGTGGATTAACAGTTCAAGATGGCACTAAATTGTAGAACAATAATTCTATACAAATTAGGAGCAGAGGGATTGTAATGAGAGCATACTAAATTTCTTGTATGACTGAGATGTTAATAAACTTAGATTTTGTGGAGTCAAACATTCATGTTAAAATTTCTAGAGCAGTCACTGAAAGTATAACAGCAAAGTGTATAATTTATATATTAGTGCAAGAGAACAAGGAGATAAGGAGAAAAACAATCTAAAAAAACCTCAAGGAAGGCGAGGCAGGCAATGATAATAATAGAAACAAAACAGCTATCAAAAAATCACTTTAAAAAAGAAAAATAAAATAAATGTTACAGAAATAACAATCTTCAAAATATGATTACAGAAATGTGTCTTAGTCAGGGGCTAGGTTGTACTGGGGCTGTAAACCACCACTATATATCTCACTGGGACCAGGTCCTAATAACAAATATTTATTTCTTGCTCATTCTTCATGTCCATACTGTGGGTTCAGTTTGGTCCCAGGCTCCCAGAGCAGCCTCTGCCCCGACATTGTCAGTTTTTGTGGCAGAGGAAAAGGAAATGAGGCAAAGCATTGCACCTGCCACCTCACTTTTCCCACTTTCCACTGGCAAGTTACATGGCACTGCTTCAGGTGGGTGAGGTATTCTCTCCTTCAGAGAATCTTCCTTCAAGGATGGAAAACAGAATTTTTGGTGAATCCAATCTACCACACAATAAAGCCAAACACGTCAGAAATCATATTGAATGTAAACGTATTAAACTCTCCATTTAAAACAGAAAGATCACTAGAAGTATTTTTGTTGTTGTTGTTGTTGTTGCTTTTTTGAGATAGAGTCTCGCTCTGTCGCCCAGGCTGGAGTGCAGCGACGCGTTCTCGGCTCACTGCAAGCTCCGCCTCCTGGGTTCACGCCATTCTCCCGTCTCAACCTCCCGAGTAGCTGGGACTACAGGCGCCCGCTACGACGCCCGGCTCATTTTTTGTATTTTTAGTAGAGACGAGGTATCACCGTGTTAACCAGGATGGTCTTGATCTCACTAGAAGTATTTTAAAAAGTAACTTCTATATCTTTTATAAAAGTTCCACCTGTAACAAAAGCACACAGAAAGAGAGTCATAAGATGAAGAAAAAAATTAGTTACAGATGAATAGCAACCAAAAAACCAAATAAAACAGAACAAAACAAAAAAACAATCTGGAATGGCCATATTAACATGAATCTAAACAGATTTTAGGGCAAGCAATATTAGCAAAGAGTCACTGTGCTTTGACAAAGATTAAATTTTAAATAGTATGGTCTTAATTATGTACATTAAAATAATGCTGGTGGTCCCAGCTACTCAGGAGGCTGAGGTGGGAGGATTGTAAGCCCGGGAGGTGGAGGTTGCAGTGAACCAAGATATATTTGGCAAATAATTTCAATTTTTGCAGTACTATGAAGGACTGCAAGGGCCTGAACTTGCCTGGAGCACCAGGAAAGGTCTCTGTGTGACGTAACAGGTTGAGTCTGAGGAAGCAAGGGGAGCAGAGGTGGGAAGAATAGAGGGCTCTTGACTGAGAGGAGAATGAACTTAAAAGCTCTGAGAACCTAGGGCATAGCCATGTGTATGTGCACAATATAAGGTTGAAGTGGGAGAGATAAAGGGAAGAGAGGCACAAGATAAATGGAAACAGTGGCAAGGCCGTATCAGGCAGGGTCTTGTGGTCCATGTTTATTTTCATTTTTTTTTTTTTTTTGAGAAGGAGTCTTGCTCTGTCACCCAGGCTGGAGTGCAGTGGTGTGATCTCGGCTCACTGCAACTTCCGCCTCCTGGGTTTAAGCGATTCACCTGCCTCAGCCTCCTAAGTAGCTGAGATTACAGGTGCCCGCCACCCCACCAGGCTAATTTTTGTATTTTTAGTAGAGAAGAAGTTTCGCCACGGAAGCCAGGCTCGTTTCGACCTCCTGACCTCAGGTGATCCACCCGCCTCAGCTTCCCAAAGTGCTGGGATTACAGGCATGAGCCACTGCACCCGGGCTCCATGTTTATTTTGAACCTTACCCAAGAGTGATAGGAAACCTTTTATTTCTAAATCAGAGGAAAGAGATGATCAGATTGACAATTTTCAAACAGCACTTTAGGTGACATCTGGGGAGCAGAGAAGGCATGAGTGGACGTGGGGACAACACATACCCCTTTTCCCATTGCCATTCTATTTCCATGTGCTCTCTTTTCCATTGCATTAGATGTATTTTCCTAATTTCATTTTATCTAGAAAAGTAAAGGAGCTTTAAATATACATACAGTTATGTATAAATAACATAATACTGGTATTAATAATAATAACAATGCTAGTTACTATTTAAAGAACACTTACCACATACCAGAAGTAGTTCTAAACACTTTACGTGTATTAGTCCTTTTAACCCTCTTTCTCATGAGGTGGATGGTATTGGGACCCTTGTTTTACAGGAGGAAGTTCATTGCTTGGAGGTAACTCTGGACATTTTGTCTCTACAGTCTCTGCTCTTAACCATCACACTAGATTGACTAGAATTGGGAGAAATAAGAGAACAACTGTTCGAATGCACTTATTCAAAACCATTCTCAAACTCAACAAAGACCCAATGGACATAAAATGCTGCTCTGGTGTAACCACAGAGGTCAGGTGAGAGGATGACCTAGGTCCAGTGCTGGCCCAGCCTGCATGGCCAACTTAGCGCTGAGATACTGCCATGATCAGCAGACAGCCTCTTTAATACACTGAAACAAGGATTGAAGCAGACTTGAGAGGAGGTTTGTTTTTGAGTCTAGTTGTGTCTAGGAATATCAGATTATCTATTATCTTTCCTTGACTGTACCAAATGTTGATCTGGCCTAGGATGTTGTCCGCTCAGTTCCTTCAACCATTCGGATGCCTGCGGGGCATGACTCAGGGACTGAGGCCAATGCTGAGATTGTGTAGATAATTTCCCTGATAGCCATGGTTTAGACACTCATCAAATCACAGACCTGCAAATACACTGGGTGTACACAGAGGTGTACACACATTTACTCACTTAAATGACCCTACTCCTTCCGTGAACAAGTTTTCCCTAAGGCTTTGGAAGCCTCTGTCCTTTGGGAAGAGCTGTCTAAAGTCACTTCCCAGGAAGTTAAGAATCTGTTTGTGTTTATAGCCACTGCACTGTAGTCTACACA
This sequence comes from Pan paniscus, assembly GCF_029289425.2. NCBI lineage: Eukaryota > Metazoa > Chordata > Mammalia > Primates > Hominidae > Pan > Pan paniscus. The sequence continues at coordinate 52,175,833 of NC_073260.2, forward strand.
CCCACTGAGTGTCTGCACAGGATCTGTGAGGTTCCATAAAGCTAGGGGGTTTCGCTGTGAGAAACTTTAGGCTGGGGTGGCTTCAGGAGGAAAGCACACTGTAAACATGGAAGTGGGGACACTTCTTGAGGTGGCTGTTGTTTTAACATGTCCTTTGTTAATGTGGCTCCTTTTCATTCACTGTTATTTTTCACTTCTCTCTTTCCATTGTCAGCAGGGCTACGGTCAGGGTCCTTTCTATGAACTGACTCAGATTAGCGTTGGCATCAGCCATGCTGTCTGCTGTGATTCCAAGTACACAATGATCATTGATGGGAGGCCAATGGCTTAGAAATGGATGGCCAGGAAAAATAATTACAGAGCACACTGAGCAATGTTGTTCCATTTCCCTTGTATGGATCTGTGAAGTACAAGTGGCTCTGTCTTTCTCCGAATGTCGTATGATGCATATATTAGGAGTGTGTGATCATTGCTTTGTTAGTCATTTCTTCTGTTTTTGCTAGGACTTTCAGTTTGGCAATTTCATTCAGTCCAATAATCAGTTAATTCAGCTGCTGGCCACCCCAAGCTCCACATTGCCTTCCAAGAAGTCACTCCACACACGAAATGGGATACAGTGTGCCAGGTCATTGCCAGTTCAACTGCAAGAGGAAACTAGAATTGACTGCACTGACTTTGATAGTAACTCATATTACACATACCCTACAATCTGCAAAGCACTTTAAACATAGATTATTTCATTTGCTTCTCTAAAAACTATGAGGAATATTCCAGAAATTTTTCATAATGACTTTCTCTAGGGAGTAAGAGTGTGGGGGCTATTACATGTATCTCAATTGTGTTATTTTTCTTGTGCACATGCAATCTGTTTGTATGTGAAAAAGAAAAAAGATTTAAGAATATCTACAGAGAAAGAATGGCAAAGAATATGTGGCAAGTGTAGCAACTGGCGATTCTGGCTATGGTATTTGGAATTCTTTGAACTATTCTTGAAAACTTTCAGTAAGTTTGAAATTATATCAGGATAAAAAGTGAATGATGACATAAAAATATTAAAAGCATGTAATTCTTGGGTAATGCTTAAAATGGGGAATTCCAATAAATTTGCTTGGAATTTCCCTAGGAATCCCAATAAAGCTTAGAATGCAGGCTTTGCTTATAATCATAGATTAAAAATATAATTGAGTACACTGTAGGCTGAAGGAGAAGTTATTGTATAGTTGAAGCATGACATGAGCTTTTACTGAAATATAAAATGAAGCAAATTCTTTGAATTTTCTTTGTGTTCAGGTGTGCAATTAGAGGGTGACTTACTGCTTTCTTTTGAACATAGTATATTCCATATGTTAGAAGGTGATAATTACATTGTTAGATACCTATTCTATTTTTTACATACTGTAAAATTCATCTGTTTTAAGTGTATAATTCAACTACTTTTTACTAAATTTATAGAGTTGTTCAACCATCACCACAATCCAGCTTTAAAATGTTTCCATCACCCCAGAGGGATCCCTTGGGCCCACTTGCAGTAAATCCCTGTTCCCTCCCCAGATCTAGGCAAATGCACTCTCTGTCTTTATATATAATCTGCCTGTTCCAGACATTTTACACAAGCGGAATCTTGCAATATGCGGTTTTTCTCATCTGGCCTCTTTCACTTAGCAGAATGTTTTCGAGGTCCATCATGACTATTTTTTCTGGGAGTTTTCCCTTGGCATAAGAAGTTACACAGAAAATAAGCAAATACCTTACATTTGCTTCCAGGAACGCAGAAGGCAAGCCACTAATACATAGTGACAAGTCTCTCACGGCTGAATCTGCATTGACAAGTGCCCAGCCTGAGAATTTTCCTTGTCCAGAAGGTATGTTATTTAAAAAAAATTAATAAAACAAAAAGTTGGTTCAGTGTCTGCTATACCTGCCAGAATCCGGGAGCTTGTCACTGCTCTAATTTCTTAATGATGCACAAAGACCTTGAGAGTACAATGATGGAGACCCATGTAATGCAGAAGAGGATGCACAACCCACAGGGAGTCTCCTGTTTTCTAGAATCTACATTTCTTTTTCTTTTTCTTTCTTTCTTTCTTTCTTTTTTTTTTGAGATGGAGTCTCACTCTGTTGCCCAGGCTAGAGTGCAGTGGCACGGTCTCAGCTCAGTGCAACCTCAGCCTCCTGGATTCAAGCGATTCTCCTGCCTCGGCCTCCCAAGTAGCTGGGATTACAGGCGCCAGCCACCACATCTGGTTAATTTTTGTATTTTTAGTAGAGACCGGGTCTCACCATGTTGGCCAAGCTGGTCTCGAACTCCTGACCTCAAATGATTCACTTGCCTTTGCCTCCTAAAGTGCTGGGATTACAGGTATGAGCCACTGTGCCTGGCTGGAATCTACATTTCTTAGAATTATAAGCTCTCTTTCAAATGTGGGAGTTTGTGGGCACAAACCCATTAGCAACTTTATTCCGACAAGCAGCAGAGTGGAGGAATTAATGTTTCTACAATAAAAAATAATGCAATATCTGGGACCTGACTCAGATATCTGTCTCTGAATATGTTTACTCAAAGAACAGCAGAGTGACTCAAAAGACACATATGTTTTGTGATAATGTCTTCTAGTACCAAATGTGAGATGTAAGGGAATGCCTTGGTTTCAAGAGAATATCAGTTTCAGAAAATATTGTATTTGATATAAATGTATACTGCCGATATAAAGTGTTTTTTTTTTAGTAATTTAAAGCATCAAGTTTACCAGAAAATGGAAAAAAACACGTTAGGTTAAAGAGCTGAGTGGGTTAATTTTTCTTATCAGTTCAGACAGTTTGAAAATGAATTTGCAATGCACACTCTTTTCCTTAAAACTTACCAAAGTTTTAAGGCGCGGTGGCTCACGCCTGTAATCGCAGCACTTTGGGAGGCTGAGGCAGGTGGATTGCCTGAGGCCAGGAGTTTGAGACCAGCCTGGCCAACATGGTGAAACCCTGTCTCTACTAAAAATAAAAAATTAGCCGGGTGTAGTGGCATGCGCCTGTAGTCCCAGCTATTCAGGAGGCTGAGGCAGGAGAATCACTTGAACCCGGGAGGTGGAGGTTGCAGTGAGCTGAGATTGCGCCACTGCACTCCAGCCTGGGCGACAGAGTAAGACTCCATCTCAAAAAAAAAAAAAATTACCAAAGAATTGTAATTCTTTTGTAGAGAATTACAAAACATCTTTCTACATATGTCTGTGTAATGTTTACCCTTTAGGAGCTCCTCGTTAAGCTGCAGGTAGAGGTAGAACAAAAATCTCCTACAAGCATTTGTTACGACAGCTTCCGCAGAACGGAAAGTGAGGTTGATTCAACAGTGCTCTGAAGGGGAGCCTGCAGTGTTATCCACTTGCACTTGCCCTTTCTTACTTTTTGGAACTCTCTTTCAAATTCTCATGTCTCTGACTCAGTCATAAATGTCGTCTATGAAAGTGATGAGGTTTTCACGTCATGCCCGGTTCCTTTGCAGAGTCTGTTCTGTGGCTGTTTGCTTGCTTTATCCACATCACACCTTCTAACTAAGTTGCTTAGGCTGTCACAGCATCATCCAGTGGTCAATTTGCAGTCAGGCCTATGATACTAACATTGCGTGTCACATGTCATCATACCTGAGTCATGCTGGTGTGATTTTCAACATGAGCTATTTCTAAAATTGTGCAGACAATTCTGTTGTCTAGATGTTCCAGGTTTTCAGATGCTGCAATAAAAGCTATTTTACCAAATCTTATTTTTGTTTATTTGTTTACTTGGGACACCCTGATTTAGGATAAAAAAGGTTTGGTAAAAAAAAATTCCACAGCATTTTTCTCAGTGTTTAAGGAATTGTATGATTTTCAGGGATGGAAAAATATTAGTCGGCATCTCTTAAGATCAGGTGTCTGGGCTGCAGATCAGAAGATGTAGTAGACAAATACGTGAAGTTGCAAGTCAATGAGAATAATAATAAAGGCATCTATGTTTAGTACAACTCCAGTCCCAGCCACTGGGACCTGATCATTGTCTCTGATGTGATAAAATCCGCACAGGTGAAGCTGACAAGCAGATGTCGGGGTACCCATGGCATCCTCTGCTCCACCCCATGACTAGTGCCCCAAGAGACTGCAAGACACTGCGTTGAATTATTCTGTCATCCACTTGAAAAGCTGGCTTCCTTCGCCAAAGAAACAGTCCAGCAAAATAACACACACACACACACACACACACACACACACACACACACACAAAGCTGGAGTTCATTGCTGTGGGGGACTGAGTGAGCTAAGGGATTTTAGGAGTAGGCAAACTATCCTATTCCCTGAAGGCATCACAGGATGGAGAAATAATGTTATAAAAGGCCTAAAATTGAGACTAGAAACTTGATACCTTAGAACTTCTACCATGGAATCTAGACTCTTCCACAGAAATGGATGTGGATTGCGCCTAGATTCCCTCTTAAGCTTCATCATTAACTTGGAATTAGGTCCTAGAGGAGTGGGGTGTAGCTCCTGGCCCCAGTCTTGCAATGGGGATTAGGATCTTTTTCCCATTAGTTTTTTTGTTTTTTTTTTTTTAACTTTTTTTATTTTGAGACAGTCTTGCTCTGTCGCCCAAGCTGGAGTGCAGTGGTGCGATCTTGGCTCACTGCAACCTCTGCCTCCTGGGTTCAAGCATTTCTCCTGCCTCAGTCCCCCTTCCTGAGTAGTTGGGATTACAGTTGTGAGCCACCATGCCCAACCTAGTTTTGTCATTTTTAATTTTAGAGTGTCCCTGCCCTCCTTTTGCCCATATTTAATTTTTTCTTTCTGCCAGTCATTCCTCGTATTTACGAATTGTAGAGAATTATGCAGATGTGCTGGGCCATCATCATTATCAAAGCAGCATCAGCACTATCATTACCATCATCGTAGTTTGTTGTTGTTGTTACTTCGTGGTGACAAGAAACAGCATGTGAAACAGCAGTCACTGCACAAGTACTTAAGGCTTGGGAAGCGTAAACTTGCGGGCACCCTGAGTAAACAGATGGCATCTACGAGCAGATGTTTCTACATGTGCTTCCACGTGCATATTCCCTGTTCCCCCCACCTGTTCTCTTGGGGAAACACCGGGACAAACTATTAGCACAAACACAGCGTTTCTATCCTGAGTCCGCTTCAAACAGGATCCAGCTTTCCATCGGAATGCAGCTGTTATGGCTAGCTGAAGCAAAATCAGTCACCCTGGAGATTCAGTGATGAAATAACTTTCTCAAATTTCTCTGAAGTTGATAAAATTGAAACTCATCCTGAATTGGAGGATTGATAGGACTGATGACAAGTCAGTGTGTGTATGAGAGAGAGTGATTATTGTTCACTTTGGGTAAGATTATAAGGGATCGTAGAAACTTAGCAGGGTGATAGTTTGGAAGAAGAGTAAAGGGAGCTACAGTGTTGACTCAGAATGGTTACAAATTGAAAACTTTTTAAGTTTTTTAGTTGAGTGGCCTGATAAAATGTAAGTCTTAAGAATACTATTCTGAAAAAATGCACATAGAATGATTCCAAGAGAGAGGGATTGGAGAAAACCAACGATAATGCAATTGACATACCATAGTCCAGATGAGAGGTTCAGAGCCGAAGGACAGTGACGGAAACAGCTGTGAGTGACATCAGAGGCAGAATAGAACAGCACGTTCACTAACTGGGCACGTGGATGACAACAGAGAGGAGTGCATATCATAAACTTTTGTGAAGTTTATGTAACAGAAATAAGGAAGCTAGAAGGTTTTATGATGGTGAGCTTTGTTTTGTTTATCTTGATTTGAAGGTGTTGAAAGAAATCCATCTAAAAATATCCCGCAGGCATTTGGAAATTAAGTTTGGAGATCAGGAGACATGTCAGGCCAGAAGGATGGTTTAGGGAGAAGTCTGTCTAGAGAAGATAGCTGAAGAACCAAGGACGCGGGGTCTTGCCAAGGAAGAGCGCACAGAGTCAAAAGGAAGATACTGGCCTTGCCACCTGCCTCATTTAGGGGGCAGAGGGTAGAGCTATGCCAGCAAAGTGATGAAAAAGGAAAGGTCATTAAGTAGAAGCAGGAACTAGTAGAAGAGAGTGTCCAACCCCAGGACCATTGTCAATAATTCTACCTTGAATTTCTCTTGGGCTTTAGATTGTCGACTCGTGTATAAGCCGGTCATGGTGGCTCATGCCTGTAATCCCAGAACTTTGGGAGGCCGAGGCGGGAGGATCACCTGAGATTGGGAGTTCGAGACCAGCCTGACCAATGTGGAGAAACCCCATCTCTACTAAAACAAACAAACAAACAAACAAAAATTAGCCTGGCGTGGTGGAGCATGCCTGTAATCCAAGCTACTCGGGAGGGTGAGGCAGGAGAATTGTTTGAACTGGAGAGGCAGAGGTTGCGGTGAGCTGAGATCGTGAATTTGCACACCAGCCTGGGTGACAAGAGCGAGACTCCATCTAAAAAAAAATGTATAGATATGTATACATATGTATACATTCCTGTTTCATAAATTTTATTGGTTTTATGCTATTATTGAATAGGATCAAGTAAAATGTAACTTTTCCTTGAGCCATTGTTATCTTCTGGTCTTCTGTATTCTAAAAGATGAAACATACAAAGACAGTGTCACTTTTAAGTCAGCTGTGTCGAGGGCATGCACGGTCTTTGCTCCTCATCTAATCTCAGCTCCTTCCCTGTGGGGTGCTCCTTTCTCTCCATGCCATTCCTACAGATCCCGGGTCACATAATGGACTCCATTGCTGGGGCTGGATCTTCTTTGACTGGGAGCAAGGAACAACTTCCATATATACAAGTCCACTTCTGAAAATCCTGATGTAAATAAAACTTCCAAAGACACTGTGTTTACTTCATTTTCCACCTTCTCCATTTTTCCTTTTACATTTCCTATCCCCATCTTCTCCCTCTCAAGAAAAGATTCCAAGAATTTTCAGGAGACTATCCTCTATTATCAGTTTTATTTTCTTTCTGTTGTACTTTTTTTGTTGACTTGATATTTTCTTTGGCTGATATGCTTCAGATTTTGTGATTTACTTTATTTTAACCTTAATAAATACACGTAGTGGGCGAACATGCAAGAAGCCAGGCCTCTGTCTTCTCGTATTTTTTTCTGGTCTGTAACTGTCCATTAAGGGTGGGTCCCATTGGTGTCTATGATCTCTCATGCTTCAGCAGCTTATATGGCATTTTGTTTACCATGATATAAAACATGCATTCTCAAGAGGCTGTATTAGTCTGTTCTTGCATTGCCATAAAGAAATACCTGAGAGTGGGTAATTTATACAGAAGAGAGGTTTAATTGGCTCACAGTTCTTCAGGTTGTACAGGAAGCATGGTGCTGGCATCTGCTCAGCTTCTAGGGAGTCCTCAGGAAGCTTACAATCATGGTGGAAGGTGTAGAGGGAGCAGTCACATCACATGGAAAGTAAGAGTGAGTGAGAGAGTGAGGAGGGTGCTACACACTTAAATGACCAGATCTTGTGTGAACTCAGAGCAAGAGCTCACTTATCACCAAGAGGGTGGCCCAAGACATTCATGAGGGATCTGCCCCCGTGATCCAAACACCTCCCACCAGGCCCCATTGTCAACACTAGGGATTACCTTTCAATACGAGATTTGGGCGGCGACAAATATTCAAACTATATCAGGAGCAGTATCATCTGCAAGGGGGCAATAATTAGTTCCCTAGTGGGAGTGAGAAAATATTAGTCTTTTATGTGTAAATATTTACATCTAGTACAGAAACTGATATGCAGTCTATCTGTGGTATTATAATTTCACTGGGGGATGATTAGAGAAAAAATGTCTAATAATGCTTTTAGAGGGAGATAATGAAAAAAAGATTCATACACACTTGTCTAAGAGAGAAATCACGGTTTTGTCATCAAAAGCTCTTGCTTAAGCCAAACATCATAAATAAATCATGAGACATGACAAAATAGTGGGGGAAAATAGGTACTTTCATCTAAATATTCCCATGTTTTCTGCGCTCTGGTGTGCTTTACACCACGTATTCTCTACCAGTTGTATTCTCTTTTCTAGTAACGTTTTCCCAAAAAACTTGATTCCAGAGTTTAGAAATGTGAGTAACCCTGCCTTCAAATATCTTCTATGATTTGTAAAATCACATTGCAGGCATTTTTGTTTAATTAATTGTGTATATATTTGAGCATATATTTACCTTTTCCCAACAAACCATTGTAATATGTGCAAATACAGGGATATAGGAAGTGCCATAGGGAACAGGGAAGAAACAACAAATACAGAATGCTCGAGAATTTTGAGAACCCCGGGATGGATCCATCAGGATCAGGAACATTTCTCTCTTTTAATCATGCCTGAGTTGCCACATCATGAGCTGCTCCATCTTTTGATGGGGCCCCTCTATTAGCCCATTTGTTAGACCATGTTCTTTTCCTTAACTCTATACCTATTTTGTCACAAACTGACCATTTTTGAAATAAGCCTTGTAAAGCACATCATCACGATATCTCTGTGGGGTTCCTAGTGTTTATTATTTGTGTATTTACTATGTCATTTGCCATACATCATTAAATTTTCCATTTATTTATGCATGTGTTTGTTTATGAGCCCTGTGATGGGGATAAGCACAGAACGTTATGGGGGCATGTTGAGGGAAATGCAATTCAGCTTAGAAGGAGGTAGGGATTCAGTTTCGAGAACAAGGCTCGAGGGAGGAGCCAAGTCTCAGGAACAAAACAAAGAAGTGATTTCCAGAGCTGGATTCAAAAACCAGAAGTACATAGCAGCGAGGGCAACCTAAGTTTGGGGATATTTAAATTGCCCTTGCCTAGAGACAAGGACCAATCTTCTCTGAAGTCATTGACCCCAACCTTCAAGAGAAGATGGCAGGAGGCCTGGATGAGGCTGATGAGACTCATAGTGTTTCAAATTTGGAACAGAAGGCTCATTATTCTGACAGTGCAGCAGAGGCCCACTAAGGCCCAGGAAGTACCAGAAGTCCCAACCCTGGAGGTGGCCGGGGTTAACAGCCAAATGCCCTGGCCCTCATTTCACCACACTCTTCCTTATACCAAATAATGATTTTCCAGAGTGCAGGTTTTTCTTTTCAAAGTCTATTTCTTGGTTCTTCATGATATTATATGCTGAAACTCTCACCAGCAAAGATTCTGAGATGTCTTAATGGGAATCAGCAAGTGAACTCAAAGCATTAAGGAAGATTAGAAGCTCTCTAAAAGGTTCTGGAAAGGTGACCCTTACTAAAGATCTGTATGATATGCCTAACAATTTGTCTGACTATGGCCTTCTAAAGATGTGTTATGTGTCACCTAAAAGCTCTTGAGGATGAAAGTCTCCAACTTGCAGCCTGGTGATCTTCATGTACTTACATATTTCTCTCCTTTCTCCAATTTTTACTGACTTTTCCTGTATTTCTGGTTTATGAAACTTTACTCATCAATAACAGTAGAGTGAGAAACAATATAATAAGGAGTTATTAGCACCCACATTTTGGGGGATAGAGGTGTCAATGGTAAAAATATTTTATTTTGAAAACTATACTTTTGTACATGACTAACACTTATTGGTAAAAGCATTTGCAAACAAGCTCTTGGTTCTTTTTATTTTAAATACATATATTCCTTTCTCTTTTGCATAAATCTTTGTGCAGAGTAAGTAATCTTTAGCGGCATATATACTTTTGCTCCCACATTTCAGAGTGGGAAAGGTATGAGAGTCATTAGCTGAATGTTTAACAGCAGTTTTTCTGCTTGTGATGTGGGATCACATAAACTTCTCTTCTTTCCACAAGCCTCATGCAGACTTGCTCCAAGTGAACACTTTCCACACAGGCCAGTGTCTGTGCTATGAATTTACCCGCTTTCCCACCAGCCTGAGAGATATTTTAGTCTCAGCCTCTGGTAGCTGAGGCCACCTCTTAAGCAAAAGTGTGCCACTGTGCCAATAGTGAGGCTGCTGTATTTGACGAGGACCACAGCGCCCTGGCAGATAGACCCTGTTCTGATTTGCCAAACCTCCTGGAGGTGAATGAAGGTTTGCTGACTGTGGTCAGGAAGGTCCCAATTATGAATGATTCCCTAACCAAGTGTTGAAAACACTTTACTTTGTAATTAAAATGCAAAACACATACAAACTGCCAAACCCAGCAAAAAAATCTTCAGGAATTTTCCTTGAAAGTTTGGTTTCTTACTTCCTTCAAGCATCTTCCCTCTAAATCTACTTTTATTTCTCTTATTCTTTCATAAACAAAATGATCTTTTTTGATCCTCTTGATTGACATTGTTTTTCAAGAAAAATGGATATAATTTATCTTATTAGTAAAATATATTTTTAGGTACCTGTTCTTCTTTTCACATATCTTAAACCTCATTCTCACTCTATTTTGCTAGTGTTATGAAAATCAACTCTGTAGTGAGGAAAACAGTAGAAAAGACAATTTTCTGGAGAAGGCAATTTTTCTTTTTAATCTGTTGTATTAGTTCGTTCTCATATTTGCTATAAAGAAATACCTGAGACTGGGTAATTTATAAAGAAAGATCTTTAATTGGCTCACAGTTCGCAGGCTGTACAGGAAGCATGGTAGCATCTGCTTCTGGGGAGACCTCAGGGAGTTTTTACTCATGGAGGGAAGGCAAGGTGGGAGCAGGCATCTTACATGACAGGGGCAGAAGCAAGAGAGAGGAGAGGCGCTACACACTTTTAAACAACCAGATCTCATGAGAATTCATGCACTCACTATCATGATAATAGCACCAAGGGGATACTGTTAACCTACTCATGAGAACTCAGCCTCCATGATCCAGTCACCTCCCACCAGGCACCACCTCCAATGCTGGGGACTACTATTCAACATGAGGGTTGGTGTGAGACACAGATCCAAACCATAAGTCTGGTAAGATTTTGCTCTGTGTATTATAAGGCTTCGTTAGTGGGTGCATAAAGTTTAGAATGCCTTTTTGGTGAATTGAATCAGTTATCATTATGTGGTGACCCCATTATTCCTAATAATACTTTACATTTAAATTTGATGTTGTCTGATAGTAATATATCTGTAATAACTTTCTCTGAGTTGGTAGTATTTACCTGGTATTTGTTTTTCCATTTTTACTTTTTCAATTTTTCCGTGGTTTTCCTTTTACTTTCCATATAGCTGGAGTGGAGGTAGGGAGGGCAGGAGACTAATGTGAGCCAAGGTCAGCAAAAGAGAAAGAACTGAGACAAATGAAAGAAAGGACAAATTAAAAAGGGCTCAACTTCAAAAAGTAAAATAGTTCCTTCTTATCTGTGAGAGATACGTTCCAAGACCCCCAATGGATACTGAAACCTCCAATAGAATGGAACCTTATAAATACAGTACTCTGTTTTTTCCTATACATACACACCTAGGAAAATGTTTAATTTATAAATTAGGCACAGTAAAAGATTAGCAACAATAACTAATAATAAAATAGAACAATTTTAACAAGAGACTATAATAAAAGTTATGTGAATGTGGTCTCTTTCTCTCTCTCTAAAAATGTTTTCATATTTTTGGATCATGGTTGGCCAAGAGTAAGTGAAACCTTGGAACAGGAAACCACAGATAAGGGAGGGCCAGTGGACCTATGGGCTAAGATTTATGCAAATGTATCTGTGCGTCTGGAGCTTCATATACAGAAAATTTAAAGAAGAGAAGAAAAATCTTCTTTAGCTAAAGATCCCATAGAAAAAGTCAAATAACTGTCATCAAACTGGAAGAAACTAGTTTTAACATATGTAGTAGAAAAAGATGAATATAACAACATATGAAGAATGTCTATAGTTTGATAAGAAAAAGTCTATCAGGAAAAAAGATATGAATAGATAACGCACAGAAGATGAACTGGAAATAACAAATAAATGTATTTAAAAATGCACAACTTCACTAGTAATCAAGGAAATGCAAATTAAGATGAGCTTTGATTTTCCATCTCTTAGATTGGGAAATACTCCAAAATTAAATAACATTACGTATTGATAAGGGCATAGAAAAAAAGTAACTCTCTTCTCTAAATTAAATTTCTGGTCAGGGTTTAACTCTGTCTTGCCTTTTTTTGTAGGGCATTTTGCCAAACCTTTTAAAATTGCACATATTGTTTGAGCCAACAATCTCACTTCTTGGTATCTACCCAAAAGAAACACAGCCACATGTGTGCAAGAAGGCATGCAAAAAACTGTTCCCTGTGGTATTTTATAGAATAATTTTTTTCAAAAACCTCTGAATTTCCACTAGTAGGGCAATAATTAAAACTTTCACAATCCATATTATGGAATATTATGCAACAATATTTTAATGCAAGAAATCTATATCTACACTGATGGAAATATCTAAAGATTTCTTGTTAATTAAAAGCATTCACAAAGTAAAAGATTATTCTACTTATGTAAAAATACAGACTTGACACAAATTTTTTATTTATGTATTTTCATCATACATACAAAAAGGGTTGAGTGGATACACACTAAATTCATTACAGGTATTATACCTAGTAAAAGAATGGGGCTGGAGGGAATATTTTTAGAGTGACTTTACTTGAATCTACATTACTTCAATTTCTTACAATCAGAAATGAGCTCATAGTTAACTGTGTAATTAAAGCAATTGTTTTTAAAAAGAAATGATCATATGTTTGACTAATGGGTACATTTTTAGTATGATTTGATGTTCACTGTTTAGATTAATTGGATCACAATGTTTAATGCAATGATGAAATTCTTCTCTAAGCTTAAAGGATAAGGCTAGCACATAGGAAAATCTACTGGTGGACCAAGCAAACTTAAAATTAAGTTCAGTCTTTAGGGAGAAACTTTATGTCTAGAGTAAAACATACAATTAACAACTGTGAGCAAATCTCTCTTCTTTGACCAAAGGGAACACGGATGCTTGATATGGTTTGGATGTTTTGCCCCCTCCAAATCTCATGTTGAAATGTGACCTCTACCACTGGAGGTGGGCCTAGCAGGAGGTGTTTGGATCATGGGGGCAATTCGCTAATGAATGTCTTGGTGCTATCTTCATGGTAATGAGTAAGTTTTTGCTCTATTAGCTCGTGTGAGAACTGGTTGTTTGAAAGAGCCTGGTACCTCATTTTCTCTCTCTCTTACCCTCATTTGCCATGTAAGCCTGCTGCCTCTTCATTTTCCACCATGACTGTAAGCTTCCTGAGGCTTCACCAGAAGTAGATGCTGGTGCCATGCTTCTTGTACAGGCTGCAGAACTGTGATCCAAATGTTTCTTTTCTTTTTAAATTACCCAGTCTGAGATATTCCTATATAGCGATGCAAACTGGACTAAGACAATGCCCTTTTCAGTTGAATTATGGGGAATTCTTGGTAGACAACACTGGCAGGCAGAAGGTGAGTGGAAACGTCTGGAACAGCTCATACTCCCTATTTTAGTTGGTGCGTCTCACTCTCCCAGAATATAAGGATCTTTTTCTTTTGAGTATCCCCTTTGAGGCACTGGGGTAGGTATTACAAGCCTGGTGGCACAGGGCAAATGGTCTGATCCTACAGAAGGTGTCAATGTCTTTAGGATTATAAACTAGTGTAGAGACCCCAAAGCCTACAAACTGAGTGATGAATTTTAATCTGGCTTAGGTTTTTAAAAATTAAACTGAAAATCTGTGCTGCAAGGGACTGGTCTAATCTTCCACTTTACAAAGGAAGTAACTGAGGACCTGAGGGTTAAGTATCCTCCTCAAGATCACTCAGCAGAGAATGACTCTTCTTATATTCTTCAGTGGCTCTGAAGAGATTGTAAATGACCAGGGTAACCTCTCTCAGGATCTAGGGGCTCCTCAACTGCTGCTCGGTGGAGGGACTGATTTAAAGCCTTCTGCTTACTTTGCAATAATTCTGGAGAATGATCAATTCTGAGCAGAGATGTTTAGGTTCAGAGCCCCCAGCTAAAGCTGCATATTTATGGAGAATTCCAGACATTATTTATTGTTTTCCTTTCTCAGGTTGTCATATTTTACCATTTAAATTCTACTTTCAAGTGAGATTTTTAAGCCATTATCCCAGTGAACAAAGGAGAGATAAAGCTATCAAAGTATAGAGATTTCAAAGGTTAAAAACTCATAAAACATGGAAATTTAGAATTAAAGCTATTCCAGTTGAATACTTATTAATATAAATCTAAAACAATATTGAGTAATGTCCCCTGTTCTCACATTTCTTTATTTCTTTTTCTTTTGTTTTCTTTTTTTTTTGAGACAGATTTTCACTCTTGTTGTCCAGACTGGAGTGCAATTGTGCGATCTCTGCTCACTGCAACCTCCACCTTCCAGTTTCAAGCAATTCTCCTGCCTCAGCCTCCAAAGTAGCTGGGATTATAGGCATGCGCCACCATGCCCAGCTAATTTTCTACATTTTAGTAGAGACAGGGTTTCATTATATTGGTTAGGCTGGTCTCAAACTCCTGACCTCAGGTGATCCACCCACCACCTCCTTGGCCTTCCAAAGTGCTGGGATTACAGGTATGAGCCACTGTGCCAGGTGTGTTCTCACATTTCTGAGATATTTACTTACAATAAAGATTAAATAAGGATAGGATATTGGTCTTTGACGTTTACTGAATTTCCTGGGTTGATGTAGGATGCCATTATCATTATAGTTTGTCCAAAATACCAGAAACCTTTCTGTAACAAAAACAAAATTACCTGTTCTATTCCCTTATGTCTTTTGTTACCCTGTCCCTTTATGTATGCATGCACATGCATGTGCATGCACACACACACACAGAGGCAACATTATTTCCAAGCAACAAAACGAAAACAGGACCCGTAAACTCAAAATAAATTGTCACCTTTGTGCTGAAACTGTACATAGCCATGCAGAGCCTTTTTACAGTGTCCAGAGAGATTGTGAAGGCAGGCGACCTGTGCTTGGGGTCCGATTTATGACAGTCTGACTTTGTTACAGGTTCAGCAGAGGACACATCTGGAACCCCTTTCCTGCTGGAGTGGACAGTGGAGGCAGCGCCACAGTGGATTTTCATTGGTGTCTCCCCTGGCTGCCTGGTGGCTGCCTGTCAGAGCCAGCGCCTGAGAACGTGGCTGCTAGTGAAAGTGATTATGTGTTTATGTGACCACAGGTATGTGCCCTTGGTGACAGATCTATTCCATGTTGTACGTTCTGTCAGGCAGTGGGATGTGGGAGGAAGCCGGAGGGAGTGTCCCTGAGGTTGCAACATCACACTCAGGAGAGGGAGGGTCCCTGGGGTACGGAGTCTGGGCTTTGGGAGAATGTGTGTGGCGTTTCTCCTGGATTCTGGCTGAATGAGGTCTTTGGAAATGACACTTCCTCTGCTGTTAAATTTAGCTATGGTTTATCCAATACAGAGGAAGATGGCCTATCTCACAAGTGACACGTCACCAGTTCCCTACTTTGCAAATGCATTTTCTGAGTGTGATAGCCACTGCTTAGCACCGCCCTAACTCTGGTCAGGTGAAGATGATTTCCTCTCTGCCTGCCAGTGAACTCTGAGCCTTGAACACTCCCTGAGTTTCAGGAGAAATCTTCCCACAGACTAGAAGACATCTCTGCTTGGCAAAGCCCAATGACAGCAGGAATGTTCTTTCCCCTTCCTGAAGGTTCCAGGAAGGAAAAGGGCTGTGGGATACCAGCTGACCAGTGTTGTTAAAGGCTGACAGGGAACCCAGGGCCCTGCTGGGCAATGTGGGGAATACCAAGGCAATTGAAGTCACAACATTTGGATGTTGTTGTTTATTTGTTTTTTGCTTTTTATTTTGAGATGCTTCCAGCCCCACAGGGAGATAAAATGGAAAAGTGAGAGGTCTGCTCCGTGCCCTTCCTCATTGCTGTGTGCCCTTCGGGCTGTTCCACAGGTTTTGTTCTTGGCTTTCCCCATCTTCTTCGACACACTCCCCATTTCCAAGCCTCCCACAGTGATTGGCAGTTCCCCCCCAACCCGAGATCTCTTGATCACTAAACCCGTGTATCTGTCATTTAATACCTTGTGGACATCGCCCTCTTGCCTCATGGGTGCCTTACTGAGCGGTCCCTTGCTGACTCTGGCATTCTCTTCCTCATATTTGCACGTTTCAGTTAAAGGTTCCACGATCCTCCTCGTCTCATAGGTTAAAAATCTCAGGGGCATTTTGACAGTCCCTTCTTAATCACAGCCTTTTGATTTTTACTTCTAAAGTATCTCTTGAATACAGTTTCTTTCCTCCAATGCCAAAGCTTTAGCTTGGATCTTCTGCATTTCTTCCTTGGATGATCAGAGGCACCTGTTAGTGGTCAGTATTATGAGAATAAATTCTCCCTTTTCATAAGAAATATTTTATAAAATCCCCTTTACTGCCCTGAAATGAAATTTGTAAGTGATGTAATCTACTTGCACATGTATTTTAAAAATTCATTTAGAGCCCCAACTTTGATGTAAAAGAAAAATACAATTAAAAAAGAAGTTTATAACATAATAATACATGTTTCAGGACATGAAGACTCGGCATGACAGAATTAAGTGATTGGTTGCTGCACCTCTGTGGAAAATTGTCAGAAATGTGACAGCTGCAAATGCAGCCCACCAAAGGCCTTTAGCATGTTCGATGGGTGGCTCAAATATGGAGAGGGGTGCTGCTGTTGGTGACATAATTTTCCAGTAAGATGAAAACTCACAGGAAAGTTCTGACCCAAATAAAGTACAATCTTCCCATAATTTATAGGCACAAAGGTTGCATTCCTGAAGAATCCAATATATATTAAAATCATGCCAACCCAGCCCATTTGTTTTTATATGTAAATGTGTAGCAGGACACAGAATGATTCTCTCATGTGGGCAAGTGTCCCTGCATTTTCAGGACATCCAGCACCCCATTTTCTACCCATTCACTGATAGCCATGCCCCAAAGCATTGCCTCAACCAACAAACCCTCCTGCAAGTTTAGAAAATGTATCTTGGCAATTGGTAGTGTTTCTATTGGGAATCACTGCAAAACCTCAATTTACTTAGGTAAAGTTTTACTTAAATAAGCAATGCACAATTGTCGCCTCCTTTTAAAAGATGAAGATTTTTACAGGTGCAGTTAAATTCCGTCTGACTTCCACCCCTACCCTAGTCTACTGCACACTCATTCTAAGAGGCAAGCAATGTCAACAGTTGAGCATATATCATTCCAGAAGTTTTATATATTCACCTACAGTTTATGTATCCATAGAAAATATATGGTACCTGGTGTGAGTTGAATTGTGTCCCCTCCTCCAAACTCATATGTTGAAGTCTTAGCCTCCAGTACTTTAGAATGTGACCTTATTTGGGAATAGCACCTTTGAAGATGTAATTAATTAGGTTAAGATGCAGTCATGCTGGAGTAGAGCAGGCCTCTAATCCAGTAATGACTGCTGTCCTTATCTGGGAAAATTCGGATGGAGAGACACACACACAGGAATGGGGTCTCTCTCTGTCAGCCAGTCTGGAGTGCAGTGGCACAATCACTGCTAACTGCAGCCTTGACCTCTTAGGCTGAAGTGATCCTCCTGCCTCAGCATCCCAAGTAACTGAGTCTACAGGTGCATGCCACCATGCCTGGCTAATTTTTTTTTTTTTTTTGGATAAGCTCTTCCTATATTGCCCAGGCTGGACTTGAACTCCTGAGCTCAAGTGATCCTCCTGCCTCGGCCTCCCAAAGTGCTGTTATTACAGGCATGAGCCACTATGCCTCACTGGGGTGATTCTTTAAAGCCAAGGAACACCAAAAATTGCCAGCAAACTGCTAGAATCTATGAGAGAGGCAGGGGACAGATCCTTCCCCCACCACCCTCAAAAGAAACCAACCCTGCCAATATCTTAATCTTAGACTTTGAGCCTCCCGCACTGAAAGGCAATGAATGCATTTCTATTGTTTAAATCCCGCAGTTTATCTAGAGCTTTGTCATGGCAGCTTTAGCAAAGGAATACAGTACCCTTCTGTGTTTCGGTGCTTTAGGTAGCAAACAGGTAAGAAACTATCCGACTGAGGAGCAGCAAGGGTCTGGAGCTACTGCGATTGGGTGACCTGGGTAGAGACCCTCCTGGAGATTTCACTCTGACTAGAACTGGAAGGACAAACCCACCGCAGGTATAGACTCTTGCATACAAACTGTGTCTTTCCCCTGAGTCCCATCTTACAACAAAAGACATACCTATCAAATCAGATTTGCAATCGAGTTGTTTGTGTCAAAAGAGAAATGTTGTAATTAACCTTGAGACTTTTTTCAAGCAGCAGGTTTGCCTTATAAATGAAAAATAATGAATAAGCCAAACTGTACCCAGGGGTATGACAGAGTTTTAACTGGCTTCATGTATAGCCAGTGTGGCTGGGAGAAATGTGATCTCCATTTCATTTCAGATCTTTCTCTGAACCTTCCATATGCATGCATGATGGAATGGGTTCCCAAATACAGCTTGAAATGTAGTGCATGACATACTACCCACGCAAATAAAATGAATAGTTCAAAATTATGGGGCACTGACAGAAAAAGCAGACCTTTTAATATCCAGTTTCATCGAGTAATGCATTTAAAATAATTTGCAAACTGGAAAGGTAATTAAAAGGGTCCTTTTACTCCCCTATGCCACATGTCACAGTCTTTAATGTTTAATGAGAGTTGCTCTTTGAGTCTAGGATTTAGTGAAAGACATTTGGCTTGGACAAGAACTAAGACAAATGCTGCTAACATGATTCTATTCAATTTAGTGCTTTAAATACTTTCAGGAATGGTGGATTATTTTCAAAGTAAGGTTTGTGGAAGCTGGGAATTTTGAAGTATTTTACCTGGAAATTATCTATCGGAATGCTTCTGTATGCTTTAAAAAATGTATACTCTACATATGGACACAAAGAAAGGAACAAGAGACACTGGAGCCTACTTGAGGGTAGAGGGTGAGGATTGAAAAACTACCTATTGGGTACTCTGCTTATTACCTGGATGATGAAATAATCTGTGCACTGAAGCCCCGCAACACACATTGACCTATATAACAAATGTGCACATGTGTCCCTGAACCTAAAATAAAAGTAAAAATATGTATATTCTAAATGGAAATTTGTCAATATAAAAAACTTCTGTTAATTTTCTAGATTATAAAATAGTTTGAGCTAACAGAAACCTATAGTATTTTTGGTCTTCATTAAAAACACAATATATTTGTGTATGAACATTACAAAGGTATATATTTTGCTACAGAACTGTAAATTATCCTCCATATCCAACATAATAGAGACAACATTATTTATAATTGTGTGGACATAGTACCGTAAAATCGAAATTTTTATGTCAGTTTCCTTGACTGATTTAAAAACCATTAAAAATATAAATACTCCTCTTCTGTCCCCTTAAATTTACTGTTTTTTTTTTTTTGCATCTTTCAACAACACAGTTAGAATATTAACAAATTCTTAGTGTTTCTCTTATGCCTACTTGTCTCACCTATTTGTCATTTAAAAATTGTTTGGAAAGGTAGAGCAATTTTGGCAATTCAGCAAGATCCTCACATCCTGCTTTGAAGAAGCATTAAATATTTTGTCCAGCTTAGCTGTCTGAAAAGAATGATCAGTTCTGTCATGGTGGGACACCATGGAAGTTCCTTGGGAGGTTGACAAGATCAAATACACCGCACTGCATCTGTGACAGTTTTCTGTGTGGAGTGTCTTTTCCTAATACACCTGTGTGTGCCACCTTCATCATCACGGCCAGCTTTGATAGTAGCCCTGAGTTATTGGTCCCAGGGCCTGAAGTGTCCTTCTGCCTTTTGCCCTGTCTCACCTTCTCATCCTTTGTGCCTTCAGCAACTTTGTTTCTGTTGCAGAAGAGCCTTTCCTGGGCCTTCACCTCACCTCACTGGGTCAAACCACCTCCACCCTCCAGTACCTTCTCTGGACACTATTGTCTTCCCTTTGCTCACTACAGTTGTGACACCACACTTATTTGTGAAAGGATATTGTGGCTGGCTGTCTGCTTCCATGGTCTGTAAGCTCCAGAAGCACAGGAGCTTTTTAATTTTTTTTGAAGAATCAAAGAGTCAAATCACCTGTTATTAATATTGTGTTTTTTTCATGAAAATTCATTTTAGATGATAAACCTGACCTCATATGGTAAGGTAATCATCTCAAAACCCCATGCAGTTTTTGTTGTTGTTTTTTTGATAAAATATACACTGTATAAAATTTACCATTTTGACCCTTTTAGATATACAATTCAGTGACATTTACTACATTCACATTCACCGTGATCCAGCTCCAGAACTTTCCTATCATCTCAAACTGAAGCTCCGATCCCATTCATCGTGAACTTCCCATTCTCCCCTCACCCCACTGCCTGGCAACCACCATTCTCCTTTCTGTCTCTGTGAATGTCACTGCTCTAGGTGCCTCATAAAAGTGGAATCATGTAAAATTTATCTGGGGCTTTGTTTAATTCTGTTCACCTGATGCTTAATGAAGCACCTGGCCCGTAATAGGCCACTACTAAATACACTTACTAAATACTGGAGAATAAATGAATGAAGCACAGGGTATGAAGTATTTTGATTTGAAAACATTGCATGAAGGGATTGACTACTCTGGAAAGAAGGAATGATGCTTTTCAAAACATTGACTTGTGTCACTCAGAATCCGCCCTACGCCTCGTGGAATGGCCACAGACCAGACCAGCGTGCTCGAGGGCAGAATGCATGCCATGTTTTTAATTATTGAGAGCACTGCCACGGGGAAGGAGCACAGTATTCCAATTCATATGATTAAGGCCTCCTCCAAAAGGGAGCTCAGATGTTGATGTGCTTTTGCATCTTCTTCATTCACTCAGAAACATTGACTGACACACTGGTTGTGCACTTGAGTGTGACGGGATAGAGACAGATGTTTGCTCTGTGCTAGTGGGGTAGGCAGTCTTGAGCACCAGTTTTCAATGTGTGGTTCTCGATTGTTTGCCTCAAAATCACCAGAATGGATGTAGCTTGTCAGCCTTCACTGCAGACAGACTAAGCTCAAATATTTCAGAGGGCGGCAGGAGAAATCTTACACTGGGACAATTTCCTCTGTCCTTCTCACTAATGTTGGAGTCCAGAGAGGCTCAGGAGGGGTGTTTATTAAATGCAATGTCCCCCAATTCGACTTCACCTGGGTCAACTGGTACCAAATCATACAACATTCTAGTGAGGCTTCATCCAGTTCTGAGGTGCCTGCTGTTCACCAGGGCAGCATGCTGGCTCATAATTGGGGGCCCAAGTGCTTGGTGTGTTCTCTGGTCTCTTTCAATAGCTGCTTGTGTGTGTGGATTCTTGAGGCACTAGGTTAAGCCACAGCTGATTATAATGTCTCCAAGGACAGACAGACATTGCTTAGCCACTGGCCTGAGATGCGTGAGCCTGGGCATTTCACTTTACTGCTCTTGGCTAATAAAATGAGGACTAAAATCTCTTTGCCATAGATTGAGAAAATTACACAAAACACTGTAAGGTTCCTAAAACAGGGCCAGTGATTCAGTAAATACTTAAATGATGTTGATCCCCAAGGACATTATTAATTGAGAAACTGCTAATAATGTTCCCCTCAACTACAAAAGTTCTGCAGACTTCTGCAGTTTTCTGAATGAGAGCATAAAATCAAGATAACAAAACTAAGCTCATCCAAAGGT
The DNA here is from genome assembly GCF_029289425.2 of Pan paniscus. Lineage (NCBI taxonomy): Eukaryota > Metazoa > Chordata > Mammalia > Primates > Hominidae > Pan > Pan paniscus. The sequence goes on from NC_073260.2 coordinate 52,197,515, forward strand.
GCTACTATGTGAAGGGAAATGGTAGGGATAGTGCTACAATCTTCATCACATCTGCTGACAGCCCCAGCACAGCCCCACAGGTAGGGCAATTCGAACTTCACGTAACAGCCATGGTCCCAGCAAGAGTTTACCTAGGTGGTTCAAGTAAAGAGACTTGAAGGAAGGTATTACTTTCAGAGGAGCACGTAAGGCTAACGGCACAAGCAAGGGATGCTGAGAGACCCAGAGGCTCATCACAGCAGGAAGCCATTACCACCTCCCTTAGGCCAGGAAGGACATGGGAAGAAGTGGTGCTACTGGAGCCTACTGAGAGCTGCACTGTGAAAGGGGAGGCTAATGTAGCAGGAACAGCAGTCACGGAGAGATGCTAATATTGCCAAGGCACGGCACCAAACCAGGGAAGAAAGACTCTGACCCTCTCCTCTCCCAACCTCCATGCTCCCAACAGTGCCTGCTATTGGCTAAGTCTGAACAGAAACCAGCCAGGAGCAAGCCACTGGCGGGGGAGCCCAGGTGTTGAGCTACAAGAGAGAAAGGCTGAGAATAGATCAAGAGGAAGGGCTGGCAAATGAGAAAAACAGCACACATCCTTTGCTCGGGTGTTTCTATGAAGAATATTTCCTTTCTGAGAGGCCTTCCTTAGGCCATGCATCAAGCACAGAATGGGATCACAGCAGATTCACATGCAGAAGCACTGTCTGGTCCATTTCACAACAGAGACTTGAAAATCATCCTGAATTGGGAAAGCACAGTGCGAGGCAACACTTGTGTGAAGACCATTCACAGTACTTTGAGTTTTCACTTTATTTTTAAAAATCTGCCTTGTTTCAAAATGTGTTCAGGTAGTTTCACATCATAGTTACATCTATTTCATTTTCTGTTGAGAAGTTTTATCTCTTTTTCCTACTTCTTGCTACTGATCATATTGACTCAAGACCATTTTTTCTACAGTTCAGCAGTAAATGGGAGAAAAATGAAAAAACAAATAACATGATCTTTTCAGGGTACTCTGATACTCAATGGCAATCACCTCAAATGCTGATTTGGGTGTACCATAAGCTGTAAGGTGTATACTTTTTTTTCAGCATTTGTAAATAACTCTCAAGAATGGAAGGAACCTTCTTTCTGTCTAGTCTAGGGAGGTCTTTGCCACTTCTCATCAATGGTACATCTATGTAACAAAGCTGGTCTTTCATTTGGCAACCTCTAGCTAATCCTAAACTTTTTGGAATGAGATGTGATTTCAGTGCCAAGTTATTCAGGAATGGAGAGACTTCTATTTCTTGGTTTTGTCATGTGCGACGTAAGTAGAGAAGCACTGTGGCCTGCTGGGTAGGGGAGGGTAGAAATAAGTGTGATCTGAAGGTTCTTTTGATAGTAGACAAAGAATGATTCAAGGGATACGTTAACTCTTAGGGTTCTCTGTGGGTCAACAGTGAGGTAATCGGGGAAGCCGCAAGCCCCTACTCTCTATGGAAAGGGTTTTAATTACCCTTGGCAGGCTGTTCTTCCTTCTGCAGTGTGCCTTGGTCCAGTGCCATACTTTGGGGATGGCTACTTTGGGCACAATGGCTATTTATCATTTGGGCATTCAAGCTCTAGCCAAATATACAAATCATCTCCCAATCAGACCGATATCAAGGTTTCCACGCTGGGCTATGAATTTCATTACGGGCTTTTAGCACCATGAAGTGGTTTTTCTCAGGCATGTCCTCACACCCTAATAATCATGGCTAGTTTTCTGAGGGGAGAAATCTTTTGCTAAAATGTTGCATTTATGCCAACTCAAGTGTGCTTTTATTCAATCAAAGCTCCTGACACCTTCTCTTTAGAGATACATTAGCCACCTTCAAGAATTATATCCTAAAACATTAATAGTTTAGGGGACATCATTGTTGCTGAATCAAACTTGGGTTCACTCCACCCAGTGCACAAAAAAGCCAAACCTGACACCAGGATTTCTAGTGAGAGAAAGTGAGCCTTTTACCGCAAAACACCAAGCAAGGAGAATCGGACAGTTAACACTCAGGACTTGAACTCCTTGATGGCTTCAAAGCAGGGGTACATTTCAGGAAAGCAGAAGTTATAGGCAAAATTGTAAATCAATGTATGGAAGTCATACACTGGTTTGGCCTCTAAAGGCAGGGTATCTTGAAACGGGAACTTACAGGTCATAGGTGGATTTAGAGATTTTTTGATTTGCAATTGGTTAAGGAAGTAAGGCTTTGTCTAAAAACTTGGGGTCAGCAGAAAGGAATGTTAAGGTTTGGCTTCTGGGCGTGAGTCTCTTCAGGTCCCTCATGAAGAAATTTAGAGCAAGAGCAGTGGTCAGAGCTTAGTCCCCAGTTTTCCTTCATCTGAGGTTTACGCAACAGTGGTTGGCATTCTTTATTTGGTGGGAGTACTGGGTTCTGAAAAACAACTCAACGACATATTTCAAGATGTTATATGGAGCTGTTACAGGGAAGCAAATATCTTGTGACTTTAGCTTACTTGGGTGCCTATTGTTTAAGTTATTATTACCTTCTTGTTTAGTGGGTTATTTACTTTTCTAATTGCTGGTTGTAGGGCTAGCTAGGTGCCTTGAATTGTCCTTGAAGGGAATGAAATTTTTTTCTTTGTCTCTACGGTTGGGGAGGCAAGGGAGCCCAGCAAGCTCCTAAGAAGTGTCCTTTTCCATCTGATCATTAAGCTCTAAGGCATTTAACTGAGTGATGGGGCATAGTGAATCCTAAAACTTCATTTCTTTTCTTTTCTTTTTTTTCTTTTTTTCTTTTTTTTGAGATGGAGTCTGTCTCTGTGGCCCAGGCTGGAGCGCAGTGGCACAATCTTGCCTCACTGCAACCTCCACCTCCAGGGTTCAAACGATTCTCCTCTCTCAGCCTCCAGAGCAACTGGGATTACAGGAACACACCACCAAGCCCAGCTAATTTTTGTATTTCTAGTAGAGAAAGGGTTTCACCATGTTGGCCAGGCTGGTCTCAAACTCCTGACCTCATGGTCTGCCCGCCTTGGCCTCCCAAAGTTCTGGGATTACAGGCATGAGCCACTATGTCTGGCCCTAAAACTTCATTTCTTTCTGTGGTGTGTGTATATTGCAGACTGCATGTGTTTCCCAGGTTTTCCTTTCTTCAATTTGATTATTCTGATGCCTTTTTATAGAATCTTTATAATATCAGTGAGAAGTAGTGGGAAAAGCACATGATTTAGGGTTAGAAAACATGAACTTCAAGTTCTTGATGCCGACCTACGGCAAGTCACTTCACCTCCTTGGGTTTTACTTTCTTCATCTGTGAAATGAAGTTGTGATGTGTCAGGGGCTCTATCAACATCAGGCACTGCGAAGCAAGAGGGCAGTTCTAGGAAGCACTGAAGCTTCCTCGTCACTGCAGAAGAGGCTCCGCTGACTCACAGCAAAAGAGCATGAGATGATCAGAATGAAGTCATCAATGTCAGACAAATTTTTCCCAGCTCCCAAACCTTCACAGATGCATCATTCTTTAGGGTATAAAGTCTAAATGCCTTAGTATGATGCCCAAGAACCTCCTTTCTCCAGCCATGCCTGACCCTGACTTGCTCTCAGTGGCTGGATAGTGCTAGCACCATCTGCCATATGCCTGTCCCACTGTCTGCCCGTTGTCCCTCACGATAGTTTTTCCTGCTGTCAAGATAACCCTCTCTTCCTTTCTTGCCCATTGAGTTGCTGTTCACTGAAGGCCTCCTTTCACGGACTGGCTGAAACCAGCCCTGCTGCTGGGCCCTTAAGTGGTAAGGCTTTAGGAAGGGAGAAAGGGAAGTGAGCTGGCATGTGCCGAAGGATGGTACATTGTTACTGCATTTTATCTTCATACCCACCCTGAAAAAGGTGTTTTTGCCTCATTTTACTTAGGAGAAGGCTGAGGCTCAGTGAGGCTAAGTAATTTGACCATGGTCACATGCTGCTAAGTGACGACTTTCAGATTCAAATTCAGGTCTGTACAGTACCTAAAGCTGCCTCCCCTGCCCAGAACAATGCCATTCTTTTAGGAGTCTTGCAACTATTCTCTAAAAATCGTGGTTAAGTAAACAGAAATTTATTCACTAATATAGCTTGAGAGGCCTTACAACCCTTTCCAGCATCAAATGATTAATTGAAGGCCATTTGTTTTTCATAAACATTGACAACAATAGAGGCCTGAACATAATATTGAGGCAGTTTTTCTCTCTTTCTTTCTTCTTTCTTTTCTTTCTTTCTTTCTTTTCTTTCTTTCTTTCTTTCTTTTCTTTCTTTCTTTCTTTCTTTCTTTCTTTCTTTCTTTCTTTCTTTCTTTCTTTTATAAGGTAAAGGATTTGGGATTATTTTTCTAAAACTATGTAATGGTGAAATGGCTAATATTGTTCATATTTAAACTAATGAGTCATTGGGGTTTACTTCAACTGATCTGGGAGTCACAGTTCAGAGAGAAGTAAATTCCACATTATTTTATTACCAATGTAATTTTCTTAGAATTTAATTGGCTCTGCATGATTTTTAAAAATATGTCTATTTGGGGGGCTCTGCTGGTACTAGCAGCTGCTCCTTCCTTTACAACCAAGCAAAACTGGCTACACTGAGCCAGGTGGGTTGCAGCTGTTTCTCCCGCTGAGGTTTGGGAGGTGGGGGAGCCAAGCTTCCAAGCTGCCTGTTGGAAATGAGGTATTTCAGGCCGCCTTCTGGAGAAACTAACCTCGCATTAGGCTGCATTCACACCAGACAAGAAGTTACCAAATCCCAACACACTGGCAGACACACTTCCAGAGATGGGGAACCACAGTGGTTAAGACTTTTTTTGTTTTTTATTTTTTAAACTGCCTAAGGTGATGATGACTCATTGCAAGGTTAATGCATTTCACCCTTTACCAAAGCTGCAGCCAACATATTTTTCCACCTTTATGACTCATCCTTTTCCCAGGCCTGTTAAATTAATAGGAGTTTAAAGAAAATATACAGGGAAGGTGGAGGCAGTCCCCATAGTCTACCTGATGAGCACAGATATGTCCCAGCAATTATCTAGAGCTTTCTGCCTTTTCCAGATTTATGTTTAACATCGAGACTCTGAAGAGTTCCAGTGGAAAATGCACCTATAGCCTTTAGAAAGCTGTGATTCCAGTTTCAGTGTCACAGCATTTCTCTAGTTTCTACGAAATAGGTATCCACTTGATTGAAAAAGGGATCCATATGGACCAACCAGGGAATATTTTTAATTGTGATGTATCAATAAGTCTAAATCTTTAGAGGGCCTTGAATGTCCATTATAACCTAGCTTACATAACTGTCTCCTACCAATTTCCTGCATTCATCCTGTGCTCCAACTAGACTGTTCTTATGTACCTGAAGCCTGGTTTTTGGGGAGTCCCACCTGTATGCCAGTGTCTCGGTTCTAACTCTTTGACTCATGCAGGTCCAAGTCTTGGATTCCTGGTCTTGGGAGATATTAAACCTAAGACCTCACTGTGACCTCAGGGTAGACAAAGTACCAACTTCTACTTTTTTACTTTTGTTTTCCTCTTACTCTTCACTTTTGGTCTTTTATTTAGGCTTATAAGCACATATACATTTTTAAAAGTATGAAAGTATGTTTGTCCTATTTTATTTAGCTTTCTGGATGTTTTACAGCATTAAGTTTTTCAGGATTTTCAAAGTGCTTTAGAACCCAGATGAGCATAAGTAGTCGGTTATCTTGCTTCGGAGACATCATGAGTGTGCACATTTTTCAGTATGCATATGTGCTTTTATATGTGAATTGTCAGTTGCTTTGCTAAAAATGCAAACTAACTTACTACTAGGTCCAGCATAAGTCCCTGAATTGAAGTAACATAGTTCTTTATGGGGATAAACTATATTTTAATTTTAAGAAATAGATTTTAAAGTTTACATTGAATATTTCTGTGGGGTCCATGGCTTAGTTGAATTTCTTAAGTTGTGGTGTACTCTATGACATAGCAAATTTCTAGCACATGATATCATAATACTTTTTGGATTTTGTGGAATGTTTTGCATCTTTCTTTTAATGAATTTTGTAATAAAATGGTGTGCATTAAAATGCACAAACAACTTTGCAGTTTAAGGATTGTGTGACCTGAAGAAATGTCCTTTTTCAAGGATCTTGATGATACAGCATGCTGTGACCAGTGATATCTAAACCAGGGAACAGAGCAGTTATGTCCTGATAGTTTCTTTGATCTCAAATTTTCCATTTTAGGAAGAACATAAAATTATCTGACTTTGGCAAGAACCAAGAAGAATCTATTTATTTCTCCAGATTCTCACCTACAAATGAAAACAATCTTCCATGTGATCTTTAAGTGAGGATTAAAAAGATCTTCTTCAAGCCTGATTTTAAAGCTTCAGGTGTCTAACTTTGAAGAAATGTAAATTCCTTGATTTTTTTTAAGAACTTCCTCTTCAGGATATGGAGAAATAGGAACACTTTTACACTGTTGGTGGGACTGCAAACTAGTTCAACCATTGTGGAAGTCAGTGTGGCGATTCCTCAGGGATCTAGAACTAGAAATACCATTTGACCCAGCCATCCCATTACTGGGTATATACCCAAAGGATTATAAATCATGCTGCTGTAAAGACACATGAACACGTATGTTTATTGCAGCACTATTCACAACAGCAAAGACTTGGAACCAACACAAATATCCAACAACGATAGACTGGATTAAGAAAATGTGCCACATATACACCATGGAATACTATGCAGCCATAAAAAATGATGAGTTCATGTCATTTGTAGGGACATGGATGAAACTGGAAACCATCATTCTCAGCAAACTATTGCAAGGACAAAAAACCAAACACTGCATGTTCTCACTCATAGGTGGGAATTGAACAATGAGAACATATGGACACAGGAAGGGGAACATCACACACCGGGGACTGTTGTGGGGTGGGGGGAGGGGGGAGGGATAGCATTAGGAGATATACCTAATGTTAAATGACAAATTAATGGGTGCAGCACACCAACATGGCACATGTATACACATGTAACAAACCTGCACATTGTGCACATGTATCCTAAAACTTAAAGTATAATAATAAAAAAAAATGATGAGTTCATGTCCTTTGTAGGGACATGGATGAAGCTGGAAACCATCATTCTCAGCAAACTATCACAAGGACAAAAAACCAAACACCGCATGTTCTCATTCATAGGTGGGAATTGAACAATGAGAACACATGGACACAGGAAGGGGAACATCACATACCGGGGCCTGTTGTGGGGTGGGGGTAGCGGGGAGGGATAGCATTAGGAGATATACCTAATGTTAAATGACGAGTTAATGGGTACAGCACACCAACATGGCACATGTATACATAGTATACATATGTAACAAACCTGCACGTTGTGCACATGTACCCTAAAACTTAAAGTATTAAAAAAAAAAAAGAACTTCCTCTTCAATCTGCTATGTAGTCATTTCCTAGTACCACAAACTGGGTGGCTTGAGCAGCAGATATTTATTCTCTCAGTTTTGGAGCCTAGAAATTTGAAATCTAGGAGCTGGCACCCCCCGTGGCTTGTGGACTTATCACTCCAAGCTGTGCGTTCGTCTTCACATGGCATTCCTCTGTTAAGGAGGTCCCACCCTAATCCAGTACGACCTCATCTTAGTTGATTACAACTGCAAAGATTCTGTTTCTAAATAAGGTAACATTCTAATGATCCAAGTAAATATGAATTTCAGGGGAAACTATTCAACCCACTCTAGTCCAGGAGTGTGGGCTTTGGGCTGGCCAGAAGGAGCACAGGCTCTGGGAAGAGCCAACCACCATCCCAGGCATCTTGTTAAGAGTCCAGATGTCACCTCCCAATGGAGGTGTGAGGTGTAAGGTATAGTTTCATAGGCCAAGGATCTCCTAAACGTGGAGCCTAAATATACAGGCCCTCGGAGAGAAACATGTTCATTGTGAAAAGCCATTGGCATTTCACAATAGTTAGGCTTTACTGTGTCCATCCATTTGGGCTATCCTGTAAGCATGGAGCATGTATTTCCAAAAGGTGAAAAAGAACCGAACTGAACTATAAAAGAAATAGGATTGGGGCTACCAGGAGGCACTAATAAGCACAGCGATGTAATCGTTTCCAAAGCTCACTGTCACCTTCCCAAATCTTGAGAATCTCTGACATTTTACTGGGCAATGATGAATGCAAATGAAGCGAAACTGCCTCTAGCCACCACCCTCCACATCTTCCTCAGTTTTCCCAGATTATGACGCTAAGAGCCAGGGCTGTCTACAAATATTACGTTTCCTTTAAAACACACATGATTATCAAAAATGAACAGATTAGAAAAGTAAAAATATTCAGATTCCTTTAAAGTCCAAGAGGACTTAAATAGCACTACATTTTTTTTAGCTGGATTGATAGGAGTAGTAACATGGTTTTTCACCAAGAAGCATTAAATGCCAGATCTTCATTCTCCCGCTCCCCATTTTGTCCAGAGAGCAAAAAGAGATACTTTAAAAAAATCCTTCTAGCTGCACAATTTCCATGCTACAAACTAACATTAGCTTTAACCCCACAAACTTGCATTTTCCAATAATGCTTCATTGCAATAAGGTTGGAAACAGGATCAGCACAACTCAGGCTCAAAGGGAAATTGCAGTATCCAAAGGATCGCCTCTTGGAATTCATAACATGTCCTTATTTTGCTAATTTTTTAAAAGAAAGCAATGCCTGACTGCACTTCAGAGGGGATTTTAGAGGAATTGTTGGCTACATACAAAAACTGAAAAATATAACTCAATTTTAATTCCGTAATAGGCCCCTGTGGTTGCTGTCTGTCTTAAAGGAAGGATTAGAGGAAGGAAAATGTTTCTTTCTACTAACCAAACATCGTAGTTAATACTATTCTGACATTAACTTTTTGTTTACCTAGTGTATTAGGTGTAATTGGTGTGTCAAGCTAGTTATTCCTATTAGGGGTCCCCAGTTAAACCACCTTTAAATCAGTTTCAACTTTAGTTGGCCCAATATCCTCACCCACAATGATTTTAATTCTGAAGAAATAATTACTTGGCTTTTCACTCAAGCTTTACCTTTACTTGTGGCTTTAGAAAAAGTGTTGTCAAAGCCACTGGTACAGATTTTATACCAGAAAGGGAAGAAAGCCTACAGAGAAAAGAGCATCTGTTGATTGGATGGTTCCTATTTCAGATTTAGGAATTTTTATACCAACGATTTGAGGATTTTTGTGCAATTGAGCTGACTTGCTGTTTCCTGCATAAGCTCTGCAAGTTTTCAAAGCAAAGGTTGGGGTCAGAGTTAGGGATACAAACACATTACCTGAACTCATGATAAGAAAGAATAAAGCTAATTGTTCATTGCTTCTTATGTCTAAGGTTCAATTCTAAGAATTTTTTGGTGGACAATATAATTTGCTATTTTTCTCAAAATGAAAAGGTCTTATTTTGTTTAAGCTGTTAAAAATAATATTTGGACTGTTAAACATTCGAACAATTGCACCCACATAGAAAGTTAAAAATATCTCAAATTGAGTCACTTAGAGATAACCAGGATTAACTTTTCAGGGTGTATCCTTTCAGGGCTTTTTTTTCCTGTGCAATACATACATTAATACAAAATATACCTGTAGATTATAGTTATAAAATTGGATCATATAATACATATTTTATGATTCAATCACTCGGTGGTAGCTTATGCATATCTTCTGATATCTGAATGTAGATCTTGATCAGAGTTTGCAATGACCCTATAGAACTCCCTATTTTATGGATGAACTTTAACCAGTTCCCTCTTGGTAGATGTGTTATTTTTCTCTGTTACAAGCATGGCTGTTAAACACATTTTGTGCGTATTGTTTTATTATCTACAATTAGTCTACATTTTGTGTAACTGGAACCAATTATTTGTTGACTTGTGTGTGTCTTTTCCTTATAGATAAATGCAAATCACTCAGGATTGACAACTTCTACAAAACTTGGCCTGATCTCATAGGGGTCAGCTGGAGAGGCGTGGATCTGGGCATCATCCTCACTGTTTCTTCTTATATCTTCTTGACTTAGTCTCCCTCCTCTTGACTGTAATATACAGGTGTACCAGTGGGCACACACTCATGCATGCATACATACATACACACAAACACACACATCATGCACAGGCATAAACATTTTAGGAAAATGAAGTTCTTCCCCACAACACTGACCAAATACCCTCAAAATGCGGATTTTAACATTTCATGGATACTTCTGCATTTGGGAAGTACGTTTCCGTATTTGGGAAGTGTACTTCTATGGAAAATATGCTTCAAATACCAATTCCAAATGTGAAAAATATTTTTGAGTGTTCTAAAAAACAAAACAATAGAAACCAAACTAAACAACGGAAACACCAGCATTATAAGTAAAACAGATATTAGCCAAACTTTGCAAAAAATTATCTAATCTGAAAAAGGATTATCTTCCAGTAACACTCAATATGTAGTGTCATTGTTAGGAGAAAATGTGATGCCGTGAAACATTACAACCTTAGTACCCAGGCTCATAAACTCTTTGCACTTCTCTCATTAATGTAATAATGCAGTGATAAGTTATTTGCAGAGCACTCATTTGCCTTTTGTTATTTATAATAATACTGCAAGGGAAACTGGAAGTTTATAACCCCCACTTCATAAATGAGGACCCTGAACCCAGAAAGGTGAAATGACTTGTCCAGGGACTTCCTCCAACATGAGGCTCGGGCTGTGGTCTCTGAGTCAGACTTAAACTCTCAACTGCTTTTCTAGTGTTTAATTTATCATTCCATAAAGTCTTTCCATTATGATAGTTCTCCCATTACCTCAGAGTTTGGGTCCATGAGCACCGCTTGGAATGAGATCATTTTCCTATAAAACTTCTGTTAATAAAACTGTTCCATGACTGATTTGTGAAGTATCCATCAGGCATGAATTTGCCTACCAGGTCCTTGACATTTTTAAATGGTATTCTAGGGGCCTGTTTAGGGGAGAAAGAAAGTTGTCTCTGACGTGCGTTAATTCTGGCGCACATCATCACTGGGATCTTGTGTGCTGATGTGCACCCCTCTCCCTCCGTTTCTGGCTATTTCTAAAAACATCTCCTCATGGTTTAAAAAATTTATTTACGTATGTTATTATAAAATATAACAAATTCTGCTTCATTGATAATCCTAAATCTTATGTATTTTCAGCCATAATCACTGTTAACATTTAAACATATTTCTTCCCATTTTTTTCTTTTCTTTCTAATCTTTTTTCTATGTCTATATGTGCTTTTGTGTGGTTTTAAAACTGATGTCATATTGTTTTGAAATGAGGTTCGTATCCTGCGTTTTTGATTTACAGTTTTATCATAGGCATTCCCCACATCATTAAATAGATTAGAGTATATCCTTATAATGGCCTATTATGCAAACATGTCTATAAAAAAGTAATCCTTCTTCTATATTAGGCCATAAGGTTGTTTAAATAAGATTGCAATGATGAAGATAGGTACACCTAAATCTTTTCCTGAGAGTTTCTGGAAATTTATGTCTCCATTGATAATGTATATGATAGTGTATAAGAATGTTGTTTTCATTGTCTCTTCTAAAAACTTTATTACTTTTAAATATTCCATTAAACTTTTTTTGCCAACTTGATAAGCAAAAATGGTAGCGTATTCTATTCTATTTATTTCTTGGACACATCTATGTTTGCTCTTCAGAATTACTTTAGGAGGAATTTCCAGTTCTCTTACTTTGTGGTGTCTTGTGTCTCTCTGGCTCATTTTTCCAGTTTAGGATGAAGAGAAGGCTGTCTCTTCACCCAGGGCCTGTTGGCCAAGGTACCAACCTGCACTTGTCTGCTCCCTATCCACGCACAAGATAAGAATTCTCTCATCTACAATTCCCGGCCCAGCCCCGGTTCCATTCAGTCAGGTTCTGCTGGACTTAGGAGGGGTCTTCTTTCCTTCTCTCTGCCTGTTCTCTGACAACTGCCAATGCCAGAGTACACAACAAAGCCCCCTTCCTCTGCGTGCCCTGCTGCTTGGCCTATTTTGACAGCATTTTACTGGGTAGGCCTACAGCTCCTAGGATGCACTGTATACAACCCCCTTGTGTTATATTCTTTTACTGATGAGAAAGAGATACCAACAGGATGTGGGGGATAGAAGTCATCCTCAAAAATGACACTCCTACAACAGAGGGAGAGTTTTCAAGTTGGTGGAGGCCCTCATATTTCAGCCAAGGGGTGAATGGTAGGGGACACAGGGAGCCCTGTGGGACAGATGGGGTAGTTGGTTTCAGGTGGGCAAACACAGTCACACACTGGTCTGTAGTTCTTCAAGCAGTAGAAATCCTCCCTAATTCCAACCAACATTAGGTTGATTGCCTGTATTAGTTCCAATGTAAGAAGTTTTCCTCTTTCATTGGATATGTCTTTATAGGTATTTTGTTTGGAATATCAGAAGCCTCCATCAGTGAATTATAACCATGCTCTTAAAACATTTTTTTAAATTGAAAGCTTCCACTGGTTTATTTTATTTTAATGGCAATATTTGTTATACGTAACTACTGTTGGTATAGACAGCATACCTTTATATGTTTCTCTTGCTTTAAAATTAGGGAGGCCTTTTGCCACCCAGAGAGCGTATCATCCATTCTTATACCATGTTATGGACTAGCATTTTGTTCAGCAGATGGCTTTTCCCATTTCCTCAGAAGAACCTGCTGGGCAAGGGAGAGAGCCGATGTTTTTTCCTCCCTTAGAACACCATCACATTTACTCTCCACCTCAAAGAAGGCCAGCACAACCTCTGGACATTAGCCTGATGCTCTGTGAGGTTTATTAAACACATCAGATGATAAATAGTAGTGCAACCGCAAGCATCCTTCTTTTAAAAAATAGTCTCAGTTTGATAAGTAAAAATGGCACCTCTAATCTAATTTTTCAATCTTTGATTACTAATAAATAAACAGAACCACACGTTTGCCATTTACACTTTTTAAATAAATTTTCTTGGAATAGAGTTTCGATTTCTTTGTTTAAGAAGTGTGGTTCTGTTTTGTCTTTTCACTCATCTTGGAGAAGATTCTACCCTAAGTTGCTTGTGGTCTTCTTAGTCCTCAAATATTCTTTCTCAGCCTCCCTCTCGACAAACTGGATGACTTTTTCTAATCACCTTGCAACTCCTTCCCCCTCCCTGAAAACGTTCCTTCACTCAAACTACTTTAAAGAGCCCACAGTCTGACTTCTGCACCTGTCACTCTTCTGCCACCACCCTCTAGAAGGCTACTATGATGTCCCAAATCAATGCAATGTCCCCGTTTCCATCCTCCTTTGGTTCCTCTACAGCATTTGGCACTTGTGGCCATCTAGATCCTGATGCCCCTTTGGCATCTGAGACCTGGATTCTGCTCCCAAGGTGGGGTCTGTGTGGTGGACAGAGTCAAAACCACAACATTGCCACTGACTTTCTATATGGTGCTGAGAGGTGGAGAGGGGTGCATCATTGTAAAGCCTCTCTGTTTGTAAAACTAAACTTGTGATATCCACCTTATAGCTGTTTGTTGAAGATTGAGTGGAATAACGCAGGTGAGAGCATTTTTATATCATTCTTTAGTATGCATTCACTCAACAACTATGCATTGAGAGCCTACTAAATACCAGGAGTAAAGTGCTGAAAATCAAGGATCCACGGTGACCCTGTCCTCAGGAACTTATAGCTTCATGTGGGAACCTTTGTAAATCAAGTAATTGTACAAAAAGATACATGGTTGCAACTGCAATATGTCTGGAAAGAGAAAACATAAGATGCTGTGAGGGAATATAATGTAAAGATTTGACCCACCCAACCAGAAAGAAGTACGAAGCGCTTCCCTAAAGAAAGGCCACTGAATTGAGAATTATATGTAGAGGGTAGCGAGGCCAACTGATGACAGCAAATGTTCTTAAGCAGGGCAAAGGCCCTGTGACAGAAGGGAACATAGCAGGCCATGGGATGGAGAGAAGACCACAGTGGCTGAAGCACCAACGGAGGGGAGGGAGAAGGTAGTGCTTGAGAGGTAGATGGGGACAGAACAGACAGAACTTGTGGGGCCTTGCGGGCCGTGATAAACTTTGATGTGTATCGCAAGAGCAATGGAAAGCCTTTAGCGGATGACGCTGTGGTCAAATCTGCATCTCCTGATGCTCTTTCTGGCTACAGTGTGGAGGGAATTGGAAAAGGCCCCCGTGGCCACAGGAGACTGCTTCTCATTTCCCCTTGTGCTCTTCCTTCCGTTGACTCCTACGTATACCCCCTGCCCTTGTGGTTCTGGCCTCTCTACTTGAATTTTTAGCTACCTGCTGGATCTATCTATCTGGTGGCCAGAAATTTAAGTACATCTTCTTAGTTAGTCTCTGCAGATGGAGCCTATGAAAATATCTTCAGTTCCTCCCCTACCTTGGCCCAATCAGTTGTCATGTTACATAAATATCTGGCAGATAATGGTGAACATACAGCACCACTGTACGGACTTCCCGCACAGTTTTGAGAATATCTTTCTGGTCCTTAGGCTTATTTGTTTCCCCTTTATCGTACCCAGCGCTATTGCTGCCAGATCAATATTCCAATGGGCACCTCCAATGACTGCTTTTCTCTGATTAGCCTCCCTACATTCTTTTTTTTCTTTTTTTTTTGAGACAGAGTCTCCCTCTGTTGCCCAGGCTGGAGTGCAGTGGCACGATCTTGGCTCACTGCAACTTCTGTCTCCCAGGTTCAAGCGATTCTCCTGCCTCAGCCTCCCAAGTAGCTGGGATTACAGGCATGTGCCACCACGCCCAGCTAATATTTGTATTTTTAGTAGAGATGAGGTTTCACCATGTTAGCCAGGCTGGTCTCGAACAGCTGACCTCAGGTGATCCACCCGTCTCGGCCTCCCAAAGTGCTGGGATTACAGGTGTGAGCCACTGTGCCTGTCCCCTCCCCACATTCTTTACATCTGTTGTGCATTCTAGCCACAGTCCCTTGCTTCTTGCTTTTATTACAGATGTGCTGGGGTGCTCCAGCCCGATGCCATTCTGCCTTTATTTTCATCTGTTGGAATTATAGGCATCTTCTATGCCTCAGCTGAAATACCACTATTGACAAAAAACCTTGTGGACGCTTCCAATCTTACATGAAATTTCCGGTCTTCAAGCCACTTATAGGACTTTACTTCTCTCTTTAATGACACATATCACACTGGGATTTGTATTATCCACATGTTGTAGATATGTGTTACTCTCTCTTCTGAGCTAACTTTTTCCTGGAGATCTGGGATCACAGATGACTCACCTGTGTATGAGTTATAACTTTCATATCTGTGTCTTGTGCAAGGAAGATGCTCAGTGCTTATGTATCAAATCAGTGTCTGTTAGGATAATAAATAATTACGCATGTATGAATTAAACCTGTTTATTCTTTATTACCATGGTGTGTTTTCTGCATTCTTTTAGAAGTTTGGAGCAACGAATTATTTTGTTATTCTCATGTGACTATTCCCTCTCTCCCATATTCAAGCATACAAATATGAGGAAGGCATTTTTGAACTGCATGTTATGAAGAGAAAAAAGAAAAAGACAAACCAAACAATTCTTTGTACGTTTCATTTTGGTTAGAAGCCAACGTAAATGCTTGTGCTATAAGAACAAGCATATTTCCTGCCGTGAAGGCTTGGCTGTTTATCCTGGGACCCCTCTCTGACACTGGATGCCCTCGAAAGACTGTTAACCCCTGCTTTGAGCCAGCAAACCAGATGTGGGTTTTTTAAGCAAATTATTGGTTATTTCACCACATGTAGTTTTTGCAGTTAAGTGTTTCCAGCTTTTCAGAGCATTCCACGGGAATAACATCATATTTTTCCACCAACCTGTTAATTAACATAATTATTTATCAGCCCTAAAACCACAGCTTGAGTTTGTTAAGTGGCTAGCTGAACATATATTCACTGGATGGAGACCAATGCTGCTGGAGAGAACAATTCAGCAATAAAGAAAAAACTGGAGGTCCTTGGGGGAGGGGGAGTGGTGCAATATGCTCCATTCCCTTCTTGCTTCTTGGGACTCATCAGTGTGTGCTTATGCTACACCTTTAGGTGTTGGCTTCACTTCCCCAATAACTTGTCATCAAGTCAATCTACTTTTTCGACTGAAGAGTTTGTCATGTGACCTCTAAGTTCCCATCCAGTTGTTTTTCTTTTTTTAATTTTATTTTTCCATAAGTTATTGGGGGTACAGGTGGTATTTGGTTACATGAGTAAGTTCTTTAGCGGAGATTTGTGAGAACCTGTTGCACCCATCACCCGAGCAGTATACACTGCACCCTATGTGTAGTCTTTTATCCCTCGCCTCCCCTCACTCTTCCCCAGAAGTCCCCAAAGTCTGTTGTATCATTCTTATGCCTTTGCATCCTCATAGCTTAGCTCCGACATATCAGTGACAACATACGATGTTTGGTTTTCCATTCCTCAGTTACTTCACTTAGAATAGTAGTCTCTAATCTTATCCAGGTCATGGTGAATGCCGTTAATACATTCCATTTTATCCCATCCAGTTCTAATATTTGAAATCTGACATTGTAGATTCAAGGGGTAAAACTGTGAAACTGCAACACCTCAAGACTATTTTTCCTTCACTCTCCAAATCTCATGGCACATTCTTGGGATTAGCAGAAAGTTCTTTCTTTCCCCCACCCCCTGCACTCCTACCCCATGGTGCTGCTTTCCCACCAACTGGGAAAGGATAACAGCACTTTAACAGATTGAATACGGAAACAGAAATGGGAATCCAGCTATCTGCTAATAAGCCAGATATTAAATTAATGAGATTTGCAAAACAGTAAGACAATGCTACCCTTCTCATTAAATATTTTTGGTTTTGGAAAATATACTTACTATTCATATAAGTATGATATTTATGACAACATGTAATATATTTATTGTTATCTTAAGTAAGTTTAAAAAATTATCAGTTTTAATTTCAAATAGAAAACATCAATAAATGCTACCTATATAAAACAGAAGCTTTTTGGGAGCCTTAATAATTTTAAGAGTGTGAAGAAGCACTGGGACTAAAAAGTCTGAGAACCATGGCCTTTCATATATCAAAGATGTGAACAGATCTTATGCTACCAAGCTTTTGTCATTCTATTAGGCAAATGGTAAGTTCCTTAGAAAAGAAGGCAAACACGCTGGGCACGTGTAAGTGTTTAAATACTTTGACAAAAGCCACCACGAGGGGCTCCATCCTTAAGGTGCCACAGTCAACTGAGATTACTTCTAACAGTCCTGAGCCAGCTTGCTCTAGAAACTATAATGCATGTGCTGTTAGGGAAGAAGCCGGAGAGCTGAGGATGAGAGAAGCTGGTAGCTATGGGGCCCAGAGAAGGGAAGGAGAGCCCTGGGATTAAATTAATAAGTTTTGGGGAAATACTTGTGGGTAGGGGTCCTGGGTATCTACAAATTTCCTCCCTTTAGCATTATTCCTTGAGAGCAGAAAACCCGTTTGCAGAATTCAGCTACTGCCTGCACTGTGGTTTTTGTGAAGACAATAATTAGTAGCTTGCAGTGGATTTCATGTGAAAGTTATAGTGGCTCCAGGCTAGACCAGAGATGGATACATGTCCAAATGTTTAAGTCAATGTTTAAATGGCTGAACCATAAAACGTTTGAATTTGATTCCAATTCCCGTAAAGCAGACCCCATCTTGCAACTTCTTGGGACTATATTCTGCTTCTCTCACAGTTCGTTGACAAAACCTCTTTCCTGCCAACAGAGGTTTATTAGCACATTAGTGCTCGCCCTCACATTCCATTTTGAGAAAAACCTCACATACCCACAGCCAAAAGTCATTTTCATTCTATTTGCAGAAGCCAAAGAATAGCATCTTCATATCACTTTGATCAGAGTTACAGTCTCCATAAGAGAAGAAAAACTTGCAGCAACTCTTCAATGAAACAGTTTTTCTTGGACTACTAGAGGCGCATCAGTGATAAGGGTGGAGAGATGTACAGTCCTGTTTTGGGGTCTAAATAAGTCCCTTTAACGTTAATACCCAAATTTCAATGATTTATTGTTCCTTCTCACATTGAATTGCATTGTTAAAATTACCCTCAATGATTTCAGAAGTCCTCAAAATGGGGTGTCTCTGTTATGCTAACGAAGGGGCCCAATCGCCTTGGAAATGAACTTATAAGAGCCTTAGTTAGCCATCTAACCCCAAATAGTATCCTCCCGTTCTAGCACTTTAAAAATTCTACTTAGCGTTATCTGGAATTGTCTTTTTAATTTATACCAGTGTGTGTTCCGACTCACTCCTTCCATTAGAATATAACTGCTGGAGGCAGAAATTCTGTCTTGCTCATACTATTTTCCTGGCACCTAGAACAGTGCCTGGCTTTCAGTATTTGTTGAGTAAAAGAATGAAGTTACAGTGCCCCTTCTGAAAATGCTTTTTCTCCAGGAACAGTCACGCTCCTCTGATGGAGTCCACACTGAACCTCAGTTTTAATCTCTACTAACATTTGTGGTTGTATCTTTGCAAGGACAGGCTCAGAGAGAAGCATAAGGTGGGGTTTCTGCCACGGAATTGCCTGTAGTCTACTTGAGTGCTGTATTGTCAGTTAGGGTCCTGCAGGAACAGAAGATAAACCCTCATTGGGTAATTTGAAGTGAGGCTGATAAAGGGACTATCTATAAAGATATGAGCAAGGTTGAGAGGATCTAATGAAGGATGCTCCTATTCCCTTCAGCTAGTAATGACAGGGAGCTGTTGTCTCCCCAGAACCCCAGGAATGTGGTTCTAAGGAGAGGGCCAGCCAAGTGGACCTGGAATACTCCAGAGGAAACACGGCCAGCTTTGCCACGTGCTTCCATGACAGAGCCAGAATTATGAAGGGAAGCCAGAGAAGCAGAAAACTAACAGAGGGAGAAGGGAGAGAAGAGGGAGAAAGAGTAGAGAATAAAGACTTCTTGGACCTGCATGGTGTGAAAAGAAATGCCTTATGGTCCAACATCTTCTGGATTCAGCGTGTGTTTGTGATTGTCTGATAAGAACATTGCAACGCTCTCAACACCGTGACAACCGTCATTCCCCAGTCGATCCTGAAAAAGTATCTGTAGATCCTTAGGTATCTGGAGTATTTAGAGTATAGCATCTCTTAATATTAATCATCTTTACAGAAGAACCTTCAGGAGTGATGCTAACTCATCTGTGCCACTTAATGCCAGAGTAACAAAGCCCCCATCCACTGAGGACGGAGAGAGCAGATTGTATGGAGAGAGCAGATTGTGTGGAGAGGCAGGGGTTTCTGTCACGTAGAAAGCATCTTGTACAATGTCTGACACACTGCAAGTGACCAAAATGTGGTGAGTAATAATGATATCAGGCTCCCGACAGATAACTTGACTCTTTTAGGTTTCTGAGGCCGGTCTAGAAGCAAGCTGAGCTGGACCTATATCAGAAGACCCCAGCAGCCCTGCCACGAGTTGTACTCAGCGGCAGAAAATCCAGCCAAATTCACACTCAGGCAGTCTGGCTGCAGCCTCTGCTCTCTAAACCTTGTGGGTGCCCCACCCGTAGCCCCTCAGTACTTGCTGTTCTTGGACATACCAGAGGCTGCTTACTGCCAGCCTTATGCTCTCTCCTCAGGGCTTTCTCTGGTTGCAGGCACAAGTAGACCAAAAGTACCAGAGAGTTAAAATCCAGGAACATCTCTCATCTAGCAGCCTAGACTTGGTGACTGAGTACTCCGAAGAGTCTCCACTCAGCTGGGATGGCTCTCAAACTGGTTCTTCACAGTCCTTCCCTGGCTCCTAGCAGGACTGAGTCCTGGCCACCCACAGTGTGACCCTGCTGATTAATGTACCCTGCATTGACTTTCTTCCCATCCCTGGCCCAATATCTGCTTCTTTTCTGGTCCTTCCTGGGATCACATCCTAAATCAACTGCTTGCATTCACATTCTTGTCCCAGAGCGGGTTTGAAAGGAGACCAAGCCTAAGGCACCGCATGCTCCAATCTCCTCACCTTCAATTTCCCCCATGCTTTAATGTTTCCTTTCTCCCAGCAAACTCTTCCACCAGCAAACACTCTCTCCTGTGGGTGATTTATAACTTAGAGTGGATTTAAGCCAATGTATTCCATGTATTTCCAGAGTTTCCTCCATCTAATGGGGAGGTCAACTCAACTCAGCGAGTTTTGCCTCCATCGTCCTCCATCAGCTCTGGGGATTATTCAACAGGGTTGGCTTTCTTCTCTTTCCCGCATCACTCTTCTACTTTCGATTCCAAAGTGTTAGAGCTTTCCCTCCGCTCTCTCCAATGACCTGCTATGTTTTTATCCTTTGGAAAACAACTACCTTTTTTTAAAAAAGAAAGAAAGAACACACATATCATTCTTGTCCCTCTGCTGTCTCCTCTTCAGTGCTAGGTTTGTCCATTGACTTTCAAGGCTTTATATATCATGTTTGGATGGGTGACCTCTAAAGCTATATCTCCACCATTAATTTATCATCCAAGTCCTGGTCTCCCATGGTCTATGGAACATTTCAACATCCATATCTCTTTGTCCCAAATAAAGCCAGTACATGCAAACGGAATTCTTCATCTTCACTTTAAAACTGTCTTCTTTTCCTAAGCTGCCTACTAATATCAAAGAGAACACCATTCCCACAATCTTTCAGTTTCACACTGTAGTATTCGTGTACATTTACTTCCTCTCTTTTGGCGTTTTAACCCTTTACCACTTCCTAACTCTCCTCTCTAACCACAGACTCTCCCTGTTTCACACTGCCCTATAGAAAGCTGAGTTAGTTTTTCCCAAATTCTGCATTCACTGTGTCATTATGCAGCACAAAAAAATACCGGTAGTAGCTCTCAATGGACTTCGGAATAAAACCCAGGTTTCTCAAAATGTTTGTGCACTTCTCTGTCCTTTTCCTATTTCTAAAAGTTATTTTAGATCTACACAAATCTTGACTAAAAACTATTATTTTATCTTTCTCTATTTCCCTGTTCTCTTCTCCAGCCAGGCTGGTCCACCCAGTGCTCTCCAAACACCGTGGTCGCTTGCATCTGTGGGATTTTGCTGGTGATCCTTCCCTATTTATCTGAGGTAATGTATCTTGACCCTAGCCATTATGTGCTAGGCATTATGCAAAACTCTGACATTGTATATTATCTCATTTGATCCCTATGACAAGTCTGTGTGCTAAGAACTATTATTGCCTATATTTTATAGATAAAGAAATTGAAGAACCATGAAATTAAGGCACATTGCCACATCATACAGTGGGCAAATGCTGGAACAAGGTTAGAATTCCCTTCTGTCTGAATACTGTTTTAAAAAGTACTCCAAACTTGTAGATCCTGTCCATATTGTGTCCTGTCAATGTTAAATGAGAGCACTGTCAAACAGGCCTCCATAAGGAGTACCTGGTTCTCCAGAGAGATGTATTTTTGTTTGACTTTTATTATTATTGCTTAGAATCTAGACTCTGTGGACTTATTTTAACTCAGTAGAGATTGTCAAATTGCAAATGATCTTTTTACAGTAGAGAAGCAAATATTTTTGTCCAGTAGGAAAGGGAACCTCAAATGTTACAGTTTTTGTTGTCCCATAGAACATTAACCAGTTTTGTTTTTGACTTAGCAATCTTATTTCAGTCTTCTGACTCTAATGAACAACACGTACTTTGATTTCTTGTACATTCTGTTGAATCATCTTTACAATATACTGATTCCCCCATTAATGAGCTAAGTAGAACTTTGAAAGCTATGCACTTCATATTTTTATGAGTCATGCTTTTAATGTTTAGAAGATTATACTTTGACAATGTAAAGCCTACACACTTATTGGGCTTAGTAACTGACTCCCCGTTCCAGAATGCTTGCCCCTTATCTATCCAAATCCTCCCCTTTTCTGTCAAATTTAGATGTAGGCTCACCTCTCCTCTTGATATCCACCCCGAATACTTCAGCTCATGCTCATCATTTTTTCTTAGAACTTCTAGAATATTCATTGGTTTTAATGACATAGTACTTTGAATTTTCTCTTATTGTCTTATGCATCTACCGCTCGCTCTATTTCCATCTTGATCTTGATCTCAATCTCAATTTTGCGATCCATCCATCTATCTTCTCCCTCCACTCCCCTGACCCCAAGGTGCTTAGACTAGCTTTGGGCACACAATATGTGTTCAGTAAATACATGTGGAATACAATTTAATTCAGCTTTGCAGGTTAGCCTTTACTACAGCTTAGAATTCTCCTGATTTATATTTAAGTATCTCCAGTCAAAACAGAGAGGCATTGTATCCAACAACCAGTAGCCTTCTGGAAAGAACAGTAGTGACTAGAAGATTCTGTTATCACACGAGGAGGCAAAATGTCTTCTGCAAGCCCAAGAATCCTAAGAGTTAACTTTAGAATTTGCCCACTTAGCTAAACCTCATTCCAAATGCCACTTTTCTAAAAAGCCAGCCCAGTGGCAATCTGTGCCTTCCCCTTTCAACCACGACTCTGTTTAATTTGAAAACAAGGGCAGATAAAATATGCTAATACACAGCAAGTCTCCCCATTGCTATTCATTGGGAAGTCCCTTTCCAGTGTGAAAGTCCAGTCTTCCGTGAATTCACAAACAAATGATTGCTCTTGTTACTGGCATTCCACACCGGTGATAAAACATGCGAGTGAATCAGCCTCAGCCTAATTGTATGAGTTTTCTTCTGGAAGGTGCTGTGCTTTCCGTCTTGAATCTATATGGAAATGCATCTGTGTGCACATGTAGGTTGTTTTAAAATAAGTGCACGTCTATCTGTCGGGACGTTAATAGGAAATCCTCAGAGACTTCCATTTAGTGGTGCTGGTGGTAGTGATGGTGGTGTGTTTTATAAGTTCAAAGTCTTTGCACTTGAGCTGTAAGAGCCTTCTGTAAGCAGTGGGCTGTTTAGCATACCATGTGGGCCACAGCCTCTGACATCTTTAGCTAGAAAAGCAAAGGGCTGGGAAAAGGAACACGATGGAGTGCTAGCAGCCACGAGAGAGCAGGACTGGAATGCTGGCTCTGACCACAAATTGGTACACGGAACTTGTGTTTTTCATTAGGGTTGCTGGAGTAACGCTGGTTTTTAGCATTCCAAAGGATATTCAGACTTATATTAAATTAAATTCTCCTTTAAAAATCACTCTATGTTGGAATAACATCAAGGATCAGACGGCAATCAAGAAAACTCAGGAAATATAAAACTAAACCTAGCTCTGGCTTTTTCTTATGCTGTTGGTATGAATGTACAGTGTACATTGTCCATGATTCAGACGGTAATCTGGAATGCATCTTACAGATGAAGTTTGCCTAGAGCTTTTAATTGACTAGTTAGCTCAAGTTTTCAAATATTATTTGTGGATTGTAGAAGACAATTCTGAGTGACCATAGTACATTTGTATGCCAGTGCAAAACAAAAACATAAGAATATGTTTCATATTGTGCATAAACACTTAAGTAAGCCATGTATTTGTTTATATATGCTTATATATCCATTTGCGTAATTTACAACTAAAAGTCCCAAACTGGCTAAAATCAAGCAGTTAAGGAACTTGTATCTTATTCTAAAATCAAGCTCTCACTATAAATCAATCCTGTCTTTCTCTTTCTCTCTCTCTGTTTCAAACACATACCCAACAAACATACACCCCACAACACATACACACACAAAATTTATGTGTGCACGTTGATGTTTCTAAGTTCCTAAATAAGCATATATATTAGTCAGATAGGCTTGGCAATGCTGCAGTAGTAGACAACCCCAAAGTCTCGGTAGCTCACCTGAAGTTTTCTCTCTCTGCTATAGCCCTCCATGAATATGGGCAAACAGTTGTCCTCCATGATTGACCTCTGAGCAATCCAGGCTACTTCACTCTTATGGCACTTCCATATTAACACTTGCATCCAAGATTGTAGCAACAAGGAAAGAATAGTCTAGGAAGTTAACCACAGTTAACTACCATATGTTGTTTCCATGCACATTCTATTGGCCAGAGCGACTTGCACTGCCATACCTGACATCAAAGAGAGGGAGAAAGGACATCTTCCCATGTGTCTGAAAGTGGATACTGGTGACTAACAAAAGCCTTATAGCATGATTAATGTAACCTAATGATTATAACTCAAAATCGATCAGGTAATAGCTTCCTCCCCCACCCATCTCTCTCTCTTTCCCTGCCCATTCTCCCTCTTTCTCTATTACACACACACACTCTCTCTCTCTCTACTCCAGGGGCATAAGTGAAGTTCTTCTGTTTTCTCCTGAAAATAGACTAATCCAGGTTGATTACAGAAGCCACCGTGCCATTCTTTGCGGGTGGGGTATCGCAGTCTATACCTTTCTACAAGTGTTTCACATCATATTAATATCTAGTCTTTACTGAGAAAGATTTTCAGGTCCTGTCCTGAGAGTTAGTTCTTAAGGAAAACAGAATTCTTTTTCTGAGTAGCAGTGAAAGAAGTGGGGGAGAAGGAAACGAATTAGCCCAGGATGGGATTGTAGGTGTTCTCCAAGCTAGACTCAAGAATTTCACAATATTGTTGCAGACCAATGATGCTGGTGTAGACTGACAAAATGTATTTTCAGTCCTGATGGCTGAAGGGATCAGTAGATGAGTGGGATGCATTAGGATTTCCAGGTTCTAGAAAGGAGGAGTGAGGGATTCCATTTACAAAAGCCTTTCTTGACAGTGCTTCTCCCCATGAAAACTAAGAGAGAGTAGAATGGGGTAAGGGATTGAAAAGTGGGGAGACGAGAGACCTTCTATGTCTGGGAAGACTTGCCCAGGTATTCAGCTGCACTACAAATAATGGCAAGTGCTTTTGGAATACACAAGGCCCTGTAAGATGTAGCCCCTACATTCCTGTCTTCAGCATTGTCTTGGATCACTCTCCATTGCCTAACCACCTGCCTCCGAACTCTAACCTTCTACCGTGCTGGGCTTTGTTCTGTTCCTTGAGTGAGTAATTCTCCTTTCTGCACAAGGCCTTTGCATAAGCAGTTTCTTTGGCTAAGAATGCTCTTCCTCATCCCTTCTCATCTAAGTAATGCCTGTTCATACTTCAGATCTCAACTCAAATGCTACTTCTCACAGAAGCCTTCCTTGAACCTGAGACAAGGGCAGCACCATCATTACCATATGTCTTTACGTGGATGGGTGTAGTGGTCTGAGTAATGCTTTTTTCCTTCTAGTCTATAAGCTTCATGGGGGATCATATCTGTTTTTCTCACTGTTTTATCTTTATTCTCTATCCCAGTCCTTTGAACATATTAGAAACTCAGTAAATATTTGCTGAGAAATATAGTGTTATAAAAATAAATGATCACAATCTCTAATATTTATATAAGCATATTTCCTAATTTTATACTCAAAATAGATGAGTTGAACAGTGAGAGATAGCCTAGGTTGTGATTCAGGAGCACAAGTGGACTGGTTTCCATAGCTATGACTCTCTATTCAGTACTCTCACCTTGGAAAAGTCACTTATCTTCCCTCACCAGGTCTCATCCTTATGTAAAATTAGTGCTACATTCAATATTTATAAAGAGGTCCTACAAATAAAGAAAATAAGATACACACCAATAGACACATGTATGAACAGAAAATTGGTAGGAAAGGAAATACAAATAATTAAAAATATATTAAAAGACCTTACTCTTTAGTGAAATGCAAAGGAAGCAGAATCACAAAAGAACTCACTTTGTAATTCAAATGTACAGAGGAAATGTTTCCTTTTCCTTTTTCTTGAGATGGAGTTTCGCTCTTGTTGCCCAGGGTGGAGTGCAATGGCGCGATCTTGGCTCACTGCAAACTTTGCTTCCCGGGTTCAAGCAATTCTCCTGCCTCAGCCTCCCGAGTAGCTGGGATTACAGGTGCCCGCCACCAAGCCCGGCTAATTTTTGCATTTTTAGTAGAGACAGGGTTTCACTGTGTTGGCCAGGCTGGTCTTGAACTCCTGACCTTAGGTGATCTGCCCGCCTTGGCCTCCAAAAGTGTTGGGATTACAGGCATGAGCCACCGTGCCTGTGGAAGTGTTTCTTTATTATAGAAAGTAATGTGGTCTTCTTCCAAGTCTCACTCATTGAGCAGCAGGAAAAAAACTACATCATAAAATTTACTCCAATCGAGTAACTACAGTCTAGGCTGATGCAAATTTTAAACAGTCCATTGCAATTTTGCTCAATGGCTTTAGGTAAAAATGCTAATGCTAGTGTCCCAGAGTTCCACTTACTTTCCTGGCTTCTCTACAAAATGACTATGGATGTGTAAAGAAGCTTATTGGGTCTTAATAGTGTGGGGTTCAAGGGGAGGAAGCCCCACCTCTGTATGGGATGTCCCTGTAATGTCTTCTTACCCTGGGGCTTCTCTGTCCTGGCCATCTGTTTGCCAGTCTGATGCCAGAGTCTGTATATTATGATTTGTTTGCTGTTTGTTGACTTGTTCATAGTGAGGTAGAGTCAAGGACTAGCTATAGCTCACTTAGGCTCTCATTGACCCTCCCTGTGTGTCTTTGCCATACCCTCCACCTGGCCTCCTGGCCTGCTTCTAGCTTCTGCTGGCAGCCACTTTGCCAGGCCACAGCTGATCTGATGGCAAAATCTCTGTCTCCCAACTCAGCACCCATGCTACATGGGAACCAAGGGAGGCTCATTTTTGGGAGGCTAGCCCAAAAGATGACACCCTCTAGGCTACTACTGTAAAAGCCTAGACTCATGGGGGACTATCCCAGAATGACCCAAAAGGGAGTAGGGATACAGGAACATAATTTTTCTTTTTGAGATGGAGTTTTGCTCTTGCTGCCCAGGCCGGAGTGCAATGGCGTGATTTCGGCTCATCGCAACCTCTGCCTCTGGGTTCAAGTGATTTTCTTGCCTCAGCCTCCCAAGTAGCTTGGATTATAGGCATGCGCCACCATGCGCGGCTAATTTTGTATTTTTAGTAGGGATAGGGTTTCCTCCATGTGGGTCAGGCTGGTCTCAAACTCCCTATCTCAGGTGATCCTCCCACCTTGGCCTCCCAAAGTGCTGGGATTACAGGTGTGAGTCACTGCACCTGGACACAGGAACATATTTTAGGTTTAGTAAGAAAAAAAAAAGCTGAAACTTGAAGAAAGAGGTGACATTTAGCTGGTCTTAAAAAACAGATATGCTCCTTTCCTTAGGGGTGTTAATGAAGACCTGGATTCCACTTTTTTTTTTTTTTTTTTTTTGAGACAGAGTCTCACTCTTTCCCCCAGGCCGGACCGCAGTGGCGCTATCTTGGCTTATTGCAAGTTCTGCCTCCCGGGTTCATGCCATTCTCCTGCCTCAGCCTCCCAAGTAGCTGGGACTACAGGTGCCCACCACTGTGCCCGGCAAATTTTTTTGTATTTTTAGTAAAGACGGGGATTCACCATATTAGCCAGGATGGTCTTGATCTCCTGACCTTGTGATCTGCCCACCTCGGCCTCCCAAAGCGCTGGGATTGCAGTCGTGAGCCATCGCACCTGGCCTGGAGTCCACTTTTATGCAGCACCCAGATGGGAGCTGAACCACGATTCTCAGGGTGGGACTGGGACTGCATCCCAAGAGCAGTGGCATTGAGCAATTGTAGTACACCTTTATGCCTACGTGTGCCCCAGAATCTTCCGGGAGTTGCCTGTCTTCAAGGGAGAGACAGACTTAAGCCATGAGGCTACAGGCAGACCAGCATGAAATAAAAATAGCCCTTCTAGAATTCTCTGGAAGGCTTAAGCTCTAAAGTCAGTGCTGGTGGTGCCAAAGTGTAAGACGGAACCCCAGTGTCTATTGGATTGAGTTCCCCGCCAGTCCAGTAAAGTAGAATTTAGAATAGATTACATTTGTTTAGGGAGAGAAAATAAATGTGTGGTATTTCTCTCACTCTAATATGTGAACTAAAAATTTTACCCACACACAAGAATGTAAATATCTAAAGAGAGGTTAGGAAAGAGAAGGACTGGATGATTTTCAACAGTCATCTTTCCAGTGGGAATCTTAGAGAACGGTGGTGAAGGCCTTTCTGGTGTTTATTCTGTGTTTATTTGTAATGTTTAGGTCATTCACCACAAGACGCCATTCTGGTATTAGTTGCATCATAAGCACATACAATCAAAAGAGGATAGACCCAGGTAAGATCTAAGAGTTTCTGGCAGCTCTGCTACTCTGTGGTGACTTTCTCCATAGCCAGAAACAGGTGAGAGGGGCCCAGCTCGGGGCACCCTAACTGATCACCCTCCCTAGTCCTAACCCTCTGTTAAGCTTCACTGTTTGCCTGTGGTTCTTAACCCTGGCTGCCCGGTAAAATCGCTTCTGGGAATTTTTTAAAATGTCACAAATACATAGACCTCTTCCTCGGAGACTGTGAATTGATTGGTCTGGGGTGGGCCTGGGCCTCTGCATTTTTCAAAGCTCCTAAGTTACTCTAATGGCAACCAAAATGGAGAACCACTGCTAGATACTTTCAGGACATCCTAACCCAGCAAAATGTTTCCTGTCTCTGCCTTGGTCTGTGCTAGATCCTCTGTCCTGAATGCAGTCCTGAAATTTTGTCAAAATTTTTTCTGTCCTGGAAGTCTGTTTCCAAAACATACCTTCTCTGTGAAGATTTTGTCCCCGGCTGTTATCTTTCCTTGCTGAGAACTCTTGTTCTTAGCTTTGTTCATCTTCCTATATGATCTATATCATCTTGTTCAATGCCTCAGTGGGTTTTGTCCATCTTCCTATATAATCTTTATTCTGGCACATTTTGCACTGTAGTCAGTTGGGCGTTTGCTTATATACAAGACTGTAAGTTCCCTGAGACCGGGGCAGGGTGTACTCCCCTTTGCCAGGTGCCATGGGGGATACATAGAGCTCTGTCCACAAAGAGTCGTGAGCCAGTCACATTGAAACTCCCTAATTATTTTAGCCAAACTACATCCACATGGACTAAATTAGATAAATGTTTGTGGGAAATGGGAGGATAAATGGATCATATTAGCTTTCAGCAAAAGCATAGCTCGTTACTTTTTTCCCAAGAATGTGTTCTGAAGAGCCACAATCTCCATGCACTTATTGTGGCCACTGGAAGTCAGATGGAGCCCATTGCTGCGATAGTGTCTACTTGAATGTGGTGGGGGAGGGGGGCTGGGATTTAAGAATTCTGATTTCACCTAAATGAGCTCATAAATTAATCTCCTTAATGTCCTTCGGGAGGAAAAAGCACCCACAATTTTAGTCCAAAAAGTACAGGGAAAGCAAGTCCCAGAGAATATATGAATGTCAGTTAAGTAGGAAAGGAGAGAAAAAATATATATTCCTTCCAAAATATGCATGCACACCATGCTGTGATTCCTGGAAATGAAAGTGCTAACGGGAACATTGCATAAACAGATATTATTACATAGTCCACATCAGGATGCAAAGCTAGATTGCAAAAGCCTCTGGATTTACCCACCAGTTTACAGGAAACACAGGGACAGATAAATAGGTTAAATAACAAAATGGGTGCAATCAACAAAATCCAGACTGGGAAACTCGACAGGATGAATGATCTGGTTTTGTTACGAGATAAATTGCAAAGGTGGCAAAAAGAGATGGAGGAATACATTATAGGTTAGAAGAGACCTGAAGAGGCATTGCCAACTCATTGCAATGTATTGTCCTTATTATGATCCTGATTCAAACAACAAACTGTAAAGCAGAAAGCATTTATGAGATGATTAGGGAAAATTGAACACTGAAGACATTTGATAATAGTAAGAAATGACTCATTTTTACAGGTATGATAATAGTATTATAAAATTTAAACAAAGAGGCAAATATTTATATATTAGAGCAACAATTTAGAGTGAAAATTATGACGTCTAGATTTGCTTCAAAATAATACTGGGATGAGTGAGTGAGAGAGGGAATAGATGAAATGAGGGTATAGATGCTGTGAGTTAATTGTTGAATGAGTACATGGGGGGTATTCATCAGGGTTCTCCAGAGAGATAGAAGCAATAGAATTACATATCATGTGAGCCAACACATGCATATGAAGACTGAGGAGTCACATGATCAGTGGTCTGTAAGCTGGAGTCCCAGGAAAGCTGGTGGTGTAATTTAGTCAGAGTCCAAAGGCTCAAGAACTAAGAACACCAGTCTGAGAGGGCAGGAGAAGATGGATCCCAGCTTAAACACAGAGAGCAAATATACCCTTTCTATGCTACTCCTTTTCTTCCACTCAGACTCTCAGTGATTTGAATGACACCTGCTCACACTGTGAGGGTGGATCTTCTTTGCTCAGTCTACCTATTCAAATTCTAATCTCTCTGGAAACATCCACACAGATGAAATTACAAATAATATTTTACCAGTTATCTGGGCATCTCTTAGCCCAGTCAAGTTGACACATTCAAATTAACCATCACGTGTTATTTATTATATGATTCTCTACTTCTGTTACATTTTACAAAATGATCTACAGTATGAACAAAAAGATACAAAAATATATGACAATAATTTAAATATAAGTGAGTTACCAATAAATTCACACAAGCATCACATTTAAACAGTATCTGGGAAATGATGAAAACTGTCAAGTTTCCCCAACCTGTGTCCCCTTGCAGTCTCTAAGGGATAAAGCATTGCCAAGGTTATAATGGAAGAAGCAGGGCAGGAGGGTGGAGATACAGGTTTTTGTTCAAAAAAGTGTTAGACTGGGTATGTAATTAGATGTATTGCCTTAAAAGTGGATTAAAATGGAAACTAGAGTTTCAAAATTTAAGCAGTTTGCCTCAGGCTAAAAACACTGCCTGAGAGTGAAACACAAGCATCTGGAGGTTACAAAGGGAAAAATGGAGGTTTTATGGATTTTCAAGCCTACTGGAAATTAAAAGGGGTAGGGAAGAGATAAATCAGGTGAAAAAAAAAATCACTTGAAAAGTCCAAATCAGAGGATAAGAGGGTCACAGTGGAGCTCCTTGCCCAGGGTCTACACTATCTTGCCCCATGATGGGGGCCCTCCATAGACTGGTAAAGTGGTGATTGCTGTTCCATGATGACACTGGCAAATAATAGTTTTTTTCCCAATTCTCACACCCAAGCCAGCCCTCACACCTATGTTGGAGTGCAGAGAGACTAAGAAAAGCCACATACAACACACACACATACACAATACATACACACAACACACATATATACAAAACACACACTTACATACCTCTCTATTCACACTGAACATTAAAAATGGACCTGTTTCAAAGTGTATGTAAACAGTTAACACAGGCATCATATCTAAACTGAGATCTTTTAAGGACCCAACAATAAACTAGTTTAATCATCATTATTAATCATTATTATTGATAAGTGTGGGCGGTGCTGGTATGTAAGCATAACAACATACAAAAGGGCTCTTGTACGGCCCTTGCTGTTCTACTGTGCTACGCCATATTTGTCTCTACAGAAAAGTAGAAAGCCGGTCTGGATGTTTCCCAGGGGCTCTATTTCTTCAGCTTAGTCATGCATGGAATATGAGAGGGAACTCATAATCCACCTCTGTATATGAATTTGCGGAAAGTGAGAAACAATTAGAGAAATAATGATTAAGATGAACACCAAGCTGAGATGGAGCAAGTCCAGAGGAAAGGGAAGTCAGCCTGGTTTAATGTCAGGTGACTTAAAATGCCTTCCTCCAGCCTTGGAGTTTCTTCTATCCTGGCCTGTTCTCACAGCAGGTGGGCATCAGTTGTACCGGTCAACAAGGATTGTCTCAGGAAAGGGTTATTACAGGAAGACGAATTTTAAAAAGAAAACTGACTCTGAGTGACTCAGCGAAGAGAAAAAATTTATTGGGTCACTGCATTGGCACCTGCCCACACACACATCTTTAAGACAGAATCCCCCAGAACTGCAGGGAGTGGGAAAGGCAGCTAGAGAGGATGAGTGAAAAGAAAGACATTGAGCCCATGAAAAATCATAGAAATGAGAGGGCAGGGAGCATCAAAGACCACTTAACTTCACCTCAACCATCATCCGGGCTGACGTCTGGGCTCATCTGCAGTCACAGCCAGCTGTATTGTGCAGGTTCCACGCCAAGGATCTGGCAAGATTCTTCCTTCTATAGTTGCAGAACCTCAGGAAAACCTCAGGAATTAGAGGACCAAGAATGTCTAAAATGTAGGAGTTGGGGGAGGGATGGGAGTCTTGGTTGAAAATTAATATGAAAAGCAGCCAGCCATTGAGATAAAACTGACAATGTGTTAGTATATCTTTGTAAGAGTTTGGGGTGGCTTCTTAAGATATCTAAAACAATTCTTTAAAAAGTTAACCCTAAAAAAACAAAATCTCCTACAAGAAGAGAATGTACTCTTAGTACTGTAGGTGATGTGACTCAATGCCAATAATATTTACACTGCTAGAAAAACACAAGCGATGAAAGTCTATTTATTTAAAATAAAAGTAACAGAATTATATTGGGAAGAGAATGGGTCATATTGTAGGAAGGTGGGGAGAGCTAACTCCTTGCCTTCCATAGCATGAAAACAATGAATCCTTACAACTGACCAGAATCAAGGAATAGCAGGATTCCAGCCGGCTGTTTAAAATATGGACATAAATAACACAAGAAACACTAAAAGTGGTTGGATGTGATTGCCTCTGGGAAGCTAAAATTGAGAATAGAAAGCATGAGGCAGGAATGCTGGATTTCTTTCTTTTTTGGAAGGTGAGGGAGGTTATATTTGGCCTTCTAAGCCACATACATATATTCCTTAGATAAAAAAATTAAAATTGAATTTGAAAAATCTAAAGTATTTGTGTATTATTAGGTGATGGTACTAGTGATCAGTTAGCTCTTCTCACTTTGAGAATCTATGATTGTCTATCAAAATATGTAAAAAGCCTCCAGCATTGTACCCAGAGCAGAGGTGCTTGGCCATTGTCGGTTCCCAAAGCTTCCAGATTCAAATATATTTGCCTTCTTTGAGAGTGACTTTGTCTATTGAGGAGCTGATTTCATTTGTGCCATGAAAACTCTGCTTTGGTGCTCCAGTTGAACTTTGCGTTTGTGTGGTTGTACCTGAATGCTAATACCATTTTCAATTAAAAAAACTTTCAACAACAATTTTGTCATTGAGGCACAGCACACACACTGAAATACACCAGTCCTGAGTGCATAGCTTGATGAATTTTCTCAGAGCGAACACACCCATGTAATCAGGACTCAGATCAAGAAACAGAGCATTACCAACAGCCCTACCAATCACTATTGCCTCTGTCATCTTCAAAGGTGACTGATGTTTTAAATTCCAACCCAAATACAGTATAGTCAGTCATCCATAATTGTTGGTTCTGCATCTTCAGATTTACCTAATTGTGGATCAAAAATATTAGTAAAAAAGACAATAAAAAATAACAATACAACAATAAAATAATACAAATAAAAAGTAGAGTATAACAACTGTCTACATAGGATTCACATGTGTTAGGTACTTGTAATATAGAGATGATTTAAAGAATACAGAGAATGTGTGTAGGTTACATGCAAATACTACACCATGTTATTTAAAGGAATTGAGCATCCTTGTGTTTTGGTATCCAAATGGGGTCCTGGGACCCATCCCCCACACATACAGAGGAACAACTGCATGTATTCTTCTGTGTCTAGACTTTCCCTCAATAGTTTGCTCATGCAATTCATCAATTACCATGTACCACAATTTATTTATTCACTCTACGGTGAATAATGCTGCTGTGAGCATTCTTGAACATATCTTTTGATGCATTTATATTGGGCAGATACTTAAAGGAGGAGCTGTTATATTCAGCATTGGTAGACATCATCAAGTAGGCTTGCAAGGTGATTTTTCTCAATTTGCAGTCCCAATAGCTGTATATGAGAGTAGCCACTGCTCCACAATTTTGGCCACAATTGCATTGTCAACTTCAAAAATATTAGGCATCTTGGCTAATGGTATCTCATTATGGTTTTAATTTGCATTTTCCCTTTGACTGAAAAGTAGAGAAACTTTTCATAAACTTTATGATTTTCTTTAAAAATTTTATTTTCTTGACTTGGTATTTATGGTGCTTCTTGAACATGACCCAGTATCTATTCAGTTTGGAGAAATTTTCAACCACAACTATTTTAAATACTACCTGTACCCAACTTTTTTCATCCTTTCCTCCTGGGATTCCAATTACTTATGCATTAAACTTTTCTACCACATCTCACATATCTTGCATTCTTTCTTGTATTTTCTACTCTCTTTTCTCTTTGTGCTTCATTTTCAATATTTTTTCCCGTCTAATTTGATGTTAAACCCATTTGATGAGCTTTTGGTATCAGTTGTTGTATTTTTCAGTTTTAGAATTTCCAGGTTTAAAATACCTTCCAGTTAAAAAAAAATTCCATTTCCTTTAATTCCTTGAACATATTCATCAATATGCTTTTTAAGTCTGTATCTGATAACTCCAGTTTCTGGTTATTTATTTTCTCTTCATTTTTAGTCAATTGGTTTCAAATAAATTCTTATATTCTCTTTTGGCTGGTTTTCTTTTTAAATAAACTTCTTATTTTGGAATAAATTTAGATTTACAAAAAGTTGCAAAAGTAATCTAGACTTCCCTTATGTCTTTCAGCCAGTTTCAGTTTCTCCTACTATCTCATATCACTGTGGTAAATTTGTCAAAATGAAGACACCATCATTGATATGTTACTATTAAACTGAACGCTAGAGCCCTGGATATTTTTGATTGAATACCAGGCATTTTGAATGATGAACTGTGAAGGTAATTTGAAGCTCTGGATATTTTCTTCCTTCAAAGATAATTTATTTATTCTTCTAGTGGGAGGATGGGCTGGGGAAGATTATATTATAAAATTGAAATAATCTGAACATGGATTTCCTTTATCCTGAGGACTGACCCAGTTCTGATTTACCTTTCTCTTTTGGTATAATCTTTTGGAGCTCCAACTAGAGGCCTGGGATATCAGGGCCTCTCCTCCTTGTTGGGCTGTGAACTCTATTTTATTTTTCCCTTCATACCTGTGAGACTGCCAAAGCTCTGTCCACTTCTCAGCCTTGCAGTCACCACTTTCACTTTCAGAATTAATAATCAGCTTGAGGGGAATAGCGACCCCAAATATGCACATCTTAAGTCCCTTGGCTTTTTTTTTTTTTTTTCAGATCTTGAACCTGCAAATTTTCCTTGCCCTGGTTACTCTCTGATGCCTTCAAGAGTGAAATATATATATATATATATATATATATGTATAAAATATATGTATATACACACAAATATATATACACACATATATGTACACAAATACACACACACACACACACACACATATATATGTAAGGATGTTATACAACCTTAAAAAGAAGAAATTGTGATACATGTTTTAACATGGATGAATCTTGAGGAAATTATACTCAGTGAAAAAAGCCAGCAACAAAATATGTATATATGCGTATGTGTGTGCATGTGCGTCACACCAGGTAACTCATATAAGTGGAGTCATATAGTATTTGTTATTTTGTTGCTGGCTTATTTCACTGAGCATAATTTCCTCAAGATTCATCCATGTTATAACATGTGTCACAGTTTCTTCCTTTTTAAGGATGTGTAACACGCCATTGTATGTGTATACCAAATTCCATTCATCCCTTCATCTATTGATTGACACTTGGGTTGCTTCCACATTCTGACTATTGTAAATAATGCTGCTATGAATGTGAGTATACAAACATCCATTCAAGACCCTGCTTTTAATTCTTTTGGATATATACAGTGAGTCCTCATGCAATGTTGTTGATGGGTTCTTGGAAACTGAGACTTTAAGCAAAACAATGTACTGTACAATGAAATCACTTTTACCATAGACTAATTGATATAAATGAGAGCTAAGTTCCTGTGGCGTATAGTACATTGTTTTGCTGAAAGTCACAGTTTCCAAGAATCTATGGACAACACTACATGAGAACTTACTGTATCCTGAAGTAGAATTGTTAGATCATATGTTAATTCTATTTTTAAATTTTTGAGGGACTACTGTACTGTTTTCCATGGTGGTGGCAGCATTTTGCATTCCCACCAACAGTACACAAGAGTTTCAATTTCTCCATATTCTTAATAACACTTTTTATTTTGTTTTTAAAAGTTAAAAAAATTTTTTTTGATAGTAGCCATCCTAATGGGTATGAGGTAGTATCTTCTTGTAGTTTTGATCAAAAATGCTTTTGGATGCTTATTTTTCAATGTCCAATTTGGACTATTTTTATATGTAGATAAAACTTATATGTCCCCATAAGTAGTGTGGAGTAAGGGATCTGCTTGGATCACAGCTGCAAATTTTACTTGTCAGGCTTTCCAGATGAGCTAACATGATAAGCCTGTTGGATGTCTGTTTGCCCTGATGGCAAAGGCTCAGTTCAGGCTACAGGCTATGCTGGTACAGTGCTGTCTGTCACTTATTTCTGCCCCAGGCCCAGTCCTTTGGACTCTCATCTGGATCCGACGAAAAAGCACACATTACGTACAAAATTAAAAAAGTGCCTCTGATTAAAAACTCTGTGTGACACTACTTTGTGTATCCCTAAAGGATAAACACACACACAAAAGAGAAAGGAAGTTTTCTGGCTCTGAGTGCATCTTCCAGAGTGGGACCTTTTCCATGGTGAGGCACAGAGAAGGTGGTCAGAGTGTGTGGAGCTGTTCACAAGCTTGCTTCTCCCCAGGAAGAACTCACCTGCATCCTGAGAGCCAGTGGGTGTGGCAAGAGAAATACTTTGTGCTGCAAATGACAGCAGTGCCGGGGGATGTCAAGAGACACCTGACCAGACTTGTTAATAAGCTCATACGAGCTACCCTGGATTGTCTCAGAAATATCTGGGGGAACTTTGAGTGGAAAATAAATTTAGAATGAGCAAAGAGGACTTGTGGGGGTAAAAATACAGATTATCACTATTAATGTGACTCCATTTGAATGAAAAGCTGGTGAAACAGAAGGAAACCTAAGATGCATGCAGATAGTAGTTTTGGTATCGATAGGCCAAATGGCTGTTAGCTGGAGCCTGCTCGGTTTAGCAGCTATCTGAAAATGTCTATCCCCCCACCTCAGCCCTTAACCTTCGCAGACATTCCTGAGATATAAATCAACCACGTTTCTGGAGGCCATTTCTTCTACAGCATTTCTTGCCCTGTTGTACTAAAACAACAACAACCACAACAAAATCCTTCATGTTCATGCATTTTCAGGAAGTGATATCATATGTGCATACTGGTAAAATTAGCCCTAGGGTTTTTCTTTATAGAAACACAACAGAAGAAAGCTTTGTCACGAATTATGATAACTTATTATTGCTGTCATGTAACTGGATAGACAATTATTTCAGTCAAAAAGCCATACTTGTATGTTGTTATGCTTACATACCAGCACAGCCCACATTTATCAATAATAATGATTAATATGATGATTAAACTAGTTTATTATTGGGTCGTTAAAAGATCTCAGTTTAGATATGATGCCTGTGTTAACTGTCTACATACACTTTGGAACAGGTCCAATTTTTAATGCTCAGTGTGAATAGAGAGGTATGTATGTGTGTATTTTGTATATATGTGTGTTGTGTGTATGTGTTGTGTATGTGTGTGTGTTGTATGTGTGTATGTGGTGTGTGTGTGTTGTGCTTGTGTTTCTAATTTGCAAAAAATACCTTTTCTATGTGGGCAAAAACATATGGACATGTACATATACACATTTTTATTAAGAACTTAGAATATGGATGTATAGGGCATAGTTTTTGCCCTTAATGAACTTAGAACCTGATTAGCTATGGAACCAGTGAGTGGTAACTAGGGGAATGTAGACCCTCTTAGGGATGGGAAGAAAGGTTGGCTTGTAACTTGAAGTGCCAGTTGAGTAGGGGTGCTCAGGTTTGATCAGGCTTGAGGGTCAGTAAGAATGCCAGAACTGGCCGGGTGCATTGGCTCATGCCTGTAATTCCAGTACTTTGGGAGGCCGAGGCAGGCAGATCACTGGAGGTCAGGAGTTCAAGACCAGTCCTGCCAACGTGGTGAAACCCCATCTCTACTAAAAATACAAAAATTAGCCAGGTGTGGTGGTTCATGACTATAGTCCCAGCTACTCAGGAGGCTGAGGCATGACAATCACTTGAACCTGGGAGGCGGAGGTTGCAGTAAGCTGAGATCGTGCTACTGGACTCCAGCCTGGGCAACAGAGCTAGACTCCCTCTCAAAAAAAAAAAAAAAAAAAAGGAATGCCAGAACCAAAGGTTAAAGCAACAAAGCTAGTTAGGTTGAGATGGTCCTAGAATGCCTGTGGGAAAATCTGTAAGATAAAGCTCGAGTTGCTTTGGCAAAGGAAATAGTCAGAAGATGATTTCTCAGAGGAAGGGAGAGCACTGGCCTTTAAAAGTAGGGCAACTGGGTTGAAATTTATGTATTAAGTTTCTGATGTACAAAACACTGCAACTTCCTTTATTCTGTATTACTGAACTCATTTTTCTCTGGAGACTTCCAGCTAATATAAACTTGCCAAATTGAAAGTAACACAATCTCTACTGGCTTAATTCAAGTTCAATTCAAGGTTAGTCTCTGTCAGGATGGCTTCTCTTCTCTTCCTCTCCTCATTGAGCCCTCAAGCTGGAGGCTCTATGCATGGGAGCGGGAGAGGTGCTTCCATTGTGTTCTGGGAATAGGAGCTGGGAGGACCAGAAATCTGCATCTGGTCTTTGTGCCATCAGGTTCTGTTGGGGGGCTGGCTTTGGCAGCTGATGCATGCATGGACAGCATAAGTTGTTGTCCCTTGTCTCCTCAAAGACAGGTGCCATGGCTGAGGACTTACTCTTGGGGACTTATCCATCTTCCCTAGTTTATTAGGCTTGGCTTTCTGTAGTTCTATAGATTTGGTGAGGTCTTGCCAAGTCTACCAGGCAATCCCAATGTGGGCACACCACCCTAGAGCCCTAGAGCCCTCATGATCTCTTTGCCTCCTGTTGTGGTGATTCTCCCAGGCAGGTTAGACAGTCATCTCTATCAGCTCTCTTTTGTGTGTCAGCCAGCCGTCACACCCAAGATGGAGTGCAGAGAGACTAAGAAAAGCCACTTCAAGCTCATCATCTGTAACTCTTGTACTGCCCTTGCTGTTCTACTGTGCTGCACCATATTGGTCTCTACAGACAAGCAGAACGCCAGTCTGGATGTCCTCAGATTTTCTTTTCATCTATCTGAGGGTTCCATCAGAATTTCCATTGTGCTGCCCTCTCCTTTTGGGTGGAAGCCTAAGGTTAGCAGGAACCCAGGCAGCATTCTCACCATAAGAAACTCCTTCAAATCTCTATCTCCTCCACCTTTTCCCACTCATCTTCTCCAGTGAGAAAGTCCTTTCCTTTCTCTTGGGTAGGAGTTTCTCTTCCTCATATCCTCCTCCTTTTCCACCTTATAGCCATACTGCTTTCTGAGTAGACCAGAACTCACATATAATGGGGACACTTATTAAAGCAGAGACATAAAGATGTATAAGGAGGAATTTAGAAAAGAAAGCCCTCAACAAAAGCCTGGCTTTTAAAAATATTGTCTTCTTTTGGACCCAGAACAATCTACTTTGTGAACTGAAACTGAACAATAATTTCTTTGTTATACCAGGCCATACCTTCCCCTCCTTGTCTGAGACAGAGCCTCATAAATTATCCTCAATACCATATGGGCCACAAGGAATTTTACTTATAGGAAGATTTTTAAAAGCACTGATTATACTTTCAAAATGCCCACTACTTCTATTCCCCAGCTCCCAAATAGACAGACTTCTGAAGCTCCCTCATGCCCATCTTCTCAATCATGGTCTTTTCTGTGTGTTCACTTTGAGATGGACACTAGAAAGAAGATTAACTATACTCAGAAATATAAACATGTATACCCAATAAATAAGCACCTAGAGTGATGTGTGATGATCATATGCTCAGAGGACCACCACATACCTGCTCTACTCCCAACATGATAATATTTGGAGGTGAGGTCTTTGGGAAGTAATTAGATTTAGATGAGATCATTAGGGTTGGGTCCCCATGATGGGATTAGTATCCTTATAAAAAGAGGAAGAGACCAGAGCTCCTTCTCTCTTCACCATACGAGCAAGAAAGCAGCCATTTGCAAAGACAGGAAGAGGATCCTCAACAATAACCAAATCTGCCAGTACCTTGATCTTGGACTTCTCATTTTACAGAACTGTGGGAAACAAATGTCTGATGTTAAAGTCACCCAGTCTAATACAACCCCTAACCTGGCTCTTTCCCACTCCCCCACTTGATTTGTTTTTCTCCCTTTATTTAATACAGATTTTTTTTGATCGTCTGCTTCTCTTTCTTCCTCTTTTTCTCCTTTCCTTCTTTTGTTCTTCCAACTTATTTCACACCCAGTGTTATAACGTGATGCAGCTAGTGCTGTTCTATAAAAAAGTAAGGGCCTCCTGTGAATCAGGAGGAATGTCTTGCTATGGATGGGGGATATTAAGATGGGTCATTATAGTCTATTGGAAGAACAGCTTGGAACTTCATAGATTTATGATTTGCTGGATATAATCTCCTTTTTAAAAATTATAACTGCTGTGTTATGTCATTCTTGCATTGTTAAAAAGACTTACCTGAGACTGGGTAATTTATAAAGAGGAGAGGTTTAATTGGCTCATGATTCTGTACAATAATGGCACCAACATCTGCTTGGCTTCTGGTGAGGTCTCAGAAACATTACAATCATGGTGGAAGGCAAAGGGGAAGCAGGTGCATCACATGGGGGGAGAGAGAGTGAGAGAGAGAGGGGCAGGGGAGGTGCTGCACTTTTAAACAAGAGCTCCTGAACACTCACTCACTATCACGGGAACAGCACCAAGTAATGAGGGATCAGTCGCCATGATCCAATCACTTCCCACCAGGCCCCACCTCCAACATTGGAGATTGCAATTCAACATGAGATTTGGGCAGGACATATATCCAAACTATATCAATTGCCCTTTTGTATGGGTTCTAAGAGTACATATTTCACTGATCCAAAAAAGAACAATGCACACAAACACTCAAGAGACAAACATAGCATGGAAAATAAATCAAAAGGAAACTTTATTATCTAGTCCAAAAGGAAATTTGCTTCCTACCCTGGATCTGTGACTTTGATGGCTACAAACCAGTGGTCTATTTCGTAAGGTAAAAGTCTTTGACATTGTCGGAGTTCAAATGAAATAATATATGTAAATATATCTTAAATAAAAATGTCTATGGAAATGTGCATGGTTGTTATTATCAATGCATGCTTTGTATACTTTAAGTCTCTTTCCTCACCAAGTTCAGAATAATTTCTTTTTTCTCGATTCTATGTACCATAAAAAGCTTGTAAAAGGAAATGTTTTCAAGCAGAAGAAAAAGTGTCTTCAAGACTAAAGATGCTGTGATTTGTTTAATGATGATAACATCTTCAAAGAGCCACCACTTCTTACAAAGCCCTTCTCACTAAACTTATATAATCATATATATCTTTCAAATATAGCTTCAACATACGAATTTTAGAGAAACACATTTAGTCCATAACAGGTGTAGAGGGCAAAAGATACTCAGCCTTATTAGAAAATACCTATTTATTCCTTTAAAATAAAATTTTACTACCATATAGCTTATACACTTTTTATAATCATATGTATAAATAGAAAAATTAGAAGTAAATATGCCAAACATTAATAGCAATAATTCTGGGTTGGAATATGAGTGATTGCTGTTGCTTTTGTTTGTGTTTTATACTTTTCAGACCAGATAAAATTTAGCCAAATAAAAATCAGATCAAATAAAACTTCATGAACTCCATTCTGGCTTTATCAGTGATACCTGGCAGCATTATCCCCTCTCTACAGAAGTTTTTGTATTATTTGGTTAATGCACAACAGCAATCATTGATGGCCGTGACCATACCATAAGTCAAGAAACTTTGCTGAAAACCTACTATGTGCAAATTGTCCTGCATAAGATAGAAAATTTTGCAAAGTTGGTTCAAATTTTTAATCTTGAAAATGAAGATTTTTTTTTTGCTAACAAGTACTTGTATGACTTTGGTTCATTTCTCATCTTAGAAAAGCAGAAGACAGCATTTGTAAATGTGGAAAAACACATTTATGCACCCTGGAAAGTTAGTATTGATGCTGGTCATTTTTCAAATAAACAGTTAAACTTAACTTTATCAAGATCAAAGAGTTATTATTGTTAACTCCCAGAATTACTTGGTTCTGTCTGGGTTCTTGTTTTAATTGATTTAAATATTTTATGCTATCAAATTTCTGTTTTTCAAGTTCAAAGAAAAGTGGATGATCCAGAGAGATGAATGTTAATGATAAGAAAAGCACAAATTCAATACTCTCAGACTGTCTAAATAAAAACACAATATATTTTGATCCTTGGCCTACTAATGAAGGAATTTAATCTCTAGTCGCATAGAGTTTTTGGCCCAGGATTTTGAGAGGTGAAGTTGACCATTTATAAAAGAAGATGGTTGTGAACAATTTGTGCTTGTAAAAATAATTTGTAATTCATACAAATTACAGTTTTTATGTTCTAAGACCAAGTCACATGATGATATTGCCATAAGACTTACTTGCTTATTTAAATGGAGTTGAAACCTTTAGTGTTTGGCTTTCTTATGCATTTTACAAGCTGACAGTGGCAGTTTCTTTATTTTGGTACTAGTATCTAATGATATATTTCAGAGCATCTGGTCATTACTGTGTGTATTTAGAAGAGAGAAGATTGTTTTCAACATGTTTTTAATCCATTATATGCAGATTATTCTACTTCTCATTGACTATGAATAGAGTATGAGTATGACCCTGTCCTAGAAGTGATGTGTTTAAAAGTGAGCATGCCATGGTTTGGATATGGTTTGCTTGTTTCTCTATAAACCCATGTTGAAATTTGATTCCCCATGTGGCAGTGTTGGGAGGCAGTGTCTAGTGGGAAGTATTTGGGTCATGGTGGCAAATCCCTCATGAATAGCTTGGTGCTGTTATCAAGGGAGTAGGTGAGTTCTCTCTCTGGTGAGACTAGATTAGATCTCATGGGAATGAATTAATTTCTGTGAGAGTGGGTTGTTATGAAGTCAGGACATCCCTCGGGTTTTGCCTCTTCATACCTGTCTGTTTCCCTTTTGACCTTCTCCACCATGTTATGACACAGCCTGAAAGCTTTTGCCAGAAGCCAGGGTCATTCCCTGAACTTCCCAGCCTGCAAACCATAAGCCAAAAACACTTCTTTAGTTATAAATTACCCAGTCTCAGGTATTCTGTTATAGCAAGAGAAAACGGACAAGAGTGCTTTTGAGTTTGACTCACCTAGTCCTACTTGGGCAAATCTCCTTCCTCTTTGAGCCTCATTTTCTGTACCCATGAAATTAGGATTAAAACGTCTACCTCATAGGGGTATTGTAAGAATTAAATAAGATTATATAAAGGAAGCATTAAGATAATTTCATGATACATAGCTAGTTTTCAATAAAGGATTATTGCTATTTTGTTATTGATGAAGGTAGCTTACTCAAAACCAAACAGTTGTGCCAGTGTCCTTACTGAAAACTTAGCTAAAGGCATTTCTAAGTTGTCACTCCCTCCCCCTCACCCTCCTGCCTGTCTCCTTCATCTGCTCATTCAAAGCATGGCAGGCCAAATCTCTTATTCTGGATGTCATATCCCTCATCATCACTCTTTTCTTTAATCTACTCTTTCAGATATTTACACATACACACAGTGTATATATATACACACACACTATTGTATCTATATAGTATATGTAGTGTGTGTGTGTGTGTGTATATATATATATATACTAGAGATGGGATCTTGCTATGCTGCCCAGGCTGGACTTGAATTCCTGGACTCAAGGAATTCTTTCACCTCAGCCTCCTGAGTAGCTGGGACTACAGGTATGCAACACTGTGCCTAGCTGTGTTTAATATTTTTTAGGCTTGTAAATGGTATTTTAAAAATGTCAATGTCATATTGTTTTTAGTTTCAGAAATATAATTGATTTTTGTATGTTGATCTCGTATCCTGCCACTTTGCTAAATGTACTTATTAGTTTAGGTAGCTTTTTTGTGGATTCTGTAGGATTTTTCCACATAGACAATATGTTGTCTTATGATAAAAGATAATTTCACTTTTTCCTTTCCGATCCGGAAATTTTTTTCCCCACTTGCCTTAATGCACTGGCTAGAAACTCCACACTACAATGTTGAATATATAATGTTGACAACAGATACCCTTTCCTTGCTCCTAATTTGAGGGAGAAAGCATTTAGTCTATTATAATTAAGATACTAGCTGTAGGTGTTTTGTAGATGTTCTTTATTGAGTCAAGAATGTTCACTTTAGTTTGCTGAGAGTTTTTATAAGGGATGGCTGCTTGATTTTGTCAAATCCTTTTCCTGCATCTGT
The DNA here is from genome assembly GCF_029289425.2 of Pan paniscus. NCBI lineage: Eukaryota > Metazoa > Chordata > Mammalia > Primates > Hominidae > Pan > Pan paniscus. The sequence continues at coordinate 52,242,011 of NC_073260.2, forward strand.
TGAGATGTTTAAATGGTTTGTCTTTTTAGTTTGCTAATATGCTGAATTGCACCGATTGCATTTTGAATATAAGCCTCCATTTAGTCATCATGTATTATATTTATATATATTGTTCTTTGCCTCCATGTTCATAAAGGAAATTGGTCTGCCATTGCCTTTTATTGTAATATCTTTGTCTGATTTTCATTTCCTTTCTGCTTCTTTCTTTAGGTCTCTTGTTTTTCTTTTTTCTCATTTCTTAGGGTGCACACTGAGGGTCAACATATGAGGCCTTTTTTCTTTTTTGATACAAATTATAAATTCTAAGTATGGCTTTATCCTCCTCAGATACATTTAGGTATGCAATGTGTTCACTTTCATTAAGTTAAAAATATCTTCCAATTTTCCTTTTGATTTTCTCTATGACACAAGCTGTTGAGTAATGCATTATTTAGTTTCAAATATTCAGGGGAAATTTTCAGATATCTTTCTGGTTTTGATTTCTAATTTAGTTCTATTGTAATAAAAGAGCATACTTGTTTTGTTTGAACCATTTTAAATTTTTTGATATTTGTTTTATGGCCCAGAATATGTTCCATTGTTCTATTATGGTAAATGTTATACATGCATTTGAAAAGAAATGTGTCTTTTGTTGTCGTTGGATAAACTCTTCTACAAAAATTAATAGTTCTAGTTGGTTAATAGAGTTGTTCAAGTCTTCTACATCCTCACTAATATTCTGTCTATTTATTATTTTGCTGTAATTGTGGATGTTTATTTCTTACTGCAATTTTATCAGTTTGGCTTCATATAATTTGAAGCTCTGTTATTATGCATATAAACATTTGGGATTGTTATGTCCTCCAATGAATGCACCTCTTTATCGTTATCAAATGATCTTCATTATTGATGGTAATAATTTTTTCTCTGAAATTGCCTTTGCCTAATGTTAATATAGCCACTCTAGCTTTCTTTTGATTAATGTTAGCATGCCACATCTTTTTCAACTTTTTTACTTTAATCTATTTGTGTCTTTATATTTAAAGTGGGTTTGGTGAAGTCAGTATATATAGCTGAGTTTTTTTTTTTTTTTTTTTTTGAGACGGAGTCTCACTCTGTCGCCCAGGCTGGAGTGCAGTGGTGCGATCTCGGCTCACTGCAAGCTCTGCCTCCCAGGTTCACGCCATTCTTCTGCCTCAGCCTCCTGAGTAGCTGGGACTACAGGTGCCCGCCACCACGCCCGGCTAATTTTTTGTATTTTTAGTAGAGACGGGGTTTTACCGTGTTAGCCAGGATGGTCTCGATCTCCTGACCTCGTGATCCACCCGCCTCGGCCTCCCAAAGTGCTGGGATTAAAGGCGTGAGCTACCGCGCCCAGCCTATAGCTGAGTTTTACTTTTCTTCAATCTGAATGTCTCGAGTTTAATTAGGAAGTCCATTTACAGTAAATATTTTTATTGATATATTTGGATTTAAGGTAAAAATATTTCTATTTGTTTTACATTTGTGCTATCTGTTCATTGTTCTTTTTCCACTTTCTTTTGGATTCAGTATTTTTATAATTTCATTTCACCTCTTATATTAACCATAGTTTTAATTTTTTATATTTATAATGTTTTGACATCTTCAAGGGCCTTACTGGCTGGAAAGAAACTGCCTCTCCCAGGACTAGCTAATTCTTAGAAATAACTTGGTATACAGCAATCCACAAATTCTGAGTTCATATAACCAACCACCTCCTTTTCCAACTCTCACACATCAAGTCATTATTTCTCCTTCACTAAATCAACTCAGGGCCAGGTACCAGACAACTAGGGACAAGCCCTATGCCCCAAAGCCTATCAGAATTATTCAGACTAGTCAATCCTAAGCTGTTTCCTCTGACCCACTTGTCTTTCCCACAGAAAACATAATAAAGACTCTGGCTTAGGCTTTCCCCTCACCCCTTTCTGCCTCTTGACCAACAATGGTATTTCCTAACATGGTCCTGCATGGTGTGTTATGTGCCTTCTTCTCAGGAAATGTAAGTTATAAAAATCTTTTAAAAATGACATTAGTGGCCAGGCACGGTGGCTCATGCCTGTAATGCCAGCACTTTGGGAGGCTGAGGCGGGCGGATCATGAGGTCAGGAGATCGAGACCATCTTGGCTAATACGGTGAAACCCCATCTCTACTAAAAATACAAAAAATTAGCCGGGCGTGGTGGCTGGTGCCTGTAGTCCCAGCTACTCTGGAGGCTGAGGCAGGAGAATGGCGTGAACCAGGGAGGCAGAGCTTACAGTGAGCCAAGATCGCGCCACTGCACTCCAGCCTGGGTGACAGAGTGCGACTCTGTCTCAAAAAAAAAAAAAAAGACATTAGCTTCTTTGTGTCATCACTCAGTCACCTCCAAAAATTAAAATGAGTACAAATGATACACCTCATTTGTTGACTTACTACCTACAACTCTGTTGTATTATTTTAGCCTTTGGATTTAAGCTTGACAGTATGCATCTTTAACGTAACACCGTCTATTTTCACGTATAACCTCCTTACAATAGTGTACTTACATTTCCTCTCTCTGAGGTCTTGCACTATTATTGTCAAGTTTTACTATTATATATGTTATAAACCACACACTGTGGTGTTATTTTTATCTTTTAAGCAATTATGCTTTAAAGAGATATAAGTAATAAAAAATCCTATATATTTGCCACAAAATGACCATTTCTGGTGTTCTTCATTCGTTTTACAGTTTCTTATTTCTCTCTGGTATTATTTTCCTAGTGGCTGAAGGACTTCCTACAAAGTTTCTTACAATGAAGGTTTGCTGGTTATAAATTCTTTTAGCTTTTTGTTTCTGAAAAAAAACTTCATTTTCCTGAACTTAAAAAGTTTTAAAATAATCTTTATTTTGAAATCTGTTTTCACTGGGTAGAAATGTTTGGTTGACACATGTTGCCCTTTAGTACTTTAATCATGTTACTCTACTATCCTCTGTCTTACATTGTTTCCAGTGTAAAATCTGCTGTTGTCTTTTTGGTCTCTGGCTGCTTTTAAGATACACTCAATATTGCTAATTTTAAGCAATTTAATGATGATGTACTAGGTATAGTTTTCTTTATGTTTTCTGTGTTTGTAGTACATCGAACTTCTTAGATTTGTGGGTTTATATTCTTCATTAAATTCAAAATATTTTTAGCCTTTATTTCTTCAAATATTTTTTTCTGTCCAACTTCTTTTTCAGGGGCTCCAATTACATATGGATTAGAAGAGTTGAACTTTTTCCTTAGCTCACTGACACCCTGTTACTTTTTTTAGTAGTTTTTTCTTTGTGTTTTATTTTGGATAGTTTCAAGTTTACTAATCTTTTCTTCTGCAATATCTAATCTGATGTTAATTTCAACCTGTGTATTTTTCATCTCAGGCGTTGTAGTTTTCATCTCTAGATATTTAACTGAGTCTTTATTATATTTTCCATGTCTATATTTAAATTTTTCAATTTTTGCCTAGTTCTTGAACATATAAAATACTGTTATAATTACTGCTTTAATATTCTTGTCTATAAATTCTATTGTTTGTCTCATTTCTGAGTCAATTTTGATTGACTATTTTTTTCTCCCGATTATATGTTGTAATTTCATGTTTCTTGGCATGCTTGGTAACTTTTTATTGGACATCAGACATTGCAAATTGTACCTTGTTGGGTCCTGGAAATTTCTGTGTTCTTATAAATATTCTTGAGCTTTATTCTGGGATGCAATTAGGTATAAAAGCAGCTTGATCCTTTTCGGTCTTGTTTTCATCTTTGTTAAGCGAAACCATACCAGTATGTTGTCCATGGCTAATTTTGCCCCACTACTGAGGTAACACCCTTCTGAATACTTTCCACAACGCTCTGTGACTTATGAGGTTTTTCACCCTGGCTACTGGAAACGGAAATCATTCCCAGTCTATGAGAGGTCTAGGGATGGTTCCCTCTGATCCCTGAGTTATTTCTCTAGCCTTGGATAGTTTCTTTGTATACATGTACTGACCAGTATTGAGCAGAAGATTTGAGAGGGACTATTCACAGTTCTTTGGAGCTCTTTGTGAAGTTCTCTCCTTACTGTTATTTTTTTCTGTGAACTTTAGAAGTCTTGGCCTCCCTGGACGCCTACCTCAGGAGGCCTTCAGACTCAGGAACATTGCTGGGCTCCACCTGGGTTTCCTCTCCATGCACCATGACTTGGAAACTCTCCATAGGGAATAAGCTGGGGCCATTATGGAACTTACCACGTTTGTTTACCATCTCTTAGATCACTGCCCTTTGTTGTCTGATTGTGTTGAAAACAACTTTTGCTTATGTTTTGATTACTTTTTAGTTGCTTCAGGTTGATGGACAAATTTTTTCCCTGTTACTGCATCAATCCACATGGGCTTCGGTTCCCTCTCTTGGGTTAGGTTCTTGGCATCAAAGATATCAGGAGGAAACATCCACACTTGTCATCTTCCTGTTCAACTCTCAAAGTCTCTATATAAATTTATGTTCATCAATAAATTAATAAAGAAATTAGCTTTATAATATTTACTATGTGGATCAACACTGCTGATTCACTTGATCTATTTGTCAGAGGTTGTGTGTGGTGCAGTATATGTGAGGCATTCTGAGGGAGGAAAAATGATTCACTGTGGCGCCTCCACCCATTCTATTTAGATGATGGCTATATTGTAGCTCACATTTTTATAGATATCTAGTTAGGCAGAATGCTGGGATCTACTATCTAGTTTTAACTAAACAAATCCTCCGAAGATGGAGACAGTTAGCTCAACAGATTTATGCAAAGACACTGCGGACAGGAGATAAGACTAATAATAAAAGCACAAGAAGGTACTAGAAGAAAAGGAAGACATAACACTTTTTCTAGTCCTAGTTTGAGTGTTCTGATCTATAAACACTGTCAATCCTCATTATTCATAAATTCCATATTTGTGAATTTGTCTACTCACTGAAATTTATTTGTAATCCCCATGTCAATCAATACTCACAGCACTTTTGTGGTAATTCACAGACATGTGCACAGCAGTGAAATAGTTGCATCAACGGACTTGCATGTTGCTAACTGAAGTCACACAAGGTGACGCTCTGCCGTCTTGCTTCAGTTCTCGTATTGTAAGCAAGCGTCCTTTTCAGGGACTATTTAGTGCCATGTTTTTCACGTTTTTGTGCTTTTTATTGATCATGTCACTGAAGAGTAGTGCTGAAGTGCTGTCTGTTGTTCCTAATGCAAGAAGGCTGTGGTGTGCCTTCAGGAGGCAATTTGTGTTAGAGGAGCTTCCTTCTGGCATGACTTATAGTGCTATTGGCCGTAAGTGCATTAAATAAGATGTCTTTAAACAGAAGCACATTAAATAAGGCTATGTAATGATTGGGTGATGAAAATATTGTGACCAAATGTTCACAGGCACCTAACCTTGTATTTCCCCTAAGAACAATGGTTCAGTATTTGCTAATTCATTGTGGTGACTTTATAGAACATAACTATCACAAATAATGAAAATTGACTCTCTATATAAGGAAAACTCCACAAATCTAATCAGATCTTACAAAAAGTGGTCAAAAACAGGAAAATTATCAGGAATATTGCTGAAAATTAGATTTACATGCAGTAATGTTAGCAAGTAATTTCACGGTAAAGAATCTTGTTACTAATAAGACCATTAATGAGCCTACTGATACCAAAAAAACAAATAATACATTTAATAACTAATAATTCAGAACATGAAGACAAATCTCTGTAGAAATATTTAGAGCTATTCAAATTAATGTCACCTCACTACATTATTTTCCAAAATTTTCTAAACTTAATAATAATTATTTAAAAGTCTCTTAATTTTTTAATTTAATAACTGAAGATATAAGTATATATTTGTTTTTCACTGTATAGTAAAAAATATAGCTGAATTACTGCACAAGAACAATTTTGAAACAAACTGATATACATTTCTTTGGTAGCAAATATTATTAAAAGATGACTAGAAAATATTGTCAAAGGTATGGAGAAGCATCCCTTAGGATAAATTATGTCATGTGGGAGGTTTGCACTGCAGATAGAAAGGACAAATATCTAACATGCTCTAGCTTTGGTATTCCTTAGTATTATTTCAAAAATAAAATTTAGGAATACTAACATGTTGTGAACCATTGCAGAAAATGTTATAGGAAAAGATATATTTTTAACAGTAAATTACTTCTTTAATAAAAAATAGTTCACTAATTATCTCACGTAACATATTTAAAGGAATGAGCAAAATTGAAACTTGATTATACATTTTGATTTTACAAAATTTTAAATTCTCAAGAACAACTGATCTACCATTTGGCAATCATCAGAGTAATAATCATCAGTAGATGTTAAAACTCTGGGTGGACATTTCATGAGGAACAGAATATTGATATAGTTTCAAAGTATCTCCTCCAAAACTACTACTAAACACAAAAGGAGAAGTAAATAGCAATTCGACAGTAGAGAAACAGGGCAAATACTACCTTAACCAAGTGATCTCAGTTAACATCATCAGTAATGGAACAAAAGGACCTCATTTATCTCTTGATAAGATGGGTTGAGAAGGACACAGAATCACTTCTGTGGTATTGTTGCCAAAAATGATTCTAAGCTTGAGGAAATGAACTCAAATTCCTTGAACTTTCCAAAAATAAGGTCATGGGAGACAAAGGAAGAGTAAGAAACCATCCCAAATTAAAACAGACAAGAGTCATGTCAATTAAATGCAGTACGTAATTCTGAATTTGATTCTAAATAAAATTTTTACTTTTATTTTTTGCTAAAAAGGACATTATTGGAATAATTGGTAAAATTTGAATGAAGTTCATAGATTGGATAGCAGTATTCTATCAGTGTTAAGTTCCCGGTTTTGCCCTGTGGTTTTGTAAGACAATGCCCTAGCTCATAGGAAACAAATACTGAACTATGTAGATGTAAAGGAGCATCGTGCCTACACCTGACTTTCAGATCGTTCATTAAAAAATAATATACATACATACATATTTAGAGAGACTGATAAAGCAAATATGACAAAATGATAACTGTTGGGGAATCTATGTGAAGATTATTCAAGAACCCTTTGTACTGTTCTCACAACTACTTCACAATAAAATGTTACAAAAAGTTAATTTTTTTGTGATGACAACTGTGATTAGTAGCATGCCACTTAGCAGATAGTTTTGGAAAAAAATTGTACTTAATCTGCTCCTATTAGGAAAAGTGCCACTTAAACAATAAGTAGTTAAAAGATTTGCATTTCCCTGATTATTAGTGATGCTGAACTTTTTTTTGTGTTTGTTGGCCATTTGTATATCTTCCTTTGAGAATTGTTTATTTATGTCCATAATCAAAAAATCAAAAAATAATAGATGTTGGTGAGGATGCAGTGAAAAGGGAACACTTTTACACTGCTCATGGAATGTAAACTAGTACAACCACTATAGAAAACCGTGTGGAGATTCCTTACAGAATTGAAACTAGAACTACCATTTGACCCAGGAATCCCACTACTAGATATCTACCCAGAGGAAAAAAAGTCATTATATGAAAAAGATGCTTGCATACACATGTTTATAGCAGCACAACTTGCAATTGCAAAGATATGGAACCAGCCCAAATGCCCATCAATCAATGAGTGAATAAAGACATTGTGATATATATATATATATATATATATATATATATATATCACATGGATATGTGATATATAAAACATGGAATACTATTCAGCCATAAAAAGGAACAAAATAATGGCATTTGCAGCAAACTGGATGGAACTGGAGACCATTATTCTAAATGGAGTAACTCAGGAATGGAAAACCAAACATCGTATGTTTTCACTCATAAGTGGGAGCTAAGCTGTGAGGATGCAAAGGCATAAGAATGATACGGCGGACTCTGGGGACTCCAGGCAAAGAGTGGGAGGAGGGTGAGGGATAAAAGACTACAAACTGAGTATAGGGCATACTGCTTGGGTGACGGGTGCACCAAAATCTCACAAATCACCAGTAAAGAACTTACTCATGTAACCAAACACCACCTATTCCCCCAAAACCTATGGAAATAAAATTAAAAAATAAGTAATTTAAAGAATGCTTTTTAAATAGAAACTTTGCCCACAAAAGAGCATTTTGGGAATGAATGCTTGAAAATGTTTTTCATTATCATGATTCTGCAAAAATTTTATGAGTATCCTCATACAAAATACTTGTATCTGCACACTTCAATAAAAACATGAGAATAACTTTTCTAACCTGTTGAAAAGTCTCCCAAGTGTGGTATTTCAGTAAAATTCTGTTCTAGATAACTATCACTACATAAGAAACCACTCCAAAACTAAGTGGTTTAAAATAACTTTTTATCTTTCACAGTTTTGCGTATAGACAGGGTTGTCTAGATGGTTCTCATTTGGGGATCTCTTCTACAGCCGCAGTCAGATGGTGAGTGAGATTGAAGTTATCCAACAATCTCTTCACTCTATGTCTGGTATCTGGACTAAGATGACTGGAGCAGCTGGGGCCTGGTCAGTCATCTCTTTCCCTCTTTCTCTGTATTTTGTAATACATATTATTATAGAAAGCCCCAGCAATTTACATCACATGACATTATATTAGCTATCAGTTATCTAGAGATGATTTAAAGTATACAGAAGGATGCATATGGGTTATATGCAAATACTACACCATTTTATATAAAGGACTTGAACATCAACTGATTTGGGTATCTGTGGGGGTCCTGGAACCAATCCCTGGCAGATACCAAGGGATGACTGTACATCCTATTGGGTCTGTTTCTCTGTAAAACACTAACATATAGACAAAAGCCAAACGCTTCTGATGATCAAGTCTCAGAAGCCATGCAGTATCATTTTTACGATATTCTGTGGCTAAAGCAGTCACTAACCAGCCAAGATTCCAGGGAATGGAAGAACAAAGTTCTTATCTCAACAAGGGAGTGGTGTGCATATATAGGAAAGAGATAATGGCAGCCATACTGAGAACATGCTACCAAACTTTGAAATCTAATTTGTTAAAAATACAAAAAATGTGACATGCTCTGATTACTGTTTTTTTGAGAGAGAGAGAGTCTCACTCTGCCACGCACTCCACTCTGCTGGAGTGCGGTGGTGTGATCATAGCTCGCTACAGCCTTGATCTCCTGGGGCAATCTTCCTGCTTCAGCCTCCTGAGTAGCTGGAACAACAGGTGTGCACCATCACAGTGGACTGATTTTTAAATTTTTTTGTAGAGACAAGGTCTCAAACTCCTGAGCTCAAACGATCCTCCTGCTTCAACCTCTCAAAATGCTGAGATTACAGGCATGAACCACCCTGCCTAGCCCTAATTACTTTTTAAGGAAAATATATTGATAAATGGGAAAAAGAACATTTCCAGCCAAACTTTTGGAAAATACTTTGTTTAATTTGTGAATGAGATTAAAAATGAATATTATGATTTAGACAGTACAGCCAATGATGTACTTCTTCCCTTAGAGTTTGCCTTTGCTCAGCAATATTTTCAGCTACGACAGACAATAAATTGAACTTAGAACCAAAGTTTCCAATGGCTGTATCAAAAAGGGTAGAGTCAATTTTTTTAAAAAAGGGGAACATATTCAATTATTTTATTCTCACTAAAATATTACTATTAAGAATAGTTTTATTGAAAGAAAAACTTTTGAGTGTTAATAAGTATTATAAAATGTTACCTAATTTATAGCCTCCCTTTTAATTTCGATTTTTGTATATAGTTTATAATGCACATAATATATCTGTACAGTTGCATTTTAGAGAGAGGCATCCAACTGTTAGGCTAAGAGCATAGATTCTGGAGCTAGATACCAGGAGTTGAATTCTGGTTCCACTGTTACCTGCTGTGTGACCTTGAACAAGTTACTGGACCTCTCTGCACCTCAGTTTTCTCAACTTCAAATTAGGGGTAATAATAGTGCCTCATCATAGATTACGAGGATTATTTAAGCGAATATAGAGTTTGTCACCGTATTTAGCCATAACAACTACTGTTTAGCAACATCTTTTAAAACAAAAATATGCAGATCGTTTGACCTAACAATTCCATGTCTAGATGTGTACTATAGGAAAATACTCATGTGCCTGAGGAACTTTGTACAAGAATGTCTATCGAAATATCATTTTTAATAGGAAAAATATTGGAAACCATCTAAATATATAGGGAAAAAGTTTAATAAATTGTGGCATATAGAAGGGATGGAATATTTCACAGTAGTCAGGTAAATTTACACGTACTGATACAGAAACATCACCAAGATATTAAGTTAAAAATCAAGTTGTGGAATAATGTGTACAACATGATTCTATGTATGTAAAAGACAATCTTGACATTATATATTTCTATATTCATAGTTGTATCTACATATGAATATTTGTATCTACATATATATTTGAATGTAAATATAAATATGTGTACATATGTATTAAAAGGGTCTGGAAGGATATGCCACCGATATGGTTTAGATTTGTGTCCTCACCTGAATCTCAGGTTGAATTGTAATCCCCAATGTTGGAGGAGGGGCCGGCTGGGAGGTGATGGGATCATGGGGGTGGATTTCCCCCTTGCAGTTCTCATGATAGTGAGTTCTCTTGAGATCTGGTTGTTTCAAAGTGTGTAGCACCTCCCCCTTCTCTCTCTTCCCCTTCTCCTGGCCATGTAACACATGCCTGCTTCTCCTTCACCTTCCACCATGATTGTAAGTTTCCTGAGGCCTCCCCAGCTCTGCTTCCTGTATGGCCTGCAGAACCATGAGCCAATTAAATCTCTTTTCTTTATAAATTACCCAGTCTCAGATAGTTCTCTATAGCAATGCAAGAATGAGTTAACACAGTCATCCTTAGTTTACAGGAGAGTCAGTCCAACATGACCGTGGGTTTTTCTATGTTTCATTAATATTTGATAAGGATGCCCCTATATAATGATTATGTAATTAAAGATATGTTTGTCATATCTTTCAAAAAGAGTGAGTGCCACTTCTCCAGATTGTGAAAGGGAGTCACCAAGCTTGACAATTAATTACATGATTGTAGTTACAATGGAGAAAACAGGCAAGTGGGCTTTTTGTTGTTCTTTCTCAAAAACTGTTCATTTCACTCATAACTTCAATGCAGTAAGAATATTTTTTCTTTTTTTTCAACTAGCAAAAGATGGAAAGAGATTTTTTGAAAACATTTACTATAGTTAATGGCAAAAGCAGAAAATCTAAGAACTTGTGCATGTGGTTCCTTTCAAAACTCGCCATGATAATAGTTCATTCAATTAAAAAAAACACTTTAACAATCACTTCCATGGAAGAGAGGTTCCTTTTGCTACTATCAGTTTTTTACTCTTATTTGGTTGAGACAAAAAAAGTAGGGAGACAGGTATTATGGCAGATTATTAAATCTGTATCATATGATATTCCTAAGTGAGAATCACTTTTCCAAAGTCCTGGGTGTAATCATCTCTTGAAATACAGCTTCACTACATGCCTCGAAGTCACTGGCAGTTCTCCAAAGAGACTAAACAGAACTTCAAATATTATTTTAGGACACTGAGGGAAAAGGAGAGAAGTGAGATTGATTTCATTTTAAATGACTGGAGCTGAGCTTTGCAAGGTCCAGTCTTCTCTGCCTTATTCCTGGGGCTTTTGTTTGCCAATTAGGGAGTATAACCTGGATTCAGAAGTTGGGCTAAACCAAGGCCTCATTGTAACAGAGATGGGGAGGAGACACGCTCCCTTCACAGCTGTCCTTGTGTGTCAGCCCAAGTAACAGATGGGAACAGCTGTGCCCCAGCCACATGTGCCCTCGTGAGAAAGCCAGCGCAGATCAGTGACTCCTTGTGATTTCAGAAAAGCAACTTGATCCTCTTATGGAAAGTGATGGCGTTTGTGGTTGTTCCATAAGGTTCAGGAGAAGCCTAAGGAGAGACCCCCAGCCTCAAACTCTGTCCTTCAATAGGGGCCAAGCAACCCCAACAAAAATCAAAACCAAATTCCTGAACTAGAGAAGGAAGCACTTCCAATGTGACAGGTGCTCAGGGCTGGGCTTGTGAAGTTTTGCTTTGGGTGCCTGGAAGATGAGAAGAAAACAGAACTCACTTTTCTGTCTGGTTCTGTAGGAAACCACACACACAGAACCAGACACCTAGGAGTGGGCGGATAGTGATCATGCAAGGGCACCCTGTGTGATGAGCAGAAAGCAGTCAGGTGGGGTGTCCTGCAGGGAGGGAGGCAGGCTTCAAGCCCCCAGCAGCTCAGGCCACCAAGAAAAAGGATCCATAACAAAATGCTTTCATCCTCACCAGTGTCCCTGGTGATTCAGGGGCTCTTCCTCCTCGTGGAGATCATGGAAGGCATCTAACAAGCCTGAGATGAAAGAGTATCCCTGCTAATATTAAGTTCCTTAATATTATTGACTTAATAATAAGCCAAGTTAATTGAAACATTGGATAGGTTTACCTCATCCAAACATAAAGGGACCACTATGATAAAGCCCTGGGATTGGACATTAAGGATTATTTCTGTGCTTTGTAGGTTTGTTTTTATTTATTTGGGGGTTTTATTAGGCATACAGTCCAGACTCCCTCCCATCCCTCACTTCTCCTCTGGGCAGCCACTTTTTGTTACCTGTCCTTTGAAGTTTCTTAATGCATATCCAAACAGACACATATAGATCATTGCCTGTCCTTTTATTTATTATATGGTAGCAGGTTATAGAGAGGGTTTCATTTTTTTACAGTTTTATAACTTTCCATTGTATGATGTATAATAATTAATTTAATCAGCATCTTATTGATGGACATTAAGTTTTTTCTAGTTCTTTGTGATTACCAACAATGCAGCCAGGAGTAACACTCCACGTACGTCATTTCACTCATATGCAGGTTTCCTATATGATACATTTCTAAAAGTAGAATTGCAGGGCCAAATGGCATGTGGATTTTAGTGATTCAACCAAATTGTTCTAGATGCCCACAAACAATCTATGAGAATTTTCCACATTCTCATAGCGTATATTCACACTTTGAGTTTTGCCATTCTGACAGGTGAAAAGCAGTATCTCAGTGTAATTTCAATTTTGATTTTTCTTATATGAGTGAGGCCGAACATATTTTTATATGGGTAAGAGTTATCTACATTTCCTTTTCCGTAAACTCTTCATATCCTTTGCCCATTTTTTTCTGAGTTGTTGGTCTTTCCCTCTGAATCTAGTAATTTTTAAAAACTGGCTATTGTATTTTTCAGTTTTAAAATTTCCATTTGGTTCTTCCTTACATTTTCTATTTCTCTGCTGTGACTTTCCACTTTGTCATTTGTTTCGAGCATTCATACTTGCTTTAAAATCAGGACATTTGTATAATAGCTGCTTTATGATTCTTGCTGGATAGTTTCAACATCTGTGTAATCTCAATGCTTACAATTGCCTTTTCTCTTTCAAGTTGAGATTTTTATGGTTTTCAGTGTGATGAGATTTTGGATTGCATCCTAGACATTTTCAGTAGTATGTTATATTATTCTGGTTCCCATTTCAGTCTTTGATTTTAGCAGGCACTTGACCTGTTTAAGTTCAGAATGCTTGTTCCGGTTCACTTTGTGAGCTGTGGCTCAAAAGTCATTTCATTTTCAAAGCCTTTACAGTGCTATTTCAATCTGCCCCACTTGGGTGCTACCCTGATGCCAATCTGAAACCCGGGCAGTGTTTCAGACCAGTGTTCAGTTTTTCTGACCCTTGAATCTTTTTGCTGTGTTGTTTCTTGTCTGTTTTGTGCAGGGGCACTCAGAGTTCTACCCAGGATTTCATACACAAATTTAGAAAACTGCTTTCTCCAGTTCTCTCCCCCACATAGTCCTCCCCCAGCCTCTAGTTAGGAGTGGGAAGGGTATGGTCACATTACTGCAGGAGGAGGAATAGATGAGTGGGCTTCATCCACAACGCCCCCCCAGCAGCACATGGTGGCAGGGGGAGGGGTTAGCCAGCACAAAAGGGCAGATGTGGTCAAAATGTTTTTGCTCTGCTGGAAACACTGGTCATTTGGCTAAAAAGAGTTTTCTTGGGGTTTTTAAATTTGTACCCATCTGTGTTTCTGGGTGATAGGCATCTATCTAGAGCCCACACTGCCATACACGGGAGAAAAAATTAATGAACAAAAGAAAACAAACACATAAACAACACCCAAGGCACTCCCTGCTACATGATGCCTTGAGTATGGAGGAAATCGCCAGTTTTTATTTCTTTTTCCAACTTCGGAGTCTTCTGTGGGTTGCTTTATAAATTTTGTCCAGAGCTTTTTGTTATTGTTAGTAGGAAGAATAGGGCGGAACACGCCTTAGTCCATTTAGTCTAGAAACTAAGTTGTGGAGATCTACTCACTTTTTATGAAACTGTCCCCCAGAATCTACTCCGTACCTGCCCCACCTTCCTGCTCCCTGAAAACCCCAGTAGGTCGTTTCTCCACGCCTGGGTCTGGATCATGGCCAGTGATGCTTTCTGACCCCACCTCCCCATGCCTCAGGGGTCACGTGGTCTCCGAATTTAGGTTCCATATCTCATCTAGCAAAGAGGTGAAGGCTTGCATGCTCTATAAACCATGTTACCCCTATACACCATGCTTATCTAGGTAGCAACTGCTGATACAGCCCCCACACTTACCTCCTGAGGACAAACACTAATGCTCAGAGGCAGTGCCATTGAAGCCATAAGAAGGAAATACTTTCATAACCGCCTCATAATATTCAAAGTTTCTCCCCCACTAAGCAGTCAAATTTCACATTATTATGCCCTTTCTCATATCCGCTTCCAAATTATGCTGCCTCAAGCCTGCCAGCCAAAGAAAGGCCCTGTTCCCGAGCCAGCTGTGTCTCAGACAGTCGCTTACCTGCCAAGGCTTGAAGACTACCTCTGCACGGGTAATTAATTCTGTTCTCAGTCAAGGGCTTTCACATGAATCTGTTCCTGGTTTTCTCTATTTATAGGTTATTTTATACTCACAACTCTCCCTCTTTAACAAACAAAAAATAGTATGAAAACAACATCAGCAACAAGAACAAATGAATAAATAAAAACTCCCTGCATCCTGCCGCTCTGCTCTGATTACCACCATCTCTTCTTTCCTTTTCAGACAAGTTTCTTGGAATAGTAATCAATGAGTCCTCATATCCTCCCTGAGATTCATATCCTATCTCAGCTTTGTTTAACTCTCACCACTTCATTAAAGTTCATCAAGGCCTTCAACAAACTGAATATTGCCAACGCCAGAGGGTACTTGCTAGTCCCCCTAACTCCTCACCCTTTCTCAATACTCTCAGCTCTTCTGCTTCTGTGATAGTCCTCTCTTTTTCCTCCCACCTCTGTAATAGTTTTTCACCTTCTTCATGAACTTCTCAGCAGCCCATCATCCCTTCAACATGAATGTTAATAAGATGATGATGACGATGATGATAACCCTCCCCAGCATGTACTGAGCTCTTATGCCAGGTTCTAGGCCAGGTAGCTGGAATGCATCATAACAGTTAATTCTCATAAAAATCCATTTTTGGAATGTGGAAACTGAGAAATGTCAAGTTATTTGCCCAAGTTTAGGCAGCTATTCCATGGCAGAGGATTTAGGTACAGATTTACCAAAGAGATTCATCTTTGGCCTGTTTCACAGTTCACTTTGCATCTTCTCTTTGAATTATTTTGGCTGTTTTCATGGTCTTCCCGAGTGACATCTCTCAAGAGGTTTTTCCAATCTGGGCTTCCGACTCCTAAATCAGACTTTCTCCTGAAGTTGTCAATCTGGATATCCTCTACTGTATTAGTCAGGGTTTTCCGGAGAAACAGAACCTATAGGATAGATAGGTATATCGATAAAAATAAATTTATTATAGGAACTAGCTCATGTGCTGATGGCAGTTGAAAGTTCAACAGATGATCTGCTGTCTGCAGACTGGAGAACCAGGAAAACCAATGATGTAATTCAGTCTAAGTCCAAAGGCCAGCAAATTAGGAGGCTAGTGGTAAAAGTTCCAGTCTAAGTCCAAAAACCTGAGAACCAGGAGTGCTGATATCTGAGGGTAGGAGAAGATGAATGTTTCAGCTCAAGCAGACAGAGAGAGAATTTGCTCTTCTTCTGCTTTTTTGTTCTATTAGGTACTCAAATAATTGGACAATGCCCACACACATTGGTGAGGGTGGATCTTCTTTGTGCAGTTTTCTGATTCAAATACTAATCTCTTCTGAGACACAAGCACAGACACATCCAGAAATAAAGTTTTACCAGTGATCTGGGCATCCCATAGCCCAGTCAAGTTGACACACAAAATTAACCATACACTTAGAAACCTCATAGAACTCATAATATTCCCTCCTCTATGCCACCTGATCCTTCTGCTGTGTTCTGGGTCTTTGTGATTGAGATAGCTAGCTTCCACCCAGTCATACAGGGGAAACACACAAAACATTTTCGACTCCTCCTCTCTCCTTTGCCCTTCACTTATCATAAAGCCTATTAATTTTATTTCCTGTTTCTAGAATCCAGCTTTTCTTCTCACCCCAACTAGCACTCTCAGGCTCAGGTTCTCGTACCTTCTCTTTTGGTTATAGCAATGAATTCCTACAAAGTTTTCCTACTTTCATTTTATCTTTTTTTAAGTCAGTAAGCTTCACTTAAAGTGTCTTCCCTCCTCCATTCCTTCCCCCTAAAACACCCAAAACATAAACATGGCAATTTGGGTTATCTATTGCTATGTAACAATCCACATGAAAACTTGGAAGTCTAAGATAATTTATGATTGTATCTCCAGTTCTGTGGGTTGTTAAGGGGCAATCCTCAGTTGGGGTATTTCATGCAGTTGCATTCAGATGGTGGCTTGGAATGGAGTCATCTAAAGGCCTGACTTGGCTGGATGTTCATGATAGCAATGCACAAGATAGTTTTGGCTGGGAGCTCAGCTGGGGTGACTGACCAGAGCACCTACATGTGGCATCTCCATGGGGTTTAGACTCTGAACGCATGGCAGTTTGCTTCTAAGAGGAGATGTCATGTTCCAGGAGCAAGTATTCTGAGAGAACTAGGCAGAAGCTGCAGGACTACTTAAGACTTCTTCTTAGAATGTCACTTCTGTTATCTTCCCTAAGCCAAGCAGTTGCTTAGGCCAGCCTAAACTCAAGAAAAGAAAAATTAAAGCCTACCTTTTAATGCAGTGAGCAGTACACATGCACAGAGAGGAAAGCCAGTGAGGCGATTATCTTGGAGACTATCTACCTCAATGACCATATCATTTTCATGTGTCTAACTCCTGAATTGCTCACCAATCACTGGGACATGAAGTCCAAGCTCCCTGTAGTACAATGCATAGACTTTCTAGGGTTTGCAACACTGACTTCTCCAACATCTTTTCCTTCCACTCCCAGCCCTCCATATTTATTGCTTATACATCTCTCTATCCCACCTCTGCCATAGACTTTAATGGTTATTCCCTCTCACCACCCACCTTAATATCCTTACTAAACCTTCTTTTCTTACTCAACTTCTACTTCATCCTTTAAGGCCACTTAGACACCACATCCTCCAGGAAGCTCTCCTGGAATCCCAGCTTGGGTAGGGTGAGCCACTTTTGTGGGCTTCTGTTGCACCCTTAGTGCACTTATCATAATACTTGTTATAATATAATATTTGTGTTGATATTATACATTCACGTTTCTCTTTCCCTTCACACCCCTAGATGATTAGCCCCTTGAAGGCAGGAGCCATATCCCATCCATCTTTGTACCTTTGGTGCACTTTGGTGTGGTAGCTTTGCAATGTGTCAACTTGCCTAGACAGAACTACATTTCCCAGAATTTCCTCCCCTGCATGTTTCTGGTTAGAGTGAGCCACAAAAGAGCCTCCTATGGGACATGTGAAGGTTGGAGGTGAAGCAGCAGCCTTTTTTGTAGCTCACACATATGCTGCTTGTTGCTGGTGTGGGACAGCAGGCCCCTGCTGTCCTGCTTTGGCCTCTTGGCTCCTGGGCCAGCTCTGTGATAAAGGGCACAAGCTTTTCCTGCAGGACACCCACACCATCAAAGTCAGAGGCAGCAAGAATCGGCATGAATCTCAGTCCATCCTCATGGGTTCCAGCTTGTGCCCGTGGGCTCAATCTTGTCCTTGCTTCCCCACTGCCTGCCTTGTGGACAATGTCCTTACAGAGATTGCTTAGCAAGAACCCACAACTTTGTAAGGTACAAATCCCTGTAACAAAGATACACACACACACGCATGGGTATATATGTATATGTGTGTATAAATGTGTGTCTGTGTGTTTGACATGCATACATAAAACATGTATTACCTCCTAGTGCGTCTGCTTCTGATTGAACTATGACTGACATAGATGAGAGGGTTTATCAGGAAAAATTTGAGACATGTCAAAAACAATGACAAATCACCTGCTTTTTAAAATAATCATTGCTGTAATAATATTACAACCAATCATATCTCCATGCCGTCTCTTCACCATCCCACAGGACAGTGTCAGAGAGGCTGGGTTCGAGGCTGGCTCTATCACTTTCTAGCTATGTTTGTTGGGCAAACTCCAAACCTCAGTTTCCTCATCTGTAAAATGTAAGAAAGAATTGTGTCTACCTCATGGGTTCATGGAGGATTAAGAGATAATACACTTGGAGGATTGAGAGATAATACACTTGAAATTCTTAGTATGTGCCTAACATGTAATTAATGTTTAAACCAAGTTAGCTAATATTAAGTGTATAAAATACATAACTATTTGTAGATAGCACATTTGTCCCCACAATAATTTATATTCCATCCATGTACATTTACACTCATAATTCAGAAACTGCATTTGTGTTATTGAAGTGCAGAGATTACAGTGCACTTCAGAGGTCATGAGTATAAATATTTTTACACTGTTCCGAATCATTTATGGGTTAAAAAGTTTATAATAAA
The DNA here is from genome assembly GCF_029289425.2 of Pan paniscus. Classification (NCBI taxonomy): domain Eukaryota; kingdom Metazoa; phylum Chordata; class Mammalia; order Primates; family Hominidae; genus Pan; species Pan paniscus. Next base: position 52,260,961 of record NC_073260.2, read on the forward strand.
ATATCTCAAATATTAATAAAATTATAAGATTAAAATTATGTAGGCTGCTTGCTTGTGTTGATGGCATAAACCCAGAATGAGATAACCCCTTCATTCCTTTGGCTCTTTCAGAAATCATCCTTCAGCCTTAGAGTTTTAAACTCTTCCTTCTTTAAAAACTGAATCAGACTGGGCGCAGTGGCTCATCCCTGTAATCCCAGCACTTTGAGAGGCCAAGATGGGTGGATCACTTGCGGTCAGGAGTTCAAGATCAGCCTGGCCAATATGGTGAAACCCTGTCTGTACTGAAAAATATAAAACGATTAGCCGGGGATGGTAGCGCATGCCTGTAATCCCAGCTACTCTGGAGGCTGAGGCAGAAGGGTCGCTTGAACCCAGGAGGCGGAGGCTGCAGTGAGCTGAGATCATGCTACCGCACTCCAGCCTGGGTGACAGAGGGAGACTCCATCTCAAACAAACAAACAAACAAAAACAACAACAACAACAACAACAACAAAACCAAACCTGAATCTATCTATATATTTAAAACGGCTTTGTAAATTCCAAATCATTTGTCCTTTTCACTTTATCTTTTTAGAGTAATTTCAGAAGGTAGACATAGCCATGGCATTTAGAACCAGTTTTAATATTGATCTGTCTAGAAGCCTTCCAAGATCCCACTAAAATCTTTACAAAATGAGGAAATGAAGACAGTTTTTAGAAGTCCCATTGGTTCTTAGGGACAGGGCTTGCAGGAATGTGCAAGACAGAGGGTGAGAGAATGACTTGGGATGATGTGACTTTTCTATTCATTTTGCCTTTTGGAACATTCAATTTTTCTGAGCTCTCTTTGTTTATGAATTGAAAATGCTTTTGTTTATTAAGTTAATTAAATTATTTTAAGAACATAAACAATGCAAGATAAGGGACTCAAACATTGTGAGCCTCTCTGTCTCTCTCTGGGCTAACAAACGGTCGGTGTCATAATAAAACAAGTATATTTCTAAATAAGGCAAAAACGCCCGGGTCCTGCCTGATGAAGCAAGAAGCCAGACAGAGCTTCCTACTGTTTCTCCTGCCCCTGACGCACACTGGGACCCTCAGAAACTCAGCGTTATATGACAGAGACAAAAGGTTAGTTCCCAGACAACAATGGACAATGCCTTGATATTTGTTTATCACCCCTCAGCGACTGGGGAAGGCTCTAGATTGTGAGAACTCAAAGCAGGGCTTTCCCATATCTGCCTTAGACTGTAACAATCTGGATATATACATATTCTTACCCCACTACCCTATACACATCTTGAAAGCAAACCACAGTCTGTATTCCCACTTGTCATATAGGAGGCATTACAAATCAATTATATTCTACAGAATAGAGAAACAATTTGCGTTTTTTAGCAAATTAAACTTTAGTTCAAATATAATGTTATATACTTCAAATATTGAGATTAAGCAAACTAAAGCCTCACCCACTCCTTTTTCAGCACCCTTAAATGAGTTCCTAGGAGGCTCCAGAACCTTGTCTTAAAGATAAACGATGAGATGAAAATGCTTGCATTTCTAAATGCTGTTTCCTGAGGAACTCAATGTAATATTCTTAAGGTTCAAGAAGATGGAGTGTATATCTTGAGTCATAGACAGAACACGTTCGTTGTCAGTGCTGGGCTCAGCATGTGATTGATGGGTGCTGATCCTGGCTCTTACAGTCCCCAGATTCTGAGAGCCACCTGGCACAAGGGGCATCCTCCTATGCTGCAGATGGCCAAGGGCAAAGGTCAGAGGGCCTGATGCGCTCTTGACTCTTTCTTGCTTCTATCTTGCCTCTAACTCCCGCCTTCCTACACATGGGCTTCCTTCCATTACCTGAATCACCACAACGCCTAGGAATTCCCAGTAAGCAATCTGTTTAAAATGTAGACCCACTCAACTTCCAGGAGCTCGTGGAAGATGGGTGGGTATACATTTTTAGGAATGAGAAGGGAACTAGTATTTCAGTTCCTATCCTGAAGCATGCATCATCCTCAAATTGAAAAGAAAGTGGATAAAATTAGTACGTGTTCACTGCCTTTGAGGAACTCATGGTCTCATGGAAAGACAGCATGTCCTATCTTGTACTGTGGATTTGTCTTGAGAGCAGATGTGATGTCTCTTCCAGAACTGTTGGGGGCAAGAGTAGGGTTCTCCCAATGCCTAGGATCATTGATCATTGTGATCATGATGCACAAAACAGTCTAGCCTGTTCTTCTTAAGTTTCAAGTAAATTTCAAAGATCCAAGGAAACCCATGTGTCATGACCTCCAAAATAAAATTTGGAGATGAACAATGATGGCTTTCTGCTCTTAGAGGAGGAACAGATGACAGGAAGCAATGTCACTGGAAGTGGGGTTTCCTCTTTTGTGAAATCCATATATTGCCATTTGTTTCCTGTTGTCCTCGGTGTTTTGTCAGTAGCTTGTGGAGGAGAATGAGCAGAGGTGTGCTTTATTGTGTCTGAGCCACAACGCTGACTTTATGATGACACAGCTGTGTTCTTGCTGTTCACCTTTCATTATTACTTCCATGGAGTTCACTGCTGGCTACTATACATCACAACATTGACAACCGATGTAACCTCTGACAAGTTTAGCTGTAGCCAGTGGGACCTGCATTCTAGATGGTTTGATTTGTGCCTACAGCTTCTTGTTTGGATGATAGATTATACAAACACCCAGGTCATAGCCAATACGCAGTTATACAGCTCACTTTTTTTCGTGTGATTTTGGTTGGGTGTTTTTGTTAACGAGTATTTACAGTTTTTCACACCTAAACTCACAGTATGAAGCTACTCCATGTTTATTGCTTTGCATGGTACTGCAAAACTGCATTTATTGTGCTTTCATCAGAAACGCTTCTTTGAGACATAAACATTGCCTGTTTTTCACTCCGTTTTTAAAAAACAAATTAAGCAGGCACTCATTTATGCAGGTACTTCAGGTAAAAGAGAGGAAAGGTTCCCAAAAGGGATGTGTGGGGGCCACTTGAGGACTGTCTTTCATGTCAATCTCAGCCATTCCTCAGGAATTTCTGTTTTCTTTTTGACACTGCCCAAGTGGCAATCCCACCCTGTCCCCTGCCCCTGACCTTGGACACGGGGAGCAGCACTGTCCCACGGAGGGGGAGACAGAAGAAGGGAAGATGGTGAGCCCAGCCACTCCTCAGCCCAATTGGGTTTCCTCAGCAACATCTTACCCCAGACTGTCCTCTCTCTTCGCTCCTCTGCTCCAGAGAGGATGGTTTCCATGTGCTGCTTCTCTGCGATCTTTCTTTCCTCTTATGTCTTTCATTATGAAACCAAAGTGCTAGAGGGATCGAGGACTATGGGGGACCCAAAAAATCCCATGTTCATGAAGAAGGAAGAGAATGCTCGTGGGAGGGGGGCTGAGGCCTGCAGACATGGGGATGGAAAGTTGCCGCCTTAGTCATCTGAGGCTGCTCTAACAGGATACCATACACTGGGTGGCTAATAAGCAACAGATGTTTATTCCCACAGTTCTGGGGGCTGGGAAGCTCAAGAGCAAGGCACCAGCAGATTCAGCATCTGGTGAGGGGCTGTTTCCTGGTTTGTATAGAAGGTGCCTTTTCCCTGTGTCCTGATATGGTGCGAAAGGCAAGGCAGCTCTCTGGGGCCTTTTTTATAAGGGCACTGATCCCACTCATGAGGACTTTCATGCCCTGATCATTTCCCAAAGGCCCCACCTCCTAATACCATCACATTCAGACGGCAGCAGCCTCCTCTTCATTCTGAAAACCTCCCTCAATAACAATCTTCGTTTCAAAAGGATTTCAAGGCAGAGATTTTGATACCCACTGGGGCTTTTATCCTGTTTGTCAGAGGTTTGAGAGGGTTGACAACAGCTGTGGTTGGAATAAGAGGAGTTAATGGTAATGGAAAGGAAGTTGACACCTGAGGAGGACAGTTGGGGCCACAGGATAAAGTGCCTCCAAGGTTTCTATCACTGGGAAAGCTGACTGGCTAACCCTGGCTTCTTGGAATGCCCTGTCTATGCCATTCCACCTTCCTCGCAACTTGGCAGGTCCTCATCCAGACTCCAACCCTGCATTACCTTTCCTGGTCTCCATTAAGATGCAGCCTTCCCGAGGACAAGGGAACTGCTGGGCGACTTAGACAGTGAGGCCCTTTGCTGCTCATCACAACCAGCGTCTCTGGAACTCCAGAAAGGCAGCCTGGGATCAGGCGGAGGCAGACATTACTTATGGATGAAGGGGTAGAGAAAGGGTCAAGGGGTAGAGAGAGGGTCTAGGTGTAAAACGGGCACCAAACCACCACACAGGACTACCCCAGTCAGGATAAAAGGTGAGGCTATTTAAGCATCAGAACATGCTCCCTCGACCCCAGAGCCTGCCCAGAATGTTGGGGGCTGCCACCTGCTTGCCTGCGAGGCCTCCATGCTCTCGGGAGCCCATGTTCCCATCTGCTTGCTGCAGCACTAATGAAGAAACTCGACTGCCAGGCCTGCTTGGAGGAATACCTCATGAAACAGATTGTAAAGCCCGGGCCCATGACTTGCTCTTTTGGGACTTGGCACTTACGTCTCTTTTTCCATTTGCACAGACTGAGCAGGAGGCCAGGCCTCCCCGCCCGGGCCTTGCGAGCGAGGCCCCTTTCCTCTGTCCGCCAGTTCTCTCACTCGGCGGCCCCCACACCCCCAGGAGGAGATGCAGGGGAGCTCTGCTGACGCCGAGGCCGCGCCTGCTCCACATTCCAAGCGGGACACGGCCTGAGTCCCGTGGGCCCTGCCCGGAGGCCCCTGGGTGTGAATCTGTTTCTCCCCACTCGCCGGCTGCCGCGCCGCCTTCAGGCTTTTTTTTTTCTCTCTCTCTCTCGCCGTTCCCCCGGCAGGCAGCGTCTGCTTTTCAGCGCGCGGACATTTCCGGCTGGCGGGGGATGGGACCGTGGCCAGCCAGTTCCCTTTCCCGTTCCCGCCTGGCTGCAGGCGCAGCTGCGATGACTTCATGACTCTGCAATGGCCGCGGGGCCGGGGAACAGGGCCGGGATTGTATTAACGGGATGGAAAGTAGCAAGTGTGAAAGACACCCGTGGCAGACTCCACCTCCTGCCTTACTACCTTTTTTTCCAAAATTGCTCTTATCTCCAGCAAAAACTCCCTGAGTGCCTTTTCCCCCTCCTGGCAGCACTGGAAGGAGGGCCGCCCGTGGAAAACGTGTCCTCCTCAGACCTGAGTCCCCCGGGCCCTCCTCAGCCAGGATCAATGTAGAAGGAATGCCAAATACTCAACCGCCTTTAGGTGGGGTTTTAGGTTTGAGGGGAAATAATGAAATTTTGCATTTGAATCTGAAAATGAGTCTGGCAGCCTGAGTGGTTGGGTGAAGAAATGGCCCTGTTTCTCCTATTAGCTTGTCCTCCCACCTCGGGGAGAGGCTGACCCGGTGAGGTGGCCACAAGACCCTAAGAGCCCTGCTCCACCGAGTTCCAGAACGCGGAGAACTGAGACCCAGGCACCACGTGACTTGGTTGTCAAGCTGCCTGACATTTCAGTGTGGTGGCAAGGGACCTGGTGTGCCTGGGTGGGAGGAACATGTGGACATGGATTGTCAAATATGACTATGTACATGGTGGCATTGCTTGTGATGGTGAAAAATTGGATTGTTTATCAACAGGGAATCAAACAGGGAATAAGTAAAGTGTGTGTGTGCTGTATTTATATGATGGAATTGTATACAGCAGTTAAAATAAATAAAAGCGATCTAGTTGAACTAGCCTGGGATAAGGCTAAAAAAAAAATGAGCAATTTGCAGAATGAAACTGCAGTATGAAACCATTTATGTAAGAAAAGAATGAGGGCGAGGGAGACAGAAAGAAGAAAAGAAAAACAAGAAAAACCCTCATGAAGAAATACCGCTCTCTGTGCTGCACTATAGGCTACTATAGACTATATATAAAAGGACTGCAAGGCTAAATCCCCAAACCCCAAACTATCCAAGGGGAGGGTTCAGAGGGATAGAAATTGGAGAATGTGGTCAAAAGGCACTTTTGAGTAAATGTCCTAATATTTCAGAAGAGAATGAATTCACTTATTTCTTATGTAATTAAAAATTCATTACAAAATAGGGGAAAATGAAGTGTTAGTGGTTTACAAACTTCATCCATCCAGATTGAGCAGATGTGGAGCTTTGCCATTGACTTATTTGTGAGTAATTAGTGGTTTCGGTTTTTTTTTCTTTTGCTGAGATGCAGCAAATTGATATGATTAAAAGGGTGAGACAAGGTATGTGTGAGTGTGCGTGTTCATAAATCAACAGGTGACTGTGTTAAGTAACCCTCAAGAGAGTCCTTTTCCAAGTAGTTAGTCTGTCATACGTGGCCTTGCTGAGCCGCAGGGTCATCATCCCGTCAGGCCAAACACGGGGCTGCAGCATTTACTGCTCTAATTGTGCTGTTTAGAAACGGGTGAGGCACAAAGGCTAGGGAGCCCTGATCTGTTTTTGGAGTCCTGCCATCTCCCTTTGTACCTTCCACTTGGAAAATCTTGCAGGTAGACATCAATTAGCAATGCAAACACCATGTTGGAAATTCACTTTATTTGGGGGCTTGTTGGGGGGGGGGTGGTCAGGTAAGTGAATAATTTAGCCAAGAATTCTGCAAACCCAAAGGTAGTGATTACTATAGACAGAGATTTTAAAATATGGATGAAGCTTAAAATATGGATGAAGTGTGTATGTGTGTGTGTGTGTGTGTGTGTGTGTAGAATTAACAATACAAAATTTTAAAATTATTTTAAAAACATTCTTTTATTAAAGGAGAATATTTAAAATTAGAAAATAAATTATAAACTTATTAGGAAATAGCTTGCTTATGTTTTAGAATCAGTATGAATAATACTAGTTGTTTTCAAAAATAATATTTTCCCTAACTATAATAGTTATATTCTCATTGTAGAAAATTCAGTAAAGAAAAGTATAAACAACACAATTAAAAGCAAACAAAAATGAAGCAGTAGCTAACTCCTGATGGTTGAATTATTAATGTTTTCTTTTAGACTTTTCTATTATAAATATAACAAAATCTCCATCCTACTGGTGATATTACTTTGTAGCCTGTTTTTATCATACTGTTAATATGTGAGAGGCCCCCAATCCAGAAGTTTTCCTGTACCTCCTTCCAGCCAGTTTCCTACACACCCCAGACATTGGTGGCCACTGGTCTGATTTTTATCACTATCGTGTTGCCTTTTTCGGAATGTGATATGAATGGCATCATACAGTATGTAGCCTTTTGTGACAAGCTTCTTTCATTTATCATAATGCTTTTAGAGTCTTCTATGTTGTTTCAAATATCAGAAGTTCTGTCTTTTATGCTGAATAGAACCCCATTGTATGGGCATATTACAATTTGTTTATCTATCATTTGCGGGGATTTGCTGAACATTTAGATCTAGTCTGTGGGTCAAAGTCTGTCACTTGTTTTGGAATACTCTTGGATATTATTTCTTCAAATAATGCTGTGCCCCATCTCAGCCTCTCCTCTCCTTCTGGGACTCAAGTTGCAGCTGTGCTAGGGAGCATTTGATTGGGTTCCTTATATCTCTTATGCTCTATTTTGTTCTTTTCATTTTTTTCTCTTGGTGCATCAGTTGGATCTTTTCTGTAGACTTCAACTACACTGTATTTTTTCTTTCAGATCCTTGAATATTTCTGATGCTATTGCTATGAGGCTGGTGCAAATAGAATCTGAAACTTTACTTCCATCCCTTTTTTGCCTGGTTAATTCTTAGTCATCATCTAGATTTTGCTTCCCCAGGAATGCCTTCTCTGACCTCCAAGATGAAGCCGGATGACAGCCCCTCAAAGTACTAAGCCTCTTTCCTCTTGAACATTAACCAAAGTTGCAGAATTTGTCTGCCTTCCTCTCTAGACCATAAGCTTTACAGGGCAGAGATTGGTCTGCTTTTTGTTTATTGTTGTTTCCCCATCTGTAGCCTGGTTCCTGAAACATAGTAAGATCCTAATATTTTTGAAATGTTCCCCCTTCAGGTAGTTGGGGGTTGGCTTCCTGAGATTCTTTAGGTAACCTCATCATAGCTCGGGGTATCTCATCTATGCCTTTGCACCAAGCATCCCACGCTTGGTGATGGTCTTTACAGAAATGACTACTGCGTATGGCCTCAGTTGACTTCGGAAATGGAAGATCAAACCAATGCAAGAAGGGCATGATCAGAGATATTTCTGCCATAGCATGGTTAGAATACCAAGCTGAAAACAGAACATAAGCTTGAACATAGCTGTAGTGGATAACCCTCAGACTCATGGGGAACTGTTGGCTCTTTTGGCTGAACTCTTGGTTATAAACTTCTAATTTTGCGGTTGACCTAGAAATTCTCGTTTCTGGAAAATGACTGAGCCAATTCTCTGTTCTCCCAGTTTGCAAAGGAGCTTCTGTTGTTTCTGACTAACATTAACTTGCCACACTGACTTACTTTCACTCTTATTCTCTAGGGGAACAAGGTTTCTTCCTTCCTTCCTTCCTTCCTTCCTTCCTTCCTTCCTTCCTTCCTTCCTTCCTTCCTTTCTTTCTTTCTTTCTTTCTTTCTTTCTTTCTTTTCTTCCTTCCTTCCTTCCTTTCTTCCTTTCTTTCCTTTTCTTTTCCTTCCTTCCTTCTTTCGTTCTCTTTCTCCCTTCCTTCCTTTTTCCTTTTCCTTTCCTCTTTCTTTCTATATGTTCTTCCCTGAGGAAGACAAAAATTTGTAACTTCCTTTCCCTGAGGAAGACAAAAATATATAAGTCCATACAGTATAATTAGAATTTCAACCAAAGGAGCCTCGTTAATACACTTCAGAGGACATAAATTTTTCACTGGGTAAGTAGATGAGTTCAGTGTCCTATATAATATATCAAAATGCCCAGGAAATTTTTCTGGAACATACGTATATAGAAATCTATGAATCTATAGATAATAGCAGTAGTAAGAAGAAGATATAAATGAGAATATAGGTACTATCTCATTTAATCCTCATACGTATCAGAACATAAGGCATTGTTACTAATTTATAGAGATGTGAATTTAAGTACAAGGATTGTAAGTTGCAGGGGTCAACTAATGGTGAAACTGGGAAAGATGCTCAGTGCAGAACCCATGCATAAGACTAAGATGAGAGGAAAAACATGAAGGATATAGATAGTGCTTCTTTAATTTACATTCGCTCTTGTTTTTAGGGAAATTGTACTTTCAGCAAATTTAACTAGCTAATGCATAGTTCTGATCTAATGCGTAGTCTCCACTACCTGAAACCTTCCAGTAGCTCTTTATTGTCTAACCAAAGCCAGGCAAGTTTGCCTGTCATGAGCTTTCCCAGAGACTTTTCATCATTTTCTACATGCCCTGGCACAATGAGAATTTCAAAAGGGGTTAGTTTATCAAACTTATTTTCCTACAGAGTGTCTTTTATCCTGGAGCATCTTTCAGTTTCCCAGTGATCTTGGGAAATGCAACATAGAAAATAAAATTTAAATATCTAAGTCTTGTTCTTCATTTCTTAGTTTATACCTTTCTGGCCATCTCAAAGTTTTACAAGGGCCAGACGGGGAATGTAAATGAAAGAAGCCAGGAGAAATGAAATGATGGGTGATAATTACCTTCCATAGTAAGAGGAGGGGAGTGGTCTACTAGGAAGTATTTGCTTATTAAAAGGAGAAAACCACTGAATGTCATGTGAAATATAGCCTCAGAATTGCCAGGCAGTTTGATACTCTAAGTGAATTTGGAAACTTGAATTTTGATCTATACTATCATTATTTTTAAAGGATGGCAACTAGTTCAGATTTAAAACTCTCTGTGGGTGAACACTGTGTGAGCCAAGCATGACCCATTTACAAGCTGAATTTGGCTTAAAGACAGCCAGTTTGTGACTTTTCTACATGATGGTATCTCGACTACTTTTTTCTGTTTATCTCTAAAATGACAAAAAATTGTTGAGTATAAACTTCTTATTTTAGGGAGGAGTATACCAATTTTTTTCTATTCATTTTTCAGGATAAATGTCTCTCTCACACACCGCTTTCTTTATATACATGTATGCAAATATAAACCAGTCACACCCATATTTGATTAGCTCATTTTCTAGGTTCACCTCGTTTTGAAGGTTGTGAATATTATGACAAGCTGTGGACTTATCTTCTTTTCTGCATTCCCACATGCAGCAAGTACAGTGATCAGCACTATTTAGTCACAGGCTACTAGACCGGTGTGTAGTTGACTTGAGCTACTTTTTATAGAATCTATTTCTATGTGGTACAACTGGTGGTAGTTTCTGTGTATCCATGTGTTTGCTCCTAATACCTCTGAAAATATCTGCAGAGGAAGTAAAAAATTATCTTGTAGATGAGCTCATTTTGAGCCACTAGGGTAATTGATGGAGGTTTGGAAAACTGGATAGAAGAAAAAATACTGATATTCCCCTTTAAAATGTGCATGCTTTTATTTTTTTATTTTTATTTTATTTTTTTTGAGACAGAGTCTCACTCTGTCGCCCAGGCTGGAGTGCAGTGGCATGATCTCGGCTCGCTGCAACCTCCACCTCCCGGGTTCAAGCAATTCTCCTGCCTCAACCTCCTGAGTAGCTGGGATTACAGGCACCTGCTACCATGCCCAATTAATTTTTGTATTTTTAATAGAGACAGGGTTTCACCATGTTGGCCAGGCTGGTCTTGAACTCCTGACCTCAGGTGATCCACCCGCCTTGGCCTCCCAAAGTGCTGGGATTATAGGCATGAGCCACTGTGCCTGGCCTCATGCTTTTAAAAGTAGAGAATAAGTAATTTCTTTTAATCCCATTATAAGTAGAGCTCTAGTTTAAGATACTAATAAAGCGCTTGTTCTGTAGGTGCGGGAATTTCTATTGGCATCAATAGTTTTCAAAGCATGGGGGAATCTAATGTGGCTGTCACCACCATTAACTTCATGCTGAGTATATCTCACCCATTTCTTCTCCCACTCAGTGAGCTTTAATCACTCTTCACTCCTCTGTGAAACCTACTCTGACTGCTTCACCTTCCCTTCTTGTGGAAAGGTAATCACTCCCTTTTCTGCAGCGTATGTGTCTGGTGCAATGAGAGCATCCTATGAACATGCTGTAGGAGAATAACATCTCTGCTTGTCTATTCCTCTCCTCCATATGCAACCATGAGAGCTACAGTGGCCATGTCATCTGTAAATCTCAGTTCTTCATACTGTTCTTCCTACCCAGGAGATGCTCAGTGAACATGGAATGAATGGTTGTTTGAATAAAACATGGAAATTTTGAAAGTAACAGGTAGAATGACGACTAGAACTATCTATCCATGGAACGGACATCTTTGAGCCCTCCATCATTTGGGGGTGTTCAGGTGGAAGTTGGATGACAGCTATGGAAAATATATCTGTAGGAGTTAGAAGACTTGAATGACATCCTCTCCTAGGTCCTTTCTAGTTATGACATAATCAGGGATTTCGGCTTTGCCAGTTTGCTTTGGCACCTGGGTTGTGGAGTTAGGGGAGCTCCTTCCCCCACTTCCCCGGGCCCCAGCCTTACCATGGTCACACACTGCCCAGACTTCTACTTGCTAGCACCTGCATTTTTTTGCCTGGGCATTTTTGTCTGGGCTCTGGGGCCTACTCTGACTGAAGAGGGCTGTTGAGGATAAATACCTCAACTCACCTGTCTATTAGGTGGGATCATGCTACCCTGGCCGCCATTGTTTCCCAGGGAGGTCAAGCAAGCTCCAGCTGTCCACAGCAGTAAGTGGCCTGATGACTACTGGCTGGTGTCTCTTCCTGTCTACCTTTCCCACTCCCCTCCTAGTGTTTCCGGGGCCACCCATCACCTCCCAAATAAATGACTTGCACTCAAATCCTTGCCACAGGGTCATCTTCAAGAAAAACCCTAAAAGGTAGTTAGATTCTCAGCAGATTCCTTTCATGGGCTAATTCCTAGGACACCCACATTTATTCTCCAATGCGGAATTAAATTCAACAAATAGCTCCCAGACAGAAGACTTAGAAGTCACAGTGACAGGGGCCATCAGGGGAAATACAGCAGCGGGAATACAGATGCGCATTTCTGATACTAATTAACAGCTCCCACACCTCAAAGCCGAGGCAACTTCTAGCACTAAAGGAAACAGCGTGATTGAAACTTGCCACAGTACCTGACAGCAACGGCCAGCAACTCTGTAGATGCCACCTTCGTTAACTGCACTAATTACACAACGTGGCATCACTTAAAAACAGTGCACAGCTGAATGATAACACACTTAAACAAACAAGCCAGGGTTCAGTCGTCTCCAGGGATAATTGTGTGGGAACTAGGTAAGGAGACAGGTGAGAGGTAAATTAGAATCCTTGTAGATTGTCCTCTATGGAGCCAGTAAATATGCTGTGGAAGAAATGACTGATTTTACGGTTACAAAACACCCACATAACAGCAGGGGGTGGGGGTTTTATAGGATCCCTCATAATGACCAAGCTATTAAACATCAAGCAGAAGTTGAGCCTTTTTTTTTTGTCTAAGCTGACATTTCTCCAGGGAAAAAGCCTAACTATAGGCATCCTCAAAGCCAATCCAGCCCCAAGAGTGACGAGTCTCATGATTAATGCTGACTCCAGTTCCCTCAGCCTTAGCATGGTCACATGAGCAGCTGAACCAGGAAACTCAATATGGGCAACGCGTGATTGATGAGGAAACCCAGCCTGCTGGGAAATGCCGCTGGAGGGGAAAGAGCCTCAGCATCTGACCTATATAAAACTCCTAGCCGGCTGTGGCTCCTGCTGACAAAATCTACCATCAGGACTGGAAAGAATACATGAGTGGTGGATAAAGGGACTTCTTTCATTCCCTTTGGTTAAAGAGGATCTGTTGCTCTTCTAAAAACAGAGCTCTAGGAAAACCTACTGAAGGCCTCGAAGCCCTAAGCTGAGCCTGGGGACATTGGCATCACATTCCCTGCCTGCTTCAACTTGACCAGAAGACTGTAAGAGCCAAACCATCAATTGTATGCGTTGGAAAAGGTTTCTCTATTTCTGCTCAATTCTGAGAGTCTAGGCAATTGTACAATAAAACACCAGAGAGGAAAAAAATTCAGTGGCCCCATGTCTATAAAAGACTTGAAAAAAAAAACTATTTGTTGGAAAAAAACTTTATTGAGGGCTCTAAATACAGACCGCTGCTGAGCCGGGTCAGAATTAAGGTAATGTTTTTGTTGAGTCTTTTATTGGCATCTACTTATCAAATGCTACATCAGAATCCAAATGGCAAGTAAGCAAACCTAACTATTATCCATACAATTCCGTAACTCCAGATCATCTGGTTTGAGATCCCCCAAATTCTGAGAGTCAGCTACTTTTCAATTTCAAATTAGTTTAAAGAAATTCCATGTCTAGGGAAGACTTTGCAGGCATCACCACCTTTCCAAGGTCTTTAGAAAAGAATCCCAAACTCCTACAAAACAGAGCCTGGAAGACCTCCTCCATCTTCTGCCTTTTGTTCTGATGGAAGATAAGTCAATGACCACTGCTTTGATGCGACACCATGTACTGTCTTTTCTCCTCAAATTCAAATAAATTTGTCTTAAACAAAATCCTGAACTCAAGATGATATGGTATAAATAAGATCTCCAGGGCTATGCAGGAAAAAGGACTCCTACTCTCAGTTTAAAACATGTGACAATTATATTTGGACTCAGCTAACATGCTGAGGATTGAGTTACACTTATTTGATGTTACATTGATATTAAATTTATTACTTCATTAAATCTTCTCATCCACACTGTAATGTAGATATTAGGATCCTCTTGTTTCTCTGAAGGCCATGCTCACTTGTCCAAGTTCCATCATCTATTCAGGGACAGACTTAGAAAGATCCAAACTGAAAACCCTGCTCTAAGCCCCTAACGTTTTCCATTACAGATGTTTGAGCAATAATTAAATTGAAATGACAGCAGAGGGGAAAATTTGAATGTACGAATAACTTCATTTTCCTGGCTGCTCTTGAAAAGCAAGAGTACAATTTGAACAAGAAATCATTTTGTAAAAATATGAACATCTGAATTTTTTCCTTCTTGCCTGGCGACAGACTCTTGGTCTCCCTCTCAGCTAGGCTTTTCTCCTTTCTCTGCTAGCCTTCTTTTTTCCTAACAAGTTTGAAGCCCCACACCATGTGTGCTCAACGGAGGGAAAAATAAGCAGTATTGCTTTTCAGATGTCCCTAGGAAACCTAATATGCATTTGATGCTCACTGCACTGAAATGGAAGTTCCTTGTGCAATTCAGCACCCCCCCAGACCCTGATCAGGCTCAGACATCTGCAATCTTTCAGATGCAGAGAATCTATTTCCCCCCACCCCACTTTGGCCTTACATGGGCCCTTTTTCTTTTTATGCATGCAATAGGAAATTTTCAGTATAGTGGTCCTAGCTGGCAAGGTAAGGAATGAAGGAATATTTGGTGCTGGTTTCAAGTGTGATAAAGCAAATAATGACACTCTAAGGAACTGTGAACTATTAAAGAAAATTTATTGCCACATCCACTTAAGCAATCCACGTATTTCCATCTTAAATATAGTCTTTTTAACAGGGTTTGGAAGTTAGAGTGTTGGCATCTACCATTCACAGAGAGCACAAGAGGTGAGGGGGTGGCAAAATTCTGCCAGAGTGAAGACTGAACATGCAGGAAAAGGAGATACCCTTAACCAAGGAATATTAAGATGTTTCTCCCAGCTCCCTCTACCTTCTAGGGGAAAATAAAGAATTAATTCTCATACAACATTAAATTCTTGTTCAGAATTTACTTGCAATAGTTGGCATGTGATTCAATCATTGATTTGTACATAAAGCTGTGCAACATTTTGAAATTTCTAGAGGAGTACTACTAAGATTGCAAAATCCAGGATGCAGTGAGCTTGAATACATTTCATTGTAAGATTGAAAATATTCTGTTATCTGGACAAACAGACTATATATTATAGAGATATATTTTTGGCTACATTTTCTTATATTTTAAAGTTATTTATTGCTTTGGTTTTCTTTTTTCTTTTTCAAGTGGAAGCAAGTACGAGACTGATGAATCCTGTATTCAGTTAAGGAAATGCCCAAATGAGGGAGCCCATTGCTTCTCCAGAAGGAGATAAACATCTACCTCACAGGAGTATTGGATGCTGTCTCTGTGTTGAACCAGCATCATCTCTGATTGACAGGCTGTCCCTGTGGTTCTTGTGCCTTCACTTTTCTGGATTATAATGCATTTACAAACCTAAACATATAGTTATTTGCATAAAACTAAGAGATATCAAATGCAAGATTTATAAAATCAGCATTTGATGCCTCTTTTAGTTTAGGCTTTTGGTCTAAATCTTACAGAACTGATTTGCAGAAACCAGGAGAGAAGCAGAAAGCTGGAGCAGCATTCTTCACCAAACCATCTGGTTTTTGTCATGGGAAACATGTCAGCTTTCATTTGGTGTCACTCAGCTCACCTCAGGCTGTCTAGTCTGAAGCCCAGGCTAAGGGTTCCTCTAGTAAAGCTCCGACTGTATTTCCTCCAGTTAATGCAGCCTGTGAGTGCCTGGTAGTTACCAATCTCCTCTTACTCCCATTTACTCCTTTTTACATGGGCTTTTACATCCACAGACGTTTCAAGGAAGATTAATCACAGAAAGCAGTGTGGGGACGCAGCTGCCAGCAAAAATGCACCAGCAGGCATTCTGCAGCACAGCCCGGATTCTTGCCTAATCCAGCATCAGTACAACCTGGGGCTCTGAAAACAGAACGAACGAAGGACACACCTTTAAATCCAACTGCAAATGTGGTTTATTTATACTGAAGACATTTAAATGTCCCTAGAGCCACAAAAATTATTCTTTTAATTAAGGACATTGCCTTTTATGACTTTCTGAAGGTAATGGTAACATGCACAAAGATTTAATAGTTAGAGGGATTTTGTTTAAGTGCTGATCACTTTCCATGCAATTGAAGCCTATTTCATGGAGAAATGTCTTTGGTTTTTATATATTTTTTTATTATGACAGCCTTTCCTCTAAAGCAATATTTAAAGTAAATTGGCTGATTTGAGCTTAAGGATTATAGGTGTCTGATGACTGTTTCAATTAATCATTATTTAAATGAATTTTGTGAAAACCTAGTTTTGCTGTCCAGTTTGGTAATGACCAGCCGCAGATGCCTATTTAAAATGAATATTAAATGAATTACAATCAAATAAAATTAAGTATTTGGTTTATCAGTGGCAGTAGCCACATTTCAAGTGCTCAATAGCCACATACAGCCAGTGGCTACGATACTGAACACAGAGGTAGAACATTCCCATCATTGTGAAAAGTTCTGTCGATGGCACTGAGTCCTAAAGCATAAAGGCAGGTGGACTGCACAGTGAGCACACTACAGATGTGGGAAGGTGTCAGCACTTGGAAGGTGGGCACCATGTAGCTTAAGGAACGAACAGTGAAAGGTGATGTCCTATCTGGGCAAAGTACCCAGGCAGAGTAGGTTTGATGTATCAGTGTCGAAACAGGTGCATGAAGTTCAAACCTGAACAATTCTGGGCAGGACAATAGAATCTAGTCCATATACCAGGAGCAAACTCAGGGCTAAGAAATGAACAATACCAAAGTCTCTGGAGCAAAAAAAGAATAAGAGAGAAAGACAGAAAATGTAAAAACACAATTGGGATATGGCGGTCATCTAGACTCTCAAGGAATGTTGTATTCAATTCCTGCTGCTGCTTTAACAAATGCCCACAGACTTTCTGGCATAAAACAACACAAATTTGTTATTTTATAGTTCTGTAAGTCAGGAATCTCACTGGGCTAAATGAAGGTGTCGGCAGAGCTGTGTTTCTTCTGGAGGTTCTAGTTTCCTGGCCTGTCTCCAGCTTGTAGAGGCGACTTGCATTCTTTGGCTCTGTGGCCCCTTCCCCCATCCTCAAAGCAGCAGCATAGTCTGTTCGAATCCCCCTTTGACTCTTAGCCCTATTTCCCTCATCAAGTCTTCTTCTCTGAGTCTTATCCCCCCCAACCTCCCTCTTATCAGGACCCTTCTGATCATATTGGAGCTGTTCAGGTAAACCGGGATAATCTCCTCACCTCAAGGTCCATAACCTGAATTACATCTGCAAAGTCCCTTTTGCTGTGTAAGGTAACATATCCATAGGTTTTCAGGATTAAAATGTGGACATCTTTGCAGGGAGAAGCATTATTCTGCCCATCGCAAGTACAGTAACACCAAAATGCCTGCTTGAGGTCTGGTGACTTCACCAATTTACAATTTAGAGGTTGTAAAACCCACAGAGCAGGAAACAATATATTAATTTATATCCCACCTAGTTTCAGAAATGAATTAATAGTGTATAACAAGATATAACAGAAGATAAAGGGCATGTCATATCACATATAAATAAGGCAAAAAGAGAAAAATGGAACAGGATAAGAACACAATGGAAGAAAGAATGAGATTAGGAAATATGCTCTATAATGACCTCCACTCATCCATCAATACACCTATAGTCATCTTAAAGTCAGAATTCTTTGACTAGAGAATCTAAGTGTGTCCTCAGTGTTACTTGAGTAATTTTGACAAGGAGTGCAACTAGAATTTTCAAATAACCACATCCTGAAGGTCAAAACAACAGAGATGGAAACTGAGCATAGGGGAGGATGTTTGTTTCAATGTAGCAGAGTGAAACTGTCTCTCCCTTTCCCTTAAGATTTGGGAAGATACAGCCAGAGGAAGAAGTGATGCAACTTGCTATGTTTCTTAAAGTCCAACTATATTTGGTCGCTGAGACTTCAAGGGTATTTAGAATTTAGCATTTTCCAAGTGTTAGCCCTTAAGATATTATTTATTGTTTATATTTCACTTAATTCCAGGAATGAGTTAGTGGATTATGAAAACAAGTATAATATAAAATAGAGTGCTAAATACACTTTAGATGAAAGAGAAAAGATACATTAGAGAAAGAATGCCATGAAGGAAGAAATGAAGCTTAAAAAATACATTGTGTATTGATCTAAATCTGTTCAGGTTTAAGATATGGCCCTAACCTGGCCACTTATACAATTGACAATGTTTTTAAGATGGAAAAGAACAAAATGCATCACTGAAAAAGATTTCAATTATTCTTCTAAAGCAAGATATGTAATTCTTCCTGGTGTCCTCCTGAACATTACATAGTGATTGATGTCCTCAACAATGTACTTTCCTTGGATGTTGAAGCCTCATAAGATTTTTTTCTATGGCCCTTTGCATAAGATCTTGGTATGCCCAAAGCATAATTTCATAAAAAACAATTCTGTAGAAATCCAATAAAATAAAATTTGCTGACTAGTTTCTTTTTTAAATTGATACATTATATTTATACATATTTATGGGATCCATGCGATATTTGGTTACATATATAGAATATGTAATGATTAAGTCAGGGTATTTAGGATATTTATCACCACTAGCATGTGTCATTTCTGTGTGTTGAGAACATTCTAGATCCTCACTTCTGGCTCTTTTGAAATGTATAGTATATTGTTGTTAACTTATAGTTACCCTACTCTACTATGAAGCATGAGAACTTATTCCTTCCATTTAACTGTAAGTTGGTACCTATTAGCCAATGTCTCCCCCTGCACACACACACACACACACACACACACACACATCCTTCTCTTCCTCTGGTGACTATCATTCTACTGTTTACCTCCATGAAATCAATGATTTTAGCCTCCTCATATGAGTGAATACAAGTAATATTTGTCTTTCGGTGCCTGGCTTGTTTAACTAAACAATATTTGCAGTTCCACCCATGTGGCTGCAAATGACATGATTTTGCTCATTTTTATGGCTGAATAGTATTCCACTGTGTAAATACACCACACTTTCTTTATCCATTCATCTGTTGGTGAATACTTTGGTTGATTTCATATCTTTGCTATTGTGAATAGTGTTGCAAGAAACATGGGGATACATATATCTCTTTGATATACTGATTTTCTTTTCTTTGAATGAATACCCAGTAGTGAGATTGCTAGATCTTGTAATAGTTCTATTTTTGGTTTTTTAAGAAAACCCCATACTATTTTTCTTTTTTTTTTAATTTTATTTTAAGTTCTGCGATATGTGTGCAGAACGTGCAGGTTTGTTACATAGATATACATGTACCATGGTGGTTTGCTGTACCTATCAACCCATCTTCTAGGTTTTAAGCCTGGCCTGCATTAGGTATTTGTCCTAATGCTCTCCCTCCCCTTTTCCCTACCCCCGACAGGCCCCAGTGTGTGATGTTCCCCTCCCTGTGTCCATGTGTTCTCATTGTTAAACTCCCGCTTATGAGTGCAAACATGTGGTGTTTGGTTTTCTGTTCCTGTGTTAGTTTGCAGAGGAGGATGGCTTCCAGCTTCATCCATGTACCTGCAAAGAACATGAACTCATTTTTTATGGCTGCATAATATTTCATGGTGTGTATGTGCCATATTTTCTTTATCCAGTCTATCATTGATGGGCATTTGGGGTGGTTCCAAGTCTTTGCTATTTTAAATAGTGCTGCAATAAACATACATGTGCATGTGTCTTTATAGTAGAATGATTTATAAACCTTCGGGTACATACCCAGTAATGGGATTGCTGGGTCAAATGGTATTTCTGATTGTAGATCCTTGAGGAATTGCCACACTGTCTTCCACAATGGTTGAACTCATTTACACTCCCACCAACAGTGTGAAAGCATTCCTATTTCTCTGCAGCCTCTCCAGCATCTGTTGTTTCCTGCCTTTTTAATAATCACTATTCTAGCTGGCCTGAGATGGTATCTCATAGTGGTTTCTTTTTGCATTTCTCTAATGACCAGCGATGATGAACTTTTTTTCATATGTTTGTTGCCTGCATAAATGTCTTCTTTTAAGAAGTGTCTGTTCATATACTTTGCCCACTTTTTCATGGGGTTGTTTTTTTCTTGTAAAATCATTTAAGTTCTTTGTAGATCCTGGATATTAGCCCTTTGTCAGATGGGTAGATTGCAAAAATTTTCTCCCATTCTGTAGGTTGCCTGTTCACTCTGGTGATAGTTTCTTTTGCTGTGCAGAAGCTCTTCAGTTTGATTAGATCCCATTTGTCACTTTTGGCTTTTGTTGCAATTGCTTTTGGTGTTTAAGTCATGAAGTCTTTGCCCATGCCTACGTCCTGAATGATATTACCTAGGTTTTCTTCTAGGGTTTTTATGGTTTGGGGTTTTACATTTAAGTCTTTAATCCATCTTGAGTTAATTTTTGTATAAGGTATAAGGAAGGGGTCCAGTTTCTGTTGAGAAAACGCCATACTGTTTTCATAAAGGTTGTACTAATTTACATTCACACTTTCATACTCCAACAGTGTATTTCAGTTCTCTTTTCTCTGCATCCTTGTAAGTATCTGTTATAATAGCCATTCTAACTGGGTAAGATGATATTGTGGTTTTGATTTTTCTCTAATGATTAGTGATGTTGAGCATTTTGTTACTTATCTGTTGGCTATTTGCATGTCTTCTTTTGAGAAATATCTATTAGATCATTTGCTCATGTTTTAATTATATCATTTGTTTTTTGCTGTTGAGTTGTTTGAGTTCTTTGTATATTCTGGAAACTACTCACTTGTTGGATGAATATTTTGCAAATCTTTTTTTTTCATGCAACAGGTACTCTACTGATTGTTTCCCTTGCTGTGCAGAAGCCTTTTAGTATAATATAGTTCCATTTGTCTATTTTTGTTTTTTTATTGCCTATGCTTTTAGGGTCTTCGCCATAGAATTTTTGCCTACAACTATGTCCTGGAATGTTTCTTATATGTTTTCTTCTAGTAGTTTTATAGTTTCAGGTCTTGTGTTTAAGTCTTTAATCCATTTTGCGTATATTTTTGTATATGATAGGAGATAGGGGTCTACTTTCATTCTTCTGCATATGAATATCTAGTTTTCCCAATAACATTTATTGAAGAAAGTGTCCTTTCCCCAATGTATGTTATTGTTGTCTGTCAAAAATTAGTTGGCTGTAAATACATGGGTTTATTTCTGCATTCTCTATTTTGTTCCATTGGTCTATGTGTCTGTTTTCATATTAATACCATGCTGTTTTGGTTACTATAGCCTTGTAGTATATTTTGAAGTCAGGTAGTGCAATGTCTCCATCTTTGTTCTTTTTGCTGAGGATTGCTTTGGCTATTCAGGCTTTTTTTGGTTCCACACAATTTTTTTTTGTTTTTTGTATTTCTGTGAAAAACATTGGTTTTTTGGTATTTTGATAGGGATTGCATTGAATCTGTCCATTACTTTGGGCAGTGTGGTCATTTTAACCATATTAATTCTTCCATTCAATGACCATGGGATGTCTTTATATTTGTTTGTGTCTTCTTCAATGTCTTTCATCAATGTTTTGTAGTTTTCCTTGTAGAGATTTTTTACCTCCTTGGTTACATTTATTCCTAGGTACTTTTTTGTAGCCATTGTAAATGAGGTTGCTTTCTTGATTTCTTTTTTAGCCAATTCATTATTGGTGTAGAGAAGCGCTACTGATTTTTGTATGTTAATTTTGTGTCTTGAAACTTTACTGAACTTCTTTATGAGATGTAAGAGTTTTCTGGTAGTGTCTTTAAAATTTTTTAAATATTAGATCATGTCATATGCAAAAAGGGACAATTTAATTTCCTTTTTTATAATTTAGATGCCTTTTATTTCTTTTTCTTGCATGATTGCTCTAGCTAGGACTTACAGTACTATGTTGAATAGGAGGGGTGAAAGTGGGCATTCTTGTCTTCTAATTCTTAGACAAAAAGGCTTTTTCCCATTCAGCGTGATGTTGGCTGTAGGTTCATCATATATGATGATGATATATGGCATCTCGTATATGGTATATGGCAACCTAGTCCAACCCATAGCCCACAGGCTGCATGTAGCCCAGGACAGCTTTGAATGTGGCCCAAAACAAATTCATAAACTTTTTAAAAACATTATGAGTTTTTGCAAGTTTTTTTGTTTGTTTGTTTTTTGTTTTGTCTTGCTCATCAGCATCATTAGTTTTATATCCTTCTGTGTGGAGCTCCCATGATGGTTTTACAAAGGTGTCTCTGTCTTGCCAAGAATACAGAAGAAAGAAAGTAATACGAGAAGAAACCATCCCAAAGAGGACAACATGCCATTTCCTAATGATAGACTTTCTTAAATGGGAGAGGAGAAGCTGTCATGTTCAGGGTGTAGTCCACTGTGTAGATGGCATATGCGTGTCAGCTGCTGCATACACTAAGGCACAGAGTTGGGTTTTGCTCTTCTTGCAAGGAGGGGAGGAGGGGCTTTAAATTTTGTGGCCACTGAGAACTATGTCTTAGTCATTACTCAGCTCACTCTAAACAGTGGATATATTGCTTCCTTTCTTTTGTGTTCTCTGACCTGTTTAAGACCTAGAGAAGCAGAGCTAGACACTTCCTGGTGGATGGAAAAGCTGCTTTCTTCTCATCCTTGAGGTCCTAGCCTAACTATCACCTTCTGAGAGACTTACTCCCTGATCCTCAGCTAAGAGACTTCCCCATCTGAATCCACATGTCTTTCTATCACAGCTCTTACTATAACAAAGATGAGAAACAGTGCAGTGTAATGTCAGGTTTGGAAGCACAGATTCAACATGTGAACCATGTGGATTGAAATCCTGGCTCTCCCATACAGGCTGTACAATTTTGAGAAAGGTCCTGAACTGTTTTCTGCCTTAATTTTTTCATGTGCAGAATGAGGCTATTAATTGCTCCTACCTCATGAAGAAATCCTGGCAACTAAATAAGTTAAATAAAGGGCTTAGTGCCTCAAACAGGTAAGGCCTATGTAAATATTCACTATTACTACTTATATATTTGCTTATTTGTTTATGATTTCTCTTCTGCAAAAGACTGTAAGTTCCATTAGGGCAGAGGTTCTATATATAGGTAATTTTTTTCATGTTGAATGAAAGGAAAAACAAGATCCCAATCTTCTATTATAGAAAGATAAAAAAAAATTTGAATCCCTTCCTCACACCATATACAAAGATAGAGAGTTGAAGACTCAGTGTGAAAAGTATAGCATTTATTATAAAATTTTGGAGAATATCATTATCATCTTGGGGGTAGGGAAGGTTTTCTTAGGTAATTTTAGAAGTACTTACCATAAAGGAAATAATAAATACATTAAAATTCTGTATAACAAAAAGTATCAGAAACAAAGAGGGAAAAGTTACACTCTTGAAAAAGATATTTGTAACCACATAGCTGATGGAGAAATAGTGTTTGATCACTTAATAGGAAACCTAAGTGGTTAGCAAACACAAGAAGTTAAGCATCATTTGTTATTTGGAAAATGCAAATTAACATTCCAATAATATTTCACATTCATCAATTCACAAGATTTAAAATCTCTGACAAATCCCAAATATTGGAAGTATATGGAGAAATCGCAATTCTAATGCCCTGTTAGCAAAAATGTAAATTTATATAAGTACTTTGAAAATGATGAGCACTGAATTTATTATCGTGACTTCTTTCTGTAGAAAATAGGAGGAGAATGGGACTGGGAAAAAGTCATATACAGTAAGCTTCAACTATATTTGAAATGCATTTTTAAGTACTTTGAAATAAATACGACATAATGCTAAGATTTGCTCAATCCAGCCATTGGGGACAGGCTAGTCACTGAGTTAGTCTCTGTTCTCATTTCTATATATGAAATAACCTTTGTAACTAACAAAGCCAAAAAGTTAAGCATAAAGAAGAGAAGAGGCCTCAGAGAGCATGTGATGCTCTCACACTCCAGGGCATATCCAGACATCTGCAGGGCTGCTAAACCACAGATCACTGGGTCCCATACCAGAGTCTCCAAAGCAGCAGGTCTGGGAAGGGCCTGAGAACCTGCATTTCTGACAAGTTCCCAGGCAGGGCTGGTGCTGCTGATCTGGGTCCCCACTTAGAGAACACTGATCTCATCCAACCCTTTCATTCTAGAGACAAGGAGCTCAGGTTCAGAAACGAGACATCATTTTTCCTCCCTCAAAAAATACTTGTATTAGGCACAGCTCCAGTACTGGTGACACAGATCTTAGCAAAACAGACACAGTCTCTGCCTTCACGGAAATTTTGTTCAGTTACAAAAGGGGTGGAGCATTTAATCAGCACATCCACAAATAAGGAAACAAGATAATTGCAGACAATGGTAAAGTCTAAGAAGAAAATAAAACGGGGTAATGTCAGAAAGAGAGCGTGAGCAGGGTGGGAGTGTCATTGCATGGGATGGTCAGCTGCAGTGTGAGGAGGTGATATTTGTGTTGAGGTAGCAGAGAGGAGAAGGGACAGTTGAGGGAAGATCAGGGGAATGAATTGTGGGCAGAGGAAGGAGAACGTTCCAAACCCGACACAAAAAACAAACAAGGAAATGTAAAGGGCTAGTGAACATATGAAAAGAAGTTTAACATTATTAGGTATCAGAGAAATATTTAGTTATTAACTATTTCCTAAACAAATAATAATTATTAGAGTAAAGCCACTTTGGTTAGATTATAGTGAGCAGAGAGGCACATGGAGACCAAGGTGAGAGGTAGGGATTTTATCCTTGTTGGAGGCCTGGATGTCTTGATGTCTAGGTTTTCATAGTTCATCTCTCCATTCATGCTCCAGGTTCTTCCCACCAGCCCATGCTGCACATGTGTCAAACACAAATTAAATGTAGTGCAAATAAAACACAGCCACCCCTTCCCCACTCTCTGTGTCAGTGCATCACTGCTCTCATGCTCTGCTAAAGCAAATAAAATAAATCTTTCAAAAGAACTCTTTCCACATCTGAAACATTTTTCAAGAGTGTCAGAACAATGGTCAGAGATATTAATTTGCAAATAAAATTTATTATGTTTTTCCTGTGTAGAGGTGTTTTCTTACTTTTGAGAGCCAAGGAGACAGATTACATCTATCATCAGTGAAACATAATAGATATACAGTGACTCAGAGTCCTCCGCGGGCCATCAAAGTGTCATACACAAATTTTCTTGAAAAATTTCTAGTGCTTACATCTTTGATTCATTTAGCCAATGTGTACATATTAAGCCTCGACTTTCCTTGGTGTTTGCATCTTTCTTTGACAGATAGGCACCACTTGATTTTCTCCTTTTGGACTAATATGTGACCCAAACCACCATCTCAGTGTATTTGTAAAAATATTTTAAAATAGTTATCAACGCCATCTTTCATGAGCACATTTGTCTTCAGTTTCTCAATGTTTTTATTTTGCAATTGGTATTGTGGCCCAAAGAAGATGGTCAAAAGATGGATGATGACTAAGTCAATCTGATGCAGGGATTCTATTATTATAAAATGCTCTCATTAGTTAATTTATTCAGGAAACACGTTTCTTGGTCATCTCCTATATTTCAAAGCTATTGGAAAACAGCAGTGAAACAAACAAAGTCATTGAGCCATTGTTATCATGGAGCTCACTTTCTCATGGAGGCAACAGATGACAAACCAGTAAATATCCCATGTCAGGTGGTGGTGAATGTGAAGGAAAAAGAAAACAGGATAAGTAGACAGAAAAAGAAGGAAGTATGTGTATACTTTAAATAAATTAGAGAGGATTGTCTTTGACAGTGACATTTATTTATTTAAAATGGACAAAAACTGTATATATCTATGATGTACAACATGATGACTGGATATATGTGTATACCCAATGTGGAATGGCTAAATTAAGCTAATTAATGTGTCCATCACCTCACATGGTTATCACTTTTTGGTGGTGTGATGCTGACATTTCAGCAAAGCCCTGAATGAAGCCAGATGGACAATATCTGGAAGAAGCAAATAAATAATGATGTCCCGAGATGACAGCCTGAGTGGCTGGAGCAGAGTGAATGTGGGGGAAGAGTTGCAGGATATGAGATAGAGGCAGGGGCCAAATCAGGGAGGGTTTTATAAGCTACAGTGAAAACTTTGAATTTTATTCTGAGAGGGATGGAAGCCCCTGGCAGATTTTGGGCAGAGAAATTATAGGTCCAATTTAGAGCTTAAAAGTACTTTGGTTTCTGCGTTAAAACAAAAGAAAAATAAACACACACACTGAAGAAAAGCAGAGGGATAGAATCAGGGAGACCTTAGAAGACTGCTGCAGTAATGTTGGCAAGGAATGATGAAAGCAGAAAAAGAAGGGGATTGAGAAGTGACTAGATTCTGAATATATTCCAAAGACAGAGCCATGAGTAACTAACACTATATTGGAAGCAGGATCTGGTAAGAAAAGGCATCAAGGAAGGGAGGCTTCAAGGAATTGGGCTTGAACAACAGGAAAGATGGAGTTATTTACTGAAATGGGAAAGATGGGGGTAAAGCAAATTTGGGTTGGGTAATAAGAGTTCATCTTTGGACATGCTAAGTTTAAGGTATTTATTTTCTATCTAAGAAGGCAGGTAGATAAATAAGTCTCAAATTCGGGAGAATGACCCAGGCTGCTGATAGACATTTGTGAGCCATTAGCAAGCAAATGGCGTTTACTAGAGATTATATGGAGAGTCTGTATAGACAGAGGAGGGTGGAGACTAAAGGACTGGCCTCTGGAACACAACAACATTTGGAGGTTGAGGGAGGAACAAAAATCCAAGCTGGGCATGGTGGTGCATACTTGTAGTCCCAGCTACTCAGGAGGCTGATATGGGAGAATTGTTTGACCCCAGGAGGCTGAGGCTGCAGTGAGCTATAATCACACCACTGCACTGCAGCATGGGAGAGACAGAAAGATTCTGTCTCTAAAATAAAAAAAGAAGAATCAAATAAAAGTTATAAGAAGGTAATCATATGAGAAGAAAACTAGGAGTAAATGGTGCTTTAGAAACCAAGAGCAAAAAAATGTACTTCAAGGAGAAATGATCAACTGGCATAAATTCTGCAGCTAAACCAAGAAAGAAGTAAGAAATAAACAGGAAGGCTGTGGTAGACAATCGGTTGAACCTGGGAGGCGGAGGTTGCAGTGAGCCCAGATTGAGCCACTGCACTCCAGCCCTGGTGACACTGTGAGACTCCATCTCAAAAGTAAATAAATAAATAAATAAATAAATAATAAGTAAATAAACATTGGATTGGATTGACAGGAGGTTTAGTGGAGTGATAGAGGTAAAAAGCTCTTGGAATGCGTTCAAGAGAGGATCAGAAGAGATAATGTAGAAATAATAAATTTAGAAAATTATTTGGGTAAGTTTTTCTACAAAGAGTAGAGAAATGGGGCAAGTAGTGGGAGGGGGAGATGCTGTCAAGGGACAAGAGGACATGAGGGATGAGAAGCTATGAAAAGATGGAGGGAGCAGTGGTTAGAGGTCCTAGGAGATCAAAGAGTTGGAGTTTGGTTACTGAGGTGTGATCAGAAAAGACAGGAGATGATGGTCAGAAAGTGGAAAGCTTGGCCGGCTGCACTGGCTCATGCCTGTAATCCCAGCACTTTGGGAGGCCGAGGCAGTGGATCACCTGATGTCAGGAGTTCGAGACCAGCCTGACCAACATGGTGAAACCCCGTCTCTACTAAAAATACATAAAATTAGGTGGCATGGTGGTGGGCACCTGTAATTTCAGCTACTTGGGAGGCTGAGGCAGGAGAATAGCTTGAACCCGGGAGGCAGAGGTTGCAGTGAGCTGAGATTGCGCCATTGCACTCCAGCCTGGGTGACAAGGGCAAAACTCCATCTAAAAAAAAAAAAAAAAAAAAAAGTAGAAAGCTTGGCTTGAAATCAGGATCATGGAAGAGACACAATTAATGGTAATGAGAAGGTCTAGAGGAGGGTTGATTATTTGGATTGGATAGGTGAGAGTGGAAGCAAGCTCATGGGAGGTAAGAAAGAAGAGGGAGAATTAAGAAACTAAATTATTGGAAAATGTTTTTCTGTGGATATTGAAATCTTGAAGAATCATAACAGGAGTAGTAGTGGGGAGAATGGCAGTGAAATAAAGAATAAACTCAACTCTTCAAGAAATAAGGAAGAGTGACTAGGCGGTCTGTGGATGACTGTCCCAAGGAGAAGCAACTTGTGGCACAGTCTCGTGGCCCAAACTTCAGAGAAGCTGAGGTGGGGCGGGAAAGGAAGGGTGTGATGACAGGAGGATAAATGGCCTGGATCAAGGACACGTTCCTCACCTCCAGCCTCAGTGGCATGCAAGGGGGAAAATTAAAAAACAAATAGGAAGGTAAATAGCCATCCCCTTGAGGAGGCTGGAAGGGAAGCAGTGTCTACAGGGCAAAGCCAGTTACCAATTAAATACAGTTGATTCTCAATAAATTTTAAAAAAACATTAATTAATTATTTTCCTTCAACCTCTTCTATATAAAAGCAAAATAAAATCTAGCTATGTCCAAAATATTCATTTTTTAGTTCAACATTGTTGCACAAAACTTTCTAAAAAGTAATTAGTAACCCATTTTCGAGACAGGAAAAGCAAATGGCTTACAAGTTTTTAGAAATCAATCTTTGTGCTGGTGGAATACAGACGAAACTTAAAATGTTCTAGTAGTGACCTCTAAGACCCCAAATGCTCATTGACTGGCATAGGCATTTGGGGGAAATTCTGAAATGACAGAAATGTTCTAAATCTTCATCAAGGTAGTGGCTATATCAGTGTGTATTCAGAGGTAAAATTCACTTAGCTGTGTACTTAATATTTCTGTACTTTAAAAAATATATGCAAATCCTACTTCAATAAAACAAAATGAAAACAATGTGAAATTGATGAATGCTATGGGGGTTTCTCTATGAAGAATGTTCACTTTGTCGCATTATGGGAGACAGACAGAGGGAAATATGGGTGACCTTCTGAACTCATGCATGAAGATAAAAATGCTTGATCAGAGCAGCTCTTCTTTGTGCTGGCCTTGGCATTTAAGACCTGGTTGTATTTTTTCCTTCTCTCCCGATTTCAGGTAAAACTAACAGTCTTCCAAGTCACTGAGTAAACCCTTATATTTTATTTCAGAATGGTTTGTCTTGGCTAAATAAAATTATATTCATGTCTGTGTGTGCATCTGCATGTGTGTGTGTGCGCACGTGAGTGCACATACATCTATGTTTGCTCATGGAGCATGAAGAGCCAGCCAGTTATTTTATGTTATTGTCATTTTACTGGTCTTAAAATAAATGAGTTTATTTGGATTTCTAGAAATGAAACTGCCTACTTGATATCTTATAGCTGTTTGGGACATGAGCTTTCTAAAAATGTTTGCCTTGTCTATGGAAACTGCAAGGAAGAAGATAGCATAAACAAAGTTTTAAAAGAATAAAATGCTACTAAAAGCTAGATTTTTATGTGAATGTCCATCTATTTTTAGAAGCCCTTCAAGTTCTTCATTATCCTTATCTGCAAAATTTTCTTGATTTAAAAAAAGTCTGCTTTTTTATTTTCTTTCAACCTCTTCAATATAAAAGCAAAATAAAATCTAGCTATGTCCAAAATATTCATTTTTTGGTTCAACATTGTTGCACAAAACTTTCTAAAATTTTTCATTCTTGAAGATCATCTTCAGTTTTCTCATCTGTAGAGTCAGATGCAGTCAGAGCTGGAAAAGCAGAGTAGAAATGATCTGGGGCGACTTGGGGATTCTCCTTACATCCTGTTCCATGCCTAGGGAATGTAGGTTTGGGGAGGGAGTCAATTCCTCCACCAAATATGAGCCTGAAGTATGCTTTAATTAGAACACTACAATGATGTATTTCAGATCTGGGTTAATCTTTCCTTTCTGGATAAAAAATGGTGTGCTATTATTTTCTTCATTTGCTTTTGAGAATATTGTGTTGGTTAAATACAGAGAAATGTGTTGGGGGAAATATCGGGCGTGACTCTTGCCCCTTGTTCTGTCTTGACTTCCTCTGAACCTCACCAGATGCCTCTGTGGCCCATTTATGAATCAACATAAATTCTACTTCTCTCTTGATGATTCATGATAGTCTTACAGCAAAGTTTGATTTTCCTGAAGTCTTGATTAAAGGGGGGAACAGGATGACTAATTATCTCCTTCACGTGGTAACTGTGCAGGGAAATGAAGCCTCCACCATAGCCCACATCCGTGAATCTGTTTTTAGTCCATGTAACTATGATTTACACACAGAACTGATTCTTAAAGAGGCTGAATGCCTGTTTTCCATATACTCTACTCCTCAAAAATAGAAAAGTGAATGAGAGAGAGAAAAAAGAAAAACCAGAATGTTATCACACTGAAGGCCTTTTTTTCTTCATTCAACTCTGCTTCATTTTAACACACCTCACTAGTCTTGACTCAGTATCCACTTGTTGAGTTCACTTATTGAAAATAAAAATACCTTCACAAAAATATTTCAGTGCCATAAAGTGAAAGGGCCCTTACTTCCCCCAGAAATTTCCAGAAAAAGTGCCTCGAGAGCTATAAACATCCACACCCTTCTCTGGGTCTGGGGCTGGTGGATCCTGGACAGTAAATCACTGCCAAGGCCCAAGAAAGAGAGTGGCCCGTGGGCAGAGATATTCAGAATGCTGACATTTTAAGGGCTTTTGTGGGGGAAAATGATTTGCAAGTGTTTGGCAAACAAAAGCCTGTGTAGCTGCATGTCACTTTCGAAGTCAACTTTAGGCTCCTGCAACTTTCGTGTTTATGAGAATGGAAGACCATGATTTAGCCTGATGCAGATGAAAAACTCCTTGTTGCTCTGTGTACAAAGGTTGAGGCTAAGGACCCAGAAGTGGGGTATATAGCCATGAAAACCAGCTGGAGCCTCAGAGAAATGGGGCAAAATCCAGAGGAAAGCAAGGAGAACTTCTTACAGAGGAAATTTACTTGGTCTCACTATTTTGATTGCCTTTGGGCTACTCTCCATAGACATGGACAAGGGCTTTGCAGATGAAGTGGGGTCAGTTGATGGAGCTCTCAGGCATGTGCACCCCTAGTTGTGTAAAGGGGGTAGAAGTTGATAAGCAGGCTGGGAGAAGAGGTGGTTTTTTTAAATAAGTTCGGACTAAAATGAAAACAATCCGTCAATTATTCAACACGAGATGATAGAAATACACTGAGTAAAAAGAGGGCTCAGGTTTCCATTCCTGTGGGAATCCCGGGCTGAAAATGAGGAATCTACTAGCAAACACAAACCAATAAATCCCAGGCAAGTAAGATAATCAGATAATTTTTAAAAATTATTTATTTATCTATTTATTTTTTGAGATGAGGCCTTGCTCTGTTGCCCCGGCAGGAGTGCAGTGGCACTATCATAGCTCACTGCAGCCTCAACCTTCTGGCCTCAAGTGATCCTCCTGACCCAGCCTTCTGCGTAGGTGGGACCATAGTCACGCACCACCATGCCTGGCTACAATCATCTAGATAATTTTTAACAACCGATTTTGATAGTGTCAATGAAAGTTACTTAGAAAACCAATTATTTCATTGTAGAGAGGAGGAGACTGGGCCAGTCACTTAAGCTTTCCCAACATGCAGCCAGAGATAATCACCCAGGCCCCCTTGATGCCTGGTCGAGGGCTCTGTCCACTCCAGTAGACAAGGCCCATCAATGAACAAACAATTTCTGACACTCAGACACCAGCATTACTAATAAGAAGATGCATGCCCCTGTCCACTTTCCTTTCACCATGATTTTCAGCCTGACTTTGCAGTCTCTTTTCTCCTTCAAATATTTCTTTAGAATTGGGAGGTTATGGAGGGTTAGAGAAGGCAACGAGGGAATAATTCAGAGAATTTTAAGGGAAGGTCTAGAACATCCCATTTCCTGGCCTCTTTTATAGATAATAATTTAAAAAAATGCTTCTAGAAGGAATGTTGAAATGCAGATTCTGATGCATGAGGTCTGGGATGGGGCCTGAGAGTCTGGATTTCTACCAAGATCCTGGGGGACACTGACATGGCTGATCCACAGCCCACTCTGCTGAGTATCAAGGGTCGAGATTAAGTGTCTAGCTTCAGACTACATTAGTCAGTGGTTACTCTAGTGGCCATAATAAATACCAATTAATTTTAGATGGTTCAGAGCCATGCAACTTCAAGCAAGTTTTTAAAACCCCCTGAGTTGCGTTTTCCTCACCTATTCACCCTTTTGAATAGTTGAGGGGAGAGCACCGTCTTCATACTGATCTTTTTTTCACAAAGGAAGAGCAGGGTATGAAAAAATATTGAATCAGGAGCCCCTGGGTGACCTAGCCATGTGACCAGAGGAGATACTTTGGACCTCAGTTTGTTTTTCTGAAGTGAGATATTGGCCTGGGCCACCTTTCAGATTCCTTCTGGCTGGAACTGTTTACCATCCAGAACATAATATTCTTAGTTTAAAGAAATGTAGTGACGTGCGGTCGTGCTGTCTTTCTGTTTGCAGCATATCAATAGTCCATTTAATGCCAAGTAAGAACTTGGAACCAGGAACACAGACCCATAATTATGCATAATTTCTATGGGAAAAATTGTTCAGCTTTCTTGCTCCACTTGATGACATATTTTTCCAAGAACAAAAGGGAGGGAGGAGAGTGATGGCAGCTGTAGATTCGTAACCTTCTGATGAGTGGGAGCCTTCAGGTTTTACCCTTCTTTTGTTCTGTCACCCAAGCGGAGCTCTCTAACTCTTGGATGTAACCCCATGAGATCACCACAGGTCCCTTAATCACAAATTATTCTGAGAACAATCTGTAGTCACTGCATACTCATGTTGGCCACAGTACATGTAAGTGTTTGGCTACCTCATAAGGTAAAGAATCTCAATACTACCCTGTTTTCTCGAAAAAGGAAATTTGGACATGTAGGGTGCCCTCCTGCTTCTTCATAGAGAATCATCCCAGAACAACTCATGCCCCTCTCAGGAAAGTGCTCTCTGGGATCTTCCCTAATGACAATTCCTTTTTTTAAGACAGAGTCTTGCTCTTTTGCCCAGGCTGGAGTGAAGTGGCATGATCTCGGCTCACTGCAACCTCCACCCCCAGGTTCAAGTGATTCTCCTGCCTCAGCCTCCTGAGTAGCTGGGATTATAGGTGCATGCCACCAAGCCCGGCTAATTTTTGTATTTTTAGTAGAGATGGGGTTTCACCATGTTGGCCAGGCTGGTCTCAAACTCCTGACCTCAGGTGATCCACCCGCCTTAGCCTCCCAAAGTGCTGGGATTACAGGCATGAGCCACTACACCCGGCCCCTAATGACATTTTGCATATGTATGACAGATGCCATCTTGACAAACTACATTTCCTTCCATCGCATGTGTCCTCACAGTAACCCCGAGAATCTGGTCTCCTCCCCTCCTTCTACAGAGGAAGAGTGAGGGCTCCGTGTGGCGAGGGGTCTGCTTGCGGTGCTGCCCAGAGCGTGGAGGGGCCGGCCAGGGCTGCACTTCAGGCCTCCTTGTTTCCTGTCCTGCGTTTCCTTCATTCCACCAAGGCCATGATTCTGACATCCTGCGAATGCCCTGTGAAGATGTCCTCATGAAATATATGCTCCTTGCTAAGTCTGTTTACTTCTGACTCTGTGGAAAGATTTTAGAGATGTTAGTAACTTTTTTTTCTTTTCTAAAGTCCCTATGGAGAAGTGATTGTATCTGTAGTGCTGCCTTTCTAGGCCCTGGAAGGAATCCAAAGCTGTCACTGTGTTTTCCATCTGGCCCTTTATCAAGAATCTCTGCTGCTTACTATAGCCTGGAGGCCGTCCTGCAAAACCCTGTACAGGGCTGCCAGCAGGTTGGCAGAGCAGGAAGGGCCAACACTGCACAGCTTCGCAATAGAGAGAAAGGATAGGTGGGCACGCAGGTGCACCCCGCTCTAAGACAGGGGCAGGGGCCCCCAAGGAGACTGATTCTCATCCACAAATAACTACCTGCTGGTTTACTCTTTGCTACCTGTAAATTGTAAACAGCTCGAGTAAATACAGTTCAACTTATAAAAAATTAATTTGACTTTTCTAAAATAGTCATAGGTCAGAGGTTTTATTTTTATTCATATTTGTTTATTTATTTGAGACAGAGTCTTCCTCTATTGCCCAGGCTGGAATGCAGTCGTACGATCCCTGGAACCTCAATCTCCCAGGTTCAAGTGGATCCTCCCACCTCAGCCTCCCAAGTACCTGGGACTACAGGCATGTGCCACCACACCAGGCTAATTTTTGTATTTTTTGTAGAGATGGGGTTTTTCCATGTTGCCCAGGCTGGTCTTGAACTCCTGGGCTCAAGTGATCCTCCCACTTCTGCCTCCCAAAGTGCTGGGATTGATTACAGGAATGATTCACCGTGCCTGGCCAGTCACAGGTTTTAAAAGCAACACTAAAATGGGACATCTGTATTTCCAAAAGAAGACTAATGGTAAGTGAGTCTTTGCATTAGAGTTTTATCTGTCCCATCTCCCCATGGGTTCCTGGCACCTCAAACACCTCATCAAGAAAAGTGAGATAACAGAAGTCACATCTTTGCAGAAAGTTCAGAAAATCTATATTTATAAAAGGGTTTGCAATAGAGGCTGCTGCTCATGTGTTTCTTCATAAATAGCTAATAGAAGTGAAGTGTTAGAAGGGAATTAATGGCAGGGTCTAGTTACACTGAGGACAACTCAGCCACTGTTACCCCAATTTTTAAAAGCACTTGTAGCCCCCATAGTCATTCCAAATTTAACTCAATCAAAGTGGAAAAGAAGAGGAGCTGGCATTGTCTGGGCATTAATATTGGATGGGCCTTAGTTTGAATCAACTTTCATGTATTAATCACATCCCTGATAATTCAAGAGGACACTCGTTTTTTTCCCCTCCCTCCCATACCCATGCCAGGCGCAGTGGCTCACACCTGTAATACCAGTACTTTGGGAGGCTGTGGCGGGTGGATTACTTGAGGTCAGGAGTTGGAGACCAGCCTGGCCAACATGGTGAGACCCCATCTCTACTAAAAATACAAAAAAACAAAAAACAAAAAACACCAAAAAAACCCGGCATGGGGGTGCATGCCTGTTATCCCAGCTGCTCTGCAGGCTGAGGCAGGAGAATTGCTTGAACCATGAGGTAGTGGTTGCAGTGAGCTGAGATTGCGCCATTGCACTCCAGCCTGGGTGACAGAGTGAGACTCCGTCTCAAAATAACATAAAATAAAATAAAACACATGGGAAGAACTTGTTGTTTAAGGATTCTTGTAGCTGATCCCAGAACTTTGGAGCTGGAGGGGAAGCTAGTAATGACACAGTACCTTTCACAAATGAGGAAACCCCAGATCCAGGGCCATGGACTGATGTGCACTGTGCTCAGGTGCTGGGCAAGGCAGAGCTGAGTCTCCCAGGTGCTGGATCCCTCTTAGCTGCCTCCTCTCCTCAATTCTGCCCTGCCCTGAAATAGACCTTGTGTTCAGAATCTGTGTGCACAAAAACAAGTCCCTAAAGAGAGCACTCTGGGACTCGAACAACTCCAAATTCAGTCGTCTGAGTGACAAGGCAGTTCCCTTCTAAATGTCTCTTCCACTGGGCACAAGGCACCTGTGTTGGTTTCCTGTGGCTACCGTAAGAAAGTATCATAAACTGAGTGACTTAAAACAACAGAAATTTATTTTCTCGCAATTGGAAATGCCCGAAGTCCAAAATCAGGATATCAGCCAGGATGTACACCTTCCAAGGGCTCTAGGGAAGAAAATTTCCTTGCCCCTTGCCGCTGTTGGAGGTTCCAGCCACTCCTTGGCTTGTGGCTGCATCAATCCAATCCAAGGCCCGTGTGGTTACATGGCCTTTCTCTCTGTACCCTGTGTCATCGCCTCCTCTTTCTCTGATAATGACACTTGTCCTTGGAACGAGGGCTTACCGCAGTTATCCCAAGATGATTTTCTCTTCTTAAGGTCCTTAACTTAAAAACATCAGCAAAGATCCTTTTTCCAGGTAAGGTCACCTTCACAGGTTCTAGGCATTAGGATATGGAAATACCTTTCTGAGAATCATCATTCAACCCACCACAAGCACGCATGTAAATAAACTCTCAGAAACAGCCCTAAATCCTCAATGTGGGTATAGCAAGCTCTAGATTTGCATTTGCCAAGGTGTGTTTCTTACACACCCAGATTTGAAGAGCTGTTTTTCAACTGTGTTTCATGGTAAAATAAGTTTGATAATTTGGTAATTTTGGTAAACAAAGTTAAATAGTAAGCAAAAGTTTTTGCGTTGTTTTGTTTTCTTTGTTTAGGTGCAGGATTCCTCAGAACCTTTAAGAAGCTAACAGGCAACATGGCTTTTCAGAAATGGGATATGGTGCGTGGTATTTCCCACGTGAGAATGTTTTGGAATTACATGTTTTGCCTGGGTTTCCCAGAAAGGAGGGCTTGAAACAAGGCTTAAGTGCAAGCTTTCCATTGGCTACTGTGGTCCAGGGAGCCTGAGAGAAGGCCAGGGATTGGGCCAGCAGAGGGAGAGCCAGTGCTAAGTGTGTCTTAGATCCAGGCACCTCTGGGGAGATGTCTCCAAGAGCTGGATGAAATGGGTGTGGGGCTGTCTACTAGAGAAAGGAAGGGGTGGCCGTTATCTACTGATTCTCTCCACAATTAATTAAAGTTCACCCTGCAGGACTGTACCCTCCAGACCCAGGTATCCCCACTGTGTAAGCACAACATCAGCACCTGCAGGAAGCTGGGCAAAGCCTGCACAGAGGCAGTCACACCACAGTTGCTGGCTTGAAGAGACAGCTGAGGCTGAGAGAATCTGGAATTGTGCACTAGAGCTGTCTGTTTTTATCCCATATACGTTAGTTCAGAGAACATCCATCTCATGAGACAAGTGTTCCATGGAAGGCTCTTTGGGAAACCAATTTCATTCTTAACTTGCTATGATACAATCATTTCATTAACAAAATGGGTCTAATCTTACTTGGGTATTCTGGTATTATCACACATGCCCTTAATTCTATACTTAAGGTTCACTATCAATCTAATTTTATAAAATACATTACTATGCTATTTTTTAAGTCAAAAAAGGGTTCATTGTTGAAAGAACTATTTATACACACTGGAAAGCACATTCCTGGAGCTGATTTAATTTTAACTTTATATGTATTCATATCTGCTGACTGCATGCTATGATAACTGGAAGGTTTCTTAGGGGTATGGAGCACTTCCAGTTCTGCTCATTTGGCCAATGTGGTGAATATCATCTTACCAAGAGGGGAGGGAAAATAATACACAGCAGTTTCTTGTCTAAGTCAATGGGAAGAAAAACGAAACGAAAAGAAAGAATGCTGCCTGGCCCAAATTTCGGGACAGTTACATTAAACAAAAGGATCAGAAAATGGAAATCTATTCCTTTGAAATGGCTGTAATTGGCTGAATGTTGAGGCTGAGAGAAAAGTAATGATGGGGAACCAGGCAGGCGAGATTATTAATTTTCTCTGATGATGAAGGGTATATGTAGTCATATTTGAGAGTCCTTCAAAAGCTTTTGCAAGAAGAGATTCAGACATTGCAGAGAAGCCCATTTTCAAGAGACCTGCTATGCTTATTGGAGTCTGTTTTATGGATGATTGGTTGGTAGAGAGTGGCCTGTGAACACAGTGTGGCTGCGTGCTCTCCATGGGAGGCACACAGGAAGCATGTGATCCAGACAAAGTCAGAAAAGTAAAAATTATCAGAAAACCCCAGAGCTGGCAGTATCAGCTTAACCTGGCTATGGGGTTGCCATCAATGCAACAAGCTAGGATCATGGGTGTCGACAGCACAAGAGGCAGCAGCAAGTGGAGGATGGGATGCAGCTGTGCTGGTCCACGTGTGGTTAAAGGACTCCAGAAATGTTATTTTGGAAGCAGTATGGTGAAAGAAAGAGAACCTAGACTTTGCAGCAAGGTGACTTAAATGAATTTTCTGGATTGTTTGCTTGTGAGCTATGTGGCTTTGGGATAGTATTTAGCTTTTCTGCCTCAGTTTTTAAATCTGTAAAATGGAGGGCATAATATCATGTCATTGAGTGGCAAATAACAGAACACGCTACTCAAACTAGTTTAAATAATACAGGATACTTCCAGGAAGGATGGCTCTGGACACTCCTCCAAATACCTGAAAGTATACTGGAAAAGAAAAGGTATAGTTGGGGCTCAAAGCCACATAAATACATCTAAAGGCCACCAATGGAAAAATAATACAAAGGGTCAGAGGTATAGAAGAAAGCAGCATTGACCAAGAGTTTGGCCTGGGTCGCATTACTACATGCAAAGAAGGCCAGTTCACTGCTTGATGCTAGGGCCTGGGTGGGTCTTGAGGCTACAAATCTATGAGACTAGAAGGGAAAAGCTAAAGGCACAGCATCTTGAATAGGACTTCTGTCAATTCACTCACTGACTTGGTGACATGGTGACATGACATGGGACAGGAGCAGAAAACATCACTGACATAGAACGAGGGACTCAGGGGCTCAGAGAGAGGACAGATAAAAGTTATGTTATTGTATGCATCTAACAACATAGACTTAAAATACAAAAAGCAAGAACTGATGTAATTAAAAGGAGAAATTGACTAATCCACAAACCAATTGGGATATTTTAGTATGCATCAGAAATAATCGGTTGAGAAGACACTAAATTGGAAAGAATATAGAAAATATGAACAGGAAAGTAAAAACTTTGTTCTAACAAATACAGAAACAATCCTACAACTCCAAATGAAGAATATATTTTATTTTCAAGTACATATAAACTATAAAAATGTACTATGTATAGATCAAAGAGAAATTGTCTACAAGTTTCAAATAATCAAAGTATTGCAAATAATGGTTTCCAAATAAAAGCAATTAAAGTAGAAATCAGCAAAAAATGGAATACGAATAGGCTAAATATAGATTAGGCAACTTAGAAATGTGCTTTCAAATAATTCATAGGTGTATTGGTTTCCTATTGCTGCTATTACAAATTACCACAAACTTGGTAGCTGAACATAACAGAAATATATTCTCTTACAGTTCTGGAGACCAGAAGTCTGAAATCAATATCACCAGCCTGAAATCAAGATGTCAGGGCAACGCTCCCTCTGGAGGCTCTAGGGGAGAATTTGCCTTTTTGCCATGTCATAAATTCCAGGAATTAGGATATGTACAGAAAGAGATGTGTGTGCATGTATGTGTGTATACATACATACGTATATTTGTAGAGGAAGCATTATTCAGCCTACTATATGAGTTAAAAAGAAAAATCACAGTGAGAATTGTGAATGACATAGGTCATATATATCAAGGCTTGTGGAATGCAGGAAAATCATGCCTATAGGTAAAATTATAGCCTTATATACAAATATTTTATTTTTAAGGACATTTAAAATAAACTACTTGATTCAACTCAACAAGTTGAATCAGGAATCAAAATACTACCCTCCAAAAGCAAAAGGCCCAGACTGTTTTACTGGCAAGTTTTTGGAAACTTCAAGGAACAAACATTCCACTTCTAGTACAAACATTTGCAGAGTCTATATTTTAAAGGTTTAGCTACCCATATAATTTTATGAAGCTAACAGAACTTTGATATGGAAACTAGACAGAACAGTACAAGAAAAGACAATTACAGACCAATCTTACTTATAATCATGAATGCAAAAATCCTAAATAAAATGCAGAAAACTGGATTCAGCAGTAAAAATATACAATGACAAAGTAGGGTTTATCCCAGTAATATAAGTCTGGATCAACACTAGAAACTCTGTCAATGCAATACACACCATTAACAGATTAAGGTGAAAAAATTGTATAATCGTCTCAATAGATCCCCAAAAACCATAAAATGGAAGTCTTCCCTTATTCATGACTAAAAAGTTAAAAACCCTTAGCAAAACAAAACTAAAAAGAAGCCTTCACATGATAAGGGCATACATGAAACAACTACAGCAAACATCATATTTAGTAATGAGATTTCAGAAGTTTCCCCACTGGGCTGAGAAAGAAACATGCCTGCATTCACTGTGACTCCTTTAGCATGTCTGGGTTTGGGTGGCCTATGCTAGTTGGCCATTTTCCTTTCTAGCATTGAGGTATGTGTATGCAGGTAGTGGTAGTATCAAGGCATGGGCTATAGTACAACAGCACAGACTCCTGGTTGTCTACAAAACCCACTGTTCTCTACCTCCATTGTAATAGAGTTCCAGTAAGGCATGCAGTAGCCTTACTATAGTCCATATTTCTCCCCTCCCGTGACTGCTCTGTGGTGGGGTGACTAAGTTCTC
Source organism: Pan paniscus (assembly GCF_029289425.2). Classification (NCBI taxonomy): domain Eukaryota; kingdom Metazoa; phylum Chordata; class Mammalia; order Primates; family Hominidae; genus Pan; species Pan paniscus. The sequence goes on from NC_073260.2 coordinate 52,301,147, forward strand.
TCCCACGGAATGCAAAAGGAAGGGGTGTGTGCTACTTAAGCATTTGTATCTTAAGACATGGATGTGCCCCTTTCAAACTCTCCACCCCTTCCCACCATCTGGAACTGGGAAGTGGCAGGGACTCAGCTTCAATCATGCAGGTGATGACAGTACAGGGATGATGAAGTTACAAGAGGAAAGAACGATGTTCCCTGGAAGACCTTGTGGGAGAGCACTGCCTCTCCTTCCTGCATTGCTCATACTGGGGCTAAGTAACAAAGAAACAAAGATGTATTCTAGAAACTGCTGAAGCATTGTGTGTCTTTGTTACAGCAGCTGGGCCCTAACATAATGGGAATTGCACATCCCACATCTGGAAAGCAGGTAATTCTAAAGAGGACCAGAAGGTAGGGACATTGGATCAAGTGATGCTATAGAAAGAATTTCAACAGCACCTTTAATGATTGATTCCTTTAAGAAAAATGCAGAAGAAATTCTAACAGTTTTAAAATGCTGGGCTGTAAGTATACCAATATGCCTTATATTATTTTTCTATTCTTTTCTTCAGGTTTGAAATATCTAATAATAAAGCTGAAAGAAAAATGCAATAAATGGAATGTGTTGGCTATATTCTGACTTTAGAATCATCTCAACTCAGCAGCTCAGTAATATCCCCAGGAATTGTTTTATCTTTGAGTTGGATCTGTCTTCCTTTGGATGGTAGCTTCCCCTTAAAATGTTCTTCCTGGTCTCAAGATAACTACCAGCATCTCCTAGATTTTATGTAGCCTAATTCATTACAAATAAAAAGATCATGATTTCCCTCAGGTGGGTAAAATAGTCCTTCATCAAACATTTTTTGAGATTTTATTATTTGTCAAAAACTATTGGCACAGAAATGACTCTGAGACATGATTCCCTAAATGGAAAAGCACCAAGTCATTATCCTGGGACATCCACAAGTATTTTTTTTAAAAATAGATTGTTTTTTAAAGTGCTCATATTCTGCAATTTATGATGCATGTTAGGCAACTGACTTAGAATTAGCACCCACTCTTCCTCATCCTAGTCTTATATATCCATGAACATAAGATGTTCACACTTTGCTTTAGTTGTTCTCTCTGCTTTCAAAACCCTTTCATTTCTTCTCCACTAGTACAAATCTAAATGTTTCTTCAAAGCCCTCTGAGACATCTTTCTAGGGATTATCAAGAAATGGTATCCACAGGCAAGTCAGTGACTGGAGTGACTTTTCCCTAACTATATTGTCATTGCTTCAGAGTTAGAGCTGCTGGATGTTACCCTCAAGCAAGTTTGTTGTTCCCTCCTTTGTGTCCCCACAGCATTCTGTTTATATCATCAGTATAATACTGAGATGTTAAATTAAATAAGCAGGAGGCCATTAGACTGCAGCTGTCTCTGTACTTTGAGTTCCTACGTAAGAAACTGCAACCTAATTGAATATGAAAACAAACCAAAACCTGACTTAGGAATATAGCAAACCACAATCACAAGCAATCACAAGCAGCCAATCACAAGCAGTCAGGTTCCAGCCTAATACAGGCAGCCAACTCATCGCACCACGCTCAAATATGGCAGACGCCTGGTTGTAGCCAAATCAGGTGATCGCTCTACTTTACAACTGAATCTGGCCTATAAAAACTCACCACTCACACTGCTGGGCTGTCTGAACCTCTTCTGGTTCTGAGTGCTGCCCGGTTCATGAATCACATTTGTTAGGTCAGTGCGAAACTAACTGTAAATCATAATTTCCCAGAAAATTTCTTTTGAAATGCAGATTCTGAACTCCACCAGAGAATTTAGGAACCCAAATTCTAAGAATCTAAGAGATCAACTGACCTGTTGACCAGGGTGTGGCAAAATGTGGCCATGCAATGTTCAGCTGACCCCATCAGTAGGTCACAGCCACCAGCATCCAATAGCTCATGACCAAGGAACATGGTCATCAGGCACCATTCTTTAATTTTACTACTTAGGTAGCCATCTCCAAACACCTGAACTTCTATGAAATGAGCAGAGGCACATTCATAGACATTTTCCACAGATATTTGCTTACTATATCAAGCACTAACACAGTGCTTGCAATATGTGTCTGCAATAAAGCTGGGAACAAAACATAAGCCTCTCTGTCCAAATGTAGCTTAGAGGCCTCAGGTACAGACAGAAAATAATCTAATCAACAGGTAAACTTGTATGTCAAATGGGGTTAAAGAATCTCCTGTGAATGTTAACTAGCCTGATTCTAAGAAAAACAACTCTTCCATCATTTGCATGTAGTATAAGGAAAGAGAGCCCCCTACCCTTACATGTCAGTGGTGGTATTTAAGCAAAGCCAGGTATGTTGTAGGCACATGCACATTTTGGATGCAGGGATTGGGCTAGACACTTTTGTCAGGCCAGCCAACCTTGAAACTCAAGCATCTTTTGTTCTCTGTCTCTCCTTTTGCACTATCCCCTTTCTTCACAGAACTGTCCAGAATTAATGAGAATGGGCTCCAGGGTAGAAGAGATTGAGGTGGTAAGTGGAAGATTTTCCACATGACCTTGTATTTGGGTAACCAAATGAACTATTAAGTAAGCAATCCCCTTTACATACATTTTAAAAATCATTTTCTAGTTCTTTTAATAAAAACATATTTTAAGAAATTTGTATTTAAGACATAGGAGTACTGGAAAAAAGGATATGGAATCTGTGAACATTAAATAGTATAACTACTTGTGGCCACAGATATTTGAAAACAGTATCACAGTCACATCTGAGCTACCCAGCACATTACTACAGAGAGCACAAAAGAAACAGAGTGAATCAGAGACAGCAGAAACTCCATTTAAGGTCAAAAGTGGCAAGGAGAACATATTTCAGGATGAAAAACAAATATCCAGTTTTATGCTCATCTTTGCATGACTTACTATTTCAGCAACAGTGGGAAACTTTTAAACCACTTATGTGGGGATCATCAGTCAGTAATGAACTTTATGTTCACAAGGAAAATCTTTTTTCCCAACCTTAACCTTTATGACCTGAGTCATATGATAATGCTTTTTTTTCTAGCAATGTGTTTCAAAAGTGTATGAGATTCTGTATTTTTAAAAATTATGGTGCATATACAAAATGAAGAAATTTATATTTTTTCTTAACAATCTGACATGAAAACTAAGCACATGAAAAGCTTGACCTTATAAAAGGGTATTCTTTTTGGAATTGTGGATGAGGGAGGGAAAAAAAGGACTGAGACATGGCAAAGAAAAACAATCCCTCCACACATTCTCATTTTTCAAAGTGCTGAAATTCCCAAACAGCCTGAGGATTACTCTATAAGCTGTCTCTGCAACAAAAATTTCTCTTCTAGTTTGAAATCAAACCTGAGGAATTCCAGGCTTAAAGGAAAACTCTTTCTCTCTCTCTCTCTCTCTCTCTCTCGCTGTGTGTGTGTGTGCGTGTGCGCACGCTTCAGAGGATTCAACAACTCCACCATCAAAGGCAGGAATTAAAGTCACTCCTTTTAAGACTAAGTGACATTTTGGGGAGCAATCTTGCCATTTTCCCCCAAGCCCCAGTATGTGGACTTAGCACCTCCCCAAGAGGGTGATGACACATCTGCATTGGGCACAGTCCAAGCTTTCCATCAGTTAGAATGGCCTGTTTGAGTCCTTGTCTCTTCATGGCTATATTGGATTTCTCCACACAAGAGACAGGTAGTGTGAACCAGAAAATAAAGGATCCCTTATGATATGAGTTAAGAATTTTTCCTTATGTTAAAATTAATTGGAAGCCTAAGCCCCAGGATACACAGTTGAGTGTAGCCAGAGAGGTTTTCTTTTGCTCCGGCAAGCAGCAAGACAATGGCTCTAATATTAATACATCACTCATTTTCCCTTCTCAAAGTGGAAACTGATTTTAAATTTTTATGTATCTCAGGTCTCCCAGGACAAAAACTACTTCTAGGAAGAGAGCAACATATTTTGGGAGGCTCCCATGAACTCTTCAGGGCCACAAGTGGGAAATAACTGTTCCTTGGACAGGAGCCAAAGGCACAGCTTCCAAAATGTCTAACAGCTTCCAGGGGTGGGAGCTAGGGAGAAGATGAGCTGAGAGAACTGGCTTTCATGCATCTGGGGAGATGGAGTCACTTGGGTGTCTGAGCATGTGATGTGACAGCCTGGGAAGGGAATGCTTTTCTGGGACAGAATTAGAACTTCAGGTGCTTGATCTCTGCTCAATCTCACATAATAAGAAAGGAGAGGTGTGTTTATAAGCATGCACACACAAACTTAAATACTTGGTTGGTATATATTCTTTACTTTCTTAAGCTCTGTAATTTAGATTTTGACTCACACAGTTAAAAATACATTTTTAAGAGTTTCCTGTCAAAATCTTCTAGAAGATTTTTTCCCACTATATAAGCAGGTTCATTGTGTTGAAAAAATTACACTCTGATGAGCTCTGCATTTCTAATGTGCACCAGGCACTGAAAATGCAGTAGAGTGTGTGTGGCAGGGAAGAAAGGAGTGCGCCCAGGACTTTGATGTGAGGAAGGAGTAGCTTTAGGGCGCTGTGGCATCTTTGTTTCAATCACTCCCTTCCCATCACCCTTTTTCTCCTTTCTTTACCTATAACTGTACTCAATTTTCATTTCGTTTAGAAGAAGAATTGGAAGTATGGTGGCCTTACATCAATAGCACTAAGGAATTAATGCCCCATGGGAGCAGCCCTCAGCCAATGACCTCTGGAGTTGGTGTATAAATACCCGCAGGTCCTTTATCCCTTGGGAGGGGTTCCACATGGCTCCCAGAGTTCAGCCAGTGGAAGCTGCTTAATCCTCCACTCTATGCTTCTTTTCCCTATGCCAATCCCTACTCCCCTACCAGTGTATACTACTCTCACCTCCCAAATAAAGTGCTCATACTTGTATCTTTAGCTTAGTGTCAGCTTCTGGAGGGACCCAGAGTAAATCATGTGTCTTCTGGGTACTGAAACGTTGACATGAATCATCAGGTAATGGCCACACTGTCCGGGTTCCCTCCTCTGACAACACCTGAAGCAGTTCTCAGTCTTCATAAAGTCCTGAGTTGCAGGGTTTTGCTCAGTACAAGCTGATCCACATTTTGCAATGATAACTATCAACATTTTACTAGAGTTTAACTCGAGCCTAAACATATAGACAGAAAAATTCCGTGCAAGGAATTATCAAAATGACAGTTTCTTCACATTAAGGAATTAGTGAGAGGCCAGGAGGCTGAAAGTTCCATCTTTCCTGTGGGCTTGTCTGGATTCTGCTTCTTACTTTGTCCTAACCTCCCTCCTCTTCAGAGTATCCCTCGTGTTCCTGCCCTACACATTGGCTCTGGAGTTGGTTACTTCCTTGTTTCAGGATCCTCAACAATTTTCGACATTTCTATGATGATTTTTTGGTGTTTCCAGTTACAGTGGCCCACAGCTCACCTGATGAGCAGGATACTGACTAATGTAGTTAATAATTTTCATTGATTCTATTTATGAATGTCTCCGTGTGGTGTATCTTCAAAATACCTTGCAAGATTATGACTCACATGCTCATCACCCACTCCCCACCCCTCCCCTCCCAAAACCATCTCTGGGAAAGTAAGGTTCTTGCTGAGGACAATGAAGAGCCATTGAGCCATTCCTCAGAAGCAAGTGAATGACATGATGAAGAGCTGGGAAGACTGCCACCCTCTGGAGGCAGAGATCAGTTTACAAATCTCCAGTGTCATTCAGACCCTAACTGCAATGAGTGCAATAAAGAAGGTAATATGAGGAATGACCAGAGACAAAAAGCAATTGTATCTTTTCAGAAAAAAAGTGGTTATTTCAAGGATGAGAAATCAACCAATAGCACTGATGATCATATTCATAATTATCAGCTTTTTTTACTATCCATTTTGTGCTAAGAACCATATTAGATATTTCCTCAAGTTGTCTCTAATCCTTCTTCCCCAACAACAACCCTCAAAGGAGGATGTTTTATTTCTTCTTCCTCTCTCTCCCTCACTCCTTCTCTCTCTCCCTCCCTCTTTTTCTTCCTCCTTCTTTTTGTCTATAGCTGAGACTACCAAGACTCACAGCTACTCCATAACAGAACTGGAATTTGAGCCCAGATTTTTCTGGTTCTAAAATCTGTATCTTGTACTCCTTGACTTTTTAAAAAAACAACAATAGAGAGTTTGAGAAATTCTTTCATGGTGAAGTATGAAAACAAATTACCAGCATTTCTGCATTTGAACTTCTGTACAATTAGCAACAATGGTTAATGAGAACTTACCAAGACAATTGACTTTTAAAAAATAGACTTTTTCTCTTCTTTACAAGCAACTGACAAATTCACCCACTCAATAAATATTTGTTGAACAGATTGTGTGCATGAAACCTCCTAGAACAATCAATCAATTATGGTCTTGCATCTAGGATACTCGCAGTTGAACCTCCGATAAGGTCTTTAAAAAGAAGTGGTGATTTCTGAAAGAAATGTAGTTTTTAAAAAGTCACTCTAGCCATATAGGAAGTACCTGGGAACTTTTCCCTCACCATATGTAGTGGGTTTGACTAGGAGGGCCAACTTCATGTTGTACAAATATGGACCAGTTTTAATATTTCCAGCGAATGCTTTCATTTTGTTCATTGAGTCACCATCTGTGTGGGTAGCCAGAAACTAGATAGCTTAGAGAGATCCAGTAAATATTTAGTCATTTATATTTTAAAACTTAGTCCAGTCTAGTTTAAATTCTGACTTCCAATTAGCATAGACAAGACTTAAATGCAGCTCCTAGGATCTGCCTGTGACAGAGAAAGGCAAGGCCCGCTGTGATCTCTCTCTTTCTCCCCTCCCTCCCTCTCTTCCTCCCTCCATCCCTTCCTCCCTCTTTTCTTTCATCTCTCTCTCCCTCTTTCTCTCTCGCTCTCTCAACTTCATACTTCCTCGGCCATGAATGGGGCTTCTTTTTCCTCCCTACCCTTAGAAATGCTTGTTCCAAGCAGTACCTGTGATCACCTCCCTGAGACTCTAAGCTTCCAGAGGCTTCACAGTGGAAGGGACTGGACAGAAAGAAACCACAGATTAAACAAAACAGGCTGCTCAGAAGGAAAAACACACAGGAAGGTATTTCAAAAGCACAATACTCAATGCACTGATTTTTGTCTACGTTTCCTCTGACCTCTTGAATTTAAGAACACATCTGTGTTTTTACCGCCTTCCCCAGCACAGTGCCTGGTTTAAAGTAGGCACCCATGGCTGTTTGTTGAATGAAGGCAATTCAACGGAAGGTATCAGCTGTGGTGAGATTGACCAGCACAGGTAGTATTGAGAAAATGTGTCCTGACCTGGATCTTGATGAAGGCATATGACATGTAAGAGTCAAAGGTGAATGAAGAGGGCAAAACTTTCTGCTTTCAATTGAAAGGCTGAGCATCAACCATGCACCGGGCATTGCTACTTGGGCTCACTCAGACATAGTGAAGAATAAGGAATGTTTCTGTCCTGAGGAGCTCATAGACTGGTGGAAGGGGCAACATAATGAATCAAAGTGGGTTTTGTTATTTTTTTTAACTTGCCCAAATCCTATAATGGAGACATGATGTTATCATGTTATAATAAAGATAATGAGATAGAGATGTGCAGGTACTAGATTTGTGGGGTCAGTGTGGAGTTTACAAAAGAAGAAATTCCATTAATAATCTGGGAAATCTGAGGAGGAAGGCCCCCCCCTCCCACAGGGCGGGTGAGGAAAGCTATCAGTAGTTGTCATCTCCAGCATCCACACATAAGGAACTAATGTAACATGTCATATTCTTCACCTTGAAAGTTCCACCAAATAGCTAGGCCTGTATCAATTTGCAAGGTGCTAGAAAATTATTGAATGCTCTGTGCATATTTAGAGATATTGAATAAGACAGCCTGAAAAATTTTTACTATTAGATAATGTATGTAATTCTTATTTGAAAAATTTGGTTTTTGGGAGGTTAAAACTGGAATTAATAAGGCTAAGTAATTTTGCTTTGACTCACTGTTCACTCTCAATACATACTGAAGTTCTCGGGGAAGGTGTCCCTGGCAGAATGGGAAATAGTGGCCATTTGACAAAATTCTATACCTCATAGAAACTGCTATAGAATACGTAGAAACTGGGAAAAATTTCCATCTGACATAAGACTTGAGCTCTAAATGGTTCCTGTCCTTTAAAACAAAGTGACAAAATAGACATAAAATAAAAGTTAGGTATCAGTATGTGAAAAAGAATCCCTAGGCCGGCAATACCCAATATAGTAGCTACTAGCCACATGTGGCTACTATTAATAAGTACTTGAAATGTAGCTAATCCCAAATGAGATGTGCTAGAAGTGTAAAACCCATGCTGGATTTCAAAGACTTAATGCAAAAGAAGAAGGAGAAAAAAAGTAAAATATCTCATTAATATTTTTAATAATGATTACCTGATGGAATGATGATATTTTGGGTATATTGAGCTAAATAAAATATATTACTGAATTAATTTTACCTGTTTCTTTTTATGGCTACTAGAAAACTTAACCTTATTCACCAGGCGTGGTGACTCACGCCTGTAATCCCAGCACTTTGGGAGGCTGAGGCGGGCGGATCACGAGGTCAGGAGATCGAGACAATCCTGGCTAACACGGTGAAACCCTGTCTCTACTAAAAATACAAAAAATTAGCCAGGCATGGTGGCGGGCACCGGTAGTCCCAGCTACTCAGGAGGCTGAGGCAGGAGAACGGCTTGAACCCGGGAGGTGGAGCTTGCTGTGAGAGGAGATGGTGCCACTGCACTCCAGCCTGGGTGACAGAGCAAGACTGTCTCAAAAAAAAAAAAAAAAAAAAAAAAAAAAAAGAAAGAACACTTAATCTTATTCATGTAGTTTGCACTATTATCTGTTTCTGAGTGCTACTTTAGACTGAGATTTGGAACATTTCCCCCCCTCCTTTTTTTTTTTTAAACAGGAATTGGGAAAGTTTTCTATTAAAGGCAATTGACCTGCTTTAAAAGAAAATCACAACCACATGGGAATATAAAAGAAACTTAATTTCATTTTCTCATGTTTCGTTTTGTTTTTGTAAGAGAAAGATACCTGAAATGTCATGCTCAGTTGATCTTAAAATTTAGAACAGAGAACACAAATATCTTTTTTAAATACAATGTTAAAGGCTCAAAATCCACTTCAGTTCAAGTAGTGCTGATTAAGGGAAGGGAGCAGCGGGATGTGCTGGGGAGAATGAAGAGTGCTATATTTTGGATATTTGTCCCCTTCAGATCTTATGTTGAAACTGGATTCCCAATGTTGGAGGTTCCACCTCATGGCCCGTGTTGTAGTCTCAGGGGTGGATCTCTCATGACTAGATTAATGTCCTCCCCCTCACCATGAGATCTCTGCACATGGCTCTCCTTCACCTTCAGCCAAAAGTGGAAGCAGCCTGAGGCCCTTATTAGGAGCGGATGCTGGTGCCATGCTTCTTATACAGCCTGCAGAACTGTGAAACAAATAAACCTCTTTTTTTTTTTTTTTTGAGATGGAGTCTCTTTCTGTCACCCAGGCTGGAGTGCAGTGGCACCATCTTGGTTCACTGCAACCTCCACCTCCCAGGTTCGAGTAATTCTCCTGCCTCACCCTCCCGAGTAGCTGGGACTACAGGTGCACGCCACCACACTCAGCTAATTTTTGTATTTTTAGTAGAGACGGGGTTTCAGCATGTTGGCCAGGCTGGTCTTGAACTCCTGACCTTGTGATCCACCAGCCTCGGCCTCCCAAAGTGCTAAGATTACAGCCATGAGCCACCGCGCCTGGACTCTCTTTTCTTTATAAATTACCCAGCCTCAGGTATTCCTTTCTAGCAACACAAAAATGGATGAAGGCAAAGAGGTAATGACTCATTGCTGACTTCAGAGCACTAATTTTACACTCATACTCCTAAAAACCTCGAAGGAAAAAAGATATGCATATGAGACAAACAAATATCTTCTTATACCATATATCACTTATCCATGATAATTACGGCCACTCAGATGAATTACCCCAAATTATGTGCAATGACTGTACCATTCAAAGTCTGCTATGGATATCCTATGGATATCCAACTATCTGCTATCCATAGTAGCCTTTGGTACAGTCATTGCACATGATTTGGGGTATAACAAGATATTCTTCTGTGTATAACAAGATATTCCCTCCTATGAGTGCAGCACGGATTTTTCTGGTCAGGAACAAAGGTTTATTGGGGAAGGAGGAGGAGTAGTCACAGGGTCCGTTTGAGCTTTACCCTCAGTACAACAGGTTTGATTTGGTCATTTCTGTAGCTGCAGGGTCAGCACTGACACACTCCTGCACAGAGCAAAAGAGAAAAGGCATCAGACTCAGACTCCTTGGTTCAGGGTTTTCTCCCCAGATTACTGATGGGGGCCAAGGGCGAAGCTGAGAGCTGCAGGCTTTCACTTGGTGTCCCCATTACCACATATTGCCAGCCCATTGTCTAATGCAACTGTTTAAAACTCTTACCAAAGGCCTTGGACAATGGTTTCCACTTCTACTGCCAACCCAGAGGCCAGGAAATGAGTTATAAAGCATCAGCTTAAGTTCAACACTGTCATTGATGCTATATGTAAACAATACGAAGCATTTTACAATTTTAGGCAATCTGCAAAGCAAAATAAGACAAGCAATAGAAAAAAAAATAAAGAAACGATTGACTTACGAGATGAAATTGACGCACATGATTTTATTCTAGCTCAAACTTCACTTTTCATGGGTGATAAAACTGAGACAGCAAGGGGCTGAGCGATTTTCCAAACCACATCCCCAGTTGGGATTAGATTAGCTCTTAGTGTATCTCCTCTTAGTCTGCCAGGGCTCCTTGGTCACTCCGTAGTAGTTAAACTCCTAGGTAGTTAAACACACTTTGGGCCAGGCACGGTGGCTCATGCCTGTAATCCTAGCATTTTGGGAGCCCAAGGCGGGAGGATCACGAGGTCAGGAGTTCAAGAACAGCATGGCCAACATGGTGAAACCCAGTCTCTACTAAAAATACAAAAATTAGCCGGGCATGGTGGCATGCTCCCAGCTATTCGGGAGGCTGAGGCAGGAGAATCGCTTGAACCCGGGAGGCAGAGGTTGCTGTGAGCTGAGATCGCCCCACTGCACCCCAGCCTGGGTGACAGAGCAAGACTCCATCTCAAACAAACAAACAAACAACCACTTCAGGGCAATCTAACTCACCGTGAATTACCTGCTTTTAGTTCCTTTTCTAAGCATACTAATAGCTGCCCACAGTCTGTTAAATATTTGCTGTACTGGATTTTACTTAAGAATCCTATGAATTATTTTCTTACCATATGAGTTGAATGCTTAAGCAGAATCAGCTAAATTTGTTCCCAAACCTGTCTCTGTCAGTTGTCCGTGTTATTTTAATTGTCTAATTAAATTAAATATAAATCAATGAAAATTAAATTTAGAAAAATAACTTTCTCTATAAAAATTAAGCTTAATGCTTTGAACACTTCTAGGAGAACTGTAAAGTTTTTGGGAAAATAATCTTCAAATTCCGGAGAGATTCTGCTCTCTCATGGTTTTCTTGGTTTTGATTTAAGATCTTGCTTCCTTTAAGAAGAAATTGAAGCTGGGAACTACAAAATACTTATTTTTGTTGTGGTTCGTGTATGAAAGACAATACAAAACTTCAATCAGCTATCTCCGAAATCAAAGAATAATCCTGGCCCTGTATCAAATGTTGGTAAACAAATGTAAATGTGTATATTTTGAATTAAAATAAATTACACAGAGTATGTATCATTTTTGTAGTGTATCTTCATGGTATCTGTATTTTCTGATTGACCTGCTAGGTATTTGTCATATGGCATAAGATAACACGAAAGCTGCTACTGTAAAAGAAAAGGAGAATGTATTACAAAGTATAAAAGGTTAAGCCTGGGCGTGGTGGTTCATGCCTGTAATCCCAGCTACTTGGGATGCTAAGGCATGAGAATTGCTTGAACCAGGGAGGTGGAGGTTGCAGTGAGCCGAAATGGTGCCACTGCTCCCCAGCCTGGGTGACAGAGCGAGACCCTGTCTCAAAAAAAAAAAAAAAAAAAAAAAAAAGCCAACATCCCTGCAAAAGTATTTTAGAGCTTTATGAAAGTCGACATTCTTTAATTCAGTGTTCATGGCAACTTTATGGAAAATAACTTCTATCAATGATGAGACTGTGTTTGTCTTTGGACATGATTAATTTGCATTGCCATCAATCATCTACAGCTTACAAAGTTGTAAAATAGTTCAAAATAAAAGACATAGATACCCCATAAGTGTACTTTGGGCACAACACCCAGTTATCTTTTTTGCCAATTTCAAAATCTTCCACGATTTTTTCTGACATGAATATTTTTCTTGGTCACTGGGTTGGTTCAGTTGTTTTGATAAAGCGAAATAAACAGCGGTTGTCAGTCTAAGAAGTAAGTTCTTTTAAAATATCTACTTAACTACTAAATCCTAATCCTTTCACATTTAAAAATAATGGGATCTCACTTGTAGTCACATTTGCATATATCAATCATTTGATGATTTTTCTTGGGAAATTATGAGGCAAATGGAGTCAAAGGTAGGTGAGGAAGTATTAGGTAAGAGAAAGCAGGAGGTAGACAGATAAATGAACTCATTCAACCCTGGAACGTCTCAGGGAAGCAGATAAGATTTAGCCATTTTGCAGAAGAGGAAACATAAACTCTAATAAGTTAAGTAATGCTTAAGAGGTCACAAACGAACAAATGGATTCAACTCAGTTCTTCTGGATCCAAGCCCAGGGCTCTTTCCACCCACAAATACCCTTTCTATGTTCTATCACGAGTTATGAAAACCATTTGTCTCACCTTTTCCCTCTGGGTTGGTGGTAACGACTGGAAGACTGATTCATAGTCTTAGTGCATTATATTAATGTCTCTATGCCAAGTATCCTTATTTGTTGTATGAAGCGCAGTTTGTTTTTATTTTTTATTTTTATTTTTGCCTACAGACTCAATTTTGCTTTTTTACCTTAGAAAGAGGAAAGGAAAGTAGAATTGTTGGGCTTGGCTCTGAGAAAAAAAATAAAAACAGGCTACAAGTCTGCAGAATCTAGGAAGTGCTTTGAGAGTCAGAAGCTGAGCATGAGAGCTTAACAAATTCCCAATACTCATGTGTAGTTAGATATTTTTGTTTCTTTTGTTTGTTTACTGTTTCTGTGTTTCCTATCTGTACCAAGATGTAATCTCTAGAGGCCAAAGTGAAGAAACAGCTTACATAACCATCAATTCTTTTGGCTTTTGGATGAGTAACAGGTGTTTAGTAGTTAAAAAAATTACTCAGAGGTTACAACACCAATTTCTCAGTCTCTCAGCTATCAGTCTTTAGATATATGGCTGTGTGCCCATCAAAACTGTCTTTCTTAAGTGTATGTAGCACTGTCTGATTTTAGATAGTAGGTGATAGGCAAATAGACAGATAAATGATAGAAGATGTTAGATGGATAGATAGACATTTAGATGACAGATAGATAGATATTAATGACACATACATATATACTACCTACATACATAAATACATAGTATAAGTTTTTTTTTCCTTTTTTTAAGTTCAAAGGTACATGTGCAGGATGTGCAGGTTTGTTACAAAGGTAGACGTGTGTCATGGTTGTTTGCTGCACAGATCATCCCATCACCTAGGTTTTAAGCCCAGCATCCATTAGCTATTCTTCCTGATGCTCTCCCTCCTCCCACCCAACCTCCAACAGGCCCCAGTGTGTGGTTCCCCACCGTGTGTCCATGTGTATCATTTAGCTCCTACTTATAAGTGAGAACATGTGGTATTTGGTTGTCTCTTCCTGTGTTAGTTTGCTGAGGATAATGGCCTCTGGTTCCATCCATGTCTTTGCTATTTGTTACAAAGATATTAGTGCCATATAGATCCTGAATTTTGTCTAATCTTAATTTACCTGACATATGTTATGCTCAAGGACCTGTTTTGGCTGCAAGTATGATCAATAGACTCTACATTTTATATATAGGTGATACACAAATAGACAAGTAGCATTAATTCATTCCAATAAACACAGTATAATGAGACAATGATCCAAGGCAATGGCATACTCAAAGTGACAGAAAATCAATAATTCCATCAAGGAAATCCAGAAGAGGCCTCTATATACATATTCTTTTATATTTGTCATAAAGAAAAACCAAAGGCTTCTGTGAACACAACAACAGATGTAACGTAGCATGGTGACTTTTTACTTAGCTAAGGTGGAGCTGGCTTTCCAGACTTGCCTTCACTGTTTAATTCTGAGTCAGGATTGGCCATAGGGAAATGTGTGTGAGATTTCAAAGGTGGCAGTGAGGCAATAGCCATTACACCCCTAAGGTCAGCGTAGGGCACCTGGTGTCACAGCAGCTCCCCATGTGGGTGCTGATTAGTGAGCTCCCCTGATGGCAAGGGCAGTGGCTGGGCTTCAGGTGTCCTGGCTCCTGTCCATCTCCTCCTTCTGCCTGTCTGCATCCTAGGCCAGATGCAGGTGCGCCTTGTGGTGAAGACTGCCAGCTTGTTATCACGAGTCACCTACATAGCTGAGGTTGAAGGTAGAGAGACAGATGCAGGCTGGAGAAATGAACTTCAAGTGGGGAGACTGGATTCTGGTCCAGGTATTACCACAGCCTCATTGTGTGTTTCTGGAACATCACTTGACTTCTCTGTATCTCTGTTTTGTCAGATTACACGAACGTTAGTTGCAGCTCCAACTCAAAGTTTGAGAATGTTAATAAAACACCTCCATAGCATCTACAACTTATTGAGACATTATGTTCACCAGGAGTTTTAGAATTAGAAAAAAGTAGCCGGGCGCAGTGGCTCACGCCTCTAATCCCAGCACTTTGGGAGGCCAAGGAGGGCGGTTTGAGACCACCCTGGCCAACATGGTGAAAACCTGTCTCTACTAAAAATACAAAAATTAGCCAGGCGTGGTGGCGCACACCTGTAATCCTGACTACTCAGGAGGCTGAGACAGGAGAATTGGCTTGAACCCAGGAGGCAGAGGTTGCAGTGAGCAGAGATCGCACCACTGTACTCCAGCCTGGGTGACAGAGTGAGACTCTATCTCAAAAAAAAAAAAAAAAAAAAAAAAAGAAGAAAGCTAGGAGAATGTTTTTAGTCAAATGAAGCTATGAATCTAAGATCCCCATTAAAATATAACTTTGCATATTAGTTTTTTTGCAAAGTTTGAAATTAACTTTGAATCATTCAAAATAGCAATCTAAATATTCACTGATGAATGAATGAATTAAGAAAATGTGGTATATACATACAATGGAACATTTTTCAGCCTTAAAAAAAAGAAGGCAATTCTGCCGTTTGTGACAACTTGAATGAACCTGGAGTACATTATGGTAAGTGAAATAAGCCAGACACAGAAGACAAATATCACATGACCTCACTTACATGATGAATCTTCAGAGCCAAACCCATAGAAGCAGAGGGAGAACCGTAGTTGCCAGGCGCTGCAGGGAGGGATTAATAGGAAGGAATTAGCCAAAGGTTACAAAGCTTCAGTTATACAAGAAGAATAAGTACTAGACATCTACTGGATAGCATAGCGCCTATTGTTAGAAATGCTGTATTGTACATTTAAACTATTTGCTGACGGCAGATCCTATGTTAAGTGCTCTTATGACAAAAGACTACAAATAATAATAATAATAAATAAAGAAGGCAGGAGGAAACTTTTCTAGGTAATGAATGGGTTTATGGCATAGCTTGCGGTGATGGTTTTCACAAGTGTAACTTATCTCCAAACTCATCAAGTTGTACAGATTAAATATGTAAAGCTCCTTGTATGTCAGTCATTCCTCTGTAAAGTAGTTTAAAAAATAAAAAAGAAAATTAACTTTGTTTACTTGATGTTGAAGTACACTTTTGTTATAATGTTTTTAAAAATTATTAATACAGGACAAGTGCACAGTGTCATGTGCCATATGACTAACTCCAAAAATCTAAATTCCCAGAGCATATGTGCCTGTGAAACAGCCAAAAATATCAATTGCTGTAAGACTTGTGCTGTCCTAAATACCTGTAGGTGTCTGAATTACAGGAATCCTGCAACCGTGACACAGCACACGTTTATGCTCTGTTCAGTGAAGGGTGGCAGGAGAGTGTCTGTGGGTCATCTGATAGCCTTCCTTTCTTTGCCCTGCACATTTTTGATAATTTCCCAGGACATCTCAGCTGAGCCATTAGGGTACAAACATGTCCCAGGAGCTCTTTCATTCTTATACATCAAATAACACAGATGAAATGCAAAGTTGGAGTAAAAAGCAGATTGGCATGATTGTAGGATAGAATAGGGGCTCTCTGACAACTCTTTTCAATAAGAAGACAATGGGGTGAACTCTGGCAAGACCAATCCATCCACCCCGCAGTGAAAAGCTACATGTTGAAAACATGCTGGTGAGATAATTTTATTTGTCACCACCGTCTCAGTACCATGATCCATCATCAAAGAAATCATGATGGTGTTGATAAGAGCTACTGCAATAACACCACCTTGCATTTCCAAGGGGCCCATTTCTGAGCTGCTATTGTGCTATTTCTTCCCCCATTTAATGACACAGATGTCTACATCCAAATGCACCTGTGTTTAGAAACACAAGGTTCATTATGAGAACAGAGCCCTGAGCCCCTCCTGACCATTCCTCAGGCGAGAACAATGGCCACATACATACATCTGCAGAGCCAGCCAGCCCTGGAATTAACTTCCTCGATGGCAGATGTGTTCTTGGACTTCAAAATTCTAAACCAGTAAGAGCAAATTACAGGATTAAGGGATTTAATTCTTATTACATGAGGAATGCATGCACATTGATTCTTTTCTGCTAGTGATGGGTAAACAATGGTTTTCATTTAAAACACAAATATCTCATTTAACAGAAAGGACAGGGGAGGGCAGGGAATAGAATGTGTAGGTGATTCTCAAAAGGGTTGAAGGAGCTGAGGGGCCATCTCTCAGGGGTCTGGTTTCTTACAAAGTGAGAGTGAATTTCTTTCCGTATCTAAAGCATTTAGTTCAAGAGTTATGCAAACATCTTTCTGGCATCTTATCTGTATTAGGCATTGGGGCCATTCTTGGAGAATTTTTAGTACGGCGAAGAAGAAATATTGGTTCCTCATCCATTTTGCTCATCTCCCTCAGCTGCCCTTAGCTTATTCTGTAGCATCAGTCCTTGGGGTGGTTGTTTGTGTTACCAGGAAATGTGAATAATTTTGGCGAGACAGTTTCCAACACAATTCCTTTGCAAGGATAGAGAACTCAGAAACTAGGCATAGGCCATCGTGAGCAGTAGGGTATGTATTCCTGGGTACCTGGGCTCAAGGTCAGTGCTTCCTCAGCAATTCAACACATGTTTATTAAGTGCCTGCTAGATAGAAGGACCTGCCTGTATTCTAGGAAGGCAGACAGATAGTCTGCAAGTAAGTAATACAAAAAATATCTGACAGTTGTAAGTGTGTTGAAGAGAATACAACTGGGTGATGTGACCAGGTGAATGGGAAACTCATTTAGCTAGGATGGTCTAGGAGGGCTTCTTTGAGGAAATAACATTTAAGCTGAAAACTGATTGACGAAAAGGAGCCAGACACGCAAAGAGGGAAAGGGAAAGGGATTCCAGGTAAGGGGAATTGATTATGCAAAGGCCATAAGAGAGGAACCCACTTGGCCTCTGCATGACATAGAAAGAAGGTCAGTGCCGCTATGATCAGAGTTGGTGTTAGAGAGATGACAAGATCTTACAGGGCCTTGTAGGCCCTGGTGTGGAATTTAGATTTTAATTTATTTTGGTGTTTCTCAAACTTCAGTGTTTGTCAAAACACAGACCAATGGAACAGGGTAGAGAATGCAAAAATAAGGCTGCATACTTACAATTATGTGATCTACAACAAAGCTGACAAAAACAAGCAGTGGGGAAAGTACTTCCTATTCCATAAATTGTGCTGGGATAACTGGCTAGCTATATGCATAAGATTGAAATTGGACCCCTTTCTTACAACATGTACAAAAATTAAGTTAAGATAGATTAAAGACTTAAATGTAAAACCAAGAACTATAAAAACCCTGAAAGACAACCTAGGCAATACCCCTCTGGACATAGAAACAGGCAGAGATTTCATGACAAAGATGACAAAAGCAATCACAATAAAACCAAACACTGACAAATAGGATCTGATTAAAGAGCTTCTGCACAGCAAAGGAAACTATCAACAGAGTAAACAGACAACATACAGAATGGGAGAAAACGCAAGCTATGCAGCTGACAAAGGTTTAATATCCAGCCTCTATAAGGAACTTAAATTTACAAGAAAAAACAACCTCATTACAAGGACATGAATAGACACTTTCCAAAAGAAGACATACACACAGCCAACAAGCATATGAAAAAAACTCAACATTACTGATCATTAGAGAAGTGCAAATCAAAACCACAATGAGATACCATCTCTTACCAGTCAATGGCTATTATTAAAATGGCAAAAAATAACAGATGTTAGCTAGGTTGTGGAGAAAAAAGAATGCTTATACACTCTTGGTGAGAGTGTAAATTAGTTCAACCATTGTAGAAGACAGTGTGACAATTCCTCAAAAACCTAAAAACAGAAATACCATTTGACCCAGCAATCCCATTACTGGATATATACCCAAAGGAATGTAAATTGCTCTATCATAAAGAAGACACATGTACATGCATGTTCACTGCAGCATTATTCACAACAGAAAAGACATGGAATCAATCTAAATGCCCATCAATGGTAGACTGAATAAAGAAAATGTGGTACATATACACCATGGAATACTATGCAGCCATGAAAAAGAATGGCGTCATGTTCTTTGCAAGAACATAAATGAAGCTAGAGGCTATTATCCTTAGCAAACTAATGCAGGAACAGAAAACCAAAACATTTTCTCCCTTATAAGTGGGAACTAAATGATGAGAACACATTAACACAACAGACACGGGGCCTATTGGAAGGTGGAGGGTGGGAGGAGGTAGAGGATAAGGAAAAATAACTAGTGTATACTAGGCTTAATAACTGGGTGACAAAATACTCTGTAAAACAAACCCCCATGACACAAGCTTACCTATATAGCAAACCTGCACATATACCCCTGAACTTGAAATAAAAATTAAATTAAAAAAACAACAACAAC
Source organism: Pan paniscus (assembly GCF_029289425.2). Taxonomy (NCBI): domain Eukaryota; kingdom Metazoa; phylum Chordata; class Mammalia; order Primates; family Hominidae; genus Pan; species Pan paniscus. Next base: position 52,320,382 of record NC_073260.2, read on the forward strand.
ACAGATTGCTGAGTCCATCCCTAGAGATTCTTTAGTGGGTCTGAAGTGGGCCCTAAGAATTTGCATTTCTCCAAGCTGCCATATGATTCAGATGGTGCCTGCTCACAAACTACTTTAGAAACAAACAAACAAAAAAACTTTATTGAGAAATAATGTACATACCATATAATTTACCCACTTTAAAGTGTAGAATTTATTTTTAGTATATTGATGGATATGTGCAATTGTCACCACAGTTAATTTTAGAATATTTTCACCCTGCAATGAGAAACCCTTGACTCTGTAGCTAGTTCCCTGCCCTGCTGCCACCCACCCCTCCCCAGCTCTATGCAATCACTCATGTCCTTTCTGTCTCTATTGATTTGCCTGTGCTGGGCATTTTGTAGAAATGGAATTATACAATATGTGGGCTTTTGTGACTGGCTTTTTTCATTTAGCATAATGTCAAGATTCATCCATGTTGTAGCATGTGTCAGAACTTTCTTCCTTTTTATGGACAAATAACCTATAACCTTCCATGATATGGATATACCACATTTTGTTTATTCATTTGTTAATTTACAGACATTTTGGTTGTTTCCATCTCCACTGACCATACTTTGGTTGACACTCATCTAGAAGCAGTTGGAGGACACTCACACGAATTTCCATATTTTAAAAACCACTTAGCTTGCCATGTGGAAAGTGAGCTGCAGAGAGACAGGAATGGCCACAGGGATGCTGGTTGGTAGGTTACTGCCCTGCCAAGGCAAGAGACGACTGTGGTCTAAACTAGTGTGGGTGATAATGTTAAAGAGAAATAGAGGTGGAATCAGCAGGGTTTATTGATGGATGGAATATGAGGTAGTGAGAAATCAACATAGTGCTGGGTTTTGGACTTAAACAACTAAGCAAAGCACAGTGCTATTAACTCAAACGAGAAGATTATTATTATTATTATTTTAGATTTCTGGGGTCCTGTTTTTGGTGTGGCCATTAAGAGGGTGTTAGTCCAAAGAAATGTTTCCCATCAATAAAGAATGACTACTAATTCTATTTTTTTCCTAATACACCACTCAACCAGTTGTGCATGTTGCTGTATTGTGTTTGTTGTATTATTTGAAAATATTCAGTTCTGCTATAGAAAACAAATGGGATAGATGGAAATCATAAGATGTTTAGGCAAGTAGCTTATGAGGAATATACAGATTCATGACATGTGTTAGATACAGATACGTTAGTAACCTGGGAGACATGTTATGCATGGACAAAAAGAGTCTATGTGCACTACACAAAGAAACAAAGGGAAGTAGGGTGTGCTGTTAACTTTAGGTATTAGCTTGGCTGGATTAAGGGATACCTAGAGGGGTATTATAGCATTTCCTCTGGGTGTGTCTGTGAAGTGTATTCAGAGGTGATTGTGAGTCCGTGGACCGAGTAGGGAAGATCCACTCTCATTGTGGGCAGGCGCCATCTAATCAGCTGGGAGCATGGATAGAACAAAAAGGCAGAGAAAAGATGAATTATTTCTTATTCTCCTGGAGTGGAGACACCTTTCTCTTGTCCTTAAACATCAGAACTCCAGGCCTTTGGGCTCCAGGACTTACTCCAGCATCCTCCCTCAGCCCCATCTCAGCTTCTCAGGCCTCCCCCATCAGACTGAAAATTATACATTGGCTTCCTGCTTCTGAGGCTTTTGGAGTTGAACTTCTTAGCCTCTACAATCATGTTAGCCAATTCCCCTAATAAATCTCTTTCTTTCTTTCTTTCTATCTATCTATCTATCTATCTATCTATCTATCTATCTGTCTATCTATCATGTATCTATCTAATCTATTCATCCATCCACCCATCTCATTATCCTATTGGTTCTGTCTCTCTGAAGAGCCCAGACTAATACATAGGGCAATAGAAACTAAATATCCATGAGCTATATGAGGCTCTGAATATTCATGACACCCTAAATATACACGAGTCAAAGAGGCACTCAATATTCATGAGGCCTTACATCAGCTACCCATTAGTGACATCTCTTCTGGCCTAACTTGTCCTCTCCCCAAAAAAGGCAGATAAAATCAAAAGCTATTTATCAGGCTCACAGGCAAGCTACAGCTTGCATCTGTGCAATAGAGTGTGTATTGTTGGCTGCAGCTCATTTCATTCACTGGGCTTGCATTGGGATTGCTGAAGCCTCACTCTTATGTCCTTAACATATGCCTGTCAGTGGGAAGGCTCAGGTAGCAAAGAGGAAGAGAGAGACGGGGTTGATCAATACTGCACGGCGGAGGATTCTGAGAGTGTAGTCCTTCCACCCTTTCGTGTAACTGGGTTAACTTCTTACCCATCTCTTTTCCTTTGCTTCTGACTAATGGTTTTAAATTGAGTTAATAAACTGTGTGACTCAAGGATATTCATTTGGTTTTGTCCAAATTGGTTGGACATTAATTTGTGTCCAAATTCGGTTGGACATTAATTTGTGAGTCTTTCCGTTCTGTGACCACTGGGGGTCTACTTGGAGGCCACTATCTAGATAAACTTCTCGTGCAACCTTACAAACTGTCACATATCAGAGAGCAAGAGAGGAAGAAGGCCACTCCCTGAGATCCAGGGATGGAGATGACATGGAGTTTGTTCTCAGTGCATCAATCTTGTGAGTCAACTGCACTAACTTCAAAGATTTCCTCTTTTGCTCATATTTACCAAACAATGTCCTTGTATTCGAGGACTGCTAATCTGAAATCTGATGAATATATAATATTCATCTCTATTGATTATCCCAAAAAACACATCAGTGAACCACTTACACAAAGAAGGTAGCTACAACTCCAACAACGCAAATGTGGAGTGAATCTATTTCCTTAAGAATTAGTGTAACTGTGACAACTTACAAGAAAATGCTGAATTCAGAAAAAAGCAAAAGCAAAACCAAAAGGAAACAAAACCACTTATAATCAAACCTGGTTGAAAGTAAATGCTCAAGGAAGACACACTCAAGGAGGCTGAGGCAAGAGGATCGCTGGAGCCCAGAAGGTTGAGGCTGCAGTGAGCCACAATAGTGCTACTGCACTCCAGCCTGGGTGACAGAGGGAAACCCTGTCTCAAAAAAAAAAAAAAAAAAAAAAAGAAAAGAAAAGAAAAAGAAAGACTTGTTCCTTACTAAGAACCAAAGTGCCAAAAGAGGAGAATAACGTTAAGGTTAGGACTAACTGCTCTCCTCTCTGTATCGCCGCCCTTTGAACCTCTTCTTTAGGAATGTATTGATAAAATTTTACAAAAATACAAGATTTGACCTTATTTCACAAGCCTTCAAAAACCTATAGAAAACCCAAACCAAAATATTTTATGTAACATATAAATACTAATAAAATGGTTACAAAATAGTTCAGCAAAGGACAGGAAGTCAGACAATTCAAGAAAGAAAAAACAAAATGTTATCCTAGTGATGAGAGGCTCTTGGCACTTAAAATTTTCCATTTGAAATTTTATTCTCCCACTGTGCATTCTGAGAGCTGTCTAACACTTTTGAACAGATTCTAGGTTGGAAAGCAAGGAAAAAAAGTTTTCCATTCAAAGTTCCCACCTTTCAAATCTATTTCCATTTCTTCATTTGGCACAGCCAATATTGGATCTGAGTCTTAGTTCCACATCCATCTGGGGGAGACATTTGGCCAAAATAAGAGGGTTAGCAAATTTTTCCCAGATAATTTATATTACATATTATGTGGCAATTTTGTCCATGTTTAAAAAATACATTTTAAAAGGGCTAGTAATATAAAGTCAAGTACTTAGCAGTCATATTAATTTTTACTCATGAAAACCTTCTATGTGCTTTTACATGTCATCTTGCTATTTTAACCTCAACACAACCCTGTTCAGAAGGTAAAATAGGATAATGTATCATGCCAGGAACTCTTATCTGAGAGATGCTTGAATAGTGCTTTCATCCAAGGGAAGAGCATGGCTTCTTTACTCATGTCTTTCTCCATGTTCTGCCAAACTTCATGAGCTGGTTACACAGATGCCATCTAATGCAGTACAGGAGGGGCCATCAATGCATCCACCTTAACTCATTCAGGGGCCCCATCGTTGCCATGTGTGAGTCCCAGCAGTAAGAGTGAATGATGCTGTCAAACAAGAGCCAACATTCAGGACGACTGTCATTGCATCCTAACATCTAGAGTCTTGGTGGCTTAGCTGCAATTAGGTTGGGAAATAATATGCCTCCCACCTCAAAGATGGACCTAAGCTTCTCTGCAGCTCATGCCAGATGATGGCCAGGACTCTCCTATCAAAATAAATGGATATCAAAATCCCTTTCCAGGAGGAACATGAGACATGGGATTACTGACAAGGAAATGCAAGATAGTCAAGGATCTTCAGACAATCATGTTCTGGGAAGCTTGAGGTCAAGGTAAGAGCTTAGAATGGGGACTTTGAGAATTGACTGCAAATCCTGCTCCATTACAGACAAGCTTTTGACTTTGGAAGAATCTCAAAATGGAGAATTTGAGCCAGACAATTTCCAAAGTCCTTTCCAATTTCATCTCAAAAAACAGAATCACTGAAAACTGAATTTGTTCTGCAACGTGCAGTTGACATAACAGGAATTGTTACTGCCTCAACAAAGCATCATACTTCTACTTTTAAAATAGAATGGAATATAACCCAATTACCATGACAAAAACTGGTCATAGCCATCCTAACACAACCAGACTAGATGCATGAAGTGTTGCAGCAAGGAAGGAAGCCATAGGATCAAAAGAATTAACAGACGTCCTGACCTACAAATTCACAGTGTGGATGCTGCCACTGTGAGGAGGGGAATTAGCTGCTCTGGGCTTCAGTCTGAGAAGGAGAACAACAGAGCCATTCTCTTGAGTGCGACATCAGGATCCCAGACAGGGGCGGTCATGCCAACGTAGCACAGAAAATCTCATTTGAATAAATGATTAATTTCATCCACGAGAGAGAAAAGAGATTTGGGACGTTTGACTCCTGGGCATATTTGGGTGTAAGGAGACTGTACAGTGATAAATGAAAAATTTGCCAAACTTGTAACTAAAACATGCATTCTTTTTAATAGCTTCCTGTATTGCTGAATCAGGTGGGGGAACCAGTGCTGATGGAAGCATATTTCTCATCCAAATGTATATAGTATCCTCTCTCACTTTGCAGTTTCTGCAAAGTCCCTTGGGAACCAACCTTGGCATTGTGACTTGGGCTGGCTGCACTTGGCTGGGGAACAATTCTGGAACCAACATGCCAGTTGTCCAACACCAAGGGTGCTGTCAGCACTCTGAAGATAGCAACCCTAATCATATTTGTTTTGGCCTCTCAGCCTCAAGGGCAGATGGTTGTCATGCTGACTGAGAGAAAGGTATTGTGACAGGAGCCAAAGCTAGCCAGTAAAGGACCTTGGGAGGCTTCCACACAAAACGACTATTTTCTAGAAACTTTCTAGACATTTCTAGAAACAAATGAGGCAGCAATCTGAGGATCAAAAGTTTTCTCAAATTCACGGTGCAGCAGGACTCAGGTTTGAATGGAGGCCAATAGGAATGTGACATAACGGGCTCCTTCTTGGGTAGAGGTATCTTCACGACCCTCACCTTGGAAAATTTGGTCCTATCCCCTCATATCATGGGGATTCGTCTGGTCGATGTGGCTTTGGGGCATGGTCAACTTCTTTTGCATAAGAGTTAGGGGGAAAACCTTCATGAGGGGTCCAAAGAGTGTCACAGATGGCCCTGAAGTTGCTGGACTTGGTATAGGCTTTTCCTGAGAATTCAGTAGCTCCCAAGAGAAAGAGTGAGCTGGGGTTCCACAGGGCCACAATTCCTGATGGGAGCAGTTCTACTTTTCCACATTCTTGATGAGCTCCTGTTTGGAGGAATTACTCCTTGTTATGATATGCAAATCAGAAAATATCTATTGGGCACCTATTTGGCACCCAGCACTATGGGATGACAGGATCCTCAAGGATCTCACCACCTAATCATGAACTTGAACTCTGATTAGGGGCTCACATGCTAATCACATCATCCTACTACAACATGGGATTGTCAGTGGACCACTTAATAACACTCATAAATGAATATATTGCCATTTCTAGTAGTACTTTTATTTTCTAGCTTAGCTCCTAACCTTACATATATGAGTTTTCTAGGGCTGCCATACCTAATTTCCACAAATTGTGTGCCTTAAAATAACAGAAAGGTATCCTCCCACAGTTCTGGAGGCCAGAAGTCTGAAATCAAGGTGCTGGCAGGGTGCCACTTCCTCCAGATTATGAGGAAAGATTGTGACTCCTTCAACATATGGCAGCTGCCAACATTCCTTGGTTTTTGGCTCCATCACTCCAGTCTCTGCCTCTGTGGCCACATTGCTTCCTCCTCTTCTCCTATCTGTGGCTGTCTTGGGAAAATATATGTGATTGCATTTAGGGGTAATTCAGAATACCTTTTCTCATGATCTTTAATGTGATCACATTGGCAAAGCCCCTTTTTCCAAATGAGGTCCATTTAGATGTTCTAGGAATTAGGACCCGGACTTACTCTTTTGGAGACAACTATCTAGCCCACTACATCTTATATTTTACAGTTTTCAAAGAGATCTCACATGCACCATTTTATTTTATCACCTTAATATATTTACAATCCCAGAGCTTGAAAAAAGTAATCCAACTTTGAAGTCTTTCCCAACTTTGATTTTAAAATATAATTTTCACAACTCTATGGCTCACCAGCCTTTTACTTGCCCTAAAAGATGGGAGACAGCCCCATTTATGCTGACCTTTGTCATCTCCTTCCTCTCCACGTCGGTAAATACTTTCAGTTCTTTTTCATCTCCCTCCTCTCATTACAGCCCTTTATAACGAAGCAGAGTGGGACTAGTGCAGAGAAGCACAGGACACACAATTTAATGCTTGTTTCCTGCTAGTAGCTGCCAAGCAGACTATGAAGTGTTTTTTGGCCTCTGGCCTCTAGCTCTTCTGAAGATCTGTTAATGAATATATCAGCTTTCCATAGCTGCCACAAATGACCATATACTTAGTGGCTTAAAATAATACAAATTTATTATTTTATAGTTCTGTCGGTCAGAAGTCTGACATGGGTCTCACTGGGCTAAAATCGAGGTTTCAGCGGGGCTACTTTCCTTTCTGAAGTCCAATGCGGGGAGAATCCATGACCTTTTCCAGCCCCTAGAGGCAGCCCACATTCCCCCATTGGCTTGTGGTCCCTCCCTCCAGTTTCAAAGCCAGTGACGTTGTATCTCATCTGGATAATCCAGATGAGCCCAGTCTAATCTGAAAGACTGTAAGTTTACTCACATCGGTAAAGTCCGCTGTGCCATGTAAGGTGACACATTCACAGGCTCAGGGACTAGAGTGAGGGCCTTCACAACGGGTGGGCACTAGGCCAAGCTGACAGAGAGTGCAAATACAGCTCAGCACGATACATCCGCTTGGGATACTTCACCTCTAGACCATTGAAAAATGGCCTCAGCCAAAGGCCAGGGTGGAGAGGACTGGCATCGGAAAGCCCACGACGAGAAAAGGGGCAAAGCCACCTTGAACACTGGCTCTGGCTCATGGTGGTGCTTGCTTAGGTTCCCCCCCTTTCCTCCCCCTTCTGTGACTTTATTTCCCTTTTCCTTCTTGCCTCCTCTTTCCTCTGTCCTCTAAGCTGAAAGGTGCCGGGAAATATTTCCTGTGAAGGTTTGCCTATTTCTTGTCCTTGAGATACAAACGTGGCTTCCCTCGGCCCAGCTCGTCCTTTATGGATTCCTGCACTTGCCCACAGTCCTCTGCCTAGCCAGGGCGAGGCGGGTGAACCTCGGCTTCTCCTTGCTCATCTCTCACCCTTTCATCATGTGGGCGAACAGAGCCTTCCTTAAAGGCCATGAAACATCCTAGAAGAACAGGCCATTGTGTGTTATCAATGGAGGCTTCAGAAACCTCTGGGTCAGGGTTTATAAAAAAATTTTTTAATAGGGAGGTGGGGAGTTTCTGTCTCAATCAGACAATGAGGACATTATCTTTATTTAAGAGAGAGATCACAATCAAATCTGAGACACTGCTTACAGCTTTATCCTCCTCTCTGCTGTACGTTGAGCACTCATCCTCTGCGGATCCCAAACATTGGAAAAGGGAAGGAAAAATAAAAGTGAAAAGTAAATTCTATTCCCACGAAGCAGATTTTACTTTTAAATATGCTCTTTATCTTCATTTTTCACACACACACGCAAATAACGCAGGTAAGTTTTTGATGTAACTACGCTCTCAGAATACCTCTTACATGAAATTAATTATAGGAGTCGGGGCGCCAGGGGAGGGGGAGGGAAAAAGGGGAGACGGTGCAAACGGCGTGGCCGCCATCTCGTTTATGCGCCAGCTTCGCGCGTGCTGCGTTCTCCGAGACTCACGCTTCCCCCCTCACCTCCGCGGTGCCTAAGCCTATGCAGTGCCCGACTCCGCAGGAGCACCAGGGCGGCTCCTGCTCTTCCTGGACTCCCTGAAGAGGCGTTTGTCGAAATGTCCACAGAAGGAGGATTTGGTGGTACTAGCCGCAGTGATGCCCAGCAAAGCCTAAAGTCCTTCTGGCTTCGGGTCATGGAAGAAATCTGGAATTTAGCAGTGAAAGATTTCTGAATGCAGGAACTCCCACTGGCTCGTATTAAGAAGATTATGAAACTGGATGAAGATGCGAAGATGATCAGTGCAGAGGCCCCTGTGCTCTTTGCCAGGGCAGCCCAGATTTTTTATCACAGAGTTGACTCTTCGAGCCTGGATTCACACAGAGGATAACAAGTGCCGGACTCTACAGAGAAATGATGTCGCCATGGCAATTACGAAATTTGATTTTCTCATCGATATTGTTCTAAGAGATGAACTGAAACCTCCAAAGTGTCAGGAGGAGGTGCTGCAGTCTGTAACTCCTGCTGAGCCAGTCCAATACTATTTCACGCTGGCTCAGCAGCCCACCGCCGTCCAAGTCCAGGGACAGCAGCAAGGCCAGACCACCGCCAGCTCCATGACCACCATGCAGCCTGGGCAGATCATCATCGCACAGCTTCAGCAGGGCCAGACCACGCCCGTGACGACGCAGGTTGGAGAAGGTCAGCAGGTGCAGATTGTCCAGGCCCAGCCACAGGGTCAAGCCCAGTAGGCCCAGAGTGGTACTGGATGGACCGTGCAGGTGATGTAGCAGATCCTCACTAACGCAGGAGAGATCCAGCAGATCCCGGTGCAGCTGAAGGCTGGCCAGCTGCAGTGTATCTGCTTAGCCCAGTCTGTATCAGGCACCCAAGTTCTGCAGGGACAGATCCAGACACTTGCCACCAGCACTCAACCGATTACACAGACAGAGGTCCAGCAAAGACAGCAGTAGTTCAGCCAGTTCACAGATGGACAGCAGCTCTACCAGATCCAGCAAGTATCCATACCTGCGGGCCAGGACCTGCCCAGCCCATGTTTTTCCAGTCAGTCAACCAGCCCTCTGATGGGCAGGCCCCCCGGGTGACTGGCAGCTGAGGGCCGGAGCTGGCAAGGCCGAGAACACTCAACACAATTTTTGCCGTACAGCCCCAGGTCATGAACACAGCCTTCTTCCCCGGAGGACCCTGCCGACCTCAGCTCCTCCTGCAGGCTAGGACAATGGTGCACTAGGCCTCATGCCTGGGGGCCGAGATTCTCCAACAGAAAGATGCAATATTTTTTGTTTCCTTTTTTCTCCAAGGAATCAATATTTCAATATGTTGAGCTGTGTGTCCAATGCTATGAAATTAAAATATTAAATCACATATTTGTGGCATTTTCTTGAAGAGTGTGGCTGAAGAAATATTTCTCCTTTTGTTTGTTTTGTTTTGTTTTGTTTCTCACGCCACTTCTTTTTAGAAGCAAATCTCCCCGTGGGTGTACGATATTTCTTGACCCTTGGAACAGCTGCTGCCCCCAAGATTTGCCATGTTGTTCTACCCTCAGATTGAATTAGGTCAATATGTGTAGCTGCGTTTTCACTAGTCGTCCTCTCCCCATCCCTTGCTCTTACCCCAAAGCTCTGTGTATTTGCATCCAGAGGCCATGGAAATATTCCTTGCATTTAAGAGACAGATTTATTCCCCATGGAGAGTGGGTGGGTTCATTGCCACACTCTTTTCTCCCAGGGACCCAGGACACTAGGACTTTATGTGTTTGCTGCCCTCCTCCCTTTTATTTTTTAAATGCATTAAAAACTGTGCTAGTCCCCTTTCCATGGCCTTCAAACTGCGTGAAATGCAATAAATCTATTTTAGATTAAAAAAATAAATTAATAAGACCTTATCTTACTCAAAAGTTAGCCCTTAGATTTACTAACACAATAAGAGTTGCAAAATAGACATATGGTTTCAGAAACATGCACGTAACTGTTTTTGATTATAAAATTTCTTACTTCCTTAATGATAGGAGTGGAAATGTGGATTTAGCTATCCTGTGGATAGCCACTGCAAAGATGAATTTAGCCCACGGTTTGATGATTGGACTATATTCCTTTCTTTATTCATCTGAACATTTCAACCAGATGGAAGCACTGTGCTAGGTGTTGGGGACAAAATGATGACTAGGCCTATCCCGGCTTTGAGAGTTTCACAGTTAATAATTTCTAAATAATGAAGTAAAGACAAAGAAAGAGAAATCACAGGGCCCCATGAGAGAAAGAGAAGAACATAAAACTTAGCTTGAATGTGAAGAAACGTCAGGAAGGAAGGGATATCCAAGCCGCGTTTTAAAAATCAGCAGAATTTCCAGAAGGTGAATGGAGGGTAAGAGAGTGGGGGCTGAGAAGGTGAGCAAGAGGGAAGATGGAGAGGAAGAGCAAGAATGAGAGCAGGGACATGGCTTGAAAAGGACCTCAAAATGCTGGGTGTTCCTCAAGCACTGCATTAGAGGCCAGCCTGAGAGGGACGTGTGGGGCTGTTGTGCACGTCACGTTTGTTGTCTGTGCTGCATCTTCTCCCCCTTATTCTAGTAATGGCATCTTGGTTTTCTTTGGAGGAATTACTTCTGCTCTAACTTTTTTATGGTTGGGGATAGGGCTCTACCTAACTCAGGGCTCCAAAGATGAGCACATGACCAATGGCTGGCTGCTCAGAACATCCCATCATTTTTGGTACTACTAATGGGTTCAACAAGAGGCAAACGCTCAATGGATTACATAGAATGAGTAACACTAGCTGTTGTAACAGTCTCTAAATCTCAGTGGCTGGTTTCCCCCTCACAAAAACAAACAAACAAAACATTGTGCACGGTCCTGATCAGGTGGTTCTTCAGTATGGCTTCCTCCAAGTGGTGACTCAGGGATCTAGGCTCATTTCATCTAATGGCGCTGTCACCTGCTGAATGTTCTATGCCCAGACAATGAGTGAAGAAGTGAATGTGGAGTGGGTCCAGGTCTGGAGGAGATGGTCTTTATTTTTACTTACATTTCCCTACCTGGCACTGTGCACATGACCAGACCTAGATGCAAGGAACCTGGGAAATGTGCTTAGCTGTGTGCTCGGGAGGAAAAGGAAACAGTTTGGGGAGCACATTCTATTGAGTGACTCTTCCACACTCAAGTGGGGCTAATAAGAGCCAATGAGCCCAAGTCTTGGGGTCATTCTTTCCTGAAATAAATGGAAAAAGAGTTTTAGGGAGGCAGAGGTGATAAGGAAAAAGTCTGGTGATGTGGTAGAACCATGTCTGGTGCTTTGGTGAGCTTCTGCGCACCGAGTGAGAAGAACTCACCCAAGAAAGAAAGGAACATGAAAAAAAAGCTAAGAGAAAAAGAGGGTCCAGGGTAAGGCAGGCAAGATGCCTACAGTGCAAATTTAAGAAGGCAAGCCTGTGTACATGGGCTCTGTCTCTCAGGGACCTGCTAGAGCAGAGTCAGTACTTGCATGACCTGCTGCCTGAAATCTTGCACCCCAGGCACAAAGATTGCCCAGACCTCACCCTGAGACAGAGAAAATCTTGGCAGTATTATTTGAACTCCTGGATCCAGCTGAAACCAGTCCCATGCGCTGGAATTTTCAGCCACATGAACCAATAAACATACTTTTAAGCTAAAGCTTTTTAAGTTAGGTTTTTGTGCCTTGCTACCAACAGAATTCTGATAAATATGCATTAGTACCATAGAGAACCTGTGAAATGTTTTAAGCAGAAGAGTAGCAGAGAGGGGCCAACATAGTTAACCCAATCTACGTGTAGCACATCCTGCCATTCTCACCAAAAACGGGCACTCATCTCACCTCCATGAAGGTTTTTCTCCGCATAAACAGTGTTAATCTTGCCATCAGGATTCGCAACTAAACGCAAATTCAAAAGCTTTCTCTAAATCAAAATAGCCTTTATAAGACTGTATTTGATGCTTTTGACTTTCCTGCTTTCAGCTGAAAGTTTTTGAAGCTGGTACTGCAAGCAAAGGCCTTTCTGTAGCTTTTCTGGCCCCTCCAGGACCAATAAAAACTTGAAATCTTGCAGCAGGAAAATATGCTCCAAGTTAGCGCTGAGTCTTAAGGAAGTGAGTAAGTGAAACGAGTGTTTGCTTTTTGGGATTGAATTTGATGCTGGGTAAGAACCAGAAAGTATACATGGTGTATTTGGGGCACTGCCAATGTTAATCCCATAGGTGGCCCCAGTGGGGCAGTGGTGAACGCTACCTTGGAGTCCAGAAATTGAAATAGAATCCACTGTCACTGTAAACTATTTCCTGAGACAGTGATTGTCATTACCAACATTCCCTCTTCTGCTGTTTGTGAATCTCAAGGTTTAGATCAAAGTAACACTGGCAGCAATGGATATAAATAGCACAGTGGGCCATTTTACAGCCACTCTGTGGCCACACAGGGGCTAACTAGGGAGTGGGTAGGCAGGGAATGGTGATGTAATGACTCTCGACTATTACGCAGATCAGTTTCTTTTTACACTGAACAGATATGCCCTAGAATATTATGATACACGCTGCCTTCTTATTATCAAATACCAACGTGTTTCTTTCTGTTAATGGTTTCGTAATTTGCAAGAGAGAGAAAGCAGACATTTCCCTTGAAGCTGTTCCTCCTGATAAGTATCCCAGATCATCTCAGGAATTTCCATTTGTCTTATCTTTTCAGCAATACTGCCAGGAAAAATGTCAGACTTTTCATTTAAAGAAGCCAGAAGGTATTTGAGTTCATATAAAAGATGAGCAACATTTTGGCGGGTTTTTCTTTTTTTAATCTCCCCATTAATTTCAGTGTAGACTGTCCTGTAAGTTAAATGGTAATTTTCCTTCAATCTTTTTATTTGGTCACCAAGTAATCTCTGAATAGATTTGAGAATGAACATTAGGAGGCTTGGATCTCCTGTCTTAGGGAAAATCCCTTAAGGGGTCTATTTCTCACGTGCTCCTGCAGTCAAACAGAAATAAAGCCATGTGACATTGTTGCCTGACAGTTTTATTTAAAGGTGAGTCTTCTTAAATTGACATTAACATATATCTTCGTATTAGTCCACCTTCATACTGCTATGAAGAAATACCCAAGACTGGGTAATTTAAAAAGAAAATGAAGTTAAATGGATTCACAGTTCCACATGGCTGAGGAGGCCTCACAATCACGGTGGAAGGCAAAGGAGGAGCAAAGGCATGTCTTACATGGTGGCAGGCAAGAAAGCATGTGGAGGGGAACTGCCCTTTATAAAACCATCAGACCTCATGAGACTTATTTACTGTCATGGGAACAACATGGGAAAAACTTGCCCTCATAATTCAATTACCTCCTACCAGGCCCCTCCCATGACACCTGGGGATTATGGGAGCTACAATTCAAGATGAGATTTGGGTGGGGACACAGCCAAACCATATCAATCTTCTACCCTAAAAATTGCCTATTATAGATTTCCCTTCTTCTTAGACTGTTCCATGAGACTTTTGGAGCTGAGCCACTCTCTCCTTTTAAGAGGAGTCTTTTTGTTCACCAACGTAGATCCAAAAGCTTTTTGCTTTGCATTATTTTTAATCATTATAATTCACCTGGGGATCCCTTAAAATGCTTTAATGAAGACATAATGAGCAGTTATATGTTTAAAAACACTGAACTAGAAGTCTATGCTAAACATAAGGCTCTCTTGTCATTAGTCTAGGTATTTACCTCAGCTTATCTCTTCTTTATTTTACCCAAAATACTACTTGTTCTAATGGAGTCTATCTGCATTCTAGAATCAGAAAGAATTCCTTCTCCTTGACTGCAGTGATCAGGGCTTGGAAGAGCAGACTAGCAAGGATAATGAGCCCATTTTGGGATGCTGTCAAGTAGTGTTCCTTCACACAAATCCCTAACTATTTTGCAAGGTGATTTGGAAAAGAGGTGTTTACCCCATTTGGAATGGCTTTCTTTCTTTTTTTAAACTATTGATATTTTATTTTATTATTTTTTTACTTCTACCTTTTAAGTGCCTGTGCAGGTTTGTTATACAGGTAAATGTGTGCCATGGTGGTTTGCTGCACAGATCATCTCATCACCCAGGTATTAAGCCCAGCATCCACTAGCTATTCTTCCTGATGCTCTCTCTCCTTCCACCCACCCTGCCCTCCGACAGGCCCCAGTGTGTGTTGTTTCCCCCCATGTGTCTATGTGCTCTCATCATTTAGCTTCCACTTATAAGTGAGAACATGCAATATTTGATTTTCTGTTCCTGTGTTAGTTTGCTAAGGATCATGTCCTCCAGCTCCATCCATGTTCCTGCAAAGGACATGATCTCCTTACTTTTTATGGCTGCATAGTATTCCATGGTGCGTATGTACCACATTTGCTTTATCCAGTCTATCGCTGACGGACATTTAGGTTGATTCCATGTCTTTGCTATTGTGAATAGTGCTGCAATGAATGTACATGTGCATGTGCCTTTCTGACAGAATGATTTATATTTTGGTGGGTAGGTACCCAGTAATGAGATTGCTGAGTTGAATGGTATTTCTGCCTCTAGGTCTTTCAGGAATTCCCATACTGTCTTCCACAGTGGTTGAACTAATTTACCATCCCACCAGCAGTGTAAAAGCATTCCTTTTTCTCCACAACCTCGCCAGTACCTGTTTTTTTTTGACTCTTTAATATTAATAATGGCCATGCAATGGCTTTCTTCTTTCCTTTGGATTATTTAAAGCCCTCTTGTTTCATCATATAAGACAGAATTCTAGACTCTTGTCAATCATTCATTCACTGATTTATCAAATATTTATGAAGCTCCTACTATGGGCCATGCCCTATTCTAGGCACGTGGGAAACATTGTTGAACAAAATCAATTAAGTCATCAGCCCTCCTGATGCTTATATTCCTGCTTTGAGTCCACATGGGTCTTGCTTTCTCTGAAATACTCCAACTTTCACTGCTGAAAGGAACTGGATTCTTACCTATATACCCTGATGGCTGGTGTCCTAATTGTTACACAAGTGAGACTCACAGGGTCGTGTTAAACGAACAGGCTTTGGAATCCACTGGCCTGTGTCACATCTCACCTTGATAAGGCACTAGCTTGAGCAAAGACCAGAACTCTCTAGGCCTCATTGTCCTCATTTGGAGGTGGCACAAACAAAACCACCTAGTTCACAGAGATCTGTGAGGATCGTATGAGAGTTCCACACGCTGTAGTTAGCCCTGTGGCACACTGAAGTATGCATTTCATATTATTATTTTGTCTTGAATGTGAAACTACGGACTCAAGCAGTCAAGAAATACCTTTAAAATTGCTTCAAACTGACCTCATCCTCCTTCACTGGGCAGGCTAGAAAATTATTTTGAGTCACTCTTGTGACTTCTCCTTCTCTCTATATTTTTTAAAAATCTGAGAAGCTTGTGTTTGGCATTCAGAGGCAGAAAAGGGTCTGTGATTTCCAGACACAAAAGGGTCTGTGTGGCAGATCTCTGCTTTTGGGCCATGCGTGAGGCCGAATCTTCAGTGCTTGGGCTCCAGCCTCCCTAGGAGCCCAGTGCCACCACATTACCTCAAAGGCTCTGCAAACTCACTAGGGTGCTTCCAGAGACATGCCTATAGGTCCCTGTTTTGCCAACAACTTTGGAACTTTACCCACTTCCTGGTCTGGGGTAAGCCGGTGCTTCCATCTTTTTGCCCTGAAAGATAAGACTCCTTATAGTCCTTTGTATCAAGGACATCCAGAAAATTTCAATCCATCCAGCCTTTCACAAAGGCAAGAAGAGTTGAATTACCAACCTTAAAAAGCTTCAGGTTCCTACCATAGCACAAACCTCCCTGATGCAAAAGAGTTTACAGGTAGGAAGAGACCTGGAAACAGGCAGGCCAGGGGAGGAAGACTATACTCTACAGACACAATATCCTTTATAAAAATGGATATCTCCATACAATTTCCTACAACATGGAAATATTCTCTGCAGTTGGGACCATGTCTTGTGCTGTTGTGATATTGCTTACATCACCTGACAGACATAGCCATGAACACAGTGAATAGATTTGAAATGCTGGCACAAGGCCTACTCAGTGCATGGGGGGGTCAGGTTGAAATAGTTGAAATGGATGTGACTTACTTCCAGGATTTTGATTTACGAGTCATAGATCCAGGAAACCTCCATGTCCCGCAGTTCACTCCAGATGGCATTCCCTGAAAGGTGTCTGTCTTGGATCTTGTTCATGAAGGGGGAGTTACTAACAAGAGCCAGGAGGACCAGTTCATTTCACAATAAGGTCCTTGTCACCTGGACTCTGAGGCTACTGTTAGCTCTATGTCTTTCTCCCTTTTACTTTTATGCAAATGTTGTAAATAAACTATAATACTCATCTTGTGAGATGCCCAGTTCCATTTCCTGATCCTTGGGACACACAGTGCCAACTCTGATGGTAGTATAGTTCCTATGCTCTTTCAAACTCAGCAGTCATAATTGTTTGTTTCTCTTTGAACAATTTGCATTCAGTCTTAATAGAAAGGTGTCAGACTTTATTTCGGAGAACCATCCAGGAAAAAGCAGAAACACACTCAGAAATATTTGTTCAGAGACAATGGAAAAGCAAAATACATATTATTAAGGGTCTGATGTTTATCAAATGACTTCTCCTTCGGCAAATTATGAAGTGCACAGACTTAAGATCCATTTATGTTTTTCTTTTTCTTTTCCTTTTCCTTTTTTTTTTTTTTAAGGCGGAGTTTCGCTCTTGTTGCCCAGACTGGAGTGCAATGGCATGATCTTGGCTCACTGCAACCTCTGCCTCCTGGGTTCAAGTGATTCTCCTGTCTCAGCCTCCTGAGTAGCTGGGATTATAGGTGCTGCCACCACGCCTGGCTAATTTTTCGTATTTTTAGTAGAAACCGGGTTTCACCATGTTGGCCAGGCTGGTCTCAAAGAGCTGACCTCAGGTGATCCACCTGCCTAGGCCTCCCAAAGTGCAGGAATTACAGGCATCAGCCACCGTGCCCAGCCCTGTTTAGGTTTTGAAGTGAATATTTTGGAGAAAAACACATGGAGGAATAAAATTCATTTTGATTATCACTGCAGTGGTAAAGAGCACAGACTCTGTGAGCAGATGGCCATGTTCGAATCCCAGCTCCTGCACTCATTATACCTGTGACCCTGGGAGAGTTACTTAGCTTCTCCAGGACCCCCCCACTTCCTCACGCATCAAAATATATATAACAACAGATTTGCAATGAGTATTGTAGGGGTGCTGGCACCCCACTCAACCCCCGTTGGCATGCCTTCTCCCTGTGAACACTTATGTCTTCTTACCCCAGGCTCCCTACCTGTCTTTGCAGGGACTTCCTGGCCACCAAGTCATATTCAACACATGAGTGAGGCAGACCGGAGTGCTAGGAAGTCATGGCCCATGGGAGCAGGACTTCTCACCAACAAAACGAGAAGTGGGTAAGTAAGTGCTGCAGCCTTCTGGACCCTGTGGGGAGCTGGGGGGCAGCTCTGAGCCTCTACATCCTCTCTCAGAGGTTCCCAGTGGAATGGAGGCCTGGCTGCCCACAGCAGGAACTGTTCATGAACGCACCCTGTACTGGCTTCTATCCCTCCGCACTCTCACCTCTCCAACCTTGCTAGCACTCCTTGGAATCACCTCCCAAGCAAAATTCTGGTCCCTGGGAAACACAATCTAAAACAACTATAGAGTAACATAATGTTATAAAATGCTCTGCACTTTTCACTAAGTCACAGTAAGTATTAGGTAAATATTGGTCAAATGAAAAAAAAAGGCAAAGTATAAGTTATTTTTACCAGCCTGAGATAGTCAAAACATAGGATAACATGCTTTACTGGCTTGGATTTGATGGGAAATCCTGGACCAAGAAAAAGTAATATTTAAGAAAAAGAGTATCTGGTGACATAAGATTAATAGTACTTTATTTATTTATTTATTTATTTATTTATTTATTTATTTATTTATTTAGAGACAGGGTCTCTGTCACCCAGGCTGGAGTGCAGTGGTGCCATCTCAGCTCACGGTAGCCTCTGCCTCCTAGGCTCAAGCAATCTTCCTACCTCAGCCTCCCCAGTAGCTAGGACCAAAGGTGTGTGTCACCACGCCTGGCTAATTTTTGTATTTTTAGTAGAGACAGGGTTTTGCCATGTTGCCCAGGCTGGTCTCAAACTCCTGAGCTCAAGTGATCCACCCGCCTTGGCCTCCCAAAGTGCTGGGATTACAGGTGTGAGCCACTGCGCTTGGCCAACTACCATTTTTTTTTTTTGAGTGCCTACTATGTGCAGAACAAAAACTTTAGCAAAGCTTATTGGTGAGCCTTAAAATTTTACCTCCAATTTGCCAAATTTCCTAACATTTACATATACACATACAAATTTATACACCCACGTACATACATCTATCTGCATACACACAGCACCCACACTCACGCCATGCTACTCACGCATACACAGACATATTTATGTACATTCATCAATAAGCAATGACTGGAAAGGCCATGGCCAAGGGCAGGATAAATTTCTGTAATAGGCAAGACTGATATTGGGCTGGTATGGTGGAGCCCTAACCTGTATTTAAATACTGCAGTACCCCCACACTGGTTGGTAAGTAATCACTGCCCTTTACATTCAACTATTGCAATGCTTACCAACATTTCGTGAGCAGAAAGTGTAATAGTAAATTTTCGGTATGGAAGTGCTCCAGTCCTAAGTGCAGAAATAATTGGCTTAGATATTCAATTAGAGCAGATTTGTTAGCATTGTCATCATAAAATTCATTTTCAATTGAGCAGCACGATTTTATAAAGTGACCAAGCAACTCTCCATCAAAAGTGGCAATTTTTGTTAAGCATGAGGTCCGATGATCCTAAATGGGAAATATAGTCATAATAATATAATAAAATAAAACAAAATATTTAAAACTACCTTGAAATTGCTAACATTATTTTATGCCCATGTGTTCATGAGTTCCCCATGTATGCATAAGTCAAAATTTAAGAAATATTTAATATAGAACAAACCATGAAAGTATATTTATACAATTAAATTAAACATTAAATAAATCCAAATTAATTAAATCAACTTGATTTAGTTTGAGCAAAATGCCCTCTATTACAGTATTTTTGTTAATTTGAATTTAATTAGCTTTGTAGTTTCATTTGTATTTGATGTGCGAATATGTTTTGAGTTTACAGTTGCATAAGCTTTGCAACTACAGAGGTCACACTTAGGTTTAGGTTTTTACATATTTAAGTGACATTCTAATAAAAATGATTTTTGTCAGGACCAGGGTTCCAGAGCATTTTTCTCCCCTTATAAAGATTTAGTGTCCACTGACTCAAGTTTGGCACTTGCTCAGTGTCTGGGGTGAACCGGCTAACTTTTCTGCGCCTACGTTCCCTCATCTCTAAAACAAAGATGTTCTCTGCTCACCACCCTGCACCCCCAACAACAACAAAACAGACTTTCTGTGGTGTCCCCAAAGCTCCAGCCCTGCTCCTGTCTGGAAAGGTCATGTGGTAAAAGTAACTTGTGTTCTTTTTCCCTTGCCCCTTCACTGGGGAGACAGGTCGTCTTTATCAGCATTGTGTTTTGTTTGTTTTTGCTTTTAATCTGTGAGCGTTTTTTAAAAAACGAAGTCAGATAATTAATAATAATGTAATCTGTATTTCAAAATTTCTGCGACGATAGATTTTGAACGTTCCCACTAGCTTGAGTTCATCATTCTGTATTGTATACATATTTCAACCACCACATTGTACCCTCTAAATATGTACAATTGTTGTTTGTCAATTAAAAAAAAAAGAGTCAGATCTTTAGAATCCCAGAAATGAGCTTCTCACTCAGGCTTGGCTATATCATTTTTGGGGCCCAGTATAAAGTAAAATTGTGGGGGTCCCTGTGCAGAAAGCAGGGAGCAGTGTTAGGAATTAAAATATCAAGCATTTCTCCCCCCATTCCACTCCCTCTTGATCTGCTGTGGTGTTTTATAGTTCCTATTTAGTGTCGCTGCCCGCAGGGCCAGTGCAGACCCTCACAAGCCCACAGAGGCCTTCAATCAAAGCATGAGCGTGTGCATTGGCTGCCATGATCCCCCTCACTTCCCTGGATCAACTTCCCCTGACCCAGGCAGATGGATGGCCCCCTAGGTATTGTCACCCCTGTAACATGCAGTCAAGGCAGATGAGAGGCTTACCTCCACCAAGTCACCCCACCAATGCATCATGATGCTGCTGCCTTGAGACACCTGACAATCCCAGTGCCTGTGCCTAGGCCCCGACCAGGGCCAGTTGCTGGGTGCGGGCAGGGAGGAGGAGGAGGCCGAGCAGGACCCAGAACTCCAGAGAGTAGGAAGGCCAAGAACATGTCCCGAAGAGGACCCTGTGTAAACCAAATCTCCAAGCCCTCAGCCTCAGTGCTTGCTTCCCTGTCTCATCAAATTGTATTTACAAAACACAAAGCCAAAGATGAGATGATTAAGAATATCAAGATGACAACCACAGAATACTAAATTCTAAGGACAACCCTCTTGAGGGCAGGACCCTGTGCAATTGTTCTGGCCTCAGGCCCATGTTCCTGTTTCAAGTTAAGGTAGCCAATAGGCATGCTTATTGCGATGGTCATTTTCCTAATGTGAGGTCTCTCCCTCTAATGACTACACAGAAATCAGAAAATTCACTGCATGCAACAAAAGGTGTACATCTGAATGAGAGAAAATAGATGGGCTCAAGGAGAGCTATAGGTGGCAGAGCCTAACTCCTAAATGGAGCACCTCAGGGCCCTCCATCACCAGGAAACACCAGGCACACTGATGAATGTGCTAATTGCAGGTCTGGGTGGGCAGTGCATGGAGAGGCAGAGTTGGTGTGGGCTGCGTGGGATGTGGTGCAGGGAGGGTAGGCTTTCCTTCTGCTACACACACAACAGCAGTGTGGCTTGCACAGGAGCTGTCACCCTCCTGACAGCCAGGATTTCCCTTGATGTACCCATCTAGGCTGGGCTCTGAATTCATTTTGGTTGTTTTGTTTCCTGCAGGCATTCCGTGGCCAAATGTAAGATGAGAGGTTGAGAATTTCCCAAAATATTCAATTCCGTTTATAACATCTGACTCCTAAAAAGAAAGCCAAATAAGCTGGTGTTATCAACCACCCAAAAAGTCAAATTCCTTTTTTTTTTTTTTTTTTTTTTTAGACAGAGTCTGGGTCTGTCGCCAGGCTGGAGTGTAGTGGTGTGATGTCAGCTCACTGCAACCTCCGCCTCCTGGGTTCAAGCGATTCTCCTGCCTCAGCCTCCCGAGTAGCTGGAACTACAGGTGCATACTACCATGCCTGGCTAATTTTTGTATTTTTAGTAGGGACAAGGTTTCACCATGCTGGCCAGGCTGGTCTCGAAATCCTGACCTCGTGATCCATCCACCTTGGCCTCCCAAAGAGCTAGGATTACAGGCGTGATCCACAGTGCCTGGCCTCAAATTCCATTTTAATCCAGAATCTTTTCCTATAGTTAAAATTGCATAACTCCGGGACCTAATGCCTGCACAGGGTACACACCCAATAAATATTTGTTGAATGAATGGCTGAGTTATATGGTTTGGCTGTGGTCCCAACCAAATCTTACCTCAAATTGCAATAATCCCCATGTTTCAAGGGTGGGGCCAGGTGGACATAATTGAATCATGGAGGCAGTTTCCCCCATACTGTTTTTGTCATAGTGAATAAGTCTCATGAGATCTGATGGTTATATAAATGGGAGTTCCCCTGCACACTCTTTCTTGCCTGCTGCCATGTAAGATGTGACTTTGCTCCTCATTTGCCTTCTGCCATGATTGTGAGGCCTCCCCAGCCATATGGAACTGTGCATCCATTAAACCTCTTTCCTTTATAAATTACCCATTCTTGGGTAAGTCTTTATTAGCAGCGTGAGAACAGACTAATACACTAAGTAAACGAATGCATTGATTTGGAGTTTTCGTCTTCGCGTTGACACAATTTTTACCCCCTTACAATAACTAGAAAAGGTAGACAGAACAAGTGTTATTTTCCCATTTTACATATGAGGAAATTGAGATTTGGAAGGATTAAGTACCTTGCTCAAAATTACTCAAAGTTATTGGGCTTCTTGTGCTCAAATGTAGGGCTTTTCTGCTGCTACAGGGTACACAACAAAATTCCACCCTGATGGCTGCGCCACCTGCCCTACTTTGCTCACAAACCACATTTATGGTTATCTTATAAGTTTTGTCTTACAAATTTTGTCTTTTAAGTTTTATCCCTTTGGTGAACCAGGGCAGACAAATTGCATTTTTGTGGACTCTGTTTCATTGGCTAGAGGTGATGATGAGCTATCAACAGTAAAATGCTTTAAGGAAATCATCATCACCATTATCACACACACACACACACACACACAAACACTTTTAAGAGACATACTTAGCTGTGGAAGTATCTCTCCGTGTTCTTTTGGTACAGAAAACATCCTGTTTTCCAGGGATACACACTTCAGGAGATAGAGGAGTGGACAATCATGCTTAAGTACTCAAATTCTAGGGCTCAATTTGCCAGAATTCCTGCTCTGAACTTTATTCCATATTCCATGAATGACCTTAAGATGTTATTTAGTCTCTCTTGACCTCAGTCTCTCACATGTAAAATTGAGATCATAAAAATAGAAAACTTGGAAGGGTGTTGTGAGATGGGCTGGTAAAGTGCTTACATAGTCCCTAACACGTGGCGAGAGAATAACAGGTGTTCTCTTGTTTCTAGGGCAGGCAGAGACTGCATCAAGGAAGGATGAGGCCAAAGCACTCAGACATAGATTTGTCGTGAAGAATTCCCCTTACATATACATCATTGCACATCTCTGTGCATGTCGTCAGATTAAATCCCACTGTCCAGCTGGCTAAAAAATAAATTAAACATATTAACCCAATTAAATAAAGGTACGAACTTCCGTATTTGCAAGTGCATCTCGATGCTTCTCTATTTTGTATAAGATTCAGCCATAGGGCACGGAATTTGCCCCTAAATCTCAAAACGTTAGTCATTTTGTGTTTCTTTTATCTTTCTCTTTATTTCTTTCCTTCTTTCTTTCAAAAATTAAAGTTGTTTTCTGGCCTTTTGAAAGACAGTTTCAGAAAATAAAGCTGAGATTGAAAAAAATCCTTATGTTGCTTGTTGCTAAATTCATCCCTAACTGTGACTGGGGATCTCATTTAAAATGAAATGACTCAGGACAATTTCTACTGGAAAATGAATTACTCCAGGCTTATGTTTCCTTAAATGTAAGCGTGTGAGGCAGTCTCTTTCTACAGCTTCTAAATGAACAGCTGCCTTGAACTTTCTCATAATCAACCACACGAAGCTCTCATCCTTTGCTTAGTTCCTCCTTCAAGATGAATCAGGGAAGGGAAAGATGAAAGGGGCTGGTGGGGAAGCATCCCAGCAATCTTCAGACAAGTGGAATTGAAGGAACACTTTCAGATCCTCTCCCAAAGCCTGGCTGCAGCCAGAAGTGTGAGCTTATTACCACAACAATATTACCACAACAGTGAGCTCCCCATGCCAGCTCAGTTCTCATGGTGGCTTTACAGTGTACATGCCCATTTGCTCATTTCTGCTGTGTGGAAAACAAAACTATCCAAATGTGTGACTTCAGTCACACATTGCTTTTCTTTTGAGATAAAACCTGCTAATGGGTATCTAGGTATAGGTGTACATTTGATTAATGCTAAGCTTCTGAATAGCAGAAAAGGCTAAGAAATCCAAGGAGAGAACAAATCAAGATAAAAGGATATTTTGTGATTCACTCACTTAACGAATATTGAGAACCTTCTGTCTTCCAGACACTGTGCTAGGCTTTGGGAATGGAGACATGAACAAGACAGATGTGAAAACTGCCTTTTGGGGCACTTAGGTTAATGGGGGTAGACAGACATAAACATATCTTTTAGGAAATATATTTTAGGGGCTTATATGTCAAAACAAGCAAGCAAACCACAGCCAGTGCATTTTAGCAGCTTGGTCTTCTTATCTGTGTTGTCATGCTGTGATTACTGGGAATCACCTCAAACCTGAGACTGTTTCTTCATCAGTAAAATGGGGATGATTCTACTTACAGGTTTGTGGTGAGGCTCAGATGAAACGACTGCTCTCTTAAAAGCATTAAGTTTGATTTTCAAATTTTGATAAGATCAATTTTTATTGAGCTGCAATTTTGTATCATGCAATACACTAAAGCACTTCAATAGACAACATCTCACTCAGACTTCATGAGACAACTCCATACAGTTGGCAGAGGCACCAAATGGATGAGCTTAATACTAAGAACTGGTTTCATAGGAACTTATTGCCTTTGCTGGAATACAAGATTCAAATAAACTAATGTGGAATAGGCCCCAATGAAATCAAACTGTTAACTTTTTCATTCTCAGATCCACTAAAAACTGGTTGTTACTTCTTTAATTCTTACTCTCCTTAAGTAGCCAAAATTAGGTTGGAATTAAACCAGTTCTGATTTGGGGATTTCTCTTTTAATACAAATGATGATCCCCTTTGCCTCATACTTGAATGCCTAGGAGTCAACTAAGATTTAAAACACCAATTTGAAGCTGATATAGAGATGCCTTCATTAATGGCTCATCTTTTTAAAGCCTGTGAATCCCTTTGATGGTTGGTGAGTAACTGTTAATTTCAGTTAACTCAGGGGAGAGATATAGGGGAGTTTAGAATGTGGCCACAGTTAGAATTTGGCCCACATAAAAACTTTACATTAGCTTACTCAACATACTTTTTACCTAGGGCGTCTGAGTCTTGGCCATTAGAATCCTAGACACAGACAAGTTTTCACTGCTCAGCATTGGGTTAGGCAGTTAAATCACCTTTGAGCAAGTAGTCAGGGGTCGTTCTAGCTCATGCAACGTCAGCATTTTACTAGGCTACTCTGCTGCCCAGAGAGAAATGTCTGAGAAAGTAGGGGAAAAAATTACAGCCTTTGGATGGTATTTCAAGTCCTTCATGGCCTCCCCAACTATCCTCTCTATGGCCCACTATTTTCATGTTCTTCGAGAAAACTGCATTACACACACACACACACACACACACACACACACAATGCCCTAATGTACTGCAAATTTAACAAACACAATTACATATTCATATTTTAGAGAATGCTGTGTCCTGTACTGGGGATGCTTCTCTCCATATTTGTCACCTCACAGAACCTTATTCTTCAAGTTTCAGCTCAAAATTCACATCTCACATCTTAGCAAGACCTTCTTTGATCTTCCCAAGTCAGAATGCATTGTTTTGGATTCTCTACTCCCTTACTCAGACTTCCTGCTTACTAGGGACAGATGGGACAGATGGGGTGGTGGGCACAGATATCCTTACATGGTGGTTAAGACAGACAAATACTGCCAACTTCACAGTATCCAAAAGCAGATCGACTATGGTAAGGGCTAGTCATGTTCATTATGCAGTGGCAGAACAGCTGTGATTAGAGGTACCTCATTAAATTCATCCATATAACAGTTAATTCATCTCCTGGTAACCCATGGTGTGTCATTCTCTCTGACTGGTCTTTTACAAATGTAGGCCCACAATCAACAAGCAACATTAGGGTGAGGCCCAACAAACTCTCCATAAATGACAACATCTGTTTACTTCCAAGTCTTGCTATCCTTCTAGCAATTCCAAGGCATGTTCTAACCTCATTCTTATTCTCCAGGCCTTAGCAAAATATCTACCACTAATTTCCTAAGTTTCTGGCAGTGAGTACTTGTACCAGCAATTCCAAAGTCTGCTTAATTTTAAGTCCCACAGCCACAACACATCATCTGATAGAATAGGGCAATAACTTCCAACTAGTCTGGGCATTTCCTGCACATACTTTCTCTTGATCTCAAAGTACCTTAATATTTTAGAACCTGGGTGTCAGAAGATGTTGGCTGAAAACT
Source organism: Pan paniscus (assembly GCF_029289425.2). Taxonomy (NCBI): domain Eukaryota; kingdom Metazoa; phylum Chordata; class Mammalia; order Primates; family Hominidae; genus Pan; species Pan paniscus. Next base: position 52,346,760 of record NC_073260.2, read on the forward strand.
AATTTTGAGCTTACCAGTTCTCAAAATGGGTTTCAAACACTGTTGTCATACAAAACTCACACAGCACTACAAAAGTTCACCTCTCCTGCATTCTACCATTCATCGCAACAGCTATTATTTGTCTTTACCACATATCTTCAGCTCTTCAGGATTATTCTGGCAGTCATCAGTGGTTGGATTTAATTGACTCTTTTGTTTTTATACCATTTTTCCAAAAATCTGCCTGCCATGGGGAAAATGCACTCTTAACTTAGGTCTAGGGTAACAGTTAATCCATGGTCTAGAAAATAGCCCCTGATATAGCCTCACTTGAAACCATGATCCATGAGGTACAGCCTTAGAGCAATGGCACAGTCAGAAAATGCATCTGATTAAACCCACAATAATCTTTCAATTACCCACATTCTTTATTTTTATTACAAAGGATGTACAAAACTCACTACAGTTAACATTCCATTTTCTTTCCCGTAAGATTCCCAGAAGTGTCCAACATCTTTGAGGCTTCCCCTCCAGCCCTGCCTTAAGCACCACTTGCCTTTCTCCCCCATGCCTTTCACCATTTCCTCCAACCTCCGTATCTCAAAAGCCCCCAAATCTATGTGAAAATGGCAGAGGGTTAGACAAGGATATAAATGGGATAGGCGAAGCTAGAAATGTTTTAGCAAATAACAGGATAGGAAAGAATGGAACCCTACATATATTAAAATGTCTAGTGATATATGATAAAAGGCTTGGTGATAAATTAGTTGCAAAGTAATACAAACACCCATATGAATTTGGAAGCTTTCTGATTCCATGTCATGTATGGTCTTTGGTGAGTAATTCTTATTCTGGTCTGCAAATTCCCAGTGGATACTAACTTATCCTGAAACTTTTCTGTAGCTGGAACTGTGTGTAAAACCCAGGGAGGTCCTTGATTCTGATTTCAGTGCATGATGGTTTCAGGCCTCTTGAAGAGCTGTCTTGATTCCAGTCTTTTCGCATTGGTAAGTGACACGTGCAAACTTCAGGATGAATTTGCTGTGGGTTTGTGCCATGGATTTTCCAGACTTCTTCCCCTTTCTGTTCCCTCACATATTCTTTTACATAAAACTGATTTCTGGCTCATCACAGATGTGGCTTAGTGTTGTTTTCCCGAGGACAAGAACAGTCTGATTTCCATCACTTGGGCTGCTGCAGAAGCCACATGACTCATTCATTTTGCGAGCTATTTAGATATTTTCTTTCTAAAATAAAGAGAATAGCACCTCTTTAATTTCTTTTTTCTTTTTCTTTTTTCTGTCTTTCTTCTTTTTTTTTTTTTTTTTTTTGCTTGTTTGATAGTTTACAATAGTATCTGCCTAAGGGACACTGTGAGTTGAATTGCTTCGGGCGCTCTTTTTAGCTACCTTGTTAGTTTTGACAACTCCACTGTCTAACAGAGAACTAGCAGGCAATCCTGGAAAATAGGCTATTTTTTAAAAAAAATCTAAAACACATCAGTGTTGTGTGTACCGCTAAGAAATTAAAAACCTGTGACATGGTACTCAGATGCACTCTGAGTTTAGAGATATTAAAATGTGAAAAAGCTTGCATTTAGAATCAGTAGAGTATCGTGTATACACACACACAATTTTTGTTACTTTCGCATTTTTGAGTGAGAAGAATATATGGATGGCACAAAATCCAAGAAGTTCCAAAATGGCACCCTTGTGCCAAGTCTTCCTGTTCACCATCTAAGAGACAGCCACTCTTACTGGGTTCTTCTATTGGGCATACATTTTATTGTCATCGTTATTGTTTGCTATTTAGTTTGTTTAAAGTCAGGTTTATGCAAATATACATATAGTAAGATTCACTCTTGTTAGTGTATGGTTCTATGAGTTTGGACAAGTTCACAGGGTCCCTCATGCTCCCTTGTACCCCTCCCTTCCTTAGCCCCCAGGCCTTGATAATTACTAATCTGTTTTCTGTCCTGATGGTTTTTCCTAGTCCAGATGTCATATCAATAGGACCACACAGTAGGTAACCTTTTGAGTGTGACTTTTTCACCTAGAATAATGCATTTGAAATTCATGCGTGTTGCGTGTATCCGAAGTTCATTCCTTTTTATGAGTATGTTTTCAAGTGCAACTCTTTTGAGCAATTTTTTTAACCTAAATTGTCTGTGGCTGATCTGTGAAAATTGTGTACTATTTCTGTTCTACAAACCTGCTCTAAAATCACATAGGCTGTATATTTTCCAGTGCAGTGACTACTGTGCAGCATCCATGTTAAACTCTTTGGTTTAATTATAATTTAAAGTGCCTTCAAGAGTGGGAAAAAGTGTTACCTTTTCAATACCTGTGAAGCAAAAAGTGGCTTTTAAGGATATGTTTTCAGCCTACCTTCTAAGAATATTCATGATTTAATCTTGGGCCTAGGGTGGCCTCTGGTATGTAATTTAGAAGGATCTGAACAAGGCTTACAAAAATGTATTTTCTCCAATTATGTTTCTTTATTTCTTTGTGTCTCTATATTTTTCTGTCTCTCCATTTTTTTCTCTTTGTCTCTCTCTTTCTCCTGGTAAAAAGTGTTTTCTCACCTAGCAAAAAAACAAATAGGCAATTGGTGCTTTTAAATTTGGATAACCTCGAAATTTATAAACAGTTTTTCTGGATCAATTGCTAGCCATAAACAAAAAAATTAATATGGAATGCATTAACTGGTAAGAGCGTTCTACAGAAAAGTAAATCAAGAAAGAGGACAGGGAGTGCCTGGGGAAAGGTGATCAGTGAGTGTCTCGCCCATACACCATGTGATACTCAAGTACAGCAGATTCCAGGCAGAGGGGAGTAGCAAGGTTGACACCCTGAGATAGGAGCTTGCCCACACATTAACTCCTTTGCTAATGCTTTAAAAGGTAATCTGTTGGAGGTTCCTGACGATAGTAACTGTAAATCCTGAATATCCTTTGGATTAAAAACAAAAACATAACAAAATAGAAATATCAAAGGCCACAGAAAGCCCTAAATTTTGTCTTCACTGAAACTTCTATATTCTTGAGGACAATGACCTTGTCAGGGTTCCTTTAATAGAAGCTCTAACCACTAAATCACAATGCTCCTGCTCCAGCCTCTCAGACTACTCAAGGAGATTGTTGACTCTAATCCCACTTCATTTTTAGTTGAACCAAGGTTATAATGGAAACACACACACACAAACACACACACACACACGCTGTACTTTGTGAATGACCCACAAGCCCTCAAATCAAAAAGTCAACTGGAAAGAATGTCTGTGGGTGTGCTATTGCAAAACAGAATAAAATGTTTTCATGATTTATGGCTATATTTTAGAAAGATAATCTCGGAAGCACTTTCCATATTTTCCTCTCATTTCTTGCTGTTGTTTCTCTAAAATCTCTTTCCACTCTTCCTGACTTTCCTCCACAATCATTGACATTAACTGAATTACATGGAGGGGAGATCTTCACCTGGAGCCTGTAGTTTCAGGCTTGAATTATTTTGCAGGAGAGTTTGATAAGTAATTCCTCAGTGGATCTCCTGTTAGGTCCTATGGCACTTAAGGTATTTTTGAAATAAAGCAACATATTCATTTCCCCCAAAACTCCACATTTTGTAAACTTTTGCACCAAATATAACGAAGTTTATGAAAAAAAAAAAGATGAGGAAGGGGAAGAGGCAAAGTGTTCAATGTCCATGCATTTTTTCATCTAGAGCACCAAGGAAAGCAATGATTGGAACCTGGGGAAGATATCATGAACATTCCTGGTGACAGACACTAAAAGTGAATAAAACTGCCAGGGTGAAGACAGCCGCAATACTTGGATTGGCTCAGAGCTGCAAAAGCTGAGTCCAGTCTGGACGGAAGTGGTTACTCTTAAGTTGCCAACTTGCCCTGAGACCAGAGCAGCACAGAGTTGGGAGCCCAAATCTTGACATGGGGTGGGAGGAGGAAAGCCTGACTGTAAGAACTTGTTTCTCATTTTTTTAAAAACATAGCTTAAAGGGCTCCTTCTATGATAGCAGCAGCCAAGTTAAGGGATTTTTCCTTTCCTACGAAGATTATAATCCTACTTTTACCTTTCTGTCTCCTCTTTTCCAGGAAAATTTGTGCATGAGCTAACATGATTTTCCTATGACACTGATGGCATTTCCCTATTTACCATTTGTTTGTGAACTTCTTCACATTACACAAACAACACATTGCAGGAGAACAGACTGTACTTGACCAGTTAGAAAGGGGATTCTCTTAAACTCACAACTTTAATCATTGCCTAGATATAATAACAATGGTAACAATAATAGGGTTGGTTAATTATTTAGTGCTTTCCATGGGCCAGGCACTTTGTTAAAAGTTTTATAGCTATCACCATATTTAATTGTTGCAGTGATCCCATGTCTAAGGAATTTCTATCCCTATTTTCTGCATGATGGAATGGGAGCTGAAGAAAGCTGGATAACTGTACCCATGTTACATAGCCAGCAATGCAGAACTCAAAATTCATTTCCAAAACTCATGCTTGCCTCCAAACCATCTCTCTCTTTTTTAAAAATTTTATTTATTTATTTATTTATTTATTTATTTATTTATTTTGTGAGACGGAGTCTCACTCTGTCTCCCAGGCTGGAGTGCAAATGGTGCAATCTCGGCTCACTGCAAGCTTCTCCTCCTGAGTTCATGCCATTCTCCTGCCTCCGCCTCCCGAGTAGCTGGGACTACAGGCGCCCGCCACCACGCCTGGTTAATTTTTTGTATTTTTAGTAGAGACGGGGTTTCACCGTGTTAGCCAGGATGGTCTCGATCTCCTGACCTCGTGATCTGCCCACTTCGGCCTCCCAAAGTGCTGGGATTACAGGCATGAGCCATTGCACCCAGCCCAAACCATCTCTCTCGAGTCTCTAAACTTTGAGCTGAGTCTTGAAATTCTTATTAATTATAACATTGACTTGAGACCAAGAGAAAATTATGAAGTAGGCAAGTTTTGTTGCCAATGGCCCTTCCACGGCCATTTGTCACTACTATCGCCCCTCACTCCCATTATCCACTTCTGTTCTCAAATATCTGTTGTTTCTGACCAATTCCTCTTCACATCCTGGTTACTTGGATTCCGTGCCCTCCCATCCACCCCTAAACTAGCTCCTTCTGAAGTGCCCATGCCACAGAATTCTTCTCTGAGCAACATTTATGATTCCTGTGTTCCGTGTGCCTCAGGTTCCCAATCTCCGCATTCCAAAGGAACAGCTATACACTCTTAGTAGTGCATGTGCAGCATCCAACATCAGCAGGTGCATTTCACACATCGTTCTGTGCTGCATTTTACTAAATGTACTGCAACCAGAATGCCCAGAGAGGTCCACAGAAAACCCTGTCTCTACAAAAAATAAGGAAAAACTAGCCAGGCTTGCTGGCATGCACCCATAGTCCCAGCTACTTAGGATTCTGAGGTGGGAGGATCACTTGAGCCTGGGAGGTAGAGGCTGCAGGGAAGCGTGATCACACCACTACACTCCAGCCTGGGTGACAGGGTGAGACCCTGTCTCACTCTGCAGGAGGCTTGGAAACCAAACTGACAGGGTATTTCTATGATTCCAGATAGATAGGCTCAAAAACTGAGAAGGTTTTAAAACAGAAGATTATTATTTGCATTTACTCTTTTTAAAAAAGAAAATAAAGAAATAGCTGGGCACATGTAAAGAATATTATATGTGAAAATGAGACAAGGTATTGATAAAAAGATTTTAAAGGAGAAGGTGAAAGGGAAGCATCATGAAAATCCCAAGTCTAAGATTAGGTTGAGTAGAAGACCCCTTTATGCAGTCTTCAAACACGGTTGAAGCTCAAGGTTACAGGGTCCCTGTGCTGTGGTTACTGAAAGTGCCCCGGGGACGGTGTCAGGAGCCATAATATGCTAAATATCTATGTTTTCTTTCCATGTTCATTCATGTTTAAAACAACCCAATGCCTGATTTTTAAGCTGCAGCTAGAAAAAAAAGAATGTTTTAGAGATGACAATCTTTTGTTGTTTTCTCAAATATTTAATAACTGACAAATCTGACCCAGGTCTCAAACATTACTGTATGTAGAATGCTTGCTGATATGGTGCTGTGTTCCGCACTAATGATAACATTGTGGTAATCTCTTGCTCTCTCAACTCTTGCTCTCCAAATTTTCACCATTTGAACTCAGTAGCTGAACTTTCTAACTCTGTAGTAAACATGAAAAGAAATTTTTGAATAAATTCCTTGCAGTCAAAGATTTGCTGCCTGCTCTCTGAAACTTAAGAGTCAAATGGATTCAGAAACAAGTCAATTCTGCCTCCTGTGCTATTCAATCTCAGTAGCTGAACATTTGATATCTGAAGCAGGAACTGAGTAGAGTGGTGGGAGATGGGTATTTTAATCAACTCCCAAATGCATATTTCATGGGGAAGGAGGAAAGTTGGAGCAAAACAGTATAGATTTGAGAAGGCTTAGTAGATCCCTTTGTTTAATTGTGTTAGGCAATGAATTGTAAATTAATTAATGAGTTATAAACTAGATCCATAATTCTATAAGAAAGCTGAGAAATTATTTGGGAAATTGACATGAGGAAGGAACTATATAGAGATACTATAATATTATATCATGTCAAAATCTCTTCTAGGCTGAGTGTGGGGGCTCATGCCTGTAATCCCAACACTTTTTGAGGCCAAGGCAGGGGGATCGTTTGAGGTCAGAAGTTCGAGTCCAGTCTGGGCAACATGGCAAAACTCCGTCTCTACAAAAAAATAAAGAAAAATTAGCCAGGTGTGGTGGCGTGTGCTTGTGATCCCAGCTACTTAGGATTCTGAGGTGGGAGGATCACTTGAACCTGGGAGGTAGAGGCTACAGTGAGGCATGATCACACCACTGCACTCCAGCCTGGGTGACAGAGTGAGACCCTGTCTCAAAACAAAACAAAATCTATTCTAGTTACTCTTTAATAAAATGATTTTAGAATTCCCTACTTTCCTTCCTTCTCCTACCTCTCTTGCATCCTGCTTTTTTGTTTCTTGCTTGATAATCTAAGTGATAATTCTCCACGTTGTCTCTGCATAGAACTCTATTATCTGAATGGTTAACTCAACCAGAAGCATAAATGAAAGTGAGGCTGCTAATGAAACCAGAATTTGCTTCACAAACAGGGAAACATCTGGAAGACTTTGGGAATTACTTTGCTTCTTCAGCTGGGGTTTTGTTTGCCCTTTGCTTCTGATCTGCTCCTAGATTTTCACATATGAGACAGAAAAAAACTTTGACTAAAGCAATGTTTCCCAACCTTGCCGGATCACGAGAATCACCTGGGGACAACTTGTTAAATACACAGACCTTGGCATGACTGAATCAGAATTTCTAGGAACTTGGCTTGGAAATCTGTGTTTTAATAAGAGTTCCAGATGAGCCTCATGATCAAATGGGTTCAGGACTCACTGGACTAAGTCAGGCTTTTGTGGCATGATCTAGAAGCATGAACCAACAGCACAGAGCTCCACTGTGTGCAAGTATGAACAGCACAAGCCATTCACGTGAGGACCTGAGACCTTCATGGGCATCTGAAACTCGGCATTATCATTCACGAGCTTTAGTGTCCATCAGAGAAATCAACTGCCAATTCCCTGCCTTGCTCCAGAAGATTCCAAATCAGTAGGCCCAAGGGGAATGCTAAGAACAGTTTAAGAAGCACTCATAAATGTCATCTGTCATCTCTGCTTAAAAGCTAGCCCTTTGCAAATTGGTGAAGTAACACGATTTTCCCAATCATCTTTCTCTTCTTCCCCACCCCTTCTTCTCTCTCCCCTGTATTAGTTCCATTTTCATACAGCTATGAAGAGATACCTGAGAATGGGTAATTTATAAAGAAAAGAGGTTTAATGGAATCCCAGTTCCACATGGCTAGGCAGGCCTCACAATCATGGCAGAAGGCAAAGGAAGAGCATGTCTTCCATGGCAGCAGGCAAGGCAGCATGTGCAGGGGAACTGACTTTTATAAAACCATCTGATCTCTTGAGACTTATTCACTACCATAAGAACAGCATGGGAAAAACTCATCCCCATGATTCAATTACCTTCCACTGGGTCCCTCCCATGACATGTGGAGATTATGGGAGCTACAATTCAAGATGAGATTTGGGAGGGGACACAGCCAAACCATATCACCCCCTTTCCAAGGCTGGAAGTGGCCTTATATCACTTCACAAGGGCTTGAGTGCTCAGGCCCCATCAGGAATCCTCCTTTCCCCACAATGTTTCATCCCTTCCTCCCATTTTAGACTATAAACTCCCAGGCTATCCCCTCTCTCCCCCATTTATGCTGAGATCTCCCTAAATTTCTCCAGTCCATCAAGCTATCTCCCTTGAGCTTCAGAGCTTTTAACTTCAAAACTATCTAGAGCTTTTCCACCTGAGTATATCAGGCGTGCTTGAAAATTCACAAGTTTGAGCCACAGACTCCCGTGTTGTGGCTGTCTACCACATGCCTGAGGCAGACATGATGTTTTCTTGATTTTTTTACTCCATGTCACCTTTTCCCCAGCATCATGCCCATCCACAAGTTCTACCAATGCTATCAGCCACACCCAGTTGTCTAAGTACGCTATCGTTGTTTGTTCAGATTTGGGTTTTTGATTGGGAGACTGAGGTGGGTGGATCATGAGGTCAGGAGATTGAGACCATCCTGGCTAACACGGTGAAACCCCGTCTCTACTAAAAATACAAAAAATTAGCCGGGTGTGGTAGTGGGCACCTGTAGTCCCAGCTACTCGGGAGACTGAGGCAGGAGAATGGCATGAACCTGGGAGGTGGAGCTTGCAGTGAGCGGGGATCACAGCACTGCACTCCAGCCTGGGCGACAGAGCAAGACTCTGTTTCAAAAACAAACAAACAAACAAACAAAAAAACAAAAACAAAACAAACAGATTTGGGTTTTGGGGTTTTTTCCTACCCCAAAGGAAAACAACAAACAAGTACGCAAACCCTGCTGCAACCTCTGGCTTTCCTATCTCAGTAAATGGCACCATCATCCACTCCAGAATCTCATGGCAAATAACTTGGAGTCCTTCTTGCCTCCTCAAATCTTCCCTACCCACATCCAATCCATAAGCAAATTCCCTAAAGCCTACCTGTAAAATCTATCCCCAATCTGAACATTTCTCCCTCTCTGCATTGCTCCCACACCGGTCCTTGCCTCCAATACTGGAATGACTGCCCTGTTTTTTCTGCATTCACTCTTGCCACCACCTGGTGACTGTTCACTGTAAAATAACCAAATGATCATTCTGAAATGTAAATCACTATATTAGTCTCCGGTTTAAACTCTTCCAATGGCTTTCCATACACTTAGGATAAAATAGAGTCTCTTTTTTTTTAAGGTGTAATATCACATATCACTGTTATTAAATAATAAATCCATGTGGTTGTAGAATTTTCTGTTCCACTCATCTACATTATTTCTTTATACGATACTCTTTTGCAAAAAATGTAATTAGTTGAAACAAGTCTTAATGAACTTTAGAATCACTTTATTAAGTTATAAGAAGGTGTCTGGCTTTTTAAGTTGAGTGAAAAGTCTGTCAATTCTGAGAAATAACATGTTTTAACATTCAGTTTTATCAATTCAGGAAAAAATTATACATTTTCATTGTTTCAAATATTTTTAATATCCCCTAGCCAAATGTTGTAATTTTTATTTACTAAAATATTTTACTACTTTAAAATGTGTTATTTTCTAAGAGCTTTTAAAATAAGGAATTGCTGTTGAATTTTTTGAAATTCTTTGAGAAAGCATTTCTTGTTGAACCTTATTTTGTGATGCATAATATTAATTGACATTCTAACATTTTAAATTTTTAAATATTTAATCAACAAAATTATCAATTAAATATTTTAAAATTAAAAATGTTAGAATACTATATATATAGAGAGAGAGAGAGACAATGTCTATATATATTCAAGATGAAAAATTTGGTAATTTAAAATACATGTACATTGTGTTCTGATGATCACAGTCAAATTAAATACCACATCCATTACCATTCATAGTTATCATTTGTGTGTGTGGTGAGGACACTTAAAATTTGCTTTCTTTTCAAATCCCAAATAAACAACACAGAATTATTAACTACCTATAGTCACCATGCTACACATTAGATCCCCAGAACTTATTTATTTTATAACCCAAAGTTAGTACACTGTAACCAACATCTCCTCATTTCTCCCCCTCCACCCTAGCCCCTGGTAACAACTATTCTACTCTCTGCTTCCATGAGTTTGACTTTTTTAGATTCCACATAGAAGTAAGATCAAAGAAACTGAAAACAACACAAATAAATGGAAAGACATTTCATGCTCATGGGTTGGAATAATTAATATTGTTAAAATGTCCTTACTCCCCAAAGTGGTCTACAGATTGAATGCAATTTCTATCAAAATTCTGTCATTTTTACAGACATAGGAAAAACAATTCTAAATTTTGTATGAAACCACAAAAGATCTCAAATAGCCAAAGCAATCTTGAACAAACAGAACAAAGCTGTAGGCATCACATTCCCTGGTTTCAAACTATATTACAAAGCTATAGAAATCAACAGTATTGTGTTAGCATAAAAAGAGACACATAAACCAATAAAAGAGAATAGAGAGCTCAGAAATAAACTCATGCATATATTGGCAAATAACCTTTGACAAGGGTGCTGATACGTTTGGGTTTTGCGCCCCACCCAAATCTCATCTTGAATTGTAATCCCCATAATCCCCAGGTGTTGTGGGAGGATCTGGGTGGAGGTAATTGAACCATGGGGGCAGTGTTCTCCATGTTGTTCTCACAATAATGAGTGAGCTCTCATGAGATCTGATGGTTTTATAAGCATCTGGCATTTCCCCTGCTGGCACTCACTCTCTCCTGCCACCTTGTGAAGAAGGTGCCTGCTTCTGCTTCGCTTTCTGCCATGATGGTAAGTTCGTTGAGGCCTCTTCAGCCATGCAAAATTGTGTCAATTAAACCTCTTTTCTTTATAAATTACCCAGTCTCTGGTATTTCTTTATAGCAGTGTGAGAATAGACTAACACAGGTGCCAAGAATACACAACAGGAAAAGGACAATCTCTTCAATAAATGTGGTTGGGAAAACTGGGTATCTATTATCAAAAGAATGAATTGGACCTTGTCTTACACCATACACAATGTAAAATGGATTAAAAGCTTAAATATGAAATCTGAAACCATAAAATTTTAGAAAAACACATAGAGAAAATGCTTCTTGACATTGATGTTGGCACTGATTTCTTTCCATGTGACACCAAAAGCGCAAGCAACAAAAGCAAAAATAAACAAGCAGGCCTACATTAAAATAAAAAGCTTCTGTACAGCAAAGGAAATTATTAACAAAATGAAAAGGTAACTTATAGTATGGGAGAAATATTGCAAACCATAATATCTAATAAGGGTTTAATATACAAAATATATAAGGAAGTTGCCCCACTCAATAAAAAATAAAAAACTTGCCCAACTCAAAAAAAAAAAAAAAAAGGAAAAAGGCAAAAACAAATAATCTGATTAGCAAATGGGCAAAGGACCCGAATGGGTATTTTTCCAAAGAAGTCATATAAATGTACAACAGGTACATGAAGAAATGATCAACATCACTAATCATCAGGAAAATGCAAATCAAAACCACAATGAGCTATTACCTCACACCTGGCTATTACCAAGAAAATGAGAGATAACAAGTGTTGGCAAGAGTGTGGAGAAAAGGCAACCCTTGTACACTGTTGGCAGGGATATAAATTGGTGCAGTCATTATGGAAAACAATATGAAGGTTACTCAGAAAATTAAAAATAGAACTGACATATGATCCAGCAATTCCACTATTATGTATATTTCCAAAGGAAATGAAATCAGTATCTTGAGATATCTGCACTCTCATATTCATTGCAACATTATTCACAATAACAGAGATGTGGAAACAATCTAAGTGTTAATCCAAGAATGAATAGATAAAGAAAATACAATAGAATGTTATTTAGCCACACGAAAAAAAAGAAAATCCTGTCATTTGCTACAATGTGAGTAAGCCTGGAAGACATTCTACTGATTGAAATAAACCAGATCAAATAGCACATGATCTCACTATACATGGAACCAATCTCTTTTGGAATTCTCCTAAACCCTGTACCATCTGGCTGTGTTGCATCTCTACCTGTATTTCCTGCCCCTCCCACCTCCTTTTCTCTCTGGTCTTCTTGTTGAGAATGTTTGCATTTACTGTACCTCGGCTTGCACCCTTCTCCCTAAGGTCACTGTGGCACACGCACCTTCTCTGCATTCAGGACTCTGCCCACCTGTGTCCCCCTAGGCAAATTGTGACCACCTAGTGAAGATAATCATAAATCTCACTTGGCCCAGGGCCAGTCCCCTCTTATGCTTCTTGTTCTGACATCCTGTTTAATGTATTATTTGGCCCAGAATTTTTTTTGACAGAATATTGTCAGTAGTAGAGGCAATAACTTATCTGAGATATATTTAGTTGTCCTGCATTTTGTTCTTTCAGCTTTTGCCATAGCATCACCTGTCTAGTAACCTGTGAGGATCATGTGCAGTTAAAAGCACTTTAACATCTAATTAAATCTGAAAGACCTCTAGGGATTATCCTCTGCTATGGCCTGAATGTTGACATCTCTCATCTCTCAAAATTCATATGTTAAAATCCTAACCCTCAAGGTGACAGTATTAGGAGGTGGGGTGTTTGGGAAGTGATTAGGTCATGAGGAGAGAGCTCTCAGGAATGTGATCCATGTCCATATAAAAGGGGCCCAAAGTAATTCATTAATTTCTTCCATCATGTAAGGACATAGCAGGGAGGCTCCATCTATGAGCCAGAAAGTGGGCTCACCCAACACTGAATCTGCCAGCACCTTGATCTTGGACTTACCAGCCTCCAGAACTGTAAGAAATAAATTTCTGTTGTTTATGAGCCTAGTTTATGGTATTTTGCTGGAGTGTCCTAAGACGCAGTCTTTTTCTGATCTTTTCCAGAAGCAACCTAACACCTATATTTCAAGTATAGATGCAGGGGGCTCACTGATTAAAACAAAGTGTGTATAGGCAACTAACTCTTCCTGGTTATTGGGTGGTGGTGGGTGAAGTCTCTGCCTAGTACTTGGTGCCTTAGTCAATTGTGCCATGGCCTGCATCACAGCCTGCAAGACACACAAAGCTACCAGGCCATTAATCTGCAGAATAAGCAAAATGCGGGAAGTTATACACCGTGTGTATATTGGAGAAATACAAGTTTAGCAAGTCTATCATAGAAGGTGTAGAGAAAGACAGGGGTTCTTGCTAGAGGATTTTTGTCATTTATTGTGTGATATCAATCTCCAGCTATGTGTGTACTGCACTGTTTAGCAAGACATTTTTATTTTTCAATACATCCCTTCAGCAGCAATAAGCTTAGAAAACTGAAAAGGAGTGTTTCATGACAAATTAGGTACTTCATTTCCATGTCTCAAAAAAGTTGATGATAAATGTGCAACTTACACAAAATGTCAGTATCCACCATCACAGGGAACATAGTGATACCAAAGACCATGTGAACCCCAGAAGACGCCATGCAGCTGAAGAAGCATCTGTGTCTACTTCAACATCTCAGTGATTATTTCAAGAAGACTGTGAAATAATGAATTATATGTACATCCAACTTTTCCCTGTATATTTCTGCTTCATAGGCTTCTTAACTTACTGAAAACAGTACTTTTACTACAACGCTTTGTGGTAGGCAGGAAAATGACCCTCCCCACAAGATGTCACACCCTAATCTTTGAAACCTATGAATATGTTACCTTATCTGGTGAATGAGATTGGACTGATGTTACTAAATTTGTAGCTGTTGAGATTAAGAGATTACCTTGAATCATCCAGGAGAGCCCCATCTTATCCCAAGGAGACATGAAGATGCTACGATGCTACACCGCTGGCTTTGAAGATGAAGGAAGGGACCATGAGCCAAGGGGAAAGATGGCCTCTAGAAACTGGAAAAGGCAAAGAAACAGATTGTCTCCTAGTGCGTCCAGAAGAAATATAGCAATGATGTCACCTCAAGGTTAGGCCAGTAAGACTTCTGACCTATAGAACTGTAAGGTTAAAAAAAAAAAGAAGTGTGTTATTTTAAGCCCACTATGTTTACGGTAATTTTGGGGTTTTTTTCTTTATTTTAAAAAAATTTTCCCTTTTCTTCTTATTTTTTAGAGACAGGGTCTTGCTCTGTCGCCCAGGCTGGAGTGCAGTGGCATGATCTCGGCTCATTGTACTCTCCACCTTCAGGGTTCAAACAATCCTCCCACCTCAGCCTCCGGAGTAGCTGTGACTACACGAGCACAGCACCATGCCCGGCTAATTTTTTGAATTTTTTGTGTTTTTTGTAGAGACGGGGTTTCGCCATGTTGCGCCAGCTGGTCTTGTACTCCTGGCCTCAAGTGATCCGCCAGCCTTGACCTCCCAAAGTGCTGGGATTACAGGCATGCACCACCACACCTAGCCAGTTTGTGGTGATTTGTTACAGCAGCAATGGGATATTAATTTGCACTCCAACCAAAATCTGTATTCATGGTATCATCACAAAAACAAATATTTTTATCTTCAATGTGGAGCGTTTTAAGTAAATTTCAATAGTATTCGTGATAATAACATATGGTTTATCTTAGGATGAAGTTTTTAAAAGCTTTACTTTGTTTCCATAAGTTGAATGAAAAAAAAAATCAAACAATTATTGGAATTGACTTGGTTGATTTTCTATCCAAAGTATCTGATGATATCATTTAACCATTTGCTCAGTTCTTCTGTTGGTGGAGCCGCCTCAGGAGTCAGGTTAAAACATTTATACATTTCCATAACAAGAAAGACCAGATGTGAAGTAGAACTAAAAATATCCTTCATTTCAAGGTAAGAGTTATTTTTATCGCTTATCAACAGATGAGTTATTTGAATTTCAAATTTATCAACCATAAAAGGCAAAGTTTAAGATGGTAGGCATTTGTATGAATAAAAATAAGTTTATTTAAAAAAACTTTAGAAAAATATTAGTCACACAGAAATAGAGATACATTAGTCTAAGATTAAAGTAATAAATATATTTCTCAGAATATACTAGTTTGCGGGTTTTTAGCACTTATCATACACTTGAAATTATCTAATTTATGTATTGGTGTTCATTATCCATCTTCCCCTGCCCTTGTCAGAATGCAGGCTCCATGAAAGTGTGGCTTTATCTTTATCACGTAGCCAGTACTTAAATATGTACAATAAATGAATAAACCTTCTAGCGATCTTCCTACCTCTGATTTTCACTCCTTGAATCTACTCTCACATGGTAAAGTGTGGAGAGCGTCGTTTCTAAAGCTGGGAGCTTGTTGCCAGGGTCAGGCCAGGGTGAGGCAAGCGAGGCACTGGGAGACAACATTTAAGGGGGTGCTCATAACTGGGGGCTGCCCCTGCATATACATGGCCAGAGAGTGAATGGTGCCTTACGTTTTGCTAGGCTCCTGGTTTGTCCCACCGTAGTACTGACCTGGCTTATAACTTACTATTTTATTTAAAACCTTTCTGTAAAATCCCTATTTCCCTGGACATAAAACGCAAGCTCTTCAGTGGAGCATGCAAGGTTGTATATAATCTTGTTTACCTCTGCAGTCTCATCACCCACCACTTGACTTGTTTATATTTAGAGTGCTTTCCTGTAGATAGCATGTGGTTGTGTCTTGCTTTTACAACCAATCTGACAGTCTGCCTTTTTAAAAGTACAGCTTTATGCAATGGGGAAAGGACTCCCTAGTCAATAAATGGTGATGGGATAACTGGCTATCCATATGTAGAAGAATGAAATTGTACCTCTACCTATCACCAAAATTTATTCAAGATGGATTAAAGACTTAAATGCAGCATTTGCTTTTCAGTTCCTGCAATAGTTTGCTAAGGATAATGGGCTCCAACTCCATCCATGCTCTGCAAAAGGCATGATCTTGCTAATTTTTGTGGCTGCATGGTATCCCTTGATGTATATGTACCACATTTTCTTTATCCAATCTGTCATTGATGGGCACTTAGGTTGATTCCATATCTTTGCTATCGTGAATAGTGCTGCAATGAACATTCATGTGTATGTGTCTTTATGGTAGAATGCTTTATATTTCTTTTGGTATATACGAAGTAATGGGATTGCTGGGTCTCATTTACACAAAGGACAAAACAACAGACACTGGGGTCTACTTGAGGATGGAAGGTGGGAGGAGGGAGAGGAGCAGAAAAGATAACTATTGGGTACTGGGCTTAACACCTGTTTGATGAAATAATTTATACAACAAACCCCTGTGACATGAGTTTACCTACGTATCAAGCCTTCACATGTACCCCTGAACCTAAAACAGAAGTTTTTTTTAAAAAAAGACTTAAATGTAAGACCTAAAACTATAAAAGTCGTAGAAGAAAACCTAGAAAATACCCTTCTGGACATCAGCTTTGGCAAAGACTTTTTGACTAAGTCCTCCAAAGCAATTGTGACAGAAACAAACACTGACAAACAGAACCTAATTAAAACAGAGAGCTTCTGCACAGTAAAAGAAACTGTCAACAGAGTAAGCAGAAAACCTATAGAATAGGAGAAAATATTCACAATTTATGCACCCAGCATAGGTCTAATATCCAGAATCTATAAGAAACTTAAACAATTCAACAAGAAAAGACAAATAAATTCATTAAAAAGTGGGCAAAGGACATGAGCAGACACTTCTTAAAAGAAGACAAAAAAGCAGCCAACAAACATATGAAAAAATGCTCAACATCACTGATCATCAGAGAAACGTGAATCAAAACCACAATGAGATACCAACTCAGACCAGTCAAAATGGCTTTTATAAAAAAGTTAAATAATAACAGATGTTGGTGAGGCTGCAGAGAAAAGGAAATGCATACACACTGTTGGTGGGAATGTAAATTAATTCAGCCACTGTGGAAAGCAGTTTGGAGATTTCTCAAAGAACCAAAAATAGAACTATCATTTGACCCAGCTATCCCATTACCAGGTATATATCCAAAAGAAAATAAATTGCTCTACCAAAAAGACACATACATTGTATGTTCATTGCAGCACTAGTCACAATAGCAAAGATGTGGAGTCAACCCAGGTGCCTATCAATAGTGGATTGGATAAAGAAACTGTGGTACATATACACCATGGAATACTATGCAGACACAAAAAAGAACAAAATCATGCCTTTTGCAGCAACGTGGATCATCTGGAAGTCATTATCCTAAGCAAATTAATGCAGAAACAGAAAACAAAATGTCGCATGTTCTCACTTATAAGTGGGAGCTAAATATTAGGCACACATGGTCATATAGATGAGAACAATAGACATTGGGGACTACCAGAAAGCAGAGGGAGGGAGGGGGCAAAGGTTGAAAAACTACCTATTGGGTTTTATGCTCACCACCTGGGTGATGGGATCAACCATACCCCAAACCTCAGCATCACGCAATATATCTCTGTAACAAACCTCCTACACATATACCCCCTGAATCTAAAATAAAAGATGAAGTTTTTAAAATTAAAAAATAAAAATATATCACAAAACAATACACCTTTATAAATATATAATCTACAGACCATAACATTGACCCTTTTAAAGTTTACAAGTCAATGGTTTTTATTATAGCTCAGAGTTGTGCAACCAACACCATGGTCCAATTTTAGAACATTCTTATCATTTCCCCCCAGAACTGTCCCCATTAGCAGTCACTCTCCATTCTCCCTCCCACACCAGCTCTATGCAGTCAAGAATCAATTTTGTATACTTGTTCATTCTGGAGGTTTTGTATAAATGGCATCATACAATATGTAGCCTTTTGTGACTGGCTTCTTTCACTTAGTGTAATGTCTTCAAGATTCATCTATGTTGTAGTATGTATTGGTATTTCATTCCTTTTTATTGCTTAATAGTATTCCATTGTAAGAATATATTATACATTATTTATCCTTTCATCAGTTGATGGATATTTGGCTTGTCCCCAATTTGGGATATCATGAATAATCCTACCAAGAACATTTGTGTGTAAGCTTTTGGGTGGACACATATTTTCAGTTTCTTGGGTATATACTTAAGAGCAGAACGGGTGGGTTATATGATAACTCTTTGTTTAATATTTTGGGAAATTTCCAAACTGTTTTTCAGAGTGGCTGTGTCATTTTCCATTCTCACCAGCAGTATATGAGGGTTCCAATTTCTCCATATGCTCGTCAGCACTATCTTTTTTTATTATAGCCATCCTAGTGGGTGTGTAGTATCTCATTATCGTTTTTATTTCATTTCCCCAATGACTGATATTGAACACATTTTCATGTGCTTCTTGGTCATTTGTATATTATCTTTGGAAAAATTTCTATTCAACCCCTTTTTCCCTTTTAAAAATTGAGTCATCTGTCTTTTTAAATTGTTAAGTTCTAAAAGCTCTTTATATATTCTAGATACAGGATCTTTATCAAAAATATAATTTGCAAATATTTTCTCCCATTCTGTGTGTTGTTTTTTCACATTCTTGATGGTGTTAGTTGAAGCATAGGAGTTTTTGATTTTGATAAATTCCAATTCAGCTATTTTTCTTCTGTCACCTCTGCTATTTTCTGCCTTTTAAATGGTTTTAGATCATTTTCATTTAGTGTCATCATTGATAGGATTAGATTTAGATCTATCATTATATTTGTTTTTATGTCCTATATATTCTTTTTTTCCTCTCAAAGTCTTTTTTGCCTTCTTTTGGATTAATGGAATATATATCTTTTTAGTGGTTGCTCTAAGTTTTACAATTTATATCTTTAATGTATTACTTCTTACCTTCAAAAGTATTATAGAATCTCAAGTATAGTCTGAGAGCCTCCTAATTGCGTACTTCCAGGTCTAACCTCCTAGCATCTGTTCAATTTTTTACCACACATTTTATTCTTAATGCCTACATATGTTCTAAATACCATAATACATGGTTTTTTTTGGCCTTAGATAATAAATTATTGTATAAAGGGATTAAAAGAAAATATTTCTTTATTATTTGCCCTCATTTTCAATCATTTTCAGCACTCTTCCTTTCTTTGTTTAGATTCATATTTGTATGAGGTATCATATTCCTTCTGTCTGAAAAACATTGCTTAACATTTCTTATAATTCAGGTTGCCAGAACTGATTTATCTTAGCTTTTGTTTGCTGAAAAAGTCTTTATTTCACCTTCATTGTCGAAAGATATTATTGCTGGGTATAACATTCTGGGTTGAAAGTTTTTGTTTATTTTAGACATCTACCCATTGTCTTTCAGCTTGCATAATTTACAATATGAAGTCTATGGTAATTCTTTTTTTTTTAATTTAAAAAAAATTTTTTTTTTCTTTTATTATTATACTTTAAGTTTTAGGGTACATGTGCACATTGTGCAGGTTAGTTACATATGTATACATGTGCCATGCTGGTGCACTGCACCCATTAACTTGTCATCTAGCATTAGGTATATCTCCCAATGCTATCCTTCCCCCCTCCCCCACAACAGTCCCCAGAGTGTGATGTTCCCCTTCCTGTGTCCATGTGATCTCATTGTTCAATTCCCACCTATGAGTGAGAACATGCGGTGTTTGGTTTTTTGTTCTTGCGATAGTTTACTGAGAATGATGATTTCCAATTTCATCCATGTCCCTACAAAGGACATGAACTCATCATTTTTTATGGCTGCATAGTATTCCATGGTGTATATGTGCCACATTTTCTTAATCCAGTCTATCATTGTTGGACATTTGGGTTGGTTCCAAGTCTTTGCTATTGTGAATAGTGCCGCAATAAACATACGTGTGCATGTGTCTTTATAGCAGCATGATTTATAGTCCTTTGGGTATATACCCAGTAATGGGATGGCTGGGTCAAATGGTATTTCTAGTTCTAGATCCCTGAGGAATCGCCACACTGACTTCCACAATGGTCGAACTAGTTTACATTCCCACCAACAGTGTAAAAGTGTTCCTATTTCTCCACATCCTCTCCAGCACCTGTTGTTTCCTGACTTTTTAATGATTGCCATTGTAACTGGTGTGAGATGGTATCTCATTGTGGTTTTGATTTGCATTTCTCGGATGGCCAGTGATGATGAGCATTTTTTCATGTGTTTTTTGGCTGCATGAATGTCTTCTTTTGAGAAGTGTCTATTCATGTCCTTTGCCCACTTTTTGATGGGGTTGTTTGTTTTTTTCTTGTAAATTTGTTTGAGTTCATTGTAGATTCTGGATATTAGCCCTTTGTCAGATGAGTAGGTTGCAAAAATTTTCTCCCATTTTGTAGGTTGCCTGTTCACTCTGACGGTAGTTTCTTTTGCTGTGCAGAAGCTCTTTAGTTTAATGAGATCCCATTTGTCAATTTTGGCTTTTGTTGCCATTGCTTTTGGTGTTTTAGACACGAAGTCCTTGCCCATGCCTATGTCCTGAATGGTAATGCCTAGGTTTTCTTCTAGGGTTTTTATGGTTTTAGGTCTAACATTTAAGTCTTTAATCCATCTTGAATTGATTTTTATATAAGGTGTAAGGAAGGGATCCAGTTTCAGCTTTCTACATATGGGTAGCCAATTTTCCCAGCACCATTTATTAAATAGGGAATCCTTTCCCCATTGCTTGTTTTTCTCAGGTTTGTCAAAGATCAGATAGTTGTAGATATGCGGCGTTATTTCTGAGGGCTCTGTTCTGTTCCATTGATCTATATCTCTGTTTTGGTACCAGTACCATGCTGTTTTGGTTACTGTAGCCTTGTAGTATAGTTTGAAGTCAGGTAGTGTGATGCCTCCAGCTTTGTTCTTTTGGCTTAGGATTGACTTGGCGATGCGGGCTCTTTTTTGGTTCCATATGAACTTTAAAGTAGTTTTTTCCAATTCTGTGAAGAAAGGCATTGGATGGCATTGAATCTGTAAATTACCTTGGGCAGTATGGCCATTTTCACGATATTGATTCTTCCTACCCATGAGCATGGAATGTTCTTCCATTTGTTTGTATCCTCTTTTATTTCCTTGAGCAGAGGTTTGTAGTTCTCCTTGAAGAGGTCCTTCACATCCCTTGTAAGTTGGATTCCTAGGTATTTTATTCTCTTTGAAGCAATTGTGAATGGGAGTTCACTCATGATTTGGCTCTCTGTTTGTCTGTTATTGGTGTATAAGAATGCTTGTGATTTTTGTACATTGATTTTGTATCCTGAGACTTTGCTGAAGTTGCTTATCAGCTTAAGGAGATTTTGGGCTGAGACAATGGGGTTTTCTAGATATACAATCATGTCGCCTGCAAACAGGGACAATTTGACTTACTCTTTTCCTAATTGAATACCCTTTATTTCCTTCTCCTGCCTAATTGCCCTGGCCAGAACTTCCAACACTATGTTGAATAGGAGTGGTGAGAGAGGGCATCCCTGTCTTGTGCCAGTTTTCAAAGGGAATGCTTCCAGTTTTTGCCCATTCAGTATGATATTGGCTGTGGGTTTGTCATAGATAGCTCTTATTATTTTGAAATACGTCCCATCAATACCTAATTTATTGAGAGTTTTTAGCATGAAGGGTTGTTGAATTTTGTCAAAGGCCTTTTCTGCATCTGTTGAGATAATCATGTGATTTTTGTCTTTGGCTCTGTTTATATGCTGGATTACATTTATTGATTTGTGTATATTGAACCAGCGTTGCATCCCAGGGATGAAGCCCACTTGATCATGGTGGATAAGCTTTTTGATGTGCTGCTGGATTCGGTTTGCCAGTATTTTATTGAGGATTTTTGCATCAATGTTCATCAAGGATATTGGTCTAAAATTCTCTTTTTTGGTTGTGTCTCTGCCCGGCTTTGGTATCAGAATGATGCTGGCCTCATAAAATGAGTTAGGGAGGATTCCCTCTTTTTCTATCGATTGGAATAGTTTCAGAAGGAATGGTACCAGTTCCTCCTTGTACTTCTGGTAGAATTCGGCTGTGAATCCGTCTGGTCCTGGACTCTTTTTGGTTGGTAAGCTATTGATTATTGCCACAATTTCAGATCCTGTTATTGGTCTATTCAGAGATTCAACTTCTTCCTGGTTTAGTCTTGGGAGAGTGTATGTGTCGAGGAATTTATCCATTTCTTCTAGATTTTCTAGTTTATTTGCATAGAGGTGTTTGTAGTATTCTCTGATGGTAGTTTGTATTTCTGTGGGATCGGTGGTGATATCCCCTTTATCATTTTTTATTGCATCTATTTGATTCTTCTCTCTTTTTTTCTTTATTAGTCTTGCTAGCAGTCTATCTATTTTGTTGATCCTTTCAAAAAACCAGCTCCTGGATTCATTAATTTTTTGAAGGGTTTTTTGTGTCTCTATTTCCTTCAGTTCTGCTCTGATTTTAGTTATTTCTTGCCTTCTGCTAGCTTTTGAATGTGTTTGCTCTTGCTTTTCTAGTTCTTTTAATTGTGACGTTAGGGTGTCAAATTTGGATCTTTCCTGCTTTCTCTTGTGGGCATTTAGTGCTATAAATTTCCCTCTACACACTGCTTTGAATGTCTCCCAGAGATTCTGGTATGTTGTGTCTTTGTTCTCATTGGTTTCAAAGAACATCTTTATTTCTGCCTTCATTTCGTTATATACCCAGTAGTCATTCAGGAGCAGGTTGTTCAGTTTCCATGTAGTTGAGCGGTTTTGAGTGAGATTCTTAATCCTGAGTTCTAGTTTGATTGCACTGTGGTCTGAGAGATAGTTTGTTATAATTTCTGTTCTTTTACATTTGCTGAGGAGAGCTTTACTTCCAAGTATGTGGTCAATTTTGGAATAGGTGTGGTGTGGTGCTGAAAAAAAGGTATATTCTGTTGATTTGGGGTGGAGAGTTCTGTAGATGTCTATTAGGTCAGCTTGGTGCAGAGCTGAGTTCAATTCCTGGGTATCCTTGTTGACTTTCTGTCTCATTGATCTGTCTAATGTTGACAGTGGGGTGTTAAAGTCTCCCATTATTAATGTGTGGGAGTCTAAGTCTCTTTGTAGGTCACTCAGGACTTGCTTTATGAATCTGGGTGCTCCTGTGTTGGGTGCATATATATTTAGTATAGTTAGCTCTTCTTGTTGAATTGATCCCTTTACCATTATGTAATGGCCTTCTTTGTCTCTTTTGATCTTTGTTGGCTTAAAGTCTGTTTTATCAGAGACTAGGATTGCAACCCCTGCCTTTTTTTGCTTTCCATTTGCTTGGTAGATTTTCCTCCATCCTTTTATTTTGAGCCTATGTGTGTCTCTGCACGTGAGATGGGTTTCCTGAATACAGCACACTGATGGGTTTTGACTCTTTATCCAATTTGCCAGTCTGTGTCTTTTAATTGGAGCATTTAGTCCATTTACATTTAAAGTTAATATTGTTATGTGTGAATTTGATCCTGTACTTATGATGTTAGCTGGTTATTTTGCTCGTTAGTTGATGCAGTTTCTTCCTAGTCTCGATGGTCTTTACATTTTGGCATGATTTTGCAGTGGCTGGTACCGGTTGTTCCTTTCCATGTTTAGCGCTTCCTTCAGGAGCTCTTTTAGGGCAGGCCTGGTGGTGACAAAATCTCTCAGCATTTGCTTGTCTGTAAAGTATTTTATTTCTCCTTCTCTTATGAAGCTTAGTTTGGCTGGATATGAAATTCTGGGTTGAAAATTCTTTTCTTTAAGAATGTTGAATATTGGCCCCCACTCTCTTCTGGCTTGTAGGGTTTCTGCCGAGAGATCCGCTGTTAGTCTGATGGGCTTCCCTTTGAGGGTAACCCGACCTTTCTCTCTGGCTGCCCTTAACATTTTTTCCTTCATTTCAACTTTGGTGAATCTGACAATTATGTGTCTTGGAGTTGCTCTTCTAGAGGACTATCTTTGTGGTGTTCTCTGTATTTCCTGAATCTGAACGTTGGCCTGCCTTGCTAGATTGGGGAAGTTCTCCTGGATAATATCCTGCAGAGTGTTTTCCAACTTGGTTCCATTCTCCCCATCACTTTCAGGTACACCAATCAGACGTAGATTTGGTCTTTTCACATAGTCCCATATTTCTTGGAGGCTTTGCTCATTTCTTTTTATTCTTTTTTCTCTAAACTTCCCTTCTTGCTTCATTTCATTCATTTCATCTTCCATCGCTGATACCCTTTCTTCCAGTTGATCGCATCGGCTCCTGAGGCTTCTGCATTCTTCACATAGTTCTCGAGCCTTGGTTTTCAGCTCCATCAGCTCCTTTAAGCACTTCTCTGTATTGGTTATTCTAGTTATACATTCGTCTAAATTTTTTTCAAAGTTTTCAACTTCTTTGCCTTTGGTTTGAATGTCCTCCCATAGCTCAGAGTAATTTGATCGTCTGAAGCCTTCTTCTCTCAGCTCGTCAAAGTCATTCTCTGTCCAGCTTTGTTCCGTTGCTGGTGAGGAACTGCGTTCCTTTGGAGGAGGAGAGGCGCTCTGCTTTTTAGAGTTTCCAGTTTTTCTGTTCTGTTTTTTCCCCATCTTTGTGGTTTTATCTACTTTTGGTCTTTGATGATGGTGATATACAGATGGGTTTTTGGTGTGGATGTCTTTTCTGTTTGTTAGTTTTCCTTCTAACAGACAGGACCCTTAGCTGCGGGTCTGTTGGAGTACCCTGCCATGTGAGGTGTCAGTGTGCCCCTGTTGGGGGGTGCCTCCCAGTTAGGCTGCTCGGGGGTCAGGGGTCAGGCACCCACTTGAGGAGGCAGTCTGCCCCTTCTCAGATCTCCAGCTGCGTGCTGGGAGAACCACTGCTCTCTTCAAAGCTGTCAGACAGGGACATTTAAGTCTGCAGAGGTTACTGCTGTCTTTTTGTTTGTCTGTGCCCTGCCCCCAGAGGTGGAGCCTACAGAGGCAGGCAGGTCTCCTTGAGCTGTGGTGGGCTCCACCCAGTTCGAGCTTCCAGGCTGCTTTGTTTACCTAAGCAAGCCTGGGCAATGGCGGGCGCCCCTCCCCCAGCCTCGCTGCCGCCTTGCAGTTTGATCTCAGACTGCTGTGCTAGCAATCAGCGAGACTCCGTGGTCGGTCGTAGGACCCTCCGAGCCGGGTGCCGGAAATAATCTCGTGGTGCGCCCTTTTTTTAAGCCCGTCGGAAAAGCGCAGTATTCGGGTGGGAGTGGCCTGATTTTCCAGGTGCGTCTGTCACCCCTTTCTCTGACTAGGAAAGGGAACTCCCTGACCCCTTGCGCTTCCCGAGTGAGGCAATGCCTTGCCCTGCTTCAGCTCGCGCACGGTGCGCGCACCCACTGACCTGCGCCCACTGTCTGGCACTCCCTAGTGAGATGAACCCGGTACCTCAGATGGAAATGCAGAAATCACCAGTCTTCTGCGTCGCTCACGCTGGGAGCTGTAGACCAGAGCTCTTCCTATTCCGCCATCTTGGCTCCTCCGTTCCGTCTATGGTAATACTTTTCTTTCTTCCTGTCGTGTTTCTCTGGCTACCTTTAATATTTCCTTTTTATCTTTGATTTTCAGCAGTTTGATCCTGAAGTATACTTGCACTTTGTATCCTTTTTCTTTTTCCTCTTCCTTTCCTCCTCGTTTCTTTGTCTTTCATGTTTATAAAGTTCTTTTTTCCTGGGTTTGTTTCAGTTTGAATAATTTCTCTCAAACTATTTTCAAATTTACTGATGTTTGCCCTCTTGGCAACGTACAGTCTGTGCATGGGCCCTAGAAAAAAATTTTTTTTACAAAAAACTCTGATTTGTTTTTTAATTTCTAGTGTCTCAATTGAGACTTTAAAAAATGCTATTCATCTCTGCTGAAATACCTCATTTGTTTAATTAATGTTTCATTCAACCCTTTAAAATTATGCTCTCTTCCCTGATGGTAGAATGCTGTGGTTTTTGTTGTTGTTGTTATTGTTTTCATCATTGTTTTAATCTTTTTCCACTCTAAACTAAACTTTGTAAGGACAAGGACTTGGTTTAATTCACTGTCATATTCCAAATACTCATTACTATAGTAATGCTTTAACAAATTGTAATTGAATGAACAAACGAACACACTGCCATGTTTACTGCCATGGTTTAAAGTGTTTCCACTTCCTGATAAAATGTACATTAGTATCTGTTTCTGTCCTATATCTCAAAAAAATTACTAAACATAACGATTTATGCCTAAATAAGATAATCTAGGCTAAAACATTCAGACTCTAAAAATCAAAAGTGAATGCATTAAATATGAGGTAGGAGCAGTAATGAATGATCAGAATGTTTTAGAAAAGCATAAATACCAAAGTTCCCTACTGCAATGAACAACCATAGTTTCTGGTCATTAGTTTTAAAGACTGGAATTCATTGGAAGGCAACTGATAGCTCATAGAACTGACAGGAAACTAGCAAATAGAAATTAAAGAATAGGTGAGAATGACGCTGCTCTGGGGGTCCAAGGACCCAATCACTTTGTAAGAGGCCTGGTCAGACCAAGACACTGCTATTGACATAAGACTCCTGCATAAATAGACTCCACCACTGACTCTCCCTGGAAGCCACTGTCCCTAGCCGCTGATTGTTTTGGCTCATCCCTTTTGGTCTTCAGCAGTGGTAGGCAAAGTATAACAGCCACTATTGGTGGCCTGCCGCTATTCCCTCCTCTCATTTCACTGCAAGCCTCCACACTTTCTATTGTCAGCACCTGCACCCCTTAGCCTGAGGGAGCCCTCAACCAAGGGTATTTGTATTAGTCAGGGCTATCCAGAGAAGCCAAACCAAAAGGCTGTGTGTGTGTGTGTGTGTGTGTGTGTGTGTGTGTATGTGAAGACAGAGACAGACAGAGAAAAGAGATATTTTAGTAAGTTCATTCACAGGATTTCACAAATCCGAAATCTGTGGGGCAGGCTGGAGATCCAGGATAGAGCTGACATTTCAGCTTAAGCCTGGAAGCAGTCTGCAGGCAGTCAATTTCTCTTAAGTCCTTAGCAACTCATTGGGTAAAGCCCAGTGACATTATGGAGGGTAATCTGCTGTATTCAAAATCTAGTGATTTAAACATTAGTCATATCTAAAAATATACCTGCACAGCAATATCTAGACTGGTGTTTAACCAAACATGTGGGCACCATAGTCTAGTCAAGTAGACATGTAACATTAACCATCACAGTGTTAATGTTTAAGTTCCCCAGCTTCCTCATCCTTCTGGTGTGAAAACCCTGAGAGTTGTGTTATAGGCTGTTTCCCAGAGTTTCTCATGAGGATTAAGCTCCTGTTGCCTACAGTGATGACTCGCTTGATAATGCAGCATTTATTGTTTTTTTCTCCTTTGCTGTTTTACTTTCCTGCCATTTTACCAGTGTCTTTTGGAGTCATTTTCAAAGTAAACTCCTTGCAAGTAACTTATTGTCTCTCAGTTTGCTTCTGAGATAATTCAAACAGAGATACAGAGCATAGAATTACCACAGCAGCACATACAATAAGGGATTTCTCCTAAAAAGAAAAAGGACATTTGGGACGCTGGACAATCAAAAAGTATTTTTCTACTTATAGCACAGGTGACATTTAGACATTGATCTCTACTGAAGTTTTCTTTCTGAATCCATCTTTTTTTGTTAGATCATTAATAAAAAAATTTTTTTAAGTTAGAGAAGTAATTGTCTTCTTAATCACGATAATAAACATTAGAGACACTCACTTATTAAAAGAATTATTAAGTGGCCAAAAGAATACTGACAATTTCATTGAAAACAAAAGTATAAAACAAAAAAAAGCCTGAATTTTTGTACCAAAATTGACCATGTAGTATAATGATCTTAAGGGTAGAAGTTTTGTCTCTATATATGTACTTATGTTTTCATTTATTAAGCAAGGCATAGCATTTAATCGTGGCTGGTGACTGTTTTTGTATTGTTGTTAAGTAATTACTTTCATGCAACTTATCAGAAAATTGGCTACTTTTTGACTCTCAAATGTTTTATGAAGGTAGTGTAGTTAAATGTTTAATTTATGCAAAAAATACAAAAACATCTACTATTATGTGTTTACTAATTAAGAGCATCTTGTTCTTAATATAACAGTTTTCTATAAGAATATTTCCTGCTCTTATAACCTGCTTTTATATCTTTGACAGCATTTTTGAGGTCATAAACTCTACTAAAATATTTTGAAAAAGAAATCGGTGAATTGTATAATTGAGGTAGGATAATTATATAAATGAGGAGGCCATATACAGTATGAATTTTGTATTTAAAAGGCATATTAAATAAAATGAAGGGTGGTAGGTTGGTTATTTACTTTGAAAATGACTCCAAAAGACACTGGTAAAATGGTGGGAAAGTAAAACAGCACAGGAGAAAAAAAAATAATGGTGAAATGTACCACAGTTTAAGTAGGAGTAATGTCTGAAGTGACAGAAATCATTGTCCTAAGTTTTCCAGGACAACCTGACAAAAAGAATGTTTGAAAACAGAAATATCTGTCACAATATGTCTGATTTTTTATTCAAAATATGGATCTCATCACCCTAGTTTCTGGTCTCATTGTTTTTAGATTTATCTGCACTCGTATTCCCAATATTCTTCATTGAACATATTCTCTTACTCTTGATTTATAGTTCATGATTAACTGGCCAAGTTTTATTGAGAGAATCCTCAGTCTGAATATCAATGCACTGGTTATAATTGCCATGCACTTACATTGATGCATCATTTATTTTGAAATAAAAGTTTTTAAAATGTGCTAACAGTCTTCTCTCCTAAACTGTGGAACCATGGTTTATAACTCTAAGGCCTTCCTTGTCACATAAGTGTCAGTGTTTGTACTTGAATCTTTCACTTCTGAATGAGGTATATGGGTAGGCTCTCTATGGCTGATTTGGATCTGTAGAAAACCTTGCAAAGCAAGTAAAGCTATTTGCCTTCCAAATCAGGTCCTTCTTACATAGAAATAGTCTTAGGCAGTTGGCTCACCTTGTCATTTCTGACTGAATTTTAGTAATAAGAAGGTTTTGAGCACATAACTATTCAGATGAATGAGAATTCTTAGTACATTATGGCTAGTAAGCAATCTCTTAGAAACCAACAACATTGTTGAAATTAGATGACAGTCTCTCTCAGCACAGAGGCCTAGTTACCTTCATTGGCAACTTCTTGGTAGGATGAAGCAGTTTGGGTGAAGTATGTCAAACCCATTCACTATAGCCAGAGGGATTTTTCCATCAGTGTGATGTCATTACAGAATAAATAAATAGTAAAATTTTGAAAATGATTATTATTTGATGAGGCAATAAATAGCAGTCATTAAGGACAAAGGCTTTTTAAATAGGCTGATATGACGTTTACACCCCATCTAACCAACTAACTAAATAAGGACGTACTGAGTCTCCATTCTCTCTGCTATAAAACAGCAACAATAATAACTTACCTCAGAAGGCTGTGTGAGTATTAAATGAGATAAAACACTGTGAGTGCTAGCTTAGCACCTGGCACATAGGACTGCTCAAATAAGCCCCAAAGGGTGCAGAGTGACTGTGTCACCATATTGGTTGCATAAAACAATTATATTCAAGGCTTGTTTTTCTTGTCTTTGCTATCAGCTCTTAACATATTATAGCTGTTCTATGTCTTGGAATGCAAAAAAATCATCAAAACACCAAGGTCTACTCTTAGAAATGTGATCACTTTTGTCAAGAAAAATGTATTTGAAAATTCTCTCCATCACTAGTTTCTAATTCTATCACTAAGGTGAGTGTGCGTACCCAGGGGATAGCAAGATGCTCCAACTGAATGAACAAAGAAATATGATTTTCTATGTCAATTTTCCCTCTTTTGTGTTTCACTTTTCTGTTAGTGCAGTAGGATGTATACAGAATTTATAAATAAATATGCACGTATGGGGGGTACTGCTCTGAGTACACAACCTTTTGGAAACCATTGTTCTAGAACAGGAGCTGGCAAACTAAGGCCCATGGGTCAAATCTGGTCCATTGCTTACTTTCAGAAATAAATAAAGTTTTATTGGAACCACAGCCGTACCCATTTATTTACATATTTTCAAAGGTCACTTTTGCACTACAATGGCAGAGTTGAATAGTTGCAACAGTGACTGAATGGCCTGCACAGCCTAAAATAATTACTAACTGACACTTTAGAGAAAATGTTTGCCAAACCCTGTTCTAGAAAATGATTTGTATAGGAGGAGAATCATAATGCATACTGAGACCTGGTTTTTATACCTGTTCACACGAGTACTCAGACCCACCAGCCAACTTGGGAAGGTGGATGATGTTTCCCAGTTCCTTGCTACTCAGTGTGGTCCAAGGACTGGCAGCATTAGTGTCATCTGGAAGCCTGTTTGAAATATAGATTCTTTGGTCCCATCTCAGACCTATCAGAATCTGCTTTTGAACAAGACCTTCAAGACATATGTGTGTACATTAAAGTTTAAGAAATATCAGTCAAATTTATATAACTGTTAGGTGGCATGTTGGTGAAATACTTAGAAATGCCAAGGCACTATAAGTGGACCTTAGTTTTCTATTTCTCATTGTACATAAATCTGCCTCTTGCATTGCACCAATGCACTGATTGGCCATATATAGAGAACTAGGGGAGCTGGCATGGTCTGGCTCTCCTCCAGTTAATATTTATATATGGAAAGACTGAGTCAGCAGTATATGAGCTTTGCGATCTGTCTTTTTTATGAAAAGAAAAGAAAGTATCTTATTCCTGAAAGTTAAACCTTAGCGATGTGTTTATTGTTGGAGAAACATATACTACATTGAAGGAAAATTGATCTCTAGATTTTTGTTGCCATAGTTAAAAAAAAAATTCTTAACAGTTATAAAAGAAGGTTAAAGACAGGGTTTTTGTCCCCTACCTCACAAAGACGACATGCATGTAAGGTTCACTGTAGGAGGGCAGTGCAGGGCAGAATGAGCTTCCTAAACACATGGGGAGAAACCAAGGCTCCCACTCAGGACTGGGCACCTGGGCCTGTGAGCATGAAAGGAGCATCGGATCAGGCTCATTGTACATTTCTGGCTTGGAGCTGGCTGACCCTTTCCTTCTTGAGGTTTTGTCAAGGGGTTTCCAGTTTTCCTAATTAACTATTAATGAGGTGGGTGTAATTTATTGACTAGGGTGAGGTAAACTAGCTGTGCCTGGAGTTGAGTTATGTTTCCTGAGGGAAAAGAAAACTTATGAAATAAATCATTCTCTCTTTAATTAGCAGCTTTGGCTAGCTCACTTGAAATGACTGCGCAAAATGTGAAAAGAAGCCAGAAGTTTAGTCAGAAATCTAAACGTGGGTCTCATTTGCTGCTTACTGAGAGATTTATGCAGTTCAGGGTGAATGTGTCGGGGGACCTGGGTGAGTTGCATGAAGCACCGTAATGAAATGTTCTCCTTCTGCTGTGACTCTGGACAAAGCCTGAAGTAGGTTCCTTCCTTCTTTATTCCAGTGCATGCTCCAAATGGAAAAAGCCAGAGGACCCCAGATAGAAGAGGGGAACTAATTAATGTGTTTTCCAACCTTTTAGCTTTATCTTCCTGTCAACTTATGTGCACCATTAGGTCTATGTATCATTTTTACTTTCTTAACACAGAGTGCCTATTCTCTGACTTTAATACTACAAGCTATTGGATATAACTGCACCCAAGCTGGAAGCAAACCTTTATGTATTGATCAGTACAGGAAAAGATATATTTGTTGTTTCAGTTCTGGTCAACATTCATTGGGTGCCTACTAGAACATGTC
The DNA here is from genome assembly GCF_029289425.2 of Pan paniscus. Lineage (NCBI taxonomy): Eukaryota > Metazoa > Chordata > Mammalia > Primates > Hominidae > Pan > Pan paniscus. Next base: position 52,378,489 of record NC_073260.2, read on the forward strand.
AGATACTGTACTAGGGGGATGTAAAAATGACTCTACCCGGTAGGGGATCATAGATGCTGGGGGGAGAAGAATCTTTTAGAGTTCATGAGAAAAAACAAAACGAAACTGATTATGAAGTTTTAACTTTCTCAACAGACTAAGAGTAACTGAGATAATTTTCTTCATCTCACAATATTGATCATGCTTAAAAGCTCAAAAGAACATTGACCCCTTGCCTTCCCCCAGTTACTATCTCCAGCCTAAAAACTGCATAAGGAAAATGTATTCATTCTTCTTCCTGGTATTTCTCAGTAGAGCCTATTAGACTTTTTCAAGGTAGAGCCCACTCACACCTTGAGAGTGAATTTCAACTTGAACCTGCCCTTTCTGGGGTTAGAATCCACCTTCTATGGCCAAACACGGTTTTCTGCCTTGAAGAAGAATGACCTGACAAGCGTTGTGGACACCCAATGGCTCACTGAAACGTTTTGACGAATGAATCAAAAACATATGGATTACGTTTTCTTGAACATACTGGTGATTTTCACAGAAAATGAATTTGGCCCCAAGCATTTTGTTCTCCTGAACTTTCCGTCTGGACTCCAAACATTAGCAGGAGGCTGGGCAGAGATGTAGTTGGCTCAGTGTTTTCGGGCTGATATGTGGATTTTATTAAAACCTGCAGCTTCTTTCCTGACTCCTTGTTTGAACGTTTTTGTGAGGGGTCCGCTGCAGACGAGCACACTTTTAGCTTCTCGAAGTCATCCCTTTCCCCAAATGGCGACCTTTTTACTCCTTGGAAACAGAGGAAAGAAGAATTCCCATGCTTTCCTAGGAAAGGCTCATTCCCCTATCTCAGACCTCTAGGAACAAAATTACCCCCACATGCTACCATTTTAAAAAGAACAAAACAAAAGGGTTCTGGGAGCCTTTTTCCTGCCACAGAGCTATTATGAAAATCTAGCTCATGTTTCTATTTCGATCCCATTCACCTTTGTCAGCTAATACTTCATATTCGTTAAATCCAAACCTTGACACTCCAGTTTCTTTTCCGTGCCTTGGTGTGGAAGAAAGAACCAGCTTTTCCCAGAGGCCGACATCTTTCCTCGTCCCCTTGACTAAAGCCACTCTGCCCACCTGCTGCCGAGAAAGCAGAGGCCAGTTCAAACCTGGGCATGGCCCTTGCCGAACAGGGGCTGAGAGCTCATTTGAAGAAGAACAGACCACTAATAAATCGCATGGTCATTACCCTTTATGCATACTTGTTCTAATAGGTGTCGCAGATTCCTGCCTCCTAATAAGGAAAGGAAGTAGAAAAACACATAAATTCTCTCAAGGGAGTCAGACAGCCTGAAGCCACACTCGACAGCTGCAAACGTTACCATGAGCACAAAAGCAAAACAGGGTTTAAAAAAGTGATACATTGCCAGGGATTTTGGCAAGATTTCCTTGAATCCAGACTATGTTTTGCACTGTTTCAGTTGAAAAGAAGAACAGCACTCCTGCCTGCCACATGTGATGGAATTTGGAGATTAAATAAACAACAGTGTTAATTGATCTAAAAGGGCTTGATTGAAAGCATCCTAACATTTCCCTTTACCTTGTTTTGTTTGTTTGCCTGCTTGCATGATTAGTTATTTTTTCTTTCTTTCTTTTCTTTTTCTTTCTTTCTTTCTTTCTTTCTTTCTTTTTCTTTCTTTCTTTCTTTCTTTTTCTTTCTTTTCTTTCTTTCCTTCCTTCCTTTCTTTCTTCCTTTCTTTCTTTCTCTTCCTTCCTTCCTTCTCTCTTTTTCTTTCTTTTTCTTCTTTCTTTTAAAAAACCTTAGCAGTTCAAGTTAGAGGTGTTTTTTTCTTTTCTTTTCTTTTTTTTTTTTTTTTTTTTGCCTCCAATGCCACCACATCATTCAGTCTAACTATTGAGCATTGCAGGTTTGCTCAGGGGACGATTCTTGCCCTCCCCACCCCCTCTTCCTTTCTTCTTTTCTGGATTTACTTTCTCTGGGATGGTCTGGAGATTTGCTAGAGATGTACTGCCTACATATGTGGTGACTGCAAAAGGGGAAATTCATGTGCCTGTTGAAAAGGCCATTAGTCTACCCCATGAGAATTTAAGGGCTTATAAAGAAAATTCATCAGAATATTTAAGGCCAGAGTTCAAAGGGGACCCAAAAATCCAGAGCAGCAGATATAAATTGCTGCACATTCTGATTTTGTCCAAATTTGTTTTGTTAATTAAGACTGAATCTTTCCTATGAGCTAGAATTAATTTTCCACAAAGAATACATTCTAGACTTTATTTCACAATTATTTCATTTCATTTAGTCTTGTTCACACTGATTTTAGGAAGTTACTTTTGAGAAGAATGCATGATTCTGAGCTTGGGTTTTTGTTGTTGTTTATTTTTAAAGTAATTTGTTTCATCTAATTTTGCACAAATGGAAGCTGAAACATTGCATTGCTAGAGGGTCTCTTATTCACATAAGAAGCAGAACTCCACAGAATTCCATGTCTTCATTAAATAATCAGAAAGGGCTTTCATCCATTACTTGGCATATTTTAATGCTTGTACTGAAATGCAGCATCAAATAAATGCTCTATTTCCTCCCTGATTGGGACCTATTTCCATTTTTCTAACCAGAAACTTAGTCTAGGAAGACATGAAGTCAGGCCTCAGCTCCATTTTCTAGCATCCAGCTGGTATTTTTCTTTCTCTATTTTGTATCATAGGATAATCAAGGTATTTTACAGAGTTTCACATTTCTCAAAGGCCACATAGGCAGACATGGTAAACAAAATAGCTAAAAATCCTAGGTCCAGTGGTTTTCAAAATGTTTCAAGAAACTCAAAGATTCCATAATCATGCTTCAGATGTTGAAAACTTCAATTTCAAATTAATAGCTTATGGAAAACTATGGCAATCTCTATTAAAATTAAAAATACATACAATGTTTGACCTAGCACCTATACTTTGGTGGAATCCTTCCATTAGAAATAAAATGCCTCAGTACATTAGGATGGATGGATCTATCTATCTATCTATCTATCTATCTATCTATCATCTATCTATATCTATCACCCATCTTCCTATCCATCCATCTGTCCATCTATCCACACACACACAGGATTATTAGAACATTGTTTACTTTATTAAGGAGCTGGAAACAATCTGAATAGCTAGTAATAGGGTAAAGACTGAAAACAGGGTGTCCCATCCTTGCAGGATATTTCTGATGTATCATTAAGTGAGACCCTCCATAAATAAATGATACAGGTGCCAGTCCTCATCCACAATCACAGATGAAACATTCTTTTCTCTCTCAAACATCTTTATTGTCCTTATTTATGCTGACATTTAGCTTTCATGCCTTCAGCATAAAGGAGTTTTAGGTAAGATTTAATTAAAAAAAAAAAAAAAAGCCCTACCAGATAATGAGCCCTTCAGAGAGAGAGAGGAACACAGCTGGGAGGGGCCATGGGCATCTCACCTCCATTGGTAATGTTTCATTCTTAAGGTGATGGTTACTACAAGAGTAGTCATTATGTCAGTCTTTATATTCTTTTGCATGTCTGAAACATTTCTCTTTTTTGACAGGGTCTCACTCTGTCACCCAGGCTGGAGTGCACTGATACCATCTTGGTTCACTGCAGCCTTAACCTCCTGGGCTGAAGGCATCCTTCCACTTCAGTCTCCCAAGTAGCTGGGATTACAGGCACCTGCCACCACACCCGGATAATTTTCTGTACTTTTTTTGTAGAGATGGGGTTTCACCATGTTGCCTAGGCTGGTCTCAAACTCTTGGGCTAAAGGGATCCACCTGTCTCTGCCTCCCAAAGTACTGGGATTACAAATGTGAGCCACCGTGCCTGGCCTCATAATTTTTAAAAAGATAGTTGAGCTTTAAAATGTGCAGAAGTTCCTAGGCTGGTATATCATAATCATCATGGGAAACACAGGGTAAGAGGAGCTATCACAATAAATCCAAGGATATCACACCTATCTTCAACATCTAGGCTTCCCTACCACCCTCCATACAAGACATCCCAGAGAAGCAAAATCATTTAACTTTTAGACATATTACAGTATGTTGATAATCACAGCATAAGAGATAACATTGACATTAATTAGCTAAGAGAGATTTAGCTATGATTATGGTCAAACATAGGTCACATTTCTATTTGCTGTGATGGAAACATCATAACTGCTTATCAAGATAGACACATAGAGCATCATCTCATAGAAAAATCGGCTGACATCTGATCATGTCCTAGTGCCCAGGGGCAGGCTGAGTAGAAGTACTGTCTCCCAACTATACCATAGTGACACAGAGAAAGCATTGAACCCACGATTCTGGAATCAGATACATGGATTACAGAAGTAAATGATGGTAGAACTATCAGGTATAATCTCTGCCTCTTGCAGGAATTTTTTTTTTTTTTTTTTTTTTTTTTTTTTTTTTTTTTTTTTGAGACGGAGTCTCACTCTGTCGCCCAGGCTGGAGTGCAGTGGTGCAATCTCAGCTCACTGCAAGCTCCGCCCCCGGGTTCACGCCATTCTCCTGCCTCAGCCTCCCAAGTAGCTGGGACTACAGGCGCCTGACACCACGCCCGGCTAATTTTTTGTATTTTTAGTAGAGACGGGGTTTCACCATGTTAGCCAGGATGGACTTGATCTCCTGACCTCGTGATCCACCCACCTTGGCCTCCCAAAGTGCTGGGATTACAGGCGTGAGCCTCCTCGCCCGGCTGCAGGAATTTTTAAGGGAGCAGATCCATGAGTTTGAATGGCCTGTGGTAATTGCGGCTGGCTGGAGACATAGTTTTTCCTCCAGACCTGGCTTTCTGACTCCCATTCCAGTTCCTTTTCACTATATTACATTTCACATCGTCAATCACAGGGCCTCGCCCAGCTCACTTGAATCAAATAATCATCCTAAGATATCAGTTTGCTTAATTATATTTAATTTCCCAAACTTCCTTCTGGGATAGGAAGCAAAATTCAACTGGGTATGGGTTTTCTCTTGTAAATATTTAGAGGAACTGTACTGAGTGTTAGAATAAGTGTCTATTTCTTGTCAGAGAAAGTTGCCTTTCAGTGGTGATGAACCAAGGCCATTTGCCATCCAGAACAAGCCATATAGCTCTGGAACGAGCTGTTAACATCTAGATTGTGTGGCTCCACTTTTTAAAGAACTCAGAGTATAACTCTACAAGTTTCTTTATGATCATGGTATCTCCCCCTGCCAGGTAAGTATAAAAAGTTATTTCAATTAGAGTTTATGGCAGTCATCAAATAAGGTCAGTGTTGCTAACTAGATCTGTTTATTATTTTAGTCGTCATTTATATATGATGATTTAATTTTAATTAACCTGGATGCATTGTATTGTAAAATATTCTGGTTCCGTATAGTAGGGTGGGAAGGGAATTATATTGCTGACTTGCATTAAAGTCAGCACTAAGAGGCAGGTTGAGTAGAAAGACCTCGCAGACACACAGGCCTCAGATGGGTCCACTACAAAAGGGGGAGGAGAAGTAGAAAGAGGAAGTTGGCTCTTAAAGAAGGAAAGAGAACAAAGGAGAGGCAAGCACAGAGAACGTGATAGAATTAGACATAAGCAGACTGTTCAGAGAAATGAGATTTGATCAGAAAAATAGAAAAGCACGTGCAGACAGCTTCTGAGTAGTAAAACTGTGTTGTATTCTGCTTTGTTTTATCACAAAGACTCATTCTTTTTATTATTATTATTATTATTATTATTATTATTATTATACTTCAAGTTCTAGGGTACAAATGCACAACATGCAGGTTTGTTACATATGTATACATGTGCCATGTTGGTGTGCTGCACCCATTAACTCGTCATTTACATTAGGTATATCTCCTAATGGTATCCCTCCCCACTCCACCCACCCCACAACAGGCCCTAGTGTGTGATGTGCCCCTTCCTGTGTCCATGTGTTCTCATTGTTCAATTCCCACCTATGAGTGAGAGCATGTGGTGTTTGGTTTTTTGTCCTTGTGATAGTTTGCTGAGAATGATGGTTTCCAGCTTCATCCATGTCCCTACAAAGGACATGAACTCATCATTTTTATGGCTGCATAGTATTCCGTGGTGTATATGTGCCACATTTTCTTAATCCAGTCTATCATTGTTGGACATTTGGGTTGGTTCCAGGTCTTTGCTATCGTGAATAGTGCTGCAATAAACATATGTGTGCATGTGTCTTTATAGCAGCATGATTTATAATCCTTTGGGTATAAGCCCAGTATTGGGATGGCTGGGTCAAATGGTATTTCTAGTTCTAGATCCCTGAGAAATCGCCACACCATCTTCCACAATGGTTGAACCAGTTTACAGTCCCACCAACAGTGTAAGTGTTCCTATTTCTCCACATCCTCTCCAGCACCTGTTGTTTCCTGACTTTTTAATGATCGCCATTCTAACTGGTGTGAGATGGTATCTTATTGTGGTTTTGATTTGCGTTTCTCTGATGGCCAGTGATGATGAGCATTTTTTCATGTGTCTGTTGGCTGTGTAAATGTCTTCTTTTGAGAAGTGTCTGTTCATATCCTTCACCCACTTGTTGATGGGGTTGTTTGTTTTTATCTTGTAAATTTGTTTGAGTTCCACAAAGACTCATGCTTATCAGCCAGAAATCAGCAGACATAGAACACAAATACCAAGCAGTAGGGAGACAAGAGTAATCCTAGGGTCAATACATGAAATGATACAGAATTTTGCCCTTTTATTGTTACACTTGTTTGTGATGTACTTGTTTATTTCTATTTGAAATGGACAAGTAATTGATCATGTCTTCATCCCACAACTGAAGCCCTCCTTTTCTGCCCTAATCCAGCACCTCCTCCTGTATTGCCTTTCCCTTTTGGGGATACCTATGCAGGAGGCCTCTCAACTTGAACCATAACTTTTTTTTTTAGTGCTTAATAAATTAATTTCATTCGTTCATTTATTTTTTTTTTCTTTTCAATTTTTATTTTAGGTTCTGGGTGTACATGTGTAAGTTTGTTACAAAAGTATATTGTATGATGCTGGGATTTAGAGCACGATTGAACCTGTCCCTCGGTGGTGAGCACAGTACCCCTTAGGTATTTCTCAACCCTGGCTTCCCTTCCTCTCTCCCTCTCTAGTAGTCCTCAGTGTCTACTTTTTCCATCTTTATGTTCATGTGTGCCCGGTGTTTAGCTCCCACTTGTAAGTGAGAACATGCCATACTGGGTTTTCTGTTTCTGTGTTAGTTTGCTTAGGACAATGGCCTCCAGCTGTTTCCATGTTGTTGCAAAGGACATGATTTTGTGTTTTTTTATGGCTGTATAGTATTCCATGGTATATTTGTACCACATTTTCTTTTTCCAATCCAGCATTGATGGGCACTTGGGTTGGTTCCATGTCTTTGCTATTGTGAATACTGCTGCAATAAATATACAGGTGCGTGTGTCTTTTTGGTAGAATTATTTATTTTCCTTTAAATATATACTTAGTAATGGGATTGCTGAGCTCAACTGCTATGAATATGGAAATTTTAATAGAGCTATGATCCTTCTCACTTCCTAATAATACTTCCAAAGTGTTTCTTAAAGTCTGCTCTACATCTACTCCCCTTGCCCAATTCAGGCCTTCATGATGTCTCACCTGGACCATTGAAATAGACTCCTCCCTCCTCTTCTTGCCTTTACTCTTAACCGTCTCAATGTATTTTTCACAGAGAAGCCAGAGTGCCAGATTTCTAGAAGGAAATCTCAGCATGTCACTTTCTTGATAAGAACCTATCAATTACTTCATGAGCTACAAAATAAATTCATTTCCATATATAGATTATGTGAATAGATTCATTTATCTGTGTAACTCTTGTTCCTCATATAAGATTTAGTTAGGGCTTCACCTTTTCTAAAAACTAGCGAGAAGATCTTGCTTTTTCTACTTTAGAGTGCTGTGTAAACCATCATCATTGCACACCTTACATTATATTGTAACTACCTGTGCAATACATTTGTTTCTTTTATTACATTATAAACTCCCTTAGGGAAGTTGCAGCTCTTATAAAAACTTTTTGGGAGCTTAACACAGTAGTATCTGGCATATGATAACAGGTCAAAAAACGATAATTGGACAAATCTTTTTCTTATAAAAATACTATTGAGTGCTAAGTGGTTTAAAATAAACCAGGTTTTTCCATGAGCAGAGCTTCCTATTTCTAAATGAAATCAACCCTAAAAATAGGAGCTACTAGATATCAGAAACTAGAGATGTACAGTGTGCATAAAGAAGTCACAAATGTTCTCATTATGATGTTAATTTTCTTTTAAAAAGAAGGAAATGAAAACAGTGTTGATGTTCTAAATCAAGACATATGGTTGCCTCAGGAAGCAATTCTTATTTAATATCAGCTTTATTGAGATGTAATTAATATACACTATTTTAAAATACATAATTCATTGTTGTTTAATATATCCACAAAGTTGTACAGCCATCACCTGTGTCTCATTGTAGGACATTTTTATCACCCTACAAAGAAATTCTGTACCCTTTCAGAGACGCTCCACAATGCCTCCTCCTCCAACCCCTGGCAACACTAATCTGCTTTTCATCTCTACGGACTTGCATATTTTTGGACTTTTCACATAAATGTAATCATATAATGTGGCTTATTGTGTCTGGCTTCTTTCATTTAGCATAATGATTTTAAAAGTTCAACCATGTTGTTCCATGTATCAGTATTTCATTCCTTTTTACGGCTGAATAATATTCCATTGTGTGTGGATAGACCACATTTTGTTTGTCTGCTTATCAGTTGAAGAACTTTTGGGTTGTTTCTGCTTTTTGACGATTATGAACAATGCTTCCATGAACACTCATTTACAAGTTTTTGTATGAATACGTGTCTTCAGTTCTCTTGAGTGTACAGCAGGGAGTGGAAATGCTGGATCATATGATAACTTTGTACATATTTAGCATTTTGAGAAACTTCCAAACTATTTTCAGAGTGGCTGCACTATTTTACAATTCAAACAGCAATGTATGAGACCTTTAATTTCTTCATATCTTCATGAATACATTTTTTAAAATTTTAGCCTTCCTCATAGTTGTGAAGTAGTGTCTGCTTGTGGTTTTGATTTACAATTCCATAGAGACTAATGGTGTTGAGCATCCTTTCATGTGCTTGTTAGTCATTTGTACATACCCTTTGAAGAAATATCAATTGAAATCCCTTGCTTATTTTAAAATTGGGTTATTTGTTTTGTTGTTGGATTATAAGTGTTCTTTTTATATTATGCATTCAAGTTCTTTATCAGAGAATGTGCATATATTTTCCCCATTCTGTGGTTTGTCTTTTCACTTTCTTGATGCTATTATTTGAATCACAGTGGTTTTACATTTTGATTGAGGTCAATTTACCAATTTTCTCTGCTTTTGATGCCATATCTAAGACTTCTGGTATCATGTAAAGTCACAAAGATTTGCCCCTATGTTTTTTGCTAAGTGTTTTATAATTTTTGTTGTCACATTTAGTTCTTTGATCCATTTGAGTGAATTCTTATATGTTGTGAGGTAGGGGTCCAACTTTATTCTTTTGCATGTGGATAGGCAGTTTTCCCAGCGTTATTTGTTAAAAAGACTGTGCTTTCTCATTTAATTGTCTTGACATCCCTGATTTTGTAGAAAATCAGTTGACCATAAATGTGAGGATATTTTCTGGATTCTCAATTTTATTCCATTGGTCTATGTTTAGCTTTATACCAGTATCACACTCTTTTGATTATTGTAGCTTTACAGTAAGTTTTGGAATTGAAAATTGTGATTCCTTTTTGTTCTTTTTTTCAACACTATTTTGGATATTATGAGTCCTTTCCTTTTCTGTATAATAGTGTGGCTGGCCTTTGTCCTCAATTCCTGGGAGATAACTTCTGAGCCCTTGGAATTTCTCAAAAATAGTAGTTTCTTTGTTGTTCATTGTGGGCCTTTGGACCACACCTGTTAGTTTGTGCTGACAAGGTCACTCAAAATGAGTCTGTAGATAGTTTATGATAAGAAAATAACTCAGGATGGGGACGGTCCATGCTAGAAAGACCAACCATATGATTAGAAGGCTAGGGCTTTGAGCCATATTATAGCATACCTGACTTGGGGGAGGAGATGGGAGGTTAGAGATTGAGTTCAACCATGTGGCCAATGTTTTCATCAATTATACCTATGTAAAGAAGCCTCAGTAAGAACTCTGGACACTGAAGCTTAAATAAACAACGGTGAACTTCTCTGGTTGGCAATTCATTTTGAGCGAGTAGGAGCACATTTCAATGCCTAAAGGGTGGCACATCCTAAGGAAGATGGAAGCTACACATTTGGAATCCTCTCAGACTTTTTTTCATGTGTCTCCTCCTTTGGCTGGTTCTAATTTATATATAATTAAAATACTTCTTTATTTGCGGAAATGAAGCATTGTCATAAGTATAGCATTTTCCTGTGTTCTGTGAGTCATTCCAGTAAGTTATCAAACTTTCTCAAACTCAAAGGCAGTTGTGGAAACTCGAATTTTTATCCAGCTTGTGAGAAGTGAGGATGGACTTGGGGACCCCTGAACTTGCAGCTGGTGTCTGGGTTAGGGCAGTATCATAGAGGACTGTGTCCTTAACCTCGAGTTAGGCTAACTCCAGGTAATCTTCATATAAATTTTAGGATAAGCTTATCAATTTCTGCAAAAAAAGAAAGCTGGAATTTTACTGAACCTGTAGATCAGTTGAGGAACTTTGCCATCTTAACAGTAGTAAGTCTTCTAATCCACGAACAGGGGATTGTTTTACATTTATTTAATATTCTTTCATTTCTTTTAATTATATTTTGTAATTTTCACTGCATAAGTATTTCACATCCTTGGTTAAATTTGTTCTTAGCTGTCGTTGTTTTTTTAAAATGCTTTTGAAAATGGAATTGCTTTCATAATTTTATTTTTAGGATGTTGATTTTTAGCGTATAAAAATACAATCGATTTTTGTAGATTGATTGATATGGTTTGGATCTGTATTTCCACCAAATCACATGTCGAATTGTAATCCCAGTGTTGGAGGTGGGCCTAGTAGGAGGTGATTGGATCATGGCGGTGGATTTCTCATGAATGGTTTAGCACCATCCTCCCTTGGTACTGCTCTTAGGATAGTGAGTGAGTTCTCATATGATCTGGATGTTAAAATGTATGTAGCAACTTCCCCTTCTCTTTCTCTTGCTACTGCTCCCACCATGTGGTATGCCTTGCTTCCCCTTTGCCTTCTGCCATGATTGGAAGCTTCCTGAGGACTCCGCAGAAGCAGAAGCCACTATGCTTTCTGTACAGCCTGCAGAACCATAAGCCAATGAAACCTCTTTTATTTAAAAATTGCCCAGTCTCAGATTTTGTTTTGTTTTGTTGTTGTTGTTGTTTTTGAGACAGGGTCTCACTCTGTTGCCCTGGCTGGAGTGCAGTGGCACTATCTCGGCTCCCTGCAACCTCTGCCTCCTGGGCTCAAGCAATTCTCCCACCCCAGCCTCCCAAGTGGCTGGGATTACAGGCGCCCACCACCATGCCCAGCTAATTTTTTGTATTTTTAGTAGAGATGGGTTTTCACCATTTTGGCCAGGCTGGTCTCGAACTCCTGACCTCAAGTGATCCGCCTGCCTTGGCATCCCAAAGTGCTGGGATTATAGGCATGAGCCACCGCACCCAGCCCCAGTCTCAGGTATTTCTTCATAGCAATATGAGGATGGACTAATACACTGATCTTGTATCCTGTAAACTTGATGAATTTATTTACTAGTTCTAATAGTTTTTTAGTGGATGCCTTAGGATTTTCTATATATAAGAATATGTCTTTTCAGAATAGAAATAGTTTTACTTCTTTCAGTCCAGTCTGGTTGTCTTTTATTTCTTTTTATTGCCTAATAATTCTGGATATAACTCTCAGTACAGTGTTGAATAGAAGTGTCAAGAGTAGACATCCTTGTATTTTTCTTGATCTTAAGGGGAAAGCATTAAGTATAATGTTGGCTGTGGGTTTTTCACAGATGGCCTTTATCAGGTTGAGGAAGTTCCCTTTTATTCCTAGTTCTTTGAGTATTTTTATTAAGAAAAGGTAACTATTGTTTTGTGAAGAGCCAAGAAGAACAGCTGAATGAAACACCCTATAAAGCAACAATATGAGGCCTCTTCCATTTAGTTACTTCCTTATTTTCCATACCAGTTGTGAATCTTGAGAACAGAACCTCTGAATTGTAGGCAGTTGCCAATTTATAGCAAGCATGTTACTCTGCTGCCACTGGAAACTTACAATGAGACACATAGCTCCCTATTAACCTATGGGCTATAAATTTGTTCTTCTGAGAATACCCAGGGGAAAGAATAAAGGTAAGGGGATGTAGAGAGCAGATTACTCTTCTCAGTACATCCAGTCTCCTCTCTAAGCAACTGTGCTGGGAGCTTACACACACACACACACACACACACACACAATTTCACAACAGCAAATACATTTTCTTCCTTATCTGTGACTGGTCAGAACACTAAACTATTAATATCTCCAACTAGATTGTCCTTAACTTTGTACAAAGGTGAAAAGATACCCTCCTACCCTCTATTGACCTGCATGCAAATCATCTAATCAAGAAAATATCCTGTTAAAATGCTCCTGATTTCTGAATGTATGAGCAGCAAAGGGGCCCTGAATCAGAAATAATTATTTCAAGGAAGTACCTTTACAGTTCCAAGAAAGTTCCTGCTTCTTTATGAAAACAAATTCTCTCTAACTGAGATATTAATTTCCTCAAACAGGAGGTGCTTAGGAAGAAAGGACAGGGGATTGAGAATGGGAGATCCTTTACTCCCAGTAGGGGTTAGTCAACTCTCCATACCATCCATGCATCCTCATAAGCATGACCTTTTGTAGTCACCTGACCCTAACAACACAAGAAAGGAATTTTAAAAGGAGGTTTAGAGAGAGCAACTGTGCCAAAGACAGCAGTGACGGAATATTCACTTAGAAAAAGATAACTCTCTGATTGTGATATTGCTGTTTGCATTATTCTAGGTATGCAGTGAAGACTCTGCTTCCTCTTGCACATCTAGTCTGATTGATTGTAGTGACTGTCTTGCGAGGCTGGGTCAGGGCTCAGGGAAACAAAGTGCAGTGATGAATTGGCAATGCCTGGCAAGACCAGAGGCAGAAGATATGTGGTCCTGCCTGACTGTTTCTCCAGGGTCATTAGTAATAAACTTCCCTATTTAGTAGAAGAAGAAAGTAACAAAGTGGGATTGAGAATTGACTTTGAATTTTAGCTGGAGTTCCACTGTTGCAGATATTCTTGGATAGAATGCAAGGAAAAATACATTTACTTTTCATGATCTGGGAAACTCATCGAGACAATTGCCTTAATTTTTTTTCCTTTGTGTTGTTATGAATACCACTGCTATTTCCTTCTGAACAGGTAGTAACATGGTTTTGTTAACTCAAAGAATACAGACTTTGAGTCTCTTTCACACATATCTAAAACCACCCCTGGGACAGCATGGTATGAAAGGAAAGCCAGTTTCTTATTTTCCTCTCTGACCATTCCATTTTGTCTTGGCTGCAAGCGATGCTGTTGTGAAGCTCAGGTTAGGAGAGAAACAAAGCAACATCTCTAAGTGGTGTTAAGATGAGCCAGAGCTCTGGGAGGTACACCAGGGCATGAACAAGTGCCGTGTAAGCCCTCAGGAGCACTTCCAGCTGATGTGCCATGGAAGGAGGTCAGAATAGCTGATGGAAAACATAAAACTGCATAGTGATTGCCATGTAGCCCATGCACAGAAGTTTCGATGGTGTGTGTGTTCTCCAAGACCGCCAGTCCAGGGTTCAAATCCTGGCTGTGCACCCGCAAAATTCAGAAGGTCCTGGACAATGTTTTATTCCATCTTTGAATTTCCTCACCTGTAAAAAAAAAAAATAGGTGGGGGGCAGTAAGAATACCTAATTTACTGGATAAGTGGAGGAGTAAGTGAAATGATATATAGATAATGAACATACAATAGGGTGTGAGTGTGTGCATAAAATTTTGTATATATTTCATGCAGGTAACATTTTGGACATCAGGGATTAGAGATCCTCTGAAGTAGATTCGATCTTCAATACTAGGTTTTCTAACTTAAATTGGAATTCAGTGTAAATAAGGGAAAATATTAAAATCAGGCTGAAGAAAAGCAACATAGACTAAAGGGAGTTTGTGGAACCAGGGAGAAAAAGCTAAGAGAAACAGAAAAATGTGATTTCTCCTCCAGCAACAAGGGCATCGGCGGGCATACTCCACACCTCTATGGTGCCTGGCAGAGGACACACTAGGTATGATGTCAATGCCTCCCCATCTAGAATGAAAATCTTCCATCACTGGAGGGTCCACTAAAAGACCAGGTGTGCCTGAGTCCCACAACATCATATGTGTTCCTACTGACTCAAATGACAATCACTTCATGTGTCCATTTGACATGTAACGTCTTGAGCCTTCTTCAGTATTTGTGAAATTGGCTTCAGTTGCAAAACTCAAAAGACAGAGGCTGGGGGCCTTATGTTCATGGTTCATAGTCTCAGGCTGCCCTAAAACCTCCCAAATTTTAGCTAGAAAGAACTCTTGATTTACAATTACGCCATGATGGATTACCTGAAAACTCAACCTTCAGGCAAACTGTGATTAACTTGACCAAAGACATCTGGGAGAGCCATCGATGGCCTGAAATTATGATCTTAGTATTCTAGCCTGAAACTAGACACCACTGGAATTGCCCTTCTGCAAGACTTCAGCACAGGGGCCTTTGTTTGCTATCTCAACAGTTTTTTGTTTTTTCTTGGAACAGTACAGCAAAAAACACATCCACAGGAACAGCCTATCAAGAATCAAAGATGACTGTCCAGCTTAGCAGAAGTTGCTTTTTAGAAAACAAACTTCATCTTGCTTAAATGCTGGGAGAAAAGCAATTAATGCCTTAATGATTAGCAACTGCCAAATAAGTAAGTTTGTCAGAGCCATGGACTAAGTATAAAATTTAGTGCTTGAAAAATCATATGCTCACAATTAGCTGGGCTTTGCTGCTGGATACTGTAAAATCACAACATGCTGTCAAGATTCATTTTCAGGGGCTATTATCGGCAGTGAGTAAGGGTTGAAATGAAATGCAAAACAGGTTTACAGGTGCTAACATGAGCAATTTATCAGCATGCAGCAGGCTCCCCTTTGTTCTCTGGACAGCCCTGGGGACTTTGGTGCCTTCTTTTGCGCTGGGGAGTTGATGATCCAGCAGCGGCCCCAGAAGTAGGACTTAGAAAGAAGCTAAAGAAATTAAAAAAAAAATCAGTAAACCCTCTCACCCAAAGGAGCCTTCGAAGAAACTATTTGGGCTTAAAAACTACAGTTGTAGGGAAAAGCTACATATTTTCTTTCTGTCCATTTCCCTCCTAGCCAATACATTGCCCTCTAATCTGGGTCACTTGTTCTAAGGGAATTTGATTTTTTTTTTTTTTTTTGTCTCCACAAAGTCTAAAACCCTATGCCAATGAGGACAAGAAGCCTACAGAGCTTATGCCCATTTGCTCTAGAGGATAGGGCTTATTCATGGAAGAAAAATCAGCAAATTCATCCATTTACTTTAGTTTGGGAGTGCCTTAGGAACACAGCAAATGGGTGAAGTAAAAGTATCTAGGTGTATAAAATTAAGTCAACTTTCCAAAAGGGCCAGGGACAACGAAGCAACAAGAAGATAAAACCATTTGAAGATAACTGTTGTGGAGGCCTTTCACATTTTGAAAGACCAAACTCATCCTTTTAAAATAAAATCAATGTAAATTAGGGGATTATATTTAACTCTGAATCATAAACACTGAAAATTTTACTAGAATTTAAACTTCTCCAATGAATTAGAAATATTTTCTTCCAATGAGAAACAAGTGGTTGGGGTTAGCAGCAAATATATAAGAATAACACATCTTAGAGGATATTTTCACATGGCAGAGGAAGAATGGAACAAGTTGTGGGATTCACCTTGGGGTGAAGGACCTCGGTCTGTCACGCCTGGCTCTTGCCATTGCCATTCCGGCTGTTGTCAGTGTCTCTCCTTATCCCTGGACCTTTCTCCTACATTTCACCCCCTGGAAAGTCCATTCTTTCAATATTGGCTTCCTTTGTAATTTTCATCAGCCATTCATTCTCTGTTTAGTTGGTTTCCACTGATGAACAGGGGTGATGGTGGTGCGAAGGGAAAGAAAGTAAAAGAGGTGAGAGGCGAAGTAATGTGCAGAGCAGTCAAAACCAAGCCTTACAAGAGCCAAAAATAGAGCCCTTGAAATCATAAATATCATGGAGATCACTTCAGATAGTATGTCTCCTTCCTAGTCTTCAGGCGCACCCTGAAGCTTCCATTCTAGCAGGTCAAGGTCCTGCTTTTGACCTTGCCTTAGGTCAAAAGCAGGTTTCATGAAGGGATAATGGAGAGGAAAAACATCCATACTTAAAATAAAGATTTGCTTTCCTGTGGAATTGTGAAAGCTTTTGTATAAACAACTCAATTTAGGACTTTTACTTTGGACCCTTGGAGGTGTTAATAGTTTACATGGAATGCCCCTAAAGAAAAACCACTGTTGACATTAAAAATCTGCTGTGGTTCACCTTATACTTGCATCACAGAGAGGCCATGTCCTGATGAACTTCAAGTTCAGTCAAAACTTTAAGAGGTATTTCCCTAAATAGATTTGCTATCTTCCTAGGCATTAAGGAATAATCATATTTTCATTAGACACTTTTCTCAAGTCAATGAGATATTTCTTCCTGTTTCATGGGTCTAAGGGAAGATGAGTATTTTTCACTTGGAGGCCAGCAGAGAAAAGGTGAAAGGGGAAAAGCAAGAGAAGCAGGAAGGTGCCCTTGCTTGCAGCCACAGGCAGTCATGCTGCAACACTCTCTTGCTCTCCCTTCCTCGAATTCCTCCTGAATGGGTCAGGAAACAATGAGAGACATGGGAAATTAATATATTTCATTTGCAGGGAGCAAAGGTGGCTCTGGACTTGCATTCCTGCTCATGATGCTCACAGATAAAGGGGTGCTCTTTCAAGGATAAGGGGAGTACCTGGAATGGAGTTGTAATGAGGACATGGGAAAGCTGGGGAGCTTTTTACAGATTACCTCTTTATTTGTTGCTGTTTCATGATAAAATATGTTACGATCTTAGATCATTGGCATAGTTGGAACTACCATTAATAGGTATGAAATATTCTTAGAAAGTTAATGATCCATTACATTTGGAAACAGTAAAGTCCAGCAGATATTATTGAATCAAGGCTAACATTGATAGAGTCCAGGAGCCCATCTGCTTTTGACTCTACTTTGAGCCTTAACTCTACCTTGCAGAGTTCTCCATGTAGCAGAGCTCAATAAATGTTTGCTGTTGAATTAAGTGACTAGAATTGAATACAGGATGAAGGCCACATTGTAAAGTTGTGGGAAACAATGGATTTCTTTTCAGAAAATAATGTTGGCTAGCCATTTGAAGAAAATACTAATTTTCATATGATTTAAAAAAGAATTTTCAGATGAATGAAAAGGCCAAATGTAAAGTCCAAATTTGTAAATGTAGAAGAAAATAAAGGAGACTCTCTTTACAAGCTTGATATGGGGACAGTCTTCCTAAAGAAGATAGAATACCCAGAACCCATAATGGAAAAGAAAATCAGATATAATGACCTTAAGGAAATTTTTTTGAGGAATGAAATACACTATAAACAGCATTAAAACACACACACGCACACACACACACACATGCACGCACACACACAAAACACAAAACAGTCTGGGAAAAAGTATTTGCAAAATATATAACTGTTAAAGGAAAGACAACAGACAAACCACACAATAGAACAAGGGTCAAAGGATATGAGTAGTTAATCCACAGAAGAAAATTCAGATAATCAACAAACACTTGAAAAGACACGCAACCTCACCAACAATCAAGAAAACACAGACAAAAAGAAAGACAAGATAGTATTTCTGCTGCCCACTTGACTGAAAAAAATGAAAACCATTGTGAATCTAGTGTTGGCATCCTGAAGACTCCCTTGCAGCATGCTGCTAGGACTGTACATTGGTAAATTTGTGTAGGTAAATACTGAAATGTAAAACATGTGAATTACTTCACATCTATAGACAAACACCTGATGCATTTACTGCAGTAGAGTTAGCAAGACACAGGGGGACTAAAAGATCCAGAACTACATTATTTTTGTAGAGGGTGAGCAAAAGTCAGGAAGTAGTGTAGGGTAAATTGGGTACTGTAGTGTAGGCAATGAATGGGTTAAAGAAAGGGCCATGGGAAAGGGGAAGGGAGGGAGAGTTAGAGGGAGGAGCCTTCCAAGGACCAAGGGAGAGTCTTCATGGTACTGCTCCCATGGCCCAAACCATTGGCCAAGAAGTCGTTCCTGGGCTGCAATCCACTCACACGCGTTTTGTTTATTGGGCTTACATTTTCTTGTAGCAGCCATCACCTGCAACTCTTTGTTTTGCCACAGTCAGCACCACTTACTCCCCATTGTTTCCATCTGGCCAGGGTGATTCATTTATGTTTTTGAGCTGGCCTGTGTCAAAAATTTCACGTATTTTTGTCCCATGCCCTCTGGATTAAGCCTGCATTGTTTGTTGTGCAAGAAAATAAGATAGTGAGACCTGGAGTGCAACCTGATCTCATCCCTCATCCTCTATCCCTCTCCTGGACTTGTACATGTTTGGGAAAGTACCTGGATTCCCATGGAGTCCAAAGGGTAAAACATATCCAGACAGATAAGAAGTAACCCATCCCCATGCCATCCACAGGTCATCACTAAGACTCTGGGGGTAACGATGAGGGCCCAGAAACATCTGCCCTCAGGTGCCAACCTAGATGGCAGGCCCCAGAGTGGAGCTTGAGAGATTCCCTATGGAATGGGAAAGGCTCAAACTCCCTGTAGGTTGCAGATAAATGACAGGGACTATCAAACTTTATGTTTAGACATCATTTTTATTGTTTCTTGATTCTGTGATGTTTACAGAACACAGGACATGTACTTGTCTTTCAGAAGTTTACCCCTGAGTCCCAGAAACAAAGGCATACAAACTCAGTTGATAGAAACTTCACTTTTCCCTTTACCCTTGGACTATCTCATTTTTGTCCCCTCCCCTTCTTTCACACCCCATCTTGAATCCCTCAGCAAACTGTTAGTGCCACCTTCAGAATAGATCCAGTGTCTGACCACTTCTCACCACTTTCCCTGCTACTGCTTTGGTCTAAGTAAATCCTCTTCCTACCTGGTCTCCCTGCTTCCACCCTTGCCTGGCCTCAATCTAGTCTCAACATGGCAGCTAGAGTGACCTTCAAAAGTCAGAGGCCAACAGTTCTTCATTTAAAATCCTGCAATGGCTCCCCCTTCAGCCAGACTAAGTCAAGATCTTCATAATGGTCCAGGAGACCCCATGTAATCTGTACCCCTCCACCCCATGACCTCTCTGACCTCACTCTCACTGGGCCCCCATCCCTCTCACAGCTGCACTGCTGTTCCCCCACCCCTCCCCTCCCACTTGTTCTCTCCCTCTTCAGGACTCCTGCACCATTCATTCTGCCTGCCCAGGCCACTCCCTTTGCTTGGCTAACCTACTTTTCTTTTGCAAGCCTTTGAAAGTCACCTTCTCAGTGAGACTGACACAGAACCATCCCCAACTAAAATTGCAGTCTGCTCTCTCCATATCTCCCTACCATGCTGTGTGTTTTCCAAAGGGCTTAAAATACCATGTATTTTACTTATTTATTATGTTTATTCTCCACCTACTAGAATTTTAGCTCCTCAAGAACAGAGATTTTTTTAACCTGTTTTGTTCCCTGGTATATATAATCCAGAGGGCTGTGAATGAATGAATGAATGAATGAATGAATGAATTTATGAACGAAATGGTCATTAACTGATATGGATGGCTGTGTCCCCACCAAAATCTCATTTTGTATTATAGTTCCCATAATCCCCACATGTGGTGGGAGGGACTCGGTGGGAGGTAATTTAATCATAAGGGGATTACCCTCATGCTCTTCTC
The DNA here is from genome assembly GCF_029289425.2 of Pan paniscus. Lineage (NCBI taxonomy): Eukaryota > Metazoa > Chordata > Mammalia > Primates > Hominidae > Pan > Pan paniscus. The sequence goes on from NC_073260.2 coordinate 52,398,579, forward strand.
ATGATAGTAAGTGAGTTCTTATGAGATCTGATGGTTTTATAAGGGGCTTTTCCCCATTTTGCTCAGCACTTCTCCTTGCTGCTGCCATGCGAAGAAGGACGTACTTCCCTTTCTGCCATAATTGTAAGTTTCCTGAGGCTTCCCCAGCCATGCAGAACTTGAGTCAACTAAACCTCTTTCCTTTCTAAATTACCCAGTCTCTGGTATATCTTTATTAGCAGTGTGAGAATGGACTAATATATTAATAAAAACTTCATTTGTTAAATATCTAGCAAGAAGCACAGATTAGTGCTAAAAATGTAATGAAATGGAGATGTCAGGTTTTCATAAATAAAGATGTATCACCAAAGTGCAAAAGGCCTTAATTTGAGGAATGGTTTATCCTTCCAGGTTGAATTCATACAGTTTAAGGACAATAGTGTGCAATTTAAAGATAGTGTGGTTCAAAAATAAAGACAACTCCCAACTTTTTTACCCTCTCCTGAACTTTGGTATTTGTTTATCCAAGTACTGGATTGACTTATTAGAACTAGGTATTTGGAATTATATTTCAGGAATTCATAACTGCTTTTAATTACTGTAGCAAATATCTAAGCACAAGAAAATAAACTACAAAAAGATTAACAGGTATTAAGTACTATTTGACAGTGGATTCAAATGCTGTCAGATCTAAAAACTCAAGTCATGCATTTTCCAGCTGTTTTAAGTCTCAGAGCAGAGCTGAATGTCCTGAAAACTTATGTTTCTACAGAGAAGATTATTAGCACCAACTGGGAATCGTCAGGTTGGCTCCAAAGTGGCTAATCTCAGAGATGCTGCTCCAGGAAAAAACTTTTTTCTCATAATTACAGGAGATTGCAACCACGGAAAAATAAAAGGCAGGAGAAATGGAGAAGTAGATACTCTGGAAATGTAATCTTGGTTAAAGAGAGAGAAACCACCTGACACAGAGAAAACAAAAAGCTATGTTTCCTCAGCCATGCACACAATTTAGTCCTGCTATTCTATTCTGTGAATATCTGAAAGGGAGATAGTCGTAGCTCACATTTTTAACCTAAATAGAATTACCTTTTGTGACTGTTGGCAACCTAGATTTGCTTAGAGTTTCTAGATATGAGTGTGAACTTATTTAAAAGTATTTTATTGTATTCAGGTTTTCGGTGCCTATTTTAACATTTTTTTCTTGTTTAAAAAATGCTCATTTTAGAGAATTCACACTGAAAAGCACAAAGAAAAAAACTAAAATCACCTCTAACATCACCATATCATTAACATTCTGACATTATTTCTTTTCAGTCTTTTTCCTCTGCTTGTATGATGACTCCAGACCTCCATCTAAATTTTCAACAGGTTGTCTTTCATGTCTACCCAGTGACCTCTAAACATTTTTGATATGACTGAGGGGTCAACCCCCTTTCTTATCATCACTTGGTGGAGAAAATACCAGGACTTTTAACCATTGGCTAGAATGCTCCATTCTGGGGACTGTTACCTTTACTGCTGACAAACTCAGGAAGTCTGCAGCAAGGCCAGTTCAACGCAGGACCCTGGAGGGAGGGTCTTCAGTAGAACAAGAGTCTGGAGGTCTAAAACATTCATCACTACGTGAAACACAAGTCTCACTGCCAGGTCACTGGTAGAAGTTTCTCTGGAAGAGGAGGCTTAAAGGCAAAAGGAAGGTCCTCCTTACATTGCTGCTCAGGCCATGCAACTACAGCCTGGATCGCTCCTTGTATTTGCCCACTCAGCAGATACACTGGGTTTGTGTCAAGGCCCTTCTGCTGGGGTGGTCAAGTCAGGAGGAGGTTAACGTTAGCTGTACATTGTGCCTCAATCCAGCCTCTCCCTGGAACAACTTCAACCCTGGTTTTGGGCTCAATACCAACTATCAACCAATCTAAATGCAACTTTGTCATCACCAAGCAGAATGTTAGTAGAGCTCTATAATGGGAATATTGGAGAGGTTGCCTCATCACCTCCCTAAGAACTTGACCATGCAGTGGGTTAATGGGGGTGGGCATGTGCTTTATTTATTCATTTCATAAATACCACTGACTCCTATTTTTTTAATCACACTGTGGTGTCAACCAATCTCTTCTGTCCTTCTTCTCTGAAATGATTCAAAGCACGTTGCTGCAAGTGAGTTATTGTAAATTGTCTCTTATTTATTAAAACAGGATTGAATACAATTCTGTAATTAGACAGCAGTTTTGTTTTTTTTTTTTTTGAAGGGAGACATGACTTTATTAGAAAAATAAAAAACAACTGAGGTGATGGGTTGGTCTTCAGCGGATGCCTTGGTGGATGAAGCTGCTTTTGGCTGCACTGGCCTTCTCCCGCTCCCGCCGCCACACAGGGTCCAACTCAAAACAGTGCCATAGCCTCGGGGTCTCATCTGCTGCTGCAGATGCCACTGTGGCCCCATCTGGGCTCATGGTCAGAGTCAGGACCTGGGATGTGTGACCTTTGAGTTCAGCCACCTTGGCCATGGTTGGGTACTTCCAAATAACCAGCTGGTTCTGTGCAAAGCCATGGCCTGAGATGAGCTCCTTGTAGTGGGGAGACCAGAGGATGGAGCACACCTGGGAAAGGGCATCCACGGCACTCAGACAGGCCCCAGAGCACACGTTCCAGATGCAAATATGTCGATCACTGGTGCCCCCTCCTGTTGCCGGGACATTGGACTGCCAGGGACACCATGCTACGGCCTTGACAGCCCCTTGAAGGGTGAATGTCTGCAGAGGAACCCAGCCACCCTCTCCAAGAGCACTAGGCCACACTTTGACCAAGTTATCATTGCCACCACTGGCCAAATGTCGTCCATCTGGGACCCAGCGCAGCCCACACACTTCCTGGCTGTGGCCACTCAGTGTGGCCACGTGGTGTTCTGCCACCCGAACATCATGGTGGTGGATGTGGCCAGAATGTGAACCACTGGATAGGATATAGCTGTTCCAGCTTAGGGAGCCCACTCGGGCAGAGTGACTGGTCATATTTCGAAGCCGTTTCTGCTGCTGCACATCCCATAGATGCACCTCAGCACTGCTGATGCCCACAGCCAAGTAGTTGCCCTCTTTGATCCAGGCCGCGGAGTATACATATTTCCCAGTCTGCTCCATTTGCAAAAGCTGCAGGATGTCACCAGAGCTTGCGCTCCACAGGTACACACTGTTGTCCAGCGCCACGGCCAATACATTCCCAGAGCTCCAGTCCACAAGGTTCAGGTAGTAGTCATTTCGGATTTCAGGGGCATCCAGGTTATGGTCTGGCAGGGAAGGAATGTAATGGTAGGTCTTCCGGCTGGAGCCAGGAGTGGCCTTTTGGCTGTAGAGTACTTTCAGTCTGTTCTGGTAACCCTCTGGCGCATTTTGTGGTTTTCCACTGAGCCGAAGGATCTTGGCTTCCTCTACATCAAAACCGTTCAGGTTCAAAGTCCAGGCTTTCTGGTGTTCCTTCTTGGTGGGCGTCTGGCTGTTTTCAGGCTGGTTCTCCTTTCTCAGGAGGAAGCTGGCCACCTCCATCTGGGCAGCACTGCGAGGGGGGATATAGCGGTCACCGCCAGGTTTGCTAGGAGTGGTCTGACCCTTGGAACTGGATTTGCCAGGAGTTCGGCCTGGAGTCCTGCCGGCGCTGTGGGATCGGTTGGCGGCCCGCATGGGTGAGGGGGCCGGGCCTGTGGCTTTCTTGGCTTTGCGCTGCCAGCGAGCAGGGGGTGCATTGGGGATGGGTGCATCCAGTTGAAGCAGCGAGTGCAGGTCACTCTCGAACGCGAATTGTGCCAGGGGAGCGCCCGCAGGGGGAGGGGGCCTTGCAGATGGTGACTACGGAGCCCGTGCCCTCCGGAGCAAGTTGCAGTTCCGACCCTAGACAGCAGTTTTTAAAAGCATCAAAAACAAAAAACAAAAAACAAAAAAACCAGGCAAGGAGTGAATATCATTGTCAGCTCCATTGCTTCATTATCAAATGGTTTTCAGCCACAGCTTATTCATGATGGTGTAGACACTGTTTTGAACATAAATAAATTATATTTAGGTACCACGGTATAAAAATCTTGAAAATGTTTTGAAATATACGCAAAAATATAAAACAAAGGATATTATGATAGACACATACATGTGTATATTCACATATACATGTATATATATGTTCATTCATGTACATTTCTATGTGTGTATATAAATATGAGTACATTTTTGTATATATACATAAATGTATGAGCACCAATATTTCTCTCTCTCAGGGAACATTCCTATATACCTATTTTTTAAAAATCCTGGTTAAAGAATATATTTTCTACCTTGCAATATGTTACAATTGAAAGTGGGCATTGTTAACAAAATAGAAGAGAATAATTCTACAGAGAACATCTAAACCATTCACACAAACAGCAACTAATACCCATGAATGAACAAACAAAATATGTACACCATTTGTGTATGATGGTTGATTTCATACTTAGAGGCTCTGTATAAGAAAAAGGACAGGAAGAAAAAGGCTTTTCATATTCAGGAACATCTTGATACTTCAAGAAATATGTGAAGGAAAGAGAGGAAGGGGTGGGCCAAACATCACTGGGATGAAATTTCTGGCATGAAAGAGTGCGGGTGAAGACCTGATGTTGTGAGTGAAAAAACACATGAAAGTATAATGCAAACACCAGATGGCTTGAGAGAGAGAGAGAGAGAGAGAGAGATTTCATAGGTCCTAGGAAGAGACAGGACATTTGCAGGATACTGACAGCCCGTCATCTTTCTAGAATATTGAGAAAAATTCAAGTTTTAACCTATATTTGTTCTTTATAGAGTCCCTTTATGTAATTCTGCTTTAAAACAATTCTTTCAGAAGGAATAAATGCAATTTATTTGCTATCCAATAGAGCTACAGGGATTTCCATCAGTGACTTCTTCCTTTGAGAATAATTATCTCGGGAGTTAAACAGTACAGACATTATGGCATGTGAAGATGCCTCAATGGCTTTGCAGGAAAAGCAAGTTTGCACAACAGCAACAGACAGCATCAGAAGTGGCCCTCTGAAACAGGAACAGGATTGGGAATTCCAAATCAAATTTTTCTGCTCCTAAACCTTATAAACCTTTCTTCTCTGTGCTATTTGCTCCCCATCTTCAGTCCCCAGTGAAGATGTCCATCCTTTTACCCTAAGATATTCTTGAAATTTATTTTTGGAAGCAGTCTTCCTTCTCTCTGGCTCTAATCCTTTCTCTTTCTTCCCTATTAGAGTCCAACCAGGATGGCGACTTGACTGGATTTTACAGTTTCATTGACACGCATGAGCTCTATCAAACTTCTGGGAGTTTTTCTGAAATGTTTACACGGAAGGCACCTGGAGCCCATTGAATTTCCCTCTTCAAATGCTTAAGTTTTCTTCTGTCTTGGTGGCTACTGCCTCCTTCTCACTTTCTGCCTTAGGTCAAGATAAATGAGTTTTTCACCAAGAAAGCCATATGGATCTCTGAGGTTTTGAACTCTAACCAATGCTATCTCATTGATTGCCTTTGGATTTCAGGGTCTTATTTTACGTCAACCTCAGCCTCTCTCTTCTGCAGTTCCATATCCGCATGAGCTACAAGAGTCCCATGTAGGTCCCTTCCTCTGCTAATAGCTGCCTCATTGTACTGCTTCTGTGTTCACTTTAGAGATAGAGGATCAAATGGTAGAAACTTTTGGCAAACTTTTGACCAGAGAATGGCTTACATGGGAATTAATTATGCACTTGTTCGTTTTACTCTATAGAACAATCCCATCTGTATTGGATCTGTATGTTCCATCTCCCATGTGAAAGAAGCACCCTACAAAGATAACTTCAGTCTGGGCACAGTGGTTCACACCTGTAATCCCAGAACTTTGGGAGCCTGAGTGGGGAGGATCTTTTGAGCCCAGGAGTTCGAGACTAGTCTGGGCAACAAAGAGAGACCCTGTTTCTAAAACAAAAACAAAAACAAAGATATCTTCAGAGCCTGTTCAGTCTTTGGTCCTGGTTTAGATATAGGTATATAGAGAGAGCTATTTGAGTAATCAATTCCCAATATGGTATGATTTGAGCATTTGGAGAGGTCTTCTTTACATATCATAGTCCTTAGATTATTACCAATAAATATTTTTCTTTTGGGGTTAACATTACAGTAATAATATATTTTGAATCTAAAATTTGGATGGAGACACAGGACACAGAATATATAATGCTCAAAAAATGTAATGCTCAATGAAGTGAATGTCTCTATCATATTCTTTTTTGTTGTTGTTGTTGTTATATAGATGAGGCCTTCCTATATTGTCCAGGCTGGTCTCAAACACCCAGCTTTGCCTCCTTATGTGCCAGGAAAACAGGCCTGAGCCACCAAGACTCTCAATATATTATTAAAATATAAACAAATTACTTGAAGTGGTACCCCTCAAAATAATGTCATTTTCACTTTAATGTAAATTAGTCTTACTATAAAATCACTTTCCTGCTTTCAACAAGTTGCAATGTAAGACGGGACATTCTCTGAAATGGAGAGAAGATAAACATGAAGTAAGAAGCTTTGTCCCCAGCAGGCTTTTCCTGGCAGAAAATATGGACATCTGGGTGGTGTCATAGTCAGGAGGCCAGGAGGAAGGATTTGCCAAAATGGGTAAACTGGGCAGTGCATGAAAACTGGTGCCTTTTCTCCTATGGGCCATCATCCTGTTGATAGTGAGGTACCAAGAGAAGTGCTGATGGTAAAGCCCTGTGTCCTCCCCATCCATGATCTTGGCCGAAAGCATTAACCCCCGAAGAGTCTCGGTGCTTTTAGAGACTTCCTGGTCTGAAGTGACTGCCTGTTGTGGACAAAAGCTGAAAACAAACAACATAAAAACAAACTAAAAAGGTCAGTTACTCAAGGATCTAGACAACTAGCCAACACCTCCACAAACAAATGGGAGCTTAATAGACTTCGCAAAATTACTTTTTATCTAGTTGTTGTTTTTTTTTTTGCTTATTTAATAAAGTTGAAAATACAATGCAGTTCTGCGAGGCATTTTTTTTTTCTTTCATTGTGTCATTTACTGCTTTGCTTAAGGGGGAAAAGTCTTTTATACTCTTGCCAAAAAAGAAGCAGGGGAGGACTAAGAAGGAATGTTTTATTTGGGATTCCTGTCTGTATCCGTCAAAATGGAAGAATTGGCAAGATGATATTGAAATAATGGTGGATAGTCTTGCTGGCCTCATTTTGGACACTTTCTTGAAAAGGCTGCTTATTAGATTATGCAAAGCTCTTAAAAATTCAAAGAACTCTTACTTTGACAAAACATTTTTCCATCATCTGGTTAGAATTTCTGGGCCAGTTAGCTCAGATCTACTATTTCCTCCCCATATGTTGTTCTGCAAACCATGAGGAGAGAGGGTCATTATTTCGCAGGAGTCAGGAATGGGATGCAATTATGGGGCCTGTGGACAGGAGAGATGGTATCTTCTCCCAAGCTCACTAGCATAGAAGGCCACTTGTCTACATTCAGGAGCTGCTGATTGAATTTGGCCTGGTATATCCTACAAATGCCTTATCAGCCAACTCTCCTCTTCTGTTTATTTAGAAAGAAGCCATTGTGTGATGTGGTTATTCTTATGAGGCCTGCAGAACAAGTGCTGCCTTTGACATGCTGAGTGTGCAGTGTACACATATGCCCTCGTCTATGAGTTCACATGCACACAAACACACGCACAGCCCCAAATGCCCTCCTGCCTGGTATGAAGGGGAAAGCCTCAGATGGGGGCCTGCATCTCTGTAATTCAAGCAGATGGATTTGGAGCTGGCCAGAGGGTTTGCTCTCCTCAGTCTCTTCCTTAATATCTTGGGGGTCAGTTTATATTCAGAAATCCAGTGTATAGGAACGCTGGAATAGCTGCAATTTGGGGTAATTTGCCTGGGTTTGCATTTGTGCTTTCTTTGGCTTAATCTGCTTAATTGAGACCTGAACTCTGGCTGGCTGCCAGTATTCACAAAGCATGTGGGCACCAGACTGATTGACCTCTATTTCTGTCAACCGAAAATGCCATCCCTCCCACTCCTTTAGCCTCTCACCCCAGGAAAAGTCGTATACTGAACCTACTTGCCTGAAAATGAATTAAAATTTTCAGTAAATAAAGAGAGAAAGTAAATGTACCCATTTTCACACTTATCCCTCATTCTCCAAAGCTGGAAACATGTTAACAAAAGAAATGTGTCATCTAAAAGGGAAATCAATACTGGGCCAAAATTCATTCTCATTTACCAGAAGAGAGTTCACTTAGAAAGAAATATTCAGACACGTATTGACACGTCTGCTAGCAGCTCCCATCCTCAAGCAGCCTTGGGAATGCCAGACAAAGTTTCCTGGACCTTATTTAACTCGAGAAAGGGAGAGGGATGCATGCACAGTGTACTCTCATACAAGACAGCATGAAAAGACATAGATCTATTTTAGACGTAAAAGCAATCTGTACAGAGAGGGGATTCATTTTGTTCTGGGAGTTGGGGAAGGAAGGTTCATGGAGGAGTCCCCTTCTAAACTGAAACTCTCTTCTGTCAGGAACACACTGCGCACAGACATGGAATAGCTAAATGGGAGCACTACTTTCACTTTCCAGGTATGAATTGAAAAATACCACACACACACACACACACGTGTATAAATATATATGTATGTGGTATGTGTGTACATGTATATACGTATTTCTATGTGTGTGTACATATGTAAATGTACATATATAAGGAGTGAGAAATTGTTGGGTTTTTTTAATACTGTCTTTAAAATGGTATCTCTTTTAAATTGTTGAAGCATTATGATAAATTTAGGAGATGTTAAACAATACTTAATTTATGGAGATATAGGCATATATGCCATTATTGGTCAGGTTTATATCTACTTACTGACAGAATAGACATAATTTTCCACCATGCTTATAGCTATATGTGATGAGAAAAATTGTTGTCTTTCTATTAATTTCAGTATTTTTTCTTTCAGCAACACTACTACAGAGGTGCTCTACCTTACCTTCAAATAATATGTCTGAAAACACTGGTGGGATTTCTGGCAGACAGTAACTATATCTGAGGTTCATATATGGCAGGTGCACAACCAGCCCAGTGCAGCCTGTGGTGGTAGAGCATGACTTCCCTCGTTCGAATCCTGGCTCTACCTTGTTCACCCTGCCTGATCCTGTAGTTACTTTAAGCTTTAATTTTCTTCTCTATAAAATAAAGATCATGACTAGGCCTACCTCTTGGGATTGTTACAAGTCTTTAGTGGGATGATAAGGTCAGCCCAACATATCTGTGGGTTCTGAATCCAAGAATTAAACTATCTGGGGATGGAAAATATTTGGAAAAAAATAACAGTACAAGAGGAAATAATATAAATAAAATACCAATATAGTATAACGATTAATTATATTGCATTTACATTGTATTAGGTATTATAAGTAACCTAGAAATTATTTAAAACATACAGGAGGATATGCATAGGTTATACCCAAATTTATTCATTTTATATCAGGGACTGGAGCTTCAGCAGATTTTGGTATCTTGGGGGTGTGTGGAGGGTGGGGGAGTGAGGAAGTGGTCCTGGAACCAATCCCCCATGGATACTGAAGGATAACAGTATATACTAAACATATTGTACATCCTTGGTACAGAGAAAGCATTCTAAAAATGTTATCTATCATCATATACAGAGTGTAATAAATACTTGGACACGCAGTACACAACTTAGACAACATAATTATGATTTCCTTAGAATTGTTTTATTTTACTTTTCTAACCTGAAAGTACAATTAAATTACTAGAATATCACAGAGAAAGCAATTGACCAACACTTTCTTTTATATGTATAGTATTGACTTTATTTCCAGTTCTGCTGTGATTCAAGTCCTGCTAATTCAAGGGCAGGGAGATTGGTAAAGGCTGGGCAAAGGGATCTTTCTCAATTGCTGCAGTTCATCAAGACAGATTCGATATCAATGAGAACAGTATTTTGAGAGTCTTATTATCCATAGTGCTTCTATCTAATGAATCACAGGAGACAGGTCTCCATAATTTAACAAAGCATTCAGGTAAATTCAATGAAAACAAGTCATTATTGGATGTTTTGACTTGTAAATCTCCTCCACCAACTCCTGAATTCCTTGAAGTTAGCCATATTCATCACAGTACCTCCCACAGCCCATGGCAGCATGTTGGGCTCTACCTAGGACTTTTGCCATGAAGAAGGAATGAAACAAATGCAGCAGCTCCCTATAGTTGGGTGCAGGTCACATGATGTATGACTTGGTCAGCTTGAGCCAATGACACAGAGTTATGTGGCCTTTGCCTGCTCACGAACCTTCAATAGCTCTCTCTGACCAAGAAATCAAGCCCAAAATCTTTAATCTGTGTAGAAAAAGATGATATTTACAGTCTTTCTGCAAGGCAGTAGGTTAGGCTCTGAGAATACAAACATGAGCGACTCAATCTTTGTGTTAGGGAGCAGTGCTAGTGCCAGAGGGCCTAGGAATGTTACCTATTAGAGATTGATGGGAAAGAACCCAGATCATCTGGGTTTTTCATCTGAGAAAAAAAAAATCATAAATGCTCACAACGGTGTGATATGGACTATTGTCTTAAGTATTTCTAAGGAAACGCGAATATTCAGTTAACAAAGTTTCCATCCAACATGGAGGTAGAGAGTGGAAAGATAGACAACAGGGACTGGAAAGAGTGAGTGGGGGCAGGGATAAGATGAAGAGAAGTGGATTAAAAGGTACAAACATAGAATAAGACAGAAGAAATAAATTCAATGTTTAATAGCAGAATAGGGTGACTATACTTAACAAAAATGTATTGTACTTGGGTGGTAGACATCCTAAACACCCTGACTTGATCACTATGCCTTATATACATGTAACAAAACTTTTCATGTACCCCTAACAAATTAACAAATTAACAAACAAAACAAAACAACCCAAAGGTTCCAACTAGTTTTATAATTTCAAGATATTTCCACTCACATTGTGAAGACTTTCTTGATCACCCTGCCTTCTCATAGTCTAGTTCTTTATCTTTCAAATTTCTAGAACAATGGTCATCTGTGTGCCTTTACTGGCATAGGACACAGTAAGGTGTAGGGTTCATTATGTTTTCTGTATAAATGCACCAGCTCCCAATCTTGATTCTAAGCTTGGTCAAGCCCTAGATTCTTCTCCTGTGATGAAACATGACTCAATCCCAACATAAACATCTATGAACACCTTGCCACCTCACAGTCCCTTGTCAAGTGAGTACTTCATTCTTAGTAGGCCTTTTGGGACTTAAATTAGTCAATATGTGAAGTTTCCATGTTTCTTGGTTTCTGCAGTGGTGATAATGTTTGGTTAGCAATATCCCAGTGTACTTTATTGCTCTGCAAGAAATTCCCTCAGGCCTGTAGAAGAACATCCTTATGCTGTATGTCAGACAAGAGTTATTTTAGTTACCTGAACTGAGATACCACTGTCTGCTGAGTAAACATTCTGTTCAGGGGTTAATGTGTTCTCTCTGAACCATTGCTCCAGGAATTTGGAAGATGGATAACTAGACTATCAGAAGGTAGGGTGATCAAGAAAGTCTTTGTGATGTGGGTGGCAATATTTTGAAATCATAGAATTAAATTGAGCCTTTGGATTTGGGGAGGGTTTTGAGGGTGTTTTATTTGTGCAAATGTATGGGGTACATGAAATTTTTGCTACATTTATATACTGGGTGGGGTCTCTCCAGTTTATGTTTTATGTTGTATGTGAAGCTACTGCGACAAGTAGGAAGAAGGAAATAATGAATTTGAGTAAAAATTAATAACAAAGAAAACGAATGTACAAATAACACATTTACGAATAAACAAGTATGCCATAAAGAGACTTGAGAATACCAAATGTAAGTTATTGAAAAAGGAAAGTAAAATTGACAAACCTGAGGTATGACAGAACAAAAATAATGGTCTAAAAAATAGATTGAACCTTCAGTCTTTGCAAAAATGGAAGATCGGGAACAAGATCTCAGGATCAACCTGAAGCAAACAAAACAGAAAAAAATATGTGAAATAATGGTTTTCAATACACTGGACATCAGCAATGAAACACAGTGATCTATGAGAGAAAAGAAAATAAATCAGGTAAGGCAGGGTTGTTTCACAGTTCTGCCTTACAAGAGATTCCAGGCCATGACCTGGGGTTGGAGATCACAGTAGAGTCACCAAGTTGAGGAGTTAAAGCTAAAAATCTGAACAGATGAAAGTGGCTGGAGTTTACTGGGAAGCATACTAGAGAGGGCATCTGCACACAGAGATCTACAGAGATTTTCCTTTATTTATTCAACAGAGCAGTAATCAGAGCATGTTTGTGAAGAAACTGCCCAAAGTTGGGGAAAGAACTTCCCTAAAGACTTGGAAAGAGCAGTGTCTGGAACTCACATAAGGCAGGTAATGGTGCCTGTACTCACCATTAAACTAAAAAAAAAATGTAATTCACCTAGCATTGGGTAGAGTATTTAGAAGGGATTTAGCTCAGTAGTTTGAATAATTAGCACTAGACTGAACACTGTTCTGGTCCTTTTTAACAAATCTTAAAATCCAGACCTAAAAGGATCAAACTGTCTGCAAATAACACAATTGTATTCCAGAAAAAAAGCTCAAGATATTCAAAAGAAAGCAAAAAGTATCCAGAGCTCAACAAGGTAAAATCCACAATGTCTAGCATCCAATAAAAAATTATCAGGCATTTAAAGAAGCAGGAAAATATGAACCATAGTGAGAAGGAAAAAAATCAAACAATCAAAATATTAAACATTGCAAAAGGAAAGACTGGTGAGTTAAAGACATCGCAAGATAAACTATCTAAAGTAAAACGCAGAAGAAAAAATGACTCAAAACAAGAGAAAATAACAAAAACAACAGAGCATCATTGATGTGTGGAACAACATCAAATGACCTAATATACCTGTAATTGAAATTTCCAAAGAGGGGAAAGATGAGACAATGACTTTTTAAAGAAATAATGGCTAAACCTTTTTCAAGTAGATAAAAAGCTATAAATTCACAGATTGAAGAATCTCAATGAACTTCAAGCCGAAGGAACATGAAGAAAACCACACCAAATTATAATGTAGTAAAATTACTCAAAGTCTGTAAAAAGAGAAAATCTTAAAGATTTTTCTTCCTCTGGAAATAATGCCAGCAAGAAGACAATGGAGTAGCATTCTTAAAATACTGAAAGAAAAAAAAGTCAACATGGAATTTCATACCTAACAAAAAATATTTTCAAAAATAAAAAAAGTTTTTTAAGTATACCAAAGCTGAAAAAATTCATCACCAGCACCTTCGGGCAGAAGGAAAACGATAGCAGGTGGAAATATGGATCTACACAAAGAAATGAACAACACTAGAAATTATAACTACGTGGTTAGCATATATTTTTATTATTTATTATTAAGTCTAAATAAATATTGTTTAAACAAAAATATTACAAAATCATGTGGAGTTTATAACATGTAGAAGCAAAATAGATGACAAGAATCGCACAATTACTGGAGGAAAATGAAAGTATACTACAATAAAGTTTTTATACTATGTGTTAAATAATATAATATGACTAGAACATAGAATGTGATAAGTTGAAGATGTTTACTATAAACCCTAAAGCAACCACTAAATTAGCAAAATAAAGTTATAGCTAATAAGCAAACAAAGAAGATGAAATAGAATTTTAAAATACTTGGTATAAAAAAAGGCAAAAAAAGAGTTTTTTTGAAACAAAGAACAAATGGGACAATTAGATATTCAATACCAAAGTGGTAGATTTGAACTTAATACATATTAATAATCACAGTAAATGTAAATGATCTAAATACATAAATTAAAAAGCAAAGATCATCAGATTGGATAAAAAAGATCCAAATATATGCTGCATACAAGATATAGTAACATAATATAATATAAATCATATATGTAATGTCAATATAAAGATACATTGGGTTAAAAGAAGAAGGATGGAAAAAAGATATAGCAAGCTAACATTAACTGAAAGTAGAAATAGATAATTTCAGCTAGAAATTTCTAACTGAAAGTAATAATAGACAAATCCATGATTATAACTGGAAATATTGACACCTTTCACTAATTGATAGAGTGAGTAGAAAGTCAGTAATAATATAAAAGACTTGAACAACACTGTCAACTAACTTGACCTAATTCACAGTTACAGAACATCCCACTCAACAATAGCAGAAAACACATGATTTTTAAGTGTGCCACGAATGATTACCAAGATAGACCATACTCTGTGCCTTATAACAAGTCTCAATATACATAAAAGAATGCAAGTCATACAAAGTATTATCTCTGACCACAATGGAATTAAATTTAAAACAGGTAACAGAAAAATATCTAGAGAAAAAAATGGATACAAAGGGGGAACATAACTTCACATTCTGCTGAGATTTAAATAATAAGGGGTTATTAACACAACTTTAATCTGACTTGAAGATGTAAACGAAAAGTAGAAGTTTCTGGAAAAATAAGCTGTATTACAAAAATAAAATAATGATTTAAAAAATCAGTATTTTATCTTCCTCTAAAAGGTCTAGAATTAAGTGCCTTTGTAGTGAATTCTGCCAAGTATTTAAGGAGCAATTAATTTCAATAATACATAAATTATTCCAGCTGGTGAAAAGAGGAAACTGTCTTCAACTCACTTTATAAGTATTATATAATCCTTGTACCAACCAGGCAAGGACAGTATAGGAAAGAAAAGGCATCAGCCAATCATACTAAATTCATTAATGTTTATAGAAGATATCATGACCAAGTTAACTCAGAAATGTAAGGCTGGCTTAACACTCAAAAAAATCAAAGTAAAGGAAAAACTACAGCAACAAAAAGCAGATCCATGGTTTACTGGGGCTGGAGAGAAGGTGAGTATTAACTGCAAAGGGGCCTGATAAACTTTTTGTGGTGATGGAAAAGTTCTAAACCTGTTTATTGTGTTATTCGCATACATTTACCAAAACTTACTGGACTGGATACTCTAATAGGGTAAATTTTATTATATATAAATTATGCCTCAATATACCTGATTTTAAAATATCAAAATAATAAATCTTTATACTAAATTTTAATAATCATGTGATCATCTCAATAGAAATGCAATGGAGACATTTTGATAAAATTTAACATTGATCTATAATCAAATCTCTTAATAAACTAGAAATGAAACAAATCTCTTAACCTCATAAAGACTCTCTACAGAAAACTTACAACAAACATACCCAATTATGAAAGGCTGATGCAAGAGCAAAGACCAAAGGCCAGAGTAGTGCCAATACTGGAAATCATAAAGAGTGCAGCAAGGCATAGAAAAAAATTAAACCTGTAAAGATTGTGGAAAAGAAATAAAATTATCTTTATGATGAGTTATAACACAATTGCATAGAAAATCCAGTAGAATAGGCCAGGGCGCGGTGGCTCACGCCTGTAATGCCAGCAGTTTGGGAAGCCAAAGCAGTCGGATCACCTGAGGTCAGGAGTTTGAGACCAGCCTGGCCAACATGGTGAAACTCTGTCTCTACTAAAAATACCAAAAATTAGCTGGGCATGGTGGTGGGAGCCTGTAATCCCAGCTACTCAGGAGGCTGAGACAGGAGAATTGCTTGAACCCGGGAACCGGAGGTTGCAGTGAGCTGAGATCATGCCACTGCACTCCAGCCTGGGCAACAAGAGCGAAACTCCGTCTCCAGAAAAAAAAAAAAAAAGAAAATCAAATTGAATAAATAAACTCTTAGACATTCTAAGAGATTTTAACAGGTTTACTGAATACAAATCTACATTTTAAAAATCCATTAAAGTTTTCTATGTGAAATAGTTAAAAATGTATATATTTTTAAAAATACCATTTATGACAGCATCAAAAATATTAAATACCTAGATATGAATCTAAACAAAAGATAAGGCCTCTAAAAAGACAATTATAAAATGTTATTGGAAGAAGCCATAAATTGGTGAAAAAATAGATCATATTCATAGATTGGAAGTTATAATACAAGAAAGCTGTAAACTTGCCCAAATTGATTTAAGGATAAAAAATTTTGCCTTTTATTTTTTCATACCTGACAAGTTAACTGAAAAATATAGGTGGAAGCACAAATGAACAAGAATATCCAAAACACCCCTGGATTTAAAAACAAAAGAAACAGGGTTGGGAGTGGGTATTTGCCTAATCAGATACCAAGAATTACTACAAAATTATATAATTAAGACAGTTGAGTATCATTGGAGAAAAAATGCATATCAATCAAATGCATATAATTTTCATATCATAAATCAAATAAAAATTTGATTTATGACAGAGCTAGCATTATAGTTCAATGAAAGAGAGAATAGGCTTTTCAACAAATCATGTTAAAACAATTGGTTCAATTTTTATGGAGAAAAGTTAAGTCGACTGTCCTTCAGAATATGCACAAAACTCAATTCCAGGTATATTACAACCTAATTTTGAAAGGCAAAACTTTGATAATTTTAGAAGAAAATATAAGGAGAATATCATCATAACTTTGGGATAGAAAATGATTACTTAAAATGCAAACTTTATAGACATACAGAAAGAAATTGATATATTAGATTACATATATATATTTTATACTTTAAGTTCTGGGGTACATATGCAGAACATGCAGGTTTGTTACATAGGTGCCATGGTGGTTTGCTGCACCCATCAACCCGTGATTTACATTAGGTATTTCTTCTAATGCTATCTCTCCCCTAACCCACCATCCCCTGACAGACCCCAATGTGTGATGTTCTGCTCTCTTTGTTCAACTCCCACTTATGAGTGAGAACATGCGGTGTTTAGTTTTCTGTTCTTATGTTAGTTTGCTGAGAATGATGTTTTCCAGCTTCATCCATATCCCTGCAAAGGACATGAACTCATCCTTTTTTATGGCTGCATAATATTCCATGGTGTATATGTGCCACATTTTCTTTATCCAGTCTATCATTGATGGACATTTGGTTTGGTTCTAAGTCTTTGCTATTGTGAACAGTGCCACAATAAACATACGTGTGCATGTGTCTTCATAGTAGAATGATTTATAATCCTTTGGGTATCTACCCAGTAATGGGATTGTTGGGTCAAATGGTATTTCTAGTTCTAGATCCTTGAGGAATCACCACACTGTCTTCCATAATGATTGAACTAATTTACACTCCCACCAACAATGTAAAAGTGTTCCTATTTCTCCACATCCTCTCCAGCATCTGTTGTTTCCTGACTTTTTAATGATTACCATTCTAACTGGTGTGAGATGGTATCTCATTGTGGTTTTGATTTGAATTTCTCTAATGACCAGTGATGATGAGCTTTTTCTTCACATGTCTGTTGGCTGCATAAATTTCCTCTTTTGAGAAGTGTCTGTTCATATCCTTTGCCCAATTTTTAATGGGGTTGCTTGTTTTTTTTTCTTGTAAATTTGTTTAAGTTCTTTGTAGATTCTGGATATTAGCCCTTTGTCAGGTGGATAGATTGCAAAAAATTTCTCCCATTCCGTAGGTTGCCTGTTCACTCTGATGATAGTTTCTTTGGCTGTGCAGAAGCTCTTTAGTTTATAGATTACATATATTTTTAAAAGTCTGTCAATCAAAACGTGACCACAAGAAAATGACAAGAGAAGTCAAAGCTGGAAAAGGACATATATCACACAAATTATTGACAACAATCTTATATCCAGAATGTAAAACAAGTTTACATAAATTAATATTAGTCAAAAACAGAGAAATGGGAGAAGACATAAACAGCTATTTCACAGAAAAAGAAACGTGACTGGTTCATAAACAGAAAGCGGCAGATTATATTCCTAAGGGAAACAAACTAAAATCTAATGAGATATCATTTCTCACATGCCAGATTGGCAAACATTTAGAAAGTTAGTAAGTGTTGGTGAAGTTATAGAGTTAGAGAAACTCTCATACAATGCAGGTGAGAATATAACTTGGTTCAACCACTTGGAAAATAGTTCAGATAGGGCATTGACATTGGGTATGTAAATATGCACATCCTCTTTCACTCAGCAATTCCAGGAAGCATACCAGCGAATATCGTGTACATGTTCACCGGAGGTCATACTAAGAATGTTTCTATAGCTTTATTCAAAATAGCAGAAAACTAGAAACAGCAAAAATAACCATCAAACAATAGACTGAATGAACAGAGATAGTCTCAGGTAATAGACTATCAAACAGCAATAAAAGCCAACGAACTTCAGCCTTATACATCAAATTGATGAATCTCAAAAACATAAAGAACGAATTGCCCATAATTTTATTTATATTAGAGTCAAATATGTGAAACTAAACAATTAATTTTCTTAAAAGGAAAGATTGGTACAGAGTATAGGGGAGTGGCTGCCCCTGGCGATGGAAGAGGGAATGGGATCAAGAAGAGATATCTAGGGCAGAAGTCTGCAAATGCTTTCTATAAAGGGCCAGACAGTATCTATTTTTGGCTTTGTGGGCCATATGTCTCTGTTGCAACTACTCAATTTTACTGTTGTAACAAGAAAGCAAGACAGATAATATGTAAATAAATGGCCATGGCTGAGTCCCAATAAAGTTTTATTTACAAAAACAGGCCGTGGGCTGGATGTGGCCTGAGGCCCATAAATCTGCCAACCCCCGATCCAACATATTAGTAATGAATTTATGGATGTTCAATAATTATTATTTAAAGAGTATATACACACATTACACACATTCACGTGCATTCACTATTTATGCATGCTGTATTCCATAGTAAAACCTTAAAAATATATAAGCTAGATAAATGGGTTTTATTTTTTCCGTTGCCTAAAAGAACCTAGCCAAATGCCACCATGTTGACTTCTCAGGCAGAGCTTGAAAGGTGAAAGACCCCATTGCTGAAAAGTAAAGAAAATGGGAATCAATCCAAATGTCACCCAAGGCCTGGCATGTAGCACACGTCAATACCTAGTATTATTATTATTACTTTATTATTTCCCAGCCATCCTAAATCTTAATAGCCATTCTTTCATTGAGTTTTTCAGTTCCACACTCTTTGCTTCACCTCTGTAGATGGGACCTGTTTTCCTTCTGAGAAGGGATTGTCACCAGGTTATCACCCCCACACCTAGGATACCTTTGCATAGTATCTGAAGCTGGATTATTTGGGCTCAATTTGTAGTTCTACCACATAGCAGTGTGTTGCCTTGAACAAATTACTTAAATTCTTGGGGTCTCAGTTTCTTCATCTGTAAAATAAGGATAATAATAGGATTTGTCTCAGGATTATAATGAGGGTTAAATAAGTTAATACTTGTATAGTGCTTAGAACAGTGTCTGGTACACAGTAAGCTCTATGTAGATTTTACTTTTTATCACTAATAACAAATTGATTAACTTTATTAACATACAATTTTAATATTATGTCTCATCACTCTAGAGATAGTCTCCCTTAGAAATGGAGAACTGTATGACAGGTTTTTCTATGGAGTACTACTGTGTATTTGGATTCTTAAAAATGCAAAGATATAACGTAGAATAATTGATTTGAGCTTTGTTTTCATGAGTTTTACTTCTCTCTCTGCTCCCTTCGTTTCTAATTTTTTTATTATTGTTCAGTACAAGTATGATAAAAATTATCCACATCTGTTATTTATCTTTCCATCCTGGGGCAAGGCAAATGTGTATAGTTCCCCCTAGGATAACACGAACCATATGGAGCCTATGGAATTATATGTATTATCAGTTTATAAATTCAGACTTTGCCAAAGACTGTCCACAAGCAGCCCAGAGTTCTGGGGTGCAAGAGTTTGCACTGGGATGTTTATATTCAGCAAACATATTGGTGTAAAACATGCTTGCAGCTGGTGCCTCCTCAGAGAGAGGGGGCTTGACGGTGCTTTGCTGCACATTAGGATCGCCTCAGAAACTTTAAAAAATATCAGTGCTGAGGCCATACTCCATACCAATTAAAATAGAATCTGTTGGGTAGGATCAGTGGTATCAGTATTTTTGGTTTTCCAAATTCTCCAGGTGATTCCATTGTGTAGACAAGCTTGAGAACCACCAAAAGCTTTAGAAAAGAAGATTTTGCATCTTTTTGGCCCCTATAGGAAAATGCCTAGGAACACAAACACACCCTCATTTGGAACCAGTTTTTGCCATCTCCAGTATACGATGCACACGCCTGGGTAGAAATTTCATCCTGCTCAAATCCCAATTAGCATCCCTGAAGTACTATACCTCAAGAATATCCTTCTTAACAACAGCAAGCACTGATTTGACTAGACTAAAGATGATTTAATCTAGCCATATTGAGAGGGAGAAAGAAAAGAGAGAGAGAGTAAAGAAACGCAATCCCCATCCATCCAATTTTCAAGTCAATTGCTACTCATTCAACGAATTACATCCTGGGCTTAAGACAAATTCTGTATCTGTTACCCTTAATCACATGCAGTTGTTCCTCAAACAGAGAACAGAAGGTGACAACCAAGGTAAGCTCCTTACATCAGCTGGCTCCAATTCAGTGTCCTGGAAAGAGTCATGCAGAATTGTGGGTCACTTTTCAGAGGACGGTCCACTGGATGCCACTCTTAAGGCAATTTGCTTTGATTTCCTACGAGCAATTTCACTTTCATGAAAATCTCTGGGTCCTGCAATTCCTTATGATGGTCTCAGTGCCTACAGAATCCTTTCCCAAGTTTTCCTCTTGTTGCAGAGAAACAATGAGGCATTTAAGTTACTAGCAAGAGCTGTGTTGCCATCAAGAATTGAATTCCTCATTTTGTTTTCTTAAATATTAAATAGAAGTAATATTTCAGCCGGGTGTGATGACTCATGCCTATAATCACAGCCCTTTAGGAAGCTGAGGCAGGTGGATCACCTGAGGTCAGGAGTTCGAGGCCAGCCTGGCCAACATGGTCAAAGTCCGTCTCTACCAAAAATACAAAAATTAGCTGGGCATGGTGGTGGGCACCTGTAATCCCAGCTACTCGGGAGGCTGAGGCAGGAGTATCGCTTGAACCTGGGAGGCGGAGGTTGCAGTGAGCTGAGATCGTATCACTGCACTCTAGCCTGGGTGCCAAAAGCGAAACTCCATCTCAAAAAAAAAAAAAATAGAAATAATATTTCAAACAATAATTTTCCTTTGTATGTTAAGTTGCTTTGCTGTATAGAACCTGTTCCTGACTGCTTTAGGTAAACGATTTTAGTGATTACAGATTATCTGTAAAATGAGTAATTATTTAATAACATGATCTCCAAGGCTATTTCTAGTCCTTAAATCTAAAATGATCTGAATTTGAGCATTTAGAGGTGGTAGTATAGTTGAAAGACAGACAAAATTTCAAGTACCAATTTCAGTACATATTTTGGACAAGTTACTTATTTTTTCTGGGCCTCAATTCCTACACCTCTAAACAAGGAGCTGATTATGGTATTTGCCTCCTACGTCTGGAAAGTCAGGTAGCAAAGCATGGGTTCTAGAGTTAGGCTGCATGGCTTGAACCACAGTCCGAGCAGACTAGGCTATGTCACTTTGAACAAGGTATGTAACATCCTTCTACTTCATTTCCTTCACCTGTAAAATTGGAATATGACAATGAATATTTCATAAGGGAATCATGAAATGATGTAAGTTAATGGATATTAAATTTAGCACAAAACGTGTGTTAAATAACAAACATTTAAAAATAACTATCGCTATCATCACCATGTCATCAGTGTAAAATAAGATTGCACAGATAAAGTACAGATGCTAGAGACGTGCACACTATCATCCTCCTTGTCTTCCCCTCCCCTTATTTCCATAAGATTCTCCAGCTGCGACATCTTCCTAACATCTTAGATTTAACCTGTGGGATCCCTGAGGATATGGAAAATTGGCTCATTTTTCACTCTCTAATGCTATTCCCTGTACTCAGTAAACACTCAGGGAATGAATAAATGAATGAATAAAAATGTTCGCGAATTAAGTGAGGGATGTGATAAACTGGGAAGTGATGATGAAGTGAGAGTCCTTACAGAAGCCTCAGAGAAGAGATGTGAAATTATTTATACAGAGGGAGGAGGGGAAAAATTAATGGATAATAACAAAAGTTCTTAAGGAGCACGTGAGAAAGAAATTAAACTTCCCCATCTATGAATATGCCTAATGGAGTCAAAAGTTATATGTAGCATTAAGCCCATCCTCATACTTCACCAGCAGTGTGGCTGTCAGGGGCTTTCAGGGACTTTCTGTGGGAGATCAAAGCTGCCTTCCATGATGTCAACACAGAAGCTTAAATGTTCAGTTTATATACTTGTGACTAAATAATACACATCTAGATAGAGGAAAACTAAGAAAGTCACTATGGGTTCTAAATGACAAGTGTGGAAAGCACACATCTATCCTTCACTTTCAGATCCCCTTTGAACAGCCACACCAATACAAAAACAAAGAAGAAATACCTGTCCAAGGGACTATTTAAGAATGTCATACGTATACTAAAAATCTTAAGCACGCATCTATCCTTCACTTTCAGATCCCCTTTGAACTGTCACACCAATACAAAAACAAAGAAGAAATACCTGTCCAAGGGACTATTTAAGAATGTCATACGTATACTAAAAATCTTGAGGAATTTCTGTGAGATGTCTGGGAAACAGGGCAGATTGAGGAAAAAGTCTGCCAATCACAATTCACTGCATGAGAAGGTGCCATTTTCTCAGCAGAATCTCACCAACTTCTAAGTGCCAGAGCTAAGGTCAGTCTATAACACAGCATTTGTAGGAAAAGTTTGATCCTAGCAGGCACCGAAGGTCACTTGGAGTAAGGACCCCATGAACACACTCACTCCCAATTATCCTGATGTCTGAAAGTAGGATCAGGCAATAAACAGGGAATTTGAAGAGGCAGTTATGCCAAGGGGAGGTGGGAGTCTCAGAACCAGCTGGGAAACCAGTGACAAACAGGAAAAAAAGAACTCTTTGGAACCCAGGTGACACTGCCTCTAGCTCTGACTCCTTCCTTATTTCTTTTCATTTTCTGAAATTTTGTGTTAGTGAAATAAAATTACAGAAAATCTAATCTTTTCCCTTCTCTCTTTACCTACACCATTCAATGCCTTAAAAATATTTCTTAGTTTTCCAAAAAGGTAAAATACAAAATTTTCTTTCTGCAGGAATGAGCAAATGGACACAAAGTGCCAGGCACAGAAATTAAAAATGTCTTCTAAAGGTTTTAAGGAATCAGAAACAATATCCTCTCAAGAAACAGAATTATTATGTGAAATATGTCTGGAAATAAACTTAAGAAAGTCTGGAATTAATATTCTTGATAGGATTTAGAAAACTATTAAATAAGCAGTCAGACGAGAGGGAAATGCAACTTGAGATAAGAATATAATTGTGTAATTTGAAACCCTAGTAATGGCAGGGAGAGGCTGAGAACATATTGCAGCAAAGAGAAACAGTGATGCCCAAGTTAACTTTCAGAAAAAGAAAAATACATATATTTGCTTTTACTTTCATGAAAAAAAACTGTGGAAGGTACACAAAATACAATAAAGGTAATTAAATATTGTTGGTAGTAACAGTGGTAATGGGCAGATGGGAGTGGAATGGGAGAGAAACTTCCACCTAAAAAAGAAACTTGTGTAAAAGAACCTTATATGCCTGATCTCTGCTACAAGTTTGCTATTTTAAATTACTGATATTAGTGGTATCACAGAATATTTGTTCTTCTGTGTCTGGCTTATTTTGTTTGATATAATGTCTCTCAGCTTCATCCATGTGGCAAATAACAGGATTTCCTTCTTTTTTAAGCATTAAGCCAACCCCCTTTTTAAGGCTGAATAATATTCCATTGTATGTATGTATCACATTTTCTTTGTCATTTATCTGTTCATGGACATTTAAGTTGTTTCTGTGTCTTTGCTATTGTAAATAATACCATAATGAATGTGAGTGTGCAGACAGCTCTTGGAGAATTTGGTTTCAGTTTTGCAGGGTATATACCAAGAAGAGGGATTGCTGGATCATCTGGTAGTTCTTTTTTTAAGTTTTTGAGGAACTGCTATACTGTTTTCCACTGTGGCTGTATCAATTTATAGTTCCAGAAAAAGGTGTACAAGAGTTTCCTTTTCCCTATTTTTTTGATAATAGCCATCCAAAAGGTGTGAGGTATTACTTCATTGTGGTTTTAATTTGCATTTCCCTTATAATTAATAATATTGAGTATTTTTTATATATTTGTTTAAGATTATTTATGTTTTTTTACAAAGTGTCTATTCGGGTCTTCTGCCCATTTTAAAAGTCAGATTGTTTTTCTGCTATTGAGTTGTAGAACTAACTCATATATTTTAAATATTAACTTTTAATCAGATGTATGATTTGCAAATATTTTCTCCCATTCCACAGGTTGCCTCTTCATTCTGTTGTTTCCTTTGCTGTGCAGCAGCTTTTTAGGTTGATGTAGTCCCATTTATTTATTTTTGCTTTTGTTGCCTGTGCTTTTGGTGTCATATTCAGGAAATTATTACTAAGGTCAATATGAAGAATCTAGAAATTTGTATTTATTTAACTTTTGAACAAAGTTAATGTGTTACATATTCAAAAAATAAATAAAAACCATGAAAATTTCTATTTTAAAACATGCTATTTAAAAAGGTAATGCCAGAAGAAAAGATAATACTTTAAAGTGACTTCTGAAGAGAATAAATACAAGTAATATATGAGATACTGCCATTTTTTTCAAAAGCTTTTAGCTTTTGACTTGTAAAACTGTGCATATGTATTTTTACATCAAAAACACAAAATTAAAAACTTCTCCAAGAAATTGAAGAAAAAAGATTATAGAGTTAGTGAGATCTTTCGATATAATAGAAAAAAAACGTATTGAACTAAAAGCAGGGGTGTCCAATCTTTTGGCTTCCCTGGACCATACTGGAAGAAGAATTGTCTTGGGCCATACATAAAATACACTAATACTAATGATAGCTGATAAACTAAAAAAAAAAAAAAAAAGGGGGCCAAAAAATCATTTATGTTGGGCTGCATTTGAAGCTGTCCTGTGGGCTGCAGGTTGGACAAATTTGAACTAAAGCATTTGTGTTGTTAAAGCAAATAGGCTCACTGAATATGAGGCAAAATAAATAAACAAAGACAGACATGGAGACAAATCCTTTGGAAACATATTTTTGAGAGGATATAGCAAAAGATTTCATACTGGCAAAAGATTCTCCTCTACAATACTAAATCGTAGCTACTGCTTTTTCCTGTTTCCATCTTCAGCACCAGACTATCTTTCTTTTTTTTTTTGAATGGAGTCTCGTTCTGTCTCCCAGGCTGAGTGCAGTGGCGCGTTCTCACCTCACTGCAACCTCTGTCTCCTGGGTTCAAGCAATTCTCCTGCTTCAGCCTCCCGTGTAGCTGGGACTAAAGGCATGTGCCACCACACCCAGCTAATTATTTTGTATTTTTAGTAGAGACAGGGTTTCACCATGTTGGTCAGGCTCATCTTGAACTCTTGACCTCAAATGATCTGCCCGCCTCAGCCTCCCAAAGTGCTGGGATTACAGGCTTGAGCCACTGCACCCGGCCAGCACCAGCAATATCTTAATGGCAAGCATTTATGATTGCTAAGATCCAGGCACAGTGCTTAGGGTTTGCATGTGATTTTTCCTTGAATCTTCAGGACCATGCCATGAGATGGGAATTTAAGTATCAGAAATGCTAAATAACTTACTCAAGGACACAAAGCCAAGAGCTGAACTGATGCATTCTGACTAGATGATCAATATTCCTTATCACTGAACTCTATAGGAATAAAAAAATAAGGTTGTAGTTTACAACCCCAACTGCAAATTAGAATCTCCTAGAAAGATTTTTAAAATCTTGCTTCACTAATGGTGAGTCTGGCTTAACTTGTCTGAGGAAAGAGTGTGGATATTAAATTTATTGAATAACATTTAAATTCTAGTGTGAAGCCAAATTTGACAGCCACTACATCAGAGCAAAACCTAGGGAGTTTTGAGGATAAAAAATGTGCTCTAAGCAGGATTAAAGTAAGGTGAATGAAGTCCTGAGGTGCAAAATTTTAATGAACACCCAAAAATTCAGTAATCAGGAGAAACAATATTTACTGCAATTTTTAAAAATAAGAATTAAATGAAATGTAATGAATTATAATTCATGCTGGATGAAATACTAAAATTTTAAATTGGGGAGATCTGATGTTGCACTTGTATGACTCACCCCACCCTAATCTTGCCTTGTCAAACTCTATTTCAAATTTTTATATTTTGTCTATCATAGATTTTAGCATAATTTTTATTTTTAAAAATACTTCATTAAAGTATTCTGTCTCTTGATATTTTAGGTTTGTGTTTGTTTGATTTTGGCTTTCTGACATGAAGAATAGGGAAAAGTACATCCACTCCATCTTTCTGGGTGTCCTAAGAGTTTTACATCTAATGAAACAGTCAAGTGAAAGCAAGTGAAAGTCATCCTCAGAAATTAAAGTCTTCAAGTAGAGTTTCACATATATACTCTTCTTTCAAACATTGCTCAAAGGGCCAAGCATGGTGACTCACACCTGTAATCTAATCTCAGCACTTTGGGAGGCCAACATGAGTGGATCACTTGAGGCCAGGAGTTTGAGACCAGCCTGGCCAACACAGCGAAACCCCATCTCTACTAAAAATAAAAATTAGCCGGTTATGGTGGTGCGTGCCTATAATACCAACTACTTGGGAGACTGAGGCAGGAGAATCGGTTGAACTGGGAAGGCAGAAGTTTCAGTGAGCCAAGATCGTGCCATTGCACTCCAGCCTGGGTAACAGAGTGAGACTCTGTCTCAAAGAAACAAAACAAAACAAAACAAAAGAAACAAAAAAAATTGTTCAAAGAAATACTATAACATATTCAAGAATGAGGAAGGCGTAGTATTTTCATCAAAGATGAACAATGAAATCAGAAAACTACAAATAAGTCTAAATAATTATTGTTAATGTGAATATTAAGCATAATGCAAATATCAACAATAAGTCTTAAAATAGAAGACATATACTATAAAAAATACTGTGTATCTAAAATTCTAATATATAAAAAATTGAAAAGAAATATAGAAAAAGCAGAAATAAAAATATATTAAATGTATTACCTTTCAGAGAGGAAATGAAGCGATTCTACTTTGTTCTTTGCAATTTGCTTTTTTCAAGTGAAACTCACGTAATGTAAAATTAGCCATCTTACAGTGAACAATTCAGTGGCATTTAGTACATTGAGAATATTGTGCAACCACCACTTCTATCTAATTCTAAAACATTTCATCACCCCAAAAGGAAACCCTATACCCATTAAGCAATTGTCCTATTCTCCTTTCTCCCAGCCCTTGGTAACCGTCAATCTGAATTCTATCTCTATGGATTTACTCATTCTGGACATTTCATGTAAATGGAATTATGCCATACTTTTGTGTCTGGCTTCCTTTACTTAGCAGAATGTTTTCAAGGTTTTTCATGTTGTAGCACACATCAGTAAAACATTATTTTTATGATTGAATAAAATTCCATTGTATGCATAACGACATTTTATTCATCCATTCATTGATGGACAATTGGGCTGTTTTTACCCTTTGAGTATTGTTAATAGTGCTGCTATGATCATGTGTGTACATGTATTTCTTTGAGTCTCCATTTTCCAATTCTTAGAATAAAACATAGGAATCTTGGATTTAACAATGATTCTTAGATGTGATACTAAAAGCACAAGCAAAAAAGAAGATGAATAAATGGACTTAATAAAAAATAAAAACTTTTGTGCATCAAAGGACATTGTCAAGAAAGTGAAAAGACAACCCACAGAATGGGAGAAAATATTTGCAAATTATGATTTGATAAGGGTCTAGTATCCAAAATACATACAGAACTCTTACAATTCAACAGCAAAAAAAAAAGCACCCAATTTTTTAAATGGCAAATGACTTGAAGAAACACTTCTTCAAATAAGCTATACAAGCAGCCAACAAGCACTTGAAAAGATGCTCAACATCATTAGTCATTAAGGAAATACAAATCAAAACCACAATGAGGTACCCCTTCACACCCACTAGGATAGCTATTAACCAAAAAGGAAAATAACAAGTGTTGGTGAAGATGTGGAGAAACTAGAGTCCTCATATATTGCTGGTTGGAATGCAGAATGGTTCAGGCACTTTGGGACAGTCTGGCAGTTCTCAAAAGAAATAAACATATTAAGTTTGTATCCTAGCAACATCCCCTTTCAAGGTACCAGTTTCTGCGGTAGGTATGGCCAGCTAAGTTGCAATGAGAAAGGGTTGTTGTGCTAATACAGATGAAAGAGCATGGTGGCTTAGACTAGAGTTTTAGCAATAGAAATGGCAGGACATGGTCAGATTCCAGATGGAACTGAGACACAGAATCAACAGGACAGACTGATACATGGCATATGGGGGGACTGGGAAAATTGGTAAATAACCTTCCAGGTTTTTGGTCTGCATAACTGGGTGAGTTGGTGAGGGGTAGGGGGGGACACATTTTCTGAAATAGGAACATTTGACATTTGACCTGAATGAAATACAAAAGACGAAAAGCAAGTATTTCTGGGAAGAATGTAGCAAAAAGAAGAAACAGTAAGTGCAGAGACTTGAGGAATGAAATGAGCTTGGCTAATTTGTGGAACGAAAAGAAGGTTAATGTGGCTATGCTGAGAGTTGGGGGTTTTCTTGCCACTGAAAAAAGATCACTTCAGTTTGCCCTCTTTAAAATGATAAGAATTACTGATCGTTTTAATTAAGTACAGTACTAATTACTGTACATGGTATACCCAAAACAGGATGAGATATTATCAACTTTAAAACTTGCTGAAATTGATTTGTAATTTAAAAAAACATACCTTTAGTTATGAGGTAGATGATTTTAAATTATTTTCTGAAAAGTTCAACAGTTCTAAATCATTTTGTGTACATTTTTTCGTGTCTTCAAACAAGGCAGGCAAACACTGTTTTTAAAAAACAAGTATACACTTAAAAAATAGGTATACACTTTCAAAAAGTTCAAAGAAGTATTCAAGGCCTTATCTACTAGAAACAGAATCTTCACAAAGTAATATTATTCAAGTAATTACAGATTGATAATATTAAGATTTAATATTTGAGTAATTCAAAAGACAGCAAAATCTTATTTTACCTCTTATATTTCAGTGTTGTCCAGGCCTTAGCTTGGTTAAAATACTTAGTTGTTAGAACTGTATGGCAAAACCCGATAGCGCAAGTGGAGTGCTAAAAGTTAGACCACTGAGCCTAAGGCCACAGAACAAGGCAGAGGCTGGATGAGGAGGGTCTCACAGACCAAATCTGGTTGTGGGGGATCTGGTTGGCATGAATTACAGCCACCAAATCTTCACATCACATGTTCTGCTGTGTTAGTTTAGACACTGCCTAAGTAGGTTTCTACCATACAGAATTATTTTTGGCACGAGCACCCACTTTCATATGCTAAATAAGTATGTTCAAACTTCTCTCCTTCTCTTTGAATATAATGTTTCCTAGGTCTAATGTAGACAATCACAATATTTTGTATTCAGAGAAAACTTTTGATGCATGAGATTTCAAGTCTGTACTTTGGCAAAATAAACAGCTCTAATAATTCTCCCAGGTCCCTGATGTCCCAATTGCATTGGAACTTGCAGTTTTCTTGGCAGGGGCGGGGAGGGGGGCCACTGGGCCAGTTCAGATACCATTCTGACTCTATCCCCCCAACTCCTTCATATTAGATAATATGCTAAAGAACTGCACATCATACATTTTCTTCTGAGAAGTTTTTCTCCAGGAAGTTGAGCTTCCATGGAGGGTCACCTCCTTTTAAAGACCTTCCTTACTCTTCCTCCTACTTCCCCCGCTCCTAACTTCCACTCCCTGCTCTAGTACCCCCAGCAAAATTAATTCCTTCCTCCTTTTCAAGCTCCACCTTACCCTGTTGGAATCTCTACCATGGCTTGGTTGTCAGGATTATGAGCTTTGCATTTAGAAAGACCTAGATGTGAATTCCAGCTACTCCATTAACTAGCTGTGTGCATTTGGGTCTCAGAGGCTCACCTCTAACACAGGCATGACAGTTGGACTGACCACAAAGAATTGTTATAAATATCATAAAAGGCAGTATTTACAAAGTACTTGGGACAGTACCTGGGGCAGGGGAGGTGCTTGATCACTGGTAGTCATTAACAGTAGTAATCCCAGTAGTGTTTCAACATTGTTATCACTATTTTGGCAATTATGATAGCTTTTTGCGTATACAGTTGCCCCCTTCTCCGACTCCCATTCATGGGTTCCACATATGTAGATTCAATAAACCTCGAATAAAAAATATTTGGAAAAAAATTTCACCTGTGTTAAGCATGTACAGACTTTTTTTGTTATTGTCCCTTAAACAATACAGTATAATAACTATTTACATAGCATTTACATTGTATTAGATGACTTAGAGTATAAGGGAGGATGTGCATAAGTTATATGCAAATACTATGCCATTTAATATAAAGGACTTGAGAATCCACAGATTTTAGTATCCATAGGAGGTCCTGACACCAATCCCCAATGGATACTGAGGGACGATTGGACGTGTTCACTTATCTTTCTTTACTGAGTTGTCACACATCTTTCTCTACTGAGTTGTTGCTAAGCCCTGTAATGACAGGGCACTAACTTATTTGACCTTGTTTTCCCACCACCTAATTGAGGACCTTAATAAATGTTGATTGAATTTACGAATGAACTACTTTTGCTCACGGCTAGCATTTTCAGTCTTTTTTCTACTCTCTAGACAACTTATAATCCACAAATAATCAACAAATGACTCAGTTACAACCTCCTTTCCCTGCAAGTTGTTTATCCAATCAGTGACACTGACTGATTTGAAATTCAGCTCAGGCCAAAAGGGTAAGTCAAATAGGCTCACAGCTAACAGGAGAGAATGGAATTGCTTGGACAGCCATAAGTAAAATCATTCAATCTTTAGTAATGAGAACTATTTGGTTTTTACTATTTCTTTATGTCTGAATTACAACATCTTCAAGATAATTAATTTTACAATATTATATCACAATATTGGCTTTTTCCCACCATCCCTTCCATCATCATTAGCATATTTGTATTCATCCTTGTGCTGTCACCTCATAGGGTCAAGATGGCTGCCAGTTCTCTAGGCATTACATCCACCATCAACAACTAAGTGGAAAGTAGTGGACAAAAGGCTTTTTTCTCTTGGGGCTCCACCTTAAAACTTCCATTTTTATTTCTTTGGCTAAAAGTGGTTACCCTAGAGCACTCATTGGTAAAGAAGAATGGAGCTAGTATCATTACATTAGATCAACCAGAATTTGTCCACTGGGTCTGGGTCTTCCCTCATGTTGAGAGACCTCTGCTGGCTACATGGACCCAAAATCTAGGCCCTTTGTGCAGAGAAGAAGGTACTAAATGGCTGTTTGGTTGGAAATGAACTGCATCACAATTATTACCAAGAACTTATAGATAAGAACATAGAGGCTCAGAGAAGTTAAACAATACCATCAGCAGTACACAGCTCATGAATAAAATGCAAGATTTCAATCTTCAATGCCATCGTCAAATTAAGCAGTTCTTAATATATATAAGGCTTGCAAAAAAAGAAGGGAACCCCTTGGAATTAGGGCATTCCTGAAGAAGCAAGTTAGTAGAAGAGTGAAGAGAAAAGGAAAAGTTTTACTTAGCTGTCTACTATAAGCCAGGTAGTATGTTATTTACACTGTTTCCAGACTTAGAACAATTGATTTTACAAAGAAGGGCCCAGAGAAGTTAGGTAACTAGCCCAAGGTCACACAGTTTGTTAATATGTTACAACTATTGAAAAGCAGGTATTCTCATTCACAGCCCATGATCTTTGCATGCCATTGCCCTGTCCTTTTGTGTAAGCACACAAAATGGGTGTTTGGAATCAAAACTTACACCATGAGAGGGAAAGTCCAAAATTGAGCCAAGGGATTGCTGGGAGAAGGAAGGTAGAGAGTAGATGGCCGTCCAGGAATCCCTGTGTTCCTCTAATTGCCTGATGCTGTGTTTTCAGACAGGATTCATTGTCCGCTGCCCACTGAACTAGTCCCTCAGAAACAACTCTGCTTCTGACATTTTCCCATAAAGCTGTCACAATCCAAATTCTTACTTATTTAAAACTAGTTATTTGTTTAAAGCCACATGAACACAGTGGTGGCTGGGGGTGGCTGGGGGCCAGCAGAGTGATCTAAATGGCCTAAATTATATGGAACCCTCATTTTCTATCCTGACAGCCTGCCTCTGAGATAGAGTCTGGGTCCAAGAGTGGAAATCAATTTTGAGCTGAGGCGTGCTAATAATTACTTCTGCAAAGCTCTTGCTGCCATATCTAATTCTCTCTGCGGGAATTCTCTGTGATGAGGGATTAGATGAGAGATAAGAAGTTTAAAAGAGCAAATATCAAAGTATCTTTCTAGAAGTTTCTGTTGGGAGTAAGAATGGGACTCTGTGGATAAGTAAAACTTCAGAGGCAGGCAGCCTTGGTTTGCAATGCCAGCTTTACCATGTACTGGCTTAAGATTGTCAAGCTATTAAATTTCTCCATGAATTTTATTGGTAAAAGTAAGACTGACAAAATTGGCCCTTTGAATGCCTGTGGGCATAGCGCAAAGTAAAGCTCAGCCCATTGCTTGGTACACAGCAGGTGCTGTTTACTGTCACATCTTCCCAAAAGCTCCCTTCTCAACTGGCTCTCTTCCACCCATTTGGATAAGGGCTGAAGAGCTGTTCAGATACCTGCTCCAAGGCCAGGTATCTAATGCCCAGTTGTAGAGGCATGCAAAGCAGGCTGACGGCGCCCTTAACATTTGGTAGTCATCAGATAAAAGAGACCCTGATGCCATAGGTCAGATTCTGACATTACAGCTAAGGGAAGCCAGTTGCCTAGAAATGGAGAAACTGGCTGGCAATTAAGCAAATTTATAGATATTTCTAAAACTCCTAGGAGCCTAGATTTAGCAGGGAAGGAGAGGTAGGAGTAGTGGTGTATTTTACCAAAAGCTCAAATAAATCCAAACCCAACAGAATCACTGCTCAGAGATGTAAAAAGACAAGAAAACAATGAAAGGGCAGAAAAAGATTACTTTTCAAAGGTTTTCTGGTTGGGACAGCAGGCACACACATACTCTGTTTCTTTTCTTCATCTTCTCAGGCTGGCCCCAGGGTCAGAGGAAGAACCATCCTCCTCTGGTTTGTTTTTATCGACAGCCTCCAAAGGAAAGATTTGGGAGAACTTTTTTTTTTGCCAATTTGGATAATGTCTTGCCCTCTAATCCAGAAAGCGGATTTTTTTTTTTCACCCAGCCTTGGAAATCAATGCCAGTTTGTTTATTTATGTATTTATGTATTTATTTATTTATTTCTGTAGAAATTTTGCACAATTTAAATATGTGCATTTTCACATTGGCTTCGTTTTTCTTTTATTTGCATAGATTTCCAACTTAATCAGGAATGGCTGGATACTGTAACTTTTTGGCACAAATAGCAAAAAGAAAGGGGGGTAAGTGTGGGGGGAGTTCTTTTCCAGGACTGAACTGTTTGCACTCTTTGTTTTGATGGTGCCACCTGACCCCCCTGGGAAGGGTTGAGTTTCTCCGCATCCATCACGCCTACAGAGGGCTGTGTCAAAAGCCCGACCAGGCCTCCCCCTTGCCCATCTATGGCTGATTATTCACTGCATTGTGTTCTGAAGACGCACAGGCTGTCACGGAAAAGGTGCCTTCCTGCCTAGCCGCTCAGGACATTGACTCTTGTGAGCCGACTTTCCTCTCTTATTCCCATATCTATGACCTTCTCTTACTGTTCAGAGCCGTTTCAAGTGTGAGCTTGCAAGGTATCGTTTTTCCAAAAATGTTGGCCCATAACCATCAGCATTCAGATATGAGTAAAAAGATATGTTGGTAATAAAGCCAAACATAACAATTAATGCGTCAGGATTCCAAAGCACATTTTGCAATACCAGCTCATGTTGCAGCTGATGTCAGAATGTACATGCTGTTAATCTAATGAAAGGGCACAGGGATTTCTCTAAGTCCTGCACATATGAAGACGCTATCAGATCATCTGACTTTTTGTTTGAGCACATTGTGTACCACATTGAAAGTATTCCAGCTTGATTTCTATCCTTCGAAAAATTCTCTCCTTATCTGCTGAAGTCAGATTTGGATATATTCGCAAGGGAGTAAAGATTTAGCTGATCAGAATTGGAGTCATTAAGCAGGCCTGGAAATTCCCTATCAGGCACCCACGCCAGTGTTTCTTGGTGCTGCATAGGTTAAGAATTTGGAAGGAATGGGGCAATGGGCCAAACAATCTCATCTCTGAGGTTTTTTTCCTGAAATTGATGAAGGCACTGTGCAATCACGCAGGATGAAACATTGCAACTAACTAGATTGCCTTTAGTACCTTACCCTAATTAAGCCAGTATTGAAACTGTATATAAGCAGTGTACCAGGAATTGCAAACTCAGGTGCCCAGAGGACCACATAGGACAGTTGGAGGGGATGCGAGATGGTACAGTAGTGGGGACAGTGACAACCAGAGAGAGCATTCTTTGTCTAGAGGGACATTCACTACTCTTCTACCCTGAAAATGCAAATATGGCAAGATTTTGTATTTTTTTCCAAGAAAAGTCAAAAATCCTGATGTTTAGGATACATTTTTAAATCTTGGCTACCAATTCAATTAAAAAACTCCATGCAAGTAAAGAGTCTGACTGCTGAATTTGGCCCATATGATATTAGCTTTTAATCTCTACAACAGACTAGAACTTGGAAATTTGTTTCTACACACACAATTTGAAGCTTGACAAGTTGAGAGTTATAGTGACCTTTTTCTTGTGACTTCTTGGACAGTCTGTCACTCAGTCCTGCACAAAGAATGATTCAAGATAAGGGCTTCTTACCCATAGGCATCCCGGGGTCCTTCACCACAGTTAACACACATTGGGGGTTGATTCAATGATGCTGCTCTTTGTTTCCTATGACTGCTAGCCCAAATTGCCACAACCTTGGTGGCTTAAAACAACACTAATTTGCTTCTTGACAGTTCCGTTGGCTGGAATTCTGACATGGTTCTCACTGGGCTAAAATCAAGTGATGGGCAGAGTTGCATTCCTTTCTGGAGATTCTGGGGGATAATCCATCTCCTTGCCTTTTCCAGCTTCTCGACACTCCTGCATTCCTTCCCCTTCCTCCATCTTCAAGGCCAGCAGTGGCAGGCTGAGTCCTCACACGACGTCCATCCTATCTTGCTTCCATCACCATGTTCCTTCGGACTTTGGTTCTTCTGCCTCTTCCTCCACATTTCAGGTTGCTTCTGATTACGTTGGGCCCTCCTGGATGATCTCCCTATTTTAAAGTCAGCTGATTAGCAACTTTATTGCCCTTTGCCATGTAGCCTAACATATTTTCAGGAAGGCCTGTTGAGATGTGGATGGGAGAACCTGGAGTTGAAGTTTTAAAGGGAGACCAGTGAGCCACTGGCTTTTAACCTAGGAAACTCATGTTCCATTGACTCTTTAGGAACCTTCCCATGAATGACAGCAAATTTCTGGTGACTTACTACCTGGTTGCTTATCTAACGTGAGGGCTGTAGACGGCCTTTGCTTCTTGTCATCATTTCTCCTCTTATTGAGTTTGGGAATCACTGGCCATTCCAGAGTAACCAAAACCAGAGTACAAACAGCGTTACATGGGGCAAAGAGATCAGCAAGGGATGAACATAGAACCAAGTGTTCTCAATGTCTGCTTTAAATGCCTGCTTTTATGGAAGATGTACAATGGTCTTACCATTCATCATTTTCGTAAGTCATATGATATTTCAGCATGCCATTCATCCCATTATTTTTGCATTGAACCAAAGCAAGTTTTCTTCAACTGCAATTTTCTTCCCTAATCTTTGGAGGCTCATACTATCCCCTCCAATTAGCTGCTCAGCTCCTCTGCCTGAAAAAGATAAAAAGATTCAGGTAGCAAATGCCATTTCCTGTCTACTCACTTAAAATCCCTAAAACCAAGGACTTTGTTTTGTTTCTTTTCTTTGCATTTTTGTTTTTCAATTTGCTAAACCTTTATTGAATGGCTTCACTGTCTGTAACACTCCATTAGGGTTGGGATGGGGAGACTAATTTTTCAAAGTAAATTAAATGTCTTCTATTCCTCATTTTCTTATTGAGTATACAACTGGGTAAAAGTGGAAACAGGGGAGAAAATGAGTGAATGTTGGAGAGTGGAGAATGCTGCCTGGGGACTAAGAATGGATCTAATGAGCTTCAAAATATCAACTGGAATGTTGCTATTACAGTCTGGTTTTCTGCCTTAAATATTATTTTGTGCTACAATTGAAAGGAGAGAATATTCCACGTTGGGTGAAAAAGTTGAAAGTAATGCAACATGGCAGGTCAGGGTCAGTGCTGTGGTGTGAATGATGGGGCAATTGAGAATGGGTCTCCCTTAGATTCCACCTCATTTTTTGCAGTTTTTGGCCAATGCCTTGATCAGAACTTCTTTTCATGGTCATAAATATGTGCCAACTTGTGAAATTCAAGAGAAAAAAGTACTCTATCAAAATAAAACCACAAAATTCTGAATGTTGGTTATTGATGTTGCATGTAGCTGATTGTATTGCAATTTATTTAAAAATAAACCTGTCTTCCCCTTGAGGCTGAGGTGTTGAGGAAGCAATGAGTCCTGACTTAACTTGTCCTTCCAAACTTGAGTCATACTTAGCACCTGCTAGGTGCTTAATGAAAATGTGATTTAGGTTCTGCCCTTCACTCCTCTGAATTCCATTCTCCCACCAGCTTATGATATCACAAAAACACGGTGCTAGGCAGGATTTTGGCCCCCATGACTTTCACCCCATGTTTTATGCTTGTGATTATGTTATGTAATTAAGGTTGATAATCGACCTTCAAATAAGGAGATTATCCTGGATAAACAGCGTGAGCCCTGGGTAATCACAGGGTGCTTGAGAGTGGAAATGGAAGGTAGACAGATGAATCAGAAGAGAAGTGCAGCATGAGAAGATTCTGATCCTGAACTGTGTAGGGGTTGGACCATTGCAAGGCATGGAGAGAGGTCTTTGAGAGCTAAAGCTGACCCCAGCTGACAGCCAAAAAGGAAACGGGAACCCCAGTCCTACAACCACATGGAACTGAATTCTGCCAACAATCCAAATAAGCCTGGAAGCAGATTGTCCCCCAAAGCCTCCAGAAGGAATGAAGTCTTGCCAATGCCTTGATTCTAGTCAGGTGAGACCATGTCAGACTCTGACCTACAGAACTGGAAGGTAATAAATTTGTATTGTGCTAAGCTACTAAGTTTGCAGTAATTTGTTACAATAGCAATAGATAACTAATTTTAAAAAACTATTTGTAGATCCCTAAAAATCCTTCTTGTAGACACTTTGTTTCTGGTCTCTCTGAAAAGAAGTGTCCCCTCCCTCCTCCTAACCACAGAGCACCTGCTATCCATTTGACACTTGTAGCATAAGACTTACCGTAACATTAGCTCAATTTTCTTGTACCGTATCTGACGCAATTGACTGTAAGTTCCTTGAAAGTAAGGACCAGGTATTAGTCATGTTTCTCTCTTTTTGCATAAGGCTTAAGGGAAGCCATTTATTTCTGACAAGAAGGAGTCCAGAACTTATTTGGGAGAGAGGTGGTAGCAGGCTTGACTATGGGAATTGTTTCACAGGCTGGGGTCTACAATGGGTGGCAGTGTTCAGCTCTAGTCCACCAGGAGGGTCACTGCCAAACCTGAAGGAGAACCAAGTCAGATACAGCAGCTACCATAGGAACCCAGATATCTGAAGCCAGGAAATGAAAGCAAGTACACGCATGTTGGGAGCAGCAGGGAAGGACCTGGAAGATTACATAAAACATCTGCTGAGTTGAAAGATTTGCCTTTGGAGCCCAGTAGGATATAGTTGACCTGACTTAAAGGGCCCAGGACCTCATGGGTGTCCAGGGATAGCCATTTTCCTAGCTGGCAAGCTATAGGCATCTCCCTATCACCAGACTACCATCAAGATAATAGCCTTCAAGCAATGTATTATCTCTAATAACCTAGGGAGTAACTCCCCACAAAGAATTCTAGAGTCTGAATTTATAACTAACTAACCTTGAGTGGGTCTTGCACCATTTCACTTGATTCCATAATCTGAGTCTAAAGCTTCAAAAATCAGATCTGTTCCCCCACCTCCCCTCCACCCGCTACCACACTCACGTTCCCACTTGGCTAGCCTGGAAAGTTCAACTGTAGAGACTACCTTCTATTTGGATCTCAGTCAACCCTAGGCGCTCTCGTGGTTGTCTCAGAAATATGGACCGTCCGCAAATCAGACTTTTCAGCTCACCAATCCCAAGTGGTAACCTCTCCAGCCAAGTCACCCCTGGAAACATATTTTCAACTCTTTTAGCAGAGAAAAATATTTGGATCTCTGCCTATTTTGCAAAGGCTTAGCATCAAATTACATACTCAGGGCTTCTGTTTTTTTAATATTATGTGTCTGTACTATTTAAACATACATGGAAAGTAGTACTTCTTTCCTAACAAACTAAAGCTTGCTGGCGCCAGAGTTGCGTTGGTGACTGTGACTGTTGTGTGAGTCGTGTCACTGGGATGCAGTTAAAGGCCTCAGCAAAGTGGTCTGAATGCTCAGGATGGAGCCAGCTGGATTGGGACAGGGAATGTGGCCCTTCCCTTTGCTTTTCTGGAAAGCGTAATCATCACTGCTCCTACAAAGACTTCCCATTAATTACTCAAATGTCACATCCTGTGTCTCCAAGCTGACCACAGTAAGCCTTTGGATATTGAAATGTTATTCTCCTTTTATTTGTGGATACTCTTTTCATTCAATATTTTTCCTGTCTATAATCTTTTTTTTTTTTAGTTTAGAAAACATTCTTAGCCTAGGTATCTAGGCTATGTGAGCACATGTGCTTTGTAACACTACATATTTCAAGAGGAAAAGAAAGAGATTTTTGGAACATATTTTCCAAGTCTCAACTGATTAAGAATCTATTTTATCTTCTATGTCCATGAATAGTTCACCAATGATGTGGCCCAAGTCTTTTACCCTTGAATATCATATAGCGTCATTAGTGCAGACTTCCCTTGGGAATTAAGGAAGATTTGAGCAGCAGCTGCACTGAAGCTTATGGTCCCACAGTCCAGGGAGGAAAAGTTAGCTGAATAAATTAACAATATAAATAACACTTCAGAGGTTTTTTAAAACCAGTTAAGAAAACAAGCTATCTCCAATCCTCCATATGAATTATTAACATTCTAAATTCTAACACTAAATTTGTTATTTTGTTTTATTAAGCCAGGCATTTTCATTTTCCCTGCTAGGAAGG
This sequence comes from Pan paniscus, assembly GCF_029289425.2. Lineage (NCBI taxonomy): Eukaryota > Metazoa > Chordata > Mammalia > Primates > Hominidae > Pan > Pan paniscus. The sequence continues at coordinate 52,438,061 of NC_073260.2, forward strand.
CCCTTATTAACATAGCTTAAGTTATTATATCTATCCGAAATAAGTATAACTATATATCTTTAAAAATTAATACTTTTTAAACATTTTCAACCAGAATTTTGCCCCATTTAATGATGTTTGACTCCAGCTTTAATTACATAATATGCTGTCTGGCTGTTCCCTTCCTTTCTTTCCCTTAAGAACCTCATTTTGACTTCGGACAGCTTTCTTTTTGCTTGACAAGTGTCGCAAAGTCCTTGCTTAATTTACCTGGATTCCCAGTGCTGGCTGATGAACAAGTTGTGTTTCCTAGGAGGCTGTGATGGTAAAGTGGACTCACAGAATCTGTGCCATCCAGCTCGGCCATGCCCTCATCAAACAGAACTCACTCTCCTGTAGGCCTGCCACAAGTGGAGGCAGGAGCTCACATTTTTGGTTCACCTACTATGTGCCACATGGTACAAATCACTAGAAATGCATTACCATATTTCATTCTCCCAGGACACCTAAGACAAAAGTGCCATTGTCCTGATAATTTCCTACTCTACTTAGAAGAGCAGGGTTTTAGGCTAAGGACCATCTGATCCCAAGGATCATATGAGTATATGTAAATAAATTGGTCCCTTAAGTCCAATAAAAGATCCAATAAATTACAACATCCTTTAAAGAAAAGCAGAAACAATTTCACAAGTCAACCACTTCAGTGGAACTAAATATTTTGTTGAATTTAAGGAAAGAATTGTCTTACACGTAGTACTTTAAATTGTAATAAAGAGTTTTGAGTAAAACAATGACAGGCCTGAAAATTCTTGTAAACTGAATATTTTGGAGGTGATTCAGATAAATATTAAGTCAGGAGGTTGTTTCTTCTTTTGCTTTTCAGAGTTATTTTCTGACTTTCACCTGATTAGGGTGAGATGAAATTTTTTGGCTTCCCCTCAAACCTGCAAGTTTTGTCATAGCAATGAGAGAAAAGCATGGCATGGGTGAATCATCTTTAGAATATGGAAAGCTTTCAGGCATGTCATTTCCCTGTTCTAAATGCTTTAAGGAATCCCTGATGTCCACAGTAGAATAATCTAAGCTCCTTGGCAGAGCAGACAAAGGCTACAGAATCCCACTGTGACTTGCTGTGCAGCCTCTCCCCTGGCCCTCTACACCTGCATTCGGTAACAGAGACACCACTCCAGGCCCTCATGGTCTGGATGTCATTCTGTCTGCCCAGGGAGGCCATCTCCACTCTACTTCAAGCATCATAAACCACTGCCCTCCTCACTTGTTTCTGTCCTACCCAACTCTATTCCTGCCTCAACAGGGCATCTGCCTTTGTGTATTGTAATCCCGGGGCTGTGTGTTGATTTCTCACTAGATGTCAAGCCTTCTGAGGACAGACACTGTGTCTTTTCAGCTCAGCATCCCCACAGTTTTACTAAGTCACTTTGCCTATTGTGGAATGAACAACCTTCCTCTGAACCCACTCTGAGGTCTATAAGCCCAGGTTTAAGCAATAGAAGTTAAGGACAAAATGGCAAAATAAGAAAACTGACCTTTTATACATTGGGTGGTCTATGAAATTCTAGACGAAATTTTGTACATCTGAGCATCGGTTTCCTCATCTATAAAATGTAAGAGTCTACATAATTGGCTCTAAATGATGTCACCCACAGCTAGAAGGAGCTAGAGTCAAAGGATGACCTCCCATCTCCAGATCCTCGTCTATTTTCCTTTTATCACAGGTCCTGTTTATCACAGGTCTAGTCTTGACACTGTAGCCAAAATCTTAGCAATGTGAATTCCTTTAGGTCCGTTGAGCCCTAAATCTCCAGTTTCAACATTTTTTAAGCGATTTTGTTAGAAAGAAATAAGCACTGGGCACATTACAATTCAGGGACAGCCCGATGATGAAAACTACAGATCGTGTGGTACTGGAACTAACACAAGGAAAACCTTTTCTTCCTTCTTTCTTTATAAAATGTATAAACTGTGGCTGTCTATGCAGCAAAATATTCTTGAGGTATAAGATATCAGTAAATAGCTATTCATAATATCCTGAAATATACAACTTTCAAAATTGAAAAAAAAATTTAAAGGAAATATGTAATACTAAGAGGATTGGAGATGGTTAATAGTTAATAGTTTAGAGGAGGAGTTAATAGTTATCGACAGTTATATTCACTGTGTTGTCTCCTAAGTAAAAGAATGCATGGAGTCGACTTAGGAATTTAGTTACAAAGAATAATAAAATGCATTTCAAAAGCAAAATTATTGGATCCAGATAAAAAAAATTTCAGGCCCAATTGTGTGCTGCAAATAATAGAAAGAAAGTTGTAACTTCAAATATTTCATAACCAATTTAAAAGAAAGACTTCCTTCAAAGTAAAATCATAGTATTTTACAAATTAGAAGATATTTTCACTATCTGAACTTCAGACACATGGAGAAACTATATACAGTACACAGCTGTCTTTACATTGCCCTTTTTGTTACTATAAAGTACAGTAAAAAGAGACCAATCCCTGTAGAAATGAGATATGCTCTTTTTTGTCAAAAGGAGTTGCACTTTCATGATTTCCCACAAAACAGCTGCAAAAATACCTACAGTAGGGCATCTGGAATTCTTAAAAGTGACTTGAGGATTTGTGGCTAATGAAACATTGTGAAATAACACTCACCATGTTGTAAAAACTACCCTTAACCATTTATTGGTATTTTTTAAGACAAAAATGAAAGGTGCCCTAAGCATATTAGCCTAGCTTGATTAGAAGAAAACACTAAAGTGACAAAGAAATAATGTAAATAAATGCCTTGCCAGAAACAAATCTTGACACAGTAGACATTTAAGTCTCTTTTGAAAGTTATGAAGAACAGTGCGGTAAAATCATAACGTGACGGCTGTCGCTTAAGTGTTTGATCAGATTGTGGGACATCATCAGTAATAACTTTCATGTTCTTAAAAAATGTGGTTTCCTATTGAGACTGAGCATTGTTCCCAGGGAAAAAAAAAGATGGAATTCTCTTAAAGATGTTTTTCATTTTTACCTCTCGCAAAGCAGGACTATCAAAATGAAAGCAATGGCCTTTTCATGAGAACTTGGGTCAAATAAACCACATATTGTTCCATCTTAAAATGAAACATCTGGTTGATTTAAGAAGAAAACGAGCTTAATTATTCTTGAGCATCTAACAGAGAGAGGTTAACTTCTAAATCTATATGTCTTTCCAAGCTAAACATGGAGGCGGGAAAAAAACTATGAAGTTATTTTTGACTCAGGAAAGTAGATCTGGAGGTAATTTAGTGAACACAAATTACCATTGACAAGGGAAGAAATAATTTATTCTCCTGGTGAGTCTTTTTTATTTGAGTGGGCAGTGTGGAGCTGTCAGCAGAGAAAAGGCATTTGGATGGATTTAAAATAATTGAAACCCAAGTCCAAAATCCTATAAGATATCCAAGGTATCATATATAGTTGTGACACTCCTTGGAGAAGTTTAACTTCTAAACTGAAGCATGAGGGTGAAGCCATGAGATATAAATTTGGGTAGAGGAGAGTTCACAACTTGGAGATAAACAGGTTGGAGGGATAGCCATCCTAAAGTATTTCTTAACAAATCCTTTTCTTTTAGCCTCACTTTCCATTTTTTCCTTGGGTTGTCAACCTAAAAGTCTCTTCTCACTTGAGTATTTATGGATGTCTTCTTGGAAGTCCTATCTCAGCTCAAGTGCTCCTCCCTATGGCCCCTTCCTTGAAGGTGGACCTTGACTCGCTGTTGATGGTCATTACCAAGCGTAATCCCCTTGGAAGGGTGTTGTCCTTTCCCAGCTGGAACCATAAGGCATGGGTGGGATGAGGCATTGATTTGGAACCTGGCCAAGCTTCCCTCAATGTCCTGTTTCCTCTTCTTCACTTGCGTGTCACTGAAGACTAAAGGGATGATCAGATTTTCCTGAAGATATGGAGTAACTTCAAGGCAACTACATCCTAAGAGAAAAAAACTTTAAAAAAACTTACAATTATACTTTAAAACTGTCTTCTCTCACCGTTCCGGCGGAAAACACCTATAGTTGAAAGGAAAAGTGCCTTCATAAGGGATCTCCTCCAGGTCACACTCAAGTTATTCACCTTGACCTTGACCACCTGACCTGTACCTCCCTCCACCATGTCTTCTTCTAATCTCCATGGTGTGAAACTCTGCAGGCTTTTTGGCCCTTATCACAGGCTCAACTCACGATCTGTCCTTTTCCCTGCCCAGCACTATACTTCCTCCAGTTTAGAACACTTTCCTCTCTGAGAGGAACAGCAGACTAGAAGGAATTGTGATTGCTGGTAATTAGCCTTTTAAGTCAATGAACAAGCCATCTAGCTTCCTTTACATGATGGAGAGACTGTTGAACACACATACTTACATATCTCACAGAGACAAACTTTAAATCTCAGAGAGTATCAACTAAACTTGGAGGGAGAGGAGTAATTACCTGACTGCACCATAATTTGCAAAACTGCCTCTCTCCCAGTGGAGTTTTACTTCACCATATTACACAGAGCTCTGTTAATGCAATCCCTTAAACCCCAACAATGCTCTCATTCTTTCTTTACCATCTACAAGGAATAACCGTATAGCTTTGGTTAGAACACTCTTTTAACTTCACAAATACTCCTCCGACACTTTGAGGTTGCCAAATACATCAAATTCTTATCTGAGTGTCATCGTAGTCTTTTTCTGGGGTAAGGAAGTTATAGTGACACCTGAAATTATTTTATTGATGAAGATTTCATAGCTGGCTATTGGTCATATAATCAAACGCAACGTGGGTAGTCACATGGATAATCTCAAATAATTTATGCTCAAAATAATCTTAATCTAATGGTTTATGTATATTGGAAGTGAGATATGTTAAAAATTTGAAAATCTACTATAACTCAGAGAACAGTGAAGCTCTACTTTAAATACCAAATGCAAGAAGCCCTGAAGACTAGCAGCATATTTGCAACGACTCTTCAATGCCACATCCATGTTTCTGGGGATTGAAGTGATCTACCTCATCGTTAGGAATATTCTGGAACTCAGGCAAGTCCTATCTCTAGCTCTGTGATTCTCAAACTCTTTCTTAAGGGAGAGGTGTGTGTGTGTGACGAGGAGGAAGAGGAGCAGTAGCAACAATGTGTGTGTATGTGAGAAGAGGAGAGAGATGAAACATAGGGAAGGGCTACCAAATGCTTTTCATGGCAAAGATGGCTCAGGAAAGCCAAGTTTCATGAAGAATCAGGAATGTCTATAGAAGCTCTATATATTCAGGACCCACCTTAAGCAAAACTGTCAATTTGGTCAACTATACTTTGTAAGACTAGGTGGTAAACTAGTCTTCCCAGGAGTTAGGTTGTATGACAAATCATTTGCTCAATGAATCCCACAAAATAGGGAAAGCAGAACATCCCTCATATTACCTATACTTTTCCTCACTGCAATTTCTTGGTTTCATGCTTCTGCCTTTATTGTTTAAATTGGTGTGGGGAGGGAAGGGCAAGAGAGAGAGCAAGCAGAGAGAGAGAAAGATCATTTGCTAAGGAGGATCTGAGTCCCAGGGATGGGGAGAGGAGTTGTAGGCAAGGATCACCAGAGAGGAAGCTTGGAATAAGCAGCTTGAGGCCCCGTTTCTAGCACAGTTGCCTATGCATTGTGGGATCTACCATGTTTACACCAGGGAAAAGAATTGAATCTACATTAGTAGGTTGGTTTTATGTGTGTTTAATGCCCCATGTAAGAGAAATGAAGATTATCTCTACTTTAAAAATAAATTAATAATAAATTCAGGCACTAGAGTTCATTTTCAATTGCATTATGAAAGATTAATAATGTAACTAAAACAAAGACATTTGACTTTATTTCTAAAGGTGATATTAACTTAGGAATTCAAAATACTGACTAAGATGAATGCAAAGTGATCAGGTGACTTTAATATTATGCTGAACAGCAAATCTTAAAAATGAGTGCTACTAATGGGTCTTTTTTTTTTTTTAAAGGATAAGAACACTGATTCCCAGCCATGGTTTGGAGTTGTTAGGAGAGCTTTCTGATCATCCAAGGACTCTTAAGGAATTCACCATTTTAAGTCCTCTGAAAAAAATACAGATATTTGTTACTCACTATTTGATTATTTCAGTGGGGGGTTAGAATGTTAGGTGGAATCATGAAATAAGGCCAAATAATTTAACGTTGCAACTCACTTAATAAAATTAAATCCAGGATACACAAGTCACTGAGTTGGGAGAGAACTTTCTGGAAAAGTTACAATTAAAGCAAGAGGGCTTCTCATCAAGACAGGGCCTCAGGACTTTGGCACTGAGGCATAGCCTTGTTTCCAGGGAAAGAAAAGAAGTTTTACACATTCTTTGAACTTATCTTCACTGCTTTAAAAAAGAGAACAAGATGGAGAGCTAAAGCCAGAGAAAGAAAGGGAGGAAGAGAATGTTAAGGAAACTATGACACATAAGGGATAAAAAGAAGGAACATCTGCAGGACAATTAGCAAATTCCTTCACAAACAGAACATTTAAATCTTTAAACTTTTCAACACCAACTAGGCTACATTGCTTTCAAAATACTGTTTACTGTTATTTTCTATTCTAAATTCAGGAACTTCTTTACAGAGGAACATGGGGAGAGAGAGAGGAGAACCACCTTCTTATGGAACTACCATTTTAAATCTCAATCTATCATGAATGTTCGGTATTTTGTTTCCACCGAGAGGGGAAAATAGCTTTAAATATAACTTACAGGCCTGCTAGATATTCAATTTTGCCCACGCTTTAAATCCAATTAACGTGATATCCAAAGGCACCACTTTTTAACAAACCAAACAGATGGTGTATTTCACCTCCTTCGGTTACTAAGGAAAGTTAAGGGATGAATTGGATTTTTCATCTGGCACACGTAAAAAGGAACTTCAAATGATTGTGTCTCATATCTAGCTGGGAGAATGGTGAACCGGCAAACAATTAGCTTACAAGATTGAATGGGTTTCAAGAAGAAAATGGAGGTGAGATCGGTTTTTATACTTAAAAATTTAAGAATAAAAGTATACTTTAAGTATAAAAGAATAAGAGAGGTAAGCTAAGGAAATGAAGCTTGCCTCCTATCAGAGTAAATAAATGAAAACAAATAGAAAGTCCCACAAGCCTTCCCTACTGGGCTAATGCAGTGCAAGAAGGGTCCCCATCCCTAAGGCAACAGGACAAGCAGGTAGTAGCTCAGACAACAGCATCTGGAATGGCCATGGCTTTATCCGTCACTCCTCCTTAACTCCTTGTCACCCATCCCTCCTCCCCTCCTCTTCTCTTTCTCCTCCACCCCTTTCTTCTTTTCATGTTATCAGAGGATACTCTGATGGTAAGTTAGGGTTACTACACCTCCACTGATCCCACAACTGGAATTTAACAACCTCATTCCCTCTGAGGCTAACATAGGAGGCAGTTTGACAGGAAAGCAAGAGTCTAGGAGTATCAAGGAAGAGCGGTAAAAGACGCTTGTTATTCCAAACTCTGATGTTCACCTCTAAGAGGCATTAGATGATTTCAGTTAGTGAAAATGATCAATTTCTTGGCATCCCTTAAAATACCATGATTTATAACATCAATAAGAATTTGCATACATGTCCTTTAGTAAGTAAAAATATGCACAACTCTTCAGTCACCACAGGCCATTTGTGATGAACCTAGCCAGTAGCTTATTTGCTCACAGGAAGTATCAGTTACATCATGAAAAATCACAAAAGGCTGCTCTCATAGCTCCCATCTTCTGTGTCTTCCTCATCATTCCTAGGGAATTGGTTATCAGTGTGTGGACCTCACAGGTCTCATAGGTCAATGCCTGATGCTATAGAAAAGGTCTTAATCGGCCGGGTGCGCTGGCTCATGCCTGTAATCCCAGCACTTTGGGAGGCTGAGGCAGGCAGATCACGAGGTCAGGAGATTGAGACCATCCTGGCTAACACAGTGAAACCCCATCTCTACTAAAAATACAAAAAAATTAGCTGGGCGTGGTGGCAGGCACCTGTAGTCCCAGCTACTTGGGAGGCTGAGGCAGGAGAATGGTGTGAACCTGGGAGGCGGAGCTTGCAGTGAGCTGAGATGGCCCCACTGTGCTCCATCCTGGGTGACAGAGCCAGACTCTGTCTCAAAAAAAAAAAAAAAAAGGTCTTAATCACTCACTTAGCTCAACACCAGACTGCCTATATCAAGGGCAGGAGGAAACATGGCTCACCTGCTCTTCTGATGCCAACTTTTCCTGCCAAATGAATCAGTTGAAATAATAATAACAATAATTTATTTGGATGGAATTTTTGGTGCTCTGTGAGAATATGTACCAGCAGGCGATTTGATGGCACCCCCATATAACAAGCCTTGACATTAACACTGATCAAACAAGAACATTAATAAATGTTTTTGTCTCCTAATATCTCTTATTAAGTGCAGGCAATAAATCAATTGTGCTGATTACATTCCACTGACCTGAAAAGAATGCTCTTCAGATCGTCTCATCTTTTTAGATGCTGGCTGTGTAACAATCAATAACTATTCACCTACAAACTTGTGTTGTGCATAGTAGGTACCCACTGAATGTTTGTTGAACTAAAAGAAAGACCCCTAAACTATATCTTACCAAAATCTCTTAAAGGCAATTCATAGGCATCTGAAATATTCCTAAGTGTGACAAAAACTAGCGTAATTATATTTATCAGGATCCACCTAAGAAGGCAGAAACCACTGTGGGTACATCAAAGAGAGAGAATTAAATTCCTTACATAGATAATAGATGCTAGGAAGCTGAACCAGGCACAGCGGTGTAACCCAGAGATCTGCATGAGCAGGGAGCTGCCACGTCTCCAAGGCTAGAAGGACAGAGAGAAAGATCATAGTTACCTGAGCCCAAGGGTCAGGTCACAGGAACCAGTGAGAACTATGGCAGCCAAGTGGGTAATGGAGGTGTGGAGTTGGGGGATGCTGCTTGAGGCAAAGAGGGACAGGAAAAACATCCTGGATTCTCCCTTCTTTCTTTCTCCTTTGTCCCTCACCAGTGCCTCCCCTCAGCCAAACCCTGCTGAAAAACAGCTTACAAGGAAGCCTGAGAAAGTCAGCCAGCAGGGTAAAGCTCTCAGTGATGTAGAAGAGGGGAGAGAAGGGGAAGGACAGGGACTGGATCTGGAGCCAATGGCTCAAGGATGGCACAATGGTGGAGTGTCAGCTTAGGTAACATTAACATTAACTGGCTAAATACATTCAGAAAAGAGAGAGGCACTGTTGTCCCTGACACATTATAATGTAGGTGCTCAAAACAGCTTATGTCACATATACATTTAGCTATGCACACAAATATCAGAATGACTCAAAGAAGTCACCAAGAAGCTCATACACAAAATGGAGAATAGGAACATTTGAAATGACATCAAATAATTTTAGACACATTTCTCTCCAGCGTTGCCTAAACAATCAAAAGGGATCACTCTGCACATGTGTAGTGTTGAAATCGGCATCCTGAATCCAAGGCAGCTAACTACTTAATCTTCTTTCTCTTTAGGAAAGCAAAGGTTGGCAGCCTTGGGAAGCTGGCTGCCCACGGAATGCACATTTCCCACCAATCTATTTCACCCAGGCTTTTTACCAGTTCTTGGAGCCTACGGTGTCTGGCTTGTGGCTAGACCACAATTCTGACAGGAATTGTGAGTGGGGGCCACGCCAGGCTGACTTCACCGTGATGATATCAGAGCTGAGGCGGGGTTGCCAGTCTCGACATGCTGATGTCAAAGCCAGCCCACTCCTCCAACCTGCTTGGTTTGTTGGCTAAAATAATTGGCCAACATTAAACCAGGGACTAAAGACCAAATGATTGTTTAAGGCCCCAGCAGACCAGTTTCCCAGCAGCTGCTCAAAGCACTTGATAGCACATCATGTACAATGAGGCAAGTGAGGCAAGATGTTGGAGTCAGAGAGATCTAGCTCCATATCCCAGTTGATTGCTAGCACTATGGCTCTGGGCATCTCAAGCCATGCATCTGCAAATAGGTAGAATGATGTTAGGATTAAGGGCATGGTGCACATATAAACCTAGTACGCTCTAGCGTAGAGTAGGTATTCAGCCCACCACATCTCCTGAAAATATGAATGCTCAATAAAAATTAATCATCAATGGCTGGGTGCGGTGGCTTACGCCTGTAATCCCAGCACTTTGGGAGGCCGAGGAAGGTGGATCACGAGGTCAGAAGATCGAGACCATCCTGGTTAACGTGGTGAAACCCCGTCTCCACTGAAAATACAAAAAATTAGCTGGGCGTGGTGGCGGGCGCCTGTAGTCCCAGCTACTCGGGAGGCTGAGGCAGGAGAATGGCACGAACTCGGGAGGCGGAGCTCGCAGTGAGCCAAGATCATGCCACTGCACTCCAGCCTGGGCAACAGAGCGAGACTCCGTCTCAAAAAAAAAAAAAAAAATTAATCATCAATAATAATGATAATCCTTGGCTGGGTGCGGTGGTTCACCTCTGTAATCCCAGCACTTTGGGAGGCTGAGGCAGGGAGATCACAAGGTCAGGAGTTCGAGACCAACATGGCCAACATAGTGAAACCTTGTCTCTACTAAAAATACAAAAATTAGCTGGGCGTGGTGGTGTGCGCCAGTAATCCCAGCTACTGGGGAGGCTGAGGCAGGAGAATTGCTTGAACCCAGGAGGTGAAGGTTGCAGTGAGCCGAGATCATGCCACTGCACTCCAGCCTGGATGACAGAGCAAGACTCTGTCTCAAAATAAATAAATAAATAAATAAATAAATAAATAAATAAATAAAATCCATGAAGGAGATAGTTTTGCAAGGTGGAATATTGGGCTAATCACTAAAATAAAATTGCAATGTAAATGGCAAAATCAGTTGCCCAAATGTATTAGTCTGTTCTTACCCTGCTATAAAGAAATACCTGAGACCAGGTAATTTATAAAGAAAAGAAGTGTAATTGGCTCATGGTTCCACAGACTGTACAGGAACGTGGTGTCGGCATCTGCTCGGCTTCTGGGCAGGCCTCCAGAAAACTTACAAACATGGTGGAAGGCAAAGTGGCAGAGAGCACTTCAAACGGCCAGAGCAGGAGGAAGGGGGAGCAGGAAGGTGCCTCACACTTTTAAACAACCAGATTTCTCGTAAGAACTCGCCCACTATACAGTACCAAGGATGGGTGGTGCTAAACCATTCATGAGAACAACGCCCCCATGATGCAATCACCTCCCACCAGACCCTACCTCCAGCATTAGGGATTAAAATTGGACATGAAATTTGAGCAGGGAGACAGATTTAAACCATAGCACCATGTGTGTTTAATAAATATGTCCTTCTCTTGCTTGAGACAGAGTTCCCCAGGTTGTTTATTTGGCAACTGACCCTCCCAACGAGGCTTCCCGCACTCTCAGATGATAATCCTGATTCATAAAGTCAACAGCCCCTAGACAGGAACTTTCTACCCTGGGTCAATACATAGGAAATCATTAGTAACACCGTTACCCCCCTGATTTCACTGTTAACTGAGAAAAAACAGTCCTAAATACGTTTCACTTTGAATATGAAGACTCTGCTTTACTGGCTATATATGACATTGGAGCATTAATATTTGCTGTAGTAAAAATTCAGAGACTAGGCTGAGCACTGCGACTCAAGCCTGTAATCCAAGCACTTTGGGAGGCTGAGGCAGGTGGATCACCTGAGGTCAGGAGTTCGAGACCAGGCTGGCCAACATGGTGAAACTCCGTCTCTACTAAAAATACAAAAATTAGCCAGGTGTGGTGGCACACACCTGTAATCCCAGCTACTCAGGAGGTTGAGGCCGGAGAATTGCTTGAGCCCAGGAGGCAGAGGTTGCAGTGAGTTGAAATTGTGCCACTGCACTCCAGCCTGGAAGACAGAGCAAGACTCTGACTCAAAAAAAAAAAAAAAGAATTCCGAGACTACAAACCTCAAAGGAGATTACTATTTCCTAAGGCAGCACTCTCAAACAATTACATCTAAACCTTGCTTGCTGTTCCCTTTCTTCTTTAGCTTCCCTGCCCTCCTATTTTTTCCTTCTTGCCCTATATAGTTGTACCATTAAATTATTTGTACACATAAAATTATTTGTAGCAAAGTATCCAACAGGCTGTCTAAAAAATGTGAGTCATATCCAAGTAATTATTTTAAGGATTTTGTTATTTCAAAATTTGAGAAATCTGCACATGAGAAGAGTCCAAAAGCTAGGCAACTGCTTTTCTTTCAAGGGGTATGTTGACATATTCAGCAAATAATTTCCAAAACACCATGATATGTTTGAAGTTGTTTTTCTCTCTAGACAATTGTGTCACTAGAAAATCACATTTGTACTGTATATTTTCTTAGATTGGCTTGCCAGGTGACTGGAAATAAAAGGCAGGTTCTTAAAAATTACCTCCTCTGAGGCCTATCTCCCCCAATCGAGGGGGTTCAGTGCATTCCAACTGTACATTTTTTGCTTTAACGCCCTGTGTGGCCTTGCTCAGTTTAGATTTGAACCCAGTTCAAAAAAGCACAAGTCCAGGAAAAGATTATGCAAGACTTCCGTGTTTACGCTGCGCTGTACATTCTTAGCAATACTAGCCATGTCATCCATAAACTTCAATCTAAATCTTATAAGATTACCAATCAACTTCTCGGCAAATATGACAAATTTCAAGACAAGAATGGAGAAAATTGTTGAAAAACAATGTTTTCCAAGAAGTTTATAGACGATAATGAACACGAGTGCATTTATGAAACCAGTGAAGCAAACGTTTGTGGAGTGTCTCCTTTAGGCCTCACACTGTTGCTACGTGCTCAGAGAAACACACAAGTGAGTGAGACCTAACTCTAATACTTATATTAATATACTTGAATATTTAATACTCTAATACTGTAATACTGTACTCATAGATATAATACAATATTATTCCACTTAGTGGTATAAAAGAACAGCCATTTTACTATGCTCACAGATTGTCTGGCTAAGTACACTGGACATAGGAAATCAGATGGGAGTGATCTGTTTCTACTCTACAACATCTGAGGTCTAAGCTCAAAAGACCTGAACAGCTACAGGTGAACTGACCAACTGACCAATTGCAGGGGGATGGAATCATCTGGGTGATTCTTTCTACACATCTGACATTTGGCCTGGGAGGATTTGAAGGCAGGACTCAGTTGGAACTGCAGATTGGAGCACCTACTTATTGCCTCTCCATGTAGTTTGAGGATCCCCCCACCATGGCAGCCTCAAAGTACTTGTACTTCTTACGTGGCAGCTCTGAACTCCAAGGGCAAGGGTTCCTGTGAGCAAGGCAGAAGCTAGATCACTTTGTGTACCTAGCCTTGGAAGCACTACTTCTGTTGTATTCTACTGATCAAAGCAGTCGCAAGACTGCTCATAGTTAGGGGTTGGGGGAACATAGACCTTACTCTCCACGGAAGCAGTGTTAAAGAATGTGTAGCGATGTTTAAAATGGCCACAGACGGCTCTTATTAATACCTGCATTCTACAGATAAGAAAACCGAGGCATGGAGATGCAAAGTAACTTGTGCAGGATTACTTATTAAGCAGGAAGTAGAGCCAAGTTACAAACCCAGCCCACCTGGCTCAAGAGCCCATGTTCTTTCCTAGTGGCTACGCTGCCTCTTAATTCAGTCTTGCCATTTATTCAACAAATGTTTATGAAGGTTTATGTGCTGGTCTCTGTTCAAGGCTCAGGGGCTCTAGCACTAAACAAACTATATAAATGCCCTTCTCTTAACGTTTTACATTCTGTTTGTGGGTGACAGATAATAGAAAAGTAAGTATATAATATACCAAGTGATAAGGGCTAATTAAAAAACTAAGCAGAACAAGGCAGGTAGAGAGTCACAACTAGTTACTTGATTAATGTTATTCCATGTAGGGAGGTCATGAAAGGCCTCTGTGAAGATGACACAGTGACATTATTGGAATAATAATAATAATAGTCCATCATGTGGATTTCTGGAAGGATTGTATTTAAGGCAAGGAATACCACCTCCCAACCTTGATGGAGAGGGAAGGACAGAGGAAGTTTAGGTCCACCAACAGCAGAGTGAATGGCAGGAACAAAGGACCAGATTTGGGAGCCGGCTTGCCAAATATAAGTGACAACACAGCCACCTGAAGGTCTCCAGCAGATTGCTTGTGGGCCAGTGAGAAGAGATGAGGTCAGGGAGGTGCTGGGGGATGGGATCATGTAGGACCCTGTAGGCCACTGTAAGAACTTTGGCTTTGACTTGGAATGAATTGGGGGAACTATTAAAGGGATCTGAGCAGAGAAGTGACATGATCTGAATAGTTTATGAAGAACAAGGGTAGAAGCAGGGACAAGTTAGGAAGCTGTTGTCGTAGGTTAGGCCAAGGATAATGTTGGTTGGGCCAAAATGGTCAAGTTGGAGGCAATGAAAAATAGAAAGATTGTTGATTGATTTTGAAAGTATAGCTGCAGGATTTGGTTATGGGACTATGGAAGAAATGGGAGTTCAAGAATCGCTTCAGAGCCTTGTCCTGAGTTGTAACTTGCTGAGATGGGGAAGAGGCTGGGGGAGAAGTAGGTTTGAGGAAAATGGAAACTCCAGCTTGTGCTTTTGATGTGCTCCATTGACAGTGACTATTGGACTTCTGAGTGGAGATGTTGAGGAGGCAGAAAAACAAATCTGAAACTAAGGGGAGCAGCCTCCTTGAATGAAACCTTGGAGTCATCCTCCCTTCCTTCTATTACAGTGGGTAGCTAGTTAGGCATGAGCAGGGCAGCAGAGGGCTCCCCCAGCCAAGAGTGTCAGGTCACCATCAGGAGATGGTCAGGCAGTTGTTACAGTTTCTCTAAAATAATAATTGGTCGCAGCAAGAACCAGAGAAAGGCAGTCTCCCAACAGAAAAAAAAAACCTTAAACTGGTGATCAGCAGCTTCCTGATAAGATCTCAGGAGCTGTGGGAGTGAGCTCAAGCATATGCATTAAGAAGAGGCAAAATGGTGGCGTTTAACTGGTATATGACCTTCTAGGAACATTGGAATGGTAAGGGAAGAACGCCTCAAGTGAGCATACGTACAACTCCAGTAGACACACTAGGCATGTGGCCCCTCCCAAGTGCCTGCAGTAGACACACTGCACATGTGCACAGCCCACCCCAAGGGAAGAATCAGGGGAGAATCGGGGGAGAAGGGATACAACCCTTCAGAAGCATGCCAACGTTTAAAACCCCGAGTCAAAGTTCAAACAGTACACTTGATCTCTCAAATTGCCCACTTGGCTCTCTTCCAAATGTACTTTACTTCCTTTCGTTCCTGCTCTGCAGCTTTTTAATAAAGTTTAACTCCTGCTCTAAAACTTGCCTCAGTCTCTCACTCTGCCCTTTGTCCCTCGGTCTAATTATTTCTTCCGAGGAGGCAAGAATTGAGGTTGCTGCAGACCCGTTTGGATTTGCCTCCGCTAACTTACTTTGGTGTCACGTGATACAGAAACATTCCGCTGCTAACACTTCCTTTATTTATTATTTCCACTCAGTTACTAAACACTGCCATTTCTTGCCTTGAAAACAATCTTTCTTGCCTGCCCTTCTTTTTATATTCACTGCTCCCTCCTTATACATAAGCACTCTTTTCACCCTGGTTCATGGCCATCTCATCTTAATTAGTACTGCTGCCTCTCTTCCCTCCAATCAGTCCTAACAGGCTCATCTTCAAATGCTGCTCTGTTGTCACTCATCTGCCCAGAAACTTCCACAACCATCCAAGTTTCCTTAGCAAGAGTCCTCAGACTCCAGTGTGCAGAAGAAATCACTGTAGATGGTACCATGTGGGGTTCGGCAGGCTCTGCTACCAGAGTCTTCTGCAGGTCCAGTAGATGTCCTGGAATCTGCATTTATGAAATAACCCAGGGAAGTTCTATTCAGGCTCGAGATAGGTCACTGTGGTGGTAGAGGGATCTTCTTGCTTCAGGTTAGCTGGTGAGGCTGTGAAGGACAGGGACTGTCTCACATTCACCTAGAGCAGCACAGCACCAGGACATGGCAGATGGGCAGTAAAGAGTCATATACACAGAACTGCATGAGTTTCTATTCAAGAGCTAATAGGTGTGTGCTCATAGATATTAGACAAATAAAGCATCTCATCTGTAGTTTGATTTAATTTAGCCAATATGTGTATCATGCTAGAAACTCAACTCTTCAGTTAATAATTTTATGCTCTGAACTTCCTTTTACAGGTTAAGAAATTTGAGTCTTAGTGAGTTTAACTAATTCCTATAAGGCTGAGATTCAAACCCTGGCTGTTCCTAGCATCTGTGCTGATAACCAACCACCTCCCCTGGGGAAGTCCCCAGTGAGTAGCTCTCTCATTTCTATTAAAAATCCTGGAAAAAGTTGCTTTTACTTACTTTTTTCACTGTCTCCTCATGTTCTCTTCCCAATTCACTATAATCAGATTTTATCTCATTTTACTTGTCAGGGTCACTAATGATCAAAATCTTGCTCTACCCAATGCAATGGTCACTTCTCAGTCTTCAGCTTATGTGACCTTTCCACAGCATTGGACATGACCAATCACCTCCTTCTTTCCAAAGTGCTTTTTGATATTTTCAATCTTAGTCTTTCTCTTATCTCCATATATATATACTCATTTGGTTGTTCAAAAACCATCTCGAACTTATCCTGCGCCAAGAGCACTTTTAATTTCCCACCCCCAAAATCGGGTTAGATTTGAATCAGAGAAGTCAGAATATGGCATCTAGCACTCAAAAGCAATGGGAAAGAGAAGAGGTTCAGCCCACCAACATTGCGCTTTGCCATTGATGAGGTATTGTACAAGCTGGTTAGGCATCAATGGCACCCTGAACCTTTTTCTCTATGTAGTAGCTCCATGACTCACTCCACAAAGCTCAAGTTCTCATTAAGCTTGTTACATTATGCCTAAGAAGCTTCCCTACACATGAGATAGACATTTTATTCACAATCATCATTTTAAAACTGATGCCATGGCCAGAGAAAAGGTGGACATTGAGGAGAGAGCAGAATCAAAAGGGACCAGCTAGGTGACCCCAGAGCCTAATCTTGCCCTATTATCTGCTGACACAAATGTAATATGAGGCATATCCAGCATCAATCTCATGGTCGTAGCAACTGAAATAGAGACCGGTTCCTGAGAAATAGAACTAGACCACAGACAGGCAGTGGGGCGTCTCTCTCCTTCCTTCAGGGAAGCATATGGTTACCGGTTGCTTCACGTTTAACTGCTGTGGACCACTGGGTCTTCCTCAGCTGTTTCTCTCTGCTCCTCTCTCCAGTTAAGCTTGCTCTGTTTGCACATGGCCTCCCCTGTCAGCCAGCTCCCAATCTATGCCACATTTCAAGCCAATCTCCATGTCTCTTGGTTCAAATCCCAAAGAGAGGAATCAGATTGGTTGCTAGACAATGGGTTGGCTGACCTTGAGTCAGATGCCAAACCTGTGGCCATTAAAAGCTGAGCTGTGTTTTTCAAACATGAACATCTGGGCTTATGAGATCTATGAGTCTGGGCATTTCTCACTGAAAGGAAATATTTTGTAGTAAATTCCAATGGTATGGATTATGTAATGACAAATAGCAAAGCAAGATCATGTTTTCCTGATACATTCTTCTTGAGAGTAAAGTTTACTTATAATGATCAGCAAAAATTACAGAAGTAGGAATCAAATGTACTGTAAAGAAAGCACTGAAGTTAAAAAAGGAGAAAGACTGATTTGAAAAGCACAGGTGGAAATGAAGAGGGAAAGAACATAATTCACTAAGTGCAATGTCTCCCTGAGTATGTGTATACACGTGAGACTGTAGATCAGCAGCGAAGGGATGAACCAATTTTTGGAGAAACAAAAATGCCAAGGGGGAAAAAATAGCAAAATATGGGTTGGATGATAGCCAATTTCTCAGCTCCAGACATCTGGAGACAAGACACGGAAAGGTGAGGAGCTGCCCTTGCTGCAGTTCTTGACTCCGTGTGACTGGTTACTGGGGATATTTACATTAAATTAATGTGGCTGGCTATGGCTGTGTTCAGCACTTGGATAAGCGGTTAAATAATCAGTGTGGTTTGGCTGCTGGTTTCTTTACTGTGGTTAAATAATTGGTGTTGTCTTGGTTGCTAGCTACTTTAAAAATGTATATGTGCACTTGTTTCTCTCTCTTTTTTCCTCCCTCTTGAGCAATTTTGACAAGCCCTTGGCAGAGAAGTGGCTGATCAGCTTTTAAAGGGAGGCTTTTCTTCCACCTTGTTTATGCTTCCCCCAGATGTTTCTCAAAGATTTGAGAATCGCATAGACTTTTCCTCCAGGACCTAGAAGGTCCTAGGAAGGAATTCACTTCACTTCTTTTGTTTGTAGAATAGAGATAAGGCTAAGCCTGAGGGCATCTGCCGTTTTCCAGAAATTCCAGAAACGAACTCCGCTTTTGTAATGATAGGTCACTCAGTTCTCAGATTTACCATGAAAATGGGGAAAGAAAATTATGAGAGCCATTGGATAAAATGAACTACGAGGAGGCATTTCCTCCTGTTAGTTATTGCTAGACCTCTAGAACAGAGACCAGCTTCTGACACAAACTGGTGTGCATTTTTTTTTTTTTTTTCTGAGACAGTGTCTCGCTCTGTTGCCCAGGTGGGAGTGCAGTGGCGCGATCTCGGCTCACTGCAAGCTCCGCCTCCCGCGTTCACGCCATTCTCCTGCCTCAGCCTCCTGAGTAGCTGGGACTACAATCGCCTGCTACGGAGCCCGGCTTTTTTTTTTTTTTTGGATTTTTAGTACAGACGGGGTTTCACTGTGTTAGCCAGGATGGTCTCGATCTCCGGACCTCATGATTCGCCTGCCTCCGCCTCCCAAAGTGCTGGGATTACAGGCTTGAGCCACCGCGCCCGGCCGGTGTGCAATATTTGTTCGATGAATAAAGAATAACAACAGCAAAAATGCATAATTCAAGATTGACATAACGTCTGTTCCAGAAAGTTGGTTCATTTGGTCACTTTGTTAATGTGTTTAATAATTGTTAAACTACCACAAACTGCTCTGCCCTGGGACCATAGGAAACCTTCTTGCTTCCATATGGCTCTGTCTCTTTCCTTCCTTCCAAACCAAGGGTCAAGAGTGGATTTGAGGGTACAAGAAGGGGCAATTAACCCTCTTAGAGCAGCAAACTGGCTGTGACAGTGAGGCAGTAGACAGCTTAGGTCCAGAGACAAGCCTCTACCTGACAAACACAACAAATGCAAAGGAAAGCAAAGTCTTCACTGGCTGCTCAGAAACCACAAGATTCGCAGGGTTCCATAGTGTATGGGAACTCAATGCTCTGAATTTGGTCAGATACAGAATGGAAACAGGTGTTTCAGAGCAGCAAGTTAGGGAGGAAAGAGCGAAGCTTTGTTTCTCAAATATGTCCCATCAATAATAGGATAATTTCATCTCAAACAGAAGTCCAGATATTTTATGTCAGTCATTCAGTGATTATCCAGATAAAAAATGTTGATTTTTTTTTTCTAGTATGTCTCTAGTGAGAGGGAAGGGAGTTCCTAAAATTTTAAATGAAATCTGGGAGGATTCTTCAGAATTAACTGATTTTGCCATTTTAGTAAGAAAACTTATTCCTTTTCATAAAAAGTAATAATTTTTTGACAATTACTGATCAAGTGGAGGAAAATGCAAACCTTTAACCAAGCCTGTTGGCACTGTGCTATATAGTACAGGGAGGTGGGGGATGACAGAGGACAGGGGCTTGGGAGAGCACTTTCTGGGTGCCCTCACTTATGAGTTGGACGATGTTGGATCACTTAACCTCCTTGCAGTTAAATGTATTCAGTCTTTACTTTATTAACTTCCTGAGGACTTAAATAATAATGTATGACTTACATATAATAAGATAAATTAAAATTAAAGCTACAATGGCATAAATTTTCACTTATCAGATTGGCAAAGATCCAAAAGCTTAATAATAACATGTAATGTTGGTGATGATATTAGGAAACACTCTCATACACTGGCACAACTTCTACAGGGAATAATGGACCTATCAGAGATACATAGATAGAACAATTGATCTAGCACAGTTTAAAATGAACCTCCTCTTTGACTCAGTAATTCCACTTCTACGAATGTAAACTATGGCTGCATTAAAATATTTATGAGATGAGAAATGTGCAAGAATATTCATTGCCACATTGGAATAACAAAGAATTTGAATTTAAATATTCAACAATAAGGGACTAAGGGACTGCTTAAATAATTTATGGAACACTCGAAAGCAGAACGCTACATACTCATCAAAAAGGATAAGCAAGGAATACATCAGCTTTTTACAAAGTGACATGGAACAGTGCCCAAAATATACTGTTAAGTAAAAAAACAAGGCAAAGATTGTTGTTTTTAAAAAGATTCTTATATATGTGTATACATGTAATATCTCTGGAAATGCATGCCAGAAATTGATAACAGTGGCTAAAGGAAGTGGCAGTCTCCGTGCAGGTAAGTGGAAGCTTGCTAAAATTATACAATAAAAAAAAATTCTTTGGCATTTTGTACTATATATGTGTAAAGGATTTTGATAATTAAATGTATGTCTATGAGTGAAACAAAGATATGTTACATAAGGTCACCTATCACAAAGTTCACTAATCAAGAGAAAACAGACCAGAATGCTTGGCCCAGGGCAGGTACTCAAGAAATATTTCCGGATGGATAACTGAATTATAAGAAGTACTATTTCAACATAAATAGTTAATCATTTGAGGAGATGTGTACCACAGAGAGACCAACTTTTGAATTCAAATGGCATGCAAAATCTCACTTAATTTTTTAAATAATGGGCAAAAAAGAAATACTAAATCCAGAAGCTTTAAGAAGTGAAGCTGTAAACGAAAAAATTTGATTTAAGATCCCTTCTAGGTTAATATAGAATGCTTCCAGGGAATTTAGGGAGATGAAACTCTGTATGATATTCTAATGGTGAATACATGACATTATACATTTGTCAAAATGCATAGAATGAACAACACTAAGAAGGAACTAATGTAAATCGAAGACTTTAGTTAATAATAAAATACCAGTATTGGTTCATCAATTGTAACGAGTGTACCACAGTAATATAATACAGAATGTAAATAATAGAGGAAACAGTTGGGGGGAGTAGGAATTGTGCGGGAACCCTCTGTACTTTCCAATCAATTTTTCTAAAATTGCCTTAAAACTAAAAGTGCTTTTTAAAAAAAGTCTAGTAATAAAGAAAGAAAAGAGGAACAGAGATGGAAGACTTGAAGAAAACATTATTTGCCTTCCTAGAACATACAGTGGGAACTCAATAAACATCTGTTGGATTCAACTGAATCAAATTCAGTGAGAAATGAGCAGGTAAGTGTGCATATAAATTTAAAATTTAGGAAAAGTGTGAACTCATCAATGAGGTGTTTGATGAAGTCCTAGGATATATATTTCATTAAAACGAATTAGATGGCTTGTAATCTTTATCAATAAGTTACAGATTTTTCCCAAGACATTTATGACAATTACAGATTTTCAGTAGTAAATATGTAAGCAATTGTAGTACTTTTCTCAAATTGTCTAGAGAAGCATTAACCTGAAACTTACAAATTTTGTACAAGCTTGTTGCTAGATTTTTTTTTTTCCTGTGGATAGGTTTTTTTGGGATGTCTATTGTCTTTATATAAATCCTCACAAGATAAAAAGCAGACTTTTGAGGCATTTGATAAGTTCTCTTACAAACTATGTTATTTTTATTTAGAAAACAATTTATCTAGATTTATGAAAGAGTTAAATTATTTAAAAGTTTCTTTTCTTTTCTTTTTTTTTTTTGAGACAGAGTTTTGCTCTATTACCAGGCTGGATGGAGTGCAGTGGTTTCATCTTAGCTCACTGCAACTTCAGACTCCCTGGTTCAAGTGCTTCTCTTGCCTCAGCCTCCTGAGTAGCTGGGATTACAGGCATGCACCACTACGCCCAGCTAATTTTTGTACTTTTAGTAGAGATGGGGTTTCACCATGTTGGCCAGGATGGTCTTGATCTCCTGGCCTCGTGATCTGCCTGCCTCGGCCACCCGAAGTGCTGGGATTACATGCATGAGCCACAGCATCCAGCCAAAAGTTTCTTCTTAATTTCAGTAGTGAGAAGCTAGATTTGGAAATAAGGCCTAGCACGACTTTGAAACATACTAACTATGCATATTGTAGAATCGGCCCCAATTATTGGAGAATTTAGTAGGTAATGCCCAAATGTGCCCAAGGTACTCTCTTGGGGGAAAAAATGCTCTTGGTAGAAATATGGTTGTACTGCTAACTGGCTAACTGCAATCCACTGAGGTTGAAGCATGTTGTGCCTCAAATGTTCTATGTTGTATCTTGCCAATGGCTTTAAGTCTCTATTTCATTAATATCTCTTTTCAAAAAGTATGAAAGTCGAGTTTCCTGATAATTGGAGCTCCTAATTTTGTGGATATTTCCTCATGTTATTAGATATTGAAACTGAGCCAGGATCTTGATCTCCCCAGTTCCAAAGCAATGATAAGGGGGTGTGTTTTCTGCTCCATAGAGAACAGTAGGCTGATGGTGTTAAACAGCTGCTCTGTCTCTGTTGATACACTCATCAGTGAAAGTGGGATCGTGTTGTCATTTTGCATCTTGGAGTTGTTATCCATGTTCTCTGAAGAATTAGAAGTTTGTTCCTTCCATTTTTATTAATCTTTACACAGCGCCAAATCCTTATGTTCCTGTGCCAGACAACTTATTTACCTCTAAAACCAAAGAAAATAACCAGTATCCATTTCTTTTTTGTATTTTAATGTATATATTTCACAGTGCTTCTCAAATTGTCTGTTCTGAAACTGCAGAATTTTTTTGTCTATCACAGATAGTTTGTAAAACAAAATTTTTGAAGTTACTAGAAAAAAGAATACCTACAAAATAGAAGCCTTAAATTTTATTATTAGCTTCAACTGACATCATATTACTCTATGAGATAGCTATAAAAGTATTCAAATGCCTGCTCTAATGAGCTGAGTGGTCCATCTCATCATGGACCACTACAAAGCACTGGATCACATTTGTGGAGCCCTGGTGTAGCGGCTGATTTTTCTCATCATGACAGCGTTGGTTTTCCTTCAGGAAGTGCTCTCTCTCTCTCTTTTTTTTTCTCTCTCTCTCTTTCTCATCTCTTTCACTAAGGTACATGGGCACATGGCCCAGATCAATTGAGGTTCCAAAACTTTTGCTAGAACTTTTGGAGGAAAAAAGTAATTATTTCTATTGGAATGGCTAGAATGCAGATAGTGTCCTTCCTTATCAGTATTTATTATTATTGGAAAGATTCTCAGGAATGGGTTGGGCCAAACAGTATTTGTATTTTACATTTTAAAGGTATTGCCAAAAAAGAATCCAACATTTCACATTTACACAAGCAACTTTTGAAGGTATCTTTATAAGAACTGGCTGTCAAAGTGCTTTCACATTTTAGTCGGTCTATGGAGTGTTAAAGTAATATCTCATTGTTTTCTAATTTCTTTTCATCTAACTACTAGTTAAATTAAACATTTTTTCACTTGTTTGCTGACAATTTGGGTTTATGCTTCTGTGAATTGTCTGTTTCTATCTTTCACCCATTTTCCCTTGGTTTGTCCTTTTCCTGTTTTTTTTGTTTTGTTTTGTTTTGTTTTGAGACTGAGTCTTGCTCTATCGCCCAGGCTGAGGTGTGGCAAAATCTCAGCTCACTGCAACCTCCACCTCCCGGGTTCAAGCAATCCTCCTGCTTCAGCCTCCCGAGTAGCTGGGATTACAGGCACCTGCCACCAAGCCTGGCTAATTTTCGCATTTTTTCTTTTTTTAGTAAAGATGGGGTTTTGCCATGTTGGCCAGGCTGATCTCGAACTCCTGACCTCAAGTGATCCGTCTGCCTCAGCCTCCCAAAGTGGTCGGATTACAGGCGTGAGTCACCGTGCCTGGCCTTTTTCCTGTAAATTTCTAAGAGCTCTTTGTTTACTAGAAAAATTTGTCTTTTTCATCCACTATCTTAGTTTGGGCTGCTATAACAGAATATCATAGACTGGGTGGCTTAAGCAACAAACATGGATTTCTCAGCGTTGACTACAGTTACAAAGAGTATGTGCACATAGAAAGGGGCGGTGAGACTTTACATGTATTATCCAGGAGTAGAGCGTCAAAAGGGAGACTTTCTCTTGTAATCCCTTAAAGCTGGGGGACAGAAGCATTTCTCTGCTAAAGAGGCCAACATACCAAAGTCCCCGGAGAAGGGCAGGATGGAGATGCCATGGTGGATACTCAGAAGAGAAATTCCAGTTTGTGTGTATGTGTGTGCACGAATGAGTATGCATGAGTGCATGCATGGGTATATGTTGTGCCTGTGTGTGCCTGCATGAGTGTGCACGTGTACATCCATATATGTATGTGAGTACATGCATCATATGTATGTGTATGTGAGTGCATGTGTGTGTGCGCATATACGTTTGTGTTTGGGGGCACAGGCAAGAATAGATGGGGTTAAGTATTTGGAATGGGTCTTTCAAACTGCGTTTTGTTTTTTGTTTTTTTTTTTTGAGACAGGGTCTTGCTCTGTCATCCAGGCTGGAGTGCAGTGGCGATCACAGCTCACTGTAGCCTTAACCTCCTGGGCTCAAGTGATCCTCCCTCCCCAGCCTCCTGAGTAGCTAGAATTATAGGCACGCATCACCATGTCTGGCTAATTTTTGTCCTCCCTCCACAGCCTCCTGAGTAGCTAGAATTATAGGCACGCATCACCATGTCTGGCTAATTTTTGTGGGTGTTCTTTGGTAGAGATGGGGTCTCGCGATGTTGCCTAGGCTGGTCTCAAACTCCTGGCTCTAGTGATCTTCTTGCCTAGGCCTCTCAAAGTTCTGGGATTACAGGAATGAGCCACTGCACCAGACCTCAAACTGCTGTAACACTGGTAGTGACCTTGGACTTTTTCCTGAGGAGTCACTGTAAATTTTTAAGTGGAGTAGTGATTTCATCCGACTCATTTAACATCAGCATGGAGGATTGCTTTAGAGTAGTTATTCCAAAATGCTGTCTGAAGATGCAAAAGTTTCTGAAGAAGTTTCCCCTGTGTCGTAAATTCAGTTAAAATGAAAAAAAAATAGGACAATATAGTAAGTCTTTTAAATATCTAAATGTATTCAACTTGCCTGTATTCTGGTTATTCCTTCTCTGCCTTTGGGGTTTCAAATCCTCTTTATTTAATAAGACTCTGGTGTTAACAGATGGTAGTAGTAGGTTTGTTTGTTTGTTAATGCTTGATAAAATAAAAAGTTGGCATCTTTTTTTAAAAGATATTCCAGATTTTTTTTTGAAAATAAACGGATCTTTGAAATCTCAAAATCTAGGAACCACTGATTTTGAGTGGTTGAGGCAGAAATATGCCTTTGTGTGTGTGTTTGTTTTTTTCCATAGTACACATTCCTTGGCCCCTGGGGAAGAATTCAAGTGTAATGAAGTTGGCACAGGCATATGTATTTTGAAAAAGCTCCCGAGTCCTTTAGAGATGCTTCTCTGGTTTACAATCCCTGGTTTGGAGGAGAGTTGGGAAAGACCTGGTATTCAGCAATGAAGAAAACTTTGAAGAAACCAGGACATGAGAAGACAGGAAGGGTGAATGTGAACAACATTTTTCTTAGATGGAATTAATAGGGCTCAAAGATGCGAAGATGGTCCTTGCCGAAGATATAAGCAAAGCTGGGGTTCAGGAGGAGGCTCCAGATCATTAGCTGGAAGAATGACCCTGCTTTACTGTGCATGAAAGGGACTTCCTTCTACATGAGGTTCCCATCCTTCTATCTTGTTCCCAAGAATTAATTCTTCTTAAGAAGGCAACAGACAAAGGGAAGACTTTTGTGAAGAATGAGGTAAACATTCAGGATACAAAGTCTAATGTAGAATTCTAGAGTAGATGGTGCTTGGTTTCCATGCAGTATCTGCCACAAACTGAAGTATTAATATTTTCTGGTTTTAAGAATGCAAGTAAAGAAAGAAAACAAGAGAGTGGATGTGATATGGTTTGGCTCTGTGTCCCCACCTAAATCTCATGTTGAATTATAATCTCCAGTGTTGGAGGAGGGACCTGGTGGGAGGTGATTGGATCATGGGGGAGGGATGGAGGGAGTTCCCCCATACTGTTCTTGTGAGAGTGAGTTCTCAAAAGATCTGGCTGTTTGCAAATGTGTAGCATCCCTCTCCTTTGCTCTCTCTCTCCTGCCAGCCATGTGAAGAAGTGCTTGCTTCCCCTTGCCTTCAGCCATGATTGTAAGCTTCCTGAGGCCTCCCCAGAGGCAGAAGCCTATAAAGCCTTCTGAACCATGAGCAGATTAAACCTATTTTTTAAATAAATTACCCAGTCTTTATAGTAGTGTGAGAACACACTAATACAGGGTGTCTGTGACTTAAGACTTCTGCTAAGTGGTTAGAGCCTCTGACAACTCCAAATGGCCAAGTGACATATTGTTGAGTCCTCTGAGGGCAGAAGTCTATCTCCTCCTACTTTATCTGGGTTATGTTGCTAAAGCACCAAAAGGTAATTGGTATTTGTTGATTGAGGTTTTTGTTCTTTCACTGAACCAGTCAACCCTTTTGGAAATATAATTTTATATTTTAAAACTTCAGAACTATTCTGTATTCTTTAATCTCTCAGGGTCTTTATTACTGTTCTTTGTAGTAGAAATGATTTGGACTAGTTCTGAGTTGGCTGATTTAGAAGACAAGAAGTGATGATTCTTCATTCATTCAACTTATCAAATATTTTATTGACACCTATGATGAGCCATTAATTGAATGTAGAATGTGAAGAAAAGGAAAGAATTCAGGTGGATACTAGCATCTTTCACCTAAGCAATTGGACAGGAAGAAAAGTTCTAATGCTCTATTGTTGCATAACAAACCATCTCGAAACTGAGTGGCTTAAAAGAATTTTTTTTGTTATTTCTTAGGATTCTTTGGGTTGACTGAGCTAAGCTCTGCTCTTCTTGCTTGAGGCAAGACCAGAACTAGAGAAAGGTGAGTGTAGTGTCTAAAGTACAAAATTTAAGGAGGCACTCACTCTTGGAGTCTTGGAGCCCAATTATGAAGGTCAATGCCTCCTTACATTTTGCACCAAAATGCCTCACTTGCTTCACGCTGATCTTGACCCTGGCTTGGGGTCTCTCTCATGTGTCTTCAGTAGGATGGCAGCTAGAGCTGGAGTCATCTGAAGGTTCAACTGGGCTGGACATCCAAGTTAGTGTCTCCACTCACAAGTCTGGTGCCTTCTTCACTCACATGGCTGAAACAGCAGGGAGCTGGCCAGGCATCTCTTTCCTTCTCCATGTATCCTCTACACATAGTAAGCATGGGCTTCCTCACAGCATGCGAGTCTGAAGGTGGTCCAGATGTCTTACGTGGTGACTGGCTTCTGCAGAGCAAGTATTCCAAGAGGCCTGATAAGGTTTGGCTCTGTGTTCCCACCCAAATCTCATCTTGTAGCTCCCATAATTCCCACATATTGTGGGAGGGACCCAGTGGGAGATGACTGAATCATGGGGGTGTATCTTTCCCATGCTGTTTTCATGACAGTGAATGGGTCTCATGAGATATGATGGTTTTAAAAACAGGAGTTTCTCTGCACAAGCCCTCTCGTTGCCTGCTGCCATCCATGTAAGATGTGATTTGCTCCTCCTTGCCTTCCACCATAATTGTGAGGCCTCCCCAGCCATGTGGAACTGTAAGTCCAGTAAACCTCTTTCTTTGTAAATTGCCCAATCTTGGGTATATCTTTATCAGCAGTGTGAAAACGGACTAATACAAGGCCCGAGTAGAAGCTGCAAGGCTTCTTGTGATCTAGCCTTGGAGGCCCCAGAATGTCAGTCACTTTCACTATGTCCTATTGGTCAAAGTCAGTAAGGCCTACCCAAGACTCAAGGGGAAGGGGATTATACTCTGCCTTTTGATCTGAGTAGTAATGATGTAAAGGTAGGGAGAAAAGTGATGGAGACCAATTTTGGAGGGTTTCTACCACAGTAAGCCCAGTAAACAAATAGGTTTTGGGGATGGAAAATTAGAAGTGCTCTTGGGAAAGCTTAAGTTTGAGATGTCCTTGGAACCAAGTGAATATATACATATGGAGATCAGAGAAAGACTGAGATTGAAAACATCAAATTAGGAGATGCAATTTAAAATCAAGGCACTAGATGTGGTTACCTAAGGAGTTGAGAGACAGAAGGAGCCACCAGGCAGTAAAATGAGAGAACAGGGGAGTGTGGAGTTTCGGAAGCCAAAATTTTAGAAAGCACTTTGAAAAGAAGGAGGTGATCAGTCATGGCCAATGCTGCTGAAACGTCATATAAGCTGAGGACTGAGAAGTGACAATCGGGTAGAGCAAGGTTTTGGTCACTAGCGACTCTACATAATCGAATGGAACTCGATTATGTAGAGTGAATCGAGTGGGGAAAGTGAGTAAAAGCAAGATTTTCAAGTTTTCATGAAAATGGGATAGTGACTGAATAGGGACATGGAGTCTAGAAGGTTTTACTATTATGTTTTTTTAAGATAGAAGACAGTATAGCCTATTGTGGTGAATGGAAATGACACAGTAAAAAAGTGGGCTGAGAACCCCTCAGGCTTGCAATGCTAATGCTATGTGACTGGGATGCAGAAGTCCCCAAAGCATGCAGAGCTCTTGGGCCTCCCTTAAACCCCACTGAGAGCTGTATCGAGGCCAAGGTGGGGCAAGTGTTACCAAAAACACAGCAACTACACAGAAAAGAAACATGTTAACTTTGAGAGCAGTGGTTCTCAAAGTTTGAGAGCAGCATTCCCTGAGAACTTGTTAGAAATGCATATTCTTGGGACCCACCAGTCCAACTAAATCAGAAACTCCAAAAACTAGGGATCTGAGTTTTAGGATATGTGCTAAGGTTTGGGTCCCACTATTCTAAAGGAACTCGACAAAAATTCAAGTAAAGATGAAACCGAGTGCTGACTTTGTTCCTTATGGGCCTAAAATAACAAAGCTTTAAAGACAAGAGGGGATTTTTCAATTGTCTAATTGGCTTCGAACCTTACCTGTGGAGGGATCCCAGACACAGAGAAGGTGTCTGAGTTGTCCAAGTCCTCCAGGCCGGACTGAGAGGACAACTCCAAATAATAGAGAAAAAAAAAGAGACAGAGAGCCAGGGATATGGTTGTTTTGATGTGCCATGAAGTTGCAGCCTTTCTGGATTTTTTTAGTATCGATTTATATTGCTGTTTGTCTACCAATACTCAAATCAGAGCAAGACGGTCCGCCTTACCTCAGTCTGGCTCTTTTAAGGTTTGATTTTGGTTTTGGGGACTGCAGAGGTGCAGCTTCCCACGGCAGACCAAGCGCCTCTGAGGGACGCAGCAGCTTCAGCAGGTACAGGAAGACTTCCCGCAGCCGGAGGAATCTCCTAGTGCTGGGCCTCCGGCTGTGACTTTTGCCATTTCAAATTCACTTGGCCTCTAGGGAGAGGCGGACAGCCCGACGCTGAGCGCGTCGGAGGCCCGGCTCCCTCTGCTTCTGGAGAGGAGATTTAGCCTTAATTTTTGTGACAGATGGAGTTGATAGTCTCTCCACGGAAAGGGGAGGAAAAAAGCGCCAGTTTTTGACAGGCCGCAGACGCCCGCTGCCTCTGGTGGCGGAAGGCTGCGTTGCGCCCCAGTTAAGGTAGCTCGGAAACTCCCTCGCCGAGAAGGCAGAGGTTTCCTCTGCAGAGCAGCCTCCCTTAAATATACTGAGGGGCTGAAACTTACACTTTAATATAAACCTTTGGTGCGTGCCCATTTATTCCTTCTTCTGTCTTGTGACTGCGGCCAGGTGGTACTTGCTCGACATTCCTGAATATTTTTAATGCTAGTTAAATTTTTTCATTATTGCACGTGTTGCAAGCTTATCTTCCTAAGAAATTATTTCGGTTGATTGGATTTCGGTCTTGCAATTTGAAAACGATGCCTGGCGCACGGGCGGTACCTGCCAGATGGCCTAGCTGGGGCTGGGGGGTGGCGGGCGGGTTGTAAGCATCTCATCAACATCTCCCTAATAAAGTGTGTGCTTCTTTCTTGTATGCTTCTTTAAAACAGTTTCAGTCTCACATTTTATCTCTGGATTCTCCCCTTCCCCTCTGTGGTGATCGAGACCCAAAGACAGGGAGCCTGGAAGATAAACTGAGTTCTGAATCCAGTCGAAAGCACAGATGGGGGCCAGCGAGAATTAATAAAACTACAAAAAAAAAAGGCCCGTGGCTGAGCCGGATGCAAACAGCTGCCCCTAAGCCCTGCCCGCTGGTTCTGTGCGCGAGCTGGGGCTGCATATCCGAGCCTCCTTAAGAGTAGGAGGAGCTCCGGGCCTCCGTCAGGCTCCCTAAGCCGTTCCTTTCAAGCCCTGAATGCCTGAATGTGAGCTGCCCACCACCCTCCCGCCCTCCCCCACTCCGCAACCCCACTCCAGCGGCTCGTAAAAAAAAAAAAAACTTTCAACAACAACAGGCAGGACCAATAGTATCTCGAAAAGCCGGGAAAGGGGGCCGAGCAAAGGGCGAAAGAGAGTGGAGAAAGGAGAAAGCGGGCAGGCTCGGAGCGCGCGGGGCCGGGGCTCGGCGAGCCGAAGGAGCGTTGCTAATGTTTTTGTTTGTTTGCTTTTCCATGCATGCATAATGAGGGGGCACCGCGGCACCACGCGGGGGCTCCCGGCCCACTTTTGTATTTAAAGCCTCGCTGCTAACGAGTCTGCAGCCGGGCTCAGCGGATCCGCTCCCCGGGCTCTTGGTCACCCGAGAAGCTGCCGCCGAGTGAAGCCAGGGAGCCGCTCTCCGGCAGCGCCGACTTTCTTGTTCTCCCCGCGCCTCCCGGAAAGAGCTCCCCGGAGCTCTGCGGAGGCCGGGGTTGCCGCGGGCGGAGGGGGAGGGGACGCGGGGCGACCGGGCCGCGGGAAGGCGGGCAGCGCGCGGACGCCGGGCCAGGAAGCGGCGCGATGCGAGAGACCGCGGCGGCGGTGGCGGCGGCGCGGCACTGAGCCCAGGAGGAAGGAGCCGCCGCGGCCGCAGCGCGAGCAGCCGGCACGGGGACAGCCGGCCGCACAACGGATCTGCAGGCGCGGAGCAAAATGCACCCGCCGCGCCGCGCGGTCCTGCAGCCCCGCCACGGCCTCGCGGCCCGCACCCCCCCGGGGCGACAGTGAGCCTCTCCCGCCACCACCGGGGGCCGAGCGGAGGGCTCTCGGGTGGGAGAGCGGGACCAGATCTCGGCAGCTGTTCATTTCCAGGAAGCCACCGCAGCCAGAGCGAAAGGGGACCTTCTGCCACCAGCGGGGCATCAGCCAGCGGCGCGCATGGATTTATGAAGACACTCATGCAAGAAGTGGGCAGGACTTGGACAAACTTTTCCACCGGCTCCGCGTCCGCCGCTCCCCGCGCCTCGTCTCCTTTCCCCTCCTCTCCCGGCGGCCGCCGCTGCCCGCGATGGTGGCCGCGCTGCTGGGCGGCGGCGGCGAGGCCCGCGGGGGGACAGTGCCGGGCGCCTGGCTGTGCCTGATGGCGCTGCTGCAGCTGCTGGGCTCGGCGCCGCGGGGATCGGGGCTGGCGCACGGCCGCCGCCTCATCTGCTGGCAGGCGCTGCTGCAGTGCCAGGGGGAGCCGGAGTGCAGCTACGCCTACAACCAGTACGCCGAGGCGTGCGCGCCGGTGCTGGCGCAGCACGGCGGGGGCGACGCGCCCGGGGCCGCCGCCGCCGCTTTCCCGGCCTCGGCCGCCTCCTTCTCGTCGCGCTGGCGCTGCCCGAGTCACTGCATCTCGGCCCTCATTCAGCTCAACCACACGCGCCGCGGGCCCGCCCTGGAGGACTGTGACTGCGCGCAGGACGAGAACTGCAAGTCCACCAAGCGCGCCATTGAGCCGTGCCTGCCCCGGACGAGCGGCGGCGGCGCGGGCGGCCCCGGCGCGGGCGGGGTCATGGGCTGCACCGAGGCCCGGCGGCGCTGCGACCGCGACAGCCGCTGTAACCTGGCGCTGAGCCGCTACCTGACCTACTGCGGCAAGGTCTTCAACGGGCTGCGCTGCACGGACGAATGCCGCACGGTCATTGAGGACATGCTGGCTATGCCCAAGGCGGCGCTGCTCAACGACTGCGTGTGCGACGGCCTCGAGCGGCCCATCTGCGAGTCGGTCAAGGAGAACATGGCCCGCCTGTGCTTCGGCGCCGAGCTGGGCAACGGCCCCGGCAGCAGCGGCTCGGACGGGGGCCTGGACGACTACTACGATGAGGACTACGATGACGAGCAGCGCACCGGGGGCGCGGGTGGTGAGCAGCCGCTGGACGACGACGACGGCGTCCCGCACCCACCGCGCCCGGGCAGCGGCGCTGCTGCATCGGGCGGCCGCGGGGACCTGCCCTATGGGCCTGGGCGCAGGAGCAGCGGCGGCGGCGGCCGCTTGGCGCCCCGGGGCGCCTGGACCCCACTCGCCTCCATCTTGCTGCTGCTGCTTGGGCCGCTCTTTTAGCCCTCGCGCCCCCAGCCGTTGGCTGCGGGAGAGCCCGCGTCCCACTCCCGTGCTCGCCTCGACCCCGCGCCGGGCACCTGTGGCTTGGGACAGATAGAGGGGATGGTTGGGGATACTTCCCAAAACTTTTTCCAAGTCAACTTGGTGTAGCCGGTTCCCCGGCCACGACTCTGGGCACTTCCCCTGAAGCTCCTCTCCGGAGCTTGACTTCTTGGACCTCCTCCCCCGCCCCAATTCCAAGCTCCAGAAACTCCCAACTCGTCTGCCGTCCAGAAACCTAGCTGCAGTGTTCAGGACGTCCGGGAGGAAGCAAGCATGTGGGGGACAGAACAGTAGTCCTGGACTCGAAAGGGAAGGTGCTGACCAGTGGGGCCTTAGCAATTTGAAGGGTTGGGAAGGAGGAATTATATTTGCAAAGGGGCTGTCTATTAGCATATTTCCTTTGAGGGGGGGGAAAAAGTGCCAGTATCGACTTTTACAGATTGTGGCCAGTGAGGATATTATAATCCTATGTAAACAGAAAAGTCCCACTTACCGATTCATTCTTTCACTGTTTGTATCTGCGCCCAGAATTCTCAGTGACGTGGGGGTGAGGGTGGGTGGCGATTGCCTTAGAGGGAACCCCTAAATTGGTTTTGGAAAGTTTGAGCCCTTGACCTTAATTTCATTGCTACCACTCTGATCTCTTAGCACATTTCTTAGGATTAAGGGTCCAAAAATGCTGATCTAAGGGGTTGCCATGGTGTTGAACAATGCAACTTTTTATTTAAAAAAGCTCTGCACTGCCATGTATGAAAGTCTCTTTATGATGTTTGTTTTTTTTGTCATTTTTGTTCTTTACATCAAGAAATTTTATGTTTAAATATGCGGAGAATGTATATTGCCTCTGCTCCTATCAGGGTTGCTAAACCCTGGTACATCGTATATAAAATGTATTAAAACTGGGGTTTGTTACCAGTTGCTGTACTTTGTATATAGAATTTTTATAAATTGTATGCTTCAGAAATAATTTATTTTTAAAAAGAAATTAAAAGTTTTAAACTCACATCCATATTACACCTTTCCCCCCTGAAATGTATAGAATCCATTTGTCACCAGGAATCAAAACCCACAGTCCATTGTGAAGTGTGCTATATTTAGAACAGTCTTAAAATGTACAGTGTATTTTATAGAATTGAAGTTAACATTCTTATTTTCAAGAGAATTTATGGACGTTGTAGAAATGTACAAATGCATTTCCAAACTGCCTTAAACGTTGTATTTTTATAGACATGTTTTTTAAAAATCCTAAGTTTTTAAATAACTATGGATTTGTGTATTTTTTTTGGTTATTTGTTTTATTAAAACATGTACATCAGTAAAGAGTTTTAAACAATGAATATGGTGTAGTTACTTTCCAGAGTTACATTGTGGTTAACCCAATAATGGGTGAGGAGGGGGGTTGAGGGGGCACTGAGAATCTATCAACCATCAACTGAAATGAAAATACAGTACAAGACAAGAAATGCAGGATATTATTTCTGCCTTTAATTTAATGAACAATTAGACATCTGTAAATGAGGCAGCCAAAAATATGTAATTGACTGGCTTCTATTGGTGTTTGCATTTGTGGAGAGAATTCACAAAATAGTGTCTCCTGTACATAATTTGAGGATAACTCAGACATGTTGCCCCGCCTCCCCCTTTTCCCCTGAGACCTCCCCTCTTTGTATCCCCCTTCCCATCACCCCTTACCCCCAAGAGTATCCTCTCTGGCTACTAGCCATTCTCAATCAAACATGCCAATAACATCTGTTACCAATAGGTTTTAGGAAGCTTGCAAGCTCAATACTTCAAAGTCATTTTCACACTTTTGGTGAAAAAGTACAAAATTTTGTTGCAAAACATTCAGACCAGCAAAAGTAAACACACAGGGGAAAGGAACAATCACCAGAACTTGTAATATTGTTGTGAGGAGTTGTTTAGCAGTGGCTGAAGGCTGGGTTCCTGCCAGAGCTACTGATCTACACTCAAACGCCCTTAGATAAATAATTACACTCTTAAGCTGTGTCGAGTGCTGATACACTTGACCTTGTAAATAGAAATGTTTGCAGTAGGAATAAACTCCGGCATTGGAAAATCTTTTAAACATTAACACAAAAGAGAGCGCTCTGTCCTCTGGGGATTTGAGCCTGAACCTCGCCAAGCTAGGCACTTGCAAGGGGGAAAAAAAGTTTATTTATCTTCTATTCCTGGTGTTTATTTAAAGCTTTTCATTTTAAACGCGGTGATTGGAAGGCAAGTCGGGAGTTTAAAAGTCACCACAAATAAACTTTGTCTGAGGGGTCGACAGATTAGCAAGATCTGGTGTCTCTTTATTTGATATTAACATGTGCTGAAAAAACATAACCAGATTTCTCTGCTGCCTAAAGTAATTAACGAAGCTATGCCCCCATTCTGACTTCCTCATACCCACTCCCACTCCCCTACTTTCAAGGTTTCTTGTGCTTCTAACTCGCTCTTTTCCCAGCTTTTATGGAGGTATTCAAGACACTTCTTGGTGCACCTAAAACCACGATTTCTATATGTATAGTATTAGAAAGTCTAAGATAGCTGTAGTGTCAGACTTCAGCCCAGGAGAGTGGTGTGTGGTTGGAATCTCCAGTCACCTGAATGGTTGAGTAAACATATTATTAAAACAAAGCTGAGAGCGTTGTTTCTTTGGGAAGCGAACAAAGAGTATTCCCAGAGACTTGTAAATGAAATCAGCTTTCTTTACAAAACGACAAGTTAGCAGTGCTCCTGCGTTTGTCCTTAAATATATTTAAATCATCTCCATCTCATGTTATTTTAACACATTCTTGACTAAAAGTTAAGTCTTTGTCCCAGTAAAAGGCCCAGTTTTCCCCAGTAAGAAGTAAAAGGCATTAGCACTAGAAAAGGCCTGATAATTAACTGCTACAATAAACTCACAACTTGATTTTACAGGGTCCTGTCAAAAGCATCTGCCTGGAATAAATCAACACAACTCGCTCTTGGGGAGAGAGGACACGAGGCTTTATGCTTTCTTCCTTAAAGAAAGTGAACATTGATTGGTGGTCCATTTTAATTTAAACAATTATACACTGGAGCCCAGGAGTCCTCTGGTACCCCTACAGACCTAGCGGAGGTTGTTGAGATATTAGAACCCTTCGGCTAGTGGTTATGAGATTGCATATTGCCATCTGCTTCTAAGCAGAAAGGATTTTTACAGATGTTGACATCTGTAATATCTCACGCTCTCTGGGGAGCCTTTTGGAATTTTGGACATTTGGCCATCTCAAATGTCCCATGGAGAATGGCTGGAAGTCCCATTAATGAAAGAAAAGGTATCTCTGGCTTTTCCTGGGGATTCTCAAAAAGCATCACCCTTCTAACAGAACTCTGCCAGAGTGAGAGGAACTCCTTCTAGATTTCATGTAAAATCATGAGTCCTCACGGCCTTTCCCATTTCCCCAGTTAGCAGGTTTGAATTCTCAGTGACAGTTTATTTGTCTTTGGAGGCACTTCAGTGACAAATGTTTAAGGGAGTGTGGGACAATGGTCGAGAACAAGGAGGCAGTTCATTGAACTGACAGTGACCATACAGTAAATAGAAGGAGGTTCAGGCTTCACTGCTCACCCGAGCACACAGCAACGCTTTTGTATATAATCACAATGGACATAACATAAGGTCTCTGTTTATTTTAAACAATATATAGCGATGTACGTGAGCAATACACGTATGCAAAGTGGAAACGTGTCTGTAGGGAAATAAGTTCTTCTACTAAGTAGCAGGACTTCTCTGTACTTGGACAGCAACGCTTCAAATGTCTAGAAGGATGGACATAGCTCCTGGCCCTGACTGCCACAAATTTAAGGGACCACCAGGCTCTAACACATCTAGGGTGCACCGCCATTCTCCAGATGGGGTCCCTGTGAGTGAAGACAGAATCTTTCCATCTCTCTGCCTTGAAGAGTCAGGAGAACCCTCATGGGAGTGAGCTTTCTCTGTTCCTTGCCACCATCTGTATTCACACCCTCACCCCATCCCAGCAATGTTACAGAGCATCAAATAAAAATAGATCCCCAAAATACAATGAGGACTTTCAGAAACCTCAAACATTGTATTAAAATTTTGTCTACTTTTAAACTTTGGCTTTGCATTGTTAGCTTGTTGAGTTCATTGTGGAGGCTCTCTAACAAAATAACCTCATGTATCTCTTTTCAACCCATAAAAAGAAAAGCCTGCGTTATTTGTGTTTTGACCTCTTACACCAAGGGACATCAGAACTCTTGCCAATTGACCCTGTTTCTCCCAGCTACTCAAAGCAAGGTTGTGGGAGGGCATCAGGTTGCAAATGCCTTGTGGCCAATGTAGTTAAGGAGGGTTGAGTTTCCAGTGGGTCTTGTTGCCTTGTGAGTGAAGTAAAGTTTGACTTTACTGTAATCTATTTGAGAGATTGCCTCTGGAAGACAGTGGAAAAGGTTCACCCTTGACTATCTGAATGACATAAGTCATGTGCTATTAGCATAAATACCTTCCTTCTAAGCATCAATTTAATCAATTTCTTAAATAACAGAATGATCTACTACAAAATAGTGGACTGTATACACTATATTTTGGCACAAAGATGGTCATTCTCCCACTAGTAACCAGGGGCTCTAAATAAATGATTTCAACAATGTTTTATTAAAGGACGACAAGAGCCCTCGAGCTGCATTAATCGGGGAGAAGTCGAGTGGCACTTTTGTTATGGAAATGTTAAGCACATAATAGCACGGCCAAACAATGTGCAGCCACTTCATTCTTTCAGCCATGCTGACACCTCTTAAAGGGGAACTGCAGGGAAGGATGTGGGAAAGATTTGCTTTCCGAGGAAGCTTTCAGCTAATATTTTGGAGGGCTACCTTCAAACCCTGTGTAATATGCATGCAAGAGAATCCAGAAGGGCTGCTGAGATGCAGAAAGTGTTTTCTCCACTTATTTCAGGAGCATGGGTTCCATAATAAAATCAAATGTCTATGTTTTTGATACGGCATTCACCAAAACAATACTTTACTGATTTTGTTGTTCTAAGAGTTCAATTTTATAAAGTTGATCAAAGACAGCTACTCTCAGTGGTGCTGGTATTTACTATAGTTATCTATAGCATGTTCTCCTTAAGCAAACAGATAGCATCTACACAATGTTGTCAAGGACATCTTCAATCTGTAATAAAAAATAAAATGCTATTATAGACAACTTTATGTTCTCTGGTTATCAGTATGTGTCCTTACAAGTTTATCTTTTATTTAAATTTTAGAAGTGCTATAGGATATTTATGGGTTCTTGGATACCAGAATGGGGTTAATACCACAACTAAATCTGATTGTATATTTTATCCCTGATTAGATGTTACTAAGCATCAAAATGAGGAACAATTTCAGTGAGATTTGAGGTCTTTGTCATAGACATTTCTTTTAGAAAAATGCCAGCCTTTGGGTTTTAATCCATGTCACTTCTTACCTGCCAGTTAGTTTCACTGATGTGGAGCATCCTTCTGTAACAAACATTGAAGTGAGTTTTGCAAAGACTAAAACTTATGTCCATAATCCTGAACAGGTGCTGGGGGGTATAAAAAGAGTTCCAGAGGCATTTCCTGAGTGTGTGCTATGTGTGGGTGTATCCATGTGAATATGATACAGTCACGTCCATTGACAAGCTGACACTCAGAATAAGGAGATAGGCACACATAGAAACTTATTATATGACATGGCAAGCATAGAAGAGGATCACAGCACAATGCTGGGTTTAGGGAAAGCTTCTTGGAGAAGGTGACATTGAAGGTAAATCTAAAGACAGGCATGGAAGGCAGCCAAGAGAAAGGTGGGGAAGGCCATTGGATTAGAGGTAATAAAAGAGAAAACTTCAGTTGCATTAAATGTAAGAGTTTAATTAAGCAAAGAACGCTTTGC
Organism: Pan paniscus; assembly: GCF_029289425.2. NCBI lineage: Eukaryota > Metazoa > Chordata > Mammalia > Primates > Hominidae > Pan > Pan paniscus. The sequence continues at coordinate 52,476,596 of NC_073260.2, forward strand.
AAATTGGTCAGCCTCCTGAGCCACAGTAGATTGGGGTACTCCAGCGCAGCCACGTGCTGGAAGAAGATTTATAGACAGAAAAAGGACAGTGACATACAGAAAATGGAAGTGAGGGACAGAAACAGCTGGATTGGTTACAGCTCAGTGTTTGCCTTATTTACACACAGTTCAAATAGTTGGCTATACTGGATTGGCCAAAACTTGGTGATTGGCACAAGAGTAGGCTACGGTCTGTTCACTTCTCCACTTGTTATGGTACAGGGAAACCTTTAGGCTGAACTTACAATATGTAAGGAGACAGCATTAGGCTAAACTTGATTTAACAGGGAGAACAGCGTGCCCAAAGGCATACAGGGATGAATCAGAATGGTGCTGTGCATGAGACCACCTGTTCCCACCAAAGTAGAAAGTAGCAGGGGCCTGAAAGAATTGTTCATGCCAAGTCATCGAAGCCTTGAAGGACATGCTAGGCATAGACTTTACCCTACACAATGAGAAAGATTGGGAATCCTTGGGTGTTCCCAGCTGAAAGCTCGAAAGTTCACTTTTTTGCACAGAGCATATGTTAGCTGTAAGGGAAAAAGTCCAGATATGAGAGAACAGTTCAGAGGCTACTGCAGGGTCCAGTGAACAAAGGCCAGGGTTGGAACTCAAGGAGTGTCAGTGAAGGGGAGGAAGAAGTCAGGTTCAAGACACCATAATTGGTCAAATATGGGGCATTCAGGGAGGGAAGAGGCCAAAATGACTGCTGGGTTTCTGGCTCAGGTAACCAGTGGATGATGTCACCTTTGATCCTAGAGGAAGAAAGGTGGGAGAGCAAGTGATGTGTGAGGACATATAGGATGCCCTGTTGGTGGTGCACTGCAGGAAACCAGCTACAGGCCTAAAGTTCAGGCAGAAGTCAGCCTTGCATAGTGGTCACTGTGAAAACTGAGGGAGAAAGATGTGCAGTGGGAAGAGGAAGGGGTGTCCAGAGAGTACTCCTAGCAGGGATGAAAGAAAGTCAGAGGTGTCTGAGGAAAGCAGGAACAAGGAATAATAATAACATTTCTGGGCACGTACACTTAAATATTAAAATGCTTAAGGGACCAATACTATAAGCAAAGCTTAGAAAGCAAGATGAATTCACTGAATTTCTAAGAAAACGTAACTGATCAAAATATTATTCATTTTAACAATAATAGTAATCATAATTGTAATTACAACTAATTCCAGGAAAATTAAAATGACCAAGTTACACCATTATATTCAAATAATAATAATAATCAATGATTGTTCACATTATTAAGTGATTATTATTTACCATGACAATGCCGAGCACGTAACATGTATCACATTATTTCATCATTACTACATCTTTATGAATAATAATTGTTATTTTTATTGTTATTTTTGTTATCACAACCACTGTAAAAGTGAGGGAGCAGATGCTTAAATGACTTGACCATAGTCATTCAGTGGGAAAGCTGGTGAATATAAAATCTAGGTCTCTTTGCATCAAGAGGTTGTGATTATAACTTTAATACCTTACTGATTCTCAAAATGTAAAAAGCCCAAAGAACCCAAGAACATTTGAAATATTGGGCAAAATTCAAATAACTTTTTCTTTTCTTTCTTTTTTTTTTTTTTTTGAGACAAGGTCTCACTCTGTCACCCAACCTGGAGTGCAGTGGTGTAATCATGACTCACTGCAGCCTCAGCCTCCCATGCTCAAGCAATCCTCTCACCTCAGCCTCCTGAGTAGATAAAAATATAGATGTGCACCACCACGCCCAACTAAATTGTTTAAATTTTTTGTGGAGATGGAGTCTCACTATGTTGCCCAGGCTGGTCTTGAACTCCTGGGCTCAAACAACCCTCTGGCCTTGGCCTCCCAAATTGTTGGGATCACAGGCATAAGCCACCACATCTGGCTCCAGTGACTTTTTCTAATCATCTGTCTATGAGAGGAAATGTGTCTTAATGTTAGCAGTCAATGATGTAATTGTTAGTCGTTATTATTTTCTTCCTTACAGATTTAAATGTTCTCTAAATTTCATCAATGAGTATATATTATCCTGCTTTCACAATGAAAATGTTTTTAAAATATTATTCAGAACCATGAAGAAGAAACAACAGAATGTGGATTCAGTCCCTGTGGGTGCTAACCTGCCCCTGACAACCATTACCTATACTTTGGAGGAACGGGCCCTCTTTTTCCCTTATTCGCTTAGTAGACTTTGGATTCATGAAGAAGAAGTTTGTATTCATAAAATAACACAAACTCTGAAACTGTTCTATATGAAAAATATATGATGTATGAAAATAAATCATAACACAAAAGTGTTAGAGTGAGAAGACTTGATAAATTGTTTACTCATTCATTCAATCAAAATTTATTGAGCACCACTTACTATGGGCTAAGCACCATGCTGGGCTCTAGGGATACAACAGTGAACCAAAGAGTAAACTTTCCTGCTATCTATGAGTGTGGGTCAACACTAGAAACCTGCTTTTTGGAACCCCCCTCTCTTGTCTTCTGTAACAAGCCCATTCTTCCTCTACTAAAGAATGATTGCACCTTTCTTTTTTTTTCTCTCTACATCTGTTCATTAACCTTTTTGTTTATCTTCTCTTTCTCAAAATATGTTTATGCCTTACAGATATTTGTGGGAAAATATTAGCTCTCATATTAATCTTCTGGGTTTTTAAAAATGTGTTTTATGAGTGGAAGACTTCAGTCCTATAATATTTCAGTATATTTAAAAAGTGTATGAAAGTACAGCTGTCTTATTTTAGGGAAGTTCTGATAGAAGGGCTAAGCCAAAAATTGTTATGGCACTTTCAGGGGCTAAATTATGCCCTGATTCTTGACATGTACTAAAATGAAAATATACTGTTATATTCTAGAAGGACAAGTTATTTATAGTAACTAAATTAATCATAACATTTCACATTGCATATTATTTTAAAAATAATTATGAGTAAGTTCTAGAAACACATAGACTCATATTTCATGTAAATTGCCAAAGGGGGTCCTTGCTCACTGTCTCCTGATTTTTCTCTATTTCACAAAATCCAGCCTATTGAAACCAATAGTATTTTAAGGCAAAACAAGAGGAAAAAAAACTGCCAATATTTAGGTTACTGCCAGGAAATTCATGATTTTGTTATTTGGCCTCTGCTGCATAATAGACCACCCCAAAACTTAATAGCTTAAAGTTTTTAGTCATTCCTTTGATCCCAATTTTGGATCTCCTTTGTTGGATCAATAATTTGGGCTGGGCTCAGCAAAGTAATAATCTTGACCTTTTCTTGGCTAATTTGGCTGTAGTTAGCTGCTAGGTCAGGGTAGGGAGGGTTGGTTCCTGGTGGCCTCATTCACATGTCTGGCAATTGGCTGGGTTGACAGTGACAACTGGACTACATGTCTCACATCTAGCAAGGTAACCCAAGTTTCTTATTGTGACAGCTAGAGTCCAAAAACAGCAAGAGAGGGGAAGCCCCCGTTTGCAAGAACTATTTTTTTCTTTTTTTTTGAGACGGAGTCTCGCCCTATCGCCAGGCTGGAGTGCAGTGGCACGATCTCAGGTTACTGCAACCTCTGCCTCCCGGGTTCAAGAGATTCTTCTTCCTCAGCCTCCCAAGTAGTTGGGTCTACAGGCGCACGCTACCACACCTGGCTAATTTTTGTATTTTTAGTAGAGAGGGGGTTTCACCATATTGGCCAGGCTGGTCTCGAACTCCAGACCTTGTGATCTGCCCGCCTCAGCCTCCCAAAGTGCTGGGATTACAGGGGGGAGCCACCACGACCGGCCTGCAAGAACTTTTTAAGCTTCCGCTAGCAGCACATGTGCGAGCATCTATATGAAATTCACATGACCAAGCCCAGCTTCAAGAGGTGGAGAAATAGACTCGACCTCTCTGTGGGAAGACAGGCAGCAGCCTTTGCATAGAGGTGAGCATTTGGGGATGTTAAGAATTATGACAGCCATTCTATAAACGATCTTCTACAACAATGGATCATTTTCCCTGGGTTCTGTTCCCACATCTTTTGTTGGCATGATAGGAAGAAAGAGTAGTAAGAAAGCAGTTCATTGTTTTGGTTTTCAGAATTTATAGAACTTCAGAGCCAAAAAGCCAGAAAAGACCTGAAATACCGATCTACTATTTTATTCACCAAACACTTGCATTGATTTGGTTTCTAGTAGGACCTGCTTCTATATCAAAACATTTCACATAATCCTGCATTGTTTGCCTTCCAGGTGAGTTTTAGAATTAGCTTGTGAAGTTTATTTTAAAAAGCTTTTGTTGAGATTTTGATTGGAATTGGATGGGATTTACAGATCCATCCAATTCCAGCTTGATAACAGTGAATCTTTCCATCTTTCCAGTTAGATAAATATTATAGTTATCTATAAACAGGTCTTGCTGAAGGTTTTGTATCTTTTTAAAACTCAGGTCTTGTTTATTTCTTCTTAGATTTATTCCTAGGTATTTTGTAGTTTCTGCTAGATTATTATTATTATTATTATTATTATTATTATTACACTATTTTATTATTACAATGAGTACGGGCCAGGTGTGGTGGCTCACGCCTATAATCCCAGCACTTTGGGTCTACTAAAAATACAAAAAAAATTAGCTGGGTGTGGTGGTGGGCGCCTGTAATCTCAGCTCCTTGGGAGGCTGAGGCAGGAGAATCACTTGAACCAGGGAGGCGGAGGGTGCAGTGAGCCGAGATCATCCCATTGCACTCCAGCCTTGGCAACAAGACCAAAACTCCATCTCAAAAAAAAAGAAAAAAAAAATTGAGTACATAGGAAACTATTGGTTTTTATACATTGATGTTGTGTCTAAATACTTGGCTGAACTCTTATGAGGTCTAACTATTGGCAGTAGACTCTCTTTGATTTCCTAGACATAAATATAATAATGTTTTCTATCTAGGAAATGGTAAACTTTAAAAGTTTAATTATAAGGTAGACTCTGAAACCATATCAATAAACATTTCATAATCTGTTACATTAAATTCTATTATTCTATCTTGCACTTTTAATGGATCATTCATTCATGCATCATTTTGTAACATCATGCCTCAATCTTTTGAAAGATATTTGTCACTGAATTATGAAGATTTTCCAAGTGTTGACACATTTAATCTCATAATAGTAAATAAATCACATTTGTTAATATCCCCACTGATTCCATCATATAATTCTCTGTTTAAAAATGTCAATCTCACAGTATAGGATAAAAGTTTTTTCTGAAGTTCTAATTTTTACATGAATACCACATTTTTACTATTGACAACAAATTCTGTTATTTTCCTTAAATTGTGTTTGTTTTTGATAAATATTTGTCAAATATCCAAGTCTGAAAAACTTAATTTCCCTTACAGTTATGTTTTTGCAGTCTCTTCATGTAAAAATGGTGTTCCATGAAAAAAAAAAAAGTGGCTAATTCTATTTGTAACTCGACCACAAGCTTTTTTCTTAAGAAAAACATTTTATCCATACTTCCCATTTAATCATCAGAATGTTAAAAAGAGATCAGATAAAATTGTTGCTACTTTATTGAGGTTATTCTTAGGTGAAAGAGTCAATATTTTGTGCAAATACATAGCAGGGAAGAATACTGGTACAGTGTGGTGCAATTGCCTTTGTGCTAATTCACAATGAGTTTTACCCACCATTGTTTTTTGCTCCATCAGTGCAAATAGATGTCAACAGTGCAAAAGGAAAATTGAGCTTTGGGATTATTTGACCCCATGGCCTCCCTGAAAGAAGCTTAGGAATCCTCCAGAAATCTATACACTACACTTTAAAAATGGCTGATATATTTTTACTTTTTAATATATATAATATTTATGTCACATAATTACTTTTCATGTCTTATTGTTGTAGCTAGGATTTCCACTTAAATAGGAGGGTATGATAATGGCTATTCTTGCATGCTGACTTCAGGGATGGCATTTGTAATGTTTTTTATTATGATGCTGGGTATAGGTTTCTAATTTATGCTTTATCAAGTTAAAGAATTTTTTATTCAGTTTATTTTTTGTTTATTGATCTATTGTGAAATTCTATTCTTTTTGTTTCTTTTTTTTTCTTCTTCTTTTTGAGGCATGGTCTTGCTGTGCCCTGCAGGCTGGAATGCAGTGACTCAATCACAGCTTACTGTAGCTTCCATCTCCCAGGCTCAAGTGATCCTCCTGCCTCAGTCTCCTGAGTGGCTAGAACCTCAGGCACGTGCTGCCATGCCTGGCCAATTTTTTTTATTTTTAGTTGAGATGAAGTCTCACTATGTTGGCCAGGTTGGTCTCAAACTTCAAGCTATCCTCCCACCTTGGCCTCCCAAAATGCTAGGATTACAGGTGTGAGCCACTGCACCTAGCCCTATTCTTGAACTATTGTTGGTGATCTATATTTTCATATAGATAAAATAAAATCACTTTATCTAGGTTTCCAATATATTAATATTACATTGTGGAAGATATTCTCTTTCAGTTTTTAACATTTTCTGATCCTGTGTTTATATCTTCCTTCTTTTTTAAGCTTCTATGTGCCTTCTTTCTTTGGAAGTTTTGCTTGTATTATTGGTCTTTTCTTTTCTTTTTTTTGAGACAGAGTCTCGCTGTGAGGCCCAGGCTGGAGTGCAGTGGCACAATCTCGGCTCACTGCAACCTCCGCCTCCTGGGTTCAAGCGATTCTCTTGCCCCAGACTCCTGAGTAGCTGGGATTACAGGTGCTCACCACCATTACCAACTAATTTTTTTGTAATTTTAGTAGAGACGGGGTTTCACCATATTGGCCAGGCTGGTCTCGAACTCCTGACTGCAAATGATCTGCCCGCTTTGGCCTCCCAAAGGGCTGGGATTACAGGCATGAGCCACCGTGTCCAGCCTATTGGTCCTTTCAAATAGCAAGTTTTTAGTTTCATCTATCAAATGTATTCTATGATTGGTTTTTTCTTATCTTAATAATTTCTGCTGTACCATTCTTGATTGCATTTTTCTACTTTATGTTTCTGTTATTTTCCTGGGTTCCTCAGCTAAATGTTTAGCTTATTTATTTTCATTTTTTCATGTGCTCTAACAAGTTCATTTCTAAATGTTACTTTTCTTTTGTGCAACTTTTGGGTTACAGGTTTTGACGTGCTATTTCCTTATTATAATTTATTTGCAAAGAGTACGTACTTCCTATTTTGATTGTCTCTTTAGCCTCAGAATTATCTATGTTATAATTTTGTAGGTATTATTTTCTCATTTTACAGCATTTTTGATTAACGAACACAGCCTAATAACTTCTGCTGTATGCAACTTCATGCTATTTAATGTATGGCTGTTAATATGATAAAATGTTAAATTTATATTAGGTGCATTAAAAAGAAATGTGTAACCTCTGATTTTGTCTGAGTTCTTCTTTACAACAGTGTATCAATTTACTTATCTTAATTCTCTGTATTTCTTTTTCTGTTATTTTCTTTAGGAGATATGTTAATATTTCCTGTCACACTATGGATCCATCAGTTTTTCCTCTTATTTCTGTCAGATTTTATGTATATATTTTGAAGGTATAGTGTTAAATGCATTTAGGTACATGACTTTTATCTTTATGGAAGAATATATTTTTTAACAATATGAACCTTAATTTTGCCCTTTTAATAATGTTTGCCTTTAATTTTATTTTGTGTAAGAATGTCGCATCAGGGCTGGGCGTGGTGGCTCACGCCAGTAATCCCAGCACTTTGGGAGGCCAAGGTGGGCGGATCACCTGAGTTGGAGACCAGCCTGGCCAACATGATGAAACCCCCTCTCTGCTAAAAATACAAAAATTAGCCTGGCATGGTGGTGTGTGCCTGTAATCCCAGCTACTAGGGAGGTTAAGGCAGAAGAATTGTTTGAACCCAGGAGGCGGAGGTTGCACTGAGCCAAGATCGTGCCACTGCACTCCAGCCTGGGTGACAGAGCAAGACTCCTTCTCAAAAACAAAAACAAAAACAAACAAACAAAAAAAATTGCACCTGCTTTTATTTTGTTAACTGTTTTTTGAAGAAACTTCACTTTGCTTTTTCTTTGTAGAGAGTAACATGCACACATTAAAAATTTTAAAGACGCAGTTAATGAAAAATAAGACACTAAAAGCCACCCATAATGATAACACCTATAGATAATCTAAGTACATTTACATGTAACCTTTTGAGCTTTTCTATATATTTAAATTAAAATTAAAAAGTACATTCTACTTTATAAGTTGTGTCATCATACTCACAATCCCTCTAATACCACTTTAGGGAGTGGTAGCTTTTTAAATATCTTCCTCTTTGTATTAGTCCATTTTCATGCTGCTGATAAAGACATACCCAAGACTGGGCAATTTAAAAAAGAAAGGTTTAATTGACTTACAGTTCCATGTGGCTGGGGAAGCCTCACAATCATGGCAGAAGGTAAAAGGCATGTCTCACATAGCAGCAGACAAGAGAAGAGAGAGCTTGTGCAGGGAAACTCCCATTTTTAAAACCATCAGATCTTGTGAGACTTATTCACTATCATGAGAACAATACGGGAAACACCCGTCCCCATGATTCAATCATCACCCGCTGGGTGCCTCCCACAACATGTGGGAATTATGGGAGTACACGATGAGATTTGGGTGGGGACACAGAGCCAAACCATAATCGCTTGTCAATCCATTTATCTTCTTGTAATTTAGGTCTTGTAATGAGCACTTAGCTGGGTAGTATGAATTTTGTTTGATTGATTGGTACCATTTTTTTAAATCCAATGGAGCTTTTTATTTCTTCATAGCAATTCAAAAACTATTTATATTTACTGGTTACTGGTTTGTTTTGATACATTCTCACCATTTTACTTTATGTTTTAAATTTGCCATGCTTTCATGGTTTTTTTTTCTCAAAAATCTCCCATTGATAGCCTTTGTTGGACTGACTATGTATGCTTGTTGCTGTTTTATTAATTTTTAAATTTAATTTTTGTGGGTACATAGTAGGTGTATACATTTATAGGGCATATGAGTTTTTTTTTTTGAGACAGAGCAGAGTCTCACTGTAGGCATGCAATACATAATAATCACATCATGGAAAATTTATCCCTTATGTTACAAACAATCCAATTATACTCTTTTAGTTATTTTTAAATGTACAGTGAAATTATTATTGGCTATAGTCATCCTGTTGTGCTATCAAATACTTGATCTTATTCATTTTTTTCTAACTTTTTTTATACGTATTAACCATCCCTTTCTCCCCTGGTCCCCTCCCACTACCCTTCTCTGTTTCTGATAACCATCCTTCTACTCTATATCTTCAAGAGTTCAATTATTTTGATTTTTAGATCCCACAAATAAATGAGAACATATAATATTTGCCTTTCTATGCCTGGATTATTTCACTTACTATAATGACCTCCAGTTTCATCCATGTTATTGTAAATTACTGGATATCATTCTTTTTTATGGCTGAATGGTACTCCATTGTGTATATGCACCACATTCTCTTTACCCATTCATCTGTTGATGGACACTTAGGTTGCTTCCAAATCTTAACTATTGTGAATAGTGCTGCAACAAACGTGGGAGTGCAGATATCTCTTCAATATACTGATTTCCTTTATTTTGGGTATATATCATTCAGTAGGATTTCTAGATCAAATGGTAGCTCTATTTTTAGTTTTTTGAGGAACCTCTGAACTGTTCTCCATAGTGGTTGTACTAATTTACATACCCACCAACAGTGTATGAGGGTTCCATTTTCTCCACATCCTCACCAGCATTTGTTATGGCCTGTCTTTTGCATATAAGCCAGTTTAACTGGGGTGGGATGATATCTCATTATAGTTTTGGTTTGCATTTCTTTGATGATCAATCATGTTGAGTATCTTTTCATATGCCTGTTTGCCATTTGTATATCTTCTTTTGAGAAAGGTCTATTTAAATCTTTTGCCCATTTTTTTGATTATTAGGTTTTTTCCTATAGAGTTGTTTGAGTTCCTTAAAACTTCTGGTTATTAATCCCTTGTCAGATGAGTAGTTTGCGAATATTTTCTCCCAGTCTGTGTGTTGTCTCTTCACTTTGTTGATTGTTTCCTTTGCTGTGCAGAAGCTTTTTTATATTTTTTATTTATTTTTTATTTTTTGAGATGGAATCTCTCTTTCTCTTGCCCAGGCTGGAGTGCCGTGGTGCAATCACGACTCACTGCAAACTCTGCCTCCCGGGCTCAAGTGATGCTCCCACCTCAGCCTCCTGAGTAACTGGGATGATGGTGTGCGCTACCACGCCCGGCTAATTTTTGTATTTTTAGTAGAGACAGGGTTTCACCATGTTAGCCAGCCTGGTCTCAAACTTCTGACCTCAGGTGATCTGCCTGCCTTGGCCTTCCGAAGTTCTGGGATTACAGGTGTGAGCCACCGCACCCAACCAGAAGCTTTTTTAACTTGATATGATTCCAGTTGTTCATGTTTGCTTTGGTTGCTTGTGCCTGTGGGATATTACTTAAGACATTTTTGCCCAGACCAATGTCCTGGAGAGTTTCCCCAATGATTTCTTGCAATAGTTTCATAGTTTGAGATCTTAGATTTAAGTCTTAAATCCATTTATTTGATTTTTGTATATGGTAAGAGATAGGGGTCTAGTTTTCTTTTTTTAATTAATTGGTTTTTTTTTTGGAGTCAGAGTCTCACTCTGTCACTGAGGCTACAGTGCAAGTGGTGTGATCTCGGCTCACTGCAACCTCTGCCTCCCGGGTTCAAGTGATTCTCGAGCCTCAGCCTCCTGAGTAGCTGGGATTACAGGTACCTACTACCATGCCTTGCTAATTTTTGTATTTTTTTGTAGAGACAGAGTTTCACCATATTGGCCAGGCTGGTCTCAAACTCCTGACCTCAAATGATCTACCGGCATCAGCCTCCCAACGTGCTAGGATTACAGGCATGAGCCACTGTGCCCAACCTCATTTCATTCTTCTGCATATGCATATCCAGTTTTCCCAGCAAAATTTATTTAAGAGACTGTCTTTTCTCTAATGTATGTTCTTGGCACCTTTGTTGAAAATGAGGTGTGTGGATTTGTTTCTGGGTTCTTTATTCTGTTCCATTGGTCTATGTGTCTGTTTTTATACCAGTGCCATGTGATTTTGGTTATTATAGCTCTATAGCATAATTTGAAATCAGGTAATGTGATTCCTCCAGGTTTCTTCCTTCTGCTTAGGATAGTTTTGGCTATTCTGGGTCTTTTGTGGCTCCATATAAATTTCAGAATTTTTTTTTTTCTGTGAAGAATCCCATTGGTATTTTGAAAGGGATTTCGTTGAATCTGTAGATTGCTTTGGATAGTATGGACATTTTAATATTGATTCTTCCAATCCGTGAAGAAGGAATATCTTTCCACTTTTTTGTGTCCTCTTCAATTTCTTTCATCAGTGTTTTATAGTTTTCTTTATAGAGATCTTCTTTCACTTCTGTGGTTAATTCCTAGGCATTTAATTTTATTTGTGCTATTGAGATTAGTTTTTAAACTTCTTTTTCAGATTGTGCACTGTTGGTATATAGAAATGCTACTGAGTTTTGTATGTTGATTTTGTATCCTGCAACTTCACTGAATTTGTTTATAAGCTCTAGCAGTTTTATGGTGGAGTCTTCAGGTTCTGCTGAATATATAATAAGATCATATCATCTGCAAACAAAGATAATTTGACTCCTTCATTTCTAATTTGGATTTCCTTTATTTCTTTCTCTTATCTGATTGCTTTAGCTGGGACTTCCAGTACTATGTTGAATAGCAATGGTGAAAGTGGTCATCCTTGTCGTATTCCAGATCTTGGAGGAAAGGCTTTCAGTTTTTCCCCCTTCAGCATGTTAATAGCTGTGGATCTGTAATATATGGCTTTTATTATGTTGAGGATGTTTGTGGCTGTTTTCTCACACCTTCCCCCTTTCCCCAATTATTTGAAGTTATAAATTATACTTCTACTTTGTCTAGTGTTTTATCTTAAAACTTAGCCCATATATTTAACTATTATTTTCTCTCAATGTCTAAGTGTTGGAAAGTTTCATATCTTCCTCCTAAAGAAAACAATAACTTTTCCTAAGCCTTCTTCTTTTACCATTTTCACCATTTCCATATTGTATCCTATAAATTGTTTTTCCTGTTTTGCTATTCATATTTTTTGTAATCAATCTTTACTTGGAATTAACAATACATGTTACTGCTTTCTTTGTGAAGAACAGCAAAAACGGAAGTATTTAAACATTTCTACCTTACATAATTGTCATGAGAATTTGAGATACAAGGAAAGGAATAAAGCTTATTTTACCAGGTGGAACCGAAGTCCCTTTTAGGGAAAAAATAGACTGTGTAGGAAGAACCTTGATAAGTCATTGGATAGCAGCATGGAGGGAGGCTCCAGAATAGAAAGGTTGAATGGAGAACACAATAAGATAATTCAAGTGCTTTTTGTAAGTAAACAATAATTTGTGGTGGAGAAATCAGAAGAGAGAAGAGAAGGGCATGAGAGAGGAGAGTAATATAGGACATAGCAACATGGCCAGACACAGAAGACTGGGGTGACTTACAGACAATGGGGACTATCTAATCTTCTCTTTAAATTATCTGCTGCATAAAATTTACATGTGTATCCTTTGCTATTATCTATGAACTCTAATAAAAATATACCACCCATCACTACCCCTTACTGAATGTTCCTGATTTTTGTAACTGACTGAAGAATGCGGTTCCTTAGACAAAGAGTTTTGTCTCACTGTGGGCTGGTGCTGGAGTGGACATAAAGAGATCCACAATGCAGAGGGAAAATAACAGTGCAAGAAAAGCAGAATGGCTGGGCCTGGTGGCTCATGCTTATAATCCCAGCACTTTGGGAGGCAAAGATGGGAGAATTGCTTGAGTCCAGGAGTTCAATATCAACCTGCACAACACAGCGAGGCCCTGTCTCTACAAAAATAAATAAATAAATAAATAAATAAATAAATAATTAGCTGGATGTGGTGGTGTGCACCTGTAGTCCCAGCTACTTGGGAGGCTGAGGTGGGAGGATGGCTTGAGCTTGGGAGGTTGAGGCTACAGTGAGCTGTAATTGCACTACTGCACCCCAGCCTGGGTGACAGAAAGAGGCCCTGTTTCCAAAAGAAAAAAAAGAAAAGCAGAAAATTAGATTCAGAGGGGACTAGAAAAAAAATGATACTCTGAGAATTCATCAGATGCTTGGGGGAAAGGACGAGACTCCATAGAATTCCAAGAATGAAAATTCAAACTGCTCTTACTTATATCTTCATGTGCAGGAACATGGGGCATATGGTCAGTGAACAGTAGTGGTTACTAAGATTGCGAAATTGAGATGATGATCTTCGCCTTTCCTTCAGCAGAGGGTAAAATGTGCACCTCATGAGTGCATACAATGAAGTTCATTCTGTGCACCAGAAAGGCCCAATCAAATGTGAGGTGCTATTATGATTAGTGGACCCACAAATTATGTGACCCTAGTGTAGGATTAGAGTCATCTCAAAGGTATTGGGTCCTGAGAACATCTCTTCTTCAGCTTCTGATACAAACATTTTCCACTGGGAATGGGTGACAAAGGCAGCTTTCATTAGTGATAAAGTTTCAAGAGTCTGTATGTGTTAGTCCTATATTTAGCCTTATTTACTGAGTCTCATTTTAAATATTCATTTCTAACTTAAGGTTATACAAAACATCCCAGAGCCAAGCCAAATCTTCTGGAATAGATTCTTTTTTGCCAAGTAAATGAATTCCAGACATGCCATCTGACTTCAATTTGTTTGTAATGTTTCTCCCAGGAAGCAAACACGCTTGGTCTTAAGTGAGGCTTTAGCCCTTTCAAGCTATTCATTCAACCAATATTCACTAAGTGTCTCATGTGTGCCAGGAACTATGCTGCATGCTATAGAGACAATGTCATAATTATCATTGTCGTCATCATCACCACTGGTCAGCCACAAATAGCAGAGTTAAGGTGTGGTGAGGGGAGAAGCATGCTTCAGTCACCCCCACAGTTGTATCAATCCCCCCACAACCATCCAAATATTGATATGAGCTACACGAGAATGATGGCAGGCTGGCTAAGTCAACACTTAGAAACAAGAAAAGGGCCAGGTGTGGTTGCTCACACCTGTAATCTCAGCACTTTGGAAGGCTAGAGCAGGAGAATTGCTTGAGGCCAGGAGTTCTAGAACAGCCTGGGTAACACGGTGAGACCTCTGGCTCTACAAAAAATAAGAATAAAAATGTTAGCTGGGCTTGGTGCTGAGTGTCTGTAGTCCGAGTTACTCAGGAGACTGAGGCAGGAGGATTGCTTGAGCCTAGAAGTTAAAGGCTACAGTGAGCTCTGATCACACCACTGCACTCCAGTCTGGGTGACAGAGCAAGACCCTGTCTCCAAAAAATCTAAACATATTTTTAAAATAAAAAAAAGAAACAGGAAAAGTTTCCCAGTCTCCCCTGTCAACCATATTGATGGTGCCCCTAAGCTCCTGGATATAGAAATTTTGGGATGTCATTGGCAGCAGCAATTTCTCCAGCTTCCTCTTTTAGTTCCTCTGCTTCAGCCTCTGTTTTTCTTCCATTGTCTCCACTTCCCCACAATGCCTGTCATCCAGCAGCTCAGGCTGTGACTGTAGGGGACAGTCCATGCTACACTTGATGTGGCTGCCATTGCTGGGACATGTCTATGCAACCAAGCTGCAGTGGGGGACTTGTTGCCTTTGGCCTAACATGACCCGCACCAAACTCGAGCGTCCCTAGTGCCTATTGTTGAGGATGCAAGATGTTATGGTTGAATTATGCTCCTCCCCAAATTCACAGATTGAAGTCCTAACCTCTAGTACCTCTGAATATGAACTTATTTAGAAACAGGGTCATTGCAGATGTAACTTACTTATGTTAAAATAAAATCATGCTGGAGTGGACCAATATGACTGGTGACCTTGCTTTGAAAAGGGGGAACTTTGCACACAAAGACATGCACACAGGAAGAACACATGTGACGATGAAGGCAGAGATTAGGGTGATGCCAAGCCGAGGAATGCCAAAGATGGCCAGCAAACCTTCAGAAGCTGGTGGAGAGGCATGAAACAGATGCCTCCTCCCAGCCCTCAGAAGGAACCAACTCTGTCTACACCTTGAACGTGGAGTTCTAACCTCCAGGACTGAGTCAATTTCTGTTGTTTAAGCATTCAGTTTGTGGTGCTTCGTTAACAGCCGCCCCAGCCAACTAATACAGGGGATTTCAAAAGAAGTTGGATTTGGAGTGGTGACAGCATTGTGGTTACATTTTTGACTTCCTTTATTGAGAATTCTACTGTTGGTGGACTCTATTGTTAGGCTTTGCTTTTAAGAAAGCTCATTCCCCCTAAAGCAAGTATCTTATCATATAATAATATCATATTATATACGACAACTCCTTCCCTCCCTCCCTCCCTCCCTCCGTCCCTCCCTCCCTCCCTCCCTCCCTCCCTCCCTCCCTCCCTCCCTCCCTCCCTCCCTCCCTCCTTCCCTTCCTTCTTTTTCAGACAGAGTTTCACTCTTGTCGCCCAGGCTGGAGTGCAATGGTGCAATCTCGGCTCACTGCAACCTCTGCCTCCTGGGTTCAAGAGATTCTCCTGCCTCAGCCTCCTGGGTAGCTAGGATTACAGGCATGTGCCACCACGCCTGGCTAATTTTGTATTTTATTAAAGACGGGGTTTCTCTATGTTGGTCAGGCTGGTCTCAAACTCCCCATCTCAGGTGATCCACCCGCCTGGGCCTCCCAAAGTGTTGGGATTACAGGCATGAGCCACCGCACCCAGCCGGCAACAGCTTCTTTTAAGGCCACGTTCATTACAACAGGGGTCAAAACTTTAATCCAATATTTCCCACACTTTAGTGTACATAAAAGTGATCTGGGGAGCTTGTTCAAAACGCAGATTTCTAGGCTCCACTCTTCTTCCTACTGAATCAGAATCTCTGAGGGCCAAGCCTTGAGAATCTGTTTTTGTCAAGCACCCTAGGAGAGTCTATTGATCACACTTTGAGGGACGCTGACAAGAGCTGAAGGAACTATGAGATTTCATGCAAAGTCTGTTTGATGAAGTGGAAGCATCTTTTGGTGTATGTCTTAGTTTGTTTTTTGCTGCTATAAAAGGATACCACAGACTAGATAATTTATTTAAACAAAGAATTTTATCTCTTACAGTTCTGGGAAGTCCAAGATCAAGAGGCCACATCAGGTGAGGGCCTTTGTGTTTCATCATCTCATTGTGGAAGGCAGAAGGGCAAAAAAGCATGAGAGAGAGAGAGAGAGAGAAAGAGGAGACCAAATATTCTTTTATCAGAATCCCACTCCTGTATACGTAGCTCACTCCCTCAATAATGGCATTAATTTGTTCATGAGAGCAGAATCCCCGTGACCTAATCACCTCTTGAGGTCCCACCTCTCAACGCTTGCACTGGGGATTAAGTTTCTAACACATAAACTTTAGGGACACATTCAAACCATAGCAGCGTAGTTCTATGGAGAGTCCTGAAATCCCACTACAGAAGCAGTAATCTTTCTAGCTAACATCTAAGAGAATATCCCCAAAGTACTCATTATGCATCTTAGTTAAAATGATCTTATTAGAGAACTCCACAAAAACCACACAATTATAGTTTAATGAAGTAGAAAATTACTTCTAATTGGGTTTGTTTCCCCAAGTAAAGGCAAGAGTCAGGGAGAGTCAGCAGTTGTTGTTTTTTTTCATTTATTCAGTGAATGTTCAGCACCCTTTTAGGCACTGGAGAAAAAAAGCAGTGATTGAACACATCCCCGCCTTCGCTGAGCCTCCAGCCTAGAAGGGAAAGCAAACGAGAAACCGAGGGCAGATGAGAACGCTAGATGCTCTTGCCACTCACTCCCTTAACACCGTTGCATCTCAGTTTTCCCTGTGTAGAAAATGGGTGTGCAGTGAGATTAAAACATACACCTAAAATGTGCATATATATGTATGAAACTCTGACATATTTTTAGAGAACAAAAAGATGACACAATGATTAACTTAAATGTCAGATTAGAGATTTAAAGTACTGCTCTAAAAAAGTAAACGGTGCTACTGCTCTGTGTGACTTACTCATTCCTTCATACACATTTTGCCTGTGCTCCTGGCTAGAGGAAGAACATATCTGAAGGTTGGATGGTGTTAATTCCTCCCTTTAAGAGGCAACACCCAGGACAGAGATGTGTTTCTGATTTGCTCCGTTATCCTAACATTTCTACAAGGACTCCAGAGAGATTAAGTTTCAAGAGAAGATTTAATCATAGGTGTTCAAACTACATGGAAAGGTGCTAGTAAAAGAGTTAACATTCCAAATCACATTAAAAAGCAAAGAAAATCAGAATTAGAATTCTCGTTCATAACAATGACTAAATATTAGTTTGCTATGTTATTCAATAAAGTTCAGGAGACAGTCAAATAGCATGTAGAGGGTAAAATAGGCTGTATTTAAAATTTAAGGCTAATTCAATTTTGATAGATGATGCCAAAATAATTCCCCCAGTGAGTACTACGTTAAAACTTAACATGATTTTAGTTGTGTAAATTATTTTGCCAATGTTTACATACATTTTCTTTTAATATCCATAAGTGTATCTTTCTCAAATCCCAATGCTAGATTTGAAAATAGAACTTTTTAGAAAAAGCAGCAATCATCTACTACCATTCATCCACTCCAAACAGGAAGAGACAAACTATATAATTTAGCAGCAAAAGCTTGTTTTTCTTCTAAGTTCCTAGTCTCGCATTTCAGGGTTTTGTGTGGCGTTTTAGAAAGAACGTCAAAGACACGGTTCCTAAACCCACGGGCACCATAAGAGGATACAACATGCCTATTAATAATTGTATTACTCTTCTATTATTGCTAAGAAGAATGATGGGCTGGAAGCGTTGGCCCCCAAGCCAAATTTATCCTGAAATGTTTTCAATTAACTCTTGGCACCGGCAGGAAAGCATCAAACCTTTCCCAGGCTGAAATATGGAAAATCTGCAGGGAACATCTCAGCAGGAGAGGAATTTCATTAAAATGAGCACATCATAATCCAATGACTTCTGCTCCCCCTTTAAGCCTCCCTATTGATAAGGAGTCCTGGGCGATTTTTATGGATTTGCGAAGAGAAATTATTTCATAAGATCTTTTCAGAAAGGTTGCTTTGGCCTGGTCCTTTGAATTATTATCTGCTTGGTGATTAAAAAATGGTCAGACATTTGGCTTAATTGTGACTGCTCCTAAGAGGCTGGATAAGAGGGAGTCGAGGCGAGATGAAGTTTCATCCTCAGACAGCTGCTTTCTGCGGTCACTGAGGAGCTGCCACCTGGCCCGTTTTCCCAGGTCTCCATAAAGTGACACGCTGTTACAACCCATGTTTCCAACGACCTGCTTGCAGAGGGGAGTAGCAGCCTTCTAAAGGAATGAGATAAGCAAGCGCACCATCTAACAGCTTTCCAGGGGCGAATCCATCTCAGAAAAAATTAAACTGCCCTCCTGGGTAGGGTGGTGGGGGCGGGGGGTGGGGTAGCTGGAAGCCGCTGGGGGAAGCGGTGCCGGGAAATAAAGAAATTTATCAGCTGGGCTCAGTGCCTCACACCTGTAATCCCAGCACTTTGGGAGGCTGAGGTCAGCGGATCACGAGGTCAGGAGATCAAGACTATCCTGGCCAACATGGTGAAAACTTATCTCTACTAAAATACAATAATAATAATAAAATAATAATAATAATAATTAGCTGAGCATGGTGGCGCATGCCTGTAGTCCCAGCTACTCCAGAGGCTGAGGAAGGAGAACCACTTGAACCCAGGAGGCAGAGGTTGCAGTGAGCCGAGATCGCGCCATTGCACTCCAGCCTGGTGACGGAGCAAGACTCCATGTCAAAAAAAAAAAAAAAAAATTAACTATGGATTTTGAAAAAATGTATGCCTCTGTCCTCAACCTCTTACCCTAACTCTCCTGCATTCTATTGTTAAACGTGTCATGAGAAATAAAAGAGAGCCCTGGTCTCCCCACCTATGTAAATCATAATCATGGTAATACTATCCAGTCAGAAAGTATCTGTGCTGTGAATGTTAAGAGACACTACATATAAAATGCTGAGGAAGTGTTAGTTGTTATAATATTTTTAAAACATCAAAATACTTGACCAGAACAACTCAAAACCAAGTGAAGTCATCAAAAACAAGGAAAGCCTGGGAAGCTATCAGCCAAGAGGAGCCCACAGAGACATGACAAGTAAATACAGCCTGGATGAGATCCTGCAACAGGAAAAATAAAAATCAGAAACAGGTAAAAACCAGGCATGGTGGCTCACACCTGTAATCCCAGCACTTTGGGAGGGCAAGGTGGGCGGATTATGAGGTCAGGAGATCGAGACCATCCTGGCTAACACAGTGAAACTCCATCTCTACTGAAAATACAAAAAATTAGCCGTGTGTGGTGGCGGGCGCCTGTAGTCCCAGCTACTCGGAAGGCCGAGGCAGGAGAATCGCGTGAACCCGGGAGGTGGAGGTTGCAGTGAGCCAAGATCATGCCACTGTACTCCAGCCTGGGAGACAGAGTGAGACTCCATCTCAAAACAACAACAGCAACAACAACAACAACAACAACAAAACTCAAGAAGTCTAAAAAAACTATGGATTTTAGTTAATAACAGTATATCCATATTAGTTCGTTAATTAAAACAAATGTAACATACAAATATAATGTGGGCCTGGTGCAGTGGCTCACACCCGTAATCCCAACACTTTGGGAGGGCAAAGCAGGAGAATTGCCTGAGATTAGGAGTTCGAGACCAGCCTGGGCAACATAATGAGACCCCCCCATCTCTACCAAAGAAGAAAAAAGTTAACCGGACACGGTGATGCGCCTGTAGTACCAGCTACTCAGCTACTCAGGAGGCTGTGGTGGGAGAATCTCTTGGGCCCAGGAGACCCAGGCTACAATGAACTGTGATGACGTTCCAGCCTCGGTAACAGAGTGAACTTGTCTCAAAAAAAAAAAAAAAAAGAACATGTTAGTAGTAGTGAACACTGAGTGAGGCCATATCTGGGAACTCTTTCTACTATTTTCTCAATTTTCCTGTAAATGTAAAACTATTCCCAAAAAATAAAGTTTATTAAAAACAAACAAAAAAGTAAATCATTACTTGAAATTATAAGGTGATCTATTATGGACAGTATTTCATTCTAATAAAAGCAAGATCACATATGCATTTTAAACTAGATGACTAAAGAACGTTTGCCTCGGCCAGGCACAGTGGCTCACACCTGTAATCCCAGCACTTTGGGAGGCTGAGGCAGGTGGATCACGAGGTAAGGACAGCCTGACCAACATAGTGAAACTCCGTCTCTACCAAAAATACAAAAAAAAAAAAAAAAAATTAGCCAGGCTTGGTAGTGTGCGCCTGTAATCCCAGCTACTCAGGAGGCTGTGATAGGAGAATCACTTGAACCTGGGAGGCAGAGGTTGCAGTGAGCCGAGATCACGCCACTGCACTCCAGCCTGAGGGACAGAGCAAGACTCTGTCTCAAAAAAAAAAAAAAAAAAAAATTTGCCTTTTACTGCTCTTCCCTCTTACTGCCCCCCACCCATATACACAACATGCTCCAGCTACAACTGAGATGCTGGTCATTTACTGTGGCTCACATGTAGTGAGGGTGCAGTACATTTGTCACTCAAGTTTACCTATATATGTATCTTATCTCTCAAGCTGTGTCAGCTGCCACCTTCCAGGGTCAGCCCCAGGTCTGCTCTGTCTGTGTCCCTTTTTATGTCCAGTGACCTACAGGACACACCTTCTCAACTTCATCACCTGGACTTTGAAACAAAACAGAAACCTCTGAGCTTTCTTTTCCCATAGCACACACCTTTCCCAACTTCCTTAGTTGATCATCATGACTGATACTAAAACCACAGGCTGCTCTAGGCAGGCAAATGAGGAATGCTTAGACTCTCTTCCCTCTCCTTCCACGTGCCCTGTTACCAAAGCCCTGTGCTGATGCCGCATTTGCCTCTTCCATCCATTTCTTTAGTTGTTACCCTATTCCAGCCTCTCAAATCTAGGTTATTTCAACTTCATCCATTTTTATCTTTTTGCAAACCCCGATATCTGATTGGAAAATCTTTTCCAAACATCATTTTCACTATGCTGCTTGTACATTTAATAAGAAAATATATGGCCTGTTTTTTTGTTTTGTTTTGTTTTTTGTTTTTTGGGGTTTTTTTCTCTGAAGCAGTGGTTCTCAAACTTGCATCCAAATGGGAGAACTTACTAAAATGCAGATTGCTGAGCCCCAGCCCCAGGGTCCCCAGTTCAATAGGTCTGGAGCAGAGGCCTGAGGACCACATTTGGAGAATCATGGCTCTGAAGCACCAACTCCAAACCCTTCTGTCTAGATTTTAGTATTTCTCTCTCTCTCTTTCTCCCAACTCTCTACATTACTCTCAAGTACCTGCCATGGCTCCAGGTCCTCAGTCATATTAATATTTGTTCACTCCTTGTTTGTCCCTCCTCTGCTTCGTTTCCTTCCAGTTTTCCTTTCCCCACTGTTCCTTATTTTTCACCCTTGCACACCAATTTGAGAGTTTTCTCTTGCAGTCTATTTCCCAAATCAATTTATCCCACCCTTAGGAGTTAGAGAGTACCCTCCCCTCAAACCACACAGTCAACCAACCATCCAAACAACAAGCTCACCATGAGCCACAGACAAGCATAGGCAAGACGATTCATGTGGTTCTGTCCTCTTCACCAGGACAACTGCTTCCAGACCCACTGAACCAGAGTCTCCAGAGGTGGGGCCCAAGAGGCTGGATTTCTCAAAGCCCCCAGGCTTGCAGGTGGTGTTTGAGAACTACTGGTCTATACTCATGCCCTTTACTTTCCCAACATCCAACCATTTCTTAACACCTTGAAATTGGCTTTGGCCCCACCAGTCCATTGAAATAGTTTTCTTGAAGGTTATCACTGATTTTTCTAATAAATTAATCCAATAGTTTTGCCTATTGATGATCACATGTCCTTCTTAATTACTTTCTCCACCTAGGCTTTCCTGGCACCACATTTTTCTGCTTCTTTTAGGAATCTATTCTAATTCCTTTCAATCTTCCCACCCTGTAATGCAAGCATTGTTCAAGACCCTATTTTTGGCCATTTTGTTTTCACTCTATATATTCTTCTTTCTGGAAATCTCACCTACTTGCACTCTCTCTCTCTCTCTCTCTTTCAATTCCCAACTCCTTACAGATGATTTCCAAGTTTTTTCTCCAGCTCAGCCTCTCTTTTGATGGCTCTTCTCCATTTCTATCCATGTGCTGTATGTGTCCAACTATGGGTCATCATTCCTGGAACCTTCCTCATTGCCTTAACATGCAAAACTTTTCTTCTTCCTATGTTTTTTATTTGTGTTAAGGCCGCCATCACTCTTGAGGAAACCTAGTCACCTCATGCTTAATCCATGGCATCAATCACCTTTGACTCCCTGGTCTGCTCCACGTCATACATCTAAAGTGTATGAATCTCAGCTGGGCACAGTGGCTCACTCCTGTAATCCCAACATTTTGGGAGGCTGGGGCGGGAAAATCTCTTGAGCCCAGGAGTTCAAGACCAGCCTGGGCAACAGTGAGACCTTGTCTCTATTTTTTTACATAAATAAATGAATAAATACATATAAATAGTAATAAACAAAGTGTATGAATCTCATGGATGCTGACCTTTTCATTGTCTGAGACACACTCCCCCATTCATTCATGTTGCTATGATTCCAGCTTGGAATTGGAGCTGGTACTGCCTCACTAGTGTCTTGGACTCAGACTCATGCTTGCCCAATCTTTGCCACAAACTATATTCAGATATACATATCATGTTGCTGCTTATTTATAACTCTACCTCATTTTAGCCTGAGGATTTATGGTAATATTGATAAATATATTCAATAAAAGATAAAATATAAAGTATAAAAGTCAGAATCATGGAAAAATAAATATCAGAGTGGAAGATCAGAAACTAGCAGAAACTGATTGCAGATTCTAAAGGCCATAATATTTAGCCAGGTAAAAACAAATGGCAGATTTGCACTGAGCATCCTGGGAGACAAATGGAAAAAGAAAACAATTAGATGATTCTATTCCCTATAAAGAGTAAACTTAAGAGTTTCTCAGAAGCAAAAAAGAGAATAAATTTTCCAAGTGAAGGTTCTTTAAAGGGAGCCACTAGATTACTTTTTCTAAAGCATAGCTCCAATTATAATATTTTTCTGATTAAAACTTTTAAAAGTATCCTCCTATGAGCTGAAAGAACTAATTCTAAATTTCATAGATTGTGGTTTGAGTTTTGGGGATGATTAAATACCATGTTATCTTTCAGTCTTCTCTCTCATCACTTTCTCTTGTGGTCCCTGCATTCCAGGCAAGCAGAATTACCTCCAGTACATGGGCCCTGCCTTTGACTTCCCAGAGTCCACATCCAAGCCCGGGTATCAGGAACACTTCTCCCCAGTGCCTGTTCCATAAAGACCAGCTGAACTGCCATCTCCTGGGATCTCTTCTTAGTTCTCTCTTCTAGTTTTCTCCCTATCTGATCCTCTGTGGCTTTGTCTGTAATCCTTTGGTTGACATTTATGTCATTCGGCCTCCTGCCTCTCCTAGTGGATCTTCAGCTCTTCCAAAGCACAGGCTGAGACTGTGGGTTCCTCCACAGCACAGGCCTTTTTGCTGAAGTCCCACGGGCTAAACACTGAGGCTCAGACCTGAAATGTGAGGAACTGCATGGGATTCTTGATGGAACTGTTCAATATGAAAATGTAAATTTCTCCGAAGACAATTAAAAAAAAGTTTTTATTCATTTCATTATGTATGAATTCCAAACAACATGGAGAAACGCTAAACTGGCTTCTGTTAGTTTATTCTGCTAGTTAGAGTCAAGAGCCATCATTCTGGACGTTGTCTTAGGGCCCCTCAAGCTACAACGGTCTCACCTCTCAGGAGCTCACCTCCATGCTCAAGAAGTAGTTTTTAAAGAATGAATTGTCTCTCAAGATTTTGTCAAAAATCTTATGTGCAAAATCACATGAGACATTTCAGACATTTTCTATAGCTAGTCAAACAGAGGGTTTTTTTAAAAAAAAAAAAACAGAAAAAAAAACTGTGTTTGACTAGTTCTTTCTTATAATCCTCACCATCATTTATAGCAATGTGGTCAAATGGAATAATTCCAGATATTTAAAAAATACATTCCTCCTTTTGTCTTTACTCAAAATGTCTACAGCTGATAAATAAAGGGTATTTATTGATCACCATTTTAAATGGCCCAGTGTAATTTGTTTCATAATCTCCAGTGATGGCAATTTGAGGCAGTAACTTTCTCAGTCCCTCGAAAATGTATAATTTCTGCATTCTAGCTGGAAAATACATTTTTTTCTTTGTATTATTTCTGCATTCTAGCTGGAAAATACTTTTTTTTCTTTGTATCATTTCTGCCTTCCAGCTGGAAAATGCATTTTTCTTTTCTTTTCCTTTTCTTTTCGTCCCCTCCTTCTTTCTCTTTTTACTTCTTTCTTTCTTCCCTCCTTCCATCCTCTCCCCATCACCTTCCTTCCTCTTTCCATTCTCCCTTTCTTTTTTTTGTAGTATTCAGAGTTTGGGCAGTGCATTCTCAGAATTTACTTCAATCTCTTAGTACACTAAACTTTTTTAAAAAAGCTTCCATATGTGTTTAATTAAATTATTTTATTCTCATAATGCTCTATGAAGGCAGCAATACTATGATGCCCTTTTACAGAAGAAACTACACAGAGAAAGGTGAAGTCACTTGTTCTAGGTCACACAGCTAGTCAGTGATATAGATGAATTTAAACATAGGCTGCCTGGCCCTAGAGTCTATGTTCTTAACTTTGACACTCTCTACAGACTAAGCTACACTTAAATGTAACTCCTGGTTTCCTGCCCTATCCATCTCTGAACACTGATTTCACTCTAATTACCTAGTTCGATCCTCACAGCAACTCTGTGAGGCCCAAAGAATGGGTATTACCATCGGCCCATTTTGCAGATGAGAAAACTGAGGCTGAGAGAAGGAAAGAGATTTAACTAAGATCCAATTTAGATTGGTGGTTGAGCTGACTCAAGCTGGAGAAACCTCCTTTTGGCTGGTATTTCTCCTAATAGATATTTTTTCCAATAAACATATTATTTCACATATACGTGAAATACACATGTATAATCAGAGTTATTGAGACATAACTCATACTATGAATTCAGTCATTGAAAGTGTAGAATTCAGTGACTTTTTAGTATATTTACAGACATGTGCAATTATTTCCACCATCTCATTTTAGAACATTTTCATCAACCCAGAAGGAAGCCCAGTTCCCATTAGCAGTCACCCCAATATTTTCTCTCCCTCCAGCCCTAAGGAATCACTATACTTTTCATCTCTGTGGATTTGCCTATCCTGGACATTTTATATGAATGGAATCATATCATATTTGGTCTTTTGTAGCTGGCTTCTTTCACTTAGCGTAATGACTTCAAGGTTCATCCATGTCATAGTGTATATCAGTCCTTCATTCCTTTTTATTGCCAAATACTCTCCTATTGTACACACACACCCCATTTTGTCTATCCATTCATCAATTGATGGGCACTTGTATTGTTTCCACTTTTTGGTTATTATGAATAAAGTTGCTATGAACATATGTCTATGAGTTTTTGTGTAAACACATATTTTCATCTCTTGGGTGAGAAGTAAAGTGGAAATGCTGGGTTAACTTAGTAACTCTATCCCTAACTTTTTTTTAGAAACTGCCAAATTGTTTTCCAAAGCAGCTGTACCCTTAAAATTCCTACCAAAGATCCGGGATGGTTGCACTCCCTCTACATGCTTATTGTCACTTGGCATGATCTGTCTTTTTTTATTTCAACCATCCTGGTAGCTATGAAGTAGTATCTCATGTGGTTCTGATTTAATTTACCTGTAACTAGTAATATTGTACATCTTTTCTTGTGTGTATTGACAGTTTATATACCTTCTTTGGAGAAATGTCTGTTCAAATCCTCTGGCCTATTTAAATTTGTATTACTTGTCTTTATTTCTTAGTTTGGGTTCTTTATACACCCTGGATCCCAACCCTCGTACCCAGATTTGCAAATATTTTCTCTCATTCTGTGGGTTATCTTTTCAATTCTCGATGCTCTCACTTATAGCACAATAGTTTTTAATTTTAATTAAATCCAGTTTACCTATTTTTTGTTTTGTTGTTTGTGCTTGTGGTGTCCTATCTAAGAAACCACTCCCTAACCCAAGTTTATGAAGATTTACTTTGGAGTTTTCTTCCAAGAGTTTTATAGTTTTCACAATTACATTTGGGTATATGGTATTTGGCCCATTTTCATTTCATTTTTGTGTACGTTATGAAGTAGGCAACCAACTTCAATCTTTTCTCTAGGATTTCCAATAGTCTCAGTACCATTTGTTGAAAATATTATTATTTTCACCATTGAATTCCCTTGGAACTCTTGTAGAAAATCAACTAACCATAAATGTAAGAGTTTATTTCTGAACTCTCATTTCTACTCCATTGATCTAGATGTTTATTGTTATGTCTTGATTACTGTAAGTTTCCAAACTTTCTTCCTTTTCAGGATTATTTTGACTCTTCTGGATCCCTTGCATTTTCATAAGAATTTTAAAATCAGCTTGTCGATTTCTACAAAATGTCAATTGGCATTTTGATTGAGATTGCATTGAATAGGTAGAACAATTTGGGCAGTATTCCCATCTTAACAACATTAAGTCTTCTGATCCAAAGCATGAGATGTCTTTTCATTCGTTTAGATCTAATTTAATTTCCTTCAACAAAACTTGTAGGTTTTGATGTATGAGTTATTTCATTAAATCTATTACTAAGTATTTTTGGATGCTATTCTAAATGGAATTGTTTTTTAAATTTTATTTTTATTTTTGAGTTGTTTGTTGTTAGTGAAGAGAAATATGATTGATTCTTTGCATTAATCTTGCATCTTGCAACATCAGTGAACTTGTTCATTACTTCTAAAATCCATAGAGACTCAAGTCTCTTATATGAAATGACATAGTACAATTTGCCCTTCACATCTGCAGGTTCCGCATCCATGGATTCAACCCAACTCAGATGGAAAATGTGTACAGTCAGCCCACCATATCCACAGGTTTCCACCCATAGTTGGTTGAATCCGCAGATGCAAAAACCTGTGGAGGGCCACAGAGGGCCACTTCCTCTTTTTGTTGATTCTTTGGGATTCTCTATATTCGAGATTATAATATCTGTCAGTAGAGTAGTTTTACTTCTTCCAATCTGGATGACTTTCGTTTCTTTTTCTTGCTTAACTGCCTTGGCTAGAACCTCCAATACAATGTTGATTTGAAATGACAAGAACAGACATGTTTTTCTTGCTCCTGATCTTAGAGGGAAAAACACTCAGACTATAAATGTTAACTGTGATACCAGCTCTGAATTTTTCATAGGTAGCCTCCCTCGGGTTAAGAAAGTTTCCTTCTATTTCAAGTTTGTTGAGTGTATTTTTCTTCATATTATGAAAGGCTGCTGGATTTAGTCAAATGCTTTTTCTGCATCTAGGCAGATATGGTTTTTGTTTTTTTATTCTATCAATATAATTGATTTTCAGATGTCAAACAAACCTTGTGTTCCTTAATAAATCCTTCTTGGCCATGATGCATAATCGTTTTTATATATTGTTGGATTCAGCTTGCTAGTATTTTTTTTGAAGATTTTGACTCTTATATTCATAAGGGATATTGGCCTTTAGTTTTCTTGAGATATCTTTGTCTGCTTTTGATATCAGGTTAATACTGGCCTCATAAGAGGAGTTGCTTTCAAGATTACCTGTTTTTGACTTTTGGCAGTTTGATTATGATGTGTTTAGGTGTGAATTTGCTTGTGTTTATCCTACTTGAAGCTTTTTTTTTTTTTTTGACAGAGTCTTGCTCTGTCGCCCAGGCTGGAGTACAGTGGTGCAATCTCGGCTCACTGCAAGCTCCGCCTCCCGGGTTCACACCATTCTCCTGCCTCAGCCTCCCCAGTAGCTGGGACTACAGGCACCCACAACCATGCCTGGCTAATTTTTATGTATTTTTAGTAGAGACAGGATTTCACCGTGTTAGCCAGGATGGTCTCTATCTCCTGACCTTGTGATCTGTCCGCCTCAGCCTCCCAAAATGCTGGGATTACAGGCTTGAGCCACCGCGCCCGGCCCCTACTTGGCGCTTTTGAGCTTATTTCAAATTAATCTTTTTAATCAAATTTTTAAAGTTTTTGGCCATTATTTCTTTAGATATTCTATTTGCCCCCCACCCCTCTCTCTCACTAGAATTCCCATTATGCAGATGTTGGGATGTCGGATAGTGCGTTAGGAATTTCTGAGACTCTGTTCATTTTTATTCATTTTTTCTCTCTATTCATTAGACCAGATCATCTCAATTAACCTGTCTTCAAGTTCTCTAATCTTTATCCTTTCAGTTTATATTTTCTGTTGAGTCCCTTTTGCACATTTTCCATTTCTGTAATTTTATCTGGTTTTTTAAAAAATAATTTCTATTTCTTTATTGGTATTCTCTATTTTGTGAAGCACTGTTTCTATATATTCCTCTTCCTCTTTAGTCATGGCTTCCTTTAGTCCTTTGAACATATTTATAATAGCTGATTTGAAGTCTTTGTTTTGTAAGGCAAATATCTGGATCCTTTCTGATAAACATTCAATTGGCTAGTTTTTTCCCCTGTGTATGAAACATAATTTCTTGTTTCTTTGCATGTATTGTAAGTTCTTGTTGAAACTGAACATTTTAGATAATATAGTGCGGCAACTCTGGAAGTCAAATTACCCTCATCCCAACCCCCAATTTGTTTTGTTTGCTTTGTTGTTGCTGTTGCTGATTGCTCATTTAGTGCTTTTCCTGGACTAATCCTATAAAATCTATAGTCTTTGCGGTGTGAGTAACTGAAAACTCATCTCAGTTAGCTTAGTAATCAGTGAATGATTGGTCAGAGATTTGCTTACAGGCCCTAAAGCAATAAGTCTTTCATCTTTTGTCAAAGGGGCCTGAGTTTGCCTGGGAATACACGCTCAATGCTGTAACATTTTACAACTCTGCCTTAGCCTTCACTTCCTGCTTGTGCAGGGCCTCAAGTTCAGCCAGAGATGAGAGTTTGGGGTCCTGTGAGGTCTTTCCTCGTCATGCACATAGCTCTATACATGTATGCAGTTTTGTAAATCCCCAGGAATATGTCAGAGTTTTTCAAAGCCCCCTACAAACATCTCATTCTTCAGGCTCTCCTTTCAGGTTTTGGTAAGGGTCTCATTTTCCCTAAGTGGTAGAACAGTCTTAGGCAGCTATAATGTTAACAATTTCCTCTGATTGTTTTCAGCAAATGCCCTGGGGTTAGGGTTTCCCTGTGGGTGAGCTCCAGGTTAGGTCAAATGAAGGCACAGCCTTGCAAATGGTGCTTTTCCAAGGAGCTGCAAGACAGTTCAAATAATGGCAATGCTCTTGGGATAGGACTCCAAAGCTGGCTTCCTCCCTCTAGTGACAGCTACCATAGTTGGAGGCTGCTGGTTTTCATGACTACCGTGGAGCTGTGGAGAGAGGAAAGTGAGTAGGCAAGTTTAAAATGTACCTAAAATTCTGATGTCACTGAAGACACACAAGCCAGCTCACCCAGACAAGGCAAGCCCAGGAGGCTGGTGAGAGCTCCATGGTACCACAGCAGTACCCCCGGAGTCCCAGGACCAGGCCCTGAGCTCACCCATCTATGGACTGAACTTTGCCAAAGATAACTCTTAGCTGGTAGGAAAGGTTTATTTATTTCTTAAATAAACACTTTAGATTATTGCAGGCTTTGGTTAATTTCCAGAGTCATGAAAATGTTGATTTTGACCATTTTGCCAGTGTTTTTGTTGCTTTTATGGAGAAATGGATTTACAGAGGTTCTCATTCTATGATTCAGATAGTATGGCCATCCACTGAACTCTTGAAAGTTGATTTTTTGCATCTGAAATAGGATTGGATGAGTCATAGCCAAACATCTGTAATAACCAAAAGGTTTCCTGGCACTGGAATTTTCCTTCTTCTGATTATGTCTATGAATACAGTTGCCTGATAAAGCTAGATTGTTCATGCTATCATACACTGAGATTGGAAGTAATTGCAGAGGATGTCTCCTTTAGTTCTCTTATTTGCAGTCACAGGTATTTATAATAAACCCTTGAAAGCTGTGGCATTATTTTGAAGCTACTTATGTATTCATTAAGCAGTCTTGAAAGTTGGGACATTCCTACTTCTCTTCAGTTGAAAAGAAGTTAGGTAATAAGATTGATTAAATTCAGGTAACTGGGTAAAGATTAAACTTAGCATACTAAACCCTGCCTGATATAGTAGTGTTTTTTTCACCTGTGATAGACAGAGTAATTCCCCACCCCCATCCAGGAAGAAAATGTAAAAAGATATCTACATTATAAGTTCCCAGAACTTGTGACACACATGACAATCACATTGCAGATGGGATTAAGTTAAGGATCTTGAGATGGGAAGAGTGTCTTGGATTACCCAGGTGAGCCCAAGGTAATCACAAGAGGTTTTTTTTTTTGTTGTTGTTGTTGTTTATTTATTTTTTAAGACAGAGTCTCACTCTGTCACCCAGGCTGGAGTGCAGTGGCTCGATCTCAGCTCACTGCAACCTCGGCCTCCCAGGTTCAAGTGATTATCCTGCGTCAGCCTCCTGAGTAGCTGGGAATACAGGTGCCCGCCACCACACCCGGCTAATTTTTGTATTTTTAGTAGAGAGGCGGTTTCATCATATTGGCCAGGCTGGTCTTGAACTCCAGTCAAAAGAGTTCTTATAAGTGAAAAAGGGGCTGGAAGTGATGGCTCACACCCATAATCCCAGCACTTTGAGAGGCTGAAGCAGGTGGATCACTTGAGATCAAGAGTTTGAGACTTAACAAAACTTTTTAAAAATCTAGCATCAATTTGTTTCAGCTTGAGATGATATTGGAGGACCTCCAGCTGTAAATGCCACAAATAACTACTTCACCACTTGCAGGGTTCCTTCTCACAGGTAGTGCCTTGATCACATGTTGGAAATCACAAAGCAGGCTCTGGAGAGACACATGTGCTTGTCACATAGATTCTGAATGGATCTGATGCCATCCGCCCACAACTACACCCCGCCTCTTTGTGCCTGTGGGTTTTATTCCTAGGAGTAGATTCTCCAGCTTTGTTTGTGTAGCACACAACTTCACAAATTACCTTATGCTATAATTTGAACTGAGAAGGTAAAATACAATCTCTGTTTTCTGGCAAGTGCCAGTAGAAGAAAACGGAGGTAACTTTGCAGAGTAAGTCATAGCTACAAGAAATTTAATAACTCTTTGAAATGCTATTTATAAGAAAATAAAATTGAAGACAGATTCTATCAGAAAAAATAGTTTTATTTTGATGACACTTTAAAACAGAATAATTTTAGAAAATGATTTTTTAAATTCAGAATGTCAGTATATATGGTTGAAGGAACTTGTCATTTTCATTCATCCATCCTGCACAGAAATGTTTTGAGCTTATTACAAAAATACCCCTCGATTATAACCTCAGCCATTTTCTTATTTTTGTTATCCCTTACTAAAAGACTTAGCTTCAAGTTTATTTTCAATAAGTTTTATTTTCATTTTTATTTGCTGAACCTTGTAGAGAAAGACAACATTTTGTCACTAAAGTACACCAACAGTTACAACAAGGCTGGCTTATAAAGAACATTCTTATCCTGATTTTGTTCAAATGCAAGTGCTGATACAATTTGATTAAAGTAGCTGTAAAATATGCCAGGTATGTGGGAGGTAGAAGTATGGAAAGGGTCTGAGAAATCCTAATCCTGCAGCTCTCAGGACTGCAAGAGTTAGACCCCAGCTGGTGTAAATGGATTAAAAATCTTTTCTCATTTCAAAGGTTTGATCTCAACAAGGGTTTGATTTGATGAAATCACAGTGGCAGCTTGGATTTGAAAACTATTTAGAGTGGAACTTCCTAAAGTTTACATGTGAGGAAAGAATTGGCAGAGGCATAAATGCGGGGTGACCATGTATTTATATGGTGTGTTTCACTGGAGGTCTATTTGTAAAGGGATGAAGAATGTAAAAAAAAAAATTGAAAGTGAGGATAAGTATCAGGTTACTTGTGTAACAGAAGAATGTTTTTATAATTCTTGGCTTGAAAGGTGAAAGAGTGGATATGCTTTTAAGAAACAGGATCTCCTTCAGTAAAAGTCATTTAACATGTTATCTCCCTCCACCTCCTCCTTATATCACTCCCAATACATACTCCCAGACCCTTGCACTACAAGTTAATTTCTCCTTAATTGTCTGCTATAATTTGTGACAAACACTACAAATAGACACAGGAGAGCAAAACAAAAACAAAAGCAAAAACATGGTGCATTAATAGATGGTAAACAAAACCTAGAAAGGGAAGACTGGCCCACATATATGTCTTTAAGACCTAAATTCTTAAGGGTTTCCAACTATTTTCTCTGGAAATGGGATTCATCTTCTTTCAACTGAGTTGGGGCTACTACTAGTTTTACTGATAATTTACATCTCTGTTGTCTCTGTGGCGATCTGAAAGTCGTTAACACTGTCTGCCATTTCCCACCCCTCCATACAATGTCAACAGAAACTCTGGCAAATTATATTTTTTCCTATAGGCATAGTTCAGGCAGCATCTGGAACAGAAAAGGTGTTGGGGAAAATTGGGTTCAACATTCTGCACAAATTCTGGGATGATGCTAGAGGCTAGCAACATAGCAGTGGTGGATATGACACCTGATGAAACAGAAAGCCATGGCTCAAATCAGCCATGCTTCTCAGAGTTAGCAAATCAAGTGCAGAAATCACTGAGCAAAATTCTTTTTACACATAAGAAATCCACAAGATGTAAATTAAACACCTCTAGATTTTTAAAAAAACTGTCCAAGGCTTTATATTCGCATTCAGTTCTATATTTATCTTGAACATAAAGAGGTTATGGAAAACACTAGGTCTTCCACAAAAGACACAATTTAGGATTAATAGGAGGTTAGAGTTTGTACCAGGTAGTATGTGAACAATACTGTACCTTAGAAATATAGAACCTTGATATTTGCGGGGTAACAAATGAGCAACAACATAGAGGGAAGAGAAGGATTAGGC
The DNA here is from genome assembly GCF_029289425.2 of Pan paniscus. Lineage (NCBI taxonomy): Eukaryota > Metazoa > Chordata > Mammalia > Primates > Hominidae > Pan > Pan paniscus. Next base: position 52,509,854 of record NC_073260.2, read on the forward strand.
AAAAAAGTGAGCAGACAAAGAGGGGTATCTGCAAACACAACATTAAGCCTTGACATCTTAGGTTCTCATTATGGGAGGAGCCCTGAGTAATTTGATCAGGATGAGCTCCCATCCTCCAAGTCACTGGAAGGTCAAGATGCATAGGGAAATTGCTGCCAACTCAGGCACCACTCTGCCCAGGCCCCTGGTGTACCCTTTCCTGTGGAAGCACTCAATTCTGGAGGCCGGTGGTAGCACGTGAGTCTCTGTTGGGGAGCTGCTGGAACCTATGTTACCTCAACACAGCCTGGTGATCCATGGCCCACCCCACCCAGCCACTATTGAAATCAATAACCCAAGAGTGTGGGGCATAAGTACTACAGTTCCTCTGCCCCGTGGTGGGAATCTTTCTGAAGGATGAAGGATGTGTGTTACATCACTTTCAGAGCTTTCTGGGAAGATTGCAAATCAGTTGCCCTCAGTGTTACCTGGCTCAATAATGCCCCCTCCTTCAGTGCCTTCCCTTCCCTATGTCACCTCCCCACCCTTGCTGGTGTTCCCTTTATCTCCAAAAAATATTACATGCCCTTAAACTATGTCTCACACTCTAACAGGGAACCCTTTTAGAATCATTGCATGGGGGGTATTTGTTTTCTTTAGTCCTCAAGAGACAACTAGAAATCAGATAGAAATAGAGGTGAAGAGCTAGAGAATCAGTTTATGCAATCTGGCTACAGTGGGAAGCTTTCCTGAGCAAAAACTCCACTTTCATGACTCACTAGGCAGGAACCGTGGGTAAAGTACTCCCTGTCACTGAGCTTCATCTATAAAATATAGAGAGGACCCCTTTTTTGAGATCCATGAGCATCGAGACACAATTCCAAGTAGGTGTGCAATACCTAATGCTCTTTTCCAGTGTACACTGTAATCTTCACTTTTGCTCTGAGCTCCTCCAATCCCATGGTGACTTACTTGGTGCATGCCTGGCTGAGAAGAGTAGGGAAATTAAGACTTATGGGACAACTCTTAGCCAATGGGAAAAATGGAGGCTGTGGATAAATGCCCCTGTCTTCAAGCAGGTAATTCTAGGAAGCATTTGGGACACTTCTCTGAAAGTCTAGGTAGAATTGATCCCCTTGCTCTCAGTGGTAAGCTTGATAATTCACCCTTTAATGGGCCTTTGTTCCTTTCTTGTCTCATTTCCCCACACTTTTATCCCTGCTTCCTGGGATCATACCCCCACATAAACTGCCTGGACCCATGTCCTTCCCTTAGGGTCTTTTTTGGGGAGGAGACCATATTAAAACATGTTGGCTGCAAGATTTTTCTAAAGTTCACATCATATTAGAGATATTGCCATGTGATAAGCAGGCATCCATACAATTCCGTAAGAATATTTTCAAAGGAGAGCACCACCATTGCTGCCACCCCGAGGATGCCTGCACCTCTCTCTGTGCTCCTGAGTTGCTCATGCCACTCTCAAATATCCTCTTTGGAAGTCTTCAGACCCAGTTTAGGAACTGCATCAGGAAGTCAGAAGCTAGCTCATTAGGGAAGGAGAAGGAAGGTTAGGGTTTATGAGGTGGAGAATTGCCCCTGGAGTGAGGCTGCTGGACTGCAGAGGAGTCTGCCTACAGCCCGGAGCCCCCTGGGACTTCAGGCGACCCCATTCACACACGTCATTTCTCCACCCATGGGGCTAAGCTTCAGGGAATTCCTCAACTCACATGGGTACCCATTGAACCCCTCAAATTAAGGGGTCGCCTTTCCCTATCACCTTCATGAAAGGTATGCTAATATTTAAATATTTTATAGAGACAGGGTCTTGCCATGTTGCCCAGCGTGGTTTCAAGCGATCCTCCTGCCTCAGCCTCCCAAACTGTTGGGATTACAGGTGTGAGCCACCACACCTGGCCTCCTTTCGGGTCTTAGACCAAGAAAATCAAAATTTTGCCCTACTCTTAGATGTTTCCTCCAAAGCACCTAATCTTTAAAAATATTATAAAATGTGATTGCTTTAAAAGTTTCCATCCCAGCTGAGTCAGTCTCTCAAAACCTTAATGTTTTTCATGGTACAGCGATTATATCCTTCATGTCAACAACTGCTCTCTAGTTTACCAGGTGGTTTTATTTAATTCCTGGATATTTTGCAGGAAAGAGTTGGCTCAGGTAGGCCCTGGGTGGTGAGAAGAGAAGCCAGGGAGTGGGGCAGTGTGTGCGCAGAGTGGGGACCCCAAAACAAGGCGGTCCCTTAACCCATAGGAAATGCCAGCCAGACTCTTCAAAACCAATAGTACATTCTTCCCCTTCACCCTGCTGGAGAAGCACTACAAGGGTTTAATTTTTCACATTGTAAGCATGTTTCCCATCTCTTGGGGTGATGCAGACTATGCAAATAGACAAATGTGTGTTTCTTTATTTAGATTGCTTTTTCAATTTGTTCAGCAGAGAGGGCTATAAGTGAATGATGTTAAAGGCTTTATATTCTGTCTTTCTCTGTGTGTGTGTGTGGCGGGGGGTGGGCCCTGAACCCTGAAGGTTCTTAGGAGGCCATATGTGTATAAGTCACCATCAGCATGGGAGCGGAGCTCAGGGCTGCAGAGCAGCTGCTCTCTTATTTTGCTGGGAGCTCTCTTCACCTTCCCCTCCCGCAAAGAGAAAAGAGCAGCAGCCACAGCTACACTAGTGATTAACTTTGGAAGGAAATTAAGGCTTGACCGCTGCTGCTGACCTGACGGGAGAGTCACCTCCAAGCAGACTGGGCTGGCCCAACAACAGGGAGTGAGCAGCAGCAGGTGGAAGCACTCAGACAGGGCGCTGCTGGCATCAGGTCGGGAGGGGTTCGACTCAGGGCTAGGACACGAGGAGGAAGGAGGAGGAGAAGGGGATAAGCAGAAGAGAAGGAGGCAAAAGATGTGTGTGTGTGTGTGTGTTGGGGGGTGGGTGGAGAACAAAAGACACCATTTTGCCAGCTCTTCTCTGAAAGGCAATCATCTCCACTTACTGTCTCAATAGCCCAGGCTCAAAGCACAGCAGCCTGTGGGCCAACTTCTGCCTGTTCTGGGATGTGCACTTCCCGGCAGGAAGGTGAAAGGGCCGAGGGGAGATCGCTGGAGAGGCTGGGAGGAGGGAGGAGAGGGGAGGGGCGGGGACGAGGTTGAAGGGGGAGAGAATAAGCGCGGATGGAGAGGAGTAGGGGTGGGAAGGAATAGAGAAAAAAAGAGGAGGGGTGGGGGAGGGGAGAGAAAAGAAAGGGGAAAACCCCCTTGCTGACACGGGGCATAACTTAATTTTCACGGTGCCGGGACAGCTGTATCGTGTAATCTGCCATGGCATGCCGTTAAAGCTTCAATGACTTTACTGACCCAGAAGGGAGACTCAGACCGTGGAGAGGCTTTTGAAAAGAAGTGGTGATCTTTCACGATTTATGAGCTTGTCTTAAAGAAACAGACTCCACTCACTTTAAATTAATCACCCTTTCCAGGGTGCATAGAAATGGGGGTCTTGGTGCCGCGCGCTGGGAAGGCCCCTGTGAGATGGGGTAGCTTTGACCCCGGGCTCGGCGGCGGTGGAGGTGAGGGTGGCGGTGGAGGTGAGGGTGCTGGAGGGGACGGTTTTTCCATTTCGTCCCTTTCCCAGCCCGCGCGCCCCCGCAGAGGCCGGGGGAAGAGGGAAGAGGGCCCGGGCTGCAGGACTGCCACTTGCAGAGGAAGGGGCATCGTCCCCTTAGGGAGGCCCGGGGAGGTCAGAGCAGGGATAGCTGGCAGGGGGTGGGAGAGAGCCTGTGTGTGGTGGGGAAGGGCCGCATTCACGTTCCTGCACTTGCATTCATTGTGCAAGAGGAAAAAAGAAACCAGGAGAAATATAAGGCATTTCACACCCTGATGAAATGCGAGACCTCCCGTGTGATTAAACCGCTGAAAGGAAAAGTGGGGTGTTACCAGACCCGTGTGATCCTCCCTCATTTTCCATATTTCTGAGAACAAAAAGGTGAAAACCTCACCCTAATGTGCAGATACTGATTGCTTAAATTTCGACAGATGCATATTTCCCCCAAAAGGAACGTTTCCTAGAACAGACAAACCTAGAATTACCAGCCATAATGTCCTAGAAAAGAATCCTAATACGAAGAATGTTCTCTAACTTAATACAACCAAGCAAAAGACTGCATTTATCTTTCAAACACCTTTGCAAACTGCAAAGCTTTCTCTTGGTAATTCACCTACCTCTGCCAGGACAAATGAGTCTACAGAAGGGAACTCCTGCGTGTTTTTCCCTTCATTTCATTTGAGATTGTCCTTTGTACCTGTTTTGCATGGCCAGCGGCTTCTGCATTTTAACACATTTTGGAGGGTTTTTGTAGTTCTGTGATTTCACCAACAGCTATGTAAGACTGGTTATCTTTGAGCAGCTTCAGAAGGGTTGAAGCCTCCTAAAAGATCTGCTACTCAGTGAAACCTTTTCTGATGGTAAAAATGGGATCCAGTTAAAGGAAATTTCAAAGACAACAAATGGGGTAAATCTGTTCTTTATAATTTTGATAAAATATTGTATCTGGTCTCTGTATAGTGATTAGAACCATTTCTTCTTAACCAATGGTGTTGGTCTATATTTTAAAGTTTAGCACCAGTCAACAGACATCTACAGATGCTTGTATGGAGGGGCCTGAAGAGAACAGAAGAAGAAGCTGGCCATGCTCCCCACCCACCTTGTGAGAGGATCGGACATAGCCCTGCACCATCTCTGGGATACCCTAAGCCTTCCGAGCTCTTCAATGAGGTAATGTGGCCTCCAATGGGGTATCACTGGAGGTGCTCTTCTTGTGCCCACCACCAGTCAGGGTTTGGTGGTTTAAATTTCATTTTTCTTTCTTTCTTTTTTTTCTTTTTGTTTGAGATGGAGTCTCGCTGTGTCACCCAGGCCAGAGTGCAATGGCATGATCTCAACTCACTGCAACCTCCACCTCCTGGGTTCAAGCGATTCTCTTGCCTCAGCCTCCCGAGTAGCTGGGACTACAAGCGCCTGCCACCACACCTGGCTAATTTTGTATTTTCAGTAGAGACAGGGTTTTGCCATATTGGTCAGGCTGACCTCAAACTCCTCACCTCAGGTGATCCACCCACCTTGGCCTCCCAAAGTGCTGGGATTACAGGCGTGAGCCACCGTGCCCAGCCAATGGTTTAAATTTCTCAAATACAAGCTACAGTACTGTCATGACATTGTTGATTTTATACAGTTTGTCTGCTAACATTGCAAATTGGGTAGTCAGAGTTGGGCAGTTCTCTATGACTTGTTTTTGACTGACCATCTGACTGGAAAACTTCAATACCATGCAGGTCCTCTAGACTGGAGCCCCAGTATGCATCATTTTAAAAAGCTTCTTTAAAATATGTATGGATATGAATTTCACATAGCATAAAATCAATCATTCTAAAGTGGACAATCCAGTAATTTACTACATTCAAAATAGTGTGCAACCACCACATCTGTCTGGTTCCCATACATTTCTCTCTCTCCAGAATAAAACCCTATACTCATTAAGCAGTTCCCCTTTCCCCCTCCCTCAAGCCCCTGACAACCACCATTCTGTATTCTGTCTCTTTGGATTTACCTATTTTTAGTATTTCATGTAAATGAAATAATACAATGTGTGACCTTCTGCACCTGGCTCAGGACTGCATATATTTAAGATGGATGTTCTTGCTGGTGGAGGCACAATGTCCCCCTAAGGACAGACTTGACGCTTTTTTTCCTAAAAGCTTTGCATTTTAAGTATCATCACACAACTTCACAACATCAAGCATGAAACACTTAATAATTCATTTCACCTTACAATCCGTCTTACAGCGACAATTTATTTATCTATTTATTATTTATTTATTTATTTATTTATTTTGAGATGGAGTCTTGCTCTGTTGCCCAGGGTGGAGTGTAGTGCCGCCATCTCAGCTGACTGCAACCTCTGCCACTTGGGTTCAAGTGATTCTCCTGCCTCAGCTTCCCGAGTAGTTGGGACTACAGGTATGCGCCACCAAGCCCGGCTAATTTTTGTATTTTTAGTAGAGACAGAGTTTTGCCATTTTGGCTAGGATGGTCTCGAACTCCTGACCTCAGGTGATCCACCCACCTTGGCCTCCCAAAGTCCTGAGATTACAGGCGTGAGCCACCATGCCCAGCCTAGAAGCAACAATTTAAATTTTTTGTGACTCTTAATTTTTATTGAGTTTTTTCTCAATAAATATTTTTTAAATTAAGGTTTAATGTTGTGGGAAGTCAGGGACCCCAAACAGAGGGACTGGCTGAAGCCATGGCAGAAGAACGTAGATTGTGAAGATTTCATGGACATTTATTAGTTCCCCAAATTAATACTTTTGTTATTTCTTATGCCTGTCTTTACTGCAATCTCTAAACATAAATTGTAAAGATTTCATGGACACATCACTTCCCCAATCAATACCCTTGTGATTTCCTATGCCTGTCTTTACTTTAATCTCTTAATCCTGTCAGCTTAGGAGGATGTATATTGCCTCAGGACTCTGTAATAATTGCATTAACTGCACAAATTGTACAGCATGTGTGTTTGAGTAATATGAAATGTGCGCACCTTGAAAAAAGAACAGGATAACAGCAATTGTTCAAGGAATAAGAGAGATAACCTTAAACTCTGACCACCGGTGAGCCGGGCAGAACAGAGCCATATTTCTCTTCTCTCAAAAGCAAATGGGAGAAATATTGCTGAATTCTTTTTCTCAGCATGGAACATCCCTGAGAAAGAGAATGCGCACCTGGGGGTGGGTCTCTGAACTGGCCCGCCTGGGCATGGTTGTCTCGTATGGTTGAGACTGCAGAGGTGAAATAGACTCCAGTCTCCCATAGTGTTCCCAGGCTTATTAGGAAGAGGAAATTCCCGCCTAATAAATTTTGGTCAGACCAGTTGATCTCAAAACCCTGTCTCCTGATAAGATGTTATCAATGACAGTGGTGCCCGAAACTTCATTAGCAATTTTAATTTCACCTCGGTCATGTGGTCCTGTGATCTCGCCCTGCCTCTGCTTGCCTCATGATATTCTATTACCTTGTAAAGTACTTGATGTCTGTGACCCACACCTATTCACATACTCCCTCCCCTTTTGAAACTCCCTAATAAAAACCTGGTGGTTTTTGCGGCTTGTGGGGCATCACGGAACCTATCGACATGTGATGTCTCCCCCGGACGCCCAGCTTTAAAATTTCTCTCTTTTGTACTCTGTCCCTTTTTTTCTCAAGCTGGCCGATGCTTAAGGAAAATAGAAAAGAACCTACATAAATATTGGGGCAGATATTCACAATATCTGACAGATTCCCCAATAGTTTAATACAATCTTTATGGATTAAATCTACCTATGTAGATGCACCTTGATTGTAATGACAGAATACATGAAATATTTTGCTCTTCTTCCAGATGTTGCTTTCTATTTACTTCTGCATGTGCCTAATACTTACATGTGTTTGTTTTTCTCTTTGCACTGCATATCAATGCATTAATATATTATAATTTTCCACACCTTTCTTTTTTTTTATCCTTTTGATATTACCATGCTAAACATCTTCATTCGTAAAATTGCTTGGATTTTTCATATTACTGGTATTTCTTTAGGACAGATTTCTAGAAATGGCATTATTGAATCAAAAGTATGGATTTAAAAAACTTTTTTCCATGAATGAAGTAGTTAGTGTTTGTTCTAATCACAGCTCTGAAAGAACATTTGACACTTACATTGGAATAAAAACCGCAGCCTTTCAGTGTCAGCTTCATCACATCACATACTCAGATCAGAACACTTCCAAGTTTCAAAGAAGCAGAGATGGCTAGCCAGCATGGATACACAGTGCACTGCCTACGATGATGACTGACTATCCATCTGTGCACATTCCCCACTACCTTCAGATTGCAAAGATCTCACAACACCCTGGGATCCACTTTAGGAGAGTAGAAGGGAAATTCTGCAAAAGGATAGCAGGTCTCTGGGGAGCCTATGCTTCAATGCCTGTCAGAAGGCAGCATAGAAGTGTGTCTCTCATCTGCCACCTGGCAGCGAGCTCAGGGCATCCCATTACAGCCAGGAGTAAAGATGCTTTTCCAGTATAATGGCACAAGGCCATTTCATAACATCACCAGTCCCCCCGAACACTCACAGACGAGCATAGAGCTGGTGTTGCAGGAGCTCTTACCTGAGAGTTCAATGAAAATATCACTACAGGAAAACAAAAATGCTGTTCTTTAATATCTACAGAAGGGAAGGTGAGGCCCAGAAATACCTGTAAGGGAGTGGATCAACACTGGCAGGAATGTGTACCATTCAAGGGGGGCTCACCAGGAAACAGCAGGCATGGTTGTTCCTGGGTGTTTTCTGAGATGCTTATTCTTATAAGGAGGAAAATAATAAATTCACCTTTAACCTGAATTCATTATTAAACCAAGGTATTTGACAGCACAAAATGTCCAGTTTACTTGGGAGACATGAATTGGTTACAGTTCCAAACTGGTCAGAACAAAATTTGGATGAAGTGGGATTTTGTGTGAACTAGAAGGATACTTTAAGACATTTATTCAGAAACATAAGTCCAGTGATGGTCATCTATCCTGTTCTCTCCTGAGGTGTTGGCTGCACCTCAACGGGGCTTGTCAGTGACAAGAAGATGCTAATCAAAAGCATTTAAAGTTGATTTCCTTCTGTTCAGAATTCCTGGCATTTCCTAATGCTTCATGGAAATGTTAGGCTTTGAGATGTGGAGTCAGTTTCACAGATGGAGCCTCCTCCTTTGGCCTCTCTGCAGCAGGACTCCCCCAGTGTCTCTTGGTTTCTATTCTCCACAACCTAGGCTTGCCTGGTGTGGTGGGTTGCCATGGCAATGGCTGTGGCCCCCAATTCTACTGGACCTCATGACTCCAGTACCATTAGCATCCTGATACAGCTTCCAGGTCTCTTCATTCAATTCATGATATAGAGATCTGATGCCTGGTTCCATGTGGCCACATGTCACTTTGGTCTAATCAGCCAGCCATGATGGCCCAGACAGGGTCACCTGGCTTAAACATGACCATTTAAACTCATCTCTTTAGCCACTTCCAAAAAAGCAGCATGGATGCACTAGGCAGGCATCCCACTTCACCATTAAAGGTGGATTTTTGTGCTTTTTCTTTTTTGGCTTTTAACTCTTTCATTTGTTCATCCATCCATTCATTCCTTAATTTACTCAACTAATATTTAATGAGTGCCTACTTTCTGCCAGGTGCTGGCTGGGCTTACCACTGTAGTTACAAAATAAACAAGATACAGTCTCTGGTGACTAGGAGCTCTCAGTCTAGCAAGAGAGGCAGACACAGAAGGGTGGATGCTCATTTGGGCTTGGAGAGCAGGGAAGGCCCACGCACAAGGGCTGAGGAAGATCACACATCAAGGTATGTGCTGGGGACTCTAGCAGTTTATTTGAGGAGCATTATGTGGATGTGGCTGGAGAGATAGGCAAGGGCCAGACACAAGGTCACAAATGCATTGTTAAGTAGCTGTGACTTTAGCACACTCATCAGCATTTTCCAAAAGGTGGGTCATAGACCCCCTCCAGGGGTTCAAGAAGGTGTTCCTGGAGATCCAGCTATCAAAGATGCTATAGGATCTATTTAAAGTTCTATTAAGATAATTAATAAATGATATATTTCTTTTATTGCCTTAAAAAAGGCAGCCAGTGTGCATGGCAATTAGTGGAGGCCAATGAACAGGCTTAAAATTACTACTTGGCTTAAAATTATTAATTATTTTGGGTTTTGGCCATACAGAAGCTTAACACATGAATTGTTGCTTTGATGAAGAATCATAAGGAACAAAGGAGTCAAAACAGAGCACATTAATGAGGAGACTAAAAGTGAAAATAATTCTGAAAAATTACCTCCAGACCATCATCACCAGATCAGAAAACATGGCTCTAATCCAAATCCTTCTGTAGCACACCAGGGACTTCAAAACACAAGGTGGAAAGAGAAGACATTCATGTTTATATTCACTTTTACATTACATTTAATAATAATAAGGACCACTTACACTCACAATGCTTCATTTGTAAAATGATTGTAGTCAAAGGTCTGAAACCTTTTATTTTCATCTCTTAGAAACAATGCAATTATTTATATATATATTTATATATAATATATATAAATATATATTATATAATATATAAAATATTTATAATATGATTATTTTTTAAATAATACAATTATTTTTTAAAAAATAAACAAAATAATTTTTAAGTGTAAAGTTCCAGAATTCCAGATATCAGGTCATAAAAGGACATTTGTTTCAATTGCAAAGCTAAGACAAACAGTTCAATATCAGTCTGCAATTTAATATACATTTTTACCCAAACCAAACAAAATATAATACATCATTGGTAATATGCTCATCAACAAATAATGCTTTTTCTTACAAAATTAATTTACACTCACCTGAGGGCACGAGTCACATTAACTGGGAAAAAGTTGAAACTTGTCTTTATATACCACGAATATTAACTTTTTGTTTTAGAAGTTAATTTTATAACCTATGAAAATATACCTATATAAAATAAAACATTTTACTTGAGATAATTTTTTCCTCATTCCTTAAAAAATTTAACAAATAATCAAAAAAGTTCTTAAGGAACTGTCTTAATCCATTTGTGTTGCTATAACAGAACACTGCAGATTAGGTAATTTGTAAAGAACAGAAATTTATTCCTCTCAGTTCTGGAGACTGAGAAATACAAGTTCAAGACGCCAGCATCTGGTGAGGGCTCCTCCTTGCTTCTAAGATGGCACCTTGAATGCCGAGTCCTCCAGAGGGGAGAAATGCCGCATCTTCACATGGCAGAATTCAAAAGACCAAAACTGGGACAAATAATTCCCTTTATCAGGCCCTTCTATAAGGGGACCCAATCCCATTCACGAGGGAGGAGCCCTCATGGTCTAATCACCTCTTACAGGCCCCACTCCTTAATACGATCACACTGGCAGAACCTGAATTTTGGAAGAGACACTTTCAAACCATAACAGGGCCTTCACTAGATTATTCATTATAATGAAAAGTGTTTTTGGAAAGTTACAAAAGTTAAATCAGTTATTGAGATTGACAGAAAGCCAATGGAAAACTTAAATAGGAGAATAACTTGATCCAGGAGGGCACCTGGGTCCCTTCTTGGTGTTAGTGTTACAGGAAAGGGGTCCAGATCCAGACCCCAAGAGAGGGTTCTTATTTGTCACATAAGAAAGAATTTAGGGCAAGTCTGTAGAATAAAGTGAAAGCAAGTTTGTTAAGAAAGTATAGAAATAAAAGAATGGTTACTCCATAGACAGAGCAGCCCTGAGGGCTGCTGGTTGCCCATTTTTGTGGTTATTTCTTGATGATATGCCAAACAAAGGGTGGATTATTCATGCCTCCCATTTTTAGACCATATAGGGTAACTTCCTGACATGGCCATGGCATTTGTAAACTGTCACGGTGCTGGTGGGAGTGTAGCATTGAGGATGACCAGCGGTCAGTCTCGTAGCCATCTTGGTTTTGGTGGGTTTTAACTGGCTTCTTTACTGCAACCTGTTTTATCAGCAAAGTCTTTATGACCTGTATCTTGTGCTGACCTCTTACCTCATCCTGTGACTTAGAATGCCTTAACCATCTGGGAATGCAGCCCAGCAGGTCTAGGCCTCACTTTACCCAGCTCCTATTCAAGATGGAGTTGCTCTGGTTCCCACGCCTCTGACACTAGTACCCTCAACTCTGTTCAAAGGCAGATTCCAGAACCCACTGTGTATCATTTACTAGAGGAAGGTTTGATGTTAGAAAATGTCCCTGCTTGCTTTGAGATGAATTCAATTTACACAATCACAGGCACCAAATTGCCACCTTTTGTTGCCCTACTCTTTGGGTCAACAAAGTGGCCAACAGAGAAGTGTCTGGAATTCACACTGTTCATATACACCACTGCAATTATCTTCTCACAAAGAATGTCTTTTATGGGGGAAACTGCAATGATATCACCAGAAGGACGTCACTGCATTATCTGGGCCAGGAAACCTGCAGCGCATCTGGAAGCTGGTGAGGGCAACAGATCAGATGATTACTGCCACTGAAAAGACAGTGTGTTACTCAGAGTTCCCAAAAGGAGCTGGGCATGCCAGGCCACACAGGACCACATAGGGGAGCACTGGGGTCTGTTAGGAGGCAGAGGAAGCAAAAAGAAGCATGAGGAAGGATGGTTTCCACAGTAAGAAATGGGCAAGACAGGGCAAACAGGATCAGGATTGGCTATTTTGAGTAATTTCAGCAGGCCCTGGAGAGTAGGGACTTTCTCTAGGCCTCAGGTACCTGGCCCTGGAGTGATTAAGGAAGGGGAAAAGCGGCTTGGAGTGTGAGAGCTAGTTAGAGGAGGTGGGGGGTGGGCACGTTGTCTGGGCTCAGGATTGGTTGGTTTGCATAGGAAAGGTGTGCTGGCATGTGGGTTGTCTACTGTCTCTAGGAATCTGCTAGCCTAGGGAGGAGCAGTCTGTAGGTTTAGCAAGGCACCAAGACACAAAAGCATTGGAGAAACAGAAAATAACAAGGCGTGATTAATTCAACACTTTAAAGCCACTGAATAGATGCCAAATCTGGTGACTTGGAATTAACTATAATGGTAGCATATGGAAGTGGGGAGCAGGGGTAGAGAAGGAAATGTGGTGCATTAAAGCTTCTTAGCACAGTCCACAAATGACCTTGCCTTTTCCATGAATGCATATTAATCAATAGGACTGTATTAGGAAATTCTACTTTCTTTTTTTTGAGACGGAGTCTCTCTTGTTGCCCAGGCTGGATTGCAGTGGCACGATCTTGGCTCACTGCAACCTCTGCCTCCCGGGTTCAAGCAATTCTCTTGCCCCAGCCTCCTGAGTAGCTAGGACTACAGGCACTCGCAACCACACCAGCTAACTTTTTTATTTTTAGTAGAGACAGGGTTTCACCATATTGGCCAGGCTGGTCTCGAACTCTTGACCTTGTGATCTGCCCACCTAGGCCTTGCAAAGTGCTGGGATTACAGGCATGAGCCACTGTGCCTGCCCTACTTTCTTTAATAAATGAAACCCAGGCATCCTCTGTCACATATAGGGAAAGAGAGCATGGGCAGGAAAAGATGCTGGGCTACACAGCTCCAATCTTGGTTCTCTGTATAGGATCCACATTCCCCTGAGTGATTTTTGCTGGAAATTTCTGCTACTAGCATATTAGCTTGGAGGAGTAGCTGTTCTTCCTTTAGCACTCTGATACATATATGCCTCTTATAATTGGCTGAACAATAGGAATGCACAAAAACCAAACAAACAAAAAGGTTTCTTGAGGCAAGAGCGGAGCAAAAGAGAAATAAAAATAGGTACTATCTTTTCAATTTCTGGCTTATAAAATGGAGATTGCTCATTTTGAGCCTGTGGCTCCTCCCAGGGGTCCCTTCCTGCCCAGCACCAGGTTGTGCCCAATGGCAGTGGTCATCTCTAACCTACACCACTGGAGTGAACTCTTAGACATTCAAGTTTCTCAAAGTAAAGACCAAGGAAAGGAGCGACATTGTCTCTTCCATCCTTTCAATCCCACTCTCCTAATTCCTCTTTCCTGTCTAAGGAATCCGGCCCTTATCTGGGTGGATGACCTCATCCTTAGGAATGTTCTTCACCCACAGGGATTTCATCTCACCCCTGCAGGTCTCAACAGAACAAATGCATCTCAGTCAAATATAACAATTCAGAATGATAAGATACCCGCCCCAAGATTCCAGGCCGCTTTTGTACATACCCTTTATAATCTCTGGGACTTTGACTCTGATGAAATAGTCACTCCCATGATTAGGTTATGCTATATGGTTCAGTTGGTGTTAGGAAAGGAAAACTATCCTTGGTCTGCCTGACCCAATCAGGTGATGATCCCTTGAAAGGCACTGGAGAAATAGATTTGAAGGGTGACAGAGATTGACATAGAGAGTCTCTAATGCTGACTTAGAAGACAGAAAGGGCCATGCAGCAAGGATTATGAGTGGCATTTAGGAATGATTAATTCAACACTTTAAAGCCACTGAATAGATGTGAGAGTGGCTCCTGGCTGACAGACAGCAATGAAACTGGGAACTCAGTCCTACAACTGCAACTCACTGGATGTAACCTTAGAAGAGGACACCCCACTCCAGGTGAGAACACAGCCTGGTTCTCACCTTGACTTTAGCCTTGTGAGACCCTGAACAGAAAAACACAACGTGCCTGTATTTTTGACCTCAGAACTGTGAGCTAACAGTGGGAACTACACATAACCCACAAACTATCTCATCTTTGCCACAAGACACAAAACATCTGGATATGTCTACGTCACACATGTGAACATCTCCAAATCAGTATATCTTGGACCGAGAACCACTTTTCTATTGTCAAGATAGGAGGAACATTTTTGCCACTGATGGATCACTGTGATGATGCCATTCAGAGAGTAATGAGTACCATTTGAAGCCACTGAGTTTGTGGTGACTTGTTATGCAATAATAGAAAAACGAGACAACTCTAGCCTTCTTTAGTGAAGCACATCTAATTAGGCCATGATATCCAGAAAGTCTATTGCAGAAGGAGAATTGATGGCAGTGGGTTCTGTTGCAAAATGTTTCAATGTGTTCTGGGGTCTGCAATGAAAATATCAGCTCAAATCTATTTATGACACAAACCCACTGCCTCTAACTTATTATCTCATTACTCGCTGATGGTGAAAAAAGCAGTTTGCCTTATCTAGTTACTAATCAATTGATGCCTTAAATCTACCTCTTTCCAGGCAATGATGAAGTTAACAAAGTAATTCTAGGTGTTGCTATCTGCTCTTAATCCTGCCCAAACTTACTAGGAGACCTACCCAGGAACCTATGAGTTAGGTCATAAGAGGGCCAAAGAGTAAGTGGAACCATGTGGCATCACCACATTGATCTATCAGTGGAAAAGATGTTCCTCCTGTCTTGACAATAGAAAAATGGTTCTCGGTCTACAGGCCAAAATATACTGACCTGGAGATGTCCACATGTGTAATGTAGGCATATCCAGATGTTTTGTGTCTTGCAGTAAGGATGAGATAGTTTGTGGGTTATAAGTAGTTCCCATTGTTAGCTAAAATACCAGCCCGATGAAACCACTAATTTAGAGAGCCATATGGCATTGGTTTTTAGCTAGACTTCCTGATGATAAACAAAATGAAGAAAACACACGTTTTTGTTTTCTGACTACCAAAACTGCTGACAAGGAGTCATCTGGTGTATCCACATTTACAGCTTCAAAGAGGAGTTCTCAGGGCAGGTGAAAATATTTTTAGTTAAAAGGGAAAGGGTACCATGTATGACATCTGTTTGAGTTCAGATATGTTGCATGATTTCCGTGAGCACTAACTTAATCTCTAGTTTTATACCAGAGAGAGAAAGCTGAGACTTTCTTAAAATTTTTCGACCTCTTTGAGTCTTTGTTTCTAGTCTAGAAAATGAAATGATTCCTGTTTTGTAGGATTGTTGTGAGATTTGAATAAAATAATGTAAGTAATAAAATAATGTAAGTAAAATACTTTGTACAATGCCTGGCACATATTAAACCACAAATGAGAGTAATAATCATCACCATTATCACCATCATCATCACCATCACCATTGTTATCATCATCTTCATTAACATTATTAAAAACAACATCTTTACTGAAAGCTTGCTGCTTGTTAGCTCACCTTAATTCACCTGGCTTCAATATTACCTAAAACACCTCTGTATTTACATATTCAAAAATATTAAGCAACTGGCTGGGCTCAGTGGCTCATGCCTGTAATCCCAGCACTTTGGGAGGCTGAGGTGGGCGGATCACCTGAGGTCAGGAGTTTGAGACCAGAGTGGCCAACATGACGAAACCCCGTCTCTACTAAAAATACAAAAATTAGCCAGGCGTAGTGGCAGGCACCTGTAATCCCAGCTACTCGGGAGACTGAGGCAGGATAATCGCCTGAACTTGGAGGGGGCAGAGGTTGCAGTGAGCCAAGATCGTGCCACTGCACTCCAGCCTGGGTGACAGAGCGAGACTCTGTCTCAAAACCAAAAAAAGCAAGTAAGACAAAAGGCACAGTGGATAGATATAATAAAGGTCTCCCAAGTGGCTAGTTCTTGCCTAACTTTTCATTCCAAGGTCATAAAATACTCTGCCTCTTTATTTAAAATAAATATATTGATCTCTTCTGGGGCAAGCATGTCCCCAGCATCTTTATATAAGGTCATTAGTTTTAAAGAAATCATCTTCATATTGCAGTTCCTTTTCTGTCATTCCTGAGATTTTCCCTTCTATGGGCATGACTTTAGTCAGCGGCTCCCATGACCATCCCAAACCCTGTCTCCACATTATCATTCAGTATAAATTGTAGGGAGGTGGGGGAACCTGTATTAATGAAGACAAGACTGTAATTCTTTTCTCACTACAAAATCTTTTCCTAAAATCTAATGTATTCAGATTGACTTCTGCATAGCTTTTCCTTAATTATAAGATAATGTTTTCTTGTTTGTCTTTATATGTCTTGTGCTTTGGAGGGATATTTTTTATTTGTTGTTTACATGTTTGAAGTTGATCCCATTGTTCATAATTAAAACAAAGCTGGGGAATGGGAATAATGAAGGTAGGAAAAGTAGAAAGTAGACTAGGCATAGAGGTTTTGTAGTCTATGAAACTTAACTGTACATTACCATCACGATGATTCTTACATGTAAAATGGCACTGATGTCATCTTTATTTAGTGTGCTTTCTTTTTAGCTTGTTTGTTTTGCACATGGTATATACATCCAAAAGTTATAAAACAGTAAAAAAAAAAAAGTGAAGAGAGGCTCACCCACTCCTCTTTACAGTACCTACTCCTTCCTTCCTCTCAGAGGCAGTTGCTACTAGCAGTCACTATATATCCTTCCAGCATCTGGCAAGTAGTTAACATTAAAAAATTGTGGTACGTGTTAGTCACATGGTTCTACACCATGCTTTTTTCACTTTGACAGTATATATAGAATGCTTTATTATTCTTTTTAATGGGTACATAGTATTCCAGTGTGTGGATGAACCATAATTTAGTGCAACCTCTTCTGATGAACATTTTCATTGTTTTCAATGTTTGACTATTATAAACAATGCTACTGGAAATATTATTTAGAAACATCATTTCAGTGGGCTGTCTTTATTTATTTAGTTTTTTGAGACAGAGTCTCGCTCTGTCTCCCAGGCTGGGCGTGATCTTGGCTCACTGCAAGCTCTGCCTCCTGCGTTCATGCCATTCTCTTGCCTCAACCTCCTGAGTAGCTGGGACTACAGGCACCTGCCACCACGCCCGGCTAATTTTTTTTGCATTTTTTTAGTAGAGACGGGGTTACACCGTGTTAGCCAGGATGGTCTCGATCTCCTGACCTCGTGATCCACCCACCTTGGCCTCCCAAAGTGCTGGGATTACAGGCGTGAGCCACCGCGCCTGGCCTATTTTTACTTTTTATGAAAATTCTCAAAAGTATTTATAAGTATTCAGTGGATGCCTAGTAAATTCAGTCCCTTCAAAATTAATTTTTGTTGTAAAGTATTAAGCTCCTCCACCAGGATTCCCATTTAAACACAACTTTTTATCCAAAAACATTGAGAAACCATTGTCAGATGGCTTTTTTTGTGTGGTAAGAGAAAATATTCCTCTCTCAAAGCCACCTTAAATTTGATTGCTATTTCCTGCCAAGCAAAATAGCAGAGCAAACCTGTGCTCCATAGTTATTTTCTAGCTAAATCATCCCCTGCAGCCCAGAATTCTCGAGGTTTATACTCTTCCCTGGCTGTCCTCCTGCCATTCTGCCCACTTACTTGTGTGTCACACAGGTATTCCCAGACAAAAAAATAAAAAGTGAAAAAAGTTAAGAATATTTTTTGCCTTTATAATAAACATTATATAAGCAATTGGAGTTTTCTTCATAATCTATACATGGGCTGTATATATAAAATGATCACAAAATCATTTATGAACTATCTGCCTCATCATGAGACTACAGTGACTGTTGTTACACATGTGTGTGCAGACATGCCTGAAGCATGTAAATGAGCATTTGCCCATGGACTGTATCTACACAATAATAATTAGAATAAACATGCCATGCCATGGGCTAGTTTAATTATCACTCAAGGAGTATTCACAGAAAACCTCTATACATCCATCACTCATTTCTCCTATCTCTTTGTTTACTCATGGCTACCTTCGAGAAATATAAAGTTATGTGAATCCAATTTAACTTTCAGCAACGTGCCACAGAGTGGCAGAAACTTCTGATACTTGCATCAAACATTTAACTGATTTTCTCATAGTACTGATTGGTTGGTAATTGAATCAGCTTGTATTAAGATGACTTGTCCAGGAGTTGTAGGACTGTGGGGCTCAAGAGAGCTTCAAGATGATCATGTTCAATCTTTTATCTCACTGATGAGAAAAACGAAGCCATGGAATAGACTGTTACCTGCTCAGGATAAGACAGCAAGCTCAGACGAGAATTCCGACTTCCTGATCCCTGGTTAGGATCTTTCCTTTTTGTAAGTCAAATGGATCAGTTGTTACTTAGGCTATTTTTACTCTCTTAAAGTTTGTTTCCGTATTATGCCCAATAATAGGTGTACTGTATGTGCGCTTACATAAGTTTTGAGAAATATTTAATCTCTGAAGGGTATTTTAAAAATCACCTGGCCCATAATACTTTTTTTCCCTCTAATTACCAATGCTATTATTCTGTCTTTCTTGCAGTCACTCTGTTCCATTGGTGACCTCCCAAACAAAACAGAGATGTGACAGGTAAATTGAGCTATTAGTATGTGTGTTTTCCCATTTCAGCATCATTCCCTTTCTGTTCCAAGAAGGTCCTTTGACTGCCTGGCCCCAGGGGAGGTTTCTTTTGTTTTCAGGAGCCCTGAGGGAGTTGAGGGCTGTGCTAAAGGAGAGGATAGAGCAGCACAGCCAAGAAGATGGGGTGCTGGGGTCCCCCAAATTGGAAAAGTATGGGGCTCCTTGGTCTACAGGTTCTATGGAGAGGGTGGAGTAGGCAGTGGAAGTCTGGCTATGGGTGGTCCTTGGGGGTAGACAAGGCCCCCGGCTCATTTCCTACCCAAAGAGAAACCAGGAATGCTGGATTTCAGGATCTCTTATTGATTTGGCCAATGGGACCTTAGTTTTAATCAGAAGTCCAAATACCAAAGCTCTTTCCACCTAGCATTGAGCTCTGCTTGAGATCCCTGGGATGTTTGCAAAACCCTGCAGGGTGTATGGGGAGGGCCTTGTATTAATTATCTCTCACCTTGTGACAACCACCCCATGACTTAGTGACTTAACTCAACAGAAAGTCATTTCTTTTGCTCATTAATCTGCAATTGAGGTTAGTCTCCTCTCTGCTCCACCCCCGGTCAGCTGGAGTAGCTTGGTTTTGGGCTGGATAACGTGCTTTCAAACTGGCTTAGCATGTGGCTGGAAAGTTGGTTCTGGCCGTTGGCTGGGAGCTCTGCTAGGGCCATGGGCTGAGGATCTGATCTGCCCTACACAGGCCTCTCCAAAGGATGCTTGGGCTTCCTCTTACAGCCTGTGGCTGGTCTCCAATACCAGGTGTCCCACAAGACCCAGGGAGAACCAATCTCGGAAGTAACATGGTGTCAATTCTGCCTCCTCAGGAGCAGGGACCTCATCCCTCGATGGGAGGATTATGTATAGGAGGATTGTCAAAACCACACTGTTAAGTAGAGCATGTAGGATGGGATGTATTCTTTGACGATTCTTGGAAAATAGAGTCTGCCATATTCCCAAATGACTGAGATGTCCAGTATGGGAGAGGCGTGCGGAGCTAGCGTTGTTCAAAATTTTATAGACTTCACAGTGTGTCAGTTCTCTCAGGCTTCTACAACAAAACACCAGAAACGGGGTGGCTTATAAGCAAGGGAAATTTATTTCTCACAGTTCTGGAGCCTGAGAAGTTTAAGATCAAGGTGCCAGCAAATGTGGTGTCTGACAAGGCCCCACTTCCCTCTTCCTGGACCTGTCTTTTAGCTTCTTTGCTGGAAGGAGTGAGGGAGCTCCCTCAGGTCTCTTTTGAAGGCCATTAATCCCATTCATGAGGGCTCTGCCCCCATGACCTAATCATCCCCCGAAGACCCCACCTCCTCATACGATTACCTTGAAGATTAGGGCTTCAACATATGAATTTTGGGGGACACAGACAGACACTTAGACCATAGCACAGTGTGTACAGAGAGATTCATTTTGCCTCAATTTGCACCAGTGTCATCTTCCTATTCTAATTGTTTGTCAAAAGAATTACATTTACACATAGCAATGTACAGAAAATATTGCAGAGGGGCTTTCTCTTCATTTTGTGTTTATTTACAATTGATTAATTTCTTTCTGTTCCACAGATTTCTCATCAAAGTGGTCATTTATTTTTAATCAAATAGCTTAGCGGCTCTTACTATTTAGCTATAAATTTTACCGTATAGTTCTTCCCTAATATAATTTATCATCTGCATTTCAACATTATTTTTTCTTAACTTGGGCACACCTGCAGGTCCATTTAAAGGTGCTGGTGAAGTGATTACAAATCTCCCCACGGCAAACAAACCTCTGGCATATTTACGAAGGCAAAGATTCTTCAATTTACTCACAGTAAGTCATCTCAGGTAAAACTCAAGAAACCTAAGTCAGAGTTGTCCTTTGCTTGGTTTAGCTGCTCTCGATGGTTTGAAAAAAATGCCGACTGTGAAGACAACCCTGGGAGGAAAATGCCTTAAGGTGATTAAGGGAAAAGTATCCTTTCCTTCCGCTCACAAAAAAGCAAAACAAGGTACAGCCCTCCCTGAAATGCCTTTTGTAGTCTTTCCCTCTTTTTCTTAGATCACAGCTCTCCTTAGAGTCATCGTTTAAATGCAAATGCAAGGGAAAAATAGGAATCTCTTCAGGAAGTCTCCAACACCTTGCTGGGGAGGCGGGAACTGTTGGAAGCAGGCCTATTATCAGGGACTGGAAATGTGGGGCAGCAGGGAGGGGAGGGTGCAGGAAGCCCTCTCATGGCTGTCTTTGCAGACTCTTAATGTCTCCCTGCTTTCTCCAGGTGGCATTTGTTTCTAAAGATGAAGCAGCGGTTGGTTAGTCAATACCATTCGTATATCTTGGATTTAAATTAAAAAAGATTTTGGGAGTTCAAGACCAGCCTGGCCAACATGGCAAAATCCCGTCTCTACTAAAAATACAAAAATTAGCTGGGCGTGGTGGCGGGCACCTGTAATCCCAGCTACTTGAGAGGCTGAGGCAGGATAATCACTTGAACCCAGGAGGTGGAGGTTGCAGTGAGCCAATACTGCACCGTTGCACTCCAGCCTGGTCAACAGAGTGAAACTCCATTAGGAACGAAAGAAAGAAAGGAAAGTAAGAAAGAAAGATAGAAAGAAGAAAGAAAGAGAGAAAAGAAAGAAAGAAAGAAAAAAGAAAGAAAGGAAAGAAAGAGGGAGAGAGAGAAAGAAAGGGAAAGAAAGAAAGAAAGAAAGAGAGAAAGAAAGAAAAAGAAAGGAAGAGAGAGGAAGGAAGGAAGGAAGGAAGGAAGGATACACTTTGGAAAAAAGTCTCTTTTTATAGCTAACCAGCAGCTTCTATCCGCACCTCATTTTCTACATCAGAATGGAATTTATCAGGCTGCTTTAACTTCACCCTCGGGCCTGGGGTGAAGTTAAATAATGAATCATTTCCAGTGGCCTTTTATCCTCAGAGGCCCGATTCATCAACACCAGAATTCTCTTCCACCTGCATAAGCGTCTCTCAGCTATGGACAACACATTGCAAGGTTTAACTATTCCAGAGTGAGACATGATAGTAATTTCCAAGAATGATAGCTCTGGAAGGAAAGGAATCAGAGAGGAGAGGCCTCAGTGGATGTCTGCTGGGCCCATGGCCTCACCTAAGGAAAGCTGGCCTCTGGGATTGGGTGTCTCCAGATCCGGCCACAGTGGATCAGACATGAAAGGACTCCTCCCATGCAGCTGGTCTTCAGACTGGCCAGCAGGCCTGGGGCAGCTCTGCCCAACTGGGATAGGTGGTTCTGTCTCACTGGATCAGTTACAGTTTGCTGGGAACAGGGGTGGGCAGTCAACATGCCTCCAAAACTTGCAGACGGAGTCAACAACTTAGAGCAGGAAAAGAAGCAGAGTATCACGCAGACAGATGAAAAGGCACTGAGTTACTATAAGCCGAAGATTCAGGAGGTCAGAAGCTACGTAGGAAGAGAAGAGCCTAGATTTGTGCTTCTTCAAACTTTAATGTGCATACATGTCTTATGGGAGTCTTGCTGAAATGTTGATTTTGATCTGACAGCTCTGGGGTGGGACCTGAGACTCTGCATTTCTAATGGGCTTCAGGTGCCTCCAGATGCTGCTTCACAGGCCATATCTTGTTGCAAGGGTTCAGAAAACCAACAACTCTCAGCCTGTGGCTGAGCACTAGAATTGTCTGAGAAGTTCGTAAAAATCCCGTCTCCAGGAGTGGGATCTGGGCATCTGTCTCTTAACATCTCCAGGCAATTCCACAGCACAGCCAAGGTTGAAATCATTGTCTGGGAGTGAAGTTTTCTGCTGGTTGAGAAGTGGCAGATACTGAATCGGCCCCATCATTGAGTGTCCAGAAAGGAGCAGCAGGTGTCTTTCCAAGGACATGCCTACTGCACTTGCTGTATGTCTTGATCATATGCTCTGGCTCCCATAAGGTATCTGCTTCTGTTTATTTTTTTTTTAATTTCATTAGTTGTTGGCTTACAGGTGGCTTTTGTTATATGGATAAATTCTTCAGTGGTGATTTCTGAGATTTTAGTGCACCCATCACCCACGCGTCTGTTTTCATCGCCATCATCAATCCAGTTAACCCAAACATATCACTGTTTGGGTTACAGCATGGAAGAATTCAGCGAGGATGACAATAGTAATGTTTCTTTTACTTCATCTATGAAATATACAACCAGGACCAGAGGGTGTCTACCTAAGGAATTCCAAGTCTCATGGGGAGTTGCGTTATTTGTCCACAATTCTGCATTCATGTGGCCCCCATATTGGCATTCTATGCACTGATTTTTTTTTATAGAAACATCTTTCATCTTTTTTTAAGGCAAGTGAATAAATGTTTCAAGCCATGGCATAAATCTACATACTTTTAGGATCCTGCCTAGTGTGCAGCTTCATCATGTCTGTTTTCTGACACTTCTCAGAAGAAGAAACCATCTCTAACATTCCAAAGGGGGCAGAGCTCAGAAGTGCAGCTGAGAAAGCAGTTTGAGAACCCAAGACCAAATATGCTGAATCCCTTGAAGATGGAAGAAGTTTCTCCAAAATAACCAAGTATTTTTTGAGCTGGGAGTAATTACGTTGTGGGAGATAGAAGGAAGTATAACATAGTTACTTGCCTTTAAGGAGCAAATATTCTGACCAGATAGAAACAAAGGCATGTACGTTGCTCACCAGAGAGACAAATCATTTACTCTGGGATGAAGCAAAGAGCTCAAGTGGTGAGACATAATATGAGCCTTGATTTTTCAGCTCCTTAAATCTCAGAATGAGGAATTCCGAATATTAGAATGCCTCTGAAGGAAGCAGAGTATACTCATTAAGAACATGGTCTCTAACGCCAGATAGATGAGAGACCAAAGGCTGGGGCTTCCACTTACTACCTCTGTGAAGTTGAACCACTTCGTTTTTCACTTCTGTCAAGGGGAATCATTGCAAGGATGAACTAAGGCAGGCCTGGCACTGAGAAAGTAGCCAGGTAGTGTAGCCAGAGGTGTCCATTGTTAGGTAGTGAGAAATTTTTGAAAGCTTTAAAACAGTGTGGGGAAGAAGGATGTGAACAACACAAAGAGAATGATTTTGAAAGATGAATGTAACAGGAGTGTCAGCCTTTGGAGGCATCTGTGCTGGGGAGAAGCCGGTAAATGCAGAAGCGACTCAGAGAGTCAAGGAGGGGAGCTTTGAAGACAGGAGCGCATTTGTTGCAATGGTAGCAAGATAAGGTTGATAAGACCTGGGAGTATGTGAAAATTTGAGACAAATAGGTTAATAAGTCATCTCAAAGACAAGGAGAAGTCAAAGTGATGAGCTGTGAGTTTTGGGTACCCATGAGAATAGACTTTAAAGGTCTTAGGGAGGTGAAACACACTCCACTTACCTCCTCAATGCACTCTTCATGAGATACACAGACTAGGAGATACTGGAGAAGTTTCTATATTCAGGTGGTTCCTTGGGGCACAGCCGTTATATGCATGCTGCATTGTTTAATTGTAAAACACTGGCTATAAAAAGACGTTTGAGCTTTTAGGTCACACACACCCAAGTGCTAGGTAAAATGTGAAAAGTAAGCTGACGTTTTCTCTTATTCCTCTGCAGTAGAAAAATGAAATTTTGTTTGTTTTGTTTTGTTTTGTTTTGTTTTGTTTTGTTTTGAGAGCCTTGCTCTGTCGCCTAGGCTGGAGTGCAGTGGCATGATCTTGGCTCACAGTAATCTCCACCTCCTGGGTTCAAGTGATTCTCCTGCCTCAGCCTTCCAAGTAGCTGGGACTACAGGTGCATACTACCACGTCTGGCTAATTTTTGTATTTTTAGTAGAGACAGGGTTTCACCGGGTTGGCCTCAGCTGATCTGCCCACTTCGGCCTCCCAAAGTGCTGAGACTACAGGTGTGGGCCACTGTGCCTGGCCAGGAATTTTAAGATATAAGATGAAAATGAGAAAGTTAAGAGCAGTCCAAATAAGCATTGGGATGCTGAGCTTCAGAAAATAAAAATTTTCACACATTTATCAGTCCTCCTGCCAAGTAGCCATTAAGTATAGATTTTGAACTTTCATCATGCTGGAAATTCCCTGAGACCATGAAAGGTCAGAGATGGACTGTCTTTGAGGCTGGTTGGACAAATGGGTAGTCTAGATGATTAAGGACTTATGTTTTCTTCTTGCACAGCAAATTTCTTTCCAAAAATTAAATAGTTTCTGCCACAAGGAAAATCTGTGCTATTTTCATCAGTTCCCCTTCTATTTGTTTTTCCTGAAGTGCTATGAGATTTCTAAAACAAAGTATAAAATATGAATGCTGTGAATTCTTGCTATTGTTCATAAACTTTATTTGGAAATACTCCATTTGGACTTTTCCACTTTTCCTTCTGTTACTAAAAACAAGCTATCAACTTTTCTATAAGAATTTTTTGCCTGTAGTTACCCTATAATTTTTTATTTAATCAAAATACTTACAACATTCTTGTTTTTCATTAATTCATGCTTTTTTTTTTTTTTTTTTTTTTTTTTTTTTTTTTTTGGTAATGGGGTCTTAGGCCCAGGCTAGTCTCAAATTCCTAAGCTCAAGTGATTCTCTCACCTCAGTTTCCCAAATAGCTAGGATTACCAGTGCATGCCACCCAGATTAATTCATTTATTATTTTAATGGCTTAGGGTTGCTTTTCCAGATGATAAAAAGGTAAAAATTATTTTATAAGAGTATAATCAACTGAACATTATTACAACTCCCTCTTGGTATAGGTACAAAAGGAATGAGGGCGGTGGAAGGAAAATTGACTTTCATTACTTCTTATGTTAATACTTTATAGAAGTACTTTATACTTTAAATACTTTAAGAAGAATGATTGGTTATCAACATTAATGACTAGGTATAGAATACTAAAAAATTATAATAAATAAGAACAAAGCAATGAGGAGCCTCAATGGAGGGAAATTTCTCAATATCTGCAGCATGACAAAGGCATATTTCCCTGGAGCCAACAATTGCCCTGTAGGAACATATCCTGTGGATAGACCTGTAAGTGCTCAAAATGCATTTGCAGATAACTAGAATGTTCCCAACCATGTGCTGGGTAACGTATAGGACACGGGAGAAGAAAAGGATAAACTGGTGTCTCTCAAGTGAGACAAGTGAGAGAGGAGGTTCAGTCCTGACTCAGATGGGGAAGCAGAGTCAGAGGAGAATGACCAACTGCAAGGAGCTGAGAGCCTTCTGCAGGAAATCCCAGGTTAAAGCTCTGTAGCGTAGAGGTAAGACTTTGGGTAGAAAACGCAGACAGGCAGCTGCAGCTTATCCCTTGTAATAATTACATTTTCTAGTTTCTGTGTTCGATGTTTTGATATCTGAGCCTTGCTAACTCAAGAGAAACTACTGTTCCCAGGGCAGTTAATTCCTAGAGATAGCAAACAGCTTGCCTGGGAGTGCCCCTTTCATCTGCACACCAACCAATCTAGAGCCCACACTCTCCAGTCATTCTGGGTATAGGTAAAAAAGGAATAGGGCAATGGAAGGAAAATTGATTTTCATTACTTCCTATTTTAATAAGTTATAGACATACAGATAAGAGAATGATCAGTTAACAACACTAACTTACTAAGTAAAGAATACTACAAAATTTTAATAATTAAGAACAAAGTAATGAGGAGCCTCAATGGAGGGGAATTTCTCAGATTCTGCCGCATGACAAATGCGTATTTCCCTGGTTTGGATCTGTGTCCCGACCCAAATCTCATGTTCAGCTGTAATCTCGTTGTTGAAGGTGGGGCCTGGTGGGAGGTGATTGGATCATAGGGGTGAAGTTCTCGTGTATGGTTTAGCACCATCCCTTTGGTGCTGTTTTCAGGACAGAGTCCTCACGAGATCTGGTTGTATAAAAGTGTGTGGCACCTCCACCCCTGCTTCCTGCTGCTGCAGCCATATGAAGATGCCTGCTCTGGCTTTACCTTCTGCCATGAGTAAAAGCTCCCTAAGGCCTCCCCAGAAGCAGATGCTGCCATGCTTCCTGTATAGCCTGTGGAACTGTGAGACAATTAATTCTCTTTTCTTATAATTTACCCAGTCTCAGGTATTTCTTTACAGCAGGAAGAGAATGGACGAATACATCTAGAGCCAACAATTCCCCTGTAGGATCATATCCTATGGATAGACTCATTCTGTGGATAGCCACCAATCACTTTCTTTATTTGGCTCTCCCACTCAGGGCCATTATCCACCTGTCTCAATCACCCCTCGGCCAGGTGTCAGACAGTTAGAAACAGTGGCTAAGTCCCAGAGCCCATTGAAATTACTCAAACTAGCCAATCCTAAACCTGCTTCTTCTACCTCATGGGTTCCTCCTCATGGAAACCACAGTAAAGAATCTTGCCCATGTTTTCCCCTGGCTCCCTCTGCCTTCTGATGACCCTGGTGCTTCCCCACGTACCCCGCATGGCTTGTCATGCCTCCTGTTCCTAGCAGTCTGTGAACATTGACTTCATAATAGTCATTTCCGTGTCTGCATGTCTTTCATGCCTGATTAAAACAAATCCCAGACATATTTTTAAACTTCCTTGAGAATAACTTTCAAATAACTTGAACTCTTTGGAAATAAAAAGGAACTCCAGAGATGTGACAATTCCCCTGTCCTAAAGACAAGTATTCAGAAGCCCATAGTCTAGAAAACGAAGTTTGGCATGTTATGTGTGCACATGATGGGGAAGGGGAAGAAGTTAGTGTCTTTGATGATCTTTAAGTTTCCTCTTGTATGTATTAGTCTATATAATCAGACATATTCTATATAATCAGTAGAAGCCCGATGTTGTGCTATTTATTTCTGTGCCCATGCACTTTCATTCAGTTTTGTATACACAGCGTGTATGCTGTGTTCTGTGTAGTGCCTAGCACATTGCTAGTACTTTCAGAAGATTAAGGCCCAACAAAATCTGAATATCATGCTCTCCCATCATGAATTGCATCTAGTGTCTAATTTTCTGAGTGTTCCTAATCTCCCTTTGTCTGATGTGCTTACCTCAAAATATTGGCAGGTGGGTGGAGTAGAGGACTCAATGGGGGAGAGGGCAGCATTAACTAGACAGGTACTAGCACCAGAGGTTGGGTTCCTCTTTCATCTGGGCCTATTGTGAGGAGCTTCTTACCATTGGCTACAAAAATTACCTCCAAGGTACAGAATGAGGACTCAGAGTCAAAGCCAATTGGGAAAAGGTAAGGTACAAAGAAAATAAAAATGTGACCAAAATTCAGGATCCATAAGTGGGATTTGGTGGGAATTTCAGAGCTGAGCATTTGGAAACTACAAGGAAGAAGTCAGAGCAAAAAAGATTAGGAATCAGCTAAATAAATTCTTGTGTGATTTATGAAGCAGCCTGGGGCTCCCTTGGCTGGTGGGTAAGAGTGTGATCCTTAGGGGTCCAAGTTGGCGGAAGGGTCAATGAAGGCAAAATGAACATGTGTCTTAGGTTGAGTTCCTCTGGAAATGTATTCTGAGAGTGTGCAGAGTTGGGGAGTGCTCTCAGGAACAACATCTATAAGGAAGTGAGGAAAGTCAAATGGGGCAGAGGGGGGAGTTGAACGACAATGCAGTTGCAGCCAAGGCCTTGGGTAATCTATATGTCACTCTGTAACTGGGATGGCAGTTTAGAGTTGTCCAGAGCTGAGGTGAGAAAGCTGGGCTTTTGTACCTCCTCTATGGATCTGGACTACTCTGGAGCAGGGGACATAACTTGAGTGAGGCAACCTCACTTCTACCAAAGGCAATTCCTGGGGATGCAACTGTGAGCTCAGCAGCCAACACTCAAGACAACTGGAGGAATGAGAACCTCAATCCTGGTGAGGGATCTGGGTGGCATCCATGACAGCATCCCATTAAATAGAAAATTGGCAGTACTATTTTTGGAATTATGGATTTTACAACTCAAGTCTGTCTTATTATCCAAATCAATGTGAAAATGTTAAATTCTGCTGGACCAGGAACTAGGATGCTTCAAACCTGTCCATGATACGTTCTTATAGCTGCCATAAACGTCTTAAGAACCCACATACGATTCGGCCTGATAGCCCAAGGAGGTGTTATTCTAACTGATGTCTCTGCTGACTCTGCTAAGCTGGGGAGCTTGGTTGCAGTACACTGGGTGTCTGGCTAGGAAGTTGTTTCCATGCCTAGCCAAAGGTGAAGGACCCAGGGTGGTCACCTGAAATGTGTTTGTCAGATGCAGGTCATCCTTCCTGGGAATCTTTGGCCTTATTTCCCAGATCCCTCTGGCTCAAACATGTGATGATTTAAATCAAGATGCTTGGAAGCAATGGGAAATAATCCACTAGAATGTGTCTGCTGCTTCCCTGCTTGCCTACGGTCCCACCCTCTCCAGCACACACGCAGACAGACACACACAAGTACAGTACTGTTCTACCATATCCTTAATTTTACAGATCTCCTGCTGAAGGTTCTGACTAATGGTAAGTTATTTGTTCAGAAAGATTTTATGGCTCTCATAAAACGTCAATTACAGTTTTAAAATAACTTGTAGTTTTTCTGTAACATGATGCTGCCATCTTGGTTCCCAGAGGGTGTATTAAATTCAAGTAGCAATAACAAATCATTTAAGCAATAAATAAATAACCTGAGACGGAGCGTTGTTAAGAGTTAATAGTCTCCCATACACTCAATAGAGGTTGAGGCTCCACTCAATTAAAGTGACCCCGGGAGGGGGGGGGAACAGGGGCCAAACTGCACCCAGTCGTTTTGTTGAAGGTATTCAACCCGCACACATTCATTTCCTTCTTTATGTTGTCTCTTTTCAGCAGGGAAGGCTCTCTGCAGTCCCTGGTTCCAGAGAACAATTACGGTACAGTCTCAGAGAACAGAAAGAAAGCTGGGGTCATAAATATGTTAAATGGGTGCGTGGGTTTAAGTGGCTTTGTAAACGAAACACGGAGGAAAACTCAGACTAATTAATGAATATGAAGCAGCGGGAAGGCTGGAGGTTTCTGGGGGACAGTCTTGTTGTGGGGTGAAGATGTGACATCTGTAGAATTATTTTCCTCCAGGAAGGGACACTTGCTTATTTCAAAAACTTTTTTTCAAGATCTCAAAGTGGCTTTGTGGAGAATATCAGATGTGGATGAAAACACGCAAAAAGTATTTAAAAGTGAAATCCTCTTAAGTTGCAATTTCTCTGATCATTATAACCTGGGCCCGAAAGAATGATCTTACAGATTTTTAAAAAGTGTTATCCTTGTATTCTGAGAGAGAGACATCATGCTAATCTAGAAAAGAAGATGAATTGCATATTTTTTAATACAGAGTCACAGCTCATTGCAGTATATAGACTCTCTCCTAATAAGTGGCATTTGTTGAATATTAAATTCCATTTGGATCAAATCAAGGATTAAGATTTTATGATGTGGCATTTCTGCAATGTTCTAAAATATTTCAGTTTCTCTGTTTGGAGAAGTTACTATTTTTCCTTTTGTTCCTTCTTCACCTTTTCTTGAAAAATTTATTAGCACAAATATCTTATCTGCATAGGATGTTAAAGGTTCCCCGCATGCCTTCTATGACCCGTGTTTACCTACAAATGACTTCCTGATCTTTCTGTGTGAGACAAGCCAGTGCTAGTAATCTGAAATGTCCCTGAACTTGGGGGATGCTGACACTGTAGGAGCCAGTCAGAGAACAACCACCAAACATAGGCCACAGCAGAGATGCAGATGGACAAAGGAGTCAGGGAGGAGAGAAAGACTCAGACAATGATGGGAAAAGTAGACAGGCACAAAGAAAGCCACAGAGAAAAACAAAAACAAAAACAAAAAAACTCAGAAGCAACAGAAAAGTGGCAAACAGTAATACTGCTTCTAGGATGCGCCCAGACTTCCTTGTTTAATTGACTAAATGTCAGAGCTGTGAGCAACAGATTAAATAGTTGATCTAATTTGATTGTTAAGATAGAAAAATAAGCAGACCAACCTCACCTTAAGCTGTTTCAGCAGTCTTAGTTGCAATGATAAACAAACGAAACCTTGCTAAATCTTGTCTATATTGATTCAACCAACTCATTTTATTTTTATTGCATTTAAAGCTGAAGAATTACTTTTGTAATCCTTAAATGTAATTCATAAATGACATCTATTCTTCACAAAGAAATAGTACATGTTTTATTGAACACCTACTATATTAAAGGTAGGGGATTAAGGCTTTGCACAAAGAATACAAAGATGTATAAGAACTCTAATTGATCTTAAAATATTAAGGAAATAGATGGTCAAGGTTACATGATAAACATATGTCAAACTAAATGATATCAAGATAAGAACTGAATAGTACAAGAAACAACAGAAGAACTGTCACAAGAAAAAACTCTTGATAAATTGCTTAATGAGGGTTACATGATTATAAATGTTTTGAGGTCTGAAAGGAGAAGACTTGGGAGTTACAGTAATCATTGATTATTCCATGGAGATGATGACATGCTTTAGGCCTTCAAGGACCTCTGATTCCCTTATAGGTGAAAAGAAGAAAAGGATTTGGGGACATTTATTTACATATTATTTGTTGCTATTGTTTGATTTATAAGGAACAATGAAATCATAAACATATTAATAGTAGTATGATGTGATTTGTATTTTGTCTTAAATTTTCAACTTATACACAAATACAAAGAAAAGTTATCCAGGCAGTCTTCAGGCTGCAATGAAACTATTCTATGGAAGAAAGTGATTCTGCAAATAGTTACGCAAAAAAATGATAGTAACTCTCAAATACCTATCTCTTTGGTCAGCATCTGTATATACAAACTATCAAAAGACTATTTTATGTGTGGTCTTTGCTATGTCAGAATGGAATAATGTCCTTCTCCCCTGAATACCTTATAGCTCTCAGAGCATGATTTAAACACTCAAATGTCTATCAAACAGAGAAGAAAAACAGATCAGTATTTGCCTAGAGTTGAGGGTGGGAGCAGGGAATAACTCTTACCTGGGCACAAGGGAATTTGGGCAGTGATGGAAATGTTCTAAAAAATTACACTGTGGTAATGATTGTACAATTCAATACATTAACTAAAATCATTGAATTGTACATTGATTACAGGCAAATTTAATGATTTGTAAATTATAATTCAATAAAGCTGTCTTTTTAAAGTGTCAACCAGGCCAGGGTGGTAATGTAACGCAACCCCAGGTTCTATGTTTTGGATGAAGATGCACTCTTTTTGCATGGTAAACGTTTAAGAGTGTCCCTCAGCCTCACTAAGATTTAGCAATATCCCATATTTCATGAAACCCAGGATTTTCTTGTCCTATTTTTCATTTTCTAATTTTTATAGAGACATGAGTATAGAAAAACCTTTTTTAAATTAGAGGAAAAGAACGTGAGAAATGACAATCCAAGATTTCTCACTGTGGAGCCTTGGTAGAGAGCGGTGGGGCCATGATACCTGGAGGGGTGTGTCCCGTGTCAAGGGGACGACCACTACTCAGCTCCATTGGTTGTTACAGGGTGGGGAGGGGAAGTCGCCAGATTTTCTACTTCTCCAAGAGAATGTTATAATGAAATCTTCCGATTTTAAGATGTTGGTTCAGACTTTTAAAACAAAACACAGTGTGGTCCAAACAAAATGGGAGCAATTCAGTCGATGAGATGAAAGTCCACAGCCTTTGCTTTATAGTCAGAAGCTTACAGTGTAGTGCTTAATTGTGGATTTCCTAGTTTTGCTCACTGTTGTTCTATGTGGGCTAATTTTGACTCCCCAACTTTTTATAGTTCCTGGAGCTGGAGGTTGGGGTAAGGGTTTTGGGCCTGATAAATACATGTGTGTGCATGTATGTGTGTGTGTACTGGTCTCAACCCAGTGCCTAGCTTTGTGCCAAATATATATTAGAAATGCACTGTCAGTATTGTTGATTTCATTAATATAATCAAAATATCATGCAAATAAGTGTTTTCTTGAAGGCTAGCTCAAATATGCATGCTACTTCACCCATCTAGTAAGATATAGTCTGGACTCAATCTCAAGTCTAAGCAGACATCACTTAAAGTGACAATGACCTGTCACGTTTTCCCTGGCCAGATCTAGCATACAAGAAAATAAAATAATAATTTTCTGTATTGGGCCATCATATTATTTCTGAAATGTGGCAGAGACTAGATAGATTCTTACCAAATGCTGTTTCTTCTTTCTGTACATAAAGACTACATTTCCCATTATCTCTTGCAGTTAGTTTGAAGTCACTTGACTATATTTTAGGCATGGAATTTGAGCAGACATATTCCAGGACTGGCTTTAGAAGTCTCCTGCATGAACCTCCATACCACTTCTCTTCCCATGCTATAGCATTTGTGGAGGATACATGTTAGAATAGAGTCATCACATGATGGAAGGAACCTGGGTTCCTGAGTCACAGTGTGGAGGAGAGTCACCAAGGAGAGCCATCTGGCCTACATCAGACTAAGACAGGTAATAAATGAATATATTTGTGTTAAGCCACTGAGATTTGAGGATTATTTGTTATATAGCAACTAGCATTATGTATCCTGTGCTTTTTTAGGGATAGTCTGAAAAAAATTGATTACACATGTAGGTGGTTCAGACCCTTCTGATGTAATTAATAACAACAGATTGCCAAATAATCATACACTTTTCATGTTAACAAAACTCCTTTGCATACTATTTTATGTAACACTCACAACACAACCCTGTGAGGGAACAGGATGAGGCTTATCACCATTGGGACAGATAGGAAACTAGGGGGCAGAAAGGTAAAGGGAAGCAGCTGGGATTTAAACTTGAATATTCTGAGTCCTCATTTAGCTTCCTGTTCATCTACCACTGTTTGTGTTTAAGGAGCGAATCCCCAAAGAGGTGGAAAGAATCCTTAAACTTAAGTTATCTGATTATCTTTTCATATTCGTATTTTAATTGCAAAATTACACTCAATATTGATGCCACGTCTTCAACATGGCCTGGGTTCTTGTGCTAATGTTAATTACTATTGCTTCAATTAGGCTTCTGTAAAAAGAGAAGGGGTTGTGCAACTTCATCTACTGCATTTTAGGATTGATGACATATAAAAACTTGGATTTTTATAGTGTAATGTATCTCCTGCAAAAGTATGAAATTGCTCAGAATTTTTCATCTATAAGGTAAAATACATGGTGTATAATTATAAGTACAATCTGCCCCATTTTAAAATAACTTCTTTCTCAATTAGTGGTGTATACACTGACAAAAATTTCCTTTGTGGGGACAAAATTAATAATATTTTATAAATATGATCCACTAAAAAATTAAACACTTTCAAAACTGTTTTTCTCCAAAGAGAAGAAATAAAATACCAAAAACGAATAAGCTCAGGGAATTTCCAAACTTTTATATTCTATGGTCCCACTTACATTCTATCTCTTTGGTCAAGCTTTCCTTGCTCCCCTGTCTGAAATAGCACATTTTAAATCCATTATGGTTCTGTCAATTTTTTTAGGATTGCACTGAGTGCAGCCTACTGTGTACCACACCTAGGTGGTTCTAAACCCCCAGAAAATGTTTGGCAATGTTTGAGAACTGATGCATTGTCACCGGGCTGCCTATTCCGAAGGGCCCCATGTTTCATTTTAATGCTCTGTTGCTGCCCCTTATCATTCTTAATAATTTTATCTTTGAGCTTGTATTTTGTAAGTAAAGTCTGATGGGACCATGGAGAATGTGCATAAGAAAGATGTAGAATATGTGGGTATGCCTTTTCTTGCCACCCCATTCACGTATAGTAGCATTCATGATGCCTCATGAGCACAGAATTCCGGTGGTCTACCATGAGTGGGAGTTCAGTGAGACTCAAAAGTTGTACAAATTAAGTGTTTCATCTATACCAATGTAGCTCCACTAGGCTGTACTTTCTGCTTGAACCAGAGCCTTCTTTGAGTGCAGGAAAACACAAGCAATGAAGGAATCTTGTCATATTCTTTCTTATTCAGGCCATTTTCCTGTATTAGCCAACCACTTGTCCTGCAAATGATGACACAGAGAGAAAAGGAAAGATAGGGCAATGCATAGTTCCTTTTCCTTCCAGATCTTCCTTACTCAGCAGTAAGTTGAAGGTAGAGAGAGTTTGTGGAATGTGTGCATATTTTTTATTTTATTTTTTGAGACGAAGTTTCACTCTTGTTGCCCAGGCTGGAGTGCAGTGGCACGATCTTGGCTCACTGCAACCTCTGCCTCCAAGGTTCAAGCGATTCTCCTGCCTCAGCCTTCTGAGTAGCTGGGATTACAGGCATGCACCACCATGCCTGGATAATTTTTTGTATGTTTAGTATAGATGGGGTTTCACCATGTTGGCCAGGCTGGTCTCGAACTCCTGACCTCAGGTGATCCGCTCACCTTGGCCTCCCAAAGTGCTGGGATTATAGGCATGAGCCACTGTGCCCAGCCGAATGTGTGCATATTTTGTGCAACATTTTCACTATTCTAGTAAGAGTGACATGCATGTGCCTGCATGAACTATGACATAGGAGTTGGGTAATTTTTTTTTTTTTTAGTTGGAGTGTGACTCTGTCATCCAGGCTGGAGTGCAGTGGCACAATCTCGGCTCACTGCAGCCTCTGCCTCCCAGGTTCAAGCGATTCTCCTGCTTCAGTCTCCCGAGTAGCTGGGATTACAGGCACACGCCACCATATCTGGCTAATTTTTTGTATTTTTACTGGAGACGGGCTGGCCTTGAAATCCTGACCTCAGGTGATCCACCCGCCTTGGCCTCCCAAAGTCCTGGGATTATAGGCGTGAGCCACTGCACTCAGCTATATCATTTCTTTATATGAGCTAAATGCTGTTATATTTGTGGTTAAAACTGGCATTCTGTAATATAAAGATAAACAGTACAATTCATGCTAATAAGTTAAAGTTTTTATTTTTCTTTACTTGGAGTGACATTAAATAGCAAATAAAAAATATTAATACCTAGGCAAGTTGAGAGAGAGAGACGGTGGAAGAGAGGAGAAGCTGCCCATTTTAGTACCTTTGATGTTACTTTTTCCCTGCTTTTTCAACAAGGGGCCTACATTTTCATTTTGCACTGCGTCCTAAAAATTGTGCAGTCACACTAATGGAGACAGTTTTGATGGTCACAACTGGGATTGGGGATGCTACCAGCATCTAGCAGGAAAAGGCCAAAGATGCTGCTAAATGCCCTGCAATGCACAGGACAATCTTTACCACGGAGCCAAAAATGTCCATGGTGCAAAAGTTGAGAAACCCTGTGGCATTTGGGTCCATTTATAACTTTTCCAACTAAATGTCCAGTCCCTTAGGTCATGGGCCATTGCTGCTTTTTCCAACTCATGTAGCATCCAGTACACTTTCTGGTACCATTGGTGGAATTTTTTTTAAAAGTGATCAATACTTGTTCTCTGGGGTAGGGGGAAGGGGGAGCGGGGAGGGATAGCATTAGGAGATATACCTAATGTTAAATGACAAGTTAATGGGTGCACACCAACATGGCACATGTATACATATGTAACTAACCTGCACGTTGTGCACATGTACCCTAAAACTTAAAGTATAAAAGAAAGAAAAAAAAGGAATAGTCTTTCAATATTCTTTGCTTGTTATATCATCATCCTTGTCATACAGGCTTATTAAACAATTTGCAGAGCTTGCAGATGACTTGTGTGCTTCAAGTCAGTGGCGAAGCTGGAAACAGAAGTCTTATCTCTGATCTTCAGAGATAGACTTAGATTTATTATTTCCATCAGAATTAATATGTAGCTGAAAAGGCATAATTTAGAATTGAAAAGATTTTACTACTAAAGTTAGGGGGCAGGCACCAGTGAAAGCAAATATTAATTTAGTTCCCGACTTATGGACACTGATATTGGGTGCTTTATATTTAATCCTTTGTTAAAAATGGTTATTCTTTTTTATAATGCTTATTCTTTTTTATAATTTTTTATAAATGGTTATTCCGTTTTGTAGGTGAGAAACTTGAGGCTCAGAGAGATTCAGTAACTCATCCAAGTTCATATGTCTAAACAACGTAGACTCAGGTCTGCGTGACTCTGAAACATGTGACCCAGGACCAGGCCTCCCTGCAGTTACACTTCACCACTGAGGACTACAATATGAACCCTGAGGTTGAAATGCCAGTCCCATTCCACATTTATGAAGTGCCCACACTGATGGGGGTACAACATACCCGGTCCAAACCAAGACACCTTTGAGAGTGAAAGGGGAGTTACTAATCTGTATGCTGGGACAATAGCATATTATTAACTAGAACTGCTCCAGTGACATGGGGACCTACTATGATCATCCCCAACCCCCAGGAACCTCTTGGAAGAGGGTCTCTTAGCAACACAAGGGAAGCATCCTGGTCAGGGCATCTGCTTCCCCAGAGCAACCACTGACATGTCTACTATGTTTACTTGGTAGAAAGAAGTAACAAGGGAAAGAAACAGGCAAGGCATTTTACAATTCATCATAAAATGAGTGCTGGGACCATATTTTTTGCTTCAAAAACAGTAGTCAAAACAATTCAGCTGTAGTCCTGGTATCATAGAACACACATATCCTAGCAAATCTCAAATACAATTGTTTATCAGTTTATTGTCCACAGAAGAGCTTCTAATTATAGGCCTGTGCCAGATTCTCCTTATCCTGTGGTGTCTCTTGGGCAGCATACATGGGCATGCAAATGTGACGAGAAGAATTCTGATTCCTCACGCCTATTTAAACATCCCCTGGAAGTTGTGAAACTCCTATTCTGGGTTCATGCCACAAACATGATGTGGCTAATTAAAGAGACTAAAATCAAAAGAACCACAGCTCTTTCTTTCAAAAAACTGTACTTCTCTTCCTCTTTCTGCTCCTCCTTCTTCTCTTATAGAGCTCTTACTACCAAATACATGCAAATTAGACATGCATTACTGGAAGAAACTGGAGGAAAAGGAGCTGATGACTTTAGTGGGGCAGAAGGTCCAAATATAGGGCAGGAATCCAGCCCCACACGACTCGCTTATTTGAATATCCCCTGCTATTCATATTCTACTCACCTCCTGTCCCCCAAATTTCTGCTGGGCACTGGCCAAAACTCTGAGATATGAATCTAAATTTGATGTTCAGCACGCATGTTTCTTCCCATTCATGAAGATCCATGACTACAAAGACTAGGAAATTAGAATCTAGGCCCCAGACCTTGCTTTGGACTACAGTATTTCCATATATTGGCTCAGGGATACTTAGAGAGCTGGATTTGCGATGTCACGCCTGAGAGCCTGCTGGTTGCCAGCGGGGGTCTCCTTCTTGGCTGAGGAAGGCAGTGGCTCAGAGACCTGCTCTTTGTCTGAGGTCACACAGACTCTTGGCAGCAGACCTCTTCAGTTCAAGCTTGCTTGCTTCTGGAGTCCTGCCAAGCCTCACACTAAGAAAACGACGGCATTTAATTAGGGGGAAACACCTCTTGCTACATGAAAGAGAAGGGAGAAATGGGAAAAATTAATTCATTGCTATGTAATAGGTGTAAAACACTTTAAATATGTAGAGGTTGCCATTTAGCTAAAAAAAAAAGTCAGCTTATTAGACAGCAGTGTAGATAGATATCTTGACAGCTTTTGCACGTTGGTAGCAGCCTAGGGCAACATGGACACTAGAAAGCCGTTGCAATAAACCTCTGAGCTTTGCCCTATAAAAAATGTCAGACTAATAAATCACATTTTTTAATGACCAAGGAGGGAGGAGATCAATAAGCTCTAGGAAGCCATCTACATAAGGGTCATCTGGTGCTATTTAATGTAGGCTCACTAAAGGTGGCAAAGATTTCACAACCATCTACCGTTCAATGTTAAGATCCACATTAGAACATGAAAGTTATATTAACTTTTAGGCCAGGAATCTTGGAGGAAACTCTCCTATTCTTAGGCACTATTTAGTCTTTCAGATTGTTTATGTGTTTGTAAATAGCCCTATGTTTTCAAACTGTTTTCTGTCTTCTGAGTCTTTAATATGTAGAAAATAATATTTTCTTTGGTTCCATTAACCAGAGTTTTTAAAAACATTTCTAAATATGGCAATTATTTAGCATATTGAAACAACAACAGGAACTCAATT
The DNA here is from genome assembly GCF_029289425.2 of Pan paniscus. Lineage (NCBI taxonomy): Eukaryota > Metazoa > Chordata > Mammalia > Primates > Hominidae > Pan > Pan paniscus. The sequence goes on from NC_073260.2 coordinate 52,548,801, forward strand.
AAACAAAAGAGTGAAATTGACTGCTGAGGCAATGAATGGAAGAGTATACCCAATAGACCTGCAGGCTTCAGTGTTAGCAAAGATCAAACTGTCAAACTCAAAGAAAAATAGATCCCTTAAAAGAAATAATCCAAGGCTTATCATTATTCTTAGCGGCTTTTTCTTCCTATTCCTCATACCTCGCTACTCCTGAATTATATATACGTTCACAAACATTCTCATTGGAGGGGAAAAAAGCTAAATCTTTTATAAGTTATTCATTTTAGCAAAAGTTTCAAAATTGCCTTACTTAATGAGTTTCTCTTCACCAGTACAAAAGATACAAATAAGACACAGTGATGGGCAGTGAAGGAAGGTCTTTTGAGGTCTTGGTGAGGCTGTTTAGCAGGGATTGAAGACCACTTCTGATGCTCACTCTAAAAGAAATATTTTAAGCAAACCATAAAAGTGGGCTTGACCCTTCCATGGGCCCATCATAAATCAATTGTTAAAGCAAGGGTGAAAACTGGGGAGGAGGTCAGAGGTGGGAGAGAGGCCAAAGAGAAAGGACAGTGTGAGAAACTAGAGCGAAACCAGAGAAGAGAATAGGGTAATCTTTTGGTTGAGCAGCATCATTAATTCAGAAATTGTGTTTATGCTGCTTAGAACTGTACTGTAATGAAATTATAGCCATTTGCAAAATTCCCGTAGCAGGACCTAAAACCTAGGGTTGTTTTAACTCTGAGGCTCCTGTTCAGCAACAGGTAGATTGAAACTTGGTTAAAAGTAAGTATCAATCTACCCTAAGTCTTTGGGAAAATTCCTCCAAATATACAGGAAAGTTTATGCCACTATTTCCTATGTGTCATTAAAGGATACGCCTTAAGATGAGTGGGTGGTATTCAGACATAAATACCTCACTCGTGGTATCTCAAAGCATGTAGTTTTGCCCTAGTCTGAGAATGGCAGCCTTTAACTTTTTGCCAAATTGATCTTATACTCACAAGAAAACACTTCGTGATAACCCCTTCATTAGGAGAAAAGAATATAGAATGACAAGTTAGTGTGTTGACTAATCTAAAAAATAGAAACTTCTGCTTTTGTAGAAAATTTTGTATCAAATGTAAAGTTTGAATGATCTATATATCTAGTCATTTGTTTCCTTAGGGTGGAATCAAGTTTGAAGCCCAGACAATTAAACTGATTCACATTTAAATGAAAGGTGGCTCGATTGATTTGTAACGACACAATTTATTTGGTAATAATGACATTCCTTGCGTTTGGCCAAGAAAACAAAGGTTGATTTATTTCCTAATAACAAAGACAAATGGCCCTTCTGCTCCAACCTCTTCCTTATTCTCAGTGGTTTAGGGGCAGGTTGTCAGCGGACTCTGCTCTGTTCTCTATCTTGCTGGAGGAGGATTCTAGACAAAAACTTTTAGAAACATGCCCAGAAAAGTCCCAATAATGGAAATTAGACAGTTGTACACATACTTGAAAGTTTCAAAGAGCCATGTGCTTTTTTTTTCTACTTGCAGTTGCACAACTTGGTATCGAAAACAAAGGGTTGTGCTAGAAAAATTACACACCTTACGCAAAGCACCTTAATGTTGTCATTTGCAAAGATACAGCTCTGGTTAACATATGTTTTTGAGACTAATCTTAGAAGACTCAGATAAATAGGAGTGAATATAATAATGTCATCATTATTATAATGATAATGCTCATATTTTAAAAAATTATCCTTTAAAAATGGTCCAATGTTTAATGCAAGTGTTTCACTTTAAATAGGAGTTTTAAATGCAAATACAAGTGGAATAACTGGGAAGTGTCTATTTAAGCTTAATAAGTAACGATAAAAAATAATATGAAGACAAACAGATAAAATAAATCCATTTTTAGTAAATATGTGGTTCCTATTTCTGTGTGACAGAATCACAGTACTAAGCTTATTTAAAACAAGTTTTCTATTTTATTTTAATATGTTTTTAAATGTTCAGAGAAAGCAGGGTGGTTACTTGGGGCCTTTAAGAAACAAAGTCCTTTAGTGACTTAGAGAATTTTCTGGGGCCAGCTAGACAGAGTAGGCTTTTCTAGTGTGAGGGAGACCCTGGCCAGGGAAAAAGAGGCCAAGGAAACCAAGTGAGTTGGAGTGGTGTCCTGGTGTGGTTTGCAGAAGATCTTTTTCCCAAGCAGGAAAAGTGCAGTAATGTGAAATGTAAAGTGGAGTGTATAACCTTATCTTTATTTCTCTCTGAAAACAGAGAAACGTTTGCATTTTGACACTGAAAGTTTGCTGGGAACTGATACAGGTAGCTGTTAGAAGAGCTGAGAGAAGAACCAAGGCAGCAAATTGCTCCTTGCTTTCCAACGCAACATTCATTCATTCAACAAACAAGTCCCTACTATGTGCCAGTGGTGGTGGGACAGGTGACTAAAGCACAGGTGACTAAAGGGAAAGAGACTAAAGCACACTTGTGACAGTGATTGGAGCTGAGGAGGAGGTAAATAGAGCAATGCCACAGAGCAGGAACAGTGAAACTCAGAGGTCTACAGTCAGACAGGTGACCTATGTGAAAAGGTGCCAGGGAGGCCTCATAGAAGGAAGCCTGCTGTTTAGCTCATGCAAAGAAAACATTTTAAAAGAAAAAGTTTTAGCTTGGGCAACATGGTGAGACAGTGGCTCTACAAAAAATACAAAAATTAGCCTGGTGCGGTGGCACATACCTGTAGTCCCAGCTACTCGGGAGGCTGCGGTGGGAGGATCACCTGAGCCCAGGAGGCAGAGGTTGCAGTGAGCCATGACTGCACCATTGCACTCCAGCCTGCACTCCAGCCTAGAGTGAGACTCCATCTAAAAAAGAAGTTAAAAAAATCAGAGAGGTTTAGCATACAATGAACAATCAAATGTATGACTACAATTCATAAGCAATGATAAGTGCTAACATACTGTCATTTGGGTTTTGGGTTAATTTCCATGAAAGAAATAAGGATAATGTATTAGAGCTTAAGTCCTTTTTTATTCTTTTGGTTTTATACTCTAATTCCCCTTCCTTCTTTCCTCCCTCCCTGATGGAGACAATCACTGTCGTGACTTTGGTGTTATTCTTTCAGTCCTTGTTGCTACACGTATATGTGCTGCCTGACAGCAGCATTGCTTTGCGTTTTTAAAATGTATATAAATTGCATCATTCTGTATGTAAAATTCTGTTATTTGCTTTTTTATTTAGCAGTATGTTTTGAGAATTATCTATGTTAATTTTTATGGATCTAATTCATTCATTTTGTTGGCCATGAAGTATTCCATCAGATTAATGAGAGTTTGACTTTTTTACAAATTTTACTGTCACATAGCATGCCTCACTCAACATTTATGTATATGTCTCCTTGTGCACAGATGCAAGGGTTTCCTTAAGGATTACACCTAGAAGTAGAATTACTAGATGGATGTAGGATATTGGGTAGACACCAGATATTCCAGATACTGAGGAACTGTGTTCCAAAGTGATTGGACACATTTATAGTCCCTTTAGGAGTGTGAGGCTTCTCCTTTACCTGATGCTTGCCAGCATCTGATATTGTACATCAATTTTATTGTTACCAAATGATATTTTTTTCACATTGTCATATGAAAACTATATTATTTCTCTGATTACCAGTAATGTAAAATGATTTTTCATACATTTATTGGTCATTTGGTTCTTCTATTTTGTGAATTCCCTGTTTCTATCCTTTGCTGAATTGTCTATCAGATTTTTCACATTTCTCCTTGTTAATTTGTATCAGCTATTTACACATTCTGGATTCTGAGATTATATACACACACACACACAACATATGCACAAAGACACATATATGCACATATGTGTATTTAAAATTCTACTAAGCACATAAAAAAGACCTAAATTAATGGGGAAAAAATCAAGTCCTTGGAGAAGAAAATAACATTCTAAGGATGTGAATCATCCTCAAATTAATCTATTAATTTAAGAAAATTCTAATAAAAATTTAAGCAACATTTTTTTTGTAGCATGGGACACAGAATCCACATATTAGAGTAAAAAGAAAAGCAAGAACAACTAAGACAATCTTTAAAAACCGAGAAAGGACAGGAAGCATGTTCTATAAGGAGACAAGAATTATTGTAAATTATAGTTACATATAACTGTAATTAACATATGTGCAATATATGCACATATATTAATAGATTATATATACACTTACACAATATACACACAATATATATGTGTATATATATCAGTTTATATCTGATCTATACAGAGTCATCCCTCGACATTGAGGGAGATTTGTTCTAGGACTCCTCATTGCTACCAAAATCTGAGGATGCTCAAGTCTCTGATATAAAATGGTGTATGTAGTATTTGCATATAATTTATGCACATGCTCCAATATATTTTAAATTATCTGTATATTACTTATAATACCTAATTCAATGTAAATGCTATGTTAATACTGGTTATACTGTATTGTTTAGGGAATAATGACAAGAAAAAAAGTCTGTACAAGGTCAGTACAGACACAATTATTTTTTCAAATATTTTTAATTTATGCTTGGTTGAATCCATGCATGCAGAGCCCATGGATATGAAGGGCTGGCTGTACTAATATACCTGTATTCTGTAAGGTGTGCAACTACAAACTTACAGAAAAAGTTAATAGCATTAATTTATATACATAGTAATCAACCAGCTAGAAGATATAATTGAGGCCTCAGGCTAGGTAACATAAACATAAATACTCAGAAATAAGTTTATTGAGAAATACTGATAGATTTAAAACTTCTACTAAGCACATAAAAGAAGACCTAGATTAATGGGGAAAAAAATCAATTTCTTGGGAAAAAAATAACATTCTAAAGATGCAAATTATCCTCAAATTAACCTATTAATTTAATAAAATTCTAATAAAAATTCAAGCAACATTTATTTTGTAGCATGGGACACAGAATCGACATATTAGAGTAAAAATAAAATCAAGAGCAACTAAGACAACCTTCAAAAACTGAGAAAGGAGGCAGGACACCATGGCTCATGCCTGTAATCCCAGCACTTTGGGAGTCCAAGGTGGGTGAATCACCTGAGGTCAGGAGTCGAGACCAGCCTGGCCAACATGGCGAAACCCCATTTCTACTAAAAATACAAAAATTAGCTGGGCATGGTGGCGCATGTCTCTAATCCCAGCTACTCGAGAGGCTGAGGCAGGAGAAGCGCTTGAACCCAGGAGGTGGAGGTTGTAGTGAGCCTAGATCGCGCCACTGCACTCCAGCCTGGATGACAGAGCAAGACTTAGTCTCAAAAAAAAAAAAAAAAAAAGGAAAGGAGAGGAAGCATGTCCTGTAAGGAGACAAGAATTATTGTAAATTACAGTAATGATATCTATGTGCATTCGTAAAAAAGACACACAAGGAGACATTGGTCCTCAGTGTATCTCCACAAATTTTTATTATAAAAACTTTCCTATATTCTATACTGCTATTTATTTAGCCATTAAATAATTCATCCTATAATTTTAAAATAAAAATTTAAAAAGCAATTTTAGGTCCACAGCAACATTGAGTGAAAGGTACAGAGAGTTTCCATATCCCCCCACCCTACAAATTCTCAGCCTCCCCTATTATCCACATCCCCCACCAGAGTGCTGCATTTGATACAATTCATGAGCCTACGTTGACACATCATTATCATTCTTTAATTTTTAATAAATAATTCTACTTTAAAGGGGGAAAGAAGCATCACAGTCTGGCTGATATCTTAAAGTTTCTAAGACCCAGGAAGAGCCACTGCTCTCTTGAACCAAGAAAAACACCATCTTCTACCGGCTGACTCAAGAAATACAGGAGGAATTAACTAGCTTCTCTAGGGCTATTTCCTTACATGTGACAGCCAGTTATACATGAAGATATTACACTCAAAGAATCATATGAGAATATAATGGGATTTTTTTTCAAATACTATCCTCATAGTATCTATATTACAAACTAGGTGTTACCATCTCCATTGAACAGATAAGCAAGCAGAGGCTCAACAAAGTAAGATACTTTCCCCAGAACACAAAGAGAAAGGGCAGAATCAGAACTCCCAGTTAGGTCTAGAAAATGCCAATCCTGCACCCGCCATCTTGCTTGATGCCCACTGTCAACTCCACTTACACTGACCCTGGGCTCACTTGGAGAATTGCAGCCATTGATGACTTGGAGTTCTGTAAGACTGGGATTCAAGAACTATAAAACACAATTCCTAGAACTTAGAGTGGGTTGTCTGTGGCCACATGCTTTGGGGTGTCCAAGCCTCCTGGGCTGCACCATTTCAACATGTCCTTGGAGCATGTTAGTGGCACTTCATTTTGCTTCTGCTTAGCTTCAAGGATTTCATGTGCTTATGTCAAGCATTAGTTGCATGTTCCTGCAGTTTAAACAAGTATAGTGTCATGACAAGAGTAAACCATTAACGCAATGGTAGTACAAATCAGTAGCCTGAAAAAACAGTAGGGAGGTAGTGATCAAGGTATCTTCTACACCATTTTTTTTCATTCACTTGGTCCCTAGAACTCTAGTTTCTTTTCCACTCCTTGATCATGGGAAGCTCTTTTTTCCCCCCCCTCAACAAGGTTTTTTTTATTTACTGTTCCTTCTGCCTTAAAACTGACCTACCAATTTGTGAATGGCTGCCTGTTGTTCTTTAGGCCTTGAGTCAAATAGCAGCATCTCGGAAAAGCCTGCTATAATCACCCTTGGTCACAAGGCTCTAGTTACTCTCTATCATATCCCCTGGTTGTTTCTTTTCTACCAGTTATCTCAATCTGAAATAATCTTATTGATTCATTGTCTTGAAGCTAATACCTCTTGCTCTCTGTTAAATACCCAGCACCTAGACTAGAGCCTAGAAAATGATGGTAGCTCAGTAAAAATGTGTTAAATAAGTCATTGAGGGAGCAATCTTTACTAGAGATAGAGAAATGATCAGAAAACCTTTTCCAGCTACATTTCCAAGAAAGAGATTTAGCGATGAAAATGGGTGGTCTGACATACTTTTATTCAGTTCCAAAGCCCTGGTCAGTAAATACTGGCTTCAGAGGCCAAAGAAACCTGAGACTTGACTGGCTCTGGGATTGCACTGCAGCTCAGAAAACCCCCACATGCAAGCAGAACAGGGGTTATTCGGACCCCCCTCTCTCTGCTCCTTGGCATGCATTCTGGGCCCTGTAAAGTTTGCCATTTACTGGGTTTTGTCAGATCAACACAAAGTAAATATTTTCAGTTCCTGAATGCTGGTGAGAGCATGGGAGGGATCAAGTGACGGTGCCTGGGAGTAAACTCGATCTCCGTGCAACAGCAGGCTCAGTTCCATGCTCTCTGTGGAGCCAGGCCGATTAGTGGCACATGGCTAGGGCTAAGATCTGGTATTAAATGCAGTCATTTATCCTCAAGATCATTAGTTTATTCATGTAAATTAACACTGTTCATGGGCTCCAGTTTCTGATCAATCTTTTGGAAATCTATCAAAATATTTGAAAAAATTATTCGAGTGGTAAATTGAACATTATAGGTCAACTTCTGATATCCAAGTGAAAGACACAGAAGACTTAAAATAAAGAAAAACATATCTACCATAAGAAGTTTGTTCTTAGCACAACCATGAGGATCAAGTTTGAAAAATGCTCTCCATTGGGACTAAATGTCCATAAGAACTACAGTTCATCAAAATCATCTAGCTCCAGCAGCCCTGTGACATGCAGGAAGAAGTTTATGCAGCTCTATGAAAGAAATCAACACCAGTAACAAATCAAGTGTCACTGCATGCTCCATGGCTTATAAATACCCCTAACCATACAGAGATGCTGGTGGATCACGCAGCATGAGAACAGAAAGGTGGTGGGGAAAGACACGTAGCAAGTCAGGAAGAGGAGTTAAAACAGCTCTGCCAAATGATCATAACGGAAAAGAAAATGTTGGTTGCCCTGAGCTCAAGTGTGTGAAAATCACACTTCTCCATAGATTAAAAAGTACCTATAAAAATTACCAAAAGCTGTGACTATTTATCCCTGCAACAGAACAAGATTCTGGCATCTGTTTGAACCCAGGAAGAGTAATATGCCCTGAAGCTCAGAGTCTGATCGCTGTTCTCGTGCAGAGTGGGTGGTAGCTAAGCCCTCCAAGATGCTCTGTTCTTCTTGGCCAACAGGAGAGAATATTAGGGCTTGCCCAAACAGGCCCCAACAAGGCACTTTTATTTAGTTTCTAGCATGATTAATCTAATTTGTTTTAGGTTCTGGGAAACTGGCTATACTACAAGGTAGCTTTCTGGAAACTTAGGAAAACTTACATCCAAAAATTCTTGTGCAAATTAGACATTAATGGGCCAATTGTACATGTTTCAAATCAGCAAGCTGCTCCATAGGTGAAATTGATCTATTTAGAAAAGGTTTAGAATTTAGAAAAAATTAGGTTTCAGGAAAATAGTATATCTTCTTTTAAACCTTTCTTTTCCAAGCTCACTTTTAAGGGATCATTGGGATTCCCCACTAAGAAAGTTACTGTGTCTATCATCAGAAAGGTGGTATCAGATGGCACCCCCTTCTGCTGATGTGTTAGGATTTTGAAGGATTTGTTAATCTTAGAGAAGCCTCTCTCTTAGACTGCTTTCTGTGCTGGGAGTGCAGGTAGTGGGAGAGTCCCAGAGGTGGGGCATGGCTCTGGAGTGGAAGCACCCAGTCCTGCAGAAGCAAATGATGGAAAGGGAACACAGCTCACAGCATAGAAAATAGTTTCCTAGATGAATTAAATCATTTCCCTAAAGAAACATGGCCCAAGATCTAATGAGAAAGCCAGTTAGAAAAGCTCCATCTTCTGATTTGTGGTCCACAGCCATCTCAATTCTGTAGTGTAGGCAGTCTGTTTGGGTAGTCCCAGTGGGTTCAATTCTAGAAGCCACCAGATTGAAACTGGTCCAACCAGCTAGTTTTAGGACAGAAGTTTTCCAACCCAGGACTTCATATTCCATCCTTACCCTCCAAAATCCAGAAACCATTTTTAAAAATACTTATTTCTATCTTCTAAAAGTAGATTGTAAACCCAAACCATGCCTCTAAAAGGATCCACAGACCAAGGCCTTCTCTACTTACCCTAGACCTCTTAGCTGTAGGTAGAAATAATGTAGGCTTTTCAGATGCTTAAAAACATGTCCCACTTGGGAGGAGATGGCTCCAGATAAGATCTTTTGGCAGGTGCCTATTAGGCTCAGTTCCATGGCTTTCCTCCAAGATGATTTTATTTTTAAACAGAATCAAATTTTATGCTGTAGCCATGCTAGGAATATAGTAGATGAAACTGTTCTTTTCTCAAAACAGCTTTCTTTTATTTCATAAAGAACACATTTAACCTTTCTTTCTTGTCTATGAAATAACTCAAAATGGAATTCTCTTTACAGTGGAGCTTTGTTTTAAAGTAAGAAAGATCTTACCACCTCTATCCATGCTATGGGCAGAAGAGATTGTTTAAAATCCTTGACAATATTAAATGTGGGATGTAGTGCTCATTAAAATTATACCTTATCTTTGTTCAGATGCATAGCCCAAGAGACACAAATGTTATAAACAAACCATTATAGTAGCTTCTATTTGAAAGAACTGGTATTAAATGTAGTCATTTATCCTCAAGATCATTAGTTTATTCATGTAAATTAACACTGTTCATGGGCTCCAGTTTCTGATCAATCTTTTGGAAATCTATCAAAATATTTGAAAAAATTATTTGAGTGGTAAATTGAATATTATAGGTCAACTTCTGATATCCAAGTGAAAGACACAGAAGCCTTAAAATAAAGAAAAACATATCTACCATGAGAAGTTTATTCTTAGCACAACCATGAGGATCAAGTTTCAAGAATGCTCTCCATTGGGACTGTATGTCCATAAGAACTACAGTTTATCAAAATCATCTAGCTCTCTGTGGCCCTCAGGTGGTATCTGGTCATTCTGGCCATAGACTAGCTACAGAACTAGCTTTCAAAAAGCAGTTCATCTCAACCAGCTTCAAGATTAAATCAGAAAATCAGATCAGATCCAATTTACCTGTAAAATCTCCATTCCAGCATTTAACAATGCACTATAGTTGCTCAGTCTGTCTGTCAACTTGTCAACATAAGTTTATTTAGCTAAGAAAACAGGTGAGTTTTAATCTCTTCTGTAAGGGCCATGACAATAGTAATCTCCGTGTTGTGTTCCTATGCATGCAAACTCTAGAGTTTTAGTTTGCTTTCCTTCAGTAGAATGTAAGCTTCACTGAGGGCAAGAACCTCTGCCTTGTTTGCTTGTTTGTTTGTTTGTTTGTTTGTTTGTTTTTCCCCACTGTTCCTTTCTCAGAACCTAGATCAGAGCCTGACATGCAGTAAGCACTCAATACGTATCTGGTGAATGAATGAATGAATGGATACTCAGGCGTGGGGTTTCTGCTTTGTATGGTTGGCTGGGGGATTCCACTCCCACTATTGGGACACCCTGCTTGGTTACAACGCAAGGTGTGCCTCTCTTTGGCTACCTTATTTTTTACTTTGGAGATTTGTTTCTAAAAGGTGGGCATGGGTGCTTCCTTTCCTCTAGTCATAAACAATAGAAGTAGACCAATGTTATGAACCTCGCTTTCAAGGAAAGAGAAAATGTGTCAGCTGCTCTTGAACTTCCCAGGGATACTTACATTAGATAGTATAGCCATGCAGCCAATACATCTTTCTTCATATGATTTAGAAAAATATTCCCAGCAGGTATTCTCTGTGGCTGGAGAGTTCACAGATTTTTTTTTTTTTTTTTAATTTCCTCTGCTCAATACCCAGGACAGAAGAAAGCAAGGGTAAAATGCCACAAGATTGATTTTACTGGGTCTGTCTTGATTTGACCAGGACAGATGAAATCTTGCACTCTCCACCTCCCGCTACAAGGAAAAGTACGACATGAATGGGCTTCCCAAGCCAGTGCTGGCCTCTACTGGTGTGGGGGCAGAGAAAATCAGAAGGCCGCTGGAAAATGGCCCTTCATTCCAACCAAGATGGCAGCCTGGGGCAGAAACATACACTCACCTGAGAGTGCTTTGGTTTCTTAACATTTCAGGAACTAACATGAACTAACATCCACCTTCTATTATCTCCTATTAGAGATATGTATACACTCAGGTAGAGAGCCAGAATCGATTTGCTGCAGTTTTTCTACAAAATTACCAAAAGCGATGGGAACAGAGCAATGACCAGTTGACTTTAGATCTCACTGCCTTAGTATAGAGACTGGCATATTGACAGATGCTGGCCAATGTTTGTTGAATGCTAGAGTGACCGAGAAGTCCTGGTTTGCCTGGAACTTTCTCAATTTTAGTAGCAAAATTTTTATGTCTCAGGAAAATCTTCTGTCCAGGTGAAACTGGGATAGTTGGTCACTCTATTCAGAATGCCACAGTGATGCATGGATTTACAGAATTCTGAGTTAAGTTCAGGTTACCGCTTGCAAATCAGTGCAGTGTACCAAAATGCCTGGCATAAATTTGTTTGTAAAAAAACAAACAAACATAAATTGTTCTATTAAAACATCAACATATTTTTTGAACTGTGTGAAAAATGTTTTGTTTCTTTTTTCAAATACCTGTCAGAATAATCAGTTAGCACAAAAGACTAAAAGATGGTGAATAGAAAAGAACAACATCAAATAAGAAGCATGACAAATGATTCTGGTTACAGAAGCAAACATATTGTTTTCATTTCCCCAAACTGTTACCTGTCAAGTAACTTATTGCAGACACAATAGGGTCAGGGCTGTAGGCTGGATATTTTGATATGAAAAGATAATTTTTTAAAAAAATGCTAGGAAAGAAAGACCATTAAATATTTCCTTACTCTTCCTTTCAAAAACAAAAATAAATTTGTCAAAAGAAATATCGCATCATTGTTTTAAATACATTTTGCATGTTTAGAATTTCCTCCAATAAAATGCCACAGAGAATGCACATTTTACAGCCCTAAACATATTTAATATACTGTTTTTACAACAGCTGTTGCTTTCACAGAACTTTAACCCTGCTGTGTAAATGCATCACCAGGAAAATACCCAGGTTGTCATGGAGACAACCTCAGCACAGAGCCCTTTGCTCCGTTGAACTGGTGTCAGCTTTCAGCCTCCCTGCATTCCAGTCTGGCATCAACCCCAGGCTACAGCTCAGACTTCATTAGAGGTCCTGATGAAGGACAGCGAAGGAATCCAGGGCAATTACTAGAACTGTAAGACCTCTTTCCATCAACACACCTGATGGGAGAACTAAAAATTAATTCCAGAGGGAGTGATGGTATTAATCAAGATTTTCTGGCATCTTCCTCCAAGAACCCTAGATAGACCCAGCTGTCTTTTCCTAGCCAATTTTAGGCCCATCCATTGTCTTAGCAGGGAGAGATAATATTACAGCTGACATTTGGAAGATTATTTAAAGTATCACGTGGCAAATGTTACAAGTGTAAGGCCAAATTTTCAGTGTTGCTAAGTTAGTGAAATTTCTATCACTACTTGAAGAAAAGAACCATAGTTGCATTGAATCCTTCCTGCTGGTAATTCATGATAGCATTTTCTAAAAAACATTGAATATTTGACTTTAAACAAAACTGAGTTCAAAGGGGTGGCACAAAAAATGGTGGATAAAGTAAAATGATGATCACACAGTTCTTGTAAAGTATTGCAGAAAAGACAAAATGAATTTTTTAGCCTAGCTGACTGCTTTAGAAACCAAATTAAAACAAAGTTTTCTAAAGCAACTTGGTTTTATGGTCTCATAGTTACAAGTGAGTTATGATTCTGTTTTTGTTGTTGTTGTTTTTTTTTTTTTTAGAAGGACTCTCGCTCTGTTGCCCAGGCTGGAGTGCAGTGGCGGGATCTCGGCTCACTGCAAGCTCGGCCTCCTGGGTTCGTGCCATTCTCCTGCCTCAGCCTCCCGTGTAGCTGGGACTACAGGCGCCCACCACCACGCCCAGCTAATTTTTTTGTAGTTTTAGTAGAGACAGGGTTTCACTGTGTTAGCCAGGGTGGTCTCTATCTCCTGACCTTGTGATCCGCCCTCCTCGGCCTCCCAAAGTGCTGGGATTACAGGCATGAGCCATCGCACCCGGCCGAGTTATGTTTCTTTTACCCCGGAAAAGTTCTTAAATTTGGTCACAGGAAGATTCAAAAATTGATATATTTTATAAAACCTTTACATATATATGATTTATCCAAACAAAGCACCTCCTGGGTCATAAAGGGAACTTACCAGAATTGTTATCAGTGAACTAACCAGAAATCGAAGACACAAAATGAACTCAGTACTCTAATCATCCAATGGCCTTATGTGGTGGCAAGGCTAACAGTAAATGGACAGAGAGTAGGCATTTGCAAAGCTAAGTTTATGTTGAGTTGACCTTAGACATCTGAACAAATCAGGTTTGTATTTAGACCAAAGACGTGTGCATAAATAAACCTGAAATGTATGGCAATTGTCATGTTTAATAAACTGATTAAAAGGGAAGGAAAAGATAAAATTTATTGTAATTTGCTCTCTTACTGTTCGCTTCATATTATTTATTCATTCAACAATGATTTACTGAGCACATATTTTGTGCCATTGCCTGTACTTGATGTATAATGATACATCTATTAATAAGTATGATATTGCTCACATGAAACTTAGGTTTTTCTGAGCTGTTGTTCATTGGGCATGTATATTTTTTCTCATATTGTGATATTTTCACCTCTGTATTTCCATATTTACCAATTCCTTGACAGGAGAGGTTTGCAACTAAAATAAGTTGTGTTTTAAATAAGTGTTCTCTTTTAAATGAAATTGCCACCAGAAAGAATTTTACAGGGCATGCAAGAAATATAACTTTTCCCATTTTTAGTCCATTTTCTGACCAGTAGATTTATGTCCCATCCTGATCACTCCCTTTTTCCATCAGATTTGGCCCAGAAGGTCAGCATTAGATAGACTTATTAACAAAAATCAATGTCAAAGAACAAAGGGATGCCCCAATTAAGGTTGTTTTAAATAGTGAGACATAGGTGCTATTCCAAACAAGACATTTTAAAAGTCAATGGCAGTGTAATAATTTTGAAATATTAAGCAATGTGTTTCTTGTCCTCTTTGAATACCTCACTTGTGGCTCTGTGGTCATTACTTTTGGAGAGACATGTGACAGAGCTAAAGCATATAAAAATTAGATGACATGGTTGATGTATACCATGGAATACTATGCAGTCATAAAAAGAATGAAGTCATGTCCTTTACAGCAACATGGATGCAGCTGGAGGTCATAATCTTCAGCAAATTAATGCAGAAACAGAAAAACAAACACCGCATATTCTCACTTATAAATGGGAGCTAAACACTGGGTGCATATGGACACAAAAATGGCAACAGTAGACACTAGGGACTATAAGGGAGGGAGGTAGGGAAGGAGGCCAGGGTTAAAGACCACCTATTGGGTTCTGTGCACACTACCTGGGTGATGGGATCAATTGTACCATAAACCTCTGCACCACACACTGTATTCCTGTAATAATCCTGCAAATGTGCCCCTTGAAGCTAAAATAAAAGTTGAAATACAAAATAACCAGCTAGCATCATAATGACAGGATCAAATTCACACATAACAACATTAACCTTAAATGTAAACAGGCTAAATGCCCCAATTAAAAGGCACAGACTGGCAAACTGGATAGAGTCAAGACCCATCAGTGTGCTGTATTCAGGAGACCCATCTCACATGCAAAGGCACACATAGGTTCAAAACAAACAAATGGAGGAAAATTTACCAAGCAAATGGAAACCAAAAAAAAAAAAAAAAAAAAGAAAGAAAGAAAGAAAAGAAAAAAAAAAGCAAGGATTTCAATTCTAGTCTCTGGTAAAGCAGACTTTAAACCAACAAAGATCAAAAAAGACCAAGAAGGGCATTGCATAATGGTAAAGGGATCAATGCAATAAGAAGAGTTAATGATCCTAAATATATATGCACTCAATACAGGAGCACCCTGATTCATAAAGTAAGTTCTTAGAGACTTAGACTCCCACACAATAATAGTGGGAGACTTTAACACCCCATTGTCAATATTAGACAGATCAATGACACAGAAAATTAACAAGGATATTCAGGACTTAAACTCAGCTCTGGACCAGGTGGACCTAATGGACATCTACAGAACTCTCCACCCCATATCAACAGAATATACATTTTTCTCAGCACCACATAGCACTTATTGACCACATAATTGGAAGTAAAACACTCCTCAGCAAATGCAAAAGAATGGAAATCATAACAAACACTCTCTCAGACCACGGTGCAATCAAATTAGAACTCAGGATTAAGAAACTCACTCAAAACTGCACAACTACATGGAAACTGAACAACCTGCTTCTGAATGACTACTGGGTAAATAACAAAATTAAGGCAGAAACAAATAAGTTACTTGAAACCAATGAGAACAAAGACACAACATACCAGAATCTCTGGGACATAGCTAAAGCAGTGCGTAGAGGGAAATTTATAGCACTAAATGCCCACAAGAGAAAGCAGGAAAGATCAAAAATTGACACCCTAACATCACAATTAAAAGAACTAGAGAAGCAAGAGCAAGCAAATTCAAAAGTTAGCAGAAGACAAGAAATAACTAAGATCAGAGCAGAATTGAAAGAGATAGAGACATGAAAAACCCTTTAAAAAATCAATGAATCCAGGAGCTGATTTTTTGAAAAGATTAACAAAATAGACTCCTAGCAAGACTAATAAAGAAGAAAAGAGAGAAGAATCAAATAGACACAATAAAAAATGATAAAGGGGATATCACCACTGATCCCACAGAAATACAAACTACCATCAGAGAATACTATAAACACCTCTATGCAAGTGAACTAGAAAATCCAGAAGAAATGGAAAATTCCTGGATACATACACCCTCCCAAGACTAAACCAGGAAGAAGTCCAATCCCTGAACAGACCAATAACAAGTTCTGAAATTCAGACAGTAATTAATAGTCTACCAACCAAAAAAAGCCCAGGACCAGTTGGATTCATAGCCAAATTCTACCAGAGATATGAAGAGGAGCTGGAATCATTCCTTCTGAAACTATTCCAAATAATAGAAAAAGAGGGACTCCTCCCTAACTCATTTTATGAGGCCAGCATCATTCTGATACCAAAACCTGGCAGAGACACAACAGAAAAAGAAAATTTCAGGCCAATATCCATGATGAACTTCGATGCGAAAATCCTCAATAAAATACTGGCAAACCAAATCCAGCAGCAAATCAAAAAGCTTATCCACCACGATCAAGTCGGCTTCATCCCTGGGATGCAAAGTTGGTTCAACATATGCAAATCAATAAATGTAACCCATCACATAAACAGAACCAATGACAAAAAACACATGAATATCTCAATAGATGCAGAAAAGGCCTTTGATAAAATTCAACACCCCTTCATGCTAAAAACACTCGATAAACTAGGTATTAATGGAACGTATCTCAAAATAATAAGAGCTATTTATGAAAAATCCACAGCCAATATCATCCTGAATGGCCAAAGCTGGAAGCATTCCCTTCGAAAATGGGCGCAAGACAAAGATGCCCTCTCTCACCACTCCTATTCAACAGAGTATTGGAAGTTCTGGCCAGGGCAATCAGGAAAGAGAAAGAAATAAAGCGTATTCAGATAGGAAGAGAGGAAGTCAAATTTTCTCTGTTTGCAGATGACATTGTATATTTAGAAAACCCCATCATCTCAGACCCAAAACTCCTTAAGCTGATAAACAACTTCAGCAAAGTCTCAGGATACAAAATCAATGTACAAAAATCATATGCATTCTTATATACGAATAATAGACAAACAGAGACCCAAATCATGAGTGGACTCCCATTCACAATTGCTACAAAGAGAATAAACTTATAAGGAATGTGAAGGAACTCTTCAAGGAGAACTACAAACCACTGCTCAAGGAAATAAGAAAGGACACAAACAAATGGAAAACCATTCCAGGCACGTGGATAGAAAGAATCAATATTGTGAAAATGACCATACTGCCCAAAGTAATTTATAGATTCAATGCTATTATCATCAAGCTACCATTGACTTTCTTCACAGAATTAGAAAAAACTACTTTAAATTTCATATGGAACCAAAAAAGAGCCTGTATAGCCAAGACAATCCTAAGCAAAAGAACAAAGCTGGAGGCATCATGCTACCTGACTTCAAACTATACTACAAGTCTACAGTAACCAAAACAGCATGGTACTGGTACCAAAACAGATATATAGATCAACGTAACAGAACAGAGTCCTCAGAAATAACACCACACATCTACAACCATCTGATCTTTGACAAACCTGACAAAAAAACAAGCAATAGGGAAAGGATTTCCTATTTAATAAACAGTGTTGGGAAAACTGGCTAGCCATATGCAGAAAACTGAAACTGGACCCCTTCCTTATACCTTATACAAAAATTAACTCAAGTTG
Source organism: Pan paniscus (assembly GCF_029289425.2). Taxonomy (NCBI): domain Eukaryota; kingdom Metazoa; phylum Chordata; class Mammalia; order Primates; family Hominidae; genus Pan; species Pan paniscus. The sequence continues at coordinate 52,566,307 of NC_073260.2, forward strand.
GATCAAAGACTTAAATGTAAGACCCTGAATCATAAAAGTCCTAGAAGAAAACCTAGGCAACACCATGGCAAAACCTAGGCATGGGCAAAGACTTCATAACTAAAACACCAAAAGCAATGGCAACAAAAGCCAAAATTGACAAATGGGATTGAATTAAACTAAAGAGCTTCTGCACAGCAAAAGAAACTATCAGAATGAACAGGCAACCTACAGAATGGGAGAAAATTTTTGCAATCTATCCATCTGACAAAGGGCTGATATCCAGAATCTACAAGGAACTTAAACAAATTTACAAGAAAAAAACAACCCCATCAAATAGTGGGTGAAGAATATGAACAGACACTTCTCAAAAGAAGACATTTATGCGGCCAACAAACATATGAAAAAAATCTCATCATCACTGGTCATTAGAAAAATGCAAATCAAAATGACAATGAGATAGCATCTCACACCTGTTAGAATGGTGATCGTTAAAAGTCAGTAAACAACAGATGCTGGAAAGGATGTGGAGAAATAGGAATGCTTTTACACTTTGGTGGGTGCGTAAATTAGTTCAACCATTGTGGAAGACAGTGTGGTGATTCCTCAAAGACCTAGAACCAGAAATAACATTTGACCCAGCAATCCCATTGCTGTGTATATACCCAAAGGATTTCAAATTATTCTACTGTAAAGACACATGCACACACATGTTTATTGCAGCACTATTCATAATAGCAAAGACTTGGTACCAACCCAAATGGCCATCAATGATAGACTGGATTAAGAAAAGGTGGCACACATATACATGGAATACTATGCAGCCATAAAAAAGGATGAGTTCATGTCCTTTGGAGGGACATGGATGAAGCTGGAAACCATCAGTCTCAGCAAACTAACACAGGAACAGAAAACCAAACACTGCATGTTCTCCCTCATAAGTGGGAGTTGAACAATGAGAACACATGGACACAGGGAGGGGAACATCTCACACCAGGGCCTGTCGGAGGTGAGGGGCTAAGGGAGGGTTAGCATTAGGAGAAATACCTAATGTAGATGACAGGTTGATGGGTGCAGCAAACCACCATGGCATGTGTATACCTATGTAACAAACATGCATGTTCTGCACATGTATCCCAGAACTTAAAGTATAATTTTAAAAAAGTTGAAATTAAAAAAATAAAAAGCAGAGAAAAATGTCGTTTTCCTGTTATTGGCTTTCAAAATTCTGATCCCTTAGGGAGACATAGAGGGCTCCTGCAGAGAGAACACATTTGGGGAACACATGACTTTGAGTAGAGCTTCTAAGATTCCCCCAGGCTTAAGGTGGGGGAGGGGTCATGGACTGAGATGAAGGGGAAGGAGAGGAGGGTAGAGAGGTGGGAGGGGCTGGAGGACAGCAAGCTGGACTTAGTAGAGACTGAGTGGAGGAACGAGGACTGTCTCAACCAAAGGCCACCATGAGAGGCATGATTAAGTGTCCAGGCACTGGGTAGGACTAAGAGACCAAGTAATCAGAGTATTACCCAGTGACAACTTAGCAGGAGTAGCACTTATATGAGTCTTCCAATTTTCTTTTTCCCTGTCTCACATACTTGGGAATGGGCTTAGTTATGTTGCCATAACCAGCAGCCCAAATTTTCACTGGAGGTTGATGTCTTACTCACAATACTTACCTGTTGGGCATTGGCTGGACGCTCTCCTCCATTGTCATCGCTCATGAGAGCCCATGGTGATATTTCAGTCACTGTCTGGGCCTCAACTGGGTGAGCTGGCAGAAGGGGAATGGGATGCTGGTGGTGCACCTGTCTAGAAGTCTACAGAACTAGCCTGAGATCCACCTGGGGCCAGATCAGAGCTTCACTCTGCTCCTGGTACCAACATGCAATGGCAGCCTCACCGGGAAAAAGCCTCATTAGGAACAAGCAGATATGCTTCCTAGAGCGAAATCATTTTGTTTGCTTTTGTTTTTGTTTGACCATCCACTCAGTTGAATTGCTTATAATAAACCAGAAATGCATAATTAATGTCTTATCTGAAAAATGACAAAAGTCAAAGTTGTCTGCAATGATCAGAGTTGAAAAATTGCCTGGAAGTAATTCCTAATGTTCACAATGCCTGGTTCTTCTTTTTTTAATTTTTTTTGAGATGCAGTCTGGCTCTGTCGCCCAGGCTGGAGTGCAGTGGCGCGATCTCGGCTCACTGCAAGCTCCGCCTCCCGGGTTCACGCCATTCTCCTGCCTCAGCCTCCCAAGTAGCTGGGACTACAGGCGCCCGCCACCACGCCTGGCTAATTTTTTGTATTTTTTTTTTAGTAGAGACGGGGTCTCACCGTGTTAGCCAGGATGGTGAGGATGGTTTTGATCTCCTGACCTCGTGATCTGCCCTCCTCGGCCTCCCAAAGTGCTGGGATTACAGGCGTGAGTCATTGCACCCAGCCGAGAAACATCTAAACAAGCTTATTATGTTCAGTCATAAAGAATTTTCTCCTTATACCAGTGTTTTATCTTTGTTTTTCAGAGATTGAGAAAATACAAACTTTATTAGTTTGATTTTTAGGATTCGCAAATACAGTTACCAGTTTGTTGCAAACTCTCAACTCTATTTTTCTGGCCACTTACTATATTGCTTTTAGCATTTGTATTCTTAGGAGATAATAATAAAAGGCAGAAGGTCGTGATCCCCTACTTGGTCAAATTTCAGGATTTACCAGTTGAGTATAGAACACAGAACATCACCTTCAGTATCTCACCCAGGCTTGCTTATTTTTGTTACCCAGTCCTATTGATTATTTTTTGTGAATTGTTCATTCTACCAATCCTTTTATATTTTTATTACTTATTTGTAGAAGCTTCTGTTATATTAAAGATATTGATCTCATTGTTCTTGATGCAAATTACAAGGGTCAGGAGTTGGGTAAGTATTACGGATTCCTGTTGCAAACAGTAATTGTTAGTACAAGTAAAATATTATGTTTCAATTTTAAAAATGGTTGTTCTGGGAGAGCTGAGATCAACAGCTGTGTCAGAATGTTCTGCACTGAATCATCCTTGTTCATCTGCTTGAAATGCGTTCTATCCTCCCTTGAAGTCTCGTTCTACAAATCACTTACCGTTTGGAGCCTAGCTGTCTCTCTTCCCCTAGGAAGCCTCTCCCCATCACTCTCTCTGCACTCACAGCCCTGCCCTCTGTGTCTGTAGCACCGCAGCCCATAGCTCACCATCACGGTGTTTGGTCACAGACCCCCTCACATGATTATTTATACATTTTATGTATTTATGTCTCCACTCCAGGAACTGGGTCTCCTGCTTCCTTGACGTCTTCCACAAACCCCACCACACTCATGTGGCTACAGACCAGGTGTTTCTAACGCGATGGTAACCTTTAGGTTTGGTTCCCTTCCTCCATTTTTGTTGCACGTGGTGCTAGGCCCAGAGCCAGTGCTCAGTAATGGTCAATGGATTAGGTGGAGGTTATGAGAAACGAAAGGGACCCCTCCAGCACAAAATGTCTTCAATTTGTCACTGATAGAATGGAATGGGAACATTCTACCTCCTGCTCGTGTTCTGCATGGTAGACTAGCATCGAGAGGCCTTAGGATCTCTTCAGAATCGTTAAATATAACAATGACAATAGCAGAGAGATAGAGCAATCTTTAGTGAGTTTCTGTTACTTGCAACCATGAGTTTTGAATAATCCTGTGATGACTTTTTGGTAGCACAGGAAAAGTACAGGTGCCATATAATTTTAAAAATTAGGATTGATCATGCTGTCCCTAATATTCTCTTAACTTTTTATCCTCATTTAATAACATACAGTAAAAAGATTGTCATGCCATTACACATTTTTCTATGTGATTTTTATTTGTTATGTAACTGTATTATATTATGATTATGGAACATTTGAGTTGCTCTAAAATTTTCAGTATTTTAAACAATCCTATGATAAATGATCTTACTTGTATACCTTGGAGCAACATTCCTGGTTATTTGATAAATATAAATTCTCAAAAGTTTGGGGATCAAGGAGCATCCTCATTGTCACATAGTGATCAATTGTCTTCCATGGTGCTGTATCAATTTACAGTTCCTTCCCATCACTCACTACTGCTTGGGCCTCACTTTTCCACACCCTAATCAGCACTACCTTCTTATCAGGGTCTCTTGAGCTAGACTTCAGGGCTACAGGATTTTTGCAAATTGTTCATTCTTCCCTACAGGGCCTAGGTCCTCTACTGGCCAAGGATGTGACCCAGCCACGCAACCTGAGGCACATGACTTCACCTCGCTGGCCCCAGTTCTAGTTCCCTCATCTGTGAAGTGGGGATGAGGTTCTCATGCCACGATGGTTGTGCAGTCTCCTCTTTGCTGTGCAATTCAGCCTTTGGGTACTTTTCATAACCTACCTACCCTCCTACTCAGCCAAAATAACGTGGCTTATATGCCTTTTGCGTTTAGTCCATTCTGCATCCAACAGCTACTTGCATGGTGTTATTTGAGAGCATTTCCAGAACAACTGTCCAAAAATCTCTCCTGCTAAAATGTCATGGAATTTGAAATTCTAATGTTGGAAATGATGAAGAATACCATCCTTTGTTAAAACACACTGCAAAACATTACAAGGCTTCAAAAGAGCTACCGAAACAGAGTTTTCATAGAGGAAGAGAAAATTATAAAAGCAGAATTGATCTAAAGTTTTGTAATCACATTTTTAATTAATTAATTAATTAATTAATTAATTATTTTGAGACAGAGTTTTGCTCTTGTCACCCAGGCCTGAGTGCAGTGGGATGATCTTGGTTTACTGCAACCTCCGCCTCCTGAGTTCAAGAAATTCTCCTGCCTTAGCCTCCCAAGTAGCTGGGATTGCAGGTACCCACCATCACAACTGGCTACTTTTTGTATTTTTAGTAGAGACAGGGTTTCACCATGTTGGCCAGGCTGGTCTCAAACTCCTGACCACAGGTGATCCTCCCACCTCGGCCTCCCAAAGTACTGGGATTACAGGCATTAGCCACTGCGCCAGCCCTGTCATCACGTTTTTTAGATTGGGATAGTTGAGAAACATCAATTGCTGCTATGGCAACCTGGATAGATTAAATTCTGGTTAATAAATATATTTTTAAATCTTATATCTTGAAGTTATTCTGCATATCTGGACACATACAGTGATCCAAAAGGTGAGCATCTTCCTCTGTTCTGAGTCTCAAATCAGACAAGCTCTGAAGAATAGGGTTATAGGTACTAAAATTAGGAAAAAATATATGCAAGCTTTTATAAATATATTCACTAAGATAAAGCAATGAAGATATAATAGCTCCAGGATCTCAATCCCCAACAGTTTTGAGTATACATTTATTTTATTTTTAAAGTTGCAGATGAAATGCCTCTGAAGAGGCACTTTCTTTTTCTGAATGAGTTCCTCCATGTTTGGGGCCCTTGCTTTTATGACTCCAGGTCTATGTGCCGTGATTTAAAATCCTGGGGCTAAGTGTCTTTGGCAATTTATAATTGTTTTAGTTTTTAGAAAGTTAATAACTAGTGTAGGTGGGATAAAATTGCCCAGGGCCCTTAACAGGGGTTGGGTCTACCCCATAATCAAACCCATTATTTGGATGGCAAAATATTGAATACTCAAACCGAGTAGAATAAGATTACACGTAGCCTTCAAGTCACATCAGGTTTTGCTTTGAAACAAGTGAGAAGGAATCTTTAGGGCTCCAAAGCTTTTTGGATGTTGGATTTGTGAGGAAGGGAACGTGGCTTTGTACAGATAACATTGGTTTGCAATATCCATACCATATTAAGGAGGCAAATGAGATTCCTAGGAAACATTTCCTTTTCAAAATAAGTTTAAATGTTCAACCTACACTATCTAGAAATAAGCTTTCATTTATTAAACAACTATTTATTGCAATCCTTGGCTGTGCCAAGGCCTGTGCTAGGCACTGGGGGAGATCAATGAACAGATAAACACAGCTCTTGTCCCCATGCAGATAAGCTTGGCAGAATCTGTAGTTATGTAGATACACCGAAATTTAACATGAATGGAAAAAGCTAGACATGTCACATTTCTTTTAGAGCTGGTTTATAATTCCTATTAAGTTACCCTGATTTCAGCCCACGACTGATTGTCAAAGCTATTAGAAGCCCGTTGCTTATGAGCTGCATTTAAAACCTGCTCATTCAAAAAAGTAAAAAATAAAAAAATAAAAGAACATGCAAAACTATAAAGGAGCTTTCAGCTTTCATGTCTAGGTTTTCTTTTGGATGAAAATTTTCATTACCATTATTTACTTTTCAAGCACATATTTTTCACCAGGTGCTAGGGAACATAGCAAGATAAGACCCACTACTTTGCTGTAGTAGAAGCAAGGATCTGATATACATTTTGCCCCTGTTTCAGGGAACTTGGACCCCATCCCAACACTTAGGGGACTGCTTACTTTCCCCTAGCTACTTGGATCACAGAGGCATGAGAACATACAACTCTGATGCAAAAGCTGCCGAGGCTGTAGAGAAGGAGGCAGTGGACACAGCCTTTCTAGCTACCAGGAAGCAAGCTTCAGCCTGCACAGTCAAAGGGCAGAAAAGTCTGGAACAGAGCCAAGATGCAGTGGTGCAGCACAGAATATCACAGATAGGATACTGGTCTGGGATAGGGGAGGAATCCTGTGCAAATGGAGGTGGGAATATGGAGGGATACAAAATAACATATTCAGATGTCGCTCTAATCTTGCTGTAATACAGCTCCTGCCAAGATGGTCTGGTCTCCTAACAGGAGCGGTTGATGGTGAGACTGGATGGCCCAGCTCATGGGGGGCTTTTTATCCCCTTGGACGGGGCCAGCTGGGATACAAGCCAGGCAACACAGTGGGGAAGGGACGGGGAGAGTGGACCAAGTAGGAAACTAGCAAACTTCAAGAGTTTCTTTGGAAACCTCTATGTTATTTTGAGACTGCCTCTAGCAACTAGAGGCTTAAGCAACTTTTCACATATACATGACTTGGCCACCAGAAATGGGTAAGAGATCCTACATGCTACTTAGTAGAGCTCATTCTCCAGGGGGAGTGTGTCTTTTAAAGCAGAGACATCTTTATGGAGACAAAGAGCTCAGAAGGGGTTTAAAGCATTTGTTGACTGGGCAGGCCATCAAAAAGTGGCCACGGGGCGGATGAGTGAAGGCAGGAATGTCTAGTGGGCGTCTGCCAAGACAGATGACTGGAAGGAGCAGAGGCCGCATGCTCCTAAATGCCTCAACATTCTGTGGGCACTGGGACTTAGCACAACCTCAGAGGAATTTATGGGGGAACCATAGCTTGATTACAATAAGGTTTCCACAATGCTGGTGGAAAGAGGGCTCAAATAGGAATTAGTTGACCCTTGAACAATAAAGAGCTTAGGGGTACCAATCCCTTCACAGTCAAAAGTCCTAGTATAACTTTTGACCCTGCAAAAACTTAACTACTAATAGCCTACTATTAATCAGAAGCCTCACCAACAACATAGTCAGTTAACACATATTTTATACATTATATGTATTATATATGGTGTTCCAACAATAAAGTAAGCTAGAGAAAAGAAAATGCTATTAAGAAAATCATAAGGAAGAGAAAATATACTTACTATTCATTAAGTGGAAGTAGAACATCATCAAGGTCTTCATCCTCATCATCATCACATTAAGCAGGCTGAGGAGGAGGAGGAAGAGGAGGGGTTGGTCTTGCTGTCACAAGGGTGGCAGAGGTGGGAGAACATCTATGTATAAGTGGACCTGCACAGTTCAAACCTGTGTTGTTCAAGGGTCCACTGGAATTTGAATCTTAGAGAAAGAAGTCATACTTCTCCTGTACCTAAAGTTATAAACTAAGATTTTTACCTGTTTCACATATATTTAATCTGATGAAAAGGAGGCATAGATAAGGTGCCAGGGCCTGGATTGAGAGTTGGAAAATACAAGATTATGAAAATCTTTAAGTATCTGTAGAATCCCCTTGTAGAGGACGGATTTGACATGTTCTATGGGTGATACATTTACAACAATGGCTGGAAATGGTGGCTTTTACACTCAGAATAAAGTTGTTCCAGTTGTTGGGAATGCCCAAAATGGAACGATTCTCATCGGGAAGCAGTGAGGTAAAACTCCTGGCTTTTGGAAGAATTTGATCCTTTAAAAGGAGATTAGAAAATTATTGGGATGAGAGATCTAGCTATCTAAGATGCCAAAAAAAGAAAGTCTAACGTAAGATGGAGGTTTGGGCTATATGCATCTCAGGGACAAGAGGGGGAGAGGGTACCAACATGGGTTGAGCACCTAGTATGTCCTCTAGTGGACATTAGTTTTGTTCTTGTATTTGTTTTTGTTTGGCCACCCATCTCCTGAGTCCCTCTTCTGAGCTTGAAAATTTTCCTACCTTGCAAGTGTTGCTGTTAGAGACACCTTGCCATAGAATTTGAAAATGCTAGTTAATCACTCTCACAACCACCCTTGCCAACAGTGCAAGCTCCAGCGTCTGGGGATTGGTGACAATGGCAACAGCATCTCAATCTTTTCCTAAGAGATATCTGAGCCTTATTCACCAGCCCTCATAGACAGGCTGTTTCCTGTTTTGTGGGAGTATTTTATTATGAAGAATTTCAAAAGCACACAGGCACATGTACCCACACAGAACAGCAAAATAAATCACCATGTATTCATAACTGAGGTGCAACAATAATCAATGTTTTGCCAATCCTGTTTTTTTCTACACTCCTCCACGTCCCTCCTCCTATGACTTCTTTCCCTAGAGTTTTTTGATGTGAATCTCAGACATTGTGTTATTTTACCAGTAAATACGTTAGTATGCTAGTCTCTATTAGAGCCTCTACAAGAACAGTAACCCTCATGACAATTTTGCACCTAAAAAAATTCACAGTAATTCCTTAATGTCATCCCAAACCCAGCCTTATTCCAGTTCTTCTAATTGTCTTTTCATGGTGGTTGCTTGAATCACGATTCAAGTGAAGTCCACCAATTACCTTTGGTTGTTATGTCTCTGATGTCTATTTTATTCAACAACAGCTCCTCTGTTTTTTTTTTTTTTAATACCATTGATTTGTTGGTGAAACCGTTCGTTTTCCCTGTAGAACTCAATATCCTTGCAATAAATTCCCTTTCTGCTTAAATCAGCCAAACTGGACTTCAGTTGATTGCAACTAAGAATTGTGACTGAAACACAAGCCTTTTAGGGTTCCCAGTTTTACAGAGGAGGAAATTGAGGTTCATAGGGGTTAAGTAACTTGTTAAGTTTTCAAAGCTAGTAAGTGTCACAGCTGGAATTGAAATTCAAGGCTCTCTCACTCAATGTCTATTCTATAATCATCAGACTTTCTCCTAGCTCCCTTCCAGTGCTAACATTCTAATATTTCATGCCCCTTTCCTCAGTCCTCAATTCATTTCAGCCAGCAGGACACCTCAGGGGTCCAGAACACCTGGGTTCCCACTGCCAGCAATGATGATCTCTGCTCAGCTCAGCTGCTCCCTGAAACCACTGACTGGGGACAGGAAAGGGGTCCAATAATTGTTGGCTTTGTTACAGTCCATTAGCTTCCTGCCAGAATACAGTTGCAGATGTGGGTAAATAGAAATGTAGTCTATGCATGTATCTTTATCTTAACTAAGCCAGTGGTTCTCAAAGTGCAGGCCCCAGAACAGCAGCATCAGCATTACCTGGGAATTTGTTAGAATTCCCTGGACCCACTGAGTCAGAAACTGTGGGGGTGGGGACCAGCCATCTATGTTTTAACAAGCCTTCTTCATGATTCTGTTCAAGTTTGAGGACCACTGCAGGAGGCCTTACCACCTGTGCCTTCCCATAACATCACATTCCTTAAAAATATAAAGTTGCTGTTCTTTTCTCTACCTGCTCACATAGAATTTCCAACATTGCACATTGAATGCTCTTTCTTTAGTAGCTAGAAATCTTTTATCTACCACTGAGTTTGCTGGTAGACTTTGGTATTTATAAAAATGTTATTCTTTTTTGAAATGTCATTATAATTTAATCTCTCATTTCTTATATTAAAATCACAGCATTGAATGAAGTCCCACATCTCAGACACTAAGGCCTTGTTCTTACTTTGTGAGACTCGTATTTGTTGGAGCTAGAAACTTTGGCTTTCAGGCAAATGGCTCAAGACAACCTTCAAATCTACAGAAACTCATGGAGAGTGTGGGCCTTGCAAAAGAGCCTGTTTGGGCCAGTGGGCTCCCCACCCTTGGCTTGGTCTCTGGTTTCATTCAGCTCTACAGGCAAATGGGAGACAGGGAAGGATCTAGAAAGCCTGAAGAGGCAAATAAAGGTAGGTACGGGAATGTTTGCTGAGTTGAGGGAAGGCCTGAAACTTTGCAAAAATCTTTAAAAGTCATTAAGATTTTTGTGTTCTGGTTGTGGTATTCTGTTGTAAGCCCCATTTGCCCTCTCTTATTTTATGCCTATTTCCTTACACATAACCATTCTGCTAAAATTCCCATGGCTGGATCCTTGCCATCTCATTCATGATGGATAAAACCAGGCACTTGGCTGATGGTCCTGCTGACCTCAGTTGCCCACTCCCGACAGGGCAGCATCTGCCGGCCCTCCCCAGGGCTCCCCTGGGCATCAGCCTCCAGGCCTTGGGACAACACGCCCAGGTCATGGGGCCACACTGACCTGTCCGCAGCAGTGTGTTTGGCTTCCTGCTCAGCCTCAGCTCTGTGTTCACATTTCAGGTCCCACTGGGAGATGTGAAAAACTGCAGGAGTGTTCTTTGCAAGGCACCATCTGTTTTTCCTCTCCTGTTCCAGCCTTTTTCCTCCTAATCTTCATTCTTTTCCAGGACACAGTGATACATCAAGAATTATTTAATACTTTCCTTCTCAACCAATTCACAGTTTCCTCCCTCTGTAACTTTCTGGGCCACACTGAATTTCCCGCCAGCGAGAAACAGGCTAATCTTACCACATGATGTCAAATTGCAGCTATGCCGCACGCACACGTAGGCACAGGAGTGCGTGCGCACACTCGCACACAGAATGTCTTTAGGTTTGCCTCACCATTCCACAGTGTTTTCCCTTCAGAAAGTTAATGAAATCTCTCCATGGCACTAAAACCACCAATACTGATTCTACTTAGTAACAAATTGGACGTTTCTGGGAAGGGTTTCCCGTGTAATGTTTGGGCTTAATGTTTGTAGTTTGTGTCGGGTCATGACTTATCCAAGACATCACTCCCCTTCATTAAGTGAAAAGTAAATACATCTCCAGTGTTACAAAAACAAGCTGCTATTTCCCCAGAGTCAGTTATCTGAATCCAAGCCCTCTTTCTTGGAGCCTGAAGACCACAGTCTTTACACAATGAATAGGCACGGATGTGTGTGCCAAGGTGCCTGGCCTAAGAGAACAATGAAAAAAACCCCTCTTTTATCCCCCACCTTCTCTGGGTCTCTCCATTTCTTTTGGGGCTGTCATGGGTTCTTAACATGATATAAGAAGGTGCCTGAGGATCATTTACTTCTCTTGGCATGGGAACATTGCGGGGGTTTATGCTTCCCCATCAATCTCTGCTCTTGGCTCCTTCTCACCAGGCTCCAGAATGAAAAATGAGAATGCTTCAATCTCGCATATTAAACCATAACTAATTATTATTAGACCGGTTTTCACTTTTTTCCCAACCCAAATGTCAAAGGCAAAGGTCTTAATTTACTAGCTCCAGTGGGCTGCAAGCTAGGGTGAAAAGGAGGACTGGAGATTCCAGGCTGACTGCAATGGGCTCAAAATCTCCAGCAAGCAAAACAGCTTTCGGCCACTTGAAGGCATGGACTCCAGTCTGTTCACCGGATCGCCCCTTACACGCTCTCAATGTTGCTCACATTCTCTGAACAGAGGAAAGATGCCTGCGGGAAGCAGGAGTTGCTCGGCGCTCTGGTATGACACCACGTAAAAGCCAGGCAGGCACTGAGAGTTTAGGGCCACCAAATGTCACAGCTGGAAGAGACCCCTCAGATAGCCTGCGAGCACCACAAACTCCTCCAATTACCAGTGAGCAAACCAAGGTTTGCAGAGGGGCCTGCTATGGTAACAGCCACAAACCTCTCTGTTTCAGGCTTCCTCTTTCCTCAGTGATCTGGACCATGTCCACCTCTTGGCCATCACAGAGCAGAGGAAAGGGTCATGGATCAATGGAAAGTGCAAGAGTAAATCCGGAGGTCTTAAATTCTACTCTTATGTTTTGGCACCTAGAAAAAATGTAAGCTAATCCAAATCTTATTTATATTAAATTCTCCCAAAAGGCATGGAAAGTCAGAGAATCAGAACAGATGCAAACACACTCAGTACACTGTGGAGCCCTGAGTCAGACTGGGCCATTACATCAAACGCTGTTGAGCATGGGGGTAAACAATCTGGGGTCTGAGATGTGATGGGCCTAGTACTCAGTCCCCACTCTGCCTGTCACAAATGTTAACCTTGGGCAACCACAGTCTCTCCAAAGGCTGAGTTCTGGTTGGTAAAGGAGTAAGAATAGCACCTCGCTTGTGGGATTTCTATGAAAATTTAAAGGGCTTAATATAGTTCTTAGTACATAAATCTTAGATAATGTTATTATTTCATTACAGTTAATACTAGATGTGGCATTGGGAGAAAATATTCTGGGTGTATTGAGTATCCAATTAAAATTACTAGAAAACTATTAGGCACTTAAAGACATGAAATTAAGAAATAAATAATTTTATATCATCATGGGACCCTACCTTTTGAGACTCACCTCCTCTAAAGGAAATGTCAAAACCGTATATGAGTACAAGTTACTTTCTCGCTTCTGTTACTCATAAAAGCTCACTGAGTGAGCAAATCCTCCTCAGCCCCTGTTGCCTTCCTTCCTCGTGGTCTTAGAGTCCTGAAGTGGCCTCTGGGGACCAAAGGGACTCCCCTGCACTGTAAGTAAGGCAGTAGGGATCTCACGAACGAGCACTGTGCTTTCTTGTCACCCTGTAGAGCAGGATGACTTGAATGTCAGCTCTTACAGTCAGCATGTCTGTGAGTGCCTGTAACATATCTAGACAGCAGGAATGTTCCATAGAGAGGGGATAGAGATTTCTCTGCAGGAACAGGAGGTGAAGGAATGGAATGAGGAGTGGTATGGATGAATAAAAAAGACTGGGTGAGCATGAATAGAAAATAGAATTTCCCCTCCTTGCCAAATCAGAGAGGGATTAGCTTGTGATCTTATGAGTTTGGAAGGTTTTGTTTGTTCATTTTGGTGCTGGTTGGGGGAGCATTAGGGGAGCAGACAAGGCCACCTGAATTAGAGCTGGGAGAAGGCAGCTATTAGTATACAGATTATGAATTCTAAAGAGACAAGGACAAGGCCATTTGAAGTGGGTAGTATCAGGGCTGAGAAATGCCAAGAGTACAAATCTTTATCTTTAATGACCCCAAATGAAGTGACAGCTCTCACAAGGCTAGAAACATGAAAAGGAGGCAAAGGACTTCCTGGCTTCAAAGGAAAGACACTAAATTAATATTACATTTTGCATTTTTGTTGATAAATTCTGTGCCACTGATGGCTATCAGATACAAGGGTGGGCTAAGAACAGAGCCCAGTTTCAAGAAGCAACTGTTTTCTAGGCCTAAGGATATTAAAGCAGTTAGGATAGAAGACACCAAGCTTGCCGCTCTGCTTACACCACATGTAGTTAAATGTATTACATAGGTGCATACATATACATGTACTTTTTTCTTAATCCTTGAAAGATAATCAAATTATGGTTTGGGGGGAATGGAGTCCTTTTGGTGACATAACTTTACTTTCTTTCTCTCTTTTTTTTTTTTTTGAGATGGAGTCTTGCTCCGTCACCAGGCTGGAGTGCAGTGGTGTGATCTCGGCTCACTGCAACCTCTGTTTCCCAGGTTCAAGCAATTCTCCTGCCTCAGCCTCCCGAGTAGCTGGGATTACAGGCGTGTGCCACCACGCCCAGCTCATTTTTCTATTTTTAGTAGAGATGGGGTTTCACTATATTGATCAGGCTGGTCTTGATCTCGTGACCTCATGATCCACCCGCCTCGGCCTCCCAAAGTGCTGGGATTACAGGCATGAGCCACCGTGCCCGGCCTACTGTCTTTCTCATTCTTATCTCAAAACCGAGAGAATCAGTTTTTTGGTTTTCTTTCTTTTTTTTTTTTTTCCCCATGGATAGCAAGTTCCACATCCCTCAACTTTGGCAGGGTTCACATGAGGAAAGTGAGATTTTGGATCTCTGAAACTGAAATCCACAGTCCTTGCTGCTAGTTCTTAAATTCATAATTCACACAAAATGTACTGTGATGGTTGGTATCTGTGTCAGGCAGGAGATCCTAGGCTTTCCTGCAGGACAAGCAACTTCAAACTTTTAGCAACAGAAGTCTGCTTCTGGCTCACCAGGTCCTCTGCAGGTCTGGTCTCATTGACAATCCTAGGAACTGTTTAGTTTTCTGTGCGATTGGCTAGTGTTGTTCCTTCATGCACTCAAAGGCAGCTAAACAGAGGCAAGGCATTAAATGTTTTTCCCTGGAGGTAATAATGCCACTTCTGCTCACATTTTATTGGCTGAAGTAAATCACATGGTCATGCCTATCTTCAACGGAGTAAAAAACTTAAATTTCCAAAAGGAGAGAAGAATTACAGTAATCCTACTGCAATGCCACTGAGTCATTCTGAAAGTGAAAAAGCACACAAATGCACTGTCCTACCTAAACAGTCTCATAATTCAGAGACATTAGCCATTCTTCAGGGCCAATGTATCCAACTCCTCAGCATCTGCAACCACCCCTCGCACTCTATTAGACACCATATGTTCATTATCCTGACAATGGATGGCTCTTTCCTTAGGCAGCAACTGATAGTCAATAATACACCTCAATTAAACTCAAATTTTGCTCATTTATGCCGGAATTTTGGCATAGCTTAGTTAGAAACTTAGAATTTTATATACCTATAGAAATCAGTCAAATGGTGGTCAGGCACAGTGGCTCACGCCTGTAATTCCAGCAGTTTGGGTGGCCAAGGAGGGCAGATTGCTTGAGGTCAGGAGTTCAAGACCAGCCTGGCCAACATGGTGAAACTCCATCTCTACTAAAAATACAAAAATTAGCCAGGCGTGGTGGCAGGCACCTATAGTCCCAGCTACTTGGGAGGCTGAGGCAGGAGAATCGCTTGAACCTGGGAGGCCGAGGTGGCAGTGAGCCTAGATTGTGCCATTGCTCTCCAGCCTGGGCAAAAAGAGTGAAACTCTATCTCAAAAAAAAAAAAAAAAAAAAAAAAGAAAATTAAAAAAAAGAAAGAAATTAGCCAAATGGCCCCAAAATTCTGTTGCCATGTCCACTTATGCAACCTTACTGCCATGACACACATAAGAGTGGCCATTATTCTGTTGACTTGGGTTTCTGAGGCAATGCTTGTGAGATTATTCGTTTTCTTGTAAGAGTTTTACCTAAAACTTGATTGAGATACAACCATGGGACAATGCGTCCCAGGTTATCACTTCTAAGACTATACCTCTTCTTTCTACTTAATTGTCATTCTTTTTTCTATAGTAATATAATTATTTAAACTAGATACAAATAACTATTAATTAGTGAAATAATAGCTTACTTATGCAGACACAATTTTCTTTGCAAGCTCCACTATTTGAGAATCTTGAAGGAACTTAAATAATAAGGTTGTGGGCAGTTTGTGTATTTATGACAATTTTCCTATGATTTTAATAAGCTTCATATGGTTAGTCAGGAGCACATCAAACTCAGGATTGGGAAGGAGTCCTTCCCTCACAACATAACAGCAATGAAAAAGACAAGAAAGTACAAAAAGCAAATCCAAGGATTTGAAGAGTAGAGCAGTCTAGAAGTCCAGAGTTATTTGGTAAGGGAAAAATTATCCCATCCATCTTACTGTCTCTGACGGGCAACAAAACACAGTAAGAATATAGTGTACAATGAAGATCTCAAACAATAGTTATGTTTCATACTTTTTAAAAAAGTTACCACATATAATAGCAGCAGAAAAGTATAAGATACATAGGAAAGAATTTAACAAAAGATGTGCAAGACTTAAAAAGGTTGTAAAACTATGCTGAAAGACATCTAAGGAAACCTAAATAAATTATACATATATATATATATATATATATTTTTTTTTTTTTTTGAGGTGGAGTTTCGCTCTGTCGCCCAGGCTGGAGTGCAGTGGCGCCATCTTGGCTCACTGCAAGCTCCGCCTCCTGAGTAGCTGGGACTACAGGCGCCTGCCACCATGCCCAGCTAATTTTTTTTTTGCATTTTTAGTAGGACGGGGTTTCACTGTGTTAGCCAGGATGGTCTCGATCTCCTGACCTTGTGATCCGCCTGCCTCGGTCTCCCAAAGATAAATTCGATATTTTTTAACAGCAAAAAACTAAAAATAAACCAAATATCCACTGAAAATAAATAAATAAGATATACCATACACCTGGAGGAGAAGACTCAATTTCATAAATATACCACTTCTCAAATTAATATACCATTTCTCAAATTAATCTATAAATTCAGAGCAAATTCTTCTGGAGACTTAACAAGTTAATTCTAATATGTATATAGGAAAGCAAAAGGCAAGAATAGCAAAGACACTCAGAAGAGAATGAAGGGTGAGGAGGTGATTGCCCCACCAGTGTTCAGGCTTAGTGAAAAGGTATAATAAATAAATCAATATGGTACCGGTGCAGATAGAGGCTAATAAGCCAAAGAAATCAGAAGAGAGGGCCTGGAAATAGACCCATGCATAAATAGAAATGTCATACGTGGCTGGTAGCATTGAAGATCTAGGAAAAAAGGATGAATGAAGGACCACATAGTGCAGAATTAACTGGTTATCCTTGTGAGAAATAAAAAGAAATTAGATCCCTCCCACACACAATGCATAAAACCAGTGTCAGATGGATTTAAGGATTAAATGTGAAAAGAAGAAATTTAAAACTTTTCAAAGACAGTATAGGATAACTTCTGTGTTTGTGGTGGTGGTTGTTTTAATTTCACTGTGGTAAAGGATTTCTTAAGACAAAGGAGGCCAAGCCATAAAGGAAAAGGTAGAAAAACTAGATTACATTAAATATAAATTTATGTTTATCAAAGAACACAATAAAAAATAAAAACATGAAAACCTGTAAACTGAGAGATAATTGTATTATATACATGTGACATATTAATACATATATGTATGTATGCATGTGTGTCTGTGTATATACACAAAACAAACAAAACTATGTATATGTATATACACAAAACAAACACAGAAAATAGAAAACAAAATAGAAAAATAAGCAAAGACAGGGGTAGGCAATTCACAAAAGAGTAAATCCAAATGGTCAATAAACATATAAAAGGATATTCAATCAGAGAAATGCCAAATGACATCACAATATACCCTTTTTTACTCACCAAAATGGACAAAGACATCACCTTGAGATGTGACAGAGTAGGGTGGTACGACCACTATAGCAAATCACGTGTTGGCTGGGCATGGTGGCTCACACCTGTAATCCCAGCACTTTGGGAGGCCAAGGTGGGCAGATCACTTGAGGTCAGGGGTTCAAGACCAGCCTGGCCAACATGGTGAAACCCCGTCTCTACTAAATATACAAAATTAGCCAGGCATGGTGGTGCATGCCCGTAATCCCAGCTACTGGGGAGGCTGAGATAGGAGAATCACTTGAACCCAAGAGGCAGAGGTTGCAGTGAGCCAAGATTGTACTGCTGCACTACAGCCTGGGTGACAGAGTGAGAGTGTCTCAAAAAAAAAAAAAAAAAAGAAAGAAAGAAAATCTCACGTTCTCTGGTCAATGTGAAGATACATCTTCCTCGTGACTCAACACTCCATTTCCAGGTGCAGGAGAACCATCCACACACCTGCCCAGGAGACATGGCTAAGATGCTCGTACATTTGTTATTTTTAATAGCAAAATTCTAAAAAGGGTCTGAGGGGAATGAATAAATCAATCAATCATGGTGCAGTCATGCATGGAATATTATGCAGTAAAATAACTGAATTCCAGCTATTTGTATTTATCTGAATAAATTTTAAATGTATCATGTTGGCCGGGTGTGGTGTCTCACGCCTGTAATCCTAGCACTTTGGGAGGCTGAGGCGGGCAGATCACAAGGTCAGAAGTTCAAGACCAGCCTGGCCAAGATGGTGAAACCCCATCTGTACTAAAGATACAAAAAATTAGCCAGGCATGGTGGCACATGCCTGTAATCCCAGCTACTCGGGAGGCTGAGGCAGGAGAATTGCTTGAACTCGGGAGGCAGAGGTTGCAGTGAGCTGAGATTGTGCCACTGCGCTCCAGCCTGGGACAGAGCGAGACTCTGTCTCAAAACAAAGAAATATAATGTAGACAATGTTCACATATATATCTGTTTATATAAATATATATCTGAATATATATACAATATAGATTTATCTGTATATATATCTTTTATACATATATGTATATATTATACATAATGTATTTAGATATATGTATTATATCTCTATATATCTATAAAATATCTATAGATATAAAAATCCATCTATCTAGGAAAAACACATACAATATGATTCCATTGATGTGAAATTCCAGAACAGACAAAACTAAGTGATATCTTGTTTAGAGATATAGTCACATAAAATAAAACCTATGAAGAAACACAAGAGGATGATCCATAGCAATTCAAGAAAATGGTCTACTCTTGGGAGAGGGATGGCGATCCAACCTGGGAGGGCATACAGGGAGCTTCAGAGGAATTGGCATTATTCAATTTCTTAGGCTTAATGAGGAATGTGTGGGTTTTCATATGTATTGCATATTCAATATTATTATTAAATACATATCAATATGTTTTATATATTATTTTATTACTACATGAATTAAATATTCTATAATAGATGTCATTGACAATTTCTAGTGATTGGTTTGTATGAGGATTGTAGCATGTTGATTCAATAATAATAATTTTAAAGTATATGAATAAGATAAACAATATGTATTGTTGTTATCCTCAGGAATCTCCAAAATGAATGAACTACTCACATAAAGGATTAGGTTGAGAGTATCACTAATGAGATTATAAAAATATCTTTTATCTCTTTAAAAATGTTTATTTGTTCTACTCATGAAATGTTTAAAATGCATATTCCCTAGCATGACACTGAGAAGTCACTCAATAAATATTTGTTCAACAAGTGAGCAAACGGATGGAAATAAGCAAATTCTTCCATGTGCTAGTTATTTTTGTACATATTACCAGTTGCAACCACCCCAGGCATACCCATAGGTCTGCTGTAAAATTCTGCTACGTGTGCTGAGTCTTCCCCAGGTCCTGAGTCAATGGAAGCCCAGACAGTTGGGTGGAATGGGAATTTCCTGTCCATTGTTGACTCAGGGTCTAGCTAATGTCTGCTGTCTTGACCTGGTGTCCAGTGTGCCTGGGGTGAACTTAGCCTAGGGACACAGCACCAGACATAGCTGTTATTTTCACCCCACTAAGTATGTTTCTTTTTTGGAGACTTGGGGCTGCCTGGGGACGTGGAAAGGGTCACCTTATGGACCAGAAGATGCCATCTCTTACAAGGATCCTGAAGGTGCAGGGTGGTAGGCCTCTGATTTGCTGTCTGAGGGGTGTTGTCCTAGCAGAGGATGTGTGCTGCGGCCTGGGCTTCCATTTTAACACAACAGTGATGGGTCATGTACACAATAAAATGAAACAGGCCCACATGGAGAGAAGATCAAATGAGCAGAAAGAAAAAGAGACAAAAAATATGAAGAGAGAAGTTGCATAATGACCTCTTTGTTCTTGTGAGGGTAGGTGTTTCAATAAGCCCCTGAATAACAATAACATCAACAAATAAAAACAATAGAAAATTAATGCTAACAGTAACACTTACATAGCATTTTCTTCATATCAAGCACTGTTCTAAGCACACTAAACATATAATTCATTGAATCCGTGGCTATGGGTTAGAGGTTCCCATTTTACAGCTGACAAAACTGAGTCATAGATATTTTAGCTAACTTGCTCAAGCTAAGTGTGGAGGAATGACTGGAATCCAGGAGTCTTCAGGTGGATATCATTACTTGTAGACATTCCCTAACTAACTGAATAAAAGGCATCCTTTTGAGAAAGCTGTACTGTTGGCCCACTCTGTAAGCCCCAAGCATTGTAAATGGTTGGACAGTCCCTCTGCCTGGGGCCCCCCTACCCTGATCATACAATGACTGCATTTTTGCCATTAGATACTTCTTAATGTGTGGCTTCCTCTCCTAGCCATAGCCTGTTATTATGCAATTTTGCATATTTGGAAGCGTCTTTTTTTTTTTCATGAAAACAAAGTAAATGAAAAATTTGTTCTGGGCTGTGCTATGCTTTTGGGAGGCATGCATTATTCCCTTATTTAATTATTGGAATTATTTTATTTTTCTAGTTCTGTTTCCCCGGTCTAGATGTTGGGCAAGGTAGACAAGCCTTTCAGCATGACATCTTGCTCAGTTTTTTATTTATTCCTTTGTTTGTTTTGCAGAACACTTCACATGTTTCAGAACCAGTATTTTTAAGAACACAAGTTTGGGAAGAGCTTTGTGTTTCAGTTATTCAGATTCCCTTCTGGTTGCTAGAATTCACTTGGAAGATGGCTGCAAATGCTGCTTGTAAAAGGCTCTGAAAAGTCCTTGGCCGAAGAAACTTGATTACCCTTTTTTACTTTATTGTTCTCCAAACAGAGTTTTCAAATTTTTTCCTTTTTAAAGAATTTCTCATAAGGTCCCAGGAGTTGATGCTCTGAGGAAATGCAACTAAGAGAAAGCTCCTCTACAGTGAAGATGTCATGAGGACTCGGCTCCCTTCTGAGTAAACCCCATGGGGTCATGGAGCAAAAACACGCCCTTGATTGAAGATGCACTTGACTTTGTAGAGCTCTTGAGGTTTGGTGGGAAAAGCCCAGATATTGGCATCATAGAGATCAGGTACCAGCTTGGTGCCTGAGAAAAAATATTAGACAATCCAGGTTTCAGTTCCCTTCTGGGTAAACCCCATGGGATCGTGGAGACAGTTACATAAGATCATCTATTTAAATCTAAACAGAGTGACATATAATAGGTACTCAGAAAAGGGAAGATCATATGTTTTGTGGGTGGCAGCAAAAAAATAGGGAGTCAAAATGAATCTGATGGTCTGCTGAGAGAAGAGTAAGCCTTCTGTATACTTGATTTCTTCATCCAATTGACCCTTCCATGCTCAACCACAGCAGACAAGACCTTCCACAGGTCGAAAGGGGTATAGGGATAGCAGAATAGCATATCAAACAACCTGCATTAAAAACAAACACAGAGCAGAGTGCTTCGTTGCTTCCATCCACATTTGTCTCCTTACCCTCTAAGTTGGGACATTTTGTCCTTCCTATGTCTAAGGATGGCTCATTAGTTAATGAACCCCTTTTTCCTGGTAAGGAGAAAGGGAGGAGGGGAGACAGAATACTGCTTTTCTGCCCTTTCATTTAGGAAAGGTCTTGTTAGGACTGCTGCATGCCCCACTGGAGGAGGGAGCTGCCTGCTAGCCTGGATACTCAATCCCACTCTGCAGTTCACCACTCAGAAGGACAAGGGTGCTCTTGAGCAGGAAAGTGCTAGCCTTTCATTGCAGGCCAATTTCAAAGCCTCTTCTATGGGGCTCACAAACAAGACTGATGTGGCTTTGCCTTTGTCCATGGGTCTGCTAGGCCTCTAGTAAGACAACTCTTGAGCAATGGAATAAGCCCTTGATCTGGGACAGGGGTTGGCTAACTCTGTCAAGGACCATGAAGTAAACATTTCTGGCTTTTCAGGCCATATCATCTCTGTTGCAACTACTCAACACTGCCCTTGCAGCAACAAAGTGGCCATGGATGATGGGCAAACGTGGTTTTCCAAGGAAACTTCACTTACAGACACAGAAATTTGGATTTTAAATATTTTTCCTGTATTGTGAAGTTTTTTTCTCCAATCATTCAAAAAAGTAAAACCCATTCTTACATGTTGTACCAGACAAAAAGTACATGGTGGGTTGGATTCAATCCATGGCTGCCATTTGCTGAGCCCTGAGCTAGGACATCAAGGTATAGCCCAGAACATTCTGGATGAGGTACTTTGGACAAGCCTTTTACCTTCTGGAAACGTACTTTAAAGAGAATATCAGCCAGCAATGGGATAGAATGAGATCATATCTATGAAATTGCTCTGATAACTATACAGTGTTTTTTAACATAAATTAACAATATTATCAAAGTAAGTCTTCATGTAGAAATGTTAATTCCAACTTAGACAGGCATGTGAATTGTCCAGGGATCATTTAAAGAGGGAGAATTTCAACCTTTGTGGGGAAAAAAGTAGTTCAAATGGTCTTTTCTAAACCTTTTTTATTTTGTAGGGAACAACAACCTCAACCAAAATGTGATTTGTGGTTTGGGATGTTGAAGTTTTTTTTTTTCTTTTTGCCACCACTCACATTATTTTAAAAGTTGTAAAATCAACCACATATTCAACTTCTCAAATTATTATTTACTACCATTTAATTAATTGCACCACTAGTGGAAGCTTCTCTTTTGCAGTTACCCCCTTTTCTGTACAATATGTAAGACAGGTATCCCAACATCAATGAAAACAGAAGCAAATGCAGCACTTTCCAAATATGAATAATCTCCCAGCCTCAGTTTGACAGGTATTCTGGAGTCTGGAGTAGGACGAAATAAAAAGATGAGGTCTCACGCTGAACCCTCTAAGTCTTACATTCCCTTAAGCTTTCTTCCAGCGGGTGTAGAGAGTAGCACTCACACAGGGCTGCTGTGGCCTGCTCCAAAGAAGGTGGGCTTTACAAGTGTCACATGAGGAGAGGCCACTGGACCAAGCATAGGGTTCTCATTTTCAAAGGCACGTTCCCAGCAGGATGACAGTTACAACTCTGATAGATGGAGAGAAGGAACAGGCAACAGGCACTGCAAGGAAGAGAGGAATGAGGCAGCCAGAGGAAGGAAGGGAAGACCAAAGAGATGTGAGTACGCTTCATTTTATTTTTCTATAAAAATGAAAAATGCAGAAGTTGACATCAAGATGGCTAGGGAGATCTGATCTAAAGGAATTACCTGCAGTTGTATTGCTCATTTAACAACTCAAATTTAACCATAGGCCCAAGAGAAAGGGTGGTGGGGTTGGGGAAGGAAGGGCAGAAGAAGAGAGAGGAAGGGAGAACAAGACAGGGAGTGGAGAGGGAGAAGCAGGAAAGAAAAGGTGTAGGGAGGAGAAAAGGAGAGGGAAAGGACAGGATGAAGGAGGGAAAAACAGAAAATAACATGAAGAGAGCAGAACCACCTTGCACCCCATGATTTCACTCATTGAGGCAGCTCTGGGGTGAGACAGGAGTAGGAGGTGTGTCTTCTGCACCCCAGGGAGACTTGCTCCTTTGCAAACTGTGGGCATCTTCCATCTGGTGTTTACAGATGCATATTTTCCATTCCACCAGTGCAAGTCAACTACTTAGTGCTGTAAAAGCACTCAAACAGATACAGCGTTCCTGCTTCCCCCTTGCCTTCTACCCTTGCCCTCTTTCTCTTCTTTTCTGTTTTTCTTCTACCTCCTTTTTACCATAAACTTTGACTAACCAATAAACTTCAACATTTGCCAAAACAGTTCTCACAGGTTATTGGGATTGCACCAAACATCCCAAGCAAGAGACACAAAAACAGGAACAAACTATCACCAACCATAAGTTTTCTTAAAGATGAAAATTGCCACCTGATGCAAAAACTGCAAGGACATGTACTCAATCCACCCCCACCCTTTGAAAACCTTGGTTCTGCTTAAACAGATAAGTTTCAGGTTCTCCCTGATATGCCCCTGTGGAATAGAGTCTTTAGAACCTATTTAGTCTCTAAATAGAGACTCTATTTAGACCCAACCTCTGCTTGAGTCACTTAAATCATTTTCTTTTGACAGTACTCAATAAAAGACTCAGTCTACTCCGATCCTGAAAAAAGCCTGGGTTCTTGGTCACCCACTTGTTGCCTTCCTGAAATATTTATGAAATCCTTTGCACCTGTGGCTCTGTCATGAGGGTGACTCCTTGCACAGGACCTTGAAGGATTTCAGTGTGAGCTTCCACACCCTTCTTTTTAGCATCCTCAAATGGCTCCCACATTTTCATGAATGTAACAGACCAGTAGTTCTTAACAGAATATTGTATTAGGAGACCTAGGGATGGTGGCGTTAGGGCTAGAGGAGGAGTCAAGAGTTTGGGGTTGTAATAGTTAATTTTATGTATCAATCTGACTGTGCTGAAGGATGCCCAGACAGCTGGAAATCATTACTTTGGGTGTGTCATTGAGGACGTTTTTAGATGAAATTAGAATTTAAATAAGTGGACTGAGTAAGGAAGGTCTGTCCTCACCAGTGTGGGAAGGCACCATCCAATCCATTGAGGGCTCAGATAGAACCAAAAGGCAGAGGAAGAGTGAACTCTCACTCTCTCTCTTCTTGGGCTAGGACATCCATTCTCTCCCATCCTTGGACATTGATGCTCCTGGTTCTCAGGCCTTCAGACTCTGGACTTACACGAGGGCCCTCCTCTGCCAGTTCTCAGGCCTTTGAACTTGGCTGAATCAAACCACCAACTTTCCTGGTTCTCCAGCTTGCAGATGGCATGTCATGGGACTTCGCAACCTCCACAATCACGTGATCTAATTCTCATCACAAATCTCCTCTTCTATACATCTGTCTATATCCTATTGGCTCTGCTTCTCTGGAAGACCCTGACTGATACAGGGGTTGCACACCCAGCCTCATTTCAACTAGGGATCCTCTAGTTTTGCTTGTTGGACATGTGAGTTCACTTGAACAAATTTTAATAAATAAAACTTGGAAAACCACCCTAGAGACTGAAAAATACACCAAGAAGACTGAAGGCAGGTCACAGGTTACTCAGGCAGCCAAAGGATGGAGAAAATGGCTCTGTCTTTTGAGCCCTGAAAGTCATGTATTTATTCATTGCCTACCCCACTTCCTTATGGACAACAGGCTCTCACAGAGTTACTTCCCAGGCCAGAACCACCACCCTCCTTGCCTGGAAACATGACATGTAACCACCTGTTGTCTGTGTGAGGGCATTTAGTGTGCATCACAGAGAATGGAAAAGGGAGGAGCTTCAAGGCAGGGAAACATAGGCTAAGACCCCTGGCTCTGCCGTTTACGACACCTAGAACTTTCAGATACTTTGTTTAACTTCTGTAAGCCTCAGTTTCCTTTGTGAAAAAAAATGAAGATGCAAATACCTACCTCTTTAAGTCAAAAATTGTTTTCCCTTCCCCTTCTCTTTTTAGAAAAATATCCACTTGACTTTCATTAAGTAAAATGAGTTTGTTAACTTGTTCAGAAAAGATAAACTCAGTTTTTTTTTTAAGTGCAGTCATCTAATAGTACAACATAGCACAAAATGTCTTTAGTTCCAGCATCGGTTTCATAAAGGAAAAATGGGCCTAGGGTAAAGAAACTGAGGATAGGTCACTATTGGGGCATACTCATCAGATACCATCTCAGGTAAAATTGCCTTTTTATTTTTTGCCCTTTATTTATTTGTTCCTTTTTAATAGGCTTCCTTGTTTTGAGAACAGTTTTAGATTTACAGAAAAACTGAGAAGACAGTATGGGGAGTTCTCATTCTCCCCACAGCCAGTTTCCCCTCTGATTAACATTTTTCATTAGTATGATTACCTTGTTACAATTAATGAGCCAGTATCAACACATTATTAAGTAAAAGCCAGACTTTATTCTGATTTCCCCAGTTTTTCCCTAATGTTTCTTTTCTGTTCCAGGACTCCATCCAGGAAACCACATCACCTCCAGTTGTTGTGTCTCCCTAGGTACCCCTTGGCTGTGACAGTCTCTCAGACTTTCCTTGTTTCAATTACCTTGACTGTTTGGAGGAGTACTGGCCAGGTATTTCATAGCATGCCCTATTACTTGAATTTTCTGGGGGATTTTTGCATGATAAAACTGGGGTTATGAGTTATTGGGAGGAAGACCTCATTCTCATAGTCTCGATAAACATGACTTTTCAGCATTGGGGTTGGCCTTGGTCCCCCCACTGAGGTAATGTTCGTCAGGCTTTTTCACTGCAAAGTTTCTCCTCCCACTCTCTACTGGACATGTTGGAAGGAGGTCTGAGGAACCCATCACTCTTGCTTTCATGTAGGTCCTCCTGGTTTCTCCTCCCCCAGTCTTCCAGATCGGCTTCCCTTCAGTGCATATACTGCATAAACATTGGACTCCTGCTATTTCCCTTGCCATTTTGGTAAATTTCAAAGTTTTCTAAATGTTCTCAAAATGTCTTTTCTTTCACCCAAGTCATCATGAACTTTCCAGTTTTCAGCAAAGCATAACTTTTCCTCTGACCTCACAAAGAAAATGTGGGATGACTGTACACTCACAACCACACTCTTGCTGTGTCCAACCCTTCCTGCTACAATCCCAAGTCAACTTGCATGGATCAGCAGGAGAATGAATTGCAATTTCCCAGACCAAGTTTTCTTTTAGGCAATGATGTTACCACATAGAATGAGCAAGACAGTGTGGATATGCATCCACAGGAGATGATTGTATTAGTCAGCCTAGGGTACACGCTTGCTGCAGTAAGAAATAAACCCCAAATCTCAGTGACTAAATATATAGTGTTGGTTTAGTCTTCACTCTTGCAGTGTCCACTGTAGGTCTGGTGATTCTCAAGGACAGCTTACCTTGATGTGGAGACACAGCAATCCATGCCTCTTTAATTCCATGTCTCCTGGCACTGTGATCCCCTCAGAAGGGGAAGAGATAGCTGGAGAGTTGCATTCACTGGTGATAGACTCCCCATGACTCTTGCATTCACAATCCATAGGCCAGAACAGATCACATGGCCCCACCTATCTGCAAGTGGACAGGGGTCGTGGGTGGCCAGGAAAGGCCAGAGAACTGGGCATTGTTGAGCACTAGTAATGCCTACTACAATGACTAAGTCAGAACAAGAAGGTACTTATGGACCCATGATACCCACAGCATTCTTGGAACATAGTCTTAAGTCCACCCTTTCATACATAAATTGTATTTTTCTTTTTGTGATCTCATTCTGTGCCTGGCACAAAGCTCTCCCAAACTCCTTCCCAGATTATCTCCTAAGGTGCAGTAGCTCAGTAAGCCAAATGTTGCCCCATTCCAATGACCTTTAACTTTGCTTTAATGTGCTTTTTCTCCCTCATTATAATGTAACTCATTGTTACAAAACATGATAAGTGCAGCATGCCTAGTATGGCTATTGCTAGAAACTTAATCCTACTTGGTTAAAAGCCCACTGTGTTCTTGGCTCACCTCACTTTTTTAGTGCAAAAATACAAAACTTTCTATAGTTTATTCTTGCTTTTTTTTTGTCTCTCCATAAGGATACATGGAAGTACTCTCATTTCTAAATTTGCTAACTTAACTCCTTTTTTTCTGCTCACCAAATCTGATAACTTTTCCTCCTTCTCTTTTCTAAATGTCTCACCCTCCCCACCCGACTTTTCCCTCTGCCTATTCAATACTGGACCACCCACGTTGTCCTCACTTCCCAAGTCTGGACCTCAATTTCATCATCTGTAAAGTGGGAGGTTAGGGTGAGCTATTTATTTCCTTCCAGGTCTGCTGGTCTCACAGTGTTTGCACAAACTTTCTCCGTTGGTGTCCCCTGGGGCATCCTCATCATCAAGATGTTACCCCCTTAAACTCATGGAACGGCCAATGAGGCAGTGAAAACCTGACATGTTTTAAAACTGAAATAAAAACCCTGTAAGTTTTACTTTGAATTTGAAATTTCTCCCATTTTACTTTTCTTTCATTTTCTCATAACAGCTTTCCATGAATTGAATCATTTGGAATCATTCTTTAAATGACATAATTAGTTATACAGTTTACTTTTGGATTTCAGTACTGCTTTGAATCATAAACAGTGAAAATATCAAATTCTCCTGAAAAAAATAATGAAGTTGATTTGTATTTATTTTCCTTCCATGGAGTTACAAAGGACTTAGTTACTTGAAACAGAACTAAATTAAATGACTGAGTTAATTTTGAAGTTAACAGCTACATGGATGAGATGCTTATGTAGAAACATGATATAAAGGAATATTTTTAGAGAATGAGATCACCTTAAGAGTATTATTATGTTTTAGTCATTCCTCTTAAAGGGATGACCGAACACTGAAGGACAAAATCAGGTTTGCCTCATTTGTCATGGTTACTTATTAAGTAACTTGAACATTTTAAAGCATTTAGCCAAATTTAACTTTTAGACCAATGGCGAGGAATGTGATGACTTTCTCTCCGAAGAAAGGATGTACCCTTGACACTGCTCAGCAGTGGCTGCTGGTCCACAGTCCTTCTCACTCACAGAGGATTCTGAGTGTTCGTGATGATGAAGTCTGTCCACAGTTCATTCTTCAGGGGTCTGGATTGCAGGTAGAAATGAAATGCACAGATACGGGGAACACAATTTTCCCAACAGCTTCTGTCTCTTACCTTTTTGTTCTGGGTTCTGTTGCTAGTGCTGAAATGCAGAGAAAGTGCCTCAGCTGCTGGGGAGTTCTCTGTCAGCCAGCGTACTCCAATCCATATTATCTGCATCATTGAACTCCAATTAGTGCGTGATTTCCACTTTGGTGCTGATTGAAGATTTTCAGTATTGTTAAACAGAATCCCAGGCTTTCAACTGCAGGAGTTTAGGGCTGCGGGTTTTGCTGTAGAATTCCCCTCAGGCCCCGAGAGGCAGATCTGCCTGGGGTGAGAGCCCTCAGTATCAGTTTCTGATTATGCCATTTTTTCAGTTGTGTGATCTGGGATGAATCATTTGTCATCATGATTTTATGAGAAAACGGAAGGGCTGGGATGCCATTGTTACCTGAAAAAGGCGTTTGTAAACAATAAAATGTTGTGATTTATGATAGCACCATAGTAATCCAGACAGACAAATAGATCAATGGAAACCAAGAAGAGGGCTCAAAGACAGGCCCACACAAAGTGCCAGGTCATTTGGTGCTGAGAAGATTCTGTTTTGTGTTTTTAACAAATAGCCGTGGGACAATTGGACACCCATGTGCAAAATAATGAACTTCCACCGTACCTTCCATCAAATCAAAATTAACTCACAATGGATATGGACCTAAGTGTCAAACTACAGCTATAAAGTTTCCAGAGATAAACATGGGGAAATATCTTTGCAACTTTGGAGTAAGGAAGGAAAACACAGACATAAATGAAGAAATATGATAAATTGAACTTTATCAAAATTTGAAATCTCTGCTTCTTAAAAGTCACCATTAAAGGATAAAAAGGCCACACACAATGTGGGAGGGAGAAAAATATTCACAATGCATATATCTGAGAAAGAACTCGAGTCTAGAATACATAAATATCTCCTATCACTCAAAAATAAGACGACTCCCCATTTTTGTTAAAAGAGGGGAGGGTGCAAATGAACATGTCATGAAAGAACAGACATGTCACAAAAGAAAATGTATAAATGGTCAATAAATACATGAAAATGTGCTCAGCATCCTTAGTTATTACGAAAAAGCAAATTAAAACCACCGAATTATCACTACACACCAGTAAGAATGGCTAAAATTTACTAAGTGTTGGCAAGGATATGGAGACTTTCACACACTGCTGGTGGGACCCTAAGGTGAACAACCACTTTGGAAAACAGTCTGGCAGTTTCTTGTAAATAAAATGTGTGATCATTGCCAAATGATCCAGCAATTCTACTTCTATGTATCTGCTCTAGAAAAATAAGGACACATGCTCCCACAAAAACTTGTACCAAAAGTTTACTGCAGCTTTATTCAGAATAACCAGAAATTGAAAATATCCTAAATTTTTATCAACACCTGACGGTGTAAACAAACAATGGTATATCCACACACTGTAATACTACTCAGTAATAAAAAGGAACAAACCACTTACACACAACAACATGGATAAGTTTCACAAACATTATGCTGAGCAAAAGAAACCAGATACAAATGAATATATTCAGTATGATTACATTTATGTAGATTCTAGAAACTACTAAACTCATCTGTAGTGACAGAAAGCAGACCAGTGGTTGCCTGGGGTCAGAGTGGACTAAGGACTGACTATAAAGTAGTAGAAGGGAACTTTCTGGAGTGATGAAACTGTTGTATATCTTGGTAATGGTGGTGGTTACATGGGTATGTATCTCCATAAAAACTCATCAAACTAAAAATAAAAAAAAAAAATTTAAGGTAGCTGAAAATGTTATACAAATGTAAGTTGCCAGGGAAGATAGAAGCTGGAATGTAAGCATAACTGCATATGTATAATATTGTCACAGTCCTTGGGGTGTCTTTTCCAGCCAGAAGCCTCTGTGACCAGTGGCACCTTTGCTAGAATTTTGCTCAGGCCTTTTGGGCTCATTCTGCTTACTCGGCCTGGCAGGTTGCACGTGGCTTGTGCTACTGGCCTGGATCCTATACCTGTCAAGGGTGAGCCAGGCACAGAGTGGTGAGGGGTGCATGTGTGAGCAAGCGTGGGGTTCGGCCACTGTGCACAGCCATGCACACTGACAGTCACACTGGCTGCTTCAGTGGGGTGGGCAGCTTCAGGTGCTGGCACAGGTGCCGGCTCTGTGCAAACCTGCAGCTGGATCAGGTGCACCTCAAGAGACTTCTGCTGTAGGCATATGCGTCTGGACAAGGGGACTGCAGGTGGCACCTGGAAGCTTGGAAATGCCAGAAACCACAGAGCCCCAAAAAGGGTGTCACAGCCCTGCTTCAGGGAGCCCTTGGTCTGGGCTCCCCAAAGGGCTACCACTCTTCTCTCCTTCTCATCCACAACATGGTGAGTAGGGAGGTGTGTTTCAGCCCTGTTTGTGTTACAGCTCTTTCAGTCCCGCTATTCAGCAGAACCCAAGTTTTTGTCCCGTGTCCAGGAAGAATGAGGTACATGGACAACTGGAGGGTGAGCAAGGTGAAGAGGAGCTTCACTGAGTAACAGAACAGCTCAGAGGAGACCTGGAGATGGTAGCTCCTTTCTGCAGGCAGGTCGTTATTTAGTCTGTGAGATTGTGGCTGAGTCTGGGATTTTATGTGCTTCAGAGCAGAGGAAGTGTGTGCCAATTGGTCCATGGGCTGCCATGGGTGGGCTCAGATAAAGCACCATAAATTCTCACTCTGGACCTTGGAGTCCACCTGGAAGTGGCAGCCTGGGCCCCATGCTTCAGGCCGTTCCTGGCTTGAAGGTGGGACTTCATCAGGTAGACCTGCCCCTTTCTACCCAGGAGCTTGTCTGCCTCCTGCTGCCATCTACATACCATCCACAGCACCCAGGCTGTTTGTGCCAAGGGGCACCTGCAGGGCCCCATCCCCACCCTTGGCCTCCATCCTGTGCTCATCAGTGCCCAAAGTCCAGATGGGGTCCAGGCGACAGGGGTCTGGCATGTGAGTGCTGCCCTGAGTGTATGCACACCTGGTTGGGTTGTGACAGCACCCAGGCTTGGCCATAACTTTGCTCAGCCCTGGAGCAGGCACTGGGAGTGGAGAGAGGCCAGGCAGTAGGAGCAGGCACTTCTGAGCCTGCAGGGAAAGGGGGCTTCTGAGCCTGCAGGGAAAGGGGGCTTCTTGGTGCCCAAGAGCTCACGGATGCCCAGGTCTGCAGCCACATCTGGGCTGCTGTAGCTGCCAGAGAGGTTGGGGCTCCCACCTGTGTCCAGCTCCCACTGGCTCCATGGAGCATGCAGCCCCGGTGGTGTCTTCCTGGTGGCAGCCAGCGTCTTCACAGCGACCATTCCAGATGGGCTGCCATTGCCATTAACATTTGAATATATATGTTCTATTAAGAATGTAGATGCTGAGTTCAGATTCCAAGTCTGTCTCTTGTCATTTCTAGCCATATGACCTTGGGCAAATTATTCAATCTTCCACACCCCCCGTTTTCAAATCTGTAAAATGAGTACTATAATAGTATCTACCTCATACAGCTTTTATGAACTAATAGAGGCCAAGTGTTTATAACAGGTACCATTGCAGAGTAAGGGGTTGTAAATATTAAGTGTTTCCATTATTAACAGACTCTGATTAGTCTTTTATTTCTGTCTGCTAATAACCAGATTATATCTAATCTCCAGTGAATAGACACAGAAGCAAAGGGCCTCATGGACCCAGGCCCTACTGTTGTCATCTCATTTCTTACCTTGAATCCAACAAGTCTGCTCCTTTCCCAGGAGCTTTAAGAACAAAGAGTACAGTTGAAGCAAATCCTTTTCCATCTGAGCATTCCCACCACATCAGGAATCCTCCAGATAGTTTTCAGGTGCCAATGAGAGGCTTTCTTATTCTCCAGTAGAACCTACACCAGTGGGAGGCGACAGCATTCACAGCTGTTTGCCATGTGGATGTATCAATTCCCCCAAGCTGCCGAGTGAGAGACAGCCCCTTGCCTGCACCTCCACATGATCAGCAGGGTCTCCTTGGGCCTCTGGGGAACTTCACTGGCAATGGGGAGATAAAGCGAAGGACAAGCCTGAAGTTTCTTGCTCCTCGGGGTAACTTTTGACCATATGAAATGGAGATCTATCATTCCACGCCACATCAGTAACCACGCAAGTAGGTGGTTATAAACCCTCACTGCCCAACAGGCACTGTTTAAAACACTTGACATCCATTAGTTCATAAAAGCTCTATGAGGCAGAGACTATTATAGTACCCATTTTACAGATTTGAAAACTGAGGGTCTAGACAATTGAATAACTTGCTTGAGGTCATATGGCTAGGAATGATAAGAGACAGATGTGGGATCTGAACTCAGCATCTACATTCTTAATAGAATATATACACTCAAATATTATACATATGCAGTTACTTATATTCCAGCTTCTTCCCTGGAAATTTACAGCATTTTCAGCTATCTTTGAAATCAATTTTATTTATTCTAAGTTTGATTAGTTTTTATAGAGATACATACTCATCTTCTGTGTCCTTCTGAGCCAGCCCTTACCTCCCTGAAGGACCCTTCAGCCAGGCCTAGCCCTTGAATGTCTCCTGGCCAGAGTTTGATGGGACAGGGAGTTGAGCTGGGGTCGGATGTTATGAGGCTGGACTGCACCCTCTTTCCTGGCCCCTGCCTTCTTCAGATCATTTTACTTGCCCCCTACTCCCTACCAGTACCCTACTGGGGCCAAAGTCCTGTCCTGAACAACCCCCTTGCTTAGGCATGGACCTGGCTCCTTGCCAGTTCCAACTTCCTGAAGGTTGGGCTCTACTTCCCATATCCCCTTCCACTGACAAGAATTAGGCATCCTGGTCAGCTGGAAAGACATAGGCTTTCAAGAAACACAGCCCTCAGTGCAAATTCTGATCAGCCTCTTTTAAGCAGTGTGGTTTGGATGAGATCTTAGCCTCTCTGAGCTTCAGTTTGCCCTTCTATGAAATGATAAGATAATGTGCACCTTGGAGATTGTTAGAGAGTGTGAATTACACCACCCCTGTCATTTTAACACAATGCCTGACCCATGGCAGGCATTCAATTCATGATGGATATAAACACCCTATTTCATCCATTTAAAATGCACACATCCTTTCCTAATTTCACATCTCTGAAATCAGGAGGCACGCTACAGCCAGTGACTCTCACAACCACTACAGGCCGGAGACAGGTGTGATGTGGCTGTCATCTCCTGCCATGCCTATTGTTCCTGAAAGCTTGATGGTATGTCTAGAGTCGAGACCATGAGCTTGATGTTTTTGTCAACCAAGCATTTGAGGACTGTTTCAGGAAGGAAGAGGAGTCCCGACTGTAGGCCATACGCCTTCCATTGTCACCTGCATGGGAGGTGAGGGAAGCATCAGCTCAGATCTTGCTGAGTGGGTTTCAGACTTCAAAGGAAGCCCCAGCGACCACACTGCAGCCATCTTTCTGAAGTGCCGCGGCCCTAGCCCTCTCCTCCTGGCAGCCTAGAGGACGATCCTGGACATTGACAGCTTTGCGTCAAGAAAATTATTCAGCCGATCACGCTCTGTATGTAAAGAAGGTTTAGCAAGTCCATAACTAATGTTTCTGTTTTCTTTCTTGTATAAGCACAAGAATGATATAAAGATAATAATCTCTATTTAAATAAGCCTAAAAGAGCTCTTTCAATAAGTAGTAAATCAACCTAAGTGGTTTGAAATGCTGTGTTATATTTGAGTATGGAGCCTATGTTTTTTCTTTTTTAATGGTATATAAAATAGAGAGGTCCAGGCACAGTGGCTCACATCTGTAATACCAACACTTTGGGAAGCTGAGTCAGGAGGATCACTTGAACCCAGGAGGATCACTTGAACCCAGGAGGTCAAAGCTGCAGTGAGCCATGATTTCTCCACTTCACTCCAGCCTGGGTGACAGAGTGAGACCTTGTCTCAAAACAATAAAAATAAAAAATAAAGGGCACCTTTCTATTGATGAGATGAAACAAACACAAATAGGACTGCCTACATCATGATTATTTTCTCCCTACTGACTTGGGAAGTGACTTTTGTCCTGGAATCCCTTTGTGATGAAGCCCTCGTGGGATGGCAGCAAGCTGTCCTCACATTGCTTTGGTGTGCCGGCTGCCCTCGGGCCTTGTACAGGAGCGATGCTACTTCCCCAGCCCCAGCTTGGTGCTCTCTCGGCTGTTTCCATTTCTTCCAAGCATCCCCCTGAGCTCCCAATATAGGCAAACTGTGTACTGTGTATTTGTCTCATATTTAAGATCTAGCCTATCCCAGTTATGACATCTACAATATAAAAACTTGGACTAGTCATTTGCTTTATCTGCTGCAGAAGACAGAACTTACTCTTTTCCTGAAATCCAGAAGAAGAGATGATCAGTGGTGTTACACTTTAAGATGTGTCCTCTCTAAACTGCAGCTCTCAACTCTGATGGCGAATTAGAACCCCCAAGAGAGTCTTTGAAAATACTGATGTTTGGGCTCTCCCCGCCACCCCCTCCCAGCCCACCCCCCTTCACCCCGACCAATTAAATAAGACTCCTGAGGGATGAAGGCCTCAGGCATTGGTGGGTTCTGCAAGCTCCCAACTACTTCTGGTTGCAATGAGTTACATAAAAGCCCTGATTTAGACTTTGGGCCATGCTGACTTACCTTGGAATAGAGCTGGGCCCTCCTCCTGTCTCCTACACTAAGGCCTAATTTCTGGATGGCTTAAGAAGTAAGCTGGGGAATTTGGCATTTTAATTATTTCCATTCCTGTTTAATTGTTTAATGGAGTTACCAGAAGAGTGCGGAAACAGCTATCGGGTTAATGCTACAGAACTTGAACAGTGACCGGTAACTTCAAATCCCACTGTTAAGCTCTGATGTCTCCTTTTACAATGGAAATAAGTGAGTTTTCTGGTTTGGGTTTATGGTTTTTGTGGTAAAATGTACATGTTTATAAAACTTACCATTTTCACCATTTTTAAGTGTATGGTACAGTGACATTAAGTACATTCACGCTGTTGTGTAACCATCACCACCATCCATCTCCCAAATATTTTCATCTCCTCAAGTGGAAACTTCATGCCCATTTGCTATGATCTGAACATTTGTGTCCCACGAAACTTCCTCTGTTGAAACCTAATCACCAATGTGATGGCATTAGGTAGTGAAACCTTTGGGAAGGGATTGGGTCATAAGGGCTGAGCCCTCGTGAATGGGATCAATGCCTTCATAAAAGAGGAGAGCTGCCTTATCCCTTCCACTTTGTGAGGACACAACGAGAAGGAAGGACCAGAAATCGGGCCCTCATCCAACATCAAACCTGCTGGCACTTTGATCTGGACTTCCAAGATTCCAGAACTGTGAGAAATAGATGTCTGCTGTTTTTAAGCAACCCAGTGTGTAGTATTCTGTTAGAGCAGTGTTAATGGACTAGTGCACCATTTAAGCAGTAACTCCCCATTTCCCTCTCTCCCCTAGCCTGTGGCAACCTTCATTCCACTTTCTGTCTCTATGATTCTGCTACAAGAGCAGAATAAGGAGAGGGGAGAGAAATATCAAGAAAAAGATGAGTGAAAAAGACAATCTAGGTAACTTAGCTGAATTTCCTTTGTTATGGGTTAAAACTCACTCTGGAGTGATGGGTGTCCTCACTGTGCCTTCTTTGCCAGATGCAAACCCAGATTGACTTGGAGAATCTGTCACCAAACCAGGGCATGAGCATGGAGATAAGTGGCAGGAAGGAAAGTTTTAAAGAAAATGAGTTCAGGATGTTGAGTGTGAAGTAAAGCAAGTATGTGGGACTATATCATTTCCTGGGGTATAGCGTTGAGCATGCTTTTTTTTTTTTTTTCTGAGATGGAGTTTCACTCTTTTTGCCCAGGGTGGAGTGCAGTGGCATGATCTCGGCTCATGGCACCCTCCGCCTCCTGGGTTCAAGTGATTCTCCTGCCTCAGCCTCCCAAGTAGCTGGAATTACAGGCATGCGCCACCACGCCTGGCTAATTTTTTTGTATTTTTAGTAGAGACAGGGTTTCGCCATGTTGACCAGGCTGGTCTAGAACTCCTGACCTTGTGATCTGCCTGCCTCAGCCTCCCAAAGTGCTGGGATTACAGCTGTGAGCCACTGCGCCTGGCTAAGCCTGCTTTTATGAGACATGGTTGAGGGGAAGCATGAATGGAAAGAGAGTTGCAAAGTGAATTTGACCCTAAACTGTAAGAAAGATTATTTAGTCTAAAATTCCCTCTGAAATGAAGAGTCACTTTGAGAAAAATCATTGCACTTTTCAGGCATTGTTCTGTGGGGAGACATACAAGGGAATTGCTCAAGCTGTTCCCCACTGTCGGAAGCCCCCTGGTTTACCCGGTAGACAGTGTTGCCCCCTTTTATTCCTCCCTGGCTCCCTTTACCGTAGCCCTCAGCAATGTCCTCCACCAGACAGGGGGCTCCAGGGAAGGGAGAGGTTGTTAGGAGCAATGGCCATTGTGCAATTTCCCATGGAAGCTATGGATAATCATATGCTCATGGGATGCAAAACACATGCCTGTCAACACCCAAATAGGCTGTCGTGCTTGGGCCTTGGTTGCCACCCTGGTTTTTAATTTTATGTCTGCCACATCATCATTGTTTGCTAAATAAACATACAATTACAGAGCATGAGTTTAAAGTTTCCAGTAGGGAAAAAAAAGTGGCCAATATATCTGAATATGATGACCCTTTTAAAGCCTGACAAATTAAGTTTTAGTGGCAAGCAAGCAAGAAGGGTGTGTGTGTGTGTGTGTCTGTGTGTGTGTTGAGGAGAACCAATATTAAAAATGTGAAAGACTTTATACCAGTGGTCCCTGGCCTCCAATGACCCCTGCCTCCTGGTATTCATGCCCTGGGCAGCCCCTTCCACAGCACATAGGGTTGGTCTGCATGATCGATAGAATGCAGAAAAGTGATGGCAGGTTACCTTCAGAGATTTGGTTCAAACAGTCTGTGATTTCCACGTTGGGCTCTCTCTGGAAACACTCCCTGTGGAGGAAGATGCCACATTTGAGGACATTCGGGCAGCCTATGGAAAGGCCCGTGTGGTGAGGAGCTGATGTCAGCAGTCAATGAGGAGCTGAGACCTGCCAACATCCCATTCAAAGCAGTGGGACTCCTCGTTGAGCAATCTCCACCCACAGGAGACACCTGAACCAGAATCATCAAGCTCAGCTGCCTCCAGATTCCTGACCTTTAGAAACTGCAACTTAGGCTGGGCACGGTGGCT
Organism: Pan paniscus; assembly: GCF_029289425.2. Classification (NCBI taxonomy): domain Eukaryota; kingdom Metazoa; phylum Chordata; class Mammalia; order Primates; family Hominidae; genus Pan; species Pan paniscus. The sequence continues at coordinate 52,604,107 of NC_073260.2, forward strand.
CACACCTGTAATCCCAGCACTTTGGGAGGCCGAAGTGGGTGGATCCCGAGGTCAGGAGTTCAAGACCAGCCTGGCTAAGATGGTGAAAGCCTGTCTCTACTAAAAATACAAAAATTAGCCAGGCATGGTGGCATGCACCTGTAATCCTAGCTACTCAGGAGGCTGAGGCAGAGAATTGCTTAAACCTGGGAGGCAGAGAGTGCGGTGAGCTGAGAGCATGAGTTTAAAGTGCCACTGCACTCCAGCCTGGGTGACAGAGCAAGACTCCATCTCAAAACAAAGCAAAACTGCAACATAATACATGTTTGTTGTCTTGAGCTGCTAAGTTTGGGGTAATTTTTTATGCAGCCATAGATAAGACACTAATTTGCATAATCATTTTCTCACCTAATCTAGAAACTAGGTGTTGGCTTTGCAGGAGGGATGATTTATAGAATGCCAAGAAAGGTGATTGGAAAGACAAGACGGAAGGCATGTGATCTGACCGTCACATCTTGCCGTCCTCTTGGGACACTCGCTGTGAGTCCTGAAGGAGGTGACGCAGGAGGACTACCTTTCAGAGGAAGTTTATGAATGGCTCCTGTTCCCAGCGGGAACCTGGGGAAAAATAAAGATATTGGATCTTTCATCTAGAATTTTAAAAAAGGACAAAGTAATGAAATGTTAAATCTGAGTGGCATCTACAGATATTCAAGCAAGCAATAACAAACATCTTCCTATATTCAAGATGAAAACCCCTGAGCATGATGGCATTGCAAAGAAATTTCTATGAGAATCTAGGTGATGCTTTACCTCAAACAGCTACTTTCTAGTAGCCAGTTGAAAAATATTTAAATAAAAAAAAACAAAAACACCAAGCTGTGTTTGTAACTGCTGTATTGAAAGTTTTTCTCAACAACCAGGGAAAATGGTAGTAACAGCCTCCTTCAGTGTCCAGCACATGTGAAGGGCATCCACATGTCAGGTGGCTGCCTCAGTCCGTTCAAGTTGCTATAACAAATTGCCATAGACTGGGTGGCTTATAAACAACAGTCATTTATCCCTCACAGTTCTGGAAGCTGGGAAGTCCTAGGTCAAGTTGCCGGCAAATTCAAATGTCAGGTGAGGGCTCACTTCCTGGTTCACAGATGGAGCCTTCTTACTGTGTCCTCACATGGAAAAGGAGGAAGGAAGCTCTCTGGGTCTCTTTTATAAGGGCACTAATCCCATTCATGACAGCTGCATCCTCATGACTGATCATGTCTCAAAGGCCCCACCTTCTAATGCCATCGCTTGGGGGTTAGGATTTCAACATATGAATTTTGGGGGAAGAAAAACATTCAGCCTATAGCAGTAGTGCTCACAGACCACTGCCCCCACTCAGCACTCACTTTCAGTCCTTCCTTGGCTCAGCCCAGCCTTTGGCCTTGCCCAGGGTGGAAGCTCATCCTACCACTTCATTTAGCATCCAAGGGTCCCTTCAAGCTAACCATGGACCAGGCACCCAAGGATGGAGCAGAACCAGTTCTGCAGGCCTGCTGGGCATCTCTGTCCATTGGAAAGTCAGTTTATTCTGATGGTGTAGAGTAGGTAACAGTGTAAGATGAAATCACAGCCCTCCCTCTGATCCTCCTCTCCATGACTTCAGCTGGCACTGCCCCACTGCCAGGGGCTGGCCCCCAGAATTCCACCCTGGGCATCCTGACCCCAGAATTGTTCTTCTCCACACTATTTCACCCCACCCTCCATCCCCAGGGAACCCCCCTTACACACTGTCTTCATCCTCAATCCCAAGGTTGTATTCCCTATTGTCACTAGGTCTTATAATCTGTTAAAACCAAATCCCAAGTCATTAGCCACCAAAAAAAGAGAGGAGAGAGGCAGCGACCCACTCATTCCAAAGCAGCAGACAAAGGAAAGAAGCAACTCCCCACCACAGGGACATTGTTGTTTCCATGGTAACCCCGGTTAAACACTGACATCCTTCTACATGTACATTATCTCATTTAACCTTTCAAATCGACTCAGGAGGCAGATACTATTCTTCTCCATTCATTTCCAGGTGAGGAAACTGAGACTGAGAGAAGGTGCCAGCAACAGCCTGTGAGTGGCTGGAACTGGAAGCTAGGTCTTTTGTCTCCATGGGCTCTGCAGGCTCTTGACCCCACTCCATTCCGACACCATCTGATTCCCATTCCAGCTGCTGCCCTAGCAAAGTCATCTCAAACACTGTTAAAGGGAAATGTCTAAGTGCCAGAGTTTACAAAAAGCAAAATCCATCGGCTGATCAATTTTTCTCAGCAACTTCCCTGTGGGAGTCAGAATCCTTTCGTTGGACGACTGAGTGTTTATTACAGGACCCCACGAAGATCAGCGGCTCAGGCGCATTTGCGACTCAGCTGTCTGTAGCATCCTTGCATGGCCTCTTTATGACAACCAAGTCCCCTTGCAGCTGCTCCCAAGGCTATGGCAGGGTCAGAAAAAGAAACTCAAGGCTATCCCTTGCTGGTGACAATTTTCCCCCTCTTTTAAAAAACAGTCATAAATCTTCAGACATTCCTAAGACCCTCTCCTATTTTGAATTTTGGGGCAGTTGCGGATGAAAGCCGTGTGAGTTTCAGACATTTACACTTAGACATCTTGTGTTCTTTAACACGACAGGGTGCATTGATGGAAGGAAAGGTAATGTCCACAAAAATGCCTTGGGCAAGATGTCAGAAAACGTCAATCAAAAAGGTAAATGATGGCCAGGTGTGGTGGCTCATGCCTGTAATGCCAGCAGTATGGGAGGCAGAGGCAGAAGGATTGTTTGAGGCCAGAAGTTTGAGGCTGCAGCGAGCTGTGATCATACCACTGCATTCCAGCCTGGGAAAGACCGTGAGATTGTGTCTCAAAAGAAAAAAAAAAGGAAAATGATAAAGATAATAATAACAGTAATAAAAAATAGCTAACATTCATTCAGCACTTACTATATGCTAACCACTATTCTAAGCATTTTATACGTATTAACTTATCTGTTCTCCAAACAATACTATGAATCAGATACTAATTCTTATGGTCGTACTTTTCAGACAAAGAAACTGAGACAACAAAAGGTTAAAATAACTCGTCCAAGGGTCACAGAACTACCAAGAGACAAATCTAAGATCCAGCTCATGTAGGCTGGATCCATTAAGCATTTAAATGCTAGGATAGGCCGGGTGTAGTGATTTGTGCCTGTAATCCCTTTGGGAGGCCACGGCGGGCAAATCACTCGAGGGCAGATCACTTCGAGACCAGCCTGACCAACATGGTGAAACCCCATCTCTACTAAAAATGCAAAAATCAGCTGGGCGTGGTGGTGGGTGCCTGTAATCCCAGCTACTCGGGAGGCTGAGGCAGGAGAATTGCATGAACCTGGGAAGCAGAGGTTGCAGTGAGCCAAGATCACACCACTGCACTCCAGCTTGGGCGACAAAGCTAGACTCCGTCTCAGAGAAAAAAAAAAAAAAAAGCTAAGATATTCTGAGAAGATTATAGCTAAAAACTGTAATTATTTAGCTACTGGGGAAAGCCATAGCTATTACTGAAGAAAATATCTAACATATTAGTTATTACAATAGTACCACATAACTAGGAAAGGGAGAGTAATTGCTTATAATAGATCAGATACACAGAACTGATGCCTACATTTCACAGCCAACATGCATCGTGAAGCCCATGCAGCGCTGCCTCGTGCCTGTAACCTCAGATTCCTTACCATGAGCAGAAAGCTCAGTGGGTCCCTGGGCTAGGATTCAGGAACATTCTCTTATGAAGGGCAGGTGTTTTCCGATAACCTTGAAATCTGGTGAAAACTCCATGGATGTCTGATTTAATTTGTGTTTGCATAAACCTCACCCCAGATTGAAATTCCTGCAGGCCCATGAAGAAAGTGGTGTTCAGTGATCCTCTGTGCCAGCCCAGAATGCCTAACAGAAGTCTGAGAAAAGGCCAATAACAGTCTTTTTGGGAGGGGGAAGAAAAAAAAAACAGAATTAGCAATTCAGACAGGCAAAGGGACGGGTGGGTGTGCCGGTTTGCAAAATCATTCGGGTGCAATGAGCCCAGCCTCCCTTCCCCCAGTGTATAGAGCTTCAGAAGTATCCTGCTAATGCTTGTAAATCTTCAAATCTTCCTGAATGTCAAGTTAAAAAATATCATTTCCTACTCTCCCTGTCCCGTGTCTGTCCAGCGTTGAATGCTGTAGCAGAGATAATGCAGCAACTTGGGCCTACTGCTCCGGAGAGCTGAACTGCAGCTTCATAAACCTGCCATGTGAATCCATGATGTCATCTGTTCCCTCCGAGTTTGGGCTCCTGAGCCCCAGACCACCCACGCTGGCAGCCTATTCTCTCCCTGCGTCGTCAGGGAGAGACCTGCCTTTATAAATGATTCGAGGTCGAAACGGAGAACGTAGCTTGAATTGTTATACAAAAATGCTGCCAAAGACAGCGATAAGCATTTGGACGTGTCGATGTGGTGATTTTTTTCTCATTTGAACTCTGAAATTCTCTCTAACTGACGGTGGAAAGGCTGAGAGACAGAGTGAGGCGAGGGAGGTTTCAGAAACAGGCCTGAGAATCTGTAACGGACAGTAAGTAAGAGGGAAAAAGAAGTAAAATGTTGGAAGCCTTTGAAATATTGGGGGGTTCAGTAATTAGATCAACGTTTTAGATTCACATTTAGATGACATTTTTCCCCCACTCTTGGTTTGAAGAAGAAAATTGTCCTGGGGGAGGGCGGTGTCTGTATTGCATTTTTCAAAACAATTTGCAGCTATAAGGAAACTAGGGCATTTGATTATTTTTGCCTAATCTTTAACTGAAAAGGAGAAAGAAGCTCATTTGGGATCACAGAGTGTGAAGAGCACCATGAAGGCCCATGTACGAAGTATCCATGCTCCCATCTGCCCCTGCGATGCAACTGAGGCCCTGGACAGTGTAAGCCTTGAACAGTGACGGAGCTTGTCTGCTTTTTTCCCATGGGGGAGCAGACGTGAAATATAGGGGCAAGGAGGGAATATAATCAGATTCTAAATTTATAACACTGAAGACATGCTTGATGGAAATAAATTAACACAGAAAGTAAAAAGCCAGTTCCGTGATGTCTCTACTAAGGGAATAAGTCATGCCAAGTTTGGGGACATATCCTCTCTAGCCCATGCATGCCTTTAGCAGTCTGGTGAAGCTTATGGGTAACTTCTCAAAATAGTGTTTTTATATGAATTTAGCAAAAATACATAGGATAACCTAGGCAATCAATTATATCAAAATGCATCTGTCAAAATATTATTGAAACACTCAATATATATTTTAGTATGTGTGCTTCTTTATTGACTCTTTAAGTAACAAGATCTGGTGCTGAGTTAATTACTACTATAATTCCAAAGTACTGAAGAGCAAAAACCAATGTTTTCAGATATTTGTAGCAATTGTATAGGATATGAAAAGATCTGAGATTTCTGTTGGTGACAAAGTCACAAGTAGTGCTCTTACAGTTGTTGCTGGTCACATATAATTGAAGGAAATGCTGAATTTCAGCTAGAGGTCAAAAGTAGAGATATATATGTTTTTTCTCAGTCAAGTTCATGGATGCCCCTGTTACGAGCCCCTATCCTAAGAAAGATGGATCCAGGCGGCTCAGTCAGGCTTGGTGATGAAGATTGGAGCACTGTAGAGGAGAGGAGGGTCAGTTTAGTCTAGTGAAGTGTGTGATCTCCTATTTGTCTTTTAAATCTTTTTCTAAATAAAAAGTTTGAAAGAATTTTTTACCCCAAAACTCCTTGAGATACTGGGGCACAAGAAACTATTCTCTGAGGCCTCTCTGACAAATTGTAAAACAAATGCATGTTCTCCTTCTCTTTGGGGTAGAACATCCGCAGGGAGCTCTGACGAGAGAAGGCTGTGGTGCCAGGGGAAGACCATGGCCTGGCAATCCCTCATCGAAGTTTTAGCAGTGCATGGCCAAAACGGCAGTATCCAGTAGAAATGGAATAGGCAGAAGAAACAAAAGGAAATGGAAAAAACCCCAAGGTATCTCAGTTGGGCCAATTAGACTGGTTTGTGACCACACGTGAGTGTTCTTTTGGAGAGCCTTGGAAATTCATAGGGTGAAGAAGGCCTCTAGCTCGGGTCTTGCATTTGCAGGAAAAGATAACAGGGGAGGATTGTGGATGGCCTTTGTTGGTTGCCTACCTGCATTCATTTCACTTTCACCCTCCCCTCCCCTTCCTAACAGTACCGAGGTCTCATCCTGCATCTGCCCCTCCTCTACCCAGCCCATGTCATCTCTGTTTTGGTGGAAGCTTCAGGAGAAGGGCATGGTTGACTGAAGCGGTGCTCTAGTCTCCTGGACACAATTTTTGGTTGAGGGGTGGACATGTCACCTAAGCTGATACAATTAAGGTGACTTTCAGACTGTCACTGGGAAGGCTGGGCAGAAGCATTCTCTTTGTCCTTGAATTAGCAGGGTGTAGATGTGAATCCTGAACCAACCATGGCCATTTTGCTATTGAAAGGGAGGCCAGCCCAGTGATGATGCTAATGTGCCGACCAGGATGTAGCCAAGGGGATCTCAGAGAAATGAGCCAAGGTCTCTGGATGAAACAAACCCCAAAGTGCAGCCCACAGTTGGATTTCCAGGGAAAAGAGTCAATGGACTTCCCTCCTGCTTAAACCAATTTAGGTAAGGCTTTCTTCTACTGCAGCTCAAAGTATCCTGAGTGAGAAAGCAGGATTCCTGGTCTAGCCTAAGTATGCAGTCACGAAGCATTATGTTCTCCAAGGAGTTTCCAGCATTTCCCAAAGTTTTGCTCACACATCTACTGCTCTGTCTGCCCTTCCATGTGACATCTTCATGGGGCTGAGACAGGATGTGTGTCTCAGGGTCCAAAATCCCAGAATGAATTCTCAGCTCCATCACTAACGTGACCTAGACAGGACAGTTTACCACTCTGAGCTTTAAGGTTCTTATCTGTAAAATCAAGCCACAGATATAAATGATTAGAGTAACTGATCCCAAAGCCTTTTCCACCTAATAGAGATCCAAGTACATCACTAAGAGGAGGACTAGGTTTAATATTCAGCCTTGTTTCCCTTATGGCTTGGAAAAGTATTTACCCTTCTAGGATATATTCAGAGCTATGTTAATATTAGAGAACTGAGGATTTTATATGACCATGAATGTTAGTAGCCAAGGGAATATAAAGTGTCATATTTATAGATTTTTCTGTCATTTACAGGTCATTCAGGAAGTTCTACATACCAATAATTATAGTAGCAGCAACTATATAGAAACAACAGAATGTTATAGTCTTTGTCTTTAGAGAGCTTCCAATTTAGTGAGGGAGACAGCAGGACTGCACTGTACAGTGATGTAGGATGTGCGCTGATCAACTCTGAGAGGGCTGCCTTTCATGCCGATATCTCTGTGACAGCTCAGGAAGAAAAACAACTAAAAAATAATAATTGTAAAAAGAGCAAAATGTTGGGCAGTAAATACCCTACGATTCTGTCTGTGTGAGGAAAGGATGGTGAGATAAGGTAGATCTCTGTCTATACCTATAGATAATCTCAGAAAAGAGATGTAAGAAACCTTCATAGAGGTTAACTCTGGGAAATGTGACTGAAGGGAAGTTGGGATGGGGAAGAGGTAAACTTCTATTGAGTACTCTATACCCTTCTATCCTATGAGAAAAATTGTTTCCTATGAGAAAACTTTACCGTATATCAAAATAAAACTTTCAAAATCCAGCAATTCCAATCTAGTTGAGTAAGTGCGCTGCTGAGATACTTCTGATGCTGTAACATCATGGAGGCGAATCTAGTCCTGCCTGGGATAACCAGAGGATTCCCAGGGGAGAGGAAGTTTTGATTGAGGCTAAAAAGATGAATAGAAGGCATTCAACTGAAGGAGGAAGAGAAGAGCATTTCAGACAAAGGGAATTGCATGTACAAAGCACAGAGGCAAAAGAGCTGGTTGCTTGTTCAGAAACTGAGATTTTGGTATAAGTGAAGCATAGAGGATGTGTGGGAAACTGATAAGAGTTGGGGCTGCAGACATGGTGCGGTGCTCAATGTGCAATTATATTAAGGCAGTTGGCGTGAGTGCACTGTAGGGTTTCAAGTAGGGAGAGACAAGCTTCTGCTTGGTTTTTATGTCATTCTCAGAGTAGTTTGGAGGCTAAGATGGGGAAGACATGTACATACATGCACCCACACTTACATACACTCACATGCATATACACGCATGTACCCACACATACATACACACACATGCATATGTGCACATGCACCAACAAATACACACACATGCATATGCATGCATGCACCCCAACACACATGCATATGCACACACGCATCCACACATAGGTACACAGACATGCATTTGCACACAAGCACCTACGCATACACACACATGCATATGTGCACATGCACCCACACATGCACACACGCATATGCACACATGCACCCACACATACACAAACACATGTGCACATGCACTCACATATACACACACAGATGCATAAGCACAATGCACCCACACACATGCACATACATGCATATGTACACTTGTGCACACATGCATCCACCCCAACAAATACATATGCACACGTGCACACATGCACCTCCACACATACATACATGTGCACACATGCACCCACCCACACACATGCATATTGTACACATACACCACACATACACACACATACATACACATATGCATATGCACACACACACACATACACACACATATGCATATGCACACATGTGGCACACCCGCACCCACCCCCCACAAAATACATACGCACATATGTGCACACATGCACCCACACACACATACACACATGTGCACACATCCACCCTCACACGCATGCATATCCACACATGCACCCACACAGGCATCGCATATCCACACATCCACCTACACACACATGCATATCCACACATCCACCTACACACACATGCATATCCACACATCCACCCACACACACATGCATATCCACACATCCACCCTCACATGCATGCATATCCACACATCCACCCACACACACATGCATATCCACACATCCACCTACACACACATGCATATCCACACATGCACCTACACACACATACACATTTGCACACATGCACCCACACACACTCATGCATGTGTTCACATATACCCACACATACATACCCACACATGCATATGCACACATGTACCCACACATACATGCACACACATGCATATACATACATGTGCACACATATAAAACCTACATCCAAATGTTATGGAAACTTTTATCTGTCTTTCCTTATTTTTTCCACTTTCTTTTTCATAGTCAGATCTTTGATCTACCTAGAATTTATGTTTGTTTATGGTGTTAAGTAGCTTTGCTTTGTCCCAATACCACAAAGTTAATAAACTATCCTTTTTTAAATAACCTGAAATGTCACCTTTGTTATACATTAAATGCCTATAGCTTTCAGAGATGGCTTCTGAACACTTCAAGTAAGTAATCTATTTCATACCATGCTTTTCAAAGTACTATAGTTTCGCACTATTTTCTGACATCTGATAACTCCAGTGCTTCCTTATTATTTTCTTTTCCAAAATCTTTACTGGTTTCATAAATATTCTCCCAGATTAACTTTACAATAAATCTGCTAAGTTAAAAAGGAAGAAATATTTGTAATTTTCCTTGAAAATGCATTTAATATAGAAACTAAATTGGGCAGAATTTAGCAGTTAGTAGAATTTACCATTATAAATTCTTAAGTTCATTAAATCTAAAATTGCTAATGAATCAATGTGTCACTTTTTAGAAGACAATAATTGTTTTAAAAAGTACATTTGGCTGGGTGCAGTAGCTCACGCCTGTAATCTCAGCACTTTGGGAGGCCGAGGCAGGCAGATCACGAGGTCAACAGATCAAGACCATCCTGGCCAACATGAAACCCAGTCTCTACTGAAAATACAAAAATTAGCTGGGCGCAGTGGTGCACGCCTGTAATCCCAGCTACTCAGAGGCTGAGGCAGAAGAATTGCTTGAATTCTCCACCAGGAGGTGGAGGTTGCAGTGAGCCGAGATCATGCCACTGCACTCCAGCCTGGGTGACAGAGCGAGACTCCATCTCAAAAAAAAAAATTTAAAAAGTATGTTTAGAAAAGAGCACAGAAGCAATTTTAGTATGTGGGTTTTCCCCCAACCAATGTTTAAAAAGATCCTTTATCATGGAGACCCAGTGTAAAATATCCCAGGACTTTGTAAAATAACAGGCACAGGCCAGTGATAATTCCATTACCACCATGACACATTTCCTCACAGCCTTCCAAGCGTCAGCAAAACATCTCCTGAAACAGTCTCATTTACTTCTGAGAGCAACAGCTCCCCAGCAAAGCTACACCACCCTACTAAACTTTCAGGTGAGGGTTCTTTTTTTTTTAAGGGCATCTCCTCCACAGAACTCCAAAATAGTGTCTGCTATGAACTGGGGAGCCTTAGCAGCCTGAGGACAGAGTCAGCCTCATATTTTAAGAGGTCTGATTACATTTTTGATGAATGCAAACATCTCTTTCTGCTGGATGTGAAAATGACTTCATTCCCTGTCCAGCAAGTCATAAGGGAAAGAAATGGTTCTCTTTAGGAGTTTAAACGTATTACTTAATGTAATGACATCTGCCAAGCGAATGTTAGGAAAAGTACACTGAGCTCCATGGCCAAATTCCATGGCAACAGCTGGCAAATCACAGGTGTTGGCCAGGAAAGCCTCCAGCCCTGCTTAAATGTTCCGGGGAGAGTTCTTTATTATTTTAAACACCACGTTTGAAAAGTGCTTAATTTGCTGGGATTCAAAACATTCCTCATGGGCAAAGTGCAATGTAAAGAACGTTCCAGGAGAAAGTCATGTCAACCTAACTTTTTATTTGCAAACAGGGTGGTTAGAAAACAAAGTGCTTAAGCATTTTCTGACAGTGATGTTGCCATGAAGAATTTAGGAAGGCTATGAAGGAAAATAATTCTCTCAGTTAAACCAACCATAATGGGAGATCTTTGATATTAGCCGGGAGAGGTGGACATTTCTTGGCAAACTCAGTGCCTCTATCCTGAGGTGGAGGGGAGTCAGTGTGAGGAGAGGCAAGACCCATGGAAGAGACTTTGAAGATCCAACAGTAGGTGTAACCTTCAGGGTAGGGTTGGAACCTTCAGGGTCCACAAGTATTTTGAAGGTAACTTAGTATACAACTCACATCTGTGACAGGAGTTCCAGGCCCACTGCCCATGGCCCAAGCCTAAAGAGTGAAAAAAAAGTCACCTAGAGGGGCAAAGCTTTTGGGTTCTAAATTCTTCTTCACGTAAAAACATGTCTGAGAACACATGTGCTGCAGCCATGCCTGGGTGAGGCTTCCCTGTGCAGGCACCTGATTTAATTTGGATCCTACTGTTACACATGGGCTCAACCACTCATTCATGGTCACTTTTCAAATACTCAGTGAGCACCTACTGAATTCCATGAGCTGTGCTAAAGCGAAGGTACGCAAGGGAAAACAGACACATCCTTATCCTTGAGGGGCTGTGGATGAGTGAGGGGACAGAGAAGTCAGAATAGTGACGGTACAGAGGGATCGTTAACTCCCAAAAGGCATGAATGGGAAGACTTTCCCAGGCCATGAGACTTCTCCATTCACCATGTCTATGCCTCCCACTGCACTTCTAAAGACAGACCAAGTCCTTGGCCTTAGGAATCAATCTGCATCATCCCTCTAACCCCAACAATCTGTGTGACAATAAACCTATTATCCCACCTGGAAAAACCACAACTTTCTTCAGCATTGTGCAAACTGAAGCTGGCAGGGTAAACTCCCCTCTCTGCTCACCCTCTGGGCCATGGAGGCCAGCTATGGCGGGAAAGAGTGAAGCCAACTCCACTTAACGATGAGGCAGAGACATTGACTCCTGACAGCACCAAGTCCCAGGACAAGGCCACCCCAGGGTCAGCTCCATCCCAACCCTTTCTGCATTTGAGTATTTGGTTCAATAAATGCCCCATCTCCTTTTATTTTTCCTTAAACTAATTTGAATTGGTAGTCTGTCATTTGTCACCAGGAGAGTGCTGTTTACTACATATGCCAAAATATGGATACGTGCAGGGGCAGCATAAGCACTCAGGTGGGTGGGTGCACTGAGCCCAGGGTAGGGGCCTGGCCAGAGCGAGGCTTCCTGGTGGAAATGACATGGGAACAAGAGTTGTAACTAATTACAACTGGACCTCTGAGCAATTCTGTTCCATTGCTTTATTTTCCTTTATAAAAGAAACAAACTTCCTTTCTCTTCCTTTCTCCTTTGAGAAGTGGGTTTCACATATGGGTACACATGTGCACACGCACATACACACACACATTGATAACACTCTAGTGGGGCAGGGACATGAGATCAGTGTCCAGTATTGTTTTCCTTGGTGATGGGAGTGAGCTGACCAATGAGCAGAGCTGTGGAAGGAGGATGTCTCAGAGTTCAGGTGTAGGACTGGCATTGCCGGGCTGCCATTGTTCTCTCCATGGACAGCAGAGGCAGTGGCAGGACCAAGCTTGTGCCACCTTTAGCAGACTGTGTCCCGACCACACTTGCCCTGCAGTGGTCACCAGCCAGGCCTTCCCTCCCAAGGATTGTTGCTGCCTGTGCTTGCCTTTCCTAATCACTCCCCACCATCACTCCCCTGGAGAAAAGGGCCAAGGTCCTTCCTGAATGGCACAAGGACCCAGCAACTGGACAGGGCAGGGAAAAGCATTTTCAATGCAGGGAATCAGAGCTGCAAAAGCATAGGAGCATGGAGCATCATGTATATTATGTGCAGAGAACTTCAAGAGGTGCATTTGTGCTGAACCATAAATCGCCAGCAACCAGCAAGGTATGCATATGTGAGCTTCAAAGGCCCCATCAAGGGAAAGTGTTTTGCACTTGGAAGGTGTCTACCGATGCTATTTTCTATCATTACACATATTGCAGGGTTGTTGTGGGACCCAAATGAGATCACACTCCTATAAAGTGGCTCTGGAGGCTGGAAGAGCACTGTACACACGCTAACCAACAGAGTGTGGGGTGTGGCTAGAGTACATTTCAGACCGCAAAGGAATACAAAAAATCAAAATAACAGCGAATTTCTGTTAAATCCACAGTATTAAATGTGTTTGCATATTGGACATGTTAATGAAAATACTTCCCATCACTCCTTTACAGATAAATGAATGATTTCATTGTCTATTAAAATGTTTCTTTGCTAGTAATTAATTAGACCACCAAGCTTCAGGCTGGGGACCTGAGAGTTATTTTTGTTGACTTACACATCACCAAAAACACTCAATATGGCCTCTAAAATATAGGCATATGTATGCATGAATAGATGGATGGATGGATGGATGGTTGGATGGATGTGTCTATACATAATTTTTTGTTTTCAAATTTGTATCCATTATCTTAGGACATCATTACTTTTCTCCTGAAATGTTACAGTGGTTTCTTAGCTGCTTGCTCTTGTCTCCAGCCTCCTACCTCTCTGCTCTCAAATCCATCATTTCCACAGCTGCTCAGAAGCTCAACAGCATTTTAATTACTCCACCCAATTTGGCAGTAATGTGGGTTCTCTCATTGTGAAAAGGCGTAAAATAAGAGTAAAAAGCACAACCACAAGAAAGAAGAAGGAAAATTATTTATTCCAGGTGCTTTGATTATTTACCTAAATATCCAAGAGAATTAGCTAAAACATCACTGGAACTAACAGGAAAATTTGATAATGTTGCTTGATATCAATAAATACCAAAAGGCCAATTATTTCCCTACCTACCTGCAAAAACCAGACAGGCAGAATATAGCATGGAAAATAAAAGCTGCCGATCTTTGGGGTATCACAGAGATGCTGAGTATTGTCCCTCTGGGCTCCAAATAATTTTGATTGTGCCCAGAGCCCCACAAAATCTCCCATGAAAACAGCTCTTCAGTTTCTGGTCTCTCTCCATTAAGATGGAGGCCTGACCCAGCTCCAAAGTCAAAGTGGGACATAGACATCTTGGCAATCCTGTTACCTTTCCAAAAAAGCCTAAAATAAAAGAAGTGTACAGAAATGCTTCCCTGCCTCCTTCATAGAAATACCTTTCTCCTTTTCACATGCAAAGCAATTTTAGCACCCGATAACTCCATTTTCATAGACTATGAAGACCCAGTTCTATACACATTTACCAAGTGTCCCCTGGGGATGGTTTTCCCTGGACAGTCTGCTGTTAAGAAGTATTTAAGTTGGCTGGGTGCAGTGGCTCACGCCTATAATGTCAGCACTTTGGGAGGCCGAGGCGGGTGGATCATCTGAGGTCAGGAGTTCAAGACCAGCCTGAACAACATGGTGAAACCCTGTCTCTGCTAAAAATACAAAAATTAGCCAGGCGTGGTGCCACGTGCCTGCAGTCCCAGCTACTTGGGAGGCTGAGGCAGGAGAATTGCTTGAATCCGGGAGGCGGAGGTTGCAGTGAGCCAAGATCACACCACTGAACTCCAGCCTGGGCGACAGAGCAAGACTCCGTCTCAAAAACAAAAAAAGAGAAGTATTTAAGTCTCCACCTCCTGCCAAATAACAGTGATTGCAACTTTTAATAAAATATTGCTTTCATCTTTACCCATCAAGTTTGGAAAACCTTGAAGTATCTGAATATCCACAGCATTGCTGAGGATGGGGAGGTCTTCGCAGATCAAGGCCTGAGTTGCCTTCATTTAGTTGGCTTTGACCTTGCTTAAGCTGCGACATGAAGAACAAGTAGAAGTTTAGAGGATAGGAGGGGATGGAGCTGATAAAAGAGAGTGGTCAGGGCAGAGAAAAGAGCCTGGGGGGGAAACAGGAGGTGCGAAGGGCTCAATAGCAGGTGAGTGAGCTGAAGGAGCAGCTCATGTTGCCGTAGTGAGAGCCAGGAAAGTGTGCATAAGTAGTAGTTCCTGACCAGTGGGGAAAAAAAAAGCTTTTCTATCCAGGTTCTGATTCCAACAAGGCACCTGCTGTCTCTGCTGCTCCCCAAAAGGAACACAGGTAGTGATGGCGACAGCTATGAAGAGACCAAGAAATATCCCAACCCCATTCTTCAAATGCTGGAATTCACAACTCCTGCCATTATAGCAAATCTCCAAAAGTAACCATCTTCAGAAAAGCTGGCAGAAATTAATGAGTTCTCAACTTTTGCAGGGGAATTTCATGGGGTTTTGTGGAGTCCATGTACAGAATACAAACTTCCTACTCTAAGTGCTTGACCTCACAGAGGCCGGCCTCAACAATGGCCATGCATGGATGGAGTTAAAATGCCCAGGTTTCAAGTCAGCAGTATGCAACAAGACCTTCAATACATCAGTTATGTTAAACAGAAGTTTTTATTTAAAGGCAATTAATTGCAGCCGCAACATATAAATATTTTAAAAAGGAAACAAACTACTGGTTAGATAGTAGACAGAGTTGTTTTTTCAATCTGTCTTCTAGTGCAGCCAGAAAATAAAAAGCTAAAATCTTGTAAATAATATTTAACAATATGGAGCAAGTCTCAAAATACACTAAGTGAAAACTTGATCAAACAGCATACTAATTAAAATTTCCATACGATGACACATGTACTATGAAAATATAAAACTCAGCAGGCAATACTCTAAAATATTCACATTTGTTATCTCTGACAGGCATGGTTTTAGGTGGTTTGCTTTTCTTGTTACCCTTTTCTGTTTTTTTTCAAGTGTTTAAAAATAAAGATGTAATATTGTCACAGTCAGGGAAAAAAGAATATTCATAACAGCCTACATTTTACATGGCAATGAGTATTCCTGAACTGGGTGTGCATCTGAATCACACAGCGGTCTTTGTGCAAATAAACGAAGGGCCAATTTTCCTGAGTGTTTGAGAAAAAATAAAGTTTTTCTGTGAGATTTATCTGTCCATGTCTTTGGGCACAAAAACACAGACACAGATACGCATGTTTTTTTTTTCCTGTTGTGCAGCCCTAGAATATTTGGGCGTTTGGCTCCAAGTCTGAAATTCCAGTTGTTGCCTCCAAATCTGGGAGCCCTTTACGTCCGTGAAACACAAGCTGCAGCTCCCCTGGGAGAACACGCTCCTCAGCTTCCTGCCTCATCGCAAAGAAAACTGCCCTTGTGTGCATAGCCCTCACCACCAGGGCCAGCAAATGAGAACAGCTTGGAAAAACAGCGAGATGCTTGCAATAGTTTGTTTGGTGTCTCAGAAAATAAAATCCATCTTTCTTCACCAGATGAGAGTCATCGCTTTCAGATGATTTTGGAAGAGGAGTCATTCCCTACATTGAATCTGGAAGGCTGGCTGGGTTTCCAGGACTGTGTTTTCATGGACATGAAGAAGAATTTTACGAGAAAAACAATTGCAGAGGGCTTGATTTCTATAGGATTTTTATCTCCTGCAGATTCTTCCAGCTGGACCCTTCTTCCAGATGTTTGTGAGACCTATTTAATCAGATTCTCCAGGGATGGGCCTCTGGCATTCACTTTCGCAAGGTTTACAGGTGATTCTGATGTATAGCAAAGTTTGAGAATGCCTGCTACAGCAGGACGACAAAGGGGGGCTTTATGTAGAAAAACGATGGCAATGAAAGCACACATTGCATTTGCAGTAGAGATATTTAAAGGCAATCTTAAAAATGATTTTTTAAGAAGACTGTCTCCTCGGCTAGAAAGGGTTGCATACCATTATTTCACTTCATTCACAGATCCCTCTCACAGTCTGAATAGAAACAATGAAGCAACCCTAAGGCACACTCAGTCAGGGCCCTAGGATGCCACATAAATCAGCTCAGGGCAAGCTGGCCCAAGTGGGGGTGAGTGCCGCAGAGGTGAAACAGCCCGTCTGGTGACCAAACGCTTTTTGCCTATTAACTGCACGTGTTGACTTTGTGTGGGGACCTGGAGAGTCCAGTTGCCACAAACACGGGGGTCAACAGCCACTTGGCAGCCTCTTCACCCTGAGCAAGTGCTGAATTAAATACAACTAGCATTTAAACAGCTCAGCATCCTCCTGGAGAGCCACTCTGCGAGGTGGGGTAAACACATGCCCTGATTTGTGAATGGGGTTTAGGCCCATTGCCCAGGTGTAATTCTTAATAGCACCCCCTTCACACTCAGAAGTACCCTGGTTTTGTAGATAAGTTGTATGATCACCTGGCTTCAAGGTGAAGGTGATGGCCTGTTGGCTTAGGGAGCTGAGGCGAGGGAGGAGAGCTGATAATTCCTCTGCACTCCCACAAAACAGTTATGAAGCAATCGTAGTGCTTCCAGCACAGCCACAGCTCCCTCCTTTAGCAAGCAGCAAAAAGAACTCCTTGGGAAATCTCCCTCCTCATTCTTTCTCCCCACCCCCTTGCACTCTGTCTCTCTATATATGTATTTAACTCTTTCAGTTTCTTTAATATCCATCATTGTCATCTGAGCAGCACAACGGAGTAACTGTATGTCAATTTTCACTTTGTAGCATACACTCTTTATTCCCAAATTACCCCAGTAACCCAAATAAGAAAGGAGAAAATGCACAAAGAATTACTGTGGCCATCTGGAATGCATAATGTGGAAAGATCTGCAATACATTACATGGTCTGGAAAGTGGCTGGTTGAATTCCAGAGAGCTCAGATAGACTTCAAAGTCTGGCTGTACATCAGTGAAACTGCTGATCTGCTCCAATATTTAAAGTGGGTGTAGATGAATGAATTTATTACAGTTTTTATCTTCTGGGCTCAGATTGGGAAATGGGATCATAGTCAGGCTCTCCTTTAATTTCATGCTGAATTTTTTTCTTAGATTTTATTTTTCTCCACCTTAATGCTGTACTGTTTCTTAATTTTTCTTTTGAACTGAAACATACCTTCCTGAAAACTGACTGATGTGCATTAATAAAGTAACTCTGTAGAGACTAATGGCCTAATCACGAGCTATTTTGCATAAAGGATCTCAATTCCAAATATATGTATATAAAACTCCTGACTTTTCTCTCTCTCTCTGTCTCTCTGATGGAGCAAGTCAATAGATCTGAACTCAACTGCATGGAATTTATTTCTAGAGTTGAATTTGGGTGATATCTAGTTATAGTTGCTGATTAAAAATATAAATAAAAGCAGGACTCAGGAAATATTTGGAAACACTTGATTTAAGTCAAGAGTCTGCTGTCAGGAACTCCCTTCAGGAAGAGATGAAAGAGCAATTCTTTAGGTTCCACCGCCTCAGAATCCCTTTGAGAGGCAAGCTTCTTCTCATCTCTGCCAACTTGGTTGCTTTTATCTTTATACAAATTTTTCTTGATCCTTGAAAGAACCTTAACACATACAATTTTAAGCCAACTCCATAGGAAATGTCTGTGCTCCCCCACCTTCAAGAACTTCGGGGTTCTATTTCTAAACTCTAAACACAATCTCACCAGCAATTAAATATTTCTTCTGGATCTCTTTTTGAATGGGGAAGAAAAGAATTATTTTTCACACATACATAAAGGAAAGAAATATACTAGTAAGGTAAAGTTAAGAGCATCATGATAACCTACAGCTGCTGCTTTCCTTCTCTATTTTGCCAAGTATCCATTATCAATTTCTTGGATTTCTATAATAATTAGATTATCAAAACATAGCTGAAGTTCCTACTAAAATTTTCAAAACTAGCCCAGGACAAGAGGAGCAAATCCTGAACTGGTAGAGTTTGACTTCCAGGTCCCCCATCAAGCTCCTGGGAACCGCCTTTTTTTTCAGAGGCACTTTCTCTACTTTCTTCCCATAGTAATCAAAGAATGAGATATTCACTCTTAAATGAGCTTTCCCCTTCAGGCATCTTTTCTATTTGAAAAGGGAGTTAAGGCATAAACTTTCTTCAACTCAAAGGGATGAATCTCTCATGTAGGCCATGGATAAAGAAAATTTTGTGGGGCACAGGGGCTTCTGACAATTATGTCATGAGAGTGTTTTCCAATACTCAAAGACTAAAGTAGTTGCTAGAGGTCAGTGATGTTTATGGAAGGCCTCAATATATTGTCCAGCCATGTATTGTATTCCCAACCGAGTTCCACCATAAGACTTCTGAACAATAGCTAACAGGCAACTTGTGTTGGTTTCCTAGGGCTCCCTTAACAAGATAACACAAACTGTGTGGCTTAAAACAAGAGAAATTCGTTATATCACAGTTCTAGAGGCCAGAAGTCTGAAACCAAGGTGTCAGCAAAACCATGCTCCTTCCAAAGCCTCTAGGAGAGTATCCTTCCTTGCCTCTTCCAGCCCTGGACTTTCTTTGGCTCCTGGCAGCATAACTTCACTCTCCGCCTCTGTTGTCACATGGCCGCCTTCACCCCATGTGTCTCTATATGGCCTTCCCTCTCTGTGTGTCTCTGTGTCCAAGTTTTCTCTTCTTCTAAGGACATCAGTCACTGTAGGTTAAGACCCATCCCAATGACCTCATCTGAACCCAGTTGTATCTGCAAAGACCCTATTTTTAAATGAGGTCACACTCACTGGAACTAGGGGTTAGAACTTCAACATATATTTCTGGAGTAGACACAATTCAACCCATGACATGCTCCTAGACATAACAACTGAAGAAGAATGAAGACCAGGATCATATCCTACAGGGCAACCCTTAGCTCCTCCTTGATAGAAAGATGTAATTCAACCTTGAAAAGCCAAGGACAAATAATTCTAGACAACTCTAGAGACTCTAGATGGCTCTAGAGTAGTGAAAAGACAGGTCATTCCATGTCTGCCTCAGTCATGGAATGACTGTAAATCAGGAACTATAAAGCTCACCTGCTCTACTTTTCTCTGCAGAGCCACGTAAATGTGAGTCATCACAAATTATGATTCACCTCTGAGACACCCTGAGACAGGGCTAGAGAAGATGACCCTGGGACCCTCGATTGTATCTTGGATCATTTCAGCCCAATCTTGTTTTGATTAGCAATCAGAGCTAAAATTCTGCATCGTGGCACAAGTGGAAAGGTGTACTTTTTAAACACCACAGTTGAAAACCATATAGATGGGTTCCAAGAAGGAGGTATGTGATCCTTGAAGGCAGGAATTATGTTAAACTCATCTTCATAGACCAATGACCTGACAGGCACTCAAGGAAAGCTTGATTAATAAATAAAGGCCCTTTTTACTGGGAGCTTACAGATATTAACTGACTTGCCAAGGAGTCAGAGTCAGGGATTTGAACTCAGGTCTTCTGCATCCCCACTGGGAAGTCTTTACATCATACCGGAGGTTCACCAACTTTGGCAGGCAGGAAATCTCTGGAGGTTGGGAGGGCTTGTTAAAACACAGATTGATGATCTCCATCCCTTGATGAGAGCCCCTGTGTAAGAGTGGCCCCCATGTTCATGGCCCCCATGACTGGGTTTCAGGTGATGCCAATACTGTTGATGGAGGGCCACACTTTGAGGACCACTGTGCACTGCTGAATATTAGGGTCACCTGGAGAGCTTTTCGATTTCATTGACCTGGGACAGGGCTTGGCCACTGGCAGATCAAGAAGCTCACCTGGGGATTCTGATGTGCAGCCTGAGCTGGAGGCTGTCCTTTGCTCCTCAGCCACCTAACAATTGGACTCTGGTATACATCGACCCCCAGTTCCACTTGGGCAGAAGCAAGAGAATTGTTACTATCTGAGCACAACCAGGGCATGCTTGCCACCACAGTTCAGCTTCTTCCCATCCCATACCCCTCAACTCACTGCGACTCTGCCCTTCAACCATTCTCTTAAGTGAAGGGAAAGAAATCTCTAAGAAAATGTATTCACACTCTGTGGGCAATGAGAAGGGATCCAGAAAGTAAGACAGACTTGTTTACCTGTTTATCTGTTTCACCCTAGACCCCACAGTCAGGCACAGGATCCCCCTAGGGGTCGTTTCAATCCCTCACCTAACTAGCTGGGCACTTTCTCCTGGCTAAACTTGCAAAGTAGCCATCCTCCCAGTTAGAATTAATTTGCCCCTCAGATCGCTCACTGCACTTCGTTCCAACTTTACATATTCTATCTGGATGGAGTAATTCATACTTACTACTACTGTCACCCATTACCACCCTGTGGAATCCTAGGAAATGGGAACCTCAATTTGTATATCTTAGCATTCCTCCATAAACCCTAGCTCAAATCTTGTGCATAGTAAATTCTCTAGTCCAGTACTGAATTGGATTCAGCTTGGGCTTTAATCTCTGTTCCTAATATGAGCTATGCCAAGGGATAGACATTTTATTAGTCATTTATACTTTAGTATGAATGTGTTTTCATCCCTTTCATGAGACTGTGTTATAAAAATTACACAGCACAAGTGTATGGTGACAGGGATGGGAAGCAGGAATTACAATAACAACAAGTTCTATTGATCAGCTTTCCCCTCCACTCTCAGGAAACGTGAACTCTGTTGAGGCATGTGGCTCATCCTGCTGCCCGTGAACTAGTGACTGAAGTGGGTTCAAAACTAAAGGCTTGCCTAAGTAATGATTATTTTTCAAGAATTACATTTTAGTGTCCCTCATTAGCCCCCCGAATCATTCTCCTTCTCTCTGGAAAATTCTTACCCAAAGTGCTCTCACCCAGCAATGATTCCTTCTTCATTGAAAAGTTTTCCATTTCACCCTCACATGGTTCTTGATTTCTGCACATTTTCTTTTTTGCAGAAAGAAAGGGATCCTCCCTGTGGATTTGCATTCAATCTTTAAGACAAGTTTTGCATAATATCATGCCCTATAGGAACTTCACAAATAAAGAATCAAAGTTTTCCCTATGGTTCTAATTATCCAGTTGTATAATTCACACGCAGCTGCCTTCAAAGCCACTTGTTTCTGCAACCGAGAGGGGAGTCTGCCTTCCACCCAGGCAGCTTTGAGAGAAGTGCTAAGAAATGGCCTTGCCAGACGATGAACCTTTCAAAGGCTTAGATTCCTGTATTTTATCTCATTCCAAGTGAACTCCTTTCTGAGTGGGGCATGTTCAGACATAGATATAGACACAGAAAAAAATTATAGTGATGACCTGGGACCATCAGATGATCTTCAAAACATCTAGACTTAATTGTTCAGTGAAAAAGGCAGAACATTTAGAACCAGTCACAACCTCAGAGGTCTCATACGTGGGATGGGAACAGACCATGACCCCACGAGCTGTGTGGAAAGAAAGTACCTAGCACAGGGCCAAGCTCACAGCAAGTGCTCAAAATCTGTTGTTCCCTGTTCGCCCTGCTGTTTCTCTTCTTGTCGGCCATATCTGTAAGTAAAGATGCTGCAGCTTCATTCAAGCATCCATCCAGGATTTCACCGGAGTGCTTTTCCTCTAGTCTGCGTCAAATCTTCCTACTTTAAGTTTGAGTAGACAAGTAGAACAGCTCACTTTTCTCTTCTTCTCTATTCCTAAAAAAATTGTTTGACATCTCAGCATCTTTGGTTGGTCTGTGAAAAATAAGGAAAACAATGTCTACCCTGCCTGTACTTTTGTAGCGATATTAAATTGATATAAAGTATATAAAGATGCTTTGGTATTGTTTAGGTCAACATATATAGGTATTGTTTAGATATTGTCTAGGCCAACATGCAATTTGGTATTGTTGAGGTCAACATGTAGGTATTGTTTAGGTATTATCTAGGCCAACATATTATTTTTCAGCATTGCTGCCTTAGTTCAATTATTTATTGCCTTTTAACTGTATATGGAAACCAGTCCTCACTAGGCCCTTCACACCTAGTGGTGTTTCCATCCCACCCCATGTGCCTACCACATCAAGACCAAACCTCACTGTCATTAATTTCTCCCCTAACACCCCATTTCTCAGGTGTCTCGGCACAGCTTAGAGGGAAGAAAAGCTGGAGAAAATGTTTGCAATGTAAAAAAACTGGCAAGAGACTCGTAACAACAAGTACCATCCAATAGAACTTTCTACAGTGCGGAAAGTGTTCTCTATCTGCATCGTCCGGGACAGCAGCCACTAGCCGTATGTGGCTAGGAAGACTGAAGAATGCATTTTTAATTAATTTAATTAATGTAAATTTAATAGGTTAGTGGCTACCATATTGAAAAGCGCAGACAGAGACTTTTAATAAACCTGTATCTACCTCAACTTAGGGATCCTATCGAAGTGCGGGTTCTGTTTCTGACACGCTCCTGGGTGCAGCTGCTGCTTCTGGACCAGAGATCACACTCTGAGCAGCAAGGGTCTATCCTAGACTATACAAACAGCTTTTGGACAGGGTCGGTAGCTGCGTAGCCATGAGCCAGCCATCAATTTCCTGGACATATATCCCAAAGATGTTGTCACACAGGTCTGTAAGGGCTGGTATAAGAAGTCTGTGATGGGGAAGCAGAGCGGAGCCATGCATCCATCACTGGAGAGTGGGTGGGTGAAACGTGGTGGATGCACAGCACGGAGTATGAGTCAGCACTGGGAAGCAATGTGTTTGACGTGCCTGTGGCGACATGGATGAATCTCAGAGGTGATAGCACTGAGCAAAAAACTATGAATCTGCGGAAGACATATAACCCAATGCCATGTTTACAAACTAAAATGCCTGCCACAAAATAAGAAGTCACGTTTTGTCAAAACACATACAGGCCGAGCGCAGTGACTCACGCCTGTAATCCTAGCAATGTGGGAGGCTGAGCTGTGTGTATCCCTTCAGCCCAGGAGTTCGAGACGAGCCTGGGCAACATAGTGAGACCCCACCTCTAAAAAGTGTAAAAATTATTTTTTAAAAAATTATTTTAAGAAACCACATACAAATAAAAAAATACATCTTAAACACTTTAGATCGATTGCCGATGGTGAAAGTGAGATGGCAGAATGGGAGTGTGAAATGAGGATACCCAGGAAAAATAAAGCAGGAAAATGGCTAGCATGGGCTGTGACAGTATGGCATGTAGCAAGGGAGAAGTCTGGAAGTCAGGACGTCCCCAGCTGGTGCCGGCTGCCTTACCTACCCTCTCTCCCACTGCGCCCCACATCAACCCTCCCGCTACTGCTGACACATCCATCCAATAGCTCTCCTGCAGACATGTGTGAGCCATTCCCTCAGACTCCTTTTTCCAGCCAGGAATCTCTCCAAGCTCCTGAACTCACCTGCATCTATCTGAAACTTAGGCTAGCTTCTTTGGGAAGCTTTTTTGGGAAACCACCCCCCCTCCCCCATCATCAAAACCAAAATGATCACTTCGTTCTCTGACATCCTGTCGCCCCTATATTCTGCACCTCTCCTCTGGCACAGATCACAGACTGACTTACACCAGTGGCTGCCATTGTGTAAAGACATAAAACAAAGCACAGAACAAACAGAGCATTGCCAGTGAGGCCAGTCCCTGCCGGCTGGTCAGCTGCCTGAACACAGGTCAGCACCTTGTCCCTGTTTGGGATCCTCAGCAGCGTCTGCTATCATATTTTTCAAAGACCTACTTGAAAAGAGCTGACTCAATCTTCATCTGTGAAACTACTCCTGTATGAAAAGAAAGTGCATTATTTGCTTCTTACCCAGAAGGTAATGTACGTGAGGGGAGAATTCAGAATTGAAGAAGTCAGGAGCTTTTGGGAAAACACAGTTTGCAGACCAATGTCACTAGTAACCCTTATAAATATTTTTATATCTATTAAACTAAAGCAATAAAGATAGCATACTCAATAATGTCAATCATAATTTATATATCCCAAAATTGTATTACTTTCAGTGGCAGAAACTGCAATTACTTTTGCATCAACCTAATAATAATAATGAACACAGTTCAGTTTATTACAATTTACTATTGCTTAGAGTCCAGAATTTCTTCAGGATATCTTCCTTCAGCGGTTTTAACGTGACCCTTGTAAATCTGGCATTCTTTGTATATAAACACTGAGTATGTATTCTGTTTCCAGCTGTACACTCTGCAGGTTATAGAATCCCCATTGTATAGGTGACGAAACAGAGGGTCAAAAGCAATAAAGGAACTTCCTCATGGCTGTCAGCTAGTTAGCAACAGTGCAATGTTTCAAACCAGGTTCGTGTGGCTCCCAAACGCATCCCGTTTCAACTATCTACTGCTGCCCAGGAGTTTTCTAGTGTGTCTGATTCTCCAAGCAAATGTCTATTGGATATTATAACTCTGAACACTCAAGTCACAAAAAGACGTGGTTCATAACCCACATAAATCAGTGATTCTCAAATGTGCATGCACTTTTAGAATCATCTGTGATTGCAATGTAATTGGTCTGGGGGTAGGATCTGGGCATCCTGTAGTTTTAAGCTTCCAGGTGATTCCAATGTGTGTCTGGCATTGAAAACCACTGGCATAGACTCAGAAAATATACCCAGATGTGAATCCATATATGCCAGAATTTCTCTTATGGGAAGGGATTCCTGTAATAAAGTTGTCCTCAATCCCTTTTTTTTTCCCCTAACTTAAATCTTTGTAGTTGCAAGTTTTTAACCTCTTCTTCCAACATGTTTACATTTTCTGTCATCTCTCTCCAGCTTCTTCTTGCCTTTTTGGAAAACAAATACCAAAATTAGAAATACTCTGTAAGGGCCTGATAAGTGCAGAGTGTCATAGCAGTGATTTAAAAGCTACAAAGCAGGACTGCATTAGTCAAGGTAAGCCGACTGCTGTAACCAATATCCCCCAGACTCTGGCTTAACAAAGTAGAAGTTTGTTTCTCACTCTCCCAATAGTTCAGCAGACAGCCTTCTATGGAGAGACTCAGGGACCCAGGCTTTTCACACCCTGTGGTTTTTCTGTCCCCTACAGCTCAAATTCCTCTGCTGGATCATTAATACCTGGCTGACAAATGGGAAAGAGAAGTACAACAGGGAATCCCACCTTACGAGAAAGGATTTTAGGGCCAGTCCTAGAAAGCAGCACATCCTCTCTGCCTACATAGTACTTGGCCAGAATTTGGTCCAGAAGTTGGCTACACCTAACTGCAAGGGAGGTCAAGAAATATAGTCTTGTTGTGTGCCCACAAGAAATATAAAAATGGGTTTTGGTGTGCATATAGCAGTCTATGTCACAAGGGCCTTTTAATCCTTCTAATATCAAGCTATACTTCTCCCATCAAAAGCCTCATGTTGCTGTTTAATTAAACTTAAATTCTATAGAGAAATCAGTATAATATTTACTGAAGGCCAACTATGTTGCAGGCATGAGTTGGGTAGGTTACATATATTATGGCACACTCTCTTGCCTTGCCTCCTGAAACCATGCAGAATCACTCTACCAGCGTACGTGATCACCTCTGTTATACGGCATCAGAATGTCTTACTCTTTGGTATTCTTTAACATCTGTTGGAAAAAAATGTCTTTTGATGTCAAGATCTTTTTGGTCAGTTGCTATTAATTTTCATTTTATCAAACACAGACTGCTATAAGATTAAGGTGGATTATCTCAGAGTGTTTCAAACTCTAATAAATCTGGGTGAGTATTTTGGCCTCATTGGACAAAAAGTTTCTTCATTTGTATTTCAAGTAAAATGGAGGGTTTTGTATTCTGTCTACCAGAAGAAAAGCTCTAGCCTGGGAAAAATTCCTCACATGCTCAACCAAATTTCTCATCTCAAATCTGTTCCTACTCAATTCTTACATTTCCAGGCAGTGAATCCAACTTATAGATCACCCCAAGTCTGTTTTTGCACTTTCTTAAAAAGGGTGGAAGGGGTAGATGGAAGAGATAAAATGCGAGGCTTTGCTGTTAGACCTTCCATTCATTCAACATATTTTAGCCAAGTCTCACTTGGATCTGGGCACAGAACTAGATGTTGGGAAGGGGGCAGCCATGGAGAAGGCCTCAGAAATCACTGTTAAGAAGCTCCCAATATTTTGTAGGGGGTGGAATACACGACCCACCCTGATATCCCATTATGTCCACTCAAGGTATGCTAAAAATTAAGAGTTATAGAGACACAGGGGAGGTAGATTTAAGTGTTACAGATATGTAGTGGAAACTAACTCAGCTGGAGAAGAAGGAAATGAAGTGGCAGTGGAAGTGGTATTTGAGGTGAATCTTAAGGGGTAGTGGCAGCTTTTAAAACAGAGAAGGAGTGGAAAGGCTTTCCAGGCAAAGGGAGTGACACGATCAAAGGCACTTCTAGAAGCACATGACCTGGAATGGCCAGTAATTGGGTGACACTCAGATGTGGCACTCAGGGAGGACAGCAGGGAGAGATTTTGCTATTGGAAGAAGTAAGAAATCATTAAAGTTTGCTGCTGGTGTTGTTACTTTTTTGTTTATATCATTGTTGATGTTTTCTTTTAAAGAGTAAGTAGAAAGAAAGCATCTGGGGCTAGGAACCCATCAGTAAACTGCCACAGAAAGGATGAGAAAACAGGAGCAGTAAGCAACCCAGGATTCCCATGTCCCAGGACGGGGCACTGGCAATGTGGTGGCAACATTAACCAACAGAGCATTGAGAGGGGACTTCTGGGTAGGGTGACCAATGAAATCAATCAAGACAGGACTGAAGCCTGTATTAGTTCATTCTCACATTGCTGTAAAGAACTGCCCAAGACTGGATAATTTACAAAGAAAAGAGGTTTAATTGATTCACAGTTCCTCATGGCTGGGGAGGCCTCAGGAAACTTACAATCATGGCAGAAGGGAAAGCAGGCACGTTTTACGTGGCAGCAGGCAAGAGATTGTGGGGAAAAAATGAAGGGGAAAGAGCCCCTTATAAAACCATCGGATCTCATGAGAACTCACTATCATGAGAACAGCATGGGGGAAACCACACCCATGTTCCAATCACCTCCCACCAGGTTCCTCCCTCAACACCCAGGGATTACAATTCAAGATGAGATTTGGATGGAGACACTAAACCAAACTATATCAAAGCTGTAACAGAAGAGAGTTATGAAACAGCTCTCCTGAATTTCTCAGTGGGAGATTGTGGACTCCTCATGCCCTATTGCAACAGATACCAGAATGCTGACTGTGTCTTTTGATGGTGATTGTAATGACGTAGAAAGGAAGTAACATTTGGTTTAAGAATAAGAATTTAAGAATGGGCTGTAGGTCTGAGCTGCTATTAGCTGTAAAACCGTAAGAAACTTGTCACTTAATTTCTGTGTTACAGAATATTCATCTGTAAATTAAAGCTGTTATAATAGGTAACCTCCAAAGTATGGTTCTAGGATCCTGCTCTGAGGACTGGTGCTAATTCATAATGAAAAGTCCACAAAGAAAAGAGGAAAAAACTGCTATAGGATCATACAGATAAGCATTTAGGTGGATAGACAATAACTAGATAGCTAGATGAAAGTTAGGTGAAGAAAGATCTGTGAGTTAGAAATTAAAATTTTTGTTTTCTGGAAAGGACTTTCCTATATTTCCTATATTCCAATATAAATCGTTACTTCATATTTGGTGTTAAAATGATTTTTCTTTTGTAAGATAGTACCAAGAGTAGATAGTAATTGCTTTAAACTTTCATAAAACCCTCAAATTTTCTAGACATCTATTGTGCTTACTTTTTTTTCATTAAAAAAATCTTCTTAATCTGCACAATTCAATAGTGTGAGAGCCACTTTCCTCAAATTTCTCCCAGCTATAGGGCCACAGGCCACTGTGACACAGGGTCATTTTCTTTTGACAGCCCCTGACCCTGGACCACATGCTCACCCTGGCCGTGTGAGGAGATCCTTGTCTAGAGAGCACCATGTGCCTGCCCACTGATGAGGGTAAGGCGATCCCACCCCAACCCAGAAATTAGGGGATTTGCTTCTGAGGACCTTCAAAGAAACTCTACATTTCTTTTTCTGCCTTTCTCCTTTATTCTTTTTATTCTCTCATACACATCAAAAACCAAATAAAAGAAAAAGAAAGGCAAGAAAACAGTGGGAGGAGAGAAAATTTGTTCTCCAGATGATATTTCTGTTCATTCTAGGATGCTTTAAACCCACAACTTCCCCAAAGCCCTCCCCTGGCCTCCCACTGGAGCTGAACTGAGGTCTTCTGTTACATAGCCATGGAATTGCTGGGCATGACAAATTCTTTCTTCCAAAGAGACGTTTGCAGGAGGAAGACATAGAGGTCAGTTATGCTAAAGTTTCATTCAATATATGATCAGATAACACAGATTAAGTTGATGTATGACAGGATCTCAGACTATGGGACAATTATACAGTACCTCAACTAAAACCTCTGAAGAAACACCTATTTCCCCCACAGGGAAATTAAAGGCAGCATCACAAGGTTACACATTGGCCTAATCCTGTTGTGTGCCTACTGGTCATAACAGACACAATAGTTAATGATAGCTATTATTTTTCAGACATTTACTATGGATTAAACACCATATGACAGCCTTTAAAATGGGATTTATTGCTCTCTCAATTTACAGATGAGAAAACTGGGATTCAGGGAAGCTAGTGCTTTGCTCAGAATTATACAACTAGTCAGTAAAGGGGGTGGAATTTGAATTCAGATTTGTCCAATGACAAGCTCTAATTGCTGGGCAATTTTCAGTAAGTCCTCCACCATCCCAAGGCCTAGACAATGGCCTTGAAGAAATGGTCCTATTCACTAGCTGATGGAGGATCTAGACTTGCAAACAATTAATTACACTACAGTACAGATTAAGAAGAGGGATATAATGCAGGGAGCTAGATGAGCTATCCATCACCTCAGAGAAGCCTTCTGTCAAGGTTGATATTTGAGGATCAGTTGGCATGTGCTCAGGAGCAACTCAATGTGCCTTTGAATATTATTTATTCTTAGATTATTATTTCACAATGAGGATGGTCAAAGTCATGTTCAAAGGCAGAATTCAGGCTTTACCTTTATAATGTGAGACTATTAGTGTCCAGTAGAAAATTAAGTCTTTTCTTTCCAGGTCAGCTTGCTTCTGAGGTAGCACACACAGCTCTCAATGTTGGCCAATGAATGGCAACTAGGCGCCACCATCAACCACAATAATAAAGTCAGAGACCCACCCTGCACCTTCAAAGATGACAAAGAATGATCAAGGTTACAGCCTTCCTTGGAAGAGGCTAAGGGGACAGAAAAGGGTGGGGTGGGAAGAGCTGGGGGCAAAAGAGGTGCTTGATAGAGAGCCCATGGTTTCTGAGTAGGGCAAGCAGCAAGATGGAGGAACATGCATGTAGACATTCAGAGAAAGTTCAGATGGAGGTGAATGAGACTGAAGGTAGATCTCTTTGTCAGAGATTTGAGTGTGTTTAAATGCTGATGGGGGTAGAGAGAAAGATATTGAAGATACAGGTAAGAGAAGAGACACCTGGTAGAGAAACGTTCTTAGATTTGTGGATAGGGATGGGGTTGGGAGGCACAAGTGGAGGGATAGGCCACAGCAGAAAGAGAGACAGAGGACACTGTGGGCCCAAATGCAGATGGGTTTTTAATTTGCTGTTGGGACACAGAGGAGTGATTGGCCAGTGTCTTGTCTTTTCTCTGTGAAGTAGTTGAGGGCACCTGCTGAGGGGAAAGTTTAAAATCATCACCCAGGACAGGAGAGAGCACCATGACAGGAGTCACACGGGGGCAGATGGGGCAGTGCTGAGGCCCCATCCACCTGCAGGGAGACCACCTGGCCCACAGCTTTGAAGCTGATATCCTCTGGCCGCCTCTGCCCTGGTGGCCAGGAGCACAGGAAAGAGAGGGTTGGGGTTTTACCAGGCAGATGGCTGAGACAATCAACCTAAAGGATTCGGAATTAGGGACGGAAGTGAAGTCAAAGGGCATCCCATGTAGCAAGGATATAGTCCTATAACCTCTGAGGATTTGCAAACTTCTGAAATTCTGTTAGAACATTGTGTTCAGTCATAGGGACCCAGTGCCTTCAGGTGGCTTTGGGGACACTAACTGACCCTAAACCAGTGTCTTTTCCACTCTTCCCCTGTGCTCTGGCTGGCTTATCCTGGTTGGGTTCTCAGTATTATCAATTATCTCCTCCCCCAAGGAATAGCCAACGAGATAAGGTTACCATGGCCTTTATTTGGGGTCTTGGAGTGAGAAATACAGGTCTTTGTGATCTAGAAAAAACTGAGTTTGAGTGAAATTCCTGCAATTCTGCAGAGAGACACAGCTCTGAAGACTATGAAATATGTAGACATTGCTAGTGTTGTTGTTCTTTGTTTTCATAGAAAGAACACAGGTTCGTCTTTTCATTTTTTTATTTATAAAGCAATAGATGAATCATGTGCATTTAATAAAATTAAGTAAGTATACAAAGTAAAAAAAGTGAAGCTACCCTTTTACCCATACCCCTCATACAATTCCACTTTCTTGCCAGCACATAACTACAAAAAAACAACTTGGTGTATAGTCAACTTCTTGTATGTATTTATAATTCTATGTATTCATTACATACATTTAATTACATATTTTTATGTATTTGTAATATATTTAATTATATAATATATTACATATTATATATTATGTAATACATAATTATATAGTTACTTATATATGTAATTATATATTTTGAATCATACATTTTATATGTAAATTGAATATATATTATCTATTATATATAACTGTATGCATAATGTATAACTTTATATATTATAAGTAATTATAAACATATATAATTTAATTGTATTTATGTAATTATAATATATATGAATGTATAATTCTATATTCATCTTTTTCATAAATTGTAACAGAAAATATATATTTTTCTATAATCACTTTTTCCATGAACAAGGGAGAATTTTCCATGTCAGGGAATATAAATTTCTTTTTAGAATTTTAATTATAAAATATTTAAAAGACAGAGAAAATAGAGAATGGAAAATAATCTATGTTCACACAACCTATATAAGTATAAACAAATAAATAATATATAAAATAAATAACTATAAATAATTTATATTGATATTTCATCAAATTTTTTAAAGAAGTGAAACTTTAGATAAAGTTGAATTACCTTTTTCAGCCCACCCAATTCTATTCCTTTCTCTAGTTTCCCAGAAGAAGACATAATCTTGAGAACTGTTGAGTACATTTTTTTGTTTCTGTTTTTGTTTTAACCACATATGTATGTTTCCATAAACTAATTATGGTATTGTTCTGAGAGTTTTAAAAACACAGAAATGGTTTCATATTGTATGTGCCTTTCTGTGACTTACTTTTCTTGCTCGGAGTTAATTTTCTAGATGGTCCTTGGTCACAGCACTCTAGTTTTCTTTTCCTGGGTCTACAAAGCAAGTAACATACGTTGTGTCCATGTGCATACGGTTTCTACAATTTGCACATTCCAGTTCTGGCAATCCTGAGGAACAACAATGTCATATATACTTTTTTTTCCCTTGCAAACAGACGTCATGGTGAATGCAAATTCCAATAATCCTAAAGAAGGCAATATGTCAGCCAAGTGGGTAAATCCAAGCCCATAAGCCTCAACCTAAAAGAAGTTAGTGGACCTAGGGAAACTCAGATTGTCTTAACCCATTCATTCAGGGAAAAGGTGTGGTCAGTCAGAAAACCCTAAAACTTGTATTATGTTTTTTTCATGGTATTTTTATGCAGTTTTTCATATGTCACACATTTATATCACTTTAATGGTAAAAATTATGAGAAACACATAAGCTTGATATTTAGGGTTATTTATGTGTGCTTTAATTTGTATTCCAAACACCAGGAAGAAGACTACTTCACTAGATATAAGGAAAGCCTTATTGTTGGTTTATGAAATGATAGTATTAAATGGCCCGTCTTACAGAATGCTGGAGTAGGATGATGATTAGAGCCACAAAAGAGAAACTGTGCTTCTTTTCTACTGTCTGACCACTTTCCTAACAAATAGTTAATAGTCGTGATAATTACTGGTTTCTTCAAGTAAGACTCTGCATCTCAAAATATATGAAAATCACCAGCAAACCCTGCTATTGTTCGTGATGTTTTGCCACTACATTTTAAAAGTTCCAGATTTTTAATGAAGGTCAGATTCCTTCATAATAGGAAAATATCTGTCATAAACACTGCAAATATTTACAGGGCTAAGCTGGCAGTATACAGCCTCCTCTCTCCCTTTCTTAATTGAAACTGAATGTACAAGGGCAAACACAACATGAAAAGACCAAATGAAGCAGGTCACAGAATGCCTACATGAAGAGCACATCACCAACTCAGAAATTCTTCAGGTTGGGCAAAGAAAACACGTGTGGGAAGTTCCTAGCAATCTGAGGTTCATTGGCAGACTCTTTGGTATGTGTTATTCAATAACAGTCTCTTTTCCTTTGTTCTTTTGATTGCAGATATTTTTTGTTTCCCCGTGAAGGATTCCTGGGCCTCAGTGTTATTTTTCTCTGATAAACTTCTCCACATCTTTATTCCATCTAATTTAATTCAACATACAATATTAACTGTACCTCATATTGAAATAACATTTATATCTGACCAGAAATATTAATATCGGTGATGCCAAAAAACAGAGGGACTGAAAAGATTCAATCAACTTTTTGGTAAAAGACATTAGAGAACTTCAGAGGATGTTTATAGTGGTAGAGGCTTAATTAAAAGAAACACTGTCTTCCAATCTCTCTTCCTTAGTCCCACTATCAAAATTAAAAGGGAAATAACAATATTTAGAAAATATTTTAAACTAAATGAAATGAAAATATAACATATGGAAAAATTTGTAGAATTAAGCTAAAGCAGTACATAGAGGGACAGGTATAGCACCAAAATGCCTTTATTAGAAAAGAAGAAAGTCTCAAATCAATGACCTGATCTTTCACCTTGAGAAAATCAATAAAATCAAGAGTTGGTTCCGTGGTTCTTTAAGAAGATTATTAAAACTGACAAACCTCTAGCCACAAACCTCTAGCCACCCCGATCAGGACAAAAATGAGAAAAGATACAAATTACCAATATTATGAATGAGGGAGGCAGCATCATTACAAATTACCCATATATTAAAATGATAGTAATGAAATATTATCAATAACTTTAGGAGGATAAATTCTAGAACTTACATAAAATGGAAACATTTCTTGAATCTCACAAATTACCAAAGTTCATTTAAGGTAAATAGATAACCTGAAGGCCCTATAGTATATGTATTAAGGAATTTGTATATGTATTAAGAAATTTGTAACTTAAAACCTTAAAACAAATAAAATTCCAGGCTTCACTAGCAAATTCTACCAAGCATTTAATAAATAAATAATATGAATTCAACACAAAATCTTCTAGAAAATTGAAGAGGAGGGAATACTTTACAACTCAGTCTATGAGGGAAGCAATACACTAATACCAAAACCAAACAAAAACCTTACAAGAAAAAAAAATAAATTAATGTCCCTCATAAATACAGATGCAAATATTATTAGCAAACTTTCGCAAACTGAACCCAACAGGGATATTGTATCATGGCAAGAATGCTAAAATGGTTTAACATTAGAAAGTCAATCAACGTAAAACACTCCACTAACAGACTAAAAAAGAAAAACCATACAATCATCTCAATCGTTTTGACAAAATTCAACATCAAATTCTGATAAAAATTCACACAAACTAGGAATATAAAAGAATAGCCTTAGCATGACAAAAGACATCTACAAAAAAACCTATAGCTAACATCATTCTTAGTGGAGAAAAATTTAATTATTTCTCCCTACAACTACGAACAAGGCAAAGACGTTCACTCTCGCTACTTCTATTCAACATCATATTGGAGATTTTAGTCAGTACAACAAGGCGAGAAAACTTTTAAATGACATCCAGATTAGAAAGGAAAAAGTAAAACCGTCTTCATGCATGGACAACATGAACATTTATATAGAAAACATTACGGAATCTACTAAAATTAATAAATGAGTTTACCAAGATTACAGAATAAAGTCAATATATAAAAGTCAATTGTGTTGCTAAATACCAACAATGAGAAATCAGAAATTATAATCTAAATAAATGCAATTTATAATAACATCACAATATTAAATACTTAGGGATAAATTTGACAAAAGATGTGAAAGACCTATAGGTTGAAATAAATTGCTGAGAGAAATTAAAGAAGACTCAAATAAGTAGACAGGTACACCTTGTTCAAGGGTCAGAAGACACACTACTTTTAAAATGTCTGTTCTCCCCAAATTGATCTAGAGAGTCAATGTAATCTTAATCAATAACCTAGAAGGCTGTTCTTTTGGTAGAAATTGGCAAGCTGAGTCTAAAATTAATAAGGAAATGCAAAGGACCTCAAACAACCCAAATTATTTTGAAAAAGAATAAAGTTGGAGTAATCACACCGCCTCACTTCATAGAAAGCTATATGCTTTATGTGACAATTCTTCAGGTTGAGCAAAGGAAACACAATGTGGGAAGGTCCTAGTTATAAAGCTATGTGAAGTGAGGCAGTGTGATTAATATAAAGCTTACTGTAAAGCTATAGTAATCAAGAAAATGTGGTATTGGTGTCAACAGAGACAAATATAACATGAAATAAAAGAGTCCAGAAATAGACCTACATACACATATGATTAACTGATTTTTGACATAGGTACAAAGGCAATTCAGTGGAGAAAGGATAATCTTTTAAATAAACTATGCTAAGTCAATTGGATAACCACATGCAAAAATGAAACAAAACAAATAAACCTTGAACCAAGTTTTACGCCATACACAAAAGTTAGCTCAAAATAGAACATACACCTAAGGGTAAGACATAAAACTTCTAGAAAGAAATGTAGGAGAAGTCTTTGCAACTTCTAGTTAGGCAAAGATTACTTAGCTACAACACTAAAAGCACAAAACATAAAATAAAAAAATATATAATGAACTTCATCAAAATTTACAACTTCTGCTCCTTGAAAGATATTATTAAGAGAATAGAAAGACAAGCCACAGACTAGGAGGAAATATTTGCAAATTATATATCTGATAAAGGAATTATATCCATAAAGTATAAAAACACTGCAAACTTAATAATAAGAAAACAAAGAACTCAAAATAAGCAAAAGATTTAAGCCTATACTTCACCAAAGAAGACATAGAAATGATAAGTAAGCACATAAAAAGATTACCAGCACCACTAGTCACTACAGAAATGAAAATTAAAACCACAATGAGATGACACTATACATCTATTAAAATGTCTAAACTTAAAAAGACTGCCACATCAAATGTGGGCAAGGACGAGTAACAAATGGATCTCAAATGTGCTGCAGCTGGGAATGTAAAATGCTACAACCACTTTAGAAAACAGTTTGGCAGTTTCTTAAAAAGTTAAACATATACCTAAAAAAATTTCTAGCTACTGCATTCCTAGGTTCTTACCATGAGAAAAGAAAAGATACGAATTTATACTCAAATGTTCACAGAAGATTTGTTTTTCATACTAAAGAAACAAAACCGGAAACAATCTCAATGGCCATCAACAATGATAAGTTGTGCTATATCTATATAATGGGATATTACTTTGCAATGAAAAGAAATGAGCAATGTTACGTACAAAAGAGGATACATCTCAAGTATAATGATGAGTGAAAGAAATCAGACAAAAAGGTAAATATTATATTTTTTCATTTATATAAAATTCTGGAAAATGCAAACCAATCTATAGTGACAGAAGGCACTTTGGTGGTTGTATGGAGATGTGGGGTGGAGGCAATTACAAAGAGGCATGAGAAAACTTTTGGGGTGATGGATACATTTAGTATGTTAACTGTGGTGATGGTCTTACAGGTATATATGTATGTCAAACCTTATCAAATTATACACTTTAAAGGT
This sequence comes from Pan paniscus, assembly GCF_029289425.2. Classification (NCBI taxonomy): domain Eukaryota; kingdom Metazoa; phylum Chordata; class Mammalia; order Primates; family Hominidae; genus Pan; species Pan paniscus. The sequence goes on from NC_073260.2 coordinate 52,640,806, forward strand.
GTGTCATTTTTTGGTAAGTCAATCATAACTCAATAAAGCTGTCAAAATTCATTGACTTAAAAAACTTAATCCAAATATTATCAGATTTGAATAAATATCCTTAAATTAGGAAAACCGTTTAAAAGTGTGCCTTGAACAACAAGTACCTTGGTGAGTTGGTCAACGGAGACTGAGTTTATTATGACCTCCCGGATTTGTGCTCTTTCTTGTTTTTTGTTTGCCTTTAGCAACAGCCAGTACAGTATCCCTCTTCCCCCACTGGTTGCATGTTTGGGTAGAGAGGGGGTTAGAGGATCTCCTGTGATCCTACAGATTCTTCATACTCCAGAAACAATTTTGGTCCTAGGTTCCCTTACCCACCCTTCCTATTACCACTTTTCAAGTGAACAATGATTATTATTAAAAGCTCCCTCTTGTTAAGCATCTACTATGTGCCAGGCAATTGACATATATTAACACAAATGCTCAGAATAATTCTGTGAGCTATATTTTTCCATTTTTCAGATCCATTAACTTGCCTCAAACTACCATTGCTAGCAAACAACAGGGATTCAATCAGGACCTAGACTTGTCCATCAAAACACAATTTGCTGGATAAATGTCGCTGTGGTGGCAGATGCATCAGTGCTCTGGTGACAACACATGTGCCATCTCTGATCAAGAAAAGAGACAAACAAGGGAGGGGCTGGGAGCCTGGATTTGTTCCCCTCAGTGTGTTTCCCCCTTGAGGCTTCAGAACTGGCCTTTAAAAAACATTTAGCCAAGTCCTCAATGTGTTTTACCAAACACTTTTCCCCTTGATTTTTAAACCCATGTGTTATTTCATGAATAATAGAAACCATATGTCTCTGACATATTTACACTTAAATCATCAGCATGTTGTTTTGTCAGAACTTTTTGACGTCTTCTGAGATTTTTTTTTTAAATGGGACCCTCCTAGAAGCAGCAAGTCCCCATCACAAATAAACAAATTAAAACAAGAAAAAGCCTGAGTCAGGATGCATTTTCAGGCTGGCCGTGTGGGATGGATTTGAGACTTGGCAAATTGCATCATTCTCCCCTGGCTCCAGGAGGGGCTGGGAATAGAATCTGGTGTCCGATGGTCATTTTGGAATTGCTTAATTCTGTTTCCAGCTTCAGATGAAACCATGAAAACTTGAGTTCCATAAGTACCAATCTGGTGACACAGTAAAACTTGTTTTTGGAATCTTGGCAAGCCAAACACAAAAGAGAGGAGTTAAATCAATGTGATGTGGTGAAGCTTAAGTGTTAAGGTAAAAGACCTTGAGAAGACGACCCTTTTGTCGTTCAGAGGAGCTATCTGTGTTATCTCTACCAGGAGTAGATAATAAGGAGAGAGAACAAGCACTCCAACAAGCTAGAGCCTCCTACCTTGTTGGGGACATTATGCTGACCTTACCCATAATTCACACAGCCTGTACCCCTAGAATTCTTCTGAAGACAAAGGTAGTTTCTCAGTCTTCACCCTTTCTGAAAGTTCTTTTCACAGCATTAAGTACATTGGAGAGAAGTCAAGTGCATTTCAGAGTATTTCTCTCAGTATCACCAGGATGGCGCTGGTGATGAATGGACAGAAGTCGTCACTATGGTCAGATGTCTGGTTCCAGATCCCAGCCCTGACACTTACCAGCTGTGTGACTTGGGAAAGGTCTTTAACCTCTCCAAAGCTTAATTTCTTCATCAGAAGAAGGGGCATAAGAATGACACTACTCCATTGATTTGGTGTGTGAATTAGTGATTACTGTAATGTGACGTCTAACAAACAAGAGGTTCATAATAAATTGAAGTTGTTATTCTGACACCTGAAAGAATGAGAAGAAAAATCTTTAAGTGATGATTAAAAAAAACAGTATTTTCTATTTCAGGGTATTGCTAATATAAACCATTTATAAAACTATACAATTATTCAATTTGAGAGATGGGATCACCAAACAGTGAGATAGCTTCCCTGTGCAGTTTCTTCCCAAGTGCTACTTGATTTCCACTCTACTAAGCATCTATTTATCACATAAGTCACTGTTTTTTTCTCCAAAGTGTATGAAGACATCTATATTATGTATTTTGAAAATCTATGTATTCTTAACAATTTTAGAGTTGGAATATGGTCCAATGCCCCATTTGATAATTGAGGAGGAAAGTAGAGCCAGCAATGTTGACGAATTTTTCGAAGGTCGCATTGATCTTTAGTAGCATTTTGGGATGAGACCCAGGTTTCTGAGCTTGTAAGCCAGTATTCTTGTGACATCATTCTCTTTGCTAATCTGTGGTACCTGTTTTGTCTGCTCTTCTTTCTTTTAACCTCATTACTGTACTTAAAACATAATCCAGAATCAATTTGCTGTGTTTCTAAAAAATACCCTTGTCAACTCTACAGATGTACCTGGCTCTGTCAGTGCAGGATCCTGGCCAGAGCATGATGGAAGGTCTTGTCCCAGAGGAGTACTCAAACTTGCGGTGCCGGTGGAATGTTAGGGAACACTGCAGTCAGCCGACACATGGGGAGGTCTGCTTGTGATTACTAGAAAACTCTGGGGAACTGAAGGGTTTGGGAAACATTTTTGTAGGGTTTTGCTAAAGGAAAAAAAACAAAGCAAATCTGGTATATGTTAATTGACAGATTATTCCAGAAGAGTGTCCAAAAATATAAAATAAAAATTGCCAAATTCAAGAATGTCTAAAGTATGGAACTTTGCTGGGATGCTTTTGTGCATTGAGCTAAGTGACAACATCTTCATTCAAGCCAGACTCAGGAGCGTTTGGCATCAACAGTCTCCACTTTCCACCCCATTCCCACTGCATCCTGCTCTGCCTTCTTAATGTAGGTCTCCTGAACGAGGTCAAGGGCCCAGATTATCTTGATTACTTTTGGCTTTACTTTACTCAAAGTTATCCCATTTGGCACTTCACCAGAATGATGTGGTCCAAGGCTCCAAGAAGCCCCTACCTCTGTGCAGTGGGAGAACTTGGGGCAAAATAAGAAAGGCAGACATAGCTTGGAGCCTAGAGGCACAGATGTTTCCAAGAGGAAATGGTCACCAACATGTTCTGCAAAGGGGAAACATGCCCTTTCTTTGAGTGAAGGGAAAAAGATGAAAGCATCATCCTTGGAGAAATATTGCTGCTTGGAGTAAGGGGAGGGCTATCCAGGGGGAGTTGAAGTCACGGCAGCTGGAACGTCCCCCCAGCCCACCTCAACCAAGGCACATCTTGGCCATCCCACAGCTTTCTGGACAGCTTACCTTGGGATGCAGCCCAGATGTTCCCAGCTGTGGAGCCAGGCATAGGGTGGGAAAATGCAGGGGTCCATGAGGATGTCAACCACCTACTCTCAATGTCAGCTGACCCCTTCCCACGAGAAACTCAAGACAATAACAATAAAATGGATAAATGACTTTAAATCTGTTCTTGTTTTTTCTCTGCCTCTTGGCTGATAGTTGCAGGTACCTCGATTTTAGAACCTGTGGCTATTTAACCTTGATTTTACAACTTAGGTATAGCAGATGGCTAGGTACCCACCCATAACACACTGGCACTCAAGGTCAATGGCTTGATTTCTTGCCATAGCCACCTGGGACCCTGTGGAGAGTCTGCTCTGGCCATTGTTCTGCTCATGTGTCATGGAGTTCACTGGCCCAGGGACAGCCCACCTCCAATGGCATATGGACAAATAACCCAGATGGGACAACTTGAGCTGTGTCCTACAGAGTACCTGCAAAATACAGCCCGAGTTGCCATCAGTGGTAAACAGGTCATTAGCACGCACTAAAGAGTCCTCCCACAACTTCCACTTCTCCTTCTCCACCCTTCTACCAGTGCTTCCTAGGATCACTGTTTAAACAAACAACTTGCTCTGAATCCTTGCTTGAGTGTCAGCTTCTGGGGGACCTAACATAAAATATTAAGTTTCTGTTACTCAATAAATGCTCATCAAATATTCATGCACCAAGCATCATGCTGAATGCTAGGAATATAGAGAAGGAAAGAGTAACACTAGAACGAGTAAGGTGCAGTTGCTCAGTCCCTGTCCTCAGGGTACTCGCATGTTTTTTAAAGGTGATAAAGGCAGATACACAACATATATCAAATGACAGAAAGTGAAAATTTCCATGAAAGAAGAATAGATGGGGACATAGTTCCATTCTACTACATGTGGCTTACCAGTTTTCCCAGCACCATTTACGGAATAGAGTGTCCTTTCCCCAATTTCTGTTTTTGTATGCTTTGTCGAAAATCAGTTGGCTGTAAGTATTTGCCTGTATTTCTGGGTTCTCTATCTTGTTCCATTCATCTAAGTGCCTATTATTACAGCGGTATCATATTGTTTTGGTAGCCGTAGTCTTGTGGGTGTAATTTGAAGTCAGGTAATATGATGTCTCCAGATTTGTTCTTTTTGCTTAGTATTGTTTTGGCAAGGTAGGCTCTTTTTTGGTTCCCTATTAATTTTAGGATTGTTTTTTCTAGTTCTGTGAAAAATCATGATGGAATTTTGATGGGAATTGCATTGAATCTGTAGATTGCTTTGGCTAGTATGGTCATTTTCATATTATTGATTCTTCCCATCCATGAGCATGGGATGTGTATCCATTTGTTTGTGTCATCTGTGATTTCTTTCAGCAGTGTTTTGTAGTTTTCCTTGTAGAGATCTTTCACCTCCTTGGGTAAGTACATTCCTAAGTATTTTATTTTTTTGCAGCTGTTGTAAAAGGGATTCAGTTTTTGGTTTAATTCTCAGATTGATCTTTGTTGAGGTGTAGCAGTGCTACTGATTTGTATACATTGATTTTGTAACCTGAGACTTTACTGAATTCATTCATCACATCTAGGAGCCTTTAGGATGAGTGTTTACAGTTTTCTAGGTATACAACCACATCATGAGTGAACAGCAACAGTTTTCCTCTTTTCCAATTTGGATGGCCTTGATCTATTTTGCTTGCCTGATTGCCCTGGCTAGGCCTTTCAGTACTATGTTGAATAGGAGTGGTGAAAGTGGGCATCCTTGTCTTGTTCCACTTCTCAAGGGGAATGTTTTCAACTTTTTCCCATTCAGTATAATGTTGGCTGTGAGTTTGTCATACATGGCTTTTATTACTTTGAGGTAAGTCCCTTCTATGTCTGTTTTGTTGAGGGTTTTTATCATAAAGCAATGTTGGATTTCATCAAATTCATTTTCTGCATTTCTATTGAGATGATCATATGGCTTTTATTTTTAATTTTCTTTATGTGACGCAACACTTTTATTAACTTCCATATGTTAAACCATCCCTGCATCCCTGGGACGAAACCCACTTAATCATGATATATTATCTTCTTGATGTGCTGTTGGCTTCAGTTAGATAGTATTTTGTTGAGGATTTTTGAATCTGTTTTCATCAAGGATATTGGTCTATAGTTTATTGTTGTTGTTGTTATATCCTTTCCTGTTTTGTTGTTAGGGTGATACTGGCTTCATAGAACAATTTAGGGAGGAATTCCTCTTCCCCTATCTTTTGGAACTAAGTCCCCCCCGCAATCTTATACAAAAATAAACTCAAGATGGATCAAAGACTTAAATCTAAGACCTGAAACCATAAAAATTCTAGAAGATAACATTGGGAAAACTCTTCCGCACATTGGCTTAGGCAAAGAATTCATGAATAAGACCCCAAAAGCAAATGCAAATAATAATAATAATAATAAATTGGATCTAATTACACTAAAAAGCTTCTGCACCACAAAAGAAATAATCAGCAAAGTAAACAGAAAATCCACAGAGTGGGTGAAAATATTTGCAAGCTATGCATCCGACAAAGGACTGGTATCCAGAATCTACAAGGAACTCAAACAAATCTGCAAGGAAAAAAGGAAATAATCCCATCAAAAATAGGCAAAGGACATGAATAGACATTTCTAAAAAGAACATATACAAACAGCCAACAAACATATGAAAATAATGCTCAACATCACTAATCATCAGGGAAATGCAAATCAAAACCACAATGTAATACCACCTTACTCCTGCAAGAATGGCCATAATCAAAAAATCAAAAAACAGTAGATGTTGGCATGGATGCAGTGATCAGGGAACACTTCTACACTGCTGGTGGGAATGTAAACTAGTATAAACATTATGGAAAACAGTGTGGAGATTCCTTAAAGAACTAAAAATAGAACTGTCATTTGATCCAGAAATCTCACTACTAGGTATCTACCCAAAGGAAAAGAAGTCATTATATGAAAAAGACATGTGCACATATATTTATAGGAGCACAGTTTGTGATTGCAAGGATGTGGAATCAACCTAAGTGCCCATTGACAGAGTGGTTATAATGGAATACTACTCAGCCATAAAAAAGGAACGAAATAACGTATTTTGTGAAACTTGGATGGAGCTGGAGACCATTATTCTATGTGAAGTCACTCAGAAATAGAAAACTGTATATTCTCAAATATAGGTGGAATCTAAGCTATGGGGATGCAAAAACATAGAGTGATATAATGGACTTTGGGGACTCACAGGTGGGAGGTTGGAAGGGGAGTGAGGGATAAAAGATGGCATATGCCTGCCATGTACACTGCTCGGGGGACTGGTGCACTAAAATATCAGAATTCCCCACTAAAGAACTCATCCATGTAACAAAAATCACCTGTACTCCAAAAACTATTGGAATAAAAATAAGAAGAAGAATAGAAAAAATAGTCTGGGAATTCAGGAGAGGAAACAAGGAAGTAACTGGGAAAGCGTTGGGAAGCTGGGAAATGTAGTGATGAGGCAGGTTACAGTTCACCCCAAAGGAGAGGTGTTACTTAGACAAGTAGATGCAGGTGAAGAATGCCTCTCCGAGGAGACACCCAAGGGCACCGCCCTGGCCCCAGCTGGCAGACCCTGGTGAGGTCTGAGTCCCCATCCTGGCCAGGTAGCTATGGGGGTTCAAGGCAGCTCAGCTCAATAAAGAAAACAAACTTTGCTGTACAATTTAGCCTCCCTTGAGAGTCTCCTGAATGTAAGTTATATTAAGGCAACTGACAGTTCTCAGAAGGGGAGAAAGCAAGAGAGTATGTAAACCATGTCTTTCATTTTCTGCATTCTGATGTTTTGACCTCTGAGGTCTTGCTGGCCCTGGAGGGACTGTTCCTCCCAGGCTTGGTCAGTTCCTAGAGACAGTGAAAACCTCATCTGTTAGCTGCTTTTTAAATACAAGCCCATGTCCCAACCAACTTCTCTATCCGGCTCCCATACTCCAAGTTGCTATTCACCTGGCCTCTGCACCCTACGAGGGGCGAGTCCCTTCCTAACTCATTGTACTTGCAAACTAATGGGTCTGCTCCATATTTCCCTTTATGTATGAAGGTAGAAATGAGGTCCCCATTTGTGGAGAGAGAAGGACAAAGAGAGGGAAGAGGGGAAGACATAAAATGTCATGAAGAGATATTTATTAAACACTTAATCTATGCAAGACTCTGGAAAGTCGTACACAGACAGTGAAGAGAGTTTTGAAGGCAATAATAACAGATACAAAGTGCTTATGCAACAGGCACTGACCTTGAGACCGAACATATATTAATTCACTTTCAACCCCACAACACCCTGATGAGGCAGGTACTAGTTTTGCAACTGCCCTTTTATGGATGCAGTAACGGAGGGACAGGAATTTCAGTAACTTGCTTGAGGTCACAAAGCTAGCAAACAGCAAAGCTGTCTTTGAATCTTTGTAGCCTGTGTTGCAGAATCTATGTGCATTAACACGATGCTCTGGGTAGAAAGTGACCAACTTCAGGGCATGTGACTGCTCAGTAGTAGCTCCATCAAAGGGTCAGCTGAGAAATAAAAGAAGACAAAAAAATCTTTTTAGCTACTTGGCAAGAAAATTACATGAAAGGAAAGCTTCAGATTAGTGTTGAGCTCTCCTCTTTCTGGGGTAAGCCTACTCCTTATTGTCTTTTATTGGTATCCTCATTACCATATCAAATTAAGAGTTGACATTGGGTCACCCTTCTGCCACTTTGCCCCAAGCCCTGCTCTCATTCAGCCAGGTTAAACCGTCTCCCTTAATTACCAGTTGGAGCTCAGTCTTGCACAAGGAGAGCTGGGATGATAAATTAAAACAAGGAACCTTTGTTTGGTGCACGCAGTTGGGCATCACAGTCACCTTAATTATGCAATGATGTCACCCGCGGCCGAAGGGAAGTTCTAAGGGCTTAATCACTGGGAGGCCTGGGAGGCCGTGAGTAATGAGCAATGAGCATTGTTGCATGGGCGCAATGCACCTCCTTTCGTGGGCAGAGCCAAAAGGGGGGCAGGGAGTCAGTGGGAGGAGCCCTTTCTCCCATGAGGAAGGCAGGATAGCGCAGTAGACCAGAGCATGGGCAAAATGGGTTTGGGTTTGAATTCTGGCTCCAGCATGACATAGCTGTGTGTCCTTGGAGAAGTCCCTTCAGTTTGCTTCAGATAATGGGGTAATGATAGCTAATTTGCAAGATCATGAGGAACAAATGAGACAGTGGATTTTAGTGTCTACGACAGTTTCCAGACAAATGAAGCACTTGGTGTTTGTGTCACAAGAGGAGGGAGATGCCCTTTGACATTAAGAATATCTACATTACTACCCAAGAAAAGTGCAAGGGGGACTTTCTGCCATTGCCCAGGCACGTCCCCGAGACCTGGGCTTATGACCCTACCCTATGCCCTCGGCAAGTTACTTCATCTCTGTGAGCCTCAATCTCCCCTTTTGTAAAACGGTCCTAAGATTTGTGAGGCTTGACTATGCGATAATGAATGTCAGAGAACCCCACACAGTGCCTTCATTTATTTCCAAGTTGGGAAGGGAAAGAAACGTTTGGGGAACACAGCAAGTGAGGCCCAGGGTTTCTTCCCAACCATGTGAAAGTTTTATCATAACCAGCTTCCAGACCAAGCCTTCAACCGCTCTGCTTCACCAGCCTTTCATCCCACAGAAGCGTTGTTGTTCCCCTTTTGTTTCCTCTTGCCAGTTCATGGGCTGCTGGAACTGAAGAATCCCTTCGGCTGTGACCCTCTCCTTCCCACTCCCCTGCTTCCTCCTGCAGGCCTGCATGGGCAAGGTGAGTCCTGCCCCTCCTCCTGCAGCTGCTGCTGCTGTCCCCTCCCACCACAGGCTTCCATTATGTGCCTTGTCACCCTCCAGGTGAATCCCCACTCTCCAACTTCTTTGCGTCCTTACTCTCCTAGCCTCAGGTTTTCAGTTCTGCCCAAGAGCAGACAGGAAACCTCTTCCTCAGTTTGGGGGAAGGCGAGACGCAGCTGTGCCACAGCCTCCTACCCTGAGGTGGACAGAACTCCCACTCTGGGCAGGGCAGGGTGGCTCATGCCCGTAACTGCAGCACTTCGGGAGGCAGAGGTGGGCGGATCACTTGAGGTCAGGAGTTCGAGACCAGTCTGGCCAACGTGGTGAAACCAAGTCTCTACTAAAAAATACAACACAATTAGCTGGATGTGGTGGTGCACCCCTGTAGTCTTAGATACTGAGGCACAAGGATCGCTTGATCCTGGGAGATGGAGGTTGCAGTGAGCCCAGTTCGTGCCACTGCACTCCAGTCTGGGCAGCATGCACACATCCACACACACTCACACACACTCATGCACACGCTAACACACATACATATGCAGTCACGCAGTCACACACTCTCACACCCATATTCTCCCCACACAGACCCAGACACATCCACACACTCAGGTATTCACACTCACATACTCCCCCCATACACACACTCATGTACATAAACACATTCCGCACAGTCACACACTGTCTCACACAGACACACACACACACATACATGCTCACACACATACACAGATGTATCTGCACACTCAGTCACACACACACAGACATACGTTCAGGCACTCACACACACAAGTACACTCATTTATAGTCATACACTCTCTCACACAGACACCCATATAAACAGACACACATTCTCTCACACAGACACTTTCACACACATATACACACTCGCATACACAGATGTACCTGCACACTCAGTCACACACACACAGACCTACACTCAGGCACTCACACACACAAACACACTCATTTACAGTCATACGCTCTCACACAAACACGCATATACACAGACGCACACTCACTCATACACATATACACACCCACATACACACACACTCACATATACACACAAATACACACTATACACATTCGCGCAGTCACACGCATGGTGTGCCGCCAACGGATGAGGGCCCCCAGCCTGTCACAGAAGTTTCTGGAGATGATTCCAGATGTGTCTTTGAGCAGTGAGGGAAAGGGCTTGGCACCCCAGCAGTTGTGAGCCATGTCACAGTGATGACGCGGCAGCTTCATTGGATCCAGAGCCAGCCCCACTGGTGCGAGCTTCTGGGAAATGTCTCTGCCATAGAGACAAGGCCACCCATGGAAACTGCTGCCTTCCTGCTGATCCACATCGCGAATCCTATTTATAGTGTCAGTCCTGTGAAACAAATGTTTTCAACCCTACATCTGCAAGTGATCCTGGCATGTGCGCAGATCCATTTTTGGCCTCAGTATGCAATACCCCACTTGGATATTCCTAAGGGTATCAAGGAGAAGGTACTCTCAGCTGCCACAAACACTGCTGAGCAGGAGGCGGAATCCACGCCGGTGGCAAGTCATGTCCACATACAGAAATCAAAGGGGGTGGCTTCTGTCACTGTCCAGGCCACCTTCGATGTGCTGGTTGGGGGAGATGTGTTTCCCACGGGGGATGGAGTGGGTAGATGGGACAGAACACTCCCATGGTTGCGACAGTTCTTCTACTCAAGAGCCACATGCTTTATCATGTCAAATGGTGAAAATATTTTGTTTTCTACCTAGCTTAGGGACTTCCCATTCTGGCAGGGATTACGTGGATACCAGAGCAAGCCGACTGCCTAGGAATGTGAGCAAACTGGCTGCGAAGGGAGCCCTCAAGACCCAACAAGCTGCTGCATTTTGAATACGAGGAGTCCGTTCTCAGTTCTCTTTTTCTTCGGGCTTTACAGGGATGCAATTTCCTGCCTTGTGAATATGACACTGAAGATAGATTTTACCAGATTTCTGTCTCTGTCATGAATTTTCTCAGTCCTCTTAGAAATATCCTTCAATTGTTTGTGAATTAGTTTCTTCAGCTAAAGAGTCAGCAGAAAACATGATATTTCACCCTCCGGCTTATCTCCAACCTCACCTGTTAAATACACCCAGCCACACTGAATCCAACCCCTCAGGCCTCTGTGCCTTTGCTCATGCTGTCTTCCCTGCCCAGAGTAGACTTCCTTCCCTTTCTACTTCCCCTTTAGGTGCAGCTTACAAGAGCCACAATTCTAGTAAAGCCTGCCTGAACCATTCCAGAAAAATATAAGTTACCTTCCTATATTATTTTGCTGTGACTGCTGTAACAAATTTCCTCAAACTGGCTGGCTTGAAACAACAGAAATGTATTCTACCTCAGTTCGGAAGGCCAGAACTCTGAAATCAAGGCATTGGCAGGGCCATGTTCCCTACGGGGATGGAAAGTCCACTTCTCGCATCCTCCAGGTTCTGTCTCCAGGCATACCTTGGCTTGTGGCTGCATCACTCTAATCTCTGCCTCTGTCTTCACATCACCTACTCCTCTGCGTGTCTCAAATCTCTCTCTGCCTATCTCTTATCAGGACATTTGTCTTGGGACTGAGGACCCACCCAGGAAATCCAGGAAGATCTCATCTCAACATCTTTAATTGATTACATCTGCAAAGACCCTTTTTCCAAATAAAGTAGTATCCTTAGGGTCCAGGGATTTGGACCTAGACCGATCTTTTTGGGGGCCACCACTCCACACCCCTTTCATATACCATAATGCACACTACCAAAACCAATCCATTGTTATGGTACTTATTACACTGAGCCATAAAACGTCCTCCCACTTTGATAGTTAGGCCTTGAGCTACATAGACTCGATTGACTTCTCCTTTCAAAGAACAACCTCATTACGCAATTGTTGCAGTAGACTCAGTAATAAATATAAAGCCAGCGTCTCCTCTGGCCCATTCAAATCCAGCTGCACTGTCACTCTCTGCTCCATCAAGGCGGCCAGGGTTTAGCAGTTTGGTGTGTGTTGGCATTTAGCACTCAAGTTAAACACTTCATCTGTGTTTTAAATCCACCTCTGTTCTTACTAGCACAGGGCTATTAAATCAGTGCTACTTACCACCAATGCAATTTGCAAATGAATCTTAATTGTAAATGCAAAAATGGCAAAGAAATTTTGTGGCAGTCCTTAGCTATCGGTGCTGATCAGATGACCCAGAGTAAGATTGTTGTTGTTTTTTTTTTGCCATTATAATTTAAAACAAAACACATTTTAGGTTTGCAGACAGAGTTGTCAGATCCCTACAGATACTCATACACCCCAATTTGAAAAGCCCTTTGTAATGTCCTTCTCCTGTCACTTGCTTCCTCCAACCTACCTCCTCCAACGAGCTCTGGGGGCTTGTTTAGCCTTCACCCGCCCTAATTTCATTGCTTCACTATGTTGAATCCAGCAGGTTTATAGTATGTTTTCACATCTGGCTGGGCAAAATCCTCCCTGCCACCCCTTCTTATTCCTCCTTTTCAAGTTTTTATTGGAAATTCTTACACATTTGTACTTTCATAAATACTTCAAATCAAGAAGTCCAATTCCTAAAGCCCCACAGAAAAAGAGGAGGGATTCTGATGGGAAATGACTTTCGTGTATCCATGCACAGAGGAGACTTAAGATATTAAGTCTCTCCTCCAGGAACATGATGTATTTCTCCATTTGTTTCTACCTTGTTTTAAGTCTTTCAATAAAGTTTTACAGTTTTCATTGTTATTAAATTCATTCCTGATGATTTCATAGTTTTTGTGTCTATTATAAATGGGATATTTTTTCTATTCCTTTTTCTAACCATTTATGTCTATATCGGGGAAAGAACTCTTGAGTTTATGTATACAAACACAACTACATATACCTTATCAAAATCTCACTTCTAAATGGTTTTTAAATAATCTTTCACATTTCCTAAGAATACATTAATTATCTGAAAACAAGATCATTTTGAGGAACTTTAATTATAATGTATCTTGCTAGAACCTTCAAATTATGTGAAATAATAGGGCACCCACTCTTATCTTTGATTTAATAAAAATAGTTAAAGCATTTTAATGTGTTTCTCATAGTCTTTAGGATGTCTCTGTTTTACTGTTTACCTCTGTCTGAGCTGAGGCAGAGTTTTGATGAAGAACGTCTTCAAAATGTTATCAAGTTCTTCTTTAGAATCTACTGATACAATTATTTTGTTTTTCTCCTTTAATTAAATTAATAATTATGTTTCTGAATTTTCTAATGGTGAACTGTTCTTTCAATTATAAACCCTAAGATAGGGTTTGGCTGTGTCCCTACTCAAATCTCATCTTGAATTGTAGCTCCCATAATTCCCACATGTTGTGGGAGGGACCCAGTGAGAGATCATTGATTCATAGGTGTGGTTTCTCCATACTGTTCTCGTGGTAGTGAATAAGTCTCTCTAGATCTGATGGCTATATATATATTTTATATGTAAGGGGAAATCCCTTTTCTTTGTCTCTCATTTTCCTTTTGTCTCCCACCATGTAAGACGTGCCTTTCACCTTCCACCATGATTGTGAGGCCTCCTCAGCCATGTGGAACTGTGAGTCCATTAAACCTTTTCCTTTATAAATTACCCAGTCTTGAATATATTTTTATCAGCAGCATGAAAACAGACTAATACACCCTACTGGGTCATGCTGTAATTGTCATTCTTCTACTGTCTTGCTGGATTATATTTGCCAATTTCTTATTTAAAATCTGTCACTTTATTCATAGGTTTATTGTTCTATAGTCTTTGTTTCAGTGCTATCCTTCTCAAATTTTGATATTAAGACTGTAATAGATTTGAAATAAATTGAAGAAATTATAACTTTCTATAGACAAGAAAAGTTTTAAAAACCTAAGAATTAGCTATTCTTTGAATATAAGATGGATGTTAGCTGTGAAAATCCTCAGAACTGAGAATATTTTTATGTTTCTTTTCCTAACACCATTGAGCCAATTTTGTTGCTTCATCTTTTGTTAGAAAATCATCAACTTTAATATTTTTCAAATGTATTATTGTAGAGTTGCATAAACACAGTTTTTTCTTATTTAGTATCCATAGTTATGCCTCATTTTTCATACTTAATGTTGTATTTTTTGTTTTCTATCTGTTTTACCTACCAGTCTAGTATTTTATCTATTTTATCTTTTAAAAAACTAAATTTTTATTTTATTTTTCTGTTTTATCTTTTATATTACATTAATTTCAAGTTTTATTTTTATTAATCCTTTACTTATAACCCCTTCTGCTCTACTGTGTTGTTCTTTATCTACATTTTTCTTTCTTTTCTTTTCTTGACACAGGGTCTCACTCTCTTGCCCAGGTTGGAGTGCAGTGGCATGATCACAGCTCTCGATCACAGTGCAGCCTCGATCTTCCAAGCTCAAGCAACCCTTCCACTTCTGCCTCCAGAGTAGCCGAGACCACAGACAAGTGCCACCATGCTCAGCTAATGTGTATATTTTTTGTGGAGATGGGGTTTCACTATGTTGCCCAGGCTGGCCTGGAACTCCTGAGCTCAAGTGATCTGCCTGCCTCAGCCTCCCAAACTGCTGCAATTACAGGTGTGAGCCACCATGACCCGCCTCCAATCAGTGTTTTCTATTAACAGTTTGTAAATTCTTCTATTTATTTTAACCTTCAGTGTTTCAGATAAGAAGTCCAATACAAATCTGATTTTCTACACAGTAGTCCTCCTGTATCCTTGGTTTCACTTTCTGAGGTTTCGGTTACCTGCCATCAACTGCGGTCAACCGAGGTCTAAAAATATTAAGTAGGAAATTCCAGAAATTAACAATTTGTAAGTTTTGTTACACCGTTATACTTAACAATTTGTAAGTTTTGTGCACTGTTCTGAGTATGGTGATGAAATCTCACGCAGTCCTCCTCCTCCCGCCAGGATGTGAATTATTTGGTGTATCTTCGCTGGATGGTTACCCACCCTTTAGTGGCTTAGTAGCCCTCTCAGTTATCAGATCAACTGCTGTGGTATCGTAGTGCTTGTTCTCAAGTAACCCGTATCTTAACTAAATAAGGGCCTCGAAGCACAAGAGTAGTGATGCTGGCATGTTGTTATAATTGTTCTATTTTATTGTCTGTTATTTTTGTTGATGCCTTACTATGACTAATTTACAAAATAAACTTTATCGTGTGTATGTATAAGAAAAAACATAATATACTATCCACTGTATCAGGCATCCACTGGGGGTCTTGGAATGTATCCCCCCTTGAATACGAAAGCCCACAAGTTTATAAGCTTTTACTTCAATGCTTATATTTAAGAAATTTCACCAGGAAATGTCTAGATCTGATGTCCAATGTGATAGTGACTAGCCACATATGACTGTTTAAATGCGAATGTTAATAAATTAAAACTAAGTAAAATTTAAAAGTCAGTTTCTTCGTCATACCAGTCATTTCAAGTGATCAATAGCCCGTGTGGCTGGTGGCTGCCATACTGAACTGCACAGAACATTTTCACCACTGCAGGAAGTTCTATTGGCCAGCTCTGGTCTGGTCTATATTACTATTATTATCATCATTAATGTTATTATTAATCATGCATGGCACTTGCCAAGATCTTTCAATTTTAAAATGGAGGTTTTCTCCAGTTCATGTTTTCTTTTATGAATTTTTTATTACTTCTTTATTCTTTTTTCTGTTGAAATTCCTCACTATTGCATAAAATATTTTCTTGAGTCTCCAACTCTCTTACAGTTTTCCTCATTGCTTTCTTTTTTCCTTCCTTCCTTCCCTCCTTCCCTCCTTCCTTCCTTTTTTCCTTTTCTTCATTTGCATTTTTTATTACAAGATATTTAATTATTGGCCATGATTATTGTCTTTACAATTCTCCTATTAAACGTTTTAACTTGCAAACATGTATTTTAGTTTTAAAATTCCTTTTAGGGGTTCTGTGAATGCATCTCTTTGAGAGGTGTTTTTTTGTTTTTTTTTTTTTTTTTTTTTTTTTTTTTTTTTTTTTTAACTAAAGTACCCTTTTGTCTCTTCCACTCTGGGGAGCCACAGCCCTGATTGCTCAGGTTGATCCTCCTCCCTGTTTATTTTATTCCTTTACATATGGCGGACTTTTTCTTGCTTCCCAGTAGCTGTGACACTCTCTGTGGCAACACACACAGTTTCTGCAATGAGATGGTAGCAGCAGTCGGTTGGCACAGTGTCTCTCATCCAGGCACCAGTGCAGTGGCCTCTCTGGCTGCGGTGCCCAGGGTTCTCACTTTCTAATTCACCCCCTCAAGCACATAGGAGGCAATGAGAGCCAGTCTTTGAGACGCCTTCTTCTGGATCCCAGGCTCTTGGAGACTCAGATTTTATGTTATGCATGATTGAAAGAGAATTCAAGAATGATTCTTGGTGGAACTTTGATAAAAGTTAAATCCAATTGTTTGCCTTAAAACACAGTAGGAATTTTTCTCCCAAAAACCACTGGTTAGAGTGAGAAAGATATTTCTCACAAGAGTACAAATTGGTCCAAGCTTTCTGGAAGACGACTTGGCAATATACTTCAAAATTCCTAAAATGCAAATTCTTTCTAACCAGGCAATTATATATTTATGTGTTTATTCTGAGGAAATAGTTGAGGATGTACACAAACATTTAACTATAAGAAAAGAGTTTAATACTCTTTAGGCTAGTAAAACATAGATAGATAGACAGATAGATAGATAGGAGATAGATAGATAGATAGATAAATAGATAGATAGATGTAGGTAGAGAAACAGAAACAACCTAAATATCCAATAACAGCAAGTCAGCTGCAAAAACTATAGTGTACATACCAATGTAAAACTATGCAGTCATTTACAATGATATTATAGAAGATTTTCATGATTATAGGATTAACTAAATAGCACATACAAGCTAATATGTGCAGTATGATTCCATCTCATGCTGTATCCAGATCTATAATTCTCTATTTCTATTTGTCTTTATATACATAAATTGTAGAAGGATATAATATACAAAAGTGTTAAGAGTGATAGTTGAGTAATGTTTAATCACTTAAATTTTTATTTTATTTTAAAACAAGGAACACCTTTTGCTTGAGTGATTTTCAAAAATAGTAAACTTATTTTAAAAGGCTTAGACTAGAACTCCAACTGAACTTTTCAAAATTATGTTTAAGGTTCCTAGCAGACCACGTAATTACCTGATCCCAGCTCCCTATTCTTGATGTTTCCAGATTTATTCTCATCTCAGCTGAGTCTTCCTCCCCCAAATCTCCTTCCACCATCCCATCCCTGTTAGATGTTGATGAGCTGGTTTACAATGCGATCATCATCATCTTAAGGAAGTCATACTGACTTGGAGTGAGGCTTTTTTCCCCATTCCCCTCCCCAGGTCTTTCTCCAGTCTCCTGTTTTACCAGTGAAAGGTCCAAGGGAGCAGGAATGGGGAAGTCGGGGCAGTTCTACATGCAGGCTGGAGCTGAGGGTTGGGGATGCAGCAGCTGAGGCTGTTTGGAGCTGCCTGTGGTACTGTCCATCATTAAGAGGGAGTGGTGAAGGTGGCAGGGCTGAGCCCATCACCAGGGCAATCATGGTATGCAGGGCACCAGGTCAGACCAGGGCCAGCCTCAAAGATCACTGATGACAATTTACCTGCTGGTTTGGGCTCCTTTAATGTCCCCTAGTTAGCAGTGACATTAGTTTGAGTCTGGGATGGAAGGATAGAAATTTTAAATCTGCTATGGCCTGCTCAGTGCTATTGTAGGCACCAAGCAGTGAGACAGAAACTTGTCAATATTTTCTCCCCACCAGGCTGCTTGAAGAAAGTGCGAGGACTGAGCAACATGAGAGAACACTGAGTCACTCTCCTGATGCTGTTGTTTTCCTGGATGCGAGTTTTGCAAGATGGCACACAGCACACTCGGCAGCCTACGTTCTCTTTAATGTTCAATACCACGTGCACACGCTGTGTCTTGGAAGCTGTCTCTTTGCACGTGACAGATACTGCATGGATGGAGCCTTCCCCAGGAAGACAGAGATTCCTACTGCCAGGACATTTGGCTTTCTGATGTTGGCTGTCATGAGCAGCCTGTCAGTGATGGCACATGGGGCCTGAGAGTCTCAAGACTTCTCCCACTCACCAGCTACTGTCATCTCTCTCCCTCCAGCATCAGCCCATAGAGTGGGAGCCCCTCCAGGGCAGGAATCTTCCTTTCTCTCTGTAGCCAGAGAGCCACCCCAGGGCCTGATGCACAGCAAATGCTCAGTTTTGTGCTGAAGGCATGAGCAAGAGACGAGAGGCACACATGAGGGCAGAAGTTGCCCCGTGACCTGTGTCCTTGCCCACGGGCGCTTCCAGTCGTGGGGGCTCACTGAAGGATGAGACAAGAGGGACACACCTGAGTCTTAAGCAGAGCGTTCAGGAGGGTCAAAGTGGCAATTCCCTCATGGTAGAGAGGGCACCCAGGTCTGGTTTTATTCAAGTGAAGTGGCATTCTCTGGGGTCCCAAGGGCCCTTGGATTTTTGAAATAAAATCTTCATGATTTGTTGCCTTTAGACCAGTGCTCTTCAAACTGTAAAGCTGTACAGGCATCAGCCAGGGATCTTGTCAAGATGCAGATTCTCATTAGTCTGGGGTGGGGAGTGACATTCTGTGTTTCTAGCAAGCTCCCAGGCATTGCTGCTACTGCTGCTGGTCCGCGGCTCCCACTCTGAGTAGTGAGATTTGAGAAACACAAATAATACAAGAATTTTTCTATGATTAGAGTAGCTTTCCTCAGACTTCCAACTTGATTTTCTGCCTACAAGAAGATGCTAAATGTCAGAAGATGAGTAGACGGGCCGATCAACAAACACACCACCTCTTTTTTTTTTTTTCTTTTTTTCTGAGATGACGTCTCACTCTGTCGCCCAGGCTGGAGTGCAATGGCGCGATCTTGGCTCATTGCAACCTCCGACTCCCTGGTTCAAGCGATTCTCCTGCCTGAGCCTCCCAAGTAGCTGGGATTACAGGCACCCACCACCATGCCCAGCTAATTTTGTAGTTTTGGTAGAGATGAGGTTTCGCCATGTTGGTCAGGCTGGTCACAAACCACCTCTTTCAAGTTCACCAGGTTTCAGCAAAGAGACTCTTTATATTCGCCACACCTGTGAAGCTCATTCTCGGCATTAAAGGGGTTAAAGAAGCCAGAGACAGTGAGAGACAGCCCCCTTTTCATGGCATTTCTAACAAGCTGAACCTGATCCAAACCTTGTTTAATGAGCACGTATTTTATACAAATAAGCTCACAGGCGTGTCCTCATCTCTAATTAAATCAGAAAGGAAGCGTTTGTTCTAATTGGACTGCATAGCTCAAGAATTAATTGTGAGATTGTTTAGAATTGCAATCTTGTGACCCGTTCACCAAAAGAAAAAAAGAAAAAAACAAAACCTACTTTAGAAGGCTCACTCTATGTAATTTTTTCTGCACTTTTTCTTTCTTTTTAATTCCTGGAAAGCTTAGTCCAAATTGAACCGATGATTTGCAAACAAAAGAGAAAACTTCTAAGGGCAGCTTGCTGTGCAGTTTTTTGAAAGCCCTGGCAAAGGCGAAGATAACAACTCAATTTAGCATGATATTCTAATGTGCCCTTGAGAAAGTGCCCTCATAATTAAGGATTTGCACAATTTCTATTGGGATGGGGGAGGAATCGTGTGCCACATTATTTATCAATATCAAAAGAGTCACTTTGGAATTCAGCAGTCTGGAGTGCCTGCAAACAACAGATATTCTCACCCAATGCTAATCTCAAGCCACATTTAGCCAAAATGCAAGAGGTTTTTATTGGCACATGTGGTGCCCTTGGGTGGCATTGATTACCATCGGGTTTCTAAAGGATTATTTGACAGGGCTTAGCACAATCAGCTCATGAACTGCCCTCCTCTGCTCCGCCTCTCCCTTTTGCATCTTGTTGGTACAGCTTCCTGAGAAACGCTGGTTGTCTGCTGCCAATTCAGCTCATCCAGTTGCAGAGGGAACAAGCTGGCCCTTTGCCCTAAAAAAAAAAAAAAAAAAAAGAAGCAAAAAAAAAAAAGAGGCTATAATTGTGTCATTTCTGACTGCATACCCTGAGCCCCTGGAAACCAGGGGCAGGTGTGTTTCAGAGGGTTGGGCAGGCTGGCACCAAGGTGATCTCTCACACCCAGTCCATTGGTGCAGCTCTGCTCCTTAGCTGTGCTTTGGTTGCTAATACTCTGCCAGGGGCAAAAGGAAACCCAGATCACTGCCAAGAACTAGCTTGAGCTTGTGGTGCTGACACTTGGAAAAGTCTTGCTTTGACTTGCATATGGAAGGAGGATACTTCAAGTTGAGTGTCAGTGATGGGCAAAAGGGAGATGCTTGCAATGGCCTTCCCACAAAATGTCCGCTTCATGTTAATAGCACTTTAAGAGAGCATGTTCATGAGCAAGTCAGATTTCTGCCGGGTGCTTTGCCATCTCACCGCCTTTACTTTCACCACCATGAGCAACACTTCTACGGCTGCTCACTCTCCAGTGCAAAACCTGGCTGTCTCCAAGTGGTACGGATGGAAAATGATGACGACTTTTCCAGAAGCATATAACATGAAGCAACCCAAAGCAGGCTGTAGTGATTGAGTATGGAGAATGGATCTAAAACCAGGAGAACCATTTTACTTTGGGAATAGATTTCAATAAATATGAAGACAGACACACTGGCTGATCAGTGTGCCCAACACACACGGCATCAGCCATCTCTGAAGCAGCCTCCGCATTGCCAGCAGTAACCTTGCATGAGGATGATAAATGGGAACCCAAAGACAAAATCCTTCCCTCTAAGGAGGAAGTGATAAAGGGCAAAACTAACAACTTGGAAACTCTGAGTAGACTATAAGTGACCTTCTTCTTAGATTGTGAGGTCTTTCAGGGCTGGCTCTGGTCTCTGTGTTCCCAGAATCCAGCATGGAATTCCATCCTAGGGGCTCAGCAAATATTTCTAGAATGAATGGACAGATGTAAGACAGACTATAATTAACGTGAAGCAAAGACAACCGCTGCTATAGCAGTTCAGAAGGGGATAGACTAGTGTGGGATTGAATGAGGAAGGATCCTGGAGAAAGAATTAAGCCTCCTTTAAGAGTGTGATCCTGTCATGAGGTCAGGAGATGGAGACCATCCTGGCCAACATGGTGAAACACTGTCTCTACTAAAAATACAAAAATTAGCTGGGCATGGTGGCGTGTACCTGTAATCACAGCTACTCAGGAGGCTGAGGCAGGAGAATCGTTTGAACCTGGGAGTCGGAGGTTGCAGTGAGCCAAGACTGAGCCACTGCACTCCAGCCTGGTGACAGAGCGAGACTCCATCTCAAAAAAAAAAAAAAAAAAAAAAGAAAAAAGAAAAAAAAAAGAGAGTGATCCTGAATATCCTGTGGCCCATACATCCCCTGATTCCTATTCCAGGCCTTTCCCCAACTCTTCTGAGTTTCCTGAGACCATAGACTGTCTCAGGCTTCATTCACTCACTGCCAAGAAAATTCAATTTACCCACATCTAAACCCACTGCCCACATTGGGTAACAATCTTAGCATCTTGTGTTTAATACATGCAAAATCTAAAAGACCATAAAAACAAAAAGAGATGCGAATCTGTGTTTTGTTTGCTGCACCAAATAATTTTATCTATCAAAACTTTCTAATCTTATATTTTACATATATGCAATACAATGTGTACATCAGAATGTTTAAAATACTTTCAAATGTAATTGTTTAAATAAGATATACTTAAAATACATGTTGTATCAATCAGGATAGGTTAGGCTATGCAGTGGTAACAAATGGTCTCTGAAATCTAGATGGCTTAACATGCACAAGTTTGTTTCTCACTCTGCTGTATCTTCAGAGGTATGGCAGGGACAGGAGTTTTGCTTTATAGAAATCAGGCCCTATCATGTCAAGCATCTCCAGACCCCACAGGAAGAGAATAGACAGCTATTAAGGGTCACACACCAACTCTTCTATGCCTTAGCCCTGAAATGACATATGCCATTTCCACTTGCTGCCCATTGGTCAGAGCTAGTCACATGATCTGCTTAACCACAGTGGGCCAGGCATGGGGGACAGTTGATGGAACGTGTGTTGAGCTCCATCACCTCTGCCACACACATTTGTTCATTCCCTCCTGGAACCACTCTCTATCATGACATTTCAGAACCACCAAAGAGGTGGATTCTTTGCTCTAATGAAGGGTCATCCCCAAAGAAAAGATGTTTCCCTTCCCCTGGAGTCTTGAGAGACATGGGGTGGTGGGTAAAGGCTATGGATTAAAAACCAAATACTTGGTATGGAATTGCCACTGGCATCCCGGCTACCCTAGCAGACAGGAGTTCCAAAAACAAAATAAAGAGGAAAATGCTGTCACCACTGGGTTTAAAACTTAACAGGAAAGTCATTAACCCCTACCAGTCAAACCCCAACTACTGGCTAAGAGGCCTCTTTGATCTTCTCCGTGTACCTCTCAGTTGGGTGATACATGTTTTGGGGGGTTTTTGTTGTTTTTTTTGAGATGGAATCTTGCTGTGTTGCCCAGGCTGGAGTGCAGTGACACGATCTTGACTCACTGCAACCTCCACCTCCTGGGTTCAAGCCATTCTCCTGCCTCAGCCTCCCGAGTAGCTGGGACTACAGGCACGTGCCACCACGCCCAGCTAATTTTTTGTATTTTTAGTAAAGATAGGGTTTCACCATGTTAGCCAGGATGGTCTCTATCTCCTGACCTCATGATCTTACTGCCTTGGCCTCCCAAAGTGCTGGGGTTACAGGTGTGAGCCACTGCACCCAGCCATTCCCTAACAGGTTTGACCACAGGCCAGAGTCCACAGAGGACAGGCAGGCTCAGGAGCTGGCAGGGAGCTGCTGAGGCTAGAGAAGCTGTTTGGTCCAATCTTCACATCAGGAGAGCTCCGATTTTGTTTGTGTTGTCATTTCTATCTAGGGATAGCATACAATTCCAGAAATAGACCAAGTAAACTGAACACTTAAAACATATCATAAGTTGTTTTTAAAGACCCATTTGTAGGTGTTTCTTCATTTTTAAAAATACTGGAAACCTTAAAAAATGGGAAGTTTGAAACCTCAAAAATCTCTGGACCTCTGAGATACCTAACCAGGGATAGATAATCCAGTGAGTTACTTGGCAAAATCCATTGCAAATACATGTGGCATCTGCCACCTGGAGATGAGCTGCTCTAATTCAAGACCTCCGCACACTCATGAACAAACCCACCTCAGCAGGGGGATCAACCACAGCAGAGAAAGGCAGGGAGACTTACCCGCGGCGCAGACCTTCAAATACAGGTTTCCACCCGGATGGCTTGTACTCGGCCTTCAGCACCTCCAGGGGTGGCAGTGGGATGGTGGCAAGGAGTGGGAGCTCTGGCTGCCAAAACCTTGCAGTACAATTTAGAGAAGTTGGTCGGATTTGGAGGATTGAGAAAACACAGGATTCAGCCAGTGTGAAGACTATTGCCTTTCAGTGCTAGAAGGGTGGTCCCTGGGGGTGGAGGTCTGGCCCAAGGCCCACTCAAGTCCCATCACCTGAACAAATATCTCCGTCACATCGACGTCACTGGTGAAAACAGCTGAGGTTCAGCTAAAGCATCTGCTAATGAATCGTTTACATGGTGTCAGCTCTCCCACTGGGGGAGTCCATCCTGTACTCTGACACTATTTTTCTTAAATGAAAAAAGAAAACTCAGAGTGGTATTTATCTAGGTTAACTGACTAAGTCAGCACAGTTGGCTCAATCAGCTTAAAGAGACCTCACTGATCACCAGCTCCAAATAATCTCAAAACCAGCCTCTGTATCCTCCTCCTCTGAAGGACAGATGCAAACCAAAGGCTAAGTCCTGTGGGTACCAAAACCACTGCTCCCTGTGATGGGGAGATGCAAAGATGAGCTGCCTCTAAAGGTTCCCAACCAGGTGACAAGCAGGGGAAGACTGCCTGGCCTTTGGGTAGGGCGGGGGAGGCTTAATGGGAAACTGGGTGCTCTCTGTGCCTCCAGCCCAGGGCTGCCTGGGAACTTAGGGAGGTGTAGGAGCCCAGGCCGCAGGCGTGTGGCATAAGTGTAGACACGCTGAACCTGGGCCAACTTCAGCAAAGGCTAAAGTGAAATTGGGTTATGCGGGCAATTGCTTTGCTTTCTTCTGCCAGTGGCAACTGTGTTTTAAACTGTATTTTGCATTAACGTATGGAAAATGGGGTTGAGTTTCTTGTACAAGGTAGCAGGCAGGGCCAGTTTCAGGCTATTTTCTAAGCTAAGAAAACACTTACTTGAGCTTTCTAAAAGGTATTTTTACCCCAACTTTTAAAGGTGTGTCAATTAAAAGCATTTAATAAGTGCCTGATTGGGCATAGCTGTAGATACACTATGTAACAGAGGGTTCACAGACACAGGTTTATGAGGCTTTATTATCTGGTATCAATGAAGCCAATATGATGTATATTTTGCAAATTTGAAAAATTTCAAGAAAGTCTTAGATGGTAAATTTATGATAGAAGATGTCTCTCACCTTAGAAGAATTCTTTCGTAGTTACATACTCAGTCATCTCCTTTATAGACATTGTACTCTCTAATTCTTCCCTTCCTTACAGTTTAACCATTCCTTATACTTCCAGAAAATTCTCCAAGGAATGTTGAGGCTGTGCTTCTATATTTAGAAGCACTGGAAAACCCTACTTTTGGAAACTTGGGGATTTGTTTGTGTTTTGGAAATAATGTACATCTGAACAACTCCTGTAGTTGTGTTTCTCTGGGTTACATCACCCCTAGAAGAACTAATTTGAAATATACAAAGTAAAGAAAGCAACACCAGGTTGAAGTTTATCCAAGCAAATGATGAGGTTAATACAGGGTCAGACTCTTCTGCAAATCCCTCAGCTTCCGTGACATCATCCTCCAGGCTATGGACAAACCATGTGACCTGTTACTTATCACTGACGAGCAAATGGACTCTTGCCAGTGGATTCTTCAAAACCTTCTTTCTCTTGCAGCATTGTTCCATTCAATGAATTTATACAGATTATGTCTATTAGAACAAAGAGTTGGAGCCATTCATTAAAAACCATGAGGTTCAGAATAATGATTCTAACTCATCTGCTTGAGTTGGGATTCTCTGCAGCAGTGAACATAGAAGAAGATCAGAAAGAACAAATGTCTATTTTTTAAAGACACATGGATATACATCTCTGGGCCTGTGCAGTTTACTTAGCATCTGCATGCTTTCTAAAGTAAAGTACATAAGCCAACAGCATAGTTACTGCCAAACAAGCTCTCAAATTCCTGTATTTATACTAAAAGGAAGCAAAATTCTAAGCAAAAAGAAGAAGAAATTGTTTATAAAGATCTAATCGGAGAAGAAAAACTTTCTCACTGGGATGGTATGCAAACTCATTCTAAAATAATAAGCCAATGTTAGGGAGGCACTGTGATTTTAGATTTTTCTTTAACAAATATATTATGAGCACTTCTTATGTGTCAGGCACTGTGACAGGTGCTATAGATATTGCAGTAAGCAAGGCAAACTTGGCTTTGCTCTTGGAGTAGTCACAATAAACGAATTTGAATAAAAGGACTTATTAATAAAAGAATTACAAATTGCGATAAGTGCTACAAAGGAAACTAACACAGGACTGACTTAGAGACTGGCAAGTTATCAGAAAAAGCCCCTCTGAGGATGTCATACTTAAGCTGAGGTCTGGAGTATGAGGAGGGGAAGAGGGCAGAGTGTTTCCAAGCAGAAGAACAGCACAGCCAGAGACCCAGAGACAAGGAATCATTGTGCACATTTGAGAAACTAAAAGAAGGCCAGCATGGCTGAACCTGAGTGACCAAAGGTGAGAGTGAGATAAACTGCAGTTAGAGATGTGCAGGGACTGGATTGTCAGAGCTTTCCACACCACTGTGGATTGTGGATTTTACTCCATGTGCAGTTAGAAGGATTGTAACTAGCAATCATGATAGAACCTGGCTTACATCATTAGATTACGCTGAATGCTGTGTGGAGAATGGGTTGGATGGTAGGGATTTTTGTTCATTTTCTGTTACTATAACTCAATACTTGAGACTGGGTGTTTATAAAGAAAAAAAAATTATGTCTTACAATTGTGGAGGCTGGGAAGTCCAAGACTTAGTAACTGCATTTGGAGAGGACCTTCTTGCTGGTAGGGGCTCCCTGCAGAGTCCTGAGGTGGTGCAAGGCATCACATGGTGAGGGAGCTCACAAGAGATGGCCAAATTGACTTTTATAACAGATCCCCTCTCGTGATAACTACCTCACTCCCTCCATAACCCACTAATTTATTAATCCATGAATAGATTAATCCATCTATGAGGGCCCTCATGACCCAATCACTTCTTAAAGGCTCCACTTCATAATATTGTTACACTGGGAAAGTTTCAGCATGAGTTTTGGAGGGGACAAGTATTCAAATCATAGCAGTAGGTAAAGAAGAAGAAATAAAAAATTCAGGAACTTTTGGAATAGTCTACATATGAGATAACAGTGACCTGGGAGAGCACACTCTTGGGGATGGAGAGGCATGGATTGGTAGGAGACCTACCCTGCTGTGGAACCAACAGGACTGGAAGTAGATGTGGACTAAAGAAAGCACTCCAGGGTGACTTCCAACTGCCAGCTTTAACAACCAGGTGGATGATGGTGACATTTACTGAGATGAGGGAGGTTGTGAGGAGTAAAATGTTGGGTGCACGACCAAGAGCTTTGTTTCAGACAAATTTAGATATATGTGCAAGACAGCCAAGGAGAAAGAGTGTGTAGGCAGTTAGATACATGAGTCTGGAGCTTAAAAATCTAACTTTGGAAGTCATAGGCATACAACAGTATTTAACATCTGGAAATGAATGTGTCCACCTGGTGTTAGAGCACAGAGTGAGAAAAGGGGCTGGGACTGAGGATTTTGAACTGCCACCACGTTCAATTAAGTAGTTGATACATAGCCAGCAAAAGAAATAGCTTTCGTTGTTTTAGCCCTGGCTCTGTCACTAAGAAGCCTGTGTCCATGAGCAGGCATCGAGCAGATCCCAAAGGTTCCTTATTGCTTTACCATTCTATGATTTTACCAAAAGGCATTTTCTCAGCCTTGCAATGAGAGGAATGTTGGGTGAATTCAGGATTGAGGTTATAGATGTCAGCTAGAGTGACACCCATCTTATATCCTCATATTTCTGCAGACAAAATTCTCAGTAAATAATAGTCCTCATATTTGTGTGGAAAGAACCATCAGACCATAGCAAAGAAAGCTGTAGAGAATGGAAGGACCAGTGGTGGGTATCTGTCAACTTAGGGGTTAAATTCAAGTGTGTCTTTTGCATGGGAACGTAACTGGGAAAAGATTAGGAGAAGAGCCAGGGAAATTCCCTGTCCAATCAAGCACACCATCGTTTTTTTGACCAACAAAGCAGGTATTTCTTGTTCTGGATTTTGTGAAAATAAAGCAGGATGGCCTATCTTGTCCTTAGATCACCTAAAGCAGATGCTTCTCAGGTCAGTGGGAGAGAATCTAGCTCAGTGGCATTCTGTTAAGAAGAGCTTCTAAGAGGTGAAAGTCATAGAAAGTTTATGGTCACATTGAATTACATTTGGCTTATGTGTGTGTTCCTCGAGAGCCTGAGTCGCTCTCTCCCGCAGGTATGGGAAGCTATGTTGGGGAAATCAATAGCGAGCTGTGCCATGCTGTCCCCGGCAGTGATTCACTTACCATGAGGGAAAACTGTTTTACAGGAGAAAACACATTTACTTTGGTTCATTCACTGAAAGCAGTGCTTTAGTTGACATTCTGCCGTACTTATTGGTATGTGTTGGGACCCTGCCAGCCTACCTGCTGGAAGACCCGCGGTACCTGATCCATAAGGACTCAGCTGCTTTCCACTCCATCTCCCACTTCCCAACAAGCACCTCTTCATGCTGCATTTCTGTCTTTTTTTTTTTTTTAATTTATTTTTGAGACGGAGTCTCGCTCTGTCGCCCAGGCTGGAGTGCAGTGGCGCAATCTCGGCTCACTGCAAGCTCCGCCTCCCGGGTTCACGCCATTCTCCTGCCTCAGCCTCCCGAGTAGCTGGGACTACAGGCGCCCGCCACCACGCCAGGCTAATTTTTTGTATCTTTAGTAGAGACAGGGTTTCACCGTGTTAGCCAGGATGGTCTCGATCTCCTGACCTCGTGATCCGCCTGCCTCGGCCTCCCAAAGTGCTGGGATTACAGGCGGGAGACATCACGCCCGGCCTTCATGCTCAATTTCCTCTTCCATCTTCCCCATTCTACACCGTAGGGTCTTTTGTGCCGAAGACGAACTACCCAAGAGGAGGCCACCTCCCTGTCTCTACCTTCCCTCATTCCCCTGACGGCAAGCACACAGGTTCTTTACCTAAAAAAAAAAAAATGCATTTTTTTATAATGACCAAAATTAGTTAGTGTCCACTGTAGAATGAAGTAGAAAATGCATGTAAGTTTAAAGGAAAAAAAATGAAAGTAGCCATATTTCCAGAACCCCAATATTATTACCATTAATCTCTTGGGTAAGATTTTTCCAGATCTTTCTCAATGAATACTAATTTATATATGTTTTATTTCATTTTTCTTCACTTTTCATTCTCTTTTCTCTCCCCTCGCTCACTCTGTTCCTGGAGTCTGGTCATACTGAAGGGGCCTTGATGGGCATCTCAAAACAGGAAAGGAAATCGAATCATTTAGCCCACCAAGCCGGAGAGCTGCAAGGAGGAAGAGGTCATTCAGGTGGTGTGGAAGCTCCAGATGGTTTCAACCATGCCCCCACCCACAGGGATGGAATGATGAGGACAGCCACTTCTCCCACCTCCTGGTCCCTGCATGCCTGGGAGGAGATGAATAGCAGATGACCAGCATCAAAGAAGAAAAATTGGGACTTACAGAAAGAGCCAGGACCAACCCTTACTGGGTATGGTTTATGAGCACTTCCCAGCTTACATGCTTATTCCACATAATCTTCATAATTACAGGCATCACTACAATTGCTATTCCCATTTCACTGGTGAAAAAACTGAGGCTTAAAGAGGTTGAATATTCAGAGGCCAAGGGAAGGGGAAAGCAAGATGAGAGTCAAAGGGTTCAGGGCTCACTTCTCCTAGGGGAAGGGCTCCAGCAATTCTAGAAGACTCCACTTCCAAGGAGGAGCTATGGTCCAGTTCCAAAGACTCAGAGAACAACTCTCTAGTCCCACACCCTTGGATAATTAAATTCTTTAAAGCTTGGTTCCCTCACTGATAACTCAAACTAATAAAGCACCATTTAGTTATGAGACCTAAATGAGATCGTACATGCGAAGGGTTGTGCACACTGCCTGGCCAGGGCCAAGCACCCAAGATGTGGGCACTGCCATCATTGTTATTATTCCAGTGCTGCCAATTATTTTTCTAAAACATTGTAATATATACAGAGCATTGCATTGGACAGATTTACTTTATTTATTTATTTAATCCCCTGTTATGGGACATGTAGCTTGTTCACAAATTCTTTACCATAACTTCTCTTAATTATTGTAGGGAGAGCCAGCAGGGGATGTTGGAAATACAAAAGTGGGAAAGGAACGTGGCTTATTGCATCCTATGAAGTTGGGGGCTCTTTCCTAGGGAGGCCCCTCCGCTTTGATGACTGAGGGGAGTTCACCAACCTCCACCCGATCTCACATAAATGCAAGAGGAATCTACCCCACACGCTGAAGCAGGCCTGCCCGCAGCATTTGCAGGCTTAGAAAACAGTCACAGTGGAGGTCACACATAAATACTTAGAATATAGAAACCAAGCTCACAAACTGCCTGATACGTAATCTTCTATCCTCCTGCCTTCATCATGACCTAGAAGGCCAACTTCCAACATGGAATTTGCAGAATTCTTGGAGTTCCATGTTGAAACTGGCACATAGGGTTGCACACATTGGACTGCCCTTTAGAGGACAGACATGGGGAAAGATCCTATGCAGGCCGTGGAAGCGGGCTTGAGGTCCTTGCACAGGGAATTCTGGAGTCTAGAAAGGGGGCACTCTAGAAAGGATTTCTGGAAGGGTCATACCTCCTTCTAGACCGCACTCTGGGAGGGCACATCCTCTTTGCCCCTTGATCCTATGGGGAGCAGCAAGGCCAGAGAAGGGTCAGAGTAAGGCCCTATAAAGCAACAGGTCCAGGATAGAGGTGGCTTTCATTCAGGTCTAAGTAGAGGCAGAACTTCCTAGGTGAAGCCCTCTTTTCTAGCTGTTAAACGTATAGACCACTACAGGGAATTGACCTCAAGTAGGTACTTCCTTTCATTCATTCATCTTCCAACAAGTATTGTATTGATCAACTACATGCTAGGTAGGGATACAGCAGTGAAAAGACAAATTTCTTGCTTTCATGACACTTAGATTCTTACTCCACATAATGATAATTACACAGATAAATAATACTGCTACTTCAGAAGATGATGAGCACTGTGAGGCCATGGCCATGGAAGCAGGGCAATCAGAGACAGCGGGGATCCCCAGCCTGATTTACTTTGAGTATGGCCTCTTTGAGATCTCTTTGAGAAGGTGACTTTTGACTCAAGACATAAATGTCAAGAAGGATCCAGCCATGTAAAGTCCTGAGGGCACAGGGAATAGCAGGTGCAAAGTCCCTGAGGCAGGACAAAGCTTATAGTGTTAGAGAAGCCGAAAGAAAGCCAATGGGCTCGAGTCCAGTGACCAAAAGGAAACGGGCAAGAGATGAGGAAAGAGAGGCAACCGACACTAGGTCAAGGTATATAACTATATTTTATGGCAGATTATTGTTCAAAGTGTCATGAAAAGCCACTAGATATCCAGTGACCTGATTTATGTTATTGAATAATACCCCATGCTGCTATGTAAAGAACAAGGAAAGAAAATAGTGGATGAAAGCAGGCATACAACACAAGAGGCCTAGTCCAGGTGAGATTTAGTAATGTCTGGATGAGTCAGTAGCTGCAAAGGTGGGAAGACATGGAAAATTCAGGATATATGTTTTGGAGCTAGAGCTGAGAGAACTTCGTGATGGATTAGATGTGGAAGGTAAGGTAAGGAGGGGAATCAGAGATGAAGCCTAGATTCAGATCTGCTTAACTGAGTTGTGAGTGGTGTCATTAACAGAGACATGGCACAGGAGGAGTCTTCTGAGAAAGACAGAAGGAGGAGGTGTGGGTAAATCCGTGGCTCCTTATGTGCATGCTAAGTTTTTAATGTCTATGAGAGTAGAGATGTCAGGGAAGCAACCGAATAAATGGGTCCTCTTGGCTCCAGGTCAGGGATAGAGATGGGAAGATGGGAATCATCTGCATAGGGATGGTGTTTAAAGTCATGGACCAGGGGAATCACCTGGGATGCCAAGAGAAGGAGTTCCAGGATATAACTCTGGGGGTGCCCTAAAGTTCAGATATGGAGAAGGGAGGGAGAAGTCAGCAGGAACTCAAGGATTCTCCCATGAAATAGAAAAGAAACCGGGAGAGGACAAAGACATAGAAACCAAGAGAACTGACTGAGAAGTCCTCATCTGCAAGTGTCTCTGTCCTCCTAGAGGGATGGTTGCCTCTGCCCTATGCCAAAAGAGGCAGAGGAAATGGTGCCAACACCTTATTACCACTGGGAAAATAATCTCAGGATGGTCACATTTCAGGGTGAAGAATAGGCCAATCCTAGGCCACGCCATTTCAAGGTGAAGAATAGGCCAATCCTTGGCCAAAGCACCATTTTGCTCCCTTCTGAGAAGTAGAAACTGGCTCATACAAAAAAAAAATGTTGACGGTGAAGGGACTTGACAATCAAGGGTCATGGGCGCACCATTCAGAATGGGCCAGGCTCTGCTGCAGGGACAGATGAGCCCTAGAATTTCAGTAGCATAGCACAATAAAGCCTTATTTCTTGGTTGCATCAAAGTCTAAAGGGATTCAGACTGCTGTCCTCCATCCTGTAGGCTTTTGGAACATGTGCTTTTTGAGATTGCTAAGGTAGGAAAAGAAAGGGATGGAGGAAACAAATGCCCTCTTAGCCAGAAAGATATATACAGTGCCCCCGCTTTAATTCACTAGGACAAGTCACATGACCTGATCTAATTGCAAGGGAGGCTGGAAAATGGAGAGGGGCATAGGGAATATCCAGAAAGTAGGAATCATCTCTGCCACAATCAGCCACATACAAAATTAAAGCGAGTAAATCGATCTTTGCCCTCTTCCTATCTGGAAACCTGTGCCACTCTTTCTTTTCACCCTTTCTCTGCAAATGCAAGCTCCTAGACTGCCTCATTCCCTCAGAACTTGACTGTCCATCACTTGAGAATCAGTAGCACCAGAAGAAGACACTGCTTCCTCGGGAATCCGTTATTATCTATTAAAATGCAAAGCAAGTCTGTGTAATGACAGCACTTCTGGCCCAGTAGCAGGAAGAGTGAGGTGCCAACATAAATTATACATTTATCCAATTTGTGTTATAATGATGCTTCCTTTCATTGGATGCTCATTGTGTATTGCCACTTACTATATTTTATTGTTATTACTATTTTTTTTTGAAAGTAGCAATAGTCAAGTCAAATCCCAAGTCTGAGACTTAGTGACCTTGAGCAAGTTACTTAACCTCTCAATCCTTCTATTTGCTCAACCGTTTAAAATAAAGATAGTAATGCCACCTCCCTCACAGGCTTGTAGAAGATAAGAAATGACAGATGCAAGGTTCAAGTCATAAGACAGGTGCTCAAAACACAATGGCAAAAGCAGCACTGTTATAATAAAGAGCTGTTCGAACAGAAAGACTAACAATTATGGTTTTAAGGAACCAGGGTGGCAAACCCAGTTTGCCCACTGGACACTCTTTCCTGAGAGAAAGACAGAAGCTGGCAGAAGAGAAAAAGGAAGTCAAGTAATTCCATAGGAGCCCTTTGAAAGGTTTGAGGCCCTGTTCCAGGTCTGGAGTGCAGCTGTGTGCACAGCCTGCAGAAACCACAAAGCAACCAGAAGCTCACACCAAATGGCCCTTCCATGGAGGGACTATAGGTTGCATCTCGATACTGTTTTCCCTCTAGCGAGCTTCAATTCCCCTCTGAATCCGTGCTTGGCAACCAAACAATGTTTTCATCCAAGGGAAGAGGTGGGTGGCATGCTAAGAATATTGACACAGCAGTGGCTTAATTAAATCTTTAGTTGGAAAAACACAGCTAATAGGTGGAGCTTTCCCTTGTGTCCCTCTCTGAGCAGCCAGCTTGCCGGGAGTCTGAGCTCTTGCCATCCATCCCCTAGTACCAGGGCTGGAGTTAATACCATCACTCTTGCCATGACGTCACTTTGAAAGGTGCTGAAGTGTTGTTTGAAAACACAACCCAGATCTTGAAATCAGACACCTTCAGTGGAGAAACTCCCAGGGTAGAAATTCTGGGTGTGACCTTAGGCCAAGCAGAGACTTGGATGAAGTGACTCATGGTGTAGTGAGATACGAGTCGCAATAGGAGCTGGAACAGAGGTGGCAGAGGAACCCCGGGAGACAGAGGACTCACATTTTTGCCTCTCCAAGTCACCTACAGGCTGGCACCTGATCTTTCCTGTTAGACTGCATTTCTAGGTCACTTCAAGTGGAGAAATTCTGGGATCCCATACCAAGGGACAGGGAGGAAAACCAGCAGGAGAGGCCATCAGACCTTTATTTGATACAAGCCTCCAAAGTTTCCATTTCTTCCTCCTTCAATACCAGGACCAAGCATATTTCCCAATTCCTGTCGTGTTTCATGATATTTAATGTTTTTTAAGCATTTACAATGTGCCAGACCTGCACTGTCTAATACGGCAGTTGTTAGCCACACTTGGCTGTGCAGTGCTTAAAATGTGACTGGCTGAATTGAGATGTAAGAATAAAACACACACCAGATTCTGAAGATTTTATTTAAAAAAATGTAAAATATCTTATTAATAATTTTTACATTGATGACACATTAGAATGATAATATTTTGTTGTTAAATATATATATACTATTATGTTTATATATAGCAAGACAATATACAGAAAGTTAAGGAAAATATTTAAGTTAATTTCACCATTTCTTGGCATTTTAAAATTGTGGCTATTAGGAATTTAGGATTGCTCGTGTGGCTCACATGAGGTTTCCATTGGACAGCCCTGTGGTGTTAGACTGTGCCGAGTACTTTTCATATATCACCTCATCTAACCTTCAAACAGCATCCTTGAGGTCATCTGCGTTTTACAGGTGGGACCCTGCCCAAGGCCCCATGCTCCTCACCTCCCTGACTCCCCTCTTTACCTCCCGCCCCTTACTCACTTGCTCTACACCAGAGGCTCAGCTTCCTCTGTGTTCCCAGAAGTTCCAGGCACAGGTCGGCCTTGGGGCCTTTTATTCTTTTCTTTTTTTTATTATACTTTAGGTTTTAGGGTACATGTGCACAACGTGCAGGATAGTTACATATGTATACATGTGCCATGTTGGTGTGCTGCACCCAGTAACTCGTCATTTAACATTAGGTATATCTCCAAATGTTATCCCTCCCCTCTCCCCCCACCCCACAACAGGCCCCAGTGTGATGTTCCCCTTCCTGTGTCCATGTGTTCTCACGTTTCAATTCCCACCTATGAGTGAGAAAATGAGGTGTTTGGTTTTTTGTCCTTGCGATAGTTTGCTGAGAATGATGGTTTCCAGCTTCATCCATGTCCCTTATGGGGCCTTTCTTCAACTGTCCCCTCTATCTGGAATGTTCTCCTTTCAGAGAGCTCCTTGGCAAATCCTCGGTTGATATTATCCAAATAGAGACTACATTTCAGCAGAATTTTAATGAATGATGCCCAGCTGCCTTCAAATTTTACTCTGTGTCTTCCCTCTGAAATGTATCCTGACCGTCCAACCTTTGCAACCCCCAATTTCCTCTCCTGCTCTACTTTGTTTTTTGTTTTTTTAAGAAGACAGAGTCTCATTCTGTCCCCCAGGTTGGAGTGCAGTGGTGTGATCACAGCTTACCGCAGCCTCCAACTCCTGGGTCCAAGGTATCCTCCTGCCTCTGCCTCCGGAGTAGCTGGGATTTTGGGCATGAGCCGTGACTCCTAGCTCTGCTGTACTATGTTTTTACTAGCACTGTTTTCTAATATCACACAATTTATTCACTGAATATGCTCCTGAGTCTGCCAGGGCTAAAATGTAAGCTATCTAAGGGCAGAGACCTTGGTCAGTTTTGTGCCTTGCTAAAACCTAATCCCCTAGGACAGCGCCTAGCACTGAGTAGAGCTAATATCAGTTTGTAGGATGAATGACTGTGGTCCCTGATCTTCAGAGGTCATAGCTCAGTAGGGGAAACATCACAAATAAGAGTAGTGCCCACTGAGGGGATGTGTGATGGTGCAGGAGGCTCAGATGCAGGCAGCTAGGGAGATCAGTGATGCCTAGGGAAATAACACTGCATTTACTTAGCTAGAAGTTACTGAGCCCTTCCTCCAGACCAGGACTGGACCAGCCATCAAGGACATGGCGGCAAAGCCATTACCCAAATGGGAATCAAGTTTGGCAGAATTTTAACTAATAATCCCTAGTTCTTAACATCTATATTTTATCCCATCACCTGTGGAGTCCAGAGCACTTTAAATCTGACCTTGAAAATTAAGCAGGATGAGACGCTTGGGAAGAACATTCCTGAAATGATTTACCCATTTAAAGGTTCCCCCATGAAATAATGCACCATATGTTCAAGGGACAACTAGGACTTCTTTATGGCTAGCATTTTTGATGAATAAAAGAGGGTGGTGGTAACAAATCTGAAAAAGTAGCCCAAGTCAACTGTGTGTGCCATGCTGAGGTGGTGAGACTTCCATCAGCAATAAGAAGGTATCTGAGATTTTAAAGTAGGAAACACCATCCAATTTACTTTTGAAAGACATAGTGGTGGCCATTTGGAGAATGGACAAGAGCAGGAGCCACTTAGGAGTCTGAAAAGCAGGCTGTATGAAAGAGAAGGGCTCCCACTGAGGGAGTGAGAGGGGAGACACTGAGAGGGATGGATAGGAGCAGAGACTCTAGGAGCGGAAGGGACAGGAACTAGGAGGATACCACAGGGGAGCTATGGAAAGAGGCTCTTGGGTGACTCCGATGGCTTCAGCATGGATGACTGGATGAATGGCAGAGTCACTGTCTGAGATGGAGAACAGGACAGAACACAGAGATCACGTCTAACCGAGGACCTCTTATGTTTGAGGTTTCTCTGCACCCCCTGGCAGAAATGAAGAAGAGAGCATCTGACAGATCTGACTGTGGAACCTAAGGTGGAAACCACAGGTAGATGAGAACCCCAAAGACAGGCTGGAGAGAAATGGCAGAGGGCAGAGATCTGGGAAATGCCAAGGTTGAGGTGTACGTGGAAGAACCTGAGCCAGTGAGTGACTGGAGGGAGGAGCCAGAGGAAAACACCCAAATGAGAATGATGACATGGAAGTGAAGGGAGGAAAGAAAGTGTAAGAAGAATGAGTTTTCCCATGGGACAGTGTGTTTCTTGGACCAGTGCCCAAAGCCTATTGCATGAGTCAGGGAGGAAACACACAGCACACTCAAACTGGATAGCCTAAGCCAGGCGTGGTGGCTCACACCTGTAATCCCAGCACTTTGGGAGGCCGAGGCGGGCAGATCACAAGGTCAAGAGTTTGAGACCAGCCTGGCCAATATGGTGAAACCCTGTCTCTACTAAAAATACAAAAATTAGCTGGGCATGGTGGCACGCGCCTGTAGTCCCAGCTATTTGGGAGGCTGAGGTAGAAGAATTGCTTGAACCCGGGAGGCGGAGGTTGCAGTGAGCAGAGATCATGCCATTGCACTCCAGCCTGGGTGGCAGAGTGAGACTCCGTCCAAAAAAAAAAATTGGGTAGCCTAGGAGAATGTAACAAAGGGATTGTTCACAAAGATGTGGGCAAGTTGTAGGGAAATCAGAAGGGACAGTGCAGTAACTTCGAGGATAATAATGATGGGCTTGAATAAAAGCGATTGACGTCGGTGAGTAAGAGGTGGTTCGTCGATTTTTATGAGAGAGATTTCCATGGGGCATAAACACAGATGCCCACATACAAGGAGCTGTGGGAATTGAGAAAACATGCAGAACACAGCCAGCTCCAGCAAGGAGGTGGGTGGTGCCGGGAAGGATCAAGCAGAGTGGCTTGGTGACGTGGTAGGGTCACAGGTTTTGTCTTAGGATAGCAAAGACTTGCTTGTGTTTGTAACATAAATCTGTGAAGCTTGTGATGAGGAAAAGTTTAATGGTTGAAGAGGGATAAAGGAAAACTAAAAGGTCTGGGAAGAGGGGCCCAGCAGTACACCATCACTCATTATAAAAAGTACAAAATTGTGTCATGAAAGTTTTCCCAGAGGCCGAGGCAGGAGATAATTTTGGTTGAGCAAAACCGTCATCTCCATTTGACTGAAGAAGAAGCAGGCTTATGAAATTAAAAACCCCTTTCAGAAGCTCGCAGGGCACTTCCTCTCATGTCTCATTGGCTAGAACTTGTCTCATAGTCTTTTGTAAGCCAATACAAGAGAAAGAAATTATCATGATGCTTTAGACCAACCTAGATTTACTCCTGAGCTGGACATAGAGTCACTTCCTCTGATAAGGAGGTGTTTACCTAAATAAGTTGAGGCTCACCAGGCAATTAGTAAAGTCTGTTACAGGAATAACTATTTTAGTCTGGGATTCCATGTACTTTAATTTCATATCTGAATTCTGTTTGAAATTACCTTGAGTATCACCCATAGGGTACAGCTGACAACCAATAAAATGCAGCTTTGCTTGGCTCTAAAAGAAGGTTTGTGATGATAAATCAGATAGAGAGAGATGTGGGGCTGGGTCTGCACCAGGGTCCAGAAGGCAAAGGAGGTAGCTTAGAGTCTAGATACTCAGACTGGAAGATTGTTTCCTAGCCAGCAACCAAGGCCTTTCAGCCATTTCTCCTCATCAGAAGGGTCTTCCTATGTATCCTCTTCCCACAGGAAGCCATCTTCAGGATGGCCAGAACTTGAAAAATCTGTGATCAGTACAGTATCAATAGCAAAAGCAGCCTAATACAAAACCTTTCTTAGGGACATCTATATTTATATGGGAGAAAATACCTCAATGCAAAGGAAAAACGTGCTAACAGTGACATTTGAGGTGTGGGGCAGGGCAAGCATGGTGATTATTTGAGATAGGAGACCTTTCTTCTTTTAACTGGCATATTCTCAAATTGCACCTTGCAGATACACCTATTCTCTGCTCGTCATGCATGTATGACATGTATCTTAAATACAGATGATTACCAAGTAACAAGATTAAGATTCATTTGTCACTTATGAAATCCATCTTGCTGCACTTCAGCTAGAGTGTCATATGCCCCAGTTTGCCCAGAAAGGTGCCAGTTTACCTGTTGACCAGAATAATTAATAGTAGTACCCCCTTCACTCTCAAAATTAAATGCTTATTGTAATTACACTAACCTATATGCATAAGTATCCTTAAATATATGTGTATGCGTGCACACAGAACATGTATGCACATGAGTGGGAGAGAGACTACGTGCATTAAAAATGCACACAGTAGAACTTGGAATCCATTTTCCTTCAGAAACAATACCACACAGGGTGGTTGGGTTTGTAAACCAAAAGATGTCTCAATTAATTTAGAAGTTTATTTTGCCAAGGTTATGAATTGTGACTCATGGCACATCCTCCAGAGGGCCTATGAGCATGTGCCCAAGGTGGCTGGGCTACAGCTCACTTTTATACATTTTAGTGAGACCTAAGACATCAATCAGTACATGTGAGATATACATTGGTTCGCTCTGGAAAGGTGGAATAATGTAAAGTGTTGCGGGAGGTGGGCTTACAGGGGGTTTTATAGGTGGATTCAAATATTTTTTTGGTTGGCAATTGGTTGAAAGAGTTAAGTTATATCTAAAGACTTGGAATCAATAGAAAGGAGTGTCTGGGTTAAGATAAGGGGTTGTGGAGACCAAAGTTCTTATTTTGTACATAAAGTCTCATAGGTGGCTGCCCTTAGAGGCAATGGCAAATGTTTCCTATTTAGACTTTTAACAGGTGCTGGGCTCTCAGCCAATCTCTTTAGGATCAGAAAATACCTGGAAAGGGAAGGGAATTCTCTATAGAATGTAAATTTCCCCCACAAGAGACAGCTTTGCATATTTCTTTGACAAAAACACGTCAAAGAAATATATTTGGGGCTAAAACACTTTGATTTATTTCAAGGCCCTGCTATCTATCCTGTGATGCTATCCTAGAGTCAGGTTGGAATTTGGTATCTTACTGCTACAAAGAGTCTGTTCTGTCGGTCTTAGGATCTTTGTTTTAATGTTAATGCTTGTCAGTTGTGCCTGAACTCCAAAGGGTGGAGACCATAATGAGCTATGTCTGACACCCCCTTCCCACAGGGTCTCAACTGGTTTTTCAGGTTTCAGTGGGTCCCCTTGGCTGACAGGAGGGTTCCATTAAGTCAGTTGGAGGACTTAGACTTTTATTTTTGGTTTACAGATTCTAAGACCTTTTAGAAAACCATTTTATGATTGCAGATCCCCAGTCTGCCCTCTTTCATCCTGCTCCACCCAAAAGGCTGATCTGAATGGTCTGCACTCACTGGCCCCTTTGTTCTCTGGCTTCTGGTTGGGTTCACCCAATGGGTGGGGGGAGATGGAGATTTAGATGTTGACTCCCTGGCTCCCTGCTCACTTAGCACAAGCTGACTGTGTCTCTCCACTGAAGATGGTCTGGCAGGTGGCCGTACCCACAAAGCTGTCTCCTCCAAGTTTTGATAACTACTCCTGTCATTGCTTCTTGAGGCCCAGCATGACACCTGAGGTTTCCCATTGACATTCTCCATGTGACTGCATCATCCCTTGTGATTTCTCTACATGCTGCCAACATCTCTGTAAACAATCCCTTTATTAAACTCTCTTAAATTATCCAGTGTGAGTGTGTCATGTGTTTCCTCCCTGACTCATGTAAGATCCTTTTGCAGGCTGCTCCAAGATATCAACTACCATGTAAAACATTGCTCCCTGGGAAAATTTACTTCAAGGGGCAAGTCAGATTGCCAGGAAATTATCCATTCCCAATGTTGCCCCAGCAGGAAAAGGGGATCTCACCCTCTCAAGTTGAGTAAATGGGGGTAAGCTGCCCCACCTCCAGTAGTTCTTGACATTCCAGTAGTTCCATGAAACCAGATGGAATGGCTGCATGGTGGCCAGGACTGCAGGCAGCAGCAATAGGAAAGGCCAAAGGAAGAGGCTGGATCCCTACAGTCATCGTGTTCATGTGCAGGGACTGAGCTCAACTGAGGGTTTGCAAGTCAGGGGTGGCTTGAGCACATGTCCCTATGTGCATAGTAATATTAACTCATTCATCATGTATTTATTGAGTGGCTCTTATGCACCAAACATTGTGCTTGGAAGATTTTACATCCATATCTCTTTAAGCCTCAAAACACCCAAGAAGTAGAAATTTTGTTTACAGCTAAAGAAACTACATATACTTTGGGATGGTTAATTTTAGGTGTCAACTTGACTGGGTTGAGGGACGCCTAGAGGGCTGGTGAAGTGTTGTTTCTGGGTGTGTTTGTGAGGGTGTTGCCAGAGGAGATTGCCATTTGAGTCAGTGGACTGGGAGAGGGAGAGGGTGCGTAATGTGGATGGGCACTATCCAGTCAGCTGCCAGTGCAGCTAGAACGGGGCGGGTGGAAGAAGATGGATAAATGTGCTTGCTGAGTCTTCTGGCTCTCTTTCTTCTTCCCATGCCAGACGCTTGCTTCTCCTCCTCCTCATGTTGGACATCAGACTCCAGGTTCTTTGGCCTTAGGGCTCTGAAACTTGCACTGACGGCTGCCCAGGGAGCTTTGGGCCTCCAGCCACAGACTGAAGGATGCACTGTTGGCTTCCCAGATTTTGAGGCTTTCGGGCTTGGACTGAGCCACTATTGGCTTTTCTCTTTCCCTAGCTTGCAGGCAGCCTATTGTGGGACTTCAGCTTGTAATTATGTGAGCCAATTCTCCCTAATAAACTCCCTTTTATATATACATATATCCTGTTTGTTCTATCCTTCTGGAGAGCTCTGACTAGTACATGTATTTATATTTATCTGTCTTTCCATACACATATACAAAAACACGCACAAACAATATCAAACAACCAGCAATGAAAATTTGAGCTTAAAGGTACAAAAGCTTAACCAACTGCCTCCAGAAACTGAGATCCAGAGAAGTTAAGTGGCTCACCGGGGAAGACACACAGGAAAGCCCTGGTAGAAATCAGTGGCTCTCACACCAGACTTAAAGGATGTCTATCTGACTGGTCAGCCATCCTTCTTCAATGCATATGTCATTTCCTATCAATTAACATGTCACTAGAGTGCTAATAGATACATGTATGCCCATGAAGAAACAGCCCTCCTATTCAAACAATGAACTCATCCCATTCATAATTCCCATGAGAGTGTAGGAAAAGGACAGAACCCAGGGGACTCTGTCGTGCCCACTGTGGGAAGAGTCACACTGATAAAAGTACACTGGAGCCTCTGTGACCAAGAACGTCATTTACGTCATTTCTGGCAGGCTGAAGAGAGAAGACCAAGATGGCCAAGGGGACAATGTACACATACAAGAAGGAGGACAACTGAGCAAAGAAAATGCACTGCCACATTCAGTTCGGATTCAACGCAGTCCGCAGGGAAACTGTAGCCTCATTTGCTGCAGATGCCTTAGTGAGATGCTGCAGACCACATTTCACGGGAGCCATAAAATGTGCCCTCGCAATGGACATGCTCAGGGTGCTGGCCTCAGTCTCTTTCCTCATTGGCTCTATTGTCTGTTTCGTAACCCTGTCAACTCTTCAGAGATTTCTCTTTTCCCCCACTACTCTTGTCCCCGAGCCTCTCTCACCAACTGCTGGGCCAGCTAGACATCTTCCTAGAAGTAGGAAGGGAAATACCGTATGTCCTCCTGTCTTCTCATCCCCACC
Organism: Pan paniscus; assembly: GCF_029289425.2. Taxonomy (NCBI): domain Eukaryota; kingdom Metazoa; phylum Chordata; class Mammalia; order Primates; family Hominidae; genus Pan; species Pan paniscus. Next base: position 52,682,974 of record NC_073260.2, read on the forward strand.
CTGTTTAACACCAAATGCTAATCAACACAGTGTTCTCTCAAGCCCTGATACCTTGAAAATGCCAGAAAGAATTAATCCATGAAATGCAATTCCCTCTTGGTTTCATTCGTCCTCATCTCACAGTTTGTGCAGTTTGGGCAGAACACACAGCAATCAGATGGCTGCCAGGATACTTGTAAATCCCATTACTGTTCCCTGGAGGTGCACCCCTATTGGAGCCAAAAAATGACTCATGGATGATCAGTTTCACGGTGCTAAACCCCAATCCCATGACAACATCATACCTCATCAGCTTTGACATTCTTTTTTGCAACTGAATCTTTAACAGAACTGGATTTTCATTTACAGCCACTCTCAAGAAGCAATATTAACTGCATGGGGTAATTCTCCAACCAAGATCAGAGGCCTTAACTTATAATCTGGATAGGGTACTGAAATCAAGAGACAATATAGCACTATGGATTGTGGCATGCCCTTATAATTATCCTAGGCAGGTCTGAGTGAGTACTTATTTTTTTTTAACAGTATTAGGTTCCTTTTATGAGCAGAAAATTGACTGCTCCCCACCAGTCCATTAGAGATGTGATCCATGTTAGTATTCATTTTAAAGATACAAGAAAAACACTTAAATAGTTTTGAGAATGAAATTTACAGTGAATTTTGTGGCTCCCTCTACAATTCTTTAGTTTCAAGGTCAAAGCTTGCCTGATAATATCAACATTAAGAAAGACCTAAAAACAATAATATTAAAATTATAGTTGCTTAGTATTTAGCACCTAGTCTTTAAAAGTCCTTGTTCTAAGTACTGTACATATTATCTTGTTTAATCCTCACACTAATCTTATAAAATAGGACTGCTATTATCCCCATCTTATTAATGAGAAAACTAGAACTTTAAGAGGCCAAAATAAATAAATGTTCAAGGTCACATGGCTAAGTGTGGCAATGTCAGGATTCAAGTCAGATCTCTCTGACATCAGAACCCTCTTCTTCACCTCTAAACAAAACTGGAGCAGAGGCAAATGAGATATGATTTACTCTTCTCCCATCTTTTCTGACTTATGTTTGTTTTTCCATTTTTCCTCTTTCTGCAATGTTTGGAAGACTGAGGAGTACAGTTCAAGTCTCAAAACAATTTAACAACTGCTTGAGTCAGAGGCAGTTGACCTTAGAATAACTGGGCAGGTTTTTATTTGAAGCTCTATTTGTTGAATCATAGCTTATCTCCAAAGAGAAGTATTTGGATGCCAAAAAGAAAAAGTGAGGAAAGAAAGATAACACCTAAATTCAGCCCAACATAAACAATGTTGAAATATCTGGAATACATGGGGGCTTTCCACATGAATGATTTATATGATTAGGGAAACAATATGTGGTGACGAGTGTGTGTGTGTGTGTGTATGTGTATGTTATAGGGACAGAGTCAGGATGAAGGGAATAATATCCCATTATAAGGAAGTTAGTCTAAATCTCTCAGATTTCCTTTCATTTAAAATTTTTAGATAACTTGTAAGTCCTCCCCTGCCAGAAGAAAAATTAACGTGTCTATGCACTTGTTCATTTAATGTATGAGTTCATTTATTTATTCTTTCATCAAACATTTACTCATTCACATTTAAGAGTCTGAACATATATACCATTAAGTTGCAATATACTATATATATATATATATTCCAATTTTGTGGGAAAAATATATAATGCAACATAATATTTTATAGTAGTTACATATCACATATTATATTTAATTCAATATAATGTTTTATACTTTATTAAAATCACATCATATTATATACTCTGCCTAGGTTATAGATCCAGTATTTATTTTAATGTTACATACAAACATTAAAGTTATAGAGTTATAGGTGGTTTTTTCTTTTGTATTTTTTGGTTCGCCTAAATTTTCTATAATAAATGTATATTATGTACTTAGAAATGTAACAATATTTATTTTCAAGAACACAGCCTGATAACTAAACTATCCTACTTTCTTATTTCACAAATGAAAAAGCCCAGGCTTTCCTATGATAGTATCAGCTCTGTTAAAGAAACATTCAGCCTCTATGAACTTGTTACAAACCTTTGTCTTCAGAATTCTACATCTCCACCTATTAAGTACTTTCTAAGCAGGTGGGGAAAGGACTGTGGGCTCACACACACATACACGCTCACTCACACTGGAGAATAAGGAGAATGCAGGTTATCACCCTGAGTGGCGCAGTTTGACAGCTGCAGCTTCTCAGTGGTGGCTCTAAAAATGTGGCCTCTGAAAACCTGAGAAGTCGTGATCTGCCTGCACCCACCTGAGCATTCATCATCCCCTTTATATAAATGAAAACAGCAGCAGCCAGCCCCATCAGCCCTATAGAGAGACACTGAACATGTCAGTCTAACTGCAAATGTAACTGAGCGCATATTGCCCTTACATGGCAAAGGAAGTTCTCCCCCAAATCTTAATCTAGAAGGGAATGGGTACTGATTTCAGCAGAATGGGATCATCAGACATAGCTGCCATGGAGGAAGGCACTAGGAAGAGATTGCTGACAAGGCAGTGTGTTTTCTAAAGGCAAACACTGGACAAAATCTCTCCCTGCGATTGCGAGACTCACAGAGACAGGACAGCTGGGTGAGTCAGCTGGCTTCTCCCCAGAATGAGCATCAAAACACTTGCCACCCTAAATATGTATCAGGGTTGAGATCCACATGCCAGCTTCTGGGACAAGCAGGGTCTCCCTCAGCTGTGCCATTGGATTGGTTCCTCTTGTTAAAATAGTTAGAAAATTAAGACTCTTTTAATAAGCTTTAATAAGCTTCAGATATGCTGCAAGCATCAAAAGCAACACATGTCTGTTATGGCGGCTATTGTAAACCTAGAACTAAGGAAGATGCAAATATAAAAAATGATCTCTCCCTCCCCAAGAACTTAGCAGGAGAAGTAAGATTGAAGAACATGCAATAACCAGAAAATACTGCAAGAAAGTGTATTTCCATAAATGTATATACTAAGTATGAATTAGCCCCACAACACTTGAGTATAAGAGATGTACTACTTTCATTCTTCCAGATCAGGCAAATCTGGTTCCCAGTCTTTATCTATCTGACTAGCAGAACATCGGCATCAGTATTTGTAGGCTCCTTTCTCTCCTCCATCACATTCTGGAAGAATCCCTGGTTATCCTGGCCCTTCGTGTGTGTTGAGAGACATGGACTCTTTTTTTTTTTTTTTCTGAGACAGAGTTTCTCTCTTGTTGCCCAGGCTGGTGCAACCGCTGCCTCCCAGGTTCAAGCAATTCTCCTGCCTTAGCCTCCCGAGTGCTGGGATTATAGGCACCTGCCTCCACACCCAGCTAATTTTTGTATTTTTAGTGGAGATGTGGTTTCATCATGTTGGCCAGGCTGGTCTCGAACTCCTGACCTTGGGTGATCCACCCGCCTTGGCCTCCCAAAGTGCTGGGATTACAGGCGTGAGCCACCACACTGGCCTCGAGACATGAATTCTACCACACCTTCTTTGACTAAGCCCATTGTTGAGTCAGCTCTTCCTTTATCATGGGTCAGTCACTAACACACACAACAGGTCCAAAATGTATATAAATACCACACTTCTCAAGGTATGGAACTCAGCGCCAGGCTGGGCTTCGACATCGGAGATCAGTCCCTAGACAGCCCCTAGACACCTACTCCAAGGCCCTGCTCCCTCCCAGGGTTCTGTGGGGAGGGCATCCCTCACTCCTTCTCATCTCAGTTTTTCTCTTTTGAAAGAGTGAAAACAAGACAAAACTAATATCTCAATAGATTTTTCACAGATATATATGTGTATGTGATATGTACCCTGCAAAGCACAGGATCTTACTTGAAAAGACAATTAATTTCCCATGCAATGCCAGAGCAAACGGAATTATTCCATAAGCCAATAGCTTTTCCCAGGGTCACCCTAAATTCCCCTACCCATATCACATACTTGGCTGGAAAGCCAAGGCTGGCCTGGACAGCACACCGGAGAGTGTTTTGAACTCCTCCTTGGCCAATGTGAAATGACTTTTGGTCAAGGAGACATTGTTGAAGGCCAGAACACACACTTTTGGCCTGCAGTCCTCTCTCTCTCTCACCTTTATTAATTTTTCTTTGTTGGACCTTTCTTATACAGGTAGGGATTAAGTAACATTGTGCTTCTAAGCCATCTCAAGAATTCCCCCCAATACTTAACTCTCTATGCTTCTTTTCTCTTAAGTCCTTGTTTTCTTATATTCTTTCACCCAAGTCATGATCAATCTGGCAGAGTCTTTGTTCATATCCTCCTGGGAAATGAAGTGGTGGTGGTGAGTTTAGCTTCAGAAAGACCTGAAATGGAGCATAAATTCCAGTTCTAATAATTACAAGCTGTGAGACCTTGGACAATTCCCTAACCTCTCAGAACTCCATTTCCTCGGCTGTGCGATGCTAATTCCTCCCTGGGAGTACGGCTGTGAGCCTTGAATGAGGGGCTGGTTGAACTCACCACCACGTCCCTTTCCCTGACTGTGCTAAGGGATGCTATGGAAAACGCTCCCTCATATCTGAGTGGAAGGGGATGACCAGGGAATTCACTGCACCATACTCACTCTTACTACCAACTGTTGGGGCAGAGAAAAGACTATACTTGGGGGAAACTGCTCAACTTACTATGAATGATAAAAGCTTCCCTTTCTCACGTCTAAATTCCTCTCAGGCTCAGTGTTTCAGAAATGCAGTTTTATAATTGATATGGTTTGGCTTGAATAGTAATAATCCCCACATGTCAAGGGCGTGACCAGGTGGAGATAGTTGAATCATAGAGGCTGTTTCCCCCATACTGTTCTTGTGGTAGTGAATAAGTCTCATGAAATCTGGTGATTTTATGAAGGACAATTCCCCTGCACACACTCTCTTGTCCGCCACCATGTAAGATGTGCCTTTGCTTCTCCTTTGCCTTCTGCCATGACTGTGAGGCCTCCCCAGCCATCTGGAATTGTGAATCCATTAAACCTCTTTCCTTTATAAATTACCCAGTCTTGGGTATGTCTTTATTAGCAGCGTGAGAACAGACTATTACAATGATAATGTTATTTTAGTTACTTCATATTCCCAGGCGTAAAATATCAATCTTTATGAAGTTATTACCACTTGCAAGAAATTATTCCAAAATTTGAGCAGTGTCTTGCCATTTTTAGAGGTAAGTGGTTAGTTTTCCTGAAATTTATGGTCAGCCAAGATAGGACTCTTCTTCATAGATGAGACAGGTCAAATTCTCCCATCTCCAGGCAAAAAGAGACGTCTTCAAGGATATCAGTCAGACATTTATACTTCTACCTCTGTCCCTTTGAGAGCAGAATAAGTACAGGACTTCTGCCAAGTTCCCAGGAGTAACCCCAGGATCTGCATCAAGGAGATGCTTCATTGCTGCATGAAGTAGATGACACAAGCCCATAAAGACTTTGCTGCTCCTCCCATTGAGCAGAGCATCCCCATCTTTTCATTCTGGGCTGCCCTGTGACTGGCTTTTGACAAATAGAATGTAGTGAAATTAATGTTGTATAAATTCTTGAGCCTTGGCCTAAAGAGGCCTTGTAGCTTCTGTTCTTGCCATCTTGGAAAGCAACCTTGAGACTGCTATGTAAGGAAGCTTGTCCAGCCTCCTGGAGGATGAGAGGCTATGTGGAGGAGAATCCAGGCATCCAGGCCAAGAGCCAGCACCACCTGCCAATCTTGTGTGGGAGGCCATCTTGAGCCCTCTGGCCCAGCTGGCTCCCAAGATGAGTGCAGCCACATAAGTGAGCCCCAGGAAAAACCAGCAGAGGAAATGTGCCACCAACCTACAGCATCTTGAAAAACAGTATTTCATTGTCATTTAAAATCACTACTTTTGGGGGTGGTTTATTACACAGAAAAGTTCCAAAAGTATTTTCTATAAGAAATCAATTCTTCAACCTTGATCCCCATGTATTAAGGATCGAGGTCAAAGCAGGTTTCAGGCATAGCAGATTAGGACTCCACTGGCAGGATGGGATTTGGAGTCAGAAATAATGTCTCCTCCTAATTGATATGACTACCCTGGCCTCGTACCTTAAATGCCCACTCTGTTCTTTTAAGTTCAGTATTGTGCTATTCCAAAAAGTTCCTACTGAACTTGAAGAATGTCAAAAGGATAAAGAGTAATACACTAATTTATTAAAGATAATTTATACATAGGTTTTTATTTATATAACAAGTTTTTGAGCACTGGGTTGGCAGAGAATACAAAGATTAAAATGATGATGATGATGATAATGGCACTCCAGTCACAAAGGCAGTGTGCAGTCTATTAGGAAAAAGATATGCAGGCTATCAGTACCTTTGTCAGACCACTGGGAAAGTTATGAAAGTGTGCAGGAAAAAGAAACTACTCCTGATTGGGAAAATCGAGGAATGGTTCCTAAAAATGACATTTGATTGGGATCTTTAAGGAAAGATAGGATTTAGTAGGACGGGGGAACTCTTGTAGTTTATCAAATTAAATACAGATGCAAACGTGTATAAATTGAACATATATGTAGTAATATAAATATAAAGCAATTTTTTTTTGAGATGGAGTCTCACTGTCACCCAGGCTGCAGTGCAATGGCGTGATCTCGGCTCACTGTAAGCTCCGCCTCCCGGGTTCAAGCCATTCTCCTGCCTCAGCCTCCCGAGTAGCTGGGACTACAGGTGCCCAACCCCACGCCTGGCTAATTTTGTTTTTGTATTTTTAGTAGAGACGGGGTTTCACCGTGTTAGCCAGGATGGTCTCGATCTCCTGACCTCATGATTCACCCGCCTTGGCCTTCCAAAGTGCTGGGATTACAGGTGTGAGCCACCGCGCCCGGTAAAAGCAGTTTTATAATGTGTGTGTGTGTGTGTGTGTGTGTGTGTGTACGCGCACATGTGTGTGTGTACAGCAGAGGCCAGAGAAAAGGAACCTTAGAGGTTTTTACTGTCAGGGAACGGCCTGAGCATTTGGCTTTTCTCTGAGGAGTCAGACCCAATTGTGGAGCCTAGGCCTGTCTGTCCTAGACTGCCCGATAGCATCATGAGGATGCTGAGGGAAGGATGAGTCTGGGAATGGAGATGCAAGGGCCACATGAAAGAGTGTTATACAGTGCATAGCATGTGCCTGGTTTAGCCAAGTGCTCTATAAATATTTGTTTGAGTTTAATGGGAGGCGATACAAGAGCTCCTCTCACAAGCACGAGGTATCACCATCCACTACTAGACCCTTAGAGATTCCTGGTTCCACTTTTTGTTTTCTCTGCTTTTCACATTCCCGACGTCTTCTGCTGTTTGTTCTTCCTTACTTTTATGAAGCTGTTATTTCATACTCTGCACCAGCTCCATACAACATAAAGAATCATAATTTCTCAGCTGGTCATTTCCTCTAATTCAACTAATAATGAAATAAATGAACAGGGAAGGTGAGAGATAATAGATAAAGAAATAAGTGCACACACATGCACAAGCAAACACACATGTAGTCGACAAAATTAGGGTGGCCACTTTTTATATGTGAGAATGTTCTCACACTGTTAATCTCATACCAGCCCTCCTACCTAATCCAGTATTTGTTGAAATCAAGTGGTTTTCAATTGAGGGCGATTTTTGTGCCCCAGGGGACATTTGACAACATTTGGAGACTCTTTTGGTTGTCACAACTGGGAAGGTGCTACTGTTCTCTAGTGTGTCCAGGCCAGGGATGCTGCTGGCCATCCTGCAAGGCACAGGTTGGCCTCCCACAACAGACAATTATCTGGCCTAAAATGTCACTGGTACCAAGGCCAAGACACATATTTGAACCCAACTCTTACACCATATTTACTTTTTTTAAAATAATAAACTTCGTTTTTAGGATAGTTTTAGATTTACATGAAAAACTATGAAGATAGTATAAGAAGTTCTCATATATCCCATATTCACTTCCCCCATTATTAACTTCTTACATTGGTATGGTCCATTTGTCATAGTTAATGAACCAATCCTGATACACTATCCAAAGCTAATTATTTAGATTATTAACTGAAGTCCATACTTAATTCAAATTTTCTTAGTTTTTTTTTTTCTAGTGTCCTTTTTGTGTTCCAGGCTCACAACCAGTACACCACATTACATATAATCATGTCTTCTTGTTATTCCTCAATTCCTCTTGGTTGTTTCTCAAACTTTCCTTGTTTTTGATGACCTTGACAATTTTGGGAGGTACTGGTCAGGTATTTTGTCTAATGTTCTTCAATTGGGATTGGTCTGATGTTTTTCTCGTCATTAGTTTGGGTTTGGGGGTTTTGGGAGAAAGACCAGAGTGTCATTCTATCAAGGGTGTATCTTATCAACGTGTCTTATCACTGTAGATGTTGCCCTCGGTCACTGACTGGGGTACTGCTTGTCAGGTTTCTCCACTGTAAACCCAGTAAACCCACTCTTTTTCCCCGTCCCCTTTCCATACTGTACCTTTTTGAAGGAAGTCACAATGTGTGGCCCACCCTTATCAGTGGGAAGTGATGTTTCACCTCTTCAATGGCAGAGTATCTCCATAAATTATTTGGAAACCTTCTGCACATAAAACTTGCTCTCCTCCCCCATTTATTTATTCAATCACTTACTTATATCTGTGTGAATTCACGGATATTTATGTTATACTTTGGGTTATGACACTATACTATTTTATTTATTTTCTTGCCCAAATTGTTCCAAATTTGGCCATTGGTAGCTCTTTCAGTTGGCTCCTGTGTCCCTTTGACATTCCCCATTATTATTAATATTATGATATTGTTCTTGTTATTGTTTGGGCAATTCCTTATTTGGGGGACTATAAGATGCTCCTTTCATTTCCCAATCCTAGGATCACACATTTATCCAGTGAGTTGTGGTTCTTCTCACTGGAGAACAGTATTAGAAACTAAGATCTGGGTGCTAAGTATGCTCATTACTACTGGGCCATATTTACCTTCCATTTTAAAAACCTTAAGTATATAGTAGGTCTTGAGATATTAGCTAGTAATAGTAATACATGTAGATAACCTATAAATATAAACATATTAGGAACATGTGTCCCATTTTTTTTTCACTCAAGCATAATGGAAAAAAAATGCTTGGCAACTACTGCTCTAGAATACTGTCATTAATGGGACTCCGCGCTAAAAAATCCTGCCCTCTGTGAGTCCCAGGATCTCATACTCCTGAGACAGACAATCTATTGCTCCAGAGCTGGGCATCTACTCCTCAGCCAGGATGGTAAGACCTGGCTCCTGCAGGTCACCTCGTGCAGTCAGGGGCAGGGGCAGCTGCCGAGAGGGAGTTGTTGCTGTGAAGTGAGCACTTCCTTCAAGAGATGCCACTGCAGAGTGATAGGAGGGGATGTGGTCAGGGAGGAGGGGGAGGAGGAAGCAAGAGATGGGGGGTGGGTGGAGTGAGTTAACTCTGACTGCAAGCTAGGGGACCTCTCAGATTCCTCCCTGTACCACATATTGGTTCTGTTCTCATCTCAGGCACCATCTCCTGGTTACCTGCCCCTTTCACACGGGGCACCAAGGGAGAAACTGGGGATTGGCCAGTGCTTCTCAGTTGGGAGAACAACAAGAGAACAAGAAACAAGAACAAGACAGCAGAAGAACAAGAGCAAGAGAGCAAGCACTCTTCTACTGCTGGGAAGAGTAGCTTGTATATAGGTAAACACATGAACACAGAATGTTACAGAAAATCAAGAGGACTGTTGGGGGCTGAGTCCATCCACTCACACTCCCCACCATCAGCCCCGCACTCATGGGCCTCTCCATAAGCTTTTGTAAATGACCTTATTCATCTTCAAAGCAGGCAGGTCTTGTAGTTGACACGGGTAAATGTTGGTCTTCTTTTTCTCCTTTTTTAGAAAATACGCTGAAAAATAAAGTGTCTTACTTTTAAAGAGAACATTCCCAGAAATCCTGTTGCTACTGCTGGCTGCAGAGATGGCAAATCATAATTGGTGACTAATATAGGAGTTTGATCTTTATCCCAAATTTGTTGGGATGTTAGCAGTGATTTGGCAGTGGCTATAGTAAATAATGGGCTGGGTGCGAAAGTTCCCAAAGATTTCATCCTGGGTAGGACAAGACTAGGTTTCACTTGAGAGCAGCCTTCCACCTGAGAAGTGGCCTATTCTTTCTTGACTTTCCTAATAAGAGTGTAAGGTGTCATGACCTGAGATTTTGCCTCAGGTCTGGAAAGATAAGCTCATGAATATTTATCCATCTGGATCCAGACACAGAGTGGCCAAATGGGGTCCCAAACCCACCTTCCATTTTGGTCCTTCCAAACCCTCCATCTGTGAAGCTTGCTTCCCAGCAGCTGGAATTCCAGCAGGGAAGAACCCCTGAGGCGTCTACCCCAGTCCCCAGCCCTCTCCTCCCCTTACCTAAGGCTGTCACAGAACACTCCTCCCCACAGCCTGGCCAGGGGAACAAATGAATTCTGTCCATGAACCCACAAGACTTCAGTCTGGGGTTAAAAGCATAGAAAATCATAGTATCAGCTATCATTGTTGCAGCTCTAATGTTACCCTAGTCAAATCACTGCTGATTAAAACCAGCCCTGTTAATAAACCACAGGCTTTATTTCCCCTCAAATGTCTATAACCACTTTCTTCAACCCCTATTAAAAGGCAAAACCCAAAGAAAAACACAGCTTTGGAGCCCAAGTGCTGCTTATTCCCCAGAGGAGAAAAAAATAAGCATGAAAAAAAAATGGTTCTTTTTTCCTCACCTTTCCCCCACTTAATGGAATCAAACCTTTTAATAACTAAAGGGAGAAATCAATAAAAAGCAGGCGGGTGTTATCAGTGGCCTGTAACGTTAGAGCAGCTTGAAAACAGTCCTCCTCTGCCTCCCAAAACGAATGCATTTGCCAGCAATTCCCTGCGTCTGACTCACATCCTTATTACCTCCTTCTCCTCTTGCTTTCCCCTTAAGGGACTGATTTTTCCTCCCATCTAAGCCAAAAAGAATTTCTTTGGATTAAGAAGACTGATGAAAGCATTTTTAATATTTGAGCTCAGGTTTGCAAGCTCCATAAAACTGACTTCTCCTGTTGCCTGCTTTGTCTCCCCTCACCTGCCTTGTCTGTAGTTTTCTCCTTCATTTGCTCTACAGAAACCAGCCAGGGACCCTCTCCAGAGCGGGGTGCGGTGGAGGGGGGGGGGTCTCTGGCCCCCTGGCAGCTTCCCCTGCAGCACTGGCTGCAGGCTCTGCTCTGCTGGCTCCAGAGGCAGGATGTGACATCTTTCAAAACCCTCAGAAACTGGGGAGAGGGGAACTTATGTGACAACCTTCATGTTGATGCCGTGTGTCTTTCAAGTAAAGACCGGTTTGACAAGTGCTGAGTGGCTCAGAGGGGAACATGTTTCAAGCCTAGAGGGGAAAGTCTTGACAATTCATTCCAGGGAAAACTGGAACCTTCTCCACCCACCCTGCCTTTGACTAAGGAGGTGGAAAGGAAGGGAGGCCTGAATATAATGGCCTTCATTCCTAGTTCTTCCCACATTTGCATCACTGTTACAACACTGCTTTCCCTTGCTCCTCAAATTAATGGTAGCTTTGCCAACATTATCTTAAATTCCTGGAACCTTGAAATTACCACACGTAGACAGTGCTTTGCTGGAGTAACCTTGCCAGGAACTACTCAATTAAATGGTTTTTGGGAGACAAGGGACCCAGCTTAAAAAAAAATAGTGGTGATTGGGCCACTCTGCTACTGTTCTGAGCTTGCGTTCTGAGATTTGATCGCCCCATTGGGAAGCTACGCAACACCAGGCAACTCTTTCACCCCATTATCATACCAAAAGTCCCGCTGGCTTCCCGGCAAAGCATCATTTTGAAAGAGTGAAAAAGCATCTGCCATCAAATGCCTCACTCTATGATATTTTCCATCCATTTTCATATCCAGTCAAGTCATCATCCAGAGAATAATTATTTTTGGATGATGGCAATGTACTAAATGACAGATTGATGTGTATCTGTGTGTGTAAGTGTGTATTTTAGGGGACATGATAAATGTCATCTCAAGGTATAATTCCGAGAAAGGACCGGCTGACACAGAACCACCAATCAGTGCAATAAATCACACAAGAAAATCGTTGCTGTAATGGAGAGATGAGCACTTTTGTCTAGATCAGTGGATTTTACAGTGTGAGTCCTCTATTTTTTCCAGTGGTTGTGCTCTAGAAATTTTAATATTTATGACGTTAATGGTTTTTTAAACATGATGTGTTTTAGCAACAAAAACAGCCAAAATATCATTTTATTGGTGTTTCTTCAAAAGAGTGGGGAAATTAATATACTTTCTGCCAGAAACTTCTTTTCCATAAATTACAGTATTTATTCTTGATACAGTTCCATGGTGTACGTATTATAAACCAAATGAGGTGCAAAGAGACTGTGTCACTTACCCAAGGTTATTTATCATCATCCCCATGATGGTCATTATCATCCCCATATCTACTCTTTATTTAGCACCAACTTTAGACTAGGAACTCTTTGAGATATATTATAAGCAGAATTTCTAATGCTATCAATAACACTGCAACGTAGGTATTTTGAGTTTCAGTTCATAAATGACTAAACTGAAGTTCAAAGATTCATCAACTTGTCCCCAGCAACACAATTAATAAGAGACAGACTGGAGATTCACATTCATGTCAATGACTTCTGAGGCTCATGGTGTGCTGCTTTTAAAATATGTCTACAAATTCTTTGATATTCCTCCCTTCATAAGGTGGACATTAATTTTTCTACCCTTAAAAGTAGATTGTACTTAGAGGCCCACTTCGAAACTGTGTGACTTCCAAAATTAGGTCAATTTATTGTGACTTCTTGTTTCTTCTCTCTCTCTTACTCTGTCACGTGAGTGTGCATGCAAACCTATGCACTTGGTTTGCTCTTGAGGAAGCCAGCTGCCACGTCATGAAGACACTCAAGAAGCCCTATGGAGACACCCAGTGACAAAGAGCTGAGGCCTTTTGCAATATCCATGGGACACAGCCATCTTGGAAGGAGATGCTCCAGCCCCAATTGAGCCTTCATAGGGCTGCAGCCCCAGCTGACACCTTGTCTGCAACCTCGCGAGAGATTTTGAACCAGAACCACCCGGTTAAGCCACTCCTGAATTCTGATCTGCAGAACTGTGAGATAATAACTGTTGTTTTAATCTGCTAAATTCTGGAGTAATTTGTTATGTAGCAATAGATAACTAATGCACATATTTCCTCAAAAGTAACTCCATTTGCCCATGGAACAAACATGGAGCAGGCATGGTTGAACCCAGTTTCCCATGGCACAACTAAAATAAAAGCTTATTTGTTTTCCATTCGCCACACCCATGTGTGTCCAGTGGTACACAAAATTAAGTGAGACGAAGAAATTAAAGCCCATTTCCAGCCTCCTCCAGACTCAGCACACTAAAAATGTACTTAGTACCCTGAAACTTCATGACTTGTCACCCTGACTCTCCAGAGAATCACGAGGAGCTAAAGTTGACTATCTGCTGTTCTACTCAGTTTCCCATGGTTCAAACCAAAGCACAAAGTAGTGTTGCTTATTGGGTCTACATTTAAACATTCTGAAGTCTCCAAACAATGAAGTAAAAAGTCTTATTCCACGAGTCCCGTGATATTATGGCACAACCCTTTATACTAGGCTGACACCACTTGACTGAGAAGACTGGAGACTGACCACCGAAATCCCTCAAAGGCACTTTTGATTGGCAGAAAATGTCCCTCTGATGAATTGAATGACCTGAACATGTCTCTCAAATACCCACCGAAGCCTGAGGACATTTGGCGATATTCAGACATACCTACATTAAAGACTGAGTGTCTCAGTGTCATCTTTGCCAAGCCGTTGATAAAAACACTGAAACACTGTAGCTTGAGAAATGTACACGATATAAATGAACTTGCTCTCAGAGACACAGAATCTAATACGGTCCAGACGAAAAGTTCAAACAGTCTGGACAAGTTTCCAAACTTTATCAGGATTTCTGGGACATCCAAACTCATTCTTCCTGTCACTGCTTTTTCAGCACTTAGAAGTTCTTGCACGAAAGATTAAAAATGTGGAGGTTTTGCCTCTTCATAGAACTGCAAATAAAATATTCCCAAGAAAAGGTCTCCTTGATAAATAAACACATGATTTTCATTTGCCTGGCTCTGCAAAAGTGCTTTTAAAGTAATCCAGGTGAAATCTCCACGGGCCACAACTCACAGGCTGCCTGTTCCCCGATCCTAGCATGAGGACAGCACATAACATGTTTTTTTCCTTCCTCTTTTTAATCAAATGCATTACAGCATGCTATTACTCTTGGGGCTGTGTTTCTCCAGATGATTTTCCAGCACCACTGTGGACTCCATTCAGAAGGAAATGGAACAGTATTTTCCAGTTTAGTACCTTAAATCAGTTTGTTTTCCCCAGGCCTCTGTACATGCTGACCTCACTTTCACTGAACTCCAAGAGACCAAGTCTGTATCACGCCAGACTGGATCAACTATGCCTGGGGTTATACACTGATGCCAAAATATAAGTAGCTTTCTCTCCCCATTGCAGGAAGTAGGGGTTTGAATATTGAAGGCTGGAACAATACCTTGAACTTCTTTTGTCATAGATTCATAGTGGCCATGCAATAGGCTAACTCAAATCCATAAAATATATTCATATAAGATTTTTTAATGATTCTGTCCAGGTCATATCCATCTTGGTTTGAAATTCTAATGGTGGCACAACTAAAATAAAAGCCTATTCATTTTCCATGCACCACACCTGCAATCCCAACAGCTCCAGGCTAGCGCTGTCAAAGCTCACATCCATCTTCTCTCTAGGACAACCATTGGTTCCTTAGTAAGAATCTCCCTTCAGCAGCCAATGGTAATAGCTACACCCACTCCTCTAAATCTGTTACTTGAAGCCCAAAGCACAGGAGAAAGCTTTCCCTCTGATGGCACCCCCCAGTCCCAGAACAGCTCCAGAAAACAATTGATATCTGCATTGATATTATCCTAGTTGATAATAATAACAACAGATAATGCCACGTATTAGACAGTTACTATGTGCCAGGCCTGGTGCTATATGCTTCATCTCATTTAACCCTCATAACAGTCTTATTTGTCCTTAAATAAGCTGAAATTAATTGGTCCTTTTTAATAAACTAAAAATGAAGTTGAGGGGTTATGTAATGTGTCCAAGGTCACATGGTTAATAAAGGGTAGAGTGTGAGGGTCTGGGAACCTAAGTCTGAACAAGACACAAGCAAGAACTAAAGGGCAGCCTTTGGAAATTCCAGCACTGTATGACGATCTCCAGGAGAGTCATGCAGAAACCATAGTGTCCTGGAAGAGGGTGCGATTAACTGGGTAAGTTGAATGGGTGGGAAGGCTGGGAGGCGGACTTCTCAGAAGCAAAGGTACTTCAGCTTGATCTTGAATGATGAGTAGACATTGACAAGGCTGATATGGAGAAAGGAGCAGTGAGAGGCTGGAGGGGTATTCGAAGAGATGGTACACAGTGTCACAAGAGTAACAGGGGCAGAGAACGTCTGAGAAGGGACAGAGAATGGAGGACAAGGACAATCATGTGGCCTGGGATCAGATCATCAGGGCTTCTTATGTCCACCTAAGGACTGTATTTTACACTGTGGGTGACAGCATCCCATTAAAGATAGTCATTACAAATTTCTATACATTGAAAAGATGTCTCTGCAGAAAGCCGGGGCTGGAAAGAGGGTGGCCAGTTGCCTGTTCTAAGTAATTAGAACTTAGAGACTGGGAGGAGAGTTGTAAAACAGATTTAGGAGGTAGACTTAGCAGCTATGAACTTGAAGGGAAAGCAAGTAGTGGTGGAAAGAAAGTTGGATTTTAGGATAATATTCAGTTGGTGCAAAAGTAATTGTGGTTTTTGTGATTACTTTTAATTGTAAAAACCTCAATTACTTTTGCACCAACCTAATAATAATGTTTCTCAGTGGATGGTAGCAACCCAAAGGATGCAAGGAAAAACTATTTTTTGTTGGGGGGAATGTAGAGCTAATTTTTATTATGGCGTGCTTTCCATGAAATGCTGACAATTTCCATCTGGATGCGCTGGAGGCACCTCAGAGAAGATCTGGAAGGCTGGCTGAGATGTAGCCATCAGTCTGATTCTGGAACCCTTTAGGGGAAAAGTTGACATCCAAATCTCCCCCATCTGTTGAGAGCGTGAGAGAGGAATCTTCACAAAGCCTGTCTCATCCTACAGAGGACCTGGAGGGCTTGGAGTAGAAGACTTTGCCTCATGCAACCAGCCCTGTTCACCTTTCAGCATCTTGTCCGGGCCTCTCAGCCAGACACCACAGTGAAAAAAGCACTCCACAGGGTGTAACTGATGAATAATACCCAGATGGAACCCACAGCCCTTCTTCCCAGAGGATGTCTGTACTTGGAATTACAGAGGAAACAGGAAGGTCTAGTTCAATCAAACTAACATTCATTTGGCAGTTACTATGCAACAGTCACTGTATGGAACATTAATACTCAAAGGTAAGACCGTGGTTCCTCCTTCCCAAAGGAGTTCACAGTCTACACAGGACTAACAGAATGATGGGGGCACTGAGGACTATGGTGGTGGAGAAAAACCCAGGTCAGAAGGGCAGCAAAGGATGGGGTCCTCCTTGTCTAAGCTCAGTGTGACCAAATCCTGTTCACAGTCAATAAAGACAAACCAAGTCTGGAACTCAGGACACAATTAGGGAAGCTTCCATTTTCAGACCAAGTGGCTGAAACGTCCACTGCTGTGTCCTTCTCCTTCCTAACATTTTTATTCCAAGTAAAATCGGCGAGTTGTTGGTGGTCATTTGCTTCATGCCTGTGTCTCCAGCAGGACTGTGGATCGTTTGCTTATTGCTGTACCTCCTTTGCTTAGTATCGTTGCAGGTATATAATCGGTGTTTAAGGAAATACTTGCTGAAGGAAAAGCTTCTGGAAGAGGTTGGAGAAGGAAAAAGAAGGCAAATATATGAACACAGCCCTCCAGGCTGAGCGCGGTGGCTCACGCCTGTAATCCCAGCACTTTGGGAGCCCGAGGCTGGTGGATCACTTGAGGTGAGGAGTTCAAGACCAGCCTGGCCAACATAGTGAAACCCCGTCTCTACTAAAAACACAAAAATTAGCCGAGTGTGGAGGCACGCGTCTGTAGTCCCAGCTACTTGGGAGGCTGAGGTAGGAGAATTGCTTAAACCGGGGAGGTGGGGGTTGCAGTGAGCCAAGATCACGCCACTGCACTTCAGCCTGGGCGACAGAGTGAGACTCCATCTCAAAAAAAAAAAAAAATACAGCCCCCCTAGAGAAGCCATCCAGCCCCCTCCCCATGCATGCAGACACCAAAAATGAGCATTTCACAAAGCAGACTTCATTCCACCAGCCCTTTCTTCAGGTCTGAAATTTCTCACAAAGACTACCTCTATAAGCAGTAAAAATAAAGGAATCTGCCTGGAAAAAAACACACTTTAGGAAATATTATTCATCTCCCTGAGATGCATTCCCCATTTATTTCTCCTCTTGGATTTTCATTCCGGAGACCTTATCCTCTAAATGCTTTCTATCCATAAATAATCCATGTCCATTTCAAAGGCTCCAGCTATCCATGACCACTCGAGAATTATAATGAAACGTGGCTCTTGACTCTGGCCACCTCTGACTTTCGCATGATCTCCTAATGACGCAGCTAACTGAGTGCAATGTGGAGCTTCTCTGGATGAGATCATCTGGATTGCATAGGAGTGAGCTTTATGTGCAACTGGACATTTAGAGATTGACAGACCTGAAATACAGCATATGTTGTGTTGTAAAAAATGCAGAGTAAACTGACATAAGAAATTATTTTCGTGGTAGATATGCTCCTTGAAGGCAAGTCTGTACCTTCTTTACATGACCTACCCTAGCTACCCCACTGAAATTCACTCTTTGAGGAAAATTGTTCTATCAGTCATTTACACTTTAGTAAGAACTTTAGCCAAGGTGCTACATCTGTAGAAGCATTTGTCTCTTATATCTCATTTTAGTTATAAAATGAAAGAAAGTCATTGGGAAAGAAATTCCAGGAATCTGTAACAGATAGGACAAAAAAATACTTGGGAGAAGCAAGGGGAAGTTCCTGGTTTCCAAACCACTTGTTACTGACCCATCCAATAGATTAGAAAAGCCGACCTTGGTCCACATTTCCTAGGCTGTACTTAGATTCTCAATATATCTCTCAGAGACAATGTCTTTGGATAAAATACTTTATAAAAGAGAGTTGAATTTGCTAATGAAAATAATGCTAAGTGTAATAGAATGGGCAGTATTACATGGTTTGCAGCTAATTTATCTATGTGCTAGAGGAATGATAATGAACTAAAAAGACCCTAAGACAGCCGAGTGTAGTAGTGTACACCTGTAGTTCCAGCTACTTGGGAGGCTGAGGCAGGAGGGTAACATGAGCCCAGAAGTTTGAGCCCAGCCTGGGCAACATAGCAAGATTCCATCTTTAAAAAATATATTAATTAAAAATACTAAAAAAACATAAGACATTTTTAGCATGTTTTAAACAGAATTTTCTCCCTGCTTATATTTAGAGATAATAATATTTAGCAAGCCTATTTTGGAGCAGTTTTTTCCCTTTCTGTGGCCTGTGGGCCCATCTGTTCTTCATAAAAATTTGGCTTTAACTCCCACATTGTTAAACTGTGAAACAATGATATAAGTGACTTCACTTCAGTTTGCGAGGGATTGGATGGCTTCTCTCTTAGGTGGAGTGGTCTATTTCATCTCCTTAGCACATTCTTTGACTGTAGGCTGAAGTGAAGTCCAGGATTTTGACATTTCCTATAAGTTTGGTTTGTTCAGCAAGAATACATAAGCCCCCACTCCTTTCCTTATGTTGTATCAGGATGGGTGAAACCCACTGAGGGACATATCTTGGCCCTCCCCGGGAAGGGTAGGGACAGGTGAGAGGTAAGATCCGTGCTAATTTGTGGGATAAATTGGAGAAGGAACATCATTTATGTTCACTGGTCAGCCTCCTCTTCTTTAATTTACAGGAGAAAGAGGACATCAACATAAATTCCCGGGTTCACAAAGAATATCATCTGATCTTATAATTGGAGCTTGGAGACCATCTAAACCAATGCTTTCATTCTTAGTCACAAATGGCCAGTTACTGAGTCACTTCTCCAAGGTCTTCCATGTAGTAAGTGACAGGCCTGGACTCAAAACCAAGTTTCTGACTCCTTAAGTTCAATCGCCAAACATTCCTAGAGTTTTTACTGCAGAGAATATATACAGGATTTGCCAATACCACATCTACAGAACATGAAGTGAAGTGGAAACTTAAACCACTCTCTAGAATAATTCAGGCAAACCAGGCAAGTTGAGAGAATTATTTTTCCTTTAATTGATCAAGAAAATTCAACTCATGAGAACCCAAACCAAGAAAATGTAATGCTTACGCCTTTTATACATTTTATCATTGTTTATAAGAAAGCTAATACACTTAGAGATAGATACTACAAATGAGAAAACTTCTAAATATAATGGATTCAGTTCTTCCATTTCCATTTAGGACATCTTTCCAGAGGAAATATCTGCTTTTCCAGCAGATATCTTCCTTTTACCTTGGGTTAAGTCTAGGAAGGGGAAGATTTCCAGTTCCAGTTTGCATCGCAGAATGTCTTCCTTGAATGCTTGCTTTTTAAAGTATCTGTTGGCATCCACAGGGCTAAAGATTTGAGACTTATCAGCAAATGTCAGAGAAGATAGAAACTGCCCACTTTCCGAGCAGTTCTTACTCACCCTCAACAGTGTTTCTCGTGGGGTGTCAATGCCATGGGCTATACATAAGCTTGGAGATCACTCTTTGTGAAACCAAAAGAAGGCAAGGCTGGTCACCTTCCCTGCTATTTCCACTGTCCTCATGAGATGTGTTAGGATCTGCTGCTTTAACATTCTGGACTCCAGAAAGTGGCGTTGCTCTCAGCCCACTCCCTTGCATTCCTTCTCAGGGGCACGACACCTTCCAAGCTAGCAATAAAAGCTCAGATTGTCAACAGGGCCCAGCTAGATCTAGTTTGTGGTGGTCCTCCCTTTGGGGTTTTCACACTGAAATCCAGAGCAAAGCAATTTCTGAGTTTAGATTTTTCCAATTGTGTCCTTTTGGGAAAAGTCCACATTCTCCTATTTTATCCAATGAATTCCCCGAGTCTAAGTCATCCATCTTTAAGCCACTGGGTAGCATGGCTCTTTCCATAGTTCAGAGAGAACCATACTTCAGGCATCTTCCTGGCATCAAAACTTCCAGTGAAAGCCAGGTGTGGTGGCTCATACCTGTAATCCCAGTGCTCAGGGAGGCCATGGGTGAGAGGACCTCTTGAGGCCAGGAGTTTGAGACCAGCCTGGGAAACATAGCAAGATCTCATCTTTAAAAAAAATAAAACAGTCATGCATGGTAGCGCACTCCTATAGTCCCAACTACTCAGGAGGCTGAAGTGAGAGGATCGCTTAAGCCCAGGAGTTTGAGGCTGCAACGAGCTATGAACACGCCAGTGCACTCTAGCCTGGGTGACAAAACAAGACCCCTCCAAAAAACTTCCAATGATCCGTTTATTCATTCACTTACTCAATAATTATTTTGGGTAAACAACTGTACTCTATATCATGCACAAAAGAGACATAAGTCCCTGCCCTTACTGTGGCTTACACTAAAAGACAGAGATAGCCAATAATTAAGAAAGAGTATACACTGATATATATGTAATGTTATGTATATATGTGTGTATATGTGTGTTATATAAAATTATGCACACACACATATATACAAATTTACACACACAAACATATATATATACACACAATATTAAATTGTGATATGTGCTATAAACAGGGTATTTGAAATGCTATGAGAAAGAACAAACAAAGGAAACCTACTTATATTAGGGGTAAGTTAAAGGAGGTGATATTTAATGTAAGACCCAAAGAATGTGAGGGGGTCAGTTCCATAAATAGGGGAATAAAAGATCCAGGCAAAAGAGCAATAGTTGAGTAGTTTCTAGGGAAGGAAAAATGCATCAGCTAGTTTCTGACCCTCACCAAGTTCTCCTTCCTTCCTTCTTCATTTCCCTATGCTTCTTTTCTTCTTGCCCCATACCTGGCTCTCAGCATTCTCTTGCCTTTTCCCTATTATTGATCTAGGCCCCATTGGGTCCCTGGGGTCCTGAGGATGGCTTCCAGACCATGAGCTCCTTATGTCAGCCTGTTCCTATGAAACTTGGAGTCATCTTCAGCACAAAAGCATGCAAAGACATACTCTTCAGAGAAACAAACTTGTCTTAGTAAATGATCTTCTGAACACAAAGCCAATAGGTAGCCTGGCTTTGTCCAAGAGCAAAGCTTCATCACACACACCTTTATTGTGCAAATGAAATCTATTTTCAGAGGGCCATGAAAAGGCAGTTTTTGAAAACCAACCAGATATGAAGATACTGAAAGAACCTGAAGGCATAGGAATATAGATAGAACAGAGGCTTTCCTTCATCTTCTTCCTTCTTGAGTCAAAGCAGCTTTCAACTAAGAAAGCTTTTTAAAAATTCCTTAATCTGGGAACCTATGGAATGGAAGTCTACGAAGATCTTCAGAGGGTCCACGAACATCCTAAGTTGCATGCAAAAATTTCTCTATGTGCATATGTACATTTTTTTCCTAGGTGTACGTGGAAGGGGTAGTAGTCCAGTTTTTGCTAGGTTCAGCAGGGGCGCATTGGTTTGTGTGAAAATGTAATACTTGAACAGAAAAAAGAAAAAGAGAGAGAGATGCTGTCCTGCATGAAGAGGTGTTGGCCTTGTCACTTCTCCATGCACATCTCCTGTAAGACCCCCAGCCCGGCTCTGCAGAGCACTGTTTCAAAACTCTTGCTATAAGCATCACTTAAATAAAATTCTAAATTCAAAGGTTTTGAGCTATTTTTTGCCCACAGACACTCCCTTCAACAGCTGTGGATGGCATGTGGTCCAGGCCTATCAAAATGAGGAACTCATAAAGGAATTAGGAGATGACTAACATCTGCAAATGACTTTGGGACTTTCTTTACAATGCTTTGTCTAGAAGCACTTACTTTTCATCCAAGAAAACAGGTTAAATCCATTCTCCAAGCACATCAGTTAGAGTTAACTACAAAAGCAGGAATTGGTGTATACTCAGAACCAATAACATCTAGACATTTTAAGCTCTCTGAGAGTTCAATAAAAAATAAGCTTTTATAGTCTAATAAAAAAATTTACTCACGCCTATAATCCTAGCACTTTGGGAGGCCGAGGCAGGTGGATTACCTGAGGTCAGGAGTTTGAGACCAGCCTGGCCAACATCGTGAAACCCCATCTCTACCAAAAATACCAAAATTAGCCAAGGGTGGTGGCAAGTGTCTGTAATCCCAGCTACTCGGGAGGCTGAGGCAGGAGAATCACTTGAACCTGGGAGGTGGAGGTTGCAGTGAGCCGAGATCGTGCCATAACACTCCACCCTGGGCAACAAGAGCAAAACTCTCTCAAAAAAAAAAAAAAAAATGCCAGGTGCGGTGGCTCATGCCTGTAATCTCAGCACTTTGGGAGGCTGAGGTGGGTGGATCATGAAGTCAGGAGTTCGAGACCAGCCTGGCTAACATGATGAAACCCCCTTTCTACTAAAAAAATACAAAAAAATTAGCCGGGCTTAGTGGTGGGAGCCTGTAATCCCAGCTACTCAGGAGGCTGAGGCAGGAGAATTACTTGAACCCGGGAGGCAGAGGTTGCAGTGAGCCAAGATTGTGCCATTACACTCCAGCCCAGGCAACAGTGCAAAACTGTCTCAAAAAAAAAAAAAAAATTACTTTAGCCTTAAATTCACAGAGACTAAAACATGGAAATAGTTGGATTAAACATGGGGACAGAGGAAAAACATGGGATAATGTTGGTCAAGTTCATACTACCCAAATGATAAAAGAAATTATAATTCATAATTTTGGTAATTTTAAGTATTCACTAGATTCCTCTAAAGATATTTTTCAGCATAAACCATATGCAAAGCTTTTGTACCAGTCTGGGCTTTTGGTGGCAAACAACAAAAAGGGGCACCGAAAGAAAGAACTTATGAGACAAATGGAGGGAAGTTTGGGAAATGTGTGAGACAGCTAGAGAGCAAGACTTGGAAGGAACCCAGGAAGGCGGAGAGCAGCCATGATCCAGCCACAGGAGCAACAGTCATAGGACATGCCCAATGGTGCCGGGGACCTCAGAGACACTGTCACCACCACACCACCTTTAGGCCCTTCATTCCACGGCACTGGACACTTGCCTCTGCAGTTAGATCCGTATCATTTCCCAAAGACCCTCTGGAGAGTCCATATCGGGCGCCATCAACTTCTACCTTTCCTGGGATTCCCTCTCTAAAGAGAAAAGCATTCAGTGGCAGGCAGCCAATTATTTGTTTTCTGAATGTCTTTGGCAACATTATACCAAAAATGTGAGAATACACATGTGCTGCTCTGAGAAAGAGACAATGTGAGGATCTTCACAGCTGACACCAGGATTTCCTTTAAGAAGCAACTGTGTTAAGTAAAATTCTTTTATCAGAGTCTTGGAAAAGGTAAGTCTTGTGAGTGTCACAGGCTCCTCCTGCACCCAGGCTAACGAGAAGGGAAGTTGTTCTGAAAGTTGAAAGGACACCAACTGCAGGTCCCAGACCACCTGCGAGGGGAGGGAAGTGAAGCTGGGAGGGAGAGACGGGGAAGGAAGCAGCAGAGCTCCCGCTGGTGGAAGGCTGAGAACTCAGTGATGTGGTCACCCCATGACTGCTTCACCCAACAATTTTCTTTTTCTGGAAAGTCTATCAAACTCATGAGACCTCAGTGTGAGAAATAAGTACATTCCTCATTACGGAAGCAAAGATGTTTCTTATTGGGAACAAAATGATGCCATCAAACTCAACAAGTGAACAAAGTCAGGTAAGCAGAGGAAGTCAGGAGAATGTGGCCCCCCGTGTTACACACACACACACACACACACACACACACGCTTACATTCCCCATATTCAGCAGAAATCTAGAGAGGGCCTCAGACTTCCACCAACCTAAGAGTGGATGCAGAAACATCCAAAGCAGTTAGGGGACAAAGTGACACCTAAGCTACCCAGAGATGAACAATCTAGTAAAAAAGACAAACTCATAGAAAAGTAAGATTAAATGAATGCAGTCACAGTGTATCCAAATTCAGTGGGAAGTTCAACAGATGGAACAATTTACTCTAACAGAGAAAGGGACACATATTGTGTCCTTGTGAATAAAATATTGTGAATAATATTTTAAGGTAAACTTTAATTAATGAGCAGAGTTTTGACAAGCAGAAGAGTGGCCTGGGGTAATATGCAGGGAATAACATAAGAAAAGAAATAGGCAGATACAAATGTGCAACAGCTCAGGAAACAGGCTACTTCATGGAGGTTACATGTCACGATGGCATTAAGGTAGGTTGAGCAGCCTCATCGTGGCAACTTTGAGCACCTACTAAGGATGTGGGACTTTATTCCCTTATAGGGCCATAGGAAGCCATGGCATGTTTCAACAAGGAGAAAGAAATATCTGATCTGCGTTTTAGAAAGATGATCATTTGTGGTGGTATGTAGAGCATGCTAATTTAGTAAGAGATTAGAGAGACAGAGAACAGCTGAAAGGTTATTGTGATAACATAAACAAGAATTGCCCACAGCTTGAGGCCAAGCAGTGGCAAGAGGGCAGAGATATGATGTGCACTGGGGATAAACTATGTATAACTGACTGACTGGCAGACACACAGCAAGAGGGGAAGAATAGTTGAAGTCATGCCAATGTGTATAAAATGGACAATGAGAAGAGGAAGAGCTGGGACTTGAAAACAAAGGCTCCACTTAGTGAAGTTAAGGAAGCAAACATAATTTGGGAGTGTCCAATTTTATCAAATGTATCACAGAATCTGTTTTTGAGCTAAAATGTAAACCATGGCTATAATTCCCCAAAGTTAGTGTTCTGTCCTGAGATTATTGCAAACCAAGTCACCTGCCAGATTTCTTCAAAAATCTTGGGTTGTTGGAAATAGAATTTCATGCATTCTCACCTTAGGGGCTGGTGGACGCCCTCATCTCTTCTCTGATGAGATGGCCCAGTGGTAATAGCCCAGCAGGGAGTGGAACCTTCAGGTCCAGAGGTATAGATGTGGGAACGAAGGTACATTCCCAGAGTGGAGAATGAAGACAGGACAGAAGTGAGGAACTCTGAAGCCCATCTCTAAAGGGTGAGCCAAAAGGGATCAGCCAACAAAAGAGGAAAAGGGACAACAGATTTAGAACTGAAAGGAAAGGGATAGGAAGTGATAGGGAAAACAGCGGAGCTCATTCACGTTGTCAGAAGGGTCTCTGCCTTCTCCTTTGAGAACTTTCTCACATACCAAAGCAGTCTTCCATCTGGCTCTGGAGAGATGTAGCTAACAACGAGATTTTTCCAGCAAGGGCAGCAACAACACTGCCATAATCATAGATGAAAGTGGACATTCTGACATTAATCTGAGGCCCCTACCTGGCTTCCACCAACTCCTAAGGTGGGAACGCATGAAATTCTATTTCCAACAACCCAAGACTTTTGAAGAAATCTGGCAGGCAACTTGGTTTGCAATAACCTCAGGACAGAACACTAACTTTGGTGAATTATAGACGTAGTTTCATTTTAGCTCAAAAACAGATTCTGTGATACATTTGATAAAATTGGACTCTCCCAAATTAAGTTTGCTTCCAGCCTGGGTGAGTTAGCCCACTGAAGGATCAATGGCCACCAAAAAAGAAAAGTAAATAAATAGATCTGATAATAAAGGTACAATCAAAGCTCTAAACTAATATAGGACGAGGGCTTGGGGGTTGGGGGGAAGAGCTAGTAGGTCTTCAGCCCATGCCTAGAGGTGAAATGCAAATGTACTTCCAGAGATGGTTCCCCTCCCAGGCAGGGTGATGGGGCTGAGGCGGGAGCCCCGTGTTTAATGAACTCGAAGCAGGAGGGCTTCTACCCAGGAAAGGGCTGAAGACAGTAGTTCTCAAACTTGAGAGGACATCAGGATCACCTGGAAGGCTTACTAAAACAGAGATCACTGAGACCCCTCCCCGACTCCAGGATTTCCAATTCAGGAAGTCTGAGGTCAGACCTGAGAATTTACTCTTTAGTAAGTTCCCATGTAATGTTGATGATGCTGGTCTGGAGACCACACTCTGTTAACCACTGATTAAAAGACAAGGAACTGTGGGTTTAGCTGGATTGGTGAGTCTCATACAATCATCTTAAGAGTGGAGGAGGGAATCTTGAGTCCTGGCATGAACTAGTACAGCCCAGAGATGGTTTGTCCTGCCTGCTCTTCCAGGGAGGTTTGGGCTGGGGTTTGGGCATTGCCTCAGCAGGTAGACTCTGTAGAGGATGAGAGGGTATACCAGCAGACCCCCCTAATGCCACCAGCAGTACAGAACTCAATGGCATGGCCAGTGAATTTGGTGATTATTAATTTTCATCAAATACATGTAAGTGTCCCCTCATGGGGAATAGAACCACCTTTTATTCATGGTTTTCACTTTCAAAATACCTAGCTCACAGTACATTTTTCATTGATTTTATTAGTAGTAGAATAAGCTACTTCTGATAAAACGTCAACTAATTACTGTTTCTTTATCATCTCCCTACAAAAGATCATACCAATTCACATCATCTAAGGAACTTTTCTTTTTTGTAAACATTAGAAATAAAATCTTGGAAGACTAAGGTGGATAGATAAGAGGAGAGGAGTTCCCTTTTCCAATAAATCGGTCCAAGAATTAAGCAACAGAACCCTTAACATTTCAAAAAAATCACACAAACACATGATTACACAAAACATAAAACTGAAGGCAAAATTCACTGTATAAGTAACAAAAAAGACCTTATAGAGCTTGGGTAGCACAATATTTTGGTGTTAGGTGATTCACACGATGCACTTAAGAGGTTTAAATGGGAAAATATTACAGCAGGTCAGCCTTTCCATACTTGTTGCCAATGTTTACTTCAGTTCCGGTAACACAGTAGGCTTGGGTATTTTTCTTTTCAGTACGTTGAAGAATATGAGTAACATATGTGGCGTGTGTTGATACTTGTTGATCCAGAGCTCAGAAATGTTAACCTAAAGAGAGTAAGCCTTGGAGGAGACTGGATGCTGGACAGCCTTGGATTCTGATTCATTTGAGACTCGGCATAGAGATGAGGCCACGATCTCCCCCACCCGTTACATTGCAGAGGATGAAAAGGGGATGTAATACAATACTACACCTCCAGGTATCAGAGTACAGAAAAAAAAGTGTTTATTTTTTGCTTGGAGAAAGGTGAAACTTGTGAACACATTTAATGGAATAAAACATTTTGTGAGAGCTGTAGGCAGTTGTGATTGCTCGAGTGCCTCTTCTGCATCATGGAACCAGGATTGAAGAGAAGAGCTCAGCCCCAAAGGAAAGGAACAGAATTGCTTCTGGAAGCAACCATGAGAGCTTCCACTCTCCATGAGAAAAGAATAGCAGAGGAGGAAACGGTGGCCCTGGAAAGAGCTTGCTGTCCAAGAGGCAAAGGAGGCTGGCGGACACAGAGCTAAGAAAGGTAAGGTGGCAACAAGGAAAGACATTGTTCTGGCTGAGTAACATCTCCATAAGTTGCATCTTTTCAGCAATTTTGTTCAGGTACCATGCTGTGTGGTGTTGCTGTAACTATGATGAAAAAGATGTTCTGGTAAAGGCAATGATAGAGCCTGAGGCCCAGAGGGAAGGAAGTCACAGGGAGGTCCCCTGCCTCTGAGCTTCATCCCCACAAGCACCCAGCAGCTCTCCCTCTGCTCACAATACTGTGAAAGAGAAAAACACAGAGTAGATTCTTCCAACACAAATTGGGTGAGCCCAGGTGATCTGAAGGGAGAGCACCTAAGGTAGAGAGTGAGGGTCAGCGATTCAGAGAAGATCTTTAGAGCTGGGGCTGACACATATAGGACTTAAATGATGGGTACAAGTCAGGGCACTCGTCAATTCTATTCATCAAGCAGAACTCTACAAACAGACCGCAGTTAGGCTATCCGCCAAAGAGACTTCTACCTGTCAGGCTGCTTTATGGTTGGTTTTTTCCCAACCTTGAGAAGGTCAAGTGCAGCTACAGTTATGTCTCGCTAAGCAATAGGAGTACTTTCTGAGAGATGCATTTGGCATTTTTGTTGTTGTGCAGACATCTTAGAGTGTACTTATACAAACCTAAATTGTATTGCCTACTACACACCCAGGCTGTATGGTGTAGTCTATTGCATCTAGGCTGTAAGTTGGAACAGCCTGTTACCATACTGAATACCATAGGCAATTGTAACACATCGTATTTGTGTCTCTAAACAATCTAAACATAGAGAAGGTACAATTAAAATATGATATAAAAGATAAAACATGGTACACCTCTATGGGGCACTTACTATACATGGAGCTTGCAGGACTGGAAGTTGCTCTTGGTGAGTCGGTGAGTGAGTGGTGAGTGAATGTGAAGTCCTAGGGCATGACTGTACACTACTGTAGGCTTTATCAACACTGGACACTTAAGTGACACTAGATTTATAAAATATATATATTTTTCTTTATTCAATAATAAATTAACCTTAGCTTACTATAGCATTTTTACTTTATAAACTTTTTAATTTTTTTAACTTTTTGACTCTTATAGTAACAACTTAGCTTAAAATTCTTACACATTGTATAGCTACACAGAAATATTTTCTCTCCTTATGTCCTTATTCTATGTGTTTTTCTATTTAAAAATGTTTTTTCTTATTAAATTTTTTGTTACAAACTAAGACATATGCACACACAATAGCCTAGGCTACACAGCATCAGGATCATCAATATCACTCTCTTTCACTTCCTCATCCTGTCCTTTGAAAGATTTTCAAGGAGCCATCATCTCCCATGGTAACCATGCCTTCTTCTGGATACCTTCTGAAGAATCAGCCTAAGACTGTTTTACAGTTAACTTTACATACATATACGTATGTGTGTGTACGTGTGTGTGTGTGTGTGTGTGTCTAAGTAGAAGGGGTACACTCTAAAATGCTGAAAAGTATAGTAAAAAAACAGTAATAGAGTTGCTTATTGTCATTATTAAATATTATACACTATTCATAATTGTATATGCTATACTTTTATATGAATAGCAGTGCAGTAGGTTTCTTTATACCAGCATCACTACAAACATATGAGTCATGCATTGTCTACGTTTTGACAGCTACGACGTCACTAGGCAAGATGAATTTTTCAGCTCCTTTGTCTTATGGGACCACTATGGTATATGTGGTTTGTCATCAACCAAAACGTTGTTATGCAGCACATGATTGTACTGTATATTCGTAGAAGCAGAACCCAGTTCCCTCTATCCTGGGTCATCAGAAAAATAAACTCAGAATTTACCACCAACATATTTCTGTTGGTTTAAAGAATGGCTTTGTAGGGAACTGCCTCTGAGTTTTCTGTCCTTTAGGTAAATATTGCAAAAATGGCCCACCTTGAGGAAGGACAAAGGTCAAAGTATTTTTGAACTTGCTACAGAGAAAATAAATTTACTGAGGCAACAAAGGTTGAAGATGTTAGAAAAACATATAGAATTAGCAATAGACTATAAGAATCAAAGATGATAGTAAGGTGTTGTGTGATCTTAACAGGGTCCCTGGGCAACATTGCCAACTGGCTAAATCACAGTCCCTGAAACTGGATCATGTTTATTCAGGGGGTCCCCACAATGGTGCTCTGAAATACACTCTGATTTCATCAAAGTATTTTCAGAGATTATTTCAGAAACTCTGTCAACAACTTTTCTGAGACACTCCTGATTTCAAATTTTTACTGGATTCTGCCTTCAGCCAATCATTTCCTGCCTCTGGGTACCAATTTCCTTCTCTATAAAATGAAAGTGTTAATGAAATTAATTCAAACATACCATTCCTCTTTTAGTACTCAGTGAGGCCTATAACTCATCTTTCATACATGTTACCTTTATTTTTGGAGCCAAAAAATTAATTACATAGGTAATAAATGCATTTTCTTTATAAAAGAAAAAACATAATAAATTAAACCCAGCTTTATCACTCCCTATCACAGCTTCCTCCCTCTCTCTTCTAATCATCATTAGCTTGCCAACTTTT
Source organism: Pan paniscus (assembly GCF_029289425.2). Lineage (NCBI taxonomy): Eukaryota > Metazoa > Chordata > Mammalia > Primates > Hominidae > Pan > Pan paniscus. The sequence continues at coordinate 52,713,241 of NC_073260.2, forward strand.
TAAAAAATACTTTTACTTACATATATTTGCTCACGGAAAACATAAAGCCCTGTTTAATTTGTGTGTTTTCACACGAATTGTACTCCTTAAACATATAATTCTGTAATTTGCTTCTTGTTTATGTTACAATACTCATGAAGTGGTTTCCACCTGAGTGTAGACAGGACTACCTTGTTCTGGAGTATGAATGCATCATCACCTTTTCATCAGGCTAATGTGCATCATTTTATTCTACTGAGCATCTTTAAAAATGCCTCCTTGCGCACACATGGAAGTGTATGCTGAAGTAAATCATGCATAATGAACTTGCTGGGTCATGGATATGAATTCTTTAAATTTTAGCAAATACCAAATTGTCACAAGTGACTACCCCAGTTAATGCCAGCAGTTCATAAGTATTTCCTCTTCTCATGAGAAGATTCTTTCTCATATCTACCATTACAAACTTTTGCAGCCAGATGGGTAAAAAAAAATGGCATCTCATATTTGTGTGATCCTGATTACTGGGAATGTTGAGTACCTCTTCACATGTTACTTCTTTTGATTTCAGTTTACATATGGTACCCACTCAGGTATACTGGGTATGGTCTCAGAAGGTCTGATTCAAATCCTATCTCTGGTATTTACTGGCTGGGTCAAGTCACTGAATCCCTTTGTCCACAGTTTTCTCAGCTATAAAAGGAGAATAAAGATACCCGTTCTACCTCAGCAACAAAAGTTGATTGCGTACTTCCTGGGCACTGTTCTACGGCAAGATTGTGAAGAGTTATGTAACTGTATCAGGCAGAGTGAGATTAGAGGAGAAGAATCACTACAGTGATATAAAATAAGGGATTTGTTATGAGAATTTGACCTTACACAATGATAGGTGATGATTAAACAGTCTGTGTAAGGCTGTTGTGTCTGTGTTGGCTCTAAAGTCAGCAGGGCAGGCAGCTGGGAAAGAAAGACGGAATTGAAGTGGGGGAGAGTGGGACAAAAGTGGATCCCATGGCAATGAGCTTGAACCCACGAGGATGGACTGAAATCCGTATTGGTTTCTCCAAACATCCCATTAAAGGATGTGATTCTGGCACCTTTCTCATCACAGAACAAAATCTACACTTGGCCCAGGAATTGGAGAAGCTACCAACAAGGTGCTTCTGCACCCCCGAATGTCACTTCTACCTCTCACTTCTTGTGGTGCAAGCCAACCTGGAACCATGCAGGTAGAGAATTCTGGGAAATGTAGTTTCACCTCGGCCAAGTGCCCACACTACAAATCCATCAGAGCAACTTCAGGAAATTATAAGAAATGTGAAACATGCAAGTTGCAGATCCATTATGGAAATGTATGATCTGTGCACATATTGTTCATTCCATTTGACAGGCTGCATCTCTATACACTTGTCCATGAGGAGTGAGATCAAGGGAGAGTGATGATCCATTTTCTATGCATTAGGAGGCCAAAAGAAAACAAGATTTTATGAGGGGAGAGACTGACAACATAGGCTGAAATAAAATCTGGGGATCTATAGGCTGCTTCACAGGGAAACAGAAGAAAGCTGAACCTACTTCCCTTTTCTATAGATTCCAGCCACACGTGAGTGCCTGGAGAATCCAACCGTGTGGATTTCCTGATTGCCAAGTGAAGTACATCTTTGTCTTTTGAAACAGTCCAGTTTTACAGGAAAGAATTAAAAAATGAGGATCATATTAGCACTACACTAATTATGAACTGGAATGTGTCAGCCAAGAATGAATTACAAGCTGGCCAGGGCCTGCAAACTCTAGCTGGATAAAGTTCAGACATGCAGCTGTGAGCCCTCCTGGAAGCTGGCCACCATTTATTACGGTGGCGCCTGGCAACAGGCTCGTCGTTAAGGGTCTGTCAGCCTTTCCATTAGAAGCTCCATCTTTTCAGGATTCTCCAGCTCTCCCCTTTTAAATCACATAAAGTAGAAACTTCTATATAGCTCGTCAAAAATGAGGACATTTTGTTGTGTTGTGGTTATTGTTGTTATTGTTGTTGTTGTTGTTTTTAGATTCTGAGAAACTTAAATCTGGTTCTGCCATTTACTGTACAATTAAAAAGAAAAACCAAGAAAGCCAAAGTTAATAGACAGATTGTCAGTTTGGTTCCAATTTTTCCTACAGAAATAAACTTCTTTTTCTTTTCCCTTTCTGAAACCATCCTGAGAAAGGAAAATATACTCACTACAGACAAAGTGTTCTGCCTAAAAGATTAAATCTGTCTTGAAGTAAGTCCAAAGACAGCTAAAGGTGGGGAAAGTTAGCTGTCCATTTCTTGGTATGAGATTGTGAGCTTGATAACATAATACAAATCAAGGAACAGTTTTATGCTTAAGAAGCATTCTTCCACTGAAAAACTCACACTAGCAATATTGCGTTAAACAATAGAACTTTTATCGTTTCTCGGCCTTTTGGCTAAGAACAAGTGTAGTAACAATAGAACTTACTCATAAGTGGGTGATAAAAATGGGTGGACATGGACACAGACAGTGGAATGATAGGATAGGTAGGGTGAAGGGTGGGAGCAGGGTAGATAATGAGAAATTACTAAGCAGGTATAATGTACATCATTCAGGTGATGGCTACCCTAAAAGCCCTGACTTGGCCACTATGCTGTTACAAAACTGTGCTTTGTACCCCATAAACGTATACAAATTTTTAAAAAATAGAACTTGCAGTAATTCCTCAGCTCTGATTGTAAGATACAATATGGTTTCAATAACAACTATTCAGAAAAAATAAGAAGAAAAAAAGAGAAATGGAAGGAGGGAGGGAAAGGAAGAAAATTACCTCCACAAACGTACTCACTGGTGTTAAGATGCATCCCAATTTCAGAAGAAAATACACACACACACACACACACACACACACACGGTGGAGAAATGTCTTCCTACATATAACTCACTCTCATTTGCAAAACACTTTCAACCAAATTTTGCCAAATCATTCTTCTCTGCCCTAGATGAAATACCGGGAAGATTCCATAGTAAAGTGCCAAGCTGTTATCTAATTTAAAATTTCTCACCTGGCCTTGCTTGGGCAAGAACCAGCTTGGAAACCTGCAGGAGTGGATGGGGTGTGATGAGCCTCTCTGTGATTTTTTTTTTTTTTTAATCTGGCTCTTTCTCTTCTCCTCCTTCCCTCCCTCTGCTGACTCTGGCTTCTCCGTGTTTCAAATGAGATAAGGATTTGGAGAAAAAGGTATCATAGACCTTTTACATAGAGAGTAAGTCATCTTATAGCTAGTTCACCAAAGACTGGCTTACCTTGGGAGCACCCAAACATGCCTGCTGTCTGCGATGTTTTTAAAGAAGTACATTTAGCCAACATTTGTGGTAATTCACCAAGAGAGGTCTGGTAGACTTCCACTCTAGACTTCCAGGTTATGCTGTGGGTTTGTCTGGTACCTTAGGAAACTCACGGAAAGAAAACAGAGTTCTCCCATAAACATGTGGTTAAATCTGAGAGATGACCAGCTGATAGCCTCCCCCCGCCATACCTGACCCTTTTCAGACACAGGGTGACTATTTCCTTGTTCAGGGCAGCATGTAGGGCATTCACTGATAAAACTGTAGCAAGGGATGTTGCTTCTTCCAGTCTTCCGTTAGTAAAACCCCTACTGGCAACTTGGTATACCAGACAGTTGTGTCATGGCCAGTACCACAGACTATACCACAGCCTTCAATGTGCAGAAAGGCATGAGGCTGCCAAGCGGGAGAATCAGTGGGAAAGATGAAAAATTGTAGGCTGGTTGTATGTGAAATATATGTCGAAAACAGAGCTGAGAAATCTTGCAATATAGAGAGTAGTGTGAATATATATATTGCAATATAGAGTAGTGTGAATATATATATTGCAATATAGAAAGTAGTGTGAATATAGAGAGTATAGTAGTAGTATAGCTTTTATTACAAAGGTTTCCTGTGTGTTATATATATAGCATAAACCTACAACAATTTATTTCATTCTTTGGTAAGTAAATATATTGTAGATAACAAGAGCCAGACTTCTCATCATTGGAGAAAGAAGTTACAGATAAACAAAAGGACAGGCTAGAATGAACATGCATGCTGAATTGGGAGGTATCAGTATGAACTCCTGCACTCAATATGAATTCATATATATGCAGATAGGTAGATATAGAAATATAAGTGTATTTGTGTGTACATGTTTCCTAGCTGTGAGACAGCCTCGGAGCAATGACAATCCCATAGCAATTTCAGCAGCCCTAGTGTCTGGATCTTGGTTCCCATATACCATTTTCCAACGAAAGAAACAAGGTTCCTTGGAAAAGAGGTTGATTCCAAGGCTGGGACAGGAAAATTAAAAGATGAGCTTGAAAGATCTTGTGCTGCCAGGAAATAAGAAAATGCTCAAGAAAGGATGGGACATGCCAAAAGACAAAGACACAACTTGGAGGAGATCCCCACGGGCAAGCTGCCATAATTGGAGCAAAGAAAGTATTAATTGTAGTACTGGATCATAGCCCATAGAATAAAATAATTGTCTAGGATTGTATATTGATATTAACGAATAATTGAATCAACAAATAAATGGGGGAGGAAGGGACAGCTCTTGCTTACAGAAGAATCCCAGTTAATGAATATAGAAGGAACGAGAGTTTCCTTTGTAAGCTCCCTTTGGGGTTTTGCAAAGAATAAAGTAACATGATGCTTACATGTATGTTTGCTCCTGAAAGGGCTGTGGGCTAAGACTCTACAAGCTTCCATCCCAAGGATTGCTTGGCCCAGGTATTGTGCTCCACAATCCACTCCCTTCTCCCATATAGTTTTCTACCTAGAAGAGATACATGGTTTCTACACAAGACCTAGTTGTGTTGCACACTCCAAGGAAAGTCCACCATATTGTTTTCCAGGGCATTCTTTTCAAACAAAAAACAAGTCAAAAATTATTTCTGTTCTTCCACTTCTAAAAAAAATTGACAATATTTCCCTGTGTACACAATGTTTCTATGGTGTCTCTAGTAAATTATTTTCACATGTTGTCTGCAGACCCACTGACTCTGCTGAAAGCCCACCCCTTCTCATGCCTGGGATGACCTCTCACCCAAGAGGTCAGTACCCAAAAGGCAGCATGAGCCAACTGCATTGTGTCTTCCATTACCCATGAGATTATGAATAATTGTGGATAATTGCTGAGGCAAATGAGTTATAGCTAATTACTAGCATGTTCTTAATCCCAGCAACCAGTGAAAGCCAAAGCTCACTGCCATTTCACTCTTGACTATAATGAATACAACTTGCAGTTTTCGTTGATGCCAAAACAGTCACTATCGTGAACAGAGCCTGAAATCCCAAGGGAATTAGATAGATAAGTTTTTAAATGGGGAGGATTTTTCTTTCTCCACTTTTAATTTACTGCCAGGTATTTTTAAAGGCAACTCAACTTCCTTTTCACCCTAAGCAATTGCATGGGCCTTCTGTTATAGTTTGCAAACATTATTTAGAGATACCTGATTCTATAACCTGCTAAAAAAATACAATATTATGATAATTTAAGGTATCATTTGTAAGGATAAAATGAAATAATAGATTTTAATGTTCTTTGGAAAGATAAAAAAGCACAGTGTAATTACAGAGTATCATCATTATCTCCTTAAAACTATTATCTATAATGTCTTGCATAAAATGTAATTTTTAAATTACTGCATGTAATGTTGTCAAAAATAATCACCACAAACCTGGATAATCATAACATGTAGACTTTCTTCAACAAGGAATCCTAGAGTATTTCCTCTCATTTTCTAAATCTGTATCTTATTTGATCTAATTTGAAGAGCTTTCAGTTTCTTAAGAAAGAGTTAGCTTTGAGACGGGTAGCACAGACAGACAGAAGCACAGGACATTACACAGCAGCAAAGCCAAGACTAGAATCCTGGTCTTCTGATAAGTAATGAAGTGATCCTGGGAAAAGCTTGTAATCATTTTGAGTCACAGTTTTTATACCCTCTAAAATGGGATATAACATATCTAAGAATGTCACAAGTATAAAGTGAAATATAAAGGAAAGAGCACTTTGAAATGTCAGGTGTACATTCAATCAAAACTTATATAAACAGAATTCACTATTCATAATAACAGCAATAGGTAATTTCATCATGAAATGAGGCCATTGAACCTCTTTTCCAGTCATAACTGTTTTAATACCACATTTCTGTATTTCAGGGGTTTTGGCGAGGGTGACAGTTTTGTTTGAGCTGCAAAACCAAATGAGAGAAAGGTGGTTGTTACCAATTGTCCTCTGATTTGAGCCTGAGAGAAGGGCTGGTTTAGCAACTTGCATATCTCCAGCTTTTTTTTTTTTTAATTTGGTTTGAAGCCAGCATCACCTCGCTTTATCTAGAAGTCTCTCTTTCTGAAATAAGTGCAGTTCTCCAGGGAGACAGTGGCCACAGTCAGACAAGGAACTTCAGGAAGAATTCCTCTTAGTCTTTTTTCCAAAGGAAGTTTGGACTTTCCAAAGGAAGTCCAGGTCCTGAAGGCCTGAATGAATTTGGAGAAAAGACAGAGGATGTAAATGCAATCGCTGAGTCATCTTTACTAATAATTCCTATCTTGCCAGAATCCAGACCTCAGTAGCCTCTTCCTAATGTTCAAAAATAAAAGTAAAGTCAGGCAAATTTATAAAGTATATACTTGCTCAGCCAACTAATATTTATGGACTGCCTACTGTGTGCAGTGTGTGCTCTAGGTTCTAGAGACTCCGTAGTGAACAAGACAGACATTTATCTTTTATTCTAGCAGAGTGAACAATAGGAAACAAATAAACAAGAAGATGTCAGGTTGTAACACTTCCTTTCCACATCATTAGAAAAGGCCATGCCATGGAGGAAACTGGGTGATCAGGGACGTCCTCTCTGAAGTGACATTATAACCTAAAACCTCAGTGACAGGAAGGATCAAGAAGCTTACCCTATCTCTCTTCCTTTACTCAGCTCCTTTCCGTCTCCCTTTCCTCTACCATAGATCTGGGAAACTTATACTGCAACAGCCTTCCAAGGCCAGGCCTTCCACTAAGCAGGCCATTCCCTTGACTTCTAGTTTCATTTATTCAACAGACTGAAAAAGGGTGGTAGCCTCTGTTCACTGTCTCTGCCCGAAGTATTGGATGATCCTCAGAACAGCACTATGATGCTGGTATTATTAAATCTATTTTACTGCTTGGGCACAAGAATAACAACAACTAATATTTATTAGGTGCTTACACTGTGCCACACAGATCAATGCAAAGAAGCAATGGCCGCAGCTGTCACCAGGCTTAGGACTGGGGACCTTTTACATTTTCCTGGGCTTGTAAAGACTGCAGGGATTGTGTGCAACCTAAAGGAAGGTGATTAATGTTGGGAACCTTCAAAATCAACTGATAAATGCTGTATATACTTTGGCAGTGAAAGACTGAGCCAGATTTATTTCTATTTAAAAATATATGTATAGGGCAGTCATGGTGACATGTGCCTGTAGTCCCAGCTACTCAGGTGGCTGAGGCACGAGAACCACTTGAACCTAAGAGGTGGAGGTTGCATTGAGCTGAGATCATGCCACTGCACTCCAACCTGGGCAACAGAGCGAGACTCTGCCTCAAAAATGAAAAAAAATATATGTATAGTATTTTGTATATCTTATGTAACTAAGATATATAAGATGTGAAATAATAACAATATATACAATATTACTAGCACCTGAGTATTTCCAATCAAACTAATTTAATCATGTCATTCTTCAGTTCATTAAAACTTCAATGATTTCCTATTTCTCACATTAGAAATGTCAAACCAAATGGATACAGGCACGCCAATATTTTGGGGGGAGGTGAGGAGACACACACAATGTCATAAACACCAGAAATTTTTTCAATAAAAATCTCAGATTCCTGAATTTCTTTGGAAAAAAAAAAACAACAGAAGTTCTGACATTTTTTAGCCCCCACATCACCAGCTAGAACTGAACAGCAACTGTCCACAGATTTCCATAAACAGCAGTTTTATTAAATGTTAGTTTTACACAATTTTCTAATTTTTGTATCGCTTTCTTCTTTGATTCAGGGAAGTTTGAGGTGTATTTTTAAATATCTAGGCCCACAGTGTGTCCTAAAGTTATTTTTTGTTATAGATTTTTAGCTTAACTCCATTCTGTTTCTATAATGTGGTCCACATGACACTCATTCATAATTTTTACTGGGAATTACCTTATCCCTCACACCCAGGTCAGTTTTCATAAACCCTCTGAATGTACTCCACTAGTTGTGGGAAGTATTCCATATATGTCCATTAGAGCTGCTTAATCTATACATTTACTGATTCTTTATCTGCCTTGTCTATAAATGGCTAAGGAAATAGTCTGAAAATCTCCCACTATGATGGATGATTTGTCCATTTCTGCAATTTAGTCAAATGTTGAAGTTTTTAAATTAGACATCTTGTAATGATCTCCAGAATGTCTTTTGCCTTAAAATAGATTTTTGTCTAGTATTAATCTGGCTATAACAGTTTTCTTGAGTTTGTATCGTCTGGTATAATTTTTTCCATCCATTTACTTTCAACCTTCTATAACCTTTTATTTGAACTTATAACTCCACAAATCCATATCTGAATTTGTAGCACTGATGTTTATTTGTTGATGTTTTCAAACCAGTCTGACACTTTTTGACTTTTAACTATAAATTTTACTCAACTAATATTCATTTTCTTAATATTGCATTTGGATTAATTTTTACCACTTAGTTTTGTATTTTCTTTAACTTTTTAACTTTTCCCCCTTGTTCTGCCTCCTTTTGACTTGATAGTGTTGCTTTTCCCCTCCTCATTTCACTTTTTTCCTCTTCTCACTTGAAAATCATACTTTATATGTTAATTCTGTTAGCAGTATATTAGAAATGATCAACATGCATATTTATTAACTTTAAAAAATAGATGCTAATCAATATTTTTACCTTCCTTTGAAAATAAATGAAACAGAGCATTTAAACATTGGTCACATGCCTCCTGATTTATATGCTATGTATTTGAGGATTTTATTGCTATATCGATCTTATATACCCATAGGATAGATTTTTAATTTGTTTATGTAGTCTGTGTTTATCTATATTTACCCAAAAGTACACTGTATTATTTATTCATTATTCCTTTTTGTATCTTGGGTACTCCTTCTCGGCTCATTTTTTCCTTCCTGAAATATAGTCCTTAGGCATTAATGGGGAGCTAGTCACAGTAAACACTCTCAGGTTTTTGCCAGTTCTGTTGCTTGTTTTTTCTTTTCTTTCTTTCTTTTTTTTTTTTCTTTTTTGGGATAGAGTTTCGTTCTTCTGGCCCAGGCTGGAGTGCAATGGCACAATCTTGGCTCACTGCAACCTCCGCCTCCCAGGTTCAAGTGATTCTCCTGCCTCACCCTCCCGAGTACCTGAGATTATAGGCACGCGCCACCACGCCCAGCAAATTTTTGTTTTAGTAGAGACAGGGTTTCATCATGTTGGCCAGGCTGGTCTCAAACTCCTGACCTCGTGATCCGCCCACCTTGGCCTCCCAAAGTGCTGGGATTACAGGCGTGAGCCACCGTGTCCCGCCTTGTTTGTTTTCTTTTAAAATATCTTCATTTTGGCTTCATTTTCAACAGGTACTTGTAATAGATATTTAATTCTATATTTAATTTTTGTTGTCAATTATTTTTTCTTCAGTATATTGAGGAATATTATTACTTTTTCTTCTGGCTTCCACTGTTGCTATTGAGAAGTTATATAAGTGAACACACCTCTACAGATAACCTTTCTTTCCTCTCGAGCTGCTTTTTCTTTTTCTGATTGCTTTCAAGATCAGCTCTTTGTCTTTGGTTATTTTCAGTTTCACTAGGATGTTTTCAGATGAAATTTCATTTTAATCCAGCTTGAAGTTCCTCGAGCTACCTAAACATAAGGATTGTAGCTATTCATCAATTAAGGAAACTTCTCAGCTACTATCTCTTTGAATATTATCTCTCTCCAGTTTTCTCTATTTTATCTTTCTGGATTTTCACTTAACACTTATTAGACCTTCATACTATATCCTCTATGTCTAAACTTCTCTTTTGTACATTTTATCTTTTTATTTTTGTGCTATTTCCTGAGTAATGTCTTCAGATCTATCTTCTAGTTCACTAATTTTCTTGTTGGCTGTTTTTAATTTGCTGTTTACCTGACAGTTTTAAAATGTAATACTACGTATTTTTATTTATACAAGTTTTATTTGGTTTTATTATAAAAATCTGCCTTGGCCAGGCACAGTGGCTCACACCTGTAATCCCAGCACTTCGGGAGGCCGAGGTGGGTGAATCACTTGAGCCCAGGAGTTTCAGACCAGACTGGGCAATATGATGAAACCCCATCTCTACAAAAGATACAAAAATTAGCCAGGTTTGGTGGTGTGTGCCTGTAATCCTAGCTACTTGGGAGGCTGAAGCAGGAGGATCGCTTGAGCCTGTGAGTTCGAGGCTGCAGTGAGCTATGATCATGCCATCGCACACAGCCTGGGCAACAGAGTGAGATCCTGTCTCAAAAAAAAAAAAATCTGCCTCATCAATATTCATAGTTTCTTGTTCTTTTACCATGATTTCAGTATCTTCACTGGTTTATTTAAATGTGTGAAATATATTTGTTTTATAGTCTGTGTCTGTTGAGCCTGCAGTTTTTACAAACCTGATTCTGCCATTTGCTGGCTTTCTGTTGTCTCTCTCTCATAGTGTCCAATTTTCTTGTATGTTTTATGATTTAAAAAAATTTTTTTTAAATTGTGAGCTCATGTTTCTTTCAGAATTCTCTGAAACCTGTGTTTAACATGCATCCTCAAAAAAGGGTCTGTTTGCTTCCATCAGTTGCCTGCAGGTGCTTATCAACGTAGGACATCTTTTTACTAAATTTCCATCCTGAAATTTTGTTAAGACTACTCATACAGTGTGAATTATGGCCTCCAAATACAAGCCCATTCTGGATTATGAATAGGAATTCTCATATGAGGCTTTTATTTTTCCTCGTCATCTTTTACAGAATTCAGGGCAAAGTCTAAAGCAGTCAAGTCCCCTTTGTGGGGTTGGGCTTTCTAGTTTGCCCTTTGTGAGCATTAACCTTTAGGGTGTCATTGTTCTTCAGGGTTCCCCAATCAGATTTCTCACCTGTCTGGATTCTAGGTTTGGCCTGTGACTTCCATACTACAGTCCATTAAAACCAAGTCTGTAGAACACCATACACTGACAGATGTATCCAAGCCAAAAAAAAAAATAGGTGTTCTCTCATCATTTCTTAGCTTCGGTATTTTCTTTGCTGTCAGCTCAGCTATGCTTTTTAAATGTTTTATTTTAAAATACATTTCATTCATCATTTTAAGTGTTAGGCACCTGGAGGGACACATGCATAGTCTAGAGTGCTTTTTGGCTAACACTATTTATTTATTTATGGAGTTATCCTTCTTTCCCAACCAGATTATAAGTACTCAAACTGCTCTATTCTGCTACACTAGTAATTCCTTGCACACATTAAACAGTTAATAAATGTTTCTTGTTTGAAATAAATCTATTCTCTATTATCTGAATAAAATTCTGAAAAGACTTACAGAGAAACAACATAAGTTCTCCCTCTTGGCTTTTCATTTTTAATTCTTTTCTCATACATAGAAATGTTTCTGTTTGATTAACACACAGTCTTTATACACACTATATTAATTAAAAATACTCCTCTGGTTTCATGTACCAAGTAACCTAATTTTTACCTGAAAACTCAAATTAACAGGGCACCAGTCCGATATCAGCTATTGGAAATAAGATGATTATATAAAGTACAAGACTTGACTTGTCAATGAAATTTATTTATCTCTAGGCATCTTGTAGAAGTCATTATCCAGTGGTATCAAACGTATACCCAAGTGATCCTGACATCAGAGTTGAATGACCCCATGCCTGAGGCAAGAGAATGTAGCCACGGTTTTTTAATCTTAGAAAAAAAGTCATCCAAATATTTATTTATACTCCAAATTAAATCCATGCTTGTTTTTAACAACGTTTTAAATAATTTACCAATTAAATTGCACATCACTATCATCACACCAATTTCATAGTCAAACTGTGTAAGATGTACAACATTTGTTCAATGGCTTTGTCTACTTCCAAAACATAGGTGTGTACCCGATTTTTGGAAGCCACATTATAATGTTCAAAATGAAGAGAAATGTGAAAACTTACAAAAAACAGACTGCTCTGCCAAGAGATCCCAACTCTCTTTCATCAGCTCAGCCCTTCCACTTCCTAACCCCACATAAGGCTCTAATTCAGAAGTAGCAAGCTTAATTGACTAGGAGGACTTGCTTGGAATGCCAGTGAGTACAAAGGGCAAGGTAGGGACCCTGGCAAGGCAAAGAGAACTGGTCCTGTCCAAAGGGGCAGGCCTGCCCTTCACCTCCAGCCAATTGTTTCCATGTGGAAGTATAGGGGAGGGCTGCAGATCTCCCAAACCAAGCCTCCAGATTTTTATGTAAGTTAACCTAATTTTATAAGTTTGTCTCAATCAGATGAAGAGAAACTGCATGATTCATAAAAGTGTGAAATAAAACATGGAAGATGATTTTCCTAATCTTAGAATGGAAAAAAAATCTTTTTAGGTATGGCAGGAAACAAAGAAAAAAACACAAAACATGGCTATATAAAAAAATTTTAAATTCTGCATAACAAAAAACAGCAAGCTCACATGCAAAAGCCAGTAAAGATGCACATATGCAGGCAAAATGCTAATGTTCTTAATACAAAAGTGCTGTTGGAAGCAAATTTCTTATATATATGTTATATATTCTATTAGAAAATTATCGGCAACAATATGGAGATACGGTTTACAGAAAAGGAAACACAAGTGGTTCTCGTACACATGAGAAGACAAATAACATCACCCTTGATAAGAGAAATGCTAATTATATTACAATGAGATACCATATTTCACTGACTAATTTGGCAAAGATCAAAGAGCTTCAAATCACACTTTTGGCAAAGTGATGGAAAACAGGCCTCACATACATTGTTGGGGGATTATAAGTTGAAAAAAGCCTATGGGCAGACATTTGGTAGAATTTATCAAATTTACAACTATGCAATCCTTTTCATCTAGCAAGTCATTTTTGTATATAGATATACAAAATAAGCCAATGACACACCTACAAAGGTATTTACTGCAGTATTCTCTGTGCACACTCTAAAATGTAAAGCCTCTGAATTTACTTAATTTAAGCTAAAATTAAGGGTAAGTAAAGGGAAAACATGGCCTGGGGGAAGATAGCCAGAGTTTGAACCCAGAGCCAAATTGCAATGAAGAGAATAACAGGGCAAGCTGCACCTCTGCCACCAGAATGTAGAGGCAGGATGAGGTTTGTTTAGGTGAACAGGAAGAAAATTAATATGTTCACAGCCTCTGAGCTCATATGCTTCAGTAAGACACACTTAACGTGTGTCTCTTCTATCCAGGCTGTACTAAGCATCATCCTTACATGTTCTCTTTTAATCCTTACAAAAACACTTGAAGGAGAGTACCTTTCCTCTTGCTTTTAGGGATGCCAATATCCAGAGAAGTTCAGCAACTTGCCCAGCTTACATAGCTTATATAGACGTGTCTAATACCATAGGTAAGAAAACACAGGGTGAAGAACTTTGGCCTGAGAACCAGATTCCTCATTATTTAAGTAAAATTATCTTTTACAAGCTGTGTACCCTTGGACCAGTTATTTAGTTCCATGGGACTCAGTTTTGTCATCTGCAAAATGGTAGTGATAATAGTGACTACTTAAGAGAGTTATTGAAAGGCTTAAGTGAGTGGAATTCTTGAAGAAGTATCTTAAACATGTCCTAATGTGACAGACTGTATTTTCCAAAGATGCCTGTAACAAAGATGACCCCCATTGCATGTGCTCTTTTTTGAAGTGACTTTGACACTCCTCCATCAAGAGGTGCACTCTATTTCTCTACTCGCTTCAACCTGCGCATACCATGGGTCTGCTTTGACCAAACGAATGTGGAGGAAGAGGCCAGGCACAATGGCCTATGCCTATAATTCCAGCACTTTGAGAGGCCAAGGTAGGAGGATTGCTTGAGTCCAGAAATTCAAGACCAGCCTGGGTAACATAATGAGACCCTGTCTCTAAAAAAAAAAAAAAAAAAAAAATCAGCTAGGCATGTTGGCACATGCCTGTAGTCCCAGTGAATTGGGTGGCCGAAGTGGGAGGATTGCTTGAGCCTAGGAAGTCGTGGCTGTAGTGAGCCATGACTGTGCCACTGCACTCCAGCCTGGGCGACAGAGCTAGACTCTGTCTCAGAAAACAAAGAAAGAAAGAAAGAAACAAACAAACAAACAACGAAAAATAGGGAGGAAGTGATGCTGTGCCACTTCTGAGCATAGCCCATAAGTGACCTGGCAGTTTTCGCTTCTGCCTCTTAGAAACTAGCTGCCGCAAAAGAAGTAAAACTGTTCTGAGACAGCCATGATGTGAGAAGCTCAAGCCACATGGAGGCAGGCTGGAGGAGGAAATGCCATGTGAAGGGAGAGAAACCAAAAAGCAGGGAGGAGTCAGATACTGTGATTGCAGAAGCCACCCAGGGAGTGGAGCCTCCGGTGCCAGTTGCCCCTGCGGACATCATGTGGAGCAGAGACAAACCACCCAGCCAAGCCATTCCCAAAGTCCTGACCCACAAGATCATGAGCAAAGCAAAATGGCTGTTTTAAACCACTAAGTTTTGGTGTCATTTGTTACACAGTAATAGATAACCAAAGCATCTAGTATAAGGTGCTTGAGAAATGATGTTATTATTTTATACTCACTCTTATGCTACTCTTACTATTATTTTTAACTCCCATAAAAACACTATAATAAATAGCTGTAATAATTTCTTTGGTAAAAACAAATTTTTAATCATTTTTAAAATGATATATTAACTGGTCACAAAAGGTCTTCAGTAATTCCCCAAAGATTAAAAAACATGAAGGAAGGAATAAACTAGCTCTAACTCTAATTCAATTAGTATTATTGAGAGATACTAGAGATACTAGACTTGTGCAGAGCAAGATTTATTTTTATTTTTATTTATTTATTTATTTATTTTTGAGACAAAGTCTTGCTCTGTCACCCAGGCTAAAGTGCAATGGTGTGGTCTCAGCTCACTGGAACCTCCACCTCCTGGGTTCAAGGGATTCTCCTGCTTCAGCCTCCCAAGTAGCTGGGGTTACAGGCACGCACCACCATGCCCAGCTAATTTAAGACTGATTTCTAGAGTACAAAGATAAACCAAAAATGTTCTTATATTTCTTGGATCTTTAGAGCAAATATTCACGAGAATGAACATGGGGAGAAGACTAGAGATGCATTTCTGCCTGCGTATACGTTTACCACTGAATTCTTATTATATAAAGTTACTCACACAACGGGACTGAGATAAAGACTCTTAAATGTGAAAACTCTGCTGTAAAATGTAAACAAAGACAACTAGTTGGATATCCCTTTTTCTCATCCACAATTTGGCTGGTAAATACACTCAGGCTACATTAGTAAAACACAGTTAAACTGCAGCAGACATAGTACAATAACATCTTCTCAACACTATCATATTCAGATGGACCCACAGAACATTGTTATAATCTCTGTGATCTTTAATTAGTCTCTGTAGCCTGGTAATCCCGAGAACCTTTAGGGTAACACCTCGACCCCTGGCTCCTGCATTGGAATTGTTTTGTAATGAAGGGACAATGGCTTTGCTTCTGCTAATGAAGAATTCCCTTTGTATGCCTCCCCATTCCTCCTCAGCAGACCTTTGCCTGTAGTAGATGCTCAGTCTACTTAAAAATTAATTGAATTAAGCTTAAAAATGAAAAAAAGACCCAGTCTTGTTTTTCATTTTTTGTTTTTCTTTTTTTTGAGATGGAGTCTCACTCTGTCTCCCAGGCTGGAGTGCAGGAGCTCTATCTCGGCTCACTGCATGGCTCCCGGGTTCACACCATTCTCCTGCCTCAGCCTCCTGAGTAGTTGGGACTACAGGAGCCCACCACCACTCCCGGCTAATATTTTTGTATTTTCAGTAAAGACAGGGTTTCACCGTGTTAGCCAGGACGGTCTCCATCTCCTGACCTCGTGATCCGCCCGCCTCGGCCTCCCAAAGTGCTGGGATTACAGGCATGAGCCACGGCGCCCGGCCCCCAGTCTTGTTTTAAGAGAGATTTCAGTCTAACGCATAAATAAGTCAGCAAACAGCTACTGACCTGGTATACAAACGGCCTTGGCAGGGACTTAAACCATTTGTTTAAAGAGTAATGAGCCATTTACATGATCAAACCCTTTATCCCTAAGTGCAATTTCTGCTGTGTCTTATGCCTAGAAACAGGAAATGGGTTCTAGATTATGGGTCCTGGGTGCTGAGATCACAGCTTTTGATTTTTTAAAAATGTTATATATGGAAATTGACATAGAGAACAATAATTGAATAATAGTTACCAGTCATTATATGCTCACTGTGTGCCAAGCATGGTGTAAACCACTTTCCACATATTATTTTATTTAATCTTTACATCAATAGAGTTAAAAGAGTGTTATCTGGCTTTTGTATCTTAAGAAACTAAGGTTTAAAGAAAACTTAAATAGTATCCCCCTTCTCCCTCTCCTGCACCCACCAGAACCAAAAATATAAAAGATAGAGTGAAGTTAATGTATCTCATTTTGGACCACTGGGCATCCCTCCTCATGTGATGCTAAAGGGATTTCAATGACAGGACCCTCCTCCCGACCACATGAGTAGCTCATCGGATTTGTTCTCTCAGACCCTTGGCTGTTGTCCCTAAAGTCATAGGGACAGCAGTAATGTGGGTGAGTCACCCAAAAGCAGCATCTTGAGATAGTCTATAAGTTCTGTGCTCTCAAACCCTCAAGGCTTCCTTGAAGTTGAGTGGGCAACTCATTATTTCTTCTTCTAATTTTGTTAGCCACCCAATATCTTTCCAACAATTGCTTCATTCTTTACCAGACTGTATTTACGTTGTATACATGCAGACAACCACAGCTGATAACGTAGTGACAAAGAGTACAATGAAAGAAATGTGGTTATCATACTGAGATGAGGCACAAAAGAAGTGGGATTCCTATCTGTGATCTGAGAGGGTTGGGAACCAGCCCATGTAAGCACTAAGAGCTACTTCTGAATGCACAGGATGAATTAAAGCTACAGAATACATGCGGAAACCTTGGAGTTTCCAGCCCGTGGCATGGAAAACAACACCACACATGGCTTTTCTGTGAGTGCTGAAAATGTTTCTTATCTTCTTAGAGTTGAGATGATGGAAAGCCAAAACCCAAAAGACTGATACTGTTGTTCACTGAATCCAAATACCAGTTAAATCCTTGCAAAGTCTATTTGCAAATCTTGTCCTTGATCAGGAAGGAGCAGAATTCCCAGAACTGGAACAGTGGCATCTGGAGGGAATGCAGAACCTGGAGAAGCCCCAACTTGATACCAACTCATTTTCACAAGAAAACAATAAAGTGAATCATATTCTGCACCTATTTTGCATAAAAGAAAATATTTTATAGACAAGGAAAATTTACAGGTTTCACACTATAAGTGGCAGAGCCAGAATTCAAACCAGAAAGTCCTACCCAAAGCCCATGCCTTTAACCAGGGTTCAGCAAACTCTTTCAGAAGTCTCTACCAGGGGGACTCTACTCTGCCACTGCAGTGCTAACACAGCTATAAACAATATGTAAACATATGGGCATGACTGGGATCCAATGAAACAATTTATGGACACTGAAGTTTGAATTTTACAAAATTTTTACATGCCACTAAATATTATTCATTGATTTTTCAATGTAAGTTTAAAATGGAAAAACCATTCTTAGCTTGTGAGCCACACAAAAGCAGACATTACTATAGTTTGCTAACTCTTGCTCTTACACTGCATTAGCAGAATCAAAGCCAATATTTGCAAGTGGATCCATGATTCCTTGAAAATATATCCATGAAAGGCTTTTTCTAGATAAAGGCAGCATGCGTTTATTCTCTGGCTTATGAGCAGTAGGGTCTCATTCTGTCAAGTGATGGCAAAGCATACTTCTAAATTGTTCATGTAGGCCACATGTGCAGCTGTAAACAGGACAGACAGTTAGGTATTCATCTAAAAAATGAAAGAAGATCACGTTAGAAGAAGGAACTTGAGTGTTTGGGAAAAGCACCCATGCTGACCTGAGGCCAGCTGGAATGGAGATTTCTGCCAAGGAACTAAAATACAAAGAGCCAGGCATGTTTACTTTGAATCCTATAAATGATTTATGAGAACTTTAATATGGCTACTGAGTATACTTGTAAGCTTGTTAGACATTTTATTTTTTCTGACCAGGGAAACATTTGTAAACTGAAGACCCTGATGTGTGAGCTCAGATTTCAGAGTCAAAGGTATATTTCAGCATTCTGGAAGTTCCCCTCTTACCCATCTCCTCCCTTCTGCTATTTTGACCAATGTCCATTTCTCCATGGTCACCAAAACTCAGATGTTACTAATATAAAGAAAGACTCAGTCTTTACTAAGAATTCCACATCTTCTTGCAAGAAAGGCAAAGAAGGCAAGAATGGGGTGGAGATGGTGGTCAGAAGCAACTCTAGATTTGGTCACAGAGGTAAGATACACTCAACCGGTATGCAGACAGAATCTTATTGCCATCTTCATATAAGTGGCTGAGAATGTTGAACTTTTTAGAAAGCCAGCCCAAATTCACCACATTTAGGTTTATTACAGGATAGCAGCTGAAAAGATTTGTACCCTCCATCCCCTGTGAACCACACCTTGCGATTCAAGAAAAGAAACTGGAGAGGTAAATGTCTTCCTTTGATTCTACTCCATTTTTGTTTTATTTTCATGAGTCTCTGTTTATAAAAGAATTTTAAAGATACATCCTCACAGTTTTGTTTTGTTTTTTTGAGTCAGAGTCTCGCTCTGTGGCCCAGGCTGGATGGAGTCAGGTGGTGCTATCTTGGCTGACTGCAACCTCCAGCTCCCAGGCTCAAGCGATTCTAGTGCCTCAGCCTTCCGAGTAGCTGGGATTACAGGCATGCTCCCCCTGCCCAGGTAATTTCTGTAATGACAGGGTTTCACCATCTTAGTCAGGCTGGTCTCAAACTCCTGGCCTCAAGTGATCTGCCCACCTTGGCCTCCCAAAGTGCTGGGATTACAGGTGTCAGCCACCACACCCGGCCTCATTTTCTATTTACTAATTTATATGTGGAATAGCAGAAAGGAGTAGAGATAGAAAGATAAAGAGTATTGGCTAAGAAGTATAGGGTTAATAGAGATATCAAGAACTGTTCAAGGGGTTTGACCACTGAATTTGTACCAGGCATTCAGATGCAGAGACAACAGAGTTTTCAAAGTCCTTATTTTCAGAAAGCTAATCTAATGAAGTAGAATAAAATATGTACAATAAATGATGATGTTTTAAGTCCAGACTAGCAAGGGTACACTCTTTTAGCACTGTAAAATAAAAGATATGAAGATCTAATACTGCTTTTGTTTGTTGCCATCTAGATATTTTCCTAAAGCCCAAAACAATTTGAGGACCTCTTTCGCCATCCCTCCTAGAGCTTCAGAATCTGAAGATCCATGCTCCTATCCCACCCTTTATAGGGGTAATAGAAAATTATTATCATTTTCATCAAAAACTGGATACAATAGGGAATGAGAGTTTGGGGGAGGGCAAGGGATGTCAACTCTGGTCCTTGGGTCAAAGTGGCCAGCTGCCTGTTTCTGTATGGCAAACAAGTTAACAGGGGTTTTTTTACATTTCTAAATAGTTGGAAAAAATAAAAAGAACAATATTTTGTGATGTAATAATTATATAACATTCACATTTTAGTGTCCATAAGTAAGGTTCACCAGAACACAAATGCCCGCATTTGTCTGTACATGGTCTATGGCTGTCTGGCACTGCAACAGCAGAGTCGAGTGGTCCAGCAGAGACCACACGGCCCAAAGCCTAACGTCTTTACTCTCTGGCCCTTTGCAGGAAAGGTTTGCCAACCGCTGGATGAGATAAATAAAAGAGATAAAAAGAGAAAGACCGAGGAGGAGAGAAAAGAGCAACATGAGAGTAAGGGGCCAATCCAGGGGCCACTTTCATTTCTGACTGTGAGACTACGTGTAAGGGGAACCTGAAGAACCAGGAAGTAACACCGGTGTCCTCAAAGAGATCAGGACAACATGGATAAACTAGGAAATCCACTTGTGAATTTCTCTATGGAATGCATCATATTGTTTAAATCCAAATTAGGGACAGACTGAACATTCTTTGCAATTCCACCTATGTGCTGCAGCAGCTGACAGGAAGCCAACTTTGCCACAGATGAAACCTTCTCTAAAAAGTACAGTAAGTCTGTGTGTGTTTGGGAGGAAGGGGTGCTTATGTGACAGATGCAGATTGCAAATGCATTTTATTTTATTTTAATTATTAGTACAAATTTGTGGGCTACGTGAGAAAATTTTTACATGTATATATAATGGGTAGTGATCATGTCAGGGCATTTGAGGTGTCCTCACCTGAGTACAATACATTTTTTATGTATAGTTATCCTGCCCTGTTATCAAACTTTAAATTTATTCTTTCTATTTTACTGGCAAACACATTTTTAAAAGGTCTGTAGTGGGGAGTGAACTGATGCAGATGACAGAGGCTTAGCTTTTTATTCTATGTGCTTCTGTAGCACTTAATTACATTCATGCCACATAATAATGTTTCAGTCAACAACAGACTGCATATTGATGATGGTCCCATAATATTATACTGGAGCTAAAAATTCCTATTGTCTAGTGACATTATAGCTGTCATAATGTGCAGCACACTACCTTTTCTGTTTAGATACACAAATACTTAACGTTGTGTTACAATTGCCCACAGTATTCCATACAGTAACAGCTTGTATGGGTTTGTAGCCTAGGTGTGTATTAGGCTATACCATCTAGGTTTGTGTAAGTAAACTTATAATGCTGACACAATCACAAAATTGCCTAATGACACATTTCTTTTTTTTTTTTCTTTTTTTTTTGAGACAGAGTCTCACTCTGTCACCAGGCTGGAGTGCAGTGGCACAATCTCAGCTCACTGCAACCTCCGCCTCCCAGTTTCAACTGATTCTCCTACCTCAGCCTCCTAAGTAGCTGGGATTACAGGCGAACACCATCATGCCCAGCTAATTTTTGTATTTTTAGTAGAGATGGGGTTTCACCATGTTGGCCAGGATGGTCTCAATCTCTCGACCTCAAGATCCACCTGCCTCGGCCTCCCAAAGTGCCGGGATTACAGGTGTGAGCCACCGCACCCAGCCTGACACATTTCTTAGAACATATTCACACCATTAAGAAACAAATGACTGTATTACAATAAGCATTTTTAGTAATTTAATAAAACAATACAAATTGAATGTAAAAAGAAAACATATGCACCATTAAAGAATTATAATCACAAGTTTTGCATACTCAAAGATAATGAAAATCCCTATTTGACTATACAATAAAAAGGAAGTAGAAGAGGCAAATCAGGAAATGCTTTAGAAGAACATGACATTTTCAATAAGCCTTTGAGGATCAATAAGATTTGACAAGGTGAAGAGGGCATCCTATGCCAAAGAAACAAACAAAGGCACAGGGGTGCAAGGGCTCCTGCCCATGGTGAAGAAAGGATCTCCCCAGACGGTCTTCAGGCTTACTGACTTTGGAAATGGAATGTATTTGCAAGGTTGAATTAGTGGTATGGACAGATACACTTCAAAAAATAATCAGCTATAAGGGAATGTTTAATTACTTGCCATCACACATTGTAGCTTATAAGAAAAATAGAAAAAGGGAGGTAAGAACATTTCTAGTATGCTAATATAGATGCTGAAGATATTGCACCATCTTGAAGAAATCTAGCCACACTTGCTTACCAATGCTTTGCAGGACAATAACCAAATGCAAATCAATCCAACAACTTTGATTTCCAAATCAATTAGCAGTCATATCTTTTCTGATGCAAACAAACATGAGCAAAGCCAGCTTCCAGGTTTAATAGAAGGTTATTTTGCTTTCCTATTCACATGGTCTACCAGCACTTCTCAACCACATATCGAAATGTTGTTTCTCAGACCCTTCTCTAGGCCTGTCAGATCAGTATCTCCACAGGTGGAGACTGAAAATTTTTATTTTTATTAAGTTCCCAGGTGATATTTACAGACTAAAGTTTGAAAACCTCAATTCTAAAATTTCCACAGCCTTGTTTTATAACCTCTATGGTTAATAATCCTGCCAATGGCAAGTTGGAGCATCTGGAGACCTTGCTTCTAACTTGATCTTTCCAATCAATAGTAACTGCAAGTTATGGAATGTAAGGTCACATTCTTTCTGGCTTGTGAGTGCTCCATCAGGAGCTACATGGACTTAGAATCAGCAATGTTTCTCTTCTTTCCCAAACCTTTCTCCTACAGTTTCTAAGGAAAATAAATGGAATAACATACATAAAGCTTTCAGCACAGGGCCTGATACTTAGGAGATGGCAATAAATGCTGGCTGGTTTCCTCCATTCAATTCATCTCTTAAATCTCATAGTGGTTTGTCTTGAGGATTCCCAAAAGAATGGTGGGAAATTATTGCAGGTCCTTAAAATGTAGCAGCAGTGAGTGACTCCAAGGCTCCCAGACTCTTAGATGCTTTTCCTCTAGGTCTACGGTTGAAGACAACACACTCTTCGTGGTACTGACAGTTAATGGCTCCTCACTTACTTCTATGCTGTCAACCTTGAGCTATTCTCTTTTCAACATTTGGTCAATGGTGGAGTCCATGATTCCAGTGGAATCTAACCCTGAGGTCAACGCTGGGGATGAAGCAGGGATGTGAGAGCCTGGAACCTGCCTTCCCCCATTGTCCCCTCCACACACTTCTACATGCATCAAACTGGGGCCCACCAGGGGCCCCAGTTTGGAAACCATTCTCTAAGTCTTGGAGTGTGTTGGAATCTAACTGATAGAAGAAATGAGGTATGAAAGTTATAAAAGCCCAGATTCCAGAGCATTGGAGAGAAAGCAAAGCTCCACATGAAAAAAATAATAATCACTTGTAACTACAATGCTTTCATTATAAAATGAATATTTAAAATAAAAGTAACCTAATTATATTATTAATGACTTTGAGAGAAGTTCTCACTGACCTCATTGCCCTAAAACAACTGCTGCCGTTAACTACTTGGGACATTTGGAAAGATGATAATTGTCAAAAAGGACAAGTGTAGAATCATACAAAGTTGAATAAAGTTCCCAAGCATAATAACATATCAAAGTTATGCTATAGGATGAGAGAGCTATCTCAGGGATGCTCTATCACAGAATGCAAAGAAACTGGGGCTTTCTCCCAAACCACTGGACCTCAGGATCTGAGGCTGCTTCTCCAAGTATGGCCAGGGTCCTAAAGAAGGGCAGAGGGGTAGGAAAAGGGATGGAGAGAAGGAGAAGAGGGAAGGAGACAGACAGCCCATTGAGAGAAGAGAACTTCAGGATGGCCAACAGAGGTGGGCTCTGCATGGGTTACCAGCCTCTCAACCAGATGCCTGTTTGTCATCAGCTAATTGCAAGACTTACTCTCTGGTGCAGAATTGGACTTATATACTCTCCAGTACTTATTTTTGTTTTGTGTTGTTGTTTGCTGTTGTTGTTGTTGTTGTTGTTTTGAGACAGGGTCTTGCTCTGTCACCCAGGCTGGAGTACAATGGTATAATCATAGCTCGCTGCAGCCTCAAACTCCTTGGCTCAAGCAATCCTCCCACCTCAGCCTCCCTAGTAGCTGAGACTATAGGCACGTGCTACCACACCTGGTTAATTTTTTAATTTTTTTGTAGAGACGGTGTCTCACTATGTTGCCCAGGCTGGTCTCAAACTCCTGGCCTCAAGTGATACTCCCACCTCGGCCTCCAAAAGTGTTGGGATTACAGGCATGAGCCCCCACACCTGGCTCCCTCCCATACTTCAGATACTTGACTAAGAAGCTACATAATCAGTTTCACTGTCCTTTAGCAGTTCCTGGCACCTTTGGCATAAAGCCCTAATTATTTAAGGCGGCTGGTAAAGTTCCTATTAACACATCCAGACTTGTTCCTTCCCAACCCTTTCTCCATCATCACCATTCTCCCCCTAACCTTCAACATTTACAGAACATCTTCTGTATGTCGTGCTAAAAAGACTATGTGCCCAATGCTGAAGAATCACCGGTCATCAAAATGTCCACTCAGGAATAGCCACCCTCTGACTCCTTCAAGGCCTTCACTCATGTTATCACACTGTTCCCTCCACCTGGAAATTTCTTTTCCCCTCCTCTGACTAGCTCTAATTCTTCCACCAGACAGGAGCGTAATTGCTTCTCCCTTAGGAAGACTTCCCTTAACTGTCTTAGCCTCTCTGACTAAGCTAGCTGCTTCATCCATGCTGAGGGAGCACATGCCCCTCCTCCAGACTTTATCACAAAATTTCATGCTATTACTTTCCTTTTTGGCTGGAATAGGACAAGTGGGAGAGGAGAAATTGTGTTTATGATCCAGCCTTTGTCAATGGGGGCCACCCAAGGAAATTAAGCCCTATAGAAAACGGGTGACTATTTTCTCAATCCTGTTGTTACCAGTTAAAGGTGTCCAGGTTCTCAGCGTTTTTGAACAAAAAATTGGACAAAATGCACAAACAAAGCAAGGAAAGAAAGAAGCCACAAAAGCAGAGATTTATTGAAAATGAAAGTATACTCCACAGAGTGGGAGCAGGCCTGAGCACAGGGGTTCAAGGCCCCGATTACAGAATTCTCTGGTGTTTAAATACCCTCCAGAGGTTTCCCATTGGTTACCTGGTGTGCACCCTATGGAAATGAAGTCATGGCCCACAATCAGAGGCTGAAGTGAAGTTACAAAGGTTACACCCTACGCAAGCATCTGATTGGTTGTGGAAATCAACCAATCAGAGGCTAAAATGAAGTAATAAAATTAACTTCTATGCAAATGAAGACTTAGCCGGCAATCAGTCTGGTTGGTTGTGGAAAGCAACCAGTCAGAGGCTGAAGTGAAGTTACAAAGTTACATTCCTATGCCAACGTCTGGTGCAGAAAACAGCCAATTCGAGATACTTTCCATTTTCTATCTGCCACAGAGAAAACGGGTGTGTGTCGGGGCGGGGCGGGGGGTGCTTTGCAAACGGAGTAGCCTCTGGTCCTTTTGTTACTTAGGTGTGGAAAGTTGGGGTTTTCCTTTTGATTTAGTTCTAAGAAGTCAGCTCAAATCGGCCTTAGGTTCCCTGCCTCCAGACCCTATTCTCTTGCTTCACTCCCATGGATACCATGTAGCCAGCATCTTTCTAGATGGGTAGGAAAAACATTAAGATATACTATAGATGCCTTGGGCATTAGGGTTCAATTCTCTCAGAGAACCCCATGGAGAAGGGCCAGCTATCCACCCACATGGTGTTTGACACACAGTAGCTCTCAGTCAATGTGTGTTTAGTTCAACTAAATGACTAAGGTCTCCAGGTTTGGGGGCAAGGAGAAGGATTCACTGTGTCCTCACCAGTTTATAGGAATAAAACTGGCAAGGAAAAGAAGAGCTAAGCTTTAAAATGCTGGATAGCCTAAATGAGCTGTGATTCTTTCAGCACCAAATATGCATTATGTCCACAGGTTCCAGGCCTGAATGACTTCTCACCTCGCCTTCATTCACTGTCAGCTTTTACTGACTAGGTGCTTTTATGACTTTCCCTTGCAGATACCCCTGTTTCTAATTAGAGCCAGGGGCCTGACCCCTGGAGAGCTGATAACAATTTTGCCCTTCGATGTACCTTATTGGCTAACTGGAAAAGGCAGGTTAATGGTGTCTGCATGGAAGGTATATTATTAGAAGTGAGTCTGTGAAGCAAACTCCCCGTGACTCTAATCTTCAGAATGCTGACTCCTGAGGTCAGTAATTGGGCACCACAGAATTCACTGGAGCAGCAGGCCTAAGCCTGTCTTCAGACCTCTTTGAAATGCAGTTCCTGAGGTCAGAGAAATAATTGCTTCATTTGAAGGGGGTGGAAAGAGATGAGAGGAGAAAAAACAACCTTCATTATTTCTCCAATTTATCAATGCACCATGTTCTCAATATCCTGGTCTAATTAAAATAACACAGGCTGCTTGAGAAACTCAATCATTTCCACAGTGATTCTTGTCAGTTTGCTCCTCCTGCCAGCTCAGAGATGCCTAATGGCAGATAAGCCTGAAGCCCGAGACCCCCTCGCTTAGCCATTAATTCAGCGACCAGGGTGCCATGATGCTCATTAAAGTTCTTTACCCCTGTTATATGAAAACTCTTAATTAACAGGGAGGATATTTTAATGTCAATGCTTTGCAACTTTCCAAAGAGAAATGCCAATGTAATCAACCTGAACCCTTGACCACCCCTCCCAAGGCGAATCTGCCCTTCTTCTCAAACCCCAGGGACTGATTCTGGACTCCGTACGCCATCAGAAGAGACTCTGCATGCCTGGTATTGGCTCTCAGGGAAGGGCTTGAAAAATGACTCAGAGTTCAGCCACTGTACTGCAACCCTGGTAATCTGAGAAAAGTTCCAGGCAAGATCCTGAGATCCACCTTTTGTGCTCAAATGCCATTAAAAAAAAAAAGGCACGAAGAAAAGGGAATGTTGCTCTGTTGCTCCTCTTTCAACTGACTCTGCACATCTCCTGTAGGCCAGACTTAATTCAGCCTCACAGAAAAAGAAAAAGACAAAAATTAGTGCAAAAGGGATGTGAAAGGAATAAACAAAAATTCACACGTTGGGCAAAAAAAGAAGCAGGGGAAAAGTTAAAGAAAAAAAAAGACTCAATCCTGCAATTGCACCAACAGTATCAAGTTCTCCGGTCCCTGCAGGAGACCCTGCATGCACCCTGCGGGAGACCCTGGTCTGGCCACGGATGGCTGAGTGTACAGCACAGAGGATCCACTGCAGAGGCAAGGGGGTGACCTCTGGCCTGGTCACCTCAGGGACCTGCACCATGGATCTTTAATCCAAGCAGCTTTGGAGGCTGGCCTCTGATTATAGCTTCCATACCCATGCAAGCTCCCCTCTGCTCTAGCTCCCCATATTTCCAGTATGTTCCCAGATTACCACTCTCAGAGCCAGAGCTGAGTGCTTTGTAAGACATCAGGTCCTTTGAGTTCCTGCTCCTTCCGTATCTGACCCAGAATCTATCCGACCAGCCACTGAGATGGCTCTTGTGACTGGCCTTGCTTGCTGGTGAACCATTAGCCCTGGTAGGGCAGAAGATCTCACTTCTGGCACCAGCCAGCATGCTTAAGTGGTGGGAAAATAAGTTAAGAGATGACATGAAAGGAAGGGTTGTGGATATAAACCAGCTTCATCTGACATAAGAAAATATTTTAAAATAAAAGCCGCTTTTCTTCCTGTACCCTAATATGCCAGTGTTATAAGTGTTATTAAGGTAATTTTAAAGATTGTTTAAAATTTTCCTTTCTTGTTTAGCTTAATTGCAAGGCAGATGCAAATGTCCCCTCTTGCTCATCAGGTCACAGCAGAAAAGTATTAGAAAGGAATATATCAAAGCTCAGAGGCTGGAATTTTAAAAATGAGATTCAGATGTGTCTATAAATATGACAGGGAGATGCAAGGAGACCCTTGAAGCCAGTGTGGGCAAAGCATGCCTGGAATTTGGTCTGTGACCTCACCTGGCCATTTGCTTCATTAAATCTCCTGCTTTCGGGCACACATGGGTCTGGGGGTCAGCCAGTATGTTTTCATCCCATTTACGATATGCAATATTGTTTGCTCGCCTTAGGGGCTGCTGAGCCTTCTGCCTCCTGCTCAAGTGTCATGACTCAGCCAAACTGAAGAGGCAGGAAACAGAGCTGGATGGATCACTGGTTTGATCTCAAGAGAAAAATCCCTTGTTGTGACTTCTTTCAGAGGCAGGAGATTGTTGGAGGCTGGGAGGAGGGGGCATGAGGTAGAGTCAGAAAAGGCCAGGAGACTAGTATTTACTATGCTTCCAGCCTTGTCTCCTGCTCCTGTATGCCACCTGCACATCCCCACACCTATCCCGCTTCTGCATGCCACCTGCATATCCACACACTTATCCTGCTCCTGTATACCACCTGCACATCTGCATACCTATCCTGCTCCTGCATGCTACCTAAATGTATACTCATCTCTCCAGAGTGAATTTGAAAAAGTGCCCAGGAGTGAAACGCAAGGAGATGGCATAAAAAAAACCCAGCAGGTATTCTAGAGGAAGATGATTCTAGGCTCAATACATGGGTCTTCCCCTCGTTAGTGAGCTGTGCTTAGCCAAGTGATTTGGCTTTTCTGTGCCTTGGTTTTCTCATCTGTAAAATGGGAATAATAATATTCATGTGTCATAATTTCCAAAAGGAACAAATACAAAAACACAGGCAAAGGGCTTGGCATGGACAATTGTTTGATTATTTTCTTTCCTCCTCCATATCATCTACTATAGAATCATCAACTGTGGGGCAAGAGAAGACCTGAGAAATATAACTATATTCTCTTAGCAACAGGGAGCAACAGAAGCAAGAGGAAAGATGATGAAATCAAGCCTCTTTAGGCTAAGAACCACTAGCAGTGAGAAGAGAGGTTTGGGGTGAGAAAGCAGATGCATGGAACACTTGCCCATTTACTTCCAAAAACATTAAATCCCTTTTCACAACTGATCACTCAACTGAGCGACTAAGGTGCTCACTATCTGTTGGAGTTTGTTTTCCAAAAAGCCTGAGCACTCATGGAACTACCTTATGGGAACTTCCTTAGGGATGACCTTGCTTAATAGGTAAACCTGCTTAATCGCCAACCAACAGGCTCATCCTCTACGGGTCCCAGGAGTCCCCCTTCCTGTGTCGTAGCCTGTCACCATGTCACAAAGTCCGGCTCTCCTATCTTCTTTCTGGAGGTGCAGACTTTTGCCGTGAGGTCCCTGAGACGGGGAGAGAGAGAGAGAGAGAATAAGAGGCCCCACTCACTCAGGCTATGGCCCAGCTCTTGCTTCATCCCATGCCAAAGAGGACTTTCTCCCCAGGATGATCAGCCCTAAGGGTCTCCATTCACTTATCACTCCCTCTTGGCCCAAGGGCACTTAGCAATCACTAATTATACTAGTCCAACTTCAGTATGTTCAGGAATACTCATTTTCATGCATGCCTACATGTAGTCCAGTTTGTTTTTATACATTATCCTCCTGCGCAAGTGAAGGATACATTGCATAAACTTCCTGAAGTCCTCTCCATCTCAGCTCTGGGTCTCCTGAACATAACCACTCCAAAAAGAACCCACACCGTTTCCTGAGAACAGACAACAGAGACTTCTCAAGTTTCATGACTGCAATGGAATTGGCAGTTGGGGTGTTTTCCTTCCCTTTCCTTTTATTCCAGCTACATAGAAGACAGAAGACTTTTTCCATGCAGCGCTCTGCTGGTTTATAGGACACAGACAGTGTGGGGGACAGGTCTTGATAGCCTTCTTTAACATGCCTCCCCTAAACTACTTAATCTCCCATTTGAAGGAGAAAAGTGAAGAAAAAATAACCTTTCTTCAGAATCTAAGTTATCCATCTTTGTAAGTGTTATAAATGGGGCAGAAATGGACAGTGGAAAAGCCAAAATGTAAGTATTTAAAAGTACCTTCCCACACTCTATTGTGTACTATACTCTGGAGATACTATGTTTTGTCCGAGAACCACCACCTCCAAGAAGGAGCTGTTTGTGCCCCACAGATGGACTGTCTCCTTTACGGAATCCTGAATGCCATATGTGTCAGAGAGCCAGACCCAAATTCACAAAAAATTATCGGTGGATTTAGGCTCTTCAGGTCCGGACCATCTCCCTTCGACCTGCATCTTGTGGGCAGGCCTTCAGACTGCAGTTAGGTTTAGATTTATAGAGGCTTTTTCAAGATGTGTCAGGATTTTTCTTGGGTTTCCTTTTCAAATAAATCCTCCAGCCTTGAGTCCTCAGTGTCTGAGTCGGCTCAACTAAAAGCATATTCATTTCTGTGGGAATGTTAGAACGAAGAAGGAGGGGTGGAGGTCGGGGTGGATTTTTCTTTCTACTCACAGCTGCCTCTAATCTCAGAATCCAAATCCCCAAAGCTGATAGATCATCATTCAAGTTGGTTGAATCCAGGGCATCTTGGCAACATTTCAGATCTTTTGGCTGGCAGAAGTTGTAAGTTCTCTCATGTTCACTGGGATTTGATACCACCTTAAACAATCTTTTAGATGAATCATTTAAATTAAAATAAACTGAAATAAAATATTTCAGTGACTTAAAAAAAGAAATCATGTTTACATCCTCTTCTTCCTACCATGGTTCAAAAGAAGAACTTTAAAGGTTTCTTGCTTGAAGTAGCCCTCTGGGTGAGCCTTTAAGCAGTCATGCAGTGCAAAATGAATTCTGCAAGATCTTGCATAGTATGTTGAGTATAAAATATAAATTTTTTGGAAATCATCACTGATTATAGATGCATAACATTATCTTGCTTGACTGGCAGAATGATATTTGGTGATAGAATACACCCTATTTTTAGAAATAAAAATTCTCTCAGAAATACTAATCATTTTCTCAAACATTTTTCCTGTCCCAAAACACCTGATAAGACACATTCTCTTCAGTCATAAGAGCTGGCATGGATTGGGGATAAAGGAGAAAGTGGGTGTTCCATAAAGGAGGTAATAGGCTCTGCCTATCATAACCTGCCAGGAAGACAAGGCAGTTTTCAAAAGCCCCAGAGGACAAGGGGATGTGCCCATCTATCCTCCCCAGCAGCTCTTCCTTCCTGCCTTTGAATAAAACACAAAGTGAAAATATTCACTGCCCCCAAAACAACTAAACAACAAAAGGCTGCTGAGGCATCTACCACTTACAACAGACCCTTAAAATGATCATTTACCCAACCATGCCACATTTACTAGGAAGGGCTGCAAAAAGTCCTTCACACCACCCCATTAAGGAATATAACATAATATATACATCTTAGTATAACTGGACAGTAATTATTATGGTTCTGCATGTGCTATTAAATTTAAAATATATTTGCTACTTATCTGTTAGTGATTACAGTTTATATTTATAAAGCTAGTTTAACAGCTTCTACTAAGAATATATATAATTTTTTTCTTTTCACTACCACTTTTTCATTTGTTTCCCTTACATGCATCCTCTATCATTTAACCAAATTTTCATGTAAAACTGTTAGACAAGGAAAAGTGAAATGTTTTACTGCCACTATTTTCTCAGAGTATCCTAAACACAATAAACATAAATGGCCTAGATTTTTTTTAAAAATGTAGACTATGAATATAATAAATCATCCATTGCTTAATAGTTTTCATTTAAATCACTTGGAAATAGTTTTATGCTGCCTCCTACCCTCCCTTTACTCCAGAGAGAAAAAATAAAAGCAAATAAAATACTAATCATGGCTGTTAAGAGTACAATATACAGTCAGCCGAACCCCCTAGAGTGTGAACCAGTAAGTTTAAGTCAAGTAATCAAGTTTGCAGAAGATTTCCCAAATTAAAAGTTTGACTTAGACCTTCTATTTCTGAAGAGACTTATTTCCTGTTCTCATCTTATTTCTTAAGCTACCACCAGAAAAGAAGTTGAAGGAGTCTGTGAGAGAATTTCCACTCTACCCCAAATAGCACAGTTTTGGGGTAGCCTCATTGTCGATGTGCTTGAAGCTGCATAACCAGGGAGGAAGCATAGTATCCACTCATGTGTTTGTCATTGAGAGGAAAACTAGTTCCATATGTCCGCGCACACACACCTCATTTTGTGTCTGGCCTTCAGACAAGTAACATCACATAGCAAT
Organism: Pan paniscus; assembly: GCF_029289425.2. Lineage (NCBI taxonomy): Eukaryota > Metazoa > Chordata > Mammalia > Primates > Hominidae > Pan > Pan paniscus. The sequence goes on from NC_073260.2 coordinate 52,745,168, forward strand.
GTCAAGGAAACAGGGACATAGCAGTCTGGTTTTACTTAAACCTATGTACAAGAAAAAATACATTTAGATGACCTATCCAAAAGGTGTTTTGACTTTATTCCAAGTGGCCAATAGAACTTGTGTGAAATAAGTCAATTTTGTATCCCCTAAAAAATATGAACCATTAATATTTTCAATTATAAGATTTGTTTTAATCAAGTGTTCAAATAAATCTCCAATGAGTTTTCTCCCTTCTTTCCTAGGTTAAAAACTCATGTGTCCAAGAAGAGAAAAAGAATTCTGTTGAATTCACTATTGAAGTTTAGAAATGAGAAGAAAGGGATGGTGTGCTGCAGGGGGAGAGCTGAGAAGGAATGCCATTAGAACAGAAAGAGGAATTTGGATACAAGTACTGGAAGTCACATAGCAATTTGGGAGCAGGGTTCTTAAACACACATGCACATAGACACACATATACAACCCTATTTAGCAACCTGTTGGGATTACTCCATGAGATTCTTATTCTCGCAGCTCTCAGACTAGGCCCAGTTATAGGAATTGATCATAATTCATCTACTTCAAGCCTATTTATATGATTTGCACAAGTTCACAAAAATTTTGCCAATTTGCCTGTGAAATGCACATGTCAATTACCCTTCAATGGTTCAACAACCCAGCACCCTGAGCTCACTGGCATCTCACAGAGCACTGAGAGACTTTGTCTTCAGTCCACCCCAAAGTACCCCAGCCCTGCCATCAATAATCACACAAATGAGTTTCCTCAGAGTCAGACAAGGAGTGTCAGCAGTGAATTGTTGGGGAGATCTGGGAACTCCCCATGGCTCAATGGGTGTTCCCGAATTTCACTCTCCAGGCTATCACTTTTTCCAAGTTTCCTTATTGCTCTATTACCAGGAAAAAAACAGGGTGTTGAAAAGAGCCAGGCTGCTCTCACACCCCAAATGACCTGTAGCAGAGGCAGCAACAGGCCAAAACATGCACAAGAGTGAAGATGTTTTTCTTCCCCAGATTTCTCCCTGCTGCTTGTGAAGTTGGAAGCACTGTTGCTGGCTCAGTGGGAAGAGGCAACAGTTGTCTTGTGCACCTGTGCCCTAAATCTCCTCTACTGGTGATGAGCCCTTTACATTGCCAGGGATGCAATTTCCCCTCCCTCAAGTTTCTCCCTTCCAATAGAACTTGTGTGTATGAAAGCTGAATTAACCACATTCTGACTTCAGGAATGCAACGGTCTCTTTCAAAATGTTTCCAAAACAAGGGAGCAATGGCAGCTATTAATCCAAGAACTTAGATCCAACAATTCTCTCCAAAAATACAAAATAACAATTTTCAGCCCAGCAAGAATGTATGACAAGTAAATTGATTTATGAAAACGCATTAGCATTTTACACAGAAAAAAATAAAGATTTCTTAAAGATAAACTGTATTACTTGCAAGCTGCTTACTTTCAGCCAACTATATAGGAAAATTGCCATGGATTCGCATTTTATAACTGAATATGATATATTAAAGTAGAATTTAATTATAATTAGATATATAGCATTAAATTAAGGCTAGAATTCATTAATTACTATATTATGGCTAATAATTTTAATCATATTTAAAAAGTTATTCAAAGGCATAATATTATTATTGTTGGTTCATTTCACTACTGATCTCCACCTATGGCCTTACCAAATACAGAGATGGCGATGTAAAATTAAAGCATCCTAGTTAGAACCCACAAAATAAATGTCCCACATGGCCACATACCCATTTTGATTCTTTTTATATATAAATCTAATTTGATTTTGGATGTTGGGCTTTATTGTCCATGTTTTATTACAAAATTTTAACTAACATGATACTGACAAAACTTTTTCTTCTTAGCTGTAGATTGATTTGATCAGCTAAAAGGAAAGTGGAGGAGTGAATCCTTGGGTTTAAATTGTGAGGAAGTGAGGCACAGTCATTACGAGACAGCTAGGGTGGAACATTACCAGCTGTAGCTGTGTGACTTCAGGCCAGTTACCACACTGTTACTCACTTTCCTAATCTATACAGTGGGAATAAAAATAGTATATCTCTCAGAAAGTTTTAGTAATGATTTCACAAATTAATATATATAAAGTTCTTAGAACAGGAAATACATAGCAAGCACACAGTAAATCCTAACTCCTTTTGTAACGTACCAGAATTTTCAACCTCTTACTGGATTTTTCTATTTGACTGCACCTCCAGGTCAACACATCTAAAAAGGCATTGTTCCTTTTCTCTTCAGGGCAGCTCCCCTCCCAGCTTCCTGGGAAATATAGCTCAGGGCAGTGCTGCTGCCCCCGTTCGATAACCATAGAAGTGTCACCAACTCATTCAAGCTGTCACCAAACCTCTTGATTCTTCCTACAACACTGGTTGCCTATGTCAACTCCTCTCCATTCCAGCCTCCACCTTCCAATGGAGACCCTCATTACTGCCAACCTTAGTATCCCCACAACTTTCTTGGGAGCTCCTCACCCCCAGGAATGCTGTCTTCCTGTTTCTCAAAACAATGTCAGCTGCATCTTCTTGAAAGGCCACTGCCATGGTGTCGCCTTCAATCTTGATTCTGGCATAAGGGCCCTCTGCAGTCTGTCCCCAAATGGCCTTCCAACTTTGGCTCTCATCATTCCTCTAAGCCAATCTATTCCGACAGGCTACTCATCCAACACCTGGGCTATTGTGGAGCATCAGGTGCAAGAAGCAGAGCCTCTCTCGAGGTGACCTCAGTCAATGGAGGCATAGAATGGGCAGCCATGGGTAGGGAATGTACCTGGTTCTGTGTACCAGAAATACAAGGTCAGGACACCATCTCAGCACCAATGCTGCTTTGCTTCACAAAGAGGCTAGAGAAAATGTCAGTACTGAAGACATACTTATACTGAAAAATCATTCGTTGTTTGTCTGAAATATAAATTTACCTGGACATTCCATTTTATTTTGTTCTTGGGTGGTGGTTGTTCTGCTTCAGCATTTTGTGTTTGCTAAATCTAGCAACCCCGCCACACAGACAACCAGGAGGACATTAAGGTCTTTGGTTTACAACAGCAGCCTCAGTGTCCCAACAAAAGAAATTACACTGTCCAATGCCTGCAGGAGCTGGGTAGGCAGTGTGAATGTGTGCAGCAGGGCCTGTGTGGGATAACGCATGATGACTCACACTCATCTCAAGTGTGGGGGTCCCCCCAGGGAGCAGTGGACATGTAATACACTGGTGTGCACTACACACGCTCCATCTAAAGTGAGTAGTTCCTACTCACCTCTAGCTATTGCTGCAATCAGGGATGTGGCAGAAATATTCCAAAATTTCCCACGTTTGAGATCTTCATATTTGAAAACCTTTGATATTTCAATGCTGGCAACTAATTTAATAATAAAATATTGTTCTGGCAACCCTATGTGGATGGACCAAAAAAGGGGCACATTGGCCACCCCAACCAACCACCCTGCGGGTTGCGACCTCTGCTTTGCAGCAACAATGGAGGTCAGGCCTCAACTGAGGATAGGTGCCCTGTGCCCCAGCCCCAGCCTTCATTATGGTGGCTCAGCTGCACTTCTGCTCTTGACCAACTGGCTCTCTTGGTGCATCTTGATTTAAACTCTTTGAAAGACAGGACCTGATTGGGCTGGCCAGTCACCTTCCAGCATGCATCAGTCTTAGTCAGACTCTCCTAGGTCTTTGGCCAGCCTAGGGAAGGGTGCTGTCTAATCTAATCCACCGTGCCCTGCATTATAAGGTCCAGACAGTTCCTCTTTCCACCGTCTTCTGTCCTACCACAAAGCCCTCCTACATGCCCCCTCTGAAGTCATGCCTCCCTCTCCTTCACCACCAAATTCACACCTTTACACACTTCAGATCTCAGCTCAGTGCCATTTCCTCACAGACTCCTTTCCTGGACTCTTTGAAGAGGTAAAACGCCATCACTATAAGACCTGAGAGCACCCTGCAGCCAAGGTTGCTACTCAAAACCTTGACTGGTACTGTGCAGATATTGACCAACCAGAACCTAGGCCCCATTAGAATGGATGCTGGGACAAGATCATGGAGGCTTCCTTCTGGACCAGGAATTAACCACTTAGTACTAACACACAGGTAGGGGGAGCAGTCCCAGGGGTACTGGAGACAGGGCTTGAAGGGTCCAGGACACAGGGGAGTGGGCGCTCTGGGAGCCCATGGCAACAGCTCTACAGCTGTATAACACCCCTCCCCAAAACTCCGTAGCTTTAAACAACAATTGATTCTTTCTCACAATTTTTCAGTCTGGACTGGCTTCAGCAGGGTGATCTTCCTGCTCCCCGTGTGTTTACTGGGGCAGGAATGTCCAAGATGGCTTCCCCAATCACGTGCCTGGTGTCTCAGCTGGGGTGGCTGAAGAGTGGAGACATGGCTGGGCATTGCTGCCTCCATAGAGCCTGTCCCTCAGACCAGCTTGGTTTCTTCACACCATGGTGGTCTCTGGATAGTTGGGCTTTTCATATGGCCAATGGCTTCTAAGAGGGTAGAAGTAGATCTGCCCGTTCTCTTAAGGCTTTGGCTCAGAAGTCTCAGTGTCCCTCCAGTACGCTGTTCAAAGCAATTCCCAAGGCCAGTCCTGATTCAAGGGAGGGGAAAGACTTCACCTCTTGAGGGGCAGAACAGCATTGTGTGTACAGAGGGAAGGAAAGTGAAGGACAGCAGAATACACATCAGCCATGTATGTCCCTCTCCTTCGGGTCACTGTTGCAATTTTACATTTGTTTGTGATTTATTTGAGAAGAGTCTCCCAGATGGCAGGGACCGTGACTACACATGCTCACTGCTGTATCTCTCGTGTCTAGCATGGTGTTGATCACATTGCAGAATTTAAAATGCATTTGTTGAATGAACGAATATCCCCTTCAAGATGCAGCAGCCACAGTCACATTGAACTGCTTCAGAGACTGAAATGCTTCCATTTTTGTGTGGTGAAAGTTTGATAAAGGGTTTTTAGAGGGAGTGGGATACAGAAAGCTTTGATTCAGCGTTCTTGCTGGCAGAAGACCTAGTTTTGCTTGAAGGCTCTAGAATGCATATTTTGGCACTGGATCCCAGATGTCTGTGGGAGGCCTTAGGGTGGGGGAGAACTGAAGTGAGAGAAAAGGACTTAATACAATAGGATTCCCCCCATGCCTCCCGTTTTATGGATGTTCTTAGCACCCAGCACAGATTTCCTACAACTGATAAAATCATCAATAACAGGAACCACCCACCAAGACTTGCTGGAGCAACCGCCCAGGAAGGCTCTCCTTAAGCAAGAATTAAGAACTTCCTCAAGTTTGGGATGCTTAGTGTGGGGTAAAGGTTGTATTTGGGAGGCAGCCTGGGGTAAAGAAAAGAACAGAGCGTCAGAAAAACTGGGTTTCTTTCCAGCTTTCCCATGCACTAAGGAATAGCCCTGAATAAGGCACTTCTCCTAGCACCAAATCACCTTCCAAAATCCTTTGAGGGCTCAGCCAGCTTCATGTCTAACGCTCTCCTGACGCACTTAGTTAAGCCATGCTCTGTCTTGTAATGGGATATAAAAATCCCACCCTTCCAACCTCTTTGCTCCCATCGGTAATGCCCCATCTTCCTGCCGATCCAACCTGGAACAGTGAGACTTGTCGTTGATTGAGTCACTCTCTCATCTGCCACATCCACTCACTCCCCAGGTGTTGAGATGCTTGCCTCCTGGGTCTCCTACCTCCCACATCCATTCCAGGCCTGCCGCCTCTCCCCTGTCCAGGTCTTCCTGGATCGCAGACATGGCTTGGTTCCTGCCATCCCTGATTCCAGACACCCTTGCCAGAGGGCGATCAGGATGAAGCTCCTGAGGTTGGAGTTCCAAGCGCACTCACTTGCCTGGGCTCCTTTCCAAGGCCCAGGAAGAGGCGAGCATTTCACTGACAAGGTTACATGTTTGTGTAAGATATTTTAACCACCGTGATTGTGACCCCTGTCATTTTTCACCCGTTTCCCTCATGTTGAATGGCGGTGGGGTGTCTGCAGGTCTTTTATGATATGCTGATAAAGGGAAGTGGAGTTGGTGATACATTCAGTTCGGGTTCAGTGGAACATGTTTGTGTGGTTTACTTAAAGGTGCCCGCATTGGTTGAAAGCAAATAGTGAGGTTTAGAAACTGTTTTGATTATACTCAGAACATTTTGGGGAATAAAAAGCAGTAATGCAAAGAAATTATAAATGTTTGAGATGATGGATATGCTAATTACCCTGCTCTGATCACTATGCAGTGTATGTATTGAAACATCACTATATACCCTATAAATATGGACAATTATGGGTCAAAAATAAATGAAAATTTAAAATAAATAAAATTAAACTGTATCTCCTAAAAAAACCCCTGAAAACTCACATGTATTCCTACATTTAAATCAACTCTACATAATAACAAATAAATAAATACAAAACAGTAATACATTAGGAAGAAAAGACAGATTTTGAATAAAAGTGATAAATAGGCTCTTGGATTATTTGATAATTTGATTAATAATTTGAATCATGTGGACACAATGGAAACAATTTTAATTTCTTGCTGATTTGGCACAAAATACCAATGTCAACAAGTTTAGCCCAAACCTCATAATACACATTACAGTGAGGACATGGACGATAAAATGTTTGATGAGTGTAATGATTGAAAAGAGTATTCGAGATTAGTCAACACATAAGACAGCTTGAAATCTGAGAGCTCTTACAACTCATGTATGAAAGAAGCTGGATGGAGGTTTGTGCAACTTTAGCAACAACCCTAAATCTTTATCTCACATTACCCCCAGGAAGGCATCAGGCTGAAAGGAACTTTCTTAAACCATCAATTTTTTTTATTTGATTTACCATGTCAAGGAAAAACTGAATTATATTTCTATCGTGATATAGAAGATGATATGCAAAATCACTGTCATGTGAAGAGACTTTTAAAGACTATATAGCCCCTGCCTCAAATAAAAAGCAGGGAAAAAGTCATAGGAATACCCCAGGCAATTATTTGAAAAGTCATTTTACATCTTTAGATTTTTTATGACATTTTACCATTTTTTTATTTTGTAATTTGTTATGGTTTCCTTTCTCAGTCTATGAAAATATTCTTTTTTCATTCCTAATTTTGTATTTATAAGTTTGTATGCCTTTTCTTAAAGAGGACCCTAAAGTATATGAGCAGCGAGCCATATAAAACCTGAGCTACCTTGCCAATAGTCAATTCCCCTTCCTTTCTCCTAAGAGAATACAAATGTATTCAGGGACCCACTTTCTTCTGTCTGACCTTGGGTTTCAAGGGAGGTGGTTCCAGCTGTACTCCCATAGGACCCCATTCCCCTTCCAGTAACTGCTTTAGGCATACACATGTGGTGTAACTCTGGGCGATGAATAGGAAGAAAAGTCTACTGGGGGAGTTGGTGAAAGGTTTGCTTCTTTGATTAAAGCTTTATATTTTTTATTTTTGTTTTAAAAGCCACCCAGGGTGGAGTGCCCTATCTTTGTCATCTGGACTTTGTTGTGTTTGGATGTGATTTCTGGAATCGTAGCAGCCATCTTGTGACAGGGAGGACAGCCAGCCTCAGAACAAGCCAACCAGCAGAGAATGATGGAGGGAAAAGAGCCAGCCCCAGCCCCACATTCAGACTTCTGTGTGAAGTAATGATATGTTTTCTTTTTCTTAAAGCCAGTTGAGTCAAAGTTTCTATTACTTGTATCTCAAAGCTTCTCAATGGATACACTTTCTCTCAAAGCTCTCCATTGCCTCTGACAACCCTCTTGGGGTGATTTTTTTTGCACAGTTAAAATAAGGGATGATCAGAGAATGATTTCACAAATCACATGGTTTGCCATACAAAGACAAAGTTTTGCTTTCATTCATAAAGCTTAAGAAGAGAGTAACAAGGACAAATCTCATTGAAAATATACTCAATAGACTTTATTGTGTACCATTATTTTGTACATGGTATACGTTGCATACTGTACTGTATATATAGTGTGCAGTGTACATTATTGTGTACTATTAATGTGGTACAGTAACCACTTAGCTTCAATTTTGTTAGAGTCCAATTATTAAAGTCTGGTTGCTCAATGACGATAGATGCAAGCCTCGGTGGAATGTAAGTCTAATTAAAGTTTGAGGTGTAGCTTTATACAAGAGGTTCTTGGAAGAGAAGGCTCAATCAACACAGTGAACAACACAGTGAAGATCTATAATGACATGCAAGAATGCTTAGTGCTTGAGAGGTGCTAATGTAGGCTGGTGAGGCTCCAGAGATCAGCTCCAAAGCCAATAGGGTGTGGCCCTGCCGTAGCCTGAGCTCTCAGATTTTAAAGAGGCGGCTGACGGAGTGCACCCTGCCACAACCTAAGCTCCCAAAGTCTCTGTCAAACTCTTAGGTTTATACGTATGATGGAGTCCAGTGGTTGAGATCAGTAACTCACATATGGAGTCTGATAAAGTGGAACCATCACATTCCCAAGGGGCAGGGCAAGTTCTTAGCACAGCAAAACACATGTCACTCACGTAGCAAACTGTGGAAGTGTATGGAGTCTTTTCAAAGCTATACAACAGTTGTTTTCTAGTCTCTTGGTATTTGCACCCATCCTCCCCACCCTACCGTATTTCTGAGGACTCACAGCCACACAGCCTCTAATCTTAATGGGACATGTGCTGTGTGTACTCCTTCCCACATTTCATGTGCACAGGCTCACCTGTCTGGTTTCCTTCCCCTTTATCTTCGGGGTACCATATCCAACTCAAGCTCTGAGGCCCATGTGAGCCTTCTCTGATTAGTTCAGCTGAATCATCTCTTTTTTCTGTATATTTCTATAGCATCTACAGTTCTTTATCACATAATATGGTGTATGATACTGAATTATACAAAATGATAGAAAAGCATTCTACCTCTGTTAGCCTTGTCTTCTTAACTGTTTTCCCATGAAGGAAGAAATCAATCCACATATATCTTTTCTATCTCTAAAGATACAGTAAGAATTACACAAACACTTATCCAAATTCCACCGTCTGAGAAATTTAAAATTAAAATTATTTGCAGTATAATCCATATTTCTCAATTACTGACCTGTCAATTTTGCACCCAGTATGGCTTGAAAAAAGCTGCAGATGATGTTAAAGGGCCAGTCAGCCCACCCATGACGCTGATAGCTGATGCTACAAACGAGTCACAAAACCAGAATTTGAAATTGAATAAAAACTAATAGCAATGTTGGACTGAAAAGCAATTATTTATATTTATATATAAATGTGTATGAGTACTGCATGATGAATAACTATCAATAATTGCTTTAGAAGCCATTTACAATGTTTTAAAAGTAATCACCTCAGCCTGGCCAACATAGAGAAACTTTGTCTCAGCTAAAAATACAAGAATTAGCCAGGCATAGTGGCGCATGCCTATAGTCCCAGCTACTCGGGAGGCTAAGGCACAAGAATCGCTTGAACCTGGGAGGCAGAGTTTGCAGTGAGCCATGATTGCACCACTGTACTCCAGCCTGGGCAACAGAGCAAGCCTCTATCTCAAAAAAAAAAAAAAAAAAAAAAAAAGTAACTACCTCTTATGCTGTGCATTGGGACAACTGGCTAAATTAGCATTGGCATCTTTATAAATGAAGACAAATGTACATGTATTCTACATAGACCAAAGCTGAAACAAGGCAGGCAGCTGCATTGTTTTTTAGATGGTCCTCAACTTATGATGGCTTGACTTATGATTTGTCTACTTTACAATGGTACGAAAGCAAAATGCATTCAGTAGAAATCAAACTTCAAATTTTGAGTTTTGATCTTTCCCCAGGATGTTGATAAACAGTACAATACTCTTGGGATGCTGGGCAGTGACAGTGAGCTGCAGCTCCCAGCCAGCCCTGTGATCACGAGGGTAAGCAACCCACACCCTACAGTGTGCCGTGTTGCCAGATAATTTGCCCAACTGTAGGCTAAGGTAAGTGTTCTGAGCATGTTTAAGGGAGGCTGAGCTAAGCTATGATGCTTGGTAGGTTAGGTGTATTACATGTATTTTCTACTTAATGATATCTTCAACCTGTGATGGGCTTATCAGGACGTAGTTCCATCGTAAATCAAGGAGAATCTATATAATGCATATTTATTATTTTTCATGTCACTGAAATATGCTATTGTATTTGACTTCACAGTAGTGTACTTATAAGCATTTCTCCTGTTACATTTCAAGTGTGCAGGTTTCTCTCTTCTGAGCTCTGAGTCAGGAAATCTGCTGGCTGTGGATCGTGGATCACACCACAAGCCTTCTCACCCCACACCCCACCACATCCTGTGCCTTTTGACAGAGACAGCTGCTCCACACCCACTGAAACACTCAAGGAATGCTCAATGAGACATATCTACATATATTCACTCATTCATTCATAGTTATTTAGGGACACAGTGATAAACTGATTCAGTCTTTGCTATGATGGATTTTAGAGTCTAGTTTAGGGAGCAAACATTAACCAACAATCAAAAAATAAATATGTGTACATATAACACTCATTTTAACACCACTTTACATTAACTCTCAGTTCTAACGCAGAATTAGAATCTCAGTGCTAAAGCACTGAGTCTTTATCTTACGCAATGAATATCCATGAAGAAGATTCTGGAGGTCCAGTGAAGTCCTATGGAGAGAAGAGCAGATCCAATTGCAGAGACCCAATCTTCAGGAAACCTAGTTACCAACTTTAATAAGTTCCTCCTTTGTTTTTGTTTTTTTTTCTAAATGGACTGTAATCTGTGTATGCCGTTTCTTCATACTACATTGAGTCATCCTCTTGCTAAGCTTAAAACAGGTGCACTCACTAGAACAGGTTATGTTCAGCCGAGGTAACAGGCACTCCTAAAATGACAGTAGCTGAAAACAGCAAAGGTTTATTTCTCATGTTACGTGTCCTTCACTTTGGAACACATTCTTCTTTTTACTATCTTCACTCAAGAACTCAAGCTGAGGAAGTTTCATTTCTGAAGAAAAAAAGAAGATGAACTGTTCTAGCTTGAAACACTTATCACATCTCATTGGCCAGATCAGGTCAGATGGCTCTGCTCAACCACAGAGGGGGACAGGAAACAGCTTTTTGTGTGTCTTGAAGGAAAGAAGAATTGGGTACCAGTGTAGCACTAATGACTACCTCAGTGTGTTTCACAGGATCAAAGTCACCTGAAAGGAAGGCTGGTGTCAGCCCAGGAGCAGCCAAATCCCATTGTACCACTGTTTTTTCTTGGGTGGCATCTTTGATTGGATAATATCCTGCCTTTCTTTACTTACTCCACAGTAAAGATCCCTCTCAAGGCAATTGATACTCATTTGAAAAACTAAAACCACATATACTCAAAAGGGTCTTCTACAGAAGATAGCTATGAGAATTATGTATGATCATTGTATGTTTTCTTGAGGATGCCTGGGGGCTAGGACTATTGAGGACATCCACAGATGAAGAGGAGGCAGCAGCCAGTGCCCAGGTCCCAGCGTATAGAAGATGCACACAGGACTGAGTTCTCCTTTCAGTCCAAAAGGAAAAGATGGGTGCTGGAGCTCAGCTTTGGCCCTTTCAGGTAGTAAATGATGCAACTGTGTTGACTGCATCATGTGGAGGGAGAAGTTGCTGGCTTGCTTGTTTTTTAAAGACGTTTCATCACCAGCCCCTAACTACAGCCCCACAGGCCACACTTTGCTCACTAACAATGACTTCAGAAACTCAAGAGCTGTGCTGTTCAATATGGTAGCCACCAGCCACATGTAGCTCTTTAGATTTCATTAAATACAATTTAAAATGTAATTCCTTGGTTGCACTAGCCACTTTACAAGTGCTTAATAGCAACATAGAGCTAGTGGCTACCATAATTCTACAACACAAATATAGACTGTTTCTATCATCACATGAAGTTTATTGGACAGAGCTATTCTACAAGACCCAGGTTTGAGAACAGGACACCATCTCTGATGTACTATTGCCAGAATAATAGAACTTGAATTTTATCAAGACTATGATTCAAGGAAATGCAGAAACTGGAAGAACATGTAAAAATGGCCGGGCGCAGTGGCTCCCACCTGTAATTCCAGCACTTTGGGAGGCCGAGGTGGGCAGATCATCTGAGGTCAGGAGTTCGAGACCAGCATGGCCAACATGGCAAAACACCGCCTCTACTAAAAATATAAAAATTAGCTGGGCATGGTGGTGGGTGCCTGTAATCCCAGCTACTCAGGAGGCTGAGGCTGGAGAATCACTTGAACCCGGGAGGTGGAGGTTGCAGTCAGCCGAGATCGCACCACTGCACTCCAGCCTGGGCAACAGAGAGAGTCTCCATCTCAACAACAACAACAACAAAAAATTCCTGCGTGACACAGAAACAATCGTCAAAGTGCAGGCTGTGGGAAACTCCAAGTGCAGGCTGCAGGAAACTCAAAGAGACAATTCAGTTTCTAAAAATTACAGAAAAAAAAGACAAAAGAGGAAACCTATGAATACTTATAAGACACATCTAACAATGACAATGTGAGGATCTTACTGGAATAGATTCAAACATAAAGCTATAAAAGTATGTATGATAAGCATGAGATAACTGGAATTTGAACACTGCTTAATTGATGATATTAAAGGTGGATATTTTATTAATTTACTTCAGATATGATCATGGTTTTGTGGTAATGGCATAGTAAAAGGTCCTTATCATTTAGACATGTGTACTGGGATATTTACAAAATAAATTATATAATGTCTGGGATTTGCATCAAAATAATTTGGGTAGGGGGATGAATGAGTGTGTGGATGGGATAGGATTGGCCATGGATTGATGATTGTTGGCTCTCACTGATGGGTTTAGAGGTGTTCATTTGATTATTCTGACTACTCTTGCATATGTTCAAAATTCTCCATAATGGGAGGTTAAAAATAAAACTGAGTGAGTCTGCCATTTGATCCAGCAATGCACTCCTTGGTATTTACCCAAAAGAATTCAAAACTATGTTCACACACAAAATGCTCCACATAGATGTTTACAGCAGCTTTATTCACAATTGCCAAAATTTGGAGGTAACCAGATGACCTTCAGTAGGTGAATACATAAACTGTGGTACATCTAAACGAAGGAATATTATTCAGCTCTAAAAAGAAATGAGCTATCAAGCCACAAAAGACATGGAAGACCCTTTAGTGCATATTATTAAGTAAAAGAAGCCGATGTGCAAAGGCTACATATCACACGATTCCAACTCTATGACATTCTGGAAAAGGTAAGGCTAAATAGATCAGTGGGGAGAAGAAGGGATGAATAGGTGGAGCACAGAAGATGTTTAGGGCAGTGACAGCACTCTGTATGATACTACAGTGCTGGATACACACAACTACACATTTGTCCAAGTCTATAGAATGTACAACACCAACAGTAAACCCTAATGTAAACTAAGGACTGTGGGTGATGATAACGTACTGATGTAGGCTCATCAAATGTAACAAATGGACCATGTTGGTGGGAATGTTGATAATGGCATCAACTGTGCATGTGTGGAGGCAGGGGGTATAAGGGAAATCTTTATACCTTCTGCTCTATTTCACTGTGAACATAAAACTTCTCTAAAACGAAGTCTATTTAAAAAAAAAAACCTACAGTGAGATACTAAATATATAGTAAAGTAGGACCACGGTGAAGAGAGTTACAGAGAATGGAGATTGTCCCTGAATTCTTTCTCCAGGCACTCCACAGGGACATTGCCCTTGGCCTTGGCTTTTCTCAACAGTCCTTGGAGAGGATCTGCTTCACACACAGCCCTGAACAAAGGCATCTGGAAACCAGAGAACACAGGATGGGAGATGAAGCTTGGTAATGTGGATAAACCCAGGCCCGGGGATTTCTGAAGCAGGTCACCCCCACTTTGTGCATATGAATATCTCAAACCCAATAGCACCATTCTGGGAAGCAGAGAAAAAGGAGGATTTATCCAAACTCCATGCAAAAGTGGAGTTTGGATAAGTCACCTGGATGCCTGTTTGGACAATTTCTAATGGGAGAAAGAACTTTACATGCTACACCACAGTGTGAGTCCTGTGGAAACAGATAAGTTGGTAAGAGAAGTGTTTCACCCTGGTCAGCCTTAATGACCCAATGGGGTTTCACTCCACAGATCATTTGTGAGACCTTTAAGGGAGGGAGGAATGTGACAAAAGTAGGAATTAATATCTATTAGGTGGTCACTGTAACTGGTGCTCTGTGAGTGTTGGCTAGATATTTTTTATGATGTATCATTATATGGTTTTCCTCTTGTGTTTTTCCTTTCCTTTCTGTAATCGCTGACTCAAGGGAGGATAAATGGAGGCAGCCTGAAAATCTCCCCGACCATCATCTCCCAGGAATCTAAGCCGCAAGACCCTAGGGGATTGAAGAGCAGGAATGAGGTCTTTGCCAGGCGTAAGGGGTTCAGCAGGACTCCTCCTTTGCTCCCCCCTCCCCTAAGTGTTCCCTAGCCTAGCGGAGGGGTGGGAAGAGTAAGACCAGTAGGCCTCTCCTGGCAATGCCACAGAGGAAGGGGCAGGATCCCAGAGGAGCGGCTGCATGTCCATCCAGACAGAGCAGATGCCAGGAGTCTCCGAAGGTCCCCTACCTGAGTGGGTCCTGAATTCTTTAAGGAGCTACACTCAAATCTCAGCACTTTGGGAGGCCAAGACAAGAGGATTGCTTGAGCTCAGGAGTTCGAGACCAGCCTGGGCAACATAATGAGACTTCGTCTCTACAAAAAATTTAAAAATTAGCCAGGCATGATGGCACACACTTGTAGTCCCAGCTATTCAGGAGGCTGAGGTGGGAGGATCACTGCAGCCCTGGAGGTCAAGGCTGCAGTGAGCCACGATTATGCCACTGCACTCCAGCCTGGGCGACAGAGTGAGACCCTGTCTCAAAAAAAGAAAAAGAAAAGAAAAAAAAGAGCTACTGTGTAGACATGGCTCTTGGTTCTTGGCAGTAACTTGATCACCCTGCCTCATGTAATTTTGGCATTACAAGGTATTCCTGAGTTGGCACACATCTGGGAGGGGTCTGAAAGAGGAAGACTATGGTTATCATGTCTGCTTGTCTAAGAAAAAGAAACTTTCGACTTAAAACTGCTATAGGAAATGATAAATAACAGAAAAGAAAATAATTATTCTTTTCAAACATCTGAGCTGG
This sequence comes from Pan paniscus, assembly GCF_029289425.2. NCBI lineage: Eukaryota > Metazoa > Chordata > Mammalia > Primates > Hominidae > Pan > Pan paniscus. The sequence continues at coordinate 52,760,362 of NC_073260.2, forward strand.
TGACTGATTCATAAAGTACAACCAATAGACTATCCCATGCATTTTAATCCTCCAATACCCTTATGAGGTCAAAGGCCCTCTGTCATGTGTGATTTATTCTTTCACTGATTCATCCTAGCCACAGCCACTGAGTCCCTTGGGACCCAGGCATTCTCCTTGGTGCTGAAAAGAACAGGGAACAAAACAGATGAAGTCTCTGCCCTCATAGAGCTTTCAACCTAATGGGGTAATAAAAAAATACACAAATAAACAAACAAGATCAATACAAACTGGGATAGGCATTGTTCACATCATATCATAACCTGGATGATGTGATCAAGAATTCTTGGCCCATAAACAGGATAAACAAGATTGGGAAGGCCTCTCCAAGGAGGTATTTTATGAGCTAAGACTTCAAGCATGGGAATAACCTAGCCATGCAAAGAGTTGGGAGACAAAACAGAAAAAAACAGGAACTGCAAAGACTTGAGAACATATTTGAGAAATAAAAAGGAAGGCAGTGTAGTCAGCCTCTGAAGAGTGAAGGTGAAGACTGGGGAGGAGAGATTGGAGGGAGAAGTGAGATCATTCAGAATCTTGCAGAGCAAGATAGAGAGCTTGAATTTTATTCTTAAAACAATGAGAAGCCATGGATTAATTTTAAGTAGGGGATTTGCCTAAGACTGGTACATGGATTAAATAAATTAATATATGTAATACACTTAGAACAGTGGCTGGCAAACCAAGCACTGTAAAAACATTCTTATTTTTATCCTCATTTGTATTGTTAAAGATGATAGAGAAGCACCAGGTAGACCAGTTGAGAGGCTATTTTCATAGTCCTTTTTGGAGCTGAACCAGGGTAATGGCTGTGAAATTGAAGAGAAATTGATGTACGTAACAAAACTGTAACTCAGGCATAATAAATAGGACTTTCTGATGATCAAGAAAAAAAAAGGAATGGAGGACTCCTTCTGGGTTTCTGTCGTGTCATCTGTCAGATCCATTAATTAATCTAAAGAGGACTGCAGAAGAAACCAATTCAGGAGGAAAAAATCAAAATTCAATTTCATTCTGTTGAGTTTGAGATGCCTATCAGATATCTAAGTGGGAACATCAAGCATGTTACTATCCCTGTTGCACCATGGAGAAACTGAAGCTCCTTTACAATGAGGAAGCTGAGATTTAGAGAGACCATGTAATCTGCTCAAAGTTGAACAGTGGTTGAGAGGTAGAGTCAAGCCTGGAATCTAGGCTAAGAACCCCTTTAAAACCAGAGATCTCATTCTCTCATAGTTAAACACCTGTAGGTGGAGCCCCAGGTTCCTTGTTGATGTAACTGGAAAACAGAATCAATGACAGCAGAACCATCAGTACTGATATGGTTTGGCTCTGTGTCCCCACCCAAATCTCATCTCAAATTGGGAGGGACAGACCTCCAGGGAGGGAACTGGTGAGAAGTGATTGATCATGGGGTTGGTTTCCTCCATGCTGTTCTCATGATAGTGAGGGAGTTCTCATGAGATCTGATGGTTTAAAAGTGGCAGTTTCCCCTGAGCTCTCTCTCTCCTGCTGTCTTGTGAAGAAGGGACCTGCTTCCCCTTCTTCTTCCACCATGATTGTAAGTTTCCTGAGGCCTCCTCAGCCATGCAGAACTGTGAGCTAATTAACCCTCTTTTGTTTATAAATTACCCAGTTTCAGGTAGTATCTTTATAGCAGTGTGAAAACGGACTAATACAAATACAATCATCTACAAGTCACCTGCACACTGCTGGAATTTCAGAAACCCTAGGGCAGTGCATGAGCCAGCAACGGAGGCCATAAAATGTCATCTGACTCTTGGTGGGCAGATAATTCACCTAGGCAAGAAGGAAAGGCCAAGCAAGAATTGTGTTCAGTTAAAGGGGGTGACATTAGCTTACTAGGCCTTGGTTTCCTATCTGTAAAATAGGTATGGAAACCTAACTAATACACACAGTGTTGGGTCTGATATAAAGGACTATTGAAAAAAAGAAAGAAAGAGTTGGAGCATATGCTTCATACGCCTTCCAGGGGCTACATGTTCTTTACCCCTTACCATCAAAATAAAGTTTAAACCAGGAGGGTGGGGGAAACAGACATGAGGAGTTAATGTTTAATGGGTATAGAGTTTCAGCAAGGATAATTACAGACTGCTGGAGATGGATAGTGGTGATGGTTGCACAACAATGAGAGTATACTAATGTCACAAAACTGTACACTTAAAAATGATTAAAATGGTAAATTTTATGTTATGTATATTTTACCACAATAAAAGAAAATTTGCTTATATTATTGAATCAAAGTTGGCTTAATATACTTTTATTGTGTTTACATCATATAGAGCTAGGCAGTGAGTCAGACTCAGTTGTTATGCCTTCACACATGAGGGAGGACTGGTTCTTACTTGGACAGGAAAGGTGCTGGAATCAAGAAATAAGCTATAAATAAAACCATGGAGGTTGTTTTTTAAATTTGAATTAGGGGCTAGATTTCAAATTGCATCTTATTTTATCTGAACAGGATCATTTTGGGCAAGCAAGCATCTGTCTGGGTTAGTTTATGATTCCCCTGAGGGCCAAGTTATGCCTTTGCCTGTCTTTTCAGTATTTTCTCAGTGCCTCACATATGAAAGTGCTGTTACATTGCCGGGAAAATTGACTAGAGAAATCTAATGATGGTATAAGTCACTGTTAGAGAAAGAAAGAGAGACAAAACTAGAGAGAGAAAAAACTAGAGCACCCACCATCCAAAACTCTCATGGAACTGAGGTAGGAGGTGGGACTTGACTCCAGAGGCAGGGTTCAGACACCGGACCAGATTGAGGACTAGCTAAAGCAGGGCTGGGGCAGAAGCAGCTTTCCAATCAGACGTGCCCACCAGTGTGCCATGGCAATTTATCATTGCCATGGCAACACCCGGGAGTTACCACCCCTTTCCATGGCAATGGTCCAGTGACCCCAAAATTGCTACCCCTTCCCTAGAAATTTCTTAATAAACTATCCCTCAATCTGCATGCAATTAAAAGTGGGTATAGATATGACTGCAAGACTGTCCTGAGCTGCTACTTTCTGCCTACTGGGTAGCTCTGCTCTGCAGGAGCAGTCACAGAGCTGTAACACCATCAGTGCAGTAACACTGCCACTTCAATAAAGCTGTTTTCTTCTACCTCTGGCTTGCCTTGAATTATTTCCTGGGCAAAGCCAAGAACCCTCATGGGCTAAGTCCCACTTTGAGCCCCACTTGTCCTGCATTAAAACCATCATAAGTCAGGGACCCCCCATTCTGTACTACAAACAACTCTACACACATAAAATTGACACTTAGAGGACATGAACCAATTTCTCACAACTTACCCAACATTGGAATCGATCATTGGAAAATTTGAATAGCCCTACAACTACTAATGAAATTGGCTTTGTAATTTAAAAATTCCCCAAAAAGAGATCTCCAGGTCCAGGTGGTTTCATTGGAGAATGTTTAAAGAAGAACTAGCATTAATTCTACATAATCTCTTCCAGAAAATAGAAGAGGAGGTTATACTTACCAATTCATTTTATGAAGCTTCTATTACCCTGGTGCCAAAACCAGATAAAGACAATAAAGCAGTACAAAAAAGGAGAAGGAAAAGAAAACACAGACCAATATCCCTTATGAATTTAGATGCAAAACTTCTTGACAAAATATTAGCAGATAAAATTCAGCAATACAAAAAAATAATTATACACCATGACGAAGTGGGCTTTATTCTCAGATATGCAAAACCAATTGATATTTGAAAATCAATCAACAAGATCTACCATATTAATAAGTTAAAGAAGAAAAAAGTCACATGATCTTATCAATTGATACAGAAAAATCATTTGACGAAATCCAATACCCATTCATGATGAAAATTCCCAGAAAAACAGGAATAGAGAAGAACTTCTAGAACTTGATAAAGAGCATCTACAAAAAAAACTTACAGCCAAAATTATACCTGATGGTGAAAGACTGAATGCTTCTCCTCCAAGAATGAAATCAGACAAGGATATCTGCATGCATCATTAATCCAATGTAGTACTGGACGTTCTAGCCAAGACAATAAGGCAAGAAATGTAAATAAAGGCATATAGCTTGGAAAGGAAGAAATAAAATTGCCTCTACATGCAGACAGATTTTCCTACAGAGAAGATCTCAAGATAGTTACCAAAAAAAATTCCTAAAACTAATAAGTGACTTCTACAAGGCTGCAGGATATAAGATCAATATATACGAATTAATTGCGTGTCTATACATTATGAATAAACACAGGGTAACAAATTTTAAAGCACTATCATTTCCAGTAGCTCAAAAAACAAAGCAGGTGTAAATCTAACAAAATATGTATAGGACTCACATGCTTAAAACATCAAAATACTGATGAAAGAAATCAAAGACATAGTATATCTCACATGGACATGGACTAGAACCCTCAACATAGTAAAGATGTCAATTCTCCCAAATTAAATAAAGATTTAAGGCAGTTCCTACCAAAACACTGCCAAGATTTTTTTATAGATACAGATGAGATTATTCTAAAATTTATATGGAAATTCAAAAGAAACTAGAAGAGTTAAACAATTTTGAAAAAGAAGAATGAAGTAAGAAGAATCAGTCCACTCGATTTCAAAACATATTAATCAAAACATACATTAATCAAGACTGTAGTATTGGTGGAAAGATAGACACACAGATCAACAGAATAGAATAAAGAACCCAGAAACAGACACATAAATATACTCAACTTTTTGACAAAAGTGCCACTCATTTAATGGAGGAAGGATAGTCTTGTCAATAAATGGTGCTAAAGTAATTGGGCATTCACCAATAAAAAAAATAAAACTTGATTTAAGTTTATACCTTATACGAAACTTAACACAAGATGTATTATGGACTTAAGTGTAAAATGTAAAACTTTTGGGAAATAATGTAGGAGGAAATCTTCAGTATCGAGGGCTAAGTAAAGAATTCATACACTACATGTCAAAGCACAATGCATAAAAGAAAAAAAATTGATAAACTGAACTTCACCAAAATTAAAAACTTTAACTCTGTGAAAATCCCTGGTAAGAAAATGGAAAAAAAAAAAAAAAGAAACAGATACAGACTGAGAGAATATATTTACAAATCACATCTCTCACAAGATACTAGTATCTAGAATGTATACAAAATTCTGAAAACTCAATAACAATAAAGCAAGCAGTATAATTAGAAAGTGGGCAAACAACATAAACAGATATTTCACCAAGGAGGAAGTACGGATGGCAAATAAGCACGTGAAAACTTGTTCCGCATCATTCGCCTCTAGGGAAATGCAAATTCAAACCACAGTGAGATATTGCTACACACCTAATGTGAATGATATAAATAAAAATTTATGACAACACCAAATGCCGAGGAAGATACAGAGAAACCAGGTCACTCATACATTGCTGGTGGGAGTGCAAAATGCTGCAGCCACTCTGGAAAACAGTTTGGTGGTTTTAGAAAAACATTAAACATCAACTTTCATATGGCCCAGCAATTATAAACCTGCACATTTATCCCAGAATAATGAAAACTCACGTTCACACAAAAACCTATCCATGAATATTCATAGCTGCTTTATTCTTAATAGACAAACATTGGAAGCAATCTAAATGTCCTTCAATAGGTAAATGGTTAAACAATTAGTATAACTACATCATGAAGTAATACTACCCAGCAGTGAAGAAATGAACTGCTGGCCCATACAACATCTTGGATGAATTTTTAGAGAATTATGTTAAGTGAGAAAAGTCAATCCTACCAGGCTACATACTGTATGTTTCCATTTATAAAACATGCTTGAAATGACAAAATTATAGAAATGGAGAACAGATGAGTGATTGCCAGGAGGTTATGGACAGGGAAGATAGAAGGGAACTAGGTGTATCTATAAAAGAGCGACATGAGAGATGCTTGTGGAGATGGAAATGTTCTGCATTTTCACTGCATCAATGTCAATATCCTGATTGTGATATTGAACTACAGCTATGCAAGATATCATCATTGGGAGAAACAGGGTAAAGGGTTTGAGAAATATCTCTGCATTATTTCTTACAACTGCACATGAATCTACAATTATCTCAAAAAAATAGTTTAATTTAAAAAGTTTTGTTCACTAATTTGCTCAAATATGTATTGAGCCACTCATGCATTAAAACCAAATGGGCTTCCACAGTTTACAGCTGACATTTCAGCAGTGGGATTATAAAATAAGATATATGAGCTTGCCTATGGGCTGGAGAAAGGATTTTCTTGGAGGGCGAATTCAAATTGTGAAGCAGAAAAACATGTTCAGTCAGCTCTTCAGCAAAGAGGGAGTGCTGTGTTGGTAAAATTCTCTGTTGCTGCACCCAGATGTTCCAAAACGATGGGCTGGCTGAGGTGTGATGTTCTCAGAAGACCATCTTCCCCACCTCGGGTCAACCTGCACCCTACACTCTCAGTTTGCTCTCTCAGGAGAGAATAGGCCTTCGGAGCCCCGTGGGATGCTGGATGTTAGGTTTCTGGGCTCCCAGTGGAACCTGCCCAAATTAGCCCAGAGCATGATGGCAGTGAGGGCAGGTGGCCCCGGGTTGAGAGCACGGCTTTGGAGACACACATACCTGAGTTTTTGTTGTTTCTTGTCCACCTATTGGTATGCAATCTTGACCAAATTACCTATCTTTCCTAAACCTGTTTTTCATCCACAAAGTGAAGTATCTACTTCCTGAGCTGGTTCTTTCATTTGTTTAATACACTTTAATAGCACACCTAGAATGGGTCAGTGACTGTTGTAGAGACTAGAGAAATCCCAGTAAACAACACAGAAGAAAGGAAGGAAGGGAGGGAGGGAGGGAGGAAGGAAGGAAGGAAAGAAGGAAGGAAGGAAGGAAGGAAGGAAGGAAGGGAGGAAGGAAATCTTGAGGGTATTCAGATAACAAATGAAATAAATAAAATACATAGTATATCCAATAGCGATTAATACTTTTCAAAGGGAAATAAAAAGCAGAAAAGGAGGCTAAGATGTGCTGAGGAATGAAGAGAGGGTTTGATTTTAAAAAGCGTAAGTCCTCATTGAAAAGGTAACAGTTTGAGCTTATTATGAATGGCGTGAGAAAGCCATGCAGCTAGTTGCAAGTTTTAATGAGAAAAGGAGAGGATTAAATGAGATAATATTGGTAATAGGCTTAGTATAATATAATGCTTGGGACACAGAAAATGTTCAATAAATGTTAATAAGAGAGACACTGAAAGAAAAATTAATTATAGACCAGTAGAATAAATTCTACCCATAATACTGTAAATGCAGGTGGCTTCAGATGTCATAAAACTACTTAGTACTTGCAGAACCCTGCCTGACTGCCCTATCATCTAAGGTTATGTCTTGAAACCTGGTCCACAATTCACCTGCATCAGCATCACCTGGATCTTGTTAGGAATGCACATTCTCAGGCCTGCTGAATCAGTCCCTGTAGGTGGAGCCCAGGAGCACGCATGCTCACTAGCTCTTTAGGGAATTCTAATGATGGCTAGATTTTGAGAACCATCAGCCTGGAAGGAACAGGCCCACTTATCATGTGACCTTGAGAATGACACTCCTGACAATGTCCACACATATCTCAATCCTTACACTATGGTAAGTACAGTCATGTGTCACCTAACGGCAGGGACACATTCTGAGAAACACAACTGTAGGTGATTTCTTCATTGTGTAAACATCGTAGAGCATACTTATACACATCTAGAAAGTATAGCCTCCTACACAGCTAGGCTATATGGTATGGCCTATGCTCCTAGGTTACAAACTTGGGCAGCATGGTACTACACTGAATACTGTAGGCAACTGAAACACAATGGCAGCTATTTGTGTACCTAAACATATCTAAACATAGAATAGGTACAGTACAAATACAGTATAAAATATTTCATTTTAGGGCTGAGTGCAGGGGCTCATGCCTGTAATCCCAGCACTTTGGGAGGTCAAGGCCAGCAGATCACTCAAGAGTTTGAGACCAACCTGGGCAACATATCAGGACTCTGTCTTGTAAAAATAAAAAAATATATATTTAAAAAAATTACTTTTTTAACAATACACCTTTATAGGGCACTTGCCATGAATGGACCTTGCAGGACTGGAAGTTGCTCTGGGTAAGTTCATGAGTGAGTGGTGGGTGAACGTGAAGGCCTAGGGCATGACTGTGCATTATTGCAGATGTTATAAACACTGGACACTTAGGTTACCCTAAATTTATGTTTAAAATTTCTTTCTTCAATAATAAATTAACCCTAGTTTATTGTAACTGTTTTACTTTTTAAAGTTTTCTTTTTCTTTTTCTGTTTTTTTTTCTTTTTTTTTTTTTGAGATGAAGTCTTGTTCTGTCACCCAGGCTGGAGTGCAGTGGTGCAATCTCGGCTCACTACAACCTCCACCTCCCAGGTTCAAGCAATTCTCTACCTCAGCCTCCCAAGTAGCTGGGATTACAGGTGCCCGCCACCACGCCCAGCTAATTTTTGTATTTTTAGTAGAGACTTGGTTTCACCATCTTGGCCAGGCTGGCCTTGAACTCCTGACCTCATGATCCACCTGCCTCGGCCTCCCAAAGTGCTGGGATTACAAGCGTGAGCCACCGCACCTGGCCTAAAGTTTTCTTTTTTAAGCTTTTTGACTCTTTTATGATAACATTTAGCTTGAAACCCAAACACATTTTACAGCTTTACAAAAACATTTTTCTTTATATCATTTTTCTATAAGCTTTTTCTATTTTTTAAGCTTTTACTTTTTACTTTGTAAACTTTTTTGCTAAAACCTAAGACTAAAAACACACCTAGGCCTACACAGGGTCAGGATCATCAATATCACTGTCTTCCACCTCCATATCTTCTCCCACTGGAAGGTCTTCAGGGACAGAAGCACACGTGGAGCCATCTGGTCCTAGAATAACAATCCCTTCTGCTATTATACCTTCTGAAGGACCTGCCTGAGGCTCTTTTACAGTTAACTTTTTTTTTCAGTAGATGTACACTCAAAATAATAATAAAAAGTATAGTATTGTAAATACACAAATGAATAACAGTCATTTATTATCATTATCAAGTAGTATGCACTGCACATATGTATGTATGTGTCCGACTGTTATACAGCCAGCATCGCAGTAGGTTTGTTTCTGCCAGGATCACCATAAACACGTGAGCAATGCCTTGTGCTATGACATTACCACAGTTATCATGTCTCTAAGTGATAGGATTTTTTCAGCTCCATCTAATCTTATGGGACCACTGTCATATACTAGCCCTGTCTTGACCGAGACATTGTTATCTGGCCAATGACTATGATTTTTCTATTTGTCATAAGGGACACTGAGCCTCAAAGAATTCAGGTGGGCCTGGAACTCTAACCCAAGTCAGTAAGCCTCTCAACCTCCCATTCTTTCCACTGTCCTCCTGGCTTTGCTTGCCAGGAACACAAACAGGCAGCAAGGAGGGGGAGTCCCTTACCCTGGGGCTCCTTGAACCCAAGACCTACAGCTCTCCGCAGCATCCCCATGGAGACACAGATGCTCAGTTTCCTCTACTCAGAGATTTTGGAATATACAATTGAAAAAAAAAAAAAAGAAAGAAAGAGTGGCTTGCTCACCTAAAGTTCAATTTTTTTGCTTATGATAATTTGTGTTAAAAACCAAAGGAACTGTCACAAAACAAATCAGGCCTTCGTCTGAGCCTTCACAGATCTGTCAATCCCTGCCAGGGCCTGGCATCCGCGCTCTTGTAACATCCGATGCTGGACCATGCGCTTCCCAAAACCTCCTACGCCAGAGCCAGGGCCCTCCGCGGTCCTGCAGGCCTATTCAGTTTGTGCAGTGGAGGGGAGGGGACACAGTTCCCGGGGTTAAGAGCTGGCAGTGGGGCGCGCAGAAGCCCAGCTACCACCGCCAGGGACAGTCATTCAGAGCTCCATGTGGGTCTCTTTTGTGCCGGTGGGTGAGGCTTCCCACCATCGGTTCCGGTGACTTGGAACGCCAAGGGCCTAAACTTAATTAACTTCTCCGGGCCGGGACTTTTCCATCTCAGCCCGCATCCTGCTTCGTGGGGCGGCGGGATGCAAGGGCTCCCTGCACAAACAGAAGGCCAGGGACCTTAGTGGAAGCATCGGCAAATACAACAGGGCCAGTGGCATCCTCATTAAACTCTGATTAGCAAGTGGACTTGATCCAGGCCAAATCAGAGCTGAATGAGATTTCTTTCTTTCTTCTTCTTCTTCTTCTTTTTTTTTTTTTTTTTTTTTTTGCTGCCAGTTGATCAGATGTAGGCAATTAAGAACCCCCACACCTCCAGCTCTTGTATTTTTTTGAAGCGGGGAGCTCATACCAGTCAAGCCATAAAGACACTATTGTCCTAAGAACAATATTCCCCACTAATCTCACTTCTGGCAATTTACTTTTTCTTCCCAAGCAGATTTAGAAACTTAAAAAAAAAATCTTTGAAAGAGTACGGGGGAGGAATACTCCATGGTATCTAATCCTATCGCAAAGTGGGAGTTTTCTTGTTCCATTCAGCTTTTCTTTGAATGAGCACTGGATAAATAAACTACTGCATGGTCACATGGAGGCAGAGACCGTGAGGATCCAATTATGCATATGGAGGCGTGTGCATTCTGGTTTGCAAATCAAACACAAAGAGTGCAGCACAAGCTCCCTTAAATCAATCCTCACTACAAATTTACAAACCTTCAAGGTGAGATTTGCTTTTGTTAAGTGCTTAAGGGCAATTATTACCTTTCTTTAATTTTCTGCTGGTAATTAGACTCCCAATCCAGTCCAACCTGGTCTGTACCTGGAAGGCAGCCGTACTTTTTGGTGTGATAGTCCTCAAAACCAGCCAGCCAGCCTTGGGAGGATTCCTGAGAACTCAGAGAACTTTTTCAGCCTGAGGGCCAACAAGTCTGACAGGCATACACTGAGAAGCTGTGTCGTGTTTTGCCTTTAAAGAGAGATGAAAGACAAAGGGAGATGGAGAGAAGAGTAAAGAAAGGGTAAAAGGAAAGACAGAAACTCTGAGTGGAGAAGAAATAAGGCAAGAAAGACAATGAGGATTACCTAAAACTAAGAGTTTTTTTTGTTTTTTTTTGTTTTTTTTTAAAGGGAGCCGGCTCACGTTGCTACTGTATTAACACTTTTATACTCACTTACAGGACTCATGTTAATGAGTCCAGTGCCTCTGGGCCCCCATGCCTCAATGCATCTGGGCTATTGCATTGAATGAGGAAGCTAAGAGTCTCTCTGAAAAGAAAAACTAAAGGGGAAAGAAAGCAAGGGAACCGAAAAGCCCTGAAAAATAGCTAACCAAAAAGCTACACCTTTCACCATGCCCCAGAGGTCAACCAACTTGGCAGGCAAGACAGACCCGGGAAAGAATTGCCAACAGCTCCAGCCTCCTCAGACCCGACACGAAGGCCAAGCCAGGAATTCTGCTGCTCATCTCGCGTCTGTGACCGTGATGGCAAGATCCATCTCCCACCAGCCAGCATGGCATCCTCTGGGTCTTTTCTAAGGAGAAGCTATTTTTCAACTGGTGAGCTATTGAGAATTAGGATGGCATGCCTACCTGGGGCTGGGGGTGGGGTTAATGATAGTGAGCTGGTGAAAGAACTAGATTGGGAATCTGGGGTGCAGGACTTCATTAAGAAGTATCTGTGTTACTATGGAGAAAACCAGGGGAGAAATGGAGTAAGGTGGGCAACCTCACTAGTGCCCAGGGTCATCAAAGACCAGTGGAGACGTTCCAAGCCCAGTAAGACACAAGAAATGGAAGTTTTCGTCTGTAAATTTAGTCTTTTCTCATGAGATAAATCTTTCTTCCCCAAGATGAAGGTAAAGAACGTATCCTTCTATGACGTAAGGTTTTAAATCATGTAGATCCCCCTTCAGATCCTGGCCCCGCCACTCACCAGCTAACAGTGTTGATAAAAGTCTTTAATCTGTATGAGCCTTAGTTTTTCTCATCTATAAAATAAAGAGAGTCCCTCCTTGAGAGGATTATATAAAATAATGTATGCAAATCACCTAACATGTGCATGTGACTGACACTCAAATCATCTGTATGGGAAATTTTGTCTAATAAATTATTAATATCCAGTGATTGTGTTTAAGAGACTGGGTTAAAAAGAGAAGCCAGTACTATTTCCCAAGAAGAATAGCAATGTCATTGACAAAATAATAGATAGATTTAAATATAGAGAGGTATGTATGAAAGCATTGCTGTAATTCACAAATGTGATATGCATTAACTGAGTGACCATAACATGTCTTCTACCCAGTCTCCACTGAACAGCAACTATTTGATAGGAGCTGTACATATGAACAAGCACCACATCCAGAGGACTTTCCATTTGGGGGTGACTTAGCAACATAGCGACCCTACAAGGCAGAATGTGGTAAGAGGCAAAGGGGCTGAACAATGAAACGCAGGAGCGCGTTGAGGAAGGAGAGATTAGTTCCAGATAGGAGGATTAGGAGAGGCTTTAGGTTGGAGCTGGCATTAAACCAAGACTTGAAGCTAGGTAGAAATAAGAAGAAAGAGCATTCTGAGAGGAGGGAACAGTGTGAATGCAGGAAATGCAAGGTATGCCTGAGAAATGGTGAGAGGTACCGCCTGCCAGGAGCGAGGCTATATAGATGGGTTAGATCCTCCAAGGGCTCATTTGCCGGGAGAGTGGGACCTTTATCTTGTCAGCGGTGGACAGAACACAGTTGTGCTTGAGGAATATCCCTCCAGAAGCACATGTGTGGATCAGAGGTGGGAAGACACCAAAAGCCAGGGACCAGCAGAGGCCTTTGCAGCAAAAGGAAAAATAACAGCCTGAAGCTGGGTTATGGGGATGCTTATGGGGGTGTGGATTCATACTTATCAGGGCACTGTCATCGAGAGGACTGGCATTCTATTGAATGTGCGGGGTGAGGTAGAGGGAAGAGGTGTAGAGAACATTGAGAATCTGAACAGTGGCAACTGCAACAGGCCAGAAATGTTATTCTGTAAACACTGAGATCGGAAGACAATTGGAAAGGTCAATGTATTCAATTTGGGACATCCTAAGTGTGAGGTTTTTGTTTAAGTATGGCATCTCAGCCAGTCACTTGTCAGATGCTACTGCTATATGCATTACTCAGAGCAGCAATTAACCCCGGGGGCCTACCTTGAAAATTAGGATGTTTGGGGTCAAGTCAGAAAAACAGAAACGCATACAGGTCTCTTACACCAAAGGAACTTAATGCCACAAACTAACACAAAGATGATGTAAGAGCTGAGAAGCCCAACAAGAGATGCTGAGGCAACCTAAAGCTCAGAAGAGCACAAAGCTGATGCCTCCCCTAAGGCTAGAGGGACAATGAGTGGTGAAGGGCTCACCAGAGCCCAAAAGCTTAAGCCACTTAGCAGGAGTTAGCAGGAGTTAGGGCTAGACCCACAGAGCAAGAGGAGAAGGAGGTATTGCAAAACCTCTGTGCACAACAAAAAAGAGCTTCTCTCATTTTTCTCTCATGCACAAGGAGTGGGGCTTGTAGGCATGAAAAGTTTCTTGCAGAGGGAGGAAAGGTGCCTTGGAGAAGAGATGGAAGGAGAGCAAGTACTAGAGGATGACCCAGAGAGCTGGCAGCAGCATCCCAGGGCCTGGGATGAGAGCCTGGGACAGAGGGGAGAGTGAGTGCCTATAAGTTCTTAACCTCCCTACCCCAGAGGGCCATGGTAAGTCAGGGAAAGAAGAGGTGCCCACAGCTCCCCCTTCCTCTGTGTATCTCCTGAAATCAGTGCCCAATGGCATCCACAGTGTCAAAGCTGGATGGGTGGCTTCTGACCCCACATCCACACGCGGTCCCGTCCTCCCATGCACTCTCCACATTCCTGGGGCCACGGCACAGTACAGTGACTTTGTCCTCATTTCGCCATTGTGCTTTTTGTCACTAAGGGAATCTGCCCCATTTATGTCCCTGCTACCCCATTCAAGGAGAACACCTGTGAGCTACGGTGCATCAGTGGTTTTGAAACGTTTGTGTATGACCTTTCTCTGATGCTTCTCTTTTTGTCTGTGTGGTTTGAAAAGTCCAGTGATTCTCAGGACTCTTCTTAAAGCTTTTTCAGAGACATCCATTGAAGTAGGTTGGGGAGTTCCTGGAAAAATGATGATATTAAAAGGTCATATCCAGAGGGGACCACAAAGATCATCCAATCCAGTGTTTCCCAGATGTTCCCATGACCATCACCTGGGGCTTTTAATAGAATCTTAGATTCCCAGGCCTTACCCCAGATCTACTGAATTGGATCCTCCAGATGATTCCTAAGATCATGCAAGTTGAGGGGACATTTATTTAATGCAAGTTGTTCATCTCAACAAGGAGGCCCAGAGAGTGAGGTGATCCAACACCTTCATCTCAACAGTGAGGCCAAAAGAGGTGAGGGGCTTCCCCCAAGAATTCACAGATTCTGTCTGGGAGAAATGGGATGAGAATCCAGGTGCCCACAGTCTGAGCCTAGTTTATCTTATAAAATATCCCAGGAGAGGAAAGTGCTATAGATGGTTAAATGCAAGGTTGATCGACCAAGATTTTTGGAGTTTTTTTTTTTTTTTTTTCCAACAGGCTTGATTTTCACTATATATTTATTCATTAAAAAAGAAAAAAATAGCAATTTTTCAAATCTGTTTCTGTGTATACCTCAGAAAGCAGGCTGACCTGGATATATGTATATATATATGAACATACCCAGGCCCTACAACTATCAAGTGGCAAGAAACTATTGGGTGAATGAATGAATGCCAGTATCCCAGGAACTGACTGGACTGCTGGTTTTCTGATCCAGAAAGTCATGGCCACATATATTTTCTGCTCAGAAGCAAGCCTTTCACCCTGGAGATTCTGAGTCTACAATGGCAGGAGTGCTGATTTGCTGTGCTTTCCAAACCAGCCCTGTGAAGGGAAGGATTTTTGTGTGGCCATTCTTCTTAAAAAACCTGTGAATGGTTCTTTTACCAGCATTTCCCGAGTATGGAAGTGTGGGCAAAGAGATTCTCAGAGTTAATTAACCACCCGCACCTCCCTCCTTCTTGTTTGCCCAGCTCATTCAAACACATAAATGCCACTACAAACAACCACTAAATCTACAGAGGCTTGTTCTGGCTGTCAAACACAGCCATAAAAATAATATGCCCTCCAGCATGGGAGGGAAGGCAAGAAGGGAAGGCACTCACTAATTTTCAACAATCCCTCCTTAGAGACATAATCTTCAAATAAATATTTAACTTGCTCTGTCTTTGGTCTTAGATTATTTACAAATCAGGCTTTCAAGGCATTTAAAATGATCCTTCCTTGAGCTATTTGCACACCTACAGTTGCCCGGAGGTAGGAATGAGCCTTCCCGAGGCCGGAGGCTGGCCTCCTGCATTACCATACATGGCCTGCATGCCAGTTAGGAGCAGGCAGGCTCCAGGGCGGCTGGCAGCCTGTGCATTCTGTCAGGTTCATCGCCCTCCACCATGGTTAATACAGGGGATGGGCAGACCAGCCCACCTGCAGAACCTTGCCATCCAGTGCTCTTAGAGAGAAGTAGGACGCAGAATTTCAATCCTGCAGTCATTCAGAACACCGGGATTAAGAGAAGTAACTCCTGGGACTGAGGAGTTGGAAAAGAAACAGGGCAGGGAACTTGCTGTGAGAAAAAAGTTGAGATGAGGGTTCATGGGCAACTAGAAATGTGTTTGAGTTTGGCAGTGGAGGTAGAAATAAAAGATAATATGAATATATGGTAATACGAAGGGTCATACGAACGCCTTCCGATCTTCTGATGACATCTTCCAAGAGTAACTGAAACTCTCAAGAGGTTAATAGGTTGTCCAAGGAAGGAAGGGATTTGAAGCCAAATAAGTGTGAACCCCTATGTGTGAACCCACATGTATTCCTCCTTTTGGAGACATGGGAGCAGAGGTTGGGAAACCTTTTCTCTAAAAGGCCAAAAAGTACATATTTTCTGCTTTGTGTGCTATTTGGTCACTGAGGTAGCTACTCACCTCTGCCACTGTAGCAAGAATGCAGCCATGGAGAATATGTCAACAAATGAGCATGGCTGTGTTCCAATAAAACTTTACTTGCAAAAGCAGGTGGCAGGTCAGATTTGGCCTATGAGCCACACTTTGCTGTTCCCTTCACTAGAATGTTAAAAGCTCCGAGAAGTCCTGCATTAAAGAAATCTTCTTTTTTAATTGTCTTGTTTTATTTATTTATTTTACAGAGAGTTTCACTATGTTGCCTAGGCTGGACTCTAACTCCTGGGCTCAAGCAATCCTCCTGCCTCAGCCTCTCAGGTAGCCTGGACTACAGGCATGTGCCACCATACTCATCAAGAAATCTTCAACTTCATCTAATCCATTTTTTTCCTCAATAATTTGGCCATAAAACCCTTCTTTATCCCCACATATTTATCGATATCATGTACTAAGCTAGTGTTCCACAGAACAATTTGGGAAACGGTACCCTGGGGAATGGACTGGGAAAGAAGAAAAGCTATAGGCAAAAGGTGTAATGCCTTGGTAAGCTGAATATCTAATGCTAGAGCTAAATCTTTGGTCAACTGAGAAAAAAATCATCCTCCACTTCTGAATGGGCAGCAAATAAGTAGCAGTAGGAAGAAAGTGATAATCAGAGACCAAAGCAAATTTCAGTGATAGAATCACAAATCTATAGCAGGCCTAAGGAGGCACATGGCACCAGCTGGGACACACAGGACAGGCACACAATCAACCAGGATACAGGCTCACAGCCAACATGATTCTGACTGTTGCTCAAGCTCCTGATGGTTCTCAAGGCTGCCCAGAGTACAATGGAAAGCATATTAATCAGACAGGCTATTGCTTCAACCAACAATTTCAAACACAACAGATCTTATAAAGTTCCAAGAGGGGTTCCTGGTCAGTGGGAAGCTCTCATCCACACAGCAATTCAGGGACCCAGGCACTTTCTTTTTGTGGCCCTGCCAATCCCTAGGGTCTCAGAGTCCTCTACTGCAACCTCTAACATCTGACCAGCTGTCAAGGAAGAGAGAGAGGGCCTGGAGGATGGGGCTGACAGCCTTTATGGCCCAGACAGCTCTGTGAATACCTTCAGGGCCTGCACAAATTGCATTACAGCAGGGGGCCCAAGGCAAGAGCTTTTGCTTCCCTGAGAACTTCAAGCATAAATATATAGGCTCTATAGGTTTACACACTGAGTCTAACTTGATCTTCATTTTAATTTCCATTTGCCATGAGTTCCTTTTATTCAGTTTATTCTCTTTTAGTGTCTCAATTAAGCTATTCTGTATCTTTTTTTTTTGGCATGGGGAGAAATAATTAAATAAAATGTAACATTAAGTTAAATTTCAGGGGGGGAAAAGAAAAGAAATGCCCATTGCTGTGGAGATCATTGGGAAGAAAGCAGAGTAGAGCTTCCTGAAAGCTTCGTGAGCCTTTTTCTTTTTGGGATGGGGTCAAGCGTGAGTGGCTGTCTCCAGGTTAGACTCCCAGTGTACCCACTCCACAGGACGTGCAGCATCAACGCTGCATCAGTCCAGAGGCTGACCCAGAGAGAGGAATCCAGAGCTCCGCCCCTTCTTTCAATCATCTCGCTGCAGGCACTGACCTCCTTCACAAATAGCTGTGCCCTCTTTGCATGAGTCTGGGGGGATTCTGAACCACAGCCAAGGGGAGGTGGAGGCCATCTTAAGGTGGGCCAGATCCCACCCCCACGGGCAAGACTGCCACCTTGTGGTCCCTGATGCCCAGCCGCTCACGTTTGACCCAAGCTGGAGCCGACAAGCACAGGCTGAACAAGCCCAGCCGGCAAACACTAAATTCTAACTAGGAAAAAATGGTGGGGAGGGAGGAGGAGAAATGAATTTAAGTTAGAAAAAATTCTGGAATACCAGCTGCTATCTTTCCGAGGAGTCTTAAAGACACATTGGAGGGCACAAACTTATGTGTTTCTTTCGATATTTCTAACCTACTGCTAATATTTTTTTCATCAGGGAAACATTTCGTCTTGTAAAAGTTGGATGTCATGAACTGTGGTTTTAGAAAACAAACTAGAGACAATTGGAAGGCCACACATACTTAAAACTGCACGCCCTCTCACCACAAATGAAGTCATATATTACTGCACCCCCCTCCTCCCCCACATGGGGTCCTTTCAGAATGTCAATCATAACATTGAATTTGCCTCCCGTAAGTTCTCCATTATTGCCGCATTTCGCATAAAATGATGACTAGGAAATGATAAGAATAATTCATATACATATTTATATGTATGCACATACATATATGCATACATATTACATATGTATGTGGTATAAGTACATACTACAAATATGTTCCCAAATTACAAATATATTCTCATTTAATCCTCACAGCAACCCTGTGAGTCAGGCATGGCAGAAATTCCTCCCGTTTTGCAGATGAGGAGGCCAAAGTCAGCAGGGTGAATAGGTCGTGTTGAGCCAGGGAGCCTCAGAGCAGGACCTGGACACAGATCAGCCGAATCTCCTCCCCTGCCTGCTGCCTCCGATAACAAGAGTGGAGAGTAACAGCCTGCTAGGTGTCAGCAGCATTCACTTCGTATATTATGCTTATCCACACTTAGGTCCACAGCCACACTTCCAGTGTAAGTTATTCTTATCTCCTAGTCGCTGCTTTCAGGGAGTGGGAAGAAAGAAACCAGAACACAGAGATGGCTGAGCTGTAAGCTTCCCAGCAGCCAAGGGCAGGAGGCCGGTCCATGGGTTCAAAGCTGTGTGAGACACACCAGAGCAGACATGGATCAAGTTGCCTTCCCTGTAGTTCTCTATCTGTCCCTAATATCCCCTCCTGACATCAGATCTAACCACCCACAACTGTGATGTCAGGGACCTGACACTTTAAGTACAAATCAAACACATGCACACAAACACATACACATTTCGAAAACTGTAAGAGAACTGAGGCAATGATCTGCTTACTTAGATAAAACATTTTTGACTTCCAGAATATATGGATCACTTCAGAGGATGCAGTGTTTTACCCCGAATCCATTAAAATGCCAGACCCTCATTCCTTTCTTTCTGCACATTTGACATGAGGAGAGTCCTGGTGGGCGAACGAGGAAAGTGCTGGGTGAATGCACTGCGCACTGTACACAGGCATTTCCAGCCATAGCAGGTGCCTGGTGACCTATTCTCACATCAGTTTATACCAGGGAAACCTGATTCTCATGCCTCTGTCACATTCCACCAAATGACTTAGTGTCTCCTGGTAGAAAGCTCCACTCCTAAATCTCACAAAGTGAAAAAGATCAGTGTTCTCTACAGAATTCTAGAGGTGTCTGTGAACTCAAAGGCATCTGATAGATAAACCCAAGATCTATGACTTTCTCTAAAATTATGGCTGCTCCTACCTTTCTTCTAGAAGCATTACTCTTTTCTTAGGAAATGGTAGTAGACTGCCATAACAAAATACCACTGGCTGGGTGGCTTACACAACTAAAATTTATTTCTCACAGTTCTAGAGGCTGGAAGTCCAAGATCAAGCTGCCAGCAGGGTTGGTATCAGTAGAGAGCTCTCTCCCTGGCTTGCAGATAACCATCTTCTCACTGTGACCTTATATGGCCTTTCCACTGTGCTCCCAGAAAAAAGAGAAAAATCTCTCTCTGCCTCTGCTTATAAAGCCACTAATCCCATCAAGAGGTCCCCACCCTCGTGAGCTCATCTAACCCTAATTACCCCCCAAAGGGTTCACCTCCAGATACCATCACACTGGGGGTTGGGACTTCAACATATGAATTGGTGGGGCTGGGGGAGACATAAATATTTAGTCTGTAACAGAAATTATCATGTTTGCAATGTCGAGAAAAGACAAGTATTTTTTAAAATGTTCCATGACTCTGGCTCCACATGCATGATCAAAGCAAATTTATGTAAAGTGTATTCCTTGAAGGAAAGGAAAAAAGGAATGTACAAAAAAAAAACCACAGAGAAATTAGGACTGGAAATTAGGATTTCTCTCTGGGGCCTCCCAGAGAATTTTACAGACTACCATGCCTTACAGATTCCCATGCTAGATCTCCTCCAAGTATTTCTCAAGTGCAATAGCCAACATTGAGAGCCAACATCATCCTCCTTGTGGAACTGGGTACCCTTTGAATGGTCAATTACTGAGAAACAAGATCATCACCCAGACCAAAAAGACAATGAAATAAGGCTGGAAATACAGAATGTTGGTTTATACGTCGAGTCAGTGACTGCATGGAAGCCACAGGACAGGCTGTGATCTCCCTCCCATGTTCTTGATATCCTTGTCACACCCTGTTATGGGCTGAACTGTGTTCTCCCAAGATTTGTACATTGAAATCCTAACCTGAATCTCTCAGAATGTGACTGTATTTGGAGAAAGGGCCCTTAAAGATGTGATCAAGTTAAAATGAGGCTGTTAGAGTGGGCCCTAATCCAATATGACTGATGTCCTTACCAGAGATGCTAGAACAGAGATGAAAGGCCATGTGAGGACAGTGTAGAGGCAGTGCAAGCCAGGGAGAGATGCCTCAGGAGAAGCCACACCTGCTGACACCATGATCTTGGATTTCCAGCCTCGAGAATAACCACACCTGCACACGCCTTGCTGTTGGACTTCCAGCCTCTCACTGCCTCCAGTGAGAGGCAGTGCAAGCCAGGGAGAGAGGCCTCGGGAGAAACCACACCTGCTGACACCTTGATCTTGGACTTCCAGCCTCCAGAACAATGAGAAAATAAATTTCTGTTGTGTAAGCCTCACAGCCCATGGTATGTTGTTATGGCAGCCCTGGCAGATTAATACACACCTTATTAAGCCTTAGAGCAGGAGAAGGGAATGATTTCACCTTGAAATGAGAAGGTTTGGGGTTTAAGTCAGGCTTTGCCACTAAGTCAAAAAAGTTAGGATTACCAGGAGTCACTTTGTCATTGTGAGGCTCTTTCTAGCATTCTGCATGGGTCTACTGACTTTTTATTACGGAACAGATACAGCCCCAGCCCTGTACAGCATGGCCTGCCATGGCCACAAGGCCTTCATGCAGCAGCATCACAAGCTACAAGTACATTGCCTGGGACTTGAGATATGATAGGGGGAAAGAAAATCTGCATTCTCAAGTGGCAGGAATTAATGAGCTGAGAAGCAGTGATGTGGGTTGTGTCACTCTCCCTAATTGGGTCTAGTTGAGGGCAGGGATAATTTTTGCCTGGAAACCTTTGTGATTCTGAACGCTCAGGTATTCACTCCACCCCACACCCCTTCTTCTCACACACACCTCTCTCCCTGGAGTTGCTCTGGCTTGGAATTCCGCCAAACTCCCACCCAACTCCCAATTAAATATATTATGCAAGGTCTGGCCTGATGGAGAAAGCCCTCACTTGCTAAGGGGCTTAAATCACTTGACATGTGCATGCCAATTTTCTCCTCCATATCACGTTTACTGATTAGCCTTTTCTTTGTCCCTTTTTAAGAAAATGACTGTGACTCATTATTTTTAAAGAAGCCTTGATGGGGTTTGGCTAAGATACAAAACAATATTTCTACCAAAGGCAAAGAACATGGATTCTTCCAAGGGATAAAAGGAGGAGCCACCTAAAGCCACCTAAGTCGAGGTGAACTAATACTACTCCATGTGCCCAGTATCCCTCCATGTGTCCCCACTCCTGGCCAGGCAACTGCCAGTGTGCACATGAATTCAAAGCACTCTCATTGTCAGGGAAGCTACGGCTTTCCTCTTGTCTTGTCTTTTCTTGCTTGCTAATTAACATTGCAACCTAAGTAAGTGTGTCTTATGTGTAGAAAGAGAAAAAAAAAAAACAGTGACCCCATAAAGTGATAGTGTTGAGTCAGATCTTTCTAAACCCCACCTTTTTCAACCAAAAGATTCTTGAATAATAGATTGGAAATGACCAGAGGGCGGCAGAGGGGGGACAGGGGTGGGGGTGGGGAATAAAAGCTTTTGAATAATGAGAAAATTTCCAAGCAACCCTTAGTTTATAAGTGACACCTGTTTCAGTCCGAAACTAGGTCATCGAGTTTAAATTTCCAATCAATAATAAAGGGATTTTATTTTTAAGATCACACATAAGCAGAGAGCATTCTTATTTGGAGGAGTAGCTCAGAAAACTTCCCAGAACAGCTTAAGTCCATACAATAATAAGTAGAAAGATAAATATCTAGACTAAAAGAGAGTAAAACAATACTGGGTCTTAAAAGAGAAAATCTGTCGGGACCAGTGGCTCACACCTGTAATCCCAGCACTTTGGGAGGCTGAGGTGGGTGGATCACTTGAGGCCAGGAGTTCAAGACCAGTCTGGCCAACATGGTGAAACTCTGTCTCTATTAAAAATACAAAAATTAGCCAGGTATGGTGGCATGTGCCTGTAATCCCAGCTACTTGGGAGGTTGAGGTGGGAGAATCGCTTGAACCCGGGAGGCAGAGTTTGCAGTGAGCAGAGATGGTGGCACTGTACTCCAGCCTGGGCAACAGAGTGAGATCCTGTCTCAAAAAAAAAAAAAAAAAAAAGGCAGAAAATCTACTCTGTATTAAAAAAAAAAAAACTAAATGTTGTGCAATTTGAGGCAGAGACTGGCAACTCCAGTAGTGTTAAGAGCTCTGGGGCCGGCCAGATATGGGCCAAATGGTGAGGCTCATGGAAAAGCAGCAGAATACAGGGCCAGGACGCAGTGGACAGGGTTATGACCAGGTCCAAGTCAGACAGGACTCTGGCCACTCCTGGAGAAGGCGCCCCTGTCCCCGAGAACATCACCCAGGAGTCACACACACATGCAGGATGTGCCATTCCTTCCCGAGTTTGAGCCACAGTTCACTTCAGTGGGTTTGGGGGAGTTTCCTGGGATCTCTGATGAGAGCCATACTGAGTGGGAGCACTGTGAGTCCCATGTAAAGGGGGCAAGCAGCTTTCATCTGTGTCCTCTATAAACACGTGAGTAAAGACAGACTTAAGAAACAAGACACAAAGACCCTCCAAAGATCTGTGACCTCCAAAGACCTCCTTTCGGATTGGATTTTCCAAAGAGAGAGTAATGAGCAGATGATCCTCTATCCAGCTTGGAGCCCACTTACAATTACAATAAATCATAATCACCTTCGCTACCCAGGGAATGGTCCTCGGCTCCTTGATGTATGACAATCTAATCCACGATGTTCTATGACTGAATCTAGGTGGGCTCCTCCCCAGTTAACGATTCACTCCACAAAGAGCATCTTCCGCAGAGACCTGGACCAACAACAAAAAAATTAATTTCAATGAGGTGACACTAAAGGATCTGAGAGGATTAATAAAAATATTACCTAGAGACAAACCAGTTTGAGAAACAAGGGTTACATCAAGCAAAGCACATAGCACCTGTCAACAGTATTCTTTTCCTTTATTATTTTTAAATAGCTCTGAGTTACCCCAGGAGGACTTGTGAGCGCCCTCCCCAGAGGTGTTGAAAAGAACCCGGTTTAGTTGTGCATTTACTTGTGTTTACTGGATTTCATGCAAATTAGGGGTGAGGAGAGACTAAATGTTTTCTTTTGATCCTTCCTATGTTTGCCTCTAGGCATAATATTTTGGACACTTTTCTGAGTTTGCTTCAATTTTCACCCACTCCTTTCCCCATAGATTTTGTCTCCTTGCCTTTTTTTCTTTTTTTCTTTTTTTTTTTTTTGATGGGGTTTCACTCTATCTCCCAGCCTGGAGTATAGGGGTGCCATACGCCTCACAGCCTCGACCTCCTGGGCTTAAGGGATTCTCCCACCTCACCCTCCTGAGTAGCTGGAATCACAGGCATGCACCACTACACCTGGCTATATTTTTAAATTTTTTGTAAAGATGGGGTCTCCCTATGTTGCCCAGGTTGGTCTCCAACTCCTGGGCTCAAGCGATCCTCCTACCTCAGCTTCCCAAAGTGCTGGGATTCCAGTCATAAGCAAGGGCACCAGGCTCTTTCCTTGATTTTTATAACTACTTTCCTATAAATAAGAAACAGCTCCACGGCAGTTCATTTGCCTAGTCAATTCTTCCTCTCAGCCTTCTTGATATTTGGGTTGGCAAAGAATAAAAATATAAAGCTCCCAAACCTGTAAGGGATTCTAAAAGTCTAAAATTCCCTGAAAGAACAGAGGCACAATAGTTTCCCACTTGATAATGTGACTTTCGTCACCTTCTACAGCCCTGGAATAGAGGAATGAGGCAGCAGGTCTATGTTGTGGCACCAGAAGGATGGATGGATAAGATCTGCTGCATTTCCCAGTTACAGGCAGCTGATGGGGAGCAGAGCTGGTCAGCTGGCCATATTCAGTAGCTCTTTGTGTTTCATGAAAATGTGTAGAACCCTTAAACACTACTCTAAAAATAGGCCTATCCCTTGACTTCATCATGGTAAAGACCATAAATGAATCTTAGTCTACCAACTCAGATAAAGAGGAAACAGCACATGTCCACTTCTTTTAAATCCACTTAAATTAGCCTAAAGAGAGAATTCAGTCTTAGCCATTATCAGGCACCCTTCCCTCCTTAGGGGCACAATTGTTCATAAAACTCATGCAATGTCTAGACAATGGAAAGGGGAGTTCTTCTAGCCATTCATTGCTACATAACAAAATATCCCAAAAGTGCAGTGGCATAAAACAGAAAAGACTCATATTATTATTATTATCATTATTATTATTTTGGGAGACAGGGTCCCATTGTTTCACCCAGGCTGGGGATCAGTGGTGCAATCATAGCTCACTGCAACTTCAAATAAAAGACTCATATAGGCCGGGCACAATGGCTCACGCCTATAATCCCAGCGCTTTGGGAGGCTGAGGCAGGTGGATCACCTGAGGTCAGGAGTTTGAGACCAACCTGGACAACATACTGAAACCTCATCTCTACTAAAATTACAAAACTTAGCCAGGCCTGGTGGTGGGCGCCTGTAATTCTAGCTACTTAGGAGGCTGAGGCACGAGAGTCTCTTGAACCCAGGAGGCGGAGGTTGCAGTGAGCCAAGATCGCATTACTGCACTCCAGCCTGGACAACAGAGTGAGACTTTGTGTCAAAAAAAAAAAAAAAAAAAAAAAAAAAAGACTCATATAAGTCCATTTGTATGGAATTTCTAGAAAAGAAGGAACTGCAGAGTCAGAAAGCAGATCTGAAGTTGTCTGGGATTGGGATGAGGAGAGGAAACTAATGACAAAAAGCACAGTGAAATTTTTGGGTGATGGACGTGTCTTAAAATACCTTGATAAAGCTCATTTAAAAAAAAATTAGTGGCATAAGACAACAACCATTTCAGTACAATCATGAATGCTGTGGTTAGGAATTCAGTTGGGGCACTCTGTGCATGCTTGTCTCTGTTCCACAATGTCTGGGGACTCAGATGGGAAGAAGAAGAGCGAGAGGCTGGAATCATCTGGAAGCTGTTCAGGATGGCTGCAAAACTGAGCCTGGCCAATGCTGTTGACTGGAGTGCTTACACACGGCCTGTCCACCGAGCTTGGGTTTCTTACAGCATAGCAGCCAGCTGGGTCCTGGAATGGAGCACCCCTGGAAGGAGTGCCCAGAGAACTTACTTGCCAAAGACCAAAACTGATATAGTTAGGCTCTCTGTCCCTACCCAAATCTCATCTTGAATTATAATCCCCATATTCCCCATAATCCCCACGTGTCAAGGGAAAGACCAGGTGGAGGTAATTGAATCATGGGGGCTTTTTCCCCCATACTGTTCTCTTGATAGTGAGTGAGTTCTGAGATCTGATGGATTTATAAGAGGCTCTTCCCCCTTCACCGGGCACTTCTTCCTGCTGCCTTGTGAAGAAGGTGACTTGCTTCCCCTTTGCATGATTGTAAGTTTCCTGAGGCCTCCCTAGCCATGCTGAACTGTAAGTTAATTAAATCTATTTTCTTTATAAATTACCGAGTCTCGGGCAGTTCTTTATAGCAGTATGAAAATGGACTAATACAAAAGCAGAAGCTGCACGACTTCAGGTTACAAGCCAATCTCTAGGCCAGCCCAGATGCAAGTGGAGAGAAACTAGACCTCACCCCTCTATAGAGTGTGGCAGGGCCACATCAAAGAAGGGCATGTAGGATGGAAGATATTGTGGAGTCCACCTTTGGAAAACAGAATCTGCTACCAGACCCTATTCTTCTCACTGCCACAAGCCCCAAGGTCTCCCTGTGGGTGAACAGGCTTTTCTTTTTCAAGGGGTAACAGAGACCATTTACAAAGAGAAATCCTCATGCTAAAGTCCTGCCTTCCCAACAGCACCAGAAAGCCTTTTGCCTCCTGAGGTCTTGCTGAGACATTTCACTTTATAGGCACAAGTCCCATCACTTGAGAAACTGCTGGCCTCTGACCACACCTCTGATTTAGAAACTGCACCTTGCTGCTGCTGTCACTGTTCAGCTCTCCA
Organism: Pan paniscus; assembly: GCF_029289425.2. Lineage (NCBI taxonomy): Eukaryota > Metazoa > Chordata > Mammalia > Primates > Hominidae > Pan > Pan paniscus. The sequence continues at coordinate 52,786,848 of NC_073260.2, forward strand.
ATGCACTCGTCCCCCTTCCCATTCCCTCAAGGACACCTCAGGAAATGTCTTCAATGGGCTTTACATTTCATAAAATACAAAAAGAGGAGGCTCTCAAACAGCAGCATTGATTATGGGTTCTGTAAAATCTCTAAAGCTGGGGAAAGAGAGATAGAGAGATTGGGTGAGATGGAGAGAGAACCTGTCATTCTTTTTTCAACTGGGGAAGGCAAGTGACAGAACAAAACACACATCAATTTTCCAGTAAATCATTCTAGCTCAATTGCTGAGTGTACATGTGTGCAAAGCGTGCATGCACGAGACTTATAAAAGGCTCTGCAGTAACTTGCATGCATTTTTCAAATAAAAGTACTGCTTAGAAGCAGAATGTAATAAATAAGGAGGAGGGGAGGAGCTGGTTTCACCTAGAGAAGAAATATTTAATTTTTTGTATTTTTTTTGGATAGTTAATGCCATATTTCATACTTGTGGGAGATAACACTCTAAATTTTTTTAATCCACAAATACTTTCAACATAACCCATCAATGACAGTTTAGAGATCATTTTTAAACAAACTCACTATCATATATATATATATATATATATATAATTTATTTATTTATTTATTTATTTATTTTTTGAGACAGAGTCTTGCTCTGTCACCTAGGCTGGAGTGGAGTGCAATGATGTGATCTTGGCTCACTGCAACTTCTGCCTCCCGGGTTCAAGTGCTTCTCCTGCCTCAGCCTCCCAAGTAGCTGGGATTACAGGTGCCCACCACCATGCCCAGCTAATTTTTTGTATTTTTGGTAGACACGGGGTTGGTCACCATGTTGGTCAGTCTGGTCTCAAACTTCTGACCTTGTGATTCATCTGCCTCAGCCTCCCAAAGTGCTGCAATTATAGGTGTGAGCCACCACCCCCAGCCATATTTTTATGTATGAAGGAGTTCTTTAAGTGACCAGAATAAAATGTGCTGTACTCCAGGCAAAGTTTAAGGGGGTATGGAGAATCAAGATTTTATTGAGCATGAAACCAGAGTGTGCAAGCAGCTTTCCATTTATTATATAGTTTAATCTTTCCTATTATGTGAGACAACTATTTGTATCTTATCCTGTTTTTCAGATTTGGAAACTGGGGCTAAAGAGGTTAAACAACGAGGAAGTCAGGCCATAAATGACAGGATTGGGAATGAAATGCAGACCTGAGCACAGCTTAACCTGGAGTTGCCTGTAACACAGGAGTTGGATCCCAAGGCTTGGGAATGTCCCAATACCTGTCAGGTGCCTCTCAGTCTGATAAACTGGAATGATAAATTGAGACCCACTAAACAGAGACATTCTGAGAGGCCAGCAACATCTTTCCTTCCAGATCCATTTTGTCCTTCTGGACCCAGCTTAGAATGTCATTCATATGGGAATTCTTCCAATTAACTACATCCTCACCCAACCAAGTGAGGGCTTTGTAATATGCCTTGCGAAATCTTCCCTCAGCAGCACTCTATCCTTCTTCTTCTTCTTTTTTTTCTTTTTTGAGAGGGAGTTTCACTCTTGTTGCCCAGGCTAGAGTGCAATGACGTGATCTTGGCTCACTGCAACCTCCACCTCCCAGGTTCAAGCGATTCACCTGCCTCAGCCTCCCAAGTAGCTGAGATTACAGGCATGTGCCACCACATCTGGCTAATTTTGTATTTTTAGTAGAGACAGGGTTTCTCCATGTTGGTCAAGCTGGTCTCAAACTCCCGACCTCAGGTAATCCATCCACTTTGGCCTCCAAAAGTGCTGGGATTACAGGCATAAGCCACCACACCCAGCTTTCCTTATTCTTAACAGCATAGAACCTTCTAGACTATAAACGTTTTTAAGTGTCTATCTCTCACAATATACTCTACGCTTTCTGAGGGGAGACACTGTGTCTACTCAGCATTTGTCCTGGTGCTGGGCACATAGCCGGTGCTCAAATGCTTGTGGAACACATGGATTAAAGTTCACTCAGACACAGTTAGTGCCAGAGCCCCTCCCACAGGTCTCACTAAGCATGACATTACACTTACACATCATAAAGGTCTTTTTGTGAGAAGAGATGGACACAGTGACTACACAAAAGTTTAAAACACATAAACGAAAATTAAAAGAGAGTTCACGGCCTAGAAGAAAATATTTGCAAAGTCAACACAAGATTAAATCCTTAATATTTAAAGAATTCCTACAAATCAATATTAAAAGATGCATAGCACAATAGATAAATAATAAGATTATGCTGAACACATGGAAAGGGTTCTTTGATAACTGTTTGACCAACTCTGCATTTTGTTGAAGGACTGAATGTTTAGCTTACAAAATAAAATAACGTGGTATCTCTCCTTGAGGAGCTTACAGTCTAGAAGAGAGTCCAACAATTAACATATAAAATCATATAACCCATAATGAGTGATACTATATGGTCTCATGGCAGACTGAAAAGATCAGGGAAAGTCAGGAAAGACTTCACCAAGGGCAAAGTTTGTCAATTGAGACTTAGACAATGAGCAGAACATTTTTTTCAGGTAATCAAACATGTATTAATTTTTAATGACATTTTATGTAAGTAAAAATAAACAAAATTGCTATTCGCATACAACCAAAAAGTAATTAAAGAACAAAATAAAAAAACTAATTAAATACAAAGTGAAAGAGTGGTTGTTGATTTCTAAGACCTCCTCCAGCTTTAAAAATGTCAATTTTTATCACTCAAAACATTCACTGAGTACCTGCAAAGTGCTCAGCTCTGAATTGGTTATGGAGGTAAAGGGATGATAAAGTGATGTTCAATTCATAAGAAGCTTACAACCTCAGAAGGAAACCAAACTAATGAACTGAAAATGTGCACCTGGCAGTGCCCAGGTCAACAGGCCATTCAAAGTGTTTATCTAGGGCATCACATTGTATGGTGCAGACTCGAAAGATGAAGGCAAAAAATGAGGCAGTCAAAATCAACACATGCTCTCAGATTTGTAAGCTTATGTATGAGCTGCAAATATTCAGCCATATTAGTAACATCTTCAGTGAATCTTATTTTTTAAAATAGTCAAGTTATATGAAATCTAAATTCTGGCAAATACATATATATAAACTAACACAATATGTGAGTATTGAATGATGATAGGCACTACAAACGTTGGTCGTAAAACAAAAGTGGAACTTGAGTTGGGCCTAACAGACACGTTGGATTGGGCTCATGGAAGAGATTAGGAAGAATATTAGCGATAGGAAGAGGCCACCAAAGGTTATGGGATTCCCCTCCATTCTGAAAGACTTAAACAATCCTACATCGTTCTTATTACCCTTGCTTATTAGCCATAAAATGCCCAGGGATAAATGAAGTTTGCTCTTCTCACACCTATAATCCCAGCACTTTGGGAGGCCGAGATGGGCAGATCACGAGATCAAGAGATCAAGGCCATCCTGGCCAACAAGGTGAAACCCTGTCCTACTAAAAAATACAAAAATTAGCCGGGCGTGGTGGCAGGCACCTGTAGTCCCAGCTACTCGGGAGGCTGAGGCAGGAGAATCGCTTGAACCTGGGAGGCAGAGGTTGCAGTGAACCAAGATCGCGCCAGTGCACTGCAGCCTGGATGACAGTGGGAGACTCCGTCTCAAATAAATAAATAATAAAATAAAGTTTGCTCTTGAAAATCACTGGAGAAGCTCTGAGAGGAAACTAACCTCACATGGCTTACGAAAGCAGAAGTATCCAGGAGGCCATCAGGAACACCAAAGACTTCCACAGACTGGACATTCAAAACTTCTGAACTTTTGCCTCTAATGAGTCTGGTTGTACACTGTTTACTTTCAAAAAGAAAAAAGTACTATGAGAAAATAGCACTTCCAAAAATCTTAGAGGGTATCTAAGAGAGGTGAGTTTACAAGGCAAATGGAAGTAGAATACTAGAAACTAGAACCTTGGAAGAGGCAGTGGGGAGAAAATGAACTGGGGGAGGTTGAGGGAACGGAGGAAAACCAGCTCTTGTTAAGTTTACAGCCAATTAACATTTGCCATACTGCAGACTGCAGTGTTTAGCAAGGGCTCCTCAATATTAAAGGCAGCTCTTTGAACAATAGAGTCCTTTTTTTCTGCAGTTCACAGCTGTCAGAGATCATTTAACTCCCTATATATTTCCAAAAAGTGATGCCTTTAATAGGCAGCATAAACACTGGGGTTAGAGCACATTGAGGCTTGACTTGGACGCACGGTGTTAGGGCACAGCTCGCATCTGTCAAGGTCTGGAAACGAGGCCTAAGTAAATAGGCCTTAAACTACATTTAGAAAAAGAATGCAAGAAAAAAAAAAGGAGAGAGGGAGGGTGGGGTGGAAGGGGGAAAGATGAGGAAGACAGAGAAAGGGAGGGAGGGAGCAGGAAAGAAAGGAAATTATACAAGGATGAAAGAGAGAGACTAAACTTCTGCCAGGGAAGCTGAAAATGCATTAATTAAAACTTCAAGTAACTTCTGAAAATGGTTCCTTTCCATTCAAATGTAAACTTAGTCATAAAGAAACATGTTAAATCTCACATGTCAGGCCCAAACAAATTTCCTAGTTATTAGGAATTCAACCAGAGCTCTTATTATCTCAATAGTTTATATTTAATTTCCAATTTGTTTTTCTTCTTTTACAACAGATCCAGGTATCACATATAACATGTGCTGATTTTTCTGTTCCTCTGAATATTTTCAATGGCCTTACTGTTCTCCAAGACCAATAAAACCAGTGGTGTGATGTTCCTCCCTTTGGAGTAGGATTCTGTATTAGAAATATAAATCCAATACAGTTATTAAAGAGAGACTATGAAACTTAAGAAAAAGGCTCACACTTCTAATTAGGCAAATGTGGCCTGCAAGTTTAAATGTTTTTTGAGCTCAGCAGTGTTTGTAAAAATATAAGAATCTTAAAACAATCTTCCTTTCAAATGAATAGTGGGAAGTAATAAAATGGTCTTCATAACATGATGTTAAGTAAAATTCTAAATGCATTCAGGAATTTTATATATAACCTTTAAAATAACTAACCTTTATAAAGTGAATTTATGGGAAAATATCGGCTAAGTTTATCTTCTTAAGTAATACCTGTATATGTACAAAAGCATAAAAAACTCAGCAATCCACAAAGTTCCAAGAAAGAAACAACTCACTTCAAACCATGACAGCCAGAAATAAGCAATGGTAAGAGTCTACGAATATTGTTTTTACGGAATCTCTCCAAACCAACAGAAGAAGAATTAATACGTTAGATTTGATAGAGATATCTATAAATGGATAAAGATAGACACAAAAATGATTTCATTAAAATAAAATTATGTAATAGTTATCCTTTAAAAATACTTGATCTTATTTTAGGTGCATTTACAAAGATAAAAGAAACCGAAGTAAAAGTGAGGACATTGCAGAATTTCAGATAAATGTTTCTTTCTTTGCCATCTGAGATCCAGAAAGAAATTAAGTCATTATCAGCCTGGAGTCATCATCTGTGGCTGCCAGTTTTTAAAAATACATATTTTATTTTTAAATAGTTTGGATTGATTCCCCACTAAAAAAGATGATACCCAGGCTGGGCATGGTGGCTCACACCTGTAATCCCAGCACTTTGGGAGGCTCAGGTAGGTGGATCACTTGAGGACAGGAATTCGAGACCAGCCTGGCCAACATGGTGAAACCCTGTCTCTACTAAAAATACAAAAATTAGCTGGGCGTGGTAGTGGGTGCCTGTAATCCCAGCTACTCAGGATGCTGAGGCAGGAGAATTGCTTGAACCCGGAAGGTGAGGTTGCAGTGAGTGGAGATTGTGCCACTGCACTCTAGCCTGAGTTAAAAAGTGAGACTCTGTCTCAAAAAAAAAAAAAAAAAAAAAAAAATTGAGACCCTCTTTTACTTCCTCCTACCTCCAATCTCCCTCCCAATTTTTGTTGCTTTATATTATTTCTATTTCATCAGAGTTTGAGACCTTTACATAAATCATAATTCCCCCATTCATTTCTTCTTAGATGTATATTTGAATGGAATCCACACTCACAACTAGTCTTTCTACTACCATCGGTCCATCCTTGACTTCTCCATCTTGATTCATTCCTTGCCCCAGATTATATATATATATATATATATATATATTTTTTTTTTTTTTTACATAGGCAAACACTTTTTTTGTAAAATATATTAGAAAGCTTCCAGTTTAGTGTGAACAATGGAAGTTGGGTAGTTGTAATTGTGCGTTTAGTGAGAGTTAGGGAAAACATAATCTGCTTAGGCACCTCGGACTTTAAAACACTGGAGACGTAATTTGTGAGAGGACTTGATGTGCCTCCTAAGGGAAACCATGCGAAAACTTCAGGGGCTGACAGGAGAGGCCTCTAAGACAGGGTTAAGCCTCCAGATCAGGGTGTGGGGAGATGCCGGCCTCATCCAGTCTTTTAGAAAGGCCCAGTTAGGTAGCAAATGCCTCTGGAAGTCAGAAGGTCTGAGAGTCTGCCTTGATACATTTATTATTGAGAGGCGAGGACTATTTTTTAGGGGTCATCTGTCGCCTCGCCATGCCACTTCTGTTTAGATGTTTAAAAGTTACCCCAGGCTGGGCGTGGTGTGGAGGTTCATGTCTGTAATCCTAGCACTTTGGGAGGCCAAGGTGGGTGGATCACCTGAGACCAGCCTAGCCAACATGGTGAAACCTCATCTCTACTAAAAATACAAAAATTAGCCGGGCATGGTGGTGGGCACCTGTAATTCCAGCTACTTGGGAGACTGAGACAGGAGAATTGCTTGAACCAGGAAGCGGGGGTTGCAGTGAGCCGAGATGGCATCACTGTACTCCAGCCTGGGCAACAGAGCAAAAACTCCATCTCAAAAATAAATAAATTAATTAATAAATAAATTAAATTAAATTAAATAACCCCAAACTCAGCCTATCAAAACTTGAAGATACCACAAAAATTCATACCCATAAGGATAGTTATAATTTCAAAATAGGGGAGTAAGAGTGTTGGCAAAGATGTAGAAAAATTGGAAGCTTTGTACATTGCTGGTAGGGGTGTAAAATGGTGCTGCTTCTGTGGAAAACAATATGGTGGTTCCTCAAAAAGTTAAACTTACAACCCAGCAATTCCACCACTAGATATATTCCCAACACAAGAGTGGATAAACAAACTGCAGCACATACATACACTGAAATATTATTCACTTTCAAAAAAGGAATGAAGTACTCATTTATATTATGACATAGATGACCTATTGTATGATTTCCCTACCATGTGGCTCTCCTCTGTCTTTCCTAGTTAAGTGAGGAGGCGTCCTCATCTCCTTCATTGCACAGGTCAGACATGTTCTCTCCCTTACTTTTATATCGTGTATCCAATTCATATTCATCTTTCTCCACTGTCAACATTCTAATCGGCATTATTTCTTAGGGTGATAAGTGAGGGCCCCTTTTCAGTCCATTGTCCAAAATACAGAAACATACCTGTAAAACAGAACTTGCATGACTAAATGGCCTCATGCAATTTTTGAATTATTATGACTATTTTACTCCAAAAAGGGATATTTCTCAGTTTTCCATATAAGAGAGTCATATGAGCAGAAAAGCAGATTTAGCAAACTTTTTTTTGTAAAGGGACAGATAGGAATTGTTTTCGGCTTCACAGACCACACAATCTCTGTTGCAACAACTCACCCCTGCCATTGACAGCAGTGAAAAGCAGCCATGGATAATATGGAAATCAGTGAATGCAGCTATGTCTCAATAAAACTCTATTCATAGAAATGGGGGGTGGACATTAAAAGAAAAATTAATACCAATCTTTCTCAAACTCATCTAAAAAAATAGAAAAGGGGTGAACACTTCCTAACTCATTCTATGAGGCCAGCAAGGGCCTAGTATCCAGAATATATAAAGAACTCTTTCAACTAAACAACAAAAAGACAACCCAAATAAAATAGGGCAAAGACTTGAATATATATTTCTTCAACGAAAATGTAAAAATGACCAACAAGCACATGAAAAGATGCTCAATCTCAGTCATTAGGGAAATGCAAATCTAAATCACAGTGAGACACCACTTCACACCCACTAGGATGGTTATAACTTGTAAAAAGGGGGAAAAGGAGGAAGCCAGGTGTGGTGCTGCCTGCCTAGTCCTAGCTACTCAGGAGGCTGAGGAAGGAAGATCACTTGACACCTGGAGTTTGAGGCCAACCTGAGTAATATAGCAAGACCCTGCCTCTAAATATATACATACATATATATTATATTATATATGTATATATTTTTTTAAGCTGGGCCCATATGGTGGCATGCACCTGTAGTCCCAGCTACTCAGGAGACTGAGGCAGGAGAATCATTTGAGCCCAGTTGGAGGCTGCCTTGAGCTATAATCACACCAGTTGTTTATAGGAATGTAAAATGATGCAGCTGTGGTGGGAAACAGTTTGACAGTTCCTCTAAAAGCTGAACATACAACTCAGCATTTCCACCACTAGATATATACCCAAAATAACTGATAACGGGGTCTCAAATAAATAGCAAATAGTGTTCATAGCAACACTATTTACAATAGAAAAGGGGTAGGAACAAACTCAAATGCCCATCAACAAAAGAATGGATAAACAAATTGTGGCATATACCTATAATGAAATATTATTCAGTTATGAAAAAGCAGTGAAGTACTCACTCATACTACAACATAAATAACCTCAAAGACATTATGCTACTTGAAATGGGCCATCCACAAAAGATCACATGGTGTGTGCTTCTATTGGTATGAAATACACAGAATAGGTAAAATCCATAGAGATAAAAAGTAGATTGGTGGCTAAGAGGGGCTGGGGAAAGAGGGGAATGGAGAGTAACCACTTAACAGCTTAGGAGTTTCCTTTTGGGGCAATGAAAATGTTTTGAAAGTCAATAGAGGTGGTGATTGCATGATGTTGTGAATGTACTAATTGCCACCGAGTTGTTCACTCTAAAATGGTTAATTTTATGTTATATAAATTTCATCTCAATAAATTTAAGGAAAAATTTAAATTTACAAAAACAGGTAGGTCGCATTTGGCTTAGGGTCCCTAAGTTGCTAAGTCCTGATCTAGACTGGTTAAGGAGTTCACCACTAGCTCTAACAGCGCCTTTCTCGCTGACCCTGGGACTAACAGTTCTACCTACCCCAGGCCTCTTCTTCTCCAGGAAGCCATTCTTGAACCTTCTACCCTGACCCTGCCTGGTATAGTTAGTTGTCCATCCAGTAGGGACTCCTCCAGCCATGTCACCATTATCTCTGTATGTCTTCATTTCTTCTATTGAACTTTGGGCTTTCAGAAAGCATAGACTGGATTTCATTCCTCTTTCCAGCTCCAGTGCCCTTTCAGTGCCTGACACATAATAGGCACCCGGTAAGTGTTGTGTAATGAACAGATAAATGAATAAATAATTATCAGAGACATCTGACCTTTCTGGCTGTTGGTTTGTTCACATGTAAAGTGAAGAAAATAATGCCTTATTTTTCCTTCACAGTGGTTAATTGTATAATTGGGCCATTCAGTCCTTATATGAACCTAAACATAGCCATGATTAGATATTATGTGGTTAACCTCAGTTTTCATTAAAATATGTAATTGGTGATAACAGAAATAAGCAGGTTGTCAGAAGAAATTACTGTATTTTTCAGTGGGGTCTAGCATATTTCTTCCCCTTTGTTTGCTTAAAGTTTTCTTCACATTTTCCAAGTATAAAATTGTGGCTCATGCCTATAATCCCAGCACTCTGGGAGGCTGAGGCTGGTGGATCACTTGAGGCCAAGGGTTCAAGACCAGCCTGGCCAACATGGTAAAACCTCGTCTCTACAAGAATACAAAAATTAGCCAAGTGTGGTGGTGTGCACATGTAGTCCCAGCTACTTGGGAGGCTGAGGCATGAGAACTGCTTGAACCCGAGAGGCAGAGGTTGCAGTGAGCTGAGATCATGCCACTGCACTCCAGCCTGGACATCACAGTGAGACCCTGTCTCCAAAAAAAAAAAAAAAGTAAACATATTCAGAAAAATATTGAAAGTTAATATTTATCCCATCTTTCCCTATGCCCCATCTTATTACCCATAAGTTATTCTTTTAATAATTTGTTTTTAATCCCCCATAACTATGAATATGAATTTATATCTCTATTTTTTATTTATAAACTACAATATTAAATATTAAAGATCAGAAAAGAAAAATAAGGAAGGACAATACGCATAAAACAAGTCTGTCCTGGGAAAACTGGTATTTTCACCCAAATTGTAACCCCATCTTGACCCCCCTAGATTGTACATCTAAGGATAACAACAACTTTATTCAGTTCTGCGCATCTCAAGAACTCCTACCATGGTGTGTTGTATAAAGTAGCTGATACTACTTGTAGAATGAATAAATTCAAGCTTGTTCTCTACCCTCTAAAATTAAAACAAAAAGTAGAAGAAGATTTAGTTTGCACTGCCTCCATCTCTCCTCAAACGTCCTCAGCAGAGTTGCTGGGAATAAAAGAGTGAGTAAGAAGACATGCCCCTCCCCTCAGGGAACCCCCATTCTTAGTTGGGGAGAAAGACAAACAAGTGTAAATTGTAATTCAATCCTATAAAAAGAATCAAGAAGCTGAAAACAAAACCAAAGCATGTAAAAATATGAAGGAGCTGGCCAGGTGAAAAGTGGAGGTTATTCTGGGGATTAAATAAAATAATGTGTATGAAAGCACTGTGTAAACTCTAATATGTCATACCAACTCCAGGTCTTGCCATTGCTGCTGTTAGCAAAACTCTGAGAGAAATTCTATCTTCTTTTTCCTGCTGGAGTTGGTAGTGGCCAGAAATGCTATGGCACTCTTTCCAAAAAGGTTTTCTTTTTCCATTGGAATAAATGGCCCAAGGAGCCAGTACTGTAACAGATGCCCATGTCACACCTATTATAACTTTCTTTGAAGAAACGTCCAAAGCAAAAAAAGGCATTGCCATTTTTTCTTTTTTCTTCTTATTTTATTTATGTTTTTATTTATTTTGAGGTAAGATCTCTCTCTGTCGCCCAGGCTGGAGTGTAGTGGCTCACTACAGCCTCAGCCTCCCAAACTCAAGTGAGCCTCCCGCCTCAGCCCCCTGAGTAGCTGGGACTACAGGCACACACCTTCATATGCAACTAATTTTGTTTTTTATTTTTTGTAGAGATGAGGTTTCGCCATGTTGCCCAGGCTGGTCTTGAACTCCCAGGCCCAAGCGATCCTCCTGCCTCGGCCTCCCAAAGTGCTTTACAAAGGGATTACAGGCATGAGCCACCACGCCTGGGCCATTATTAAACTGAATTCATAACTAAGCACTTAATCTTCCCACATTCAATGCAATTACAGTTTCATGTGACCACAGAGCTGGTGGAACCTATGACTACACACAGCACTCACATACACATGCACACACACATGCTCACATAGACACATACAACTAGAGAGTTCTCGAATTCTCACTGAGCTGATGCACAGAGCAGGAGACAGAGAAATCAGTCCATGAATCCGAGTATGAAAATCCAGAAAGTAACATTTAAAGGAAAACAGAAGAAAATACACATTTCAAGAAAGGCTTAAGCCTTTCTGGAAAGAGGAGAGAGATGCATTTTTTAGAGTGCTGAGCAGCTGCAAATACTTATCTATCTTGAATCAGCCAACCATGATTCTTACAATCAGCCCCAACATGTAGTGCAGAGAGAGCAGGGTTTGTCATGAAGATCTTCAAAGACCTTCGATGCAGAGGACTTTGGTAACAGCGTCAGTTCCCTATCTTCCTAGTAAATAGCACTCCCATCCACCAAGTGTCCAAGCCAGAAACCTAGGAGATGTTCTCAACTCGTCCATTCCTTCATTCCCTTCTCTCACTCAGTCACCATGTTCTCATACCTCCTTAATCTCTCCTAAAGGTATCAATTTGTGGGCACTCCCCTTGCTACTGTTAGAGTTCAGTGCAATTCTCTCTCAGTTAGACCTGTTACAAAAGCCTCCTCACTGGTCCTTTTCACTTTGACTTTACCCATTCCAGCGTGTATTCCTTATTCTACATTCAATGTGTTTCCTGAAACACAAATTTGAGATTTACAACATAATGGTTAAGAACTCGGGCTCCAGGTCAGAATGCCTGGGTTCAATTCCACACACCACCACTTACCAGCTCTGTGACTTTGATCAAGTTACTTCTTGTTATATGCTGAGTTGAGACTGCATTTGGAGATGGGGTCTTTAAAGAGGTAGTTAAGTTAAAATGAAGTCATTAGTGTAGACCTTAATCCAATCTGACTGGTGTCTTTATGAGAAGAGGAGGTCAGGGCACAAACAGGTGCAGGGAGAAGACCACGTGAAGACATAAGAAAAAGACAGCCATCTGCAATCCAAGGGCAGAGACCAGGAGAAACCAGCTCTGCCGTCACCTTGATCTTGGACTTCTGGCCTCCAGAATTGTTAGAAAATAATTTTTTGGGACAGGCGCAGTGGCTCACGCCTGTAATCCTAACACTTTGAGAGGCCAAGGCGGGCAGATCACTTGAAGTCAGGAGTTCAAAACCAGCCTGGCCAACATGGTGAAACCCTGTCTCTACTAAAAATACAAAAAATTAGCCAGGCATGGTGGAAGATGCCTGTAATCCCAGCTACTCGGGAGGCTGAGGTAGGAGAATCACTTGAACCTGGGAGGTGGAGGTTGCAGCAAGCCGAGGTCATGCCACTACACTCCAGCCTGAGCGACAGAGCAAGACTCTGTCTCAAAAAGTAATAATAAATAATAATAATAATAATTTTTTTGTTGCTTAAGCCACCCAGTCTGTAGTACTTTATTCTAGCAGCCTCAGCAAGCTAATAGACTCTACTCTCTAAAGCCCATCTTTGCATGGCAAAATGGAAATAATAATAGTATCTCTCTCAGAGAATTGTTGGGAGAATCAACTGCAATACTGTGTATGTTACACCTAGAACATTGTCTAACACATAAGTCATACAAAGGAGCAGTGAAAAAGATAGTGATGATGACGATGCTACCTCCTTACCTAAAATTCTTCATTGGCTCCACATTGCCCAAAAAAAGAAAGTCCAAACTTATTAGCACGCTCCACGGCACTAAATGACCCAGACAGTGCATGCCCCTCAGCTCACCTCTTGCATGTGCTACAGCCATTCCAAACTGCTTAGAGTTTCCAGAGCACCTGCTGTCCCATTGTCCCAGGCTTTCTGATGCCTGCCTTTCTTCCTAACAGCCTTTTCCTACAGCATTGCTTACTCTCATCTTCGAACAACTGCTCAGCTAGGATGTCATCTCCTCAAGGATCTTTCTGTACTCACTTCTGCCCCCTGCTGAAATAAGAGCCCACAACACCCTGTCATTAATTTTATTTTACCACCTATCACTCTGTATGATAGTTGCATATGTCCTATCAGACTTTTCCAAAGGACCTTCTATTCCTTCAGCGATTACGCCTGATTCATTATTGAATCCCCAGTGTAGATCCTAACATGTGCCATGAACTAACTCATTAAATATTTGTGGAAGGAATGAATGATTCTGACCCTATGTCATCAGCCATGTTTTCAGTGGGGGCCTTGCCTGCTCGTTCCCACAGCACACTCAATGAGAATCTCACAAGGCATGACAATGCATGCTCAGGTGCCAGAATTCAGGACTAAGTCTCTGGTAGATAACTGTGTGTTTCAAAATCATTGCAAGAGGATACAAAGGAATGTATTATATTTGACAGGAAAAACCCTGGTGTGCAAACAATACATCTATGTAAGCTGCAAAAGAATGATTGTAAGCTTTTTTGAAAAAGAGGATGAGATGTGTTCAGTAACTCTGAGGAATTTGTTATTTACAAGCACGTTGCTGGTATTTTGGCCATCAGGCATTTCTCTCAAATGAAATGCCAAGAATGTGCCTGAGAACAACAGATGCCTTTCATTTGGAGGCCCAGCTCTGCTCCTGACAGAAAGTGTGTCCCCATAAGGTACACCCTGCTTGCCCCAAACATGCTGGCCCAGAAGGCATTACCCATCCCTCCCTCTCATTTCCTCCGCAGCAGCACCAGCCCCTGTGAGGAAGACTCGGAGGTCAGTCTACACCCAGCCATTCCCCCACATACATGCTGACTAAACTATCCTGAGTAAACCAGTCGAGGCCTTATAGCCCCCCAAAACATTTGCATGATGATGTTACTTTTTAAATTCAGTATCAGCCTGGGTGTGGTGGCTCATGCCTGTAATCCCAGCACTTTGGGAGGACGAGGTGGGAGGATCACTTGAGGTCAGGAGCTCGAGACCAGCCTGACCAACATGGCAAAACCCTGTCTTTACTAAAAATACAAAAATTAGCTGGGCATGGTGGTGAATGCCTGTAATCCCACCTACTCGGGAGGCTGAGGCAGGAGAATCATTTGAACCTGGAAGACAGAGGTTGCAGTGAGCCAAGATTGCACCACTGCACTCCAGCCTGGGTTACGGAGTAAGACTCTGTGTCTAAATAAATAAATAAATAAATTCAGCATCAGGAATTTTGAACTGAGGGGCTTTCTCTCACTGATATGTTTCCATTTATGTCTTAATTGCCAAGACTTTGAGACTCACATTGAGTATCTAATCACAATGACTATGTTAGCCGATGCCTCAGGTCTGTTTCCTTCCTCACTTCTGTATGATATTGAATTGTCCAGTTTTACTCTAATAATATTCAGTATGCTGGCAGAGGGCATGGGTCTGGGCTCTGAAGTCAGACTGCCTAGGTTTGGATCCCGGCTCTGCCCCTCATCAGCCGTGTAAACTTGGGGAAGCTAATTAACCTTTCTGTGCCTCAGTCTCCTTATCTGTAAAATGGGGACAGTTAAATGAGTTAATACACATAAACAGAAAACACAGATATGAAGATACAGAAATGTATGTAAAAAATAGAACAGTGACTGGTACAAAGTCATTGCTATGGCAGAATTTTTTATATGTAGTTATTAATATAAGTTGCTTGAATATCTTTGGGAAGCAGTTTAAGTATAAATTATAAATATATGATAATATTAGTAAAACATATTTGCTTTAGGAATGTATAGCTTATAATTTTTCTGATTGGTACAGAGTCATTGCTACAACAGAATTTTTTTATATATAGTTATTAATATAAATTGCTTCAAATATCTTTGGGAAGCAGTTTGAGTATAAATTGTAAATATATGATATTAGTAAAACATATTTGCTCTAGGAGTGCTTAGCCTGTAATTTTTCTTTTTGATAACACAATTGACAGAACAAATTTGATTCAGGACCTCATGATGTATGCACACACACATACACACACACACAAACACACACGCTATATTTACCTTGAAAACAAAACTACAGCAATATTCTAATCCTAAATGTGAGTTTTTTGTATTTGGAATTCTGTGATTTGAATTGCTGCAAAATCTATGTCTACTGGACCACTGCCACTTCTTACATTTTACTATGTTTGAATAATTTGGGTCTCAAAGGAGAATCATGGTTTAAAAAGCCAAATAAAGAGAATAATGTGTTAATAAGCTTATCTTTATTGGAGGGGTAGCCCTGTAAACTAAACATGAGCTCAGACATCAGACTGTGCTGGCAAAAGGTCACAAATCCTGATGTCTATTTTAAAAACTACTTTCCATACCTACCTACCTGGCAACAAAAATGTCAAAACAGTTCATGGACAATTAAAAACTTTTTTTGTTCTGGAAGTGTTTGATTCAAATTTCATTTCAGGGATAATGTACTATCTGGCTCTAGAGGCCTTGCCGAGGGAAACAGTGGTGAATGTGATGAGCCCAGGTTCTCCTTAGAGAAATGAGCCACCAAGAGGGTGGCCTTGGCAGGTAAACAGGTAATTATCATGCTGTGTGGAATCTCACCTTCTTGTGCTGGAAGCAAGAGAAAAGATATGTGAGCTCAGGTAGGATACCTAACTTCAAGCCACAATACGCATTTCCAATATTAGCTACAGTTTGCAGAGAACTCATATTTCATGCTGTATCTGCCAGTCACAGAAACCTAGGTGAGAACAAAAACAAACCTATTAGCCACTTTTAAATGGCTGAGTTCATATTTTCAGTGAAAACACTTGGGGTTGGCAATGACCACTAAATCATCTATTGCTCTGCTTCCCCACCAACTCTCAAAATATTTTTACACCCTTGGCACTCATACCTTTGTTTACATTGTTTTCATTATGACTATTGATCAAGTAAGAAATATTTATTGATCACCAACTCTTTGTGATAGAAATTATGGCATATCCAGAAGTAAAGCCATAGCAAACTTAGCTTTTGCAAGACTTAAGATGCTAAATACTATACTTTAAAAAAAAAAAGTGTAGGATGATACAAACAGAAGCGCTCAAGTCTATAATTCAGACTTACCCAGCATGCACTGGCATGGGGGTAAGGTTTGAAATGACCCATGAAAACTAGAGAATAAATGGACGTGTAAGGGATGGAAAGTGTTGCTGCGTGAGAAAGGCAGGGCAAAGGAGCTGGTAGGTAGACATAGAAGAGCAAATAGCAAAGATCTGAAGTTGGGAATGAGCTTGTCATCTTTGTACAAAATCAGGAAATCAGGCTAGAGTTGGGGCCTATACACAGGTGGGGTCAGATCAGAACCCGCCCCCCCCCCCACAACATACCTCTCTCTTTGGTGTGTCTGTGCTTGCACACATGCTGCTCAACTGTCTCCACTGTCTCCACCACCACACTGCACACAACTCAACTAATTGATGTCCTCAAATAATAGAAACCCATTTTCTAGGCTGGACGTGGTGGCTCATGCCTGTAATCTCAGCACTTCGGGAGGCCGAGGTGGGCGGATCACGAGGTCAAGAGATCAAGACCACCCTGGCTAACACGGTGAAACACTGTCTCTACTAAAAATACAAAAAACTAGCCGGGCATGGTGGCATGCGCCTGTAATCCCAGCTACTTGAGAGGCTGAGGCAGGAGAATCACTTGAACCCAGGAGGAGGTGGAGGTTGCAGTGAGCTGAGATCATACTACTACACTCCAGCCTGGGCAACAGAACGAGACTCCATCTCAAAAAAAAAAAAAAGAAAGAAATCCATTTTCCATTTTCTACATCGAGTCGTTGGGAAGTGATTTCATAATTATAATCTTATATTGTTAATTCTGTATTATAAAATAAGAATAAGTGTGTATTTATTTATACCCTGCTGTTTTCCAAAGTTTATTTAAGATAGTTTGCAGAAGTAACATAAAGAACAATGAAAGAGCATGAAAAAGCTCTAGATAAGAGAAATAATAAAGAGAAAACAAAAGTATGTATTAAGTTGAGCCAGAAATAAGCTTAGTACTAATTATAGGTCACATGGGGCCATAAATTTGTCTTCTGGCAGCATGGAGAGAGAAACCCGATGGTTATGGGAAAGTGGTCATTTAATCTGTCATAGTCACACATATCGTTAAAGCCATTAGAAGCATTAAGAACCATCCATGTCCAACCCTATCATTTCAAGATGTGACAGGTGGGGCTCTGGAGCCTATGAGTATGATCACAGAGCTAGTTAGGGCAGAATAGAAGTCAACTTTCAGAAGTGTGGAAATTATTCCGAGAGGAGATTAAGAATCAAAATTAAACCAATGAATAGAAATCACCTTTCTAAGGATTTGAAACCTCCTTTGAGAGCAGTGGAATTTCTTCTGCAAAAGGCACCACAAAGATGCGAATTAAGGAGTATTCTAAGCTTCTAATTAGATTACCTTAATTGTTGTTGCTACATTCAACTATAATACCTGAAAGAATGCTTGAAATCCAGCATAGTCTTCAGGAGATGGTGTGTTTCTTGTATATGATTCAGCATCAGCAATAAACTATATCTGCACAGATAGCTCACAGAAAGATCCATTTTCTGGTACTTTGGGACAGGCATTTTTGGTTTGTTTGGGTTTTTATTCATTTGAGGGAGTGTTGTAACCACATATCCTCACCCTGGTGGAAAAATGTGTTTTCACTAAAACTATAATTTACTACTTCAAGTCTGCCCCCTTCATAACAAAATGGTGACTCTACAGGAAAGGCCTAATTATGAAACTTTGTTGTTGTAATGACAGAAGAAAGGAATAATATTTAAGCATTGTTAACTTGGTGCAAAGAATCCTTGTTAGAGCTGGTGATACAGCTGTAATGCCCAATTGATATAACAGCAAGAAAGAAATGGGGCATCCTGCTCATGTGATTGAGATAAAGACTAAGCAGAATTGAAGGAGGGCCACCAAAGACATTTTGTGAGAGATTTGGAAGATGGAAGTGAAGCAGCCTGATAATATTACACTCAGAAGGTTGGTGGAGGTCTCGTAGGTGCTACTGTAGCTCCTGCTTCTCTCTGTGGAACTTCCTATTGACACAGGCAGCAGCTGGGCCTGCAGCTGCTCCATTTCCCCAGATTCTCCTTCACCTTCTCCAACCCCTGAGCCAGGTACCTTCTTTGCTAGACACCACCCACATCATTGAGGTGGAAAGAGCTGAGAGACTGACAAGAGCTCTAGTCCATCCCCATGGTCTTGCTCCTGCTGGTGGGTCCCAGCTTGTCCTTGCTGTTCCCACTTTGATGCTCTGTCCCTTCCAACTGTTTCAACACCAGGCACAAAGACCATCTCACCAGCTCCCACAAGGGCCCAAGGGCAAATCCCTCTCATATGCCCTCATAAATGCCGAGTTGTTCTGCTTTGGGACAGCAGTGAGGGAATTCTAGCCAATAAATACAGATGGAATCACGGAATTAGAAAGTCATCCTTTTCCAGCCCTTAATGATCATCAGTGGTTAATAGAACCATCAGGTGAAAGACTGATAAGGAACTGTAGAATGGATGGGTCAGGCTGGCAATACCTTAAGCCACTGATCAACATTAACCTCAAACAATGGCTATCAAATAGTAGTCACCTCCTACTGTGAGGCAATAGGGAGGAGAGAGCCCCCATCTGTGGTACATTCTAGCCACAAACATTGAACCTGAATCTAATCAAGGCTCCAGGTGAAGCTAACAGTTTACAGGAAACACAGGGCTAGAAGAACATGGCAAATGACACCAGCAGATACAATCATCAAAGTCCAGAATGTAGGGAACTGGACAGAACAGTTTCCTCCCAGCCTAGATACCTTGGGGCCATCTTTGACTCTTCAAATCCCTACATGTTGATTCCCAAAATATTTCCAAACCCTGTTATTATTCCTTTGCTATCTCTCTTAAATATACCCTTTCTCTTCCTTCTTGAGAATTATGTCACTAATTTATTTTTTGTTCTTATGAGCAGTCTCTTCATTTTAATAGTGTTTATTATACTTTTTAAGTAAATATTAATGTGTGTTTGTTTAATATGCGTCTCCCTCACTCAATTCTAAGAGCCCTATGAAGGCAAAGGACCTGACTCTTGTTCTCATCGATTACCCTGACATACGTTAAGTATGCCACAGTGATATATTCAAGACTTAATGCTTGATTGACAGAATGAATAAATGAATACATGCACCAATCTTTCAGGCTTCTATGTTATTTCCGGACTTTTTTCATTTTTGTTTCAATTCATCTTACATACTGTTACAGTAGGTCACTAGTTAGACATGAGAGCAAGGCAGGAGAGGGCTCCCCCCAGCCCCCACCCCGTCCCCCATCAGAAATGTCAGGTGACAATCAGATGATGGTCAGGCAGTTGTTAAACTGCCTCACTAAAAAATAATTGGCCACAGCTGGCACCAGGGAAAGGCCATCTCCACTGACATCTTATTTGTCAGACCAAGCATAAATGTTAATCTCACCCCAAAAAAACACCTTCACAGAAACATCCAAAATGTTTATCCTAATAATGTTTTTCTGGACACCATGGCCCAGCCAAGTTGACACACATAAAATTAACCATTCTACCCTTCATTTCTTACCTACCCAAAGGCATTTTCCACCAGCCTGCAATTTTTCTGCTTCATGGTTTCCCATGCCTGCAACCTTCATTCCTGAGTCAGCTCTTTCCTGGAGCTGCCTCCACCCCACTTAGGAATCCTCTCCTTCCTCTGTCTGATTCTTGGACACCCACCCATTTCCAACAATTCCACTGCACCACCTTTTCTGGCCTCCCCTATAGTTGTCATTTTGCCCAAGGGCCCCAAAATTTAGCTCTCTAAAATCATAGATTATTAGAGTTGCAAAGAACCTCAAAGTAAATTAAGTAAATTCAACCCCTTTCATTTTTATTCCACAAAACAAAACTCAAAAGAAATAAAGTGGCAGTTATGAGCTACATAGGAAGCCAGATCCAGCCCCTGTGAACTAACTCCCAGTCCCATGCTCCTTCAGCTCCACACACAGAGGGGGCTCGACTGAAGAGTATTTGAGGGCCCATGTTTCACTGAGTTCTCCAGAGCAGTGGATCCCAAAGTAGGGTGAGCATAATTCCCCTGGAGTGCACAAGACTTCTGGTAAGAAAATAATAGAACTTCTAGTTATTTTTATTCTTCACTTATTCTTCTAAATGTTCTACTTCTCTGGGAGTTTTAATATACATTATATATTGGTACAGGAGGACATGTATATAATTGATAAATAAATGCAATGTCTCTACAGAGGTGCGTGCTTTCATATATTAATATATAAAATGTTTTTAACTGCTAGAGTTGTACCACACACACTCATGCACACAACTGGTAGCATCTGCCTCTAGACTGCCAATCCTAAAATATATATCTATTGCCTATTGTGAACCAAGGAACTGTTGGGCCATTTTGAAGGAGGGCTCCCTCCTCTGCTTTTTGAAATGACTATTTTTTAAAGCCTTTCAGTAAACCCCATGGCTTCAGGCAGTTTCAATCTGTTCAAATTCCTGAGGACACTTAAAGGCAATAGCTTCATTTAGAGAAGTCTTTCTTAAGAATTGTAGGGAGGGTAAGTGGGAGAGAAGGCTAAAGATCATGACCCCTACTTGCTAGAACACCTGGGCAATATTTTCCTATGAGCTCACTGATGGTGAGTTTATTTTGGTAACTTTCTGGAGATGACTCAAGTTCTAATTGAAAAGCAAGCATGTGTATACTGGGAGAGAAGAAAAACAGCAACTGCTAGAATGAACGCACGGCCACGTTATGACTGACAAGAGCTCTGCTCACACCAGAACACACATACTTGTCTAACTCTGGATATGCATTCAAATTTAAATGTTTATAATTCCTCTCTAGGTCCAAAAATGCAACAAAAAAAACCTTTGAAACAAAAGGTTCATTTGCTCATTCTGGACAACAGGTATGAAAGAAGGCTGACTGCCAGAATTCAAATGATTTTTATTGCTATTCCTCATGGAAGCATATTTTAGTTAAAACAACTTAGCAATTAGCTTTCCTCCTACCCCAACCAAAAAAAAGTTAAACACAAGTCATTGATTTGCTGATTGTTCCCACCTTCAAGTTTAGGTCCCTGCAGATATTGACTATAAATTAGTTCTACTTTTCATGGACAGCAACAAAGAAAAAAATTAGACAAAGTACATTTAACAGGTTTGTTTATTTGAGCAAAGAATGATTCTCAAATTGAGCAGCCCTTAGAATCAAGAAGAGGTTCAGAGAACTCCGCTCTGCAATGTGGGCAGTGAGTGTTTATAAACAGAAAATGGCTGAAGAATACAGAAACAAGGAACAAAAAGCAAATTGGCCATTTCGAAGTTACTTTCCTTGTAAGGGTTAAAGCAGACAGTGCTTCCTTATCAAGCCAGCTAAAACTAGCCTGTTAGGGGATTTGACCATTACCACTCTCTCCTGATCTCTTGGAAAATCAGATAAACAACTTAGTTTTGGCTTGGTGGCACAGAACTTTAGCATAAATGGCTCCAGTTTGGTTTGGTCAGTAGGGGTCCAGTGAAGGAGCTCAGTCCAAACCTATGGCATCTTATAAATTTAACAACAGTCTATTTTGGAAATTATTGTGTTCTTCTCAGTACACATAAAGAATAAAAAGAATAAGCTTTGTTTCCTTAAACTTAAGCAAAATTTTTCAAAATTATACCTAATTTTTCCATAAAACTTAAGAAACAAACCCCCAAAAAATAATTATCTGGGTGCTCTGGAAGTTGCTAATTCTATAATATTTCTTCAAGACAAAAATTCCTGATTACAGAATTTACCAAAAGCAATTAATTGCCTTCAGTAGTTTATTCCTGTGATTTAGCTCTATTCTATCGATACAGTCAAATCAGCTGGAAGGGGAACTAATTATGTTTATAAAGAACTATTCAGGAAAGCACTGCTGGATAGCTACAGATGTTCCCACACCTGTTGACTATATCCCAAATCCAGCACAATCCTCTGTACAGGAAATTATTATTAGTTCTCCCTGGTTTCCTTCCTGTAGTCAGAAATATGTCGAACAATGACATAATGCAAAAGCGTTTGCTCATCTAGGATTACAATACACAGAGAATGTGATCCCAGAGGTTCAGTGCTGCCTGGAATCTTACCAACATCTGCAAGGTGAGTTAGGGACCCGAAAAGCAAAAAAATACTTTCCCCAAGGATAGATGAGTCATACTCCTCACTGTGAGACACTTGGAATACAAGGCAGAAAAGAAAGAAGAGAACACACGTTAACATCCAGCAATAATCCTTAATCACAGCTTATACAAAGTTACTTGGATGACTTGAATATGGGGAAATTTTTTTTCTTTCAAAAGTAAAATCAAACAATCATCAAGTCTAAAAATACGTTTGAAATAAAAGTCAATTCTGTATTTTATCTGTGAGTTGAGTCTCTAACATGTTTAAAACCTAGATAAAAGTGTTAAAAACAAACAAACAAAAATCATCAATTATTAAGACATTTGCCTCTATTGGAGAAGCATGTACCGGGGACAGATGTGAAAAAAACAGCATCAGTAGCAGCTTAGAAGTCAACAGAGCAGAACTGCACAGGTAAAAGGGGCCTCTGCCTGGAATGATGGCAGAAGAAAGAGTTTGGAGGAACTCTACTAATCAGGGAAAAATATTGTTTGAATTCTTGAACCATGAAAAAAAAATAGGATTTGGTTGATGAAACTCATTCTAGTTGGGGTGAAGATAGTTTATTTTCCCTTTTTGCAGATATGTGACCTTTGGCTGGCCAGTCAACTCAGCTGTTTGGAGCTTGATATTTAATTAGGTCAATGCCCAGGATTCAAGACCCACAGCCCAGTTAGCAATAAACATCACAATGAGAAAGCTTTTGTTCATGAGCAGAGATTGATCTACTATCCCTAAACAGTCTCCTTCTAGAAGTAAGACCCCTTTTGCCAAACAAAAGACTATAATAAATTTAGAGTAAAATGCTAAACATAATTGGAAAGAGGAAATGTTCCATGTGACCCTGGGTAAGTTATCTAACCTCTCTGAATCTTGGTTTTCACATGTTTAAATTGCAACCTATAATACTATCGACTAGATAGGGTTGTTGTAAAGATTAAATGAGTTACTTTGTGGAAAACTCTTAGAAGAGTGTGGGACATAAAGTAAGTGCTCGATAAATGTTAGTTACAATTAATACTATTTTTTAAAAATATTAGCGGTGGGTCAGAATTTTTGTCTTTTGTGAAAGCATGCTACTTAACAAGAATCAAGAAAACTGATATTGGAAATTGAAGAAGTGATTAAGAACTTAAACAATAGTTAAGCAATAGGATTCAGCGGGTCTTAGCCTGACCAAAGTGGCAAAGTTTTTAAAGAAGCCTAAGCGAGGCTGTAAAAATAAAAGGGATCCAGAAGACTCACTCGATTAATATTTTAAAAAACAGTACGATTTAGAATCTGTATGTTTGCTATTTGGGCTTTTCTTGAGGCAGAGACGTGGTGGTAAGAACACAGAGTGAAGCTGGAACCCTCTCCTGTCTGCATTATCCTTGCAAAAGATTCCTTTTGCTGTAACCCGGCTGAAAACAGTTCCCACTTGTGTAAGGCTAGGTTTGCAGGTGGAAGGACAAAATCCAAAAGGCTGAGGAGAAAAAAGACCTGCCTCAAAATGTGAATTTGTGTCCATGTGCTTTCTCTCGCATCCCACCCCTTCTCAGAGGTCTGCTCTTCTGTGTGGGGTGGGGTAGGAGGCGGGATGTTGAGTGAGGTGGGGCTGTTGGGGTAGTTGCTGAATCAGTCCAGTGGGATCAGAAGCTAAGTAAACTTCCTCTGCAACAATAAAGACCTGCTAAACAAAGGATTATCCCCAAGTGGGGGAAAAAAAGGATGTCTTTTCTGTCAGTCATCGCTCCCTTCAGGGAAAAGCCTCCCGAAAGGCAGACTCAGATGCTTACAAATAGAGCAGCTTTCCCAAATCTGATTATGAGCCCTTTGGGCTTTGAAAATTATGGCAGCTTATGAAAAGTAACCACAGAGTCCTCTGTGGGTGTGGAGTAGGGCTCTGGGGTAGCCTCCTGGGAGGGGAATGAATTCAAGCCCAGCCTTCCAGGTCTTGTTGCCAAATAAAAACAGCTTTCCATCGACACAGAGCCATTTGCAGCTTTGGCTTAAAAAAAAAAAAGTGAGTTCTTTTTGTTGTTTTGTTTTGCTTTGTTTCAGTTGTGTAGATATTTGTGGCTAATACAAAATCAGACCTCTCCTAAAGATATAAAGAATGCAAACACAATATAAAATAGTACAAACAGAGGACAATGTTAAGTGTTTCTCCCATAAAGAAATGTGAAATGTGCGGGTTTTTGTTTATTTTTTCCATCACAAATTACCCCCAGAGAGCTAGAGGCTAAGGTGGGACTGGTAGAACCACTGTCCCTCCTCTGCCATGACAGACCTTGTTAATCAATCATGGTACTGTTTCTTCTAAACAAAACATTCCAAGCATTTAGCCATCCATCAGAGATGGCACAGAAGTGGAGGCCAAATTGAGAAAAATCTGGGAATCTCTGAATAAAGATAAAAATATATATATATTTATAAAAGAACACTTTAGACTGGGCACCAAAATGCTGAGAAAAGAACACTAGATTGGAACAAAGGTTATTACACTGCAATGTACATCAGAACTACCTGAAGGGCTTGCTAAAACACATTGCTGGGCCCCATCCCTAGAATTTCTAATTGAGTAGGTTTGGGGCTTCAGAGAGCTTGCATTTCTAACAAGCTGCCAGGTGATGTTGATGCTGCTAGTCCAGGAACTGCATTTGAGAACCACTGGACTAGGGTTTAAGAATACTATGGTGGGCTGATCATGGCTCCCAAAGATATGTCCATGTCCTAATCCCTGGAACCCACAAACATGACCTTACATGGTAAAGTTTCTGTGGGTGTGAATAATCAAAGATCTTGAGATGAGGAGATTATCCCAGATTATCTGATGGGCCCTGCTATAGAATGAGTGTTTGTGTCCCACCAAAGCTCATTTGTTGAAGTTGAAACCCTCAGTGGAGTGGTATTTGGAGGTGGGGCCTTTGGGAGGTAATTAGATCCAGCTGACTTCATGTGGGTGAGGCCCCCATGATGGGATTCGTGTCCTTATAGGAAGAGGAAGAGACCAGCACTCTCTCTGTGCCATGTGAGGACACAGAAAGAAGGTAGCCACCTGCAAACCAGGAGCAGGGCCCTCTGCAAGAGCCTGGCCATGCTGGTGCTCTGAGCTTGGACTTTCCATCCTCCAGAACCATGAGAAATGAATGTCTGCTGTTTAAGTTACCCAGGCTACGAAATTTTGTCGTAGAAGCCCAAGGAGACTAAAACAGGCCCTAAATACCATCACAAGTATTCTTGTAAGAGAAAGAGGGAGATGGAGACAGAAGAGAAGGAGGCAGTGTGGCCACAGGAGCAGAGATGGGAGTAATGCCTCCAAAAGCCTAGGAATGGTGGCTGAAAGAGGCAAGGAACAGATTCTCCTCTGAGCCTCCAGAGAAAACATGGCCCTGCAGACACCTTGATTTCAACCCAGTGAAACTGACTTTGGACTTCTGACTTCCAGAACTGTGAAAGAACAATTGTGTTTTCAGCCCTCAAGTTTCTGGTAATTTGTTACAGCAGCCATAGAAAAGTAACACATTGTCTTAAAGCTGAGAGGCTAAATCTGCAAAGCAGACACTAGAACTCACAACCTCTGCAGCAATTTGCCCAGAGTGGTCAGGAGCTGGTCAGAAACTGCCAGCTTCTCTAACTGTTGACTCCGCTTTTAAATTTAACCAACCAGAGAAAACCAAGTATGTCCCTGAACCAATCACATAAGATTGCCCTGCTTCTAGTTAGCCTGCCTCCAACTTCCTCATGCCAACAACCTCCTATCAGAGCATCCCTGACACCTTCCCATCTTGTTCACAACAAAACTTTCCGACTCTCCTGCCTGCCTTTAAGTCTCTACCAAGTACTAGTGTTGGTGGCTGACCCTTGCTATAGCAAGCTCTGAATAAATGGCTTCAGTTTGTTCTCAGTTATGTAATTTTTGTTTATTTCCACAAATCCTTTGTCTCAGTAAATTCATACTCATTTTTTTCTACCATACGAAGTAGTTCATTGCTCATAGAAGATATTTAATGATTATTTTCAAGGCTGTAGCAAATTTAGTACAACCTCCCTTATTATTGATGAGGAAACTAGGACCTGAAGAGAGAAGCTGATTTGCTAAAGGCTATGTTGGAAGGAAAGATTAGAAGTCACATGTCTGGACTCCAAATCCCATGTTTTTTCACTGGGAGATTGACTTACTGCTCCCAGTACTTCCCCCAGTCCACCTGCTCCATGCCATGGCCTTGGAGTCTAGGGAGTATACTTTCCTGTCCCTTGACTTTGAGCTTGGCCATGTGACTTGCTTTGAGCAATGGTATGTCAACACTCCTCACCCAAGCAAGAATTGAAATATGCCTCACAGTTGGACTTGGCATGTTGCACATTGTGAGAAGAACATGCCTCACTTGTCCCCTGGTCCAAGGAGGATGAGACACTCATGGAGCAGATGCCCATTCAGCATCCAGCCTGCAGCCAAGTGCAACAGCCGGCCTAGATTAACCAATCCTGGCTGACCTATAGATGCATGAGCAAGAAGTTTTTATGGTGTGTGCTATGGTATGAATATTTGTCCCCTCCCAAATTCATGTTGAAACTTAATACCCAATATAACAGTATCAAGAGGTGGGGCCTTTCAGAGGTAACTGGGACATGAAGGCACATTAATCCATCCTGCCTTCATGTATGGATTCATCCATTCATGGATTAATGAATTAATGAGTTATCATAGGAGAAGGCAAGTTATCACAGGAGTAGGCAAGTTATCACAAGAGTGGGTTTGTTATAAAAGCCAGTTTGGCTCTCAGTGAGCCCCTCTGTCTATGTGATACCCTGAACCACCTCAGTACTCTACAGAGGGTCCTCACCAGCAAGAAGCCCTCACCAAATGTAACCTCTCAGCTTTGGACTTCCCAGCCTCAGTCTCTACAACTGTAAGAAATAACCTTCTTTCCTTTATAAGTTACCTACTTTTAGTTATTTAGTTATAGCAACAGAAAACAGACTAAGACAATATACCCCGAGGCTTGCGGGTATTTTCAAGCAGCAAGCTGATTATTACAACTATCAATTATTTGAAATAAAATGTGTGACTTGGAAAGGAAAGCTCAAAAATAGAAAGGTGTTTATTCATAGAAAAAAAAAGAGGGAGAGAGAAAATCTCAGTAGGACTGCGTGTACTAGTTATCTGTGCCCCATAACAAATTACCACAAACTTAGTGGCTTATCATCTCACAGTTTCTGTGGGTCAGGAGGGCTTCTGCTAAAGGTCTCACAGGCTGCAATCAACGCGTCAGCCAGGGCTGGGTTCTCACCAGAGGCTCCACTAGGGAAGTGTCCACTTCCCTGCTTATGTGATTGTTGGAGGCATTTGACTCCTTTCAGCTGAGTCCATGGCAGTTTGCTTCTTCGAAGCCAACAAATGAAGAGAGAGCAGAACACATCTGCTAGTGAGACAGGGTCTTTTTTAACCCAACGTCATCACAGAGTGGCCTCCCATTGCCTTTGCCATGTTCCGTTGGTCAGAAGCAAGTCAGAAGCCCTGCCCATACTTAAGGGGCGAGATCACACAAAGGCATGAGTGGAAGGAGGCAAGCACCTCAGGGAAGGGGATGACCGAGCCTGTTTACCGACGTTCACCTTCTATCCCCCACGCATGATCCATATCAACTGTTCATCCATTCCTATGTCATGGCGGTCTTGGACCTGTGCTATTAAAGAGTTGGCCAGGAGAACTTGAGGAAAGATGGAAGGAAATAGTGATATGTTCTGGAAAATAAAAAGCTGAATGAAGCTACATTAGCTCTTTGTTTCCTTTTTAAGGATCTTCATGGTCGGGCACAGTGGCTCATGCCTGTAATTCCAGCACTTTGGGAGGCCGAGGCAGGTGGATCACGAGGTCAGGAGTTTGAGACCAGCCTGGCCAAGATGGTGAAAACCCGTCTCTACTAAAAATACAAATATTAGCCAGGCGCAGTGGCAGGCACCTGTAATTCCAGCTACTCGAGAGGCTGAGCCAGGAGAATCACTTGAAGCCAGGGGACAGAGGTTGCAGTGAGCCGAGATTGTGCCACTGCACTCTAGTATGGGTGACAGAGTGAGACTCCATCTCAATAAAAAAGCATCTTCGTTACATTTAGTAGGAAAATGTGACCCAGGAACTCTGTCTTTTGTTACGTGCCTTAGAGAGAACCACTAGCATGGGAAACTTCTACACAAGGCTCAGCATTTGTCATATCAAGAACTATAAAAAACCTATCTGCCCAGCAATAGAAAAATCGTTAAATAGATTTTGGTCTTCTGTACTCTGGAATACCTTGTATTAGTTTAAATTAAAAGGGCAAATTTGAAGTATATTGTTGAGTGAAAAAAGATAAAGAATGCACATGCAGTATGACACTACGTGTATAAATACTCATGTAGACAAAACATGGAATATTTTCTAAGTATAAAATGCACAGTGTAACATCTGGAAAGACGTATAGTAGTAACAGTACTGGTCAGTTAAGAGCTCCTCAGCTGACAAGAACTGTGTCAGGGGAGGGACCAAAGGAGAGTCTGGTCATAGGTAATGTTTTGGCTTTTTGTGTGTAGAGAATGTATTTTTATATTACTTACATAGTGAACTATTAAAGGAGTATAAATTAGAGATTCTATATATGGCATCTATATAGCTGTATAGATTGCAATGGTTTAAAAATATATCCACTCTCAGCCGGGCGCAGTGGCTCACACCTGTAATCCCAACACTTTGGGAGACCAAGGCGGGCAGATCACCTGAGGTCAGGAGTTCAGGACCAGCCTGGCCAACATGGCGAAACCCCATCTCTACAAAAATACAAAAAAATTAGCTGGGCATGATGGCAGGTGCTTGTAATCCCAGATACTCAGGAGGCTGAGGCTGGAGAATCGCTTGAACCCGGGAGGCAGAGGCTGCAGTGAGCCATAATCATGCCATTGCACTCCAGCCTAAGGGACAGAGCAAGACTCCATCTCAAAAAAAATATATATATATGTATATATATATATATATATATATATCACTCTCATTGCACTACTGAAAATAAAGAAAAAAATTAATGATAGTACATTTTAAAATTAAACAAAAATATGTCCACAAATTCTTTGATACATCTACCAGCAAGAGATGGGACTCAATTCCCTCCCTTTAAGTGTAGACTGGACTTGGTGATTTGCTTCTACAGAATAGATTAAAGCAGCAGTAATGTCATGTCCCTTCCAAGATTAAGTTGTAAAAACACTGTGGCATGTGGCTGCTTTCTCTGTCTTCTCTCTCTCTCTCCCTTTCTCTCTCTCCTCTCTCTCTGTCTCCTGTCTCTCTCTCTCTCTCTGTCTCTCTCCCTCTCTCTCCACTCACTTTAGAGGAAGCCATGCTGTGAAAAGGTCTATGTGGTGAGGAACTGAAGCGTCCTGCCAACACCCATAGGAGTGAGCTTGGAAGTTGCTCCTCTAGTTCCAGTCAAATCTGCAGACACTGGAGCCCTGGCAGATATTAAAATGTTTGTCACTTTAAGCTGGTAAATTTAACAGTAATTTGTTACACAGCAATAGATAACTAATACATAGGTTCATTAGACTAGTAGTGGCCCTTTGCAACAAGGTGGTGTTTTCAACCTGGAGCACGTGAAAGTGTTTTGAATGATAGAAAGTATATCTCAATTCAGTTCAACAAATATTCATGTGCCAGGAATTATGAAAGGTATGAAGTTAAAATAAAGTTCTTGTTTTCAGTGCGCTCACAATCACTAGACATGGAAACTCCTGTTTCATCAGGAAAAAAATATAACCAAAGCTCTACCAAACCTTTCTTGCATGATAACAATCACCAAAATCCTAGCATCCGCCTTGTCAAAAATGTTCTTCTGAAGTTTCAGATAGACAGAGGAAATAAATTTCAAGATCTATTACACAGCAGGATGACTATAGTCAATAATAAAGTACCCTATATTTCTAAATAACTATGAGAATAAATTTCAAATGTCTCACCATAAAAACGATAGGTAAACAAGATGATGGATATGTTAAATTTGCTTGATTTAATCATTCCACATTGTCTACATATATTAAAACATCGCATTGTAACCCATAAATGTATAGAATCATGATTTATCAATTAAAAATATTAATTTTAATACAATTTTTTTTGAGACAGAGTCTCACTCTGTCTCCCAGGCTGGAGTGCAGTGGCGTGATTTCGGCTCACTGCAACCTCTACCTCCTGGTTCAAGCAATTCTCCTGCCTCAACCTCCTGAGTAGCTGGGATTACAGGCATGCACCACCACACTCGGCTAATTTTTGTATCTTTAGTAGAGACGGGGTTTCACCATGTTGGCCAGATTAGTCTCCAACTCCTGACCTGAAGTGATCCACTCACCTTGGCCTCCCAAAGTGCTGGGATTACAGGCGTGATCCAGGGTGCCTGGCCTTTAATACAAATTTTTAATGTTCTTCTGGTCCACCTGTAGTGGAATTTTCCTTTGGCTTTTAGAATGCATTCTTACAAGCTCTAGTGCCAGAATCACATCAACAATTTGACAGCTGCCCAATGACTAATGATGAAAAATACGACATCCACATGTTAGCAGTGGGTGTTGGGGTTACTGGTGACTTAATTTTCTTTATTGTGATTCTCTTTTCCAAATTTTCTGCCGTAACTGTGTACTAATTTGAAAAGCAAGGCTGGGTGTCGTGGCTCATGCCTGTAATCCCAGCACTTTGGGAGGCCAAGGCGGGTGGATCGCCTGAGGTCAGGATTTGAGACCAGCCTGGCCAACATGGTGAAACCCCATCTGTACTAAAAATACAAAAAAAATTAGCCGGGCATGGTGGCGGGTGCCTGTAATCCTAACTACTTGGGAGGCTGAGGCAGGAGAATCACTTGAACCCGGGGGGAGGCAGAGATTGCAGTGAGCCGAGATCGCACCACTGCACTCCAGCCTGGGCAACAAGAGCGAAACTCTGTCTCAAAAAAAAACAAAAAACAAACAAAAAAAGTAAGTGCTAATTCTTTTTAAATGCCACCACATATCAATCAATTAACAAAAATGTCTTTTTCTCTGTTGACATTCAGAACCTGGTTTCACTGAGTCCCCACCTCATGCTGTGGAAAGGTCTATGTGGTAAGGAACTGAAGCCTCCTGCCGACAGCCACAGGAGTGAGCTTGGAAGTTGATCCTTTAGTTCCAGTCAAATCCAGTTCACCACAAAGTACTTAATTTTAGCCAATGTGGCCCCAAACATTTCTCAAAGGCAGCTGGGTAAGCCCTGTGATGGGCTTATGTCCTATAAGCAAACAAGTCAAACGTTATTACCTGATGGAAAAGTTTCCTTGATTTTGAGATCTTTCTGAGGCTAGGGTCTTGTGTCTTGTTTCTAAGGCTCAGACCTAGAAACAGAAGGTGGGCAGGGCCCTGGATCCTCAAACCTCTGGGAGCCATTTGAGGCACCCCTTTTTATTCTCGAAATTGTCCCGTTTTGGACAGTAAGTCAGAGGGTCACCTAACTGCATTGAGAAGGAAACCCTTGGGAACCTTCTCAAGTCTCCATAGCTCAGCCAAGTTTCTCTTCCAAGCTATACCATGCAGGGCCTGGCACAGCTACCAACCCTTGGGACTGCAGGTAGTCATTAGGGAAAATCTTTCAGGAGGAAGATTCCACTCTCTCCTAGAAAATGACAAAGTGCCCTTCCAATCTCAATGCTAATGATTCGGGTTTTGATGTTAATTCTCAAAAGCTCAGGTCAGTGAAGATGGGGAAGCTGCTTCCCATGAAGTCATACCCTCAGCTCTGGGCTGAGTTAGATATTCCATAGTCAGAGCCAGCGAATGGTAGCAATGTGTTCTCCCACTGAGACTAAATCTCTCCAAGCACCCTGCATTTCTGTCCAGTGAGTTGAGTCTACCAAGCTTTTGGAGGTGTCAAGACGATGGTACATTTTACTGAAAACAAGTCACTCCCATCAGCTTCACAATCAGTAAAGGCAAGAAAAGGAGCAGACTTCACATCTGCTCTACCTGGAAGCTTTTCCATCCTGCAGATAAGCCCTAGGCTGCCAGTACAGGCCCCCACTCTTTTAGGAGTGTTCTTCCTCATCGCCAATGCCATGATGGGAGAGTCCATGGAACTGGCTTTCCTGGAGATGTTCGTAATAAACAGGGGAGAGAAAACACAGAAATTGCCATTCAGTTCAACACACTGGGTGATGAAAGAGAGAGGATAAGAGGGGAGTTGCATATACTTAGCCTCTTTCAAGTGCCAGATGGTTGGCTGGCGTCTTTGAATCATGCCTTCACAATGTTCCCTAGGACTGGCCTCAGGTAATTAATTCTCACGCTGAGTAGAGAAGGTCAGGGCGGTGTTATCGCGCAGTTATAAATTTCTCCGTTTACTCCAAGAGTGGAACCTTAAGCTGAAATAATTCATCCAATTATTTCCCAGAGTACCCCCATCCCCACCTTGTCAGTGATACACAACGTGACCGGGCAGGTCATTTCTTTTTTCTGGGCCACCTTTTCCCAAAGGGATTGAACCAAATGATCTCTAGGCACCCTTCCTATTTTGAGGGTCCCTGATATCTGAAACTACCACCCCGTTCTCCTAATAATGAAAAATGTCATTCAGTTGGCCCTGAAGAGCTGGCCCTCTGAGCTGTTCCTTGTTCTCGGACCTGTAAAGGGTCCTGGAGGATGCCAGTGGTGGATTTGGATGAGGAGCATGTCTCAGGAAGGCGAGCGACCCCAAGTGGTTAGGCCAGGAAGTAAGCCCTTGGATTTGAGTTACGGATGGATTTCCCATGAATGTGAGACATATATTTTTAAAACCCTTGAGACCTATTTCACAAGTCATAAGAGATAAATGTCTGAAGAAAACACATGAAATGCTCCAGTAGGTAGTAGGTCTCCAGAGAGGTTTTACCAAGAATGGCAGAACAAACGGGAGTTGAAGAAAAGGTCAGAAAAAAAGGAATCACTTTTCATTTAAATCAGCATAAAACTATGGATTGGAGAAGAACAAAGACTAGAAATCACTGACCACTAGACTGCTAGAGCCTACTTGAAATCAAGGACCCTCAGATAGTGCTGGGACAAGAGCCTTGTGGCCTCTGAGGTCCAGACACTCAGGGTCTATTTCTGGTGTTATCCTCTGGAAGGTGATCGCCTCATCTGTATCTTGTTCACAACATCGGCAAAGCCATTCCCAAGTGAATTGCTCCCTTCTCTGCTCACATCACTCTTCACTTGTAACCGATGGGTAAAATTCTGTCTTGCATTATAGTTTGCTCATTCAAATAATGTAGATATTCAGCCAATACTTAATGACTCCCTAGAATGTGTAAACTTGAGGCTGAGAATATAACAATAATCACAATAGACACAGCCCCTCCCCTCCTAGAGCTCACAGAGCTTAGAAACTAGCGAGTGAGCAAGACTTTAAACTTAGCATCACAGAAGTCAATGTAGAAATACAATTTTAAATGTGCAATGATAGGAAAATACAGGCTTCTGTAAGAGTGTCTAACAGGGTTACCTGATGGGGTCTTCAAAGGTAGGTTGCAAAAGTTGCATTTGTCCCCAACCATTTTACAAGCAAGCTCCCTGTAGGTATGATCCCATATTTATCTTTGCCTCTCCTGCAGCCCTAGTCAGTGGCATATAGTAGCAGCTCAATAAATGTCTGCTGCAAGAAAGAAGTTACCAGACCAATTCAGTGCCAGGTCTTACTCCCACTTGAGTTAATAAAAAGCTCTAGTTACATGCTTCTAAAAGATATAACCTGTAATGTTTGCTTTTACTCCTTTTCAAGGAAGAAGTTCTAGAGTTCCAAACATTTTAAGAGAGGATTCAAGGGAGAAAGTTTGTGTAGCTAATGATCCAGCTTGGTATGGTTTATCTCAAAGCCAGGGGAGTTTTTGCTGCTTCACCCTGTCAGCAGGGAACGGGCTCTGAAGATATGGGAGATTACAGGAGCTTTCAGGACAAAGGCACATAAATCAAAAAGAATGAAAAGAAAACAAGATCCTTGATCCTCCTCCTGTTAATGTTCTTTTAAAAGTATTTTGTGAGAGGGTGGGGTGGGGAGGGTAAGGTAAACAAAGTTTTTAAATGGGAGTTAAGCCAGACGTTAAACAGCTGAAGCAAGCGTACAGCCTGGGTCTGTCTCTCTGTCTCTCTCTTTCTCTTTCTCTTTCTCTTTCTCTCTCTCTCCTTATTTCTTTCTTGCTGTTAACAATCCAAAATGATTAATAATTGAAAAATGATATCAGATGTCAAAGAGATAAGCCATTTCTTCCCTCTCATTTCAGTTCCTGTTTGGGTCAGAAACCCCAAGCTGTACATAGATCTCCTTTGATGCTGAAATGCTTTGGGCTCCACGGAATAAATCAAGACAAGAGTGCAAAATAGTGATGAGCAGGTCAGAGTATCCGGAGCAGAGTTGCTTTCTTCCAAAAGAAACAGAATAGATCTGATTTGGATTTTAATATTAACTCATCAACAAAGATGTCTAAGAGCTATGGAGGTCTCACGCCCTCTATAATAAATGAAGGAGGGACCCAAGCCCCCTTACCAGAAACCTAGGCAGAAGTCATTCCACTCCAGGCCCCTTAGGCTTCTGGTCTTCTCTAAGATGCATGACCAGAACCTAAAGATACAGAAAAGTTCATTTCTGCCCCTGAAACTTCCACCGGTGGTCTACAATCATACACAGCAGATCACTTCCTCAGAAATTAGAGTTGCCATATAAAATTCAAGATATACAGTTACATTTGAATTTCAGATAGGCAATAATTTTTTTTTAGTATAAGTATGGTCAAAATGTTGCTAATTTGGGGTGTCCTGTACTTTAATGTTACAGGACTTCTATGCTAAATCTGGCAACCCTTCCAAGTATCAAACTCAATAGACCTTAAAAATGTATGTTTACGGCCGGGCGCGGTGGCTCACGCCTGTAATCCCAGCACTTTGGGAGGCTGAGGCGGGTGGATCATGAGGTCAGGAGTTCGAGACCAGCCTGGCCAACATGGTGAAATTCTGTCTCTACTAAAAATACAAAAAATTAGCTGGGCTCCGTGGCAGGCGCCTGTAATCCCAGCTACTTGGGAGGCTGAGGCAGGAGAATCACTTGAACCTGGGGGGCGGAGGTTGCAGTGAGTTAAGATCGTACCACTGCACTCCAGCCTGGGTGACAGAGTGAGACTCCATCTCAAAAAAAAAGGAAAAAAAAGTATGTTTACCAGATAAAGTACAGGACAGCCAGTTATATTTGAATTTCAGATAAACAACAAATCATTTTTTACTATACCCATGTCCCATGCTGCAATATTTGGAACTCACATATTATTTAAAAATTACTTGCTTCCTATCTGAAATTCAAATTTAACTGAGCATTCTGTATTTTTACTTACTGCGTTTGCCAACTCTACTCACATGTTCCCTCCAACAGTTTCATGGAAGTAAAGCTAAGAAAAGAAAAAAAATAAGGGCATTCTGAGCTGAGATGAAAAATCCAGAAAAAACAAGTCGGTGAAGGGGATGTGGAGGAGACAGCAGCGGGTCAGTCATACCTCTTTCCTTTAATAACTAAGGTTCCAAAATCGTGAGCTTAGAGATAGCTCTACTATTCTTATATTTTTGAAAATATTATATCTGAATTATTTCCCCTTTTCTGTGTTGTTTATTTGCTCTCTCTAATCAACCTTATCAGATAGTTTTTATAAAGGATCAAATTTCAATTCTAAGAAGTTTGCCTGTTTCATTCATTTTTGCTTTTATCTTTATTATTTTCTTTGGATTTATTTTGGGCTATTTGTTGTTGTTGGTGATTGTTTGTTGTTTTACTTTCTTGGGTTGAAACATTTTGCACATAGATTTTGTCATTATCATTAAGGTTTCTTTTTTTTATCCAGGTATTTAGAAGTGAGTATTTTGTGTTATAAAAATAAGAGCCTTTTCTTTTCTTTTCCTTTGGTTATTTACTTTTTTTTTTAATCCAGTGATGCTCCTTTATGGCAGTGTTTTTACTTTCATGCTTCATAATTCGGGGATATGAGCTCATTTACAACAAAAGGAGGTTTTCACATGTGTCTTCCATCCCCAGCCCATGGAGATATCTAGGAGTGGTTTTGATTTTACTTTGCTGAGCCCCACGGCCCTCACTAGCCCAGGACATCAGCTTAGTTTCCACACTGTCACTGTGGTTTAAATCCACCTGCAAGCTGCCCCCGCTGTGGGCTTGAGGCTCTGATTTGTCAGGGTCGTTCTGTGAACTAAGGTCACACTGAGAGTGTCAGGCCTGGGTTTAGACTTTGTGCACCATATGAGAGAAAAGAAACATAGTTCAAGTGTTTCATGGGCTCAAGTCTCGTGGCTTCTTCCATTTACTCACTGGCTGATTTTGGGCAAGTTGTTTAACTTTTTTTTTTTTGAGAAGGAGTCTTGCTCTGTCGCCCAGGCTGGAGTGCAGTGGCACCATCCCCGCTCACTGCAAGCTCCACCTTCCGGGTTCACGCCATTCTCCTGCCTCAGTCTCCTGAATAGCTGGGACTACAGGCGCCTGCCACCATACCTGGCTAATTTTTTGTATTTTTAGTAGAGGCAGGGTTTCACCGTGTTTGCCAGGATGGTCTCGATCTCCCGACCTCGTGATGTGCCCACGTTGGCCTCCCAACGTGCTGGGATTACAGGTGTGAGCCACCGTGCCCAGCCAAGTTGTTTGACTTCTATAAGCATCAACTTTCCCATCTTGAAATGGAAAGGGTAGAAACAGTACCAACCTCCTAGGATTTTTTGAAAGATGAAATGAAGAGTCTTGGCACAGAGTAAGTGCTCAATAAATGTTAATGATGATTGTGGTTACCTTTGTATTGTTATTATGGTTAAGAATGTAATTTTTTAAAACTGTAGTCTTAAATTCACGGGTACATGTGCAGGACGTGCAGTTTTTAACATAGGTAAGCATGTGTCATGGAGGTTTGTGGTTGTACAGATTATTTCATCACCCAGGTACTAAGCCTAGTATCCATTAGTTATTTTTTCTGCTCCTCTCCCTCCTCTTACCCTCTGCCCTCCAGTGGGCCCCAGTGTCTGTTGTTCCCCTCTATGTGTCCGTGTGTTCTCATCATTTAGCTCCCACTTATAAGTGAGAATATGTGGTATTTGGTTTTCTGTTCCTGTGTTAGTTTGCTAAGGATAATGGCCTCCTGCTCCATCCATGTCTTTGCAAAGGACATAATCTTGTTCTTTTTATGGCTGCATAGTAATTCATGGTGTATATGTATCACATTTTCTTTATCCAGTCTGTCACTGATGGACATTCAGGTTGATTCCATGTCTTTGCTATTGTGAATAGCGCTGCAGTGAACATATGCATGCATATGTCTTTATAATAGAATGATTTATATTCCTTTGGGTATATACCCAGTAATGGGATTGCTGAGCCAAATGATATTTCTGTCTTTAAGTCTTTGGGGAATCGCCACACAGTCTTTCACAATGGTTGAACTAATTTACACTCCCATCAACAGTGTAAAAGTGTCCCTTTTTCTCCACAACCTTGCTGGCATCTGTTATTTTTTTACTTTTTAACAATAGCCAAGGAATGTAAATATTAGTGAGGCACAAAAATTGGTGCACTGTATGCACATACAGAGAACAGTATACACCTAATAAATGTTAACTCTGTTGGTGGCTGCTCATTTCAAATAACAAGAATGTTTCTATTTGACTCATTCATTTACTCTTTCAATATGTGTATACACCATGTGCAGGGCATCAGGCTAAAGCCAACACAGTGATAGCGGGTAGCTTTTGTGAGAATGCCTTGATAAAGATGAAAATTGCATAGCACCACCAAAGGAGTGTGTGTGTGTGTATGTGTGTGTGTGTGTAAACAGGGGCAACATGTCATTAATGTGATGGTGATGAAAATGACAGCTACAATAACAGGCGAGCTATTGTTGTTGTTTGGGGGTAGAAGAGAGAAGTCCTAAGCACACACACAAATACAGATCATAAACAAGGATGGACATCTCTTCTGAGAAAACAGGGGAGCAGAAGGAGTAGTTTAAGTCCCAGATGAGTTTTGAGGGGTAAAGAAACATTTCAAACATCCTCATCCCTCAGAGTGCTGGGAGACACGGCCATCTTCTGTGTATATTAACTGAAAGCTTATGAAGGATGCATTTAATTTAAAGACAATTAGGAGCATAGCATTTGTCTTAGTGCTTTTGTAAGTGTTTTGTTTGCCTACTTTGGTGAGTTTGTTCTTGATTATTAAGCTTTTACTATTATTTATTTCACATGTTAGGAGGATATAAAGCTAAAATGTATATCTTTTCCTTAGTCTACTCTTCAAAGTGAAATCCATATGGAAAATCAGCAAGGATTCAAATACATCTTTCAAAATTATATTCATAATTCTATTTTTAAGATTGGGACACATTATTATGGGGGCAATCAGATATTTCCAATCTTGCTAAGATGTTGTTATCCAAAAAGGATAATAATGATTATGCAAGCAGAATTGGTCAATAGAAATACAATGTGACCCACACATTGTATTTTCAATTTTCTAGTAGCCACATTTAAAAAAGAAAAAAAGAAGCAGATGAAATTAATGTTAATAATGTATTTTATTTTACCCCAATAAATCAAAAGTAATATCATTTCATCATGTAATTAATATAAAATATTGAAATATCTTATGTTTTTCTTTTTCTCATTAAGAAAAAGAATATAAAATATTTCAAACTCTAGCACTTCTCAATTTAGATGCTAAATTTTCATCAGAAATACTTCATCTGCATTTATTTCATAAAATGTACAATTGAAAAAGTAAATGTATGTACTCAAGTTGTTCTAAAGATACTTAAAAGCTTCCCAATAATTGAAGCAGTTATCATTTTAAAATTTAAGTTTAAATAAATAAATAGAATTTGAAAACCAGGCTCAGTTGCACTAGTCACATTTCAAGTAATAGATATTTGATGGCACAGATGAAAAGTGTAGCTCCAAACACCCTGCCCCCAGTATTTAGCCCTTAAGTTGCACCGTCCATTTCTAGTCTAGTGCTGTGTTTCCTGTTCTTCCCTGAGTGCCACTCACTTGCTCTGTATACAGTGAGGCCGGCCCTGTGGAAGATAAAGATGGAAGACAGATTAAAAAGAGGAGAGGTTGGCTGGGCTCAGTGGCTCACACCTGTAATTGCAGCACATTGGGAGGCCGAGGTGGGTGGATCGCTTGAGACCGGGAGTTAGAGACCAGCCCTGGGCATCATGGCAAAACCTTGTCTCTACAAAAAACACAAAAATTAGCCAGGCGTGGTGACGTGCACCTGTAATCCCAGCTACTTGGGAGGCTGAGGTGGGAGAATCACTTGTGCTGGGAAGCGGAGATTGCAGTGAGCCGAGATTAATCGCCCCGCTGCACTCCAGCCTGGGCCACAGAACGAAACTGTCTCAAAAAACAAAAACAAAAACAAAAACAAAAACAAAACAAAAAAAAAGCGGGGGGAGAGAGAGAGAAAAGGGATTTACAACCAATGCATTCCAAAGGAACAAAGCTAATTCATCACCTGAACTCTCGTGACATTTTCTCGACACTACATTCAGAAGTTCCACAGGAATCCCACCTGCACATGATTTGGGGGTGTTTCTGCACCTAGCTTTTCATATTTCATGGTGGTGGGGATGGAGCCTTGTGCTTCGTAAGTATTCAGCAAATGCGTCTTGGATGAACAGCAGGGCAGAGACAGAGGGGAGAGGATGCTGGAGGAGGGGAGCCCCCAGGTAGCTCTGCTTAGATGACCGACCAGATTCTATCTCCTGCCCCACCCCACTGCCTTTGGTGGTGGCACAGAACTGGCACAGCCAGGACCTGGGCCTGGGCTGTTCTCAGGCATCAGTTTGAGGGGATGAAATAGAGCAGAGTATCCATCCCAGTAGAGATAATCCAGAGACTAAAAGGCCCGCCTGAAACAGAGACCAAAGCACAGACCTTTGGGAATTGCTGAGAGCACTTCCAGAAGCTTGAGAAACACTTAGAAATAAGTATACAGGAATAAATGTGGTTGCACAAACTCAAATGATTCCAACACGGAGGAGATGACAGGAACTCCTTTTTAAAAAGTCCTCAGGAATCACACAAAGAGCTCTCAGACTACTTTCACTTTGAGAAGGTCATGTGCAAAGGTGAAAACGAAGATGCGTAAGTGTTGCCCACCTATAGGAAGAAAGTCAGCAGAGCCAAAGCCCAAAACGAGCTTAGGGGAGGGGGAAAACGATGCTTAGCATATAAACAGGATGTTCTATTAGTTTCCTATGCTACTGTAACACATGACCACAAACCCAGTGGCTTAAAATAACACAGATTTATTATCTTACAGTTATGGAGGTCAGAAGTCCAAAATCAGTTTCACTGGGCTAAAATCAAGGTGTCCGTGGGCCTGTGTTTCTTCTAGAGCCTCTAGGGGAAAATCCATTTCCTTGTCTTCTCCAGCTTCCAGAAGCTTCCCGCGTTCTTTGGCTTGTGGACCAACCTGGCTCCAGTCTCTGCTCCTATGGTCACATCTCCTCCTTTCTCTGATCTTCCTGTCTCCCTCTTATAAGAAATCTTGTGGCCAGGCATGGTGGCTCACACCTGTAACCCCAGCACTTTGGGAGGCCGAGGCTGGTGGATTACCAGAGGTCAGGAGTTCAAGACCAGCCTAGCTAACATGGTGAAACCCTGTCTTTACTAAAAATTCAAAAATTAGCCAGAGGTGGTGGCCGGCACCTGTAATCTCAGCTACCTGGGAGGCTGAGGCAGGAGAATCACTTGAACCTGGAAGGCAGAGGTTGCGGTGAGCCAAGATCACGCCATTGCACTCCAGCCTGGGCAACGAGAGCGAGACTCCATATCAGAAAAACAAAACAAAACAAAACAAATCTTGTGATGATATTGGGCCCACCAGAGTATGCCAAAATAATCTCCCCATCTCAACTTCCCAGTTTAATCACATTTGCAAAATTTCCTTTATCTGGGTTCTGGAGATTAGCACATGAGCCAATGGTGTCATGCTAAGAGATAACGAAGAGGAAGTGGATCTCCTTAATTCCAATATTGCTTCCAGCATCTCTGACACGGTGACTGATCCCTGAACTCATAAACTCAGGACTCATGCCTCCTTTCCCAGCCCTTCTGGGCTAATATATCTTGAGTCCCCCAAGGTCCCCATGGCTCATTGCA
Organism: Pan paniscus; assembly: GCF_029289425.2. NCBI lineage: Eukaryota > Metazoa > Chordata > Mammalia > Primates > Hominidae > Pan > Pan paniscus. The sequence goes on from NC_073260.2 coordinate 52,828,570, forward strand.
CATTCCTTTGTTATAGTAATTAATCACTCAACAAATATGTATTGAGCACCTACACATGGAGACCATATTCTCGTTACCTAGGATACATGAGCCAACAGAGTAATCCAAAGCTCTTACCTTCAAAGTTTTACCCCACTAGTGGGAGAAGGCACACAATAAATAAAATAAGGAAATGATGTAGCGTATTTGGAAGTAGTTAAGTGCTATAAAGAAAAATAAGGCAGGTTGGGCCTGGCAGCTCATGTCTGTAATCCCAGCACTTTGGGAGGTTGAGGTGGGAGGGTTGCTTGAAGCCCGGAGTTCGAGACCACCTTGGGCAACATAGCAAGACTCTGTCTCTACAAATAAGAAAAGTAGCCAGGCTTGGTGGGATGCACCTGTAGTCTCAGCTACTCAGGAGGTTGAGGTGTCAGGATCCCTTGAACCCAGGAGTTTGAGGCTGCAATGAGCCATGAGCATGCCACTGCACTCCAGCCTGGGTGACAAAGTAAGACCCTGTCTCTTAAAACATAAGATAGGATAAAATAAAAGAGCAGAGAAGTGGGTTACAGAGTTCCGTGTTGGAGGTTAGCTGCAGTGCTAAACAGAGTGGTTAGGAAAGGTTGGCTGAGAAGATGGCATTAGAGCAGAAGCTTGAAGGGTGTGAGGGAGCCACATAGATTCAACAAATAATGCAGCAGCCCTGAGTGAGAGCAGTCCTGGGCGATCTCCAGCACAGGGAGGCAAAGGGGCAGAGGCAGAACATGAGGACAGCTTGGAAATGGGAGGGCCAGCTGGCCAGAGGCTTATCACTTCGGGTGGTGCAGGGCTGTGAGCTCTGGAAAGCCAGGACACTGGTGTCCCTCACACTTCACACAGCATGAGCATCATAGTTAGCACTTGAGGACTGTGGCTGAAAGAAAGAACCTCGGTTTGATTCTCCACTGGGCAAGAAAATGAGGCACGGCTCCCTCTCCACCTTCACTGCATGCTTCCCTTTCCCTTCTGCATCAGGGACAGAGGCCAGGGTGTCTGTCACTGAGCTGTGTGCAGAAACCCAAGTGCCCAGCATGCATGGCACCGCTCTCCCCCTCAGGCTGAGAAGTAGGCTTTGCCATTGCCTGGAGCCATAATCTCGTGCACCCTGCTCCACTGTCCTGCTGACCTGCTCAGCCACTGACTGCCTGTTCCTCTCTCTTAACCTCAGCCAATGCCATCCCACCTCAGCCAACAGCCCTGGCGAGGCCTTCCTCCTCTCGTTATCTGCAGGGTGCACAAGCCTCAGCTGAAGCCTGGAGAAACTGGAAGAATGGATGGGGAATAAAGGAGGTGTAAGAAGCTAGGGTGGGGAGCAGAGTTGAGAAACAGACTGAGGCTGTTCCTGGGGAACAGGAGCAACAGGAGAGAGGACATGACGAAGCCCCTTGGTTCCAGAGTGCTGCGGAATAACAAAGGGTTAAGCCATTTGCATTACTGTAGTTGTGTGCAGGCCTCAGAGGGCCCCCGGAGCCGCTCTTGGGTGGTCCAGTACAGTCTCAGGCAGCAACCTATTAGTGGTAACTCGGCGTGATTTATGCAGCTGTCAAGCTGCCTTCACCAGGACAAGTGAATTGCGGGCACCGGCCGGCAGCCCGTGCTCCTTCCGAGAGGGTAAGTAAATGAAGGCCAAAGAGAAAGAAAACAGCCCAAGGTGCCACCCCTGGTCCTCTGGGTCTTCTAATAACGAGTCCCCTCTATAGAATAACATCCAGCTTCTCACAGGAGACTGCTCTTACAGAGCCCCACTGTCTGTCGCAGACCGCTGGGAGCGGCCGCTTCATGGCCCGGCCAGGCCAGGAGGGCAGGGAGTGCTGGCTAGGAGCCACCCACCACGGATGGAATGGGAGACACTAGGCTGAAAGACAGCAGGACTCTCGGGCCATCCAGCTAGAGTGGAATGGCATGGACACTGGGCCTCCATTTTAGGCCTGAGAGTGATGGGGCAATGCTGGGGCATGGACTGTCCTCCTGCAGCCAATGGAAGCGCTGTCATGCACAGATGCCACCCACGAGGTCCTGAGGCTGCTGTACTCAAAAGGTACAAAGCCTTGCTGTGCCAGGCCTCCTCCAGCAACCGCCACACCTCATTTACCATTCCCTATGGACGGGTCGACCGGCGGGCTCAGGCCTGTAAGCATCTTGCGGCTGCGCTGGGAATGCTGTGAGGGCAGAATTCATTTCCAAGTTGGGTATGAGAGCCTGGTCTAAGCATCTGATGTTCCTGATGTTGATCCCCTCCTTAGGCTGGGGACCTTCCCGGGGTTAGTTCTTTCATAACACACACACATGCATGCACCCCTACATATACACCTGTTACCCTCAGAGGGTACCAAGGAGTGGGCTGCCTGTCTCTTTCAGTGTTTGATTGACAGTGGAGTAGCCAGAGACATGTGCAAAATTTTAGAGGCCTGGGGGAGTGAGTGTGTGTGTGTGTGTGTGTGTGTATGAGAGAGAGAGAGAGAGAAGCCAACAGCAAGACTTCACTTTTTAATAACATCACGGATTTCTTTCATGGTCCCCTTTTCTCCCCCAGCCAACTGGCATGTGGTGTATTGTGTTTGTGGCATGGCAGTGGAAGGCAGGTGTTTCACATTGAATTTGATTCCCAGCCAGGACATTTCAGAGGTTGGGGGTGTGGGGGATGCAGAGACAGATTCCTGGTTGTTGCTGAAACTCAGGAATAAGAGAAATGAGCTGAGCGCTTTCAGCAAATGATAACCCTGAACTACATTTTATTCCCTCCTTTCTCATTTAATACCTTTGCCTGCTCTTGCCTCTGTAGGATCCTTCACTCCAGAATGGGGGTGCCCTGAGGAAGAAGTCTCTTCGCTGGACTTAGACACAGGTGGCACCAGCAGCTGCATGTTCCCTGAGTTTCTTGACTTGGCAAGAGGTCTGCGGATTTAGTCTTTTAACAGTCCTTTCAGCACAGGCAGGAGGGGACAATGGGCATTTTTAATAGGCTTCCTGTTTGTTCAGATAGGAAGCTGCTAAGGCCTCAGTTCGAAAGGGTGCCTGGAGGCAAATGTGCCAACTCGCCCTCCAAGCACCTGATTGCTCCCTATTTGCAAGAAACCTTGAGTGCCCATTCAACCGGAAGTTTGAAAGTTTGACAGTTTAGTTCGGGGCATGGCAGGGCTTGTACTTACCATTGCCAGGGGCCTTTTAAGGGCCCTTGCACCCTTCTGTTTTCCAGGGCACCATTCTTCTGCTCTGGTTCTGAGAATAAAGGGAACAGCTGCACTGGAAGTCAAGACTATAGCAAGCTTGGCCAACAGGCCTGTTACAATTCCCATCTCAGCCCTCTCGTCCACACCCCCACGTCCGGTCATTATACACAGCGCTTGCTTCCTTGAGTTTGCTTCTATTTTCAAATCTAAAATGCAGAACTTCTATGTTATCCTCCAGAGACCTGTGAGAGCCTCCCTCATTGGACTCTCTCGCACCACATCACACCCTATTTGGGTTCACACAATACAAGGAGCCTTTGGGGGATTTGTTTTCTGGACAGTTTCCCCAGAGACAACAAGCAGAGAAAATCACGGAAGTGGAAAGGGTTTTTTCCATTTTCAGTTGCTCTTTAGAAAAAAAAAATAAGGCCAGAGACAGAGGCACAAACCGTTGTTGTTGCTTTTCAGGCACACTCTGTGGGTGAGGCCATGCCTGGATGTAACAGTGGAGGGAGCCCAGAGTGATTTTTTTTTCTGTAACATTTCACATTTAAGGCCCTTTCTAACAACATAGGGGTTACTTTCTTTTCCATAAAGTTGAGAAAAGGTTAAATTTCACACCCATCATGCACTGTCTTCTGCAGGAGCTGTGAAGTCAGGCCAACTTCTTCACTGTTCCTACACATCTCAACCCCATCAAGCCTCATCCAGGTCACTGTAACAGCTTCCCAGAAATCCACTGACATGGTTTGGCTGTGTCCCCACCCAAATCTCACTTTGAATTGTAATAATCCCCACGTGTCAAAAGCAGGGCCAGATGGAGATAATTGGATCATGGGAGCAGTTTCCCCCATACTGTTCTCATGGTAGTGAATATGTCTCATGAGATCTGATGGCTTTATAAATGGGAGTGCCCCCACACAAGCTCTGTCTTTCCTGCTGCCATGTAAGACATGCCTTGCTTCTTCTTTGCTTTCTGCCATGATTGCGAGGCCTCCCTAGCCATGTAGAATCTGAGTCAATTAAACCTATTTCCCTTACAAATTACAAATTACCCAGTCTTGGGTATGTCTTTATTAGCAGCATGAGAACAGACTAATACATCCACCCTTCCTGCCTTTACCATGATCATCTTCTTAAAATACAAGCCAGATCTCACTTCCTCTAAAATCTTCACTAGCGCTCCCTCTGCCTAAGCCTCAAACTTGAGAGTGGTATCAAAAGCCCTCAACAGGATAAATCTATGCAGTGTCTTTTTCTATCTGCTCCCTGCAGAAGATATAGGTGATATGTGATAATTTGGAATGGCCAGGAGGCAAGCACAAAAATAAGATTAAAAATGTGTAGATTTGATTAGGGCTAATACTTGTGGAAGACAAAATGAGTTGGAGAAGGCTGGAAGAACCAAGGCTATGATGGCAGTTTGACCCCCAAGTGAAGGAGAGAGGGATGGGAAAGTCTGCTAGAAATGTCTCAGACTACTGGAGAATCTAAGACAATTGCAGCAAGGCCTTTGGGGAACAATGACAGCCAACAAAAAAGTTCCATGGCTCCTAGGAATGGGCCAGTCTTAGTATCCCTGTCTCACTCTGTCACTGGCCAGGAGCAGGCTGTGGGAAATACATGTGGCCTTGGAGAAACCCAATGTGTATTTCAGAGAGCAGCCATTGGGGCCCTAGGTCCATACACTCCCTGGAGTGATTCCATCTGTCTGTGCATCTGCTTATGCCTTTTTCCTTGCCTGTCATACTTTTATTCCAATTCTACTCATCTTTCAAGACTCAACTCAAGTGCCGTCTTCTCCATGAAGCCTTTCATCTACAGTGATGATACTTTACCTGCCCCTCTATTATAGCATCCCTTAATTAGAACTCAGTGCTTGCAAGTCTCTCTCCTCTCTGTCCTTGAGAACAGCCACTATTTCACTGATTTGCACATGAAAAATTCTGGCACTATGGATCACATCTATTCATTTATTTATCTATTTGACCAAAATTTATTACTTGTTTATTACTGTGTGCCACATACTGTAATGGGCTCTGTTAGTTGAACCACATGTAAGACAGAGAAGGAGCTTACTTTCCAATCTCGTTCAACAAATGAAGGAAAAAATAGTAAAGGAATAAAGGAAGAGGGAAAATATCCTGATATAAACATGTTCCAAGGGGCACTGCTACAGGAAAGATTAAAGGAGGTAGAAATTATTCTAGGCACTGAAATGTTATAATTGAAGTCAAACTTGGATGAGGGCAAGATGATACTAATAATTTGGTGGTTCTGAGGTTGGATGTCAAGTCAAACAAAAGACTAAATCTTGAGAGCTCTCTTTTAAGAGTTGAGTCAAATCCTTATGTAATAAATGATACAATGCCAATTTTTTTTTAAGTTCAAAAGACATGACTCTCATACAAATACAAAGTAAGCACATGTCAGTGATTATTTAACTCATTGGGGAGGGAACTAGCAGGATGACAACGCAGGGAGTCAGAGCAGTAAGCTAAAGTGGATATGACATCTGCCTCAAGGGACAGGGAAGAAAGGGGAGGGTGCTGGGTTGAGAGTAGCTAGTATTCGGGTTTGCAAAAATACACATCAGTACATGAGGTCTTTGGATACCTAAGTTAGGGAGCTGAAGCTGAGACCCCCACAAAAGTTGATAGTCTCAAAGGGCTGCAACCCAGTGAAAGAAAGATATGCAAACTTCAACGACCCCACTAGCCCAGCAAAATTACCAGGAAGTTTATATCCGTAATGGTTCAAATGGGCAAAAAAATCCTCTGTGCCAGTATCTTGCTCTAGTTTAAATCTTTTATTTTAACTTTGCACATGGGATATATAGTCTCAAGTCCAAGCCAAGAAATTAACAAAGAAACATAAAGCAAAAGCTCTTTGAAACACATCTTCCATTAAGACTTACAAAGTGCTTGAGAAAACAATCCACCAAGGATGAAAAGTGGTAGACAGAGCAGGATGATTAACTCATCAAGGGCTTCAGATAACAGAAAAGCAATGTTATATAAACTGTAAAGGAAGTAGGTTTGAAGTATTAAAAATATAAGGAAAGAATTAGATTCCATGAAATGAAGTCTAAGTGAACAGGCGGATATAAAAAAGAACCACATGAAACTTCTATAAATGGAAAATATTTTTATTAAAATTAAAAAGTGAATGTGCAGTTTAAACAGCAGATTATGTAAGACAAATTTGAAAAAATTATCCAGAATACAATACAGAAAAATAATGCCATATAAAATATAAAACAAGTTAAGAAACATGGAGGATACTTGAGCTGGTCCAACACATGACTAGTAGGAATAGAGACAATATTCAAAGAAATAATGTCCAAGAGCTTTCTCACACAGATGAAAGATATACATCCCCAGATTTAATAAGCATAAATCCTAAGCAGAATAAATAAAACCAACACCTAGAACAGTACATTAAAACTGCAAAACACCAATCTTAAAGAGAAATTATTTAAAGCAACTAAAGAGAAAAGAGAGATTACCTGCAAAGAGAAAATGAAGAATAACTAACATAATTAAACTGCTGCAATAGAAGCCATGAGACAGTGGAATATTGTGAAAATCCTGAGAGACAGAAGTGTTCACCCTGAAATTCTATATTCAGATAATTTTTTTTTTTTTTTGAGATGGAGTCTCGCTTTGTTGCCCAGGCTGGAGTGCAGTGGAGCTATCTCAGCTCACTGCAGCCTCCGCCTCCCGGGTTGAAGCGATTCTCCTGCCTCAGCCTCCAGAGAAGCTGGGATTACAGATGCCCACCACACCTGGCAAATTTTGTATTTTTAGTAGAGATGGGACTTCTCCATGTTGGTCTCAAACTCCTGACCCCAGGTGTTCCACCCACCTCAGCCTCCAAAAGTGCTAGGATTACAGGCATGAGTAACTGCACCCAGCTGAAATTTTCTACTTTATTCTTTAACCAAGAACACAAAAAGACATTTCTGCCAGGTAAATGCTGACATAATTTATAATTCACAGATCTGCACTGAAAAACACTTAAAAGGATGTGCTGGCAGGGTGCACTGGCTCACACCTGTAATCCCAGCACTCTGGGAGGCCGAGGCAGGCAGATCACCTGAGGTCAGGAGTTCCAGACCAGCTTGACCAACATGAAGAAACCCTGTCTCTACTAAAAATACAAAATTAGCCAGGCGTGGTGGTGCATGTCTGTAAACCCAGCTACTCGGGAGGCTGAGGCAGGAGAATCTCTTGAACCCAGTAGGCGGAGGTTGTGGTGAGCCAAGATGGCACCACTGCACTCCAGCCTGGGGAACAAGAGCAAAACTCCATCTCAAAAAAGAAAAAAAAGGATGTGTGTTGTAAGAGGACAGGTTATGCCAAAGGAAAGATGCAAATACAAGAGCCGAGGATCCACCAATATGGTGCTTAAAATTTAAATCTAAATAAACGTTAGCTGTAAAATTAATAGCAAAATTAATGAGTCACTTAGAATAGTTTAAACCTCGATGGATTTAAAGTACTTAACAAAATAACAAAGATACAAAAATAACAAGAAACAGCCTGCCTGAGGCTGTTTCACAGCACGTGAAGGGATGCTCACCATCATTGGTGATTAGGGAAATGCAAAACAAAACCACAGTGAGATACCACTTCACACCCACTAGGGTGGTTATTATTTTTTAAAAAACCCAGAAAATAACCTCAATATTGGTGAGGATGTGAAGAAGGTGGACTCATTTAATTTTTTTTTTCTTTGAGATGGAGCCTTGCTCCATTGCACAGGCTGGAGTGCAGTGGTATGATCTTGGCTCACTGTAGCCTGCACCTCCCAGGTTCCAGCAATTCTCCTGCCTCAGCCTCCTGAGTAGCTGGGATTACAGGCACCCGCCACCACACCCGGCTAATTTTTGTATTTTTAGTAGAGACAAGGTTTTATCATGTTGGCCAGGCTGGTCTTGAACTCCTGATCTCAAGTGATCTGCCCACCTCGGTCTCCCAAAGTGTTAGGATTATAGATGTGAGCCACTGTGCCTGGCCTAATTTAATTTTTTGAGGAACTGCTGTACTGTTTTCCACAGCAGCTATACCATATTTCACATTCCCTTGTGCACTGATGGTGGGAATGTAAATTTTTTCCTCAAAAAATTAAAGGTAGAATTAATTACCATATGATCCAGCAATCCCCGCTTCTGGGTCTATGCCTAAAAGAAATGAAAGCAGGCACTCAAACAGATATTTGTATACCAACGTTCATAGCAACATTATTCACAGTAGCCAAAAGGTGGACTCTGAGGAGGGCCACCCTAGCATCCTCTGGCCCTCTAACCAGCCCACTGAGTCTCAAATGTGCCCTCTGCCTCCCCAAATGGGACCAGTGGGGAACACAGTACCCATGGCAATACCCATGGCAAGTGACCATCAGTACCAGTAGTTAAATAGTTTGAATATCACACCTGATATCAAGATGTTTTTTTGAGGTAGTAGCAACAGATTCTTAATTGAAGGTAGTGAGTGGGGTCAAAGGACAAAATCAACAATGACTTTTGGGTTTGGCTCAAACAGCTTGGCAGATGGCAGTGCCATTTTATGTGTTGGCAAACTCTAAGGAAGAACAGGCTTCCTAGGGAGCAGGAGAAGTCATGAGTTCAGTTGGGACATGTTAAGTTTCAGATGCAGAGGAGACTCCAAATAACCTGTAAAAGGCTGCTGGACTTATGAGTCTGGAGGTCAGAGGAGGGTTTTGAGCTGAAGATTAATACTGGGGAATTGTTACCACCTAGAAGGTATTTAGAGCCATAGGGATAGAGGTGGTCACATCAGGGAGAGAGTGTAGGAAGAATAGAAGAACCAGGGTCTGGGAGTGAGCAGCCCACAGGAGCTCCAGTGTTTAGAGATCAGGCGCAGGAAGGTAAGCGCACCAAAGAAATCCAGATTCAGGCCCCAGGAAGGTAGGACAAAAGCCGGGAGAGAATCCCCTCCCAGAAGCCAGGAGAGAAACATGTTTCTAGAGAAGGAATACTTAGTTGCATTGAATGCTGCTGAGAATAGAGTTTAAAGGGTATAGGCTTTGAAAGCTTTAGACTTTTTTCATAATTTAAAAGATTTTGACTATTGTTAGGCTCAAAAATTTTCATTATGGAGAGGAAACCTGGAGCTCTTTCTAGCTAATATGATCAAAAGGCATAGCCCACTTATTGTGGGCCAATGATTGGCCCAAGAGAGTGACTCAGAAGATGTAGATCAACAAATGAATAAAATTGGTTTACTAAGAAAAAATGATTCTGATACCCTTGAGAAAGCCAAATAACTCTGACCAGTTTCCCTTGGAGCTAAATACTCATAGTTGCCATGTAAAATGTGAATATGTTAGAGAACTAAGGAAACCTATTGGCAGAATGTGCTGGTTATGTAAACAGCTCTTTCATCTCAACCTCTGCCAAACAAGTGAGACCTCATGCCAAAATGTTTTCAATATTTAAAAACGTGTTTTTTTAAAAAAAAATATTTTAAGTATTATAAGGGTTGCTCTATGCAGAGCTGAAGTGTGGGGTTGCCTTTTCAAGCATCTTCTCTGTAGATGCAAATACATCCTCAAGCTAACAAGTTTCACTGTGGTGTTTTCTTTGCTTAAAATTTTCCATTAAAGAATGGAAAATTGATAGAGAAAAAAGCATTCAAGGAGATTTTTGTTGTAAAGGGATAAGCCAAATACAGTTTCTACTCTTAATGTCAAATGTACAGGATCTCCAGAAGTTTACATATATTTATACATACACTTACTACATTAATAATGCAAATACTTGCTTAAATGATGAATCATTGCTGCATTTCCGCGTGTGTTTGGGGATATCTGGCCAAAGGACACTAGTCACTTTGTGATAGAATGGCTCAAGAGTCTATGTTGGCCTTGGGACCCTGTTGGGTTCTGCCTGATTTTAGATAGGACTTGGAGATTCATTCCCTTCCTTAATTCTATTGCCATGTGACATATGTGACATGTCTGGAGATGGTTATGTGTGATCTGTGGGAAGATGAAGAATGATTGCAGTTTGCAGTGTATAAGGACTCATGTAAATAGCATTAACTCAGAAACCAAAACAGAACAATAACTTGAAATTATCACACAGCGTTAGCCTATTAGTGAAAAATGACTTATGTCATAGGGAATTGTCTCAAGACATTTTAAAATTTCCAGCTTTTACATCAAATTTAATTCCAAACTAGACATGAGATGCAAAACTTTGTGATCTAGTAGAAAACAATATACAAAAAGAAAATCAAGGATTACAATGATCTTTCTGTTGGAATGTGTTAGGGCTTGCCATGCGTCATTCAAAAGGAGCTAATAAGAAAATGATCCATTCAATTTGAGGAATGAGGACAGGCCATAAACAGGAAAAGAAATCCTGAGGTCAAAAGTGAGGATGTGTGAAGCAGGTGGGAGAGTGGCTCCAGATGGATGGGGAAGAATGGATAGGCACCCGTGCTTGGCCTAGGTGTTAAGAAGAGAAGGGTTTTTTATTTGAAACTGACAGTGGAGCATGGAATAGGGATTCCTGGGGTAAAGGACATGGACAGGACTAGGTAGATTTTAATTGACAATTATCTTTCAAATGTGTGGTATTTGGGAGGCACCAATAAGTCAAGACATAGTTTACCAGCACTGAGTATTGTCTTTTAAAAAAGATGCTAAACTGGCAGTTAAAAATGGCTTTTAAAGGTTCCCTAGGGTTCCATTGTGGTCTTGAGTGTGGGGTTCCTATTGATGGACTTTTGGATGTTTCCAATGTTTTTAGCTGTAAAAACCATGTTGTGATGAACATTACTTTGTTCTTACACATACACTATCTCAGACCTGTGGGTTCACCTTCAGGTAAATCTCTAGAGGGTGGATGGCTGGAATTAACAGTACCATCGGCCTTCTGTATTCTCGCGTTTTGTGTCACAGAGTCAATTAACTGCAGATGGAAAATATTTGGAAAAGTACTGGAGCAGAGGACTTCCTTTTTCTTTTAAAACTGGAATCTTAACTTGTAAAAATAACTATTGAGTGTCAAAGTTTTAAAAGCAGAACTCATTTTGTGTAATGAATACAAGGGAAGTCTAACTATATAGTTTTTTTATTTTAAATGAAGAAAAACTTTACTTAAGGGCTGCATACTTTTATTAGAGTAAATATGGATGATTCCACTCCTTTGGAGTAAAACTAGTGCTTAATGGTTACCAATTGTATTTAGCTTCTGGCTGGGATTTGAAAAAATGAAAACCTACATAAAATAGGCAAAAGTTCCCAGACTATTCAGGTAAATATGCACACACGCCCATACACAAACACTGGTTCACACACACACAGGTACACAATACATGCACATACACAAGTAAAAATAGAAAACAGGCCAGGCGAGGTGGCTCATGCCTGTAATCCCAGCACTTTGTGAGGCCAAGGTGGGCGGATCACGAGGTCGAGAGATCAAGACCATCCTGGCCAGCATATTGAAACCCTGTCTCTACTAAAAATACAAAAACTAGCTGGGCATGGTGGCGCGTGCCTATAGTCCCAGCTACTTGGGAGGCCGAGGCAGGAGAATCGCTTGAACCCGGGAGGTGGAGCTTGCAGTGAGCCGAGATCGTGCCACTGCACTCCAGCCTGGGAACAGAGTGAGACTCCGTCTAAAAAAAAAAAAAAAAGAGAAGAAAAAAAAATTACAAGTAAAAAACAGTATAACAACAATTTGTATAGCATTTACATTGGTATTATTAGATGTTATAAGTAATCAGCAGATGATTTATAGTATATTGGGAGATGTGCATAGGCTATATGCAAATACTATGCCATTTTATATGTGTGACCTGAGCATCTGTGGATTTCAGTATCCAAGGGGATCCTGGAACCAATCCTCCCGGGATACCAAGGGAGGACTGTGTTCAGATAGGTGTGTAATTGGTATGATGTTTATATTTTATATACATTATTAGATTATCTTCCAGAAATGTCATACTGATGACACTCCTATCAGCAGTAAATGAGAGCTTAAAGGACAAGAGTTTGTTGATTTATGTATACCTTATCTGGTATGAGCTTTTTATACAGTCAAGTTATAAAATCATTATTATGTTTATCCTGCAAATGTTTCACTGTGTTGGTTTTTGGCTTTTAATATTTTGATTTTTACAAGTTTCAACTCTTTCAAATCTGTTAATTCAAAACATTTTGTCATTTTTTCTATTGTTTTTCAATTACAAAGTCCTTCTTCTCACAAGACACTTAAACCACTGACTTATTGGTTCATTCATTAGACATTTATTGAACACCAACAAAATGCTGGGTACCATTCTTGGCACTGTGGGTCTGTCAAGTGAACAACAACAAAAATTCCTGCCTTCAAGAAGCTCATATTTTAGTAGGATAACTAGAATAAATACTTTAAGGCATCTCAAATCCTTTTTATTTGCATTTTTCCTAGTTTTAAAAGCTTTATCTATCTAGCATTTATTTTGGTAAATCATATAAGAATACAAGCCAAATTGACTTTTCCCCCAGATTGCTAACCAACTGTTATGACATTTATTAAATATTCCCTTCATTCCCCATTTGATTTGTGATGCTCACTTTATTACATATTTTACTGAGAAAATGACCCTACTTTAACCTTCAATATGTAATAACACAAAGCAGGGTTATTATTAAATTGTGAAATACTATTGCTGTTTCATCCAAATGCCAGAAGTTTTGAATTATAAATGTTTATTGTGTCATCCACTGCTATTTTATTGTATTCCAGGGATACTATTATTCTTCTTAGAGAACAGCCGAATTTTATCATAGACATCGATAGTAAAATAGAATTTGCTTCAGATAACTACCTCAAGATAGTTTCTTGGAGTACTGTTCCATGAGTGAGAGACCTGCCCATACCTTCATAGTATAACACACCCTTTTCCCCCTAAGGATGTAGGCAGCCATATCTGTTATATATTCAGCATTATTCCTGAATCAACAGTTAAATTATTTTTATTAATTGGTAGGATTACTAAACTAGTAATGATAATACTTTTTCCAGTCAATCTCATGATCTGTCTGTGTTGATTGATATTCTCTTATGCATCCATCTATTCTACCATGCATCCTTTCCTTACTTCCAAGAAGAATTTAAAGCTGTCTTGACATACTACCATAGTTTTTTGAATTGTAGTTTGTATGCATTTGCATAAGAATAACCCCAGGTGCTCTTCCAAAATGCAGAGTTTTGAGTCCCACTATGAACCCACTAAATTGAAATCTCTACTGAGTGGGGCCTGGGCACCTGTATTTTTAACAGCAGCCCACCTCTTCTTCATAATTCTGATGCAGCCTAAAGTTAGAGAACGACTAGAGAATATTGGGATGCTGGAGTGTAGAAACTTGATCTTTCCACCAAGCAATTAATCTGCAGGGAGCACAGCAGTTGTGCGAATTCTGTGGCCACTTTTTCAACCCACTTGCTGTTTTTTATTACTGGGAGTCATGCAAAAAATGTTGCCCACACTTAAATGTTATTACAGAGCTTTAGAAATTCCTTCATCCCAATCCAATGATTTTTCCTCTACGGAAAGCAATAATGTAGGGAAGGAAGCCATCTGAAGAGCAACACATCTATTTCTCAAGACAAGTTTTGGAGGAAATTGTCAGATCTTTTCAAAACCAACGCTTTTGCCCTAAAAGCAAAGGATGAAAACTTGTATCTTTTGTTTTGTTTGTTTTGAGATGGAGTCTTTCTCTGTCACTCAGACTGGAGTGCAGTGGCGCGACATTGGCTCACCGCAACCTCTGCCTCGTGGGCTCAAGCGATTCTCATGCCTCAACCTCCCGAGTAGCTGAGATTACAGGCGCCTGCAACCACGCCTGAGTAATTGTTTGTATTTTTAGTAGAGATGGAGTTTCAGCATGTTGGCCAAGCTGGTCTCGAACTCCGGGCCTCAAGTGATCTGGCCGCCTCATCCTCCCAAAGTGCTAGGATTACAGGCGTGAACCACTTCACCCAGCTGTAAACGTGTATCTTTTTGAGCCACCTAATTCTACTGAAAGGAACTCCAAGATATGTGCATTCTATGAGGGGCAGTAGGGATAGTCGAGCCTTTTCCTAACTCATAGGATAAGAATCACCTGAGGGTAAATCAGAGTTACAGATTTCAGGGCTCTGCTGCAAAGATACTGAGTAGGAATCTCCAGAGAAGTGGATGGAGAATCTGGACTTCAAATGTCCTGGACGATTCTTTGGCTTAGGAAGGTTTGCTTTCAGAGGCAGATTTACCTGGGTTTAAATTCTTGCTCTGTCATTTAGCTCCATGATCCTTGGCAAATGACCTATTTAACTTCTCAAAGCCTCAGTTTCTCCATTTGTAAAACTAAGATGCTTCTTTACTCAGGGATCTCGTAAGAATTACATAAAAATATTAAGTTCAGCTGCCAGCACAGTTCCTAGCATGTAGTCAGAGCTTAATTATTATTACTTCCTATCCAACTCTCCTTTAGAACAATTGTGTTTGTTCAAATCCTACCAAGCTTTTAAGGCATTTATGCTTGCCTGTTATGCAAATAAACCAGACTGGCATGCTGGGAAGGAAGTATACAGCAAATGGGAGAGGAAAATCCTCCCTATAGATGCAAACTCTGTTTCTCAAACCATGATCTATGTATCTGAATCACCTATGGCTCACTTTAAAAATAAATAAAATCAATAGACTCCTGTCTTTCACTCCATACTCATTGAATCAGAAACTCTAGAAGTAGGGACCATGATCAGCTTTTTAAACAAGTATTCTCAGTAATCCTTACAAATCCTAAAGTAGGGCTTTTAATATTCAGAAGGACCTCATTCCAGAGAGAGCCCAGAATTGGTCTCTGACATCCAAATGTCAGTGCCATAATCAGACTCATTTCTCAGCGTCCTTCCTGTTAGTCTACTTTGTTACTCTGGCTCCACTGCCCTTGAATGTTCAAGAGAGGCAGTTGTTCCCTCCAGCTGGAGCGGAAAAGTAATTTGATCCAGCATTTCCTGCTATGCCTTCTGGTCTCCACAACCTTCTTTCATGGTCTCCCTGCACCCCTCTCAGTTGGCAGGGAGGGCCATGACGTGTGCGCAACTGTTCAGTTGTGTCATCTTAGGTTGACATTGGTCCTTCTGGGACCATTGGCCAAGAAGACCATCTTTGTTGAAAAGTTGACTAAGCAACATGATCCCTAAAACAAAATACAGAGAGTACAGCATGTCCTGAGGGCTGCTTCGTGGAAGTGACAGGTGGTGACTGGATGGAGCCCAGAGATGTCTGAGTATTCAAAGAACAAGTGCCAAATTTTTGTCCCTTCTAGCTTCTCCATTTTCCAATGACAATCTCAGTGTCTGAACACAGGGAGCACCTCAGATTCTAGTTTTGTTCTAATGCAGGGGTGCTCAGCCTATCTGGCAATGGTCTTCTGGAACCCCTGTTGGTTTGAAAACAGGCTCCTATGCCTATGCTCTGGCCAATAGCTGAGAGCAGGTTCAGGCTCAGAGATGGAGCTTTGCCTTTTCCATGGAAGTGTATATTGCTAGGTGTTTAAGGAAGCTTGGTGGGGAGTTTGCTAAGAGATCAAAGTGGGAGAGGGGCCAAGCTTCTCGGGACTCAGGGCTGAGCCTGAAATTAATGCTCAGGTTTACACTTCTAAGAGAGTACAAGGGGTTTAAAGGAAGAGAAGGTTCTGCCCTTGTCTGTATTCACAGGTCCCTCTCTCCCTACGCTCTTCAAGTGGAGACAGTGATGCATGTCAAACAAAATTGGAATACTATATTAGTATTCCTTTCTTCCTGGCTTTTAATTAAAGGGATCTATGGTGGATCACTATTATTAAGTCAGGTCTCTATGGCCAGAATGATTCACACAGCTGAAAACACACAAACAAACAAAACCAAAAACCAAACAATGTTCCCCCTTGCCAAACTGATTTCAGCCGGCCCTCTATGCTGCTCCTCTTTTTTTGGTAACAGTTTCTCCAATGACAATGACTCTCCTATCCAAGAAACACATGTTCTTTAGTCAAATGCTCCAATAAGCTGATGATCCAAGCTTCTTGTGAGTGATTTTGGGGCATGAGAAATGCATTGTCCAAGCATCACCCATTGATGCAGCTGGAGATTTAGCAAGTTTGCTATAGAAAGTTGTCAAGGAAATCTCAGATGAAGATGGTGTTGCAGGTTGAGTTTCCTAGGATGTGGATTTTTGTGATGGAGTTTGGTGTGTGGGAAGTTTATCTAGGAGTGTCCCTCGGAAGGGAAATGTCATAGAAAGGAAGAGGAATCAGTAGTAGGCAGAATACAGGCCGATGGCTGTCTTAGTTGACTTCATGGCAGCTCTGGAGCTAGGATGGCTCTTCAGAGTTGGCCCGACTTGGGCTAAGATAGAACAGCAATCAGATATGGGCTGCCCCAGGAAGGGGCATAACCTTAGACAAAGTGGCTATCTGCAGCTGAGGCAGTCCTAGGAAGGGGCTGACAGTGAAGATTTATGCCAGTAGCACTCCCAATGGCTGAGATTCGTTCAGTAAAGGGGGCCTGATTGGGGCATCCTTATGCCCAACACAGATGGTGCTCCACGTGCCAATGACACATTCCCATGAGAAACACGTGGGTGATTTTGCATCACTCACCACTCTCCATTGGGGATTATCTTCTTATCTCTTTCTTGTTCTTATCTTCTTTAGCTGTGTATCTTATTCTATTTCCTTTCTTCCAAGATAATTCTTTACCTCTAGCTTCTAGCTATGAGAACGCAGAACCATTACCATATGTGTTAGCATTCAGTGGCTTCATCCATATTGGACACTGGCTTGAAGGTTGGCTTTTAAGCACCGATCTGAACCTTTCTGAAGTTTTGGAGCCCGATCTGAACCTCCTCATTCTTCTTTATGGCCGCAGGAGTACAGATGTTCCCCGACTTATGATGGTTCTGCTTACAATTTTTTGACTTTACAGTGGTGTGAAAACAATATACATCCAGTAGAAACCCTACTTCAGATACCAATACTGGAAGTTTTTCACTTTCAGTATGGTGTTCAATAAATTACATGAGAGGCTGAACACTTTGTTTTAAAGTAGGCTTTGTGCTAGAAGATTTTGCCCAACTATAGGCTAATGTAAGTGTTCTGAATGCATTTAAGGTAGGCTAGCTATGATGCTCGGTAGGTTAGGTGTATTAAAAGCATTTTCAATTCATGATATTTTCAATTTATGCTGGGTTTATCGGGATGTAACCCCATCATAAGTCAAGGAACATTTGTGTACTGCATCTGTGCCTTCCTCTGATAAAGTTCATTATGCTCTCGGCATATTTCAACTTCCTTCTACAAAAAGAGAACACAAAAAACTAGCTTGGATTTTAAATAAGGCAGAAACCCAGAGGCCACATTCTGTCCTTGATGCTTAGCTTTACACCATTCCCTGGAGAAAGCTCTTATGTCTTTTAGGTTCTGTTGGGATGCTTCTTTACACATGCTTACATGGCCTTGTTCCCAGTCTTTGCCCCTTCAAAAAATGAGCTGGCTGTTCATTAAGAGTCATGCAGCTGAGCTCATACCCATGAATTTTTCAGGGTATATTACTGAGTGTCCTTTAATCCCTAAGACTTGTAGATCTTGGAGGGCTGGATCTCTGAACAGAGAGGCCCAGGTTCCCATCCCTGTAGCATCAGCAATGACAGCTGCTTCCCATTTGCTGCTTAGATTCAGCTGAAACTCATCGGAAATCAGATCTGATGGTGGCCTCAGTTCTGATGACTACACTAACTTCATCCGATCAGATTTCCAGTGAGTCAGGCTGGTTGCTGAGCCCTTTGTCCTGTTGTTTCCTTTAGACTAGCTTGGGTTGGTGGTGCTTCATGAATAATCCATGCACATTAACCAGCTGCATGCATAAAGGCATTTCCACTGTGTCTTTGCCATGAAATTTTATGTGGTTCTGATGTAATTCATAAATAACCAAGAAGAGCCAGACCCTGACTTAAAGTATCCAGAAACCTTAGAGAATCCTTTCAGGTTTCCCAAGAGAACGCATGGTAGTAACTTATCTCTAAATGGTTATAACAGTGATATTTTCCCTGGAGAGTTTTTAATGTCACTGTTGGCTGTATTGCAGGGACAAGGAATATATGGAAATGAAGATAACTTCTCAAAGTGTTTGAAACAAACTTTTATTTCAGTTTCTGGGGTTCTTTTTGGTTTTGGCTATTGCCTTAATCACCAAGTGGTGTGGGTTAAAACAAAAGCCATAATTAAATTGAACGCAATTTGGGGAAAAAACTTTGGGCAACTCTTTGCTTAAACAGAAGCAGGTGGTACTGGAATGCTTAGTGGAAGTGAGCTGTGAGGAGGGAATGCAGATTTTTTATTTTTCATTGAAAACAGTTAAAAATACTTGTGGTCTTTTATGCCAAGCTATGATCAAGATTTTATATATATCTGTGTGTATCTCCCAGTTTCAGGAAAACTGTGATGGAAATGCAATATAGTTTGAATTAGAGAGTGGTCTTTTGTGGTAAGAGAGGATGGGATTTTGTATGTGTGTGTGGTGTTTATTTCCATGGTTGTTTTAAGTAAAGATGTTCTCCTATTCCAGTAAAGATGTGATTTCACTTATACTCCATTCAGGAACTCATCTGTAGAGTAAAGCAATATGTTTTACATAGCTAGCTTTCATAAATGGAACGAAGGATGGATAGGAGGATATGGCCATGACCCCACTTGCTGCGGGGGATGAGAGAGCCAATCTTGTTGACAAGGCAGGCATCCTATTCTTCTCTAATTGCTCAAGAGTTTTCCTTTCAGAGACTGTTCAATGAAACTTTCCCAGTAGAGAAACATGTCTTCAGGCTCAGGAATTAAGATGGGGCTACAGCCCAATTGTGAAATGCCAATTTCCCTACAAATATTGTGGCCAGATAAAGTACAGGATGCCAAGTTAAATTTGAATTTCAAATTAAAAATAAATAATTGTTTTAGTGTAAGTATGTCTCATAATATTTGGGACTAAAAATTATTCATTCTTCACCCAAGATTCAAGTTTAACCAGGCATCTGATATTTTTAGTCATGTGCTGTATAAGGATGTTTTGGTCAATGATGGACTGCATATACAACAGTGGTCCCATAAGCTTATAATACCATATTTTTACTGTACGTTTTCTATGTTTAGTTATATTTAGATACACAAATACTTACCTTTGTGTTCCAATTGTCTATAGTATTCAGTACGTAACATGCTGTACAGGTTTATAGCCTTGGAGTAACAGGCTCTACCGTATGGCCTGTGTGTAGTAGGCTATACTATCTAGGTTTGTGTAAGTATACTCTGATGTTTGCACAATGACAAAATGGCCTAATATCTCAGAACTTATCTCTGATGTTAAGTGACCCATGACTGTATTTTGCTAAATCTGGCATTCCTACCTCCAAAAGGCAATTTTTTATTTTTTATTTTGATTTTTTTTGAGATGGAGTCTTGCTCTGTTTCCCAGGCTGGAGCTCAATGGCGTCATCTGTGCTCACTGCAAGCTCCGCCTCCTAGGTTCAAGCATTTTCCCGCCTCAGCCTCCTGAGTAGCTGGGATTACAGGCACCCGCTATCATTCCCGGCTAATTTTTGTATTTTTAATAGAGACGGGGTTTCACCATGTTGGCCAGGATGGTCTTAAACTCCTGACCTCAGGTAATCCACCTGCCTTGGGCTCTCAAAATGCTGGGATTACAGATGTGAGCCACCACACCCAGCCCAAAAGGCAATCTTTCCTCTAATTAAAAGTGAGTCAGATGCATACTGCTGTCTCAGATATTTTGTTGCTATTGTCGTCATTGATCTTTTTAAATAGACTTTATTTTTTAGAGCAGTTTTAGGTTAACAGTAAAATTAAGCAGAAAGTACAGAGTTCCCATATATCTCCTGCTCCCACATGTATATAGCTCCCCCATTATCAACATCTTGCCTCAAAGTGGTACCTTTGTCATAATTGATAAACCTACATTGTATATCATTAGGACCTGAAGTCCATAGTTTAGGGTTCACTCTTGGTATTATGCATTCTGTGGGTTTTGACAAATGTAAGATGACATTTACCTAGCATTATATCATATAGAGTAGTTTCACTGCCCTACAAGTCCTCTGTGCTCTGCCTCCAATCACTGATTTTTTAAAATCATTTCTATAGTTTTGCCTTTCCCAGGGTGTTCTATAGTTGAAAGCACGCAATACATTGCTTTTTCAGACTGGCCTCTCCCACTTAGTGATATGTATTTAAGGCTCCTCCATGTCTTTTCATAGCTTGGTAGCTTATTTCTTTTTAGCACTGAAGAATATTTGGATAACAGTACTTTATCAGATAAGTGTTTTGCAAAATTCTTCCAGTCTGTAGTTTGTCTTCTCATTCTCTTCACAGTATCTTTTGCAGAGCAGATATTTTAAATTTTAATGAATTCCAACTTAACCTTAATCTTTCTGGGTCTAGTCTCCCTTTTTAAGAGTGAGGTGGCTAGATTAGATGATTTCTAAGACCCAATTTGACTCTATTGTTCTACTAAAAATATATAATTTTTACAACACTCCAGTGCCGTATCATTTCTGATTAACTTGGGAATCTGATTGTGTGGGAAGCTAGGGAAACACCTTCCCCTCAATGGATATGAATATGAGTATGAATATGGATGGCAGTTGTTTTATCACCTTAGAAACTGCACCATATTTCGAGCAGTTCTTTCATACTTGCTAACTCCATTTGCTCATCCAGTCAACATTTATGTGGTTGTATGTGTTTGAGACACCAGGAAGAATAAGACGAGATGACTGCCTTAGTTCAGTGGGAGCTGGGTAAGGATGGGGATAGAGACAAGCACAATAAAAATGTTAGCACAATGTGGTAAGTACTGGACTACAGACAATGGCAGAGTATTATGAAATGTGGCACATGTGATTGCTTTTAAGAAAATTGTTTTCCTCATTGATGCACATTGAATTGCTTGTGAATTCTGGTATCTGGCCACTATGATCAGGTATAATCATTAGAATCACATTATTTACTTTTACTGGCTTGGGCATACATGTACACATGAACTGGTACACACACATACACACACACTGTATTAATCCATTTTCACACTGCTGATAAAGACATACTTGAGACTAGGCAATTTACAAAAGAAAGTTTTATTGGACTTACAGTTCCACGTGGCTGAGGAGGCCTCACAATCGTGGTGGAAGGTGAAAGGCACATCTCACATGGTGGCAGACAAGAGAAGAGAGAAGCTTGTTCAGGGGAACTCCTGTTTTTAAAACCATTAGATCTCATGAGACTTACTCACTATCATGAGAACAGCATGGGAAAGACTTGCCCCCATGATTCAATTACCTCCCCCTGGGTCCCTCACACAACACATGGGAATTCAAGATGAGATTTGGGTGGGGACACAGCCAAAGAATATCACACACATATCCACTAGTACAGAGAGAGAACAGTAGAAAAGTCATGTGTGCAGAAGAAAGGACAGAAAGAAGAGCTGCAATTAAAAACAGTCACCTTTTATCTCCATTTTTTTCTATCTTCTGATGTTACTAAGATAAGAGATTTTAAAAAGTGGTCAAAATATATGAAGTACTTGTTATTTTTAAGGTGTTACTCACACTTGCTTAATCCCATCAACTCTCTTGTGCATAGATATTATCATTATTCTCATTTCACAAATGAGAAAATGTAATCAGAAAGGTTTTTTTTCTTGATTGTTTAAAGGTTATGTGTGTGTGTGTGCTTTATTTATTTTTTGAGATAGGGTCTTGCTATGTTGCCTAGTCTGGTCTTGAATTTCTGGGATCAAGCTATCCTCCTGCCTCAGCCTCTAAAGTAGCTGGAACTACAGGGGTGTGCCACCATGCCCAGCTTTATATATGCATTTCAAATTAAAAATCCATCCACCATTATTAAAATGTGATTGGTCCAGGTCTAAGAAATACATTCAGCATTCTATGAGGGCCTCTATTTCCTGAGAAACTAATAATTATAATTTTGTGAAATATTTTCCTATATGATTTCTATATACTTTTCTATACCCGGCTTCCAGAGAAAATGCACATCTCAAATGCAATGCTTTTATTATAAGTCTAGTTCTCATATTTTCCCCAGATCCAACTGAGCAGTTAGTTTTTTCTTTTAGAAAGAATCATAGTTATGTGATGCGCATTTTCCCTGGAAGATGGATCAGTATATTACTTGAATTAGGTTGCACAAATAAATGAGAAATTTCTTTTTATTATTTTTTCAGTTCCTCCTCCTCCTTCTCTCCCTCTCCCTCTCCCTCCTCCTCCTCCTCTTCTTCTTCTTCTTATTCCTCCTCCTCCTCCTCTTATTGTTCTTCTTCTTCCTCCTCCTCCTCTTCCTCCTCTTCTTCTTCTTCCTTTCAGAGGTGGAGCCTTTCTCTGTGGCCCAGCCTGGAGTGCAGTGGCATGATCACAGCTCACTGTAACCTCAAAATCCTAGGCTGAAGTGATCATCCTGCCTCAGCCTCCTCAGTAGCTGGGTCTATAGGCATGTGCTAACACACCTGGATAATTTTTAAAAATTTATTTTAGAGATGAGGTTCTTGCTATATTGCCCAGGCTGATCTGGAACTTCTGGCCTGAAGTAATCCTTCTCTTTCAGCCCCTCAAAGCACTAGGATTATAGGTACAAGCCACTGTGCTTAACCAGAAATTACTTTTAAAATAACTAGTAGATATGAATGTGAGCATTCTAAATGGACCATTAGATTAGTAGCCACTGAGTCTGAGCCATGTTTCCCTGTGACCTGAATAAGAATTATGGTAGAAAGCCTTGTAAAGCCTTGACTAGGAGGTGAAGAAGGTAGGGAGTAATTGCAATGGAGGGGATTGCTTGTTCTTGGCAGTAATATTCATCTATGCCATTCATTTAGGATGAAGAATAATGAGGGACAAAGCAAATGTTGGCTGTCTCCTCTCTCATGTATTTGGAAAATTTATCTTGGATTTATTAACCAGATAAATTACTCTCCTGCAAAGTGTAACCATAAATCAACACAGAAAGATTGAGATGGTATCATTTCCTTTGAAATAATAAACCAGAGGTGGTGTGGCAATCCAAGAGCAATTATAACACAATTAAATGTTCAGGTTACTCCCTCCCTCTCATAATTTATGCTTGGGAAAAATATACCTAAAGGTTTATATTTTTAAAGGGAAGTCAGAATTGTTGAGTAGCCAAGAACAACAACAAAAAAAAGACATTGAAGATTCCCAAGTGGGACGACTAGCAATTTAATGATTTCTTTCTTCAAAACAAAGATACATGTATAGCAAAACTAAGAATTTATGAATTTTTTCTAAAAGTCTAATGAGAAACCATTATTGGTTTGGGTAAAATGATTTAATCATGAACTAAAAACAGTCTTAGAGTCCCAGAATGTTTCAGTTGGATAGGAAATTAGACCTCATTCTCTTCAGTCAAATAATTACAGCAAATTATTTGATAAACATTTGTGTTGACTCCTACGAGGTGTATGGTGCTACTTTAGGTACTTTGGGTTAAAAAAAGAAGGAAAATGACACCAAAAGTGCAAGCAACAAGAGAAAAAATTGATAAATTGAACTTCTTCAAAATTAAAAACTTTTGTGCATCAACCCAAATTATTGAGAAAGTGAAAAGACAACCTATACAGTGGAGGAAATATTTATAAATCCTATATTTGGTAAGAGTGTAGTATCCAGAATATATTTTTTAAAAAACCTCTTATAACTCAACCAAAAAAGACAAATAACTCAATTTAAAAAGGGGCAAAGGACTTGAATAGACATTTCTCCAAAAAAGATGTGCAAATGGCCACTAAGCACATGAAAAGATGGTCAATGTGATTAGTCATTAGGGAAATGCAAATCAAAATCACAATGAGATACCATGTCAAACCCACTGAAACGGTTGTAATAAAAAAAAAGGAGAATAACAAGCATTGGCAAGGTTGTGGAGAAACTGGAGCTCTGTGCATTGCTGCTAGGAATGTAAAATGGTGCAGCTGCTATGGAAAACAGTCTGGCAGTTCCTCAAAAAGTTAAACATAGAATTACAGTAGGACCCAGCACTTCCACACCTTGGTGCATATCCCAAAGAATTGAAAACAGAGACTCAAATAAATAGATGCACACTGGTTCATAGCAGCACTATTCACAATAGCCAAAAGGTGGAAACCACCCAAATGTCCATCAATGGAAGAATGGATTAACAAAGTGTGGTAAATGCATGCAACTGACTATTATTCAGTCCAAAAGGGAACGAAGTACTGATTCAGACCATAACATGAGTGAGCCTCAAACATATGCCGGCCAGGCACGGGGGCTCACGCCTGTAATCCCAGTACTTTGGGAGGCCGAGGTGGGAGGATCACCTGAGGTCGGGAGTTCAAGACCAGCCTGACCAACATGGAGAACCTCCATCTCTCCTAAAAATACAAAATTAGCCGGGTGTGTTGGTGCATGCCTGTAATCCCAGCTACTTGGGAGGCTGAGGCAGGAGAATTGCTTGAACCCAGGAGGCAGAGGTTGCGGTGAGCTGAGATGACACCACTGCACTCCAGCCTGGGCAACAAGAGTGAAACTGGGTCTCAAAACAAACAAACAAAAAACAAACAAACAAAAAAATTATGCTGAGTGAAATAAGCCACACAGAAAAGATCACATGTTGTATGATTTCATTTATATGAAATATCTGCTAAAAGCAAATCCAAAGAGACAGAAATAAGACTTGTGGTTGCCAGGGGTGGGGAAAGAGATGAAAGGGAAATGACTGCTGATGTGTATGGAAGTTTCTTTTGGGGTGATAAAAATATTTTGAAATTTGGTAAGTGTGGTGGTAGCAGAACATTGTGAATGTACTAAATGACACTGAATTTTACACTTTATAATGGTTAATGTTAAGTTACATGAATTTTACCTCAATTTAAAAAAAAAGAAAAAAGTACAGCCTTCTGTGGTGAAAAGGAGGCTGGATTGAGATCAGACTCAGGTTTGCAATTTGGTTTTCCCACCTTCTGTTTGTATGAACCTGGATAAATTATGCAACCACACTCTGGAAAATGCATTATAGGAATCTACAATAGGTGTTGTTTTAACTTCCTTGGGGTGGGCACTTCGATAACATCAGTGGGCAATTCAGATAATAAATGTCAAATGCTTTCCTACCTGGGATCATTATTTTCATGTAAGATAGATATCATCTACTAAGCAAAACTGGAATGATTGCAAAGTAATACCGGTAGGGAAAATGATGCACAAATACCATGGAAGGAAAGAACTGCAAGGGTGAGCTAAGTGAGGTGGGGAGGTACAAGCAGCAAGTCTGGTCAGCTGAAGGTTTCCTGCCGGCCTTTTCATGTTGCTGGGAAGGCAATAACAAACTCTGTGAGTCAAGCAAAGGATCAGGCAATGGGGGGAGAAAAAGGAGAAGAGAGCTTGACTCATCACTGGAGGGATAAACCACTGCTTTAACTGAGAGCCAGTGCACCCCTGGGAAAGAAGGAGTCGCACCACATGATACCTCCTCAGCCAGGGCTGGCCCAAGCCAACTGCTGCCTCAAGGCTGCTTATTCTGTTTATATTGCAATGTGTAGACGTGCCTAGTTGCCCTGGGCCCTGAGCACAATAGTGATCACAATGCAATTCCTTAGCCTTGCCTCATCATCCTGGATGAACCCGGGCCAGGTGCTCATTGACAGTTGATGCTTCCAAGGGAGAAACAGAGGGAAGATCCTAGGTGCCCAGCAGGAGGTGTCTGTGCAGGCACATGGGGACCTTGGGCTGCTTCTGCCTTAGTTGTGTGCAACTGCCTTCGTGATTTTATCGTCAGGAGCAAGGACATGGAAAAATCCTTTATTCAGGGGAAACATTCTTTTTACAGTGGCTCAGCAAAAGTCAGTAAAGGCAAATTTACTCTACCAGTGATGGAAAAATATATTTGCCATAGGCAGGTGCTATTTAGAGCAAAAATAAACATATGCTCATACACGCACATACAGAAATAATCATGTTAATGTTTAGTTTAACAACTATACTGGAATAGAAAGAATGCATTTATCAGCAGTCAATATCTATGGAGTAGTCATAGAAAGAAAACACATTTTTAAGCTAAAATAGGATAAATTAATACATTTGAAAACTTCAAGCCTTTACTTCATGTATGTGTGTACGTGTGCACATGGATGTGCTGGGCACAGGCATGCAGGCATGTGAGTTTGTATAAACGCCCTCTGCTAAGGAACCACAGAGCTCTGGCATAGATTTAAATCTGGTCTAGTAACAAAAAAGTCCAGCTGCTCCGACAGCTGCTCTGTGATTCAGAGAATTCTTGGTTTCAGGTGGCCCCAGTGTCAAAAGTTAGGATGAGAGGACTGATTTGTCCAACTTTAAATTTGCTGAGTACCAGGAGGTGTCTGTTTCTAGCAGAAATTAAATTTGAACCTCCAGGACTTCTTCAGGTTTGTGTCTTTTTGACAAGACATAGTTTCCCATTTGTGAAAAGTGCTTTTTCAAATGTACAAAATAGATGGGCAACATATAAATTGACCAGACTTGCGCAAAGATGGACTAATATAGAAGCTGTTTCTCAAGGTGTTACTGAGGCTTCTATGATTGCAGTGTGATGATGTGTCTGTTAAACAGCAGTAGAAAACAAAAGCCTGTAGAAAGCACAGGTGGTCTTTGGCTGCTTGGGAGAAGTAGAGGCAAGGCCAGTGTGTTAAGCCTGCAGACACATCTTAACACCTTGGGTCCCAATGGGTAGAGGAGATGGAATAGGAGGAAGAAGACAGAGAAGAGAGCGAAAGTAGTGGGGCTACTTAGCTGTATGAGAGACACGAAGGTTCAGGAAAAACAAATGGGAAAAACATTGCTTTTCTCCTACCTAAGACTCTCCTCCTTCCTGCCTTTCACAATGAAAATTAGGAAAAAAATAGAATTACGAAATAATTTTGAATGATGAAAAACATATTTAAGACAAGTGGTTTACCTGGCTTTGAATTCCCCAAAAGAATTTTTAAAATTGTTCAATAGGAAAATTCATTTTGAAACACCTTATTTCCATTCATTACATGCCAACATAATGGTAAACAGCACTATTAGAATTTTCCAGTGAGGTACTAGACATATTTCTCTCTCAAGGGACTACCACATGGTACTGTGGTACAGTGGTACTGTGTGGTACTATGGTACAGCAGTACTGTGTGGTACTGTGGTACAGTGGTACTGTGTGGTACTATGGTACAGCGGTACTGTGTGGTACTGTGGTACAGTGGTACTGTGTGGTACTGTGATACAGTGATACTGTGTGGTACTGCGGTACAGTTGCTGCTAGAGGCCAAAGAGCATTGGCACATTTATGGCCTACTAATGTCAATCAATCAACACTTTTCTAGATTGTGGGGAGTCCTGAATTATCCAGTTTGTCTTTGTTTTTGTTTTTGAGACAAGGTCTCGCTCTGTCACCCAGGCTGGAGTGCAGTGGAGGTATCATAGCTCACTTGCATCAGTGAACTCCTGGGCTCTAGTGATCCTCCCGCCTTAGCCTCTTGAGTAGCTGGGGCAACAGGTGTAAGCCAGCCACCATGCTGGGCCAATTAATTTTTTTTGTTTTGTAGAGACGGGAGTCTTACTTTGTTGCTCAGGCTGGTCTCAAACTCGTGGGCTCAAGTGGTCCTCCTACCTCGGTTTCCCAAAATGATAAGATTACAGGCATGAGCCACTGTGCCCAGCCTATTACCCAGTTATTTTTTACTGGTGTCTCTGCAGATAGGAGGTTGTCAAGGGAACCGCCATAAGATAAAAATATTCATTAATGAATTGGCCAGTTAAAGCATCAGTCCTCCCTCCAGCAAGCCTTCCCCTTTAGAGTAGTCAATTCTGCTGCCAGTTGCCAGATGCCATAAACATCTAATAACACAAAGTAAATACAGTGCAAGGGCCAGGAGAGTACAGTCCCTCTGTCGAGAATGAGGAAGGTGAACCTCTCACACAGCCTAACCAGTCCTTACCCTGATGTGGGGGTGATGATGATTCTGGCAAGGGCATAGCTTATTAAGGGCTTGAAAACCAGGGCAGCTTCCTTTACCGGCGGGGAAGCTGCTGCGGTCCCTGCTCTGAGCAGCTCTTGGTCTCTCCTGCGCTGTGTCCTTTGCTGTGTCACATCACTGTCATGCATGTGACAACTATGCACATGTGAAGAGATGATCGTGTCTGTGTGAGGGAGAAGACAACACTTAAAAAGCAAGAAGAATGGCAATCTCATCGAACGCGTGGAGTATATCGATAGTAAAATATAGAAAATACAGACAGAAGGAAGTTGTGTGTTTTGCTGACTGTCAGTATAAGCAGTGCAGTGCCCTGAGTTTCCCATAGCCCAGACTTAAGCTATAGTGACAACAGAGGATTGGGTGACTGCCGTAAGTCTGAAGGGGCTGAAAAAGCAAGCCCTCTTTCTTTAGTCTATTTTCAAAAAGGAGCAGGGAAGGATGAACCTTGATGCGCTTATTTGAGTAAAAGGCAAGGAAATTCTATAAGAAAGAGTTGCAGTGAAGAATTGTCAGATGCCCGAGGTGAAACATGAAACACCTCAGCGGTTAGGATGACCTCCGCATTCAACCTTGGCACTTCCTTGGGATGCCAACCTCCTTGGTCGCCATGGCATCCAAATCAGCCAGTTCATTTTGGTCAAAATTCCTCTCCAACTATCCCAAGTTCAATGAAAATCTCAGTGGACTTTTGTTAAAGAACAGAAGAAAACAAAGTAAATGGCCCGACTGAGTCACTAGAAGAATTTTGGCAAATTATTTGTGCTCCCCCAAGTCTTATTGAGTTTAAACCTAAGGCAGAAGTTTTTGAAAGACTGGTATAAAGCAGAGAGAGACTGTGATAATGAGAAGACACTGTTACTACATTCTTTTGATAATAGAAAGCAATTTTTTGATAACACAAAGGAGTTGGTGTTGAGAGGTTACATTGAAGGGTAGCAGATATTGTGCCTCAGGGTCTGATCTAGCCAAACTTTCTGGGATCCTCTGAGCATAGGACAGGCAGTATTCACTATCTCACTGTTCTTTCTTCTTGGTTTGTTCAGTAGGATGGGAAAGAAGTTGGTTTGTATAGAACAGCCACAAATAAATGAGAAATTAGGTGCTTTCCTTATCAGCTCAATCCCATGGATGAAACCACCACAGAAAAGACAATGGTCCTCTTAACCTCCACATCAGTGGTTTCCTATGTTCTTATACTTCTGTCAGCTTATCATAAACTGGCAAACCTCAGCATGTATAGGTTAGATTTTTAAAGCTCACTAGTGTACAGTTTCATGCAAAGATATATTAAGTTTCAACACATTTCCCTAAGAAGTTAGTGTACACAACAGAATCATTTTACAAACAAACTACTCCTCTTTCTCTCCCCTTTGGTTCTGCAGGAGAAGTGAGGAAAGATGGTGGAAACTTTCATGGTAATAACTTTTGTCCTGCCTCATATAATGTATTTTCTTTTCTTTCTTTCTCTCTCTCTTTTTTTTTTTTTTTTTTTTTTTTTGAAATAGAGTTTCACTCTTGTTGCCCAGGCTGGAGTGCAATGGCGCTATCTCGGCTCACCACAAACTCCATCTCCCGAGTTCAAGCGATTCTCCTGCCTCAGCCTTCCTGAGTAGCTGGGATTACAGGCATGTGCCAACATGCCCTGCTAATTTTGTATTTTTAGTAAAGACGAGGTTTCTCCATGTTGGTCAGGCTGGTCTCAAACTCCCGACCTCAGGTGATCCAACCTCCTCTGCCTTCCAAAGTGCTGAGATTACAGGTGTGAGCCACTGTGCCCGACCAATATATTTTATCGTCCAAAACATGTCGAGAGACTTCAGCTTTCAATGGGAATTTAAAAAAGCAAGTTGCTTCCATTACAATATTTCCTCACCTATTCCTATCACTTGCCAAGCAACAGCCTAGTGCAGGACGTTTCTTTGTTTTATGGCTGCAAATTTTCTGAAAATTTTACATTTCTCCAAAGACGTATGAGGACAATGGATGAGATTCGCTCAGTGAGGAAAGGAGAGGATACGGCTTGATGTTATAGCAGAATACTCATTACTATGTCTTCCATGCATTTCTGTGTCCTTAAGCACCTAGCACAATGCCCAGTATGATTGCAGGTTCAATAAATGCCCACCGGATTAAACCAACATCAAAGATGTTCTCTTTGGCCAGCAAAATGATGCTGTCTTTTGTTACAGCCAACTTGAGAGGGTGGGCTGGGATTATTGATGCCACTCCTTAAACAGATTCTAAAGTTAGATTGGAGATATGTTTTAGTCAATAACAGTGCAAAGCATGTAAATTAGAAGTCGGTTTATCCTGTAGCTGATGGGGAAAAGGATGGAAGTTCTGGAAAGGGGTAGGGAATGAACATTTGTTATTGAACACCTGATAATGTACCAGACAATGTGATCTCCAGAAGTACAGATGAGACATACGTTGTTTCTTGTAATCCTCTAAAGCACAGAGGAATAGATGTTATTCCCATTTCCAAGATGAGGAAACTGAGGTTTAGGGACGCTTATAACTCACACAGAATCTCAGTTACTACATGTCAGAGCCAGGATTCTAATCCAGGTCTGTCTAACTCCAAAATTGATGCTTTTCCCCCAATGGAAAACACTCCCTTCATTCCTTTTAAATTCAGGAAGATATTAATGCTATTGACATGGCAGAGTCTTCTGAATAGTAGGACATGTCTCTGTGAGAGCCATGGTTAGATGTGCTGGGTGCAGGAAGAGAAGTCAAGGAGTCCCCACTCTGGGGGATGGGAGGGATGCTGCCCAGCTCTCCCTTAGGAGCTACAGAGTCAAAGCACTGAGCAGGAGCTTGGCACAGAGCAGTGCTTAGAGGCAAGGAAAGCCTACAGCACGTGGGAAAGGGGCAGGTATGGGACACAGAGAGAAGTCAGGTCCGTGTGTGCTGGGATTCCTTCCTCTTTGACAGGTTATGGCTTGCTAACCAACACAGACACATGTAGTGTCATGGAGCAGGAAGGGATTGGAATGGACCTAGCTACCTAGGTCTTTTCCCCTTTAGATTATATTGATTTCATGACCCTGTGGTTTGCATTTATTTTTTAAGGAACACCGAACTCAACAGGAATAAGTTCTTTTAGCCTACTTTAGCAAAAACCCATCTTTTAAAGTGTTTAAAAAATGGAACTGTAGTAAAATAGAAAATAATTTTGCTTAGTAAAATATGAAGCCCTTTCAAGGGAGATCTAAACACTGGGGAGAAAATACGGGACAGGAAAAAATATGAAAATTAACAAATAAACAAGAGTGTCTATCTCTCTCTATGAATGACAGGATTCCTGGGGTCATTTTTATTTCTCTCTGACTTCAGACTGGAATAATTAGAAGAAGAGAGATCAAAATCAGTTTCTGGCAAACAGGAAAGCATTTCAAACAGAGTTGAAATGTGAAATGACTTAGGAGTCTAGAATTTATGTTCTCATCACCGGGTTGTAAACATGAGGTGGCTCAGTGGAGGAGTGACTTCCCAGACAGGGAAAGCAAGATTTTCAGAGAGAAACACCCCAGAGATGAAGAAGCTTTCATCTTCCATTTTTTTCTTCTTACATGTTTTATTACTGTGTATACCACTGGGTGACATGACTCAGACTGTAAACATATTGGAGAGACAGGAGGTGGTTTAAAAAAAAGTACTGCCTTTTATATCACAGGAAGTGATTTAAAAAGGTGGGCGCACCAGATTTATGTGTGTGTTATGGTGATGCTACTTTTTTGTCACCGGAGGAAATTATTTTATGAGGCTTCATTTGGTTTTATGAGGAAAATTGGCCTCAGAGGAGAAAGTGAGTATTGTACTCTCTAGTGGAGCTGGATTAGCCATGGTATCTTGGTCTCAGTTTCATGAAACCTTTAGAATCTGTGCCCTAGATAAAAAGAGATGACATGCTACCTCATAGGTGTCATCTCAGGGATAAAATGTGCACAGTACTGCATTGGGAGCCATGGGTGATGCGTGTGAGGCAGCTCTCCATACGGTGAGATGAGGGAGGTCATGTTAGTCTTTTTCCAAGGAGTGTGAACAAATGGCAAAACTGGCTGCTTTGAGCTTCACCATATGTGTAACTGTACTGACTTTCAGTAAAGATTCTAGTGAGAGCTGAAATCATCTATGAGCTTAAACAGAAAAGAAAAAAAAAAGACTTAAGAGAAGAGGAGAGCCAAATGTTAATCCTGTATCGGCGCCTCTGTGTGGTCTATTTTTCTGTCTGTGAGCAACTCCCCAACCAAATCTAGGCTTCACTGGAAGGGCTGGACTTTGCCAGAAAATTCTTTAAAAAGATGAGAAAAAGTAAAAAAAAATAAGAATGAAGAGGAATGAAAACGCAAACCTTTTGGTTCAATATCAAAACTAAAGTGAAATAACCAGTTGCACACAGTTGGTAATATTTCCCAGTTTAGAGGCCACAGCAAGGACTTCTTGGGGATTTGTTCTCTCCAGGTCTTCTCCTGATGTCCTGTATCATCTATTTGTTCGTTCGTTCATTCATTCATTCGTTCATTCATTCATTCATTCATTCATTCATGGGTCCTAAAAGGAACACAGGATCAATTTGCAACAAACCCAGTTCCAAAATATTTCAATTTTTTTCTGTCTACAAGACTCACCTTACTTTATTTTGTTTTTAATTGACAAATAATAATGGTGTATTTTTATGGGGTACAATGTGATATTTTACACATTGCAGAAAGAGTCAATACGGATGATTAACCTGATATCCCTCACCTTACCAACTCTCTTTTTTTTGTGGGGAGAACGTTAAAAATCCATTTTTAAGCAATTTTGTGATATATAATACATTATTATCAGCTGTGGTCACCATGTAGTGCAATAGATGACTAAAACTTATTTTTCCAGTACTGACATTTTGCATTCTTTGATCAACATTTTCTTTTTCCTCATTCTTCCCCCTCTGTCGATCTCTGGTAACTACCTTTCCCCTCTCTCTTTCTATGACATGGACTTTTTTAGATCCCATATATAAAAGGGATCATACTGTATATGTCTTTCTGTGCCTGGCTTAGCCTAATGTCCTCCCGTTCCATCTGCATTGTCAAGAATGACAGAATTTCTTTCTTTTTAAAGGCTTTATAGTATTCCATTGTGTATAGACAAAACAGTTTCTTTATCCATTGATGAACACTTGGGTTGCTTCCATATCTTGACTATTGTAAATAATGCTGAAATGAACTGGGAGTGCAGATAGCTCTTCAACATACAGATTTCAATTCTTTTGGCTATATATCTAGAAGTGGAGTTATTGTATCATATGGCAATTCTACATTTAGTTTTTTGAGGAACCTCTGTATTAGTCCATTTTCATACTGCTGTAAAGAACTGCCTGAGACTGGGTAATTTATAAAGGACAGAGGTTTAATTGACTCACAGTTCAGCATGGCTGGGGAGGCCTCAGGATACTTAGAATCATGGCAGAAGGCAAAGGGGAAGTAAAGAATCTTCTTCACAAGGTGGCAGGAAGGAGAAGTGCTGAGTGAAAGGGGAAGAGCCCCTTATAAAACCATCAGATCTCATGAGAACTCACATGTTATCATGAGAATAGCATGGGAGAAACCACTCTCATGATGCAATTACTCCACCTCATCTCTCCATTGACATGTGGGGATTATGGGGATTGCAATTCAAGATGAGATTTGGGTGGGGAAATAAACCCTAACCATATCATTTCACTCCTGACACCTCCCAAATCTCATGTCTCTTTCACATTTCAGAACCTATCATGCCTTCCCAACAGTCCCCCAAAGTCTTAATTTTTTCCAGCATTAACCCAAAAGTCCAAGCCCAAAGTTTCATCTGAGACAAGGCAAGTCCCTTTTGCCTATGAATCTGTAAAATCAAAAGAACGTAAGTTACTTCCTAGATACAATGGGGGTACAGGCATTGGTAAATACACCCACTCCAAATGGGATAAACTGGCCAAAACAAAGAGGCTACAGGCCCAATGCAAGTCCAAAACCCAGCTGGGCAGTCAAATATTAAAGCTCCAAAATGATCTCCTTTGACTCCATGTCTCACATCCAGGGCATGCCGATGCAAGAAGTGGGCTCCCACGGCCTTGGGAAGCTCAGCCCCTGTGCTTTGTAGGGTACAGTCCCCTCTCGTTGCTAAAGCATAGTGAGAGTCAACTTTGCTCCAGTTCCCCGTAAGTTTCTTGTCTCCATCTGAGACCACCTCAGCCTGGAGTTCATTGTCCACTTGGTCAAAGCCATTCAACAAGTCTCTATGAAGTTGCAAACTTTTCCACATTTTTCTGTCTTCTTCTGAGTCCTCCAAACTGTTCCAACCTCTGCCTGTTATCCAGTTCCAAAGTTGCTCCCACATTTTCAGGTATCTTTATAGCAGTGGCCCACTACCTTGGTACCAATTTACTGTATTTACTATATTAGCCTGTTTTCATACTGCTATACAGAACTGCTCGAGACTGGGTAATTTATAAAGGAAGGAGGTTTAATTGACTCACAGTTCAGCATAGCTGGAGAGGCCTCTGGACACTTACAATTATGGCAGAAGACAAAGGGGAAGCAAGGCACCTTCTTCACAAGACGGCAGGAAGGAGAAGTGCTGAGTGAAGGGGAAAGAGCTCCATATAAAACCATGAGATCTTGTGAGAACTCACTCACTATCATGCGAACAGCTTGGGGGAAACTGTCCCCATGATTCAGTTACCTCCACCGGGTCTCTGCCTTGACACATGGGGATTACAGGGATTACAATTCAAGATGAGATTTGAGTGGGGACACAGAGTCTAACCATATCAACCTTCCTACTATTTTCCAAAATGGCTGTACTAATTTACATTCCCACCAGTGGTATGCAGGGTCCCCTTTTCTCCACATCCTCACCAATACTTATCATTTGTCTTTATGATAATAGCTATTCCAAAAGGTATGAGGTGATATCTCATTGCAATTTTAATTCACATTTCTCTGATGATTAGAGATTTTGAACATTTTTCATATATATCTGTTTGCTATTTCTATTTCTTTTGAGAAATGTCTGTTCAACTCCTTTGTCCGTTTTTCTAAAAAATTGGGTTATTTTCTTGCTATTGAGTTGTTTGAGTTCTTATGTATTTTGGATATTAGCCCCTTATCAGATGTATGTTTACAAATATTTTTCCCATTCTGAGTTGTCTCTTCACTATGTTAATTGTTTTCTTCTCTTAATGTATTTTCATTTTAAGAGTATGACCATGGATAAATGTCATACTCTTAAATATGGCATCATAGATAGAAGACCAAAGCTCTAGCATCTCCTTTTTGGGGCCAAGTGAATCAATGCATCATAGGCTTTATGTAAGTCCATAGTGACCAAAGTGACAGTGAAATTTTGAGAGAATTTGGGTCCTGTGTTTTTCTCTATTATAATCTTGTAAATGTTCTATGTCTTTTTCATTATTCATAGTTAATACAATCATTTAGAGAAGAGTGAGAATAAAGAATAGAGAAAACAACACAGGCAGTAAGAAAGAATTACTAGAAAAATTCTAATTTCTAATTTTATTGATTACTTTATATTATCTCTATGCTTTTATAGTCTCTATCAGTTGCATGCATTACCTCTATTTATTTACAAATCTCTTCCTCTTACATTAACCCTGTACGGTAGATATAAGGGACTCACTAGATCAAGACCACATAGCCAGGACATACAGAGTGGGATTTAACCAGTTCCCAGGCTCTTTCCAATACTTGATGATGCCCTACCATCCTGGAGGGACTCTTCGTGATTACAGGTAGAGACCAATCTCTTGGTTTTTCAATTAGCTTTTTCCAAAACTTAAAAAAAAAAAAAAAAAAAGAAAACATTGCTTACCTGCAAATTGATTAATAACTTATTGATTTCTCTGATCTTTTAATCAGTATTTCCAAAACATGTTCCACGGGGTGTTAGTATGCATTTAAAAAAGATTCTGTGGGCAAACACATGTGATAATTGCTGGGTCAAGCAAATCCAAATTTTGTACAATGGGACATCTCAGAGATCTTGATATCCTAATATACGTCTTGAAACACTGCAGATTATTGGTGGTAGAAGGTACGGTTTGCTTCCCAGATGCATTTATTCATTGTCTTAGATTGGGTTTCCTGAAAACAGAAACTGTGATGGAGAATTGCATGAAGAATATTTATTGGGGAATGTCCTTGGGAAGTCATGTCTGTGTGGAAGCGAGGAAGGCAAGATTGGGCAGAGGTAGAAGCTGAGCTGCCACACAGCTGCAATTGAGTCCTCCACTGATGCTACCAGGAGCTCTAGAACTGGGATGGGGCCTTCAGGGTGTTCTGAATTTGGGCAAGGAGGCTGGGCTTTTGTATTCCTGCATCAGCATCATTGGCTGCTGGTTGCCCCCTCTTTGAAGCGGTTCCCTATGCTGAAGGCAGTTCCAAGACAGGGGTGCTGCTGTGGGTCTCAACAGCTGGGAGATGGGTGCATCAGTCCTGAGGAGGGAATCTGGGCAAAGCACCCTGGCATCTCCTGCAAACACAGAACATTTTTTCATGAACAATTTCATGGAACAATGTTGTATGGAGCATCCTTTGGGAAATTCTGCCTTTGGCACTCTACTCCAAATGTGATCAACACTCCAGTCCTCTAAAGGAAGAAATTATACTCTTGACTCTAACAGCAGTGATCAAAGCAATGCTAACTTGTGTTAGCGGTGGCAAATCTGTACAGGTCTGCAGCAAACTCAATTCTTGCCGCCTCAGAAGAAAGAATTTGACTGAGGGGCCTAAGGCAGAAGGAGAGATGAAGGCAAGTTTTAGAGCAGGAGTGAAAGTTTATTAAAAAGTTTGAGAGCAGAAATGAAAGGAAGTAAAGTACGTTTGGAAGAGGGCCAAGTGGGAGACTTGTGAGATCAAGTGTGCAGTTTGACCTTGTGACTTAGGGTTTTATACATTGGCATACTTCTGGGGTCTTGTGTCCCTTCTCTCATGATTCTTCCCTTGCAGTAGGCCATCTGCATGAGCAATGGCCTGCCAGCACTTGGGAGGGGAGCATGTGTAGTGTGTTTACTGGAGTTGTGCACATGCTCATTTGAGGCTTTCTTCCCTTACCAGTCAAATGTTTCTAGAAGGTCATATGCCAGTTAAACTCTGCCATTTTGCTTCTCAATGTGCATACTTGACCCATGTCATGAGAATCAATAGGATCTCATTTCGCCCAACTCCTGAGATCTTATTGGGAAGCTGCTGATAATTAGTTTCAGGTGTTTCCATCCATTGGGAGACTGCCTTTCCCTGGTGCTGGCTGTGACCAATGATTATTTAAGAGAGACAGGTAACAGCTGCATGACCATCACCTGATGGTCACCTGACATTCCTGGTTTGGGGTGGGGTCTTGGGGGAACCCTCTCCTACCCTGCTCATGCCTGACTAGCTGTAACACTTGGGGCTTGGAATTTTCTCCATTGCCATTTTAACAGATTATTCTTCCGCTAATATAAGAAGAAGCTAAGTAGAGTTATGATACATGAGACAAGAGAAGAGGCACAAGATGCCGCACTTCCTCATGTATTAGGCTTGCTCACGTCCTCTTCTTTCACATCCAGTTTGTCAATAACTTGTAATATCTTCTATGTCAATAATACAAAGACATTCCAACTCCCCCCTTGTCCTCCCTTTTGGCCCCCATACACCCTTGACACTTTTGAGGCAGATGGGATGAGGGAATTTAATTCTTTGATAATTTTCTCAATTTCTGCTATGGCTTTTGATTGATTTACATTTTCTGCACATTTTCTCTGTCATTCTTGGCCATTTCTATTTCATCTAAAAGTTATCCATATTATCTAGGCAAGGTCCCAATAGAGAACCTCAAAAGGGTCAATGCAAGAGAGTTTAATAAAATGACAATTCACAAAATTGTGGGCAGGATGAAGGAAAGTCAACCTGGAAAGGTGTTATCTGCTGGGAAGAGGAGAGTAAACTGTTTTGGGAACCTAGGAGAACAGCTGCAGGAGAGGATTTCCAGGGGAGCTGTGCCCTTGTGTGGAGTGAGGGAGTCGTCCACAGCAGCTCACTGGGAGGGGACTGGGAAACAGTCCCTCCCTCCTTGTTGCTCCCCTCTCACACCTTCCCCTTGGCTGAACCCGAAGCAACTGGAAACCAGAGGGGTTGATGTGGCCCATATAGTTCAACCTGACACACAGCAGGCAGGACAAGGGCAGAAGGAGGATCAAACGGGCAAAAGAAAAATCCTGTCACCTAGGTCTTCGTAGACAGTTGATTTACATACAGCTGAGTGAGGGCTCTCATAGTATTTTTAGTTTCCTCTATATCTGTAGTTATTTTCTGATTTTGTTTTTCTCTTTTAAAAAGTTTGTTTACCTGATGATTTACTTCTTTCTTGCACTTTCTTTTCTTTCTCTTTTTTCTCTCTTTCTCCCTTTCTTTCTAAATTAAGGAATTATTAATATATCTTCATGCTTTTAATTAGCTTATCTTTTTTATTATTTTATAATTCATAAATTTCTGCTTTTATCTTTTTCGAGCCCCCTTTGTGATACTTAAATTCATTGCTTTCTACTTATGATAAATACCTTTCTTTTTCTTTTTTCTTATCTTCTATTCTATTCTCTCAAGATTTCTCTATATTTCTGTGATGGTTAATATTATGTCAAATTGATTGGATTGAAGGTTGCAAAGTATTGTTTCTGGGTGTTTCTGGGTGTTGCCAGAAGAGATTAACATTTGAATCAGTGGAATGGGAGGGGAAGACCCACCTTCAGGAAGACCCACCCATAATGTGGGTGGGCACCATCCAATCAGCTGCCAGTGAAGCCAGAAAAAGCAGGCAGAAGAAGGTGGAAGAAGCTGATTTGCTGAGTCTTCTGGCCTTCATCTTTCTCCCATGTTGGATGCTTCCTCCCTTCTAACATCAGATTCCAAGTTCTTCTGCTATTGGACTCTTGGACTTACACCAGTGGTTTGCCAGGGGCTCTCAGACCTTTGGCCACAGGCTGAAGGCTGCACTCGCAGCCTCCTTACTTTTGAGGTTTTGGGACTTGGACTGAGTCACTACTGGCTTCCTTGCTCCTCAACTTGCAGACGGCCTATCGTGGGACTTTACCTTGTGATCGTGTGAGTCAATTCTCCTTAATAAACTCCCTCTCATATATACACCTATCCTATTAGTTCTGTCCCTCTAGAGAACTCTGACTAATACAATTTCCCTCTACTCTCTACAAATTTGGAGGTAATACTTTATCATTTCAGTCTTTATTGGTTATCTTTACATTTATAAATTTTATTTGTATTTTAGTAAAGTTTTTATTCTGCAATAATTTGATTTACAGAAAAGTTACAAATATAGAATAGAGAGTTTTTTCTACCTCTCACCATTTTCTATGTTAACATCTTATTTACCATGACATCTTATACATTGATACCATGTTGCATTTGTGGAAAACAAAAACAATCACCCACAACACTGATGCATTAGCATTACTATTAATTAAACTCCAGATGATCTCTGGATTTTACAAGTTTTTCCACTAGTGCCCTTTTTCTGTTCCAAGATTTAATACAGGATACCACATTGTATTTAGGACCCTTAAATTTTAATATACATCTTAACAAAATATACATCTTTGTTAAAATCTATTGGGTCTAGCCTCTGTTTGAACAATACAATAAAGATCTTAATCTTGCCATCCCCACTGTTTCACAGTTAACTTTCTTTATTAAGTGGGAATACACGCTAAAATAAAAATAAAAAGCATAGTATAGTAAATACATAAACCAGTAACATCATTTTTTATTATAAGTATTATGTAGTGTACATAGTTGTATGTGGTAGACTTTTATAAGAGTGACAACACAGTAGGTTTGTCTATACCAGCATCACCATAAACAAGTGAGTAATGCCTTACACTACACCTTTAGGATGGCTATGATGTTGCTAAGCAATAGGAGTTTTTCAGCTCCATTATAATCTTATCAGTCATTGACCAAAATATCATATGCTGTGCATAACTGTATTTCTTTCTTTCTTTCTTTCTTTCTTTCTTTCTTTCTTTCTTTCTTTCTTTCTTTCTTTCTTTCTTTCTTTCTTTCTTTCTTTCTTTCTTTTTTGAGACAGAGTCTCACTCTGTTGCCCAGGCTGGAGTGCAGTCATGAGATCTCAGCTCACTGCAACCTCTGCCTCCCAGGTTCAAGTGATTCTCCTGCCTCAGCCTCCTGAGTAGCTGTGATTACAGGCACATGCCATCACGCCCAACTAATTTTCGTATTCTTAGTAAAGACGGGGTTTTGCCATGTTGGCCAGGCTGCTCTTGAACTCCTGATTTCAGGTGATCCCCCCCACCTCAGCCTCCCAAAGTGCTGGGATTACAGGTGTGAGGCACCAGGCCCAGCCACATAACTGTATTTCTAAGACCTCTATTCTATTCCATTGGTTGATGTGTGTGTCTTTATGCCAGTACCATACTGTTTTGATTACTGTATCTTTGCAGTAAGTTTCAAAATCAGGAAGTATGAGGCCTTCAACTTCACCCCTTTTTGAAAGATTGTTTTGGCTATTCAGAGTCCCTTGAGATTCCATATTAACTTTAGGATGGATTTTTCTATTTCAGCTAAAAATATCATTGGGATTTTGACAGGGCTTGCACTGAATCCATAGATCACTTTGGGTGACATTGACATCTTATCTTAACAATATTGAGTCTTCCAATCCATGATAGGATGCCTTTCCATTTATTCATTCTTCTTTTATTTCTTTTAGCAGTATTTTCTAGTTTTCACATATTAAAGTTTAAATAAGAAAGTAGTAATAATTGTCACCTGGCTAGGAGTGGAAGATGGAATCGGAGCACATGGAGGCCTTTGTCTACTCATTGTACCTTTTTCATACTTCTCATGCTTTCACTTTTTGAATAAGGACCACAGTCTGGGTGAGGTGAAGGTGGCACCTGGGGATCAAAATGTAAGGAGGTCCTCATGTCTCACTCCCACGTGCCAACAACGCAGCTCTTGCATGGACCTGAGAGTGAGTGTTTCTTTCAGTTTTGTGCTCTAGGCCCTTGTTCTGGTGACTACCCCCTCAGCAACATGTCCTTAATAAATGACTCACCCATGAATCCCCATCTCAGGGTCTGCTTCTGCAGAACCTGACCTAAGATGTCCTCTAGTCTCTGCTAACATGTCAAATCCTACACTTCCTTTCTCCCTCTTTCTAAAGTGGGGGACAGAGATACCTCCTGTTCTTCTCGATCACAAAATGCTGTCTTTTCCTTCACAGAAATTGCCTCAATTCCTGACCATTTGTTTAGTTACTTATTTTCCACAAGATTGTACCCTTCATAAATATTGGGACCATTGTCCTAGCACATTTTCTGGTACACTGTAAGCATTTAAAATGCATCTGTGGAAGGAAGGGAGGAAGGAAGGAAGGAAGGAAGGAAGAAAGGAAGGGGAAGAGGTGGGAGGGAGGAAGGAAGGGAGGATTGTAAGCATTTAAATGCATCTGTGGAAGGAAGGAAGGAAGGTTGGGAGTGAGGGATGGAGGGAGGGAGGGACGGAGGAAGGGAAGGAGGGAAGAAGGAAAGAAGGAAAGACTTCAGAGTCCTTCTGAAGCATGGACTTCAGAGTAATGTGGCCTATATCAATTTTTCCAGGATTGTTCTTTTGTTTATTGTTGTTTTTTCTCCCTTCCTCCGCACTATTTTCTCTTCACAGGATATGAGACTTCACAACCTGCTAAAAATGAGCTTTTGGGACCTACCCATCTGGGAATAAACCATACTAGCCATGAGAGATCAAATGAAACCTGAGACCAGAGACTCATTTTCTTGTAAAATGCTTTCTCCAACAGATTTTAAGGGAAAGGAAGGGGAAGGGGAAGGGGAAGGGAAGGGAAGGGAAGGGAAGGGAACGGGAAGGGGAAGGGGAAGGGGAAGGGGAAGGGAAGGGAAGGGAAGGGAATGGGTTTATTCTCTGAGTGTCAAAACAAGTTTGAGGAGAACAACTGTTTTCATTGAGAAAACTGAGACTCTAAATTCAAGCACCATCATCATACCTTAATAAATAAAAGGATATTTTCTCAAATGTTTTTAAAGGTACAGTGAGTTGCAGTACTATGAGGGAAACTATTATTTCTGAAGTTTGTTTCTTATTGTCAAATCCACCCATCCCATATGGATCTCATTTGGTTGGATCTTTGCTGCTGCTTTTTATTTTATTTTTTTTTCACTAAAATATTCTCACATTTCCATTAGGTCATGTATTGTGCAATTGTAGCTTAAATATCTGGTTTCTTCAAAAATTCTGGGCCAGCAAACTGTTTTGCCTCAGATAAACCCCAGATTTGTCACACAGTGACATGACTGATGTACTAGGAACTCCCTTTTTGCTGCCTTACCCATTATACAGAGAAAACTTTCTGTAAGTTTCCAAGACATGAAGACTTTTTTTCCAAAATATTATACAAATACTAAAGATGACTTTTACACACACCCACAAGGCTCTTGCAGACACTGGAGATTCCCACAATATTCTTTTGCAGCAAGTAAAAGCCAGAGATTTGAGAAAATAATAGAGGAACTGAGAGCCCAGGCCCTGAGAGCCAATGGCATTTAAGAAAACACTCAGAGGGCTGAGTGTCATGCTCACGCCTGTAATCCCAGCACTTTGGGAGGTCAAGGTGAGCAGATCACTTGAGGTCAAGAGTTCGAGACTAGCCTGGTCAACATGGTGAATCCCCATCTCTACTAAAAATACAAAAATTAGCCAGTCGTGATGACACACACCTGTAGTCCCAGCTACTCGGGAGGTTGAGGCAGGAGAATCGCTTGAATCTGGGAGATGGAGGAAGCAGTGAGCCAAGATCACACCACTGAACTCCAGCCTGGGTGACAAAGCCAGAGTTCGTCTCAAAAAACAAAACAAAAAAAACATGCAGAGGGTGAAGGCTCCAAGGGAAGCAGCTGCTCCCAACATATGAAAAAGATTTGCTGGCCCCATGAGCTGAGAGAAAAGTGACCAACCGGACCCTCTGTGTTTGAATATCTTTGTAGAGATGCATGCTTTCCATGGGGACGGGCAGGGTGGCTCACGCCTGTAATCCCAGAACTTTGGGAGGCCAAGGTGGGTGGATCATTTGAGGTCAGGAGTTCAAGACCAGCCTGGCCAATATGGTGAAACCCTGTCTCTACTAAAAATACAAAAATTAGCTGGGCAGTAGTGGCGCACGGCTGTAATCCCAGCTACTTGGGAGGCTGAGGCAGGAAAATCACTTGAGCCTGGGAGGCAGAGGTTGCAGTGAGCCGAGGTCGTGCCACTGCTCTCCAGTCTGGGCGACAGAGTGAGACCCTGTCTCAAAGAAAAAAAAAGGGGGGCATGCTTTCCATGGATACAGCCTTTGCTCAGAAGTTTAATCCTTTGCTCTAGAACAGAGGTCAACAAACATTTTCTGTAAAGGGCCTGATAGTAAATATTTGAGGTGTTGTGGGCCATGAATGATCTCTGTTGCATCTTTTGGTTTGTTTGTTTGTTTTATACAACACTTTAAACACATGAAAATGATGCTTAGCTTGTGGGCTGTACTAAAGAGGCTACAGGCTGAATTTGACCCACTGGCCATAGTTTACTGACTCCTGATCTAGGCAGTGAAGGGAAGAGAGGATTTTATTCATGCTTCTCATAGTTGCCTTTTTGGTTTCTTGTCTAAGCCTTATTACTTGCCTTCTAGTTTATTGGAATAAACCTCCTGACTGGCCTTCCTACCTGTAATAATACTCCTTACCCAGTCATTTATGTGTGCCAGAGCCTGTGCTAGGAACTTTACATTCATTGCAGAATCACTTTGAACAATCCTTTGAGGTAGATACTATTATTCTCCCCAGGTTATAAATAGGAAAACTGAGGCTGACAGAAGCTACGTAAACTTCCTGGGATCACACTGCTGCAAGTCTCCGAGTCAAGACCTGAAACTAAGTCTGCCTGATACCAAATCCTTAGTTTGCTCTTTCCACTAACACCTGACAATAGCAGTTCTTTCTCTTGTCTATCTACTTCCAATTCATCCTACATCACTGCATCCAATCGATCTTTCTGAGACATCAGTTTGATCATGACATTCCCCTGCTAGGAATCCTTCAGTGGCTCCTGGTGATCTCGAGTGCTTCGTGGCTCCTGGATTTTGTTTTGTTTGATAGTCTGTTATTTGTCTCAAGAGCATCATTCTCCATCAGCTAGAGTTTCCATTGAAGAGACTTTCCAACTGTTCATGACCCAAACCCGATCTTGTGAGATGGAGCGTTGGGTTCAGTCAACACGGAAACCCTCTCCTCACACCCTGTCTCCATCAGGCCTTCAGCTTCCTTGACAGCTCCCAGATTTACATGCGTCATTCTACCTACATTTTTAAGGTATCTCATACTTGGTACCCTTTTCAAATATATTATTATATTTCATCTTCCTAAAAATCTTGTGAGGTGAGTGCTGTATCCTCATTTTACAGATGAATTAACTGAGGCTGAAAGGAGTTAAGGAAATTGTCCAAGGGTCACAGTGTGTCACCTCAGAGATAGCAAGTGGCAGCGCCACACCCCACCCTGTCATATCCAGAGGAATCTCATCCCTGCACAGTGATGTCAATGCCTGTCGCCAAAATCTCAGGGCAGAAGGGAACAGGCAGGGAGTAAGGAG
The DNA here is from genome assembly GCF_029289425.2 of Pan paniscus. NCBI lineage: Eukaryota > Metazoa > Chordata > Mammalia > Primates > Hominidae > Pan > Pan paniscus. The sequence goes on from NC_073260.2 coordinate 52,873,548, forward strand.
GGCAAGACATCTCTGAAGGCCCTTCTCTCCCAGGAACCACTTGCCAGTTTCTACAGGACTCAAGCATCTTGTGGTGTGAAGGGAGTTTTTTTCTTACCCTAATGTTTATAACATCTTTTCCCTCTACAGGGCCTGTCTTTGCTTTACCCCAACCTCCAATGGGGATTTGTAATTTGAAAATTTCATTTCTGAATCTGCTACATCAAACGCCCTTAGAGAAGAAAAAGTATGTGTGTGTGATTTATACATAAATATCTATATAAATATCTGTAATAGCTCTTGGGGAAACCACATAAAGTTACCGTGCAAAGTGCATGTAATTGCCACATGGTATTTGTTACACATATCAAGTGTAAAACTGAAAAAGATGTGGCTATTTGACAAAAGTTTAAGCAAAAGAGAAAAAGGCAAATAACAATGAGGTAAGAATTGAAATTGCTTAAATGCTCATTCAGACGGGAGATTCGGGCAACCTCCAGGCCCACCAGCAAGAAGTGAGTCAGGTTTGAAGTTAGAAGAATTGACGTGAATCCCCTGGTTGCCATGGTTTGCAAATAACTTTTCTTCAGGCAAATCATAAATGATTTACAACCTCTAGTAGGCTTGTCCTTGATCAAAATCATCAAGAAGGTAAATTTTGTCTTTGGGGAAATTTTCTCATTTCATTTCTAATATTGTTTCATTCATTCATTCATTCATGAAGCATTTATTGAGTTCTTGCTGGGAGCCAGGCAGCCTGTTCAATTCTACAAAAGTAAAACTGACAGAGATCTAATCAAGTAGGAGAGATGAGGCCTCATGGTTCATAATAGAAGCAGCAGCTCCGTTTCTGACACGCTCCCCATGTGCTATTAATTATCCCATTAATATGCACAAATGCCCCACACTGCAGGCTCTTATTCTCTTAACTGTGCAAATGAGGGTACTCAGGAATTTACCCAACATCTTGTCTCCAGGGCCCAGCTTTCATCTGCTCTGCTCTTCCCCAGCACTGTTTTGTACGAATGTAACATGAACCATGAGTATAATTTTAAATTTTCTAGCAACCACATTTAAAAAGAGATAAAAAGAAAGAGGGAAAAGTAATTTTCTTATATATTTTATTTAATTCCATATAACTCAAAATTTCATACTTATCCACACATTTACACATACATGTATATAAATATGCACACATATTTACACCTATAAGTCCAAATATGTACGTATATAAATATGCACATATTTGCACATATTTACACGTTTACACCTTTTTTTCATAAACCATGGTCAACAATTCATATTTATCCACACATTTATACATACATGTATATAAATATGCACACATATTTACATTTGTAGATACATATGCACCTGTATAACTCAAACAAAGGTTTCACAAAACTGACTCTTACTGAATGTGACACACTCAGGTATCTTCTATTAAATTATTTTCTAGAATAATCCTTTGATGCTGGCTGTGATCCAGCAACTTGATTTCACAGCCACTCTGGGTTGGAACTCGCAGAGGCTGCTGGGCGGGATATGTGCTATGTGAAGCTCCAATACCCACTTCCCTCTTTTCTGGCAACACCACGCCCATTTCCTTGGTGCAAGTGTGTCAGTGAAGCTGACCCACCTCTGGTTCCAGGACAAAGCCAATAAATCCCACATGGCCCACCACAGCCTTGTATCTGGAAGCCACCTCAACTGACTCAGGGACGAGCGCATAGCCAATCACAGCTTATCCCACAATTTTTACTTTAGTGAAAAAAACTTATACTATATTTGGGAGAAGACAGGAGCAGAGGGCCTGCTGAAAGCAGGAAAACAGAGAAGACAAAGTTTTGAAAGTATTGCTTGATACCTGGATCAAGCCATGCCTGAAACTCCATCTAATTTAAAAGTCGTACTTTTAAATTATATGAGCCAATAGATTACCCTTTTTTTCCTAAGCTTAGTTGAGTTGGGGTTTCTGTCAATTTAAACCAAAAGAAGCTGATTGAAAAAATCCTCATACATGTCTCGCAGATGCTCAATGCCTTTTTACTGCCTGATTTGGGAAAGCTCCAGGCATTTTTCTTCCCAGCAATTCTGTGTCCTTTACAATTGTCCTTTGCTTTTCTCTTTAATTCAGGATCCTTTCTTTTTGCATTCTTTTCACCATAGTATGACTGTCTCATAACAGTCTTAACTGGGCTACTTCTTCTTGGGAAATTTGCATTTTTAAACTCACCAGTCAAATGAGTTATCTGTCTAAGAATAGAATTTCAGCATTGTGGTACAGGCAGGTAGGGAAAATATTTGGGAACAAAGATTCACCTGGTGCCTGCTCTGAAAAATTGTAAGCCTAGTTCTGTGGCCAGGGGCTGGTATTTTTCAATTAAAGGTCACACTTTTGTTGTTGTTGTTGTCGTTGTTGTTGTTGTTGTTGTTGCTAAGTGATGAGTTCTTTCCTGAAACTCTACGTTTTCCTCCGGGCTTGTGACTCTTCAAAACTCTCTACCTTAATTTGAACAAGGTACCCAAATAGGTATATCCTGTGAAAAGGAAAATATGAAGCTTCAAAAATAAATGGCCTGCCAAGATTTCAGAGCTGCAAAAGGTTGTGCCTAGAACTGTCAAATGTCAAAAATAATTACCAGGTAGAATGTGACTCATACACCCAGCAGGCATGATCAAAACTAATCCTTCCTGCCTTCATCTGTCTGGACAAAGTTAGGTAGGAAACCTGCCTAGCCCAGCGCCTTCAGGCCCCATAGATTTGGAGAGGGATAGCCCTCAATCTCATATTGGAACATTCTCTTTAGCTTCTAGGGGTGATTTTATATACTCACTAGCTAGTTGCTGTTTTGTGTATCTGTTCTTATAAACAGATAACTTTTCATAAATGCACAGAGATTATATTTACTAGGATGTTTTAGCCTTTTATTGTACAATAAAACATACTACAAATGCAAAAAACTATACCAAAAATGGAAATCTTGAAGAATTATTATAACTACCATGCAGATCAAGAAACAAAATTGTGCAGCCACCCCAGATATTCGTGTTTTATGCCCCATCCCAGACACTATCCCTCTCTCCTTCAAAAAATTATCACTACTGGGACTTTTGTTTTGTTTTGTTTTGTTTTGAGATGGAGTTTTGCTCTTGTTGCCCAGACTGGAGTGCAATGGCATGATCTCAGCTCACTGCAACCTCCGCCTCCAGGGCTCAAGTGATTCTCCTGCCTCAGTCTCCCAAGTAGCTGGGATTACAGGCATGCACCACCACCACCACGACTGTTTAATTTTGTCTTTTTAGTAGAGACGGGGTTTCTCCACGTTGATCAGGCTGGTCTCGAACTCCCGACCTCAGTTGATCGGCCTGCCTCAGCCTCCCAAAGTGCTAGGATTACAGGCGTGAGCCACCATGCCCAGCCCGGGACTTTTATAATACCTTTTTGTGTGTTTCTTTGACATCTTATCGCTTACATATGAATCCTTAGACACTACCACTTGGTCTTGTCCATTTCTTTTTAATTTGAAAGGTCTTCTTTTCTCTATATCATTGGTTCCCTCTCCATCCTTGTCTTTTCCTTACAGGTTATCTATTGCAGAGGCCAGCATGCTATGGTTAAAGGTTCTTTTTTACCCAACGTATATTTTATCCCTGTTACCCCTCATCCTTTTCTCCCCCACCTTGATCCCTATTCAAGCACTTCCCTCCACCACTTGACACGAAGTAACTCATGCTAACAACCAATGCTGCACCCTTTGGTATTTTTCTCCATTCTCATAAATCATATGCAATTATAGACATTACTGCAATTACACAAACTATCGTAACAGCCACACTTATTGAGCACATTATATTCCGGGCACCATTGTAAGTCTCTGCATACAATAGCTGAGTTAATCCTCATATCAACCCTAAAGTAGATATTGCTATTGTCCCCCATTTAATATACAAGTATAAAGATCAGCAACACAGAGAGGTTACATTAAGTTCCCAAAGTCCCACAGCCAATAAGAGCTACGTACAGGACCAAACCCAGATATTCTGGCTTCAGAAGTGAACAAGCACGAATTCACACCCACCTCGATTTTTTGATTCAAAAATAGGATTACATTAGACATTATTTATGCAATATATTGTGGGAATCTTTCCACATTAACCAGCTCAAATTCGTACTTTTCTGATCGCAGCATAAACATATAGGATATGGATGTGTCAAATTTTAAATCAACGACTGACCTTCATTTATACCACTTTTCACTTTATATCACGTTTTGCTCTAGACATAATGCTACAAATATTTCGACCTCTTTATTTTTGGCCAGTGTGGCAGATAGGGAGGGTCATCTCTTTGCTTTTGTGGACTGCATTTCCCTTTTGAGCATCTTCTCATCTTGATCATTGAGGCTTGCTCTCCCATGCACTGTTCCTCATATCCTTCACTGATTTTTCTCTTGGGGCTGCTTGTCTTGTATTCGTGAATCTGTAAGCATACTTGAGCATTGGACATGTAACCTTTTATCTGCAGAGGGTTGCTTGATTATGCACTAGCAAATTAAATTATTTTTTATTTTGTTTTAGAGATAGGGTCTCGCTCAGTTGCCCAGGCTAGAGTATAGTGGCATGATCACGGCTCACTGTAGGCTTGAACCCCTAGTCTCAAGTGATCCTCCCACCTCAGCCTCCCAAAGCACTGGGATTACAGATATGAGCTACCATGCCCAACCTCTTGTTCTTGTTCTTTTTTTTTTAAATAGTTCACTTTTTTTACTTAGTAAAGATTATAGATTTAGAGAAGAATTGCGAAAATTGTGGAATTGAAGAATAAATTCTTAAGTAGCAATTTGTATTCACTCATACCAACAAGTTAATTGCATCATTGATACATTTTATTCTCTGGATAGTGTGAGACATTTCAGGGCTCATGTACCTATTCAACATCTTTACTCACTGAAGGGAAGAAAGTTAATTTATGTAAGAGACCATGAATTGCAGAATGTTCCTGGGTCCACATGCCTTCCTTCCGAACGTTTTCAAGGTCAATGCACAAATGAGACTGTTCCTGCTAAGATTATACGATAACAGTTTTTGTAAGACAGAGTTGCCAGACTTCCCTCGGGCAAGAATTGGTCAACTAGACAGTTAATACGTACTCCACAAAGTTCTGTTTTGGGTGTTTTGAATCGTATTCTATTCAATAAAGTCCACATTTCCAAGGAAACCTTTGAAAGTCCCTTCCTTAATTGGGTTTCCTGAAAAGCAGAGTCTGAGACAAGAACTTGGGTGCAGGTGGTTTCTTTGGGAAGTGAGCCCAGGAGGCAGGAGGGAGGGAGCCAGGAGAGGTAGACGGAGAAGACGTGTTATCACACCGGCTACTGCTATGGGCACCTGGGCTCACCCATCGGAGGAACCGTGTAGAAAGCACCTCAGGGTTGCCCCCTGAAGGAAGAGAGGCTGGAGTGTTTGTCCTCCAGCTCTCATTCCCCTTGGCTGGGGTGGCCTCCAGGGATGGGAAGCCCCCTGTACTTCAGGGACGCTCCTGCACACATGCCCAGTGCTCTTCAGGGCTCCAGAGGAAGCCCTGAAGCAGAACAGAGAGACACTGAAGCCCACGATGAGGTGTGAGGCTGCCAGCCCGCAAGTCACTGTCCAATGCAGAGGTACAGAAATCACGGGAGCACCAAGGGGGAGTGACTCAAGGCACAGATCGTATCTGCTGCCACCCCTCCCAGGCCCCATTCAGGCTTCCTGCAACATCTCCCTCTTCTTCTCAAGAGATCTCTTTCCTGCTTCCACCGCCTGGCTAATGTTTTGTTTCTCCCCCTGCAATATCCCCCTCTTTAATCTGAGCCTAAAATTATCCCACTATCTTTCAAAACCCAGCTGCAAACCCCACCTTTGGGAGGCAGCATAATGGCACAGAGTTTTGGGGCTTCGGGGTCCAATGTAGTTGCCAAGTCTGGCTTAGCCTCTTCCGGACTGCTTCAGGGCTTAAAGAGTTAGCCTAGGCTCTCTGAGAGGCGAATGCCATCCTGCAGCACAGACACACAGAAGTCTGGCTCTCCCAGAGCCTCTGCTGAAGACAAGCACGGCCCCCATACCAAAGCTCTCCACGAAGCAAATGCCCAGAATGCTCCAGCCAGATGATCCTGCTTCTGTAGAAATGAGAAAACAACTGCATAAAAGAAAGCAAAGAGGACTGGAAGGAGCAAAACAGGCTTTGACAGTGAGATAAAACTGCTCTCCTGCACGGTCCTTTACCAAGGTCCTCTGTCCTCCAAAACCCTTCCAACCAGTCTTTCCCCAATCCACTGCCCTGTCACTGTGGCCTCAGTCAGAGAGATTTAATCACACAATCCGAGCAACCACTCAGTCTGCCCAAAACTCAGGTTGCTTCCAGAACATAATAGAAAAGGAAGCTTTTTCCCTCCACAGGGAAACAAATGAGGGACGGAGGGTGGAAGCATTCACCTTCACTCATGAAAGGGAGGATGTGTGGATTTGAGTAGCTGGAAACAATTCAGGTATGTGCCACTGGTCACATTGTGTAAATGTCATTTTCCGCTCATCTCTGAGGCTCAAATATTAAAACTGACACTATGTCATGGCTTGAGAGTTATTCCTTGCAAAATGACAACAAATAATGTTATCATAAACAAGTCCGCACAAAAGTCTTTCCCTCCTAATTTAATTTCAGGAGAAACTATGCTAATCCTTTAATTATGCAGCATGCTTATCTGTCAAACTAACTTCTTTCTGCTGAAAAATACTTTGCTATCACAGAGGCTGTTGATGAATATCTGCTGAAAGAATTTATAGTGTTACAGAAAAATTCCCTTCTTAAAAAATAATAGCAGAGTGGAAAACTTAATCCTTTTAAGAAAGAAAGCACTGCATAGGCTTAATCAACAGATCAACAGCAGGTTCCACCCTTGTGCTAGCTCGCTGCTGGAAGAGCTTCAGGCAAAGCCCACTGGGAACAGGGTCTCAGTGTTGGGCAGTTCCTTTTTTTTTTTTTTTTTTTTTTTTGAGATGGAGTCTCGCTCTGTCGCCTAGGCTGAAGTGCAGTGGTGTGATCTTGCCTCTGGGTTCAAGCGGTTCTTGTGCCTCAGCCTCCTGAGTAGCTGGGACTACAGTTGTGCACCACCACGCCCAGCTAATTTTTGTATATTTAGTAGAGATGGGGTTTCACCATGTTGGCCAGGATGGTCTCAAGCTCCTGACCTCAAGTGATCCTCCTGCCTTGGCCTTCTCAAAGTGCTGGGATTATAGCCATGAGCCACCACGCCCGGCCAAGAGGAGATTTTCAAAAGGGTGTTTGGTTCAGCTGAGGAATCACCTGCTCCAAGCTGAAGAAGAAACTCCTCGTGGCATGGCCAAGGCTGAGTGGAGGATCCAGTATTCACCCTGAAAATGGTACAGCTGTGGTTTGAGGGAGGACCTGGGGTTGGAGTCTGGGCTCTGCCACTTTGGAGCTGTATGATGCTCATCAAATCTCAGACCTCAACATAAGACATTTTGCAAAAATAGGAATAGCAACCTCTACCTTATGAGACTGTTGTTAGGATTAAAGAGACAGTACATAGGAAAGCACTTTGCAAAGTTTGAAATAAATATGTACTAGTAGTAGAACTTGGCTGTTCACTCCAGTGGCTTGTGTTCTAGAGGTACATAGAGCCCAAACAAGTAATTTTAGCTCATTCAACCTACCCCACTTCCCACACTACCAGATTCCACTGGATCTCTTGGAAGCTCCAAGCATAGGCGAATAAATTCACTCGAACAAGCTGCACATAGTCTAATACATTTTAAAACTAAAAATAATTAAACCTTTCTAGTACCAGAGCCAGGAACAGACAGACAGATCGATGGGATAGATTACAATGCCTGGAAAAAAAGATGGGGGTCTTTCAAAATCAAAAAAAGATAGTATTGGAAAAACAGGTTAGAAAAAGCATTCAATTCATACCTCACTTTTTGAGTCAAATTAATCCTTAAGGGGTTAAAGACCTACCTTAAAAAAAATTAAACCAGAAAAAGTAGCAGAAAAAGCATGACAAAACATGCTTACAGTTTTGTAGGGGATAGATAAGCATGATGAAAAAAGACACCATAAAAAATTGATAAACTTGGTGGGGTGCTGTGGCTCATGCCTGTAATCCCAGCACTTTGGGAGTCCGAGGCAGGGGGATCACTTGAGGTCAAGAGTTTGAGACCAGCCTGACCAACATGGTGAAACCCTGTCCCTACTAAAAATACAAAATTAGCTGGGCGTGGTGGTGCATGCCTGTAATCCCAGCTACTCAGGAGGCTGAGGCAGGAGAATTGCTTGAATACAGGAGGCGGAGTTTGCAGTGAGCCAAGATGGCGCCATTGCACTCCAGCCTGGGCAACAAGAGCAAAACTCTGTCTCAAAAAAAAAAAATTGATAAACTCAACTATAAAAAAGAACTTTCATATGGGGGTGTAAACATATATATATAATACACATATATATTTTACATATATATTTTTACATATATATTTTTACATATATTATATGTAGTCATAGTGGCCATAACCACTATCACCAAATATAAGACCAGAAACTTTGTGTGTGTGTGTGTGTGTGTGTGTGTGTGTGTGTGTGTGTATAAAGCACATGATCAACCGTGATTTAAAAATTTACAGCATACCATGGAAAACAGAAAATTAATGTAAAGATCTCTCTTTACAGGAAGAAAAAGTTGGACAATCCAATAAGAGAAAAATGCATAAAGAGTCTAAAAACACAGTGCAGAGAAAAAGAAATCAAAAAAACATAGTTAATAAATGAAGGAGCTCAAACTCACTCATAATAACGAAATTAATATGAAATGGTAAATATCATTTTTCCACTTATATGGGAAAAAAGTTAGACTAGATCCATTCTTTGTTAGAGAATGATATGATAGAAATACTCCTTTTTGGAGAATATCATATGGGAAGCTGTTTGGTAATATCTACGGAAAATTTTAAAGCACAAACCTAGCAAGTATATTTTTAGAAATACATCTTTCTCACAGGTGTCTAAAATTTTTAGGAACAAGGATAGTTATTAAGCAATGTTTGCTTACAAAAAGAAGGGGGGTGTGGATGAGTCCTAAGTGCCCATTAGTTGGAGAGTAGTCAAATAAGGTAGGAAGTATTCATATAATGGAATACTGAACAGCTACATAAAGAATAAAAGAGGACCGGTCGCGATGGCTCACACCTGTAATCCCAGCACTTTGGGAGGCTGAGGCGGGTGAATCATCTAAGGTCAGGAGTTCGAGACTAGCCTGACCAACATGGTGAAACCCTGTCTCTACTAAACACAAAAAATTAGCTGGGCGTGGTGGCATGCACCTGTAATCCCAGCTACTTGGGAGGCTGAGGCAGGAGAATCACTTGAATCTGGGAGGCAGAGGTTTCAGTGAGCCAAGATGGCACCATTGCACTCCAGCCTGGGTGACAAGAGCACAACTCCATCTGAAAACAAAAAAAAGAATAAAAGAAAATTGTTTACACTGACATGAAAAAAAAGTCCATATATTATCAATTAACAAAAGCCTATTTCACAGAAGTGTACGATTCATTCAGATAGCATGAAAGCATCTGTGTACTGTGAATATATAAAATATATGTAGAATATATAAGCATTCTTATAAGTGCATAGAAAAGTCTATAGTGTTACACACAATGAGGAGTGAAATTTAGAGGACTGCGGAGGGCAAGAGACTATAATTTAGCACTTAATTCCACTTTATATGCTGTGTGAAAATTTTTAACCAGGATTTGTATAGCTTTTATAATTTAAATTGAGATAAATTACTGTCTTATTCTATATACACAAACCCCAACAAAATTAAACAGAGAACATTCTCAGAAATAAACTAGACATATTGATAGTCCACCTTAACCAGAGATAAAACTCTCTGAAAATATATGAGTTCTTTACTTGGAGAGCTGCAGAACAACAAACTTGTCTAGATAAATTCTTTTTTTTTTTAATTTAAAGGAGTTTAATTGAGCAATGAACAATTCACGAATCAGGCAGCCTCCAGAATCACAGCAGATTCAGAGAGTCTCCCACAAAGGCATGTGACGGAAGATTTATAGACAAAAGGGAAGTGGCGTGCAGAAATCAGAAGTGAGGTACAGAAACAACTGGATTGGTGACAGCTCGGCGTTTGCCTTATTTGAACACGGTTTGAACACTCAGCAATGTATGAGTGGTTGAAATACAAAGTACAGCTGCTGGGATTGGCCAAGACTCAGCTATTGTTACGGGTGCAGATTCCTAAGTTAGATTTTCAACCTTGTCTGCCTATTAAGTTAGGTTGCAGTTCGTCTACAAGGACTCAAATATAGAAGTATGCAGTCCTTCTCAGGCCACATTTATTTCGCTTTAACAATTGCCCCCTTTTGGTCATTTTCTCAATTTTGAGAGATTCACCAAAAGTTTAGTCATTGATGTCACTATCACCACTGTAAATATACTTATTTGGTCTTGAAACCCACTGTGAAACAGTGGAACAGTAAGTTTTGCAAAGGTAGGAACCAGGACTTGAGGAGAGGTTACCTCCTTATGCTGGAATGTCTTGTTTACAGGAGAAAACCAAACCTGGTCTGTTCTAGGATCTATGTGTTTCCTTAAAGTCTTGGTTTGATTATGTCACATTCAGCATGAGTAACTCCATTTTGGTTTGGTTTGGTCTGCTGGGGCCTAGTGCATGAGCTCAGTCCAAAGCAATGGCCTTCCGTAATTTTGTTCAAAAAAAAAAATTCCCCCTTTTTGGTCAGGTTCTCACTTAGGTGAGAGTGTGACTAAAACTTAGGGCCTGGGGACCACTCTCAGTTACCATCATTTGGGGTTTCCGATCTCAGCATGTCATTCACAGATTAAGGTGTCCTCGTGGTCATACATTTCTTTCAGCTCTTGTCATTCCAGTTGAAGAGAGATCATTTGGCATTCAGAGATGGCTGTGTGCAAACATTTAAAATATTTAAGAGAACATAGCGCACCAGGGAGACTTCTATTATGACTATCGGGAGGATAATACCAAGAGTTTGGAGTATGATTCTTACCCAGGGTCCCCACAAACCAAACCACCTAAAATCAAATAGATCAAAGAATAAGTTAGATAAACAGACTACTTGCTTAACTAAGCAGTCTCTTCATTAATCCCCTACAACTGAATCCCTATAATACCTGATGTATTTCTCCACAGGACATAAGTGCCAGCAGCTGCACAGAACCTTTTCTGTTTAGCCAATTCTATTATTTAGCATAACTTTCATAAGAGAATGTAAAGTCCGTTGTGTAACCATAGCCTTTACAGTAGAATCTGCTATAGAGCCTATCACGAGGGATACATTTCTAATCATTGCCTCTTTTATTCCAAACCGTGGAAAAAAGACCTAACAAATGCTGGCCTTCTAAAAGATTGAATACCCTGTCTCTACTAAAAATACAAAAATTAGCCAGGCATGGTGGCGGGTGCCTCTAATCCCAGCTACTTGGGAGGCTGAGGCAGAGAATCACTTGAACCCAGGAGGCGGAGGCTGCAGTGAGCCCAGATCGAGCCACTGCACTCCAGCCTGGGCAACAGAGTGAGACTCCGTTTCAAAAAAAAAAAAAAAGATTGAATGCCTCCTGGCAATGTTCTCTTTAACTCATGATGTGAGTTAAGAGGAGTGAGTTGATGTTCTGTTTCTGACTGATTATGAGGCAACATATGTACCATTAAAGTTTCTCACCTTCATTAGGCCTTCATCTTTTATCTATCAAAGTATAAGTTTATCCCTGTATAAGGCTGGCTGCAAAATCTTTCACAAAAACATATAGCCCATAAGTTCACACAACAGACCCTCTTTTCATTTCTATTATTCATAGAGGCATAAACAAGGAAAAAATATTCGAAGAGTCTCATAATAGTAGAGAAGTCTTGATCCATGATCTTGGGAAAAGCTGTTCACATCAAGGATGCCATCTTCTTCTGGGGAAAAACTTTCCTGATTAGCTTTTCCTTAAGAGTTCTAAGATTGTGAGGGATCCTTCTCAGTTGTGACATTATGAACCCAAAGTTCAAGTTTCCCAAGTTTTGTTGCAGTGTGGATGGCAAGGGCAGTCTTTCTCTGATGTTCTCAGAAGATCCAGTCTTCGAGTTCTAGATTGTGAAGAGGTTGACTGTCCCAGTGAACCTTAAAAAGCTTTCTTTACCTGGGGAAAATACACTGTACCATAATAATCTACTGTTACAACAACAGCCCTCTTGCATGGGAGAGCTTTTATACAACCAGAAAACATGCATTGAAAATGACAATTAGGCTGGTCGCGGTGGCTCAAGCCTGTAATCCCAGCATTCTGGGAGGCCGAGGTGGGTGGATCACAAGGTCAGGAGATCAAAACCATCCTGGCTAACACGGTGAAACCCCGTCCCCACTAAAAATACAAAAAATTAGCCGGGCATGGTGGCGGGCACCTGTAGTCCCAGCTACTCAGGAAGCTGAGGCAGGAGAATGGCATGAACCCGGGAGGCAGATCTTGCAGTGAGCCGAGATCATGCCACTGCACTCCAGCCTGGGAGACAGCGAGATTCCGTCTCAAAAAAAAAAAAAAAAAAAAGAAAATGACGATCCCTTTATAAATCTTTAAACGGCCCATCAGGTAACCAAATGTACCTGAAGCTTTGACTGTTTTCCCAGAAATATGGATTTGACAAATCAAACATTGGTTATAAACAATTCTAGCAATTTATAAGTCACCACACCAATATATTTAATTTGGATCATTTTATCTTTTCCATGATGAGTCATGGAAATTTTAATAACAAAAGCTTTACGGACTCAGGAAGGACAAGGCTGCTGTTCTGGTTCTCCATGAGTTCATGCTTAATTAACATTAGACCTATATCCTCTTGAATACCAGTTGTTTCTCCAAATTAGGTGCATAGCACTGATAACTAAGGGGTTAGCATAGGTAATTTGATTTAGACCATGGAGTTCATTCAAGTTGTATATCTAAATAATTTTAGTTTTGGGTGACTTAGCATAAAAATCTGGCAAAATATTTCCTTGGTATTCAAGGAATTTTTTGTTCTATTTGGGTTAGCAGTTTTATAAACCAGTCAGTGTTTTCATTAAAGTTTTAGGAATTGTTACCCAGTCCAATTCTTGTGGAACTGGGGAATTCATGGGGGAATTATTACCCATGATATGATGTTAAAATAATTAGAAACCTGTATTCAAGAGAGCTTTTCAGGGTCCTTTCCATCCTTTCATGAACCTCCTAGAAGACACCGTATTGTAGGATTTCTGCGTGCTTGTGAAGTTTTCAGAAACTGCATCAGCATTAAGCAATTAACTGTGGAAATGACTTTAAATAGTTATAGTTGGTGGGGCGCAGTGGCTCACGCCTGTTATCCCAGCACTTTGGGAGGCCAAGGTGGGTGGATCACCTGAGGTCAGGAGTTTGAGACCAGCCTGGCCAACATGACAAACACTATCTCTACTAAAAATACAAAAATTAGCCAGGCCTGGTGGCAGATGCCTATAATCCCAGCTGCTCAGGAGGCTGAGGCAAGAGAATTGCTTGAACCCAGGAGGCGGAAGGTGCAGTGAGTCAAGATCATGCCACTGCACTTCAGCCTGGGCGACAGAGCGAGACTCCATCTCAAAAAAAAAAAAAAATAGTTATAGTTAAAGACACAATTGACAAGGGAATTTGGTTATTTCTGTGGTCCACAATAACTTAACATAATAACCATAATTATGATTGATTATGAGCATATACTCAGACATAGTAGAATTTTAGAAATCCCATATATTTTTGGAACATATTGATGACATACACTAAAACATAACCTGAAGAAGGTTAAATATTATCTTTTATTTTGACAATCCTTCCCAAGTAACTTAACAAGTCAGATAGCCCTGTTTACCTCCTTTGGATGCTTCAGGGGCCTTCTGTAGCCCCCCAAAGTTACAGGTCAGCAAAGACAATTTTGAAGCTGAAATTTGATTTGGGGAAGCCTATCAGATATGTCAAATGTTTTTCAATTATTATTTTATTTTGTTTTATTTTAAGTTCCAGGGTACATGTGCAGGATGTGCAGGTTTGTTACATAGGTAAACACATGCCATGGTGATTTGCTGCACCTATCAACCTATCACCTAGATATTAAGCTCAGCATGCATTAGCTATTTTTCCAGTGCTCTCCCTCCTCCCACCTCCCTGTCTAGATAAATTCTTAAAACCTCCAGAAAGTTTCTAGCATAAACATATCTGGCTTATTTTCTCAGGTATTTTTTTCATATTTTATTAATTTACTTATGAATATTTCCACCCTGCTCCTAAAAGAATTTGAGAATTCATTAAATTTATGTAAAGAATTTTTTTATTTTTTTAATTTTTGTATTTATTAAAAGAATTTATTAAAATGTGTATAGATACTTCTATAAGATTAAAATAAATGAAAAAATTAAACAGTAGGGAAATACGTAAAGTAAAATAAATAAAGTCAGAAATAGTGTTACTACGGGAAAAAATGTTATGTTATAACATCTTGATGTCTCCATAGCTTTGTATGTCTCAACATCTCTGCAAACAGGGAAACACAATAGTTCCAAGCTTCACAGTCCTCATAAAATCAAAGCAAACCAATTTTTTACAAGAGCACCAGGAGGACACAATGGGGAAACGATAGTCTTTTCAATAAATAGTGCTAGGAAAACTGGATTTTTATATACAAAAGAATGAAATTGGACTATTATCTGATAACATATACAAAAATAAACTCAAAATGGATAAAAGACCAAAATATAAGACCAGAAACTATAAAACCCCCAGAATAGAACATTAGGGAAAAGTGCCTGGACATTGACCTTGGCAATGATTTGTTGGGTATCACATCAAAAGCTCAGGCCACAAAAACAAAAATAAATAAATGGGACTCCATCAAACTGAAAAGCTTCTGCGCAGCAGAAGAAACAATACACAAAATAGAAAGGCAGCCTAAAGATAGGGAAAACGTATTTGAAAATCATATATCTGGTAAGGGGTTAATATACAAAATGTATAAAGTACTTATAAAACTCAATAGTAGAAAAACAAAAACAAATTAAAACATGGGCAAAAATCTGAACAGTTATGTCTCCCAAGAAGACATAAAAATGACCAAAAGGTACATGAAAAGGCGCTCAACATCATTAATCACCAGGGAAATACAAACCAAAGCCACTGTGAGATACTACCCCATGCCCATTAGGATGGCTATGATCAGAGTCAAAAGATAACAAACGCTTGTGAAGGCAAGAGAAAAAGAGAACTTTGATACGCTGTTGGCGGGAATGTACAGCGCTACAGCCATTAAGGAAAACAGTATAAAGGTTACTAATTAATTAAAAAGAGGAAATGATGCAGGCTTTTTCTCAGCCCCTTCTTTGGACTCGTGACAGGGGCAAACGTTTACTCAGCCCACCACGCTCAACCCCTTGCGTGAGGGAGCATGTGAACGAGCGAGTGCAGGACCCAGCTGGCCGCTCTGGGAGTCGACACAGGAGAAGGCTTCATGCACAGCCAGACCAGGCATGAGCCAGCGAGAGCGGGACCCGGCCGGCTGCTTCAGGCGCCGCACATGGGCAGACT
The DNA here is from genome assembly GCF_029289425.2 of Pan paniscus. Lineage (NCBI taxonomy): Eukaryota > Metazoa > Chordata > Mammalia > Primates > Hominidae > Pan > Pan paniscus. The sequence continues at coordinate 52,889,176 of NC_073260.2, forward strand.
AGGTACAGGTGAGCAACTACAGGACTTTTTTGGCCGCTCAGGGCCGCAGCAGGAGCAAGCTCTGTTTACTCGGCCTGAGGTGGCACCCTGTTGGGGATGCCTGCGATCCCGAAGCCCCAAAGGCTGTGTTACAATGCTCTCTTGGCTCCACTGTCCATGAACAGTAGTGTGTTATCAGCTCAGTTGGCCCCTTGCCTCGTCGCCTGGGTCCCAAGCTCTTGTCCAGCATCCAAGAAGAATGAGGTTGTGCGGACACTTGACGGATGGTGAAGGCAGAGAATTTAATTTAGCAATGGAAATGGCTCTCAGCAGAGAGGGGAGCTGGAGAGGGGACAGGACAGAATAGAAAATGGGAAGATGTAGATCAGAAAATACAAAGTAGCAGAGGTATAGGATGAACAAGTACAGAGATCAAATGTACAACATGGGGACTATAGGTAATCAAATTGTACTGAATATGGAAAAAATTAAATAAGTGAGAAAATCACACAAAAGGTAACCGAGGAGGAAAATAAATCAGATCAGAAATAGTGTTAGGAGAAAAAAAATGTATGTTTTACCACCTTGGTGTCTCCATAGCTTTAAATATCTCTGAAAATAGGGAAACACAACTGTTCCAGACTCCACTGTGCCCATAAAATCAAAGCAAACTAATTTATTTAGGAAGAGCCCAGTTAATTGAGGTTGGTGATTCCTGAGAGTAACAAGGTTCTCAAGAAATTGATAAAAAATGAGTTTTATAGAGCAGTATCTCCTGGGTTATGGAAAATAGAGGAAAAAAAAGATTTTGTTCTGTACCTTTTAGTATGGGATCTTTTTCAAAGCAGCAGAACAGACATGAATGTACCTACTTCATAGTCATAGTGTGCAATTTAGATGGCTACAATCATAAAGAATGCCTAAGACAAAACAGTTTTTGCTAACCCACTATCCCCAGCACCGAGCATAGTACCTGACACATAGTAAACATTCAAAAAAGTATTTTATAGCAGTGTTAAAACATGATGAACTTGGACTTCATGTAGCCGTTCTGAAACTGTTTTCCATGATGCTTTTAATCAGTGACAAACTGGACTGCCAAGTGAAAAAATACACAAAAGAAGCTTGGAATTTCTTTCAAAATATACTCCCTTTCTCTACTCACTCTGGGAGTTGGGAGGTGGGTGCAAAATCGTTAAAAGATAAGTTTTCTGGCATGAAACCAGAAACAGTTGAAAAGGTGCTATTGTACAGCTGTCAGCTCAAGGAACTGTGCTGCAGAACTAATAAGAAAGATATGGGAAACCCGTGATTTAATCAGCTGCAGACTCATTACTCAACGGTACCTGCAGGGAGAAGCATCCATCAGGGTGTCAGGTATATGTTGCATAAAGAGAGGGGAGATTTAGCAACTGGGCAAAAGTTAAAGGTGGGAGCTGTCATTTACCCACATACTTCTCACTGGTAGAAACTTCATGCTGGACCACTTCACCTCCCTTGAAAATAAAGAAGTAGTTCCACCAGGGCCACCCAAAGCATTTCACGGAGGACTGACTTATACTGCCTATATACTCTCTTTTCACCCTCTGGCCACAAAACTCATTGTATAACAGTCAGATGCCTTACACTCCAAGAAACTGATTTTACATTCACCTATTAATGTAGCAGCCCTTCCAAACTGGAGGGCAGGGAACACATGTCCATGGCTGCCTGACAGAGACCTTCAATGCAAAGGTGGGTGCATCAGAATGAGGGGGTCACTGATGGAGAAAGGAAACTAGAAGCATCTCAAAGCAGCCACCCTCCAATACTAACCAATCCTTACTGCCATCTCTAGGACACAAACAAGGTAGGAAGGATGAAAAGAAAGGTGAAATCACTAAACTGGCTTCTGGTAGTATGTTCTTGACCTTGTAAAGTAGTGGACTGAAATAGCATAAAAATGGAGCTCCTTGCATCTAATTGGTGAAACCAGGCTGTATGCCCTCATGTGCCCTCCGCCTGGAAAGAACACACACATACCGTCAGGGCGGGCTGCACACCAAGCAACCCTGGGCTTCCTTTTTCATTTTTCATACTTCCCGTTCTTTCCTTCCCAGCTAGGTTGCAAGTCTGTGCTATGTCTCTCTTTTGCATCTCCATTATCGTGGAAGAGTCTTGAATAAGCTAAAGATGATTCAGAAATTATTAGTCCTTTCTGAGCAGTTAATTGAACATGTCGGACCACACCATAGAGACCAACCAAAACAGGAATTTACCCTCTTTTTAAAGACATCCAAAGAACAAAATTCTACATATTTTATTCTCTAATCCAATCCAAAATCTTGAATAGAAAAATCAAAGTTACAAAATTTTATCACACAAGGAGAGGGATATGCAAGGGGGAAACTAAATATTGGCAAAGAATGTAATAAAAAGGCTGGGCACGATGGCTCACGCCTGTAATCCCAGCACTTTGGGAGGCCGAGGCAGGTGGATCACGAGGTCAGGGGTTCAAGACCAGCCTGGCCAACATGATGAAACCCCATCTCTACTAAAAATACCAAAATTAGCCAAGTGTGGTAGTGCACACCTGTAATCCCAGCTGCTCAGGAGGCTGAGGCAGGAGAATTGCTTGAAACCTGGAGGCAGAAGTTGCACTGAGCCAAGATCATGCCACTGCACTCCAGCCTGGGCAACAGAGCAAGACTCCATCTCAAAAAAAAAAAAAAAAAGGAATGTAATAAAAATTGACACCTCTTTCCCCAAGAAATCAAGGCTTAGGTTGGTCTCCCTTTACAGATAGAGCCAGCTACAAACTATGGAGCTCAAAGAGGAATGAAATACCAGGGGCAGAGCTGCGACTGGCATGGGAAAGTCAGTTGGGTAGGCCCAAGGCTCTTGCTACTAAATAACTCCCTGTCCCTTCTACCTGAAACCTCAGATCATTTATCTTGCCAGGCCACTGGTGTCTTTCCTACAAAACAATGTACAGACACCCCAGGAAAGTTCCCTTCTGCCAACAATATCTCTTGCTAGACATAAACACCTACTTTCAAAGCTTGAAATTTATTAGCACCCAAATGATGTTTATTACCCTGCAGCTTGTGATCCTGTCATGGATTGTATCAGCCAAGGAGACTGGATTAACTCACATACCTAGGCATTTATGGCTCTGAAGTGAGCCAGTGTTCAAAAAGCGTCCTGAGGACAGATGGAGTTGCTTGACCCACAGGTGGATGAGCTTCGCTGGAGCAGGAAGGCCCTGGTCCTGGCTGAAAGAACACCTAAGACCAAGGAGATAATGCAAAATGATGAAGCAGGAGCCTGCACCACAACCAGCAGCCAACCAGAGAGGAAAAGGAACCAAATGCTGGGCAATCAAATGCAAGAAAAAAAGCAGTGAGATTTTTCATTGAAATAAAAATGCAAAAAAAACCACAAAAAAATCAGTGTCACTGGAATTTATTTCTAAAGGAACTTTCTGAGTAATCTATGTACAAATATAAGAGGAATTAATTTTTTAAATTGTGAGGTTTAAAAAGCATCTAATACTAGAGATGTGTACGTTTTTGTAAAGCAATTTCAACATCTGCAGACGTAACCAGAACACTTCAAGAGAAAATGAAAATTTAAATAAACACTGAAGGTTATTCAGTGGGTTAGGAATTCAGGGAAAGAGAAAGAAGCAGAGAACCCAGTGAAATTTATCTAAATTCTAAAACTCCCAAAATGTAGGTGGGAAAAAATACCAATCATTGTATTCTTTTGTTATTTTCTGTGGTAGTTCTTATTTTTTGTTAACTATTGTTTGTTGTTATAAGGAAAATACAATGTGACAGTGGCAAACAAGGCATTTATACGATAAGCTCTGGCCTTTGTCTTTGGGTGCTATCTCTGAAACAGGAATAACTATGCTGGGTGTCTGTTGGAAGGCAGTTTGAAAGGGAGACTTCTAGATTTGTCTCCCTAAGTGATGTGTGTGTCCAAGTCCCGTCATCATGGTCCTTCCATTAGTTTGCCCATTTGTGGTCCCCACTGCTGTAGATTATAGGCAGTTGGTTTCAGGTTATTTATTAATTCTAGAGCTATAATAAAGCACTGTTTTCTAAAAATAAAAAATAAAAAATCTACTTTCTCTCTGATTGCTATCCTTCCCAACACTTACCCTCTCCCCAGCTGCTAGCAAATGAATAAATTATATTTATTAATGAGTTTCTCTTTGCACTTTCTTTTACATAGTTTTTCACCTTCAGAAATTCCAGCAATATTAACAACTATTATATCTGAATGTTCTAGGATTTGGACAAAGATTGAGGTAGGTTCCATTATCCATTTCTTGGCTCAGCGTAATCCCAATTGCCAGATGCCAGTCTATATATTCCTTTCTGGTAGTCACGCAATATTCTCAACTCTCTGCTTTGCATTTTAAAGTGACATCCTGGAAGAAATTAACCACCAGGTGGGTGATGAGAGAAAAACCTTTGTTTTAGTTTGAAATCTGGATTCAGCCAAGTCTTTGGAAAAGTCAAATCTGATGATTATCTAAATAGCTAAGGGGAAAGGATACTCATCGCCTTTATAATCTGGGTAATTGGTATGATTACCAGCAGGTTCTTGAATGTCCACGGGGTGCATATCCATGTGGAAAGACAGACTCAGCCTTGGCGCTTAGACTCCTAATGAGAATGCCTGCAGTGGAGTCTGAATTACCTCCCCTCTGACCCTAATTCTCTACCTTTCTCTCCTAGTGGAGACCTGGCCCTGGGCTTTCTGGTACAGAGCTGTTCTCTGCAGGGCAGTGGTAGAGTCCCTGGGAAGGAGAGGAAGGCCACCCAGGGCTGGGGTGTGAGCGAGCTGGGGAAGCCGGCCCCTCTGCTGTGGAACTCCAGAAGCAACAGCGGGGCGCCTGCGGCAAAGCACTTAACCTATTTGTGTCTCCATCTCCCATTTGTAAATGGAGTAATTATAACCTCTCTGCCTTCTGGGGCTCTTGCGAATCTCCATTAAAGTTCATAAATCACTTTGAAGATGGGAGTCATTGCTGGTTGCCCTGGCAGGTGGAAGATCTCTGGCCAGAGTCCTCCTTCAGTATTTCCAGGCAGCTGGCTTTGTCTTAAAGGAGATACGAGTAACATTCTTTCTGCTCCCTTTTTCTACCTGCACTGAATATCCACAGCGAAACATATTCACCCTTTTTCCTAAATGTCTGTGTTCCCAATGCCACATGTTTTCATAACAACTCAGAAAGTATTAGTAATTTTGGATACAATTAACAAAATTAACATCTTTGTAAAAATCCCACCAAGGCTGTGGAACTATCACCAATAGTTATTTCCATGTATCAATATATGCCCATGCTATGTCCAGGGTATATTTCTATGAATTCAGAAACGGATGAATCTTGAACACTATCTTTTAGTGAGCCTAACATCTAAATCAATTAACCTTTAAAAAGATAAAATAGCCACATATTTTTAAGTTGCACATCCATACATATTTATACACACAGATGTGAAGCAAACTCTTAGGTTATATTCTTACTTTTCTTTTTTTTTTTTTTTTTGAGATGAAGTTTCACTCTTGTCACCCCAGCTGGAGTGCAATTGCATGATCTTGGCTCACTGCAGCCTCTGCCTCCCGGGTTCTAGCGATTCTCCTGCCTCAGCCTCCCAAGTAGCTGGGATTACAGGCACCTGCCACCACGTGCAGCCAATTTTTCTATTTTTAGTAGAAACGGGGTTTCGCCATGTTGGCCAGGCTGGTCTCAAACTTGTGACCCCAGGTGATCCATCCACCGCTGCCTTCCAAAGTGCTGGGATTACAGGTGTGAGCCACTGTGCCTGGACCTTATGTATTTTTTTAATCCAGAATTTTTACTTTTTGTTTAAAAGCTTTTTAAAATTGACACATAATACATTCATAAATATGTGCATATTCATGGAGCACATAGCAGTGTTATGATATGTGTAATGTAGGGATCAGATCAGAATAATTCACATATCCATCATCTCAAACTTTTATCATTTCTTTGTGTTGGGAACATTCAAAATCCTCCTAGCTATTTGGAACTATATCATATTTTACTGTTAACCATAGTCACCCTACAGAGCTGAGGAACACCAGAACCTATCCCTCCTGTCTAGCTATAAGTTTGTATCCTTTTAAAAACCCACTGGAGTATTAAAAATGTCTCACAAGAACCACATTTTTAGGGATGCATTAGCTTACTTTGGCTGCTTTTTAAAAGATTCAAACACATGAAGTTTTTAAAAAATAAACTTCTCTAGAAACCATTTTGACTTAAATGACTATCAGTAGGGAGCTAGTTACATAAATTGTGGTACACCCAGGGCGTATGAGTGAGCGTATGTACAGTCACACACACGCATGCACACAGAATGCAATTCTAGATATATTTTAAATTTTTTTAGACAGTGTCGAATAGAACTTACGATAGTTTAATATTTATGTTTTAAAAAGAGATACATATTATACATGATAAAAATGAAAGAATACTACAAATTTGTATATGTAATAAAAGAGGTATTTTATATATGTATGTGTAATATAGTATATACACAAACTATCTCTGGAAAAAACTAGTAACAGTAGTTTCTTCCAGAAAGATATACTAGGAAAATTAGACTAATGGTTGTAGGCAAAAATCTAAGAATTAATGTATATTTTCTTTGGGGTTGTTTAATATTTTTTATTAAAAGAATGCACCACTGTTCTAATTTTTAAAATTTGTGTCACTCTAGTATGTGTTGTTATGTGATTGGCATCCTATAGTATTTTAATTTTTTTTTTTTTTTTTTTTGAGACAGAGTCTTGCTCTGTCGCCCAGGCTGGAGTGCAATGGCGTGATCTTGGCTCACTGCAGCCTCTGCCTCCGAGGTTCCAGGGATTCTCTTGCCTCAGCCTCCCAGGTAGCTGGGATTATAGGCGCACACCACCATGCCCGGCTAATTTTTGTATTTTTAGTAGAGACAGGGTTTCACCATGTTGGCCAGGCTGGTCTCAAACTCCTGACCTCAGGTGATCCACCTGCCGCGGCCTCCCGAAGTGCTGGAATTACAGGCATGAACCACTGCCCCTGGCCAGTATTTGATCTTTAAAACATTGATGTTTTACAGTGTATACTATTAAGGAAAATGCCAACTACTAGAAAGTAAACTGGTGTCATTGTATTTTTAAATTGCCTGCCTACTACAGGATGAATAGATTGCAAAATAACACCCAAAATGTGTTCAAGTGAGTTACAAAACTTGCTTTGGCACAAAAAGATACAGACACCCATTGGTGAATAGGTAATATATGTGTCCCCTGTTGTAATGAGAGTACACTTAGGGAATTACTTTATACGCCTTCCCTGGAATTAGTCTCCTGGTGGATAAGAAAAAGGCCTTATTCATCTAATTCCCCCCAAAATTCTAGCTCAATACCTGGCAAATATTAATAGAAGGTGTTCAAAAAATATTTATCAAATAAATAAATTAGATTCACAGCTTGATTTCTTGTCTTTTATAACCAGTTTCTTTGATGTTGAACTTTTTAAAACCTTTAATAAATAATTGCACATCATAAACTGGATGAGGTAAATATAATACACAGCATTTGCCAAACTTGTTTCACCATGAAAAGAAAAACATTTTTCCCACAGAGTCCCTTGCAAGACTAGTTGTAATGAAGCCTAGATAAATAAAAGTGGAAAACATAGCGCTGGCTTTAATTTACACCTCTCTGTCTCCTAAAAACCAAGGGCAGCAGAGGCCATTAGTGCTCACTGAATATTCCTGGGCTCCCTGCATTTCCCATACTTCTTTATTTTGGGGTCTGGGGCACATGACTGCATCTGGCAAACAGGAATATGAGAGGAATTGATGTACCATTTCCATTGCAAGGCCCTTGGGAGCCAGTGTGTCTCCTTCATCTTTCTTATCTCTTGCTAGAACCACTCTGAAAGTCAAGTGTGGAGATGATGGCCTCACAAGTTAAAGGGAATCCCCAACCACTAGATATGGAAACCCCCTGTCAATTCACATGAGAGTCTGTAGTGAGCAAAGAATATATATTTTGTTGTGCTAAGCCGCCGAGATTTTAGAGTTATTTGTTATGACAACATAATTTAGCCTAACCTGACTAAACATAGCAATTCATTGTCATGGCATATCCTCATACGACAATTATATAGTGAATGCCTACTACGTGTCAGATGTGATCTTTGAGGTACCTTCTAAAAGTATATTTATAAAGTATGAAAAGAGAAATTAAAGAAATAAAATATGTACAAGGAAAGTGAAGGGACGAACAGCCTGTCACTCAAATCCTGTAACTTGATGCTTTTCATCTTTGCAAGTCTAGTAATTTCAGAAGAATTTGTCAAATTTTTACATATAAAAATGCAAATTTCCCCCAAATTAACTAGTGTTTTACTGTGTCTGAATTACTCTGTACTTTCCTAAAGACTCATCGCTTTTTCTGTAAGATTAGGAAGAGGTAGGTCCAGAAACATTTCTGTTCTCCTGTTATATCTATACAGGATTCTTAGATTTTTTTTAAAAAACTACAAATCCAAAGGGATGAGCTGCAACTGGCCTAATATTTATCAGAAGTTACCACCAGACCTTTTTAGTCAATGCTCTTGTGCCTTTGCCATGGTTAGGCAGTATCTATGTGAATTTTCTGGATTAGGGCTACTTAGTAGATCAGAGCCCTTAACAGAGCTATACTCTCTAATGGAAGAAATAGTCTCAAGATGAAATTCGATTACAGCGATGCACTTTGATTCAATATCTATAACTTCCTTGTGATATGGTAAATTGGGGGGAAGAAAAATGCTGAGAGATGTAAAGGCAGAACGTACAGGAGGCCTGTTAGTTCCCTGTTCCATTTTGAGTGGTGGAAAGTCAGGATAACGGGAGCTCCTCTGTGTTCCACCTCTAAGTCCTAAGGATCTCTTTTTAAAGATCAGCAGGATTTACACAATCACAGTGATCCAAATGCATCTGGAATTCCAGCACAGGCAGCCAGACAAATCCCAAGTGGTAGGAAAACAAAATCTTTCATTAATTTTCTGTCAAATGCTCTAATCAGTTGCATAACTGTTTGATCAAATATCCACAGCCACTTAATGCTGTGTGTGTCCTTCCCTTCCTCTCGGTCCTCCTCCCTGTAAAGCAGAAAGTATTTGTTAAAGGGTTGTTTTGGGAAGGTTGTTCCCAGGTCTCTGTGTACTGGCCAGGGTTTAACCTCGAGTTTATAGAACTCCTGGGACCCTTCATGGAAGCTACACTGACAGTCCAATTTGAAATCTGGTGGGTTGGACAAGAAGAACACAAACCCTGTCTAGATCCTTGATCAGCCAGGCCCTGCCTTGACCCTTGATTAGCCAGGCCCTGCCTTTGAAAGATAAGCCCCTTGAAGAAAGAGGTCAGCATCAGAAAGAGCTGTTGCAGCTTAGCTCTTCTGGCTAACGCTCACACAGACCAGGACGGGTCTGGCCCGCAACAAGCTCTGGCTACTCACATCCCTTCTTACCATTTCCATTTTTAGCTAATCGTAACTTATTTAACATTGTGTTAAAGTCCATCAAGGCAGGTGACCAGATTCTCTTCTGGCAGAATTAGAAACAACCCCTCAGCCCTTGAGAAAGAACCACTAGCTTGCTTCTTTTTCTTTTCTTCCTTTGAAAATATTTTTGGTTATTTTGAAAGTGTCCTTTATTAAGTATTTTTTTAATTACAAAAATAATCATAAGGCCAGGCGTGATGGCTCACACCTATAATCCTAGCACTTTGGGAGGCGGAGGTGAGCAGATCACCTGAGGTCAGGAGTTCAAGACCAGCCTGGGCAACATGGTGAAACCCCGCCTCTCCTAAAATAATTAGCCAGGCACGGTGATGGGTGCCTGTAATCCCAGCTACTTGGGAAGCTAAGGCAGGAGAATCGCTTGAACGCAGGAGGCAGAGGTTGAGTGCAGATCGTGCCATTGCACTTCAGCCTGGGCAACGAGTGAAACTGTCTCAAAAAGTAAAATAAAATAAAATTGTAATTATAATTATAAAAGTATACCATCACAAGATGTATGAAGAAAAAGCTATCCAGTGCATCCTTGCTGTTTCTTTCTTTCTTTTTTTTTTGTTAAGATGGAATCTCACTCTGTTGCCCAGGCTGGAGTGTAATGTTGTGATCTGAGCTCACTGCAACCTCTGCCTCCTGGGTTCAAGCGATTCTTGTGCCTCAGCCTCCCAAGTAGCTGGGATTATAGGCACCTGCCATCACACCCAGCTAATTTTTGTATTTTTGGTAGAGACAGGGTTTCACCATGTTGGTCTCGAACTCCTGTCCTCAAATTCCTGGTCTGTTCTCAAACTCCTGACCTCAGGTGATCTGCCTGTCTTGGCCTCCCAAAGTGCTGGGATTACAGGCATGAGCCACCGCACATGGCCACATACTTCCTGTTTCTAGGCTCATATACATGTATGCAAGCATATGTAAATTCAAAAGGATGCACACATATCTAAGTAGGTAGAGTGATGGGTTCAGGTCCAGCGGGTTGGATAGCTTGACTTTACAAATTAAAATACTACTACTCCCATTATTCTGATTTTTTTTTCAGTATATAACAGTTGTCAAATCAGTAGGTTAAGTTCTAATTCTTTGTTCCTATTCATTTGTACATATCTGCATATGTATATTAATTTTACATAAATGGAATTAGATTTGATGGAGATCTTCTTAGTGCAGCCTTTTATTTTATTTTTTGCTTGCCCCTATTTTCTCTATCCCTATAATTCCCCAGCACCCCATGACTGTAGCCTAGACTATGGTTCTTATTTGTCTCTATGCTCAATCCTCATAGAAATGCAAACATACACACACACACCCCCAGAGGGAATGAGAGAGAGAAAGAGAGAGAGAACGAGAGAGATACATGGAATTTTGCTAGTCCATGTTTATTTTACAAGTTGGATCATTTTATACAAATTTCTCCACATCATTTTTTGTTCTCATTCAATAATACTTTGTAAACTATGATATCTTTTTTTTTTTTTTTTTTGAGACAGAGTCTCACTCTGTTGCCCAGACTGGAGTGCAGTGGTGTGATCTCGGCTCACTGCAAGCTCCGCCTCCTGGATTCACACCATTCTCTCGCCTCAGCCTCCCGAGTAGCTGGGACTACAGGCGCTCGCCACCACGCCCGGCTAATTTTTTATATTTTCAGTAGAGACGGGGTTTCACTGTGTTAGCCAGTATGGTCTCGATCTCCTGACCTCATGATCCACCTGCCTCGGCCTCCCAAAGTGCTGGGATTACAGGCGTGAGCCACCATGCCCGGCCTGTAAACTATATCTTAACCTGTTTTTTTTAACTATCAAAAAACATACCTTGGTGAGGTGATGTCAATTATTTTACCAGTTATTCCCCTACAGCTCTTTACTGCCAGCTTGTATTTGTGGGATTCTTGTTTTTTGTTGTTGTTGGGTTTGTTTGTTTGTTTTTGTCTTTACTAATAATGCTTCAGTAAAAATGTCCTTGTAAATAAAACTTTCCATATTAATGCTTTAATTTCTGAGGAAAATAGTCATGGGATTGAACTGCTAAGTTGAAAAACATGTGTATTTTTTAAATTTTAATAGATTCTTTTAATGGTTAAATTCATTCATGGTTGCCTGGTTGTTTTCCATAAACACAAGAACAATCTTCAAATTTTTGCCAGTGGTATTTAATTTTACTTTAAACTGTATTTTCCTAATTGCCAGTGCTTTTGAACATCTTTTCATAACTCCTTTGATCACATTGATTCATTCATCTACAAATTGCCAATATTTGTATTGGGCTGTCTTTTCCTGCATTGCCTCTTAAGGGATATACCCACAAGGTGAGCAGAAGGTAGAGGGTATTCACAGCCAGGGTCAAGAATAACTAGAAGGGCATTCTACCTTCGCATGGATCTATGGCTGGGCTTTCAGGCACTCTTCTTTTTCAGCAATAGATGAAACAAACTCTTCCACAAGCTCAAGTACTGAATTGGCCTCAATTGTGGAGGAGCAGCTTGGTGGAGGAAAGGGGACAGAAAGCAAAAGGTGAAAAGCAGGAAAGGAGCATGTGGCATCTGCATTGGGCTAGATCCTGGAGTAAGCATCTTATAGGTCTATTCTCATTTATTCCTGGCAATGTGAGATGAAGTAGGTTCTCATCTCTGTAGAGATGCAAACCAGAGTCTTACAGATGCCAAGTAACTTATTCTGCATCATTCAGTTGTGAAGGGACGGACCTAGGAGGGCAACCCAGGTCTGTCTGATTCCCACATCTCTTCTTTTCCCAGCCAAAGTGAAGATGCCAGTGGAAACCCAAGCAATGTACTGTGGCCTGCACAGAAGGGCCAGGTAGACACAAGTCTCCATAAGCATCCTAGGAAGCCCTGTTTATGGTTTACAGTGCTTCTTCCCGAACACCTCCATTCTGAGTGAACACCGCCTGCACAGGCCCAACCAACTCGTAATTTGGCAAGTTGGTTTCACATCATGTTTTTGGCCTTCAATAATTATTAAGGCTCTGTTGTGAAGCATTCCTCCTTAGGGTGGTTTGTTTTAAAATCACCAAGTCAACAAATTAAAAACAAATATTCATATTGCCACAGACCGCATATTTCAATTTCTGAACAGCTGAAGATTACTACCAAATTTATCATTCACCGATTATCATTACAAAACATGTTCTTGAAATGTAAGATAGCTTATGTAACAAGGACGAATGTCAGACATCTATCCAAAGCAATGTCCTTGGAATAATAGCTTCAGATACCAATTTAGATATAACATGTCTACTAAAAATTTCAAAGTCTTTTGGGGAGGGTTTTCTGGATCGCGAATATTACTTTGTCCTTTTGCAACTTAACGCTTACCTCACTATCAGTACCACTGGTCTTGTCTCCTTGCTAATTCAGACTTTTCCTATCACAGAAGTCCACTAAAACTCCACTCTGAAATGAAATCCAATTGTTCAAGATTTGGTCTGCATTTGCCCTCCAGAAAATAACCTTAATATATAAAGTGCTGTTGAATTTTTCCATGAAGTGATTGATTGTGCAAAATAGAAATTGTTACTCATAATATGGATGTTAGCAGCACTGTACTAGAGAAAGCACAAAGCAGCCCATCAAAGGTTCTAAGGGGCAGACATCCAGATGAAACATCTGCTTTGACTTCTCATTTTATTGTCAAGCCATATTACATAAAGGTGATTTGTGTTTCACACTAATTAGCTAAGAGGTTTGGACATTAATCCACTACCCAACAAGCAGTCCTCTGCAATGAGGTAGTTTTTAAGAACGAGTAATTCTGGGTTTATTGCTTCTGGATTTATCAGGGTGGGAAAACAGACATGACATGCTCTTGAATGCCAGCTAAAGACATTCATACTTTGTCCTTTTACAAAAGGGATTGTTTTTCCTCTTGATTTCCCTGTGTACCATGTGGGCACATCACACAAGAGTGAAGAAAGTGGGGAATACCATGTAAAAAACTTCAGTTAAAAAAAAAAAGCTATGTATATCCGATAAGGGACTTATATATATAAAGAACTCTTACAACTCAAAGATGAAAAGGTAAATAATTCAATTTCAATATGGGCAATAGATTATTCTTCCAAAGAAGATATACAAATGGCCAACAAGCACATGAAAAGATGCTTGACATCATGAGTCATTAGGGAAATGCAAATCAAAGTCATAATTCCATGATTCATGCTTCACCTACTAGGGTGGCTAGAATTAAAAAGTCAGATAATATCAAGTGTTGGCATATATGCAAAGAAATTAAAACCCTTATATAGTGGTGGTGAGAATGTAAAATGGTGCTCTGGAAAACAGTCTGGCAGTTTCTCAAAAAGTTAACAAACTATATGACCCAGAAATTCCAGTCCTCCCATGTATATACCTAAAAATAAAAAGATATGTCTACACAAAAATATGTGCATAAATGTTTATAGCAACATTTTTCATAATAGCCCCATATTAAAACAATCCAAATGTCCATCGACTGAAGACTAGATTAACAAAAGTGGTATATCCATAAAATGAAATATTATTCAGCCTTAAAAAGGAATGAGAAACTGACACATGCCACAACATGAAAGAACCTTGAAAACATGCAGAGTGAAAGAAGACAGTCACAAAAGACCACATATTATGTGATTCTATTCATAGAAAATGTCCATAACCAGGAAATCTGTAGCAACAGAAAGTATATTACTGGTTTTTTCAGGATGAGGGATAGAGAGGGGGAAAAATAGGGTGATAGCTAAAGACAATGGGGTTTCTTTTTGAGGTGATGAAAATGTTCTCAAATTGACTTTGGTGATGGTCTCACACGTTTGTGGAGGTAACTAAAAACTCATGGATTCACACACTTTCAATGGGTAAGTTGTATGGTATGTGAATTATATCTTAATAAAGTTCTTTTTTATAAAAGGAAATAAAAAGGAAGCTGTAAGTATAAGAAACACTTCCTGGCTGCCACATGAGTAGAAGTGAACTGCAGGGGATTTAGGAAGAATGAGACTAGATGTGAAGAACCCATGTCCCCATCCAATAGCAAGTTAGAAAATCAGATGAGCCCTGTCAAATTCACACAGCCCCTTTACCATTTAGTCACTCAATAAATGTTTATTGGGCATCTTCCATGTGCAAAGTTATGTTCTAAGAAATTGGGGTATAGCCATGATCAATTATTGGGTTTTTTGTTTTGTTTTTTAAAAAGGAGACTTTTGGTGTCTGGTCCAGCAAATGAGAAGCTTGGAGGTCACTGCATTATCCTAACAAGTGAAAGCTAAACAAACTGAAAAACTGACCAGGCGTAGTGGCTTTTGCCTGTAATCTCAGCACTTTGGGAGGCTGAGGCGGGCGGATCACTTGAGGTCAAGAGTTCAAGCCTGGCCAACATGGTGAAACCCCATCTCCAATAAAGAACACAAAAATTAGCTGGACGTGGTGACAGTCACCTGTAGTCCCAGCTACGTAGGAAGCCAAGGCACGAGAATTGCTTGAACCTGGGAGGCAGGGGTTGCAGTGAGCCAAGAGAGCATCACTGCACTCCAGCCTGGGCAACAGAGTGAGGCTGTCAAAAAAAAAAAAAAAAAAACGCTGAAAAATCAACAACTTTTCTTAGATCTATAAGAGAAGTAAGGTCACAGGACAAAGTGCTGCACCCCTAACTGGAGAGACAGACAGGCAAATACAGAGAATCACAGCCCTCCTTGGAAATCAGTGCCAGGGTGGGGAAACCTGAACTACAATTGACAAGTTGCTGAAGGCTCAGTATGGATGACTGTGAGAGATTAATCGCTGTAGGGGACGTTGTCCTAGGGGAGCCCCCGCTTGTGAGTTTTGTCCCCTGGAGCTCTACCAGGTTCTCCTAGTGAATATTATTTTAGAAATCCCATTGTGCTTCCAGAGGGCAGAGGAAAAGGAATTATTGTGAAATACACCAGAACATTCCCGTGCTTCTTAACAAGGCCTGCCCTCAGCAGAAACTATTTAAGGAGCTCAGACCTGCTGGGGTTTTATATTAACCTAACTGACCTGGGGGAAGAAAAATAATCAACTCCAGACCCCATTAGCCATTCTGTTCCACCTTCAGCGGGGTGTGGGGTGAGGAGGGACAAAATTACTGAGAAGCATATATGAAGTTCACAATCCTGAGGCCCTAAAAGACTAAGACATAATCACAGGACAGTAGAGCACTTCCCCTACCCACACCTGACCTTCACATTGCTAAAGACCTATTTATAGCAGTTCCTTTTACCCAGTGCATTATGTCTGGATATAAAGGAAAAAATTACAAGAAATACTGAAAGGCGAAAAACATTTTGAAGAGACATAGCAAGCATCAAAACCAGACTCATATGGCAGGAATGTTGGGATGATGATTAGACTGGGAATTCAAAACAATTATGATTAATACAATAAGGGTTCCAATGGATAAAGTACACAGCATGCAAGAACAGATGTGCAATGTAAGCAGAAATAGGAATTCTAAGAAAAATAAATAAAATAGTAGAGATCAAAACATTGTAATGCAAATAAAGAATACCTTTAATGGGCTTACTAGTAGACTGAACATAGTTAAGGAAAGATTCTCCAAGTTTGAGGTATCTAAATAAAAATCTCCAAAATGGAAAGGCAAAGAGAAAAAAAGACTTTAATGAAAGAAAAAAGAAAAAAAAACAAAAACAAAAAACACCACCACCAGGGCATGGTGGCCCACACCTGTAATCCCGGTGCTTTGGGAGTCTGAGGCAGGAGGACCACTTGAGGCCAGGAGTGCAAGACCAGCCTGGGTGATACGGTGAGACCTTATCTCTATAAAAAAAATTTTAATTAGCCAGGCATGATGGTGCACACCTGTGGTCCTAACTACTTGGGAGGCTGAGGCATGAGGATCACCTGAGCGTGGGAGTTTGAGATTACAGTGAGCTATAATTGTTCCATTGCACTCCAGTCTGGGCAACAGAGCAAGTCCCTGTCTTATACAAATAAACAAACAGAACAGAACAGAATATTCAAGAACTGTGGAACAACTACATAAGTTGTAACACACACATACTGAGAATATCAGAAGGAGAAGAAAGAGGAAAAGAAGAAATATTAGAAACAATGGTGATAGAGAATTTTCCCCAAATTAATCTCAGATACCAAACCACAGATCTAGAAAGCTCAGAGAACACCAAGCAGGATAAATGCCCCAAAACACTACACCTAGGCTTATCATTTTCAAATGAACTGCCTATCATTTTCAAAAATGATATGCCTCTCATTTTCAAAAATGATATGCCTCTCATTTTCAAAAATGATATGCCTCTCATTTTCATAAAAAAATGATAAAGAAAAACTCCTGAGAGAAGCCAGAGGTTAAAAAAAAAAACTTTACCTACAGAGAGGCAAAATTAGAATTACATCTACTTTTCCTTACAGAGAGGCAAAATTATGAATTACATCTACTTCTCCTCAGGAACCATGCAAGGCATGAATAGGGTGGAGTGAATTATTTAAAGTGTTGAGAGAAAAAGCCACCAACCTAGAATTCTGTACCCTGTGAAAATATTCTTCAAAAGCCAAGGATACTTACAGTCTTACACAAATGAAAATTGAGGAAATTTGTTGCCAGTAGACCCGCCTTGCAAGAAATGTTTTGAAAAAGTTCTTGAAAGGGTAGGAAAATCATATAAGCCTGAAACTTGGACCTCCATAAAGAAAGGAAGAGCACTGAAGAAGGAATAAGGATTAAATGAAGGTAAAATAAATACCGTAATTTTCTTATTCTTAATCTAAGAGATGAGAGTTTGTTCAAAATAACAATAGCAACAATATATTTAATTATATGTGTGTGTTTGTGTTTATGTGTAAGTGAAATGAATGATAACAATGATATAGGGATGAGAGGGAAAAATTGGGATTATTTTATTATTATAAGGTACTCACACTACCTGTGAAGCAGTGTACTGTTATTTGAAAATGCACTTGGTGGCCAGATGCATTGACTCACACCTGTAATTCCAGCACTTTGGGAGGCCGAGGCAGGCAGTTCACAAGGTCAGGAGTTTGAGACCAGCCTGACCAACATGGTGAAACCCCGTCTCTACTAAAAATATGAAAAAAAATTAGCCAGGCATGGTAGTGCGTGCCTGTAATCCCAGCTACTCAGAAGGCTGAGGCAGGAGAATCACTTGAACCCAGGAGGCAGAGGTTTCAGTGAGCCAAGATTGCACCACTGCACTCAAGCCTGGGCGACAGAGTAAGAGACTCCATCTCAAAAAAATAAAAGAAAGTTCACTTGGTTTCGTTGTAAATATAAATTGCAAACTCTAGGGCAACTACTAAAAAAAGCAGAAAAGGAAGTACAACTGATATGTTAAGAAAGGAGACAAAATGGAATCATATAAAATTCTCAGTTAAAACCCCAGGAGTTTTAACTGAAGAAAACTCAGTTAAAAGGAGGAAAAAGAGTAGAAAACAAAAAAAGGAACAAAGAACAAGGGCAACAAATAGAAAACAGTAACTAATATGGTATATATTTACCCAATTATATCATTAATCACTTTGAACATCAATGGTCTAAATGTATCTATTAAAGAAAGTGATTGTCAGAGTTGATCAAAAAACAGGACCCTAGAAACCCACTTTAAATATACAAGAAACCCACTTTAAATATAAAGATATATATAGATTAAAAGTATACAGATGGATAAATATATATACGCTAACCCTAATTTTAAAAATCTGGAATATCTACGTTAATTTTAGAAAGAACAGACTTTAGAGCACAGAAAGTTTTTGGGGATAAAGAGTGGCATTAAATGATAAACGGGTTAATTTCTTAATGTGTATACACTTAATAACAGAGTGTCAAAATAAGTGAGACAAAACTGATAGAACCGCAAGGAGAAATAGATGAATCCACTATTGTAGTTGGAGGATTCAATACCCCTCTTTCAGAAACGAACAGATCCAGCAAGCAGAAAATCAGTAAGGACATAGCTGAATTCAACAACACCATCAACCAACAGGATATTAACATAATAGGCATCTACAGATTACTTCAACCAATGGCAGCTGAATACACATTTTTCTCAAGCCCACATGATGCATTCACTAAGATAGACCACATTCTGGGCCATAAAACACACCTTAACAATTTTTTTTCTTTTTTTTTTTTGAGATGAGGTCTTGCTCTGTCACCCAGGTTGGAGCACAGTGGTGCGATCTCAGATCACTGCAAATTCCACCTCCCAGGTTCAGCCTCCCGAGAAGCTGGGATTACAGGCATCTGCCACCACACCTGGCTAATTTCTTTGTATTTTTAGTACAGATGGGTTTTCACCATGTTGGCCAGGCTGGTCTTGAACTCCTGACCTCAAGTGACCCACCCATCTCAGCCTCCCAAAGTGCTGGGATTACAGGCATGAGCCACCACACCCAGCCCATGTTAACAAATGTAAAAGGATGGAAGTCATGCAATGCCTGCTCTCAGACCATAATGGAATTAAACTAGAAGTCAATAACAGAAAGAGAGCTGGAAAATCCTAAAATATTTGGAGATCAAACAACACACTTCTGAATAACTCAGGGGTCAAAGAAGAAATTTCAAGAGAAATTTTAAAATACTTTAAGCTGAATGAAAATGGAAACACAGCTCATTAAAATTTGTGGGATACAGCAGAAGTGGTGCTTAGAGGGAAGTTCACAGAATTGAATGCAAATATTAGAAAAGAAGAAAGAGTTAAAATCAGTCATCCAAGTTTCCATCTTAGGAAACTGAAAATAGAAGAGCAAACTAAATTCAATGTAAGCAGAAGAAATGAAATAATTTTTTTAAATGGAGCAAATAAAATTTTTAAAGAAATTAATATAGAAAATCAATAAAATAAAAAAACTGGTTCTCTGAAAATAAGTCAATAAAATTGATGTCTTTGGCCAGTTAACCAGGAAAAAAAAGAGGACAAAAATGACTAATATCAGAAATGAAAGAGGGGACAGATCTCATGGACATTAAATGGATAATAAAGAAATATTATAAGCAACTTTATGCCCAAATTTGATAACATAGGTGAAATAAACCAATTTCTTGAAAGACACAATTTTCTAAAACTCACACAAGAAAAAATAGAGACTCTGAATAAACCTATATTTATTATTTATTTATTGACATGGAGTCTCGCTCTATCACCCAGGCTGGAGTGCAACGGCACAATCTCAGCTCACTGCAACCTCCAGCTCCCAGGTTCAAGTGATTCTTGTGCCTCAGCTTCCCAAGTAGCTAGGATTGCAGGCATGTGAGACCATGCTTGGCTAATTTTTTTATTTTTAGTAAGGATGGGGTTTCATCATGTTGGCCAGGCTTGTCTCGAACTCCTGACCTCAAGTAATTCACCCGCCTCAGCCTCCCAAAGTGCTGGGATTATAGGAGTTATAGACCTATATTTATTAAAGAAATTAAGTACATTATCAACCACCTTCCAAAATAGAAAGCACCAGGCTCAGTCACTAGCAAATTCTTCCAAACATTTAAGAAAGAAATTATACCAATTTCTTATAATCTTTTACAGAAGATAGAAGTAGAAAGAATACTTCTTAACTCATTCTATGAGGCCAACATTACCCTAATAACAAAACCAGACAAAGACATTACAAGAAAATTACAGACCAATATCTTTCATGAACATAGATGCAAAATGCTCAAAAAATAGCAAATCAAAACCAACAATGTCTAAAAGGGATTATAAACCACGACCAAGTGGGATTTATCTCAGGTATGCAAGGCTGGTTCAACATTCAAAACTCAATTGATGTAATACATCACATCTGCAGGGTAAAGAACAAACAAACATATGATCATCTCAAAACATGCAAAAAAAAGTATTTTAAAAATTCAACATTCATTCATGACAAAAACTCTCAGTAATCAAGGCTAAATAGAGGGAAACTTCCTCAACCTGATAAGGAGTGTCTACAAAAACCTGCAGCTAACCTCATACTTAATGGTGAGAAACTGGAAGTTTTCCCATTAAGATCAGGATCAAAGCAAAGGCATCCTCTCTCAGTACTGCTTTTCAACATTGTATTGGAAGTCCTAGCTAATTCAATGAGACAAGAAAATGAAATAAAACTTAAATAGATTGAGGAGGAAGAAATAAAACTGTCTTTTTTCACAGATGACATGATAGTCTACATAAAAAGCCCAAAAGAATCAACAACAACAACAAAAAACACTCTTGGAACTAATAAGCAACTATAGTAAGGATGAAGGATGCAAGGTTAATACACAAAAGTCAATCACTTTCCCACATACCTGCAATGAGTAAGTAGAAACTGAAACACAATATCATTTATATTCACACTCAAAAAAAATGAAATACTTAGGTACAAATCTAACAAAATATGTACAAAATCTGTTCAAGGAAAGCTATAAAACTCTAAGAAAAGAACTAAATAAATGAAATATTCCATGTGCATGAATTGGAAGACTCAATATTATCAAGATGCAAGTTCTTCACAACTTGATGTATACATTCAGTGTAATACCAATCAAAATTTCAGTAAGGTAGGGTGCAGTGATGGGCACCTATAGTCCCAGCCACTTTGGAGGCTGAGGCAGGAAGATCACTCGAGCCTAGGAGTTTAAGACCAGACTGTGAAACATAGCAAGAATCTGTCTCAAAAAAAAGAAAGAAAGTGAGAGAGAAAGAGAAGAAAGAAAGAGAGAGAGAAAGAGAGAAAGAGGAAAGAAAGAAAGAGAAGAAAGAAAGGATAAGAAAAGAAAGAAAAAAAATCTCAGCAAGTTATTCTGTGGGTATTGAAACCTGATTTTAAAGTTTATTTGGAGAGACAAAAGACCCAGACCAGCTAACACAACGTTGAAGTAAAAGAACAAAGCTAAAAGACTGACACTAAATGACCATAAAGCTACAGTAAGTAAGAGAGTCTGGTATTGGTGAAAGGAGAGACAAAAAGATCAATGGAACAGAATAGAGAGCTCAAAAATAGATCTACATAAAAATAGTCAAATGATTAATTTACTTTTTCTTTCTATATATTTATATTGCCTCATTTGTGCCAACATGCATATGTTACTTTCACAAACAGTAGCAGTAGCCAAAATTGAAAATTACAAATAGAAAAGAGAACACTAGTGAGGTGCCTGTGGAACTGGATCCATGATTCAGATTCATGATTCATTATCTTCAAGTTTTGTTTCATGCGCAACTCTATGGGTTGACTGTCTAGACGTGCACACCCACCATATGCTAAGGAAGCAGCACAGAAATGGGAATTAGCTGTGAAACCGTCTCTATAGCTGCTCAAAAGGAAACAATAAAAATAGTTTCATAACACTCGAGATAAGACTACTGGACAAATACTGATCACTTGACGTCATTAAATCAAATGCCTTTTGTGTAAGTTCCTTGGGACAAATAAATCCAGAAGTATTTC
This sequence comes from Pan paniscus, assembly GCF_029289425.2. Lineage (NCBI taxonomy): Eukaryota > Metazoa > Chordata > Mammalia > Primates > Hominidae > Pan > Pan paniscus. Next base: position 52,911,131 of record NC_073260.2, read on the forward strand.
TTGTGTGACTTGAAATATGAGTTAGGAAATCAGCAAAGATAAGATTTTAGCACTCTGGTGTGTTCAACAGATGCCACTCATCCTCCCTAACTCCCTAACTAAATCCCAGACATTTGCTTCAAGTCTAGAAGAGACTTGGAACTAACAGCCTATGTTGTTTTTAAGGAATTACTTTGTGTGTGTGCTCCTTCTCCTGAGAACCTACAAACATTAGCAGTATCGTAACTTGAAAGGCAGTATGAGATCATGGTTAAAGGTACAATCTCTTTACACAGAATGCCTGTGTTCAAATCTCAGCTCTGCCATTCACTGACTCGGAAAACTCACTCAACCTCCACACATAGTCAGCTTCCCCATCTATAAGGGGGTGATCTATAATCACCTCTAGGGATAGTTATGAAGACTAAATGGGTTAATATAGGTAAGGCATTTAAAATTGTGCCTGGCATTAAATAATGTAAGTTTTTGTGCATTAAAAACTTCTTATAGCCTTGGCACACTTTTCCAAAACTAGATATAATGTGATAATTTTTCTCATTCACTCAACACGCATGTGTTGACTCAGTGCCTCCTGCCTGCCAGGCATTGTGCTGGACATCTAGAATAATAGATGAATGAATGAATAAAGCTCATCATCTCTGTAATGAATGGTCCATTGCACATTTCACAATGTGTAAAGAAGATCCTTTATAACCACCATCTCTTTTCAAAGCACAGGACAAATGGAAGCTGTTATTATTATGTAATTAGTGATGGAAGAATACACAAGCCAGGAACAGGACAGCTCAAGCTGGGTCCTTAAGGAGGAATACCACTAATAGGAGTGCGGCCACAGGGCTTGACACCCCAACTCAGCATTTGTGGCATGACCATAAATTATTGAGTCTAGAATCACAACAGTTTTCCTGTTACCTTAGAAATTTGGTGAGTTCCTTCAATGCCTGGTTAAGTTTAGAGCACTATGTCTCTAGGTAACCATGCAAATTCACACTGGCCCACATGCATAGGCCTGAGAAATCAGAACTGACCTAGAAAGAACCAGAAAATGGATCTAACAAAAAACAATGCTAAATCATGCACCATTCTTTTTATATTTTTCCCTTGGTTTTCATGGGATAAAGAGGAGAACTCGATAGGGCATGGTGGCTCACGCTTGTAATCCCAGTACTTTGGGAGGCTGAGGCGGGTGGATCACGAGGTCAGGAGATCGAGACCATCCTGGCTAACATGGTGAAACCCTGTCTCTACTAAAAATACAAAAAAAAAAAAAAAATTATCTGGGCGAGGTGGCGGTCGCCTGTAGTCCCAGCTACTCAGGAGGCTGAGGTAGGAGAACGGCATGAACCTGGGAGGCGGAGCTTGCAGTGAGCCGAGATTGCGCCACTGCACTCCAGCCTCGGCGACAGAGCGAGACTCCGTCTCAAAAAAAAAAAAAAAAAAAAGAGAGAACTCTTTGGTGCATATAGTTTGTGCTTTTAGGCCTTTGGAGAGGCAAACAAAGGAAGAGATAACCATGGAAATGCTCATTGACCATTGAAAACTTATGTCATCAGCAGCATTTTTGTGGCTCAATGATTATCCAAAATCTGTGAGGCTAAACGCAGTAGCTTTTGAAGCTGTGGTTTTGATGAGACTTGACAGCAATGCAGCAGGCTCCAAAGAGTACAGCGTTCAGTGGACCCCAAAAGCATGAAGGCCATTTCATTCACTCCTTTGTTTATTCTTTCTGCAGTAACAGCCCTTTCCATGTGCCTTATAGGATGCTAAAAACCAGGATTACAAAGGTTGTTTTTAATTCAGAGGGGAAAAAATGCACACTAATCTGTATTAGTTTCTTCTTGCATTACTATAAAGAAATACCAAGACTAGACAATTTATAGAGAAAAGATGTTTGATTGGCTCATGGTTCTGCAAGCTGTACGTTCATGGCTCTGGCATCTGCTTAGCTTCTAGGAAGGCTTCAGGGAGTTTTTATTCATGGTGGAAGACTAAACAGGAGTTGCACTTCACATGCAAAAGCAAGAGCCAGAGGGAGTAGGGAGGTGCCACACTTTAAAACAACCAGATCCTCCGAGAACTCACAATCACTAGGACAGCACCAAGAGGATGGTGTTAAACCATTCATGAGAAATCGCCCCCATGATCCAATCAACTCTCCCCAGGCTCCACATAAGATCTGGACAGGGACAAATATACAAACTATATCATAATCTCAAAAATTTTTACGGGTTCAGTCAGAAAAGAATTAAAGTTTCTGGAAAAATAGATATATAATTCTGTGTTGCTTTTATGGAGGGAGTCATTGGCCTAGTTAATAGGTCATTACTTCAACTGACCATAATTTACGTGCTAATTTCTCGGAAGATGGTATAATCCAAAAGGGAAGGCTCGGGAAGCTAGTAGGTAAGTAACTGAAAGTAAGTCATCTTTCCCCATCATTGCTCCTGAAGGAATGCTAGTCAAGATTATCCTTAGAAATGCTGCATCAATTAAGGACAAATGAACAATACCTAGCTGGAAACACTGCAATAACAATATGCACCTTTGTGGTTTCCACAACTCCAAGTTCAGATGGAAGTAACACATTCCCCAGCAGATACTCCTCTTAGCTGGTTTTTATCTGCTCTCCTGGGGGTGGCCCCCATGAGTAAACCTCCTCATCTGAAGACATTCTTTTATGCCTAGACTTCTCTAGGGGCCTCAGAGTCATACTGTCACAAGACAACTATAAAATTTTTATAACAGCCGGAATCTATTGACCAGTGAGTAAACCCTACATGCAGTAAAAATTCTGTGTGTCAGAATTCAGAAGCCAGGGCACAGCAGGTCATGCTTGCTGCTTGGCTGCTGGTGTAGAGTTTCCTATGGCAGACCATCCTTTCGTTAGTGCATTCCCACCTGTTCACTTACCTCCCCCAAGAAAGATGAATAAATAACCAACCAAAACGTTAAATGAAGACAGCCATTTAAAAAACTATTCCATCAAAATACAAAAATTAAAACGATGAAGAAGTCATGTTTGTTTGGGAACTTAAAGGATCAAGATATAATCCTTGATCTGCCCAATAAAGATGAAAATTGAGGGAGTCGGGACATGGAAGGGAAAGTAATCTGTCTTGGTTACGAGACTGTGTAGGGAGGAGGAAGGAAGGGTCTCCTTTTCAATGGAGGATCACTTGTTTGCACAGTTGCATTGTGAAAACAACTGAGAATGCCCCAGTAGTCTAATTCTGTCATTCACAAGAGGAGTTCACTGTGGCTTATCTAATAGCCCACCTGTCCTAGGCTTACAGCCAGTCTAGCCCAAGCTGGGCATTATCAGGAACCTCTAGGTATTAGCAAAGAACCTGCTCTGACATGCCCAGCCTAGCAGGTTTGGTGTGACAGAAGATGCAGAAGGAAGAAAGATTCTTCCTCCTCCAAGTTTTCCATTGGTTATAACTATAAGATAAGGAACCCCGCAGGCTTGGTGCACTCCATTCTATCTGAGAGAGTGCTGACAGGGTGCTTTTCAAGTCCTTGAAAACAACAAAACATTTTCTGTAACTCCTCACTAAACAATGTCTGGGCCTGATGAAAGGGAAGAAATGTTCTGCAGCTGTACTGCTCTGAGGGTTCCCAATCATCAGGTCAAGGTCAAATGCAGAAATCTCTGTCTGGTCTAACAGAACCCTAAGATGGCTGCCTCCACCACACCCCTCTCCCAGGACTCCTAGTTGGCGTGGAAGGAGGATAGCTGTTGGGGATTTTCTCTTCCCAGCTCCCTTGAAGGGTGCCCCACCTATACATAGGTGTGTGGTCAGCTTCACAGAAATGAAAAGTGGTTATTCCTCACACAAGGGTTGGGAGTAATTACTTCTAAGGAAATATAATACTCAAGAAAAAGAGGCACTCAGATGAGAATGGTGCCTAACCCCTGACCTCTGTGGGGAGCTGCATGGCTACAGTGATGCAGTAGTGCAGGGTGACCAGGCACATATGATGGGACACCTGTCCTAATTCATTCATTGAGCAAAGACTTATTAAGCATCTGCCATATGCCTGGCAATGCCAATGCTCAGTTTTTCTCACCAAACCTTTTGAGAAGCTGATTCTCAAGTGTGAAGTAATAACAAATAAAAAGACAGGAAGGGCCCAAAGTTGTACAAGTTGCAAGTCATGACTGCACAAGAGGACCCAACCAGGCAAGTGACTGGGGACTAAAATCCAACCCACACTCCTGTTGCTAATGTAGCTACCCACACAGAGGGCTGCATTCATGCAGGGGATGCACCTTTTCCTAATGTGCAAAAAATACTGTCTAGTCCAACAGAGACTCTGTGCAGAAGATATGGCATATGGTCAGATGCCTGCAGGCTGCAGTTGCCCATTATCAACTCTTTCCCTAAGAATAGATGAATGAATTTGTCGTTGCCTCATTTTCCTGATCTGTAAAACGGAGTCAATAGTGTTTGTGCTTGCCTTACACCTTGAGACAGTCATTATGAGGTGCAGACTGTGCTCATCAGAAAGAAGATTCTTGGCTGGAGCAGTGGCTCATGCCTGTAATCCCAGCACTTTGGGAAGCTGAGGTGGGCAGATCACTTGAGCTCAGGAGTTTGAGACCAGCCTGGCCAACATAGTGAAACCCTGTCTCTACTAAAAATACAAAAATCAGCTGGGCTTGGTGGCGCATTGCTGTAATCCCAGCTGTCTGGGTGTCTGAGGCAGGAGAGTCACTTGAACCCAGAAGGTGGAGGCTGCAGTGAGCCGAGATGGCGCCACTGCACTCCAGCCTGGTGACAGAGTGAGACCCTGTCTCAAAAAAAAAAAAAAAAAGAAAGAAAGAAGATTCTCAAATAATATAATTATATTAAATAATATATAATAACAAATTACATTAAATAATAGAATACATTTTCTTGCGTTCTTCCAAGAGGGTACTATTTATTAGCTATGGATCATCCTATGGTTAGAAAATAAATCCTACTTTGTAGTCCCTGCCAAGGAAAATTAGTGGAAACTCTTATTTTACCAGGCAAGCAATGGTCCTGAAAAGATCTTAGCAAGGCACCAGCTACACAGCTTAATGCCTATTCAGGGATCCAACTAAAACTTCAGTTCTTCACCAACCATACTCTCAAATGTTTTATGGAAACAGAGGTCACAAATAAGGTTACCAACCAACTTTTGGAAGGAGATGGAGAAGGGACTTTCGTTCCTTGAAGGCAGACAATGTGTTTTTCTCATCCTTGAATTTCAGGACCCAAACTGAAATGTGGGAGCTCAATCAATGTCTGTTGACATTTGTGTTGCATGGTCAACATGTGCTTCCAAGTACCTGATCACTTCAAGGGAGAGATGTGGACTCAGATATTGGATTAGGAGAGCCCTAAATAATTCATACAAAATAATCTAATTTGGTTAGGCCTGCAGAAAAGGAACTTCAAGTCCCATGTTTAGAAACTTCTTTGTATCTAACCTAAATCTTGCATGTTCCCCTTGTTCTAGCATTAACGGAGTAAAAAACAAAAATGCTATGAAATCATGACTCTGATTCTGCTTATCCAGGCTATGTATATGGTCTCAGTCCATTTTCTGTTGCTTATAACAAGATAACTGAAACTGGATAATTTTTGAAGAAAAAGAATTTATTTCTTAGTTATAGAGGCTGAGAAATCCAAGGTCGACGGGCATCATCAGAAGAGAGCCTCTCTGCTGATGGTGAAGCAGGATATTTCCCTGACCCCTTCACAGGACTCACAAAGGGGATGCCTCGTTCACTCAGCCTGCAGCTCTCAACTCCTCACGGGAGAGGGCACACGAGAGAGAGGCCAGCAGGGGTGAACTCCACTCACTCAGACCTGCTATGCTTCACCTCTCAAGGGAAGGAACACACAGGTGAGCAGGTGCAGGAGCCAAGGCGAGTGCTTTTGGGGACCAGCAGGAGTGAACTCTGTAACGGCCCCACAGCAGTGTCTGGGGGAGCGCCTATGACCCCTGAAGCCCCAGAGGGAGTGTTACAGTGCTCTTTTAGCTTTGCCCTCAGCGCACAGCTTAAGTGTTGAAAGCTCAATGGATCCTCTGCCTTTTCATTTGAAGTGGCTGCCTTCTGCTAGAGAGGGTAAAGGGTCAGTGTGACGGCCTTTTGCATCCACACTCGTGGCACCCAAGCTGTTGTCCAGCATCCAGGAGAAATGAGGTCACACAAATGAATTGAAGGATGGTAAACATGGGGGATTTTATTGCCGATTAAAGTGTCTCTCAGCAGGAAGGGGAGCTGAAAGGGGGATGAGGCGGAAAGGTCATCTTCCCCTGAAGTCCAGCTATCTCTGGCCGAATTCTTCACTGTCAAGCTGTCCCTCTGAAGTCAAACCACTTCTCTCCAATGTCCAGCCATAGTCTCCGATGTCCAGCTGCTTCTCCTCTCTGCCACCTGAGTTCTGGGGGGTTTTTATAGGCACAGGATAAGGGGCAGGGGGAGGCCTTGGGTGGTTTTGGAAATGGCAACATTTGAGCAGGAAAACAAGGATATAAGTCCTCCCTTTGGGCAGCAGTTTCAGGCTTTTCGGCTTGAGGGTGGTTCCCCCGTGAGGGCCCCACCCTCTTCTGCTCAGAATTTCCCTGCCTCCTGGGGGCAGGGAATCAGTGAGGACTCTCTGCCGAGGCCCGAGGCTGCACAGGGCATCACATTGTGAGGGGGCTGAGCATGCTAGCTCCCATCTCTCTTCCTCTTCTTACTAAGCTACCATTCCCACTTTAATGACAGCTCATTGATCCATGAATAAATCCAGGCACCACCTAAAGGCCACACCTCTCAAAACTACCACATTGGAGATTACATTTCAACATGAATTTTGGAGGAGACATTCAAATCATAGCATACAGAAACCAAAAGATTGACATTTGAAGATGTTCTAATCTAACTACTCTAATATGCTGTCTCCGAATTATCAATGAATTTATCTTTCAAGGTAAACATCTAAGTAAACTAATATTATTGTCATTGGGCCATTCTATGGCCACTTGCTGTAAGGACACTGCTTCTGAATTTCTTTTTGTCCAACTTATCTTTCAGTTGATTGTATTTTCAGCCTTGACAGCTAACAGGATGGCTCGCTTATTATCTAATTTTAATAAAACCTCGAGATTGTAGTAGAGAAAAAGCACGTTCTGTGGTCTCCAGTTCAAGGTCCCATTGTCATTTCCTTCCTGAGAGTTAAGGAAGGGGTTTGGAGAAGGAAATTCTCATGAATGATGCTCAATTGATCCTTAAATGTGTTTACTCTGGTTTCAGCAGCATCAGTTCTCCCAGCACAGAGACTAAATAATACTTTGCCATTTCATTCTTCTCCCAAGCAGATAGCCTTAGGAATGTATTTACTGCCACCTTGTGGAATGGAAATAAACTTAAAGGGCCTAGTCTAGTCAAATTTTGTTCACAATTTCTCCTTTTTTGATCATTTTGCTTTCTCGGGGAAGGAGCTTCTAGGCTGATCTTGTTACAGGAGCCTCTTGCACCTGGTGGGAGGTGAGGGGGAAGACTCAGTTTTCTTCATACACTGTCATTCTCTGTCAAAATGGAGCTATAGCATAGAAAAATCAAAAGCTTTCAGTCCTTGGAAAACTCCTAAACCTCACTGACAGTGCCAGGAATTGAACCATAATCCCAGATGATTATATTTACAAGAAAAGCCCTACCCATAATCTCTGCAAAAGATAATATTATTCACATATGTTTTGTATAGAAATCCACATACATTGGCTTAGCATGTTTGGATTTTTATCTTAGACTAGAAAATCAGCCTGACCTAACAGAAGTGTGTAAAACTGCCTGCCCTACAATATATCACATCATTTGCTTCTAATGCTGTGCATGGTCTGGTTTATTTTCCATTGCATTTTTCTGTTGCAAAGACATTTCTATAGCTGTGTATATGTCTAGAGATGGCTCTAAAAAAAGGACTGACTTAAAAACAAGACTGTACCCATGTTGGGATAAACATATCTGTTTTACCTCAGAGTGAATTATCTCATTATGAGAAAGTTTAAGTATGTTAAATATACACCAAAGTTTTTGTTGTTGTTGGTTTGAGACTGGGTCTCAATCCGTCATCCAGGCTGCAGTGCAGTGGCAGCATCACAGCTCACTGCAGCCTCAACCTCCTGGGCACAAGTGATCCTGCCATCTCAGCCTCCCGAGTAGCTGGGACTACAGGCACGCACCACCATACCCAGCTAATTATTTTGTATTTTGTAGAGATATGGTTTCATCTTCTTGCCCAGACTAGTCTCGAAGTCCCGCACTCAAGCAATTCACCCATCTTGGCCTCCCAAAGTGCCGGGATTACAGGCACGAGCCACTACACTCGGCCTACACCTAAATGTTGTAAAGGTTTAATTATAAAAACTGCATATTTTTAATTTTAAAAATGCACGACTTTTTCACTTGGAAGAAGCTGCTTTTGTACAGCTCTTCTTCATAATACCTGAGTAATAACTCGTACTACTGCAGCTTTAGCCTGAACCATCACAATAGTTATAATACTGGACAGCAAGGACCTTAAAGCTAAACAGATAAAATATAGGAAGTAACTAAAACCATCTTGCAGCAAAACTTCTTCTTTCATGAATCTTTTTTTTTTTTCACCAAAAGAAGGAATTAACTCTAACTAGGGTTGTAATTTTTGCCACACGATTCTCTTTATGTGCCAAAAGGTTCTGGGGCTGAAAGTTCAGGAGAGGAGGGACAGATGACTGAGGCTCTCTTGGGAATGCCTGGGAATCTGGAATACTGAAGCATGAATATTTGGGAGAGAAAAGGTCTGACACAAGGCAGGACCCAGAAAGGGAGCCGAGCCAGTTCTCCAAGAGCCATGTAAGTCCCCAGGCTCAAGTTTTCAGAGTATTGTCAAAGCTAGAGAGAGACAGAAAGGGTCAGAAGCCCAGGAGTGAGAGAAGCAATGCAAGGAAAATAAAGACAAAGAGAAGAGTAGACTGAAAAATAAAATGCATTCTTGGTACTAAGTGATTGATCCTACTTGTTTTTTTTTGTTTTGTTTTGTTTTTTAATGTCTAAGTCCTTAAGAAGAGAAATAAAAGAGAATCCAACTGGAAGTAAAGAAGATCCATGAGATTTCTCTGAGGAGAGAAAGTGAAGTCAGTCACTAAATATTTACTCAGAATGTTGTGGTCCTTGGTGCTGTTCACCAAATATGTCATCTCTCCCACGCTCTGAGGGAAATTGCACTTCCTGGTGCCCATGCGGCTGAGTGGGGCCATGTGACTAGTTTTGGTTAATGAGTAGAGAGCAGAAATGACAGGTGTCACTTCCAGGACAGGACATTTGATTGTTGCAAGACTTAGAGTTCTTTATTCCCCTTGGGGCAGTGGCCTGAAATTCATGGTGGCTCGGCCCACCTGGACTTGTGAGAGAATGCCACGAGCACAGTCTGTGCTGGACATGTGATGTAAGCAACAAACAAACCTTTATGGTTTAGGCCACTAATATTTTGGAGATGTTTGTCACTGCAGCATGACAAGGTCAATCCTGAGGTATACCTGCATTAAGGAGACAGTATGATCATCTCTTTGAAGTATATAAAGTATTAACATGGTCCTTATGCTTGAGAAATGAATGCCTAAAGCTTGTAGTGGACATGAAGAGAAGGTGTCAGATAGTGCCAAGAAAATCTTACATTTAAAAGCTGTTTTCTGGCCAGGTGCAGTGGCTCTTGCCTGTAATCCCAGCACTTTGGGAGGCTGAGGCGGGCTGATCACTTGAGACCAGGAATTCGAGACCAGCCTGGCCAACATGGTGAAACCCCGTCTCTACTAAAAGATACAAAAAATTAGAGGGCCTGTGATCCCAGCTACTCGGGAGGCTGAGGCAGGAGAATCGCTTGAACTGGGATGCAGAGGTTGCAGTGAGCCAAGATTGCACTACTGCAGTCCAGCCTGGGTGACAGAGTGAAACTCCTTCTCAAAAACAGACAAATAAATAAATAAAATAAAAATAAAAGCAATTTTCTGTCTTCTCAAAGGAAGATTGAATTCACCTTCCAGGCAAACATTTTGCTTTGTTTTAGGAACACCAAAATGTGCCCTTTGGTCACTAATGTAAATCGAGAATATTCACAAAGATTCTTATCGGAGTGTGTGGAAGACCACACCGATTAAATTTGGCTCTTTTAGAACAGAAAATGCAGCCTGGACTTGGGAAAAATTGGTTCTTTTAGAACAGGAGGCAAAGCCTTGACTTGGAAATGTAAATTGTTACATAGACTTGAGTTGGAGTTGTGGCTCAGGGGCTTTCTTGCTTTCTTGACCGAGGGAAACATATTGCTCTGTCTTAGTCTTGCTCAGATATTCCCAAGGGGTAGGCAGCCATAAAAGACCCTAAGGAGAATCTGGGTCCCTGGGGTTGGAGCAGAACCACTACTAAGAGCTACACAAACCACTTTCTCTGTTGTTTGTCTCTTCATTGACTCCTGGGTCTTAATAAGGACCTATCAAAAGTTGTGGCCTGGCTTTCATTTTTTGGGGATGAAGTATAGGGAACAGAAAACGCCCCACTTGAGATGCAATGGTAAGCAGGACTGCGGTACCTGCACCTCCAGCTCAGGGGATGGTGAGGCCCACTGCCCATTAGCAAAAGTGCCATGGGGAGAGACATGGAGCACATGCCAAGGAGGCTGTAACAAGGAATATGAGGAACTTGATCCAACCACGTGTTAATGTTGCTGATGATGATAGCTAATGTCACATAGTGCTTACCATGAGCCAGTTATTGTTCTAAGCAAAAATTTTAGAGGTAGCCATACACACACAAAGCGTCACATGGTGACAGCAACCTGAGAGGCTTTCAGAAATACATTGGGAACACTGTGGGAGTGGGTGGAGTTTGATTTCCATAACTCAGCAGAGAGGGACTGGGAATAAGAGGTTAATGACCATCTTTTGAAATAACATGCTGGCAGTATCTGGACACACCACACCCAATTGTTTAGTTGAGAACTTCTGTAACTGAGCCTATATTATAAAAATCATAAGATGTTTGCTTTACTTAATTTCCTTTGTCTTTGTCCTTTCCTCCTTCCATGCATGATGACTTACAGTAGAGGTAGTCACTAACTCACTAATAATTGATTAACTTGATGTCCTGACCTCCTGGAAGCTGCCCACAAGATTAATAAACTTGTTTTTTTTTTCCAGAGGACAATGATCCTTAGGTCATGCAGACCTTCCTTGGCTTGTCTCATTTAATCCTCACAACAATCCTAAGAAGTAAGTTTTTAGTCCCATTTTATACACAATGACATCATTTGCCTAAGGTGACACAGCCAGTGAGCTGAGTAGATTTCACTCAGTGTACACATCAATGTAATGTCTTGCCAGCATAATTGCTTCCCAGATAGAGTTGATGGCTGTGTTTCCAAAAAGAGAGACCCCTGAGGGGCCCCAGAGGTCATGCATGGCACCCAGAATCCACAGGTGCAGCAAGTATCCTATTCAGACAAATTAAATACTATGCCATGCTCATTTCATCAATGCTTGTTACCAATAAGATATACATTCCTGAAAGAATCACTGAATTTACTGTACCTTTGTGTCATTTTGTGTCTTCTCATGCAACAGATATTGAAAGTACAAGCCACAGCATTCGGAGTCCATTAAATTGTCTGACTTTGAAAAGGAGTCCTCACTCTACAACCACTAAGGAACCATTGGTGTTAAGCAGCAGTTTTCTAGTTTCTTTTGTTTTCTTTTCTTTTTTCTTTTCTTTCTTTTCTTTTCTTTTTTTGAGACAGAGTCTTGCTCTGTTGCCTAGGCTGGAGTGCAGTGGCACAATCTCAGCTCACTGCAACCTCTGCCTCATGGGTTTAAGTGATTCTTGTGCCTCAGCCTCCCAAATAGCTGGCTGTGCACACCACCATACCTGGCTAACTTGTTGTATTTTTAGTAGAGATGGGGTTTCACCATGTTGGCTACGCTGGTCTCGAACTCCTGGCCTCAATTGATGCACCTGCCTCGGCCTCCGAAAATGCTGGAATTACAGGTGTGAGCCACCATGCCCAGGCTTCTACTTTTGTCTGAGAAGGCTGGAACTAAGAGAGTAGTGAGTGTCTTGTATGTAAGGGTGGCAATGAAATCTCCTCTACAGTCACTACTCCTGCTCCACCCATTGCTGCAGTTCTGAATTCCCTGTCCTCACATCTCTTAATATTGGCATGCACATGCGTGCACAGTCCTGCATACAGGTTTATCCTAAAGGTGGACTTGAGATGATCCACAATGAGACAAAGTTGAAAGATCACAGGCAAGGTCACCACAGACCGACTGGCCCACGGTAGGCACATTTGATAGTGAAGGTGCCACTTCAGTCTGACTCTTTCATTTCATGGAATTCAACACCAAAAAAGCAAGGCTCCCAGTACTAGCTCCAGCTAGCCACATGTAAGTGAATGAAAGTAAGAGGTTGGTTTACCACACTGTGTGAATGTGTTTAGAACTTGGCACCAGCAAATTTATGTTCTATTTTCCCAACCCAGTCTGTAAAATATACCCTCTACTTGACCCAGAGCATAATGATATCTATGGCTAAAACTGCCAATGAGAGAAAGGTTTAAGGATTTCAGACATAAACAAGCTGTTGTTTCACTGGATTTTTCAATGTACTGCTTGTTGTATTGGGTGCCTTCCTCAGAATGGGCACTATTATTAAGTGCCTTATCATTATTGCCTTTTTTACACATAACAATCCTTATAAAGCATAAGATGTTATTGTCCCCATTTTATGAGGAAAACAAGGCTAGAAAGGTTAAGTAAATTGCCTGAAGAAATGCAGCTAGTTAGCGTCTCAGCCAAGAGTCAATGATTGGCCTATTTTTGAAGCCTGTGTATATGTTTAGTCACACAGTTCTACCTGACTCTCCCAAAAACTACGATCATCTGATTTGAGGAACGTGAAACATATTTTGATTGCTTACAATATTTCTCATTTGGAAATAATGTTGCTATTAGTGTCACCTTCAAATAAAGGAATGTCAGGGAAATTTGAATCCTGAAATCACAGACCTAGAAAGGGACTTACAACTAAACCATGACGTGTTGGACTGGATCACTGTGTACCCATGAGAGGTGGACTAGATGGTGACTAAAGTCAGTACAGCTGTCTCAACAGCTGAGCAGACCACAGCCACTCAAATAAGTGTCATCTACTAGGAAGCCATCATTTGATACTATATCCTAATGATAGGATACTATATCATTGGTGCTTTCAATGCACATATATGGAACATTATGTTTAAAACTGCTTTAAAGTTCATTTACAAGGCACCTAGGATAAGATCTCATTACTCTGTAATCACTTCCCTCTTTGTCTAAATACAGTATTATTGGGCTTAATTACCCTCTCATTTACCAAACTTGGTTCTAAATGAGTCTTGGTTGTTCTCAAAAACCAAAGAGGCTTCTAGATATGAAAATTGACCACCAATCAAGGATATTCAGTAGAAAAAAATGTAAAGAAGAAACACCAAAAATTCTTGGAACAAATCTGCATTTTAAAATACATAAATGGTCTTCCAAGGTGAACGTATATTTTTTCCAGCTGTATTGAAGTATAATTGACAAATAAAAATTGTATGTATGGATTTTTGTCCAAGATGGCCAAATAGGAACAGCTCCAGTCTACAGCTCCCAGCGTGAGCAACGCAGAAGACAGGTGATTTCCTCATTTCCAGTTGAGGTACCAGGTTCATCTCACTGGGGCTTGTTGGACAGTGGGTGCAGCCCACAGAGTGTGAGCCGAAGCAGGGCAAGGCATCGCCTCACCCAGGAAGCACAAGGGTTCAGGGAATTCCCTTTCCTAGCCAAGGGAAGCCATGACAGACGATACCTGGAAAATCAGGACACTCCCACCTTAAAGCTGTGCTTTTCCAAAGGTCTTAGCAAACAGCACACCAGGAGATTATACCCTGTGCATGGCTCAGAGGCCTGCCTGCCTCTGTAGACTCCACCTCTGGGGGCAGGGCATAGATGAACAAAAGGCAGCAGAAACTTCTGCAGACTTAAAGTCCCTGACTGACAGCTTTGAAGAGAGTAGTGGTTCTCCCAGCACAGAGTTTGAGATCTGAGAACAAACAGACTGCCTCCTCAAGTGGGTCCCTGAACCCCAAGTAGCCTAACTGGGAGACACCTCCCAGTAGGGGCCGACTGACACCTCATACAGCTGGGTGCCCCACTGAGACGAAGCTTCCAGAAGAAGGATCAGGCAGCAACATTTGCTGCTCTGCAATATTTGCTGTTTTGCAGCCTCCACTCGTGATACCCAGGCAAACAGGATCTGGAATGCACCTCCAGCAAACTCCAACAGACCTGCAGCTGAGGGTCCTGACTGTTAGAAGGAAAACTAACAAACAGAAAGGACATCCGCACCAAAACCCTATCTGTATGTCACCATCATCAAAGACCAAAGGTAGATAAAACCACAAAGACAGGGAAAAACCAGAGCAGAAAAGCTGAAAATTCTAAAAATCAGAGTGCCTCTTCTCATCCAAAGGAATGCAGCTCCTCACCAGCAACAGAACAAAGCTGGACGGAGAATGACTTTGACAAGTTGACAGAAGTAGGCCTCAGACGATCAGCAATAACATACTTCTCTGAGCTAAAAGAAGATGTTCAAACCCATTTCAAAGAAGCTACAAACCTTGAAAAAAGATTAGATGAATGGCTAACTAGACTAGAGAGTGTAGAGAAGACCTTAAATGAGCTGATGGAGCTGAAAACCATGGCATGAGAACTACATGATGCATGCACAAGCTTCAGTAGCCGATTCGATCAAGTGAAAGAAAGGATATCAGTGATTGAAGATCAAATGAATGAAATGAAGCAAAAAGAGAAGTTTAGAGAAAAGACAGTAGAAAGAAATGAACAAAGCCTCCAAGAAATACAGGACTATGTGAAAAGACCAAATCTACGTCTAATTGGTGTACCTGAAAGTGATGGGGAGAATGGAAACAAGTTGGAAAACACTCTACAGGATATTATCCAGGAGAACTTCCCCAATCTAGCAAGGCAGGCCAACATTCAATTTCAGGAAATACAGAGAACGCCACAAAGATTCTCCTCGAGAAGAGCAACTCCAAGACACGTAATTGTGAGATTCACCAAAGTTGAAATGAGGGGGAAAATGTTAAGCGCAGCCAGAGAGAAAGGTAAGCTTACCCATAAAGGGAAGCCCATCAGACTAACAGCAGATCCCTCGGCAGAAACTCTACAAGCCAGAAGAAAGTGGGGGCCAACATTCAACATTCTTAAAGAAAAGAATTTTCAACCCAGAATTTCATATCCAGCCAAACTAAGCTTCATAAGTGAAGGAGAAATAAACTCCTTTACAGACAAGCAAATGCTCAGAGATTTTGTCACCACCAGGCCTGCCTTACAAGAGTTCCTGAAGGAGGCACTACACATGGAAAGGAACAACCAGTACCAGCCACTGCAAAAACATGCCAAATTGTAAAGACCATCAAAGCTAGGAAGAAACTACATCAACTAGTGAGCAAAATAGCCAGCTAACATCATAATGATAGGATCAAATTTACACATAACCATATTAAGCTTAAATGTAAATAGGCTAAATGCTCCAATTAAAAGATGCAGACTGGCAAATTGGATAAAGAGTCAAGACCCATCAGTATGCTATATTCAGGAGACCCATCTCACGTGCAGAGACACACATAGGCTCAAAATAAAGGGATGGAGAAAGATCTATCAAGCAAATGGAAAACAAAAAAAAAGCAGGGGTTGCAATCCTAGTCTCTGATAAAACAGAAATTAAAACAACAAAGATCAAAAGAGACAAAGAAGGCCATTACATAATGGTAAAGGGATCAATTCAATAAGAAGAGCTAACTATCCTAAATATATATGCACCCAATACAGGAGCACCCAGATTCATAAAGCAAGTCCTTAGAGACCTACAAAGAGACTTAGACTCCCACACAATAATAATGGGAGACTTTAACACTCCACTGTCAACGTTAGACAGATCAACGAGACAGAAAGTTAAAAGGATATCCAGGAATTGAACTCACCTCCTCACCAAGCAGACCTAATAGACATCTACAGAACTCTCCACCCCAAATCAACAGATATACATTCTTCTCAGCACCACATCGCACTTATTCCACAATTGACCACATAGTTGGAAGTAAAGCACTCCTCAGCAAATGCAAAAGAACAGAAATTATAACAAACTGTCTCTCAGACCACAGTGCAACCAAATTAGAACTCAGGATTAAGAAACTCACTCAAAACCACTAAACTACATGGAAACTGAACAACCTGCTCCTTAATGACTACTGAGTAAATAATGAAATGAAGGCAGAGATAAAGATGTTCTTTGAAACCAATGAGAACAAAGACACAATGTACCAGAATCTCTGGGACACATTTAAAGCAGTGTGTAGAGGGAAATTTATAGCAAAATTATAGCAAAAAAGAGAATTTAAACCTACAAGAGAAAGCAGGAAAGATCTAAAATCGACACCCTAACATCACAATTAAAAGAACTAGAGAAGCAAGAGCAAACAAATTCAAAAGCTAGCAGAAGGCAAGAAATAACTAAGATCAGAGCAGAACTGAAGGAAATAGAGACACAAAAACCCCTTCAAAAAATCAGTGAATCCAGGAGCTGGATTTTTGAAAAGATCAACAAAATTGAGACTGCTAGCAAGAATAATAAAGAAGAAAAGAGAGAAGAATCAAACAGATGCAATAAAAAATGATAAAGGGGATATCACCACCAATCCTACAGAAATACAAACTACCATCAGAGAATACTATAAATATCTCTATGCAAATAAACTAGAAAATCTAGAAGAAATGGATAAATTCCTGGACACATACACCCTTCCAAGACTAAATCAGGAAGAAGTTGAATCCCTGAATAGACCAATAACAGGCTCTGAAATAGAGGCAATAATTAATAGCCTAGCAAGCCAAAAAAGTCCAGGACCAGACGGATTCACAGCAAAATTCTACCAGAGGTACAAACAGGAGCTGGTATCATTCCTTCTGAAACTATTCCAATCAACAGTAAAGAACGGAATCCTCCCTAACTAATTTTATGAGGCCAGCATCATCCTGATACCAAATCCTGGCAGAGACACAACAAAAAAAGAGAATTTTAGACCAATATCCCTGATGAACCTTGATGCAAAAATCCTCAAGAAAATACTGGCAAACCGAATCCAGCAGCACATCCAAAAGCTTATCCATCATGATCAAGTGGGCTTCATCCCTGGGATGAAAGGCTGGTTCACCATACGCAAATCAATAAATGTAATCCAGCATATAAACAGAACCAAAGACAAAAACCACATGATTTTCTCAACAGATGCAGTAAAGGCCTTCGACAAAATTCAACAGCCCTTCATGCTAACAACTCTCAATAAACTAGGTATTGATGGGACGTATCTCAAAATAATAAGAGCTTTTTATGACAAACCCACAGCCAGTATCATACTGAATGGGCAAAAACTGGAAGCATTTCCTTTGAAAACTGGCACAAGACAGGGATGCCCTCTTTCACCACTCCTATTCAACATAGTGTTGGAAGTGCTGGCCAGGGCAGTCAGGCAGGAGAAAGAAATAAAGGATATTCAATTAGGAAAAGAGGAAGTCAAATTGTCCCTGTTTGCAGATGACATGATTTATAATTAGAAAACCCAACGGTCTACCTGGGCGTGGTGGCTCACATCTTTAATCCCAGGACTTTGGGAGGCCAAGACGGGCAGATCACGAGGTCAGGAGATTGAGACCATCCTGGCTAACACAGTGAAACCCCATCTCTACTAAAAATACAAAAAAATTAGCTGGGCGTGGTGGCGGATGCCTGTAGTCCCAGCTACTCAGGAGGCTGAGACAGGAGAATGGCATGAACCCGGGAGGCGGAGCTTGCAGTGAGCCGAGATTGCGCCACTGCACTCCAGCCTGGGCGACAGAGCGAGAGTCCCTATCGTCTCAGCCCAAAATCTCCTGAAGCTGATAAGCAACTTCAGCAAAGTCTTAGGATACAAAATCAATCTGCAAAAATCACAAGCATTCTTATACACCAATAACAGACAAACAGCCAAATCATGAGTGAACTCCCAAACACAATTGCTTCAAAGAGAACAAAATACCTAGGAATCCAACTTATAAAGGATGTGACGGACCTCTTCAAGGAGAACTACAAACCACTACTCAACAAAATAAAAGAGGACACAAACAAATGGAAGAACATTCCATGCTCATGGATAGGAAAAATCAATATCATGAAAATGGCCATGCTGCCCAAGGTAATTTATAGATTCAATGCCATCCTCATCAAGCTACCAATGACTTTCTTCACAGAATTGGAAAAAACTACTTTAAAGTTCATATGGAACCAAAAAAGAGCC
Organism: Pan paniscus; assembly: GCF_029289425.2. Classification (NCBI taxonomy): domain Eukaryota; kingdom Metazoa; phylum Chordata; class Mammalia; order Primates; family Hominidae; genus Pan; species Pan paniscus. The sequence continues at coordinate 52,929,556 of NC_073260.2, forward strand.
CACATTGCCAAGACAATCCTAAGCAAAAAGAACAAAGCTGCAGGCATTATGCTACCTGACTTCAAACTAAACTACAAGTCTACAGTAACCAAAACAGCATGGTACTGGTACCAAAACAGAGATATAGACCAGTGGAACAGAACAGAGCCCTCAGAAATAATACCACACATCTACAACCATCTGATCTTTGACAAACCTGACAAAAACAAGAAATGGGGAAAGGATTCCCTATTTAATAAATGGTGCTGGGAAAACTGGCTAGCCATATGCAGAAAGCTGAAATTGGATGCCTTCCTTACACCTTACACAAAAACTAATTCAAGATGGATTAAAGACTTAAATGTTAGACCTAAAACCATAAAAACCCTAGAAGAAAACCTAGGCCATACCATTCAGGACGTAGGCATGGGCAAGGACTTCATATCTAAAACACCGAAAGCAATGGCAACAAAAGCCAAAATAGACAAATGGGATCTGATTAAACTAAAGAGCTTCTGCACAGCAAAAGAAACCACCATCAGAGTGAACAGGCAACCTACAGAATGGGAGAAAATTTTTTTGTTTTTGTTATTGTCTTACATTTAATTTCTTTTTTTAAATTTTATTTTATTATTATTATACTTTAAGTTTTAGGGTACATGTGCACAATGTGCAGGTTTGTTACATATGTATACATGTGCCATGTTGGTGTACTGCACCAGAATGGGAGAAAATTTTTACAATCTACCCATCTGACAAAGGGCTAATATCCAGAATCTACAAAGAACTCAAACAAATTTACAAGAAAAAAAACAACACCATCAACAAGTGGGCAAAGGATATGAACAGACACTTCTCAAAAGAAGACATTTATGCAGCCAAAAGACACATGAAAAAATGCTCATCATCACTGGCCATCAGAGAAATGCAAATCAAAACCACAATGAGATACCATCTCACACCAGTTAGAATGGCGATCATTAAAAAATCAGGAAACAACAGGTGCTGGAGAGGATGTGGAGAAATAGGCACACTTTTACACTGTTAGTGGGACTATAAACTAGTACAACCATTGTGGAAGACAGTGTGGTGATTCTTCAAGGATCTAGAACTAGAAATACCATTTGACCCAGCCATCCCATTACTGAGTATATACCCAAAGGATTATAAATCATGCTGCTATAAAGACACATGCACACGTATGTTTCTTGTGGCACTATTCACAATAGCAAAGACCTGGAACCAACCCAAATGTCCATCAGTGATAGACTGGATTAAGAAAATATGGCACATATACACCATAGAATACTATGCAGCCATAAAAAAGGATGAGTTCATGTCCTTTTTAGGGACATGGATGAAGCTGGAAACCATCATTCTCAGCAAACTATCACAAGGAGAGAAAACCAAACACCACATGTTCTCACTCATAGGTGGGAACTGAACAATGAGAACACATGGACACAGGGTGGGGAACATCACACACTGGGGCCTGTCGTGGGGGAGGGGTAAGGGGGAGGGATAGCATTAGGAGATATACCTAATGCAAATGACGAGTTAATGGGTGCAGCACACCAACATGGCACATATATACATAAGTAACAAACCTGCACGTTGTGCACATGTACCCTAGAACTTAAAGTATAATAAAAATAAATAAATAAATATGGTATGTATTTACAGTGTACAATGTGATATTTGGGTATACATATACACCATTTCACATAGTTACTTTTTTTGGTACGTGTGGTAAGAACACTTAAGATCTACTCTCTTAGCAAATTTCAAGTAAGCAATACAGTATTGTCGATGATAGTTACCATACTGTACATTCGATCCCTGAAATTTGATCAGCATCTCCCTTTGATGAACATCTCTCCATTTCCCCAAGCCTCAGCCCCTGGCAACCACTATTCTACTCTGTTTCCATGAGCTCAACTTTTTAGACTCTACATATAAGTGAGATCATGTGATATTTGTCTTTCTGTGTCTTGCTCATTTCACTTAGCATAATGTCCCCCAGTTTCACCCATGTTATCACAAATGGCAATATTTCCTTCTTTTTATGGCTGAATAATAGTCCAGCATACATATACCACATTTTCATTATCTCTCTATGTATCAACAGACACTTAGGTCATCTCCATATGTTGGCAATTATAAATAATGCTGAAATGAACATGGGAGTGCAGCTATCTCTTCAACATACTGATTTCATTTCCATTGGCTGTATACCCACAAGTGGAATTGCTAGATCATACAGAGCTCTATTTCTAGTTTTTTGAGGAACCTCTATACTGTTTTTTATAATTACTATACCAATTTACATTCCCACCTTTTCTCCACATCCTTGCCAACACTTACTGTCTTGTCTTTGTGATAACAGCCATCCTAACGGGTATGAGATGATATCTCATTGTGGTTTTGATTTGCATTTCCCTGATAATTAGTAATATTGAGCACCTTTTCATATACCTATTGGCCATCTGTATGTCTTCTTTGGAAAATGTCTGTTCAGGTCCCTTGCCCATTTTTTAATTGGATTATTTCGGGCTTTTTTGCTACTGAGTTGTATGATTCCTTATATATTTTGGGTATTAACCCCTTATCAGATATATGGATTGCAAATGTATTCTCTCATTCCCTAAGTTGCCTTTTCACTTTTGATTGTTTCCTTTCTGTGCAGAGCGTGCAGAGCTTTTTGGTTTGACGTACTCCCACTTATTTATTTTTGCTTTTGTTGCCTAAACAAGCGTTTTAATGTGTGAATTCTAGAGTGCTTATTTTGCAAACCACGCACCTTATACATGCATTATAATTAATAAATCTAAATACCAATTAAGGACTGCAACTACACTACTAATTGTACCATGGCCAAGATAAAATGATCTTCACTTGAAAATTCTTTCCCATATTCATCTTATATATTTTTTCAATGAATATAGTATTAAGTCTTTCAAAGTTGACTTATATATTTACATATGTTTATTTTACAAATATTTGATTTGGTAGACTTTCTTTTCTATTTTTACTGGTCAAGTTCATTTAAAAAATCACCAGACTGTTTTCTGTGTTTATCTTGAAAGTGCTAGACAACCCCCACACAACTGGTTATTCACATACTAGACATTTGGTGTTTGATGGTTAATGGCAACATTTGGTAATACTTGGCCCCCACAGCAGAGTTCACATTTTTAACTGTCATCAATAGAAGTCTTAATTTGGTAAACAGTTACTTTTTAAATAAAAACCTATTATATTTTCTTCCTTTTTAAAAAATAGTTATTTACTTTGAATTAATTGGTTAATCCAGTTCTATTACTCCTACTCAAGTAATTTAAAAAAGCAAACTTCATTAATATTTGTAATAAAATGTGATAATCATTGTGTCATGCAGTCCCCACCAAGCAGTAAAAAATTACTCAGTATGTAAACAAATGAAAATATGAATAAATAATTAAAGCCAAAAATCTTAGTTTTTGTGCATTCAAAGTATTTGTCTAAGAGCAAATAATATGATACTAAACATAGCCTTCAGGTTAGTGATCTTAATTTCATAGATTAAATAGGCACATATAATAATAAAATGGACAATATATGAATATACATATATACGTGTATATATATATATAGAACATTCTTTCTCAAATTTTCCTCTCGAAACCTAAATTTATTTTCTCTTTTCTTGTGAATTCTATTCAGATATAACATACATAAAGAAAAGCACATTTAAAAAAAAAGAAAAGTGGCTGGGCACTGTGGCTCACACCTGTAATCCCAGCACTTTGGGAGGCCAGAGTGGATGGATCACATGAAGTCGGGAGTTGAAAACCAGCCTGGCCAGCATGGTGAAACCCCGTCTCTACTAAAAAAGTACAAAAATTAGCTGGGTGTGGTGGCGGGCACCTGTAATCCCAGTTTCTTGGGAGGCTGAGGCAGGAGAATCGCTTGAACTCGGGAGGTGGAGATTGCAGTGAGCCGAGATCGCGCCATTGCACTCCAGCCTAGGCAACAGAGCGAGACTCCATCTCAAAAAACAAAAAAAAGAAAAGTACATAAACCATAAGTATGACACTTCAGTTAAGACACTCTTATAACTAGCACCCAGATCATGAAACAGAACATGACCAGCACCTCCAAAACCCCCTCATGAACCCTCCCACTCACAACCTTCCACAGTGACCACTAGGCTGACCTAAACCCATAGTTTAGTTTTGCCTCTTTACAAACTTCATGTAATTGGAATCACACAGTATGTACTCTTTGTGACTAGGGCCTTCCTTCAATACTGTTTCTGAAATCCGTTCCTATTGTTGCGTGTAGGTGCAATTTATGTCTTCTCATTGCTCTACAGTGTTCTAGTGCAAGAATATACTACAATTTATTTATCCACTATATTGCAGGGGACATATGTACACTGAAACATTATGTGTTGTTTATCTGAAATTCAAATTAAACTAAGCTGCTTGTATTCCATCTGGCAATCCTAATCCTTGCCAACACTCAACATTGTCTGTAGAAGCACCTATTTCTATTTATTCAAAAATAAACAAATTGAAACCATTTGCCACACTTGTAGAAGTTGCATCTACAAAATAAAAGTGAAGATGTAACAGTCATTCAGTCCATCTGAATCCTGCAGACAGAGAAACTGGCTCAAGAGCACCTCCTCCTCCAGGGGGAAAAAGTTCACTTTATATAATGAACTATCTTTCAGCTGTCTACATTTATCAACTCACCTGGAACATGGCCAAATCTTCACTTTACTTTTGATGTATAAATGGCCTCAATTGTCTTAATAGTTTGCTTACAAAATAGTTTGCTTACAAACACAGAAGTTGTAATTACTATAATGTTTAGTATTTTTATAAAGTCCTTTTATTCTTCAAAGCACATTACAAGTTACAAATTAATTAAGCTCTACAATAGCCCTTCACCCCAGGGAAGAAAGAAATTTCTGTACTTCATTTAAAGTTCAGAATCCCAAAGTCAATATGAACTAACTGGCCGTGAGCCACAGAGTAAATTTCAAACCTAAAACTGCAGATCTTGGCTCCATGTTCCAAACACCAAGCTTACATCAAAGGAAAACATTAACATTCTACCAAAGAAAAACCGTTGCCAGTCTTCTTTTCCATCTAAAAATGGGAAGGAGGCTGGGCGCAGTGGCTCACGCCTGTAATCCCAGCACTTTGGGAAGCCGAGGTGGGTGGATCACGAGGTCAGGAGTTCGAGACCAACATGGCCAACATGGTGAAACCCTGTCTCTACTAAAAATATAAAAATTAGCCAGGCATGGTGGTGCGCACCTGTAATCCCAGCTACTCAGGAGGCTGAAGCAGGAGAATCGCTTGAACCCAGGAGGTGGAAGCTGCAGTGAGCCGAGATTGCACCCCTACACTCCAGCCAGGGCAACAGAGCAAGACTCAGTCTCAAAAAAAAAAAAAAAAAAAAGAAGGAGAGCTGGGGGTCGAGGAATGCTGAACTTTTGACAAAGTGCTAATCTCCCTTCTCAGATATAAGGCTCATCGGTAAGATTTCAACCTCAGTAAAATTCTGATTTGTTTTTTGATTCTCATCAATGGGTACTTATCAAGAACACAAGGTTCAGACAAATGATAGTCACAGAAAGTCAGAAACATATAGAGTTAGGAAAATCTAGTGAGGTCCAGAGGAATTTCTAGGAGTAAATTCCAAATGATTATTTGCCGAGGATATCCTGAATTAGAATTATTCTGTTGTTATCTTCGAGTGTGACTCCTGAACTAGTACTGAAAATTACTGAACTAGTACAATAAAACTGTTCTAAATTTCTCTCTTGACTTTTCCAGCCACAAAAATGTTGGCATGGGATAATATTTGTTCTAAAATGGATATTGTCCAATCCCAGTCCTGACTGAAAGTGAAGCTCTGAGGTTCTGTTGGGAAACAGCTGGGATATTTCTGTGGAAAGCATTTCAATCTAATTCCATATTTGTCTTCAAATATTAACCAATGATTTATGAAACTTTCCTTGACAACCAATATTTAAAGAAATAAAAATTGTCTAGTTTTCCAGAACAACATCCCCCCTGAATTATTCCCTTAGTTCCTCCGGAAATGTCTCCATCAAATTGCTTACAGTTAAAATCTGTGTTCCTTTTTATGCACGTGCTTTCTGTTGAATGAAGGGTGTATAGAGCACCCTTGACATAAGTAACTCCATCTTAGAAAAAGACTCCATCTTACATTTCATTGGGCACTTTGCCAACAGAAACTAGATGTTTTGCTTAATAAATAAATGTATAATAAAGACCGCATCCAACCAGATAAGGATGTAAACAAGCACACTCTTCCATTATCAGTCCTCACCAGAGAACTCTGTGGCCATAAAAAGAGAAGGGCTTCAGCAGCTCGAAGTGGCCATCTTAGCTGACACTGTCTTCCTGTCACTCATGATGAGTACTTGGCATCTGCCACTGAAGGTTCTGCCAGCATCAAAGACCCTTCCATGCAAGACAGTCAGACAGCCTGGCTCACACCACAAGATTCTTTCTGTCTTAGTCACTCTCCCTGGTTAATGAAGAATGGTTCATTAACCATTTTTTTCCTACGTCTTTTTCTCTTGATGTTAAATGTTACTTCGTTTGTTGGGGAATGTTTAATCTATAATGTTTACATATTAATCAAGTATACTATCGTGTATGGTTTGTAATATTGACTGACTGGTGGAGTGGCTTGAGCCTGTGCCCGCAGCTCTGAGAACTAAGTAAATGTGAAGTACTAAGGAGAGTTGGCTTCTTAGGAACTCCATGTAGCTCATGGCTTTTGTGATTAAATAGCATCAATAATAGTTTGACATTATGGAAAGATATAAATGTGTGCAGACCTGTTTATTTCTGACCTTGCACCGCTCAGGAGAAAGGGAAATGGCCATTTAAAAAGTAAAAATGTTAAGTAGAATTGGTGTCTATGTACTGAAAAATAAAAGTGTGAGATCTAGAAAATACACTATTGGTGATGATAAAAGATAAACTTCAGTTCACAAGTGCAAAAAGTTAACCAAAATACATTACTTAAATGGAATGAACCAAAGATACACTACTGAAAGCAGAACTCCTTACTAGGTAAGGAAGAAAAGTTGCCAAAGAGTCATAAAATTAAAAAGGGAGAGGTTTCTTTTGTTTCGTTCTGTTTTTTTGGAGATGGAGTCTCACTCTGTCTCCCAAGCTGGAGTGCAGTGGCATGACCTCGGCTCACTGCAACCTCCGCCTCCCAGGTTCAAGAGCTTCTCCTGCCTCAGCCTCCCAAGTAGCTGGAACTACAGGTGCATGCTGCCACACCCAGCTAATTTTTTGTATTTTAGTAGAGATGGGGTTTCACCATGTTGCCCAGGCTGGTCTCGAACTCCTGAGCTCAGGCAATCCACCCGCCTCGGCCTCCCAAAGTGCTAGGATTACAGGCATGAGCCACCACGCCCGGCCGAGGGAGAGGTTTTTTAAGTGACCGCCAATACACAACAGTCAACTCGAAAACAACACAGACGTAGAAAAATAACCTTGTCTTGAGGTAGAGGGCTATTTAGCTAAAAGGGGATTTTTAAGAGATGAATTAGTGATGTGTCTTCAAGTTCTTGAAAGGTTTGAACCATTCCAATTTACCATAAAAACCTGGTCACCCTTGCCTGGGGCAGTGGCTCATGCCTGTAATCCTGGCACTTTGGGAGGCTGAGGCGGGCGGATCGCCTGAGATCCAGAGGTCGAGACCAGCCTGGCCAACATGGTGAAACCTCATCTCTACTAAAACTACAAAAATTAGCTGGGCGTGGTGGCGGGCGCCTGTAATCCCAGCTACTCGGGAAGCTGAGGCAGGACAATCGCTTGAACCCAGGAGGCAGAGGTTGCAATGAGCTGAGATCACTTCATTGCACCACAGCCTGGGCAACAAGAGTGAAACTCCATTTAAAAAACAAAAACAAAAACAAAAAAACCTGGTCATCCTCCAATGCCCCACCCCATCCTTATCTCAGTAAATCTCCCCGCCCCCATTTCCTCACGTCACAAACCCAGGAATCACTGTTAATGCCTTCCCTTTCCTCATTCCTTCACTTATTCAGTCTGATACTGAACCAGGCTCGTTCTGCCCATCTACAGTCAACTAATCACTGTGATGATGAGTTTGGCCAAAAGAGAAAAAATTTATTCACAGGACAGTCCAGCAAGGAGCCAGTAGAAGAGCTCTCATATCGGCCTCCCTGAAGATCAGACTTAGGGACACTTAAGGGTTAGAGAAGTTGGGTTGTCTAAGGTGTGGGGAAGGGCAATTGGCAGTGGAAAAAAAATGAGGCAATTCGTGATCTCCATAAGCAGAGTCGGGATCCATGGCTCTTCACAGCATGTTCAGAATATGGCAGCGTTAGCATGATCTGAGGGTGGAGTTTGGGGGCTGTCTGATCTCAAAAGGTTAATCATGCAGGCTCAGTCAGAAGGTCAGTTCCAGCCAGTTTAAGCTGCACAAGAGCTGCCCCACATTTCTGAAAAACAACTTAAGCAATTGGTACCATGGTAGTACATACATTAGAACTAGTATCTATAAGGAAACTAGTGAAAGCTAAGTTATAACACTTAGTAGCACACTTCAGCTATGTGGGTTAAAAAAAGATCAGCAAGGGCTGGGCATGGTGGCTCATGCCTGTAATCCCAGCACTTTGGGAGGCCGAGGTGGGTGGATCACCTGAGGTCAGGAGTTTGAGACCAGCCTGGCCAACATGGTGAAACCCCGACTATACTAAAAACACAAAAAATACCCGGATGTGGTGGCTCATGCTTGTAATCCCAACTACTTGGGAGCCTGAGTCAGGAGAATCTTTTGAACCCAGGAGGCAGAGATTGCCATGAGCCAAGATTGTGCCATTGCACTCCAGCCTGGACAACAAGAGCAAAACTCCATCTCAAAAAATAAAAATAATAAAATCAACAAAAAGTAAGAGGCTAAAAAGATTAGCCTTTGGCTTTAAATCTATCACCAAATATTGTCTTTTCTATCTCCAGAGTATATTGTCAATTCATCCCCTCTTCCCCATCCTGATGGACACCTTCCCCTTGTTCAGGCCCCATTGGTGGTCCCCCTGTTTCCACTCCTGCCCATCAATCCACTCTCCATGAGGCAGATACAGGGGCCTTTTTAAACTCTTATCACCAGGCTGCATCCCTTCCTGGCTTTTTAAAATCATTATTATTATTTTTTAAAACAACACTTTTCAGTCATACTTCTTAGTAAAACCCACAGAACCACAAGGAACCACAACCAGCATCATCATGACACATAGGAAGTGCTCAAGAAATATTTGCCAAATAAATATTAAAGAAAATAAAGGAGGATTTCTAAGGGAGACTCCCAAGGAAGGAAGTAGTGCCAACAGAGTAACAGTGAAGGAGGTGGGAAAGATGACACACGCAGGTGGGTTCTCAGCGGGGCATGGTTCCACAGCAAGCAGTTTGTGGCTTGATCTTAGTGGACAATCTCCAGAGAGGCCACATGAAACTCGTCTGTCTTCAGACGATGCACCTGTCTTCTCCCCAACCCACTTCCCATCTTCCACAATTCTGCTTCCATCACTTCGAGGCAACCACTGAGGAAGCCAGAGTCTCCTGTGGGTCTCATCCGTGCATTCCTAGATACAGTGGCCTCTCCTAGTTCGTCAGTACCATGCACCAGGTTTCCGGGGTCTGTGGGGGCAGTGGCCTCCCCTGGCTCTGAGATAGGTAATGCCATAAACCTCCACCAGAAATGCCAGTGGCTGAGATATGGACACATGGGTCTCAAGAATAATAGAAACCTAGCCCAGAACAAACACAAAGAAGAGTCATAGAAGAAGGGGACAATCAAAGAAAAGAATCCAGAGGTTATTGAGAAAAACCCATTTTCCTTAGCCATACCTTCACAAATTCACATTGAGGTAGGATTAGACAATAACCCCAGAAACATGTCATCTATCAATTGCCATCTGCTGTTTAGAATATGCTTCCTGGCAGGAGGCAGAGCTAGATGGTGGAATAGAAAGCTCCACTGATCCTTGATGGTCACCCTCCCCGCAAGGATGCCAATTTACCAACTATTACACCAATTTACACACACACAAAAATCACCTTCATGAGAACCAGAAATCAGGTGAACCTCATAGTACTCGGTATTAACTTCACTGAGGCACTTCATTAAGGCACTGAGGAAATAGAAAAAATAGACCGGGCGCTGTGGCTCAGGCCTGTAATCCCAGTACTCTGGGAGGCTGAGGCTGGTGGATCGCTTGAAGTCAGCAGTTCAAGACCAATATGGCCAACATAGTGAAACTCTGTCTCTACTAAAAGTATAAAAATTAGCTGGGTATGGTGGCATGCACCTGTAATCCCAGCTACTAGGAGGCAGAGGCACAAGAATCGCTTGAACCCGGGAGGCGGAGATTGCAGTGAACAGAGATTGCGCCACTGCATTCCATCCAACTTGGGCCACAGAGCGACACTCTGTCTCAAAAAAAAAAAGAAAAAAAGAAAAAGAAAAAATAGTCCTGGGGCCTCAATGTCATGCTTCTCTCCCCCAACGCCAGTAGCCACAACATGTGCAGAGGGTCCCTGGGCACTGGGGGAGGGAGAACACAGCAATTGTGAGACATTGAACTCAGTGCTGTCCTGTTAGAGCAGAAAGGAAAACTGGACCCAACTCAGCTGATGCCCATCCACGGAGAGAGCATTTAAAACAGCCCTAGCCAAAGGGGAAGCATTGATGCCAACAGTCCAAACTTGAGTTCCCACAAAGCTTGTCACCAAGGGGTGCTATGCTCTGGTTCTCTAAGTAAACTAGAAAGACAGTCTAGGCCACAAGGACTGCAACTCTTAGATGAGTCCTATGACTGAAGTGGCCCAGAGACACCAGGCTGGTGGGGCACACACCAGGGCAGCCAAGGGAGTGCTGGCATCACCCCTTTTCTAACCCCAGGCTGCACAGATTGTGGCTCCAAAAGCAGCCAATCCCTCCTTCTGCTTGAGGACAGGAGAGGAAAGAGTAGGAAAGATTTTGTCTTGCATCTTGGATACCAGCTCAGCTTCAGCAGGATGGGGCACCAGAGTTGTGAGGCCCTCATTCCAGGCCCTAGCTCCCAGATGACATTTTTAGACACACCCTGGGCCAAAAGGGAACCTGCCGCCTTGAAGAGAAGGACCCAGTCCTGGCAGCATTCATCCCTTGCTAACTGAAGAGCCCTTGAAATCTGAATAACCAGCAGTGATACCCAGGTATGATGTCGAGGGCCTTGGTGAGCCTCTGAGACTTGCTGGCTTCAGGTGAGACTCAGCACATTCCCAGTTATGGTGGCTACAGGGCAAAACCAAACTCCTTCTGCTTGAGAAAAACAGAGGGAAAAGTAAAGGGGACTTTGTCTTGCACCTTAGGTACCAGCTTTGCCACAGGGGCATAGAGTGCCAAGCAGGATCTTGGGGGTCCCTGATTCCAGGCGTTGACTCTTAGATGGGATTTCTGGACCTGCCCTGGGCCAGAGGGGCACCCATTGCCCTAAAAAGTGAGTCCCAGGCCAGGCAGCATTCACCACAAGCTGACTGAAGAGCCCTTGGGCCTTAAGGGAACATGGGCAGTAACCTGGCTGTAGCCTGTGATGGCAGGGGCTGCAGGGTGAGGCTCCTCTGCCTTTGGAAAGGGGAGGGAAGAGTGGGAAGGGCTGCACCTTGTGTGTTGAGTACCCATTCAGCCACAGTACAATAGAACACCAGGTAGACTTCTAAGGTTCTTGACTCTGGTCCCTGACTCCCAGAGAGCATCTCTGGACCCAACCAGGGTCTGGGGGAACTTGCTGCCCTGAAGGGAAGGACAGGCTGGGCTGGCTTTACCACCTGCTGATTGTAGAGCCCCGGGGACTTGAGTAAACATAAGCAGTAGCCAGGGAGTGGTTACAGAAGGTCTTGGGCAAGACCCAGGGCTGTGCTGTGCTGGCTTCGGGTGTGACCCAGTGCGGCACAGTGGTGGTGGCCACAGGGGTGCTTGTGTCACTCCACCCCTAGATTTAGGTGGCTCAGAAGAGACAGAGACACTCCATTTGTTTGGGAGAAAGGAAAGAGAACAAGAGTCTCTGGCTGGTAATCCAGAGAATTCTCCTGGATATTGTCCAAGACCATCAAGGCAGTATCTCTATGAGTCTGCAAGAACCACAGCATTACTGGACTTGGGGTGCCCCCTAAAGCAAATACAGCTTAGATCATAACATCTAAGCCCTTCCCAAGAAAGACAGGTACAAACAAGCTCAGACAGTGAAGACTACAATAAATACCTAACTCTTCAAAGCCCAGACACTGAAGAACATCTATTAGCATCAACACCATCCAGGAAAACAAGACGTCGTCAAATAAAATAAGGCACCAGCGACAAATCCTGGAGAAACAGAGATATGTGTAACCTTTCAGACAGAGAATTTTGAATAGAGTATGCTTCCCATTTCTAACTATCTGTTCAGTTACTCTTAATGATTCCTTTGCTTGCCATTAGAAAACTTGAGTTAAAGAATCTCTCCAAGAATATCATTACAGATAGACATCTAAACTGGGAAATCACAAGTTGTAGTTAAGTTTTGGTGAGCATCAGGTTAATGACAACCTTCACAAAGTGTCACCTTAACAAGGTGTGAGTAGACCATGCATTTTTAAATGACATTGAAGCAGCAGAAAATTGACATATAGATGTTAGAATTAACAAACATAATATGTGCAGTATGGAAGCATGTGACAATTATGTGTTTTACCTGTTGATAACTACAGGAAGGCCTATTCTAGTTAAGGAGACAGCAGCTGATGAACAGCAGATTGGTAGAACTAATGGCAAAGTTATAACACCAAAGAAAAATAATACAGAGAAGACAGATTGACAGTACCAATTTGAAAATACCAGACTGGATAATGCCAATTTGAAAATGTGTTTTCCAGGCCAGGCACAGTGGCTCACACCTGTAATCCCAGCACTTTGGGAGGCTGAGGCAGGCAGATCACCTGAGGTCAGGAGTTCGAGGCCAGCCTGGCCAACATGGTGAAACCCCATCTCTACTAAAAATACAAAAATTAGCCAGGCATGGTGGTGCATGCCTGTAATCCCAGTTACTCGGGAGGCTGAGGCAGGATATTTGCTTAAACCTGGGAGGTGGAAGTTGCAGTGAGCCAAGATCACGCCATTGCACTGTAACCTGGGCAGCAAAAGCAAGACTCCATCTGAAAGAAAGGAAGAAAGGAAGAAAGGAAAGAAAGAAAAGAAAGAAAAGAAAAGAAAGAAAGAAAGAGAAAGAAAGAAAGAAAGAAAGAAAGAAAGAAAGAAAGAAAGAAAGAAAAGAAAGGAAGGAAGGAAGAAAAAGAAAGAAGAAGAGAAAGAAATAAAATGTGTTTTCCATTCTTGGTACAGCTCCTAGAGAATATGTAACAACAAATAAGACAACAACAAGAAAAGGCAAACAAAGGAGCTATGCATAAATTATGATAGGGCCAGATATATTTTAAGTACTATTAGGAAAACAGGACAATCTAAAGATATTTATTTCAAATTAAATGTTGCAACTTGAGAAAACAGTGTAAATATTACATTGAAATGACCGAAATCATAGGGTGCAAACAGAAAGCAACTTCATTCTTACTTCCTACCGTCCCTTAAATGTACTCTGTGTTGCCGTTCTTCCCATAACCCCGATGGAAACTTAGTCAGCCCCTTTAATTTTCTGGTCCCTTTTACATAACATGAACAGTGCATTCCAGGTCACATAGAACAGTCTGTTTCAGACTTAAAATGCCTAGAGCCATGTAATGGTTAAGGTTTTCATCTTGTTTTCAATTTTAAAGAATGTTTCAACACCCCCAAATCTGGTCCACTACAGAGAGGAAGCCTGCAGTTGGAGGAGGAGTTGTAGCAGACACAGTCTTTCTTTCGTTCATTTGAATCCACAATTCCTCTGCCCCCATCTGTTAGCTGTGGTTCCTGACCCCTCCAAGGTGGGAGTAGGGGAGGGAGAAGAGAAAAGAAGGCAGGCAAGTTCTTCCTTCACTGCTACTGCCCAAGAACCTGACCATGGTAATCTCTGGAATTGATGGTGGTTTAAAACTGACCTTCTCTGTCTCACATGTGTTCATGGGTTTTTCAGACACACTTTTCTCCTATTGCTAGGTTTTACTTACTTTGACCTGGGAGAATGATTCTGTAGTCCAACTGACATCTCGAGACTTTTCCTGCAGCAAATAGGCTTCCAATGACACTCCTCTACTCTTTCTGTTGAAGAACTTTGCCTCTCCAGATGGCCCTCTTGGGTAGAAACTAACACAATCCTTCCCTGGCTTTCCTCCTGAGTAGCCCACACCTGGCCTGTAGGAAACACTCCTGTATCTTTTGCTTCTTTAGCCTGTGGAGTGCACGCTGAAGAAGGAAGCTCTCCTGTGGTTCACCATCAAGCAGGGCAGCAGTCAGACACTCCACCTTCAGATTCCTCACATTTGAGTCAAACACAAGTTCGCTCCATCTACCAAACTACAAACGGCCACCAAATTGTCCCATTCAAGTCTACTTCCCTGGGCTTTAGGAAAGAGGTGGGCACACACAGCTGTCCACCATGGTTGGAAGAGAACTCACAGCACACAGACAGATGGCTCCAAAAATCCTCTAATATCCAAAGTCTGACTCTGTTATAACCTTCATGTGGATGGGAAGGACATGGGAGTAACGAAGTTGGGTTTTGCCATATCACTAAAAAATTATGCAGCCTGATGAGATTATATCTACAATTCCAAAGTTAGGGTGGAGAACACATATAAAAGAGAGAGAGACAGAGAGGTTCTGACTTAAACCTACCCTATACAATATATATAATAGAGGGCAGGCTGTAGCTAAGATTTCCATTTTATTATCCTGTTATGCTAATTTCTCCAGAACATTCACTACTAAGGCAGGTTTGACTCTCCAGTGAATCTGCTGCTGAGTATGCCTGGGGAGAAATGCTGCAATTGCACTAGAACAAGACTCAACAGGCCACCATAGTACCAGTATGTGTCTACTTGATGCAAAAGGAGAAACTAGGCTCACTTCCTAGACCACTCCCACCTCTAAACTGCTAGAATCATAACCGGTGATTCACCAAACACTGTTGGGAGAGCCCGTAAGTCCTCCTGCAACTCAGCCCCTCAGTCCTTCCCAGTTCCACTACCAACATCATTCTTCACTGCTCTTCTTTACAAATACTGGCAAGCCTCCCAATATCTTTCCCACCGCTTCTTCAATGACCCCAAAGACAAATTCACAGGCCCTAAGATCAGGCTACTGATCACCATGGGCAAACGGAAGGATTAACATCGGCAGCAAACACAAAAACAGGGGAATGGGGCCCCGGGCGCAGGAATCCCAGCAGTCTAGGAGGCCAAGCAAGAGGATTGCTTGAGCCCAGGAGTTCGAGACCAGCCTGAGCAATATAGCAAGACCTTGTCTCTACAAAAAATTTAAAAGTTACCCGGTGTGGTGGCGTATGCCTGACATCCCAGCTACTCAGAAGGCTGAGGCAGGAGGATCTTTTGAACTCAGAAGGTCAAGGTTGTAGTGAGTCGTGATCACACCACTGCACTCCAGCCTAGGCAAAAGAACAAGACCCTGTCACAAAAACAAAACAAACCTAAAAGAAAAAAAAACCGGGGGAATGGTAAAAGTTTTTACAGCCCTTGTAACCCTTCTGAGGCAGTGAATGGAAATTCTGGTGTATTTGAGCTCCAGGCTTTTATTCCTGAGGGTAAGGCTCTGTAAACCTTTGGTAGCCATATAATTTATCATTCACAATGGAGACTTGGGAGGGTGAGGAGGTGCGAGGGGGGTGGATGATGAGAAATTGCCTTATAGGTACAATGTATGCCATTATTTGGGTGATAATTAACCCTAAATACCCTGACTTCATCACTACAAAATCTACGCATGTAACAAAATTGCATTTGTACCCCATAAATTTACATTAAAAAAATCCAGACTGAGTACAGTGGTTCACACCTGTAATCCCATCACTTTGGGAGGCCGAAGTGGGTGGATCACCTGAGGTCAGGAGTTCGAGACCAGCCTGGCCACACGATGAAACCCCATCTCTACCAAAAATATAAAATCTTAGCTGGGCTTGGTGGCAGGCACCTGTAATCCCAGCTACTGGGGAAGCTGAAGCAGGAGAATCGCTTGAACCCAGGAGGCGGAGGTTGCAGTGAGCCAAGATCGCACCATTGCACTCCAGCCTGGGCAACAAGAGCGAAACTCCGTCTCAAAAAAAAAAAAAAAAAAATCCTTACTGAGGCAATTTTGAACATTAAAAGAGGCGCAAATAATAATTATGCTGGGACAGAGGCATCGACATGAGATTTCCAGGGAAGATGAGTGGGGTCTTCACCTTCTCTTCCTTCCCTCCTGCCTCCGATAGAGTCTGTGCAGACAGGTCGCCTTGCTCCACACTGGCAGTGCATGCAAGCCTGAACACATATTCACTTTTGTTTCTGCTGGCCAAATTGTTTTCCACTGGGATTTTGCCCTAAGGTAAGACTGGTCACTCAGAACACTGCTTCACCTGTCAGATCTTTTCCTAAGAAAAATCTTTCCTAGGTTTCTAAACCTGTACCTGTAGTCCCAGGTACTCGGGAGGCTGAAGCAGGAAGATCACTTGAGTACAGGGGTTCGAAGTTGCAGTGAGCCATGATTACACCACGGCATTCCAGCCTGGGTGACAGAACAAGACCCTGTCTCCAAAAAAAATGTTGAATATTGGTAATTTCATACACTTCCATGTAGTGTTATCTCATTGCATCCTCACAACAACCCATGAGGCAGGCATTATTATTCCTTTTTACAAATATTAAAACAGATTCAGAAAAGTTACGAGAATAACTGGCATAAAACCACTCAGTAAGTGCATGGCCAATACTTAGGGGCCAAATCTTCCGATTTTAAATCCTATTTTTTTTTCCTATTATAATGTGTTGAGCTCAATACATAGTTCAGGACTTTTGAGGGATCTTGTTTACAATGTCCAGGATCTAAACAATATATTTTCCCTGTACACACTGAGGTATTTCAAGGAAAAGATTCAAACCCAAGAATCACTGAGCTTACCTTTATTTAAGCTCTGGAAAGCAAATTATGAGGATAAGGGAAAAAGAAGAAAAGGGAATAGAAAGGGTCTTATTGTACTCGTGATTGGCTGGGGCTTTAATTCGTCCTTTATTAAAGAATTAATGCATGGGACTACACGGCTTCCTAGACCATCTGCTTTTCCTTTAAAGTGTTTTCCTTTTTCAAAACTGAATTTTTTTTTCTAACTGATGTAAAACAAGAGTCAGTTCTTCATAAAAAAAGAAAAGTCAGCTTTATCTAATTCATAGCCTGGCTCAAAGCCACTATGAGTTTCACTGAAAAATTCTCACGGATCTTGACCCACGCATTGCTGGCCCTTTCAATGCTCTGAGGGTGACTGAGCAGTACCAGCACTGATAACCTGGAAGGCAGCACCGCCTGCTTTCGTAGACTGCCTCCCAAGAATCAGGACTCACAGGCAGCAACAAGCACCTGAGTGCTCAAGAACTGGAAAATAGTGGATCCGATTCAATCTGACATCCTTTTCATATGGCTTCCAAACTATCAGCCTCTTCTCTATTACATCTTCTGTACCAGAATTCCAGGATTGCACAGGAAATGAAAACAAAGCTCAGGTACATCTTATCTATCCTAACAAAAGACATCCTTAATGACCGGGCTGTTAAAAGAAAACCTTCCGCCGAATGAAATTTAAAGGAGTTTAATTGAGCAAAGAATGATTCGTCAATCTGGCAGCCCCCAGAATCACAGCAGATTCACAGAGATTCCAGGGATGCCTCATGGTCAGAACAAATTTATAGGCCAAAAAAAAAAAAGGAAAGTGATATACAGAAACCAGCAGTGAGGTACAGAAACAGCTGAATTGGCTACAGGTTGACATTTGCCTTATTTGAACATAGTTTGAACAATCGGCACTGTATGAGGGGTTGAAGTATGGTTGCTAGGATTGGCCAAGACTCAGCTATTGTTAGAGGGCATACTCCTAAATTAGGTTTTCAATCTTGTCTCCCTTTTAAGTTAGGTTGCAGGTCCTCCACAAGGACTCAAATATAGAAATACAGGATCCTTCTCAGGCCATATTTAGTTTGCTTTAACAGGGCATTATGTGAATACATACTGTATTCCATTAAGAGATCCTTGCTCTGAAGAAATTTTAAAAGTGAAAAAAACCTTTCACATCTGGACAGCGCATCTTTGGAATGCAATGTGAGAGAACGTTCCCCAGGAGATGGAAACATATTTATGATCTCCAAGTTATAGGTGAGCAAAGCAAGATAGGAAATACGTAAATTCTCTTTGTAAACGAAACCGGTAAAATACGTTCTATGGAGGCGGGGGGGAATAGTATATACACACATACTCACTAAACCTTCCTGAACTTTCAAGGGTTGTTAAACTGATAGACTCAAGATACAGAGAGTGCTGATACGTCTGAAGAGGAATGGTATGAGTACAATGGGTTCTATTTCCAGTTTCCATTTTTGAAAATATCCTTGGCCTGACTTTTTTTCAGATCTGTCTAAAATTCTCTTTGGGCCTGGATCCTGGGATGAGTATCAAATGTTTATGGCCAGATAAAGCAACTCTCTCTGTGTAGAACATTTTTCCTGTTTCTTATTTAAGGCACTAGTAATTAATCTGAACTGTATTTTCTCAGACATCAAGAAACCAGATTTTTAAATTCTCTCCTTTCCTTTCTGCCCCCTCCCCATCCTTTAAGGAGAAACAGGAAACATTTTTCCTGTCATCATAACCTTTTGGTGGGGTGGGTAGGAGATTTTATTTTCTGATGAATCTGTTGCTAAGCTTCAGGCAGTTTGAGCTCTGAGGTATCTGAATGGCAGGAAGTGATTTACTAAGATTTATCCCTGGAGAACAAAGATTGGAACACAATAGTGATTTTGTTAATACTATAAAAAGAGATTTTCTACATATAAATCACATTGACATATGTTTCTAGGTTAAATGTCCATAAGGTTCCAATTTAAACTAGAAAGAAAAAAAAATCACACTCAACAATCTCATATTGTAGATTCAATATGAAACGTGAATTTTATCAACAAAATCATTCACCTCTTAAAAAAAAGAAAGCAAAAAAACCTAGCATGAGTTGACTAAACCCAAAATATTCTTATGGCAAATAGTTAAAATATTTTCAAGGAAAAATTTTGAGGGGAAAAAAAGTATAAGAATCCTCCCATAAAACACAAGTTTTAGGTTAATGCTAGTTTGGCAGTTAATAGCACATTTCTAATTAGTTGCTTTACCAAAAATCTTCCTCCCACCAAATGTTCACAGATAATGCATTCTATGCTTCTTTGTCAAAGAAGAGAGGAAAGAAAAAAAATAAGTCTGGCATCTAGATTTTTTCAAATTATTTCCTAAAAATGTTTAAGCACCTTTGAAGTTAAGGGACCTGAGTTCATTCATTCACTTATTTGGAAACATGCTTAATGAACCTACTAGATATCAGAGACCAATCAGGCCCTGGCTGCCCTTAAGGAATTCACAGTCTACTGAAAGAAAATTGCCCGAGAGCACTTAGAGAAGAATGAGGGAGTGCTATCACCAGGACCAAACTCTCCACAAACAAACTCTGTTCATGACTGTTCTCATCCTTTCCAGGGATAAAGAGTAGGATAACAGTAGGATCTCCATATAGGGAAAGCACAGGAATCTATCATAAGCACTTTATAAGCGTTAAATCAGGCCTAATTTTCACAATTTGAATAGGTATTATTTGTTCCATGAAGCAGATAAGGAATACTGAGGTTGAGAATGTTGAGGTCACGTAGCTATTAGGCAGGAAAGCCACTCCCTGAAGCTCCTCTGTCTCCGCATTCCATGCTGCTTTAACTAAGCCCTGTGCTATCACCTCGTTGTAGATTAAATCAACCTTCATTAGTCCTTTTGTTATACTACCACAAACTAATATCGTTGCAATAAGAGAGGGAACCCCGTACTGAATTCTCGAGATCATTTGCTTTTGTGAAATTATAACTCTTTATTTAGCCATAGTGTGAATTATAACAGAGTATATGGAGTTTGGGGACTGAAGAGCTTCATTTTATTGTGAGAGCTAGAAGTGAAGAGCTAAACATTTTGGAGTACCTATGACACTTTGTTTACCTTTTTCTAGAGTAGCTCACTTAGGCATCCTAGTATATCTAAAACCTCATAGAGCCTTTTGTGCTCATGTAAAACTCTTCCTAGAGAGCCCATCAGGGTTTGCAGTAGAAGTTTAGGAGCTCATTGGTTAGATTATCTAGTTAAATTAATGTTCACTTGGATAAACTGTTTATTTACAGGCTCTAATGAACAAAGTCTTTCCTCACCGGGTCCGTCCACCACCCAATTCCACACTAAACCAAACTTACAGGGAAGACGGAGCCCACCATGACACCCGGATATCCAGTCACAGAAAATGTGGAAGTCTGTCTGGCTAGGAGGTCTCCCTCCCTGGCCTACATCCCAGGGTGCCTGTTATGACTTGGAGACTTAACTTCAGCTGACCGAGACAACAGTCAGCAAATAGTAGATTTATCTTCTATTTTAACTGGTTTGTTAAGGGGCATTTACAAATGAGTCACCTTTTCTTTTCAATACTATAAAATGTTCTAAGTATATCATGCAGAGAATAGTCACCATTTTTAAAGCAATTATACATTGTATTTTCCTTACTGTGTAGTAAAGGGGAAAACATGCACCTGTAGCAAATGCACAAAATATGTGCTCCCCAATTGTACTTATTTTTAGGACAATATGTCCTTTCTTCATGTCCTAAATATGGCCAAATTAAAGCCTCCCTTGCTTTGGCTTTTGAAGATAATAGCAAATGACAGAAAAATCATTTCTATTGGTGTCATTCCATAAAATGTATAATGCAAATCTCTTCCTGTCAGATAGGGAGTATTAGTAAAGTTTCTATATTAGATATTATTAGGTATATCTATTATTAAATATGTTTATTATTAGATATTATTTTCTAGGAAATTTTTTTCCAAAGGAAAAACAGATCCCATAATACCCACTCTTCTATTCCTCTTGACTAATATGAGAATTATCAGAGATTTTGTGTTTAGTTTTGTAATTGAGTTGTTGGGTGAGCAGGGGTGAAAGGATGTAAGGATGATTCTAGCTCAGTAACTGCGTGGATGGTTCATTAATGGAAACAGGAATTAGAGGGACCATTTTGAGGGAAAGATGAGAATTAGAAGCATGGGAGAAAGATCTAGATAGTAATCATAGATTTGTGAGCTATTCCACAAAAGAAGTGTTGAAACAGGCTATAGAAATTTTATCTCATAAACATAGGCCTGTCCTTGCCTATGTAGGTGAAGCAAAGACCTTGTTCCAACCAGAGTGTTGGACAAATTTGCAAAATGCTATGCTGTTAGTTCACATTTGTGCCCTACACAAGTCAAATGCACACAGTCGTGCTAATTAAATTGTACCCACCCTCAGTTTCAGACATCTCTCAAGCATATCAGGCATACCTGGGCATGGCTGAGAACAGAGGCTGCACACACAAGGGACGAAGGGACCACCAGGGAAATAACCAAGGTTAATTGATGTAAGCCCCCTTCCAGGATAGCAAGCCAAGGAAAGATTTCTGAATAAAACATGTGCCTGTCACTCATCTTACCCACCTAGTCCTCAGGGACACATGCCCCATGTCCTCAATTGAGATGGCTTCATTAAAAGGAAGGAAACACAGATATCTCCGTGGGGCTTTGATAGCACAAGATAGAGCCACCTTGGGGCAATGGCTGTCTCTGAACAATTGTGGCAGAGTGAGCACCATGAACAAAAGCCCCCAGACTCCGCGTGAGCTTTGCTGAGGCTTGGTGGGCATCCTGGTTGGCAGTGGTGTCTTGATGGGTGAGGACATCGGGCACTCATGCCCTTGAAAGACCCCAATGACCCAATATCAGGTGTTAAGATTACCAGGAGACTAACTCCTCACCCTGCTGACTAACTTCCCATCCTCCTTACCTCAGCAGAAATGGACCACACTATAGTCTCAAATAAACTATACCTGGGCTGGGCGCGGTGGCTCATGCCTGTCATCCCAGAATCTTGGGAGGCCAAGGCGGGTGGATCACCTGAGTTCGGGAGTTCAAGGCCACCCTGACCAAATGGAGAAACCCCATCCCCATCTCTACTAAAAATACAAAATTAGCCAGGCGTGGTGGCTCATGCCTGTAATCCCAGCTACTCAGGAGGCTGAGGCAGGAGAATTGCTTAAACTCGGTAGGCAGAGGTTGCAGTGAGCCAAGATCGTACCATTGCACTCCAACCTTGGCAACAAGAGCGAAACTCCATCTCAAAAAATAAATAAATTACACCTGGAAAAGTGGAAAATGAAAAATGCCACATCGTGCCCAAGAAGTGCATGTGAAATTGTTCCATGCGGACTCCCAAAGCGATGTACAAAGAATTAGAGAATCTAAAATGTCTGCAGTTTGTAGAGGCAAAGCCATAGAAATACTACTCGCTAACTTCTTTTCATCTTATTTTTACCCCTAGTCTAGAGTGACTTCAGAAATACAAGTTGTACTGAAAAACAGGGTTACATAAGTAAGGAAATAAAAAGCAAAGAAATGTATAACTCCCATCATTTCCCCATGCATGAAGATGGGTCTATATCCAAGCACTTATCATAATGCAGAAGTTTCTAAGTTTTTTTCCTAAGAAAATATTTTAAAATTACATTGCAGTTCCCTTTTCACCCCCTGGCAGTAAAATGCTTACAGCAGTTGTTCTCCTCTGAACCTCTCCGGCAGTCCTCTGGGCCTCTTTTGCTTCAATACAAGAAAGAAGAATGTGAGGGCTCCTATTTTCTGATATTCACAGTGATCAGAAAGAATGTTTCTTTGGAAAATTCAAGGTAAACTTGAGACACAATAGCAGGCACTGTTCTCACAGCTAATTGGGAACCTGGATGGTGCCCAGGTTTGAATCACACAGAAGTAATTATTCCTTTCCCTTCACAGATAACTTTGGAAAAGCATTCCCTTACATTCATGAACTTTTCCCACTGCAGCATGAGAAACACAGGAATGTAGCTCAGCCTGCCTTGCCCAGAGGAAGATCTGTTTCCCAAAACTGAATGCATTTGTTTAAGCCTGTTTCAAAAAGAAAAGTTGAAAGTTTACCTCAAGATTCCCTTTTGGGAAGGTAGATGGATGGAATTTTATCAGATTACTGAGAAAGTAATGGTGAGTATCTGCCAAAAAATCAAACTGCTTTCTTTTTCTTTAAAACGACAACATCATCAACAACAAAACTCATGCCGATTTTGCAACGGGAAGACAGCCCACATGGCCAATTAGTCAAGATGAAATGCGGTGGTTTGGCATTTCTGGAAATTCAATTCTCAGGTTTTGAAAAATCTGAAGAAAACAAGAAATCGTATTGTTAAAGTGGAACAAATTAGCAGAGTGGCAGCAACCCACTTGTAAGAAATGCTGGTTTGCAAACAGGAAAGAACGTTTGAAACAGAAATGTTGTCTGTAAAAACAGCTGTTTAAAATAACTACGTGGAAATCATCTCAAACATGCAAAGAAGCAGCATAGCAATAAATGCCCAAATAAATACATGGAGAGAGTATCAAACATGGGGGAAGAGAAGCACAGCAATAAATAATACCCAGTAGCAGGAATGAGAAGCTGCATTTGGGGAGCTGCAAGTCCTGTATATTTTTATCCTTTGCTTCATTTTACACCAAGGTCAGGAGGAAGGCACCCAGGTTCCTTTGACTGGGACTTTAAACAGACCCAGAACAGCTGAACAGGGTTAAAAATATATACATATATATTAAAATCTGAAGCAAAAGAGTATCAGAAAAGAGAAAGCAAGGCTAGGCACAGTGCCTCATGCCTGTAATTCCAGCACTTTGGGAGGCCAAGGCAGGAGAATTGCTTGAGCCCAGGAATTCAAAATCAGCCTGGACAATTTAGAGAGACCCTGTCTCCACACACACACAAAAATAAAAATTAAAAAATTATCCAGGCATGGTGGTAGGGTGGTGGGTGCCTGTAAACCCAGCTACTGGAGAGGCTAATGTGGGAGGATCACATGAGCCTGGGAGGAGGAGGTTGCGGTGAGCTGAGATGGCACCACTGCACTCCAGCCTGGATGACAGAGCGAGACTCTGTCTTGAAAAGAAAGAGAAAAGAAAGCAAAGTCTGGAACAGAAGACGTGAGAACCAGGCCGTCAAGCCAAGACCAGGAACGCTCCCAGTCAGAGTGAAGAGATAAAATCACAGGAGCTCAGTTTCACTTACTAAAAAAGGGCAAGGCTAATGAGGCCAAGGAGCACCCTAGCATAGGGCTCTTCAGACTTTTCCAAGGGACTCCCAGTGATAGAGGTGAGTAGCTTCATACCCTTGAAGATTCTGGAGGCATGACTGGAAACAGACAGGCCCTGGGAAAGCATTTGTAAATATTATATACTTTAAAAATTAAAAGACAAGCATTTTGCTCTATAAGGTAGCTTTGTTCTTTTGAAAGATTATGTAAGATCGGTTTGTCATCATCAAGTAAAATGTACTGCTGAGATGGTAGCACCATATGCAAAAATACAGTCTAAACCCTAGCTTTGTGCACCTGGGAGAATAGAACCTGTGTTTGAAAAGCCCCAGGCCCAACCATTATCCTTGGCTGCACCTCCACGGGTGCTCAAACTATTTGTCTCACGACCAAGCATAATGTCTGATCATTACAGTCTTTTTCAAAATGCCATGGAAGCCAAACAAGAGTCAAACAAAGCAAGACATGGGGCCATATGAAGCCTTAGCATCATTGTTATGGTCTGAATGTTTGTATCTTTCCCCAAATTCATCTGTTGAAATCCTAACCACCAAGGTGATCGTATTAGGAGGTGGGGCCTTTGGGAGGTGATAAGGTCATGAGGATGGAGCCCTCATAAAGGAGATCAGTGCCCTTATAAAAGAGGTTTCATCCACATGTGTCAAAATGGCTTTTTTAAAAAGAGACCCCAGGGAGCTGCCTTGCCCCTTCTACCATGTGAGGACACAGAAAGAAGCAGCCCTCTCTGAACCAGGAACAAGCCCTGATCAGACACTGAATCTGCTGCCATCCTGATCTTGGATTTCCCAGCCTCCAGAACTTGAGAAATAAACTTCTGTTGTTTATAAGCCACCCAATCTATGGTATGTTGTAGCAATGTGAATGGACTAAGACAACTATAGTTTACCAACTTCTAGCAGACTATGTGCATGTCCCATAGTAAAAACTCAAATATTTGAATGAAGGACATAGAATCTGAGAGCTAGGTAGCAGATTTTTAAAGGGAAAGAAACTAAGTCCAAGAAAGAGGAAGTAAACAAATAAAAATTGTAACATATTTTATCATAAAAATCTATTTTGTGTGCAGATTACTCATTTTAATAAAGGACAAAGGTAAGCTGGGTATGTAATGGAGTTTTGGTGCAAGTTCCCCAGAAAGATGTAGTCTAAACACAGGTCATTGTTCAAAAACTTTATTGGGGAGTGTGATCCTAGCTAGGAGCAGGAAAGAGGGACAAGGGAACAAAACAGGATCAGGGGAAGCACCAGTACAAAGAGGCTTTGATGAGCTGGCCACCACTCCAAGGACCTAATTGCTTGATCCTGCAGGATTGTCTCAAGAATTGTATGAAGTGATCTTTCCAATACTTCTGGGTTATGCAGCAGTGGGAGCTGGGTGGTTTTGTTGCTTATATTGTTTTTAAAAGGAGAAAAGGTGAGAAATTGTTGAGTTGCATAAGAGTGCAGCTGGCCAGAGGCACTGTGAAACTGACTATTGCTGGCATTAGTACATGAGGACTCTGAACTCAGAGCTTCTGGAACACTAGGCCAGTGTCCAATGTCTGGAGCAGAGAGGAAATGGGTGTGACTAGAATGGAGAACCCTCTATGAAGGCTACAAATAGTATACCAGGTATAAAACTCCCCCTGAAAGTAAAAATATGTAGATTATGAGTTAGCAAAGAAAGAACAAGAGAGAAATGGGGGAAGGGAAGCACACCACAGCCAAATAAGAAAAAAATAGCCAATAAAGAGTTTGTGTTCCTAAGATACCACTGACACGTATTTACAGTGGGTCCTGAAGAGCGACCGTTCTGAGGCTTTATCCATCAAGATTAAAAAGCTACATCATAATTACATCTTTTTTTTAAGATAGTATATTCCAAACTCTTCCAAAATAATATTCACACACTGCTATGGTTTGAATGTGTCTCCTCCAAAATTCATGTTGAAACTTAATCCCCATTACAGTGGTATTGAGAGATGGAGCCTTTGGAGAAGTGAGGAAATCATAGTGGCTCCATCCTCATGAACAGATTTGTGCCTTTTAAAAGGGCTAGAGGGAACTAGCTTAGGCCTAGAGGGAACTAGCTTAGGCCTTTTTTTGCCCTTCTACCTTCTGCCATTTGAGGACTCAACATTTGTCCCTTCCAAAGGATGCAGCAACAAGGCACCATCTTGGAAGCTGAAGGCAGGCCTTCACCAAACACCAAACCTGCTGCACCTTGATCTTGGGCTTCCAGCATTCAGAATGGTGAGAAATAAATTTCTGTTCTTTAAAATTACCCTTTCCCCAGTGTTTTATTATAGCAACACGAACAAACTGAGACACCCACTTCTTCTTCAACATGATCATAAATCAGAACACACTCCTGAAATGTGTCTTTGGATAAGGCAATGTCTTAATTTGCTCGGCTTCCATAGACAGGGCACAAAAATTTATTTTTTCACCATTCTAGAAGCTAGAAGTCCACAAATAAGGTGCTAGCATGGTCTGTTGCTGGCTTGCAGATGGCTTCCATCTCTCTGCATGCTCATGACCTTTCCCCAGTGCATGCATTCAGAATGAGAGAGAGACAGAGAGACAGGACAAACAGCACTGGTGACTCTTTAAGGGCACTAATCCCATCATACTAGAATCTCACTCTCATGGCTTCAACTAACCCTGACTACCTCCCAAAGACCCTAGCTCCAAAGATGGCCACACTGGAGTTTAGGGGTTCAACATATGATTTTGTTGTTGGGGGGCAAAAATATTCAGTCTATAACAGGAATTAGTTTGAAAATGAAAACCAGCGTTTCAACTAAATCTCATTGTATCCATTTGGAAATTCTTTTCAGCCCACCTCTCAAGCATGACAGGTCAGTTTCATGAGTGGGCATAGGAAGTATTGAGTGTCACTTCATCTCTCAGTTAAAAGTAGGTCTTTTATTGTATGCAAGTAAATTTTCATCTCAGGACTGCTTTTACTATATCCCAGTGTGTTGTGTTTCCATTTTTGTTTGTCTCAAGATATTTTTTGGTTTCCCTTTTGACTTCTTCTTTGACCCATTGGTTATTCAGGGCCAAAGACCCCAACATAGCAAAGATTTATGTTATTTAATTTCCATGTATTTGTGAGTTTTCCAAGATTCCTCCTGTTATTTATTTTTAGTCTCATGACACTGTAGTCAGAATAGATACGCAATATGATTTCAATCTTCACAAATTTGTCAAGACTTGTTTTGTGGCCTAACATATGATCCATTGTGGATGATGTTCCATGTGCAATTGAGATGAATGTGCATTCTGTTGCTGTTGGATGGAATGTTCTATAAATATGTGTTAAGTCCATTTGATCTAAAATATAGTTCAAGTCCAATGTTTTCTTGTTGCTTTTCTGTCCAGTTAATCTGTCCAATGTTGAAAGTGGAATGCTGAAGTTTTCTATTATTATCATGTTGCAATCTATCTCTTCAGATTTATTAATATTTGCATTATATATTTAGGTGTGCTGATTTTGGATGTGTGTGTATATATATTTCAAATTGTTATCAATCATTGATGAATTGATGCCTTTATCATTATATAATGACAATCTTTGTCTCTTTTTACCCTTTTTTACTTAAAGTCTATTTTGTCTAATATAAGTATGGCTACCACTGCTTTCTTTTGGCTTCCATTTTTGTGAAATTTCTTTCCATACCTTTACTTTCAGTCTGTGTGTCATTAGAGGTAAAGTGAGTCTCTTATAGGCAGCATATAGTTGGGTCTTTATTTTTCTTAGTCTATTCAGTCAGTCGATGTCTTTTTATTGAGAATTTAATCTATTTATATTCAAAGCAATTATGCGTACATTATGCATACATTTTGTTGATGGTTTTCTGGCTAATTTGTATATCCTTGTTCCCCTCTTCCTTTCTTGCTGTCTTCCTTTGTGATTTGATGATTTTCTGTAGTGGTATCCTTCGAATCCTTTGGTTTTATCTTTTGTATGTCTGCTAAGGGCTTTTGCTTTGTGGTTACCACCAGGCTTGCATAAAACCTCTTATACTAATAACAGGCTGATGTATTTAAGCTGATAATTACTTAACTTTGATCCTTACACAGACTCTACACTTTTCTCCCTTCCCCATTTGTTTTTGATAATGTATTTTCTATCTTTGATAGCCTGTATCTTTTGACAAATTATTATAGCTATAGTTGATTTTGATAATTTTTTTAACCTTCCTACTAGAGCTATAACTGATTTTCACACTACCATTACAGTATAAGAGTGTTCTGAGTTTGACTGGATACTTACTTTCACCAGTGAGCCTTATATTTACATATATATATTGCTACCTGGAGACCTTTTAAGAGTTGTGCTCAGGATGGTGTTAGTGCACAAGTGTATCTTTACTTTTCCTATCAATTTTGATGTGGATGTTTTCTCAGTCATCTGGTGTGTAGGAGTCTTTCAACTGGATTCTGGCTTTCTATTGAAGTGTAGGTGTTTACTCAGTGTGTCTGTAGGAGGAGGGAAAGTCAGGAGCCTCCCGTTCCATCATGTTGCTAACCCACTGCTTTATTTTTTTTAACGACTTTGGGTGGACAACTATCATCCCAGGAGGAAATCTACATTGTATAAAGTAAGAAAAGAACTCTGCAGTCTGGGCATGGTGGCTCATGCCTATCAATCCAGCACTTTGGGAAGCCAAGGTGGGAGGATTGCTTGAGACCAGGAGTTCAAAACCAGCCTCGGCAACATAGTGAGACCCTGTCTCTACAAAATAATAATAAAAATAATAACAATAATAATAAAAAGAAAAGAAATTTGCAGGAGAATATGTATATATTAATTTTAGTTTTACAAAAACAACCAAAAATAACTCCCATGTAGATGTATATGGAGTACGTGTGTGTGCATATGTGTGTGTGTATTAGTGTTCCCTGCTTTGTGATGCTTCTATCATCCCCTCACAGAAAGAAGGAGAGAAGTGGAAACATTTATTTTAGAGAATTAACATTCATTTACTGCATACAGAGTTGGGGGATATCATTGACTTGTTCCTTACTTATTTTTATATTGTTATATTAGTTATAATGATCATGAATCCTGCTTGTGAATAACAACAATACAAAAAAGAATAAATAAAAGTAAAAAAGGAAAATGGGGGGGAAGGGAAAGATGGTGCTAAGAAGTTCTTCTCAAGTTTTAATTACCAATCATTTAGTTCTAGTGACCTAAATTGTTTTATTGTTTTACCTTTTTTTTTCTGCTGGCAATTTAGTGATTTTTTTCTACTTCGAACTATTTTCTCAGGAATATTTTTGATAAATTTATCAAAAAAATCACCTATACATATTCAGGAATAATTTGGCATTAAGTAATGCTGTGTAAAAACAAAGAGCTGGGACAGGTGCAGTGGCTCACGCCTGTAACCCCAGCACTTTGGGAGGCCGAGGCAGGTGGATCACCTGAGATCAGGAGTTCGAGACCAGCCTGGCCAACATGGAGAAACCCCATCTCTACTGAAAATACAAAAATTAGCCGGGCATGGTGGTGGGTGCCTGTAATCTCCACTACTCAGGAGGCTGAGGCAGGAGAATCACTTGAATCCAGGAGGCAGAGGTTGCAGTGAGCCGAGATGTCGCCACTGCACTCCAGCCTAGGTGACAGAGAGAGACTCTGTCTCAAAAAAGAAAACAGAAAACAAACAAACAAACAAAAACGAAGAGCTACGTGGTAAGCCATCATAGTTTAAATGTTTCTGATATGAAAGAGAGGACTTGAAAAAACAACACAGGACCATAGGGCTTTGACTTAATTAAGGGCATCTATAACTTGCCAGTGCCGTCAGACCAATCCTTCCAGGAATGTAGTAAGCTGCTGAGATTCATCAAGTAAAATCACCCTCTGAAGTTCAAGTAAGTATATATAAATGTGCCCTAGTGAAAGTGTCAAATGACACTTTGATAAGACTGTAGGAAAAGGTGAGTACTACCTTAAGTACCAGAGTTTGAAAGTACATTATTTGGAAGGCTGATCTTGAACACTGGAGTAAGACGACATAGGAATAAGTGGAGATAAAGAGGCCCATGAACTTCAACACCTTTTTTTTTAAATTATTTTATTTTATTTTTTAGACAGAGTCTCACTCTGTCTCCCAGGCTGGAGTGCAGTGGCGCAATTTCAGCTCACTGCAACCTCCACCTCCTGGGTTCAAACGGTTCTCCTGCCTCAGTCTCCCAAGTAGCTGGGATTACAGGTGCCTGTCACCACGCCTGGCTAATCTTTTGTATTTTTAGTAGAGATGGGCTTCACCATGTTGGCCAGGCTGGTCTCGAACTCCTGACCTCAGGTGATCCACCCGCCTCAGCCTCCCAAAGTGCTGGCATTGCAGGTGTGAGCCACCATGCCCAGCCAGCACCCTCTATTTTGAACACCCCCATTATCTTTAGGCAGAGTACAAGCATAATTTTGACACTACGTACTGCCACCTACTGTAGAAGGCCTGAGGCTGTGGGGTGCTGGTGAGGGCAGGGAAAGTAAACTTAGCCACAGACTGCCTGGATGACCAGAACCATGGGCCAAAGACTCTGGACACCCGAGAGGGAATTTCTACATCTTCTCAGGCCGTAATTTCTTTCTGTTGAGTAGAACACACAAAACAATGTGAATATATAACTACATGACTTGATCAAAGGCCGTGAGAGCAATAACAGGAGCTGTTTGGGGCCTACAGCCTCAGGTTGACCCCTTTTTGATAAGTCAAATTCCTTCTCTTCATGACCTCCTTCTTTAAGGAGCAAATCCTCGCAAACAACTCCACAGAACTTTCTTCAAGATGGAGCTAACTAGATTACATATGGCTCTAGATCTGTATACAATATTTGCATGGGGTTTTACTCATTATACAATAATCCTATTACCAGAAAGAACCAAGGCAATCAGGGTCAGACAAGGCACAGGCAGATGTTTAACACCACATGGTCAGATATCTACCAGGTGAATGATAGGATGTAAACGACTTCAGGCATCTTCCTAGTTTCCATCCTTCTCCTTCATACACACACGATACTAATGAAATCATTGATACACTCTCTATTATAATTCCCTATTCTGTTATGTAAGGCACCAACTGCACCTATCCCTTCTTCCAAAGGCAACATAGGTACTCTTAATCAGACCCAATTGCTGTATCCAGCAGCCTAGTTTTGACTATTGATGATAATTCTGAGCTAACTCAAACTGTTCCATTTTTCTTAGTGTTCTCTGCTTTGTGATGTTTCCATCATCCCTTCACAGAATTATCTGGATGCATCGTTCAGGATCATCACTCCAAGTCCCAGCTGGTGTAGAAGTATACTTCTCATAGCCCTGAAAGGAGCCCAAATCACAATTCTACATCCCTGATGACTGGGTTTTCTCTTGCCCCAATTCCGTCTCAAGCCCAGTCCCCATAAGGTGTCAGACAACTCAGGTCATGCCTCAGGGGATACAGGGAATAGCCCAAGCCCATCAACCTCTGTCATATATAGGCCAACAATTAGTTACCTAAAAAATGCATGATGAGGACCACCCTGAGGAGCACAGTTAGGTAACATAAACCATAGGAAGTGCTATCACACAACCCACACATAGCTGTTGTGAAACAGGGCTTTGGGATTCTCCTTGGTACAAATGTGAGGGCTCCCCTGTGCTTCATTTACTCATTAAAATGACCTCTTCTGTCGTAGAAGAAAACCTACATTCCTAACTCGCTCTGCCATCTTCTCATCATGGCTGGAAAGTGCTTACCAATCTAATACTTCTTCCCTTTGGTACAGACACTGACTTGAATTTTTCCTTCAACTTTCCATGGACAGCAAACATCTTGAGCTGTTGCTATACTAAGAAAGAAATGATGTTGGCCTGGATTCCCTGCCATTCCCCCAAGAAAATGTGTCAATATTCACAACAAACAAACAAATGTGGATGTATGTAAAATCCTTGCCCATGTGTAGCTCATACTTTCCTTTCCTCTGCAAATGGGAGCGTCAAAAAGAAATTAAGTAATGACATGCTGTGGCTGCAGCTGTGTGTATCCTTCATCACATTATATGGCTGTGGTTAAGGGATGACTCTCTCCTGCTTAGTTTTTAAATATTTATAATGGAAGTTGAGTTGTCAGGGCATGTCCAACTGTTGTCAGAAAAAAAAAAGTAAATGAAAATAACATCGATGGCATGGCACAACTCTATGGACTGTGTCTATGTGTGTATGTACAGTAAATGTGCTATTATCCTGTAAAAGTTATCCTGGCTGTTTTTTTCTAATTAACAGAAAAATCCCATCAGTATGCAAACAGAGTTTCTGTCCATTTTTAAATAACAAAAATAAAATATCCTTAGTACGAACAGAATTAACTGACCATATTTTATCATTTCTTTTAAAAATTAGGAATCTCGGCTGGGCACGGTAGTTCACGCCTATAATTCAAGCACTTTCAGAGGCTGAGGTTGGAGGATCTCTTGAGGCCAGGAGTTCAAGACCAGCCTGGGAAACGCAGAGAAACACTATCCCCACAAAAAGAAAATAAAATAATAACTTAGTGATTCGTAGTGGCATGCACCCGTGGTCCCAAGTTACTTGGGAGGCTGAGATGGGAGGATTGCTTGAGCCTGGGAAGTCAAGGTTGCAGAGAGCCATGATCACACCATTGCACTCCAGCCTAGGCAACAACAGAGTCAGACCTTGTCTCAAAAAAGAAAAAAAATAGCAATCTCCATTTTAAAATGTTATATAAATAAATAACAGTTAATTATCCAAAACAGTAACATCCTTAAGACCTAATGGTCCTGCAAGGTGAGTGGTATTTGGTTGGGGAGGGGAGCAGGGGGTGTGTGTGTGTGTGTCTGGTAGTTTAGCCTTTGGGTACTGATATCCTTAAAATCCAACTTTCAGAATTAATAAGAATAAAAACAAACAGTTGTCATTTCAAGGTTTATGCCTACTTTCTCAAAAAAGAAATTCCTTCAGGGGGATAATTTTAAACAAATTTGACTTTTGTAAGAAGATACGCATTTAAGGGGAATACCAGGCAAAAGGCATCTGGATAAAAAAGAGGTCACTCGTACTGTCTCATATAGATATAGGTATAGATGATATAGATATAGACATAGAGATATAATAGATATAGATAGAATGGATATATATGTACATATATAATGTACTAAATGCTAACTTTTTAAGATAATGAAGCATATTTAAAACATATCATACTCAGAATCTTAGAGTTTTTCAATGGCAAGCAACAATGGCAAAGACTAAATAATTTAGATAACAAAGAAACACAAAGAAAGACCAAGGAATAGGGCAGAACCAAATAGAAAAACCTCTGAGACTAATTGGATTTTCAAGAACATTACTTCCTGTGTTGTGAAGGAACTTCCCTCTCAAAGTAGCAAAAAACACAAAAAATTAACACGTAGCCATGCCAAAAAAAAAAAAATCAGAAAATTCCTGTTTGCCAAATAAACAGAAATCAAGGCCAGACCAGAGGTGACCGACCAGCAGTCTCAAATTCAATCACAGGCCCTAGAAGCTCAGCACTGGATCCTAATGCTTCTGTGGAGAAAGGAGACACGATATCTGTAGAAGGGGGAAGAGTTGTAATTGTATATCCCATGTAAAGCATGGAGCCTGGAATAGCTCCTCCCACCTGACTGTGAAAGCAGATAGAAAGCCTGCCACCTCTGCAGGGGCTTGGGTTGACAATATATCACCTCTGGGAAGTCAAAACTCCAGGTACCCATTCACATGTGTATAAGGTTTAAATATGTAATATTCACATGGTTAAGGCACCACAACCATGTAGCTGATAGAAAGATTGCTCTGAAGGCACTCTATGCATCTTAGGAAATACAAAACAACTTTTTTTTTTTTTGAGACGGTGAAATACGCAAATTTTTCTACCACATGTGTATTTGGTTTTAATACTAGTTTAACGAATCCCATATGGATAGGTTTACTTTTTATTTTATGTATTTATTTTTTTTGAGATGGAGTTTCGCTCTTGTTGCCCAGGCTGCAATGCAATGGTGTGATCTCTGCTTACTGCAACCTCTGCCTCCCAGGTTCAAGCGATTCTCCTGCCTCAGCCTTCCGAGCAGCTAGAATTACAGGTGCCTACCACCACGCTCGGCTAATTTTCGTATTTTTAGTAGAGACAGGGTTTTGGCATATTGGCCAGGCTGGTCTCGAACTCCTGACCTCAGATGATCCACCTGCCTCGGCCTCTCAAAGTACTGGGATTACAGGCATGAACCACCACAACTGGTCTAAAACAATTCTTGAGGGATACTTTAAAAACAGATTTAGGAAACTCCCAAAGCAGGGAGCAGGAGCTACCATAAATGAACATCATTTATAAACACAATAAGAAATCAAGGAAGGGCAAGGTGGTGTGTTCCTGTAGTCCCAGCTACTCTGGGGGCTCAGGTGGGAGAATCTTTTGAGCCCAGGAGGTTGAGGCTGCAATGAGCCAAGACTGTACCACTGCACTCCAGCGTGTTGTTGTTGTTTTTGAGACAGAGTGAGATCCTGGAAAGAAAGAAAGAAAGAGAGAGAGAGAGAGAGACAGACAGACAGAAAGAGAGAGAGAGCAAGAGAGAGAGAAAGAAAGAAAGAAAGAGAAAGAAAGAAAGAAAGGAGGAAGGAAGGAAGGAAGGAGGGAGGGAGGGAAAAAGCAGAAAGAAAGAAAAGAAAGAAAGAGAGAGGGAAAGAAAGAAAGAAAGAAAAAGAAAGAAAGAGGAAGGAAGGAAGGAAAGAGAGAAGGAGGGAGGGAGGGAAGGAAGGAAGGCAGGCAGTCACTGAGGGAAATTCAGAAGATGCAATAAACAGGAAGATTAGCACTCTCCAAATCTGGATTATACACAATTTGAAAGAGACTACAAACAATTTTATTTAAAATTAATAAAAAGATAAAAAGGAATAAAATTCAAAAACAAAAGCTCAGATACTGTGAAAAAGAATAGACCAATTTGAAAAGCCAAATAGAACTTCTAGAAATGAAGGAGAAACTCATTGACATTAAAAACAAGTAAAAATATCCATAGCTAGATATGTTATAGAAAAATTTCAGAACCTCAACAACAAAGGATTGAGAAAGTAAAAACATATTATCTATAAATAAATGGCAATTCGAGTGACAGCAAACTCCTCATCAACAACAATAATTCTTGAAGGCTGGGAAGCATCTTGAAAGCAATGAGGGAATATAACAATCAGAGTATATATCCATCTAAATTATATGCACATGAGGTGAAATAAAAGCCTTTTTAGATAGACTGCTTGAAAAAGTTTACTACTCGTAATTTTGCCCTGAGATGAATATTAGTTTAAACAATATGAAATTTCTGATATTTGGCCATTTTGACCCACAAAAATGACAATTTCATAGGATTCAAACTAAATCTAAAAGACATATGTGCTTCAGGTAGAAGAAAAATGAATCCGGGGAAGATGCAAGAAGCAATGATGAGCAGTTATTGATAAAACTAAATAAGCATTGACTATAAGGATAATAAAATGACTAGTGGCATTTGGAATGGAAAGGGAGAACTAAGACATATCTGCTGATACGAAGCTAGAGCTAATAATTAACATGAAATCATGGTAACTCATGTATCCATGTTAAAACTTTAAGGTTGACTACTAAAAAACAGAAATAAAATGTAGAACTTCCAAATCAATGGCTGGAGTCAGGGGGTGGGAATAAAGAAAATTCCATCTTTCCAAGAAAAGTTAGAAAAGCAGAATGTGAAAGCAAAAGAGAGAGAGAGAGAAATACAAAATCAGATAGCCAAAGTAAGCCAAATACACTAATAATCAAAGTGGCAGTAAATGAAATGATTATGCCCTTAACAAAGGACAGATTCTTAGGATTTTAAGGAACAGACCCCAAAAAACCCAGCTATATATGCTCTTTTCTATAAACATGCCTAGAGCAGCTCAAGAGGGTCAAGAGTGAAAGAATGAAAAAGGTGAAAGAGGATATACGAGACGAAGACTAAGAAAAAAAAAAGAGGGGGCAGAAAGGAAAGGAAAGAAGGGGCTGGGCACGGTGGCTCACGTCTGTAATCCCGGCACTTTGGGAGGCCGAGACGGGTGGATCACTTGAGGTCAGAAGTTCAAGACCGGCCTGGCCAACATGGTGAAACCTGTCTCTACTAAAAAAATTAACCAGATTTAATAGTGGGTGCCTGTAATCCCAGCTACTTGGGAGGCAGGAGAATCGCTTGAACTTGGGAGGCGGAGGTTGCAGTGAGGTGAGATTGTGCCATTGCACTCCAGCCTGGGTGACAGTGTGAGACTCCATCACACACACACACACACACACACACACAAAAAGAAGAACAAGAAGAAGAAAAGAAAAGAAAGAAGGGAGAGAGGAGGTGGGCAAGATGAGGAAAGAAAGAAGCCAGCATAGCAACATTAGACAAAGACACATTAAGACAAAAATAATTATTATTACAAATTGAAAAAGAGGGTCATTATTTAAGGATAAATGAAACAATAAGGCAGAAAAACATCCTTGCTTTAAATCTGCACCTAACCCTGTAGCCACAAAATACATTAAACCAATAGTTGTGAGTAAATATTGACTGAAATTAATATGGCATTTGATGCCCTCTGTTTTTCCTAAGATATTTTTCGCTATTAATTACTTCCTAATTAAGTATTAGTTTGTTCATTGAATGAATTTTGACTGAGTAACTACTATGTCCCAAAATAGAAATTCAGTGATGAACAAGATAGACAAAGTCCCTGCCCTCATGGACTTTATATTCCAGTGGACAAAATATGTTTATTTCAAAATAAATGTTTAAAACATGTGGCTCACATGTGAGAAATTATACTAATATCTAAAATAATATGCAGTACTCAGATTGCTTATTCAGCCATATTGCCCAATGCCTAAGCGGTTCTCTGATCAGGATATTGTTAAGAGATTGGTTAAATTTTTAAGGACTCCGCTCTGTTCAACGGGCACCAAGTATTTGTTTACATATATTTGCTTCTCACTTTTACTAAGTATGATTATAGAGCTGACGCCCACAAGATGCAATAATAAAAGAATTACCTAAACTTAAATATACAAAGTCTCAAAAGAATCAGATGTAATTGCAAAGTGTGCATGTGGCCAATAGTGTTAAAAATGATGATTTCATAATTACTAGTTTGTTACATGAGAAGTGTAACTGAAAACGGGAAATTCACCACAGTTCATGATTTAAGTAGTACAAATAGCAGACAGCAATTGAGGCCACGTTTTCATTTGTTTTACTGTACTAAGTAAAAACCATTGATTCACTTACAATTCTTCCTTGTACTTATGTGTCTCTTTTGAGTCATATATTAGGACAATATGAAGATGTAAATTCTTAAATCTTCATGGAGTGTATCTCTTTTCATTAACTGCCAAAGTATACATAAAATATTCCAAAAGAACAAACCACAACAAAATGTTTTTTTAGATATGGTCAAAACTTATTTGACACAAGTTACCAAAAGAAATGTAGTCAAGTGGCAAGTGATATTTAATTTACATCCTGAAATGTTTACAGAAACTATTAAGTATTGCTGATGAATAAGACTGCACTTACAAATGATTTCTGCCATAAATAATATGCACAGTTTAAGCCAGTATAAACACAATTCTAACAATTAGAAAGAAAAAAGGATTGAGATTACATCTGATCCAAAGAAAAGTCAACTTGACACACACACACACAAACTGTACTCTATTTGTTTAGAAAGCTTACTTAGAATAGAAATAAAAGTTTCTAATTAACCTCTTATTTATAGAGCCCCGTTCTGCTGTATGGATGATGGTATGCCAAGTTTGAACTAGCACACTTCAACTAGTGGTCAATTCTAAAAGTCTATGGTTTTCTCATCAAAGGAAAGTGTCAAGTAACTCTGAGCTACATTCAGGAATCTATGTCCCCCAAAGATCCAGCATTTGATTGGAAAAGGCTTATCATTGGTGTATTAGGCCATTTTTGCCCTGCCATGAAGAAATACTTAAGACTTGGTAATTTGTAAACAAAAGAGGTTTAATTGGCTGGGTTCTGCAGGCTGTCCTGGAAGCATGGGCCGGCATCTGCTTGGCTTCTGGGAAGGTAAACAGGGAGCAGGTGTGTCACATGGCAAGCAAGGGAGCAAGGACAGTTGCAACAGGGAGTGCCACATACTTTTTTTTTTTTTTTTGAGACGGAGTTTCGTTCTGTCACCCAGGCAGGAGTGCAGTGGCATGATCTCGGCTCACTGCAAGCTCCACCTCCCGGGTTCATGCCATTCTCCTGCCTCAGCCTCCTGAGTAGCTGGGACTACAGGCGCCCACCACCATGCCCAGCTAATTTTTTTGTATTTTTAGTAGAGATGGGGTTTTACCGTGTTAGCCAGGATGGTCTTGATCTCCTGACCTCGTGATCTGCCCACATCGGCCTCCTAAAGTGTTGGGATTATAGGCGTGAGCCACCGCACCTGGCCGCCACATACTTTTAAACAACCAGATCTCACAAGAACTCACTCACTATCAGCAGGACAGTACCAAGCCATTCATGAAGGATCTGCCCCATAACCCAAACACCTCCCACTAGGCCCCACTTCCAACACTGGGGAATTATATTTCAACATAAGACTTGCGGGGACAAATATCCAAACTATATCACTTCGGTTTAATTTTCTGTTAATCAGAGCCTTGAAATCACTGCCTTCTCCTTTGCCTGTTTCAATCAACCAAGGCCACCCAGAATTTCTGTACATATGTCACTTAACTTGCTAGCAACCCTTGGGGGAAGGGAGTAGACTTCACTCAAGTTCTCTGTACATCCCTAGTCATTGAGTTGCCACTTTCATGTCTGCAAGTGGCCGGCAGCCGTGCAATGAGGGAGACAGGTGGTGGCGCCCAGGTCCTGCCTAGGTAGAAAAGTGATGGAAGATCCCTGCTTGACGCTGAGGCCCCAGCAACACCCGCCCTGGAAAGATAAAAGAGGAACTGGCCTATCCTATCCTTGATGCCAAAGGGAAGGGAGAGAAAGGAAAATCTCCTCTAAGAGCAAAGAGCCACCTGGCCCTCCTACAGTGTGTGGTACCACTTTACAGAGCTTCGATAGTCCAAAACAGCTTCAGTGGAGAATTTGGTTTAAAGTACTTGCAGAAGCAATTCTGAGAGAGAATAAAGGAGACATTACTTAAACAGAAAATGACTGTATGATGGCTGTAGTCAGCGCGAACCCAGAAAACCTGAGACAGGTCTCAGTTAGTTTAGAAAGTCTATTTTGCCAGCGTTGAAGATGCACCTGTGACACAGCCTCAGGAAGTCCTGACAACATGTGCCCAAGGTGGTTGGGGCACAGCTTCATTTTATACATTTTAGGGAGACATGAGACATCCATCAGTATGTATATAAGGACATTAGTTCGGTCTGGAAAGGCAGGACAACTTGAAGCAAAGGCAGGAAGACTCAAAGCAGT
This sequence comes from Pan paniscus, assembly GCF_029289425.2. Classification (NCBI taxonomy): domain Eukaryota; kingdom Metazoa; phylum Chordata; class Mammalia; order Primates; family Hominidae; genus Pan; species Pan paniscus. The sequence goes on from NC_073260.2 coordinate 52,969,454, forward strand.
GGGAGGGGGCTTCCAAGTCACAGATAGGTGAGAGACGAACAGTTGCATTCTTTTGAGTTTCTGATTAGCCTTTCCAAAGGAGGCAATCAGATATTGCTTCTATCTCAGCGAGCAGAGGGATGACTTTGAATAGAATGGCAGGCAGGTTGGCCCTAAGCAGTTCCCAGCTTGACTTTTCCCTTTAGCTTAGTGATTTGGGGGCCCGAAGATTTATGTTCCTTTCACATTTATAATAATCTATTGTATACTTAAAAATTGCTAAGAGAGTAGATCTTAAATGTTCTTGCCACAAAAATCATGAAGCAATGAATATGTTAACTAGCTTAATTGCACAATGTATACATATATTGAAACATCACATTGTATACCATAAATATATGCAATTTTTATTTGTCATTTTAAAAAATTTTAGAAGAAAAAAAATTTAAGAGAGATCATGGCTGAAATTTTTCAGAATTAGTGAAAGATACCAATCCTCAAATTACTGCAATCAATGAAACCCAAAGATATGGGTGACTAGACATAGCACAGTGAAACTAAAGAACATCAAAGAAGACAAAGAAAGTGTTTAAAGCAGCCAGAGAGAAAAGAGAGACTTACCCACAGAGAAATGATAACAAGACTGATGGCTTACTTCTTAATATCCATCCACTGGACACCAGAAGAGACAAGGAACTAAAAGAAAGAAGATAACCAAAAACCTGGAACCCTAGTTCTAGCAAATATTCTTTTCAAATATAAATGGTAGCCAGGCACAGTGACTCATGCCTGTAATCCCAGCACTTTGGGAGGTAGAGGTGGGCGGATCATCTGAGGTCAGGAGTTCAAGACCAGCCTGGCTAACATGGTGAAACCCCATTTCCATTAAAAATACAAAAAATTAGCCGGGTGTGGTGGCGCACGCCTGTTGCACCTGTAATCCCAGCTATTTGGGAGGCTGAGGCAGATAATTGCTTGAACCCAGGAGGCAGAGGTTGCAGTAAGCCAAGATTGCATCACCACTGCACTCCAGTCAGGGCAACAGAGTGAGACTCTGTCTCAAAAAAAAGAAAAAAAAAACAAAAGACAAAGTCTATAATAAGGCTAAATGGACTAAGTATAAAAGAAAATGAAAACAAAACCGGATTTTTAAAAAGTAAAAGAAGCCAGGTTTACCTATGTTAGAAATGAAATGCTTGTTCTTGGTGCCACAAAGAAATAGCACTTGAACATAATTTTCTCAGCAAGGCAATTTTTACTTCTATAGAAGGGTATGACTCTCAAATGGAGTAATGGCAAGAGCACACCTGAAAAAGAGAGGGGAAGGGGTTCTTATTCCTGACACAGGTAGTCCCTATTGCTGTGTCGTTCCCCTAATGGCAGGCTTGGACCATACAGTCTAAGCTAATTCTGATAGGCTATTTTAAAGAGAGCAGGGGTATGAGCCAGAGTAGTGGGGTCAGTAGTTTTGTGGGAAGGACAATTACGGAACAGGTGACTAAAGGTGACTTAGGTCAGACTTAGGTGACCACAGGTGATTCAGGTCAAAAAAGGTAACCAGGATGAGTCAGGATGGAGCAGGTGACCAGGGGAACAGATGTGAACTACTGATTAAAACTGGTGGAAAATGTTGTTTACTGAAACTACGAGGAAGTTAAACTTAAAAATGGAGGACAAAGAACTGACCATACTGACATAGTGATTCTTTGAAGAGAAATTTAGAACTCACTCTATCCAACATCTAAAACCAAAGGACATACAACATTTGAATAACATGGGAAAATATATACTAAGCATGTACCAACAAAACGAATGATAGAGTTGCTATAAAAATATCAGATAAAATAGTCACTAAAGCAGTAGTAAGATCTCAATTTCTGAGAGTAGAATGCTTCATTGAAATTCTTTCACCAAACTTGAAAACTCTCAAGTCAATAGTAATGATTCTTCAGACGTGGCACTTTCATTTTTTGTCCTTACTCTCCATAACTCCTTAGACTTCTGTCTTCACCCCCCATTGGCATCAGCCACACTTGGAATCCTCCTCTCATTATCTGATCCCTCATTCCAGGCTCTCTACCTCAGTTCTTCCATCGCTAACCACGACAGCCTTAACCTTGGGCTTTCCCCACTCTACTCACCAGACTTACTCGACTTCCCCAAATCCTCAAAACTCAACTTTTCCCATCTTATCTTGGCATGAAGGGGCTTGAGAGGCACCAATAAATGGTAACCAGTTCCCTTCTTGATCTCTGAACAGAGTGCAAAATAAGAGTAAAGCAAATGGAATCACAAACTATCACCTTTTTAAAGGATAAAGCTGACTTTCCAAAATTCTTATACTTAGTATCTTTTCTGAATACAGTAGCCAGAGGCATTCCTAATGATGTTTTCACTGTAGCTATACTTTAAGAATAGCCAAAAGTTAGTCTCACTCACACAGCGTGTCACGTAAGTGATTAGTGATTGAGTATTGGACCAAGCATACTGATCTGGAATAAGCGTAGGGCAGATTCTGACCTGGTAGAGAATGTCTCTCTCTCCTTTCAAAAAAGGCCTAAAAGTGACAGTAAAAAAGAACCAACGAGAACAAGATCAAAATGGATTTTATTTACTTATAACCCAGATTGACTCTGAAAATGTTAACATATTATTGGAGCTGGGCATTTACCAAAACCTGTCATAGGAAAAAAGGAAGTAACTTAAATCTCAAATAACACAAATCCTTTTTCTTTCTTCATAAGAGTGGAAAAGGGAATTGCTGATTGGTCCTGAATTTCTCTTTCTTCTCTAAAACACTTTCAGGCAAATGAGAATGGTCTTGACTGTTATGCAGAGGACCAGGATCCTGGGTCAAAAGAGCTTCTTTTCAGCCACAGGTATTATTTCACATTCTAGCTGGAGAGAGAAGGCATAAACAAAAACAAAAAGAAATGGAAAGACATAAATACCTGTTGAAGAAATGGAAGCGACATCACAAGACCAAGAGCTACTGTCAAAATAATTGAATACCATGCCGGGGGCGGTGGCTCACGCCTGTAATCCCAGCACTTTGGGAAGCCGAGGCGGGTGGATCACGAGGTCAGGAGTTCGAGACCAGCCTAGCCAACATGGTGAAACCCCCGTCTCTAAAAATACAAAAATTAGCTGGGCACAGTGGTGTGTGCCTGTAGTCCCAGCTACTTGGGAGGCTGAGGCAGGAGAATCGCTTAAACCCAGGAAGCGGATGTTGCAGTCAGCCGAGATCGCACCACTGCACTCCAGCCTGGCGACAGAGTGAGATTCATTCTCAAATTTTAAAAAAATTAAAAAAACAAAAGAATTGAATTTAAAAAAAGTTAGCAAAGATGGGCTGATAATATTGCTAAAGCATCTGTTTCAATGAAAAAAGGTAAGTGAAGACAAAGAAAAGAACCCCACCTAAGCTATGAGCTGGTAGCTAGAAACACGGGGAGAATCCAATGGTGAAAAGACAAGTAAAATGTTACATAAAACAACAGTTGTTAAAGGGGGTGGAGTGGTGAGACAGGAGTGCTGCCTCCTTTGCTCAGCCCATGGCCCTGTCGCTAAGGAAAAATAACTCCGTGGGAGTGAGTCAGATGAGATAGAACAGGAGGGTTCCTATCTCTGCTAAGTCAGCTAGGGAGACAGTGCGGGACAGACTTTGGATTCTCGTGGAGTGGAAACCAGTGAGTCAGGGAGGAAGAACTCATCCCAGCTCCCACTCTGCAGCCACATCAAAGTTGCAGGGATTAGCGAAAATGCCCACCCGGTTGCGCAAGCTATCCTGAATACCGAGAATCTAATCCACTTGATGAGTTTACTCAGCCAGCTTTTTGTGGACTTGGTACAAAATGCTCAAATGACTTTTAGTTAAAGGAAGCAAAACGGAAGAACAGTCCTCACACAGCAACCTCATCAAAGTTCCTCAATGTAATAAAGCAACTCTGTAACTCTGCTAATACCCTAACATAAAGCCATGATTGCCAAAACAAACAAACAAACAAACAAATTGTAGCCCCAGACTCCCTCTCTCTGGGTGAAATAGTCTTGATTATGCAGATTGTTTGAAATTCAGTCCATCCAAGTAGTTGCAATTCCAGAAATCAAAGAATAGGTACACTGCTCCCTCTACTGGCTTTGCAGCTGCAGGTACAGATGAATTTAAACCAGAAAGCAGCCTTTTAGTCTTTATTTAGCTTTCTAGCATTTTCGCTAGAAAGTCTCTAATGACCAAAAAATAGAAGGGTGGTGCAAGTCTCTTAAAGTAAATCTTAAGTAAAGATTTATGGTAACTGTTAACAACAGATCACATTAAAGAGCAAAAAAAAAAAAAAAAATGCTTAAAACCTTAAATTCTGTTCATGTGATAATTCTTGAAAGTATTGAAATTTTCTGAGGTTGACTACCATAGAGAGTCAAGAATTAAATATAGGGGAAAAAAGAATTAGATATAGGAAACTAAGAAATAAAAACCATGTTAGATGTTTCAAATAATGTTTCTGATGCATTTCCTAGCATCTCTTCTCTCAGTATTTGAAGAACTTTTGCCACTCTGTTCTTCAGTTACTGAATTGTACAAACTCATAGTGTCCCTATAAGTCCTTTTTCCCTGTACTCTCTGAAAAAGACTATAGATGCATAGATTTTTAAGTAAAAATGAAAACTGTGGCATTCTCTGATTCTCAAAAACTAATAGGAATAATGGCCAAATGATACCAGCAATTGAACTCCTCTTAAAAGGAGCAAGCTGGCTCATGCCTGTAATCCTAGCACTTTGGGAGGCCGAGGTGGGCGGATTGCCTGAGCTCAGGAGTTCGAGACTAGCCTGGGCAACAAGGCGAAACCCCGTCTCTAGTAAAATACAAAAGAAATTAGCTGGGCGTGGTGGCATGCACCTGTAATCCCAGCTACTCAGGAGGCTGAGGCATGAGAATTGCTTGAACCCGGGAGGCGGAGGTTGCAGTGAGCCGAGATCGCACCACTGCACTCCAGCATGGGTGACGGAGAAAGACTCTGTCTCTACAAAAAAAAAAAAAAGAAAGAAAGAAAGAAAGCAGCAAACTGTGACTCAGATGACCTACCAGCTCTGTTTCCCCCTTACCGATTACCTAGCAAATGGTCCAAAGCTGATGCTCCAGAATATATGTCCTCTCTTGCAAAGCTCCAATTCCATACCTAACTGATTTATTCAACCAAATGCATTCATTTGATCATTTGATAAATATTTTCTGAGCACCTACAATGTGTAAGGCAATGTTGTAGGTGCTGTGGATACAGAAGTAGACAGATGACCTCACTGAAAAGTCAGAAGCTAGCTTGGTGAATTCCCATTTATTTTCTTTACATATCAATGAGTTTGTGCACTTCCACATATATTAAGGTCAAATTGCAAATCCATGAAGTGTTCCTTGACTAACTTGGGCCATGGGTTTCACATCAACTGATCTTCTGAAATACCCTGTCATGAAGCCACTACACATTTTCTGTCTAGATTTGTTACTCATATCTGTTATCGCCTTGAATTAGTATTTAAAGATTTGACTGCCATCTGACTTTTCACATATGTTTGGTTTTCTCCTCAACTACATTAGAAATTATTTGAAGTAAGAAATACATGGCCTGACATAGAATGATATGAAAAGTCCTAAAAAGGTATAAAAAATAAATCATACTTAACAACTTAACTTTCTTGAAAAGAATAATATTACATTAAATACAGTCCATCAGCAAAGTTTTATATACTATAAAATTTAATTGGTTTTAATCCAAACTAGATTACTTTATTAATTATAAATTAATTAATATTAATTGTTATCCCCAGTGCAACTTCTAAGAAAATAATTCAAAATATATAGCAAAAGAATGACAAGAGAATTAAGAGTTTTTTAAAACACCCTTAGAGGTATAGTCAAAATTGTATATTAAAAAATTTCTAACACAAAAAGGCAATAATGGAGAAATAGTGGAACAAAAAGGACATAAAACATATAGAAAAAAATTTAAATGGAAAGCATAAATCCTACCTTGTTAGTAATTACATTACGTGTAAATGCATTAAACACTACAATCAAAATACAGTTATTGACAGAATGGGTTTTGTTTTGTTTGTTTGTTTTTTGAGACAAAGTCTCACTCTGTCGCCCAGGCTGGAGTGTAGTGGCACAATCTTGGCTCACTGCAACCTCCGTCTCCCGGGTTCAAGCGAGTCCCCTGCCTCAGCTTCCCAAGTGGCTGGGACTACAGGCGCCCATCACCCATCTGGCTAATTTTTGTATTTTTAGTAGAGATGGAGTTTCACCATGTTGGCCAGGCTGTTTTCTAACTCCTGGCCTCAAGTGACCAGGCCACCTCGGCCTCCAAAAGTGCTGGGATTACAGACATGAGCACCATGCCCCGCCAACAGAATGGATTTTAAAAAACAACAGATCCAACTCTATTGTGTCTACAAGAGACACACTTTAGATTTAATATACAAAGAGGTTAAAAGTAAGAAGATCCCACGCAACCGTAACCAAAAGAGGGCTGGAGACCCATATTAATAGAAGACACAATAGACTTTAAGACAAAGAAGATTTTTATGATGATAAAAGACCTAACAATTATAAACATATAAGCATCTAATACCAGAGTCCCAAAATTCATGAAGCAAAAACTTACAGGATTAAAGGAAGAAATGGATAATTCAGTAATCATGGTTGGAGGTTTCAGTTACCCAGTTTCAATAAGAAAATAGGAGACTTGAAAAATACTGCAATAAACTGAATGTGCCCTCCAAAAATGTATATGTTGAAACTCTAACCCCCAGTGTGATGGCATTAGAAGATGGGGCTTTAGGGAGGTAATTAGATGATGAGGGTGAGGTCCTCATGAATAGTATCAGTGCCATTATAAAAAGGACACCAGAGAGCTATCTCATCATCTCGCTGCCACATAAGAGGTACAGCAAGAAGTCAGCATCTGCAACCTGGAAGAGAGCGCTCACCAGACCCAGTCAGGCTGGCACCCTGATCTCAGACTTCCAGCCTCCAGAACTGTGAGAAATATACTTCTGTTGTCTATAAGCCATCCAGTCTGTGGTGCTTTATTATATAGCAGCCCAAAGGGACTAAGCAAACATTATAAACCAACTTGACCTAACAGACATTAATTGAACACTCCACCCAATAACAGCACAATACATGTTTTTCTCAAACACACATGGAATATTCTCCAGGATAAACCATACATTATGATGAAAACCTTAATAAATTTTAAATGATTGAAATAATACAAAGCATGTTCATCAATCACAATGTAATGACATTAGAAATTAATTAGAAGTAAATTTGAAAAATTCACAAATATGTAAAAATTAAACAACATACTCTTAATAACCAGTAAGTCAAAAGGGATACCACAAGGAAAATTATAGTTTGAAATAAATGAAAATAAAGATTAAACATGCCAAACTTATGGATGCAGCTGAAGAAGTGCTTTGAGAGAGATTAATAGCTATATAAATACCTATATTTAAAAAGAAGAAATAGCTCTAATCACTAACCTAAACTTCCATTTTCAGAAATCAGGAAAAAGGAGAGCAAACTAAACCCAAAGCAAAATGGAAGGAAATAATAAAGATTAGAATGAAAATAAATGAAATAGAGAATATATTAATAAAAACAAGAGTGAAAATTCAAAATTGTCAAACTTATATCTAGACTGACCAAAATAGAGAGAGAATACTCATATTACTAAAACTAGGAATGGGGCCACAGGAAGGGAGACCATCAGGATAAATAACTAATGCATGTGGGGCTTAATACCTAGGTGATCAGTTGATAGGTGCAGCAAACCACCATGGCACACGTTTACCTGTGTAACAAGCCTGCATGTCCTGCACATGTATCCCGGAACTTAAAATTAAATTAAATTTTAAAAATATAATAAAATACAATAAAAAATGAATGGAAGAGAGGGCATCACTCTCAGCCTTATGGAAATTAAAAGGATAATAAGGAAATACTATGAACAACTATATGCCAACAAAATAGACAACCTAGATAAAATGGACAAATTCCTAGAAAGACACAAACTACTGAAACTGATTTATAAAGAAAATCTGAATACATCTATAATAAATAAAGAGGTTGAATCTGTAATGAAAATACTTTACACAAAGTAAAGTCTAGGGCCATTGGTGAATTCTACCAAACATTTAAAGAAGAATTAACAATCTTTCTCAAACTCATCCAAAAAAAAAAATAGAAGAGGAAGGAACAGTTTCCAAATCATTCTATCAATATAGACACAAAAATCTTCAACTGAAACTAACAAACTGAATCCAGTCATATATAAAAAGGATCATACACCATGACCAGTGTGTCATAATATAAATGCCAAGTCTGTTTAGCATATGAAGTAAACCAATATAATATACCACATTAATGAAATGAAGAAAAACAACACATGATCATCTCAATAGACTAACAAAATTCAACAACTTTTCAAAATAAGAAACACTGAAAAAATAGAAATAGAAGGAAACATTATCAATTTGATGAAGGACATCTACTAACATCTCATAGTTAACATCACACTTAATTATGAAAGACTGAATATTTTCCCCTAAGAGGAGCAAGACAAAGGTGTTTGCTGTTACCACTTCTAGTCACCATTGTACTGGAGATTCTAATCAGAGCAAGTAGGCAAGGAGAAGAAATAAAAGCATCCAGACTGGAAAGGAAGTAAAACTATCTCTACTCACAGGTGAAGTGATGTTGTACGTAGAAAACCCAACAAAATCCACACAAAAAAATTTATTAGAACTAACGAATGAGTTTAGCAAGGTTGTAGAATAGAAGACCAATATACAAAAATCAATTGTATTTCTATATACTGTAAATTAACCATACAAAACTGAAATTTCAAAAATTTAGTTTCTAATAGCATCAAAAAGAATATAATAAATAAATACAATGAATAAAGAGGAACTACAAAAAAATAATAAAGGAAATGCAAGAATTATACACTGGAAACTACAAAACATTATTTTTAAAAAAATTTAAAGAAGGCATAAATTAATTGAAACACATCCCAGATCAGAAGACTTAATATTGTTAAGGTGGCAGTATTCACTAAACTGATTTACAGATTCAACCTAATCCCTTTCATAATCCCTGCTGTATTTTTTTTTTGCAGAAATTGACAAGCTGATTCTAAGATTCATATGAAAATGCAAGAGACCTGAATAGCCAAAATAGTATTGAAAAAGAACAAAGTTGTGAAACTCACACTTTCCAGTTTCAGAACTTACTGCAAAACTACAGTCATCAAAACAGTGTGGGCCAGGTGAGTGACCCATGCTTGTAATCCCAGCACATTAGGGGTCTGAGTCAGGAGGATTGCTTGAAATCAGTTTAAAACCAGCCTAGGCAATTAAGTGAGATCCCATCTCTACAAAAAAAAACTTTAAAAATTGGCTAGGCATGGTGGCACATGCCTGTAGGCTTAGCTATGTAGTAGGGTGAGGTGGGAGGATCAGTTGAGTCCAAGAGTTCGAGGCTGCAGTGATGCAGTGAGCTATGATCACGCCACTGCACTCCAGCCCGCGGGACAGAGCAAGACCCCATCTCTGAAAATAATCATTGTGCTCCTGGCATAGAGCTAAACGTATGGATCAACAGAATAGAGTTGAGAGTCCAGAAATAAATCCATACATCTATGGCCAATTGGCTTTGGTCTGACAAGGATGCCCAAGACAATCAGTGGAAAAAGAATAGTGTCTTCAACAAATGGCCCTGGGACAACTGGATATCTATGTGCCAAAGAATAAAGTTGGACTCCTATCACACTGCATATACAAAAATTAAAATGGATCACAAAAAATTTTAATGTAGTAAAGAAAGAAAAAAGAAAAAATAGAACAGCAAGAGTGTTAATTTAGAAAAAAAAAAAATGGATCGATGACCTAAGAATAAGAGCTAGCATCATAAAACTCTTAGAAGAAAACTCTTCATGACCTCGAATTTGGCAATGACACCAAAAGCACAAGCAACAAAAGAAAAAGATAGATAAATCAGACTTCATCAAAATTAAAATATTTTGTATATCAAGGAAGGACATGATCAAGAAAGTGGAAAAGCAGCCTACATATTGGGAGAAAATATTTCCAAATCATATATCAAATAAGGGTTTAGCATCCAAAATAAATGAAGAATTCCCACAACTCAACAATAAAAATACAAGCAACCCAATTAAAAAATGGGCAAAGGAGGCCAGGTGCGGTGACTCACTCCTGTAATTCCAGCACTTTGGGAGGCTGAGGCGGGTGGATCATGAGGTCAGGAGTTCCAGACCAGCCTGGCCAAGATGGTGAAATCCCGTCTCTACTAAAAATACAAAAAAAAATTAGCCGGGTGTGCTGGTGGGGGCCTGTAATTCCAGCTACTTGGGAGGCTGGAGCAGGAGAGTTGCTTGAACCCAGGAGGTGGAGGTTGCAGTGAGACGAGATCGTGCCACTGCACTCCAGCCTAGGCAACAGAGCAAGACTCCATCTCAAAAAAAAAAAAAAAGTGGGCAAAGGATTGGAATAGACATTTCCCCCAATAAGATATACAAATGACCAACAAGCAATTGAAAAGATGTTAACATCATTAAGCAAATCATCATGGGGAAACGCAAATTGAAACCACAGTGAGTTTTACCACTTAACACCCACTAGGATGGCTATAATGAAAAAGATATATAATAACAAGTGTTGGCAAGGATGTGGAGAAATTGGAACCATCATATATTCCTGGTAGCAAAGTAACAGTACAGCCACTTTTCAAAGTTGTTTGACAATTCCTCACAAAGTTATAGAGTTGCCATATGACCCAGCAATTCCACTCCCAGGTGGGCTTTGGTTTCTTAAGAGAATTTTATTTCTTAAGAGAAATCAAAACCTATGTCCACACAAAAACTGGTACATGAATGTTCATAGCAGCATTAATCATAATAGCAAAAAAGTGAAAACAACTCAAATGTCCATCAACAGATGAATGGATCAACAAAATGTGATTATTCATATAAAAGAATATTATTTGGCCATAAAAAGGAATGAAACACTGACACAGGCTGCAATAGGAATAAATCTTAAAACATTATGCTCAGTGAAAGAAGCCAGTCATGAAAGGTCATACATTGCATGATTTAATTTATATGAAATGACCAGAATAGGCAAATCTATAGATACAGAAAGTAGAGTAACGATTGTCAGTAGCTCAGATTGTTGTGGGGGAGCAAAAAAAAAGACTGCTAATGAGTATAGGTTTTCCTTTTGGGGTAATGAAAATGTTCTAAAATCAGATAGTGGTGATGGTTGCACAAACCTGTGAATATACTTAAAACCACTGAACTGTACAATAAATTTAAAAGGGAAAGTGTTGTAGTATATGACTTACATCTCAGTAAACTTTTATTTTTTAGAAAATCCAGTCCAAGCCTGGGTAACTTCGCAAGACCCTGTCTTTAAAAAAAAAAAAAAAAATTAGCCGGACATGGTGGTGTGTCCCCATGGGAGGCTGAGGTGGGAGGATCACTTGAGTCTGGTGGGTCAAGGCTGCAGTGAGCCATGATCACACCACTGCACTCCAGCCTGGGTGACAGAGTGAGACGCTGTCTCAAAAAAAAAAAAAAAAGAAAATCCATTCCATCCTGGAAAACTAGGATGGTGGGATGGTATAGTTAACTGTATTCATTGATCTTTTTAATCTCTCACAATATATAGCAAGATGCCTTGTACCCAGAGGCACCAAAATATGTAGAAGGTAGTTCATAATACTTTACATCATTCACCAATCATTCCCAATAGTAGTTGAAGGTTCTCAAATGGTTCACAGACTCCTTGAGGCAAAGTCTGTGTCTTAGATTTTATATACATCCATCACGATTAAACATTGCATTGCAATTACACTGAGCCTCGAAATACTTGCAGTGTAGAAAAGCCCAGTATTTTGGTATCTTGACTAACCTATAACTCTTTTTTTGGAGACAGGGTCTCACTCTGTTACCCAGGCTGGAGTGCAGTGGTGCAATCATAGCTCACCGCAGCCTTGAACTCCTGGGCTCAAGCGATCTTCCTGCCTCAGCCTCTCAAAGAGCTGGGCACATGCCACCATGCCCAGCTCATTTTTAATTTTTTTTTGTAGCGACAGGATCTTGCTATGTTGCCCAGGCTGGTCTCTAACTCCCGGGCTCAAGTGATCCTCCCTCCTCAGCCTCCCAAAGTGTTGGGATTAAAGACATGAGCCACTGTCCCTGGCCAAACCTATAACTCTTGATTATTCAGGAGGCAGCACCATGCAGGAGTTAAGGGGGAGAATGCTGAGTCAGACTATGTAGGTTTAAATCCAATTTCTACCACTTAATAGTAATATGATCTTGGTGTCATTTGAATGATGCATTAAAAATAATATTAATAGTAATATGATGTTGGACAAATGGCTTAACCTTTTTGAGCCTTTATTTCCTCATCTGTAAGGAGAGGATTAATAATAATAGTCACCACCTGATAGGCTGCGTGAAGGCTTAAATGAAGGAAGGTGTGTAAGGCACGCACTTGGCCCGGCTTGTGGTTAGTGCTTATTATTCACTTAACCAAAATTTATTGAGCACTGATTTTAATTTTCTGTCTCAAGGGAGAAAAGTTGAGAAAAAAAAGATATGTAAATAAACCAGTGTAGTAAAGGGCTCTCTGAAAAACATCCAAAGAGCGTAAGAGGGATTGCCAAGGCATGGGAAATCCTGTGTGTATGTGGAATGGGGCAGGGCATAGAATATCAAGGAACATTTTATATGAAAACTACCGCTACAACACAGTGTTTAAATTGTTTTTGTTGTTTTGTTTTTTGTCTTTTTTTTTTTTGAGATGGAGTCTCGCTTGGGCACCAGGCTGGAGTGCAATAGCGCGATCTCGGCTCACTGCAACCTCCGCCTCCCAGGTTCAAGCGATTCTCCTGCCTCAGCCTCCTGAGTAGCTGGGACTACAGGTGCATGCCACCACGCCCAGCTAATATTTTTGTATTTTTAGTAGAGACAGGGTTTCACCATGTTGGCCAGGATGGTCTTGATCTCTTGACCTCATACTCCATTTAAATTTTTTAAAAGTATTCATTCCCCAGGTGGACAAAGAAAGGGAAATAAGGACATTCCAAAAGGAGCAGGTGATGAGAGGAAAGCCTCATTTGTTCAGGGATCTAGGGTTAGCTTAGCAGGACAGGAGCACACCTGAGGTGAGGAGCAGTCACAGAAGGAGCCAGCTCGCAGCAGCCTCCTTTTCCCTCTTCATCAGGACTGATTGAATCACCAGGTGAATGGGACCCTCCCCTCCCTGCGCAGTGGAGGCACTTTCTTTGGTTGGTTTTGTTCGTGGCATGGTTGTGTCCAGAGGCCATAGAGCAGAAGACAGGAAGGACGGAATGAACTTTTGCCGGGCTCCAGATGGCTTGAATATTTCTAAATATCCTGGTCCTTTTACTGCTGACAAGTCCCGCCCCTGTTCACTGGTCAGTGGTCATTGTGCACCCAGAGGCTCCAGCACAACGTTTGGGAGTGATACGTTTCCTTGGTAAGTGCATCTGCATCCTGCACAAGCCCAGTTTCCCTTGTGTGCTCCCAGTATGCATTATTCCCACACTGGGCACCAGAAAGCCTGCAACAGGACGGCAGCTCCCAGAGGAGTCCCCTCAATTACCGACAATAAGCCTCTGTACATAAGCCCTCATCAGACGTGATTATGGCCGCAGGTTAATCTAGCGGTTCCTCCTAATTAATAGCCTGGAGTATTGAAGAAGCCAGAAGTGACCACAACACTCCAAGTTTTTGGAAAACCCCAGCTGGCTAAGTGTCAGCCTTCCTTTAGACCAAACCTTGGTCTGTTGTTTAACCACATCACCCTTTCCTGGAATCCAGCCCTCTGGCTGACACCCTTCTGTGGAGACAGAGTGTCCCTCTTGCGGCTCAGAAATACTACTTAGTCTTTTTTCTGCCTCAGCATTCCCATTCCTTGGTCTTTCAGCTTCCTCCAATCCATTCTTATCGTCTCTTGAAAATTTGCTACATCTTTTCCCACTCTGTCGTTCCAGTTTATTATCTCCAGAGTTGTTTTATTATTTTCCTTCAAAAAACCTGAAGCACTTTTCTTTCCCTACTCCTTGATTTCCCAGTCTCTTTCTTTCCCTCTACCCCCATCTCTCTTCTCCTACTCCCTCTCTTTCTGTATTTTTTTTGTGTTTTGGCCTCAGATGAAAACAAACAGATTAATCACATTGTGTGTGTCATGGCAGTCTTGCTAGGTCCCATGCATGGTCCTCTATTCGTTGGTTCATGTTTTTTTCTGATTGCTTGATTTTAGTAATGTAATAACCTTCCATGAATCTAACAACCACTGAAACAAAAATGAGGATCTCACCAGGCACAGTGGCTCACACCTGTAATCCCAGCTGAGGCGGGTGGATCATGAAGTCAATAGATCGAGACCATCCTGGCCGACATGGTGAAATCCCATCTCTACTAAAAATACAAAAATTAGCCAGGCGTGGTGGCCTCATGCCTGTAGTCTCAGCTACTTGGGAGGCTGAGGCTGGAGAATCGCTTGAACCTGGGAGGCGAAGGTTGCAGTGAGCCGAGATCGCGCCACTGCACTCCAGCCTGGGTGACAGAGTGAGACTAAGTCTCAAAAAAAAAAAAAAAAAGAGCTTAACAATGTCCTCCAGCAATCCACTTGGTGGCTGGCTACCCAACCGGCAAGCACCCCACCCAGAGTAACCGGCTTGCTGAGTCTTGGGCTCCATGCCCTCCTTTCTCATTCTATGGCTTAATTCCAGCTACTCAACTATTCTATCTAAACTACTCTAGTTTTTTAGGTTTGTAAAAAGATGTAGCGCTGTATGTACTCTTTTTGTTTCTAGTGTTATTTTACAGATTATTTTTTACCTTTTATCTTAAAATAAGTTCAGGCCAGGTGCAGTGGCTCACACCTGTAACCCCAGCACTTTGGGAGGCCAAGGCTGGCAGATCACTTGAGGTCAGGAGTTCAAGACCAGCCTCGCCAACATGGTGAAACCCTGTCTCTACTAAAAGTACAAAAATTAGCCAGGCATCACTTCTCAGCCTTTTGGCTAAGATCGAGTGTAGTATCTGTTCTTATCAGTTTAATATCTGATACATTCTCTATCTGAGGACAATATATTAAATGGATTTTTGGAAATAGGAGATGGAATAGGAGCTTACCCCATCCACTCCATGCATTGACCTGGTATTGCAGTACTTCCAGGAATGGTGTACCAAAAAAAAAAAAAAAAAAATTAGCCAGGCGTAGTGGTGTGTGCCTGTAATCCCAGCTACTTGGGAGGCTAAGACAGGAGAATCACTTGAACCCAGGAAGCAGAGGTTGCAGTGAGCCGAGATCTCACCACTGCACTCCAGCCTGGGCAACAGAGTGAGACTCCATCTCAAAAAAAAAAAAAAAAAATGAAAATAAAATAAGTTCAAACTTACAGAAAAGTTGCAAGGATAATATAAACAACTCTATAATAGCTTTACTACAATATACAATTATAATATATGGTAATATAACATAATATAGTATTATATGTAATATAAATATATTAATTATATGAATAGATAATATATATTATTCTACAAATCATTTGAAAATAGGTTACATATATCTTACTTTTTTACTCCTTAATATATCCATGTGTATTTCCTAAGAATGAGGCAATGCTTATATAACCACAAATGAGGAAATGTAATATAGATACCATACTTGTATCTTATATATAGTCCATGTTTAAGTTTTGTCAATTGTCACAATAATACTTTTTATAGAAATTTTTTCAAGGACGTAATCTGGTCCAGAATCACATATTATGTTCAATTGTTGCGTCTCTTCAGTCTTCTTTAATCTGAAACATTTCTCCAGCCTTTTTGTGACATTAACATTGTGAATTTCAGGAGTTTTAACATGTCGGTGACTGGTATTTTATTAATGTACCTCAATTTATGTTCTCCTGATGTTCCCTTTTGATGGAAATCAGGTTGTGCATTTTGGGCAGAAATATCACAGAAGTGGTGCTATGTTCTTCTTAGGAAATCACATTCAGAGGCCCCTTGTTGGTGATATTAGCTTTGACCTCTTGGTTACAGTGCTACCTCGTGTCTCCAGATTGTAGGTTTGCATATGTTCTTGGGGGAATTACTATTTCACTTAATATTACATTGCTAAGATTTATCCATATTGTTACATGTCACCTGTCTCCCTTAAGCATTCTCTCACACACACACACACACACACACACACACATAAATTTTCTCATCTTTTTCTTTTTCTTTTTTTTCCTTCTTATCATGTTGCTATAGTTCACATATTTGACCCCATCGAGTGTCATGTTGAAATTTGATCCTTAGTGTTGGAGGTGGGGCCTGGTGGGAGGTGTCTGGATGATGGGAACGGATCCCTCATGAACGGCTTGTTGCCATCCTCATAGTAGTGAGTTCTCACTTTATTAGTCCCCACAAGTACTGATTGTTGAAGACAGCTGGCACCATGCTTCTTGTAGAGCCTGCAGAACCGTGAGCCAAATAAGCATCTTTTCTTTATAAATTACCCACCCTCAGGTATTCCTTTGTAGCAACACAAAATGAACTGAGACACATGTCTTTCATTTTCCAGCCACATTTTTTACTCAAAATCAATTTTGGGAGGATACAACTCCTAGCTAAATTATGTACTTTCTCTTATTCAATTTCTACAGACTAGGCCAGGCGCAGTGGCTCACGCCTGTACTCCCAGCACTTTGGGAGGCTGAGACAGGTGGATCACCTGAGGTCAGGAGTACAAGACCAGCCTGGCCAATATGGCAAAATCCTGTCTCTACTAAAAATCCAAAAAAAAAAAAAATTATCCAGGCGTGGTGGTGCATGCCTGTAATCCCAGCTACTCAGGAGGTTGAGGCAGGAGAATCACTTGAACCCGGGAGGTGGAGGTTGCAGTGAGCCAAGATTACACCACTACACTCCAGCCTGGGCAACAGAGCGAGACTCCATCTCAAAGAAAAAAAAAATTCTACAGACTAAATCTCCAAAGATTGATATATAATGTACCAAGAATACGTGTTGCTATGAAAATAGGTGGCCTAACAAAAAAGCAGGTATCAAAGAGATCAAAAAGGGATCCTTCACCCTTTACTCACCCAAGCTGTCAGCATTTATTTACTGAGTAACTATTATGTTCCTAGCACCTCACTTGGCTAGATCAGAGCATGATAAAGAACAAAACTACAAAGGGCTTACAAGCCCAAAGCTCTCCTTCCCAGCAGTGGACATCCTTCTCATGCTTCAAGGCACAGCTCAAATGTCATCTCCTCTGTAAAGCTGCCCTTTACTGCTTCAAACCTAAGTCTTTAACTGGGGACTTAACTATCCTCCAAGCACAGCATTAGATGCTTTCATCACAGTTGTGCTGAAGGGTGGGTGTTACCATCTTCACTTCTCAGTGAGTAGTTTGAGAATCAAAATTTTAAAGGACTTAGATTAAAGTGTAGCCATATACTCATGAGGGGACAGGGCCAAAATTGGCCCAGGCCTGACTTCCAAGTTGATTGGTTTTCTCATCATTCCATGATAAGTACTAGAGAGTTAAGTGCTTTTTCCCAAAAATTCATATAACTTCTTGCTTATAGCTCAATTACAGTGGTTATTGCACTGAATTCTATTTAGGTATGTTTGCATCCCTCCTCTGAAATTGATTTTGAGCTGCTTGAGCGAAAGAATTCAGTCTTGTTCATCGTTGAGTTCCCAGAACCTAGCAGAGTAACTGCAAATACAGCCAAGCCTCATTATTCACAAATTCCATATTTGAGAATTCACCAAAATTTATTTGTCACTTTCAAATCCATGTTTAGTGTACTTTTGTGGACATGTGCATGTACAGAGCAGTGAAAAGTTGAAACCCTCAATGTGCAAGTTTCCAGCGGACATAAAGCAAGGCTTTGTTTTGCCTTGTTCCACCTCTCATACCATAAACAAGTGTTCTTCCTGCAGTCTGTCTATTGCCATATTTTTACAATTTATGCTTTTTGTTGGTGATTTCACTGTTTTAAATGGCCCTGAGTATAGTGATGAAGTGTTGTCCAGCATGCCAAAGCACAAGAAGGCTGTGATGTTATTTACAGAGAAAATATATGTGTTAGACAAGCTTTGTTCAGGCACAAGTTACAGCACTGTTGGCCATGAGTTCAATGTCAGTAAATCAAGCAGATATTAAATAAGATGTCATTAAACAGAAACACACATAACACAAGGTTATGTATTGATTGGTTGACAAAAAAATGTGACCAGAGATTCAACGGAATCTAACCTTGTATTTCTCCTACGAGCAATTGTTTAGTATTCACTAATTCATAGAACATAACTACTACAATAAAATCAATAAATGGGTGATCAATAAATGTATAATGAAAGAATGAAGGAAAAAAGACACATGTTAGAGAAATGACATTGACAAGTGAAAAGCTACTTCATGAACTCACATGAAGCCAAACAGAAAGAAAAACAAAATTGTATATTGATATAATAAAGAAGGGCCAAATTACATAGTCTAGGCCAAAATTATGTTATCATAAAATAAGGATAACATACAAAGAAGAAGCAATAAATGTACACTTCCTACTCAATCAGAACAAAATATTTTGCCACAACTTCTCTCCAAAAGAATGGGTTATTTTTATGCTAATTCAAGTGCATCTGGCTGCTCTGGATTTAATACTCCATAGTAACTTTTCTGTTGATATCTCATTGAGCATATTAAAATCCTATATGTTTTATATTTGTAAAAATACAATATTTTGTAAAATACTACATTTTGAGCTGTATTATCAGATGTTTCCCTATTAAATAACACAGCATGATTATCTCCACTTTATTTTTTTTTTAATAGAGACAGCTATTTTGCCCAAGCTGGTCTTGAAACCCTAGGCTCAAGTCATCCTCCTGCCTCAACCTCCCAAAGTGCTGTTTATAGGCATGAGTGCTGTGCCTGGCCCAATTTCCACTTAAAAAAAAATGTGCTAGAATGTTTATCTTTGAGCTCTTCTTAAAGCAAGGAGAAGAAACGTATTGAATCTTTCAACTTACTTTATAAAGCAGATTCTACACTGTAGCACACTGGAAGAGGGCCTGACCTGCCAGTTCCACAGCCATGTGATTGTGGTGAAAGCAGACATAACATTATGGCTCAAACAGAGCAAAGATGAGCTTACAAAGTACATAGTTTAAGTAACTCCAGAGCTTTGGGACACAGATCTCTTTCTTCAGGACACGTATCTCATGTAACCATAATCATGATTGGTGGTGGGGAATTTTAAAAACAGAGTATCCCCAAAACCTTCCAGACTTAGTTATACCACAGCTAAATCAGGTGATTCCAACACATGATTCACATCCCACAAAAAAATGAAATGTTTACAAAAACAAGACTCTTAAAGGATGAAGTAGCCTTTTCTCAAAATCCATTCAAAATTTAAGCTGATCTTTCTTTCTGTGTTTTGTTTAACAATTGCTGTTACTTATGCTAAAATAAAAGATTCATACATACAATTTTCACACACATACAATTTTCGCATACAAACACATATGTAATTTTTGCATCTAAGTTTCAGGGTTCTGACATATTTTAAATGCCATTGTCTTAGTATATGTAGGTCATAAATCAAGTCTATTATTATACTGATGTACATGTACTTTTTTATTATGGAAATTTATAATCATACACCAAAATGGTTGAAAGAATAGTAAAACAAACTACCAAGTACAAGTCACTCAGCTTTAAAAATTCTCAGGGATATTAGATATTACTTTTTTGAACACAAAGAAAAGAGTACACAACAATCTGACTTTTCCTGCCAACATCTACAGCAAACAGTACCACCACTACCAGTACTAAATGCTTTATAGAATATGAGCTGTTTGACCTGAACACACATTAAGTTTTGATCTGAAATGTCCAGGGGATCAGCTGTTTAGAGCAGCTTTCCTAAATCCCTCGAATAATAAAATTGATGCTAAAAATTCATGTTGATTATAAAACTATGACTTTTAATAAGAGATTTGCTATTTATTATTATAAAGTTATGCATTTCATTTTGTAAAACTTGCAAATACAATCACATAAATTTGCATATAGAAGGGTATTTACGATATTGTGAAATCATAGTTCATTTTCTTTGGTGTGATAGTGTTATAGTTAAGTGGGAATATTACTTTGTTTTTAGGAGATACATAATGAAGTATTTGAGGTAGAAATGTTATAATGTTTGCAACTTGCTTTCAAATGGTTCAGTAAATTTTGGAGGGTGGGTGGGTGTGGGTGTGTGTGTAGATCAGGGATTGGCAAATTTGTTCTGTAAAGAACTAGATGGTAAATATTTTAGGCTATGAAGATCAAGAAGCAAATTCAAAGCTGTTTTATAGGTACCTATATAACCAGATAAAATGTTGCTGTTTAAAATGTAAAACTCCTTTTTAATTAAGAGCTGTACAAAAACAAGTGATGGCCCAAATTTGGCCTTGAACCATGATTTGTCAACTCCTAATATGGATAGATGAGTGGATGGATGGATAGAAGATAGATAGATAGATAGATAGATAGATAATTAATACATAGATAGATAGATGATAGAGAAAGTATGAGATCTTGGGGATATCTGGGCTGTTAAAAAACTATATATGGGAAAACATTAACAATTATTGAATCTAATTGGAGGGTATATGGATGTTCATTGTATTAGTCTTTCAAATTTTCTGTATGTTTTTATGTATTTGCATTTTCTCCCTGTTTTCATAATAAAAACTGGGGGTGATGCAAATACATAAAAATATAATGAAAATAAATATCATCCATAATATCTCACACTTAGAGATTAGCACCTTTTGCATCTTGACAAATTACCTTTTATTTTTAGTTCCTCAAGAGTGTGTTTTTCTTCCAACCAAGACGAGATCTTACTCCATATAAAATTTTATAGCTTGACATTTTAATTTAAAATTCATTCATAAACATTTTCACATGTCATCATCATGTTAATGGACACATAATATTCTATGGAACAAATGGTTAAAAGGTTTTAACTATTTCTCAATTGATGGACATTTCATTTGTTTCCAATCCTTTACCCTTATAAATATTTCTTAATGTGATTTTAATCTATTAATGTATTGTCTTCTTAAGAAAAGGTCTTGGTGATCATGAGTATAGATAATGCTATTTTGTTGTGTCATTATGTTTTACTTTTGAGGAGAAGAAAGAGAAAACATGATAAAAAATGATAATATTGCTGGAAAAAGCATTTCATATCTTAAAGTCCTTGTAAATTAGTTACCTTGAGAGGATAAAGTAGATAATATGAATAAGAAAAATCAAGTTTTTAGTTGTATAAAATATGCATAATACAAACATCATCTTAACCATTTTAAACGTACAGTTTAATGGCATCAAGTAAATTCACAGTGTTGTGCAACCATCACCACCATTCATCTGCAGAACTTTTTCGCAATCCCAAATAGAAGCTCTGTACCCATTGAATGCTAATCCCCATTGCCCACTCCTGTCAGCCCTTGGTAACCTCCATTCTACTCTCTGTCTCTACAAATTTGCCTATTCTGAGTACTTCATATAAGAGGAATCATATAGTATTTGTCCTTTTGTGTCCAGCTTATTTCCCTTAGCTTAATATGTTCAAGCTTCATCAATGTCGAAGCATGTATCAGAATTTCATTCCTTCTTAAGGCTCAATAATATTCTGCTGTATGTCTCTATCACCTTTTGCTTATCCAGTTATCATTCAATGGACACTTAGTTTGCTTCCTCCTTTTGGCTTTTGTGAATAATGCTGCTATAAACGTGAGTGTGCCGGTATCTGTGTGGGACACTGCTTTTACCTATTTTGAGTATATATACCTAGAAGTGGAATTGCTGTTTAACTTTTTGAGAAACCACCAAACCGTTTTCCAAACAAAGCTATTTGATAATAGATATTAGGCATTAATGATGCTTTTATTTTCGATGTGTGTTGACTTGCTGGCCCACACAGCCAGATCTGGCTCTAGTACCTGTCCATTCTTAACTTCCACCTGACTCCCACCCACACTTCATTGAAGTCACACTCGCTGCTTGCCCATTTCTGGCTCTTCAGGCACATGTTCTGCCTGGAACATCCTTCCCAGATATGAACAAAGTCCACACACCTCACTTCTCAGGGTTCTGCTCCCATGTCCCCTCCTCAGAGAGGCTGCCCTACCTTGACCACCCTATTTAAAGTAAAAGTAATACCCTGTCACTCTCTATCTTAACTTCCTGCTTCTGTTTTCTTTCTAGTACTTATCACCACCCAATCTATTAAATGCCTATTTGCCTTTTTCTGTCTTTCCAGTTGCATGTGAGCTTTAGGAGAGCAGAGACTTTGTCTACGATGTTCACTGCAGTAACCCCTATTCATAGTCTCACACTTAGTAGTTTTTCCATAAATATCAGTTGGATGATGGAACGAATGAATACCAGACCAGGGCCCAGTCACTAGTCAAGACTTGGCCTTCTAGAAAGATCCATCTCATCCAGGACTTCTTAGACTCATATGTTCGGTGTATTTGCTGTAGTTGTGATTATGCTACATAGTAATTCCTTCTATGCATCTATTACCTGTAGGCATTAAGCTACACATTTTGTGATAACTTGTTTCTATTTTCTATTTTGAAAAAAATTAAAATTATGAAAAAGTTACGAGAATAGTAGGATGAACACCATACACCCTCTGCCCAGGTTCATCAATGTTAGCAGCTGAATACAGTTGCTTCATCTCCCCCTCTCCCACGCATTCATTATTGTTAGTGTTATATTCTGAGCATCTTGACAACATTACTCTTGAACTTCTTGCTAAAACATTTGAACACCACTGAAAAGCTGACTTCCTCAGAGTTTCCCATTTTCACACTAAATGTCCTCTGAGACCTAACCAATCTTGAGCGGACCAGTTAAATGGCATCAAAAAAAGTTAACAAACCCAGAAGCAATTTTAAAGGATAAAGTTAAGTTAACTTGGCTGGGCGTGGTGGCTCATGCCTGTAATCCCAGCACTTGGGGACTCTGACGTGGACAGATTACCTGAGATCAGGAGTTTGAGACGAGCCTGGCTAACATGGTGAAACCCCGTTTCTACTAAAAATACAAAAAATTAGCCACGTTTGGTGGTGCACGCCTGTGATCCCAGCTATTCTAGAGGCTGAGGCAGGAGAATCGCTTGAACCCGGGAGGCAGAGGTTGCAGTGAGCTGAGATCGCGCCATTGCACTCCAGCTTGGGCAACAAGAGCGAAACTCTGTCCCCCCCCCCAAAAAAAAGTTAAATTGACTTTTCGCCAACCTAAAGTTAACATGATGTATTAGGAGTCAGAGTTAATGGTTCTCTAATTCTGTCTAGGCTTACCCTGTAAACACACACAGGAAGAGAAAGACAGAGAGAGGGCGAGAGAGAGTTCTGCCCCAAACACATTTTGCCAAAATGAGCGTGTGACATGTTAAAGCATCATTTCACACCTCTATTGTAATTTAACTTTCTACTTGCATAGATTTTGCTCTGAGTTCATCCTCATCGCAGCTTTATGGGAAAAATCACCAAATCCCTGTACAAAGAACTGCTGGGATTTTTTTCTTTAACTCTACTGCCATCTAGTGTTGAGAAAAGAGAATTCTGGACTCTGCAAAAAAGAATGTATATTATTTGCTATTTGCTTGTATATCTAGATTCAAACCTGTTTTATTGCAGAACAAATTTGGAAACTATATCCACCATGATCTTCTTGTTTTATTTTGGATCCAGTAAAATTTCTAAGAAAAAAACTTCAAAAATTAGGCCATATTTCACATTATCCTGAAGGCAAGATGGACAATAAGGCTTGGTTTTCCCAGCGACCCTTTGGCCCATTTGGCGTCACAAAGGAGTTTTCCTCTTCCTTCCAGCTATTTGTCTGGTTCTTTGGCATGACTTCTTTGTGATGCTTACTGGTCATTGGCTGTTTCCTGTGACTCCTGTGGGAATGTGAGCTCCCGGAAGGCAGAGATTTTGCCTTTTTTTTTTCTTTCCTGCTTTGTTCATTGATATATCCCAAATTACTAGAGCAAAGCCTGGAACATACATGACAAGCATTTAATAATTATTTATTCAATAAATAAAGGAATAAATGAAGGAATGTTGGGAATCATTCTAGAATGGGTGTAAAGGCATACTAGGGGACTTCGAAAAGGTCATGGGGGCCAGGCACGGTGACTCACGCCTGTAATCCTAGCACTCTGGGAGGCCAAGGCAGGAGGATTACCTAAGGTCAGGAGTTCAAGACCAGCCTGGCCAACAAGGTGAGACCCGGTCTCTACTAAAAATACAAAAATTAGCCAGGCATGGTGGTGCACACCTGTAATCCCAGCTACTCAGGATGCTGATGTAGGAGAATCACTTGAACCTGGGAGGCAGATGTTGCAGTGAGCCAAGATCATGCCACTGCAGTCCAGCCTAAACGACAGAGCAAGACTCCGTCTCAAAAAAAAAAGAATTAAAAGATAAAAATACCAGCCTGGCCAACATGGTGAAACCCCATCTCTACTAAAAATACAAAAATTAGCCAGGTGTGGTGGTGTGTGCCTGTAATCCCAGCTTCTCGGGAGGCTGAGGCACAAGAATCATTTGTGCCCAGGAGGTGGAGATTGCGGTGAGCCAAGATCGTGCCACTGCATTCCAGCCTGGCCGACAGAGCCAGACTCTGTCTTAAATAAATAAATAAATAAATAAATAAATAAATAAATAATATAAACTTTATTTCCCAACATAAGCTTCATCAAGTTCAAGATACTTTTCTAAGTGATGATACCAACCATTTTGTCCATCCCTAAAGAACTGAGGGGCCTGGGAATTTAACCATGTTCATGTTGTCTTTTCTATGTTATTAACTGAGGAAAAATGGGTGATCTTTAAAGATTTTTTTAAGAATAGAAAACAGAAAGAAGTCAGACGGAGCCAAATCAGGACTGGAGGATAGGCAACTAATGATGTCTCATCAAAAGTCTTGCAAGATTGACCTTGTTTGCTGAGAGGAATGAGCAGCAGCATTGTCATGGTAGAGAAAGACTCTCTGGTGAAGCTCTTCCAGGAGTTTTTCTGCTAAAACTTTTGCTAGCTTTCTCAAAATGCTCTCATAATAGTCAGATGTTATTGTCCAGAACATCAACAAGCAAAATGCCTTGAGCATCCCAAAAAACTGTTGCCATAACCTCAGCTCTTGACCCTATTGTCTTTTGCTTTGACTGCACCACTTTCACCTCTTGGTAGCCATTGCTTTGATTGTGCCTTGTCTTCAGGACCATACTGGTAAAGCCATGTTTCATCTCCTGTTACTAGTCTGAAGAAATGCTTCAGGATCTTGATCCTATGTATTTAAAATTTCCATGGAAAGCTCTGCTTTTGTCCACAGCTGACCCAGGCACAACTGTTTTGGTACCCATTGAGCGGGAAGCTTGTTCAACTTTAATTTTTTAGTCAGAATTGTGTAAACTGAACCAGTTGAAACGTCTAGAATGTTGGCTATTGTTTGTGCTGTTAATTGTCAGTCCTAATAATGATGTTCTTTTGTCTATGATGATGGCTGTTGTTTGTATTGTTAATTAGGGTATGAACAAGAAAATTTTTTCCTTGCAAATTGATGTGGATGGTCTGCTGCTGCAGGCTTCATCTTCAACAATGTTGTCCTTTCTTTTTCTTTTCCTTTTAAGAGACAGGGTCTCACTCTGTCACCCATGTCAGAGTGCAGTAGCACCATTGTAACTTTCTGCAGCCTCAAACTCCTGGGCTCAAGCAATCCTCCTGCCTAAGCCTCCCAAGTAGCTCAGACTGTAGGCATGCACCACCACACCCAGGTAAATGTTCTGTTTTTTGTAGAGAAAGGGTCTCACTTTGTTGCCCAAGCTGGTCTCAAACTCTTGGCCTCAAGCAATCATTCTTGGCCTCCCAAAGTGCTGGGATTATAAGCGTGAGCCACCTCACATGGCCCTGTCCTTTCCTAAAACAAGTTATTCATTTGTAAAATGATCATTTGAAGAATTTTCTCCATAAACTTTTTGTAAAGCATCAGTGATGTTACCATTCTTCCACCCAAGCTTCACCACAAATGTGATGTCTGTTCTTGCTTGAATTTTAGCAGAATCCATGTTTCTCTTATAAGGACTCTTTTCAAACGGATGCCTTATCCTCCTTAGTGCCTCAAACTAGACCCTGTTCAGATATATTATAATAAATTAGTACAAGTTTATTTGCTGTAAAAAAGAATTTTAAATCCATGCACAGTTTTTTCACAATACATATTTTTCATGGACTTTTTGAAGACCCCCTTATATTTGCGGTGTTAGTTTCGCTTTGTGACCGACATCTTTTCTTGTGGGCACAGCACATTTTCATTCACAGGCTACTCCCTGACCTTTGACTCATGATTCCCTCTGGGGAAATGAGCACTGTCAGTTATTTGAAGTCTTTGAAATATGATTTGAAATCATATTTCCACTCAAATAAACATTGCTTCTGTTTCTCAAAAACAGAGATATGGAGAGGAATCATGCAACACTAGATATTACATGAGTAGACATTACAGCACATTATCTGTCCATCAAAAACAGAAATACCAATAGGAACCATGTAATGTTAGAATCAAATGAATTTTTAGAAACCATAAAGCAAACCAGATAAGCTCTTGATTCTCATTTTCAGGCTAAATCTTAAAAATAATGTTCTAAAGCAAGAAAAGCAGTTGTAAAGGTTGTTTTGTTTCCTTCTATTTAATATCTAGTTAAAATCTCTTATTTCCTTACATTTTCCTCCTTGTAAATTATACTAAATGTCTTTTCAATCCTTGGCTAAAACAGATAAACTGATAACTTGGAATGTTCTACTCACAGTATAATGAAGAACTCTAAAGAACTCATTTAAAAAATTGGGAATAAGAAGATTACATGAGATGATATCAAAATCTTTACAGGGGGCTATAAAAAGGAAAAGTTTAAGGAAGACAGTTTCCCATCTGAAATTGGAAAAATATCTTTGTGAGGCATTAGAGGAATCTCAGTTCACTACATAAAAATCAAGAAGATTTTTTCTCCAGTATGAATGGGTCAGTTTGCTTTGGATGGAGATATCAAGGCTGATGTGAAAACCTGGCCCATGAAGCATGCTTATAAAATGATGATGCTGATTCCACACTTGGCCCACACAAGATTGTCTCGGTAGCCTGATGCTAACATTGCTTTCAGATTACACATCATAATTTTTCAAGCACCCACATCTTGGTTACCTAATTTGGTCCTCCTGAAATGCCTGTAGTGTAGATGAGACCAGGATTGTCCTTGACTGCACTGTTTTGTGGCTTTTGAGTAGGGAAGCTGGACTCATCTTGTTTTCCTCTCCATCTTAGCCTCCCAGTGTCATGGACATGGTAGCTATGCCAGCACAGGTCCAGGTGTCTCTCCCACCTTCCCCCAGACCACTGCACATCCTGGGGCACGTTTTACACCACTGCAAATCCTAGGAGGTGAATGTGGCAGGGGCCCTAATCTCAGCTGGAGGCTTCTAGCAGGTTTGATGGAAACAGCTTGCAGCTCTGAGCACAGCTTGATCACCATCTGTGCCCATCAGCAAGTTAAATAAACTCCCTGGGCTTCACATTCCTCTTTTGTAAAATGAGCACATAGATTTGCATGATCTTTAAGGCAGTGGATTCCAGAAGATGAGTCCATGGATCAGTTTGAAAAAAAAAAAATTAATTGGCCGGGTGATGTGGCTCACGCCTGTAATCCCAGCACTCTGGGAGGCCGAAGCGGGTGGATCACGAGGTCAGGAGATCGAGACCATCCTGGCTAATGCGGTGAAACCCTGTCTCTACTAAAAATACAAAAAATTAGCTGGGCGTGGTCGCGGGCGCCTGTAGTCCCAGCTACTCAGGAGGCTGAGGCAGGAGAATGGCGTGAACCCGGGAGGCAGAGCTTGCAGTGAGCCAAGATCGCGCCACTGCACTCCAGCCTGGGCGACAGAGCAAGACTCCATCTCAAAGAAAAAAAGAATTAATTTTGGGAATTCACATGGGCTTGCCAACTCTTTGTTGTTTGAAATACATTAAAGGGCCAGGAGTGGTGGCTCATGTCTGTAATCCCTGCACTTTGGGAGGCCGAGGTTGGCAGATCACTTGAGGTCAGGAGTTCAAGACCAGCATGGCCAACAGGGTGAAACCCCGTCTCTACGAAAAATACAAAAATGAGCTGGGCATGGTGGCGGGCACCTGAAATCCCAGCTACTCAGGAGGCTGAGGCGGGAGAATTGCTTGAACCCGGGAAATGGAGGTGGCAGTAAGCCAAGATTGCACCAGTGTACTCCAGCCTGGGCTACAGAGCAAGACTCCATCTCAAAAAAAAAGAAAAAGAAAAAGAAAAAAAGAAATACATTAAAGATAACAACTCTGATCATCCCTCCTCCCACGCTGGTTCCAACCAGTGGAGAATTGACACCGAGATCCAGATGAAGATCAAAAAAAAAACAACTTTATTAGTGGATTGGTCAAGTGCCTAATGCCCGCAGAGTAACAGAGGGTCTCTTAAGGCAGACTAAGGAGACACTAGCTGGCATCTCTCCATCAGTGAGATTTAATAAACACACCTGAAGCCAGTGGGCAGAGTAATCTCAGAGTAGTGCCCCTTCCACCTCCACAAAGCTGAGCCCTACTCCCATCCCATGCTTCTCCTTGTGTCTGCTTCTGGGATCTGTAAAATGGGCAGCTCAGCTATTGCCCCAGAAGGCTCTGAAATCAGTAAGGACAGAATTAAGATAACTTTGCTGGGCATGATGGTATATGCCTGTAGTCCTAGCTACTCAGTAGGCTGAGGTGGGAGGATCACTTGAGCCCTGGAGTTCGAGACCAGCTGGGGCAACATAGCAAGACTCTGTCTCTAAAAACATAAAATAAAATAAAATGGAAAAAAAGAAAGAAGAAAACTTCAAGACTGCACACACTGAAAACCAAAATTCATTGCTTTTTAAATTTTCCATCTCCAATTATATTCCACTTAATACCCAACATAACTCATGACATTTTACAATAAACAGCACATGAAAGTCTAAAATGTTCCAAATAAGGCAAAGCCAACCACACAAAAATGCCCAAATTTACATAAACTCACATCAGTGATTACAGTTTCAAAGAGAGGTTGAAGTCTAAAGATGAAATCCTTTGACTTTGGTAAATTAAAGGCTGAAGACATTAAGGTTCAACATTTTCTCTCACTTGATTTGGGGTATAGTAGAAACTTCTCAAGAACATAATCCTGACAGCAGAACTGTCTCTTTCATAAGTGCTACAGACAGAGGATTGCAGGATCCCACCAGCACGAAAGGCACTTTCAAGAGCAAGCCAATAGTTTGAGGTACAATCCACAAGCGAGCTTCCAATGGGAGGGATCTTAAGGGAGCAGCCACTGAAATAGTGCCCAGGGACTGGGTAGGCACCCCATACCTCTTTCTTGGTTGCAATAGCTGTTTCTCAGCAGAGATACAGAATTTACCCTGGGCCTCTGTGCACTCTCCAGCTCTGTGCTCAGGAAGATGCTAGAATTGCCCACAAAACTCTAGGCCATTCCCAGAACTATTCATATTAACGTGGCAGGTACTGGCTACCACGCTGAGGGTTTGTCTCAAATCTCTTAGAGAACAAACAGTTAAATACATGCAATAGAATATGACTCAGCCTTAAAAAGGAAGGATATTCTGACACATGCTACAACATTGATGAACCCTGAGGACTTAGGCTAAGTGAAATAAGCCAGATACAGAAAGATAAATACTGCACAATTCCACTTACATGAGGAATCTGGAGCAGTTAAATTCGTAGAGAAGTCTGGGTGCGGTGGTATTCACCTATAACCCTAGCACCTTGGGAGGCAGAGGCAGGCAGATTGCTCAAGCTCAGGAGTTTGAGACCAGCCTGGGTGACATGATAAGACCTCACCTCTACAAAAAATACAAAAATTTAGCTGGGCATAGTGGCACATGCCTATAGTCCCTGCTACTTAGAAGGCTAAGATGAGAAGATCACTTGTGGCCAGTGGTTGAGGGTGCAGTGAGCCAAGATTGTGCCACTGCACTCCAGCCTGGGCAACAGAGTGAAACCTGTCTCAAAAAAAAAAAAAAAATCATAAAGACATGCAGAATGGTTGTCAGGAACTGGGAGGAGATGAGAATGGGGAGTTATTGTTTAATGGGCATAGAGTTTCAGTTTGGATAGTGGCAATGATAGCATAACAATGTGAATGCACTTAATGCCATTAAACTGTGGATTTAAAAATGATTAACGTGGTAAATTTTATGTTATGTGTATTTTACCACCTTTTAACACTTTAATCTTCAATTAAAAAAAAATCCTTCTTAGCCCAACTGTGGAACTAAGAACACTTATGATTCTTTGCATAACTCTAAGCTATCCAATGCTGGCAGGTTGCAATGAAATTCGAGGCTTCTTGAGGCTCTTTTAGTGAATACTGCAGCTTACCCAGCACCCCCCTGCATTCCCCATGTTGATCCACGGAGGAAAGATCTTCCTCCCACACTTCTACCTCTAGACCAATGCTGGGAGGAGAGCTTCCACCCCACTTCCCTGCCATCCAAAAGGAAGAGAAGTACTGAATCTGATGAGTGAGGGCTGGCATCACAGTGCATGGTTCCCCAGTGGGCAAGGTACAGAGTCAGTGTTACCTGTAAATGTCTTTATCTTTGTGTGGCCAGCAAGCTGAGCAGGGCCGACCTCAGCAAATCCGTAATTCACTTTCTGCTCCACCCCCTCTGCCCGTGACCAGGAATGAGTCAGAAGGGCCTTGTAGAAGGGACCTGTCTGAATCTGGTTTCAGGGGAGAAAGTAGAAGGCTGCCCTCAGGCCTGCCAACTAAAAGTCCATATCGCAGCTTCACGAGAGCTGGCCTGGAAGCAGGGCTTAACTAGGTCAAAAATGGGACTTTGATTCCCATCTGGATGCCAGTTTCTTGAGGTGCTTCTCCTCTGGCAGAAAAGGGGGCAGAAATGAGAGGGTAAAGGAGAATGGTCTTATTCCCCTGAAATCACCATGAAATGGTCTTTTAAAAATAAGAAAAGTAGGACACATGTTCTAAAGAAAAAAAATTTTTTTCAACTGAACACATTTAGCTTTATACAAAGCTCACCTTGTTTCTTTGTCTCTCATTTTGTCCAAATTGTTAATTTCATAATTATCACTAGTCCATGAACCTGCATTTGAGAAATCTTTGAGAAGCATTCCTCTGAAGTACGTTTTTGCTGTCAAAGTCTGTGACATAAATAACTATCACTTCTGCTTCCATCACCCCTCCCAGAACCCGTCATTGAAAGAAGACTAGAGCAGAAACCACGATTTAGTGCCTTACAGAATGCTTTGTACAAATAAATACTCAACAAATTTTTAAAATACAGCCTGCCCCCTGTGTTGGGGTGACTCAGGAACCCATCTGACCTAAAGTTCCATCTGTTTTTCTGAATCCAGAGTCCAGACACTCACGTGCAGATGAAAAAAAGTATCAGGAGTGGCACATCCCTGAGCCACACTGCACCAAAGATGATTTCACAATAGGTACCAGGTTTATTTTTGCTTCATGAGTCTGCCTGCAAATTCAAGTTTCTCTGGTTCATCTCCTTTGCATTAGTATGTGTTAATTAAAGTGAAATTAGCACGTCTTCCTGAAGCTCTGGCCCTCATTGTATACACACCAGGACTAACATTAAGCTGCCTTCAGTTCGTGCTCTCTAGGCATTGGGGTTCTTCAGGACTCATATTTTTTTCTCTGAGAATTATTAGCTCATTCTGCCTACCATGTTCCCCAGCAGAGAGGGAGGAAGAGAACGCTCTGTGTCCCCCACCCCCACACAAAAAGCCATTCTTTTCTTTGCAAGCAACTGGTACATGTTTTCAGCTGACATGTCCTAGATTGTTCTAAAAAGAGCAGCGGCAAGATAAACTGCAAGAACAGATGATTCAAAGACTCCCTGGGAACTGCCACAGCCAGCTCATAATTACAAATGCAGGGTAGGCGGAACATCTGTATCCTGAGTCACTCTGCTTTTCTAGAAGGGAGAATGTCATTAGCCCTCCTGCTGCAGGAACTTTTGAGATCTGTAAGCAGGTTCCAGAACTGGTTCACGGTGTGCTCTGTCCTCTTGAGGCTGCAAGTGACCCTCTCCCCACCCCCGTACAAATTTAACATACCTTGAAGTCATTATAATTAATTACCAGCTGACTATAGCCCAGAGAGCTTCTAAGTCTATATTTTGAATAATAACTCTGCAAAGGTAATGTGCATGTGTTTTGGGGGGAGAATGATAACCTTAAAAATCTTATAAGTGTTTCTGAGCTTGGTTCTCTAATGCCTGGAATGATACAAATTTAGGGGCATTGCCTTTTATGGGAAGAGATACTAGGAAAAAGTAAAAGGAGAAATGGGTTTTTCTGGAAAACTATAAGAACAATTACCTTAAATGAGAGATAGTTGAGGCTCTGGGGTTAATGAATAACAAAAAGATGATGGCAAAAGAAACATAAGACATTGATGAGTGAAAACAAGAACTAATAGTTTTGGCAGAGCCAAGTTTACCAGTGTGTTGGCAGGAGTTACTGTTCCTTCTTGTGTGATTTCTTTGGGGACATTGCACTGTTTATACAGAGAGTGTAAACATAGCTGTTGATTTAACTAAACACTGTTTTTTGTTCCCCGTCTCTCACAGCCATGGTAAATAGCCCAATATTTAAGCTCAGAGGCTTTGATGTGAGTTAAGGTAAGATTCAGTTGTGCTGGTCATAGCTGTGCACCTTAGAACAAACTTCCTACCCTCTCTGAGTCCAGTTTCAAGATTGCTACAGGAATCACAATCCTATCTGTCTCAAAAAGCAGTTTTAAGGATATAATGAGGCAATGTGTATAACCACCAGAATATAATTTCTGGGACACAGCAAATCCTCAATGAATGTCGGGGTGAAGTGAGGTGGCACTTTGCTGTTGTCAATTTATCTAAATAAAGTCCCCACTTACAAACACCTAGTATAGAATAAAACTAACGGTCTCCAGGGTCAGCGCTAAAACCTCAGACTCTGAACAGTATCACACAAAATGCTTGCATAAGGTAGCTTTTCACAAAGAAATGCGACCAACCCTGGAAGAAAAACTAAGGATAACAGAAATGTCCACTTAGGACATTTAGACAGACCCACTCAAGTGTTTGTGAAGGGAAGATGGCACATTACCATCAGGTCTTTCTGAGCTGGCCGCAGGTCCTATCCGGGGATTCTAGAAATTAAAATGGCCTGACCTGAGTCTGATTTTGCCCAAGCATCCTCACAGGACCTCTTGAGAACGTAATCATTCTACTACTTTGTCTGAGGGTAGAAACAGGGAAACAAGGGAAAGCTGGAAAGTGATTGTAGGAAGGCCCCATAATGGGACCATGGTAGGAGGAATGTGTCTCAGGAAAGGTGAGAAAGTTATTCTCACTTCCTCTCATCATTCTCTTCATCAACCTCTCCTCAGACGGCATGGGCTAGGGCACTGGACATCCTCCAAACTTGATCAGTTATATGATATCACTCTAATATAACATAATGTTCTTAGTCTATTTTGGCTTTTATAACAAAATACCATAAACTGGTTGGCTTATAAACAACAGGAACTTATTATTTCTTACTGTTCTGGAGGCTGGATTGTCCCAGATCAAGACACTGATAGATTCCATGTCTGGTGAGGGCCTGCTTCCTGGTTCTTCTCACTGTGTCTCACATAGTGAGGGCGTTCTATGGGGTGCCTTCTAAAGGGGCACTAATCCCATTCAAGAGGGCTTCTTCATCATTGCCTAATCACCTCCCAAAGCCTCCACCTCCTAATACCATCACCTTGGGGGTTAGGATTTCAACATACCCATTTTGGAGGTACACAACATTCAGCCCATAACAATAATGAAATTGTATCCTTTTAGCAGCAGGTACCAGAATTCATCTTGTACAAGATCCATCATTGTTGGGAAAAGACCCTGGGTCAGCCCACTTCAGCCAGGGAAGTACCCATGGGGTCATGGATGTTGGCTGGCACTGTGGCTTCCACAAAATTATCCTGCGAAGGGTGAGATGTCTGTGACACTCCTGAAGTGAAGGAGGAAGAAGAGACTGAAGGAAAGAGAAAGTTAAAAGAGAGAGAAAAAAGAAGAGTCAATGCAGTGAGGAAGAAGACAGCCCCTCAAAGTCTCACCAAAGCCACTAAGCCCATAAAGGCTTGGAAGTGGGTTAAGAGTATGAGTGGGGTTTGTGTCCAAGTTGACAGATCATAAAGCAGAAAAAATACAGGCAGAAGTAGAGCTAGAAGGCAATGTGGCCTCAGCTGCTAGCTGGGTTACATAAAATATTATATGATTAAACACATAGTAAGTCCTCACTTAACGTTGTTGATAGGTTCTTGGAAACTGCGACTTTAAGCAGAACTATGTGTAGCAGGTCCTCAAATAGCATCGTTTTGTTCAACATTGTTTTATTATAACATTGATTTTAAAAAAATTGGTTTTGTCACACATCATTTTGCTTAAATTCACAGTTTCCAAGAACCGATTGAGGTCATTAAGTGAGAACCTACTGTATGTATTTCTACTAGAGGCTCAAAATATTAAGGTGCAAAAAGATCTAGAGATGAGACGGTGTGTAAGTGGCATGCCAAGCAGAGGGAACCCCCATGCAGATGCACAGAGACAACCATGCACAAAGTCATGCACCCATCAATATTTGCTGAACTCCTGCCATGTGCAAAGGAATTATGCCAGGCTGTGGAACCCCATGTTGAGCAAAACCAGAGTCCTGGCATTCACACACCAATGAGAAAGACAGACGCTAATCAAGTCACTGCACAAAAGTCTATAAAATGACAGTGGTCAGGAGGGCTATGCAGCCCTCTCATGGTGCAATGAAACAATGAACAGGGAAGCTGGCCTCGTCAGGGGGATCAGAGACCTCTTCCACAAATAAGCAATGCTTGGCCTGAGAACTGAATGATGAGACCTTAACTAGGTGAAGAAAATAGAGCAAAGCACCCCAGGAAGAGGAATATGGGTGGCAAGTTGGAGGACTGAAAGAATGCAATGTGTGTTTAGGGCAAAAAGAACGCTGGGGAGAATGAGCAGCATGAAGCCGGGAGGTTGGAAGGAGCAGGTTTCTCAGGGGCTGTGGACCATGTTACCAAGTTTAGTTTTTACCATCAGGGAGAGAGGAAGTCACTGACAGGAAACTGATAGGAACACCCAAGAAAGTCTGAAAATGGCAGATGAGTCCTCTG
This sequence comes from Pan paniscus, assembly GCF_029289425.2. Classification (NCBI taxonomy): domain Eukaryota; kingdom Metazoa; phylum Chordata; class Mammalia; order Primates; family Hominidae; genus Pan; species Pan paniscus. Next base: position 53,004,889 of record NC_073260.2, read on the forward strand.
TGTATGCATAAACTGTGTCTCCACTTTACTTAGCATCTCCATAAACTATAAATTTGGCTTACCCTGAGTTGCTGGGCATGCCCCAAATGAAAAAATATTTAATTAACATCATTAACTTAGAAGGTTGGGCACAGTGGCTCACACCTGTAATCCAAGGACTTTGCGAGGCCGAGGCAAGAGGATTACTTGAGCTCACGAGTCGGAGACCAGACAGGGCAACATGGCAAAACCCCATCTCTACTAAAAAAACAAAAAACCTGGTGGGTGCTTGTAGTCCCAGCTACTCAGGAGGCTGAGGCGGGAGGATCGCTTGAACCCGGGAGGTGGAGTTTGCAGTGAACTGAGATTGCACCACTGCATTCCAGACAGCCTGGGTGACAGAGCACGACTCCACTTCAAATTTAAAAAAAGACAAAAAGTAATAGAAGGAAAAAATTTTAGCTTACTAACTGCATTGCCATAATCAGTATTTTTAAAATGAGTTTTCTATCAATACACAAGAAAATCCCTAAATTCTGAACTACCACTGAAACGTAAATACCCAGGATGTAAATTCACAATTTAGTGTTTAATTTTTAGTGACTTGAAGAATACTGGTCAAACAGCCGGAGTTCTATTTCTTTTTTTGTTTGTTTGTTTGTTTGTTTGAGACAGAGTTTTGCTCTCATTGCCCAGGCTGGAGTGCAATGGTGCAATCTCGGCTCACGTTACAACCTCTGCCAGTTTCAAGTGATTCTCCTGCCTCAGCCTCCTGAGTAGCTGGGATTACAGGTGCCCGCCACCATGTCCAGCTAAATTTTTTGTGTTTTTAGTAGAGACAGGGTTTCACTATGTTGGCCAGGCTGGTCTTGAACTCCCGATCTCAGGTGATCCACCCGCCTTGGCCTCCCAAAGTGCTGGGATTACAGGCAGGAGCCACCGCACCCGGCCCAGAGTTCTAATTGTGACTCTGCCTCTTATTAGTCACATAGCCTTGCACAAGTCTCCAAACCTCTCTCAGTCTCACTTTTCTCGTCCATAAAATGGGATAAAATGGGTCCAATGTGCCCCACAGTATTAAAAGTGAGATTCTTGGGCAGGGTGTGGTGACTCACGCCTGTAATCTCAGCACTTTGGGAGGCTGAGCCAGGCTGATGGCTTGAGCGAGTAGTTCGAGACCAGCCTGGGCAACATGGTGAAACCCCATCTCTACAAAAAATACAAAAATTAGCCGGGTGTGGTGGCATACACCTGTAGTCCCAGCTACTCGGGAGGCTGAGATGGGAGAATCACATGAGCCCAGGAGGTTGGGAATGCAGTAAACCAAAATCGCACCAGTGCACTCCAGCCTGGGTAATTGAGGGAGACTCGAAAAAAGAAAAGAAGCAAGTAAGAGCCTTTTGTAATAGAGTGATATACCAAACAAAGAGATTATCATTAACCTTTCTCCAAATTTGCATGGAGAAAATACAGAACTGTAGAACTTATTCCACTCAGATAGTGACTTTTTTTAACTTCATGCCTCAAACTGTTTTGTAATATTGTTACAAAACCATGCTTTATCTTTAAATCCATTGTTCTCTAATACATCATAAAACTATTTCTTATGTACGTGAAGCCACCAAGATAGAGATTCTTTGGGAAAAAAAGTTTTGTTTCATTTTATTTCAGCCCTGATGAATAATTCAATTCCAATATTATGACCAAAGTTTTATATCTATTTTTAAAAAGGAAAAGAACACATGAGGCTGGGTGTGGTGGCTCACGCCTGTAATCCCAGCACTTTGAGAGGCTGAGGCAGGGGGATCACCTGAGGTCAGGAGTTAAAGACCAGCCTGGCCAACATGGTGAAACCCCATCTCTACTAAAAATACAAAAAATTAGCCCTCCACCACACCTGTAATCACCGCTGCTCAGGAGCCTGAGGCAGGAGAATTGCTTGAACCAGGGAGGTGGAGGTTGCAGTAAGCCAATATCGCACCACTGCACTCCACAACAGAGTGAGATTTTGTCTTAAAAAAAAAAAAAAAGAAAGAAAAGAAAAAACATGAAAAGATGCTCAACTCATAAAAAAGAAGCACATGTTAAAACTATATGAGATGCGGCTGGGCGCAGTAGCTCACGCCTGTAATCCCAACACTTAGGGAGGCCGAGGTAGGTGGATCAGGAGGTCAGGAGATTGAGACCACCCTGGCTAACACAGTGAAACCCCGTCTCTACTAAAAATACAAAAAAAAACTTAGCAGGGCGTGGTGGCGCTCACCTGTAGTCCCAGCTACTCAGGAGGCTGAGGTAGGAGAATGGTGTGAACCCAGAAGGCGGAGGCTGCAGTGAGCCGAGATTGGGCCACTGCACTCCAGCCTGGGCGACAGAGCAAGACTCTGTCTCAAAAAAAAAAAAACAAAAAAACAAAACTATATGAGATGCTATTTTGCACCTATCAGATTGGCAGAAATGTAAACTCTTGACAAACAAGAGAGGTTGTGGGAAAGCACACACTCTCCTTCCCTCCTGGGCGGTACAAAATGTTACCTATGGAAAGGAAACAGGCAATATCTAGCAAAAGTACATTTGCAGTTTCCCTTTGATCCAGAGATCATGCTTCTATGAATTTACCCTGAAAATGCACCTCCAACAACAGAAGAAAACACGTGTACAAAGTTATTCATTGCAACATTATTTGTAATAGAAAAATACTGGAAACACCCTAAAGGTCCATACATAGGAATTTGGTTGATAAACTCTGGTACAAATATAAAAAAGATTTCTGTTAAACTATATAAACTGATTTCCAGACTATATTACTAACTGAAAAAAGACTATAGTGTGCTACATTTTGTGTGATAAAGACAAAATATATATTCATTCATTTATATAAAAAAGAAAAATACAGAGGCCGGGTGCTGTGGCTCATGCACGTAATCCCAACACTTTGGGAGGCCAAGGCAGGCAGATCACAAGGTCAAGAGATCGAGACCATCCTGGCCAACACAGTGAAACCCCGTCTCTAAAACACAAAAATTAGCTGGGCGTGGTGGCATGCCTGTAGTCCCAGCTACTCGGGAGGCTGAAGCAGGAGAATCACTTGACCCCAGGAGGTGGAGGTTGCAGTGAGCTGAGATCGCGCCACTGCACTCCAGCCTGGCAACAGAGCAAGACTCCGTCAAAAAAAAAAAAAAAAAAAAGAAAAAGAAATACAGGATAAATAAGAAATAAATGAATTTGGTTACCTGTGAGGGTTGAGGAAATGGAATGGAAAAAAATGAAAAGGGGATAGGACCTGTCTCAGTATAACTTTCATACTGTTTTGAATTTTGAACCATACCAGTATTTTACATATTCAAAAAATAAAATTAAATCAACAAGAATGGAGGAACAGAGAACTGACAGTGAAAGAAATGAATAAACTTGATTATAATCAAATTGGTAACATGATTGGAAAGAAAAAAGAATTAATCCAAACATCTTTTGGACACAGCAAGAAAGTATTCTGGCTATACACCTTCAATGGAATAGAGTCTAAGAGTCTAAGACCAAAAAAAAAAAAAAAAAAGAATCTTAAACTTGCTAGGTTTGCTTTTGGTAATAGTGTTGGTGGTGAGGCAATTCTGGAACCATTTTGTGTATATTGCAAGAGTGAGCAAATGAGTAAACATCTATTGACATTTTGAGGTACCAGGAATTTCACTGTGGGAGAAAAAAGATACAAATATAGATTAGGGGAAGGAGAGGAGGAAGATCCTATATTATTGGATTGGGTATCAGTTGGTGGTATCATTATGAATTCATGATTTTGACAAAGTATTTTCCTGTTCTGTGCATTGAAAGGCCCTAAAAGCAATTTTGCCACAGAGTAGTGAGCACACACAGCACCCATATCTTGCTCTCTAAATACCATTCACCAGACCCTTTGGAAGCATAGCTCATTTTCAGGTGAGCCTGGAACATCTTATTGTGCCAGAAATGTTAAAAGTGCTCAAAAACTGAGGAAGATGTGTCAAAGAGATACAAGAACCAGTTTATGGGGGCTGCCACTCATTAAATTTGGGGCAATTCATACTCAATAAAATAGAATTCATGAGTTCATACTGATATTAAGAAATGTTAAAGAGATTAGGAAGAGAAGGGAAGTCCTTTTTATAGAAAAATGCCAACTAATAAACATAGACAAAATGATAGAAATAGAAAATTGTCAGTCAGGCAAAGTGGCTCATGCCTGTAATCCCAGCAGTTTGGGAGGCTGAGGCAGGCAGATCATTTGAGGACAGGAGTTAGAAACCAGCCTGGTCAACATGATGAAACCCCATCTCTACTAAAAATACAAGAAACAGCTGAGCCTGGTGGCACACACCTGTAATCCCAGCTGCTAAGGAAGCTGAGGCAGGAAAATCAGGACCCAGGAGGCGGAGGTTGCAGTGAGCCAAGATCATGCCACTGCACTTCAGCCTGGGTGACAGAGCAAGACCCTGTCTCAAAAAAAGAAAAAATGATAGAAAATTGCCATTTCAATGGCTGGGCGTGGTGGTTCATGCCTATAATCTCAGCGCTTTGGGAGGACAAGGTGGGTGGATCACTTGAGGTCAGGAGTTCAAGACCAGCCTGGCCAACATGGTGAAACCTGTCTCTACTAAAAATACAAAAATTAACCAGGCATAGTGGCAGGTGCCTGTAATCCCAGCTACTTGGGAGGCTGAGACAGGAGAATCACCTGAACCTGGGAGGCGGACGTTGTGGTTAGCTGAGATGGCGCTACTGCACTCCAACCTGGGCAACAGAGCAAGACTCTGTCTCAAAAAAAAAAAAAAAAAAAAAGAAAGAAAATTGCCGTTTCATAACTACCACAGTAATATATGATTCGCAAAGGAATCATCTGTGGGTACTAAAACCACTGGGAGAAAGATGGGGAAACAGGATATTCATGCAGTCTCAAAGTAGCACATCACTGGTTATATTTTAATTATAAAGAAAAAAAGGAATGATTATGATGGGGAAATCCAGTAGACACCACTTTAATTAAATGAACAAATTCAACATCACCAATTTTTAAAACAATTCACATCACCGGTCCTCTGCTCTGTAATGTACTGAGACCCATGACACAACCACACCCTGTGCAGTATTCTTGCCAATAATGTTTAACCAAAGTCTAGTCATGGGAAAACAATCAGACACGTGCAGAAGAACCAGCCTAAACTCTTCAAAAATGTCAATATCATGCACAAATTTTAAAAGGGCTGGCAAACTGTTTTACATTAAAGAACACTAAAGAGACATGAAAACAAATGCAAGGTCTGATCATTGCCCAAACTTTGAATTAAAAAACAAAAACTGACTTGAGCATGGCAGCACGGACCTGTGATTCCAGCTGCTCAAGTGGCTGAGACGGGAGGAACGCTCGAGCCCAGGAGTTTGAGACCAGACTGGGCAGCACAGCGGGACCTAGTCTCTAAAAATACAAATTGAAAATTAAAATTAGAAACCATGCTAAAAAGCAGTATTGGGCCAACTGCAGAAATTTAAATATAGACTGCATATTAGAAAATAGTATTGTGTCAATGTTAAATATGACCCGAGTGTGATCTTTGCATCATGCTTATATATAGGAAAATATTCTAATTTTTGAGAGAGAGATGCAGAGTGTTTTGGGGCTTGGGTATCATGATATCTGTAACTCTCAAATGGTTCAGCTAAGGATACACACGTACAAAGGGAGAGAAAGGAAGAAAATGTGACAAAAATGGTAAAATTAGTGACATATAAATAGCATATGGAAGTTCATTGTACATTTCTCACAAATTTTCTGTAGGTTTGACATTTTTCAAAGTAAAACATTGGGAATAAGAAGAAAAGGGAGTTTTTTTCACAGTCACGGCAAGATGATAGCATGGTTAGGCAACCTGAGAGCCGGTAAATATTCCTCTGGGTTGATCCTTTCCCAGAGCGCAAGCCCTCACAGAGTAATTAAGCAAAAACAAAATAAATTAAGTGAATACAAAACACCCAGTGAGATTTGAGTTTCAGGCAAGCAATGAACAGTTTTTTTGGTACAAGAATGTTCCAAGTAGTGTATGGGACACCCTTTATTTGCTCTGGCAACCCCACTGAGAGGCACTTTGGCCTGTTCCATGCCCAGGGGATAAAGCATACCAGTTCAGGAACCAGGACAGTTCAAGGTTAGGTCCATTTATCTTTTTTATTTACTTTTTTTGTTTCATCGAACTCTATTTTCTTGAATGAAGGCCACTCTTCGGCTGTATTTTCTCCTTATATATTGGCAGTGCAGCTCTGCCTTAGGCTCAATTTTTTCTTACTGAATTTCCAAGCTTTTTCCTACTCCCACAACATTTGACTTTCAAGTTCTTCCCTTTTCTCATTCTCTTCACTGCTTTCTTCCTTCTCAACTTCCACCTCTTTGGCCCAGGAGGGAATATCACACCTCCTAAACAATGAATGATAGCTAGCAGGGATTGCTTCTGGAAATGTGAATCATTGCATTAACCCCACCCGATATCATTAGTTAAAAGTTCTGACCTAGGCTGGCAGGGGACTCTCCCCTCCCGAGGGAAACCCTGGATGTCTTGAGGTAACTTTTTTATTTTTTATTTTTATTATTTTTTATTTTATTATACTTTAAGTTCTACGGTACATGTGCACAACGTGCAGGTTTTTTACATAGGTAGACATGTGCCATGTTGGTTTCCTGTACCCATCAACTCATCACTTACATTAGGTATTTCTCCTAATGCTATCCCTCCCCAAGCCCCCAGCCCCCAACAGGCCCCAGTGTGTGATGTTCCCCACCCTGTGTCCATGTGTTCTCGTTGTTCAACTCCCAACTATGAGTGAAAACATGCAGTGTTTGGTTTTCTATTCTTGTGATAGTTTGCTTAGAATGATGGTTTCCAGATTCATCCATGTCCCTGCAAAGGACATTAACTCATCCTTTTTTATGGCTGCATAGTATTCCATGGTGTATATGTGCTATATTTTCTTAATCCAGTCTATTACTGATGGACATTTGGGTTAGTTCCAAGTCTTTGCTCTTGTGAATAGTGCCTCAAAAAACATACATGTGCATGTGTCTTCATAGTAGCATGATTTGTAATCCTTTGGGTATATACCCAGTAATGGGATGGCTGGGTCAAATGGTATTTCTAGTTCTAGATCCTTGAGGAATCACCACACTGTCTTCCACAATGGTTGAACTAATGTACACTCCTACCAACAGTGTAAAAGCATTCCTATTTCTCCACATCCTCCCCAGCACCTGTTGTTTCCTGACTTTTTAATGATCACCATTCTAACTGGCATGAGATGGTATCTCATTGTGGTTTTGATTTGCATTTCTCTGATGACCAGTGATGATGAGCATTTTTTCATGTCTGTTGGCTGCATAAATGTCTTCTTTTGAGAAGTGTCTGTTCATATCCTTTACCCACTTTTTGATGGGGTGGTTTGTTTTTTTCTTCTAAATTTGTTTAAGTTTTTTGTAGACTCTGGATATTAGCCCTTTGTCAGATGAGTAGATTGCAAAGATTTTCTCCCATTCTATAGGTTGCCTGTTCACTCTGATGGTGGTTTCTTTGGCTGTGCAGAAGCTCTTTAGTTTAATTAGATCCCATTTGTCAATTTTGGCTTTTGTTGCCATTGTTTTTGGTGTTTTAGTCATGAAGTCTTTGTCCATGCCTATGTCCTGAATGGTATTCCCTAGGTTTTCTTCTAAGGTTTTTATGGTGTTAGGTCTTATATTTAAGTCTTTAATCCATCCTGAGTTAATTTTTGTATAAGGTGTAAGGAAGGGATCCAGTTTCAGCTTTCTACATATGGCTAGCTAGTTTTCCCAGCACCATTTATTAAATAGGGAATCCTTTCCCCATTGCTTGTTTTTGTCAGGTTTGTCAAAGCTCAGATGATCGTAGATGTGTGGTGTTATTTATGAAGCCTCTGTTCTGTTCCATTGGTCTATATATCTGTTTTGGTACCAGTACCATGCTGTTTTGGTTACTGTAGCCTTGTAGTATAGTTTGAAGTCAGGGAGCATGATGCCTCCAGCTCTGTCCTTTTTGCTTAGCATTGTCTTGGCTATATGGGCTCTTTTTTTGTTCCATATGAACCTTAAAGTAGTTTTTTTCCAATACTGTGAAGAAAGTCATTGGTAGCTTGATGGGGATAGCACTGAATCTATCAATTACCTTGGGCAGTATGGCCATTTTCACAACATTGATTCTTCCTATCCATGAGCATGGAATGTTCTTCCATTTGTTTGTGTCTTCTTTTATTTCGTTGAGCAGTGGTTTGTAGTTCTCCTTGAAGAGGTCCTTCACATCCCTTGTAAGTTGACTTCCTAGGCATTTTATTCTCTTTGAAGCAATTGTGAAAGGGAGTTCACTCATGATTTGGCTCTCCATTTGTCTATTATTGGTGTATAGGAATGCTTGTGATTTTTGCACACTGATTTTGTATCCTGAGACTGCTGAAGTTGCTTATCAGCTTAAGGAGATTGGGGGCTGAGATGATGGGGTTTTCTAAATATACAATTATGTCATCTGCAAACAGAGACAATTTGACTTCCTCTTTTCCTAATTGAATACCCTTTATTTCTTTCTCTTGCCTGATTACCCTAGCCAGAACTTCCAACACTATGTTGAATAGGAGTGGTAAGAGAGGGCATCCTTGTCTTCTGCTAGTTTTCAAAGGGAATGCTTCCAGTTTTTGCTCATTCAGTATGATATTGGCTGTGGGTTTGCCATAAATAGCTCTTATTATTTTGAGATACGTTCCATCAATACCTAGTTTATTGAGAGTTTTTAGCATGAAGGGATGTTGAATTTTGTCAAAGGCCTTTTCTGCATCTACTGCGATAATCATGTGGTTTTTGTCATTGGTTCTGTTTATGTGATCGATTGCATTTATTGATTTGCGTATGCGGAACCAGCCTTGCATCCCAGGGATGAAGCTGACTTGATCGTGGCGGATAAGCTTTTTGATGTGCTGCTGGATTCTGTTTGCCAGTATTTTATTGAGGATTTTCACATCAATATTCATCAGGGATATTGGCCTAAAATTTTTTTTTTGTTGTGTCTCTACCAGGCTTTGGTATCGGGATGATGCTAGTCTCATAAAATGAGTTAGGGAGGATTCCCTCTTTTTCTATTCATTGGAATAGTTTCAGAAGGAATGGTACCAGTTCCTCCTTGTACCGCTGGTAGAATTCGGCTGTGAATCTGTCTGATCCTTGACTTTTTATGGTTGGTAGGCTATTAATTATTGCCTCAATTTCAGAAACTGTTATTGGTCTATTCAGAGATTCAACTTCTTCCTGGTTTAGTCTTGGGAGGGTGTATGTGTCCAGGAATTTATCCATTTCTTCTAGATTTTCTAGTTTGTTTCCATAGAGGTGTTTATAGTATTCTCTGATGGTAGTTTGTATTTCTGTGAGAACAGTGGTGATATCCCCTTTATCATTTTTTATTGCATCTATTTGATTCTTCTCTCTTTTCTTCCTTATTTTTCTTGCTAGCGATCTATCAATTTTGTTGATCTTTTCAAAAAACCAGCTCCTGGATTCATTGATTTTTTGAAGGGGTTTTATTTGTCTCTATCTCCTTCGGTTCTGCTCTGATCTTAGTTATTTCTTGCCTTCGGCTAACTTTTGAATTTGTTTGCTCTTGCTTCTCTAGTTCTTTTAATTGTGATGTTAGGGTGTCAATTTTAGATCTTTCCTGCTTTCTCTTGTGGGCATTTAGTGCTATAAATTTCCCTCTACACACTGCTTTAAATGTGTCCCAGAGATTCTGGTACATTGTGTCTTTGTTCTCATTGGTTTCAAAGAACCTCTTTATTTCTGCCCTCATTTCGTTATGTACCCAGTAGTCATTCAGGAGCAGGTTGTTCAGTTTCCATGTAGTTGTGCAGTTTTTAGTGAGTTTCTTAATCCTGAGTTCTAATTTGATTGCACTGTGGTCTGAGAGACATTTTCTTGTGACTTCTCTTCTTTTACGTTTGCTGTGGAGTATTTTACTACCAATTATGTGGTCAATTTTAGAATAAGTGCGATGCGGTGCTGAGAAGAAAGTATATTCTGTTGATTTGGGGTGGAGAGTTCTGTAGATGTCTATTAGGTCCACTCGGTCCAGAGCTGAGTTCAAGTCCTGGATATCCTTGTTAACCTCCTGTCTCATTGATCTGTCTAATATTGACAGTGGGTGTTAAATTCTCCCATTATTATTGTGTGGGAGTCTAAGTCTCTTTGTAGGTCTCTAAGGACTTGCTTTATGAATCTGGGTGCTCCTGTATTGGGTGCATATATATTTAGGATAGTTAGGTCTTCTTGGTGAATTGATCCCTTTACCATTATGTAATGGCCTTCTTTGTCACATTTCATCTTTGTTGGCTTAAAGTCTGTTTTATCAGAGACTAGGATTGCAACCCCTGCTTTTTTTTGCTCATTTGCTTAGTAGATCTTCCTCCATCCCTTTATTTTGAGCCTATGTGCATCTTTGCACGTGAGATGGGTCTCCTGAATACAGCACACTGATGGGTCTTGACTCTATCCAATTTGCCAGTCTGTGTCTTTTAATTGGGACATTTAGCCCATTTACATTTAAGGTTAATGTTGTTATGTTTGAATTTGATCCTGTCATTATGATGTTAGCTGGTTATTTTGCTTGTTAGTTGATGCAGTTTCTTCCCAACATCGATGGTCTTTACCATTTGGCTTGTTTTGCAGTGGCTGGTACCAGTTGTTCCTTTCCATGTTTAGTGCTTCCTTCATGAGCTCTTGTAAGGCAGGCCTGGTGGTGACAAAATCTCTCAGCATTTGCTTTTCTGTAAAGGATTTTATTTCTCCTTCACTTATGAAGCTTAGTTTGGCTGGATATGAGATTCTGGGTTGAAAATTCTTTTCTTTAAAAATGTTGAATATTGGCCCCCACTTTCTTCTGGCTTGTAGGGTTTTTGTTGAGAGATCCACGGTTAGTCTGATGGGCTTGCCTTTGTAGGTAACCTGCCCTTTCTCTCTGGCTGCCCTTAACATCTTTTCCTTCATTTCAACATTGGTGAATCTGACAATTATGTGTCTTGGGGTTGCTCTTCTCAAGGAGTATCTTTGTGTGTTCTCTGTGTTTCCTGAAATTGAATGTTGCCCACCTTGCTAGGTTGGGGAAGTTCTCCTGGACAATATCCTGAAGAGTGTTTTCTAACTTGGTTCCATTCTCCCTATCACTTTCTGGTATACCAATCAACATATATTTGATCTTTTCACATAGTCCCATATTTCTTGGAGGCTTTGTTTATTTCTTTTCACTCCTTTTTCTCTAATCTTGTCTTCTCACTTTATTTCATTAATTTGATCTTCAGTCACTGATATCCTTTCTTCCACTTGATCGAATCGGCTATTGAAGCTTGTGCATGCGTCACGAAGTTCTCATGCCATGGTTTTCAGCTCCATCAGGTCATTTAAGGTCTTCTCTACACCGTTTATTCTTGTTAGCCATTCATCTAACCTTTTTTCAAGGTTTTTAGCTTCCTTGCGATGGGTTAGAACATGCTCCTTTAGCTTAGAGAAGTTTGTTATTACTGACCTTCTGAAGCCTACTTCTGTCAGCTCATCAAAGTCATTCTCCATCCCACTTTGTTCCATTGCTGGTGAGGAGCTGCAATCTTTTGGAGGAGAAGACTCCTCCAAAACACAGAAAAAACTCTGTGTTTTGGAATTTTCAGCTTTTCTGCTCTGGTTTCTCCCCAACTTTGTAGTTTTATCTACCTTTGGTCTTTGATGTTGGTGACCTACAGATGGGGTTTTGGTGTGGATGTCCTTTTTGTTGATGTTGATGCTATTCCTTTCTGTTTGTTAGTTTTCCTTCTAACAGTCAGGCCCCTCAGCTGCAGGTCTGTTGGAGTTTGCTGGAGGTCCACTCCAGACCCTGTTTGCCTGGGTATAACCAGTGGAGGCTGCAGAACTGCAAATATTGCTGCCTGATCCTTCCTCTGGAAGCTTCGTCCCAGAGGGGCACCTGCCTGTTTGACATGTCTGTCAGCCCCTACCAGGAGGTGTTTCCCAGTCACGCTACACGGGGGTTAGGGACCTGCTTGAGGAGGCAGTCTGTCCATTCTCAGAGCTCGAACACCGTGCGGAGAGAACCACTGCTCTCTTCAGAGCTGTCAGACAGGGATGTTTAAGTCTGCAGAAGCTTTCTCTACTGCCTTTTGATGTACTATTCCCTGTTCCCATAGGGGGAATCTATAGAGGCAGTAGGCCTTGCTGAGCTGTGGTGGGCTCTGCCCAGTTTGTGCTTCCTGTCACTTTGTTTACACTGTGAGCTACTCAAGCCTCAGCAATGGCAGATGCCCCTCCCCACTGGTCAAGCTGCCGCATCACAAGTCAACCTTAGACTGCCATTCTAGCAGTGAGCAAGGCTCCGTGGGCGTGGGACCTGCCAAGCCAGGCACAGGGGGGTATCTCCTGGTCTGCCAGTTGCTAAGACTGTGGGAAAAGTGCAGTATTTGGTCAGGAGTGTACCATTTCTCCAGGTACAGTCTGTCACAGCTTCCATTGGCTAGGAAGGGGAAATCCCCTGACCCCTTGTGCTTCCTGGGTGAGGTGACCCCGCCCTGCTTCAGCTAATCCTCCATGGGCTGCACCCACTCTCCAACCAGTCCCAATGAAATGAACCAGGTACCTCAGTTGGAAATGGAAAAATCACCCTTCTTCTGTGTCGATCTTGCTGGGACCTGCAGACCAGAGCTGTTCCTATTTGGCCACCTTGAAAGTGACCAAAAAAAAAGGTAGCTTTTTTGATACATTTGGCAACCATGCAGTCAGAGCAGCGCAGCACAAGGACTAATTATGTTACACTCTTAATTTCCCTCTTATGACTCAACCCCCTCCTTTTTTGGCCTTCTTTTTTCCAGTTCCTCTTATTTCTCTTAATGTCCAAATGTTAGACAGCATCACTGTTAAATCCTGAGCATTTTCTCATCTCTGTCTTAGACCTAGTACTTCCCAAAGTTCAATCAGATAATTATCAACTTCATGATTTTTGCCATCTCTGGATAATTATTTACTTATTAATAATTTTCTGTAAATAAATTTGACTTTAAAAAATTTATACATTTTAAAAGAAAGCTTTATATCACAACTCTAATTTAAAATCCAGTTTCAAAAATAGAAGATAAATCTAAACATAAAAACAAAAACCACAAAATATATAATTTAACTTTTTACTTAAATTTCAAATAATCAATAAGAACAAATCATTATAAATACAAAAATTTATAAAAATGCACACCCCAATGAGAAAAATTGAAAAAATTGAACTGTTCATGATTAATTAAAAACAATAATGTTTGGCTTCATGTTCTTTGACTCTTGCTTACAGTTAAGGAAACCAAAGCCCACGAGGGAAAACAACTTGCCCAAGATCAAAGCAAAATGGAGGCAGAGCTGGAACCATGGTCTTGAGACTACTGAGTCCCAGTTGCAGATGGTGATCACACAATCCAGAAAGGAACAGTAGCTCTTTGAGGTATGAGGATTCAGTCACGTGACAGGAGCTTGGCACATGGTGTAGTAAAAAAATATATAAACGTTGAAGTCAGAAAGACCTTGGTGAAGTCTCACATAGACCAGTAAAATCATATTGCCATCTGCCTGTGATCTACCTCTTTAAGCCTTTGTTTTCTTTTCTTTTCTTTTCTTTTCTTTTTTTTTGAGACAGAGTCTCACTCTGTCACCCAGGCTGGCATGCAGTGGCACAATCTCAAGTCACTATGACCTCCACCTCCTGGGTTCAAGCAATTCTCCTATCTCAGACTCCCGAGTAGCTAGGACTACAGGCACCCACCACCACGCCTGGCTAATTTTTGTACTTTTAGTAGAGATGGGGTTTCACCATATTGTTTAGGCTGGTCTCAAACTCCTGACTTCAGGTGATCTGCCCACCTCGGCCTCCCAAAGTGCTGAGATTACAATTGTGAGCCACTGCACCCGGTCTAAGCCTTCATTTTCTAGTATAACTCACAAATTGTATAATTTTGAGAAGACTATCAGACATATATACTTAGTTTTCAGCCCAGTGGTTATCCAATCAGTAGAAATTTCTTTCCATCCTCCCCTGTCTTTATCACCCACACAGCTCAGATCTGCCCAACACCAGCTCTATTTCCTTTTGAAGGAGATACAGATTCTCTAAAAAATCTGTATTTCTTTCCATCATATCTCTGTGTCCAAGGCTAGGAGAGGGACCTCCATCTGTGCACAGCTGATTGATAAGGTGGGAGGCAGCAGTTTCTTGGCCTCTGCTGCAGGGTGAGTCTTTAAAGATGAAGATAGCCTAGAGATGCGTCTGAAAGCCAGAGGATAGCCCCAGCTTTGAGCAGTGATGGGTGATCTACAGGATCTATGGAAGTAGCCCTGTGGCCCAAGAATGGACTCAGCTTCCAGATCTAGTGAATTCTCGGAGACGTTTAGAAAAGTCTAACCCTGGGCAAGCCCTGAGGTCCAGTCCATGGTTAGCAAGAAGTCTATGGCATTTGATGAGTGTGGAGAGAAGAGAGCTATTCCCATGGGGACAGTTTGAGAGGCATAGCTGTGGGATCTAAGAAACAGCTGGGAGTTGGGTATTCAATGTCCACAGAAAAAAACATGGCTGAGGCTTAGAAGTGGGGAGAGGAGGGAAAGACAGGGTGGCTGGTCTCCATGGCAACAGGAAGGAAAGCAGAACTTCCACCAATCACTTTGGGGGTGAGATTAGCTGAGGGCAAATTGTAAAGCAGGTTACCCGTGCCCAGCATGGAATCGGGGGAAGTAGATCACTTAATGGAAACGTAGGATGGTTTCAGCATTGTAAAAATAACAGCAGGGAATGGTCAAAAGGGGAAAGCCAAAATTGGAACTTTCAGGCATACTTGAGATTTATGTGTTCTTGGAAGGAATCCAGGTGTGTCTGGATTCTTTATGGTGCCATGGAAGACAAGTGGCAAAGTAGCCAAGAGATTACCACACCTAGGGTGAAAGGGTGGACCACCCATTCTGAAAGTGGGCCTGAAAGTGCGGGGTGGGTCAAAAGGAGCAAACCACTGGAGATGAACTAAGGCAAGAGAACGTGCCATGAGTTCATGAGTCTTAAACCTCAGCATCAGATATCAACAAGATGGCTAAGGAGAGAGACTGGAAAGACCAGAAAAGCAAGAGAGCTTCCCAATGAACCTATGGATATGTATTTAAGGACCCTTTTTAGCAATCATACAATTGTAGCTCATCTCATCCTCAGAGGGCATCCAAGGGGAGTGAAGAAGGAAATCTGAACAATGAGGAGTCTATCCAAAAAAGGTGGAACCAGAGAAGACATCATTTAAATTTGAAAAGATTGAGATAAACTAACTGGTAAGTTCAAGATTTGTTTCCATAGTTCCTAGAAGCCAGTAGGGTGCCAGAGCAGGAATAGATCAATTTTAGGGGAGAAAGTACATTCATCTGAGTCGGGTCTTAGGTGTTCAATTTCAGGACATGTGTTGCCTTTACCAGATATTCAACGCTGCAAGAACTGGGACTTTGTTTTCCTCACATAACAGGCACATATCAGGCACTCAACATTTGCTGAATACATAAAATGAATGAATAAATAAATGACTCATTCTAGAATAGCAAATCCTAGGTTTTAATTACTACAAGTATGCTATCTCACTGATTTTCCTCAGATTTAAAAACGTGCTCTGGAAATAAATTTTTTTTTGCTTTACACAACATATCTGGAATAATTTAAACTAAGAGACTCTTTGGCAGGGAGAATCAGGAGATCCTGATAGTTCTTTGCTATTCCTCAAGCCACAGAAGTCAGAAAAGTCCAGTCTAAGCCTAATTTAAAAGAAGGTCTTTGCAAAGACTGTATAAGTAGACCCCAAGGACCCTTGGGAAGGTTGCCTCTTTCCCAATACAGCATTGTAGAGCTTCTCTCTCCGTCTTCCGCCAACCATAGGGCAGAAAAAGGATCCTCTGTCTCCTTTGATATTCTAAAAAAGGTTGATGTCTTACTGGAAGTTCTTCTCTGCCCAAACATCAAAATTCTAAACATATTTTTCAATTTTCCCACATATAGCCTGATTTACAGGAAAGCTGAAATATGTTCCAGATCTGGAGACATATTTGATTAATGTAGGTATAATGAACGTTGTTGGCTGCCATCCATTCTCACCTTTCTCCTTCAGGAAAGGACCCAGATTTTATTCAATATCTCACTCTCCCTCATGTAACTCAAGTGCCCTTAAAGCAAGCTGGCCCATGCCCCTAGCTCCAGGGTAGACCTGATGGTCTAAGGCAGTGGTTCTCAACTTGGTGGTGATTTTGCTCCCCAGAGATATTCGGCAATGCCTAAAATGTGACATTTTTGAGTGTCACAATGTGAGGGGAGGCATCTAGTGGGTAGAGGCCAGAAATGCTGCTAAACATCCTACCATGCACAGGGCAACCCACAACAAAGAATTATCCAACCCAAAAAGAGAATGGTCCTGAGGTAGAGAAACCCTGGTTTAAGGGTTATGGCATCCCCCTTACAAGGGACTGATTTAAGAAGAAGACTTTTGAGTTAGGAAAAGAAACAGCAAGATGCCTGCCAAGAGACACCAAACATTCAGAACCCCATCTCAGCAAGAAAGGACCAAGGCAATAACTACAGAGCTAAGATTTGAATGGAGTGTCAAAGGGAGAGTGCTAGAGTGCAGTGGGGGAGTAGAGGTACAGCTGTGGTGATTAGAAGTGGAGGAGGACAGCATGGAGGCACCAGGACTCTGTAGCCTCTTCTCCCCAACATGGATCACATCTGCCTGGAGTCAGAAGAGACTCCGCATTGTAGGGGAAAGTCAAGCAGAAGAGCCCCACCTATCCCCATTGCTGCCACAAACACCTATAAGTGCTTACATCAGAAGAATCTCACAATCCTTGCAAGCCCTGAATCCAGTTTGGAAAGCTGGTGGGAATTCACACAGCTGCATTGCCTCAGATTAGTAGGATAAGGTGTGCACCACCCAACCACTCACCCACTGTGAGCCAAGGTGTTGTAGCACAGCACTGTCTTGAGACCAGAGCCCCCCTCTGGAGTGGACCCTGCTCTTGGGTCCAGTAGCCACTGCAGCTCTCCAGCATTGGGGCTCCATCCTCATTACACCAAGCCCATGTAGGTGGCTGAATGTCACAACCCTTGCTGTACAGAGCATGGTCCCAGGATCCGCTGTGACTCTGGTCCTGTGCAACAGGGTAACCAACTCCCCCTACCCTCACCAAACTTCCAGCTGGAGGAACAGTTGTCCAGTACCATCCAGGGCAAATCTACCCTTGAGGTGGCCAAAACACTGCCAGTTACCCTCCCCCAAGCAGGAAAGGCCTCAGAGCCTCCAAAAATCCAATATATCCTTGGGCCAGAGGGATGCCTATGTACATGTGTGTAGAACCTGGCAAAGCTGCACTGCCATCACCACAAACTCTCTCATTGTAGGCCACTGAGAAACACAAACACCACTAGTGTGGATTACAACTGAGTAAATTACACAGACTACACTTCTGTATCAACCTCGAACCAAGGCCAATATACCCCACCAAACCAACACTCTAAGACCCATTCATCTGAACAAGTGTTTTCATACAAAGCCTATTCTGTAAAATACAAAGAGGCTACTTTTCCTTAAGATGCATAGAAATCAACGTAAGGGCACATCAACCATGAAAAAGGAAGGAAACATGTCACATACCAAAGGAAAATAATAATTCTCCAGTAACAGGCCCCAATCATAAGGAAATATATGAAATACCAGAAAAGGATTCAAAATAATAATCTTAAAGAAACTCAGTGAGATATAAGAGAATACAGATAGAAAATTCAACAAAATTTGGAAAACAATTTAGTATTTGAATAAGAAATTCAACAAAGAGATATATTTCAATAAACAGACACAAACAGAAATCCTGTAGCCAAAGAATTCAATGAATAAGAGAGCTTCAACAACAAACTAGACTGAGCAGAGGAAAGAATTTCTGAACTGGAAGAAAGGACTTTTGAAATAACACAGGTACACCAAAAGGAAAAAAATAATAAAAGAATAAAGAAAGCCTACAGGACTTATGCAACACCACTAAGTGAAAAAAATACATATATTGTTGACATTCTAGAAGGAGAAGAGAAGAAAAAAGGTGAGAGAAACATACTCAATGAAATAATATCAGAAAACTTCCCAAGTCTTGAGAATGAGATAGACATCCAGGTTCAAGAAGCTCAAACAACCCCAAATATATTTAATCCAGACAGGTTCTCTCTGATGCACATTATACTCAAATTGTCAAAAGTCAAAAACAAAAAAAAAAGAATTTTAAAAGCAACAAGACAAAAGCATCAAGTCAACTATAAGGGAATCTCCACTAGACTAACAGTGAATTTGTTTGCAGAAACCTTTCAGGCCAGGAGAGAACAGGATGATATATTCAAAGTCCTGAAAGATAAACTATTGGCCAAGAATATTGTACACAGCAAAGCTTTCCTTCAAAAATGATGGAGACATAAAATCTTTCACAGACAAGCAAAATCTAAGGGAATTCATCACCACTAGACCAAACTTACAAGGAATGCTCAAGAGACTCTTACATCTGGAAGTGAAAAGAAGATAACCACCATCATAAAAACATACAAAACTATAAAATTCACTGGTAAAGCCAATAAGCAAAGGAAAAACAGAAAGGAATCAAACCTTATCAGTACAGAAAGCCACCCAACCATAAAAATAAACCACATGAGAAATAGTTAAGAAACAAAGGGTTTACAAAACAACCAGGAAACAATCAATACAAGGGCAGGATTAAGTCTTTACCTATCAGCAATAAGCTTGAATATAATGAATTAAATTCCCCATTTAAAAGATATAGACTGGCTGAATGTATTTTTTTAAACCCAATACCCAACTGTATGCAGCTACAGGAAACTTACTTCACTTATAAAGACACATATAGAATAAAAGTGAAGGGATGAAAAAAGATATTCCTTGCAAATGAAAATAAAAGTGAGCAAGAGTAGCTACATTTATATCAGACAAAACAGACTTAAAGTTAAAAGTTGTAAGAAGAAACAAAGAGAGGGGAGGAGCCAAGATGGCCGAATAGGAACAGCTCCGGTCTACAGCTCCCAGCGTGAGTGACACAGAAGACGGGTGATTTCTGCATTTACAACTGAGGTACCAGGTTCATCTCACTGGGGAGTGCCATACATCAGGTTCAGGACAGTGGGAGTGGTGCATCGTGTACAAGCCGAAGCAGGGCGAGGCATCACCTCACCAGGGAAGTGCAAGGGGTCAGGGAATTCCCTTTCCTAGTCAAAGAAAGGGGTGACAGACAGCACCTGGAAAATCAGCTCATTCCCACCCTAATACTGCGCTTTTCCAACGGGCTTAAAAAACGGCACACCAGGAGATTATATCCCTCACCTGGCTTGGAGAGTCCTATGCCCACGGAGTCTCGCTCATTGCTAGCACAGCAGTCCAAGATCAAACTGCAAGGCAGCAGTGAGGCTGGGGGAGGGGTGCCCGCCATTGCCGAGTTAGTTGCTTGATTAGGTAAACAAAGAAGCCTGGAAGCTCGAACTGGGTGGAGCCCACCACAGCTCAAGGAGGCCTGCCTGCCTCTGTAGGCTCCACCTCTGGGGGCAGGGCACAGACAAACAAAAAGACAGCAGTAACCTCTGCAGACTTAAATGTCCCTCTCTGACAGCTTTGAAGAGAGTAGTGGTTCTCCCAGCATGCAGCTTGAGATCTGAGAGCGGGCAGACTGCCTCCACAAGTGGGTCCCTGACCCCCGAGTAGCCTAACTGGGAGGCACCCCACAGTAGGGGCGGACTGACACCTCACACGGCCGGGTACTCCCCTGAGACAAAACTTCCAGAGGAACGATCAGGCAGCAGCATTTGCGGTTCACCAATAACTGCTGTTCTGCCACCACTGCTGATATCCAGGCAAACAGGGTCTGGAGTGGACCTCTAGCAAACTCCAACAGACCTGCAGCTGAGGGTCTTGTCTGTTAGAAGGAAAACTAACAAACAGAAAGGACATCCACACCAAAAACCCAACTGTACATCACCATCATCAAAGACCAAAGGTAGATAAAACCACAAAGATGGGAAAAAAACAGAGCAGAAAAACTGGAAACTCTAAAAATCAGAGTGCCTCTCCTCCTCCAAAGGAACGCAGCTCCTCACCAGCAATGGAACAAAGCTGGATGGAGAATGACTTTGACGAGTTGAGAGAAGAAGGCTTCAGATGATCAAACTAATCTGAGCTACAGGAGGAAATTCAAACCAATGGCAAAGAAGTTAAAAGCTTTGAAAAAAAATTAGACAAATGGATAACTAGAATAACCAATGCAGAGAAGTCCTTAAAGAACCTGATGGAGCTGAAAACCAAGGCACGAGAGCTACCTGAAGAAAGCAGCAGCCTCAGTAGCCAACGAGATCAACTGAAAGAAAGGGTATCAGTGATGGAAGATGAAATGAATGAAATGAAGTGAGAAGAGAAGTTTAGAGAAAAAAGAGTAAAAAGAAATGAACAAAGCCTCCAAGAAATGTGGGACTATGTGAAAAGACCAAATCTACGTCTGATTGGTGTACCTGAAAGTGACAGGGAGAATGGAACCAAGTTGGAAAACACTCTGCAGGATATTATCCAGGAGAACTTCCCCAATCTAGCAAGGCAGGCCAACATTCAAATTCAGGAAATATAGAGAATGCCACAAAGATACTCCTCGAGAAGAGCAACTCCAAGACACATAATTGTCAGACTCACCAAAGTTGAAATGAAGGAAAAAATGTTAAGGGCAGCCAGAGAGAAAGGTCAGGTTACCCACAAAGGGAAGCCCATCAGACTAACAGCTGATCTCTCGGCAGAAACTCTACAAGCCAGAAGAGAGTGGGGACCAATATTCAACATTCTTAAAGGAAAGAATTTTCAACCCAGAATTTCATATTCAGCCAAACTAATCTTCATAAGTGAAGGAGAAATAAAATCCTTTACAGACAAGCAAATGCTGAGAGATTTTGTCACCACCAGGCCTGCCCTAAAAGAGCTCCCAAAGGAAGCACTAAACATGGAAAGGAACAACCGGTACCAGCCACTGCAAAAACATGCCAAATTGTAAACACCATCGAGGCTAGGAAGAAAATGCATCAACTAATGAGCAAAATAACCAGCTAACATCATAATCACAGGATCAAATTCACACATAACAATATTAACTTTAAATGTAAATGGGCTAAATGCTCCAATTAAAAGACACAGACTGGAAAATTGGATAAAGAGTCAAGACCCGTCAGTGTGCTGTATTCAGGAAACCCATCTCACATACAGAGACACACATAGGCTCAAAATAAAGGGATGGAGGAAGATCTACCAAGCAAATGGAAAACAAAAAAAGGCAGGGGTTGCAATCCTAGTCTCTGATAAAACAGACTTTAAACCAACAAAGATCAAAAGAGACAAACAAGGCCATTACATAATGGTAAAGGGATCAATTCAACAAGAACTGATCCCTAACTATCCTAAATATATATGCACCCAATGCAGGAGCACCCAGATTCATAAAGCAAGTCCTTAGTGACCTACGAAGAGCCTTAGACTCCCACACAATAATAATGGGAGACTTTAACACCAAACTGTCAACATTAGACAGATCAACGAGACAGAAAGTTAACAAGGATACCCAGGAGTTGAACTCAGCTCTGCACCAAGCAGACCTAATAGACATCTGCAGAACTCTCCACCCCAAATCAACAGAATATACATTCTTTTCAGCACCACACCACACCTACTCCAAAATTGACCACATAGTTGGAAGTAAAGACTCCTCAGCAAATGTAAAAGAACAGAAATTATAACAAACTGTCTCTCAGACCACAGTGCAATCAAACTAGAACTCAGGATTAAGAAACGCACTCAAAACCACTCAACTACATGGAAACTGAACAACCTGCTCCTGAATGATTGCCAGGTAAATAATGAAATAAAGGCAGAAATAAAGATGTTCTTTGAAACCAATGAGAACAAAGACACAACATACCAGAATCTCTGGGACACATTCAAAGCAGTGTGTAGAGGGAAATTTATAGCACTAAATGCCCACAAGAGAAAGCAGGAAAGATCTAAAATTGACAACCTAACATCACAATTAAAAGAACTAGAGAAGCAAGAGCAAACACATTCAAAAGCTAGTAGAAGGCAAGAAATAACTAAGATCAGAGCAGAACTGAAGGAAATAGAGACACAAAAAACCCTTCAAAAAATCAATGAATCCAGGAGCTGGTTTTTTGAAAACATCAACAAAATTGATAGACTGCTAGCAAGACTAATAAAGAAGAAAAGAGAGAAGACTCAAATAGATGCAATAAAAAATGACACAGGGGATATCACCACCGATCCCACAGAAATACAAACTACCATCAGAGAATACTATAAACACCTCTACGTAAATAAACTAGAAAATCTAGAAGAAATGGATAGATTCCTTGACACATACATCCTCCCAAGACTAAACCAGGAAGAGGCTGAATCTCTGAATAGACCAATAACAGGCTCTGAAATTGAGGCAATAATCAATAGCTGACCAACCAAAACAAGTCCAGGACCAGATGGATTCACAGCCGAATTCTACCAGAGGTACAAAGAAGAGCTGGTACCATTCCTTCTGAAACTATTCCAATGAATAGAAAAAGAGGGAATCCTCCCTAACTCGTTTTATGAGGCCCACATCATCCTGATACCAAAGCCTGGCGGAGACACAACAAAAAAAGAGAATTTTAGACCAATATCCTAGATGAACATCAATGCAAAAATCCTCAATAAAATACTGGCAAACCGAATCCAGCAGCACATCAAAAAGCTTATCCACCATGATCAAGTGGGCTTCATCCCTGGGATGCAAGGCTGGTTCAATATACGCAAATCAATAAATGTAATCCAGCATATAAACAGAACCAAAGACAAAAACCACATGATTATCTCAATAGATGCAGAAAAGACCTTTGACAAAATTCAACAACCTTTATGCTAAAAACTCTCAAAAAATTAGGTATTGATGGGATGTATCTCAAAATAATAGCTATCTATGACAAACCCACAGCCAATATCATACTAAATGGACAAAAACTGGAAGCATTCCCTTTGAAAACTGGCACAAGACAGGGATGCCCTCTCTCACCACTCCTATTCAACATAGTGTTGGAAGTTCTGGCCAGGGCAATTAGGCAGGAGAAGGAAATAAAGGGTATTCAATTAGGAAAAGAGGAAGTCAAATTGTCCCTGTTTGCAGATGACATGATTGTATATCTAGAAAACCCCATCGTCTCAGCCCAAAATCTCCTCAAGCTGATAAACAACTTCAGCAAAGTCTCAGGATACAAAATCA
This sequence comes from Pan paniscus, assembly GCF_029289425.2. Lineage (NCBI taxonomy): Eukaryota > Metazoa > Chordata > Mammalia > Primates > Hominidae > Pan > Pan paniscus. The sequence continues at coordinate 53,028,293 of NC_073260.2, forward strand.
ATGTACAAAAATCACAAGCATTCTTATACACCAACAACAGACAAACAGAGAGCCCAATCATGAGTGAACTCCCATTCACAATTGCTTCAAAGAGAATAAAATACCTAGGGATTCAACTTACATGAGATATGAAGGACCTCTTCAAGGAGAACTACAAACCACTGCTCAATGAAATAAAAGAGGATACAAACAAATGGAAGAACATTCCATGCTCATGGGTAGGAAGAACCAATATTGTGAAAATGGCCATACTGCCCAAGGTAATTTATAGATTCAATGCCATCCCCATCAAGCTACCAATGACTTTCTTCACAGAATTGGAAAAAACTAATTTAAAGTTCATATGGAACCAAAAAAGAGCCCTCATCACCAAGTCAATCCTAAGCCAAAAGAACAAAGCTGGAGGCATCACACTACCTGACTTCAAACTGTACTACAAGGCTACAGTAACCAAAACAGCATGGTACTGGTACCAAAACAGAGATATAGATCAATGGAACAGAACAGAGCCCTCAGAAATAATGCTGCATATCTACAACTATCTGATCTTTGACAAACCTGACGAAAACAAGCAATGTGGAAAGGATTCCCTATTTAATAAATGGTGCTGGGAAAACTGACTAGCCATATGTAGAAAGCTGAAACTGTATCCCTTCCTTACACCTCATACAAAAATTAATTCAAGATGGATTAAAGACTTAAATGTTAGACCTAAAACCATAAAAACCCTAGAAGAAAACCTAGGCAATACCATTCAGGACATAGGCATGGGCAAGGACTTCATGTCTAAAACACCAAAAGCAATGGCAACAGAAGCCAAAATTGACAAATGGGATCTAATTAAACTAAAGAGCTTCTGCACAGCAAAAGAAACTACCATCAGAGTGAACAGGCAACCTACAAAATGGGAGAAAATTTTTGCAACCTACTCATCTGACAAAGGGCTAATATCCAGAATCTACAATGAACTCAAACAAATTTACAAGAAAAAAACAAACAACCCCATCAAAAAGTGGGCAAAGGATATGAACAGACACTTCTCCAAAGAAGACATTTATGCAGCCAAAAAACACATGAAAAAATGTTCATTATCACTGGCCATCAGAGAAATGCAAATCAAAACCACAATGAGATACCACCTCACACCAGTTAGAATGGTGATCATTAAAAAATCAGGAAACAACAGGTGCTGGAGAGGATGTGGAGAAATAGGAACACTTTTACACTGTTGGTGGGACTGTAAACTAGTTCAACCCTTGTGGAAGTCAGTGTGGTGATTCCTCAGGTATCTAGAACTAGAAATACCATTTGACCCAGCCATCCCATTACTGGGTATATACCCAAAGGATTATAAATCATGCTGCTATAAAGACACATGCACACATACCTTTATAGCGGCACTATTCACAATAGCAAAGACTTGGAACCAACCTAAATGTCCAACAATGATAGACTGGATTAAGAAAATGTGGCACATATACACCATGGAATACTATGCAGCCATAAAAAATGATGAGTTCATGTCCTTTGTAGGGACATGGAAGAATCTGGAAACCATCATTCTCAGCAAACTATCGCAAGGACAAAAAACCAAACACTGCATGTTCTCACTTATAGGTGGAAATTGAGCAATGAGAACACATGGACACAGGAAAGGGAACATCACACACCGGGGCCTGTTCTGGGGTGGGGGGAGGGGGGAGGGATAGCATTAGGAGATATACCTAATGCTAAATGATGAGTTAATGGGTGCAGCACACCAACATAGCACATGTATACATATGTAACAAAACTGCACATTGTGCACATGTACCCTAAAACTTAAAGTATAATAATAATAAAATTTAAAAAAAAAGAAGAAACAAAGATGACCATTATATAATAATAGAAACATCACTTCAGCACAATAATATGACAATTTTAAATATACATACACCCAACACTGGAGCACTTAGATATATAAGAGAAATATTATTAGATTTAAAGAGAAAGATAGACTGTAATTCAATAATAGTTGAGGACCTCAACGCCCCATACTTACCATTGGAAAGACCATCTAGACAGAAAATCAACAAAGAAACATCAGATTTAAACAGTGCCACAGACCAAATGCAACTGAGAGACATTTACAGTACATTTTACTCATCAGCTGCAGAATACACATTCTTATTAGCACATGGAACATTCTCCAGGATTAACCACATGTTAGTACACAAAACAAACAAAAGAGTCTTTAAAAAAATTGTAATCAAAATTGTATCAAGGCCGGGCCAGGTGTGGTGGCTCACACCTGTAATCCCAGCACTTTGGGATGCCAAGGCAAGCGGATCACTTGAGGTCAGGAGTTCAAGACCAGCCTGGCCAACATGGGGAAATCCTGTCTCTACTAGAAATTCAAAAATTAGCTGGGCATGATGGCAGACACCTGTAATCCCAGCTTCTATTGAGGCTGATGCAGGAGAATCACTTGAACTCGGGAGGTTGGAGGTTGTGGTGAGCCGAGATCAGGCCACTGCTCTTCAGCCTGGGTGACAGAGTGAGACTCTGTCTCAAAACAACAACAATTAAAATATCATATCAAAGCTGGGTGCAGTGGCTCACACCTATAATCCCAGCACTTTGGGAGGCCCAGGTGGGCAGATCACCTGAGGTCAGGAGTTCGAGACCAGCCTGGCTAACATGGTGAAACCCAGTCTCTACTAAAAAATGCAAAAATCAGCTGGGTATGGTGGCATACACCTGTAATCCCAGCTACCTAGGAGGCTGAGGCAGGAGAATTTCTTGAACCCAGGAGGCAGAGGTTTCGGTGAGCTAAAATCATGCCACTGCACTGCAGCCTGGGTGCAGAGACCAGCTTTGTTGTGGAGACCCTAACCCAGTGGCACTGGAGGAATTAGACACACACACAGAAATATAGAGTGTGGAGTGAGGAATCAGGGGGCTGACAGCCTTCAGAGCTGAAAGCCACGAACAGAGTTTTACCCACATACTTATTGACAGCAAGCCAGTGATAAGCATTGTTTCTATAGATTATAGATTAACTAAAATGGGAAACAAAGGGATGGGCCAAAACAAAGGGATGAGCTTTGCCTAGTTATCTGCAGCAGGAACATGTCCTTCAGGCACAGATCGCTCATGCTATTGTTTGTGGCTTAGGAACACCTTAAGCGGTTTTCCACCCTGGTTGGGCCAGGGGTTCCTTGCCCTCATTTCGGTAAACCCACAACCTTCAGTGTGGGTGTCATGGCCATCACGAACATGTCACAGTGCTGAAGAGATTTTGTTTATGGTCAGTTTTGGGGGCAGTTTATGGCCAGATTTGGGGGCCTGTTCCCAACACTGGGTGACAGAGTAAGACTGTCTCAAAAAAAAAAAAAATCATATCAGGTATCTTATGTGACCACAGTGTAATAAAACTAGGCATCAATAACAAGGGGAACATTTAAAATTATACAAATATACGAAAATTAAGCCACATACTCCCTAATGGCCAATGGGTCAAAGAAGAAATTAAGCAGGAAATCAAAAAAATTCCTTGAAGCAAATAAAACTAGAAACACAATGTATCACTCTTTTCCATGGCTCCACGGAGGCATTCAGCTACTTCAAGATGAAGCTGAGCATCTCCTTCCCAGCCACTGACAGCCAGAAACTCATTGAAGAGGAACTCAAACTTCGTACTTTTTATGAGAAGCCTATGGCCACAAAAGTAGCTGCTGATTCTCTGGGTGAAGAATGGAAGGGTTATGTGGCCCAAATCAGTGGTGAGAACTACAAACAAGGTTTCCCCATGAAGAAGGGTGTCATGACCCATGGCCGTGTCCGCCTGCTGCGGAGTAAGGTCCTCTTACAGACCAAGGAGAACTGGAGAAAGAAAGAAAGAAGTTTGTGGTTGCATTGTGGATGCCAATCTTAGCATTCTCAACTTGGTTGTTGTAAAAACGGGAGAGAAAGATATTCCTGGACAGACTGATACTACGGTGCCTCATTGCCTGGGGCTCAAAAGAGCTAGCAGAATCCTCAAACTTTTCAGTCTCTCTAAAGAAAATGATGTCCACCAGTATGTTGTAAGAAAGCCCTTAAACAAAGAAGGTAAGAAACCTAGGACCAAAGCACCCAAGATTCAGCGGCTTGTTACTCCACATGTCCTGCAGCGCAATCGGTGGTGTACTGCTCTGAAGAAGCAGCGTACTAAGAAAAATAAGGAAGAGGCTGCAGAATACGCTAAACTTTTGGCCAAGAGCATGAAGGAGGCTAAAGAGAAGCCCCAGAAACAAATTGCCAAGAGACGCAGACTTTCCTCTCTGCGAGTTTCTGCTTCCAAGTCTGAATCCAGTCAGAAATAAGATTTTTTGAGTAACAAATAAGATCAGACTCACATCTCTCTTGACTTTTCATTGATGATAGAAAACTACATAAATGAAGAGAGGGAAACTTAGGTCATAGAAAATGGGGATATGTATATAGTAATCCAGTCATGGATAAAATCAGACTGACTATTGTGTGGTAGAAGAAGACAAGGTCATAATAAAGGGATTCTTTTGGGGGGATGGGTGGTGCAGGAAGGGATTCTGAGCATAAGACATCTGCCTCTTCAGAAAGGCATGGAACTTAGGGGACATAAATGAAGAGGACTTTTAATCTTTTTTATATAGTTTATTTTGAGGAATATAGCTCTTTAAAACACTATACACAGTTTAATACATGAAAATTGCCCTTGTGAAGATGAACAGTTTTTTTTTAGAAAAGCTAACTTTTAAGGCATAGTTTTAGTGGATAGCATCTTAAAATACTTCAGGAAGTTTTGTAAACCAGTGCAAATTTGCTTTAACAAAGCTTTTCAACTCAAAAACAAAAGAAAGAAAGAAAGATAGAAAGCGAGAAAGAGAAAGAAAGAAAGGCAATGTATCAAAATTTGGCTGCATGCAGTGACTCACGCCTGTAATCTCAGCACTTTGGGAGGCTGAGGCAGGCGGATCACGAGGTTAGGAGTTCAAGACCAGCCTGGCCAACATGGTGAAACCCCCATCTCTACCAAAAATACAAAAAAAAAAAATTAGCCAGGTGTGGTGGCAGACACCTGTAATCCCAGCTACTTGGGAGGCTAAGGCAGGAGAATTGCTTGAACCTGGGAGGTGGAGGTTGCAGTAAGCCAAGATCATGCCACTGCACTCTAGCCTGGGTGACAGAGCAAGACTCCATCTCAAAACAAACAAAACAAAACAAAACAGAAAACAAAAAAAAATCTTATGGGACACAGCAAAAGCAGTATTAAGAGGCAAGTTTATAGCAATAATGCCTACATCTAAAAACTAGAAAGATTTCTAAAATTTCTAATAACCTAATGGCACCTCAAGGAACTAGAAAAGCAAGAACTCAAAATTAGTAGAAGGAAAGAAATAACCAAACCCAAAATTAGTAGAAGGAAAGAAATAATAAGAACAGAGCAGAAACAAACAAAATGGAGACTTAAAAAAAAAAACCACAAAAGATAAATGAAACAAAAATTTGGTTTTTGAAAAGATAAACGAAATAAAAAAACCATTAGCTAGACTAAGAAAAAAAGAGAGAAGATCCAAATAAATAAAATCAAAAGCCAAAAATGAAGATATCACAATGGATACCATAGAAATATAAAGACTCATTAGTGACCACTATGCACAATGATGTGCCAATAAATGAGAAAGCCTGGAGGAAATGGATAGATTCCTGGACACATGCAACCAACTGAGAAGAAATAGAAAACCTGAACAAATCAATAACAAGTAATGAGATTGAATCACTAATAAAAAGCGCTTCAACAAAGAAAAGTCCAGGACCAGATGGCTTCACTGCTGAGTTCTACCAAACCTTTAAAGAATTTTTTTTTTAAACAGGGTCTTGCTCTGTTGCCCAGTCCTGAGTGCAATGGTGTGATCCCAGCTCACTGCAATCTCTGCCTCTCAGATTCAAGTGATTCTCCTGTCTCAGCTTCCCGAGTAGCTGGGACTACAGACGCGTGCCACCACACCCAGCTTATTTTTGTATTTTTGGTAGAGATGGGGTTTTGCCATGTTGGCCAGCCTGGTCTCGAATTCCTGACCTCAGGTGATCCACCCTCCTCAGCTTCCCAAAGTGCTGGGATTACAGGCGTGAGCCACTGCACCCGGCCAAACCTTTAAATGATTAATACCAATTTTTCTCATATTCAAAATGTTGAAGCAGAGAGAATTCTTCTTAACTCATTCTATGAGGCCAGCATGACTCCGATTCCAGAATCAACACAATAAACAAAGAAAACTACAGGCCAGTATCTCTGATGAACACAGACACAAACATCTTCAACAAAATACTAGCAAACAAAATCCAATAACATATCAAAAAGATAATAAGCAGTGATCACACGGAATGTATTCCAGGAAAGTAAAAATGGTTCAACATATGCATATTAATAAATGTTATATATTGCATCAATAGAATTAAGGACAAAAAGCTTATTATCATCTCAATAGATGCAGAACAAGCTTCTGATAAAACACAACATCCCTTCAAGATGAAAACCCTTAATAAATTAGGTATAGAAAGAAAGTACCTCAGCATAATGAAGGCTATGTAAGACAACCCTCAGCTAACATCTCACTGAATAGGGAAAAGCTAAAAGATTTTCCTCTAAGAAATGGAACAAGACAAAGTTGCCAGCCAGGCATAGTGGCTCACACCTGTAATCTCAGCACTTTGGGAGGCTGAGGCAGGCAGATCACTTGAGCCCAGGAGTTCAAGACCAGCCTGGCCAACATGGCGAAACCCTGTCTCTACTAAAAATACAAAAAATTAGCCAGATGTGGTGGCGCATCTGTAGTCCCAGCTCCTTGGGAGGCTGAGGCATGAGAATTGCTTGAACCTGGGAGGCAGAGGTTGCAGTGAGCCAAGATTGGGCCACTGCACTCCAGCCTGGGAGTAGAGTGAGACTCTATCTCAAAAAAAAAAAAAAAAAAAAAAAAGGCAAGGTTGCTCACTTTCATCACTCCTATTCAACATAGTACTGGAACTCCTAGCCAGAACAATCAGGCAAGAAATAAAGGGCATCCAAATGGGAAAGGAGAAAGTCAAATTGTTCCTGTTTGCAGACAACATGATTTTACATACAGAAAAACCTAAAGATGCTACCAAAAAACTTAGCACTGGTAAACAAATTTAGTACAGCTGTAAGATAAAAAACTAATATACAAAAATCAGTGGTGCTCCTATATATGAACGATTAAATAGCTGATAAGGAAATCAAGAAGGCAATCCCATTTATGACAGCTATAAAATGAAATAAAATACCTAGGTATAAATTTAACCAAGGAAGCAAAAGACCTCTATGAGGAATACAAAGCACTGATGAAAGAAATTGAAGAGGATACCAAAAAAATGGAAAGACAGCCAGGTGCAGTGGCTCCCTCCTGTAATCCCAGCACTTTGGTAGGCCGAGGCAGGCAGAACACTTGAGTCCAGGAGTTCCAGACCAGTCTGGACAACACAGTAAGAACCCATCTCACAAAAACTACAAAAATTAGCTAGGCATGATGGCACATGCCTGTAGTCCCAGCTACTGGAGAAGCTGAAGTGGGAGGATCTCTTGAGCCCAGGAGGGAGAGATTGCAGTGAGCCAAGATTGCACCACTGCACTCCAGCCTCCAGCCTGGATGACAGAGTGGGACCCCATCTCAAAAAGAAAAAAAAGAAAAAAAGGAAAGATGTCTCAAGCTCATGGACTGAAATAATTAATATTCTTAAAATGACAATACTCTCCCCTAGTAATCTACAGATTAAGTGCAATTGCTATTAAAATAACAATGACCTTCTTCAGAGAAATAGAAAAAAAATCCTAAAATTCGTGTGGAACCACAAAAGACCCCAAGTATCCAAAACAATCCTGAGCAAAAGAAAAAAGCTGGAGTCATCACACTACCAGAACTCAAAATATACTACAAACCTGGAGTAATCAAAACGCATGATACTGGCATGAAACAGACACATAGACCAATAGAACAAAATAGAGAACCCCAAAAGTAGTCCACATATCTACAGCCAACTGATTTTTAACAGAGGTGCCAAGAACACTCATGGGGGAAGGGACAGTCTCTCTAAAAAATGTGTCTAGATAAACTAGATATGCATATAGAGAAGAATGAAACTAGACCCCCACCTCTCGCCCTATACAAAAATCTACTGAACATGGATCAAAGACCCAAATGTCAAACCCAAAACAATAATACTGCTAGAAGAAAACATAGGGAAAATGCTTCAGGACATTGGTCTGGGAGAAGATTTTATAAATCAGACCTCAAAAGTATAGGGGAAAAAAGCAAAAATAAGCCAATAGAATTATATCAAACTAAAAAGCTTCTGCACAGCAAAGGAAACAATCAACAGAGTGAAAAGACAACCTACAGAATGTGAGAAAAGATGTGCACACTACTCATCTGACAGGAGATTAATATGCAGAATATACAAAGAACTGAAACATCACTACAGCAAAATAACAAATAATCTGATTTTAAAATGGGCAAATAATAGAAATAGAAACTTCTCAGAAGAAGATATACAAATGGTCAAATCCAACAAATATATGAAAAATGCTCAATATCACCAATCATCAGGGAAATGCAAATCAAAACCACAGTGAGGTATTATCTCACCCCAGTTAGGATGACAATTTCAAAAAGACGAAAAACAACAAATGCTGGTGAGGATGCAGAGAAAAGGGAATTTTTCTTTCTTTCTTTTTTTTTTTTTAGAGATGGAGTCTCGCTGTGTTGCCCAGGATGGTCTCGAACTCCTGGGCTCAAGTGATCCTCCTGCCTCAACCTCCCAAAGTGCTGGGATTATAGGCATGAGCCACTGCACTTGGCCAAGAAAAGGGAGCTTGTATACACTGTTGGTGAGAATGCAACCCTTATAGCCACTATGGAGAACAGTATGGAGCTCCCTTTAAAAATGACAAATAGGACTGGGCACAGTGCCTCACACCTGTAATCCCAGCACTTTGGGAAGCCGAGGTGGGTGGATCACCTGAGGTCAGGAGTTTGAGATCAGCCTGGCCAACATGGTGAAACCTCGTTTCTACCAAAAATACAAAAATTAGCTGGGCATAGTGATGTGTGCCTGTAATCCCAGCTACTTGAGAGGCTGAGGCAGGATAATCACTTGAACCCAGGAGGCAGAGGTTGCAGGGAGCTGAGATGGCGCCATTGCACTCCAGCTTGGGTGACAAGAGGGAAATTCCATCTCAAAAAAAGATAAATAGAACTACTGTATGATCCAGCAATCCTACTACTGGGAAGTTATCCAAGGCAAAGGAAATCATTACATAGAAGAGACATTGGCATCCGCCTATTTATTGCAGCGCTATTCACAATAGGCAAGATAAGGAATCAACCTAGGTGTCCAGTAAAATAAACAGATAAAGAAAATGTGGTTTATATACCTCATGAAATACTACGTTCTGGAGGACATACAGGTTAACCCAACAGGAAAATCTCTGCCCTTGTGGTATTTATATTTTAGTGGAAAATAAAATAAAAGACAAGAAATAAATAACAATAATAAATAGCTACATGATGTAGCAGGTAACAAGGTGTATATAGCTCTATAAAACTGTCAACCTGAAATAACCAAAAGAATGAGAATTCAGTTTTAATGAGTTTATTCCAGCAAAAAACTGGGAATAGCCATCCTGGAAATACAGACTGCAAAAAAATGAAGTCAGTGCTCCAAAGTTAAAAGAAATTTAACAGGATCAAAACTGTTCCTATAAACTTTATAAAATTAATCAGTGAAAAAGGGAGATGGAGAAATGAAAACAAACCAAGCTTGCAGCACATTCAGCATTAATCATTAGGCCAGCTTGTTCTCTGACCTGTTTCCTCATAGTTGTTTACAACCTTCTGCGCTGGAATCACACAAACTCTGTCACAAGATTATACTTCCCCTGAACTGTTCTAGAGATAGCAACTTAAGCATTGTGAAATATTGTTTTCCATTTCAGATATTCTTTCAGATCCTGCATACTGAAACTACTGATGCCAGCTGGTCTGTAGGATTCTATGAGAAGTTGACTCACCAATGAATGAAGTTTCCACATCCTGATGATCTCATCCCCTTGCCACAATGAATCAACAGCCCCAATTTTCCAGCCCCTTGCCCTCCAAAATCTCCTTAAAAACCCCAGTCCAGAACTCCCCGGAGGATATGGATTTGACGATTCCTCTCGTCTCTCTACTTGGCTGCCCTGCAATCATTAAACTCTTTCTCTGCTGCAAACCATGCTGTCTCAGTGTATTGGTCTATTACTATGCAGGAGGCATATGATCTTGGCATACCTGTAACAAGATTGTAACATTTTCTTTGTTGAAATTTATTACTGGGCATGGAGGCTCACCCCTGTAATCCCAGCACTTTGGGAGGCAGAGGTGGGTAGATCACCTGAGGTCAAGGGTCTGAGAACAGCCTGGCCAACATCATGACATCCCATCTCCACTAAAAATCCAAAAAAATTAACCAGGCATGGTGGTGGGTGCCTCTAATTTCAGCTATTTGGGAGGCTGAGGCAGGAGAAACACTTGAACCTGGGAGGCAGAGGCTGCAGTGGGTGAGATTGTGCCATTGCACTCCAGCCTGGGCAACAAGAGTGAAACTTTGTCTCAAGAGAAAGAAAGAAAAAGAAGGAAAGAAAGAAAGAGAGAGAGAGAGAGATAAAGAAGGAAGGAAGGAAGGAAGGAAAGGAAAGAAGGAAGGAAGGAGGAAGGAAGGAAGGAAAGAAGGAAGGAAGGAAGGAAGGAAAGAAATAAATTTATTTTTATGTATTTTTTTTTTTGAAACAGGATCTCACTCTGTCACCCAGTCTGGAGTTCAGTGGCATGATCAGGCTCACTGCAGCCTTGACTTCCCAGGTTCAAGTGATCCTCCTACCTCAGCTACCCAAAGTGGGACTACAGGTGCATGACACCATGCCTGGCTAATTTTTGTATTGTTTGCAGTTATGGGGTTTCACCATGTTGCCCAGGCTGGTCTAGAACCCCTGGACTCAAGTGACCTGCCTGCTTCCACCTCTCAAAGTGCTGAGATTACAGATGTGAGCCATGACTGTGCCCAGCCAGGATTATAAGCTTTTCTTTTCTTCTTTTCTTTTCTTTTCTTTTCTTTTCTTTTCTTCTCTTCTCTTCTCTTTCTGATACAAGTCTCACTCTGTTGCCGAGGTCTGAGTGCAGTGGCATGATCATAGCCCATTTCAGCCTTGAACTCCTGAGGTGGGAGGGCTCAAGCAATCCTCCCAGTTTAGCCTCCAGAATAGCTGGGACCACAGGCACATGCCACATCTGGCTAATTTTATAATTTTTTTTGTACAGACAGGAGTCTCACTGTTAGATATAAGTTCTAAATTTCTTTTCAAATAATCAATATGCCAGTATGTTCAATTCTTTGCCTTCTACTTTTAAACTTAACTTCCTCATAAAGCAACCTTTTTCGATTACCTACTCCACCCTGACTCATTCCAATTACCTGCTCTGTCATAGCCATTTTTCCCGCCAAACCACTCACCCCATCACTCTCTTTAAATTAGCCAATTGGAATTAGTTTAGCCTGTGTGGTCTAACCCTAGCCAATAAGGGAAGGATACAGCAGCAGGGTCCACACGAGTCAGGGATAAGAACTCTTTCCCCTCCCTTGTCCAAGTGTGTGCTCACCATTGCTCCATCTGTAAGGTTGCACTCTTCTATAGAAGTACATTGCCTTCCTGAGAATCAAAAAGAAAATTTTATATTTGAGTGCTATTTGTTTTGCGGCATTGAAACTTTACATATAACAATTTGGGGGCCCACCCGTGATTACATTCCCCTCCAGGGATGGTCTCTGGTTCTCTCTCATGAGGAGGTGCACCCCGTCCCCTTGTGGCAACCTCAGGGGTGAGAAATCAAGACCCACCCAGTGCGAGGAATAACCTGAGCAACACGGGAAAAAAAAAAACTGGCCAGCAACCTAGCTTGAAGGATCCTCACATACGGTGGTGATGACTCTGTGCACAGACCAAGGAAGGAGAAGCTGTGTGAGCTGGTAAAGTATTTCCTTGGTGGTCGGGACTAAGGTAAGAAAGCTGCAGGGGGGTGGGGGGTGTGGTGAAGTACTCCTTGGTCAAGGTGGCTTAGAGGTTAAAAAGAGGCAAGACATCCCTCTTGGCAGGGATTGAACCTCACACAAACCTCCAGTAGTAGAAAAGGCAAGAAATTTCCAGTGGGGGAAATTGAGCCTCACCCCAAAAGGTGAAAAATGTCCAGTAAGGGAAATTGAACTTTGAACCTTACCCCAAAACCATCAAGATGGGAAATATCCCAAGCAAGAGAGGGAGCAAAGGGGATAAAGATGGTAACAAAGATATCCCCCCAGATAGCCCTCTAGGTCTCATGCTAAAACACTGGAAGGATAATGAAAGGACTAAACATAGGAAAAAGCAACAAATGATAAAATATTGCTGTTATATTTGGACTCAGGGACCCATCCTCAAACCCTCAATCTTCTGGCCAAAGTTTGGGTCGAATGAGGATGTTATGTGCCAACTTCTAATCTGATATGGTAATGATAAAGGTCCAGTGTCTCAAGAAGAAGTAGGCTATGCCCTTTGTTGGAGGCAAGGCCCAGCCCTCCTTTTTCCCTTAAAAACAAATAGGGAAGAACCCAATCTAGCACCTCAAACTGAAAAGTTAGAGGAGCCAGCTCTCATGCCTAAAGACTCCAGTGCATGGTATCCCCTAGACTCAGTGTCCCCCACTCAGTTTCTCTAATCTTTTCCCTCAGACAGCCACTGCTGCCTCAGATCCCATTCCAATTCCCCCTGTACTCATGTTATTCTTCCTCCTTATAACCCTGACTCTTGAGAATTACCGTCCCACCAGCCTGTTCCCTCCCAACCTAAAGACCCCTCTCTAAAAGGACCCCAGCCTCCATCTGGAGGACCAAGGTCCTCGTCTACCAGACCCCCTAAAGAGTATGGGGGAGCAGGGTTAAAGAATCCCAGAACTAAGCGGGAGGAAAGACAAGATAGGTGCTATAGATGTGGAAGAACAGGCCACTTCAAGAAAGGATGTCCTGAACTAAGAAAGGAAAAAGAAACCCTTCCACTCATGACTTTCAAGGAAGAATAGGGGGGTCAGAGGCTCTGTCTCTTTTATCTTGAGTACCACCAGGAGCCCTTGATAAATTTGTAGGTGGGACCTAAACATGAGCTTATCACCTTTTTAGTCAACTCAGGGGCTGCTTGCCCCTCTGTTTGTTCCCCACCCCCCATCTAATATTGTCTCCTCCTCAGAGGAACTTTTAGTCTCTGGGGTAAAAGGGGGAGGATTTAGAGCAAAAATTTTAGAAAGCACAGAAGTTAGATACCAGGATTGCTCAGCTTATATTCAGTTCTTGTTAATCCCTGAAGCAGGAACTAATTTACTGGGGAGGGATTTAATGTTAAAGTTAGGCATAGGTCTGCAAGTCAGCCCAAGAGGATTCCTCACCTCATTAAACCTACTCACCACTACAGATGAAAAATATGTTAATCCTAATATCTGGTCCAAAGAAGAAAACCGAGGGAAACTCCAAGTCCCTCTGATCCATATCAAGCTAAAAACCCCGGGAGAAGTGGTAAGAAGGAAACAATACCCTATTTCCCTAGAAGATAGGATAGGGTTAAAACCTATAATCGAAAGCCTTATTAAGGACAGGCCTCTTGAGCTCTGTATGTCCCTTTATAACACCCCAATAGTGCCAGTCCATATAATCATCAATGGTTTACTATGACAGATTTGAAGAATGTTTTTTGGGCATGTGCCCTGGATGAAGATAACCAAGATATATTTGCTTTTGAGTGGGAGGATCCCCACTCAGGGCAGAAACAACAATATCGATGGACAGTCTTGCCCCAAGGGTTCACAGACTCCCCTAATCTTTTTGGTCAAATTTTAGAACAAGTATTAGAAAAAGTTGTCATCCCAGAACAAATATGCCTTCTTCAGTATGTGGATGATATTCTTATAACTGGTGAAGATAAAGAGAAGGTAACTGACTTCTCTACACATATTCTTAACTGTCTGCAGTTTGAGAGGCTACAAGTCTCAAAAAGAAAGCTTCAGTATGTACAGACCAAAGTTAAATATTTAGGCCACTTAATAAGCGCAGGCAAGTGAAGAATAGGGCCTGAATGGATCAAGGGAATCGTGTCCTTACCCTTGTCTCAAACTAAACAAGAACTCGAAATTTTTAGGGTTAGTCAGATACTGCCACTTATGGATTGACTCATATGCACTGCACAGTAAACTGTTATATCAAAAGCTTGCCCAGGAGAAGCCTAACCATCTCCCGTGGACTTCTGAGGAAGTTGATCAAGTTGAGAAGCTGAAGAAAAGGCTCATAACTGCCCCTGTTTTAGCCTTACCCTCCCTAGAAAAGCCATTCCACCTTTTTGTTAATGTGGACAGTGGGGTAGCTTTAGGAGTGCTGACTCAAGAACAGGGAGGCCACCGGCAGCCCGTAGCCTTCCTATCAAAGGTCTTAGACCCAGTCACTTGTGGATGGCCTCAATGCATTCAGTCCATCGCAACTATGGCAATACTAGTGGAGGAAAGCATTTTGGAGGAAAATTGACAGTAAGCAAGCCTCACCAAGTTAGAACTATCTTAAACCAAAGAGCAGGGAGATGGCTTACTGACTCGAGAATCTTTAAGTATGAGGCCATTCTGTTAGAAAAGGATGATTTAACATTGACCACTGAAAATTCACTCAACCCAGCAAGTTTCCTGACAAGGAATCCAAATCTAAGGAATGAACATACATGTTTAGATTTAATTGATTACCATACAAAGGTTCGACCAGACCCAGGAGAAACCCCCTTCCGGACTGGACGGCACTCGTTCATAGATGGTTCCTCCCTGGTGATTGAGGGAAAAAGACACAATGGTGTTCAGTGATTGATGGAGAAACTCTCTTAGAAATAGAGTTAAGAAAATTGCCCAACAGTTGGTCTGCTCAAACGTGTGAGCTGTTTGCACTCAGCCAAGCCTTAAAGTACTTACAGAACCAGGAAGGAACCATCTATGCCAATTCTAAGTTAATTTGGACTAAACAAGGTCTTATTAACAGCAAAGGATAATTGAAATCCCAAACTCACAAGGTTTTCAACAAAAGCAAAACTTGCTAAAAGTTAACAGTGTAACATGTATTATCCTAACTTCTAATCTTGTGGCCTTAGGCAATCTAATCCACAGACCTGAAGGAAGTTCGCTTTGGAAAAGAATGGTTATCATCTTTGGGGGAAAAAAAAAGGATGGGGGAGGAGAATTTATGTAAAAAGAATGTTATATGGTAAATTCTTGTCCTAAAATAAATTGTTTGTTTAAAGAAAGGGACATTTGCAACAAGTCAGAAAGTTGAGGCATGTCAAAGAATTGTCTGGCATTTCATCAACCAGAGGAAGGAAAAATAAGACATTGTAAAGCGTGAAAAAAATGTGTTATAAAAGGGAATTTATGCAAGAAATGTCGTATAATGTAACAGTAATTAGGCGTCCTGAATGTAAAACTATTGACGAAACAGTTTATGTGCAAGGTGTATAAGGAGAGTAAAATATACTTTTAGTAAAAGAATTATAAAGAGGCATAAGAATGTGGATTTTTACCTACATTAAAAGGTGAAAAAAAAAACCTTTGTTTTGAAGGTTTAAGCAAGTTTTAAAACGTTAATTATAAAGGAAATTCTGTGTGTAAACACACTGGCTAAAGTTAAAAGGGTATCATCCAGTTTTTCTGTGAACTGGACATTAAAATAAAAGCACAGTGGATTTTTCTTAAAGCACTAACCTGCTCTTTAACAAAAATTATAAAAGGTTAAAAAGAGTCTATGAAAATCTTATCTTATGGTTAGATGTTAAAATTGGATAAATATGTCTACACGGTTTTATTAAAATTGATTTTAACATTAATAGCACACGAATATAAAGGTGAAATTTAGCTTATCTGGCATAAAAGTCATACAGGAAGCATTGTCAAATATAAAATGGTGTTTGGCTTTCTTTGGTCTAAAAACTAATAAAAATAGGTGCTAAAGGAAATTTCTCAATAAGAAGGCACCAAGGACTATAATGTCCAATGCTGATGTCCCTGCATTTAAAACAAAAGATCAATTTCTTAGACCTTATATACTTGGTTTATCTTCCTCTTTCCTTTCCCCCAAAACTAAAAGTCTCTTAGCACAGGTACCACCCCTAGAATTTCCAGTAAACCAGCACCAGCCTGAGGATCACATTCTCATCAAAGGGTGGAAAGAAAGAAAACTCGAGCCAGCCTGGGAAGGACCCTACCTTGGGCTGCTAACCACCGGGACTGCTGTTCATACAACGAAAAGAGGATGGACTCATCACACCTGAGTCAAGAAAGGGCCACCCCCCCGCCGCCCCCCCCCCCCACCCTGCCCAGAGTCGTGGGCCATGGTCCCAGGGGAAAACCCTACCAAACTAAAGCTAAGAAAAATTTAACTTTCTTTCATCTATTCAATTACTCTTGCTTCTTTCTTCGCCCTATTGCTGACCATCTAGTTATAACATAACAAAGTCAATTTCGCCTCAAACTATTGCATTTGATGCTTGCTTTGTTATACCCTGTGGGGACTTGCCAAGTCAAAGACAGCTCTCTACTTCAAAAAAGTACCTCTGTCCTTCCTGACTCTCCTCAGACTGGGCCTCAGACTGGGCATTTAATCCGAGGAGATGTCGATAAAACTCCAGTGTCAACCAGGAGTCTTGCCCCCGATGTAGAGCTTTTGTGCCGTAGTTGGTCCAACGTTCTGTGGACCACTGAAGAGCAAGGATGGACTGCCCCAACCGGTATTTGTAATTTCCTTAAACCATACATTCATTTTACTAGAGGATCATAAAAGTTAAAGACTTAAAATAAACTTTGGCAATTAAGATACCAAAGATACCAAGGATACCAAGATGCAAATGCCTGGTGGAATGGATCAAATATTCCGTCCGCACATTAAACAAAAGCAATTGTTATGCTTGTGCGCACAGCAGGCCAGAGTCCCAGACTGTCCCCTTTCCACTAGGGTGACCCTCCACTTGACCAGGCATAGGCTGCATGGTAGCTCTTTTCCAGGATTCTACAGCCTAGAGTAATAAGTTGTGCCAAGCTCCCTCTCTGCTATATCCCGAAGTCCGGCACTCTGTGGGTCAGCCCCCGAGGGCTATCCAGCTTCCGTCTCCCAACACTAAGTTCACTTCATGTCTCTCACGACAGGGAGGAAACAGCGTTCCTTGGAGACCTGAAGGGATGCAGTGAGCTTAAGAATTTTCAAGAGCTTATCAATCAGTCAGCCCTTGTTCATCCCCAAGTGGATATGTGGTGGTATTGTGGTGGACCTTTACTGGACACTCTGACAAATAACTGAAGTGGCATTTGTGCTTTAGTTCAATTGGCTATCCCTTTCACCCTGGCATTTCATCAACCAGAGGAAGGAAAAATAAGACATCGTAAAGCGAGAGAAGCCCCTTATGGGTCTTTTGACTCTCACATCTATTTAGACACAATTAGAGTCCCATGGGGAATACCAGATCAATTTAAAGCCTAAAATCAAATAGCTGTAGGATTTGCATCAATATTTTGGTAGGTGACAATTAATAAAAATGTAGATTGGATAAACTACATCTACTACAACCAATAGCGATTTATTAACTACACTAGAATTAGGAGTTTGCATCATGATTAAAACTCAATGTTGCACCTTCATCCCAAACAACACTGCCCCTAATGGAAGTATAACAAAAGCATCGCAAGGTCTGACTGCTCTATCCAACAAGTTAGCCCGCAACTCAGGGGTAAATGACCCTTTTACAGGATGGCTAGAAAAGTGGTTCGGTAAATGGAAAGCAATAGTAGCCACAATTCTTACTTCCATCACAGTCATAATAGGTGTACTTATTCTTGCTGGCTGCTGTGTCATACCAAGCATCTGTAGGTTGATGCAGAGGCTCATAAAAATGGCACTCACTAAAACCTCCCTTAACTATCCTCACCTTATCCAGAGAAGCTTCTTCTTTTGCAAAATCAAGCAAAACAACTAAGCCAAGACATGTTTAAAAAGTTTGAAAAGAAAGCTGTAAGGAAATAGAAGAGGAGGGGTTGTTAGATATGAGTCCTAAATTTCTTTTCAAAGAATCAATATGTCAGTATTCTCAATTCTTTGCCTTCTACTTTTAAACTTAACTTCCTCATAAAGCAACCTTTTTCCATTACCTACTCCACCCTGACTCATTTCCAATCACCTGCTCTGTCATAACCATTTTTCCTGCCACACCACTCACTCCATCACTCTCTTCAAATTAGCCAATCGGAATTAGTTTAGCCTGTGCTGCCTAACCCTAGCCAATAAGGGAAGGACACAGTAGCAGTGGCCACGTGCATCAGGGATAAGAACCCCTTCCCCTCCCTTGTCCAAGTGTGTGCTCACCATTGCTCCATCTGTAAGGGCACACCCTTCTATAGAAGTACCTTGCCTTCCTGAGAATCAAAAAGAAAATTTTATATTCAAGTGCTATTTCTTTTGCAGCACTGAAACTTTATATGTAACATCACTATGTTACCAAGGCTGGTCTCAAATTCCTGGGCTCAAGAAATCCTCCCACCTTGACCTCCCAAAGTGCTGGGATTATAGGGTAAACAACCACGCCCAGCCTATAAGCCACTGTGCCGGCAAAATTTTGCATAGAAGGCTGATTTATGGGTTATAACAACAATTTAATTAGTTATGGCTTGTTTTCATTTCCATACAGCTTGTTTTCATTTTCTTCTCAACTGAAGAGTGTATTTAACATTCCCTCTTAGACAATGTGCTAGTCATAAGCCTTAGTGTGAGAGAGTTAAGAGGAAAGGTAATCTATAATGAAGATCAACAGTAAAGAGAAAAGGGGTCTTCTCTGGAGCCCATTAGTCATTTACAACATTTTACAAAACAATATAGGTAAAGAAGAAGGTTAATCTATAATGAGAGAAATAAAGGCTATAGCTGCCTAGGTTATAACTGCCTGTCAAGTGACTCAGCCTCCATAAGCACATTCCTTTAAGGTGCAAAAAATTTAAAGTTTCAATAGCTTAGATTTTTAAATTCTTTTTACAAGACAAAAAAATACACCAGGTAAAATGTTAGATTAAAATTTAAATGGGTGGTCAGGGCTGGGTGTGGTGGCTCATGCTTGTAATCCCAGAACTTTGGGAGGCAGAGGTGGGTGGATCACCTGAGGTTGGGAGTACAAGACCAGCCTGGCCAACATGGTGAAACCCCATCTCTACTAAAAATTCAAAAAACTTAGCTGGGTGTAGTGACGGGTACCTGTAATCCCAGCTACTCAGGAGGCTGAGGCACGAGAATCGCTTGAACCTGGGAGGTGAAGGTTGCAGTGAGCTGAGATCGTGCCACTGCACTCCAGCCTGGGCAACAGAGCAAGACTCCATCTCAAAAATAAATAAATAATAAATAAGTAAATACATAAATAAATTGGTGGTCAGAATAGGCTGCATTGAGAATGTGACCTTTCAGCAAAGACATGAAGGGAAAGAGGAAGTGACCAATATAGATGTCTTAGGGAAACTGTTCTAGGCTGAGGGAACACCCAGCGCAAAGCCCTGAGGCTTTGTGATGGAAGAATTGCAAGGCTAGCATAGTCGGGGTGCAATATGTGTGTATGGGAGGGGATGTAATGAAAAAAATAGTTTCCACTCTATTCTCACATTCAATACAGCACATTTCTGTGACCAGATAAGTGGAGATTGGTGATTTCCCCACATACCAAGTGTTGGAGCTTAGAAAATGATGCCCCAACATGTGGCACTTTGGCATGCTGTGTGCCTTTAACAAGGAAATTGAAAGGGCTCAGAAATAAATCTCAGAACCAAGGACTGTCTGATCTTCCCTTGCCTCACCCCACCACCCTCACCCACCTACAGGAAGGGAGGGACTTTCTCTAAACTTCCTTTATCTGATTAAGGGAAGTTTCTCCAGAAGAAATGCAATTGTCTTAGACCCCCTCCTTGGAATCTACACTAACTAGAGAAGATGAACTCGTATCTCAGGAGAGCCCAGGACAATGTACCTGGAGAGGCTTTTTTTTTTTTTTTTCTAGACAGAGTCTCACTCTGTTGCCCAGACTGGAGTACAGTAGTGCAATCACAGCTCACTGCAGCCTCGACCTCCCTGAGTTCAGGTGATCCTCCCACCTCAGTCTGCCGAGTAGCTGGGACTACAGGTGTGTGCCACCATGCCTGGTTAATCTTTTGTATTTATTGTAGAGATGGGGTTTTGTCATGTTGCCCAGACTGGTCTCAAATTCCTAGGCTCAAGTGATCCTCAGGCCTCAGCCTCCCAAAGTATTGGGATTACAGGTGTGAGCCACCACGTCTGACTGGACAGACTTTTCACCTATTTTTTAAAAACCATTTTTCTAGTCTGAAAGACTTTATCTGTATAAGAAGAAACTTTTGCTCAACACACACTTACTCTACCCTCACCTTTCAATGACTGTGGTCACCACCTCCCCATCAGAGGCCCTGGTTTCTTTCTGTAGCTCAGGGTCCCATTTAAGCTTCAGCCATTTGGCCCTTCTTTGAGTTTCATACTTTGTTTGGGTCTCGCTAGCTTGCAAGTTAATACATCGATATGTTTTTTCTCCTGTTAATCTGTCTATTGTCAGTTTGTTTTATAGATTCAAACCATCAAAGCTTCTGAGGGTATAAAGTTCCTTCTGCCTTTACAGAAGCAATTATACCAACTTGGTGTCCTATAATCCATTTCAATTCTATCTACCTGGCAATAGTGTCAGATCCCACAGGTGAGGGCTCAGCCCTACGAGTTTGCCCCCCACTTCAGATACCAGTCACAAGTCAAAGCCACCTATACTTCTGACTGACTGGTTTCTGAGGTTCCCGTGTCCCCAGTGGCCCAGAGAACTCAGGGAAACACATTTACTGGTTTATTATAAATGATATTATAAGGTATACAGATGAACAGCCAGATGAAGAGGTACATAGGGCAAGGGCACAGAGCTTCCATGCCCTGTCTAGGTAAGCCAACGTCCAGCACCTACATGTGTTCAACTATAGGGAATCTCATCAAATCTTTTTGTTCAAGACTACTTAGAGAGCTTGATCTCTGGCCCCCTCCTCCCCTTCACAGAGGTCAGTTGGTGAAGCTCAAAGTTCTAACCCTCTAATCCTCCAATCACTTGGTCTTTCTGGTGATTAGCCCCATGCTGAGGCTATGTAGGGCCCCCATCCTAAATCATCTCATTAGCATAAACTCAGGAGTTTAGGGGCTCACTATAAACACGGAAAGACACTTCTATCACTCAGGAAATTTCAAGGATTTTAAGAGCTCTATGACAGAAACTGGGGACAAAGGCCAAATATATTTTATATTATACCACTGGGGTAAGAGGAATAAGGGCTGAGATCGGGAGGTAAAGGGAAAGGCCCTGAGTCGTTGAAGGACTTTGGTTTTTACTCCCAGAGAAATTGGGACCCAGAGGAAGGTTTTGAGGGGTAACTCAGTCTGACTTTTAATATGCATTTTCTGGCTATTGTGTCAAGAGTAGATTGGAGGACAAGGTGGAAGCAAGTGATAGTGGTGAGCATCTGGATGGAAGCAGAGAAAGTAGTGATAAGTTACTGGACTCCAGACAGATTTGAAGGACAAACCAACATAACTTGCTAACAATGTGGATAAAAACCACTGGCATTTAAGCATTAGAGCGCTAAAAACCGAAAACCAAACCAAACCAAACAAAACAAAACACTGGGGAAAGAATTTGGCTGATAAAGCTATGAATATAATTCCTGTATTTCTGACTCCATGGCTGCATAGAAAAAAAGCACTGGGTTTGTTCAAAGTTGACTTGTCAAGATGTATTAAAATGTTAATTTCAAGATAGAATTACAAGAATGTCAAGATGTATTACATGTGTTACAATGTTAATTTCAAGATGTATTACATGTATTACAATGTAAATTTCAAGATGTATTACATGTATTACAATGTAAATTTCAAGATAGAATTACAAAAATGCCAAGATGTATTACAAGTACTACAATGTTAATTTCAAGATAGAATTACAAGAATGTCAAGACATATTACATGTATTAAATGTTAATTTCAAGATAGAATCACAAGAATTTCAAGTTGTATTACAATGTTAAGCTCAAGATAGAAAATATATTGTAACATATGGAGCAGTATTAACGTCCTCTGAACATTGCTTAACAGTATATGGCAGCCTTTGCCCTCACATTTCTGCTCCAGGTTGTTGGAAATATGTCAAGACCGTGAAGCAATCACCATAAAGATTCTGAGAAACTCATTAATCCTTCCAGTGACATCCAAAGAAAAATCAAATCAAAATTTCCAACCAGATTGTAAGAATTCCTAGGACCAATTTAAATATCCATTACAGCATAATATGGACAGAAAAAGGTATATTCTGCTGTCAATATATTTTGATTAGTACTGCATCTTATTTGAGAGAGCCTGATTTGTCCTCAAAATGAATATTAAAAGCAACCATTAGAATAAAAGAAGTTGGGCTTTGGGAAAGACGTTGAAGAAAACGCAAATTTAAAACGTTTTATTTTTTAAATTTATTTTTGAGAGAGACAGGGTATTGCCCTGTTGCCTAGGCTGGAGTGTGGTGGCACCATCATAGCTCACTGCAGCCTCCAACTCCTGGGCTTATGGTAGCCTCCTACCTCAGTCTCCAGGGTTGCTAGGACTACAAGCAGGAGCCAAAGTGCCTGGCAAAAGTATTTTAAATCGGGCCAGGCCTGGTGGCTTACGCCTGTAATCCTAGCACTTTGGGAGGCCGAGGCCGGTGGATCACTTGAGGTCAGGAGTTCCAGACCAGCCTGGCCAACATGGTGAAACCCCGTCTCTACTAAAAATACAAAACTTAACCAGGCATAGTGGTGCCTGTCTGCAATCCCAGCTACTTGGGAGTCTGGGGCAGGAGAATCACTTGAACCTGGGAGGCAGAGGATGCAGTGAGCTAAGATCGCACCACTGCACTCCAGCCTGGGCAACACGGTGAGACTCTGTCTCAAAAAAAAAAAAAATTAAATCCTTAGAAAGATGTATCCTCTGCTGCTGCTCTAGAACTCTAGATGGAGGCAGATTTCTAAACCAGTTCTTTTGCACAGGAATTACTGGTTTGGGTGGGGCGTGGTGACGCTGCTGTCTCAGAATTAATGTAATCATGCAACTCCACACTCCCTTTTGGACTCTATATTTTCAAGGCCACTGTCTGCCTGTTGAAGAGACTATCAGTTTGATCCTCACGTATTTTCACAATCAAAATATCTAAGTAAGGAATTATATAAAAGTTGTAGGAATTTGTTTTATATCACTTTTAGTATAGCCACATGGTTAATAACAGCCTCATATTCAGGGTCTGGATTGCAGCAGTGCCATTTACTTCACTGCAAGTGCTAAATGTCCTCATCTTTAAAAGTGGGATAATGATATAGTCTTCATGAAGTTGTGAGGATTAAAGAAGTTAAGGCTGGGTATGGTGGATCACCCCTGTAATCCCAACACTTTGGGAGGCCAAGTTGGGAGGATGGCTTGAGGTCAGGAATTGGAGAGAAGCCTGGGCAACATAGGAGACCCCTGTCTCTACAAAAATATAAAACAAAGGAGTTAATATTTGTAAAGCCTTCAAAACAGTTACTGGCATAGCCAGAACTTTGTGTGTTATTATTTTAAGACCATTGCTCCACAGGACCTGATAGCTTTCAATTTACATGCTTTAAAAAAGCAGAGAAATGAAAACTGTCGATTTTCCCAACGCTCCCTAATTTCACTAGTTGCTTGATGCTTTTCAAAGCATTTAGAACACTGTAAACAGCAAGGAAGGTCATGCAGTAAAGAAAGAAAAAGCAACCCCGAGTTCGAGGTGTGCATTCTTCAATTCAAAAATTCGAATGTAACGCTCTCTGGTCATCCCTTGCCATTACACATATTCTTCGAAATGAACTGATTGGTTTTTTTTGTTTTTTCCAAGTAAAAGTAATCCTTACACAACCTAAGAAAAAAGCAGAGCATTTTCCTTGACCACTTTGAGATCTGGGTGAGCAGTGGATGTTTAAATGCTGGCATTTCTACAAGGTCGGCAATTAAGAATTCACGAAAACATTAATCACTACGAATTATCAGAAAAACACCAAGAGCGCTACGAGGCCTCGGAGCCTTTACTCCCCCTGGAAGTAACCGGGGAGCACCCAGGGGCAAAGCCGAGGCCCCAAGCGCGGGGAATGCGGCTTTGCCCGACCGCTGGCTCCGCGTCCCTCTCCGGGTGCATAAGTCTCGGCTCCCGCGCCTCTCCCGAGCATTTAGCCCCCCGAGCAGAGAGGGGAACCAGAGGAGCGTCGAAGCCGGGAGAGAAAAGGGGCGGGCGCCGCTCTGGTAAGAAGTTCGGGCCTGGCCCCCAAGCGCCGGCGAACCGGCTATCCGGCGAGCCAGTAATTAGCCCGCTCCGACGGTTGCGCCCGGTGGCCAGACCCGGCGCCCGACACCTGGAGCGAGTGCGCTGGGGCGCCGGACAGGGGAGGCCAGGCTGGGAAAGGCGCGGGAGGCGGGGTCGGGGCGTGGGCGGGGCACCGCGGGGCGGGGCGCGTCGCTCGTTTCCGGTGTGCGCGGCGGAGCGCTAGGGCGGGGGCACAGTCGGCTCCCAATCGCGCACAATGAGACAGCGCTGAGCGCCGGAAGTGGGGCCGAAGGAAAACACGGAGAGGGAGCCCGGCCGGGACAGGAAGAGGCTGGGGACCGCGGCGAAGGTGGTGAGTGCTCTTGGGCGCCTTCTCCCAACGTCCCTGCCAGACTCGCCTCCGGGCTGATTCTCCAGTTGGTTTCCTGGACTCCAGAGTAGCTGGCCGGCCTGGCCCCGGAGGTACGTTGGTTCCATCCCCCGCCGGCCTCCTCGCACCAGTTTGGGTGACCGAGGAACCCCCAGGCCGGCAGAGGCTGAGCCCTCGGGTTCGAGTCCGTGTTTTCACTTTTTGTCAGACTGCGGGCGCAGAAGACGGGATTTGGGTCAAGACATTCGGCTCTGGCCCCCTGGCCGGCCGGGGGAACCCTGGAACCCCATGGAGACAGCAGGTCACTTCCTGCTTCCTGGTCCCCACGGTGGCTTCTTGGCCAGGAGTGCAGGGACGCCTCCTCTTTCTCCACGTCGGGCTCAAAAGGGTGGAAACTAAGGCAGATCGGTGGTGGAGCGGTCAGATGGGGATTGAAGAGGAGTGTCATTCCTCAGGGAATTGCTGTTCCTGACAAAACCAAACTTGTTTGGGGTTGGAGAACGGGGATTGAGGAGGTTAGCTGGAGTTGTCCCTTGATCGGAAACCCAGCCCCTTTAATTACAGCTGCACCTTGGTCGGAAGCCCAGCCCCTCCGTAACCTAAGCGCTCAAAGCCGGTCTGTCCAGAATAGTGGTGGTGAAGGGACGGAAAATTGGAGTTGAGAAATGTAGTACTCCTTTCACGTAAAGTTTCGGTGTATAACACTTACAAGTAATTGCCAACTTAAAAAACAGAAGACTGTTTCGGTAGTTTAGTAATAATATTGGCTTGGGATGAGGTTTTCTTTGAAGAGAAACGCCTTGTTACAGAGGGAAAAGCCGACCATACTTGATATGAGTAGTATTCTACTATGCTACAGTTCTGGAACCTATAGAGCTTCTCTTATTCACACATTTAATCTTCATGCTAAATAGTAAGTATTAATTTTCATGAAGAATATTAGAGGACCAAGCCTCCCAACCTCTAGGGTAAAGCACTGATTATTAAGAATGTGATAGAATTTTTATTTTAAAAAAATAGGGAGTTTCTTTCTTACAGGCTTTGGGGCATCTGTACGATAAATTGTTATTTTGTATACTTGTATGATATCTTGTTATATAGTTTGATATTTCCCCAAAATACCTTCTTTCAGGTGCATAGTAAGAAAATTGAAGTCAAAGACCATGGGAGATACAGCAAAACCTTATTTCGTGAAGCGCACTAAAGACCGGGGGACTATGGATGATGATGACTTCAGAAGGGGTCACCCCCAACAAGATTATTTAATAATAGATGACCATGCTAAAGGCCATGGCAGTAAAATGGAAAAGGGCCTTCAAAAAAAGAAGATAACACCAGGGAACTATGGGAATACCCCCAGAAAAGGACCATGTGCTGTTTCCAGCAATCCATATGCATTTAAAAACCCAATCTACAGTCAACCCGCTTGGATGAATGACAGCCACAAAGATCAGAGTAAGAGATGGCTGTCTGATGAACATACTGGTAATTCAGACAACTGGAGAGAATTCAAACCTGGACCTAGAATTCCTGTTATAAACCGACAAAGAAAAGACTCCTTTCAAGAAAATGAAGATGGTTATAGGTGGCAAGACACAAGAGGCTGCAGAACTGTAAGACGACTGTTTCATAAAGACCTAACAAGCCTAGAAACCACGTCAGAAATGGAAGCAGGAAGTCCTGGTAATGTTTTCCAACTTGTCAGATCACAACCCCAGAGTCAGCAATGTTTTATTCTTTTTCATCCAAATGAGTTTTGTTATTTTCAGCAATTTAGTTTCAATTTTTCACAGTTTCTGTTTTAAGAAATGGTCACTTAGTGTGATTATTTTAAGGATAGTAATCATGATATTTGAGCAGCTAAAACACATTTCATATGTTGATCCCTTTAAAAGTTTACTTTGCCCCAAGGCTCACTTTACGTCAGTAAACATGTTTTCTGTAACGTGTTTTTTACAGAAGAGGGTAGCTGTATGCCCCAGGGGACCATATCGTAATTGCTCAGTGGTTTGTGTGTTTTCAAAATTGTGATTATAATTTTGTATTTGAATAATTAATGTGTTCATAATATAAATGACAGAATATAAAGCTTTTTTTTTAAAAAAAAACTTATTTGTTGATGTAAAAACACAGTATACACTGCGTATATCTCCTGCCACAAGAGATATATCTTTTGGGTGTAGTGTCAGTGTCCCGAGATGGATAATCTGAGATCTTTGTTTTTCAAAAGGGATCGTGACAAACAGGTTGAGAAACAAGTTTAGAAAGTCAGAAATAGATTCAAGCTTTGCTGTTTGGTTTCAGTAAGACCAAAACTAATTTCTCAGTGCCCTCACATGCTTGGTTAATTGCCCCAAAGGGATAATAAGGAGATAATATGTTTTTCTAAAAGTAAAAAGTAGATTTTATCCATGTGGCAACGATTTCTGCAAACAGGAAGTTTATTTTTATCTAATGGGAGATATATACTGAAATGAAATAAAGTCACAAATTGGATGGAAAAAATGAAACAATATCATAGTTGGAAACATGGACTTGTAAGTTTAGTGGCTGAAAGCGTTTTTTAGTGGTCGTATAGAATGTGTTTCAAACTGGCCAGCACTTTTAAATAAATTTTTTTAGTTTAAATGCATTCAGGGAATATGGACACTTTCTAGATCACTCGATGCCTTTTCTCTTCATGTTATCTCACAGTGGCCAGTTCATACACAGGTTACCTATAAGGTGTTTGAATTTGTGTCCCATGCGTATAGAATACTTAAAAGCCAAAAGCTCGTCTTTTATCTTTACAAGGTCTTAGGATAAAAATGAAAGTCTCAAGCACTTATTAATATTAAATGGGGGGAAATGTGCTATTTGATTTTTTTCTTTTTTCACAGCTACTTCTAGTTGTCAGATCTGTTTATTTATATTTTATTTTATTTTTTGAGACGGAGTCTCGCTCTGTCACCCAGGCTGGAGTACAGTGGCGCGATCTTGGCTCACTGCAACCTCTGCCTCCTGGGTTCAAGCGATTCTCCTGTCTCATCCCCCAAAGTAGCTGGGACTACAGGCACATGCCACCACATCAGGCTAATTTTTGTATTTTTAATAGAGACAGGGTTTCACCATGTTGGCCTGACTGGTCTCAAACTCCTAACCTCCAGTGATCCACCCACCTTGGCCTCCCAAAGTGCTGGGATTACAGGCGTGAGCCACCACATTCAGCCTGATTTTTTTTTTTTTTTTTTTTTTTTGAGACAGTCTCGCTGTGTCACCCAGGCTGGAGGTGCAGTGATGTGACCTCCTCTCACTGTGGCCTCTGCCTCCCAGGATCAAGCGGTTCTCATGTCTCAGCCTCCCAAGTAGCTGGGACTACAGGTGCACACCACCATGCCCAGCTAATTTTTCTGTTTTTTAATAGAGATAGGGTTTCTCCCTGTTGGCCAGGCTGGTCTTGAACTCCAGACCTCAAGTGATCCACCTGCCTCTGCTTCCCAAAGTGCTGGGATTACAGGCGTGAACTACCGCGCCTGGCCCTCAGATATTTTTAAATTTGAAAATTAAGAGTATATATCAATATCAAGTAGCAGAAACAGAATGAAGTGTTATAAAGGCGTTAAGTAGTAGGGAGACATAAAACTTAAATCTTTAAGCTAGAAATAGCTTAAGGAATTATCTGATGCAGTACTCTGTTGTAATATATCAAAAATGGAATCACAGTTTTACAAATCAGGCAGCTGCAGCTCAGAGAGGTTAAATTTTCACAGACCTGTTTATGCAGAGCGGTAAATGAGGAAGTAGAACTAAAACTGGGGACTCTGCTACTCTGGCCATTAACTCAGCCTCGCTGGACCTGAAGTCCTGACGGCGGAGCCGAATATTTCTTGATAATTTCTGGGCTTTTGATTTGTGTTTTTCTTTATTAAAAATCGTGTATATTTAAGTGTTTCTGTATTACTGTCCAGGTGGGATGTGGGTATTTAATTTTGTTACCTATAGTCTTGTAGAAGTTGATCTTGAAAACCATTTCATTTTATTATTATTATTCTCATTTTTGAGATGGAGTCTCGCTCTGTAGCCCAGGCTGGAGTGCAGTGGTGCGATCTTGGTTCACTGTAACCTCCATCTCCCAGGTTCAAGCAATTCTCTTGCCTCAGCCTCCTGAGTGGCTGGGACTACAGGCACGTGCCACCACACCTAGCTAATTTTTGTATTTTTAGTAGAGTCGGGGTTTTAGCATGTTGGCCAGGGGTAGTCTCGATCCCCTGACCTCATGATCTGCCTGCCTTGACGTCCCAAAGTGTTGGGATTACAGGTGTGAGCCACTGCACCCGGCTGAAAAGCATTTTAAAAAGAAAGTTTATAGATCAAAAATTTGCAACTAGACATTAAAAGGAACTGTTGGCTGACCACAAAAACTTTTATATGTTTTCTTATTTTATGTGTATTCTTATAAAAGCAACTAAAGAAGTTGCTTTTAAGTGTATTTGAATAGGAAATGCATTTTGCTATTTTTTTATTGGAGGTAATTCAAAAGTTTGCATGTTTTTGCTGTATGACATACAGGTATATGCTTTCACAGTTATTAAGTAAAGAATTATTCAGTTTCTGTTCCTTGAAAATCTTCATATAGGAAGCATTAAGCTTCGGTATAACATTATTTAGTTTAGAGAGATTCAACTGAAAGTATAAACTAAAAAGGATCTCATTAAAGAGATCGAAATTTCTTTATCAAAATTGTGTCTTAATAAGGAAGGGTATTATTCAACAATGTGAGAAGATATAATGGAAATTATGGTAGAGTTGCTTTTTTCCCCCCCACATACGGTACTACCTTCTGTTTTTTTCAGCTCTACATTACTGCCCCTACTTTAGCCCTCAAATGTCCTAGATTGCCAGTTTAATGTATTTGGGACATTGCCATTAATGATCTTAGCTGGAATGCATCCACTCAAATACACATGTCCTTTGTGAACCATATGCAAATAAAATATGGGAAACTTGGAATGCCGAATATAGAGAACTCTTATTACAATAAATCAGGTAAGCCAGGTAGTCTTCCTCCAAGTAATTATGAGAATTTTTCTTTTTTCTTTTTTTTTTTGAGATGGAGTTTCACTCTTGTCGCCCAGGCTGGAGTGCAATGGCATGATCTCGGTTCACTGCAACCTCTGCCTCCCGAGTTCAAGCAATTCTCCTGCCTCAGCCTCCCGAGTAGCTGGGATTACAGGTGCCTGCCACCATGCCCAGCTAATTTTTGTATTTTTAGTAGAGACAGGGTTTCACCGTGTTGGCCAGGATGGTCTCGAACCCCCGACCTCAGGTGATCCGCCTGCCTCGGCCTCCCAAAGTGCTGGGATTACAGCCATGAGCTGCCACGCCTGGCCAAGAATTTTTCATCAGTACCTAGCTTTACCCTCCAAGAGTCCCTCCGGTGAGATTTTGACAGTTTTTACCATGCATGCCTGTGAAAGTAGGTTTAGAAGGTTATATTGCCTTTCAGTGCTAGTCCACTCTAGATGTGAATGGGTATGTTCCAAGAAGGGATTTTAGTAATTTCTTTCCAGTTTTTATGTTGTTAGTTAGAGGGCTGAATTTCAGGATTTCATCCTTTTTTTGTTTGTTTGTTTTTTAGACAGAGTCTCACTCTGTCACCCAGGCTGGAGTGCAATGGCGCAATCATGACTCACCACAGCCTCACCTCCTGGGCTTAAGCAGTCCTTCCATCTCAGCCTCCCGAGTAGCTGGGACCACAGGAGTGAGTCATCTTGCTGGCTGATTTTTTTCATTTTTGCTAGAGATGACATCTCACTATGTTGTCCAGGCTGGTCTTGAACTTCTGAGCTCAAGCAGTCCTCCCACCTTACCCTCCCAAAGTGCTGGGAATTACAGGCATGACCCACTGCACCTGGCCCCATCCATATTTTAATCTATATTTTCAATCCCTTTACTTTGATTTAGCCATGTGTTCTTGGAGAAGTTATTCTCTTGGATTAGCATTGTCCCCATCTGTACAATGGGGACAGTATTAGCAGGATTGCTGTAGGGATTAAATAAGGCAGTACATATAAAGTGCTTTACATCTGTTGCATAATAAGATACACCATCATGGTAGCTGCTGTTATCTGACAGAATTTCTGCAGCCATCCACTTCTGTATGAAAGCAGTAGGAGTTGATTGAGGTCTTTGGAGGAAGAGAGAAGTTACTCTTTCTAGAAAATGACAGCAAATATGGTTATATGGAGAAACCTTTGTGACCAGAAGAGAGGAAGAGTTCAAAAAAGGAATTTGGTTCCCTATCACTTACTGGCTTGTGAACTAATAGGGGCTTTTCTAAAGGGTATTGCAGTATTATTTTAAATTTATAAAGAGTTTTTGCCTAAGAAACCTGTAATAAACACTGAAGTTAGATGCAGTTTTTTTGATAATGTTTATAATGATAAGCAAACTAAATGAGAATGGATACATCTCTAAGTAAAAGAAGTGCTTATCTGAAAAAAAAAAAATTGTTCAGACCAGAAATACTGGCCTTAAAAGATTATGATAATTTAATTGGGAGTAGGGGGAGTATTAAAAAGGAAGTATTAAGGTAGCGCAAGGTAGCCTGATTTTCTGTTGAAATGACAACTTACCTTTTAGTATTTTATTTGTTCAGTGTATTTTGATTGATTTTTTTAAAACTACTTTTCCAACACTTTAATTTTTAAAAATTTTTAAATTTTCTCATATTGTGGAAGGTGTTTGCAGAATTTTGTGATAGTCATCTCAGGTAGTTTTAGCACAATGCTTGCTGCTTATCCTTTAGCACTCTCAGCAAGCTTTTTATAAAATTGGAGGTCCTATATTTCCTTTTCAGCCTGCCAGTTCATTGTAATTGCCATACTAGTAGTAATGAGTTCCTCTGAAAACTTGATGGAGGAATTACTTCATGTAGGGCTTTTCAGTAGGTTTATGTTTCCAAGCACTAATGTGTTACTAATAGTTTCATTTTTTAAAACTCGATATAAGTTATCAAAGCTATCTAAAATAATTTTTTATGGTTTAATCCCACAATCACTTTAACAAGTTGAAAAGTTATAAGTTTTAAAAAGGAACAGGATGATTTTTATTCATTATAAGGATTATAGAACTAATAGCAGAGTTTATAAACAAATGTACTTAGAGAAAACTTTTGTTTCAATGGCCAGTTGTTTTTTTCCTTTGAAATATGCTCAGTGTACAGGCCATTCAAAGAAGCTAAAATGAAGGTAAAGGTAAAATGAGAGATAGTTGTCCTTAGTAAATAAAATTTTGGCTTGGACTTCTTCATATTAATGGAGGGACCCGACTTAGGTGTTATTGATGGCTAAATTTGCAACTAAATGATGATTTTTCACTCCAGATGAGGATATAGTTGATTTCTGAGTTGTCCAGGGGTACATTTTGCATTTTGCCTTATTGAGATTGTTCACTTATAGAAGATGAAAGCAAATGTGGGTGGTTTTAATGAGAATAACAGGTGTACTTACAGATATTATAGAATATGTAAGATATATTTACAATATGTATTGTAATATTTTAATATAATAGAATTATAGATATACTTGCCTTCAGAGTATAATTTTTCTGTTGCTTTGCTATGCTCAGCAGTATACCAGGAAGAGATAATAAAAATCAAATTATATGATTGAAGTAGAATTCTTTCAAATTTTCCAAAAAGATGATTTCTATGGCTTAATGTCTGCAGGTGATGTGCTCACTGAATACAGTATTAAAGCATTTTGTCCATAGGACAGCTACCTTTCCTTC
This sequence comes from Pan paniscus, assembly GCF_029289425.2. Taxonomy (NCBI): domain Eukaryota; kingdom Metazoa; phylum Chordata; class Mammalia; order Primates; family Hominidae; genus Pan; species Pan paniscus. The sequence continues at coordinate 53,060,956 of NC_073260.2, forward strand.
TGCTCTGCATTCAGATGTGATTTATTCTCTCACATGATTTAATACATATGTAAGGTCTGCTTTTTACTCAGGAGTGGCATTATTTAATATTGCCAATAATATTTTTCCCCCACCTTAAGAAAACAAGAAGCAGAGGTCCAGACCTAGGAAGCCACGGAAGACTAGAAATGAGGAAAATGAGCAGGATGGAGACTTGGAAGGCCCTGTGATCGATGAGTCTGTACTTTCAACGAAGGAGCTGCTAGGCTTACAGCAGGCTGAGGAGAGACTGAAGAGAGACTGCATTGACAGGCTAAAAAGGGTAACATCCTTATATATATATTTGTTGGTTAGAATCCTGGTTTTGGCCTCAATTTTGTTGTTAATTGAGTATGCATGCTCTGATCAATTAGATATCCTACTTTGGTTATCAGTATTTAAGCACTGCAAGTTAAAAGTGATGTCCAGTGTGATTTAATAGGATTAGGAGTCATTACTATTATACTTAAAATGACTGTTAGGGTAGTGATAAAGGGAACAATAACAGTAGCAATTTTAAAAGTGAAGAAGAAGTCAGGCACAGTGGCATGCCTGTAGCCCCAGTTACTTGTGAGGTTGAGGCAGGAGGATTGCTTGAACTCAGGAGTTTGGGGCTGTAGTATGCTATAATGGTATCTGTGAATAGCCAGTTCACTCCAGCCAGGGCAACATAGTGAGACTCCTGTCTCTTTAGAGAAAAGAAATTGAAGGGGAAATCATTTCCTGGCTGATTTTGTTTATCTGAATGTTTGGTTTTACTTATGTCTCTCTCTAAATAAATCTCTTCAAATTATAGCGACCACGAAACTACCCTACAGCAAAGTACACCTGCAGACTCTGTGATGTTTTAATTGAATCCATTGCATTTGCCCATAAGCATATCAAGGAAAAGAGGCACAAGAAAAACATTAAGGTAAATTGAATGTAACCCAAACAAGTCTGCTTACTTGTTGGTTGTTATTACTTGTCATCTTTGTGGCTTTCTTCTCCTTAAGGCTATGATATTGATAACTTTACTGCTTTATTTATTGAATATATTTGAGCCAAAATACATAATACTGGTCAGATGTATTTTACTGGTTAATCTTGTGAATTTCCTTAAGGGCAGCATCAGGATATATGAAGTCATTGATAGGACCCAGGTATATGTCCTTATACTAGTATTAAAGCAAACAATGTTTGTAAGTGCTGTTTTTAATATTCTTTCCTTACACTTTCTCCTTATGCCCGCCTATCCTCTGTTACCACTGATCCACATTATGTGCATAAGGAAGTATGTATATGTTTGATAGGATGAAAACTAACACAGCTAAAATGAGAAGGGAGGGCTAAGAAAAAGAAAACTCTATAGGGTGTTGTCTTCATGAGTGGTAGAAGGTCAAAACTATGTGTAAGTCATTTTTAATCTCAACATTTGATCTTAAAAGGAGAAGCAAGAGGAAGAGTTGCTCACTACGTTACCCCCACCAACACCCTCCCAGATAAATGCAGTTGGCATTGCCATTGACAAAGTGGTACAGGAATTTGGCTTACACAATGAGAACTTGGAACAGAGGCTAGAAATTAAACGTATCATGGAAAATGTGTTCCAACACAAGTTACCAGGTATTTTCTAGATTTGTTTTTCTATTTAACTACCTAAAAGTACCTCATTCATTTCTCCTACCAATAGTAATTTTCACCAAATAAAAATTTATTTACCATGTCATGAAGCTCTTGTGTTTTCTATTTTTTTGTTTTTTGTTTTCCCTGGCTTTCCCTAAGGTAACAAGGACTTTCATATGCATTGTCATTATAAACCTGTTTCCATTATAAATTTTACCCTGTGTGTGAACTTTAAGTTGAATGCCCTGCATTATTGGGGCACTGTGGGACTCTTGTGTATGTATGTTTCCCTTTCCACTCATCTAAATTGACACCATATTTTGAGTTAAGAGAAGTATCCTGAAGTTATTTTCAGGTTATTCATGTCAAAAAAAAAAAAAGATTTTATTTAACTGTACTTAAGAGAATTGCAGCATCTAAAATGAACTTTGAAAACTAGTTTTAAGAAATTTGTATTGGATTTTGTGCACTGTTGAATTGATTTTCCAAGTTATGTCTGTCTTCTCCCTGTTTTTAACTTTAGACCTTTGGCATGATGGGGAGGGGACACAACTATTTGGAGTGTATTACTATGAAAATTTAAGGTCAGGTATGTTCAATGCCTGACACAACTGCTGTCAATCCTTGATAGCAACAAACCCCACCCTACATCATCCCCCAACCCCCACTGGCCATTCCTGTTTAGGTAAATGGTTGGAATAGCTTCATCATTCTCAATTCTTGCTGTGCATCAGAATTATCTGTGAAGCCATGGACAACTATTTTTACAAAGCTCGACAAGTGATTCTGATCCACAGCTAGGGTTGGAATCATTATTTATATTTGTCACCTTATAAATCTTAAAACTGTTTGTTCTACTGAAAGATCATACATATAGTATTTGTAACGTATATACTTTCATAAGAATAAGGGAAAATAATCTCATTTTATTATACATGTATTTCCTGAAAAGTCAGTTGTAATTTTGATGATTTTTACTGTAAAATTTCATGTAAAAATGAATGTACTTTGTTGTGGAAAACTGCTAAAACCCAAAGAAATCACTTGAATTTTAGCAAACCTTAAACAAACAAGAAAACCAACCCCTGATGAGAAAGGATACTATTTTGGCATCATAGTAAAACACTGAAAATAAATGCTATACTATAGATAGTACTCATATACACACACGTCTTCCTCTGAAGAGTGAAGTGTCTGCTACCTAGCGTTTTAACTTATGTCAGTGATATTGTAATTATTTTTCAAAAGTTTATTGGGATTTTGTTACAGCAAACGCTTTTTGTTCATAATGTAATGAGAAATTCATATTAAATATGTCGATTATTTTTATTATTGCTTTACTAAAACCTCCTTATAGTAAATTACACCAATGGGTGCATTCTAAAAGGTGAAAAGAAACGTTTGCATTAGCTCTTGAATATACTATCAGGTTTATAAATTTAAACAAAGACATTCTTTTTCAACTGGCACATTTAAAAAAATATTTTAAATAGTATTTTCTTCATAAAATGTGATATTTAGATAATAGTATTTTATTCATAAAATACATGATAACGTAGCAATTTGACATTTTACAACTGACATGAAGAGTGGCTGTTAAGCTAAATCATAGTTGATGCAGCCTTCCCTATTAAATTAAGTGAAGAGCAAAGAGCCACCTATTTCTGTCCTTTGTTTATGCTAGTCTTGAATACAAGTTTGCTTTTGTGTGTAATTTTAATTGATGGTTCTGCTTCTGAAATAGCAGTGTTTTGTTATAACTTTTGAGAAATTCTACTGTATTTATTACTTTTATTTATTTATTTATTTTTTAGATTGTTCCCTAAGATTATATGGGTCATCCTGTAGCAGATTGGGTTTCAAAAATTCGGATGTAAACATTGACATCCAGTTTCCAGCCATTGTAAGTACAAAATGAAATGCTGGCACTTTCAGAGTGGTATGGAAATTCTTTCTTACAAATGTAAACTGTCTATGAATATATTTTAGATATTTGAAGATATTTTAAGTGTAATGACAGCATCCGCTTGCCTTCAGTTTCAGAGCTTTTTTTTTTTAATACTCTGCAAATTTTCATACTTATTTTAGTCTATAGATCTTTTATACATCCAACACTGGTTTTTCAACCATGTGCACCTGATGGGGGTGTTTAGGTTCTGTTACTTAAAAAGAGTAAATTTTCTTGATAAAATCAACTTTCCAGTGGCAGAAAGGGAATTCAGATTTTAAAGTGTAGATATTTAAACATTTATGATCTGAAAGCTTAATTGTCTCTGGAGTTTCCTCTTTTTGTATACCTATTTTGTTAAAATAATTAGGCTTTTAAAGAATCACACCTAGCCTGGATTTCTGGTTTAAACTTGATTTAAAAGTATGTTGATGAGTTAGAATTTTAAAACTGGAGTGTAGCTGGACACGGCACAGTTCTGTAGTCCCAGCTACTCTGGAGGTTGAGGCGGGAGGATCACGAGCCCAGAAGTTCAAAGCTGTAGTTAGCTGTGACTGCACTTGAGAATTGCCACTGCATTCCAGCCTGGGCAACATAGTGAGACCCTATCTCTTAAAAAAACAAAAAACCGAAAGGCACTTTAATAGATTATCCATTTCTCTGCTGTTAGTTCCCACAGGCCTGTTTATAGATGATGTGTTTGCAGTTACTTGGGTTGCTTGTTAAAAATCCATATTCTGAGCTGGGTGCAGTGGCTTCACCCTCTAATCCCAGCTACTCGGGAGACTGAGGTTGGAGGGTTACTTGAGCCCACGAGTTCATGAACAGCCTGGCCAGCCCCACCTCTCTCAAAAAAAATCCAGATTCTGGGGCCCCAGAGGTTCTATTTTACAACCTCTTCTTGCTAAACCTGAGTGCTGTAGCTACCTGGTAAGCTACCCAATAGACTGTTTTTTTAACCTTAAATTCTGATCAGTGATTTACCAGCCATAGCAGTTATTTTGATCCGGTGTCATTAATTCATTTAGTAAATATTCACTCATCCCATTTGTATGGCAGACATACTAGGTTATAAAGGACAAAACAGAGATGGTTCCTCTTTATGGAACTCATCTAGTAAAGGAGATTAGTAATTACCTTGTAATTATAGTGAGAGCTGTGCAGGTAAAGGTTCAGGGATAGAAAATGACAAGGTCTGGGCAGAGAGATAGCAGTCATGAAGGCCTCTTTGAAGAGGGAACATTTAAGCTGAGTTCTAAAAGACGAAAAGGAGCCTGCAGGAGAGGGGGAAACGGGAGGGAAAAGAGTTTCAGGCAGGGGGAGCAGCATTTGCAAATACCCTAAATCAATAAAGAGTTTGGCATATTCAAGGAGCTAAAAGAAAGGTTGTGTAAGTATGGTGAAGGGACCAAGAAAAAGAAGAGCAGGAGATTAGGATGGCTAGGTAGGCTGGGCTTGACTGGCCGAATTGTGTAGACCATGGTAAATAAAGAATTTGGTTTTGACCTAAGGGCAGTAAGAAGTCATTGAGAGTTGTAAGGATACAGTTTATGATTTTAAATGGCTGTTGCAATGGTATTAGAGTGAAAGGTAATATTGTTAGCAGTTTGACAAACTTCCAGCTACCACTTTGAGACTTGCTGAGAGGCAGGTTAACCTCAATAATTAGTTAAATCAGAAGTTAGTTGTATAGTAGGTCTCTTGCCCACATTCGTCTTCATTTGGTGTTGATCTGTCTGTCTTTGACTGACATATGCAAACAACATAGTGAGTAATGTCTTTACTTTGGTAGCAATATGCATTTCTCATTTAGAAAGGAATTTGGGGAACTTCGGATGACTCTTATATCAGTGAAGCAAAATCACTTAGGAATAATTTCATGTATTCATTGATTTATTTCCTAGATGTCTCAGCCAGATGTCCTCTTACTTGTTCAAGAATGTTTAAAGAACAGTGGTAAGGCCAAATTCCACATTTAAAAAATTTTTATGTTGTCTATAATTTGGATCTATCTTATTTCTCAAACTTTGAAAATAGCAAGGCATGCTTTTAAAATTATTTATGTGGGTAATATCCAAAGCAAATGCCCATGAATTATTAACTAGAGTCCTGTTAGTAGTTCTACTATGCAGAATAACCATTTCATAAGTAAAGCTTTTAGCTTGATGACATCATCACTATTTATAAAGATTAAATGAGTCCTAGATGTGACTAAGAAATGCAAAATATGTAAAATGTACTCTTGAGGGTAAAACTGAAGGATAATCTGCTTTTATCAATGGTTAAAATCAGTATTTTACCAACAGTGAATAGGTGTAACCCAACCCTAATTAATGAATCCACAGAGTGGTGCCCATTTAGGTTTATCAGTTGTCTAATACAATGTCCAGCTTGGGGCTTTATGGCTCTTTGTGTTTTACATAGTCCTTATGAAACTGTGTCATCTCTTGAATTAGTCATCCCCATCCTCCCTGTTTTGGTTAAATTTTGTCTTCAATCAATACATATTTTGACACTGAATATTTTAGTAGCTTTTACAGCAACTTTGTTTTTAAATGTATTACCTATATTTCTAATTGTTATCCATATAACATTTGAATTTTCTGATCCAATGATGTAGTCACTTATAATGAAACATTCACTTTACAAACTAAGGGTTTTACACTAATGTGATAACTTGGTTTTTGAATGTAATATTTTTTCCTTTTCAAGTCATTGCAGAGCATTATTTAGTAGTGGTCTTTCAAAAGACTCAACAGCTAAGGGACAACTGGTACTTGTACTTTATCTGGTTCTGCTTTTAAACAAAGCTTTAATTAACCCACTTAATATTTTTCTTCTTCTTTCCTCAGACTCCTTTATTGATGTTGATGCAGACTTCCATGCTAGGGTGCCAGTGGTGGTGTGCAGAGAAAAGCAAAGGTCTCATTTCTTTAAACCGTTTATTTACTAACTCTCAACTTGCCAAAAGCACAAGTACTTTACTACATCTTAATGTCCAATTTCTAGAATTATAAGCTTTTTATTTGGTTATCACACATGGTTCCTACTAACATTCTCCCTATACTTTTGGCATTTGATGTAAAAGGGGAAAATCTCATTTTAAAAATAATAAAATGACTTAAAAGAAAAAATATAGCAAGGAAGTATTTCGGTCCATTTCAACTCGTTAAAAAACAGCCTTATTAAATAGTTACTTGCTGTAATCACCTGTATTTTGCCACCCTTTTTGGCAGCATTTATGGCAGTGCTGAGTAACAGTGTGACCTCTCTGGTTTATCTCTCTCTGCCTCTGTGTGAAAGCATTACTGTCACTACTGTAAATGGGTGGTTTATAGGCTGTAATGATTCTTCATTAGGTACATTCCTCCAACTCTTGGGAAAACACTCTTTTATTGTTACAGAGATGAATCATGCTCCCATTTGAAACTTTTTTTTTTTTTGAGACGGAGTCTTGCTCTGTTGCCCAGGCTGGAGTGGAGTGGCGCAATCTTGGCTCATTGCAACCTCCGCCTCCTGGGTTCACACCATTCTCCTGCCTCAGCCTTCCGAGTAGCTGGGACTACAGGTGCCCACCACCACGCCTGGCTAATTTTTTATATTTTTAGTAGAGTCAGGGTTTCACCCAGGATGGTCTCGATCTCCTGACCTCATGATCTGCCCGCCTTGGCCTCCCAAAGTGCTGGGATTACAGGCGTGAGCCACCACGCCTGGCCCGAAACATTTGATAATATTTTCCTTATTTGCATTTCCCCCCAAAAAATAATTTTAATATTTGAAAACAAAATTATTAATCCGAAAAATAAAGTTTACTCAGAAAATAGCCACGATATCTTTTTTGTAAAGAAAATTTATTAAATTACTCATAAAGATGTAGTGAGTTTTTTTCACTTTTAAGCTTTTTATTTTTGAAGTGTTTATTATCCATGTATATTAGTTGTTGGCATAAAAGACACTTTGAGACCTGTGTAACACTTTTTTCTTTTTTTCTTTCCCATCCTCCTCCCCCACCTCTCACCAGTGGTCTTCTGTGTAAAGTGAGCGCAGGAAATGAAAATGCTTGTCTGACAACAAAGCATTTAACTGCCCTTGGAAAACTAGAACCAAAGCTGGTTCCTTTGGTGATTGCATTTAGGTACTGGGCAAAGGTAGGCTTGAGGTCTTTATGCATGAATACATTTTACATATGTATAAGCAGTATGCTTTGATTTTTACTTAATTTAATCTTCAGTGTTTAAATGCAAATTTATAGACATCAAAAGAGAAAGACAGAACGTTTTTGCAACAGAAACGTACAGACAGAAGATTCAGTGTTTCTGTTTCACTTTAACAGTATTGCTCAAAAGATCAAAATGATTTATAGGGCTTATGAAAAATCAGATTTGTGAGTTAAATCTCAGAGGATAAGGCCCAGGAATTTACATTTTAACTAGTTTACCACAGTGGTTGTTAGGCACAGGAAAGTTGAGATAAAGCTTCTCATATCATATCCAATAACATACACAGAGACGGCAAAAAATAGAAGATGCTTTCTGATCTTGTTTACATTTCCATAATGTTTTAAATATATTTCAATTAAAATACTCAAACAGTAGAAGATTTAAAGTTCCCCCAAAATGTGAGGTTGAGTCATGATTATAAAATTGAGATTCTGTCGCTTGAACCTGGGAGGTAGAGGTTGCAGTAAGCCAAGATCTTGCCACTGCACTCCACTCTGGGTGACAGAGCAAGACTCTGTCTCAAAAAAAAAAAAAAAAAAAAAAGAGATTCCATGTATGTGCTTTTAGAGAAAATCAAAAGCTTTACTGATTCAGGTATATCAATAACAATAGATACTTCCCGTTTCTTGGATCCTGAATGAACAACGGATTTCCCACTCTTCACTGGCTAAATTATAATTATAATATGCTATCCTTTGAAAACCACCGCCTGCTTCATCACTAAGTAGAACATGCCCTTTTAGTTGTTATTTCCATTAATGGTGATGAGTTTGTCCACGTTCTCTCCCCACACCAATCTTTGTGACCAAAGCATGCATATGCAAGACGCTATGGGTTAGGGTAAGAGGACCATTGAACTGGCTTAATGTGTAACTGAACGATCATTTTTAATTCATTAACATGTATTCTAAACAAATGAATGAATTGACCATGGATATCAAAAAATAAAATAGGAAATAATATTTTAGGGCCATCCACAAGTGAGTATGGTTAACAGGATTAAATATTCAAAACTGAAACTATCACTTAAAACCACAATATGTGGTTGCTGCAAAAGTATAAGGAAGTTGTATATTTTATAACTGCTATGTTCATCTGAAGAATTACCGTAAATCATGTAGTAAACAAGAATGAGGTTACAGGTTTTAGGCCAAATCGTGTAAATGACAAATTCATACAAAAAGAATGCTTAACTTTCTTTTCTCTTGTTTGTAGCTTTGCAGTATAGATCACCCTGAAGAAGGAGGTCTACCACCTTATGTGTTTGCCCTGATGGCCATTTTCTTTCTTCAGCAGAGGAAAGAACCCCTTTTGCCTGTATATCTAGGATCATGGGTATAAAACATTTTTTTTGCTTATATATCTGAACAGATTTTATTACAGGTCCACAATTAAATTTTGCATAATTTCAAAATCTAGACACCTAACCAGAACTGACATGGATTTATTTATTCTACTCATGTGAATATTCATACCTTTCACTGCTGAAATACTAATGTGTTTGATTTCAGTATGTTGCCCTATAACCTGCTTAGGGATATTATTACCTTTCTAGACGGCAAAATCTCTTAATTTTTGAAATATGTATGGTCCTGAGACGAACAAGAGACTGACCCTGTAAATTTACCATTTGGTACATTCTTTCTTTGGGTACAGTTTTCTAAATTGATACTTGAATTTACATATCACCTCCAGACAGACAGACTGTGGGAAGCATTTGGTTCACTGTAACTTACTTTCTGTTTCTAATCTATTTCTCCCCATAACCTGTAAAACAAAAAATATATAAACATTGAAATTGCTACCTGTACCACAAGATGCAGAACCTAATAGTCATCTCTTGAATAATATTTTGACATTATTTTAAAGATGAATTAGAATTCATGTGATCACTCTTTCTTTCTGGATAAATTAATGTTGAGTTGATTTGTTCAAGTAAGATTTAAGAAGAGACCATCTGAAAGAGTCAACATGATATTAGCTCATCCTCTTAGAAACCTTATTTGTAATCCCTTGGTATTACCTTGATATACTTTTATGTGTAGAAAAACTCCCATTTTATAGAAAGACCCCTTAGTGAAAAGCTTACTTTGACACATTGGCTATTGTAACTACTTTTCTTAATGCACACAAGTTTCTCTCATCATTTAAGGAGTTCTTAACAATGAGTACACATCAAAAAATATATTTAAAGAGAATTTTTTCCTTATACTGAATAAGGTGAGATTAAGCAGGGACTTCTGTCTACCAGGCCGTGGGAATAAAGACTGAAGTAGAATAACTCACTTAGAAAACTATCCTGGCATAAGGGATTATTGCATGCTGTGTATCCTAGTAACCTAAAGGTAGTTCTCTTCGTGCCTGTGGTATTGAGAGAATTCAGAGCCATGAGAGGGTATCTCTACCAGACTACTGTCCTGGTAGAAAAAAGAGCAAGAGAACAAAGTCAACCCTTAGTTGATAAATAACTCCAGCACACCCAAGTAGGAATCTGTGAAAGTCTTTGAAGTTTTCCTTTCACCTTGGTCTAAGAGAGATAGGAATTTAGGATAGGATTAAATCAGGTGGACTCCTGCACCTAAAAAAACCCTGGCACAAGTTGGATAAGTTGCCTTGCTCACTACCATCTTACTGAATGAGATCTGCTTTTTCATGTGTCTTGATCTTCTCTAAGTAGTCATCTGTCATTAACATGAGAATGCAGGAAAAAGAAAAATCTCTTCTGGTGATGAGATTCTCCTAAGGATACTTCAGGGTAGTATGGATACCCTTTCCTATGGCCAGCATATTATTTCCTTGTTAGTGATACTGGAAACTCTCTAAAGTGATACTGAATTTGATTTTGATTGGATCATGTTTGTTCAAAATTTAATGACAAAAGCAGGTATGCAGTGATCAAACACTGGATTGAAATCATTGGATCCATTAAGGCACACTACCACCCGAACCAAAATGATCCTGTGGTTTTCAGCATTTTAAACTAGTTAGGAAGTGAAGAGAATGGAACTAATACTTACTAAGTATCTTTATGCTAGATATTTTACATACATTATTTCTGCAGAAAATCCAATGAGGTCCTCATAATTATGTACATGAGAGTATCTAACTGTTAATTCCTTCAAAATATTTAAAGCACTGTGTATACTAGTCATTGTAGTAGTGCCTGAAATACAAAGATGGACAAGACCAAATTCCCTGTCAGGAAGTTTAGTGTATTGTGCCTGTGTTCTGTGATCTGTCTTTTCACAAATCTTTTAGTCATTCTGTCCCGACCTACCCAGATCTCTTCCATGTTGGAGACTCCAACCCTCTCCAACCTTTATTCCCAATCATAATTCCCATTTTATTGTCATTAAATCTTGATATGATTGAAGTTAATCATAGTGAGTTGTGAATGAAGAATAATTTTATATTATAAAAACCTAGTCCTTAGCAGATATTCATACTTTAGAGATGCCAGATAATATAGTAGAAAAAAGGGTGATTTTCAAGTTTACCAGCACTGGGACTCATCTCTGTTTTGCCACTCACATCCTTGTGACCTTGAGCAAGTTATTTAATCTCTGAGCCTCAATGTCATTCTGAACCTTGAATGAGATAATGAATGTAAAATTCCTGAAACAAGGAAGGAGAACAAATGTTATAGTCCTTTTCTCCTTCAGTAGAAAGTCAAGTTCCACTTACGGTGTGGAAGTGTGAACTCCTAATCAAGTGATCCTTCTGCAAATAACAACTATAAACTCTGGGCAACATACAGAAACAACAGCATGAAAAACCTGCAGACTGAACAAATGCAAACAGGCTTTAGAGGGGAGTCAAAACTTGGAGCAAATGACCAACACAGAGTGAGTCTCCTGTTTTTCTGTAGCTCTACCCCTAAAGGCAACTCTGATTTAAGACAAAAATCAGTCCTCTTCCTGGCCAGAGGAACCAGGGCCACCAGAAGATAAGGTGTACAGGAAGAGGAACTGAAAGGAAAGATAACAGATAAGTGGAACCCTTAAAACCCTTAAAAAGAACCCTGGGTATAAAAACTCAGGATGTCTCTGCCCAACTCCTGAACCAGTTTAGTTTGGCATGAAAGGAGCCCAGAAGTCGTCACTCTCATCCTCACAAGAAAAAAAACTGAACAAACGGAAAATCAACAATTCTTTTTGGATCCATCAGACAATTGATGTCATGGGCAAACCACTGCCCCCAGAATTAGAGAGCAGGGTAATACAGTGAAGCACAGCTTACCAGAGCAGAAGGCCAGGAGCGGAATCCTGCCACTGAAGCCAATACTAGGGTAGAAAAATTTAAAGTGTAGTTGACAAATTTCCGAAGGCTCAGTTTGGACAAGCTTGAGGGTTAAAAATTTCTCCCATTCTTAGGAGGGCTTCCTCAGACTTTTGTGTGAGTTATACCTCCAGGAATCCCACTAAGCTCTGAGGGTAAAGACCTGAGAAAAATCTCCCAGTGCTTCTGGCAGGATGAGAGGAAAAGTTGCCATTTAGAAATAATGCCCAGAGCATTCTTTAATTATTGAAAGCCTGCCCTTCGGAGGTACTCTTACTGAAGCCTAACCACCTTGGGTTTTACTAGCCACGGGAAGGGAGGGACCTAACTCCACTGCTCCAGCCTTCCTTTCTCATCTAAGTAAGGGTGGTAGTAGGAGAACTGGGAAATAGTTATGAAGGTCACCGTCTAGGGGCACAAGCTCACTAAAAGACTGAGACCTAATCTTAGGACTATACAGTGTTTCCCCTCTCCAGGGATCACAAGGTCTGAACTACAAGTCTCAGACCTTTTTTAAGAAGTCTTTAGGGAAACACAAAGGCAACAAGGGAGACAAAAACAAGGACACCAGAGGAATTTTCAGCCACGACAGCTGCAGAAAACAATAAACATCCTAACTCCTAGCCAGATAAACATAAAACCTCACCCTAAAAGCCTGTTTACCCAGTACATCGTGTCTAGCTTTCAACAAAAAATTACAAAGCATGCTGAAAGGCAAAAAGCACAGCTTGAAGAGACAAAGCATGTGTCAGAACTTAACTTGGATATGACAAATGTTGAAATTGTCAGACCAGGAATTTAAAATAATAATGATTAATATACTAAAAGCTGTAATGGAAAAAATGGACAACATGCAAGAATAAATGGGTAATATAAGCTGAGAAGCAGAAACTCTCAAAAGATTTAAAAGAAAATGCTAGAAATCCAAAAAATTATAACAGAAATGAACAATGCCTTTGGGCTCATTAGTAGACTAGACATAGCCAGGAAAAATCTGAGTATGAAGTGATAGCAACAGAAAATTCTCAAACTGAAAAGTAAAGAGGAAAAAGGAACAAAATACCTAAGAACTGGGTCAGTTAGTCAAGGTTGAAACATGTATAATGGGAATACCAAGAGGAGAAGAAAGAAGAAAGAACAGAAGAAATAGTAGAAGGACTAATGACTGAGAATTTTTCGAAATTAATGCCAGACTCCTAAACCAGGCCTGTGTGGGGCAGATTGAATATAGTTAGGAGCCAAGGCTTAAAGAACTGATGCAAGAGCTGAGCCACAATCTACTGGAGGTGTGATAATTTCCAGTTTGCCTAAACAAGTTAATTACCTGCTGCTAAAACAAAAACATCACTTTTTGGAGTAAAATAAATGATTCAAAATTTTAATAATATAATATTTACAATGTCTAAAATGCAATCCAAAATTACTCAGAAAGAGTCAAGAAAGTGAGACCTACTCTCAAAGGAAAAGAAAATGAACAAAGGCAAACTCCAAGATGACCCAGATGCAACTGTCAAAGACATTAAAGCAGTTATTATAGCTATGCTTCATGACAGAGGAAATAATACATGTGGAATAAATGAAGAGATAGGAAATGTCAGCTAGAGAAGTAGGAAATATCAAAAGAACCAAATGGAAATTTTGTCTGAGTGGACAAACAGAAAACACTCAAATGTTAGACCTAAAACCAATGATATCAGTAATCAACTTAAATATTGATAGACTAAATATCCCCACTAAAAAGCATAGATTACCAGAATTTGTTTATTTATTTTTAACTTTCAGGTTCAAAGGTACCTGTACAGGCTTGTTATATAGGTAAACTCATGTCACGGGTTTATTGGACAGATTATTTTATCACCCAGGTACTAAGCATGGTACCCAATAGTTATTTTTTCTTGCTCCTCTCCCTCCTTCTACCCTTAACCTTCAAGTAGGCCCCAGTGTCCATTGTTCCCTTCTTTGTGTCCATGAGTTCTCATTATTTAGCTCCCACATATAAGTGAGAACTTGTGGTATTTGGTGTTTGATTTTCTGTTCCTACGTTAGTTTGCTAAGGATAATGGCCTCCAGCTTCATCCATGTTCCTGCAAAAGACATGATCTTGGGTTTTTTTATGGCTGCATAGTATTCCACAGTGTATATGTACCATATTTTCTTTATCCAGTGTGTCACTGATAGGTGTTTAGGTTGATTCCACGTCTTTGCTATTGTGAATAGTGCTGCAGTCAACATTCGCATGCCTGTGTCTTTATGGTAGAATGATCTGTATTTCTCTGGGTATATACTCAGTAATGGGATTGCTGGGTTGAATGGTAGTTCTGCTTTTAGCTCTTTGAGGAAAGTGTTCCCTTTTCACTGCAACCTTGCCAGCATCTGGTATTTTTGACTTTTTAATAGTATTCTGACTGGTGTAAGATGGTATCTCATTGCGGTTTTGATTTGTATTTCTCTAATGATTGGTGATGTTGAGCTTTTTTCATATGCTCGTTGGCTGCATGTATGTCTTCTTCAGAAAAGCATCTGATCATGCCCTTTCCCCAAACTTTTTAATGGGGTTATTTTTTCCTTATAAATTTGTTAAGTTCTTTATAGATACTGGATATTAGACCTTTGATGTATAGTTTGCAAAAATTGCCTCCCATTCTGTAGGTTGTCTGTTTACTCTGTTGATAGGGCTGTGCAAAAATTCTTCAGTTTAACTAGATCCCCTTCAGAATGAATTCTAAAAGCAAGACTATATTCTAGAAGAAATAAATTAAATATAAAGACATATAGGTTAAAAGTAAATGGATGGCAAAAGATGTAAATTGTAACCAAACGAGAGAGGCTATGTTAATATCAGATGAGATTGATTTCAAGCGGAAAAAATATGCCAAAGCCAAAAGGGACATTTTATTAGGGTAGGGTCAATTCATTGGGAAGACAAAACAATCGTAAATGTTTGCAACTATTAAGAGGGCACCAAAATACATGAAATAAAAATTGATGGAATATATTCTACCATCAGACAAGGAGATTTTAACAGCCTTCATCAATTGACACCTGTGTTAGCTAAACAAAAAATCAGTATAGATAGTATAAACTGATACATCATATCAACCGCCTTGACCTAATTAATATTTATAAAACACTATACCCAATAACTGGAGAATACATATTTTTTACAAGTCCATATGGTACATTCATCAAGATATACTGCATGCTGGTTCTTTTTGTTTTTTTTAATTTAAGAGACAAGGTTCCACTATGTTGCCCAGGCTGGTCTCAAACTCCTGGGCTCAAGCAATCCTTCTGTGTCAGCCTCCCAGAGGAGGGCCTATGCTGGTTCTTAAAATAAGTCATAGTACATTTGAAAGGATTCCATGGATTAAAGAGGAATTCAAGTGGGACATTAAAACATATTTTGAACTAAATAATAATAAAAATGTAAGATAGCTTGGCATAGTGGCACACACCCTAGTCCCAGCTACTCAGGAGGCTGAGGTGAGAGGATTGCTTAAGCCCAGGAGGTTGAGGTCGAGGCTGCGGTGAGCTATGATCACACCACTGCACTCCAGTCTAGAAAACAGAGCAAGACCCCATCTCAAAAAAAAAAAGAAAGAAAAAAATACAAGATATATAAAATTTGTCAGATGCAGCTAAAATAGTGTGCATAGGGCAAGTTTTAGATTTAAATGCTTAAATTCAAAAAGAAAGGTCTAAAATCAGTGACCTAAAGGTCCACCTCAAAAAGCTGGAAACCAAAATGGGTGAAAGACCTAAATGTAAAAGTTAAAAACTCTGAAACTCCTAGAAGACAACCTAGGGAAAAACCTTTGCAGAAAGGATTTCTTAACATACTAAAATCAATAAAGAAAAACATTAAGAAATCAAACTTTATCTAATTCTAAAACTGCAGCTCTTCAGAAAACATCACTAAATAAACAAAAACTCAAGCTACCCAGTTGAGAAAAATATTGAATACATACATCCAACCAAGAAATAAGTCACTACGCCTAATATTTTCCAAAGTGTTTTCTGTGGAAGACTAGTTCAGTCTGTCAACAAATCTTTACTGAGCAGTTACCATGGCCAGGCACCAACTAATTCTGGGTGTTACTGTTAGAAGTGGTGAACAGGGCCGGGCATGGTGGCTCACGCCTGTAATCACAGCACTTTGGGAGGCCAAGGTGGGTGGATCACCTGAGGTCAGGAGTTGAAGCAGCCTGGCCAACGTGGTGAAACTCCATCTCTACTAAAAAAATATTAAAAAATTAGCTGGGCATGGTGGCAGGCACCTGTAATCCCAGCTACTTGGGAGGCTGAGGCAGGAGAATCGCTTCAACCCAGGAGGTAGAGGTTGCAGTGAGCCGAGATCATGCCACTGCACTCCAGCCTGGGCGACAGAGTGAGACTCTGCCTCAGAAAAGAAAAAAAAAGAAGTGGTGAACAAAACACAATTCTTGCCCTCGAATTTATACATCCAATCGGGGCAAGAGACTAATAAATATATATGCAGTGGTGGTACTTTCTCTGAGGAAAAATAAACCAGGGTAAGGAGGACAGAGAATGATAAATGTGGAGCTCCTTAGAGAAAACATTTGAGCAGAGCTGAATAAAGTGAGGGAGAATGAGTCATAGTCTCCCTCACTTTGTTAGGGGGAAGAGCATTTTAAGCAGAGGGAATACCAGGTGTCATCTCTGAGCCAAGAAGATAGAAGGATCACAGAAGTAGAAAAGAGCCAGGTTACTCAGGCCCTGGAAAGGACTGCACTTCATCTAGAGTGAGACAGAAACCACTATGAACAGGAGAGTGTGTCTTCTGTTTTAGAAGGATCACTCTCTTCTAAACCAATGAAGTAGCCCATTTGGTATAAAAATACATTTGGGAAATGTGATGTCACATCCATACTCCATCCCATATTATTTTGTTCATTAACCTGTTTTTGTTTGTTTTTTGTTTTGTTTTTTTTTTTTGAGATGGAGTTTCGCTCTTGTTGCCCAGGCTGGAGTGCAATGGCACCATCTCGGCTCACTGCAACCTCTGCCTCCCAGGGTCAAACAATTCTTCTGCCTCAGCCTCCTGAGTAGCTGGAATTACAGGCATGCGCCACCACGTCCGGCAAATTTTGTATTTTTAGTAGAGACGGGATTTCTCCATGTTGGTCAGGCTGGTCTCGAACTCCTGACCTTAGGTGATCCGCCCACCTCGGCCTCCCAAAGTGCTGGGATTACAGGCGTGAGCCACCATGCGTGGCCTGTTCATTAACCTGTTTTAAAGGCTGTGATAAATCCTATCATACAATGAAGAAACCTGTTCAGCTCCGTTTGACATTTCACAAGCCTTTTCAACTAGACCATTTTCTTTTGCATTAATATTCATTAATAGCACATAAAATTTACTTTGAAAATGTCCAGCATACCCAGAATTAATAGTATTTAAAATTATTTTCTAATTAGCTGGATCTAGTTCTTGTAATTTTCATTTTCTAGCAATATTGTTGTCTTGTATTTATTAAGCAGTTACTATGTGCTGTATGCTACAAGCAGATACTACCTCTATCTGAGTGCCTTATGGTCATTTTTTTTATATCATAACCATCCCATGAAGGAAGTCCTAGTGTTACCCCTTTTTAAAGGAACCTGAGGCCTACAGAGAGTAAGTACCTTAATCAAGGTTGTACAGCTAGTATATGAAGGAGCTGAGATTTGGGACCAGGCAGTTTTACTTCAGAACCCATGACGTCAGCCACTAGGCCATTTTGCCTACTCTTAGAATATTTACTGAGGAATTATTTCACAAAGTCACCATTTCTTTTGCAAATCAAAACCTTGTTTTTTACTTTAAAAAATATTTTTAAATGTATAGATGTCTCTGTGATAGTCCATAAATTATATCTTTTGTATTTTCGATGAACTATGAGTATTTTTTTATTCCAAGATTAGTAGACTGTGTTTGATATAAGATTATTTCTATCTTATTTTAGCATGTGTCTAATTTTTCCTAGATTGAAGGATTCTCATTAAGCAAACTAGGGAATTTCAACCTTCAAGACATTGAAAAAGATGTTGTGATCTGGGAACATACTGACAGTGCTGCAGGGGACACAGGCATAACAAAAGAAGAGGCACCAAGAGAAACGCCGATTAAAAGGGGACAGGTCTGTTCTCTTTTGTTTCTAGTTGTCAGTTTCACTTGCCAATTGTGAAGTTGTGGATTAGTCAGTCTTGTCTTCTTTCCTTAACTATCTTTACTATTTCGTGGCTCTTTCATTTGCCAGTCTATTTAGTACCTCGAATAGACAACTAATGAGAAAAGGTTAAAAAAAAATTAGATCACTAAATCCACAGTTATTTATGTAGTTTCTTTGTGCTGGTTCCTTTGAAAGAGACTCAGAATTCAAAGGTAAATCCATATCTATCCTCAAAGAGCTTAGTCTTAGGTGGTATTATGAGGTTTAAATGTATGAAAGGTTAACTAGCTTTCAGTTACTAAAATAACAGTGAATGCATATATGATTTAATGTACCAGTCCCATACTGTTGGGGGTGGGCAGGGGAATTTATGCACAAGGAAAGAATAGCCATTAGAATTTCAAACAAAAATCTCTGCAATGTCATTATCCTAGTAATAAGAATAAGATTCTCTCCCAAATAGGTGAAAGGCCCCTGATCTTCCCATTACCTTTTGGGGTAAATTGACAGTAACATCCACAAAATTCTTGGATTCGAATCCCAGCTCTATACAAACAAGTCATGTCACTCCTCCAGTTCATGTTTTACTCATGCCTAAAATGAGGAGTTAGTGGTGAATCAGATTTTCCAGTTGTGTTTTCTAGAATCCTTGAACACTGGGAGGAGGAGGAGAGTGGTGGTACCACCCTACCTCTGCTGCCACCAGAACCACTTTTATCTGTTTCTTATTTGGAGTCTCTGTAGTGGAGAAGAGTATAGGCTGTGGAGCCAGAATATGTGAATTTGTATCCCAGCTCTCCCACTTCCCAGCTGTGTGTCCTTGGGCAAGTGACTTAGCCTTTCTGTGTGCCAGTTTCCTCCCTACTCATGGGGATAATATTGGTACCCTCTCATAGGGTCACTTACAGAATGCTTAACTCAGTGCCGAGCATGTGGTGAGCACTCAGTAAATGTTAGCTGCTATTCTTATTTTATTTGAAAAAGAAAATGTTCTCTGCTTTAAAGAAAACCAGTTTAAGTTCCTGTAGTCTAGATATTTCAAAGGTCTCTCCAGTTTCATGTTATGGTATTATCAAGTCATTTCAGTGAGATGCTTAAAAATCCTTTGTAATGCCGCTATGGATAAAGAGGTAAAATGTAATAATGCTTAAAATTTCTGGGGGGTTTATTTGTGTCCTCAAACTGTAGTGTTTGGGACCTAGACAACTGCCATTTTTAATCAGTTCTGCCTTGTAAAGCCACCAGATGACTTTGTATTACTTGACAGAACCTTTGTGATTGAGAAAAATATACCACTGATTTTGAAGCTTAATATAATAAAGTATGATTGAAAACAAATTTGTGCACCTTAGAGGAAATTACTTTTTTCAGTGTGAATTATAGGAAAAGCTATTGCTGTAAATCCGTTTAATGCTTTATTTTTACATTTTTATGTTATTTGGAAAGATTAATCATGCTGCCACTTCTGAAATAAAGTGAGCTCCAGACATTATGGGGTTGCATATGGTGTGCACTGTACTGAGATCAGGAGACATTGAGACATTGTTCTCATCCGGCCACTGCCAGGCAGTGCAACCTTCTGACAAGCCATGGGCACTCGTGGGGCTTCAGTTCCTTCTCTTGTAATATACAGGAGTTGAACTAGATTACCTCTTAAGAGCATCTTACAGTTGTGACATTGTGTTTCAGTGATATATGGATTTCTTGTACTTAAAAAGGCTATACCTACGTGGAAAAAATACAGAGAGCAACCAAGTCTGCCAGATGCTTTCCCTTGTTTCTGATTTAATCCTCATCACTATCCTGTGTTATAGGTGGTATCATCCCTACTCTGCAGATAATGATAGCGACCATTTTTTGAACACTGTGTGCCAGGCACTGTGCTAAGCACTTTACAGACACTATCTCACTCAGTCCTCCCAACAACCCTATGAGGTGGGTACTGTTATCCCCATTTTTCAGATGAGGAAACCCAGACTTAGACAGATTATAGACCTTGACCCGGATCATACACAGCTAGTACATGGCAGAGTTTGGATTTCAGATCTAAGCTTGTCCCAATTCCAAAGCCTGTTCTCTTAGCCACTGTGCTGTGCTACCAGTCTGAGAATGAAGAAGCTAAGTCACAGAGCAATTAAGAGCTATGACGTGGCAGAATCTCTATTTGGGCCCATATTTTCCCCTATCCTAAGTAATATGTACTTTCTAATATATTACATCACAGTTATGTTCCAACTTGTCAGAAGTCTGTAACTGTAAAACCAGTGTCAATTTCTGATGGCAAGAGTTATTTGACTTTAAAATCAGTTGTCACTGACAGAGTCAATGTGCTTATGTAGCTTCTCAGGGCAGTGAGAGGAGTGTTTTTCCTTTTTCTCTATGCCTTTAGCTACTGTCCATTTTTGTGTGTCTGTGACTGTAAAGGTGCCTCCAGCAGCAGTAACAGGAAGAGTTCAGTGCTGAGAATATTAGCAACCCATGCACAGTCCTCTCCACCTGTTATTAACAGTTCAAAATTAGGAGCGCTGTCTGGTTAAATAAAACTGATCCTGTCTATTCCTGTGATAATGACTGGATTATAGCATACTCTAATCCTAATAGTGCAGTGAAGTAATGCTGTTTTACCACAAACAAAATAGAAGTTAGAATTGATTTATCTAGATGGATTGTCAGGCTTCTATCTTTGTTAAGGTTTTCCAGATTTTTTTAATTTGATGCTTAAATGATCTTTAATTTTCCAGATTGTACTTACATCTGAAATAACCTGTATGTTTCTCTTTGCTATTAATAGGTGTCATTAATATTGGATGTGAAACACCAGCCTTCAGTACCAGTTGGGCAGCTCTGGGTGGAATTGCTGCGGTTCTATGCTTTAGAATTTAATTTGGCTGATTTAGTGATAAGTATTCGTGTCAAAGAATTGGTATCTCGGGAATTGAAGGATTGGCCCAAAAAGCGCATTGCCATTGAAGGTATCTCAAAATGTTTATCTTATTCCCCCCACTCTTTTTTTTAAAGGTACCAGTCTAACAGCATGCTTTTTATTTCAGTCTCTTTTCAGCTCCTACAAGTAAGGTAGGCCTGCCCTCAAAGGGAAATAAATAGTTAGAATCTTGCATGTGTTACAGTGGGTCATTTCAAGGAATCAAACTGTTCACCCTGGGTTTTTAAAGTATAAACAACTTGAATAATGGCTGGCTGAGTCCTTGCTTTCTTTGTAGATTGCTTAACCACTTAAATGCCTAAAGTATGTTTTTCACAGTGATGTGTAAATCCCCCTTTCCTCTTTACCATTCTCACCTCTGGATTTTTTAATTCAGTCCTTTTGTGGATTGTTGAAGTTGTTTAGTTTTGCAAAGGTGAGGACAATACTTTTTCTCATCAAAAATGTCATTCTCCATTGGATTCCTCTCCAGTAGAGAGAATGAGTAGTTATTTTTGACATATCTACAGTAACATTTAGAACTTATTCATAAAAACACATTTTTAGTGAAGCCTCATTTAACTGAAATCACTTTATCAAAGACACACTGATGTGCCCTGTAGACATCATTAAATGGACTAGCTCTTCTCAGCTTTGCAAAGTCAGGAGGTTGAAACCCCTCTAGAAATCTTAATTCTCCTCCTTTAAATAATTTAAAGAACCTCCTAAATGGAATTCTCTTATTTTTGCTTGATTTTTTTTCAAGCTTTATGTTGCATAAGAGGGTTTTTTGCATTTTGCATAAATTCTGTGTGCAGTCATGGGGATCTCACATTTTTAAACCCTCCCCTGCAGTTTCTGTGGCTCAGCTCTTCTGGCCAATTGCCTAACCTGCTGGAGTTCTAGGGGAGGAGAAAAGATTGAGAGAAGTGGTGTCTCCTCCTGGTGCCTCCCTCTCACCCCTGAAATTCAGTCCAGCCAATTCAGTGATGGGGCTTCCCAGGGCAGAAGAGTGGAGGTAAGCTCGATAAACCACAGGGCCTGGCTGAGTGGGGAGGCAGAGCACTCAGCAGCAGCAGAGCCTGGTGGGAAGATCTTCCTTCCCAAGGGCCTGAGAGCCACGCTGATAACATCTTTTCTACCTCCACAGTCACAGAGCACAATAGGGAGAAGGGGTACTGGTTCTGAACAGAATGGGTTCCCTTCATAGAGCCGATGTTTCAGAAAATACTGCTTTTTGTTCTTAAACTCTGTTTTCTTACTCCCCACCCCCAGTTTTTTTTTTAAGTCTATAAAATGCAAGATAAATTTTACCATTGTTTGTTGTCTGTTTTTATCTGCAGCAGGCTAATTTTTAAAACATGAAATATAGTAACATATGAAGAGATGGATTTTTCTTTCTTTCTTTTTTTATTACAGATCCCTACTCTGTTAAAAGAAATGTGGCAAGAACCCTAAATAGTCAACCTGTGTTTGAATATATACTTCATTGTTTAAGGACAACATACAAGTATTTTGCTCTTCCACACAAAATTACAAAATCCAGCCTTCTAAAGCCTCTGAATGCAATTACATGTATTTCAGAACATTCTAAAGAAGTAATAAATCATCATCCAGATGTACAAACAAAAGATGATAAGCTCAAAAACTCAGTTTTGGCCCAAGGTCCTGGTGCTACCAGTTCAGCTGCAAATACCTGTAAGGTACAGCCACTTACTCTTAAAGAGACTGCTGAAAGTTTTGGAAGCCCACCAAAAGAAGAAATGGGAAATGAACACATCAGTGTCCACCCTGAAAACTCAGACTGTATCCAAGCAGATGTTAACTCTGATGATTACAAGGATGATAAAGTATACCATCCAGAAACAGGAAGGAAAAACGAGAAAGAGAAAGTTGGAAGGAAGGGCAAGCATCTGTTGACTGTTGATCAGAAACGTGGAGAGCGTGTTGTCTGTGGCAGCACACGTAATAATGAGTCAGAGAGCACTTTGGATTTAGAAGGCTTCCAAAATCCCACAGCTAAAGAGTGTGAGGGACTTGCCACTTTAGATAACAAGGCTGATCTTGATGGAGAAAGTACAGAAGGTACTGAGGAACTAGAAGACTCTCTAAACCACTTTACCCACTCAGTACAGGGCCAGACATCAGAAATGATTCCCTCTGATGAAGAGGAGGAGGACGACGAAGAAGAGGAGGAGGAAGAAGAACCTAGGCTCACCATTAACCAAAGGGAAGATGAAGATGGCATGGCTAATGAAGATGAGTTAGACAACACCTACACTGGGTCAGGGGATGAGGACGCCCTATCTGAAGAGGATGATGAGTTAGGCGAAGCTGCTAAGTATGAAGACGTGAAAGAATGTGGAAAACATGTAGAAAGAGCTCTCCTAGTGGAACTTAATAAAATAAGTCTTAAGGAAGAAAATGTATGTGAAGAAAATTCACCTGTGGATCAGTCTGAT
The DNA here is from genome assembly GCF_029289425.2 of Pan paniscus. Classification (NCBI taxonomy): domain Eukaryota; kingdom Metazoa; phylum Chordata; class Mammalia; order Primates; family Hominidae; genus Pan; species Pan paniscus. The sequence continues at coordinate 53,084,583 of NC_073260.2, forward strand.
TTTTTTTATGAATTCAGTAAACTTATCTTCACCAAAGGCAAGGTAATCAGTACCACCACTAGTCATAGAACTAGGAGACTTTAAGGACTTTGAATGCATTTAATTTCAATTTTTGTATACTAGGAATTTTCCTATTTTGGTAGTGTTGAACAAGTTGGCCTTTCATTCTGATATGACTGCTCGGTCTGCTTTTCTCCTTAAGACTCATGGGAATTAGCAGAGGAAGGGAATGCTATTAGTAGTGAAAATAGCCACTATGTTCTCCTAATGATACTATAGGATGTCCCCATCTCTCAGATCATTTGAGTGGATGCATGTTATATTTTCATTTCCTTTGGAAAGTGAATAGGTGACTGTGTACTTTTAAAACATGATTCCAGACTCCTTTATTTGGCAAATAAAGTGTTAAGTCTTGTTTTGCTTTGCCATATTCCTGCAGTCTCCTATGGTAGTGTGCAGCTTATGCAAACGAGAGGGTCATCTAAAGAAGGACTGTCCTGAAGACTTCAAAAGAATCCAGCTAGAACCTCTGCCACCATTAACACCCAAGTTTTTAAATATCTTAGATCAAGTCTGTATCCAGTGTTATAGTAAGTTATTCACATTTCTTTTGATTTGTCAAAATATTAAATTGACATTTACTCGAGTCTTTAGAATCACTATCCTATTTAGGTCTCTAAACATTATTAGGGACCAAGTCTATTCCATTCTCCATTGTATCCTCAAGCGTTCCATGTCATGTCTGTTCTGTTTGGGACATGCAATAAATGTCAAAGAAGGATGAGGAGAGATGCAGGGAGGATCTTTTTTATTAAAAAAAAATTTTTTTTTTAAATTTTGAGACAGGATCTCACTCTGTCACCCAGACTGGAGTGTAGCAGAGCAATCATGAGTCACTGCAGCCTCGACCTCCCAGACTAAAGCAATCCTCTCACCTCAGCCTCCCAAGTAGCTGGGAGCACAGATGCATGCCACTATGCCTGACTAAATTTTTCATTATTTGTAGAGACACAGTTTCCCTGTGTTACCCAAGCTAGTCTTGAACTCCTGGGCTCAGGCAAATGGAGGATCTTTTATTTTTCTTTTAATATCAAGTGTCTTCTGTACTTCCTTTTATTAACAGCATAGTTGTTGCATCAAGATACATAGCAATCATAGCAGGTTTCCTTTTTTGGAGGGTGATGGAGAGACAGGGTCTTGCTCGGTCCCCCAGGCTAGAATGCAGTGGCGCGATATCAGCTCTCCACAGCCTCTAACTCCTGGACTCAAACAATTCTTCTGCCTCAACCACCCAAGTAGCTGGTATTACAGGCATGCATCACCACACCCAGCTCATTCTTATATTTTTTGTAGATACAGGGTTTCACCACGTTGGCCAGGCTGGTCTCAAACTCCTGACCTCAAGTGATTCATCCAACTGAGTCTCCGAAAGAGCTGGGATTACAGGCTTGAGCCATGGCGCCTGGCCAGCAGGTTTCTTTTTAAAGCTTAGTATTAAATATTAAATATCTTTCCCCATTTAAATTTTCCATTACTCTGCCAAGAAAAAAATTTTTTTTTTTTTGAGACAAAGTCTAGCTCTGTCACCCAGGCTGGAGTGCAGTGGTGCGATCTCAGCTCACTGCAACCTCCACCTCCTGGGTTCAAGCAATTCTCCTGCCTCAGCCTCCTGAGTACCTGGAATTACAGTCATGCACCACCATGCCCAGCTAATTTTTTTTTTTTTTTTTTTTTAGTAGAGATGGGGTTTCACCATATTGGCCAGGCAAGTCTCGAACTCCTGACCTCCAGTGATCCGCTCGCCTTGACCTCCCAAAGTGCTGGGATTACAGGCGTGAGCCACCGCTCCTGGCCAAAAATTAAAATTCAAGTTACTTGAAGCCTGGACACACTTCCCTGGCTAGCTGGGCTATGTAAAGGTTGGTGGTGTTATTCTTCCTGCTGTGTAAGCAGATCCAGGCCCCAGAAAGAAGGGACCAGGTTATATAATTGTTTTTGAAAAGTTTGCTACAAAAATGCATGGCCTGTTATAAGCCAGGATACAAAGTAAGGATGAGGGTAAGGGAGGGACTTTTTTTTTCCAGAAAAAAGATATTTTCTGAAGAGTCTCAGTTCATAATTTTCCCAAAATCGTTGGAAGAGAGGGTAAAATCTCAATATGAATTTCAAAGTACTGTCTCTGTGAGGGGCCGAAAGTTGCCTTGCTGAGGATCTTCTATTAAGTCTTAAAATTAGAGTAGTAGCATTTCCCAGCTGGCATCCTTTGAAATGTTTTTCTAGATGGCAGTTAATAATATTTCATCACCCGAAGTATACCTAGGCCAGCGAGGGAATAACACTACACACTCCCTTCTCTCTTAGAATTCCTGGGTTATTTCCAGGACATATTAGCATATTGAAGGTAGCTGAGAAATATTATTTCTAAAATTTGAACATAGAATAATTTTTGAGTAACGCTAATTAATAGCCTACTTAACAGCCCTTTAAGGAACACAAATTTGGGGAAGCATTGGTGTAGAGAGCCTTAAAGTTTTACAAAAGAAAATATTTAAAGGATAGATGTTCAGCTGCTTAAAATGAAGGAACTTGTTTCACATGGCTTCATCATAAGGTGTTCTTAACAAGTCCTTTTTTTTTTTTTTTTTTGGAAATTTTTTTTTTTATATTGTGAGCTATTAAAAAAACTAGGTTCTCCTTAGGGAAAAAAATACATGCAAATGCTCACAAACTTTTAAATTCACACTTTAGCGGGGTGGTGATCTCTGAAGGCCCTTTCTGTAACCCTGGTGTCTTTCAGGAAACCCAGGTGGAGATCCCCTGTTTAAATTACTTTCCGTTTCAAGAGCACTTCTTAGATTCTTTAAAAAAGGACATCTTAAATTTTACATTACTGTTACAAAAATTAGCCAGGCATGGTGGTACATGCCTATAGTCCCAGCTACTCGGGAGGCTGAGGTGGGAAGATGGCTTGAGCCTGGGAGGCAGAGGTTGCAGTAAGTTAAGATCACACTACTGCACTGCAGCCTGGCCGACAGAACCAGACCTTATCTCAAAAATAAATAAAAAACAAACTTTACCTTGTTAATGCTGTCTACTGAGAAGACACAATGATTTAGGAATTTTTAAATTTAAGCTTGTAAGTTTTATTTTCTAAAAAATAAAATTTTTTCAGCTTTTTCTAAGAGTGTCAACAGGCTTATTTTGTCAATATGTCTATTTATTTTTAAACAGAGGATTTTTCTCCAACAATTATAGAAGATCAGGCTCGTGAACATATTCGGCAAAACCTAGAAAGTTTCATAAGACAGGACTTTCCAGGTAAATGATTTATTTTTTATTTTTAAGAAAAGTAGTGTAACCTTTCTTCCAAATCAGTTCATGTGTTACAAGCACACTGATTTTGAGAATCAGGATTTCCATCGTTTTGCAATATACCCAGGATGTTCCTATCCTCATTTACCAACAGAAACAGTGTAGGGTTTATTCTAGCAAGTGCCATAAGTGAATTTCATTTAATACTATGTTTAGAGTCAAAGTTAAGCTTACATTATTAAATGTGTTGAGGTGATCTAACATTTTCCTTGAAATGTCTTTGCATTTAAGAATAAAGGAGCACCTGGTAATCTTTCTTGCCATATACAGCTTGTATGTAAAGGAAGCTTTGAGAGAAAAAGACTTTAGCATAAATGACCAGTTAATCAGAGAACATAAGTATGAGATTAATATAGGATAATTAAACAACTGGGTGTTTTTGATTCATGAGAGGGCCATTTTGATCAAAAATTAAATGTACTCAGGTAATTAGTTATTACTTTTCATATATCCCTAACAGGAACTAAATTGAGCCTGTTTGGCTCCTCCAAAAATGGATTTGGGTTCAAACAGAGTGACCTTGACGTCTGTATGACAATTAATGGACTTGAAACTGCTGAGGTACAGTGACCACATAAAACTTCCATTTGCTGTGGCAGTGTGATTTAACCAATCTAGACTGGCATTACAGCTTGGTATTTTCCAAATTTATCAGGGCATACCATATAGAGTGTGCTGTTTGGCACAGTCTCTGGCCAAATACATTAAGAGGCTTGGAAAGGTTGTGAAGAAAGTGAGGAGCAGAAAGGTTATACTTTCACCCTGTAGCAAAAAGTGGATTGGAAAGTGTTGCCTGGGAATTCTACATAGCCAAACCAGCCTCTTCAGTGTCCCATTGGCTTGGCTACTATGCTGACTTGGATCACACACTCACATAAGGTTATCTGTAAAGTTTGTTACCAGACAGGCAGTGTGGTAAATCATAAGAGTACTAACCTTAGAGTCCAGAGGCCTGGATTTGAGACAAACTTGTTTCATCAGTACCTAAACATGTGGTCTTTGGTAAATAATCGATAAAGTATAATATCTGTTCCTCCTGCCTCCGCTGATTTTTGTACACATTATCATGGATCATGTGGGTCAGGAGTTAGCAAACGATGGCCCTTGGGCAATTCAGCCCCCCACTGCCTGTTTTTGTAAATAAAGTTTTATTGGGACATAATCACACCCATTCACATATGTAATGTCTATGGCTGCCTTCACTCTTAAGTACAGAGTTTAGTCGTTGTAAGAGACCATATGGCGTGCAAAGCAAAACAAACTTGCCAGCCCCTGGGATATCTGAAGGCATTTATAAAATATAAAACACTATATAAAGGTATAAAGTCTGGGAAGTGCTGAGTCCCTGTTCTTTTAAATCCTTAACAGCAGTCCAAATGCTAAATATCCAAATGAATGATGCTGCTGTTGCTGAAGACCTTTTTGTACCTTTTCTTAGTTTCAAGTCTTTCTATTTTGAGAATGTATCTGATTTGGGAAAATAGTCAAAAGTGATCTAGCCTGAATTTGAATAAAGTATATAAGCAAGATTGGCTCAACATATGGAATGACCCTATCATACATCCTCAAGGTTTATTTATTTATTTTTTTACATGGCTTATAAACTAGTTTTGAGGGCATTTCTAAAGTAACAGTCCAAGTATGTTCTGGGATTTTTATAACCATCAAAAAGGCGTATGTTGAGTCAGCCCAAATGTTTTAAAGAATCATTTATCAAATACTATTTATATTTGCTGTATGACTTTAGTTATATGCATTATAATCCTGGCTAGTCCTATAGGGAAATAATTTGAGCTTAATCACTCTCCACAGCAATTCATCAACTCTTAAACTATAGAAGGTCTGCTTAGAATGAATGAGCTGGGGCACAGAAGCCTCCTCTCATTTATTGTGGGACATGGGGTACATCCGAGTGATATTATGTGGAGGGGAAGAAATGAAGGTCCTCAACCATGGTTCAGAGACTTTTTTGGAAGCCCTAGGTCCATAGGCTTCCTGACTGATTTTAGCCTTTGTTGCACACCCAAAAACAATTAGGAAGTAGGGTATTTAGTGGTTTTTGTACCGTCAGGATATTTCCTGTGAATACTGACTCTAATACCCAACTAGAAAGGAAAAAAATATATATAGACTGACTTGAAATTAATTACATTATTTCTGAAGGTAATGGAAACTATAGCCAGTTTCAGAACCTGTCTTCCAGTTTTGGTTAAGTTCTTTATGCCTTCTTTGTTGCAGGGATTGGACTGTGTCAGAACTATTGAAGAATTAGCAAGAGTCCTCAGAAAACATTCAGGTACCTCTGTAAACTTTTTCTAAAAATATTTCTGACTTTTTAATTAGTGTTTTCTATAGTCTTCCCTTGGTATCCATGGGGTATTAGTTCCAGGCCCACCCATCACCCCTCAACCCTCCCTTCCCCAGCAGATAAAAAAAATCCTTAGATGCTCAAGTTCCTTATATAAAATGGCATAGTATTTACATATAACCTATATGCATCCTTCCATATAGTTTTAGTCATCTCTAGGTTACTTATAATACCTAATACAGTGTAAATACTATGTAAATAGTTGTTATACTGTATTTTTTATTTGTTTTTTTTATTGTTGTATCGTTAGTTTTTTATTAGTTGCTTTTTTCTCTTAAATATTTTTGGTTTGTGTTTGATTGGATATGGGGATGCAGGACCCACAGACATGAAAGGCCAATTGTATTTAGAGTTTACTAATGCCATGAAGCAGTATAGTGGCTCATTCATAGAATAATTGCAATATTAATGTCTTTTTAAAATCTTGTATGCGTAAGTATGAAAGACTGAGGAATTGGTGATAATTTATATGCATATTGTTGCCTAGCTCAGTTTTATTTCAAGACAAAGCCTACACCAGACAGGCAAGAAAGGCTATAAATCCTTTTCCTTTGTTGGCGTTGTATAAGTCAAAGTGTAGGAGTTGCTAATGGTGTGAAGTGTCAAGGAAAGCACCCCGGACTGGGCTTGTGGGTTGAATTTGCAGCTGTTCTGCTCAACAAGCTGTATATGACCCTGAACAAGTCCTTCACTTGAAGCGATCTCTTTTTTTAAGAAATGGGATCTTGCTAGGTTGTCCAGGCTAGTCTCTGAACTCCTGGGCTCAAGTGATCCTCCTGCCTTGGCCTCCCAAAGCGCTGGGATTACAGGTGTGAGCCACTATGCTTGGCCTGATCTCTTTTTTTCATTGATAAATTGAGGCAACTGGACTGGATAATTATTCTAGAGTATTTACAGCTATAAAATGTATAGATTTTGTAAACCATGCACAGAATTGAAATGCTGTTAACGTATCCTTTTGTTGTCATGGCAGCTATGGATACCATTAACAGTGAAAAATCTTCTTTTAAAATGTAGTTCAGCAAACTTCTGTGCTAAGAGCTGAAAATGAAAGTGAACAATATATGGCCCCTATCCTCAGGAACTTAAAATCCGTGGTCTGTCCATGAAAAGTTTTTGTACATTTCGGTTAGGAACAGACTTTAAGTCACAGCATGAACGTGCACACACACCTAGACACACACATATATACACCTTGGGTGCCACTTTTCTTTGAAATTTTTTCCCCAGGAGTTAATAAAGTACATACCATGTTGTTTAAATAACAGGAGGAAAAAAAATCTTAATTTTGGTTTATTCCCAATAAAAATTAACCTAAAGTATACAGAAATTGGGTTAGGCTTTGTTTTTTTAAATGTACATTGATTTGTTCACAGAGGGCAGAACAATATAAAAAAAAAAGAAAAAAAAGTGCATTGATATACTTTTCTTTGGTCATTGAAGTAAACATTTCCCTTAACTTGGGAATTCCACCTCTAAAGATCATGTGTTTTGTTTTGTTTTGTTTTGTTTTGAAGGTCGTGCAAAGAAACTGAAGTACTAAGTTAGCGTGACTATTAATTTTTTAGTACTGAGCTAGATTTTAACTTTGTGTTTTGAAATAATTTAATTTCACATTTAAAGGAAAGCAGCAAAAGTTGCATAAAGAGTTCCACATATAGCTTTTATTCAGATCCACCAATTAACATTTTCCATATTTGATTCATCATTCCATCTTTTGCTTGCTCTCAATTTCTTCCTGTACCATTTGAGATTAAGCTGTAGACATTATGTCCTTTCCCCTAAATACCTCAGTATATATTTCCTAAGAAGGAACGATGTTAAAAACAGATCATTTTTAGATTAGAAATGACTTAGGCACACAGATGATTTATAATAATAATGGAATGCAGATTGCCTGGAACAAGAATTTCGTAACAGCTAGAGGGCTGTGTTTAAAACTTCATATCTTTAAAACAGTCTCCCCAGGTATTTTATTGGGTGCCTCCTATGTGCACAGCACTGTGTTGGGCACTTAGGGATGGTGGAAAAGTAAAAAAATCTGTATGTTTTTCTTGTGAAAGCTTCCATATCTTAAGAGGTAATCTTAAGAGCTTCCATAGTTTGGAAGAGGTAATCTTCCAAACTATGTAACAATGTAAGGTAATATTCAATTAAATAACTTCTAAGAAGAGAGAATGTGGGAAAGAGTTGCACAGGGGAGGTTGATGGAAGAGATGGAGGTTGCTATGATCTCAGATGATGGTGAACACGATTTGAAAAGGATGGGAAAAGAAATCATTTCTAAGTGCATAAATGTGAGACTGTGGGATATTTTGGAGAGCAGTGAGAAGATTGGTACATTTGGAGATTTTCAAATGGGAAATACTAGGAGATAAGATGAAGTCTATAGATATTTGGAAGCACTGAAGTTTCTTCAGGAGGGAAAGGACCCAGTAAAGGCATAACATAAGGTTTTTAGGCAGCTGGTGTGGTATTTTAGGGAAAGTATAATCTAGATGACAGGGCAGCAGGACCTCAGCCAGGGTGCCACTGGTGCTAACAGGAAAAAGATATGAGAGATTCCAAGTGGGAAAATTTCCTAGATTTCGTACCTGCAAGTAGGAAGTAAGGATTGAGGTCGCTATCTGGGTATTTGAGAACCAGGAATGTTTGCAGAGAACACCTGTGTGAAAGTGTTTAGTTTGCCATGAGCATATAATCTCCAAGACTTAACATTCCAGAAAGCAATTAGAAATATGGGGTTGCCAGTCAGAATTGAAGATGAAAATAAAACAGTTTTTTTGCATTGAAAGCCTTGAAGAAAAAGAGAGAGATTGAGAGAAAGAGACTAGACAGAAATTAAGAAAAGAGACTGAAAAGGAACTGGGAAGATATGCTGTGAATAAATCCGAGACTTTGAAGTGTGGTAATGATCAACAGTGTCAAATTCCAGAATGGGAAGGATGTGAAGAAAAGGGCCTCTGTCTAATTTAGAGGCGAGATAGCAAAGTACTAGGTGGAGGTTCTGGAATCAGACTCTGATTTTAAATTCTGTCTCCCCCTTGCTGGCTGTGCAATCCCAAAAAGTCACTCAGCTTCATAACAAGCACTCAGTTCCTCATCTCTAAAGTGGAAATAACAATTCTATGGCATTTAAGAAAGATAATATGTAAAGTGCAAAGCCTAGCATATTCTAAGTATTCAGTAAAGTGAGCTTCCTTGCCCCCTTTCCCCATCAGATTAAGTTTCATTTCCTCTGTCTGCCACACAGATTTTTTCCTGAAATGTCTTCTACCTACTTATTTTCTCCTGTGTTCTATGATGTGATCACTATGTATCTGCTTTTTAGGAACCACCACTTAGCTCTCTCAGAAGAAACTCAAACTCTGACATCTCAGAATGAGCTTATCTTTCACTTTACCGCTTCCCTTCTGCAGGAACCAACTCCATTAATCTGCCCTTCCTTGTGAATCCTTTTTCATGGTTGTTGATATTGGCATCCTTGGAATCAACAAAACGGGTGAAATGATAATTAGCCTGACCCACACTAGGTTCACTATAAGTTGGGAGTCAATCTTACCTAGATTTGAATTCCAGCTCTGCAATTTACCAGCTGCATATTCCTAAGCTAGTGAATCTTTCTGGGTCTCTGTTTCCTCATCTGTAAGATGAGGGTGATAAACCTAAGGAGGTAATGTTTGTAAAGGACTCTTCACATGTCCCTATCACACATTAGGTGCTCAGGAAGTGGTAGCTCTTACTCTGAAAGCCCTGATCCTCTCTTACTACCCCTAGCTTCCCATCCAGTTACAGATGCTCTCAAACATGCCTTGCTTCTTCTGTGTATTCCCATGCCACCATGAAAGTTCACACCCAGTTGTTTTTCATAAGTGGTCACCCTGCCTCTTCCTGGTGCCTCCAGTCTGTCCACTGCCAGGGGTATTGTCTAACTAGATGTGGTCAGTGATTCCTCCCAACTTAGACCAGTTCATTGGCTCCTCTTTGATTCTAAGGATAATTCTTAGCAAAATGTGTATGTTCTGTAGTTGGACCTTTCCCAGTTTCTCCACCATCTCCTATGCCTCATATTCCATTCCCTCAAGTTCATTCGGCAACCTATGCAATTCTCTGGAACTTCCCTGAACATACCATTCTATTTCAGGCATCTACACTTTTTGTGTACAGTTTGCCTTGCCTGGTAAATTTGCTCAACTGCCACTATTTTTGCTGGTTTTTCTCCCTCTTTTTCAAAGCTTAGCTCAGGCAATTTCCTCTCTCCTATTGAAGTTAATTCCTATTAACTTCATAACTTCTAGCTTTAAGGTGAGTAACTTGTTTGGAGGATAATCGTCCCTTAGGCTGTTCTCCAAATTAGATATAGTCACATGGAGAGAACAGGTGGGAACCACATAGTTCAGACTCTATAGTAGTTTCCTCTGTTTTGGTATTTGTCTTAGTGACAACGACATACACATGCATATACACACATGCACACGTGTGCACATACGATCCAGTAAGTTCCCAGAGGGGAGTGACTGTTTGATTCTTGTTGTTCTAATATCAATATGTTTAATAAATGTAAACTTTGCCAGACTAATCTTCCCAGATGTTTGTTAATAACAGAATTCTTTGACAAGTGCTAATGAATGCAATGAAACAGGCCAAAGTTAGGTTTACACCATTTTATATTGGAACATTAACATAAGAGTTACTTATATCCCCAGCTGCTGTATTTAATGATAACATTTTATTTCCCAACTTAGGTCTGAGAAACATCTTACCTATTACAACAGCAAAGGTGCCAATTGTGAAGTTCTTCCATTTGAGAAGTGGTCTGGAAGTAGATATCAGTTTGTATAACACATTGGTAAGATTTTTTTCAGGCTTTTTGTTTAGAGAGGTTAAGGGAACAAATGTCTCACCTTGCAAAAACCTCAAGTTAAAGAAGTCATTCATTTCATCTTAGTGAATCTTTCAAGAGTTATTACGCTTACTTGCTGTGAACCTGGCAGTGTTCTGAGGCTGAGGATTCTAAGATAATTCAGATATGTTTCAGGGATTTATAGGACCTCTCTGACCCTTTAGGGGTGTTTGTGCAGAGAGATCTTATATCTACTGAAAGGGAACTGATTGTTTATTTCACCAGCCCTTATTTTCTAGATGTTCAGACCAAGGACGTATAAAAGCCATGAGGTCAGATGTTACTTATAATTCTTTATTATTATCTAGTAAGTTAATGAAGATTGTCTTTAGGGAAAAAAAAAAGGTTAATTTCAGTTGAAATGTCTTCTTCCTAAAATGAATCAGACTGTAAACCTATTTAAAATATTCCAGTTTAAAATCTTTTCATCTAGGCTCACATGGTGGCTCATGCTTGTAATCCCAGCACTTTGGGAGGCTGATGAGGGAGGATCACTTGAGCCCAGGAGTTCATGACCAGCCTGGGCAACATAGTGAGATCTCATCTCCATTATTTAAAACAACAACCAAAAAAAAAAAAAAAGAGACCCTTTACACTTCATTGTTAGTCTTATAGTGTTATTTTCCTTTTAACAGGCCCTTCATAACACAAGGCTTTTATCTGCTTATTCCGCCATTGATCCCAGAGTGAAGTATTTGTGCTATACCATGAAAGTATTTACAAAGGTGAGTATGCTTCCTATTGTGACTTATCAGGAAATTTCATTGCATCTTTAAACACTGTTGAAAACATAAATCTATTTTTTAATGAACTGTAGTCATGTGAAATGCTTCATGTAGCTATTTGGGAGACCCTATGAAGAAAGCTAAAATTTTGTTCTGAATTTTATACAATGACCTGATCTTGCACGTAGCCAGCTGTCCACTGCTTTGCTAGGTTGGATTGGTTTTGCCTTTGACAATGTGATTTTTATATTAGTCCTCAAAATATGCACTTTACTTTTAATGATAACAGAATGGATGCAAAGTTAGCAGAAAACAGACCTTTCCTTTGTTCTTGGTTTTCCTTCCGTCTAGATGTGTGATATTGGTGATGCATCTAGAGGCAGCTTATCATCGTATGCATATACTCTTATGGTGCTATATTTTCTCCAGCAGAGGAATCCACCAGTCATTCCTGTCCTTCAAGAGGTATTAGTGAATGAAATTGTATTTCTTATCTGGAAAGCTGGTGATCTCTGAGCCTTTCTCCTCCTCTAAAATTCTGTGGTTCTGTAGTTAATTTTTTACCTATTTTCCTAGAAGTTTTTGTATCAATGCATTAAGTTTGTAATCCATACTAATAGTTTAAAAATTAATTTCAGATATACAAAGGTGAAAAGAAACCTGAAATATTTGTTGATGGCTGGAATATTTATTTTTTTGATCAAATAGATGAACTGGTACGTATTTTAAGAGTAAAGATTTTCCTATATCCTTGACTAAAAATTAGCTATACTACAGTGTAGATGGTCAACAACTATTTTATTGCTTGTTGTATTTATATATCTTATGATAGTAAAAAAAATAGTGTTTTCAGATGCTTCCTTTGATGTGAAAATATTTTTACTAAGCCAAGTGAATTTCTAGGGCCTATATCCAGTATTTCTTTAATGCCTAATAATTCCAAATGGTTAAGTAACTTTATTCCAAGTGAATGAATATTTGTTCTGTGGTTTTTGTACCCAGAGTTTAGAAAGACTTTCAATGAGCTAAAGAGATCTAATAACCTACGTATTACCAAGGCTCTTAGAATCTATTTCTGGATCTTCTGACTAACGTGTTCTGAGACTTGACACTGAAAACTCTGAGCTCTTCCTACTCCAAGTCACAGAGTAGAGATTAATAAACTTATGTAAATTATGTTTTTAAATATGAAAGAAAAGTTGCATAATTGAGCTCTAGTTAATTAGAAATAAATCCAAATTTACTCCCTAAAATACAAATGAATATTGATATTAACACTTCACTAAAGACCATGGTATCCCTTGTTCCCTTCTATTTCTAGCCTACCTATTGGCCAGAATGTGGAAAAAATACAGAATCTGTTGGGCAGTTATGGTTGGGCCTTCTTCGTTTCTACACAGAGGAATTTGATTTTAAAGAACATGTTATTAGCATCAGGAGAAAAAGTCTGCTTACAACTTTTAAGAAACAGTGGACCTCAAAATACATTGTTATTGAAGGTACGAATAAAATTAAACTTGAAGTCGAATAGACTATAGAGCTTGAACTATAAGGACATTGTTCTTCCTCCTTGCAGAGCTCTTCCAGCTGCTTGGGGAGTGCAGTGCCCCAGTCTCATTGTCCATACCAGGCCAACTTTTCTCTTTCCAGCCTTAAGATTTGTTTTTAAATGACTGAAGCCATTTCACCATGACAAATTTTTTGCTATTGTTGGACACATACTGAAGGATAAGGCAGCAGTAGTGATAAGGCAGCTTCAAGAAAGTGGTACTTTTACAACCTTCCTGTTGGGGGGTTTGAAGAGTGCCGCTAAGTGAATTTTCAAGATCTTCATTCGCTATTGATGGAGTTCACCTATAAGTAATTGTATATAAATTTTGACATTTATTTTGACCATATGGAAGCCTTTTCTTTTTCTATTTTTTAGTTTTTGAGATGGAGTTTCGCTCTTGTTGCCCAGGCTGGAGTGCAGTAGCGCTATCTCGGCTCACTGCAACCTCTGCCTCCTGGGTTCAAGCAATTCTCCTGCCTCAGCCACCTGAGTAGCTGGGATTACAGCGGCCCACCACCACAACTGGCTAAATTTTTGTACTTTTAGTAGAGATGGGGTTTCACCATGTTGGCCAGGCTGGTCTTGAACTCCTGACCTCAGGTGATCACCCACCTCGGCCTCCCAAAGTGCTGGGATTACAGATGTGAGCCACTGCGCATGGCCACCTTATCTTTTTCTATTGAATGTAGTGATCTATTGGAGCCATTGATGCTAATAGTTGATTGTTTATTTCCAATTTGTGGGATTCTTTTTTAAGACAAAATGGAATTTAAATGCTTTAGCTGAGAAATGACCTAAGAAATATTTTTTTAATTTTAATAAGATTTTTAAATGTTTATTTTTTAATATGTTTGTATCACATAAATAATACGTACTATTCTAAGTTGTGGTTTTATTATTATTTCTGCCTATTGGCAGTATTAAAATACAATGAACTTTTGTAAAATGAATTTCAGATCACCATGGGTTACAGATATAGTTTTGACTTTTTAAAGATCTCATGTGTCAAACACATAGAATTTTTGACTTACTACGCCTTTTCGTTATCACTGCAGTTCTTATCATCTGTCACTTATTAAGGTATTCCTTTTTTTTTTTTCTTGAGACAGTCTCACTTTGTCTTCCAGGCTGGAATGCAATGGCGCAATCTTGGCTCACTGCAACCTCCACCTCCCGGGTTCAAGTGATTCTTGTACCTCAGCCTCCTGAGTAGCTGGGATTACAGGTGCCGTGCCACCACGCCTGGCTAATTTTTTTGTATTTTTAGTAGAGACGGGGTTTCACCATGTTGGCAAGGCTAGTTTCGAACTCCTCAGCTCAGGTGATCCGGCCCACTTCAGCCTCCCAAAGTGCTGGGATTACAGGCGTGAGCCACTGTGCCCGGCCTATTAATGTATTCTTTTTTAAGTTTTGAAGGTTTATTATCTTTTGCTTCTAATTTTTACATTACTTTCAGACAAGCAGTTAGTAATAGGCTAAACTAAAAAGAAGGCTTCATTCATAATCATATAACCAGCTATTTTAGAATTGAGGCATTTCAGTGGCGATAGTAGTCGTTTGTTTTTGTTTTTGCCGGGGACAGAGTCTCACTGTCTCGCCCAGGCTGGAGTGTAATGGTGCGATTTCAGGTCACTGCACCCTCCGCTTCCTGGGTTCACCCGTTGTCAGCCTCCAGAGTAGCTGGGACTACAGGCACACACCACCATGCCTGGCTAATTTTTGTATTTTTAGTAGAGAGAGTGTTTCACCATGTTGGCCAGGCTGATCTTGAACTTCTGACCTCAGGTGATTAGCCCACCTCAGCCTCCCAAAGTGCTGGGATTACAGGCGTGAGCCACAGCACCCAGCCAGTAGTAGTTTCTTTAACTGCACAGTAGCTAATATTGTAGTATCTCCACTACACCAAGCAAATAACCAAAAATACATATACACATATAAAAATCACTTGAAGAAAGAATGACCAAACTGATGAAGGTAACCTTCTCATAGCAATAATTATTGCAGGGTTGAGCTGAAGGAAGGGTCCTATACTTCGATAAACTGATAGTCTCAATCTCAATATGGTACACCTCAGTTACCGTTCACTAGAAGCATACCTGGCAAGTGGAAGATGCCACTTTTTACTTCTTTACTTCTCTTGTGTATGCTATATCCATGCAGTCCTTCATTTTCTCAATAAGAGGATTCCCGAAAAAAGGTCATCGCTTTTTTCTCTTTGCCTTCTTGAATATTGTTTTAGGGATGTGAAAAATAGAAGTTAGATATCTACACATAATGTCTAAATTATGAATCATGGGTGTATGTTATTTTAGATCACTTATAAAACAGTATTTGGATTTAGAAGTAGTGCTTTTAACCCCATTTATTTCATGAGACAGTTTATTCACACCTCACATACATCTTTGACATTAGCATTGTTTTCATCATTCCTACCATTTTCTGGGTTATTTAACAAACAGTATTCCAAAACATATCCTATATACAGCTATCTAAGATGTTTGAGATGCAGACATGTAAGATCAAATGAGAATCTATATTAAGCTTTTACTAGAAATTGTATCCCAAGATCCAGGTAGCCAATGGCATGCCATTGGGACAGATGTATATATCTGTGTGTTTTATAAGTGTGTTTTGTAATCTCCATCATGAATTATTTTCTAAAGTGATCTTTAAGAAATTTGTTACATAGTGGGAACCTTTAGTGCTAAAATGTTTTAAATGTATTTATAACTTCTATATACATCCAAAACTAGTGTCATTAAGTAATATCAGGCTAATGTGTCTTCTGCAAACAGTATTTTGTTCAAAAATAGGCAGCCAGTCATAACATAAAGAGCTTTATAATGATTTAAATATAAAGTAGTACACTCTATTCTGATGAACAGTGTAGTGGAAAAACTTGCCTTATGTTTAGGAATATGTATTGCTTAGCTTTATTATAACTTGTAAGCTCATTTAACAGGTGTCATTTTAAACTTTTTTTTGCACTTCTTTTCTATCATGTGAATTTAAAACTTATTGATGATAAGCAAAGTAGATGATATTCTTGTCTTGTTTTATGAACTTTACTTATTGGATGAATGGTGGCATTTTCTATTTGATTACCTTATTTGCTCTTAAATTTTTTTGCTTAGATCCCTTTGATTTGAATCATAATCTTGGAGCTGGATTATCAAGGAAAAGTGAGTTACTTCGTTTGTCAATTTTATTTTTTATTTTACTTATTTATTTACTTTTATAATAGAGACAGGGTCTTGCTTTTATTGCCCAGGCTGGTCTCAAACTCCTGGGCTCAAGTGATCCTCCTACCCCAGCCTCCCAGAGTGCTAGAATAACAGGCGCCACCAGGCCCAGGTAGTTTGTCATTTGTAATACAATCTCTTTTCCTTTTAACCCGCCTAAGTGAGTTCTTACTCTTCTTTTTAGTGACAAATTTTATAATGAAGGCTTTTATCAATGGTAGAAGAGTATTTGGTATTCCTGTCAAGGGATTTCCAAAGGACTACCCCTCAAAAATGGTAAGTGTGTTGGAAATACCAAAAAATAAAAAAAAATGCCTAATTTGTACACATCACTTCAGTAGTAACTTAAATATTTAGAAAGTCTGTGAGTCTAGCCAAAGTAAATGACTATAGTACAGAATGATTCCCAGAGCCCCCCTTTTTCTTAAACATCCCCGGGTAGAGGCCATCAGAATAGAGAGAAATAGTAAGAAGTTGGATTTAAGGTTGTTAAATTCTTGTTTTCCTCTTTGATGCCTTTTTTTTTTCTGGTTATCTGTGCTAGCCTTCATAGGTGCATTGCTGTTCTGCCAGCATTCGGCTTGATGCCAGCCTTGGCCAAGCCCAGTTTGTACATATCTAGAATCTAGATTTTCCAATCTGCTTGCAAAAAGTAGTAAATCTTTTGCTGGGACTAGGGGGTTAACAGTGCTTCCTGTAGCAGACAGCTATCTCTTCTCATGTAACTTGATACTCGAGTTTTTAAGGAACCACATTTATTGAAAACAAAGCAAAATTATGTCAAAAAAATAATTTCAGTGAGAGAAAAATGGCTAGGGACTAGATGATCTTGCTAAGAATAATATTATGTTTTTCTGCATTAATTTCCTTATACTTTTTATTCTTATTTTTAATTGACATATAGTTTATGGAGCACAACGTGATGATTTGATACATGTATATGGAATGATGAAATCAAGTTAATTAACATATATATATCACCTCACCATTTTTTGTGGGGAGACATTTGAGATTTACTCTTAGTTATCTTGAAATATACACTATTATTGACTATAGTCACCCTGCTGTGCAATAGATCTCGAAACTTATTCCTCCTGTCTATCTGAAACTTTGTACCCTTTGACCAACAACCCCCTATTCCCTCTGTACTCCCAGTGAAGACTTTTAAAATTTAACATAAGTGTATTGCTTTATAGGCACATTCAGTGTTTGATTACATCTGTACATCTGATTTATGGTAGATATTGATGTGGCTTCTACACCAGTGCTTCTGAAACTTGTTTGAACAAATCGCCTGAGGATTTTGTTAAAGTGCAGATTCTGATTCAGCAGGTCTAGGATCAGGCTCAAGACTGCTTTTCCAGCAAGCTCCCTGGGGATGCTCATGTTGCTGGCCTCCACCTTAATTTTAGTACAAAGAGGCTACAGGCTAGACCATTATCTTTCCTTTGTTCTGTTATTTTTCCTTCAGCAGCCACAACTAAGCAAAGTAGAAACACATAGTTTTTTTTCTTTTCTTCAATATAATCTGTATGATGCAAATCATGTTTCTCAATTCATTAGGTTTTAGCCTTTTCATTTGATGAGGAGACAAAGCCTGTGTACCTGGCCTCAACTCCCTCCCACATCCTGAAAAGCTGACTCATCCGCTTCTTTAGAAGTGTGCTTAAACCTTTAGGGTTAGGGCTCACGAGTGCTCTGCATGACTAAAAGGAATAAACAAAAATGGATTTAGTTAAAACTATCCTGAGTTAGACCTTGATGGTCTTAGATTTTGTTTGGAATTAAGCAGTATAAATAATATTTATTAAAAGTAATGTTATATCAACATTGAATTGTAAGATAACTGTTTAATATCTGGTTAGTTTTGTGTTCCGATCTCACGTGAATAGTTCAGGCTTTTATATATTTATGTTCTTCTAGGAATACTTTTTTGATCCAGATGTGTTAACTGAAGGAGAGCTGGCCCCAAATGATAGATGTTGTCGAATTTGTGGAAAAATCGGACACTTCATGAAGGACTGTCCTATGAGGAGAAAGTAAGTAAATGTTCAAAGGGGTTGGTTGTGTTTTTATTTTCTTAATGTCCCAATTTTTAAATGAGGTACTATTATAACAAAGAAAATACACTTGTGTAAAATCCAGCAGTTTTCAGATACATTTAAGTTTTTTATTTTATTTTTTAATGAAATGAAGTGATTTAAAACATGACTTTAGGCCGGGTGCAGTGGTTCACGCCTGTAATCCCAGCACTTTGGGAGGCCAAGGCGAGTGGATCACCTGAGGTCAGGAGTTCAAGACCAGCCTGACCCACATGGTGAAACCTCATCTCTACTAAAAATTAGCCAAGCATGGTGGCGGGCACCTGTAGTCCCAGCTACTTGGGAGGCTGAGGCTACAGAATCGCTTGAACCCGGGAGGCAGAGATTGCAGTGAGCCCAGATCACGCCATTGCACTCCAGCCGGGGCAACAGAGCAAGATTCTGTCTCAGAAAAAAAAAAAAAAGCCCAGGTGTAGTAGCTCATGCCTGTAATCCCAGCACTTTGGGAGGCCAAGGCAGGCGGATCACTTGAGGCCAGGAGTTCAAGACCAGCCTTGCCAACATGGTGAAAAGAGGAAACAAAAATTCCTCCTTTTTACAGTAGTGAGAAGTTCAGAATCATTTCAGTCAGTAAACAGTCAAATGAGTTCCTTCAGGATCTCAGTTACATCTCTAATGTACAGTAACTGTTCAGCACGTTGGGATATATATTCACAAACAGTTCGCTGGATTTTAGCACTCTTTGTTTGTATTCCACTTAACCCTTAATAATTGTTGTGAGTAGGTAAGCCATGCAGTTCAGTCCCCATGCTTTCTTCTGGTGGCGTTTATTGGGGGGCAAGAGAGACATGTTTTTGCTTGCTTGCCTTGGGATATGTTGTTTTGGGTGGTAGTGGTGGTGTTTTTAACTGTACAGCAATATTTTAAAACATGGTGCTCAAATTAGGTTACCATCTGGAATTTGAGAAGCTTTGTTTTTCAGTCCTTTTTTTCATTACTCAAAAATCAGTGATTATTAGGATAAGGGAGAAATGATTTTGACATTTTAAGAGCATAAATCTTAAAACCATTGTTCCTTTGTGAATTTAAGCCTTCACATCTAAAATTTCCAGTGCCAAGTAAAGAAAGAATGCTAATGTGCCAGAAAGGCCGTTCAAGAAATCACTCCATGGATGATTTGCCTTTCATTACATCAGTGTCAAAGTAGGCATTCAGCCAAGGAGTGCCACTAATTGCAGTCATTGGTTTTACAGCACTAGAGCAACTTTGAAAATGAAGAAGAAAAACTGCACCCTTAAACCCTGAGGGAGCATCTTAACAGAGAAGATGGATTTTCATTTAGGTTCTTGCTTTTCCTTTTAATACTTTCTATTCCTGGTCATCTCTTAAATCTAGAATTGCCTTAATATTTTGGGAATTGCCTTAATATTTTGTTAGGCTTCTGTTTAGATTTTTGCTACTAATATGATATCTTCTACAGAGTAAGACGGCGGCGAGATCAGGAAGATGCCCTGAACCAAAGATACCCTGAGAACAAGGAAAAAAGAAGCAAAGAGGACAAAGAAATTCACAACAAGTACACAGAAAGGGAGGTGTCAACAAAAGAAGATAAGCCCATACAGTGCACACCTCAGAAAGCCAAGCCAATGCGGGCAGCTGCTGACCTGGGGAGGGAGAAGATCCTCAGGCCACCAGTAGAAAAATGGAAGAGACAGGATGACAAAGACTTAAGAGAAAAACGTTGTTTTATTTGTGGAAGAGAAGGGCATATTAAAAAGGAATGCCCACAGTTTAAAGGCTCTTCAGGTATGGACACCTATCACACCTTGATGTTTGCTCTAACATCTCAAGGGAAATCTCCTTTTTAGAGCTCTTTACTATTTTAGTTATCTTTATTTCTTTATCAATATATTTACTCAAAAAAGATCTTGTTTTTAAGAAAGTAAAATCCCTTCCCCCTCCTTTAATGTTGATCCTCCATATATCTTATTCCTGGCTTTATTTAGAGTCTTATGAGAGTCATTTGGTGAACTTTTCTAAGATTATCAGTGAGGTGAAAGTGTAATCATCCCTGGTACCTGCAAATGTAGCCTCAGTGACCAGAAAAGAAGCTGCAACTTGAGCTTTGCTACTTGGTATATGTACTTGTGAAATCAAATCACAGGGGTGGCGGTAGCCAGAGTTATCTCAGGACACCATGCTCTGTGCACAGGTGAGCCACACACAGGCACATGCATAGAAAAGGGAACAGAAAGAAATAGGCTGCATAGTTAGCAGTGGGTGAATCTGCAGAGGGGAATTATGGAAGATTTTTTTCTGTAGATTTTGTCATTTTGATTTTCTACAAGTGAGCATGATTATTCTTATGACGAAGAAAATATCTATTAGCAGTCATTAACAACACCATCCACAAATCTGGCCCCTTTGAGTTGTTAAATACAAATTGGCCATTTTTGCTAAATGGGTGAAATGTCTATTGTGGGCACCTTTTAAACGGACTACTAACTATAAGGGTACCTTGTGTGTGTATAATAAGTAATGATTTACAAAGCAATTTACATTCTCACTTCTCAGAACTGTGCAAGTGATGAAATTTGATAAGCATAGAAAAGAAATATTGGGAAGTAATTTTTTTCTAATTAAAGTAGTCAATCCTGTCACTATCCTCAGTTGTATATATATGTTTGTGGACAGCATAAAGTGTCAGCTGCTTTACAGTTTCCTTAAAATACTCCATGTGTATAGTTCTTGGAACAAGAATACCTCTCTTCTATTTTATTTTATCATATTCAGCAATATAGTGTATCTTTTTTTAAGACAGGAGATTTTTAGATCATACCCATTCTTTTTTAAAGGAGCTTTATATGAAAAGAAAAATACTTAAAAAATTTTATCTATTATTTTTAGAGTAGGGTTTAAATGTTTATGAAAGATACAGCTTTAGCTGCTCACATGGGACATATACCAGAATAAAGTGATTTTCTTTTGTTGTTTTAAGAGGAAAATGTATTTAAAAGAAATTACAATAATAATAGTTGCTAACATTCATTGAGCATTCACTATGAGTTAGGCACTATTTTAAGTACTTTACATGGATAATTTCATTTAATTTTTACAACAGCTTCATTAAATACATTAATACCTGCTGTTTTACAGGTAAGGAAACTGTAAATAGTATAGATAACTTTTAAATAGTATTCCCAAAATTATTCCTAAAATTACTCGAGGCCTGTGTTGATTACTCATGACTGAAACATTATTACAGTCTTCCTCTTTGGTACAACAAAGTGGAGAATTTGCCCCAGCTTTGATGAATTTCTTTTTTCTCGCTAGCAGCAAGTTTTAAGTTGTGTACTAGGGAAGCTCTCATAACAGTTAGACCAATGATTTTGGCAGCCTGTGGGGACAGCAGCAACTCAAAAAGATGCGGGGCGGGTAGTCCGGGTGGCAGGGGAATTATCAAGCATAAGGAAGAGCACTTATCTAGAAATGTGGTCCCTTCAGAATGCAGTCTTGACACATTAAAGTTAGTAGTCATCATATTTTAAAAGTGAAATGACAGTGGAGGCATGGGGATAGATACAGGGAATTTCCTTTGGTGGCAGTTCAAAAATAATCAGCTGCTTCTTCCTCTCTCAAAATTATGCTGCTCTCTCTTGTTTCTTCAGATATATTGCTCCTTTGTCCACACAATATACTGAGTGGAGCTTCTGTCACACCAACAGACAGTCTCTCTGTGAAAGTTTGAAAACAGGGCTACTGCTTTCAATTTAAAGTAGGAACAAAAAGTGCTAATTTCTTTTTTAGGAATGTCTAAATCAGATTGTATGTTTGGATCACCCTCACCTGTCCCATTGAAACCAACTGGTTTATTTGTTCAGGTAAACCTAGCTCAAACGGAGAAGGAGGCGTGTCTGTCATCTGTTCACTCAGGAGCTGCTCCCTGAGTGCTCTCAGCTCTGCACCATGTCCTTGCGCTGTGCTGGCAGTGCGGGCCCTCCTTCCTCTGGCTGACCTGCAGCACTCCTGTCTGTCCTGCGCGGGTGTGGTGCGTGGTGAGGCTTACTGGGCACCAGATGGCGGGGCCTTGTTTCAGAACTCCTGCCCATGGTCTTGCTTTTCAGTTAACTTGCAAAATTCTGCCACCCACATGCCTTATTTCAGCTCTCCTTGGATATGGTTTCGGTTTTAAGGCTGTTTCAGATGCTCTTCCTTTCGATTTTGTAAACCAGTCTATTTCATTTTTTAGGCAGTGCTTTTACATGAAGACAAAAAGAAACAAAAAACAACAATATTTTTGAGTCCCCAGTCAGGTATGTGGGTTTTAAAAAAAACAAATGTGTGTTATTTTATTTACTGCATACTTTACCACATGCCTTTTGAGACTTTTTCTCCGAATATGTGCTTTTAACAGGGATTGGACATCAGAATCACTTGGGGGAACTTTAAAACATATAGTTGCCCATCCTCTACCTTTATTTCCTAAAGCTAATTCTTCAGTGGTTAAGCATGGGCCTGTGTGTTTTGTAAATTCCAAGTGATGTTTATACCACCCATGAGTGGCAACCAGAGTCTTCAATTATTTGTTCCAGTCCCGTGCTTTTTGTTGCTGCTGTCTTGCCAGCAGTGTTTTCTCCTCCTGGAGAGTATTTGCCACACACAAAGTAAGGAAAAAAACTAATCTCTAGCCTGAACTCCACTGTTACCTCTCAGCTACTTCATTTATTCATTCTTTCAACAAATAGTTATCCAGCCTCTCCCCTCCCTTTCCAAGTTCAGGACACCAGCCTCAACACTGAAGATACAGCAGTGAACAAGCAAAGCCCCTTCTCTCATTTACTCTGCATCCTTTTCAGAAGAGGTAGACAATAAAGAGATACAGAGATAATATGTCATGTGGTGGCAAATGCTAGGAAGAAATAACAAAACAAGAAAAGGGAAAGAGAATGGTTGGCTAAGGAGGCAGCCTCTCTGGTAAAGTAACATTTAAGCAAAGAATCAAATGAAACAAAGGGGCCAGTCGGGGGAAATTGGTGTTAGACTGGTAAACTCAGAGATGGAAACAGGTGTTGTCCTGCAGCATCACTGAGGCAGTGTGGCAGGAGTGGAACAGGATTGGAAACTCGAGAGACAGAAGAAATTTGAAAAAAAAAAAAAAAAAAGTGGAGCAGGCAGAAGGGTGAGTGAGTGGTAGAGGTGAAATCAGAGGGTGGATAGATCTGGGTTATGAAGCGCCTTCAGCAGTGGTAGGTACCGTTTTTGTTGGTTTTTTTCTCCCTCTAAGTGAAATGAGAGACTATTGTAGGGTTTTGAGCCAAGGAGTGATATTATCTGAATTCTGTTTTAAAAGGTTCATTATGGCTCCTGTGTGGAGGCAGGTAGCTACTTAGAAACCAAGCCATCTCAGCCTCCCGATTTGTAGAGATGTGGTCTCACTATGTTGCCCAGACTGGTCTTGAACTCCGGGCCTCATGTGATCCTCCCACCTTGGCCTCCCAAAATACTAAAATGATAGATATGAGCCGCCACACCTGGCCATAAGCTTCAGCCTTGAGCAGATACTTTCTAAACACTTTTTATATAGGGAAACAAAACTAATTCTTGCGTAGCCAAGGTGTTCATTTTGCCGAGAATAACGTAGCATAGTGTTTACAATTACGTGGGTGTAATTTCTAGCTTTGTGATCCTGAGAGACTGCCTTATCCTCCATATGCCTCAGTTTTCTCATGTGTAAAAAGGGGGTAATAATAATACCTGACAGGGATGTTGAGAAATCCATGTAAAAGTACTTAGAACAGCGCCTGCATATAGTGAGAGCAGAGCAAAGGAGAAAAGGTTCATGGTGGTGATTGCATTGATGTTATTATTCCTTCAGGGTATCACCAAGTCTTCCAGTGCCAGCATTGTTCAGTTGAGAGAGAAATATAGATGCTAGGCATACACCTAGAAATAGCATTGACAGTAAGTTACGATTTCTGTAATTATCTTCTGAGTAAAAAACCTACATATTTATAAATCTTTTGAGCAACTGGAAAAAAAGTATTAACTTAAATTTACTACAGGAAAAATGTATTGCAATAATTATGTTACTTTATACCAGAAAAAAGAAAACATTTATAGGTGGTTAAAATCGATCCTATCCAATAAATCAGACTCTTCCAAATAAGTATATGTCAGATGATATAACTGTCTAGTTTATCTGTCTTATATGTATCCAAATTATCTATGTTGTTATAAATGTGAACTGTATCTCACCTGTAAGTGGTGGTAATTTCCCCACAGCTCTTCCTTTCCATAGTACTAAGTATGTCTTTGGCCCACTTGTAGTTTCTCAAGAAAGCATGTTGATACGGACAGCCCCTACTCTCATATATGGTGTATTGACCTTAGGCAAGAGATGTGGTTTCTCTGAGCTCCAGATATGTCATCTATAAAATTGGTGTTAACACCGTTTATCTCATAGGGTGCTAAGAAGATTAAAGTACTGCCCAGAGTAGGCACTCAGTCAAGTTCTCTTTCCTCTCCTGATACCTACCCCCATCCTTTCCTCTAGGTTGCATATAGTTCTTTACTCCCAAAGGAGATCACAGTAGATAGAAAATCCCATGAATGTCCTTGCTCTTCGTTGTTACCTCCCTCCCCCTCTATCCCCCACACATAATGCCTTAGATATTCAGTAGGTTTTATTGATTAGAGGTGAACTTATTTGGAAGGAATAAAAAGACAAAGCAGGAGAATGGTCAAGAACATGAGTTTTAGAGTGAGACACTTGAGTTTGAAATCCAGCCCAACCATTTACTAGTTGTGTGACCTCTGTCAAGTTATGCAACCTCTCTGTGCCTCAGTTTCCTTTTTGGCAAATTGGTGCTAACACCTCACAGGACTATTGTAAGGATTAAGTTCATGTAGATAAAGCACTTAACACAGCATCCGACACATCTCATCACTCAATAAATTATCACTGCCCTTTGTTACTGTGGTTAACAAACACTTGCTGTAATTTCTCTCTTCTAACTTATAGGACAAACAAATAATGGAAATTTTTAACATAAGTATGTAGAGATTGTGGTACCACAGTGATAAACTGATTTTTATGCTTAAGTTAATGACTCTGGTTTATGTATGACAATTTATTCAGTATGAGAATCTCAGAAAACTAATGTTTTTTTCTATTCCTTAACCTTCCTACCCTTTTTTTGGTAAAGAAAATTACCGAAAAAACAAAAAACAAAAAAAAAAAAACTACCTCTGTCTATTTATTTATTCCATTTTAATCTCATGGCTTGAAATCTGAAAAATTGGAGTTGCTGTAAGAGATTGGTGGATGTCTTTTTGCCCTCATGGTGATGTATTCTTTTACAGCTTTTATCATTGACCAGAATTTTAAAGCCTGCTTATTTTAAAAAACGAAAACCAGCGTTCTTTATGATAATAAGCTTAAAATAATAGAAATACTTTTTAAAATAGTATGGGGAGAGCTCATTGTCAGTGAATATAGATCATTCTTGTTGATACCCTTCTTTGAATATTCTAGTGTATTAATATACCATTGTTTATTTAATCATGTCTTATTAATGGACTGGCTGTTTTCACATATTTGATATATCAAGTGTCTTCACAACTTGTGCTTGCATATTCTTTCCCAAAATATTGAAAGTCCATATATTTCCTTGTACATTTTTAAAGTTGATATCTAAATCTTTCATTGTAGTTGCAAAGCATGTAATTTCTTGGGGGAGGGGGGCTGTAAATATTGACATTTTAAAATAAAACTTTTAAATCAGCCTTAAATGTATCAAATGAAGTATAAATATTATTGCTTTTTCATACCCACCATCATTTATATACAGCTCAGCTCTTCTTTAACAGGCAAAAATTATATATCATTTCCCTTTCCTCCTTGAATTCCTTTGTTGTACTTCTACAGAATTTCAGCATAAGATGATATATTTTGTTTGTTTGTTTGAACTTCTCCCTGAGATGATATATTTTTATTACACATATTTTCAAATATTTTATTGAGTAGCTTATCATGCTTATCTGCAATAAAAATGACAGGGGCGACAAGCTAGGCCCTATTTTCTATAAATTGAATTTTTAAGCTTTTTATTAAATCTCAAAGGATGAAAATATCTTCTATATTGAGTTTTCACAATTATTAGAATATATAATTGATCAAAACAAATGTTACAAATTTTAATTAAAAATTACTTTTTTTTAATACCTAATGCTAAATGATGAGTTAATGGGTGCAGCACACCAACATGGCACATGTATACATATGTAACAAACCTGCATGTTGTGCACATGTACCCTAAAACTTAAAATATAATAATAATAATAAACAAATATTAATAATAATTACTTTTTATGTTTACTTACAACGACTTTTATTTAATAAGAAAGATGAGATTTTTTCCCTATACATTCACGTATCTTTGGGTCGACATTATTTACTGCGTGAATGAAACTGTTCCTTTTCTATCCCTAATTTTTTTTGTTTTTATAGTTGATAAAAACGGAAAAACCCCAATATTCTTTATGATAGCAAATTAAAAATAATAGAAATACTTTGAGTTTGGGAATAGAAGATATATTACAATAGTGCCACTCAATTATTTTGATTCCTTCTTAATTACATGACAAAAAATCACAGTGATATATCATGAAAAATTATTTGTAATGATCATCCACTATCAATGTAATTTTATGAAAGCTAAAAATTTGGATTTTTATTAGAGGCATTTACATTCACCACAGACACCAGCATTTTGTTTGCCTCTCCTCTTCTCTGGGTTTTTTTTTTTTTTTTTGCCTCATGGCAATACACCACAGTAGGATTTGGCTGGTTAGGAGATACGCCTTTCTTTTGTAAAGTAGGTGAATAATTGTGAAAGGGGAGTTAGAAAGGACAGGTGGAGTGATTCCTGAAAACCAGCCTAAGCCTTGACCACAAAGGCATTCACAGGCATATAATTTTTAAGAAAGAGTACACATGGAAGTTGAAGAGCTAGAAATTGACTCTCTTAAAACTATCCTTGTGGCTGGGCGCCGTGGCTCACGCCTATAATCCTAGTACTTTGAGACACCGAGGCGGGTGGATCACCTGAGGTTGGGAGTTCCGAGACCAGCCTGGCCAACATGGTGAAACCCCATCTCTACTAAAAAGACAGATTTAGTCAGGTGTACTGGTGTGCGCCTATAATCCCAGCTGCTCAGGAGGCTGAGGGCAGGAGAATCACTTGAACCTGGGAGGTGGAGGCTGCAGTGAGCCGAGATCAAGCCACATGCCCTGTCAGGTAGGCTCAGGAACACATGGGCCCAGGTTGGAAGAGCATCATTTATATAAAACACTCTAATGAATAGTTGCATATTTGTCTAGTTATTTCATCAGGATAAATTCCCGCTCATAAGAATGATAGGTTTAAAAGTATGCACATTTTGACAGTGATGCCAATATTCCCAAATTGTGATTGTTGACAATCCCAGAGAGTCAGTGATATTGTTTCCCATACCCTGACTTCATTGGGATAGTCTTTTTTCATTTTACACCTGCTTGAATTCCTATTATTACCATTGAACTTTACCATTTTTTTTACATGATTTCATCTATCTTTCTTTGTACTTTTGTATTGGAGTATTCTTGACAGGGTCTCACTGTCGCCCAGGCTGGAGTGCAGTGGCTCAATTATAGCTCACTACAGCCTTGAACTCTCAAGCGATCCTCCCATCTCAGTCTCCCGAGTAGCTGGGACCATAAGCTAGTGACACCACACCCAGCTGATTTTTTAAAATTTTCTGTAGAGACAGGGTCTCGCCATGTTGCCCAGGCTCGTCTTGAACTCTTGGGCTCAGATGATCCTCCTCAGTTTCCAGAAGTGTTGGGATTACAGGCATGAGCCACTCCACCCGGCCTAGTTTATTATTTTAACCTCACTTATATGTGTTTGCCATACAGATGAATGTTTGTTTTAATAGTGTGATCTAGCCAACTTTTGCATGGTTTCTTATCATGCTTACCAAATTTTATAAATGCCATATTATTCCTCTATATTATATAAAAATTCATTCATGTGTTATTTCTAGTACTTTTGTTTTTTTACATGCAAATATTTTATATTCAGGTATAGTGAAGATTTTTCTGATATAGTAGATTACATGTTTAAATGCTACAGTAGTAAAACTACTAGTACTATACTTACCAAAGGGTTTAACATTTTGGGAACAACAGAAACGGGCAAGGAGCAGTATAACAATAACTAACTTACCTTCTAGAGAATTGGCATTGTTTTTCAATTTTTTTTTTCTTTTAGAGAGAAGGGTTTCACTCTGTCACCCAGGTAGGAGTGCAGTGGCACAATCATAGCTCACTGCAACCTCGAACTCCTGGGCTCAAGAAATCCTCCCACCTCAGCCTCCCAAGTAGCTCACAGGCATGAGCCACCTGTGCCTGGCTCAATGCCTTTTTTTTTTTCTTTTTTTTAATAAAAGACCTGTCACTGAGGTAGTGGAAGTGCCTTGAGTACCATCACCAACATCGTTTCCTCTGTCATGTCCCTCTCAACCCTAGAAACATCCATTATTATGAGGTTAAGTCTCCAAGTCTCCTTTTTTTTTTTTTTTGAGACAAAGTCTCCCTCTGTCACCCAGGCTGGAGTGTAGTGGTGTGATCTCTGCTCACTGCAACCTTCACCTCCTAGGTTCCAGTGATTCTTCTGCCTCAGCCTCCCAAGTAGCTGGGATTACAGGTGTGAGCCACTGCGCCCAGCCCCTTCTGGTTCATTTTTTGTACTCTTTCATATGTATTCCTTAACATATGTTTCTCCTTGGTGAATTTTTAAATTAAAATGGCATATCATGGCATATAATAAGAATGTCCTACAAACCAGGGATGGTGGCCACAGGCATGCAGTCTCAGCCACTCAGGAGGCTGAGGCAGGAGGATGGCTTGAGCCTGGGAGATCTGACACTGTAGTATGCAGTGATAGTGCCTGTGAATAGTCACTGCACTGCACTCCAGACTGGGCAACAAGCTAGACCTCATCTATTTTAAAACTTTTATATGTTGCTGTTTTTATATTTGGGTTTTTTTCTTTACAGTATTCCACCCTGTGAATAAAAAATATTCTATGTATTTATTACCCAGTTTTAGGTTGTATTCAATATTCTGCTGTTATTAACAGTGCTATAGTGAACATCCTTGTGGAAGTCCTCTTGAGCATGTATGAGAGATTCTTTAGGGTTTGTGTGTCTACAAGTCAAATCGTTAGGTCATAGCTTATGTGCATTTTAGTTAGATTCTATCAGATTACCCTTGTATTGGCTGAAATAATTAGAACTCCCACCAGCAGTGTGTGGGTCATTTCTATGTATCCTTCCAAATACTTAATTTATTTATTTTTCAGAATTTTCATTTTTGCAAGTCTGATGGATGAAAACTACTTTGGTGTTGTTCTCATGTGTATTTGTATGACTCTGGTGATGCAAGGGGCCCTTTTACTTTTTTTTTTTTTTTTTTTTTTGAGATGGAGTTTCACTCTTGTTGCCCAGGCTGGAGTGCAATGGCACAATCTCGGCTCCCCACAACGTCTGCCTCCTGGATTCAAGCGATTCTCCTGCCTCCTGTCTCTCGAATGGCTGGGATTACAAGCACATACCATGACAACCGGCTAATTTTTGTATTTTTAGTAGAGACAGGGTTTCACCATGTTGGCCAGGCTGGCCTTGAACTCCTGACCTCAAGTGATCCGCCCACCTCAGCATCCCAAAATGCTGGGATTACAGGCCCTTTTTACATGTTTATTGGCCATTTGGAGTTCCTCTTCTGTGAATTGTCTGTCAAAATCATTTGCCCATTTTCCCATTGAATTATTTCCCTATTAATTTTTAAAGATTCTTCATTTATTCTGAATACCCCTTTTTTATTATTAGATAAATTTCAAGTGTCTACCTGCAGTATATCTTCTGTTTAAACTTTTTGTGTGTATTGCCATTCCAAAGTTTTTAATTTTGAGATAATCAAATTATTAGTTTTCCATAATTAGTTTTCATCATCATTTGGTTCATAATTTAGGGTCATCTTTAAGAAATTCTTCTCTAACCTGAGGTCATAAAGATATCCATCTGTATTTTCTTCTAACAGCTTTAAAACTTTGTTTTTTCTATTTAGACCTTTAATCCATCCAGAGTTTGTATGTGTATGAAGTATGAGGTAGTCTCTTTTTTTTTTCTTTTTTGAGATGGAGTCTTGCTCTGTCGCCCAGGCTGGAGTGCAATGGCATGATCTTGGCTTACTGCAACCTCCACTCCTGGGTTCAAGCAATTCTCCCGCCTCAGCCTTCTGAGTAGCTGGGACTACTAGTGTGCCGCTGCCATACCCAGCTAATTTTTTTTTTTTTTTTGTATTTTAGTAGAGACGAGGTTTCACCGTGTTGCCCAGGCTGATCTTGAACTCCTGAGCTCAGGCAGTCTGCCTGCCTTGGTCTCCCAAAGTGCTAGGATTACAGGCATGAGCCACCGCCTGGCTGAAAAGCCAAATCTCCATACTTTGTGCAGTTCACAATATTGAAGATGGGTGC
The DNA here is from genome assembly GCF_029289425.2 of Pan paniscus. NCBI lineage: Eukaryota > Metazoa > Chordata > Mammalia > Primates > Hominidae > Pan > Pan paniscus. The sequence goes on from NC_073260.2 coordinate 53,115,365, forward strand.
CTACAGACTAGTAGACACTTTGTGGCATAAATAATACAGTGGTAGAACAATAGAGTACTTTGTTTCTTCCTGACTGAAATTTCTTACTGAATTCCCTGGCTGATATTTTTCGTTGTGAGTTGCTTATCTCGATGTCCTGCTTTGAAAAGTATGTGTTTAGGGAATGTTTTTATTTGCATACTTACTATGTTTGCTTATGGAAAATTTAGAAAGTAATGTTAAGTAAAATGAAGAAAATAAAAACCATCTATACTCCCTCCATTCTAGCATTAACTACTATTTAGGTTTTGGGGATAAAGTTTTCCTGTCTTTTTACATTAATACAATAATAGTTAACATTTATTAAGCATTTTCTAGTACCAAGTACTATTCCAGTTGCTTTACATGTATTCATCTAATCTTCACAATAACTTCAAGGGGGCAGGTATTATTGTCCTCATTTTACAGATAAAGAAAATGAGGCACCAAATACATGATTGGTGGGGTATATTTTAGTTTTTTGAAACTGCTATTTCTATAGTTTTATACCTTGTTTTTTCATATTATTATCCTTCTGTGTATACCTAATATTCTATTATGTGCATAGTTCCTCATATACTTGGTCATATCATAAGTTTTGGATTTTAAGTTCTTTGCATTGTTAAATTATAAGGTTTTTATGAATATTTATTTAGCAGAATTTCTACCCACCACCTCCTGATCTTCTTCCAATAATTTGGCAACCAAAAATTGATAGTTTTAATTTGCATTTCATTGATTACCCCTGATATAGAATTTTTTCATATACTTATGCCATTTTTTTTCTATTTTATATATTACCTTTTCATTACCTAGTTATCTATTGGTGTTCATTCTTTTCTCTGGTGACTTACAAGTTCATTAAGTATGGTAGTGTGCTTAGGAAACTCTTACCCTACCCCAGGATTACCTACATACTCACTCTTTCTTATGCTCTGACTTTCTTATAGTTACATTTAATTCTGTATTCACTTGGAAATGGGTAGAGAAGAAGGATATGGTGTGAGGAGGGAAACTACCTCCTTTCTTCCCCTCCAAAATTACTTATTTGACATAATACAGTTATTGAATAATTCATACTTTCCCCCATTGGTTTGAAATGCAAACTTCATTATGTATTACTTTGTTACATATAATCACTTAAGAATTTCTCAGGTCTCTTCAGTTTTTTCGTTGATCTATTTGTTCAGACTCCAGAACAAAATTTAGTAACTATTCTGTGGTATTGGTTTTAATCAGTAATCCTCATTTGTGTCCTCCACCTGTAAATATAATAAATTTCCTTTTTTCCTTTTATATCAATAAGTTATTGCTACAATGATTACCATCCACAGCTTCATATCTGCAGAGTAATGATCTAAGATATTTATTTCCGGCCAGATAATTCTTTGCAATCTATTATGTTTGGTTGCAAATGAAGATACTGAATTATACAAGGCAGAACCTTAAGTTCGTCTGGTGCTCTGTACCAACATGGAAATAGTGAATATGTAAATGTATTAAAATGAGATCACTCTAGGAACCTGTCTGCATTCAGAAAGAATTTTGACTAAGCTTATATTTAATTAATCATGTGCATATATACTTTTCAATATCTAGTCTTATTACTTGATTCAAAACAAGTGACCAATTCTAGTATGAAGTTTTTGTGACTACTTAATAAGAAGTAATTTTATGGCTTTTGTCATAAAGCGAGGCTTGTTTCATTTATATTGGGTTTTGTTTCTTCCCCTCCTCTAGGTAGCCTTTCCAGTAAATATATGACTCAGGGAAAAGCCTCAGCGAAGAGGACCCAGCAGGAATCATGAGGGAAGGAAAATGCAGCACTCTAAATGGCCACTCAGGCGTTCCTATTCACTCGGAAAATTAGGTTCATTTCACAGGACACAGCAGTGTAGATCAGGCTTCAACTTAACATTTAAGGGAAATGTCAGATTTTTTTTTTAATTAATGAAATTGTTAATGCGGAAAATTTTTTAATATAGTCTTATCTACCACACATCCCCATAGATTTAAGGATTTTAATAGAAAGTCATGATGTATGTATTTAAGCCACGTTAAAAGAAAAAATAATAACTATGGACCGGTATTCAGTGAATACAGTTTCATGGTTTTTAATTCTTTCAAAGCACATTAAAAATGGTGTGCTGATAAACCCCAAGTAAATTAACCCTTTTTCCATATAAATCCATTTTTTGTTTTGAAGAGGGGAAATTATATTTATTGTTGTTTACTGAATCCTGGTGTGAAAGCATATCAGATATGTATGAACTGCTACTGCTGTACTTCCGATTTACGGACATCATTTTATTGCTATTTGTAGACATGATAACATGAACATGAGTACCTATTTATGTGGGCCTTCAGTGGATGGCCAGTGCCACTGAGGTCTCTGGGGTTTCCCTCTCTAATTTTAAGTAAATTGACATATAACTACTATGCTTATAAAAATGAAGTAAGGAAAACAAGTAGTCCTGTTTGCCACTAAAAACATTTTCAAAGGAAAAATAAAATGAAAGTACTTTTTACTTTTTATGATACTCAGAAATTAGGATGAAGAACTTTTAAAATTGCTGAAGATCAAAGAGGTTATCTCTGCCAGTCACAAGTGTGGCTGGTGTCATTCTGGGTCTGACTGGAGCCCTCCTGGACTGTTTCTTTAATTTCAAAAGCCCTGCAGACATAGTACCTGGTCAGAACTATGCCTCGGTTTATTTATCATTTTGAAATAAAATCAAAATTTCAACCTGTAATTTTATCTACATTATTTTCTAGTGAAAGATTCCTAAATTTCCTGGAAAAAAAAAAAGATCAAGGAGTGAGAACATTGGGAATGATAGTAAGAGGAGTTTAACAAAAAAGAAGAAAGGACAAATATACTCCCCTAAAATAGTGTACACAGACTTCCCTTTGACTTGTGCCCTTGCAATCATTGGTGTGTGTTAACATCCAGTGTGTTCCAGGCTCTGGGAACGTATAAACTTGTTATTATAAAAGGCACAGATGGGGGGGGCGGGGAATTTGTAGGCAGGGAGGCTCAGGGGGTGCTTGCTGGACGAACATTCTGGATGTTTGAGGACTCAGAAGACGCACATCCCTGTGCCCTTCTTTTTTAAACAATTATTTGAAGACAGTCTAGCTAAAGACGAATCATATCGAAATTAAAGACTTCAGAATTTGGAGGCCATGGTAGAAAGAATTAGTGATCATTCCCTACTCATTTTGAACGCAAACTAATGAATGACGCAACCTGGGCTGATGCTGCTCTACGTGACCGTCCTCAGCTGCCCCCTTCTGGTTTCTTCTCTTTAACTCATGCATGAAAGTCGACTAGGCTTACAATGCTTGTCACACTTTTCTTTGAAAAGCCCATTGATGCTGTTCTGTTGTTTTCTAGCATTATGGCAGAAGACAAGTCTAAGACCAGGCTGATTTTTGTTCTCTTGCAGGTTTTGTTTTTCTGCCTGGGTGCTTCTGTTTTTTAATTTTATCCCTGTAATTCAGAAAGAAAATTACCTCAATATAGAAATACATCTATCCAGTGACTTTTCATGCTAGGAAAACTTCGAGTTTAATCTCTACATGACTGGCTTAATTTTTACTGTCATTCTGGTGCTTCCTGTTTCTAATACGGATTTTCTCATTGCACTTCTAATTTTCTGGAATTTACCTCACTGACCTTCCTTTACCTCTCATTTCTTTAGTTTACTTATATTCTCTTCCTTTTCATAGGAGGCATGTTTTCTTGTATCCCTTTAAGGATGTTAAAAGTTTCCTACATTTTAATCTGATCCTTAGGGTAGCTTCTGCCCAAAGTACTGGGTCTTTTGTTTGATTTTCAATACCTCACACTGGATCCATGGGACAATGAGCAGTATTTGCCAGCAGGCCTGGATAATGGATTGCCCTCGATTCTTTACTTGGATGTGGTCACAGCCGCATCTTGCTGCCCCAGCTGGGATGCCAAAACGTCTGCTCTTTGCTAAGTCCATTGGCCTAGCTATCTTTCAAGTGCAGCCGGCTTATCTATCTTAAGCTGTACAAATGCCCCATTACCAAGGTTCTCCTTGCCACCTTCTCTCAGGAACAAAAATATGAAATCTCTTTTGTATAGCAGTGGTCCAGTGGCCCAGGGGCCCCAATCTATGATGTTTAAAACTTGCTCGGCTGGGTGCAGTGGCTCACCCCTGTAATCCCAGCACTTTGGGAGGCCGAGGTGGGCAGATCACTTGAGGTCAGGAGTTCGAGACCAGCCTGGCCAACATGGCAAAACCCCGTCTCTACTAAAAATACAAAAATTAGCCGGGCTTGGTAATGGGCATCTGTAATCCCAGCTACTCAGAAGGCTGAGGCAGGAGAATCACTTGAACCCAGGAGACGGAGGTTGCAGTGAGCCAAGATTGCACCACTGCACTCCAGCCTCAGCGACAGAGCAAGACTCCGTCTCAAACAACAACAACAACAACAAAACTCTTGCTCAATGTGTGCAGGATCAGCCGTGTGCAAAAATGTTTTTAAATGTTCTTAGATAACTTCAGTGTATTTTTCTTCTTGAAATATGTTTGACAAATGGCTTCTACTTTTAAATCTTTCCTGAGTGGAAAAGATCCTGGATAAATACATCAATAGAGTTCAGTGTTACAAGCAAAAATATACACACACACATGTTGAAAACAGAATTTAACAAACCCCTGTAAAACTGTAAAGCCCTCAGTAGTTTTTTCTTTGGAAGCAGGCATATTTGGACAGCAGCAGTCAAGAACTACATAGACTTTCCACTGAATGGAACTCTAGACTTAGACAAGGTCTGGCCCACCTCGTTTTCCATCTGTGTGGCAGTCCCCTAATCTCAGGCAGTTCAGTTTCCATTCCTATAAAATGGAAACCATTCTTGGCTTTCCATACAGTTGTGATAATCAAGTGAGGTCTTACCAGGAAAACACTTCTTTAAATGTCTAGAACTATGAAACTAATGCCTGAAGTGCGGGGTGAAACAGTTCCCTATTGTAAGTTCTGTCACATATTAGTGGAAATCTAAAAGTGGTTACAGCTTGTAACTCTTTTGACACTTCCCATACCCACCTCATTTTGACACCACTGGACAGCTGCTGCTTTGAGATAAGCTCACATACTGCTTAAATAATCGTGAAAATTATTTATTCTAACATAACATTATTTCAGGGACTTGTGCCAGTTTCAAGTGATATTAGAAACTAACAAGTAGATTATGTGACTTAATGCTTATGTGCAAAACAACTAACCAAGTTAAAAACTGAATAGTTGGGTTTTCTTTTTTGTTTGTTTGTTTGTTTTTGTTAAATAGTGGGTATTAAATAGAGGAAAGAAGTCTGTTAAACATACACAGGATCCTGAATCAGAAAATTGAGGACTAGATGTTTTCAATAGTGTCTAATGCTCTCTACTAAAATCCTTGAGTTTCAGCATCTGTAAAACTGCCATGCCAGTGCTTCTGCCCTACTCAGTTCAAAGTTGTGAGGCTAGTATGAGATAATATAATATGCTCATGGAGTTTTCTGAATCTTGTAAAGTGCTGCACAACTGTGTAATGTGTCAATAACTGGAAAAAAATGACACAGCATCTTTTATTTTTATTAAATTTTAATTTTAGGGCTGTTTTAGGTTCACAGCAAAGTTAAGCAGAAAAACAGAGCTGCATATATCCCTTGTTTCCACATGTGCCCCACTGTCACTCTGCACCACAGTGGTACACTTGTTACAATCTTAAACCTACATGGACACATCATTAGCTCTCAGTGCCCATAGTTTACCTTAGGGTTCACTCTTGGTGGTGTACATTGTGTGGGTTTTGACAAACGCATAATGATATCTATCCACCATTATAGTAGTTTCACAATACATGGCATCTTTAAATACTCATTAACAATTACCATTTGAGTGAGGCTGTGTGCCTTGCACCCCTCTAAGGGCTTCTCCTGTATTAACTCATTTAATCTTCACAATATCTGTAGGAGGGAGGATATGAGATCCCAAACCCCCAGGTAGTCAAAGATGAAGGCCAAGAAACAAACCCACCACACCACCACCTCTCTATGTCCCTCCCTCCCTCCCTTCCTCCCTCCCATCCCTTTTTCAGTTTCTTTCTTTTGAGATGCAGTCTCGCTCTGTCACCCAGGCTGGGGTGCAGTGGCGCAATCTTGGCTCACTGCAACCTCCGCCTCCCGGGTAGCTGGGATTACAGGTGCCCGCAAACACGCCTGGCTAATTTTTGTATTTTTAGTAGAGACGGGGTTTCACCATGTTGGCCAGGCTGGTCTAGAACTCCTGATCTCAAGTAATCTGCCCGCCTCCGGCCTCCCAAAGTGCTGGGATTACAGGTGCCCGCAAACACGCCCGGCTAATTTTTGTATTTTTAGTAGAGACGGGGTTTCACCATGTTGGCCAGGCTGGTCTAGAACTCCTGATCTCAAGTAATCTGCCCGCCTCCGGCCTCCCAAAGTGCTGGGATTACACGTGTGAGCCACTGCGCCCGGCCCCCAGTTTCTTTTATTTTCTTTCTTTCTTTCTATCTGTCTGTCTCTCTCTCCCTATCTTCCGTTCTTTCTTTTTTTTTTTTTTTGAGACAGAGTCTCACTCCGTTGCCCAGGCTGGGAGTGCAGTGGCACGATCTCAGCTCACTGCAACCTCCGCCTCCCAGGTTCAAGCGATTCTCCTGCCTCAGCCTCCTGAGTAGCTAGGATAACAGGTGTGCACCACCACACCCGGCTAATTTTTGTATTTTTAGCAGAGATGGGGTCTCACCATGTTGGCCAACCTGGTCTCGAACTCCTGACCTCAGGTGATCTCCCCGCCTCGGCCTCCCAAAGTGCTGGGATTACAGGCGTGAGCCACGCGCCCGGCCCCCAGTTTATGTGCAGATAAGGCTTAGGAAAAAAAAAAAGCGTCCTCTTATTGTCAATGCGATTGCATTTCTGTAGCAGGAAGTCAGAACTACTTGATGGAATTTTGAACTATCCTTTCAGAAACTGCCGGAGATCAAAGATAAACTTGGCTTTAAAAAATGTTTCACTGATTAGTTCTTCCCACATTCAAACACTGCGAATCTGTCCTCCCCAGGACTGCTTCATAGACCCCTCCTGCACTTTTTCCTTCACTTCTAGCACTTCAATGACAAATGCCACCTGTCTTGATGTCCTCCTCTCTTCATCTGCTAGCCCTGTCCTGCCAGTATCTCATTCTTCCCTGGCCCCTCTTTACCTGGCTTCCTGTGTATGCCTGGGTACCGCGCCTGTGCACAGTGTCTGGTGCTCAGGAATACTGCATCAAAAGGCAGAATTAAGCCCCTGAGCAGCCAGGACAAGGTCTGACAACACGTTTTAAATCGAGTAATTGTTGCTCGCTATAAATGTGACTATTCACACTGCTGCCCAGTCACATTTTCAAGTAGGGTTGGTTCCCAGTTCAGCACCAGAATGAAAACTGCATTAGTCACCACCCTTCAGCATCCCCAGCAATACAGCACGCTGGGGAGAAGGGTGGAGGGTGGCGATTATACAACTCTGCGGTAACGCCATGCTCTTAAGAACAGCCTAGTTGGACCACAAAAGAAGAATGAAAATGGATGTAGATGTCTGGGCATCGGAACGATCACTCTGCATTTGAGAGCATAAGCTCCCAGTGCAGGGTTGACTTATGCGTCCTTAAGTGTCACCGCCTATGATGGTGTTTGTCACGGTGAGTATTAAAGCAGGGGGTGACGCTGCACCTTGCCCCGGGGGCAGGTGGTGAAGCTACGTGCATCCGGAGTCAGCAGGTCTGAGGTCATTCCTCGCCCCCTCCCGCCCGCTCCCCGACGTCACGCCGACTCCGTCCTCGGCGGTGAAGACATTCCTCCCGGTCCCTGCGCCCTGCAGCGTGGTCACCTCACTGCCGGAGACCGTGCGCAACCCAGCTGCTAGACCCCCGGCGTTGAGCGGCAAAACCCCGCCCAGAGCGGCTTGCCCCGCCCCCGGCTCGTCACTCATGCAACTCACCCAATGGTGGCGGCGGGGGGCGGGGCTAGGACTGAGGGCGCCGTGCGCCGAAGCTTGTGGCGTCAATGCGCCCGCCGTGTCCATGGAGAGAAGCTGAGGCGGCCGACCTTCGGCCCGAGGCACCGGGGCGCCGGGACGGCGAAGATGTCGGCTTCCTTAGTCCGGGCAACTGTCCGGGCTGTGAGCAAGAGGAAGCTGCAGCCCACCCGGGCAGCCCTCACCCTGGTGAGTGCTCGCGGCGCGCGGCGGGGCCCGTGACATTGCTCGTGTCCGCCCCGTGCAAGGGGAGGTCACGGCGGCCGGGAGTGGGGCCGCAGGGACGCGGACACGTCAGACCTCGGCGTCGCTCCGACCCGCCGCACAGCCTCGCCGCCTCCTTCGCCTCCGGCCCCTCTTTGCAACGGTAAACAAGTCCCGGGCGGGGCTGCTCTCTGGCCCCCGGAAACTACGTTTCCCGTCAGGCCGCGCGGCAACCGCGTGCGGGCCGGAGGGGATCCCGGGGGTGGGCGTCCCCGGGGGCCGATCGCCTCCACGCTCCCGCCGGCCTGCGCTGTTCGGCCGCTCCGGTTAAGCAGAGGCTGAACGTGCACGGTGCCGGGGGTTCCCGGTGGTGGCCCGGAGTCCTAGCCTGGAGGTGCGTGGGGTGGGGAGGGACCAGGCTTTCCGAAGGACCGAGGGCGAGCACAGCGACAACAAAGCCCCCGGCTCCTGCCGAGGTCACGGCCGCGGCGCGCAAAGCGTTACTTGCCGGTGTCCTGGGTGATTGAGGCCTTTGAAACTCCCTCTGTGCCTCCAGCAAGCCTAGGCTCTTAGGACAAAAGATGATTTCCCAGAGTGAGTTTACAGCGTTTTCTGGGTGAAAGGTCAAACACTCAGAGGGCACCAGAGTGCAACCATTGATTACTTAGAGAATTCACTGAGCTCAGTGTTCCGGCCGCACCGTTCAGTTTTTTAGTGGAAGGAAAATCCACATAACATAAAATTAGTCCTTTTAAAGGGTACAATTCAGTGCCATTTAAGACATTCACAGTGTCGTGCAACCATCACCTCTATCTAGTTCCAAAATATTTTCACCCCAAAAGAAAAATTTATGATCACGTTCCTACATACACTCCCCTTTTAGTGAAGGAGACGACTTTATGCAACCATTCGCTTAGAGACTGGAAAAAAAAACCGATTTAAATTGACTCATCGATTCTGTTGCATCTAATGCCAAAAGGGCCTATTACCAGAAAATAAGTTTGTAGCAAAGTAGAAGAAAATTGTGATCAGGTGAGAGAATTTATTTTTATAATCAATTTTTTAGGCCTTTGATATTACCCTGATTATATATGGTACTACTAGTGTACTGATTATGTATCATTCTATATTACCTCTTTTCTGTAGGAGCAAGCTTATTTTCATACACCGTGGGATGTAGAATTAAACAAGGTTTTAAGAACTAGAGGGCACAACTCATTCTTTGTGTCTCTTTCAATCTCAGTAAGAATTATTCAGAATTCTTCCACTGGTGATGGTAGATCCAGGAAGAGCCAGAAGGTTCAGGAACAGTTTTTGCCTTTTCTTTTTTGCTTTTTAGCAACCCTATTAACTGGGGTTTTTTTGTTTTTTGTTTTTTGTTTGTTGTTTGTTTGTTTTGTTTTTGGAGACAGGGTCTCACTCTATCTCCCAGGCTGTAGTTCAGTGGTGCAGTCATGGCATACTGCAGCATCAACCTCCTGGGCCCAAGCGATCCTCCCACCTCAGGCTCCCAAGTCGCTGGGACCACCGGTGTGCACCATCATGCATGCACCTAGGGTCTCCCTGGGTTGCCCAGGCTGGTCTCGAACTCCTGGGCTCAAGCAGTCCACTGCCTCAGGCTTCCAGTGTGCAGGGATTACAGGTGTGAGCCACCATGCCTGGTCCCTGATGTCTTTCTCCATCACCATTTGACATGTTACCTCTTCTTCAGAATTTCTTTTTTTTTTTTTTTTTTGAGACAGGGTTTCGCTGGGTTGCCCAGGCTGGAGTGCAGTGGCGTGATCTCAGCTCACTGCAGCCTCCGCCTGCTGAGTTCAAGCAACTCTCTGCCTCAGCCTCCTGAGTAGCTGGGATTACAGACGCCCACCACCATGCCCGGCTTATTTATTTATTTATTTTTGTATTTTTAGTAGAGATGGGGTTTCACCATCTTCACCAGGCTGGTCTTGGACTCCTGACCTCGTGATCCACTCGTCTCAGCCTCCCAAAGTGCTGGGATCACAGGCATGAGCCACCATGCCTTGCCCTTCCTTCAGAATTTCTATGTCAGTCCCTTTCTCTCCATTCCTAGTCATTCAGCAGACATTTATCGAGATCTGCTGTGTTTCAAGACAAATGAATGAGTTATACAGTTCCCAGCCTGCGGGGCACAGTCGCAGGCCAAGCCTTTGCCACCTCTTACTAGGAGTAATAGCACTGCACATTCTCAGGCTTGGTCTCTCTCCACACTTGCTCCCCTCTGCTTCAGTACATGTTATCATAGCAGTTCTCAAGGTATCCATGTTGCCTGACTCAGCTGTTCTGATTAACTTGTAGGAGTCTACTGTCTGTACTCTGTTGTCCTACTTACAGTATAGCTGACTTTAGAAGCTTCTCAGAAGCTGTACCAGAGAGAAGGCACATCAATGCTGTTTTCCACACAGCCTGTGTTGGTGGGCTTGCAGTCATTTTAGTTCCAGCATTCGTGCCCTAGTCAGGACACTATGGCATGTATTGCTCTTTGTGCTTAGTTTAACATCAGCATGTATCGTCAAGTGCAAAAGTAGTGATGCCGTCAAAGGCCTAATGAATGGAGACAGATAAGAGAGCAAACAAAAGTATACGTAATTCAGTAAAACTGATTGGAAGAGGTAAATGTTACTTGGGTCTAATAAGTAGAGACAGATAAGAGCAAACACAAGTATACCTAATTCAGTAAAACTGATTGGAAGGGATAAATGTTACCTGGATATATAAATTTTGATGTTAGGAATTTGACATGTTGCAACATTTGAAAAGTGCTATATGTGTGGAGTCTACCAGATGTCAGCAAAAGGCTAGGAAAAGTAACTGATAATATAACACAGTTCAATGCTGTCATTATCAGATTATCTACATCTTCCCTATTTCCCTCCATATCTAGAAATTGACAAGTGGAATTGAACTTGCAGGAGCCAGATGTGATTAAAGAATCTGAAGAGTAAATACTGCCCTGCTTGCAGGCAGATTTATTTCCATCATTGTACAAGTCAGAGCAACTCTAATTTGTAGGACTGGGGTGGATCACAGCTGTGCATTAAAACTCAACCAAGTTCTATGAGAGAATGATGGTGCACAGCCACTATCATTCTTGATGAATTCATTGTGTACAGAAGGTGCCTTAGGGCTTAACTTTCTATTGGAGTCCAGTTGAGAAGCTAGGAAATGCTTAATGCTCAGTAAGGAACTGTGTGTTAGTTCATTGGACTAGAACCAGAAGTCCTTTTGAACAGTGACCAAGCACTAAGATTTCTATACGAAGGCAGTTTAGGAAATACTACACAAGAAGCACTGGAAGTAGCCTAGCAGTCTAACAGTGAAAGAATGGTTAAGTACATGAGAGTAGATCCTGTTGGTGAAGGATGTAGTCATTGTAAATTATGGTTTTTTTTAAGTTTCAGAGTTACAAATCTTCATTCTTTGACTTATGCTGTGCAAATTATTTAATCTTTAATACCTAAATCACAATGGCAGGAATAAAAAGATGATACGTTTAAACCATTAAACACTTAGAAGGTGCTCAGTAAATGGTGAATATATGTTTATTACCATGTATCAAATAAAAAAAATAATTTGTTAAATTGTTTCAATGGAGGCTGCAAAATTATGTATATATGCCATGATTACAAACCTTTTTCTTTTTAGAGACAGGATCTTCCTCTGTCACCCAGGCTCATATGCAGTGGCATGATCATGGCTTACTGCAGCTTCAAACTCCTGGGCTCAAGCAATCCTTTCACCTCAGCCTCCCAAGTAACTGGGACTACAGGCACATGTCACCATGACTGCTAATTTTTTTTTTTTTTTAATTTATTGTAGAGACAGGGTCTTGCTCTGTTGCCCAGGCTGGTCTCAAACTCCTGGCCTCAAGCCATCCTCCCACCTTGGCCTCCCAAAGTGCCGACATTACAGGCATGAGCCACCACACCTGGCCTACAAATATATATTTGTATATTATATGTATTTTGGGTGTGTATATACACATATACACAAATAAGAAAAGACAAAAGAGAACACTCTAATGCCAGCCATGGCTGTTAAAGAATGATTTTAATAAAATACACTGTACTTGTTCACTGGCTCTATTTACCATCTTTTGTTCTCCCAGAAAATTGATATGTTGACATTAAAATGCCATGCTTGTAGTGAAATTAAGTTGTAGTTCTTGGCACATGTTTAGTATGCATAATAACAGAGTTAACTTTAGCTTTTAATTTAATTTAATTTTCTTAAACAGCAAAAAATGAAAATTGCCTGGGGAGTTACTTAAAGAAATACAGGATTGAGAATGAAAAGTTTCTCCTACAAGGATTAGAAAGCGTGTTGCTATGAAGTAGTGATAAAACATTCATCTACAATGCCTTTTCCCTTAATTTTAACAGCAGAAACATCTTGGAAATATATATATTTTTCAATTAGGCCAAAATATCTTACCTCAAAGATAACCTCTCACTTTAAAAGTCATATTCCTGTGATTTGCATGTGAGTAAAAACCATCATATTTTAGTGGGCTTCAGGAAGCTCTTAAATTTTAAAGCATGGGCCAAATCTCAGGTAGGCTATATTCATTAATAGTACATAAATTTCTTGAGAATTACATGTTTCTTAGTTGTTCTGGGAAGTGCACTGGTACTGGCAGGCTGCTAGGCCCTGCAGCATGCTGTGTAGTTGAAGATTTTATGCTGTTCCTCACATGAATTTTACCTAAGCACAATGTTGCCAGAGTATGTAGACTTAAAGCAGGGTAGGATTCTTAGCCTCTCCCTGGTACTGAGACACAAAAAGTACCTCTTATAGCTCGATTTTTTTTAAGTCCCAACTCTTCCCTTTTAACCACTCTCCCTTGTTCTGAAAATCAGATCAGTCACTTTGAAAGTTCTAAGAACCTTTTCCCTTGGTTGAGTACTGACCTGGGTTGTCCATCATTAGTAACACCCTCCCAGTGGAGTAGGTTTGGTTTTGGCCTGACACAGGAAAATTAAGACATATGTTTAGTTCCTGTAACAGCAGCTTCCCAGGCACACAGGTTCCTGTTGAATGTTACTTTTCCCTTAAAGAGTCCTTCAGTATGAGATGTGAACATCAGCAACTTTGTGATAAGTAGACCAATCCCCACGAATTGCTTTCATTTACTGTATTTAAGTGTTTCCTGCTAAAAGTTGAGAAAATAAGAAAATAGATGACTTTGTAAAACCAAATTAGATAATTTAGAAAACCACTTGGAGATAAAAAAATTATATATTTGGGGCTGGTAAACGGAGTAGTGTGACAGACACATTTGTTTTGTTTAGATCATGCAGTGGTGTGCCCATCTGTGCCTTTGATCCCCTCAGATTAAACCAAGACCACATTTCAGATTTTAGTTCCCTCAGATATTTTCCATGGCTATGCCTTTTTTTTTTTTTTTTTTTTGAGACAGAGTCTCACTCTGTTTCCCAGGCTGGAGTGCGGTGGCATGATCTCGGCTTACTGCAACCTCCGCCTCCCGGGTTCAAGCGATTCTCGTGCGTCAGCCTCCTGAGTAGCTGGGATCACAGGCGCATGCCACCGTCCTCAGCTAATGTTTGTATTTTTAATAGAGACGGGGTTTCACCATGTTGGCCAGGCTGGTCTCAAACTCCTGACCTCAAGTGATCCTTCCACCTCGGCTGACCTCAAGTGATACTTCCACCTCGGCCTCCCAAAGTGTTGGGAATATAGGCATGAGGCACCAGGCCCAGCCAGGCTATGCCTTTTTAAAATAAACTTACAGAAAGCTATTTTTATTTGACAGTAAGTGAATAATTTCTTCAGCATGCACATAGGAAAATATGGTGAAAATTTACATGTGGTTGATAAGAAAGCTAGCTTTTATTGACAATCACTTAGAACAGGGGTCCCCAGTCCCTGCGCTACAGACTGGTACTGGTCCATGGCCTGTTAGGAACAGGGCCTCACAGCAGGAGGTGAGAGCAGCAGGCAAGCCAAGCATTACCACCTAAGCGAGCTCCACCTCCTGTCAGATCATCAGGGGCATTAGATTCTCATAGGAGCACAAACCCTAGTCTGAACTGCAGGTGTGAGGGGCTAGTTTGTGCACTCCTTATGAGAATGATGCCTGATGATCTGTCACTGTCTCCCATCACCCCTAGATGGGACCATCTAGTTGCAGAAAAACAAGCTCAGGGCTCCCACTGATTGTACATTTTGATGAGTTATATAATTATTTCATTATATATTACAATGTAATAATAGAAATAAAGTGCACAATAAATGTAATGCATTTGAATCATTCAGAAACCATTCCTCTTATCCGTGGAAAAATTGTCTTCCACGAAACCAGTCCTTGATGCCAAAAACATTTGGGACCACTGCTTTAGAAGGGTAATGAGCACTTTAAAAAATAATAACTATTTCTGTAACTATTTAAAGTTGGTATTCTGTGACTCAAAAAACAAAAACAAAACCATAATCCTGCTCTTCCCTGTTTTCTCCTTGCGCCCTGTGTGCTCCTTCCTGCGTTGGAGGACTGCATGCCTCCTTTTCTGACAGAACCATGGGAAACCATGGGCCTTTAGAGGCCCACCTACTGGTAGTGGTTTGTTTTTTTACAGTGACATGTAATAAGAAATGTATATACACAGATACTATATATTAATAACTGAATTAAAAGTTTTACTAAACAACATTCACGTTTTTAAGTGCAGTGCATTGTTTTCTATTTAAAATGTTTAAGACATGTTGGTCTTCACATTCTAAATTGCTTTCATGCCCTTCTAAACTGGGTCTGTACTGTGTTTAAGCATGCTCATCTAGCTGAGCCCCAACCCCGACAGGGCAGGAGAGCACACTCTAGGGCCATCCATTGGGCTGGCTCTTCCAGGTGTCAGTCCTGGCCTCAGTTTACTACCAAGTCTTAGGTCGTAATATCCAGACTTTGAGACTTCACAAGCAGTCTCAAAGACTTTACTGTACAGTAAAATGTCAGTACAAGGGACTGGAGGGCCTGCAGAGCACTGCCAGCTAGAGGAGCTGATAAAGTAGGAAGGACGCACGTAATGTCTTCATTATGATGTACTGTCATAATCATAATAATATTTGGCTTTTTTGTGCCTGGCATTGTCCTGAATGCTTTCCATGAGTTTAAATATTTAATCCTCGCAAGAATCAGGAGGAGGAGGAACTATTATCCCCGTTTCACCAGTAAGGGAATAGAAGTCAGAGAAGCCACTTAGGGTGACTGCCCTGGAGGCACAGCTAGGAAGTGGGCCAGGAATGTCAGGGAACAGCCTCCTTCCCAAAGAAGTGGGGTTGGCAACACCGACCTACTTCACACAAACTGTGATGTTTTTCTCATTTTGAGGCCCACTGAGCTATGTTAAAACAGCATTTCTCTGGGAAACAGCTCCTCCTTGTTCTTATTTCTGTCATTGACTAGCTTAGTTTTGTTCATCTAGATCTCCTGAGATGTTGGTTTAATCCACGTTGAAAAAAATCTGTGTGAGCATTTGGTGGGACTGGTGCAAGAAGCACACCCTGGGTTATTTTATGCTGGTAACACTGTTTCCTCAAGCTGTGCATTTTGATGGATTAGAAATGGATTGTGAGTAAGAAAAAAAAAAAAGCAGTAGGATTAATAATCAACAGGAAAAACACCTGAAGGTTGGCCTTCCCAGTGAGATACTTGATTCCTTCATTGGCTCTTTGTTGTAGGCAACATGCTGGTTCCTGGGCATAGAGTTGGTGCACAAAATAGATGCTGCCCAGAAAAATAGCATTTGTAATGTGAGTGAATAGCACCATAGAGAGAAGGACAGGGAACCAACCTGGACTGAGGAGCAAGATTAAAAGGATGTTGCTAGCAGATTTTTTTTTTAAAATAAAGAGGATATTTTGAATTAGGTATAGTTTATGTGTTTCTATATGAAGTCCATAAGGTATCCTGGCAAGAATGGAACATAAATTTGTCACATGAATTTGCTAAAGACAGACTTACGAAGACTGATAAATATGAGGCTTTGAATAACAAGTTTTGTAGCTAAAAACATTTTCTTTTTTCAGACACCTTCAGCAGTAAACAAGATAAAACAACTTCTTAAAGATAAGCCTGAGCATGTAAGTAAAACCAGTTAATTATTCAGTAAAAAACTGAATCTGTATTTTCAGAATGAATTTATCCCATGATATACAGTATTATTTCCTTTAGGGGTTTTTATTTAAAATGTAAAATATACTCAGGATTTTTAAAAAATTCAAATAATACAAAAGGGTATTTAACTAAAAGGAAGTCATTCTTTCAACCTGACTCTTCGTCGTCATTCTTCCTTCCAAGAAGCAATCTCTTTGATACCCTTCCAGGGATAATGTATACATTTGAAACGGCTAGACCTGATTTTCTCAGCCTCCTCACAGTTGACACTTTAGGGCAGATTGTAGAATGTTTGACAGCATCTGTGGCCTCTGTCCGTTAGATACCAGTAGTACCCCCTCTTTGCCTCAACCAAAGAATCCACATATGTGGAACCCACCGATACGGAGAGGTGACTGTATAGAGTAAAAGTATGGTGAGTACTATTTCACCAGCACTTCCTGATTCTACAAAGCTTTGGTTGTCACAACCAAAAATGTCTCCCTGAGGACAACCACTGGCCTAGACTGGGCTTGTTATTCCTGTGTATATCTCTTCCTACCATAAATGTTTTTGTTACACTTTGCTTTTTACCCTTAATAATGTGGCTTGAAGATCTTTCCATGTCATTATGTAATGATCTGCCTCCCTTTCTTGGCTGCATGTAGAGTATATTCCATTGAACAAGTTTGAGTTCTTTAACCAGTCCCCATATTAAAGGGTCGTTTTCATTCAGTGCTGCCGCAAACACCATTCAGCAACTATTTAGTGTCTGCAGTGTGCCAGGCTCATTGTTCTAGAACTGTAAGCATGGCTTAGTCCGCCTACATAGGATCCATTCCTAGATACAGAATTGTTGAGTTAGGGATGTGTGTATCATCTTAATTGTACATTGTTAGTTGCCGATGGAATGCTGTAAATCATTTCAAGTAATGGATTGCAATATTTAATAATTAGACGGTGGGGTGATTTCTGGTTTCTGTTGTTAACCTACATTACAATGTAATGGAAGTTCTCAAACCTACCTTTTAAAATTATTAAATTTCAAAGGATATCAGTGTTCTGATTCAATTTGGATAGACCAATGACTAGACTACAAATTGACCTAATGAAACAAGAATTCAGCTTTGTAGAATCAGGAACTGCTGGTGAAATAGTACTTACGATACTTTTGCCGTATACAGTCACCTCTCCGTATCTGTGGGTTCCGCATACGTGGATTCAATCAACCATAGGTCAGAAATATTTGGGAAAAAAATAGAAGGTTGCATCTGTATTAAACATGTACAGACTTTCATTCTCTAAACAAGACAGTATAACAACTGTTTATGTAGCATTACATTGTTACAGGTATTCAAGTCCTCCAGAAGTTATTTAAAGTACAGGGGAAGATGTATATAGGTTATATACAAATGCAGTGCCATTTGCATAAGGGACTTGAGTATCTGCAGATTTTTGTATACTCAGTTAGTCCTGGAACCAATTTCCCATGCATACTAAGGGATGACTGTATTTAAATGAAAAATCAGCTCAGCTCTAAGACAGAGGACTTAGGTAGATACTGTTTGAAAATTGCATTAATGTAAACATTGATACTTTTAAAGTGCTGTTTGGTCACTTTTTAAAACTTCTTTTGTCTGTATTGACTGCAGTCTTTTGCTTTCTGGTATTTGAGACTGTACACAAGTCTGCACTAGAATTCAGATCCCATGTAGAGATAGGATTGCCAGATGGTGGACAATGAACCCTGGTGAATCCTAACCATAAGGAAACATTCAGAGGGTATCTCACAGAACAAGGTAGAGCAAAGACATTTTAAATAAAGTCCCAGGCTGGACGGGGTGGCTCCTGCCTTGTAATCCCAATGCTTTGAGAGGCCGAGGTGGAAGCGTTATTTGAGTCCACGAGTTTGAGACCAGTCTGGGCTACATAGTGAGACCCTGTCCTACAAAAAATAAGAGAAAGTCCATTTTGGTATGAGGAGGCTACTGTCACTTTATTAGTATAATTGTTTAATCTGTACTACTTTAAAACCAAGTTTATATTTTCACTTCTTTTTCAGGTAGGTGTAAAAGTTGGTGTCCGAACCAGGGGCTGTAATGGCCTTTCTTATACTCTAGAATATACAAAGACAAAAGGAGATTCTGATGAAGAAGTTATTCAAGATGGTGAGTTTTTAACAAACATTTTTTGGGCACGTTGTTTTGCCTAAAATTATTAGCCTTGCACAGCACAAAGTAAAAAATAAGGATAGTAGCAGGAATTATGTAAATAATGCTCACTGTGTGTGTAGGCGTTGTTTGATGGAATTTCATGTATTAACTGATTTATACACAATGCTGAATGTGGGTGGTACCATATTATCCCTGTTTATCTGAAGAAGAAACTGAGGCACAGAGGGGTTAAATAGTTTAAGGTCATAATAAGTGGCCTAGTAAAATTCTTTCCAGAGACTGTGCTCTTAGTAACTAATTGATAAATTATTATATAAGCTTGTTTTAACTATGAAAGATCATCGTTGTGTCCAAAAAGTGAACCAGCCTTAAACCTCACAGTGAACCAACAGTTTTTGTGTAAGCAGTAGTTTTATATCTGTGTCAAATAAGTACAAGTTGAGCGTTCCAATCCAAAAATCTGAAATCTGAAATGCTCCCAAATTCAAAACTTTAAAAGTGGGTGCTGACATGACACTCAGAGGAAATGCTCATTGGAGCTTTTTGGATTTGGGATGCTCAAGCAGTAAGTATAATGCAGATACAGTCATACATCACTTAACATTGGAGATACATTCTGAGAAATGTGACATTAGACAAATATCCTGGGGTGTACTTGGACAAACCTAGATGGTCTGAGAAATGTGACATTAGACAAATATCCTGGGGTGTACTTACACAAACCTAGATGATAGAGCCTACCATATGCCTCAGCTAGATAATATAACCTATTGCTCCTAGGCTACAAACCTGTACTGCATGTGACTGTGCTAAATACTGTGCACAGTTCTGACACAATGGTAAGTATTTGTGTAAACGTACCTAAACAAAGAAAAAGTATAGTGAAATTTCTTTTATTATTATTATTATTATACTTTAAGTTTTAGGGTACATGTGCACAATGTGCAGCTTAGTTACATATGTATACGTGTGCCATGCCGGTGTGCTGCACCCATTAACTCGTCATTTAGCATTAGGTATATCTCCTAATGCTATCCCTCCCCCCTCCCCCCACCCCAACAACAGTCCCCAGAGTGTGATGTTCCCTTCCTGTGTCCATGTGTTCTCATTGTTCAGTTCCCATCTATGAGTGAGAACATGTGGTGTTTGGTTTTTTGTCCTTGTGATAGTTTACTGAGAATGATGATTTCCAATTTCATCCGTGTCCCTACAAAGGACATGAACTCATCATTTTTTATGGCTGCATAGTATTCCATGGTGTATATGTGCCACATTTTCTTAATCCAGTCTATCATTGTTGGACATTTGGGTTGGTTCCAAGTCTTTGCTATTGTGAATAGTGCCACAGTAAACATACGTGTGCATGTGTCTTTATAGCAGCATGATTTGTAGTCCTTTGGGTATATACCCAGTAATGGGATGGCTGGGTCAAATGGTATTTCTAGTTCTAGATCCCTGAGGAATCGCCACACTGACTTCCACAATGGTTGAACTAGTTTACAGTCCCACCAACAGTGTAAAAGTATTCCTATTTCTCCACATCCTCTCCAGCACCTGTTGTTTCCTGACTTTTTAATGATTTCCATTCTGACTGGTGTGAGATGGTATCTCATTGTGGTTTTAATTTGCATTTCTCTGATGGCCAGTGATGATGAGCATTTTTTCATGTGTCTTTTGGCTGCATAAATGTCTTCTTTGGAGAAGTGTCTGTTCATGTCCTTTGCCCACTTTTTGATGGGGTTGTTTGTTTTTTTCTTGTAAATTTGTTTGAGTTCATTGTAGATTCTGGATATTAGCCCTTTGTCAGATGAGTAGGTTGCGAAAATTTTCTCCCATTTTGTAGGTTGCCTGTTCACTCTGATGGTAGTTTCTTTTGCTGTGCAGAAGCTCTTTAGTTTAATTAGATCCCATTTGTCAATTTTGTCTTTTGTTGCCATTGCTTTTGGTGTTTTAGACATGAAGTCCTTGCCCATGCCTATGTCCTGAATGGTAAAGCCTAGGTTTTCTTCTAGGGTTTTTATGGTTTTAGGTCTAACGTTTAAGTCTTTAATCCATCTTGAATTGATTTTTATATAAGGTGTAAGGAAGGGATCCAGTTTCAGCTTTCTGCATATGGCTAGCCAGTTTTCCCAGCACCATTTATTAAATAGGGAATCCTTTCCCCATTGCTTGTTTTTGTCAGGTTTGTCAAAGATCAGATAGTTGTAGATATGCGGCGTTATTTCTGAGGGATCTGTTCTGTTCCATTGATCTATATCTCTGTTTTGGTACTAGTACCATGCTGTTTTGGTTACTGTAGCCTTGTAGTATAGTTTGAAGTCAAGTAGCGTGATGCCTCCAGCTTTGTTCTTTTGGCTTAGGATTGACTTGGCGATGCGGGTTTTTTTTTTGGTTCCATATGAACTTTAAAGTAGTTTTTTCCAATTATGTGAAGAAAGGCATTGGTTGCTTGATGGGGATGGCATTGAATCTGTAAATTACCTTGGGCAGTATGGCCATTTTCACGATATTGATTCTTCCTGCCCATGAGCATGGAATGTTCTTCCATTTGTTTGTATCCTTTTTTATTTCATTGAGCAGTGGTTTGTAGTTCTCCTTGAAGAGGTCCTTCACGTCCTTTTTAAGTTGGATTCCTAAGTATTTTATTCTCTTTGAAGCAATTGTGAATGGGAGTTCACTCATGATTTGACTCTCTGTTTGTCTGTTATTGGTGTATAAGAATGCTTGTGATTTTTGTGCATTGATTTTGTATCCTGAGACTTTGCTGAAGTTGCTTATCAGCTTAAGGACATTTTGTAAAAGATCAAATGTGGTCGGGTGTGTTAACACAAGCCTGTTGTCCCAGCTACTCAGGAGACTGAGGCAGGAGGATTCCTTGAGTGTAGGAGTTCAAGAAGGTAGTGCACTGGCCAGGTGTGGTGGCTCACCCGTGTAATCCCAGCACTTTGGGAGGCCGAGGTGGGTGGATCATGAGGTCAGGAGTTCACGACCAGCCTGGCCAACATGGTGAAACCCCATCTCTACTAAAAATACGAAAAATTAACTGGGTGTGGTGGCACACGCCTGTAGTCTCAGCTACTGGGAGGCTGAGGCAGGAGAATCGCTTGAACCCCAGGAGGCGGAGGTTGCAGTGAGCCGAGACCATGCCATTGCACTCCAACCTGGGTGAAAAAGTGAGACTCTGTCTCAAAAAAGAGAAAAAGACATCATAGTGCACTGTGTTCTTACCTGTGAATAGCCACTGCCCTTAAGCCTGGGCAACATAGCGAGACCTCCATCTCTTAAAAAAAAGAAAAAAAAAGGAAGAAGAAGAAGAAAATAAAACATGGTACACCTGTTTGTGGCACTTACCATGCATGGAACTTGCAGGACTGGAAGTTGTCCACGTGAGTCAGTGAGTGAGTAGGGAGTGATGAGTGAATGTGAAAGCCTAGGACGTTCCTCTGTAGTACTATAGACCTTATAAACCTTGTACACTTAGTCTTCAATAATAAATTAACCTTAGTTTACTGAAACTTTTTTACTTTGTAAGCTTTGGGGTTTTTTTTTTTTTTTACTCTTTTGTGATAACATTAGCTTGAAGCACATTGTACAAATATACAAAAATTTTTTATGTTCTTATTCTATAAGCTTTTCTCTATTTTTAATTTTTTTCTTTATAAACATTTTAATTAAAAACTAAGACAAAAACATACGTATTAACTTAGGCCTCCACAGGGTCAGGGTCATCAATATCCCTGTTTTCCACCACCTCCCCTCATCCCATTGGAAGGCCGTCAGGGGCAGTAACACTCATGGAGTTGTCATCTTTTGTGATAATGGTGCCTTCTTCTGGATACCTCCTGAAGAACCTGCCTCAGGCTGTTTCACGGTTAACTTTTTTTTTATAAGTAGAAGTACACTCTAAAATAACAATAAAAAGTATAGTAAATACATAAAGCAGTAACATAACCATTTATTATCGTTATCAAGTATTATGTAGTGTACTTAATTGAACATGCTTAGACTTTTATATGACTGGCAGTGTAGGTTTGTTTACACCAGCATCACCACAAACACCTGAGTAATGGGTTGTCTTGTGATATTATGGTGGCTACAGCATTGCTAGGCAATGGGAATTTTCAGCGCCATTATAATCCCTTTTTTTTTTTTTTTTTTTTAAATTTGAGACAGTCTCGCTCTCTCGCCCAGGCTGGAGTGCAGTGGTGTGATCTCGGCTTGCTGCAACCTCCACCTCCCTGGTTCAAGCGATCCTCCCACCTCAGCCTCCCAAGTAGCTGGGATTATAGGCACCCACCACCATGCCTGGTTCATTTTTGTATTTTTAATGGAGCTGTATTATCAACTCATGTTTTTGAGGAATCCTGTATTTCCAATTTTTATTAAAAGCTATTTATTATAATTTAATTTATAATTAAAATTAATTATATTTGCTGCTGCCCCCTTCTTCCACCCTATAATCTGTTAAAACCTATCTAAAATAAATAATTTATCTTGTCATTGGAAGTATGCACTTAGCTTGCAGTTCTTACCTACATGGGAGAATGAGGCCTAGATTCCTAAGTGTGCTTTCTTATTAAACTAAAGTTATAACTATCAATAAAGACCTTTTAAAAATGTATTATTTTAAAAATTATAACACATTATAAACCTTAAGATTTTCATCTTAAAGAAGAGGTGACTTAATTATATATTGTTTATATTTAGCTAATGGCTCAATTTCTTGTAAGGAAGAAAGTTTTTTTGTTGTTTCGTTGTTTTGTTTGTTTGTTGAGACAGAGTCTTGCTCTCTTACCCAGGCTGGAGTGCAGTGGCACAATCATGGCTCACTGTAGCCTCCGCCTCCCGGGCTCAAGCAGTCCTCCCACCTCAGCCTCCCGAGTAGCTGGGACTACAGGTGCCCACCACCGTGCCTGGCTAATTTTTGTATTTTTAGTGGAGCCAGGGTTTTGCCCTGTTTCCCAGACTAGAAAGCTTTCTTAAATTGATTGTATTTGTTGGCTGGGCACTGTGGCTCACACCTGTAATCCCAGCACTTTGGGAGGCCGAGGTGGGAGGATCACTTGAGCCCAGGAATGCAAGACCAGCTTGGGCCACGTGGTGAAACCCTGACTCTAAAAAAATTAGTTGGTCCTGGTGGTATGTGCCTATAATCCTGTGGGAGGATCGCTTGAGCCTGGGAGGTGGAGCTTGTGGTGAGCCATGATCATGCCACTGCACTCCAGCCGGGGTGACAGAGCGAGACTCTGTCCAAAAAAAAAAGATTGTATTTACAAAGATGCTGACCTCTACCTGTGTAATTACTAGGGAATAGTACCTGTTTTCCGTCCTGTAACCAGAAAAGACTATTGTTGTACTGATTGATGTTATTAAAATAGCCCCATTGTATCACAGTCCTTTGTATATCTTTAAGCTTGAATCCGTGTATCTAGTGTATTGCAGAATTTTCATAAATTTTTTTTTATTTCATAAAACTCATCGAGAATATACATTTTCTTCACGTTGCAAACTGGAAAAATGAGTGAAGTATAGTGAAAGGTAAATTCTAATTTTGCATAAAATTGTCATGGAATTTACTTGTATAAAATTCTCCCCTAATGTGATTGTGACATAAATTCATGTATGGGAAAGAAGGGGCAGACAGGAAACTGAATGCTTAATTCCTTAAGGAAATAATTTAAAATGTTCAAGCCTTCTTGTTTGACTTTCATTGATAGTCACTATTTCAAGTTCACTTGTGCTTTGAATCAGCAAGTTCCATAAGGCTGCAGGCTTTCCATGACACATGTTTTCTTTTCTCCAAGGAGTCAGAGTATTCATCGAAAAGAAAGCACAGCTAACACTTTTAGGAACAGAAATGGACTATGTTGAAGACAAATTATCCAGTGAGTTTGTGTTCAATAACCCAAACATCAAAGGGACTTGTGGCTGTGGAGAAAGCTTTAATATTTGAAATCTCAGGACTCTTCTGGCCGTAGGTTCCAGGAAAGCTCGTGGAAGCTTTGGGGCTCACTGCAGAAATCATGTGACTGTCACGTGCTGGAAAATAAAGTGATACATCTTGAAAATGAATCCAGTGTGTTGGATTCCAGAAGAAATGATATTTATATTCTCTATAGGGGACAGAAAATGAGAAGCCATCACTCTTTTTGGATCATTTAGGTCTCTTGTATCCTTTGTTTTAGAACCAGTTTCATTAAAGTTGCCTTCCTGGGCACCTGTTTATCCATTTCCTGAACTGTGTGCACTCCTTAGATCGCTATTGAATGGCTTGATCATCCCTCAGCATTTCTCCCAACCAGATCGGTGACTCCTAAAATCTGAGACAGGACATCGTGACTGCTGGTAGTAATATGGTGGTGCATTGTTTTTTCCACCCAAACTTAACATAGCCTTTTTATACATTTTTATGAAAAATTTCATTGTCAGCTGCCTCACTGCATACCCTTTAATAGTACCAGGCAAAGATTTTCTTCAACTATAGTACAGATTAGTTCTGAGTGATGGTATCAAAAGGTGAGAAAGACGTCATCCGCCTTTTTTTTAATCCATTTCTTTTGCCACCCTATATGTCTGTTCAGAGATGGGCTCTCAAGCTGACTTTGATTCTTTTAGTTGAGAAGTCTCTTAAAGCCATCTAGCCCACCTCCCTCAATTCCCTATGTGAGGAAGCAAAACCCCAGGGAAGCCAAAGGGCTCCTCTCCACCCCGACACCACAGGCTGGGGGAGAGTAGGGACTCTACCCCCCCTCCCCTTCCTTGTAGGTGACACATGCTCTGCCCTCTGAGGCAGTCAGCGAAGGCAAATGGTCTGACTTCTTTATGTGGTCAACATTTTGATAGAATTTCTTTATAATTTGATAGAGATTATATTATTTTTATTTTATTTTGAGTGGGAAGAATTTTAAAACCTTTTTATGTGAATTACCATCTTGTTTCTTTCACCTTTGAAACAATGGTTTGTAGCAGAGACGACATTGTAGCAACCCAGAATTATGCTTTTGGAATGTGGTCCTCACTGTACAGGAGAATGTGTAATCTTTTGTTAAAATTCCCAGTGTGCATACATTTTCTGGTTCCTCGGTCCAGTTGCTAAAGTTCTTAGTATTTTAGCCTAACATATTTATCACCAACTTTTCTTTAAAAGTGTTCCTTTTGTCACTTAGTTACTGATTTTCCTGGGTTTGACATAATAAGTATTCTATGAGATGATATATATGCTTTTTTTGAAAGCTGATTCTCATGAATTCAAGTAGCTGAGTTCCTTTATGTTTTGTTTATTCACTAAAGTAGCTGACACAAAACACACCAAAACCTAGAGCGGTAGTTTTATGTAAATGCTCATGAGTTTGTATCAATAATATAATTGTTGATCCACTTATAATTCATGCAATACTGTATGTATGTAGAGATTGAGTTGTCAATTAAAAAAAAGTGGCCTCTTTGTGATCATAAAATTGCCTTTTATTATTGAGGGGAGAGGGTTTGGGACAGCAGCTGCTAAAGCCAATAAAAAAATGACTGTCTTTTTTGCTTAGGCTGCCTGTCACCAGGCGTCCTCCCTACCTGACACTGTTTCGTCCAGAGTCCTAGCTGCTGATTCTCCACACAGCCCTGGAGAGACCATCTCAGGTGTCTCTCATCTCCCTGGCTTTGCTAGCCTCTTTTTCCTCCTTGTTCCCCATGAGGTCATCCACCCCCCAACCAGGTTCCTCATGTCCTTAGGACGAGAGCATTATCACTACCTGGAGTGCTTTTCCCTCTGTCATCTGAGCTTTTATGTGAACCTCCTCCAAGAAGGTTCTCAGCTGTTCACTCAGGCACAGTAGTGAGCACTGACTCTCCACTAGCCCTGAGCTTTCACAGGTCATCAAAGACAGTCCCAACCTCAGAGAGCTTCAAGTCGGCAAATGAGACACCAGCGAAGAGCATCGATCACCATGGTAAGTGTTGTGAGCAGCTGGTGGTGATGGCATGCTCACTGCATGCCAGGAAGTGTTCTAATAAACATCATCTCAGCAATCGAGAATGCAGGTCTGACTACTGTCTTTTTCATAGATAAACCAAAACACAGCTTAAATAAAATAGCTAAGGTGGCCGAGTCAGAATCGTACCCTGTGTCTATGGCTCCAGATGCTGTGCTCCTAGCTGTTAGGCCATACTGCGTGTCCTGATCAACGGAGTGCGCTTCTAAAAAGGTAGCCTACAGGTTATGACCCCTGCGCCTAGTTGAAAGAGATTTGGGGAAGAGGGAAGACAGTGAACAGTACTAAAGAGGGTTGAAAAAACACAGAGGGCGTGTTCTCACTCATAGGTGGGAATTGAACAATGAGAACACTTGGACACAGGGCAGGGAACATCACACACCAGGGCCTGTCGTGGGGTAGGGAGCTGGGGGAGGGATAGCATTAGGAGATATACCTAATGTAAATGACGAGTTAATGGGTGCAGCACACCACCACGGCACATGTATACATATGTAACAAACCTGCACGTTGTGCACATGTACCCTAGAACTTAAAGTATAATAAAAAGTAATAATAAAAACACAGAGTGAAGCTAAGCACTCCGGAGAATGAGGCCCGGAGAGGAGCAGTAAGGCTGGAGGGCGAGGTAGATGCCTGGGGCGTTTGGGCTTTCTGCAAGTTCTGTAGGCCTTGGGGCCACTGAAAGTGTTTAGGGGCACTCATTAGAAAATTGCATTTGGAAGTGTTTCCATGGCCTGGACTAGGCTGGCTGATGAGGACAGGAAGAAGCTACTGCAAAGCCCGCTATAATAGGACCTGAGCAGGGACCCGTGAGAGAAAGGCTTAGGAGGCAGAAAGGATGGTACTCTATCCGTAGCCCAACCTCATCAGCCAGTGTTCTGTGACTCATTTCTATTTGTACAGGCAGTACTTGTACTGTTCATTGGTTTTGGTTCTTGTCTCTTGTACAATATTGAAAGGTTCTTGGAGACAGGAACACAATTGCTTCTTCAATGTTCATTTAGCATCGGGCAGGTCAGAATTATTTTTGCAAAATGGCTCCATCCTACGGCCATGTCACACCATGTCATGCAAGCCTTAGCCCTCACCAGGAAGGTTCTGTCTGTTGCACCACATTCATCCACATTCTACTCACAAACACTGGTCATTGTGTTAGGCGATTTGGTAGTGCCCCTGGGTGATGTGTAGGCCAGCAGATCTGTCGCATAGCAGCAGACCTCAGGCTTTTCATGATCAGTTATAAGCCCACTCTTCCACATCAGGATGCTAAATTGAATGAATCAGGCCATGAAGACAGAGGCCTGCTGTGCTTCATTGTTGCAGGGCGCCTCCCAGCCCTCTGTCACCAGACCCACCAGAATGATTTTTTTTTCTCAAACAGCAAAGGGTTGGGAACAATCCCTACAAGATCAGATGTCCCTAAGATTTCCAGTATTTCCTAGGTTTCACTCAGCAGGAAATACCTCAAAAAAAAATGGCCTTTCTTGTCATGTTTTGATACCTGAGAAATCAGGAAATGGAAAAGCCTGTGCTAAGCTGAGCTGTAAGCAACATCAGTGTCTCATTTGAGCCTTAGAGCAGATGTGGCATGGGCCAGACACAGCATCGACCCAGAATAAACCCAAATACAGATCACCTGAGCTCAGTGCAGGCTGGGAGGCTGGCCTGGAAAGGTGTAGGTTTGGGGTGAGATATGCCTGGATTTGAATCATGGTTCCTGTCATTTTGTAGCCATGTAACCTTCTGTAAAACAGTCTCAGAATTTGGGGGGATGTGATGAGCTAACTACACATAAATGGCATCCTGCTAAGGGTAGACGTTTCATACGTTGTAATTCTTGTCCCTTTTAGCCATTTTCTTGTGCAAAAAGGGATAATATGTTAATGGATTATCAATCAAAGCAAGAGCTTAGGGAAAGAGTTTCAACACATTTAGGGAGTTATTGTCCCATATTCAAATCTGGGGGAAATTTGCTGTATTTCCTTCAAATAAAAGACCACAGTAACTTCTTTGAAAAGAACCATAAATTTCAAATATAAACATTCAGAGAAATTTCATTCTCTTAGTAGCTGATTAACTATAGACAAACCTGCCTTAATTGAGGAGCTGTTTTGAAAGCTCATTCCCCAGTAGGAACTCAGTCTCCTGGTCCCAGGTGGGTCTCATCAGACAAGAGAGGGAGGAGAGAGGGAGGTGCACCCTAGCCTCAGCCTCTATTGAAATACAGAGCCATGTGGTGGTTACATCACTGTGGACTCCCATCCTCCCTTGCTGCTGTGCAGTGTTCAGGGAAGGCTTCATTTCACACCAACCTTTAGCGGGGCAAGGGCTCTGTACCAGCGGTACTCAGCTTAAAACTAGCCTACTTTGACGGCCTTGACGGGTTACTGCTTTTACTTCTACTAGCTAGTGATTCCAAAACTTTTCATGATGAAGTGCCCATTTACTGGGCCAGGTGTCTTGGCTCAAGCCTGTAATCCCAGCACTTTGGGAGGCAAAAGTGGGCAGATCACCTGAGCCCAGGAGTTCAAGACCAGCCTGGGCAACGTAGCAAAACGCTGTCTCTACAAAAAATACAAAAATTAGCTGGTCATGGTGGTACATGCCTGTAGTCCCCGTTACTCAGGAGACCAAGGTGAGAGGATCACTTTAGCCCAGGAGGCAGAGCTTGCAGTGAGTGGAGATAGCGCCACTGCACTCCAGCCTGGATGACAGAGCAAGACCCTGTCTCAAAAAAAAAGAATAAAAAATAAAGTACTCATTTATTGTTCTCCATGGATTCTATGTCTTGAAGCAGTCTTCAAACTTTAAGGTGCAAATAAGTCACCTGGGGGTCTTGTTAAAAAGCAGATTCTTGGCCGGGCGCAGTAGGTAGCTCACGCCTGTAATCCAGCACTTTGGGAGGCTGAGGCGAGTGGATCACTTGAGGTCAGGAGTTCGAGACCAGCCTGGCCAACATGGTGAAACCCCGTCTCTACTAAAAATACACAAAAATTAGCCAGGCATGGTGGTGGGCGCCTGTAGTCCCAGCTACTCAGGAGGCTGAGGCAGGAGAATCACTTGAACCTGGGAGGTGGGGAGGTTGCAGTGACATGAAATGGCACCACTGCATTCCAGCCTGGGTGACAGAGCAAAACTCTGTCTCAAAAAAAAAAAAAAAAAGCAGATTCTGTAACAAAGGTCCAGGGCAGAGCCTGAGATTCTGCATTAGTAGCAAAGGCCCAAGTGAAGCCAGTGCTGTTGCTCTGCAGAACACCTTTGAATGGCAGGCTTTTGAAATATTTTCTCATTGGAAGAATCTTCTGTATTTATTAAATTCTGCTTAAAATTATTAACTTTCTTGTATATCCATGTTCATAACAGCATTATTCACAATAGCCAAAAGGTAGGAACAACCCAGGTGTCCATTGACAGGGGACAGGGGGTGAGAAATTTATTTCATGGACACAGATTCAGTTGGAAAAGATGAAAAAGCTCTGGAGATGGAAGGCAGTGCAGGTGGCACAACAGTGTGAATGTACTGAATGCCACAGAACTGTGTACCTAAAACGGCTTAACACAGTAAACTTCATGTTATGGATATGTTGCCACGGTGTTCACAAGTTATTAACTCAATCAGACTATTTAAATGCCCAGTAGATTGCATTCTGGGGAAATGGCTGTTTCAGGAAAATTTTCAGTGATTGCCACAAGGACCTCCCATGGGTGGGGAATGGAGTCTGGAGCACGGCTGCATGGCTCATGGAGAGAATTTGCACGGCCAGGTAGCCCCTGGTCCACTTCTACCCATATCTGGCCAGGTGCAAAGAGCATAGCTGTACCTTCTATTATCTCTCTCAATTTCTTATTTGCACTTTGCCCATGTCTATAGAAGGAAAAACTTGACTGATTAGAAATTACATTCACGGCACCTGTAGTCCCAGCTACTCAAGAGGCTGAGGTAGGAGAATGGCGTGAACCCGGGAGGCGGGGCTTGCAGTGAGCTGAGATCGCGCCACTGCACTCCAGCCTGGGCGACAGAGCGAGACTCCGTCTCAAAAATAAATAAATAAATAAATTATATTCACGCCAGCCTGGGCAACATGGCGAAACCCCATCTCTAGAGAAAAATACATAAATCAGCCAGGCGTGGTGGCGTGCACCTGGGGTCCCAGCCACAAGCTGAGGCAGAAAAAAAAGTAGCTACTCAGCTACTCAATGTTCACTCTTTAAAAATGCTTTTCCATCATCCTCCATCTCCCACACCCCAAGCAGCAAGATATTTCCCCATCGCTTAGCATCATATAGTTGCTTATGTGACCTTGAGGATGTCCACATGTCACAATGGACAGTCACTTAACACTAAGCAACGACACATGCTAGGAGTGGGGCTGGGCCTTGGGTCTGCTGGATGAATGAGACCCAGCCTCTGCCCTGGGAGTGCAGAGACTCAAGACAGATATGACCACGTGAAGAGACAACTGTAAAACAAGTGGTAAGTGCAGCTACAGCCATAGCCACAGGGCACTGTGAGACCACAGAGCAGTGAAAACTAAGCCAGTCTAGGCTTGGCAAGGAGAGATGGAGTAGTGAGGTGGGCAGTGGCTAGGGTGGGAAGACCAGAGCTGGGAGGTGAGATGGGATTTGGGTTTATCTTTACCAATAAGGGTGAGGAGCCTGTTTCATCTTCCTCCAGGCAGGTCACAGAAGCTGGAACCAGTTGATCAGGCCGAGCCTGCAGACTCCCTAATCCTTTCTGACCTTCAACACTAATAGCCCTGCCCTCTCTCCCCAGCCTCAGTGCCTTCATCCTCCCCCATGTTCCCATGGATGCTATGTCCTGACTTTGCACCTGTCCCTCACACCCAGTGTCCTTTCTTTTTCCTCTGCCACTTGGGAGGCTGATGGGAGGATCACCTGAGCCTGGGAGGCTGAGGCTGCAGTGACCTGTGTTCACGCCACTGCACTCCAGCTGGGGTGACAGAATGAGAGCCTATCTCAAAGGAAAAAAAAAAAAACTGCTCTGTATGATACTATCAAAGTGGATATATGTAATTGCACATTGTGAAATCTCATAGAATGCACAACACCAAGAATGGACCGTAATGTAAACTGTGAAGTATGGGCTTTAGTTAGTAACCGTGCATTGATACCGGCTCATCAAGTATAACAAACGTACCACACAAACATAAGTAGTAAAAAAAAAAAAGGGGGAAGCTGTGTGTATGGTGCAGGGAAGGGGGGTTGTGGGAACATTGTCCTTTTAACCAATTCTAAAATTGCTCTAAAATTTAAGTATATTAATTTTTTAAAAAAAAAGTTTTGTTAAATTAGCAATATAATAGTTAGCTTACCCAAGAAAATTCAGGTTTTCGAATATTGCGTTTTAAAAGCAATTATTTCCGGATGTGAGGGTGATCTGGCTGCAACATCTGTCACCCCACTGATGGCCAGGGTTAATTTGTCTGATCTGGCGGGCTAGGTGGGTGTCTCCTTCCTCCCTCATCGCTCCACATGCGTCCTTCCAGACGCTGCGACAACCTACCCCAACAGAGGAGGGCCGTTCTTTGGTCAAGGGTATATGAGTAGCTGCACTCCCCTGCTAGAACCTCCAAACAAGCTCTCTAAAAGTAATTACTTCAAAGGAAGGATTAAGAGTTTCATCCTCTATGACAAAATTAATTTTTCCTTTTTTTTTTTTGAGACAAAGTCTCACTCTGTCGCCCAGGCTGGAGTGCAATGGCGCAATCTCGGCTCACTGCAACCTCCGCCTCCCGGGTTCAAGTGATTCTCCTGCCTCAGCCTCCCAAGTAGCTGGGACTACCGGCGCCCACCACCATGCCCAGCTAATTTTTGTATTGTTAGTAGAGACAGGGTTTCACCGTGTTAGCCAGGATGGTCTTGATCTCCTGACCCCATGATCTGCTCCCCTTGGCATCCCAAAGTGCTGGGATTATGGGCGTGAGCCACCGCACCCATCCTACAAAAATTTTAGTAATAAAGGTTGTCCTTAATAGTTGAATGTGCACAGCTATAAAACCCACACAAGAAAGCAATCTGGCCTCCGCATCTAATATCTGCTCAAGATTGATGAGCTCTCTCCCCCTCCACGTTAGCCCCAGATGGGTTGTTTGAGCTGCCCACACTGCTCATTCCCTGAAGCCATCGTGACAGGACACTGTCACCTTTGTCATCCATTGTGTTGGTATATAAATCCACTCAACTGATCTGTTCCTGGCCAAGACCACAGACTTTTCCCCTCTCTTTGAGGAGCTAAGTCTGATTGTCATATTTTCAGTTCTGGTTGTTATATCAGCAGTAGCAAATTGCATTCCCTGTCAATCAATCGTGTTGTCAATTCACCCTCTGACAACTAAAGCAGAAGGCCTAAAATTACTGAGTGCCTACTCTGTGCCAGCTGCCATGTCAGACAAGCGGCTCCCCTGGGAAGACAGCCAGACTCAAGGGTGAGGGATCAAGGAAATCAGCCAGGAAGTCCATTAGGCATTTTGGGGAAAGACCAGGCAGGAGCTAATGAAGTCTAGATGAAAAGTGACAGCTGAGAGAACTGAAAAAGGGGCAGATGTTGTCTTGTTTGGCTTGATGGAGCCTCCAACTGATTACAAGTGAAAGCCAGGAGGGAGGAGCTTAAAAGGCCTGCTGTTCTGCAGGGGAACCTTCAGGTTCCTATGGGCTCTCATCTCCTCCCCAAGGAGTCTTCTCACTTAGACTAGCACTCCCAAAGCATGGAACCCAGTAATCGCTGCAGTGAGCCACAGGTGCTTTGGGGTTTCAGAAGAAAAGGCAGTCTGTTGGCCTAAAGGAAGAAGCCGAGGCAAAATTAATATAAGTAGAGAGCTTATTTGAGCCAAGTTTGAGGACTGCAACCCTGGGGACATTGATTCAAGTTGCCCAGAATATATGCTCCAATCGGCAATTATAAGTGGGTTTTTAAAGGGAAAAAAGAAGAGGTAGTTCTAAAGTTGTTTACCAAGTATTTACATTGGTTCATTAAAATACCGTAAGCTTCTTTTTTCTTCTTCTTCTTGTTGAGACAAGGTTTCCCCCTGTGTTGCCCAGGCTGGTCTTGAACTCCTGTACTCAAGTGATCTCTCACCTCAGCCTCCCGTGTAGCTGGGATTACAGGTGCATGCCACAGTGACTCACTCAAAATAGTATAAGCTATTGACTGGCTATGCGTTGTTCTTTGTATCACAAATTCCAGAAAAATGAAGATATGGGTGAGGGTTACATTGTGCAACTCATAGCATTTTAGGTAATTTATCAGCTGGTCTGGAAACTACAGGCAATAGAAGAAAAATACAAAATGCCTTTAAACAATTAACCCTGGGCATAGGGTTAATGAGACTCTCCTGTCTCTCTGATAAATTTTGCATTCCTCAGATTCTTCCGACTGCTCTGAGCTACTTTCCTTTCCCAAATGAAACAGTTGTAGTCACACTTCATAAATTGAAAATAACATAGTAATGATTTCCCAGAAATCTCATTTTGTTCCTAATAGCTCCTGCATATTTAAATGTTGAGCATTTTCCACGAAGATGACATTAATCAAATGTTCTTAAATAACATTCAATTAGCAGGATACAGTTCATTCTGGTTAATATATTTTTCACATTTGCTTATTTCTGTTTAGTAAGTCTGCAATCTTTATCATTGCTATTGGGTTATATTAGATTGAATCAGTGGCTCAAAGGTATTCATTGAAACCTAAAATAATGATGGAGACAGTAGTGGATATTCCACACATCAGAATCATCTATGAACGCACATAGTGCTCACGATTCCAGAATGATGTAGGATGGCAACCAGGACTCACTGGGTCAAGCAAATCTGCAGGTATGATGATCTTACATAAGCAGCTGAAGAGTGAAAGTAAGAAGTGAGAAGACAGTAGTGGATATTTCACGCATCAGAATCATCTGTGAATGCACATTGTGCTCATGATTCCAGAATGCTGTAGAATGGCAACCAGGACTCACTGCGTCAAGCAAGGCTGCAGGTGTGATGATCTTACAGAGGCAGCTGAAAAGTGAAAGTGAGTAAGAAGGGCCACAATGAACATCTGAAAAACGTGTTAGATTAAATCAAAGTTCTCTTTCCCCAAGTCCCCTGAGAAAAATATAAGACCTGGCCAGATGAGCTTATTATGGCTCAGAAAACAACACTCCTGTAGGAGCCAAGGGAAAAATGTCCTTTTTGCCCTCTAAAGGTTTGCTGAAAAAAATAACTCACAAAAGGCAGATTCATTGGAGAAAAGGTGTACGAATTTATTTATGTGCACATAGGAAAGAACCACAGAATGATTACTCCAAACGCCCAGTGGGGTACAGAAGCTTACATACCATCTTGAGGTTACCAAGAGAATGGGAGCTCAGAGAATGGCCCAAAACAAGTTATGGTGGTAAATCAGGTTATGGTGCATGACAGATTATGGCGGGGAGAGAAGAGGAGGCCTGGCTAGCAAAGGTGGTCTTGCTATGTAGATGAAACCTCACAGGTAGCAGCCTTCAGAAAGAATACATGGTAAATGTTTCCCACCTTCAAAGGTGTCAAACTCTCAGTTAATCTTTCCTACATCAAACAAGGGAAGGCTCAGAAGAAGCCAGGCTGCATCAAGGCAGATTCTGTATGATGCAAATCTCCCCATGAAAGACAACTTTGCAGGGCTACTTCTGTTTGCTGGCTCTCTGAACAGACACCTCAAAATGTATCAAAGAAGGATATTTTGGGGGTAAAATATTTTTATTTCTGTCAGTCCTACTTTGAAACTTCAAAAAACTTTCACATATTAAAAGCCATGTTGATGGCTTTGGAGAGATTTGGGTTAGAAGTTGTTAGATAGAGATAGGCAAAGGAGTGGGAAAAATTTGGGACAAGCAAAAAAGAGCAAATTTTAATATATTGTCCATATATTCTTGAATTAGTCTCATTTCTTTTTTTTTCTCTGAGACAGCGTCTCACTCTGTCTTTCAGGCTGGAGTGCAGTGGTGTGATCTTGGCTCACTGCAACCTCCACCTCCTGGGTTCAAGCCATTCTCCCACCTAAGCCTCCTCAGTAGCTGGGACTACAGGCAAGCCTCACCACACCCAGCTAATTTTTGTATTTTTGGAAGAGACGGGGTTTCACCATGTTTGCCAAGCTGGCTGGCTGGTCTCAAACTCCTGGCCTCAGATGATCCACCCATGTTGGCCTTCCAAAGTGCTGGGATTACAGGTGTGAGCCACTGTGCCCGGCCAAGTCTCTTAGTTCTGAAAATATATCAGTTCAGTTAAACCATTTTCTCCCATTCCAGAAGATGGCATTGCAGATGGGCTAGGCCTCTCTATACAATGCAGGTAAACAGATCTTTAATAAGAGGCATTTCTATGGAACAGAAGAAAAACAGATTAATGTCTGAAGTGGTCTATCTATAAACTAGCTGTTCTAGAGTTTCTGAAGTATCATCAGATTGCAATAGCAATCTGACAGATTTTTCTGGTTTATAGTTCAAATCAGGTGTTCAAGCAAACTTTCTGAGTAGTTTACACAGCAGCAGACATGAAGACTGATTTTGTATAAGTTGCTGTGGTGATTTTTCTCAAAGTTTATACCAGATTGTTTAGCATCAGTTTGCAGAGCTCTAAGAAGAGCAGAGTTTTAATTTCTAATAATTCCAAGTCAGCAAAATGAGATGCAAATCTGAAAATATTACTTTGGAGACTTGTTGCCAGCAAAGAATTCAGCATTCAGTCCAAACTGGAAGCAAATAATAAAAACGCAAAAACAATGGACAAGGTAAGAATCTAACAAGTGTACTACAGTTTTCTTCTGAAACATAATTTTTCTCTCTGCAGTTCCCCATTTCTACCAAGGTTAAAATATAGTAGGACCAATTTATTTGCAAAATAAGTTGCAGTCTTTTTTTTTTGAAATGGAGTCTCACTCTGTCTCCCAGGCTGGAGTGCAATGGCACGATCTCGGCTCACTGCAACCTCCGCCTCCCAGGTTCATGCCTTTCTCCTGCCTCAGCCTCCCGAGTAGCTGGGACTACAGACACATGCCACCATGCCCAGCTAACTTTTTGTATTTTTAGTACAGACAGGGTTTCATCATGTTAGCCAGGATAGTCTTTATCTCCTGACCTCATGATCTGCCCTCCTTGGCCTCCCAAAGGGCTGGGATTACAGGCATGAGCCACCACGCCCGGCCAAATTGTAGTCTTATTATACTTGCTGATTTATTGCATAAAGTGAAGCAAGAGCTGGGCACTGTGGCTTGGTACTATAATCCCAATTACTTGAGAGGCTGAAGTGGGAAGATCTCTTGAGCGCAAGAGTTTAAGGCTTTAGTGAGCCATGATCGTGCCACTGCACTCCAGGCAGAGTGACACAGAGCAGGATCCCATGTCTTTAAAAAACAAAAAAGTGTAGCAAGAATAATGATTGGTTTGTTGGTTATATGGGTTCTTTTAAAGTTGGCTTTTCTGAGGCTTTTTCATAAAGAATTTCATATTAGGCTTTTAAAAGCCTCTTGAAACTAGGAACCCTTAGCCAATGATTCACCATCAAACTGTGCCTGTAATATCTGTATGATTTGGGTTAATTCCTCTCTTCTAAAAGTCCCCAAAATATCTTGAGTTTCTTGGACCTGTCAGAAAGTAACATTCTTTACTTATTGCAAGTTCAGGAACCTTCTAAAGAAACTGTAGACAAGATACCAGGCCAGTCTTTCCAAAGGGCTTTTTATCAGCTGCATAAAGTCAACCATGACTCCTCAAAGCAGTCTGCTCATATCCAAAATTATGTCATTCCAGTCAAAGTCTTGGTAAAATAACCAGTGTATTCAATTATGTCCATTACAAAAGAAAACGGGTTCTTATTGAATTTTTGCAAATAACTGTAATGCCATAAATTAAGAATACTCACAAATAGTTTCCAAATTTTGAAGAAATCAGGTGGAGAGAAAGGTAAATGTTTCAGTTTTTCTCACAAAAGTGTACTTTACCCAATAGCTTAAAAAAAAAAGTTTTCTTAACTCTGGAAGACAAAACCTAAAAAGTATCAGCAATGTTTCAAACAAAAAGTCATAGAAAAGCATTTCAGTTCTCTATCAGTTCAGCTCCAGGTAATTAACTTTTATTTTGCTTGATGTTGGGTTAGCAATCTTCATGAATCTGTAAGATTTGTATTTAGAATTCTGGAAGGTTTTACTGAATCCAGTGGTGGGATCTCTAAAGTTATCAGGAACCTGTGCTCAAGAGTACTTACCAACACATATCTGAATTTTAGGCATCTCATACAATTTGGGGA
The DNA here is from genome assembly GCF_029289425.2 of Pan paniscus. Classification (NCBI taxonomy): domain Eukaryota; kingdom Metazoa; phylum Chordata; class Mammalia; order Primates; family Hominidae; genus Pan; species Pan paniscus. The sequence goes on from NC_073260.2 coordinate 53,153,211, forward strand.
CAAATACTAGTAACAACACATTTATACAAATATAACTTAAAAATGTTAAACACCATTTCTTATTTGATAATGCTTCCTGAATGATTTTAACACAACAATTAAGCCTAATACATCAATCCTGGACTTCCAGGGGCCCCAATAGTAAAAAAGTTCATTTGAGGTCAAGAAGATTGAATTTAGAATTTAAAATTTGTTTTAGGGAAGTTTATCAAATATCAAAGGTTTAAAACACTTGATCAGAATAGGGTAACAGGTCACTGTAAAATAAGTCATTTGTCTAGCCAAAGTGATAATTTAAAGATTTCAAAAAGCAAAAATCTTTACTTTTTGGTGGAGAGGAGACTCAGTTTTCCAAACAATCAAAAGGCCAAATAAAGGGCCAGGTGTGGGGGCTCACACTTGTAATCCCAGCAATTTGGGAGGCTGAGGCAGGCAGATCATTTGAGGTCAGGAGTTTGAGACCAGCTGGCCAACATGGTGAAACCCCATCTCTACCAAAAATACAAAAATTAGCTGGTTGTGGTGGCACACACTTGTAATCCCAGCTACTTGGAAAGCTAAGGCAGGAGGATCACTTGAACCCAGGAGGCAGAGGTTGCAGTGAGCCAAGGTGGTGCCACTGCACCACAGCCTGGGCAACAGAGTGAGACTCCATCTCAAAACAAAACAAAACAAAACAAAAAAGACCAAATAACGACAGCATGAGACCAACAGAATCTAAGAATCTGTCTCGTCTTCTCTCTTCTCCCCTCTCCTCTCTCTCTCTCTCTCGTGTGTGTGTGTGTGTGTGTGTGTGTGTGTGTGTGTGTGTGTGTGTGTGTGTGTAGTTTACCTAAAAGCTAAAGAAAAACCTTTTACTATCTCTTGTTAATACTACCTGGAAATCTTGTTTAAAAGAGGAAAACGAATTTTACCTTTGCATCAGTTTATTATTAATGCTAAAACTAACTTTAATAAAACCTGATAAACAGATCCATTCAATTGTAATCAGTTTTGACCACACACGATAAGGTTTCCATAAACCTTTTATAACCTCTTACAATTTTTTTATTTTCTTTCTCCAATTTTTTATTTCCATTTAGCTTTATCTATTTTTTATTCCTTTAATTAAAAAAAAACTTTCAAAACCTCTAAACTGACAAAATTATATTCCCTGTAACAAAAACCATATTCTCATGATGTTGTATAATTTTTTCCCAAAACCACATTCTACTTTTCTTATTACACTTTGCATACAAAATTGTTTATCTTATACTTGGTGGTTTTAGTTTATACATATATTAATTACAACGTTAACTCTTAGAAACCCTAATTTTCAGTGAAAAACCTAGAAAGTAAGCAATTTTAACTGTTAGTCACATACTAACAATTTATGATACACATTTTATTATTTTTAGAAACATAGACTTTCTAACGAAAGTTTTTCAGTGTGAAACAGGACGTATTTACTAACAGATCTAAATGAGTTTTATTTCTCTAAAATAGGAAGCCAAAAGTATAGGAGATTAAATTCATATTTATTCATTAATGTCTTGGCATTATATCATATTTGGATATCATCTAGATAGTTAATGAATATCCATTATTTAATTTAGCTTAGCAAAACTCTAGGAGTTTTTATTACCAAAAAGGTTTGAGAAAACTTTTCTAAGTAAACATGTTCTAAAAAACAATTATTATTAAACATTTGGCCAGCTGCAGTGGCTCACGCCTGTAGTCTCAACTATTTGGTAGGGCGAGGCAGGAGGATTGCCTGAGCCCAGGAGTTTGAGGCTACTATGAGCTATGACTGCATCTGTGAATAGCCACTTCACTCCACCCTGGTCAAAATAGCAAGACTCTGTCTTTTAATAAAAAAGGAAGATTAAAAATTTGTATGCCTTTTTCACAATTCGTTTTCAACTACCCTTCTGAGGGTAAAGGAGAAGCTTTCCCTTTGTTCCTACGATACCACTGAAACTTCTGATTGATTAAATAAACAAACACAGTAGCATTCTAATAAACCAGTAGAGTTTCTCCATAACAAAAACAACAAAGTATTACCTTCTAGGACAAAACTGATTTCATTGCTAAATAAAATAAAGACAAAAATGTCCAACACATTATTCAAATGTCTTACTTATTGAAATACAAACAGATTGTATATTACATTATTGTAAAGAATCATAAACCTGGCTACAGAGTTAATCATGTATGTTCTTAGAGAAAAATACAATGAGCTATTGGCCAAAGAGCTTTATCAAAGATCTTATTGTATAAATATGGTACTGTTGGGGCTCAGAAACCAATACCCCAAAATATAGCCCTTTGACATGCTGAATGGAAGAAGCCTCAAGGCCTCTGTGACCTTTCCCATGTGCTGTCTCTCAATTCTGTATGACCTCCCACAAAGCACAGGCTAAAGTTGTTCTCTGAAGTTCCCTTACCTGCCTGGAGTCCAGATTTGCCAAAGAAAACAATTAACTCCAAATCCTGTCCCTGAATTTTCATTAACTGAACTCATATCACATGAAGAAAGACTGTCTCTCAAGAGCAAAAGAAAAACAAAGTTTAAAAAGAAAAAAACATTAAGTCTGTCAACACACTTGGACAGGCTTTTGTCAGAAACCATTGTCTGCTCTGTGTGTCCAACATACTCTGTCCCGGGCCATTGTACATTCTTCAAGCCCGTAGAATTCCACCCTCTCAAATCTTTTACTGTCCCCATAAAATAATCCACACGGCTCCATCACTCTTGCCCCCAAGAAGACAAACATATAACCATCTGTACCCCATTGAGTGGTAGGGTAATCACTGTGATTTTCCCCCTATGTACTCTAGTAAATTTCTATGCCATTTCTCCTATCGATCTGCCTTTTGTCAGTGGATTTTTCAGCTTAACTTCAGAGAGCAAAGGGGAAGTTGGCCAAGTGCAGTGTCTCATGCCTGTAGTCCCAGCACTGTGGGAAGCTGAGGCAGGCAGATCGCTTGAAGTCAGGAGTTCAAGACCAGCCTGGCCAACATGGTGAAACCCTATCTTTACTATAAAGAAAAATAAGTCGAGTGTGGTGGTGCACACTTGTAATCCCAGCTACTCAGGAGGCTGAGGCAGAAGAATTGCTTGAACTTGGGAGATGGAGGTTGCAGTGAGCCAAAATCGCGCCACTGCACTCCAACCTGGGTGACAAGAGTAAGACCCTGTCTCAAAAAAAAAAAAAAAAAAAAAAGGCGGGAGACGGTTTCCTTTGGCCTCTACAGTTTGACAATATACAATGTGACAAAGCATTTACAATAGCAAATGTGAGCTAGTTTACTGCTTTTGATACATATTGTATATATACATGAAGAAGAAAGACACAACAATGCTTTGTTCTCTTTGTCACCAGTTACTGTGGGAGATGGTTTGTAGGCTGAAACAGATGCCCAAATTCTCCTACCAAAGGAACATCTGGAAGGGAACAGGAAGGAAGACTCCTGCTCTAAAAAGAAAGGAACAGTCTCTGAATGGCTGTCCACACTCTGTCTTACTCCCAGGGAGGCCTTTCTTGGTTGTGATTTAGTTTTAGAAGACACTGTGAAAACTGAACACACAATCAAATGTGGACCTTGCATTTTCATCCTGCCATAGACAGAAAGGAGTAAAGAATGAGGCTAATGAATTTGTAAGTTAAGATGATGGATTGAAATCTGTAAATAATTTTATACTTACTGAAACTTGGACCAAACTTCGACACCAGAATTTGCTTTTAAAGACATCACATAAAATAAAGATGCTAACAGCAATAACGTTTTGGAAGCTGGCAGGCAGATGGCTGTGACGTTGCTGGCGTGGCAGACTTGAGAAAGCTGGGAACCAGATGAGATTACACCTCAGAATCTTCCAACAACTGTGCTACAGGCAACACAAGGAGCCACTGGAACTGGGGTGATGGGGAAGGTGGGCTAAGAGAAGGTCCTTGATGAGAAGGTTGACCTAGTGCCTGCCCACATTTCATGACTCTGGGTAAATGCCCCTGCTTCCACCTGGTGGAAATCTAAAGGTTTTTTTTTCTACAGAGAAACTAAAACAGGTTCAGGTCACCCAACTGGGGGAGTGCCAGGCCCAGCAGGGCGTGTAAATATCATACCAAAAAACAATAAATAAACCCACAGACAAACAAGGAGTTGTGTGAATGTGTAAGTGCTAGATGCAAGGCCCCCAACTCAGCATTCAACATTCTCTAAAAATGAGACCCTTTGTGTACAAATGGTCTCACTTTAGAAAACTCAGTGACATGCAATTAACTCATGTAACAAACCTGCGCGCCTACTCTCTGAAGCTAAAATAAAAGTAGAAAAAACAGGCTGGGCATGGTGGCTCACGCCTGTAATCCCAGCACTTTGGGAGGCCGAGACAGGCAGATCACCTGAGGTCAGGAGTTTGAGACCAGCCTGGCCAACATGGCGAAACCCAGTCTCTACTAAAAATAGAAAAATTAGCCGGGGGTGGTGGCAGGCACCTGTAATCCCAGCTACTCTGGAGGCTGAGGCAGGAGAATCGCTTGAACCCAAGAGGTGGAGGTTGCAGTGAGCTGAGATCTCACCACTGCACTCCAGCCTGGGCAACAGAGTGAGACTCAGTCTCAAAAAAACAAAAACAAACAAAAAAAAAGTAGAAAAAATAAATAAATAAAGTGCAACCTCTACCCTCAGTGCAGACAAATGGAAATTTCTGGGGAATCCTACCAGCTCAGGAAAAACCTAAACATACTCATCACATCAAGGGACCCTCCCACAAAGGGTTTACCCAAAGTCCGTGAGTCCCACCAATGCGTGCAGAGCCTCCTGCCAGCTTTTGAACACTTCACTCTTACTGAGCAGATGACCAATGATCCCCAGACCGTCAGAGGACTGCCTCTATAATGGAAGGTAGGGGCCAAAACAAACAGGGACAAAAAAGAGACTATGTTGGCAGAAGAAAACGTCAAAAGAACAATCAGTGTATCTTTGAGGGATAAGAGAAGATAATTTTGCACCATGAAACAATAATGAATTACATGAAAATCAGATACATGCAGATACACATGTAGTATCCGCAAGTGGACATTTTTGGCGCTTTGAGGCAATGGTGGAAAAGAAAATATCTTCACATAAAAATTATACAGAAACATTCTGAAAAACTTCACTGAGATGTGTGGATTCATCTCACAGAGTTGAACCTTTCTTTTGATTGAACAGTTTTGAAAGACTCTTTTTGTAGAATCTGAATTTGGACATTTGGTGCGCTTTGCGGCCTATGGTAGAAAAGGAAATATCTTCACATAAAAACTAGACAGAAGCATTCTGACAAACTTCTTTGTGATTTGTGCATTCATCTCACAGAGTTGAACCTTTCTTTTGATTGAGCGGCTTTGAAACACTCTTTTTGTAGAATCCGCATGTGGACATTTGGAGCTCTTTGAGGCCTGTGGTGGAAAACAAAATACCTTCACATAAAAACTATACAGAAACATTCTGATAAACTTCTTTTTTATGTGTGCATTCTTCTCACAGATTTGAACCTTTCTTTTCATTGAGCAGTTTTGAAAAACTCTTTTTGTGGAATCTGCAATTGTACATTTGAAGCGCTTTGAAGCCTATGGCTTAAAAGGAAATATGTTTTCTTAATCCAGTCTGGATTAAGAAAATGTGGCACATATACACCATGGAATACTATGCAGCCATAAAAAATGATGAGTTCATGTCCTTTGTAGGGACATGGATGAAATTGGAAACCATCATTCTCAGTAAACTATCGCAAGAACAAAAAACCAAACACCGCATATTCTCACTCATAGGTGGGAATTGAACAATGAGATCACATGGACACAGGAAGGGGAATATCACATTCTAGGGACTGTGGTGGGGAGGGGGGGAGGGGGGAGGGATAGCATTGGGAGATATACCTAATGCTAGATGACAAGTTAGTGGGTGCAGCGCACCAGCATGGCTCATGTATACATATGTAACTAACCTGCACAATGTGCATATGTACCCTAAAACTTAAAGTATAATTAAAAAAAAAAAAAGGAAATATGTTCACATAAAAACTGGACAGAATCATTCATAGAAAATCCTTTGTGTTGTGTGCATTCATCTCACCGGGTTGAACATTTCTTTTAATTGAGCAGGTTTAAACACTCTTTTTGTAGAATCTGCAAGTGGACATTAGGAGCCCTTTGAGTCCTGTGGTGGAATAGGAAATATCTTCATTTAAGAACTAGACAGAAGCATTCTGAGAAACTTCTTTGTGATGTGTGCGTTCATCTCACAGAGTTGAAACTTTCTTTTCATTGAGCAGTTTTGAAATAATCTTTTTGTAGAATCTGCAAGTAGACATTTGGAGCGCTTTGCGGCCTATGGTGGAAAAGGAAACATCTATACATGAAAACTAGACAGAAGCATTCTGACAAACTTCTTTGTGATGTGTGCTTTCATATCACAGAGTTGAACATTTCTTTTGCTTGAGCAGTTTGGAAACACTCTTTTTGTAGAACCCGCATGTGGATATTTGGAGAGCTTTGAGGCCTACGGTGGAAAAGGAAACATCTTCATATGAAAACTAGACAGAAGCATTCTGACAGACTTTTTTTGATGTGAGAATTCACCTCACAGAGTTGAACCCTACCTTCGATTGAGCAGTTTTGAAACACTCTTTTTGTAGGATTTGCAATTGGACATTTGGAGCGCTTTGAGGACTATGGTGGAAAAGGAAATATCTGCACATAAACACTAGACAGAATTATTCTGAGAATATTCTTTGTGACGTGTGCATTCATCTCACAGAGGTGAACCTTTCTTTTGATTGAGCAGTTTTGAAACACTATTTTTGTGGGATCTGTAAGTGGACATTTGGAGCATTTTGACGCCTATGCTGGAAAAGGAAATATCTTCACATAAAAAGTGGACAGAAGCATTCTGAGAAATTTCTTTGTGATGTGAGCATTCATCTCACAGAGTTGAAGCTTTCTTTTGATTGAGCAGCTTTGAAACACTCTTTTTGTAGAATCTGCATGTGGAAATTTGGAGCGTTTTGAGGCCTATTGTTGAAAAGGTAATATCTTCACATAATAAATAGACGCATTCTGAGAATCTTCTTTGTGATATGTGCATTTATCTCACAGTGTTGAAATTTTCTTTTGATAGAGTGGTTTGGAAACTCTTTTTGTAGAATCTGCAAGGGGACATTTGGAGAGCTTTGAGTCCTGTGGTGGAAAAGGAAATATCTACACTTAAGAACCTGACAGAAGAATTCTGAGAAACTTCTTTGTGAAATGTGCATTCATCTCACAGAGTTGAACCTTTCTTTTGATTGAGCAGTTTTGAAACACTCTTTCTGCAGGATCTGCAAGTGGACATTTGCAGCCCTTTGGGGCCTATGGTGGAAAAGGAAATATCTTCATATAAAGACTACACAGAAGCATTCTGGCAAATTTCTTTGTGATGTGTGCATTCATCTCACTGAGGTGAACCTTTCTTTTGATTGAGTAGTTTGGAAACTCTCTTTTTGTGGAATCCGGAAGTGGACATTTGGAGTGCTTTGGGACCAATGGTGGAAAAGGAAATATCTTCACTTAAGAACTAGACGGAAGCATTCTCAGAAACTTCTTTGTGATGTGTGCATTCATCTCACAGAGTTGAACCTTTGTTTTGATTGAGCAGTTTGGTAACACTCTTTTCGTAGAATCTGCAAGCGGACATTTGGAGCCCTTTGAGGCCTATGGTGGAAAAGGAAATATATTCACATAAAAACTAGACAGAAACATTCTGAAAAACCTCTTTGTGATGTGTGCATTCATCTCACAGGGTTGAAACTTACTTTCGATTGAGCAGTTTTGAAACACTCTTTTTGTAGAGTCTACAATTGGACATTTGGAGTGCTTAGAGTCCTATGGAGGAAAAGGAAATATCTTCATATAAAAACTAGAGAGAAGTGTTTTGAGAAACTCTTTGTGATGTGTACATGCATTCATCTCACAGATTTGAACCTTTCTTTTGATTCAGCAGCTTTGAAACACTCTTTTTGTAGCATCTAGAATTGGACATTTGGAGCGCTTAGAGTCCTATGGTGGAAAAGGAAATATATTCACATAAAAACTAGACAGAATCATTCAGAGAAAATTCTTTGTGATGTGTGCATTCATCTCACAGAGTTAAACCGTTATTTTGATGGAGCAGTTTGGAAAAACTTTTTTTGTACGATCTGGATGTTTACATTTGGAGCGTTTTGAGGCCTATGGTGTAAAAGGAAATATCTTCAAATAAAAACTAGACAGAAGTATTCTGAGAAACTTCTTTGTGATGGGTGCATTCATCTCACAGAGTTGAACATTTCTTTTGATTCAGCAGCTTTGAAACACTCTTTTTGTAGAATATGCAAGAGGACATTTGGAGTGCTCTGAGGCCAGTGGTGGAAAAGGAAATATCTTCACATAAAAACTAGACAGAAGCATTCTGAGAAACTTCTTTGTGACGTGTGCATTCATCTCAGAGTGTTGAACCTTTCTTTTGATTGAGCAGCTTTGAAACACTCTTTTTTTAGAATCTGCATGTGGAGATTTGGAGCGCTTTGAGGCTAATGGTGGAAAAGGAAATATCTTCACATAAAAACGATTCAGAAATATTCTGAGAAACTTCTTTCTAATGTGTGCATTCATGTCACAGAGTTGAACCTTTATTTCATTGAGCAGTTTTTATTTATTTATTTATTATTATTACACTTTAAGTTTTAGGGTACATGAGCACAATGTGCAGGTTAGTTACATATGTATACATGTGCCATGCTGGTGGACTGCACCCACTAACTCGTCATCTAGCATTAGGTCTATCTCCCAATGCTATCCCTCCCCCCTCCCCCCACCCCACAACAGTCCCCAGAGTGTGATGTTCGCCTTCCTGTGTCCATGTGTTCTCATTGTTCAATTCCCACCTATGAGTGAGAATATGCGGTGTTTGGTTTTTTGTTCTTGCGATAGTTTGCTGAGAATGATGATTTCCACTTTCATCCATGTCCCTACAAAGGACATGAACTCATCATTTTTTATGGCTGCATAGTATTCCATGGTGTATATGTGCCACATTTTCTTAATCCAGTCTATCATTGTTGGACATTTGTGTTGGTTCCAAGTCTTTGCTATTGTGAATAATGCCACAATAAACATACGTGTGCATGTGTCTTTATAGCAGCATGATTTATAGTCCTTTGGGTATATACCCAGTAATGGGATGGCTGGGTCAAATAGTATTTCTAGTTCTAGATCCCTGAGGAATTGCCACACTGACTACCACAGTGGTTGAACTAGTTTACAGTCCCACCAACAGTGTAAAAGTGTTCCTATTTCTCCACATCCTCTCTAGCACCTGTTGTTTCCTGACTTTTTAATGATTGCCATTCTGACTGGTGTGAGATGGTAATTCATTGTAGTTTTGATTTGCATTTCTCTGATGGCCAGTGATGGTGAGCATTTTTTCATGTGTTTTTTGGCTGCATAAATGTCTTCTTTTGAGAAATGTCTGTTCATGTCCTTAAAAATCAATGTACCAACATCACAAGCATTCTCATACACCAACAACAGACAAACAGAGAGCCAAGTCATGAGTGAACTCCCATTCACAATTGCTTCAAAGAGAATAAAATACCTAGGAATCCAACTTACAAGGGATGTGAAGGACCTCTTCAAGGAGAACTACAAACCACTGCTCAAGGAAATAAAAGAGGATAGAAACAAATGGAAGAACATTCCATGCTCTTCGGTAGGAAGAATCAATATCGTGAAAATGGCCATACTGCCCAAGGTAATTTACACATTCAATGCCATCCCCATCAAGCTACCAATGACTTTCTTCACATAATTGGAAAAAACTACTTTAAAGTTCATATGGAACCAAAAAAGAGCCCGCATCGCCAAGTCAATCCTATGCCAAAAGAACAAAGCTGGAGGCATCACACTACCTGACTTTGAACTATACTAGAAGGCTACAGTAACCAAAACAGCATGGTACTGGTACCAAAACAGAGATATAGATCAATGGAACAGAACAGAGCCCTCAGAAATAACGCCACATGTCTACAACTATCTGATCTTTGACAAACCTGAGAAAAACAAGCAATGGGGAAAGGATTCCCTATTTAATAAATGGTTCTGGGAAAACTGGCTAGCCATATGTACAAAGCTGCAACTGGATCCCTTCCTTACACCTTACACAAAAATCTATTCAAGATGGATGAAAGACTTAAATGTTCAACCTAAAACCATAAAAACCCTAGAAGAAAACCTAGTCATTACCATTCAGAACATAGGCATGGGCAAGGACTTCAGGTCTAAAACACCAAAAGCAATGGCAACAAAAGCCAACATTGACAAATGGGATCTAATTAAACTAAAGAGCTTCTGCACAGCAAAAGGAACTATCATCAGAGTGAACAGGCAACCTACAAAATGGGAGAAAAGTTTCACAAGCTACTCATCTGAAAAAGGGCTAATATCCAGAATCTACAATGAACTCAAACAAATTTACAAGAAAAGAACAAACAACCCCATCAAAAAGTGGGTGAAGGACATGAACAGAGATTGAGCAGTTTTGAAAAACTCTTTTTGTAATATCTGCAAGTGGACATTTGGAGCGCTTTTTGGCCTCTGGTGGAAAAGGAAATATCTTCATTTAAGAACTAGATGGAAGCATTCTGCGAAACTGCTTTGTGATGTGCACATTCCTCTCACAGAGCTGAAACTGTATTTTAATTGAGCAGTTTTGAGAACTCTCATTTTGTAGAATCTGCAAGTGGACATTTGGAGCGCTTTGCGGCCTATGGTGGAAAAGGAAATATCTTCACATTAAAACTAGGCAGAAGCATTCTGACAAGCTTATTTGTCATTTATCTCACGGAGTTGCCATTTATCTCATGGAGTTGAACTTAACTTTCGATAGAGCAGCTTTGAAACACTCTTTTTGTAGAATCTGCAAGTGGACATTTGGAGAACTTTGAGGCCTGTGGTGGAAAAGGAAATATCTTCACACAAAACTAGACAGAAGCAATCTGACAAAGTTTTTGTGATGTGTGCGTTCATCTTGCAGAGTGGAACCTTAATTTCGATTGAGCAGTTTTGAAACACTTCTTTTGTAGAATCTGTAAGTGGACATTTTGAGTGCTTTGATGCCTATGGTGGAAAACGAAATATCTTCACATAATAACTAGACAGAAGCATTCTGAGAAACTTCTATGTGATGTGTGCATTCATCTCATAGAGTTGAAACTTTCTTTTGATTGAGCCACTTTGAAACACTCTTTCTATAGTATCTGCAAGTGGACATTTTTGGTGCTTTGAGGCAATGGTGGAAAATGTAATATCTTCACATAAAAACTAGACAAGAATTCTGAGAAACTTCTTTGAGATGTGTGCCTTCATGTTACAGAGTTGAACCTTTCTTTTGATTGAGCAGTTTGGAAACACACTTTTTGAAGAATCTTCAGGTGGACAATTGGAGCACTTAGTGGCCTATGGTAGAAAAGGAAATATGTTCACATAAAATCTAGACAGAAGCAATCGGACAAGAGCAACTTTGAAACACTCTTTCTGTAGTATCTGCAAGTGGACATTTTTGACGCTTTGAGGCAATGGTGGAAAAAGAAATATCTTCACACAAGAACTATATAGAAACATTCTGAAAAACTTCACTGAGATGTGTGGATTCATCTCACAGAGTTGAACCTTTCTTTTGATTGAGTAGTTTTGAAAGACACTATTTGTAGAATCTGAATTTGGACATTTGGTGCGCTTTGCGGCCCATGGTGGAAAAGGAAATATCTTCACATAAAAACTAGACAGAAGCATTCTGACAAACTTCTTTGTGACTTGCGCATTCATGTCACAGAGTTGAACATTTCTTTTGAATGAGCAGCTTTGAAACACTCTTTTTGTAGAATCTGCATGTGGACATTTGGAGCTCTTCTAGGCCTATGGTGGAAAAGCAAATACCTTAACATAAAAACTATACAGAAATATTCTGACAAGCTCCTTTGTTATGTGTACATTCTTCACACAGATTAGAACCTTTCTTTTCATTGAGCAGTTTTGAAAAACTCTTTTTGTGGAATCTGCAAGTGTACATTTGAAGCGCTTTGAGGCCTGTGGTTTAAAAGGAAATATGTCCACATAAAAACTAGACAGAATCATTCATAGAAAATCCTTTGTGTTCTGTGCATTCATCTCACCGGGTTGAACATTTCTTTTGATTGAGCAGGTTTAAACACTCTTTTTGTAGAATCTGCAAGTGGACATTGGGAGCCCTTTGAGTCCTATGGTGGAATAGGAAATATCTTCATTTAAGAACTAGACAGAAGCATTCTGAGAAACTTCTTTGTGATGTGTGCATTCATCTCACAGAGTTAAACATTTCTTTTGATTGAGCTGTCTTGAAACTCTATTTTGTAGAATCTGCAAGTGGACATTTGGAGCATTTTGAGGCTTATGGTAGAAAAGGAAATATCTTCACATAAAATCTATACAAAAGCAATCTGAGAAACTTCTTTGTGATGTGTGCATTCATCTCACAGAGTTAAAATTTTTTTTGATTGAGCAGTTTTGAAACTCTCTTTTTGTAGAATCTGCAAGTGGACATTTGGAGCCCTTTTAGGCCTATGGCGGAAAAAGAAATATCTTCACATAAAAACTAGACAGAAGAATTCTGAGAAACTTCTTGGTGATGTGTGCGTTCATCTCACAGAGTTGAAACTTTCTTTTGATTGAGCAGTTTGGAAACACTCTTTTTGTAGAATCTGCAAGTGGACATTTGGAGCGCTTTGTGGTCTATGGTAGAAAAGGAAATATCTTCACATAAAACCTACACAGAAGCAATCTGAGAAACTTCTTTGCGATGTGTGCTTTCATCTCACAGAGTTAAACCTTTCTTTTGATTGAGGAGTTTTGAAACTCTCTTTTTGTAGAATCTGCAAGTGGACAATTGGAGCACTTTGAGGCCTATGGTGGAAAAGAAATAACTCCACATAAAAATAGACAGAAGATTTCTGAGAAACTTCTTTGTGATGTGTGCATTCATGTCACAGATTTGAACCTTTCTGTTGATTGAGTAGTTTGGAAACACTCTTTTTTAGAATCTGCAAGTGGATATTTGGAGCGCTTTGCGGCCTATGGTAGAAAAGGAATTATCTTCACATAATATCTAGACAGAAACAATCTGAGAAACTTCTTTGTGATATGTGCATTCATCTCACAGAGTTAAGCCATTCTTTTGATTGAGCAGTTTTGAACCTCTCTTTTTGTAGACTCTGCAAGTGGACATTTCGAGCGCTTTGAGGCTTACGGTGAAAAAGGAAATATCTTCCCATAAAAAGTAGACAGAAGAATTCTGAAAAACTTTGTGATGGGCACGTTCATCTCACAGAGTTGAAACTTTCTTTTGATTGAGCAGTTTGGAAACCCTCTTTTTATAGAATCTGCAAGTGGACATTTGGAGCACTTTGCGGCCTATGGTAGACTAGGAAATATGTTCACATAAAATCTAGACAGAAGTAATCTGAGAAACAACTTTGTGATGTGTGCATTCATCTCACAGAGATAAACATTTCTTTTGATTGAGCAGTTTTGAAACTGTCTTTTTGTAGAATCTGCAAGTGGACATTTGGAGCACTTTGAGGCCTATGGTGGAAAAGGAAATATCTTCACATAAAAACTACATAGAAGCATTCTGAGAAAGATTTTGTGATGTTCGCATTCATCACCCAGAGTTGAATCTTTCTTTTGAAGGACCAGTTTTGAAATACTCTGTTTGTACAATCTTCAAGTGGACATTTCAAGCGCCTTGAGGTCTATGGTTTAAAAGGAAATATCTTCACATAAAAACAAGACAGAAGAATTCTGAGAAAGTTCTTTGTGATATGTGCATTCATCTCGCAGAATTGAGCCTTTCTTTTGATTGAGCAGTGTTGAAACCCTCTTTTTGTAGAATCTGCAAATGGTCATTTGGAGCACTTTGAAGCCTACGGTGGAAAAGGAATTTATCTTCACATAAAAACTAGAGAGAAGAATTCTGACAAACTTCTTTGTGATGTGTGCGTTCATCTCACAGAGGTGAAACTTTCTTTTGATTGAGCTGTTTGGAAACACTCTTTTTGTAGAATCTGCAAGTGGACATTTGGAGCACTTGTGGCCTATGATAGAAAAAGAAATATCTTCACATAAAACTCAGACAGAGCCAATCTGAGAAATTACTTTGTGATGTGTGCATTCATTTCACAGAGTTAAAACTTTAGTTTGGTTGAGCAGTTTTGAAACTCTCTTTTTGTAGAATCTGCAAGTGGACATTTGGAGCGCTTTGCGGCCAGTGGTAGAAAAGGAAATACCTGCACATAAAATCTAGACAGAATTAATATGAGAAAATTCTTTGTGATGTGTGCATTCATCTCAGAGACTTAAACATTTCTTCTGATGGAGCATTTTTTAAACTCTGTTTTTGTAGAATCTGGAAGTGTACATTTGGAGCGGTTTGAGGACAATGTGGAAAAGAAAATATCTTCACATAAAAACCAGATTGGAGAATACTGAGAAACTTCTTTGTGATGTGTGCCTTCATCTCACAGAGTAGAACCTTTCTTTTGATTGAGCTGTTTGGAAACACTCTTTTTGTAAAATCTACAAGTGGACACTTGGAGCGCTTTGGGGCCTAAGGTAGAAAAGGAAATATCTTCATATAGAATTCAGACAGAAGCAATCTGAGAAACTTCTTTGTGACGTGTGCATTCATCTCACAGAGTTGAACCTTCCTTTTGATTGAGCAGTTTGGAATCACTCTTTTTGTAAAATGTGCAAGTGGACATTTGGAGCGCTTTGCAGACTATGGTAGAAAAGGGAATATCTTCACATTAAATCTAGACAGAAGCAATCTGAGAAATTTCTTTGTGACGTGTGCATTCGTCTCACAGATTTAAACCTTCCTTTTGATAGAGCAGTATTGAAACTCTCTTTTTGTAGAATCTGCAAGTGGACATTTGGAGTACTTTCAGGCCTACGGTGGAAAAGGAAATATCTTCCCATAAAAACTAGACAGAAGAATTCGGACAAACTTCTTTGTGATGTGTGCGTTCATCTCACAGAATTGAGCCTTTCTTTTGATTGAGCAGTGTTGAAACCCTCTTTTTGTAGAATCTGCAAATTGTCATTTGGAGCGCTTTGAGGCCTACGGTGGAAAAGGAATTTATCTTCACATAAAAACTAGAGAGAAGAATTCTGACAAACTTCTTTGTGATGTCTGTGTTCATCTCACAGAGTTGAAACTTTCTTTTGATTAAGCAGCTTGGAAACAGTCTTTTTGTAGAATCTGCAAGTGGACATTCAGAGTGCTTTTTGGCCTACGGAAGAAAACGAAATATCTTCATATAAAATCTAGACAGTAGCAATCTGAGAAACTTCTTTGTAATGTGTGCATTCAACTCACAGAGTTAAAACTTCATTTGATTGAGCAGTTTTGAAACTCTCTTTTTGTAGAATCTGCAAGTGGACATTTGGAGCGCTTTGAGGTCTATGGTGGAAAAGGAAATATCTTCATATAAAAACTAGACAGAAGATTTCTGACAAACTTCTTTGTGATGTGTGTGTTCATCTCACTGAGTTGAAACTTTATTTTGATTGAGTAGTTTGGAAACACTCTTTTTGTAGAATCTGCAAGTGGAGATTTAGAGCACTTTGCGGCCTATGGTAGAAAAGGAAATACCTTCACATAAAATGTAGACAGAAGCAATATGAGAAAATCCTTTGTGATATGTGCATTCTTCTCATAGTGTTAAACATTGCTTTTGATTGAGCATTTTTGAAACTCTGTTTTGTAGCATCTGGAAGTGTACATTTGGAGCGGTTTGAGGCCAATGTGGAAATGGAAATATCTTCCCATAAAAACTAGAAAGAAGAATACTGAGAAACTTCTTTGTGATGTGTGCATTCATCTCACAGAGTTAAAACTTTTTTTTGATTGAGCAGTTTTGAAACTCTCTTTTTGTAGAATCTGCAAGTGGACATTTGGAGCACTTTTAGGCCTATGGTGGAAAAGGAAATATCTTCCCATAAAAACTAGACAGAAGAATTCTGATAAACTTCTTGGTGATCTGTGCGTTCATCTCACAAAGTTGAAACTTTCTTTTGATTGAGCAGTTTGGAAACAATCTTTTTGTAGAATCTGCAAGTGGACATTTAGAGCGCTTTATGGCCTATGGTAGAAAAGGAAATATCTTCACATAAAACCTAGACAGAAGCAACCTGAGAAACTTCTTTGTGACGTGTGCATTCATCTCACAGAGTTAAACCTTTCTTTTGATTCAGCAGTTTTGAAACTCTGTTTTTGTAGAATCTGCAAGTGGACATTTATAGCACTTTGAGAACTATGATGGAAAAGGAATATCTTCACAAAAAAAACTAGACAGAAGAATTCTGAGAAACTTCTTTCTGATATGTGCATTCATCTCACAGAGTTGAACCTTTCGATTGAGCAGTTTGGAAACACTTTTTTTGTAGAATCTGCAAGTGGACATTTGGAGCGCTCTGCGGCCTATGTTAGAAAAGGAAATACCTTCACATAAAATCTAGACAGAAGCAATCAGAGAAACTTTTTTGTGATGTGTGCATTCATCTCACCGAGGTAAATATTTCCTTTGAGCAGTTGTGAAACTCTCTTTATGTATAATCTGCAAGTGGACATTTGGAGCGCTTTGAGGCCTATGGTGGAAAAGGAAACATCTTGACATAAAAACTAGACAGAAGAATTCTGGGAAACTTCTGCATTATATGTGCGTTTATCTCACAGAGTTGAAACTTTCTTTTGATTGAGCAGTTTGGAAACACTCTTTTTGTAGAATCTGCAAGTGGACATTTGGAGCGCATTGAGCCTTATGGTTGAAAAGGAAATATCTTCACATAAAATCTAGACAGAAGCATTATGAGAAACTTTTTGTGATGTGTGCATTCATTTCAAAGAGTTAAGCCTTTCTTTTGATTGATCAGTTTTGAAACTCTCTTTTTGTAGGATCTGCAAGTGGACATTTGGAGCGCTTTGAGGCCTATGGTGGAAAAGGAAATATCTTCACATAAAAACTAGACAGTAGAATTCTGAGAAACTTCTTTGTAATGTGTGGGTTCATATCACACAGTTGAAACTTTCTTTTGATTGAGCAGTTTAAACACTGTTTTTGTAGAATCTGCAACTGGACATTTGTAGTGCTTTTAGTCCTATGTTGGAAAAGGAAACATCTTCACATAAAAAATAGACAGAAAAATTCTGAGAAACTTCTTTGTGATGTGTATATTCATGCCATAGAGTTGAAACTTTCTTTTGATTGAGCAGTTTGGAAACACTCTTTTGTAGAACCTGCAAGTGGAGATTTGGAGCGCTTTTTGGCCTATGGTAGATAAGATAATATGTTCATATAAAATCTAGACAGAAGCAATCTGATAAACATTTTGTGATGTGTGTATTCATCTCACAGAGTTAAACCTTTATTTTAATTGAGCAGTTTTGAAACTCTCTTTTTATAGAATCTGTAAGTGGACATTTGGAGCGCTTTACAACCCATGCTGGAAAAGGAAATATCTTCACATTAAACCTAGATAGAAGAATTCTGAGAAACGTCTTTCCGATGTGTGCGTTCATCTCACAGAGTTAAACCTTATTTATGATTGAGCAGTTTGGAAACACAATTTTTGTAGAAACTGCAAGTTTACATTTGGAGAGCTTTGCGGGCTATGCTAGAAAAGGAAATATCTTAACATAAAAACTAGACAGAAGAATTCTGACAGACTTCTTTGTGATGTTTGTGTTCATCTCACAGAGTGGAATCTTTCTTTTGATAGAGCAGTTTTGAAACTCTCTTTTTGTAGAATGTGCAAGTGGACATTTGGATCACTTTGTGGCCTATGTTGGAAAAGGAAATATCTTCACATAAAAACTACACAGAAGAATTCTGAGAAACTTCTTTGTATTGCATGTGAACAATCAATACTTTTGATTGAGCAGTTTGGAAACTCTCTTTTTGTAGAATCTGCAAGGGACCATTTGGAGTACTTTGAAGCCTATGGTAGACAAGGAAATATCTTCACATAAATTCTAGACAGAAGCAATCTGAGAAACTTCTTTGTGTTGTCTGCATTCATCTCATAGAGTTAAACATTTCTTTTGATTGAGCAGTTTTGAAACTCTCTTTTTGTAGAATCTGCAAGTAGACATTCGGAGCGCTTTGAGGCCTATGCTGGAAAAGGAAATATCTTCACATAAAAACTAGACAGAAGAATTCTGAGAAATTTCTTTGTGAGGTGTGCATTCATCTCACAGAGTAAAACATTTTATTTGATTGAGCAGTTTTGGAACTCTCTTTTCATTGAATCTGCAAGTGGACATTTGGAGCGCTTTGCGGCCTCTGGTGGAAAAGGAAATACCTTCACATAAAAACTAGACAGAAGAATTCTGAGAAACTTCTTCATGATGTGTGCGTTCATGTTACAGAGTTGAAGCTTTCTTTTGATTGAGCAGTTTGGAAACATTCTTTTGTAGAATGTGTAAGTGGATATTTGGAGCACTTTGAGGCCTATGATAGAAAAGGAAATATCTTCACATAAAATCTAGACAGAAGAAATCTGAGAAACTTGTTTGTGATGTGTGCATTCATCTAACAGAGTTAAAACTTTCTCTTTATTGAGCAGTTTTGAAACTCTCTTTTTTTAGAATCTGCATGTGGACATTTGGAGCGCTTTGAGGCCTATGGTGGTAAAGGAAATATCTTCACATAAAAACTAGATAGAAGCATTCTGAGAAACCTCTTTGTGATGTTTGGGTTCATATCACAGAGTTGAAACTTTCTTTTGATTGACCAGTTCGGAAACACTCTTTTTGTGTAATCTGCACGTGGATATTTGGAGTGCTTTGCATCCTATGGTAGAAAAGGAAATTTCTTCACATAAAATGTAGACAGAAGCAATCTGAGAAACGTCTTTGTGATGAGTGCATTCGTCTCACAGATTTAAGCCTTTCTTTTGATTGAGCAGTTTTTAAACTACCTTTTTGTAGAATCTGCAAGTGGACATTTGGAATGCTTTGAGGCCAATGTTGGAAAAGGATATATCTTCACATAAAAGCTACACAGAAGAATTCTGAGAAACTTCTTTGTGATGGGTGCATTCACCTCACAGAGTTGAACCTTCCTTTTGATTGAGCAGTTTGGAAACCCTCTTTTTGTGGAAACTGCAAGTGGATATTTGGAGGAATTTGTGGCCTATGCTAGAAAAGGAAATATCTTCACATAAAATCTAGACAGAAGCAATCTGAGAAACTTCTTTGTGATGTATGCATGCATCTCACCAAGTTAAACCATTCTTTCAATTGAGCAGTTTTGAAACTCTCTTTTTTTAGAATCTGCAAGTAGACATTTGGAGCTGTTTCAGGCCGATGGTGGAAAAGGAAGTATTGTCACATAAAAACTAGCCAGAAGATTTCTGAGAAACTTCTTTGTGATGTGTGCATTCATCCCACAGAGCTGAACTTTTTTTTTTTATTGAGCAGTTTGGAAACACTCTTTTTGTAGAATCTGCATGTGGACATTTGGAGCACTTTGAGGCCTATGGTGGAAAAGGAAATATCTTCACATAAAACCTAGACAGAAGCAATCTGAGAAACTTCTTTGTGATGTGTGCATTCATCTCACAGAGTTGAACCTTCCTTTTCATTGAGCAGTTTGGAATCACTCTTTTTGTAGAACGTGCAAGTGGACATTTGGAGCGCTTTGCGGACTATGGTAGAAAAGGAAATATCTTCACATTAAATCTAGACAGAAGCAATCTGAGAAATTTCTTTGGGATGTGTGCATTCGTCTCACAGAGTTAAACCTTCCTTTTGATAGAGCAGTATTGAAACTCTCTTTTTGTAGAATCTGCAAGTGGCCATTTGGAGTGCTTTCAGGCCTACGGTGGAAAAGGAAATATCTTCACATAAAAACTAGACAGAAGAATTCGGACAAACTTCTTTGTGATGTGTGCATTCATCTCACAGAATTGAGCCTTTCTTTTGATTGAGCAGTGTTGAAACCCTCTTTTTGTAGAATCTGCAAATTGTCATTTGGAGTGCTTTGAGGCCTACGGTGGAAAAGGAATTTATCTTCACATAAAAACTAGAGAGAAGAATTCTGACAAACTTCTTTATGATGTGTGCATTCATCTCACAGAGTTGAAACTTTCTTTTGATTGAGCAGCTTGGAAAGAGTCTTTTTGTAGAATCTGCAAGTGGACATTTGGAGTGCTTTTTGGCCTATGGATGAAAATGAAATATCTTCATATAAAATCTAGACAGTAGCAATCTGAGAAACTTCTTTGTAATGTGTGCATTCAACTCAGACAGTTAAAACTTCAGTTTGATTGAGCAGTTTTGAAACTCTCTTTTTGTAGAATCTGCAAGTGGACATTTGGAGCGCTTTGAGGTCTATGGTGGAAAAGGAAATATCTTCACATAAAAACTAGACAGAAGAATTCTGACAAACTTCCTTGTGATATGTGTGTTCATCTCACTGAGTTGAATCTTTATTTTGATTGAGTAGTTTGCAAACACTCTTTTTGTAGAATCTGCAAGTGGACATTTGGAGCACTATGCGGCCTATGGTAGAAAAGGATATACCTTCACATAAAATCTAGACAGAAGCAATCTGAGAAACTTCTTTCTGATGTATGCATTTATCTCACAGAGTTAAACCTTTCTTTTGATTGAGCAGTTTTGATACTCTCTTTTTGTAGAATCTGCCAGTGGACATTTGGAGTGCTTTGAGGTGTACGGTGGAAAAGGAAATATCTTCACATAAAAACTAGACAGAAGAATTCTGACAGACTTCTTTGTGATGTTTGCGTTCATCTCACAGAGTGGAACCTTTCTTTTGATAGAGCAGTTTTGAAACTCTCTTTTTATAGAATGTGCCAGTGGACATTTGGAGCACTTTTAGGCCTATGGTGGAAAAGGAAATATCTTCACATAAAAAAAGACAGAAAAATTCTGAGAAACTTCTTTTTGATGAATGCATTCATCTGAGAGAGTTGAACCTTTCTTTTGATTGAGCAGCTTGGAAACACTCTTTTTGTAGAATCTGCAAGTGGACATTTGGAGTGCTTTGAGCCCTATGGTGTAAAAGGAAATATCTTCACATAAAATCTAACAGAAGCAATCTGAGAAACTTCATTGTGATATGTGCATTCATCTCAGAGAATTGAACTTTTCTTTTCATTGAGCAGTTTTGAAACTCTCTTTTTGTAAAATCTGCAAGTGGACTTTTGGAGCGCTTTGAAGCCTATGGTGGAAATGGAAATATCTTCATATAAAATCTAGACCGAAGAATTCTGAGAAACTTCTTTTTGAAGTGTGTTTTCATCTCATTTGAACTTTCCTTATGATTGAGTAGTCTGGAAACAGTCTTTTTGCAGAATCTGCAAGTGAACATTTGGTGTGCTTTGCAGCCTGTGGTTGAAAAGGAAATATCTTCATATAAAATCTAGACAGAAGTAATCTGAGAAACTTCTTTCTGATGTGTGCATTGATCTCATAGAGTTTAACCTTTCTTTTGATTCAGCAGTTTTGAAACTCTCTTTTTGTAATATCTGCAAGTGGACATGTGGTGCGCTTTGAGGCCTATGGTGGAATAGGAAATATCTTCACATAAAAAATAGATGGAAGCATTCTGTGAAACTTCTTTGTGATGTGTGCATTCATCTCCCAAGTTTGAACCTTTCTTTTGATGGACTACTTTTGAAGTACTCTTTTCGTGGAATCTGCAAGTGGACATTTCGAGCGCATTAAGGTCTATGGTGGAAAATGAAATATCTTCACATAAAAAGTAGACAGAAGAATTTTGAGAAACTTTTTGTTATTTGTGCTTTCATCTCACAGAGTTGAATCTTTCTTTTGTTTGAGCAGTTTGGAAAGACTCTTTTTGAAGGGTCTGCAAGTGGACATTTGGAGTGCTTTGCGGCCTATGGTAGGAAAGGAAATATCTTCACATAAAATACAGACAGAAGCAGTCTGTGAAACTTCTTTGTGAAGTGTGCATTTGTCTCACAGAGTTAAACCTTTCTTTTGATTGAGCAGTTTTGAAACTCTCTTTTTGAGGAATTTGCAAGGGGACATATTGAGCGTTTTGTGGCCTATGGTGGAAAAGGAAATACCTTCGCACAAAACTAAACAGAAGAATTCTGAGAAACTATTTTGTGATGTGTGTGTTCATCTCACAGATTTGAACCTTTCTTTTGATTGAGCAGTTTTGATACTCTGTTTTTGTAGTGTCTGCAAGTGAACATTTGGTGTGCTCTTTGGCCTATGGTAGAAAATGAGGTATCTTCACATAATATCTAGACAGAAGCAATCTGAGAAACTTCTTTGTGATGCGTGCATTCATCTCACAGAGTTAAACCTTTCGTTTGATTGAGCCGTTTTGAAACTCTCTTTTTGTAGAATCTTCAAGTGGACATTTGGAGCACTTTGAGGCCTATGGTGAAAAAGGAAATATCTTCACATAAAAACTAGACAGAAGAATTCTGACAAACTTCTTTGAAATGCCTGCACTCGTCTCACAGAGTTGAACCTTTCTTTTGATTGAGCAGTTTGAAAACACTTTTTTTGTAGAATCGGCAAGTGGACATGTGTTCCGCTTTGTGACCTGTGGTGGAAAATGATATATCTTCACATAAAATCTCGACAGACGCAATCTGAGAAACTTCTTTCTGATGCGTGCATTCATCTCACAAAGTTAAACTTTTCTTTTGCTTAAGAAGTTTTGAAACTATCTTTTTGTAGAATCTGCAAGTGCACATTTGGAGAGCTTTGAGGCGTATGGTGGAAAAGGAAATATCTTCACATTAAAAGTAGACAGAAGAATTCCGACAAACTTCTTTGAGATGCATGCATTCATCTCTCAAAGTTGAACCTTTCTTTTGATTGAGCAGTTTGGAAGCACTCTTTTTGTAGAATCTGTAAGTAGACATTTGCAGCGCTTTGCAGCCTATGAAAAGGAAATAACTTCACATAAAATCTAGACAGAAGCAATCTGAGAAACTTCTTTGTGATGTGTGCTTTCATCTAACAGAGTTAAACATTTCTTTTGACTGAGGAGTTTTGAAACTCTCTTTTAGTAGAATCTGCAAGTGGACATTTGGAGCACTTTTAGGCCTATGGTGGAAAAGAAACTATCTTCACATAAAAACTAGACAGAAGAATTCCGATAAACTTCTTTGTGATGCATGAGTTCATCTGACAGAGTTGAACCATTCTTTCAATTGAGGAGTTTGGAAACACTCTTTTTTTAGAATCTGGAAGTGGACATTTGGAGCGCTTTGAGGCCTATGGTGGAAAAGGAAATATCTTCACATAAAATCTAACAGAAGCAATCTGAGAAACTTCATTGTGATGTGCGCATTCATCTCACAGAGTTGAACCATTCCTTTCATTGAGCACTTTTGAAACTCTCTTTTTGTAAAATGTGCAAGTGGAATTTTGGAGCGCTTTGAGGCCTATGGTGGAAAGGAAATGTCTTCACACAAAAACTAGACAGAAGAATTCTGAGAAAGGTTTTGTGATGTGTGCGTTCAGCTCACAGAGTTGAACTTTTCTTATGATTGAGCAGTTTTGAAACACTCTTTTTGTAGAATCTGCAAGTGGATATTTGGTGTCCTTTGCAGCCTAAAGTATAAAAGGAAATATCTTCACATAAAATCTAGTCAGAAACAGTCTCAGAAACTTGTTTGTGATTTGTGCATTCATCTCACAGAGTTAAACCTTTATTTTGATTGAGCAGTTTTGAGACTCTCTTTTTGTAGAATCTGCAAGTGGACCTTTGGAGTGCTTTGAAGCCTATGGTGGAAAAGGAAATATCTTCACATAAAAACGAGACAGAAAAATTCTGAGAAACTTTTTTGTGATGCGTGCGTTTATCTCAGAGAATTGAACTTTGGTTGACCAGGTTGGAAACACCCTTTTTGTAGAATCTGCAAATGGACATTTGGTGCGCTTTGTGTCCTATGGTAGAAAATGAAATATCTTCACATAAAATCTAGACAGAAGAAATCTGAGAAACTTCTTTTTGATGTGTGCATTCAACTCAGAGTGAGAGCTTTCTTTTGATGGGGCGGTTTGGAAACTCTATTTTTGTAGAATCTCCAAGTGATATTTGGAGCACTTTGAGACCTATGGTGGAAAAGCAAATATCTTCATATAAAAACTAAACAGAAGAATTCTGAGAAACTTCTTTGAGATGCGTGAGTTCATCTCACAGAGTTGAATCTTTCTTTTGATTGAGCAGTTTGGAAACACTCTTTTTGTAGAATCAGTTAGTGGACATTTGGTGCGCTTTGTGGCCTATGGTAGAAAATGAAATATCTTCACATAAAATCTAGACAGAAGCAATCTGAGAAACTTCTTCATGATGTGTGAACTCATCTCACAGAGTTAAACTTTTATTTTGATTGAGAAGTTTTGAAACTCTCTTTTTGTAGAATCTGCAAGTGGACATTTGGAGCACTTTGAGACCTATGGTGGAAAAGGAAATATCTTTACATAAAAACTAGACAGAATAATTCTGAGAAACTTCTTTGTCATGTGTGCGTTCATCTCACAGAGTGGAAACTTTCTTTTGTTTGAGTAGTTTGGAAACACTCTGTGGAATATACATGTGGACATTTGGAGCGCTTTGCGGCCTATGGCAGAAAAGGAATTATCCTCTCATAAAATCTAGACAGAAGCAATCTGAGAAACTTCTTTCTGATGTTTGCATTCATCTCAGAGAGTTAAACCTTTCTTTTGATTGAGCAGTTTTGAAACTCTCTTTTTGTAGAAACTGCAAGTGGACATTTGGAGCGCTTTGAGGCGTATGGTGGAAAAGGAAATATCTTCACATTAAGACTAGACAGAAGAATTCTGACAAACTTCTTCGAGATGCATGTGTTCATCTCACAGAGTTAAACCTTTCTTTTGATTGAGCAGTTTGGAAACACTCTTTTTGTATCATCTGCAAGGGGACATTTGGAACGCTTTGCAGATTATGGTAGGAAAGGAAATAACTTCATACGAAATCTGGACAGAAGGAATCTGAGAGACTATTTTGTGATGTGTGCATTCATCTCACAGAGTTAAACCTTTCTTTTGATTGAGCAGTTTTGAAATTCTCGTTTTGTATAATCTGCAAGTGGACATTTGGAATGCTTTGAAGCCTATGGAGGAAAAGGAAATATCTTCATATAAAAACCAGACCGAAGAATTCTGAGAAACTTCTTTGTGATGTGTGCCTTCATCTCACAGAGTTGAACTTTGTTTTGATTAAGCAGTTTGGAAACACTCTTTTAGTAGAAACTGCAAGTGGATATTTGGAGCAGTTTGTGGCCGATGGTAGAAAAGAAAATATCTTCATATAAAATGTAGACAGAAGCAATCTGAGAGACTACTTTGTGATGTGTACATTCATCTAATAGAGGTAAAGCTTTCTTTTGATTGAGTCGTTTTGAAACTCCCCTTTTGAAGAATCTGCAAGTGGACACCTAGAGCGCTTGAGGCCTATGGTGGAAAAGAAAATATCTGCATATAAAAACTAGACAGAAGAATTCTGAGAAACTCCTTTGTGATGTGTGCGTTCATCTCCCAGAGTTGAACCTTTATTTTGATAGAGCAGTTTGGAAACACACTTTTTGTAGAATCTGCAAGTTGACATTTGGAGCACGTTGTGGCCTATGGTAGAAAAGTAAATATCTTCACATAAAATCTAATAGAAGCAATCTGAGAAACGTCTTTTTGATGTATGCATTCAACTCACAGAGTGAGAGCTTTCTTTTGATGGGGCGGTTTGGAAACTCTATTTTTGTAGAATCTGCAAGTGGACATTTTGAGCACTTTGTGGCCTATGGCGGAAAAGGAAATATCTTCACATAAAAACGAGACAGAAAAATTCTGAGAAACTTTTTTGTGATGCGTGCGTTCATCTCAGAGAATTGAACTTTTCTTTTGGTTGACCAGGTTGGAAACACCCTTTTTGTAGAATCTGCAAGTGGACATTTGGAGCACTTTGTGGCCTTTGGTAGAAAATGAAATATCTTCACATAAAATCTAGACAGAAGCAATCTGAGAAACTTCTTTGTGATGTGTACGTTTATCTCCCAGAGTTGAACATTTCTATTCATGGATCAGTTTTGACATAAGCTTTTTGTAGAATCTGCAAGTGGAGATTTCGAGTGCCTTGAGACCTATGGTGGAAAATGAAATATCTTCATATAAAAACTAGACAGAAAAATTCTGAGAAACGTCTTTGTGATATGTGGGTTCATCTCACAGAGTTGAAACTTTCTTTTGATTGAGCAGTTTGGAAACATGATTTTTGTAGAATCTGCAACTGGACATTTGGAGCGCTTTGTGGCCTATGGCAGAAAAGGAAATATCTTCACATAAAATCTAGACAAAAGCAATCTGAGAAACTTCTTTGTGATGTGTGCATTCATCTCACAGTGTTAAAACTTTCTTTTGATTGAGCATTTTTGAGACTCTCTTTTGTAGAATCTGCAAGTGGACATTTGGAGCCCTTTGAGGCCTGTGGTGGAAAAGGAAATATCTTCACATAAAAACTAGACAGAAGAATTCTGAGAAACTTCTTTGTGATGTGTCCATTTATTTCACAGTGTTGAACCTTTCTTTTGATTGAGCTGTTTAGAAACACTCTTTTTGGAGAATCTGCAAGTGGACATTGGAGCACTTTGAGGCCTATGGTGGAAAAGGAAATATCTTCACATAAAAACTAGACAGAAGATTTCTGAGAAACTCCTTGTGATGAGTGCGTTCATCTCACAGAGTTGAACCTTTCTTTTGATTGAGCAGTTTGGAAACCCTCATTGTAGAATCTGCAAGTGGACACTTGGAGCACTTTGCAGCCTATGATAGAAAAGAAAATATCTTCACATAAAATCTAGACAGAAGCAATTGGAGAAACTACTTTCTGATGTGTGCATTCATCTCACAGAGTTAACCCTTTCTTTTGATTGAGCAATTTTGAAACTTTCTTTTTGTAGTATCTGCAAGTGGACATTTGGATCGCTTTGAGGCCTATGGTGGAAAACTTAATATCTTCACATAAAAACTAGAGAGAATTCTGAGAAACTTCTTTCTGATGCGTGCGTTCATCTCATGGAGTTGAAGATTTCTTTTGATTGAGCAGTTTGGAAACACTCTTTTGTAGATTCTGCAAGTGGATATTTGGAGCGCTTTGCAGCCTATGTTAGAAAAGGAAATATCTTCATATAAAATATAGACAGAAGCAACCTGAGAAACTTCTTTGTGATGTGTGCATTCATCTCACACAGTTAAACCTTCTTTTAATGGACCAGTTTTGAAATACTCTTTTTGTATAATCTGCAAGTGGACATTTCGAGCACCTTGAGGCCTATGGTGTAAAAGGAAATAACTTCACATAAAATCTAGACAGAACAATAACGTGAAATTTCTTTGTGATGTGTGGTTTCATCTCACAGAGTTGAATCTTTCTTTTGATTGAGCAGTTTGCAAAACAAGCTTTTTGTACAATCTGCAAGTGGACATATGGAGCGCTTCGTGGCCTATGGTAGAAAAGGAAATAACTTCACATAAAATCTAGACAGAAGAAATCTGAGAAACTTCTTTGTGATGTGTGCATTCATCTCACAGAGTTAAACCTTTCTACTGATTGAGGAATTTTGAAACTCTCTTTTTGTAGAATCTGCAAGTGGACATTTGGAGGAATTTGAGGCCTATGTTGGAAAAGGAAATATCTTCACATAAAAACCAGACAGAAGAATTCTGAGAAACTTCTTTGTGATGTGTGTGTTCATCTCACAGAGTTGAACCTTTCTCCTAATTGAGCAGTTTGGAAACACTCTTTTTGTAGAATCTTCAAGTGGACATTTGGAGTGCTTTGCAGCCTATGGTAGAAAAGGAAATATCTTCACATAAAGTCTAGACAGAAGCAATCTGAGAAACATCTTTGTGATGTGTGCATTCATCTCACAGAGTAAAACCTTCCTTTTAATGGAGCAATTTTGTGTCTCTCTTTTTGTACAAACTGCAAGTGGACATTTGGGGCGCTTTGAGGCCTGTGGTGGAAAAGGAAATATCTTCACATAAAAACTAGACGGAAGAATTCTGAGAAACTCCTTTGTGATGTGTGCGTTCTTCTCACAGAGTTGAATCTTACTTTTGATTGAGCTGTTTGGGAACACTCTTTTTGTAGACTCTGCAAGTGGACATTTGGAGCACTTTGTGGGCTATGGTAGAAAAGGAAATATCTTCATATAAAATCTAGACAGAAGCAACCTGACAAACTTCTTTGTGATGTGTGCATTCATCTCACAGAGTTGAATCTTTCTTTTCATAGAGCAGTTTTGAAACTCTCTTTTGTAAAATCTGCAAGTGGACATTTGAAGTGCTTTGAGGCATATGGTGGTTAATGAAATATCTTTACATAATAACTGGACAAAAGCATTCTGAGAAACTTCTTTGTGATGTGTGTGTTCATCTCTCAGAGTTAAACATTTCTTTTGATTGAGCAGTTTTGAAACTCTCTTTTTGAAGAATCTTCAAGTGGACATTTGGAAGGCTTCACTGCCTGTGGTAGAAAAGGAAGTTTCTTCACATAAAATCTAGACAGCAGCTATCTGAGAAACTTCTTTGTGATGCCTGCGTTCATTTCACAGAACTGAACATTTCTTTTGACTGAGCAGTTTGGAAACACCCTTTTTTTAGAAGCTGCAATTGGACATTCGAAGAGCTTTGCGGCCTATGGTAGAAAAGGAAATACCTTCACATAAAATCTAGGCAGAATCAGCCTGAGAAACATCTTTGTTATGTCTGCATTCATCTCAGAGAGTTAAACCTTTCTTTTGAATGAGCAGTTTTGAAACTGTTTTTGTAGAATATGCAAGTGGACATTTGAAGTGCTTTGAAGCCTATAGTGGAAAAGGAAATATCTTCACATAAAAACTAGACAGAAGATTTCTGAGGAACTTCTTGGTGATGTGTGCATTCATCCCACAGGGTTGAAACTTTCTTTTGATTGAGCAGTTTGGAAACACTCTTTTTCCAGAATCTGCAAGGGGACATTTGGAGTGCTTTGTGTCCTATGGTAGAAAAGGAAACATCTTTACATAATATCCAGACAGAAGCAGTCTGAGATACTTCTTTGTGATGTGTGCATTCATCTCACAGAGTTAAACATTTCTTTTGATAGAGCAGTTTTGAAACTCTCTTTTTGTAGAATCTGCAAGTGGACATTTGGAGCACTTTGAGAACTATGGTGGAAAAGGAAATATCTTCACATAAAAATTGGATAGAAGCATTACGAAAAACTTCTTTATGATGTGTGCATTCATCTCCCAGAGTTGAATCTTTCTTTTGATGGACCAGCTTTGAAATACTCTGTTTTGTAGAATCTGCAATTGGACATCTAAAGAGACTTGATGCCTACGGTGGAAAATGAAATATCTTCATATAAAAACTAGACAGAAGAATTCTGAGAAACTTCTTTGAGATGTGTGACTTTATCTCACAGAATTAAGCCTTTCTTTTGATTGAGCAGTATTGAAACTATCTTTTTGTAGTATCTTCAAGTGGACATTTAGAGCGCTTTGAGGCCAATGGTTGAAAAGGAAGTATCTTCACATAAAATCTAGACAGAAGCAATCTGAGGAACATCTTTGTGATGTGTGCATTCATCTTACACACTTAAACCTTTCTTTTGATTGAACAGTTTTGAATCTCTCTTTTTGTAGAATCTGCAAGTGGACATTTGGAGCGCTTTGAGGCCTACAGTAGAAAAGGAAATATCTTCACACAAAAATTAGACAGAAGAATTCTGGGAAACTTCTTTGTGATAGGTGCATTCATCTCACAGAGTTGAACCTTTCTTTTGATTGAGCAGTTTGGAAACACTCCTTTTGTAGAATCTGAAAGTGGACATTTGGAGCGCTTCATGGCCTATGGTAGAAAAGGAAATATCTTCACATAAAATCAAGGCAGAAATAATCTGAGAAACTTCTTTGTGATGTATGCATTCATCTCACAGAGTTGAAAATTTCTTTTGAATGAGCAGTTTGGAAACACTCCTTTGTAGAGTCTGTAAGTGAACATTTGCAGTGCTTTGAGACCTATGGTAGAAAAGGAAATATCTTCACATAAAATCTAGACAGTAGCAATCTGAGAAACTTCTTTGTGATGTCTTCATTCATCTCACAGAGTTAAACCTTTCTTTTGATTGAGCAGTTTTGAAAGTCTGTTTTTTTTAGAATCTGCAAGTGAATATTTGGAGCGCTTTGAGGCCTATGGTGGAAAAGGAAATATCTTTACCTAAAAACTAGATAGAAGAATTCTGAGAAACTTCTTTGTGATGTGAGCATTGATCTCACAGAGTTGAAACTTTCTTTTGATTGAGCAGTTAGGAAACACTCTTTTTGTAGAATCTGCAAGTGGACATTTGGAGCACTTTGCGGACAATGGTAGAAAAGGAAATATCTTCACATTAAAACTAGACAGGAGAATTCTGAGAAACAACTTTGTGATTTGTGCATTTATCTCCTAGAGTTGAAACTCTCTTTTGAAGGACTAGTTTTGAAATACTCTTTTTGTAGAATCAGCAAGTGGAATTTTGGAGTGCTTTGAGGCCTATGGTGGAAAAGGAAATATCTTCACAAAAAAACTAGACAGAAGATTTCTGAGAAACTTCTTTGTGATGTGTGCATTCATCTCACAGAGTTGAACTTTTCTTTTTATTTAGCAATATGGAAACACTGTTTTTGTAGAATCTGACAGGGGACATTTGGAGCGCTTTGCTGCCTATAGCAGAAAAGGAAATATCTTCCCAAAAAAAACTAGACAGAAGATTTCTGAGAAACTTCTTTGTGATGTGTGCATTCATCTCCCAGAGTTAGATCTTTCGTTTGATTGAGCAGTCTTGAAACTCTCTTTATGTAGAATCTGCAAGTGGACATTTGGAGCAGTTTGGGGCCTATGTTGAAAAAGGAAATACCTTCACATAAAAATTAGAGAGAATAATTCTGAGAAACTTCTTTGTGATGTGTGCATTCATCTCACAGAGTTGAACCTTTCTTTTGATTGATCAGTATGGAAACACTCTTTTTGTAGAATCTGCAAGTGGACATTTGGAGCGCTTTCTGGCCTTTGGCAGAAAAGGAAATATCTTCACATGAAATCTAGATGGAAGCAATCTGAGAAACTTCTTTTTGATGTATGCATTCTCATCAAAGTGCTAAAACTTTCTTTTGATTGAGGAGTTTCAAAACTCTCTTTTTGTATAATGTGCAAGTGGACATTTGGAGTGCTTTGAGGCCTATGGTGGAAAAGGAAATATCTTCACATAAAAATTAGGCAGAAGAATTCTGAGAAACTTCTTTGTAATGTGTGCATTCATCTCACAGATTTGAAACTTTCTTTGACTGAGCAGTTTGGAAACAATTTTTTTGTAGAATCTGCTGGTGGACATTTCGAGCGCTTTGCAGCCTATTGTAGAAAAAGAAATATCTTCATATAAAATGTAGACAGAAGCAATCTGACAAACTTCTTTGTGATGTGTGCTTTCATCTCACAGAGTTGAACTTTTTTTTGTTTGAGCAGTTTTGAAACTCTCCTTTTGTAGAATCTGCAAGTGGACACATGGAGCATCTTGAGGCCTATGGTGGAAAAGGAAATACCTTCACATGAAAACTAGACAGAAGAATTCTGAGAAACTTCTTTGTGAGGTGTGTGTTCATCTCACAGAGTTGAACCTTTCTTTTGACTGAGCAGTTACGAAACACTCTTTTTGTAGAATGTGCAAGTGGACGTTTGGAGCGCTTAGTGGCCTATGGTGGAAAAGGAAATATGTTCACATAATAACTAGACAGAAGAATTCTGAGAAACTTCTTTGTGATGCACGTGTTCATCTCACCGAGTTGAACCTTTGTTTTGTTTGAGCAGTTTGGAAACAATCTTTTTGTAGAATCTGCAAGGGGACATTTTGAGCACTTTGCGGCCTTTGGTAGAAAAGGAAATATCTTCACATAAAATCTAGACAGAAGCAATTTGAGAAACTTCTTTGTGTTTTGTGCATTCATCTCACAGAGTTAAACCTTTCTTTTGATTGATCAGTTTTCAAACTCTCTTTTTGTAGAATGTGGTAGTGGAAATTTGGAGCGCTTAGAGGCTTATGGTGGAAAAGGAAATAACTCCACATAAAAACTAGACAAGAATTCTGAGAAACTTCTTCGTGATGTGTGTGTTTATCTCACAGATTTGAACCTTTCTTTTGCTTCAGCAGTTTAGAAACACTCTTTTTGTAGAATCATCAAATGGACATTTGGAGCGCTTTGCAGCCAATAGTAGAAAAGGAAATATCTTCACATAAAATCCAGTCAGAAGCAATCTAAGAAACTTCTTTGTGATGTGTGTATTCATCTCACAGAGTTAAAACTTTCTTTTGACTGAGAAGTTTTGAAACTCTCTTTTTGTAGAATCCGCAAGTGGACATTTGTAGCGCTTTTGGGCCTACAGTGGAAAAGGAAATATCTTCACAGAAAAACTAGACAGAAGAATTCTGAGAAACTTCTTTGTGATGTGTGCCTTCATCTCAAAGAGTTGAAACTTTCTTTTCATACAGCAGTTTGGAAACACTCTTTCTGGAGATTCTGCAAGTGGACATTTGCAGCGCTATGCAGACTATGGTAGAAAAGGTAATATCTTCACAAAAAATCTAGACAGAAGGAATCTGAGAAACTTCTTTGGCATGTGTGCATTCATCTCACAGATTTCAACCTTTCTTTTGACTGAGCAGTTTTGAAACACTCTTTCTGTAGAACTTGCAAGTGGACATTTGGATCGTTTTGAGGCCTATGGTGGAAAAGGAAATATCTTCACATAAAAACTAGACAGAAGAGTTCTGAGAATCTCCTTTGTGATGTATGCGTTTATCTCACAAAGTTGAACCTTCCTTTTGATTGAGCAATTTAGAAACGTTCTTTTTGTAGAATCTGCAAGGGGACTTTTGGAGAGTTTTAAGGCCTATCTTTGAAAAGGAAGTATCTTCACATAAAATCTAGACAGAAGCAATCTCAGAAACTTCTTTGTGATATGTGCATTCATCTCACAGAGTTAAACCTTTCTTTTGGTTGAGTGGTTTTGAAGTTCTCTTTTTGTAGAATCTGCAAGTGGACATTTTGAGTGCTTTGAGGCCTACAGTCGGAAAGGAAATATTTTCACATAAAAACTAGACAGAAGAATTCTAAGAAACTTCTTTGTGATGCATGCGTTCATCTCACCAAGTTTAAACTTTGTTTTGATTGAGCAGTTTGGAAACAATTTTTGTAGAATCTGCAAGGGGACATTTTGATCACTTTGCGGCCTTTGGTAGAAAAGGAAATATCTTCACATAAAATCTAGACAGAACCAATGTGACAAACCTCTTTGTGATGTGTGCATTCATCTCACAGAGTTAAAGCATTCTTTTGATTGAGCAGTTTTGAAACTCTTTTTTTGTAGAATCTGCAGTTGGACATTTGGAGTGCTTTGAGGCCTATGGTGGAAAAGGAAATATCTTCACATAAAAACTAGACAGAAGAACTCTGAGAAACTTCTTTGTGATGTGTGCATTCATCTCACAGAGTTGAACATTTCTTTTGATTGAGAATTTTTGAAACATTCTTTTTGTAGATTCTCTAAGTGAGCACTTGGAGCGCTTTGCAGCCTATGTTAGAAAAGGAAATAGCTCCACATAAAATCTAGACAGAAGCAATCTGAGAAACTTCTTTGGGATGTGTGCATTCATCTCACAGGGTTAACTCTTACTTTTGATTGAGCAGTTTTGAAACTCTCTTTTTGTTGAATGTGCAAGTGGACATTTGGAGCGCTTTGAGGCCTACAGTGGAAAATGAAATATCTTCACATAAAAACTAGACAGAAGCATTTTTAGAAACTTCTTTGTGATGTGTGCACTGATCTCACAGAGTTAAGCCTTTGTTTTGATTGAGCAGTTTTGAATCTCTCTTTTTGTAGAATCTGCAAGTTAACATTTGGAGTGCTTTGAGGCCTGTGGAGGAAAAGGAAATATTTTCACATCAAAACTACACAGAGGAATTCGGAGAAACTTCTTTGTGATGCATGCGTTTATCTCACAGAGCTGAACCTTTCTTTTGATTAAGCAGTTTGGAAACACTCTTTTTGTGGAATCCGCAAGTGGACATTTGGAGCGCTTTGCAGCCTATGTTACAAAAGGGAATATATTCCCATAAAATCTAGATAGAATGAATCTGAGAAACTTCTTTGTGATGTGTGCATTCATCTCACAGAGTTAAAACTTTCTTTTGATTGAGCTGTCTTGAAACTCTCTTTTTGTAAAATCTGCAAGTGGACATTTGGAGCGCTTTGAGGCCTACGGTGGAAAAGTAAATATTTTCACATAAAAACTAGACAGAAAAATTCTGAGAAACTTCTTTGTGATTTGTGTGTACATCTCAAAGAGTTGAACCTTTCTTTTGATTGAGCCGTTTGGAAGCACTCTTTTTGTAGAATCTGCAAGCGGACATTTGGAGCGCTTTGTGACCTCTGGTAGAAAAGGAAATATCTTCACAGAAAATCTAGATAAAAGCAGTCTGACGAAGTACTTTATGATGTGTGCATTCATCTCACAGAGTTAAACATTTCTTTTGATTGAGCAGTTTTGAAACTCTCTTTTTGTAGAATCTGCAAGTGTACATTTGGAGCGGTTTGAGGTCTATGGTGGAAAAGGAAATATCTTCAGATAAAAACTAGACAGAAGAATTCTGAGAAACTTCTTTGTGACGTGCAAATTCAACTCACACAGTTGAACCTTTCTTTTGATAGGGGAGGTTTGAAACACTCTTTTTGCAGAATCTGCAAGTGGACATTTGAAGTGCTTTGAGGCCTATGGTGGAAAAATAAATATCTTCCCATAAAAAATAGAAAGAAGCATTCTCAGAAACTTCTTTGTGATGTTTGCCTTCAACACACAGAGTTGAACATACGTTATCATAGAGCAGTTTTGAAACACTCTTTTAGTAGAATCTGCAAGTGGATATATGGAAAGCTTTGAGGCCTTCGTTGGAAACGGGTACATCTTCACATAAAAACTAGAGAGAAGCATTCTCAGAAACTTCTTTGTGAAGTGTACATTCAACTCACAGAGTTGAACCTTTCTTTTGATAGAGCAGTTTTGAAACAGTCTTTTGGAGAATTTGTAAGTGGATATTTGTACTGCTTTGAGGCCTTCGTTGGAAACGGAAATATATTCACATAAACACTAGACAGAAGCATTCTCACAAACTTCTTTGTGATGTGTGCCTTCAACTCACAGAGTTGAAACTTTCTTTTGAGAGAGCAGGTTTGAAACACTCTTTTTGTAGAATCTGCAAGTGGACATTTGGAGAGCTTTGAGGCCTAAGGTGGAAAAGGAAATATCTTCCCATAGAAACTAGACAGAAGGATTCTCAGAAACTTCTTTGTGATGTTTGTATTCAACTCACAGAGTTGAACATACCATTTCATAGAGCAGTTTTGAAACACTCTTTTTGCAGAAACTGCAAGTGGAAATTTGGAGAGCTTTGAGGCCTTCATTGGAATCGGTTATATCTTCACATAAACACTAGACAGAAGCATTCTCAGAAACTTCCTTGTGATGTGTACATTCAACTCACAGACTTGAAGCATTCTTTTGATAGAGCAGGTTTGAAACACTCTTTTTGTAGAATCTGCAAGTGGACATTTGGAGCGCTTTCAGGCCTACAGTGGAAAAGGAAATATCTTCCCATAAAAACTAGACAGAAGTATTCTCAGAAAGTCATTTGCAATGTTTGCCTTCAACCCACAGAGTTGAAAATACTTTATCATAGAGCAGTTTTGAAACACTCTTTAGTAGAATCTGCAAGTGGATATTTGGAACTCTTTGAGGCCTTCGTTGGAAATGAGAATATCTTCAATAAAAACTAGACAGGAGCATTCTCAGAAACTTCTTTGTGATGTGTACATTCAACGCACAGAGTTGAACCTTTCTTTTGATAGGGCATGTTTGAAACACTCTTTTTTTAGAATCGGCAAGAGGATATTTGGACTGCTTTGAGGCCTTCTTTGGAAGCGGGAAGATATTCACATAAGCACTAGACAGAAGCATTCTCAGAAACTTCTTTGTGATGTGTGCATTCAACTCACAGAGATGAACCTTTCTTTTGAGAGAGCAGGATTGAAACACTCTTTTTGTAGAATCTGCAAGTGGACATTTGGAAAGCTTTGAGGCCTATTGTGGAAAAGGAAATATCTTTATATAAAAATGAGACAGAAGCATTCTCAGAATCTTCTTTGTGATGTTCGCATTCCACTCACAGAGTTGAACATACCATTTCATAGAGCCTTTTGAAACACTCTTTGTAGAATCTGCAAGTGGATATTTGGACCGCTTTGAGGCCTTCGTTGGAAACGGGAATATCTTCACATAAGTACTAGAAAGAGGCATTCTCAGAAACTTCTGTGTGATGTGTGCATTCAACTCACAGAGCTGAACCTTTCTTTTGATAGAGCAGGTTGGAAACACTCATTTTGTAGAATCTCCAAGTGGACATTTGGAGAGCTTTGTGGCCTATGGTGGAAAAGGAAATATCTTCACTTAAAAACTAGACAAAAGCACTCTCTGAAACTTCTTTTTGATATTTGCATTCAATTCACAGAGTAGAAACTTCCTTTTCATAGATCACTTTTGATACACTCCTTTAGTAGAATCTGATGGGGATATTTGGACCACTTTGGGGCATTCGATGGAAATGGGAATATCTTCACATAATCACTAGACAAAGGTTCTCTGCAACTTCTTTGTGCTGTGTGCATTAAAATCACAGAGTTGAACCTTACTTTTCATAGAGCAGGTTTGAAACACACTTTTTGTACAATCTGTAACTGGACATTTAAAGTGTTTTGAGGCCTATGGTGGAAAAGGAAATATCTTCCCATAAAAATTAGCTAGAAGCTTTCTCAGAAATTTTTTTGTGATGTTTGCATTCAACTCATAGAGTTGAACATATCTTATCATAGAGCTGTTTTGAAACACTCTTTTAGTAGAATCTGCAAGTGGATATTTGGAACGCCTTGAGGCCTTCGTTGGAAACGGGAATATCTTCAAATAAAAACTAGACAGCATCATTCTCAGAAACTTGTTTGTGATGTGTACATTCAGCTCACCGAGTTGAACCTTTCTTTTGATAGAGCAGTTTTGAAACACTCTTTTAGAAGAATCTGCCAGTGGAT
Organism: Pan paniscus; assembly: GCF_029289425.2. Taxonomy (NCBI): domain Eukaryota; kingdom Metazoa; phylum Chordata; class Mammalia; order Primates; family Hominidae; genus Pan; species Pan paniscus. The sequence goes on from NC_073260.2 coordinate 53,190,531, forward strand.
ATTTGGACCACATTGAGGCCTTCGCTGGAAACGGGAATATCTTCACATAAAAACTAAACAGCAGCATTCTAAGAAACTTTTTGTGATGTGTACATTCAACTAACAGAGTTGAAAATTTCTTTTGATAGATCAATTTTGAAACACTCTTTTTGTAGTATCTGCAAGTGGATATTTGTACTGCTTTGAGGCCTTTGTTTGAAACGGGAATATCTTCACATAAACACTAGACAGATGCATTCTCACAAACTTCTTTGTGATGTGTGCCTTCAACTCACAGAGTTGAACCTTTCTTTTGATAGAGCAGGTTTGAAGCACTCTTTTTGTAGAATCTGCAGGTGGACGTTTGGAGTGCTGTGTGGCCTATGGTGGAAAAGGAAATATCTTCCCATAAAAACTAGACAGAAGTATTCTCAGAAACTTCTTTGTGATGTTTGCATTCAACTCACAGAGTTGAACATACCACTTCATAGAGCAGTTTTGAAACGCTCTTTTTGTAGATCCTGCAAGTGGAAATTTGGAGAGCTTTGAGGCCTTTGTTGGAATCGGGTATATCTTCACATAAACACTGGACAGAAGCATTCTCAAAAACTTCTTTGTGATGTTTGCATTCAACTACTCACAGAGTTAAACATAATTTATCATAGAGCAGTTTTGAAACACTCTTTGTAGAATCTGCTAGTGGATATTTGGACTGTTTTGAGGCATTCGTTGGAAACGGGAATATCCTCATATAAAAACTAGACAGAAACATTCTCAGAAACTACTTTTTGATGTGTGCATTCAACTCACAGGGTTGAACATTTCTTTCAATAGGGCAGTTTTGAAACACGCTTTTTGTAGAATCTGCAAGTGGACATTTCTGAACTTTGAGGCTTATGGTGGAAAAGGAAATATCTTCACATGAAAACTAGACAGAAGCATTCTCAGAAACTTCTTTGTGATGTGTGCATTCAACTCACAGAGTTGAACCTTTCTTTTGATAGAGCAGGTTTGAAACACTCTTTTTGTAGAATCTGCATGTGGACATTTGGAGAGCTTTGAGGCCTATGTGGAAAATCAGGTATCTTCACATAAAAACTAGACAGAAGCAATATCAGAAACTTCTTTGTGATGTTTGCATTCAACTCACACAGTTGAACATACCTTTTCATGGAGCAGTTTTGAAACCCTCTTTTTGCAGAATCTGCAAGTGGACATTTGGAATGCTTTGAGGCCTATAGTGGAAAAGGAAATATCTTCATGGAAAAACTAGACAGAAGCATTCTCAGAAACGTCTTTGTGATGTTTGCATTCAACTCACAGAATTGATAATACTTTACCATAGAGCAGTTTTGAGTCACTCTTTTAGTAGAATCTGCAAGTGGATACTTGGACCGCTTTGAGGCATTCCTTGGAAACGGGAATATCTTCACATAAACACTAAACAGAATCTTTCTCAGAAACTTCTTTGTGCTGCGTGCATTCAATTCACAGAGTTGAAACTTTCTTTTGACAGAACAGGTTTAAAACAGTCTTTTTGTAGACTCTGCAAGTGGACATTTGAGTGATTTGATACCTATAGTGAAAAAGAAAATATCTTCCCATGAAAACGACAGAAGCATTCTCAGAAACTTCTTTGTGATGTTTGCCTTCAACTCACAGAGTTGAACAAACCTTATCATAGAGCAGTTTTGAAACACTCTTTTAGTAGAATCTGCAAGTGTTTAATTGGACCGGTAAGAGGGCTTCGTTGGAAACGGGAATATCTTCACATAATCATTAGACGGAAGATTTCTCAGAAACTTCATTGTGCTGTGTGCATTCAACTCACTGAGTTGAACCTTTCTTTTGATAGAGCAGGTTTGAAACACTCTTTTTGTAGAATCTGCAAGTGGACATTTGGAGTGCTTTCAGGCCTATGATGGGAAATGAAATATCTTCACATAAAAACTAGACAGAGGAATTCTGAGAAACTTCTTTGTGATGTGTGCGTTCTTCTCACAGAGTTGAAACTTCCGTTTGATTGAACAGTTTACAGACACTCTTTTTGTAGAATCTGCAATTGGGCATTAGGAGCGCTTTGCGACCTATCTTATAAAAGGAAATATCTTCACATAAAATCTAGACAGAAGCATTCTCAGAAACTTCTTTGTGATGTTTGCATTCAACTCACAGAGTTGAACCTTTCTTTTGATAGAGCAGGTTTGAAACACTCTTTTTGTAGAATCTGTAAGTGGACATTTGGAGCGCTTTGAGGCCTATGGTGGGAAAGGAAATATCTTCACATAAAAACTAGACAGAAGCATTCTCAGAAACTTCTTTGTGATGTTTGCATTCTACTCACAGAGTTGAATATTCATTTTCATGGGGCAGTTTTGAAACACTCTTTTTGTAGAATATGCTAGTGGATATTTGGACTGCTTTGAGGCCTTCATTGGAAACGGGAATATCTTCACATAAAAAGTAGACAGAAGCATTCTCAGAAACTTGTTTGTAATGTGTGCATTCACTTCACAGAGTAGAAACTTTCTTTTGATAGAGCAGTTTTGAAACACTCTTTTTGTAGAGTCTGCAAGTGGACACTTGGAACACTTTGAGGCCTATAGTGGAAAAGGAAATATCTTCCCATCTAAACTAGAGAGAAGCATTCTCAGAAACTTCTTTTTGATGTTTGCCTTCAACTCACAGAGTGGAACATAACTTATCATAGAGTCGTTTTGAAACACTCCTTTAGTAGAATCTGCAAGTGGATATTAGGTACCCCTTGAGGCCCTCCTTGGAAACGGGAATATCTTCACATAAAATCTAGACAGCAGCATTCTCAGAAACTTCTTTGTGATGTGTACATTCAACTCACAGAGTTAAACCTTTCTTTTGATTGAGAAGTTCTGAAACACTCTTTTTGTAGAATCCGCTAGTGGACATTTGTAGCGCTTTTGGGCCTATAGTGGAAAAGGAAATATCTTCACATAAAAACTAGACAGAAGTATTCTCAGAATCTTCTTTGTGATGTGTGCCTTCAACTCAAATAGTTGAAACTTTCCTTTGATTCAGCAGTTTGGAAACACTCTTTTTGGAGGTTCTGCAAGTGGACATTTGCAGCGCTATGCGGACTATGGTAGAAAATGTAATATCTTCACAAAAAATCTAGACAGAAGGAATCTGAGAAACTTCTTTGGCATGTGTGCATTCACCTCACAGAGTTCAAACTTTCTTTTGACTGAGCAGTTTTGAAACTCTGTTTTTGTAGAATTTGCAAGTGGACATTTGGATCGTTTTGAGGCCTATGGTGGAAAAGGAAATATCTTCACATAAAAACTTGACAGAAGAATTCTGAGAATCTCCTTTGTGATGTATGCATTTATCTCACAAAGTTGAACCTTCCTTTGGATTGAGCAGTTTAGAAACATTCTTTTTGTAGAATCTGCAAGTGGACTATTGGAGTGCTTTGTTGGCTATGGTAGAAAAGGAAATATCTTCATATAAAATCTACACAGAAGCAATCTCAGAAACTTCTTTGTGATGTGTGCATTCATCTCAGAGAGTTAAACCTTTCTTTTGGTTGAGTAGTTTTGAAGCTCTCTTTTTGTAGAATCTGCAAGTGGACATTTTGAGTGCTTTGAGGCCTACAGTGGGAAAGGAAATATCTTCACATAAAAACTAGACAGAAGAATTCTGAGAAACTTCTTTGAGATGTGTGCGTTCTTCTCACAGAGTTAAAACTTCCTTTTGATTGAGCAGTTTGCAGACACTCTTTTTGTAGAATCTGCAAGTGGACTATTGGAGTGCTTTGTTGCCTATGTTATAAAAGGAAATATCTTCACATAAAATCTAGACAGAACCCATGTGACAAACCTCTTTGTGATGTGTGCATTCATCTCACAGAGTTAAAGCATTCTTTTGATTGAGCAGTTTTGAAACTCTTTTTTTGTAGAATCTGCAAGTGAACATTTGGAGTGCTTTGAGGCCTATGGTGGAAAAGGAAATATCTTCACATAAAAACTAGAGAGAAGAATTCTGAGAAACTTCTTTGTGATGTGTGCGTTCATCTCACAGAGTTGAACCTTTCTTTTGATTGAGAATTATGGAAGCACTCTTTTTGTAGATTCTGTAAGTGGGCATTTGAAGCGCTTTGCAGCCTAAGTTAGAAAAGGAAATATCCTCACATAAAATCTAGACAGAAGCAATGTGAGAAACTTCCTTGGGATGTGTGCATTCATCTCACAGGGTTAACTCTTACTTTTGATTGAGCAGTTTTGAAACTCTCTTTTTGTTGAATGTGCAAGTGGACATTTGGAGCGCTTTGAGGCCTACAGTGGAAAATGAAATATCTTCACATAGAAACTAGACAGAAGCATTTTTAGAAACTTCTTTGTGATGTGTGCACTGATCTCACAGAGTTAAGCCTTTGTTTTGATTGAGCAGTTTTGAATCTCTCTTTTTGTAGAATCTGCAAGTTAAAATTTGGAGCCCTTTGAGGCCTGTGGAGGAAAAGGAAATATTTTCACATCAAAACTACACAGAAGAATTCAGAGAAGCTTCTTTGTGATGCATACGTTTATCTCACAGAGTTGAACCTTTCTTTTGATTAAGCAGTTTGGAAACACTCTTTTTGTGGAATCTGCAAGTGGACATTTGGAGCGCTTTGCAGCCTATGTTAGATAAGGAAATATATTCCCATAAAATCTAGATAGAATCTGAGAAACTTCTTTGTGATGTGTGCATTCATCTCACAGAGTTAAAACTTTCTTTTGATTGAGCTGTCTTGAAACTCTCTTATTGTAAAATCTGCAAGTGGACATTTGGAGCGCTTTGAGGCCTATGGTGGAAAAGTAAATATTTTCACATAGAAAATAGAAAAATTCTGAGAAACTTCTTTGTGATGTGTGCTTACATCTCACAGAGTTGAACCTTTCTTTTGATTGAGCAGTTTGGAAGCACTCTTTTTGTAGAATCTGCAAGCGGACATTTGGAGCGCTTTGTGACCTCTGGTAGAAAAGGAAATATCTTCACAGAAAATCTAGATAAAAGCAGTCTGACAAACTTCTTTATGATGTGTGCATTCATCTCAGAGAGTTAAACATTTCTTTTGATTAAGCAGTTTTGAAACTCTCTTTTTGTAGAATCTGCAAGTGTGCATTTGGAGCGCTTTGAGGCCTATGGTGGAAAAGGAAACATCTTCAGATAAAAACTAGACAAAATAATTCTGAGAAACTTCTTTGTGATGTGTACATTCATCTCACAGAGTTGAACCTTTCTTTTGATTAAGCAGTTTGGAATCACTCTTTTTGTAGAATCTGCAAGTGGACATTTGGAGCACTTTGCGGCCTATGTTAGAAAAGGATATATATTAAAATAAAATCTAGACAGAAGCAATCTGAGAAACTTCTTAGTGATGTGTGCATGCATCTCACAGAGTTAAAACTTTCTTTTGATGGAGCTGTCTTGAAACTCCCTTTTTGTAAAATCTACAAGTGGACATTTGGAGCACCATGAGGCCTATGATGGAAAAGGAAGTATCTTCACATAAAAACTAGACAGCAGAATTCTGAGAAACTACTTTGTGATGTGTGTGTTCATATCACAGAGTAGAACTTTACTTTTGATTGAGCAGTTTGGAAAGACTCTTTTTGTAGAATTTGCAACTGGACATTTGGAGCGCTTTGTGGCCTATGGTAGAAAAGAAAATATCTTCACATAAAATCTAGATAAAAGCAATCTGACAAACTTCTTTGTGGTGTGTGCATTCATCTCACAGAGTAAACCTTTCTTCTGACTGAGCACTTTGGAAACTCTCTTTTTGTAGAATCTGCAAATGGACATTTTGAAGGCTTTGAGGCCTACGGTGGAAAAGGAATTATCTTCACATAAAAACTAGACAGAAGAATTCTGACAAACTTCTTTGTGATGTGTGCATTCAGCTCACAAAGTTGAACATTTCTTTTGAAGGAGCAGTTTGGAAACACTCTTTTTGAAGAATCTGCAAGTGGACCTTTGGAGCTCTTTGCAGCCTATGGTGGAAAAGGAAATATCTTCACATAAGATGTAGACAGAAGTAATCTGAAAACCTTCTTTATGATGTGTGCATTCATCTCACAGAGTTAAACTTTTCTTTTGATTGAGCAGTCTTGAAACTCTCTTTCTGTAGAATCTACAAGTGGACATTTGGAGTGCTTTGAGGCCTATGGTGGAAAAGGAAATATCTTCACATAAAAAATAGATAGAAGCATTTTTAGAAACATCTTTGTGATGTATGCATTCATCTAACGGATTGAAACCTTTCTTTTGATGGAGCAGTTTTAAAACTCCCTTTTTGTATAATCTCTAAGTGGACATTTGAAGGGCGTTCAGGCCTATGGTGAAAAATGAAATATCTTCACATAAAAAGTACATAGAAGCATTCTGAGAAACTACTTTGTGATGTGTGCATTCAACCCCCAGATTTGAACATTCCTTTGAAGGACCAGTTTTGAAATACTCTTTTTGTAGAATCTGCAAGTGGACCTTTCGAGTGCCTTCAAGTCTATGGTACAAAAGGAAGTATCTTCACATAAAAACTAGAAAGAAGAATTCTGAGAAAGTTCTTTATGATGTGTGCATTCATCTTGAAAGTTGAACATTTCTTTGAATGAGCAGTTTGGAAACACTCTTTTGGTAGAATCTGCAAGTGGACATTTGGAGCTCTCTGAGGCCTATGTTAGAACAGCAAATATCTTCACATAAATTGTAGACAGAAGCAATCTGAGAAACTTCTTTGTGATGTGTGCATTCATCTCAAAGAGGTAAAGCTTTCTTTTCATAGAGCAGATTTGAAACTCTCTTTTTGTAGAATCTGCAAGTGGACATTTGGAGCGATTTGATGCATGTGGTGGAAAAGTTAATATCTTCATATAAAAACTAGACAGAAGAATTCTGAGAAACTTCTTTGAGATGTCTGCGTTCATCTCACAGAGTTGAAACTTTCCTTAGATTGAGCAGTTTGGAAACACTCTTTTTGTAGAATCTGCAAGTGGACATTTGGAGAGCTTTGCGGCCAATGGTAGAAAAGGAAATATCTTCACATAAAATCTAGACAGAAGCAATCTGAGAAACTTGTGATGTGTGCATTCATCCCACCGAATTAAAAGTTTCTTTTGATTTACCAGTTTTGAAACTCTCTTTTTGTAGAATCTGCAACTGGACATTTGGAGTGCTTTGCGCCCTATGGTAGAAAAGGAAATCTCTTCATATAAAATCTTGACATAAGCAATCTGGGAAGCATCTTTGTGATATGTGCATTCATCCCAGAGAGTTAAAACTTTCTTTTGATTGAGGAGTATTGAAACTCTGTTTTTGTAAAATCTGCAAGTGGACATTTGGAGCCCTTTGAGTCCAATGGTGGAAAAGGAAATATCTTCCCATAAAAACCAGACAGAAGAATTCTGAGAAATTTCTTTGTGATGCGTGCATTAATCTCACAGAGTTGAACCTTTCTTTTGATTAAGCAGTTTGCAACCACTCTTTTTGTCGAATCTGCAAGTGTACATTTGGAGGGCTTTGTGGCCTATGGAAGAACAGGAAATATCTTCACATAAAATCTAGACAGAAGCAATCTCAGAAACTTCTGTGTGTTGTGTGCATTCATCTCACAGAGTTAAAATTTTCTTTTGATTGAGCAGATTGGAAACTCTTTTTGTAGGATCTGCAAGTGGACATTTGCAGTGCTTTGAGTTCAATGGTGGAAAAGGAAATATCTTCACATAAAAACTAGACAGAAGAATTCTGAGAAACTTCTTTGTGATGTGTGCATTCATCTCACAGAGTTGAACGTTTCTTTTGATTGAGCTGTTGGAAACATTCTTTCTGTAGAATCTGCAAGTGGACATTTGGAGCGCTTTGCAACCTATGGTGGAAAAGGAAATATCTTCACATAAAAACTAGACAGAAGAATTATTAGAAACCTCTTTGTGATGCGAGTGTTCAACTCACAGAGTTGAACCTTTCTTTTGATTGCACAGTTTGGAAACAACTCTTTTTGTAGATTCTGCAAGTGGACATTTGGAGCTCTTTGTGGCCCATGGTAGAAAAGGAAATATCTTCACATAAAATCTAGACAGAAGGAATCTGAGAAATTTCTTTGTGATGTGTGCGTTCATCTCACAGAGTTGAAACTTTCTTTTGATTCAGCAGATTGGAAACACTCTTTTTGTAGAATCTACAAGTGGACATTTGGAGTGCTTTGTGGGCTGTGGTAGAAAAGGAAATATCTTCACTTAAAATCTAGAAAGAAGCAACCTGAGAAACTTCTTTGTGATGTGTTCATTCATTTTACAGAGTTAAAGATTTCCTTTATTGAGCAGTTTTGAAACTCTCTTTTTGTAGAGTCTGCAAGTGGACATTTGGAGCGCCTTGCGGGTATGGCAGAAAAGGAAACATCTTCAGTTAAAATCTAGAAAGAAGCAATCTGAGAAACTCCTTTGTGATGTGTGCATTCATCTCACAGATTTAAACCTTTCTTTTGATTGAGCAGTTTGGAAACACCCTTTTTGTAGAATCTGGAAGTGGACATTTGGAGCACTTTGAGGCCTATGGTGGAAAAGGAAATATCTTCACATAAAAAATAGACAGAACAATTCTGAGAAACTCCTTTGTGATGTGTGCCTTCATCTCACAGAGTTGAACCTTTCTTTTTATAGAGCAGTTGCAAAAACAGTTTTAGTAGAATCTGAATGTGGACATTTGTAGCGCTTTGCAGACTATGGTAGAGAAGGTAATATCTTCATGTAAAATCTAGACAGGAGCAATCTGAGAAACTACTTTGTGATGTGTGCATTCTTCTCACAGAGTTAAAACTTTCTTTTGATTTAGCAGTTTTGAAATTCTCTTTTAGTAGGATCTGCAAGTGGACATTTGGAGAGCTTTGAGGCCTATGGTGGAAAAGGAACTATCTTCCCATAAAAGCTAGACAGAAGAATTCTGAGAAAGCAGTTTGTGATGTGTGGGTTCATCTCACAGAGTTGATACTTTCATTTGATTGAGCTGTTTGGAAACACTATTTTTGTAGTATCTGCAAGTGGACATTTGAAGCGCTTTGCAGCCTATGGTAGAAAAGGAAATATCCTCACATAAAATCTAGACAGAAGCAATCTAAGAAACTTCTTTGTGATGTGTGCATTCATCTCACAGATTTAAACCTCTTTTGATTGAGCAGTTTGGAAACACTCTTTTTGTAGAATCTGGAAGTGGACATTTGGAACACTTTGAGGCCTATGGTGGAAAAGGAAATATCTTCACATAAAAACTAGACGTAAGAATTCTGAGAAACCTCTTTGTGATGCATGCGTTCATCTCACAGAGTTGATAATTTCTATTGTTTGAGCAGTTTGGAAACATTCTTTTTGTTGAATCTGCAAGTGACATTTGGAGAGCTTTGCGGCCTGTGGTAGAAAAGGAAATATCTTCAAATAAAATCTAGACAGAAGTAATCTGAGAAACTTCTTTGTGATGTGTGCATTCGTCTCACAGAGTTAAAATGTTCTTTGGTTGAGGAGTTTTGAAAATCTCTTTTTGTAGAATCTGCAATTGGACATTTGGAGCGCTTTGTGGCCTATGGTAGAAAAGGAAATATCTTCACATAAAAACTAGACAGAAGAATTCTGAGAAACTTCTTTTTGATGCATGCGTTCATCTCAGAGAGTTCAACCTTTCTTTTGATTGACCGGTTTGGAAACACTCTGTCTTTAAAATCTGGAAGTGAACATTTGGAGTGCTTTGAGGCCTACGGTGGAAAAGGAAATATCTTCACATAAAAGCTACACAGAAGCATTCTGAGAAACTTCTTTGTGATGTGTGCATTCATCTCACAGAGTTGAACTTTTATTTGGATGGAGCAGTTTGAAAACACTCTTTTTCTAGAATTTGCAAGTGGACATTCGGAGCTCTTTGCAGCCTATGGTAGAAAAAAGGAATAACTTCACATAAAATCTAAACAGAAGCAATCTGAGAAAATTCTTTGTAATGTGTGCATTCATTCAACACAGCTGTACCTTTCCTTTGATGGACCAGTTTTGAAATACTCTTTTTGTGGGATCTGCATGTGGACATTTCGAGCGCCTTGAGGCCTAGGGTGGAAAATGAAATATCTTTACATAAAAGCTAGACAGAAGAATTCTGAGAAACTTCTTTGAAATGTGTGCGTTCATCCCACAGAATTGAACCTTTCTTTGATTGAGCAGTTTGGAAAAAATTTTTTTGTAGAATCTGCAAGTGGACTTGTTGAGCACTTTGTGGCCTATAGTAGACAAGGAAATATCTTCACATAAAATCTAGACAGAAGCAATCTGAGAAACTTCTTTGTTATGTGTGTACTCATCTCAAAGAGGTAAACCTTTCTTTTGATTGAGTAGTTTTGAAACTCTCTTTTTGTAGAATCTGCAAGTGGACAGTTGGAGCACTTTGAGGCCTATGCTGGAAAAGGAAATATCATCAGATAAAATCTAGAAAGAAGAAATTTGAGAAACTTCTTTGTGACATCTGCATTTATCTCACAGAATTAAACATTTTTTGACTGAGCGGTTTTGAAAGTCTCTTTTTGGAGAATCTGCAAATTGACATTTGGAGGCCTTTGAAGCCTATGTTGGAAAAGGCAATTATCTTCACATAAAAACCAGACCAAAGAATTCTGAGAACCTTCCTTGTGATGCGTGCCTTCATCTTGCAGTGTTGAATCATTCTTTTCATTGAGCAGTATGGAAATACTCTTTTTGAAGGATCTGCAAGTGGATATTTAGAGCTCTTTGCAGCCTATGTTAGAATAGAAAATGTCTTCACATAAAATCTAAACAGAAGCAATCTGAGATACTTCTTTGTGATGTGTCCTTTCATCTCACAGAGTCAAAACTTTCTTTTGATTGAGCAGTTTTCAAACTCTCTTTTTGTAGAATCTGCAAGTGGACATTTGGAGCGCTTTGAGGCCTGTGATGGAAAAGGAAACATCTTCACATAAAAACTAGACAGAAGCAATCTGAGAAACTTCTTTGTGATGTGTGCATTCATTTCACAGAGTAAAACCTTTCTTTTGATGGAGCAGTTTTGAAACTCTCTTTTTGTAGAATCTGCAAATGGACATTTGGAGTTCTTTGAGGCCTATGGTGGAAAAGGAAATATCTTCACATAAAAACTAGACAGAAGCATTTTGAGAAACTTCTTTCTGATTTGTGCATTCATCTCACAGAGTTGAATTTTTGTTTGGATTGAGCTGTCTGAAAACACTCTTTTTGTAGAATGTGCAAGTGGATATTTGGAGCGCTTTGAGGCCTATGGTAGAAAAAAGAAATATCTTCACATAAAATCTAGACAGAAGCAATCTGAGAAACTTCTTTGTGATGTGTGCATTCATCACACAGAGTTGAACCTTTCTATTGATTGAGCAGTTTGGAAACACTCTATTTATAGAATCGGCAAGTGGAAATTAGGAGCACTTTGTAGCCAATTGTAGAACAGGGAATATCTTCATATAAAATCTAGACAGAAGCAATCTGAGAAACTTCTTTGTGATGTGTGCATTCATCTCACAGAGTTGAACCTTTCTATTGATTGAGCAGTTTGGAAACACTCTATTTATAGAATTGGCAAGTGGAAATTAGGAGCACTTTGTAGCCAATTGTAGAACAGGGAATATCTTCATATAAAATCTAGACAGAAGCAATCTGAGAAACTTCTTTCTGATGTGTGCATTCATCTCACAGAGTTAAATCTTTCTTTTTTTTGAGCAGTTTTGAAAATCTCTTTTTGTTGAATCTGCAAGTTGACATTTGGAGCGCTTTGAGGCCTATGGTAGAAAAGGAAATATCTTCACATAAAATCTAGACAGAAGAATTCTGAGAAACTTCTTTGTGATGTGTGCATTCATCTCACAGAGTTGAACCTTTCTTTTGATTGAGCAGTTTGGAAACACTCTTTTTGTAGAATCTTCAAGTGGACATTTGGTGCACTTTGCGGCCTATGGTAGAAAAGGAAATATCTTCACATTAAATCTAGACAGAAGCAATCTGAGAAACTTATTTTTGATGTGTGCATTTATCTCACAGAGTTAAAACCTTCCTTTGATTGAGTAGTTCTGAATCTCTCTTTTTGTTGAATCTGAAATTGGGCATTTGGAGCTCTTTCAGGCCCTTGGTGGAAAAGGAAATATCTTCACATAAAAACTTGACAGAAGAATTCTGAGAAACTTCTTTGTGATGTGTGCGTTCATCTCACAGAGTTGAACCTTTCTTTTTACTGAGCCGTTTGAAAACACTGTTTTTGTAGAATCTGCAAGTGGACATTTGGAGCACTTTGCAGCCAATGGTAGAAAAGGAAATATCTTGACAAAATCTACACAGAAGCAATCTGGGAAACTTCTTTGTGATGTGCACGCTCATCTCACAGAGTTAAACCTTTTGATTGAGCAGTTTTGAAACTCTCTTTTTGTAGATTCTGCAAGTGAACATTTGGAGCGGTTTGAGAACTATGGTGGAAAAGGAAATATATTCACATAAAAACTAGATAGAATCAATATGAGAACCTACTTTTTGATATGTGCGTTCATCTCCCAGATTTGAACCTTTCTTTTGATGGGCCAGTTATTTATTACTCTCTTTGTGGAATCTGCAAGTGGACATTTCAAGCCCCTTGAGGCCTACCGTGGAAAATGAAATACATTCACATAAAAACTAGACAGAAGAAAACTGAGAAACATCTATGTGATGTGTGCGTTCATCTCACAGAGTTAAACTTTTTTTGATCGAGCAGTTTGGAAACACACTTTTTGAACAATCTGCAAGTGGACATTTGAAGCTCTTTGAGAACTGTGGTGGCAAAGGAAATATCTTCACATAAAAACTAGACAGGAGAATTCTGATAATCTTCTTTGTGATGTGTGCATTCATCTCACAAAGCTGAAATTTTCTTTTGATTGAACAGTTCGGAGACACTCTTTCTGTAGAATATGCAAGTGGGCATTTGGAGAACTTTGTGGCGTATGGTAGAAAAGGAAATATCTTCACATAAAATCTAGACAGAAGCCATCTGAGAAACTTCTTTGTGATGTGTGCATTCATCTCACAGAGTTAAACCTTTCTTTTGATTGAGCAGTTTGGAAACACTCTTTTTGTAGAATCTCGAAGTGGACATTTGGAGCGCTTAGAGGCCTATGGTGGCAAAGGAAATATCTTCACATAAAAACTAGACAGGAGAATTCTGATAATCTTCTTTGTGATGTGTGCATTCATCTCACAAAGCTGAAATTTTCTTTTGATTGAGCAGTTTGGAAACACTCTTTTTGTAGAATCTGCAAGTGGACATTTGCAACGCTTTGAGGCCTATGGTTGAAACAGAAATATCTTCACATAAAACCTAGACAGAAACAATCTGAGAAACTTCTTTGTGATGTATGCATTCATCTCACAGAGTTAAACCTTTCTTTTGATTGAGCGGTTTTGAAACTCTCTTTTCATAGAATCTGCAAGTGGACATTTGGAGCACTTTGAGGCCTATGGTAGAAAAGGTAATATCTTCACATAAAAACTAGACAGAAGAATTCTGACAAACTTCTTGGGAATGTGTGCGTTCATCTCACATACTTGAACCTTTCTTTTGATTCAGCACTTTGGAAACACTCTTTTTTGTACAATCTGCAAATGGACATTTGAAGTGCTTTGCGACCTATGGTAGAAAAAGTAATACCTTCACATAAAATCTAGAGAGAAGAAATCGGAGAAACTTCTTAGTGATGAGTGCATTCATCTCACAGAGTTTAAACTTTCTTTTGATTCAGCAGTTTTCAAACTCTCTTTTTGTAGAATCTGCAAGTGGACATTTGGAACGCTTGAGGCATATGGTGGAAAAGGAAATATCTTCACATAAAAACTAGAAAGAAGAATTCTGACAAACTTCTCTGTGATGTGTGCATTCTTCTCACAGAGTGGAACCGTTCTTTCGATTGAGCAGTTTGGTACCATACTTTCTTGTAGAGTCTGCAAGTGGACATTTGGAGCACTTTGCGGTCTATGGTAGAAAAGTAAATATCTTCACATATAATCTAGACAGAAGCAATATGAGAAACTTGTTTGTGATATATACATTCATCTCACAGAGATAACCCTTTCTTTTGATTGAGCAGTTTTGAAACTCTCTTTTTGTAGAATCTACAAGCAGACATTTAGAGCATCTTGAGGCCTATGGTGGAACAGGAAATATCTTCACATAAAAATTAGACAGAAGAATTCTGAGAAACTTCTTTATGGTGAGTGTGTTCATCTCACAGAGTTGAACGTTTCTTTTGATTGAGTAGTTTGGAAACACTCTTTTTGTAGAATCTGCAAGTGGACATTTGGAACTCTTTGTGGCCAATGGTAGAAAAGGAAATATCTTCACATAAAATCTAGACAGAAGCAATCTGAGAAACTTTTGTGATGCGTGCATTAATCTCACAGAGTTAAACCTTTCCTTTGACTGAGCAGATTGGAAACTCTCTTTTTGTAGAATCTGCAAGTGGATATTTGGCAGTGCTTTGAGGCCTGTGGTGGAGAAGGAAATATCTTCACATAAAAAGTAGATAGACGCATTCTGAGAAAGTTCTCTGTGATGTCTGCATTCATCTCCTGGAGTTCCAACTTTCTTTAGGAGAACCAGTTTTCAATTACTCTTTTTGGAGAATCTGCAAGGGGACATTTCAAGCACCTTGAGGCTTAAGTTGGAAAAGGAAATATCTTCACACAAAAAAAAACAGAAGAATTCTGAGAATCTTTTTTATGATGTGTATGTTCATCTAACAGAGTTGAACCTTTCTTTTGATTGTGTAGTTTGGAAACACCCTTTTTGTAGAATCGGCAAGTGGACATTTGGAGTGCTTTGTGGCCTATGATAGAAAAGGAAATATCTTCACATAAAATCTAGAAGGAAGCAATCTGAGAAACTCCTTTGTGATGTGTGCATTCATCTCACAGAGTTGAAACTTTCTTTTGATTGAGCAGTTTTGAAACACTCTCTTCGTGGAATCTGCAAGTGGATATTTGGAGCCCTTTGAGGCCTATTGTGGAAAAGGAAATATCTTCACATAAAAACTACTCAGAAGCATTCTGAGAAACACCATTGTGATGTTTGCATTCAACTCACAGAGTTGAAATGACGTTTTGATTGAGCAGTTTTGTATCTCTCTTTTTGCAGAAACTACAAGTGTATGTTTGGAAAGCTTTGAGGCCTATTGTGGAAAAGGAAATATCTTCACATAAAAACTACACAGAAGCATTCTGAGAAACTACTTTGTGAGGTTTGCATTCAACTCACAGAGTTGAAATTATCTTCTCTTTGAGGAGTTTTCAATCTCTCTTTTTGTAGAATCTGCAAGCGGATATTTGAAGACCTTTGCGCCCTATGGTGGAAAAGGAAATATCTTGAAATAAAAACTACACAGAAGCATTCAGAGAAACTTCTTTGTGATATGTGCATTCAACTCACAGAGTTGAACCTATCTTTTCATTGAGCAGTTTTGAATCTCTCTTTATGCACAATCTGAAGGTGGATATTTCGAGGCCTTTGAGGCCTACAGTGGAAAAGCAAATATCTTCACATAAAAACTATGCAGAAGCATTGTGAGAAACTACTTTGTGAGGTGTGCATTCAACTCACAGAGTTGAACTTATCTTCTCATTGAGCAGTTTTGAATTTATCTTTTGGTAGAATCTCCAAGTGGATATTTGGAGCCCTTTGCGCCCTATGGTGGAAAAGGAAATATCTTCAAATAAAAACTACACAGAATCACTCAGAGAAACTGCTTTGTGATGTGTGCATTCATCTCACAGGGTTGAACCTAGCTTATGATTGAGCAGTTTTGAAACACTCTTTTTACAGGATCTTCAAGTGGATATTTGGAGCGCTTTGAGGCCTACAGTGGAAAACCAAATATCTTCAATAAGAACTACACAGAAGCATTCTGAGAAACTTCTTTGTGCTGTGTGCATTCAACTCACAGAGTTCAACCTGTCTTTCAATTGAGCAGTTTTGAATCTCTCTTTTTGCAGAATCTGCAAGTGGATGTTGGGAGAGCTTTGAGGCCTATGGTGGAAAAGGAAATAGCTTCACATAAAAACTACACAGAAGCATTCTGAGAAACTTCTTTGTGATGTGTGCATTCATCTCACAGAGTTGAACCTTTCTTTTGATTGAGCAGTTTTGAAACACTCTTTTTGTAGAATCTGCAAGTGGATATTTGGAGAACTTTGAGGCCTATTGTGGAAAAGGAAATATCTTCACATAAAAACTACTCAGAAGCACTCTGAGAAACTTCTTTGTGATATGGGCATTCAACTCACAGAGTCGAACCTATCTTTTGATTGAGCAACTTAGAGTCACTCTTTTTCTAGAATCTGCAAGTGGATATTTGGAGCCCTTTGCACCCTATGGTTGAAAAGGAAATATCTTCAATAAAAACTACACAGAAGGATTCTAAGGAACTTCTTCGTGATGTGTGCATTCAACTGACTGAGTTGAACTTATCTTCTCATTGAGTAGTTTTCAATCTCTGTTTTGTAGAATCTGGAAGTGGATGTTTGGAGCCCTTTCACCCTATTGTGGAAAAGGAAATATCTGCAAATAAAACTACACAGAACCATTCAGAGAAACTTCTTTGTGATGTATACATTCAACTCACAGAGTTGATCCTATCTTTTGATTGAGCAGTTTTGAATCCCTCTTTTTTCAGAATCTGCAGGTGGATATTTGGAACCTTTTGAGGCTTACTGTGGAAAATCAAATATGTTCACATAAAAACTACACAGAAAGATTCTGAGAAACTTCTTTGCGATGTGTGCATTCAAGTCACAGAGTTGAACCTATCTTTTGGTTGAGCAGTTTTGAATCTCTCTTTTTGCAGAAACTGTATGTGGATGTTTGCAGAGCTTGGAGGCCTATTGTGGAAAAGGAAATATCTTCACATAAAAACTACACAGAAGCATTCTGAGAAACTTCTTTGTGAGGTACGCATTCAACTCACAGAGTTGATCTTATCTTCTCATTGAGCAGTTTTGAATCTCTCTTTTTGTAGAATCTGCAAGTGGATATTTGGAGCCCTTTGAGCCCTGTGGTGCAAAAGGAAATATCTTGAAATAAAAACTGCAAAGAAGCATTCAGACAAACTTCTTTGTGATGTATGCATTCAACTCACAGAGTTGAACGTATCTTTTGATTGAGCAGTTTTGAATCTCTTTTTGCAAAATCTGCAGGTGGATATTTGGAGCCCTTTGAGGCCTACTGTGGAAAAGCAAATATCTTCACATAAAAATTACACAGAAGCATTCTGAGAAACTACTTCGTGACATGTGCATTCATCTCACAGGGTTGAATCTATCTCATGATTGAGCAGTTTTGAAACACTCTTTTTGTAGAATATGGAAGTGGATATTTGGAGCCCATTGAGGCCTATAGTGAAAAGGAAATATCTTCACATAAAAACAACACAGAAGGATTCTGAGAAACTTCTTTGTGATGTGTGCATTCATCTCACTGAGTTGAATCTTTCTTTTCATTGCGCAGTTTTGAAACACCGTTTTTGTAGAATCTGCAAGTAGATATTTGGAGAACTTTGCCGCCTATTGTGGAAAAGGAAACATCTTCACATAAAAACTACTCAGAAGCATTCTGAGAAACTTCTTTGTGATGTGGGCATTCAACTCACAGAGTTGAACCTATCTTTTGATTGCCCGTTTAGAGTCTCTCTTTTTCTATAATCTGCAAGTGGATATTTGGAGCCCTTTGCACCCTATGGTGGAAAAGGAAATATCTTCAATAAAAACTACACAGAAGCATTCTAAGAAACTTCTTCGTGATGTGTACAGTCAACTCACTGAGTTGAACTTATCTTCTCAATGAGCAGATTTGAATCTCTGTTTTTGTAGATTCTGCAAGTGGATATTTAGAGCCCTTTGTCTCCTATTGTGGAAAAGGAATTATCTTCAAATAGAACTACACAGAACCATTCAGAGAAACTTCTTTCTGATGTATGCATTCCACTCACAGAATTGAACCTATCTTTTGATTGAGCAGTTTTGAATACCTCTTTTTGCAGAATCTGCAGGTGGATATTTGGAGCCTTTTGAGGCCTGCTGTGGAAAATCAAATATGTTCACATAAAAACTACACAGAAAGATTCTGAGAAACTTCTTTGTGATGTGTGCATTCAACTCACAGAGTTGAACCTATCTTTTGATTGAGCAGTTTTGAATCTCTCTTTTTGTAGACTCTGCAAGTGGATATTAGGAGCCCTTTGTGCCCTATGGTGGAAAAGGAAATATCTTCAAATAAAAACTACATAGAAGCATTCAGAGAAACTGCTTTGTGATGTGTGCATTCAACTCACAGAGTTGAACTTATCTTTTGTTTGAGCAGTTTTGAATCTCTCTTTATGCAGAATCTTCAGGTGGATATTTGGAGACCTTCAAGGCCTACTGTGGAAAAGGAAATAACTTCAAATAAAAACTACACAGAAGCATTCTCAGAAACTTCTTCATGATGTATGCATTCAACTCACAGAGTTGAACCTATCTTTTGATTGCACAGTTTTGAATCTCTCTTTTTGCACAATCTGCAAGTGGATATTTGGAGCGTTGTGAGGCCTACTGTGGAAAATCAAATATGTTCACATAAAAACTAAACAGAAGCATTCTGAGAAACTTCTTGGTGATGTGTGCATTCAACTCACAGAGTTGAACCTATCTTTTGATTGAGCAGTTTTGAATCTCTCTTTTTGCAGAATCTGTTAGTGGATGTTTGGAGAGCTTTGAGGACTATTGTGGAAAGGGAAATATCTTCACATAAAAACTACAGAGAAGCATTCTGAGAAACTTCTTTGTGAGGTGTGCATTCAACTCACAGAGTTGATCTTATCTTCTCATTGAGCAGTTTTGAATCTCTTTTTTTGTAGAATCTGCAAGTGGATATTTGGAGCTCTTTGAGCCCTATGGTGGAAAAGGAAATATCTTGAAATAAAAACTACACAGAAGCATTCAGACAAACTTCTTTGTGATGTGTGCATTCAACTCACACAGTTGAAAGTATCTTTTGATTGAGCAGTTTTGAACCTCTCTTTTTGCAGAATCTGCAGGTGGATATTTGGAGCCCTTTGAGGACTACTGTGGAAAAGCAAATATCCTCACATAAAAATTACACAGAAGCATTCTGAGAAACTACTTTGTGACGTGTGAATTCATCTCACACGGATGAATTTATCTCAAGATTGAGCAGTTTTGAAACACTCTTTTTGTAGAATATGGAAGTGGATATTTGGAGCCCACTGAGGCCCATAGTGGTAAGGAAATATCTTCACATAAAAACTACTCAGAAGCATTCTGAGAAACTTCTTTGTGATGTGGGCATTCAACGTACAGAGTTGAACCTATCTGTCGATTGAGCAGTTTAGAGTTTCTCTTTTTCTAGAATCTGCAAGAGGATATTTGGAGCCCTATGCGCCCTATTGTGGAAAAGGAAATATCTTCAATAAAAACTGCACAGAAGCATTCTAAGAAACTTCTTCGTGATGTGTACATTCAAATCACTGAGTTGAAATTATCTTCTCAATGAGCAGTTT
Source organism: Pan paniscus (assembly GCF_029289425.2). Lineage (NCBI taxonomy): Eukaryota > Metazoa > Chordata > Mammalia > Primates > Hominidae > Pan > Pan paniscus. The sequence goes on from NC_073260.2 coordinate 53,210,110, forward strand.
TGAATCTCTGGTTTTGTAGAATCTACAAGTGGATATTTGGAGCCATTTGTGCCCTATGGTGGAAAAGGAATTATCTTTAAATAAAACTACACAGAACCATTCAGAGGAACTTCTTTGTGATGTATGCATTCAACTCACAGAGATGAACCTATCTTTTGATTGGGCAGTTTAGAATCTCTCTTTTGAAGAAACTGCAAGTGGATATTTGGAGCCCTTTGTGCTCTGTGTTGGAAAAGGAAATATCTTTAAATAAATACAACACAGAAGTAGTCAGAGAAACTTCTTTGTGCTGTGTGCATTAAACTCAGAGAGTTGAAACTTCCTTTTGGTAGAGCAGTTTTGAAACACTCTTTTTGTAGAATCTGCAGGTGGATATTTGGAGCACTTTGAGGCCTATGGTAGAAAAGGAAATATGTTCATACAGAAACTAGATAGAAACATTCACAGAAACCACTTTGTGATGTGTGCATTCAACTCAAAGAGTTGAACATTCCTTTAGTCAGAGCAGTTTTGCAGCACTCTTTTTGTAGAATCTGCAAGTGGATACTTCGACTGCTCTGAGGCCTAGGTTGGAAAAGGAAATATCATCACACAAAAACTAGACAGAAGCATTCTCAGAAACTTCTTTGTGATTTGTGCATTCAACTCATGGAGTTCACCATTCCTCTTGACAGAACAGTTTTGAAACACACTTTTTGTAGAATCTGCAAGTGGATATTTGGAGTGCTTTGAGGCCTTCAGTGGAAACGGGAATACCTTCACATAAACACTAGACAGAAGCATTCTCAGAAACTTCTTTGTGATGTGTGCATTCAATTCACAGAGTTGAATCTTCTTTTTCATAGAGCAGTTTTGCGGCACTGTTTTTGTATAATCTGCAAGTGGACATGTGGATCGCTCTGAGGCCTACGGTGGAAATGGAAATATTTTTAGATAAAAACCAGACAGAAGAATTCTCGGAAACTTCTTTGTGATGTGTGCATTCAACTCAGAGAGTTGAACCTTTCTTTTGATAGAGCAGGTTTGAAATACTCTTTTTGTAGAATCTGCAAGTGGACATTTGCAGCGCTTTGAGGCCAATGGTGGAAAAGGAAATAACTTCACATAAAAACTAGACAGAAGCATTCTCAGAAACTTCTTTGTGATGTTTGCATTCAACCCAAAGATTTGAACATACCTTATCATAGAGCAGTTTTGAAACACTCTTTTAGTAGACTTCGTAAATGGATATTCGGACCGCTCTGAGGCCTTCACTGGAAACGGGAATACCTTCACATAAAGACTAGACAGAAGCATTCTCTGAAACCTCTTAGTGATGTGTGCATTCAACTCGCAGAGTTGAATTTTTCTTTTGATAGAGCAGTTTGAAACACTCTTTTTGTAGAATCTGCAAGTGGATATTTGGATAGCTTTGAGGATTTCGTTGGAGATGGGAATATTTTCAATTAAAAACTATACAGAAGCATTCTCAGAAACTTCTTTGTGATGTGTGAATTCAACTCACAGAATTGAATCTTTCTTTTGATAGAGCAGATTGGAACTTTTGTTGTAGTATTTGCAAGTGGATATTTGGACAGCTTTGAGGCCTTCATTGGAAACGGGTATCTCTTCACATAAAAACTAGACAGAAGCATTGTCAGAAACTACTTTGTGATGCTTGCATTCAACTCACAGAGGTGAACATTCATTTTCATAGAGCAGTTTTGAAACACTCTTTTTGTAGAATCTGTAAGTGGAAACTTGGAGCCCTTTGAGGCCTATGGTGAAAAAGGAAATATCTTCACATAAAAACTAGACAGAAGAATTCTCAGAAACTTCCCTGTGATGTGTGTACTCAACTCACAGAGTTGAACTTTTCTTTTGATAGAGCTGTTTTGAAACACTCTTTTTGTAGAATCTGCAAGTGGATATTTGGAATGCTATGAGGATTACTTTGGAAACGGGAATACCTTCACTTAAAAACTAGACAGAAGCATTCTCAGAAACTTCTTTGTGATGCTTGCATTCAACTCACAGAGTTGAACATTCCCTTTCATAGAGCAGTTTTGAAACACTCTTTTTGTAGAATCTGTAAGTGGACATTTGGAGCGCTTAGAGGCCTATGGTGAAAAAGGAAATATCTTCGCCTAAAAACTAGACAGAAGAATTCTCAGAAACTTCCTTGTGATGTGTGTACTCAACTCAATGAGTTGAACTATTCTATTGATAGAGCAGTTTTGAAACACTCTTTTTGTAGAATTTGCAAGTGGATATTTGGATAGCTTTGAGGATTTCATTGGAAATGGGATTATCTTCACATAAAAACCAGACAGAAGCATTCTCAGAAACCACTTTGTGATGTTTGCATTCAACTCACAGAGTTGAACATTCCTTTTCAAAGAGAAGTTTTGAAACACTCTTTTTCTAGTATCTGGAAGTGTACATATGGAACGCTTTGGGGCCTATAGTGAAAAACGAAATATCCTCACATAAAAACGAGACGGAAGCATTCTCAGAAACTTCTTTGTGATGTGTGTACTCAACTCACAGAGTTTAACCTTTCTTTTGATACAGCAGGTTTGAAACACACTTTTTGTGGAATCTGCAAGTGGATATTTGGATAGCTTTGAGGATTTCGTTGAAAGGGGAATACCTTCACTTAAAAACTAGACAGAAGCATTCTCAGAAACTTCTCTGTGATGTTTGCATTCAACTCACAGAGTTGAACATTCCCTTTCATAGAGCAGTTTTGAAACACTCTTTTTGTAGTATCTGTAGGTGGACATTTTGAGGAATTTGAGGCCTATGGTGAAAAAGGAAATATTTTCACATAAAATCTAGACAGTAGCATTCTCAGAAACTTCTTTGTGATGTGTGTACTCAATTCACAGAGTTGAGTTGAACCTATGTTTTGATACACCAGTTTTGAAACACTCTTTTTATAGAATTTACAAGTGCATATTATGACAGCATTGAGGATTTCGTTGGAAACGGGAATATCTTCACATAAAATTAGACAGAAGCATTCTCAAAAACTTCTTTGTGATGTGTGCATTAAAGTCACAGTGTGGAAACTTTCTTTTGATAGAGCAGATTGGAAACCCTCTTTTTGTAGAATTTGCAATGGATATTTCGAATGCTTTGAGGATTCCGTTGGAAAAGGGAATATCTTCACATAAAAACCAGACAGAAGCTTTCTCAGAAACCTCTTTGTGCTGCTTGCATTCAAATCACAGATTCGAACATTCCCTTTCATAGAACAGTTTTGAAACACTTTTTTTGTAGAATCTGCAAGTGGACATTTAGTGCGATTTGAGACCTATGTTGAAAAAGGAAATATCTTCACATAAAAAGAAGACAGAAAAAATCTCAGAAACTTCTTTGTGATGTGTGTACTCAACTCACAGAGTTAACCCTATCATTTGATACAGCAGTTATGAAAGACTCTTATAGAATTTACAAGTGGATATTAGGACAGCATTTGGATTTCATTGGAAACGGCTATGTCTTCACATAAAACTAGACAGAAGCATTCTCAGAAACTTCTTTGTGATATGTGCATTCAACTCACAGAGTTGAAATTTTCTTTTGATAGAACAGTTAGGAAACAATCTTTTCGTACAATTTGCAAGTGGGTATTTGGACAGCTTTGATGCCTTCTCTGGAAATGGGTATATATTCACATAAAAAGAAGACAGAAGCATTCTCAGAAACTTCTTTGTGATGCTTACATTCAACTCACAGACTTGAACATTCCTTTTCATAGAGCTGTTATGAAACACTCTTTTTGTAGAATCTGTAAGTGGAAACTTGGTGCTCTTTGAAGCCTACGGTGAAAAAGGAAATCTCTTCCCATAAAAACTAGACAGAAGCATTCTCAGAAACTTCTTTGTGATGTGTGTACTCAACTCAGAGTTGAACCTTTCTTTTGATAGAGCAGTTTTGAAACACTCTTGTTAAAATCTGCAAGTGGATATGTGGATAGCTTTGAAGATTTCATTGGAAACGGGAATATCTTCACATAAAAACTAGACAGAAGCATTCTCAGAAACTTCTTTGTGATGTTTGCATTCATCTCGCAGTTGAACATTCCCTTTCATAAAGCATTTTTGAAACACTCTTTTTGTAGATTCTGGAAGTGGACATTTGGAGTGCCTTGAGGCCTATGGTGAAAAAGGAAATATCTTCACATAAACACTAGACAGAAGCATTCTCAGAAACTTCTTTGTGAAGCTTGCATTCAACTCACACTGTTGAAGATGGGTTTTCATAGAGCAGTTTTGAAACACTCTTTTTGTAGTATCTGGAAATGGACATTTGGAGCGCTTTGGCGCCTACGGTAAAAAAGGAAATATCGTCACATAAAAACTAGAGGGAAGCATTCTCAGAAACTACTTTGTGATTGTGTGTAGTCAACTCATAGGGTTGAACTTTTCTTTTGATACAGCAATTTTGAAACACTCTTTTTGTAGAATTTGCAATTGGATATTTGGATAGCTTTAATGATTTCATTGGAAACGGGAATATCTTCACAAAAAACTAGACTGAAGCATACTCAGAAACTTCTTTGTGATGCTTGAATTCAACTCACAGGGTTCAACATTCCTTTTCATAGAGCAGTTTTGAAACACTCTTTTTGTAGAATCTGTAAGTGGAATCTAGGATCGCTCTGAGGTCTAGGTGAAAAAGGAAATATCTTCCCCTGAAAACTACACAGAAGAATTCCCCGAAACTTCTCTGTGATGTGTGTACTCAACTCACAGAGTTGAGCTTTTCTTTTGATAGAGCAGTTTTGATACACTCTTTTTGTTAAAATCTGCAAGTGGATATGTGGATAGCTTTGAGAATTTCGTTAGAAACGGGATTATCTTCATATAAAAACTAGACAGAAGGATTCTCAGAAACTTCTTTGTGATGTTTGCATTCTTCTCTCAGTGTTAAACATTCCCTTTCAGTGAGCAATTTTGAAACACTCTTTTTGTAGTTTCACTAAGTGGACATTTGGAGCACTTTGAGGCCTAGGATGAAAAAGGAAATATCTTCACATAAAAACTATACAGAAGCATTCTCAGAAACTTCTTTGTGATATGTGTACTCAACTCACAGAGTTGAACCTTTCTTTTGATATAGCAATTTTGAAACACTCTTTTTGTAGAATCTGCAAGTGGACATTTGGATAGCTTTGAGGCTTTCGTTGGAAACGGGAATATCTTCACATAAAACTACACAGAACCATTCTCAGAAACTTCTTGTGATGTTTGCATTCAACTCACGGAGTTGAACATTCCTTTTCATAGAGCAGTTATGAAACACTCTTTTAGTAGAATCTGCAAGTGGACATTTTGTGCGATTTGAGACCTATGGTGAAAAAGGTAATATCTTCACATAAAAACTAGACAGAAGCATTCTCAGAAACTACTTTTTGATGTGTGTACTCAAATCACAGAGTTACACCTTTCCTTATATAGAGAAGATTTGAAACACTCTTCTTGTAGAATTTACAAGTGCATATTTGGACAGCATTGAGGATTTCGTTGAAAACGGGAATATCTTCGCATAAAACTAGACAGAAGCATTCCCAGAAACTTCTTGTGATGTTTGCATTCAACTCACAAAGTGGAACGTTACTTTTCATAGAGCAGTTTTGAAACACTCTTTTTGTAGAACCTATAAGGGGAAAGTTGGAATGCTTTGAGGCAAATGGTGAAACAGGAAATATCTTCCCATAAAAACTAGACAGAAGAATTCTCAGAAACTTCCTTTTGATGGGTGTACTCAACTCACAGAGTTGAACTTTTCTTTTGATAGAGCATATTTGAAACACGCTTTTTGTCAAAATCTGCAAGTGGATATATGGATACCTTTGAGAATTTCGATGGAAACTGGATTATCTTCACATAAAAACTAGAGAGAAGCATTCTCAGAAACTTCTTTGTGATGTTTGCATTAATCTCACAGAGTTGAACATTCCCTTTCAGTGAGCAGATTTGAAACCCTCTTTTTGTAGGTTATGGAAGTGGACATTTGGAGCGCTTTGAGGCCTATGGTGAAAAAGAAAATATCTTCACATAAAAACTAGACAGAAGCATTCTCAGAAACTTCTTTCTGATATGTGTACTCAACTCACAGAGTTGAACCTTTCTTTTGATACAGCACTTTTGAAACACTCTTTTTGTAGAATCTGCAAGTGGATATTTGTATAGCTTTGAGGCTTTCGTTGGAAACGGGAATATCTTCACATAAAAACTAGACAGAAGCATTCTAAGAAACTTCTTTGTGATGCTTGCATTCAACTCACAGATTTGAACATTCGTTTTCATAGAGCAGTTTTGAAACACTCCTTTTATAGGATCTGCAAGTGGACATTAGGAGCGCTTTTAGACCTATCGTGAAAAAGGAAATATCTTCACATAAAAAGTAGACAGAAGCATTCTCAGAAACTGCTTTGTGATGTGTGTACCCAACTCACAGAGTTAAACCTTTCCTTTGATATGGCAGTTTTGAAACACTCTTCTAGGAGAATTTACAAGTGGACATTAAGACAGCATTGAGGAATTCGTTGGAAACGGGAATATCTTCACATAAAACTAGACAGAAGCATTCTCAGAAACTTCTTCGTGATGTGTGCATTCAATCCACACAGTTGAAACTTTCTTTAGATAGAGCAGATTGGAAACTCTTTTTGCAGAATTTGCCAGTGGATATTTGGACAGCTTTGAGGCCTTCGCTGGAAACGGTATATTTTCATGTAAAAACTAGACAGAAGCATTCTCAGAAACTTCTTTGTGATGGTTGCATTCAATTCACAGAGTTGAGCATTCATTTTAATATAGTAGTTTTGAAACACTCTTTTTGTAGGATCTGTAAGTGGAAACTTGGAGCACTTTGAGGCCTATGGTTAAAAAGGAAATATCTTCCTATAAAAACTAGAGAGAAGAATTCCCAGAAACTTCTTTGAGATGTGTGTACTCAACTCACAGAGTTAAACTTTTCTTTTGATAGAGCAGTTTTGAAACACTATTTTTATAGAATCTGTAAGTGGATATTTGGATAGCTTTGAGGATTTCATTGGAAATGGGTATATCTTCACATAAAAAATAGCAGCATTCTCAGAAACGTCTTTGTGATGTTTGCATTCATCTCACAGAGTTGAACATTCCGTATCATAGAGCAGTTTTGAAACACTCTTTTTGAAGTATCTGGAAGTGGACATTTGGAGTGCTTTGAGGCCTATGGGGAAAAAGGAAATATTTTCACATGAAAACTAGACAGAAGCATTCTCAGAAACTTCTTTGTGATGTGTGTACTCAATTCACAGATTTGAACCTTTCTTTTGATACAGCAGTTTTGAAACACTCTTTTTGTAGAATCTGCAAGTGGATATTTGGATAAATTTGAGGCTTTCATTGGAAAAGGGAATATATTCACTTAAAAACTAGACAAAAGCATTCTCAGAAACTTCTTTGTGATGCTTGCATTCAACTCACAGAGTTGAACATTCCTTTTCATAGAGCAGTTTTGAAACACTCTTCTTGTAGAATCTGTAAGTGGAAACTATGAGCGCTTTGAGGCCTATGGTGAAAAAGGAAATATCTTCAAATAAAAACTAGACAGAAGAATTCTCAGAAACTTCTTTGCAATGTGTGTACTCAACTCACAGAGTTGAATATTTCTTTTGATACAGCAGTTTTGAAACACTCTTTTTGTGGAATCTGTAATTGGAAACTTGGAGAGCTTTGAGACCTATGGTGAAATACGAAATATCTTCCATAAAAACTAGACAGAAGAACTGTCAGAAACCTCTTTGTGATGTGTGTTCTCAACTCACAGAGTTGAACTTTCCTTTGATAGAGCAGTTTTGAAACACTCTTTTTGAAGAATCTGCAAGTAAGTGATTATTTGCATAGCTATGAGGATTTCGTTGGAAACGGGAATATCTTCACATAAAAACTAGACAGAAACATTCTCAGAAACTGCTTTGTGATGTTTGCATTCATCTCACAGATTTGAACATTCACTTTCAGAGAGCAGTTTTGAAACACTCTTTTTGTAGTATCTGGAAGTGGACATTTGGTGCCATTTTAGGCCTATGGTGAAAAAGGAACTATCATCACATAAAAACTAGATAGAAGCATTCTGAGAAACTTCTTTGTGATGTGTGTACTCATCTGACAGAGGTGAACCTTTCTTTTAAGAAAGCAGTTTTGAAACACTCTTTTGGGAGAATCTGCAAGTGCATATTTGGGTAGCCTTGAGGATTTCGTTGGAAACCGGAATATCTTCACATAAAAACTAGACAGAAGCATTCTCAGAAACTTCTTTGAGATGCTGGCATTCAACTCACAGATTTGAACATTACTTTTCATAGAGCAGTTTTGAAACGCTCTTTTGTAGAATCTGTAAGTGGAAATTTGTAGCGCTTTCAGGCCTATGGTGAAAAAGGAAATATCTTCCCATAAAAACTAGACAGAAAAATTCTCAGAAACTTCTTTGTGATGTGTGTACTCAACTCACAGGGTTGAACTTTCGTTTTGATAGAGCAGTTTTGAAACACACTTTTTGTAGGGTCTGCAACTGGATATTTGGATACCTTTCAGGATTTCATTGGAAACGGGAATATCTTCACATAAAAACTAGACAGAAACATTCTAAGAAACTTCTTTGTGCTGTTTGCATTCAACTGACAGAGTTGAACATTCCCTTTCATAGAGCATTTTTCAAACACTCTTTTTGTAGTATCTGTAAGTGGACATTTGGAGCGCTTTGAGGTCTATGGTTAAAAAGGAAATATCCTCACATAAACAAGAAAGAAGCATTCTCAGAAACTTCTTCATGATGTGTGTACTCAACTCACAGATTGGAACATTTCTTTTTATATAGCAGTTTTGAAACACTCTTTTTGTAGAATCTTCAAGTGGATATTTGGATAGCTTTGAGGCTTTCGTTGGAAACTGGAATATCTTCACATAAATCTAGTCAAAAGCATTGTCAGAAACTTGTATGTGAAGCTTGCATTCAACTCACAGACTTCAACATTACTTTTCATAGAGCAGTTTTGAAACAGTCTTTTTGTAGTATCTGGAAGTGAACATTTGGAGCGCTTTGTGGCCTATGGTGAAAAAGAAAATATCTTCCCATAGAAACTAGACAGAAGAATTCTCAGAAACTTCTTTGTGATATGTGTACTCAAATCACAGAGTTGAACTTCACTTTTAATAGAGCAGTTTTGAAACATTCTTTTTGTACCCTCTGCAAGTGTATACTTGGATAGCTTTCAGGATTTCATTGGAAATGGGAATTTATTCACATAAAAACTATACAAAAGCATTCTCAGAAACTTATCTGTGATGCTTGCATTCAACTCACAGATTTGAACACTCCTTTTCATAGAGCAGTTTGGAAACACTCTTTTTGTACAATCTGTAAGTGTAAACTTGGAGCGCTTTGAGGCCTTTCATGAAAAAGGAAATATCTTCACATAAAAACTAGACAGAAGCATTCTCAGAAACTCCTTTGTGATGTGTGTACTCAACTCACAGAGGTTAACCTATCTTTTGATACAGCAGTTTTGAAACACTCTTTTTGTAGGATCTGCAAGTGGATATTTGGATAACTTTGAGGCATTCGTTGGAAACAGGAATATCTTCACATAAAAACTAGACAAAAGCATTCTCAGAAACTTCTTTGTGATGTTTGCATTCAACTCAAAAATTTGAACATTCCTTTTCATAGAGCAGTTTTGAAACACTCTTTTTGTAGAATCTGCAAGTGGACATTTCGTGCGATTTGAGACCTTTGGTCAAAAAGGAAATATCTTCACATAAAAAGTAGACAGAAGCATTTTCAGAAACTACTTTGTGATGTGTGTACTCAACTCAGAGAGTTAAACTTTTTCTTTTTTGATACAGCAGTTTTTAAACACTCTTCTTGTAGAATTTACAAGTGAATGTTAGGGCATTGAGGATTTCGTTGGAAACGGGAATACCTTCAGATAAAAACCCGACTGAAGCATTCTCAGAAACTACTTTGTGAGGTTTGCATTCAACTCACAGAGTTGAATATTCCCTTTCATAGGGAAGTTTTGAAAGACTTCATTTTTAGTATCTGGAAGTGGACATTTGGAGCGCTTTGAGGCCTATCGTGAAAAAAGAAATACCTTCTCATAAAAATTAGACAGAAGCATTCTCAGAAACTTTATGATGTGTTTACTCAACTCTCAGAGTTGAACCTTTCTTTTGATACAGCACTTTTGAAACACTCTTTTTGTAGAATCTGCAAGTGGATATTTGGATAGCTTTGAGGCTTTCTTTGGAAACGGGAATATCTTCACATAAAAACTAGACAGAAGCATTCTCAGAAACTTCTTTGTGATGCTTTCATTCAACTCATGGAGCTGAACATTCCTTTTCATAGAGTAGTTTTGTAACACTCTTTTTGTAGTATGTGCAAGTGGAAACTTGGTGCGCTTAGAGGTCTATGGTGAAAAAAGAAATATCTTCCCATAAAAACTAGACAGAAGACTTCTCAGAAACTTCTTTGTGATGTGTGTACACAACTCACAGAGTTGAAGTTTTCTTTTGATAGAGCAGTTTTGAGACACCCTTTTTGTACAATCTGCAAGTGGATATTTGGGTAGCTTTGAGGATTTTGTTGGAAATGGGTATATCTTCACATAAAAACTAGAAAGAAGGATTATCAGAAACTTCATTGTGATGTTTCTATTCAATTCACAGAGTTGAACGTTCCCTTTCATAGAGCAGTTTTGAAGCACTCTTTTTGTATTATCTGAAAGTGGACATTTGGAGCGCTTTGAGGCCTATGGTGAAAAAGAATTATCTTCACATAAAAACTAGACAGAAGCATTCTCAGAAACATCTTTGTGATGTGTGTACTCAACTCACCGAGTTGAAGCTTTCTTTTGATAGAGCAGTTTTGAAACACTCTTTTTGTACAATCTGCAAGTGGATATTTGGATAGCTTTGTGGTTTTGTTGGAAACGGGAATAGCTTCAAATAAAAACTACACAGAAGCATTCTGAGAAACTTCCTTCTGATGTGTGTACTCAACTCACAGAGTTGAATTTTTCTTTTGATACGCAAATTTTGAAACACTCTTTTGGTAGAATCTGCAAGTGGATATTTGGATAGCTTTGAGGCTTTCGTTGGAAACGGGAATATCTTCACATAAAAACTAGACAAAAGCATTCTCAGAAACTTCTTTGTGATGCTTGCATTGAACTCACAGAGTTGAACATTCCTTTTCATGGAACAGTTTTGAAACACTCTTTTTGTAGAATCTGCAAGTGGCCATTTGGTGTGATTGGAGACCTATGGTGAAAAAGGAAATATCTTCACATAAAAAGTAGACAGAAGCATTCTCAGAAACTACTTTGTGATGTGTGTACTCAATTCACAGAGTTAAACATTTTTCTTTGATACAGCAGTTTTTAAACACTCTTCTTGTAGAATTTACAAGTGGATGTTAGGACAGCATTGAGGATTTCATCGGAAACGGGAATACCTTCAGATAAAAAGCAGACTGAAGCATTCTCAGAAACTACTTTGTGAGGTTTGCATTCAACTCTCAGAGTTGAAAATCGCCTTTCATAGAGAAGTTTTGAAACACTCTTTCTGTAGTATCTGGAAGTGGACATGTGGAGTGCTTTGAGGCCTATGTTGAAAAAAGAAATATCTTCACATAAAAATTAGACAGAAGCATTCTCAGAAACTTCACTGTGATGTGTGTACTCAACTCACAGAGTTGAACCTTACCTTTGATACAGTAGTTTTGAAACACTCTTTTCGTAGAATCTGCAAGTGGATATTTGGATAGCTTTGAAGCTTTCTTTGCAAATGGGAATATCTTCTCATAAAAAGTAGACAGAAGCATTCTCAGAAACTTCTTCGTGTTGCTTGCGTTCAACTCACAGAGTTGAACATCCTTTTCATAGAGCAGTTTTGTAACACTCTTTTTGTAGAATCTGCAAGTGGAAACTTGGAGCGCTTTGAGGTCTATGGTGAAAAAGGAAATATCTTCAAATAAAAACTAGACAGAAGAATTCTCAGAAACTTCTTTGCGATGTGTGTACTCAACTCACAGAGTTGAACTTTTCTTTTGATAGAGCAGTTTGAGACACTCTTTTTGTAGAACCTGCAAGTGGATATTTTGATAGCTTTGAGGATTTTGTTGGAAACGGTTATATATTCACATAAAAACTAGACAGAAGCATTCTCAGAAACATCTTCATGATGTGTGTACTCAACTCACAGAGTTGAACCTTTCTTTTGATAGAGCACTTTTGAAACACTCTTTTTGTAGAATCTGCAAGTAGATATTTGGATAGCTTTGAGGCTTTCCTTGGAAACGGGAATATCTTCACATAAAAACTAGACAAAAGCATTCTCAGAAACTTCTTTGTGATGCTTGCATTCAACTCAGAGAGTTGAAGATTGCTTTTCTTAGAACAGTTTTGAAACACTCTTTTTGTAGAATCTGCAAGTGGCCATTTGGTGCGATTTGAGACCTATGGTGAAAAAGGAAATATCTTCACATAAAAAGTAGACAGAAGCATTCTTAGAAACTACTTTGTGATGTGTGTACTTAACTCGGAGAGTTAAACCTTTCCTTTGGTACAGCAGTTTTGAAACACTCTTCTTGTAGTATTTACAAGTGGATATTAGGACAGCATTGAGGATTTCGTTGGAAACGGGAATATCTTCACATAAAACTAGACAGAAGCATTCTCAGAAACTTATTTCTGATGTGTGCATTCAACTCACAGTCTTGAAACTTTCTTTTGATAGAGCAGATTGGAAAAACTCTTTTTGTAGTATCTGGAAGTGGACATTTGGAACGATTTGAGATCCTTGGTGAAAAAGGAAATATCCTCACATAAAAAATAGGCAGAAAAATTCTTAGAATTTTCTTTGTGATGTGTGTACTCAACTCACAGAGTTAAACCTTTCCTTTGATACAGCAGTTTTGAAAAACTCTTTATGTAGAATCTGCAAGAGGACATTTGGAGCGGTTTGAGACCTATGGTTGAAAAGTAAATATCTTCACATAAAAAGTAGACAGAAGAATTCTTACAAATTACTTTGTGATGTGTGTACTCAAGTGACAGAGTTAAGCCTTTCCTTTGATACAGCAGTTTTGAAATACTGTTCTTGTGGAATTTACAAATGGACATTAACACAGCACTGAGGATTTCTTTGGAAATGGGAATATTGTCTCATAAAACTAGACAGAAGCATTCTCAGAAACTTCTTTGTGATGTGTGCATTCAATTCACGGAGTTGAAACATTCTTTTGATGAAGCAGATTGGAAACACTCTTTTTGTAGAATGTGCAAGTGGATATTCTGACTGCTTTGACGTTTTCGCTGGAAACGAGTTGATCTTCACATAAAAACAAGACAGAAGCATTCTCAGAAACTTGTATGTGATGCTTGTATTCAACTCACAGAGTTGAACATTCCTTTTCATTGAGCAGTTTTGAAACACTCTTTTTGTAGGATCTGTAAGTTGAAACTAGGAGCGCTTTGAGGCCTATGATGAAAAAGGAGATACCTTCCCATAAAAGCTAGACACAAGAATTCTAAGAAACTTCTTTGTGATGTGCATACTCAACTCACAGAGTTGAACTTTTCTGTTGATAGCGCAGTTTTGAAAAACTCTTTTTGTAGAATCTCCAAGTCAACATTTGGTGCGATTTGAGACCTATGGTGAAAAAGGAAATATCTTCACATAAAAAGTAAACAGAAGCATTCTCAGAAACTAATTTGTGATTTGCATACTCAACTCACGGATTTAAACCTTTCCTTTGTTAGAGCACTTTTGAAACACTCTTCTTGTAGAATTTACAAGTCGATATTTGGACAGCATTGACGTTTTTGCTGGAAAAGGGAATATCTTCACATAAAACTAGACAGAAGCATTCTCAGGAACTTCTTTGTGATGTGTGCATTCAACTCAGAGAGTTGAAACTTTCCTTTGATAGAGCAGATTGGAAAGACTCTTTTTGTCGAATTTGCAAGCGGATATTTGGACAGCTTTAAGGACTTCACTGGAAACGGGGATATCTTCACATAAAAACTAGACAGAAGCATTCCCAGAAACTTCTTTGTAATGCTTGCATTTAATTCACAGAGTTGAACATTACTTTTCACAGAGCAGTTTTGAAACACTCTTTTTGTTGAATCTGTAAGTTGAAACTTGAAACACTTTGAGGCCTATGGTGAAAAAGGAGATATCTTCCCATGAAAACTAGACACAAGAATTCTCAGAAACTTCTTCTGTGTGCACTCAACTCACAGAGTTGAACTTTTCTTTTAATAGAGCAGTTTTGAAACACTCTTTTTGTAGAATCTGCGAGTGGATATTTGGATAGCTTTGAGGATTTTGTTGGAAAGTGGAATATCTTCACATAAAAACTAGACAGAAGCATTCTCAGAAACTTCTTTGTGATGTTTGCATTCATCTCCTAGAGTTGAACATTCGCTTTTATAGAGCAGATTGGAAACACTCTTTTCGGAGTATTTGGAATTGGACATTTGGAGTGCTTTGAGGCCTATGGTGAAAAAGGAAATATCTTCACAGAAAAACTAGACAGAAGCATTCTCAGAAACCTTTTGTGATGTGTGTACTCCAACTCACAGAGTTGAACCTTTCTTTTGATACAGCAGTTTTGAAACACTCTTTTTATAGAATCTGCAATTTGATATTTGGATAGATTTGAGGCTTTCCTTGGAAACGGGAATATCTTCACATAAAAACTACACAGAAGCATTCTCCGAAACTTCTTTGTGATGCTTTCATTCAACTCACTAAGTTGAACATTCCTTTTCATAGAGCAGTTTTGAAACACTCTTTTTGTTGAATCTGTAAGTTGAAACTTGAAACACTTTGAGGCCTATGGTGAAAAAGGAGATATCTTCCCATGAAAACTAGACACAAGAATTCTAAGAAACTGAATTCTGATGTGTGTACTCAACTCACAGAGTTGAACTTTTCTTTTAATAGAGCAGTTTTGAAACACGCTTTTTGTAGAATCTGCAAGTGGATATTTGGATAGCTTTGAGGATTTCGTTGGAAAGGGGAATATCTTCATATAAAAACTAGACAGAAGCATTCTCAGAAACTTCTTTGTGATGTTTGCATTCATCTCCTAGAATTCAACATTCGCTCTTATATAGCAGATTGGAAACACTCTTTTTGGAGAATTTGGAATTGGACATTTGGTGCACTTTGAGGCCTATGGTGAAAAAGGAAATATCTTCACAGAAAAACTAGACAGAAGCATTCTCAGAAACCTTTTGTGATGTGTGTACTCCAACTCACAGAGTTGAACCTTTCTTTTGATACAGCAGTTTTGAAACACTCTTTTTATAGAATCTGCAAGTTGATATTTGGATAGATTTGAGGCTTTCCTTGGAAACGGGAATATCTTCACATAAAAACTACACAGAAGCACTCTCCGAAACTTCTTTGTGATGCTTTCATTCAACTCACTGAGTTGAACATTCCTTTTCATAGAGCAGTTTTGCAATACTCTTTTTGTAGAATCTATAAATGGACACTTGGAGCACTTTGAGGTGTTTGGTGAAAAAGGAAATATCTTCCCATAAAAACTAGACAGAAGAATTTTCAGAAACTTCATTGTGATTTGTGTACTCAACTCACAGAGTTGAACTTTTCTTTTGATAGAGCAGTTTTGATGTACTCTTTTTGTAGAATTTACAAGTGGATATTGGGACACCATTGAGGATTTCGCTGGAAATGGGAATATCTTCACATGAAACTAGACAGAACCGTTTTCAGAAACTTCTTTGTGATGTGTGCACTCAACTCACAGAGTTGAAAGTTTCTTTTGATAGAGCAGTTTGGAAACACTCTTTTTGTAGAATTTGCAAGTGGATATTTGGACAGCTTTGAGGCCTTCACTGGAAACGGGTATATCTTCACATAAAAACTAGAAAGAAGCATTCTCAGAAAATTCTTTGTGATGCTTGCATTCAACTCACTGACTTGAACATTCTTTTTCATAGAGTAGTTGTGAAACACTCTCTTTGTGGAATCTGTAATTGGAAATTTTGAGTGTTTTGAGGCCTATGGTGAAAAAGGAAATATCTTCCAATAAAAACTAGACAGAAGAATTCTCAGAAACTTCTTAGTGATGTGTGTATTCATCTCACAGAGTTGAAACTTTCTTTTGATAGAGGAGTTTTGAAACACTCTTTTTGTAGAATCTGCAAGTGGATATTTGGATAGCTTTAAGGATTTCGTTGGAAACGGGAATATCTTCACATAAAAACTAGACAGAAGCATTCTCAGAAACTTCGTTGTGATGTTTGCATTCATCTCACAGAGTTGAACATTCCCTTTCATGGAGCAGTTTTGAAAATCTCTTCTTGTAGTATCTGGAAGTGGATATTTGGAGCACTTTGAGGCATATGGCGAAAAAGGAAATATTTTCACATAAAAACTAGACAGAAACATTCTCAGAAACTTCTTTGTGACGTCTGCATTCAACTCACAAGTTGGACATTCCCTTTCATGGATCAGTTTTGAAACTCTCTTTTTTAGTATCTGGAAGTGGATATTTGGGGCGCTTTGAGGCCTATGGTGAAAAAGGAAATATTTTCACATAAAAACTAGACAGAAGCATTCTCAGAAACTTCTTTGTGACATCTGCATTCAACTCACAGAGTTGAACATTCCCTTTCATGGAGCAGTTTTGAGACTCTCTTTTTGTAGTATCTGGAAGTGGATATATGGAGTGCTTTCAGGCCTATGGTCAAAAAGGAAATACCTTCACATAAAAACTAGAGAGAAGCATTCTCAGACACTTCTTTGTGATGTGTGTACTCAACTGACGGAGTTGAGCCTTTCCTTTGCTACAGCAGTTTTGAAACACTCTTTTTGTAGAATCTGCAAGTGGATATTTGGATAGGTTTGAGGCTTTCGTTGGAAATGGGAATATCTTTACATAAAAACTAGACAGAAGCATTCCCAGAAACTTCTTTGTGATGTTTGCATTCAACTCACTGAGTTGAACATTCCTTTTCATAGAGCAGTTTGGAAACGCTCTTTTTGTAGAATCTGCAAGCAGACATTTGGAGCGATTTGAGACCTATGGTGAAAGAGGAAATATCTTCACATAAAAAGTAGACAGAAGCATTCTAAGAAAGTACTTTGTGAGGTGTGTACTCAACTCACGGTGTTAAACTTTCCGTTGATACAGCAGTTTTGAAGCACTGTTCTTGTAGACTTTACAAGTGGATATTAGGACAGCATTGAGGATTTCTTTGGAAACGGGAATATCTTCACATAAAAATTAGAAGAATTCTCAGAAACTACTTTGTGATGTATGCATTCAACTCACAGAGTTGAATATTTCCTTTCATAGCGCAGTTTTGAAACATTCTTTTGGTAGTATCTGGAAGTGGACATTTGGAGTGCTTTGAGGCATATGTTGAAAAAGGAAATATCTTCACATAAAAACTAGACAGAAGAATTCTCAGAAACATATTTGTGATGTGTGCATTCAACTCACAGTGGTCAAACTTTCTTTTGATACAGCAGATTGGAAACACTCTTTTTGTAGAATTTGCAAGTGGATATTTGGATAGCTTTGAGGCCTTCGGTGGAAACGGCTATATCTTCATATAAAAACTAGACGGAAGCATTCTCAGAAACTTCTTTGTGATGCTTGCATTCAACTCATTGAGTTGAACATTCCTTTTCATAGAGCAGTTTGGAAACACTTTTTTGTAGAATACCTAAGTGGAAACTTAGAGCGCTTTGAGGCCTATGGTGAAAAAGGAAATATCTTCCCTTAAAAACTACATAGAAGAATTCTCAGAAACTTCTATGTGTTGTGTGTACTCAACACACAGAGTTGAACATTTCTTTTGATAGAGCAGTTTTGAAACACTCTTTTTGTATAGTCTACAACTGCATATTTGGATAGCTTTGGGGATTTCATTGGGAATGGAAATATCTTCAAATAAAAGCTAGATAGAGAATTCTCAGAAACTTCCTTGTGATGTGTGTACTGAACTCACAGAGTTGAACCTTTCTTTTGATATAGCAGTTTTGAAACACTCTTTTTGTAGAATCTGCAAGTGGATATTTGGATAGCTTTGATTCTTTTGTTGGAAACGAGAATGTCTTCACATAAAAACTAGACAGAAGCTTTCTCAGAAACAACTTTGTGACGTTTCCATTCAACTCACAGAGTTGAACATTCGTTTTCATACAGCAGTTTTGAAACACTCTTTTTGTAGAATATGTAAGTGGACATTTAGTGTGATTTGAGACCTATGGTGGAAAAGGAAACATCTTCACATAAAAAGTAGACAGAAGCATTCTCAGAAACTATTTGTGATGTGTGTACTCAACACACAGAGTAAAACCTTTGCTTTGTTACAGCAGTTTTGAAAGACTCTTCTTGTCAAATTTACATGTGGATATATGGACAGCATTGAGGATTTCGTTAGAAACAGTATTATCTTCACATAAAATTAGACAGAAGCATTCTCAGAAACTAGTTTGTGATGTGTGTATTCACCTCACAGAGTTCAAACTTTCTTTTGATAGAGCAGATTGGAAACACTCTTTTTGTAGAATTTGCAAGTGGATATTTGGACAGCTTTGAGGCCATCGCTGGAAACAGGTATATCTTCACATAAAAACTAGACAGAAGCATTCTCAGAAACTTCTTACTGATGCTTGCATTCAACTCACAGAGCTGTACATTCCTTTTCATAGAGCAGTTCTGAAACACTCTTTTTGAAGGATCTGTATGTGGAAATTTGGAGAGCTTTCAGGCCTATGGTGAAAAAGGAAATAGCTTCACATAAAAATTGGACAGAAGTATTCTCAGAAACTTCTTTGTGATGGATGTACTCAACTCATGGAGTTGAACTTTTCTTTTGATACAGTAGTTTTGAAACACTCTTTTTGTAGAATCTCAAAGTGGATATTTGGATTGCTTTGATTCTGTCGTTGGAAACGGGAATATCTTCACATAAAAACTAGACAGAAGCATTTTCAGAAACTTCTTTGTTATGTTTGCATTCAACTGACAGAGTTGAACATTCCCTTTCATATAGCAGTTTTGAAACACTCTTTTTGTAGGATCTGGAAGAGGACATTTGGAGTACTTTGAGGCCTATGGTAAAAAAGGAAACATCTTCACATAAAAACTAGACAGAAGCATTCTCAGAAACTTCTTTGTGATGTGTTTACCCAAACTCATAGAGTTGAACCTTGCTTTTTATACAGCATTTCTGGAACACTCTTTTTGTAGAATCTGCAATTGGATATTTGGATAGCCTTGAGGCTTTCAATGGAAACGGGAATATGTTCACATAAAAACTAGACAGAAGCATTCTCAGAAACTTCTTTGTGATGCTTGCATTCAGCTCACTGAGTTGAACATTCCTTTTCATACAGCAGTTTTGAAACACTCTTTTTGTAGAATTTGTAAGAGGAAACATGGATGGCTTTGAGGCCTATGCTGAAAAAGGAAATATCTTCCCATTGAAATTAAACAGAAGAATTCTCAGAAACTCCTTTGTGATGTGAGTACTCAACTTACAGAGTTGAAATTTTCTTTTGATAGAGCAGTTTTGAAACACTCTTTTTGTAGTATCTGGAAGTGGACATTTGGAGTGCTTTGAGGGCTATGGTGAAAAAAGAAATATCTTCACATAAAAACTAGACAGAAGCATTCTCAGAAACTAGTTTGTGATGTGTGCATTGAACTCACAGAGTTCAAACTTTCTTTTGATAGAGCAGATTGGAAACACTCTTTTTGTAGAATTTGCAAGTGGATATTTGGACATCTTTGAGGCTTTCGTTGGTAACGGGTATATCTTCACATAAAAACTAGACAAAAGCATTCTCAGAAACTTCTTCATGTTGCTTGCATTCAAGTCACAGAGATGAACATTCCTTTTCATAGAGCAGTTTTCAAACAGTCATTTTTAGAATCTGTAAGTGGAAACTTGAAGCGCTTTGAGGCCTATGGTGAAAAAGGTAATATCTTCCCATAAAAACTAGACAGAAGAATTCTCAGAAACTGCTTTGTGATGTGTGTACTCAACTCGCAGAGTTGAAGATTTCTTTTAATAGAGCAGTTTTGAACCCTTCTTTTTGTAGAGTCTGGAAATGCATATTTGGATTGCTTTGAGGATTTCATTGGAAACGGTAATATCTTCACATAAAAACTAGATAGAAGTATTCTCAGAAACTACTTCCTGATGTTTGCATTCAACTCAAAGAGTTGAACGTTCCTTTTCATAGACAAGTTTTGAAACACTCTTTTGGTTGTCTCTGGTAGTGGACATTTGGAGCGCTTTGAGGCCAAAGGTGAAAAAAGAAATATCCTCACATAAAAACTAGAAAGAAGCATTCTCAGAAACTTCTTTGTGATGTGTGTACTCAACGCACAGAGTTTATCCTTTCTTTTGATACAGCAGTTTTGAAACACTCTTTTTGTTGAATCTGCAAGTGGATATTTGGATAGCTTTGAAGCTTTCATTATAAAGGGCAATATCTTCACATAAAAACTAGACAGAAGCATTCTCAGAAACTTCTTTTTGATGTGTGTACTCAACTCACACAGTAGAACCTTTCTTTAGATACAGCAGTTTTGAAACACTGTTCTTGTAGATTTTACAATTAGATATTATAACAGCTATGAGGATTTCGTTGGAAACGGGAATATCTTCACATAAAAACTAGACAGAAGCATTCTCAGAAACTTTGTGATGTTTGCATTCAACTCACAGAGTCGAACATTCCTTTTCATAGAGCAGTTTTGAAACACTCTTTTGTGGAATCTCTAAGTGGAAACTCGGAGCGCTTTAATGCCTGTGGTGAAAAAGGAAATATCTTCCCATAAAAACTAGACAGAAGAATTCTCAGAAACTTCCTTGTGATGTGTGTACTGAACTCACAGAGTTGAACCTTTTGATACAGCAGTTTTGAAACACTCTTTCTGAAGAATCTGCAAGTGGATATTTGGATAGCTTTGAGGCTTTCGTTGGAAACGGGAATATCTTCACATAAAAATTAGACAGAAGCATTCTCAGAAACTTATTTGTGATGCTTGCATTCAACACACTGAGTTGAACATTCCTTTTCTTAGAGCCGTTTTGAAACTCTTTTTGTAGAATCTGTAAGTGGAAACTTGGAGCGTTTTGAGACCTATGGTGAAAAAGGAAATACCTTCCCATAAAAACTAGACAGAAGAATTCTCAGAAACTTCCTTGTGATGTGTGTACTGAACTCACAGATTTGAACCTTTCTTTTGATACAGCAGTTTTGAAACTCTTTTTGTAGAATCTGCAAGTGGATATTTGGGTAGCTGTGAGGATTTCATTGGAACAGGAATATCTTCACATAAACACTAGATGGAAGCATTCTCAGAAACTTCTCTGTGATGTTTGCATTCAGCTCACAGAGTTGAACATTCCCTTTGATAGAACAATTTTGAAACACTCTTTTTGTAGTATCTGGAAGGGGACGTTTGGAGCGCTTTGAGGCCTAGGGTGAAGAAGGAAATCTCTTCACATAAAAACTAGACAGAAGCATTTTCAGAAACTTCGTGATGTGTGTATGCAACTCAGAAATTTGAACTTTTCTATTGATAGAGCAGTTTTGTAACACTCTTTTTGTAGAGTCTGCAATTGGATATTTGGATAGTATTGGGGATTTCTTTGGAAATGGGAATATCTTCTCATAAAAACTAGACAGAAGTTATCTCAGAAACTTCTTTGTGGTGTTTGCATTCATCTCACGGAGTTGAACATTCCCTTTCATAGAGCACTTTTGTAACACTCTTTTTGTAGTATCTGGAAGGGGACATTTGGAGTGCTTTGAGGCCTATGGTGAAAGAGGAAATATCTTCACATAAAAAATAGACAGAGGTATTCTCAGAAACTATTTTGTGATGGGTGTACTCAACTCACAGAGTTGAACCTTTCTTTCGATACAGCAGGTTTGAAACACTCTTTTGGTAGAATCTGAAAGTGGATATTTGGAAAGCTTAGAGGCTTTCGTTGGAAACGGGAATATCTTCCCATAAAAACTAGACAGACGCATTCTCAGAAACTTCTCGGTGATGTTTGCATTCAAATCAAAGAGTAGTTGAACGTTCCTTTACATAGAGCAGTTTTGAAACACTCTTTTTGTAGTATCTGCAAGTGGACATTTTGTGCGATTTGAGACCTATGGTGAAAAAGGAAATATCTTCACATAAAAAGTAGACACAGTCATTCTCAGAAACTGATTTGTGATGTGTGTACTCAACTCAGAGAGTTAAACCTTTCCTTTGTTACAGCAGTTTTGAAAAACTCTTCTTACAGAATTAACAAGTGGATATTCGGACAGCATTGTGGATTTCATTGCAAACGGGAATATCTTCTCATATATTTAGGGAGAAGCATTCTCAGAAAACGCTTTGGAATGAATGCATTCAACTCAGTGATTTGCAACTTTCCTTTAATAGAGCAGATTGGAAACACTTTTTTGTAGAATTTGCAAATGGATATTTGGACATTTTTAAGGCCTTCGCTGGAAAAGGGTATATCTTCTCATAAAAACTAGACAGAAGCATTCTCAGAAACTTCTTTGTGGAGTGTGTACTCAACTCACAGAGTTGAACTTTTCTTTTGATAGAGCAGTTTTGAAACACTCTTTTTGTAGAGTCTGCAAGTGGATATTTGGATAGCTGTGAGGATTTCGTTGGAACAGGAATATCTTCACATAAAAACTAGACAGAAGAATTCTCAGAAACTTCTTTGTGATGTGTGCACTCAACTCACAGAGTTTAACCTTTCTTTTGATACAGCAGGTTTGAAACACACTTTTTGTGGAATCTGCAAGTGGATATCTGGAGAGCTTTGAGGCTTTACTTGTAAACGGGAATATCTTCACGTAAAAACTAGACAGAAGCATTCTGTGAAACTTCTTTGTTATGTGTGCTTTCAACTCACAGACTTGAACATTCCCTTTCATAGAGCAGTTTTCAAACACTCTTTTTGTGCAATCTGCATGTGGACATTTGGAGCGATTTGAGACCTATGGTGAAAAACGAAATATCTTCACATAAAAAGTGGACAGAAGCATTCTCTGAGACTTCTTTGTGATGTGTGTACTCAACTCACTGAGGTAAACCTTTTCTTTGATACAGCAGTTTTGAAGCACTGTTCTAGTAGACTTTACAAGTGGATATTAGGACAGCTTTGAGTATTTTGTTGGAAACGGGAATAACTTCACATAAAAACTAGACAGAAGCATTCTCAGACACTTCTTTGTGATGCCTGCATTCGACT
The DNA here is from genome assembly GCF_029289425.2 of Pan paniscus. NCBI lineage: Eukaryota > Metazoa > Chordata > Mammalia > Primates > Hominidae > Pan > Pan paniscus. The sequence continues at coordinate 53,233,433 of NC_073260.2, forward strand.
CACTGGGTTGAACATTCCTTTTCATAGAGCAGTTTGGAAACACTCTTTTTGTAGAATCTGCAAGTGGATATTTGGATAGCTTTGAAGCTTTCGTTGGAAACGGGAATATCTTTACATAAAAACTAGACAGAAGCATTCTCAGAAACTTCTTTGTGATGCTTGCATTCGACTCACAGAGTTGAACATTCCTTTTCATAGAGAAGTTTTGAAACACTCTTTTTGTTGTGTCTGGTAGTGAACATTTGGAGCGCTTTGAGTCCTATGATGAAAAATGAAATATCATCACATAAAAACTAGACAGAAGCATTCTCAGAAACTTCTTTGTGATGTGTGCACTCAACTCACAGAGTTTAACCTTTCTTTTGATAAAGCAGTTTTGAAACAGTCTTTTTGTAGAATCTGCAAGTGGATATTTGGATAGCTTGTCAGCTTTCATTGGATACCGGAATATCTTCACATAAAAACTAGACAGAAGCATTCTCAGAAACTTCTTTGTGGTGCTTGCAAGCAACTCACTGAGTTGAACATTCCTTTACATAGAGCAGTTTTGAAACACTCTTTTTGTAGATTCTGTAAGTGGAAACTTCAAGCGCTTTGAGGCTTATGGTGAAAAAGGAAATATCTTCCCAAAAAAACTAGACAGAAGAATTCTCAGAAACTTCTTTGTGATGTGTGTACTGAACTCATGGAGATGAACTTTTCTTTTGATAGAGCTGTTTTGAAACACACTTTTTGCAAAAACTGCAAGTGGATATTTGGATAGCTTTGAGGATTTCACTGGAAACGGGAATCTCTTCACATAAAAACCATACAGAAGCATACTCAGAAACTACTTTGTGATGTTTGCATTCAACTCACAGAGTTGAACATTCCTTTTCATAGAGAAGATTGAAACACTCTTTTTGTTGTATCTGGTAGTGGGCATTTGGAGCGCTTTGAGGCCTAAGGTGAGAAACGAAATATCCTCACATAAAAACTAGACAGAAGCATTCTCAGAAACTTCTTTGTGGTGTGTGTACTCAACTCACAGAGTTTAACCTTTCTTTTGATACAGCAGTTTTGAAACACTCTTTTTGTAGAATCTGCAAGTAGATATTTGGAGAGATTTGAAGCTTTCGTTGGAAACGGGAATATCTTCACATAAAAACTAGACAGAAGCATTTTCAGAAAATACTTTGTGATGTGTGTACTCAACCCACAGAGTTTAACCTTTCTTGGATACAGCAGTTTTGAAATGTTCTTTTTGTAGAATCTGCGAGTGTATATTTGGATGGCTTTGAAGCTCTCGTTGGAAATGGGAATATCTTCACATAAAAAGTAGACAGATGCATTCTCAGAAACTTCTTTGTGATGTGTGTACTCAACTCACAGAGTTGAACCTTTCTTTTGATACAGCAGTTTTGAAACACTCTTTTTGTAGTATCTGCAACTGGCTATTTGGATAGCTTTGAGGCTTTCGTTGGAAACTGGAATATCTTCACATAAAAACTAGCCAGAAGCATTCTCAGAAACTTCTTTGTGATGTTTGCATTGAACCCTCAGAGTTGAACATTCCTTTTCATATAGCAGTTTTGAAACACTCTTTTTGAGGAATCTGTAAGTGGACATTTGGAGTGCTGAGAGGCCTATGGTGAAAAAGGAAATAACTTCGCATACAAACTAGCCAGAAGAATTCTCAGAACCTTCTTTGTGATGTGTGTACTCAACTCACAGAGTTGAACTATTCTATTGATAGAGCGGTTTGGAAACACTCTTTTTGTAGAATCTGCAAAAGGATATATGGATGGCTTTGAGGATTTCATTGGAAAGGGGATTATCTTCACATAGAAACCAGACAGAAGCATTCTCAGAAACTACTTCGTGATGCTTGCATTCAACTCACAGAGTTGAATATTCCTTTACATAGAGAAGTTTTGAAACACTCTTTTTGTAATATCTGGATGTGGACACTTGGAGCGCTTTGAAGCCTATGGTGAAAAAGGAGATATCCTCACATAAAAATGAGACAGAAGCATTCTCAGAAACTTCTTTGTGATGTGTGTACTCAAGTCACAGAGTTTAACCATTCTTTTGATACAGCAGGTTTGAAACAAACTTTTTGTGGAATCTGCAAGTGGATATCTGGATAGCTTTGAAGATTTCTTTGGAAACGGGAATATCTTCCCGTAAAAACTAGACAGAAGCATTCTCAGAAACTTCTTCGTTATGTTTGTATTCAATTCACAGACTTGAACATTCCCTTTCATAGAGCAGTTTTGAAACACTCTTTTTGTGAAATCTTCATGTGGACATTTGGAGCGATTTGAGACCTATGGTGAAAAACGAAATCTCTTCACATAAAAAGTGGACAGAAGCATTCTCAGAAACTACTTTGTGATGTGTGTACTCAACTCACAGAGGTAAACCTTTTCTTTGATACAGCAGTTTTGAAACACTGTTCTTGTAGACTTTACAAGTGGATATTAGGAGAGCTTTGAGTATTTCGTTGGAAACGGGAATAACTTCACAAAAAAACTGGACAGAAGCATTCTCAGAAACTTCTTTGTGATGCTTGGATTCAACTCACTGAGTTGAACATTCCTGTGCATAGAGCAGTTTGGAAACACTCTTTTTATAGAATCTGTAAGTGGAAACTTGGAGCGCTTTGAGGCCTATGGTGAGAAAGGAAATATATTCCGATAAAAACTAGAAAGAAGAATTCTCAGAAACTTCTTTGTGATGTGTGTACTCAACTCAGAGAGTTGAACTTTTCTTTTGATAGAGCAGTTTTGAAACAATCTTTTTGTAGAATCTGCCAGTGGATATTTGATAGCTTTGAGGATTTCGCTGGAAACGGGATTATCTTCACATAAAAACCAGACAAAAGCATTCTCAAAAACTACTTTGTGATGTTTGCCACTGGAAACGGGATTATCTTCACATAAAAACCAGACAAAAGCATTCTCAAAAACTACTTTGTGATGTTTGCATTCAACTCACAGAATTGAACATTCCTTTTCATAGAGAAGTTCTGAAACACTCTTTTTGTTTTATCTGGTACTGGGCATTTGGAGCGCTTTGAGGCCTATGGTGAAAAACAAAATATCCTCCTATAAAAACTAGACAGAAGCACTCTCAGAAACTGCTTTGTGATGTGTGTACTGAACTCACATAGTTTAACCTTGCTTTTGATACAGCAGTTTTGAAACACTCTTTTTGTAGAATCTGCAAGTGGATATTTGGATAGCTTTGAAGCTTTCATTGGAAACGGGAATATCTTCACATAAAAACCACACAGAAGCATTCTCAGAAACTTCTTTCTGGTGCTTGCAATGAACTCACTGAGTTGAACATTCCTTTTCATAGAGCAGTTTTGACACACTCTTTTTGTAGAATCTGTAAGTGGAAACTTGGAGCGCTTTGAGGCCTATGGTGAAAAACGAAATATCTTCCCATAAAAACGAGACAGAAGAATTCTCAGAAACTTCTTTGTGATGTGTGTACTCAATTCACAGAGTTGAACTTTTCTTTTGATAGAGCTGTTTTGAAACACACTTTTTGTAAAATCTGAAAGTGCATATTTGGATATCCTTGAGGATTTCGTTGGAAATGGGATTATCTTCACATAAAAACCAGACAGAAGCATTCTCAGAAACCACTTTGTGATGTTTGCATTCAACTCTCAGAATTGAACATTCCTTTTCATACAGAAGTTTTGAAACACTCTTCTTTTTGTATCTGGTAGTGGACATTTGGAGCGCTTTGAGGCCTATGGTGAAAAACGAAATATCTTCACATAAAAACTAGACAGAAGCATTCTCAGAAACTTCTTTGTCATGTGTGTACTCAACTCACAGAGTTTAACCTTTCTTTTGATACAGCACGTTTGAAACACTCCTTTTTAGAATCTGCGAGTGGATATTTGGATAGCTTTGAGGATTTCGTTGTAAAGGGGAATATCTTCACGTAAAAACTAGACAGAAGCATTCTGTGAAACTTCTTTGTTATGTTTGAATTCAACCACAGACTTGAACATTCCCTTTCACAGAGCAGTTTTCAAACATTCTTTTTGTGCAATCTGCATGTGGACATTTGGAGCGATTTGAGACCTATGGTGATAAACGAAATATCTTCACATAAAGAGTGGATAGAAGCATTCTCAGAAACTACTTTTGATGTGTGTACTCAACTCACAGAGGTAAATCTTTTCTTTGATACAGCAGTTTTGAAACACTGTTCTTGTAGACTTTACAAGTGGATATTAGGACAGCTTTGAGTATTTCATTGGAAATGGGAATAAGTTCACAAAAAACTAGACAGAAGCATTCTCAGAAACTTCTTTGTGATGCTTGAATTCAACTCACTGAGTTCAACATTCCTTTTCATAGAGCAGTTTGGAAACACTCTTTTTGTAGAATCTGTAAGTGGAAACTTGGAGCGCTTTGAGGCCTATGGTGAGAAAGGAAGTATCTTCCCATAAAAACTAGACAGAAGAATTCTCAGAAACTTCTTTGTGATGAGTGTACTCAACTCACAGAGTTGAAATTTTCTTTTGACAGAGCAGTTTTGAAACATACTTTTTGTAGATTCTGCAAGTGGATATTTGGATAGCTTTGAGGATTTCATTGGAAACGGGATTATCTTCACATAGAAACCAGACAGAAGCATTCTCAGAAACCACTTTGTGATGTTTGCATTCAACTCACAGAGTTGAACATTCCTTTTCATAGAGAAGTTTTGAAACACTCTTTTTGTTGTATCTGGTAGTGGACATTTGGAGCACTTTGAGGCCTATGGTGAAAAATGAAATATCCTCACATGAAAACTGGACAGAAGCATTCTCAGAAACTTCTTTGTGATGTGTGTACTCAACTCACAGAGTTTAACCTTTCTTTTGATACAGCAGTTTTGAAACTCTCTTTTTGTAGAATCTGCAAGTGGATATTTGGATAGGTTTGAAGCTTTCATTGGAAACGGGAATATCTTTATATAAAAACTAGACAGTAGCATTCTCAGAAACTTCTTTGTGGTGCTTGCAATCAACCCACTGAGTTGAATATTCTTTTTCATAGAGCAGTTTTGAAGCACTCTTTTTGTAGAATCTGTAAGTGGAAACTTGGAGCGCTTTGAGGCCTATGGTGAAAATGGAATTATCTTCAAATAAAAACTAGACAGAAGAATTCTCAGAAACTTCCTTGTGATGTGTGTACTGAACTCAAAGAGTTGAACCTTTCTTTTGATACAGCAGTTTTGAAACACTCTGTTTGTAGAATCTGCAACTGGATATTTGGATAGCTTTGAGGCTTTCGTTTGAAACGGGAATATCTTCACATAAAAACTAGACAGAAGCATTCTCAGAAACTTCTTTGTGATGTTTGCATTCAATTCACAGAGTTGAACATGGCTTTTCATAAAGCAGTTTTGAAACACTCTTTTTGTACAATCTGTAGGGGGACATTTGGAGCACTTACAGGCCTATGGTGAAAAAGGAAATATCTTCACATAAAAACTAGACAGAAGAATTCTCAGAAACTTCATTGTGATGTGTGTACTCAACTCACAGAGTTGAACTATTCTATTGATACAGCAGTTTTGAAACACTCTTATTGTAGAATCTGCAAGCGGATATTTGGATTGGTTTGAGAATTTCGTTGGAAAAGGGATTATCTTCACATAAAAACCAGACAGAAGCATTCTTAGAAACTACTTTTTGATGTTTGCATTCAACTCACAGAGTGGAACATTCCTTTTCATAGAGAAGTTTTGAAAGACTCTTTTTCTAGTATCCGGAAGTGGACACTTGGAGCTCTTTGTTGCCTACCGTGAAAAATGAAATGTCCTCACATAAAAATGAGACAGAACCATTCTCTGAAGCTTCTTTGTGATGTGTGTACTCAAGTCACAGAGTTTAAACTTTCTTTTGATACAGCAGGTTTGAAACACACTTTTTGTGGAATCTGCAAGTGGATATCTGGATAGCTTTTGGGATTTCATTGCAAACGGGAATACCTTCACGTAGAAACTATACAGAAGCATTCTCAGAAACTTCTTTGTTATGTTTGCATTCAACTCACAGACTTGAATATTCCCTTTCATAGAGCAGTTTTGAAACACTCTTTTTGTGAAATCTGCATTTGGACATTTGGAGCGATTTGAGACCTATGGTGAAAAACGAAATCTCTTCACATAAAAAGTGGACAGAAGCTTCCAACACTATGTTGAATAGGAGCGGTGAGAGAGGGCATCCCTGTCTTCTGCCAGTTTTCAAAGGGAATGCTTCCAGTTTTTGCCCATTCAGTATGATATTGGCTGTGGGTTTGTCATAGATAGCTCTTATTATTTTGAAATACGTCCCATCAATACCTAATTTATTGAGAGTTTTTAGCATGAAGGGTTGTTGAATTTTGTCAAAGGCTTTTTCTGCATCTATTGAGATAATCATGTGGTTTTTGTCTTTGGCTCTGTTTATATGCTGGATTACATTTATTGATTTGCGTATATTGAACCAGCCTTGCATCCCAGGGATGAAGCCCACTTGATCATGGTGGATAAGCTTTTTGATGTGCTGCTGGATTCGTTTTGCCAGTATTTTATTGAGGATTTTTGCATCAATGTTCATCAAGGATATTGGTCTAAAATTCTCTTTTTTGGTTGTGTCTCTGCCCGGCTTTGGTATCAGAATGATGCTGGCCTCATAAAATGAGTTAGGGAGGATTCCCTCTTTTTCTATTGATTGGAATAGTTTCAGAAGGAATGGTACCAGTTCCTCCTTGTACCTCTGGTAGAATTCGGCTGGAGGGACATGAACAGACACTTCTCAAAAGAAGACATTTATGCAGCCAAAAAACACATGAAAAAATGCTCATCATCACTGGCCATCAGAGAAATGCAAATCAAAACTACTATGAGATATCATCTCACATCAGTTAGAATGGCAATCATTAAAAAGTCAGGAAACAACAGGTGCTGGAGAGGATGTGGAGAAATAGGAACATTTTTACACTGTTGGTGGGACTGTAAACTAGTTCAACCATTGTGGAAGTCAGTGTGGCGATTCCTCAGGGATCTAGAACTAGAAATACCATTTGACACAGCCATCCCATTACTGGGTATATACCCAAATGACTATAAATCATGCTGCTATAAAGACACATGCACACGTATGTTTATTGCGGCATTATTCACAATAGCAAAGACTTGGAACCAACCCAAATGTCCAACAATGATAGACTGGATTAAGAAAATGTGGCACATATACACCATGGAATACTATGCAGCCATAAAAAATGATGAGTTCATGTCCTTTGTAGGGACATGGATGAAATTGGAAACCATCATTCTCAGTAAACTATCGCAAGAACAAAAAACCAAACACCGCATATTCTCACTCATAGTTGGGAATTGAACAATGAGATCACATGGACACAGGAGGGGGAATATCACACTCTGGGGACTGTGGTGGGGTGGGGGGAGGGGGGAGGGATAGCATTGGGAGATATACCTAATGCTAGATGACGAGTTAGTGGGTGCAGCACATCAGCATGGCACATGTATACATATGTAACTAAGCTGCACAATGTGCACATGTACCCTAAAACTTAAAGTATAATTAAAAAAAAAAAGAAAAAAGGTAACAATGTCAATGTGCAAACAATAGAAAATGCTTAAATGAATTGACATATCTGTACAATAATATATAACATTAAAATGGTAAATTTAAAAAAAAAGTGGACAGAAGCATGCTCAGAAACTACTTTTTGATGTGTGTTCTCAACTCACAGAGTTCAACCTTTTCTTTGATACAGCACTTTTGAAACACTGTTCTTGTGGACTTTACAAGTGGATATTAGGACAGCATTGAGTATTTCTTTGGAAACGGGAATAACTTCACATAAAAACTAGACTGAAGCATTCTCAGAAACTTCTATGTGATGCTTGAATTCAACTCACTGAGTTGAACATTCCTTTTCATAGAGCAGTTAAGAAACACTCTTTTTATAGAATCTGTAATTGGAAACTTCGAGCACTCTGAGGCCTATGGTGAGAAAGGAAATATCTTCCCATAAAAACTAGACAGAAGAATTCTCAGAAACTTCTTTGTGATGTGTGTACTAAACTCAGAGTTGAACTTTTCTTTTGAGAGAGCAGTTTTGATACACACTTTTTGTAGAATCTGCATTTGGATATTTGGATAGCTTTGAGGATTTCGTTGGAAAAGGGATTATCTTCACATAAAAACCTGACAGAAGCATTCTGAGAAACTTCTTTGTGATGTGTGCATTCAGCTCACAGAGTTGAATATTCCTTTTCATAGAAAAGTTTTGAAACCCTCTTTTTGTTGTATCTGGTAGTGGATATTTGGAGCGCTTTGAGGCATATGGTGAAAAACGAAATATTCTCACATAACAACTAGACAGAAGCATTTTCAGAAACTTCTTTGTGATGTTTGCATTCAACTCAAAGAGTTGAACATTCCTTTTCATAGAGCAGTTAAGAAACACTCTTTCTGTAGAATCTGTAATTGGAAACTTTGAGCGCTTTGAGGCCTATTGTGAGAAAGGAAATATCTTCGCAAAAAAACTAGACAGAAGAATTCTCAGAAACTTCCTTGTGAAGTGTGTACTCAACTCACAGAGTTGAACTATTCTATTGATAGAGCAGTTTTGAAACACTATATTTGTAAAATCTGCAATTGGATATTTGGATAGCTTTGAGGATTTCGTTGGAAACGGGATCATCTTCACATAAACTCCAGACAGAAGCATTCTCAGAAACCACTTTGGGATGTTTGCATTCAACTCACACAGCTGAACATACCTTTACATAGAGAAGTTTTGAAACACTCTTTTTGTAGTATCTGGATGTGGACAATTTGAGCGCTTTGAGGCCTATGGTGAAAAACGAAATATCCTCACATAAAAACGAGACAGAAGCATTCTCAGAAACTTCTTCTGATGTGTGTACTCAACTCACAGAGTTTAACCTTTCTTTTGATACAGCAGGTTTGAAACGCACTTTTTGTGGAATCTGCAAGTGGATATCTGGATAGCTGTGAGGATTTCGTTGGAAACGGGAATATATTCACATAAACACCAGACAGAAGCATTCTGTGAAACTTCTTTGTTATGTTTGCTTTCAACTCACAGACTTGAACATTCCCTTTCATAGAGCAGTTTTCAAACATTCCTTTTGTGAAATCTGCATGTGGACATTTGGAGTGATTTGAGACCTACAGTGAAAAGCGAAATATCTTCACATAAAAAGTGTACAGAAGCATTCTCAGAAACTACTTTGTGATGTGTGTACTCAACTCACAGAGGTAAACCTTTTCTTTGATACAGCAGTTTTGAAACACTGTTCTTGTAGACTATACAAGTGGATATTAGGACAGCTTTCAGTATTACGTTGGAAACGGGAATAACGTCACATAAAAACCAGACAGAAGCATTCTCAGAAACTTCTTTGTGATGCTTGCATTGAAGTCATTGAGTTGAACATTCCTTTTCATAGAGCAGTTTGGAAACACTCTTTTTGTACAATCTGTAAGTGGAAACTTGGAGCGCTTTGAGGCCTATGGTGAGAAAGGAAATATCCTCCCATAAAAACAAGACAGAAGAATTCTCAGAAAGTTCTTTGTGATGAGTGTAGTCAACACACAGTGTTGAACTTTTCTTATGACAGAGCAGTATTGAAACACACATTTGTAGAATCTGCAAGTGGATAATAGGATAGCTATGAGGATTTCATTGGAAACGGGATTATCTTCACATAAAAACCAGACAGAAGCATTCTCAGAAACCACTTTGTGATGTTTGCATTCAACTCACAGAGTTGAACATTCCTTTTCATAGAAAAGTTTTGAAACACTCTTTTTGTTGTATCTGGTAGTGGACATTTTCAGCGCATTGAGGCCTATGTTGAAAAACGAAATATCCTCACATAAAAACTAGACAGAATAATTCTCAGAAACTTCCTTGTGATGTGTGTACTCAAGTCACAGAGTTGAACTATTCTATTGACAGAGCAGTTTTGAAACACATTTTTTGTAGAATCTGCAAGTGGATATTTGGATAGCTTTGAGGATTTCGTTGGAAACGGGAATGTCTTCATATAAAATCAAGACACAAGCATTCTCAGAAACATCTTTGGGATGTTTGCATTCAAGTCACAGAGTTGAACATTCCCTTTCATAGAGCAGGTTTGAAACACTCTTTTTGTAGTATGTAGAAGTGGACATTTTGATCGCTTGGAGGCCTATGGTGAAAAAGGAAATATCTTCCCATAAAAACTAGACAGAAGCATTCTCATAAACTTGTTTGTGATGTGTGTACTTAACAGAGTTGAACCTTTCTTTTGATAGAGCAGTTTTGAAACACTCTCTTTGTAGAACCTGCAAGTGGATATTTGGATAGCTTTGAGGATTTCGTTGGAAACGGGAATATCTTCCAATAAAATCTAGACAGAAGCATTCTCAGAAACATCTCTGTGATGTTTGCATTCCAGTCACAGAGTTGAACATTCCCTTTCATAGAGCAGGTTTGAAACACTCTTTTTCTAGTATCTGGAAGTGGACATTTGGAGTGCTTTGAGGCCTATGGTGACAAAGGAAATATCCTCCCATAAAAAATAGACAGAAGCATCCTCAGAAACTTGTTTAGGATGTGTGTACTCAACTAACAGAGTTGAACCATTCTTTTGATAGAGCAGTTTTGAAACACTCTTTTTTTATAACCTGCGAGTGGATATTTGGATAGCTTTGAGGGTTTCGTTGGAAACGGGAGTATCTTCATATACAATCTATACAGAAGCATTCTCAGAAACTTCTTCGTGATGTTTACATTCAAGTCACAGAGTTAAACATTCTCTTTCATAGAGAAGGTTTGAAATACTCTTTTTGAAGTATCTGGAAGTGTACTTTCAGAGCGCTTTGAGGCCTACGGTGAGAAAGGAAATATCTTCCCGTAACAACTAGACAGAAGCATTCTCATAAACCTGTTTGTGTTGTGTGTACTGAACTAACAGAGTTGAACCTGTCTTTTCATAGAGCAGTTTTGAAACACTCCTTTTGTAGAATCTGCAAGTGCATACTTGGATAGCTTTGAGGATTTTGGTGGAAACGGGAATATCTTCATGTAAAAAGTGGACAGAATCATTCTCAAAAACTTCTTTATGAAGTTTGCATTCAAGTCACAGAGTTGAACATTCTCTTTCATAGAGCAGGTTTGAAACACTCTTTTTGTAGTATCTGGAAGTGGACATTTGGAGCGCTTTGAGGCCTATGGTGAAAAGGGAAATATCTTCCCATAAAAACTAGACAGAAGCATTCTCAGAAAAATGTTAAGGATGTGTGTACTCAACTAACAGAGCTGAACCTTTCTTTTGATAGAGTAGTTTTGAAACACTGTTTTTGTAGAATCTGCAAGTGCATATTTGAATAGCTTTGAGGATTTCGTTGAAAACATGAACATCTTCATATAAAAAGTAGACAGAAGCATTCCGAGAAACTTCTTTGTGATGTTTGCTTTAGAGTCACAGAGTTGAACATTTGCTTTCATAGAGCAGGTTTGAAACACTCTTTTTCTAGTATCTGGAAGTGGACATTTGGAGCGCTTTGAGGCCTATGGTGAAAAAGGAAATATCTTCCCATAAAAACTAGACAGAAGCATTCTCAGAAAGTTGTTTAGGATGTGTGTACTCAACTAACAGAGTTGAACCTTTCTTTTGATAGAGCAGTTTTGAAACACTCTTTTTGTAGAATCTGCAAGTGGATATTTGGATAGCTTTGAGGAGTTCATTGGAAACGGGTATATCTTCATATAAAATGTAGACAGAAGCATTCTCAGAAACATCCTTGGGATGTTTGCATTCAAGTCACACAGTTGAACATTCCCTTTCATAGAGCTGGTTTGAAACACTCTTTCTGTAGTATGTGGAAGTGCACATTTGGAGCGCATTGAGGCCTATGGTGAAAAAGGAAATATCTTCGCATAAAAACTATACAGAAATATTCTCAGAAACTTGTTTAGGAGGTGTGTACTCAACTAACAGAGTTGAAAGTTTCTTTTGATAGAGCAGTTTTGAAACACTCTTTTTGTGGAATCTGCAGGTGCATATTTGGATAGCTTTGAGGATTTCGTTGGAAACGGGAACATCTTCATGTAAAATCTAGACAGAAGCATTCTCAGAAACGTCTTTGTGATGTTTGTATTCAGGTCACAGCGTTTAATATTCCCTTTCATAGAGCAGGTTTGAAACACTATTTTTGTAGTATGTGGAAGTGGACATTTGGAGCGCTTTGAGGCCTATTGTGAAAAAGGAGATATCTTCCCAGAAAAAATAGACAGAAGCATTCTCAGAAACCACTTTGTGATGTGTGTACTCAACTAACAAAGTTGAACCTTTCTTTTGATAGAGCAGTTTTGAAACACTGTTTTTTTAGAATCTGCAAGTGGATATTTGGATAGCTTTGAGGATTTCGTTGGAAACGGGAATATCTTCATATAAAAAGTGGTGAGAAGCATTCTCAGAAACTTCTTTGTGATGTTTGCATTCAAGTCACAGTGTTGAACATTTCCTTTCATAGAGCAGGTTTGAAACTCTCTTTCTGTAGTATCTAGAAGTGGACATTTGGATCGCTTTGAGGCCTATGGTGAAAAAGGAAATATCTTTGCATAAAAACTAGACAGAAGCATTCTCAGAAACTTGTTTGTGATGTGTGTACTCAACTAACACAGTTGAACCATTCTTTTGATAGTGCAGTTTTGAAACACCCTTTTTGTAGAATCTGCAAGTGGATATTTGGATAGCTTTGAGGATTTCGTTGGAAACGGGAATATCTTCATATAAAATCTAGACAGAAGCATTCTCAGGAACATCTTTGGGATGTTTGCATTCAATTCACAGAGTTGAACATTCCCTTTCATAGAGCAGGTTTGAAACACTCTTTTTGTGGTATCTGGAAGTGGATATTTGGATCGCTTTGAGCTCTATGGTGAAAAAGCAAATATCTTCCCATAAAAACTAGACAGAAGCATTCTCATAAACTTGTTTGTGATGTTTGTACTCAACTAACAGAGTTGAACCTTTCTTTTGATAGAGCAGTTTTGAAACATTCTTTTTGTAGAATCTGCAAGTGGATATTTGGATAGCTTTGAGGATTTTGTTGGAAATGGGAATATCTTCATATAAAATAGAGACAGAAGCACTCTCAGAAACTTCTCTGTAATGTTAGCATTCAGGTCACAGAGTTGAACATTCCCTTTCATGGAGCAGGTTTGAAACACTGATTTTGTAGTATCTGGAAGTGGACACTTGGAGCGCTTTGTGGCCTATATTGAAAAAGGAAATATCTTTCCATAAAAACTAGAAAGAAGCATTCTCAGAAAAAAGTTTGTGATGTCTGTATTCAACTAACAGAGTTGCACCTTACTTTTGATAGAGCAGTTTTGAAACACTCTTTTTGTAGAATCTGCAAGTGGATATTTGGATAGCTTTGTGGATTTCGTTGGAAACGGGAATATCTTCCTATAAAATCTAGACAGAAGCATTATCAGAAACTTCTTTGTGATGTTTGCATTCAAGTCACAGAGTTGAACATTCCCTTTCATGGAGCAGGTTTGAAACACCGATTTTGTAGTATGTGGAACTGCACATTTGGAGCACTTTGTGGCCTATGGTGAAAAAGGAAATATCTTCCATTAAAAACTACACAGAAGCATTCTCAGAAACCACTTTGTGATGTGTGCACTCAACTAACAGAGTTGAATCTTTCTTTTGATAGAGCAGTTTTGAAACACTCTTTTTGTAGAATCTGCAAGTGGATATTTGGATAGCTTTGAGGATTTCGTTGGAAACGGGAATATCTTCATATAAAATCTAGACAGAAGCATTCTCAGAAACATCTTTTAGATGGTTGCATTCAAGTCTCAGAGTTGAACATTCCTTTTCATAGAGCAGGTTTGAAACACTGATTTTGTAGTACCTGGAAGTGGACATTTGGAGCGCTTTGAGGCCTATTGTGAAAAAGGAAATATCTTCCCGTAAAAACTAGACAGAAGCATTCTCAGAAACTTGTTTGTGATGTGTGTACTCAACTAACAGAGTTGAACCTTTCTTTTGATAGAGCAGTTTTGAAACACTCTTTTTGTAGAATCTGCAAGTGGATATTTGGATAGCTTTGAGGAGTTCATTGGAAATGGGAATATCTTCATATAAAAAGTGGACAGAAGCATTCTCAGAAACTTCTTTGTGATGTTTGCATTCAAGTCACAGAGTTGAACATTCCCTTTCATAGAGCAAGTTTGAAACACTCTTTTTGTAGTATCTGGAAGTGGACATTTGGAGCGCTTTGAGGCCTATGGTGAAAAAGGAAATATCTTCCCATAAAAACTAGACAGAAGCATTCTCAGAAAGTTGTTTGTGATGTGTGTACTCAACTAACAGAGTTGAACCTTTCTTTTGATAGAGCAGTTTTGAAACACTCTTTTTGTAGAATCTGCAAGTGGATATTTCGACAGCTTTGAGGATTTCATTGGAAACGGGAATATCTTCCTATAAAATCTAGACAGAAGCATTCTCAGAAACATCTTTGGGATGTTTGCATTCAAGTCACGGAGTTGAACATTCCCTTTCATAGAGCAGGTTTGAAACACTCTTTTTGTAGTATCTGGAACTGGACGTTTGGAGCGCTTTGAGGCCTATGGTGAAAAAGGAAATATCTTCCCATAAAAACTAGACAGAAGCATTCTCAGAAACTTGTTTAGGATGTGTGTACTCAACTAACAGAGTTGAAACTTTCTTTTGATAGACCAAAGCACTAAATTGAAGTTTAAAATAATTGTAACAATTGCATCTTATGTATCAGGTGAGATTTCATAGTTTGGTTCAAGTAGTTTTCAAGTGACAAATTTTCAAGTTTTTACGTTTTCAAGAGTTGTGCAACTTCATCAGCCAGAAATCAAGCAAAACGCTAGATAAGTAGCAGCAGGTGCAGGATTCTTGATATTGAAACTTTTAGGACTTTTCTCCTTAGGGATTCCAATGTTGTACATTTTATTTCCACTATAACCCCTATGCATTGAATAAAGTAGTTTCACATGTGTGATTTTTCTAATTAGTTATTTGGGTCTCAAAATGTCCAGTTTATCAAAAAATCTTGTGCTGTGTACTGGGGACCATCTACTATAGCCTGATCATTGAATTTTTCAAGAACCTAAGGGGTTCCCTAAGTCCAAGGAAGACAATCAGTGTCTACAAGTCAGGAGGAGAAGGGGAAAGGGCATTCTAATCATTGGTTTGTTTTGATTCTGTTGCTGCTTTCTTGCCATTGAAAGTACTCTTTCAGTCTAGTAATGATTAACCTTTGCCACCAGGATGCCCTTTCTGTTTGAGATCCCTCAATCTTCATGTTGATCCATAAAAAGGCTTCAAAGTTACAGCTATTTTTTTTAGTTACCAGACTAACAAAAATAATCTAGCTTTTTGTCTTGACTACCAACCACTCTGGATTTTTTTTTTTTTTTTTTTTTTTTTTTTTTTTTTTGAGATGGAGTCTCGCCCTGTCGCCCAGGCTAGAGTGCAGTGGCGTGATCTTGGCTCACACAACCTCCACCTCCCAGGTTCAAGCAATTCTCCTATCTCAGCCTCCCAAGTATCTGGGACTTATAGGCACACACTACCACGCCCGGCTAATTTTTGTATTTTCAGTAGAGATGGGGTTTCACCATGTTGGTCATGCTGCTCTTGAACTCCTGACCTCAGGTGATCCACCTGCCTTGGCCTCTCAAAGTGCTAGGATTACAGGCATGAGCCACCATGCCCGGCCCACTCTGGATTTAAGGACAGTTCTTCCTTCAATCAGCAGCCAAAGAGTCCTGATTCCTGATTCTAATTAAGAAGTTTAACTTGGTATTCTATTTCTGATGGAAGGATGGCTGAAAGAGGGGAGACTCAAACAACAGATGAAGGCAAAATACTCTGTACTGAATTTTCAATGTAATCTTAAATTCTATGTTTAATTGAGATGACCCAAATTCTTTTTTTTTTTTTTTTTTTGATACGCAATCTTGCTCTGTTGCCCACGCTAAAGTGCAGTGGCATGATCTCGGCTCACTGCAACCTCCGCCTCCCGGGTTCACACCATTCTCCTGCCTCAGCCTCCCAAGTAGCAGGGACTACAGGTACCCGCCGCCACACCTGGCTAATTTTTTATATTTTTAGTGGAGACGGAGATGACCAAAATTCTTAACTGCCTCATAAATACTGTTAATATATTGAAAGTTTTGCCCTAGGCTTTTATTAAAGTCTACTATATAGAAAAAGTTTCTCCTATCCTGAAATGTATTATTAAAGACATCATCCCCAATAATATTCCATATTCTCGGTTTAGGAACCCAAATTGTTTTCAAATTCAAGAATTCAGAGAAATCTACTTGTTACAAAAGAGTCGAATGGATAATGGGCACCACATCCTGAAGTGTATTTTAATAAAAATTCATGTAAGATGGTTCAAAATTTCATTAAGTACTTTGTATAAAAAGAAATGCCTGGGAGAATTCTGTTTCTAGCAGAGTGGCAGACTGATGCCTTGAACAACCCTCTTATTACAAAACTGAATACTCCACATGAAAACAAATCTTTTCAAATGCATTGTTAAGCTGTGAAGAGAATAACGAAAGTTCTAAGAAACCAAAATCTAAATGAAAACACAAGTCCAGGCAGGCACTGAAAACCTAAAAAAAAAAAAAAAAAAAAAAAAAAAATTGAAGAGGCCAATTGTTGGCAAGCATGTGGAACAGCAGGAACTCTTTAAGCTGCTGCTGGTGGCGGAGGCCAAGCCACTGTGCTCCCAGAACACAACACAGAAGCCTCCACACTGAAGCAGAGCACAGGTGCCCTGGAGTCTCCACCCCACCCAGGGATCCGCCAGCAGAAGTGTGTGTGCCCCTGCATACCTGCAAGTCCCATATCCAGACCTTGTGTTCAGGGCCGTGGGATAACAGCCAAAAATAGGAAATCATTTTACTCATCAATGGAAAAATGGTGACACAGTCATATAATGGAACTCAACAATGACGATAAATCAATGTCTGCCATAGACAAGAACATGGATGTGTTCTGTAATACTGAACCAAAGAAGCCAGGCTAAATAGAATGTGCTGTATTTTATAGAAGTCAAAACCAGGCAGAACAAATCTACATCAGGAACTGGGAAAGTAGCTATTTTGTGGGTTGGGGTAGCAGTGCCTGGGAGAGGCCACAGGTCAAGGCTACTGCTTGGTCCAGGGCGTGGCAGCCTGGTGTGCTACAGTTCATCTAGATGCACACTTAAGATTCGGGCACTCTTCTGTATGTACATTAACATTTCAATAAAAAGCTTATTAAAACATTAAAACTTTCAGAAAAATCCATATTGCTTCAGTAGAAATTAGCACATTAACGTTTAAAAAATACATGTATATGGTGGAGGAAAAAATAGTTCAAAAGAGTATCCAGTGAAAAGTTTAAGAGGGAGTGATGCCAGCAAGGGGCTGATCAATAGCCCCTTGCACTCATCCCCTGACAAAGACAGCCAAAGCAGCAAACAGCTATATTTTGATGAAAGTCACTAAAGGAGAGCCCCAGAGTGCATCAAAGAGTAGCAGAAATCCAGTAGAGCCCGGGAAACAGGACGGTCACATAAAGGAGGGAAGGAAACATCTGGCCCCCACCACCCATTCCTCCAGAGGGATCAGCCTGAAGCAGAGGGGATGTCTCCCTGCAGGGATAAGGAAGCAAGAGGGGCTCAGTAGCCCCAGCACTCCCCTCAGAGAAGGAACTGACATTGTGCCCCACCCCCATGGACCAGCTGCTGCTGCAACGTGCCCTCCTGGACCTGGACCACTTCGGGAGCATGTCCCACCCAGGGTGAGCAGCCACCGCACCCTTCTTCCATCCTCAGGCTTTGTTGCTCTATATCACACCCACCTAGTGGCCCACCACCCCCGAGCCGCTGTTACGCTGTCTTAGGCCATTTAGTGTAGCTGTAACAGAATACTTGAGACTTGGGGTAACTTATTTTATAAAAAAGGTTTATTTGGCTCACGCTGCTTGTGTCTGAAAAGTCCGAGATCGGGCAGCACAACTGGCGAGGGTCTTGTGCTGCTTCATCTCATGGGGAAAGTGGAAGGCGAAACAGGTGTTTGCAAGGGGCTCACATGGCAAGAGAGGAAACATGAGATTCTAGGAAGCTGAACTCACTCTGATAACAACCCACTCCTGGTACCTAATCCAGTCCCATGAAAAGGCATTAATCTATTCATAAAGGATCTGCCCTGTGACCCAAATAACTCCCACTAGGCCCCACCTCCCACACCACCACATTTGGAATCAAATTTCAAATGGATGAAATTTCAAATGGCTGGTGGGAACAAATGATGTCCACATCACAGCATACACCTCACCTGTGGGGCCACGCTGCTGTGCCCCTCCCCTCCCAGCTGCCATTGCACCCTGCCCCTTGGAGCCTGAGCTGACTTGGTGCCCTGCTTTCCAGGGAATCAGTGCCTTGGCCAGTCTGAGCAGTCACACCCCCCACTGCACGAGAGCTGAAGCACTGCCCTGCTTCACAGGGAATCAGTGTCTTGGCTGAGCTGAGCAGCCACACCTGCCAGGGATGAGCCAACATGGCACCCCCATATCCCAGGAAAACGGCATTGGCTGAACTGGGGTACCTTGCCCTTCAGGACAAACAACTGTAGAACCCTGCTTCCTTGGAACTGGACTAGCCCTGGAGAATCTGAGTTGCCCAGGCACCTGCCTCCCCAGGGAGAGAAGTAGTTGCTGCACTGGTCCCTGCCCCCGAGGGCCCAAGCCACAGTAGTGCTCCACCATTCTGGGGTCCTTGCTGATGCTGCACCTGGCCTTACAGAGACTGAGATGCTGCTGTGTCCCACCACTGCAGGGTCCAGAGTCACCATCATGTCACTCCCATGTCCAGAGTCACTCCCATCCCCTGGGAGTTTACTTCTTAAACTCTTCGCAAAAACAGAGTGAGAGGAAATAATTCCAAACACATTTTACCAGGCCAGTATCACCTTAATACCTAAGCCAAACCAAAACACACACACACACACACACACACACACACACACACACACACACACACACCAAACAAACAAAAACTACAGGTCAACTTCTCCAATAAATTAAATACTGATACAAACATCCTAAAAAAATTTTAGCAAATAGAATTCAACAACACATCAAAAACATTATACATCGTGTTTAAGTGGGATTTATCCCTGGCATGCAAGGCTGGTTTAAAATATGTAAATCAATCAATGTGATATATCACATTAACAAAATGAAAGCTAAAACGACATGGTCACCTCAATTGATGCAGTAAAAGCATTTAACAAAGTTTAGCAACCTTTCTTGATGAAACCTCTTAATAGTTTATGTATAGAAGGAAAGTTCCTCAACATAATAAAGACCATTTATGAAAAACCCACAGTCTAATCATAGTTAGTGGGGAACAACTAAAGCTTTTCCACTAGGATTGAGTACAAGATAGGGATGGCCAGCCTCATCACTTTTATTCAATAGAGTACTTGCAAGAGCAATCAGATGAGAAAAAAAAAAAGGCAACTAAATTAAAGAAGTAAAATTATCTCTATTTGCAGATGACAAGATCCTTTACGTAAAAAACTCCAAAGATTCCACAAAAAACTGTGAGAACTACTAAATCAATTCAGTTAAGCTGCAAGGTATAAACTCAACATATAAAAATCAGTTGCATTTCTGTATACAAATAACCTAGCTGATGAAGAATCAAGAAAATAATCTCATTTACGATAGCATCAAAGAAAAACAAAAACTTAGGAATAAATTTAACCAAGAAGGTGAGAGATGTGTACACTTAAAAACCATAAAACATTGATGAAAGAAATTTAGACATGAACAAATGAAAAGACATCCTATGTTTATGGATCAGAAGAATTAATATTGTTAAAATGTTCACACTACCCAAAGCAAATATACAGATTTAACACAATCCTCATCAAAGTTCTGATGACATTCTTCACAGAACAGAATAAAACAATCCTGGCCAGGCACAGCGGCTCATGCCTGTAATTCCAGCACTTTGGGAGACCGCAGCGGGCGGATCATGAGGTCAGGAGTTGGAGACCAGCCCGGCCAACATAGTGAAACCCTGTCTCTACTAAAACTACAAAAATTGGCCGGGCATAGTGGCATGTGCCTGTAGTCCCAGCTACCTGGGAGGCTGAGGCAGAAGAATTGCTTGAATCCAGGAGGCAGAGGTTTTAGTGAGCCAAGATTATGCCACTGCACTCCAGCTTGGGTGACAGAGTGAGACTTCGCCTCAAAAAAAAAAAAAAGAAAAGAAAAAACAATCCTGAAACTCATATGGAACCACAAAAAACCCCAAACAGCCAACAGATAACTGTGAAAGAAAAAGTTGGAGGCATCACACCTCTTGATTTAAAATTGTATTACAAAGCTATAGTAATCAAAACAGTATGGTGCTGGCATAAAAACAAAAAAATAGACCAATGGAACAGAACAGAGACCTTTGAAATAAATCCAAACATATACTGTCAACTAATTTTTGACAAGGGCAAACAAGACAACACAATGGTAAAAAAGATAGTCTCTTCAATAATAGGATTTTCACATGCAAAAGAATAAAATTGGACCCTGATTACACACCATACACAAAAATCAACTCAAAATAGATACAAGACCAAAGACCCAAATAAGACCTGAAACCATAAAACTCCTAGAAGAAAACATAGGGAGAAAGCCTCTTGACATTGGCCTTAGCAATAATTTTTTGGATATCGCACCACAAGCCAGGCTACAAATGTAAACATAAACAAGGAGGACTGCATCAAACTAAAAAGCTTCTGCACAGCAAAGGAACAACCAACAAAATGAAAGGGGAACCTACAGACTGGAAGAAATATTTGCAAACCACATATCTGATAAAGTGTTAATATCCAAAAATCAGTAAAGAACTCTTACAACTTAATAGCAGAAAAACAACCCAGTTGAAAAATGGGCCAAATAGGAAATGACCAATAGGAAATGGGGAGATGTACATTAAAATAATACAAAGTAGCAGACATGCAGGATGAACAAGTTAGAGATCTAGTGTACATCATGAGGGCTACAGTTAATAAAAATATATTGTCTTTGGGATTTTTGTTAAATAAGTGGATTTTAGCTGTTCCTGTCACACAAACAAAAATCTAACTATGTGAGATGGTAGCTATGTTAATTTGCTTCACTATAGTAACCAGTTTACTATCTATATGTATCCTTTAAGATCATGTTGTCAACCTCAAATATATAAAATAAAATTTATTTTAAAAAAGAAAAGTTTTCCTTCAATCCAGAAAGAACCACTATTACCATTTTTTGGTGTTCCATTCCAAAATATCCCACAAATATACAATTGTTCAATCAAATTTAACGTTAGACTTTATACTTGAACATTCAAAGTACGTAAGAAATTATAGAAAACTGTCTGTGTGACTCCCTGTCTGTAGAGCACAGGCTTCATCTCCACTAACACACACACGACCAGTACCTTATACAGAGAGCCCTTGTTTGTCTTTAGTCTGACACCATGGGCGAGCCTGAGTTGGCCCGTGGTCCACATTCCTGACCAGGTGTCTTTCTCACCCACTGGTTTCAACAAAGATGTTACTGGGTTATAGAAGGCTGGGATGGAAACAGGATACCAAGTTCGCATGAAGACAATATCTGAAAAGAGGTAATTTACTTTAACATTTTCAAAAGAAGTTTCATATCCATATTGCGAAGAAACAAAGAACAAAACCTTCACTCCAAACTTCTCTACCTGGCTGCAAAGTATTTGAAGGGAAAGCTCGCTAAGGAAACTATTCTCATAGATCACAGAACTGTTACTGGGTGTGGCCAGGGGACTGCAGACACAAGGCGAATGGGCACACCACATAAGACTGGGAGATCTAAGGCTGGAGCTGCTCAACTCTCTGGAGACCTGACTCCAGCCTCTCGTCACACTGGCTAGAAGTCAAGCATGAATGGTAACACCCTGCCCTGAACACTGCTTAAGACACTCACCGCTCATCCGCAGCTTATCCTCAAAGCAAGCCTGGAAAGCTCCTTCTGGAGCTCAGAGTGCTCTCTTGATCTGCCCCCTTATCCCACTGACAGTTCGAATCACAGCATCTTCAAATTTGGCCACTTCCAAGGCAGAATTAAACATTCCCTACAGGTATAGCAAGATAAAAACACACACACACACAAAATCATATACTTTATGCTTTACTTCTTACTTCAAACATACATTCTTGATTAAGGAACAAAAACAACTCACTGAAGGGTGATAAAATAATCAAAATGTATTTGCCCCTAAAAGTGGAATTACTACCTCAAAAAGAATACAACTCTTTCATTTTCCCCAAAATAATCATGTGAGTTCATGGGCATGCTCATCACTGCTGTCTGTGTGGAAGAGAAGATCGAAGAGGGATTTACTGGACTGAATTGGCCTAGGAAGCCTTTGCTGGCATCTCTCAGACTGGACTGCAGCCCAGATCCTTTTACTCAGATGAATGCACTTAGAACATGAAAACAGTAAGATAAACGCCGGTGGTATTATTACCTTATATTGCAAGAACATTTTATGACTTCCTAACTCTGTGTTTTCAATAGAAACATCCCCACTAATGAAATTGTCAATAAATGCTGCTCAAACCACCCTCCCCAAAT
The DNA here is from genome assembly GCF_029289425.2 of Pan paniscus. Classification (NCBI taxonomy): domain Eukaryota; kingdom Metazoa; phylum Chordata; class Mammalia; order Primates; family Hominidae; genus Pan; species Pan paniscus. The sequence goes on from NC_073260.2 coordinate 53,256,173, forward strand.
ACTGAAAAACAGTACATTCGTTTCTCTGTACCCTTGCCAAGTTGTCTGCAAATGCTTTGTCAATTTTTCTACTGAGTTAGACAAACTTGTGATTTTTTTCCCTTTCTTAACACCAATTTAAAAAGTAGGAAACAAAACCTAGTGGATAAAATTACACATTTTCAATATGAGTTCTGTGGCAGTCTCACATGGAAGTCAGGAGTAACAGCCTCAATTCTTAAATAGCTGTTTACCACTGCTTTTTTGAGCATATTTAAGTAATACAGAATATAAAGGAGCAAACAAAATATGAAGTTTATAAAAGATTTCAAACACTTTTCTAAAAATATGAGGCCCACATTTTAGAGGTATTTCATTCCTTTTCTCAAACAATATGGACATTTATAAATATGAGAATATATAGATATACAGACCTTAATAAATAAAGTGTTCTTGAAAATTTTATATGGAAAACCAGTTAGCTTTAATTTCTTCACAATTTTTATGGATTTATCCAGATCAAGGACAACTCCTGTGGCAGCTATCCGAAAATCAGGCTAACAGGAGCCCCAAAATTTGAAAATAGGAATAATATTAGCAAGAGAAAAACGTCAATTCTATGTGACACAATAAATTACCAAAGTGAATTTTACTTACAATTAGCTAAGAAAAACAAGAGAGACCATCTGAACTTACAACCCAGTGGTTTGACAAAAGCAATCCAAAACTTTAAAGTTGGTAGGCCAAACTAACAAGGGTGACTTGAGGCCAGGCACAGTGGCTCATACCTGTAATCCCAGCACTTTGGGAGGCCACGGCAGGTGGATCACCGGAGGTCAGAAGTTTGAAACCAGTCTGGCCAACATGGCGAAATTCCGTCTCTACTAAAAATACAAAAATTAGCTCGGCATGATGGTGCACACCTGTAATCCCAGCTACTCGGGAGGCCGAGGCAGGAGAACCGCTTAAACCCAGGAGGCAGAGGTTGCAGCGAGCCAAGATCGTGCCACTGCACTCCAGCCTGGACGACAGAGTGCGACTCTGTCTCAAAAAAAAAAAAAGAAAAAAAGAAAAAGAAAAAAAAAAAGGCTACTTGAGTATTTTCCTGAGAGTGATTTCAGAGGAATGTAATTTTACTATAATGATTTATTTGGAACGAAATGGAAAAGGAAAATACAGTTGCAATGTTTAGGAAATTAAAATTTGGACCTCCAGGGAAGATTCCATCTGCTCATTATTCTGCTTTCTTCTCTGTTAAATGGGACCAGTAAACCCTGCCCTGCCTGACTGGTCAAATGAAAATGGAGTGAACAGACTGCTACCCCAGCACAGCTGCAGGGAGTCTTGTGTCTGGGTGGTCTCTGATGGCTCCTCATAACCTCATATAGTGCTTAGCACATGGTGAGCACTGCTTAAATACTTGCTTAGATAAATAAATACAAAAGACGCACAAAAGTAGGAAATGTACCATTATAATTCTTCCACCTCCCCTCCTCTAATCCCACACCCTACTGAAAAGGATGTACGAAGATTAAAAGCAAAGGGAAATTTACTTTATATTAATAAAAATGAGTAATTTTCAACTTAAAGTCTCATGTACATAATAACCCACATTTAGGATATATTTCTCAAACCAATCTGTAAAAGAAATCGTCCAAGATAGTTACCATTATGCCACTGACAGACTGTATTGCCAAGAAACCAGTTCCCTGTGGAGTGATAGGGTCTTAAAGGAAAAGGAAAAAAAGAAATATAGCAAACCAGAAATTTTAGATTCTAGTTTAACATACTGGATATGGACATTTAGATTTGGATATAGATTTACATATATACTCCAAACCACCTCCCCGCTCCCAGAAAAGAGAAACATCTTAGGAGTGGAATTTTATGAAAGGAAAAGCACAAAGCTAAAATAACACAGCCTGTAAAGTTTAATCTCGGCAATAGGCAAGTTATTGTAATCATATTTTACCCCAAAAGGCTGTTCCACAATGCATGTGCTGTGGGGTATACTTTAGAAGCCTTTGTCTTCCATTGTGGTCTTCGATATAATAGAGCAGGATGGTCTGAAACCTCCTCCACCCTACAGAAAATATGACTGGATCTTGGGACTTGAGGATTTTCTTATACCAGCGATGTTTCTTCAGACGCATCTGAGGGGGATGAGAGGGTAAGATGATTGATGGAGGGGAAATCCACAGAGCCTCAGGCACCAAATATGCAGCAAAGGGACCCACCTGCACGTGTACATTTCCCTCGCTGTTGCCCAAGCTCAGGCACAGATGATTTGTCCATGCCTCTACTCAGGGTCACACATCACTTGCTCACTAGACACCATCCACTCTTCCTGGACTTTATTCCAACAGCTCTTCCCTCTGTTCTCTCTCTTATCTCAAAACCCTTTGATTCCACTTCTTCCACCAAAAACTGCTTCATTTCTCTGCTTCTCTCTGCAGCAAAACCCCACAGAAGTTTTCCACAGTTGCACCCTCCAGTTCCTCTGCTCCCATTCTCCTACATCCATGAAAATTGGTGCTTGCCAAGATCGCTGAAGGCCTCCACGCTGAAGGACTCCTCCAGTGGTCAACTCTGCCTTTACCGTAGTTAACACTGCAGCGGGATCTGAACAGTGCTTCGCCTCCGTGTACAACTGGACTCCTACGTGCCTGCATGCTCACACTGCTTCTCCCTCTCCCTCCTAGGCACTGCTCAGGCCTCACGGCCGCAATCGCCCCAACTCGCCCATGCCAGTCTTGCTCCTCCCAGTCACTCTGCACTCACTCCCCGGCCACCTCACAGAGTTAAGTGGCATCTACATGCTGAGGGCTGTACATCTAAGTCCCTGGCCAGACCTGTCTCTCCAGACTTGACACTCCGCTTGTCTGCATGATACCCAGCCGAAACAAACATCATCTTCCCAAAACTGCATCTGCAGACAGTTTCCTATCTAACCTGCAACAACCCATCCTTCCAGGAACTTCCAGTCGCCATCCTCATTTCCTCTCACACACCCCACATTCAGTCCACCAGGAAATCCTACTGACCCAGCTTCCAAATAAACTCTATCCGGGTTTGACTCTTTGTCTCATCTCCACTGCCAGCCCTCTGGTTTGTGCCACCGGACTGATCTCTACCAGACTGATGTCTTGGCAGAGTGATCTGATTACCTGAATGTCTCTCCTCTGCTCAAAACCCTCCAAGGACTCCCATTTCAGAGTGAAACATTCAGTCTTTTCCAATGGCCCACAGGGCTCTAGGTAATTTTAAATTGTAAATGGTGTGAAGCAAAAACTTCAGAGTTAGCCTAGTCATGCCTTTCAAAGGTCAACACAGACTAGCAACCACTAAGCTAATGCCTAATCAGGAAACAGTCCTTTGACTAGATGAAGATCTAGGATGAAACTCCATTTCACAAATCATATACCTAATCTGTTCCAGCTTACACAGGCACTCCTGGCCTCACTAACAAGACGCAACTCAGATGCTCACAACCAACTGTACACACGTTTCTGTGTCTGTCTCCTTCAGAGTGAGCTCACCGCCTCCAGCAACCTGCTCAGCACCCCCAGGCAGGAGGGCCACACCATCTCCCTTTATCTCCGCATCTGACCTTATACTCCACATGTCCTTCTGAACTCTGACCAGGATGAGTTTTCAGAGCACTTCCCCTGGGAGCTCTGGTGTGTCCATAAGCCACACGGGCCACTGATCACCTGCCATTCAAATCAGGGAGCAGCGATCGGAATAGGCAGCATTGGCTTGCACTGAAATGAACACACTGTCTCAGATCACTACATTGTAAAAGTCTCAAAAGTAGAGACCATGTCTCAGTCATTTCGGTTTCCTAATTCTTGTTACAAAATAGGTATGGATGTTTTTCTGGTGATCTTCTGACTGTAGAAACAATGAGCTCACTGCATGAATAAACACACTCACATGCATCTACCCAGGAGTCCAAATGAAAGGCACAGAAGCAGGATAGGAAGCAGGGACCCAAAGAAAGTCAGGGATTCCTGCACTATGTGATAGTCTTGACAAGGGGCTGAGAGGAACTGAGGTTTCTCACCTGTGCTTCTTTCTGCATTTCTGCTTTGAGATCATCAAAATATGTGCTTTCTCCTTCATCATATTCCACATCAAACATCTCCTTCAATTTTCTCTTCTTATCCAAATGCTTTTTCTTGGCACTTTCTTCTTCGTCGGGGTCAATTTCTTCCTTGTTTCTCTATATCTTCATTCTTAAATTTCCAGAAGAAAAAATTTTGTGTATGTTTATGAAGGTCTTTTCTTTAAACATTACATTTTTTAAAGTTCTATTTAAACAAAAATCTTAGCAAAAATCTGTTATCATTATCAATAAAACAAAACAAAACACAACATAACCTTTGTCTCTGAATAACATGGTGCTGCTACAGGAAACTGTTACATCTGCATTACAATTAGCTGCTATTCCTTAAGCTGGCTGGGAACACAAACTAGAATAAAAATAACAGACATGTCCCTCACCCAGATGCTCCCAGACCCTGTTCTAAAGAAATATTAGGGAGAACAGGGACTTCATTCTTTCAAATGACACTTAAATTTAAAAAGAGGAGAATGATGGCAATGGTTGAATGTAAGTCTGAGAAGCTAAGACTTCTGTGAGTGAAAAATCACAGTGGTCTTGGCAAATGACTATGGCAAGAAACGGTAGTAACTGTCGTCCAAAACTTAACAAGTAAACAAGAAAGCTTCTCTTTGGTCCCCACATCCCCACCCTTTAGGAAGGAATCTATCCATCCAGTCTGCAATCTTCACACATCACAAGTAAGATTTGCATTTCTCAATGTGGGCCTCTCTCAGAACACAATGACCAAGAACAGCCAGCTACGACAAAGTCATACCTGAGTGTCGGGGCCCGATTTTCCCTTGTGCACGTCCCCTGTTTCCAAGTCTTCAAAGTCACCGTAGAGCTCCTCTGGGAAAAGAACACCCAAAGGCTGCTCTGTGAGCCAGGCATGCATGTGCTGCTGGCCCCACCCACGACAGGCCCACAATGCGCTCCGCCTTCCAAGCCTCATTCTTACTGTTCCCGTCACTAGACACACAGGCAAAACTTTGCACTAGGGAATGCTTTGTAAAACAGTTAGTATTTCATCATCTGTTTAGGTAAACTAAATGGACCCAATCCACACTTCCGCACTTCATGTCAAAAATCCCAATCTCAATTTTTCCAGTATAGATAATGGACACTCTTTCGTTTTTGTTTTTTTTTTTTTTGAGACGGAGTCTCACTCTGTCACTCAAGCTGGAGTGCAGTGGCATGATCTCAGCTCACTGCAACCTCTGCCTCCCAGGTTCAAGCAATTCTACTGCCTCAGTCTCCCGAGTAGCTGGGATTATAGGCACCCGCCACCAGGCCTGGCTAATTTTTGTATTTTTAGTAGAGATGGGATTTCACCACATTGGCCAGGCTGGTCTCGAACTCCTGACCTCGTGATCTGCCCTCCTCAGCCTCCCAAAGTGCTGGGATTACAGGCATGAGACACTGCAACCGGCCAATGGACACTTTTTATGAAAGACACAGAGGTCTATCTGTGTCCCCCAAATGAATAATTCAAAGAGTGAATGGAAAAGTCCCATGCTGATAACCAGCACATGTGAAAAGGAGTCTTAATGTAAGTTCAACACAACACAATCGTGTAACACACCTAGGGGAAATTTTAGATCATATAAAACATAGCATTTAGATTAACAGTAGAGCCCCAAACCACACCAAACCCATGGGAAGAGCTTATTCACTCATTCATTCCTTCATTTGTTTTTGGAGCTCTGGGTTCAATTATAGTTCCCACTCTTAAAAGAAATAGACAAGTAAGGCTGGGTGCAGTGGCTCACACCTGTAAACCCAGCACTTTGGGGGCCCGGGAGGCAGAGGTTGCAGTGAGCCATAATTGTGTCACTGAACTCCAGCCTGGGTGACAAAGTGAGACCCTGTCTCAAAAAAAGGAAAACAAAAGAAAGAGGCAAGTTAAAACTCATTTGGGAGAGCAATGTTTAGAAGGCTATTAAAACATTTTCACATAAGGGCCAAAGAACCAGGTAGACGTTATAAAAGATAGGAAGCTCCTATTTGTAATAAAAGCAAAAAAGGATAAAATAGGAATAAACCTAACAAGAAGTGCACCAGAACTTTATTTATTTAAAAAAGAAGAAAAGCTTTAATATGCTACCAAAGGACAAAAGGAATAGCATCACTACCAACACTCGTAAGTGCTCTCCACACCAGGCACTGTGTTAAGTACTTTCCTTGCCTTAACCACATTCTTCAACCCAAGGAAGTAGGTGTTGTAAATATTATATACTGAATAATGGTATGTCCTCATTTGAAAAGGAAGACTCGACATCACAAATACGCCAATTCTCCCTTTAGCACAGTTACAACCCGAAACCACCACTAAGGATTTCTGGTCTAAAGAAGATAACACATTATACCCTCCTAAGAAATGTAACCCAAACTCTAGAAATAATAGACAGGAGATGATCAGTGGAGAATTCCGAAAGGTGGACAGAAAAAGGCTGCTGAGGGACTCTAGGACTAGGGAATGCATAGTGGCCAGGTGTCTCCCTGGACCTCATCCAATAGGAAGGTGACCCAGGCCCAGAGTTTCCCAACTCCCAACATAGCAATAGAAGGCAACCCAGGCAGACTCAGTCCCTGCAGATCAAAGGAGATCTCCCCCACAACAAGAAAACCAGCTCCACACACCAAGACAACCACCATTCCCCACCCACCTAGCTGCAGCAGGTGGCCCAGCCTGGGGCAGCTCCCCTGTTCCCTCAGGTGGGCAACAGCAGGGACTGGTGGGAGAATCCCAGTGATACATATTAGCCAAACAGACCAAAATAACACCATGAAGGCTCTGAAATTAAATTGCCATTGGAATCACAGCCCACAAAGTAGACCAAGACCTACAGACTAAACCTAAACAGGAGGACTGCCTGCAAAAATAAAAAAATTACATAGGCAGATGTTGGAACCACCTGACTCATCACTTATAACAGTCAGTATAAAAATGCTTCAACAAGCAACTACAAATCCTATGGCAACAATCAAAGAGCTGAAAACGTCAGCAAAGAAACTGAAGAAGAATCAAATGGAAATTACACAAATATAAAATACAGTAACAGAAATATAAAAAAAACTAACTGGATAGGCTCTATTGAGTAAAAGTGGAGACGACAGAGGAGAGAATCAGAGAAGCTGAAACCTGATCAACAGAATTCACCCAGTCTAAACAACAGAGAGAAAATAACCTGAAAACAAATGAACAGAGCTGCACGGACCTGTGGGACGATAACAAAAGACCCCGCATTTATGTTATCTGAGTCCCACAGGAGACCAGAGCTGCCAAAGCATGCAAATAACTAATTCCTGAGGCTTCCCACATTTGGTGAAAGATATAAACTTACAGATTCAAGAAGCTGAGCAAACCTCAAAGTATCCCAAAAGAAAGCCACACTGATTAAAGTTTCAAAACTAAAAACAAAGAGCAAAAATGGCAGAATGCCTGTAGGGACATGCCAACTCAAATGCCATGGAGGCCAGAAGGAAGTGGCATAACATTTTCAAGTGCTTAAAAAAACCAACCAAACAAAAAAACCAACCAAACAAAAAAACTGTTGGCTGCAAATTCTATATCCCATGAAACTACCCTTCAGAAATGAAGAGAGAAATAAAGACATTCTCAGAGGAAGAGAATATAGGAATTTGTCACTGGTCGATTTAGAAATGCTAAAAAGTGGCTACAGAAATATGTTCTGTCATTTCCACAATAAAAAAAATTAAAACAAAAAAATCAAAATAAAAAAATGGCTACAGAAAGTTCTTATGCAGAAGGGATGAATATGGGACTATGGGAGGAGGGACAAAGGAAAGACCAGAAATGTGGATACATACACGAGACAATCCACAGTTCTTAAAATCACATTTGACGACTGAAACAAAAACTATACCACCACGTACTACTCAAGCCAGTGATTTATACAAGTGGAAAAGGTAAAGAAACATAAATGCAAGGCAGGTTTCCACACTTTGAAGTGGTAAATACTGGTACCAGTAGACTACTATATTACAATACACATATTGTAACATCCAGAGCAAACACTTTAAGGCTATACAAAGAGATACACGCAACAACATTATACAGAACTAGATCAAGATGGAGGGAAAGAAAACGGAAACAAAAAAGCAAATAATAAAAACATCAGACATAAGCAATTATGTAACAATAAGCACCTTAAATGTAAATGGTCTAAATAAACCAAAAGACAGATTGATGGAGAGCCTATAATAAACACATGGTCCAACTAAATACTGTTCATAAGAAACTTCAAACTCACTTAAGGACCTAAGTAGGGTGAAAGTAAAAGAATGGAGAAAGATATCCTGTGAAATCATTAATTTCTTAAGGAAGCAGGAGTGAATATATTAATATCTCATGAAGTAGACTTCAAGCAAAATAATTTACCAGAGCTGGAGAGGGTCTTCACTGAATTTTAAGATCTAAAATTTCCTAAGCTGCCTTGACATCTTTGAGCCTCACAGGGCCCCAAAGGCCTAGCCGTGGGTTTTCCTGTTTCTACCAGACACCCCCTACCCCGCCACCCAACAGGAAAGGCTCCCCACCTGGCTAGTTCTTTTATCAGCCAGAACAGTTGCACCTCAGCCTAAGAAGTTTCACTTCACCTGTCTGCCAGCCCATGAATTTATTCAAACAAGCCAATTGCTCTCCCCCTCGGGAACCATTGGTCATTGTGTGCTCTTGTTACTACCAAGCCTGCCTGCTTCCTCAGCCCGCAGCCCTCACTCCGCTACAGAGTGCGGTGCCCATCTGACCCTGTGTGGCATGCAGTGCCCTCCTCTGAGCTGTGGGTATATGTGACTAAAACACTGCTGTCAATCTCATCCATCCACGCCAGGTGTCGTGTTCAGCCATCTCCTACACTTTAGGGCAGGGACCCCTCCTTCACCAATGGGGTGAAAAGGAAGTGACCATAACAACTGCTTAATGACAAAAGGATTAACCCACCAAGAAGACATCTACTTCAACATCCTCCTCTTAGCAACTGTTAAAACTAGGCAGAGGCCGGGCACAGTGGCTCATGCCTGTAATCCCAGAACTCTGGGAGGCAAAGACAAAGGATAGCTTGAGGCCAGGAGTTCGAGCCTGGGCAACATAGCAAGGCCTCATCTCTCCAAAAAAATTTTAAATTTAGCCAGGTGTGCCGGCACACACCTATAGTACCAGCTACTCAGGAGGTTAAGCCAGGGGAAGTACTTGACCCTAGGAAGTCAAGGCTGCAGTGAGTCATGTTCGTGCCACCGCACTCCAGTGTAAGTGACAGAGTAAAACTAGGCAGAAAAGGAGCAAGGATTTACAAAAGATCTGAACAGTCAACCAGCAAAATGTGACATCCGTATAACACCCCACTCCCCCACAACAAAACACACACATTTTTAAAGCCAATAGAAATCTACCAAGATGAAGTACACTTGGGGCAATAAAAGAAATAACAGCAAATCTTGCTGTGCGCCCCTCTGCGCTGGCGCCGGCGCCGTGCCCCTCTCTGCGCCTTCTTTTCTCACCATGGGGAAGCGTTTGGGGGCCTCTTGAGGGACCCCCTAGATGCTTCTACTCAGAGCCCCCAAAGCCGGGGAGCCTCCACTCCTCTGTCTGCAGCCTCCCCTGTCGGTTCTGGCTACCCAGGGTTCAGTGGCCTGGGGGCTGATGGAGATGGTCACCTCTGCCAAGGCCCCTCCCGGCACCTCCCTGGCTCATCCAGCCCACCTTCCTCCCACGCTGGCTCACCCAAAGTGCTCTGGTCACCAGGAGCCCTTCCTGACCAGCCCCGGCCCCTTCTTGGCCTTCGCCCACCTGGCCTCCCCTGGAGCCCTGACCTGGGTGCCGGGCCTGCTGAGTCCAGAGCCCACTCCGCCCTGAACAACCCTGAGTCTCAGCCACCCTCAGCTCTTACCCTTTCACAGCTGGGGAGTGGAGCCTGGGCCTGCGCCTCTCCGCGCCTGCGCCGCCGCCGTGCGCCTCTCCGCCGCCGTGCGCCTCTCCGCCGCCGTGCGCCTCTCCGCCGCCGTGCGCCTCTCCGTCGCGCCGCCGCCGCCCGCCTCGCCGCCGCCGCCCGCCTCGCCGCCGCGCCGCCGCCGCCCGCCTCGCCGCCGCGCCGCCGCCGCCCGCCTCGCCGCCGCGCCGCCGCCGCCCGCCTCGCCGCCGCGCCGCCGCCGACCGCCTCGCCGCCGCGCCGCCGCGCCGCCGCCGACCGCCTCGCCGCTGCTGTCTGCTTCTCCGCCACGCCGGCACCGGCGCTGTGTGCCTTTGCAAGGGCGGAGCTGCGTTCTCCTCGGCACAGACCCGGAGAGCATTGCGAGGGCGGAGCTGCGTTCTGCTCTGCACAGACCTTGGGGCACCGCCTCGCTTTGGGACAACTCGGGGCCGCATCGACGGTGAATAAAATCCTTCCTGTTTGCAGCCATGTTTGTGGTTGGTGGCAGCGATGGACACTGCAGCCAGCCAGAGTGTAGAAAGGCATCGGGGTAAGTGCGCTATCCAGGCTGCACTGCTGGTGGCCTGGGACGGGTTGGGAGCCCTATCTCAGGCGTCACTGCCCGTCTTGGGTGGCTGGTTGGGTGTGCTATCTGGGGCTGTGCTGCCTGCATGGGGGGGGGGGCGGTTTGGGGGCTCAAACCGCGGCTGCACTGCCTTTGGCGGGGAGCCGGTTGGGGGCACTATCCCAGACTGTATTGCTGGCAACAGTGAGGTGGGTTAAGTGTGCTATCTGGGGCTGCACTGTGCGGCTGTGGGGGGGGGGTGGCGGTTTTGGGTTGAGGGCGCTATGGGGTGCTGTAATGCCCATGGTGCGGGGAGGCGGGGCGGTTAGGGTATGTTGGGTGTGCTATTGGCGGGGGCGACACTGCTGGTGGTAGGGGGCAGGGTGGGTTGGGGGCCATATCAGGGGCTGCACTGATTGCTTTAGCTAGGATTTCTGGTACTATGTTAAACAACAGTGGTGACAGGGGGCATCCTTATCATGTTCCAGATCTTAGAGGAAAAGCTTTCCATTTTTCCCCATTCCATATGATTCTAGCTGTGGGTGTCTTTCCTGTAGTTTTTATTTTGTTGCGGTATGTTTCTTCTGTGCCCGTTTCTTTGAGGATTTATAGCATGAAGGGATGTTGAATTTCATCAAATGCTTTTTTGGTTTCAGTTGACATGATCATACGGTTTTTGTCGTTTATTTGGTTGATATGATGTATCACATTGTATGTTGAGTGACTCTTGCATTCCAGGGATACATCCCACTTGATCATGATGAATTATCTTTTTAATGTATTACTGAATTTGATTCACTGGTATTTTGTTGAGGATTTTTGCATCAATATTAGAGATCCTGGCCTGTAGTTTTCTTCTTTGATGCTTTTATCTGATTTTCGTGTCACAGTAATAATGGTCTCATAGAATAAGTTTGGAAGTATTCCCTCCTGTTTTTCAAAATAGTTTGAGCAGGATTCATACTAGGTCTTTAAATTGTTTGGTGTGAAGCCATCAGCAGTGAAGACATCATCAGTTCCTGGGCTTTTCTTTACTGGGAGACTTTTTCTGATGGCTTCAATCTCATTACTTGTTACCAATCTGTTCTGGTCTTGGATGTTTTTATTGTTTAACCTAAGTAGGTTGTATGCATCTAGGAATTTGCCAATTTCTACTAGGCTTTCCAATTTATTGGCATATAATAGCCAGTTATAATCCTTTGAATTTCTGAAGTATTAGTTGTAATGTCTCCTTTTTTTAATCTGTTGATTTTATTTATTTGAATCTTGTCTCTTTTCTTAGGCTGGTTAAAAGTTTGTCAATTTTGTTTAGCTTTCCAGAAAACCAACTTTTCGTTTAATCTTGTGTGTTTTTTATTTCAATTTTGTTTCTGCTACGATCTTATTTATTTTCTTATTTTTGGTTTAGTTTGTTCTTACTTTACTAGTTCTTTAAGATGTATTGTTTATTTGAAGTTTTTCTTTTGTTTGGATAGTAGGCACTTATAGCTGTAAATCTCTGCCTTTGTACTGCTTTCTGTGTAACAAGTTTTGGTATACTGTGTTTTCATTACCCTTTGTTTCATGAAATTTTTGAATTTCTGTCTTAGTATCTTCATTGACCCGCTAGTCATTTATTCAGGAGGGTAGTGTTTAACTTCCATGTGATTGTATTGTTTCCAAAATTACTTTTCTTATTGATACCTAGTTTTATTCCTTTGCAGTGAAAGAAGATGGCCACGGAGACAGACAGCAGCGTGGTCAGAGTGGTAGGAGCCGGCCATCAGGGAGAGCTGCTCCATGCCTGGCTGCTGGGAGCTAGAGCCTGCGGCCCACTGGCTTGCCTCACTGTAGTTGGTGGTGGCGGTGACAGAGACTGCAGCATGACCAGAGTGGTAGGACAGGGGCTATCCAGGGCTGCACCTTTCGCAGTGTGGGGTGGGTTGGGGGCGCTATCCAGGGTGTCATTTCCTGCATTAGGGGTACTGGTTGGTAGCACTGCACAGGGCTGCACTGCCCACGGCAGGGAGGGTGGGTTATGGGTGCTTTCTGGGGCTGCAATGCCCATGGAGGAGGACAGGTTAGGGCATATCGGGTATACGCTACTGGCGGCATTGGGGGACGGAGGTGAGGGGCGCTATTGAGGGCAGGACTAGCCGTGGAGCGGGGGCGAGTTCGGTGCTATCAGGGGCTGCACTGCTGGCGGCAGTCAACAGAGTTGGCATCCAAGGAAGGAGTGGTTCTCCTCTCCCTGACTCCACACTCCAGAGGGCGAACCACTCTTGGTCATACTGGAGTGCGGCAGGGCACGCAGCGTTTGCATGGGAATCCTGAGCATGGCAGAGCCCCCACACCCACCGTGGTTCCTGGGCCTGTGCACTCTGGGTCTGTGCCTCAGAGGCTGCCAGGCACCCCTGGGGACACCACGGGGGACAGGGCCCTGTGTGTGGAGGTGTCCGGAACAGGAATTGGCACCTGGGTGCGGAGGGCTGGCTGGGTCTGAATTTGTCTGCTTCTCCTGTTCCCCGAGGAGTGCAGCTCCGGTGGGCCCAATGGTTCCTGTGGAGTGGGGAGCTGGGTGCTGTGGTGTCTCCAGCACCCACCCCAGATCCCAGTTCCCGGCCAGCTTGGGCCAAAAGGAGAGGCTGGACTTTGGAGGGTAGATGTGAGTGCCTTTGCTGAAACTGGCCCCTGCCACCCAGTGGCCAGCATGACAAGTTGAGGCTCTAACGCTTCCACTCCTCACAACTTCCTCTAGGCTTTTCTGGCTTTGCCCGCCCAGCTGCTCTGTGCCAGGAGGAGGAGGAGACACCTAGAGCCTGCAACACCACGGCTCGCCTCGCTGCGGGTGGGTGGCAGTGACGGAGACTGCAGTGCGCCAGAACGGTAGGAGAGCGGCCGCGCTAGGAGGGCAGGCGGCTGCAGGCAGGGTTGGGAGTCAGGCTTACAGCGATGGACGGGCTGCAGCAGTGGCCAGGTGGTAGGAGCCTTGTAGGGAGGGCTGGTGCATTGGCAATGGGCCTGGCTTTGCCCTGTGCCTGCCGTGGATCTGGCCCTGTACTGCCCTGCCTTGCCCTGTACCTGCCCTACTGTTACCTGGACTCTCGGCCCTGTCCTGCTCTGGTCCCATCCTGTCCCTGTCTTGGCCCTGTGCTACCCTGTCCCTTCCCTGGTCTTGCCCTGGCACTGGCCCTGCCCCGAACCTGCACTGGCCTGACCTTGGCTCTGGCCCTGGCTCTGGCCCTGCCCCTTGTCCTGACCCTGGTCCTGTCATGGCACTGGCCCTGCCAATGGTCATGGTCCTGCTCCTGTTCTGGCCCTGACCTGGCCTTGGAAATGTCCTGGCCCTGCTTTGGCCCATCCCTGCCCTGGCCCCACCATGGGCCTGCCTGTTCTGCCCTCTCCTGGCACTGACCTTGCCCTGTCATGGCCCAGTGGTGCCATTGCCCTGCCTTACCCTGCGCTGGTTGTGCCTTGGCCCCGCTTGGTGCTGGCCACTCCCTGGACCTGCCCTGACCCTGCCTTGGCTTTTGCCCTGCCCTCACTATGGCCTGGCCCTGGCCCTAGCCCTGGTCCTGCCATATCCCTGGCCCTTCCCTTATCCAGGCCCTGCCCCTGCTGCTGCCCTGGCCCTGGCCTGGAACCTGGTCCTGTCAACGACCTGCCCTGACTCTGCCATGGCCCTGGCCCTGCTCTGCCTTGTTCCTGGCCCTGACCCAGACCCAGACCCTTTCCTGGCTCTGCACTGGCCTTTCCCTGGCCCTGAGCTGGCAGTGGTCTGCCCCTGGTCTTGCCATCACCCTGCCCTGCTGTGCTCCAGATGTGTCATCACCCTGCCCTGGCCCTACTCTGCCTTTGACCCTGCCCTGGCCTTACCTTGGCCCTCACCCTAGTCTTCGCTAGGCCCAGCACAGACCTGGCTCTGACCCTGGCCCTGGTCTTTGTCTTGCCATAGCCTTGGCCCTGAAGTGGACTTGGAGGTGTCCTGGCCCCCGTGTAACATAGCTCTGCATTGGCCTGTCTCTGCCCTGCCCCTACCATCACCTTGCTCTGCTCTGCCCTGTCCCAGTACTGAGCCGGCCACACTATTTCCCTGCCCTACCCTGCCTTGGCTGTGCCCTGGCACAGTTCTGGCCGTGGCCCCGGCCCTGCCCTGGACATGCTCTGACACTGCCTCAGCCTTGGCACTAGCCTGGCTCTTTCTTGACATCAGCCCTGCTCTCTCTGTGGACCGGCTCTTGTCCTGTCCTGCACTGGCCATACCATGCCCTGCCCTGCCCTGCCCTGACTCAGCCCTGACTCAGCCTTGGCCTTGGCATTGCCCCTGGTCCTGCCATATTTCTTGCCCTGTCCCTACCCTAGCCTTGGCCCTGACCCTTACCTTGTTCTGGCCCTGCCCTTGCCCTAATGCAGCCTCTGGTCCTGTCATGGCCCTGCCCTGGACGTGTCCTGGCCCTGGCCCTTCCCTGCTTAAGACCTTGCCCTGGTTCTCCCATGGCCCTGACCCTGAAATGCCTGGCCCTCCCCTGGCCTTGCACTGCTCTGGCCCTTGCCCTGACTCTGGTCCTGTCACTGACCTAGCCCCAGCCCTGTTGCTGGTCTTACCATGGCCCAGACCCTGCCTTGGCCCTGCCCTGACACTGTCCTGGATCCTGGCTGTGCCAAGAACCTGTACTGTCCTTGCCCTTGTTTTGCTCCTGCCCCGAACCTGGTCCTGCCCAGGCCGTGTCTATGGCCCTGGCCCTGGCCCTGCCCAGGTCTTGGCACTGGCCTGGCCCTGCCCTGCCCTGGCCCTATGCTTTCCTGGCCCTGCCTTGCTGACCCTGGCCCTGCCTTGGCCCTAGCCTGGCTTTGACCCTGCCCTGGCCCTACCTTGGCCTTCACCCTAGCCTTACCTGGGCACTGTGTTGGACCTGGCCATAGCACAGACCTGGTTGTGGCCCTGGCCCTGCCGTGGCTCTGGCCCAGACCCTAGCCCTGCCAGGTACCTGTCCTGGCCCAGCTCTGGGCCTGGCTTTGTCCCTAATTCTTAGATGACCCTGGCCCTGCCCCTGCCCTTGCCCTTGCCCTGGCACTGGCCTTGGACATGTCTGTGGTCCTAACCCTGGCCCTGCCCTGGAGCTGCCACTGTCTTGGCCGTGCCCTGGCTCTGGCCCTGCCCCGGCCCTGGCCCTGCCCTGGCCCCAGCCATAGACCTGCCCTGGTTGGTCGTGCCCTACCTTAACCCTGTGCTACCCTGGGCCTGCTCCACCCTGCCCTGGCCCTGCCCTCCCTTTGGCCCTGCCCTGACCCCACCTTGGCCCTCACACTGGCCCTAGCACAGTCCTATCTGTGGCCTTGACCTGGCATTGACCCCTGCTCCTGACCCTGGTCCTGCCATGGCCCTGGCTCTGCCAATGACCCTGGCAGCCCTTACCCTGGCCCTGTCTTGGCCCTGGCCCTGAACTGGCCCTGCCCTGACCCTGGCCCTGAAGTGGATTTGCAGGTGTCTTGTCCATGGTTTAACCTGGTCTTACCATGGCCCTGTCCCTCCCCTGGCTCTGTCCTGGTCTTGTGCTGACCCTGACCCAGACCTTGGCCCTGCCCCAGCCTTGTCCTAGACCTGGCCATGGCCCTGCGTCTGCCCTGGACCGGCGCTGGCACTGGTATGGACCCTGGCCCTGGGCCTTCACTACTTAAGGCCATACCCTGGCCCAGCCCTGGTCCTGACCCTGTCCTGGCCCTAATTTGGCCTGGCTCTACCCTGGCATGCTATTCTGGCCCTTGCCCTGACCCTGTCCCTGTCCTGGTCCTAGCCCCGTTGCTGGTCTTGCCATGGCCCTTGTCCTGACATTGCCCTTTCCTGGTTCTGGCCCTGGCCCTGTCCCAGCCCTGCCCTGGCCCTGGTCTGAACCCTGGCCCTGCAATAGACCTGCCTTGGTCCTGCTCAGACCCTGGCTCTGGCCCTACCTCTGCCCTGGCCATACCCTTGCCCTGGCCTGGACCCCGGTCCTGGTCCTTGTCCTGCCCCAGTCGTGGCCCTGGCCCTGCCCTGCCTGTGCCCTGTTCTATCCTGGGCTGGCCCTGCCATGGCCTGGCCTTGCCATTGCCCTGCCCTAGCCTGCTCTGCTTGTGCCCTAGATCTGCCCCGCTTGTGCCCTAGATCTGCCCCGGCCTTTGCCCCTGTCTTGGTTCTAGCCTCGACTCAGCCCTGGACCTTCCCTGACCTTGCCTCAGCCCTGGCACTACCCTAGCATTGCCTTGGCATTTGCCCTACTCTCTCTATGGCCTGGCTGTGGTCCTGCCCTGCTCTGCTCTTGTTCTGTCCTGGCACAGCCCTGGCCCTGCCGTATCACTGGCTCTGGTTCTGCCCTTATGCAGAGCTGACCCTGCCACTGCCTTGGCTTTGGCCTGGACCTTGGCCATACAGTGACCCTGCCATTACCCTTTCCTGGTCCTGGCCTGGAGCCTGGCCCTGCCAAGGACTCGCCCTGGCTCTGTCATGGCCCTGGCCCTTTCCTGGATTTGGATGTGTCCTGTCCCTTATTTGCCCCGGCCCTTCCCTGGCTCTGCCATACCCCTTCTCTGGGGTAGGGCCAGGGTCAGGACCAGACCAGGGTAGGGTCAGGACCAGGGTAGGGCCATGGTAAGGCCTGAAGATGGGAAGGGCCAGGGCAGCGGCTGGACCAGGGAAGGGTCAGGGCCAGGGATGTAGTAGGACTAGGGGCAGAGCCAGCACTAGGGCTGAGCCAGGGCAGAGCAGGAGAGATTACTTTAGGCTATTACGTAAAATTTTTATTTTAGATTTTTAAGATAACTATAGTAGTAGTAATGTCTATACTATGTTGTTTGTAATAGTAATAATATTTGCAGTAATCACTAAATTTTAACTAATACTATCTTTGCTTCCAGTAGTGTTCTATGAGTATAATTTTATCAACATGTAAATATGTGAGGCATTGATTCTCATAATAATTCTATATGCTAGGTACTTAAAGCATCCCCATTTTCCAAATGTAGGAAACAGGCATAAAGAAGGTAAATACTTGGCCAGATTACTCCTGTAATCCCAGCACTTTGGGAGGCCAAGGCAGGCAGATGGCTTGAGCTCAGGAGTTTGGAACCAGCCTGAGCAACATTGTGAAACCCTATCTCTACTAAAAATGCACAAAAAGAACTAATTTAAGTTTCTTGTAGGATTCTGGTTATAAAACACTGGTCAAACACACAGGGCATGGATAGGGCAGGGCCAGGGACAAGGTCAGGCCAGGAAGGGGCCAGGGCCAAGGCAGGGCCAGAGTTGGACTTGGAGGTGTCCTGGTCTGATTTGCCCTGCCCCAACGTTGGCCCAGCTCTGCTCTGGCACGTCCTGTCATGCCCTGTCCCTGGCCTGAGCATTGGCCCTGGCCCTGTCCTGCTTCTGGCCCTGCCCTGGAGTTGACCAGGCACTGCCATGGCCCAGTCCTGCATTGCCCTGCCCTCCTCTGCCCTCGTGCTACCATGGCCCTGCTTGGGCCCTAGCTCTGCCTCGACTCTGGACCTGCCCTGATTCTGCTCAGCCCTGGATCTACCCTGACTCTGCCTTGGTGTTGCCCTCCCATCTCTATGGCCTGGCTCTGGCCATGCCTTGCACAGGCCATGCTCTGCCCTGCGTGCCTCAGCCTGGGCCCAGCCCTCATCCTACCATATTCCTGACCCCAGCCATACCCTTGTTCTCGCCATGACCCTGCCGTGGCCCTCTCCTGGCCCTTCCTTGGTCCTGCCCGGCCCTTCCATGCCCTGGCCTTGCCCTCACCCTGCATTGGCCCTGCACTGGTCCTGCCCTGCCCTGGCACTGCCTTGGCCCTGGCCCTGCCTTCTCCCTGGCCTTGCCTTTGCCCTGCCCTGGCCTGACCCCATGCCTACTGAGTCCATGAAATGGCCCTGGACCTGCCTTGCCATCCTCTGTCCTGGCCCTGTATTGTCCCCACCATGCTCTGGTCCAGCGCTTGCCCTAGCCCTGTTGCTAGTCCTGCCACTGCTATGGCCCTGCTCTGTTTTTGGCCATGCCATGTGCTACCCTAGCCCTTCCCTGCCTTGGCCTTGGCCCTACCATGGCCTTCTCCTACCCTGGCCTGGCCCTACCCTGGCCTTTTCTACCCTGGCCTTGCCCTTCCTTGATCTTGCCCTGCCCTGGCCTTGCCCTGCCCTGGCCTTGGTTTTGCCTTATCCTGGTCCTGGTTCTGCCCTGACCCTGGCCTTGCTCTGGATCCTCTCTGGTTCTGCTTTCTCCCTGGCCCTGCCCTTGCTCTGGCCCTGTCCCTGGCCCAGCCTTGACCCTGACCCTGGCCCTGACAATCCCCAGGTCTGACACTGGCCATGCTTGGCCCTGGCCCCTCCTTTTGGCCCTGCCCTGGCCCTGCCTTAGCCCTGTGCTATCTTAGTCCTGCCCTGGCCCTGAACTCACCCTGGCCCTACCCTCACCCTACACTGGCCCCACCCTACCCTGGCCTTACCCTGCCCTGGCCCTGCCTTTGGCCTGCTCTGGCTCTGGTTCTGCCCTGGCCTTGCCCTTGCCCTGGACCCTCCCTGGCCATGTTTTTTCCATGGTCCTTCTCTGGCCTTGCCCTTGCCCTGTCCCCTTTCTGGTCCTGCCATGTTTCTGGCCCTGTCCTGTCCATGTCCTGGACCTGACTCTGGCCCTGGACCTCCCTGTCCTTGCCCTGCCATACCCTGGCCCGTTCCTTGCTCTACACTGACCCTGCCCTGCCTTGGCCCTGTGCTACCCTAGCCCTGCCCTGGCCTTCTGCTGACCCTGATCCTGCCATGGCCCTGGCCCTGCCATGTCCCTGCCCTGGCCCTGGTTCTTCCCTGCTTCTGGCCCTGGCCTTGGTCCTCTCATGTCCCTGGCTGTGACCCTGCCCCTGGTTTTTCTCTGGCCATGACCCTGCCCCAGTTCTGTCCTATCCCTGGCCCTGTCTCAGTTCTGTCCTAGCCCTGGCTTTTCACAGTACTTTATGCTTAGTAAGGGCTCCATGGTGTCTGTGAGTTGAATGTTGTGTTCATAGTATCTGCCAAAACAGAAAGAAAAAAACAAAATATTTTGATAAGAAGTTAAAGCTTTGTATATAATATGCCTTGAATTGTCAGTGCCTGTTATTAGTTGTATTACATATAGGTCATGGTTTTGTACACATAACTCCAAACCATTGATACTGTTAAAAGGATATATGAATATATGAAAGAATGTATAAACGTAAGAATGTATCAGTATCTAATGACCTTTCCAAATTAATTTTTAATTTTAGCTCTATTAGATTTTTCTCAGTGTAACAAATGTTTATTCGTATGTAATTAAGGGCGTATTTCCTGTCCAGAATATTCATATTACCTAATTGAAAATTATATGATACAAAAATATAATACTATTTTTAGGCCAGGCATGGTGGCTCATACCTGTAATCCCAATATTTTGAGAGGCCAAGTTTGGAGAATCATTTGAGTCCAGGAGTTGACCAGCCTGGGCAACATAGTGAGACCTTGTCTTTATTAAATAAATAAATAAATAAATAAATAAATAAATAGTTTGGGCACTGTGGCTCATATCTGTCATCCCAGCATTTTGGGTTGCCAGTGCAGGAGGATTGCTTGAGCCCAGGAGTTTGAGACCAGCCTGGGCAGAATAGCAAGACTCCATCTCTGCAAATAATAAAATATTAACCAGGTGTGGTGGTGCGCACCTGGGGTCCCAGCTACCTGGGAGGCTAAGGTGGGAGGTTTGCTCGAGGCTGCAGTGAACTGTGAATGCACCACTGCATTCCAGCCTAGGCCACAGAACAGGACCTTGTCTATAAATAAAGAAATAAGAAAAATATAAATAAAAATAAGTAAAAATAAATATAAGTAAATATAAATACATATAAATATAAAAATGCATACATGAAAAGAAACAATTTTTAAATTTAACATCACTGAGGGCATCCTATCCATTTCATTTCATGATTCCATTACATCATTTCACTTAGATGAAATGATAAGATGACTTGAGATGAGATGAAATGATGAGATGAAATGACAAAATGATGCGATGAGATGAGATGATGAGATGAAATTTTGAGATGAAATGGTGAGTAGAAATGATGAGATGAAATGATGAGATGAAATGACAAAATTGAAAAGAAATTGAAAGGAGAGGAGATGAGATAAAATGAGATGAAATGATGAGATGATGGATGAAATGATGAGATGAAACGAGATGAAATGGTGAGATGAAATGAAATAATGAAATGATATGAAATAATGAAATTGAAATGAGATGATATGAGATGAAATAATGAGATAAAATGATGAGATGAAATGAGATGAACGATGAGATGAAATGATGAAATGAAATGAGATGAAAAATGATGAGATGAGAAATGAGATGAAATGGAATAATGAAATGAGATGAAATGAAATGAAATAATGAAAGGAAATTATGAAATGTAATGATGAAATTGAAATGAAATTGAAATGAGATGAGTTGAAATGATGAGATGTAATGATGAAATGAAATGATGAAATGAGATGAAATGAGATGAAATAATGAGATGAAATGAGATGAGATGAGATGAAATGATAAATGAAATGATGGATGAAATGATGAGATGAAATGAGATGAAATGTAATGAGATGAAATGAAATGACATAATGAAATGAAATAATGAAATGAGATGAAATAATGAAATAATGAAATGAAAATGAAATGGAAATGATGAGATGAGAAGAAATGATGAGATGAAATGATGAGATAAAATGAGATGAAATGATGAGATGAAATGATGAGATGAAATGAGATGAGATGAAATATGATGAGATGAAATGACGAATGAAATGATGAAATGGAATAATGAAACGGAAATGATGAGATGCAATGAGTTGAAATGAGATGAAATGATGAAATGAGATGAAATGATGAGATTTGATGAAATGACATGAAATGATGACATAAAATGAGATGAAATGGGATATAATGATGGAATGAGATGAGATGAAATGAGATGAAATGATGAGATGAGATAAAATGATGATATGAAATGATGAGATGAATGACATGAAATGATGAGATGAATGATGAAATGATGAGATGAGATGATGAAATGGTGAGATGAACTGATGAGATGAAATGAAATAATGAAATGAAATTGAAATAAAATTGAAATTAGATGAGATGATAAGATGAGATGAAATAAAATGATGAAATGATGAGATGTGATGAGATGAAATGATGAGATGAAATGATGAGATGACATGAAATAATGAAATGAAATTGAAATGAGATGAGAAGATACGAGATGAGATGAAATGATGAGATGAAATGATGAAATGATGAGATAAGATGAAAAGAGTTGAGATGATGAGATGAAATGAGATGAAAAGAGATGAAATGATGAGATGATGAAATGGTGAGATGAACTGATGAGATGAAATGAAATAATGAAATGAAATTGAAATAAAATTGAAATGAGATGAGATGAAATGATAAGATGAGATGAAATAAAATGATGAAATGATGAGATGTGATGAGATGAAATGATGAGATGAAATGATGAGATGACATGAAATAATGAAATGAAATTGAAATGAGATGAGAAGATACGAGATGAGATGAAATGATGAGATGAAATGATGAAATGATGAGATAAGATGAAAAGAGTTGAGATGATGAGATGAAATGAGATGAAAAGAGATGAAATGATGAGATGAAATGAAATGATGAGATGAAATGAGGTGAAATGAAATTAGACGAAATGTAATGAGATGAAATGAAATGACATAATGAAATGAAAAAATGAAATGAAATAATGAAATGAGGTGAAATTAAATGAGATGATGAAATTAAATGATGAAATGAAATAGTGAAATGGAAATGATGAGATGAAATGATGAGATGAATGATGAGATGAAATGATGAGATGAAATGAGATGAGATGTAATGATGAGAGGAAATGATGAGATGTAATGAAATGAGATGAAATGAATGAGATAAAATGAAATAATGAAAGGAAATTGAACTGAGAGATGAAATGAGATAAAATGAGATGAAATAAATGATGAGATGAAATGAAATGCTGAGGTGAGATGAGATGAAACGATGGATGAAATGAAAGGATGAGATGAAATGAGATGAAATGATGAGATGAGGTGAGATGAGATGAAATGAGATGAAACGAGATGAAATGATGAAATGAGATGAGATGAGAAGAAATGATTTGATGAAATGAGATGAGGTAGTGATGAGATGAAATGAAATGAAGTGAAATGAAATGAAATAATGAAATGAAATTGAAATGAGATGAGATGAAATGAGATAAAATGATGAGATGAAATGAAATGATGAAATGATGAGATGAAAAATGATGAGATGAAAAATGAGATGAAATGATGAGATGAAATGAAATAATGAAATAAATGAAATGAAATGATGAATTGATGATATTGAAATGAAATTGAAAGATGAGATGAGATGAAATGATGAGATGAAATGAAATGTTGAAATGAAATGATGAAGAGATGTGACATGAAATGATGAGCTGAAATGATGAGACGAAATGAAATGAGATTAAATGATGAGATGAAAAATGATGAGATGAAATGATGAGATGAAATGAGATGAGATGAATTGAGATGAGATGAGATGAAATAATGAAATTAGGTGAAATAATGAAATGAGATGAAATAATGAAATAAAATTGAAATGAGATGAGAAGAAATGAGATGAAATGTTGAAAAGAAAGGAGGAAATCATGAGATGAAATGATGAGATGAATTGAGATGAAATGAGATGAAAAATGATATGAAAAATGATATCAAAAATATGACATGAAATGAAATGAGATGATATGAAATGACAATGAAATAAATGAAATGAAATAGTGAAATGAAATGATGAAATGAAATAATGAAAATGAAATGGAAATGAGATGAGATTTGATGAAATGATGAGATGAAATGAGATGATATGAAATGAGATGAGATGGGATAAGATGAAATGATGAGATAAAATGATGAGATGAAATGATGAGGTGATGAGGTGAAGTGATGCACTGTCACGTGTGTGTCTTTTTCCCAACCAACAAAAATTATAATTCATTAATTTTAGTTTTATTATTTAAGAATATTCTTAAGAGTTGAAGGAAAAATAATATTTGTACATTATGGGTTACAATTAAGTATAAATAATACGTAAATATATTAAAACTTACAAAGAATATGTTTCGGAATCGAATATGCCATGCTTCTGTGATGACAGGTATTTCATGCTGGTTGTTACAATTTTACATGAAAAACTAATGAAACAATGTTTTTAACTGTTTCTAAAAATAACAGTTTCCAAAACAGTTTTACATTCAAAATATGAAAAAGATGTCTTTGTGTTCCTTAATCTGATGAGATTTTCACACTCTGCAGATGTTAGATTTTTATTGTTGATAAATTGTATATCAAATAAAAAATGTTATTACCTCTTAAATTAGGATTTTTAGGTGATATAGGCAGAAAGGAAGGCAAGTTTTTATAACTTTGTCTAAATGAACTTTCTAAATGCCTGAGTATTAAAAGATAGCATGTCTATAAATCACAATGTATATATTACTGTATGACCTAGGACCAATCAAAACCGTTACCTCTGATAACATTATATTGTGCCCAGTATAAAATAGATATAATAATACCTCAAACTTAAATCCAGGCATTGTCATTGAATATCTTAAGAATATGCAGCAAAGGTGCTTTTAAAAATACAAGCTAGTGATTGTACTAAATTTGTAAATCACATAGGATAGTGGGTCATTTTAAGAATATTATTTCAATCTATAAACATGGATGTCTTTCCTGTTTTATATTTTCTTTAATTTCTCTCATTAATATTTGTCATTTTGTTGTCGAAATCTTTTACTTCCTTGGTTAAATTTATTTCTAAGTACATTTTTGTAGCTATTGTAAAAGGAATTGCTTTCTTAATTTCTTGTTTCAGCTAGTTTACTATCAATATATAGAAATGCTACTGATTTTTGTATGTTGATGTATATCCTGCAACTTTATTAATTTCATGTATCACCCCAAGAAGCTTTTGGTAGAGTCTTATTTTTTTCCATGTATACGATCACATTGTCTTTAAACAGGGACAATTTGTCTCCTTTCCAATTCAGATGTCCTTTATTTCTTTCTCTCACCTAATTGTCCTGGCTAAGACTTTCACTATGTGAAATATGATTGGTGAGAATAGGCATCCTTTTCTTGTTCCAGTAAAATCTTTTTCTTGTTCACAGTAAAATCTTTCACCTTTTCCACACTCAGTATGATCTTAGCTGTAGATTTGTCCTTTATGTCCTTTGTGTTAAGGCATATATTTTCTATACTAAATTATTGAGAAGTTTTTTGTCATGTAAGAATATTTAATTTTGCCAAACGCTTTTATTGTGTTTATTAATTTAATCATATGGTTTTCAGTATATATCCAAAGGAAAGAAAATCAGTATATCAAAGAGTTATCTGCACCCCCATGTTTATTACAGCACTATTCACAATAGCCAAGATATGGAATCAACAAAAGTGTCCATCAACAGATGAATGGATAAAGAAATGTGACATACATATATAATGGAATATTATTTAGTCATAATAAAGAACAAAATTCTGTTATTTGTGGCAACAAGAATGCAAGTGGAGGGCATTATGTTAGGTGAAATAAGCCTGGCATAGAAATATGAACACCATATAACTACGTGTTCTCACTTATGTATGGAAGCTAAAATTTTTAATCTCGTAGAAGTAGTAGAGTTTTGGTTACCATATCCTGGAAAGAGTAGGAGAAAGAGTATAAGGGGGGGAAAAAGCCGCGGCGGCGGGGGGGAGAAAGCGCGGCGGCGGGGGGGGGGGGGGGAGGGGGGAGAAAGCCGCGGCGGGCAAATAACCGCGGCACCGGGGGCGCCAAAAAGTCGCGGAGGGCAAAAAGCCGCGTCGGCGGGGGGGCAAAAAGCCGAGGCGGGCAAAAAGACGCAGCGGGGCGGGGGGGGGGAAGCCGGGGCAGGCAAAAAGACGCGGCGGCATAGGGGAAAAAGCCGCGGGGCGGGGGGCAAAAAGCCGCGGGGGCGGGGGGGGGGGCAAAAAGCCGCGGGGGCGGGGGGGCAAAAAGCCGGGTCGAGCAAAAAGCCGCGGCGACAAAAAGCCACGGCGGCGGGGGTGAAAAAGCTGCGGCGGGTAAAAAGCCGCCGCGGGGGTGAAAAAGCCACGGCGTTGGGGGGAGCAAAAAGCCGCGGCGACAAAAAGCCATGGCGGCGGGGGTGAAAAAGCCGCGGCGGCGGCGGCCGGGGGTAAAAAGCCGTGGGGGGCAGAAATCCGCGGCGGCGGGGGTGAAAAAGCAGCGGCAGGCAAAAAGCCGCGGCGGTGGGGGGGTAAAAAGCCGGGTCGGGTAAAAAGCCGGGTCAAGCAAAAAGCCGCGGTGGGCAGAAAGCCGCAGCGGCGGCGGGGGGGCAAAAAGCCGCGGCGACAAAAAGCCACGGCGGCGGGGGTGAAAAAGCCGCGGCAGCAGGGGTGGGCAAAAAGCCGAGTCGGGCAAAAAGCCGCGGCGGTGGGGATGCAAAAAGCCGCGGCGGGCAAAAAGCCGCGGCGGCGGGGTAAAAAGCCGGGTCGGGTAAAAAGCCGGGTCGAGCAAAAAGCCGCGGCGGCGGCGGCGGGGGAGCAAAAAGCCGCGGCGACAAAAAAGCCACGGCGGCGGGGGTGAAAAAGCCGCGGCAGCAGGGGTGGGCAAAAAGCCGAGTCGGGCAAAAAGCCGCGGCGGCGGGGATGCAAAAAGCCGCGGTGGCGGGGGGGGCAAAAAGCCGCCGCGGCGGGGGGGGGGGGGGGCAAAAAGCCACGGCGGCAGGGGTGCAAAAAGCCGCGGCGGCGGGGGGCCAAAAAGCCGCGGCGGTGGGGGCGCAAAAAGCCGGGTCGAGCAAAAAGCCGCGGCGACAAAAAGTCACGGCGGCGGGGGTGAAAAAGCTGCGGCGGTGGGGGAGCAAAAAGCGGCGGCGGCGGGGGTTAAAAAGCCGCGGCGGGCAGAAAGCCACGGCGGTGGGGGGGGCAAAAAGCCGCGGCGACAAAAAGCCACGGCGGCGGCGGCGGGTAAAAAGCCGTGGGGGGCAGAAAGCCGCGGCGGCGGGGGTGAAATAGCCGCGGCGGTGGGGGATTAAAAAGCCGGTTCGAGCAAAAAGCCGCGGCGGGCAGAAAGCCGCGGCGGCGGCGGCGGAGGGGGGGCAAAAAGCCGCGGCGACAAAAAGCCACGGCGGCGGGGGTGAAAAAGCCGCGGTGGCGGGGGGGGGGGCAAAAAGCCGCAGCGGCGGGGGGGGCGGGCAAAAAGCCGCGGCGGCAGGGAACTAAAAGCCGTGGCGGGCATAAACCCGAGGCGGCGGGTGGGGGCAAAAAACCGCGGTGGGGAAAAAGCCGCTGCGGGCAAAAAGCTGAGGCGCGCAAAAAGCCGCGGTGGCGGAGAACAAAAAGCCGCGGCGATGAGGGTCAAAAAGCCGCGGCGGCGAAGGGCAAAAGAGCCGCTGCGATGAGGGTCAAAAAGCCGCGGCGGCGGGGCGGGCAAAAAGCCGCGGCGACGCGGGGCAAAATAGTGGAGATGGGGTAGAAGGCCGGCACAGCTTGGCTTTGCTGGAGTGTGATGTGATAGGAAATGTGCAGCCAAAGACAAAAAAAGATGTAAGCAGGCTTGACTCATTGCAGCCAAGAACCCAGATGTTATCTTGAGGGTTTTAACTAATAAGCAGTTTAAATCAGAATGGCACATTCTGATTTTTTTTTGTATATTCACATTTGGCAGGCATAGATACCGTTCGAAGAGAAAAATGTCAGTAGATAGAGGTAACAAACTTAAATATGTGCCGAGTCTAGAAACAAGAGACTAGGGGGATAAGGACCTTTCAAAATAAAATGCAAGATTTGAAAACTGATTGGCTGGGGGATGAGGAAAAGGCAGGTCTTTAAGGTCAATCCCTGTTTTGCTTTAAGTTGTTAGGGGGTGGTTTTATCACATATTGTAGAATATGTCATTTCAGTTTTGAACATCTTGAGTTAAATCGTCCTAACATATCTTATGAATTTGATTTTCTTCCCTGGGAAGCTAGTATTTCAAAAACTGAAAGAGTATATAGATTTCCAACTTGTATCCAATTTATAAAACTATCTCTAGGCTGCTGATTTCAGGAGGAGGCTCATGAATATTCTATTTGCAGAGAATGTATCAGGAGTTAACATCAGCGTCAATATTTGTGAACGACCAGTTAACTAAGCCACCTCTTAGTGTATTTAGATGGGAAATCTTAGCTGAAGATATTCAATAATGAACCAACAGTGACTAAAAAATTCAATATTTAAGTATATTTCATTGTAATTAATTTGAATTGAAGTAGCCATATACAGCTAGTATTTACTACATTGAACAATGCAAATAAGAGGAAAAAATTAATAACCATCTCTAATACCACATGCCAAAATCCTCATCAATTTATTCTAGCTAAAGGAGTTGATCAGAAGCAGCAGTTGAAAGCACCAACTAAACCAGCTGGGGTTAGTTCACTGTCATTCTCTCAGAACCATCTCTTCTCTGAACAAAACAAGTACAAGAGTTCATTGTGAATCTGCATTCTCCTTGCCTATTTTAAGGTTTTGATGTTGACACTAATTTGTGAAATCCCTCCTGTGGTGTGATATTTCATTTTCCTTGCTTTTTGTTAGGACAAGAATGCTTCAGCTCTTAATTTAAAATTATGTTTCTCCCTCCTAGGTTGAGTGAACTTAGAATGCATTCTCTGACATATCCAAGTTTTTGTTAATATGAATTTGGGGAAAAAAGCATACTTAATTAGCTAAGACTTCTTATTCTAGGCTTGACCCTGTGTTCGACATCTATTGAATTTGTAGTTGCATGGGCTGCTCTCTGACACTGGTTACTGACCTGGAAGCTATATTAACGTTAGGGGAGGTGGTGTATGAGCATTAGAAGTATCCTTGCAAGGAAAGACTTGTCTTAACTCAATACGTCTTTTTTTTGCACACAAGAAAGTCAGTGTTTGAGTCTCCTAAAATCTTCCTATTTCCAAGTTGCAGAGTACCATTGATTCCTAAACAAAGACCTAATTTTTGACTCGGAGACGTGGCAAGGTAGTGAATCACCATTATAATTTAACAATCTTCAAGATAAAATTATCTCTCTGATATTTAGATTTTGCCCAATTATTAAGATATTTGGGTGTTTCGTTAAGAATGGAAGACTCTAGTCTCTTGAGCAGAGACTATAAAGGCCTCAGATGATCATTTTTACTTTTATGCTCTTTTCTTTAACACCTTCAACACAGTTGGAAGCAGCCGATATTCCCCAGAGTTGTTGTGTTTTTTAAACCAAATGCATGGTTCCGTGGTAGAAAACTGGGCTGATCCAAGCTGTTTTCAGTAAACACTTCATTTCAGGTGACCTATTTCATATTAAATAATCTCTAGATCCTGTCTTCAAAACTAACTAGATCAGATAACCTACTCTAGATTTTCCCCTTTTAGGGTCTGTGAGCTGCAGTCACTTTTGTGAAAATGATTGCAATGAAAAGATAGTTGTAGATGGGGAAAATGTTTTGACTAATTTAAGCATAGTGGTATTTCATATGAGAATTTAAGTTACACACATTTGAAAATTATAATGGAGTCTCTTGGCTGAGCTTTAAAAAAAATAGCGTTTAGGCTAAAAAAGGAACTGCTACCTCTCCTAAAATCAGAAAGATGTTACAGTAATTCTCCATTCTCTAGAATTATCAGGAAGCACCTTTGTGATGATTTACTTTTGTTCTTGGGAGTGTGAGTCCGTGTAGTCTTGGAACCATCAATTAGAATGATGGCTTTCTGATCCCAAAGTCATTCGTTCTGAAAACAATATTTTTCATAAATTTGAAAGTGAGAAGTTTTGATCTTGCCATTCCCAAGTAACTCTCTTAATAAGAGGCATCAGCATGCTTCAGTGTCACTTTCCAGTGCTCAAAGTCGTCTTTGAGTTCTCCATTTCACTCCCTACACTCCAATTTAGCTGCAGTTCTCTTGGCCAGTCCTATGAAATACATCCATGGCCTAATGACTTCTCACCACTACTGCCACTCATCCTGACAGCATTCTCACCTAAGTCACTACCTTTTTTCTCTGGATTAGAGTAGCCTCCCGATTTATTTGCTCACAAAACCTATTTATTCTACACGGTGCACAAGATACACCCCTTTGAAATGCAAACACAATCATGTTATTCTCTGGTTAAGTTATCTCATATATTCCTATCGCATTTAAAATTAATTCAGAATAATCCCCTGATTATCAAAACCCTACATGCTCTTCCACAGTATGGTTTACTTCCAAGATATCTCTTCAACTTTTTTTTCACTGTACTGAATTGGTGACTAATAATCATATTTTTGTTTTTGCACAAAAAGTCTTGCCTTGTAAAATTTTCAGTTTCTCCTTTATCCACAGGTAACTCTTTCCTCATAAGGCGAATTGCTTGCTTCCTTGAGTTCTGCTCTCAAAGATACCCTTCATTTTCTACCTAATATTAATAACTTTAATCATTCATTATTCCATTACTATGCTCTATAGTGTATACAATTTCTGTTCTTTGTCATGTTATTAACTAAATTATTTATTTGTTCCAGCAACGTATTCCATAAATATTGTACACATAAAAATTATGTTATTTTTATTGCTGTATGCTCAGCTGCCCAATAACAGTCTGAGGATTAACATATTTGTTAAATGCACAAATACGTTCTTTCACAAATATTAGTTTAATAATTTTATATTAAACTCCCTCTATACTTACAGTATGAATTAGATAATTGAGAATAAACATTCCAGTGGAAAAAACTAAACAATTTGTTATAAAACATCCTTAAAAGCATCAGAAAGTTAATAGAGCAATGAAGAATTACAGGACCAAGTTAAGAATGGTATGGAAGCCTGTTTGTGAGGCTTATGTTTGGGTTATCTCTTTACTTAGAGAGACTATAATCTCAAAAGAGGATTAAATGGAGAAATAACCATATCAACTCACATGGTAAGGGTATTCAAACATCTCTTAGTAATGGAGAAAATTGAAAGAAATGAAAAAAGAGAAAGGGAAAAAGAGAAACAGAGTGAAAGGGATAATGAAGGAGAGAAAGAAGAAGAGAAAGGAAGAGGAAGAAAAGTAAAGAGGAGGAGGGAGAGGGAGGAAGAAAGAAAGGTGAAAAGAAAGAATGCTAAAGTTTTCAACAACATAATTTATCCTTCTAGAATATGAACGTTGGTCTATTTGATGATGTCCCACAGATTCCTTAGTCTCTGCTCATTTTTTATCTGTTTCTCAGAGTCAATATTTTCCATTTTCTTATCTTCAAGCTCATGACTTCTTCTGTGTGTGCAAATATACTCTTAAATCCCTCTGGTGATTTTTAAATTTTTATCATTGTAGTTTTCCACTCCAGAATTTCTGCTATCTCTGTTGATATTCCTACTTTTTAATATTTTTTCTGAATCCTTTATTTCTTTGTTTATGTTTTCCTTGTGACATTTGAGTATAATTAAGAGAGATGTTTTAAAGTCTTTGTCTAGTAAGTTTGAAGTCTGGGTTTCCTTAGAGATATTTTCTGTCAGTTTGTTTTGTTCCTTTGAATGAGCCATACTTTCCCGTTTTTTGTATGCCTTGTAACTTTTTTTGAAAACTGGGCATTACAATAATTATAATTACTATGTGGTTACTCTGTAAATCAAACCCTCCCCCACAAACACAGTAATGTTTTGGGGTTTTAAATTTTCTTTACTTCTTATATTGTTAAGGATTTTTTTTTAGTGAAATTTTCCAAAGTGATTTACAAAACTGTTTGCTTTATAAGGTGTGGTCACCGAAGTCTTTTTGTTTCCTTAACAAATGTTAAGCTAATGTTTTGACAGTGATTTTTTTGTATGTCAGGAAGTAAGCAAACAGGCAAATACAACAAAAACAAAAAGAAAAACAAGTAATCATTGTCCAACAAAATATGCCTCTAGGCCATGCAGACTGGCTTTGTGCTGGGTTCTTTAAAGCCGGCACAAAGTGTGTGTTCACTCTTGCACTGAGTGAAGTTCAAGTTCACTCTTGCACAGAGCTTGCACTGAGGGGAGGGATCGGCCAAGGTAAAAGTGTAGGGTCTTCTTATGACATTTGTCAGCATGTGGCTTAACCTATGCATACATGTGACTTTCTAGACTCTCCCATGTACGTGAATAATTTTGAATGTCTTAGTTTTCCAAATACTCTTCTCCAACTTTTCTTCCTGTGCTGAAGGTGATCTACTATATGTGTAAACTCTAATTTTTGCCCTAAGCATCTGTGGTTTGTTAGGTCTCCTTGCAGAGTTCCTTGATAATGTCCATTCCTTATCTGTTCTGTATTCTAGCAACACAGAAAAACAAAAGCCTTTCATGAGTCCTTTAGGTATCCCCCAGACCAGTCAGAACAGACACATAGTAATTTGCGGGTAAGATCTTCTCTTGTTCCTTTGGACCATGGACCAGTGTTCCTCACTGGGAACGTGGGCTTCTGACACTTCAAAACTGCCAATTTGCTGGGGCAAAGGCAAGCTAAAAATGTCATAAAGTTTTCAAGTTGTCTTTTTCTTGAGTCTGCTTTCACTCGGTTGTTGTAATCTTTTGACTGTTTTCCAGAGTTTTGGCAAAGTTTATTTGGGCAGTTTCTCTTAGTTGTGTGATGTTTCTGTGGGGAAATGAAAGATTGCAGCTGTCTCCACTGCCATTTTGCTGATGTTCCTCTTTTGTCAATTTTTGCTTCATGTTATTATGCTTTGTTATTAGTTCATGTATTAGTTTTCTAGGGCTGCCATAACCAAGTAACACAAACTGGGTGCCATGAACAACATACATTTATAGTCTTATAGTCCTGGAAGCTAAAAGTCTGAGATTGAGGTGTCAGCAGGGATGGTCCCTTCAAGGGCTATGAGAGAAAGCCTGTTCTATGCCTTGTTTCTCGCTTCTGATGGTTTAGTGGCAGTCTTTGGCATTCCTTGGCTAATCTCTGCCCTCATAATGACATGGTACTCTCCCTGTGTGTATGTCTCCCTCTACTCAAATTTCTTCTTTTAATAAGGACATCAGTCATATTGAATTCGGGCTCATCTGACTGTATCTTAACTTGATCAGCTGCAAAGAACCGATTTCCTAATGAGGTCATATTCAGTGGTTAGAATTTCAGCATCTATATAAAGGAAACAATTTAGCTCATATCTGTGCATACATGATTGTAATAGCTATGTCTTCCTAAAGCGTTGACCCCCTTTTTACTACAAGATAAATTTTTAAAATCCTATTCACATTTTTAATAGTCTATATTGTGTGTTATGAGTATAATGAGTTCAGTGTTCTTATGATTGCTCTTTGCGTGATATTTTTTGTCATCTTTTTACTTTCAATCCATTAGTATCCTTGCATCTCAGCGTATATTGGGATCACTTGTTTTAATCCAGTCTGACTATCTCTGCCTCTGGAATGGATTTTAATCTGCTCACATTTAAGATTATAATTGGTAGAATTCTATTTATGTCTGCCATTTTGCCGTTTGTTTTATATATTTCTCAGATATTTTTCTTTATTGCTTTATTTTGCAATGAAAGAATATTTTCTAAAATAGGGAACTTTAGATTACTAATGAATTATTTTATTATATATTTTTGAGAATTTTTGTTGTTGTTGTAAGTTTACCATATAGGTATATGGAAAATTAATTATTCAAATCATCTTCCAATTTATACTAGTAAACTTCTGGTAATACATAGAAACATCATTCTTATATAAATCTCTTTTATTTCCTCCATTTTAAAGTATTATCACTTTACACATTACATCTATTAAAGTTACAGAGCCAACAATACATTTTAGTAATTATTACTTTACCATCTAGAGTGATTACCTTATCACAATACATTTTTCTTCCAACTACCTCCTTTTTGATGTTACTGGAAAATATGTTATAGACGTATTACATTTCTACATGTCAAAAACTCAGCAATACATTATGCACATATTATTATCATTGAGACGGAGTCTCCCTCTGTCACCCAGGCTGGAGTGCAGTGGCACAATCTCCGCTCACTGCAAGCTCCATTTCCCGGCTTCATGCCATTTTTCTGCTTCAGCCTCCTGAGTAGCTGGGACTACAGGCGCCCGCCATCACGCCCGGCTCATTTTTTGTATTTTTAGTAGAAACGGGGTTTCACTGTGTTAGCCAGGATGGTCTCGATCTCCTGGCCTTGTAATACGCCCGCCTTGGCCTCCCAAAGTGCTCAGATTACAGGTGTGAGCCATCGTGCCCGGCCATTATACACATGTTATTTAATAAAGAATTTATGATTAAGAGAAAAAATGCATTTTTACTGTCTTTTATAGTGTCAATATTACCTATACCAGTGCTTTTTTAAAAATGTGGATTCAAGTGACTGTCTTCTGTAACTTGCTTTTAGCCTTAGGAATTAATTTTAGAGTTTTTTTTAATGTGGTAGGTCTGCCAGCAACAACTTCAGTTAATATTTCTGTTTATCTGGGTAAGTCTTTGTGTTATCTTCATTTTTGAAAAATAATTGCTGGATAAGGAATTCATGGCCAAGAGTTTTTTTTTCCTTTGCATCTTTTGAATATATTATTCTACTGCCTCTTGCCTTCCATTGTTTCTCTTAAGTCAGCTGTTAATCTTACAAAACATAGGTGCTCAAAAAATAAACATGTGCATGAATATTTACAGCAGTAATATTCATACAGTCAAAAAGTGGAAACAATCCATATGCTTGTTGACTCATAAATGGACACCCAATTTTCAGCTATAACAAAGAATGAAGTACTTATATATGTTATAATATGGGTGAAATTTGAAATCATTATGTTAAGTGCACAAAAGGACAAATATTACTTGATTTTATTCACATGAAACATCAGGAATTGGCAAATCAATTGGGATATAAATTAGATTAGTGGTCCTTAGGGCTCAGGGAAGCAGAATAGGGTGTAACAACTTTATGCATAATGGGTTTTTGGAAGGGACATGATGAAATTGCCCTGGAACATTGTGAATATACTAAAAGCAAGTGCATTGTATGCTTTAAAATGGTTGTTATTAATTTTATATTATGTGATTTTTACCTTAAAAAAAGAGAAAATAGCCTTACTCTATACATAATAAACTCAAGATATGTTACAAATTTACATGTGAAATCCAAAATACTATAATATTTAAGGAATAGCTAAGTAGCATAACACTGAAATTTAACATAATGAAACATTTCCTTAAAAAAGAAAAAAGCACAGTAATTAAAAAGGGAAATATATTTAATATTTTTTCTCTCCATTAAGCATGCCATTAACTGAGTAAAAAATCAAGCTGCAATTATGTAAACTACATTTTCTAAAACCATAAAGAAAAGAAGAAATAAAAAGGTATTTGGGGAAAAAATCCAAAGGTACAGTCAACTACACAAAAAAAGCTTAGTCCCATTAAGCATTATGAAAATGCAAATGATAACTGAAAGAAGATAAAACTACAATTCAAAGAGAAAGCCTAACATTTCAACCCCCCAAAAAGTCTGGGTTTTGGAGATCTGGGATGGAATAGGGTTCCTAACCTGACAACAATGAAAGAACCAAACTAACTTCAAAGTCATGAATTTATTTTTATAGCAACGAGTTTGCCAAGAACTGAGTCAAAATATGAGGGAAAACAAGCACCTGCAAGGAGAAAGAGGACAGATGCACTTACATAGAACAGATGCAAATAGACACCACTATGACAAGTAAAGCTGGAATAATCAATAAATTCCTAAAGACAAAGTGGGGCTGGTGAGATTGGGAGACCGCTGACAGTTGCAGAAGTTGGGAAAGATCCATCATCTTGAAAACTTTTTCCCCACAAACACACTGTGATCTCTCAAGCAATTGGTAAGGAATCCAAGAGAGTCTGTATATGACACAGATCAGGGAGAGCAGAACACTTGGGAGGTGACCAGGTCTTGGGGGCCGAGCCCTTATGAATGGGATTAGTGCCTTTATAAAAGAAGCTCAATGGAGTTCTTGTGTGCCTTCCACTGTGTGAGGACATAGAAAGAAGGCACCATCTATGAACCATGAAATGGCTCTCATCAACACTGAATTTGTGAGCATCTTGACCTGAGATCTTACAGCCTCAAGAAGTGTGAAAAAAGAAATATCTGTTGTTTTTTAGTCACCCAGTTTATGTTATTTTGTTATAAGGGTCCAAATAGACCAAGATATTCCACTTAATATGTAGGGGAAGGCAACAAAAACTGCCACACTTAGAATACTCCTGATGCTGGGAGTATGAAAACAGGAAAAACAAAACAAAACTGCTCTTGAAGGTGAAGGAGGAATATCACTGAGCTCACCAACACAGCCAGGAAAAGAACAGAAGTGTGAGAAGGCTACATTCCTGAGACCCTGAGAAAAAGTACCTGCATAAGACTGAGATGAAATTACCTACTCTAGTTATGATTGAAATCCCAAAAAGAAAAGAGGAAAAAATAATGGAGCAAAAGAAATATATTTCAAAATAACTGCCAAAAATATTCTAAAAGAAGTGACAGAAAATCAAACTTCAGATATAGGAAACTCAGAGAATGTCAAATAGAACAAAAAGAAATAAGAATTCCATCTTGAAAAATCTTTAAAAAATCAAGTCTAAATTTTATATCTTGCTCCAAATATATAGAGATATAAATAGGTTATCATCAAGATATGGAGAAAGCCATATCATGGAAACACTAAAATAAGTCTGTGGAAGGACTACATTGATATTAGACACAACAGAGTTCGGAACAAGAAATAGTATCAGAGATGAGAGATAATAGATAATAGAATAATCAATTCTCAAGAAGATGTAAACATCCTACTAATTAGGGTATGCAGCTAACAACAGAGCCTCCAAATACGTGAGGTAAAACATGAAAGAAATCAAAGGTGAACTAGAAAAATCCAAAATTATATTTGCAGACTTCAACACTTTTGTCTTAGTAATGGAAAGACTAGGCACAAACTCAGTAATCACGTGGAAGATAAGAACAACAATATCACCAACAAGACATCCCATCTTCAATGGCAGATACTCTTTCCTTTCAAGTGAAAAAAAAACAGTATGGCATATTCTCTAACAAACCCAGAACTTCTAATATTTGCGTTCTTCCTTCCTTCTTTCCATCTTCCTTTCTCTTCTCTTCCCTTCCCTTGCCTTCTTCCTTCCTTTCTTCTTTTCCTCTTCCTTTTCTTTTCTTTTTTCTTTTCCTTTCTTTCTTTTCTTTTTTCTCCTTCCTTCTTTCCTTCTTTCTTTCTTTCCTTCCTCATTCTTCCTTCCCTCCTCCCTCCCTTCCTTTCTCTCTCCCTTTTCTTCCTTCTTTTCTCATATTCTTTCTTTCTTTCTCACGTTCTTGCTTTCTTTCCTTTTTTCTCCCTTCTTCCCGCCCTCCTTTTCTTCCTTCCTCCCTCCCTTCCTTTCCTCTTTTTCCTTCCTTCCTTCGCCTCTTTATTTTCTTTGTTTCTTTGCCTTCCTCCCTTTTACCATTCTCTCTTCCTCCTTTCCTTCTTCCCTTCCTCCTTTCTTTCTTTCTCTCTTTCTTTCTTTCTCTTTCTTTCTTTTCTTTCCTTCCTTCTTTCTTTCTTGTGTTCGTGTTTTCTTTTTTCTCCCTTCCTGCCTTTCTCCCTTCCTGCCTTTCTCCCTTCCTCCCTCCCTCCCTCCCTTTCCTCATTTCCTCCTTCTTTTCTTTCTTCTTTCTTTATTTCCTTCCTTCTTTCCTTCCTTCTTTTTCTTTGTTTTCTTTTCTTTCTCTTTACTACAATTCATATTATTTTTAAAAAATTAAG
This sequence comes from Pan paniscus, assembly GCF_029289425.2. Taxonomy (NCBI): domain Eukaryota; kingdom Metazoa; phylum Chordata; class Mammalia; order Primates; family Hominidae; genus Pan; species Pan paniscus. The sequence goes on from NC_073260.2 coordinate 53,293,632, forward strand.
AGACGGAGACAGAAAAATAAAGAACTCTTTAATCTGCAGGTAAATAGATTATGTCTGCTGCACGCAAAAGAATGGCCTCCCAAAAATTTTCATGTCCTAATTCTCAGAGTCTAACATAGAAATATGTTAGGTTGCACGGCAGTGTGAAATTAGATTTCAAGTGAAATTAAGGTTGCAGAAAAATGATAGAGAGATTGTCTTAAATGGGTGAGATCGATGAAATCACAAACTTCCTTATAAGTGAAAGAAGAAGACAGAAGAAAGGCAACCTTGGAGGTGGTGGCATGAGAAATTACTCAACATCACTGACTTTTAAGATACAAGAATGAGGACCCAGCGCGGTGGCTCATGCCTAATCCCAGCACTTTGGGGGGCTGGGGTGGGTGGATCACGAGGTCAGGAGATCGAGACCATCCTGGGTAACATGGTGAAACCCCATCCCTACTAAAAATACAAAAAATTAACTGGGCATGGTGGCAAATGCCTGTAGTCCAAGCTACTCATGAAGCTGAGGCAGAAGAATCACTTGAACCCGGGAGGCAGAGGTTGCAGTGAGCTGAGATCATGCCACCGCACTCCAGCCTGGGTGACAGAAGGAGACTCCATCTCAAAAAAAAAAAAAAAGAAAGAAAGAAAAATAGGATATAAGAATGAGGTCATGTTCCAAGGAATAAAGGCGGCCTCTGGATGCTGAAAAAAATCAAGTAATAGATTCTGCCACATAGCCCTCAGAAAGACTGCAGCCCTGCCCAAAACTTGATGTTAGCCCTGTGAGTTTCATTCAAGTCTTCTGAACTACAGAACTGTAGGATTAACGGTCACTTTATTGTAAGATATGAAGTTTGTGGTAATTGGTTACAGCAGCAAGAGGAAGTTTATATTGTAATTGTATCATGAAAATGAGAACCATAATTTACAACTGCTTTTAATACTGCACTTGGATGTTTGAAATCACGTACATGGAAATGATCTCTATGTGCATGAGGGAGGATAGCAAATTGATGCCAAAATAATGCAAATGCAAATCTTACACACATTTCTATGTAGGTTTCATTTAATCTTTGAAATTAAAATGAAATGAAAAGATTGTGATATTTTGATGAAATTAGACTAAAATGAACAATAACAAAATAAGAACTCACTTATATTCTTTATATGGTCAATAAAGAAGTGATAGTGGAAAAAAACAAGATCAAATGAAGGTGATGATTTAGGAAGTTGGAAAGATAGCTGAAACTACAAAATGGTATATAACCAGTGAACACTTAGACACACTGATTGATGAACTTCAGCTTTAGCTTGGTGAGAGCATAAAATGAGAGCAGCTGAGGTTTGCAAATTTGTAATCTCCTTGTGGAAAAACAGGGGAAAACACATCTCAGCCTAATAAGATTTATCTACTAAGGAGTCTAGACTTGGTCCATTTGTCCTTGTAATTCAAAAGCTAATTCAAATACTGATTTGATGTATTGTGTGAACAACCATTGCTGATTATCATCGCATATCTGGCATTCTCTTTTATCTGATATCTAAAATATTTGGTAATTCCTGGACTTTCTCTTTTCAAACCCAGTACGGTTTAATTTGAGTCTTAGAACAGTTGTCTTTGAGAAATTCTTCCCTCTACTGCATCTGTGAATGGGCATAGCATGGTTACATACATACTGTCACTCCATAGAACATTTGTTAAATTAAAGCCAAAGTTTAAAGCAAGAGCTTTAACTTACTGGTTTTACTAATGTTTTCCTCCCCAATAGCCACAACAATATTGATACCCTCACACCTTTTAACATAAAGCTTGGTGTTGTCTGTTTTTCAGGTGTTGTCATCTATATGATCTCAGTATTTTAAAAATCAGCTTCCGGCCCATATGGTGGTTCATGCTTGTAATACCAGCAGTTGAAGAGGCTGAAATGAGAGTATTCCTTGAGCCCAGGAGTTCAAAAGCAACCTGGGCAACATAACAAGACCCAGTCTCTATCAAAAGTTAAAAAAATAAAAAGTGGGCATGGTGGTGTGCACCTGCTGTCCTAGCTATTTGGGAGGCCAAGGTGGAAGGATTGCTTGAGCTTGGGAGGTTGAGGCTGCAGTGAGCAGTGATTGCACCACTGCACTCCAGCCTGGGCAAAAAAGCAAGACCCTATCTCAAAAAATATATATAATAAAAATAAAAATCAGCTCTCATTGATTTCTATGTAAATATGCACAGTTGATGTCCATATAGACATAAATAATAATATTTCTGACAATGGGTCCATATGATCTTCAACATGTAAAATGCTTATCTGTGTAATTGACTGGTTAGTCTCATTAATGAATATAGATTCAATTCTACTTTCTTGTTCTAGATATATAATCTAGCTTTTCATTTCACTTATTTACTGATAACAAGAGGAAGAATGACAAGATATCTATTTTGGAAAATTGGTAGGAGTAAAGATGAAACAATGATAGAATTGCACAGAAAACTAGAAAAAAGTATGGTATTCTGATATTCTATCACATCACATACTAAAGGCCTCATAAAACTCAGATATTTTATCTACAAATGTTATTTTCATCATAGGAATGATCAAAGCATGAGACTACAATTGTATTAAAATGTGCTTGTATCACAAGCACTGGTGCTAAAAAGGAGGGGAAAACATCATTACTGATATTTTCAACATATGTTTTACTTTTCATCAACATGAACCTCAACTTGCTATGATGCAAATTGAAGGAAATCACCCATAATTCCGTATGAAAAAGGCCTGTGATATTTTATGGGAAAATAAACAGAGAAAATGCTAACAGAAACCCTGTTAAGCATGAAGCTTTATGGAGCAAACCCAAATCCAGTGGTGAAAGATACACACTCGAGTTCTATTTGTTGTCTTGGAACAATACGGTTTAGAGGTGACTGGCGGGTGAGGAGAACATATGCGAGTTCACCAAAGAGAAAAGCTGAATGAGGCAATGCCTCTTCCTGACCATATCTCTTACTCAGATAACTATATAATTTATTGTCCAGTAAAGGGAATATTAAAAACTCATATTAAAAGTCATGCAGTGAAGTTGTCCAGGGAAATCAAGACTTAACAGTCTCACTCTGACAATAATGAACAGGGGGATTCCCTCAAGATAGACTAGGACATGACCCCACACTGGCAGGTAGTAGTACCAGAAAAGAACCCATGGAAAATCTTTACCTTATGCTTGAGGTAGGGACCAGGCTAAAGTGAAAGCCAGACCTAAAATTCTATCTAAAATAAATCCACAATCAAAGAAAATATGTGGTGTACAGGCATAGAATGTCTTTACTGGATCATTGAAATAGTAAGATAAATTCAAGTTTTTACATTGTTTTCTTTTCCTCCAGTTAGGGCTTGAGGTTTGTCTCTGGAGAGTGACTGTCAATTGGAGCCCTGCCTTTCTGGGGTTCTGGTCAGGGGGTTGTGGATGCTTAACATGTGCCTTTCACAGGACACTTCCTTACCCCAGCAGTGGCCAGATGTGCATCCCACGACCAGGCCTCCCTCTCACAGAACATCTGTTGAGACTAGGAGATGCCTGGTGACTGTTGCCTGACCTGTGTCCTGTGTATTTCTGACAAGAGCCACTCTCAGAGACCCTGGCCAGGAGGAGAGTTAGGTTCCAGTGTAGGTCAGCTCAGACCCATGGAGGCCACAGAACCAAACATGGGAAATCACAGAAGTAGGTTTATTACTCACAGATCCAGAGAGAAGAGGGTAGCTGAGAAGAGGGTTTAGCTGTGTCCCCAGCCAAATCTCATCTTGAATTCCCACATGTTGTGGGAGGGAACAGGTGGGAGGTAATTGAATCATGGGGGCAGGTCTTTCCCATGCTGTTCTTCTGATAGTGAATAAGTCTCACAAGATTTGATGGTTTTATAAAGGGGAGTTTCCCTGCACAAGCTCTCTTGTCTTGTCTGCTGCCATGTGAGACGTGCCTTTCACCTTGCACCATGATTGTGAGGCCTACCCAGCCATGTGGAACTGTGCGTCTATTAAAACTCTTTCTTCTGGAAATTACCCAGTCTTGGGATGTCTTTACCAGCAGTGTGAAAACGGACTAGTACAGTAGCACACCTCATAGGGCTGAACAAAATGGGGAAGATGAGTGGGGAGCAGGAGAGAGAAAAGGGGTCTGTGGGACTCCAGCCTTTATTGGGCCCAGAACATTACCCAAAGAAGTTTTCCACGGGGCACTAGTCTGTGGGGTGAGTGCCAGCAGGCACATTTCTTGACTCCCGCTGCAACCGAGCAGGTCACTCTGGGGTGTGGGTGCTGTCCATGTGCGCTGTGAGGTCTGTGGGGTGAGTCAGGTAGGTTGTATCCAACGGTTCCATAGCTGGTAGTCACCAGGAGGAGGCAACTGTGTCGGGTCAATATCTAGGCCAGCCACACTGAGGAACTGTGAGGGTTAGAACTGGAAATTGTCAAGGGAATCTGAACCCAGCTACCATATGAGAGAGTTCAACTTATGTTCAATGTGAATGCCATGGCAATATTAAAAGGTAAGAATTCGCTCCATACGTGCTTGAGGTAAATAGGAGAAACCTAGAATTTATGTAAACAGTGAGAAGATTGGATGCGTTTTCCGTCACATATTTTAATACTAGCAGCATATTATATATGTCAATCCATCAGGCATTCAGAAATACATGCTTATGAAAATTTTTTGCACCATCAGACAAAAGACAAGGGTAGAAGACATTTGTAACCCTATAAACACTAGTAAATTAAAAACAGAAGAACCTTTATGTCCTAACATATCTGTGTTGTGAAAGGCTGCCCTGTGAAATACGGGATTTCTTAAACATATTTTAAAAATCATAGGTGTCAATATTTTTTAGAAATCCATTTAAATTTTCTCTTGCTATTTTACAATGCCTATTTATTTATTTAGTGGCTCTGCTGATTTTGATGTATGTCCTAAACTTTACATTTTCTTTCAAGGATATTTTATACAACTTTATGTAAAATGTTTCAGTATCTTCACATTCTCTCCCTGTCCTTTTGTTTTGCTCTTATATGGTGGCCTTGAGTCTTTTCTCTGGCTTTTCAAACCTAGTAAGACTAAGAAACTAAAGTAACTTTGCCCGAGGTTTGGTAACGCCTTCCAAAGCACATCCTAAGCTCTCGTGCATACAGGGGTCTCCTTTGAGCTCTGTGCTTTTGAGATCCCATATACCTAAATTCCAGTACTCCAAATCAGTACTGCTCAGTTTTAGTTACTAAGTTTAAAAATGTATTTCAATAGCAAGTTACTTTAGTGCACTCTTCCTTCTTTCTTGACTGCTTGTATACATGTATATTTCTTTAAATGAATCTTGGAATTTATTTAAAAATTTTAAATTATACTAACGAAACTGTATATTGTTGTGAATTCATAAGTGAATTTGGAAAGAATTTGTCTTTATGATACTAAATCCTTTTTATCCAAGAATAATATGTGTCTTTATATTTATTCCAGTCTATATTTATATCACTGAGTAAATATATAGAAATGTAGATACATACAGCTGTAGTTATAGATACAAATATAGATATAACATGTTTAATCTATATCTATCTCATATAACATATATACATGCTATATATGTGTGTGTGTATATATATATGTTTATGTTATTAAAGAGCTCCCTTAAAATTTTTCTTTTATTTCCTATATAATTTTAGGTCGAGCTTGAATTTTCCTTGTATAAACAAGCAAATATTTATACTAGTTTTAATACTGATGTTTAGACATTGTATCTTATTTTAGCATTGAATATTTTCACAATTATCATAAATATTATCTAATAATAATAAGGTACCTGTTAAAAACATTTAAAGTTTTACCTTTGAATTATTTTATTGTTGAATTAAAATTCCTTTAATATGATAGTAAATTTCTATTTTATGCTTTCTCTATGCATATGCAAATTAACCTATCCACTTCTCTATCTCTATGTAGTAACATATGAAAATCAGGCCTCTCTTCTTCTAATGGACATACACATGTTTGCATATAGAATATCAGACTCTTTACAGCATTTAAAATCTTTACAGACATGAATATTGCCTTTTAACAAATACATTTTAGCATGTACTGAGAATCCCCTATTTATTTTTAATTTGGGCTAATCAATATTATTATTAATATTATTGGATTACCAAATTTGGAAACACACTTTCATCCCCAAGGTGGATATTTGTTTTATTTTTTTTGCCAATTTCTTGTCTTACTGTTTCAAACATTGTTGGATATTATTTTATTTGGCATTTTAGTATCAACATTTGTAATTGATGTACTCTACATATTTTTTCTTCAATATCTGGTGGGTTTTATAATTACTGCTACATTGGATTTGTAGTAGACATTGACAAAAATTATTCCTGTATGTTTTATAGCTGTATGAAGGAAACTAATATATTTTACCCCTAAATATATTTCCTTGATATATTTCAAAATGGCTATTGAGAAGGACTGGGAATGCAAACTTAGCTGCAAAGCTGTCTTGGGGAGATTTGCATTGGTAGAGAATCTGCCTTGTTGCAGCCAGGCTTTCTCTGAGGTCTGCCCCCTTGTCTGGATCTAGGAAAGGTTAACTGAGCATCTGAGGTCTCCAAAGGTCTGAAAGAAACATTTTCTGTCTATTCTCTCTGAGGACTGCTCCCAGTGAGGTTTCACCTATGTAATAAGTCCACTGTTGCTAGCCAGGGTCGTTTTCTCACATAACCTTTTTTTTTTTCCCTGTGATCCAAGACCCCATTCTTTCTGTAAACTTCATGTGGTAGATAAGCTTCTGCACGCATCGTGTGTCTGGGTCTTCGTTCTAAGGGCTCCAGTGTACACACATTGCAGAAACCTGTATGCCTTTTCTACTATTTATCTGCCTCCTACTAGTGATTTTCAGGGAAACTTCAGAAGGCAAAAGGGACATTCTCCTTTAGCCCATTCTCAGACAAAATCCCCCAACATTTAACTGATTCCTAATAGCTTAAAATCACTCTGACAAATCCATATATTTATAACCTTTTCTTCCCTCTATGATTTCTGGTCAGCTTGGGTTTTGTTTTTCATTCCATTTACTTCATCCTCGAAAAGATCTATTTTACGTCTATTTATTCTCATTTATGGACATTGAGAAAAGAAAATAACTTTCATGTGAGAAATGCAAGTCCTTTTAAATAATCAGGCCCAGAGAGATACTCAAATGAGACAGCAGTTCTGTCCTGCTCCTCTTTGAGCTGTGTGTTCATCTAGGCTGCTTGCTGTTGCCACAGAAGCTATAAATTAACCAATAACGCCACACCAGATAGTATAATCCACACCCAATAATAGTGTAACAGTGTATAGCCAGTCACTAATAAATGTTATTTCCATAAGCCAATGAGAACTTGTGACAAACCTCTTTGCATCATCCCACTTCTGGACCCTTTTTTGCCTTTAAGAAACTGCTTGTTGCAAAGCTCCAAAGGGAGTTCATATCCAAGGATACTTGGGTCTGTTTCTTCCAGGCAGCTGTCCTCATTTTGGCTCAAGTAAACTCTTTGAATTACGTTTTGTGCTTCAGCCCCTTCCACTTAGATTAACAACATGGATTTGTGTCACCATGTATGGCAATTAAAATGTTCACCCTTTTCCCCCCGAGGGCACTGATGTGTTTTCCTGAGCACTTGGAATAGCTACGTAGTGTTTACTGTCTAGATTATGGTTTCTCAACCTTGGTGCTACTTACCTTTAGGACCAGAGGATTCTTTGCTGTGGGAGGCTGCCCTAGCAATGCTAGGTGTTTCGTTTGACCTCTAAATTTCACACCTCCACCAGTCTTGACATCCCCACAATAACACTAGACATTGACAAATGTCTCCTGGGGAAAACTCTCCACCAGTTGACAGGCAAAGTTCTGGAAATATTGGAATTGTCAATTGAGATTTTATGTTATCCAAAACAAATATTTTTCTTTGTTTTCAAACGTCTACTTCCATCTACTTATCTATTTATTTTTTACTTTTATTTGTAACTTAATTCCATCAAGGAGAGAGTTCATTTTCTGTTATGCTAAATTTTTGAAGAATGTATTGATTTTTTATGACATGATATATGGATGATACGTAGATATTACATGTTTGTATTATCAAATTTCAGGGCGATAATAAAATAAATGCTTATAATATTTATATTGTCACTGTATATTAGTTATTTTCTTCATTCACTACAGGAGTTTTTCAACCTATAGGCTATTTTTCGATTCTAGGTTATCCAATAGATTTTGAAACGTTATGATTAAATATCTACTTCTCAAGCATTCATCTTTGCAAATGAAACAATCCCAAGCTCTTATAATGCACATCATATAAAGGGCAGATTAGTCAATATATGGTTCAGAAATAATTATGTAATATTTATAAGAATATTAAAAATTTAGATCCTTAACTCAAGAATAATCCAAATTATAATTTGATTTCATTACATAATTTAAAATGACACCAGAATACTAGTAAAAATGTAGATAAGTTTATATAATCTTTTTTAGCTGTAGGACTTTATTAGCATAAATTCAAATACAGGAACCAAAGTAAGATTGAGACCTATAGTCAAAGGTTAAAATGTACACATTATAGGGGCATGATTCAACTAATTTAAAGCATGATAACATGGAGAAATATTGCAAAACATACATTTTACTGAATTAATTGTTAATATCTAATCATTATGTGAGAACAAAATTAAAGAGTAGCTACACACGCACACACCCACACACAAGTGCAATATTGTCAAATAAACGATGTTCAGCTACACTAGAAATCACATCTGTGTTTCCTCCACAAAAAAGATTAAAAATCACAATAATATTTATTGTATATATGGAGGTAAAGATACTGAAAATATTACCCTAAAATACATTGTTTTTTGAGATGGAGTTTTGCTTTTATTGCCCAGGCTAGAGTGCAATGGCACAATCTTGGCTCACTGCAACCTCAGCCTCCCAGGGTCAAGTAATTCTCCTAGCTCAGCCTCCCAAGTAGCTGAGATTACAGGCATGCACCACCACACTCGGCTAATTTTTTGTATTTAGTAGAGACGGGGTTTCACCACATTGGTCAGGCTGGCCTCCAACTCCTGAGTTCAGGTGATCTACCCACTTCAGCCTCCCAAAGTGGTGGGATTACAGGCGTGCGCCTGGGCAGCTTTTTGACATATTTCAAGATGGCTACTCGGAAGACTGGAGATAGCTTCTTCTACAAGAATAGCTGAAAAGCTGTGTTTGTTGGGGAGATTTGCATTTGTAGAGAAAATCTGCATTGATATAGACAGTCTTTTCCTGAGATACTCCCTTGTGTGGGTTTAGGAAAGATTAACTGAGCCTGGCACGTTTACATTTCTAAAAACCATTTCCTATCTATACTTCCCAAGAGGAGGGCTGCTCCCTGTGAGGTTTCATCCATGGAACAAGACCACCTCTGCTACCAGGCTCCTCTTTCTTCCTTGTCATCACCTGTCTTCCGCAAAGCCTGATTTACCAACCTACAGCTCTGTGTTTTCTGTAACCTCAAGATAGCATAGGCGTGTTGACTACCTTGCCTTTCCTGGAGTTTTTATATATATAGTATATATTTGTATATCTATTTATAATATACAAATATGTGTATAGATATATTCATATATATTATGTAAACTCCAAGTGCATACTTGTGCACATATCTGTAAACCTTTTTTTCCTGTTAATTTGTACATTTTTGGTTTGTTTTATAGACTCAAATAATTAAAGCTTCAAGGGAAAATTTTAAACTTTCCTATAGAGAAAAGACAAATATATAGGTGACAAATAATATTTAGAGTGTAAGACGCTTTTTAAAGGTATATTTGCAATTTGTGTCAAAACATTTAAATATACATTTGTTATTTTAACTATAAAATTTCAAATAATTTAAGCCAAATACATAGTATATGCAGATAATTTAGCAATATATCTATGTAGCACCTTACTGTGCATTACTGTAACCAGCCGTCTAATATAAAGAATTAATTAAGGTAGCAGCTACTTTTCAAAGAGCGCATTTTTTTCACAGACCTATTAAATAAGACAAATAACATTTAAACTTTATTTTTAAATTTGCAGAATAGTAGTTTTCAGCAGATGGTTTATTTTAGCAAATTCCATCTTCACATTGTGCTATGCTTTTATGAGTTCCAGCTGTTAACGGATAATATTTTACTGCTGAAACTATCATGTGTGATATAATTGCTCATTATGTGCCTTAAAACACAAGCAATATAATTATTTTCAACTTGGAGCAAATTAAAATCTTATCAGCAATTTAAAAACTCTAGAGTCGTCTTCTTCTGGTTAATTATTTTAAACTTGTATTTTTCTCTTTATGTTTTTAGTGAGTTGTCTTATCAAGGAGAAGAACTCAAGCTGATTATTCTTTTTTTTCTCTTCCATCCACCTCGCAGGTGTGTTAATAATTTCATTTATCAGAAAATGTTCTTTCATATCCGTCTTACAAGATGAGAGACCTTTTAACATCTTCCATTCGGATGTGATACCAGTAATGGAAAATATTCCAGCTTCATGAATATGGTGATACAAATAGATATCCGTCTAACCTCTTTCAGTGCCAAATGTTTACTTTACTCAGTTGACTGGTAATTTCTTCTGAAATCACTAATGAGAGGATCAGAGTTCTGGCTGTTGGCTGTACCTCATATGACTCCCAGTGCAGACAATTGTTTCTATGGAGCACAGACAGTTGAAAGGATTGACTTCCTGCCTAGAATAGTTTCTGCTGTGCGTCTTATCCTTCTTGTGGAGATTTCAGATTATCTGAATTGCTTTTCTATCTTAAGAAAAAACGCAACAATTTTCCCCCGAGGGGAATGTAAACTGTAGTAAGTTAGCAGAACCAATCCGTAAAATTTTTACGTTGTTTGTTGCAAAATGCAGCGCTGGTGTCTCCATCACTAACCTTTTCTATCCCTCATTGCTCTTTCTTTGACTGCAATAGGATACCTCTAGGCAAATCTGTATTCCCGAGACAGAGTGCCCTTTTTGGTGAGCTATAAGCACACTCAATGGTAGGCTGAAATACTAGCTTTTATCTATGGCGAAATGGAATCATATAAGTGATTTTTTTAAAAAGGAAATTTAACTCTTGCTATGGTTTGAATGCTTGCCCCTTCCAATTTCATGTTAAAATTTGTTCCCCAATGTTGCAGGTGGGGCTTACTGGGAGGTGTTTGGTCATGGGGTTTGACCTTCCTGAATGGATAATACCCTCCCTTAGGAATCTCAAGCTATCCTCCCTCCTGGGTGCCCTCAGGAATGAGTGTACCATTCTTTATTGACGTATAATTCCCCCACCCATCCTTTTTGAGACATTAATTACATGTATGTTACACTGCTGCATGTTGTCTGACGTATCAGTGAGTTTCTGGCTTTCTTATTTTAGTTTACCCTTTGTACTTTAGTTTGTAAAGCTTCTATTTTTTTCTATAAATTTTCTGATGTTAGGGTAAAATCCATGACATTCTATCTCATGGAATTTTTATTTCAAATATTTATTTTTCATCTATACATGTCACATTTTTCATTTTATAACTTCTATTTTTCCCCTATGTTCAATTTTCATTTAAGTACCTTGACATATATATGTATTTATCTATATGTATTTATAAAATATATTTACTTTAAGGACCTTGAAATTTCCTTCTTTTCTGTCATTTATAAATGACTTATTTTTATCCTGTTAATATATATCTTAATTTTATATATCTTACAGCTTCTTTGCATGTCAGAGTTTTTTTGGGGGGGGTATTTTGATGTTATGCTATTGAATATCTAGATTTTATTGGCTACCTTTGAACAGTGTTGTGGCAGGCAGTTCAGTAACTTCAGGATGCGTATTTGTCTGTTGTTGTTTTAAATCTTCTCTTTAAACTTTGTGGAGTTAGTCTAGAGCCATCTGTAATTTGGAGCTAAATGAGCACTGTCCCTAGGGCATGAACCTCCAGTGGTCTTTACTGAATATCCTGGAGGTACAGAGGGTATTCCCTTCTCTGATTAGAATTTGGAATATAAAGAGAAAAGAGAAAAATAGAAAGCTATGCATAAACACGTGCATTAAAATGAATTGTATGTGGGCTTTTTCATGAAAATGTTCCTAAGGTATTTTATTTTTTTATTGTGGTAAAATACACATAACATAAAATGTACTCTGTTAACCATTTTAAGTGTACAGTTCAGTGGTATTAAATATAGTCATAGCATTGTGCAGCCGTCCCTACCATCCATCTCCATAATTCGTTTCATCTTGTGAAACTGAAACTCTATACCCATTAAACAATACTTCCCCATTTCTGCCTCCCCCCAGCTTCTGGCAACCATCATTGTACCATCTCTATAATGCTAATCAAGCATAGTGGCTGTTTTTCTTTCTTCCTCTAGTCCGCAGGTAGCATACAAATGTAATAAACTACTTATTCATGTCACATCTATTTATTTTCTGCCTTATACCAAGCTTGTGGGATTCTCTTAAATACAACATTTTTATACTTACACCTATGCAATACCCATTAGCATCGCCTTCCTAAATCAGGGGAAATTGAGCCTCTGTAAGGTGGAGTAACTTCCTAAGATACAAAACTCAGCATTGAAGTCCATATATTTCAATATCCTCCCCTCTTCTCATTTGTCTTTACTGCCTTTTATGTATGTGTTAGATGTTCAATAAATTCTCTTTTTTAAACTGAATTGAAGCCGTGGAGCAGTGTTTTGTTGAACAATAAATATGATATAGGACACTCTTCCTCCCTTTCATTTATGATCCTGTTCATGAAAAAGAGAAATTCTTTCATTGTGCTAGAAGCTTAAAATAATGAAAATGCCACTTTCTACATTAAACAGAAACTGAAGGGAATCAAGGTGAATTGCATGAGACGTAGAAAACAAGTGGGAAAGAAATCTGGTATAATTTGCCCTTTGTGTACCTTTATTATTTAGCGTTTGAGTACATGATTCCCCCAAATATCTTCCCATCTTAATTCATGTCTCTAAAGTAGACATTTATGTCTCACCTTGTCAAGAAGGGCAAACTCTAACATAAACATTTCCCAAAAATGCTTCCTGCTAAAACGTAAGCTCAGTCTGGCTAGAAATGCAGCTCACTTCATAAAGATTAATTGGTAGCTAATTTTGCATGCTGTTCTCTGAACTTCAGTGAAACCTGTCCATCAGGCATACAGGGAATGACGGAAAAGGTGACAACAGAAGATGAATGCTATGTCACTAACCTTCAAAGATGACCTGCCTTTTCTTTCAAATTCTTGGTATCTTAAGACTTCATTAATTCCTCTCTCTTTGCCCTTGGTTCAACATTGTGCTATACCAAAACTCATGTAAAACAATGATCTAATGTAATAAAAATGGCTTTTTTCTTTCATGTAGATGCAAGCTAACTGGAATTTTTACAATCCACATATTTCCTTTGTCAATTTTTCATTCTGTATTGGAAGTAATTGATAGGCATTTCTGAAGGGATGAAGGTGTTTCTGTGTTCATTGTGATCCAAACTATTTTTAGACCTAGGGGCGTTTGTAAAACAATTTGTGCCAGCTGACCAAGGATCACTGTGGCAGAAAGCAGCAAACTTGCATAAGATGTCACTGCCTTATAAGTTGGCTTTGAAAACTAGGGGTTTACTCTATAGACTTATGAATCAAAGACATTGATAGATGTAGTATAAGATTACAATCATATTTTCCTTTTGACATTCACATTATAAAGCATGATGTATTGCAATTAATCTCAATTAGCTGATCACAATTAAAATTAATAATGTTTATTATTGCTGATAAACAATCATGACTCTCCTGTTCTCAAATGTGAAAGTAATTCTTGTAATTTTAATATAAATTTGCATATTATTATTAATTGATTTAATCTCATTGGATTTGGTTCATGGATCCAATTTATTAAAATATTGATAATGGGATAATGACTTGTCTCCCCATTTCATGTACACTAAAAACAACAATTCTTACAATGGTCTGCAAGCCCATCATGATCTGCCGCATGTTAACCGCCAAAATTCTTTTATATCTTCACCCTTGATCTTACCAGTGGTCCTGGCCACCTCACTGTCCTCTGGACATGCCAACAGGCTGCTGCCTTATGACCAAGACTCTTGTTAATTTCTTGGCTTGGAAAGATAGCCCTCCATGTATCCATTCATCAGCTCATTCAACTTCCTCAAGTCTTTACTGAAACTTCACATTCTCGATGAGACCTATTCAGTATTTCAAGCTGCCTCCCAGCTGCAACATTCCAAAACCCCTTACTCTTCTGTGTATTTTTGAAAGGATTTATTGAGATATAATTTACATAGTGTAGAGTGCACACATTAATGTCTACAAGTCAGTGGCTTTTAGTATATGCACAGATAAGTGGAGCCATCATCACAATGAATTTTAGAGCATTTTCATCACTTCAAAAAGAAACCCCACCTTCTCTAGCTGTTAACCTCCTATGCACCCATCCCCTACTCAATCCTAAGCAACCACAAAACTGTTTTCTGTCTCTATAGATTTTTCTATTCTGTTTTCATCTAAATAGAATCATACAATAGGTGGCCTTTTCTGCCTGGCTTCTTTCAGTTGGCACAATGCTATCAAGGTTCATGTACGTATTGGTACTTTATTTCTTTTTATAACTGTATAACATTCAATTTCATGGATATAACATTTTGTTTATCCAATAATATTTTTATTGACATTTGAGTTGTGTTCAGCCTTTGGCTATTTTAAATACTGCGGCTAAAAATACTTGTGTACAATTTGTGTTTGAACACCTCTTTCCAATAATCTGGGTGTATACCGAGGAATAAATTTCTGGGTCATATGACAATTCTATGTTTAATATATTTAGAAGCCATCAAATTATTTTCCAAAGTGGCCAGTTCTAGCCATAGAGTATCTAACTGTGGTTTTGATTTGTAGTTGCCTGGTGAGTGATGCTATTGAGTATCTTTTTATGGGATTATTGACCATCTTTTTATGGGATTATTGACCGTTCGTGTATCTTCTTGGGAAACACATCTATTCCTATCATTTATCAGTTTTGAGTTGGGATATTTGTTACTGAGTTAAAGCAATTTTTCTATACTCAAGATACATATATATACAGACATATAGATACGTGTTTTTCAAATATCTTCTCACAATTTTTCAGCTGCCTTTTGACTTGCTTGGTTGTCCTTTGAAACACGAATGTCTTTAATTTTTAAGAAATTTTAAATATCTAATTTTTATTTTGTTGCTCATGTTTTTGGTGTTACAGCTATTTCTTTGCTAGATCCAAAATCCTGAAGATTTTCCCATATGCTTTATTCTAGCTCTTGCATGTGTGTCTTTAATTCATTTGAGTTAATATTTTTGTATGCTTTGGGGTAAGCTTTTGAATTTATTATTTTGCAAGTGGTGATCCACGTGTACGTTGTTGACCCAGTTTGTTCGAAGACTGTCTCTTCCTTATTGAATTGCACAAGGCACCACTGTAAGAATCCATTGACTATAGACACATAGTTTTACATATGGACTCTCAATTCTCTTCCATCAATGTATATATTTTTCCTTCATCAGTATTTTGTTGTCTTGATTACTGATACTTTGCAGGAAGGTTTGGAGCGTGGGGGTGTGAATTATCCTAATATGTTTTCTTTTTTCAAGATTATTTTGGCTATTTTGAGTCCTTTACAATTCCATGTGTATTTTAGAATCAGCTTGTCAGTTTCTAGACAGAAGTCTGTTGGGATACTTGCAGGGATTTCAACAAATCTGTAGTTCAAATTGCAAAGTACTACAATATTAAATCTTCCAATTCATGGCTGTAAGATATTTGCTAATTATTTAGATATTCTTTAAACAATAATTTTTAATTTTCAGAGTAAACTCTTGTATCACCTTTTCCAAATTAATTATTATTTCTTTTTTTGATGCTACTTTAAATTGAATTGTTTTCTTAATTTCATTTTGGGGTTTTCATTGTAGATGTGTGCAATTGATTTTTATACATTTATCTTGTATGCTGTAATATTGCTGAAATAATTTACTAGTCCTATCGTTCAGTGGATTCCTTAAAATTTTCTATATACAAGAATGTTATTTTCTTTTTTTTTTTTTTGGTGGGGTTATGAAATTTTTTTATTATGGTGGCGGTCACATGACTATATATAGATTATAGCTTCCCAAATCATCAAATTGTAGAGTTAAAAAGAATAAATTTTATTTTATCTAAAGTATACTGAAATAAAACTGTAGAAAAATATACCATATGCATAATATCACACACACATATCACATATATCTATTTTATAGTCGACTTTGATTTATCACAAGAAAACGAGGATAATTTAACACTAAACAAATTCAACATTATAAATCATTGCATTGAGAGATTAAAGAATATTAGCATCTCAATAGATATAGGAAAAAGTAACCGATAAAATTCAACAATGATTTACAATAATCTTGTTTAGTAAACTATGCATAAAAAAGACTTTCGTTATCCTCAGAAAACACATCTAACAAAAACCTAGGATAAACAACATTTTAAATCATACGACTTCAGAAGCATTCAAATTAATGAACAAGTAAATGATATCATTGATTTCTACTTTAATATAACTTTCTTTTTTTTATTATACTTTAAGTTTTAGGGTACATGTGCACATTGTGCAGGTTAGTTACATATGTATACATGTGCCATGCTGGTGCGCTGCACCCACTAACTCGTCATCTAGCATTAGGTATATCTCCCAATGCTATCTCTACCCCCTCCCCCCACCCCACCACAGTCCCCAGAGTGTGATATTCCCCTTCCTGTGTCCATGTGATCTCATTGTTCAATTCCCACCTATGAGTGAGAATATGCGGTGTTTGGTTTTTTGTTCTTGCTATAGTTTACTGAGAATGATGATTTCCAATTTCATCCATGTCCCTACAAAGGACATGAACTCATCATTTTTTATGGCTGCATAGTATGCCATGGTGTATATGTGCCACATTTTCTTAATCCAGTCTATCATTGTTGGACATTTGGGTTGGTTCCAAGTCTTTGCTATTGTGAATAATGCCGCAATAAACATACGTGTGCATGTGTCTTTATAGCAGCATGATTTATAGTCATTTGGGTATATACCCAGTAATGGGATGGCTGTGTCAAATGGTATTTCTAGTTCTAGATCCCTGAGGAATCGCCACACTGACTTCCACAATGGTTGAACTAGTTTACAGTCCCACCAACAGTGTAAAAGTGTTCCTATTTCTCCACATCCTCTCCAGCACCTGTTGTTTCCTGACTTTTTAATGATTGCCATTCTAACTGGTGTGAGATGGTATCTCATTGTGGTTTTGATTTGCATTTCTCTGATGGCCAGTGATGATGAGTATTTTTTCATGTGTTTTTTGGCTGCATAAATGTCTTCTTTTGAGAAGTGTCTGTTCATGTCCTTTGCCCACTTTTTGATGGGGTTGTTTGTTTTTCTCTTGTCAATTTGTTTGAGCTCATTGTAGATTCTGGATATTAGCCCTTTGTCAGATGAGTAGGTTGTGAAAATTTTCTCCCATTTTGTAGGTTGCCTGTTCACTCTGATGGTAGTTTCTTTTGCTGTGCAGAAGCTCCTTAGTTTAATTAGATCCCATTTGTCAATTTTGGCTTTTGTTGCCATTGCTTTTGGTGTTTTGGACATGAAGTCCTTGCCCATGCCTATGTCCTGAATGGTAATGCCTAGGTTTTCTTCTAGGTTTTTTACGGTTTTAGGTCTAACATTTAAATCTTTAATGCATCTTGAATTGATTTTTATATAAGGTGTAAGGAAGGGATCCAGTTTCAGCTTTCTACATAATGCTAGTCAGTTTTCCCAGCACCATTTATTAAATAGGGAATCCTTTCCCCATTGCTTGTTTTTCTCAGGTTTGTCAAAGATCAGATAGTTGTAGATATGCGGCATTATTTCTGAGGGCTCTGTTCTGTTCCATTGATCTATATGTCTGTTTTGGTACCAGTACCATGCTGTTTTGGTTACCGTAGCCTTGTAGTATAGTTTGAAGTCAGGTAGTGTGATGCCTCCAGCTTTGTTCTTTTCGCTTAGGATTGACGTGGTGGTGCGGGCTCTTTTTTGGTTCCATATGAACTTTAAAGTAGTTTTTTCCAATTCTGTGAAGAAAGTCATTGGTAGCTTGATGGGGATGGCATTGAATCTGTAAATTACCTTGGACAGTATGGCCATTTTCACGATATTGATTCTTCCTACTCATGAGCATGGAATGTTCTTCCATTTGTTTGTATCCTCTTTTATTTCCTTGAGCAGAGGTTTGTAGATCTCCTTGAAGAGGTCCTTTACATCCCTTGTAAGTTGGATTCCTAGGTATTTTATTCTCTTTGAAGCAATTGTGAATGGGAGTTCACTCATGATTTGGCTCTCTGTTTGTCTGTTGTTGGTGTATAAGAATGCTTGTGATTTTTGTACATTGATTTTGTATCCTGAGACTTTGCTGAAGTTGCTTATCAGCTTAAGGAGATTTTGGGCTGAGACAATGGGGTTTTCTAGATATACAATCATGTCGTCTGCAAACAGGGACAATTTGACTTCCTCTTTTCCTAATGGAATACCCTTTATTTCCTTCTCCTGCCTAATTGCCCTGGCCAGAACTTCCAACACTGTGTTCAATAGGAGTGGTGAGAGAGGGCATCCCTGTCTTGTGCCAGTTTTGAAAGGGAATGCTTCCAGTTTTTGCCCATTCAGTATGATATTGGCTGTGGGTTTGTCATAGATAGCTCTTATTATTTTGAAATACGTCCCAACAATACCTAGTTTATTAAGAGGTTTTAGCATGAAGGGTTGTTGAATTTTGTCAAAGGCTTTTTCTGCATCTATTGAGATAATCATGTGGTTTTTGTCTTTGGCTCTGTTTATATGCTGGGTTACATTTATTGATTTGCGTATATTGAACCAGCCTTGCATCCCAGGGATGAAGCCCACTTGATCTTGGTGGATAAGCTTTTTGATGTGCTGCTGTATTCGTTTTGCCAGTATTTTATTGAGGATTTTTGCATCAATGTTCATCAAGGATATTCGCCTAAAATTCTCTTTTTTGGTTGTGTCTCTGCCCGGCTTTGGTATCAGAATGATGCTGGCCTCATAAAATGAGTTAGGGAGGATTCCCTCTTTTTCTATTGATTGGAATAGTTTCAGAAGGAATGGTAGCAGTTCCTCCTTGTACCTCTGGTAGAATTCAGCTGTGAATCCATCTGGTCCTGGACTCTTTTTGGTTGGTAAGCTATTGATTATTGCCACAATTTCAGATCCTGTTATTGGTCTATTCAGAGATTCAACTTCTTCCTGGTTGTCTTGGGAGAGTGTATGTGTCGAGGAATTTATCCATTTCTTCTAGATTTTCTAGTTTATTTGCGTAGGGGTGTTAGTAGTATTCTCTGATGGTAGTTTGTATTTCTGTGGGATCGGTGGTGATATCCCATTTATCATTTTTTATTGTGTCTATTTGATTGTTGTCTCTTTTTTTCTTTATTAGTCTTGCTAGAGGTCTATCAATTTTGTTGATCCTTTCAAAAAACCAGCTCCTGGATTCATTGATTTTTTGAAGGGATTTTTGTGTCTCTATTTCCTTCAGTTCTGCTCTCATTTTAGTTATTTCTTGCCTTCTGCTAGCTTTTGAATGTGTTTGCTCTTGCTTTTCTAGTTCTTTTAATTGTGATGTTAGGGTGTCAATTTTGGATCTTTCCTGCTTTCTCTTGTGGGCATTTAGTGCTATAAATTTCCCTCTACACACTGCTTTGAATGCGTCCCAGAGAATGTTATTTTCAAATAAAGTTTTATTTCTTCCTGTTCAATATGGGTGACTCTTATTTTTGTAGTTGCCGATTTGTCCTGCATACAATCTTTAGTACAGTGTTGACTAGAAAAGGTCAAAGTATATATCCTATTCTCATCTCTGACCAAAGCGGGAAAGCATCCTTTACCATTAAGTTGCATGCTTGCTGTTGGCTTTTCACAGGTGCCATGTATCTGGTGTAGAAAGTTCTCTATTCCTGGTTCATTGAGTTTTTATTTTTATTTTTAATCATTAAAGCATTTGGATTTCGTGAAATGTCTTTTCCGAATCTATCGAGATGATCATGCAATTCTCGTTTCTTATTCTATGGATAAGATGTAGTACCTTAATGGATTTTGGGCTGTTAAACCAACCTGAGATTACTTGTATAAATTTCACTTTGTCATAGTGTATAATTCTTTTTTATGTTGCTAGATCTGGTATGTTATTATTTTTTAAGGAATTTTGCATTTATACTTATAGTAGTTTTATTTTTCTATGCTATTTGGACTAATTTTTGTATCAAGGTAACACTGGCCCCACAGAATAAATTGGGAAGTGAATATTTCTCTTTTTTAAAAAAGCTAGTCAAGAATTAATATCAATTATTCAACACTAACAAATATTATTATTATAAATTATTAATTTCTCTAATTTTCATTTTCTTCCTTCTGCTTGCTTTAGGTTTAGTTTGCTATTCTTTCCAGTGCCTTAATGTGGAAGGTCATCTTATCTCATCCTTTCATTTGTCTTTTCATTTTCTGAATAGTGTCTTTTTAGCATCAGGTGAGCTCCCCAGGTTGGTAGTACTCCATGTTTATTGCTGTACAACAATGACAGGTAATATGTCCTGAAGACAATGGAAACTTAACATTCAAAATCTCCTAGATTCCACCTTATATGATATGTCTCTTCAATTGCTCGTAATTTCTACCCTTTCTCTATTATAAACCATGAGTACAATGGCATTCAATGAGTTCTGTGAGTCTTTCTAGTAAATTCTTGAAACTGAGGGTGTTCAGGGGAAACCCCTGAACTGGCAGTTGGTGTCAGAAGTGAGAATCGTCTTATATGGCCTCTTCCTTTGAACTTTGCAGCTGGATGCAAACTCTGCACAATTTGGGCCAGAAGTCTCGTGTTGACTTTGCAGCCTAAAGTATCTTGTAGTTTGTCTAACCCTCAATAAATTTGCTTTCATCAAATATTGTATTTGTTACCCCAAAATTACCATCACGTTTTTTTTTCTCCAAATAACTAACATTGGGAGAAATAGCCAGCTGAGTCTGTAACTCAACAGAAACAAGTGACCCATATACCATATACCATATAAGTGGCCATTTCATTTTGCCTTCTTCCACCAAATCCTAGCAACCTCAACTATTGCCATGAGCCACTGTAGGCCTACCAGCTACAAACAAACAAGTATCTTTTAAAAACACTTCATACTCCCATTTGATAAATTTCCCAGCAAAGAGATGCCTTCTTTAACTCTATGCAAGTGGCTCATATTCACGAAGTCTGTAGATATTATTAATGTAGTGTGAGAAAATCATCCCAGCGATGCCAGCACATTCTCCTTCCCATGATCTGCTTAGTTTGCAAACATATTCAGGCCATGGGTGAGTGATTTGTATTTCTCCGTACAACAATTTTATGGAGGGCATTGAAACTTACATTGAGCATTTTAGTACAGTCACACATCACTGAATGATAGGGATAAGTTCTAACAGATGTATCCATAGGCAATTTCATCATTTTGCAAACATCACAGAGAATATTACAAACACCTAGATTGTACAGCCTACCACGTCTAGGTTATATGGTAGAGCCTCTCTCTCCCAGGCTACAAACCTGTGTACTACATTACTGTACTGAATACTGCAGGCAATAAGAACACAGTGGTAAGAGGTTATGTATCTAAACATACTTAAACGTAGAAAAGTGTGTAAAAATATGTATTATAATCACATGGGACCACTTTTGTATATGTAATCCATCTTTGACTGAAATGTTATTATGCATGACATGACTCTATGACAAAAATAAAATAACACATTGTAAAAAATGTACACAGGTATCAAACATATTAATATTGTAAAAATAAAAATATTTATTCAGTGTAAGAATTTGTAATGATCACAAAATGTTCACAGCTTATATTTTAGTACAGTTTCAAATGCCTAGTGCAATTACTATTTATTTCTGTGGGTATTTTAAACATGTATACAATAAATATTTTTCAGGTTCAACAATATATATCAATCCAACTGGCTCTTATAAATATTAGTTAAAATAAATTAGTAAATTCATATATATATACACACGTGTATCAGTCTGTATGCATGTATGTGTGTGTAAATGTAACTGTATGTGTGTGTAAATGTAACTGGATGCATCCTAATATTTACCCTTACCTACAAGATTTCCAAGATTCATTTATTATCTTTAGATGATGTGCATTTAAAGATTTACCAAATAAAACTGTAATCGTGGAAAATATCAAGATGTTATTAAATTCATCTTGTTCAAATAATTGTTTCTTTAAATTTATGTTTCTTGCAAAACTTGCGGTAATGCTCATGCACAAAATAATGTTCTAAATAAAAAATAAAAACGTTTTCTCAGTCATTAATTCTTAATAATTATTTCTCCCCAATAATTAATGTGAATTAATTCTTAATTCTTAATTATAGAATAATGTTGCCCTTCAGAGTTCTGAATCTTTTGCATGTTGTATACATTTCAGTAACTAGAACAACTTCTGGAATATTGGCATTAATTAACGTCCCTCAGCAATTAATGATTTCAAAGAAATTAAATACCTTTCATATTCTGAATCACAAGGGTACTTTGGCATCTAATTTAATCAAGCTCTTTGTATCATCATCTACACTTTAATTACTTAACAAACATTTCTCTGTGTGAGAAAGATTGAGCAGGTTATTGTGCTTTTTTAAGATGCAACTTTTGCTTAATCTGGAGTTAGACAATGCTCTCTATAAGGGACAAAGAGAAAAATGAAAGAGCAATACAGATGTGACAGGCATGGAAAAAGACAATACATTTATAAAACAAATAGGGCCACAGATGATGATAATGGGGATCAAATCTTGAGATACTGACTCAGTTTATAACCGCACTGTACAATAGAGCAAATCATTTGTTAATTTTTTTACAAATGGAATTTAATTTAATTAAGATGAATACAGTGTTTTAAACAAGGCAGGTCATCTTAAAATAAAGTAGTGGAATAAAGTGATAAAACCAATGTAAAAATCATAAACACTTTATAAAGAATTTTTGTCTTGTAATTTAATATTTTTCTTTATTTAAAATCACCCAAATCAAAATAATTTTATTTTAATTAACAAATAATCATCAGAAGTTAACTAATTTTTACCTTATAATACTAGGTTTAAAAATTCTTATCTATATTTTTAATCATATATGCTTATACATAAAATAGACATAGGGTATATGTTTACATGTTCACAGTATTATAGTGTAATTGTTCCTATGGATGTGGTTTTTCAATAGAGTTAATAAGTACTTTTAAAAAGTTTCAATTTCAATGATATATATGTTTGATTTTTCTTTGACAAAGCATACATATATTGATAGGTAATAATAAGAAAATCTTCTAAAGACATTACAGGAACATGAATAAGTAATTAAATCCTCAATAATTTGTAATGTTTTATGTAAGCGGAACACATTTAACTGAAAATTGCTTTTATATAATACTCAAACGAGACTAAAAACATATTAACTATCGGAGTAAGTCTTCAAATTGATAATCTGAACTATATAAGAGGAGAAACTTCAAGCACTCAAATATTTGAAATGCTACAATATATTTGTATAAACTATTATTTAACAATTTCTGTTTGCAGAGTGCAATACAGTAATCAATATAAATGACATCTCAGTCGTTCTATAGCATTGACCACATTTACTTCCTAATTTTAATTATTAATATGTTGGAGCAGTGCCTACAACTAGATTCCGATCTTCCATTTTAATGATTAAAAATATGTCCTTTGAGACAGCATTAAAGAGCACCTTGTATAAATTCAATGCCAAGAGACAAGATATTCTTGATTCTGAAATCTTGTTCCTTTATACAGCAATGTAATTAATAATAAGAAGAAAGCAGGACATAGATATGGAGTCTATTTTAATCAAAAATTGTCTATAGATTTTGATGATAAAATTTAAAAATCGACTATATTTAGATAGTCACAAAAAACTAGGTTGTGGGAACATATTTGGTCAATAAAACACCCCTACCAAATGCTGACAAGAAAAAAAGTTAGGTACCACCTTTCTTCTCTGCAGATGGCCTGAGATGGGTTAATTTGAAAGAATGCTTCCAAACCTGAGGTGACCCCTGAGAACAGCATAATCCACTGCTGTCTCCTACATTCAGTTTCTCAGTCTGTGCTCTTTTAATTTTGGGTGGAGGGAAGCCAGTCCTTTAAAGCGATCTTCAGCATGATGGCAGAGCCAAGGAGTGTGGACGGGTGGCACGGTGTCTGACTTTGTTCCAGCAGCCACTTGGGCTTTCTCTGGGTCTTCTCTGCCCTAGGGATAGCACTACTATTGAAAACCTGTCTTTGTGACATTCTCTATGCCAGGAACTCCCAACATATTTTCCTTGAAACTGATTAAATGAATAAAAATAAACCAAGAGGTGTGCTGTTTGTTTCTGTTTCCTCCTTTCTGCAGGCCTTCTTGATCATCTAATATTTTTAAATACATTGTCGATCACCAAAAGGAGCATAAGGGCTTTATTGGTTTGTAGCAGATGTATTAATGGCCCAGCCCCTATTCCTTACCTGTAGCTGCTGGGAAGAAAACCATTCTTAACACTCTACAAGGTCTCATCTCCAGAATTTGCACCAGTTTCTAGCTGAGGACTTTCTCTAGCAGCACGGGAGCTTGTTACTGGGCATGAAGTGGGAAGAAAAGGTGAGGGTAACTAAGAAGAATCTCCCTGGATTCAGTGATGTAACTCTGAGGCATGCTCCACATAGCTTCCCATAAAATTAAGCCCGGATATCTAACACAGGAACTTACCTCTTAACACGTGTGGTATTGGCTTTTCTAACTTTCCTGTTTTATTTTGTTCTCTTTTCCTTGTCTCACTTTCGCTGTGTCCTCACTCCTGCTTTAAGAATACCCAAGCAAATACGTTCATTTATTTTTTTAGACTCTCAGAACACAGTTGATAGTTGAACTTCTAATCTATGATAATCAGCTTGGATGCTATACTGACAGGAAGATGGTGAACTCACAATGTCTAATTAAGATACAATTTAAAAAATATAATGAATCATGTCCAAAGATTTAGAAAGCCTAAGCAGCAGTGTCACAATTTCTTCTTTTTAGTTTACATGGTTTCTTAAATGCCTACAATTATTTTAAAGGAAGCCTTGAGTCTAGGAAAAATTGAGACATATGGAATAAATTACTAACTCCTTTCTCCCTGAAATCCATTAGATGTTTGATGATTTTTCACATATATTTCTGAATTGAAAAGCTAGTTGGGAATTATTTTTATAAGCATATCCTTATGTAATATTTTGTTTCTAACAGTGAATTGAAGGTTTAAAGATTAAATTATTCTATACAGAGAATAAAAAGCAATTATTTCACAAGGAGAACATGTGTATGTTGACACGACATTTTAAAATCTAGATTTTAAAATAGGTCCCATATAATTTTGAGTCAATTAGAATATGTTTGTATCAGTCTGTCTACAGTTTTACACCTGTCAAAAGGTACTTGAACTAAAAGAAGTACCTTGAACAATTTTGAAATTTATTATTCCTCTGAAACTAATTAAAAGAATTATGGTAGAGTGAAATTCTGATTGGCATAATTTGGGAGAGAAATTATTCCTTGGAGATCAACCTCTGACAAGATAGTTTATGATGACATTGAGACTTTTTGATTTACAAAATTTGTTATATAAAAAATACTAAGAAGATGACAGATAATACACAGACTTTAATTAAAATTGTACTAAAATTAAATGTCTAAATAAATTACAAGGGTACATGGTACCTCTAAATGTATGTTTATATATTTTATTTGTGCATTTTATTCCTAGAGTTGCTTTTGCTTTAGTTTGTAAAACGTTCTTATTTTTATGATAATGTAGTATATACTAAATAAAGAAAAATCAGGAAATAGAAAATGAAGAAGAAAACATTAGCTATTGTCAACCAAATAAAAATTGTGCAATCTCTAAGTACACGAACGATGTATTATTTGTACAGCATGTACAATGTTTATGCTTCACAGGGTGAGGTACAGACTGCAAAACATTGAACCTGGGACAAATAAGAAAGTAAGGAAATTTTCACAATATATTAATATTATAGAAAATGTTGAACTTAACAGTTAAGATACAAGTAGTGAAAAATGATAGTATTTAAGGAGATCTACAAAATTTAATCTATATCAGTAATGTGTGAGAAGTATTAGAATAATGCTTGTATTTCTGGATTGGCATCGATTTCTATTGAGACTGGAAACATAATAGAAGTGAGCAAAAAAGAATTTAGATTGTGGATACTTGAGTTTTATACCTAGGAGTTCGAGAAATACATTTTGTTAATATCAAAGCAGTTGGCACAAGAGTGTACAAAATTCCCTAATTGTGTCTATGTGGAGAAGACATAGACAAACAGAGAATAGCAAAACAGAAATAGCAAAAAAGCACAAATAAATTTTACCTGTATTTTTACGTAAAAGCCAATTAGAGTAGGAAAACATGAAATTTGTGTTTTATCAAAATTTTTCTCTTTCTTATGGTATAGTTGATTATATTACTGGAAAAAAAATTGAAGCATTGGTATGTTCACACACAAAAAAGTAAAATATAAGGTCAAAACCATGGGAATGCAGGGAGCAGACAAAATACACCTAAACACTGAAACTGATTTTGTCCTATGGACATGTAGCAAAATGAATGAGTTCAGATTCCTACTGTCATACATCACATAGGACAGTAAAGAAATACATAGGTTTTCCCAAGATAGGGCATCACACAGGAGGTCTTCCCTAAAGCTAGCACCAAAATTTATATCCTCAGTATAAAGAAGAATCAGAGGTAAATTAGTCCCATTTCACATTCCCTGGAAATGGCAAATAAAAATGACTTGAGATTGGACAGATTTAAAGAAACTCAATCCTTAATGATTTACAGCAATTAATTTAAAAATGGTTTAAATGTGCTGTCCAAACATACGTCCAAACACCTTTAGGCCAAGAATTAATATAATGTGGTCCCAGAATGGTGGTGCCTTTAGTAGACTCACAAAAAATTCAAATTCTCTTTGGCAAATTTTCTTCTTACTAATATGCAAAAGTGCACAATAATAATTTTCAGAGAAAAATAAATCTTTGTCATTCAAAGGCATCTAAGTACGCAAGGAAATGATTTTCCACCATTTGAAAGGAAAGCAGAAAAAGAGTACTAACAGATCCACAAAGGTTCATTAGTAGAAATATCACCGTTAGATTATAAAGCACATTTGCTTTCAAAAAATTTAAAAAACATGAACATATTTTTAGGAGACTAAAAAATTGACGTAGCAAATTTGAAAAGTAGTTTGTATATAGTATTTTAAATTAAAAACTCAAAAATGAACTCATCAGATTAGACATGGCCATGGTGAGAGTTCATAAATATTTCAGAATGCATTACAGAAAATTTTTAGAAATGCAAAATGTGGACAGAATCATGAAGAGACATGGAAGATACAGTGAGAAAGTGTAGCATGTGTTTAGTGAGTGTTCTCATAGAGGAAGGGAACTGGGAAGGGACAATATGTGATGGTATTTTGGCTGAAAGTTCTCTAGACTTTTGTAAGACACTAATCCGCATATTCAAAAATTCTATGCATGATAAGCAAGCTACAATGGAGATAAACCTACATCTACATATCTCCTAGAGAAATAGTAAACAATCAGGAAGGGAAAAATATTTCAAGTAGCACTAGAAAAATCAAATTACCTTTAATCATATTGAAATCGGAAAGCATGAAAGGTAAAATAAACAATATTATTTGTTAAGAATAATAATGCCATTCTGAAATTCTCAACCAAGAAAAATATTCATCAACCTATGGCTAAATCACATATTTAGAGACAAAAAACAAAACGCCACCCGCAGAATTCCACTAAAGAAACTAAAAAGAAACTCTGAAAACATGCTTCAGAAAGATTGAAGTTCTGAAATCAAAGAATGAACACAGAGCAAAATATATTGTAAACATAGAGATAGATGCAAATAAAACATTAGGTGTTGAAACAAAAAGATATTTAAAATTAGATAAGCACTGCAATATGTATGTTAGGAAGCAAATTATTAGGGCTGAAGTATTCAAAGACCCCTTAATTGTCTGACAAGAGCAGAAAGGTATGACTTTGCTACTCTTTTTTTTTTTTTTTTTTTTTTGAGAAGGAGTCTCACTCACTCTTTCTCCCAGGCTGGAGTGCGGTGGCGCCATCTCCACTCACTGCAACCTCTGCCTCCCAGGTTCAAGCAATTCTCCTGCCTCAGCCTCCTGAGTAGCAGGGATTACAGCCGCGTGCCACCATGCCTGGCTAATTTTTGTATTTTTAGTAGAGACGGGGTTTCACCATGTTGGTCAGGCTAGTCTCCAACTCCTAACCTCGTGATCCACACCTCGGCCTCCCGAAGTGTTGAGATTACAGGCGTGAGCCACTGCGCACGGCCAACTTTGGAACTTTAAAAAATTGACTGGACATTATGCATTTCTCTGTTGTATCTATGAAAACAATAAAAATCAAAGTCATAATTTTAAAACAAGAAGACAGAAACTGACAGGAGAAAATGAGACATTATATATATATACACACAACAAATTAATAATACAAATTAAGTATAAATGATCAAAGATTAACTTAAACCTAAGTAGACAATGTTTTTGTTAAAATACAAAGATTAGCAAAATTTAAAACATCCGTCTCTATCATAGTTACAAGAGAGGCAACTAATATATAAATTTACAGGAACTTTGAAGTTCAAACAATACAGATACTGTGTATATATGATATACATACAAACATACTACGTGAATATAATTTTTTAAAAAGTTGCTATGTAGACAAAATAGAATGTAAGTTAGAAACATTTATTAAAATAAGTTAGTCTAACCAGTGTGATAAAAGTTTTAAGTTATTAAGAAGATGTGATTACTTAAATGTGCATTAGCCTGATACATACATATATATATACACACAAACCACACACTCTCTCTCACACACACAGACACACACGTATTTAGAGAGAGAGTCAAATTATATGAAGCAAAAATATCAGAAAGTAAGTAGAAATGGATAAGCCCCCAAATATTATAGACATTTCAAACACACATCTTTCAGTAATAGATAAAAGAAAAAATTAAAAGAGTAAGTTTTAAAAGAAGCTAGTGGATTTCAAAAAGGGCAAATATTATATAAGGATCATGAATATTGTAATTCATGTTATTTTCATGTTCATACAGAATAGTTACAAAAATTAACGTTTTCTAGACCATACCACCAATTCAAACAATTTTCACGGAAATAACGTGACACAGAATATATTTCCTAAACAAACAGCAATGAAGGCAGATATCAATACAAAAACGAAAGCTAGAAACATAAGTCTAATAATATTGGTTGGAAGCTATTTTAATGAATATTGAAATATTTTAAAGGTGAATAGTCAATACAAATAAACCAAACACTTTTGTAAGGCCACTAAGATGCATGTGTAATGTGTAATGCCTCCTTTTATAAGGAGTAAATCTGTAACATCACCTGGGCTATTTGACAACTGCAAAGTGAATGTGAGAAGGAGAGAAACAGTGAGAGAGAGAGAGATAAAACCAGTAAAATAAACATAAAGAATGAAGGAGATAGCCAGGCGCCATTGTTCAAGCCTGTAATCCCAGCACTTTGGGAGGCCGAGGCAGGTGGACCACCTGAGGTCAGGAGTTCGAGACCAGCCTGGTCTAACATGGTGAAACCCACTCTCTACTAAATATACAAAAATTAGCCTGGCATGGTGGCATGCATCTGTAATCCCAGCTACTCGGGAGGCTGAGGTGGGAGAATTGCTTGAACGTGGGGGGTGGAAGTTGCAGTGAGTAGAGATCATGCGACTGCACTCCAGCTTGGGCGACAGAGCAAGACTCCGTGTCAAAAAAAAAAAAAAAACCCGGAAATAGTACACGAAAAAGCAGAATTAAAGCAACTGCGTATATATTTAAAAATGCAAAAGCTCACTTTTTCAGAAAAATATTAAAATATTAAATCTAACAAATATCTAGGTAGACTGATGGAGAAAAATACAGAAAATGCACAAAAAACCAATTACCTGGAATGCGAACGTTACAAAACGTCAGCAGTTGTCGATTTTAAATAAGCAATGATTTTTGAGTTCAACCATGATGGGGTATATTGAAAAGAATCTCTCAGAAAAAAAGAAAAAGAAAACTGTTATAAAGCTATGTACAAAATGTTAAGCACCATTAAAGTCTTCCAAATCTACCAGTTATGGAGTTATTGGTCTTGGACTAACTCTCCTGAAAAGAAAAAAACAAAACAAAACAAAACAAAACCTAAAAACCTGGATAAAATGGCCTACCGTGGGCACTGGCAATGCATCCAAGCAGGTAGGACCTGGATGCTACATTCTCTTTGTCAGAACACAAAGCAATCATACACTCTTCTCACCCTCACTTTCACCTTTTAATCTTAGATCTACTATTAAATGTATTCAACATTACTATCAATCCTTTGGTCAAAATTTCTTTACTCACATTTTGCTTGATGCACTTGGATAGACTGTTCAAGAAAGTGTGAGTAGTGAATTCCTCAAACTCTTGCATATTTAAAATCACATTTTTGAACCTTGATGCTTGAAGTGTAGCTTGGGTAACAGATGGGCTTTTAGCCAATTTTGGCATGCAAGGGGTTGAGTTTATTAGGCATCAGCACCGCTGAAAATCGTGGGGATGCTGGCTTAATTTCAACACTCTTCTAAATACTTGAAAGATATTATATAAGTCTTTAATAAACTCCTGTGTCTCCAAATGGTTCACATTAACTCAATATCCATGATTAAACATCTATAAAATCAAGGCACTCTTATTTAGTGGAGACTTGCTGGCTACTCTATGAGAGGAGGTATTGTTATTGTGATCTCATCCTCTCATAAATGTGTATCATATCACTCATAACCAGCCCTTCATATTCTATTCCTATTTTGGTATTTTAAAATACGATATCTTTGAAACACTTGAATTCAAAGAGGGAATCTGAATAATTTTTAAAATGTCAATGAAATGCCATTTCTTCATGCTTCAACAACTAAAAATTGACTAAAGTGCTTCTCTTCAAACTTTCTGGAACATTTTTAATCTAAATTCTAAGAACAATCACAATAGGTTTTAACCACAAATGTGAGAATATTCTAAGTGTTAGGGTGGAACAATTTTCTAAATAATTTTATAGTAATTTTTTTCATCCTAGTGACAGTGTGCTAAATTTTTGTAAGCCAACTATTACTGTAGACATTTAAGTCAGGATTCTAAGAAGCTGTTCTAAAGTCCAAAATTTAGTTTCATATACACTGATATTATATATATATTTGCATAAAAAATTAATACATGTGAGCCATGTTTCAAATAGTTGAGAGATTATTATATCAAAGATTCTTGATTATATAAAATGCCAATTACTTATAGGCAGACATGCTTTAAATAATTACAAAGGCAGTTGTGGTTGATTCTACTCTTGCTACTGGCATTTATATGGACATACTATTATGGTCTGAAGAATATTTAGGCAAATTTATCCCTCATATGATCAGAAGAACAATGCAAGATAGTTTATATCTGAAAGGAAAAAAATCTGTATATGGTTCTGAAAGCGTAAATCATTAACCACTTGGATAATAATTAGCATAAAAATACACAAACGTGCCCTCTTCCTAGCAGTAAGTACACAGTGACAACAGAATCAAAGCATGTGGCTATGCGCATGTTTATATTTCAAGACTCAGAGCACTCTATTCCTCTTCTCTGCCCTTTCTAGATGGCACAATTCCTCATGAATCTAAGTGCAGTCATAGGGTGGATTAGGGTGACCTGCCATTTGTATGCAACTGATCTCTATTTTGGAAGTAATTAATGTTAAAATATATTTTTAAAAGATATTTCAAATTTCAGGGCAAACTAGCATGGTTTCACCCCCTTTCTTTGTAATATTTTTTCTAAGGTTGGAAAAGTATGGTAGGCTTTAGTACGATTTTAAATAATAAGTTTTCAAAGTGAGACGCA
Organism: Pan paniscus; assembly: GCF_029289425.2. Classification (NCBI taxonomy): domain Eukaryota; kingdom Metazoa; phylum Chordata; class Mammalia; order Primates; family Hominidae; genus Pan; species Pan paniscus. The sequence continues at coordinate 53,325,881 of NC_073260.2, forward strand.
AAATGGTGGTGCCAACACATTTCAAATCTGCTACATTTTGAATACACTTATTGGAGAAAAGACCTTCTCATCATTTTTCTCTTACAGCAAAGGAAATAACATGTACAGTTGACCCTTAAGCAACGCGGAGGTTGGGGTGCTGGCCCCCCTGCACAGTAGAAAATCCACTATAACTTTGACTCCCCCAAAACTTAACTACTAATAGCCTACTGTAAGCCTTACAAATAACACAGTCAATTAACACATATTTAATATATTATATGTCTTATATACTGTATTCTTAACCAGCATGCCAGAGAAAAGAAAAAAGAAAATCATAAGGAAAATATATTTACTAGTTATTAAATGGAAGTAGATGATCAAACAGGACTTCATCCTCATCCTTTTCATGGGCAGGGTGTGGATAAGGATGTAGAATTGTTGGTTTTGCTAAGTGGAGGTGAACAGTTCAAACCCCTGTGGTGCAAAGGCCAACTGTATAGCCATTGAATAGCAATTTATTTTTAGAAATCAACCTCACTAAAATGCTCTTAGAAGGATGCCAAGAAAAAAATGAATACGTATTTTTGGTTCATCTATTTCATCATTTCATTTCATTATTTCATTTCATTTCATTTCCTCATTTCATCATTTCCTTTCATCCTTTCATTTCATCATTTCATCATTTCATCTCATTTCCTCATTTCATCATTTCGCCTCATTTCCTCATTTCATCATTTCGTTTCATCATTTCATCATCTCATCATTTTATCATTTCATTTCATTCTTTCATTTCATTTCATCATTTCATCTCAACATTTCATTTCATTTCATCATTTCACTTCATCTCATCATTTCATCATTTCATTTCATTTCATTCTTTCATTTCATTTCATCTCAACATTTCATTTCATTTCACTTCATCTCATCATTTCATCTCATGATTTCATTTCATCTCATCGTTTGATTTCATCTCATCATTTCATCTTTTCATCACATCATTTCATTTCATCATTTCATTTCATTTCATCTTTTCATCTCATTTCATTTCATAAATTCATCATTTCATCTCATTTCATTTCACTTCATTTCATTGTTTCATTTCATTTCATCATTTCATTTCATCACTTCATCTCAACATTTCATTTCTTCATTTCACTTCATCTCATTTCATCATTTCATCTCACGATTTCATCTCATTTCATCTCATCATTTCATTTCATCTTTTCATCTCATCATTTCATCATTTCATCTCATTTCATCATTTCATTTCATTTATTTCATCATTTCATCATTTCATTATTTGACTTCATGTCATCATTTCATATCATTTCATCATTTCATTCCATCATTTCATCATTTCACTTCATCATTTCACTTCATCATTTCATTTCCTCATTTCATCGTTTCATTTCATCCTTTCATCATTTCATCTCATCATTTCATCCTTCCATTTCATTATTTCATTTCATCATTTCTTCTCATTGTTGCATTTCGTCATTTCATCATTTCACCATTTCCCTTCATCTCATCATTTCATCATCTCATGATTTCATTTCATCTCATCATTTCATCTCATTTCATCTTTTCATGTCATCATTTCATTTCATCATTTCTTCTCATTGTTGCATTTCGTCATTTCATCATTTCACCATTTCCCTTCATCTCATCATTTCATCATCTCATGATTTCATTTCATCTCATCATTTCATCTCATTTCATCTTTTCATCTCATCATTTCATTTCATCATTTCATTTCATTTCATCTTTTCATCTCCTCATTTCATTTGATCATTTCATTTCATCAATTCATCATTTCATCATTTCATTTCATTATTTCATCATTTAAACATTTCACTTCATTTCATCATTTCATATCATTTCTTCATTTCACCATTTGATCTTTTCATTTCATTTCATCATTTCACTTCATCATTTCATTTCATCATTTCATTTCCTCATTTCATTTCACCATTTCGTTTCATTTCATCATTTCATTTCATCATTCCATTTCATCATTTCATTACATTTCATCATTTCATTATTTCACTTCATCTCATCATCTTTCATTGCATTATTTCATTTCATCTCATCATTTCATTTCATCATTTCAATTCATCTCATCATTTCATCTCATGATTTCATTTCATCTCATCATTTCATCTTTTCATCTCATGATTTCATTTCATCTCATCATTTCATTTCATCTTTTCATCTCATGATTTCATTTCATCTCATCATTTCATTTCATCTTTTCATCTCCTCACTTCGTTTAATCATTTCGTTTCATTTCACCTTTTCATCTCATTTCATCACTTCATTTCATTTCATTATTTCATCATTTCATCATTCACTTCATTTCATCATTTCATTTCATTTCATCATTTCATATCATTTCCTCAATTCATCATTTCATCTTTTCATTTCATTTCACCATTTCATCATTTCATTTCATTATTTCATTTCATTTCATTTCACCATTTCATGTCATAATTTCATCATTTCATTTCATCATTCCATCATTTCATTTCATTTCATCCTTTCATCATTTCATCTCATATTTCATTTTTTCATTTCATCATTTCATTTCTTCATTTCATCATTTCATTTCATCATTTCATCATTTCATTTCATTTCATTTCATTTCAGTGATACATGTATTTAAGTGCTAATGCGATGCCCAGGAGACACCCTATTTCCCTTTGTAAAACACCTCCTTCAACAAAAGGCAACTTCTCATGGCTGGCTAAGTCTACAGGGATACCAGCCTCTCTTCAACCACCCAATTTCATTTAGAACCTCAAACAGCACCTCAGTTTCATAAAAACCTAAAACATAAACACAACACTTGGTTGTAAGTGAGCCAACAGTTTCTTGTCTCTTTCTCTGCTCAAGGCTTAAGGCCGTGTCTCCCCAACTACATTCAGTGGAAGAAAACATCCCCTGGACAAATAAGTTTGAGAATTGTTGTTGCAGGAATTCTCAGAACCTTCAAAACACAAATCCTCATCCGCAGGGATCTTCAGGAGGGAGATGGCTGATGCAGCACAACTTTCTTTCACAGGAGTATCTTGCAGAATACAGTATGAGATACAGAAAGGCTGCATTGAGTCTTTTTAATGGCCCGGGCCTTGGTGGGGGTGGGGTAGGAGCTCTCCAGATAGCATCTAATGAGTAGGAACATTCAGGTGGCTTTTTTTTTTTTTCCTTATTGGCAAAACTGTGTGTACACCATGAATGAAGCTGATCTCCCTTATCCATATCAAAACTAAACCCAAATTAATTGGCTAAATTGGGACTCAACACCTCCAGGAGCCATGCGGCAGAAAGCCCCAACACACTTTAAATTAGCTTACCTCATCATAGTTGAAGAAAGCAAAATGCTTATGACCAGTATGCTGCTAATACAAGTCTACAGATAATGCTGTATGAAAAACTAGTTTTCCCAATCATAGCTGGCATAGTCCACATTTTGCATTACACTTCCCCCCTTTTTTAAAATTTTAAACACAGGTCTTTTTCTCTTCTTTTTTTAAATTTTAATTAAATTATACAAGACGGAGTCTCAGTATGTTGCCCAGGCTGGTCTTCAACTCCTGAGCTCAAGCGGTACATCTGTCTCCGCCTCCCAAAGTGCTGAGATTACAGGCCTGAGACACTGTGCCTGGCCTTAAACATAAATCTTAATTCATTCTTACAATTATTCTGAGGTTACAAAAATGGAAGGGGAAGAAAAATGGCAAGCAGGTAGGCTGACTTCGGCTTCATTATTTGGAAGGACAGTTTGCTCGGTTAAAACACACTACTGCCTATAAAGGCCAAGACAACAGAAAAATACAGACTTACATAAATAGATTTTATATGTGACAGCAGTTTGAATGGAGACTTTTTCAATGCAATGAGAAACAGCTGTGCTTGGGAATAAATGACAACGAATTTTTTTATCTCAACAGCTGTCCTGACAGCATGTCTCTACATCTCTACCTGCACTCTGGAATCAGGGAGAAAGCAAAACAGACGACAAGACACTAGATCAGCTGTGTCCAACCCTTTGACTACAAGGACTTTTCCGCCTATCTGTGGTGGTGGGTATCATGAAAATTATGCACAAACCTTTTTTTTTTTTTAAGCTCATCAGCTGTTGTTAGCATTAGTGTATTTTATGTGCGGCCCAGGAGCATTCTTCTTCCAATGTGGCCCTGAGAAGCCAAAAGACTGGACACCTGTGCACTAGATCAAAAGGCTACTCCTTCTGGAAGCAATTGTAAAGAATTTCTGACATTATCTTGACATGAAAACCAATGGATAGTGGGACAGAATGCAAAATCTTCAAGAATTTTTCTTGTCTTTCTTTTTTTTTTTTTTTGAGTCATGGTCTTGCTCTGTGGCCCAGGCTGGAGTACACTGGTGAGTTCACAGCTCAGTGCAGGATCAAGTGCTCCTCCCACCTCAGCCACAGTAGTAGCTGGGACTACAGATGCGCACAACCACTCCTGGCTAATATTTTATTTTTTGTAGAGATGGGGTCTCACTATATTGTCCAGGTTGGTCTCAAACTCCTTGACTCAAGGGATCCAGGACAGGATAACAGGTGGGAGCCACCACGCCTGGCCATGTGCATGAACTTTTAAGACAAACACAAGGCCCCACAAGAGTTAAGGTTTTCCCACCTAATTTCCAGGGGGATATTTTGGTGCAAGGCTGAGAAGCCCTTAAAAGTACACAGACAACTCCAAAGATTCAAGACAGTTCATTCAGGCTGAGCCAGCCCACTGGGCAGACTGACCTTCAAAAAAGGCCCACCCATGACATACACCAGATGGCTGTCCAAGAATCTCTTCAGTCCTCAGGGTCCCTAAGGTACTGGACAGAGCAAGGAAAGCAAACCCATTTGCTTCTTCCTGCAGGAAACCCCTTGAGGTCAAGACCCCACAATCACACGAGGATGGAGTGGCTCACCCTCAGTCAACAGGCCAGACTCAAGGTGGTATAATGTCTTAACCAAGGGTGCGGGCCTCCAGGTCTGACTCCCAACTCAGTTCTTCTTTAATAACCACACTTTGTTAATTCTCCTTAACAGGGGTTCCTGGCAAGTCAGTTCTCCCTCAGGCCTTCGGTTTCCTCACCTACAAGATGAGAGGGCTGGACCAGATGGAAATTCAGGGGGTAAGGGGATGTCCACGCGCAGCCCACCCCCACCCCCACGGGACCCTGGAGCCTCCATCCCAGTTCCCACCACGCACCCGCTCCACAAATCCTGCCCAAGGTGAGGGCTGGTCCCGGGTCCTCTGGCTGCCGCATCAGCGAGTGCAGGAGGGAGGGGAAACCTCCAAGCGGGTGATGCGGGCTCAAGGATGCAACTCAGCCAGGAGTGAACTGGGGCCCCGAAGGAGGTGTCTGGGCTGCTCCTGGAGCCCAGCCCAGGTCCCCGAACCCTTTACCTCCAGGGTCCATATCTCCTGCTGGGTGAGGTCGTTGGACACAGCGCACTTGCTGCACAGCCCGCACAGGCTGCCAATGAAGATGACGATGAGCTTCTGGAGCTGCCCGCACTGCTGCAGCGCCTGGCTGGCCGCAGCCCCTGCGCCACCCTCCGCGGCCGCCGCATCACCCCAGCCACCTCCCTCCTTCTTCTCTCCCATCGCCTCCGCGCGCAGCGCCACTCTATGCAGGCCACAGGGGCCTAGGCAGGGAGCCTGGGGCGCCGGCGCCTAGGCAAGGAACCCCTGAGCCAGGAGAGCTGGACCAGGAGCGCCCCTCCGCGCTGCCCTTGCCAGGACTCCAGTAGAGCTGGCAGCCGAGTCTGCTGCTCCCGCCCTCAGAGCCGCGGCGGCGGGGACAAAAATCCTAGGCAGCGGGGGCAAAAAGCCGCAGCGGCAAAAAGCGGCGGCGACGGGGGTTAAAAGTCACCTCGGCAAAAAGCCGCGGCAGCGGGGACAAAAAGCCGGGGAGACAAAAAGCCGCGGCGGCTGGGAGCAAAAAGCCGCGGCGGCGGGGGCAAAAAGCCGCGGAGGCGGGAGCAAAAAGCAGTGGGAGCAAAAAACCATATAATGTCGCGGCGGCGGGGGGCAAAAAGCCGCGGCGGCGGGGTCAAAAAGCAGTGGGAGCAAATAACCATATAATGTCGTGGCGGCGGGGGGCAAAAAGCCGCGGCGGCGGGGACAAGAAGGTGCAAAAAGCAGCGGTGGCGCGGGCAAAAAGCCACAGCGGCGGGGCAAAAAGCCGCAAAAGCGGTGGCGGCGGGGTCAAAAAGCCGCGGGAGCGCGGAAAAAGCCGTGGCGGCAGGGGCAAAATAGTGGAAATGGGGTAGAAGGCCCGCACAGCTTGTCATTGCTGGGGTGTGATGTGATAGGAAAAGTGCAGCCAAAGACAAAAAAAGAGATGTAAGTAGGCTTGACTCAGTGCAGCTCAGAACCCAGATGTTATCTTGAGAGTATTAACTAATAAGCAGTTTAAATCAGAATGGCACATTCTGATTTGTTTTTTGTATGTTCACATTTGGCAGGCATAGATACTGTTTGAAGAGAGGAAAGTGAGTAGATAGAGGTAACAAACTTAAATATGTGCCAAGTCTAGAAACAAGAGACTAGGGGGATAAGGACATTTGAAAATAAAATGCAAGATTTGAAAACTGATTGGCTGGGGGATGAGGAAAAGGCAGGTCTTTAAGGTCAATCCCTGTTTTGCTTTAAGTTATTAGGGGGTGGTTTTATCACATATTGTAGAATATGTCATTTCAGTTTTGAACATCTTGAGTTAAATCGTCCTAACATATCTTATGAATTTGATTTTCTTCCCTGGGAAGCTAATATTTCAAAAACTGAAAGAGTATATAGATTTCCAACTTGTATCCAATTTATAAAACTATCTCTAGGCTGCTGATTTCAGGAGGAGGCTCATGAATATTCTATTTGCAGAGAATATATCAGGAGTTAACAACATCGTCAATATTTGTGAACGACCAGTTAACTAAGCCACCTCTTAGTGTATTTAGATGGGAAATCTTAGCTGAAGATATTCAATAATGAACCAACAGTGACTAAAAATTCAATATTTAAGTATATTTCATTGTAATTAATTTGAATTGAAGTAGCCATATACAGCTAGTATTTACTACATTGAACAATGCAAATAAGAGGAAAAAATTAATAACCATCTCCAATACCACATGCCAAAATCCTCATCAATTTATTCTAGCTAAAGGAGTTGATCAGAAGCAGCAATTGAAAGCACCAACTAAACCAGCTGGGGTTAATTCACTGTCATTCTCTCAGAACCATCTCTTCTCTGAACAAAACAAGTACAAGAGTTCATTGTAAATCTGCATTTTCCTTGCCTATTTTAAGGTTTTGATGTTGACACTAATTTGTGAAATCCCTCCTGTGGTGTGATATTTCATTTTCCTTGCTTTTTGTTAGGACAAGAATGCTTCAGCTCTTAATTTAAAATTATGTTTCTTCCTCCTAGGTTGAGTGAACTTAGAATGCATTCTCTGACATATCCAAGTTTTTGTTAATATGAATTTGGGGGGAAAAGCATACTTAATTAGCTAAGACTTCTTATTCTAGGCTTGACCCTGTGTTCCACATCTTTTGAATTTGTAGTTGCATAGGCTGCTCTCTGACACTGGTTAGTGACCTGGAAGCTATATTAACGTTAGGGGAGGTGGTGTATGAGCATTAGATGTATCCTTGCAAGGAAAGACTTGTCTTATCTCGATACGTCTTTTTTTTGCACACAAGAAATTCAATGTTTCGGTCTTCTAAAATCTTCCGATTTCCAAGTTGCAGAATACCATTGATTCCTAAACAAAGATCTAATTTTTGACTCAGAGACGTAGCAAGGTCTGAATCGCAATTATAATTTAACGATCTTTAAGATAAAATTATCTCTCTGATATTTAGATTTTGCCCAATTATTAAGATATTTGGGTGTTTCGTTAAGAATGGAAGACTCTAGTCTCTGGAGCAGAGACTATAAAGGCCTCAGATGATCATTTTCACTTTTATGCTCTTTTCTTTAACACCTTCAACACAGTTGGAAGCAGCCGATATTCCCCAGAGTTGTTGTGTTTTTTAAACCAAATGCATGGTTCCGTGGTAGAAAACTGGGCTGATCCAAGCTGTTTTCAGTAAACACTTCATTTCAGGTGACCTATTTCATATTAAATAATCTCTAGATCCTGTCTTCAAAACTAACTAGATCAGATAACCTACTCTAGATTTTCCCCTTTTAGGGTCTGTGAGCTGCAGTCACTTTTGTGAAAATGATTGCAATGAAAAGATAGAGTTGTAGATGGGGAAAATGTTTTGACTAATTTAAGCATAGTGGTATTTCATATGAGAATTTAAGTTACACACATTTGAAAATTATAATGGAGTCTTCTGACTGAGCTTTAAAAAAAATAGCGTTTAGGCTAAAAAAGGAACTGCTACCTCTCCTAAAATCAGAAAGATGTTACAGTAATTCTCCATTCTCTAGAATTATCAGGAAGGACTTTTGTGATGATTTACTTTTGCTCTTGGGAGTGTGAGCCTGTGTAGTCGTGGAGCCATCAATTGGAATGATGGCTTTCTGATCCCAAAGTCATTTGTTCTGAAAACAATATTTTTCATAAATTTGAAAGTGAAAAGTTTTGATCGTGCCCTTCCCAAGTAACTCTCTTAATAAGAGGCATCAGCATGCTTCAGTGACAGCTGTCACCTTCCAGTGCTGAGAGTCATCTTTGAGTTCTCCATTTCACTCCCTACACTCCAATTTAGCTGCAGTTTTCTTGGCCATTCCTATGAAATACATCCATGGCCTAACGGCTTCTCACCACTATTACCACTTATACTAACAGCATTCTCACCTAAGTCACTACCTTTTTTCTCTGGATTAGAGTAGGCTCCCCATTTATTTGCTCACATAACCTATTTATTCTACACAGTGCACCAGATACAGCCCTTTGAAATGCAAACACAATCATGTTATTCTCTGGTGAAATTATCTCATATATTCCTATCGCATTTAAAATTAATTCAGAATAATCCCCTGATTATCAAAACCCTACATGCTCTTCCACAGTATGGTTTACTTCCAAGATATCTCTTCAACTTTTTTTTCACTGTACTGAATTGGTGACTAATAGTCATATTTTTGTTTTTGCTCAAAAAGTCTTGACTTGTAAATTTTTCAGTTTCTCCTTTATCCACAGGTAACTCTTTCCTCATAAGGCGAATTGCTTGCTTCCTTGAGTTCTGCTCTCAAAGATACCCTTCATTTTCTACCTAATATTAATAACTTTAATCATTCATTATTCCATTACTATGCTCTATAGTGTATACAATTTCTGTTCTTTGTCATGTTATTAACTAATTTATTTGTTCCAGTAACGTATTCCATAAATATTGTACACATAAAAATTATGTTATTTTTATTGCTGTATGCTCAGCTGCCCAATAACAGTTTGAGGATTAACATATTTGTTAAATGCACAAATACGTTCTTTCACAAATATTAGTTTAATAATTTTATATTAAACTCCCTCTATACTTACAATATGAATTAGATAATTCAGAATAAACATTCCATTGGAAAAAACTAAACAATTTGTGATAAAACATCCTTAAAAGCATCAGAAAGTTAGTACAGCAATGAAGAATGACAGGATCAAATAAGAATGGTATGGAAGCCTGTTTGTGAGGCTTATGTTTGGGTTATCTCTTTACTTAGAGTGACTATAAATCTCAAAAAACGAAAAGGAGAAATAACCATATCTACTAACATGGCAAGTGTATTTAAACATCTCTTAGTAATTGAGAAAATTGAAAGAAAAGGAAAAAGGGAGAAAAAGAAACAGAGCGAAAGGGATAATGAAGGAGAGAAAGAAGAAGAGAAAGGAAGAGGAAGAAAAGTAAAAAGGAGGAGGAGGGGGAGGAAGGAAGAAAGAAAGGTGAAAAGAAAGCATGGTAAAGTTTTTAACAACATAATTTATCCATCTATAATATGAATGTTGGTCTATTTGAGGATGTCCCACAGATTCCTTAGTCTCTGCTCATTTTTTATCTGTTTCTCAGAGTCAATATTTTACATTATCTTATCTTCAAGCTCATGACTTCTTCTTTGTGTGCAAATATACTCTTAAATCGCTCTGGTGATTTTTAAATTTTTATCATTGTAGTTTTCCACTCCAGAATTTCTGTTATCTCTTTGTTGATATTCCTACTTTTTAATATTTTTTCTGATTCCTTTATTTCTTTGTTTATGTTTTCTTTTTGACATTTGAGTATAATTAACAGAGTTGTTTTAAAGTCTTTGTCTAGTAAGTTTGATGTCAGGATTTCCTTAGAGATATTTTCTGTCAATTTATTTTGCCCCTTTGAATGAGCCATACTTTCCCATTCTTTGTATGCCTTGTAACTTTTTTTGAAAACTGGACATTATAATATTTATAATTACTATGCAGTTACTCTGTAAATCAGACCCCCCCCTACAAACACACTAATGTTTTGTGGTTTTAAAATTTATTTACTTATTAAATTGTTAAGGTTTTTAATTTTAGTGAAAATTTCCAAAGTGATTTACAAAACTGTTTGCTTTATAAGGTGTGGACACCGAAGTGTTTTTGTTTCCTTAACGAATGTTAAGCTAATATTTTGACAGTGATTTTCTTGTATGTCAGGAACTAAGCAAACAGAAAAATACAACAAAAACAAAAAGAAAAACAAGTAATCATTGTCCAGCAAAATATGTCTCTAGGCCATGCAGACTGGCTTTGTGCTGGGTTCTTTATTTTCATTAATTTTATTATTATTATTATTATTATTATAATACTTGAAGTTTTAGGGTACATGTGCACATTGTGCAGGTTAGTTACATATGTATACATGTGCCATGCTGGTGCGCTGCACCCAGTAACTCATCATCTAGCATTAGGTATATCTCCCAATGCTATCCCCCCCTCCCCCCACCCCACAACAGTCACCAGAGTGTGATATTCCCCTTCCTGTGTCCATGTGATCTCATTGTTCAATTCCCACCTCTGAGTGAGACTATGCGGTGTTTGGTTTTTTGTTCTTGCGATAGTTTACTGAGAATGATGATTTCCAATTTCATCCATGTCCCTACAAAGGACATGAACTCATCATTTTTTATGGCTGCATAGTATTCCATGGTGTATATGTGCCACATTTTATTTTATTTATTTTATTTTTTATTTTTTTATTATACTTTAAGTTTTAGGGTACACGTGCGCATTGTGCAGGTTTGTTACATATGTATACATGTGCCATGGTGGTGCGCTGCACCCAGTAACTCGTCATCTAGCATTAGGTATATCTCCCGATGCTATCCCTCCCCCCTCCCCCCACCCCACAACAGTCCCCAGAGTGTGATATTCCCCTTCCGGTGTCCATGTGATCTCATTGTTCAATTCCAACCTATGAGTGAGAATATGCGGTGTTTGGTTTTTTGTTCTTGCGATAGTTTACTGAGAATGATGATTTCCAATTTCATCCATGTCCCTACAAAGGACATGAACTCATCATTTTTTATGGCTGCATAGTATTCCATGGTGTATATGTGCCACATTTTCTTAATCCAGTCTATCATTGTTGGACATTTGGGTTGGTTCCAAGTCTTTGCTATTGAGAATAATGCCACAATAAACATACGTGTGCATGTGTCTTTATAGCAGCATGATTTATAGTCATTTGGGTATATACACAGTAATGGGATGGCTGGGTCAGATGGTATTTCTAGGTCCAGATCCCTGAGGAATCGCCACACTGACTTCCACAATGGTTGAACTAGTTTACAGTCCCACCAACAGTGTAAAAGTGTTCCTATTTCTCCACATCCTCTCCAGCACCTGTTGTTTCCTGACTTTTTAATGATTGCCATTCTAACTGGTGTGAGATGGTATCTCATTGTGGTTTTGATTTGCATTTCTCTGATGACCAGTGATGATGAGCATTTTTTCATGTGTTTTTTGGCTGCATAAATGTCTTCTTTTGAGAAGTGTCTGTTCATGTCCTTCGTCCACTTTTTGATGGGGTTGTTTGTTTTTTTCTTATAAATTTGTTTGAGCTCATTGTAGATTCTGGATAACAGCCCTTTGTCATATGAGTAGGTTGTGAAAATTTTCTCCCATTTTGTAGGTTGCCTGTTCACTCTGATGGTAGTTTCTTTTGCTGTGCAGAAGCTCTTTAGTTTAATGAGATCCCATTTGTCAATTTTGTCTTTTGTTCCCATTGCTTTTGGTGTTTTAGACATGAATTCCTTGCCCATGCCTGTGTCCTGAATGGTAATGCCTAGGTTTTCTTCTAGAGTTTTTATGGTTTTAGGTCTAATGTTTAAGTCTTTAATCCATCTTGAATTAATTTTTGTGTAAGGTGTAAGGAAGGGATCCAGTTTCAGCTTTCTACATATGGCTAGCCAGTTTTCCCAGCACCATTTATTAAATAGGGAATCCTTTCCCCATTGCCTGTTTTTGTCAGGTTTGTCAAAGATCAGATAGTTGTAGATATGCGCCATTATTTCTGAGGGCTCTGTTCTGTTCCATTGATCTATATCTCTGTTTTGGTTCCAGTACCATGCTGTTTTGGTTACCGTAGCCTTGTAGTATAGTTTGAAGTCAGGTAGTGTGATGCCTCCAGCTTTGTTCTTTTGGCTTAGGATTGACTTGGTGATGCGGGCTCTTTTCTGGTTCCATATGAACTTTAAAGTAGTTTTTTCCAATTCTGTGAAGAAAGTCATTGGTTGCTTGATGGGGATGGCATTGAATCTGTAAATTACCTTGGGCAGTATGGCCATTTTCACAATATTGATTCTTCCTACCCATGAGCATGGAGTGTTCTTCCATTTGTTTGTATCCTCTTTTATTTCCTTGAGCAGTGGTCTGTAATTCTCCTTAAAGAGGTCCTTCACATCCCTTGTAAGTTGGATTCCTAGGTATTTTATTCCCTTTGAAGCAATCGTGAATGGGAGTTCACTCATGACTTGGCTCTCTGTTTGTCTGTTGTTGGTGTATAAGAATGCTTGCGATTTTTGTACATTGATTTTGTATCCTGAGACTTTGCTGAAGTTGCTTATCAGCTTAAGGAGATTTTGGGCTGAGACAAGGTGGTTTTCTAGATATACAGTCATGTCATCTGCAAACAGGGACAATTTGACTTCCTCTTTTCCTAATTGAATACTCTTTATTTCCTTCTCCTGCCTAATTGCCCTGGCCAGAACTTCCAACACTATGTTCAATAGCAGTGGTGAGAGAGGGCATCCCTGTCTTGTGCCAGTTTTGAAAGGGAATGCTTCCAGTTTTTGCCCATTCAGTATGATATTGGCTGTGGGTTTGTCATAGATAGCTCTTATTATTTTAAAATACTTTCCATGAATTCCTAATTTATTGACAGTTTTTAGCATGAAGCGTTGTTGAATTTTGTCAAAGGCCTTTTCTGCATCTATTGAGATAATCGTGTGGTTTTTGTCTTTGGTTTTGTTTATAAGCTGGATTACATTTATTGATTTGTGTATATTGAACCAGCCTTGCATCCCAGGGATGAAGCCCACTTGATCGTGGTGGATAAGTTTTTGATGTGCTGCCAGATTCGGTTGGCCAGTATTTTATTGAGGATTTTTGCATCAATGTTCATCAAGGATATTGGTCTAAAATTCTCTTTTTTGGTTGTGTCTCTGCCCGGCTTTGGTATCAGGATGATGCTGGCCTCATAAAATGAGTTAGGGAGGATTCCCTCTTTTTCTATTGATTGGAATAGTTTCAGAAGGAATGGTAGCAGTTCCTCCTTGTACCTCTGGTAGAATTCGGCTGTGAATCCATCTGGTCCTGGACTCTTTTTGGTTGGTAAGCTATTGATTATTGCCACAATTTCAGATCCTGTTATTGGTTCATTCAGAGATTCAATTTCTTCCTGATTTAGTCTTGGGAGAGTGTATGTGTCCAGAAATTTATCCATGTCTTCTAGATTTTCTAGTTTATTTGCATAGAGGTGTTCGTAGTATTCTCTGATGGTAGCTTGTATTTCTGTGGAATCAGTGGTGATGTCCCCTTTATCATGTTTTATTTCATCTATTTGATTTTTCTCTCTTTTTTTCTTTATTAGTCTTGCTAACGGTCTATCAATATTGTTGATCCTTTCAAAAAACCAGCTCCTGGATTCATTAATTTTTGAAGGGTTTTTTGTGTCTTTATTTCCTTCAGTTCTGTTCTGATTTTAGTTATTTCTTGCCTTCTGCTAGCTTTTGAATGTGTTTGCTCTTGCTTTTCTAGTTCCTTTAATTGTGATGTTAGGGTGTCAATTTTCGATCTTACTGCTTTCTCTTGTGGGCATTTAGTGCTATAAATTTCCCTCTACACACTGCTTTGAGTGTGTCCCAGAGATTCTGGTATGTTGTGTCTTTGTTCTCATTGGTTTCAAAGAACATCTTCATTTCTGCCTTCATTTCGTTATGTACCCAGTAGTCATTCAGGAGCAGGTTGTTCAGTTTCCATGTAGGTGAGCGGTCTTGAGTGAGTTTCTTAATCCTGAGTTCTAGTTTGATTGCACTGTGGTCTGAGAGACAGTTTGTTATGATTACTTTTCTCTTACATTTGCTGAGGAGAGCTTTACTTCCAAGTATGTGGTCAATTTTCGAATAGGTGTGGTGTGGTGCTGAAAAAAGTATATTCTGTTGATTTGGGGTGGAGAGTTCTGTAGATGTCTATTAGATCTGCTTGGTGCAGAGCTGAGTTCAATTCCTGGGTATCCTTGTTCACTTTCTGTCTCGTTGATTTGTCTAATGTTGACAGTGGGGTGTTAAAGTCTCCCATTATTAATGTGTGGGAGTCTAAGTCTCTTTGTAGGTCACTCAGGACTTGCTTTATGAGTCTGGGTGCTCCTGTATTGGGTGCATATATATTTAGGATAGTTAGCTCTTCTCGTTGAATTGATCCCTTGACCATTATGTAATGGCCTTCTTTGTCTCTTTTGATCTTTGTTGGTTTAAAGTCTGTTTTATCAGAGACTAGGATTGCAACCCCTGCCTTTTTTTGTTTTCCATTTGCTTGGTAGATCTTCCTCCATCCTTTTATTTTGAGCCTATGTGTGTCTCTGCATGTGAGATGGGTTTGCTGAATACAGCACACTGATGAGTCTTGATTCTTTATCTAATCTGCCAGTCTGTGTCTTTTAATTGGAGCATTTAGTCCATTTACATTTAAAGTTAATATTTTATGTGTCAATTTGTTCCTGTCATTATGATATTAGCTGGTTATTTTGCTCGTTAGTTGATGCAGTTTCTTCCTAGTCTCGATGGTCTTTACATTTTTGCATGATTTTGCAGCGGCTGTTACCTGTTGTTCCTTTCCATGTTTAGTGCTTCCTTCAGGAGCTCTTTTAGCGCAGGCCTGGTGGTGACAAAATCTCTCAGCATTTGCTTGTCTGTAAAGTATTTTATTTCTCCTTCACTTATGAAGCTTAGTTTGGCTGGATATGAAATTCTGGGCTGAAAATTCTTTTCTTTAAGAATGTTGAATATAGGCCCCCACTCTCTTCTGGCTTGTAGAGTTTCTGCTGAGAGATCTACTGTTAGTCTGATGGGCTCCCTTTGAGGGTAAGCTGACCTTTCTCTCTGGCTGCCCTTAACATTTTTCCCTTCATTTCAACTTTGGTGAATCTGACAATTATGTGTCTTGGAATCACTCTTCTCAAGGAGTATCTTTTTGGTGTTGTCTGTATTTCCTGAATCTGAATGTTGGCCTGCCTTGCTAGATTGGGGAAGTTCTCCTGGATAATATCCTGCAGAGTGTTTTCCAACTTGGTTCCATTCTCCCCGTCACTTTCAGGTACACCAATCAGATGTAGATTTGGTCTTTTCACATAGTCCCATATTTCTTGGAGTCTTTGCTCATTTCTTTTTATTCTTTTTTCTCTAAACTTCCCTTCTCACTTCATTTCATTCATTTCATCTTCCATCACTGATACCCTTTCTTCCAGTTCATCGCATCGGCTCCTGAGGCTTCTGCATTCTTCATGTAGTTCTTGAGCCTTGGTTTTCAGCTCCATCAACTCCTTTAAGCACTTCTCTGTATTGGTTATTCTAGTTATACATTCTTCTAAATTTTTTTCAAAATTTTCAACTTCTTTGCCTTTTGTTTGAATGTCCTCCCATAGCTCAGAGTAATTTGATCATCTGAAGCCTTCTTCTCTCAGCTCGTCAAAGTCATTCTCCATCCAGCTTTGTTCTGTTGCTGGTGAGGAACTGCATTCCTTTGGAGGAGGAGAGTCGCTCTGCTTTTTAGAGTTCCCAGTTTTTCTGCTCTGTTTTTTCCCCATCTTTGTGATTTTATCTACTTTTGGTCTTTGATGATGGTGATGTACAGATGGGTTTTTGGTGTGGATGTCCTTTCTGTTTGTTAGTTTTCCTTCTACGAGAGAGGACCCTCAGCTGTGGGTCTGTTGGAGTACCGGCCATGTGAGGTGTCAGTCTGCCCCTGCTGGGGGTTGCCTCCCAGTTATGCTGCTCCGGGGTCGTGGGTGAGGGATCCACTTGAAGAGGCAGTCTGCCTGTTCTCAGATCTCCAGCTGCGTGCTGGGAGAACCACTGCTCTCTTCAAAGCTGTCAGACAGGGACATTTAAGTCTGCAGAGGTTACTGCTGTCTTTTTGTTCGTCTGTGCCCTGCCCCCAGAGGTGGAGCCTACAGAGGCAGGCAGGCCTCCTTGAGCTGTGGTGGGCTCCACCCAGTTTGAGCTTCCTGGCTGCTTTGTTTACCTAAGCAAGCCTGGGCAATGGTGGGCGCCCCTCCCCCAGCCTTGCTGCCACCTTGCAGTTTGATCTCAGACTGCTGTGCTAGCAATCAGTGAGACTCGGTGGGCCTAGGACCCTCTGAGCCAGGTGCAGGATATAATCTCCTGGTGTGCCATTTTTTAAGCCCGTCAGAAAAGTGCAGTATTAGTGTGGGTGTGACCTGATTTTCCAGGTGCAATCTGTCACCCTGTTCTTTGACTAGAAAAGGGAACTCCCTGACCTCTTGCACTTCCCGAGTGAGGCAATGCCTCACCCGGTTCGGCTCAGGTATGGTGCGTGCACCCACTGACCTGTGCCCACTGTCTGGTACTCCCTAGTGAGATGAACCCGGTACCTCAGATGGAAATGCAGAAATCACCCATCTTCTGTGTCGCTCATGCTGGGAGCTGTAGAAGGGAGCTGTTCCTTTTCGGCCATCTTGTGTGTTCACTGTTGCACTGAGTGAAGTTCAAGTTCACTCCTGCACAGGACTTGTATTGAGGGGAGGGATCAGCCAAGGTAAAAGTGCAGGGTCTTCTTATGACATTTGTCAGCATGTGGCTTCACCTATGCATACATGTGAGTTTCTAGACTCACCCATGTACGTGAATGATTTTGAGTATCTTAGTTTTCCAAATACTCTTCTCCAACTTTTCTTCCTGTGCTGTAGGTTATCTACTATATGTGTAAACTCTAATTTTTGCCCTAAGCATCTGTGATTTGTTAGGTCTCCTTGCAGAGTTTCTTAATAATGTCCATTCCTTATCTGTTCTGTATTCTAGCAATACAGAAAAAAAAAAGCCTTTCATGAGTCCTTTACGTATCCCCCAGACCAGTCAGAACACACACATAATAATTTGCGGGTAATATCTTCTCTTTTTCCTTTGGACCATGGACCAGGTTTCCTCTCTGGGAACGTTGGCTTCTGACACTTCAAAATTGCCAATTTGCTGGGGCAAAGGCAAGTTAAAAATGTCATAAAGTTTTCAAGTTGTCTTTTTCTTGAATCTGCTTTCACTTGGTTGTTGTAATCTTTTGACCATTTTCCAGAGTTTTGGCAAAGTTTATTCAGACAATTTCTCTTAGTTGTGTGATGTTTCTGTGGGGAAATGAAAGATTGCAGCTGTCTCCACTGCCATTTTGCTGATGCTCCTCTTTTGTCAATTTTTGCTTCATGTTATTATGCTTTGTTATTAGTTCATGTATTAGTTTCCTAGGGCTGCCATAACCAACTAACACAAACTGGGTGCCTTGAACAACATACATTTATAGTCTTATAGTCCTGGAAACGAAAAGTCTGAGATTGAGGTGTCAGCAGGGATGGTCCCTTCGAGGGGTATGAGAGAAAGTCTGTTCTGTGCCTTGTTTCTAGCTTCTGGTGGTTTAGTGGCAGTCTTTGGCATTCCTTGGCTAATCTCTGCCCTCATAATCACATGGTACTCTCCCTGTGTGTCTGTCTCCCTCTACTCAAATTTCTTCTTTTTATAAGGACATCAGTCATATTGAATTCAGGCTCATCTGATTGTATCTTAGCTTGATCACCTGCAAAGAACCTTTTTCCTAATGAGGTCAGATTCAGTAGTTAGGATTTCAGCATCTATATAGAGGAAACAATTTAGCTCATTTCTCTGCATACATGATTGTAATAGCTATCTCTTCTGAAAGCATTGACCCCCTTATTACTACAATATAAATTTTTAAAATCCTATTCACATTTTTAATAGTCTGTATCGTGTGTTATGAGTATAATGATTTCAGTGTTCTTATGATTGCTCTTTGCATGATATTTTTTGTCATCTTTTTACTTTCAATCCATTAGTATTCTTGCATCACAGCGTATATTGGGATCACTTGTTTTAATCCAGTCTGACCATCTCTGCCTCTTGATTGGATTTTAATTTGCTCACGTTTAATATTATAATTGGTATAATTCTATTTATGTCTGCCATTTTACCATTTGTTTTAAATATTTCTCAAATATTTTTCTTTATTGCTTTATTTGGCAATGAAAGAATATTTTCTAAAATAGGGAACTTTAGATTACTAATGAATTATTTTACTATATATTTTTGAGAATTTTTGTTGTTTTTGTAAGTTTACCTTATAGGTATAGGGAAAATTAATTATTCAAATTGTCTTCCAATTTATACTAGTAAGCTTTTAGGAATACATAGAAATATCATTCTTAAACAAATCTTTTTTATTTCCTCCACTTTAAAGTATTATCACTTTACACATTACATCTATTAGAGTTACAAAGCAAACAATACATTTTAGTAATTATTACTTTACCATCTAGAGTGATTACCTTATCACAATACAGTTTTCTTCCAACTACCTCTTTTTTGATGTTACTGGAAAGTATGTTATAGACATATGACATTTCTACATGTCAAATACTCAGCAATACATTATGCACATATCATTATTATATTATTACCATTGAGATGGAGTCTCCCTCTGTCACCCAGGCTGGAATGCAGTGTCACAATCTCCACTCACTGCAAGCTCCATCTCCCGGCTTCATGCCATTCTTCTGCTTCAGCCTCCCGAGTAGCTGGGACTACAGGCGCCCGTCATCACGTCTGGCTAATTTTTTGTATTTTTATTAGAGACGGGTTTCACTGTGTTAGCCAGGATGGTCTCGATCTTCTAGCCTCATAATACACCCACCTCGGCCTCCCAAAGTGCTGAGATTACAGGCGTGAGCCATCGTGCCTGGCCATTATAGACATATTTCATAAACAATTTATGATCATGAGAAAACATGCATTTCTACTGTGTTTTATAATGTTAATATTACCTATACCAGTGCTTTTTTAAAAATGTGGATTCAAATGACTGTCTTGTGTCACTTGCTTTTAGCCTTAGGAATTTATTTTAGTGGTTTTTTTTTTTTTTTTTTTTGTATGGTAGGTCTGCCAGCAACAACTTCAGTTAATATTTCTGTTTATCTGGGTAAGTCTTTGTGTTATCTTCATTTTTGAAAAATAATTTCTCGATAAGGAATTGGTGGCTGACAGTTTTTTTTCCTTTGCATCTTTTGAATATATTATTCTACTGCCTCTTGCCTTCCATTGTTTCTCTTAAGTCAGCTGTTAATCTTACAAAACATAGGTGCTCAAAAAATAAACATGTGCATGAATATTTACAGCAGTAATATTCATACAGTCAAAAACTGGAAACAATCCGTATGCTTGTTGACTCATAAATGGACACCCAATTTTCAGCTATAACAAAGAATGAAGTACTTATTCATGGTGTAATATAGGTGAAATTTGAAAGCATTATGTTAAGTTTACAAAAGGACAAATATTACTTGATTTTATTCACATGAAACATCAGGAATTGGCAAATCAATTGGGATATAAATCAGATTAGTGGTCATTAGGGCTCAGGGAAGCAGAATAGGGTGTAACAACTTTATGCTTAATGGGTTTTTGGAAGGGACATGATGAAATTGTCCTGGAACATTGTGAATATACTAAAAGCAACTGCATTGTATCTTTAAAATGGTTAAGTTATTAATTTTATATTATGTGATTTTTACCTTAAAATACAGAAAAGAGAAAATAGCCTTACTCTATATATAATAAACTCAAGATGTGTTACAAATGTACATGTGAAATCCAAAATACTATAATATTTAAGGAATAGCTGAATAGAATAACACTAAAATTTAACATAATGAAATCTTTCCTTAAAAAAGGAAAAAGCACAGTAATTAAAAAGGGAAATATAGTTAATATTTTTCTCTCCATTAAGCATGCCATTAACTGAGTAAAAAATCAAGCTACAATTTTGTAAACTACATTTTCTAAAACCATAAAGAAAATAAGAAATGAAAAGGGATTTGGGAAAAAAATCGAAAGGTACAGTCAACTACACACAAAAAACCTTAGTCCCATTAATCATTATGAAAATGCAAATTGTAACTGAAATAAGATAAAACTACAATTCAAAGAGAAAGCCTAAAATTTCAACCCCCTAAAAATTCTGGGTTTTGGAGAGCTGGGATGGAATAGGGCTCCTAACCTTACAACAATGAAAGAACCAAACTGACTTCAAAGTCATGACTTTATTTTTATAGCAACCAGGTTGCCAAGAACTGAGTCAAAATGTGAGGGAAAACAAGCACCTGCAAGGAGAAAGAGGACAGATGCACTTACATAGGACAGATGCAATAGACACCACTATGACAAGTAAAGCTGGAATAATCAATAAATTCCTAAAGACAAAGTGGGGCCGGTCAGATTGGGAGACTGCTGACAGCTGCAGAAGTTGGGAAAGATCCATCATCTTGAAAACATTTTCCCCACAAACGCACTGTGATCTCTCAAGCAATTGGTAAGGAATCCAGGAGAGTCTGTATATGATACAGATCAGAGAGAGCAGAACACTTGGGAGGTGACCAGGTCTTGGGGGCCGAGCCCTTATGAATGGGATTAGTGCCTTTATAAAAGAAGCTCAGTGGAGTTCTTGTGTGCGTTCCACTATGTGAGGACATAGAAAGAAGGCACCATCTATGAACCATGAAATGGGCTCTCGTCAACACTGAATTTGTGAGCATATTGACCTGAGATCTTACAGCCTGAAGTAGTGTGAAAAAAGAAATATCTGTTGTTTTTTAGTCACCCAGCTTATGTTATTTTGTTATAAGAGTCCAAATAGACCAAGATATTCCACTTAATATGTAGGGGAAGGCAACAAAAACTGCCACACTTAGAATACTCCTGATGCTGGAAGTATGAAAACAGGAAAAACAAAACAAAACTGCTCTTGAAGGTGAGGAAGGAATATCACTGAGCTCACCAACACAGCCAGGAAAAGAGCAGAAGTGTGAGAAGGCTACATTCCTGAGACCCTGAATAAAAGTACCTGCATAAGACTGAGATGAAATTACCTACCCTAGTTATGATTGAAATCCCAAAAAGAAAAGAGGAAAAAATAATGAAGCAAAAGAAATATTTTTCAAAATAACTGCCAAAAATATTCTAAAGGAAGTGATAGAAAATCAAACTTCAGATATAGGAAACTCAGAGAATGTCAAATAGAACAAAAAGAAATAAGAATTCCATCTTGAAAAATCTTTAAAAAATCAAGTCTAAATTTTATATCTTGCTCCAAATATATAGATATAAATAGGTTATCATCAAGATACGGAGAAAGCCATATCATGGAAACACTAAAATGAAGCTGTGGAAGGAATACATTGAAATTAGACACAACAGAGTTCAGAACAAGAAATAGTTTCAGAGAGGAGAGATAATAGATAATAGAATAATCAATTCTCAAGATGTAAACATCCTACTAATTAAGGTATGCAGCTAACAACAGAACCTCCAAATACATGAGGTAAAACAGGAAAGAAATCAAAGGTGAACTAGAAAAATCCAAAATTATATTTGCAGACTTCAACACTTTTGTCTTAGTAATGGAAAGACTAGACACAAGCTCAGTAATCATATGGAAGATAAGAACAACAATATCACCAACAAGACATCCCATCTTCAATGGCAGATACTCTTTCCTTTCAAGTGAAAAAAAAAACAGTATGGCATATTCTCTAACAAACCCAGAATTTCTAATATTTGCGGTCTTCCTTCCTTCTTTCCATCTTCCTTTCTCTTCTCTTTCCTTCCCTGGCCTTCTTCCTTCCTTTCTTCTTTTCCTCTTTTGTTTTCTTTTCTCTTTTCCTTTCTTTCTTTTCTTTCTTTTTTCTCCTTCCTTCTTTCTTTCCCCTTATTCTTCCTTCCCTCCTCCCTCCCTTCCTTTCTCCCTCCCTTCTTTTCTTCCTTCTTTTCTTTTATGCTTTCTTTCTTTCTCACTTTCTTGCTTTCTTTCTTTTTTCTCCCTTCCTCTCTCCTTTTCTTCTTTCCTCCCTCACTTCCTTTCCCCCTTTTTCCTTTCTTCCTTCCTTAGTTCCTTCCTTTTCCTCTTTATTTTCTTTGTTTCTTTTCCTTCCCCCCTTTTACCATTCTCCCTTCTTTCCTTCCTCCCTTCCTCCTTTCTTTCTTTCTCTCTATTTCTTTCTTTCTTTCTTTCTTTCTTTGTTTCTTTCTTGTGTTCTTGCTTTCTTTTTTCTCCCTTCCTGCCTTCCTCCCTCCCTCCCTTCCTTTCTTCTCTCATTTCCTCCTTTTATTTCTTCTTTCTTTCTTTCCTTTCTTCCTTCCTTCCTTCCTTCTTTCCTTGCTTCTTTTTTCTTTCTTTCTTTTCTTTTCTTTCTTTCTCTTTACTACAATTCATATTATTTTAAAAAAATTAAGAGAGGGAGGCAGAAAAATAAAGAACATTTTAATCTGCAGGTAAATTGATTATGTCTATTGTAGACAAAAAAATGGCCTCCCAAAAATGTTCGTGTCCTAATTCCCAGAGTCTAACACACAAACATGTTAGGTTGCGTGGCAGTGGGAAATTAGATTTCAAGTGAAATTAAGGTTGCAATAAAATGATGGAGAGATTTTCTTAAACGGTTGGGATCAATGAAATCACAAGCTTCCTTAAAAGTGAAAGAAGAAGGCAGAAGAAAGGCAACCATGGAGGTGGTGGCATGAGAAATTACTCAACATCACTGACTTTTAAGATACAAGAATGAGGACCCAGCGTGGTGGCTCACGCCTAATCCCAGCACTTTGGGAGGCCGGGGTGGGTCATCACCAGGTCAGGAGATTGAGACCATCCTGGCTAACATGGTGAAACCCCATCCCTACTAAAAATACAAAAAATTAAGTGGGCATGGTAGCACGTGCCTGTAGTCTAAGCTACTCAGGAAGCTGAGGCAGAAGAATCGCTTGAACCCGGGAGGCAGAGGTTGCAGTGAGCTGAGATCATGCCACTGCACTCCAGCCTGGGCGACAGAAGGAGACTCCATCTCAAGAAAAAAAAAAAAGAAAAATAGGATATAAGAATGAGGTCATGTTCCAAGGAATAAAGGTGGCCTCTGGATGCTGAAAAAAATCAAGTACATAGATTCTGCCACATAGCCCTCAGAAAGAATGCAGCCCTGCCCAAAATTTGATGTTAGCCCTGTGAGTTTCATTTAAGGCTTCTGAGCTCCAGTACTGTACGATTACGAGTCACTTTATTGTAAGATATGAAGTTTGTGGTAATTGGTTACAGCAGCAAGAGGAAGTTTATATTGTAATTGTATCATGAAAATGAGAACCATAATTTACAACTGCTTTTAATACTGCACTTGGATGTTTGAAATCACATACATGGAAATGATCACTAGGTGTATGAGGGAGGATAGCAAATTGATGCCAAAATAATGCAAATGCAAATCTTACACTCAGTTCTATGTAGGTTTCATTTAATGTTTGAAATTAAAATGAAATTAAAGGATTATGATATTTTGATGAAATTAGACTAACATGAACTATAACAAAATAAGCACTTACTTATATTCTTTATATGGTCAATAAAGAAGTGATAGTGGAAAAAAACAAGGTCAAATGAAGGTGATGATTTAGGAAGTTGGAAAGAAAGCTTAAACTACAAAAT
Organism: Pan paniscus; assembly: GCF_029289425.2. Classification (NCBI taxonomy): domain Eukaryota; kingdom Metazoa; phylum Chordata; class Mammalia; order Primates; family Hominidae; genus Pan; species Pan paniscus. The sequence goes on from NC_073260.2 coordinate 53,350,125, forward strand.
GGTACATAACTAGTGAACACTTAGACACACTGATTGATGAACTTCAGCTTTTGGCTTGGTGAGAGCATAAAATGAGAGCAGCTGAGGTTTGCAAATTTGTAATCTCCTTGTGGAAAAACAGGGGAAAACACATCTCAGCCTAATAAGATTTATCTACTGAAGAGTCAAGACTTGCTCCATTTGTCCTTGTAATTCAAAAGCTAATTCAAATACTGATTTGATGTATTGTGTGAACAACCATTGCTGATTATCATCGCATACCTGGCATTATCTTTTATCTGATATCTAAAATATTTGATAATTCCTGGACTTTCTCTTTTCAAACCCAGTACGGCTTAATTTCAATCTTAGAACAGTTGTCTTTGAGAAATTCTTCCCTCTACTGCATCTGTGAATGGGCATAGCATGGTTACGTACATACTGTCACCCGAGAGAACATTTGTTAAATTAAAGCCAAAGTTTAAAGCAAGAGCTTTAACTTACTGGTTTTACTAATGTTTTCCTCCCCAATAGCCACAACAATATTGATACCCTCACACCTTTTAACATAAAGCTTGGTGTTGTCTATTTTTCAGGTGCTGTTATCTATATGATCTAAGTATTTTAAAAATCAGCTTCCAGCCCTTATGGTGGCTCAAGCTTGTAATACCAGCAGTTGAAGAGGCTGAAATGAGCGGATTCCTTGAGCCCAGGATTTCAAAAGCAACCTGGGCAACATGGCAAGTCCCAGTCTCTATCAAAAGTTAAAAAAAAAAAAATGGTGGGTATGGTGATGTGCACCTGTTGTCCTAGCTATTTGGGAGGCCAAGGTGGAAGGATTGCTTGAGCTTGGGAGGTTGAGGCTGCAGTGAGCAGTGATTGCACCACTGCACTCCAGCCTGGGCAACAAAGCAAGACCCTATCTCAAAAAATATATATAATAAAAATGAAAATCAGCTCTCATCGATTTCTACATAAATATGCATAGGTGATGTCCATATAGACATAAATAATAATATATCTGACAATGGGTCCATATGATCTTCAAAATGTAAAATGCCTATCTGTGTAATTGACTGGTTAGTCTCATTAATGAATATAGATTCAATTCTACTTTCTTGTTCTAGATAAATTACATAATCTAGCTTTTCATTTCACTTATTTACTGATAACAACAAGAGGAATGACAAGATATCTGTTTTAGAAAATTACTTTCGTAGGAGTAAAGGTAAAACAATGATAGAGTTGCATGGAAAACTAGAAAAAATATGGTCTTCTGATATTCTATTACATCATATACCAAAGGCCTCATAAAACTCAGATATTTTATCTAAAAATGTTATTTTCATCTTAGGAATGATCAAAGCCTGAGACTACAATTGTATTACAATGACTCTCACAAGCACGCGTGCTAAAAAGGAGGGGAAAACATCATTACTGATATTTTAAATGTATGTTTTACTTTCCATCAAGATGAACCTCAACTTGATATGATGCAGATTGAAGGAAATCACCCATAATTCCATATGAAGAAGGCCTGTGATGTTTTATGGGAAAATAAATAGAGAAAATGCTAACAGAAACCCTATTAAGCATTAAGCTTTATGGAGCAAAGACAAATCCAGTGGTGAAAGATACACACTCGAGTTCTATTGGTTGTCTTGGAATAATACGGTTTAGAGGTGACTGGTGGGTGAAGAGAACATATGCAAGTTCACCAAAGAGAAAAGCTGAATGAGGCAATGCCTCTTCCTGACCATATCTCTTACTTAGATAACTATATAACTTATTGTCCAGTAAAGGGTATATATAAAAATCATAGTAAAAGTTATGCAATGAAGATGTCCAGGGAAATCAAGACTTAACAGTCTCACTCTGACAATAATGAATAGGGGGGTTCCCTCAAGATAGACTAGGACATGACCCCACACTGGCAGGTAGTAGTACCAGAAAAGAACTCATGGAAAATCTTTACCTTATGCTTGAGGTAGGGACCAGGCTAAAGTGAAAGCCAGACATAAAATTCTATCTAAAATATATCCACAATTGAAAAAAAATGTGGTGTACAGGCATAGAATGTCTTTACTGGATCATTGAAATAGTAAGATAAATTCAGATTTTTTACATTGTTTTATTTCCTTCCAGTTAGGGCTTGAGGTTTGTCTCTGGAGAGTTACTGTCTATTGGAGCCCTGCCTTTCTCGGGTTCTGGTCAGGGGGTCGTGGATGCTTAACATGTGCCTTTCACAGGACAGTTCCTTACCCCAGCAGTGGCCAGGTGTGCATCCCACGACCAGGCCTCCTTCTCACAGAACATCTGTTGAGACTAGGAGATGCCTGGTGACTGTTGCCTGACCTGTGTCCTGTGTATTTCTGACAAGAGCCAATCTTAGAGACCCTGGCCAGGAGGAGAGTTAGGTTCCAGTGTAGGTCAGCTCAGACACATGGAGGCCACAGGACCAAACATGGGAAATCACAGAAGTAGGTTTATTACTCACAGATCCAGAGAGAAGAGGGTAGCTGAGAAGAGGGTTTAGCTGTGTCCCCAGCCAAATCTCATCTTGAATTCCCACATGTTGTGGGAGGGAACAGGTGGGAGGAAACTGAATCATGGGGGCAGGTCTTTCCCATGCTGTTTTTCGATAGTGAATAAGTCTCACAAGATCTGATGGTTTTATAAAGGGGAGTTTCCCTGCAGAAGCTCTCTTGTCTTGTCTGCTGCTATGTGAGACGTGCCTTTCACCTTCCACCATGCTTGTGAGGGCTACCCAGTCATGTGGAACTGTGCATCTATTAAAACTCTTTTTTCTGGAAATTACCCAGTCTTGGGCATGTCTTTACCGGTGGTGTGAAAATGGACTAATACAGTAGCACACCTCATAGGGCTGAACAAAATGGGGAAGATGAGTGGAGAGCAAGAGAGAGAAAAGGGGTCTGTGGGACTCCAGCCTTTATTGGGCCCAGAACATTACCCAAATAAGTTTTCCATGGGGCTCTGGTTAGTGGGGTGAGTGCCAGCAGGCACATTTCTTGGCTGCAGCTGCAACTGAGCAGGTCACTCTGGCGTGTGGGGGCTGTCCATGTGGGCTGTGAGGTCTGTGGGGTGAGTCAGGTAGGTTGTATCCAACGGTTCCATAGCTGGTAGTCACCAGGAGGAGGCAACTGTGTCGGGTCAATATCTAGGCCAGCCACACTGAGGAACTGTGAGGGTTAGAATTGGAAATTGTCAAGGGAATCTGAACCCAGCTACCATATGAGAGAGTTCAACTTACGTTCAATGTGAATGCCAAGGCAATATTAAAAGGTAAGAATTCGCTCCATACGTGCTTGAGGTAAATAGGAGAAACCTAGAATTTATGTAAACCGTGAGAAGATTGGATGTGTTTTCCATCACATATTTTAATACTAGCAGCATATTATATATGTCAATCCATCAGGCATTCAGAAGTACATGCTTATGAAAATTTTTTGCACCATCAGACAAAAGACAAGGGTAGAAGACATTTTTAACCCTATAAACACTAGTAAATTAAAAACAGAAGGACCTTTATGTCCTAATATAGCTATGTTGTGAAAGGCTGCCCTGTGAAATACGGGATATCTGAAACATATTTTAAAAATCATAAATGTCAATATTTTTTAGAAATCCATTAAATTTTCTCTTGCTTTTTTACAATTCCTATTTATTTATTTATTTATTTATTTATTTATTTAGTGGTTCTGCTGATTTTGATGTGTACCCTAAACCTTACATTTTCTTTAAAGTATGTTTTATACAACTTTATGTAAAATGTTTCAGTATCTTCACATTCTCTCCCTGTCCTTTTGTTTTGCTCTTATACGGTGGCCTTGAGTCTTTTCTCTGGCTTTTCAAACCTAGTAAGACTAAGACACCAAAGTAACTTTGCCCGTGGTTTGGTAATGCCTTCTAAAGCACATCCTAAGCTCTCGTGCATACAGGGGTCTCCTTTGAGCTCGACGCTTTTGAGATCCCATATACCTAAATTCCAGTACTCCAAATCAGTACTGCTCAGTTTTAGTTGCTAAGTTTAAAAATGTATTTTAATAGCAAGTTAGTTTAGTGCACTCTTGCTTCTTTCTTTACTGCTAGTATACATGTATATTCCTTTAAATGAATCTTGGAATTTATTTAAAAGTTTTAAATTATACTAATGAAACTGTATATTGTTGTGGATTCATGGGTGAATTTGGAAAGAATTTGTCTTTATGATACTAAATCCTTTTTATCCAAGAATCATACTTGCTTTTATATTTATTCCAGTCTATATTTATATCACTGAGTAAATATATAGAAATGTAGATACATAGAGCTGTAGTTATAGATAGATACAAATATAGATATAACATGTTAAATCTATATCTATCCCATAAAACATATATGCATGTTATATGTGTGTATATATATATATGTTTGTGTTATTAAAGAGCTCCCTTAAAATTTTTCTATTTCCTATATAATTTTAGGTCGAGCTTGAATTTTTCTTGTATAAGCAAGCAAATATTTATACTAGTTTTAATACTGAGGTTTAGACATTCTATCTTATTTTAGCATTGAATATTTTCACAATTATTATAAATATTATCTAATATTAATAATGTAACTGTTAAAAGTATTTAAAATTGTACCTTTGAATTATTTTATTGTTGAATTTAAATTCCTTTAAGTATGATAGTAAATTTCTATTTTATGCTTTCTCTATGCATATGCAAATTAATCTATCCACTTCTCTACCTCTATGTTGTAACATATGAAAATCAGGCCTCTGTTCTTCTAATGGACATACTCTTTTGCATATGGAATATCAGACTCTTTATAGCATTTAAAATCTTTAAAGACGTGAATATAACCTTTTAACAAATATATTTTAGCGTGTACTGAGAATACCCTATTTTTTATTTGGGCTAATCAATATGATTATTAATATTATTGGATTACCAAATTTGGAATCACACTTTCATCCCCAAGGTGGATATTTGTTTTTTTTTTTTTTTTTGCCAATTTGTTGTCTTACTGTTTCAAATATTGTTGGATATTATTTTTTATTTGACATTTTAGTATCAATATTTGTAAGTGATGTACTTTACATATTTTTTCTTCAATATCTGGTGGGGTTTATAATTACTGCTACATTGGATTTGTAGTAGACATTGAGAAAAATTATTCCTGCATGTTTTATAGCCGTATGTAGGAAACTAATATATTTTACCCCAAAATATATTTCCTTGATATATTTCAAAATGGCTATTGAGAAGGGCTGGAAATGCAAACATAGCTGCAAAGCTGTCTTGGGGAGACTTGTATCAGTTGAGAATCTGCCTTGATGCAGCCAGGCTTTCTCTGAGGTCTGCTCCCTTGTCTGGATCTAGGAAAGTTTAACTGAGCGTCTGAGGTCTCCAAAGGTCTGAAAGAAACATTTTCTGTCTATTCTCTCTGAGGACTGCTCCCAGTGAGGTTTCACCTACGTAATAAGTCCACTGTTGCTAGCCAGAGTCCTTTTCCCACATAACCTTTTTTTTTTTCCCTGTGATCCAAGACCCCATTCTTTCTGTATACTTCATGTGGTACATAAGCTTCTGCACGCATCGTGTGTCTGGGTCTTCATTCTAAGGGCTCCAGTGTACACACATTGCAGAAACCTGTATGCCTTTTCTACTATTTATCTGCCTCCTATTAGTGATTTTCAGGGAAACTTCAGAAGGCAAAAGGGACATTCTCCTTTAGCCCATTCTCAGACAAAATCCCCCAACATTTAACTGATTCCTAATAGCTTAAAATCACTCTGACAAATCCATATATTTATAACCTTTTCTTCCCTCTATGATTTCTGGTCAGCTTGGGTTTTGTTTTTTATTCCATTTACTTCATCCTCAAAAAGACCTATTTTATGTCTATTTATTCTAATTTATTGACATTGAGAAAAGAAAATAACTTTCATGTGAGAAATGCAAGTCCTTTTAAATAATCAGGCCCAGAGAGATATTCAAATGAGACAGCAGTTCTGTCCTGCTCCTCTTTGAGCTGTGTGTTCATCTAGGCTGCTTGCTGTTGCCACAGTAGCTATAAATTAACAAATAACGTCACACCAGACACTATAATCCACACCCAATAATAGTGTAACAGTGTAGCCAGTCACTAATAAATGTTATTTCCATAAGCCAATAAGAATTTGTGACAAACCTCTTTGCATCATCCCACTTCTGGACCCTTTAAGAAACTGCTTGTTGCAAAGCTCCAAAGGGAGTTCATATCCAAGGATACTTGGGTCTGTTTCTTCCAGGCAGCTGTCCTCATTTTGGATCAAGTAAACTCTTTGAATTACGTTTTGTGCTTCAGCCTCTTCCACTTAGATTAAAAACATGGATTTGTGTCACCGTGTACAGCAAGTAAAATGCTTACACTTTTCCCCTCCAGGGCATTGATGTGTTTTTCTGAGCACTTGGAATAGCTGCATAGTGTTTACTTTCTAGATTATGGTTTCTCAACTTTGGTGCTACTTACCTTTAGGACTAGAGGATTCTTTGTTGTGGGAGGCTGCCCTAGCAATGCTAGGTGTTTCGTTTGACCTCTAAATTTCACAACTCCACCAGTCTTGACATCCCCACAATAACCCTAGACATTGACAAATGTCTCCTGGGGAAAACTCTCCACCAGTTGACAGCCAAAGTTCTTGAAATATTGGCATCGACAATTGAGTTTTTATGTTATTCAAAACAAATATTTTTCTTTGTTTTTAAACATCTACTTCCATCTACTTATCTACTTATTTTTACTTTTATTTGTAACTTAATTCCATCAAGGAGGAAGAGTGCATTTTGTGTTATGCTAAATTTTTGAAGAATGTATTGATTTTTTATGACATGATATATGGATGATATGTAGATATTACATATTTGTATTGTCAAATTTCAGGGCGATAATAAAATAAATACTTATAATATTTATATTGTCACTGTATATTAGTTATTTTCTTTCTTCACTACAGGAGTTTTTCAACCTATCAGCTATTTTTCAATTCTAGGTTATCCAGTAGATTTTGAAATGTTATGATTAAATATCTACTTCTCAAGCATTCATCTTTGCAAAGGAATCAATCCCAAGCTCTTACAATGCACATCATATAAAGGGCAGATTAGTCAATATATGGTTCAGGAATAATTATGTAATATTTATAAGAAAATTTTAAATTTAGATCCTTATCTCTGATAACAATAATCCAAATTAAAATTTGGTTTCATTACATAATTTAAAATGACACCAGAATACTAGTAAAAATGTAGATAAGTTTATATAATCCTTTTTAGCTGTAGGACTTTATTAGCATAAATTCAAATACAAGAACCAAAGTAAGATTGAGACCTATAGTCAAAGGTTAAAATGTACACATTATAGGGGCATGATTCAACTAATTTAAAGCATGATAACATGGAGAAATATTGCAAAACATACATTTTACTGAATTAATTGTTAATATCTAATCATTACCTGAGAACAAAGGTAAAGAGTAGCTACAGGCACACCCACACACAAGTGCAATATTGTCAAATAAACGTGATGTTCAGCTACACTAGCAATCACACCTATGTTTTCTCCACAGAAGCATAAAGATTAAAAATCGCAATAATATTTATTGTACATGTGGAGGTAAAGATACTCAAAATATTACCCTAAAATACATTTTTTTTTGAGATGGAGTTTTGCTTTTATTGCCCAGGCTGGAGTGCAATGGCACAATCTTGGCTCACTGCAACCTCAGCCTCCCAGGGTCAAGTTATTCTCCTAGCTCAGCCTCCCAAGTAGCTGAGATTACAGGCATGCGCCACCACACTCGGCTAATTTTTTGTATTTAGTAGAGACGGGGTTTCACCATGTTGGTCAGGCTGGTCTCAAACTCCTGACTTCAGGTGATCTACCCACTTCAGCCTCCCAAAGTGCTGGGATTACAGGCGTGCGCCTGGCCAACTTTTTGACGTATTTCAAGATGGCTACTCGGAAGACTGGAGATAGCTTCTTCTACAAGAATAGCTGTAAAGTTGTGTTTGTTGGGGAGATTTGCATTTGTAGAGAAAATCTGCATTGATATAGACAGTCTTTCCCTGAGATACTCCCTTGTCTGTGTTTAGGAAAGATTAACTGAGTCTGGCAAGTTTACATTTCTAAAAACCATTTCCTATCTTTACTTCCCAAGAGGAGGGCTGCTCCCTGTGAGGTTTCACCATGTAACAAGACCACCTCTGCTGCCAGGCTCCTCTTTCTTCCTTGTCATCACCTGCCTTCTGGAAAGCCTGATTTACCAAAGTACAGCTCTGTGTTTTATGTAACCTCAAGACAGCATAGGCGTGTTGACTACCTTGCCTTTCCTGGAGTTTTTATATATATAGTATATATTTGTATATCGATTTATAATATACAAATATTTGTATATATATATTTATGTATATTATGTAAACTCCAAGTGTATACTTGTGCACATAATTATATTTGTAAACCTTTTTTCCTGTTAATTTGTACATTATCAGTTTGTTTTATAGACTCAAATAATTAAAGCTTCAAGGGAAAAATTTAAAATTTCCTATAGAGAAAAGACAAATATATATGTGAAAAATAATATTTAGAGTGTAAGACGCCTTTTAAAGGTATATTTGCAATTTGTGTCAAAACATTTAAATATACATTTGTTACTTTAACTGTAAAATTTCAAATAATTTAAGCTAAATACATAGTATATGCAGAAAATTTAGCAATATTTGTATGTAGCACCTTACTGTGCATTACTGTAACCAGCTGTCTAATATAAATAACTAATTAAGGTAGCACCTACTTTTCAAATATCGCATTTTTTCACAGACCTATTAAATAAGACAAATAACATTTAAACTTTATTTTTAAATTTGCAGAATAGTATTTTTCAGCAGATGGTTTATTTTAGCAAATTCCATCTTCACATTGTGCTATGCTTTTATGAGTTCCAGCTGTTAACAGATAATATTTTACTGCTGAATCTATCATGTGTGATATAATTGGTCATTATGTACCTTAAAACACAAGCAATATAGTTATTTTCAACTTGGAGCAAATTAAAATCTTATCAGCAATTAAAAAATTCTAGAGTCATCTTCTTCTGGTTAATTATTTTAAACTTGTATTTTTCTCTTTATGTTTTTAGTAAGTTGTCTGATCAAGGAGAAGAACTCAAGCTGATTATTCTTTTGTTTTCTCTTCCATCCACCTCGCTGGTGTGTGAATAATTTCATTTCTCAGAAAGTGTTCTTTCATATCAATCTTACAAGATGAGAGACCTTTTAACATCTTCCATTCGGATATGATACAAGTAATGGAAAATATTCCAGCTTCATGAATATGGTGATACAAATAGTTATCCGTCTAACCTCTGTCAGTGCCAAATGTTTACTCAGTGAATTACTCAGCTGACTTGTAATTTCTTCTGAAATCACTAATGAGAGGATCAGAGGTCTGGCTGTTGTCTGTACCTCGTACGACTCCCAGTGCAGAGAATTGTTTCTGTGGAGCACAGACAGTTGAATGGATTGACTTCCTGCCTAGAATAGTTTCTGCTGTGCTTCTTATCCTTCTTGTGGAGATTTCAGATTGTCTGAATTGCTTTTCTATCTTAAGAAAAAACTCAACAATTTTCCCACCTGAGAGGAATGTATACTGTAGTAAGTTAGAAGAAGCAATCCGTAAAGTTTTTACATTGTTTGTTGTAAAATGCAGCGTTGGTGTCTCCATCACTAACCTTTTCTATCCCTCATTGCTCTTTCTTTGACTGCAATAGGATACCTCTAGGCAAATCTGTATTCCCGAGACAGAGTGCCCTTTCCGTTAGCTATAAGTACACTCAATGGTAGGCTGAAATACTAGTTTTTATCTATGGCGAAATGGAATCATATCAGTGATTTTCTTTAAAAGGAAATTTAACTCTTGCTATGGTTTGAATGCTTGCCCCTTCCAAATCTCACGTTAAAATTTGATCCCCAATGTTGCAGGTGGGGCTTACTGGGAGGTGTTGTGTCATGGGGTTTGACCTTCCTGAATGGATAATACCCTCCCTTAGGAATCTCAAGCTATCCTCCCTCCTCGGTGCCCTCAGGAATGAGTGTACCATTCTTTATTCAACTATAATTCCCCCACCCATCCTTTTTGAGATATTAATTACATGTATGTTACACTGCTTCATATTGTCTCACGTATCAGTGAGTTTCTGGCTTTCTTATTTTAGTTTACCCTTTGTCCTTTAGTTTGGAAAGCTTCTATTTTTTTCTATAAATTTTCTGATGTTAGGGTAAAATCCATAACTTATTCTATCTCATGGAATTTTTATTTCAAATGTTTGTTTTTCATCTATACATGTCACATTTTTCATTTTATAACTTCTATTTTTCCCCTATGATCAATTTTCATTTAAGTACTTTGACATATATATGTATTTATCTATATGTATTTATAAAATATATTTACTTTAAGGGCCTTGAAAATTCCTTCTTCTCTGTCATTTATAAATGACTTATTTTTATCCTGTTAATATATATCTTAATAATATATATCTTCCAGCTTCTTTGCATGTCAGAGTTTTTTGGGGGGGGGGTATTTTGATGTTATGCTATTGAATATCTAGATTTTATTGGCTACCTTTGAACAATGTTGTGGCAGGCAGTTCAGTAACTTCAGGATGAGTATTTTTCTATTGTTGTTTTAAATCTTCTCTTTAAACTTTGTGGAGTTAGTCTAGAGCCATCTGTAATTTGGAGCTAAATGAGCGCTGTCACTGGGGCATGAACCTCCAGTGGTCTTTACTGCATATCCTGGAGGTACAGAGGGGATTCCCGTCTCTGGCTGGTCAGAGCTAACATGTCTTCCTTTCATGTGATGCCAGGGAAGTGTTCTTCCAACTCCGTGGTAGAGTCTTTTGCTGAGCTCCTTAGAATTTCATCCTATGTACATTTGACTTAGGGACTTGGGAGAAACCTTAGGCTGATTATTGGTTTCTTTTTCTGTAAACGTTCTCTTCTACTACACATTCCAGCTGCTTAACCTTTTTTGATTTTTATCCGGTTCCTCAGTGCAATGACAATGTCTGCTCTCTCTGGGATTCCTCTCTACTGCTGTCACGGAGAACCTGGGAATAAAGCAGGACTCATTCTGGCTCCTTCTCTTCTCTTGCGGAGCACAGTACTGTGCTGCCTGATGTTCAGTACTTCAAAAAAAGTTTCATATATTTTGTCCAGTTTACTATTCTTTAACTCTAAAAGAGTACCTCCAGTCCCAGTTACAGCATCATGTTCTGTAACTCTACTCCTTGTTGCTTCATTCTGCCATTGTCTGGTATGATCGCCCCTTTCCCTTCTGTAATCAGGCCAAGAGCATAATATAATACTAGTTATAACTGCACAGCTTGCTTCCGTTGTGTAAAAAAATCACTGAGACTTAACTGTGTCCAACTTTTAAAATGTGAATATAAGTACAACTAAAGCTATATTTTGGTTAATAATTGCATTGCATGCTTTTCCATTATTTAGTTTCAACATATGTGAAATATAAATATAAATTATAAAAACTTTAAGAGAGTCCATTTAAAAATCTGGTCTGAGTATGTTTTAACTGGTTTATTATAACGTGCATTCTTGAATTCAGGGTCTAATATAATTGGTACATTTGTCTATTTGCAAAAAAAACTTGACAATATTTTTAAATTAATTTATCCAACTCACAACTTATATGCTTCTGCTGTTTGTTGTATGGAAGATACATTTTAAATTTTATGAGATAGCATTCTGTTATACCGTCGATATCCAATTAAATTTCTCTCTGTGTTTACTTCTTTCATTAAAAAAAAAAAGCGTTCTTCTAACTGCAAACTTTCATCAGGGATCATGGCTCTTCTACCTGAAGAATAATCTTTACTATTTCCTTTCCTGTGGGTCTGCTTGGGAGAAATTCTTTATTGTATCTTTGCTTTTGATGGATATGTCCACCAAGTAGACAGTTCTAGGTCGGCACTTATTTTATTTCAGGACTTGAAAGGTATCAATACCTCACTTGTTGGCTTTCATTGTTCCATTTGACACAGTTGTTATCAGTCAACTCTTTCTGTTTATAGTTAGCCCAAATTTTTTATCAAGTGCTCTTGACATTTTTCTTTTACTTTTCAGAAATTGTCCCATTATGTTTCTAGGTGTGTCCTCTGTGTGTGTTTTCGTTTGGTTTTCAAAGCCTCCTGAGCCTGTGGTTTAATATTATTGGTCAATTTTGATAAAACCTCTAACATTGCCACTTAAAATGCTGTTCAGACCAGCTGTTTTCTCCTTCTTAGATTTAAACGTGTTAGATTATTACTGTATGCTTTATATTTTTTAAATGACCTTTCTCTACTTTTTTTTAGTTGGTTAATCTGTATTAGTGTATATTTTGCTTTTTTATTTTATTTAATTTTATTATTATACTTTAAGTTTTAGGATACATGTGCACAATGTGCAGGTTTGTAACGTAAGTATTCATGTGCCATGTTGGTGTGCTGCACCCATTAACTCGTCATTTAGCATTAGGAATATCTCCTAATGTTATCCCTCCCCCTCCCCCCACCACACAACAGTCCCTGAAGTGTGATGTTCCCCTTCCTGTGTCCATGTGTTCTCATTGTTCAATTCTCAACTATGAGTGACAATATACGGTGTTTGCTTTTTTGTCCTTGTGATAGTTTACTGAGAATGATGATTTCCAGTTTCATCCATGTCCCTACAAAGGACATGAACTCATCATTTTTTATGGCTGCATAGTATTCCATGGTGTATATGTGCCACATTTTCTTAATCCAGTCTATCATTGTTGGACATTTGGGTTGGTTCCAAGTCTTTGCTATTGTGAATACTGCTGCAATAAACATACGTGTGCATGTGTCTTTATAGCAGCATGATTTATAGTCATTTGGGTATATACCCAGTAATGGGATGGCTGTGTCAAATGGTATTTCTAGTTCTAGATCCCTGAGGAATCACCACACTGACTTCCACAATGGTTGAACTAGTTTACAGTCCCACCAACAGTGTAAAAGTGTTCTTATTTCTCCACATCCTCTCCAGCACCTGTTGTTTCCTGACTTTTTAATGATCACCTTTCTAACTGGTGTGAGATGGTATCTCATTGTGGTTTTGATTTGCATTTCTCTGATGGCCAGTGATGATGAGTATTTTTTCATGTGTTTTTTGGCTGCATAAATGTCTTCTTTTGAGAAGTGTCTGTTTGTGTCTTTCACCCACTTTTTGATGGGATTGTTTGTTTTTTTCTTGTAAATTTGTTTGAGTTCATTGTAGATTCTGGATATTAGTCAGATGAGTAGGTTGCAAAAATTTTCTCCCATTTTGTAGGTTGCCTGTTCACTCTGATGGTAGTTTCTTTTGCTGTGCAGAAGCTCTTTAGTTTAATTAGATCCCATTTGTCAATTTTGGCTTTTGTTGCCATTGCTTTTGGTGTTTTAGACATGAAGTACTTTCCCACGCCTATGTCCTGAATGGTATTGCCTAGGCTTTCTTCTAGGGTTTTTATGGTTTTAGGTCTAACATGTAACTATTTCATCCATCTTGAATTAATTTTTGTATAAGGTGTAAGGAAGGGATCCAGTTTCAGCTTTCTACATATGGCTAGCCAGTTTTCCCAGCACCATTTATTAAATAGGGAATCTTTCTTCATTGCTTGTTTTTCTCAGGTTTGTCAAAGATCAGATAGTTGTAGTTATGTGGCATTATTTCTGAGGGCTCTGTTCGGTTCCATTGATCTATGTCTCCATTTTGGTACCAGTACCATGTTGTTTTGATTACTGTAGCCTTGTAGTATAGTTTGAAGTCAGGTAGCGTGATGCCTCCAGCTTTGTTCTTTTGGCTTAGGATTGACTTGGCGATGCAGGCTGTTTTTTGGTTCCATATGAACTTTAAAGTTGTTTTTTTCAATTCTGTGAAGAAAGTCATTGGTAGCTTGATGGGGATGGCACTGAATCTATAAATTACCTTGGGCAGTATGGCCATTTTCATGATATTGATTCTTCCAACCCATGAGCATGGAATGTTCTTCCATTTGTTTGTATCCTCTTTTATTTCATTGAGCAGTGGTTTGTTGTTCTCCATGAAGAGGTATTTCACATCCCTTGTAAGTTGGATTCCTAGGTATTTTACTCTCTTTGAAGCAATTGTGAATGGGAGTTCGCTCATGATTTGGCACTCTGTTTGTTGTTGGTGTATAAGAATGCTTGTGATGTTTGTAAATTGATTTTTTATCCTGAGACTGCTGAAGTTGCTCATCAGCTTAAGGAGATTTTGGGCTGAGACAATGGGGTTTTCTAGATACACAATGAAGTCATCTGCAAACAGGGACAATTTGACTTCCTCTTTTCCTAATTGAATACCCTTTGTTTCCTTCTCCTGCCTGATTGCCCTGGCCAGAACTTCCAACACTATGTGGAATAGGAGTGGTGAGAGAGGGCAACCCTGTCTTGTGCCAGTTTTCAAAGGGAATGCTTCCAGTTTTTGCCCATTCGGTATGATATTGGCTGTGGGTTTGTCATAGATAGCTCTTATTATTTTAAAATACGTCCCATCAATACCTAATTTATTGAGAGTTTTTAGCATGAAGGGTTTTTGAATTATGTCAAAGGCCTTTTCTGCATCTATTGAGATAATCATGTGGTTTTTGTCTTTGACTCTGTTTATATGCTGGATTACATTTATTGATTTGCGTATGTTGAACCAGTCTTGCATGCCAGTGATGAAACCCACTTGATCATGGTGGATAAGCTTTTTGATGTGCTGCTGGATTCGGTTTGCCAGTATTTTATTGAGGATTTTTGCATCAATGTTCATGAAGGATATTGGTCTAAAATTCTCTTTTTTGGTTGTGTCTCTGCCCGGCTTTGGTATCAGGATGATGCTGGCCTCATAAAATGAGTTAGGGAGGACTCCCTCTTTTTCTATTGATTGGAATAGTTTCAGAAGGAATGGTAGCAGTTCCTCCTTGTACCTCTGGTAGAATTCGGCTGTGAATCCATCTGGTCCTGGACTCTTTTTGTTGGTAAGCTATTGATTATTGCCACATTTTCAGATCCTGTTATTGGTCTATTCAGAGATTCAACTTCTTCCTGGTTTAGCCTTGGGACAGTGTATGTGTTGAGGAATTTATCCATTTCTTTTAGATTTTCTAGTTTATTTGCATAGAGGTGTTTGTAGTATTCTCTGATGGTAGATTGTATTTCTGTGGGATCAGTGATGATAACCCCTTTATCATTTTTTATTGTGTCTATTTGATTCTTCTGTCTTATCTTCTTTATTAGTCTTGCTAGTGATCTATCAATTTTGTTGATCTTTTCAAAAAACCAGCTCCTGTATTTCCTTCAGTTCTGCTCTGATTTTAGTTATTTCTTGCCTTCTGCTAGCTTTTGAATGTGTTTGCTCTTGCTTTTCTAATTCCTTTAATTGTGATGTTAGGGTGTCAATTTTGGATCTTTCCTGCTTTCTCCTGTGGGCATTTAGTGCTATAAATTTCCCTCTAAACACTGCTTTGAGTGTGTCCCAGAGATTCTGGTATGTTGTGTCTTTGTTCTCGTTGGTTTCAAAGAACATCTTTATTTCTGCCTTCATTTCGTTATGTACCCAGTAGTCATTCCGGAGCAGGTTGTTCGTTTTCCATGTAGTTGAGCGGTCTTGAGTGAGTTTCTTAATCCTGGGTTCTAGTTTGATTGCACTGTGGTCTGAGAGACAGTTTGTTATGACTTCTTTTCTTTTACATTTGCTGAGTAGAGATTTACTTCCAAGTATGTGGTCAATTTTGGAATAGGTGTGTTGTGGTGCTGGGAAGAATGTATATTCTGTTGATTTGGGGTGGAGAGTTCTGTAGATGTCTATTAGATCCGCATAGTGCAGAGCTGAGTTCAATTCCTGTGTACCCTTGTTAACTTTCTGTTTCGTTTATCTGTCTAATGTTGACAGTGGGTTGTTAAAATCTCTCATTATTATTGTGTGGGAGTCTAAGTCTCTTTGTAGGTCACTCAGGACTTGCTTTATGAATCTGGGTGCTCCTATATTGGGTGCATATATATTTAGGATAGTTAGCTCTTCTTGTTGAATTGGTCCCTTTACCATTATGTAGTGGCCTTCTTTGTCTCTTTTGATCTTTGTTGGTTTAAAGTGTGTTTTATCAGAGACTAGGATTGCAACCCCTGTCTTTTTCTGTTTTCCATTTGCTTGGTAGATCTTCTTCCATCCTTCTATTTTGAGCCTATGTGTGTCTCTGCACGTGAGATGGGTTCCTGAATACAGCACATTGATAAGTCATGACTCTTTATCCAATTTGCCAGTCTGTGTCTTTTAATTGGAGCATTTAGTCCATTTACGCTTAAAGTTAATATTGTTATGTGTGAATTTGATCCTGTCATTATGATGCTAGCTGGTTATTTTGCTCGTTAGTTGATGCAGTTTCTTCCTAGTCTCGATGATCTTTACATTTTGGCATGATTTTGCAGAGGCTGATACCGGTTGTTCCTTTCCATGTTTAGTACTTCCTTCAGGAGCTCTTTTAGGGCAGGCCTGGTGGTGACAAAATCTCTCAGCATTTGCTTGTCTGTAAAGTATTTTATTTCTCCTTCACTTATGAAGCTTAGTTTGGCTGGATATGAAATTCTGGGCTGAAAATTCTTTTCTTTAAGAATGTTGAATATTGGCCCCCACTCTCTTCTGGCTTCTAGAGTTTCTGCCAAGAGATCCGCTGTTAGTCTGATGGTCTTCCCTTTGTGGGTAACCCGACCTTTCTCTCTGGCTGCCCTTAACATTTTTTCTTTCCTTTCAACTTTGGTGAATCTGACAATTATGTGTCCTGGAATCACTCTTCTCGAGGAGTATCTTTGTGGTGTTGTCTGTATTTCCTGAATCTGAATGTTGGCCTGCCTTGCTAGATTGGGGAAGTTCTCCTGGATAATATCCTGCAGAGTGTTTTCCAACTTGTTTCCATTCTCCCCATCACTTTCAGGTACACCCATCAGACGGAGATTTGGTCTTTTCACATAGTCCCATATTTCTTGGAGGTTTGTTCATTTCTTTTTATTATTTTTTCTCTAAACTTCCCTTCTCACTTCATTTCATTCATTTCTTCTTCCATCACTTATACCCTTTCTTCCAGTTGATCGCATTGGCTCCTGAGGCTTCCACATTCTTCATGTAGTTCTCGAGCCTTGGCTTTCAGCTCCATCAGCTCCTTTCAGTACTTCTCTTTATTGGTTATTCTAGATATACATTCGTCTAAATTTTTTTCAAAGTTTTTAACTTCTTTGCCTTTGGTTTGAATTTCCTCCTGTAGCTTGGAGCAGTTTGATCATCTGAAGCCCTCTTCTCTCAACTCGTCAAAGTCATTCTCCACCCAGCTTTTTTCCATTGCTGGTGAGGAACTGTGTTCCTTTTTAGGAGGAGAGGTGCTCTACTTTTTAGAATTTCCAGGTTTTCTGCTCTGTTTTTTCCCTATCTTTGTGGTTGTATCTAGTTTTGGTCTTTGATGATGGTGATGTACAGATGGGTTTTTGGTGTGGATGTTCTTTCTCTTTGTAAGTTTTCCTTCTAACAGACAGGACCCTCAGCTGCAGGTCTGTTGGAGTTTGCTAGACGTCCACTGCAGACCCTGTTTGCCTGGGTATCAGCAGCAGTGGCTGCAGAACAGCAGATTTTCATGAACCGCAAATGTTGCTGTCTGATCATTCCTCTGGAAGTTTTGTCTCAGAGGAGTACCCAGCCGTGTGAGGTGTCAGTCTGCCCGTACTGGGGGTTGCCTCCCAATTAGGCTGCTTGGGGGTCAGGGGTCAAGGACCCACTTGAGGAGGCAGTCTACCCATTCTCAGGTCTCCAGCTGCGTGCTGGGAGAACCACTGCTCTCTTCAAAACTGTCAGACAGGGACATTTAAGTCTACAGAGGTTACTGTTGTCTTTTTGTTTGTCTGTGCCCTGCCCCCAGAGGTGGAGCCTAAAGAGGCAGGCAGGCCTCCTTGAGCTGTGGTGGGCTCCACCCAGTTCGAGTTCCTGGCTGCTTTGTTTACCTATGCAAGCCTGGGCAATGGCAAGTGACCCTCTCCAAGCCTCGCTGCCACCTTGCAGTTTGATCTCAGACTGCTGTGCTAGCAATCAGCGAGACTCCATGGGCGTAGCACCCTCTGAGCCAGGTGTGGGATATAATCTCCTGGTGCACCGTTTGTTAGGACCATCGGAAAAGTGCAGTATTAGGGTGGGAGTGACCCGATTTTCCAGGTGCCATCTCTCACCCCTTTCTTTGACTAGGAAAGGGAACTCCCTGACCTCTTGTGCTTCCCGAGTGAGGCAATGCCTCACCCTGTTTCAGCTCACGCACTGTGCACTGCACCCACTGTCCTGCATCCTCTGTCTGGCACTCCCTAGTGAGATGAACCCGGTACCTGAGATGGAAATGCAGAAATCACCCGTCTTCTGCGTTGTTGATGCTTGGAGCTGTAGACCAGAGCTGTTCCTATTTGGTCATCTTGGCTACCCTTGGTAGTTTCTTTTCCCTCTGCTTCTGGTTCTGAGAGTTTGTCACTAACATAGGATTCCAGAACACTGCTGCAGGGTTCTAAGTGATTGTCCCTCACATAGGAGTTGAAAACAGTCCTGCTGGGTTCAGTGTTATCCCTCACATATGATTCCAGAACACTGCTACGAGGTTCTGAATGTTATTCCCTCACAAAGGATTCCAGAATACTGCTGCTGGGTTCTGAGTGTTTGTCCCTCACATAGGATTCCAGAACACTGCTGCTGGGCTCTGAGTGTTTGTCCCTCACATAGGCTTCTAGAACACTGCTGCAGCTTTCTTAGTGTTTGTCTCTCACATAGGATTCCAGAACACTGCTATGAGGATCTGAATGTTTGTCCCTCACAAAGGTTTCCAGAATGCTGCTGCTGGGTTCTGAGTGTTTGTCCCTCACATAGGATTCCAGAACTCTGTTGCTGGGTTCTGTTTGTTTGTCCCTCACAAAGGAATCCAGAGCACTGCTGCAGGTTTCTGAGTGTTTGACCCTCACATAGGATTCCAGAAAACTGCTGTGGCTTTCCGAGTGTTTGTCCCTCACATAGGATTCCAGAACAGTGCTGCTGGGTTCTAAGTGTTTGTCCCTCACATAGGATTCCAGAACACTGCTGCTGCATTCTGAGTGTTTGTCCCTCACATAGGATTCCAGAACACTGCTATGATTGTCTGAATGTTTGTCCCTCACAAATTATTCCAGAGTACTGCTGCTGGGTTCTGAGTGTTTGTCCCTCACATAGGATTCCAGAACAGTGCTGCCGGGTTCTGAGCATTTGTCCCTCACATAGGATTCCAGAACACTGATACTAAGGTCTGAATGTTTGTCCCTCAGATAAGATTACAGAACACAGCTACGAGGGTCTGAATGATTGTCCCTCACATAGGATTCCAGAACACAGTGGCTGGGTTCTGAGTGTTTGTCCCTCATATAGAATTTCAGAACACTGCTACAAATTTCTGAATGTTTGTCGCTCACAGAGGATTCCAGAACACTGCGGCTGGGTTGTGTTTGTCCCCCACATAGGATTCCAGAATACTGCTGCTGGGTTCTGAGTGTTTGTCCCTCACGTAGGATTCCAGAACACTGCTACGAGGGTCTGAATATTTTTGCCTCTCAAAGGATTCCAGAACACTGCTGCTCAGTTGTGTTTGTTTGTCCCTCACTAGGGACTCCAGTGCACTGCTGCAGGTTTCTGAGAGTTTTTCCCTCACATAGGATTCCAGAACACTTCTACGAGGGTCTGAATGTTTGTATCTCACAGTGGAATCTACAAAACTGCTGCAGGGTTCTGAGTGTTTCTCACTCATACAGGATTACAGAACACTGCTGCTGGGTTCTGAGAGTTTATCCCTCACATGGGATTCCAGAACACAGCTGCTGGCTTCTGAGTGTTTGTCCCTCACATAGGATTGCAGAACACTGCTACGAGGGTCGGAATGCTTGTCCATCACAAAGGACTCCGGAATATTGCTGCTGGGTTCTGAGTGTTTGTCCGTCACATAGGATTCCAGAACACTGCTTCAAGAGTCTGAATGTTTTTCCCTCTCAAAGGATTCTAGAACACTGCTGCTGGGTTCTAAGTGTTTGTCCCTCACATAGGATTCCAGAACACTGCTGTGAGGTTCTGAAACTTTGTCCGTCACAAAGGATTCCAGAACACAGCTGCTGTGTTCTGAGTGTTTGTCCCTCACATAGGATTCCAGAACACTGCTGTGAGGTTCTGAAACTTTGTCCATCACAAAGGATTCCAGAACACAGCTGCTGTGTTCTGAGTGTTTGTCCCTCACATAGGATTCCAGAACTCTGCTGCTGGGTTCTGAGTGTTTGTCCCACACTTAGCATTCCAGAACAATCCTGCTGGGTTCTGAGTGTTTTTCCCTCACATAGGGTTCCAGAGCACTGCTGCTGAGTTCTGAGTGTTTGTCCCATATATAGAATTCCAGAACAATGCTACGATGGTCTGAATGTTTTTCCCTCACATAGGATTCCAGAACACTGCTACGATGGTCTGAATGTTTGTCCATCACAAAGGATTCATAACACTGCTATGGGTTCTGACTGTCCCTCACAATGGATTCCAGAAAACTGCTTTGAGAATCTCAATGTTTGTCCCTCACAAAGTATTCCAGAGCACTGCTGCAGGGTTCTGTGTGTTTGTCCCTCACATGGGATTCGAAAACACTCCTGTTGGGTTCAGAGTGTTTTCCCTCACATAAAATTCCAGAACACTGCTACAAGCTTCTGAATGTTTGTCCCTCACAAAGGATTCCAGAACACTGCTGCTGGGTTCTTAGTGTTTGACCCTCACATAGGATTCCAGAGCACTGCTACTCGGTTCTGAGTGTTTGTCCCTCACATAGCATTCCAGAACACAGGTACGAAGTTCTGAATGTTTGTCGCTCAAATAGGATTCCAGAACAATGCTGCTGGGTTCTGAATGTTTGACACTGACACGGGATTCCAGAACACTGCTGCTGGGTTCTGAGTGTTTCTCCCTCACATAGGATTCCAGGAAACTGCTTCTGGGTTCTGAGTGTTTGTCCCTCACATAGGATTCCAGAACACTGCTTCGAGGGTCTGAATGTTTTTCCCTCACAAAGGACTCCAGAACACTTTTGCTGGGTTCTGAGTGTTTGCCCCTCATATAGGATTCCAGAGCAATGCTACGAGTATCTGAATGTTTTTCCCTCACATAGGATTCCAGAACATTGCTAAGAGTGTCTGAATGTTTTTCCCTCACAGAGTATTCCAGAACACTGCTGCTGGATCTGAGTGTTTGTCCCTCACATAGGATTCCAGAACACTGCTGCTGTTTCTGAGTGTTTGTCCCTCACCTTGGATTCCAGAAAACAGCTACGACGGTCTGAATTTTTGTCCATCACAAAGGATTTTAGAAGACTGTTGCTGGATCTGAGTGTTTGTCCCTCACACAGGATTCCAGAACACTGCTTCGATGGTCTGAATGTTTGTCCCTCACAAAGGATTCTAGAACACTGCTGCTGGTTTCTTAGTGTTTGTCACTCACATAGGATTCCAGAACACTGCTGCTGGGTTCTGAGTGTTTGTCCCTCACATGGGATTCCAGTACCTAACTGCTAGGTTCAAAGTGTTTGTCCCTCACATACGATTCCAGAACACTGCTATGAGGTTCTGAATGTTTGTCCCTCACAAAGGATTCCAGAACACTGCTTCTGAGTTCTGAGTGTTTGTCTGTCAAATAGGATTCCAGTACATGGCTGCTGGGCTCTGTTCGTTTGTCCATCACAAAGGATTCCAGAACACTGCTTCTGAGTTCTGAGTGTTTGTCTGTCAAATAGGATTCCAGTACACGGCTGCTGGGCTCTGTTTGTTTGTCCATCACAAAGGATTCCAGAACACTGCTATAGGTTTCTGAGTGTTTGTCCCTCACATAGGATTCCAGAACAATTCTACGAGACTCCGAATGTTTGTCCTTCAGATAGGATTTCAGAACACAGTGGCTGGGTTCTGAGTGTTTGTCCCTCACATAGGGTATCAGAACACTGCTGCTGGGATCTGAGTGTTTGTCTTTCACAGAGGATTCCAGAACACTGCTGCTTTGTTCTGAGTGTTTGTCCCTCACATAGAATTCTAGAACACTGCCACTCAGTACTGAGGGTTTGTCCCTTACATAGAATTCTAGAACACTGCAGCTCATTTCTGAGTGTTTGTCCCTCACTTAGGATTCCAGAACAATGCTACGATTGTCTGAATGTTTGTTCCTTACCAAGTATTCCACAACACTGCTGCTGGGTTCTGAGAGTTTGGCACTCACATTGGTTTCCAGAACACCACTACGAGGGTCTGAATGTCCCACACATAGGATTCCGGAACACTGCTAAGAGGGTCTGAATGTTTTTCCCTCAGAAAGGATTCCAGAACCCTGCTACTGGATTCTGTTTGTTTGTCCCTTACAAAGGATTTCAGAGCACTGCTCCTGGTTGCTGAGTGTTTGTCCCTCACATAGGATTCCAGAACACTTCTGCAAGTGTCTGAATGTTTGTCCCTCAGAGAGGATTCCAGAAGACAGTGGATGGGTTCTGGGTATTTGTCCATCACATAGGATTCCAGAACACTGCTGCTGGGTTCTGAGTGTTTGTCCCTCACATAAGGTTTCAGAACACTGCTGCTGTGTTCTGAGTGTTTGTCCCTCACAGAGGATTCCAGAACACTGCTCCTGGGTTCTGAGTTTTTGTCCATCATATAGGATTCTGGAACACTGCTACGAGGGTCTGAATGTTTATCCCTTACAAAGGACTACAGAACAGTTCTGGAATCCTATGTGAGGGACAAACACTCAGAACCCAGCAGTGTTCTGGAATCCTATGTGAGGTCAGTGTGGGGGGATGGGGGAGGGATAGCATTAGGAGATATACCTAATGCTAAATGACAAATTAATGGGTGCAGCACACCAACATGGCACATGTATACATATGTAACAAACCTGCACATTTTGCACATGTACCCTAAAACTTAAAGTATAATAATAAATTTAAAAAATAAAATAAAATAATAAAAAAAGAATTAACATAGTTTTATGTAGTCTTCAGTAGACAACATTCATCCATGTAAACTAAAAAATATTTTCTACAATCATGTGAATATAAGGCCACAATATTTACTATGAATAAATCCCTTAAATAGTAATTTTAATATCGTTATTTATTCTTTTGAAATATAAAGTATTATAACTGAGTTAAGGTTACAGATAATTTAAAAAATGTATGTCATTACTAGTATATTAATATTATTTATACTTAGATATTTATATCTAATATCCAAAGAAAATTTACTATCTAATTGTTACAGTAGATATTAATCTGACATACTTATTAATTCATCCCATAGATATAATAATATGTCAGCTGGGCATGGTGGCTCACACCTATAATCACAGCACTTTGGGAGGCCAAGGCAGGTGGATCACCTGAGGTCAGGAGTTTGAGACCACCCTGACCAACATGGAGAAACCCCGTCTCTACTAAAAAAAAATACACAATTAGCAGGGGATGGTGGTGCATGCTTGTAATCCTAGCTAATCGGGAGACTGAAGCAGGAGAATCACTT
Source organism: Pan paniscus (assembly GCF_029289425.2). Classification (NCBI taxonomy): domain Eukaryota; kingdom Metazoa; phylum Chordata; class Mammalia; order Primates; family Hominidae; genus Pan; species Pan paniscus. Next base: position 53,373,784 of record NC_073260.2, read on the forward strand.
GAACCCGGGAGGTGGAGGCTGCAGTGAGCTGAGATTGCACTATTGCACTCCAGCCTGGGCAACAAGATCAAAACTCTGTCTCAAAAAACAAAACAACAAAAAAAGATAGAGTAGTAGGTTAGCAAAATTTTATATTCTATCTTTTTGTTGTTGTTGTTTTTGAGATGGAGTCTGGCTCTGTCACCCAGGCTAGAGTGCAGTGGCGTGATCTCAGCTCACTGCAACCTCTACCTCCTGGGTTCAAGCGATTGTCTTGTCTCAACCCTTAAGTAGCTGGGATTACAGTTGTCTGCCACCACGCCTGGCTAGTTTTTGTATTTTAGTAGAGACGGGGTTTCACCCTGTTGGCCAGGCTGGTCTTCAACTCTCGACCTAGGTGATCCACCTGCCTCAGCCTCCCAAAGTGCTGGGATTACAGGTGTGAGCCACCGCATCCTGCCTTACAGTCTATTCTTATGTTTTACTAAATTAGGAATGCCACTCTTACAGAACAAATCAATGCAAGTGATGTGACTACCCAAAAATCATGAATCATAATAGTCTTCAGTTAGATATGTTGCAATCTCAGATATAGTTCTACTATGTAAACAGAGTCAAATTCCAATTCTTTATCAAAAAGTGCTGGCGAAGGTTGCCTGATGTGTTCCAGTGTAGATCCTCAATCCAATGGCCAGCAGATGAGAGAGCAGCAGATATGGAAGAAAAATCTTAAGAAATTCTGCTGAGAATATGCCCCCTTTCATCATAACACTGTGTTTCTTGTGTTGAGAGCGGCTGTGCATTTTGGGTGTTTAGAGAGAAACTGTCTCAGGGGAGTGAGTATTTTCTGGTCAACTTGGCTAATATTATATGTAATCTGAATTTTTCTTTCAGATGCTTTTAACCTCTTAATACAATTTTATTCAGACTGAGGGCTGTTTTTCTCTTCAATGCTTTCGGTGTCTGTCTTCAGAAGGGACACCCAAAAGTGTCTCATGGTGTTTCTGAGTGAGTTGGGCTGTCACAATGAGAACTCTTTCGCACTCTATCCAGACCCATGCTGGGAATCCAGCAGTATTTTTTTGTCACCATTATAAATAGAAATGTAGCTGAAACATTGCTCCCATTTCCATTATTGAAAAAGTGCAATCCTACCCAGGAGTCCTGCAGGTTCTCCTCCTGCAGTTCAGGGACCCTGCTCCATAATGTGACACTGGAGTGCAGCTGTGGTGGTTGGAGTCCATGTGGAATGTGGGCTGCCAGCTGTGTGCTGTGAGCTGTGCCTCAATGGTAGATGGAAGGGGGAGAGATGGGACACAGGCCACCAGGACAGGGCAAGCAGGATTGCTGCAGCCCATGGCCTAGGGAGTAGGGACCCTTTGCTTTGAAATGTAAATAGCCAAAAGAATAGTATCCTATCTCACAGTGTCTGTAAAAGAACCAGAGCCTACTTTCAGCAGGCACCTGGCTGTAAGTTGCAAAACTACCTCCTGTCGTGAAGATGTCAGAAGTTTATTTTTCCTTTCAATATAACTAATTAACATACACAGATGGCCTCCCCAATTACCAGGTGAACTTAGGATAAACTGTGTATGACAAATGATGCTGTGAAATCTTCCACTTGAGGACTAATTATGGAGACCTTTCTGTCTTTGCAATCTCTTGAGCAGATTGTCTGTGATTCATGTCACATCACATTCTGGTTTTATTGTGCAATAAAACACTTTTCTTTCTGTTCTGTTATTGTGGGGTTTTTCTAGGATTGGAGATAATTTTCCTTTTAATTATATTTCTCAAACACTGTTCACAATTACCAGACATTGTATATATGTATAAATTGCCCACCAAGCTTCACTTTAGAGAAGGCTTTCCCCCTCAGGCTTCCAGTCAACCCAGTCAGTTGTGCTTCAAAGTGCACACTGCCCCCAGAGTATGCAGGCAGACTTGTGTCTCTGCCTGTTTCACATCTATAGTCCCCTACAACCACTCATAGAGAGGTTAAGCCTTTCTACAAGTGGTTGACAAAATTCACAGGACAGTAATCAACCATTTCACCTCTTTCAGTGACCATAGTGTCTTGAGACCTGAAACTGAGTTGGAGACTATTAGGCCCAGAAGAACAATTAGGGTGACATGTGTGCATTGAGTAAACATGAGTATCTCAAAGTTCCTCTTTCTCCTCCTCCCAAAATTCCCATGAATGTGCAGTTAACACCTGCCATTTCTCCATCCATCCAGGACCTAAATCTACAGTACCAAATTCTGAATCTCGGTCTTGAGATTAGAGGAAAAAGAATAACTTTGATCTGAGGAGTGCAAGTCCTTTTAGTTTTATCAGGCCTGGAGGGACATAAAAATGAGAACATAATTATGTTCTACTGCCTCCTTTGAGCTACGTGTTTACCTCTTGAAACTGTTTGCTATTCCTACAAGTAGATATAAATTAACCTAATAATGCCACACTAGATGTTATAAGCAATACCTCACAGCTTAAAAATATATAGCCAATTAGTCATCAATGTTATTTCTGTAGATCAAGAAGAATTTCTGACAAACAACTTTGTTTCAGTCCACTCCCTGTCCCTCTCTTTTGCTTTTGTAAATCCACTTGTAACTGCTGCTAATTAAAGTGTACTTTCAAGGCAACTTGAATCTATGCTCCCAGATTTCAATCCTCAGGCTTGGCCCAAATAAACTCTCTACTTAAATGAGTGTTGCCTTAGCCTTTTCTTTTTAGGCTGACATATCATGTGCTAGAGCAGACTTTATGATGGAAATTTTTTTTTTTACTCTCCTTGCTGTAACACCAAAGAATGAAGAGTCAGGTTGATCTTACCTGTAATCTGTACATAAGAGCTGAGCTCTCCCTGGGATTCACAGGAGAGAGCCAGATTTTGGATTGACAATGTACAGAAAACCCATAGGAGACATTTTCTGATCTGTGAGATGTCAGCATAGAAATCTTAAAGCCCTTCTTTCAGAGTGTATCCCTTTGAGCTTTCCAGATCTTTTCCAGTGACCTGCTATGGTTATGTGAGAGGCTGCTGGTGTAAATAGAATCTGGTTGCACAATCTGTAAGTGTAAACATGCATGTCAGCAGGGAGAGATCAAAGCCACAAAATACCCAGAGCAATGACATAAGTTTACCTATTTGTAAAATGTGATACTGGAGTAGAGTATTCTTGTCCTTTCTCTTACCTAAGACCTAGCTAATCAGAACAGGTGATATCACATGTAGATCCAGGTTCTGGAGCTCTACCAGGGCAGTTCCATTTTCTATTTAGAATCAGCTTGAGTCTTTCCTACCTGGATCAACATATGGTCATCAGTCTATGGTCACTAGGAATCCTCTCACAATCACCCGGGAATCTTTAAGACATTTCAGGATGTCCTGTACAGACTTGGATCAGACTGGCAGGAGTGCCTAATTCTGCTTCCATGTTAGAGGAAGGGAAATGAGTCATTCAGTGTCTGTTCCTTCTTTTGTAGAAAGAATCTCCTTGGTTGGTACTTGGATGAGAGTTTCTCCAGTTTCCTTGGCAAAAAATTCAGGAGTTCTGGAGACTTGGACTGATAAACAAATTGTCTCCATTTCATATGGCCTTTAGAAAAATAGATGAAGCAGTCAGGGTCCCTGTCATTCAAAAACTTTCAGTCTAGAGCAACTGGATAAATAGTTTAATTAAGCATCGTATAGTCAATACAATAAAGTGGGAGTGTTAAGGGGACTTGGGCGATGACTCTGATGTTGTTGTGACTTCTGATGTCACCACCTGAAGAGCTATTCTCAAACAGGAGAGTTATTTGTATTTCTACTGCTTTTACCTTGCTAAGAATACATATTTTCTAATAAAATTATCCTAGAAAGCCCTAAAAGTTTTGGTTAAATTGCTTGTTATTATATGTTATAAAATAGATTAGTGGCTAAATGGATTAAAATTATACAAACTCTTAAGTTTCTCTTGGACAGGCTTAGGAAAGACAGAACAAGAAGTACTCCAGCAGCATAGAGATCATAATTCAACATTGGACCGTTTCTCCACCCCAGCTCTGTCCAGATTCACCCTTTTCTGAGGCTCATTCAGGTCTGGTCCCACCCTGGAGTTTCTCCTCACAGAACTCATAAGAGGAGACCAGAGATTTGGGAGGTGGCTCCTGCTGCCTCTCCAGAGCTTATGCTCACAATATTCTGAAACCCAAAAGCAGATAAATTAGAGCAATAAACTATATATTTTGAGGTCTTAACTTCTTTCTTTTTAATTAAAACCAGTGCTTGTAGAGACATTCCATCCCAGTAGTTACTGCACAAGTCACAAGAAAGTAAAAGAAACACAATAAAAAATCCCTTTAAACTACACTTAACCCTTTCCTTTCTGTATCCCTCCCATCTGTCTATATTTATCACTTATGCTATACATTTTTTTAAAAAAATCAGTGAGAGGCCGGGCTCTGTGGCTCATGCCTGTAATACTAGCATTTTGGGAGGCCAAGGTGTGCAGATCACTTGAGGTTGGCAGTTCGAGACCAGCGTGACCAACATGGAGAAACCCCATCTCTACTAAAAATACAAACTTAGCTCAGTGTCGTGGTGCATGCCTGTAATCCCAACTACTCGGGAGGCTGAGGCAGGAGAATCCTTTGAACCCAGGAGGCGGATGTTGTGGTGAGCTGAGATCATGCCATTGCACTTCCAGCCTGGGCAACAAGAGTGAAACTCCGTCCCGAAAAAAAAAAAAAAATCAATAAGAGATAAACAGGGAAGAAAACAATGCTGGCCCCTTCATCTAAATTCTGAGAATTATTGAACACTTAGTACCCAACTCTCAAGTTGTTATGAAGATTAAATCACATAATGTGATGTTCCCGGCACAGTGCTCTGTAACATACTCCGGAGCATATAGTACCTGCTTAATAAGCATTGCATAAGTATATGTGTACATGTTGTTTTTCAGTGCAGACTTACTCAGACGTTGTTGCCTTCTCCTGTCTCTGAAGTTAAAGAGCTAGCAAAGAATGTGGTTTTTCAGGATAGAGATTGATTTTTTATTTGATCAGAAGTATTTGTGTTGTGATGAGTGATGAGTGTAAGATTTTGTTCCATGCCTGCTTTCTCTAGCTAAATGCTACTAATGATGGGTCTGGGGAAGCTACATCAGCATTGACAGGAGATGTGTTTAAAATGCACTTTCATGGATGCTTTTAAAACCTGCAGAATCACATTACATAGTGTAGGGCCAGGGTTACCAAATGATTTATATGCACATTGAAGTTTGAGAGGCAATGTTTAGCTAAGTGGTTCTTGGCCCAGGCTTCTAATTAAGATTCCATGGCCAGGTTGCAGAAATCTTTTCACTTGTGCCCTTCCCACAGGCTCTGTATATTGTTGTGGGTGGAAGCATCCTTGTTGATATAATTAAGTGCCTCATGTGACTCCAGGTTGAGGCCAGGGTCAAACATGAGGAATTCAAAATACATTCATGAGAGTTGAGTTCAAACTTTATTCCAAAGGGAGGTCACAGGGCCTGCTATGGTTGGATTTGGTAGGGACAAGTTAGTGTGGCCCATATCCCCATTGCTGTAGCAGAAATTGTGGCATCTGTGGCAGGAAAAGAGAAAGATAAATTTTGATCTTTGTGGAGGAGCTCACTGTCCTTGAATCTCACCTGTTATAAAGAACATAAATGGGTGGACATTTTCTGCATGCCTGGATCTTTCTACCTGTGTTTGTGGTGGTAGCAGGTGAAGAGATTGTGCTGATTCCTTTAAAGGCATATTCCCAAGATGCAGGTGTGACTTGTCCAGAGAATATCACCTGAGAATAAATCCTAGAGAAGGACGATGAAGAGAAAAATGGCTTTTTCTCAGGTGACTGTGTCTCAGACCAGGAGCAGTGTTCACTCTGCCTCCTGGAATGCCATATGTTTAGAACTTACAAACCTGTACTTCTTGACTTTATGCTGTTTCTCCCTATAAGTTTGTTTAAACACTTTTTCTTCTCATGATAGTCAAACAACTCTGAAAAAATATTATTTTCTATACACTAGAGCCTTCTTGACATTCTCTTCATCTTGGCTTCTTCTCTGCCATGCAGAATTCTCATCATTAATTTATGACTCATAATATTAAAAATATTCCCTTTGGCTGGGCGCGGTGGCTCATGCCTATTATCCCAGCATTTTGAGAGGCCGATGTGTGTGGATGACCTGAGGTCAGGAGTTCGAGACCAGCCTGGCCAACATGGTGAAACCCTGTCACTACTAAAAATACAAAAAATAGCTGGGCATGGTGGCGGGTGCCTGTAATCCCAGCTACTTGGGAGGCTGAGGCAAGAGAATCACTTGAACCCAGGAGGTGGAGGTTCTGGAGGTTGCAGTGAGCCTACATCGTGCCACTGCACTCCAGCCTGGGCAACAGAGAGAGACTCCATCTCCAAAGGAAAAAAAAAAAAGAAAAATACCCTTTGTTGCTGGTGCTGGTGCACATGGAAAGGTATGGATACCCAAGATTCCTACTGGGGAAGAGGTGAGGTTCTTAGATATTCATGAAAAATGGGAATATGTAATGTTGAAGTTCTGTCTGTGTGCTCCATCAACTCGATGCGGAACAGGATTAAAATATGCACATTTGAACAGGATGGCATTTATTACCCAGAATAATTCAGAAAGTTTTGAAAAAAATAATTAGAAGATAGTCGCTTTCTAGAATGCTAAAGAAAGTCTGCGTAAATACTTTAATAGAGATTACACAACATGAGTGATTACTGTCGTTTGCATTTTGCATAAAACTTGTTTCTTTATGATTAGATTTGAATTATAATTTGCTTCTTTGGCGGGGGCCAGTATCCCAGCAGTGATATTGTGTTCTTCTGTGAGCATCAGCGCATGATGAAAATTTGTTCTGTTATAATTGGTGTTAATTTGATTCGCTTAGTTAAATAGTTCTCTGAGAATTTTTTTTCCACCGTAGAGTTATTTTTCTCTTTATTATTGAGTACCCTGGGGACATTTACCAGCTGATGTGCATAAAGCATCACATGTAATCTGGAAGTTCTCTTTTCTTCTTAGATTGTCTTTGCATATGTCTTTCTTTAAAAAGTGAAGTCTCTCATCTTTGTTTACTGGTCATAAAAACCCAGGCTCTGTCACTTAATGAATGTTTGACAAAATATTTATCTTGGGCCAGAAAGATTGGTGTCACTTGTGAGCTTGTTAGAAATTCAGAAACTCAGGTTTTACCTCAGGTTTCTTGAAACAAAATCTGCATAAAATGATCTCCAGTTTATTGTTGTACACATTAAAATTTGAGAGGTACTTTATAAGTAAGCCTGACTTTTTAATCTGAGAAATATGCAGAACTTGTACTGTATGATTAAATGGAGCACTCAAAAATGTACATGTCTATGTTCCTGTTGTTAATTTTGTACTTTATCATTCAAAAAATATCAATACACTACACTGGTATTGTGAATCTTATGCTCTCTTTTCTCAGAGATAGAGAATACAACAGAGAATATTTCTTTGTTGGGAATTATTTTATAGGACAATTTCAGTCGCATCAGTCAGAATCAGTTCTCTTCACTCATTTTATCTTGAGTCAGTTTAAAAATTCTGCCCATGGCCACTTGAAGTGGGTGTGTGTGTGTTTTCAGGGACTGTTGACATTCAGGGATGTAGCCATAGAATTCTGTCTGGAGGAGTGTCAATACCTGGATGCTGCTCAGCAGAATTTGTATATGGATGTGATGTTACAGAACTACAGAAACCCGGTCTTCTTGGTTGAGGATAACTTCAATATAGAATTCCTAATTTACCCTAAAGATTTCATTTTCTTCCTTTGTAGGATGTGTTTTGGTAATTTCTGCTTTGCATGAGTAAATTTCAGATCCCTGTTTTCAAGACAATCTTGAGGATTTTTTGGTGTGGAAAATAAATTCTTCAGGTTGTTTCATTTTGACCTGAATTTTCCCCTTTCCTGAGTTTATCTATATTATTCACTCTAGATAAGTGGTAATTTCAGAAATTTAGCAGCATAAAATAATGTCAACACCTTAAAATTCAATTGCCACCACCAATTTTTGATTCAGTAATACTGGGGTGTGAAACAGAGGACCCACATATTTAATGTACTTTCTGAATATGCTAAAGGGTCTGTCAGTAAAAAGTATTTTGGAATTAATTTTCTAGAATCTTCTATTATGTCCTCTTTTCTCTACTTAGAACAGTATTAGGTTGGTAAATGGAGAATTCCAGGAAAAGTCATGCTCATGCTGCTTTTTAAAATAAAACAGGTATTGTCTTCTCTAAGCCAGACCAGGTCACCTGTCTGGAGCAAAGGAAAAAGCCATGGAGTATGAAGCACCCAGGTGGGTGAAAGCGAATGAAGAAGAGGATGACATAGATGAGACATCCAAAGGCTGAGAGGAACCCAGACTTTTACATGTGTTTTGGGAAGCTGTGCTCCAGTGGATATCGTTTCTGAGAAGCCTGGGTTTTTTCACTTGTTCTCACATAGGGGCATCCTCTGTCCCATGCTCTCTAATGACTCTACATTTTCTTCAATAATTTTTCTTCAGATTTGCAGTGAGAGCCAAAGTTCTCTTTACGGCTTATAAAAGAGTGCACAATCTGACTACTTTTATTGCTTTTGAGGATATACAAATAGCTGCATATTTTTTAGAAACCCTGTGTTTAACCATTTTTAAGTTCGCTTTCTGCATTGTGTCTGAAATATGTAAAAGTAGTGATATTGAGATTTGGTTCAGAAATCCCAGAAATACAACAAACATATGTTGTATGTTTTCTGCTTTATAGTTTCTTATTTTATGGAGGTTTCAAATGTGTTTCTACAGAAATTCATACTCGGTAATTTAATCAGAATATTAAGTATCTGTTTAAGAATATCTAATGTTATTTGAATTGATATTTTTATTCTTTTAGTACTAACTGAGGTTGGTAATTTCAATTCTGTCTTAATTTCTCAACTGTAATATAACGTAGATATTTCCTACATTTCTGCAATTCACTATGTCAGGGAACTTAGAACATTACTGAGCATATGTTAAGCTCCCGCTTCTTTCCTTGTTTTTTAAATTATTATTTTGTAATTTTATCTTGTTTAGGATAAAGTTTACCAGAACTGTAATTTATATGTGTGTATATATATGTAGGTGTGTATTGTGGATTTTTTTACAAATAAAAATTCTATATATATTTATTGTGTACAATGTAATGACTTACTGCATGTGTAGATTGTAAAATGATGAGCACAATTATGTTTATGAGCATTTCTATCACCTTTCCTCACATAGGTACCTTTTTTGTAATGAAAACATCTGAGGTCTGCTGACACCAAATTTTAAGCATACAAAAATTTAGTGTGTTAACTGTATCATGAAGCTATACATTACATTTGAAAAACTTACTCATAACAGAAAATTTGTGTCTTTTCAACATCTTTTCATTTTCTCCCATATCTAGTCCCTGACAACTTTCATTGTAGTCTCTGCTTCTGTGAGTTCATCTTTCTTAGATTCCCCATATAAGTGAGAATGTGCAGTATTTCTCTTTCTGTGTCTGGCTTATTTCCCTTGGCATAATATCTTCCAGTTCTACCCATGTTGTTGAAATGGCAAGTTTTTGTTATTTTTCAGGCTAAATAATATTCTATTGTTTATTTACACCAGCTTTTCTTTATTCAGCATCCACAAACATTTAGGTTTTTTATATCTTGGCAATTGTGAATAATGCTGCAACAAATATGGTGGTACAGATATGTCTTCAAGTTACTTATTTCTTTTCCTTTTGTTATATAAACAGTATTATATACACAATACTACTATTGCTAGATTGTGCAGTAGTTCTGTATTTCAAATAACCTCTATTGGTTTTTGTAATGACTCCATCAATTTATAACTCTCCAAGAATGTACAGAATTTTTTTCTTCAAAGTGTTGTCAACACTTGTTATGTTTCTTCTTTTTACATTATCCATTCTAACATGTTTGAAATGATACTCATCATGGTTTTGATTTGCAATTGCCAGATATTTGGTGATATTGAGTACTTTATGGCTTATCTGTTGGCCATTTGTATGTCTTCATTGGACAAATATCAGTTTAGTTTTTTGCCTATTTTGAACTGGGTTACTGTTGTTTTTGCTTGTAATCTGCTTGCATTTCTTATATATTTTGTATATCAATCTTTTATCAGATGTATGGTTTGCAAATATTTTTTCCCATTCAACAAATTTTTTTATTTTATTCTTCCCTTTTCTGTGCACAAGGTTTTTAGTTTGATGCAGTCCAGCTTGTTTATATTTGCTTTTGTTGCTGTACTTTTGGTATTATGTCTAACAAATTATTGTTAAGACCATATCATGAGGGTTTTCCATGTATTTTTTTTCAGATTTTTTAAGGATTCATATTAAGTCTGTAATTTAACTTTTAGCATGGTGTAAGAAAAATAAGCTAGTTTTATTCTTTTGCCTGGAGGTATCCAGTTTTTTCAGAACCAAATATTAAAAAGACTATACTTTGTTCATTGTGTATTTTTGGTGCACTTGTCAAAGATTAGTAAACTTTATATGCCTGGGTTTATTTCTGGGCTCTATTCTGTTCCATTGTTTTCTTGTGTCCATATTTTGCATATATCATCTTGTTTTTTTACTACAATCTTAAAATATAGTTTGAAATCATAAAGTATGAAGTTTGGTTGTTTTGTTCCTTTTCCTCTAGATTGCTTTGGTTTTTCAAAGCCTATTGTAGTTTCATGCAAATTTTAGAATTGTAGTTTCCATTACCGTGAAAAATGTCACTGGATTTTTAATAGAGAGTTCATCGAAACTGTAGATCACTTTGACTCATATGGCACTTTATAATATTTATTCTTCCAGTTCATAAACATGAAATCTTTTTGCATTTATTTATGACTTCTTCCATTTCTTTCACAATATATGTTTCAGTGTAAAGAACTTTTGCCTTCTTTGTTAAATTTATTTTTCAGAAATTTATTATTTTAATTCTATTGGAAATGAGATTGTTTTCTTCCTTTTTTATCAGATGGTTTGTTGTTAGCATATGGAATCATAACTGATAATTATATGTTAATTTTATATATTGCCAATTTTCTGAGGGCATTTGTTAGTTTTTGATGTATTGTTTATGGTTTTCTATATATAAGATCATGTCACCTACAAACAGCAACATTTTAATTCTTTTCCTCAATTTGAATGTCATTTTTAGGGTCATTTTCTTGACTAATTCTTCTGCAAAGTACTTTCACTGCTATGTTAATATAGAAACATTGACAATGGAACCATGTAGCCTTACCCCGGTGTCTATAAATTTGAAGAAGCAAACAGCTCTTTAATTTTTTATAAACTGGTTTCAGGAGGTACAGATCTCCTTTCGTTGGGTCCCCAGGGTAATGGGTCCACAGGGTAATGGGATGCCCTATGAGCTTGTAGTAGGGAAGAGTTTATAACTGTGTCACAAGGCTGCTGCGTATGCAGTGGATTCAACTTTGAAGTGGCTTTTTACCAGGGGCTTTGGTTGTTGTGATTCCCATCTAATGTCTGGGCGGGCTGGATTTCCTTCAGGACTTTTATTTATAGTGCAGAAACTAGGACAGATTTCTGCAATTGGGTGTGCATATGGTGGACCTTATATCGGGATGTGGTAAGTGTGGCTACCACTGAGTATTTGGAAGTTTTTTTCCACATCACTGTGTGGGTTCCTGTGTTGGCAGGAATTGTTGTGAACTGTGGCAAAGACAGCTGAAACTGAGTCACTGAACTCCTTTAGGGGCCACAGTAGAGGCCAAGGTCTGCAGGCCACAGTAGAGGCCCAGCTGGAGTGCAGTGGCACAATCTTTGCTCACTGCAACCTCCGCCTCTCAGGTTCAAGCAATTCTCCTGCCTCGGCCTCCCGAGTACCTGGGATTATAGGTGCCTGCCACCATGCCCAGCTAATTTTTCTGTATTTTTAGTAGAGATGGGGTTTCACCATATTGGCCAGGCTGATCTCTACCTCCTGACCTCAGGTGATCCGCCTGCCTCGGCCTCCCAAAGTTCTGGGATTACAGGAGCGAGCCACCATGCCCAGCCTTCTTGGCTGATTTTCAGTAGTTGTCTTATTATGTGAAGGTGAGTAGTCATAGAAACTGTGGTATATTCACCAGGTGTTTAATGATAAATATATATATTTTCTTTGTGTGAGAGAAACACTTTAGTGATTTGACGGTGATTTATATTTATATATTTATATATTTTGTGATTTTTAGAAAGACCTATATCACTTGTAGTTGTTTTAAAAAAAAATTGTGAAAACACATAACATAAAATTTACCATCTTAAAGTTTTTTAAGTCTATATTTCAGTGCTGAGTGTGGTGGAGGCTCATGCCTATAATGCCCGCACTTTGGGAAACTGAGGCAGAAGTATTGCTTAAGCCGAGGAACTTGAGACCAGCCTGCGCAGCATATAGAGAGCCCTTCCCCACAAAAATTTAAAATTAGCCAGGTGTTGGGTTTTCCACCTGTGGTCCTAGCTCCTTGTGAGACCATGGCAGGAGAATCACTTGTGCATGGGAGGTTGAGGCTGCAGTGAGCTATGATTATGTGACTTCATTCTAGCCTGCAGGACAGAGTGAGAACCTACCTCAAAAAAGTTGTACATTGTAGTCGTTAAGAGTATTTACATTGTTATGTAAAGATCTCTAGAACTTTTACGTCTTCTAAAATTAAAACAATACCCATTAAGTAACAACTGCCCATTTTACCCTCTCTTTAGACCTTGAGTAACACCATTCTCCTTTCTGTTTCTATTTGACTACTTATGATGACTCATATCATGGAATGATATAGTATCTGTCACTTTATTACTATCTTATTTCAGTTGACATAATATTCTCAATGTTTATGTAAGAATGTGACAGATTTACTATTTTAAGGCTGAATAATATTACACTGTATGTATATGTCACATTTTTAATTTGTTTATCAGTCAAGGGATATCTGGGTTACTTCTGCCTTTTGGCTTTTGTAAATATTGGTATACTATATTTATATATATAGTGTATATATAAATATATGTGTATATATTTATATAATATATTGGTATAATAAATATATGGTACCAATATTTATATATTTAACATATATATTAAATATATATTTATTTATATAATATATATATTTAATATATGTTATATTAGTATATATAAAATATATAAATATTGGTATAATATAGTTAATATATATTATATTAATATATATTAAATGTATAAATATTGGTACAATATATTTATTATACCAATATTTCAAATATATATTCAAGTATATCTCCCAGGTTCTTTGTTTGAATATAGATTTATATTTGGAATATACATTTATATTTATGTTTGAATATAGATTTATAAGTGGAATTCTTGGATTCCATTTATAAATTTATTAATATATAAAAATATATTTTATATTCCAGTCAAATAATATGATTTATATTTGCATATAGTTTTATAAATGGAATTCCTGAATTATGTAATTTAATTTTTAAGAAACATTCATAATATGATGGTTGCATCCTTTTTTCCCCACCAACCATTCACATGAGTTTTAATTTCTTTACATCCTCAACAGATTTGGCATTTTAAAAATTTATCATGGCCATTCTAATGGGTATGAGGTGGTTTTGTTTTGGATTGTAATTTTGTTTTGTATTTCTCTACAATTGGTCCTTTTTTGCATTATTTTAAGTGCTTTTTTCTACTTACATATATATTTTTGATTAAACATCAGTTCAATTCTTTGTCCATTTCTAAATCAATTTATTCAATGTTAGTTGTTCAGTTTTAGTTGTTTATAATTCTGAATATTAACTCATCACACGTAATTTGCGAATATTTTCACCCATTTCTTCAGTGGCATTGTCATTCTACTAAATATTTTCTTTGGTGTGCTGAAAATTTGAAGTTTAGCATAGTTAAATTTTGGGGGTTTTTATGTTTTTCATAAGTATGATGTCATATCTACAAAAAAGTGCCAAAACCAGTGTTCTGTATTTTCCCTATTTTTTTCTTCTAAGAGTTGTAATCGTTATATGTTTTTTAGTTTCATTATTTTACTTAAAATGTGCAAGAAAATAATCCAACTTTATTTTTTTCAGCGTAGATACTCAGTTTGCAACATCATTTGTTGAAGAGATTTTCTTTTCTCTATTGTGTAGTCATGGCTACTTTGTGGAAGATTATTTGATTATATAAAGAAGGGTTCATTTCTGGGCTATTTTGTTCTATCATCTGTTTATTTGTCTCTGTTAGTACCACATTGCTTTTGTTTATTATAGCTTTTTAATATATTTTGAAATCAGGAAATACAATGCCTCTTTGTTCTTTCTAATGGGTGTTTGGCTAGTTTTAGCTCATAATCAATTTAAAAAGTTTTAAACAATATTTCTGGTCAACAATGTACCATTGGAATTTCTTCACCACCGTGAGTTGTTTTCACATTTAGATTAAATTATCTGGACCTTGAGCAAGAATATATTAAAGAGTGTGTTTTATTTCCACGTATTTTTGAATTTGCCAGTTTATCTCTTGATTTTGATGTCGTTTCATTTTATTTTAGTCAGAAAACGTAACTGTATAATTTTAGTCATCTTAAATTTATTTATTTATTTTTGTTGCTATTGAGAGACAGATTCTCACTGTGCCACTCAGGCTGGAGTGCAGTGGTACAATCTTGGCTCACTGCAGCCTCAACCTCCGAGGCTCAAATAATCCTCCCACCTCAGCATCCCAAGTAGTTGGGACTACATACGTGTGCTTTCACGCCTGGCTAATTTTTTTATTTTTTGTAGAAATGCGGGTTCTCACTATATTGCCCAGGCTGGTTTTGAAATCCTGGTCTCAAGTGGTCTTTCCTCCCAAAGTGCTGGGGGCTACAGTCATGCGCTACCACACCTGGCTGGTCTTCTTAAACTTAATAAGACTTGTTATGTGTCCTAACAGAATGCACCAAGTTCAAACAAGAATATTATGTAATCTGTTCCTTTTTACTGTAGAGTCCTGTACATATTTTTAATGTGTAGTTGGTCTATGATATGATTTGGATGTTTGTACCCTTCAAATCTCATGTTGAAATGGGATTCCCAATGTAGGATGTGGATCCTTGTGTGGTGTGTTTAGGTCATGGGAGCAAATCTCTTGTAAATGACTTCGCACCATCCCCTTGGTGATCAATGAGTTCTCACTCTGTTAATTCACATGAGAGCTGCGTGTTTAAAGAACCTGGCACTTTCTTTTCATGCTTGCTCCCTTTCTCCCCATGCAATATGTCTGGTTTCTCTTTGCCTTCACCATGATTGTAAGCTTACTTAGACCCTCACCAGATGCAGATGCTGGCACCACACTTATTGTACATTGTGCATAACTATGAAGAAAACAAATCTTTTTTCTTTATAAATTACACAGTCTTAGGTACTTATTGCAATATAAAATGAATTAATACAATTTATAATGTCATCCAGGTTTTGTTCTCTTATTGATGTTTTATCTAAACTTTGATTATTAAAGTGGGGTCTTAATGTCTGTAATTATTATGTTGCTATGTATTTTTTGCTTCACTTCTGTCAATATTAGCTTTATACATTTTGGAACCCTGATCTTTTAAATAGATATAATAGTTATAGATTCCTGGTAAATGACCAATGTTACCATTATATAGTAACAATCTTTACCTCATGCTAGTTTTTGATTTACAGCGTATTTTGTCTAATATAATTATGACCACCTCACTTAATTGTGGATACTGTTTGCATGGAATATGTTTCTTCATTCTGTTTCTTTCAACCTATTTGAATCAAAGTTAAAGTGAGTATCTTGAAACCCTGGTCTCAAGCAATCTTCCAGTCCTTGCCTCCCAAAGTGCTGGGGCTACAGGCATGAGCCACCACACCTGATTAGTCTTCTTAAACTTAATAAGGTTTGTTATGTGTCCTAACAGAGTACACCAAGTTCAAACAAGAATATTGTGTGATTTGTTGCATATTGTGTGATTTTGTTTGTTCTTATTCCATTCAGCCATTTAATTTCTTATTATTAGTTTAATCAATTTACATTTAAAATGATTCCTTAGAGAAATGAAGTTACTATTACCATTTTGATTGTTATTATTTTCTGTGTTTCTTGTAGAGATGTTTTCCATAATTTCCTATTTTACTGTCTTAATTTTTGCTTTTTTGATTTTGTAGTGTTATGCTTTGTTTCCTTTCTCATTTTGAATTGCATACTTTCTATAAACTTGTATTATCTAGGTAATTGGAGATTATGTAAAACATTTTAAAGTTATAACAATATTAGTATGTCATAACTTCAGTTGAATACAAAAACTATACCTCTTTACATCCTGTAGTGGTTTTTTTTGTTTGTTTGTTTTGTTTTGTTTTTGAGACGGAGTCTCACTCTGTCACCCAGGCTGGAGTGCAGTGGTGTGATCTCAGCTCACTGCAACCTCCGCCTCCCAGGTTCAAGCAATGCCCTGCCTCAGCCTCCCAAGTAGCTGAGATTACAGGCACCCACCCCCACGACTAGCTAATTTTTCATATTTTTAGTAGAGACGGGGTTTCACCATCTTAGCCAAGCTGGTCTTGAACTCCTGACTTCGTGATCCACCCATCTCGGCCTCCCAAAGTGCTGGGATTACAGGCATGAGCCATTGTGCCCACGCTTACATCCTGTAGTTTTTTATTATTACAAATATTATTTTATATTGTGTATCTATTAACAGATTTATGCAGATTTTTTTGTTGAAATTCTATAGCAGAATTTTAAGAGATTTTGCTTCATGATTATGGTAGTAAACCACTGTATATGTGTTTATATATTTACATTTAACAGAAAGCTTTATAGTTTCATGTAGTTTTTTAAGGCTGTTCAGCATCATTATATTTTTCAACATATGGACTCTTTTTGGCAATAAAAAAATAAACAGCATTTCACTATGTTACTCAGGCTCATCTTGAACTCTTAGCCTCAACTAATCTGCCTGCCTTGGCCTCCCAAGACTCTGGGATTACAGACATGAGCCACTGGTGCCTGGCCACCATGTAGCATTTCTTGTGGGACCATGCCGGTGATGATAAATGCCTTCACCTTTTGTTTATTTTGTAAGTTCTTTATTGTTTCCTTATTTTTAATTCCAGAATAATTCCAAATAATTTCAAAGCAAACAGTATTGATTGGTATTAGTTTTTCTTTTATCACATAAAAATTTGGAAAGTTCTCATCCTCTTTTATCTTCAAATAACCCCTCTACTACTTTTTCCCTACATTCGTCTTCTAAGATTTCTTTTCCAAATGTAGTAATCTACTTAATGGTGTTCAGTAAGTTTAACATTCCATGTTTTCATTTTGTTTTGCAATTTTATTTTATTTCATTTTACTTTATTTTATTTTTTTGAGACAGAGTTTTGCTCTGTCACCCAGACTGGAGTGCAGTGGCACGATCTCGGCTCACTGCAAGCTCCGCCTCCCAGGTTCATGCCATTCTCCTGTCTCAGCCTCCCTAGTAGCTGGGACTACAGGTGCCCGCCACCATGCCCAGCTAATTTTTTTGTATTTTTTAGTAGAGATGGGGTTTCACCGTGTTAGTCAGGATGGTGTCGGTCTCCTGACCTCGTGATCCGCCCGCCTCGGCCTCCCAAAGTGCTGGGATTACAGGCGTGAGCCACCATGCCCAGCCAATTTTATTTCTTTTTTGTTTCATATTTTAGAGTATGCCACGTCACATCAGTTAATTGTGTTTTTAGTTTTTATTTTGTGTGACAATTGTGAATGACAATATTCAACTCTGTACACTTTAAGACAGTGTGGAGCCAAAGTTACATATGAATCAGTCATATGTCTATTCCCAATATAATAATCTCTGTGTTTGTGTATACACATATTATTTCTGTATTGTTTATGACTTCTATGTTTATAAGTGATCAATGGTCGTTTTATCTGAGTAGTCATAAAAATTCTCCTACTTCTAATATCTATTTGGGAATCTATTTTGGTGTGGGAGAAACACTTTTTTGATTTGAAGGTAATTTTAAAAACTGTCAATTTTGTTCCTTTTTTAGGTATTATTACTGTTTATTGTTAATTATCAAGAACATAAAATTTAGAATCTTAATTTAAAAATATGTAGTTTATATTAATTATATTGACATTATTATACAATATATCTCTAGAATGTTTTTGTCTTGCAAAACTAAAACTGAATACACATTAAACAATTACTCATTTCTCCCATTTTCTGGCCCTTTACAAACAATTCTGTTTCCCTGTTTTTGAGTCTAACTGCTTTAAAAATCTCGTAAGTGGATTCATACAGTATTTTTTGTGGCTGACATATGTTGTCCTGCATAATTTCATGAAAGTTTGTTATGGTTGCTAGAATATTTCCTTTTTTTTTAGACGGAGTTTCGCCCTTGTTGCCCAGGCTGGACTGCAGTGCAGCGATCTCAGCACACCGCAATCTCCGCCTCCCAACTTCAAGCCATTCTCCTTCCTCAGCCTCCTGAGAGGAGGCTGGGATTACAGGCATGGACCACCATGCCCGGCTAATTTTTGTAAGTAGAGACGGGGTTTTTCCATGTTGGTGAGGCTGGTCTCGAACTCCCAAACTCAGGTGATTCACCCACCTCGGCCTCCCAATGTGCTGGGATTACAGGTGTGAGCCACTGTGCCCGGACTGTATTTCCTGTTTTTAAACACTGAGTAATATTCCATTATTTTTATGTTTCAAATTATATTTATCCAGTAATCTGGGGTGAAAAATTTGCATTGCTTTCACCTATTGCCTGTCAATAACAATGCTGTAAAAATTATGGATGTGCAGCCGGGCGTGGTGGCTCACGCCTGTAATCACAGCACTTTGGGAAGCCAAGGTGGGTGGATCATAAAGTCAGGAAATCGAGACCAACCTGGCTAACACGGTGAAACCCCATCTCCATTAAAAATACCAAAAAATTAGCCAAGCATGGTGGCGGGCACCTACAGTCCCAGCTACTTGGGAGGCTGAGGCAGGAGAATGGCATGAACCTGGGAGGCAGAGGTTGCAGTGAGCCTAGATTGTGCCGCTGCACTCCAGCCTGGGCAACAGAGCAAGTCTCCATCTAAAAAAAAAAATTATGGATGTGCAAATAACTCTTCCTGTGATTATATGTGTGAGAGTTTATGTTTATACTACATTCTCTTTATTTGGTCTAGTTCACTTTTTATAACCAAACCAAATTGTTTTAACTCTATAAAATGTGTTTCGAAATCAGGGAGTTGTGATGCCTCCAACGTTGTTCCTCTCTTTGAAGATTATTGGGTGTTTCATTGTTTCTTAAAATTTCATATAATTTGGGGGTTGCTTTTTCTATTTCTGCTAAAATAAAATTAGATATTTGAAAGGGATTGCATTAAATCTGTAGATTACACTGAGCAGTATGAGCATCTTCACAATATTAATTATTTTACCCTTTGATCATGCTGAATATTAATTATTTTACCCTTTGAGCATGCTGAAGAGTGTGTTGTTTAATTTTCATGTATTTGTAAATTTTTTAGTTTTGTTTTTGTTGATTTCTACTCTCATTCCATTTTGGTCATAAAAAGTAATCTATCAATTTCAATTTTTAAAGATTTAGTAAGTTTTTATTTTTATCATGGCCTAATGTATGTGAGCTATTGAGAATGGTTGTACCCTGCTATTGTTAAGGGGTGTTCTTTGTTAGGCATAATATTGTTTTATACTTCTTTCTTTGTATATTTTTTCTTTTTGAGATGGAGTCTTGCTCTGTCACCGAGGCTGGATTGCAGTGCCGCAATCTCGACTCACTGCAAACCCCGCCTCCCTGGTTCAAGCAATTCTCCTGACTTAGCCTCCTGAGTAGCTGGGATTACAGGCGCCTGCTACCGCACCTGGCTATTTTTAGTAGAGATGGGGTTTTGCCATGTTGGCCAGGCTGGTCTCAATCTCCTTACCTCAGGTAATCTGTCTTCCTTGGCCTCCCAAAGTGCTGGAATTACAAGCATGAGCCACTTGTTCCCATCTGTACTGCTTTCAGTTTCTCTTTTCCTTTTTTTTTTTTTTTTTTTTTTTTTGAGACAGAGTCTTGCTCTCACCCAGGCTGGAGTACAGTGGTGCGATCTCGTCTCACTTCAAGCGCCACTTCCTGGGTTCATGCCATTCTCCTGCTTCAGCCTCCTGAGTACCTGGGATTACAGGCACCTGCCACCACACCCTGCTAATTTTTTGTATTTTTAGTAGAGACTGGATTTCATCGTGTTAGCCAGGATGGTCTCCATCTCCTGACCCCGTGATCGCCTGCCTTGGCCTCCCAAAGTGCTGGGATTACAGGCGTGAGCCACCGTACCTGGCCCTCTTTTCCATTATTAATATTGTTTTGTTTTATTGTTCATTGCAGAAATTGAAGTATTAAAATATCTTATTATAATAATATTGCTTTCTATTTGTTGCTTTAATTCTGTCAATTTTTGCTTTGTATTTTTGGAAACCTAATATGAGAAATACATGTACACACACAAACATATAAATATATGTATGCACATATTTGTCATACATTTTCAATAAATGATATCTTTATTATTGTTTAATGACCTTTTTTTCTCTTGTGAATTTTGACATAAAGTATATTTTATAAAATAAGAGAGTTGTTGACTTACGATGTATTTTCTATAATACAATTTTGATCTCTTCTGCTCTCATTTGGTTAATGTTTGCCTAAAATGTTTTCTTCCACTTGCCACTTTCAGGCTGATTTCACTACTAGATCTCAAGTGACTCTTGAAGAGAGGCAAGTTGGATCTTGGTATATAAAATTTTATATAATCCCTCTATTCAATGTATGTGTATTGATTGGCAAGTGTATTTTTAAAATATTTATTTTCTGAAGACAAAGATTATTGTTATTTTATTGTTTAATTATTCTTGTAGGTCTGTTTCTCATTCTATCTTCCTTTGTGTCTTTTTGATTTTTGTATGGATAGGCTGTCACTACTTTCTTATTTCCTTTTTTGTACCTATACAGACATTTTCTTTGTGGGTGCCTTCAGGATTATATAAAAACCTCTTAAAATTTCAACAATATATTTTGAAGTGGTGAAATTTAAATTCGGGTTCATGCACAAATTATTTCTTATTACATCTGTCCTCAACTTAGTTATTGATGTCACTAAACATATCTATTTACATTATATATTTATTAACAGATGTTCATTATTATTTTTAGCTTTTATCTTTAAATTTTAGAGAATAGTTAAATAAAACATTTTTTGGTATTATAATAATGCTACAGGATATTTTTTCTATAATATTTGCATATCTTTATATCTTTCCTAGAAAGCTACCTATTTTTATATGATAGTTTTGCTTTTTAGCATCATATAGTTTTAGTAGGAGGACTCTTCTCAGCATTTTTTGTATGGCACATGTAGTGTTGATATAATTTTTCCACATTTGGCTATCTTTAGAGGTCTTTGCTTTTTCTTCATTTTTGTAGCACAGTTTTGCTGGTTATATTATTCTTACATAGAAGCTATTTTTCGCTTGGCACCTCAACTATAGCACATAATTTCCTTCTGGCCTGCAAGGTTTTTGTTGAAAGAGTCACTGGTTATATCATACAACCATAATTATGTATTTTCCAGCATTTGAGATTCTCTTCTTGTCTGTGACTTTGGGAACTTTGCTTTGCATGTCTTGTTATGGATCTGTGTGTTTCCTAGTTTTAGTATGTTGAGCTTCTTGATTTTTACAACCTTATTTTCTTACTTTTGAGAATTTCTCAGGTATTCTTAATTTTTTGAGACAGTGTCTTTCTCTGTCACCCAGGTTTGAGTACAGTGGCATGATTGCAGCTTACTGCAGCCTTGGGTTCCCTAAGCTTATGTGATCCTCCTACCTCAGCCTCCTCTTTACTGGGACCACAGGTGTGTGCCAATACACCTGACTAATTTTAATTTTTATAGAGGAGAAGTATTGCCATGTTTCCCAGTTTAAACTTGAACTCCCTAGGTTCAAGTGATCTGCCTGCCTCAAACCCCCAAAGTGCTGGGACTACAGACATGAGCCACTGCACCTGGCCTCAGGTATTATTTCTATTTCTATTTTCTACTTCCATAATTTTTATTATATTTTTCATCTTTTACTTGATATTCTATTTTTTTCTGATTTTATTTAGTTACCTGTGTTCCCATTTAGGTTAAATTTTTAAAATTAATGTGTACATCTTTATTTTCATGGTTGTTTTCTGACAGTTTTAAGTTTTGTTTTTACTTAGGCCTTGTCACTGTAATATTTTGTATGTATTGTACTCTTTGGTTGAGATTTGGACATTAACAAACAGCTACCTCTCACAATCTTTATAATGCAGTATTGTCCTGACATAATCTGAAACCAGTTGTCTCAACTAGAGATTCTGGGAGCCTATCAAATATGTTATGATGTGTCTTGTGTGGAATTTTGTGTTGATTATTCAGTTAAAGAGGTTTGTCTGTGTTTCTTAACAGTCTGTAATTACTTCCTATACATATTGCATGTCTGTGGTACTGTAGTTTGTTGCTGTAACATTTACCTTTGGTCTCAGCAGACTCAAGCTGTTATTTCAAAGTATACCATCATTTCTTTCAGCACATTTTGTCATTGGAGACAGAAACAAGTCTCTGTAAAAGTGCCCAGAAGCCAGAAGTAAAAATACACAAGCCAGTTTTTTCTTTTTCTATATTGAGGAAGATGCCAGGCATTTCAGTTTACTTCTAAAAGTGCCATGCTGCATTATGGAGGAGTAAAGGTGTTGGGCAAATGTAACAAACTTTTCTATCCATTCAGTAAGGCTTGTGGCATTTTGCTCACCTGGTACACTGAACACACTTAACTCATTTCTAGATTTTCCATAAAGACATTTTGGTCAGTACAGTTTTGTTGTAAGTCTATAAAAGAATTAAGACCTGTGGTATTTTTGTTATGCCATGTTGCTAATGTACTTTGTACAATTTTATGTATTAGATTTGTAAACAATAGATTTGTATATTTACACGGGCCTAGTGAGATAATTTGTTATTTTTATTTCTTTCAGCTGCGTTCTCATTTCACCCAAGACCTTTGGCTAGATCAGAACAAAAAATTCATTTCAAAAAGTGATGCTGAGAAGGTATGGGAAATGCAGACATGAGAATTTACAAACAAGAAAAGGCTGTAAAAGTTTGAATGCATCTAAGGTGCAGGAAGGAGGTTATAATGGACTTAACCAATGTTTGTCGATTACTCAGAGCAAAATACTTCAATGTAATACATGTGTGAAAGTCTTAAGGAAATTTTCAAATTCAAATAGACTTAGGAGAAGACATACTGGAGAGAAACCTTTCAAATGTGAAGAATGTGGCCAATTCTTTCACAGGTTCTCACACCTAAGACAACATCAGATAATTCATACTGAAGAGAAACCCTACCAATGTGAAGAATATGGCAAAGATTTTAAGCAGTCTTCAGGTCTTACTATACATGGGAGAATTCATACTAAAGAGAGACCCTACAAGTGTGAAGAATGTGACAAAGCCTTTAAACAATCTTCAAGACTGAATAAACATAAGAAAATTTATACTGGAGATACAACCTACAAATGTGAAGAAAGTGGCAAAGCTTTGAAGTAGTCTTCAAACCTGACTATACATAAGATTATTCATATGGGAGAGAAACCCTACAAATGTGATGAATGTGGCAAAGCCTTTAGAAAATCCTCAAAACTGAAAGAACATAAAAGAATTCATACTTGAGAGAAACCCTATAAATGTGAAGAATGTGGCAAAGCTTTTTACTATTCCTCAGGCCTTACTCAACATAACATAGTTCATACTGGAGACAAACCCTACAAATGTAAAGATTGTGGCAAAATTTTTAAGTGGTCTTCGAACCTTACTATACATCAGATAATTCATAGTGGAGAGAAACCCTACAAATGTGAAGAATGTGGCAAAGCCTTTAAACAATCTTCAAAACTGAATGAACATATGAGAGCTCATACTGGAGAGAAATTCTACAAATGTGAAGAATGTGGCAAAGCTTTTAAGCAACCTTCAGGCCTTACTCTACATAAGAGAATTCATACTGGAGAGAACCCTTACAAATTCGAAGAATGTGGTAAAGCCTTTTATTAGTTTTTAAGCTTTACTAAACATATGATAATTCATAGGGGAGAGAAACCCTACAAATGTCAAGAATGTGGCAAAGCTTTTAAGTGGTCTTCAGACCTTACTATACACAAGAGAATTCATATGGGAGAGAAACCCTGCAAATGTGAAGAATGTGGCAAAGCTTGTAAGCAGTCTTTGGGGCTTACTATACAAAAGAGAATTCATACTGAAGAGAAACCCTACAACTGTGAAGAATGTGGTAAAGCCTTTTACTGGTCCTTAAGCTTTACTAAACATGATAGTTTATACTGGAGAGAAGCACTACAAATGTCAAGAATGCATCAAAGCTTTTAAGGGTCTTCAAATCTTACTATATATAAGAAAATTCATACTGGAGAGAAACCATACCATTGTGAAAAATGTGGCAAAGCCTTTTACTGTTCCTCAAACCTTATTCAAAATAACATAGTTCATGCTGAAGAGAAACACTACAAATGTCAAGAATGTGGCAAAGCTTTTAAGAAGTCTTTAGACCTTAATGTACATAAGATAATTCATAGTGGAGAGAAACCTTACACGTATGAAGAATGTGGCAAAGTCTTTAAACTATCCTCAAAACTGAATGAACATAAGATAACTCATAGTGGAGAGTAATCCTACAAATGTGAAGAATGTGGCAAAGGCTTTTACTATTCCTCAAGCCTTACTAAGCATATGATAGTTCATACTGAAGAGAAACTGTACAAATGTGAAGAATGTGGCAAAGCTTTTAAGTGGTCCTCTGAGCTTACTATACATCAGACAATTCGTACTGAAGAGAAACCCTATAAATGCGAAGAATGTGTCAGAGTCTTTAAACACTCCTCAAAACTGAATGAACATAAGAGAAATCATACTGGAGAGAAACCCTACAAATGTGAAGCATGTGGCAAAGCTTTTTAAGCAGTCTTCAGGCCTCACTATACATAAGAGAATTCATACTGGAGAGGAATCCAGAAATGTGAAGAATGTTGCAAAGCCTTTTACTGGTCCTTAAGCTTTACTAAACATAAGACAGTTCATACTGGAGAGATACCCTACAAATGTCAAGAATGTGGCAAAACTTTTTCTTGTTGCACAAGTTTACTTGACATAAGAGAGTTCATACTGAAGAGAAATCCCACAAATGTAAAGAATGTGGGAAAGCCTTTAACCAGTCCTTTAGCCTTACTAAACTTATGAGAATTCATACTGGAAAAAAATCATACAAATCGGAAGACTGTGGCAAAATCTTTTAAGTATTGCTCAAATATATCCAGCCATAATTCATACTAAAGATTATGCCTATGAACCTAAAAAAGTTTGGCAAAGCTTATGAATACACCTCAAACTTTCCTAAGCATTGGAGAAATATCAGTGAGAAACCTCAGAAAACTGAACAATGTGGCAAGGCCTTTAAATGGTTGTCACATCTTACTGTAGATAAAATAATTGATAGTGGAGAAAATCTCTACAAACAAAGAATGTGTCAAAACTTCTAACATGCTCATACCTTATGGCACATAAAGGCGTTTATACTTGAAAAATTATACAGAGTGTGGAAAAGCCACTTCTATTTGCTCACATCATAGTCAACATCAGGAAGTTCATACTTAATAAAATTATTATAAATGTAATTACTTTTGAAAGACCTTGGAAAATTTAAACCCTTAAAAAAGAGTACTCTGGAGACAAACATTACAAATATAAAGAGGGTTGTAATACCTTTACTTGCCCTATATAATGTACAGATTTTATGCTAGAAGAAAACTCTAAAGGAATTACTCAAACTTGTTCAGCATCAGAGAATTTATGTTGAAGGAAACCATACAAATGTAATAAATGTGGAAAAACATTTGTTCAGAAACTACAGCTTAAAAAACACCATGCAGTTTATAATAAAAGATATTTTTTGCAGATGGAATACATGTGTAAAAATATTTAGTCAAAATTAAGTCTTTGTAAACTTTAGAAAATTCACAGTAGGAAGAATTAAGGCACTGGCACTTAAGACGTTACACGAAATCAGAATGTTCTGTATAGAAAGTAATCCAAAGCTAAAACTGTTGGATAATTTATTTGTATATAAGTTTAAGAGGAGTGGAAGATTATTTTTTGGAGAGTTATAATTACATTCAAGGTATACGTTTTTCCTTGAAAAAAATGTAGATTTTTTGAAAAGCAAATAGTGAGGTAATTCAACTGTAAAATTGCTTCATTCTGTTCCTTTTTTCCTGTTGTTTGTGTAAAAGCATGTCATCAATTTCTGTTGCATCAGAAATCTGAGAGATTCCTTTCTTATTAGGTAGGCATCATTCATTAACTTTTCTGTGGAAGAGTAAGGATATTAAAATGTAAGATGTATATTGAAAATCCAATTGGAGAGGCTCTTTATGGCTGACTTTTAACATTTTTCCTGTGATACATGTTATGTGTTTAGAGTAATATTCTGCATTATAGTGAAAGGAAAACTTTGAGTTTTAGTAGTAAATTGTTTTACCAATTGTACTTTTATGTAATAAAATGTAGGGAATTTTAAAATTCTTTTATAAGACTGTGATAACTTAGCTTTTAAATTAAACGAAATAGTTTTAAACTTTTTAAGACCTGCATTTAGTAAAGTGTTATGTCACCAACTTTAACGTGTCCCACCTTATTAAAGATGTAGATAAAAGATGGTAACATAGTAGAATGAGCTCTCTAGCAATCTCTTTTGCCTGTGGCATTAAACTGAAAAGTTTAAGAGTATTGTTTCAATGGGTAAAAATGTAAATTTGTTTAACGTTTTAAATTTTTGTAGGAACATAGTATTGTTTACCTATTTATGGCATATATAGAATATCTTCATACAGGCATACAACTTGCAATCACATCAGAGTAAATGAGGTATTCATTACATAATGCATTTTTTTTGTGTTACAGACAATCCAATTAAACATTTTTAGTTATTTAAAAATGTACAAGTAAATTATTACTTGCTACAGAGGTTTTTTTATGGTCATAATAATAATAATTACATAGTAATTATAGTAAAATATAATAAGAAATCTCACATTTCTAAGTCCTGAATGAATATTTTTAAAAATTGGTCATATATATTTTGAACAAGTGGCCTCTCTGCCTGTAAACTCATACAGACTGTTAGTTTTTTACTTACATGGTGCTAAATATACAAATATTTCACTCTTAATATAAACATTAGGTGTAAGAAATTTGTGGGGTAAGTAATTGTGTGAGTGTGAGTGTACCTATTTTCAGAAGACAAGAAATATTGGAACAAAATATCACTTTAATAAAGTGGACAAATCATTTACTAGAAGACCAGAAACCTCCATGATTTTGAATAATATCTGTATTCTCTGTATTTTATTTAATTAATTACTGTGAAGTCTTATGGATTGCATTTCCAAATCTTTCCATGCAAATTCTTTCTTTCATGTGCCTGGTACTCATGGTAGACTGATATTTTTTTCATATTTTTTGTGTTTATAATTTATTAAGTATTCATTATGTGAGTTGCTCTGGTATTCTAAGAATTTTTATAAAATTTACTAATGCACGCAAAATAATTTTTCAATGTTATTTCACAATGAGTGTATTAACTTATATTTCTTTTGTTGCTTTCTTTTTTCTTTTTTTTTTTTTTTTTGAGATGGTGTCTCACTCTGTCGCCCAGGCTAGAGTGCAGTGGTGGGATCTCAGCTCACTACAACCCCCACCTGCTGGCTCAAGCAATTCTCTTGCCTCAGCCTCCTAAGTAGCTGGGACTACAGGCATGTGCCACCATGCCCAGCTAACGTTTTTGTATTTTTAGTAGAGACTGTGTTTCACTATAATGGCCAGAGTGGCCTTGAACTCCTGACCTGGTGGTCCACCCACCTTGGCCTCCCAAGGTGCTGGGATTACAGGCATGAGACACTGCATCCGACCAACTTATACTTCATTTAGTTAGAACATCCCATTTTGTTATTTTAATTGGAGAAACCTGTGTAAGCTAAGTTTCCTTTATTATTGTTCCTTTTACTCTTTATAATTGACATAGGTGAATTTATTCATTCAGCCAATTTGTTTAGGTAAATGCTGGGGAGGCTTCATAAGTCATAAAGATATTTTGATATGTAAATGTAGCAAACACAATTCTTGCTGTGTAATAGATGCACCATTATTGGCCACAAATATTTCTGCTGGAGTTAGTTTGTAGCTCCAAGTAAAGATAAAGAAATACACATGGTGAAGAAATAAAATCGATTCTGTATATGGAGAGGACATTGTTCTTATGCTGCAAAATTGACTCTTTCTGAATTTAAAGAGACATTCTGCTTATTTTCTGATTATTTTTAGTTTTGTTTGTGTGTCTACTTATGTTTATCCCAACTGTGTATGCATCACAGCCCTTCTTTTTATTCTTTGTCTTATGGCTACATCTTTATTGCTGTTTGTTTTGTGCCATGTCACTTCACACAGTACTTTGTAGGTTCTGATGAAAGTGTGTCAATGTAACTTTCAGATCTGTTAATTGAGATAAAAGGCATGCAGTGTTCACAGGTGAGAGGAAGAAATCAGTCAGAATTTCTTGTCTTTGTAAAACCAAACTTTTATTAAATTTTAACACAGTCTGTCTGGGTGGCTTACAGCTATAATCCCAGCACTTTGGGAGGCTGAGGTAGGAGAATCACTAGGTCAAGAAGATGAGACCTTCCTGGACAATATGGTGAAACCCCATCTCTACTAAAAATACAAAAATTAGCTGGGCATGGTGGCATGCACCTGTTGACCTAGCCATTCAGGAGGCTGAGGCAGGAGAATCACTTGAACCCAGGAGGCAGAGGTTGCAGTGAGCTGAGATTGCACAACTGCATTCCAGCCTGATGACAGAGCAAGACTTCATCTCAAAAAAAAAAAAAATTAACACAATGTGTGGAAAATATAAAATTAGTTAGAAGATATGTCTTAGAAATTAAACTTTTAGAAGAGTTAATGGTAAGTGGAGAATGTTAAATTTAATTTTTTATTACATACTTACAGCTCAACTTAAGTTTTCATTCAGAATCTTTTATTTTGGTGTGAATGTTAAATATTCAAAAATAATAGAATGACACCTGTGGATTTCACATGTGAAATAAACTTTTTCATATTAATGTTAAAATCTTGAGGAATTTCTCACACTTGTATAATGTACTTTTTTATTGGGTGCAGTTTACAATTTAGAGGTTCAGTCTTTAGAGGTTTCACTAGTCAACTCCTTGGTCATTTTATCTGGAAAAATTTTAAAGATCATGGCATCTTTTGAGTTAAAAAATGTCTTCAGTGATCTGGGATGCAAACTAATTTACTCTCTTCAGAGTGGTTTAATCATGTGAAACACAGCAAGAGCTGCCCTTTTTGTGTCTTCCCTATCATTACCACCAGCACCAGAAACTCCAGTTGTCTCAAGCTCAAAATAAAAGCCCTAAGGTACATTGACTTCTCTCATGCTCTGTGCTGGGTCCCGAACATGGTGGTAAATATTAGAGTTCATACGGTCATGACCGACTAGGTGAAAAAACAGCACAGAAACTGTATCTTTCATACTATTCAGACAGGTTTATGACAAAAACACAGGTCAGAATTTGAAATATTGTCATTTTTAATAGTTTTTATAAATATATTTTTAAATTCACTGATGAACTATGTATTTATTTTGTGAAATAGTATTTTGAAGTAAATATACATTGTCAATGCCTAATTTTAGGTAATTGTCAAATACTTTGCCTCACATAGTTATTATTTTTGTGGTGAGAAGACATTTACTGTCTTAGCATTTTTTCAGAAATACAATACATGCATTATAATCTCTTGAACTTATTTTTCTTATCCAACTGTAATTAGGTAATCAAGATACGTTTTGTAGAATCCACATGTGAGTGAAATCATGAGATATTAACCTTTCTATGCCTTATTTCAACAACTATAGTGTCCTTTAGGTTTATCTTTGGGATTAAAAATAAGATTTTCTGTTGAAAATACACTATTCGATTGTATATATATACCATAGTGTCTGTATTTCGTCATTGGGCGACGGACACATAGGTTGATTCTATGTTTTGGCTTCTGTAAAGTGTGCTGCAACAAACAGAATTGCAGATGTCTGTTCATCAATCTAGTTTCATTTGTGTTGTGATAGATATCCAGTAGTTCAATTACATGTTAGTTTAATTGTTTTGCAAAATTTCTATTTTTCATAATGGCTGTTTATATTTACATTGACACAAACAGTGTGAAAACTACCCTCTTTCTCTTTTTTCAAGTTTACCAACAACTTTTTTAAACATTTTAACAGGAGTGAGTTTATATCTTAGAGTTGTTTTGGTTTGCCTTTCCTTGATGATAATTGACTTTGAGCCATATTCATCTATCTGCCAAGCTATATGTATGTCTTTCTTTGAAAATTATTTATATATATCTTTTGCTTATTTTTCATGGTTATTTGTTTTTTGTTGTATAGTCCTTTGAGTTTCTTATATATTTTTGATATTAACTGCTTTCCACATGTGTAATTTGCAAATATTTTCTTCCATTTTTCAGTTATGTCATTCTGCTGATTGTATCGGTTGGTGTGCAGCAGCTTCTTAATTTTAAGGAGTCTGATTTGTCTATTTCCCCCTAAAATTTTGAGGTTAAACCCAAGAGTCACTGCCCAGACCAACGTTATGGGGCATTCATTCTATATTTTCTCATCTTAGTTTTAGATTTTCAGGTCTCATATTTAAGTATCTAATTTGAGTTAATTTTTATATATGGCATGAGATGAAGGTCTGCTTTTATTATTTTGCATGTGGATATATATTTTCTCAACATCATTTATAAAAGAGACTCTTCTTTTTTTAAAAATATTGTCATCTTTATTTACAATCAGTTGTCTGTAAATACATGAATTTATTTCTGGTCTTTCTCTTTTGCTCTGTTGGCCTTTGTGTCCATTTTTATGTAAGTAATACTCTGTTTTGATTACTGTAGCTTTGTTGGACATTTAAAAGTCAGGTAGAGTGATTCCTTCAGCCTTTTATTTTTCATTTTTTGCTTGATTTTCATAGCTATTAAGGCCTTTCGTGGGGCAATATACATTTTAGATTTTTTAAAAACATTTCTGTAGAGAATTTAACTAGTATTTTAATAGAAGTTTTATTATATCTGTATATCAGTTTGTGTAATGCTGATATTTAACAATATTAATCATGCCTATTTATGAATTAGAAATATCTTTTTGTTTGAATATTATTTATTTTCTAACTTTTTTTAGATTCTAATATACAGATCTTTCACCTTTTTGGTTACATTCATTTCTAAGTATAGTTACTGCTGCAATTATTGTAGATGGGATTGTTTTTTGGTTTTATTTTCAGATACTTTATTGTTAGTGTATAGAAATGTTACTGAATTTTTTATGTTGATTTTGTATCCTGCAAGTTTAATAAATTTGTTTATTCTAATAATTTTTTGTGAAGTCCTAGGTTTTTCTATACTTAAGATTAAATCATCTGCAAGGAAAATATAATTTATCTTCTTCATTTTATTTAAGATTGCTTTGATTTTATTGAATAATTTTTCTGTCTTGGTCATTTTGTATTATGTTCAGTAAGATCAAAGAAATTGGGCTGGGCATGGTGGCTCACACCTGTAATCCCAGCACTGTGGGAGGCAGAGGTGGATGCATCACGAGGTCAGGAGACCAAGACCATCCTGGCTAACAAGGTGAAACCCCGTCTCTACTAAAAATACAAAAATTAGCCAGGTGTGGTGGTGGGCACCTGTAGTCCCAGCTACTCAGGAGGCTGAGGCAGGAGAATGGCGTAAACCTGGGAGGCAGAGCTTGCAGTGAGCCAAAATTGCACACTGCACTCCAGCCTAGGCAACAGAGTGCGACTCCATCTCAAAAAAAAAAAAAAAAAAAGGATTGGAGAAATTGGACATCCTTGTCTTGTTCTAGCTCTTAGAGAAAAGGCTTACAGTTTTTCCTTATTTAGTATATTAGGTGTGCATTGTTGTTACACATGACATTACCTTCAATTGCATTTATTTTATAACTAGTTCAAGAGATTTATTATGAGGAGATATTGAATTTTATTACACTTTCATTAAACATCTATTTGAATGTTACATTTGTGACAACCAATCCCACAAAAATACAAAACATACTTGCAGACTACTATAAATATCTCTGTGCACACCAACTAGAAAGTCTAGAGGAAATGAATAAACTCTTAGAAATATACAACCTCCCAAGATTGAATCAGGAATAAACAGAAGTCTTGAAGAAACCAAAAATGTGTAAGCAAATTGAATTGGTGATTTAAAAAATCTACCAATTATAAAAAGTGCTAAACCAGATGCATTCACAGCATGATTTTATCACGTATACAAAAATGAGTTGGCTGTAATTCTACAGAAAGTATTCCAAAAAATCAAAGTGGGACTCCTTCCTAATTAATTCTATCATATAATATCAGTCTCATCTTGATATATTAATCAGGTAAAGACACAACAAAAAGAATTACAGGCCAATATCCCTGATGAATACAGACACAAACATTATTCATGAAATGCTTGCAAACTGAGTCAGGAAATCAAAGTTATTTCACTGCAACTATGTGGACATTATTCTGTGAATGCAGGAATGTTTTAACATGTGAAATCTATAAATGTGATTCAACATATAAAAATAATTAAAAAACAAAACCACATTACCTCAATAGATGTGGAAATAGCAATTAATAAAATGTAATATCTATTTATGAAAAAAATTCTCAAAAAACTAGGCATTGAAGGAACATACCTCAAAATAATAACAGCCATATGAGACAAATCCTCAGCCAACATCATACTGAACAGGTGAAAGACTAATGCATCCTTCCTAAAAAATTGAAAGAAGAAAAGAATGTGCACTTTCACCACTCCTATTCAACATAGTTCTGAAAGTTTTAGCCAGAACAATCAGGCAAGATAAAGAAAGAAAAAGCACTCAAATAAGAAAAGAGAAAATCAACTTATCTGTCTTTACTGATGATATAATTTTCTACCTACTTCAAAGACTCCTCCAAAAGACTCCTAAGCCTAATAAAAGACCTCAGCAAAATCTCAGCAACAACAACAAAATGCAAAACAACATTCAAAAATGAGGAACATTTCTATACACCAGTAACACTTAAGCAGAGCAAAATTAAGAACACAATCCAGTTTACAATAGCCAGAAACAAAAAATAAAATAGTGATCCATTAAACAAAGGAGGTTAAATATCTCTACTAGAAGAACTACAAACCACTACTGAAAGAAATCAGACACAATGCAAATAAATGGAATAGTATTTCATGATAATGGATTAGAATTATTAAAAAGTTCATACTGCCCAAAGCAATCGACAGTTTATTTCTATTTCTATCACTCTACCAATGCCATTTTTTATAAAATTAGACAAAAAAACTATTCTAAAATTTATATGAAAACAAAAAAGCTCAAATAGCCAAGGCTATACTAAACAAAAAGAATAAACCTGGAGACATTATGTTACCAAACTTCAAACTTTACCACAAGCTACGGTAACCAATATAATATGGATGCAGATACACACACACACACATCCCTATTGAACAGAAGAGAGAGCCCTGAAATGAAGCTGAACTCTTAAAATTAATTGATTTTTGACAGCATCAACAGAAACAAATGGAAAGAACTCCCTACCCAATAAAAGGTGCTGGAAAACTGGTTAGTCATATGCAGAAGAGGAAAACTCGACCGCTACTTCTCATGATATAGAAAATTAACTCAAGATACATTAAAGACTTATCTGTAAGAGTTCAACCTATAAAAATCCTAGAAGAACACCTAGAAAATTCTCTCCTTGGCATTGGTGTCTGTAAAGAATTAATGACTACATCCTCAAAAGTGAAAACAACAAAAATAAAAATTAAAAATTGTGACCTGCACAGCAAGAGAAACTATTAACAAAATAAACAGACAACCTACAGTATGGGCTAAAATATGTGTAAACTGCATACAACAAATAACTAATATATATGTTTTATAAGGAATTTAAGAAAAAATGTTGACAAAAAATGTGAACATATACTTTTAAAAGACAAAAAAAGCAGCCATCAAACATATGAAAAATTGATCAACATTTCTAATGATTAGAGAGATGTAAATCCAAACCACAATGTGATACCATCTCACCCCAGTCTAAATGACTATTATTAAAAAGTAAAAAAAAAACAGATGTTAAAATTGTGTAGAAAAGAGAACCTGATATACTCTTGATGGGAATGCAAATTAGTTCAGCTCCTGTAGAATGCATTTTGGGGATTTCTCAAAGGACTAAAACTAAAGTTACCATTTGACCCAGCAGCCTCACTACTGGGCATATACCCAAATACAAATAAATTTTTCTTCCAAAAATACACCTGCACTTGTATGTTTATTGCAGCACAAGTCACAATAGCAAAAACGTGGAATGAAACCATGTGCTCATAAATCTTAAGATGGATTTTAAAAATTAGGTAATTACACACCATCCAATACTATGCAGCCACTGAAGAAGAATCATGTAATACTCTTTGCAGCAACATGGATGCAGCTCAAGGTCATGATCCTAAGCAAATTAACACAGAACAGAAAACCAAATACTACATTTTCTCACTTATAAGTGGAAGCTAAACATTGGGTACACATGGAAGCAAAGATGAGAACAATAAACACTAAGGATTCCAAAATGGAGGGAGAAGGGGTACAAGGGTTAAAAAGTACTTATCATGTATAATGTACACTACTTGGGCAATGGGATTATTAATTGCCCAAACCTCAATGTCATGCAGTATACCTATGTTACAAATCTGCACGTGTATCCTTGAATCCAAAATAAAAATAATAAAGTACTTTGTGATATAATGCCATGTTAGATTTCTCCAGTTTTGGTTAATGGTTGGAATTAAGGGTGGAAGACATAGAATTTTGTCCCCTTTAGACATGGGGGTGAATGTTTCTATAATAGGTCTCCTGACATCCTATAAGCTATTTTCTCTGAAAGCTCTTGGCCTTAGTCTTGAGTGTGCAGCTAAAATAAATGACTGTACATCAAGCTTGTCCAACTCATGACCTACAGGCTGCATGTGGCCCATTATGGCTTTCAGTGCAGCCCTAAACAAATTCATAAACTTTCTAAAAACGTTATGAGTTTTTTGTGATTTTTTTATCATCATTGGTGTATTTTATGTATGGCTCAAGACAATTCTTCTAGTGTGTCCCAGAGAAGCCAAAAGATTGGACAACCCTGCTCTACATCTTTATTTTTCATCTATTTACAGTATGCTAGATGATAGTGTTAATTTATTAGTCTACTCCTTTGGGAAACAAAGATGGTCAGTGGTTTAAGTTTTTTTAGAACCATTTTTGAAAATATGAAGCTATGGTAATCATACCTAAGTGACATAATTAGGAAATAACATTTCTAGAAAAAGCATGAAAGCGTTATGGTTAAAGTTCAAGAACAATGAAACGGGAGTATTGGTTATTTAAGACAACAGTCCTGCAAAGGCAATCATTTCATCACAACCATTTTGGTGAAAAAGAATAATGTGTCAGAAGGAGTTTTTAGAATAATTTTCTGATTATATGGCAGTGTTAAATTTTTATTTGTATAAGTCTGTAAATAAAAGAGAAGATGGCATGACTTTCAGATGAATCTTTTCACACATATATTCTCCCTAGAAGGGCACTGGTGTGCTTTTCAAAAGGGGTAGCATTGCTGGCTTTCGTTGTGCTGCTATGTTTGTGTGCTAAATGAAGGCAGAAAGTGAAGCAGAGTCAACCAGGACGTTTCTAGTTTCTACATCCACATCATCTGAAATCTAGTGTTATGTCAACTAGAAATAATCCTGGGGCTAAGTATTTTAAAACTGAAAAAAAATGCATTGATAAATATATTTTTTGTTTATTTTTATAGTTTATAAAAATTTATAGTTTCTGACTTATTGTAAGTTAAAACCATTTGAACATGCAGATAACTAAAAGTTCCATCTAGATGATGGTATTAATATTTAATAATTTATGATTGTGAGCCACAATTGCCCCATTTGGCTTACTGAAAAGCAGTATTTTAAATGGAGAATAGGATTTCCATAATTCCAAGCATACAGATCTTTTAAGATAAGCACTATGCTTAGATTTGAATAGATTGTGTTTGTAGTAACAGGAACTTTAATATTTTTTCTAATAGGAGCAAAAAAAGCCATAAAAATAGGCAGTTATAATTAGTTCAAAAGAAACTTCACATGTGGTCATTAAAGGAGTAGCTGGGGTTACAGGCATGTGCCACCACGCCCAGCTAATTTTGTATTTTTAGTAGAGATGGGGTTTCACCAGGTTCATCAGGCTGGTCTCAAATGCCTGACGTCAGGTGATCCCACCACCCCGGCCTCCCAAAGTGCTGGGATTACAGGCATGAGCCACCATGCATGGCTGGAAAAAGTATTCTTATGTTACTGTTTCTGAAACTTTCAGAAACTTTAGTCGACTCAATGGATGATGATGTACATGAAGACCACAAATTATAAATAAAATAATAGGCTCCTTTTAGCTTTTAATATTAAAACTAAATATATGTCAAAAGTAAAATTAGTGGCTCTTTTAAGTCATGAGAAGAATGTCAGTGTTAGAAAGCCTTTACCAAAATATTTGTGTTAGGCTTAGTAATGAGTGCTTTGCATCAAAAATTAAGTTCATTTGTTTTTATATCGTTTTTCTTTTTTTGTTATTTCTAGAAGTACTTTAATTTTAAAATGTAAACTATGACTGTGTTAAATGCCTTCATTTCTATGCCTTTTTGTTAATATTTTGCCTGACTGAGAAGACGAGTTTTTAAAAAAATTTTCTTGAATCAAGACCATTAATTAACATAGAGACAAAATAGTAATGAAAATCGACCTTGATTAATAAAACAATTATCTAGTAATTGTTTTATTAATCCTTTATTAATAAAACTCCTAGTAATCCTTTATTAATAAAACTCCTAGTAATCCTTACCTGTCTCACTCAACATAAAGTCTACATCTTTGCATCTCTCTTAGTTATAAGGAAGTGGCATTTGATCAAACTGGTCAGCATGACATTGGGTAAAATGTAACTATGTTTTGGTCTGACAGTTGAACTGATTTATTACCAAAGAAGTTGATTTTTTTAGTATGCGATATTTTACTATTTTCTATTTATTTAGGGAAACTAAACTGACAAAGCATGAAATTAAAATTTTATTTCAAATGGAAAATGCTTAAACATGTTCTATAGTAACTAAAGCTAAAAATATTTTTGGATTTTTAAATTAAAGAACATCTCAAGTACTTCAAATTACCTTCCCCTGACAGCAGATTATATTTAACTTTATTGCTAAAATGGAGTTTGGCTGTCTTTTATGGCTGTATTCATCATTTTCACTCTATTTTTTTGTGCACTATTTGCATCATGCATTTCACATTTTAATAGTTGTAGTTCATGCGATGTGATTTTCAAACAATTGTCCTATTTACATGGCAAGCCATCTGCTTAATCAGCAGTCACTTTATTTTCAGTCTTTTCAAAGCCACTTTGCCTGAAAAGCAAAGAGACAATTCAATCAAGTGTGCCAAGCTGGTCCCCTCCAGTGACCATCTATTCAAATTCACACAGGTGATCTTTTGGTGAAGGAAGGAAGGTGCACTTCAACAGCATTGTCACAGCAATGTGGAACAGATGTTATAAAATACAAGATGAAACATTGCCTTCAAGGAAATAAAGTTGATTTTTCTTATTCTGTGTACATGAGTATCTGATGGTTGTAAGGTTGAGAATAAAGAGTAAAGTTGGGCCAGGCTCGGTGGCTCATGCCTGCAATATCAGCACTTTGGGAGGCTGAGGGAGGCGGATCACAAGGTCAGGAGATTGAGACCATCCTGGCTAACACTTTGAAAGCCCGTCTCTACTAAAAAATATAAAAAATTAGCCAGGTGTCATGGCGGGCGCCTGTAGTCCCAGCCACTCTTGGGAGGCTAAGGCAGGAGAATGGCATGAACCCGGGAGGCGGAGCTTTCAGTGAGCCGAGACTGCACCACTACACTCCAGCCTGGGCAACACAGTGAGATTCCATCTCAAAAAAAAAAAAAAAAAAAAAGGTAAAGTTAGAGAAAGAAAAAGCTTTACATTAGTAGTACCTTCTTGTTTGTCTAACACATCCTCAATGGTTTTGTCAAGTGTTAGGTTGCCATATCCATCATTTGTTAGATTCTGATAATCATTTTCTATCTTACCAGTGTAATTATGCAATTGACATCATCTGGAGTTGATGTCTTTGATTCTTAGGTTCTCAGACATAAAACTATTAAATTATTATTGATAAAAAGATTAGGTTTTATTTGCCTGTTTTACTACAGAACATTTGATGCCAGTAAGCTTAAGTCCCTTGAACCTTTGAAAAAAATGCTTTAGCTTTTCCTGTTTGGAAAGTCAAATTTGGTCAAAAGTAAATATAACAACAAACTTGAATACCAATTATTTTTTAATTGAATCCAAAAAATTGAATAAAACAATACATTTGATATTTACTTGAGTATATGTCAGAAATTTTCAAAAAATTCAAATACATACAAATTTGTGACTGAGCTGAAACTTGAAAAATATACCTGCTTTCATGACAAATCATTTTGTGATCACATTAATTTTCAATTTAGCCATGTTTTATAGTAGACACTTCAGTAAAAGTCAGCTGTGGTCCAAATGTAAATACTGACATATTAGAGAAGAAAATGTTGATGATAAAGAATACAAAACAAAGCATAATAGTACTTGCCTTGATTTATTCCCAACCACCAACTCTGAGACCAAGATTTAACTGTTACATCAACATTATCCACAGTGGAAAAAGGAGAATTTTAAAATCAAACACATCTGAGCTTGATTTGGGTCATTTGCTGTGTGTCCAGGATAAATTATTCCACAACCTTGAAGCTTTAATTTTTTTTTTTAGATGGATTCTCACTCTTGTCATCCAGGCTGGAGTGCAATGGTGCAATCTCCACTCACTGCAACCTCCACCTCCCAGGTTCAAGCAATTCTCCTTCCTCAGCCTCCCAAGTAGCTGGGATTACAGATGCCTGCCACCACGCCTGGCTAATTTTTGTATTTTTAGTAGAGACGAGGTTTCACCATGTTGGCCAGGCTGGTCGCAAACTCCTGACCTCAGGTGATCTGCCCACCTCGGCCTCCCAAAGTGCTGGGATAATAGGTGTGAGCCACTGTGCCCTGCCTTAATCTTTATTATTAATAGAATTACTATTTCTTCCCGGGCTGTTTTAATTCATACATTGTAGCTATAAGTATTTTTCATTAAAAGTCTTGTCTAAATACGGTAAATATTTGAAAATAAGATTATCATTTAAAAATATTTTATTGTAATTGTATACGTTCTGTTATATTTAATGTATTTTTTAAATGGTAATTTTTTATTTGTTGCGGGAAGTCAGGGACCCCAAATGGGGGGACCGGCTGAAGCTATGGCAGAAGAATGTGGACTGTGATGATTTCATGGACATTTATTAGTTCCCCAAATTAATACTTTTATAATTTCCTATGCCTGACTTTACTGCAATCTCTAAACACAAATTGTGAAGATTTCATGGACACTTATCACTTTCCAAATCAATACCCTTGTGATTTCCTATGCCTGTCTTTACTTTAATCTCTTAATCCTGTCAGCTGAGGAGGATGTATGTCACCTCAGGACCCTGTGATAATTGCGTTAACTGCACAGATTGTAGAGCATGTGTGTTTGAACAATATGAAATCTGGACACCTTGAAAAAAGAACAGGATAACAGCAATTGTTCAGAGAATAAGAGAGATAACCTTAGACTCTGACTGCTGGTGATCCAGGTGGAACAGAGTCATATTTCTCTTCTTTCAAAAGCAAATGGGAGAAATATCACTGAATTCTTTTTCTCAGCAAGGAACATCCCTGAGAAAGAGAATGCACCCCTGAGGGTAGGCCTATAAATGGCCCCCTTGGGTGTGGCCATCTTCGATGGTCAAAACTGTAGGGATGAAATAAACCCCAGTCTCCTGTAGCACTCCCAGTCTTACTAGGAAGAGGAAATTCCTGCCTAATAAATTTTGGTCAGACCGGTTGCTCTCAAACCCTGTCTCCTGATAAGATGTTGTCAATGACAATGGTGTCCAAAACCTCATTAGCAATTTTAATTTTTCCATGGTCCTGTGGTCCTGTGATCTTGCCCTGCCTCCATTTGCCTTGTGATATTCTATTACCTTGTGAAGTACGTGATCTTTATGACCCACAGCCTATTCGTACACTCCCTCCTCTTTTGAAAGTCCCTAATAAAAACTTGCTGGTCTTGCGACTTGGGGGGCATCATGGAACCTACTGACATGTGATGTCTCCCCTGGATGACCAGCTTTAAAATTTCTCTCTTTTGTACTTTCTCCCTTTATTTCTCAAACCAGCTGACACTTAGGGAAAATAGAAAAGAACCTACCTGACTATCGGGGCAGGTTCCCTGATATTTATTGGCATAATAGTCTAACGGTTTCTGTATTTTGACTTTGGTAATTTTTACAAATGGTTTTTGCCTGGTACTGTTGAAGTTAGGCTTAATTTTGAACCAGTAGTTTTGTTGTTTACCTTATGTGGTTTTGGGTTCATTTGTTCTATATGTATAATGCATATTCTTTTGGGGGTAATTTGGCTTTATTTCTGCTTTCTTATTTTTACATCTGGGACTGGAGAAATTGCTAGAATTTCAGTAAGTTTTATTTGAAATCAGGCAACAGAACATCCCAGAAAAGACTGAAGGTTGTATGTACTGGATAATGCCTTTAGGTGAGGTTTATACATAAAACACAGTTCAATAAAATTTATATAATCATTACAAGTTTGTTAAATTTGAGAACAAAATGCCTATGACATATTAGGCATTTGTCTTAGTTTCTCTTTGACATCCCTATCTTGGAGAAGCTGATATTACATGAAAGGATATTGCCTAATATAATAAGACGTGGAACAAATACTTATGTGCTAGAAACATTCCCCTTAATAACCCTTAAATACATTTTATTCTGGCTCAATTCTTTTTTTTTTTTTTTAATTGACAGAGTTTTGCTCTTGTTGCCTGGGCCTGAGTGCAATGACATGACCTCGGCTCACTGCAACCTTCGCCTCTTGGGTTGAAACTATTCTCCTGCCTCAGCCTCCCAAGTAGCTGGGATTACAGTGCCTGCCACCACGCCTGGCTAATTTTTTGTATTTTTAGTAGAGATGGGGCTTCACTATATTGGCCAGGCTGTTCTCAAACTATTGATCTGAGGTGATCTGCCCACCTTGGCCTCCCAAAGTCCTGGGATTACAGGCGTGAGATACCAAACCCGGCTGGCTCAATTCTTTTGGCACAACTATTTTTGATCCCAGAGGCTTCTTCCCACCAAATTTAAGCCATGATGTTTTCAAGTTTGTATTTTTAGTTTTATTTTCTTGTTTTCTTTTTTACTTTCTTGGAAAGGGGAGTGTCAGCTTACCTCTGTGAAATGAGATCAGCCTATTTGTAGTTTTACCCAGTAAGCTTCATAGTTGACATCATTATATTGCATTTCCCCAGGCCACCCTGAGCTTCAGAGCTGACCATCCTACCTCATTCTTCTTGGTTTTTCAGGCTCTGATGTTAAGTCCCTCTCACTTCAAATTTGAGCTTTCAGAATGCCTCAGCTCAAAAGAAGCAGAAGAAAGTGTTGCCATATTTATTTGGATGAGGATCAAGACTTTACATCCATCATTCATAGTACAAAGCAACACTTTTAATAATGTGGACATGTTTCACTCAAATTAAATATAAGTAGTTTTATCAACATGCCAATATAGTCAAAATAAATAACTATCAAGTTTACCAAAATGTTCTGCTTTAGATTTTCCCAGCACAAAGATCAATATGTATGCATTGGTGGATGTTAGGGTTTTTTTGGTGTAGGTTTTTGTTTGTTTTTTTGTTTTTATTTTTTACAGATTTTCATCCTACTTTACACTGATGTAAATTTAACTGCCTAAGGCTTACCAGAAGCTTTATTTTACATTATTTCTACCAAAAATTCATATTCTCAAATATTAAAAGTGGCATTCTGTATTACCATTTTTCAAGTAATGTAGTCTGCATTTATTAGTATATTTCAATGTATTTTTTTTACTTGGGGTAAGGTTATAAAAATGCCTTGCAGTTGATTTTCTAGGTAAAAACGCAATCTGTTTTCTCAAAGAGTAGCATGAGAATTCTTGATATAGCACCTTCAGAGGTACTGAAAACAACCATATAATTTTGCTGAAATTTGGATTTTTTCATAATCTCTTCAGAGGCAGAGTCATGGCAACATATGACAGCTGAATTTGTTCTTCTTCTCCAAATGTTGTAGAGCCACATCCACCTGTGTAAATAACACTAACTGGGTAAAAGCTTTTTATACTAAGCCAGAACTCATTATACCTGGTGGTTTTATTTTAAATATATGAACAGTATTCTATAACATTCAAATAAGTAATAGAA
The DNA here is from genome assembly GCF_029289425.2 of Pan paniscus. Taxonomy (NCBI): domain Eukaryota; kingdom Metazoa; phylum Chordata; class Mammalia; order Primates; family Hominidae; genus Pan; species Pan paniscus. The sequence goes on from NC_073260.2 coordinate 53,416,549, forward strand.
ATTTAATTATATATATATAGAAAGAAAAGTTATACAGGCACACTGAGGATAAATTGGAATCTGGAACTGAATGCTGATTAGCATGGCCTATAAAATCAAAACCAAGTTAATTACTTCTAAGATACAATGAGGGTACAGGCATTGGATGAGGATGCTCCCATTCCATATAGGAGAATTGGACAAAACAAAGGGGCTAAAGGCTCCATGCAAGTCCAGAATCCAGCAGGGTAGTCATTGAATTTTAAAGCTCCAAAATAATCTCCTTTGACTCTATGTCTCACATTCAGGTCACACTGGTGCAAGAAGTAGACTCTCATGGTCTTGGGCAGCTCTGCCCCTGTGCCTTTGCAGGGTACAGCCCCATTCCAAGCTGCTTTCATAGGCTGGCATTGAGTGTCTGCAGCTTTTCCAGATGTACAGTGCAAGCTGTTGGTTGATCTACCATTCTGGGATCTGGAGAATAGTGGCTCTCTTCTCACAGCTCCACTAGGCAGTGCCTCAGTGGGGACTGTGTGTGAAGGCTCTGACCTCACATTTCTCTTCTGCACTGCCCTAACAGAGGTTCTCCATGAGGGCTCCACCCCTGCAGCAAACATCTGCCTGTATATCCAGGCTTTTCCTTACATCCTCTGAAATCCAGGTGGAGGTTCCCAAACCCCAATTCTTGACTTCTGTGCACTCACAGGCTCAACACCACATGGAAGCCAACAAAGCTTGGGGCTTGTACCTACAGAAGCAATGGTCTGAACTGTACCTTGGCCCCTTTTAGCCACAGATGTAGTGGCTGGGACACAGGGCACCAAGTACTGAGGCTGCACAAAGCAGCAAGGCCTGGACCCTGCACACAAAGCCATTTTTTCCTCTTAGACCTCCTGGTCTGTGATGGGAAAGGCTTCTGTGAAGGTCTCTGACATGCCCTGGAGACATTTTCCCCATTGTCTTGGTGATTAACATTAGGCTCCCTGTGGCTTATGCAAATTTTTGCAGCTGGCTTGAATTTTTCCCCAAATAATGGGTTTGTCTTTTCTATAGCATTATCAGGCTGCAAATTTTTCCAAACTTTTAAGCTCTGCTTCCCTTTTAAACGTAAGTTTCAATTTCAGATAATCTAAGTTCAAAGTTCCACAGCTCTTTAGGGCAGGGGGGAAAATGCTGCCAGTCTCTGCTTAAGCATAGCAAGAGTGACATTTGCTCTAGTTCCCAATAGGTTTCTCATCTCCATCTCTAGACCCAAAGTCGCTTTTACATTGCTGGGTATCTTTACAGCAGTACCCAACTCTACCAGCACGAATTTACTATAATAGTCCATTCCCACAATGCAATAAAAATCTTCCCAAGACTGGGTAATTTATAAAGCAAAAAGGTTAAATTGACTCACAGTTCCTCATAGCTGGGGAGGCCTCAGGAAACTTACAATCATGGCAAAAGGCAAAGGAGAAGCAAACTGGACCTTCTTACATGGCAGCAGGAGAAAGAACATGTGTGTGTGTGCAGAAAAAACTACGATTTATAAAACCATCAGAATTCATGAGAATTCACTCAGTATCACAAGAACAGCCTGGGGGGAACCACCCCCCATGATCCAATCACCTCCCACCAGGTGTGTCCCTTAACACCTGGGGATTACAATTCAAGATGAGATGGGGGCACACAAAGCCTAACCATATCTATCATAAAGACATAGTCCCAATTCCCTGATATCTCTGCTTCCTGACCCCTGTGTGAGACAGGCTATGTGTGTCCCAGAATGGCCTGTTTCTCTTGATTTGGGGGGCAGTGTGTTAAGCACCTTTCAGCAGAATTCACCTTCCCTTTATGAATTAAATCCTAGGCACAATTCACAATGCCAGCTCTCAATAAATTTGTTACTGTAATTTGTTTCCAGAAATGATATCAGAGCAGAAACACAAAGCAAAAGAAACCAAAAGATAGGTAGTGCTGAATGGTTGGAAAGTATATTTATGAAAGAGCTATGCTTCACAAAAGCATCTTTGCTATGATTCAAGGGAGAAATCATTAAACACGAACCCCATCATATCCACATAAATCCAGCAATCTAGAGACTGTTGGTCTTTTTTCTTTTCTGCATTATGTTTCTGCTCTCAGTAAAGCAAGGTTTTAGTTGTAATATTGAAGCATTGGAAATTTAACACCAAGATATTTTCAAAACTAAGTGTTTTTTTGTTTGTTTTTGTTTTTGTTTTTTTTGACAGAGTCTCACTCTGTCATCCAGGCTAGAGTGCAGTGGCGTGATCTCAGCTCGCTGCAAGCTCTGTCTCCCAGGTTCATGCCATTCTCCTGCCTCAGCCTCCTGAGTAGCTGGGACTACAGGTGCCCACCACCACACCTGGCTAATTTTTTTTTTTTTTTGTATTTTTAGTAGAGACGGGGTTTCACCATGTTAGCCAGGATGGTCTCGACCTCCTGGCCTCGTGATCCGCCTGCCTTTGCCTCCCAAAGTGCGGGGATTACAGGCATGAGCCACCACGCCTGGCCAAAACTAAGTTTTAATTATAATAGGAAAACTAATGCGAGGCCAGAAATTGTTAACTTTGTTCACAGAATGCTAATTTTCCCCAGACAAAATATGCAGAGCTATGTTTCATTAATATGCAGATCTATGTTTTATTACCAAAACACACTATTGCCAAATGCACAAAAGGAAAAAAGATATTTGTACCCTGTGCTAAAACAGATTCATTTGTGGTATTTAAATGACAAAACTGGAATTATTTCAACCTGGAAATCATTGTTTCAAATTTCCATGGTTAAAGGTTTGCTCAAGCAAATCTTAAAACACAGGTATGTATTTCAGAAGATCAACCAAATTCAAGTTTGCATCCCATTTTGGGTACCTTGTAAATAGAAATTTCAAAATCTTCCTCAAAAAATCTGCATTTGTTTTCCAGATTCTTGCAACCCAAAACAAAACTTCACAGAAACTCTGCACAAGAGTTGGTAGACAGCTAAACCTTCTCTAAATTGAGTTATGGACAATAAGGTCTTGATTATAGCAGAACTGGAAGGTCTATTTACAAGCCTGCACACAGTGCTGTGTAAATTGGCTGCTGGGGCACATTGATTGGCAGGGAAAGGCCAGGGAGGCAGTTGAATCCCTGGCATTTTTCAAAGCTTTTTTCCTAGTTTCATTATTCCTAGAATTTTGAAGCTTGTTAAGACATTCCCTATCCTATGTCATACTCTAGAGCACTCTAGTCAGAATCCTGATAGAATACACTCTTTTTTTTTCAAATGTACATTTCGATGATTTTTAATAATTTTTTTATACTTTAAGTTCTCAGGTACATGTGCACAATGTGCAGGTTTGTTACATATGTATACATGGGCCATGTTGGTGTGCTGCACCCATTAACTCGTCATTTACATTAGGTATATCTCCTATTGCTATCCCTCCCTTCTTCCCCCACCCCACAACAGGGCCTGGTGTGTGATGTTCCCCTTCTTGTGTCCAAGTGATCTCATTGTTCAATTCTCACATTTGAGTGAGAACATACAGTGTTTGTTTTTTTGTTCTTGCGATAGTTTGCTGAGAATGATTGTTTCCAGCTTCATTTGTGTCCCTACAAAGGACATGAACTCATCCTTTTTCATGGCTGCATAGCATTCCATGGTGTATATGTGCCACATTTTCTTAATCCAGTCTATCACTGATGGACATTTTTGTTGGTTCCAAGTCTTTGCTATTGTGAATAGTGCCGCAGTAAACATATGGGTGCATGTGCCTTTACAGCAGCATGATTTGTAATCCTTTTGGTATATACCCAGTAATGGGATGGCTGGTTCAAATGGTATTTCTAGTTCTAGATCCTTGAGGAATCACCACACTGTCTTCCACAATGGTTGAACTAGTTTACAGTCCCACCAACAGTGTAAGTGTTCCTATTTCTCCACACCCCCTCCAGCACCTGTTTTTCCTGAATTTTTAATGACAGCCATTCTAACTGGTATGAGATGGTATCTCATTGTGATTTAGATTTGCATTTCTCTGATGACCAGTGATGATGAGCATTTTTTCATGGTCTGTTGGCTGCATAAATGTCTTCTTTTGAAAAGTGTCTGTTCATATCCTTCGCCCACTTTGTGATGGGGTTGTTTGTTTTTTTCTTGTAAATTTGTTTGAGTCTTTTGTAGATTCTGGATATTAGCCCTTTGTCAGATGAGTAGATTGCAAAAATCTTCTCCCATTCTGTAGGTTGCCTGTTCATTCTGAGGTAGTTTCTTTTGCTGTGCAGAAGCTCTTGAGTTTAATTAGATCCCATTTGTCAATTTTGGCTTTTGTTGCCATTGCTTTTGGTATTTTAGACATGAAGTCCTTGCCCATGCCTATGTCCTGAATGGTATTGCCTAGGTTTTCTTCTAGGGTTTCTATGGTTTTAGGTCTAACATTTAAGTCTTTAATCCATCTTGAATTAATTTTTGTATAAGGTGTAAGAAAGGGATCCAGTTTCAGCTTTCTGCATATGGCTAGCCAGTTTTCCCAGCACCATTTATTAAATAGGGAATTCTTTCCCCATTTCTTGTTGTTGTCAGGTTTGTCAAAGATCAGATGGTTGCAGATGTGTGGTATTATTTCTGAGGGCTCTGTTCCGTTCCATTGGTCTATATTTCTGTTTTGGTACCAGTACCATGCTGTTTTGGTTACCGTAGCCTTGTAGTATAGTTTGAAGTCAGGTAGCGTCATGCCTCCAGCTTTGTTCTTTTTGCTTAGGATTGACTTGGTGATGCGGGCTCTTTTTTGGTTCCATATGAACTTTAAAGTAGTTTTTTCCAATTCTGTGAAGAAAGTCATTGGTAGCTTGATGGGGATGGCACTGAATCTATAAATTACCTTGGGCAGTATGGCCATTTTCACGATATTGATTCTTCCTACCCATGAGCATGGAATGTTCTTCCATTTGTCTGTATCCTCTTTTATTTCCTTGAGCAGTGGTTTGTAGTTCTCCTTGAAGAGGTCCTTCACATCCCTTGTAAGTTGAATTCCTAGGTATTTTATTCTCTTTGAAGCAATTGTGAATGGGAGTTCACTCATGATTTGGCTCTCTGTTTGTCTATTATTGGTGTATAAGAATGCTTGTGATTTTTGCACATTGATTTTGTATCCTGAGACTTTGCTGAAGTTGCTTATGAGCTTAAGAAGATTTTGGGCTGAGACAATGGGGTTTTCTAAATATACAATCATGTCATCTTCAAACAGGGACAATTCAACTTCCTCTTTTCCTAATTGAATAATCTTTATTTCTTTTTCCTGCCTTATTGCCCTGGCCAGAACTTCCAACACTATGTTGAATAGGAGTGGTGAGAGAGGACATCCCTGTCTTGTGCCAGATTTCAAAGGGAATGCTTCCAGTTTTTGCCCATTCAGTATGAAACTGGCTGTGGGTTTGTCATAGATAGCTCTTATTATTTTGAGATACATCCCATCAATACCTAATTTTTCGAGAGTTTTTAGCATGAAGCATTGTTGAATTTTCTCAAAGGCCTTTTCTGCATCTATTGAGATAATCATGTGGTTTTTTTCATTGGTTCTGTTTATATGCTGGATTACATTTATTGATTTGCGTATGTTGAACCAGCCTTGCATCCCAGGGATGAAGCCCACTTGATCATGGTGGATAAGTTTTTTGAGGTGCTGCTTGATTTGGTTTGCCAGTATTTTATTGGGGATTTTTGCATCGATGTTCATCAGGGATATTGGTATAAACTTCTCTTTTTTGTTGTGTCTCTGCCAGGTTTTGGTATCAGGATGATGCTGGCCTCATAAAATGAGTTAGGGAGGATTCCCTCTTTTTCTGTTGATTGGAATAGTTTCAGAAGGAATGGTACCAGCTCTTCTTTGTACCTCTGGTAGAATTCAGCTGTGAATCCATCTGGTCCTGGACTTTTTTTGGTTTATGTCCAATCATAAATTTATATCCAGAATACATGAAGATTTGTAGGAAATTTTTATATATTCTGGATATAAGTTTTTGATTGGACCTAAGCATTGCAGATATCTTCTCCCAATTTAACTTGTCTTTTCTTTCTCTTAATGGTGACTTCGTTAATACCAATTTCTTAATTTTAATGTAGTTCAATTTTTCAGACTTTTTCTGTGTAGTTAACGCTTATTTAGTCTTGCTTAAGAAATTTTTGTCTACCCCATTGTCATAAAGATATTCTTCTATGTTACAGAATCTTTTTTAAAAAAATTTTTAACATTTCAGATTGAGCTTTATAACCCACCTACGATTGACTTTTGTTTGTGACACAAGACAAGGTTAAAGTCTTTTATTCCCCCATATTGATATCCAAATTATCTACCACCATTTATTGAGAAGATTATTATTTCCTCACTGCACTGCAGTTTCACCCTTGTCATAAATCAGGTGATGGTGTAAGTATGAGTTTGTTTTTTGTTTCTCTATTTGTATGTCCTGCTAATACCATCTTATTTTAATTGTAATAAAGTTGGAGACATCTGATGGTATACATTCTTGAGCTCTGTTCTTCTTCAGAACTTTCTTGGTTCTTCTTGTCCTTTTAAATTTTCAAAAAAATTTTAAATTAGCTGGTCAATTTTCAAATTACCTGATAGGATTTTGAGTAGGATTGCATTCAACCATAATTTAATGAGTAGAAATGACTTATTTACAATATAAAATCTTTCTATTCATAAACATTGTGTGTCTTTTTTATGTATACAATATTTATATCTGTTTTAAAAATTTTACTTTAAGTTCTGGGATACATGTGCAGAATGTACAGGTTTGTTACATAGGTATACATGTGCTGTGGTGGTTCGCTCCATCTATCAACCTGTAATCTAAGTTTTAAGCCCCACATGCATAAGGTATTTGTCTAATGCTCTCCCTCCTCTTCCCCTCCAACCCCTGACAGGCCTCTGTGTGTGATGTTCCCCTCCGTGTGTCCATGTGTTCTCATTGTTCAACTCCCATTTATGAGTGAGAACATGCTCTGTTTGGTTTTCTGTTCCTGTGTTAGTTTGCTGACAATGATGGCTTCTAGTTTCATCCATGTCCCTGCAAAGAACATGAACTCATGATTTTTTATGGCTGCATAACATTCCATGGTGTACTCTAATTTGTACATGTACAAATTAGAACTCAGGATTAAGAAACTCACTCGAAACCACACAATTACATGGAAATTGAACAACCTGCCCCTGAATGACTACTGGGTAAATAACGAAATTAAGGCAGAAATAACAAAGTTGTTTGAAACCAGTGAGAACAAAGAGACAACGTACCAGAATCTCTGAGACACAGCTGAAGTAGTGTTAAGAGGGAAATTTATAGCACTAAATGCCCACAACAGAAAGCTGGAAAGATCTAAAATCAACCCCTTAATATCACAATTAAAAAACCTAGAGAAGAGTAAACAAATTCAGAAGCTACCAGAAGACAAGAAATAACTATGATCAGAGTAGAACTGAAAGAGATAGAGACACGAAAAACCCTTCAAAATATCAGTGAATCCAGGAGATTAACAAAAAAAAATAGACCACTAGCTAGACTAACAGAGAAAAAAGAGAAGAATCAAGTAGACATAATAAAAAATGATAAAGAGGGCTGGGTGCGATGGCTCATACCTGTAATCCCTCTACTAAAAATACAAAAATTTGCTGGGTGTGGTGGTGTGTGCCTGTAGACGCAGCTACTAGGGAGACTGAGGCAGAAGAATTGCTTGAACCCCGGAGGTGGAGGTTGCAGTGAGCCGAGATAACACCACTGCACTCCAGCTTGGGTGACAGAGTGAGAGTCCATCTCAAAAAAAAAAAAAGAATGATAAAGGAGGTATCACTACTGATCCCACAGAAATGCAAATTACCCTCAGAGAATACTATAAACACCTCTCTCCAAATAAACCTGAAAATCTAGAAAATATGGATACATTCCTGGCACATACACCCTCCCACGACAAAATCAGGAAGAAGTAGAATCCCTGAATAGACCCATAACAAGTTCTGAAATTGAGACAGTAATGAATAGCCTACCAACCAAAAAAAGCCCGGGACCAGATGGATTCATAGCTGAATTATACTGGAGATATAAAGAAGAGCTGGTACCATTCCTTCTGAAACTACTCCAAACAATGGTAAAAGAGGGACTCCTCCCTAACTCATTTTATGAGGCCAGCATCATCCTGATACCAAAACCTGGCAGAGACACAACAAATAAAGAAAATTTCAGGCCAATAGCCCTTATAAACATTGATGTGAAAATCCTCAATAAAAGACTGGCAAAATGAATCCAGCAGCACACACAAAAGCTTATCCACCATGTGCAACACTTTTTTTTAAAGGCATGCTTCAATAAAGAAACACTTCTATTTAGTCAGGAGACTATCTCTTTGAGTCTAACATAGATTACAGCCTTGATATGAATAAGATTCTTCTTTTATGTAGTCAATAAATGTTTACTTACAGCCTATTTTATGCTGGGTAGTATTATGGGAACTGGAGAGAGAAGGTCTGTCTTTATGGAGTTTGCAGTATAGTGACAGATATAGAACATAAATGCACAAACAGTTGCACACTAAAGTGATGGGTGTACTAAGCGCTATGAAGAAATATGTTAGCCAAGTGTGGTGGTGCTCACCTGTGGTCCCAGCTACTTGGGAGGCTGAGACAGGCGGTCTGTTTGAGCCCCAGAGTTTGAGGCTGCAGTGATCCATGATTGTGCCACTGCACCCCAGCCTTGGTGACAGAGTGAGACCCTGTCTAAATAAAAAGTATAATAATACAAAGAAAATAAGGTAGGGTAATCACATTCAGGGTGTCAGGGACTGCTACTTTAGATAGAGAGCCCTGGAACAATCTTTTTGAGGAGATGACACTTGAGCAGGTCAGAATGGTATGACGGAGTGAGTTAAGCGAATGTCTAGAGGGCAGAGAGAAGAGACACTGTGCAGAGTCTGAATACAGACAGCACTTGATGAGCTCAAAGATCATTACAAAGACCAGTCAGGCTGCAGGCACTGGGAGGCGGAAAGGAGAATGCACACTCTGAGGAGCAGATAAATACAGACCATAGTAAAGAGCTTGGATTTCTTTGTTAATTGTCATAGGTAACCACTGGAGGATTCAGAGCTGGGAATGAAATGGTATAAGATATGTTCTTACAGGAATAGTCCAGCTTTGTGGGAGAATAGATTACAGATTACCATAAATAGAATAATAAGAAATGCAAAGGCAGCTTAGAAATGATTATATCTGTCCAGGGGTTGATACTGGTGGTGTTAGAACTGTGAGGTCCCGTATGATAGCCACCAGCTGCATTTAGTTTTTTACATTTAAATTAATTAAAATACCATAAAATTTATTCCTACCAGGGACTTGGGAGGAAAGGGAGAATGAGGAGTTATTGCTTAATGAGTACAGAGTTTCAGTTTGGGGTGAAAAAACTTTTTGGAAATACATAGTTTTGATGATTGCACAACATTATGAATGTAATTAATGCCTCCGAATTTTATGTTTAAAATGGCAAAGCTTATCACACAGGCTTTACCACAATAAAACATTATAAAATTAATCATAGAACCAAAACTCTAAAACCATTTTTAAAAATTGTATAAATTTAAGGAGTGCAAGTGCAATTTTGTTACACGGGTATATGGGGTAGGAGTGAAGTCTGAGCTTTTAGTGTGTTTATCACTGGAACAATGTACACTGTATCCACTAAGTAATTTCTCATCACCCTTCCCCCTCCCACCCTCTCACCCTTCTGAGTCTAGAGTGTCTTATCATTTTACACTCTTTGTTCATGTTTACGCATTATGTATTTCCCGTTTTTAAGTAAGAACATGCAGTATTTGATTTTATGTTTCTGAATTGCAAAACTGTAAAACTCTTAGAATAAAAAATAACAATAAATCTTTATGGCCTTGGATTTGGCAATAGTTTCTTAGATATGGCACCAAAAGCACAGTGATAAAAGAAAATGTACTGGGCTTCATCAAAATTAGAAACATTTGTGTTTCAAAGGACGTAACAAAGAAAATAAAATGACAACCAGAAAAGTGGAGAAAATGTTTGCAACTTATATATTTGATTAGAAATCTGTATCCAAAATGCACAAATAAATTTTACAGCTCAACAGTAAAAAGAAAAAATACATAAAAATAGGCAAAATATTTAAATAGACATTTTTGTGAAGAAGATATAAGAGTGTCCAATAAGTGCATGAAGAAAAGCCTAACATCACAAGCCATCAAGAAAATGCAAAATCAAAACCACAAGCAGATATCACTTAACACCCACTAGTGTACCTACAATAAAAAATGACAAATGGTTGGGTGCGGTGGCTCACGCCTGTAATCCCAGCACTTTGGGAGGCTGAGGTGGGTGGATCACGAGGTCAGGAGATCCAGACCATCCTGGCTAACATGGTGAAATCCCGTCTCTACTAAAAAATACAAAAAATTAGCCGGGCGTGGTGGCAGGCGCCTGTAGTCCCAGCTACTCGGGAGGCTGAGGCAGGAGGATGGCGTGAACTTGGGAGGTGGAGCTTGCAGTGAGCTGAGAGTGCACCACTGCACTCCAGCCTGGTGAGGCCATTGAGAAATTAGATCTTTCATACATTGCCGGTGGGAAAGTAAAATAGTGCACACTTTGGAAATCTGTGAGGTGATTGCTGAAACGGTTATACATAGGTACCTTACGACCCAGCAATTCCATTCCTAGGTACATACCCAATAGAAATGAAAACTTTTGAATGAAATATACAAAAGTTTGTACCTAAATATTATAGCAGCATTATCATAATTCTGAATAATACATACTAAATCGAAGGGATATTAAAAGTAATATTGATGAAATAAAATTAGAAATATATAAAATTTTTACCAGTGATTGATTGAGCTGATTCAAATTACTTCTTACAGTCTTCAATTCCGCATTTTGTACATTCAGAGAGTGAGTTCAAGTTGCTTCACTTCTAACTTTTTCTTTTGCTGCTCTTCGAATTTTCCTAATTCTTCCCTAATTTTTTCATTTAATATATTGGCATTTCTTCTCTTCTCTTCTTGTTTTAAAGTCACTCTGCCATTAAATATACTTATCTTAAAATTCATTTTGTTAGAAAATAGAATTCACTTTGAGATCTACTTCTTCCTATATTGGTTTATTATTCCAATAAAATTCCTATATTCTTGAATACATTTTTCTTTCTAGTTCTGAGGTTTTTAATTTATTACTGAACTCTCTTCCAAATGATACACATACTTGAAAAATAGTGAGAAAAGAACATCTTCTAGTTAGAAAGATTCTGTTACTAGTAACTTCAACAACTGTTACAGAAAAGAATACTGGAAGCTATCCAGTAAAGTTATAAGTTGAAAATTATTATTTTAAAAATATAACAGTCAAAATTACTCCTCAATGAGGACAGATCATTTAGAGTTAACTAATTAAAATGATGTTACTTTTTATAAACAAGTTTACATATTTATTAGACATAAATATTCATCTTTAAAAAATAAGGCAAGTATCCTTAAAAATAATTATAATATTAAAATCTGAGACTAGGCTGAAGAATCTAATATCTGTTATCCCATATATCTTTTGCTTCTTTTTTTAGTAATACTTTAAATGTATCTTGTTGATTATTTTATATTTTATCAACAAATTTTAAATCTCTTTTAGAATAAGACAGAATATTATATTTAATTAAAAAATAAAAATAATAAGTGTTTTTAACATAGAATTCTGAATTGATTTTATTTATGTAGGAGAGAGAGAGATGTTGAATATGCTAGTCATAAATTACTCTATATTTTTCTTTATACTCCATGCATATTAAGATTACAAGTGTATAATTAAAGGAAAATGATTATTGGGGGTAGAGGAATGGCCGTTTCACACTCTCTTTGTTGAACTATAAATGAATATAAATTTTCTTGAGAACAATTTAGAAGTAATGAACAAAGAACTTCTTAAAACCTCCTATAATTTAACCAAATATTTTATATTGAATAATTTATTCCAAGTCAATAATTAGAATGGTAGAAAAGGATTTACATGCAATTATGCCTTGCAGCACTTATTATAACACAAAAAAATTAAAAATAAAAAAATAATTTGTTAAGTAAATAATGGGGTTTCCAAATAATGGCCTTCTATGTAGCCATTAAAATTGTGATTTAAATAAATATGCATTTAATTATCAGGAGATGTATTCACAGTTAAGAACTTGTATTATTTAAATGGATTTGACACTCTACAAGACAGAGATTTCTTTCTCTAGTTAAATCTCAGAAGGTAAGTCAGCTAGTACTAAAAGTATCCTATATACTAGTATGTCATACCTCACACTGCAGAGCTCTTGTTCTCTTTCAACTTTTTGATTCTCTATGATTTTATTTCTTTTGGTTCTGATAGTTCCTTTTGTAGTACACGAAGCTTTTTTTTCATTTGTTTCATTTTTGCTGTAAGTTGTTCACAGGGATTTCTTTTTTCTTTCTTTTTTTGACGGAGTCTCACTCTGTTGCCTAGGCTGGAGTGCAGTGGCGCGTTCTCCACTCACTGCAAGCTCCGCCTCCTGGGTTCACGCCATTCTCCTGCCTCAGCCTCCTGAGTAGCTGGGACTACAGGCACCCATCACCACGCCTGGCTAATGTTTTTTGTATTTTTAGTAGAGACGGGGTTTCACTGTGTTAGCAAGGATGGTCTTGATCTCCTGACCTCATGATCTGCCGGCCTTGGCCTCCCAAAGTGATGGGATTACAGGCGTGAGCCACGGCGCCTGGCTCACAGGGATATTTTTTAAGTTCCCTTGCTCTTTCACAAGAAAGAATTGCATCCAAGAATTTTGATAGGCTAGTTGAATCTGTCTCCAGGAGGAGATAGAAATAAAATATACAAGTACTTTTGGGATATAAAGAACTGCATATTTTAAAAATCACTAATTCATACACTGAACAAATATATATTGTTTGCCTACCTCGTGGAAGGCATTATACTAAGCTCTGCAGATTAAACAGTAAAAAACAAAAACCTCTGCCTTTGTTTAACTTAAAATGTGCTAAAAGACGAAGCCCCAGAAAAGTGACAGTTATAAATTCAGATAGATACTGTAAGAAAACAGATTGCTAAGAATTAGATCTATACTAGGCTCATGGAAAATTCCCCCGAGGAATGTATAGCTACACTGAGAAATGAAGAATGAAAAGGAAGCAGTTGAGCAAACAGGGAAGGAAAGCATTTTAGCCAGTCTGTGGCATGTGCTGAAACTCTAGTGTAGTCTGCCTCTAGCCAAGGGAGAGCAACAGGTATGATTTTTCTTCATAGCTAAAATAACTAGAATCAAAACACACAAAATACAGTAAACAATTTTTCAGACACTGGACATTAGGCAAAGAGATAATAATCCCTGAAAAACAGAAAAAAAAAAAAACACGAAAGAAAGCAAACCTTATGAATGTTTCCGCTTCCTGCCTTGACAGAGATTCTGAGACATGACACAGGAAGAAAAAACTGAGGTGGGATCTATCAGACTCTCTTGGTTACATTGATGAAGCTTAGAGTCTGGTAAAACCAAAGCAGACAGATATTACAGAACAAACACTGAGGAGGAGAGAGAGATACAGAATCAATGGCAAGAAACCCCCTGTCAATATTTAGCAAAATTTTGGAAATTGCATGTGAGCTAGAAAACTACCTAAGAACAAACCGGGTGGGGGTGGGGGGTGGCCTATAAAATTAGAGGAAATCACAACTGGTGCTCACACAGTGCCAAGAAGAGCATCTATTTTTATAGATTTGCCTGGGAAAACTGAGACTTCACAGGAGAGTGAATACTCAGAAAGGCCTTGCCTCAGGTATGGGGAGTTAGCTCATACCATAAAAAGAAAAATGAAAAGGATCAAGCTCTTTATAAGTAACTCAACTCTATTCTACCATAAAATTCAAGAAGATAAGTAAAGCAGTAGAAGATACTTTTAAAAATCAAATTGCACTTGTAGAGATACAAGTTACAATGCTGGAGATGAAAGCTGCACTGAGTAGATACGAGCATAGATTAATTCACCATCATGAAATAAAAGAGTCACAAATTTGAGACACTAGTGAACTATGAGCAAACTTCCAGCAGGTAATATATAAGTCCCCAAAGAGGTAGGAGGAGAGGCAGAATAAAAAATTTGAGAAAAAATTGGCTAAATATGTTTTAAATTTAACGAAAGCCATAATCCCACAGATCTAGGCTGGGATCTGGCTGATAGAAAAGAAATGAAAATATGGTTGTAATTTCTTATACCATCTATGATATGATCTAATATTACTTGAAGGTGGATTGTGATGAGGTAAATTCATACACTATAAATCCCAAAGCAACTACTAAGACAGCAAAGAGTTATACCTAATACCAAATAAACTTATACCAAAAAAGATATGACTAAATCATAAAGAAATGTAAAACTAGATTAATAACTAAAAAAGTTATGCATATACAGATATGTAACTAAATCATAAAAATTACTAAACTAGTCTGAAGGAAGCAGAAAAAGGAAAAAAGCAAAGCAAAGAAGATCTGGGACTAATAGAAATCAAACAGTGTGATGACAGACAACTCTAATCATATCAATAATTACATTATAAATTAAACTGCTCTAAAAACCTCTGCTCAAAGGCAGATTGTCAGAATGGATAAAAAAGCAAGTCTTACCTGTATAATGCATATAAGAAATAAACTTTAAATATAAAGACAAAAATTAGTTAAAAGATGAAACAAGATATACCACACTAACACTTGACAAAATAAGGCTGAGGAAGAGTGGTTGTATTAATACCAAAGTACATTTCATAGCAAAAATATTACCAGCAATATACAATGTCATTTTATAGTGACAAAGGGTTCAATTAATCAAGAAAACATAACAGTCCTAAATATTTATGTACATAATAACATAAATGCTTCAAAATACATGATACAAAAATTGACAGAACTGCAAAAGAAATAGACAAATTCCCAAGTATAGTCTAAAATCTCTAAACCCCTTACTCAAGCGGTATAATAAGGAGGCAGAAAATTCTGGAAAAATGTTGGCATGTGTACTCACCAGTTTAGACATTTTCCCACTCCCTGTGTATGTATGCTGCTTTAGTTACAAAAAGTTAGGTAGGATCTTGGGAGATTTCTTCTTGGATACCAGAAATATCAACCACATCAAAAGTATACCTAACAACTCTAAAATAATTCTTTTGAACAGATTACCACTGAAGAACTTGTAAGTTAAATCCAGTAGACTTTTGAGTAATTTTACTGCTTGAAATTCTCACATTTAAAAGAAATTTGTAACATCACTTTCTCAGACTCCTCTTCTACGTTTCTTTAACCACTGCTCAGTCTCCTTTACCAAGTCCTTTGACTCTTGTGAAATGTTGATATTCCCAGGGTTTTGTCAATGGCTTTCTTTTTATTCTATATCTACTGCCTCATGGATAAGCTCATTGAGATCTATGGCTTTGCCTAATAATTATAATAAAAGTATTCTAAGCCTGCATCTTCAAGCAGAGTTCTATCTCCAGCTAGAAATGCATATAATCCAATTGCCTACTGAAAGTATCCCATATGAATGTTTCGTTGAACTCAATATGTAAAGAAAACTGTTGGTCTGTCTCATGACTGTTTGCACTTCTCTGTTAACCTGAGAAATTCCTACTCCTTCCCCATGATCATTGTAAATGCTTGCGCACAATCTGAAAACTTATGAATGACCTGAGATTTTATCTGTCCCCTAGCTTTTTAAACTCAATTATCACTAAGCCATATTAACTGTACCTCTTTTCTGCCTTTGCTTTATCTTTCCAGTGCCACTGGAAATACATACTTATTTATTTTATATTTATATTTCCTAGTTAAACGTGGCCCCTTAACTGATGGCTTTCACAGGGAAAAAGAAACCCTACAAATTACTGTTCTTATTTTTTAAGTTAAAAAAATTAATCAAAATAAAATAATGCCAAAGAAGGACCTACATGTTTAAATGTGTAAATTGAGCTTCTGAACTTGATTCATTTTACCCTTGATGGATCAAACTTTCATAATAGATTGATACTAGGCCACAGATTTGTTACAAAAAAAAAAAAAGACTATCGCATGAACTACTACAAAAACTTCATCTTTAAATCTTTTTATGTGATTATCCTCCATCTATCTTCTATATGAAGGGCCAGAAACTATAGGCCACAGGCCAAATTCAGCTTACTAAATGGTTTTTTATACAAACTTTTATTGGAGTACAATCATGCCTCTTTGCCCATCCATTATCTATGACTCCTGTCACCCTACAATGGCAGAGTTGAATAGCTGTAATAGAGACCACATGGCCCAACATATTCGCTATCTGGCACTTTACAGGAAAAGTTTGCCAATCTCTGCTTTATACCATGACCAGAATGCCCTGATAATCAAATCTAATCTTGTGATTCCCCTGCCCAAACTTTTCCACTGTGTTCTTGCAGAAAACATTGCTGGCTTCCTATGCATAGTCATTATTTATTCTTTATTGCTGTAGAAACACAAGTTCATTTAGATATTTATTATTCCATTACTCCCATCCAATCTTAAAAGAAAAATCATTATTCTAAGCTGATCACAGTAATTACATTTGCTTTCCTAGTGATTGGTATAGAAATAAGCATGTGGTATAATCCAGCCAATAAAATGTTACAGGAAGATTACTGCAAGCTTCCAAGTTTTCTTCCTATTTAAAAAAAAATGTGAACAAAAGCAGCCCCCCCAGCCTTCAGATATTGTCTTGAGTTAGCATGATGATTGGAGCTGTTGCTAATTAGCCAACCAAGAAAGGAGACATGGACAAAACACTGCTGATAGCACAACTAATAATGGGGGTGGGGGGCAGAGTGAGATCCTATAATATCCCTGTACCACCAAAAAAACTTTGGTTTCTATGGTTTTAGCAATTGTTAGTTAGTTCATCTAATATTTACAGCCAGAAGTATTCTGGGAATTTTTCCAGGGCCTACAGAATAAGATCTACTCATTTCTACACTATTAAAATGTGTTGCCTAAGCTTGCCTTACGTAGACATTCAAGCCATTCCCGACTACTCCCATACCACACTATTTCCACTAAGGAACCCAAAGTGCCAATAAACTCTACAAAGTTCACTCAAGCATCTTACCACGTGTACTTGCTTTTGTAGCTGTTTTTTTGTAGGACATGTGATCATCTTAGATGTTCCTTCTTCCAAAACTTCGATTTTATTAGATGTTACTCCTGCCATGCATTCAGTCTTTACAGATGTTTCTTTTTCCTCCCATGTGGTCTTTGTAGGTCTTTCTTGTGGCCATGCAAATTTCTCAGATGTTTCTTTCACAGGCCTTGTAATTTTCCTAGGTGTTTCTCCTGCTGACTGTTCAATCTTTCCAGATATTGTTTTCCCCAAACATTGAACTTCGTCAGATGTTCCCTCCACCAAGGGTGCAG
Source organism: Pan paniscus (assembly GCF_029289425.2). Taxonomy (NCBI): domain Eukaryota; kingdom Metazoa; phylum Chordata; class Mammalia; order Primates; family Hominidae; genus Pan; species Pan paniscus. The sequence continues at coordinate 53,434,017 of NC_073260.2, forward strand.
CTTCGTGTTGCAAATAACTTTTTGGTGCCACAAAGAAGAGTTAGCACTCCAACAACAAGTTAACACTCCAGCAAGGCAAATTTACTTCTATAGAAGGGTGAGTCTTGCAGATGGAGCAATGGCAAGGGCACACTGGATAAGGGAGGGGAAAGGGTTCTTATTCCTAATGCAGATAGTCCCTACTGCTGTATCTTTCCCCTATTGGATAGGGTTGGACTGCACACTCTAAGCTAATTTTGACTGGCTACTTCAAAGAGGACAGGGGTGCAAGCCAGAGTGGCGGGGTGGGTAGTTTCCTCAGGAAGGACGGTTACAGAGCAGGTGACTAAGGATGACTAAGAACAGAGCAAGTGACTAAGAATGACTAAGGACAGAGTAGGTGATAGGGACTAGGAGGGGGTCATTTACTGAAACTAGGGGCAAGGAGGCATAAAGAATGAGGAAGTTAAACTTTAAATGGAGAACAAAGAACAGAGAAGCTGAACATACTGACTTATTGACTCTTTGAAGAGGAACTGAGAACTCACTGTACTTAACAATCTTCCCTCTCTTGAATTTTAAAGGACGTTAACAGGCTAAAACCTTTGAAGAGTAATTCACTGTATTCTACAATTGCCTCGTTCAATTTTTATAGCCCTTCCTCTTCAAACCTTTTTAGCATGTCTTGGCTTTTTTTTTCAACTTGATCCTCTAAAAGGAAAAGCCTATCTGAATAAGGTGGAGGACAGCTAAGGGAGGTTTTAGAAAGTGTTGTTTCTATAAGCCTTTGCACTAGTCCATGGATGCATGGTATGACACAACACCCAAAAAGAATGAGTATACCAATTACTGCTGTAAGAGAAGTAAGAATTGAGGCTACGATTTCTTTCCATTTACTGAACCACCTTTCTAGCCATCTTGAGAAAGGGTTATTGACTCCAGAATTTTTAGCTAATTCATTGGATAAAGTGGTAAATCCTTGTAGGGCCCTTGTTATGCTCCCATTGGGGGCAGTGTTGTTTGCCCCCAATGGATAAAGGTACAACAGTGAGTTTTAATCATAACACAAACACCACCATTTTCAGCTAATATCATATCTAGGGCCATTCTGTTTTCCCAGGCCATCTGGCTAGTGGGCCTCAATTGTTCTGCTATTCCTTTGACAACACCCCTGGTGTAATTAATAAACCACTGTTGATTATTATTGATTTAATTTATCCAATCTACATTTTTATTGTCACATACCAAAATATCAATTCAAATCCGGTAGCTATTTGATCTTGGGCTTAAATATATCTGGTACTCCTCATGGGATTCCAATAGCATCTAAATAAATGTGGGAGTCAAAAGACCCATAAAGGACTTCCCTTGCTTTACTATGTTGTGTTTTCCCTTTTTCTGGTTGATGAAATGCCAGAGTGAAAAGTATAGCCAACTGGACTAGAGCACGAGCGCTGCTCCAATTACTTGACAGAGTGTCCTGTAAAGATCCACCACAATACCACCATAAATCTGCTCAGGATTGTATAAGGGCTGACTGATTGGTAAGCTCTTGGAAAGTCTTAAGCTTACTGCATCCTTTTAGGTTTCCAAGCAAAGCTAAGTTTCCTCCTTGTTGTGAGAGACATGAAGTGAACTTAGTGTCGGGAGAAGGAAGCTGGATGGTCCTTGGGGGCTGACCTGCAAGGTGTTGAACTTTGGGATATAGCAGAGAGAGAGATTGACATGACTTGTTACACCAGGCTGTGGAACCCTGGAAAAGAGCTACCATACAGCCCATGCCTCATCGACTGAAGGACCATCCTAGTGGAAAGGGGACAATCTGGGCCTCTGGTCTGCTGTGTGCACAAGCATAACAATTGCTTTTGTTTAAAGTGCGAATGGAGTATTTGATCCATTCCAACCAGGCATTCGCATCTTGATATCCTGTCTCAGTTGCCAAAGTTTGTTTTAGGTCTTTAACTTCTACAATAGCTACCTTGGTCTTCTCATTAGATGGAGGAGGAACAACAGTTTCATTGTGAGAGTTTTTGGAAGAAGACTTAGGGGAAGCTGTAAGCAGTAGGGGAGAAATGAAGCATATTTCAAAGAACCAATAGGGTCTGTTTCTGAAAACTCAGCTCCCATATCATAAAACCAGCTTAAAGAAGGGAATTGGCTTAGAGAAGGGGAAGAACTTTGAAGGTTTGAAATAATAACCTGTATTGAGTTGCACTAGTTTACCTGAAAGTTAGGGGGAGCTATATCTTTAGTAAAATGAAGGTATGGTTTTAGAAATTACAACTACTGGTTGGGGCAGCCATCCTTGCTGTCACTTGCACGTAGTTGGACCAACTACGTCATAAAAGCTCTGTGTCAAGGGGGCAAAACTCCCAGTTGACACTGGGGTCTTCATTGAAACTTTCCCAGACTAAATGATCCAAATTCACTAATGTCCAGTCTGAGGACAGCCAGGAAGTACAGAGGTACTTTTCTGAATTGGAGAGCTGTCTTTGACCTGACAAGGCTCCACAAGGTATAACAAGGCAAGCATCAAATGTAATAGTTTGAGGCAAAATGGGTTCCATTTTCTGAGTCAATGTTTTCTATTAGCCTAAACCTGGGCACTATATTTTCAATTAAGGCCTTAACTACATTATTGGCCATCACATTTGAAAAGGGAATAGCTTTGACCCAGTGAGTAAGGTGATCTACTGTCACTAGTAAATATTTTAGACGACCTATTGGAGGCATCTCTGTGTAATCAATCTGGATACTTTAAGTCTGGACTCCTTCTCCCAAGGGGTAATCTTTTTATAGTTTGTTAATTATTTTCTTACATACTAAGCAACTGTCTGTAACCTGTTTGGCCAGAGTATAAATTCCTATACACCCAAAAACTTTCAGAACTGTGTCACACATGGCTTGGGACCCCCAGTGGGTCCCTTGATGCAGTTGGGACAAGTTTTCCCTCATAAGGGGTTTGGACAACATTTCCCTCTGGTCTGGCAATATCCATTTTTCTTTTGAATTCTCCTTAGCACCTATTTTTATTAGTTTCTCTTTTCAGTGGAAGAGAAAATGGAGATTATGTTAGGAGGAAGAAGGTAAAGAGTTCAGTGAAAAATAGATGTTTTAAAAGAAATGGCAGCCTGTTTGCCTATGTAATCTGCTAGGTTATTTCCTAGACTGTCAAAAGAAAGACTTTTCTGGTGTCTGGGTCATGGACAGTCACTATTTCTTCTGGCAACTGAAGGTTATTCAATACTTGGGTGAATAGCTCCTTATGAACAAGATCTTGACGTTTACTATTAATGAGACCTCGTTCAGTCCAAATTTTTCCGAATGTACGAGCCACTCCAAAGGCGTACTTAGAATTGGTATAGATGGCTCCTTCCTGGTTCTGCAAGTACTTTAAGGCTTGGCTGAGTGCAAACAGCTCACAAGTTTGGGCAGTCCAATTCTTAGATAATTTTCCTGCCTCAATTTCTTCAAGAGTTTCTCCATCAATTACTGAATACCCATTGCATCTTTTTGCCTCAATCACCTGGGAAGAACCATCTATAAATAAGTGTCATCCCATCCTGAAGGGAGTTTCTCCTAGGTCTGGCCAGACTTTTGTATGGTAATCAGTTAAATCTAAACATGTGTGCTATCTCTTTAGATTTGGATCCCCTATTAGAAAAACTGCCGGGTTAAGGGAATTATCAGTGGTTAATGTTAAATCATCTTTTTCTAACAGAATAGTCTCATACTTTAAGATTCTTGAGTCAGTAAGCCACCTCCCTGCTTTCTGGTTTAAGATAGTTCTAACTTGATGGGGCTTTCTTACTGTCAATTTTCCTCCAAAGGTTAACTTCCTGCTTTCTTTGACCATTAGTGCTGTAGCCACAATGGATTGTATGTATTGAGGCCACTCACAAGTAACTGGATCTAAGACTTTTGACAGGAAGGCCACCATGGGCTGCTGATGGCCTCCGTGTTCTTAAGTGAGCACTCCTAAAGCTACCCCATTATCCACATTGACAAAAAGGTGGAATGGCTTTTCTAGGGAAGGTAAGGCTAAGAGAGGGGCTGTTATAAGCCTTTTTTTCAGCTCTTCAACCTGATCGACTTCCTCAGAAGTCCACAGGAAATGGTCAGTCTTCCCCTGGGAAAGTTTTGGATATAGAATTTTACTGTTTAGTGCATGTGAGTTAATCCATAAGCAGCAGTATCCAACTAACCCTAAAAATTTCCTGAGTTCTTAAGTTTGAGGCAAGGGTAGGGACACGATTCCCTCAACTCGTTCAGGCCCTATTCTTCACTTCTCTGCACTTATCAAGTGGTCTAAATATTTAATTTCAGGTTCTACATACTGAAGCTTTCCCTTTGAGACTCATAACCCCTCGAACTGCAGATGGTTGAGAATATGTGTAGAGAAGCCAGCTACCTTCTCTATATCTTCACCAGCATATTGGAGCAGGCATATTTGTTTGGGATGATAACTTTTTCTAATACTTGTTCTAAAATTTGACTGAAAAGGTTAGGGGAGTTTGTGAACCCTTGGGGTAAGACTATCCATCGATATTGTTGTTTCTACCCTGAATGGGGATCCTCCCACTCAAAAGCAAATATATCTGGCCTATCTTCTGCCAGGAGACATGCCCAAAAAGCATCCTTCAAATCTATTACAGTAAACCATTGATTATTATATGGAATCTTGCTGAGAATGGTGTAAGGATCGAGGACAATGGGGTGGGTAGTTTGGACTATTTGGTTAATAGCCCTAAGGTCCTGTACCAGCTGGTATGACCCATGTGATTTCTTGACTGGCAATATTGAGGTGTTATAAGGGGACATAGAGGGCTCAAGAAGCCCATCTTTAATAAGACCTTCAATTATAGGTTTCAACCCTATCCTGCCCTCTAGGGGAATGGGGTATTGTTTCCTCCTTACTACTTCCCTGGGGATTTTTAGCTTGATGTGCTTGGAGGGACTCAGAGTTTCCCTCGGTTTCCTTCTTTGGATCAGACATTAGGATTAATATATTTTTCATCTGCAGTGGTGAGTAGCTTTAATGAAGTGAGGAATCCTCTTGGGCTGAGCTGCAGGCCTATGCCTAACTTCAACATTAAATCTCTCCCTAGTAAATTAGTCCCTGCTTTAGGGATTAACAAAAACTGAATATGAGCTGATTGAGCCTGGTATCTGACTGCTGTGTTTTCTAAAATTTTTGCTTTAAATCCTTCTCCCTTTACCCCACAAACCAAAGGTTCCTCTGAAGAGTAGGCAATATTAGATGGGGGGAAAACAAACAGAGGATCGAGCCACTCCTGAATTGACTAAAAGGTTATAAACTCATGCTTAGGTCCCACTTCTAGACTTATCAAGGGCTCCTGGTGGGACTCAAGATAAAAGAGACAGAACCCCTGACCCCATTATTCTTCCACAAAAGCCATGAGTGGAAGGGCTTCTTTTTCCTTTTCTAATTTGGGACATTCTCTCTTGAAGTGGCCTGTTCTTCCACATTTGTAGTGCCTACCTTGCCCTTCTCCACTCTCAGTTCTGGGATTCTTTGATTTTACTCCCCCATACTATTTAGATGGCCTGGTAGAAGAGAGCCTTGATCCTCCCAATGGAGGCTTGGGTCCTTTAAAGGAGGGTTAGGAACTTTTATAGTTTCTGGCCCACTGGAAGCTCTGTTTAGGGGTACATGGATTTGGAGCGATCTGTTGGAAGGTGAATAACATAAGTTTTGTCTTTTGTTTTTGCTTTTCTTCGTCTCTCTTTACAGATACTTTTTGAGTCTCTCTGAGAAGTTCACTTGAGGTCAGTTTTCCCAATCTTCTAATTTTTGTAACTTTTTTGAAATATCTGGACAATGTTGGCCAGGCACAGTGGCTCATGCCTGTAATCCCAGGACTTTGAGAGGCCGAGGTGGGTGGATCACGAGGTCAGGAGATTGAGACCATCCTGGTTAACATGGAGAAACCCCGTCTCTACTAAAAATACAAAAAAATTGCTGGGCGTGGTGGTGGGCGTCTGTAGTTCCAGCTACTCGGGAGGCTAAGGCAGGAGAATGGAGCAAACCCGGGAGATAGAGCTTGCAGTGAATCAAGATCGCACCATTGCACTCCAGCCTGGGTGACAGAGAGAGACTCCATCTCAAAAAAATAAAAGGAAATATCTGGACAACTTTTAGTGACAAAATGGAGCTTTAACATTCCCTGTCCCAGGGGATTTTCCAAATTTAGGCCTGCATATTGTCTCATTTGCTCCTTTAGTCTGTCTAGGAATTTCATAGTCCACTCATCTCTCTCCTGTTGTATATCAAATGCTTTAGAGAGATTTTGAGTTTGGGGTACTGATTCCCTAGTTTCTTTCATTATCATTTCCCTTATGTCTTGCATGTTTTCTTGGTGAGCTGTGTTTTTATTATCCCACTGGGGATCTTGGGCAGGGAATTTTTGGTCCTTGGTAGGAACGTTTTGACAAGGAGGGTGTTCATATTCCCAAATTGCCATAGCAGCCCTACAGATCAGATCATTCTTCTTTCCTCCTCCGAAAAGAGGATGCCTAAGATGGACATAAACTCGACCCAAGTGTATAAATGAGGTCCCAAGAATTGATCAACCTGATTTGCCACCTCATAAGGGTCATCTAACAATGGCTTAATTTCCTTTTTCAAACTTCAGGCTTCTGAACTGGTCAAGAGAGCATTCACAAATACAATGGCTCCTCCTCCTTGTGGCATGTCTTTTAAGGGGAAGAGAGTTGGGGCTGACTCCTTATGTGTGGAGAGAAAAGGGAAGTTCTGAATGTCCTTTTTACATTGCTGTACCTCATGCTGGAGTCCCTTTAGGGAGAGGTATTTAGGTTGACAGGGGACAGGCTCATGGGATGATAACTCCCAAGAATTAGATGTAAGGAGGAGGAACAGCTTGAGCAGGAGAAGGATCTGGGGTGGGATCTGGGGTGGCAACAGCTGCCCGAGGGGAAGGGTCAGAGGCACTGAGCAGGGCAAAATGGTATAGGGAATCCCATGTGCTGGCTTTAGGTGTGGGAGTCAGCTCATCTGACTTTTCAATTTGAGATGCTGGATCGGGTTCTTCCCTAGTTGTCTTTAAGGGAATAAAGACAGGTCCCTGTCTCCAACAAAGAGCATAATCTAGTTCTTGAGAAACCAGATTTTTATCATTAACATATTGAATTAGAAGTTGACACATTACATCCTCATTCAACCCAAACTTTGGCCAGAAGATTGAGGGTTTGAAAATGGGACCTTGGGTCCAAATGAAACAGCAATATTTTATCCTCTAATGCTTTTTCTTATGTTTAGTCCTCTCATTATGCTTCCAATATTTTAACATGAGACCCAGGGGACTATCAGGGGGCATGTCTTTGTTTCTATCCTCTTCTTTTTTGCGCCCTGTCTTACTTGGGGCTTTTCCCATGTTAGGTCCTGGTTAGGCTCAATCCCACATGCTAGAGATTTCTTCCCTATCCTTTAACGCCACCTGCTGGAGGCTCCTTGCACGCTTCTTTCGCTTCATCCACTCTGGTTGCTTCCCTCCCAGGAATTTTAGGTCCCTCTTAGCATTGGCATCATGGTATAAACCCCACAGCAGGATCTGCCCTGAGCCCTATGAGGATACACTGAATTCCTCTTCAAAGGTTTTTTATTCAAATAAAAAACCGCAGATAGGACCCACTCACTCCTCACAGCAATAATGCTTAGTATCATCCACACAAACAGCACCACAAGCAGTAGTGCTTGTGATCATTCACACACACTTTCAACCTCCAGAATATCCTGACCACCAAGGAAATACTTTGTCACCCCTGCGACATTTCTTACCTCGGTCTGTGCACAGTTACCTGGTCGCCACGGTATGTGAAGATCCTTTCCCCAAAGATGCTGGCCTGTTTCTTTCCACGTTGCTGAGAGCCCAGGTTTATTAATCGCACCAGCTGAGTCTTGATTCCTTACCTTTATGGCCACTGCAACGAGGCAGCGGGGTGCGCCTCCTCACAGGAGAGGACTGGACCCTCCCCCAGAGGAGAATGGGAATGCTGGGTGGGCCCCCAAATTTGTGGAAAATAAATTTTCAGTGAAACAAAGAACAGTCAGCACTCCAGCAACAAGTTTTTACAGCAAGGCAAATTTACTTCTATGAAAGAGTGATCTTGCAGATGGAGCAATGGCAAGATCATACTGAACAAGGGAGGGGAAAGTGTTCTTATTCCTAATACAGCTAGTCCCTACTGTTGTGTCTTTTCCCTATTGGATAGGGTTGGACTGCACACTCTTAGCTAATTCAGATGGGCTATTTCAAAGAGAGCAGGAGTATGAGCTGGAGTGCCAGGGTGAGTACTTTCAGCGGGAAAGACAGTTACAGAGCAGGTGTCTAAGGATGACTGAGGACAGAGCAGGTGACTAAGAATGACTAAAGACAAAACAGGTGTTAGAAGCTAGAAGGGGGTTGTTTAATGAAACTAGGGGCAAGGAGGCATAACGTACGAGGAAGTTAAACTTTAAAACGGAGAACAAAGAACAGAGAAGCTGAACATACTGACATGTTTGCTCTTTGATGAGGAACTCAGAACTCATTGTACTTAATCTTCCCCCTCTTGAATTTTAAAGGATTTTTACAGGCTAAAATCTTTGAAGAGGAATTCGCTGTATCCTATTCGTCAGGTGTTCTTTCCACCAAGCTTTCAGCCATGTCAGGTGTTCTTTACGCCCAGGGTGCAGCCTCGTCAGGTGTTCCTTCAGATGTTCCTTCTGCCAAACACAAAGTCTGGTTAAATTTTCCTTCTGCTAAATATTATCCTTCTGACTCTTTACTTGGAAAACTTCTACTCATTCAGCTTGCTTTCCTTAAACACTACCAAACTTTTGTTTTCTCCTTTTTTTTTTTTTTTTTTTTTTGAGACAAGAGCCTCGCACTGTCGCCCAGGCTAGAGGGCAGTGGCATGATCTCAGCAGATCACTGCAACCTCCGCCTCCTGTTCATGAAATTCTCCTACCTCAGCCTCCCATGTAGCTGGGATTACATATGCATGCCACCCAGGCCCAGCTAATTTTTTGTATTTAGTAGAGATGGGATTTCACCATGTTAGTCAGGGTGGTCCCAAACTCCTGAGCTCAAGCAATCCTCCTGCCTTGGCCTTCCAAAGTGCTAGGATTACAGGAGTGAGCCACCGCTCCTGGACACTACCAAACTTTTTAAAGCTTAAATTCTTCACGTTGGATATAAAATGTCTGACACAGACTGAATATGATAATGACATAATAAGTGATAATTATAAGCTCCCAAAGGGGTTCTGGCACAGAGTAAGCACTAAATAAAGTAGTAAATAATAAAAAAGATGATAATAACAAGAAAAATGCTTAGTACCTTAATAAAGTAGTAAATAATAAAAAATGACAATGATAATAACAAGAAAGATGCTTAGTACCTTAAAGATACCTGACAGTTATTTGTTAAGTGGACAAGTGGATAAACAAATAAAAAACATTGTTAGGAAATTCTGTTGGAAAAATTCAGAAATTCAATAGAGACAGCTCTATTGTATTATGAGCACCTTAAAGACCCAGACTATGTGTATTCCATCTTGGTCTCCTGCAACTTGCAAAATCTAACTTATAGAAGTCCTTTGATACATATGTAATAAATTAAAGATGTGCTCATACAGTTCATATTGTACAATGTATTGTTTCACATTTATGTATCACAGTAGCACTTTTGTTATTGTGAAAATTTTTTCCACTTTTATTATAATTTGTTGAGCCTAGAGTTGAGCTAGTTGAATATTTATAATGATACTATTTTGGCTAGTAGGAACAGAGTAACTTGTTGTACCAAAATTACTATTAACACACTAATTATCCAGCAGATAGAACAACACATCTTGTTCTAATGAAGTAAATATATCTTATTTGGTTTCAACTTAGAGGGAACGAAGTTGATAATAGTGAGACCTTGTTGGTACAAGACTATGTAACATAACCTGTGCTTCTCAACAAAGAATTGCTTTTCTGACTTCTGCACTCAGTAGGTATCTTTGAAAAATAATCTCCTATTGGTACTGATGCACCCTCGCTAAGTTATGTTAATTCTTATTGACATTCATTTATGGTGCAAGAAAAGTATTATTGAGCTCCAAATTCTAAAGATAGTTACTTTTTTAGTGACACAAGTCACTATGCCACACAGTTGATCTTTGAATAAGGGTTTTCACTCTAGAAGCCCACTAATAGACAGATTTTTCTTTTCCTTTGCCACTGCAAAATACCAAGACAAATCTCTCCTCTGCCTCCTCCTTATCAGCCTACTCAATGTGAAGGCAATGAGAATGAAGTCCTTTATGTATAATAATTCACTTCCATCTAATAAATAGTGAATATATTTCTTCCTCTTTATAACAGCTTCTTTTCTCCAGCTCACTTTATTCTAAGAATACAATATATAGTACATGTAAAATAGAAACTATGGGTTAATTGACTGCTTATGCTTTCACCTTTTTTCAGGCTCCAGGTCAACAGTAGAAAATTAGTAGAGTTTTGGAGGAGTCAAAAGAAACAGATTTTCATATAAAGCAGATTTTCAGCTGCATGAGGGGATCAGCACCCTAACTCTCATCTTGCTCAAGACTCAACTGTAATTAATTCTAATTCTCTAAATGCAAATCATTTATTGTAAAAATTAAAGCACAGAAGTTCGAGACCAGCCTGGGCAACATAAGGAGACCATGTCTCTACAATAAAGAAACAAACAAATAATTTATTTTTTATTTAACAAATAATCATTTTATATGTTTGTTTATGTTTAATAAACAAACAAATACTTGTTTATTTAACAGTTTGTTTAACTGTGTTCCTTTATAGGTTATAATATTCAAATGTTGCAGTTTTCTGTTATTAATTCCTACTTTTCATTATTAGATGTTCTATTATTTATGGCTTGTAATCCAAGGCATCTAAGCTAGTTTATAATTTGTAATAAAGTTTATTTATAAATATATTAATTCATTAAATTGGATAAGCTGATAAACCCCTATTACTGAGCTCATCAATCACACCAAGGATTATACATTTTATAACAAGCATAAATTGTTATGACAGTTGAGGAAACATACAATATATAAACTTAAAATTGTTTTACTCATTTATACAAAAGTTTTATATAGGATATTAGGGACCACAATTAAACAAATATTTTTTCAGATAATATTTTTTAGATTATAAACCACCTAAAACTAAATTCTTTTTTTTTTTTTTTTTTTTTTTTTTTTTTTTTTTTTTTTTTTTTTTTACTAGCAAGATTTATTGCAAAGAGCAAAAGAACAAAGCTTCCACAGTGTGGAAGGGGACCCGAGCGGGTTGCCCAACTAAATTCTTAATTCTGAATTATAAACTAAAAAATTAAATCAAAGCTATGTATATATAAAAACACTTACATATAGGTATATATGTAAACACATGCTACTTACACATTGCTTTTTTAATAGTTCTTTTGTGATCAACACTCCTATAATCTCATGGTAGCACCACCAAGTGTAGTTTACTATCAGAGGTCTTACCTGGATTGCTATTTTGAGAATTTTTAGATATCTTTTGTTTATATTCCAAAAGTTGTTGATCAATGCTATGTATAAAAATGAAATAAATAAAATTACTATTTTAACATTGATATAAAAAACATTTACCAAATTTATTAAGTTCTTAGAGTATTTCAGACAATATTAGAGCTAACATCAGAACATTACTTTTTCCATAGACTTTAAGTTTGTAAGCTCTATGAACTTATTAAGCTTCTAATTAAAGAAGAAGAAAGATAAAACACTCATGAAGTGAGGGCAGTGTTACTCAGTAAATTAACTAGAGGTAGCTTGACATATGGAAAATGTCCTTAACTCAGAATAAATCCTAGCGTGGCTACCAGCAGGTATTTTTTCTTGAACAAGTTGCTTCCTTAGACTCAATGTCTTCTAACAATGAGGATTTTAGGGCCTTATTTCACTATGCTATTATAAAGATTTAACAAGATAACATTTTTAAAATTCTTAAAATAAAAAGTAAAGCAAAAAAATAATTTGTTCTTGAACCTTATTGCTGAAACTATTTTAAAATTCCCAATAAAACCCAATATATTGGCCTGGTGCAGTGGCTCATGCTTGTGATGCAAGCAATTTGGGATGCTGAGACAGGAGGATTGCTTGAGTCCAGAAGTTCAAGACCAGTGTGGACAACATAGGGAGACCATGTCTTTACATAAATTAAATTACAAAAAAAAAAAAAAAACACAAATGTGTTTCTTCATAGGTTATAATATTCAAATATTGCAATTTTCTGTTATTAATTCCTACTTTTGGATATTAGATGTTCTATTCTTTGTGGCTTGTAATTCAGAGCATCTAAGCTATTTTATATTTTGTAATGAAATGTATTTATAAATATATTAAATCATTAAATCAGATAACCTAATTATACTCTATTACTGAGCTCATCAGCCACACCAAGGGCAGAAAATAATAGATGTCAGCATCTGGCTTGGACTACTGCTACTCTTTATCTACCTCCTTAAACTCTGAACCAACAAATCTTTGTTAGAATGATGCTTAGTCACTATGTTCATTTCCAGCTGCTGTGGAAGACAAAACGCTACCTTTATTTTTTGTAAGTTCCACAAAGAAGATGCAAGTTGGTATTTTCTCATTTCTGAGATCCCTACTAACAAAATATTGCACACAAGATCCTATGTGTTACCACATCTCATTTCATAGATCACCTTACATAAATATTTTTTTGTATGAAAATCACAATTGCAATACTGGGTGTCACCCATTTTGCTTTGACTCACACCATTTCCTTGGAGCTAGTTAGAAAGGAGTAAAATGTCCTTTTGGGGACTGCAAGAAATATGCAACACTTTACAGATTTCTATGTCATCCTTGTGCAGGGACCATGCTGATCTTCTCAACGTTGTTTCAATTTTACTATATGTACCACTGAAGCCAGCACAAATCCTTACTTTTATACATGAAGACTGATCAGTGAATGATGAGGCTTAGCTCTGTTAAATCTAACCAACTTACTTGAGATTTAGTGAAGTCTATTGAATGGCTTCATGGTGATGCAGCATTTGAAAATATTTTAAAAACTCGAGGTAGAGATGTAAGTAGCATGGGAGATTTTTACTTTTAGGAAAAAAGAATCACTTGAAGGGACAACCACAAGTTGGAACCCACTACAACTTGGGAAAGATGACATGGGATTTTACAGAATAAGATGAGACCTTCCACTACCTACAAAATGGTGCTACACAGGATATAAAGGGCCAGGGATATAGATCTGGTAACAAAGACAAAATGGATCTCTAATTTCTTCCTGTAACATTATTTCAACCTGAGTTACAGTTTCAAACTACCACAACTAATATTGGCTAGAGAAAATAGAAAAAAGCCACTCAAAGGATAACTTACCATGAAGGTCTAGGCCATATCCAGGCTAAGATGTGGGTTTCACGTCAGGTTTTGAGTGTGAGAAGAAGGGTCAATTTGCTCACAATGTGTGTGGCTAAAGCTAAAAGTTCTAGCTGCCAGAGTGGGGTGCTGGTACTTTGGAAACAATGGCTGAGAATATGTACGTGAACTTTAAAAACATGTAATAACTTCGAAGTCTACACCATGAAGACTGAGAGATCTGCGTTAGTAAGGGCATCCTGGTCACAAAGGTCAATCATTACCAGACTGCAGAAGCAGTTTCAATGGCAATGATGCAGCAACAGAATCAATGGAAACAACAAAATAAAGAGAATGGCCATTTCCCACCCTCCCCCCTCAATCCTTCTGACTTGTACAAAAGGAATGTCTTCCTTGGACTTAGGTTCAGATTCTTTTAAAAGATTCAAGAATGAAGGTATGGAAGACAGTCCCCAGGGGACACTGTCAGGTTTTCTGCTTAAAGTGGACATTTTGAGACACAAATAACTAATTAGAAAAACCAAAATTGTGACATTATGTTTATCCCATGCATAGGGGTTATACTTCAAATCAAGTAGACAACATTAGCATCCCTAAAGCCCTAAAATAAAGAATCCTGGAGCCATTACTCCTTCTAACTAGTATAGCTTTTTGCCTGGTTTCTGGCTGATGAAGTGAACTAACTCACTGTCATTCAAAAACTACCTGTAAAAAACTATAAAATCTCACCTAGTCTTTAAATGTAAACACTTACAGATTAAATCCACAAGCAACAGCATAACGTTGCAATCATTCCACACGTATCTTCAGCACAGATGTCAACATTTTGCTGAAGAACCATGCCAACTATCTCTGATGATCCACGGCATATGGCAAGCATGAGGGCTGTGCTAAAATAACAAAGAGATAACTTCATTATTAGGAACAGAACCAATTTAATATGTGCCTGTCAGTGTAGAATTAACCATTTACATGTATTAACAAATGTTAAGTATCTTGAGTGCTCAAGTGTTTATCCTTGTAAATCACGACCAAGGCTAAAAGGAAGGGGTGAAAAGACTCATGTCTCACTGGGATATGGCATAGTAGAATTGGCTAACATAAAGTCCACTGAGGGGCAAGAAAATATGTTCTGTTCACTAACCTAAAATAGGCAAAGTTTTAAGTGAAGAATTATCTATTTCCTCCTTAGTCTGATATAATATTTTGTACTTCAAAATTAGCTAGAAGTCAGACAAGTGAGAGCAATCTGAAGACTTAAAACAATATTAGGAATTATATTGTCATGAGTAGCTGGGACTACAGGCATGTGCCACCATGCTTGGCTAATTTTTATATTTTTCATAGAGATGGGGTTTTACCATGTTGGCTAGGCTAGTCTCAAACTCCTGGCCTCAGGTGATCTACCCACTTGGTCTCCCAAAGTGCTGGGATAACAGATGACAGCTACCATACCCAGCAAATATTGCATTTTTAAAAGTGTATGAAAAACAGAAGTTAGAAAAATACTATAAAGGTGTTAATAATTCAATACTGAATTATAAAGTAAACTAAAAATTCATACTTCTTAAAACTAATACAGAACCACTTTAGCTAATAGAAGAGAATGCAACAAAAAACATCAGATTACAAATAAGAATCAGTCAATATAATAAAAGAAGAAAATCCTACTATATACTGTTCTTTATGTTGACCAGTCCAAATAATTGCTTTTCTTCCTAACTGATAATTTGTGTTGGTATTTTTCTGTATAATCTAATAATTTTAAGTAAATGTTATTAATTTAATATTTCTGACTTGAGTGTTTTTACTCTAGCACACTACTCAAGTGTCTTTTAATAAAAAAATCTACTATACCATTTAAACTTATCAACTGCATTTGCATTTGCATTTTTTGTCAGTAAAAATTCCACAATTTGCTCACTTCTTTTCCTTATGCTAGTAAAAGTGGTGTGTGGCCAGCCTGTAAAACAGCAAAAACAATTTATAATTCATGAAATTACATATTTCTCAGCTGAATTGAATACCTTATATAATATCCTATGAACTTAAACAATGGAAAGTAAATCAATAGCAATCCCTTCTTTCTCACTTTTCTGTGCTTTCCCATGTACTGCACCTTCTCTTGTAAACATTCAGCCTCTGCATCACTACATCAACTCTGGTTATCATTATACTGTAATGATTTTATTGTTTCCCATGTAAACCAAGAGCTTCTTGAGGGCAGGGTCTGTATCTTTTACCTCTATATCCTTAAACCCTAAGACATAGTGGTAAATATTTTATTTTTTACTAAGTTAGTAATCTAAATTATTACCTCTAGAACAGTGTTTCTTCAACTATATTCCAAAGAATAATTACCTTACCAGAAGCACTGTACCCCAACAGATTCCACCATTATCTATGTTCAAGAAATGTTATAAAACTGTGAATTAAATGTTCTTTATTCAAGAAATGAATTGAACTTTACCTAATCCCTATTGACAGTATATTTTTGTGGCAAACATTAACATTTGACAAATAGAATTTCAGGGATGCAGTTCTGAAAGCTTCCCCCCAAAAAGGGAGGTTTCCTCTGGGTGATACAAACTCACTTGATTCTCTTCTGTCAATGATCCCAAGATTCCAAATGCCAATGTCAGGCACTTCTGCTCTAAATGGGTCAATAAGGAAGTGGCTCTAAATTAAAAGAGGTTGGCTTCAAATAAACTTTGATTGCTCATTATTAAATGGTCCATGGGGTTTATCCTATTACCAGACAATAGGATTTTATCTCAGCTATTAGAAATTCAGTATAAAAGCCCAGGTGAGGTGGTTCATGCCTGTAATCCCAGCACATTGAGAGGCCAAGGCAGACAGATCACAAGGTCAGGAGATCGAGACCATCCTGGTCAACATGGTGAAACCCCATCTCTGCTAAAAATACAAAAAATTTAGCTGGGCATGGTGGCACATGCCTGCATCCCAGCTACTTAGGAGGCTGAGGCAGGAGAATCGCTTGAACCAGGGAGGCAAAGATTGCAGTGAGCCGAGATCACACCACCGCACTCTGGCCTGGTGACAGAGCAAGGCTCCGTCTCAAAAAAAAAAGAAATAAAGGAAAGAAATTCAGTATAAAATTTTATTCTCTATTATAATGATACTCCTAGGATCCTAATGCATATCTACTTCTTCAAATGCAATAATCCATTTTTATTCTGGTTTCTACTGTAATTGATACTATTTTTTGGCAAAATATCAGAAGCATGAATAAAATGGCTTATTAATGAAAGTTCTAACTCATGTATATGGCTTAGCAAAATAGAAGCCACTAAATCACTTGAATTTTAAGGGACAATTCTGCGGAGAAAGATATAATATTTCCTGCAATATGCATAACCTATTCAAATATAACCATGATTAATCTAAAAAGGCTTAAAGGCCTTCTAATAGAAGATGATTATTTATGGTTTATATGAAGAAAAATAATCATTTAAAAAATATTCTAAATTCTAGAAGACTACCCCATTATTAATGAATTAATGTAAAATATAAACTATATATTATAAACACCTATAAACTGTCTTTGATAACTTGAAATCTTTACCAAAATATACTATGAGAGAGAAATTGATAACTGAAATATTTACAGAGGCAAAAGAGGTAAGTTGAATAAGTGATGTAACTAGGTGGGCACAGTAGCAAACTGGAAACATATGCTTTATGTAAAGCTAGAATGTCTTCATAGCATACCAAACAGTCATATGGGCTCAAGAGACACCAGATTCAATCCTTTAAGAAGAAATCCAGATTTCTGCATGTCTCTGAAATTTTACATGTTGACTCAATTTATGCAGGCAAATTTTAATTTCCTGTAGTTTTACACTAACTGGAAAGAAACAAAAACTTGGGTGCTAAAGAATATTTGAAAATGTTTTACCTTTAACAAATTCAAATATTTATCATAATGCACAGAAAAGCCATACTAATAGTTCTTGTAAAAATATTAATGTTTAAAGCAAAATCCTAGACAATTAAGTTTTGTCAAACTATTTTCATAGAAAAACAGGAATGTTTGAGCTTCCAAATATAAAACAATTTACATATGTTAATGTTAAAACAAATGGATTTCAAATATTTTGAAAATAGCATTGGTTAACGTCTACCTTGTTCATCACTTCGATGTCTGCACCTTAGGACAGCAATTTTGCCACCACTGACAAATTCTCACTATAAACAGCATAATGGACAGCTGTGTTGCCATACACATCTACAATATTTGGATCAGCATCAGAATCTATGAGAATATTTGCACAAGACTCCCTCTGGCATTGCAGAGCCTGTTAGTATTAAAGCAAGAAGTAAATTATAAATTATAGGAAATATAAATAAATATTCCACAGGTTTCACAAACTAGTTATATTTCAATGAGATAAATTCATCTTTATTCTATGTATTTAAACCAAATCCATCTCCTGCTGAAAGAACTGGCTACCATTTACCTTCATCAGAGGTGTCCTGTTTTCACCATCAAGGACGTCAAGCTGGCATTTTCTATCTACCAGTAGTGTTACTACTTCTGCGTGGCCATTGGCACAGGCCCAGTGTAGAGCAGTCCTACGAGAGTGAGAAGACTTTTTAGGAAATTTTAGTCCACTGTCTCAAAACATATAATGATTTATGTAATTGTCAACATTAAATACCATGCTCTTTCTCTGCCTTCAAAACAAATATTTAATATTCTCCTGAAGAAAGTACAACATTCATTCACTCTTATTACTCACTACATTAATGAAAGAGTGGCCTATTTGAATAGAAAGAGTTTGGCCTTTGATTCAGTTCAACATGGGCTTGAATATTACTTTAAAGTCTTTCACCTTCTAGCTATCACTTAACATTTCTGTGCCTCAATTTTCTCATGAATGAAGTGAAGATGAATACAGCAGTTATCTCACAGGACATCACTGTGATGCCTCATGAGAATGTGTGCAACGTTTTTCAAAGAATTCCTAGCACATGTAACTGCTCAGTAATTGTTAGATATTGTAATTATTTCTACTACTTAACAAAGAAAACATTTTAAGTAAAATGGTACAATTATGCCTACTTTGTGGTATGTTTTAAAGGTTAGAGATAAACCTGTAGTTTAATAATTCTAAGATACTCTATTTCTCATATTTTAACATCTCTGACATTGAAATGCCACTTATAAGTCATTATTTGTTACAAGTATATTCTGCAGAAATTTAAACAATCTTTTATTGTTACATAAATAAGGAGGCATCACACAATTCACGGTGCCTTCCATGAAGTGGCATATGGTGTATACAACAGGATGATGGCAGTCCTAGTCATAGGATTAACACTTAAAGAAATTTTAGCTTTTAAGAGTGCTACACAAAAGGAGAGTTGAAATAAAAACAAACTGTTAAAACAAAGTACTTCTTTAATATTTTTAAAACTTCAAGCCAAAGAAAACTTGGGATTAAAGTAGGTATGGATCATTTTATTTCATATTTAGATTTATAGAATGCATGTAAATTCATATTTAAATTTATAGAATGCATGTAAATTAGGTATTTCCAATGATTAATATTACTATTTAAAGCTGTTATAAATTTCCAAAATCGTGGTTGGTAGTTATCTTTTACTAGTTTCTTACTTCAGAAGTGTTTTTGTTTTAAAGATGAGAGGAAAAGCTTCAATTGAGATTCAGTCCTAGTACTCCAACTTTAAATCTCTCACTTTGCTAAGGCTGAGCAGGTAAATGTAAAATTTTTAAGGATGAAAGGATCTTGAGAGTTAATGTATCTTCTACATAATAGGCATTCAGCTTACATGTGATAAATTGATTAAAAGGATAAATACAGTTGAGAAGTTCAATACCTTAAAAAAACTGCTATAAATAAAGCACTTATATTTTCTATTTTATTTTCTTAATAATAAAACTACACTAATTAATCCATAATTATTGACATATATGTAATAAATCTATATATAATAAAAATATGTGTCTAATAAGATGTATATGTAAATCAACAAGCACAGGTAAAAAGATTGTCTTTTGAAGATGCTAAAAGTTCACAGAATATACTAATCCACACAGAAAAAATTAAAATATGGAAAGTGAGAAATTGTTTTCATTGGTGCAAAATTATATTCCTGCTCTTCCCAAAAATTATTTCATTAATAATAAACTTTTTCTAATAGCATTGTACATGCTCAATTTGGAAATCAAGGAAAATAAAAAGGAAAAACATTTTATATTAAAACAAATGCCCTCAAATAACAAATTTTATCATGTTTCATACACAATTTCAGATAACACA
The DNA here is from genome assembly GCF_029289425.2 of Pan paniscus. Lineage (NCBI taxonomy): Eukaryota > Metazoa > Chordata > Mammalia > Primates > Hominidae > Pan > Pan paniscus. The sequence goes on from NC_073260.2 coordinate 53,453,753, forward strand.
AGACTGTAGTCTGTGTGTATGTATAATCAAACTGAACTTTACCCTCACTTGACACACCAAAATACATTTTCAAATGTCACCTACTTCTCTACATATTTCTACCTTCAGTGGTCACATATTATCCCATGCTGTAAATTCACTGAAATGTATTTATAAAAGTCATTATATGGATTCTTCTTAATAATATGGTTCTTACCACCAAATTGTCTATTTGAAAAGTTATCTGCAACTTAAACTTTAAACAGCAGTGTAAATATCACTGCTCTTTTTCCTCATAAACTTTGTAGATAGAAAGCAGTGTTTGATTCCTCTTTTAACTTAAATGCCTTCTGTAACCAGGAACACTAAATATTGTTTTCTGTGTGCATAGGTCACTTATAGATCTTAAGAAAATACTTTTCCAATTTTAAATTAGAAGAAAAGTACTATTTTTAGACCTGCAATTTAGATCTCTAATTTAAATTGCTCAATTTTAAATTAGAGGGTTTTTTGTTGATTTAAGTGAATTATCTATAAAAGGACGATTTTTAAATCGAATATGTATACACACACGCACATACATGTGTAGTAAATATTTTACAAGTATGCGGCCTTTTATTTTTTCTCATTACAGTTTAATTTAATTTTGTTTTGCTTAATTATCCTTCAGACTGCTTGCTTCTGAGCTTCTTAGAAAGGTGTTGTCAACATAAAAATGTACCTGTGTAAATAGGCATTTATGTTTTCTTCTGGTGCTTTTATCATTTTGTATACTAAAAAAATTAATCTATATTCCGTCAGAAATTTACTTTGTGGCATAAAAATCTAGTTTTCTCCAAAAAGCAGGCATTTCCCTTATGAAACTATTCTTTCCCTACTAGTATAAAGTGTGAGCATTATCAAGTTCTAAATTCTTAGATATTCGGGTGTTTCTGGATTTTCTACTCTGTTGTATTCATTTACCTGTCTTTTCAGCCGTTATCAAAGAATTTGTGATTTATGTATTTATTTTTGAGACACAGTCTCACTCTGTCGCCCAGGCTGGAGTGCAGTGATGGGATCTCAGCTCTCTGCAACCTCCACCTCCCAGTTTCAAGCGATTCTCGCTCCTCAGCCTCCCGAGTAGATGGGCTTACAGGCTACCGACATCGTGCCTGGCTAATTTTTGTATTTTTGTAGAGTCGGGGTTTCACCATATTGGCCAGGCTAGTCTTGAACTCCTGACCTCAGGTGATCCACCTGCCTCGGCCGCCCGAAGTGCTGGGACCACAGGCATGAGCCAGCACGCCTGGACTTTTTTTTTTTCCTTTTTCAAATTTTATTTATTTATTTATTTATTTATTTATTTATTTATTATTTTGAGACGGAATCTCGCTCTGTCACCCAGGCTGGAGTGCAGTGGTGCGATCTCGGCTCACTCCAAGCTCCACCTCCCAGGTTCACACCATTCTCCTGCCTCAGCCTCCCGAGTAGCTGGGACTACAGGTGCCCGCCACCATGCCCGGCCAATTTTTTGTATTTTTAGTAGAGACCGTGTTAGCCAGGATGGTCTTGATCTCCTGACCTCGTGATCCACCCACCTCGGCCTCCCAAAGTGCTGGGATTACAGGCATGATCCACCGTGCCTGGCCGTGGCCCATTTTGTGCAAATTAATAGCACATTTTGAAATCTAGAAGAGCAAGACTTTTCTACTCCGTTACAAAAATTTTTAAATGTCATCACAATAGTAAAAGACAGAGTGTGTAATTTTAAAAATGTTAAAATGTTGATGATTTTATTTGGTTTATGTAAAACTGATAAAGAACTTACATCTTGAGAAAAATGAGTCTTCTTAAATTCGAAAACATAAACCATCTTCCCACCTCAAAGTTACCTTCTAAGGTCCCTCAGCAAAGATTATATTTACATAGACATTCATTGATATTGAAATGGATACTGGACTTTATCCAAAAAATTTTTAGCCAAGAAGTTAATATATTATGGGAATTATTTCATTATGCACCATTTCATAATGTATCTAACATCTTTTAAAACCTGTACATTAAAAGTAAAACCCTGTATGTACTTAATTTTGTAAGTTAAATCACTTTAAAATTCTCTACACAGTGCTCTGTGAGAGGAAGTGGGAGTGAAGGAGAAAGCAGCTAACTAAAGTTTGAGGTTGATTTTAAGGTGGCCTGTGCCCTCCGCCCTGCAGGGCCCCCCCATGCAAGGCCTGGGTGGCCTGCCCGGGAAGAAGATCAAGACCTCGGGGCCCAGGACAGCTGCCCCGCTGCCCGCCACTCCTCCACCTGCTCCCCTTGTCCCCAGGACCCCCAGCCCCCACTCTGAAGGGGCGATCCTCCCACAGCCGCCTCCTCCTCCTGCAGCCCCGGCTCAGGCACGGTCTGGTACCTCTTCTTCGCATCTCTTATGTTCAGGTCCATTGTCGTCGTCTTCATCATCCTCTCCAGCTTCCAGGCTTGGCCCCGGGAGGCAGCTTTGTGGATCTTCCTGAGATCCCCATGGTGAATCACGTAAGAGCCATTGTTGGTGTAGACCAGCTGACTGAAGGGGCTCGGGCGCTCCGGGCCCGTCTGGCCCTTGACAGCGGCGGCAGAGAGCCTCTCCATGGCTGCAGCCACCTGCTAGAGAGAGCCCGCACCTCCCGCTGCTCGCCCTTCCCCAGTCCCCGCCTCTCGCCCTCGCCCTTCTTCAGTCCCCGCACCCGCCCTGACACCAGTAGAAATCTCAGTCGGGCCAAGCTTTTGGACACTCCAGCCTCTCCTGGGAGAAAATCGCTGCGCAAAACCATTAGGCAGCTGAGCAGAACCGTTAGGCAACAGAGCATGCGCAACTCAGCAGACCGGGGAGACAGGCGAGGCGGGAAACCGGCCGGGCTGCGCTTCGCCCAGCACCGCGTGCAGGTGGCACCTGCCACTGAGGTGCTGTCGGGCTGGCGGGGCTCCCTGGAGCGGAACGTGGGGGGCTCCCTGCCACACGGCCTGCTTGACAGAGCCGCCCCTGGCCCCTCCTCAACCTGAGATCCAGGAGCTGGGCCCTGGTGCTGGGCATCGTGCAGCCTCTGGGGTGGCGCTGAGCGTCGGTTCCCACCCTCCTGCAGCCAGGGACCCAACCACTGACTTAGGCGCCCTGGAGGCTTCTGGCCCAAGTATCCACGCTGTTGGTGGCGCTGGCAGGGTCGGGGTTGCAGCCTCTGCTGCCACCTGCCACGTTCAGGTGGCAGCTGCAGCTGAGCCCATGGTAGAGGCTACAGAGCTGGGCCCAGACCACTGAGCATCGCCGAGTACATCGCCCTTCCACCCGGGGCTCTGCTCTTCCTCAGCTTGCGCTAGCAGTGCAGGCTCGCCACCACTGGGCCCTGTACACCTGCGGCCATGAGGCTTTGCGGCAGGTTCCCACCCTCCTGCAACTGAGGTCCCACTGCCTGACTTAGGTGCAGTGGCGTTGTCCGACCCTGGGGTTCGCCTGCTGGTGGGGCGGACATGTTCTGGGGTTGCCACTGCTGCTGCCACCTTCAAATGCCAGCTGCAGCTGAGCCCATGGTAGAGGCTGCAGGGCTGGGCCCGATGGCCTGAGGGTCACTGAGTGGCACACGCCCTCCCACTCTAGGCCCTGCCTTTCCTTGGTTCGCGCCCTGAGCGCTGGTTTGCAGGCTCTGGGGACTGTGCAGTCGCCAGGATGGAGCTGAGTGGCAGGTTCAGCGCTGCCTGGGCCCAGAGGGGAAGAGGGGAGTTTGGGGTTGCTTGGCCGTATTTGCCTATGTGCCAAGTGCAGGTAGTGGCTACAGTTCTGACAGGCACGGATGGCGGGTCCCGTTTAGAGGGCTTCAAGGTTGCTGAGAGCGCCAGCTGCCAGGCCTCAGGATCCCTTCCTCGTTGAGCAGCATCTGGAGTATGGCGGTGGCGCTGGGTAATCTGCAGCCATCCTGGATGGGACTGAGCTGCAGTTCTCTCCCTTGGACTGAGAGGGAAACTTGGCTGAGTAGAGCAGATGGAGAAACAGTTAAATTGAACTTATCTATAAAGACTTCCAGGCTGGGTGCAGGACCTCATGCCTGTACTTACAGCACTTTGGGAGACCGAGATAGGAGGATCGCTTGATCCCAGGAGTTTGAGACCAGCTTAGACAACACAGAGAACATTCATCTCTGTAAAAATAAAACCAATCAGCCAGGCATGGTGGTGCATGTCTGTGGCCCCAGCTACTTGGGAGATTGATTGTGGGAGGATCACTTGCACCCGGGAGTTCGTGGGTACAGTAAACTGATTGTGCCACAAACAAGGAATGAGAGGTCCTGTTGCTCCACATCCTTGACAGCATTTGACTTTTTCAGTCTTCTGGATTTTGGTTATTGTTTGATTGTTTGTGCCGCTGCACTCCAAGCCTGGGCAACAGAGACTCTCTCTCTCAAAATAAATAAATAAAAGACTTCTAGTCACTATATCATATTTATGTCGAATTATTTACACATCAAGCTTGAAGAGTTAAAACCCACAGCGCCCTCTGATTATGCGATAGGGACCATGTGATTAAAGTGGGTGACCATGTTCTTGCCTCCAGGTGGCCCAAGTCAAGGGATGGGTCCTCAGCTGCAGGAGAGTGGGAATGGATGCTCAGCACCACCCCGGAGGCTACACAATGCCCAGCCCCAGGGCCCAACTCCTGGATCCCGGGTCATGAACAAAAACCCAAGAATTGAAGACTTGAGTGTTAGATGTGCTCATTTCTGCTGGGATATCATTGGTTCTAGACTGTCTTAGCTTACAGAGCAAATAAATAAATGTGTGTATACAAAGCTGTGTATAGACATAACTATAAATATTTCTAAATGTAATGTGTATAAGTGTTAGTTCATACTGATGTCTACGACTCAATTCTTTTATCACATGATCATTCTGGCCTTCTCCCTTTGCTTACATGTAACCTACCACTTTAATAGTGAGAAACTAGGCTCCTGTCATTTGTCATCCATTTGCTTAACTGTCTAGTTCCAATATACATTTATTCTCTATCAATATCAGAATCGTTATCCCATTTCCTGTAGGAAACAGCTATACCAACCAGATCACATGAGTTGTTTGCAGTTTCTCTTCCTTTCAGTCTTCATGCATTTTGTTTCTTTCTTTTTCTTTTCTTTTTTTTTTTTTTGAGATGGAGTTTTGCTCTTCTTGCCCAGGCTGAGGCTGGAGTGCAGTGGCATGATCTCGGCTCACTGCAACCTCTACCTCCCAGGTTCAAGCGATTCTCCCGCCTCAGCCTCCTGCATAGCTGGGATTACAGGCACCTGCCATCATGCCCAGCTAATTTTTGTCTTTTTAGTAGAGACGGGGTTTCACCATTTTTGCCAGGCTAGTCTCAAACTCCCAGCCTCAGGTGATCCGCCCACCTTGACCTCCTAAAGTGCTGGGATTACAGGTGTGAGCCACCACAGAAGGCCCATCCATTTTCTAAGATGCTTATGTCAGCACGTTTTTCCCACTCCCTAGAGTGAAGTGGCTTTATACATTTGTAGTACTTTAGATTTTTTATCACATTCTGCATTCCATCCCAGGATCCCCAGAACACCTACTTTGTTGTTGTTGTTGTTTTAAAATTTGCATATATTAAGTGACACTCTTTGTGCTGTGAGATTCTTTGTTTTTTAACAAATGCAGGCCGGGTGCAGTGGCTCACGCCTCTAATCCCAGCACTTTGGGAGGCCGAGGCAGGCAGATCACGAGGTCAGGAGATGGAGATCATCCTGGCTACATGGTGAAACCCCGTCTCTACTAAAAATACAAAAACAAAATTAGCCGGGCGTGGTGGCAGGCACCTGTAGTCCCAGCTACTCGGGAGGCTGAGGCGGGAGAATGGCGTGAACCCGGGTTGCGGAGCTTGCAGTGAGCCGAGATCGTGCCACCGCACTCCAGCCTGGGCGACAGAGCAGACTCCATCTCAAAAAACAAAACAAAAAAATCAAACGCAAATGCATACTCTCATGTTTCCACAGTTGTGGTATCATACAGAATACTTTGACTGGTCCAAATAATGCCCATGTGCTTCACCTATTAAACCTCCTCACTGAATCTTTTGCCAGATCATTTACTTTTTTAGGAAGTAATATTCCCTTATATGATGTATCACAGTGTTTTTTGTTGTTTTTTTTCCATTCATCAATTATGAGACCTCTTGGTTTCTTCCAGTTTCGGGAATTATAAACAAACTGCTATATATATATTCATGTGCCAGTTTTGGTGTGGACATAGTTTTCAAATAAGGTGGATAAACACCTAAAAACACATTTGCAGCCAGGCACGATGGCTCACGCCTGTAATCCTAGCACTTTGGGAGGCCGATGCGATCGCATTGCCTGAGCTCAGGAGTTGGACACCAGCCTGGGCCACATGGTAAAATTTCCCAAATCAGCAGGTTATACTGCCTCTAGTAAAATACAAAAAAAAAAAAAAAAAAAAAAAAATAGCCGAGCGTGGTGGTAGGTGCCTGTAGTCCCAGCTACTCTGGAGGCTGAGGCAGGAGAATTGTTTGAACCCAGGAGGTGGAGGTTGCAGTATCCTTCTATTGCACCACTGCACTCCAGCCTGGGTGACAGAGCAAGATTCCATCTCAAAACAAACAAAAAAACCACAATTGCTATATTATATTTAAGACTTTTTTTACATGTAGTATAGCAACTATGGGCATAAGAAATTGCCCATCTGTCTTCCAAAGTGGTGGTTTCATTTTGCAAGCGGTGAAAGAAAAAAAACAAAAAACAAAATTCTTCTTGCTCCTGGTTTTTGGGAAAAAGCATCCCATTTCTCATCATTAAGTATGATAGTTCTAGGGTTTTTGTAGATGTTCTTTTTCAAGTTAAGAAAATTCACCTCAATTCCTAGTTTTCTGAGAGTTTCTCAAATTATAGATGGGTGATAGATTTTGCCATAAGCTTTTTCTACATCGGTTGATACAGTCACATGATTTTTCTTCCTTAACCTGTTGATTTAGGAAATTCTGCAGATAATTTTCTAATATTGAATCAGTCTTGCATACAGTCTTACCTAGAATAAATACATAGTTAGATTCAATTGTCTAGTATTTTGTGAAGGATTATTGAATCTTTGTTCATGAGAGATATTGATATATTGATTTTATTTCATGTTATGCCTATTGGATTTGGCAAGAGGGTAATATTTACCTCATAGAATGAATTAGGAAGTGTTCTCTCTAATTCCATTTTCTTGAAAAGTCCGTGGAAAATTGGTATAATTTCTCCTTTAAATGCCTGATAGAACTCACCACTAAAGACATTCGGGCCTGGAACCATTGGTGGGGGGGGGGCGAGTTATTAACTATTTATTCAATTCCTTTTATAGATATAAGAGTACTCATGTTATTTATTTTTTCTTTTGTGAGTATTGGCATATTGTGTCTTTCAAGGTATTTGTCCATTTTATATAGGTTATTCAACTTGTGAGTATAGAGTTTTAATATAGTAAATATATTATCCTTTTAATGTCCACAAAATCAGGAGTCATAACACATACCCCTCTTTCACTTCCAATATTTCTAAGTTGTGCATTCTCTCTTTTTTTCTTTATTAGTTTGTCTAAATGTTAGCAAGTTTATGGATCTTTTCAAAGAAACAGCTGTTTCATTGATTTTCTCTGTTGTTTTCCTGTTTTCTATTTTACTGATATCTGCTATACTTTATATATTTTTTCCCTTGCTACTTACTTTGGATTTTCTTTTTCTAGTTTCTTAAGGCAGAAGCTTAGGTTATTGATTTTATTTCCTTTTTCATAATAATATGCATTTAATGCTATAAATTTAGGTACTAGTTCTACTGTATCTCATATATTTTAATAAGTTGTGATTCCATTTTCTTTTAATTCTAAATATTTTAGTTACTCTTTAGTCTTCTTTTGGGATGCATTTAGATGTTTTGTTAAGTCTTCAAATATTTGAAAAATTTTTCAGTTCTTCCTGCTATTTATTTCTACTTTAATTTTTATTGTGGTCTGAGTGTGTACTTTGTATGAACTTTATTCTTTGAAAAATTTTAAGACATTTATGGCCCATAATGCAGTGTGTCTTGTACAAACTAGAGAAGAATGTGTATCCTACTTTTGTTGAAGTAGAATATAAACATTAATTATATTCATTTATTTTTATTTCATTTTATTTTATTTTGAGATAGAGCCTCACTCTGTCACCCAGGCTGGAGTGCAGTGGTGGTCTTGGCACACTGCAACCTCCATATCCCAGGTTAAAGTGATCCTCCCACCTCAGCCCAGAGTAGCTGGGATTACAGATGTGTGCCACAACACCAGGCTAACTTTCATATTTTTAATAGAGACGTGTTTTATCGTGTTGGTCAGGCTGGTCTCAGGTGGTCCACCCACCTTGGCATCCCAAAGTGCTGGGATTACTGGCATGAGCCACCGTGCCTGGCCTGCCTCCTCTTATTTTAATTGAGCATCTTCTATGATTGTATTTTTATCTCAGCTCTTGGTATATCTCATCACCTCATGAGATGTGATCTCATCACTTCTTTTAAAAACTTGTGGTGGTTTTCTTAGAATTGATTATATGCATTTTAAGTCTATCTTTAAATTAATTAGAATTGATTATATACATTTTATGTCTGTCTTCAAATAAAATTGTTACTTCACATGTAGTGTAGGTATCTCATAAAAATACTACCAGATTGTACCTCCTGTACCTTATGACATTGCTATTGTTCATTTCATCTGTCCACATTCTATAATTACGCATTTTTTGTTACTAAACAGTTATGGATCAATAAGAATAAAAAAAGTTTTTAACTTTAATTTATTCTTTTTCATTTATTTCTTCTTTATTGTGTATCTGAATTTCTCACTTGCATCATTTTCTCTCCCCTTGAAGAACTTCCTTTAGTATTTCTTGCAAGACAGGTCAACTGACAATCACTTAAATTTTGTTTTTCTGAGAAAGTTTTCTATTTGCTTTCTTTGTTAAAGGAAATTTCAATATATAGAATTGCTTTATCCCCCTAAAGTCATATGCTGTTGAATATATTTTCAAATACTTATTTGCCATTTTTATATTTCCTTTGGTGACTTATCCATTTATATTGTTTCCCCATTTTTAACTGAATTGTTTGCTTTCTTGTGAAATTTGAAGTGTTTCTTGTGTATTTTGAATAATAGCCTTTATTACAGATTAGTGGATAAAGAAAATGTGGCATATACATACAATGGAATATTATTCATCCTTAGAAAAGAAGGAAATCCTAAAATTTGTGATAGCATTGATGGACTGAGAGAACATAATGCTAAGTAAAATAAGCCAGACACAGAAAGACAAATATACTGCATAATCTCACTTATCTGTGAAATCTAAAAAATTTAAACTCATTAGATGCTAGGGATTAGAAGGTAGGAAAAAGGGGGAGATGCTTTTAGTTAAAAGATGAATAAATTCTGGATACCTAACATATATAGCATAGTAGCTACAGCTGATAAGAATGCATTGTATACTTGAATTTTGCTAACAGGGTAGGTCTTAGGTATTTCCATACAAGCACACATAGACACACACAGAGAAAGTGTAACTTTGTAAGTTGATGAAAATGTTAATTGACTGTGGCTATTACTTCACAATGTATACACACATCACATCATATTATATAACTTAAATATGTACAATTTTTATTTATCAATCTTACTTCAATGTAGCTAAAAAGAAAAATAAGAAAAAAACATTTGTATAGCATAATTAATTAGGAAAGGGATACATTTTCTAACAATTATGCTATCTTTTTCTATGCTTATTTTAGAATATTATATTGTTATTGGGATTATTGCCCCCATTTTCTTCTCTGCACCTGTATTCCTATCTTTATCACAGTGACCAAATCTCCTCTGATAACACTTAATTTTTGCCCATCTGAAATTATATCTTAAATTCCAAAAAGTAAATGTTTTCTGATTTTTAGGGAAAAATAAGTATTTTTTAGATTTCCTAGGTGACCTCTAGAAAAACTGTGACAATTGTTGCCTTATAAAATGAGTGAGACTAAAATAAATTGGGCTTCTTTGGTGTGCCCCATATTTCTTCATTAGTTCTACACATCTGTGTGAGTTGCATGAGGTCAATTCTAAAGGGCTCAGCCTTCTCAGTTCATTTTACATAATCTTACATATTAAGATGAATGGTGTCGGGGTGCGGTGGCCCACGCCTGTAATTCCAGCACTTTGGGAGGCTGAGGTGGGCAGATCAGGAGGTCAAGAGATCGAGACCATCATGGCCAACATGGTAAAACCCCATCTCTACTAAAAATACAAAAACTAGCTGGGCATCGTGGTGCATGCCTGTAGTCTCATCTATTCAGGAGGTTGAGGCAGGAGAATCACTTGAACCCAGGAGGCAGAGGTTGCAGTGAGCCAAGATGGCACCACTGCACTCCAGCCTGGTGACACAGGGATACTCTGTCTCAAAAAAAAAAAAAAAAAAAAAAGAGGTGAATGGTTTAGGAACTGTAGACATTTAACTCATAGATTAGAGATTGTAATAGGAAATTGGAGAGGTATATGCCCCCAGGTGAAACATTGGTCAAGTCTTTATGAGATAGTATTGAACCTAATGCAGAATTTTATTCTTCTCCATTTTTATATTATTGTTTACTATATAAATTAAATAGCCATTTAGTTGCATCTCTAGGTGGTTTTTGTTTTCCTCTGACACTTACTTGAATGTTCTCCTATAAAGTACTGAGCATAACAACTTACTTTTAAATCACATTGTTTTAAGGATTTATCTTTTTGCCTCATTGGTAGATAATTTTATCAAAGCAAAAAACTGACTCAACATCCAGTAGAAGGAGTATTAATTACAGTTTCTTTTTCTAGCTCTGATCCTCAATTTTATATACTACACCTGGTAAGTGAAATACATCATTCAAACACTGTCTAATTTCTATTTTTCTCTGAGAATTCAGAACAATATATTTGTACTTACTCTGCATGCTTGTAGGTCAACATATTATTATTGTAGGACTTTCTCCTTAGTTCAGCTAAATGCTGCATTCTTGTCACACAGCCATGAAACATTAGGCTCACAGATGATTTGAAGGGTGAGAAAAATGGAATTTATTGGGCAAAAGGGAAAAAAGGGGAAACAGAGACTGTCAGTAAAGTGAGTCCTGCTTCCCAGCTTCCTGCCTCATAGATTGAATCCCAGCCTCCGCCCTGGAACAGAAGAGGCCAGGCTCCTCCCTGCTGCAAACTTCCCGAGGCACCACCTCATTGTGCACTCCTGTCAGTGTGCAAGCTGGTCGGAGGTTCTGCTGAGGAGCCCTTTTTACTTGCTTTCTCATTATTTGCATAGTTTCATCAAGAATCTGTCCTTTTCTCTTGGGATTTAATTGGACATCCAAGGCCATACATGTGTTTATAAGGTATGAAAATACCTATTAAGGAACAAGATTGTACTTTAAATGTTGAGCCAATACCTACTAACTCCTCCACCTGTTCTATGGTTCCAGCCTCACATTGGTAAGGGAGTGTTTTCAGAAGGCCATGAATCTTACATTTTAGAACCTGGTGGAGGGAAGACTTCACCTATGTGTTTAACTCCTCTTTCTGAAGCTACATGAATAATCAGGGTCAACTATAGTCAGATAAACTTTTTCTTTTTTTGATTAAGAATAACACTTGGAGGCCGAGCCGGTGGCTCACGCCTGTAATCCCGGCATTTTGGGAGGCTGAGGCGGGCAGATCACGCGGTCAGGAGATCGAGACCATCCTGGCTAACATGGTGAAACCCCGTCTCTACTAAAAATACAAAAAGTTACCCAGGCATGGTGGCGGGCGCCTGTAGTCCCAGCTACTCCGGAGGCTGAGGCAGCAGAATGGCGTGAACCCAGAGGCAGAGCCTGCAGTGAGCCGAGATCATACCACTGTACTCCAGCCTGGGAGACCGAGCCAGACTCTGTCTCAAAAAAAAAAAAAAAAAAAAAAGAGAATAACACTTGAAGATTATTGACATGAAAATAAGGAACTGAGTTAGTTATGGATTAACACTAACAGAGGACATATTTGTGATAGGGGACTGCTAAGGAAAAGTATCTAAAACTCTGACATAACACATGTATATTTAGTGTAATATTACATTATTAAAAGCTATCATCTAAAAGGCCAACCCAAAGATTACTTCATTTTCTTTTGACTTGGCTATGTATTAGTTGATTTGATCCTAGACGCTATGCAATTATGTGATAACTTCTAGGTTTCTCTCTAGTAGAAAAAGACAATGCCAGACCTTATGGATCTGTTTCCATGAAGGATATTAATCAGTTTTAATTCACAACTGATAGGAGTTCATCAAGCATCAGAAAAACTGCTCTTGAGTGCATTTACTGTATGCATTTTTGTGAATTACTGCATTATATCACATTTCCAATTCCCTTTTTCTAATAAGTTTAATAAAGTTTAAATTTTATGCTTAATAACCAAAAATACAGTGCAATTGGGAATACATATTTTTTCTTTATTTTTCTTTTTTAAATTATGGTAAAATACACATACTGTAAAATTCGTCACTTTAATGAATTTTAAATGAACAGTTCAGAGGGCATTACATTCACCAAATTGCACAACCTTTACCACTGTCCATTTCCAGAACTCTTTAATCATCCCATATAGAAGCTCTGTACCCATTAAACAATAACTTCTCACCCACACTAGTCCCTGGTAATGATTATTCTGTCTCTATGATTTGCTTATTCTAAGTACTTCAAGCAATATTTATCCTTTTGCATCTGGCTTATTTCACTAAGCATAATGTTTTCAAAGTTTACATATGTTGTAGTCATTGAAGTTCTGTAGTGTATATTAGAATTTCATTCCTTAATAAGGCTGAATAAGTTTCCATTATGTGAATATGGTGTATTTTGTTTATTCATTCATTTATTGATGAACCTTTGAGTTGCTTCCTGCTTTTGGTTACTGTAAATCATGGTACTGTGAACATTGGTGGTTAATATCTGTTGGAGTCTCTATTCACAATTACTTTGGGCATGTATATAGGCATAGAATTGCTGGATCATGTAGTAGTTCTATGTTTAACCTTTGAGGAGCCACCTAACTGTTGTCCACAGAAGCTACACCATTTTACATTCCCACCAGCAATGCACAAGGGTTCCCATTGACTCTGAATCCTCACTAACCCTTGTTATTTTCTGGAGTTTCTTTTTTGTAATCATCCTAATGGCTGTGAAATGATATCTCATCATTATTTTCATTTGAGTTTTTCTAATGCTAGTGATATTGAGCCTCTTTTCATGTGCTTGTTGGCCATTCGTATATCTTCTTTAGATAATTATCTATTCAAGTCCTTTGCCTATTTAACAAATTGAACCATTTATTATTGTTGAGTTGCTGGAGTTCTTTATTCTATTATACATATTATATCCACATATACTGATGTCATATCACATATGTGATTTGCAGACATCTTCTCCCATTCTTTGAGCTGTTGTTCCACTGTCTTGAGGGTGGCTTTTTTTTTTTTGAGATGGAGTCTCACTCTGTCACCCAGGCTGGAGTGCAGTGGCACAATCTCAGCTCACTGCAACCTCCACCTCCCAGGTTCAAGTGATTCTTTTGCCTCAGCCTCCCAAGTAGCTGGGATTACAGGTGCACACCACCATGCCCAGCTAATTTTTGTATTTTTAGTGGAAATGGGGATTCACCATATTGGCCAGGCTGGTCTCAAATTCCTGACCTTGTGATCCACCTGCCTCCGCCTCCCAAAGTGTTGGAATTACAGGCGTGAGCCACCACACCTGGTCAACGGTGACTTTTAATGAACAGAACTTTTACTTTTGATGAAACTAATTTTTTTGTTATTTTTTTCATTCCCTGTACCTTTGATATCATATCTAAGAAATCATTGTTAAATCTAACATAAAGAATATTTTCTCCTATGTTTTTTTTTCTAAGAGTTTAAGGGTTGTAGTTGTTACTTTTAAGTCTTTGATCTATTTTAGCTTATTTTTGTATATTATGTAAGTTAAGGGCCCAAACTTTATATTTTGCCTGTGGATATCCAGTTTACCCAGTACTATTTATTGTTATTAATCAATTTTGCTTCTTTTTTTTTTTTTTTTTTTTTTGAGATGGAGTTTCACTCTGTCGCCCAGGCTGGAGTGCAGTGGCGCAATCTGGGATCACTGCAAGCTCCGCCTCCTGGGTTCATGCCATTCTCCTACCTCAGCATCCTGAGTAGCTGGGACTACAGGCCACCACGCCCGGCTAATTTTGGTTTTGTATTTTTAGTAGAGACCGGATTTCACCATGTTAGTCAGGATGGTCTCGATTTTCTGACCTGGTAATCCGCCCGCCTCAGCCTCCCAAAGTGCTGGGATTACAGGTGTGAGCCAGCGCTCCCGGCCCAGTTTTGCTTCTAACATAGTTGTCTTATTCTAACATTTCTTGTTTTTGGGGAAAGAAAATCTGTAATTTTTTTTTTTACTCGTTCTTGGAACCAGCTTTCCCACCTACTGATTGCTTCAGGAATAAGTGAAATAAATTTTGACACAGGTTTATTTTGTATTTGTATGTGAGTTTTATTATTAAGCTCATTATTAAGTTTTTATTAAGCAGAGAAAATTATACTCTGGCCATGTAAATATCCACAGTGTATTACTTTCAGAATGTCCTGATTTTTTCTCTTGCTATAAAGAAGACTCAGGGAATTTACAATAACACACCAGAGTGTTAGAGTCAGGCAGCCATTGTCAGTTGGTGGGTCAGAACTGTACATAGATTTTGAAACAAACAACAGCTACAATGACAATTTCTTATAGACAGAAAATGTAAACCCATGCTTTATTTACTTCTCTCCCAACGAACATAACTAGGCCTATTTTTTATTCTGAGACTTCTCTAAAGGGGCCTTTCATTTGTTCTATGACAGATAACTTGATGGATCAAGTGGGTTAAAACTAAAATAATAGTGTGAAACACCCAGTTATGTCCTTGTAAGCATTATATGTTGACATTTGCATCTAGACATTTAAAAATCTAGAGAACACTGATACCATCTTCACTTATTGACAATGGCATATTATCAATTCACTTTTCCAAAGAGATAGAAGTTACTTCTTCTGACTTAGATCTGACTTCTTAAACTGTCAAATGAAGTAGCTGAGTATAACTCAGCTACTGAGTTATAACTGAGTATAATCATGAAATGATTTAAGGCTTTGAGACCCTGGAACAAACTTAGAACCACTATATTAATAGTGGCTACAAACTAGTATTAGCTGGAAGGGTTTTGAAAGATTATGTTGATTTCTTAGATATATTTGTGTCAGAGAGGCAACTGCAAGTTAATCTCTACTCTCAGTGAAAGGCTTAATGTGGACACCTATAAAATCCCCAGTGGTCATAACTTGCAGGTATCTCTCCAGAGGGACAGCATCATACCCAGTAGGGCGACATTAATTTCCTCAGGATAGACCAGCAATTAAAAAAAAATACAGCACTAGGCATGAGTCAACTTCTCCCTTAAAATTGTATTTCTCATCTAAATGAAAGCACATTTTTAAGAGAGAAAGATGTGTAAGATATAGAAATATTAAAGTAAGGGCTACAGAACATATAATACAAAGCAAATGAAGAGAGGAGGCTAAATATCAAGTTGTAGGTGGTGAGTTATACTCAGCTACTTCATTTGACAGTTTAAGAAGTCAGATCTAAGTCAAAAGAAGTAACTTCTATCTCTTTGGAAAAGTGAATTGATAATATGCCATTGTCAGTAAGTGAAGATGGTATCAGTGTTCTCTAGATGTTTAAAATATTGTAAGACATTTGTTCATATAAAAATTGTTAATCATCTTGCTTGCTATGGGCTTTTTAAAAAGAATTAAGGGCTACTCCTTTTAGTAAACATGTAACTCTATACATTGAAAAAATCCAATTGTAAATTGACTTGCTATCCTTTCCTTCAATACAAACATTAGCCTCAAATGCAAAAGTGGCATGGATTCAGAGTAAATTAAGTGAAAATATGAAGGGATGGCCAGCCCCTCCACACCTGTGGGTACTTCTAGTCAGGTGGGATGAGAGACTGAGAAAAGAAATAAGACACAGAGTCAAAGTATAGAGAAAGAAAAGTGGGCCCAGGGGACCGGCGCTCAGCATACCAAGCACCTGCACCGGCACCGGCATCGGCACCGGCCTCTGAGTTCCCTCAGTTTTAATTGATTATTATTTTCATTATCTCAGCAAGAGGAATGTGGTAGGAGAGCAGGGTGATAATAGGGAGAAGGTCAGCAAAAAAACATGTGAGCAGAAGAATCTGTGTCATAATTAAGTTCAAGGGGAGGTACTATGCCTGGATGTGCATGTAGGCCAGATTTATGTTTCTCTCTGCACAAACATCTCAGTGGAGTAAAGAACAATAATGCAGCATTGCTGCCAACGTGTCTTGCCTCCCACCATAGGGTGGTTTTTCTCCTATCTCAGAACTGAACAAATGTAAAATCGGGTTTTATACCGAGACAGTCCGCTCCCAGGAGCAGGCAGGAGACAGTGGGCTTCCTCTATCTCAACTGCAAGAGGCTTTCCTCTTTTACTAATCCACCTCAGCACAGACCGTTTATGGGTGTTGGGCTGGGGGGTGATCTGGTCTTTCTCATCCCATGAGGCATATTTCAGACTATCACATGGGGAGAAACCTTGGACAATACCCGGCTTTCCAGGGCAGAGGTCCCTGCCATTTTCCGCAGTGCATTGTGCCCTTGGTTTATCGAGACTAGAGAATGGCAGACTTTTACCAAGCATACTGCTTGTAAACATTTTGTTAACAAGGCACAGCCCTAGATCCCTTAAACCTTGATTTCATACAACACATGTTTTTGTGAGCTCAAGGTTGGGGCAAAGAGGTTGGGGCAAAGTGATTGGGGCAAAGTTACAGATTAACAGAATCTCAGGACACAAAGCAATTGTTCAAGGTACAGGTCAAAATGGAATTTATTATGTCTTCCCTTTCTACATAGACACAGTAACAGTCTGATCCCTCTTCCTTTTCCCTACAAAATAGAAATGATCGTTAGCAACAGAAGAAAACTAAAACGAATAACTTATTTTTTAAAAGTAACATATTGGCTAGGCATAGTGGCTCTTGTCTGTAATCCCAGCATTTTGGCAGGTGGAGGCAGGCAGATCACTTGAGGTCAGGAGTTCGAGATCAGCCTGGTCAACATGGTGAAACCTCACCTCTATTAAAAATACAAAAAATGGGCTGGGCACGGTGGCTCACGCCTATTATTCCAGCACTTTGGGAGGCTGAGGTGGGTGGATCAGGAGGTCAGGAGTTCGAGACCAGCCTGACCAACATGGTGAAACCCTGTCTCTACTAAAAATACAAAAATTAACCAGGCATGGTGGCACATGCCTGTAATCCCAGCTACTCAAGAGGCTGAGGCAGAAGAATCTCTTGAACCTGGGAGGCGGATAGCCGGGCATGGTGGTGCATGCCTGTAATCCCAACTACTCAGGAGGCTGAGGCAGGAGAATCGCTTGAACCTGGGAAGCGGAGGTTGCAGTGAGCCGAGGTTGTGCCATTGTATTCCAGCCTGGGTGACAGAGCAAGACTCTGTCTCTAAAAAAAGAAAAAACATAAAAACAAAAAACAAGCTGGGCGTGGCTGGTGTCTGCCTGTGATCCCAGATACTTGGGAGGCTGAGGCAGGAGAATAGCTTGAATCTAGGAGACTGGGGTTGCAGTGAGTCAAGATGGCACCACTGCACTTCAGTCTGGGGGACAGAGTTAGGCTCTGTCAAAAAAAAAAAATGCAGCAGTGTATTATGCTTATGCTTAGGATTTAGGCTGAACTACCATTTAAAATGTATTGTATCCTTTCACTCTTCCTTTCCTAAGATTCCACATAGATATTGTAGAGAAGTCCAAACTCAACACCATTTGTTTACATTACTAAGGTCTTTAAAATTTTAAATAGATTTAAGTATTTAACTTAACCAAAACTAAACGCCTAGAGACTTGTCTTCACAGAAAATGAGCTTAATTCATATTTTTCTCAAACACTTGCCAAAACCTTAAACTTAAACCCATTTTCAATGCAAGTAGTGGCTAACTTTTTTTGTGCATATCTTTTTGCCTTTTTGCCATTTCCTTAGCCAGATGTGCCTATTTATCTTTTTATTTTTGAGATGGAATTTCACTTGGTCGCCCAGGCTGGAGTGCAATGGCACGTTCTCATCTCACTGCAACCTCAGCCTCCTAGGTTCAAGCGATTCTCCTGCCTCAGCCTCCTGAGTAGCTGGAACTACAAGTGTGCACCACTACGCCCAGCTAATTTTTGTATTTTTAGTAGAGACAGAGTTTCACAATGTTGGCCAGGATGGTCTCGATATCTAGACCTCGTTATCTGCCCACCTCGGCCTCCAAAACTGCTGAGATTACAGGCCTGAGCCACTGTGCCCAGCTGTGCCTATATTTTTAAAAGATCAAAGGTTTATCTGAAATAAAGAGAAACTACAGGATTTTGTTCTGAGATTCAGTCAAGACCTGGTAAGACAGATAATTTAGAGCAAGCTTTGATCTTATCAATGTTTATATCAGCTGAAAGAAACACTCGCACACTCAGAGTCTTTCCTAGTGATTAAAGAATTTAATTTTCATTCACAATTCACAGTAAGGAATTGTTGTAAGAAAATACTGGATTTCAATATAGCATTTTCTCCTTTTTTTGTTGTTTTAATGGCATAATATGCTATGTGTGAGGTCAACATGAGGAGAGACAAAAAGAACAAGTTTATAAATGTGGTTATATTGTCCCCTAACCTAGGAAAAAATGACAATATTGACATTAAAATTTGCATTGTTTGCCTCTGGCTTTCATGGGAATTGTTTTGTTTGTTTGTTTGTTTTTGTTTGTTTTGTTTTTGTTTTTTACAGTTGGTATGCCATTTTTTAACGTTACCTATAACTAGCATTAGAATTGTATGGGAGCTTTTGTTTCTTTTGTTTTGGAGGATGTGATTCTTAAAATGAAATTAATTTTTTAGAACATAAAATATATCAAGGCAAGGACATTTCTAAGGGTAATACTGGAAAAGAACAGTTAATTGGTGAAGTCACCAGTAAGTTTAAGTCAATTTAAAATTAACTTAGCAAATTATATGTTCATAGCACTCTGTGGACCAGTAGGGAATACAAAAATGAAAAAATCCTGACACTGTTTTATCAGTGAAAAGAGACAGGTCATTAACTTACTAAAATGTATGGCAGAGTAATGTATGTGCTAAATTATGACATATACAATAAAGGCTGCGGGAACCAAAGGATATGTCAATGAGTTTCAATAAGGGTTCAGGGACATCTTCAGAGAGGACAGAACAGTGGAATTTTTTAATTTAAATTTTATGGGGGATGGTAGGAAATTCCAGGTGGCCAGATGGTTTGACTAAATGCATGGTAGTTAGAATGTGTTGGCTCTATTCATGAAACAATGAATTCCATATGTCTGGGACATTAGGTACTGATGTGAACATGGAAGAAAAGTGTGGGGGCAAAGGAGAAAAAGGATAAATGGGAATTTCTATTTCTGTCTACATTATGCCAAGCATTATAATTTTACTTTCTAGACCAAGAAGATATTTTTATGTTTTTTTTTGGGGCAGACAAGTGACAAAGTGAGATATTTATGCTTTAGAAAGGTTAGTTGTATCAAAATGTAGAAAATATTTTAAGAAATAAGAAATAAAGACTGTATGGCAAACTTTGAGATATTTTAAAAATAGGCTACATTAAGAACCTAAACTAGAAACATGTTTTTCTAAGAGAAATAATGTGTTGGTACTATTAAACATGATAGGGGAAAATTGATGGGAATCAGTGACTAATTAAACATGAGATGTAAGGAAATGAAATAATTTGATAGAATTCTGAGGTTTTAAGCCTGGGTAACTGGAAGAATGGTGATGCATTTTGCAGAGGTAGGAAATGTTGAAGATACAACTGATTTTTGAAGACTAGTAATTTTACAGTCATGCACCATGTAAATACATTTCAGTAAATGGTGGACCACATATTGGTCCTGTAGGATTGTAATGGAGCTGAAAAATTCCTGTTTCCTAGTGATGTCATTGTCAATGTAATATCATTGCACAATTCATTACTCACATGTCTGTGCTGATGCTGGTGAAAACAGACCTATCGTGCTGCCAGGCCTCTCTAGCACATATAATTACTTACAGAACATAATACCTGATAATGATAATAAGTGACAATATTACTGGTTTATATATTTACTACTCAATTCTTTTTATCTTTTTTTTTTTTTTTTTTTTTTTGAGATGGAGTCTCCCTCTGTTGCCCAGGCTGGAGTTGCAATGGTGTGATATCGGCTCACTGCAACCTCCACCTCCCAGTTTCAAGTGATTTTTCTGCCTCAGCCTCCCAAGTAACTGGGACTACAGGTGCCCACCACTGCACCTGCCTAATTTTTGTATTTTTAGTAGAAACAGGGTTTCACCATATTGGCCAGGCTGCTCTTGAACTGCTGCCCTCAAGTGATCCTCCCACCTCAGCCTCCCAAATTGCTTGCATTACAGGTATGAGCCACCATGCCTGGCCCTTTTTATCATGTTTTGAGAGGGTACTACTTATTAAAAAAGAAAAAGAAAACTGAACAGTAAAGCAATTTCAGGCAGGTCCTTCGGGAGGTATCCAGAAGGAGGGATTGTTATCATAGGAGATGACAGCTTCATGTGTGTTATTGCCCCAAGGAACTTCCACTGAGACAGAATATGAAGGTGGAAGACAATGATGTTGATGATCCTGACCCTGTATAGGCCTAAACTAATGTGCGTGTTTGTGTTTGTTTTTATAAAAGAGTTAAAAAGTAACACAAAAATTAAAAATTGCAAAAAGCTTATAGACTTAGATATAAAGAAAATAATATTTTTTTAAAGTTGTACAATATGTTTACCTTTTAAGCTAAGAGTTGTGACAAAGGAGCCAAAAGGTTAAAAAAAAGTATATTAAATAAAAACATTACAGTAAGCTAAAGCTAATTTATTACTGATAAAAGAAAACAATTTAAAAATAAATTTGGCATAGCTTAAGTGTACATCCAGTACTGCTAAAGTCTACAACAGTGCCCGTAATGTCCTAGGCCTTCATATTCAGTCACCACTCACTCACTTACCCAGAGCAACTTCCAGCTGTGCAAGCTCCATTCATGGTAAGTGCCCTCTGCAAGTGTACCCTTTTTTTTTTTTTTTACTGCACCTTTTCTATGATAAGATGCAAAATACCTACCACTGTGTTACAGTTGCCTGCAGTATTTAGTACAGTAACATGCTGTATAGATTTGTAGCCTAGGAGCAACAGGCTACATATACTCTATCATATACTCTAGCAGAGTAGTAGGCTATCCCATCTATGTTTGTGTAAGTACACTCTGAGATATTTGCACAATAATAAAACTGCGTAAAGACATATTTCTCCAAATTTATTCCATCATCAAATGATTCATGCCTGTATGCACACATATGCAGGGGCATGCAGAGAGGGCAATTCCTGTGTCCCAGGCACTGCTTTATGCTTGATAAATCTGTTATTCACCCTCACTACAATCTTACCCAGAGACAGGCACCATTATTTTCCCCATTTCACAAGTAAATAAACTGAACACAGGTAATTTATGTAACTTGCCTAAGATCACATAACTAGAAAAGAGAGAAAAGAAATTTAAGCTGATTATAGAGCTCTTTCTATTAATGATTATTATATACTTTGTAATGTTATTTCTAGCTTTGATCATTTTATGAAGGAAAATAAAATAGATTAACAAAATTCAAAAATCTTTAACATAAAATTATAAAAGAACTTGATTAATGTTATAAAGTGAGGGATAGTCCAGGCAAGGTGGCTCATGCCTGTAATCCCAGCACTTTGGGAGGCTGAGGCAGGTGGATCATGAGGTCAGGAGATTGAGACCATCCTGGCTAACATGGTGAAACTCCATCTCTACTAAACACACAAAAAATTAGCCGGGCGTGGTGGCGGGCACCTGTAGTCCCAGCTACTTGGGAGGCTGAGGCAGGAGAATTGCTTGAACCTGAGAGGCAGAAGTTGCAGTGAGCCAAGATCCCACCACTGCACTCCAGCCTGGGCGACAAAGCAAGACTCTGTCTCAAAAAAAGAAAAAAAAAATTTAAAAAATATTAAAATGAGGGATAAATGGGGCTGGGCGTGGTGGCTGATGCCTGTAATCTCAGCACTTTGGGAGGCCGACGTGGGCGGATTGCCTGAGCTCGGGAGTTTGAGACCAGCCTGGGCAACATGGCGAAACTGCGTCTCCATTAAAAATACAAAAATTAGCTGGGGGTGGTGGTGGGTGCCTGTAATCCCAGCTACCTGGGAGGCTGAGCATGAGAATCACTTGAACCCAGGAGGGAGAGGTCATAGTGAGTCGAGATCACGCCACTGCACTGACAAAGGAAGACTGTTTCAAAAAAAAAAAAAAAAAAGGAAGAAAGTGAGGGATAAATGGAGAGAAAGAAAAACAATCATAGAGATTCCCCTTAACTTCTACCACTGAAAGCAGACACACACACACTCAGTATAAGAGACAAGGTCAAAAGGAAAATGTCTTTACATATGAAGCCTTCCATTTACAGCTTAACTATCCCTGGAGGCCACATCTAAGGACAACCCTTTTAAAAAGCCATGGTGTGTAAATGAATATGTATTTTGTGTATATTCAGTATATTCAAGGTAAATAGTTGTTTTTATTAAAATAACAAGGGAAAAATAGTGGACCTTCCTCGCTCATGAAGAACATGACAGGATGAACTGTTTAGGTCAAATTTTAAAAGACCACGCTGGGTGCGGTGGCTCACACCTGTAATTCCAACACTTTGGGAGGCCAAGGCAGGCAGACCACCTGAGGTTGGGAGTTTGAGACCAGCCTGACCAACATGGAGAAACCCTGTCTCTACCAAAAATACAAAATTAGCCGGGTGTGGTGGTGCATGCCTGTAATCCCAGCTACTCTGGAGGCTGAGGTAGGAGAGTGGCTTTAACCCGGGAGGTGGAGGAGGTTGCTGTGAGCTGAGATTGCACCACTGCACTCTAGCCTGGGAAACAGAGCAAGACTCCATCTCAAAAAATAAATAAATAAATAAATAAAAAATAAAAAATAAAAAAATAAGAATTAGGAAGACCAATTTAATAATAAGGTAAGTTACAAAGAAAATTTGTAGGCTGGGCGTGGTTGCTCAAGCCTGTATCCCAGGACTTTTGGAGGCTGAGGTGGGCAGATCACGAGGTCAGGAGATCGAGACCATCCTGTCTAACATGGTGAAACCCCGTCTCTACTAAAAACACAAAAAATTAGCCAGGTGTGGTGGCGGGTGCCTGTAGTCCCAGCTAATCGGGAGGCTGAGGCAGGAGAATGGCATGAACCCTGGAGGCAGAGCTTGCAGTGAGCCAAGGCTGCACCACTGACTCCAGCATGGGCGACAGAGCAAAGCTCCATCTCAAAAAAAAAAAAAAAAAAAGAAAATTTGTGAATTTGTATGCAGTTCACTTGCCTGACCCATAAATAAACATGAATGAGTAAAATGGAAGCTCAGCTTAATAATGAGTTATTGCACAATAGGAAGAAATAAGTTAGGGATGGATACAAATTGAAAGAAGGATAAATGCATGCTAACTTCTTATCTTGATCTATAAGTCTAAAAACATCTTAAAAGACCAGATGATTAAAAAAATAGTAACTTTAATTGTTAAAAATGATCATTTATTTTTCCTCAGGTGGTGGCTCAGTGTTCACTCCGAAAAATGAAAAATTGCCCATTTTTGTGAAAAAGTTCTACTGATATGTGAAGATACCACATTTATTCATTGAATTCTCTTCCTGAGTGAATGACATAGAACCCCGACAGATAAATTAATATGTTAAAATTAAAAGATTATCTAATAAACAACTTTTCTGTTTTAATAAAATTGTATTTTGATATATTTGAAAGATTTTTATTGTAGTGAAAAATATATATAAAATAAAAAATAATGATGTTGGATAATATCATAAATGATTTCTAAGGTAGAAGGTTCTATTGTTTAGAAAAACATCTTTGAGAGTCTTTTTTCATGAGGCACTAAATTCCTTGGTATAATAGGGTACCCTAGACAAAGTAGCTTTTTTTTTTTTTGAGAGTCTTGCTCTGTCATCCAGGTTGGAGTGACAAATCTCGGCTCGTTGTGACCTTTGCCTCCCAGGTTCAAGTGATTATCTTGCCTCAGCCTCTTGAGCAGCTGGGATTACAGACATGTGCCATCATGCCCAGCTAATTTTTGTATTTGTAGTAGAGACAGCGTTTCACCATGTTGGTCAGGAGGTTTTGAACTCCTGACCTCGTGATCTGCCCGCTTTGGTCTCCCAAAGTGCTGAGATTACAGGCATGAATCACTGCGCCTGACCACTTTTAGAATATTTAATGCTTCATAAATATGACGTAAAAAAGGGTGAGCTGTAATGTTAAGTAGTAACTAAGAGGCGTGCCAAGTTACCACCAGGCAGTTAGCAAGAGGGGGCAAGGCAGCCCCAGGTGTAGAATTAATAATGTGAGAGAGACTAGAAGTTCCAAGAAAATGGTAGGGTGGGGTGGAGAAATTCCTTCTGATGGGAATAAATGAGGAGATTCAGGATAGTGGTGGCAATATATGTATGTATATATGTGTGTGTGTATATATGTGTATATGTGTATATATGTGTGTATGTATATATGCATATATATGTATCTGTGTGTATATGTGCATATACATGCATATATGTGTATATATACGCATGTTTATGCATTTTGCTGCTCTTCATGGGATGTAATTCTCCCTTATCTCCTCCACATGGTGGTCTTGAATTAATGGTGCTTGGTGCTAAGGTGGGGGTGAAAGTGGGATGAGTCTCCTCACTAGAGGGAACTGAGTAGAGAAAACATGATCTGCTCTGGAGCACAGAGAAGAGGGCAGGCACCAACAGTAAGTGAGGAGAGGCCAAGCCCAACTAACCAAGAAACTCCCAGAAAATATGGAAGACTCTGAATGCTATGAAGCACAGGGGATAAAGGAATCAAGATTTTTTTTTTTTTGAGATGAAGTCTCACTCTGTTGCCCAAGATGAGTGCAGTGATGTGACCTTGGCTCACTGCAACCTCTGCCTCCTGGGTTCAAGCTATTCTCCTTCCTTAGCCTCCTGAGTAGCTTGGATTACAGGCACCTGCCACCATGCCTGGCTAATTTTTTTGTGTCTGCGATAATATTTTGTCTTCAGCAAAATTCTATTATTGACCTTAATACATAGAACCTTATTTGTCTGCATGTCTGGTTTGTGAGCAGATATTATTTTGAGTCCTCAAAACCTAGAGCAGTGCAGTTGTAAAAGGCTTTGACTGAAGTCTTAACAAATATTTGCTAAACTGAATTTTGTAGAAATGTTCCAGACTTTAGCATGGAATTTACAATTCACACATTCTTGTTATATTCAAATAATAAACTTTACTGAGTCAGCAGCATTTAATATCAACAAGAAAACAGTGAAATAATGTATGGATTAATTCTGAATTGCAAATTTAACTTTAATGTTAAAAGTTTCCATAAGTTATCCCCAAGCCTGGAAATAAATCCAAAATTGATCTTAGTTATATATGTGTAAAATGCATATTCATATGAAGAATGAAACGCATCATCCTATATCTTCCCCTTTTTTTTTTCTGATTTTGTGACTTGGATTTGTTTTTACCAAAATTCAGGGATTCCCCCCTAATCCCAATGAGAATAATGTCTTAAATAAATGGAATTAAGAAGCTTCAAAATTCTTTTTTTTTTTTTTTTTGAGATGGAGTCTAACTCTGTCACCCAGGCTGGAGTGCAGTGGTGCAATCTCAGCTCATGCAATTTCCACCTCCCCAGATCAAGTGATTTTATTGCCTCAGCCTCCCGAGTAGCTGGGACTACAGGTGCATGCCACCATGCTCGGCTAATTTTTTGTATTTTTAGTAGAGACAGGGTTTCACTGTGTTGGCCAGGATGGACTTGATCTCCTGACCTCGTGATCCATATGCCTCAGCCTCCCAAAGTGCTGGGATTACAGGCCTGAGCCACTGCACCTGGCCCAAAACTCTTTAAAGCATTCAACCTATCATAAGACTAGTAGGTGTTTCTCAACTCTCCTTCTCAAAACATGAGATCATGAGGTCTTAATGCTGAAGATTATGGATTATTTTATGTAGAGAACATGGAAGAAAGCTGGACTGTGCTCTGGCTCAATCAGCTCCACTTCCACACCTCGCAGCAATTCTCAATTATCACCACCAGAGAGAAGGCAGTCCCTACCTGACCATCGCCTGGCCTGGCTACCTTATCTGTCTAAACAGTGCATTGCAGGAGCCCCTTTCCTTTCTGTGCTGTTTTATTTTTTCTCCCCCAGCACTATTTTTCTAATTAGAATAATTGAGGAGAAATACAAGATTTTCATGGAATGAAAGCAAAAGTCTTCCAAGTATGAGAGAAATAGAACAAAGGCTGTTTATATCCATATTGATTATAGTGGGAAGGTATTATTGTAATAAATGTGATGGTTATTAAAGCAAGTCATGATTTTAAGGAAATGTTTTATCTTGGGACTGTGACAGGAGATTATGTGATGTTCATGAGATGATCATACTGTCTCTGTCCAGGTCTCTGTAACATGTAGAACACAACCAACGTAGAGGTTCAGTCCCATTTCATTTACAGAAACAGCTTGTTCCTCAGTAGTATTCTATATATAAAAAGTAAACACACACATTATAGTTCATAGAGAATACATTCACATGGATTACTAGGAAAACTAAAGTATCCTTTCAAAATAATTAAAAAAGAGCCAGGTGCAGTAGCCCATGCCTGCAATCCCAGTACTTTAGGAGGCTGAGGAGGATGGATCACTTGAGGTCACGAGTTCAAGACCAGCCTAGCCAACATGGTAAAACTCCATGTTTACTAAAAATACAAAAATTAGCCAGGCATGGTGGCATGCTACTCTAATCCCACCTGCTCAGGAGGCTGAAGCAGGAGAATCACCTGAACCTGGGAGGCAGAGGTTGCAGTGAGCCAACATCACGCCACTGCACTCCAACCTGGGTGACAGAATAAGAAGTTGTCTCAAAAAAAAGATAAAGAAATAAAAATAAAAATAATAAAAAAGAATTCTTCTCAAAAAACTACCTTTCTATTAGATATTTTTTATCTCCAAACATAAAAGGTAAATTTTGAAATAACTAATAGTTAATAAGAAAAACATGTAAATAGTATGTAACTAGAATTGTTAATTTCTTGAAACTTAAGGTTTGTTTTTATGTTATGTTAGCAGGATATGTAAATCTAATGACATTCAAAAAACATAAAGTAAGAAAAGAAGAGGCTGGTATTGAACATGTATGTGTTTACTATATTCTAATAATGGTCAAGTTGTTTAATTTCTGCATGAATGTCTAGGCTTCACTATTAGTCTTCAGCTAAAATTCTGCCCATTTTGGTGAAGGAACTGTGTGTGGCACATAAGGAGAGCTTAATGTTAGTATTTACCATAGCCTTACTAATATAATCCTATAATATTGTTCTCCATGTTCCCAAAATTAAAAAGTAGTCTAATTCTACATACGAACTCAAAATAAATGTATACTGTTATGTGGCATAACTCAAAATATTTAGAATTAAACACAGCTCTTATTTTCTCACACATACTGAGTATGGAATTACTATTATTTTTGTTTCCTTGATCAGAGGTAGATGAAACTTGATAATATAGTCACTGACTGAAGGGCATTGTTTTGCCAAAGTTTGTTAAGTTAAAAAATATTTTGGATCAATAAATGTCTTTCATTAAAATATTCACCTACATAAAATAAGTATTCAGAATTGCATAGGACATATGAATGTCATCTTTCTTTTGCTGTTCATTTACCCAACATTTTTCTTCTTTTTATATGTGCCAGGTTGAAAATTGTCATCCCATACTCTTTTCAGCTAAGAATATTTCTGTGTTGGGAATATCTTGAATTTCCCTCAGGGGTTGATGATATTGCCCACAAAGACTTTAGGCAATTTTGATGGCCAGAATGAAAACAGGCAGCTAAGATATTTATTTTTAAAAGAAAAGAATAGAAAACTTTGTAATCTAATCATGCATTGTAGGAAGTATTTTTTTTTTTTTTTTTTTTTTTTTTTTAGAGACGGAGTCTTGTTCTGTAGAACAGGCTGGAGTGGAGTGGCGTGATCTCAGCTTGCTGTAACTTCCGCCTCCCAGGATGAAGGGATTCTCTTGTCTCAGCCTCTGGGAGTAGCTAGGATTACAGACATGCCCCAACATGCCCAGCTAATTTTTGTAGTTTTAGTAGAGATGGGGTTTAGCCATGTTGGCCGGGCTTCCTCAAGCGATTCTCTTGCCTCAGCCTCCCAAGTAGCTGGGACCACAGGCGCCTGCCACCATGCCCGGCTAATTTTTTGTATTTTTAGTAGAGGCGGCTTTTCACCGTGTTAGCAAGGATGGTCTCGATCTCTTAACCTCGTGATGAGCCCACCTCGGCCTCCCAAAGTGCTGGGATTACAGATGTGAGCCACGTCCCACTCTGGAAGTAATTATTAATAATGTTTCTCCTTCCAGTTCTTCAGTTTGTTAAGCGCAACTGTTGAAAACATTTATTTGTCCCAGGAGATTATAGGAAAAAATTAAGTGAATCTAATTAAACATAAAATTCCCAGTTTTAGAATGGATTCTTTTCTTTTTTTTTTTTTTACATGGAGTTTTGCTCTTGTCGCACAGGCTGGAGTGCAATGGCACAATTTCAGCTCATTGCAACCTCTGCCTCCCGGGTTCAAGTGATTCTCCTGCCTCAGCCTCCCAAGTAGCTGGGATTACAGGCGCCTGCCACCATGCCCAGCTAATTTCTGTAATTTTTATAGTAGACCATGTTGGCCTGGCTGGTCTCGAACTAACCTCAGGTGATCCGCCTGCCTTGGCCTCCCAAAGTACTGGGATTACAGTCGTGAGCCACCGTGCCTGGCCAGATTCAGATTTTTATTAGGGATGTCATTTAGCTAATTTAATGTATTTCTATGCCATAGTTCATATTTTCTGTGCTGTAAGTATTTTCTATATGTCTGATTTATGTTGAAGAATAGTATCTCTTTAGACGCAGGGGCATACTGTGAGCATCTACACCATGGCAAATGGCTTTGCATTTTGCACTCTATACCATTGCCAAAAAAAGGTTTGATTATGCTACTAAAAATCCGACATGAATCAGTGAACACCAAAAGCCAATAATTTTAGAATCCCAAAATAGTGGAATGTTTAGAACTGTGATATTTTCAGTTTATTTTCTCCATCAATTTTCATTAGAAAGCGAGTAAGGAAAGTAGTAGAATTTAGGAGTTAAAAAATCAAATTAGCGGTCAGGGCGTGGTGGCTCACGCCTATAATCCCAGCACTTTGGGAGGCTGAGGCGGGCGAATCATGAGATCAGGAGATCATCCTGGCTAACAGGGTGAAAGCCTGTCTCCACTAAAAATACAAAAGATTAGCCGGGCATGGTGGCAGGTGTCTGTAATCCCAGCTACTCAGGAGGTTGAGGCAGGAGAATGGCGTGAACCCGGGAGGTGGAGCTTGTAGTGAGCCAAGATCACGCCACTGCACTCCAGCCTGGACGATAGAGCGAGCCTCTGTCTCAAACAACAACAACAACAACAACAAATTAACACCTTGCTTATTATAATAAAGAACTAAAGTAATCCAATACCTGTAACCTAGAGAATAAGGTTCACATCACTTAAAATGGCATTATATATAAAAGAAAAGATTGGTTCTACTACATACATCAGGCTTATTAAGTCACACTAGACAACTGAGGTTGCCTAAGACGTCATTGTCCTGGACTTGCAAGGGCCTCCAACTCCAGTTAAGGTGATAAGAAAAAATGAAAATGAGCAACCTAGCAATTTTCACAGGCCTCAGGAAACTGGGGCCACATCGAACCCAGTCACAGGTTATACCAATTTGATTTACAACAATGAAAGAACCATCTGCTTATACTTGAGTTACAGCACATCCCTTTGTAGACATCCATACAATAGAAAGCCCCAGCAGTTGATTCACAGTAGAACAAAGTGTTTGTGTCAAGCAAAGGAAATTCTGCACTTAGAAGTTTTATCAGCACATTTGATTAAAAGATGGTGTAGGTAGGCATAAGTAAGAAAACCATAAGCAGACATAGTCAACATACTAGGTAAGTAAAACCAAATCCAGAAGGTTGTATTTAGTAATATTCATTTCAGATTTCCTTGGATAATTGTGGTTTGCCTTACATCTTTTGACTATGACACAGAGATTTTATTCACTTTTTAAAATATCTCCTAGAATGTAGCTTGAGTCAGTCAAACAGGAAAACATATTGCAGCATTCTCTCTTTTACCTCCCCCAAAGCACTGTAATATGGCTTTTGGAAATATTTCCTCATTGTCCTTTAGTTTTTGGAATGATGTCTGAGATACTGCTGTATGTAAATACAATGATATTCCATATTTCCTGTAAGTTTGCCTATTCAGAAAGCTGCATTTACATACATGCTGAAACAATCGCTGGTGATGTATCAACCAGAAATTTTATGTGTGAGCCTAAAAGGAAGTGTTGAGTCTTTCTCTACTTAAATAATTAGAAATTAAAAGTACCTCTTCTGCATTCTACAGTTTATGTAATATTAAAAGAAGGAATTTTGGCAAAGTAACTGAGGTTATCAGTTCAGTTCAGTTTATAAATTTAGTGACATCAACTTGTCCCAGCAAAATAATCAGTAGATACTCCATAATCACCACTGTTTCTGTTTTCAAGCGGAGAGAAAAAAAATAATAAATTAATTGTATTATATGTTACAATCTTGGTTAAATTCTTTTCTAAATTGGTGGGTATAGCACAGCAAATCAAAGGTTGATAACATAAAATAGTGGACTAAACTTCAGCTCTAAAAAGTTAACAAATCTTGAAGTCTGCTTGCTCAGTTGTAAAATGGGGATAATATTCTCACCTTTGAGTATCTCACACAGTTGCTGTAGGATTTATTTGAGAAAAAATATGCGTAAAGATGCTTTGGACATTATAAAACTGCATCGTAATACAGAGCAAAATTATAAAATTTGATTTGAATGATACCAACTAGTTGGGGATGAAATATTTTACATAAGAACTCCCTGAAAAAGGCAATCATGTGTCATATCATGTTTGTCATCAAGGATGACAAGGTTTCAATTTGCCTAGGTCAGAAATGTTGTGGTTCTATTCCCTCAACAACTAGTTACTTCTGCTTCGAGTACATGTTTTCCAAAAGCTAGAAAACACCCATCAAAAGGCTACTTTCCAAACATAAAAAACAGGTTTACTTCAACACATTATGTCTGTAGGAAGAGTCAAATGAAACAAAACTACTGAATCATTTCCAGGATAGAGTCATAGTATCCAAAATTTGGAACAGAATTGGATGATAGTTGTAGGTCAAGTCCCTTTGCAGGTATAAATCCCCCCTTTAAAGTGGAAAAGTATACAAATTGTGTAATATAGGTATACATTATAGACTATACATGACTGGAATTTCAGAGGCATGTATGCAATATGAGTTTAGCATGGAGAAATAGCCAACTGGGTAAACATAATTGATCCATGCTGCTATGAAAGACAATCAAAGCTAAAGCTGATTGCCAGTTACACATTTAGATCTTTTATGCAGCGAATTATGATAAGCAGATGCAGATTTTTTTGTTTCAGGCATTTCCCCTAAAAACTATCCTACATAAGGAAATTTCCTTTATGAATATGCCAGTTACTGTGTCTATTACAGGTCTTCCAGAACATACTATTGTAGGATTTGTGAATACATATAATGGATGGAAGCAAATTAATGTTTTAGAATCTAATACATTTTAAAAGTCAACTTAACTGAGGTTTACTTTCAATACAATAAAATACATCCAAATTAAGTACAAACATATAAAGTTATGTGGCTACCACCAATGAAGATATTGAAGCTGTCTATCACCTCAAAAGTTCTTTTGTACTCCTTACCAAAACCTCTGGCTCCAAGCAGCCATTGATCTGCAACCTACCACTATAAATTCAGTTTCTAGAATTTTGTAATAATAAACTTTTATAATATGCCTACTGTTGTTTCATTCTCTCAATATATTTTAGGATCACCTATGTTGCAAAATCAGTGGTTCTTTCTATTTTATTCTATTGTATGGAAATACTACAATATGTTTATCCTTTAGCCTGTTGGTGAACCATTTACAAATGTTTCTATTCCTTGATTATTACAAGTAAAGTTGCTATGTTCATTTGTATGCACATGTTTTCATTTCTCTTGAGTAAGTAAGAATGGAATATTCTAGGTCAAATTGTAGGTGTATGTTTAACTGCCAAACTGCAATCCAAACTGATTATCCACTTTATACTCCCACCTAAATATGATAATTCAGGGTGTTGTATGTCCTCTCAAACATTCAGAATTGACATTTTTTTGGATCCATTATAGTTTCTGTGCAGTGTTATTGCATTTTGATTTTTAAGTTCCATTCCCAGGTGGTTAATGATGCATTTTTCAGTGTTTATCAATCATTCATATATCTTTGGTTATTGTCATCTACTCAAATCTCTTGCCCATTTTGTTATTGTGTTGTTTGACTTCTCACTATGGAGTTTGATTTTTTTTTTTTTTTTTTTGGAGATGGATTCTCGCTCTGTCACCCAGGCTGGAGTGCAGTGGCAAGATCTCGGCTCACTGCAAGCTCTGCCTCCTGGGTTCACGCCATTCTCCTGCCTCAGGCTCCTGAGTAGCTGGGACTACAGGCTCCCACCACCACGCCTGGCTAATTTTTTTGTATATTTTTAGTAGAGATGGGGTTTCACCGTGTTAGCCAGGATTGTCTCGATCTCCTGACCTTGTGATTCACCCACCTTGGCCTTCCAAAGTGCTGGAAATAGAGGTGGAGTTTGACATTTTTTTCTACATGTCCAGTAAAGTCTTTTGTAAAATTATTTTTCATTCTCTCTTACTCTTCCTCTTTGACCATATCTATATCTCTCCATCTGTATCTATACAGTTATAAAAATATAAACTCATAAAACTCAAGAAACCCTAAGCAACATAACACAAGTAAGCCACAAGACAAGTCAGGGAGATAGGAAGACCACAGGGTTTGAAGAGTGCAGGGCAGGACAGGGCTCCACAGCATGCCCAGGCTCCATTGTGAACAGCCCTGCAGCTTGGGTCATATGATCTTGCAGGACCTGTATTCTTGCAGGTGTCAATGGTGGTCGCAGTGTGGCACACATGGCAATTCTCAGTGAAAGAATTACAACACCAGCTCCTGGGATTCTGAAACAAAGCCATGCCCTCTATAGCAGAGAATTATATGTTGGACCTAGGAGAGATGCTGTGCTTGATAAGTTACCATGCTTCTGGTGCTACCTCTTGCAGGCTGAGTTCTATTGGAACCACCAAGTCATGACACCAGAAGGGAAAAGAAGTAGTTCATCATGAGGTGGAAATAGTAAATATGAGACAAAGGCCAAGCAAGAAGAGAGCAAGTGGATAAGTTGAATAGCAGGTAACACAGATCCTCATGTCACCCACCATGTTTGCACCAGCAACCTTCCTTCAGCTCACACCTGTGCCTGCATTTGTGTCCCTGTGGCCTTCTGAAGGAAGGAGAAAGGGACAATCTCTGTTTAAAGGTGTAGTTGCATTGCAGCCCAATGCAAGAATGACTCTGAAAGACAGAAGGAAATTAAAATATTACCTATTAGCAGCACTGGGAGCAGTGGCCCTGGCCATCTACTTTACATAGAAGAAACATGACCTAAGGCAGGAATATAAACAGATTTCTTTGCCGTAGTCAGTGGGTGAATCATCTGGGCAGAGGCTTAGATAGAAAAGAACTGAAATATCTGAGACAAGGAAGCTGGGTTAGAAGCATATGAGTGGACATGCAGGAGCAGGCACGGAGTGTAAAGAATCTTGTATTGCACGTTAACACTCACAAGAAAGCACTCACCACAGAAGAGGCACTCAATAACCAATCAGACAAAATGACTTAACAAGCTGCCAGCCTTGGAGATTGGCTTTCCCACAACAAGCACAACAGTCACACATATGCAATCACTCATATGACCATGTTGGCAGAGTTGGACGATACATATGGGCCCCACAGCCTGAAATTCTATGTATCAAGGTTTATCTAACTACTGTTGCCTCTGACTGTCCTACTTTTCAACAGCATAAATCAATAATGAGACTCTTATATGGCAAGTCTTTTGACCTTGAATGACCACCTTTTCATCCTAGGAGGGATATATCCTTATTCCAGGGCTGGGTTTGGCACTTCTGTTCACAGAGCCTGAGCCAGGACCACTTTTCTGAGGCTTCCAGAATTCCTGATCCACAGGCATAAAATCCCACATGGTATAGCATCTGACCAAGGTTCCTTGTTCACAGCAAAGGATGGGCAGAAGTGGGTCCATGAACATGTAATCTACTATTTGTATTACATACACTCTTCAAGAAGCAGCTAGACTCATGGAGCCCTGGAGAAACACTCTAAAGATGCAACTGAGGCACTATGCTAAAGGAGACATTCTGAATGCAGGGGGCACCATCTTTTATACATATTCTATCACAGATCTTTATATGGTAGTTCTTCTTCCATAGGAAGAATCTACAGGTTCAGAAAACAAGAGGTAGAAACAGGAATGTCCCTAATTACAAATGCTCCCAATAATCTTCTCAGGTTTTCCTGTGCTTCTCATCACTGCAGCTCTGGGATCTGGAAGGCAGGCAAGTCCTGCTCTCTAAAGAAGGTTATCTGTTGGGTGCTTTAGATTCCTTAGGTCCAGTAACCAAAAGACAAGAAATACATCACCACTGGGGCAGGATGAATACACCCTGATTAGCAGGAGGAGGTAGGGCTACTTTTCTACAAAAGAAGCAGAGATAATTTCTCTCTCTCTCTCTCTCACACACACACACACACACACTCACACACACACACACTCCCCACTCCCATACTCTCTCTCTCTTTCTCTCCCCCTCACACAACTGGGCATTCAAAGGCAGTTCTGAGACCAACTGCTATAGCATGGGCTAGAGTTGGTCTCATTAACCTTCCTTTTCTAAGATTCCCCTTGGAAAAGAGAGGATCATGGGAATTTTGGAAGAGCTGGTATGAAGAACCTGTTTGGACAAATATGTGTGTGCTGTGGTGGGGTTAGGAGGTGGGGGTAATGGATTTTAATGACCAAGGAAATTTGCAATGCAGATATCCTGAATCAGACAGCATAAGTCAGCGACAGCCTGGCTTTAGCCCTCTGTCTCTGGAAGCACTTCTACACTTGTGCAGCAGTCATGTTTCCAACAGTCATAGAGCTACATGGGGATTGTATGTGAGGACGTTTCCAGTGAGTTGTGAGAGTCTCCAATGAGTAACTTTAATTTAAGGAGTCCGCAGTGACCTAGGCCAAAGCATTCTTGGAACCATGCTGCAGTCTCTTTCTACCCCAATCAGCCTTCCTTCCCTCTTTCCCTCTACAGGTGTAAGATCTGCACCCTAGTCTGAAGACTCTACCCACCTTCTCCTGCTTCCTCCTTCTTCCCTTTTGCAAATTTAATTCCATGGTGGTGTTTGCCCTTAGCAGATCTAAACATTAATTCAAGTCATATGATCAGATAAGATGAAAAATGACTAAAAATGTCATTCATGACATGTGAGTGGTGAGCTCTGCCTGGCAGTAGGGAGGAGAGAATTCTGAGAGAAATTAATTTGGAAAAAACGATGCTGCACATCCCAGCAAATACCATCCCACCTTATCTCTGCTAGGAATATTTTTTGTAACATGCATATAATTCACTTTTGCTTTATGAAGTAAATTTATATTTTAAGAATACAGCAGCAATTTGAGTGCTGTTCACAGCTAATGTGAACTGAAATTTGAGGTTGGCTATAGAAGAAGGCCAATGACAGACGGGTTAGTAGAACAAAATGGATATAAATAGGAAAAAGTGAAAAATCAGTAAGACAGTATGTTGGAAAGGAGTACAGTAGTTGGAAGAATTAATGATTCAATATTTCTATAAAGAGTCTCCATTTAGATGATTCAAAGAGTATCCATGAAGAAATGCACATTTTATTGAATATACAGAAGTGTGATTAGTGGTGAAGGAGGGTGAATTCTGTTTGTTATATGACTATGACATGTAGAGAACTTCTCATTCAAGGAGAGTGTGAAAAAATATTACAAAATATGTGGAGAATTAACTATTAGAGAGATAATGAAATAATTATACAAAGAAACCTCCTAGAGATGAATTCACCACAGCAAATATGAGAAATATTATAGCAAACTAAATTTTCCTTTTAAGTGAGTACACTTAGAATTCTCAACTGGCTTTTTAAGAAGAAAACATCCAGGGCCAGGCATGGTGGCTCACGCATGTAATCCCAGCACCTTGGGAGGCTGAGATGGGTAAATCATCTGAGGTCGGGAGTTCAAGACCAGCCTGGCAAACACCATGAAACCCCATCTCTACTAAAAATTCAAAATTTAGCAGGGTACGGTGGTGGGTGCATGTACTCCCAGCTACTCAAGAAGCTAAGGCAGAAGAATTGCTTGACCCCAGGAGGCGGACTTTGTAGTGAGCCAAGATGGCATCACTGTACTCCAACCTGGGCAACAGAGTGAGCCTCTGCCAAAAAAAAAAAAAAAAAAAAAAAGAATAAAATTCATCAAAAAGAATAGAAGACTTAAAAATAAAAACAGACGCCGAGTGTGGTGGCTCACTCCTGTAATTCCAGCACTTTGGGAGGACGAGTTGGGTGGATCACGAGGTCAGGAGATGAAGACCATCCTGGCTAACACAGTGAAACCCTCTCTCTACTAAAAATACAAAAAAATTAGCCCAGCATGGTGGTGGGCAACTGTAGTCGCAGCTACTCGGGAGGCTGGGGCAGGAGAATGGCGTGAACCTGGGAGGCAGAGCTGGCAGTGAGCTGAGATCACGCCACTGCACGCCAGCCTGGGCGACAGAGCTAGACTCCATCTCAAAAAAAAAAAAAAAAAAAAAGAAAAGAAAAAATATAAATAAAAACAGGCAAAAGGCCACTAGGCTTACACCTGTAATCCTAACACTTTGGGAGGCCAAGGTCGGTGGATCACCTGAGGTCAGGACTTCAAGACCAACCTGGCCAACATGGTGAAACCATAGCTGGGAATGGTGGCGGGTGCCTGCAATCCCAGCTACTCCAGAGGCTGAGGTAAGAGAATTGATAGAACCCTGGGGGATTGCAGTGAGCAGAGACCACGCCATTGCACTCTGGCCAGGGCAACAGAGTAAGACTCTGGGGGAAAAAAAAAGCAGGCAAAAAAGAACAAAGTAAAGATTGATATAAAAAATTAAAAGCAGCCAGGCGTGGTGGCTCAGATGTGTAATCCCAGCACTTTGGTAGGCTGAGGCGGGTAGATCATGATATCAGGAGTTCTAGACCAGGCTGACCAACAAAATGAAACCCCGTCTCTACTAAAAATTCAAAAATTAGCCGAGTGCGGTGGCGCATGCCTGTAATTCCAGCCACTCAGGTGGCTGAAGCAGGAGAGGAGGCTGAGGCAGGAGGAGAGTCACTTGAACCCAGGAGTAGGAGGTTGCAGTGAACCGAGATCATGCCACTGCACTTCAGCCTGGGTGACAGAGCAAGACTCCATCTCAAAAAAGGAAAAAAATAATAAAAGCTCTAGAAATGAAAATTATATAAAAAAGAAGTGTAAATGCAATAAACACAAAGAATTAGTCAATTGGGAGATAATGATGAATTTATCCAGATAAACGGATTTAAAAGTCAGAAAGACCAGTCAAGAAAGTCCCCAACACATGTATGATAGGAGTTTCAAAAGGAGTCCAAAGAGAATGGAGAAGCCATATTTAAGGACAGTATTCATCCACTCAGCAAACTCTCACTAAGGGCCCACTTTGATGACGTTTCCATTCTAATGGTAGAGAATACTTATACACAAGAAAACACTGGCAATGCCTTCACTATTTGTATACTTTACATGATGCCATAAAATTTCCATTGCAGAGGAAAGACTTGAGGACTCTAATTTAAAGTATAAAACAAGTGCTGAGCAGAAGAAATAAAAATGAATCCATATCCAGACACATTGATGACTCTGAATTTTAGTGTTTACAAAGCAGTTCTTTAAAATTAATTTTCAGTAAGAGGATGTGTATATCACCTTCACTGTTTTCCTTGTTGTTTTGATCTATTCCTCTTGCTTATTCTAGTTTCAAATGATTTCTTCAAAAAAAGTCTTAAAAGTCTTATCCATTTATGAATCGATTTATATCTTTCATTTTCTAGATTATAATTTTTACTTTTCTGTTATTAATTTCCATTAGGTATGTTTTTTGATCCTGTATTTACTTACTGACATGAATGATTAACTCATTTATCTTCTCTGGCTTAGTAAAAAAAAAATTGAAAATCTTGAAATTATATATGTTTCTTATTATCTTTCTTAATTATATTGTGTGTAGAGAGGTTTGTTAACTTTTCCAAAAAGTAGATTATTTATTTATAGGTTAGTTGTTTCTTCTTATAGTAATTTCACTTGGAGGATAAATGTTAAAATTTGAAGCACAAAAACTTTTTGTTGACCTTTAAAAAAGTATATTTTTATTTGAAAGGTACAGTGTTGGATATTTTTACTAAAATAACATAATTATTTACACACCGTCTTATCTAATTACCCTGTTTTAGTTCCTATGAACCTTATTATAAACCAGCAATATTTTTTCTGGCCTATGTATAAGCTTTTATTTTTATATTTAAATAAAGCTATTTAATGAAAGAAATAACATTGTGTATTTTTAAATTATAGACAGTAGACTTACTCAAATAAAAATTTCTTCTCTCTTCTAGTTGATAAACTTATTTCTGATTCGCATTTCTCTAGTTTATATATCTACAATCACAGCTGTTTCCTATACTAATCATTTCTGCATACACTGAGGGTGTATTATTTACAATATGACATGTAAAATATTTTAACAAGAGTTATTGTTTTGCAATTGTATAGTTTTTATTATTTTCATTTTTCTTGTTGAAGATGCTTATTCTCTTTTTCATAATTTACTATACCTTCATCTTTCTTTCTTCCTTTCTTTCCTTCCTTCTTTCCTTCCTTCTTTCCTTCCTTCCTTTCTTTCTTTCTTTCTTTCTTTCTTTCTTTCTTTCTTCTTTCTTTCTCTCTCTTTCTTTCTTTCTTTCTTTCTTTCTTCTTTCTTTCTTTTTCTTTCTTTCTTTCTTTCTTTCTTTCTTCTTTCTTTCTTTTTCTTTCTTTCTTTCTTTCTTTTAGACAGAGTCTCCCTCTGTCGCCCAGGCTGGAGTGCCGTGGTGCGATCTCGACTCACTGCGAGCTCTGCCTCCCGGGTTCACACCATTCTCCTGCCTCAGCTTCCTGAGTAGCTGGGACTACAGGCATCCGCCACCATGCCCCGCTAATTTTTTGCATCTTCAGTAGAGACGGGGTTTCACTGTGTTAGCCAGGATGGTCTCCATCCCCTGACCGCGTGATCTGCCCGCCTTGGCCTCCCAAAGTGCTGGGATCACAGGCATGAGCCACCGCGCCCAGACTTTTTTTTTTTTTTAGACAGTTTTTGCTCTGTTGCCCCAGGCTGCAGGCCAGCAGTGAGATCTAGCCTCACTTCAACCTCCGCCTCCAGGTTCAAACGATTTTCCTGCCTCAGCCTCCCGAGTAGTTGGGATTACAGGCGCCCACCACCATGCACAGCTAATTTTTGTATTTTTAGTAGAGACGACGTTTCGCCATGTTGGCTAGGCTTGTCTCAAAATCCTGACCTCAGGTGATCCACCCAGCTCGGCCTCCCAAAGTACTGGAATTACAGGCGCGAGCCACCGTGCCCAGCCCAGTCCTTGTATTTTTAAGGTTTCATTTGTGTATTTTCTTTAGGAAAATATTTCAATAATTTATCACTGCAATTAGCTGAAGTTATAAAATTACTTCTGGATTTGGGAAGATTATACCTGAGCATGGCAAAGGATTAGAAATAATAGCTAGCAGCTGGGTGCAGTGGCTCACGCCTGTAATCCCAGCACCTTGGGAGGCCGAGGCGGGCAGATCAGAAGGTCAAGAGACATAGACCATTTTGGCCAAAATGGTGAAACCCCATCTCTACTTAAAAAATAAAATTAAAAAAAAAATTAGCTTGGTGTGGTGGTGCGTGCCTGTAATCCTAGCTACTCAGGAGGCTGAGACAAGAGAATCGCTTGAACTCGGGAGGCAGAGGTTGCAATGAGCCAAGGTTGCGCCCCTGCACTGCAGCCAGGAGACACAGCAAGACTCCGTCTTAAATAAATAAATAAATAAATAAATAAATAAATAAATAGCTAACTTTTTCTATCTGCCAGGCACTGTGCTAAATACTTTGCATGAAGATGATAATTTCGAAACTAAACACAGAAGAGCAAGTGTAAAAGAAGTAATTTCTTTCTTTTCTTTTCTTTTTTTTTTATTTTTTGTTTGAGACAGTCTCGCTCTGTGGTCCAAGCTGGAGTGCAGTGGCGGGATCTCAGCTCACTTCAACCTCTACCTCCCAAGTTCAAGCAAACCTCCTGCCTCAGCCTCATGAGTAGCTGGGATTACAGGCATCCACCACCAGAGACGGCTAATTTTTTCTTTGTATACTTTTATTTAATTCGGCTTAGGTTACTTGTTTATTAGTAGTAGTTTTGCATCTATGGGATTGTTGTATAAAATAAATGGTTTAAATATGTAGGATACTTAAAAAGTCATTCTTTCTGCATTTGAGATTTTGAGCCTTTAAAGAGGGCAATATACGGGTAGAGACAAAACCAAAAAAGAGAATTTTAGGCCAATATCCTTGATGAACATTGATGCAAAAATCCTCAATAAAATACTGGCAAAACGAATCCAGCAGCACATCAAAAAGCTTATCCACCATGATCAAGTGGGCTTCATCCCTGGGATGCAAGGCTGGTTCAATATATGCAAATCAATAAATGTAATCCAGCATATAAACAGAACCAAAGACAAAAACCACATGATTATCTCAATAGATGCAGAAAAGGCCTTTGACAAAATTCAACAACACTTCATGCTAAAAACTCTCAATAAATTAGGTATTGATGGGACGTATTTCAAAATAATAAGAGCTATCTATGACAAACCCACA
Organism: Pan paniscus; assembly: GCF_029289425.2. Taxonomy (NCBI): domain Eukaryota; kingdom Metazoa; phylum Chordata; class Mammalia; order Primates; family Hominidae; genus Pan; species Pan paniscus. The sequence goes on from NC_073260.2 coordinate 53,495,080, forward strand.
GCCAATATCATACTGAATGGGCAAAAACTGGAAGCATTCCCTTTGAAAACTGGCACAAGACAGGGATGCCCTCTCTCACCACTCCTATTCAACATAGTGTTGGAAGTTCTGGCCAGGGCAATTAGGCAGGAGAAGGAAATAAAGGGTATTCAATTAGGAAAAGAGGAAGTCAAATTGTCCCTGTTTGCAGATGACATGATTGTATATCTAGAAAATCACATTGTCTCAGTCCAAAATCTCCTTAAGCTGATAAGCAACTTCAGCAAAGTCTCAGGATACAAAATCAATGTACAAAAATCACAAGCATTCTTATACACCAACAACAGACAAACAGAGAGCCAAATCATGAGTGAACTCCCATTCACAATTGCTTCAAAGAGAATAAAATACCTAGGAATCCAACTTACAAGGGATGTGAAGGACCTCTTCAAGGAGAACTACAAACCACTGCTCAAGGAAATAAAAGAGGATACAAACAAATGGAAGAACATTCCATGCTCATGGGTAGGAAGAATCAATATCGTGAAAATGGCCATACTGCCCAAGGTAATTTACAGATTCAATGCCATCCCCATCAAGCTACCAATGACTTTCTTCACAGAATTGGAAAAAACTACTTTAAAGTTCATATGGAACCAAAAAAGAGCCCGCATCTCCAAGTCAATCCTAAGCCAGAAGAACAAAGCTGGAGGCATCACACTACCTGACTTCAAACTATACTACAAGGCTACAGTAACCAAAACAGCATGGTACTGGTACCAAAACAGAGATATAGATCAATGGAACAGCACAGAGCCCTCAGAAATAACGCCGCATATCTACAACTATCTGATCTTTGACAAACCTGACAAAAACAAGCAATGGGGAAAGGATTCCCTATTTAATAAATGGTGCTGGGAAAACTGGCTAGCCATATGTAGAAAGCTGAAACTGGATCCCTTCCTTACACCTTATACAAAAATCAATTCAAGATGGATTAAAGACTTAAATGTTAGACCTAAAACCATAAAAACCCTAGAAGAAAACCTAGGCATTACCATTCAGGACATAGGCATGAGCAAGGACTTCATGTCTAAAACACCAAAAGCAATGGCAAGGAAAGCCAAAATTGACAAATGGGATCTAATTAAACTAAAGAGCTTCTGCACAGCAAAAGAAACTACCATCAGAGTGAACAGGCAACCTACAAAATGGGAGAAAATTTTCACAACCTACTCATCTGACAAAGGGCTAATATCCAGAATCTACAATGAACTCAAACAAATTTACAAGAAAAAAACAAACAACCCCATCAAAAAGTGGGCGAAGGACATGAACAGACACTTCTCAAAAGAAGACATTTATGCATCCAAAAAACACATGAAACAATGGTCACCATCACTGGCCATCAGAGAAATGCAAATCAAAACCACAATGAGATACCATCTCACACCAGTTAGAATGGCAATCATTAAAAAGTCAGGAAACAACAGGTGCTGGAGAGGATGTGGAGAAATAGGAACACTTTTACACTGTTGGTGGGACTGTAAACTAGTTCAACCATTGTGGAAGTCAGTGTGGCAATTCCTCAGGGATCTAGAACTAGAAATACCGTTTGACCCAGCCATCCCATTACTGGGTATATACCCAAAGGACTACAAATCATGCTGCTATAAAGACACATGCACACATATGTTTATTGTGGCATTATTCACAATAGCAAAGAGTTGGAACCAACCCAAATGTCCAACAATGATAGACTGGATTAAGAAAATGTGGCACATATACACCATGGAATACTATGCAGCCATAAAAAATGATGAGTTCATGTCCTTTGTAGGGACATGGATGAAATTGGAAATCATCATTCTCAGTAAACTATCACAAAAACAAAAAACCAAACACCGCATATTCTCACTCATAGGTGGGAATTGAACAATAAGAACACATGGACACAGGAAGGGGAACATCACACTCAGTGGATGGTTGTGGGGTGCGGGGAGGGGGGAGGGATAGCACTGGGAGATATTCCTAATGCTAGGTGACGAATTAGTGGGTGCAGTGCACCAGCATGGCACATGTATACATATGTAACTAAGCTGCACATTGGGCACATGTACCCTAAAACTTAAAGTATAATAATAATAATAATAATAATAAAACTACATCACCAAAAAAATAAATAAATAAAGAGGGCATTATAAAATGCCTCATGGAAAAAATATTATTTTAACAATTATTAAGGTAAAATAAAAATTTGTGACTCATAAAGACACACTTCATTTTTATCCTCTTTTTTTTTTTTTACAAATGGGACTTGAATATTTTAAGATAAAATTTTAAAAATCAAGTAATTTTAATTAGAAATTTCAAAAAAATAAAACCCTGAATCCAATTCAAATTTCACTTACTTGAAAATTCTCATTGATATAAATTTATTTATATAAATGTGATATAACCAATAAAGATATGCAATAGAGTCATTGTTAATTTGGGTAAAAAAATTTTAAAAACAATGCAAACTTGTATTACCTCCATATGTGTGTATGTACACATGTACACATATATGAATATTTATATATATATTTGCGTACACACACCATATATATAACTGTGTATAAATGAATAACAATGGAATGTCAGTTGGCCTCTACTACAACATTTGAAGGCCCATTGCACAATGGCCAGAACAGAGATGACATCGGAATGCAACTTAAAATTTCCAAGATGACTTGAATTGTATCTGAAATTCTAACAGGGCATAGAGAAATTAAAATATTGTTTGATTATGCTTCTTTGTTTATTACTGGGAGAGCCTCACATGCAAAGCAGATCAGGATATTCTCTTACCAAATGTGTTAATTAACAGTCAGTTCATAATGTAAGGGTGACTCAAATAGCAGATTCAATATCAAACAGGAAGGGCTTTTGTAGCCCGTTCTATTTTCGTTCAACCACAAACCACCCACCCCTGCTGAAATAAAAACTTAAAAGGCAGGTGGAGGAAAATATGTTCTAGACCAAGGGGTAGGTACTGGGTCTGCAAAAGACATAGTGTGCCACCCACAAACACACAAGTTCAAGGAGTGTGGCTCAATCCTTCAGAAAATTGGTTCTAACTTTCAAATCATTAGGGATCTTCTTTATAAAAGATATAGCAAACAAAAACACAAAATATACCCCTCTAAGATTATTAGGAAGTTAAAAAAAGTGACTTGTAACTTTTAATAAATAACTAGGGAGGTAAGCTTGTTCATTTCTGAGATTCACAACTTTTATAAAGGTGCTGTATTAATACTTGAATTGTGCTATGTTCAATAGAAGCAATGAGACATAAGCCATACTGAGAGAAGAAAAAAATTTTACAACAAGAAAATCTAATGCTGTTTAATTTCTTTAAATATGTATTAATTTCTGAATGTTATGTGATTGCTTTCATATTAATTTTTCAGTAGAGAAATTGAATACAATTGAATACAATGTCTCAGTCGAGAAATTAAATACAATGGATTTTAGTGTGATGACATACTTGATGGGATAATTTTAAAATCATTATTTTAATTAGATATAATACTTTTAGGTAGAATAATAAAAATAAAGGAAAACCGATTTTCTTTAAATTCCATCAATTATTTCTTTCTCACAATAATTAATATGTAACTTACCAATGATGTAGTAGATTAATACCAAATTCTCTTACTTTTGGTTTCATCAAAAAATGATGAGCATTTTTCTCTGATTGATGTTTAGTTACTTTCAGATGGCTTGTAATCTTGTACTTTCAACATTGAAGATTTTTTTTCACATATTGATACCAATCATTTTATGATATATCTGATTTTATAATTATGTATTCATTGTTTTCAAATGAGAGTTATGGTTGTATACAGTAAGAGTTATAATAGAGGAAGTTATCTGGTGCTCCAGGAATTTAAATAAGAGAAGATATAAAGATCTCAGCCTTTGTATGAATATTTTAATTGGATCCTGAAAAATGAATGAAGATAGACAGAAAACAAGTAAAAAATCGTCTAAGCAGATGGAATAGAAGGAGTAAAAGGAGAGTGATAGAAAAGTGTGTGTGTCTTTGAAGGAACATAACCTGTTCTGGGTGTGGCTGCAGCACAGTTTTGTGAAGGAAAATGTTAAATGATTGAGGAGAATGTCTCTCAATATCAGTGATTTTGTATTTTACCCTTCAATGATGGGACATAAGTAAACAATTTTTAAAAGCATAGTGGGTGTGTGTGTATATAAATATATAGCATATATATATAGTATATAGCATGTCTATACTTATACTGTATACATACATATAGTGTGTATTTATATATGTATATATAGTATATATTTATACTTATTTTCATTCTAGATAGAAATTTTTGAGATGCAGTTAGAAGAAAAAGTCAGAATAGTCAAGATTATTCCAGCAGTACAGGCATGATGTGATGAATGACTAAATTAAAACATTAGCAGCAACACAGAAGAGAAATGGTGGAATAGAAAGATAATTCAAGGTAGAAACAGCTGAACTTAATAATTCATTTAGAAGGAAGAGTCAAGGTATATATACTCTAAATTTTCTTGGCGACTGGCTTCATATTATCATCATTAGCTGAGATGGGCAATGCTTTAAAAGAAATAGATTTATTTGCCAAAATATAAAATGTGTTTATGGCTATGTCAAATTTGAGATGCAGGTGGTGAAGACAGGGGGGAGAATCAGTTGACATTTTAAAATATAGGTTTGAAACCTACAGGAAAATATTGGAGTAAAAAAAAGTAAAGAAAATCAAACGTCAAAGGAAATGCTGGAAGTGTGGGAATGTATAAAAGGAGCACAGGAAAAGTGTGCAGAGCATTGTTACCCAAAGTGCTGTGGGAATTGCATACACATATGAATACAACACGCAAAGCACACAAATATTTTTCTTCCCTGGATCATTTACTAGAGTCTTTTACATACACATTCTGAAGTATAAGGTATGCAGAATTTTCTAAGCGTATCATAGAATTCCATTCCAAGAATACATTTCAGGAAAACTATTGTCAATCAGGGAAACATTGGTGCAGAATAGTAAGAAAAGAAATACCCATTAAGACTAGTACTTACACAGTGGACATGAAAAAACTAGGCAGCAAGGAGTTATTAAAAAGAAAGCATGGGCTGGGCATTGTGGCTCATGCCTGTAATCCCAGCACTTTGGGAGGCCGAGGCGGGCGGATCACCTGAGGTTGGGAGTTTGAGACCAGCCTGACCAACATGAAGAAACCCCATCTCTACTAAAAATACAAAATTAGCTGGGCATGGTGGCACATGCTTGTAATCGCAGCTACTCAGGAGGCTGAGGCAGGAGAGTCTCTTGAACCTGGGAGGTGGAGGTTGCAGTGAGCTGAGATCACACTGTTGCACTCCAGCCTGAGTGAAAAGAGGGAAAATTCGTCTCAAAAAAAAAAAAAAAACTAAGAAAAAAGAAAAAAGAAAAAAAAGAAAGAAAAAATAAAAGAAAAAAGAAAAAAATGAAAGCATGGGGCCAACATTGAGTGGTCTTAAGGAAGTCAAGGTAGAAGGAAATTTAAAGAAGGAAATTAGAAGCAATGCAGAATGTTTAGAAAGGTCAATTAGGAAGCTCCCATAAATATTCTCACTATGTATTATAGGGAATTCATTTATAACTTCAAAAATACCACTCAAAAAAGATGGTAATTGTTGAAATGAGATTTCAATCGGTGAAAGAGGCTGGGCACAGTGGCTCATGCCTGTAATCCCAGCACTTTGGGAGGCCGAGGTGGATGGATCACGACATCAGCAGTTCAAGACCAGCCTGGCCAAGATGTGAAACCCCATCTCTACTAAAAATACAAAAATTAAATGGGCATGGTGTTGGGCGCCTGTAATCCTAGCTACTTGGGAGGCTGAGACAGGAGAATCACTTGAACCCGGGAGGTGGAGGTCGCAGTGAGCCGAGATGATGCCACTGCACTCCAGCCTGGGTGACAGAGCAAGAGAAAGAAAAGAGAAGAGAAGAAAGAAAAGAAGGACGGAAGGGATTTTAAAAAGAGATGAGAAGTCAGTATACTGTTTTGGAGGAAGTGTAATTTATGATTGTGGCTATAACTTGCTATGAATGGAAACAGCAACACACCACTGGATTTCAACTTTTGAGTGCTTAAGAAGGTGGAGATGGTGATTAAAATAATAACAATAATAATGCTAAGTGTGTAATAGTTGCTAAGTGTGTGGTGTCTGAACCCAGGATATCAGGATGTCTGGAACTGGGATTGAATCCCAGCTCTTCCACTTTGTGGTTATGTGAGTGACTGTAGGCAAATTACTTAATCTTTTAATGCTCCAGTTTCCCATATGTAAAATGAGAATTATAATAGTAAACTACTTCATGGCTTGTGAGGATGAAGTGCATGTAGAGTACTTAGTGAGTTCTCTTTGTGTATTATGTATTAGTTTCAAAATGCAGATTCTAGAGCCCTTAGATTCTCATTCAATAGGTATGAGGCAAGCACGGGCCAGGATTCTGCATTCTTTAAGGAGGTGTAATTTCCTACAACTGCTGTGACAAAGTGGTTCACATTAGGTCGCTTAAAATGAGATAAAGTTATTCTTTTACGGTTCAGGAAGCTAGAAATCTTAAATGAAGGAGTGAGCAGTGCTGCATTTTTCTCTGAAGGACCTGGGAAAAAATCCTTTCTTGCTTCTTCTAGCACTGGGTGATCACTGAGCGTCATTGTCATTGCTTGGCTGGAGGATACCTCACTTTATTCTCTACCTCCATCCTCACATGGCCATCTCCTCCCTGCGTCTCTGTTTCCTCTTCCCTTCTTATGAGGATATCAACCATATTGAATTATGGCCCACTCTAATGCATTATGAGCTCATCTAGCATATCATAATTATACAGCATCTGCAAATAATTTGATTTCAAATTAAGTCATACTCACAGACATCAGGGGCTAGAACTCTAATATATATATTTTCTTTTTGAAGACACAATCTAACCCACAAAAGGAGGGGAGCCGCTTAAGATCATAAATAACTCAAGTAACAAGACTGTGTGTTTAAAATAGCATTTAAATTTCTCCAAATGGCAGACAGCTTAATTCAGATCAATACCAATCAGGAGATAAAGAAGTGTTTGTCTCCTGATTGGCATTTACCTGAGATTAAAACATTATGGTAAAATACATTATCTTCAGTGATCTTTGGTTTAGGTGAGCATTCACAAGGCACACAGTTATTATCACTTGAGCCATCTCTCTCTAATAACTGTTTTCTAATCTGTTGGCCAACAATATCAGGTTCTTTCAAATCTCTGATTATCGGACCAAACCATAAGGTCCTCCACGTGAATTGGTAGAAATATTTTTTACAAAGGTAAATGACATTTTATTTACTTGATGGATTTCTCTTCTCCTTTGTACAAAGGGGTGATGCTTTGACAGCACAGGGAAAGAACATGATAGAAACAGACTTTCAGAAGGAAGGGCCTTCCATAACAAGGAATGCCATCTGTAATCCAGACTTTTTTCTCCTCAGGAATCCAGTCATAGGCAAATCTCTATGAATCACAGATAAATAGAAAGAAGGGTGGGAGTGTGTCAGGAGTAGGATGCTGAAAATGTGAGTAGCCTGTTCATTAATTGGTCCCTTGGAAACTGAGAAGGCAACGTGGCATACAGGCAATTTCCATGGAATGATGGAAGACTGGTTGTAGTTAGTATGATCCTATAATGCTCAGATCACAACGGGGTCACCCTTATTCATGATTGAGCATTCCTTCTTATTAGTATCCCAATGTGAATTTGTTTCTCAAAAAAGGAGGGGGTGGGTAATTTTTGTACAAAAGGCTTTTACTCCAAAATAAAGTGGCTTGTACTGTATTTCTCCTCTGGAGCCTTGCCGCTGGCTCCATAGGAAAATTCTGCCTCTCATAGATACCTGAGGCATTGGATTCCCTAAACAAAATTGTAGATCCACTTGTACTGCAGGCCTCTGTAGTCCAAAACGTTTCTCTTTCTCTGAGTCCCACTCACAGCTGACATCCTTCTTGACATTTGCATTTTATTTAGAATACACATCCAAATATGTTTTATGTTGCCTCTAACATTCAAAAGAGCCTCTAACAGTCTTCCTTTCCCTATCCCTTCCTTCCATTTGAAAGATGTTTGCTCCACATCACTTTCTACTGCATTCTTAGACTCCCTGAAGGTAGGAAACCCACATTTTTGTCATTGGCTCGATGTCTATGGTAGCTGCTATTTTTCTCTAGAGCATATCAACCGGATGCTGTCCATGTATTCCATAAGTTGTGTCCGTTTGGCTAGTGACATGGCCAGGGTTCCTGAGTACAAAATTGTGACACAGACAAAAATAGTTATACTTCTACAGCTACATAGTGAAGACACTCTGCCTGGAAAAAGTAAGAAATTTCAGGTATTTACCATTTATTTAAGATACAGAAAAATAATTTGCCTAAATGTATAGCAGGAAAAGGAGATAAGTGTATTCACTAAAGCAAGGAGACTACATCTGGATTTTAAATGTGTGCCCTCAGATAGGACTCCAGTACACAGTGGCTGGATTCTGCGTGTTTGTCCCTCACACAGGATTACAGAACACTGCTACGAGGTTCTGAATGGAAAAGGAAATATCTTCACATAAAGACAAGAAAGAAGCATTCTGAGAAACTTCTTTGTGATGTGTGCATTCACCTCACAGAGTTGAACTTTTCTTTTGATTTAGCACTTTTGAAATACTCTTTTTGCAGTGTCTGCAAGTGGATATTTGGAGCGATTTACAGCCTATGGTGGAAAAGTAAATATCTTCACATCAAAACCAGACAGAAGCATTTTGAGAAACTACTCTGTGATCTGTGCATTCATCTCACAGAGTTGAATGTTTCTCTTGATTGAGCAGTTTTGAAACACTCTTTTTGTAGAATCTGCAAGTGGATATTTTGAGTGCTTTGGGGCCTATGGTGGAAAAGGAAATATCTTCACATAAAAACTAGACAGAAGCATTCTGAGAAACTTCTTTGTGATGTGTGCATTCAACTCACAGAGTTGAAATATTCTTTTGATTGAGCAGTTTTGAAACACTCTTTTTGTAGTATCTGCAAAGTTGGAGGGCTTTGGGACCTCTAGAGGAAAGGGAAATATCTTCCCTTAAAAACTAGACAGAAGCATTCTGAGAAACTTCTTTGTGATGTGTGCATTCATCTCACAGAGCTGAACATTTCTTTTGATTGAGCAGCTTTGAAACACTCTTTTTGTAGAATCTGCAAGTGGACATTGGGAGCGATTTGAGGCCTATGGAGGAAAAGGAAACATCTTCACATAAAAACTACACAAATGCCTTCTGAGAAACTTCTTTGTGATGTGTGCATTCATCTCACAGAATTGAACCTTTCTTTTGATAGAACAGTTTTGAAACACTTCTTTTGAAGGATCTGCACGTGGATATTTGGATCAGTTTGGGGCCTGTGGTGGAAAAGGAAATATCTTCAAATAAAAACTACACAGAAGCATTCTGAGAAAGTTCTTTGTGATATGTGCATTCAACTCACATAGTTGAAGATTTCTTTTGATTGAGCAGTTTTTAAACAATCTTTTTGTAGTATTTGCAAGTGGATATTTGGAGCAGTTTGAGGCCTATTGTAGAAAAGGAAATATCTTCACATAAATACTAGACAGAAGCATTCTGAGAAACTTCTTTGTGATGTGTGCATTCATCTCACAGAGTTGAAACTTTCTTTTGATTGAGCAGTTTTGAAACACCCTTTTTGTAGAATCTGCAAGTGGATACTTGGAGTGCTTTGAGCCCAATGGTGGAAAAGGAAGTATCTTCAATTAAAAACTAGACAGAAGCATTCTGAGAAACTTCTTTGTGATGTGTGCATTCAACTCACAGAGTTTAAACTTTCTTTTGATTGAGGAGTTTGGAAAATCTCTTTTTGTAGAGTCTGCAAGTGGATATTTGGAGCGCTTTGTGGCCTATAGTGGAAACGGAAATATCTTCACATAAAAACTAGACAGAAGCCTTCTGAGAAACTCCTTTGTGATGTGTGCATTCATGTCTCAGAGATGAACCTTTCTTTTGATTGAGCAGTTTTGAAACACTCTTTTTGTAGAATCTGCAAGTGGATATTTGGAGTGCTTTGTGGCCAATGGTGGTAAAAGGAAACATCTTCACATAAAAACTGGACGGAAGCATTCTGAGAAACCTCTTTGTGATTTGTGCATTCAGCTCACAGAGTTGAACCTTTCTTTTGATTGAGCAGTCTGAAACACTCTTTTTGTACAATCTGCAAGTGGATAATTGGAGTGCTTTAAGGTCTATGGTGAAGGAAATATCTTCACACAAAAACTAGACAGAAGCATTCTGAGAAACTTCTTTGTGATTTGTGCATTCAACACACAGAGTTGAACCTTTCTTTTGATTGAGCAGTTTGAAACACTCTTTTTGTAAAATCTGCAAGTGGATATTTGGAGCGCCTTAAGGCCTATGGTGGAGAAGGAAATATCTTCACATAAAAACTGGACAGAAGCATTCTGAGAAACTACTTTGTGATGTGTGCATTCATCTCACAGAATTGAAACTTTCTTTTGATTGAGCAGATTTGAAGCACACTTTTTGTGGAATGAGAAAGTGGATATTTGGAGCGCTTCAAGACCTATGGTGGAAACGGAAATATCTTCACCTAAAAACAACACAGAAGCAGTCTGAATAACTCCTTTCTGATGTGTGCATTCATCTCACAAAGTTGAACATTTCTTTGGATTCAGCAGTTTTGAAAAACACTTTTTGTAGTATTTGCAAGTGGATATTTGGAGCGCTTTGGGGCCTATGGTGGAAAGGGAAATATCTTCACCTAAAAACTACACAGAAGCATTCTGAGAAACTTCTTTGTGATGTGTGCATTCATCTCACAGAGTTGAACCTTTCTTTTGATTGAGAAGTTTTGAAACACTCTTTTTGTAGAATCTGCAAGTGGATATTTTTAACGCTTGGCAGCCTATGGTGGAAAAGGAAATATCTTCACATAAAAACTAGACAGAGGTATTTTGAGAAGCTCCTTTGTGATGTGTGCATTCATCTCACAGTGCTGAACATTTCTTTTGATTTAGCTGCTTTCAAATACTCTTTTTGCAGAATCTGCAAGTGGATATTTGAAGCGCTTTGAGGCCTATGGTGGAAAAGGAAATACCTTCACATATAAACTAGACAGAAGCATTCTGAGAAACTTCTTTGGGGTGTGTGCATTCATCTCACAGAGTTGAACATTTCTTTTCATTGAGCAGTTTTGAGACACTCTTTATGTATAATCTGCCAGTGGTTATTTTGAGCGCTTTGAGTCTTCTGGTGGAAAAGGAAATATTTTCACATAAAAAGTGGACAGAAGCATTCTGAGAAACTGCTGTGTGATATGTGCATTCATCTCACAGAGTTGAACCTTACCTTTGATTGAGCAGTTTTTAAACACTCTTTTTGTAGAATCTGCAAAAGGATATTTGGAGTGCTCTGAGGCCAGTGGTGGAAAAAGAAATATCTTCACATATCAACTAGACAGAAGCATTGTGAGAAACTTCTTTTTGATGTGTGCATTCATCTCACAGAGTTGAACTTTACTTTTGATTGAGCAGTTTTGAAACACTCTTTTTGTAGAATCTGCAAGTGGACATTTGGAGCTCTTTGGGGCCTATGGTGGAAAAGGAAATATCTTCACATAAAAACTAGACGGAATCATTCCAACAAACTTCTTTGTGATGTGTGCATTCATCTCACAGAGTTCAAACATACTTTCGATTGAGCAGTTTGGAAACACTCTTTTTGTAGAATCTGCAAGTGGATATTTTTAACGCTTGGCATCCTATGGTGGAAAAGGAAATATCTTCACATAAAAACTAGACAGAGGCATTTTGAGAAGCTCCTTTGTGATGTGTGCATTCATCTCACAGTGTTAAACATTTCTTTTGATTTAGCTGCTTTCAAATATTCTTTTTGCAGAATCTGCAAGTGGATATTTGAAGCGCTTTGAGGCCTATGGTGGAAAAGGGTCTGCAAGTGGACATTTGGAGAGCTTTGAGGCCTAAGGCAGAAAACAAAATATTTTCATATTATAATTAGACAGAAGCATTCTGAGAAAGTTCTTTGTGATATGTGCATTCATCTCACAGAGTTGAAACTTTCTTTTGATTGAGCAATTTTGACACACTCTTTTTGTAGAATCTCCAAGTGGACATTTGGAGCGCTTTGCGGACTATGGTGGAAATGGAAATTTCTTCACATAAAAACTGTTCAGAAACATTCTGAGAAACTTATTTGTGATGTGTCCATTCGTCTGACAGAGTCGAATCTTTCTTTTGATTGAGCAACTTGGAAACTCTCTTTTTGTAGAATCTGCTAGTGGACAATTGGAGTGCTTTGAGGCCTATGGGGGAAAACAAACTATCTTCACTTAAGTACTAGACAGAATAATTCTGAGAAACTTCTTTGTGATGGGTGCATTCATTTCACAGAGTTGAACCTTTCTTTTTTTCGAGCAGCTTTGAAAAACTCTTTTTGTAGACTCTGCAAGTGGACATTTGGAGCTCTTTGCAGCCTATGGTGGAAAAGGAAATGTCCTCACATAAAAACTAGACAGAAGCATTCTGACAAACTCCTTTGTGATGTGTGAATTCATCTCACAGAGTTGTAACTTTCTTTTGATTGAACAGTTTTGAAACAATCGTTTTGTAGAATCTGCAATTGGACATTTGGAGTGCTTTGCAGCCTGTGGTGGAAAACGAAATATCTACACATAAAAACTAGACAGAAGAATTCTGAGAAACTTCTTCATGATGTATGTATTCATCTCACAGAGTTGAACATAATTTTCAATTGAGCAGTTTTGAAACCCTCTTTTTATAGGAGCAGCAAGTGGACATTTGGAGGTCTTTGAGGACTATGGTGAAAAAAAAATCTTCTCATTATAACTAGACAAAAGCATTCTGAGAAACTTCTTTGTGATGTGTGCATTCATCACACAGAGTTGAACCTCTCCTTAGATTGAGCAGCTTTGAAACACTCTTTTTGTAGAATCTGCAAGTGGACATTTGGAGCGATTTGAGGCCTATGGTGGAAAAGGAATTATCTTTACATAAAAACTATACAGAAACATTCTTACAAGCTTCTTTGTGATGTGTGCATTCAACTCACAGAGTTGAACCTTTCTTTTGACTGAGCAGTTTTGAAACACTCTTGTAGAATCCGCAAGTGGACATTTGGTGCACTTTGAGGCATGTGGTGGAGAAGGAAATATCTTCACTTAACAACTAGGTGGAAGCATTCTGAGAAACTTCTTTGTGTTGTGTGCATTTATCTTACAGAGTTGAACCATACTTTTGATTGAGCAGCTTTGAAAAACTCTTTTTTAGACTGTGCAAGTGAACATTTTGAGCTCTTTGTCTCCTACGGTGGAAAAGGAAATACCTTCAGATAAAAACTAGACAGAAGCATTCTGTGAAACTTCTTTGTGATGTGTGCATTCATCTCACCAAGTTGAACATTTCTTTTGATTGAACAGTTTTGAAACACTGTTTTTGTAGAATCTGCAATGGACATTTGGAGGGCTTTGAAGCCTATGGTGGAAAAGGAAGTAACTTCCCATAAAAACTAGACAGAATCTTTCTTAGAAAATTCTTTCTGATGTGTGCATTCATCTCACATAGTTGAACATTCCTTTTGATTAAGCAGCTTTGAAACACTCTTTTTGTAGAATCTGTAAGTGGATATTTGGAGTACTTTGAGGGTGATGGTCAATAATGAAATATCTTCACTTAATAACTAGATAGAAGCATTCTTTGAAACTACTTTGTGATGTGTGCATTTATCTTATAGAGTTGAACATTTCTTTTGATTGAGCAGCTTTGAAACACTCTTTTCTAGAATCTGCAAGTGGATATTTGGAGCACTGTGAGACCTATGGTGGAAAAGGAAATATCTTCACATAAAAACTATACAGAAACATTCTGACAAATTTCTTTGCAATTGATGTATTCATGTCACAGAATTGAACCTTCCTTTTAATTGAGCAGTTTTGAAACACTCTTTTTGTAGAATCGGCAAGTGGATATTTAGAGAGCTTTGAGGCCTATGGTGGAAAAGGAAATATATTTACATAAAAACTAGACAGAAGCATTCTGAGAAACTTGTTTGTGATCTGTGCATTCATCTCACAGAGTTGAACTTTTCTTTTGATTTCGAAGTTTGGAAACACTCTTTTTGTAGATTCTGCAAGTGAACATTTGGAGCTCTTTGAGGTCTGTGGTTGAAAAGGAAATATCTTCACACAAAAAAAAGACAGAAGCATTCTGTCAAACTACTTTGTGATATGTGCATTCATATCACAGAGTTGAACCTTATTTTTGATTGGGCATTTTTGAAACACCCTTTTTGTACTATCTGCAAGTGGACATTTGGAGTGCTTTGAGGCCTATGGTGGAAAAGGAAATATCTTCACATAAAAACTAGACAGAAACATTCTGACAACTTTCTTTGTGATGTGTGCATTCATCTCACAGAGCTGAACCTTTCTTTTGATTGAGTAGTTTGGAAACTCTCTTCTTGTTGATCTGCAAGTGGACATTTGGAGTGCTTTGAGGCCTATGGTGGAAAAGGAAATATCTTCACATAAAAACTAGACAGAAACATTCTGACAAATTTCTTTGTGATGTGTGCATTCATCTCACAGAGCTGAACCTTTCTTTTGATTGAGTAGTTTGGAAACTCTCTTCTTGTTGATCTGCAAGTGGACATTTGGGGTGCTTTGAGGCCTGTGGTGAAAAGGAAATATCTTCACATAAAAACTAGACAGAAGCTTTCTGAGCAACTTCTTTGTGATGTGTGCATTCATCTCACAGAGTTGAACATTTCTTTGTATTGAGCAGGTTTGAATCACTCTTTTTGTAGAATCTGCAAGTGGACATTTGGAGAGCTTTGTGGCCTATGGTGGAAAAGGAAATATCTTCCCATAAAAACTAAATATAATCATCCTGAGAAAATTCTTTGTGATGTATGTATTCATCAGAGAGAGTTGAACCTTTTTTTCATTGAGCAGTTTTGAAACACTCTTTTTGTAGAATCTGTAAGGGGACATGTGGAGCTCTTTGAGGCCTGAGGTGGAAAAGGATATATCTTCACAAAAAAACTAGGTAGAAGCATTCTCACAAACCTATTTGCGATATGTGCATTCATCTCACAGAGTTGAACCTTACTTTTGATTAAGCAGTTCTGAAAAACCCTTTTGGTACTATCTGCAAATGGACATTTTGTGTGGTTTGAGGCCTACAGTGGAAAAGGAAATATGTTCACATAAAAATTAGACAGAAGCATTCTGACAAATTACTTTGTGATGTATGCATTCATCTCACAGAGTTGATCATTTCTTTTGAGTGAGTAGTTTGGAAGCTCTCTTTTTGTAGCATCTGCAAGTGGACATTTTGAGCGCTTTGAGGCCTATGGTAGAAAAGGAAATATCTTCACATAAATATTAGACAGATGCATTCTGACAAATTCTTTGTGATGTGGGCATTCATCTCAGAGAGTTGAACCTTTCTTTCGATTGTGTAGTTTTCAAACACTCTTTCTGTAACATCTGCAAGTGGACATTTGGAGTGATTTGAGGCCTAAGGTGAAAAATGAAATATCTTCACATAATAACTAGACAGAAGCATTCTGAGAAAGTTGTCTGTGATGAATGCATTAATCTCACAGAGTTGAACATTTCTTTTGATTGAGCAGCTTTGAAACATTCTTTTTGTAGAATCTACAAGTGGACATTTGGAACACTTCAAGGCCTATGGTGGAAAAGGAAATATCTTCACATAAAAACCAGACAGAA
The DNA here is from genome assembly GCF_029289425.2 of Pan paniscus. Classification (NCBI taxonomy): domain Eukaryota; kingdom Metazoa; phylum Chordata; class Mammalia; order Primates; family Hominidae; genus Pan; species Pan paniscus. The sequence continues at coordinate 53,510,955 of NC_073260.2, forward strand.
GAATTCTGAGAAACTTCTTTATGATGTGTGTGTTCATCTCACAGAGTTGAACCCTTCTTCTAATTGAGCAGTTTGGGAACACTCTTTTTGTAGAATCTTCAAGTGGACATTTGGAGTGCTTTGTGGCCTATGGTAGAAAAGGAAATATCTTCACATTAAATCTAGATGAAGCAATCTGAGAAACTTCTTTGTGATGTGTGCATTCATCTCACAGAGTTAAATTTTTCTTTTCATTGAGCAGTTTTGAAACTCTCTTTTTGTAGAATCTGCAAGTGGACATTTGGAGCACTTTGAGAACTATGGTGGAAAAGGAAATATCTTCACATAAAAACTAGATAGAAGTATTACGAGAAACTTCTTTGTGATGTGTGCATTCATCTCCCAGAGTTGAATCTTTCTTTTGATGGACCAGCTTTGAAATACTCTGTTTTGTAGAATCTGCAATTGGACATCTAAAGAGACTTGATGCCTCCGGTGGAAAATGAAATATCTTCACATAAAAACTAGACAGAAGAATTCTCAGAAACTTCTTTGAGATGTGTGCCTTTATCTCACAGAATTAAGCCTTTCTTTTGATTGAGCAGTATTGAAACTATCTTTTTGTAGTATCTTCAAGTGGACATTTAGAGCGCTTTGAGGCCGATGGTTGAAAAGGAAGTATCTTCACATAAAATCTAGACAGAGGCAATCTGAGGAGCATCTTTGTGATGTGTGCATTCATCTTACACACTGAAACCTTTCTTTTGATTGAACAGTTTTGAATCTCTCTTTTTGTAGAATCTGCAAATGGACATTTGGAGCGCTTTGAGGCCTACAGTAGAAAAGGAAATATCTTCACACAAAAATTAGACAGAAGAATTCTGGGAAACTTCTTTGTGATACTTGCGTTCATCTCACAGAGTTGAACCTTTCTTTTGATTGAGCAGTTTGGAAACACTCCTTTTGTAGAATCTGAAAGTAGACATTTGGAGCGCTTCGTGGCCTATGGTAGAAAAGGAAATAGCTTCACATAAAATCAAGACAGAAATAATCTGAGAAACTTCTTTGTGATGTATGCATTCATCTCACAGAGTTGAAAATTTCTTTTGAATGAGCAGTTTGGAAACACTCCTTTGTAGAGTCTGTAAGTGGACATTTGCAGCTGTTTGATACCTATGGTAGAAAAGGAAATATCTTCACATAAAATCTAGACAGTAGCAATCTGAGAAACTTCTTTGTGATGTCTTCATTCATCTCACTGAGTTAAACCTTTCTTTTGATTGAGCAGTTTTGAAATTCTATTTTTTTTAGAATCTGCAAGTGAATATTTGGAGCGCTTTGAGGCCTATGGTGGAAAAGGAAATATCTTTACCTAAAAACTAGATAGAAGAATTCTGAGAAACTTCTTTGTGATGTGAGCATTGATCTCACAGAGTTGAAACTTTCTTTTGATTGAGCAGTTAGGAAACACTCTTTTTGTAGAATCTGCAAGTGGACATTTGGAGCACTTTGTGGACAATGGTAGAAAAGGAAATATCTTCACATTAAAACTAGACAGGAGAATTCTGAGAAACAACTTTGTGATTTGTACATTTATCTCCCAGAGTTGAAACTCTCTTTTGAAGGACTAGTTTTGAAATACTCTTTGTAGAATCAGCAAGTGGAATTTTGGAGCGCTTTGAGGCCTATGGTGGAAAAGGAAATATCTTCACATAAAAACTAGACAAAGCATTCTCAGAAACTTCTTTCTGATGTTTGCATTCAGCTCACAGAGTTGAACATGCCTTTTCATGGAGCAGTTTTGAAGCACTCTTTTTGCAGAATCCGCTAGTAGATATTTGGACTTCTTTGAGGCCTTTGTTGGAAACGGGAATATCTTCACATTAAAACTAGACAGAAGCATTCTCAGAAACTTCTTTGTGATGTGTGCATTCGTCTCACAGAGTTGAACCTTTCGTTTGATAGGGCAGTTTTGAAACACTCTTTTTGTTGAATCTGCAAGTGGACATTTGGAGAGCTTTGAGACCTATGGTGGTAAAGGAAATATCTTCACATAAAAACTAGACAGACGCATTCTCAGAAACTTCTTTGTGATGTGCGCATTCAACTCACAGACTTGAACCTTTCTTTTGATAGAGCAGATTTGAAACACTCTTTTTGCAGTATCTGCATGTGGACATTTGGAGACCTTTGAGGCCTATGGTGGAAACGGATATATCTTCACATAAAAACTAGATAGAAGCATTCTCAGAAACTTCTTTGTGATGTTTGCCTTCAACTCATGGAGTTGAACATACCTTATGATAGAGTAGTTTTGAAACACTCTTTTAGTAGGATCTGCAAGTGGATATTTGGATCACTTTGAAGCCTTCGTTGGAAATGGGAATATCTTCACATAAAAACTGACAGCAGCATCCTCAGAAAGTTCTTGTGATGTGTACATTCAACTCATAGAGTTGAAACTTTCTTTTGATGGAACAGTTTTGAAACACTCTTTGTGTAGAATCCGTAAGTGGATATTTGGAATGGGTTGAGGCATTCGTTGGAAACGGGAATATCTTCACATAGACATTAGACAGAAGTTTTCTCCGAAACTTCTTTGGCTGTGTACATTCAACTCACAGAGTTGAACCTTTCTTTTGATAGAACAGGTTTCAAACACTCTTTTTGTAGTATCTGCAAGTGAACATTCTGAGCTCTTTGAGGCCTATGGTGGAAAAGGAAATATCTTCGCATAAAAACTAGACAGAAGCATTCTCAGAAACTTCTTTGTGATGGTGATGTATGCATCCAACTCACAGAGTTGAACCTTTCTTTTGATAGAGCAGGTTTGAAACACTGTTTTTGCAGAATCTGCATTGGACATTTGGATCCCTTTGAGACCTATGTTGGAAAAGGAAGTATCTTCACATAAAAACTAGACAGAACTATTTTCAGAAACTTCTTTGTGATGTTTGCATTCAACTCACAGAGTTGGACATGCTTTATCATAGAGCAGTTATGAAACAATATTTTAGTGGAATCTGCAATTGGATATTTGGACCGCTTAGAGTCCTTCGTTGGAAATGGCAACATCTTCTCATAAAAACTAGACAGAAGCATTTTCTGAAACTTCTTTTTGATGTGTGCATTCAAGTCACAGAGTTGAAACTTTCTTTTGAGAGAGCAGGTTTGAAACACTCTTTTTGTGGAATCTGCAAGTGGACTTTTGGAGGGCTTTGAGGCCTATGATGGAAAAGGAAATATTTTCACATAAAATCTGGACAAAGCATTCTCAGAAACTTCTTTCTGATGTTTGCATTCAGCTCACAGAGTTGAACATACCCTTTCATGGAGCAGTTTTGAAGCACTCTTTTTGCAGAATCTGCTAGTGGATATTTGGACTTCTTTGAGGCCTTCGTTGGAAACGGGAATATCTTCACATTAAAACTTGACAGAAGAATTCTCAGAAACTTCTTTGTGATGTGTGCATTCGGCTCACAGAGTTGCACCTTTCGTTTGATAGGGCAGTTTTGAAACACTCCTTTGTAGGATCTGCAAGTGGACATTTGGAGAGCTTTGAGGCCTATTGTGGAAAAAGAAATATCTTCACATAAAAACTAGACAGAAGCATTCTCAGAAGCTTCCTTGTGATGTATGCATTCAACTCACATCGTTGAACGTTTCTTTTGATAGAGCTGTTTTGAAACATTCTTTTTGTATAATCTGCAAGGGGACATTTGGAGAACTTTGAGGCCTATGGTGTAAAAGGAAATATCCTCGCAGAAAAACTAGACAGAAGCATTCTCAGAAACTTCTTTGTGATGTGTGCATTCAACTCACAGAGTTGAACCTTTCTTTTGATAGAGCAGGTTTGAAACCCTCTTTTTGCAGAATCTGCAAGTGGACATTTGGAATGCTTTGTGGCCTATGGTGGAAAAGGAAATATCTTCACGGAAAAACTAGACAGAAGCATTCTCAGAAACGTCTTTGTGATGTTTGCATTCAACTCACAGAGTTGAAAATACTTTACCATAGAGCAGTTTTGAGTCACTCTTTTAGTAGAATCTGCAAGTGGATATTTGGACCGCTTTGAGGCATTCGTTGGAAACAGGAATATCTTCACATAAACACTAGAGAGAAGCTTTCTCAGAAACTTCTTTGTGCTGTGTGCATTCAACTCACAGAGTTGAAACTTTCTTTTGACAGAACAGGTTTAAAACAGTCTTTTTGGAGACTCTACAAGTGGACATTTGAGCGATTTGATACCTATAGTGGAAAAGAAAATATCTTCCCATGAAAACGACAGAAGCATTCTCAGAAACTTCTTTGTGATGTTTGCCTTCAACTCACAGAGTTGGACAAACCTTATCATAGAGCAGTTTTGAAACACTCTTTTAGTAGAATCTGCACGTGTTTAATTGGACCGGTTAGAGGCCCTCGTTGGAAACGGGAATATCTTCACATAATCACTAGATGGAAGATTTCTCAGAAACTTCTTTGTGCTGTGTGCATTCAACTCACTGAGTTGAACCTTTCTTTTGATAGAGCAGGTTTGAAACATTCTTTTTGTAGAATCTGCAAGTGGACATTTGGAGTGCTTTGAGGCCTATGGTGGGAAAGGAAATATCTTCACATAAAAACTACACAGAAGAATTCTGAGAAACTTCTTTGTGATGTGTGCGTTCTTCTCGCAGAGTTGAAACTTCCTTTTGATTGAACAGTTTACAGACAGTCTTTTTGTAGAATCTGCAATTGGGCATTAGGAGCGCTTTGCGACCTATGTTATAAAAGGAAATATCTTCACATAAAATCTAGACAGAACCAATGTGAGAAACCTCTTTGTGATGTGTGTATTCATCTCACAGAGTTAAACCTTTCTTTTGATTGAGCAGTTTTGAACCTCTTTTTTTGTAGAATCTGCAAGTGGACATTTGGAGTGCTTTGAGGCCTATGGTGGAAAAGGAAATATCTTCACATAAAAACTAAAGAGAAGAATTCTGAGAAACTTCTTTGTGATGTGTGCGTTCATCTCACAGAGTTGAACCTTTCTTTTGATTGAGAATTATGGAAAAACTCTTTTTGTAGATTCTCTAAGTGGACATTTGAAGCGCTTTGCAGCCTAAGTTAGAAAAGGAAATATCTTCACATAAAATCTAGACAGAAGCATTCTCAGAAACTTCTTTGTGATGTTTGCATTCAACTCACAGAGTTGAACCTTTCTTTTGATAGAGCAGTTTTGAAGCTCTCTTTTTGTTGCATGTGGAAGTGGACATTTGGACCGCTTTGAGGCTTATGGTGGAAAAGGAAATATCTTCACATAGAAACTAGACAGAAGCATTCTCAGAAACTTCTTTGTGATGTTTGCATTCTACTCACAGAGTTGAATATTCATTTTCATGGGGCAGTTTTGAAACACTCTTTTTGTAGAATATGCTAGTGGATATTTGGACTGCTTTGAGGCCTTCGTTGGAAACGGGAATATCTTCACCTAAAAACTAGACAGAATCATTCTCAGAAACTTGTTTGTAATGTGTGCATTCACTTCACAGAGTTGAAACTTTCTTTTGATAGAGGAGTTTTGAAACACTCTTTTTGTAGAATCTGCAAGTGGACACTTGGAACACTTTGAGGCCTATGGTGGAAAAGGAAATATCTTCCCATCTAAACTAGAGAGAAGCATTCTCAGAAACTTCTTTTTGATGTTTGCCTTCAACTCACAGAGTGGAACATACCTTATCATAGAGTCATTTTGAAACACTCCTTTAGTAGAATCTGCAAGTGGATATTAGGTAACCCTTGAGGCCCTCGTTGGAAACGGGAATATCTTCACATAAAATCTAGACAGCAGCATTCCCAGAAACTTCTTTGTGATGTGTACATTCAACTCACAGAGTTAAACCATTCTTTTGATTGAGAAGTTCTGAAACACTCTTTTTGTAGAATCTGCTAGCGGACATTTGTAGCGCTTTTGGGCATATAGTGGAAAAGGAAATATCTTCACATAAAAACTAGACAGAAGTATTCTCAGAATCTTCTTTGTGATGTGTGCCTTCAACTCAAATAGTTGAAACTTTCTTTTGATTCAGCAGTTTGGAAACACTCTTTTTGGAGATTCTGCAAGTGGACATTTGCAGCCCTATGCGGACTATGGTAGAAAATGTAATATCTTCACAAAAAATCTAGACAGAAGAAATCTGAGAAACTTCTTTGGCATGTGTGCATTCAACTCACAGAGTTCAAACTTTCTTTTGACTGAGCAGTTTTGAAACTCTGTTTTTGTAGAATTTGCAAGTGGACATTTGGATCATTTTGAGGCCTATGGTGGAAAAGGAAATATCTTCACATAAAAACTTGACAGAAGAATTCTGAGAATCTCCTTTGTGATGTATGCGTTTATCTCACAAAGTTGAACCTTCCTTTTGATTGAGCAGTTTAGAAACATTCTTTTTGTAGAATCTGCAAGTGGACTATTGGAGTGCTTTGTTGCCTATGGTAGAAAATGAAATATCTTCACATAAAATCTAGACAGAAGCAATCTCAGAAACTTCTTTGTGATGTGTGCATTCATCTCAGAGAGTTAAACCTTTCTTTTGGTTGAGTAGTTTTGAAGCTCTCTTTTTGTAGACTCTGCAAGGGGACATTTTGAGTGCTTTGAGGCCTACAGTGGGAAAGGAAATATCTTCACATAAAAACTAGACAGAAGAATTTTGAGAAACTTCTTTGTGATGTGCACGTTCTTCTCACAGAGTTAAAACTTCCTTTTGATTGAGCAGTTTGCAGACACTCTTTTTGTAGAATCTGCAAGTGGACTATTGCAGTGCTTTGTTGCCTATGTTATAAAAGGAAATATCTTCACATAAAATCTAGACAGAACCCATGTGACAAACCTCTTTGTGATGTGTGCATTCATCTCACAGAGTTAAAGCATTCTTTTGATTGAGCAGTTTTGAAACTCTTTTTTTGTAGAATCTGCAAGTGAACATTTGGAGTGCTTTGAGGCCTATGGTGGAAAAGGAAATATCTTCACATAAAAACTAGAGAGAAGAATTCTGAGAAACTTCTTTGTGATGTGTCCGTTCATCTCACAGAGTTGAACCTTTCTTTTGATTGAGAATTATGGAAGCACTCTTTTTGTAGATTCTGTAAGTGGGCATTTGAAGTGCTTTGCAGCCTAAGTTAGAAAAGGAAATATCCTCACATAAAATCTAGACAGAAGCAATGTGAGAAACTTCCTTGGGATGTGTGCATTCATCTCACAGGGTTAACTCTTACTTTTGATTGAGCAGTTTTGAAACTCTCTTTTTGTTGAATGTGGAAGTGGACATTTGGAGCGCTTTGAGGCTTATGGTGGAAAAGGAAATATCTTCACATAGAAACTAGACAGAAGCATTCTTAGAAACTTCTTTGTGATGTGTGCACTGATCTCACAGAGTTAAGCCTTTGTTTTGATTGAGCAGTTTTGAATCTCTCTTTTTGTAGAATCTGCAAGTTAACATTTGGAGCGCTTTGAGGCCTGTGGAGGAAAAGGAAATATTTTCACATAAAACTACACAGAAGAATTCGGAGAAGCTTCTTTGTGATGCATGCGTTTATCTCACAGAGTTGAACCTTTCTTTTGATTAAGCAGTTTGGAAACACTCTTTTTGCGGAATCTGCAAGTGGACATTTGGAGCGCTATGAGGCCTATGATGGAAGAGGAAATATCTTCACATAAAAACTAGACAGCAGAATTCTGAGAAACTACTTTGTGATGTGTGTGTTCATATCACAGAGTTGAACTTCACTTTTGATTGAGCAGTTTGGAGAGACTCTTTTTGTAGAATTTGCAACTGGACATTTGGAGCGCTTTGTGGCCTATGGTAGAAAATAAAATATCTTCACATAAAATCTAGATAAAAGCAATCTGACAAACTTCTTTGTGGTGTGTGCATTCATCTCACAGAGTAAACCTTTCTTTTGACTGAGCACTTTGGAACCTCTCTTTTTGTAGAATCTGCAAGTGGACATTTTGAAGGCTTTGAGGCCTACGGTGGAAAAGGAATTATCTTCACATAAAAACTAGACAGAAGAATTATGACAAACTTCTTTGTGATGTGTGCATTCAGCTCACGAAGTTGAACATTTCTTTTGATGGAGCAGTTTAGAAACACTCTTTTTGAAGAATCTGCAAGTGGACATTTGGAGCTCTTTGCAGCCTATGGTGGAAAAGGAAATATCTTCACATAAGATGTAGACAGAAGTAATCTGAAAACCTTCTTTATGATGTGTGCATTCATCTCACAGAGTTAAACCTTTCTTTTGATTGAGCAGTCTTGAAACTCTCTTTTTGTGGAATCTACAAGTGGACATTTGGAGCGCTTTGAGGCCTACGGTGGAAAAGGAAATATCTTCACATAAAAAATAGATAGAAGCATTTTTAGAAACATCTTTGTGATGTGTGCATTCATCTAACGGATTGAAACCTTTCTTTTGATAGATCAGTTTTAAAACTCCCTTTTTGTATAATCTCTAAATGGACATTTGAAGGGCGTTCAGGCCTATGGTGAAAATGAAATATCTTCACATAAAAAGTACATAGAAGCATTCTGAGAAACTACTTTGTGATGTGTGCATTCAACCCCCAGATTTGAACATTCCTTTGAAGGACCAGTTTTGAAATACTCTTTTTGTAGAATCTGCAAGCGGACATTTCGAGTGCCTTCGGGTCTACGGTACGAAAGGAAATATCTTCACATAAAAACTAGAAAGAAGAATTCTGAGAAAGTTCTTTATGATGTGCGCATTCATCTAGAAAGTTGAACATTTCTTTGAATGAGCAGTTTGGAAACACTCTTTTGGTAGAATCTGCAAGTGGACATTTGGAGCGCTCTGAGGCCTATGTTAGAACAGCAAATATCTTCACATAAATTGTAGACAGAAGCAATCTGTGAAACTTCTTTGTGATGTGTGCATTCATCTCAAAGAGGTAAAGCTTTCTTTTGATAGAGCAGATTTGAAACTCTCTTTTTGTAGAATCTGCAAGTGGACATTTGGAGCGATTTGATACATGTGGTGGAAAAGTTAATATCTTCATATAAAAACTAGACAGAAGAATTCTGAGAAACTTCTTTGAGATGTCTGCGTTCATCTCACAGAGTTGAAACTTTCCTTAGATTGAGCAGTTTGGAAACACTCTTTTTGTAGAATCTGCAAGTGGACATTTGGAGAGCTTTGCGGCCAATGGTAGAAAAGGAAATATCTTCACATAAAATCTAGACAGAAGCAATCTGAGAAACTTCTTTGTGATGTGTGCATTCATCCCACCGAATTAAAAGTTTCTTTTGATTTACCAGTTTTGAAACTCTCTTTTTGTAGAATCTGCAACTGGACATTTGGAGTGCTTTGCGCCCTATGGTAGAAAAGGAAATCTCTTCATATAAAATCTTGACAGAAGCAATCTGAGAAGCATCTTTGTGACATGTGCATTCATCCCAGAGAGTTAAAACTTTATTTTGATTGAGGAGTATTGAAACTCTGTTTTTGTAAAATCTGCAAGTGGACATTTGGAGCCCTTTGAGTCCAATGGTGGAAAAGGAAATATCTTCCCATAAAAACCAGACAGAAGAATTCTGAGAAACTTGTTTGTGATGTGTGCATTAATCTCACAGAGTTGAACCTTTCTTTTCATTAAGCAGTTTGCAACCACTCTTTTTGTCGAATCTGCAAGTGTACATTTGGAGGGCTTTGTGGCCTATGGAAGAACAGAAAATATCTTCACATAAAATCTAGACAGAAGCAATCTCAGAAACTTCTGTGTGTTGTGTGCATTCATCTCACAGAGTTAAAATTTTCTTTTGATTGAGCAGTTTGGAAACTCTCTTTTTGTAGGATCTGCAAGTGGACATTTGCAGTGCTTTGAGTTCAATGGTGGAAAAGGAAATATCTTCACATAAAAACTAGACAGAAGAATTCTGAGAAACTTCTTTGTGATGTGTGCGTTCATCTCACAGAGTTGAACTTTTCTTTTTATTGAGCCGTTTGAAAACACTGTTTTTGTAGAATCTGCAAGTGGACATTTGGAGCACTTTGGAGCCAATGGTAGAAAAGGAAATATCTTGACATAAAATCTACACAGAAGCAATCTGGGAAACTTCCTTGTGATGTGCACGCTCATCTCACAGAGTTAAACCCTTCTTTTGATTGAGCAGTTTTGAAACTCTCTTTTTGTAGATTCTGCAAGTGAACATTTGTAGCGGTTTGAGACCTACGGTGGAAAATGAAATACATTCACATAAAAACTAGACAGAAGAAATCTGAGAAACATCTATGTGACGTGTGCGTTCATCTCACAGAGTTAAACTTTTTTTGATCGAGCAGTTTGGAAACACTTTTTGAACAATCTGCAAGTGGACATTTGAAGCTTTTTGAGAACTGTGGTGGAAAAGGAAATATCTTCACATAAAAACTAGACAGAAGAATATTGTGAAATCACTTTTTGATGCGTGCGTTCATCACACAGAGTTGAAAGTTTCTTTTCATTGGGCTGTTTGGAAACACTCTTTTTGCAGAATCTGCATGTGGACAATTTTAGCGCTTTGCGGCCTATGGTAGAAAAGGAAATATCTTCACATAAAATCTAGACAGAAGCAATCTGACAAACTTCTTTGTGATGTGTGCATTCATCTCACAGAGATAAACCTTTCTTTTTATTGAGCAGTTTTGAAACTCTCTTTTTGTAGTATCTGCAAGTGGACATTTGGAGCCCTTTTAGGCCTGTGGTAGAAAAGGAAATCTCTTCACATAAAAACTACACAGAAGAATTCTGAAAAACTTCTTTGTGATGCGTGCTTTCATCTCCCATAGTTGAAACTTTCTTTTGATACAGCAGGTTGGAAACACTCTTTTGTAGAATCTGCAAGTGCACATTCGGAGCGCTTTGTGGCCTGTAGTAGAAAAGGAAATATCTTCACATAAAGTCTAGACAGAAGAAATCTGAGAAACTTCTTTGTGATGTGTGCATTCATCTCATGGAGTTAAACTTTTCTTTTTATTGAGCAGTCTTGAAGCTCCCTTTTTGTAGAATCCGCAAGTGGATATTTGGAACTCTTTGAGGCCAACAGTGGAAAAGGAAATATCTGCACATAAAAACTAGACAGAAGAATTCTGAGAAACTTCTTTGGGACGTGTGCATTCATCTCACAGATTTGAACCTATCTTTTCATTGAACAGTTTGGAAACACTCTTTCTGTAGAATATGCAAGTGGACATTTGGAGAACTTTGTGGCATATGGTAGAAAAGGAAATATCGTCACATAAAATCTAGACAGAAGCCATCTGAGAAACTTCTTTGTGATGTGTGCATTTATCTCACAGAGTTAAACCTTTCTTTTGATTAAGCAGTTTGGAAACACTCTTTTTGTAGAATCTCGAAGTGGACATTTGGAGCGCTTAGAGACCTATGGTGGAAAAGGAAATATCTTCACATAAAACTAGACAGAAGAATTCTGATAATCTTCTTTGTGATGTGTGCGTTCATCTCACAAAGCTGAAATTTTCTTTTGATTGAGCAGTTTGGAAACACTGTTTTTGTAGAATCTGCAAGTGGACATTTGCAATGCTTTGCGGCCTATGGTTGAAACAGAAATATCTTCACATAAAACTGAGACAGAAACAATCTGAGAAACTTCTTTGTGATGTGTGCATTCATCTCACAGAGTTAAACCTTTCTTTTGATTGAGCGGTTTTGAAACTCTCTTTTCATAGAATCTGCAAGTGGACATTTGGAGTGCTTTGAGGCCTGTGGTGGAAAAGGTAATATCTTCACATAAAAACTACACAGAAGAATTCTGACAAACTTCGTGGGAATGTGTGCGTTCATCTCACAGACTTGAACCTTTCTTTTGATTGAGCAGTTTGGAAACACTCTTTTTTGTAGAATCTGCAAATGGACATTTGAAGCGCTTTGCGACCTATGGTAGAAAAAGTAATACCTTCACATAAAATCTAGAGAGAAGCAATCGGAGAAACTTCTTAGTGATGGGTGCATTCATCTCACAGAGTTTAAACTTTCTTTCGATTCAGCAGTTTTGAAACTCTCTTTTTGTAGAATCTGCAAGTGGACATTTGGAACGATTTGAGGCCTATGGTGGAAAAGGAAATATCTTCACATAAAAACTAGAAAGAAGAATTCTGACAAACTTCTTTGTGATGTGTGCGTTCTTCTCACAGAGTGGAACCGTTCTTTTGATTGAGCAGTTTGGTATCACTCTTTCTTGTAGAGTCCGCAGGTGGGCATTTGGAGCGCTTTGCGGTCTATGGTAGAAAAGTAAATATCTTCACATAAAATCTACACAGAAGCAATATGAGAAACTTGTTTGTGATATATGCTTTCATCTCACAGCGATAACCCTTTCTTTTGATTGAGCAGTTTTGAAACTCTCTTTTTGTAGAATCTGCAAGTGGACATTTAGAGCGTCTTGAGGCCTATGATGGAACAGGAAATATCTTCACATAAAAATTAGACAGAAGAATTCTGAGAAACTTCTTTGTGATGAGTGTGTTCATCTCACAGAGTTGAACGTTTCTTTTGATTGAGTAGTTTGGAAACACTCTTTTTGTAGAATCTGCAAGTGGACATTTGGAACTCTTTGCGGCCAATGGTAGAAAAGGAAATATCTTCACATAAAATCTAGACAGAAGCAATCTGAGAAACTTCTTTGTGATGCGTGCATTAATCTCACAGAGTTAAGCCTTTCTTTTGATTGAGCAGATTGGAAACTCTCTTTTTGTAGAACCTGCAAGTGGACATTTGGCAGCGCTTTGAGGCCTGTGGTGGAGAAGGAAATATCTTCACATAAAAAGTAGATAGAAGCATTCTGAGAAAGTTCTCTGTGATGTCTGCATTCATCTCCTGGAGTTCCAACTTTCTTTAGGAGAACCAGTTTTCAAATACTCTTTTTGGAGAATCTGCAAGGGGACATTTCAAGCACCTTGAGGCTTAAGTTGGAAAAGGAAATATCTTCACAAAAAAAACAGAAGAATTCTGAGAATCTTTTTTATGATGTGTACATTCATCTAACAGAGTTGAACCTTTCTTTTGTTTGCGTAGTTTGGGAACACCCTTTTTGTAGAATTGGCAAGTGGACATTTGGAGCGTTTTGTGGCCTATGATAGAAAAGGAAATATCTTCACATAAAATCTAGAAGGAAGCAATCTGAGAAACTCCTTTGTGATGTGTGCATTCATCTCACAGAGTTGAAACTTTCTTTTGATTGAGCAGTTTTGAAACACTCTCTTCGTGGAATCTGCAATTGGATATTTGGAGCCCTTTGAGGCCTATTGTGGAAAAGGAAATATCTTCACATAAAAACTACTCGGAAGCATTCTGAGAAACACCATTGTGATGTTTGCATTCAACTCACAGAGTTGAAACGACGTTTTGATTGAGCAGTTTTGAATCTCTTTTTTTGCAGAAACTACAAGTGTATGTTTGGAAAGCTTTGAGGCCTATTGTGGAAAAGGAAATATCTTCACATAAAAACTACACAGAAGCATTCTGAGAAACTACTTTGTGAGGTGTGCATTCAACTCACAGAGTTGAAATTATCTTCTCTTTGAGGAGTTTTCAATCTCTCTTTTTGTAGAATCTGCAAGTGGATATTTGAAGACCTTTGCGCCCTATGGTGGAAAAGGAAATATCTTGAAATAAAAACTACACAGAAGCATTCAGAGAAACTTCTTTGTGATATGTGCATTCAACTCACAGAGTTGAACCTATCTTTTGATTGAGCAGTTTTGAATCTCTCTTTTTGCACAATCTGAAGGTGGATATTTCGAGGCCTTTGAGGCCTACAGTGGAAAAGCAAATATCTTCACATAAAAACTATGCAGAAGCATTGTGAGAAACTACCTTGTGAGGTGTGCATTCAACTCACAGAGTTGAACTTATCTTCTCATTGAGCAGTTTTGAATTTATCTTTTGGTAGAATCTCCAAGTGGATATTTGGAGCCCTTTGCGCCCTATGGTGGAAAAGGAAATATCTTCAAATAAAAACTACACAGAATCACTCAGAGAAACTGCTTTGTGATGTGTGCATTCATCTCACAGAGTTTGATGATTGAGCAGTTTTGAAACACTCTTTTTGTAGAATATGGAAGTGGATATGTGGAGCCCACTGAGGCCCATAGTGGTAAGGAAATATCTTCCCATAAAAACAACACAGAAGCATTCTGAGAAACTTCTTTGTGATGTGTGCATTCATCTCACTGAGTTGAACCTTTCTTTTCATTGTGCAGTTTTGAAACACCGTTTTTGTAGAATCTGCAAGTGGATATTTGGAGATCTTTGCCGCCTATTGTGGAAAAGGAAACATCTTCACATAAAAACTACTCAGAAGCATTCTGAGAAACTTCTTTGTGATGTGGGCATTCAACTCACAGAGTTGAACCTATCTTTTGATTGAGCAGTTTTGAATACCTCTTTTTGCAGAATCTGCAGGTGGATATTTGGAGCCTTTTGAGACCTGCTGTGGAAAATCAAATATGTTCACATAAAAACTATACAGAAAGATTCTGAGAAACTTCTTTGTGATGTGTGCATTCAACTCAGAGAGTTGAACCTATCTTTTGATTGAGTAGTTTTGAATCTCTCTTTTTGTAGAATCTGCAAGTGGATATTAGGAGCCCTTTGTGCCCTATGGTGGAAAAGGAAATATCTTCAAATAAAAACTACACGGAAGCATTCAGAGAAACTGCTTTGTGATGTGTGCATTCAACTCACAGAGGTGAACTTATCTTTTGTTTGAGCAGTTTTGAATCTCTCTTTATGCAGAATCTGCAGGTGGATATTTGGAGACCTTCGAGGCCTACTGTGGAAAAGGAAATAATTTCAAATAAAAACTACACAGAAGCATTCTCAGAAACTTCTTCATGATGTATGCATTCAACTCAAAGAGTTGAACCTATCTTTTGATTGAACAGTTTTGAATCTCTCTTTTTGCACAATCTGCAAGTGGATGTTTGGAGCGTTGTGAGGCCTACTGTGGAAAATCAAATATGTTCACATAAAAACTAAACAGAAGCATTCTGAGAAACTTCTTTGTGATGTGTGTGTTCAACTCACAGAGTTGAACCTATCTTTTGATTGAGCAGTTTTGAGTCTCTCTTTTTGCAGGATCTGTAACTGGATGTTTGGAGAGCTTTGAGGACTATTGTGGAAAGGGAAATATCTTCACATAAAAACTACACAGAATCATTCTGAGAAACTTCTTTGTGAGGTGTGCACTCAACTCAGAGAGTTGATCTTATCTTCTCATTGAGCAGTTTTGAATCTCTCTTTTTGTAGAATCTGCAAGTGGATATTTGGAGCCCTTTCAGCCCTGTGGTGGAAAAGGAAATATCTTGAAATAAAAACTACACAGAAGCATTCAGACACACTTCTTTGTGATGTGTGCATTCAACTCACAGAGTTGAAAGTATCTTTTGATTGAGCAGTTTTGAATCTCTCTTTTTGCAGAATCTGCAGGTGGATATTTGGAGCCCTTTGAGGCCTACTGTGGAAAAGCAAATATCCTCACATGAAAATTACACAGAAGCATTCTGAGAAACTACTTCATGACGTGCGAATTCATCTCACACGAATGAATTTATCTCATGATTGAGCAGTTTTGAAACACTCTTTTTGTAGAATATGGAAGTGGATATGTGGAGCCCACTGAGGCCCATAGTGGTAAGGAAATATCTTCAAATAAAAACAACGCAGAAGCATTCTGAGAAACTTCTTTGTGATGTGTGCATTCATCTCACAGGGTTGAAACTTTCTTTTCATTGAGGAGTTTTGAACCACCGTTTTTGTAGAATCTTCAAGTGGGTATTTGGAGAACTTTGAGGCCTATTGTGGAAAAGGAAACATCTTCACATAAAAACTACTCAGAAGCATTCTCAGAAACTTCTTTGTGATGTGGGCATTCAACTTACAGAGTTGAACCTATCTGTTGACTGAGCAGTTTAGAGTTTCTGTTTTTCTAGAATCTGCAAGAGGATATTTGGAGCCCTATGTGCCCTATGGTGGAAAAGGAAATATCTTCAATAAAAACTACACAGAAGCATTCTAAGAAACTTCTTCATGATGTGTACATTCAAATCACTGAGTTGAAATTATCTTCTCAATGAGCAGTTTTGAATCTCTAGTTTTGTAGAATCTACAAGTGGATATCTGGAGCCATTTGTGCCCTATGGTGGAAAAGGAATTATCTTTAAATAAAACTACACAGAACCATTCAGAGAAACTTCTTGTGATGTATGCATTCAATTCACAGAGATGAACGTATCTTTTGATTGAGCAGTTTAGAATCCCTCTTTTGAAGAAACTGCAAGTGGATATTTGGAGCCCTTTGCACTCTGTGTTGGAAAAGGAAATATCTTTAAATAAAAACAACACAGAAGTATTCAGAGAAACTTCTTTGAACTGTCTGCATTAAACTCAGAGAGCTGAAACTTCCTTTTGGTAGAGCAGTTTTGAAACACTCTTTTTGTAGAATCTGCAGGTGGATATTTGGAGCGCTTTGAGGCCTATGTTAGAAAAGGAAATATGTTCATACAGAAACTAGATAGAAACATTCACAGAAACCACTTTGTGATGTGTGCATTCAACTCAAAGAGTTGAACATTCCTTTAGTCAGAGCAGTTTTGCAGCACTCTTTTTGTAGAATCTGCAAGTGGATACTTGGACTGCTCTGAGGCCTATGTTGGAAAAGGAAATATCATCACACAAAAACTAGACAGAAGCATTCTCAGAAACTTCTTTGTGATTTGTGCATTCAACTCACGGAGTTCACCATTCCTCTTGACAGAACAGATTTGAAACACACTTTTTGTAGAATCTGCAAGTGGATATTTGGAGTGCTTTGAGGCCTTCGGTGGAAACGGGAATACCTTCACATAAACACTAGACAGAAGCATTCTCAGAAACTTCTTTGTGATGTGTGCATTCAATTCACAGAGTTGAACCTTCTTTTTGATAGAGCAGTTTTGAGACACTGTTTTTGTATAATCTGCAATTGGACATTTGGATCGCTCTGAGGCCTACGGTGGAAATGGAAATATTTTTACATAAAAACCAGACAGAAGAATTCTCGGAAACTTCTTTGTGATGTGTGCATTCAACTCAGAGAGTTGAACCTTTCTTTTGATAGAGCAGGTTTGAAATACTCTTTTTGTAGAATCTGCAAGTGGACATTTGCAGCGCTTTGAGGCCAATGGTAGAAAAGGAAACAACTTCACATAAAAACTAGACAGAAGCATTCTCAGAAACTTCTTTGTGATGTTTGCATTCAACTCACAGATTTGAATATACCTTATCACAGAGCAGTTTTGAAACACTCTTTTAGTAGACTTCGCAAGTGGATATTTGGACCGCTCTGAGGCCTTCGTTGGAAACGAGAATACCTTCACATAAAGACTAGACAGAAGCATTCTCTGAAACCTCTTAGTGATGTGTGCATTCAACTCACAGAGTTGAAATTTTCTTTTGATAGAGCAGGTTTGAAACACTCTTTTTGTAGAATCTGCAAGTTGACATTTGGAGAGCTTTGAGGCATATGGTGGAAAAGGAAATATCTTCACACAAAAACTAGACAGAAGCATTCTCAGAAACTTCTTCAGGATGTTTGCATTTAACTCACAGAGTTGAACATACCTTTTTATGGAGCAGTTTAGAAACACACTTTTTGTAGAATCTGCAAGTGGATATTTAGGCCGCTTTGAGGCCTTCATTGGAAACGGGAATATCTACACATAAACACTACAGAGAAGCATTCTCAGAAACTTCTTTGTGATGTGTGCATTCAAATCACAGAGTTGAACCTTTCCTTTGATAGAGCTGGTTTGAAACACTCTCTTTGTAGAATCTGCAAGTGGACATTTGGAGTGATTTGAGGCCTGTGGTGGAAAAGGAAATATCTTCACATAAAAACTAGACAGAAGCATTCTCAGAAACTTCTTTGTGGTGTTTTCATTAAACTCACAGAGTTAAACCTTCCTTTTCATAGAGCAGTTTTGAAACACTCTTTTCGTAGGATCTACAAGTTGACATTTGAACTGCTTTGAGGCCTATGGTGGAAAAGGAAATAGCTTCACAGAAAAACTAGACAGAAGCATTCTGAGAAACTTCTTTGTGATGTGCGAATTAAACTCAAAGAGTTGAACCTTTGTTTTGATAGAGCAGGTTTGAAACACTCTTTTGCAGAACCTACAAGTGGACATTTCGAGCCCTTTGAAGCCTACGGTGGAAAAGGAAATATCTTCACATAAAAAGTATACAGAAGCATTCTCTAAGACTACTTTGTGATGTGTGCATTCAACTCATGGAGTTGAACAGACTTTATCTTAGAACAGTTTTGAAAGACTCTTTTAGTAGAATCTGCAGGTGGATATTTGGACAGCTTTGAAGCCTTCCTTGGAAACTGGAGTATCTTCACATAATCACTAGACAGATGCTTTCTCAGAAACATCTTTGTGCTGTGTGGATTGAACATACAGATTTGAAACTTTCTTTTGATAGAGCAGCTTTGACACACTCTTTTTGTAGAATCTGCAAGTGGACATTTGGAGTGCTTTGAGGTCTATGGTGGAAAAGGAAATATCTTCACATAAAACGTGGAAAGAAGCATTCTCAGAAACCCCTTTGTAATGTGTGCATTTAACTCACAGAGTTGAAACTTTCTTTTGATAGAACAGCTTTGAAACACACTTTTTGTAAAATCTGCAATTGGACATTTGGAGAGCTTTGAGGCCTATGGTAGAAAAGGAAATGTCTTTACATAAAAACTAGACAGAAGCATTCTCAGAAACTACTTTGTGCTGTGTGCATTCAACTCAGAGAGTTGAACCTTTCTTTTGATAGAGCAGGTTTGAAACACTCTTTTTGTAGAATCTGCAAGTGGACATTTGGAGGGCTTTGAGGCTTATGTTGGAAAAGGAAATATCTTCAAATAAAAACTAGACAGAAACTTTCTCAGAAACTTCTTTGTGATGTGTGCATTCAACTAACAGAGTTGAATCTTTCTTTTCATAGAGCAGTTTTCAAACACACTTTTGGTAGAATATACAAGTGGACATTTGGAGAGCTTTGAGGCCTATGGCAGAAAAAATAATCTCCACATAAAAACTACATGGAAGCATTCTGAGAAACTTCTTTGTGATGTGTGTATTCAACTCACAGAGTTGAAACTTTCTTTTGATAGAGCAGGTTTGAAACACTCTTTTTGTAGAATCTGAAAGTGGACATTTGGAGAGCTTGGAGGACTATGGTGGGAAAGAAATATCTTCACACAAAAAATAGAAGAATTCTCAGAAACTTCTTTGTGATGTTTGCATTCAACTCTCAGAGTTGAACATACCTTTTCATGGAGCAGTTTAGAAACACTCTTTTTGTAGAATCTGCAAGTGGATATTTGGACTGCTTTGAGGCCTTCGTTGGAAATGGGAATATCCTCACATAAACACTAGAGAGAAGCATTCTCAGAAACTACTTTCTGATGTGTGCATTCAACTCCCAGAGTTGAACCTTTCCTTTGATAGAGCAGGTTTGAAACACTCTTTTTGTAGTATCTGCAAGTGGACATTTGGAGTGCTTTGGGGCCTCTGGTGGAAAAGAAAATATCGACATATAAAAACTAGACAGAAACATTCTCAGAAACTTCTTTGTGATGTCTGCATTTAACTCACAGAATTAAACCTTTCTTTTGAAAGAGCAGTTCTGAAACACTCTTTTTGTAAAATCTGCAACTGCACATTTGGAGAGCTTTGAGGCCTATGATAGAAAAGGAAATGTCTTCACCTAAAAACTAGACAGAAGCATTCTCAGAAATTCCTTTGTGATGTGGGAATTCAACTCACAGAGTTGAAAATTTCTTTTGATAGAGCAGGTTCGAAACACACTTTTTGTAGAATCCGCAAGTGGACATTTGGAGAGCTTTGAGGCCTATGGTGGAAAAGGAAATATCTTTATATAAAAACCAGACAGAAGCATTCTCAGAAACTTCTTTGTGATGTGTGCATTCAACACACAGAGTTGAACCTTTCTTTTGATAGAGCAGGTTTGAAACACTGTTTTTGTAGAATCAACAAGTGGTCATTTAGAGAGCTTTAAGGACCATGGTGGAAACGGAAAAATCTTTATGTAAAAACCAGACAGAAGAATTCTCAGAAACTACGTTGTGATGTTTCCATTCAACTCACAGAGTTGAACATACCTTTTCATAGAGCAGTTTTGAAACACTCTTTTTGTAGAATTTGCAAGTGGATATTTGTACCGCTTTGAGGCCTTCGTTGGAAATGGGAATATCTTCACATAAACACTTGACAGAAGCATTCTCAGAAACTTCTTTGTGATGTGTGCATTCAACTCACAGAGTTGAACGTTTATTAGATAGAGCACGTTTGAAACACTCATTTTGTAGAATCTGCAAGTGGACATTTGGAGAGCTTTGAGGACTACGGTGGGAAAGGAAATATCTTCACATCAAAACTAGACAGAAGCATACTCAGAAACTTCTTTATGATGTTTGCATTAAACTCACAGAGTTGAACTTTCATTTTCATAGACCAGTTTTGAAACACTCTTTTCATAGTATCTGCAAGTGGATATTTGGACTGCTTTGAGGACTTCATTGGAAACAGGTATAACTTCACATAAACATTAGACAGAAGCATTCTCAGAAACTTCTTTGTGATGTGTGCATTCAAGTCACAGAGTTGAACATACCTTATCATAGAGTAGTTCTGAAACCCTCTTTTAGTGGAATCTGCAAGTGGATATTTGGACCGCATTGAGGCCTTCTTTGAAAATGGGAGTATCTTCACATAAACACTAGACAGAAGCATTCTGAGAAACTTCTTTGTGATGTGTGCATTCAACTCACAGAGTTGAACTTTTCTTTTGATAGAGCAGGTTTGAAACACTCTTTTTGTAGAACCTGCAAGTGGACATTAGGAGAGCTTTGAGGCCTATGGTGGAAAAGGAAATATCTTCCAATAAAAAATAGAAGGATTCTCAGAAACTTCTTTGTGATGTTTGCGTTTGCCTTACAGAGTTGAACACACGTTATCATAGAGCAGTTTTGAAACACTCTTTGAGTAGAATCAACAAGTGGATATTTGGACTCCTTTGAGGCCTTCGTTGGAAACGGGAATATCTTCACATAAAAACTAGACAGAAGCATTCTCAGGAACTTCTTTGTGATGTGTGCATTCAACTCACAGAGTTGAACCTTTCTTTTGATAGACCACGTTTGAAATACTCTTTTTGTAGAATTTGCAAGTGGACATTTGGAGAGCTTTGTGGCCTACGGTGGAAAAGGAAATATCATCAAATAAAAACTAGACAGAAGCATTCTCAGAGACTTGTTCATGATCTTTGCATTCAACTCAAAGAGTTGAACATACCTTTTAATAGAGCAGTTTTGGAACACTCTTCGTGGAATCTGCAAGTGGATATTTGGAATGCTTTGAGGCCTTCGTTGGAAACGGGAATATCTTCACATAAAAACTAGACAGAAGTATTCTCAGAAAATTCTTTAGGGTGGTTGCATTCAACACACAGAGTTGAACATACCTTGTCCTAGAGCAGTTTTGAAACACTCTTTTTGTAGAATCTGCAAGTGGATATTTGGACCGCTTTGAGGCTTTCGTTGGAAACGGGAATATCTTCACATAAACAGTAGACAGAAGGATTCTCAGACTCTTCTTTGTAATGTGTGCTTTCAACTCACAGAATTTAACCATTCTTTTGATAGAGCAGGTTTGAAACACTCTTTTTGTGGAATCTGCAAGTGGATATTTGGACCACTTTGAGGCCTTCATTAGAAATGGGAATATCTTCACATAATCACTAGACAGAAGCTTTCTCAGAAACTTCTTTGTGCTGTGTGCATTCAGCTCAGAGAGTAGAACCTTTCTTTTGATAGAGCAGGTTTGAAACACTTTTTTCATGGAATCTGCATGTGGATATTTGGACCGCTTTGAGGCCTTCGTTGGAAACGAGAGTATTTTCACTTAAACACTAGACAGAAGCATTCTCAGAAACTAATTTGTGATGTGTGCATTCAACTCACAGAGTTCAACCTTCCTTTAGATAAAGCACGTTTGAAACACTCATTTTGTAGAATCTGGGAGTGGACATTTGAAGAAATTTGAGGCCTACGGTGGGAAAGGAAATGTCATCACATAAAAACTAGACAGAAGCATTCTCAGAAACGTCTTTGAGATGTGTGCATTCAACTCACGGAGGTGTACCTTCCTTTTCATAGAGCATTTTTTAAACACACTTTTCGTAGATTCCGCAAGTGGATATTTGGACCGCTTTGAGGCCTTCGTTAGAAACGGGAATATCTTCACATAAAAACTAGACAGAAGCATTTCAGAAACTTCTTTGTCATGTGTGCATTCAACTCACAGAGTTGAAACTTTCTTTTGATGGAGAAGGTGTTAAACACTGTTTTTGCGGAATATAAAAGTGGACATTTGGTGCGCTTTGAGGCCTATGGTGGAAAAGGAAATATCTTCACATAAAAAATAGACAGAATCATTCTCAGAATCTTGTTTTTGATGGATGCATTCAATTCACAGAGTTGAACATGCTTTATTATAGAGCAGTTTTGAAACACTCTTTTAGTAGAATCTGCAAGTGGATATTCGGACCGCTTAAAGGCCTTCTTTGGAAAGGGGTATATCTTCACATAAACACCAGACAGAAGCATTCTCAGAAACTTCTTCGTACTGTGTGCATTCAACTCGGTGAGTTGAACCTTTCTTTTGATAGAGCAGTTTTGAAACACTCTTTTTGAAGAATCTGCATGTGGATATTTGGACGGCTTTGAGACCTTCTTTAGAAACGGTAATATCTTGACATAAACACTAGACAGAAGCATTCTCAGAAACTTCTTTCTGATGTGCGCATTCAACTCGCAAATTTGAACGTACCTTATCATGGAGCAGTTTTGAAACTCTCTTTTAGTGGAATCTGCAAGTGGATATTTGGACCCCTTTGAGGTCTTCATTGGAAACAGGAATATCTTCACATAAACACTAGACAGAAGCATTCTCAGAAATTTCTTATTGATGTGTGCATTCAACTCACAGAGTTGATCTTTTCTTTTGACAGAGCAGGTTTGAATCACTCTTTTTGTAGATTCTGCAAGTGCACATTTGGAGAGATTTGAGGCCTGTGGTGGAAAAGGAAATATCTTCATATAAAAACTAGACAGAAGAACTCTCCAAAACATCTTTGTGATGTTTGCATTCAATTCACAGAGTTGAACATATCTTTTCATAGAGCAGTTTTGAAACACTCTTTTCGTAGAATCTGCAAGTGGATATTTGGAATGCTTTGAGGCTTACGTGGGAAACGGAAATATCTTCACATAAAAACTAGACAGAAGCATTCTCAGAAACTTCTTTGTAATGTGTGCATTCAACTCACAGAGTTGAAACTTTCTTTATATAGAGCAGGTTTGAAACACTCTTTTTGTAGAATCTGCAAGTGGACATTTGCAGCACTTTGATTCCTATCGTGGAAAAGGTAATATCATCACGTAAAGACTAGACTGTAGCTTTCTCAGAAACTTCTTTGTGATGTTTGCATTCAACTCACAGAGTTGAACATACCTCTTCATAGCGCAATTTAGAAACTCTCTTTTTGTAGAATGTGCAAGTTGATATTTGGAACTCTGTGAGGCCTTCGTTGGAAACCGGGAATAACTTCACATAAAAACTAGACAGAAGCATTCTCACAAACTTCTTTGTGATGTGTGCATTAAACTCACAGATTTGGACCTTGCTTTTGATAGAGCAGATTTGAAACACTCTTTTTTTAGAATCTGCACAGGGGCATTTGGAGCACTTTGAGGCCTATGGTGGAAAAGGAAATATCTTCACATAAAAACTACACAGAAGCATTCTCAGAAACTTCTTCATGATGTGTGCATTCACCTCAGAGAGTTGAACATTTCTTTTGATAGAGCAGTTTTGAAACACTCTTTTTGTAAAGTCTGCAAGTGGATAGATGGAATGCTTTGCGGCCTTCGTTGGAAACGGGAGTATCTTCACATAATCACTAGACAGAAGCTTTCTCAGAAACTTTTTTGTGCTGTGGCATTCAAGTAAGGGAGTTGAACCTTTATTTTGAAAGAGCAGGTTTGAAACACTCTTTTTGTGGAGTCTGCAAGTGGACATTTGGAGAGTTTTGAGGCCTATGGTGGAAAAGGAAATATCTTCACGTAAAAACTACAAAGAAGCATTCTCAGAAACTTCTTTGTGATGTTTGTATTCAACTCACAGAGTTGAACTTTCTTTGATAGAGCAGTTTTGAACCAGTCTTTTTGAAGAAACTGCAAATGGATATTTGGACCGCTTTGAGGCCTTCTTTGAAAACGGGAATGTCTTTACATAAACACTAGACAGAAGCATTCCCAGAAACTTCTCTGTGATGTGTGCATTCAATTCACAGAGTTGAACCTTTCTTTTGATAGAGCAGGTTTGAAACAATCTTTTTGGAGGATCTGCAAGTGAACTTTTGGAGAGCTTTGAGGCCTATGGTGGAAAAGGAAGTATCTTTATATAAAAAGCAGGCAGAAGAATTCTCAGAAAATTCTTTGTGATCGTGCATTCAACTCACAGAGTTGAACATACATTTTGATAGAGCAGTTTTGAAACACTCTTTTAGTAGAATCTGCATGTGGATATTTTTACTGCTTTGAGGCCTTCGTTGGAAACGGGAATATCTTCACATAAAAAATAGACAGAAGCATTCTCAGAAACTTCTTTGTGATGTTTGTTTTCAACTCACAGATTTCAACGTACCTTATCATGGAGTAGCTTTGAAACACTCTTTTAGCAGAATCTGCACGTGCACATTTGGAGAGCTTTGAGGCTTGTCATGGAAAAGGAAATATCATCATATAAAAACTAGACAGAAGAATGCTCAGAAACATCTTTGTGATGTTTGCATTCAACTCAAAGAGTTGAACATACCTTTTAATAGAGCAGTTTTGGAACACTCTTCGTGGAATCTGCAAGTGGATATTTGGAATGCTTTGAGGCCTTCGTTGGAAACGGGAATATCTTCACATAAAAACTAGACAGAAGTATTCTCAGAAAATTCTTTAGGGTGGTTGCATTCAACACACAGAGTTGAACATACCTTGTCCTAGAGCAGTTTTGAAACACTCTTTTTGTAGAATCTGCAAGTGGATATTTGGACCGCTTTGAGGCTTTCGTTGGAAACGGGAATATCTTCACATAAACAGTAGACAGAAGGATTCTCAGACTCTTCTTTGAAATGTGTGCTTTCAACTCACAGAATTTAACCATTCTTTTGATAGAGCAGGTTTGAAACACTCTTTTTGTAGGATCTGCAATTCGACATTTTGAGAGCTTTGAAGCCTACGGTTCAAAAGGAAATATCATCACATAAAAAGTAGACTGAAGCATTCTCAGAAACTACATTGTGATGTTTGCATTCAGCACACAGAGTTGAACATAACTTTTCATGGAGCAGTTTTGAAACACTCTTTATGTAGAAGCTGCAAGTGGATATTTGGATAGCTTTCAGGACTTCGTTGGAAACGGGAATATCTTCACATAAAAACTAGACAGAAGCATTCTCAGAAACTAGTTTGTGAGGTTTGCATTCAACTCACAGAGGTGAACATACTTTATCATAGAGCAGTTTTGAAACACTCTTGTAGTAGAAGCTGCAAGTGGATATTTGGACCGCTTTGAGGTCTTCATTGGAAACGGGATTATCTTCACATAATCACTAGACAGATGCTTTCTCAAAAACTTCTTTGTACTGAGTGCATTCAACTCACAGAGTTAACCTTACTTCATCGAGCAGGTATGAAACACTCTTTTTGTAGAATCTGCAACTGGACATTTGGAATGCTTTGAGGTCTGTGGTGGAATAGGAAATATCTTCACATAAAAACTAGACAGAAGCATTCTCAGAAACATCTTTGTGATGTTTGCATTCAACTCACAGAGCTCAAAATCCCTTTTCATAGAGCAGTTTTGAAACACTCATTTTGTAGACTCTACAAGTGGATATTTGGACTCCTTTGAGGCCTTCGTTTTAAAAGGGAATATCTTCACATAAAAACTAGACAGAAGCATTCTCAGAAACTTCTTTGTGATGTGTGCATTCAACTCACCGAGTTGAACATACTTTGTCATAGAGCAGTTTTGAAGCACTCTTTTAGTAGAATCTGCAAGTGGATATTTGGACCGCTTTGAGGCCTTCATTGGAAACGGGAATATCTTCACATAAAAACTAGACAGATGCATTCTCAGAAACTTCTTTGTGATGTGTGTATTCAACATAAAGATTTGAACCTTTCTTTTAATAGAGCAGGTTTGAAACACTCTTTTTGTAGAATCTGCAAGTGGACATTTGGAGAGCTTTGAGGCCTATGGTGGAAAAGGAATTATCTTCTCATAAAAACTAGACAGAAGCATTCTCAGAAACAATTTTGTGATGTGTTCATTCAACACAAAGAGTTGAAGGTTTCTTTTGATATAGCAGTTTTGAAACACTCATTTTGTAGACTCTACAAGTGGATATTTGGACTCCTTTGAGGCCTTCGTTTTAAAAGGGAATATCTTCACATAAAAACTAGACAGAAACATTCTCAGAAACGTCTTTGTGATGTTTGCATTCAACTCACAAAGTTGAAGATACCTTTCCATGGAGCAGTTTTGAGACACTCTTTTTGTAGAATCTGCAAGTGGATATTTGGACCGCTATGAGGCTTTCGTTAGAAATGGAAATATCTTCTCATAAACACTAGACAGAAGCATTCTCAAAAACTTCTTTGTCATGCGTGCATTAAACTCAAAGAGTTGAACCTTTCTTTTGATAGAGCAGCTTTGAAATACTCTTCTAGTAGAATCTGCAAGTGGACATCTGGAGAGCTTTGAGGTCTATGGTGTAAAGGGTTATATCTTCATATAAAAATTAGAGAGAAGAATTCTCAGAAACTTCTTTGTGATGTTTGCATTCAACTCAGAGTTGAACGTACCTTTTCATAGAACAGTTTTGAAACATTCTTTTCCTAGATTCTGCAAGTGGATATTTGGAACGCTTTGAGGCCTTCGTTGGAAACGGGATTATGTTCACACAAAAACGGGCAGAAGCATTCTCAGAAACTTCTTTGTGATGTGTGCATTCAACTCAAAGGGTTGAAACTTTCTTTTGATAGAGCATGTTTGAAACACTCTTTTTGTAGAATCGGCACTGGACATTTTTAGAGCTATGAGGCCTATGGTGGAAAAGGAAATATCTTCAAATAAAAACCAGACAGAAGAATTCTAAGGCACTACATTGTGATGTTTGCGTTCAACTCATAGAGTTGAACATACCTTTTGATAGAGCAGTTTTGAAACACTCTTTTTGTAGAATCTGCAAGTGAATATTTGGACCGCTTTGAGGCCTTCGTTGGAAATGGGAATATCTTCACATAATCACTAGATAGAAACTTTCTCAAAAAATTTTTGGACTGTGTGCATTCAACTCACGGACTTGTACCTTTCTTTTGATGGAGCAGGTTTGAAATACTCTTTTTCTAGAATCTGCAAGTGGACATTTGGAGTGCTTTGAGGCCTATGGTGGAAAAGGAAATAACTTCCCATAAAAACTAGACAGAAGCATTCTCAGAAAGTTCTTATGATGTGTGCATTCAATTCACAGAGTTGAACATACCTTATCATAGAGCACTTTTTTTTTAAATTATACTTTAAGTTTTAGGGTACATGTGCACATTGTGCAGGTTAGTTACATATGTATACATGTGCCATGCTGGTGCACTGCACCCACTAACTCGTCATCTAGCATTAGGTATATCTCCCAATGCTATCCCTCCCCCCTCCCCCCTCCCCACCACAGTCCCCAGAGTGTGATATTCCCCTTCCTGTGTCCATGTGATCTCATTGTTCAATTCCCACCTATGAGTGAGAATATGCGGTGTTTGGTTTTTTGTTCTTGCTATAGTTTACTGAGAATGATGGTTTCCAATTTCATCCATGTCCCTACAAAGGATATGAACTCATCATTTTTTATGGCTGCATAGTATTCCATGGTGTATATGTGCCACATTTTCTTAATCCAGTCTATCATTGTTGGACATTTGGGTTGGTTCCAAGTCTTTGCTATTGTGAATAATGCTGCAATAAACATACGTGTGCATGTGTCTTTATAGCAGCATGATTTATAGTCATTTGGGTATATACCCAGTAATGGGATGGCTGGGTCAAATGGTATTTCTAGTTCTAGATCCCTGAGAAATCGCCACACTGACTTCCACAATGGTTGAACTAGTTTACAGTCCCACCAACAGTGTAAAAGTGTTCCTATTTCTCCACATCCTCTCCAGCACCTGTTGTTTCCTGACTTTTTAATGATTGCCATTCTAACTGGTGTGAGATGATATCTCATACATAGAGCACCTTTGAAACACTCTTTTCGTAGAATCTGCAAGTGGATATTTGGACCGCTTTGAGGCCTTCACTGGAAACGGGAGTATCTTCACATAAACCCAAGACAGAAGCATTCTCAGAAACTCCTTTGTGATGTGTGCATTCAACTCACAGAGTTGAACCTTCCTTTTCATAGAGCAGGGTTGAAACACTCTTTTTGCAGGATCTGCAAGTGGACATTTGGAGCTCTTTGAGGCCTATGGTGGAAAAGGATATATCTTCACATAAAAACTAGACGGAAGCATTCTCATAAACTTATTTGTGATGTGTGCATTCAACTCACAGAGTTGAACCTTTCTTTTGATAGACCAGGTTTGAAACATTCATTTTGTAGAATCTGAAGTGCACATTTGGAGAGCTTTGAGGCCTATGGTGGAAAAGGGAGTATCTTCACATAAAAACTAGAGAGAAGCGTTCTCAGAAACTTCTTTGTGGTGTGTGCATTCAACTCACAGAGTTGAACCTCTCTTTTCATAGAGCAGGTTTGAAACATTCTTTTCTTAGTATCTGCAAGTGGACATTTGGAGAGCTTTGAGTCCTATGGTGGAAAAGGAAATATCTTCACACAAAAACTAGACAGAAGCATTCTCAGAAACTTCTTTGTGATGTTTGCATTCAACTCACAGAGTTGAAGATACCTTTCCTTGGAGCAGTTTTTAGACACTCTTTTTATAGAATCTGCAAGTGGATATTTGGACCGCTATGAGGCCGTCATTGGAAACGGGAATGTCTTCACATAAACACTAGATAGAAGCATTCTCAAAAACTTCTTTTTCATGTGTGCATTAAACTCAAAGAGTTGAATCTTTCTTTTGATAGGGCAGCTTTGAAACACTCTTTTTGTAGAATCTGCAAGTTGACATTTGGAGAGCTTTGAGGCCTATGGTGGAAAAGGTTATATCTTCATATAAAAATAAGAGAGAAGAATTCTCAGAAAATTCTTTACGATGTTTGCATTCAACTCACAGATTTGAAGATACCTTTTCATAGAGCAGTTTTGAAACATCTTTTTGTAGAATATGCAAGTGGATATTTGAAATGCTTTGAGGCCTTTGTTGGAAATGGGAATAAGTTCACACAAAAACAGGCAGAAGCATTCTCAGAAACTTCTTTGTGATGTGTGCATTCAACCCCAAGAGTTGAAACTTTCTTTTCATAGAGTATGTTTGAAACCCTCTTTTTGTAGAATCTGCAAGTGGACATTTGGAGAGCATTGAGGCCTATCGTGGAAAAGTAAATATCTCACATATAAACTAGAGAGAAGCATTCTCAGAAACTACTTTGTGATGTGTGCATTCTACTCACAGAGTTGTACCTTTCTTTTGATAGAGCAGTTTTGAAACACTCTTTTTGTAGAATCTGGAAATATATATTTGGACCGCTTGTAGGCCTTCTTTGGAAATGGGAATATCTTCACATAAACACTAGACAGAAGCATTCTCCGAAACTTCTTTGTGATGTGTGCATTCAACTCACAGAGTTGAAGCTTTGCTTTAATAAAGCAGGTTTGAAACACTCTTTTTGTAGAATCTGCAAGTGGATATTTGAACCGCTTTGAGGCCTTCGTTGGAAAAGGGGATATCTTCACATAAACACTAGACAGAATCATTCTCAGAAACCTCTTTGTGATGTGTGCATTTCACTCACAGAATTGAACCTTTCTTTTGATAGAGCAGGTTTGAAGCACTTTTTTTGTAGAATCTGCAAGCAGACATTTGGAGAGCTTGGAGGCCTATGGTGGAAAAGGAAATATCTATAAGTAAAAACTAGACAGAAGCATTGTCAGAAACTTCTTTGTGATGTTTGCATTCAACTCACAGAGTTGAACCTCCCTTTTCATAGAGTAGTTTTGAAACACTATTTTCGTAGAATCTGCAAGTGGATATTTGGACTGCTTTGAGGCCTTCGTTGGAAACGGGAATATCTTCACATAAAAACTAGACAGAAGCATTCTCATAAACTTATTTGTGAAGTTTGCATTCAACTCTCAGAGTTTAACATACTTTATCATAGATCAGTTTTGAAACACTCTTTTAGTAGTATCTGCAAGTGTATAATTGGACCGCTTTGAGGCTTTCGTTGGAAACGGGAGTATCTTCACACAATGAAGCTTTCTCAAAAACTTCTTTGTGCTGTGTGCATTCAACTCACAGAGTTGAAATTTTCTTTTGATGGAGCAGATTTGAAACACTCTTTTTGTAGAATTTGCAAGTGGATATTTGGACAGCTTTGAGGCCTTCCCTGGAAACGGGAGTTTCTTCACATAAAAACTAGACAGAAGCATTCTAGGAAAATTCATTTTGATGTGTGCATTCAACTCAGAGAGTTGACCCTTCTATTGATAGAGCAGGTTTAATACTCTTTTTGCAGAATCTGCAAGTGGACATTATGAGCGATTTGATGCCTATGGTGGAAAAGGAAATATCTTCACATTAAAACTAAACGCAGCATTCTCAGAAACTTCTTTGTGATGTTTGCCTTCAATTCTCAGAGTTGAACATACTTTATCCTAGAGCAGTTTTGAAACACTCTTTTAGTAGTATCTCCAAGTGGTTATTTGGACCACTTTGAGGACATCATTGGAAACGGAAGTACCTTCACATGATCACGACACAGAAGTTTTCTCAGAAACTTCCTTCGGCTGTGTGCATTCAACTCACATATTTGAATATTTCTTTGATAGAGCAGGTTTGAAACACTCTTTTTGTAGAATCTGCAAGTTGACATTTGGAGCGCTTTGAGGCCTATGGTGGAAAAGGAAATATCTTCGTATAAAAACTAGACAGAAGCATTCTCAGAAACTTCTTTTTGATATGTGTACTCAACTCACAGAGTTAACCTTTGTTTTGATAGAGCAGTTTTGAAACACTCTTCTTGTAGAATTTTCAAGCTGGATATTTGGACAGCTTTGAGGCTTTCGCTGGAAATGGGAATATCCTCACATAAAAGCCAGACAGAAGCATTCACAGAAACTTCTTTGTGATTTGCACATTCAACTCAAAGAGTTGAATCTTTACTTTGATAGAGCAGCTTTGAAACACTCTTTTTGCAGAATTTACAAGTGGATATTTGGACAGCTTTGAAGCCTTCGCTGGAAACGCGAGTAGCTTCACATAAAAACTAGACAGAAGCATTCTCAGAAATTTCTTTGTGATGTTTCCATTCAACTCACAGAGTTGAACATGCCTTTTCATAGAGCAGTTTTGAAACACACCATTTGTAGAATCTGCAGCTGGATATTTGGAGCTCTTTGAGGCCTATGGTGAAAAAGGAAATATCTTCACATAAAAACTAGAGAGAAGCATTCTCAGAAACTTCTTTGTGATGAGTGTACTCAACTCCCAGAGTTGAACCACTCATTTGATAGAGCAGTTTTGAAACACTATTTTTGTAGAATTTGCAAGTGGATATTAGACAGCTTTGAGGCTTTCATTGGAAACGGGAATGTCTTCACGTGAAAAATAGACAGAAGCATTCTCAGAATCTTCTTTGTGATGTGTGCATTCAACCCACAGTGTTGAAACTTTATTTTGATATAGCAGATTGGAAACACTCTTTTTGTAGAATTTGCAAGTGGATATTTGAACAGCTTTGAGGCCTTCACTGGAAACGGGATTATCTCCACATAAAAACCAGACAGAAACATTCTCAGAAACTTCTTTGTAATGTGTGTACTTAACTTAGAAAGGTAAACCTTTCCTTTGATAGAGCAGTTTTGAAACAGTATTCTTGTAGAATTTACAGGTGGATATTAGGACAGCTTTGAGGCTTTCATTGGAAACGGGAATATCTTCACATTAAAACCAGACAGAAGCATTCTCAGAAACTTCTTGGTGATGTGCGCATTCAACTCACAGAGTTGAAATTTCCTTTGGTAAAGCAGCTTTGAAACACTCTTTTTTAAGAATTTGCAAGTGGATATTTGGACAGCTTTGAAGCCTTCACTGGAAACGGGGGTATCTTCACATAAAAACTAGACAAAGCATTCTCAGAAACTTCTTTGTGATGTTTGCATTCAACTAACAGGGTTGAATATTCCTTTTCATAGAGAAGTTTGAAAAAATCTTTTTGTAGTATCTGCAAGTAGACATTTGGAGCACTTGAGGCCTATGGTGAAAAAGGAAATATTTTCACGTAAATACTAGACAGAAGCATTCTCAGAAACTTCTTTGTGATGTGTGTACTCCACTCACAGTGTTAAACCTTTCTTTTGATAGAGCAGTTTTGAAACACTCTTCTTGTAGAATTTACAAGTGGATATTTGGACAGCTTTGTGGCTTTCATTGGAAATGGGAATATCTTCAAATAAAAACCAGACAGAAGCTTTCACAGAAACTTCTTTGTGATTTGTGCATTCAACTCACTGTGTTGAAACTTTCCTTTGATAGAGCAGGTTTGAAACACTCTATTTGTAGAATTTTCAAGGGGATATTTGGACAGCTTTGAAGCCTTCACTGGAAATGGGAGTATCTTCACATAAAACTGGACAGAAGCATTCTAGGAAACTTCTTTTTGATGTTTGCATTCAACTCACAGAGTTGAACGTTCCTT
Source organism: Pan paniscus (assembly GCF_029289425.2). Classification (NCBI taxonomy): domain Eukaryota; kingdom Metazoa; phylum Chordata; class Mammalia; order Primates; family Hominidae; genus Pan; species Pan paniscus. Next base: position 53,543,973 of record NC_073260.2, read on the forward strand.
TTCATAGAGCAGTTTTGCAACACTCTTTTTGTAAAATCTGCAAGTGGAGACTTGGAGTGCTTTGAGGCCTTCGTTAGAAATGGGAATATCTTCACATAAAAACTAGACAGAAGCATTCTCAAAAACTTCTTTTTGATGTGTGTACTCAACTCACAGAGTTGAACTTTTATTTTGATAGAGAAGTTTTGAAACACTCTCTTTGTAGAATCTGCTAACGGATATTTGGACAGCTTTGAGGCTTTCGTTGGAAACGGGAATATCTTCACATAAAAACTAGACAGAAGCATTCACAGAAACTTCTTTGTGATGTTTGCATTCAACTCACAGAGTTGACGATTCCTTTTCATAGAGCAGTTTTGATGCACTCTTTTTGTAGTATCTGCAAGTGGATATTTGGAGCACTTTGAGGCCTATTTTGGAAAACGAAATATTTTCACATGAAAACTAGACAGAGGCATACTCAGAAACTTCTTTGTGATGTGTGTACTCCACTCACAGAGTAGAACCTTTCTTTGTATAGAGCAGTTTTGAAACACTCTCCTTGTAGAATCTGCAAATGGATATTTGGACAGCTTTGAGGCTTTGGTTGGAAACCGGAATATCATCACATAGAAACTAGACAGAAGCATTCTCAGAAACTTTTGTGATGTTTGCATTCAACTCACAGATTTGAACATTCCTCTTCATACATCAGTTTTGAAACACTCTTTTTGTAGTATCTACAAGTGGACATTTGGAGCGCTTTGAGGCCTATGGTGAAAAAGGAAATGTCTTCACATAAAAACTAGACAGAAGCATTCTCAGAAACTTCTTTGTGATGTGTGCATTCAACTCACAGAGTTGAACAATCCTTTTCATACAGCAGTTTTGAATCTCTCTTTTTGTAGAATCTCCAATGGACATTTGGAGCGCTTTGGGGCCTTCATTCGAAACGGGAATATCTTCCCATAAAAACTAGACAGAAGCTTTATCAGAAACTACTTTGGGATATGTGCTTTCAACTCACATAGTTGAACCCTTCTTTTGATAGAGCAGTTTTGAAACAATCTCATTGGAGAATCTGCAAGTCGACATCTGGTGTGCTTTGAGGCCTATGGAGAAAAAGGTAATATCTTAACATAAAAACTAGACAGAAGCATTCTCAGAAACTTCTTTTTGATGTGTGTACTCAACTGACTGAGTTAAACCTTTCTTTTGATAGAGCAGTTTTGAAACACTCTTCTTGTAGAATTTATAAGTGGATATTAGGACAGCTTTGACGCTTTTGTTGGAAACGGGAATGTCTTCACATAAAAACCAGACAGAAGCATTCTCAGGAACATCTTTGTTTTATGTGCATTCATCTCACAGAGTTGAAACTTTCTTTTGATAGAGCAGCTTTTAAACAAACTTTTTGTAAAATTTGCAAGTGGATATTTGGACAGCTTTGAAGCCTTCCCTGGAAACGGAGTATCTTCACATAAAAACTAGACGGAAAGATTCTCAGAAACTTCCTTGCGAGGTTTGCATTCAACTCAAAGAGTTGAACATTCCTTTGCATAGAGCTGTTTTGAAACACTCTTTTTGTAGAATCTGCAAGTGGATATTTGGAGCGACTTGAGGCCTGTGGTGAAAAATGAAATATCTTCGCATAAAAACTAGACAGAATCATTCTCAGAAATTTCTTTGTGATGTGTGTACTCAACTCACAGAGTTGAATATTTCTTTTGATAGAACAGTTTTGAAACACTCCCTTGTAGAATATGCAGGTGTATATTTGTACAACTTTGAGTCTTTCATTGGAAACGGGAATATCTTCTCATAAAAACTAGACAGAAGCATTCTCAGAAACTTCTCTGTGATGTTTGTCTTCAACTCTCAGACTTCATCATTCTTTTTCATAAAGCAGTTTTGAAACACTCTTTTTGTAGAATCTGCAAGTGGACCTTTGGAGAGCTTTGAGGCCTGTGGTAAAAAAGGAAATATCTTCACATGAAAACTAGACAGGAGCATTCTAAGAAACTTATTTCTGATGTGTACACTAAACTCACAGAGTTGAACTTTTCATTTGATAGAGCAATTTTGAAACACTTTTTGTGAATCCTGCAAGTGGACATTTGGAGGGCTTTGAGACATTCTTTGGAAACGGGAATATCTTCACATAAAAACTAGAAAGAAGCATTCTCAGAAACTTCTTTGTGAGGTTTGCATTCAACTCACAGAATTGAACTTTTCTTTTGATAAAGCAGTTTTGAAACACTCTCTTTGTAGAATGTACTGATGGATATTTGGACAGCTTTGAGGTTTTCGTTGGAAACGGGAATATCTTCACATAAAAACTAGACAGAAGCATTTTCAGAAACTTCTTTGTGATGTTTGCATTCAACTCACAGAGTTGAAGATTCCTTTTCATAGAGCAGTTTTGATACACTCTTTTTGTGGAATCTGCCTGAGGACATTTGGAGCGCTTTGAGGCCTAAGGTGAAAAAGGAAATATCTTCACATAAAAACTAGACAGAAGAATTCTCAGAAACTTCTTTGTGAAGTGTGCACTCAACTCACAGAGTTAAAACTTTCTTTGATAGAGCAGTCTTGAAACACACTTCTTGTAGAATTTACAAGTGGATATTAGGACAGCTTTCAGGCTTCCGTTGGTAATCCTGAAGATATTCGCTGGAATATCTTCACATAAATTGTAGACAGAAGCATTCTCAGAAACATCTTTGTGATGTGTGCTGTTGGAACTTTCCTTTGATAGAGCAGCTTGAAACACTCTTTTTGTAGAATTTGCAAGTGGATATTTGGACAGCTTTGAAGCCTTCGCAGGAAACGGGTTTATCTTCACATAAAAACTAGACAGAATCATTCTCAGAAACTCTTTTGTGATGTTTGCGTTCAACTCACAGAGTTGAACATTCCTTTTCATAGAGCAGTTTTGAAAAACACTTTTTGTAGAATCTGCAAGTGGACATTTGCAGCGTTTTGGGGCCCATTGTGAATAAGGAAATGTGTTCACATTAAAACTAGATAGAAGTATTCTCAGAAACTTCTTTGTGATGTGTGTACTCAACACAGAGTTGAATCTTTGTTTTGACAGAGCAGTTTGAAACCCTTTTTGTATAATCTGCAAGTGGATATTTGGATAGCTTTGAGGCTTTCGTCGGAAACGGGAATGTCTTCACATAAAAACTAGAGAGAAGCATTCTCAGAAACTTCTTTGTGAAATTTGCCTTCAACTCACAGATTTGAACATTCCTTTTCATAGAGCAGTTTTGAAACACTCCTTTTGTAAAATCTGAAGTGGACATTTGGAGCGCTTTGAAGCCTATTTTGGAAAATGAAATATTTTCACATAAAAACTAGACAGAAGCATTCTCAGAAACTTCTTTGTGATGTGTGTACTCCACTCACAGAGTAGAACCTTTCTTTTTATAGAGAAGTTTTGAAACACTCTCCTTGTAGAATCTGAAAATGGATATTTGGAAAGCTTTGAGGCTTTGGTTGGAAACGGGAATATCTTCACCTAAAAACCAGACAGAAGCATTCTCAGAAACTTCTGTGTTATGTGCGCATTCAACTCACAGAGGTGAAACTTTCTACTGACAGAGCAGCTTTTAAATACTCTTTTTGTAGAATTTGCAAGTGGATATTTGGACAGCTTTCAAGCTTTCACTGGAAACGGAAGTATCTTCAGGTAAAAGCTAGACAGAAGCATTCTCAGAAACTTCTTTGTGATCTTTGCATTAAACTCACGGAGTTGAACATTCCTTTTCATAGAGGAGTTTTGAAAAACTCCTTTTGTAGATTCTGCAAGTGGACATTTGGAGCGCTTTGAGGCCTATATTGAAAAAGGAAATATCTTCCCATAAAAACTAGACAGAAGCATTCTCAGAAACTTCTTTGTGTTGTGCGTATTCAACTCACAGAGTTGAACCTTTATTTTGATAGAGCAGATTTGAAACACTCTTTTTGTAGAATGTGCAAGTGGATATTGGGATAGTTTTGAGGCTTTCGTTGGAAACGGGAATATCTTCACATAAAAACTAGACAGAAACACTCTCAGAAACTTCTTTCTGATGTGTGTCCTCAACTCACAGAGTTGAACACTTCTTTTGATCTAGAAGTTTTGAAACAGTCTCTTTGTAGCATCTGCAAGTGGACATTTGGTGTGCATTGAGACGTATGGTGAAGTAGGAAATATCTTATTATAAAAACTGGACAGAAGCATTCTCAAAGACTTCTTTGTGATGTTTGCATTTATCTCACAAATTTGAACATTCCTTTTCATAGAGCAGTTTTGAAACACTCTTTTTGTAGCATCTGCAAGTGGACATTCGGAGTGCTTGGAGGCCTATGGTGACAAAGGAAATATCTTCACATAAAAATTAGACAGAAGTATTCTCAGAAATTTCTTCATGATGTGTATACTCAGCTCACAGAGATGAACCTTTCTTTTGCTGTAGCAGTTTTGAAACACTCTTTTTGCAGCATTTACAAGTGGATATTTGGACAGCTTCGAGGCTTTCCTTGGAAAAGGGAATATCTTCACATAAAAACTAGACCGAAGCATTTTCAGAAACTTCTTTGTGATGTGTGTATTCAACTCAAAGAGTTGATACTTTCTTTTGATAGAGCAGGTTTGAAACACTCTTTTTGTAGAAATTGCAAGTGGATATTTGGACAGCTTTGTCGCCTTCGCTGGAAACCGGGGTATCTTCACATAAAAACTAGACGGAAGTATTCTCAAAAACATCTTTGTGATGTTTACATTCAACTCACATAGTTGAACATTCCTTTCAATAGAGCAGTATTGAAACACTCTGTTTGTAGTATCTGCTAGTGGACATTTGGAGCGCTTTTAGGCCTCTGGAGAAAAAGGAAATATCTTCACATAAAAACTAGACAGAATCATTATCAGAAACATTTTTGTGATGCAAGCACTCAACAAAAAGAGTTGAAAATTTTCTTTGATGGAGCGTTTTTAAACAGTCTTTTTGTAGAATCTGCAAGTGGACATTTGGAACGCTTTGAAGCCTTCGTTGGAAACAGGAATATCTTCACATAAAAACTATACAGAATCATTCTCAGAAACCTCTTTGTGATGTGTGTACTCAACTCACAGAGTTGAACCTTTCTTTTGATAAAGCAGTTTTGAAACACTGTCTTTGTGGAAACTGCAAATGAATATTTGGACAGGTTTGAGGCTTTCATTGGAAACGGGAATATCTTCACATAAAAACTAGACAGAAACATTCTCAAAAACTTGTTTGTGATGTGTGCACTCAACTCACTGAGTTGAACCTTTCTTTTCACAGAGCAGTTTTGAAACACTCTTTTTGTGGAATCCGCAAGTGGACATTTGGAGTGCTGTGTGGCCTTCATTGGAAACGGGAATAACTTCACAAAAAACTAGACAGAAGCATTCTCAGAAACTTCTTTGCGATGTTTGCATTCAACTCACAGAGTTGAAACTTTTATTTTGATAGAGCAGATTTGAAACACTGCTTTTGTGGAATTTGCAAGTGGATATTTCGACAACTTTGAGGCTTTCACTTGAATCGGGAGTATCTTCACATAAAAACTAGACAGAAGCTTTCTCGGAAACATCTTTTTGATGTTTGGATTCAACTCAAAGAGTTGAATATTCGTTTTCACAGAGTAGTTTTGAAACATTCTTTTTATAGTATCTTCAAGTCGACATTTGGAGCACTTTGAGTCCTATGGTGATAAAGAAAATATCTTCAAATAAAAATTAGACAGAAGCATTCTCAGAAACTTCTCTGTGATGTGTACATTCAACTCACAGAGTTGAAAATTCTTTTTCATAGAGCAGATTTGAAACACTCCTTTTGTAGAATCTGCAAGTGGACATTTGGAGCGCTCTGAGGCCTTTGCTCGAAAAGGGAATATCGTCACATAAAAACTAGACAGAAGCATTATCAGAAACTTCTTTCTGATGTGTCCTTTCAACTCACAGATTTGAACTCTTCTTTTGATAGAGCAGTTTTGAAACACTCTCTTTGTAGAATCTGCAAGTGGACATTTGGTGTGTTTTTGGTTTATGGTGAAAAAGGAAATATCTTCACATAAAAACTAGACAGGATCATTCTCAGAAACTTCTTTATGATGTGTGTACTCAACTCACAGAGTTGAACCTTTCTTTTGATAGAGCAGTTGTCAAACACTCTTTAAGTGGAATCTGCAAGTGGACACTTGGAGTGCTTTGTGACCTTCTTTGGAAACGGGAGTATCTTCACATGAAAACTATACAGAAGCATTGTCAGAAACTTCTTTGTGATGTGTGCTTAACTCACAGAGTTGAACTCTTCTTTTGATAGAGCAGTTTTGAAACACTCTCTTTGTAGAATCTGCAAGTTGATATTTGGACAGCTTTGAGGCATTCATTGGAAACGGGAATATCTTCACATAAAATCTAGTCAGAAGGATTCTCAGAAACTTCTTTGTGATGTTTTCATTCAATTCACAAAGTTGAACATTCCTTTTCATAGAGCAGTTTTGAAAAACTCTTTTTATATTATCTGCAAGTGGACATTTGGAGCGCTTTGAGGCCTACGGTGAAAAAGGAAATATCTTCACATAAAAACTAGACAGAAGCATTATCAGAAACTTCTTTGTGATGTGTGTACTCAACTCACAGAGTTAAACATTTCTTTTGATACATCAGTTTTGAAACACTCTTCCTGTAGAATATACAAGTGGATATTAGGACCGCGTGTGAAGCTTTCGATGGAAACCGGAATATCTTCACATAAAAACCAGACTGAAGGCATTCTCAGAAACTTCTTTGTGATGTGCGCATTCAACTCACAGAGTTGAAACTTTCTATTGATAAAGCAGCTTTGAAACACTCTTTTTGTAGAATTTGCAAGTGGATATTTTGAAAGCTTTGAAGCCTTCGCTGGACACGGGAGTATCTTCCCATAAAAACTAGACAGAAGCATTCTCAGAAACTTATTTGTGATGTTTGCATTCAACTCAGAGAGTTGAACATTCCTTTTCATTGAGCACTTTTGAAACACTCTTTTTGTAGTATCTGCAAGTGGACATTTGGACAGCTTTGAGGCCTATAGAGAAAATGGAAATATCTTCACATAAAAACTAGACAGAAGCATTCTCAGAAACATCTTTGTGATGTTTGCATTCAACTCAAAGAGTTGAATATTCCTTTTCATACAGCAGTTTTGAAAAACTCTTATTGTAGAATCTGCAAGTGGTCATCCTGAGTGCTTTGAGGCCTTCATTCGAAACAGGAATATCTTCACATAAAAAATGACAGAAGCATTCTCAGAAACTTCTTTGTGATGTGTGCATTTAACTCACAGATTTGAACCCTTCTCTTACAGAGCAGTTTTGACACACTCTTTTTGTGTAATCTGCAAGTGGACATTTGTTGTTCTTTGAGGCCTATGATGAAAAAGGAAATATCTTCACATAAAAACTAGACAGAAGCATTCTCAGAAACATCTTTGTGATATCTGAAGTCAACTCACAGAGTTGAAACTTTCTTTTGAGAGATCAGTTTTGAAACACTCTTTTTGTGGTATCTGCAAGTGGACACTTGGAGTGCTTAGTGGCCTTCATTGGAAACGGGAATATCTTCCAATAAAAACTAGACAGAAGCATTCTCAGAAACTTCTTTGTGATGTGTGCATTGAACAACCAGAGTTGAACTTTTCTTCTGATAGAGCAGATTGGAAACACTCTTTTTGTAGAATTTGCAAGTGGATGTTTGGACAGCTTTGAGGCCTTCAATGGAAATGGGAATATTTCACATAAAAACAAGACAGAAGCATTCTAAGAAACTTGTTATTGATGTGTGTCCTCAACTGAGAGAATTGAACATTTCTTTTGATAGAGCAGTTTTGAAACACTCTTTTTGTAGGATCTGCAAGTGGATATTTGGACGGCTTTGAGGCTTTCATTGGAAACCGGAATATTTTCACATAAAAACTAGAGAGAAGCATTCTCGGAAACTTCTTTGTGATGTTTGCATTCAACTCAAGAGTTGAACATTCCTTTTCATAGAGAAGTTTTGAAACCCTCTTTTTGTAGGATCTGCAAGCAGACATTTGGAGCGATTTGAGGCCTACGGTGAAAAAGGAAATATCTTCATATAAAAAGTAGACAGAAGCATTCTCAGAAACTACTTTTTGATGTGTGTACTCAACTCACAGAGGTAAATCTTTCTTTTGATAGAGCAGTTTTGAAACACTCTTCTTGTAGAATTTACAAGTGGATATTAGGACAGCTTTGAGGCTTTCGTTGGAAACGGGAATATCTTCACATAAAAACTAGACAGAAGCATTCTCAGAAACTACTTCGTGATGTGTGCATTCAACTCACAGAGTTGAAACTTCCTTTTCATAGAGCAGATTTGAAACACTCTTTCTGTAGTATTTTGAAGTGGATATTTGGACAGCTTTGAGGCCTTCACTGGAAACAGGTATATCTTCACATAAAAACTAGACAGAAGCACTCTCAGAAACTGCTTTGTGATGTTTGCATTCCACTCACAGTGTTGAATATTCCTTTTCATAGGGCTGTTTTGAAACAATCTTTTTGTAGAATCTGTAAGTGGGCACTTGGAGGACTTTGAGGGCTATGGTGAAAAAAGAAATATCTTCCCATAAAAACTATACAGAAGAATTCTCAGAAATTCTTTGTGATGTGTGTACTCAACTCACAGAGTTGAACCTTTCTTTTAATAGAGCAGTTTTTAAATACTGTTTTTGTAGAAAATGCAAGCGGATATCTGGATAGCTTTGAGGCTTTCGTTGGAAATGGAAATCTCTTCAATAAAATCTAGACAGAAGCTTTCTCAGAAACTTCTTTGTGATGTTTACCTTCATCTCACAGAGTTGGAAATTCCTTTTCATAGAGCAGTTTTGAAACACTCTTTTTGTAGACTCTGCAAGCGTTCATTTGGAGCTCTTCGAGGCTTTCGTTCAAAAGGAGAATATCTTCACATAAAAACTAGACAGAAGCATTATCAGAAACATCTTCGTGATGTGTGCATTGAACTCACAGAGTTGAACCCTTCTTTTGATAGAGCAGTTTCGAAACACTCTCTTTGTAGAATCTGCAAGTGGATATTTGGTGTGCTTTGAGGCCTATGGTGAAAAAGGAAATATCTTAACATAAAAACTAGGCAGACGCATTCTCAGAAACTTATTTGTGAAGTGTTAACTCAACTCACAGAGTTGAACCTTTATTTTGATAGAGCAGTTTTGAAACACTCTTTTTGTGGAATCTGCACGAGGACATTTGGAGCCCTTTGTGGCCTTCGTTGGAAACGGGAATATCCTCACATAAAAACTACACAGAGGCATTCTCAGAAACTCCTTTGTGATGTTTGAATTCAACTCACAGAGTTGAACATTCCCTTTCGTAGAGCAGTTTTGAAACAGTTTTTCTAATATCTGGAAGTGGACATTTTGAGCGCTTTGAGGTCTATGGGGAAAAAGGAAATATCTTCACATAAAAACTAGACAGAAGCATTCTCAAAAACTTCTTTGTAATGTGTGCCCTCAACTCACAGAGTTAAACCTTTCTTTTGATAGAGCAGTTTTGAAATACTCTACTTGTAGAATTTAAAGTGGATATTTCGACAGCTTTGAGGCTTTCGTTGGAAACGGGAATATCTTCATATAATAACCAGACAGAAGTATTCTCAGAAACTTCTTTCTCATGTTTGCAATCAAATCACAGAGTTGAACATTCCTTTCCATAGAGCAGTTTTGAAAAACCCTTTTTGTACAATTTGCAAATGGACATTTGGAGCGCTTGGAGGCCTACAGTGAAAAAGGAAATATCTTCACATATAAATTAGACAAAAGCATTCTCAGAAATTTCTTTGTGATGTGTGTACTCAACTCACAGAGATGAATCTTTCTTTTGCTAGAGCAGTTTTGAATCACTCTTTTTGAAGCATTTACAAGTGGATATTTGGACAGCTTTGTGGCATTCATTGGGAACACGAATATGTTCACATAAAAACTAGACAGAAGCATTCTCAGAAACTTCTTTGTGATGTTTGCATTCAGCTCACAGAGTTCAGCATTTCTTTTCATACAGCAGTTTTGAAACACTCTTTTTGTAGTATCTGCTAGTGCACATTTCGAGCGCTTTGAGGCCTATGTTGAAAAGGGAAATATCTTCACATAAAAATTAGACAGAAGCATTCTCAGGAACTTCTTTGTGTTATGTGTACTCAACTCACAGAGTTAAACCGTCTTTTGATAGAGCAGTTTTGAAACATTCTTCTTGTAGAATTTACAATTAAATAATCTGACAGGTTTGAGGATTTCATTGGAATGGGGAGTATCTTCACATAAAAACTGGACAGAAGCATTTTCAGAAACTGCTTTCTGACATGTGCATTCAACTCACCGAGTTGAAACTTTCTTTTGATAGAGCAGATTGGAAACACTCTTTTTGTAGAATTTGCAAGTAGATATTTGCACAGCTTTGAGGCCTTCTTTGGAAACGGGTGTATCTTCACATAAAAACTAGATAGAAGCATTCTAGTAAACTGCTTTTTGATTTTTGCATTCAACTCACAGAGTTGAGCATTTCTTTTCATAGAGCAGTTTTGAAACATTCTTTATGTAGAATCTGCACTTGGACATTTGGAGCGCTTTGAGGCCTATGGGGGAAAAGGGAATATCTTCACATAAAAACCAGACAGAAGCATTCTCCGAAACTACTTTGCGATGTGTGCAGCCAACTCACAGAGTTAAACATTCCTTTTCATAGAGCAGTTTCGAAACACTCTTTTTGTAGAATCTGCAAGTGGTCATTTGGAGTGCTTTGATGCCTTCCTTCAAAACGGGAATATCTTCACATAAAAACTAGACCGAAGCATTTTCAGAAACACCTTTGTGATGTGTGCATTAAACTCACAGAGTTGAACCCTTCTTTTGATAGAGCAGTTTGAAACACTCTCTTTGTAGTATGTGCAAGTGGACATTTGGTGTGCATGAGGCCTATCATGAAAAAGGAAATATCTTAACATAAAAACTTGACAGAAGCATTCTCAGAAACTTATTTGGATGTGTGCACTCCACTCACAGAGTTGAACCTATCTTTTGATAGAGCAGTTTTGAAACACTCTTTTTGTGCAATCTGCACGTGGACATTAGGAGCACTTTGTGGCCTTCGTTGGAAACGAGAATATCTTCACATAAAAACTAGAAAGAAGCATTCTCAGAAACTTCATTGTGATATTTGCATTCAACTCACAGAGTTGAACATTCCTTGTCATAGAGCAGTTTTGAAACACTCTTTTTGCAGAATCTACAGTGGTCCTTTGGAGCACTTTGAGGCCTTCGTTCGAAACAGGAATATCTTCATTTAAAAACTAGACAGAATTATTATCAGCAACATCTTTGTGATTTGTGCATTCAACTCAGAGAATTGAACCCTTCTTTTGATAGAGCAGTTTTGAAACACTCTCTTTGTAGAATCTGCAAGTGGACTTTTGGTGTGCTTTGAGGCTTGTGGTGAAAACGGAAATATGTTAACATAAAACTAGACAGACGCATTCTCCGAAACTTATTTGTGATGTGTGCACTCAGCTCACATAGTTGAACCTTTCTTTTGAGAGAGAAATTTTGAAACACTCTTTTTGTGGAATCTGCAAGCGCACATTTGGAGCGCTTTGTGGCCTACGTTGGAAACGGGAATATCTTCACATAAAAACTAGAAAGAAGCATTCTCAGAAACTTCTTTGTGATGTTGGCATTCAACTCACAGAGTTGAACATTCTCTTTCATAGAGCAGTTTTGAAACACTCTTTTTGTAGAATCTGGAAGTGGACGTTTGGAGCGCTTTGAGGCCAATGGTGAAAAGAAATATCTTCACATAAAAACTAGACAGAAGCTTTCTCAGAAACTTCTTTGTGATATGTGTACTCAACTCACAGATTTAAATCTTTCCTTTGATAGAGCAGTTTTGAAACACTCTTCTTGTAGAATTTGCAAGTGGATATTAGGACAGCTTTGAGGCTTTCCTTGGAAACGGGAATATCTTCATATAAAAACCAGACAGAAACATTCTCAGAAACTTCTTTGTGATGTTTGCATTCAACTCACAGAGTTGAACATTCCTTTTCATAGAGCAGTTTTGAAACACTCTTTCTGGAATCTGCAAGTGGACATTTGGAGCGCTTGGTGGCCTATGGTGAAAAAGGAAATATCTTCACATAAAAACGAGACAAAAGCATTCTCAGAAACTTCTTTGTGAAGTGTGTACTCAACTCACAGAGTTGAACCTTTCTTTTGCTGCAGCAGTTTTGAATCACTCCTTTGGAAGCATTTCCAAGTGGATACTTGGACAGTTTTGAGGTTTTCATTGGAAACGGGAGTATCTTCACATAAAAACTAGACAGAAGAATTCTCAGAAACTTCTTTGTAAAGTGTGCATTCAACTCACGGTGTTGACACTTTCTTTTAATAGAGCAGATTGGAAACACTCTTTTTGTAGTATTTGCAATTGGATATTTGGACAGCTTTGATGCTTTCTTTGGAAACGGGACTATCTTCACATAAAAACTAGACAGAAGCATTCTCAGAAACTTCTTTGTGATGTGTACACTCAACTCACAGAGTTGAACCTCTCTTTTGATAGAGCAGTTTTGAAACACTCTTTTTGTAGTATCTGGAAGGGGACATTTGGAGCGCTTTGAGGCCTAAGGTGAAAAATGAAATATCGTCACATAAACATTAGACAGAATCATTATCAGAAACATCTTTCTGATGTGTGCATTCAACTCACAGAGTTGAACCCTTCTTTTGATAGAGCAGTTTTGAAACACTCTCTTTGTAGATCTGCAAGTGGACATTGGGTGTGCTGTGAGGTCTACGGTGAAAAAGAAATATCTTAACAAAAAAACTAGACAGAAGTATTCTCAGAAACTTTTTGTGATGCTTGCATTCAACTCACAGAATTGAACATTCCTTTTCATAGAGCAGTTTTGAAACACTTTTTTTGTAGAATACGTAAGTGGAACCTTGGAGGGCTTTGAGGTCTATGATAAAAAAGGAAATATCTTCCCATAAAAAATAGACATAAGAATTCTCCGAAACTTCTTTGTGAGGTGTGTACTCAACTCAGAGAGGTGAACTATTCTTTTGATAGAGCAGTTTTGAAACTCTTTTTGTAGAATCTGCAAGTGGATATTTGGATAGCTTTGAGGATTTCGTAGGAAACAGGAATGGCTTCACATAAAAACTAGACAGAAGCATTCTCAGAAACTTCTTTGTGATGTTTGCATTCAACTCACAGATTTGAAAATTCGCTTACATAGAGCAGTTTTGAAACACACTTTTTGTAGTATCTGGAAGTGGACATTTGGAGCGATTTGAGGTCTATGGTGAAAAAGGAAATATCTTCTAATAAAAACTAGTCAGAAGAATTATCAGAGACTTCTTTGTGATGTGTGTACTCAATTCACAGAGTTGAACTTTATTTTGATAGACCAATTTTGAAACAATCTTTTTGTAGTATCTGCAAGTGGATATTTGGATAGCTTTGAGGATTTCCATGGAAACGGGAATATCCTCACATAAAAACTAGACAGAAGCATTCTCAGAAACTTCTTTTTGATGTTTGCATTCGACTCACAGAGTTGAAAATTCCCTTTCATAGAGCAGTTTTGAAACATTCTTTTTGTAGGATCTGCAAGTGTTCATTTGGAGCGCTTTGAGGCCTTCGTTCGAAAAGGGACTATCTTCACATAAAAACTAGACAGAAGCATTATCAGAAAAACCTTTCTGATGTGTGCATTCAACTCACAGAGTTGAAGCATTCTTTTCTAGAGCAGTTTTGAAACACTCTCTTTGTAGAATCTGCAAGTGGACATTTGGTGTGCTTCGAGGCCTTTGGTGAAAAAGGAAACATCTTAACATAAAAACTAGACAGAAGCCTTCTCAGAAACATATTTGTGATGTGTGCACTCAACTCACAGAGTTGAACCTTTCTTTTGATAGAGCAGTTTTGAAACACTCTTTTTGTAGTATCTGGAAGTGGAGATTTAGAGCGCTTTGAGGCCTATGGTGAAAAAGGAAATATCTTCACATGAAAACTAGACAGAAGCATTCTCAGAAACTTCTTTGTGATGCTTGCATTCAACTCACAGAGTTGAAAATTCCTTTTCATAGAGCAGTTTTGAAACACTCTTTTTGTAGAATCTGCAAAAGGTCATTTGGAGCACTCTGAGGCCTTCATTCGAAACGGGAATACTTCACATAAAAATTAGACAGAATCATTATCAGAAACACCTTTGTTATGTGTGCAATCAACTCACAGAGTTGAACCCTTCTTTTGATAGAGCATTTTTGAAACACTCTTTTTATAGGATCTGCAAGTGGACATTTTGTGTGCTTTGAGGCCCATGGTGTAAAAGGAAACATCTTAACATAAAAACTAGGCAGAAGCATTCTCAGAAACTTCTTTGTGATGTGTGCATTCAACTCACAGTGTTGAAACTTTCTTTTGATAGAGCCGATTTGAAACACTCTTTTTGTAGAATTTGCAAGTGGATATTTGGACAGCTTTGAGACCTTCGCTGGAAACGGGAATATCTTCACATAAAAACTAGACAGAAGCATACTCAGAAACATCCTTGTGATGTTTGCATTCAGTTCATGGAGTTGAACATTCCTTTTCATAGGGTAGTTTTGAAACACACTTTTTGTAGTATCTGCAAGTGGACTTTTGGTACGCTTTGAGGCCTATCGTGAAAAAGGAAATATCTTCACATAAAAACTAGACAGAAGAACTCTCAGAAACTTCTTGGTGATGTGTGTACTCAACTCACAGTGTTGTACCTTTCTTTTGATAGAGGAGATTTGAAACACTCTTCTTGTGGAATCTGCAAGTGGACATTTGGAGCGCTTTGTGGCCTTTGTTGGAAACGGGTATATCTTCATATAAAAACGAGACAGAAGCATTCTCAGAAACATCTTAGTGAAGTTTGCATTCACCTCACAGAGTTGGAAATTCCCTTTCATAGAGCAGTTTTGAAACACTCTTTTTGTAGTATCTGGAATTGGACATTTGGAGCGCTTTCAGGACCATGGTGAAAAAGGAAATATATCCACATAAAAGCTAGACAAAAGTACTCTCAGAAACTTCTTTGTGATGTGTGTACTTAAATCACAGTGTTGAATGTTTCTTTTGATAGAGCAGTTTTGAAATACTCTTTTTGTAGAATCTGCAAGTGGATATTTGGATAGGATTTAGGCTTTCGTTGGAAACGGGAATATCTTCACATAAGAACTAGACAGAAGCATTCTCAGAAACTTCTTTGTGATGTTTGCATTCAACACACAGATTTGAGCATTCCTTTTCATAGAGTAGTTTTTAAACACTCTTTTTGTAGAATCTGCAAGTGGTCATTTGGAGCACTTTGAGGCCTTCGTTCGAAAAGGGAATACCTTCACATAAAAACTAGACAGAATCATTATCAGAAATATCTTTGCAATATGTGCATTGAACTCACGGAGTTGAATCCGTCTTTTGATAGAGCAGTTATGATACACTCTCTTTGTAGGATCTGCAAGTGGACATTTGGTGTGTTTTGAGGCCTATGGTGAAAAACGAAATATCTTAACATAAAAACTAGACAGAAGCATTGTCAGAATCTTATTTGTGATGTGAGCACTCAACTCACATATTTGGACCTTTCTTTTGATAGAGCAGATTTGAAACACTTTTTTTGTGTAATCTGCAAGTGCACATTTAGAGTGCTTTGTGGCCTTCGTTGGAAACGGGAATATCTTCACATAAAAACTAGACGGAAGCATTCTCAGAAACTTCTTTGTGATGTGTGTACTCAACTCACTGAGTTTAACCTTTCTTTTGATAGAGAAGTTTTGAAACAATCTTTTTGTAGTGTCTGCAAGTGGATATTTGGATAGCTTTGAGGCTTTCGTTGGAAACGAGAATATCTTCACATTAAAACTAGACAGAAGCATTCTCAGAAACTTGTTTGTGATGTGTGTACTCAACTAACAGAGTTTAACCTTTCTTTTGATAGAGCATTTTTGAAACACTCTTTTTGTAGGATCAGCAAGTGGACATTTTGTGTGCTTTGAGGCCTATGGTGAAAAAGGAAATATCTTCCCATAAAAACTAGACAGAAGCATTCTCAGAAACTTCTTTGTGATGTGTGTACTCAACTCACAGAGGTGATTCTCTCTTTTGATAGCGCAGTTTTGAATCACTCTTTTTGAAACATTTACAAGTGCATATTTGGACAACTTTGAGTCTTTCGTTGGAAACGGGAATATCTTCTCATAATAACGAAACAAAAGCATTCTAAGAAAATTCTTTGTGATGTGTGCATTCAACTCACGGAGTTGAACCTTTGTTTTGATACAGCAGATTTGAAAAACTCTTCTTGTAGAATTTGCAAGTGGATATTTGCACAGCTTTGAGACCATCGCTGGAAACGGGAATATCTTCACATAGAAACTAGACAGAAGCATACTCAGAAAGTTGTTTTTGATGTTAGCATTCAACTCACGGAGTTGAACATTCCTTTTCATAGGGCAGTTTTGAAACACACTTTTTGTAGTATCTGCAAGGGGACTTTTGGAGCTCTTTGAGGCCTATCGTGAAAAAGGAAATATCTTCCCATAAAAATTACACAGAAGAATTCACAGAAACTTCTTTGTGATGTGTGTACTCAACTGACAGAGTTTAACCATTTTTTTGATAGAGGAGATTTGAAACACTCTTTTTCTGGAATCTGCAGGTGGACATTTGGAGTGCTTTGTCGTCTTCGTTCGAAACGGGAATATCTTCACATAAAAACTAGACAGAAGCGTTCACAGAAACTTCTTTGTGATGTTTGCATTCAACTCACAGAGTTGAATATTCTCTTTCATAGAGCAGTTTTGTAACACTCTTTTTGCAGTATCTGGAAGTGGACATTTGGAGCGCTTTGAGGCCTATGGTGAAAAAGGAAATATCTTCACATAAAAACTAGACAGAAGCATTCTAAGAAACTGCTTTGTGATGTGTGTACTCAACTCACAGTGTTAAAACTTTACTTTGATAGAGCACTTTTGAAACACTCTTCTTGTAGAATTCACAAGTGGATATTAGGACAGCTTTGAGGCTTTCGTTGGAAACGGTAATATCTTCACATAAAAACCAGGCAGAAGCATTCTCAGAAACCTCTTTGTGAGGTTTGCATTCAACTCTCAGAGTTGAACATTCCTTTTCATAGAGCAGTTTTGAAGCACTCTTTTTGCAGAATCTGCAAGTTGTCATTTGTAGCACTTTGAGGCCTTCGTTCGAAATGGGAATATCTCCACATAAAAACTAGACAGAATCATTATCAGAAACATCTTTGTGATGTGTGCATTCAGCTCACAGAGTTGAACCTTTCTTTTGATACAGCAGTTTTGAAACACTCTGTAGAATGTGCAAGTGGACATTTGGTGTGCTTTGTGGCCTATTGTGAAACAGGAAATAATATAAAAACTAGGACAGAAGCATTCTCAGAAACTTATTTGTGAAGTGTGCACTCAACTCACATATTTGAACATTTCTTTTCTTAGAGCAGTTTTGAAACACTCTTTTTGTGGAATCTGCAAGTGCACATTTGACGCGCTTTGTGGCTTTTGTTGGAAACGGAAATATCTTCACACAAAAACTCGACAGAACCATTCTCAGAAACTTCTTTGTGGTGTTTGCATTCAACTCACAGAGTTGAACTTTCCCCTTCATAGAGCAGTTTTGAAACACTCTTTTTGTAGTACCTGGAAACGGACATTTGGAGCGCTTTGAGGCCTATGCTGAAAAAGGAAATATCTTCATATAAAAACTACACAGAAGCATTCTCAGAAACTTCTCTGTGATTTGTGTACCCAACTCACAGAGTTGAACCTTTCTGTTGATACTGCAGTTTTGAAACACTCTTTTTGTATAATCTGCAAGTGGATATTTGGATAGCTTTCAGGCTTTCGTTGGAAACGGGAATGTCTTCACATAAAAACTAGACAGAAGCATTCCCAGAAACTTTTTTGTGATGCTTGTATTCAACTCACAGAGTTGAACATTCCTTTTCATAGAGCAGTTTTGAAACACCCTTTTTGAAGAATCTGTAAGTGGAAACTTGGAGCTCTTTGATGCATATGCTGAAAAACGAAACATCTTCCACTAAAAACTAGACAGAAGAATTCTCAGATACTTCTTTGTAATGTGTGTACTCAACTCACAGATTTGAACTTTTGATAGAGCAGTTTTGAAACACTCCTTTGGAGAGTGTGCAAGTGGATATTGGGATAGCTTTGAGGATTCGTTGGAAATGGGAATATCTTCACATAAAAACTAGAGAGAAGCATTCTCAGAAACTTATTTGTGATGCTTGCATTCATCTCACAGAGTTCAAAATTCCTATTCATAGAGCAGTTTTGAACCACTCTTTTTGAGGAATCTGAAAGTGGATATTTGGAGCGATTTGAGATCTATGGTGAAAAAGGAAATATCTTCACATAAAAAGTAGACAAAAGCATTCTCAGAAACTACTTTGTGATGTGTGTACTCAACTCACAGAGTTAAACCTTTCCTTTGATACAGCAGTTTTGAAACACTCTTCTTGTAAATTTTACAAGTGGATATTAAGACCGTATTGAGGATTTCTTTGGAAACGGGAATATCTTCACAAAAAACTACACAGAAGCATTCTCAGAAACTTTTTTGAGATGTGTGCATTCAACTCACAGAGGTGAAATTTTCTTTTCATAGAGCAGATTGGAAACAATCTTTTTTAGATTTTGGAAGTGGATATTTGGACAGATTGGAGGCCTTCTCTGGAAACGGGTATATCTGCACATAAAAATTACACAGAAGCATTGTCAGAAACTTCTTTGTGATGCTTGCATTCAACTCACAGAATGGAACATTCTTTTTCATAGAGCAGTTTTGAAACACTTTTTGGTAGAATACGTAAGTGGAACATTGGAGGGGTTTGAGGTCTATGATAAAAAAGGAAATATCTTCCCATAAAAAATAGACATAAGAATTCTCCGAAACTTCTTTGTGAGGTGTGTACTCATCTCACACAGTTGAACTTTTCTTTTGATAGAGCAGTTTTGAAACACTCTTTTTGTAGAATCTGCAAGTGGATATTTGGATAGCTTTGAGGATTTCGTAGGAAACGGGAATGCCTTCACATAAAAACTAGACAGAAGCATTCTCAGGAACTTCTTTGTGATGTTTGCATTCAACTCACAGATTTGAAAATTCGCTTACATAGAGCAGTTTTGAAACACACTTTTCGTAGTATCTGGAAGTGGACATTTGGAGCGATTTGAGGCCTACGGTGAAAAAGGAAATATCTTCACATAAAAACTAGACAGAAGAATTCTCAGAAACTTCTTTGTGATGTGTGTACTCAACTCACGGAGTTGAACCTTTCTATTGATACAGCAGTTTGGAAACACTCTATTTGTAGAATCTGAAAGTGGATATTTGGGTAGCTGTGAGGCTTTCGTTGGAAACGGGAATGTCTTCACATAAAAACTAGACAGAAGCATTCTCAGAAAATTTTTGTGATGCTTTTATTCAACTCACAGAGTTGAACATTTCTTTTCATAGAGCAGATTTGAAATACTCTTTTTGAAGCATCTGTAAGTAGAAAATTGGAGCTCTTTGAGGCATATGCTGAAAAAGGAAATATCTTCCAATAAAAATTAGACAGAAGAATTCTCAGAAACTTCCTTGTGATGTGTGTACTCAACTCACAGAGTTGAACTTTTCTTTTGATAGAGCAGTTTTGAAGCACTCTTTTTGTAGTATCTGCAAGTGGATATTTGGATAGCTTTGAGGCTTTCGTTGGAAACGGGAATGTCTTCACATAAAAACCAGACAGAAGCATTCTCAGAAACTTTTTTTGATGCTTGTATTCAACTCACAGAGTTGAACATTGCTTTTCATAGAGCAGTTTTGAAACACTCTTTTTGAAGAATCTGTAAGTGGAAACATGGAGTTCTTTGAGGCATATGCTGAAAAAGGAAATATCTTCTAATAAAAACTAGGCAGAAGAATTCTTAGAAACTTCTTTGTGATGCTTGCATTCATCTCACAGAGTTAAAAATTCCTATTCATAGAGCAGTTTTGAAACACTCTTTTTGAGGAATCTGCAAGTGGATATTTGGAGAGATTTGAGACCTATGGTGAAAAAGGAAATATCTTCACATAAAAAGTAGACAGATGCATTCTCAGAAACTATTTGCAATGTGTGTACTCAACTCACAGATTTAAAACTTTCCTTTGATACAGCAGTTTTGAAATACTCTTCTTGTAGAATTTACAAG
This sequence comes from Pan paniscus, assembly GCF_029289425.2. Classification (NCBI taxonomy): domain Eukaryota; kingdom Metazoa; phylum Chordata; class Mammalia; order Primates; family Hominidae; genus Pan; species Pan paniscus. The sequence continues at coordinate 53,564,303 of NC_073260.2, forward strand.
GGGATATTAAGACAGCATTGAGGATTTCTTTGGAGACAGGAATATCGTCACAAAAACTAGACAGAAGAATTCTCAGAAAGTTCTTTGTGTTGTGTGCATTCAACTCACAGAGTTGAAATTTTCTTTTGATAGAGCAGATTGGAAACAATCTTTTTGTAGAATTTGGAAGTGGATATTTTGACAGATTTGAGGCCTCCATTGGAAATGGGTATATCTTCACATAAAAACTACACAGAAGCATTGTCAGAAACTTCTTTGTGATGCTTGCATTCAACTCACAGAACTGAACTTTCCTTTTCATAGAGCAGTTTTGAAACACTTTTTTTGTAGAATACATAAGTGGAACCTTGGAGGGCTTTGAGGTCTATGATAAAAAAGGAAATATCTTCCCATAAGAAATGAATATAAGAATTCTCAGAAACTTCTTTGTGAGGTGTGTACTCAACTCACAGAGTTGAACTTTTCTTTTGATAGAGCAGTTTGAAACAATCATTTTGTAGAATCTGCAAGTAGATATTTGGATAGATTTGAGGATTTCGTAGAAAACCGGAATGCCTTCACATAAGAACTAGACAGAAGCATTCTCAGAAACTTCTTTGTGATGTTTGCATTCAACTCACAGATTTGAAAATTCGCTTACATAGAGCAGTTTTGAAACACACTTTTTGTAGTATCTGGAAGTGGACATTTGGAGCGATTTGAAGCCTATGGAGAAAAAGGAAATATCTTCACATAAAAACTAGACAGAAGCATTCTCAGAAACTTCTTTGCGATGTGTGTACTCAACTCACGGAGTTGAACCTTTCTTTTGATACAGCAGTTTGGAAACACCTTTTTGTAGAATCTGCAAGTGGATATTTGGATAGTTTGAGGCTTTCGTTGGAAACGGAAATATCTTCAGATAAAAACTAGACAGAAGCATTCTCAGAAACTTCTTTGTGATGTTTGCATTCAACTCACAGAGTTGAACATTCCTTTTCATACAGCAGGTTTGAAACACTTTTTTTGTAGAATCTGCAAGTGGACGTTTGGAGCGATTTGAGACCTACGGTGAAAGAGGAAATATCTTCACATAAAAACTAGACAGAAGCATTCTCAGAATCTACATTTTGATGTGTGTACTCAACCCACAGAGTTAAACCTTTCCTTTGACACAGAAACTTTGAAACACTCTTTTTGTAGAATCTGCAAGTGGATATTTGGATAGCTTTGAGGCTTTCGTTGTAAACGGGAATATGTTCACATAAAAACTACAGAGAAGCATTCTCAGAAAGTTCTTTGTGATGCTTGCATTCAACTCACAGAATTGAACATTTCTTTTGATAGAGAAGTTTTGAAACACTCTTTTTGTAGAAACTTTAAGTGGAAAGTTGGTGTGCTTTGAGGCCAATGGTGAAAAAGGAAATACCTACCCATTAAAACCAGACAGAAGAATTCTCAGAAACTGCTTTGTGTTGTGTGTACTCAACTCAGGGTGTTGAACTTTTCTGTTGACTGAGCAGTTTTGAAACCCTCTATTTGTAGAATCTGCAAGTGGATATTTAGATATCTTTGAGGATTTTGTTGGAAACGGGAATATCTTCACATAAAAGCGAGACAGAAGCATTCTCAGAAACTTCTTTGTGATGTTTGCATTCAACTCACAGAGTTGAACATTCCCTTTCTCAGCGCAGTTTTGAAACACTCTTTTTGTAGTATCTGGAAGTGGACATTTGGAGCTCTTTGTGGCCTATGGTGAAAAAGGAAATATCTTTACAAAAAAACTAGACAGAAGCATTCTCAGAAACTTCTTTGCGATGTGAGTACTCAACTCACAGAGTTGAACCTTTCTTTTGTTACAGCAGTTTTGAAACACTCTTTTTGTGTAATCTGCAAGTGGATGTTTGGATAGCTTTGAGGATTTCATTGGAAACGGGAATATCTTCACATAAAAACTAGACAAAAGCATTCTCAGAAACTTCTTTGTGATATTTGCATTCAACTCACAGAGTTGAACATTCCTTTTGATAGAGCAGTTTTGAAAGGCTCTTTTTATGGAATCTGCAAGTGGACATTTGGAGCGATTTGAGACCTATGGTGAAAAAGGAAATATCTTCACATAAAAAGTAGACAGAAGTATTCTCAGAAAGTATTTTGTGATGTGCGTACTCAACTCACAGAGTTAAACCTTTCCTTTGATACAGCAGTTTTGAAACACTCTTCTTGTGGAATTTACAAGTGCATATAAGGACAGCATAAAGGATTTCGTTGGAAACGGGAATATCTGCCCATAAAACTAGAGAGAAGAATTCTCAGAAACTTCTTTGTGATGTGTGCATTCAACTCACACAGATGAAATTTTCCTTTGGTAGAGCAGGTTGGAAACACTCTTTTTGTAGAATTTGCAAGTGGATATTTGGACAGCTTTGGGGCCTTTGCTGGAATTGGGTATATCTTCACATAAAAATTAGACAGAAGCATTCTCAGAAACTACTTTTTGATGCATGCATTCAACTCACAGAATTGATCATTCCTTTTCATAGAGCAGTTTTGAAACACTCTTTTTGTAGAATCTGTAAGTGGAAACTTGGAGCACTTTGAGGCCTATGGTGAAAAAGGAAATATCTTCCCATAACAACTAGACAGAAGAATTCTCAGAAACTTCTTTGTGATGTGTGTACTCAACTCACAGATTTGAACATTTCTTTTAATGGAGCTGTTCTGAAACACTCTTTTTGTAGAATCTGCAAGTGGATATTTGGACAGCTTTGAGGCTTTCATTGGAAACGGAAATATCTTCATATAAAAACTAGACAGAAACATTCTCAGAAAATTCTTTGTCATGTGTGTCCTCAACTCACAGAGTTCAACTTTTCTTTTGATAGAGCAGATTTGAAACACTCTTTTTGTAGCATCTGCAAGTGGATATTTGGATAGCTTTGAGGATTTCATTGATAAAGGGAATATCTTCACATAAAAAGTAGAGAGAAGCATTCTCAGAAATGTCTTTGTGATGTTTGCATTCATCTCACAGAGTTGAACATTCCCTTTCATAGAGCATTTTTGAAACACTCTTTTCGTAGTATCTGGAAGTGGACATTTGGAGCGCTTTGGGTCCTATGGTGAAAAAGGAAATATCTTCACATAAAAAGGAGACAGAAGCATTCTCAGAAACTTCTTGGTCATGTGTGTACTCAACTCACAGAGTTGAACCTTTCTTTTCATACAGCAGTTTTGAAAAACTCTTTCGGTAGGATCTGCAAGTAGATATTTGGATAGCTTTAAGGGTTTCGTTGGAAACGGGAATATCTTCTCATAAAAACTAATCAGAAGCATTCTCAGAAACTTCTTTGTGATGCTTGCATTCAGCTCACAGAGTTTAACGTTCCTTTTCATAGAGCAGTTTTGAAACACTCTTTTTGAAGAACCTGTCAGTGGAAACTTGGAGCGCTTTGAGGGCTATGTTGAAAAAGGAAATATCTTACCATAAAAACTAGACAGAAGAATTCTCAGAAACTTCTTTGTGATGTGTGTACTCAACTTATAGGGTTGAACTTTTCTTTTGAAAGAGCAGTTTTGAAACACTCTTTTTGTCGTATCAGGAAGTGGACAATTGGAGCGATTTGTGTCCTATGGTGAAAAAGGAAACATCTTCATATAAAAACTAGACGGAAGCATTCTCAGAAACTTCTTTGTGATGTGTGCACTCAACTCACAGAGTTGAACATTTCTTCTGAGACAGGAGTTTTGAAACACTCTTTTTGTAGAATCTGAAAGTGGATATTTGGATAGCTTTGAGGATTTCACTGGAAACGGGAATATCTTCAATTAAAAACTATACAGAAGCATTCTCAGAAAATTCTTTGTGATGTGTGCATTCAACTCACAGAGTTGAATCTTTCTTTTGATAGAGCAGATTGGAAACACTTTTGTTGTAGTATTTGCAAGTGGATATTTGGACAGCTTTGAGGCCTTCGTTGGAAACGGGTATCTCTTCACATAAAAACTAGACAGAAGCATTGTCAGAAACTACTTTGTGATGCTTGCATTCAACTCACAGAGTTGAACATTCGTTTTCCTAGAGCAGTTTTGAAACACTCTTTTTGTAGAATCTGTAAGTGGAAACTTGGAGCCCTTTGAGGCCTATGGTGAAAAAGGAAATATCTTCCCATAAAAACTAGACAGAAGAATTCTCAGAAACTTCTTTGTGATATGTGTACTAAACTCTCAGAGTTGAACTTTTCTTTTGATAGAGCTGTTTTGAAACAACCTTTTTGTAGAATCTGCAAGTGGATATTTAGAATGCTATGAGGATTTCGTTGGAAACGGGAATACCTTCACTTAAAAACTAGACAGAAGCAGTCCCAGAAACTTCTTTGTGATGTTTGCATTCAACTCACAGAGTTGAACATTCCCTTTCATAGAGCAGTTTTGAAACACTCTTTTTGTAGAATCTGTAAGTGAACATTTGGAGCGCTTAGAGGCCTATGGTGAAAAAGGAAATATCTTCGCATAAAAACTAGACAGAAGAATTCTCAGAAACTTCCTTGTGATGTGTGTACTCAACTCACAGAGATGAACTCTTCTATTGATAGAGCAGTTTTGAAACACTCTTTTCGTAGAATCTGCAAGTGGATATTTGGATAGCTTTGAGGATTTCATTGGAAACGGGATTATCTTCACATAAAAACCAGACAGAAGCATTCTCAGAAACTACTTTGTGATGTTTGCATTCAACTCACAGAGTTGAACATTCCTTTTCATAGAGAAGCTTTGAAACACTCTTTTTGTTGTATCTGGTAGTGGACATTTGCAGCACTTGGAGGCCTATGGTGAAAAAGGAAATATCCTCACATAGAAACTAGACAGAAACATTCTCAGAAACTTCTCTGTGATGTGTGTGTAGATGGCCGAATAGGAACAGCTCTGGTCTACAGCTCCCAGCATGAGCGACACAGAAGATGGGTGATTTCTCCGTTTCCATCTGAGGTACCGGGTTCATCTCACTAGGGAGTGCCAGACAGTGGGCGCAGGTCAGTGGGTGCGCGCACCATTTGTGAGCCAAAGCAGGGCAAGGCTTTGCCTCACTTGGGAAGCTCAAGGGGTCAGGGAGTTCCCTTTCCGAGTCAAAGAAAGGGGTGACGGACGGCATCTGGAAAATCGGGTCACTCCCACCTGAATACTGGGCTTTTCTTACGGGCTTAAAAAACGGTGCACCACGAGATTATATCCCACACCTGCCTCAGAGGGTCCTAAGCCCACGGAGTCTCGCTGATTGCTAGCACAGCAGTCTGAGATCAAACTGCAAGGCAGCAGTCAGGCTGGGGGAGGGGCGCCCGCCATTGCCCAGGCTCGCTTAGGTAAACAAAGCAGCAGGGAAGCTCGAACTGGGTGGAGCCCACCACAGCTCAAGGAGGCCTGCCTGACTCTGTAGGCTCCATCTCTGGGGGCAGGGCACAGACAAACAAAAAGACAGCAGTAACCTCTGCAGACTTAAATGTCCCTGTCTGACAGCTTTGAAGAGAGCAGTGGTTCTCCCAGTACAAAGCTGGAGATCTGAGAATGGGCAGACTGCCTCCTCAAGTGGGTCCCTGACCCCTGACCCCCGAGCAGCCTAACTGGGAGGCAACCCCCAGCAGGGGCACACTGGCACCTCACATGGCAGGGTACTCCAACAGACCTGCAGCTGAGGGTCCTCTCTGTTAGAAGGAAAACTAACAATCAGAAAGGACATCCACACAAAAAACCCATCTGTACATCACAATCATCAAAGACCAAAAGTAGATAAAACCACAAAGATGGGGAAAAAACAGAACAGAAAAACTGGAAACTCTAAAAAGCAGAGCGCCTCTCCTCCTCCAAAGGAACGCAGTTCCTCACCAGCAACGGAACAAAGCTGGACAGAGAATGACTTCGATGAGCTGAGAGAAGAAGGCTTCAGATGATCAAATTACTCTGAGCTATGGGAGGACATTCAAACCAAAGGCAAAGAAGTTGAAAACTTTGAAAAAAATTTAGACGAATGTATAACTAGAATAACCAATACAGAGAAGTGCTTAAAGGAGCTGATGGAGCTGAAAACCAAGGCTCGAGAACTACGTGAAGAATGCAGAAGCCTCAGGAGCCAATGCGATCACCTGGAAGAAAGGGTATCAGTGATGGAAGATGAAATGAATGAAATGAAGCAAGGAGGGAAGTTTAGAGAAAAAAGAGTAAAAAGAAATGAGCAAAGCCTCCAAGAAATATGGGACTATGTGAAAAGACCAAATCTACGTCTGATTGGTGTACCTGAAAGTGATGGGGAGAATGGAACCAAGTTGGAAAACACTCTGCAGGATATTATCCAGGAGAACTTCCCCAATCTAGCAAGGCAGGCCAACGTTCAGATTCAGGAAATACAGAGAATGCCACAAAGATACTCCTCCAGAAGAGCAACTCCAAGACACATAATTGTCAGATTCACCAAAGTTGAAATGAAGGAAAAAATGTTAAGGGCAGCCAGAGAGAAAGGTCGGGTTACCCTCAAAGGGAAGCCCATCAGACTAACAGAGGATCTCTCGGCAGAAACCCTACAAGCCAGAAGAGAGTGGGGGCCAATATTCAACATTCTTAAAGAAAAGAATTTTCAACCCAGAATTTCATATCCAGTCAAACTAAGCTTCATAAGTGAAGGAGAAATAAAATACTTTACAGACAAGCAAATGCTGAGAGATTTTGTCACCACCAGGCCTGCCTTACAAGAGCTCCTGAAGGAAGCACTAAACATGGAAAGGAACAACTGGTACCAGCCGCTGCAAGATCATGCCAAAATGTAAAGACCATTGAGACTAGGAAGAAACTGCATCAACTAACGAGCAAAATCACCAGTTAACATCATAATGACAGGATCAAATTCACACATAACAATATTAACATTAAATGTCAATGGACTAAATGCTCCAATTAAAAGACACAGACTGGCAAATTGGATAAAGAGTCAAGACCCATCAGTGTGCTCTATTCAGGAAACCCAACTCACGTGCAGAGACACACATAGGCTTAAAATGAAAGGATGGAGGAAGATCTACCAAGCCAATGGAAAACAGAAAAGGGCAGGGGTTGCAATCCTAGTCTCTGATAAAACAGACTTTAAACCAACAAAGATCAAAAGAGACAAAGAAGGCCATTACATAATGGTAAAGGGATCAATTCAACAAGAAGAGCTAACTATCCTAAATATATATGTATCCAATACAGGAGCACCAAGATTCATAAAGCAAGTCCTGAGTGACCTACAAAGAGACTTAGACTCCCACACATTAATAATGGAAGACTTTAACACCCCACTGTCAACATTAGACAGATCAATGAGACAGAAAGTCAACAAGGATACCCAGGAATTGAGCTCAGCTATGCACCAAGCGGACCTAATAGGCATCTACAGAACTCTCCACCCGAAATCAACAGAATATACATTTTTTTCAGCACCACACCACACCTATTCCAAAATTGACCGCATAGTGGGAAGTAAAGCTCTCCTCAGCAAATGTAAAAGAACAGAAATTATAACAAACTATCTCTCAGACCACAGTGCAATCAAACTAGAACTCAGGATTAAGAATCTTAATAAGTAAATAAATTTTAAAACCACAAAACATTAGTGTGTTTGTAGGGGGGGTCTGATTTACAGAGTAACCGCATAGTAATTATAATTATTAAAATGTCCAGTTTTCAAAAAAAGTTACAAGGCATACAAAGAATGGGAAAGTATGGCTTATTCAAAGGAGCAAAATAAATTGACAGAAAATATCTCTAAGGAAACCCAGACTTCAAACTTACTGGACAAAGACTTTAAAACAACTCTGTTAATTATACTCAAATGTCAAAAAGAAAACATAAACAAAGAAATAAAGGAATCAGAAAAAATATTAAAAAGTAGGAATATCAACAAAGAGATAACAGAAATTCTGGAGTGGAAAACTACAATGATAAAAATTAAAAAAATCACCAGAGCGATTTAAGAGTATATTTGCACACACAGAAGAAGTCATGAGCTTGAAGATAAGATAATGGAAAATATTGACTCAGAAACAGATAAAAAATGAGCAGAGACTAAGGAATCTGTGGGACATCATCAAATAGACCAACATTCATATTATAGATGGATAAATTATGTTGTTAAAAACTTTACCATGCTTTCTTTTCACCTTTCTTTCTTCCTTCCTCCCCCTCCTCCTCCTTTTTACTTTTCTTCCTCTTCCTTTCTCTTCTTCTTTCTCTCCTTCATTATCCCTTTCGCTCTGTTTCTTTTTCTCCCTTTCTCTTTTTCCTTTTCTTTCAATTTTCTCAATTACTAAGAGATGTTTAAATACCCTTACCATGTTACTAGATATGGTTATTTCTCCTTTTCGTTTTTTGAGATTTATAGTCACTCTAAGTAAAGAGATAACCCAAACATAAGCCTCACAAACAGGCTTCCATACCATTCTTATTTGATCCTGTCATTCTTCATTGCTGTACTAACTTTCTGATGCTTTTAAGGATGTTTTATCACAAATTGTTTAGTTTTTTCCAATGGAATGTTTATTCTGAATTATCTAATTCATATTGTAAGTATAGAGGGAGTTTAATATAAAATTATTAAACTAATATTTGTGAAAGAACATATTTGTGCATTTAACAAATATGTTAATCCTCAAACTGTTATTGGGCAGCTGAGCATACAGCAATAAAAATAACATACTTTTTATGTGTACAATATTTATGGAATACGTTACTGGAACAAATAAATAATTTAGTTAATAACATGACAAAGAACAGAAATTGTATACACTATAGAGCATAGTAATGGAATAATGAATGATTAAAGTTATTAATATTAGGTAGAAAATGAAGGGTATCTTTGAGAGCAGAACTCAAGGAAGCAAGCAATTCGCCTTATGAGGAAAGAGTTACCTGTGGATAAAGGAGAAACTGAAAAATTTACAAGTCAAGACTTTTTGAGCAAAAACAAAAATATGACTATTAGTCACCAATTCAGTACAGTGAAAAAAAAGTTGAAGAGATATCTTGGAAGTAAACCATGTTATGGAAGAGCATGTAGGGTTTTGATAATCATGGGATGATTCTGAATTAATTTTAAATGCGATAGGAATATATGAGATAATTTCACCAGAGAATAACATGATTGTGTTTGCATTTCAAAGGGCTGTATCTGGTGCACTGTGTAGAATAAATAGGTTCTGTGAGCAAATAAATGGGGAGGCTACTCTAATCCAGAGAAAAAAGGTAGTGACTTAGGTGAGAATGCTGTTAGTATAAGTGGTAGTAGTGGTGAGAAGCCGTTAGGCCATGGATGTATTTCATAGGAATGGCCAAGAAAACTGCAGCTAAATTGGAGTGTAGGGAGTGAAATGGAGAACTCAAAGATGACTCTCAGCACTGGAAGGTGACAGCTGTCACTGAAGCATGCTGATGCCTCTTATTAAGAGAGTTACTTGGGAAGGGCAAGATCAAAACTTTTCACTTTCAAATTTATGAAAAATATTGTTTTCAGAACGAATGACTTTGGGATCAGAAAGCCATCATTCCAACTGATGGCTCCACGACTACACAGGCTCACACTCCCAAGAGCAAAAGTAAATCATCACAAAAGTCCTTCCTGATAATTCCAGAGAATGGAGAATTACTGTAACATCTTTCTGATTTTAGGAGAGGTAGCTGTTCCTTTTTTAGCCCAAACGCTATTTTTTTTAAAGCTCAGCCAAGAGACTCCATTATAATTTTCAAATGTGTGTAACTTAAATTCTCATATGAAATACCACTATGCTTAAATTAGTCAAAACATTTTCCCCATCTACAACTCTATCTTTTCATTGCAATCATTTTCACAAAAGTGACTGCAGCTCACAGACCCTAAAAGGGGAAAATCTAGAGTAGGTTATCTGATCTAGTTAGTTTTGAAGACAGGATCTAGAGATTATTTAATATGAAATAGGTCACCTGAAATGAAGTGTTTACTGAAAACAGCTTGGATCAGCCCAGTTTTCTACCACGGAACCATGCATTTGGTTTAAAAAACACAACAACTCTGGGGAATATCGGCTGCTTCCAACTGTGTTGAAGGTGTTAAAGAAAAGAGCATAAAAGTAAAAATGATCATCTGAGGCCTTTATAGTCTCTGCTCCAGAGACTACAGTCTTCCTTTCTTAACAAAACACCCAAATATCTTAATAATTGGGCAAAATCTAAATATCAGAGAGATAATTTTATCTTAAAGATCATTAAATTATAATTGCGATTCAGACCTTGCTACGTCTCTGAGTCAAAAATTAGATCTTTGTTTAGGAATCAATGGTATTCTGCAACTTGGAAATAGGAAGATTTTAGAAGCCCGAAACATTGAATTTCTTGTGTGCAGAAAAAAGACGTATTGAGATAAGACAAGTCTTTCCTTGCAAGGATACATCTAATGCTCATACACCACCTCCCCTAACGTTAATATAGCTTCCAGGTCACTAACCAGTGTCAGAGAGCAGCCTATGCAACTACAAATTCAAAAGATGTGGAACACAGGGTCAAGCCTAGAATAAGAAGTCTTAGCTAATTAAGTATGCTTTTCCCCCCAAATTCATATTAACAAAAACTTGGATATGTCAGAGAATGCATTCTAAGTTCACTCAACCTAGGAGGAAGAAACATAATTTTAAATTAAGAGCTGAAACATTCTTGTCCTAACAAAAAGCAAGGAAAATGAAATATCACACCACAGGAGGGATTTCACAAATTAGTGTCAACATCAAAACCTTAAAATAGGCAAGGAAAATGCAGATTTACAATGAACTCTTGTACTTGTTTTGTTCAGAGAAGAGATGGTTCTGAGAGAATGACAGTGAATTAACCCCAGCTGGTTTAGTTGGTGCTTTCAATTGCTGCTTCTGATCAACTCCTTTAGCTAGAATAAATTGATGAGGATTTTGGCATGTGGTATTGGAGATGGTTATTAATTTTTTCCTCTTATTTGCATTGTTCAATGTAGTAAATACTAGCTGTATATGGCTACTTCAATTCAAATTAATTACAATGAAATATACTTAAATATTGAATTTTTAGTCACTGTTGGTTCATTATTGAATATCTTCAGCTAAGATTTCCCATCTAAATACACTAAGAGGTGGCTTAGTTAACTGGTCGTTCACAAATATTGACGATGTTGTTAACTCCTGATATATTCTCTGCAAATAGAATATTCATGAGCCTCCTCCTGAAATCAGCAGCCTAGAGATAGTTTTATAAATTGGATACAAGTTGGAAATCTATATACTCTTTCAGTTTTTGAAATATTAGCTTCCCAGGGAAGAAAATCAAATTCATAAGATATGTTAGGACGATTTAACTCAAGATGTTCAAAACTGAAATGACATATTCTACAATATGTGATAAAACCACCCCCTAATAACTTAAAGCAAAACAGGGATTGACCTTAAAGACCTGCCTTTTCCTCATCCCCCAGCCAATCAGTTTTCAAATCTTGCATTTTATTTTCAAATGTCCTTATCCCCCTAGTCTCTTGTTTCTAGACTTGGCACATATTTAAGTTTGTTACCTCTATCTACTCACTTTCCTCTCTTCAAACAGTATCTATGCCTGCCAAATGTGAACATACAAAAAACAAATCAGAATGTGCCATTCTGATTTAAACTGCTTATTAGTTAATACTCTCAAGATAACATCTGGGTTCTGAGCTGCACTGAGTGAAGCCTACTTACATCTCTTTTTTTGTCTTCGGCTGCACTTTTCCTATCACATCACACCCCAGCAATGACAAGCTGTGCGGGCCTTCTACCCCATTTCCACTATTTTGCCCCTGCCGCCACGGCTTTTTCCGCGCTCCCGCGGCTTTTTGACCCCGCCGCCACCGCTTTTGCGGCTTTTTGCCCCGCCGCTGTGGCTTTTTGCCCGCGCCACCGCTGCTTTTTGAACCTTCTTGTCCCCGCCGCCGCGGCTTTTTGCCCCCCGCCGCCACGACATTATATGGTTATTTGCTCCCACTGCTTTTTGACCCCGCCGCCGCGGCTTTTTGCCCCCCGCCGCCGCGACGTTATATGGTTTTTTGCTCCCACTGCTTTTTGATCCCGCCTCCGCGGCTTTTTGCCCCCGCCGCCGCGGCTTTTTGCTCCCAGCTGCCGCGGCTTTTTGTCTCCCCGGCTTTTTGTCCCCGCTGCCGCGGCTTTTTGCTGAGGTGACTTTTAACCCCCGTCGCCGCCGCTTTTTGCCGCTGCAGCTTTTTGCCCTCGCTGCCTAGGATTTTTGTCTCCGCCGCCGCGGCTCTGAGGGCGGGAGCAGCAGACTCGGCTGCCAGCTCTACTGGAGTCCTGGCAAGGGCAGTGCCGAGGGGCGCTCCTGGTCCAGCTCTCCTGGCTCAGGGGTTCCTTGCCTAGGCGCCGGCGCCCCAGGCTCCCTGCCTAGGCCCCTGTGGCCTGCATAGAGTGGCGCTGCGCGCGGAGGCGATGGGAGAGAAGAAGGAGGGAGGTGGCTGGGGTGATGCGGCGGCCGCGGAGGGTGGCGCAGGGGCTGCAGCCAGCCAGGCGCTGCAGCAGTGCGGGCAGCTCCAGAAGCTCATCGTCATCTTCATTGGCAGCCTGTGCGGGCTGTGCAGCAAGTGCGCTGTGTCCAACGACCTCACCCAGCAGGAGATATGGACCCTGGAGGTAAAGGGTTCGGGGACCTGGGCTGGGCTCCAGGAGCAGCCCAGACACCTCCTTCGGGGCCCCAGTTCACTCCTGGCTGAGTTGCATCCTTGAGCCCGCATCACCCGCTTGGAGGTTTCCCCTCCCTCCTGCACTCGCTGATGCGGCAGCCAGAGGACCCGGGACCAGCCCTCACCTTGGGCAGGATTTGTGGAGCGGGTGCGTGGTGGGAACTGGGATGGAGGCTCCAGGGTCCCGTGGGGGTGGGGGTGGGCTGCGCGCGGACATCCCCTTACCCCCTGAATTTCCATCTGGTCCAGCCCTCTCATCTTGTAGGTGAGGAAACCGAAGGCCTGAGGGAGAACTGACTTGCCAGGAACCCCTGTTAAGGAGAATTAACAAAGTGTGGTTATTAAAGAAGAACTGAGTTGGGAGTCAGACCTGGAGGCCCGCACCCTTGGTTAAGACATTATACCACCTTGAGTCTGGCCTGTTGACTGAGGGTGAGCCACTCCATCCTCGTGTGATTGTGGGGTCTTGACCTCAAGGGGTTTCCTGCAGGAAGAAGCAAATGGGTTTGCTTTCCTTGCTCTGTCCAGTACCTTAGGGACCCTGAGGACTGAAGAGATTCTTGGACAGCCATCTGGTGTATGTCATGGGTGGGCCTTTTTTGAAGGTCAGTCTGCCCAGTGGGCTGGCTCAGCCTGAATGAACTGTCTTGAATCTTTGGAGTTGTCTGTGTACTTTTAAGGGCTTCTCAGCCTTGCACCAAAATATCCCCCTGGAAATTAGGTGGGAAAACCTTAACTCTTGTGGGGCCTTGTGTTTGTCTTAAAAGTTCATGCACATGGCCAGGCGTGGTGGCTCCCACCTGTTATCCTGTCCTGGATCCCTTGAGTCAAGGAGTTTGAGACCAACCTGGACAATATAGTGAGACCCCATCTCTACAAAAAATAAAATATTAGCCAGGAGTGGTTGTGCGCATCTGTAGTCCCAGCTACTACTGTGGCTGAGGTGGGAGGAGCACTTGATCCTGCACTGAGCTGTGAACTCACCAGTGTACTCCAGCCTGGGCCACAGAGCAAGACCATGACTCAAAAAAAAAAAAAAGAAAGACAAGAAAAATTCTTGAAGATTTTGCATTCTGTCCCACTATCCATTGGTTTTCATGTCAAGATAATGTCAGAAATTCTGTACAATTGCTTCCAGAAGGAGTAGCCTTTTGATCTAGTGCACAGGTGTCCAGTCTTTTGGCTTCTCAGGGCCACATTGGAAGAAGAATGCTCCTGGGCCGCACATAAAATACACTAATGCTAACAACAGCTGATGAGCTTAAAAAAAAAAAAAGGTTTGTGCATAATTTTCATGATACCCACCACCACAGATAGGCGGAAAAGTCCTTGTAGTCAAAGGGTTGGACACAGCTGATCTAGTGTCTTGTCGTCTGTTTTGCTTTCTCCCTGATTCCAGAGTGCAGGTAGAGATGTAGAGACATGCTGTCAGGACAGCTGTTGAGATAAAAAAATTCGTTGTCATTTATTCCCAAGCACAGCTGTTTCTCATTGCATTGAAAAAGTCTCCATTCAAACTGCTGTCACATATAAAATCTATTTATGTAAGTCTGTATTTTTCTGTTGTCTTGGCCTTTATAGGCAGTAGTGTGTTTTAACCGAGCAAACTGTCCTTCCAAATAATGAAGCCGAAGTCAGCCTACCTGCTTGCCATTTTTCTTCCCCTTCCATTTTTGTAACCTCAGAATAATTGTAAGAATGAATTAAGATTTATGTTTAAGGCCAGGCACAGTGTCTCAGGCCTGTAATCTCAGCACTTTGGGAGGCGGAGACAGATGTACCGCTTGAGCTCAGGAGTTGAAGACCAGCCTGGGCAACATACTGAGACTCCGTCTTGTATAATTTAATTAAAATTTAAAAAAAGAAGAGAAAAAGACCTGTGTTTAAAATTTTAAAAAAGGGGGGAAGTGTAATGCAAAATGTGGACTATGCCAGCTATGATTGGGAAAACTAGTTTTTCATACAGCATTATCTGTAGACTTGTATTAGCAGCATACTGGTCATAAGCATTTTGCTTTCTTCAACTATGATGAGGTAAGCTAATTTAAAGTGTGTTGGGGCTTTCTGCCGCATGGCTCCTGGAGGTGTTGAGTCCCAATTTAGCCAATTAATTTGGGTTTAGTTTTGATATGGATAAGGGAGACCAGCTTCATTCATGGTGTACACACAGTTTTGCCAATAAGGAAAAAAAAAAAAAGCCACCTGAATGTTCCTACTCATTAGATGCTATCTGGAGAGCTCCTACCCCACCCCCACCAAGGCCCGGGCCATTAAAAAGACTCAATGCAGCCTTTCTGTATCTCATACTGTATTCTGCAAGATACTCCTGTGAAAGAAAGTTGTGCTGCATCAGCCATCTCCCTCCTGAAGATCCCTGCGGATGAGGATTTGTGTTTTGAAAGTTCTGAGAATTCCTGCAACAACAATTCTCAAACTTATTTGTCCAGGGGATGTTTTCTTCCACTGAATGTAGTTGGGGAGACACGGCCTTAAGCCTTGAGCAGAGAAAGAGACAAGAAACTGTTGGCTCACTTACAACCAAGTGTTGTGTTTATGTTTTAGGTTTTTATGAAACTGAGGTGCTGTTTGAGGTTCTAAATGAAATTGGGTGGTTGAAGAGAGGCTGGTATCCCTGTAGACTTAGCCAGCCATGAGAAGTTGCCTTTTGTTGAAGGAGGTGTTTTACAAAGGGAAATAGGGTGTCTCCTGGGCATCGCATTAGCACTTAAATACATGTATCACTGAAATGAAATGAAATGATGAAATGATGAAATGAAATGATGAAATGATGAAATGAAGAAATGAAATGATGAAATGAAAAAATGAAATATGAGATGAAATGATGAAAGAATGAAATGAAATGATGGAATGATGAAATGAAATGATGAAATGATGACATGAAATGGTGAAATGAAATGAAATGAAATAATGAAATGAAATGATGAAATGGTGAAATGAAATGAAAAGATGAAATGATGAATTGAGGAAATGATATGAAATGATGAAATGAAATGAAATGATGAAATGAAGTGAATGATGAAATGATGAAATAATGAAATGAAATGAAGTGATGAAATGAGATGAAAAGGTGAAATGAAACGAAATGATTAAACGAAATGAGGAGATGAAAAGATGAAATGAAATGATGAGATGAAATGAAATCATGAGATGAAAAGATGAAATGAAATGATGAGATGAAATGAAATCATGAGATGAAAAGATGAAATGATGAGATGAAATGAAATCATGAGATGAAATGATGAGATGAATTGAAATGATGAAATGAAATGATGAGATGAAATGAAATAATGCAATGAAAGATGAAATGATGAGATGAAGTGAAATAATGAAATGATGAAATGTAATGAAATGATGAAATGGAATGATGAAATGAAATGATGAAATGAAACGAAATGGTGAAATGAAATGAGGAAATGAAATGATGAAATGAAATGATGAAGTGAAATGATGAAATGAAATGAAAAGATCAAATGGTGAAATGAAGAAATGATATGAAATGATGAAATGAAGTGAAATGTTTAAATGATGAAATAATGAAATGAAATGATGAAATGATGAATTGATGAAATGAAATGATCAAATGAAATGAGGAGATGAAAAGATGAAATGAAATGAAATGATGAGATGAAATGAGATGAAATGATGAGATGAAATGAAATCATGAGATGATGAAATGATGAGATGAAGGGAAATGGTGAAATGATGAAATGACGAAATGCAACAATGAGAAGAAATGATGAAATGAAATAATGAAATGAAAGGATGAAATGATGAAAGGATGAAATGAAATGATGAAATGAGGAAATGAAATGATGAAGTGAAATGATGAAGTGAAATGATGAAATGATGGAATGAAATGATGAAATGATATGAAATGATGACATGAAGTCAAATAATGAAATGATGAAATGATGAAATAAATGAAATGAAATGATGAAATGAGATGAAATGATGAAATGATGAGATGAAAAGATGAAATGAAATGATGAGATGAAATGAGATGAAATCGTGAGATGAAATGATGAAATGAGATGAAGTGAAATGAAGAAATGAAATGTTGAGATGAAGTGATGAAATGAAATGATGAAATGAAATGAAACAATGAAATGAAGTGAAATGAAATGAGATGAAATGATGAATTTATGAAATGAAATGAGATGAAAAGATGAAATGAAATGAAATGATGAAATGAAATGATGAGATGAAAAGATGAAATGATGAGATGAAATCAAACGATGAGATGAAATGAAATCATGAGATGAAATGATGAGATGAAGTGAAATGAAATGAAATGTTGAGATGAAATGAAATGAAAGAATGAAATGAAATGAAATGATGAAATGATGAGATGAAATGAAATCATGAGATGAAATAATGAAATGATGAGATGAAGTGAAATGATGAAATGAAATGAAATGTTGAGATGAAATGATGAAATGAAATGAAAGAATGAAATGAAATGATAAAATGATGAGATGATGAAATGATGAAACGAAATGATGAAATGAGGAAATGAGGCGAAATGATGAAATGAGGAAATGAGATGAAATGATGAAATGATGAAATGAAAGGATGAAAGGAAATGATGAAATGAGGAAATGAAATGAAATGAAATAATGAAATGAAATGATGAAATAGATGAACCAAAAATACGTATTCATTTTTTTCTTGGCATCCTTCTAAGAGCATTTTAGTGAGGTTGATTTCTAAAAATAAATTGCTATTCAATGGCTATACAGTTGGCCTTTGCACCACAGGGGTTTGAACTGTTCACCTCCACTTAGCAAAACCAACAATTCTACATCCTTATCCACACCCTGCCCATGAAAAGGATGAGGATGAAGTCCTGTTTGATCATCTACTTCCATTTAATAACTAGTAAATATATTTTCCTTATGATTTTCTTTTTTCTTTTCTCTGGCATGCTGGTTAAGAATACAGTATATAAGACATATAATATATTAAATATGTGTTAATTGACTGTGTTATTTGTAAGGCTTACAGTAGGCTATTAGTAGTTAAGTTTTGGGGGAGTCAAAGTTATAGTGGATTTTCTACTGTGCAGGGGGGCCAGCACCCCAACCTCCGCGTTGCTTAAGGGTCAACTGTACATGTTATTTCCTTTGCTGTAAGAGAAAAATGATGAGAAGGTCTTTTCTCCAATAAGTGTATTCAAAATGTAGCAGATTTGAAATGTGTTGGCACCACCATTTTGCGTCTCACTTTGAAAACTTATTATTTAAAATCGTACTAAAGCCTACCATACTTTTCCAACCTTAGAAAAAATATTACAAAGAAAGGGGGTGAAACCATGCTAGTTTGCCCTGAAATTTGAAATATCTTTTAAAAATATATTTTAACATTAATTACTTCCAAAATAGAGATCAGTTGCATACAAATGGCAGGTCACCCTAATCCACCCTATGACTGCACTTAGATTCATGAGGAATTGTGCCATCTAGAAAGGGCAGAGAAGAGGAATAGAGTGCTCTGAGTCTTGAAATATAAACATGCGCATAGCCACATGCTTTGATTCTGTTGTCACTGTGTACTTACTGCTAGGAAGAGGGCACGTTTGTGTATTTTTATGCTAATTATTATCCAAGTGGTTAATGATTTACGCTTTCAGAACCATATACAGATTTTTTTCCTTTCAGATATAAACTATCTTGCATTGTTCTTCTGATCATATGAGGGATAAATTTGCCTAAATATTCTTCAGACCATAATAGTATGTCCATATAAATGCCAGTAGCAAGAGTAGAATCAACCACAACTGCCTTTGTAATTATTTAAAGCATGTCTGCCTATAAGTAATTGGCATTTTATATAATCAAGAATCTTTGATATAATAATCTCTCAACTATTTGAAACATGGCTCATATGTATTAATTTTTTATGCAAATATATATATAATATCAGTGTATATGAAACTAAATTTTGGACTTTAGAACAGCTTCTTAGAATCCTGACTTAAATGTCTACAGTAATAGTTGGCTTACAAAAATTTAGCACACTGTCACTAGGATGAAAAAAATTACTATAAAATTATTTAGAAAATTGTTCCACCCTAACACTTAGAATATTCTCACATTTGTGGTTAAAACCTATTGTGATTGTTCTTAGAATTTAGATTAAAAATGTTCCAGAAAGTTTGAAGAGAAGCACTTTAGTCAATTTTTAGTTGTTGAAGCATGAAGAAATGGCATTTCATTGACATTTTAAAAATTATTCAGATTCCCTCTTTGAATTCAAGTGTTTCAAAGATATCGTATTTTAAAATACCAAAATAGGAATAGAATATGAAGGGCTGGTTATGAGTGATATGATACACATTTATGAGAGGATGAGATCACAATAACAATACCTCCTCTCATAGAGTAGCCAGCAAGTCTCCACTAAATAAGAGTGCCTTGATTTTATAGATGTTTAATCATGGATATTGAGTTAATGTGAACCATTTGGAGACACAGGAGTTTATTAAAGACTTATATAATATCTTTCAAGTATTTAGAAGAGTGTTGAAATTAAGCCAGCATCCCCACGATTTTCAGCGGTGCTGATGCCTAATAAACTCAACCCCTTGCATGCCAAAATTGGCTAAAAGCCCATCTGTTACCCAAGCTACACTTCAAGCATCAAGGTTCAAAAATGTGATTTTAAATATGCAAGAGTTTGAGGAATTCACTACTCACACTTTCTTGAACAGTCTATCCAAGTGCATCAAGCAAAATGTGAGTAAAGAAATTTTGACCAAAGGATTGATAGTAATGTTGAATACATTTAATAGTAGATCTAAGATTAAAAGGTGAAAGTGAGGGTGAGAAGAGTGTATGATTGCTTTGTGTTCTGACAAAGAGAATGTAGCATCCAGGTCCTACCTGCTTGGATGCATTGCCAGTGCCCACGGTAGGCCATTTTATCCAGGTTTTTAGGTTTTGTTTTGTTTTGTTTTGTTTTGTTTTTTTCTTTTCAGGAGAGTTAGTCCAAGACCAATAACTCCATAACTGGTAGATTTGGAAGACTTTAATGGTGCTTAACATTTTGTACATAGCTTTATAACAGTTTTCTTTTTCTTTTTTTCTGAGAGATTCTTTTCAATATACCCCATCATGGTTGAACTCAAAAATCATTGCTTATTTAAAATCGACAACTGCTGACGTTTTGTAACGTTCGCATTCCAGGTAATTGGTTTTTTGTGCATTTTCTGTATTTTTCTCCATCAGTCTACCTAGATATTTGTTAGATTTAATATTTTAATATTTTTCTGAAAAAGTGAGCTTTTGCATTTTTAAATATATACGCAGTTGCTTTAATTCTGCTTTTTCGTGTACTATTTCCGGGTTTTTTTTTTTTTTTTGACACGGAGTCTTGCTCTGTCGCCCAAGCTGGAGTGCAGTCGCATGATCTCTACTCACTGCAACTTCCACCCCCCACGTTCAAGCAATTCTCCCACCTCAGCCTCCCGAGTAGCTGGGATTACAGATGCATGCCACCATGCCAGGCTAATTTTTGTATATTTAGTAGAGAGTGGGTTTCACCATGTTAGACCAGGCTGGTCTCGAACTCCTGACCTCAGGTGGTCCACCTGCCTCGGCCTCCCAAAGTGCTGGGATTACAGGCTTGAACAATGGCGCCTGGCTATCTCCTTCATTCTTTATGTTTATTTTACTGGTTTTATCTCTCTCTCTCTCACTGTTTCTCTCCTTCTCACATTCACTTTGCAGTTGTCAAATAGCCCAGGTGATGTTACAGATTTACTCCTTATAAAAGGAGGCATTACACATTACACATGCATCTTAGTGGCCTTACAAAAGTGTTTGGTTTATTTGTATTGACTATTCACCTTTAAAATATTTCAATATTCATTAAAATAGCTTCCAACCAATATTATTAGACTTATGTTTCTAGCTTTCGTTTTTGTATTGATATCTGCCTTCATTGCTGTTTGTTTAGGAAATATATTCTGTGTCACGTTATTTCCGTGAAAATTGTTTGAATTGGTGGTATGGTCTAGAAAACGTTAATTTTTGTAACTATTCTGTATGAACATGAAAATAACATGAATTACAATATTCATGATCCTTATATAATATTTGCCCTTTTTGAAATCCACTAGCTTCTTTTAAAACTTACTCTTTTAATTTTTTCTTTTATCTATTACTGAAAGATGTGTGTTTGAAATGTCTATAATATTTGGGGGCTTATCCATTTCTACTTACTTTCTGATATTTTTGCTTCATATAATTTGACTCTCTCTCTAAATACGTGTGTGTCTGTGTGTGTGAGAGAGAGTGTGTGGTTTGTGTGTATATATATATGTATGTATCAGGCTAATGCACATTTAAGTAATCACATCTTCTTAATAACTTAAAACTTTTATCACACTGGTTAGACTAACTTATTTTAATAAATGTTTCTAACTTACATTCTATTTTGTCTACATAGCAACTTTTTAAAAAATTATATTCACGTAGTATGTTTGTATGTATATCATATATACACAGTATCTGTATTGTTTGAACTTCAAAGTTCCTGTAAATTTATATATTAGTTGCCTCTCTTGTAACTATGATAGAGACGGATGTTTTAAATTTTGCTAATCTTTGTATTTTAACAAAAACATTGTCTACTTAGGTTTAAGTTAATCTTTGATCATTTATACTTAATTTGTATTATTAATTTGTTGTGTGTATATATATATAATGTCTCATTTTCTCCTGTCAGTTTCTGTCTTCTTGTTTTAAAATTATGACTTTGATTTTTATTGTTTTCATAGATACAACAGAGAAATGCATAATGTCCAGTCAATTTTTTAAAGTTCCAAAGTTGGCCGTGCGCAGTGGCTCACGCCTGTAATCTCAACACTTCGGGAGGCCGAGGTGTGGATCACGAGGTTAGGAGTTGGCGACTAGCCTGACCAACATGGTGAAACCCCGTCTCTACTAAAAATACAAAAATTAGCCAGGCATGGTGGCACGCGGCTGTAATCCCTGCTACTCAGGAGGCTGAGGCAGGAGAATTGCTTGAGCCTGGGAGGCAGAGGTTGCAGTGAGTGGAGATGGCGCCACCGCACTCCAGCCTGGGAGAAAGAGTGAGTGAGACTCCTTCTCAAAAAAAAAAAAAAAAAAAAAAAGAGTAGCAAAGTCATACCTTTCTGCTCTTGTCAGACAATTAAGGGGTCTTTGAATACTTCAGCCCTAATAATTTGCTTCCTAACATACATATTGCAGTGCTTATCTAATTTTAAATATCTTTTTGTTTCAACACCTAATGTTTTATTTGCATCTATCTCTATGTTTACAATATATTTTGCTCTGTGTTCATTCTTTGATTTCAGAACTTCAATCTTTCTGAAGCATGTTTTCAGAGTTTCTTTTTAGTTTCTTTAGTGGAATTCTGCGGGTGGCGTTTTGTTTTTTGTCTCTAAATATGTGATTTAGCCATAGGTTGATGAATATTTTTCTTGGTTGAGAATTTCAGAATGGCATTATTATTCTTAACAAATAATATTGTTTATTTTACCTTTCATGCTTTCCGATTTCAATATGATTAAAGGTAATTTGATTTTTCTAGTGCTACTTGAAATATTTTTCCCTTCCTGATTGTTTACTATTTCTCTAGGAGATATGTAGATGTAGGTTTATCTCCATTGTAGCTTGCTTATCATGCATAGAATTTTTGAATATGCGGATTAGTGTCTTACAAAAGTCTAGAGAACTTTCAGCCAAAATACCATCACATATTGTCCCTTCCCAGTTCCCTTCCTCTATGAGAACACTCACTAAACACATGCTACACTTTCTCACTGTATCTTCCATGTCTCTTCATGATTCTGTCCACATTTTGCATTTCTAAAAATTTTCTGTAATGCATTCTGAAATATTTATGAACTCTCACCATGGCCATGTCTAATCTGATGAGTTCATTTTTGAGTTTTTAATTTAAAATACTATATACAAACTACTTTTCAAATTTGCTACGTCAATTTTTTAGTCTCCTAAAAATATGTTCATGTTTTTTAAATTTTTTGAAAGCAAATGTGCTTTATAATCTAACGGTGATATTTCTACTAATGAACCTTTGTGGATCTGTTAGTACTCTTTTTCTGCTTTCCTTTCAAATGGTGGAAAATCATTTCCTTGCGTACTTAGATGCCTTTGAATGACAAAGATTTATTTTTCTCTGAAAATTATTATTGTGCACTTTTGCATATTAGTAAGAAGAAAATTTGCCAAAGAGAATTTGAATTTTTTGTGAGTCTACTAAAGGCACCACCATTCTGGGACCACATTATATTAATTCTTGGCCTAAAGGTGTTTGGACGTATGTTTGGACAGCACATTTAAACCATTTTTAAATTAATTGCTGTAAATCATTAAGGATTGAGTTTCTTTAAATCTGTCCAATCTCAAGTCATTTTTATTTGCCATTTCCAGGGAATGTGAAATGGGACTAATTTACCTCTGATTCTTCTTTATACTGAGGATATAAATTTTGGTGCTAGCTTTAGGGAAGACCTCCTGTGTGATGCCCTATCTTGGGAAAACCTATGTATTTCTTTACTGTCCTATGTGATGTATGACAGTAGGAATCTGAACTCATTCATTTTGCTACATGTCCATAGGACAAAATCAGTTTCAGTGTTTAGGTGTATTTTGTCTGCTCCCTGCATTCCCATGGTTTTGACCTTGTATTTTACTTTTTTGTGTGTGAACATACCAATGCTTCAATTTTTTTTCCAGTAATATAATCAACTATACCATAAGAAAGAGAAAAATTTTGATAAAACACAAATTTCATGTTTTCCTACTCTAATTGCCTTTTACGTAAAAATACAGGTAAAATTTATTTGTGCTTTTTTGCTATTTCTGTTTTGCTATTCTCTGTTTGTCTATGTCTTCTCCACATAGACACAATTAGGGAATTTTGTACACTCTTGTGCCAACTGCTTTGATATTAACAAAATGTATTTCTCGAACTCCTAGGTATAAAACTCAAGTATCCACAATCTAAATTCTTTTTTGCTCACTTCTATTATGTTTCCAGTCTCAATAGAAATCGATGCCAATCCAGAAATACAAGCATTATTCTAATACTTCTCACACATTACTGATATAGATTAAATTTTGTAGATCTCCTTAAATACTATCATTTTTCACTACTTGTATCTTAACTGTTAAGTTCAACATTTTCTATAATATTAATATATTGTGAAAAATTCCTTACTTTCTTATTTGTCCCAGGTTCAATGTTTTGCAGTCTGTACCTCACCCTGTGAAGCATAAACATTGTACATGCTGTACAAATAATACATCGTTCGTGTACTTAGAGATTGCACAATTTTTATTTGGTTGACAATAGCTAATGTTTTCTTCTTCATTTTCTATTTCCTGATTTTTCTTTATTTAGTATATACTACATTATCATAAAAATAAGAACGTTTTACAAACTAAAGCAAAAGCAACTCTAGGAATAAAATGCACAAATAAAATATATAAACATACATTTAGAGGTACCATGTACCCTT
Source organism: Pan paniscus (assembly GCF_029289425.2). Lineage (NCBI taxonomy): Eukaryota > Metazoa > Chordata > Mammalia > Primates > Hominidae > Pan > Pan paniscus. Next base: position 53,588,572 of record NC_073260.2, read on the forward strand.
GTAATTTATTTAGACATTTAATTTTAGTACAATTTTAATTAAAGTCTGTGTATTATCTGTCATCTTCTTAGTATTTTTTATATAACAAATTTTGTAAATCAAAAAGTCTCAATGTCATCATAAACTATCTTGTCAGAGGTTGATCTCCAAGGAATAATTTCTCTCCCAAATTATGCCAATCAGAATTTCACTCTACCATAATTCTTTTAATTAGTTTCAGAGGAATAATAAATTTCAAAATTGTTCAAGGTACTTCTTTTAGTTCAAGTACCTTTTGACAGGTGTAAAACTGTAGACAGACTGATACAAACATATTCTAATTGACTCAAAATTATATGGGACCTATTTTAAAATCTAGATTTTAAAATGTCGTGTCAACATACACATGTTCTCCTTGTGAAATAATTGCTTTTTATTCTCTGGATAGAATAATTTAATCTTTAAACCTTCAATTCACTGTTAGAAACAAAATATTACATAAGGATATGCTTATAAAAATAATTCCCAACTAGCTTTTCAATTCAGAAATATATGTGAAAAATCATCAAACATCTAATGGATTTCAGGGAGAAAGGAGTTAGTAATTTATTCCATATGTCTCAATTTTTCCTAGACTCAAGGCTTCCTTTAAAATAATTGTAGGCATTTAAGAAACCATGTAAACTAAAAAGAAGAAATTGTGACACTGCCGCTTAGACTTTTTAAATCTTTGGACATGATTCATTATATTTTTTAAATTGTATCTTAATTAGACATTGTGAGTTCACCATCTTCCTGTCAGTATAGCATCCAAGCTGATTATCATAGATTAGAAGTTCAACTATCAACTGTGTTCTGAGAGTCTAAAAAAATAAATGAACGTATTTGCTTGGGTATTCTTAAAGCAGGAGTGAGAACACAGCGAAAGTGAGACAAGGAAAAGAGAACAAAATAAAACAGGAAAGTTAGAAAAGCCAATACCACATGTGTTAAGAGGTAAGTTCCTGTGTTAGATATCTGGGCTTAATTTTATGGGAAGCTATGTGGAGCATGCCTCAGAGTTACATCACTGAATCCAGGGAGATTCTTCTTAGTTACCCTCACCTTTTCTTCCCACTTCATGCCCAGTAACAAGCTTCCGTGCTGCTAGAGAAAGTCCTCAGCTAGAAACTGGTGCAAATTCTGGAGATGAGACCTTGTAGAGTGTTAAGAATGGTTTTCTTCCCAGCAGCTACAGGTAAGGAATAGGGGCTGGGCCATTAATACATCTGCTACAAACCAATAAAGCCCTTATGCTCCTTTTGGTGATCGACAATGTATTTAAAAATATTAGATGATCAAGAAGGCCTGCAGAAAGGAGGAAACAGAAACAAACAGCACACCTCTTGGTTTATTTTTATTCATTTAATCAGTTTCAAGGAAAATATGTTGGGAGTTCCTGGCATAGAGAATGTCACAAAGACAGGTTTTCAATAGTAGTGCTATCCCTAGGGCAGAGAAGACCCAGAGAAAGCCCAAGTGGCTGCTGGAACAAAGTCAGACACCGTGCCACCCGTCCACACTCCTTGGCTCTGCCATCATGCTGAAGATCGCTTTAAAGGACTGGCTTCCCTCCACCCAAAATTAAAAGAGCACAGACTGAGAAACTGAATGTAGGAGACAGCAGTGGATTATGCTGTTCTCAGGGGTCACCTCAGGTTTGGAAGCATTCTTTCAAATTAACCCATCTCAGGCCATCTGCAGAGAAGAAAGGTGGTACCTAACTTTTTTTCTTGTCAGCATTTGGTAGGGGTGTTTTATTGACCAAATATGTTCCCACAACCTAGATTTTGTGACTATCTAAATATAGTCGATTTTTAAATTTTATCATCAAAATCTATAGACAATTTTTGATTAAAATAGACTCCATATCTATGTCCTGCTTTCTTCTTATTATTAATTACATTGCTGTATAAAGGAACAAGATTTCAGAATCAAGAATATCTTGTCTCTTGGCATTGAATTTATACAAGGTGCTCTTTAATGCTGTCTCAAAGGACATATTTTTAATCATTAAAATGGAAGATCGGAATCTAGTTGTATGCACTGCTCCAACATATTAATAATTAAAATTAGGAAGTAAATGTGGTCAAAGCTATAGAACGACTGAGATGTCATTTATATTGATTACTGTATTGCACTCTGCAAACAGAAATTGTTAAATAATAGTTTATATAAATGTATTGTAGCATTTCAAATATTTGAGTGCTTGAAGTTTCTCCTCTTATATAGTTCAGATTATCAATTTGAAGACTTACTCCGATAGTTAATATGTTTTTAGTCTCGTTTGAGTATTATATAAAAGCAATTTTCAGTTAAATGTGTTCCGCTTACATAAAACATTACAAATTATTGAGGATTTAATTACTTATTCATGTTCCTGTAATGTCTTTAGAAGATTTTCTTATTATTACCTATCAATATATGTATGCTTTGTCAAAGAAAAATCAAACATATATATCATTGAAATTGAAACTTTTTAAAAGTACTTATTAACTCTATTGAAAAACCACATCCATAGGAACAATTACACTATAATACTGTGAACATGTAAACATATACCCTATGTCTATTTTATGTATAAGCATATATGATTAAAAATATAGATAAGAATTTTTAAACCTAGTATTATAAGGTAAAAATTAGTTAACTTCTGATGATTATTTGTTAATTAAAATAAAATTATTTTGATTTGGGTGATTTTAAATAAAGAAAAATATTAAATTACAAGACAAAAATTCTTTATAAAGTGTTTATGATTTTTACATTGGTTTTATCACTTTATTCCACTACTTTATTTTAAGATGACCTGCCTTGTTTAAAACACTGTATTCATCTTAATTAAATTAAATTCCATTTGTAAAAAAATTAACAAATGATTTGCTCTATTGTACACTGCGGTTATAAACTGAGTCAGTATCTCAAGATTTGATCCCCATTATCATCATCTGTGGCCCTATTTGTTTTATAAATGTATTGTCTTTTTCCATGCCTGTCACATCTGTATTGCTCTTTCATTTTTCTCTTTGTCCCTTATAGAGAGCATTGTCTAACTCTAGATTAAGCAAAAGTTGCATCTTAAAAAAGCACAATAACCTGCTCAATCTTTCTCACACAGAGAAATGTTTGTTAAGTAATTAAAGTGTAGATGATGATACAAAGAGCTTGATTAAATTAGATGCCAAAGTACCCTTGTGATTCAGAATATGAAAGGTATTTAATTTCTTTGAAATCATTAATTGCTGAGGGACGTTAATTAATGCCAATATTCCAGAAGCTGTTCTAGTTACTGAAATGTATACAACATGCAAAAGATTCAGAACTCTGAAGGGCAACATTATTCTATAATTAAGAATTAAGAATTAATTCACATTAATTATTGGGGAGAAATAATTATGAAGAATTAATGACTGAGAAAATGTTTTTATTTTTTATTTAGAACATTATTTTGTGCATGAGCATTACCGCAAGTTTTGCAAGAAACATAAATTTAAAGAAACAATTATTTGAACAAGATGAATTTAATAACATCTTGATATTTTCCACGATTACAGTTTTATTTGGTAAATCTTTAAATGCACATCATCTAAAGATAATAAATGAATCTTGGAAATCTTGTAGGTAAGGGTAAATATTAGGATGCATCCAGTTACATTTACACACACATACAGTTACATTTACACACACATACATGCATACAGACTGATACACGTGTGTATATATATATGAATTTACTAATTTATTTTAACTAATATTTATAAGAGCCAGTTGGATTGATATATATTGTTGAACCTGAAAAATATTTATTGTATACATGTTTAAAATACCCACAGAAATAAATAGTAATTGCACTAGGCATTTGAAACTGTACTAAAATATAAGCTGTGAACATTTTGTGATCATTACAAATTCTAACACTGAATAAATATTTTTATTTTTACAATATTAATATGTTTGATACCTGTGTACATTTTTTACAATGTGTTATTTTATTTTTGAAATAGAGTCATGTCATGCATAATAACATTTCAGTCAAAGACGGATTACATATACAAAAGTGGTCCCATGAGATTATAATACATATTTTTACACACTTTTCTACGTTTAAGTATGTTTAGATACATAACCTCTTACCACTGTGTTCTTATTGCCTGCAGTATTCAGTACAGTAATGTAGTACACAGGTTTGTAGCCTGGGAGAGAGAGGCTCTACCATATAACCTAGACGTGGTAGGCTGTACAATCTAGGTGTTTGTAATATTCTCTGTGATGTTTGCAAAATGATGAAATTGCCTATGGATACATCTGTTAGAACTTATCCCTATCATTCAGTGATGTGTGACTGTACTAAAATGCTCAATGTAAGTTTCAATGCCCTCCATAAAATTGTTGTACGGAGAAATACAAATCACTCACCCATGGCCTGAATATGTTTGCAAACTAAGCAGATCATGGGAAGGAGAATGTGCTGGCATCGCTGGGATGATTTTCTCACACTACATTAATAATATCTACAGACTTCGTGAATATGAGCCACTTGCATAGAGTTAAAGAAGGCATCTCTTTGCTGGGAAATTTATCAAATGGGAGTATGAAGTGTTTTTAAAAGATACTTGTTTGTTTGTAGCTGGTAGGCCTACAGTGGCTCATGGCAATAGTTGAGGTTGCTAGGATTTGGTGGAAGAAGGCAAAATGAAATGGCCACTTATATGGTATATGGTATATGGATCACTTGTTTCTGTTGAGTTACAGACTCAGCTGGCTATTTCTCCCAATGTTAGTTATTTGGAGGAAAAAAAACGTGATGGTAATTTTGGGGTAACAAATACAATATTTGATGAAAGCAAATTTATTGAGGGTTAGACAAACTACAAGATACTTTAGGCTGCAAAGTCAACACGAGACTTCTGGCCCAAATTGTGCAGAGTTTGCGTCCAGCTGCAAAGTTCAAAGGAAGAGGCCATATAAGACGATTCTCACTTCTGACACCAACTGCCAGTTCAGGGGTTTCCCCTGAACACCCTCAGTTTCAAGAATTTACTAGAAAGACTCACAGAACTCATTGAATGCCATTGTACTCATGGTTTATAATAGAGAAAGGGTAGAAATTACGAGCAATTGAAGAGACATATCATATAAGGTGGAATCTAGGAGATTTTGAATGTTAAGTTTCCATTGTCTTCAGGACATATTACCTGTCATTGTTGTACAGCAATAAACATGGAGTACTACCAACCTGGGGAGCTCACCTGATGCTAAAAAGACACTATTCAGAAAATGAAAAGACAAATGAAAGGATGAGATAAGATGACCTTCCACATTAAGGCACTGGAAAGAATAGCAAACTAAACCTAAAGCAAGCAGAAGGAAGAAAATAAAAATTAGAGAAATTAATAATTTATAATAATAATATTTGTTAGTGTCGAATAATTGATATTAATTCTTGACTAGCTTTTTTAAAAAAGGGAAATATTCACTTCCCAATTTATTCTGTGGGGCCAGTGTTACCTTGATACAAAAATTAGTCCAAATAGCATAGAAAAATAAAACTACTATAAGTATAAATGCAAAATTCCTTAAAAAATACTAACAAATCAGATCTAGCAACATATAAAAGAATTATACACTATGACAAAGTGAAATTTATACAAGTAATCTCAGGTTGGTTTAACAGCCCAAAATCCATTAAGGTACTACATCTTATACATAGAATAAGAAACGAGAATTGCATGATCATCTCGATAGATTCGGAAAAGACATTTCACGAAATCCAAATGCTTTAATGATTAAAAATAAAAATAAAAACTCAATGAACCAGGAATAGAGAACTTTCTACACCAGATACATGGCACCTGTGAAAAGCCAACAGCAAGCATGCAACTTAATGGTAAAGGATGCTTTCCTGCTTTGGTCAGAGATGAGAATAGGATATATACTTTGACCTCTTCTAGTCAACACTGTACTAAAGATTGTATGCAGGACAAATCGGCAACTAAAAAAATAAGAGTCACCCATATTGAACAGGAAGAAATAAAACTTTATTTGAAAATAACATTCTCTGGGACGCATTCAAAGCAGTGTGTAGAGGGAAATTTATAGCACTAAATGCCCACAAGAGAAAGCAGGAAAGATCCAAAATTGACACCCTAACATCACAATTAAAAGAACTAGAAAAGCAAGAGCAAACACATTCAAAAGCTAGCAGAAGGCAAGAAATAACTAAAATGAGAGCAGAACTGAAGGAAATAGAGACACAAAAATCCCTTCAAAAAATCAATGAATCCAGGAGCTGGTTTTTTGAAAGGATCAACAAAATTGATAGACCTCTAGCAAGACTAATAAAGAAAAAAAGAGACAACAATCAAATAGACACAATAAAAAATGATAAAGGGGATATCACCACCGATCCCACAGAAATACAAACTACCATCAGAGAATAATACAAACACCTCTACGCAAATAAACTAGAAAATCTAGAAGAAATGGATAAATTCCTCGACACATACACTCTCCCAAGACAACCAGGAAGAAGTTGAATCTCTGAATAGACCAATAACAGGAGCTGAAATTGTGGCAATAATCAATAGCTTACCAACCAAAAAGAGTCCAGGACCAGATGGATTCACAGCTGAATTCTACCAGAGGTACAAGGAGGAACTGCTACCATTCCTTCTGAAACTATTCCAATCAATAGAAAAAGAGGGAATCCTCCCTAACTCATTTTATGAGGCCAGCATCATTCTGATACCAAAGCCAGGCAGAGACACAACCAAAAAAGAGAATTTTAGGCGAATATCCTTGATGAACATTGATGCAAAAATCCTCAATAAAATACTGGCAAAACGAATACAGCAGCACATCAAAAAGCTTATCCACCAAGATCAAGTGGGCTTCATCCCTGGGATGCAAGGCTGGTTCAATATACGCAAATCAATAAATGTAATCCAGCATATAAACAGATCCAAAGACAAAAACCACATGATTATCTCAATAGATGCAGAAAAAGCCTTTGACAAAATTCAACAACCCTTCATGCTAAAACCTCTTAATAAACTAGGTATTGTTGGGACGTATTTCAAAATAATAAGAGCTATCTATGACAAACCCACAGCCAATATCATACTGAATGGGCAAAAACTGGAAGCATTCCCTTTCAAAACTGGCACAAGACAGGGATGCCCTCTCTCACCACTCCTATTCAACATAGTGTTGGAAGTTCTGGCCAGGGCAATTAGGCAGGAGAAGGAAATAAAGGGTATTCCATTAGGAAAAGAGGAAGTCAAATTGTCCCTGTTTGCAGACGACATGATTGTATATCTAGAAAACCCCATTGTCTCAGCCCAAAATCTTCTTAAGCTCATAAGCAACTTCAGCAAAGTCTCAGGATACAAAATCAATGTACAAAAATCACAAGCATTCTTATACACCAACAACAGACAAACAGAGAGCCAAATCATGAGTGAACTCCCATTCACAATTGCTTCAAAGAGAATAAAATACCTAGGAATCCAACTTACAAGGGATGTGAAGGACCTCTTCAAGGAGAACTACAAACCATTGCTCAAGGAAATAAAAGAGGATACAAACAAATGGAAGAACATTCCATGCTCATGAGTAGGAAGAATCAATATCGTGAAAATGGCCATACTGCCCAAGGTAATTTACAGATTCAATGCCATCCCCATCAAGCTACCAATGACTTTCTTCACAGAATTGGAAAAAACTACTTTAAAGTTTATATGGAACCAAAAAAGAGCCCGCACCACCAAGTCAATCCTAAGCGAAAAGAACAAAGCTGGAGGCATCACACTACCTGACTTCAAACTAAACTACAAGGCTACGGTAACCAAAACAGCATGGTACTGGTACCAAAACAGACATATAGATCAATGGAACAGAACAGAGCCCTCAGAAATAACGCCGCATATCTACAACTATCTGATCTTTGACAAACCTGACAAAAACAAGCAATGGGGAAAGGATTCCCTATTTAATAAATGGTGCTGGGAAAACTGACTAGCCATATGTAGAAAGCTGAAACTGGATCCCTTCCTTACACCTTATATAAAAATCAATTCAAGATGGATTAAAGATTTAAATGTTAGACCTAAAACCATAAAAACCCTAGAAGAAAACCTAGGCATTACCATTCAGGACATAGTCATGGGCAAGGACTTCATGTCCAAAACACCAAAAGCAATGGCAACAAAAGACAAAATTGACAAATGGGATCTAATTAAACTAAAGAGCTTCTGCACAGCAAAAGAAACTACCATCAGAGTGAACACGCAACCTACAAAATGGGAGAAAATTTTCGCAACCTACTCATCTGACAAAGGGCTAATATCCAGAATCTACAATGAACTCAAACAAATTGACAAGAAAAAAACAAACAACCCCATCAAAAAGTGGGCAAAGGACATGAACAGACACTTCTCAAAAGAAGACATTTATGCAGCCAAACAACACATGAAAAAATGCTCATCATCACTGGCCATCAGAGAAATGCAAATCAAAACCACAATGAGATACCATCTCACATCAGTTAGAATGGCAATCATTAAAAAATCAGGAAACAACAGGTGCTGGAGAGGATGTGGAGAAATAGGAATACTTTTACGCTGTTGGTGGGACTGTAAACTATTTCAACCATTGTGGAAGTCAGTGTGGCGATTCCTCAGAGATCTAGAACTAGACATACCATTTGACACAGCCATCCCATTACTGGGTATATACCCAAATGACTATAAATCATGCTGCTATAAAGACACATGCACACGTATGTTTATTGTGGCATTATTCACAATAGCAAAGACTTGGAACCAACCCAAATGTCCAACAATGATAGACTGGATTAAGAAAATGTGGCACATATACACCATGGAATACTATGCAGCCATAAAAAATGATGGGTTCGTGTCCTTTGTAGGGACATGGATGAAATAGGAAATCATCATTCTCAGTAAACTATAGCAAGAACAAAAAACCAAACACCGCATATTCTCACTCATAGGTGGGAATTGAACAATGAGATCACATGGACACAGGAAGGGGAATATCACACTCTGGGGACTGTGGTGGGGTGGGGGGAGGGGGGAGGGATAGCATTGGGAGATATACCTAATGCTAGGTGACGAGTTAGTGGGTGCAGCGCACCAACATGGCACATGTATACATATGTAACTAACCTGCACAATGTGCACATGTACCCTAAAACTTAAAGTATAATAAAAAAAAGAAAGTTATATTAAAGTAGAAATCAATGATATCATTTACTTGTTCATTAATTTCAATGCTTCTGAAGTTGTATGATTTAAAATGTTGTTTATCCTAGGTTTTTGTTAGATGTGTTTTCTGAGGATAACGAAACTCTTTTTTATGCATAGTTTACCAAACAAGATTATTGTAAATCATTGTTGAATTTTATCGGTTACTTTTTCCTATATCTATTGAGATGCTAATATTCTTTAATCTCTCAATGCAATGATTTATAATGTTGAATTTGTTTAGTGTTAAATTATCCTCGTTTTCTTGTGATAAATCAAAGTCGACTGTAAAATAGATATATGTGATATGTGTGTGTGATATTATGCGTATGGTATATTTTTCTACAGTTTTATTTCAGTATACTTTAGATAAAATAAAATTTATTCTTTTTAACTCTACAGTTTGATGATTTGGGAAGCTATAATCTATATATAGTCATGTGACCACCACCATAATAAAAAAATTTCATAACCCCACCAAAAAAAAAAAAGAAAATAACATTCTTGTATATAGAAAATTTTAAGGAATCCACTGAACGATAGAACTAGTAAATTATTTCAGCAATATTACAGCATACAAGATAAATGTATAAAAATCAATTGCACACATCTACAATGAAAACTCCAAAATGAAATTAAGAAAACAATTCAATTTAAAATAGCATCAAAAAAAGAAATAATAATTAATTTGGAAAAGGTGATACAAGAGTTTACTCTGAAAATTAAAAATTATTGTTTAAAGAATATCTAAATAATTAGCAAATATCTTACAGCCATGAATTGGAAGATTTAATATTGTAGTACTTTACAATTTGAACTACAGATTTGTTGAAATCCCTGCAAGTATCCCAACAGACTTCTGTCTAGAATCTGACAAGCTGATTCTAAAATACACATGGAATTGTAAAGGACTCAAAATAGCCAAAATAATCTTGAAAAAAGAAAACATATTAGGATAATTCACACCCCCATGCTCCAAACCTTCCTGCAAAGTATCAGTAATCAAGACAACAAAATACTGATGAAGGAAAAATATATAGATTGATGGAAGAGAATTGAGAGTCCATATGTAAAACTATGTGTCTATAGTCAATGGATTCTTACAGTGGTGCCTTGTGCAATTCAATAAGGAAGAGACAGTCTTCGAACAAACTGGGTCAACAACGTACACATGGATCACCACTTGCAAAATAATAAATTCGAACGCTTACCCCAAAGCATACAAAAATATTAACTCAAATGAATTAAAGACACACATGCAAGAGCTAGAATAAAGCATATGGGAAAATCTTCAGGATTTTGGATCTAGCAAAGAAATAGCTGTAACACCAAAAACATGAGCAACAAAATAAAAATTAGATATTTAAAATTTCTTAAAAATTAAAGACATTGGTGTTTCAAAGGACAACCAAGCAAGTCAAAAGGCAGCTCAAAAATTGTGAGAAGATATTTGAAAAACACGTATCTATATATCTGTATATATATGTATCTTGAGTATAGAAAAATTGCTTTAACTCAGTAACAAATATCCCAACTCAAAACTGATAAATGATAGGAATAGATGTGTTTCCCAAGAAGATACACGAACGGTCAATAATCCCATAAAAAGATGGTCAATAATCCCATAAAAAGATACTCAATAGCATCACTCACCAGGCAACTACAAATCAAAACCACAGTTAGATACTCTATGGCTAGAACTGGCCACTTTGGAAAATAATTTGATGGCTTCTAAATATATTAAACATAGAATTGTCATATGACCCAGAAATTTATTCCTCGGTATACACCCAGATTATTGGAAAGAGGTGTTCAAACACAAATTGTACACAAGTATTTTTAGCCGCAGTATTTAAAATAGCCAAAGGCTGAACACAACTCAAATGTCAATAAAAATATTATTGGATAAACAAAATGTTATATCCATGAAATTGAATGTTATACAGTTATAAAAAGAAATAAAGTACCAATACGTACATGAACCTTGATAGCATTGTGCCAACTGAAAGAAGCCAGGCAGAAAAGGCCACCTATTGTATGATTCTATTTAGATGAAAACAGAATAGAAAAATCTATAGAGACAGAAAACAGTTTTGTGGTTGCTTAGGATTGAGTAGGGGATGGGTGCATAGGAGGTTAACAGCTAGAGAAGGTGGGGTTTCTTTTTGAAGTGATGAAAATGCTCTAAAATTCATTGTGATGATGGCTCCACTTATCTGTGCATATACTAAAAGCCACTGACTTGTAGACATTAATGTGTGCACTCTACACTATGTAAATTATATCTCAATAAATCCTTTCAAAAATACACAGAAGAGTAAGGGGTTTTGGAATGTTGCAGCTGGGAGGCAGCTTGAAATACTGAATAGGTCTCATCGAGAATGTGAAGTTTCAGTAAAGACTTGAGGAAGTTGAATGAGCTGATGAATGGATACATGGAGGGCTATCTTTCCAAGCCAAGAAATTAACTAGAGTCTTGGTCATAAGGCAGCAGCCTGTTGGCATGTCCAGAGGACAGTGAGGTGGCCAGGACCACTGGTAAGATCAAGGGTGAAGATATAAAAGAATTTTGGCGGTTAACATGCGGCAGATCATGATGGGCTTGCAGACCATTGTAAGAATTGTTGTTTTTAGTGTACATGAAATGGGGAGACAAGTCATTATCCCATTATCAATATTTTAATAAATTGGATCCATGAACCAAATCCAATGAGATTAAATCAATTAATAATAATATGCAAATTTATATTAAAATTACAAGAATTACTTTCACATTTGAGAACAGGAGAGTCATGATTGTTTATCAGCAATAATAAACATTATTAATTTTAATTGTGATCAGCTAATTGAGATTAATTGCAATACATCATGCTTTATAATGTGAATGTCAAAAGGAAAATATGATTGTAATCTTATACTACATCTATCAATGTCTTTGATTCATAAGTCTATAGAGTAAGCCCCTAGTTTTCAAAGCCAACCTATAAGGCAGTGACATCTTATGCAAGTTTGCTGCTTTCTGCCACAGTGATCCTTGGTCAGCTGGCACAAATTGTTTTACAAACGCCCCTAGGTCTAAAAATAGTTTGGATCACAGTGAACACAGAAACACCTTCATCCCTTCAGAAATGCCTATCAATTACTTCCAATACAGAATGAAAAATTGACAAAGGAAATATGTGGATTGTAAAAATGCCAGTTAGCTTGCATCTACATGAAAGAAAAAAGCCATTTTTATTACATTAGATCATTGTTTTACATGAGTTTTGGTATAGCACAATGTTGAACCAAGGGCAAAGAGAGAGGAATTAATGAAGTCTTAAGATATCAAGAATTTGAAAGAAAAGGCAGGTCATCTTTGAAGGTTAGTGACATAGCATTCATCTTCTGTTGTCACCTTTTCTGTCATTCCCTGTATGCCTGATGGACAGGTTTCACTGAAGTTCAGAGAACAGCATGCAAAATTAGCTACCAATTAATCTTTATGAAGTGAGCTGCATTTCTAGCCAGACTGAGCTTACGTTTTAGCAGGAAGCATTTTTGGGAAATGTTTATGTTAGAGTTTGCCCTTCTTGACAAGGTGAGACATAAATGTCTACTTTAGAGACATGAATTAAGATGGGAAGATATTTGGGGGAATCATGTACTCAAACGCTAAATAATAAAGGTACACAAAGGGCAAATTATACTAGATTTCTTTCCCACTTGTTTTCTATGTCTCATGCAATTCACCTTGATTCCCTTCAGTTTCTGTTTAATGTAGAAAGTGGCATTTTCATTATTTTAAGCTTCTAGCACAATGAAAGAATTTCTCTTTTTCATGAACAGGATCATAAATGAAAGGGAGGAAGAGTGTCCTATATCATATTTATTGTTCAACAAAACACTGCTCCACGGCTTCAATTCAGTTTAAAAAAGAGAATTTATTGAACATCTAACACATACATAAAAGGCAGTAAAGACAAATGAGAAGAGGGGAGGATATTGAAGTATACGGACTTCAATGCTGAGTTTTGTATCTTAGGAAGTTACTCCACCTTACAGAGGCTCAATTTCCCCTGATTTAGGAAGGCGATGCTAATGGGTATTGCATAGGTGTAAGTATAAAAATGTTGTATTTAAGAGAATCCCACAAGCTTGGTATAAGGCAGAAAATAAATAGATGTGACATGAATAAGTAGTTTATTACATTGTATGCTACCTGCGGACTAGAGGAAGAAAGAAAAACAGCCACTATGCTTGATTAGCATTATAGAGATGGTACAATGATAGTTGCCAGAAGCTGGGGGGAGGGAGAAATGGGGAAGTATGGTTTAATGGGTATAGAGTTTCAGTTTTACAAGATGAAACGAATTATGGAGATGGATGGTAGGGACGGCTGCACAATGCTATGACTATATTTAGTACCACTGAACTGTACACTTAAAATGGTTAACAGAGTACATTTTATGTTATGTGTATTTTACCACAATAAAAAAATAAAATACCTTAGGAACATTTTCATGAAAAAGCCCGCATACAATTCATTTTAATGCACGTGTTTATGCATAGCTTTCTATTTTTCTCTTTTCTCTTTATATTCCAAATTCTAATCAGAGAAGGGAATCCCCTCTGTACCTCCAGGATATTCAGTAAAGACCACTGGAGGTTCATGCCCTAGGGACAGTGCTCATTTAGCTCCAAATTACAGATGGCTCTAGACTAACTCCACAAAGTTTAAAGAGAAGATTTAAAACAACAACAGACAAATACGCATCCTGAAGTTACTGAACTGCCTGCCACAACACTGTTCAAAGGTAGCCAATAAAATCTAGATATTCAATAGCATAACATCAAAATACCCCCCCAAAAAAACTCTGACATGCAAAGAAGCTGTAAGATATATAAAATTAAGATATATATTAACAGGATAAAAATAAGTCATTTATAAATGACAGAAAAGAAGGAAATTTCAAGGTCCTTAAAGTAAATATATTTTATAAATACATATAGATAAATACATATATATGTCAAGGTACTTAAATGAAAATTGAACATAGGGGAAAAATAGAAGTTATAAAATGAAAAATGTGACATGTATAGATGAAAAATAAATATTTGAAATAAAAATTCCATGAGATAGAATGTCATGGATTTTACCCTAACATCAGAAAATTTATAGAAAAAAATAGAAGCTTTACAAACTAAAGTACAAAGGGTAAACTAAAATAAGAAAGCCAGAAACTCACTGATACGTCAGACAACATGCAGCAGTGTAACATACATGTAATTAATGTCTCAAAAAGGATGGGTGGGGGAATTATACGTCAATAAAGAATGGTACACTCATTCCTGAGGGCACCGAGGAGGGAGGACAGCTTGAGATTCCTAAGGGAGGGTATAATCCATTCAGGAAGGTCAAACCCCATGACCAAACACCTCCCAGTAAGCCCCACCTGCAACATTGGGGATCAAATTTTAACATGAAATTGGAAGGGGCAAGCATTCAAACCATAGCAAGAGTTAAATTTCCTTTTTAAAAAAATCACTTATATGATTCCATTTCACCATAGATAAAAGCTAGTATTTCAGCCTACCATTGAGTGTGCTTATAGCTCACCAAAAAGGGCACTCTGTCTCGGGAATACAGATTTGCCTAGAGGTATCCTATTGCAGTCAAAGAAAGAGCAATGAGGGATAGAAAAGGTTAGTGATGGAGACACCAGCGCTGCATTTTGCAACAAACAACGTAAAAATTTTACGGATTGGTTCTGCTAACTTACTACAGTTTACATTCCCCTCAGGGGAGAATTGTTGCGTTTTTTCTTAAGATAGAAAAGCAATTCAGATAATCTGAAATCTCCACAAGAAGGATAAGACGCACAGCAGAAACTATTCTAGGCAGGAAGTCAATCCTTTCAACTGTCTGTGCTCCATAGAAACAATTGTCTGCACTGGGAGTCATATGAGGTACAGCCAACAGCCAGAACTCTGATCCTCTCATTAGTGATTTCAGAAGAAATTACCAGTCAACTGAGTAATTCACTGAGTAAAGTAAACATTTGGCACTGAAAGAGGTTAGACGGATAACTATTTGTATCACCATATTCATGAAGCTGGAATATTTTCCATTACTGGTATCACATCCAAATGGAAGATGTTAAAAGGTCTCTCATCTTGTAAGATGGATATGAAAGAACATTTTCTGATAAATGAAATTATTAACACACCTGCGAGGTGGATGGAAGAGAAAAAAAAGAATAATCAGCTTGAGTTCTTCTCCTTGATAAGACAACTCACTAAAAACATAAAGAGAAAAATACAAGTTTAAAATAATTAACCAGAAGAAGACGACTCTAGAGTTTTTAAATTGCTGATAAGATTTTAATTTGCTCCAAGTTGAAAATAATTATATTGCTTGTGTTTTAAGGCACATAATGAGCAATTATATCACACATGATAGTTTCAGCAGTAAAATATTATCCGTTAACAGCTTGAACTCATAAAAGCATAGCACAATGTGAAGATGGAATTTGCTAAAATAAACCATCTGCTGAAAACTACTATTCTGCAAATTTAAAAATAAAGTTTAAATGTTATTTGTCTTATTTAATAGGTCTGTGAAAAAAATGCGCTCTTTGAAAAGTAGCTGCTACCTTAATTAATTCTTTATATTAGACGGCTGGTTACAGTAATGCACAGTAAGGTGCTACATAGATATATTGCTAGATTATCTGCATATACTATGTATTTGGCTTAAATTATTTGAAATTTTATAGTTAAAATAACAAATGTATATTTAAATGTTTTGACACAAATTGCAAATATACCTTTAAAAAGCGTCTTACACTCTAAATATTATTTGTCACCTATATATTTGTCTTTTCTCTATAGGAAAGTTTAAATTTTTCCCTTGAAGCTTTAATTATTTGAGTCTATAAAACAAACCAAAAATGTACAAATTAACAGGAAAAAAAGGTTTACAGATATGTGCACAAGTATGCACTTGGAGTTTACATAATATATATGAATATATCTATACACATATTTGTATATTATAAATAGATATACAAATATATACTATATATATAAAAACTCCAGGAAAGGCAAGGTAGTCAACACGCCTATGCTATCTTGAGGTTACAGAAAACACAGAGCTGTAGGTTGGTAAATCAGGCTTTGCGGAAGACAGGTGATGACAAGGAAGAAAGAGGAGCCTGGTAGCAGAGGTGGTCTTGTTCCATGGATGAAACCTCACAGGGAGCAGCCCTCCTCTTGGGAAGTATAGATAGGAAATGGTTTTTAGAAATGTAAACGTGCCAGGCTCAGTTAATCTTTCCTAAACCCACACAAGGGAGTATCTCAGGAAAAGACTGTCTATATCAATGCAGATTTTCTCTACAAATGCAAATCTCCCCAACAAACACAGCTTTTCAGCTATTCTTGTAGAAGAAGCTATCTCCAGTCTTCCGAGTAGCCATCTTGAAATATGTCAAAAAGCTGACCAGGCGCACGCCTGTAATCCCACCACTTTGGGAGGCTGAAGTGGGTAGATCACCTGAACTCAGGAGTTGGAGGCCAGCCTGACCAACGTGGTGAAACCCCGTCTCTACTAAATACAAAAAATTAGCCGAGTGTGGTGGTGCATGCCTATAATCTCAACTACTTGGGAGGCTGAGCTAGGAGAATTACTTGACCCTGGGAGGCTGAGGTTGCAGTGAGCCAAGATTGTGCCATTGCACTCTAGCCTGGGCAATAAAAGCAAAACTCCATCTCAAAAAACAATGTATTTTAGGGTAATATTTTCAGTATCTTTACCTCCATATATACAATAAATATTATTGTGATTTTTAATCTTTTTTGTGGAGGAAACACAGATGTGATTTCTAGTGTAGCTGAACATCGTTTATTTGACAATATTGCACTTGTGTGTGGGTGTGTGCGTGTGTAGCTACTCTTTAATTTTGTTCTCACATAATGATTAGATATTAACAATTAATTCAGTAAAATGTATGTTTTGCAATATTTCTCCATGTTATCATGCTTTAAATTAGTTGAATCATGCCCCTATAACGTGTACATTTTAACCTTTGACTATAGGTCTCAATCTTACTTTGGTTCCTGTATTTGAATTTATGCTAATAAAGTCCTACAGCTAAAAAAGATTATATAAACTTATCTACATTTTTACTAGTATTCTGGTGTCATTTTAAATTATGTGATGAAATCAAATTTTAATTTGGATTATTCTTATCTGAGTTAAGGATCTAAATTTTTAATATTCTTATAAATATTACATAATTATTTCTGAACCATATATTGACTAATCTGCCCTTTATATGATGTGCATTATAAGAGCTTGGGATTGTTTCATTTGCAAAGATGAATGCTTGAGAAGTAGATATTTAATCATAACGTTTCAAAATCTATTGGATAACCTAGAATCAAAAAATAGCCTATAGGTTGAAAAACTCCTGTAGTGAATGAAGAAAATAACTAATATACAGTGACAATATAAATATTATAAGCATTTATTTTATTATCACCCTGAAATTTGATAATACAAACATGTAATATCTACATATCATCTATATATCATGTCATAAAAAATCAATACATTCTTCAAAAATTTAGCATAACAGAAAATGAACTCTCTCTCCTTGACGGAATTAAGTTACAAATAAAAGTAAAAAATAAATAGATAAGTAGATGGAAGTAGACGTTTGAAAACAAAGAAAAATATTTGTTTTGGATAACATAAAATCTCAATTGACAATTCCAATATTTCCAGAACTTTGCCTGTCAACTGGTGGAGAGTTTTCCCCAGGAGACATTTATCAATGTCTAGTGTTATTGTGGGGATGTCAAGACTGGTGGAGGTGAAATTTAGAGGTCAAACGAAACACCTAGCATTGCTAGGGCAGCCTCCCACAGCAAAGAATCCTCTGGTCCTAAAGGTAAGTAGCACCAAGGTTGAGAAACCATAATCTAGACAGTAAACACTACGTAGCTATTCCAAGTGCTCAGGAAAACACATCAGTGCCCTCGGGGAGAAAAGTGTGAACATTTTAATTGCCATACATGGTGACACAAATCCATGTTGTTAATCTAAGTGGAAGGGGCTGAAGCACAAAACGTAATTCAAAGAGTTTACTTGAGCCAAAATGAGGACAGCTGCCTGGAAGAAACAGACCCAAGTATCCTTGGATATGAACTCCCTTTGGAGCTTTGCAACAAGCAGTTTCTTAAAGGCAAAAAAGGGTCCAGAAGTGGGATGATGCAAAGAGGTTTGTCACAAGTTCTCATTGGCTTATGGAAATAACATTTATTAGTGACTGGCTATACACTGTTACACTATTATTGGGTGTGGATTATACTATCTGGTGTGGCGTTATTGGTTAATTTATAGCTTCTGTGGCAACAGCAAGCAGCCTAGATGAACACACAGCTCAAAGAGGAGCAGGACAGAACTGCTGTCTCATTTGAATATCTCTCTGGGCCTGATTATTTAAAAGGACTTGCATATCTCACATGAAAGTTATTTTCTTTTCTCAATGTCCATAAATGAGAATAAATAGATGTAAAATAGATCTTTTCGAGGATGAAGTAAATGGAATGAAAAACAAAACCCAAGCTGACCAGAAATCATAGAGGGAAGAAAAGGTTATAAATATATGGATTTGTCAGAGTGATTTTAAGCTATTAGGAATCAGTTAAATGTTGGGGGATTTTGTCTGAGAATGGGCTAAAGGAGAATGTCCCTTTTGCCTTCTGAAGTTTCCCTGAAAATCACTAATAGGAGGCAGATAAATAGTAGAAAAGGCATACAGGTTTCTGCAATGTGTGTACACTGGAGCCCTTAGAACGAAGACCCAGACACACGATGCGTGCAGAAGCTTATCTACCACATGAAGTTTACAGAAAGAATGGGGTCTTGGATCACAGGAAAAAAAAAAAAAGGTTATGTGAGAAAACGACCCTGGCTAGCAACAGTGGACTTATTACATAGGTGAAACCTCACTGGGAGCAGTCCTCAGAGAGAATAGACAGAAAATGTTTCTTTCAGACCTTTGGAGACCTCAGATGCTCAGTTAACCTTTCCTAGATCCAGACAAGGGGGCAGACCTCAGAGAAAGCCTGGCTGCAACAAGGCAGATTCTCTACCGATGCAAATCTCCCCAAGACAGCTTTGCAGCTAAGTTTGCATTCCCAGTCCTTCTCAATAGCCATTTTGAAATATATCAAGGAAATATATTTAGGGGTAAAATATATTAGTTTCCTTCATACAGCTATAAAACATACAGGAATATTTTTTGTCAATGTCTACTACAAATCCAATGTAGCAGTAATTATAAAGCCCAACAGATATTGAAGAAAAAATATGTAGAGTACATCAATTACAAATGTTGATACTAAAATGCCAAATAAAATAAAAATAATATCCAACAATGTTTGAAACAGTAAGACAAGAA
Organism: Pan paniscus; assembly: GCF_029289425.2. Classification (NCBI taxonomy): domain Eukaryota; kingdom Metazoa; phylum Chordata; class Mammalia; order Primates; family Hominidae; genus Pan; species Pan paniscus. The sequence goes on from NC_073260.2 coordinate 53,608,307, forward strand.
ATTGGCAAAAAAAATAAAACAAATATCCACCTTGGGGATGAAAGTGTGTTTCCAAATTTGGTAATCCAATAATATTAATAATAATATTGATTAGCCCAAATTAAAAATAAATAGGGGATTCTCAGTACATGCTAAAATGTATTTGTTAAAAGGCAATATTCATGTCTGTAAAGATTTTAAATGCTGTAAAGAGTCTGATATTCTATATGCAAACATGTGTATGTCCATTAGAAGAAGAGAGGCCTGATTTTCATATCTTACTACATAGAGATAGAGAAGTGGATAGGTTAATTTGCATATGCATAGAGAAAGCATAAAATAGAAATTTACTATCATATTAAAGGAATTTTAATTCAACAATAAAATAATTCAAAGGTAAAATTTTAAATGTTTTTAACAGGTACATTATTATTATTAGATAATATTTATGATAATTGTGAAAATATTCAATGCTAAAATAAGATACAATGTCTAAACATCAGTATTAAAACTAGTATAAATATTTGCTTGTTTATACAAGGAAAATTCAAGCTCGACCTAAAATTATATAGGAAATAAAAGAAAAATTTTAAGGGAGCTCTTTAATAACATAAACATATATATATACACACACACATATATAGCATGTATATATGTTATATGGGATAGATATAGATTAAACATGTTATATCTATATTTGTATCTATAACTACAGCTGTATGTATCTACATTTCTATATATTTACTCAGTGATATAAATATAGACTGGAATAAATATAAAGACACATATTATTCTTGGATAAAAAGGATTTAGTATCATAAAGACAAATTATTTCCAAATTCACTTATGAATTCACAACAATATACAGTTTCGTTAGTATAATTTAAAATTTTTAAATAAATTCCAAGATTCATTTAAAGAAATATACATGTATACAAGCAGTCAAGAAAGAAGGAAGAGTGCACTAAAGTAACTTGCTATTGAAATACATTTTTAAACTTAGTAACTAAAACTGAGCAGTACTGATTTGGAGTACTGGAATTTAGGTATATGGGATCTCAAAAGCACAGAGCTCAAAGGAGACCCCTGTATGCACGAGAGCTTAGGATGTGCTTTGGAAGGCGTTACCAAACCTCGGGCAAAGTTACTTTAGTTTCTTAGTCTTACTAGGTTTGAAAAGCCAGAGAAAAGACTCAAGGCCACCATATAAGAGCAAAACAAAAGGACAGGGAGAGAATGTGAAGATACTGAAACATTTTACATAAAGTTGTATAAAATATCCTTGAAAGAAAATGTAAAGTTTAGGACATACATCAAAATCAGCAGAGCCACTAAATAAATAAATAGGCATTGTAAAATAGCAAGAGAAAATTTAAATGGATTTCTAAAAAATATTGACACCTATGATTTTTAAAATATGTTTAAGAAATCCCGTATTTCACAGGGCAGCCTTTCACAACACAGATATGTTAGGACATAAAGGTTCTTCTGTTTTTAATTTACTAGTGTTTATAGGGTTACAAATGTCTTCTACCCTTGTCTTTTGTCTGATGGTGCAAAAAATTTTCATAAGCATGTATTTCTGAATGCCTGATGGATTGACATATATAATATGCTGCTAGTATTAAAATATGTGACGGAAAACGCATCCAATCTTCTCACTGTTTACATAAATTCTAGGTTTCTCCTATTTACCTCAAGCACGTATGGAGCGAATTCTTACCTTTTAATATTGCCATGGCATTCACATTGAACATAAGTTGAACTCTCTCATATGGTAGCTGGGTTCAGATTCCCTTGACAATTTCCAGTTCTAACCCTCACAGTTCCTCAGTGTGGCTGGCCTAGATATTGACCCGACACAGTTGCCTCCTCCTGGTGACTACCAGCTATGGAACCGTTGGATACAACCTACCTGACTCACCCCACAGACCTCACAGCGCACATGGACAGCACCCACACGCCAGAGTGACCTGCTCGGTTGCAGCGGGAGTCAAGAAATGTGCCTGCTGGCACTCACCCCACAGACTAGTGCCCTGTGGAAAACTTCTTTGGGTAATGTTCTGGGCCCAATAAAGGCTGGAGTCCCACAGACCCCTTTTCTCTCTCCTGCTCCCCATTCATCTTCCCCATTTTGTTCAGCCCTATGAGGTGTGCTACTGTATTAGTCCGTTTTCACACTGCTGGTAAAGACATCCCAAGACTGGGTAATTTCCAGAAGAAAGAGTTTTAATAGACGCACAGTTCCACATGGCTGGGTAGGCCTCACAATCATGGTGCAAGGTGAAAGGCACGTCTCACATGGCAGCAGACAAGACAAGAGAGCTTGTGCAGGGAAACTCCCCTTTATAAAACCATCAAATCTTGTGAGACTTATTCACTATCAGAAGAACAGCATGGGAAAGACCTGCCCCCATGATTCAATTACCTCCCACCTGTTCCCTCCCACAACATGTGGGAATTCAAGATGAGATTTGGCTGGGGACACAGCTAAACCCTCTTCTCAGCTACCCTCTTCTCTCTGGATCTGTGAGTAATAAACCTACTTCTGTGATTTCCCATGTTTGGTTCTGTGGCCTCCATGGGTCTGAGCTGACCTACACTGGAACCTAACTCTCCTCCTGGCCAGGGTCTCTGAGAGTGGCTCTTGTCAGAAATACACAGGACACAGGTCAGGCAACAGTCACCAGGCATCTCCTAGTCTCAACAGATGTTCTGTGAGAGGGAGGCCTGGTCGTGGGATGCACATCTGGCCACTGCTGGGGTAAGGAAGTGTCCTGTGAAAGGCACATGTTAAGCATCCACAACCCCCTGACCAGAACCCCAGAAAGGCAGGGCTCCAATTGACAGTCACTCTCCAGAGACAAACCTCAAGCCCTAACTGGAGGAAAAGAAAACAATGTAAAAACTTGAATTTATCTTACTATTTCAATGATCCAGTAAAGACATTCTATGCCTGTACACCACATATTTTCTTCGATTGTGGATTTATTTTAGATAGAATTTTAGGTCTGGCTTTCACTTTAGCCTGGTCCCTACCTCAAGCATAAGGTAAAGATTTTCCATGGGTTCTTTTCTGGTACTACTACCTGCCAGTGTGGGGTCATGTCCTAGTCTATCTTGAGGGAATCCCCCTGTTCATTATTGTCAGAGTGAGACTGTTAAGTCTTGATTTCCCTGGACAACTTCACTGCATGACTTTTAATATGAGTTTTTAATATTCCCTTTACTGGACAATAAATTATATAGTTATCTGAGTAAGAGATATGGTCAGGAAGAGGCATTGCCTCATTCAGCTTTTCTCTTTGGTGAACTCGCATATGTTCTCCTCACCCGCCAGTCACCTCTAAACCGTATTGTTCCAAGACAACAAATAGAACTCGAGTGTGTATCTTTCACCACTGGATTTGTGTTTGCTCCATAAAGCTTCATGCTTAACAGGGTTTCTGTTAGCATTTTCTCTGTTTATTTTCCCATAAAATATCACAGGCCTTTTTCATACGGAATTATGGGTGATTTCCTTCAATTTGCATCATAGCAAGTTGAGGTTCATGTTGATGAAAAGTAAAACATATGTTGAAAATATCAGTAATGATGTTTTCCCCTCCTTTTTAGCACCAGTGCTTGTGATACAAGCACATTTTAATACAATTGTAGTCTCATGCTTTGATCATTCCTATGATGAAAATAACATTTTTAGATAAAATATCTGAGTTTTATGAGGCCTTTAGTATGTGATGTGATAGAATATCAGAATACCATACTTTTTTCTAGTTTTCTGTGCAATTCTATCATTGTTTCATCTTTACTCCTACCAGAGTAATTTTCCAAAATAGATATCTTGTCATTCTTCCTCTTGTTATCAGTAAATAAGTGAAATGAAAAGCTAGATTATATATCTAGAACAAGAAAGTAGAATTGAATCTATATTCATTAATGAGACTAACCAGTCAATTACACAGATAAGCATTTTACATGTTGAAGATCATATGGACCCATTGTCAGAAATATTATTATTTATGTCTATATGGACATCAACTGTGCATATTTACATAGAAATCAATGAGAGCTGATTTTTATTTTTATTATATATATTTTTTGAGATAGGGTCTTGCTTTTTTGCCCAGGCTGGAGTGCAGTGGTGCAATCACTGCTCACTGCAGCCTCAACCTCCCAAGCTCAAGCAATCCTTCCACCTTGGCCTCCCAAATAGCTAGGACAGCAGGTGCACACCACCATGCCCACTTTTTATTTTTTTAACTTTTGATAGAGACTGGGTCTTGTTATGTTGCCCAGGTTGCTTTTGAACTCCTGGGCTCAAGGAATACTCTCATTTCAGCCTCTTCAACTGCTGGTATTACAAGCATGAACCACCATATGGGCCGGAAGCTGATTTTTAAAATACTGAGATCATATAGATGACAACACCTGAAAAATAGACAACACCAAGCTTTATGTTAAAAGGTGTGAGGGTATCAATATTGTTGTGGCTATTGGGGAGGAAAACATTAGTAAAACCAGTAAGTTAAAGCTCTTGCTTTAAACTTTGGCTTTAATTTAACAAATGTTCTATGGAGTGACAGTATGTATGTAACCATGCTATGCCCATTCACAGATGCAGTAGAGGGAAGAATTTCTCAAAGACAACTGTTCTAAGACTCAAATTAAACCGTACTGGGTTTGAAAAGAGAAAGTCCAGGAATTACCAAATATTTTAGATATCAGATAAAAGAGAATGCCAGATATGCGATGATAATCAGCAATGGTTGTTCACACAATACATCAAATCAGTATTTGAATTAGCTTTTGAATTACAAGGACAAATGGACCAAGTCTAGACTCCTTAGTAGATAAATCTTATTAGGCTGAGATGTGTTTTCCCCTGTTTTTCCACAAGGAGATTACAAATTTGCAAACCTCAGCTGCTCTCATTTTATGCTCTCACCAAGCTAAAGCTGAAGTTCATCAATCAGTGTGTCTAAGTGTTCACTGGTTATATACCATTTTGTAGTTTCAGCTATCTTTCCAACTTCCTAAATCATCACCTTCATTTGATCTTGTTTTTTTCCACTATCACTTCTTTATTGACCATATAAAGAATATAAGTGAGTTCTTATTTTGTTATTGTTCATTTTAGTCTAATTTCATCAAAATATCACAATCTTTTAATTTCATTTTAATTTCAAAGATTAAATGAAACCTACATAGAAATGTGTGTAAGATTTGCATTTGCATTATTTTGGCATCAATTTGCTATCCTCCCTCATGCACATAGAGATCATTTCCATGTACGTGATTTCAAACATCCAAGTGCAGTATTAAAAGCAGTTGTAAATTATGGTTCTCATTTTCATGATACAATTACAATATAAACTTCCTCTTGCTGCTGTAACCAATTACCACAAACTTCATATCTTACAATAAAGTGACCGTTAATCCTACAGTTCTGTAGTTCAGAAGACTTGAATGAAACTCACAGGGCTAACATCAAGTTTTGGGCAGGGCTGCAGTCTTTCTGAGGGCTATGTGGCAGAATCTATTACTTGATTTTTTTCAGCATCCAGAGGCCACCTTTATTCCTTGGAACATGACCTCATTCTTATATCCTATTTTTCTTTCTTTCTTTTTTTTTTTTTTGAGATGGAGTCTCCTTCTGTCACCCAGGCTGGAGTGCGGTGGCATGATCTCAGCTCACTGCAACCTCTGCCTCCCGGGTTCAAGTGATTCTTCTGCCTCAGCTTCATGAGTAGCTTGGACTACAGGCATTTGCCACCATGCCCAGTTAATTTTTTGTATTTTTAGTAGGGATGGGGTTTCACCATGTTACCCAGGATGGTCTCGATCTCCTGACCTCGTGATCCACCCACCCCAGCCCCCCAAAGTGCTGGGATTAGGCATGAGCCACCGCGCTGGGTCCTCATTCTTGTATCTTAAAAGTCAGTGATGTTGAGTAATTTCTCATGCCACCACCTCCAAGGTTGCCTTTCTTCTGTCTTCTTCTTTCACTTATAAGGAAGTTTGTGATTTCATCGATCTCACCCATTTAAGACAATCTCTCTATCATTTTTCTGCAACCTTAATTTCACTTGAAATCTAATTTCACACTGCCGTGCAACCTAACATATTTCTATGTTAGACTCTGAGAATTAGGACATGAAAATTTTTGGGAGGCCATTCTTTTGCGTGCAGCAGACATAATCTATTTACCTGCAGATTAAAGAGTTCTTTATTTTTCTGTCTCCGTCTCTTAATTTTTTAAAAATAATATGAATTGTAGTAAAGAGAAAGAAAAGAAAACAAAGAAAAAGAAGGAAGGAAAGAAGGAAGGAAATAAAGAAAGAAGAAAGAAAAGAAGGAGGAAATGAGGAAAGGGAGGGAGGGAGGGAGGAAGGGAGAAAGGCAGGAAGGGAGAAAGGCAGGAAGGGAGAAAAAAGAAAACATGAACACAAGAAAGAAAGAAGGAAGGAAAGAAAAGAAAGAAAGAGAAAGAAAGAAAGAGAGAAAGAAAGAAAGGAGGAAGGGAAGAAGGAAAGGAGGAAGAGAGAATGGTAAAAGGGAGGAAGGCAAAGAAACAAAGAAAATAAAGAGGCGAAGGAAGGAAGGAAAAAGAGGAAAGGAAGGGAGGGAGGAAGGAAGAAAAGGAGGGCGGGAAGAAGGGAGAAAAAAGGAAAGAAAGCAAGAACGTGAGAAAGAAAGAAAGAATATGAGAAAAGAAGGAAGAAAAGGGAGAGAGAAAGGAAGGGAGGGAGGAGGGAAGGAAGAATGAGGAAAGAAAGAAAGAAGGAAAGAAGGAAGGAGAAAAAAGAAAAGAAAGAAAGGAAAAGAAAAAAGAAAAGAAAAGGAAGAGGAAAAGAAGAAAGGAAGGAAGAAGGCAAGGGAAGGGAAGAGAAGAGAAAGGAAGATGGAAAGAAGGAAGGAAGAACGCAAATATTAGAAGTTCTGGGTTTGTTAGAGAATATGCCATACTGTTTTTTTTTCACTTGAAAGGAAAGAGTATCTGCCATTGAAGATGGGATGTCTTGTTGGTGATATTGTTGTTCTTATCTTCCACGTGATTACTGAGTTTGTGCCTAGTCTTTCCATTACTAAGACAAAAGTGTTGAAGTCTGCAAATATAATTTTGGATTTTTCTAGTTCACCTTTGATTTCTTTCATGTTTTACCTCACGTATTTGGAGGCTCTGTTGTTAGCTGCATACCCTAATTAGTAGGATGTTTACATCTTCTTGAGAATTGATTATTCTATTATCTATTATCTCTCATCTCTGATACTATTTCTTGTTCCGAACTCTGTTGTGTCTAATATCAATGTAGTCCTTCCACAGACTTATTTTAGTGTTTCCATGATATGGCTTTCTCCATATCTTGATGATAACCTATTTATATCTCTATATATTTGGAGCAAGATATAAAATTTAGACTTGATTTTTTAAAGATTTTTCAAGATGGAATTCTTATTTCTTTTTGTTCTATTTGACATTCTCTGAGTTTCCTATATCTGAAGTTTGATTTTCTGTCACTTCTTTTAGAATATTTTTGGCAGTTATTTTGAAATATATTTCTTTTGCTCCATTATTTTTTCCTCTTTTCTTTTTGGGATTTCAATCATAACTAGAGTAGGTAATTTCATCTCAGTCTTATGCAGGTACTTTTTCTCAGGGTCTCAGGAATGTAGCCTTCTCACACTTCTGTTCTTTTCCTGGCTGTGTTGGTGAGCTCAGTGATATTCCTCCTTCACCTTCAAGAGCAGTTTTGTTTTGTTTTTCCTGTTTTCATACTCCCAGCATCAGGAGTATTCTAAGTGTGGCAGTTTTTGTTGCCTTCCCCTACATATTAAGTGGAATATCTTGGTCTATTTGGACCCTTATAACAAAATAACATAAACTGGGTGACTAAAAAACAACAGATATTTCTTTTTTCACACTTCTTGAGGCTGTAAGATCTCAGGTCAAGATGCTCACAAATTCAGTGTTGATGAGAGCCATTTCATGGTTCATAGATGGTGCCTTCTTTCTATGTCCTCACACAGTGGAAGGCACACAAGAACTCCATTGAGCTTCTTTTATAAAGGCACTAATCCCATTCATAAGGGCTCGGCCCCCAAGACCTGGTCACCTCCCAAGTGTTCTGCTCTCCCTGATCTGTGTCATATACAGACTCTCTTGGATTCCTTACCAATTGCTTGAGAGATCACAGTGTGTTTGTGGGGAAAAAGTTTTCAAGATGATGGATCTTTCCCAACTTCTGCAACTGTCAGCGGTCTCCCAATCTCACCAGCCCCACTTTGTCTTTAGGAATTTATTGATTATTCCAGCTTTACTTGTCATAGTGGTGTCTATTTGCATCTGTTCTATGTAAGTGCATCTGTCCTCTTTCTCCTTGCAGGTGCTTGTTTTCCCTCATATTTTGACTCAGTTCTTGGCAAACTCGTTGCTATAAAAATAAATTCATGACTTTGAAGTTAGTTTGGTTCTTTCATTGTTGTCAGGTTAGGAACCCTATTCCATCCCAGATCTCCAAAACCCAGACTTTTTGGGGGGTTGAAATGTTAGGCTTTCTCTTTGAATTGTAGTTTTATCTTCTTTCAGTTATCATTTGCATTTTCATAATGCTTAATGGGACTAAGCTTTTTTTGTGTAGTTGACTGTACCTTTGGATTTTTTCCCCAAATACCTTTTTATTTCTTCTTTTCTTTATGGTTTTAGAAAATGTAGTTTACATAATTGCAGCTTGATTTTTTACTCAGTTAATGGCATGCTTAATGGAGAGAAAAAATATTAAATATATTTCCCTTTTTAATTACTGTGCTTTTTTCTTTTTTAAGGAAATGTTTCATTATGTTAAATTTCAGTGTTATGCTACTTAGCTATTCCTTAAATATTATAGTATTTTGGATTTCACATGTAAATTTGTAACATATCTTGAGTTTATTATGTATAGAGTAAGGCTATTTTCTCTTTTTTTAAGGTAAAAATCACATAATATAAAATTAATAACAACCATTTTAAAGCATACAATGCACTTGCTTTTAGTATATTCACAATGTTCCAGGGCAATTTCATCATGTCCCTTCCAAAAACCCATTATGCATAAAGTTGTTACACCCTATTCTGCTTCCCTGAGCCCTAAGGACCACTAATCTAATTTATATCCCAATTGATTTGCCAATTCCTGATGTTTCATGTGAATAAAATCAAGTAATATTTGTCCTTTTGTGCACTTAACATAATGATTTCAAATTTCACCCATATTATAACATATATAAGTACTTCATTCTTTGTTATAGCTGAAAATTGGGTGTCCATTTATGAGTCAACAAGCGTATGGATTGTTTCCACTTTTTGACTGTATGAATATTACTGCTGTAAATATTCATGCACGTTTATTTTTTGAGCACCTATGTTTTGTAAGATTAACAGCTGACTTAAGAGAAACAATGGAAGGCAAGAGGCAGTAGAATAATATATTCAAAAGATGCAAAGGAAAAAAAAACTCTTGGCCATGAATTCCTTATCCAGCAATTATTTTTCAAAAATGAAGATAACACAAAGACTTACCCAGATAAACAGAAATATTAACTGAAGTTGTTGCTGGCAGACCTACCACATTAAAAAAAACTCTAAAATTAATTCCTAAGGCTAAAAGCAAGTTACAGAAGACAGTCACTTGAATCCACATTTTTAAAAAAGCACTGGTATAGGTAATATTGACACTATAAAAGACAGTAAAAATGCATTTTTTCTCTTAATCATAAATTCTTTATTAAATAACATGTGTATAATGGCCGGGCACGATGGCTCACACCTGTAATCTGAGCACTTTGGGAGGCCAAGGCGGGCATATTACAAGGCCAGGAGATCGAGACCATCCTGGCTAACACAGTGAAACCCCGTTTCTACTAAAAATACAAAAAATGAGCCGGGCGTGATGGCGGGCGCCTGTAGTCCCAGCTACTCAGGAGGCTGAAGCAGAAAAATGGCATGAAGCCGGGAAATGGAGCTTGCAGTGAGCGGAGATTGTGCCACTGCACTCCAGCCTGGGTGACAGAGGGAGACTCCGTCTCAATGATAATAATATGTGCATAATGTATTGCTGAGTTTTTGACATGTAGAAATGTAATACGTCTATAACATATTTTCCAGTAACATCAAAAAGGAGGTAGTTGGAAGAAAAATGTATTGTGATAAGGTAATCACTCTAGATGGTAAAGTAATAATTACTAAAATGTATTGTTGGCTCTGTAACTTTAATAGATGTAATGTGTAAAGTGATAATACTTTAAAATGGAGGAAATAAAAGAGATTTATATAAGAATGATGTTTCTATGTATTACCAGAAGTTTACTAGTATAAATTGGAAGATGATTTGAATAATTAATTTTCCATATACCTATATGGTAAACTTACAACAACAACAAAAATTCTCAAAAATATATAATAAAATAATTCATTAGTAATCTAAAGTTCCCTATTTTAGAAAATATTCTTTCATTGCAAAATAAAGCAATAAAGAAAAATATTTGAGAAATATATAAAACAAACGGCAAAATGGCAGACATAAATAGAATTCTACCAATTATAATCTTAAATGTGAGCAGATTAAAATCCATTCCAGAGGCAGAGATAGTCAGACTGGATTAAAACAAGTGATCCCAATATACGCTGAGATGCAAGGATACTAATGGATTGAAAGTAAAAAGATGACAAAAAATATCACGCAAAGAGCAATCATAAGAACACTGAACTCATTATACTCATAACACACAATATAGACTATTAAAAATGTGAATAGGATTTTAAAAATTTATCTTGTAGTAAAAAGGGGGTCAACGCTTTAGGAAGACATAGCTATTACAATCATGTATGCACAGATATGAACTAAATTGTTTCCTTTATATAGATGCTGAAATTCTAACCACTGAATATGACCTCATTAGGAAATCGGTTCTTTGCAGCTGATCAAGTTAAGATACAATCAGATGAGCACGAATTCAATATGACTGATATCCTTATTAAAAGAAGAAATTTGAGTAGAGGGAGACATACACACAGGGAGAGTACCATGTCATTATGAGGGCAGAGATTAGCCAAGGAATGCCAAAGACTGCCACTAAACCATCAGAAGCGAGAAACAAGGCATAGAACAGGCTTTCTCTCATAGCCCTTGAAGGGACCATCCCTGCTGACACCTCAATCTCAGACTTTTAGCTTCCAGGACTATAAGACTATAAATGTATGTTGTTCATGGCACCCAGTTTGTGTTACTTGGTTATGGCAGCCCTAGAAAACTAATACATGAACTAATAACAAAGCATAATAACATGAAGCAAAAATTGACAAAAGAGGAACATCAGCAAAATGGCAGTGGAGACAGCTGCAATCTTTCATTTCCCCACAGAAACATCACACAACTAGAGAAACTGCCCAAATAAACTTTGCCAAAACTCTGGAAAATAGTCAAAAGATTACAACAACCGAATGAAAGCAGACTCAAGAAAAAGACAACTTGAAAACTTTATGACATTTTTAGCTTGCCTTTGCCCCAGCAAATTGGCAGTTTTGAAGTGTCAGAAGCCCACGTTCCCAGTGAGGAACACTGGTCCATGGTCCAAAGGAACAAGAGAAGATCTTACCCGCAAATTACTATGTGTCTGTTCTGACTGGTCTGGGGGATACCTAAAGGACTCATGAAAGGCTTTTTTTTTTTTTCTGTGTTGCTAGAATACAGAACAGATAAGGAATGGACATTATCAAGGAACTCTGCAAGGAGACCTAACAAACCACAGATGCTTAGGGCAAAAATTAGAGTTTACACATATAGTAGATCACCTTCAGCACAGGAAGAAAAGTTGGGGAAGAGTATTTGGAAAACTAAGACATTCAAAATTATTCACATACATGGGAGAGTCTAGAAAGTCACATGTATGCATAGGTTAAGCCACATGCCGACACAGGTCATAAGAAGACCCTACACTTTTACCTTGGCCGATCCCTCCCCTCAGTGCAAGCTCTGTGCAAGAGTGAACTTGAACTTCACTCAGTGCAAGAGTGAACACACACTTTGTGCCGGCTTTAAAGAACCCAGCACAAAGCCAGTCTGCATGGCCTAGAGGCATATTTTGCTGGACAATGATTACTTGTTTTTCTTTTTGTTTACGTTCATATTCTAGAAGGATAAATTATGTTGTTGAAAACTTTAGCATTCTTTCTTTTCACCTGTCTTTCTTCCTCCCTCTCCCTCCTCCTCTTTACTTTTCTTCCTCTTCCTTTCTCTTCTTCTTTCTCTCCTTCATTATCCCTTTCACTCTGTTTCTCTTTTTCCCTTTCTCTTTTTTCTTTTCTTTCAATTTTCTCCATTACTAAGAGATGTTTGAATACCCTTACCATGTGAGTTGATATGGTTATTTCTCCATTTAATCCTCTTTTGAGATTTATAGTCTAAGTAAAGAGATAACCCAAACATAAGCCTCACAAACAGGCTTCCATACCATTCTTAATTTGATCCTGTAATTCTTCATTGCTCTATTAACTTTCTGATGCTTTTAAGGATGTTTTATAACAAATTGTTTAGTTTTTTCCACTGGAATGTTTATTCTCAATTATCTAATTCATACTGTAAGTATAGAGGGAGTTTAATATAAAATTATTGAACTAATATTTGTGAAAGAACGTATTTGTGCATTTAACAAATATGTTAATCCTCAGACTGTTATTGGGCAGCTGAGCATACAGCAATAAAAATAACATACTTTTTATGTGTACAATATTTATGGAATGCGTTACTGGAACAAATAAATAATTTAGTTAATAACATGACAAAGAACAGAAATTGTATACACTATAGAGCATAGTAATGGAATAATGAATGATTAAAGTTATTAATATTAGGTAGAAAATGAAGGGTGTCTTTGAGAGCAGAACTCAAGGAAGCAAGCAATTCGCCTTATGAGGAAAGAGTTACCTGTGGATAAAGGAGAAACTGAAAATTTTACAAGTCAAGACTTTTTGTGCAAAAACAAAAATGTGATTATTAGTCACCAATTCAGTACAGTGAAAAAAAAGTTGAAGAGATATCTTGGAAGTAAACCATACTGTGGAAGAGCATGTAGGGTTTTGATAATCAGGGGATTATTCTGAATTAATTTTAAATGCGATAGGAATATATGAGATAACTTAACCAGAGAATAACATGATTGTGTTTGCATTTCAAAGGGGTGTATCTTGTGCACCGTGTAGAATAAATAGGTTTTGTGAGCAAATAAATTTGGAGGCTACTCTAATCCAGAGAAAAAAGGTAGTGACTTAGGTGAGAATGCTGTCAGGATGAGTGGCAGTAGTGGTGAGAAGTCATTCGGCCATGGATGTATTTCATAGGACTGGCCAAGAGAACTGCAGCTAAATTGGAGTGTAGGGAGTGAAATGGAGAACTCAAAGATGACTCTCAGCACTGGAAAGTGACACTGAAGCATGCTGATGCCTCTTATTAAGAGAGTTACTTGGGAATGGCAAGATCAAAACTTCTCACTTTCAAATTTATGAAAAATATTGTTTTCAGAACGAATGACTTTGGGATCAGAAAGCCATCATTCTAATTGATGGTTCCAAGACTACATGGGCTCACACTCCCAAGAACAAAAGTAAATCATCACAAAGGTGCTTCCTGATAATTCTAGAGAATGGAGAATTACTGTAACATCTTTCTGATTTTAGGAGAGGTAGCTGTTCCTTTTTTAGCCTAAACGCTATTTTTTTTAAAGCTCAGCCAAGAGACTCCATTATAATTTTCAAATGTGTGTAACTTAAATTCTCATATGAAATACCACTATGCTTAAATTAGTCAAAACATTTTCCCCATCTACAACTCTATCTTTTCATTGCAATCATTTTCACAAAAGTGACTGCAGCTCACAGACCCTAAAAGGGGAAAATCTAGAGTAGGTTATCTGATCTAGTTAGTTTTGAAGACAGGATCTAGAGATTATTTAATATGAAATAGGTCACCTGAAATGAAGTGTTTACTGAAAACAGCTTGGATCAGCCCAGTTTTCTACCACGGAACCATGCATTTGGTTTAAAAAACACAACAACTCTGGGGAATATTGGCTGCTTCCAACTGTGTTGAAGGTGTTAAAGAAAAGAGCATAAAAGTAAAAATGATCATCTGAGGCCTTTATAGACTCTGCTCAAGAGACTAGAGTCTTCCATTCTTAACGAAACACCCAAATATCTTAATAATTGGGCAAAATCTAAATATCAGAGAGATAATTTTATCTTGAAGATTGTTAAATTATAATGGTGATTCACTACCTTGCCACGTCTCCGAGTCAAAAATTAGGTCTTTGTTTAGGAATCAATGGTACTCTGCAACTTGGAAATAGGAAGATTTTAGGAGACTCAAACACTGACTTTCTTGTGTGCAAAAAAAAGACGTATTGAGTTAAGACAAGTCTTTCCTTGCAAGGATACCTCTAATGCTCATACACCACCTCCCCTAACGTTAATATAGCTTCCAGGTCAGTAACCAGTGTCAGAGAGCAGCCCATGCAACTACAAATTCAATAGATGTCGAACACAGGGTCAAGCCTAGAATAAGAAGTCTTAGCTAATTAAGTATGCTTTTTTCCCCAAATTCATATTAACAAAAACTTGGATATGTCAGAGAATGCATTCTAAGTTCACTCAACCTAGGAGGGAGAAACATAATTTTAAATTAAGAGCTGAAGCATTCTTGTCCTAACAAAAAGCAAGGAAAACGAAATATCACACCACAGGAGGGATTTCACAAATTAGTGTCAACATCAAAACCTTAAAATAGGCAAGGAGAATGCAGATTCACAATGAACTCTTGTACTTGTTTTGTTCAGAGAAGAGATGGTTCTGAGAGAATGACAGTGAACTAACCCCAGCTGGTTTAGTTGGTGCTTTCAACTGCTGCTTCTGATCAACTCCTTTAGCTAGAATAAATTGATGAGGATTTTGGCATGTGGTATTAGAGATGGTTATTAATTTTTTCCTCTTATTTGCATTGTTCAATGTAGTAAATACTAGCTGTATATGGCTACTTCAATTCAAATTAATTACAATGAAATATACTTAAATATTGAATTTTTTAGTCACTGTTGGTTCATTATTGAATATCTTCAGCTAAGATTTCCCATCTAAATACACTAAGAGGTGGCTTAGTTAACTGGTCGTCCACAAATATTGACGCTGATGTTAACTCCTGATATATTCTCTGCAAATAGAATATTCATGAGCCTCCTCCTGAAATCAGCAGCCTAGAGATAGTTTTATAAATTGGATACAAGTTGGAAATCTATATACTCTTTCAGTTTTTGAAATATTAGCTTCCCAGGGAAGAAAATCAAATTCATAAGATATGTTAGGACGATTTAACTCAAGATGTTCAAAACTGAAATGACATATTCTACAATATGTGATAAAACCACCCCCTAATAACTTAAAGCAAAACAGGGATTGACCTTAAAGACCTGCCTTTTCCTCATCCCCCAGCCAGTTTTCAAATCTCGCATTTTATTTCGAAACGTCCTTATCCCCCTAGTCTCTTGTTTCTAGACTCGGCACATATTTAAGTTTGTTACCTCTATCTACTGACATTTTTCTCTTCGAACGGTATCTATGCCGGCCAAATGTGAATATACAAAAAAAAAATCAGAATGTGCCATTCTGATTTAAACTGCTTATTAGTTAAAATCCTCAAGATAACATCTGGGTTCTTGGCTGCAATGAGTCAAGCCTGCTTACATCTTTTTTTGTCTTTGGCTGCACATTTCCTATCACATCACACTCCAGCAAAGCCAAGCTGTGCCGGCCTTCTACCCCATCTCCACTATTTTGCCCCGCGTCGCCGCGGCTTTTTGACCCTCATCGCAGCGGCTCTTTTGCCCTTCGCCGCCGCGGCTTTTTGTTCGCCGCCGCCGCGGCTTTTTGCCCCAGCCACCACCACGGCTTTTTGCGCGCCTCAGCTTTTTCCCCGCCGCCGCGGCTTTTTCCCCGCCGCCGCGGCTTTTTCCCCGCCGCCGCGGCTTTTTCCCCGCCGCCGCGGCTTTTTCCCCACCGCGGTTTTTTGCCCCCACCCGCCGCCTCGGGTTTATGCCCGCCACGGCTTTTAGTTCGCTGCCGCCGCGGCTTTTTGCCCGACCCGGCTTTTTGCCCCCCACCCGCCGCCGCGGCTTTTTGCACCCCTGCCGCCGCGGATTTCTGCCCCTCACGGCTTTTTACCCCTGGCCGCCGCCGCCGCCGCGGCTTTTTGCTCCCCTACCGCCGCGGCTTTTTCACCCCCCCCCCCCCCCGCCGTGGCTTTTTGTCGCCGCGGCTTTTTGCCCTCCCCACCGCCGTGGCTTTTTCACCCCCCCCACCGCCGTGGCTTTTTCACCCCCGCGGCGGCTTTTTACCCGCCGCCGCGGCTTTTTGCTCCCCCACCGCCGCAGCTTTTTCACCCCCGCCGCCGTGGCTTTTTGTCGCCGCGGCTTTTTGCTCGACCCGGCTTTTTGCTCCCCCGCCCCCGCGGCTTTTTGCCCCCCCCGCCCCCGCGGCTTTTTGCCCTACGCCGCCGCGGCTTTTTGCCTGCCCCGGCTTCACCCCCCGGCGCCCCGCCGCCTCTTTTTGCCCGCCTCGGCTTTTTGCCCCCCCGCCGACGCGGCTTTTTGCCCTCCGCGACTTTTTGGCGCCCCCGGTGCCGCGGTTTTTGCCCGCCGCGGCTTTTTGCACCCCCGCGGCTTTTTGCCGCTCGCAGCCACGGCTGTTTGCCCGACCCGGCTTTTTGCCCACCCCCGCTGCCGCGGCTTTTTCCCCCCCGCCGCCGCGGCTTTTTGCCCCCCCCTCCACCGCGGCTTTTTACCCCCCGCCGCCGCCGCGGCTTTTTGCTCCCCTACCGCGGCGGCTTTTTCACCTCCGCTGCTGTGGCTTTTTGTCGCCGCGGCTTTCTCCCCCCCGCCGCCGCCGCCGCCGCGGCTTTCTCCCCCCCCCGCCGCCGCCGCGGCTTTCTGCACCCCCGCCACCGCGGCTTTTTGCACCCTCACCGCCGCGGCTTTTTGCCCGACCCGGCTTTTTGCCCACCCCCGCCGCCGCGGCTTTTTGTCGCCGCGGCTTTTTGCCCCCCCGCCGCCGCCGCAGCTTTCTGCCCGCCGCGGCTTTTTGCTCGACCCGGCTTTTTACCTCCCCACCGCCGCGGCTTTTTCACCCCCGCCGCCGCGGCTTTCTGCCGCCCACGGCTTTTTCATCCCCGCCGCCGTGGCTTTCTGTCGCCGCGGCTTTTTGGCCCCCCCCCCCGCCGCCGTGGCTTTTTCACCCCCGCCGCCGTGGCTTTCTGCCCGCCGCCGCTTTTTGCTCCCCCACCGCCGCACCTTTTTCACCCCCGCCGCCGTGGCTTTTTGTCGCCGCGGCTTTTTGCTCAACCCGGCTTTTTGCGCCCCCACCGCCGCGGCTTTTTGATCCCCGCCGCCGCGGCTTTTTGCACCCCTGCCGCCGTGGCTTTTTGCCGCCGCGGCTTTTTGCCCCCCCCCCCCGCCACCGCGGCTGTTTGCCCGCCGCGGCATTTTGCATCCCCACCGCCGGGGCTTTTTGCCGCCTGCCGCCGCGGCTTTTTGCCCGACCCGGCTTTTTGCCCGACCCGGCTTTCCCCCACCGCCGCGGCTTTTTGCCTGCCGCTGCTTTTTCACCCCCGCCGCCGCGGATTTCTGCCCCTCACGGCTTTTTACCCCCGGCCGCCGCCGCCGCGGCTTTTTGCTCCCCTACCGCCGCGGCTTTTTCACCCCCGCCGCCGTGGCTTTTTGTCGCCGCGGCTTTTCGCCCTTCCCCACCGCCGTGGCTTTTTCACCCCCCCCACCGCCGTGGCTTTTTCACCCCCGCCGCCGTGGCTTTTTGTCGCCGCGGCTTTTTGCTCGACCCGGCTTTTTGCTCCACCATCGCCGCGGCTTTTTGCCCCCCCGCCCCCGCGGCTTTTTGCCCCCCCCCGCGCCCGCGGCTTTTTGCCCCCCCCGCCGACGTGGCTTTTTGCCCTCCGCGACTTTTTGGCGCCCCCGGTGCCGCGGTTATTTGCCCGCCGCGGCTTTTTGCACCCCCGCCGCCGCGGCTTTTTGCCGCTCGCCGCCACGGCTGTTTGCCCGACCCGGCTTTTTGCCCACCCCCGCTGCCGCGGCTTTTTCCCCCCCGCCGCTGCGGCTTTTTGCCCCCCCTCCACCGCGGCTTTTTACCCCCCGCCGCGGCTTTTTGCTCCCCTACCGCGGCGGCTTTTTGCTCCCCTACCGCGGCGGCTTTTTCACCCCCGCTGCTGTGGCTTTTTGTCGCCGCGGCTTTCTCCCCCCTCCCTTATACTCCTTTCTCCTACTCTTTCCAGGATATGGTAACCAAAACTCTACTACTTCTACGAGATTAAAAATTTTAGCTTCCATACATAAGTGAGAACATGTAGTTATATGGTGTTTATATTTCTATGTCAGGCTTATTTCACCTAACATAATGCCCTCCACTTGCATTCTTGTTGCCACAAATAACAGGATTTTGTTCTTTATTATGACTAAATAATATTCCATTATATATGTATGTCACATTTCTTTATCCATCTGTTGATGGACACTTTTGTTGATTCCATATCTTGGCTATTGTGAATAGTGCTGTAATAAACATGGGGGTGCAGGTAACGCTTTGATATACTGATTTTCTTTCCTTTGGATATATACTGAAAACCATATGATTAAATTAATAAACACAATAAAAGCGTTTGGCAAAATTAAATATTCTTACATGACAAACTTCTCAAAAATTTAGTATAGAAAATATATGCCTTAACATAAAGGACAGATCTACAGCTAAGATCATACTGAGTGTGGAAAAGGTGAAAGATTTTACTGTGAACAAGAAAAAGATTTTACTGGAACAAGAAAAGGATGCCTATTCTCACCAATCATATTTCACATAGTGAAAGTCTTAGCCAGGACAATTAGGTGAGAGAAAGAAATAAAGGACATCTGAATTGGAAAGGAGACAAATTGTCCCTGTTTAAAGACAATGTGATCTTATACATGGAAAAAAATGAGACTCTACCAAAAGCTTCTTAGGGTGATACATGAAATTAATAAAGTTGCAGAATATAAATCAACATACAAAAATCAGTAGCATTTCTATATATTGATAGTAAACTAGCTGAAACAAGAAATTAAGAAAGCAATTCCTTTTACAATAGCTACAAAAATGTACTTAGAAATAAATTTAACCACGGAAGTAAAAGATTTCGACAACAAAAATGACAAATATTAATGAGAGAAATTAAACATAAAAAAGGAAAGACATCCATGTTTATAGATTGAAATAATATTCTTAAAATGACCCACTATCCTATGTGATTTACAAATTTAGTACAATCACTAGCTTGTATTTTTAAAAGCACCTTTGCTGCATATTCTTAAGATATTCAATGACAATGCCTGGATTTAAGTTTGAGGTATTATTATATCTATTTTATACTGGGCACAATATAATGTTATCAGAGGTAACGGTTTTGATTGGTCCTAGGTCATACAGTAATATATACATTGTGATTTATAGACATGCTATCTTTTAATACTCAGGCATTTAGAAAGTTCATTTAGACAAAGTTATAAAAACTTGCCTTCCTTTCTGCCTATATCACCTAAAAATCCTAATTTAAGAGGTAATAACATTTTTTATTTGATATACAATTTATCAACACAATAAAAATCTAACAATTATCTGCAGAGTGTGAAAATCTCATCAGATTAAGGAACACAAAGACATCTTTTTCATATTTTGAATGTAAAACTGTTTTGGAAACTGTTATTTTTAGAAACAGTTAAAAACATTGTTTCATTAGTTTTTCATGTAAAATTGTAACAACCAGCATGAAATACCTGTCATCACAGAAGCATGGTATATTGGATTCCGAAACATATTCTTTGTAAGTTTTAATATATTTATGTATTATTTATACTTAATTGTAACCCATAATGTACAGATATTATTTTTCCTTCAACTCTTAAGAATATTCTTAAATAATAAAACTAAAATTAATGAATTATAATTTTTGTTGGTTGGGAAAAAGACACACGTGACAGTGCATCACTTCACCTCATCACCTCATCATTTCATCTCATCATTTCATCTCATCATTTTATCTCATCATTTCATCTTATCCCATCTCATCTCATCATTTCATATCATTTCATCTCATCATTTCATCAAATCTCATCTCATGTCATTTCCATTTCATTTTCATTATTTCATCATTTCATTTCACTATTTCATTTCATCTAATTTCATTTATTTCATTGTCATTTCATATCATCTCATTTCATTTCATGTCATATTTTTGATATCATTTTTCATATCATTTTTCATCTCATTTCATCTCAATTCATCTCATCATTTCATCTCATCTCATGATTTCCTCCTTTCTTTTCAACATTTCATCTCATTTCTTCTCATCTCATTTCAATTTTATTTCATTATTTCATCTCATTTCATTATTTCACCTAATTTCATTATTTCATCTCATCTCAATTCATCTCATCATTTCATCTCATCTCATGATTTCCTCCTTTCTTTTCAACATTTCATCTCATTTCTTCTCATCTCATTTCAATTTTATGTCATTATTTCATCTCATTTCATTATTTCACTTAATTTCATTATTTCATCTCATCTCATCTCATCTCATTGCATCTCATCATTTCATCTCATCATTTTTCATCTCATTTTTCATCTCATCATTTAATCTCACTTCATTTCATTTCATCATTTCAGCTCATCATTTCATGTCACATCTCTTCATTTCATCATTTCAACATTTCATTTCATCTCATCATTTCATCTCATCTTTCAATTTCATTTCAATATCATCAATTCATCATTTCATTTCATTTATTTCATTATTTCATTTCATTTCATCATTTCATCTCATTTTTCATCTCATCATTTTTCATCTCATCATCTCATCATTTCATCATTTCATCTCATTTCTTCTCATTTCATCTCATCATTTTATCTCATTTCATCTCATCTCATTTCAATTTCATTTCATTATTTCATTTCATTTCACTTCATTTCATTTCATCTCATCACTACCTCATCTCATTTCATCAAATCATTTCTTCTCATCTCATCTCATCATTTCATCTCGTTTCATCTCATTTCATCTCATCTCACCTCATTTCATCATTTCATCTCATTTCATCTCATCCTTTCATTTCATCTCATCGTTTCATCTCATCTCACCTCAGCATTTCATCATTTCATCTCATTTATTTCATCTCATTTTATCTCATTTCATCTCTCAGTTCAATTTCCTTTCATTATTTCATTTCATCTCATTCATTTCATCTCATTTCATTACATCTCATCATTTCCTCTCATCATTACATCTCATCTCATCATTTCATCTCATCATTTCATCTCATTCATCTCGTCATTTCATCTCATCATTTCCATTTCACTTCCATTTCATTATTTCATTTCATCATTTAATTTCATCATCTCATTTAATTTCACCTCATTTCATTATTTCATTTCATTTTTTCATTTCATTATGTCATTTCATTTCATCTCATTACATTTCGTCTAATTTCATTTCACCTAATTTCATCTCATCATTTCATTTCATCTCATCATTTCATCTCTTTTCATCTCATTTCATCTCATCATCTCAACTCTTTTCATCTTATCTCATCATTTCATCATTTCATCTCATCATTTCATCTCATCTCGTATCTTCTCATCTCATTTCAATTTCATTTCATTATTTCATGTCATCTCATCTCATCTCATCATTTCATCTCATCATTTCATCTCATCACATCTCATCATTTCATCATTTTATTTCATCATCTCATCTTATCATTTAATCTCATCTCATTTCAATTTTATTTCAATTTCATTTCATTATTTCATTTCATTTCATCTCATCAGTTCATCTCACCATTTCATCATCTCATCTCATCTCATCATTTCATCATTTCATCTCATTTCATCTCATCTCATTCCATCATTACATCCCATTTCATCTCATTTTATGTCATCATTTCATGTCATCATTTCATCAAATCTCATCTCATCATTTCATCTCATTTCAACTCATTGCATCTCATCTCATCATTTCCGTTTCATTATTCCATTTCATCATTTCATTCATTATGTCATTTCATCTCATCATATTTCATCTCATCTCATCATTTCATCTCATTTTATCTCATCTCATCATTTCATCATTTCATCTCATTTCTTATCTCATCATTTCCATTTCATTTTCATTTCATTATTTCATTATTTCATCTCATTTCATTATTTCATTTCATTATGTCATTTCATTTCATCTCATTACATTTCATCTCATTTCATCTCATCATTTCATCCATCATTTCATCATTTCATCTCATCTCATCTCATTATCTCATTTCATCTCATTATTTCATCTCATTTCATCTCATTTCATCATTTCATTTCATCATTACATCTCATCATTTCAACTCATCTCATTTCAATTTCATTTCAATTTCATCATTACATTTCATAATTTCCTTTCATTATTTCATTTCATTTCATCTCATTTCATTATTCCATTTCATCTCATTTTTCATCTCATCATTTTTCATCTCATTTCATCATTTCATCTCATCGTTCATCTCATTTCATCTCATCATTTTATCTCATTATTTCATCTCATATCATCTCATTTCAATTTCATTATTTCATATCATTTCATTATTTCATTTCATCTCACCATTTCATCTCGTTTCATCTCATTTCATCCATCATCTCATCATTTCATCTCATTTTATCTCATCTCCTCTCCTTTCAATTTCTTTTCAATTTTGTCATTTCGTCTCATCATTTCATCTCATCATTTCTACTCACCATTTCATCTCAAAATTTCATCTCATCATCTCATCGCATCATTTCGTCATTTCATCTCATCATTTCATCTCAAGTCATCTTATCATTTCATCTAAGTGAAATGATGTAATGGAATCATGAAATGAAATGGATAAGATGCCTTCAGTGATGTTAAATTTAAAAATTGTTTCTTTTCATGTATGCATTTTTATATTTATATGTATTTATATTTATATTTACTTATATTTATTTTTACTTATTTTTATTTATATTTTTACTTATTTCTTTATAAACAAGGTCCTGTTCTGTGGCCTAGGCTGGAATGCAGTGGTGCATTCACAGTTCACTGCAGCCTTGAGCAAACCTCCCACCTTAGCCTCCCAGGTAGCTGGGACCCCAGGTGCGCACCACCACACCTGGTTAATATTTTATTATTTGCAGAGATGGAGTCTTGCTATTCTGCCCAGGCTGGTCTCAAACTCCTGGGCTCAAGCAATCCTCCTGCACTGGCAACCCAAAATGCTGGGATGACAGATATGAGCCACAGTGCCCAACCTATTTATTTATTTATTTATTTATTTAATAAAGACAAGGTCTCACTATGTTGCCCAGGCTGGTCAACTCCTGGACTCAAATGATTCTCCAAACTTGGCCTCTCAAAATGTTGGGATTACAGGTATGAGCCACCATGCCTGGCATAAAAATAGTATTATATTTTTGTATCATATAATTTTCAGTTAGGTAATATGAATATTCTGTACAGGAAATACGCCCTTAATTACATAGGAATAAACATTTGTTACACTGAGAAAAATCTAATAGAGCTAAAAATAAAAATTAATTTGGAAAGGTCATTAGATACCGATACATTCTTACGTTTATACATTCTTTCATATATTCATATATCCTTTTAACAGTATCAATGGTTTGGAGTTATGTATACAAAACCATGACCTATATGTAATACAACTAATAACAGGCACTGACAATTCCAGGCATATTATATACAAAGCTTTAACTTCTTATCAAAATATTTTGTTTTTTTCTTTCTGTTTTGGCAGATACTATGAACACAACATTCAACTCACAGACACCATGGAGACCTTACTAAGCATAAAGTACTGTGAAAGGCCAGGGCTAGGACAGAACTGGGACAGGGCCAGGCACAGGACAGAACTGGGGCAGGGTCATGGCCAGAGAAAAACCAGGGGCAGGGTCACAGCCAGGGACATGAGAGGACCAAGGCCAGGGCCAGAAGCAGGGAAGAACCAGGGCCAGGGCAGGGACATGGCAGGGCCAGGGCCATGGCAGGATCAGGGTCAGCAGAAGGCCAGGGCAGGGCTAGGGTAGCACAGGGCCAAGGCAGGGCAGGGTCAGTGTAGAGCAAGGAACGGGCCAGGGTATGGCAGGGCAAGGACAGGGAGATCCAGGGCCAGAGTCAGGTCCAGGACATGGACAGGACAGGGCCAGAAACATGGCAGGACCAGAAAGGGGACAGGGCAAGGGCAAGGCCAGAGAAGGACCATGGAAAAAACATGGCCAGGGAGGGTCCAGGGCAAGGGCAAGGCCAGGGCAGAACCAGAGCCAGAGCAGGCCAAAGGCAGGGCCAGGGCAGGGCAAGGCCAGGGTAGGGCGGGGCCAGTGTAGGGTGAGGGTAGGGCCAGGGCGAGTTCAGGGCCAGGGCAGGACTAAGATAGCACAGGGCTAAGGCAGGGCCAGGGCAGGGCCAAAAGGAGGGGCCAGGGCCAAGCATGGCCAGTGTCAGACCTGGGGATTGTCAGGGCCAGGGTCAGGGTCAAGGCTGGGCCAGGGACAGGGCCAGAGCAAGGGCAGGGCCAGGGAGAAAGCAGAACCAGAGAGGATCCAGAGCAAGGCCAGGGTCAGGGCAGAACCAGGACCAGGATAAGGCAAAGCCAAGGCCAGGGCAGGGCAAGGCCACGGCAGGGCAAGACCAGGGAAGGGCAAGGCCAGGGTAGAAAAGGCCAGGGTAGGGCCAGGCCAGGGTAGGAGAAGGCCATGGTAGGGCCAAGGCCAAGGCAGGGCAGGGCTAGGGTAGCACATGGCATGGCCAAAAACAGAGCAGGGCCATAGCAGTGGCAGGACTAGCAACAGGGCTAGGGCAAGCGCTGGACCAGAGCATGATGGGGACAATACAGGGCCAGGACAGAGGATGGCAAGGCAGGTCCAGGGCCATTTCATGGACTCAGTAGGCCTGGGGGCAGGCCAGGGCAGGGCAAAGGCAAGGCCAGGGAGAAGGCAGGGCCGGGGCCAAGGCAGTGCCAGGGCAGGGCAGGACCAGTGCAGGGCCAATGCAGGGTGAGGGCAAGGCCAGGGCATGGAAGGGCAGGGCAGGACCAAGGAAGGGCCAGGAGAGGGCCACGGCAGGGTCATGGCCAGAACAAGGGTATGGCTGGGGTCAGGAATATGGTAGGATGAGGGCTGGGCCCAGGCTGGGGCACGCAGGGCAGAGCATGGCCTGTGCAAGGCATGGCCAGAGCCCGGCCATAGAGATGGGAGGGCAACACCAAGGCAGAGTCAGGGTAGATCCAGAGCTGAGCAGAGTCAGGGCAGGTCCAGAGTCGAGGCAGAGCTAGGGCCCAAGCAGGGCCATGGTAGCACCAGGGCAGAGGAGGGCAGGGCAATGCAGGACTGGGCCATGGCAGTGCCTGGTCAACTCCAGGGCAGGGCCAGAAGCAGGACAGGGCCAGGGCCAATGCTCAGGCCAGGGACAGGGCATGACAGGACGTGCCAGAGCAGAGCTGGGCCAACGTTGGGGCAGGGCAAATCAGACCAGGACACCTCCAAGTCCAGCTCTGGCCCTGCCTTGGCCCTGGCCCCTTCCTGGCCTGACCTTGTCCCTGGCCCTGCCCTATCCATGCCCTGTGTGTTTGACCAGTGTTTTATAACCAGAATCCTACAAGAAACTTAAATTAGTTCTTTTTGTGCATTTTTAGTAGAGATGGGGTTTCACAATGTTGCCCAGGCTGGTTCCAAACTCCTGAGCTCAAGCCATCTGCCTGCCTTGGCCTCCCAAAGTGCTGGGATTACAGGAGTAATCTGGCCAAGTATTTACCTTCTTTATGTCTGTTTCCTACATTTGGAAAATGGGGATGCTTTAAGTACCTAGCATATAGAATTATTATGAGAATCAATGCCTCACATATTTACATGTTGATAAAATTATACTCATAGAACACTACTGGAAGCAAAGATAGTATTAGTTAAAATTTAGTGATTACTGCAAATATTATTACTATTACAAACAACATACTATAGACATTACTACTACCACAGTTATCTTAAAAATCTAAAATAAAAATTTTACGTAATAGCCTAAAGTAATCTCTCCTGCTCTGCCCTGGCTCAGCCCTAGTGCCGGCTCTGCCCCTAGTCCTACTACATCCCTGGCCCTGACCCTTCCCTGGTCCAGCCGCTGCCCTGGCCCTTCCCATCTTCAGGCCTTACCATGGCCCTACCCTGGTCCTGACCCTGCCCTGGTCTGGTCCTGACCCCGGCCCTACCCCAGAGAAGGGGTATGGCAGAGCCAGGGAAGGGCCAGGGCAAATAAGGGACAGGACACATCCAAATCCAGGAAAGGGCCAGGGCCATGACAGAGCCAGGGCGAGTCCTTGGCAGGGCCAGGTTCCAGGCCAGGACCAGGAAAGGGTCATGGCAGGGTCACTGCATGGCCAAGGTCCAGGCCAAAGCCAAGGCAGTGGCAGGGTCAGGTCTGCATAAAGGCAGGACCAGAGCCAGTGATACGGCAGGTCCAGGGCTGTGCCAGGATAGAACAAGAGCAGAGCAGGGCAGGACCACAGCCAGGCCATAGAGAGAGTAGGGCAAATGCCAAGGCAATGCCAGGGTAGTGCCAGGGCTGAGGCAAGGTCAGGGAAGGTCCAGGGCTGAGTCGAGGCTAGAACCAAGACAGGGGCAAAGGCCAGGGCAGATCTAGGGCACAAGCGGGGCAGATCTAGGGCACAAGCAGGGCAGGCTAGGGCAGGGCAATGGCAAGACCAGGCCATGGCAGGGCCAGCCCAGGATAGAACAGGGCACAGGCAGGGCAGGGCCAGGGCCACGGCTGGGGCAGGACAAGGACCAGGACCGGGGTCCAGGCCAGGGCAAGGGTATGGCCAGGGAGAGGTAGGGCCAGAGCCAGGGTCTGAGCAGGACCAAGGCAGGTCTATTGCAGGGCCAGGGTTCAGACCAGGGCCAGAGCAGGGCTGGGACAGGGCCAGGGCCAGAACCAGGAAAGGGCAATGTCAGGACAAGGGCCATGGCAAGACCAGCAACGGGGCTAGGACCAGGACAGGGACAGGGTCAGGGCTAGGGCCAGAATAGCATGCCAGGGTAGAGCCAGGCCAAATTAGGGCCAGGACAGGGTCAGGACCAGGGCTGGGCCAGGGTATGGCCTTAAGTAGCGAAGGGCCAGGGCCAGGGTCCATGCCAGTGCCAGCGCCGGTCCAGGGCAGACGCAGGGCCATGGCCAGGTCTAGGACAAGGCTGGGGCAGGGCCAAGGTCTGGGTCAGGGTCAGCACAAGACCAGGACAGAGCCAGGGGAGGGACAGGGCCATGGTAAGACCAGGTTAAACCATGGACAAGACACCTGCAAATCCACTTCAGGGCCAGGGTCAGGGCAGGGCCAGTTCAGGGCCAGGGCCAAGACAGGGCCAGGGTAAGGGCTGCCAGGGTCATTGGCAGAGCCAGGGCCATGGCAGGACCAGGGTCAGGAGCAGGGGTCAATGCCAGGCCAAGGCCACAGATAGGACCAGGTCTGTGCTAGGGCCAGTGTGAGGGCCAAGGTGGGGTCAGGGCAGGGCCAAAGGGAGGGCAGGGCCAGGGCAGGGTGGAGCAGGCCCAGGGTAGCACAGGGTTAAGGTAGGGCACGACCAACCAGGGCAGGTCTATGGCTGGGGCCAGGGCAGGGCCAGGGCCTGGGCAGGGCCAGAGCCAGGGCACGGCCAAGACAGTGGCAGCTCCAGGGCAGGGCCAGGGTTAGGACCACAGATATGTCCAAGGCCAGTGCCAGGGCAAGGGCAGGGGCAGGGCCAGGGTCATCTAAGAATTAGGGACAAAGCCAGGCCCAGAGCTGGGCCAGGACAGGTACCTGGCAGGGCTAGGGTCTGGGCCAGAGCCACGGCAGGGCCAGGGCCACAACCAGGTCTGTGCTATGGCCAGGTCCAACACAGTGCCCAGGTAAGGCTAGGGTGAAGGCCAAGGTAGGGCCAGGGCAGGGTCAAAGCCAGGCTAGGGCCAAGGCAGGGCCAGGGCCAGCAAGGCAGGGCCAGGAAAGCATAGGGCCAGGGCAGGGCAGGGCCAGGCCAGTGCCAAGACCTGGGCAGGGCCAGGGCCAGGGCCATAGAAACGGCCTGGGCAGGACCAGGTTCGGGGCAGGAGCAAAACAAGGGCAAGGACAGTACAGGTTCTTGGCACAGCCAGGATCAAGGACAGTGTCAGGGCAGGGCCAAGGCAGGGTCTGGGCCATGGTAAGACCAGCAACAGGGCTGGGGCTAGGTCAGTGACAGGACCAGAGTCAGGGCAAGGGCCAGAGCAGTGCAAGGCCAGGGGAGGGCCAGGCATTTCAGGGTCAGGGCCATGGGAGAACCAGGGCAAGGTCTCAAGCAGGGAAGGGCCAGGGCCAGGACAGGTCCAGGGCAGGGCCATGACAGGACCAGGGGCTGCATTAGGGCAAGGGCAGGGCCAGAGCAAGGTAAGGATCAGGGCCAAGGCTAGGGTAGGGACAGGGCAAGAAATATGGCAGGACCGGGGCAATGCCAAGGCCAAGGCTGAGTCAGGGCTGAGTCAGGGCAGGGCAGGGCAGGGCATGGTATGGCCAGTGCAGGACAGGACAAGAGCCGGTCCACAGAGAGAGCAGGGCTGATGCCAAGAAAGAGCCAGGCTAGTGCCAAGGCTGAGGCAGTGTCAGAGCATGTCCAGGGCAGGGCCGGGGCCAGAGCCAGAACTGAGCCAGGGCACAGCCAAGGCAGGGTAGGGCAGGGAAATAGCATGGCCGGGTCAGTACTGGGACAGGGCAGAGCAGGGCAAGGCGATGGTAGGGGCAGGGCAGAGACAGGCCAATGCAGAGCCATGTTACACCGGGGCCAGGACACCTCCAAGTCCACTTCAGGGCCAAGGCTATGGCAGGACAAAGACCAGGGCCAGGGTCAGAGCCAGGTCTGTGCTGGGCCTAGCAAAGACTAGGGTGAGGGCCAAGGTAAGGCCAGGGCAGGGTCAAAGGCAGAGTAGGGCCAGGGCAGGGTGATGACACATCCGGAGCACAGCAGGGCAGGGTGATGGCAAGACCAGGGGCAGACCACTGCCAGCTCAGGGCCAGGGAAAGGCCAGTGCAGAGCCAGGAAAGGGTCTGGGTCTGGGTCAGAGCCAGGAAAGGGTCTGGGTCTGGGTCAGGGCCAGGAACAAGGCAGAGCAGGGCCAGGGCCATGGCAGAGTCAGGGCAGGTCGTTGACAGGACCAGGTTCCAGGCCAGGGCCAGGGCAGCAGCAGGGGCAGGGCCTGGATAAGGGAAGGGCCAGGGATATGGCAGGACCAGGGCTAGGGCCAGGGCCAGGCCATAGTGAGGGCAGGGCAAAAGCCAAGGCAGGGTCAGGGCAGGTCCAGGGCAGGTCCAGGGAGTGGCCAGCACCAAGCGGGGCCAAGGCACAACCAGCGCAGGGTAAGGCAGGGCAATGGCACCACTGGGCCATGACAGGGCAAGGTCAGTGCCAGGAGAGGGCAGAACAGGCAGGCCCATGGTGGGGCCAGGGCAGGGATGGGCCAAAGCAGGGCCAGGACATTTCCAAGGCCAGGTCAGGGCCAGAACAGGAGCAGGACCATGACCATTGGCAGGGCCAGTGCCATGACAGGACCAGGGTCAGGACAAGGGACAGGGTCAGAGCCAGGGCCAGAGCCAAGGTCAGGCCAGTGCAGGTTCGGGGCAGGGCCAGTGCCAGGGCAAGACCAGGGAAGGGACAGGGTAGCACAGGGCCAAGACAGGGACAGGATGGGACCAGAGCAGGACAGGGCCGAGAGTCCAGGTAACAGTAGGGCAGGTACAGGGCAAGGCAGGGCAGTACAGGGCCAGATCCACGGCAGGCACAGGGCAAAGCCAGGCCCATTGCCAATGCACCAGCCCTCCCTACAAGGCTCCTACCACCTGGCCACTGCTGCAGCCCGTCCATCGCTGTAAGCCTGACTCCCAACCCTGCCTGCAGCCGCCTGCCCTCCTAGCGCGGCCGCTCTCCTACCGTTCTGGCACACTGCAGTCTCCGTCACTGCCACCCACCCGCAGCGAGGCGAGCCGTGGTGCTGCAGGCTCTAGGTGTCTCCTCCTCCTCCTGGCACGGAGCAGCTGGGCGGGCAAAGCCAGAAAAGCCTAGAGGAAGTTGTGAGGAGTGGAAGCGTTAGAGCCTCAACTTGTCATGCTGGCCACTGGGTGGCAGGGGCCAGTTTCAGCAAAGGCACTCACACCCACCCTCCAAAGTCCAGCCTCTCCTTTTGGCCCAAGCTGGCCGGGAACTGGGGTCTGGGGTGGGTGCTGGAGACACCACAGCACCCAGCTCCCCACTCCACAGGAACCATTGGGCCCACCGGGGCTGCACTCCTCGGGGAACAGGAGAAGAAGACAAATTCAGACCCAGCCAGCCCTCCGCACCCAGGTGCCAATTCCTGTTCCGGACACCTCCACACACAGGGCCCTGTCCCCCGTGGTGTCCCCAGGGGTGCCTGGCAGCCTCTGAGGCACAGACCCAGAGTGCACAGGCCCAGGAACCACGGTGGGTGTGGGGGCTCTGCCATGCTCAGGATTCCCATGCAAACGCTGCGTGCCCTGCCGCACTCCAGTATGACCAAGAGTGGTTCGCCCTCTGGAGTGTGGAGTCAGGGAGAGGAGAACCACTCCTTCCTTGGATGCCAACTCTGTTGACTGCCGCCAGCAGTGCAGCCCCTGATAGCACTGAACTCGCCCCCGCTCCACGGCTAGTCCTGCCCTCAATAGCGCCCCTCACCTCCGTCCCCCAATGCCGCCAGTAGCGTATACCCGATATGCCCTAACCTGTCCTCCTCCATGGGCATTGCAGCCCCAGAAAGCACCCATAACCCACCCTCCCTGCCGTGGGCAGTGCAGCCCTGTGCAGTGCTACCAACCAGTACCCCTAATGCAGGCAATGACACCCTGGATAGCGCCCCCAACCCACCCCACACTGCGAAAGGTGCAGCCCTGGATAGCCCCTGTCCTACCACTCTGGTCATGCTGCAGTCTCTGTCACCGCCACCACCAACTACCATAAGGCAAGCCAGTGGGCCACAGGCTCTAGCTCCCAGCAGCCAGGCATGGAGCAGCTCTCCCTGATGGCCGGCTCCTACCACTCTGACCACGCTGCTGTCTGTCTCCGTGGCCATCTTCTTTCACTGCAAAGGAATAAAACTAGGTATCAATAAGAAAAGTAATTTTGGAAACAATACAATCACATGGAAGTTAAACACTACCCTCCTGAATAAATGACTAGCGGGTCAATGAAGATACTAAGACAGAAATTCAAAAATTTCATGAAACAAAGGGTAATGAAAACACAGTATACCAAAACTTGTTATGCAGAAAGCAGTACAAAGGCGGAGATTTACAGCTATAAGTGCCTACTATCCAAACAAAAGAAAAACTTCAAATAAACAATACATCTTAAAGAACTAGTAAAGTAAGAACAAACTAAACCGAAAATAAGAAAATAAATAAGATCGTAGCAGAAACAAAATTGAAATAAAAAACACACAAGATTAAACGAAAAGTTGGTTTTCTGGAAAGCTAAACAAAATTGACAAACTTTTAACCAGCCTAAGAAAAGAGACAAGATTCAAATAAATAAAATCAACAGATTAAAAAAAGGAGACATTACAACTAATACTTCAAAAATTCAAAGGATCATAACTGGCTATTATATGCCAATAAATTGGAAAGCCTAGTAGAAATTGGCAAATTCCTAGATGCATACAACCTACTTAGGTTAAACAATGAAAACATCCAAGACCAGAACAGATTGGTAACAAGTAATGAGATTGAAGCCATCAGAAAAAGTCTCCCAGTAAAGAAAAGCCCAGGAACTGATGATGTCTTCACTGCTGATGGCTTCACACCAAACAATTTAAAGACCTAGTACGAATCCTGCTCAAACTATTTTGAAAAACAGGAGGGAATACTTCCAAACTTATTCTATGAGACCATTATTACTGTGACACGAAAATCAGATAAAAGCATCAAAGAAGAAAACTACAGGCCAGGATCTCTAATATTGATGCAAAAATCCTCAACAAAATACCAGTGAATCAAATTCAGTAATACATTAAAAAGATAATTCATCATGATCAAGTGGGATGTATCCCTGGAATGCAAGAGTCACTCAACATACAATGTGATACATCATATCAACCAAATAAACGACAAAAACCGTATGATCATGTCAACTGAAACCAAAAAAGCATTTGATGAAATTCAACATCCCTTCATGCTATAAATCCTCAAAGAAACGGGCACAGAAGAAACATACCGCAACAAAATAAAAACTACAGGAAAGACACCCACAGCTAGAATCATATGGAATGGGGAAAAATGGAAAGCTTTTCCTCTAAGATCTGGAACATGATATGGATGCCCCCTGTCACCACTGTTGTTTAACATAGTACCAGAAATCCTAGCTAAAGCAATCAGTGCAGCCCCTGATATGGCCCCCAACCCACCCTGCCCCCTACCACCAGCAGTGTCGTCCCCCCAATAGCACACCCAACATACCCTAACTGCCCCGCCTCCCCGAACCATGGGCATTACAGCAGCCCATAGCGCCCTCAACCCAAAACCGCCACCCCCCCCCCCCCCACAGCCGCACAGTGCAGCCCCAGATAGCACACTTAACCCACCTCACTGTTGCCAGCAATACAGTCTGGGATAGTGCCCCCAACCGGCTCGCCGCCAAAGGCAGTGCAGCCCCGGTTTGAGCCCCCAAACCGCCCCCCCCCCCCCGGTGCAGGCAGCACAGCCCCAGATAGCACACCCAACCAGCCACCCAAGACGGGCAGTGATGCCTGAGATAGGGCTCCCAACCCGTCCCAGGCCACCAGCAGTGCAGCCTGGATAGCGCACTTACCCCGATGCCTTTCTACACTCTGGCTGGCTGCAGTGTCCATCGCTGCCACCAACCACAAACATGGCTGCAAACAGGAAGGATTTTATTCACCGTCGATGCGGCCCCGAGTTGTCCCAAAGCGAGGCGGTGCCCCAAGGTCTGTGCAGAGCAGAACGCAGCTCCGCCCTCGCAATGCTCTCCGGGTCTGTGCCGAGGAGAACGCAGCTCCGCCCTTGCAAAGGCACACAGCGCCGGTGCCGGCGTGGCGGAGAAGCAGACAGCGGCGGAGAGGCGGCCAGCGTTGGCGCGGCGGAGAGGGGGACAGCGGCGGCGCCGCGGAGAGGTGGACAGCGGTGGAGAGGCGGTCAGCGGCGGCGCGGCGGAGAGGCGGGCGGCGGCGGCGCGGCGGCGAGGCGGACGGCGGCGGCGCGGCGGAGAGGCGGACAGCGGCGGAGAGGCGCAGGCCCAGGCTCCACTCCCCAGCTGTGAAAGGGTAAGAGCTGAGGGTGGCTGAGACTCGGGGTTGTTCAGGGCGGGGTGGGCTCTGGACCCAGTAGGCCCGGCACCCAGGTCAGGGCTCCAGGGGAGGCCAGGTGGGCGAAGGCCAAGAAGGGGCCGGGGCTGGTCAGGAAGGGCTCCTGGTGACCAGAGCACTTTGCGTGAGCCAGCGTGGGAGGAAGGTGGGCTGGATGAGCCAGGGAGGTGCCGGGAGGGGCCTTGGCAGAGGCAACCACCTCCATCAGCCCCCAGGCCACTGAACCCTGGGTAGCGAGAACCGACAGGGGAGGCTGCAGACAGAGGAGTGGAGGCTCCCCGGCTTTGGGGGCTCTGAGTAGAAGCATCTAGGGGGTCCCTCAAGAGGCCCCCAAACGCTTCCCCATGGTGAGAAAAGAAGGCGCAGAGAGGGGCACGGCGCCGGCGCCAGCGCAGAGGGGCGCACAGCAAGATTTGCTGTTATTTCTTTTATTGCCCCAAGTGTACTTCATCTTGGTAGATTTCTATTGGCTTTAAAAATGTGTGTGTTTTGCTGTGGGGGAGTGGGGTGTTATACGGATGTCACATTTTGCTGGTTGACTGTTCAGATCTTTTGTAAATCCTTGCTCCTTTTCTGCCTAGTTTCACTCTGTCACTTACACTGGAGTGCGGTGGCACGAACATGACTCACTGCAGCCTTGACTTCCTAGGGTCAAGTACTTCCCCTGGCTTAACCTCCTGAGTAGCTGGTACTATAGGTGTGTGCCGGCACACCTGGCTAAATTTAAAATTTTTTGGAGAGATGAGGCCTTGCTATGTTGCCCAGGCTCGAACTCCTGGCCTCAAGCTATCCTTTGTCTTTGCCTCCCAGAGTTCTGGGATTACAGGCATGAGCCACTGTGCCCGGCCTCTGCCTAGTTTTAACAGTTGCTAAGAGGAGGATGTTGAAGTAGATGTCTTCTTGGTGGGTTAATCCTTTTGTCATTAAGCAGTTGTTATGGTCACTTCCTTTTCACCCCATTGGTGAAGGAGGGGTCCCTGCCCTAAAGTGTAGGAGATGGCTGAACACGACACCTGGCGTGGATGGATGAGATTGACAGCAGTGTTTTGGTCACATATACCCACATCTCAGAGGAGGGCACTGCATGCCACACAGGGTCAGATGGGCACCGCACTCTGTAGCGGAGTGAGGGCTGCGGGCTGAGGAAGCAGGCAGGCTTGGTAGTAACAAGAGCACACAATGACCAATGGTTCCCGAGGGGGAGAGCAATTGGCTTGTTTGAATAAATTCATGGGCTGGCAGACAGGTGAAGTGAAACTTCTTAGGCTGAGGTGCAACTGTTCTGGCTGATAAAAGAACTAGCCAGGTGGGGAGCCTTTCCTGTTGGGTGGCGGGGTAGGGGGTGTCTGGTAGAAACAGGAAAACCCACGGCTAGGCCTTTGGGGCCCTGTGAGGCTCAAAGATGTCAAGGCAGCATAGGAAATTTTAGATCTTAAAATTCAGTGAAGACCCTCTCCAGCTCTGGTAAATTATTTTGCTTGAAGTCTACTTCATGAGATATTAATATATTCACTCCTGCTTCCTTAAGAAATTAATGATTTCACAGGATATCTTTCTCCATTCTTTTACTTTCAACCTACTTAGGTCCTTAAGTGAGTTTGAAGTTTCTTATGAACAGTATTTAGTTGGACCATGTGTTTATTATAGGCTCTCCATCAATCTGTCTTTTGGTTTATTTAGACCATTTACATTTAAGGTGCTTATTGTTACATAATTGCTTATGTCTGATGTTTTTATTATTTGCTTTTTTGTTTCCGTTTTCTTTCCCTCCATCTTGATCTAGTTCTGTATAATGTTGTTGCGTGTATCTGTTTGTATAGTCTTAAAGTGTTTGCTCTGGATGTTACAATATGTGTATTGTAATATAGTAGTCTACTGGTACCAGTATTTACCACTTCAAAGTGTGGAAACCTGCCTTGCATTTATGTCTCTTTACCTTTTCCACTTGTATAAATCACTGGCTTGAGTAGTACGTGGTGGTATAGTTTTTGTTTCAGTCGTCAAATGTGATTTTAAGAACTGTGGATTGTCTCGTGTATGTATCCACATTTCTGGTCTTTCCTTTGTCCCTCCTCCCATAGTCCCATATTCATCCCTTCTGCATAAGAACTTTCTGTAGCCATTTTTTTATTTTGATTGTTTTGTTTTAATTTTTTGTATTGTGGAAATGACAGAACATATTTCTGTAGCCACTTTTTAGCATTTCTAAATTGACCAGTGACAAATTCCTATATTCTCTTCCTCTGAGAATGTCTTTATTTCTCTCTTCATTTCTGAAGGGTAGTTTCATGGGATATAGAATTTGCAGCCGACAGTTTTTTTGTTTGGTTGGTTTTTTTAAGCACTTGAAAATGTTGTGCCACTTCCTTCTGGCCTCCATGGCATTTGAGTTGGCATGTCCCTACAGGCATTCTGCCATTTTTGCTCTTTGTTTTTAGTTTTGAAAGTTTAATCAGTGTTGCTTTCTTTTGGGATACTTTGAGGTTTGCTCAGCTTCTTGAATCTGTAAGTTTATATCTTTCACCAAACGTGGGAAGCCTCAGGAATTCGTTATTTGCATGCTTTGGCAGCTCTGGTCTCCTGTGGGACTCAGATAACATAAATGTGGGATCTTTTGTTATCGTCCCACAGGTCCGTGCAGCTCTGTTCGTTTGTTTTCAGGTTATTTTCTCTCTGTTGTTTAGACTGGGTGAATTCTGTTGATCAGGTTTCAGCTTCTCTGATTCTCTCCTCTGTCGTCTCCACTTTTACTCAATAGAGCCTATCCAGTTAGATTTTTTTTATATTTCTGTTACTGTATTTTATATTTGTGTAATTTCCATTTGATTCTTCTTCAGTTTCTTTGCTGACGTTTTCAGTTCTTTGATTGTTGCCATAGGATTTGTAGTTGCTTGTTGAAGCATTTTTATACTGACTGTTATAAGTGATGAGTCAGGTGGTTCCAACATCTGCCTATGTAATTTTTTTATTTTTGCAGGCAGTCCTCCTGTTTAGGTTTAGTCTGTAGGTCTTGGTCTACTTTGTGGGCTGTGATTCCAATGGCAATTTAATTTCAGAGCCTTCATGGTGTTATTTTGGTCTGTTTGGCTAATATGTATCACTGGGATTCTCCCACCAGTCCCTGCTGTTGCCCACCTGAAGGAACAGGGGAGCTGCCCCAGGCTGGGCCACCTGCTGCAGCTAGGTGGGTGGGGAATGGTGGTTGTCTTGGTGTGTGGAGCTGGTTTTCTTGTTGTGGGGAAGATCTCCTTTGATCTGCGGGGACTGAGTCTGCCTGGGTTGCCTTCGATTGCTACGTTGGGAGTTGGGAAACTCTGGGCCTGGGTCACCTTCCTGTTGGATGAGGTCCAGGGAGACACCTGGCCACTATGCATTCCCTAGTCCTAGAGTCCCTCAGCAGCCTTTTTCTGTCCACCTTTTGGAATTCTCCATTGATCATCTCCTGTCTATTATTTCTAGAGTTTGGGTTACATTTCTTAGGAGGGTGTAATGTGTTATCTTCTTTAGACCAGAAATCCTTAGTGGTGGTTTCGGGTTGTAACTGTGTAAAGGGAGAATTGGCGTATTTGTGATGTCGAGTCTTCAAATGAGGACATACCATTATTCAGTATATAATATTTACAACACCTACTTCCATGGGTTGAAGAATGTGGTTAAGGCAAGGAAAGTACTTAACACAGTGCCTGGTGTGGAGAGCACTTACGAGTGTTGGTAGTGATGCTATTCCTTTTGTCCTTTGGTAGCATATTAAAGCTTTTCTTCTTTTTTAAATAAATAAAGTTCTGGTGCACTTCTTGTTAGGTTTATTCCTATTTTATCCTTTTTTGCTTTTATTACAAATAGGAGCTTCCTTTTATAACGTCTACCTGGTTCTTTGGCCCTTATGTGAAAATGTTTTAATAGCCTTCTAAACATTGCTCTCCCAAATGGGTTTTAACTTGCCTCTTTCTTTTGTTTTCCTTTTTTTGAGACAGGGTCTCACTTTGTCACCCAGGCTGGAGTTCAGTGACACAATTATGGCTCACTGCAACCTCTGCCTCCCGGGCCCCCAAAGTGCTGGGTTTACAGGTGTGAGCCACTGCACCCAGCCTTACTTGTCTATTTCTTTTAAGAGTGGGAACTATAATTGAACCCAGAGCTCCAAAAACAAATGAAGGAATGAATGAGTGAATAAGCTCTTCCCATGGGTTTGGTGTGGTTTGGGGCTCTACTGTTAATCTAAATGCTATGTTTTATATGATCTAAAATTTCCCCTAGGTGTGTTACACGATTGTGTTGAGTTGAACTTACATTGAGACTCCTTTTCACATGTGCTGGTTATCAGCATGGGACTTTTCCATTCACTCTTTGAATTATTCATTTGGGGGACACAGATAGACCTCTGTGTCTTTCATAAAAAGTGTCCATTGGCCGGTTGCAGTGTCTCATGCCTGTAATCCCAGCACTCTGGGAGGCTGAGGAGGGCAGATCACGAGGTCAGGAGTTCGAGACCAGCCTGGCCAATATGGTGAAATCCCATCTCTACTAAAAATACAAAAATTAGCCAGGCCTGGTGGCGGGTGCCTATAATCCCAGCTACTCGGGAGACTGAGGCAGTAGAATTGCTTGAACCTGGGAGGCAGAGGTTGCAGTGAGCTGAGATCGTGCCACTGCACTCCAGCTTGAGTGACAGAGTGAGACTCCGTCTCCAAAAAAAAAAAAAAAAAAACAAAAACGAAAGAGTGTCCATTATCTATACTGGAAAAATTGAGATTGGGATTTTTGACATGAAGTGCGGAAATGTGGATTGGGTCCATTTAGTTTACCTAAACAGATGATGAAATACTAACTGTTTTACGAAGCATTCCCTAGTGCAAAGTTTTGCCTGTGTGTCTAGTGACGGGAACAGTAAGAATGAGGCTTGGAAGGCGGAGCGCATTGTGGGCCTGTCGTGGGTGGGGCCAGCAGCACATGCATGCCTGGCTCACAGAGCAGCCTTTGGGTGTTCTTTTCCCAGAGGAGCTCTACGGTGACTTTGAAGACTTGGAAACAGGGGACGTGCACAAGGGAAAATCGGGCCCCGACACTCAGGTATGACTTTGTCGTAGCTGGCTGTTCTTGGTCATTGTGTTCTGAGAGAGGCCCACATTGAGAAATGCAAATCTTACTTGTGATGTGTGAAGATTGCAGACTGGATGGATAGATTCCTTCCTAAAGGGTGGGGATGTGGGGACCAAAGAGAAGCTTTCTTGTTTACTTGTTAAGTTTTGGACGACAGTTACTACCGTTTCTTGCCATAGTCATTTGCCAAGACCACTGTGATTTTTCACTCACAGAAGTCTTAGCTTCTCAGACTTACATTCAACCATTGCCATCATTCTCCTCTTTTTAAATTTAAGTGTCATTTGAAAGAATGAAGTCCCTGTTCTCCCTAATATTTCTTTAGAACAGGGTCTGGGAGCATCTGGGTGAGGGACATGTCTGTTATTTTTATTCTAGTTTGTGTTCCCAGCCAGCTTAAGGAATAGCAGCTAATTGTAATGCAGATGTAACAGTTTCCTGTAGCAGCACCATGTTATTCAGAGACAAAGGTTATGTTGTGTTTTGTTTTGTTTTATTGATAATGATAACAGATTTTTGCTAAGATTTTTGTTTAAATAGAACTTTAAAAAATGTAATGTTTAAAGAAAAGACCTTCATAAACATACACAAAATTTTTTCTTCTGGAAATTTAAGAATGAAGATATAGAGAAACAAGGAAGAAATTGACCCCGACGAAGAAGAAAGTGCCAAGAAAAAGCATTTGGATAAGAAGAGAAAATTGAAGGAGATGTTTGATGTGGAATATGATGAAGGAGAAAGCACATATTTTGATGATCTCAAAGGAGAAATGCAGAAAGAAGCACAGGTGAGAAACCTCAGTTCCTCTCAGCCCCTTGTCAAGACTATCACATAGTGCAGGAATCCCTGACTTTCTTTGGGTCCCTGCTTCCTATCCTGCTTCTGTGCCTTTCATTTGGACTCCTGGGTAGATGCATGTGAGTGTGTTTATTCATGCAGTGAGCTCATTGTTTCTACAGTCAGAAGATCACCAGAAAAAGATCCATACCTATTTTGTAACAAGAATTAGGAAACCGAAATGACTGAGACATGGTCTCTACTTTTGAGACTTTTACAATGTAGTGATCTGAGACAGTGTGTTCATTTCAGTGCAAGCCAATGCTGCCTATTCCGATCGCTGCTCCCTGATTTGAATGGCAGGTGATCAGTGGCCCGTGTGGCTTATGGACACACCAGAGCTCCCAGGGGAAGTGCTCTGAAAACTCATCCTGGTCAGAGTTCAGAAGGACATGTGGAGTATAAGGTCAGATGCGGAGATAAAGGGAGATGGTGTGGCCCTCCTGCCTGGGGGTGCTGAGCAGGTTGCTGGAGGCGGTGAGCTCACTCTGAAGGAGACAGACACAGAAACGTGTGTACAGTTGGTTGTGAGCATCTGAGTTGCGTCTTGTTAGTGAGGCCAGGAGTGCCTGTGTAAGCTGGAACAGATTAGGTATATGATTTGTGAAATGGAGTTTCATCCTAGATCTTCATCTAGTCAAAGGACTGTTTCCTGATTAGGCATTAGCTTAGTGGTTGCTAGTCTGTGTTGACCTTTGAAAGGCATGACTAGGCTAACTCTGAAGTTTTTGCTTCACACCATTTACAATTTAAAATTACCTAGAGCCCTGTGGGCCATTGGAAAAGACTGAATGTTTCACTCTGAAATGGGAGTCCTTGGAGGGTTTTGAGCAGAGGAGAGACATTCAGGTAATCAGATCACTCTGCCAAGACATCAGTCCGGTAGAGATCAGTCCGATGGCACAAACCAGAGGGCTGGCAGTGGAGATGAGACAAAGAGTCAAACCCGGATAGAGTTTATTTGGAAGCTGGGTCAGTAGGATTTCCTGGTGGACTGAATGTGGGGTGTGTGAGAGGAAATGAGGATGGCGACTGGAAGTTCCTGGAAGGATGGGTTGTTGCAGGTTAGATAGGAAACTGTCTGCAGATGCAGTTTTGGGAAGATGATGTTTGTTTCGGCTGGGTATCATGCAGACAAGCGGAGTGTCAAGTCTGGAGAGACAGGTCTGGCCAGGGACTTAGATGTACAGCCCTCAGCATGTAGATGCCACTT
This sequence comes from Pan paniscus, assembly GCF_029289425.2. NCBI lineage: Eukaryota > Metazoa > Chordata > Mammalia > Primates > Hominidae > Pan > Pan paniscus. The sequence goes on from NC_073260.2 coordinate 53,648,942, forward strand.
AACTCTGTGAGGTGGCCGGGGAGTGAGTGCAGAGTGACTGGGAGGAGCAAGACTGGCATGGGCGAGTTGGGGCGATTGCAGCCGTGAGGCCTGAGCAGTGCCTAGGAGGGAGAGGGAGAAGCAGTGTGAGCATACAGGCACGCAGGAGTCCAGTTGTACACGGAGGCGAAGCACTGTTCAGATCCCGCTGCAGTGTTAACTACGGTAAAGGCAGAGTTGACCACTGGAGGAGTCCTTCAGCGTGGAGGCCTTCAGCGATCTTGGCAAGCACCAATTTTCATGGATGTAGGAGAATGGGAGCAGAGGAACTGGAGGGTGCAACTGTGGAAAACTTCTGTGGGGTTTTGCTGCAGAGAGAAGCAGAGAAATGAAGCAGTTTTTGGTGGAAGAAGTGGAATCAAAGGGTTTTGAGATAAGAGAGAGAACAGAGGGAAGAGCTGTTGGAATAAAGTCCAGGAAGAGTGGATGGTGTCTAGTGAGCAAGTGATGTGTGACCCTGAGTAGAGGCATGGACAAATCATCTGTGCCTGAGCTGCCCGTAGAACTTTCTGTGATCATGGAGATGCACGTCTGTGCTTCCCAATATTGTAACACTGGCCGCAGGTTGATATGGACCACTTCCAGTGTGACTAGTGTAATTGAGGAACTGCATTTTAAATATTATGTAATTGTAATTAATTTTAATTTAAATAGCCACACATAGCTCCTCTATGGGCAGGTCAGAGCTCTGATAAGGCTGGATATGGGAGGAAACCCTGGTAGAGGGTTGACCGTAGAGGTTCTTTTGGTTTTGGAGTGAATCAGGAAACAGCCATCAGCTGAGTGAAGGTGAGGGTGGTGGTGGGTGTTTGAAGACAAGGGAAAAGCGTGAAAGAATTATTTGGAGAGGAAGGAAAGAAAGTGTGGACTGGGGATGTTTCCAATGTTCGAGCACGCAGGGCTCCACAGTTATCTACATTTGCTGTCCCTTGGAGCAGGAGAGAAGAAAATGGTTGGGACATATTCTGAACAGACTGTAGAGGTAAAATGTGTAGGTTTTTTTTGTTTTTTTGTTTTTTGAGATGGAATCTCGCTCTATTGCCCCGGCTGGAGTGCAGTGGCACGATCTTGACTCACTGCAACCTCCGTCTCCCAGGTTCAAGCGATTCTCTCACCTCTGCCTCCTGAGTAGTTGGGACTACAGGCACGCACCACCATGCCCAGCTGATTTGGGTATTTTTAGTAGAGACGGGGTTTCACCACGTTGGCGAGGCTGGTTTCAAACTCCTGACCTCATGTGATCTGCCCGCCTCGGCCTCCCAAAGTGCTGGGATTACAGGCATGAGCCACTGTACCCGGCCAAATGTGTAGTATTTTTAATAGGATAAAGCCTACATAATTCTGTCCACAGTTCCTTTACTTAGAAATTGCTCATTTGTTCATGTTAATCCTATGTTTATTACAAATAACAGCATACAGGTTTTCCCCCCCACCCCATCATGTACAGCTGAATTACGTAGAATTTGAAGATCAAGATGATGAAGCCAGAGTTCAGTATGAGGGTTTTCGACCTGAGGTGTATGTCCGCGTTGAGATTGAAAATGTTCCCTGTGAATTTGTGCAGAACTTTGACCCCCATTACCCCATTATCCTGGGTGGCTTGGGCAACAGCGAGGGAAATGTTGTACACGTGCAGGTGGGTCCCTTTGCTGCATATTTGGTGCCTAAGGCTCTGGATTTCCCCTCCATCAATCATCTTACCCTCTCATCCCCCTCAGATGCGTCTGAAGAAACATCGCTGGTATAAGAAAATCCTCAAGTCCCAAGATCCAATCATATTTTCTGTAGGGTGGAGGAGGTTTCAGACCATCCTGCTCTATTATATCGAAGACCACAATGGAAGACAAAGGCTTCTAAAGTATACCCCACAGCACATGCATTGTGGAGCAGCCTTTTGGGGTAAAATATGATTACAATAACTTGCCTATTACCGAGATTAAACTTTACAGGCTGCGTTATTTTAGCTTTGTGCTTTTCCTTTCATAAAATTCCACTCCTAAGATGTTTCTCTTTTCTGGGAGCGGGGTGGTGGTTTGGAGTATATATGTAAATCTATATCCAAATCTAAATGTCCATATCCAGTATGTTAAACTAGAGTCTAAAATTTCTGGTTTGCTATATTTCTTTTTTTCCTTTTCCTTTAAGACCCTGTCACTCCACAGGGAACTGGTTTCTTGGCAATACAGTCTGTCAGTGGCATAATGGTAACTATCTTGGACGATTTCTTTTACAGATTGGTTTGAGGAATATATCCTGAATGTGGGTTATTATGTACATGAGACTTTAAGTTGAAAATTACTCATTTTTATTAATATAAAGTAAATTTCCCTTTGCTTTTAATCTTCATACATCCTTTTCAGTAGGGTGTGGGATTAGAGGAGGGGAGGTGGAAGAATTATAATGGTACATTTCCTACTTTTGTGCGTCTTTTGCATTTATTTATCTAAGCAAGTATTTAAGCAGTGCTCACCATGTGCTAAGCACTATATGAGGTTATGAGGAGCCATCAGAGACCACCCAGACACAAGACTCCCTGCAGCTGTGCTGGGGTAGCAGTCTGTTCACTCCATTTTCATTTGACCAGTCAGGCAGGGCAGGGTTTACTGGTCCCATTTAACAGAGAAGAAAGCAGAATAATGAGCAGATGGAATCTTCCCTGGAGGTCCAAATTTTAATTTCCTAAACATTGCAACTGTATTTTTCTTTTCCATTTCGTTCCAAATAAATCATTATAGTAAAATTACATTCCTCTGAAATCACTCTCAGGAAAGTACTCAAGTAGCCTTTTTTTTTCTTTTTTCTTTTTTTTTTTTTTTGAGACAGAGTCGCACTCTGTCGTCCAGGCTGGAGTGCAGTGGCACGATCTTGGCTCGCTGCAACCTCTGCCTCCTGGGTTTAAGCGGTTCTCCTGCCTCGGCCTCCCGAGTAGCTGGGATTACAGGTGTGCACCATCATGCCGAGCTAATTTTTGTATTTTTAGTAGAGACGGAATTTCGCCATGTTGGCCAGACTGGTTTCAAACTTCTGACCTCAGGTGATCCACCTGCCTTGGCCTCCCAAAGTGCTGGGATTACAGGTATGAGCCACTGTGCCTGGCCTCAAGTCACCCTTGTTAGTTTGGCTTACCAACTTTAAAGTTTTGGACTGCTTTCGTCAAACCACTGGGTTGCAAGTTCAGATGGTCTCTCTTGTTTTTCTTAGCTAATTGTAAGTAAAATTCACTTTGGTAATTTATTGTGTCACATAGAATTGACGTTTTTCTCTTGCTAATATTATTCCTATTTTCAAATTTTGGGGCTCCTGTTAGCCTGATTTTCGGATAGCTGCCACAGGAGTTGTCCTTGATCTGGATAAATCTGTAAAAATTGTGAAGAAATTAAAGCTAACTGGTTTTCCATATAAAATTTTCAAGAACACTTTATTTATTAAGGTCTGTATATCTATATATTCTCATATTTATAAATGTCCATATTGTTTGAGAAAAGGAATGAAATACCTCTAAAATGTGGGCCTCATATTTTTAGAAAAGTGTTTGAAATCTTTTGTAAACTTCATATTTTGTTTGCTCCTTTATATTCTGTATTACTTAAATATGTTCAAAAAAGCAGTGGTAAACAGCTATTTAAGAATTGAGGCTGTTACTCCTGACTTCCATGTGAGACTGCCACAGAACTCATATTGAAAATATGTAATTTTATCCACTAGGTTTTGTTTCCTACTTTTTAAATTGGTGTTAAGAAAGGGAAAAAAATCACAAGTTTGTCTAACTCAGTAGAAAAATTGACAAAGTTCTGTGCAGATTGTGTCTGCCAGGCGAGCACTAAGATTACTGTTTCTGAGATCTTTTGGTTGCTATCAGACTGGACTCAATTTTTTTTCTACATTCTCAAGGTTAAGTTGAAACAGTATTACCCATTATTTATAAATGGTAAGTGTTTAGGTTTTGCCTTGTGTTACAAACTAGAATGTTAATAAAAATACTGTATTTAACAAGTTGCAAGTTTATGAAAGTCATTGTTTTTGAAAGTAAGTTTTAGATTAAAAAACAAAAGAAAGGAAAAGAAAAATCTTTTAAGGGGAAACAATGTCTTTATGTGTTTAAAGTTTCAAAAGGTAATTTATAAAGAAATCAAATATAGTTAAAAATAACTAATCAAAGATGAATATTTAGTGTAGAGGAACATGGATATGGATAAACTGTAGGGTATTTTATTTATCTTTTTCTTTCAGCAAAGATCTAACTAAAATTAGAGAAATGATGTGTTTTATTCCAGAACCATCACAATACAAACAATAATATGTTGTTTTTCATCTTGTATTGGATAAACACTATTAATCCCATTAATCCATTCCTCTTTGCTTCTTCAATTAAAATTCTGTGTATTATATAAATACCTCCCTCTACCCTCTGCAGTGTAGGAGAATCAGGGAAATCTCATCCCATCTGCCGAAACAGAGATGTATCCTGTATGTACCTTGCCAATGATGGCAACTTCTTTTCCTTTGTCGAGATATAATACAAACCCCAGGTTGACACCATTTAGTTCATGATATCACTTCCAGATTGATATTGGTGGAAAGGTGACTTAATCTGGCTAAATCAGATGCAAGAGATGGACTTGTGTTCTATTATTAGAATATGAATTTCTTGTCTTTCTGTATATGATTAGCAAAGCATGCTGCAACAATTGTTCTTATCAGCAAAGAAAAATTCTGATAAGCACCTGGAAATACGGCACCTGGAAGCCCTCATTCCTCAGGACTTGATAAAAGAATTCATTATTATTAAAGCAAGTTAAGAGCCAGGATTACTGTTACTTGTCTTGAAAGCATGTTGACATCTCCATTGTTCCATATGCCTTGTCAGAATGATCTCTGGCTTAGGGAAAACTTTTCAGCTATCTGCTCTAGCACACTGGTGTGAAAGATGTGTTAAGGGAGAGGTGATAGCTTGATCCTTAGTGCTGTCAGACATCAGGTGGTTCTTAGATAGCTCGAATCATCAGGTCACTTTTTTCAGCCATGAGTAGTATGCTCTACAGCAGTTATTAATTTATATAAATGCTGTAGATTTAAAAATGGTAGTGAAGTGCTAATTCAGAGTATCTGATTTATAATTCAGAGCAATTCAATGGGTCATAGTTAAGTTGGCAGAAGTATTCTAGTTATCTCTCCAAATATAATAATTTTAAATATTGTTCACACAAGGAAAAAACCTAACATCTTTCTCCATATCCTTAAAACTCCAGATATGAATTTGATCATGCAGTGCTTGTCTTTCTGTGCCTGGCTTATTTCACTTAACAAAGTGTCCTCCAACTTCATCCACATTGCTAAAAATAACAGTATTTTATGGCTGAATATTGTTCTGGAGGGGTGGATAGATAGATGATAAATAGATAGATGATAGATAGATAGATAGATAGATAGATAGATATATATTTATACACCACATTTTCTTTATCCATTTGTTGTTAGATGAGCATTTAGGCAGATTCCATATCATGGCTATTTTGAATGGTGCTTCAATATCCCTGGGTGCAGATGTCTCTTTGACATACTAATTTCATTTTTTTTGATTACGTACCCAGTAGTGGGATTGCTGGGTAATATAATAGTTCTCTTTTTTATTTTTTGTGGAAACTCCATACTGCTTTTCATAACAGCTATACTATTTTAAATTCCCACCAACAGTGTATAACATTCCTCTTTCTCCACATTATCGTTTCCATTTGTTATATTTTGTCTTCTTGATAATATCCATCATTTAAACTGGGATAAGGTAATAGCTCATTGCGGTTTTGTTTTGCATTTTTCTGAGGCTTAATGATGTTGAGCATTTCTTTATATATTTTTTGGCCATTTGTATGTCTTCTTTTGTCCATTTTTTAATCAACTTTTTCTTTTGCTATTGAGTTTTTTGAGTTCCTTATATATTCTGGATATCAAACCTTGTTGAATACATAGTTTGCAAACACCTTATCCTGTTCTGTAATTGTCTCTTCGTTTTATTGATTGATAAGAAGTAGGTTAATTGTGCTATATAAGTGCAAACTTTGTCTAAAGGAGAATATGTGTTCTTTGAAGACAAATGTCCATTTGTCAAGCCCCCCCGTACTTACTTTTATGTAGGAATGCCAATATAGGAAGGACCTTTCCGTTTTGAAGCTGTTTGTGAGTAGATTTTTCTCTTCCCACCAACTGGAGGCTAAAATGTAAACCAGAGACCCAAGAATAGCCACTCATTCCTTGCATTTTTAACCTCGCAAGGTAAGAAGTAGGCAGAGAGTCTGAAATTATTCCTGTCAGATGGATAGATTTTTTGAATCCAATGGTAAAGTGGGAAGTGACAAGCTAAAGCAGAGCCCAGCAGCCTTCCAGAAAATGCCTGTGCATACTTTGCTGGCAGTGGCCAGCGGTCATGACTGACAGGACAATAGCCACATGAAAAGCAGAACTTCCTTTTTCTGATACTGGTTCTGACTTGCTCTCTGATTCCTGCCTGAGGCTGGTTCACCTACTTTTTTTTTCAATTCTAAGAGCTGCGTTGTCCTTTTCCAACGCATTCATTTTTGCCTGCTTTAAATTCCAAGTAATTTCTATTGTCTTTAAACAACTGCCTACCTAAAATAATTATTAAATATATAGCTAAAACACTAAATTAAATAAACTTACATTGTTTTCCTTGCTGTAAGAATTCTCTAAGCCTTTCTTATTTTAATACGCATCATGAACCTCCAGTTGAGGCAATGTGCAACACATTTTGAGAGACATGATCTACCTGTTGGAATCTTAACATTTAGAACAGATATATTGATCAGTGTATAATTTTTGGATTATCAAAGATGGGAATAAAATTGAGCTATAATATATAAAATAAGAGGATTTATACATGTTTGTTTTTTTACTCCCCATCTCACCTGCTACTTCTTTATGGATAACAGTTATCCCACTTGATGGAATTTTTCTCTTTTCATCCATTACTTTTTTATTTAAAGTATTCCCTCTCCTAGGATGTAAGTTTCTATAGACTGAAATGTTGTTATTTAATGGTAATAAGCCTTATTTTCAGGCTGCTTTACAGAATTTTGGCTTTGTCTTTTGTTTTCTTCATTGTACTTTTCTTACTCCACTCAGAATTTGTTGACCTTCTTAAATCTGCTTATATCTGTCTTCAATCAGTACTAAAAACATTCTCTATTATTTCCTTAGTCATTGCCTTTGTCTCTCTTTTCCTGGTAAAGTTTAGACATATATTAACGTTTAACTCTATCCTTTGTATCTTGAAACTTTTCTTCAATAATTTATTTTCTTTCTTCCTACTGCACTTCGTTAATTTTCTAGTAGTTCTCTGTTACTTCTAGCAGGTATTTCCTTTCTAAATCTACCATGATCATATTTGTATTTTCCTGTGTGCATCTTTAAGCCTATGTTTTGTTCTTTAACTTCTGTCTGATAATTCTATTATTTAAATTGTTTTTCTTGTCTGTCGATTTGTTTCTGGATGTTATTATCCTTAACAATATACTGATTCTTCTCTGTGTATGTGTGTCTCTCTCTCCATCTCTCTCTAAACACATGCACACAAACTCTCTCTCTCTCTCTCATGTATGCTATATTGCATACAAATGATTTACCAAAATAATTGACTTTATTTTTAATACAGACCTACAAGTTAGTTACTTTCATATTCACGTTACAGTTGAGGAAACTGAGACTCAAAGGGAAAAATGACTTGGCCAAGTTTATACACCCAATTAGTGTCAGGATAGTTTAAGATTACCTTGTTGTCTACTATGGAGATAGGTTCCTCCAGAAGTTTTGCTTATGCAAGCATTACCCATATCAGATCATCTTAAATCAGGGTGAAAATATCAGTATCTGAACAACTCAGATTTGGTCCCAGACTTCAAGTATGCTCAAGAGCTGGTTCTTGTTTTCTCCTTCATTGGAGTGTATTAACCTTATGATTCTAGCTTAGAATAGCAAAAGTCTCTGGGCAGGCTCTCTATATTTTGTCAGCCATAGACTATAATTTCTGTCTTTTTCATCTGAGAATTCTATCTGAATAAAAGTTAACTTGGCTTGCAAGGAAAAGTTCCCCAAATTCAGTGACAGTTTTCCTCTTTGAGCTCCCATCTTCTTTAACTCTTATCATGTTTTTCTGGTAGCTCTGTTCTGCTTCTTCGTTTGACTTCCATTGAATTGGGTAACTTTTTTTTTCCTCTTCCCGATGTACATAAATGACTTAAGGTATATCAATATCACTATATTCTCTATAACACACAAATAACTAGCATAAATACGTTGCATTTAGACAGTATAGTCTAAATACAAGTTCCCTGTCCTATTTTGTAGGTCTTTGAATGTAGTTTAAAAAAATGCAACTAAGACATGTTAAATTTCACTAAGTTTATTTGACGAAGAAAAAGGTTTGAGAAGTAGGCACCATCCCAGAACAAAGATTGTTCAGAATGACTCCACATCCAGAGTGGTGAGATGTATTTATAACCAGAACATATAAAATTATATTCAGAGTTTCCCTGATTGGTGCAGTTCAATATTTGCCTTATTTGGGCATAATTTGGCAGCATTCAGCCTAGGATTGACTAAGGGTTTGGCTCCTATGATTGGTTGAGTCTCAGTTGCTTGGTTACAAGTCCATATATCTACATTAGCTTACTACTTATTTACACATTAAGTTAGAGTACAGTCACTATGTATGGATGCCGCTTTGGGCCAAACTTAATTAGGCAAGTGCAATGGGCACTTTGAGCCAAACTTAACTCAGCTTAACAATGTTCTCTAGTATTTGTTTTACTTTATTGTATTTGTTTGATTCAATATAGCAAATGCTTCTTTAGAGTTACCCACATGTTTATATATATATTACTGTTTTGCCTCCATTGAACATGTCTTCTACTTCCTAATTTGTGCCAGAATTGACTAGTAGACGCTATGAATGCATCATGCTCTTTGGCCCATTTCGAACACTCAGGTATGTCTGTACTCTTAGTTCATCTATTCATCATTGTTTCTACAGTTCCCTCATGCTTTAAAAAATATATGGCTTTTATAATTTATCCAGCTTTTTCTTGTCATTTTAATAAGAGTATGTGTCTTATACAACTACTACATTCATCCCAGAAGTAGAAGCAAACTATTATAATCCCATGATTTTTATTCCTACTATTCTCTTTTCAGAATTTCTTTTAGATATTCCTTGGATAGTTTTATTCAATCCTCCATGTCTTTCAGCTTATCTTATGTTCTATCTTTTGGTTCATATTCTGCATTCTGGATAATTCTTCATCTTCACTTTCTAGTTTGTTGATATTCCTTTTGGTGACTATAAGCTGCTCTTTAAAATGGTCAATAATGCCTAAGATGTTTATTATCTTGCCCTTTGCAGAAAAAAATTTTCAGCTTTTGCTCTGGAATGATTTTGCATCTCTTCCACCAAACTTCCAGTGTATCAATGGCCAGAAAATAATCTATATGTTAATTTGTTAATTTGATGGTTCATGGTTCAAGGCTGTACAATTTAAAAGTTTGAAGTCAAACAACACATGATGGATAATCCTGATGTTACAGATTCTCAGGGGAGAATATGTATTTGTTTTTTCTACCAATCGTTCTAGTATTTACAGACAAACTTCTTAATTATACTGGGTTGGTTAATAAGTATTTTTCTTTACTCTTTCAATCTAGGTCCAGCTATGCATCACCCCTTCGCTGATGAGCATTAAGAAAATCCAAATTTATAAATTGCTGGGTCCATCTCTCTTGCCATCCAGAAAAGTCAGAGCAACTGGTCTTGCTGGTTTTAAGTGTTGCCTGTGTTTCTGGCATTGGTAATTTTCTTTGTTTTCCTGTAGTTTTAGGTATACATATATAATGACATCTCCAAAATTCATCAATATTAGCATTTGTTATGAAGATTTTTCAGGCAACTGGCTTACCATATGGCCTAAATCTGATTCTAAAGTCCACGTCTCACTTTCTCAAATATAAAAACTGTTTGCTAATAAGCACTAGAAAAATATTTCAAAGAAGAACATTTTGATAAATATGATTATACAATATTCACTGCAGTAAATAACCGTTGCATACTCAAAGGAGTTTCATTTGCATATATAACATGAGATGAAAACCAATGATAAATGGTGACTTTTAATAAAATAGATCAGAAATAGTATCTTGTGCAAATAACCCGATGCGAGAATAATTATCCCTCTAATTAGTAAAATTCAATAAGAAGGTAGAATTTTCATTTACATGTGATCAAATAAATTTTTTACAATACCTTTGCCTTTTGAATTCTTTAATAAAATACATCAGAAATAGTATCTTGAACAAACAATCTGATGTGACAATAAGTTCCCCTCTAGTAAAATTCAGTGAGAGTGTAGGATTCTCATTTACGTGAGATGGAATACCTTTTTTTTTTTACATTACCTTTTGCCTTTTGAATTCTTTATTGTTTTCATTTAAGAAATGTGGAAATCTGAAACAAACTATATTCTCAATCATGTTAGAAAAAGTATATGTAATATGTATTTTTTAAAGTCCAGTGGCTAAGAACTTAGACTGGGTTTTGAAATAATAATTTCCTAACACAGTTTCTCAGTATGTTTCCTCTAGACAAGAGAAAACTCTGTAATTATGATTCTTAATTTACCCTGGTAATTTCATAAGAAAAATGATTAATTACTTTGAGCAATCAGTTATACAGATAATCATGGTTCTTTATTTAAACCACAAAAAATAGAAAGAAAGCAGAGAAGCTTAAGCATAAAATATAAAGAAAAATTCAGTCATTTAGTAAAAATGAAATCAGTGTTAAAATATTTCTTTTGACACAGTCAGCTAACATCTTTCTATTTTTGCTGAGTAACTATTAATTATATTTTAAGTTCAACTAACTCTTGACACAGCAATGGAATTTGAAGTGAATATACTACTTTGAAAAATAAATGGTGTATTTAGAGTGTTGACATTTAGAAAATGGTAGTTTTGTGAAATTTGCAATGTGTTTTAGAATTATAAATGCTAAAGTAAATGAATGCATGATTATATTTAATAGAATAAAAACAGAAGAATTTTTTAAGTCTTGACGACCCAAGGCAGGGTTCTGTTTTAAGTATTCCCCTTTCAATCAACGTTACAGCTATCCTAACTTAAAACTGCTTCAACTAATAATGTGTATTTATATTAAAAATGTAATCCATGGCTCTGAACCTTGGCTTCCTAGTAGAATCACATGGCAAGATTTTAAGTAATACTCATTTCTTGGCTCTACTAAAGTCCAATTAAAACAGAACTTCAGTTTTTAGAAAGAGGTGTGGGTAGTTTGAAATGTTCCACATTATTCTAAGATGTGGGTGAGATTAAGAACCAGTAAGCACACCAGTCAGAATGGCTATTATTAAAAAGTCAAAAAATAGCAGGTGCTGGTAAGGTTGCAGAGAAAAAGGAACACTATACACTGTTAAAGGGAATGTAAATTAATTCAGCCATTGTGGAAAACTGTGTGGTGATTCCTCAAAGACCTAAAAACAGAACTACCATTAGACCCAGCAATCCCATTACTGGGTGTATATCCAAAGGAATATACATTGTTCTATTATAAAGACACACGCACACATATGTTCACTGCAGCACTATTCACATTAACAAAGACATGGAATAGACCTAAATGGCCATCAATAGTAAAGACTGGATAAATAAAATGTTGAACATATACACCAGGGAATAAGATGTAGCCATAAAAAGGAATGAGATCATGTGTTCTGAAGGAATATGGATGGAATTGAAGGCCATTATCCTTAGCAAATGAATGTAGGAACGAAAAAACAAATGCGACATTCTCTCACTTGTAAGTGCAAGCTAAATGATGAGAACACATGCACACAAAGAAGGGAACAACAGACACCGGGGCCTACAAGAGGGCAGAAGGTCGGGGGAGGGAGACCATCTGGAAAAATAACTAATGAATCATAGGCTTAATGCCTGGGTAAGGAATTAATCTGTAAAACAAACCCCCATGATGCAAATGTATTTATATAACAAACCTGCACATGTACCCCTGAAATTAAAGGTTAAAAAAAAGAAACAGGGAGCATTGCTAGGCTATATTGAGTAAGCACCAACTGCGCATACTTAACCTATAAAATGCCTAAAATATAGATAGTAAAAAATATGCACAAGAGTGACATAAAACAAGAATTCAGATATAGCAGTTGTTTTTATTTGTTTAAGAATAAATTCAAAATTCAGAATTATAATTGTATACTCTTATAAGAGAAAACACAATCAGATTCATTTTATATAAAATATATTGTGCTAATTTACACACTTTTTGATCCCTAATAATAAATACAACTCTGTTAGATGCCTTAAAAGCAATCTTTACATTGCTTAGAGGACATTAAATATCAATTGTGTATTTAAATTTTCTACTTATATGACAGTATGCTATTTTTCCTTAACTTTGGGTAAATAATTTTATGGTGTGATTAAACCGATCTGACATTTTGAAAAAGGGCATGTTTTTTAATGAAATATAAAAGAGTTGTAATTTTAGTTATTCACTGTTTCACAAACCTACTTTTTTGGCTTCATTTGCAAAAGGTTGTTGGATAACCTTTATCTTTTACCACTAACTTCTTACTCTGATCCAAAATATTTGGCTTTTAAAATTCTCCTTATTTCATTATTTGTCTTCATATTTAAAATATCTTCTGTGATATTTCACTTCTAATTTTTTAATATTTTTACATAAAAAGAGATGAATACTGATATCCCTGATTTTTAAGAGAGGATTTTTATTGCCCTGTTAATTTGGAAATAAACATGCGATAATATGATTTTAAAATGCTAAAGTGGAGCTCTAGTAATTCAACTGAAAATAGCATTATGAATAAACTATACTGTGGCAACTCTTTAACATAATAAAGGAGGACATCAACAGAGCAGAAAATTGATGAATTTTGGAATATATGAAGCATGTTGTATCAAATTGCCAGAGAAAGTAATGATCTTCTGTTACTGAACTTAGGTCACAAAGCCTACTGCCTGCTAATCGGCAAGTGGACCTGTTTCTCTAACAATGGCCCGAAACTTCACAACATCAAAGGAGAAATCATTGCCAGCAAAAGCATTTCCGGGTAGTAGGAAAGAATACAAGTGAATAACATTAGTCCAGAAGTTTTAATAATATTCTTTGCTGGTTGAAATTCATGTTTAATATGATGTAAATTACTTGATAAGCAAATTAAGAACTATGCTACTACAGACTCCAAATAAGACGCAAGAAAAATGAGAGGAAATACATTAAAGGAAAATCTTAAAAAAACAGCTGCACAGAAGATAAATTGTTTTTCCAGGAGTTTTAAACATAGTTGCTTTTGTTTGTTTGCTTTGCTATTTTTTCTTAATAATTGTTTTAGTAAGCTCAGGCTGCTATATAAAAATAAGAGAGGCGCTGGTCTGAACAATAGACATTTATTTCTTATAGTTCTTGAACCTGGCAAGTCTGAGGAGGGTCATCTTCTGGGCTTTCAAAGGGCTGCCTTTTTCCTATGTACGTACATAGCGAATAGAAAGCGTTAGCTCTCTGGTCTCTTCCTGTAAGAGCACTAATCCCATCATGAAGACCCCATCCTTATGGGCTCATCTAAACCTGATTACTTCCGAAGGTCCCACCTCCAAATGCTAACACATTGAGAGTTAAGGATTCAATATATTAATTTTGGGGAAACAAGACACAGTCCATATCAAATATATATATATATATGTATAATATATATGTATACAATATATGTATATAATATGTATGTATAATATATATACAAATATATATAATATATATTACATATACCCAAATATATATATTATATATATTTGTATATATAATATATATATTTGTATATATATTATGTATGTTATGTAATACAACTATATACACTCTACAAAGGCAGTGGAATATAGACATACTTCAATTGATTGTGCTTTGCTTCACTTGGCTTCACAGATAATGTGTTTTACACAAATTGAAGGTTTATGACCACCCTGCATCAAGCAACTTTATTGGCACTACTTTTTAATAGCATGTGTTCATTTGTATCTCTGTGCCATATCTAGGTAAATCTCACAATATTTCAAACTTTTTCATTATAATTATATTTGATATGATAATCTGTAACCAGTGACCTTTGATGTTACTATTGTAATTGTTTTGGGCACCATGAAACACATCCATATAAGACAATGAATTTAATCAATAAATGTGTGTGTTCTGACTGCTCCACCAACTTAGACAATTAGTTTTAGATCTTTTATTTAGACGATGAGAAAATTTAAACTATAAATAGGCCAGGTCTGGTGGCTTATGCCTGGAATCCCAGCATTTTGGGAGGCTGAGGTGGGAGGCTCACTGGAGGCCAGGAGTTCAAAACCAGCCTGAGAAACATAGGGAGACCTCAGCTCTACAACTGAAAAAAACATAGCCAGGTGTGGTCATGGTGGCACCTGTCTGTATTCCAGCCACTTGGGAGGCTGAGGCAGGAGGTTTGCTTGAGTCCAGGAGTTTGAGGTTGCGGTGAGCTACACAATGAGCTATGGTGGCACTACTACACTCCAGCCTGGGCCGTAGAGTAAGGCCCTGTCTCTAACTGGAAGTCCAAAGAGGGATCTACTTCCAAGACTATTAATTTAATAGATCAACAAATTAATCAAGAATATGATTTTTTTCTCATCCTTCTCTGTAGTCATATTTTATACAGACTTTTTGTTTAAGTAATCTCTCTTTATGGGCAGACAATGATTTCAGAAACACCACAAATTATTCTCAAAGAGAAAAGACGAGGATTTTTTTTTTTTTTTTTAGAAAATGTAACTCTTTTCAGTAGCTCTTGGCAGACCTACCCTCACATTTTCTTGACTAAAAACATTTTAAAAAGTCAGTCACAAACAGGTGAATTTAAATTATCATGGTTTACCTATGCTTAACAAGCTTTATCCTCAGAGGTAAGGATAGGGTTACTTTCCTGAATTTTAGATATGTGGAAATATGTGGAGTTATGTCAATAAATGAAAAAGTGTGATGGATGTAGTGCTTGCCATGGAATATACCAAATACAGATATTCTGAAAACTTTAAGTTCAGTAATATGCCAGGGGTTCCCAAGACCACTTGAGACCTGGTAATTTATTGGAAGTCTCTAAGGGAATCAGAAGCTGTAGTACTCATTGTTACAGTATATTACAGTAAAAACAGTACAGATAGAAGTCAGCTAAGAGAAAAGACAACTGAAGTGAACTCCAGGAGAAACCAAGTCCAAGCTCTCAGGTGTCCCCTCCCAGAGCAGTTGCATGGGGACATGTTTAATTATCCCAGCAACAATATGTAAAGTACAAAGCATTGCCAACCAGGAACACTCGCTGGAGCCTAGTTGTCGAAGGTGTTTACTGGGATCAGTCGCATAGTCATGTAATGCCCATATGATTGACCTCAGCTCCATGACATTTAAGCACAACTTTCTTCCTACACCCAGAGTAAAAACAGATGTTCACCTAAGTCACGTTGATAACATAACCTTTTCTGGTCGAACTGGGAGAGTATGGCCCAAGACTTCAGGAAAACAAGAACACTTTTATCAAGCAAAATACTCCAAGGGCTCAGAGATGAACTCCTAGTCTAAGGTCTAGTCCTGCAGAGGGACCCCTCTTTGGAATGTATAGTATTTGAGCAATTCAGGCCAGTCAAGTTAAACCTTTTCACCCATGCCTAAATGCTATTTAAGAAATGTAAATAACAATGATGAGATAGTTTATTAAACATTTTTATGGAAATACACAAATAGTATATAGTTAATTAATTTTAACAAAGTGATTGTACATATTTCACAATAAAATTCCCTTAAATTACCATCTGCTCCATCTGCAAGTAATTATTATTCTGATTGCTAATAACATAGACTTTTTTAACCTATTTTTGAACTTTTATAATAGAATTAATATATATTCTTTTCTGGATGGCTTCTGTTACTCAGAAATGTATTTAGGAGAGTCATCAAAGCTCTCTTGGGTATACCATTTATCCTTCTTGCTTGATAATACTCCATGTATATATATGCTATGATGTGTTTGTTTTACTCTTGATGGATAACTGCAAAACTTCCAATTTAAGCTGTTGTGAATAATTCTTTAATAAAAAATTTTGTACATTTGCTGAATATGTGTTCCTGTTGGATGATAGTAGCAGAATTATTGGTCACAGGGTATGCATATACTTAATTTTAACAGATAAGGTCAAATACTTTCCAAATTCATTTTAACAATTACAGTCAACCTGCATTGTTTTAGAGCCCCGATTGCAGGGTCACTTTGGATTAGTTTGTCTTTCTCTTACTGATTTTAATGGATAGTGTTAGGCTGTAAATAAAGTTATTTATGCATAGTAAGAACTTTCTCAACAAATTTTACTCAGACTTCTGCTCTATGCTAAGAACTAGCTCTGGAAATTAATTCACAGAAAGAACATGGTTACGGGCCATCCTGAGGGATTTACCTCA
The DNA here is from genome assembly GCF_029289425.2 of Pan paniscus. Classification (NCBI taxonomy): domain Eukaryota; kingdom Metazoa; phylum Chordata; class Mammalia; order Primates; family Hominidae; genus Pan; species Pan paniscus. Next base: position 53,665,557 of record NC_073260.2, read on the forward strand.
CTAGGGATATATATTTACATTTCAAGAGAAGATGAGACCCAGTAGATGCATCCCAGAAGTTACAAAGCTGGAGACTCTAGTGTTATCTTTCCCCTAGAGAGATTTATTTTTATCCAAATGGTTAGAGTAGGAACTCAGATTTTTTTCCGTTTTGTGACTATGGAGACACACTCAGAAGGGGGTCAGAGCAACTAGGTCACTCTTCCACAAAAACGCTCAGGTTCTTTTTTCCAGAGTTTTTTGCCTACAGCAGATCCCCTTACATGTAGGACATCTGGTTCTCACCACATCACCACCACGGTAAGAATTAGTGGAAAGGAGAGCTAGGTTAAAGGCAGCTGTTTCTTTCCTTCTCTGCAGCCTCTGGTACCAAGTACTGCATGACATGTGTCTCACAACATTCCTGCCTCTGCACCTCTGTGCTACGACACTGGATGAATCTATGGAGTGAGCAATAGAAAGTCTCTGAACTGCCAGAAACAACTTCATTTTACATGGAAGTGGCTTTAAATCAAGCACATTAACCTCAATGAACTGAAATTAAATATGTCTCTATTCAACTTCCCCTTAGCTGAATACTAAAAGTGCTGTAGGCTGGACCCGCACTACCTGACAGGGAGATAAATGACTAAAGGCAAATGGGAGTCAAAACAGGTGTGGCTTTTCTTATTTTTAATTAAGCATCTTACATAGCAAATTTTGCAAAACTCATATGACCCCGAGAAAGACCCATACACATGAAAGGTCTTAAAAGATTTAACTTTCTTAGCTTTAATGTAAACTTTCCACTGGATTTTCCCATTACACTCATTCCATAAAGAAATGAAATAATCATATATCTCATTATATAATTATACTAAATTGATCTCAACACATTTTCTTAGCAATATATACCAACATTGTTTCCAATATTGTTTATTACAAATGATGCTACAGTTGAAATCTTTATATCTGAACGCTTGTGTGTGTGTGTGTACCTATTCTGTGTATAACACTGATTTTATTTATTTGTATAGGCCTGGAAGTGGAAATACTGTGACATAAAATAGAGGCACAGCAAATTATTCAAGATGTCGACAAACAGCATTGTTTCCAAGTTTTTGTTCCCTTACAATCCTTGCCATTGGCCAATCTCTCAAAATCCCGTGTTGCTTAACATTTGGTAGCTTAGTAAATATTTTAAATCTCAGAGATTTTACCTAACTGATACCAGGTTTTTAAAAATTTGTTTATATAGATTAAGCGTCTTTGAAGAAATAACAGTATGCAAAAAATATGGTTGCTATTCTTCATGTTAAAACTATCTTAAACTCTTTTCCAGAGGAAAAAATAACAAAATAGAAACCAATGAAGGTCTTTTGCTTGGTGATTACATATATTGATTACCTGTGTAAGTTAAACAGATTGGGAAAAGGAAATATCCAAAATTGTGCCTAGAGTATATCATGACATCATGTATATATGTAAATAAGTTAATTTTTGCAATCGCAACATAGAGAAAAATGTTATTTTAAATGAATAAAAATAAATAGAACATAAAGTAATATTTCAGCATATTAAATTTAGGAGTAAAAACCTTTGACATCCCTGAAAATCTTTGGTAAAAAGTCCAGATTATGATAACTTGGCTTTAATGAACTAGGAAATAGATGGATAATAGCACACACATTTTTAGCATTGTACGGATTATTTTCACTGGTTGTAGGATCAACACACTTGGTTTAAATAATGGTTCTGAGAATTTAATTAATTAATTTAATTCATTTTTGTTAGGAAAATAAATTCATTTCTAGACACAGGATATTTTACAATTGGATCGTATTTCAAAAAAGAATCACTGTGTTTTTAATGAACAAATGTCACATAAAGAAGTCTTTTCAAAAAGTGCTTCAAAAACTTAAATTTGAAATATATGCAACGGATCCACAAGGTATCTAATAATTTTTATTTTTACCAAGCTCATGAGTAAGTTAGTTAGCCCTGAAACAGTTTCGGAGAAAAAAAAAGTGTTTTAGTTTCTTCATCTGTAAAATATTTATGTTGCAAATGATTGAGCAAATATATAAATTTAAGCAGTTTGATCCTAGAACTTGTTGTGTTTAAGAATATGGATTATTGAGAAGTACTTCACCATAGTATTTATCACATAGTATGTCCTAATTGAAGATTAAGTATGGTTGTAATCATAATAAAGTATTTTGAAAATTCTTTTGAAAACTGTTTTAATGAATTACAGATTGAACACTGAGATAAGATGGAGTTATCCATGATCTTTAAGACAGCAAAATTAGGTCTTGAAATTAAAATTGAAATGAATATAATACACATATATTGATTTTATGTCGATGTTTTATAATCAAATCTGATTAGAAAAAGGAAATTGGTATAAAGGTTCTCCACATCTTCTCAGTCACCCTACTTCATTTTCTAAGGGAATTACGTTACGTACTTTTATTTTATTTCTTGTTATATAGCTGTATCCTTTCCTTGATTTCTTGGCTTGCTTCTGCTCTCTTCTGCTATGCCTATCCATCAGTTTCCAGAGCTCAGAAAAACAGTTTTTAACAGCCCAATATATGTATTTGGCAATTTCCTCCCATAACTGTGATTTAATATTTATGGCCACATAAAGGGTATAAAATATTTTGCACTCGGTGTATACACATTTTCTTTATATCACTTTATCTTTCATCAATAACTCAATGGAAATCCCGTTAAGAGAATATGAATAGCTCTAGTTGGTATTCAATGTCTGCCTAACATTTCATGTTGACAAATTATCATAAACTATTCAATAGAAGAATTTTACTAACAATATATCGTTAACATTCTAAAATATTTTTGTATAATCTAGACTTTGGTGGGAACAAACCTTGGAACAAACTGGTTCCAAGGTTTCTTGGAGGGGAGTGGTGAAAAAGAAATGGGGAAATTTGTGTTTTTTGAATTTGTCAACTTATTGAGGAGGGGTAAGTAGAGAAATTGACTAATTTGCTAAGACAATAGAAGGCATCTTTATTTCAAATAGTACTTGAAAATTATGCATCTAATTGTGAGGTCAAAAAACTGAAGATACCCCTTAATAAAGAAATAAAGGATAGATCTTCCAAAATAACAAGGATGTAGTGAAATTAATAAAAATGTATCAAGTCAGCAGCAATAAGGTAAAAATATTAGAAAAGTAATGTTAAATAGTTGTCAGATGGAAGGATATATTTGAGCAAATATTTTGTTAAATAGATGACAAAAAGGTAATATTTATACATTACATATATGTGTTTGTATGTATGTATGTATGTATGTATGTATTTTGAGATATAGTCTTGCCTGTCACCCAGGCTGGTATGCAGTGGCACGATCTCGGCTCACTGCAACCTCCGCCTCCCGGGTTCAGACAATTCTCCTGCCTCAACCTCCCGAGTAGTTGGAACTGCAGGCGACCACCACCACACCTAGCTAATTTTTTTCTTTTTAGTAGAGACGAGGTTTCACCATGTTGGCCAGGCTGGTCTTGAACTCCTGGCCTCGTGATCCGCCTGCCTCAGCCTCCCAAAGTGCTGGGATTACAGGTGTGAGCCACCGTGCCCAGCCTCACAGACGTCTTAAAATTCACCTGATAAAGTTAGGAGCCTCAAGAAAAATTAGCAGAGGAAAATAATAGGTAGTTACTATTTAGGGTAAACTAAACTGTTCTAAGGAATAGAAAATAAAAATTCCATGTCTTCAAAAATAATTCTTCCCTCTCAATCTCTCTGAATATCTCATAAGAGTATTCAGGCCACAGAAATAACTACCATTTAGCCACTCAGAGGCTTATAGTAGTTCTACTAACTTTAACATTTGGCAACCAAAATTACTCTAAGAATCATCACCCAAGTCAGACAAACAGGTAAGATAACAAGAAAAAGTGCTTGTATCAGGATTTAAGACTAAGGCTCAGGGACAGCAAATATTCTATTTGCTAAAACTAAGCCACATGCACACACCAAGCAAGAGAGCCAGGGAAGTGGATAGGCACAGGCAGTCAGTCCACAGAAGAATGAATCAAAGTGCTGAACTTTCATAGAAAAATCTGTTAAGATTCATGGGTGGTAAAGAAAATACAAATTAAAATAACACAGGAATGTCACCAGAAAAACCATCAAATAGGTAGCATTTAAAGATAACTATAGGACTTATTGTTTCTAGTGTTCTCTCATATATTTCTGGTGAAGAATAATTTATTGTAGAGCTTTTTGAAACAATCTGACAATTTATATTGCAATTAATTGTACTTATGCCATCTGACCAAACAATGTAACTCCTAGGCTTTTTGCCTATATGACTAAAATCATATGCACAATAGTGGTTATTACATTCTTTAGCCCAGTAGCCATTAAATTCCTTGTGCCCTTAAAACCTAAAAGTTCACAGGGAGAAGACCTCTTACTGACTTGTAGAATCTCAATACTACTTATCTTGAAATTTCAGTAAGTGTTAGGTAAAAGAGTTCATTTGGGATAATCACACTATGATAGTCTTTAGCTTTTGAATTGGAATCCAAATTTTAGTTTAGAACAGCAAAGTTTGCGCCTAAAGATTTCATGAAGTAAAAATACTAATTGTGATTATATATCTAAATATTTGCACATCTAAAGTTGTCTTTTACCCGTAACCAGAATAAATGATACCTTTTAAAAAAAAAAAAAAAAGAAGAGTAATCTATCTAGAAAATGAAAAAATTAGGCTAAAATGGTGACAAGTAATTTAAATGGATATAGATTTATAAAATTAAACTATTTCTCAATTTTGAGAGGAAAAAATCAAGGAAATCAAATATACTTTCTCTTTCTTTTGTCAACAGATGTATGCTGTCTTAATTGATGCTCAATTTATTTTTCCATTACATAATTTTAATATTGTAATAATTATAACAACAGACACAAAATGAAATTTCTGTACATTTATGAAAAATGCTAAAATTGTAAAGTAATTTAAATATATAGGCTTAATTTATTCATATGATTTAAAATTTTATGTCATTTTGTTTTATTTCTTAATTGTCGCTATAATTAAATGTTAATAAAATAAAGTCTTTAAAAATTCTGATTTGGCCTTGCAATATGCGATTAGAACACTTGTAAAAATGCAAACATATAAATAATGCAAAAATAATATTTGAAAAATGTAATCGTTCTTAATGTTATTGAACATCCAAAAGTTATTGACGAAGTATTCAGAAGCATTTTAGATTATTGTAAAATATTATTTAAATTATATTTAATTAAAAAATGATATACATTACTCAGTAAAAAGAAAACTAGATAATCAAGAAAAGCAAAACTGAAAAGATGAAAATGTTTTAATATTCAAGAAGCAATCCTGGCTTTTTTACTGAATTAAGGGCCTTCCCTGCAATAAAATCGATTATGCTCACATAATAAAGGTATATCTTAATAATTTAAGTGAAGAAATAAAATCTGTCATCACTTTCACTTTCATCCGGAAAATAGTACCTCGTAAGTTTTTTCCGTTGCAGACTATAAACATAGAAGCAAATTTATTAACTTGGCACTATTATATAAGGTGCATAATGAGAGTTTGTAAAATGGTAAAATAGTTTTTTCTAGTCCTATAGTCAATTTATCATCAGAATAGCCCCAGACTCTATACAGGTTCATTCTATAAACAGTATTGGTGAAAAATCAGATGTGTTTCTGTTTTTTGTTTGTTTGAGACTATCATTGTTGAATATACATCAAGCAAAATAGTTAAAGAAAAGCCTTTGGAGTAACGTAGTAAATTCAATAATATGTATATGTGCACACACACACAAAAGCACATCCCAAACAACCACAAGAGGAATAACAAATTTATAACCCGGGTGGGCGCGGTGGCTCATGCCTGTAATCCCAGCACTCTGGGAGGCCGAGGCAGGCAGATCACTTGAGGTCAGGAGTGAGACCAGCCTGGCCAACATGGTGAAACTCCATCTCTACTAAAAATGCAAAAATTAGCCAGGGCGTGGTGGTGCGCACCTGTCAGCTACTCAGGAGGCTGAGGCAGGAGAATCGCTTAAACCCAGGAGGTGGAGGTTGCAGGGAGTGGAGATTGCACCACTGCACTTCAACCTGGTTGGCAGAGCAAGACTCTGCCTCAAAAAAAAATATTATTACCAAAAATCTCACTAATTCTGTACGTCAGCATTTCTTAAAATAACGATAAGAGAGAGCTACTTTAGATATCTCTAAGAAAATAAATAAATGATTATTGAATGTGTAGTTAATCTTCTTTTTGTTTGCCCATTTCTCTTTAGAGCCATGCGCATGAATTGCATTTGCGGGCTGGATTACCAAGGGCTTCTCTGAAATGGCAAATAAAATAATGTTTGATTTCAAAATGCAATAATAGTAGCTATATGAAAACATGACCTTTGAGAGATTATTCAGCAAATAATACACTTAATGAAACTTGTTTTTTAAGAAATAGATATTTCAGAAAATATGGTACTACATATGATTGTTGCCAAATCATTCTGTATACTTAATGGTTGTTCAGCACTTTCTGTTTTATAAAGTACTTTCAAATATATCAATTCAGTTAGCTAGTACCCAAATCCTTGATGTAATCACTATCATATAACATATAAGCAAACTGTGTGTAATAAATCACTCTGCAGTTGGAGTACAAGAGTAGGCATCAGGAAAGTGGCAGGTGCGTCATTTTGAATAAAGGCTGTTGTGGGAAAGGTTCCTTCAGACACATCCCTCTCCTTAGGTATTTATGTGGTGAGAAGAGCAGGTGGGGTTTGTGGAGTAGAGTCCGGGGCTTGTGCATCCTTAATTCAAGTAACAGCACTTGAATTAAAGGTTTATCCTAACTATAAAGCTATACACTTTTCTCATGATGTATTTGAATATATTCTTTTTAAGGAAAGAAAAAAATGTAGTCATATAAATGTTCAGGTCCTGAAGTATATGTATGTCACTTATTGCTATTCTCTTCTGTATTTTATGTGAATGCCACAAACATTTTAAAAATTTTAAAGAAGTAAACATATATACAACATAGATTTTTAAAATGAGATATATGCTGAAACAAAGTTTTGAGGAGGTATAATGTTCTGAAATGTAATTAGATGACAAATTATTTCTGGTACACATTTCCTAGCACTTATATTTTTCACTCACTCATAAAACAATGTGAAGTAGGTCATACTGAGTCACCAAATTAAACATTCAAATTATTCTACATCTCCAAAAGTAGCCCATAATTAAAAGGAATTTCATATTGGAATAACTGGACCTAATTTGCTTATTCATTAAATTGTGTCCAAGTGTAGTCTCTGAATTATATCAATTAGGGAACGAGAAGGCATACTTAAAAAGAGCTGAATTAACAGTTCAAATAAAGTAACCACTGTGGATACTTTTGAAAATTCTAGTATTAATTTTGTTAGTCAATGCAATGGAAATACATCAGTAGCATAGTAATAAAAAAATTTCTTTTTATAGCATCTTTGATAATTATAAAATTAATAAAGATTTATTATTTAAAAAAACAGAATAATTCCTACATCATTAAAATCACAAGTAACTCCACTGTCTAATTACAACAACTATTGCATTTTTTATGTATTTTCTTATCATTTTATGTATTTATAATTGATAGGTGAGTATTAAAATATAGCCTGACATTATTTTATGATTAATAATTTATTTAAAATATATTATATGATTAAGTGTCTATTTAAAATTAAGCCTGTTAAAAATAAAACTATTGATCTTTCCTATCCTCTAATCCCAAATTTGCTCCTCCCAAATTTAAACCCAGGTGAGTAATTCCAACTCTGTTTCTCCCATCGTTCAGGCCAAAACATTGCCAATATCATGGACTTTTGCCTCTAATATACAGGGTTCAAATATATCTTGTTTGCATAGAACAATTTCAATTTATAATTTACATAGTTTATAGTTTACAACAGCTTCAGGAATAGTTTACACGATAGTTTCCTCACTAATTTCCCTGTTTTCTCTTTTGTTATGCTATGGTCTATTTTCACAGATCAGTCAAACTGTTACTGCTAATTCTTTAAAGAGGCGATTGCTTTTCTGTTTAAAACCCTTCATGGCTGCCAATTAAATAAACAAAAGTTCTTACCATTTTCTAAGAAGCTTTATGTGACCATCTCCCCATGGAGTGTGACCTCATCTTCTCTGCTGTATCACATTGGCATCCTTAGTGGAACCTCATGGGTGCGTTCATACACCAAGGCCTCATTTGCTATTTCTGCTCCCTGAAAATATGTTCTCTCAATTATGCTCTTGGCTCATTCTCTCATAACGATTCATTGTATTCAGATGATACCACCCAGTGAGGCTTTCAGCAACCATCTTGTTCAGTATCCAGCACCTCTTGTGCCCAGAACTCTCTATTCCCCTTCTTTGCCACATTTTTTAGAATAGAACTTAAACCATCTGGCATACAACACATGATACTTTGTGGTATTAATTACTGTTTTTCTCCCAACACTGGAACAACAGCTCTGTGAAGCCAAGACATTCTGAATGTTATTTTCACTATTTTTTCCCCAGTCCCTACAAACAGGCCTAGAATATACATAGTAGATGCTCAATAATTTGTTGGGGAACAAATGAAAGTTGATCCTCAATAATATTTTATTATGAATTGACTTACAATTTATGAAAAAGCCATAACTTATTTAGCCATCTCTCTAAATTTGCATGCTTTTGTAAGTAATAATATCATGGTTGTGAAAACAATTATGTGTGTATATACGTATATTTATATAGGTATTTTATGGCAATGATATACATACATGTATAGTCTTCTGTAATATTTACAGGTGCTTTTGTTTTGCTTGCATTATGCAGCATATATGATTTTATAGCTAGTATTCTGGATGTCCATGAAACATCAATTAAAAAGAAACTAATATTATTAAATAGCAGACCTGTTAAAGTGGTAGTCAAAATATTCTTTCCCCATCATATACCTCAGAGATTTCTGATGAACCCTTTTGAAACCTAATAGTGGCTGTAATCATAATAAATTTTTTCTAGGTAGTTTTACAAACACTTTTTAATCTTCAAAATTCAAGGCTAATGTATGCATGTTGAATGATTATGGCATTCATATATAAGCTATGTTTGGAACCAGAACTTACCAGTGCTTATATTTATGTGTAGGTATGATAGACAAAGCATAGGAATAACAAGATATCATTAGTTTATTATTCATTAAAAATATGAGTAGAACTGGTTTTGCTCTGTAGTTTTTGCTATGATAAACCTTAGCCATGAAAATAACCTGCTATTGAGCATGTGTGTCATCCATCTTATGACTCACCAAAAATAGGGAAATGAGTCTAGAACCATCAAAGCAGTTGACAACAGAAGTGAGATTTCAGCTTGGATGCATTTTATTATAAAAGTAGTATAATTATATTCAAGAATTTGTTAACCTTTTATCTCACTAAATAAATTTCAATATTCATTATAAATAACAAATTCAAGCATTTAAATATTATTTATATATTCTTAATTTTTGTTGTTTGTTTTAATTACACATGTCAATCCTGTTATGGAATGACATCAGCATCCCCTTGTCAAGAGGATATTTTTAAATTTCCACATGTACATTTTAAGAGTTTGATACAACCCTATTTATCTATGATTTTCTCTTTCCTATAATTAGTAATTTTCACTGTAGAAGACTCACTTATAAAAGTGTATATTATTATATTTGGATGATAAACTAAAATTTTGAAATATTTAGAAGCATTGTTATGAACTCATTAAAATTATCAGAATCACTTCATATAAAATGATATTTAATATTTTCTTATACATAAATTAGTGACATTGTTTTATACTTTTAATTTGATTATGAAAACTTTCTATGTGTTTTTGAATTTGTGTAACCTTAGATTGCTAAGCCCATTTCATCATGCATTAATAGAATAGGATTAGATAATCTCTAAGGGTCCTTTTGGCTCTAAGATTATATGATTGTAATTAATGGCACTGCAGATCTTGTAGAGGGACATTAAAATGGACCCATACCTGAAGTTACTTTTCAATTGAATTAGTACTTAGGGAGTTGAGACAGTAGAAACAAGGAAGGCAAACAGTCTTTCATAACAGATCATAATAAATTTGCTAATATTATAGAAAAGTCATTGGAAACTGTTTATCCTTTTTTTTTAAATAGGACCTTCCCATTTTCACTTACAGTTTTGAATACATTTATACATTTCCTTCTTCAAACGTCATTTAAATTAAAAGTGTTTCTATTTTCTCCAGATGGAGTTTCAATGCTCATAAACATTTATATTAGGAGAGAATATAGTACCTATTATTTAACTTAAGTTGAAAAAGAATGAAACTGTAAAATATATTTACCAAAATAACTAAAGATTTATTTATCTTCGGTAGGCCTCAATTAGTTTACCTTTAAAAAGCATTCATTGATACAAATTTTAAAAATCCATGTAACAAAATGTGATTTTTCTCCAGTTTATTATTTTCTGCCAGGGGAAATAAAATGCAATAATCACATTTTAAATATACATCTTTTTAAATGATTCCGTTGTTATACATATGATTGTTATTCATATTTTTACTATTATTGAATGCCCCTGTACTGACCTTTCCAATTTGATAGTGCAGTAAGAAATAAACTTTTTTTTAATATTGAGAATTGGAAATGACCTGGTAATTTCTTTGTACTAGAGACCACTAACTGTCCATATAATGCATTCTTTCATTTTGTTTAGTAATAGAATCCTAAGTACATATGACCACGAGCAGGAGATTACCTTCTATAGTCTCTTATCAGTGATTAATTTTGATCAAGTATAATATGAATTATATTATGAGCATAAATTTAAGTTAATCTCCATAAAGACAAAGCCGATTGTTTTTACATCTCTTCTTACACATTTTACTGTCTGGAATGCAGAAGTATTGCTGAACTTAGCCATGAGGATGAAACACTAAGATAGGATTATAAAGAGAATACAAGATGAAAATCTCCTGGGGCCCGGGATGAACTCATGGAAAAAACATCCCCACCAACTCTCTTAATTGTTGGAGAGAAATATAAGACTACAATAAGGGTCACTCCTTATACTCATCATTTTTGAGTTAGAGATATTGACAAGTGTATCAAACTATATATTTTCTCCCACAAGACATTGAGGGGCACACTTCTTTTATTCTCCAAAAGTAACAAAAAATGCTTTGGTGTCTAATTTTTAGCCTGCAAGGTCTCTCATAGTGTTGTTTTCAAAGACTTACATGTTTTATTTCCTTACCTCACTGCAACATTATAAATTTATCTTCTGTGCTAACATCATGATAGCATCTAATGGTTCCAAGAGTGAAGATTATCACTAGTTTATGAACCTTTGTATTCCCCAAAAGAGAAAGAGATATTACATAACCAAATTCCAAGTATGATTAACCAAGATTTTTCTAAAATTTTCCACCTGTCAATTCTGTCTACTAATTTGAAATAAATGAGCAAAATACATTTGCAACATGATAATTCTTCAAACTCGGCTCTTATACCAAGCAGTACTGATGATTGGGGCATTAACAAAACCAACAAAATTGTTTTGCAAAACAAAAACGAAGTGAAAAATACTCTCAGCTTATCTTACACAATATTGTTTTCTACATCGAAAATGGCTAGATAACCTTAGAAAAAGTGGCATATACATTATTTACCTAAAAGTTATAGTAATCTGGGTAGAAGCTTAAAGTGATCTATCCTGTCATATAGTTGTCATTAACTAGGATATTAATTATTCTTAAAAGGATGCAAAATTTTTCCAAGGGATGTGCATCTGCAGACAGTTTTAAGGGACTATTGTCAAGAACTGTGAAGGATCTGAGCTTACAAGTTAGCCTGCTTCAGTTTTATGGATGCTGGCAGAAGACACATAACTGTTTGGTCAGAGACAGAAAGACTTCCATTATTTGCAGCACAGCACAGAGTTGCACGAGCTTCATCTTTGCTCTGGTTCCTGTTTTCCCTCAAGTTTACTGGAGATGATGACAAGGAGTTCAAGTTGATGCTACACACAGTTTGCGTCACAGATGAAGAACTCCAAGTAAAGGAAACTTAAATCTTTAATAAATGAGCAGTAAGCACACTTGTCTGATGTTTTCTGTGGAGGAAACACTATCTTCATTTTACTTGAAAATAAACAAATCTGTTCTCTCATCCATAAATAAACAATATCTTGATCTTCCAGGGCTATCCACTATATAAAGATCTTTAAAAAGGAAAACCTGTAATAAATGTGAAGCTAGTGCCTTTCTATTTGCAAGATGCACAGAAATGCATGAGGCCAATTGAAAATTGCCTGTGAACAAACACGCTTCCAGATTTTTAGCTTGCTCTTTTCTAAACATGAAAATTCTCAGAAAGTACGTGTTCTCAAGATTCATGCCCTTTCTTTTTTCCCAAGTTGCTTTATCACGACCATCTTATTTTTCACATTACCAAATAATGCACTTCCCTAAACTATCCAAAATTTTCCATGGTGTTATAGTTTCTAAGGTACTGAGAAGAAACTCATAGGTGAAGCATATTTATAAATTGTTTACAAAATAATATTGAATACATATTTTCTCCTTTTCCCTGTCACTAGTAACTTTTTCTCTGCTTGATTAATTTATATCACATATTTAATAGCCCAATTTATTCAGAACATACTGAGAGGTGAAGCCAGCTGGATGGACTTCCTAGGTGGAGTGGGGACTTGGAGAACCTTTTTGTCTAGCAAGAGGATTGTAAAATGCACCAATCAGCGCTCTGTAAAATACACCAATCAGCGCTCTGTAAAAAGCACCAATCAGCAGGATCCTAAAAGTAGCCAATTGCAGGGAGGATTGAAAAAAAGGGCACTCTGATAGGACAAAAATGGAATATGGGAGGGGCCAATACGTGAATAAAAGCTGGCCACCCCAGCCAGCAGCAGCAACCTGCTGGTGTCCCCTTCCATGCTGTGGAAGCTTTGTCCTTTTGCTCTTCACAATAAACCTTGCTACCGCTCACTCGTTGGGTCCATGCGATCTTTAAGATCTGTAACACGGCAAAGGTCTGTGACTCCATTCTTGAAGTCAGCAAGACCACGAACCCACCAAACCCACCGGCAGGAACCAACTCCGGACATAATACCACATGGCAATCTCTGTTCTAAGCATTGATGTGTACAGGTTATTTACTCCTCATAAGAACACTGAAAGATAATTGCTACTTACTGGCTCCTCAAGATGAGTAAGCTAGAGACAGATACTCATGATTTGCTCAAGACTTCAGAACTTGTCTGTGGCAGAGCAGAGATGAGAATTAAATTTGCTAGCCACCATTTCTTGGAATTTAAACACACTGGTATGCCACCTCTTAGTATATGTAATTAATGACATGCAGTTCACAGAATTATGTTATTTAAATTATATTGGACAGAAATAAAAAAGTACGGTTGACGAACAACATGAGCTTGAGCTGTGTGCATCCCCTTATATAGAGATTCTTTTAATTAAAAAAATCAGCATCTGCATTGAAATGTGGATCAAAATACAGTAGCCACAGGATGAAAAACCCGCAGATATGGAGGACTGACTTTTTGTATACTCTGGTTCCACAGGATTACTTGAATATGTGCTGAAATTGGTATCCTCTGGGGTCCTGGACCCAATCTCTTGAGGATATCAAGGGACGGACCACTGTATTTTTATTTAAAATGACAAGAGTAGAGAATATATGCAGATATATCCCGAGGAACATCTTTTAGGTATATGCTTTTCTATTTTAATTCCTCTTAAAAAAACACACACATCTTAGAACTTACAATGTATCGATACAAAAATGTGGCCACTATTTACGTAGGAAAAGTTTATATACTCCTCCGGAGGGTAGGAAATGAGATTGCAGTGCACATGGGGTTCTGCCACTCACAGTGTAGGATGTTTCACCATGTCTTCCTGAAATGATTTGCAAATAGTCAAGAACAAATGACTGTGGTGATAGAGATGTATTTATTGCTGCCACCTTGTTCCCACTTCACCGTTGCATATTTGTACACAGGACACATATTTATTCTTTTAAGTTTAGATTTTACTGAGAAATGAGGACCTTATCTGGACTTCACTGGGAGAATTATGAGTGGCCAGAGATACTACATTTTGAGCTGGATGCCAGACCTTGAAAGAACTCTGCATTTTTCATTTTGAGAGAAGTCGGTGTGTTTTATAATGGGAGGAAGATTAAAGCAGGTATTTTGGCATCAGAAGGACTGACCTTGACAGAGATTGGTGAGATAACATTATTTCCTTCTTTGGACCACAAGGAAATGCTGTATTTTTCAGCCTCAATTGCAGATAGGATGAGACCATTTCACTGGTGAATGAAATGTAGGTAGAAGTTATATTTCCCACTTTTAGACTGAGCTATAAGATACCTCACGCAATGCTTCTCATACTCCTCTTTATATTAAATGCAGAGGATTCAGTGAAAACCTTTAAGGAATTTCAGAAAGTTAATCCTCTACCGAATTATTATATGAATGAGAAGAAAAAAAATTGTGTTAAGTCACAGATATTTGCAGTTTGGTTCAGAAACTAATATTAATTGCCCTGACTAATACACTGAGATACTAGTGATGATTCTGCAATGACTGCTTTTACAGTGAAAGTGACCACAGTAGCATGCATGGATAAATTTAAGGTGATAAACATTAGGATTGCTTACATATTTTTTGGCTTCTTCATACACATGGTAGGATATAGCTCACTGCCCTGTTTAATTCAGTTATGGAATGTGATTTCCTTTTGCTTATTGAAATGTTAGTAGACTAAAGTGTCTGTTTCCTTCTAGAGGCAAAAATTCAGAGCGTGCCTCACAACATTCTTTTTTTCCTTGACTACAGTAACTTTCAATGTTCTGGAGTGGCTGCTTTGTCCTCTAGATCCTGGTATAAAGGTGACAATGACCCATGAGTAGAATCATAAGCAACACCAAGGACGTGAAATGAGCAACTTATGAATGAATTGATACAGGCTCCTGACATTTAGAAATTGTTTTGTTATCACTCAGCTTAGTTTTTCTGATGTAATTTAATTGCTCTAAGGAAACAGTATCTGCTGTGATTTGTTACTGTCTCTTACTGCCCAGTGGTTGGCAAGGCCAAAAGTTCTAGATACGGCAGTATTCTGAGAGTTGAGAGCCAATATATTTTCTTGGCAGTGCTCATGCTCATGGTGCACTTGAAGCTGTGTCGATGCTACCATAGGAACACCAGAAGCCAACCTTGTTTCTTCCATGGTTGCACTCTTTATGTATTCAATTACAGACCTCAGGTGTGTCTGACATGAAATAAACATACGCAGGCATCACGATGGTAATCAACTGATTGCTTCAATGTGCTGGTCTTTGTAGGTCTTGAGAGTATCAACCTGGAAAAACAAGCTTTTAACTTTAATAATTTCAGCAAGTTAATATAAAGGGAAGTTCAACATATAGGTCTGGATCAAGTTTTTCTATGAAGTAGTTGCCAATTAGAAAAGTTTCCTAAACAATTAACTCTAGCAAAAAATTGTGTAAAGATTCCATTCACTTATTACACAAAACAGTATATTTTATGAGTGCTACCTTCTACTTTGGCCATTAGATAAAAGGTCTCTTCACCCTTCTTTTGTCGTGTTTTGCCTAAATATTTGGGCATATACCTATAACCCATCATTCCCTTTTGAAAACAAAGAATAATAACCAAAGTAATATAATCTAAACCTGCTTTAAAGTCCAAGTGTAGTTTATGTTATATGTTCCTGTAATTATTTGTCATCTGTGGCTCAAATCCCTTTTACTAAAATACTTTGCACTTCACCATAAACAAACTTGTGCAAACAAACAAGACACAGAAGCGATATAAAACTCCCAAAATCAAGTTACTAAGTTTCAGTAACAAATAAACCTGAATGTGTAATTAAATAGATTATAATAATGCTGAAAATTCTGTATTTTAGGTTCTTTATGATCTAGAGTTCTTCACATGTATTTAGTAAACCATTCCAAGTGCTATATTTCTTGCTGATAAAACCAAATAACAATGTTCAGGGTAAATTTTAATGAATTAATGCTTATAATGCAAACTATGCTTTCATCCATTTTATTCAGAAGCACACGATTAATTATACAACAGATATTTTATATGAATGTTAAGAGTAAAGACTATTTGTATTTGCTTGAATGACAACATAATTTATTAAATGAATAAATACACGGATTCGTCTTCTCCATCACCATTTCAGGCATGTTTTTGTGACATCTACCTTCTTCACCATGAACTCCTTCCTAACCAACCATTATATCTAAAATAAATTATCAGCAAACATAAATAATGTGCTATTCCAGAACTACCTCACATGAGCTAGATGATGGGAGGCATAATTCATAATAAACAGACCCTACCTTTAAATTCTATAAAGCCACAGCATTTAAATTATAACTATGCCACAGAGCAGTAACCTATTTTCCTATTAATTATATCCCATAAAAGCAATATAGCTTCACTAATTAATTATACTTGAAGTAACAACTATGACTTAATTAAATGAACCATTCCTAATAATGAAACCTTAAAATAATTGGACTCTTCTGTCTAGAGGCAGTAACAATTATTGTCATTGGAAAGGATTTCAAACATGGCTATGCTAAGCAACGCTGATTCATAACTGACATTGAACCTGAGATTTCCTAGAGCAGTAGCTCTCAAAACCTTTCGTGAAGGGCCAACTATTAAGTATTTTAGAATGTACATGCCATGTGATCTCTGTCACGAGTACCAATATTTGCCATCGTAGTGCATAAGTAGCCATAAACAATATGTAAAATAAAAGGATGTCACTTTATTCTAATAAAACTTTGTTTACCAAAATGTATCAGTGGCCTGATTAGCTCTGTGCTTTGTAGTTTGATGACCTCTTATATAGAATCGAATTATTGAACTCATCTCTACTATGTTTCTAGATTTTCTAGTATTGTATTCTAGGTTTCTATCTTTCTCATCTATCCATCTTAATGGTTAAGTTTTACAAACCCTTATCATATATAATATTATTTAAATTATATTAATCTGCATTTAACACACATCTTCCTCTATTTTGTAATTTAGCATTTTTGAGCCATTAAAGTTTAAATTACAGTAGAGATGTAGACATTATGTAAAGGTATATTACTTTGTTGTATATGTTCATAAAAGACAATAATGGCCACATTGAAATGACACAATACGATCCACCAAAAGCGAGTAAGGCAGAGATTGTGTACATAAGTAACCAAGTACGAGTTCTGTCCTTTAAGTGAACCCCTACATCATTATTATTCCCTTATGGTGGAAATTCCAGAAGTAGATAGCACATAAATTTTACATCTTCTTATCTGATATATGGATACCTTTTTTATCAAGTATTCCTTTTTTTTTTTTTTCTTTTTTCTGAGATGGAATTCTCGCTCTATCGCCCAGGCTGGAGTGCAGTGGCGCGATCTCAGCTCACTGCAAGCTCTGCCTCCTGGGTTCATGCCATTCTCCTGCCTCAGCCTCCTCCAGACTAGCTGGCACTACAGGTGCCCATCACCACGCCTGACTAATTTTTCCTATTTTTAGTAGAGACGGGGTTTCACCCTGTTAGCCAGAATGGTCTCGATCTCCTGACTTCATAACCGCCCACCTCGGCCTCCCAAAGTGCTGGGATTAGAGGCGTGAGCCACCGCGCCCAGCCCATATGCCTTCTTTTATTCATGGTTTACTAATTATAATATTCTATTTATATAATTGAGAATTCCTTGTTCCGTTTTTCTTTCTCATTTTCTTTCATCCCAGTCAATCATTTTCAGTCAAAATGTGTGTATATATATATATGTGTGTGTGTATATATATGTGTGTGTGTATATATATGTGTGTATATATATGTGTGTGTATATATGTGTATATATATGTGTATATATATGTGTGTATATATGTGTGTATATATATGTGTGTGTATATATGTGTATATATATATATAAATATGCGTATATATATATAGATGGGAAAGAAATACAGAGAAATCTAGGAAGCATTGTGAAAAAATGGTGTGAACGTATGCATCAAAAAGTAATATTACAATTTTATTCAGTATCCCATCCAAACTTTTCTCCTGCAGGACTTTCATGCTTGCTATTGTCAAATCTTCTCCCTTCTGCATAACTTTCATTTATCTTCTCTATTATTGCTATTGTCACATAAATGTGCTTTTATATATCACATTAGAAAAATAGTCATTCTCCTCAGTCTACGTCTCACAAATATAGAACTACTTTTTTTCTTCTTTAGAGCAAACTTTCTCAAAAGTATTAAGAAAAGTACAATGTGTAAAACAAGCAGCAAGAGAGGACATCTGTGTTAGGCTGAATAATGGCCTCAAGAGATGTCAGGTCTTAATCCTTAGTACCTGTAAATGTAACCTTTATGGCAAAGAGACTTGCAGATGTGAATAAGTGAAGAATTTTGTGATGGAAGATTATCATGAATTATCTTGGTGGGCTCTAAATGCAATCTTAAGTGTCCTTATAAGAGTGATGGAGAGGGAGATTTGACATAGAATCTAGGTTATGTGATCATGGAAGTGGAGAAATATTTGAAAATTATATGCTGCTATCTTTGAAGATAGAAGAAGGGGCCTTTGAGACAAGAAATGTAGTTCTAGAAGCTGAGTTTCTGGGATAATTTCTAGAATTAGTCTTCCCTGAGTTCTCTGGAAAAAATAGGGTGCTGATCACACCTTGGTTTTAGACCACTGATACTGATTATGAATTTTTGGCCTTCAGAACTATAAGAGAAAAAGTCTGTGTTGCTTTAAGCTACCCATTTTGTGGCAATTTGTTACAGCAGCATAGGAAAATAACAGAGAATCTCTTCTTGTTCCCAGGTTTAAAAGCAAGCCTTCTAACATTCCCACATTATTATGTCATAAGATATTGTTTATAGGATTTCAAAACATACACTTTATCAACTTAATGAAGTGCCTTTTAAATCCTAGTTTAATAAGAGCATATATATATACAGTAAATTAATGATGAATTTTATCAAATACTTCTTTGTATCAATATCTGTTAGGATACAGATCTTATGTATCTGCATCTACTGAAATTATGTGATTTTTCTCATTTACTCTGTGAATGTGATGAATAATATTCTTTTTAATTGAATCTCAATTATAGAGAATTGAATTAACCATCATTTTGATTAATGACATACTTTCATCTTATGCCTATTCATGGTCATCTTTTATATGTAGGTAATTAAATAATAACTATTACAGTGTTGGAAGCAACCAGCATATAGCACCCTGCATAAAAGCTAAAACCTGAAGAATGACCACATTTAGCCATACAGTTTCTCACTCCCATCTCATCCTCTATAATTACCAGTGTTTGAACCACAGCCTCTTTCTTCTCTAAACCACTAACTGAAATCTAAACTCAGCACTCCAACCTCCCATTTATTGATTTCTGCTAGGCTTCTTGACGTCTCACCTTGTGCATACATATCTTTGATACTGGCCACACTTAAGGGGCATTTGTATGCAGATATTCAGGCTCTCTCTCTGTGGTTACCTCCTTCTTGGAAATTTGTCTCGTGAGCTCCATACACACTAGATACTCTGAACTCTAATCTCTGTCACCTCAACACAGTAAGATTTCACTTTCTGTGTATGCTTTCTTTCTTCACATCAGTATTTGGGAAATGTTATTAGAGGAAAAACATCTGAGTGAATGTAATTTATAGTCTATAATTATTTCTTTTTAATAATAATCCCACCCAAGCTCTGTATACATTGATTGTTCTCTGGTGTCTTCCAACAGTTGTCTAACATATTTTGCCCAGCTTTTATAGCCAACTTCAGGGTGTGAGTTTGTGCTACTTTATCATGGCCTGAACCTGAAATCCTCTAATTTTATTGAAATGGATGGTTATTATAGTTCATGTTGCATTTCTTGTGTTTCCAATACGTTTTTAGATTTTCTATTTCTCCACAATTCTGGAATGAAGAATCCATTTGTTTCATTCTAATCTAGTTTCTTATACATAATGCTAAAGGGAGTGTTGTTTCAATGACTGTCAATAACTTCTACATGGGCACCATTCACATTTCCCAAAGTCTCAGCAGCATTTCAAATTGTTGAAAATTTCTTCCTCTTCAAAACATTATTCATTATAGAGTTCTTTAAAAATATGCCAACCTTGCTTTTCTTCTTGCCACCTCAGCTTTTTATTCCCAACTCAATTGCAACACATTTTTTTTCAGCTCATTTGGCATTAATTTATATTGTCTGTTTCAACCCTTCCTTGTGATTTAACAATAAAAATAAATAATTCCTTTAAAAGGCTCATAAGTGTCGGTAACTCCCATAGCTTTACTTTTACCTTTGACTATTCTTCAACCTTCAGACTTAGACACAAAGTTGTTTAATTACCATCTTGCATTTCTCTCATGCCAAACGTCCACATGACTGATAGTCCTGTTATTTCTTTCTTCAAAGTATATATCAAATGGATTCACTCTTTCCATTGCCATTGCTACTATTACTGTTTTAGTCAATTCTGACTGCTATCACAAAGACCTATAGACTAGGTGGCTTAGAAATAACAAAAATCAATTTTTTCACAGTTCTAAAGGCTAGAAGTCTGAGACCATGGTACCAGAGTGACCAGGTTTCAGTGATATCTCTCTTCTAAGTTGCAGACTACCATTTTCTTCTTGTATCCTCACATGTCAGAGAGTGAGAGAACTCTCTTGGGTCTATTATATAGGGGAACTAGTTCCATTTAGAAGGGCTCCAACCTCATGATGTAACCACCTCCTGAAAATCCCACCTCCTAATACCATCATATTAAGGGTTAGGATTTCCACCTATAAGTTTCAGAGACAGGGTGGCAACAGCCATGCAGTCCATTGCAATCACTATCCAAGACATCACCGTCATCATTATCTCCATTCCCTTTTTTTATTATTATTATACTTTAAGTTTTAGGGTACATGTGCACAATGTACAGGTTAGTTACATATGTATACATGTGCCATGCTGGTGTGCTGCACCCATTAACTCATCAATTAGCATTAGGTATATCTCCTAAAGCTATCCCTCCCCCCTCCCCCCACCCCACAACAGTCCCCAGAGTGTGATGTTCCCCTTCCTGTGTCCATGTGTTCTCATTGTTCAATTCCCACCTCTGAGTGAGAATATGCAGTGTTTGGTTTTTTGTTCTTGCGATAGTTTACTGAGAATGATGATTTACAATTTCATCCACTTCCCTACAAAGGACATGAACTCATCATTTTTTATGGCTGCATAGTATTCCATGGTGTATATGTGCCACATTTTCTTAATCCACTCTATCATTGTTGGACATCTGGGTTGGTTCCAAGTCTTTGCTATTGTGAATAGTGCTGCAATAAACATACGTGTGCATGTGTCTTCATAGCAGCATGATTTATAGTTCTTTGGGTATATACCCAGTAATGGGATGGCTGGGTCAAATGGTATTTCTAGTTCTAGATCCCTGAGGAATCGCCACACTGACTTCCACAATGGTTGAACTAGTTTACAGTCCCACCAGCAGTGTAAAAGTGTCCCTATTTCTCCACATCCTCTCCAGCACCTGTTGTTTCCTGACTTTTTAATGATTGCCATTCTAACTGGTGTGAGATGGTATCTCATTGTGGTTTTGATTTGCATTTCTCTGATGGCCAGTGATGGTGAGCATTTTTTCATGTGTTTTTTGGCTGCATAAATGTCTTCTTTTGAGAAGTGTCTGTTCATATCCTTTGCCCACTTTTTGATGGGGTTGTTTGTTTTTTTCTTGTAAATTTGTTTGAGTTCACTGTAGATTCTGGATATTAGCCCTTTGACAGATGAGTAGGTTGTGAAAATTTTCTCCCATTCTGTAGGTTGCCTGTTCACTCTGATGGTAGTTTCTTTTGCTGTGCAGAAGCTCTTTAGTTTAATTAGATCCCATTTGTCAATTTTGGATTTTGTTGCCATTGCTTTTGGTGTTTTACACATGAAGTCCTTGCCCACGCCTATGTCCTGAATGGTAATGTCTAGGTTTTCTTCTAGGGTTTTTATGGTTTTAGGTCTAACGTTTAAGTCTTTAATCCATCTTGATTTAATTTTTGTATAAGGTGTAAGGAAGAGATCCAGTTTCAGCTTTCTACATATGGCTAGATTTCCCAGCACCATTTATTAAATAGGGAATCCTTTCTCCAATGCTTGTTTTTCTCAGGTTTGTCAAAGATCAGATAGTTGTAGATATGTGGCGTTATTTCTGAAGGCTCTGTTCTGTTCCATTGATCTATATGTCTGTTTTGGTACCAGTACCATGCTGTTTTGGTTACTGTAGCCTTGTAGTATAGTTTGAAGTCAGGTAGTGTGATGCCTCCAGCTTTGTTCTTTTGGCTTAGGATTGACTTGGCAATGCGCGCTCTTTTTTGGTTTCATATGAACTTTAAAGTAGTTTTTTCCAATTCTGTGAAGAAAGTCATTGGTAGCTTGATGGGGATGGCATTGAATCTGTAAATTACCTTGGGCAGTATGGCCATTTTCACGATATTGATTCTTCCTACCCATGAGCATGGAATGTTCTTCCGTTTGTTTGTATCCTCTTTTATTTCATTGAGCAGTGGTTTGTAGTTCTCCTTGAAGAGGTCCTTCACGTCCCTTGTAAGTTGGATTCCTGGGTATTTTATTCTCTTTGAAGCAATTGTGAATGGGAGTTCACTCATGATTTGGCTCTCTGTCTGTCTGTTATTGGTGTATAAGAATGGTTGTGATTTTTGTACATTGATTTTGTATCCTGAGACTTTGCTGAAGTTGCTTATCAGCTTAAGGAGATTTTGGGCTGAGACAATGGGGTTTTCTAGATATACAATCATGTCGTCTGCAAACAGGGACAATTTGACTTCCTCTTTTCCTAATTGAATACCCTTTATTTCCTTCCCCTGCCTAATTACCCTGGCCAGAACTTCCAACGCTATGTTGAATAGGAGTGGTGAGAGAGGGCATCCCTGTCTTGTGCCAGTTTTCAAAGGGAATGCTTCCAGTTTTTGCCCATTCAGTATGATATCATTATCTCCATTCTATATTTGGATAATAGTCTCTGACTTTGTCTTCTTGCATTTATTCTTTTCCGCTAAAGTGATTCTTCAAAGAGTAATGTCAAAGAGAACCAGAGCCAGAGGGTAATTAAAGCAGTAAAGAAAGATTTTATTCAGAAATTATTGCAACACAGGAAAAGAGACTTTAGTAGAGAAATGAGCTCAATTCCAAATACAAGCACACATGGAAATTTATAGCAAAAGAGCAGTGTGAAGGGGTCAGTGGATGGAAAATTATTAAGAGGAGACGTCAAAAGTAGGGGAACTCTTGCTAAACCAAATTAACAGGATTCTTGCTGAAGGCAGCTCAGGGTGATCAGATATCAAGATTCTCTCTATATGGACTTAAGGATTCTTGTTAAAAGTGAGCTATGGAGACTAGGCAAGGGGCCTAGGTGAAGATCTAGTTGAGAGGAGAGCTCAAAAATCTGACTAAAGTTTGATGAAGGAGAGAGTCTTTGTCAGTATTTGTGTTAATTTTTTTTAATTACTAAAAGTGAGGCTTATTTGCATTCTTCAAGGACTTACCAATTAATAAGCTATGTTAAAATCTCCAGTTTTAATGTCTATTTCTTCTTTCAACTTCTGTTATTTCTGCTTTATGAAAATTGTAATTTTGTGTATGTTATTAATATATATTTTATTTTTAAGTAGAATGAAGCATGAATCCTTCTGTAGAATAAATTTCCCTTCCTTATCCTGTTAAATTTATTTTGTCTTAAGTTCTATCCTGTCTCATAGCAAAATTCTGACAACTATTTCAGGATCTTGCTATCATACAAGATCTGTCTTTGCTCTTCCTTTTACATTAAACCATTCTGAATTGCCTTGTTCAATATGTTTCTTGCACACAGAATAGATTGGATTCTGCTCCATTAGCCAATCTAAAAGTACGCCATTTAATGGTGAGTTAAGCCCATTTGTGTCTTTGATATACCTGTTATGCTGGTGTTAAGTTCTGTTGTACAAGTTTTTGCTATATAAATAATTTATATAAAATCTTGCCCTGTATTTACACTTTAATTAGAGGCGCAGGATATACTCATCTGGTATTTATAAATGTTTCTGTGTTTATTCTTATTATTATCTTATAATAATATTATAATAAAATATACTAGTCCTCTAGTGTGTTTGAATACTATCTATTGTTTTCTTCAATGAGTAGTAATACTGTTCTCTAGTAAACTCTCTTTCCTTTCTTCTCTCTTTTTGCTTAACATTTATTTACTTTAATTCCATATTTTTAAATGGCAGTTAGATACTCCCGAGATAGTCATTAAGATTCGTCTACTTTCCTTTTTCTCCTTTTTTCTGTTTGTTGTTGAGTTGCATTATTTCTTCATGTTTAACACACT
Source organism: Pan paniscus (assembly GCF_029289425.2). Classification (NCBI taxonomy): domain Eukaryota; kingdom Metazoa; phylum Chordata; class Mammalia; order Primates; family Hominidae; genus Pan; species Pan paniscus. The sequence goes on from NC_073260.2 coordinate 53,690,122, forward strand.
TAATAGCATCATGTTTTGTCACTTTAATCCCCATTACTTGTTCTTAATTATAAAATTAAACATATTTAGTCCTTATCCAGAAGCTTCACATGATGTTTGTCTTCTTGTCAGTAGGTAGGACATTTCTAAAAAAGCCATCACAGGAACAATGTTTTTTAAAATCATAAATATTCATGAAGTTCTACATTCCTTAGACATGATACATAGTTTGGATGAATAAAATCTCATCTCGCTACTGTGTTATCTGTTTCATAATCATTAAACCATTTCTTGATTATCATCCTGTATAAAATGTTGCTATCAAGAAGTCTATTATCAATATAAACTTCTTATCCTTTTACCTTCATGCTCAAATAATTAATATTATTTTTTATTTTAATTTTTGTTCTTAGAAATAACCATTACATGGGTATTACTATTCTTTGCCTAAGTTTTATGTTTAGAAAATTTTTAGATATTTTTAATCTCTCAATTTCTGTTTTTTATGCTTATTTTTATACTCTATATCTCTTACTATAGTTTGTACCACTTCTATTTGATTTTATGTACCTTCAAATTATTTTTTCTAAAAATTATTTTCTAAAAATTATCTTACTTGTCTCAGATTATCTGATTCTCTGATTAATTTTGATTTTGTTCCAATTGTTTTTCTTCAGGGTAAGTATTTTTCTTTTGCGAGTGAGCATTATTGATGATTTCTTGTTGTAGTTTATTGATATTAAGATCTTACAATACTTCCTTTTATCTTCATTTTATCTTTGCCATTAACTCCAGCTGGTACTGGCCCTATGCTGCCAATGATTAGGACAATTACTCTTGTATTCTGGGTTTCATGCTGATTATTTGTCACCTGTTTTAGTTGGTGATGTCACCCATGGGTTTTTCAGTTACTTCTCCTAACTCCTCTGCCTGGTGTTTGGTACAGATCCAGACATAAATGAAAGAAAAGGAGATAGATAGATAGATGGATAGATAGATGATAGATAGATAGATAGGATAGATTAGATAGATAAATAGATAGATAGATACATATTTACATATGTACTTACATACCATAGTTTGCTGCTGAGAGTCTCTCCAGTTTATTTTATTTAATATTCTCATAATCTAGAAGCTATTCTCTACAATGATAAAATAATCCAACTCTCAGGCAATACTGAGAAAAACATAACGTAACTAATATCTCAACATACTTGACCCTATATTTTATATGAAAATAAATGAGGCCAGGCTCAAAGGCTCATGCCTATAATCCCAGCACTTTGGGAGGCCGAGGCGGGTGGATCACTTGAGGTCAGGTGTTCGAGACTAGCCTGACCGACATGGTGAAATCCCGTGTCCACTAAAAAAAACCCACAAAAATTAGCCAGTCATGTTGGTGCATGCCTGTAAGCCCAGCTGCTTGGCAGGCTGAGGCAGGAGAATTGCTTGAACCTGGGAGGTGGAGGTTGCAGTGAGTCGGGATCATGCCGTTGCACTCCAACTTGGGCAACAAGAGCAAAAAATCTCTGAAAAAAAGAAAGAGTAAAACACTGGTTCCATTCTGTTTTAGTAATATGTTATTTATTAGGTAAATGTGATACATATTAAGTAAAGTGGGATTTTTCTTAGAGAAGATATTTATCTCTATTGAGGTAGCAAAATAAATATGTATAGATTGAATGAATTTGTCTCCCTTTAGGTTTAAATAAGAAATGGGTGTGTGTTTTCTTGGCCTATTCCTATTTTTCCTGGCTTATTCATATTCTAATTCCTCTTGTTTATATAATTATTCACTTTGATCACCTCATATATCTTATCTTTTTCGGGTGGCCTAAAAGCAAAAATATTCTTACAGTCTAGTCAGCATTTGCTGTGCTTCTTATTATTGTACTTGTTTAGCACAAACTTGATGCTGATTCTACTTCTCATTCTTCATGACAAAACAAGTGGAAAAAATATCTGGGAATTGGCTCTATGACATGGCTAAATAACACTAATATGGGTCTTGTGCTCTTAATCTATAAAATGGGAATAATAAAAATAGCAAGTCTGTAATCACTGCTATATGAAAACCTGGAGTTTTATGAGTGCTTCTGGGAATACCTAGTAAAGAAAACATATCTGTATGCTTTATCTTTTAATAGTTAAAAACAGTTTTGACAATAAGTAGCTTATATTTATTAGTTATTATAATACATATAATTGTAAATAGTTTATAGGTATTAGTTATTATAATATACATGTACATATAACACATTCATATAAACTATAAGTAGTTTATATGTATTAGTAATTATAATATACCTATTATAATAACTAAGAATAGAAAAGCAATGTAGAAACTAAGAGTTATATAATACCCATAGTAATTAATCAATAAGCAAACACTATTTTTAGTATTTTTATACTATTTGTATATGTATTCATTACTTTATGTATATAATTCTTTATATAATTCTTAGGTTCCATAATACCTTTATTCTGTATATTTTGAATTATGTATTTAATAGCCTAATATATTTCTAATTTGGAGAAAACAAGGAAAATTGTCTTCCTTCAATTATTATAAGTATGCATTTCTTTATCCAGGGAGGCTAAAAGGCAAGATCATAACAAGCTATTATATGGAAAATTAGTTCTTCAAAATATTCCTTCTAAAATTGAGGCAACAGAATCATTTTTCCCTCTCATTGTATGTTTAACTTAAAATTGTTTCAACAACAATATGTAGATTGCCAGTTCAAGTTCTCAGGTGTAACAAGACTCACATTTCTTTGTTATACAATACAATATAAATATAAAGTAAAACATTATATTAAAATGAAAGTTTTATAATATTTAGACATTAATATCTCAGCCTTTCATTAGCATATTATTTGAAGAAAGGCATTCACTTTTTCACAGGTTACTTCCTTGCTCCTGAAAATGACGATGTTCTATTTTCTACTATTTTTGTCTAAAAATTTAAACAGGTTAGTATATCCTCTGCATAAATGCTACAAAATACAATGCACAATAATTTTGTTAAAATTACTAAATGTTAGTAAAAAATTTGATTAGTTTTCTTAATAATTGTTTCCTTATTTTTCATATCTATATATGCAGTCATTCTAAAGTTAAGGACTACTCTCTTGATAATGGAGAAATCTTTCAACACACAAAAACAAAATTTTTATTGTCTTTTAAATAGGTCCTGAGAAGAGGATTAGAAAAAGGAAACACATCAAAAAGTTAAGAGGCAGAAATAGCTTTTATGTTGCTGGTAAATTTAATGAGATCTTAAGTTATTCGACTGGCAAGTCTCATCTCTTTGAGCATCTCAGTGAAGACTGTCAGAAATCATCAAAATTCAACACAACAGAGTAAAAGCTAATAGCATTTTTGTTATACCAAAACTGAAAGGATTGGTAAGACTCAAAATGAATGCTATTACTGAAAATCTTCTTTTATCTAATTCTTTGTGCAGTGAGTGAAAATTGAACAAATACATATCCTTTTTATGGTGTTAAAATGAATTCTGACACTATTAAACAAATATTCTTTGGTCCTGAGACCTCCTCAATACTTCTTTCACAAGCAGTATTATTAGAATATCCTATGTGACTCTAGTTCATAATATTCTGGCTATCATTTGATTATTTTCTGTGAAATAAAAATGCAGCACTCTATTTTTTAAAAAATACTGTGTTTTGATGAAGAAGGAAGTTTTTGAGTGGTTATCACATTAGAGAAATTTTTATTGTAATCAACCTTTGATAATTTCTGACATGATTAATATTTATCTTCTTTTCTAGATGTTCTTAAGTAACAAAAAGCAATAAAGATAAAATACAGGACATCAAAGATATCACATACATTCATATATCTCAAGAAATGAAAGCAATGAAAGAGCTGTGATACGATCCATATTTTTTGTTTATTGACAACTTTCCAAACAAAATTCCAAACAATAATGAAGCAACTACAGATTGGGAAAAATAGTAAATCAGAAAGAGCAATTGAGAGAGCCTTTTTAGAAAAAAGTTTTCTCCTTTGGAACTATGTTACATTTTGAGTAATTATTATGATATTCAACCATTAATTTATACATTTGTTTTTAATTTAGCATATATTTTGAGTACTAAATATATCAGGCACTATTATAGGTGCTTGTGCTAATTAACAACCAGTTTTCTAGAATGTGTAAAGTGCCATAGAAAATACCTCTTGGGTTCTATGCTCACTACCTGGATGATGGGTTCAGTCATACCCAAACCTCAGCATCATGCAGTATACTCTGTAACAAACCCTCACATATATCCTCAAATCTAAAAGTTGAAATTAAAAAAAAAAAATAAAAAGCAAATAATTATATTAAGTATATTAACTAAAACAAAACTAAGTGATTCCGTTTTAGAAAAAGAATTTAGAAATGAGGGGGAGTGGAGACTAGAATAACACTTATGGTGTTCAATCAGAATCAAAACTATCAATATATACTTAAGTTTACTTTTTTTCTACGTTAGATAGAAATTGAAAAGAATGTGTAGATATATAAATAGACCTAGACGCACAAGTTTGTGTGTGAATGTGTATATATATATATATATTTTTTGTTTGTTTTGTTTTTTGAGATGGAGTCTTTCTCTGTCGCCCATCTTGGAGTGCAGTGGCCCGATCTCGGCTCACTGCAAGCTCTGCCCCCTGGATTCATGCCATTGTCCTGCCTCAGTCTCCCAAGTAGCTGGGACTACAGGCACCTGCCACCACACCCAGCTAATTTTTTTGTATTTTTAATAGAGATGGGGTTTCACCGTGTTAGCCAGGATGGTCTTGATCTTCTGACCTCATAATCCGCCCATCTCAGCCTTCCAAAGTGCTGGGATTACAGGTGTGAGCCACAGCGCCCGGCCGAATGTGTGTATATTTCTTAATTTTAACCACTAAGACTAGAAGCAATAACATTTTAATAGCAATCAGCACATCTAGCATTCAAATCTTGGATTCACTTTTTTCTTCTTTAAAAGGATACAGAGCTCCTTGGATCAATGCCTGATTCTAGGTGCATGCGGCAGAAAGAACAAAATGGGTCTGAGACATCTGTTGTTGTTAAGAAAATAAGGAAGTCTCAACTAATGATTGAGACATGCCAAAGAACATAGGAGCTAACTAGAAGTGGCTCTCAGTGACCCAAACTGAGATAAATTGAACAAGGGAATAAATAATGATGGCAATAGATTATTCAGATTAATTAAACCAAATACACATGAATCCACACTAATATAAATAAATAATTGGATAAATAAGAAAAGTGGGACAAAGGAAAGCTTTTCCATACAGTAGAATTCTAATCAATAAATATAGAAAGAATAGTGGAAATAGATTCTCATTTCTTGGCAAATACCACATAATTGTTGCAGACAAGTCTGCTAAAATTAGTGGATACAATTATGAGAAACAAGATATTTGCGTAATCTCCAAGTATCTCTCAACAAAATACTGATTTTAAAAATGGTAACTTTGAAGTGGAGAAATGTGGCAGACAATGTCTTATTCAAGTGATCAGAGTTAACATCAACAATATTAGGACACGATAATATAATGTGCCTCCTGATATGATGCACTGAGAAGGACAACCTCGGCATTGTGGCATTCTTGCCAAAATATATTATGTGAATTTAACCATGAAGAAATATTAGAAAAAAATCAAACTTCAAAATAATCTACAAAAAACAAGTATCAAGGGCATGAAAGACAAAAAGAAAAGCTGAATTTTCTTTTTTAACTTTTTTTTTTTGAGATGGAGTCTTGCACTGTTGCCAAGGCTGGAGTGCAGAGGTGTGATCTCTGCTCACTGAAAGCTCCGCCTCCCGGGTTCACGCCATTTTCCTGCCTCAGCCTCCCAAGTAGCTGGGACTACAGGTGCCCGCCATCACGCCAGCTAATTTTTTGTATTTTTAGTAGAGACGGGGTTTCACCATTTTAGCTAAGATGGTCTCCATCTCCTGTCCTCATGATCCGCCCGCCTCGGCCTCCCAAAGTGCTGGGATTACAGGCATGAGCCTCCGCACCCGAATAAAGAAAACTAAAGAAATGTAGCAGATAAATGCAATATGTGACCCTGATTTTGATCCTAGTTAAAAAACATTAGTGGAACCATGAACAAAATATGTAAATAAGGTCTGTAGGTAAGTAACTAATTCTGTATCAATTTCCTAATGTGAGTAACTGTACTCTTAGATATGGTGTTAGCAGTCAAGAAGCTGGGTGAAGAATTTATAGGAATTCTTGATTTTTTAAAATATATTTTTGTAAGCTTTAAAGTAGTTCAAAATGAAAATTTTAAAATAAAATGAATAAAAAAGAAAAAGGATAGGATGGATCTTCTGAAGTATTGTGCTAAATATGAAATTCGTGGTCCATCCCTGAGGTCTTTTATATTACAGTGTTTAAGATATAAAATAAATGTAAAGAAAACCAAAGAATGATCAATAGTGATGAAAGTTATCACTATTTCTGGATAAACCATGTTCTACGATAGCACATAACTGGTGATAGCTTGGAATCATGCGAAGACCTCTCCAAGAAAATGAAATGTAAAGTGATGACTTAAATATGGAAAAGGAACCATTTGATTAACAAGCCAAACTATGAAGCTTCAAAGACAAGATGTTACCTTGTGCAAAACCCTGACATGGGGAAAAACTGTGTTTCAAGAGTGGAAAGAGCCCTGTCTTATTAGGAGTGAGGGTCTTGAATGGTGCCTGTGGTTGTAGACAGCAGAGCAGAGCTTTAGCATCCTGGAGATTTGTAATTGTACTCCACAAGTAACTAAAGGATTTAAGGCAGAGGAGGGAAAGAATCTTGCTTACATTACAAAAATAAAAAAGAAAAAGAAGAAATAAAAAAATAGAAAAAAATGTAATATATATTATTATTATTACATTGGTTTATAGTAATTGGTTTATATCTAATTTGTTTCCCTGTGTTTATAATACATATATATCTCTGCCTCTTAAACCAAGAATAATTTTTACAGGGACAAGAATAAACACAAGGAAATGAATTAGGAAACTATTAAAGTGAAAGGACAAGAAGGTGGAGACCTTGTTCAAAATAATGAAATACATATTTAAGATATGTGCAAGTTTGAAGAAAAGAGCTACTGATAGGGTTTTGGTGTATTAGATAAGATAAAATCAATGGGAACACCAGCTGAAGTAAACAAACAAGCATACACACACAAACTGGGAAGCAGAGAAAATAACAAAACTCTACTTAAAACATTATGAATTTCAGTTGTCTATAAAACAATCCACATTTGATATTAAGTAAGTAGATGACTATGCAAAGCTCTAACTCAGAGAAGATACCAAAATTGGAAATATTCTGAGATGCTATCATGTAACTGGCCTTTAAACCCATGAAAATGCTTGAGAACACTCAGGGGGAAAAGTGAGTAAGTCGAGAAAAAAGAAAGTACTCAGCTAAGTGGGTTGAAGACAGTACAGGAAATATTGAAGGAGACTGTCTATTGTTTGATTGATTTCTTTCAAAGAAAGAATACAAAGTAAGTTGATAACTGAAGGACAACGGTAGGTCAATGTAAACTTTTAACAAAAAGGGAATTATTCATTAATGAGAATGATAATACTAAAATGAGAGGGAGAGCTAAGGGACAGAATTTACTTAATATTGGGAGATCTCATCAATTTAGCATAAGACATGTGGTAACTTTGTAGAAGGTTATTGTTATGAATGCTGTGGGAGTGAATGCATTGGGAAACTAAAATAGAATGTTTGGCACTGTTGAGTATCCTTTTAAGTTTTGTAATGAATTCAAATCATGTTATTAGTTACAACGTGGATGAGCCTGGAGGACATTATGTTAAGTGAAATAAGACAGGCACAGAGAGAGAAAAACCACATGTTCTCACTTATATGTGGGAGCTAAAAATGAGCTTATAAAAGTAACAAGTAGAATTGTAGTTATCAGAGGCTGGAAAGGATGGGAATAAGAAGAGGATGGAAAGAGGTTGGTAAGCAAAGTTAACTTTGTAACAAAGTTGTAGCTAGAAGGGAGGAATAGCTCTAGCGTTCTGTAGCACTGTAGGGTGAATTAAGTTAACAATAATTTAGTGAATTTTTTTAAAAACCTACCAGATTGAATTCTGAATATTCACATCACAAGGAAATGACAAATGTACAAGGTGATAGTATGCTAATTACTCTGATTAGATTATTTCATATTGTATACATGTATCAAAATATCACTCTGTATCCCATAAATACGTATAATTATGTGCCAACTAAAAACAAAAGAAAAAATAGAATTCAAAATATAATCAATGTTCAACAAAAGCTTATTAAATTAAGACAAAGAAGCTATTGAAAATCATTTTTAATTCTGAATTTAAATTAAAATAATCTAGCTTAATTATGTCATTTCCCCCAGAATTCTTAAGCTTTTTGGATGCTAGCCCATTAAAAAAATGAAAAAATTTGGAATCATATTGTTTACTCTAATAACCTAGTCTAAATCACGATTCTAGAGAGAAGTGGTAAAGACTCAAATTGTTATTATATTAGAAACTTAGCCTTCTGAAGGCAATATTAGGGAAAAAGAACTCTAGGCCACAATGAGAATGAGAGTAGTTTAAACAGGAAAAGGAAGAATCAGAGAGATTATTGAAAATGCCATCAACTAAGCATAATTCAAACAGAAAACAACATATATATATATATATATATATTTTTCACCTAGGATTAGTAAATCAAGAAAATTGTATTACAATTTTATTGGATGGTGAGTTCTATAATATACTAAGTATAAAAAAAGAAGTAAAAGACTTGACATATACCATAATAAAATATTTAATAAGAACATATCTAGTAAGTACATAGAAATATATAAACAAAAACAGCTTTATTCAATAAGTATTTGTGACTATTATATATCTTATCTCATTTATCTTCATATTATTTTTGTAGGATAAATATTACTAATTTGATGTGTTGGTTGCAAAAAGGGTAATGTCACTAAAAGAAGTCAGATAGCCTGATTAAGGTTTTACATTCATTCATTGTGACAAATATAAAATGAGAACACAATTTCTCTTATTATATCAAACTACCTGCTAAACAACAAAAGGAGTTTGATGATTTAATTACATATACTTTATCTTAATTCCCAAAGTGTATTAATATGGAAGGGCATTCTTTGTTGGTACCTGATGAGGTAAGAATTAAGAATTTAAAACTTATTGGTATAAACATATACCTAATTTAAATCATTTAAGTTATGATATATTAAGCTAATACATGCTTGAATTTGTTACTACTTTTGAAAATTTCTGTGTCTCCCCACACCTTCCTCATTCCACTTCGCTAGTTATTATGTTTCTTTTTTAATTTATGAAGATGGAATATAATGCCCAATTCATAATACTGTTTTTCAGGTACAAAGTTGGCATAGACAATACTGAAATACATGTGATGACATTTACAGTAGCAATTCAAATTAAAAGAGAAAAGCATCTTTCTAAACCATCTTCAAGTAAACACTTGCCATTTATTTCTACTAGCAAATATTTCTATGTATCCTAAAAATTAAAAGTGATATACATTGAGTAAGACTTTACAGTCCTCAGAATACTATAATGGAAAAATATGTATTTGATATGTTTTCCTGCCATTTCGCTATCTAGAAAATGTCCTAATTCTTAAAAAAGATCATTAGCTAGCCACTGAAATCTCAGGGGAAAAGCTATTAAAACTGACAGCTACATTTTATAACACTACACATATAGACAACTCAGAGTTTAAATACATTGGATTTGTAATCTCTCTGTTATTTAGAAGAGGTGCTGTATAGGTGAAGGACTCATTTTGTGAACCTTTCTTAGTATATCAGCTAATTTATTCTTAGAACATTTCTAGAGAAAGAAAAACAGCAAGAGATCATCAGAGAATAAAAAAAAGTATTATAAAAATGAGTTAAAATCATTTAAAGTAGCAGTTTATTTTTCAGAAAAGAATTTTAAGCCTCTACATATTTATGAACAAGAATGGAAACTCTTGAACAACAGTCATGAAAATTTAAAATACAGATCTGATAAAAAATTCCTCTGCCTGTTTTATCAAATGTGTTTAGATTGGAAATAAATGGGGAGTTTGTTTCATAGCTCCCCTGGGTTGGAGGTAAAAAGTTTCTATTCCTTAGGAAATGGAATAACATAAATTGGTTAAAAGAACTTTTGAGATTCATTCGTCCATAGCACTCTAAAATAGGAATTAGCTTAGAAAGGTCATTAACGACCAAAATTATCTGAGTTTGGTGGAGATAAAAAAGCAAGACTGAAAGTTATATTTTTTTTCAAGCAATGTTTGAATGGATAAAGTACAGAAGGAGAAAAATGGTTGCATTTCTATGCATTGAAAATGCTTATTTGATTTTCTTTTAAGCTTTTTGTTTCAAATGGCCCACTTAAATTTACTGACTTTATACCAAATAAATTAATTTCACTTTTCACACTGCTATCCCTCTAGTTTCTTGCCTCAATTTATTCCAGAATGACATTCTACATTTATTCAATAAGTACTCAGAGGGATGTGTTATGTGCATGGCATTCAACTAACCATTAGTTGGACAAGACAAACTAAGTAAAGGATATCTTTCCTGCCTTCTTAAAGTTTGCAGTTTAATTATCTTGATTTCGAGCCTCATTCTCTTACATTTTCACTAATTTTCCATATTTTTTCTAAGTCTCTGAGAAGTTTTGATAGTGAATTCCATCACCTTTATATTAGCTAAGCTCTCATTGGCTTTCTAACTCAATTTATCACATGGATATTGACTTTCAACCATGTTTTCTTTTTTTCTTTTTTTTTCTTTTCTTTTGAGATGAGTTTTGCTCTTGTTGCCTAGGCTGGAGTGCAATGGCGTGATCTCGGCTCACTGCAACCTCTGCCTCCAGGGTTCAAGCGATTCTCCTTACTCAGCCTCCCAAATAGCTGGGATTACAGGTGTGCACTACCATGCCCAGCTAATTTTGTAATTTTAGTAGAGACCGCGTTTCTCCATGTTGGTCAGGCTGGTATTGAACTCCTGATCTCGTAGTCCCCCCGCCTCGGCCTCTCAAAGTGCTAGGATTACAGATGAGAGACACCGTGCCTGGCCTCAACCATGTTTTCAATTCTGAAAACAACTAAGAAGTATATGACCGTTCTTACCTTCAAATAAATACAATTTTAGTCTAAATGATAAAAGGACTCTATATAGGTAAATTCATCATAAGTTAGGAAGTACAAGTGGAATGAAAAGTTGAAAAAAATGGCATAGTACGTGAGTATGAAAGGATACAGAATTAAAACCCTCTAGAAGATTCAGTAAAATATATGGCTTCCTTTTTATCCAAATAATTTTAGAAACTTTCCCTCCAACTTCCACACTTCTATGGCATTCAATTCCCATCTTTATTTTATTTCATCTTATATTTTGTTTTACCTTCTGTCTTTACTTTCCCTTCTTGTTGAAGTAATTATTTCCTAGAAACATAGATCTTCATAAGGTTTATTACTGATTTAACATCTAAAGTTATCATATAATATGAGCTAGATTATGTTATCTAGCAATTTATCAATTGCAAAAATTTCACCCAATTGTAATTTAGAAAAAGTGTCAAACTCCCTAATAAGTTGCAAGAATAACAAAACTAATATTCAAATACATGCAACTCAATCCATAATCCATGTTTGTGTGTGTGTGTAAAGTTTTTTTTTTTTTTTTGAGACTGAGTTTCGCTCTTGTTGCCCAGGCTGGAGTGCAATGGTGCAATCTCGGCTCACTGTAACCTCCACCCCCCAGGTTCAAGTGATTCTCCTGCCTCAGCCTCCCGAGTAGCTGAGATTACAGGCATGCGCCACCACACCCAGCTAATTTTGTATTTTTAGTAGAGACTGGGTTTCTCCACATTGGTCAGGCTGGTCTTGAACTCCCGACCTCAGGTGATCTGCCCGCCTCAGCCTCCCAAAGTGCTGGGATTACAGGTGTGAGCCACCGCCCCAGCTAAATTTTTTAACTTATTCAAAAATCAGTTGTATACATCACTATAATTCACAGGGATAAGCAAATTATTTCTATAAAGAGCAATATAACAAATATTTTAGGAGTGTGTGTCTGTAAACTTTTGAGCTTATTCAAAAAGTAGTTGCAAACATTATTATGAGTCACAGTGTCAGCAAAGTATTTATTTCTATAAAGGGTAAGACAGTAAATATTTTAGGCTTTGGGAACATTGTAGAAGTCTCTGTCACAACTGCTAAACCCTGTTGTAACAAGAAAGTAGACAATATGCAAACAAATGGCTGTGGCTACAATATTATCAACTTTATTCATGGACACAAATGTTAAATTTTGTTAATTTTGTTTTACGAACTATTATTCTGTTGATATTTTTGTATTATTCAAAAAATATAAAAACATTCTTAGCTGCAGGTTGTACAAAAACAGGCAATAGGACAGGTTCAGTGTATGGGCTGAAGTCTGCTAAACCCTGTGGTTCAACTATAAATATTACAGTATATAGCTGCTAATAGCAAGATCAATGTCCTATTTATACACAAGAAAATTATCACAGGTGGAAATTATATTAAATACGTTTTAATCATGCAAATTATACAGGAATGTAGTACTTTTGAAAAAATCAAACGATTACCAGTAAATCTATTGTGTGTTGGTTCATCCCCAGAAGGCCATTATTATCAGTGTGGTTTGCATATTTCCAGACATTTTCCAAAGCAATCACATAAGTTTATTTTAAAAATGTATTCTCACATATTTTACTGATAAACCATTTAAAAGTAAATGTGCAAACAATAGTTCTGCAATTCATTCATTCTCTTTAATAAGAAACATGCTGGAGACAAAGAAGGCAGGTTTTTTGGTAACCATATAACTGGCTAACCTCTTGGCAAACAAACTAAGAAGTTTCCAGGAAGGAATATCTTACCTACAGAATGCTTTTAGAAGAATGTATGTGCTGTGATTTCTTTTCTAGGGTTGTTTATAATAAAACCTAAATCTCTTTGACTCATGGGGCATAGTTTCCTGGACCATCTAAAGACAAAATGAGATATTTTGTGATCTAAATATCTCCTCTGCGTAAGTGAGATGACCGCACATCTTACTCAGAATCATCATCTATTATCCTTGTTCAAAGCATATCTGATGTGGGAGGAAACGACCCAGGGATTCTCACAGTGCTATCTGACCTTACCTTGCTCCACCTGTACCTCAAAATAATTTTTATCCATAAAATTATTAGTTAAGTTTGCATAAGATCTCCGATGCATGTGAGTCTGATTTGATAATCTAATACTTTGTGTATTTTTAACCACAATAATGTGTTTTTATTTTTCAATTTAATATGTATTGGAAATCTTAGTGATTCAACACACGTTAATCTTTATCATTTCTTTAACTCTTAGATATGTCATATTTACTTAGCCATTTCTCTATTGGTGGACATTTAATCTATTTAATGGGCTTTTGACTATTTTTAAAAAGCTGTAATTGACATCCTATTGCATTTTATTGCACATATGTTAGTATTTCACAAGACAGATGATGAGTTAAGGAAAATTGTGCTTATAAGTTATTCACATTGTAAAATTTAATAGATATAAAAAATTTTCATCTAAAGTGGTCTTAAATTACAGATGTCAATTTGATATTATTAAACTTTGAATTATTTTGCTAAACCTATGGATTGAAAGTATAATTTTATGAAATCTTAGGTACCACAGGAAGAAGTATAAATTGATACAACTGATTTGAAAAAAAGTTAGTCTGTGATTAAATAAGTATCCACATATGTTTGCTCCTAAAATTCCTTGGATAGTTATATGTTGTAGATAAACTTATGCATATAATTCTGAGAACATATGTCCAAGTATTTTCATATTGACTTTGCTCCTAAGCAACCAAACTTTAAAATAACACAAATGTATATAAGGAATAAAATAGAAAATTCTCATCTATATAAACAATCAAATATTATAGAGCAGTGAAAATAAATAAATTACAACTGCTTGCAACAACAGGGCTGTCACTCATAAACATATGTTGAACAAAAGGAGTGTGGCACAAAATAATACAGAAAGAGGATTTCATAGTAATTATCAAAGCAGGCCAAAAAACACTAAGGTATGTTGTTCAGAGATGCATACATGCTATAACTTTTTGAAGCACAGCAAAAAAATTATACATCAAACTTAGGGTAAGAGGAGCTTCTTTTAGGAAGGGACACTTAGGGGAGTCTGGGGCGCTAATATAGTCTAATTCCTGGCCTAGTTTGGTTTACATGGGTTAGCTTTACAATCTGAATACATTTAAGCTTTACAGATGTCTTTGATTCATGCTTTTGCATCTCAAAATAAGAGGTTCTATTGTTTAAGTTTAATTTGTTTTACTTGATTATTGAAAAATTTAATTATTTAAAAAATTTTAATTAAATTAGTTTAAATAAATAATTAAGGTCTTTAGAACTAATCTCTTGATTCTTCCAGTAAGTACCTATTTTTACATTTTCCCACTTTTCTACTGATATATTTTTATTTTTCTAAATTATTTATAGATTTGCTTTGGTATACATAGTTTACATATTTTCTCATAGTAAAAAATATGTAGTAAAACTATTTTGCTAGAAGTGAAGACTTTAAATTTAAGTTAGCCAAATTAATCAATTTTTTTCAAGGGTATTGATTTTTAGTCTTGCTTAAAAAGGCAAAACGGAGGCATACATTAGGTAAATATATTGAGAATGGGAATTTGAATCAGAAAGAAAAGGCAGCGATCAGTTGGAAATATCTGAATACATATTGCCTAATGGGCATGTCCTCTCTCTGACAAAAAGCCTGATCTGACTGCAAATGAGGCAAATTGTGGCCTGTAGCAGCATGAACCTCCTTCTCCACCAAAGGATTGCTCAGTAATAACAGTCTAGCAGAAACTCACCTTGAAAAAAAAATGTAGACAACATGAAAAAAAGAAAGAAAGGAAGAAAATCAACAGTCATTCGGAGAAGTGCCATCATTGTAAGTGCATAGGGTAAGATTAAAATAACATAAGGCAAATGAAAGATGTATAAAATACAAAAGAAAGACAGCAGAGAGCAATAAAAAGAGTACTTCCAAATAAGTAGAATTAATATTCTCAGGGGAATGCCAGAAGTTACTGCATCCATTAATAAAGAAGAGGAAAGCTAAAAATGAGATCATTGAAGTAATGATGAATATATAATCTCTCAATAAATAATGATGAATTGCATATATAGTAAAAAGAAGGCTGAAATATTTTTAAGCATACGCTTGCATACTAAAATAAATGAGGTCAAATGAACAATACAAATACACTTCTTTTTGGACACTGACTTCTACTTGCACCTGCAGTTCTAGTCCTCTCTTTTCCACTACACTTTCTGATCTTCTTAGTATGAATTCCCACAAGAGGCTTCCTTTTCTTCTGACTGCTGAGTGAATTCAATGAGTTAAAGTGAATGATTTGTATTCTCAGGAAAGCAGAGAGCAAGATCAAGTATTTTTAACACTGGCTTCCCACGGGTGATTGGCTTTGTCCCTTAAGCTTAGGTGGTTGCTCTTTTCCTGATGAGTCTACTTTATCCTAAAGTTAGTAAACTTGCTTTGCCACTGGCCCTTTCAAACTAGGGGTGATAAAAATCACTCTAACCAAAGGTTACTGCAGTCTCTTGTGTTCTTTCTCATCCCTTCAACAGCTTTGCAAAGAGTCTCCAAATCCTCTCTGCATTATCCTTATTAAATTGCACTATCAGTTTCTTTATATGACCCCAACAAATACATGAATCTCCTAGTTAGGGAAACTGATAGACTAAGAGTACTTTTCTTTCATGTTCAAAGCTAGAAGGTAAGTATTTTCTAATAATGTGAAGCAGTTGAAATGACAATTTGGGTTAGAGCTGTGCTGTGGACTACAGCTATTTGAAAGTACAGTTTTATTGTTATGACAGTTTGCTCTCTGCTGTCTGAGATATTTACATTTTCCTTTCCTATGGAGAAGGTCAGAGTATGATTGATTCAACATTAAAAATAACTTTAGGTTGTTTAAAGTGAGGATGTTCTAAATGATAATATTTGTGAAGTCCTCTATTTTGATATTTTTCACTTAAAATCAGTGATTTAGAAATCAAGTGAAAATCTTGTTACCATTTGAATGAACATACTGATATTAATAAAATGATAAGTATTTTACATGATCATCCAAGTTAGATTTTGACAGAATGCCTAGGGTCTTGGAGTAACCAGCTTTTGGCAATTCCTGGCTCTCTTTTTCATATTCAAATTTGTAAAGAAAGCAGAGAAGAGTAAATGCGTGTAGGTGTCTTCCTCCTGGAAGTAGGCACAAACTGCATGGAAAACCAACCAAAAAATGGTAACAGAAAAATATGATAATAATTTATTTAAAAATAAAATTCTTAGACTTTGTCATAACTAGAAGACTATCTAGAATTGTGAATGAAGTAAGGACCCCAAATAAAGACGCATTTCTAATTCTCATATTTCTGGCCCATGCGGCAAATATTGGGTATGCTAGATGGAAGAAAAGGTGTTCAATATATAACATCCTCTTCCATATCTCAGTTTTGATTCTATTAAAATTAATACAAGGAATATAACAGAATAGTGAGAAACAAACACATTTAGTCTGATATAGGGGATGCAGATGAATTTGATTTATATTCATGGCAGTTGAGCCTTCTAATATTGAATTCCAGAGTTAGTGCAGAAGCAAAGAATGTGTGCTTTCTGTGAGTGATTCATAAATAAAAAGAACAGAGGCATATGTTTTTAACAAGTACTTATGTGGGATTCATAAAATTAATTTTTATATTATCCTCTCCCCTATCAACAAATTGTTAGGCACACCATGTCCGTGTTTTAAATGTTTATTAAAATTGCGTTGTATTTTAATCTCAACAATATCAATATAGATTTAATCCTCAGTCATGTATATCAACTTTTGTGAAAATTAATTTTATTTTCTTTCACTGGCGTAAGTTTAATAGTTATTCAAAAAAAAAAAAAAACTCCTGGATTTTTTATTCCCCTGACTTTTTAAATGTTTAAAAGATGGCTGTTTCTTACCTTCATGTGATTAGGGGACCTTATGTTAAATTCTTGAGTTATGCTTTCTGCAGACTTTAGGTAGACAGAGTTTCACTGGTGAGGTAAATTTTTTTAAACTGTGAAATGCACAGATCTAAAGTTTACAATTCAATAACTTTGGACAAATACAGAGACCCATATAATCAATACCGATTCAAGCTACAGGCATTTTCCTCACCTCAAAAATTCCTTCATGCCTTTCCACTTAAATCTCATTCACACATCAAATCTTTAATCCATTCTTATTTTCATAACCATGGATTAGTTTTGCCTCTTCTGGAATGTCATATAAATGGAACTTTATGCCATGTAATTTTTTTTAATTTGTTCAACATAATAAGAATAGATATTCAACTTTTTTATTTCATTCAATATAATATTTTATAGAGGCCCAGACATTTTGTTACACGTCAATATCTGATTTGTTGCTGTTGTTGTTAATTCTGAGTACTGTAGTGTCCACTGTATGAATATATACAATTCGTGTATCCATTCCTTTATTGAAGGTTGTTTGGGTTGTTTCAAGGTTTCGTTTTAAGAATAAAACTGTTCTAATAAGTTTTGAATAAATCTTTATCGTGGCATCAGTTATTATTTCTTTTGTATATGTAACAGAGAAAAAACTTACTGGGTCAAAGAAAAATATATTTTAAACTTTATAAGAAAATAATTAACTGTTCTCTGGAGTGTTTGCCCCATTTTACACTCTTAAGAAACAAAAAGACTTCCAGTTGCTACATATCTATAATTTTTGGTATTGTCAGTATTTTAAAATTTCTTTAAATAATTTCTAGTGAATGTGCAATGGCTGTCATTGTCATGTATATTTGCATATTCCTAATGAATAATGATGTCCAGTGCCTGTTCATGTGACATTGCATATCTTCCTTTGTAAGATATTCAAGACCCATGCCTATTTGGGGAGAGGCTGTTAGACATTTTATTACTGAATAGTACTACTTATTAAGATCTTCTAAGTCATTTGTATGTATTAAAAATAATTCCTCTGATTCTGTGTCCTGCCTTTTAATTTTTTTCAATGCTTTCTCTTGATGAGTAGAAAATCTTATTTTGAGGAAGCCCTATTTATATAATTTTTTCCTTTATGGCTACATTTTCTGTTTGTTTTGTCTGAAATATTTTTGCCTCCTTAAAGATGTAATATTTTGCCCCCTAAGATGCAAGATTGTTCTCTTATATGCTTTATAGTATTAGTTTTTATATTTATGTTTCATATTTATGTTTATGAGCATCTCAAATTGGATTCATCACAAATTTGTAGGTGATATGGGATAAACATTGACGTTAGGCTAAGCATGATGACTCACATTTGTAACCCCGGTGCATTAGGAGACTGAAGAAGGAGGATTTCTTGAGCCCAGGAGTTCGAGGCTGCAGTGAGCTATGATTGCACCACTCCAGCCTGGGCAACAGAAAAAGTTAGAAATAAAAAAATTAATTTGATTTTCATAAATTTATCTAGTTGTTTCAGATATGTTGTAAAAATATGTGTTTTCTATTGTCCTTTGTCTTCATAGAAAATCAGTTCATCATCTATGTTAAACATAAACATATTTATGGATGCTCCATTTTTTAACATGCAGCTTTAAAAATCTTAAAATAATTTAATGTTACTTCTTTGATTATATTCTTTTCCAAGATTGGTTAAGTTACCTATGTTCCTTTGTATTTCTGCATATTTATATACATCTTGACATCACATTGTTTATTTTTATTTTGCAGTAAAATCTGATGTGATTTTCATCAGAGTTGAAATATATTTGTAGATCAATATAAGGTGGATGGATATCTTAATATAAATAACATATCAATAAGAACATGTATAGATCTACGTTTTCTATTTTTTCTTAAAATTTCTCAATAATATTTTTTAGCTTCTAGATAAAAGACCTATGCATATTTTGTTGCCTTTATTCCTAAGAATTATATGCTTGTGATTATTCTATTGTGAATAGAATTTATTATTATGTTTTAATGATTCATTATTAGTATGCAACAACACATTTTACTGGTTAAGAACTGCTTATCCAAAATGCTTGTCGAATTAATGCAAAAACAGCAAACTAAATACCACGTTTTCACTTATAAGTAGGAGGTAAACATTTGGTACCCAAAAACACAAAGATGGGAACCATAAACACTGGAGATTCCAAAAGGGAAGAGAGAGGGAGCTGGCCAACTGTTGAAAAACTGTCTGTTGGGTCTTATGTTCACTACATGGGTGATGAGATCATTAGAAGTCCAATATTCACCATCACACAGTATACCCATGTGACAAACATTAAGATGTACCCCTAGAATCTAAAATAAAATAAAACAATCAGTTGCCAATATACAAATTGAAGTTGAATTCAACTCATGCTGCACTCTTTTCCCTGTTGCAATCATTATTACTGATTAAAATCTGTCCTTACCACTTTAACTAGTGTCCTCCTTCATTTATTTTTAATACAAGAGGCCTTTCTGCCTTGCTTACTTATGTATTTCCAATGTTTGCACAGTTTTTGTTCATAGTGTCTGCTTAATAGGTATTTGTTAAAAAAAAATGAGCACATATAGTGAGTTAAAAAATGCTTGGGACCAGAGGTATTTCAGATTTCAAATTATTTTCAGATTTCAGAATATTTACATTATACTTACAAATTCAGTAGTGCTAATCCAGAAATCCAAAATCTGTAATGCTTAAGTGAACATTTCCTTGAGCATCACGTCAGCTCTCAAAAAGTTTAAACTTTCAGAGCATTTCAGATTTCAGATATCTGGATAAGGAACACTCAACATGCACTTTTATATATTAACCTTGTTTGCTATAAATTTCATATATATATATATATAATTTAGTTCTAGTAGCTTTTGAAATGTATTCCTTAGTTTTTTTCCCATAATCATCTCATTTTCAAGTAAAGACAATTTTGTTTTTCCTATTCAATCATTATGTCCTTTATTTTTCTTCTTTTTATAATGGTTAGTGCTTACAGTAATGTGTAGAAGAATAGTAGTGAGATGAACATTATTTCTTTTTTCCTGATTTTATGTGGAATTTTTCAATATTGCACCTTTAAATAGTACCCTGCCTGAAGATTTTTTGTAGATTGTGGAAATAAATAACACCTAATAATAACAGAGAGAATCTATATTTATTCAGACTTTTTATAACAAGAAAGTCAGCTGTCATCATATATGTTTTGCAGAGACTCAAAGAAAGGCTGAGGAATAGGAAAGTTTTGTACTTGGAAAAGGAAAGCTTTTGGATATGCTCTGCCTTAAGGTTGTATGGGGAAGCTGAAGATGGACTAAATAAATAAGGGGAAATGGAGCATCTTATGTGATCAGTCAGAAAGCATACTTGACTTTCTCTGATGGGTCCTGAGTTGGCAGCGGGGGCAAAAATAGGGAACCTGGCAATCATTAACTAAATCCTATTCATTTGGGGCTGGTTGATGCAGAGGCTGTGATTTGGCTTCCCAGGCTGGTTGCTACAAAGATGTGGGTCAGAACTCTATTCTTATATATGGTCTGGCTACCCCTCCTCCCATTTTGTCATTAACTAGCTTGTGAGGCATTGACCAAGCCAATTCAGGGAAGTTTAGAGATTCAAATCTTCACGACTTAGAGACTGTTTAGTTGTCTCTATTGTCAACCATATTATGAGATGTTCTTGAACTTTTTGCAGTTTTGTAGTAAGGGCAATCTTCTGGTGAGAGGGCTGCTATAAAAAGGAAGTTAAGACTGAGTTGAATGCAATTGGCCAGCATCATGACTACTATGACAAAAACAAGAACAATGAGTAGTTCCTATAAAATGCTTCAGAAATAAAACCCCAGTTGTCCAACTCAAGTCAAGAGAACAAATCTTTCAGGTTATGACGATCAGCCATAGAGAGCCAAGTAACTTCTTCCTTAAGGCAATATATAGCTTATTACATCTTGCTGTATTAATCATGGTTATTGTTTTTGTTTTGCTTTGACATCTTGAGACCATATGGGTTTCAAGACAGAGTGCTCCTCCTAGGGTTAGCTAATTTCTAGAAATACTAAACAACTTGCCTATGAGCATGTTATTTATATGCAAACCAACCAATCCAGAATCCACACCCTCACTTGACTCTTATTATATGGCTCCTGTGGTCTGGGACATTATCCCTCTGCTTTCATCACCCCAGAATCAGGTGCTGGAACACTAGGGACTAAATTACACAAAAAGCACTCACACTACCCAGTCTTAAACCTGCTCAGCTGCTTACCCTGTCTCACTCATTCCTTCCAAGGAAAACCATATTAAAGGCTCTGGCTCATGCTTTAGTCTTGCTCCTTTTGCCTTCACTGACTCTGGTACTTCCCCATATGGCCCCAGTGCATGATGTGCTGTGGCTCCTGTTTCTAGGGCTTTATGTGTATAAGAACACGTGACAGTCATTTCTGTCTCTGCAAGTCTCTCCATAATTAAATGGAGACAAAAAGAAATCTAGAGCAATGAAACAGTGTAGTTGTTTTGTTTTTTAAATTAATTTCAACTTTTACTATAGGTTAATGAAAGACTGTTACATGAGTAATTGTGTGATGCTGAGGCTTGGAGTCCCAGTGATCCTACCACCCAGGCAGTAACACAGTACCCAACAGGTAGTTCTTCAGCCCACAACCCCTACCTTTCCTCCCCAATCTAGTGGTCCCCAATGTCTATTGTTCCCATCTTAACATGTGTTTTCAATGTTTAGCTACCATCTATAAGTGAGAAGATGTGGTATGTGGCTTTCTGTTCTTCTATTAGGTCACTTAGGATAATGGTCTCCAGCTCCATTCATGTTGCCACAAAGAACATGACTTTGTTCATTTTTATGGCTGCATTGTTTTTTGTGATGTATACATACCATATTTTCTTTACCCAATTCTCTATTGATGGACACCTAGGTTAATTCTATTGCTTTGGTATTGTGAATAGTGCTGCAATGAACATACGGGTGCATGTGTCTCTTAGATAAAATAAATTATTTTCCCGTGGCTATATATACTCAATAGTGGGATTGCTGGGTCAAATGGTAGTTCTATTTTAAGTTGTTTGAAGAATCTCGAAACTTCTCTCCACAGTGGCTGAACTAGTTTGCATTCCCACCTACAATGTATAAGCGTTCCCATTTCTCCACAGACTTCTCAACATCTGTTGTTTTTTGTAAGTTTTAATAATTGCCATTCTGACTGGTGTGAGACGGTATTTCATTGTGGTTTTTGCATTTGAATTTATGTGATGATTAGTGAAGTTTAGCAATTTTTAATGTTTCTTGTCTGCTTGTTACGACACCTTTTGAGAAATGTCTGTTCATGTCCTTTGCCCATTTTTTAGGTGGATTTTTTGGATTTTTTGCTTGTAGATTTGTTTAAATTCCGTACAGATGCTGGATATTAGACCTTAATGAGAAGCATACTTTGCAAATATTTTCTCCCATTCTTTAAGTTGTCTGTTTACTCTGTTGATAGTTTCCTTTGGTAGGCAGAAGCTCTTTAGTTTAATCAGATCTCACCTGTCAATTTTTGTTTTTGTTGCAAGTGCTTTCGGGAACTCAGTCATCCATTTGCCAAAGCCTATATCAAAAAGGGTACTTCTTAGATTTTCTTCTAGTATTATTATAGTTTTAGGTCTTACTCGTAAATCTTTAATCTATCTTGAGTTAATTTTCATCTATGTTGAGAGGCAGGGGTCCAATTTCAATCTTCTGTATATGGCTAGCCAGTTACCACAGCACAATTTATTGAATAGGGATTTCTTTTCCATTGCTTGTTTTTGTCAGCTTCTTCAAAGGTCACATAGTTGTAAGTGGGCAAATTTAGTTCTGGGTGCTGTATTCTCTTCCACTGGTCTGTGTGTCTGTTTTTGTATCAGTACCACGCTGTTTGGATCACTGTAGCCTTATAGTACAGTTTGAAGTCTGGCAATGTGATACCTCTGGCTTTTCTTTTTGCTTAGGATTGCTTTGGCTATTCAAGCTCTTTTGTGGTTCCAGATGAATTTTATAATAGGTTTCATTCTAATTATTTAAAAAATGACATTGGTATTTTGATAGGAATAGCATTGAATCTGTAAATTGCTTTAGGCAGTATATCCATTTTAACAATATTGATTCTTCCAATCCATGAGCATGGATATTTTTCCATTTATGTGTCATCTCTGATTTCTTTCAACAGTGTCTTGTACTTCTCCTTGTAGTGGTCTTTGACCCCCTTGGTTGGATGAATTCCTAGGTATTTCATTTTCTTTGTGGCTATTGTAAATTGGATTGTGTTCTTGATTTAGTTATTAGCTGCAATGATTTTGGTTCATAAAAATGCTACTTATTTTCCTACAATGTTTTTATTTCTTGAAACTTTACTGAATTCACTTGTCAGTTCAAAGAGCCTTCTGATGGAGACTTTAGGATTTTCTATGTGTAGAATCACAGCATTGGCAAAGAGAGATTGTTTAATTTCTTTTCCTATTTGGATGGCTTTTGTTTCTTTCTCTTGCCTGTTTGCTCTCACTAGGACTTTCAGTACTATGCTGAATAGAAGTGGTAAAAGTGGGCATCCGTGTCGTGTCTCAGTTCTCCAGGGGTGTGGTTCCAGCTTTTGCTGTTCAGTTTGATGGCGACTGTGGGTTTGTCATAGATAGTTTTATTATTTTGAGGTATGTTCCTTCAATGCCTAATCTGTTGAGGGTTTTTATCATAAAAGGAACGTTGAATTTCATTTATTTATTTATTTATTTATTTTTGAGATGGAGTCTCACTCTGTTGCCCAGGCTGGAGCGCAGTGGCGAGATCTCAGCTCACTGCAAGCTCCACCTCCCGGGTTCACGCCATTCTCCTGCCTCAGCCTCCCGAGTAGCTGGGACTACAGGCGCTGCCACCATGCCCGGCTAATTTTTTGTATTTTTAGTAGAGACGGGGTTTCACCGTGGTCTTGATCTCCTGACCTCATGATCCGCCCGTCTCGGCCTCCCGAAGTGCTGGGATTACAGGCGTGAGCCACCGCGCCTGGCTGGAATGTTGAATTTTATTGATGGCTTGTTCTGTATCTATTGAGATGATCCTATGTTTTTTGTTTTTGATTCTGTTTATGTGGTGAATCACATTTATCAATTTGCATATGTTGAATCAACTTTATATCCCAGGAATAAACCCTACTTGGTCATAGTGAATGAAATTTTTGATGTGCTGCTGGATTTGATTTTACAATTTTTGCTTGTATTTTCATCAGAGATATTGATCTGTAGTTTTCTCTTTTCTTTTTCCGTGGTCTATGCCAGATTTGGTAACAGGGTAATGCTGGCTTTGTAGTATGAGTTAGATAGAAGCCCCTCCTCCTTGATTTTTTGGAGACATTTCAGTAGGATTGGTATCATTTCTCCCTTGCCCCTCTGATAGAACTCAGCTGTGAATCCATCTGTTACGGGGCTTTTATTTTATTTTATTTTCGTAGGTTTTTATTACTAATTCCATTTCCAAACTTCCTATTGGTCCGTTCAGGTTTTCACTTTCTTCCTGATTCAATCTTGGGAGATTGTGTGTTTCCAGGAATTTATTCATTTCCTCTAGATTTGTGTGCAGAGAGGTGCTCATAATAGTCTCTGCATATCTTTTGTATTTTCATGGGATCAATTTTAATATAATCTTTATAATTTCTGATTATACTTATTTGGATCTTCTCTTTTTCTTTGCTAATCTAGCTAATGATCTATCAGTATTGTTTATTAAAAAAAACTCTTGGCTTCATCTTTTGTGTGGACTTTTAGATAACAATTTTTTTTCAGTTCTCTGACTTCAGTTATTTTTTTTCTTCTACTAGCTTTGGGGTTGGGTCTTTTCTGTTGCTTTTTTTTCTAATTCCCCTAGTTGCTATGTTAGGTCATTAACTTGAGACCTTTTTGTCCCCCTGATGAATGCATTTAGCACCGTCAATGTTCCTCTTAAGACTGCTTTAGTGTAGTTTTTGAGTCATCATTGCTATAATGGTTAAGTCCAATAGGCCAAAGGCATGAAAAAGTAGTTAGTTATGGGGTGCTTCTACCATGTTTCAGATATGTTTTTCCCTTTGAAGTGACCCATTCACATAATGCCCTTGGCCTGCTTTCCCCATCCACTCACTTTGCCCCGGCAAAATGGAATGAGGTACTTATTCAGAGAGTTTAAACAAAAACTTGAGGATGCATAACCCAGAATCATTCTTACCTTCTGCCTCTCTGAGGCTCAGAGAAAGCTTACAGTCTGCTCTCCTAAAAATATGTGCATTGCCTGTCAAAGGAGTTCTGTTCTAGTTCAATGTTGTTTCTGTCTGAGTGGGTTCATCTATGTAACACTGAGATTCAAGTTTAGGAAGCTGACTCATGTCCATATATGAATCACATTCTGCAAGATCTGCTTTAGTTGTGTTAAATTTATTTTGCTTTCTTCCCTTCTTGTAAGAAACCTATACTATAAGAACTCTAACTTATGATTTTATAATCTGTTCTCTTAACTTTGAATGTACTTTAGGAACAAATATGCATAAACGTTAATCAGTTTCTCTATACAAAATTATTTTTATCTTCTGTTATAATTAAATACAATCATTTCTTAATAGTCAGTTTGTATAAAATCTTTATCAATTATCTCTGTCTATAAACTTTAGGAAAATATGTAAAATCTTGTTCTACACATTTTGAAAATGGTTATTTCTTTATGGTGAGAATTTGGATGATAAATTTAGTTTCATCTTAATTACTTATAATAATTTTTATTGCTTTCTTGTTAGACTGCTCAGGCTGCCGTAACAAAATGCAATAAACTTGGTGTCTTATACAACAAAATTTTTTCCACATAGTTTGGAGGCTAAGAAGTACACGATCAGCATACACATAGTCAGTTTCTGCTGAGGGTATTCTTCATGCTTGTCACACAGATACCTTTTGTTGTGTTCCCAAAGGGAAGAGAGATAGAGAAACACACAGAGAGACAGAGACAAAGGAAGTGTACAAGAAAGTGCTCTTCTGTGTCTTTTATAATAAATTCACTAATTCCATCATGAGGACTCCATCCTCATGGTTTCATCTCAACCTTTTGACCTCCAAAGGCCCACATCTCCAAAACCATAATACTGGGGATTAGGGCTTCAAAATTTAAATTTGGGGTGGGAGGGACACAAACATTTAGTCCAAAATATTTGCATTTTAAATTAATGAGAATCCATTCAAACTAAAAAATAGGGTCATTATTATTGATTTTCAAAAAAAGAAATTTGAAAAAAAAGATTTGTCTCTGATTTACTCTTTGAAGAGAGAGTCACATATTGTAGAAAGTGATTGTTAACAATTTCCCCTTAAAAATAGTTTGCCAATTTTAAACCAAAGAAAATCCCAATAATCTATAGTCCCATACCATTAAGTGTACCTAAAAATTGTCATCCTATGAAATGTATACATTATCTTACAATGCATTGTGAAGAATGCCTAGGATTATTAGAATTACTAAATGAGCAAAGTTAATGGATATAAAATAGAATACAAAATCAATTTTCTAAAATTAACAGAAATATTTAAGAAGTACAATTTCAAAAGTAAACTTCAGTAGCTACTAAAGCAAGATTGTTTATAATAAAAAGACAATGTATCTCATTCTCACTCTATACATCTCATCAACAATATAAATTTGAAACACAAAGCTTTAAAATTTTAAAAACAATTTAGCCTGAATCTCAGAGTATGAAAAAAATTTTCAAACCAGCACAAAAACCGACTGGAGCAAGATGATTTGTAAGTTTGGTCCCACTCATATCAAGAGTATCTGTTCCTTCTAAATCACCATTGGTAAAATGAAAAATCATCATAAACAGCATGGCAACATTTGCAAGTACATAACAATCTATTAAAATTCATGATACAATTAATTTCTGTTAAGGATTTAGAAAAAGACATAAAAATTAAAATAGGAAAATACATAAGCAGACTTTTTAGATAATAAAAAAGTTAAAATATATGAAATGGTACCAAAGCTTATTATTAATTCAAATTAAAACTATAAAACAACAAAATACAATTTTTTTTTTTTTTTTTGAGAGGGAGTCTCACTCTGTCACTCAGGCTGGAGTGCAGTGGCATGATCCCAGCTCATTGCAACATCCACCTCCTGGATTCAAGCTATTCTCCTGCCTCAGCCTCTCAAGTAGCTGGGATTACAGGCATGCACCACCAC